>NC_140582.1:758440693-768440693 GCF_964204655.1 Triturus cristatus | reverse complement strand
TTTCCTATGGAAACACGATCCTAACTATAACTATCTACTGGCGACCGCCAGTAGATAATATATATATATATATATATATTCACTGAAAAATCCATAGGTTTCACACATGTTATAGTTAGCGGAAATTTTACTGATAAAAAACCAGTGAAATTGCCCCGTTATAGTTAGTGCTGGCAACTATAACTCACGCGACCGCAATCCTCTGCTGATGCTAATAGTTTATTTAGACACTTATTTGCCCATGTCTTCTTCCATACATTTTTAGCTATACATATATTACAAATATTTTTTTTTCATAAAGACACATATGTCATCAGCAGAAGATTGCGGTCGCGTGAGTTATAGTTGCCAGCACTAACTATAACGGGGCAATTTCACTGGTTTTTTATCAGTAAAATTTCCGCTAACTATAACATGTGTGAAACCTATGGTTTTTTCAGTGAATTTGCAAGGTTTTTTAAATGCTAATTCCTAACTATAACGTGTGTGAAACCTATGGTTTTTTCAGTGAATTTGCAAGGTTTTTTAAATGCTAATTCCTAACTATAATATGTTTGATACCTATGGTTTTTCCAGTGTCTTTGCAAGATTTTTAAAATGGTAATTTCTAACTATAATGTGTCTGATTCCCAAATTCTTTTAATTTGTATGGTTTTTTAAATGCAAATTTTTTTTATGTCATTTTTTGTAAGCCTTTTTATATAATAATTTATGTACTATATCCTGCATTATGGAAAGGTTTTTTTTTTTTATGCATTTTTTTCCGTGCGCGTACGGTAAGCTGACGCTACGCGCTTTTAGGATACGCGTACGGTAAGCTGACGCTACGCGCTCTGGACGTCATTAGTGCAGCGCGCCTACGTGATACGTGCGTGCCGTACGCGTATACCCGGAAGCAACGTCGCGGTTACGCAGGGGCGTGTAATGCGCATGCGCGATACGTGATACGTGCGTGCCGTACGCGTATACCCGGAAGCAACGTCGCGGTTACGCAGGGGCGTGTAATGCGCATGCGCGAAAGTAACGTAAGCGCTGCGTAAGCGCACCGTAAGCGTCACGTGCACGCACGGCAGGTCATGTGACTTACAAAGATCACTTTTTATTGGTTGAAATTACTTTCACTTCCAGAAACTTCCCACACCACACCCATTCCCCTCATTACTGCTTGAAAGAACACCTTTCATTGGTTGAAACTACTTTCAGTTCCAGATTCTTCCCACACCACACCCATTCCCCTCATTTCTGCTTGTGATTCTCTAGGAGCAGGAGCTGGATTGACATTGGGATACAATGGCAGAACAGCAGACCTCTTCTGAGAGTGAGGCCAGCAGCACCACCATGATCCAGAGAAGGAGGAAACAAAAGACTTCTTTTGTATGGGAGTATTTCACTTTTCCAGAGGGGGAGAAAAAGGTGAATGCTCAATTGGTCACTTGCATACTTTGTGATCGTGTTTTATCAAGAGGAAATCCAAGGAAGAAATATTCCTTTGGAAATCACTCTATGAAGAGACACCTTCAGGACAGACACCCAAGGACCTTTGCTCGACATACTGGAGAAAACTCTTCAGTAAGTCACCAGAGCCCAGCCTCAGATGCTCAGCCGAGTACATCATCGGCAGCTCAGCTGAGCCCTTCCTCTGTTGTTGGAGCATCACCTTCTTCTTTTCCTTTGGACATCAACCCTCGATTTGGGAGTGTTGAAATGAGGTGTACAAAATGTGGTGGTCTTATTGTTTTTGGGGAGGTCAGTCTTCCCCTTATTAACAATAAGATAGACCAGCATGTTTGTAGACGCTCATAATATTCCCATTCTTTCTTTCCTCTATCCCTGTATGAACCCAACGGCTCTTATAAGAGCCAACCTTACCTCACAATTTTTTTTTTTTTTTAAGCTTTCCTTTTTGCAAATTTTTTTTTGCCGTGCGCGCACGGTACGCGTAATTCCGCGAATTTCGCAGTGCGCGTACGCTACGCGCATACGGCGATTTTTCGAAAAAAAAATAAATTTCATTTTTGCCCTTGAGGGTCCTTCTGGGACCCCCTGACCAAGGCTAGGGGGTGAGGAACTGTCGAGCCTGCCCCCTTTTCACATTATCCACCTTTTTTATTCACCCCCCTGACAGTGCGAGTGAGAAAATGGCGGCCGCCGCTTCCTGGTTTCGACCGATTCGAATGTTTACTATGATCTAACAGCCAATCAGAATCGCGCTCGCGCACGGCACCGTACGCGTACGGTAAGCTTACCGTAAGCGCACCGTAAGCGCACGGTAAGCTGCCACAGATATATATATTGATTTAAATGCTATTTTCTCAGAATCTACTGAACAGATTTACACCAAACCTACAAAAGGCACTTCCTTGACCTGAGGACTACCTCTCTGCCAAATTTCAAGTAATTCTGTTCAGCCGTTCGGGCTGTAGCTGTGTCTAAAGGTCCTATGGAAAAATGCATGGGAAAAACGCGTTTTGGGACCCCCCTTTTATCTCAGCCCCCGCTTGACGAATCCCCCCGAGACTTTCAAGGTAGGAGCGGAGCGTAGCGCCCCACCTATTTTGAAAAATTCGCGAGGATTCGTCGACCGGCGCCAAAGTTATTCAAAATAGAATGTTGAGGTTTTCCTATGGAAAAGGGGTCCTAACTATAACTACCTACTGGCGACCGCCAGTAGGTAATATATATATATATATATATATATATATATAGTGATATAGTTAACCTATATCACAGTAAGGGGTGCATGCACCACCTTACCCAGACTGCAGTAGCAGACCTGTGGTGTCATGGTGTCATTTTGGGTGGCTTTCCAAGGGTGGCATAATACATGCTACAGCCCCTGGTAGGCATCTAGGGTACCTATGCCCTGGGTACATACTATACCATATACTAGGGGCTTACAAGGGCACCTCAGATCCAATCTGTAATGTACCTAAAGTACATGGATTCATTTTAGAGATGAAGCAGCTATGCTGGGGCCCTGATTAGCAGGGTCCCAGCCAGACTAAAGTAAAAAAAACAGTGAAACACCAGCAAAAAGTGGGGGTAAACATCTGAAGCAGATCCTACTCTCCTACAGCACACTCCACAGTGGCCGCATGGATAGTGTCCGCGTACTGGTGTGGTGTTCCATAGGGTTCCTTGTGTGTTCCTCTGATTGATTTTCGGGCGAATATTTACCAATATGTCACCGAGGTTATTGGTCCGTTTATTGGCAAACCTAGGCAATGGCAAGGAGAGTTTGCCTGTGGAGATGATTTTCCAATGTTTGCTGATGATTCTTTGAATTTTGTTGGACTCTGGTGTGTATGTAGTGACAGGTCATCAGGTCTTCAGTTCTTCTTTGTTTAGGTTCCTGCAGTGCCTCTCTGTTGTTGTTGAGTGCTCTTTTGTTTGATTTTTTGATGATGTTCAGCAGGTAGTCACGGGCTGCTAAGTTAGTACTCAGAGTTGTTGCTTCCTTATTACGTCTCACCTACGCAGCGCTCATGCGCTGCATAGGAAGGAGACCTTTAGCAATTGGCACAGCTTTGGGGGCAAAAACGTGCATGCGTTGCATTGCTTTGAATGGCAACGCGTGCACGTCTGGGGATTCCCTTGCGGGAGCGAGCAGCTGGCGCAATATGTTAAAAATTAACGTGCCTTGCTGCTCGCTCCCGCAAGGGAATCGTGCAGGCCCCCTCCTCTGTCCCCCTCAAACTGCTACCACGCGAAGCGCGCGCGCGCGCTTTTTCTTGTTTATTTGAGCACAGCTCTGTGTGGGCCCACAAATAGGTGCCCTTTTAAACCAACCTTTCTCCCTCCCCTTCTTTTTCTTTCCTCTTCCCGTCCACTCGCTACTGTTTACCTCTGGCCACCACTCGTTGCACACTTTTCGTCTCCTCCTTCTCTGTCCCCTTCTTTTTCCTTCTTCTTCCCGTCCGCTCTCTACTGTTTACCTCTGCCCACCGCTCGTTGCACACTTTTCATCTCCTCCTTCTCTGACCCTTTCATCGTGCCCTGTTCTAGTGCCCGTGTCGCGTCCGGAGTTCCCCATTTAAGCAGGCAGATGTTTCGGTGGCTCTTCCCCCTGCCCCGTCTGAGGCTCCTTCTCCCTGTCTGAGGCACACGAGTCACTCGCGGACCTCAGCGCACTGCCCGACTCAGAAGGCTGCACAGGAGTGTGGGGTTCCGCTGCCGTCCTCGCTGCACCTCCGCCCTTTGTGACAACGTCCTGCATGCCCTCATCGGAGTCCAACCCGAAACCCTCCACTGTCTCCTTCTGAGCTGCCTTCACCTACCCAAGCCCTCCACTCTCTGAACACTTTGAGTCCACCACTGCCTCTGCTGCCCACCTGGAGCCCTCCCCTGCCCCTTCTAACCCTGGGCTGCCCCTTGCACTCTGGTTCCCCCTCCGAGTCCTCGGCTGTTTTGCTTTTTCAGACCCCTCTTCTGAGGACCCTGTGGAGCCCTAAACGGAGCTAATCCCATTTCGCTTCCCTCAGCCGTTCACGACTGCTCCCCTCGGAGGGGTCCACTTCTCACCTTTGACCTGGACACGAACTGGTGCAGGATTGCTTAACCTACCGGAATCTCGCTAATCCACGCAGGTCTATGTTTGACCCCTTACTCCCAAGTGATACAGTCTACCTTTAAAGTTCGTGTTTTGTCTTGTTTAAGTAACTTTTGATCTATTTGAGCTAGAAGCGAAATTGTTTGGGTTGTAATTTATGCAGCAGATGGTGGATTAATAATGGAAATCCATAATCATTCAAAAAATCTGGGGTCCTTCGAGACTCTCCACCCCAACACCCAAATTAATAGTTACTTTTAATCATTTTAATCACATAGAATTTACACCTCATTGCTATTATGAGTTTAAAATAAATGTTTGAGACTATGCTTCGAATAGCACATGAATAATGGCGGACTCTGAATCACAGGAGTCAAACCTTGTTAGTAAAAACACAAAAGGCTCCTTGGCTATCACTCCTGTGCTTAGGTTTTACCATAGTGGTTTTCTCGTGTGAAGGATCTAACCCCTGTATGTGTTATACATAGCTGCCAAGTTCCCCAGGTCCGTGTGTGACTAGTTTGGTCAATGTTGACTTTTTCTTAGAATTCTGGGACTTGTAGTTTTACTGAACCCAGTATAGCACAAGGACTACAAGTCACAGATCTTTGAGAAAAAATCACCAGGGCTGGACTTACTAGTCACGCATGGACCAAAGACCTGTAGCAGCTATGGTTGTATGTATGTAGTTTCTCATTTTGTTCAGTCCATACGTGTAATCTCACTTTACTGTAAAGGCTAAATGCAATAAAAACAAAAGAAAAGTGTTTAATGGAATTCACAGGTAGGGAATTTCCGCGTCAGACACAGGGCCTGGTAAATATTCCTGGAAGCAGCTCCTATCTGAAGACTGCAGAACAGCTTGTCTTTGTGCATGGACACCAGAAGGCAGGCTGGATACAGCTATCAGAAAGAGCATCCCGCTAATAACAGCCCCAAGAGTACATGGCTGTTTCATACATGCAAACAACACGGAAACATCCGAGAGGTTTTGCCCATTGACTAACCAACATACGCTTATAGGCTTAGGCACCATTCAGGGCCGGATTGAGAACTTAAAGCAGCCATGGCAATTTTGACAGACCAGCCCCGCTGCTACATTTGTTACTGGAGTGCAATATAGCAGCACTACCGCACAACCAGCCCCCAGTAACAACAAGCATTGGCATAGCCAATAGGTCTCACCTTTGGGACCTTATAAGTGTTTAGCCATGCAACAGTTGATGCTGTTGCGCCAAGTATATTGTGCTGGATAACTAAACACTTATAAGGTCCCAAAGGCGAGACCTATTGGCTATGCCAATGCTTGTTGTAGTCAGTGGTCATCTCACAGTTCCTGCGGAGGCATACAAATTGGCCGAAAGGTAGGTTGTCCCTTAGTGCTTTCGGGTGTTGGCTCCTGTAAAGTAGAAGGTTATTACGATCTGAAGGTTTTTTGTAGGTATGAGTGGATAGTCGTCCATCCCTAAGGGTGATGGTAAGGTCGTGGAAATGTATCTCTGTAGTGGACACAGTCCTAGTAAACCGTGGATAAGGGTCCAAGGAGTTGACCCATGTAAAAAAGTTGTCGCATGTTTCAATATCTCCTTTCCAGAAGATGAGGATGTCATCTATGTAGCACCTCCACAAGATGATGTTGTTCGCATATGTTTTATTATCTGCAAGGTGGAGGCATTCGAATTCAGCTACATAGAGACAGGCCAGGCTCGGCGCGAATGTGCTCCCCATGGATATGCCCTGGGTATGGTGGTATAACTGTTCTTGGAACTGAAAGAAATTCTCGCACATTGCTAGTGTGGCGCATTCCATTATGAAAGCCACCAGACTCTTTGACGTCCAATTTTCTGCTAGGAGGCGTTCTTCTACCACTCTGAGGGTCTCTGTCTGAGGAATATTCGTATATAGTGCCTCTATGTGTCTGGGATTGGTTCACTGTTAGAACCACTGAGCAGATTCTGCGACTGCTTTTTTCAACCATTGGTGAAAAAAATTCCCTCGTATCTACAAGACACAAGAGATGTCCTGAACCTCATTTCCAACACCACCGGAAGTGAAGAAATACACCTCCTGATGACATTGGATGTGGAGGCACTCTACACGAATATTCTTCAGGCAGAGACCCTCAGAATGGTAGAAGAACTTCTTGCTTACATGTGTATCAACATATCGTCTCCTCCCTACAGTCAATACCACTGTTTAGAGACACTTTCTCTCACCTCTGTTTTAGATATTGGCAGAGGCCACACCCCGTACCACTAATGGAATGTCTCTTTATATATATTTTTATGTATTTGCTTTTGTCTTGTTCTCTCTTCGTATTTCCTGATCTAGTTGGTGTGAGACGGTGGCCTAATATATGCTGTCCACTAGTTCTAGTGGGCACCTTGTATCAGTCCAAACAACCCCTTATGCGATACCAAAGGGGATGATGGACGGAGCGTTTGAGCAAATCAAACACTCGCCCCCAGTCAACTGATCTGGGTTTAATCCATCATCATTCTTTTGCTCACTCCACCACCCCAGTTCAGACATGGCCATATGCAAATCAGTCTGACCCTGTGCCTCATGGGAACAGTCCAGCCCGAACTGCCAAGCCATGTCTTCCCTGGACCGGGAACAAGCATCCTGGGACCGGTTTCGGGTTCATAACCCCTCATCAGCCAGGCTATCTTGAATCCAGTGGCAAAGTGAGCAAGGGACCCACGTCTGGGCATACGCTGCCAACTTAGGGCGAACAAAGCGATACCAAAGGGGATGTTTCCGGTCCAGGGAAGGCATGGCTTGGCAGTTCGGGCTGGACTGTTCCTATGAGGAACAGGGTCAGACTGATTTGCATATGGCCATGTCTGAACAGGGGTGGCAGAGTGGGCTAAAGAACGGTGATGGATCAAACCCAGATCTGTTGACTGGGTGTGAGTGTTTGATTGGTTCTGATGCTCCGTCCATCACCACCCCCTTTTGTACCACTTTGTTCGCCATAAGTTGGCAGTGTATGCTCAGACGTGAGTCCCTTGCTCACTTTGCCACTGGATTCAAGAACCCGAAACCGGTCCCAGGATGCTTGTTCCCAGTGTTGAAGCTGTTGTGGATGTCTGCGATCTTGCGGTGGAAGAAAGTAGCCAGCGAGTCGCACAAGTCTTGTGAGGGTGGGATGTCGTTGGTGTTGGAGCTGGGGTTGGAGAGTTCCTTCACGATGTTGAAAAGCTCTTTGCTGTTGTGTGCGTTGTTGTCTAGGTGGTCTTTGAAGGAGGTCCTTTTGGCGGTCTGATGAGGTGGTGGTGTCTGTGGGTGGTGTTCTTGTGGGCTGCGCAGTTTTCCGGTGTTCGTTCACGGATCCAGTTCTTCTCTAGCTTTCGGCAGATTTCCTTGGAAGCCTGGAGGTCTTCGGAGAACATCACTCAAATACATCGGTAGATTTTAAAGAAAGAACAGATCAGAACATGAAGAGTTGCGGTCATCAGGTGTCTTGGATGGTTCTCAATTCCACTCTCCTGCAGCGCTATAAAATTTTGGAAAGCAGCAGCCAAAGAATTGAACAAAAATTCTTCATGATAAGCAAACATATAACTCTTTGATGGACTCTTTACTGTGATCATGGCTTCCTTTTCCAATGATTTCTTCCAGATCTATGTTTCAAAATGATACAAAAAATAATAAGAATAAAGTTTTTTTAATAATTATATCTTTTATATACACATGTTTACATAATGTCTAGAACTAGAATTTTATGATGGTTTGCCATCCTTTTATGATTTTTAAAGAATCAATAAAAGTATTTTTGACTTGACACTCAAATACACACCAAGCACCTGTTGCCCACATACACACCAAGCACCTGTTGCCCACATACACCCTTCACATACGGCGACCTCAGATCAAAAGAACTCCGCAAAAGAAGCCACCAGGCCCATCAGACATTGCAGCGCCGGTTCGACGAGGAGTGCCCTATGATGAAGCATGACACCCTAGCAGGTGTGTGAGGGCATTACGATCTGAAATACAGATCTCCCAGCGATAAATACTGTAGGCATACAGTGATATCTTACACGTTTTGCCATGACAGAGGAACTGATCTCCTTCCGTGTTTCAGATGTGTACATAGAGGAGCATAGGAATAGGACCTCTATAAATATTTAGCTCTTTTGTTACCCCTTTGATTACATCTTCCAAAGGCTACCTTTCTTGATGTTGGGCTGTCGACGTGGCATGTCTGCTGAGGACTGTTAGCATGTGCCACTCGTGGTGAATATTGCATCGTTGCTGGGAGGTAGGTACTTGGTCTATTTGAGGTAGATATGGTTGATAGTAGATCGAGGTAGATGTTGCAACGTTGCTGAGGTAGGTATCAGTTGAGGTACTTGGTCTCTTTGAGGTAGATATGGTGTCTTGTATCAGCTACCTTAGAACTGCCCTGCTAGTGTTGAGAGCGAACATGTTCATAGGATGGTTGGATCCCGCGACTGTCTTCTTTTGGTGGAGCCGGGTTGTGACGTTTCCATGTCTAGCACTGCTGGGCCGTCCAGGAATGTCACCTGGTCCTTGGAGTCCATGAAAAAGAGGTGTTTGCCTTTATCTATTATCTTGAATTTTGCGGGGGCCACAAATGAGAATTGGATGTTCTTGCCCCTGAGCCAGTCACGTAAGGCGAGGAAACCCTTCCTTGTGTCGACAGTGGGTTTAGAATAGTCTTGTGTGAGGATGATCTTGTGGCCTTTCCAGCTAATGTGGTGATTTTTACGGGCATAGTTAAAAATGGCCTCCGCGTGCTGTGATCTCAATGGTTGCATATGATAGGCCGTGCTGCTTGGATTGTCGTGGCTTTGAAAGTGGGAATTCTGTGAGCCCTGTCCAGCTTAAATTGCCGATCGAATTTTAGGTTGGTGAGATTGGGGATCAGGTCTTCCAGGAAGGCAGTGCATGAACCAGCTGCATCCTCTGACCCCTCCGGGATCCCTAGTATACTGATGTTCCCTCTTCGGTTGCGGTCCTCAATCTCCGCTGTCTGCTTCTGGAGTGACGCAGTAAATTTTGATATAGCTTTCAACTCCTTGCTTGAGTTGTGGGTAGAGTCCTCTACATCGCTGATCCTTTGTTCAGCTGCCACGAGTCTGATGTTCACTGAGTTCAGGTCCGCTCTGACCGCTGTAATCTCCAGTTGAATCGCGTCTGTGGTGTTCTTCATAGTTTTTGCCAGGTCGTGAACGTCGGCTAGCTTTTTTAGGATCATTTCTAGGGTGCTGTTGACATCTGGCTTTTGTTTGATGGGGGAGTCCGATAACACCGGTTTGCCTTTGCTCTTCTTTACCTGTTTTTGTAGTCTCAATTCTCTGTCCACCATGGTTGCTTGGTGCCTTGCTTGCTGTCTTAAATTTCCTCTGTCCCTCTGTTCTCTTGCCGATGTTGCTGTTTTTTCCATCCACTGTCTCTGTTGTTAGCCGTTGCGATCTATTCGTTCTCCTATCTCTAGTAGTCTCTAGGGTCTTTCCCACGAAGTGCCGCCGATATCCCTGTTGTCGGCCCCCCCTTCCGCTGCAGTTTGCTCTTCGGGCCCCTCAGGTTGCTGTGACTTAGTGCGAGGAGGCTGTATACGGTGATATTTGGCCAGAAGGTCCAGCTTGTTTCTACTTACGAACTGTGAGTATGCGCTATCCTTACGTTATCTTTGCTGCACGGCCCAACTTTCCCAGCTTGGCCCCCTCACTGTGAGTCTTCATGCGTGTAGTGACTGTCTCCGCTGGTGTCGTTAGGATCACGCAGTCCTGGGTTCCGCTGGTTCCCACACTGTGATCTGCTCACCTCTTTAGAAAGCTATGCTGTTTTCTATTACGTTCACTAGAGTGTGCTGGCTCTAGCTGCTGCTCTAGCGGTGCAGGGGGCCTCGAGGTGCAGCACCAGTGTTTCACCTTAGAATGATGTTGTCTTGCGGCGCTCACTTTAATTTCACTTGGAGGGTTTGCCGCGCAGGTAAGCGCCCATTGCTACTAATTTGCGAGATTTTTAGTATTGCAGCAACCTTGCAGGAACTTACAGCAGTTGTACAATGCTCCGCAGCACCCTAACCCCCTTATATTGTGTTGCTCTGCAGCCAAACTGTACTGTAATGCACAATAGAGATTGATTAGCTAATCTATCTACATGTATATCCTCATTCGTGTTGCTGGTACTCGTACCTACAATGGCTCTTGCGTCCTCGATTGCCTGCCCCCTACCGTCTAGTATCCCTATCCGCTTAGTTTATGTATGTGTACGCGCGGCTTGTTTGTTCCTGGAGTTTGGCTGAGGTCCTGTGGTTTCGGCCGCCATTGCTCGAGGTCTGCTCTACGCCTTATAGTTTCGGTTTCACTTTGACTTTGAGGGGAGATCCCATTTTTGTCGTCTTCAGGGCAGTCGCCTCCTTAATTCCTTCTTTCCTTATGCCCTTGTGGGGGTTGCGCTGCCTCGTGGTTCCAGTACCCCGCTCCCAGTGCTCCGGACTTCCCGTATAGATCGCACGGAGCTGAGTCCCATATGCTGCGGGCGCCTTTGTTTTCCACCGCTACCGCCCTTACTATTTCGTCCTCGCGACCTCTCTCTACGTGCGCCTGTCCCTGCCCACAGGGTTTCTATCTGCCGTCTTTGGTTAGCGGTACCTGCTGTTTTAGGGTTTCCAGGCACTGTCGTGTCTCGCCCCGGTGGCGCCTCAGCTCCGTGATCGGTTTCGGTTCCACAGCGGTCTAGGGTGCCACCATTTTCTCCTCGCGTCCCTTCTTGCGCCACTTTCTAGTTTCGGTCTTTCCCTCATTTCAGCTGGCATCTAGGTCTTCGAAGGGAGCAGCGTCCCTTGGTCGGTCCCTTCCGACGTTCGATTTTCTAAAGCTGGGTCCTTTTTAGACATTAGCAGTTGGAGTATTTAGGGTTCATTACTCCGTTACAGCGGAGCAGCAGGATCAGGCAGCCATCTGCTCTGCCGTCCAAGCCACGCCCCCAAGAAACACGCTTTTTTAAGCCAAAAATGGCTTCTTTTTTTTAGCTCTAACCCTTCTGAAATTTACTCTGCATCAATAGAAATAACATGGAAATTCATTCTCCCGATTATTTAAAAAAATATCTCCCACTTAACTCTACAAAAATGTTGGCATCCGTGGCGTAAGTAGAACTTTATATGTTGTCTGCATTTATTTTTTAATATGGCCTTTCTGTGTTCCTTTACTTTAATTATCAGTAAGGGCCAGGGGTCATTATGGCAGCTGATTAAAATATACAGGTTTTAGGTGATTTTTCACATTTTTGTACGGCAGGGACATTTAATACCGGTCATGCGGTATAAACAATCATCATGCTTGATTGTACGTGTGCTAAGTGAAGTTCACACATAAGCAGACTCAAAACATGGACATGTCGTCTCACGTAAGCAAACTGAAAACTTGGCAGCTATCCGTTACGTATCTAGAACACAACAGGTGAGCTTTTTTGTAGATTGAGTCCACCAGTCTTCTAACTCACAGCCACTTAGAATCGCTGGCGCCGCATACAGGATCTTTACCTATTGGCAACGGACCTGGATTCAGGTACTCCGAGCGGCTGTTCGTTAACATGGAAACACACTGCGGCCATCTTTCTATTAATTGTTGCACTATTGTAAACAAACCACCAGAGCATAATAATTTTGTGAAACCGTCGCTCGTATAATATTCATTCGAGCCTTTGGATTGCGTTTCTCTATAACATTCATTTAGATATAAAAAAAAAATTATATGTGTGAAAACGTCCATATGTCTATTTGAGTTGAAATTGATAACTTTAACCCCATTTGCGCATCCCCTAAAAACGAAATTCTGTAAACGCTCAAACGTTTTATTAAGGTTCAGTCCTCCTCTGTTTCCAACGTCAGTATGGATAGCGGAGATGCCTGAAATAAGCCACGCCTCCCAATTTCGTAAACTGAGCTCAGCGCTCGTGGTTTGACTACAGTTCCCTGAATGCCGTGGTCTCCATTCTTTGCGTCTGATTGGTGGTTTGGTCGGCCAATCGTGGAAGAAAGTGTCGGTACTGGTCCACAGGTGATGCGGGAAGCAAGCAATAGCATTGAGAAAACATGGCGCTGAATCTAAGGACATCATTATGGCACCTGCTGCCTATCCTGCTTCTTTGCCACTGCGGAGGCGGGCAGAAGAAAAAAGAGGTAGACTAAAAATCATCAGATGATTATTTTTCTTTACTTACATGCGCACCGCAGAGTGTATAATGCATGGCACGTTTCCAAGCCGAACAGACAGCTATAAGGATATATTGTAGGGGTGCTTTTAATCTAAGCCGTAGATTTGAATAAGCACCGGTTATTTCATACCATATCCCAACATTGCATCTTGTGTGATTAAACAAATTACTCACTTGATCACGTACAGTCATTCATTCATCATACTAATGTCTGGGTCCACGTAGTTGCACACCTATTGCACGTGGCTTTTTAGCATCCTGCTTCTCAAAATATATGGACTGTTATTAGTTTGTTTCAACGGAGGGCTGCCAAATGAAAACTTGAGATTGACGGTGCATGCTCTGTGTATGGCTTGCACAGTATTCTTCGCATATGTGAAGCAGTTTGCAAACTCGGTTTTGCATATCTCTTTGTTGTCACTTGTTGACACTCACTCAGTCTCGTCATGGTGTTTCATTTTAAAGTTGCGCCCCGTTATATACATTTCGCACTATATTTGAATGTATTCTTTAAACATTGAAATATGTAAACTACACTCTAATGGAATTGATAAAACAATGAAAATTATGCATGAACATTTTGATTGTATATACAGTACCTGGGTGTTGCCACATTCATTCTACAGGAAGCTAGAAATAATATTTTGTTTGGTGTGCGTTCGTTATTGTGGGATAAGATTTCATGATTCATGCGAGCAAACTATGTGTTTGCTAATTTATTAAGTCGATGATGGCTTGCTTGTCTTTCTTAGTCCTAGGCCAGTGCTCACAAAAATCTCAAAATCCTATATGTTGGATGCGAGTAGTTCCTCTTGTGCTGTATTATTTCTTTGCATTGTACAATTTGTGGTTTTGTTTTTCCATTCAATCAGTACTACTCTTTTTAGAATTCAAAATATTATAAAAATAAAGACACACACATTGTATTTAATGATCTATAAACCCTGGGCCCTGAATCACAAAAGTATTTTAGGCACAGACACAAGTTTATGTCTGTAAATACCACCGCATACACCTGCCAAGAACTCGCAATGGGATTCTTGTCAGGTGTGCTTGGATTTGCTGCAGTCGATTTCTGTACAACAAGTACAGAAAATGGGTGTGGCAAGGCGTAGCATGCCTTCTAAGATCCAAAACACATACACACTTCTACATCTGTTGGCATTCACTAACTCCAGTCTGACACACACACTTGGAATTTTAACACGTGATGCTATACTGCAAATCTTTGTAAGATGAAACATTTACGTCTTGTTTTGAGATCTTTAAATGAAATATGGATCAAGCGTAATTGTTGAATTCTGTGCTTTCCTAATGTAGCGCTGAAACATGGAGGTAATGAAAGAAGTCACTTGTCTATAACATTTAAATGACACTGCATGTTTTCAGATGAACAAATATGTACTTACATGGATTATGTAGACAGAGTATTTTCTCTGCATTTACTGTAGAATGTGTAAATCCAAATGTTGAACTTCTAGCTCCATGATTTATGTCACGTGTATATATAGTACAAAAAATGGCGTTTCTTTGTTGTGATCAAGGCCGGTGGACGTAGCCGAAGAGCGTTATGTGGCGGTTTTTAATAAAATGCAATAGCGAGCACCTCGGAGTGTCAGCGTGAAGAACCAGAACCTTTTGGACCTGGCGGCGCAGGGTACGCCTTAATCTCCTGGGTTCTCCTGCTTAGCTACACAGAGACACGGGGACACACTGTCAGCGTAAAAGATTAGATTTATTGGCTGCAGCTAGTACAGTTGTCCTAGAAGTACACACAGTATGTTCTCAGGAGACTGCCACTTCACTTCGTGGCGCACAATCTTATATAGTATATATGTGACATATACATTAACTAAGAACACACCTAAAACATATAAAAGGAGCCAATAAGGAAAGTTGGAAAACAGAACGGAACCAATAGGAAAGGTTTGAAAACAAAGTATCGAGTAACTCGAAGAAGCCTATCCTCTAACTGTGTTTGTTACCGCACCCCACAAGCTAATTCATTAACTGACTTGTAGCTGTCTTGCAGGTGACGAGATAAGTTTGTGTGTTTTTGGAGGATAGTTGTGAAACAAGAGAATACGAGCAGAGGACAGCGAAGGCCAGACGATAAGATAAAATCAGATGAGAATAGTGTGAACCAACAGATAGTTGAGACAGGGATTAGGAAAACCAGACAGGGATTAGTGTACTCGGCCAGCCTCAAACACCAGCTTTTGTAAACAGAGGCACAAGGTTATTTTAATACACTATTGCAGGAAAAGCGGGAAAAGACTTCGATCGTCGTGCTGCCTGAGTGAGGGCAACGCAAAATGGCGGCGGAGTACAAAATGGCGGGTCGATACGATCACGATCGAAAATCGAAGTTCCTCAGACCCTCCTTTTGCCAGAACTCAGGCAAGATACACAGACTTACATTAGTCTGAGTCAATGTCGATGGCCATGAGGTCATCGAGCTGTTGCTGTAGCATCATTCTGATATTCTCCGCTCTTTGTGACTTGGGTTTAGAGATGCACATAGTAGCACAAAGGTCGCAGATGGCGGGGCCACAGTGCATACAAAGGCAACAAGAGAATACGATGGCTAAACTTACTCCAAGGAACGTCAATACCTTCCAACCCCATTTGGACAGTAGTCCCCAAAACCACTCCAATAATGACCAATCTCCTTCGTCCTGGTGAATCGACTCAGAGATTATATGTAACTTAGAGATAGCTTGGTATACTTTCGGAGCGTCATTAGGTATGAAAATACAGCAACTTGATACGATCAATTTGCACACTCCACCACGGTCTGCAAGAACAAAGTCTAAGGCAACTCGTTTTTTTTTTAAAGTCATAAGACGATCTGCCTCTAGTTCTGCCGTGATATTACTTAAGGCTCCTACAGTGATGTCTATGGTGGTTTCTACGACACAAACCAGTTGCCTTATATTTCTGCTGTTGGCCATCGGACCCCAAAAAGGAAGAAATCCTTTGAGGAAATCTCCTCCCTCTTGTCCTGCTGTGTCCTTGGAATTAATAATCCCTCTGCCATATCTGTTTTGATGATGATTTGCAGAAGCGGTGTATGTAGGGGGAAGAAGGAAAGCTATATAACAGGTACCAGAAAAACCAGTTGGCAACCATGTGTAAGCCCTATTATAACAGATGAAATATGTACCCTGAGATGGTACTAGAGGCGGTGAATTCTGAGAGGAGTAGACATATGTGTGGGAACAGCTATTTCTTTGTACGGTGTCAGCAGACTGACCATTTATCTGTAGACAGAAATTACCCTGATGTGGTATAGTCCAAATTGGTGAAGATTTTCCCTTTTTAACTTTATCACTAAGGCTAGTGACATAATGGGTGACGTTCCAGTTAATGTACGCTTTTCTTTCGTCAACGGAGATCTTACTATTTTCCATGATTTTAGCCATAGCTACCATTCCCTTTATCAATGAACTATGACTAAAATCTGGATCACCAATATGTGAACTAACGGATCGTCTGAATTTGCTTTGATAGGCATTGGAGAAGATAACAAAATAAGCCCAAGCAGAACCTGCACAGGAGAACGGAAGAACTAAATATGGCATCCCTTTTTCTACAGTATGTGGCATAAGCCCACACACCCAACAGTCAGTTGTATTGATCACTAATTGGTGTTGATGTAACAACTGGACAAATGAGTTATTGTAATCTTCAGTTCTTCTAGTGAGTTCGTGTTGAGGAAGTGTATGAAATAGATGTGGAGAGACAGTAGAAGAAGACAAAGAGGTAGAAGGAGAGACAACTTTTTGCTGCAGAGCAATAACAATCCAATTTATACATGCCAAAAGAATACACAATAATATAATAATACATAAAGCAATACCACAACGACTATACATTTCTTTACAATGATTCATTTTATCTTTACTTTCTCTTTTGCCTAATGTAGTCTCTATCTTTCTAAGTGGATGCTCACGGTAATCTTCCTCAATCACTTAACCACGATTGTCTGCCGTCCTATGACACTTCAAGTCCTGCAAGCCTATTGCCACTACTCCGGTCGCAACCAAGACTCCTACCGTGACTTGGCAACCGGGACAGAATACTACATAGGAGAGAGAAATCTTAGGTGTTCTTTAGTCTAGGTCTTAGGTTATAGTGTTCTTTATCAGGTACAGTTTGGTCTTGGAACAATATTCGCGGATTGGTCATATTCAAGCGACGATGTGGTGGTATTGCTTCGTGAAGAATGTCGTCGTCCTCTTTCTCAGACGAAGTTCCACTCAGGCGTGCATCACTGAAAGGTACAAAACGTGGAACCTTTTCGCTCTCAGAGTCTCTAATGCCTTTACGTACCCACTGATCGAACGGAAGAGGCAAAGGCACTTTCTTGCAATGCACACCGTGAATCCAATTTTTTTTTCCTTTGACTTTTACTGCTGTTCTCGTGGTGAGCAAAACCATTCGGGGCTCTCTCCACCTGGGTTCCAAATTTTTCGTTCTTTGAAAGTTCGTTGTGTAGACCCAGTCACCTGGCCGAATGGAATGACCTGGGTCTGTGGAAACCTCCGGCAAAGCACTCTGAGCCTGTTGATAGAGAACACGCAATTTAGTCGTAAGGTCATGCAAGTAGTCAATTAACATTGGATATGGTAAGTCTGAGTATTTCTTAGGCCGAGGGACTCCACATACATTAGCTGGACGTCCAAAAACCACTTCTTAAGGGCTAAGTCCCAAACGAGAGTGTACTGCAGTTCTGGTGACCAGAATAGCCAATGGTAAAGCATCGGGCCAACTAAGTCCTGTACTAGCCTGAACTTTCGCTAGTTTTAGTTTTAATGTTCCATTATAACATTCTACTAAACCCGCTGACTGTGGATGATTTGCCGCATGGAACTTTTGCTTGATACCGAGACCCGCACAAACTTTTTGCATGACCTGGCCCACAAATTCGCTCCCATTGTCACTCCAGACAATGCGCGGCAAACCAAACCTGGGGGAAAATTATTTTAGTAGAACTTTAGCTGTGGATAAGGCTGTGTTGTCTTTTAGAGGGTATGCTTCTATCCATCTAGAAAAGGCGCATACTACCACCAGAACATATTTGAGGTTGTTGCATCGCTCCATATGAATGTAATCGATCTGCAACACCTCAAACAATGTCGGAGGAGCAAAGTGCCCTGCCGGAGTTCGGGTTCCCTTTCCCGGATTGTACATCAAGCAAACAATACAATGTTTCACTACATTGTCTGCACACTTTGGGATTCCTTCATTCTGCCACACTGGAGCCAGAAGCTTGCATATACCTTTCGCACTTAAGTGGGCTGGACCATGCGCCATAGTGACTACTGGCAGCACATAAGCGTCCGGTAACAGCCAACGTTGGTGCTCAGACAATTCCACCCAACATCCCATCTCATCCAACATTCCTGTACTTTCTTTCCACTTGCTCAATTCTTTCTCTGTAGCCTCTTTCTGAATCTATCTTACACTTTCTACTGTATCCTCATACATTCCTCTCTCTCTAACCCAATTCGCAGGACCCGCAACATACATTCGACTTGTAGCATCTCTCGCTGTCTTTTTCGCTACTTCATCTGCAAATGCATTTCCTCGACCAACATCGTCAGTAATCTTTTTGTGTGCACTACACTTCACAATTGCTATTTGAGCAGGTAAAGAAAGTGACTCAAGAAGATCAGTCACCAATTGACCATGTTGTATTTTAGTGCCATGTGAAGTAAGGAATCCCCTCTCTTTCCAAAGACGCCCAAAACTGAACGCCACACCAAAGGCGTATTGACTGTCAGTATACACATTCACCCTTTTTCCTTTTGACAACACACAGGTTCTCGTCAAAGCTATCAGTTCTGCTGCTTGAGCTGAATTGTGTCTGATAAGTGCTGTTTCCACAACTGTATGTAAAGTAGTAACCGCATAGGCTGAAACTGTATCTCCATTAGGAAGCTTGAAACAAGAACCATCCACCCATAGAATTCCATCCGGATTTTCTAGCGGTGTATCTTTCAAGTCAATTCTTCCTTTTGTTTCTTCCTCAGTACGGAGGAAACAATCATGTTGTTCTTGTTCATCTTTGTCTACTGAAAGAGGCAACAAAGTAGCTGGATTTAAAGTGTTACATCGTTTGATGTGCACGTGACTAGCCAAAAGTGTCAGCTCATATCCAGACAAACGAGCACTCGTAAGATGTTGTGTTTTTGTTCGGTTTAATAAGGTGTCCACTGCATGTGGCACCATAACAATAAGTGTGTTATCTAACACTACTCCAACAGACTGTCAAATAGAAATTGCTGCTGCTGCTGTCGCTTTAAGACAACTAGGCAATGCTTTAGCTACTGGATCTAACGTAGCCAAAAATATGCACATGGCCGCTGTTTGTCTCCAAAACGTTGCGTTAAAACTGACAACGCACAACCTTCTCTTTCATGAACGTAGAGCGTGAACGGCTTACTGTAATCGGGAGTACCCAATACAGGAGCAGAACACAGAGCAGTAAGCAAGTCAGTAATACTCTTCTGACATTCGTCAGTCCACGGAAGGGGCTGAGGCGTATCTTTCAAAGTGAGTGCCAACAGAGGTTTAGCCAACAGAGAAAAGCTCGGAATCCACTGCCTACAGTAAGAAGTAATACCCAGAAAAGCACGTACCTCCTTTTGTGTGGATGGCACAGACATTTGCGCAATCGCCTGAATTCGTTCTGGAGTTAATCGTCGTCCCTCCTTTGATAGATGACCCAAGTAGGTAACCTCTCGACGAACATATTGTAGTTTTGAAGGTGAAACCTTATGATTCAGATTAAACAGATGACGTAACAATGCAACAGTCACATCTTTGCAAATATCTTCTGAATCAGCGGCAATCAACAAATCGTCCATGTATTGAATAAGAGCAGCACCAGACAGCAAATGAAAAGCATCAAGATTACATTTTAAAGCTTGACTGTAAATAGAGGGACTTTCACAATAGCCCTGAGGTGCGTGCTTAAACCGGAAGCTTCGGCCTCCAAGAGAGAAGCCAAAAATATCCCTACTCTCTTCGGCGATGAGAATACTAAAGAAGGCATTCTTTAGATCGATAACAGAGACCCAAGTCGCTGTGGAAGGTATCATCGTCAACAAAGCAGTGATATCTGGGACTACAGGAGATTGTGGTACAAAAATGTTGTTTACCTCCCGAAGATCAATTACGAAACGATATACTGGAGGCTGAGAAGGATCAGTGCATTTAAGAACAGGAAGAATACGACTATTGCATATGTTACCTCTCGTTTCCTCAACCACACCCTTCTGAATCAAATCATGAATGATTTCCAAAAGCGCTTTTTCACCTTCAGTAGAAATTCTATACTGCGGAATACGTGGCAATTCAACATTAGGCTTAAGAGTGACAACATAAGGTGGAATCTCCAGACAACCCACATCATTCGGACCCGTGGCCCAAAGCGTTGCCGGAAGAGAAAGCAATTTAGGTGGAAACTGATCTTTGGACAAATACATTGGAGAAATCAGTTTCTGTCCTAAAGTAAGATGTACACCAGAAGGAGAACAATATATCGTAGCATGCATTCTTTTCAATAAGTCCAAACCCAACAGATTTTCATCGCAACCATTTGTCAAAAGAAGCGGAGCTTCCAAATCATAAGGGCCAACTGAAATGGGCAAAGGGCAAGAAACCGGATTACGAACAGGGGCGCCAGAAAATCCTACAGAAACATTCGTTAAGCCAGACAAAGGTGCCCCAGGGAGTTTAGAATGAATAATAGAACTTCTCATCGCACCAGTATCTAGGAGAAATGGCTCTGAAACACCCATTGTAGTGACATTAACATAGGGTCCATTCTGATCTACTGGAATCGACACAACTCCCTTACTTTGTCCATGGCTGTCCTAGTTAGTGTGAAGACTTTCATTCTCGCCTTCAACATAACAATCCTCATTGTAATACTGTGTAGACCTAACATTTTGCTAATCAAAATAATTCAAGGAATTAGGAGGGGGAAGGGAACGCTGTTCTTGGGTTGACATACCTCGACCTCTACCTCTGTTTGCTGACTGGAGGCCACCACGACCTCGTGGAGCAGATAATGCTCCATTGCGCTGCAATAAAACCGGACAACTACTCTTAAAATGACCTTCTTCTCTACAATAGGCACATTGATTAGGTCCTAACAAAGGTCGCGGAATATATGGCTCAGGTTTTTGATACAACCTCTGAAACTGCGGAGGCTGTTGAAACTGAGGCTGAACATAGCGAGGAGGATAAGCTTGTTGCAAGAGAACCTTCGTTTTCAATTCTTTCGTCTTTTTCTCTTGCTTTTCTCTTTCTTCTTTATCTCTATTTTCAAAATATTGTGCAGTAGCCAATATCTGGGCAGAAGAAGAAACAGCCCATGAACTTTCAGAATCTTTTAATTTGTGTGACAACTCGGGAAGCAAATAAATACAAATTTGTCCACAAATAATCGCTGACCACCCTCTGTAGCCATATCTTGACCACTGTGATCAATAAATGTCTCCTCGAAACGAGTAAAGAAATCAGAGACACTCTCATCTTTCTTTTGTTTGCATGCTGCTAATTTATCCCAGTTAACTCTCAAGGCAGGCATCATCACTTTCATTAATGTAATAATCCTACCAGGGAGTTCTGAAATTAAAGCATCAGGCTTAGCACCACCCACTTGAGCTGCGTCTTGGGCAATTATAGCAGCCCAATTACCACCTAGTGCTTGAGCATGATCTTCTCTACGAATCTTAGCCCATAAAGCTTGCGGAACGACATTTCCCATCAACATATCGATATCAGCTAGATTCATGATGCAAGCATCAACCGTCTGTGATAATTCTTAATAATAACCTGCAGGATTCTTACGAGGATCCGGTAGTCTGTTTAAGTGATAAAACTTCAGATAGTTTCCAAGGGACATGTACCCATGTACGTTGAAAATGAGCAGGAATAGCTGGATTATTACCTTGAGCCGCAACTTCCTCCTTCCAAACTGGAGGAACCGCTCTCATAGGATAATTTTTCAGTGTTAGTCTAACCGACGGATCGGAATCAAGGAAAGTTTGGGAGAACAACAAGGATCTAAAGGAAATAAGTGTCCTTACAGCTTTCTCAACCTTAGAACCCACAACAAGTCGGAGCTATGTATTTAGACCCTGTGGCCAGGGTATCGGTAATGGGCGAGAAGTCGGAGAAGATATTGATCAAAAGAGGCACGCGGCAGGGTTGCCCCTGTTCTCCGATACTATTTGCACTTTATATTGACCCCCTAATCCTAAAGATAATGGACTGTCACCGGATTTGCCCCGTTATTTTTAATGGTTATACAACTAAACTGTTAGCTTATGCGGACGATCTGGCGATTTTTACTAGTGATCCTCATCAGGCATTGCCTGCATTAGTGGAGCTGGCTAAGGAATTTGGTAGTAGGTCTGGATATCTGCTTAATGAAGAGAAGACCCAGATTATCTGCACTAAGAATATCACTAGGTCAGATAATAGATATTTAGATTCAGCAGTCTATCTAGGGATTAAAATTAATGCGGACGTTGACAAGATCATTACGGAAAATTATAGCCCTCTTATGGTTGCAATGGAAGCAGAGTTAAAAAGGCTAGATGTTTTACACCTTTCCCTGGTGGGAAGGATTAATGTACTTAAGATGACATTTATTCCTAAGATTCTTTATTTGTTTCGAGCTATCCCGATATTATTAGAGGAAAAAATCTTAAAAAATCTAGAAGGCCTTTTTAATAGGTTCATATGGCAATACGGGAAAACCAGACGTTCGATGAACCTTATGTCACTCCCGTTTGATAGGGGTGGTCTTGCTCTTCCAAACCTTCGGCTATATCATCTATCTTGTCTACTTGCACATATGTCAATCCTCTTTCATCGTGACTCCAGTCTAGTAGCGGCCCAGGGAAGTCATCAGGCCCCCCCTTCCATTTTTGAACTTTTTTGGGGGAAAAATGCTATAGGGCTTCTCCTAAGAGAGGTTGATTTGAGATTTTATAAAAAGCCTAGATTGAAGGTAGTGAATGGGATTTGGGGGACTTGGAAAGCAGTCCAAAAGTTGTTGGAAATCCCTAAGTACAACTCTTATCTCCTTCTTTGGAACTCTAATTTGTTTCCCTTTCTGGGCATGAATATGATTAATCCTCTCTGGAGCGAAAATGGTATCAGATCTGTAGGCGATTTGTTGGAGGGGGAGGAATTTTTAAGTTTTGAAGCTTTTCAGTCGAAATTCGGGATCTCTTCTAATCACTGGTTCTTGTACGGACAGGTAGTAAAATCAGTGACGGCTTTTAGACCAAGAATCATAACATCCACTAGTTTTCCTTTGGTGGACTATGTGGGGAACGGGGGTAATAAAATAAAAATTATATACAGTCATTTGCTGGAGGGAATTCAGGACGATCTGGAGAAAGTAGAGTCCTCATTAGCAGTCAAAACAGGGGATCCCGATGTGGACTTAGATCTTGCTCTTTGTTTTTTTTTTTATATAAATTTTTATTGAAACTGAAAGGTGTCATACAACATTCCAGTGCAATACAGAAAAAATATAAAGTTACGAAAACCAGAACATCTCAGATACAATGAGCCAAGATCCTTCTAAAATAACAAAAACAATAATAGAAATGACCTTAATGCAAAGAGAGTCAAAAAAAGTTTCCCCAAATTTTTTCGAATTTTCTCCCCCCTCCAATCCTCGCCGCATAGTTGCGCTCACTAATCTTAACTCTTCGCATTTTACGTAGCCATTCATAAAAAGATGGTGTCTGGGTTGATCGCCAATTCTGAAGTAGCAATGATCTGGCCACTACCATGCAAATAAATAGAAGTTTAGCAAGTGAGACAGAGAGATTAAGATTCTGATCAAAACCATGAAGCATCAAGATAGAATTTATAGATATCCGGATATGAAAAATAGAAGATAAAAAAGCAAAAATATCTCCCCAGAACTCTTTGACCATACAACATTCAACTATGACATGTGTCCAGTTAGCGGGGGCGAAACTTTGACAACGAAAGCAGATCGAACTTAGATCTTGCTCTAATGTTAAATAAGAAAGTATTTTGTTCATCCAACTTGAGGGCCCAGCACTATAAAACACTATTTAATTTGTATTTTACGCCGGCAAAGCTCGCGGCGTGGGGTCTGGTGATGAAGGATAATTGCTCTAGATGTGATAAAAGCCCAGCGGATTTAATACATATGTTCTACCAGTGTGAAAAGCTGTCTATCATTTTGAAAGAATTATCAATCTTTTTGGAGGGGCTTTTAAAATGCAAAATTACTATTTCTCCCACACTGATGTTAATGGGAGTAGACAGGAGTATGAAATTATGTAACAATGCGGAAGCTTTGGTGTTTATTTGTATAGCTGTGTTTCGTATTATTATTTCTGCAGGTTGGAAGGACTCTTCTCCTCCCACATTTCAAATGTGGCTGGCAAGGCTGCTCGGGATACACAATATAGAATTATGTTTATTTGAATTAAAAAGCGCTACAGTAAGGGATAAGGGGAGGGCCATTTGGGCTCCATTAACCAGTTGGAGAAATCTTTAGCAGCCATAATTCAATTATTTCTGTATCTATTTTGCTAAAAGCTCATTAAGGCATTTGATGGATAATTAAGTTTCACTGTCTTGTGGATTTTCTTTGTATAACATCTGTTAACTCAATAAAAAAAAAAAAAAAAAAGAACCCACAACAAGTCCTTTGTCGAAATCAGTCTGAACATCTAACAGATCCTGTGGAATCGAACTCAAATTCACATCCTCCCATTCTTTAATGAGAGTATCACACATTACATTAAAAACATATCTTTGCGTAGGCGCATTCCATTGTGAGAAGGTAGACATAATATCAGGCACACTATATTGGGGACCCCTCTTGATCCATTTACGTGAGAGAGAGTCCAACCTTTCTCGTTCTTCAGAGTCGGGGAACTGATTACGAGATTGTCTTCGAGCAAAAGCCGGAGACACATTTAAAGCTTCAAAGAAAGGAGATAGAATACCAGTGACGGTGTCCGTGAGACGCTTATGCACAGACGGAGAATTGGACATAAGAATAGGGGACAAGGTATTAGGCGAGCTAGCGGAAGGAGAACCGGTGATTGCAGGAGGAGCAGAAGGCAAAGGAGATTGAAGATCAGGAGATGAGGGCTAAGAAGTTGAAGTTAAAGTCAAAACTGGTAGAGGCGGAGATACTAAAAGGGGCAAAGGCGGAAGAGCCGGAACAGGCGGAGGTACTGCTGGGGGCTGAACAGGCTGTAACAAATGGGGTGCATTAGTACCTTGTGCATAGGGCGGAGGCAACCTCAATAAATGGGACATTAGGGGATCTTCTTCTAAATCTTTCTTGTTATTGGAAGGGGAAACAGGCAACACCGGATAACATTTATCTATCGCCATACGATGCTGTCTTTCAGAAATTTCCATCGCATTATTAGTTTCATCATCTTTGAATTGTTGGGCAGCCTGTATAATTGTCATACCCTGTGCTTTCTTATCTCGTTTTGCTTGCTTAATTTCTCTCTGTTTGGCTTCCTTACGCCAAAGGCGGAAAGAGTCAAACATTGCCGGCCGGGCTTTTCTTTTGAATAGAACTGCTTCCAAATTATCTAGCACATCAGAATCGAAACTACCATTTTCTGGCCATTTTAAAACACCATCTTTCTTTGTGTATCGGGTCCATGCCTCGTTAAAGGCAATGGGGCCAACACCATGTTTAGAATAAAGCTCATATGTGGGAGTTCCAACCGAAGGAATCGGACAAGAGTCCTCAAGCCGGTAATCCCTATTACAACCAAAGCAACAAAGTTTTCCAAACTTAGTCAGACAAGGCATCTCGTGATTTCACCTGACTGTTCACAAACTTCAAGGGGGTGAAACTCAGTTTACGCAGCACAAATGCACTTGCCCTCGGCTTCGGCTATTGCGATAGTCGAATCTAAGGACCAAAGAAACTAAGTACCAAAATTGTGGGCGCGACCCACGAAATACTTAACTAAGGACGTCTTCTTACGCCAACAGAGGCCCGTCTGTTGTCTCGCCTTACCACACATCACCAAAGGAAGGGCCAAGGCAGGGCGGCAGTCAGGGCAGCAGTCGTTATTAGCCGTCAGGAAGGAGTAACCGCGCTGAAAAAGACCTTCGGACCACTTTCGACATACAGGGGTCGCTTGACGTGGCTCACGATTCCTCCAGAATGTTCTTGCGGGGTTCCTCACGACCTTCGGGCAGAACCGGTGCCACTGAAGCCGCCCCACGTTGGGAACCAGTTGAAGAACCAGAACCTTTTGGACCTGGCGGCGTAGGGTACGCCTTAATCTCCTGGGTTCTCCTGCTTAGCTACACAGAGACACGGGGACACTCTGTCGGCGTAAAAGATTAGATTTATTACCTGCAGCTAGTACAGTTGTCCTAGAAGTACACACGTTATGTTCTCATGAGACTGCCACTTTACTCCGTGGCGCACAATCTTATATAGTATATATGTGACATATACATTAACTAAGAACACACCTAAAACATATCAAAGGAGCCAATAAGGAAAGTTGGAAAACAGAACGAAACCAATAGGAAAGGTTTGAAAACAAAGTATCGAGTAACTCGAAGAAGCCCATCTTCTAACTGTGTTTGTTACCCCACCCCACAAGCTAATTCATTAACTGACTTGTAGCTGTCTTGCAGGTGACGAGATACGTTTGTGTGTTTTTGGAGGATAGTTGTGAAACAAGAGAATACGAGCAGAGGACAGCGAAGGCCAGACAATAAGATAAAATCAGAAGAGAATAGTGTGAACCAACAGATAGTTGAGACAGGGATTAGGAAAACCAGACAGGGATTAGTGTACTCGGCCAGTCTCAAACACCAGCTTTTGTAAACAGAGGCACAAGGTTATTTTAATACACTATTGCAGGAAAAGTGGAAAAAGACTTCGATCGTCGTGCTGCCTGAGTGAGGGCAACACAAAATGGCGGCGGAGCACAAAATGGCGGGTCGATACGATCACGATCGAAAATCGAAGTTCCTCAAGCGCCCGTTTTCTTTGACAGTTTGGTGTAATGAGATACGGAGAATCCTTTTCAGTCAGATGCCGACACCCCCGTGATTTGGAGCACAGCAGTCCAGGGCATCACAAGGAGAAGCACTGCTATAGAGACATTCACTTGGAAAAAAACCCGATAAAGTGACATTCTGGTTAGGTTAAAAAGTGACATTTTAAACTAAGAATAAAGACTAAAATTCACCAGTTAGAGTTAAATCAGTTAACTATAATTCGTGCACTCACCATGCACAGTGGTGTCATTATTATGTAATTTCAGATATCATCAGTGATGCTATCAGTTATATCATAGAACATATAAACACAAAGTCAGAGTAAGGGGCCTAATACGATGTCATTTGGAAAGGCTCCGAATGGCATTCGCTTAGTCTGAGTCCTATTCGGAACCTGCCTTTCCGATAGACTCGGACACTTTTTTGAACAACTTATTACAATGTTCGGAAAGCGTACGGACTTTCCAACTCGGTTCTGAACAGCATTCGGAGTAACGGAGTTGGTCGGACCCGACTCATACAGGTCTATGGATCTCGTTTCCGACGGAGCGACTATGATGTCAGATTTGGACAGCCTTTCCGAATCGGTTGTCCCGACACAGATTGGCTGTCAGAATCTGACTTTGGGGAACCATAGCAGACCCCCTTCACCCGGGGTCCTCTATGGGGGTACAACCGTGCACAGTGTGGTGGGCACCATGGGGTGCCTGACACAGGGTGCACGATTTTCCCCACCCACCCCTTTTTTCAATGAGAGCCTGTGTTGTTGTTCAGAACACAGGCTTCCGTTGAGTTAAAGCAAGTCCAACCAAACGATGTTCGGGAGCTATGAATCGATCGGTCGCACTTGCAGAATCTGATTCAGTCTGAAACGATTCTGAAACCGATTCGGTCGGAAGAGTTTCCGACCAAAATCAGAAACGGCCTCGAAGAGGAAAAAATCCAGGCACTTTCCAGATATATACACACAAAGTACAGGGGTATGGTTAATACTTCAGTTATGATACTAGTTCCCTAAATGGAGGCAAATCATCTAACTATTGACTTATATGAAAATATATAATATATTCCAGGGGGCGCCTCACCCACAACATTTTGTGGCATGCTTCATCATCGGCGTCCCCCCTCACTGGAGTAGGATGGTATTACTCCAAAGTACTCAACCAGGGACTGGGAGTTCTTCAAAATGTATATTTTTAGGACAATAGCAAACGGGTCCAGATAGTCAGTTAAAATTACCCAAGTGTATACCGCAAGAGTTTCCCTTTAATACGGGGTTCCCGTAATAAAGGGAACTTTAAAGCAAGGGGTTAGAGAGTAAAAATTATGTTTCACCTAACCACAAGATGTTGCCAACATGGTTCAACTTATTTTAATGCCATGGTTCTTCATTAGGGCGACTGAACTCCCTACCTAGCCTGTGGTTTCATAGGCATGCAAAAGAATGAGGTACAAGACTCTCATACCTATTAGATGTAAATCAGCATTAATCCCTGTTGGAAGTAGTTAATAGAATATTAAAGATAATTGAAAAATTGAAAAAGAAAAAAACAAAAATGATGGTATAACTGTCATTTCACATTATGTTTTTCAGTAATAGTTTCTCAAGGTTGCCATTTTATCAATAGTGTATTCCCCGTGTATGAAATTGGATTCTTATGCAGTAAAGCTGGTTAGGCGCTACTATGCAATAATCTCCCAAATAGGTCCTTTGGATTCACACTAATAAATACTTAGCTCAGTCCTGGTAGTGGGGCACAGAGCAATCAGCCTTTACTAGAGGAACATGTGTTGAGTATTTCATGATACCAGCATGGGCGGTAAGTAATTGACATGACTCGAAAGAAATCCAACAACAATGTATACAAATAACATAGTTTTTTAATATAAATGTAAACACCAAAACAAACACAATTGGATAAATTTAACCAGAGTAATACATTTTTAAAGGAAATATTAAATCAGTGCATTTCGCTCCTGAGAAACTTGGGTATCTTTAACTAAATAATATTGAACAACTCCCAGGCCTTGGTTGAGTCCACTGGAATAGTACCATATTACTCCAGTGTTGGGGGATGCCAATGATGAAGCATGCCACAAAAAGTTGTGGGTGAGGCATTCCCTTAAATATATATTTTCTTATAAGCCATTAGGTAACATATTTCCCTACATTTAGGGAAGTAGCCTCGTAATTGAAGTATTATCCATACTTTGTGTGTATGTATATCATAGAACATGTCATGAGTAATTCAAATTATGAGGTAATACAGGAGGTCATAAGCAGTGCATGACGATTGAGTGACCTAACTATAATGTCACTAGCCTTTATTTTTTTCAGTAGATTTCTAGTTTTTTTTTTTTTAGGTTAAGTAATATGTAATCACCATTTCCAGTGGCCGACCCCCAACCCCTACTAAACACATCCTTTGGCCGTGCATACAATACACCGCGGGTGTTCAACCACCCCTTGTGTACGGCTTTTGGCCCTGTGTGCTGTGGAGTTGATAACCGGTCCTGGCATGCAGCTGGGCCTTGCAGCCATCCCCAGCCTGCAGGTAGCTGCCATCCCACCGCACAAGGCCTTCAGCCAGGCCCTGCTTCCAACTCCCTCCCCCACTGAGTACATCAGACCACATGCTGTGCACAGCATTCTAAAGGGCAAAAGCTGTGCATAGTTGTGCTTGGTGAGGAACTGCCCTCTCTTCAAACACCTCTATACAAGGCAAAGGCTGTGCATGCTAGCTTTTTTTGTTTTGTTTTATATATTTAAAATTTGTGTGTATGTGTGTGTTTCAAAAGGAGGAAACTCTTCCAGCATCCTTTTTTTTTTACAGAGAAATATATATGTTTTAATTATCACATTTTTATTGTGTATAACTGTGGGTTATGCCCTGCCTTCCCCTTTTGTTTTCTAAATTATTTGCTAGCTTCTGTTTTGGGGGATAAACCCTCCAAACTCCCTTTAAAAAATATTTATATGAATGCCTTTTTCAAGTCTATTTATACAGGTGTGTGTGTTTGTGTATCCAGCACACCGCAAGCAAGCTGGCCACTTCCCGCCAGGAGCTCAGCCAGTCTTTCCTCCATCCGTCCTTGGTGTTGTTGATGACTGGCATGATGCTCGACCTGCAGGTTCTTGATCTCATCGAGGGTCCCCTGCATCCCGGAAAGTCTGGCCACGACCTGGTCCATGCCTCTGGTGTCACGCCGGTATGAGTCCAGGATGTTGCGTATGTGTGTCAGACCGGGGTCCTGAGCTGGCTGGTCAAGTTCGCGCCTCCGCCTGCCTCCACTCCCACCACCCCTGCCCACACGAGCCTGGCCTGCCGTTGTGGGTACATCGGGTCTCCGGGACCCCTGAGGGATGGCATTTGCAGGGTTGCCTGCCTCCTCCTGGGTGCCCGGAGGACCGTGTCCCTCCTGGTCAGACTGGCTGTGTTGTTCAGTGCGAGCAGGGCTCCTGGGTGTCTCCTGGGATGTGGCAGGAATGGGGGTGGTGGTTGGCACAGATGTACCTGATGCAGGTGCTGCAGGGGCTTGTACACCAGAGGGGCCAGGTTGGTCGGGGTCATCCACGGAGTGGTGAGAGTCATCGCTGCCGGTGGGATTGTCTTCACGCGGTGCCTGGGACTGTGATTCTTCCCCCCCCAGTGTTGGGGGGGGGAGATCGTCTACGTTGCCCTGTGTGTGAGAGAGAGACAATGTTAATGCTGTTTCATGCCACATCCATGTTTCATACATATTCTATTTGACACAGTTCCTCCAGGTAGTTGGATGTGCCTAGCATTCCTCTCAATGTCCACTTGGGGATGGGTATGTTGCGGGGGACAGATTGGGATGTTCTCCTGAGTGTTTGACCTGTAGATTGTTGGCTCTGATGCTTATTTGGCTCTGGATTGGTCTTGTTGTGTCACATGTCCATTGTGGCAGTGTGTAAATCCGTTGCCTGCCCCGGGGGTGTGTGCTTGTGTTAGGGGGGGGGTTGTGACCGGGCCTGGTGTTGTGTGTAGTGTGAGTTGTCATTGGGTTTCCCAGGTGATGTGTGTGTCCCCTCATGGTGCATGCTGGCATGACAATGAGTGTGAGTTCCTGTGCTAGATACCTGTGCTTGTGGAGTTGGTGTTTGGGTGAACAGTGGTCCCAGGAGGGCCTTGTGCTGCATACAGCAGGGCCCAGTGTCATCTACCTTGTCAGTACTTTGCCAGTCCCTGTGCATTGTGCATGGGTATGTACCTATGCCATATGGGCTGATGACATTGTTGTCTGCGTCTCATTTTGACAATGTGTTGTGTGTGGCCCACCCTCCCAGCCTCCCGGACATCCAGTCTTGTGTTATTGGTTGCTGTAGCCTTGGACATGGCCTTGCCTTGATTTGTGATGGGTGAATGGTGACGTTCGTGGCATGGGCGTGGTTTCTGGGTGTGGTTGTGTGCGGTGAGTGCTTGGGGGTAGGTGCGTGCATTTGTTGTGGTTGGCAGCCGCGCAACACCCATTGGACTCACAGGGCTTCAGCCCCCCCCCCCATCGTGTGTGGCAGCCCGGGATGAGACAGCTTCCCGGCGCACTCACAGCCGCACCCGAGCACTTCACAGGTCTTTAACAGGCCATTTGCGTGTTAATGAGGCCTCGCTGTTGTTTCACCCCCTTAACAGCCCCTGCAGCTCCACTCTGCCTATGGCTTACAAGATTCATCCCCCACGTAATTTTTTTCTTAGCCTCCCCCGAAATTTTGCTCTCGTTGCGCCTCGGGTGGTTGGGGTGTGGATGCCATTCCCCCCAAGTTACATGAGTTGTTTGTGTACTCACCAGACTCTGCGACTCCGTCCACTCCATGTAGTCCAACCGGCGGTAGCATGGCCATCACCTTCTCCTCCCATGGATGGTAGTGTACGGGTCTGCGGGGCGGCCCACCTCCAGTGATGCTGGTCTGGGCATGTTCTTCATTCATCTTCCCCTTGACAGCCCTGCGCAGATCGTACCACCTGGCTTGGCATTCATACCTGGTTCTTCAGACGGGCGCAACAGCATTCACCTTGTCGACAATCCTCTGCCACATGGCAGATTTTGCAGCTATGCTGGTCTGTCTGACCAATGTTCCAAACAGCTGTGGCTCGACTCTGATGACTTCATTGACAAGGAGCCGTTATAGATCGGGGCTTGTGGTTCCAACTGACAAAGTCCCTGACCGGGTTGGTGGTCCGTGTCCGAGAAGAGAAATGATGAATCGAGCTTGTCTTGTATGTTGATGTATAGGTTGGTGGGCACTTGTACACAAAAAGGGCTCAATAAGTTTATGTTCTTCTGTTTTGATGAGTTTGCTTCGCAATCCTTATTGTTATCATTGTCTCTATTGTGTCCATTGGTTCCAAGTGAGGTTTGTTGTTTCAACTGGAATTGGAGGACTAAAAGGGGTGAGTGACTATGGATTAGTGCTTCAGTAACTTGGGGTTTAGAACTTTGACGGGTTTCATAAGGGTGAAGGGCTTTCGTTGTTAGAAGTTGCAGGCTAGGGACTTCTCTGTTTATGTTCAATGGAACTTCTGATCCTGTAGCCAATAGAGCTTTCCTTTTGTTTTTGCGGCTGTTAAATCTGGTTTTGCTATCACCGAAAGGAGTGACTCACTTTGGGAGTCTGTAGTGTTAGAGGTTGAGTTGTTGTTTTTGAAAGACTTTTGGAGGGTCTTTCCTGCTTTGCACTCTGCACACTGCACTAGCCGCTTTCCCCGCTTCCTGCCGCTGTACGCTATTCACAGGACTGCGGGTGCCGCGAAGCAGATACCCCGGAGCTTGGCGGGCTGCGGGCAGGCGGCGGGCAGTGCTCGGCCCCACTCCGCTTCCCGTGGATGATGCAGCTGCGGGACTCGGCGGGGCACAGGCGGCTCTGGCAGGCTCGCTCAGTGATCGGTGATTGTGCAGGCTTTTGGCTGGAAACCCGGGGAGACCCGTGAAATGAGGGCGGCGGCACACAGCAGCGACAGCGGCAACAGTAACGACGGACTGTGTCTCTTGTTGAACCTTTCCCTTAATGACTTCCTATGTACTTGGGGCCACAAGGGCACTTGAGTACATATACCAAATAATCTGTAGTACATGTAATAAATTTTTTGATTTTGTTTCTACTACCTCCCAGTAGTTTATACTTACCCTTTTTTTATTAAACTTGTTTTACAAGCCATAGAGGCACCACATTTATTGCAGCCTTTTGGGGCTAATCAGGTGGATCTACTAGAGTGTATGTAACTGTGTACAATGCTGTTTCTGATGACTTGCGGTTTTCTGTATGTAATAGTAGGACATTCTGCTATTTCCTTGCCTATTATGGGATCTGCTTTGAGTAATTTCCAATGTTTGGTCATTATGTCCCTGATCTTTCCTGATTTTCTTTTAAAGGTCATAATAAATCTGGGAGTTGGTTCATTTGTGCCATCTTTATCTGTCTGTTTCTGCTTGTTCTGAAAAAGATCCTACTTCTCCTTTAGTTCCTGGACTCCTTTCTGTGCTTATTGTAAAACTCTACTAGCATATCCTTGTTTTCTGCATCTATCTAGGATCACATCTCATTGCATCATATAGTCTTGTTCATGCCTACAATGTGTTCAGGCCCTTAATAGTACCCCATAGGGAATACTTCACTTAAGGGAGCTGGGATGTGGGCTCCGTGCATGGGGCACCGTATAGCCAGCTGTAGTTTTTTTTATGTAGGGTAATCTTCAGCTTGTTGTTTTCAACATGTACAGCAATATCCAGATATTCCACATGTCACTGATTTTTTAGGTGAAATTTAGGTTCAAGTTATTGTTCCCCAATTTAGCAATGAATTCCACAGCTAATGAAGTATCCCCATCTCATATCAGGAATAAATCGTCAATGTAACAAATCCATAATGGTATGTGTTTGGTGTACCTGTCATTCTCCTCCTCCCACCAACTAAGAAATACATTTGCAGACCTGGGGGCGAAGCAGGTGCCCATCGCTGGTCCCATTTGTTGTCTGTACATTGTGGTTTCAACCAAAAATATATCGTTTGCGAGACAATAGGTCGTCATGTGCTGTAACATACAAGAATCACTGTATAAAGGTATGAATCGTCCTTTTAAATAGTACATACATGCATCTACTCCTTGATTCTGTCTTATACTGGTATATAGTGCATACACATCTATGGTACTCATACTGTAAGCGTCTTCCCAAATAATGTCATAAATTCTTTTGAGAAAATCTGTACTATCTTGGCAGTTTGACGTCAGAAATTTGTAATATGGCGCCAGCTATTTATTAAAAAATAATGCCATGTTCTCTAATAGGCCACCATTTGATGAGACAATAGGCCTCCCCGGTAGGCCGTACGGCATCTTTATGAACCTTAGGTAAGAAATATATACACTGTATCCTAGGATGCTCCTCTCTTAGGAATCTGTATTCATCTAGATCTAAAAGATCTTCTTGGTGACATTTCTGTAACATTTTATGGTATATACTTATGGAATGCATGTAATGTTCCCATGTTTTAACCTCCTCACATTCCACATCACTTAATTGGTGTAGAGCATCCATCCTGTAATCTTCCAATTAGTTTTGGCGTAATTATATTATATTCATGCTTTTGTTTATTAATTTGATGCATACAGCTCACTTCGTGTTTGAAGTATGTCCTTCATGCCGATGTTAGTGCTTCCTTTATGTTCCCAATGTGGGGCGAGTCATTTTGAACTAAATAAAGACTACAGAGATAGTTGAATTGTGTCATTCTAATTATCAATGAAATACTTTCATCCAGACTATGGTCTGCTGCAATCTTCTGTAGTTTGGAGAAGGAGTCAAGCTGACATACACTGCTCAGGGAAAGAACACGGAATTAACATGCATCGTTCTGCCACTCTCTGTTATGCGCTTAAACACACCCCTAGCTTGTCACAAATCTAAGAAAATGCCTTTCAGAGCCTGTCTGTATAACGTGGCAATCTTGAGTTAAACTCAGCCAGAGGCACAGATGTCCTTTTGAATGGCAGTTCTGGTACCTCTTTAAATAATCTTGGCTCCAACACCCACCAAGGGTGCCAAACCTGCAGTGGGTGCCTCCGTGACGTGAGGGTGGAACTCACGGAATAAATGCTGCTCATTGAAAGAACACGGAGCGCTCACAAGGTGTGTCAGTTGCTTCTTTAATTATAAGTAGACGCTTTTCAGTAGTAGTGCCTTTTCAATGCTTTTCAATTAAAATGCAACTTCTGCGCAAAGTTCTTGTCATTTAAAATACCTCAATCTCCTTGGAGATTAAACTGCCAATAGGAAGGAGACTGAGGTATTTTAAATGACAAGAACTTTGCGCGGGAGTTGTAATTTAATTGAAAAGCATTGAAAAAGGCACTAATGCTGGAACGCGTCTGCTTATAATGAAAGAAGCAGCATTTATTCCCTCCTTCACGTCACGGAAGCATCCGCTGCGAGTATTATATTTGCAGATGTACAGAGTGCAGTTGGTTTTCTTACCACGAGGAACAATCTATAGCTTTAGTACATTAGTTAAGCAGTATATTGTTGTAAGTATCTAATATCAAACCAAGATATTTTTTATGCAGCATACACCCCCCCCACAAAACAGCTGATCCCTAGTGTATAGTGTGCATTACAAAGCAATGGGACGACCCAGTCGGCCGTAGGACCTGGGTAATACTTGGTACAGAAAAACAAGTGGTCCCAACAGGAATTCAGTATAACGTAGTATCTGATATTACAAAAAGAACACTCAATTAAATAGATCTTGTTGTTTATATAGATTGTTAATAAATCATAATTCTCAATACACATTATTCATGTGACACAGATGCTCCACAGTGAGTGGAAAGATGGTGTGGATAGGAGTCCTCGTGAGTAGATGAGAGGAGAATAGGAATGAGCAATTGAAATTATATACAGTGTAAACAATGGTTTCAAATGAGGACCGGCTGAAGGTATTTTACTGAATACAATAAGCCACAAATCAATAGATACACTTTCCGAATGCCGTGTTTATCTATATGTGAATACGTTTTCTGTCCAAGTCAATAAGGTTAAAATGTCGACGTTTCTACCCCGAGTTGGACGAGGACAGGGGAACCTTGCAGTGGAGTCTTCTTCAGGACGGAAAGGGAGCAATCTTGCACCCACTGTGTGATTACATATGGGTCAAACTTGTGTATGGGTTGAGTAGCTCCATTTTTAAAGGCAGAGGGGACCTTGTCCGCGTCCAAATCGATGATGTGCCACGCGATAGCCATAATTCTCATGCAGAGTAATTTATGGACTTGATACTGCTATTGGGATTGTTCGGAATAATTGGCATTATTTCTCCTTACTCAAGGGATTGCTACCAGAGCGTCTTGCGTCTGTGAGGTCCCCTCTTCCTTTCAAAAGTGACCCGTTTTGACTTGATAGAGTTTTGTTCACAAAAACTCTCTTTCAAATTGATCCGCATTTAAAAATAAAATCAAAGACAGACTCATACATTCGTCTGGAATAAACAATACTATCTTGACTTTAAAGTAAGATATAAAGAAACATAATTAGAATGGTGTTAGACCTGGCACCTTGGCGTGAGTTTCCCTTCCACTTTTTGATGGTGTGCCTCGACTGTTTTGCTGGTGTTGTCCGCTCAGGGCACTGCGCCACGGCTAATCCGTGCCGCAGTGCAAGTGCTCCCAAAGTAAAATGTACCTGTAATTGATGTCCATGATTGGTTTATTGGATTCACTGTCAGTCCCCAGTAAAGTGCACCGAGGGTGCCAGGGCTTGTGAATGCCAATGCTGCTGGTGGGCTTGCAGCGCTGGTTGCGCCACCCACGGAAGCGGCCTTGTAAAGTGTGTCTAGGGCCTGCCACCGCAGACCCTGTGCGCGGTCCGGGACCGTCGCGCTGACTGCGCAAGTGCCCCCACTTGCCAGTCCCTAAACCTTCCCTTACCTACATATTAGCCACCCCTCTGGTAGGCCCAAGGGCAGGGTGCATTGTAGGCATAAGGTAGGACATGCCCTGTGTGTGTGGCATGTCTTAGTAGTGAATTACAGCCCTTGTCGTTTTTCACTATTGAAGGCTACCTGCTCTCCATAGGCCAGAATGGGCTGCCGGGATCACGCCAACGCTGTGACCTCAGTGGACTCAGAGAGCATGGTAGAAGTGTCAAGTTTAGTATGCCTGAACTCAGAATAATAAAATACTTCTTGTAGTCAAGTTTATTTTAATATCCTGGGTTTGTAAATACTACTTTTAGAAAGTTAGTATTTACTGACCTGACCATCTCAGTCCGCCTCTGCTGTGTGTATGTGTTCTGCCTGGCAACAGTAAGGAGCAGGGTTGGGGAATCCCCAGAGACAGGTTGGCTGCCAGGTGGTGGGTAGAGAGGTGACACCTGGATGGGTGGGAGGAGTACACCTTGACTCTTGAATAGACCTGTGCTCTGCCACCACAAAGCCGGCGCCACCCCCTGTGGGGCGGCTGATGTCTCTGCCCTGCTTCTGAAAGGAAAGAGCAGAGTCACCATAACAAAGTGCTCCAGAACTGGACTGAGCCAGGCCTAGGCCCCCTGGCGCTAAAGAACAAAAGAATCATGGTATAAAAGTAGGAGCCTGGCTCCTAAGAAAGCAGAATCCTGTTTACCACAAAGAACCTCTGCCCGACTAGAAGGAGAAGAAGACGCCGGAGGAGCTGGCCTGCTGCTTGCCTTGCTGAGAGAGGAGAGGAAGAGACTTACTGAAAAGACTTTGCTACTTTGTGCTTGAACATTCTCCAAGGGCTTGATCTGAGCTTGCCCCCTGAACTGAACCCCAGGAACAGTGGGTTCTCTGTGCTTCTTGCTCGTCCTCCAATTCGAGCCGTGTGTGCATCCCGCTGGAAAAGAGACTGCGCCCCTCATCGCCCCTCCTAGGGCCGTGACACCCAGAAGCTCGCCTGCCTCAAACCCGTGAGAGCCCCGCTCCGTCCCGAGCCGCTCTCTGTCCCCGGGCCAGGCCGCCTGCATCCCTGTCACCGCCTGCTACTGGAGCGCGCTGAACGCGCTATCACCCCTCCTGCCGGAAGCCGTCCGACGACTGTGATCTACGCCGGGTCATCCAGCTGCACTGACCGTGCCCTGCGACCCCGCTTCGCTATCCCCGGACATCTCAGGCCGCGCCGCCCCCGCTGTGGAGACCCTCCTGCACCGCCGTGCTAAAGGGTCGCTGGCCGCGCCTGCCTACGTGCCCACACCTGCTGATTGAGGACCCAAGAACACTTCCCAAGCTGAGAGTCGCCCCGACCTGTGCCGACTCTCCACATCACGAAAGAAGTTCCAGTATCGGGCTCGGGGCCCGCAACGCCTTATTTCCCCGTTCGCAGGAACCGATCTCTGTGAGTACTGGAACTACAAGTAAAGAGACTACGAACTATCCATTTGAAACTACGAACCAAGAACATTTGCCTGCTTTACAACCTGGTGGCCTAGCGAAAACGTTATTGGTCTTGTGATAAGTCTGTTGAGATATATATACCTTATTTTTACATAAAGAATCGTATTTTTATATATATCCAAGTCTGGTGTCCGTTTCTGGGGGGATTGATGTATTTACTGTGTGTACGATTGTAAGTGCTTAACCAACAACGCCTGAGGAATCGCCTTGGCTGCTCACGCCACGCACCTAGAGGGTGAGCAAGGGTCATTCGCGAGGGGTTATCCTGCGCCCTGACGTGGAGGAGAGGGTTCCTGCTTGACACAAGGGCAACCTTGCGCCAACCAGAGATCCCCGACTCTAACATTGTTGGCAGCGGGTGGGATTTCGGATTTGCACTTGTAATTTGCATACAGTGAATTATTAATCACCAGATAGTGAGAGCAGACCAAATAACGCAGCCACAGGTTTGTAATTGTTGAACTTTGTTGAGACATCTGCCATTACTGCAACCATGCCTGGCTCACACTCCGCTGGGAGAGCACTCTCTGTGATTTCTGGAATCGATGAGGTGGATTGGGAGAGACTGGAAGGCTACACGATGGAGCAATTGAAAGGCTACAGTGTACAATTCAGAGTCCCCCATGCTGGATGCAAGAGGAAGCCCCAGTACACCAAGGCGTTGAGAGCCTGGAAGGAGTCACGAGACCTACGGAATGCGGGGGACATCGTTCCACCCGACAACCTTGAGGAGCCCAGCAGAGTCCGGTCGCCAGAGGAGCTGGCAGACAGGGCAGCAGACAGGGCGCATGCAATGGAGATGGCAAAGTTGGCAGGACAAATGGAAATGGAAAAGCAGAAGTTGGCCCTGGAGGCACAACAACGCCAAATGGATCATGATATCAGATTGAAGGAGTTGGAGCTGAAGGCGAAAAGTTTGGACACCACTCCTTCTGGTGGCAGCACTCCACCAGCGCAGGTAGAGTCCAAGGTGTACATCCCCAAAGATGTAGTAAAGGAGTATTTCAGAAAGGATGACATAGGGCAGTGGTTTAGGGCCTACGAGGTGGCCATGTCCTCACACCGGGTCCCTGAGAAAGACTGGGGAGCGGGGTTGTGGGGAAGGTTCCTTGCTGAAGGGCGTGACACACTGTTAGATTTACCCTTAGATCTCCAAACCTCATACCCCCATATGAAGGAAGCTTTAATGACCAGGTATGGGTTAACTCCGGAGCTATATAGACAGCGGTTCAGGGAGACGAAGAAGATCCCTGAGAGTACGTATGTGGAGTATGTGACCTTTTTCTGCAGAGCGCTGGATGGTTGGGTGAAGGGTAGCAAAGTGAATGATTATCAAGGGCTGCTTGATTTAATTGCATGGGAGCACTTGTCCAGTCAATGTTTTCCTGAGCTACGCCAGCACCTGATTGATAGCAAGCTGTCCAACCCGAGGAAGCTTGCTGAGGAGGCGGACCGCTGGCTCAGCACCAGGGTCCACAAGGGTCAAGTGGGAGACTCCGCCAAAGGTGGGCAGGGTCCCCAGCAGAAGAGTGGGGGGGACAAGGGTAAGCAGAAGGGGTTCCAAAAAGGCCCCCAAAGTAATTCCCAAGGGAACCAGCAGAAGGGTTCTCAGCCTCCCCCAACCCCGCAGCAGAACGGGGCCCCGACAGGTAGACCTGTTCCAAAGGGGCCCTTCAATTGTTATAAGTGTGGTGATCCGGGTCACATTGCCTCTGATCCTAAGTGTCGCCTGTTTGGTAAGACCGCACCCACTGGTGCTCCACCCCGGCAAGTAGCTAGTGTTAACTTTGGGCAGGAGGTAGCAGTCCAGGAGGGTGGGGGTCCCGGGCAGATGACCCTAGTCTCGCTAGGAGACAGTGAGATGGTCCCTGTAACCTACCTGCCCTCTAACACTAAGAAATATGGGCAGGTGGTGACCATCAATGGAAAGAAGGTTGAGGCTCTTAGAGATACAGGAGCCAGCGTGACCTCGGTGAGGCAACACCTGGTGTCTCAAGAGCAAATTGTACCCAATGCCTACTGTAGGGTTGTCAATGCTGACAACGTAGAGAGTCGTTGTCCAATGGCTCAAGTTCCCTTTGAGTGGGGGGAGGTCTCTGGTACTCTACAAGTCGCTGTGAGAACTGACATGCCTGTAGACTGTCTGCTAGGGAACGACCTGGAGAGTTCCCCTTGGGAAAAGGTGGAGAAGACCACGCATCTGAGGATGGTGGGTCTACCCGACTGGGCGTGCGTGACCACCCGGTCCATGGCAGCCAGTAGGGGTGTTGAGAGGGTCCTGGAGCCTGAGGGAGAGGTCCAGGAACCGGCCTTAGGGAGAAGGCGCAGGAGGCGCGGGAAACCGGCCCCCGAAGTTCCCACGGCCCAGGAGGAAGTAGACCCTGAGGGGGATGCTCTGGAGCCTACCGGGGAACAGATTGCCGAACTGGGAGATCTGCCTGAGCTGACCCATTGGCAGCAAGAAGGAGGTCCCTCCAGGGAGGAATTCTGCAGGGAGCAGAAAGAATGCCCTTCTCTCGTGGGTATGCGGCAGCAGGCTGCAGACCAGGCCAATGGTGTTCAGGCCAAAACACATTACGTGTACTGGGAGAGTGACCTCCTGTATTCCGAGCCTAAGGCTGCTGAACCTGGGTCAGCCCGTGTGCTGGTGGTACCCCAGAAGTTCAGAACCTTCCTACTGGGGCTGGCTCACGATGTGCCTTTAGCAGGACATTTGGGGATGGACAAGACCTATGACAGGCTTGTCACCCACTTTTACTGGCCCCAAATGCATAAGAATTCAGATTCCTACTGCAGAACCTGTCAGACTTGCCAGGCAAGTGGTAAGAGCGGAGGGAAGCATAAGGCTCCTCTGCAACCTTTCCCTGTGGTCGGTACGCCATTCCAACGAGTGGGTATTGACATTGTGGGGCCTCTGGACCCCAAGACAGCCCTGGGCAACAGGTTCATCCTGGTCTTGGTGGACCATGCCACCCGGTACCCTGAAGCCATCCCTCTGAGGACAGTGACGGCCCCCGTGGTGGGACGGGCACTGATGGGAATTTTCTCCCGAGTGGGATTCCCTCTAGAGGTGGTGAGCGACAGGGGGACCAATTTCATATCCACATATATGAAATCCCTGTGGAAGGAGTGTGGGGTAACTTACAAGTTCACCACTCCTTACCATCCCCAAGGAAATGGGTTGGTTGAGAGATTCAACCGAACCCTCAAAGGCATGATCATGGGCCTGGACGGTCCAATGAGGCGTAAGTGGGACGTCCTCTTGCCATGCCTGCTCTTCGCTTACCGAGAGGTGCCGCAGAAGTCTCTAGGGTTCAGCCCCTTTGAGCTTCTGTATGGTCACCCGGTAAGAGGACCTCTGAGTTTGGTAAAGGAAGGCTGGGAGCAATCTCCCAGGAAACCTCCCCAGAATGTATATAGTTACATGCTGGCCTTCCGAAACCAGACTCGGCGTTTCAGGCAACTTGCTGAGGCAAATCTGGAAGCCAGCCAGGAAGAGATGAAGCGGTGGTACGACCGGAATGCCACTCTGATAGAGCTTCAACCTGGACAAAAGGTGTGGGTCTTGGCCCCAGTGGAGCCGTGTGCACTTCAGGATAAGTGGACAGGCCCATTTGAGGTTGTGGAGCGCAAAAGTCCTATCACCTACTTGGTGGACATGCAGACTCCCAGGAACCCTTTGAGGGTCCTACATGTTAACCGCCTTAAGCCCCACTTAGAGAGGACCGAAGTGGGCATGCTGCTGGCCACTGATGATGGAATGGAAGAGGAGACCGAGCCTCTTCCTGACCTCTTAGTGGCCTCTGAGAAAGATGGGTCAGTGGATGGAGTTAACCTCTCACCCACCCTGACGCCCGAACAACAGGAAGACTGCCGCCACTTGCTGGGACAATTTTCCGACCGATTCTCCCTGGTTCCTGGTGTCACAGATTGGTGCGTCCATGATGTGGACACAGGAGACAGCTTACCTGTGAAGCACAAGGCTTACAGGGTAACTGACAGGGTCAGAGCTTGCATCAAGGAGGAGGTCTCCAAAATGCTTGCGCTAGGGGTGGTTGAGTCCTCCAGCAGTCCTTGGTCCAGCCCCGTGGTCTTGGTCCCAAAGGCTGCTGCGCCGGGAGCCACACCTGAACTCCGGTTCTGTGTGGACTACGGAGGACTCAATTCAGTCACGAAGACTGACGCGCACCCCATCCCCAGAGCTGATGAGCTCATTGATCGGCTGGGGGCTGCCCGGTTCCTCAGTACGTTTGATTTAACGTCTGGGTACTGGCAGATCGCCTTGACCGACGGGGCCAAAGAGAGGTCAGCATTCTCTACACCAGATGGGCACTTCCAGTTCCGAGTCATGCCATTTGGGATGAAGAATGCCCCTGCCACCTTTCAGAGGTTGGTCAACCAGGTACTGGTTGGGCTGGATGCGTTCAGTGCCGCCTACCTGGATGACATCGCAGTGTTCAGTGCCACCTGGCCTGAACACCTGCGCCACCTCTGGGAAGTGTTGATGGCGCTGCGCCGAGCAGGCCTCACGATCAAGGCAAGCAAGTGCCAGATCGGGCAGGGTTCCGTGGTGTACTTGGGACACCAAGTGGGGAGCGGCAAGGTGGCACCCTTGCAACCCAAAATTGAAACCATCCTGGCTTGGGAACCCCCCAAGACGCAGACTGCAGTGAGGGCCTTCCTGGGGCTCACTGGGTACTACAGGAGGTTTGTCAAGGGCTATGGAACGATCGTTGCCCCCTTGACAGAGCTGACTTCGAAGAAGCAGCCCAGGAACGTGATTTGGACTGACACCTGTCAGAAAGCTTTCGACACCCTGAAGACTGCCATGTGCACGGCGCCCGTGCTCTTGGCCCCTGACTTCTCCCGGGAATTCCTAGTCCAGACAGACGCTTCAGAGCATGGTGTAGGGGCTGTTCTCTCACAGATGACTGAGGAGGGCTGGGACCAACCCGTAGCCTTCATCAGTAGGAGGTTACTTCCACGGGAAAGTAGGTGGAGTGCAATTGAGCGAGAAGCATTTGCTGTGGTCTGGGCGCTGAAGAAGCTAAGACCCTACTTGTTTGGGTCTCACTTCCGGGTTCAGACGGACCACAGGCCCCTCAGATGGTTGATGCAAATGAGGGGTGAGAACCCGAAGCTGTTGAGGTGGTCCATCTCCCTACAGGGTATGGACTTTACGGTGGAACACCGTCCTGGTACAGATCACGCCAACGCTGACGGTCTGTCCAGGTATTTCCGCCTTAGTGACGAGGAACCCCCTGGTCAAGGGTAGTTCTCCCCACATTTCAGCTGGAGGGGACACGTGTTAGACCTGGCACCTTGGCGTGAGTTTCCCTTCCACTTTTTGATGGTGTGCCTCGACTGTTTTGCTGGTGTTGTCCGCTCAGGGCACTGCGCCACGGCTAATCCGTGCCGCAGTGCAAGTGCTCCCAAAGTAAAATGTACCTGTAATTGATGTCCATGATTGGTTTATTGGATTCACTGTCAGTCCCCAGTAAAGTGCACCGAGGGTGCCAGGGCTTGTGAATGCCAATGCTGCTGGTGGGCTTGCAGCGCTGGTTGCGCCACCCACGGAAGCGGCCTTGTAAAGTGTGTCTAGGGCCTGCCACCGCAGACCCTGTGCGCGGTCCGGGACCGTCGCGCTGACTGCGCAAGTGCCCCCACTTGCCAGTCCCTAAACCTTCCCTTACCTACATATTAGCCACCCCTCTGGTAGGCCCAAGGGCAGGGTGCATTGTAGGCATAAGGTAGGACATGCCCTGTGTGTGTGGCATGTCTTAGTAGTGAATTACAGCCCTTGTCGTTTTTCACTATTGAAGGCTACCTGCTCTCCATAGGCCAGAATGGGCTGCCGGGATCACGCCAACGCTGTGACCTCAGTGGACTCAGAGAGCATGGTAGAAGTGTCAAGTTTAGTATGCCTGAACTCAGAATAATAAAATACTTCTTGTAGTCAAGTTTATTTTAATATCCTGGGTTTGTAAATACTACTTTTAGAAAGTTAGTATTTACTGACCTGACCATCTCAGTCCGCCTCTGCTGTGTGTATGTGTTCTGCCTGGCAACAGTAAGGAGCAGGGTTGGGGAATCCCCAGAGACAGGTTGGCTGCCAGGTGGTGGGTAGAGAGGTGACACCTGGATGGGTGGGAGGAGTACACCTTGACTCTTGAATAGACCTGTGCTCTGCCACCACAAAGCCGGCGCCACCCCCTGTGGGGCGGCTGATGTCTCTGCCCTGCTTCTGAAAGGAAAGAGCAGAGTCACCATAACAAAGTGCTCCAGAACTGGACTGAGCCAGGCCTAGGCCCCCTGGCGCTAAAGAACAAAAGAATCATGGTATAAAAGTAGGAGCCTGGCTCCTAAGAAAGCAGAATCCTGTTTACCACAAAGAACCTCTGCCCGACTAGAAGGAGAAGAAGACGCCGGAGGAGCTGGCCTGCTGCTTGCCTTGCTGAGAGAGGAGAGGAAGAGACTTACTGAAAAGACTTTGCTACTTTGTGCTTGAACATTCTCCAAGGGCTTGATCTGAGCTTGCCCCCTGAACTGAACCCCAGGAACAGTGGGTTCTCTGTGCTTCTTGCTCGTCCTCCAATTCGAGCCGTGTGTGCATCCCGCTGGAAAAGAGACTGCGCCCCTCATCGCCCCTCCTAGGGCCGTGACACCCAGAAGCTCGCCTGCCTCAAACCCGTGAGAGCCCCGCTCCGTCCCGAGCCGCTCTCTGTCCCCGGGCCAGGCCGCCTGCATCCCTGTCACCGCCTGCTACTGGAGCGCGCTGAACGCGCTATCACCCCTCCTGCCGGAAGCCGTCCGACGACTGTGATCTACGCCGGGTCATCCAGCTGCACTGACCGTGCCCTGCGACCCCGCTTCGCTATCCCCGGACATCTCAGGCCGCGCCGCCCCCGCTGTGGAGACCCTCCTGCACCGCCGTGCTAAAGGGTCGCTGGCCGCGCCTGCCTACGTGCCCACACCTGCTGATTGAGGACCCAAGAACACTTCCCAAGCTGAGAGTCGCCCCGACCTGTGCCGACTCTCCACATCACGAAAGAAGTTCCAGTATCGGGCTCGGGGCCCGCAACGCCTTATTTCCCCGTTCGCAGGAACCGATCTCTGTGAGTACTGGAACTACAAGTAAAGAGACTACGAACTATCCATTTGAAACTACGAACCAAGAACATTTGCCTGCTTTACAACCTGGTGGCCTAGCGAAAACGTTATTGGTCTTGTGATAAGTCTGTTGAGATATATATACCTTATTTTTACATAAAGAATCGTATTTTTATATATATCCAAGTCTGGTGTCCGTTTCTGGGGGGATTGATGTATTTACTGTGTGTACGATTGTAAGTGCTTAACCAACAACGCCTGAGGAATCGCCTTGGCTGCTCACGCCACGCACCTAGAGGGTGAGCAAGGGTCATTCGCGAGGGGTTATCCTGCGCCCTGACGTGGAGGAGAGGGTTCCTGCTTGACACAAGGGCAACCTTGCGCCAACCAGAGATCCCCGACTCTAACTCTAGCAAAACAATCCTCGACTGGGATGAATTCCAGTTTCTGAAAAAGAGCACACCTACCAACAGACCTTTTAACTCCTGCCTATGATGCATGTGGATCCAGAGAATCCAAGTGCATGTGCTTGTCCCCAAACATGGTGACATTGGAATATACCTGAGTGGCATATGTAGTTTACATTATAAGTCCCTTGTAAAATGCTATCCTATATACCCAGGGACTGTAATCTAAATGCTGCCAGTTGGCCTACATCACTGATTGTGACCCCCACACTAATAGTCTTTCAACCCTGTTTTAGGCCTGCCTTTGCAAGGGCTGTGTGTGAAGTTTACTGCCACTCCGGCTTGGCATTTGAAACCACTTGCCAAGCCTTAAACTCCCCTTTTTTCTACACATAAGTCACCCCTAAGGTAAACCTTAGGTAGCCCTAAGGGCAAGGTGCTATGTAAGTAAAAAGTAAGACATGTTCTTTTAAGTTCTACATGGCCTGGTAGTGACAAACAGCTAAATTCATTGTGCACTATTGTGAGGCCTACTCCTCTCATAGGCTTGCTTTGGGAATTCCATAAAACACTTTAAAGATGTAATTCCTGATAAGAAAGAAATAGCTAAATCGTGTTTCATTACTTTGGAATGGTAAGGATAAATCCCCTTCAATGGTAGAGTTAGATTTGACATTACTATTTCAGAAATGCCACTTTTAGAAAATGGATTTCTTTGCTCATAATATATCTCGGTGCGCCTTCAGCTTGTCTCCAATACACGTCTGGGGTGGGTGACAGCTGCATTTTGTGCATTCCCTCTAGAACACCACAAACACAAACACAGTAAGGGTGGATGTGACAGATGACTCATCTGCATTCCGATAGCCTTCCTGGGCAGGGAGTGTGAGAGGTAGTTGGCACTTACATCTGAATAGGCTGTGTACTGTCCGCACACAAAGTACTGATTACCCCCACACAGCCTGGCAGACAGGGCTGGGATGAAAGAGGACCTGTCCACTTCAAGGAATTGCTTTGAACTCACCCCCTCTTCAAGGCACTTTTGGGTATAAGTACTGGGGCTCTCCATTCAAAGCCAGTTCATTACTAGACATCTGAAGAACTCGGACAGGATTAAAGACTGCTGTGCTTCAACGATTGCCACTCTGCTTGGCTGACTGTTCTAAGGAACTGCTTCACTGCTGTGCTGAGCTGCCCTGCTGCCTGCTGATCTTTGCCCCGCTGAGGATAAGGACTGGACAGCTCTCACTTGAACCTAGAATGGTTCCAAGGGCTTGCTGGCTTGCCTCCTGGTTTATGGCATCCTAGGGTCATAATATACTTCTCACAACTATGCTGGTGCTGCTGGACTCTGCCATCTGTGAGTCCTTCCCTTGCTTGAGGTGGCCCCCTCCAGTTCATGGCCTCAGAAGTAGGTCTGCAGCTGTTGTGCTAAAAAAATGACACATCGTCACAACTGTGCTGATCGGAACCGACGCAGTGCTTTAGCCACGCAAACTCAGTACCGATCAGCAGATCTCCCTGTTCGGTTCGGTGACGACGCAGCTGCGACCTGAGATCCTGACTGCGAGGTTCGACTTCAACGCATTAACCTGGGTGCATGAGTCAGAACCAACGCACCTTACTCAGAGCTTTACTCCATTCAAGATACATTGTTATTGGGAATTGTTTGAGTCCTGTAGCCGGCCTGGCCTCCATTGCGATGGGCCTGAAATTTAGATTTGCCTATTTGTAGCGCAACCTCAAGTTACCTTTTAGCACTATTGACTTCTGAGCACTATTTTGGTTTATTCTTTTAAAAATGATAACTCCTGTTCTCCTTATTGTATTTTTGTTGTTTTGTTCTTGTTTTACTGTGTAAAGTACTTGTGTGGTGCTTCCATTGTGTTACTTTCTGTGTGATGCAGAAATACTTTACACATTGCTTATTTAGATAAACCTGACTGCTCTGTGCCGAGCCACCAGAGGGTGAGCACAGCTTATCTTTTAATATGTATCTAGCTTACCCTGACTAAGATTGTGGTCCATAGTTGAACAAGGTGCATACCTCTGCTAACTACAGAAGATATATATTTTCCCCCAGGTGTGGATGCAGGCGTGCTTCCTGAATGTCAGTGGTGCCGCTCAACAGGCACTTCCGCATTGACAGGAAACGTCCTCTTCTGACCAGCTGATCCCTTAGCTGATTTATTATATGGTATGCATAATTGCAATAGAAGATGAAGTGCTGAAGTTGATCAGTTGGCGTTCTATGTTGATTTTTTTTAAATGAATTGCAATGGATATATTTTTGCAGAATGTGAAATTTGAGATTTGTTATATGCTTAGATGAAAAATAAGTTTGAATTTGGATGCAATTATAACAATTTATAAGATGTTTCATCCCTTCCAAGATGGTGCTGCTGTCATGCAGTAGAATTTGTCTGTTTACACAGTACACTATGGGTGAATCAAGTAGTATTTATGATGTAAATCCAACATGGCGCATTATCGTGAACAAGGTTGCGGTGTGCAACCGAAACGTGTCAGTTTTTCCTCTTGCCACAAAATAAATTTGCAACCTATAAATCAGCCTGGAGTGCTATATTTGTGTGTGTATCACTCAAAAAGTATGTAGAAGTGGGGCGAGTGCCATGAGTCTCCGGATTACGATCATACCTACGTATGAGATTCCCCATCTGTATCTATTGAAAGAATGAGCAGAAGATAATGCCTAGAGTTTGCAAGGTGTGCTCAAGATCCTTACCAAGTTTGTAGGGTTAAAAGAGTAAAAGTTCTAAAGAAAATCAAGGAACGTAATGCCAAAATAGATAAAGATCAAGACACAGAGACATTTTTCAAACTCAGCAGTGGATTGAAAGAGAAATTAGCCAAATATGAACAGACCATAAAAACACGAAAGGCAAGCATATTTCAGCGTGATCATTTCGATTACAAAAGGGGGCAAATTTACACTTTTGCTGCGAGGTTCAACTCTGTGAGACTACATAGAGTACAGGATGTGAATAAAGCAAACGGGATTCAACATTCAGTGATTTCAGCCTGACCCTGGATCAGACGTAGATGAAACAAAGGAAAGAGAAGTAAGTATAAATCGCACGTCCCTTGAGGATGAATTTAGTTTTTTCAATGTCGGATCAAAGAACAAAATTCAAATCAATGAGAGACTGCAGAAGCCAAGAGGAGGAAAAGACCAGAAAGGAGGGGGGTCAGGGCAAGAGATGAAAGAATGAGGTTCCAGGAAGGCATACCAGGAGCAGCTGAAAATGATCACCTCCCTCCCACAAACACAAACAGTAGTAAATCACACAGACGTGCCCCTCACAGATAAGGATATTCACAATTTGTCACTAGTTCTCTCTTTTGGCGAAGAAGGAAACTTCAATTACTCTCAAATTAGAATCGATCCCTACAAATTTGTGAGGAATTTCAAACTGGTTAAAATCTATAAAAACAAGAGTGCAAAGACCTACTGTTATAATGAAGGACCCATATGGTGAAACTAATTTACCTGCCTCGGATTTTGAACTAATATAAGATCTTTTGGAGATGGAACAGGAAACTGAAGAAGAAACTCCGGAAGAAAGACTAGAACATGAACTCTCCAGTAATGATATCTGTTAAGGAGTAGAAACAAAAGTTAGGATGAGGTCCAGGTATATCCCCCAAACTGGCAAATATAACATCGACAGCTGTTGAGAAAATATGATGAAGGAAATACGCACTATACATCTAACAGAGAACAAAAGTCAGTGAAGTTGGAATGCTGAAAGTGTTGAATTAAAACATACAGTGGAAAAAATAAGCAATATGGATAATATATTAGTGAAACCTTCTGATAAAGGAGGTAACGTTGTATTGTGGGAATGACCGCTATACCTAAAGGAAGCATATAGACACTTAAATTACATGAATGTTAATGAAAAATCACTACACTAGAACACTTAAAAGTTACTCAAGGAATGGAACTAGCAAAATCATCTGGTTTGGGATGAACTCAATTTTTTGAAACCGCCCTGTTCCAATGAATTACCTTATTCCTAAGGTGCATAGGGATGCCGACCTGTTACCTGGTTGTCCAATCATAGCGGCACAAGGTAGCATCTAAGAAAATGTGTCAAAGTACATAGATTTCTTTTTCCTGAATCCTATAGTAAGAACACTACTCTATATATTCAAGACACCGCTGACGTCGTACGCAGAATCTTTGACGTCAGATGGAAAGATGGCATGTACATAATGATTCTGCATATAACAACATTATATACCAGTATAAGACATTGCAATGGCTTGAAAGCCACCAATCATTTTTTTAAGTTTGAGGCCTAGCACATTTGTAGAACACAACAAAATGTTACTTAAATGAAAGAGTGGTGCCTCTCCATAAATATGTTTCTTTTAACTGTGAGATTTATCATCAACTCAAAGGGACAGCTATGGGTGACTGCTTCACCCCCAGCTATGCTATTTTGCTTATGGGCTCATGGGAGGAGCAGGTGCTCGGTGGCACAAATATGGAGGAATGGGCTCATCACATTATTTTAGACGCAACATTCATTGATGATTTGTTTTTACTTTGGAAGGGCCTTGAATCTTAAGAGGTGAGCTTTGTAACCGGTAGCAATCATAATGATTGGAATTTGATATTTATCAGCAAGATCAGCAAAACTGAAATTTAGTTTTTGGACGTACTAGTGAGAGTTGAGAGAGACAAGTTGGTCACCACAGTGTGTAGAAAACCCACAGTTGGTAACACAATTGTGCATAATCACAGTTTCCACCCGGCCCCCCTGATAAAGAGTATCCCTTCAGAGAATTTTCCAGAGCAAGGAGGCTTTGTAGCACGGAAGAGGAGTATGACAAAATTGAGACCAAAATCATTACATGCTTTAAATCTAGGGGGTGCTCGGAGAGCATTCTGGAAGCAGCCTCATGAAGAGCAAGATCTTGCAAAATGGAGGAAGCATTATTCTCACTTAAAAGGATCAAGAACAGGGTAGTGTGGTGCAACTGATATAGACCACATATTTACTTTTGTAGATAAGTCTACCCTTTATCCTTCTGATTGTGTTAAAAGGTAATTTTATCTGTGGTATATTCTCGCCATGCCGGCATGCTTTACAATGTGTACATCTAGTGAAACCCTCCTTGGGAATAAGCCATGTTCTTTTAGGTCCTTTCGGGCCGAAGTCATTTCAGACCAGCTGATCCCTTAGGGAACTGGCATGTCTAAAGCATATTTGTGGGCGGCTTGACATATCCTGACTGATCACCGGGTCATGTTTAACCAGGTGCTAGTGTCTCTGTAGTGCTAAGCATAATTTTCTGTGTTATTTGTTGCATTTTGTTAAAAATCTCTGTACCCGCCCATAAACACGTACTTAAACACCTGAGGGCTATCCTTAATAAAGACAGGACCTACCCAGTCACAAGACATTTTGAGAAAACGCATGGTAGCGATGTGTCTTTATTGAAATATAGCTGCATTGCTCAAATCTCTAGTGACCAACAGAGAGATGGGGATCAAGAGACCAAGCTCAGCCAGCTGGAAAGTAGATTTATACTAGATATGGATAGAAATGAATGTCACAGTTTGAATATAGACGAGAAACTGTACACATGCCTGAGATAATTTGTCCTGTTCTCACTTGGATGCCTTCTGTGTCACAGGATTTTTAAACACATTATATTATTAGTTTAGGCTAGTGGCACTGTGAGGTTGAATTGATTTAATTTTAGAACTGGGTAGAAGTGAGAGCGTCTGTCTTGGTTAGGGTTATGTATTGGAGATGTTATGGTTTTGTGATAACATTTGTTTTCTTTCTTTGACTGCTTAAGTACATTAAGTAGCATCACTTTCTTCTAATATCTTCCTCAGAGAAAACATGTTCTAAACATCAGAGTATAGCATACAGTTCAATTTTTTAATAGAGTGATATACAACAGTGCATCTCGAAGAGTTTCTTGCCCACTTTGACGGAATGGTTTGCAATAATTTGAAAACAATGAAAATAGGTTTGGCCAATTATACACTTACATATAGGTCCCCTTAACACTTCTTCTGAGCTATACACTGTATAATGTGAGAGAGCTGTTATACCTCAGTTTGGTGTAAATTTTGATATCCGAGAGCTTTTAGGAAATCAGTTGTTTTATATGCCCACTTGGGCTGTATGTCAGGCCCTGTATTTAAGCATCTACTATGTATGTGATTCTGAGCTCACCAACATATGAGTTTCAGGATGATTATATTATTGACTTACCTTTTGCTTATAATCTGTTACTCTGATTTATTATATGGTATGCATAATTGCAATTGAGGATGAAGTGCTGTAGTTGATCATATGGCATTTAAAGTTGAAATTTGATGAAGCACATAAGTTAATCATATGGCGTTCTATGTTGATTTTTTTAAATTAATTGAATTGCCATGGATATATGTTTGCAGAATTTGAAATTTGCGATTTTTTTGTTGCACTGTTTGGGTGAAAAAGAAAGTTTAAATCTGAACACAATGATAACAATTTTATATTGTCTTTTTTCACTTTCAAGATGGCACTCATATCACGAAGTAGAATTTGTCTGTTTTCTATGTTTATACAGTGCACTATGGATGAATCAAGTAGTATTTATGATGTAAATCCAACGTGGTGCATTATCGTGAACAAGGTTGTGGTGTGCGACTGAAATGCATCAATTTGTCCTCTTTCCATGAAAAACATTTGCAGCTTATAAAGCAGCCCGGAGTGTCCTATTCATACTTGGAACATATATATATCACAAGTGCATCGTGGCACTGGGCTTGCAGCTTCCAGCGCAGTATTTTACCAAGAACCATGTGTTTAATACATAATGACAGAAAAGTCAAAGGGATCCAGGCTATCTCAACCATGGGCACCATCTTAGATTAGTCAAATCCCAAACCATAGACTTGATGTGTAGCTATCACGGTATATATTGTTGTATGCCTCAGAACGATGTTTATATATCATATGCAGTGATCATATATCTAACAAATGGTTTATGTGTAACAGTCAAAAACATCCAACCTAAAACCTAATTTTAAAAAAAAGTTACATCTTATGTGTTGTTCTATATCACATCAAACATATCATGCCTTTAGGAAGTTGGGTTACTTGTTGAGGGGGTGAAACCCTACGCAAGCAGCATCCACAGCTCTTGACAGGGTGAAACACAAGCCAATCCCAAATTAACCTGTGCTTAACCCTCTGGTTGATTGACACAAAAGCAGTCAGATTTAAAGTAGACGCAATTTGTAAAGTATTTATGCAGCACATCAAACAGTAGAAAAGTGAAAACCCAACACAAAACATTTCACACCAATTTAGAGAAAAAGAGTAACATTTAATACATTATTTGAGACCAAAACAACAAAAATTCAATTTGTAGAACCAGAGATGTGCCGTTTTAAATATTACGAAAAAAATACCTACAAGCACAAAGTGCCAACTGTGGTTATCTGGTTGTGTCAAAACGAAACAAAGTTACAAGTTCAGGCCGCCTACATCTAGCATGGCCCAGGTACAGAGACCAAGTTAGGCCATCTGAGCAAAGTACCGTGAATCCTAGTTGCAGTGCATTGTAAAATTCCGTGGCGACGATGTATTGCACAGTGGTTTTCTGGGCTGCGATGCAAAGTTCTGCGCTCAGGATGCGTTGCGCAGCGGCAGTTCCGAGGAGTTCCGGGTTGCAATTGGAGGTTAAGAGTTATGCGATGAGGATGCATTGCGCAGCAGCAGTTCCGAGGAGCTGTGAGGTCCTGCAGTGGGGATGCTTCGTACAGCGGCGGTTCCAATGCGAGGTTGCAAGGCGATGCATCGCTCCATCGTTTCTGCTTGGACCACAACTGCGATGGTAGAGCACCTTCAGTCCCACTTCCAAGGGTTCAGGACTGGGATGCACCACTTGGGGGAGCAAGATTTACAGCAGATAGTGTCCAGGTGCTGGGTTAAATGTGGTTCAGGCCTTGTCAGTCCCTGAGGCTCTGATCAGGAGTCAAGTCAACTTGCCCTTGGAGTCACTTTTGTGGTCTGGTTTCATGTGCAGGTCCAGTCCTTTTCACTCAGGCAGCAAGTCAGCATAGTCCCAGGGCAACCAAGTAGCAGTCCTTGCAAAAGAGCAGCACAGCAGTCTCTCTGACTCTTCGACAGGTGCATAGATGTATTGAACAGTTGGGTGTGAGGGCTCTATGTTTTTTACTTGGTGCTAGCTTTGAAATAGGAGAAGGGTTGGAGGTTTCCGCCCCAAAGGTGTCAGGGATTTCCTTCTTTCCTGCGCAGGGCTCACCTTGGCTGGGGGCACAAAAACCTAGTGAAAAGCCCTTTGTGAGTGTGCTGCGACTGAGCCTTTGTGACTGAGTATGGTAGATGACAGCTCCTCCCCCTATCAAGTCAGAGATGGCCCGTGCTGCCAACACTATTCCCCCTTTGTCTCACTCTCTGGTAGTAATACACAGAGACCAGCTGCCAGCCCCACCTAGTCATGTGACCCGGGGTACAGGTTGCAGGCACCAAATAGTTAGGACAAGAAAATGGCAACTTTATAAAAGTGTCCTTTTCAGATTTTTTTAAATAAAATTCAACTTTACCATTAAGGAGGGTTTTCAATTGCAGTTCTTTAAAACCAAGCTCCACTTTCCCACCTGCTCCCAATTGAAAGATATCGCTTATTAAATGTAATAAGTAACCCAATGCTATCCTATAGAAGAGGCAGGCCTTGCAGTAGTAATAAAAATTAAAAAAAGTAGGAGTTTTTCACTACTAGGTTTCCGTAGGTACCGTACGAGCTATGGCAACAAATCTACAGCTATCCCCTTTGAAAAAAACGGGTCAGTTTTGGGTGGAAAAATGTGATATATCTATGTTGCATTTTGTGCAATTTTCTGTCTCGGGCACTAGGCCTACCTGCAGGTGAGATATCATTTTTTATCAGAAAACATGTTTGGAGAAATGGAATAGTAGGGTATTTGTTATTACCAATTGGATTTCACCGTGTTTGTCCCTCCAAAGGTAAGCCAGTGTGTAAGAAAGAGGACATTTTGAAAAATACGATTTAAATCTTTAAATCATATGCTAGTACAGATGCCCACAAATTCAGGGATGTACCACTAACCACTGCATGTAAAATACATATTTGGTGCCCATTTCAGAAATACATAGGTTTTCTTGATACCCATTTTTTCATTTCACATATTTCACCATATGAATTGGTCTTTACTGAAAAAACATTGTACTCTGCTACTCAGTTGTTGGCTCTGGGTAACTCGGGTTCTTGGAAATGGAAAACCTGCAAACCCTACATATCACTGCAACCAGAAGGGCCTATCAAACGTAATGATATATTGCTTTTGTAAATCGGCCATTGTGACAAAAAGTCACAAATGAATACATTGTCACAAATAGCTGTTTATTTCTACATTTATTTCAACAGTTAGTTTATTTGGGAAAACCTTGAGGGATCTACACATGTGACCCCTTGCTGAATTAAAAAAAATTGTCTACAGTTTTCTGGCTCACCTATGGGTTTCACACTGGTTTCCACCACAAACTGAAAGTAGTATGAGCGCACAAAAAATAGGAAATTGGGCTACCCTTTTGAAAAATGTGAAAACTGTGCGTATGTTCTTGAAAGTTGGGAAGATGGTGACTTTAGCACACCAGATTGGTTGTTGATGCAATTTCTATGAAAAAAAGACACTTTCTTTCAAAGCAATGCTTTTCCTATTTTCCCTCACAAACCCAAAATGTAGCTATATTTTGGCTACTTTCTCAAGCCTTCCAGGGGAGTCCACAAACCCTTTAGAAGCTCCATGATGATGGGGAAAAAAAGGACCCTAAGTTGCCATGGATAGCTAGAGTGAAGAAATAGTTATAGAGACCTGAACGCAAACTATCCCATATAGCCCACAAAAGGCTTAACACTGGGGAATAGTAAGCTGATCCTCGGCCCACTGCTGTTTTTCCTTCAGAATGATTCCTGCGAAGTTTTTAGCTTTGTTTGTCAATTACTGCCACTAAGCGGTAATTCTCAGGCTTGTTTTTATGTCCCTCCTTGAATAGTGGCGAGATCACTGAGCCGTTTTAAGATGCGTGGGACCTGCAACTAGATGGAATGGACTTGAAGAGTGTCTCTAACCTCTTGGCCAAAATTGTAGATTCTTCTTTGAATATTGCAGGGCCAATTCCATTTGGGCCCGGTGCCTGGTGATGGTCTGTGTGCTGGTTGTTTGTATAAGATCAGTTTCTTTTTTTAAATTGGAGGTTCGAGTTCTCACTGTTTTGCCTTATTGATGTATTAGTGGTTTTGTTTGGGCCTTTGACCATTCTTGCCCTTTGTCACATTTGGGGATTCTTGCTCCAAAGTTGTTCCTTGTGGTCCTAAGGACGACTGTGCTATTCTGAGAAAGAAACTAACACTTATCCGTATTTTCTTTCTAAAAAATAATCCTTTTATAGTACAAAAATGGTATTGTATATTATAGAAAATGTTTATTTAATTTCATACCAATATTGAAAATGAATGTAAATGTGATAATGAAATAAGGTAAGTAATTTTTTTATTTTTTATTATAGTGTCTAAAGTTAGATTTGATTAAATAATTTAGAAATGTTTTTACCTAACACAATACATTTTTATTTCAGGTGAGAGAAACAAGTAACATGAAAAAATAAACCTACCTTTTCATTCTTCTTTCCTTTTATATTTTTCTGGAAAATGTTCAAATGAACTAATCATAGTTTAATGTTTTTGTTCATTATAGTTTCAGCTAATTTTTTCTTTACTTCTAATCTGAAAATCAATAAAAATCAAAAATACTTGGCTTCTTCAAAAGAAACTCAACGATACTATAGCAAATTGTTTACGGTAAAAAAGTTACGTTTAATATTAAAATGATTTCTATTTTTATCCCTAAAAATGAATATACAACAATGAAGGCCTAGCAAAATCTCAATATGAATTACATTTTACTGTAAAGAATGATTTAATTAATCTAGAGTACATAAGCGGTGTATTGGGTATTATTCTGCACATTTTAAAGGCAGAGCAGTTACACTTCGAGCAAACATTGAAAAAACAAGTGAACATGACCATTCTCCTTTTGCAATGGTTAAGCAAGCTAGCGAAAACATAGAACAAATTATATCTCTGGCTTCCATCTCAAATGAACATTCAGGTCCATTTCTAAGAGGAGTATCCACAAATATCCCTGTAGTTGCCACAGGACAGATGCCAGCCATCCACAATTTAAAACGCGTAATCACATGCAAAAGACATGAGTAATGATCATCCTGCACACAAAACTATTTCCCACATTAACATCCCAGAGGAACTAACATTCACCTTTAAAATAAAATTTCCTTCTTTATGGTGATAAGTCTTGAAATAATAATAATTAATTCCTCAATGCTAAATAATATACTAGCCTTCGAAAACAATAATATTTAGATGATGGGTGGTATTTTCAAATGTTCTTTCAGCTATTCTATAATAAATTATAACAGTATGCCTAAAATAATCATAAATCGTAATGGTTTTCTTCTTTTCTATTGTTTGCTACCAGGTAAACAATCTACCACATGCACAGAACAGTATTAAAAGAGATAAGTGCTGAAAAAATTAATGAACAAATAATTATTGCTGTTGAATTGACCATCGTAACAGTAATAAAAAAAATATACTAAAACACAGCTGCAACAATGTTTATTTAGTTTCTCACAAGCCATATGATGAAATATTCAAATAACATCTTTTCGCGCGAGTGATAGAAAACTAGAATTTGACTAACTGTTTTAGCCTTTGTTCCACCCCAATGTGTGGATGACTTGTAAACTTCAACTATAAAATCCAATTAGTATACACAAAATGAACAATAATAGGCTCCCTGTCGGAAATATTTTGAGGAGACAAGGACTGACCATCTAAGCAGGTCGGGTTGCAGAAGAGCACAACATTTTTTTGTTGAATTGTGAAAATTCTACTAGAGCTGTTTAGAGGAGGAGATGAAAACTAATGATGCCATCGAGGGCTGGAATAAATTGATTTTTTTATCTGCATAGAAAGACCTATCCCAATTTCTGTAATTTCCTAGAAGCTGTAAGAGAGGAGTAAATATTTCAGGAAAAAAGATTCACCCAGACTTTTGTATGTAGATGTATGTAGACTACAAGCATACATTTCTAAAAGAAAATCAAAGAAATAAACAAGAAGCTCTTTTTAAAAATTCAACAATTCAGCTTGTTTGGTTGTATAGACTACCTACAAAACATTGCTTACATTTTACATTTCCAGCATGTTCCATAACTAACTCTACACCCTTCACTCATAAGCAGTTTCTTACCAACCTTGATATCCTGTGTGTAGTATATTTTGCTTTTACAAAATTTAAATATATTGTACTACCTGGAAACAGATCTGGTCTTTAACCAGGCATGGGTTTTTAAGGTTTTAAGGCTCCATCCGACATTTACTTGTTGTTTCCAAAGTATTTCTCCTCAGTCAATATTGCAAATCATTCAAAATCCAGAAGAAATACTCGCTTTATTAATGGCTTTTTGTGTGGTGTTTTTTTTTTGACAGTGGGCTCTAGGGAAAAATCTTGAAAATTGTAACCAATATTCTTGATTTTTAAGAAACATGAATGTTTACTCCATTATTCTATTTAATTTGCAGTCTTTCAAAACCTGGAAATACATTCCCCATAAATAAATAAATATATCAATAATGCAAGGGCAATTTATTATATTAAAAACAACTAATCCCAGCAAAGGAATCAAGTTAAAGGTATAATTTATGACAACTATATATTTTTTTATCCCTGCCAACACCAAAATGCTACATCTGCTATTAACGAGCGTAATGTAAAAATATTAATCTGAAACCAGTTTTAAGTAATAGGATAAATAAAAGTCGTCCCTGTAAAAATGTTGAAAAATAATTATTTAAAAAAACATGCAGTATTGAAAGATATACAGTATTCCGAAATGCATCAAGTAGTACAAACGAAACCAAAAATCTGCTAGCCATGAAAGCTTTAACTTGACTATAACAATATAGTGGTGGTTAACACTGCTTAAAATGCATATATATATAATAATATAAAAAATTTGGTAAATACATATACTTTATTTATATAATTTAGAAATACATTTTTAAGGTTAATCAAAGACACACACACACACATGATTAGGAATGGCTTATTATTTTAATCAGTCTTTACCTGCGAATTAATATACTATTGATGTAAAGTTAATACACCTTACCTGCAATGTCATGACTCCCGAGATAAGGATGCTGATGTAATAGCATACCCTTAATAAATGGCCCCATGTACTGTAAGTGTTTTCTTTTGTGGTAGAGACACTTAATAATTTTGCTTCCCTGAATGGCAGCCAGTAGAAAATATAATAAAGAGCCTATCCTTAATTTGCCAGCCCCTTCGGCCTCGTTCCTGTTGGCACAAGGACAATCGACGCCACTAAAAATAAATACATTTACTGTGAAAGCAAGTGTATTCATGTTCAAGAGCAACACATATGTTTTTGTACCCATTTTAAATGCAATTTACAGTATTTGGAGTGGAAATTAATAGTCAATGAGAAGATTAAATAAATAGCATATTAATTAATGTATGTTACATTCAGCTGTCCTTGCATAATTGTACACAAGCTCCTCTTGACCGGATAGAAAAGGGGTTCATGTTAGTTAGTGGGTGGTGATATATAAAACCTTTGTCTCTTTTTAATTCAATTAGCCGAGCCCTAACTATATGTATCATTCATTAGTACGACCGGTATACCTAGAATTGAGTCCCAGACTCACTGTGCCACTGGAACCAAGCTATACTTGGCTGAAGATTCCTAACTAGAGTGAAACGGGTCCTGGGTTGCTTGTGTTTCAGTTCAGGGAGGACCTGGCCTGGCAGTTAGGGCTGGACTGTGCCCTTGAGGAGTAGGGTCAAGGCTAATTTGCATATGGCTGGGTCCAAACCAAGGCGGCATGGTGGGCGAAAAACAATGGATTGGGATGCGGCCCATGCAGTGCTCATCATTGATTCAAGCATTCCATCCATCACCTTGTTGTTTTTGCAAGGGGCAGAGCTGTACCCAGTCCTACTTGCACTTAAAATACCTTACCTGCAGCAAAGGAACCTGCACTAGCCTTTATCACCCCAGACATTTGAGTGCCTAACCCAGGAAGAGCAGGGGAGTGGGTTAGGTGTTGCCCACCACACAAAGGGTGGCACTGGGGATAAAAGGTGGCACTCTCAGACTCCACATTAGATCACTTCTGGACCTGTGGAAGAATCAGTAGATGGACCGCCCTGCTGCTGGAAGGTCTGCCCTGCTCCTTGAACCATCAGAACGACTCCAAGTGCTAACTGACTGGCCTCCTGTGTGAGCTACAAGTACACAACAATTTCCAGAGATCCTGTAACTTACCTGCCTGCTTCTGCTGGTCCCTACTGGAGTGAGTCCTAGCCCTCGAGTGCTGCCCTTAGGTCCCAGACCCATGGTGGGATGCTAAAGCTACCTCCTTCGACCTGCCAAGTCACCCCCTCATAAAAAAAAAACAGATGTCTACCGAAACAACCTTACCAACTGCAGACCTATAACTAGCCCCCTCTCCTTGTCAAAACCATCAAAATATGTGTGCTTGCACAACTCAACAAACACATTGAAAAATACAACCTGCACGACACCTTCGAATCTGGGTTCAGGAAAGGTTGAAGTACAGAGACTGCAATGCTGACTATCACAGATGACCTTAATAGATCTCTGGATGAAGGCCAGCATAAACATAACATTAGGTAATACTTTGATGCGGAGGGAATATCGGAGAGTGTATTTGATAAGCTCCCTTGGGAGATTGTTATATCGAAACAATCACAGAAAAGAATGTGAATCAATTGATAGGGGAAGTAATTCTATCTTTTCATACAATTGTAGGGGACTAGACTTTGTGCAGTCACCCCGTGGACACGTGATCGGCTGACGCGTGTTTCACCATAAGACCGTTGCAGGTATGAGGAGTCTCCGCAACCACAATGTAATGAAGGATGTGTTCTCATTAATTTTTTAGAGTAACTATTGATTTGATCAGGCCCTCTAAAATGGTTGATGGCTTTTTACATATGGCACGTGCTTTCTCGTTTTTGTCATACCATCATAGGTTTGATGTGAATCTCATGTGAAGTTTTGTATTTGGAATCCCAGTAGTCCTGAAGAAGTTGCATAATTGGTTTGCAACAAAACATGTCTTTATAAAATTGATTATGGTTTGATTAAAACCATTTTTAATTGGGAAAGCTTGCAGCACTTAATTAAGTTACATTGATCCAGCAAGCCTTACCGGTTTTTAATGGTGAGAACTACATATTGATACTCTCACAGGGGCCCATTGGGTATTTGTAGAGACGTTATGTACTGACAGTTCATTTACACTTGGGTTGCACTGTCTTTTTCTACTTCATTGGGTTGGAGATTCTCACGATAATACACACACTTTTCTTTTGCTGTATGGAGAGAGAGTAACCTATGATGATAAGTGGGTATGCCGGTGAGTACCAGCCAGCAACCCTCGTGGTGTTCTGACCGTGAGGTGCTTTCTCTCCTTTCCCACACTTTTTTCTTGTTATTTGTTGGTGGGACAGGTTCTATGATGGTTTATGACATTGGCTTTGAAATTTAATACACCACAACACAGTGATTAGTGAAAGGGAATATACCTTTGAGGGAGTTGAAAAGTATTGGAAACCCCTTTAGTGTCGAAGTTGTATTGGCTGTATTTGCTTGGTCAGGCCAGTTTATGTTTATGATGTGCTGAGTGGGGGGGCGGCCTGGCCTTGCTTCCCCCTGTAGCTCCTATTGTGATAATGGATGATGATGGCCAGGCCTGCCTCCTGGACCTCTCGGCTGCCTTTGATACTGTCAACCATGATATCCTACTAAACACCCTCTCACAATGTGCAGGCATCAATGGAACTATACATCTAGTCCATTATGGTCCATATTGAGTTTGGCGGCCGGCTGACGGTGGCGGGTTCACTGCCATCATTATCACCCCATAGGTCTTAACTAAAATATATACATATGTATGTATATAGTCCCCAGTAGGTAGTAATAGTTAGGACCTAGTTTCCATATAAAAAGCGTTTTTTGATTTGCCTGTATCTTTGGCGCCATTTGACGAATCTTCAAGTAATATAAAAAAAAGGTGTCAAATTAAATTCTGTTTAGCATGGAAAGTTTCAGGGTGATCCTTTATGCGGGAGCTGAGTAAAAGGGGGTTAAAAAAAGTGTATTTACCCATTTTAATTCCCATAGGAACACATTGTTGAAGCTACAGCACCGAAATTGGCAGAAAGGTAGATGTTGTTACGCACATTGAACTTTTTGTTATTTGGTGCAAATTCGTTCAGTAGTTTTTCAGAAATGTGAGTCGAAAATTATAATGATATCTTTAGTTGCGAATCCTTTGCGAAAAAAGACGAGCTCGTGCAGCGAAATGCACAGCTCTGTTTGTCTGCTAATACTTCAACCAGGAAGTGTTGGCAGCCACCTTGGGAGTATGCTTCACCGAGTCCAAAGAACAAAAGTAGAAATAAAGAAAAAGGTGCAGGGTAGGAATACCCTGACCCCCATGCCATGGTCTTGGGGTCCCCCTGGGACCCTACCACGGCTTAAAAACATTTTTTTTTACATTTGCTGCAAAATCGCAATATTCACAGCAACAAAAAAAAAACACGTGCGGGCTCCTGCGCTTGCTTTTAAATAATCCTTCGGTGGGTCAGGTTCCAGAGGCATATCATAACTATAAGAGGGGGCACACAGGCCCCCCCTCCTAGGGCTTATCAAAGCCATGGAGTACTTTTTATTATATATGTGGGTGGACCTACTTGGCCCGCCCACAGGCTCAGGGATCGCTACCACCCTGTCGCTAATTACAAGATTATGGGAGGGCCTCACGGACCCCCTGCCCTGGGACCGCCACCTCCCGAGGCTAATTACAATAATATTTGGAGGCCTCATGGAACCCCCTGGGGCTTTTTATATTTGTCTAGTAGGGGGCCTCACAGACCCCTTGGGCCCCAGGGACTACCATCTCCCCAGGGCCAAACTCTAAAATGTGAGGGAGGTCATGTGGTTCTCCTTCTGGGCCATTCTCGGCTCCGGAGACTGCCACCTCTCAGGGCCGGGCCTTAATAGAGGAAAGGAGGGAAATCACGTGGTTCCCCCCCTCCTGGAGCATGCATGGCCCTGTGGACTGCCAACCCCCTGGCTAGCTCCAGCAATGTGTCGGGGTACCCACCCCTGGGACATTGCAGTTTGCTTCCACTAAGCCATAGCAAACACTGCTTTCAGCAAGCGAGAGCAGAAAATGCTCTTGCTTTCTGAAACCGTAGCATGTCTGTTTCCCTGCCCGCTGATAAATTGCTTTGAGACCAGGAAGTGGGGAGCTGGCAGGAACCATGGGGGCCTTCAGGCTCCCCCCGCAGTCCCCACTGTGGAAAATGTGGGTGCCCTGGTTCAGACCAGGGCGCACACACTACAGGCTGGACCTTGGGGGATGGGGTCCCTGGGCCCGAAACTGTCCCAAAAGGAAGGCCACGCATCTCCCCGCCCTTTTTATAAAAAAAAGATATTTTACAAAAAAGGGGTAGGCCCTGGGGATGGGGTCCCTTAATCGAAAATGGCCTGGAAAGGGGGGCACTCAGCCCCCCTCCCTTTCAATCAAATTAAAAAATACAAAATTAAAATTAAAAAACGCAACTTTCGGGAGGCCCCACCCCCTTTCTCCATCACTCTGCAAACGCGGCTCCTGACGCGCTGCTTGTTGGGGGATTAAGTCTCCTTTGCTGCTGAGGATCCTTAGGGGCCAACAAGACCTCCTATTACCTCCATTAAGCCCCACACAGTGGGATTGCTGAGCGGTGGTCGGAGGCCATGCCCTTTTTCCACCACTCTGTGAACGCGCCTCTTGGTTCACTGCTGGTGGTGGGGATGAGGTCCCCTTGCCTCCTGAGAGCCTCAGGTCTAAAGAGGACTTTTTCCCCAAGCAGCAGTATGCCAGGAGGCGCATTTGCAGAGTGGTGGAGAAAGGGGGCGTGGCCTCTGATGACCTCACAGCAATCCAGCTGTATGGTTCTTAGGGAACAGGAGGGCTACTTAGCCCCTAAGGACGCTCAAAAGGCAAGGGGACTTCACGCCCCAATTCGTAGTGCACCAGGAGGTGTGTTTGCAGAGTGGTGGAGAAAGGGGGCGTGGCCACCAAAAATCTCTCTGTAAATCCACTGTGTGGGTCTTACTGGAGGTAACAGGAGGGATAGTTGGCCCCCAAGGGACCCTCAATAGCCAAGGTGACTTCATCCCCCAACTAGTAGTGTGCCAGGAGCCGCATTTGCGAATGGTGCAGAAAGGGGGCATGGCCTCCTACCAGGTCCCAGCAGTCCTGCTGTGTGGAACTTACAGGAGGATACAGAAGGGGTAGTTGGCCCCCAAAGACGTCTTTGGGGCCAACTACCCCTTCTGTTAGCAATCCCACTGTGTGGGACTTATTGGAGTTAAGAGCCAGTCGAAGGCCCAGCCCTCATTCTCCACTACTCTGCAAACGTGACTACTAGTTAAAAAACAATATAAATTCAATAAAAAAGCCAGAGGTTATAGGTAATTTATAGTTGGGGATTAGCATTTTAAAAAGCCTTAGCAAGGCACTGAAAAAAACATAGGTTACAGGTACGTTCTAGTTAGGAAATGGAATAAAAAAGCCTTAGAAATTCCCTGAAAAAACCAAAGGTTATAGAGATGTTATAGTTAGGCTCAAATTTCACTCGTACAAAACCGGCACTCGGCTCACAATAACTTGCCTCCCCGCAATGCACTGCCTATGACCTCACATATTACATCACTCATGACATGGTCAGTGACATCACTGATGACATCTCAAATGACATCACTGATGACATCATCCACAGCATCTCTAACGCACCCACACACACCCCTAAAGAATCTTTTATACCCTCACTGCCACTCCTACAAAACCATTCACAAACACATTCACAGAACCAAACCAGTACTTACACACTCACTTACTGATTCATTGATCTACACACACATCCACTGGCTCACCCATACTGCCACTCATGGACCCACTCTAATACAGCCATTGACATATTCACTCATATACCCATTCAGGCACTCTCACACTGAGTGACTCAATCATAGAACTACTCACACACCTAGACACTCACCCATACAGTCAATCACACAGCCACTTACTCACCCAAACAGTTACACACAGACCTACTCAGCTATACAGTCACTGACAGAATCATGCACTCATCAATATAGCCACTCCCACATTCACTCACTCACCTGTTCAGTCACTCATATACCCCATTTACTGCTTCTCATATACCCAGTTGCTCACCCATATACTACTGACACATGCACTCACTTACAGACACAGTCCCACATCTCAAATGACATCACTGATGACATTACTAGGCCTGGGTGGTAAATTCCGTTTCGCTTTCACAATTTTGGAAATTCCGCGTTTGTCGAAAGTTCTGTGATCCGCGGCATAGCGGAATTGTTTCCTTGTTTGCACTTTCAAAATGTGTGTTAGTGCACGCGATAACGACTTACTGGGATCCCTGCATTTGCCGACGAGTTTTCCTATCCGTTCGCCACGAGATTTTGGTAGCCGGCCGCGCGATCCTGCGAGAGTGTGCGATCGCGAACACGTAATTCGGACGCGCCATCGGACATCCGCGTTCACGAACAGGAAACACGCATCGCGGGTGGGCGGGACAAGTGAAACAAGATGGTAGCGCCAATTGGCGACCGCATGGGCAAGCTCGCGAGATATTTTCCCCCGTGCATGCAAACAGCATCCCCGAACAGGGAAAACGCATCGCGAACGGGCAGAACAAGCAATTCCGCGTGCTTGTGGAATTCTGCGTAGCTCGCAGAGATTTTTTACCGTTTTGCGGAACTTTGCGTAACGCAACTATGCAAATTCCACCCACCCCTAGACATTACTGATGACATCAACCACAGAATCTTTGATGAACCTACTCACATGCCAATATAATAAGCCTGGACGTAAAACTCCGCTTGCATAGTTTGCTAAATTTGGCATTTCCACATTCTGCAGAGAACGTTAAGTTACTGATAAACTCAGCCCTTTGCAAAAGAGCAGATTTCTTTGGGTTAGCGCACCAGGAATGTCCTTTTGTGCACGCGGGAACAACTTGCTGGGTGCTCGCGATCACCCATGAGATTTTCAGGGCCATTTGTGGTCATTACGAGATTTGCTAGCTGGCTGCATGCTCCTGCGAGATTTTGCAGTTGCCAACACACCATTCAGGTGTGCCAGCGACTTCAGGCAGATGTTTTCCGCCGTACTTGATCCCTAACGAGCAGGATATACCGCGTCTGCAATCTGGGGAAGATTCTCTCCTCAAAAAGCATCAAGTCTTCCCAAAATGCCAATTTGGAGTTAAAAATTGACCTTTGGCGCTATTTTTGTTTGTACGAGGAGTCCTTTTATTTTAAAACTGTTTACCAACTGGAAGAAAGTGCCACAGAGTGTCCAACTTCCTGTCCCTATACAGCAGGCTCCTCCCAGTGCTTTGTCCATCTCCTGGTCACTTTTGGATTTGGAGCTGGAAGGATCCGTATTTGTGTCAGCTGCATATCCCATTGGATTTAAGGAATTTGTATTTGAGATGCACCTGGATTTATTCGTACTTTTAATTGGATTTTAAAAGGTTATTGTGTTGTGGGTGGCCTGTTGTTTCAGTATGGTTTCTTTGCATTTCAATTTTCTTCTTTTGTACAGGAAAAATGTTGCACAGTTGACTACATGTGTGCTCCATTTTCTTTTATACATGTACAATATTGATTTATTTCACTATGTGGCCTAGTCTGCCAATTGACCATCCAGCCAGGGGGCCTCCTGCTAGTCCTGGGTGCATGAAAACACTGTTTTTGTGGTGTTTGTTGAATTTCAAACATCTTTTAGTCATGGATGAATTTGGATTGAAATACAAAAAGTGTTTTTTTTTCTGTGGTATTTCACGTTTTTCCCCCACAAACAGTGCATAGCTGGGGTAATGCCTTTGATCGATGTGTTTTGTAAACATTTTCATTAGCCCAGTTAATTTTGATTTTTGTTGTTGCTGAATTAATGTTGTGTTCTCTGTTTTATCATGCCTCCTTTGTCAGGCCAGTGTGTGTGTGTGTGCGTGTGTGCGCTCACGTGTATTTGCCATAGGCCACCATTTGTCTTTGTTCCACATGCCATGTGGCCACTGGCCAGGTGCATTTGTATAGCCAGTAGACTGTCCATAGGCCTGCATATGTTCTTTGTTTTCCAGGTCTCCTGTCTCTAGTTGTTACCATGGCCATTTTGTGTAGGCAGCCAGTGTGCTTTTGCCTGAGGCCTACATGTGTTCTCTGTCTTCCAGGCCTCCTGCCTATTGAGACCATGTGGTTGGTAGTCATTTTGTGTATCTAGTCAGTGTGTTTTTGCAATAGGCCTGTATGTTTTTTCTTTGTTATGGCCATGCCGCCTTGCTGGTGGTTGTTGTTGTGACCATATGGCTGGCAGCCATTTTGTGTAGGCAGACAGTGTTCGTTTGCCATAGCCTTTTATTTGGTATTTGTTTGTGGCCATGCCTCCTTGCTGGTGGTTGTTGTTGTTATGCATGTAATTTTTCATATTTTCTACAGGAAAAATGTTGCACAGTTTAGTACATTTTCTCCATGATTTCTAATACATGTGCAATATTCACTGTGTGGCCTAGTCTGCCTATGGGCCTTAAAGGCAGTAGGCTCAGTACTAGTCATTGGTGCATGAAACAACTGTTTCTGTGTTGTCTGTTGGATGAAACAGCTCTTTAGGACATTTTTTTTTGTCCATACCATTTTCATGGCATCAATCAGCCCCATGTCTGCTATAGGTGCTCAACAGCATTCATTGTCTATAGATCATGGGTACTCACAAACTTTCTCTCGGGGGCCAAATTTACAGTGAGGTTTGTGGCCGAGGGCCGCATCAGTGGGGGAGGGGGTGGGGCTAGAGCAACAAAAAAACTGTGACCATGAGGTTGAACACAGGCCCCTGCAGTGGACGCCTTCATCCACTGAGCCACCATACCCGGCATACACACATCTTTCTCACTCGCTCTCTCGCTCTCTCGCTCTCTCGCTATCTCGCTCTCTTGCCCTCTCTTGCCCTCTCTTGCCCTCTCTTGCCCTCTCTTGCTCTCTCTCTTGCTCTCTCTCTTGCTCTCTCTCTTGCTCTCTCTCTCGCTCTCTCTCTCGCTCTCTCTCTCGCTCTCTCTCTCGCTCTCGCTCTCGCTCTCTCTCTCGCTCTCTCTCTCGCTCTCTCTCTCGCTCTCTCTCTCGCTCTCTCTCTCGCTCTCTCTCTCTCTCGCTCTCCCCCTACCTCCCTCTCTCCCTCCCTCTCTCTGTCTCCCACCCTACTTTTGTCTCCCTCCCTTTCTCTGTCTTCCACTGTCTCCCTCCCTCCCGCTCCCTCTCTCTCTCTCTCTCTGTCTCCCTCTCTCTCGGTCTTCTGTCTCCCTCCCTCTCTCCGTCTCCCTCTCTCTGTCCCTCTCTCTGTCTGCCCCTGTCCCTGCCTCTGTCTGTCTCTGTCTCAAGCTCTGTTTCTCTGTCTCTAGCTCTCTCTCTCTCTCTCTCTCTCTCTCTCTCCCTCACTATCTGTCTCTCTCTCTCCTACTGTCTCCCACCCTCCTTCTGTCTCCCACCCTCTGTCTGTCTTCCACTGTCTCCCTCCCTCTTTCTCCCTCCCACTCCCTCTGTCTACCTCCTGCTCCCTCTCTCTCTGTCTCCCTCTCTCTCGGTCTTCTGTCTCCCTCCCTGTCTCCCTTTCCCTCTCTCTGTCTCCCTTTCCCTCTCTCTGTCTCCCTTTCCCTCTCTCTGTCTCCCTTTCCCTCTCTCTGTCTCCCTTTTCCTCTCTCTGTCTCCCTCTCCCTCTCTCTGTCTCCCTCTCTCTGTCTCCCTCTCTCTGTCTCCCTCACCCTCTCTCTCCCTCACCCTCACTCTCCCTCACCCTCTCTCTCCCTCTCTCTCCCTCTCCCTCCCTCTCCCTCTCCCTCCCTCTCCCTCTCTCTGTCTCCCCCTCTCTCTGTCTCCCCCTCTCTCTGTCTCCCCCTCTCTCTGTCTCCCCCTCTCTGTCTCCCCCTCTCTCTGTCTCCCCCTCTCTCTGTCTCCCCCTCTCTCTGTCTCCCCCTCTCTCTGTCTCCCCCTCTCTCTTTCTCCCTCTCTCTCTGTCTCCCCCTCTCTCTGTCTCCCTGTCTCCCCCTGACTGACTCCCTCCCTCTGTCTCCCCTGACTCCGTCCCTCTGTTTCCCTCCCTCTGTTTCCCTCCCTCCCTCTCACTCCCTCTGTTTCCCTCCCTCCCTCTCACTCCCTCTGTTTCCCTCCCTCCCTCTCACTCCCTCTGTTTCCCTCCCTCCCTCTCACTCCCTCTGTTTCCCTCCCTCCCTCTCACTCCCTCTGTTTCCCTCCCTCCCTCTCACTCCCTCTGTTTCCCTCCCTCCCTCTCACTCCCTCTCCTTCCCTCTCCCTCTCACTCCCTCTCCTTCCCTCTCCCTCTCACTCCCTCTCTCTCTCCCTCTCTGTCCCTCTCCGTCTCCCTGCCTCTTTGTCTCTGTCTGTCTGTTTCTGTCTGTCCTTGTCTCCCTCCCTCTGTCTCCCTCTCCCTCTGTCTCCCTCTCAGTCTGTCTGCCCCTGTCCCTGCCTCTATCTGTCTCTGTCTGTCTCTCCCTCTATCTCCCTCTGTCTCCCTCTCTCCCTTTCTCTCTCTCTCCCTCTCCCTCTTCCTCCCTCTGTCTCCCTCTCCGTCTCCCTCTCTGCCTCTGTCTCAGTCTCTGCCTCTGTCTGTCTGTCCCTGTTTCTGTCTAAACCTGTCTCCCTCCCTCTGTCTCCCTCTCCGTCTGTCTGCCCGCCCCTGTCCCTGCCTCTGTCTGCCTCTGTCTGCCTCTGTCTGCCTCTGTCTGCCTCTGTCTGCCTCTGTCTGCCTCTGTCTGCCTCTGTCTGCCTCTGTCTGCCTCTGTCTGCCTCTGTCTGCCTCTGTCTGCCTCTGTCTGCCTCTGTCTGCCTCTGTCTGCCTCTGTCTGCCTCTGTCTGCCTCTGTCTGCCTCTGTCTCTGTCTGTCTCTGTCTGTCTCTGTCTCTAGCTCTGTCTCTCTGTCTCCCTCCCTCTCTCTCTGTCTCCCTCCATCCCTCCCTCTCTGTGTCCTTCCCTCTCTCTCTCTCCCTCTCTCTCCCTCTCTCTGCCTCTCTCTGCCTCTCTCTGCCTCTCTCTGCCTCTCTCTGCCTCTCTCTGCCTCTGTCTGCCTCTCTCTGCCTGCCTCTGTCTGCCTCTGTCTGCCTCTGTCTGCCTCTGTCTGCCTCTGTCTGCCTCTGTCTGCCTCTGTCTGCCTCTGTCTGCCTCTGTCTGCCTCTGTCTGCCTCTGTCTGCCTCTGTCTGCCTCCCTCTGTCTCCATCTGTCTCCCTCTGTCTCCCTCTGTCTCCCTCTGTCTCCCTCTGTCTCCCTCTGTCTCCCTCTGTCTCCCTCTGTCTCCCTCTGTCTCCCGCTGTCTCCCTCTGTCTCCCTCTGTCTCCCTCTGTCTCCCTCTGTCTCCCTCTGTCTCCCTCTGTTTCCCTCTGTCTCCCTCTGTCTCCCTCTCTCTCCCTCTCTCTCCCTCTCTCTCCCCCCTCTGTTTCCCTCTCCGTCTCCCTCTGTATCTCTGCCTCTTTGTCTCTGTCTGTCTCAGTCTTTGCCTCTGTCTGTCTGTCCCTGTCTCCCTCCTCTGTCTCCCTCTCCGTCTGTCTGTCTCCCTCTCCGTCTCTGTCTGTCTCCCTCTCTCTCTGTCTCCCTCCCTCTGTCTCCCTCTGTCTGTCTTCCTCTATGTTTCCCTCTCCCTCCCCTTCCCTCTGTGTCCCTCTGTCTCGGTCTGTCTCCCTCTTTCTCTGTCTGTCTCCCTCCCTCTGTCTTCCTCTATCTGTCTCCCTCCCTCTCCCTGTCACCCTCTCTCCCTGTCACCCTCTCTCCCTGTCACCCTCTCTCCCTGTCACCCTCTCTCCCTGTCACCCTCTCTCCCTGTCACCCTCTCTCCCTGTCACCCTCTCTCCCTGTCACCCTCTCTCTCTGTCACCCTCTCTCTCTGTCACCCTCTCTCTCTGTCTCCCTCTCTCTCTGTCTCCCTCTCTCTCTGTCTCCCTCTCTCTCTGTCTCCCTCTCTCTCTGTCTCCCTCTCTCTCTATGTCTCCCTCCCTCTCTATGTCTCCCTCCCTCCCTCTGTCTCCCTCCCTCCCTCTGTCTCCCTCCCTCCCTCTGTCTCCCTCCCTCCCTCTGTCTCCCTCCCTCTGTCTCCCTCCCTCTGTCTCCCTCCCTCTGTCTCCCTCTGTCTGTCCCCATCTGTCACCTCACCCCGCGTGTGTGGCAGCCCGGGCTGAGACAGCTTCCCGGGCACACACACAGCCACACCCGAGTACTTCACACATCTTTAAAAGACCACTTACTTGTTAATGAGGCTTTGTTGTATTTCACCTCTTCTGTCTCCCTCTCTGTCTCCCTCTCTCTGTCTCCCTCCCCCTGACTCCCTCCCTGTCTCCCCCTGACTCCCTCCCTCTGTCTCCCCTGACTCCGTCCCTCTGCCTCCCTGTTTCCCTCCCTCTGTTTCCCTCCCTCTGTTTCCCTCCCTCTGCTTCCCTACCTCTGTTTCCCTCCCTCCCTCTCACTCCCTCTGTTTCCCTCCCTCCCTCTCACTCCCTCTCCCTCTCCTTCCCTCTCCCTCTCCTTCCCTCTCCTTCCCTCTCCCTCCTTCTCCCTCTCTGTCCCTCTGTCTCCCTCTCTGTCCCCCTCTCTGTCCCTCTGTCCCCCTCTCTGTCCCTCTGTCCCCCTCTCTGTCCCTCTGTCTCCCTCTCTGTCCCTCTGTCTCCCTCTCTGTCCCTCTGTCTCCCTCTCTGTCCCTCTGTCTCCCTCTCTGTCCCTCTGTCTCCCTCTCTGTCCCTCTGTCTCCCTCTCTGTCCCTCTGTCTCCCTCTCTGTCCCTCTGTCTCCCTCTCTGTCCCTCTGTCTCCCTCTCTGTCCCTCTGTCTCCCTCTCTGTCCCCCTGTCTCCCTCTCTGTCCCCCTGTCTCCCTCTCTATCCCCCTGTCTCCCTCTCTATCCCCCTGTCTCCCTCTCCGTCTCCCTGCCTCTCTGCCTCTGTCTGCCTGTCCCTGTTTCTGTCTGTCCCTGTCTCCCTCCCTCTGTCTTCCTCTATCTGTCTCCCTCCCTCTGTCTCCCTCCCTCTGTCTCCCTCCCTCTGTCTCCCTCCCTCTGTCTCCCTCTCAGTCTGTCTGTCTGCCCCTGTCCCTGTCTCTGTCTGTCTCTATCTGTCTGTTTCCCTCCTCTCTCTGTCTCCCTCCCTCTTTCTCTGTCTTCCTCCCTCTCTCTCTGTCTTCCTCCCTCTCTCTCTGTCTCCCTCCCTCTCTCTCTGTCTCCCTCCCTCTCTCTATGTCTCCCTCCCTCTCTCTCTGTCTCCCTCCCCCTCTCTCTGTCTCCCTCTCTGTCTCTATCTCCCTCCCTCTATATCCCTCTGTCTGTCTTCCTCTCCCTCGCTGTTTCCCTCTCCCTCTCCCTCTCTGTCTCCCTCCCTCTCTGTCTCTCTCTGTCTTCCTCTCCCAATCTTTGTCTCCCTCCCCTTCCCTCTGTCTCCGTCTCTCTCCCTTCCTCTGTCTTCCTCTATCTGTCTTCCTCCCTCTATCTGTCTCCCACCCTCTGTCTGCCTTCCACTGTCTCCTTCCCTCTGTCTCTGTCTCCCCCTCTCCCTCTCTCTGTCAACCCCCTCTCCCTCTCTCTGTCTCACCCCTCTCCCCCTCTCTGTCTCCCCCCCTCTCTGTCTCCCCCCCTCTCTGTCTCCCCCCCTCTCTGTCTCCCCCCCTCTCTGTCTCCCCCCCTCTCTGTCTCCCCCCCTGTCTGTCTCCCCCCCTGTCTGTCTCCCCCCCTGTCTGTCTCCCCCCCTGTCTGTCTCCCCCCTCTCTGTCTCCTCCCCTCTCTGTCTCCTCCCCTCTCTGTCTCCCCCCTCTCTGTCTCCCCCCTCTGTCTCCCCCCCTCTGTCTCCCCCCCTCTGTCTCCCCCCCTCTGTCTCCCCCCCTCTGTCTCCCCCTCCTCTGTCTCCCCCTCCTCTGTCTCCCCCTCCTCTGTCTCCCCCTCCTCTGTCTCCCCCCCCTCTGTCTCCCCCCCTCTGTCTCCCTCTCTCTCTCTCTCTCTCTCTCTGTCTCTGTCTCTCACTGTCTCTGTCTCCCTCCCTCCCTCCCTCCCTCCCTCCCTCCCTCCCTCCCTCTCTCTCTCTCTCTCTCTCTCTCTCTCCCCCTCTGTCTGTCTCCCTCCCTCTCTCTCTCTCTCTCTCCCTCTGTCTGTCTACCTCCCTCTGTCTCCCTCTGTCTGTCCCCCTCTGTCACCTTACCCCGCGTGTATGGCAGCCCAGTCTGAGGCAGCTTCCCGGGCACACACACAGCCACCTGAGTACTTCACATGTATTTAAAAGACCACTTACTTGTTAATGAGGCTTTGTTGTATTTCACCTCTTCTAAGCGCCCCTGTATCTCCACTCTGACTATTCCTGGAATCGCCCAGCCCCCATAGAGCAGAGTGTCTCGGAGTCAGTGCTGCTGCAGCGGTGGTTGCTGACACTCTTTAATTTTTTTTAAAACACAGGTACAATGTCTGCAAGGTCTGTGGGCCACCAAGAAAGGCTTGCCGGACCGCTGGCGGCCCGCGGGCCTTACTAGGAGTACCCATGCTATTCCTTATATTGTCATTTGTCTGCTGCACCTCCCTGTCAGATCACATGTGAGTGATGTCATGTGATGCACATAAAGCAAACAGTTACATCTGTATGTTGTTGTTTTTTCTCTCTCTTATCCTTCCTGAGTGTACAGTCAATCACCAAGAAAGTCTGTTGTGGTGTGGATTTCCCTTTGTTGTGCATATAGATACACAGTTTTGTTAATTATTTATAATAAGAGTAACCAGTGATCACACTAAATGATATTGTGTTTGTTTGTGCTACTAATTGACCTGCAACAATTCCACGTTTCAGCGATGTCCTTCTTGTTTTTTTTTCATTTAGGTGCACAACAGACAACATCACCCACAGTACTGCCAGAAAGAAGGCCTGTGCATGATGTGACACGTGACCCACACAGCACAGACAGGTCTCCAACATGTGAAGCCATGTTCCACTGCTAACTGATAGCTTCAAGATGGCCCCAAACAAAACCAAGAAAGTGGCCAGGAAAAAGAATAAGGAGCTTACCACCACTGGTATGTCGCTCCAGTTCTATTTTGGAAAAAAACCTGTGCCTGCTGCACCTGCCACTTGGGAACAAACTGGGAGCAGCACCCCCACATCAGTAGACCCACCCCAATCTAGGCCCAAGCCCATGTTTGTTACGGAGACAGCCATTCTAATCCCAGCAGTGCCGACAAATAGTGATGTTGATATTTATTTATTTCAAAGTAGTACCCAATCGTTGCAGGGAACTCAAAAGTGGACAACATCAGCCACAACCACCAATAGTAGTTCCTCCCAAAGTAGGAGCAGCTTAAGAGATTGAGCTGCGTGCTGAGGAAGTTGAGAAATTGGCTCATTCAGAAGATCCATTGTCTTCAGATCTCCAGCTAGAAAATGGAGGAATAGTGGTGCACCATCTTCTTCTTCAAGCCCCCCTTCTGATGATCTAGACGCCACTTGGATCCCGCCTCAGTCTGAAAGTGAGACACACCACGAGACGAGGCTAGGGAAAAGGAAGGTTCCAGAAAGCCTTGGAGTTATGATGGCAGGTGTAGAAGAGAAGGATGACAACTAGCCAGGCATCAAGGATGTTAATTCAGCCCCATTGGAGACCGACATTACTCCATCCCAACTTTCCGGGGTGGGGATGTGGCATTGGTACCACAGATCCAACCACTGGCAGATGCCATATTTGAAAAGTCCTGGCAGTGACCTACATCCACAACCACCTCAGTAGAAGTACGTGCTGCAGAGAGTCAAACGTCAAAACGCCCACCTACCGCCAGTTCATCCTACATTGGCAGTGGCACCAGCATCAGAAAGTTGAGCTCCCCAGTTTCGGGCTTCCTTTAGGTTAGTGAGAAGGAGGTGAACATCGCCATATGCTCCCTTTGTGAAGCAAGTGTTAGTTGGGGTAAGCTTAGTACAAACTATGGTACCGAGGGCTAAACAACCCATTTGAGAAAGCACTATATGATCCATTGGAAGGCACACGATAGCAGCCAAAAAAGTGCAAGTGATGTTGGTGAAGGGTGTGAACGCCGACTGAGCAAGGAATCCGAATCTGATCTGATCACGGTGGAAGATGATGAAGAGGATAACATTTTTGTTACGCAAAGTAGCCCTCTACCCAGCAGCGCAGTCGTATCGCCCGCGTCGGAAAAAGCGCAATGGCACAAGACTCCAGTCACAGAGGACAGTGACTGCCCCTCTGCAAAGCACTTTGAGCCTACCACCGCCTGCTCTCAGGAGTCACCTGCATCAGTGTCATCAGAAAATAAAAAAATCCAGGCTCCTATTCCTGCCATGTTTAGGCCGGAGGATCAGTATGAACGCAACCACCCAACTGCATGTTTGTACAACGTGAAGCTGGCTAAAATGTTAGTGCTGGACCTCATCCCTTTTTGTTTTGTGGAAGGGGTGGATTATCTTGAATTTGTGGTAGCCATCTCCCAGAAATGGAAGGCTGCCAGCCTGTCCTATTTCACCAGAGTTGCTGTTCCAGCGCTACATCACTATGTGCTGGAATCTCTTGGACAAGCTTTGCAGGAGAGTGCGGTTCACAGTATCCACCTGACAACAGACATGTCGACCAGTTGCCAAGCCACTGAATACATGTGCATCACTGCACACTGAATCTCTTTTGTGGGGGCTAGAGAAAAGATATCTGCAGGTGTTGACACTGCTGAGATGTTTAATACTTCTCAGAAGCATGCAACAGTAGCCATGTTCGCCATGGAGAAATCCTATACAGCTGCAAACATTTTGGACGACTTTAACAACAAGGTCTTTGAATGGCTGTGACCAAGAGGGCTTGAGATTGGATTTGTTGCCATGGACAGTGGCAGTAATCTAGCTAAGGCCATAGCAGATGGCAGATATATCAGGGTCCTGTGTTTGGCGCACTTCAGCAACATCATTGTACAGGACTTTCTCAAAGAAGAAGACCAAGTAATTTAGCCATTCATTTAAAGCCCGGAAACAGCTGATTGTCATTCAGCGTGATAATAGAATGCCATTTAAAGCACTCGTACAGGAGGTGCCAAAACATTGGAACTCGATTTATTATGTGCTTGAACACCTGTTTGAGCAGTACGGACCTATCAATGAATATGTCATGCAAAGAGGGGATGCAACTGTGAAAGGCATGATCATTGAGATGGACCAATGGGGCCAGAGTCAAATGCCTGATAGAGATGCTGCTTCCTTTTGAGGTGTTCACCTGGGAAGTCAGCAAAGAGGAGAGTACCATGGGTCAATCTATCCCGTTGTTGCACATGCTACAGGAACAGCTAAAGGAAGTGTCTGCAATGTACACAGGTGTGGAGGAAACAAAAGAGGCATGGGACTTGGTGGAAAGCTTAATCCGTCACTTGTTTGCTAATACAAGGATGCAAAGAGACATTGTGTCATACAAACATTACATCTATGCCACAATTCTTGATCCATGGTACAAACCGTTACTGTCCACTATCATTCTTTTTTCAGACAGATATGTTAGAAAATATAAAACATGGATAGCTGAGCAAGGCAGTAAGCTAGAAAAAGAACGGCAGGGAATTAGAGGCGTACTCCTCCAGGGTACAAGTCCTACAGGGTAGCCTTCAAGTTCAGAGCCTGAGGGCAGTGCTGTTGGTGGCTCACAGCAGCTAATACCAACAACAAGAGCACCATCAACAACAAGACCAGGAGCATCAGACCCAAAATCTGCAACTCAGTGGTTTCTACTGGTAGGGCTTAACTTCAATGCAGAGAGGAAGGCATAAAAGGTCGCGCAAGGTGGAGCATCAGCAATGATCATTGAGCGGAAGTTCCAGGCCTATCTGGATGATGTAACAGAGGTCTACCTTGGTGTATTGGTATGGGAAGAGGCACCAATGGCCAATGCTCAGCAGTCTGGCAATAAACTATCTGGCTTGCCCGGTAGCTAGAGCCTACACTGAGCGTGTTTTAAGTGTTGCTGGTGCCATTGTCACAGTGAGAAGGACCAGTCACTAGCCCCAAAACGTGGAGAGATTAACCATGATCAAAATGAATCAGCACTTTATACCACCGGATTACTCAATACCTTAAGTACAACAGGAGCAATGACTCAGGATATGGGAGTAGTGTGTTAGATGACCTACTTCTGGAACAACCACCAGAGTTTGAAGTCAAACTCTAATTCCTTGCCTAGTACTAATCCCGGGCCAGCAACCATAGAAATTTCTCTCAGTCTCCAGTCTATCGCTGATCTACTTACTTTCTTTGACACCAAAAATAGATATATCTAGGGGAACATTATTATTTACTATATTTGTTTGAGGCTGGTTGACTGATTCATCCCCACGTCTTACTCTTAGACACATTTTATTGAAGGATTGGAGTTGCAACTGTGTGCAGTGAAGCAGTCCCGACTACCCCCCAAACCCATTTCCCTCAAGGACATTGGATGGAGAATATAAACAAATGTGTGCCTGCCTCCAGCCATGACTATCTTTTTCTAGCCTAGAGGGACTGCCCCACATGTGACATTATTTTATTTTCACTAGCCAATCTCTGCTTCGTGAACAAATGGATCTGCATTCTGCAATGTACCACGAATCGATCATGGTGAGCCACTGGAAGAACAGGTAAATGGCACGCATTGCACACTGAATATTTGTTGTTTTTTGTGAACTTGTGATGTGTTTTTAAGAGATGATTCATGTGGTCGCAGACAGTGTGACACTAGGTGTTTGTTTATCTGTAAATATTATGCTTAAAATCTGTTTGTGATGAATTACAATATTGGTGGCCTACCGACGGCTGATCAATTTTCCACTAAAGGTAATTTTTTTTCCTTCTCTTTTGGGAGATAGCGAGATACCTTCACCGGGTCCACTCCACACTGCTTGTCGTATTGTTTTTTGATTTATACTTGTCAAAGAGTCAGACCCGACCCGTCCTTTAGATAACGCAGATACAAATCTAGTCTAAACAAAAAATTACTCAATGTTTCTCTTCTTGTTGTGCAACAACAAAATTGTACTGCAGGTTGATCTATGCATTTGAGTCGGGACTTGGGACAGAGTTGGTATGGAGCTGGACAGCATACTCTGAGTCAGACTCAGGAGGATCAGAGATGATGGAATGACTCAGGGCGTGACTACATCGAGAACTTCTACCAGAAGATGGGCATTTTCAAATTCACTGAAACCAACCGATTTGATGATGACTTTGAAGTGGCCTAAAGGCATGCAACAGACCTACACAACTCTGTTTAATGGTGGTGAGTGAGCATTGATTTTACTTGATTGGGTAAATGCAATGTTGCTGAGTGTGTGTGTGCTCAGTACTGTCTGGCTCAAATTCAAAACTAAGTGGTGGTCGGGGGGCTGTTGTTGAAGGTAACTGGAAGCGGACATTTAGCCATGCTGCCTCTGAGTCTTCTCGGTGCACTACTTATTCAGTTTAACTTGTTTCTTGATTCTTCAATATCATTTTTGTTTTTCAATCTACAGGCCCTCCTACCCTGCACCATACTGGAAAACAATAATAACATACTCACGCTTCGCTTCGCTTACAGAACTGCATCCACAAGGCACCCAAGATTGATGGACAATCCAAGAGAAGTTCAGATGCATCTCCCAATTCGGCAATACAGTATCATTTATTCTCTTAGTAATCATTAGAACTGTGTGTTTTGTATATGTTTGCTTGACTCCTACAGATATTTTAATGTTGTATATTTGCTATTTTTCAAAGCTTGATACCACAGAACATAATGCAACTTGGGTCTCTCTGGGGGCAGACGGACAATTTGATTTGGTTTACTTGCACTACTCATCATTCTTCCATTTCCTATTCCTCCCATAATGGATTTATGATGGTCGCCTGCCAAGATGAATGTTGTCCTTGTGTAGTGTTTGTCTTTGGCAAACCTTTCTCTCAAATCCCCCTTCCCATTCATTCATTGAACCCCTAATCCTCTTCCCCCGGGCTGTGATTTATTGAGGTGTGACTTAATTTATAGCATTCATTGATCACAAACTTGGTGGGGTGGATGTGGTGAAAACAGCACCAACTCAGTGCAGCGTGAGGATCTTCTTCAGCTCCAATTATAGCCCTCACTGGCAATATTATATTTATATTAGCCACCCACACACGGTATTCAATATTTTTTCAGAGTAACTTAATTGCCAGCATCATACTTCAGGCGCTGTATTGCATCAAAGGCTATGCTTGTCCACTTCATAGCTCAAGTCGACTTCATTTTGTAACTTTTACTAGCACATCGTTCTAATTATTTAAATTTAGCATTGCTTATCATATTCTCTCTATTGTCTCTCTTCTTGTGTACTGGTAGTCTAGTCTCTGGTGACTGTCATTTTTAAAATCTTGCATATAATAATGGCATTAAATCATTTTTTATTTCAATTTGTTTATTTCCCTGAGATTAAATATTCCTTATCCTACAGTTTGAGTTCGACTAGGAGGGAGTGGGACCTTGTTTCTGAATCTGCTGCTTTCACTGTTTGACTAGTGTGCTAGCATGCTGCTATTACCACCACCACCATGGCACCTTTGGAAACCAAGCTGCCATTGCTTCATCTAATCAGGTAACAGAAGAACTGTGGGTAATTCATTGCTGAACTGCAATAATTTTATATACAATGGAAATTCACCCCCCCACCTCTGAGTCTTTAGGGGTAATATAGTTGCTGACTGCAGAGACTAGGAGGAGAGTAGTAGGAGATGGGAGGGTACCACATAACTATTTTGTTGTTGTTACACTATGAGCAGATTTTTAAAAACTGGCTGCGGCAAAGGTAGCAGTGAGAAGTAAAACAGTAACCCCCAAAAAAGATTTCAATCATAATGTACAATCATTCAAATTTTATTTCTCTAGCAAATATAAATAAGGCTCCCTGTTTTCTGTTTTTACTGATTCTTACAGATAAATACAGACAGAAAACCATTTATTTTCTTGTCTGTATTTATTTTTAAATGTGAAAAAAATGGAAAAACAGCAGTAGATATGTACAAGCAGGTGTTCATATCCCTGAAACCTGGCAGGCATTCAAGCATGACTGCATAGTTATTGGTACAATAAATGTGGAAATATACCAGTTTCAGTTTTACTTTTTTCACAAAACCCATAATACTTGTGGATAAATACAGATAAAGTTGACGAAAAATAAATATGGATAAATACAGACGGAAACGACAAAAAAAGAAATTCCATAAAACCGGGAGCCTTAAATATAAATAAACTAGTAAACCCACAACTGGCCCATCCCTCTCACTACCCCCAAACAATGTCCAAAGTAGTTTAAAAGTCCAAAATTAAACTATCCATAAAGGAATAAGAAAGTCCGCAAAATGCCCCAACTACCACATTCCCACCCTCTCCCCAACAAGTCCCATGCTGGAGGCACTGGGGCCTGGCTTGGGTTCCGGACTTTTGAAGCTGCTGTCACTTCCTCCTCCACAGCCACCAGCTGCTGATATTTGTCCCTGATGGCCTCCAGTTTCCTCTGCCAGGTCAATACTGCTAGCAAAACGCACAAAATTATAAAGTGGCACAGTAGCAGTACATTTGCAGGTATCCTTGGGCCATTCGATTTTGATGTGTTTCTTTCGTTTGCCTTACGAAAACAGGCTGTTACAGCCTTAGTAATGTCCAGACTAGATTATTGTAATGCCCTCTATTTGGGCATTAACAAAGGCCTGGTGTGACGTTTGCACTTGGTGCAGAATGCTGCAGCCAGGCTGGTGATGGATCTTCTGAAATACCACGCAGTTTCAGCATCCCTTGTCACGCTGCACTGGCTTCCTCTGGACCGTAGAATTCTCTTTAAGATCCTATGGCTGACCCTCAGCCTCAGTGCTTTAATGGCCTCGGGGCCTAGGCCGTGAGGCCATTAAAACACTATTTGAGCGTTATGTTCCCACTAGGCAGCTTAGGTTGGCGCGTAAGAATCTACTAATAGTTTTGAGGTTTAAGAAGCTAGATGGGGAGGAAGGGCTTTTGCCACTGCCGCTGTTAGGCTTTGGAACTCCCTCCCTGACGATCTCTCTGGTCAGGTGTCACACACTCTCTCTTCCACAAGGCCTTGAAAACTTGGCTTTTTACACAGACATCAGTCTGCACATGTTATTTTATGTCTTTACTACAGTCTTCCGCAGCACCTTGACGCCCTTGGACTAAGCTAGCGCTTTACAAATTTAATATTCATTCATTCATTCATTAGAGTTTCAGGCACTATGCACTATAGAGTATACAAGCATTCTTCTCTCGCTTGTTGAGCTAAATTAAGGTAGGCATGCCAGCTTAGATGGCGCCGTAGACCGACAATTTTGTGTTGCGTTACTTTGCTGCTTTCTGCAGGTGGGGCAGCTGTACTAGACAATCTATTTTCCTAACATGGCCATGCTCTGTTAAATGCCTCAAATTCACCCTAACTACAAGGTAGATGAATAGTTACTATGAATGACATACATCACGTGAGGTACTTACTAATTATAATAAAGACAATTATGCAGACAGACATCCTCCTGTCTGCCCATGGGAAACGCAGCGCAGTGCAGTACAGGGAAAGGATTAAGGAACAGGATATTATATTTTTCACGTTCATCTCAGACCATCCACCACCACATTTGACATTATTTTTTTCCAACAAAATAGATTTGCTTGGCAGTAAGGAAAATATTTATTAACTTCTTAACTACTGCAAGTAAGTTAGACGGATTAAGCCGAATAGGTAGACGTTTCACTGATCATCATAAAGTGCCTAAGCTTTTGCTAGTAGTGAGTTACTTTGTTCGGTAATTGTTGAAAGGGAAACCTTTAAACTCACACCCCTTATGGAAGCAATAATAAAATATATCGGATGGCCAGAGGAAGATTGACGCTTACAAAGAATGTTTTGTTTTATTTTCTATGGAACGCTGGAACAGAACAATTAAGTTAGGAAAGGAGGTGCTTATGTATTAGGAAGTGAATGAGGAGGCACTGGGAGTGAAGGTAAACACTATTATTTATTTTTCGCATTGCCATGACATTTGTAAAGGGGCCTACACATTAACTGAGGCAGGCACACATTGTGCAGTCAACAATGCAGTGCCGCCGAAGCAACCATGCATCTGATAGGCCACCCATATGTGTCACTGGTGAAATGCTAGGGGTAGGTACTCTGAAGGAGGCAATGTACAATGATAGGTGGGTACTAGGAAGGATACATAATATATGTTGGGCTTGAAAACTACTGTGAGTCAGGGGAGAAGTCTGAAATGCCACTTCACCCCTTTGAATCGAAAACCTTGATAAAAAGCATTTCAAGATAGAAGAGAAGTTGAGAATAATACCATTACAGAGGAGCACGCTAGTCCCTTGTTTACTCTTCTTTCCAGGGACTTTTCCATTCATCATTGCATTTTTCTTCTTTACCCTTGGCTTTGCTACTCACTATTTAAGTTTTACATTATCTCCATCCAGTCTTCACCTACGAATTCCATCCATCCATATATCCATTCATCCAAACATCGCTCTCATTCTCAATGAACCTTTCACCAACATACATTTGTCATTTACCCACCCATGCGTCCTTTGATCTATCACACCCACCGGATGATTCCTTTTACCCACCCAGGCACCCATACATTTTCACACAACCAGGTAGGCATCCTTTCACCTTTCATCCATTCTTCACTCAACCATGAATCCTATCAGCCACCTATAGTATATGCATCCTTTTACCCACACATCCTTCTCTTCCAGTCATATTACATTTCACCAGGCCTTCCTCCTTCCACCCTTCTTTCCCTTTTCCATCAACCTATCAAGGTGTGACTTTTCATGAAACTTTTTCTGCTGAGTTGAAGAGGCCATTAGTTACTCAACTCTCACTGTATAAGAGCGGTGTGTTCAACTATTCACAAGTCTCAACAGAACCCTTGCTGTAAGTATATAATGAATTGTCAATAAGCAAGCAATATGACTTACCACTGCCTGCCACTGGTTCACCCCCTTTTGCTGACGCATCTGCTAACTGGCTGTCACCACAATCAACACTGGCTCCAGCACTGTTGGTCGGTGTGGCTAGAAAAAGCATTACACATTTTATAGATGCCAGATACGCCTCTCCCTATTCATTTATTTTTTATGGAAAAATTCAAAATACACCAAACACATCACTACAATTCGGATACAGAGAGTATCTTCTATTAAAAATAGCAAGTAGGGCATTTTGTGTTTGGCAATTTTTGAAAAGCCTCTCAAGACAACCTGTAAATAACTGAAGTGGCTAGAGCTGTGGATGAATCTGAATTTTTTAAAAGAAAAAAGAGCAGCCAACTGGATTGACATTAGGTCTTCTTGGTTGGCAAATGCAATGGGGCTGCCCTCCTCTTCTTCATACTTTTTTCCAGCCATGATGCATGGTAATCAGTTCGCCATCAACTGCTTCTAGTAATACTAGGCATAGTTAAGAAGAAGAAGACAAAGCTTTGGGGTGTCCAATGTGACCATGGCCACTCTCTCGTTTTACTGATTGAGCATGAGAAAGTAAAAGAAAGCCTTCTCATCTTAACAGACATGCGTAGAATCTGCAGGGCAGAGTAGTAGTACAGTAGTAATACTAGTAGTAGTATGTGACCATGACCAACGGGTTATCTGAGCCTTACAGTACCACCACTATGCAATCCACAAAATATATAAGGGCAGAGGGAAAGCTGACTGACAGAGCAGGAGAAAGAAAGCTGCAGACAGACTAGTACAGAGACAGTTTGAGTTAAAATACAAACACTAGGAATATAGAAAATAAGTAAATAGGATAATGCACGGATAACAAGAATTTAGAAACGTATAGCTCACAGAAGATTTGAAAACAAATGAGCAAATGGGTAGAAATAAATAATTCAGAATAAGGAGCAGTAAAAGTTAAGGAAACCTATATTAATATGAACAAGAGGAGGACTTACTGGGCCCAGCAGAGCCATTGCCCGAGGAACGTTCTACAGACTGGGAGGCACCTTCAGCTCCATCACCCGACTCGGATGACCTCTTCTTGGCCCTGGATGCTGATATAAGACATAAAGTCAAAACAAAAAAGTGGTAAATAAATATTATCTAAAAAATATCTTTTGACAGGAAAAGGCAATGGCAATGACATTGTACTTTCCTAAGTCTTATTGACTTGTAGTAGACCAGTATCGCAGACTGTCCTATCCTATTCCACATTTCCTAGACCTACCTAGCCCACCTATTCCAAAAACTGTTAAATTACTAATACATTGCAACAAATTATATTTGTTCTGGAGCTTACATAGGGCACCCACTTCATATTTAAAAAGAGGGTAAACAGATGAAAGTTCACTCCCAGCGGACGGGAGCATTTTTCATGCTCCCCTCGCTTGGAGCAGACTTACTCTTTGCCCTCACTTGGCAGGAGTTATAAATACTCCCACCGAGTAAGAACAAACAGAGGTTTAACTGTCCTCACTAGTATGGGCAGGAAAACCGCTATGTTCCAGGGTTAGGTACCCCATGACATAGCAGGAGCCCGGCCCTGGGCAATGTGGTCCACAGGGCCATTAATGGCTCTGGAAGAGGGGGCAGACAGCCCCTATCTAATTTGATGGCACAGCGAGCCCCAGGATTTAGGGTCCCTAGGTCTGAAAACGCCCTTCGGACGGGGACTGTGTGGCCCCACTCTTCCTATGTGTTTATGGCCAGGTCCCGGGGGTGGCAGTCCCTGGGGCTGAAATCAGTCCAGGAGAGGGAACATGTGGCCCTCCTCCCCTTCTCCAATATGGTTGGGCCCTGGGGATGGATTTCCCAGGGCTGAAAGTGACCTCGGGATATGGGGCCATGCATTCCCCCTCCCTCATTATCATTATTAATCCACCCCTGGGACCTGGAACACCCGGTGGCATATACCGAACAAGCACAGGATCCTGCATTTTTTTTTTTGGGACTCGGAGGAAGAATCCGAAGATGGCTGCCAATACTTCTTGGTTGATGTGTTGGCAGCCAATGAGATCTCGGCATGTGATCTGTCGGATTTGAGGAGGATTTGTGTCCTTTGATATATAAATTTATTTCTTCTGTAATAACTCCAAAACCTCCGAATGAATTTACACCAAATTACAAAAGGACTCTTTCTGGACCAAGAGCTGGCTTTCTGCCAAATTTGGTGTTAATTAATTCAGCAGTGATGTCTAAAATCTCTATGGATTGTCTGGATGTAACGGTTGAGGTCACAGGAGGGAAAGTTAACACAAGGCTGTATCGAAAAGAAACTGCAGGTAACCGCATTCTGTACCTAGATAGCGACCACACTCAGAACCTCAAGTGGAGGATCCCCCATCGGGAATTGCTCCGTGCCAAGCATAACTGCAGTACAGAGAAGGCATATGAGGAATGTTTCTTGCCAGTGGATACCCTACCAAAGTATTAGAGGCAGCCAGGGTGAAAGCGTCAAGCACTACGTGTGATGCCCTTCTGACCAGGAGGCAAAAGAAGGAACAAAACACAGTAAGGTTGATCACCGACAATAATGAGAGTCACACTATCAAAAAGATGATTGCCAATCATTGGCACTCTTTTAAGAGCTACCCTGTGACAGGTAAGGCAGTTACCCTTTTCCTGTAAATCACTTTCCGCAGACCTAATCTGCATGATATCCTTGTACACGGCTATACTGGCACACAACCGAAGAGAGGACTGGTTACAAGAACAGAAAGGTTTCTTTAAGTGTGGGAGAAGTAAGACCTTCTAGAAGAGAAGTAACATCAGAACTTATAAGATGGTCCCAGGCAAACAATTAAAGATTAACAAATGAATTACATGTGGTAGTGACTTCTGCATCTATATCCTCGTATGCCCATGTGGGCTGAGATATATTGGGCGCAGCATTGGCCCAGTTAAGAAGAGAGTTTTAGAGCATTGCAGGGACATAAACAAAATCTGGATGTAGCTCACCCTTTGTGAGACATTGTGCCAGGGAACACAAGCAGGATGCTGACCTTATGTTTTTTGGAATTGCCAGGCTCGAGAAGAGCACCTTAGGTTGCAGCAGAGAAAAGCAGCTAAGACAGAAGGAGTCAGAGAATATAATGTTGCTTGGGAGCAAGTCCTCTGGATGACTGAATGAGATGTGGTAGCATTTTTAGTGACATTTCCCTGGTCATTCAGTTTCTCATGTCTGTTTGGACCCATAGAATTCTCTCTATCTCATTTTTCCTCTTATTCTCTCAATTGTTTCTCTCGAATTCTCTCTTTAAACCTATGAACATTTTCCCTCTTGCTGTGACTTTGACTCATATGCTCTTATCTTTAAGGCACTATATATATTAGATTGCTGGATGCTCCTCGTGGATCCTTTTCTGAGTTTCATTGATAAAAAGATTCTGTGTTGTTTTTTACGTATTACTTTTTATGCACACATGTTGATTCATATGCTCTGAAGCAGATGAGGAGCTAGGGCATGGATAGAAATATTGTCCAGGAGGGATGACTTTCATTTAGTTTCTATTTTTGGCATTTTTTCTTGAATTAGGTTTTGCAATTATGAGTAACATCAGATTGATAACTGTATTTTACCTGCAATATATGCCACATTAAGAGGGCCACTTGGCATCACACATATTTGAGATTTAGCCACAAGGTGCTGGGAAAAGTGGTCCTGCACACCCCTTCCCTAATAAAATTTTAAAAAACCTAAAAATAAGCTGGTCCGTCAAGTCGCCGGAATCTCTGACCCCCTCACCATTGTTCTGCAAATGCGCCTCCCAGCACACTATTAGTTGAGGGATGAAGTCCCCTTGGCTCCTGAGAGTCCTTGAGGGCCAACTACCCCTCCTCTTACCGCCAATAAGTCTCACTCAGCGGGATTGCTGAGAGGTCATCCGAGGCCCCTCCTTTTTCCACCACTCTGCAAACATGCCTCCTGGCACACTGCTGGTTGGGGCATGAAGTCCCCTTCGATGCTGAGAGTTCATGGGGGCCAACAAGCCCTCCTGTTACCTACAGTAAGTCCCAAACAGCTGGAATGCTGAGAGGTCGCGGGAGGCCGCAACCCCATTCTCCATCATTATGCAAACACGCCTCCTGGCACACTACTGTTGAAGGATGAAGTCCCCTTGGATGCTAAGAGTTCTTCAGGGCCAACAAGCCCTCCTTTTACCTCCAATAAACCCCAAACAGGGGGATTGCTGAGAGGTTGTTGGAATCCATGCCCCTTTCTCCACCACTCTCCAAACACACCTCCTGGCACACTGCTGGTTGGAGTATACAGTCCCCTTGGCTACTGAAGGTCCATGGGGACAAACTAGCCCTCCTGTTACCTCCAGCAAGTCCGACACAACGGGATTCCTTAGAGCTGGAAAGAGCCCCCTCCCCCTTTCTCCACCACTCTTCAAACGTGACTGCTAGTTAAAAAAGCATAGAAATTCACTTTAAAAACCAAATTCATCAGTTATAGTTACCTGAGCTAACTATAACTTACGCCACCTGCAATGTACTGCTTACGACTTCACATATTACATCACTTGTGACATGGACAGCCACATCACTTTTGACATCTCAAATAGCATCACTGATGATATTATCCACAGAGCCACTCACACACCCACTCACACCCCCATGCAACCTCTCACGAGCCCACTTACACGCCCACACAACTACTCACAGACCCATGCTAGTACTCACACACCTACTCACTCCTCTATTGAGCCACTCCCACTCACTCGTACCACCACAACCATTCACTCATCCAAACAGCCCTTCGTACAGTCACTCACCCATATAGCCTGTTAAACATCCACTCACTCGCCCATACAGCCTATCAACACAGCCACTCACTCACCCATACAAGTACTCACACATTCACTCACTGACTGACAAAACCACTTAAATACCCATTCACACGTCCATACAAGCACTCACACATCCACTCACTCACCCATGTAGCCACTCACACACCAACTCAAGTAGCCAAAAACCCACTCGAACAGCTACTCACTCGCCCATACAGCTACTTACACACCAAGTCACTCACACATACAGCCATTCAGACACCCACTCACCCATAGTCATTACACACCCACTTACCGACCCATAGAACTACTCATACAGCCTATCACTCACCCATGAAGCCACTGACACACCCACTTACTCACCAATACAGCCACTCACACACCCACACAACTACTCACACACCCACACAGCTACTCACACACCTATTTATACACCCATGCAGCCACTCAAACTCCCATACACATAAGGATACATTCAGTCACACAACCACTCACATAATATATGGTAGAAGTAGTATCACTCAGTAGTAGTGCACCTAGTATACTAATTTAACTTTTGCAGTAGGTTAGTATATATGTTTTACAATTATAAATTATTAGAAAAAACGCTCACTAGATGTTGTCATCAGTGATGTAATCAGTGAAGTCATTTGAGATGTCATCAGTGATGTCACTGACCATGTGATGAGTGATATAATATGTGAGGTCGTAAGCAGTGCACTGCAGGGGTGTAAGCTATGGTTAGCTCAGATAACTATAACTACTAAATTTCACTGGTTTTGTACAAGTGAAATCTGAGCCTAAATAAAATGTCCCTGTAACCTTTGTTTTTTTCAGTGATCTATCTATCTATCTATCTATCTATCTATCTATCTATCTATCTATCTATCTATCTATCTATCTATCTATCTATCTATCTATCTATCTATCTATCTATCTATCTATCTATCTATCTATCTATCTATCTATCTATCTATCTATCTATCTATCTATCTATCTATCTATCTATCTATCTGTGTGTATATGTATATATCTATATATTCACTTAAAAAACCATAGGTTTCACACATGTTATAGTTAGGTGGACATTTCACTCGTAAAAAACCAATGAAATTCCCCCGTTCTAGTTAGTTCAGATAACTATAACTCGCGCGACCGCCACTCTATCACAAGGATGATATCATCAGTGATATCATGAGTGATGCCACTGACCATGTTATGAGTGATGTAATATGTGAAGTCATCAGCAGTGGATTGCGGGCGCGCGAGTTATAGTTATCTGAACTAACTATAACGGGGGAATTTCATTGGTTTTTTATGAGTGAAATGTCCACCTAACTATAACATGTGTGAAACCTATGGTTTTTTAAGTGAATTTGCAAGGTTTTTTAAATGCTAATTCCTAACTATAACGTGTGTGAAACCTATGGTTTGTTAAGTGAATTTGTACGGCTTTTTAAATGCTAAGTTATGTATGTATTATAATTTTTTTGTTAAGGTTTTTCACCGTGCGCGCACCGTGCGCGCACCCCGCGATTTAAAAAAAAATAATGTTTTTTTCACCCTTCGGGGTCCTTCAGGGACCCCCTGACAAAGGCTAGGGGGTCAGGAACTCTCTACCCTGCCCCCTTTTCACGTTCACCACCTCTCTTTTACAGTGTCGCACCCAAAACAAACAAAATGGCGGCAGACACTTCCTGATTTCGACCGATTGGAACGTTGACTGACAGTAACCACCAATCAGAATTACGCTCGCTATAGATATTTATGTACTTTTAACTGCAATTTTCTCAGGAACTACTGAACAGATTGACTCCATATATGCAAAAGGCACATGCCTGACCTGAGGACTACCTCTCTGCCAAATTTCAAGTACTTCTGTTCAGCCGTTCGGGCTGTACCTTCGACTAAAGGTCCTATGGGAAAATGCATGGAGAAAACGCGTTTTGGGACCCCCCTTGTTTCTCGGCCCCCGCTTGTCGAATCACCCCGAGACTTTCAGGGTAGGAGCTGAGCGGAGCGCCCCATTAGTTTTGATAATTTCGCGAGGATTCGGCAACCGGCGCCAAAGTTATTCAAAATAGAATTTTCAGATTCACTGAAAAAACCATAGGTTTCAGAGACGTTATAGTTAGTTGGACATTTGACTCATATAAAACCAGAGGAATTCACCCGTTATAGTTAGTTGAGCTAACTATAACTCGCGCGCCCGCATTGCACTAGTGATGACGTCACATCACTCATGACATGAACATAATCTTTTTTCCTGACTTTACATAATTTCACCATAAACATCTTCAAGATAAACTATAACGTTTAGAATAACATTACCATAGCAGTTGACACCAGAAGCATTTTCTAATTGGTATCCGACAACATCACTTGTTTATATTTTCTGTTTCTTTACATCTTTTCTTTTCTCTTGATTTTGTTTCTGCTTTCCAACCATAGTTGATTCTTCAACATGTTTACGTTTTGAACACACAACACGTTTCTCATAAATAGGATATTCACCTAAACTTGGAGCATAAAGCCTTCTCAAACGATTATATTCTCTTACACAATTAACATCAGCACTAACCTTGTTCTCATCAAAATCAATTAAATACAAACCAGACAACGTTCTAACTCGAGATAATGCAACATATACCATTCCCTCTTTAAACACAGTTCTTCCTATATTTACCAAAGCATTATCTACACTTAAACCTTGAGATTTAGGACAGTTATTGCATATGCTAAACAGAAGGGAAACTGTTTTGTGCAAACATACAAGTCTTTTACAAGCAAAAAACGTACAGCACAACGCGCAGTCTGTCTTACCTCTGTAATCTGATCAAATTTAATTTTCAAGAATTCAATTCCATTTCTATTTTGATGTTTCACAATATCAACAACTTTCCCCATTGCGCCATTCACTAAACATTCTTCTACATTCAGATTACGCCTCAAAATTACCCAACAGTTTAAACCTACATCTAAAAAATTTTCTAAGCCAGCAGTTTTTGATAGACTTTTCCAGAGAATCCAATTTAGTCTGTAGTTTTTCTGAAAGAAGAACTGTTATTCCTCGATGCTCGATTTTATCAATAGCTTCAATGTGAACTATTTCTTGATTTTTTTCTAATTTCATAAGCTCTCTATTAAATGGATAACACTCTTCGACTATAGGCATTAAGCAAACTATAGACTTTTTTTCTTTCATTTTCTTGTACATTACTTCTGCTGGTGTGTTTTCATTTGTAAACAAGTTCTTTAGTAGACGACTTTGAAAAGCTTGTTTACCATGTTTGCTTAGAACACCAATTCTTACATCTTTTAGAATATTTGCATAATCTTCATCTCTTGCTTGTCGCATATTCTGAGTGAGTTCTTTATATTCAAAATGTAACCACATATTCACATTTCCAATACTTCCCAAAGATTTCTTTGTGTCTTCATGTAGAAGAGTTTTAAACACTGGTTCTCCTTTTACAGGGGTTAGTTGTAGCAGATCTCCAAATACAATTAAATGTTTTCCTCCAAAGAGAACGTCATTATCTGTTTTTAATACCTGTTGCAATCTTAAGTGTACAAAAGCAGGCATTAAGTTTGAGACCATGCTCACCTCATCAATAATTAATAGTTTCATTTTCGTCAAAACTTTAATTAAAAAACGTTTACGTGTCCCAGCTTGACCACTGATGTACATCAGAAGAGGTTTAAATGATGAACACAGATATTCTTTTTTTCATGCAACAAACCATGTTCTATCTGTTCTCTCACTTGTACATCTATTTCTTTCTGTTCAACATTTAGTTGTTCTTCTAACTTTTCCAATGTAATATTCTCCTTGTGTGCTTGTTGCATTGCAATTTCGACTTCATGCATAGCAATCGCTGCTTCATTTTCCAGTATTGGTTGTCCAAGAGGATCTTGACTACATTGACCTCTATTTTGACTATCTTGAGAACTTTCATTAGCTATTCCAGCTGTAATAGTCTTTTCCTGTTCAACTTCATCATTCAACATTTTTAAATATGTAGGGAAAATTGTACATGCAATGCTAACTTTACATGCATTAAAAGAATCTTCATAGCAGTCAAAGTCTCCAAGTAATGCACTTTCGCTACGCCATGGTTTCAAGAGTTTGAGAAGTGCTAAATAGTAAACTTCTCGCTTATCTGGAGTTTCACAACTGAGTTTCTTATGGTTTATAAGATTACCCTTTGCATGTTTTACTAAACTACCATGACATCCAAATACTGCATATTTTCCTTCTTTTAAATTATGTTTAACATTTCTTTTGAAGCTGTAATGTTGAAGTACTTCATACAGACATAGCTGTTGCAGATGTCGACTCCTTTTCGGATAGTATGTGTCCAACATATTAGTTTTAAAAATGTCTGTACTGTCTGGTTCATTTGCTGCTAAGTATTCAATTTCTTCTAATGATTTCAACACTCAATTCCATGAGCAGAAAAGACCTAAACTTACCCAAATGATTCCTCGTGACTTTGAATATAAACTTGAAGAGTGCAAGCGGTCTGAACATTCATAGGATCCAATTTCTCGGTGGGAAAGCATTTTCAAATTAAAGCTGTACAATTTTTTGCTAAGGCTTTTTTCTTGTGCAATTTCTTCCCACATTTGTTTCATCTTAGTTTTTCTGATTTTGTTATGTACGATGTTACATAACGTGCAACAACAACTGAGTTATCTGCAACATACTGGATGTCCATGTTCGCATTCCACATTTTTAAAATGACTGGATTGTAGTTATTGATATACTTTGACACTGCTGTTCTTTTTAAGTTGTAGGTATTCTTTGGAGATTTCCGAGTTATTGTGTGCATTACAGAAGAAAAAAAAGAATATACTCTTCCTTTACAAATGACTGGATGTGGAAAACCAAACCAATATTTGTTATAAAATGTTCCTTTAGACTTGTATTTTCTTCTGCAGTACTTTCCACAACGGTGAATTTGGAAACGAAAAACTTGCTGTCTCAACCTTCTATCTCCTTCTTTTCTTGGAATCTAACATGTCACTTACTGTTTGATGAAAGACAATACTGTTTCATCAGAATCAGTTAAAAATTTAGGTGCATCATTGATCCATAGTAGCATATGTATATGAGGTGCACCTCTTGCACCTCTTTTGATTTTCTCCAAAAGAAATCAGTAACTTCTCCAAGAGGTGGATTCTTTTTATTGCAGATAAAAGACATCATAGCTTGAAACCTATGATTAAAATATCTGCACACATTAACAGGATCCAATGAACACAGTTCACCAGGAGTCTTTATTTCAACATTTTTTATATTGGAATTCACTACTCTTAGAAACTCAAGCAAATCTTCCCATGCCTACTCTGCACAGCTAAGTGTGACAAACCATGTTGGTGTACCTAAGTTCCGTAACATACACTTGAGTTCCCCATGACGACGATACCAATACTCATTTGTTTCACGTTGACATGCCATCAAATTGTTTAACTGTGCTTCTAAATTTTGATCTGTTTCTTGAACTTTCTCCTCAAATTCTTTCGCAGAAAGAAGTGATTGATGAACTCCAGTTTTAAGAATGTGGTTCACTGCATACGACAGAGAAGATAGATCACTTTCAAACAAAAGGTGAAATATGTATGGAATGCACTGTCGAAATCTAGGATCTTCAGAAAATAATCTTGTTGACCGATATTCTGAAGCTGGAATCGGTACAGATCGGTCATCATATCGTCCACCTTCTCCAGTAGGAAACAGATGTGGAAAACAACGAGCTTCCAAGCTTTTTTTCCATACACTCATTGGAGTTCCCTGTGCTTTTTTCATTTGAAATAAGTCAATGCTGCTTCCTATTACTTCTTTTGAATGCAAAGGACATATTGTCTAATGTTCATAAATCTCTTCAGTCCTTGACTTGTCCACTTTCTCTATTTGACCACTTGAAATTTCACATTCATCTTCTAAACTTATCACCTGTTCATCCACATTTATAGTTTTGTAATAAATATTGTTCTCTATAAAATATAAGGTAGCCTTTTCAACTTTATTAACATCCACAAATTCTTGCCATATTTTCCGACTCTTTGTTGGTACACCATTTACTAGAATGACTACTGCCTCATTTTACTCTTTATCTCCAGCAATAGTTTCAATATTTTTCTTAAAATCCAAAGGTATGTACACCACTCTTCCTTTCAGCCCTCTTTGCAAGTCTGTTGGTGGCAGTTTACCTGTTTTATGCTCCATCCGAATTCTAGTTTGAAAAGGATGAACAGATTGAATTAGAACCGACTCGTATGTATTCAATTCTGCCAGTTCCTCCAGAATAGCTACTAATTCTAAGTTATTATGTACTGCTCTAGCACGCATGTTGTTCTCTTCTAATTTGTTGTAACAATATTTAAATATATGTTGATCACTACCTAACTCGAATCGACCTTCCACCAACAAGTAAGTTGCAAATTCTTCCCACATACTATTATTCTCCTTTTTCACTTTTCAAATACAAATCAACATTCCTAGTTTGACTTTTATATTGAGTACATCGACAACAAACACAAACCTAGTTTGGTATTTCAGAGCACACAACATTAAACTTTCCAATTTCTTCTTCAAACTGATCAATGCTAATCACTTTCCCATCTCCTTCAACATCTGTAATTGTCAAACTTTTACTTTCTACGGACTGCTCTTGTGAACCAAAATATCGCATTTCAATATCACACTTTTTTTGAACATCTGATAAAGAACCATGTAAAAGACCTGTATTCAGTTCACTTAAACATAATGCAGGACTTTTTACATAGTTTCCTTACAAACATCCGCATTTCTGAATGGTGTACTGCTAACATCCTCAAGTGATGAAAAACACTTTTACACACTTTTTTTGAAAGACAACCCAGAGAATGCCTATGCTTCTCAGTATATTTTCTTACATTATATGGATCTAGTCCTTGTAACAACTTAATCTTCTGTTTAATACTTTTCTGTGTATATTCTCGTAGTAAATTTTGCATTATATCAATAGATTCCTGTTGAATACTACAAATACTGCTACAGCCCCAATTATACACAGGAGCTTGTGTACGTTTCCCTTGCACTTCTTCAGCTATTAACTCTTCTGCACTTTTGCCAACCAATTCCTCTTTTGGAAGGGGACAACGATCCTGAACTTTGTAGCAACGACCTCCAGTATCAACTGCAAATGGTAAACTATTTTCCTGGAAGTAACTTTCCTCATTAAAAAAAGGCTCACTAGTAGAAGTATGTTTCCAATGTCAATTAAAGATTTTGCAAAAGTTGGTTCTATTCACTAGTCTTTTTCTTCTACTTTTTTCTTTCAACACCTTGATTATTTTATCCAACACTTTGATCCTCTTCAAAATCACAATGAATAACTTCTGTTTTAAAGTGAAAGCAGTATCCACTATACTTTCAATACGCTGCTTCCGTTTGAATTGCAGCACTTTCTTTTTATATTTGCAGCATGTTTTCATTAAATTCTGAATCACTCTAGCTCGAAAAAGTCTCTGACGAATTTCTTGAAATAGTTTTTGTCTCCGGGTAACAGATACTGTTTCTTTATCATGTTTTCTTCTCCTGGTATTTAAAATTGAAGTCTGCTTCTTGTTACTTGAAAAATTCTTCTTTTTCCTTTGTGTGATGTTATTTTCATTAAATGTTCGTAATATTTTTTTCAGAAATTGTCTAGTGTTTTTACCAGAAGAAACTCTTTGTGTAGTACTCATTTTTTTTCTAATTGAAAATCTTTCCTTTTCTTCAAATATATATATTTTTACAATTTCCTTTTCTTTTTTCTTTTTTTTGAAATTCTGTTTATTATTTTCATCCAAATTATAACAGACAGTCATCCAGAGTAACATTATGAGCGGTAATCAGTACAGCAACAATCCTTATAAGGCTACAAACAGGACAATAGCATATCATTTGACATAATAGTGCAGTACAGGACATTATATAAAAAATACAGCGGAATTGAGTATCAGCACCATCAACACCTTTTGCTTGTCGCTTTCACCTGTCAATTGTCCGTTGCTTCATGACCAGAGAACCATGTGTGTGGGTAGCCATCTATCTTAGGCGATCGTGGTCCTGACAGGGCCAAGAGAGTCCTATCTGTTGTTGATGACCTGAGACCCCAGACCCAACCTTGATAGCATGGGCGTGCCCCACTCCTCCCGAAGACATCCGGTCCAACCTTACAACGCAGCAAGGATGGCCTCACCTCTCCTAAAAGAAGTCTATACCAACAACCACCCTTGTACACCCAGACATCTGCTGTCCTAATGTGAAATAAGTTTTCCTTAGTGGGTCTTCCCGAACCCTACCAATGCTGGAAGAGTCTTCATTGCGTAGGCACAGTGGCATTAGAGGAGTCTGGTCCATGCAGATGGGACAATAAATAGCATGTCAAAGGGGCCCAGATATCCCTAGGCCTAGAGGTTACAGGGAGCATTTCAGCATACGTGTTGTCGTTCTTGGCAAATCAGTAAGTCATCAATACAGTCCTTAAACTTGGGCGCTCGTCCTCTACTCCAGCGACAAGCCACTCGCCTCCTAGCCATGAGGACGGCAAGAGCAACGTATTTACGATTTACCGCCGGGACAGGCCTAACATATCCCAGTAGCAGCATCAGCCGTGTTGGCTCGATCCGTGCATTTGTCAACAGAGCTAACGCTGCAAAGACTTGCCCCCAAAAGTCGTGCACTCTTGGGGAGTCCCACGACAGATGCAAAAATCCGCCCCAGGAGCCCGACATCTATCACAGCTGTCCGATTCCCACAAGTTAAATCTGTGCATCTTGGCCGGAGTATAGTATAACCTGTGTAGAAACTTATAATGGAGTATACAGAGCCTACTACTGGCCGAGATCCTCTCAGTTTGCAAACTACAATATTCCCATTGGTCATCCGTCAAGGCGAAGCCCAATTCTTCGCTCCAGCGTACACGGAATGGCGTGGCCGGAGAGAAACTCTGTGTATGTACCGTCCGATATATTAAGGAGTCCAGCCGTTTTGCGGCTCCGCAGGAAAATCCGGGGTTAAAGACCGTATTCCATGTCTAAGGCGGATGTATATAAAGACATCCATCGGGGTTTGACGTAGGCCCTGGAAAATATGTTCAATAGTGCGAAAGCTCCCGCGATGGTATAAGTCCCCCCAGATGTTGATGCGAGTTCGCTCCCTGAAGTGGTGAAATAGTTTCTCCTGAAGCAGGGGTATGCTTGGGTGATATCGAAGAGGCAACAATGGGGAATAAAGCAGAGATACATTCAGCATGCGCCCAATACGCTACCAGGCCGTTGCAGTGCAAGTGAGTGTTGTCGGTTTACGGTCTCTGGGTGTGCTCGGATCATATAGCACCCCCTCTAACGGGGTGGGATGTGCAAGCCAATGCTCAGCCGCCACTTGCAGCATGTACCGTGGCTGCTTCACCCAGAACCACGCATAGTGAGCTTATGCACTAAGGTAGTAGAGTTCAAAAGTTTGGTATTTCGAACCCTCCCTGCTCATACGGCCTGATGAGCACCTCCCATTGCAGCCTCGGCTGTTTCCCTCCCATACGAGGCGCGTTAGTTCAGATCTGAGCGTCTTGAAAAAAAAAGCCCCAGGGTGGTACGGGATGTTTAAAAATAAATAAAATAGTTGGGGAAGGATCACCATTTTAATGAGGGAAGCCTTCCCCGCCATCGAGAGGGGAAGGGCTAACCAGCGACTGATATTTTCAGTTATGCAAGTCATAGTGGTGCCATAATTCAAATGCATGAGTTCTTCCCTATCTTTCGTGACCGGATACCTAGATTTCGCAGCTCTTCCTCGCACCACTCCAAAGGGTAATCTAACGGGAACCGTCCCGTAATCGCCGTCAGCGGGAAGATACAAAATTTCCCCCAATTGATTTGAATCCCCAGAAGCGCCCCAAAGAGTATAAATTCTCGTACTATCGGGTTCAGATTTTGTTGTGGGTCCCGTATGTAAAGCGTGATATTGTCGGCATATAGTGAGATCAGTATCTGCCGCATATTGCACCGCAGTGCCTTGTCGTTATGACGCTGTCTTAATCTCGCCACCAGCGGCTCTGTTGCCAGGGCAAAGAGCAATGGGAACAATGGGTACCCCTGCCTTGTGCCTCTGGTGATGTGGAAGGCCTGCGACGTATGCCAGTTAATGAGCACTTTAGCAACCGGCAAGTGATATAACAGCCGGATCCAAGATAAAAAGAGTGGTGGGAAACCCATCCACAGCATAACTCCAAAAATATAATCCCATTCTATGGAATCGAACGCCTTAGTGGCGTCTAAGAATACAGCGGCTAATGGTAACTCCGGTGAGACGTTATTTAGCGCAGCAAAGAGCATTCGTAAATTGTGAGAGGTGGCTCTGCCGGGCACGCAGCCAGATTGATCTGGGAGAATCAAGTTCTCCATGAGCGGACTCAGTCGAGTGGCAATGAGTTTGGCTAATATTTTAGCATCGCAATTGAGAAGGGATAGCGGTCTGTAGGAGTCACATTTCCAGGGCGACTTCCCTGGTTTCAAAAGGGAGACAATGATGGCTTCCCTCATAGATGCCCGTAGGCAGCCAACCTCCAGGGATTCCTCATACACCTCGCGTAGGATGGGGCCATGAGATCGATGTATATTTTGTAGAACTCTATGGGGATGCCATCTGTACCCGCGGCTTTTCAGATTGCATACTCATGATAGCATCCCTGACCTCATCCAGTTCAAATGGTGTGCATAAGAACTCCTGCTGCCTGTTGCTCAGCCAGCCCAGTGCCACATCATCCAGAAAACTATCCAATTCCAAGATGCCGTCCCTCTGAGTGGTGTACAGCTGGGTGTAATGCCGTGTGAATGCCTGGAGAATATGAGCAGCGTCACCATGAACCGTTCCATCTGTGTCCTCCACCTCTATCACATATCCAGATTGCCGGTCCCTTCTTATTACTTGTGCTAAGGCCTTACCGGGCCTATCTCCCTCTCCATAACAGCGAGCCACCCACAATTTCCCCCGGAAGCGAGTCTCCCTCTGCGCAGCATCCATGTATTCCGATAGCGTTTCCCTGAATTTGAGTTGGGTAGCGCTACTTGGGCTCGCAGCTAGTTGTGCATCAAGTGATTTGAGCTCCCCTTCCAATCTACTCAGTGTATTAACTATGTCTTTGAGCACCCCCGCCCCTTTAGCGATACAAAACCCCTGGAAGGTGGCTTTAGATGCCTCCCAGATGGTTTCCACACTATCCACCGAGCCTTTATTACAGACAAAGAAATCATTTATCTCTTCCCGTAGCTCCGCCTGAAAGACTGTATCCAATAAATTGGGAGCATGCAATTGCCAAGCTCCGCGCAGGGCGTAAAAGTCTGTGGACGCCAGCGAGATCCTAACCGGGGCATGGTCAGAGTATGTTCTAGCTAGATGTTGCACTGAAACTAACGCAGGCCCCAAGCCCCGGGATATTAACTAATAATCTAGACGTGCCCATGACGCTGCCTGTGCTGTATAATGCGTTCCCTCTCTAGCGTGTGGGTGGGCGTGTCTCCAAGCATCAAGCAAGTGGGAGGCAGCTATGATATCCTGAAGAGCCACGCGCGCTTTGGTGTAATGATGAGGGGCAGGGTGTGATCTGTCCCAGCCAGGGTCATACGTTACATTGAAGTTACCCCCCCCCCCCCCCAAATAAGATGGCTAGAGCCTATATCAAATATCCTAGCCCATAATAATGTAAAAAACTCTGGAGTATCCACATTAGGCCCATAGCAGCAGGTTAGTGTAACCGATACCGATCCCAGTCTTCCCCATGCTAGGCAATAGCGGCCCTTCGGATCACAGATGGTTCCTGCAAGCTGAAATGGTATTTGTTTTTTTAATAAGAATTACCGTACCTCTCGCATTAGATGAGTAGGAAGAGAAGATTCTATAGCCCGCCCATTTGTGTGCAAAGGTGTTCGGCCCATGGGGAGTGAAATTCGTTTCCTGCAACATGACTGTATGTATTCTGTGCCTGTCCAAATAAGCTATTATGTGCCGTTTCTTCCTCGGGTCTCCCATGCCTCTGACATTCCAGTTAAGAATATTCAACGCTCCGACTTCACTATCCGCCATCTATCGCAACATTTGCCATCAACTGACATGATACCTGCTCAGATGGCCTCCCGCACCTCTTCCTCAATGCAAAATCAAGTCCTGACTTGCGTAGTATATGCGCATATTGAAGCATCTGATACCGCCTCTAAAACATCAACAGAAATCACTTGTGGGATGATTGTCATACATAGAACACAACAGCCCCCCCACGTCCCTCCCCCACCCACTGCAGCAACCCCAACTTGCCAGAAGTATACACCCACCCACCCTCCCCAAAAACCAACATAAACAAAAGCCCCATTACCACCCCTGCAACAATTATGCAGAGAGCTGACCCAGGGGGATTCCCATTGGGGGACATTGATAGGTGGCAGCACAGAGACCTCTCGCCCGACGAGCCCACCTCTGATGACCGCCCCAGGCCCATGCGGGTGAAGAGTGGCCGATGTTTGTTTAATATTGCTCATAGTTGGTCCTCCACTCAATCCATTTTACTATTCACACCGTAAGTCCTATTTCAGAACAATCGGCTCAGCACACGCTATATTGTGCCCAACAATGTAAAGGAATCTAAAACATTACAAATCCCCCTCCACTGCCAACGATGCGGACCTCTGCGATGCCTCCGAGTTGCCATCAGTGCGATTCACACGCATAGTCAATTTGAGCTTTGCGCAGCTTGTTCTTGGCGTCAATGAATTTGCGCCTCTCCTCCTGGAGAACCGGTGTGAAGTCCGGGTAGATGGAGAACGTGTTCCCGTCGAAAGTTAGATTGTGTTTGCTTCTCGCCACCCTCAATGCTACGTCGCAGTCTCTATAATTCAAAAGCCTCGCTATGATGGGTCTCGCGGCGCTGCCGGAAGGAGGGCGCGGTCCAAGGGATCGGTGAACCCGTTCGACAATAAACTGACTAGAGAAGGAATCGGCCCCAATCGCGGACAGCAGCATCTTCTCGACATACTCTTCCATTTTCCCTGTGTTGGTGGACTCCGGAATACCAATTACGCGAATATTATTGCGCGCTTCTAAGGCCTCATTTTTGGAGGCAATAAGCTTGAGAAGCTTATCCATGTGGGCTAGTTGTCTACATCTCGATCCGCTGGCAAGCTGCGGGGACGGTTTTTCACGGACTCAAAATTCAACTGCCTGGCGTCTGGCTTGCCCATGGCTGCTGATGTCAGTGAGTCTGTAGGGTATCTCTAAGTGGCCTATCTCCTCTGATCCCCCTGCTGAAGGGCGTGACAGAGCTTCATCCAGTATCCCCGGCTCAGGCCGACCAATGCCGGGACACTTGCCCAAGCACAGCGAGGGAGTCGACCCCACCACCAGCACTCAGCGACAGTTCCACCTGCACAGTAGTCCGTTTCTGTCACCTGCTCCGTGTGGTGCCAGAACCACAATCGTTCTACCTGAGGCAAACCCACCAGGAGCCCGCCACCACCAGTCTAGTCTCCGCTGACAAAATTCAATGTGCTGTGAGGAGGGAAACGCCAGCCACATCCAGCACCACGGCTCCATCACTCCAAGCCACTCCATGCAACACCTCCTGGCCCCCAAGGCGAAGTCGCCACCAGCCCCAGTATGCCGTTTCCACGCGTGGAAAGCAAGTCCCAGTCCCAGTTCTGATAGGTAGCCACAAACGTGGGTTTCCTACCTCATACTCCGCATCACGGAGCAGGGGCTGAGCTGCCAGAGTCATTCCTGAAGGGACAACCTTGGCGAGTGAACCGGATGCCGGTGGGGCTACTGAGGCAATGGCCTAAGCCCTGCACTGCGGTGGCGTGTGGTAGGCGTTGGAGTGGCTGGCAAGGTTGATCGAGTTCAGGGATTATTGTGCAAGGCCACAGAGCACGAGGTTCAGCACGGAGAGGATCACATCCTCAGTCAGTTAGTGCAGGCAGCTCTCTATCCCCTTCCCCTGGATAGGTAAACCATTTCCTCTACACACACCGGCTTTGCTCCCCCACAGGTGCACAATTCCACCTCTCTCTGTGTGCCGCCTGCTCCGATCTGCACTCTTCCCCCCCCCCTGCGGGACAGAAATGGGTGCTCCTCCAGGCCGCCTTGCTACCCCAGGGAGTCCGCTCACCTCCCGCACCGGACGGGCCGCTCCTCCTCTCAATTGCGGCGCATGGGTCGAAGCTCCCCCGCCTATGCCGCACCAGACCGGATCCATCACCAGCACAAGAGCAGTCGCGCTGGGCGTCGCCAGCAATCGTCGTGTCCCATGTGCCCCTGCCCGACTGCGCCTCAGGGCATAGCAACCTCGTGGGCAGCCGCGGGCTGTCGTGACGGCCGATGCCGCTCCAGAGCACCACTCTGTTCGGCCGGCCCACTCGGTCGAATCTTCAAGCGGCTGTATCAGGCAGCAGATCGGTCCGATGTGGCCACGAAGCTCGTCAAGTCTGCAGCTAGGGTTCGCACAGCAGGGACCACCGTTTCCAGAAGATAAGGAGGCCAAAAAGCAGGATAAATGAAAGGATTAATGCATCGGGCTGCCGGAGCCTCACTCTAGTGCGACCATCTTGCACGTTCGCCACCTAGCGCCCTTCAATTTCCTTTTCTTTTCAGTTCTTCTAGGCATTTTCAAATTTTAATCCAAACAAAATAATTTTCTGGAAAAATAAAATGTATTCAATTATTTTTTTACATCTGTTCAATATATTAAAAATAACATCCAATTACATACGTTCTACTGACTGCTTCCAGAGGCAGTGCTGCAACGTGATTTAGCAGGGCAGGGGAGCACTAGGATGACGGGTACTGCAATAGAACATACAGCAAGTATTTATTTAGTTATTTACATACACCTTTACACTTAATATGTAACTGCACTACCTCCTACTTTTCACCTCTCCGCCGCACTCCACAGCACTCCCTCTGCAACCCACCGCAGAAAACTTTATAGATAGTATTTTTAAAAATTGTAATCTATGTACTTAGGATGATATTATCAACCAAACGGCACACAGAAAAATTACCATTATTAGCCTAACAATTTTATCTACATCTTCGCAAACATAACACTGCACCCAAAGCTTTAAGTGGGGGGTGGTCTGTGGGGGTCTGAGCACCAGCAGGTTATTTTTAGGGGCCTCGAAACAGACATCTATAGGGCTCTATTTTCACGCCTCACAAAGGTAGTCTGTTGTTTATTTTTTATTTTTATTGGACAGCAGTGAGACGGTGGGAGCATGCGCATTGCTCACCACTGAGAAGTGGAGACATCATGCAAGGTGAGTCGTGTTGTTGGAGAAAAGAAATCCTTTAAGGAGAGCCATCTTCTCTCAGGATTTCCCTTCTCTCTTTGCAGCGCAGGAGCAACATCATTGTTGCATGATTAGCAGAGAGACCACCAGGCGCGCAACGCCCATTGCCCCGGACTCCCTGAGACAGCTTCCCAGGTGCACACACAGAGCTGTAACCGAGTACTTCACTGGTCTTCAAAAGACCATTTGCTTGTAAATGAGGCTCTGTTCTTTTTCACCCCTTTTTAGAGCCCCTACATCCCCACTCTGCCTATTGCTGAAACAATTAGCCTCCCTCGAAATTTTGCTATGGTTGCGCCTTTGGAGACGACCACACGCAGCCAACTCCAGCACAACCCTGCTCTCACCTTTCAAAGTGTCTTGTTTTAGTGGTATGAAAACAGACGCTTTGCCTGGCTCACTTGGGAGCATTTTATCAAGAACGGCGTTAAAATTATCACCGCTTTAGCGGCAGGAAACTGCAGCTAAAGCGGCGATAATGAGCTTGATAATATGCCCTTGTGAATTCCCATAGAAGCCCAGGTTCACAGCAGAACCTGGGCTGCTATGGGAATTCACAAGGGCATATTATAAAGGCCATTATCGCTGCTTTAGCGGCAGTTTCCTGCCACTAAAGCGGCTATAATTTTAACACTGTTCTTGATAATATGCCCCTTTGTTCTCACACCCCCTCTTTAGTACGAAGATAGTAGCTTTAGAATTACCTTTATATTCCTATACTGTGCTTCACATGGAAATATAGAAGTGCAGGTTCTCACCACCCCAAATTACTTGTGTGGTATACTCTCTCAAATATAACAATTACAGGTATTCATTATCTGTCAGTCACGGCCAGTTTAAAGCAGTGTTCCTATATAGAAATGGTCAAAACGTTATGTTTCTAAATTAACATCTTAAACTAAAAAGCTGCTTTACATTTCTTTCGCTGGATCAACCTTTGTTGAAAACACCACCAGAGAAGGGTGGTGAACTATGGTCCACACACAGCAACTCAAAGCTTTCTTGTTTTTTTTCAGGAACATCTGCCTGTCAATGCTTATCGCCAGCCTTTCCAGCCCCTTAAGAGGCTGGGTGGATGAGTATAATACGCGGTATGTAGGATCGGGGTGGAGGGTGCCCGGAAATAAGGATGGATAGTTGAATAAAGTGCGAGTGGATGGATGGCCAGATGGATGAATGGATAGCTAGATGGATGGATGTATGGATGTATGAATGGATGGAAGGATGAATGGATGCATGGACCAGTACTTAGGATAGACGGGTGGGCTGATAGATGCTTAGGATTGGTTCTTGGACAGATGTATATATGAATATATGGGCGTATGACTGGATGGATGGCACAGTGCTTACCATTGGCGAGTGGGCTTATAGATGCTTAGGATAAGTGTAGGGACAGATGTATATATGTAGGTAGGAATGTATGGATGAATTGAAAGATGGTTGGATGGCACAGTGCTTAGGATGGATGGATGCAGGGCTTTAAGTGGGCTGAGTCTGAGCACCGGCAGTTATTTTCAGGAGGCCTCGAAAGTTTTTTTTTTTTCGGGCTCTATTTTCGGCCCTCGCAAAGATAGTCCGTTTTCTTTTTTTTTTATTGGACTGCAGTGACAGCATGCACATTGATGTGCGCATGCTCATTTTGCTCACTACTGAGAACTGGAGACATCATGCTAGGTGAGCCACGTTGTAGGAGGAAGGGAAATCCTTTAAAGAGTGTGTTTTACGAACGTCGGATAATTGGAAGGGATTTTCTTGAGCACAAAATGCTAGTTATCTTGATTTAGACCACGCCCCTACTTGCATAGCCCACACCCCTTTAAGAGGTTTGCCCCTCCCCTTTTAGAGCATCCCCAATTTTTTTCCTACTGACTGCACCATAGTAACACAGAAATGGTCCAAGCTTCCATTTAAATCTACAGTGCCACCAAGTTTCATAATTTGCCATCAACGCTAGCAGCCTTCTACCACAGTGCAAGATTGTCTATCTGCACGAAGATTTGTTATCCACAGAAATGTTGTGTGATTTGTGTAGCTGTCTGCTGGAACACTCATCACCAAAAGGTATTAAAACATGCAAATTTGCGAGTAAAACATATACCATACCATAAAGCGGTTCATAAATGGGCCCAGTGCCACTACACCACCCTCATCCCCATCCTTGCTTCACCTTACGAAATCAAAGAAAGACACCAGCAAACCTGGTAGAGCCACTATAGCGATACAGGGACTTAATTTCAACAAGTGTCTGCCGGAAACAAAAGGTATTAAACATGCAAATTTCCGGATAAAACATACACCATGCCATAGAGCGCTTTATAAATGGACCCAGTGGCACTACATCACCTTTACTAGCTACACATGTGCACGTTACAAATGTCCGTGTTATAATAAGCAACATACCCACCTCTCCCACCCCTGCCCTTGCTTAACCTTACGAAATCAACCAATGAGTCCCAGCACTCCCGTTAGCGCCACTATAGCCATACATAGTCTTAATTTCAACAGATGTATGCCGGAACGTTCATCAGCAAAAGGTATTGAGACCTGCAATTTTGCAAGTAAAACATACACCATACCATAAGGCGGTTTATAAATAGTCCCAGTACCACTACACCACCTCCACACCCACCCTTGCTTAACTTTACGCAATAAAACAAAGAGCCCTAGCAAACCTGGAAGCGCCCCTATAGCCATACAGAGGCTTAATTTCAACAGATGTCTCCCGAAACGCTCATCAGCAAAACGTATTAAAACATGCAAATCTGTGGGTAAAACGTATACCAGCCCATACAGCGCTTTATAAATGGTCCCAGTGGCACTACATCACCTTTAGTAGCTAGACATCTGCATGTTACTAAAGTCTGTGTTTTAATCACCAACATACCCACCTCCCCCACCCCCGCCCTTGCTTAACCGTACAAAATCAAACAGAAACCCCCACCATTCCTAGTAGCGCCACGTTACCCATACACAGGGTTAATTTTAACAGGTGTCTGCCGGAACGCTCATCACCAAAAGTATTCAAACATGCAAATTGGGGGGTAAAACATAAACCATCCGATAGCCCGTTTTATAAATGGGCCCCCTGGCACTGCACCACCTTTACTAGCTAGACATCTGTATGTTAATAAAGTCGTTTAAACACTCTATACAGTGTATAGCAGAGGATGGGGAGAGTAAACAAAGTTCTAATTCCCAAACTTTTGATATACCGTCCCTTTACTGTATGTATATTAAGGACATTAAATGGAATGACAAAATTGACGAGTGTCTCAAAAGGGATAGTGAAGCTGAGCACCAGTAAAACCCGGACCACTTGAACACCTACATATATTCAGCACAGGGACACAGCCTGACAGTGAGTATCACTTACAATCACATGTAGTTTACTTATGTCAAGAGAATAAAGTCATACAGAAAATATACCGAACATTTTAATTTATTTTTTATCACTCACACATTTATAAAACATCTCTTCTAAAGAAACACTCCCCAACTACTTCTATTTCGTAAGAACAGACCATCATTAATACGTTTACTACCATATATTTTAGTATATATACTTTTTTATTATTCACTAGTCAGAAACTACTAAAACTATTAACTATACCCAAATGCAAACCAAAAACCATGTTCATATTATATCTCAACCTATGATCAAATGATTCAAACTATGCGTACATATAAAAGAAACGTATCAATTTTACTATCTCCATCTCCTCTCCATGTAATCTCCAAACACTGTAGATGGCCTCACAGTACAACAACCTACCTAGACTTGCATTCAAATCTACCGCTCAGTGTCAAAAATGAGACCACAACCTGTCCACATAACATTTCTGGGTTTGGTTTTATCGCTTTTAACTTAATAACACATACATCTCTTACCCCCTTCCCCATTATTTCCACAAAAAGTTTAATTTGCAAACGTGCAACATTTTGTTTATCTCACCTGAATACATTAGCAAACCCAAATTAACGCTGTACCTGATTTTCAAAACCATACAGTCCTTTAAAGATGACAAACTACACTTCTTCTTTGTGAAAAATTCCTGAACATATATAAAGTACTTAATTAACAACAGGTCAAACTCTATGCATATTTTATAACCAATATAAAACACCACACTATACTAACAGGATATTATTTTGAAATAAAAAATACTTTCAAACTTAAAAATATCACCTCAAATACATAATCACTACTACAGAACACATAACACTCCTTGTTCATTTCTTTCTCACCTTTGTAGTTGGTATGCAGATTTCAAATGTCACACATGCATGCAATTCTTTCTTTGTCACACAGTACATGTAATGCACAGCTTTCATCAAGAATGGAACCAGTAATGGCACAATGTGTTGCTCCACACATAAATACATGCAAAGAACAAATCTGAATACTTCATCCCTTCATCGACATTACAAAACATATCTCCATTGGTTATTTTAGAATTTTCCATATGAAAAGCTACTTAATATTCCACGCCACATACAGGTCAGAAGTTCAACCTATTTTATCACCACACTCTCTGGAACATTCTACAACACCTGCAGGTTAAAAGTTCATTTTATTTTTAAACGTAACATTTTTTTTTCTCAGCATATTCTCGAACATTTAACAGCACCTGCGGGTTAAAAGTTCACCATTCTTTTAAGTTCCAAATGTACCTTCCAAATGCAAGTAGCACGTCTGGTTGAGCTGATCATATTTCATCCTATCGTATGGACTCCACGTTTAGACTGCTCTTTATTAACCAATGACAAACATGCTTTTTAACGCAACTTATATGCACCCTAGTTTTTAGTACCAATGCTTCTTATCTTCCAATCAATTCGCATTTTCTGTGCAAAAAAATAAAGATTTTTCCCCATCTTTAAACATATCTCTTACTCTACGAAGGAACTGCATGAGCTACAGACATCTTTCCATACCTCCCAGCCATCCCTTCAAAATGCTAGTGTGGATCGTAGGACATAGCTATGTTTTTTGGTGGAAGAGGTATGCAGAACAGAGACGTTTTGACTTAGACCTAGGTTTACAAAATGTGGACATTAAATGGTTTGCACAGAGAGGATTGAAGTGGCACCAATTGATGCCTTTGGTTAAAACCTGTTTGCATCTCCAACACCCTCACCTCATGATTGTGCATTGTGGTAGGAACTACCTGGGCACATTGACTGGGGTAGGTTTGGAAATGCTAATGCAGGACACCTTTCGACAATTGATGTTGCTTTTGCCTCAAACTGTCTTTGTATATTCCAATATATGCCAAAGACAGAAGTGGAAATGGTCAAACCAATTTTGTCCTCCGATTGAAAAATCTAGGAAGAATGTGAACAAAGCGGTGTCTGCATACCTCAGAGACCATAGAATGGGGTCGATATACAACAACAACATACGCTTTGATATGGCTGATATCTGCAGAAGTGATGAAGTACACTTCACAGATCCGGGGAATCGAGCTTTTCTGAATAACCTGAAGCTGTGCATCCGCCCTTATATGTAGCTCCAACTAATAAAAGAAAAAAAGAGAGCGATTCCCTTGATTTGACAATTTCAATTTTGGTGGATGCTATTGATTCAGGCTGATTGTCTCCCTGTACCCTTAACCATAGCGCGTACGATGTGACCTTCGAGTGTTGTTAAGAGAGGCAGAAAGGGAAAAAGAGAGAATTCTACTTACCGAGTGGATGTGGCGGTTTTTCCTTGCGGAGTCAGTGCGGAGGGCATATGGACGGCTGCCTGTAACTTATCGGATCTCCTTGCGGTGCTCACCTGGCCGTTCAGCGTTCTACTGGTCGGGTCTTCCGTCCGCGGTAGCCGCGGTAGCCGTGCTCAACACGTCAGTACCTGCGAGCAGGGGAGAGATGGCGCCGCCCAAAACCACTCCGAGGAACACCCGGACCGGTCGGAATGCTACCGGTGGAGAGACAGGCTTATCTGATGCTGCGAGCGCAAAGGAGAAGACGGGTATCACAACCAGCAAGCCGCTTTCACAATTGCTACAGACTGGGAAAGTGCCAGAGCTTCTTACAGGCAAGTACCTTCCTGGTAACAATGTTACAGAAGCTTTATTGATGGCAATATCTGACTGTACTACGGCTACTACTGAGGCTGGGAGTGCTCTCTCTGGGGATAGTCTCGGTGTCACCTAACAGTGATTGCTCTGGAAATATGGGTGGTGCGGGCGGGGTTGCCGACGAGGGCGGTCGTTTGGCGGAGCCCACAGCGCTGGTGCAACCTGCTAGTGTGCTTAGGAGACTTGAGGAAAAGTCGTCAGATATAGCCGAGTTTGCGAATTCGCTTGATACATCTAGCAATATAAGCCAAGGAGAACACCGTATGGACTCGGCTCATTTAGCGGCGAAGACTCATATTACAATAGACAGTACTCTGCAGGAAGTGGAGGAAGAAAACTGAGGTAATGACTCGGGCTCATTTGACGATGTTGAAGAGCCAACGGATCAGATGATGGGTAAATCGTCAATTGGTAAGAAAAGCAAAGGTAAAAGTAAAACTAAATTAAAAAAACATATACCCCCCGTGCCTTTACCAGGAAAAGCTATTTCTGATAACAGCCCTCTTCGGAAATGGGTGCAAGCAAAAGGGGGAGTGAGGAATATGGCATTGCGACTCTCGGGTACTAGCCCTTCTGAGGATAATACGACGAAGCTTAATTCTGCAACTGCAGCAAAAGAAGCTAGTTCGGAGCAAGGGACATTGGGGGGGTCACAACTCACACCCGCGATACATGGCGATGCTCATTCTTCAGCTGAAGCCGAGGCTACTCAGGCGAAGGCTCTTTTCATGGAAGGAGCAACCAGCAGCCAAGGAGCGTCGACACCATCACTATGCCTGATATTACAGTCTTTAACTGAGCAAAGACATGAGGCGCAAATACATTATACTCAGGCTCGAGAAGACAATAGCAGAATGCGACAATCTTCGCAGGAAATGGCGGATAAACTTGGCGGATTAACTCGAGATATCTCAGAATTGCAACAGAGTTTTAGCTACTGAGGAACTATCAGCGCTTACAGATGTTTCTACTAAAAAACATGAGGAACAGATTTCAGGCATGCAGATCAAACTGGAAGACATGGAAAATCGCCAGCGCCGACAAAATCTGAGGCTATCTGGTATTTCAGAAGGAGCGGAGGGGCCGGACCCGAGGGGGTTTATGGTTAAACTATTCCAAAAAGCTTTTCCGGATCTCTCTGACTGGGATTGGGACTCCCAACTTCAAAGGGTCCACAGGCTACCATTAACTCAGAAGAATAAGGGAGGGCGATACCCTCGTCCTTTTCTGATCTATTTGGGGAATTTTTTATTGAGACAGGCAGTGGCAGCAAAAGCACGACCTAATACTCCAATATCGATAGATTCGTTTACTTTTTTTTGTAAGATCGGATCTTAGTAAGGCTACAATGGACAGACGCTGGAGACTACGTCAATTCATAGATCCTATAAAAGCCCTAGGAGCCCAAGCTTTTTTACAAGAGCCTGCACGTTTAAAAGTACTTAAGGGCAGCCATACTTACATCTTCTTGGAAGAAAATGAAACCGGCTTGGCAGTGGCTAAGTGGCAAGCAGAAGCTGCTGAACAGAGATAGTTTGGGGTCTCGGGGGTTCTAAATTACTTCAAAAGGCATGGACTTAATGTTTAGCGAATAGTCCGGGGGTTCCAGGCTTTATATCATCTCTTTTCTCTTTTCTTTTTTTTTTTTTTTGGTTTTTGAATTTTGAAGCTAAACTGAATTGAATTGAATTTATGAAAAATGTCAATGTTGGACTATCACTTGGATTATCACTTGGGGCGTTGGCCCTTTCTATGTTTCCTCTTCCTCTTTCCTGTTGTTAAAATATCAGTTAACATTTCAGATTGAAAAAAGGCAAAAAGGGGAATTTTTTTTTTTTTTAAACTAAAGGAAAGAAGGGGGAAAAAAAAGGGTGAGGGAGGAAGATTCGATTTAATTTTTTTTTTTTTGGTGGGTTAAAGGAGTTTGAAACAAAAGGGGGTGGGCTGACCATCTATGCTGCTGCTCTGAAAGGTTGCCCTTCCAGCGGCAGGCGCTTCCGGGGGGGAGGGTTCTTCTAAGAGACAGGGTGAGTTGTCACTCTTAGATGTTGATGTTGTTCGCAAAGGACAAGGGAGGGTGGGGTTGAATTGGGGGGGGGGAAATCATCATCACTAGGGCACTATGGCATTAAAAGAGGAAGGTTTTTTTCAGTCTTCTTAATGTTTTCGGTACTGATTAATAGACGAAATAATAGATCAAAAATAGTAAATATTATGTTTATCTGTATATTGACGGTAGTAGAAGGAGGAGGGCTCATTCAAAAATTAGAAATTCATTATGAATTGGATTAATTGTCTGGTATGTAACGTGGCTGGCCTCAATAGTACAACTAAACGACGGTTAGTCCAAGAAGAGCTTCGAATTTATCAGCCTCAATTTGCGGTTCTTACAGAAACACATCTGGCCTATAAGGACCGAAATTTATTGATGCATTTAGGACTCGATATTATTATTTGCTCTACTCAAACTGTATCCATAAAAGGGGTGGCTATTTTAAAAGATAAAAGGTTTAATTGCACAGTGATTAAAAAGCAGGCTGATCAATGGGGGCGCTGGGCGTTAGCTCAGCTTGATATATGGGGGAAAAAATATGTGATTTGCGCTGTATATGGCTGTAATGTGGATGACCCCTCTATTTTTGAGTTTCTTAATTTAGAACTGCTAAACTGGGAGGGGGAAAAATTGGTTATGGGGGATTTTAATTGTGCCATAGATTATAGTATAGACTCCACTGGGAAAAGTACTAATTTAAGAATGCGTAAAACTCGCGGAGTAATCCTACAAATGATAAGACTTCAGTCTATCAAAGATGCTTGGAGATATATATATCCTTCAATACCGGGCTATACTTACTATTCGGCCCCTCATAAATCATATTCTAGGATTGATATGGCTCTTGTGTCTGATAGTCTACTTCTAACATCAAAAATGGAAATTTGCCCTCGGGTAACCTCTGACCACAACCCCATTATTTTTTCTTTTCGGGTTAAAATTGAGAAAAAAGAACTTAGGCCATTCTCTTTTCCTAGATACTTGCTGAAGGATAACGAACATTTGGTACATACTACTCAGCAATTGGAGGAATTCTTCAAAATAAATGCTGGATCTGCATCTCCAGTAATTGTGTGGGATACTACGAAAGGCGTATGTTCGTGGTATTACACAAAAATATATTTTCTTACAGAATAAAAAACGAAAAAGTGAGATGGAGACTTTGGTATATAATTTGCGAGATTTGGAGAATCTACATGTAAAAGCAGTTAAAAAAAAAGGATTTAATGGCCCAGGATAGGGTGTTTTCTTTATTAATCGACGCAAGAATCTTAGTTAAACAGCTTTTAAGGGATAAAATGGCTGCTAATTATTGTAAGCATCGTTTAGAAAGATATGAATACGGGAAGCATATAGGACATGTATTGGCATATCAAACTGCAGAAACAAAAGCGAAAACTAAAATTAATTCTATAAAAGGGGTAAACGGGCTAATGTTTACTGAAGCTTCAGATATCTTGGAGCAATTTCTATTATTTTATCAACAGCTTTATTCTCTTACATGGCCCTCTAATCAAGACGAGGTATTAAGCTACATCATCAATAGTGATCTTCCAGTGGCAGATAGTGAGAGAATTGCTACTTTGGATGAAATGGTTTCGCTGGAAGAGGTGGAGGCAGCATTATTAACATTGCCTATTGGGAAAGCTACTGGCACTGATTCACTGCCGCTGGAATTTTACAGAACCTTTAAGAAGACCTTGCTTTTACCCCTTACTAGTGTAATACAATCTGTAGCTGTCAGTGGAGCAGTACCGACTTCATGGAACCAGACACAGATTGTGTTCTTTTTAAAAAAGGATAAACTACCAACTGAATGTGGGTAATACCGGCCAATTTCTCTTATTAATGCAGATGCAAAGATATTTTCAAAGATTTTGGCAACCCGTCTAGCTCCGCTTATGCCGGATCTAGTTTCTGAAAGACAACATGGATTTATATTAGGGAGGGATACCACTGCTCACGTGAATATGGCTATTGGAGCATTTGATTACGCAGAGCAAAGGAAAATAGATTTTGGAATGATTTTATTAGACGCCGAAAAAGCGTTCGACCGTGTGAGGTGGGAGTTTTTATGGGCAGAGCTATCTAAGATCGGTATAGGCACGCAGTTTCAATCTTGCATACAGGCTCTATATTGTAACCCACAAGCGAATCTTTCCTATATGGGATCCCGATCAGCATCTTTTAGGATTCTATGTGGGACTAGACAGGGTTGCCTTCTGTCTCCACTACTTTTTGCTTTATACATAGAGCCATTTTTACGTACTTTACAATCTTGTGCGTACATTAATCCGCTGGAATCAGGTACTTTCAAACTTAAACTTACGGCATATGCCGACGATATAGCGGTTTACGCAACTAATCCAAGTGAGGCTGTGATGAGGATTAAGCAAGAAGCAGAGAAATATGGTAATGTCTCAGGGTATAAATTAAATGTTAATAAAACTCAGGTGCTCACTACAGCCGGGATACATAAATCTATTTCCGGGGCATATACAACCGTGACCTATCTAGGGGTAAAGATAACAGCTAAAGTTAATCAGATTATTGATTTTAATTATGTACCACTCTTACAGGCGACTACTAAGTTGTTCAAAATCTGGCATAGGCTTCCCTTGGGTCTGCTTGGCAGATGTAACTTAATTAAAATGAAAATACTTCCCAAATTTCTATATCTTTTTCGCTCAATACCTTTGAAAATTCCTAATACTTTTTAAAAAAATCTGAGGGTATTTGTAGCAGTTTTATATGGGGCTATAAGAAACCTAGGAGGGCAATTGAGCTACTCAAATCTTCATACGAACCAGGCGGACTAGGTTTCCCGGACTTCAAAATATATTTCTGGGCCTGGGTTTCCGCTGTTTGTTGGGTTTGGACCAGACGGATTCATTCTTTAAGTTTATTTTAGGTAATCAACAGGATATGTTTTTATATGGAATAAACGACCCTAACTACTTTAAAAGAGTTAAGTTTAAGACTGTGAGGGATACTGTATATGTTTGGAGAGATATGTCTTCTAAGTGTAAACTATCACTATTTCATAACAAATGCCCATTGTGGGGGAATCCTCTTTTTCCCGAGGTTTTTCAGGATCAGGCTGGTAAATCTTGGGCTAAGTATGGAATTACATGTCTGGGTGAGATATATAGTGAGAAAGGAATCAAATCTTTTGAAAATTTGTGTTTAATTTATAACTTACCATCACATTTTTTCTTTAAATATTTGCAAGTAAGAAACTATTTGACTTCAAATCTAAGGATAACTGAGTCTATGGAGTCAAACGTCTGGGATTGTATATATGGAAGAAAGACTAAATCTCTAATTGGGCTGATGTATACACATTTACATGGTTTTAAATTAGATGGTAGTAAAAAATTAGCCGAATGTTGGAGTCAAACTTTGGGTATAGCGGTCTCACCCAGCATGATCAAACAAGTATTAGGGAATCTGAAAAAATCGGTCCATTCTGTTAAATTGCAACTTCAGCAATTACGTACTGTCTGTATGTTGTATTATACTCCGGCTAAAATAGCTAAATGGGCCCAAGGAAATGTGACGGGTGATAAAAAACACTGCCCTAAATGTGGATTATATGCTGCTAATTTATTACACATGTTTATATCATGCCCAGTTTTGACGGTTTTTTGGAAGAAAATGGAACAACTTTTACAGTCTAAACTTGGGTTGGATCAACCACTTACTGATTTAGAAATTATGTTGGGATATAGGGAGAATAATCTAGCTATGGCATGTCTTTTTTCAATTCTGATGGCTTCTGCTAGATTAACTATAGCCAGGGTATGGATTTCTCCCACACCTCCGTTGGTTGAGGATTGTTGGGTCATAATTAAGGAAACTTACGGCTTAGAGGCTGCCCTAGCAAAGGCAAGGGGAATTCGCTCTCTAGCTAAATTTGAAGTATTGTGGCGACCTAGGTCTTTTTGATTATATAATTCTATATTATTTAAGTACTATATGAAACTTTGTTTACATGGTCCTGTTTGATTTATTTATGATTGTCGCACTCCTTCTCCTTGTAATTTTCTATGTCCTTTTCGATCTATTATTAAGGTGATGTTAAATTTTTCTTTAGGTTTTTTCTTTTGCATTATTGTACTTATGTGTCATTTGTGATGATGAAAAAAAAAAAAAAATTAAAAAAAAAAAAGAATTTGAATACTAAATCAATGGTTCTATATTATCACAATGTTTTATTAAAAAATATATATATATTGTGTTTGATTGTTTACCAAACACATACAATAAAATACAATCTCTGGACCAGATGTCATTTTAATATAGATCTGCCCGACTAAAAGAGAGTAACGAAAGCCTCATAGTGCGCGGAACCTTTCAGTTTCCGAACGACGGAATATAAGAAGAAAGGAAGGATAAAGAATAAGAGGACATTAAAGACATATGAGAAAAGGAGGTGGTCACAAGTAATCAAAGATAGGTCATCGAACCAATAATCGTTGAAAATTGAATAGCTGCCAAACGAAAGATTATAATAAAATCCTGATTTTAAAAGAAACAGAGGACTCAACATAATAGATAGACAAATTTGTGTCTTGATAAAGATGGTACGAATAACCTGAGGCCATCGAAACGCGTCAACGCTGTTGAAGGCACAATCCAAGGACCAACATAGAGAAATTAAATACTGATTATATCAATGTATTAAGGAGCTATGTTTTGAAGTCCAATTGGATGTGCATCCGTAAAGAACAGTATCCTTTTTTGTCTTACATATATGTCTGTCTCTATTATGCTGGTCATAATTGTGATTTATTACACATTTACACTGTTGTTTAATATGAAATGTAGATTGTTTTTGTGAACAAATGATTTTTTATACATTGTGATAATTTTTTTTGAGATTGTATTTTATTGTATGTGTTTGGTAAACAATCGAACACAATATATATACATATATATATTTTAATAAAACATTGTGATAATATAGAACCATTGATTTAGTATTCAATTTCTCTATTGAATCAATAGTATCCACCAAAATTGAAATTGTCAAATCAAGGGAATCGCTCTCTTTTTTTCTCTGGTTATAAGAACCTTATTTCCCTTGATAACTTTAAGGGGTCCCTCTTATTATTTTTTCGCTCCAACTAATAAACACAAGGGCTCTTTTTAGAGCCGCCTTATAACTGACAACTTAGGTCCACTATTTTAGGGCCAGGTAACGGCAGCTCCCTCACCTTCGCCAAAATGTATTCTCCACACAGCTGTGGCGCAGCGGCCAGACAATCTGACTTTGGAGCACAGCTCTCTCGCATTGATCACCGACTCTAGCGACAGCTCAGGATAGCACCATGTGACTCTGAGCAATAGCTCACTTCATTTCCATGCCGGCCCACCCAAACACCCAACAGACGTCACACTGTTTAAAACGAAACTTCCTCCTAGTACGTATGCACACATGCTGACACTACTTGGACAGGTGTGCCGCAGCGGCCAGAAAACATGAGTTCAGAGCACAGGGCTCGCGGTTTAATCCCCTTCTCCGGCAGCAGCTCAGCTCAGCACCATGTGACTCTGGGCAATGGCTCACTTAACATCACATCATTTCCACGCTGTACTCCAGGGCCTTCAGACCCATAGCAGTGAGTAGTTTGCACTTTACAAATACCGTATTGATTTACCTTCGCACTCCCTGTATAACACCACCTAAGCACCATATACAAATTACCGTGTTCCAAACAAAACTTCCTCCTACTACGTATAAAATATTACTGACACTACTTGCACAGGTGTGGCACAGTGCCCAGAGCACATGACTTCACAGCAAAGGACACACAGTTTGGGCTCATGGTTTCATCCCCGAGTCCACCAGCAGATCAATTTAGCAGTATGACACTCTAGGCAATATCTCACTTAATTTCTGTACCACAAACTTTCTGACCAGTAGGGGTCAGTAGTTCAGCGGCTTTATCCCCAAGTCCGGCAGCAGCTCAGCTCATGCCCCCAGCGCCATCGGACCCGTACAAGTAAGTAGTTTCCACTTTACAAATACCAAATTGATTTGATACGTGCAAATTTACCTTCGCACTCCCTGTATAACACCCCCTAAGCACCCTACACAAGTTACAATGTTCGAAACAAAAGTTCCTGCGAGTAGGTATAACTACATGCTGACACTACTTGTACAGATGTGGCACAGCGGCCAGAGCACATGACTTCACAGCATATGACACACACTTTGGACTCACGCTTTCATCCCCGAGTCTGGCAGCACCTCAGCTTGGCAGCATGAGACTCTAGACAATACCTCACATATTTTCCGTACCCCAGCACTTTCATACCAGTAGGGGTCAGTAGTTCATCCTAGTAGGTATAAACACATGCTGACACTACTTTCACAGGTGCGGTGCAACGGAGAGGGCACCTGACTTCACAACATAAGACAAACAGTTTGGACTCGTGCTTTAATCCCCTAGTCCCGCAGCAGCTCACCTTAGCAGCCTCTTGGCAATGCCTTACTTAATTTCCATAGCCCAGCACTTTCAGCCCAGTAGGGATGAGTAGTTCGCTTCGCACCCCTGTATAGCACACCCTAAACACCCCACAGAGGTTACAGTGCTCCTACCCTCCTCTTTCCTCCTTTTTTCGCCCTTTTTTCCCCTTACTCGCTTCAACAGAATCACAAAATGGCTGCCAACACTTCCTAGTTGCAACCGCTTGCACCGCTCGCAGTCAATAAACAGCAAGCTTGTGCTCGTAACGCCTCAGCCAATCAGATGGCAGAATTCCCAAATATCGATATCTGTAAATTTTGATATTTCGCCAAAACTACCGAACGTCTTTACACCAAATAAACAAAGGCCCTTCTCCCTGCCAAATTTGGGGTAATTCCGTTCACCCGTTCGACCTGTAGCCTGGTCTAAAGTTTCCTATGGAAAATAACATGGAGAAGACATGTTTTGGGACCCCCCTTTTTTCTCGGCCCCCCCTTAATGAATCACCCCCACACTTTCAACATAGGAGCTGATATGAACAAAGAATTAGTTTGGAAAATTTCATTAAGATTCATCAAACGACCCCAAAGTTATAAGCAAAACAAAAAATGTTCTTCCTATGGAAACTTGGTCCTAACTATAACTACCTACTGGCGACCGCCAGTAGGTAATATATAAATATATATATATATATATATATATATATAATCTACTGGCGGTCGCCAGTAGATAGTTATAGTTAGGACCGAGTTCCCATAGGAAATCTGAAAATTCTATTTTGAATAACTTTGGCGCCGGTTGACGAATCTTCGCGAAATTTTCAAAACTAATGGGGCGCTCCGCTCAGCTCCTACCCTAAAAGTCTTGGGGTGATTCGTCAAGCGGGGGCTGAGAAAAAAGGGGGGTCCCAAAACGCGTTTTCCCCATAGGACCTTTAGTCGAAGGTACAGCCCGAACGGCTGAACAGAATTACTTGAAATTTGGTAAAGAGGTAGTCCTCAGGTCAGGGATGTGCCTTTTGCATATATGGTGTCAATCTGTTCAGTAGTTTCTGAGAAAATTGCAGTTAAAAGTACATCAATATCTATATGCGCGCACGGTGCCGTGCGCGAGTGTAATTCTGATTGGTGGTTATATGTCAGTCAACATTCGAATCGGTCGAAATCAGGAAGTGTCGGACGCCATTTTGTGTGTGGCAGTGAAAAACAAAGGTGGAGAACGTGAAAAGGGGGCAGGGTAGAGAGTTCCTGACCCCCTAGCCTTTGTCAGGGGGTCCCTGAAGGACCCTGAAGGGCGAAAAAAACATTTAATTTTTTTTTCAAAAAATTGCGGGGTGCGCGCACCGTGAAAAACCCTTAAAAAAGAAAAAAACATTTTAAACGAGCCATTCCATATTACAGGATACAGTCAATCTATAACTATATACATAGGTAGTTTATTGTAAAATAAATATATAAAAAATATAATACATACATAAATTAGCATTTAAAAAACCTTACAAATTCACTAAAAAAAACATAGGTTTCACACACGTTATAGTTAGAAATTAGCATTTAAAAAACCTTGCAAATTCACTTAAAAAACCATAGGTTTCACACACGTTATAGTTAGAAATTAGCATTTAAAAAACCTTGCAAATTCACTTGAAAAACCATAGGTTTCACACACGTTATAGTTAGGAATTAGCATTTTAAAAACCTAGCAAATTCACTGAAAAAGCCATAGGTTTCACACATGTTATAGTTAGCTGGACATTTCACTCGTAAGAAACCATTGAAATTCCCCCGTTATAGTTAGTTCAGCTAAATATAACTCGCGCGACCGCAATCCGCTGCTGATGATGTCACATATTACATCACTGTATTCACTAAGATACTTTTAATAAGTCAGTTATACAATTAATTTTACAAAAAAAACATCCATTTAGACACCTATTTACCCATTTATTTTTCCATTAACCTTTAGATATACATATATAAAAAATATTTATTTTTCAGAAAGACACATATTCACTGGATGATGTCATGAGTGATGTCATTTGAGATGTCATGAGTGATGTCACTGACCATGTCATGAGTGCTGTAATATGTGACGTCGGCAGCAGTGGATTGCGGTCGCGCGAGTTATATTTAGCTGAACTAACTATAACGGGGGAATTTCAATGGTTTTTTACGAGTGAAATGTCCAGCTAACTATAACGTGTGAAACCTATGGTTTTTTCAGTGAATATATATATATATATATATATTTATATATATGTATTACCTACTGGCAGTCGCCAGTAGGTAGTTATAGTTAGGACCTATTTTCCATAGGAAATCCGCAACATTCTATTTGGAATAACGTTGGCATCGATTGAAGAATCTTCGCGAAATTTTCCAAACTTTTGGCCAGCTCCGGTCCGCTCCTATCCTGAAAATTTCACGGTGATTCGTCAAGCGGGGGCCGAGAAAAAATGGGGGTCCCAAAACGTGTTTTCCCCATGCATTTTCCCATAGGACCTGTTGACGCAGCTACAGCCCAAAGTGCTGAATGGAATTACATAGTCCTCAGTTCAGACTCGTGCCTTTTGCTTAAATGGTGTAAATCCGTTAAGTAGTTCCTGAGAAAATCAAAAGCAAAATCACATATATATCTGGACGGAGCCTAACCACACATCTCATCGTGAGATCTGATTGGCTGTCAGCACTTCATCCAAGAAGTGTTGTCAGCCATCTTGGGACCAATATACATGATAGCACCTCATTAAAAAGCATTGCAGTTAATAGAAGGTTTTAAGACTTTAGTTACATTATAAATAATTTGTTGATGGTACCATACTCATTTTAGGAATTGTGGTGTGTTCTAAGGTGATTTTACCATGTGAAAAAGCCTTCTGCTGTGAGATCATGAATCATGTTTGAGAGAACTATTTTCTCATGCTTTTCCAACAGAGGTTTGGAAGGTGATCTTTAAGCTAAACTGAGAGCATATTTTCTGTAAATTCACATTATCTTTCTCAGTCATGTGAGAATGAAGTCTGACATTCTCAGTAAAACATGTACATCCAACAAGGGCAGAGACTGTAAGTTGATTCCTTTGTGTTCTACTGCAGCTTTCCAGAGTGTTCTAAAGAACAACTAGAGCGCGAACAGTCCTACTTATGACAAACGTATGGCACACCTGAAGCCATCTTGGTTGGAATAAAGTGGTAATTCTTAAAACATTCAATTTAAAAGGAACAAAATGAGGGGGTTCATTTTGCCATAGAAAGTATGATTAGTGCTGCAGAAAGAAAAATTAGGGCACATTTTGAGTGACTTCTCAAATCCTCTTCTATTTCATTAAAAAAATTCTGACATGCAGACTGAAACATGCACTCCCCCCCCCCCCCCCCTTTTTTCCCCCTTTTTATTCAGCACGGCCACTTTTAACAACTGTCCTTTGTAGCGGTGGTATAATTGGTTGGCATTTGAGCTCGGCATTTATGAGTGGGAGTTTTTAGTTGCCGTAAGGTGGCACTTTATTTGTGGTGCAATCCCGAAAAAATTAAACAGTAAATTAGATTCGATCCGAAAAAATATCCACTTAAAATACACTGCCCTTGGATCCGTTTTGACTCGAAGTTTAATAATGGGATCTAAGGAGGCATAATTATTAATATCTAGCACTACGATATCATTTATATTTATTTTGATTTTGCCTGTCTCAATATGGCGCTGAGGTTCAACTGTGGGCAATGTGAAGTCCTTTCTTCATTTTTATAGCCCTTCACGGCGTCTTTAAACTTGGCGGAGACATTTTGACGCACTGAAAATGCTGCTACTGGTCTCTTGATTTGCCGTGCGGTGTTTAAGTCCCGGTAAGCGCCTGTGTTTGTTTGTTTACTTGTTTTTTGATAAGATTGATATGCATTCGTAACTTTGAATATGTCTGGTCCTGTGATTTGCCGTGTGGTTTAAGTCCCAGGAAGCGCCCTTGTTCCTTTGACCTAATTGATATGTGGTTTTTCAGCAGTCGTAACTTTGAATATGCCGGGTGATGTTAGTGAGGTGGGCGCGAAACGTTGCTCAGCTTATTTTAAGCATATTTAGCAAGAAGTGGGGAGGCTTGATTGACTTGTCTGATTGATACATAAAGGCAAGAATTTGCATTTAAGGCAGATTTCTGTCGTGTATCGCCCGATATAGTTTTGCATACAGAATTTATCTAGTCATCTCCAATATAAGGATGACGATTTTTGCTCTAGTAACGATTACATATGCATCTGAAGCTGGATACTTAGTTGGGCTAGACATTAAATAAGTTTATCCCTTTCTCCCTCTTCCCCTTCCCCCTTTTTTTCCTTACCTTTTCTTCCCTTTCCCCCTCCCCTTTTTCCTCCCTTCCTCTCCTCCTCCCCCCCCACATGACCCCTAGAATTTATAATCATTTTGATCGGCTCTTCAAACTGTGGTTGTTGAAGTGACCCCCGGAATTGCCTAATATTTCAAGTGGCTTCTGAAACTGTGGCTGTTGAAGTAAACTGACAGCGGTATCTAATCTGTTTAAGACAGAAGTAAGTCACCTTTGAAGTCCTGAAGTTAACGGGTGGCAGGAACTGACTGCACATTGGTTTTTAGCCGGTTATTATATATCTTGTATACGGCTAGTAGAATCATTTTCAGTGCACTGATGGTTCTTCACTAATAAATTCTTAATTTGGTTTGGTTGAAGGTTTCTTTTCTTTTTCTCAAAAATCTTTCAAATTCTGGTTCTTTTTTCTCTTCTTTTTTTTCTCTTCTTTTTTTTTTCCTTCCCCTCTTTTGTAAAATAATACTGTTTCTTTGGCCCTTTCTTAAATGTTTATGATGTAATGCATTTTTTGTAATTTTAGATCTATTTAGGATGCTCAGTATATTTTTCGTCCTGAAGAGGACCATGGATTGACACCAAAGGTCGAAACGCCATCGACGCTATTGTGGCCGCAACTATTGGAGGACACACTTCTTTGTCTACTGGAGTTTTAGGAAAACTTTTGTAAACTCCCTTGTTATGTACTCATCTCCTTGTCTGCCACCTGTCTGGTCATGTATATGTTCTTATGTTATATGTACCAGCTTAATACACTGAGCTATTTTATTGAATACATTTTGTATGTTTTTCTATTAGGGTCTCTTTCTTCTTTTTTCCCCTTTTTTCTTCTTTTTGTTTTTCCTTTTTCCTTTTTTGCTTACATAAATTCATGTTTTTATTGCTTTTGGATATTTGTTTTAGAATTGTACACTCTGAACCTTTTTGTTTGGAATAATTATTGAATGCCCCTGGTTCAGGTGGTTTGGGCTGCCCCTGTGGTGGTTAATGACCTTTGAATACCAGCAACAGACTTCCCTGGTGAGCAGTAGCTTTACTACAGTGATCTAATAAGCAACTAGAGTGCTAAGATTCTGAATTTATGGCGAATGTGTGACACATCTGAATGCCTTCTTGATGGAATCAAAGTAAAAAACTGAAAGTATTTCCTACTGAGGAGACTGTAGTAAATGAGGAAATTAGGAAACATCATAACAAATAAGTCTCTCAAAAGGGCCACCAGAGACAAAAGAGCCCAAATGTAGCCCAAATATCACCCAGATGTAGCCCAAGTATAGCCCAATGACAGACTGTCTCAGAGTGTTCTAACGAACAACTAGAGCGCTAACAGTCTTACTTATGACAAAAGTATGGCACACCTGAAGCCATCTTGATTGCAATAAAGTGGTAACACTTAAAACATTTAATTTACAAAGGAACAAAATGAGGGGGTTCATTTTGCCATAGGAATTATGATTAGTTCTACAGAAAGAAAAATTAGGGCACATTTTGACTTCTCAAATCCTCTTCTATTTCCTAAAAATATTCCGACATGCAGACTGAAACATGAACTTTGAATACCAGCCGCAGACTTCCCTGGAGAGCAGTAGTTTTACTACAGTGATCTAATGAGCAACTAGAGTGCTAACATTCAGAATTTATGGCAAATGTGTGACACATCTGAATGCCTTCTTGATGGAACCAAAATAAAAAACTGAAAGTATTCCCACTGAGGAGACTGCAGTAAATTAGGAAATTAGGAAACTTCATAACAAATAAATCTCCCAAGATGGCCACCAGAGACAAAAGAGCCCAAATGTAACCCAAATAACACCCAGATGTAGCCCAAGTATAGCCCAATGACAGAATGTCCCAGAGTGTTCTTAAGAACAACTAGAGCGCTTACTGTCTTACTTATGACAAAAGTATGGCACACCTGAAGTCATCTTAACTGGAATAAACTGGTAACACTTAAAACATTTAATTCAAAAAGGAACACAATGAGGGGGTTCATTTTGCCATAGAAATTATGATTAGTGCTGAAGAAAGAAAAATTAGGGCACATTTTGAGTGACTTCTCAAATCCTCTTCTATTTCATTAAAAAATTCTGATATGCAGACTGAAACATGCACTTTTAATACCAGCAGCAGACTTCCGTGGTGAGCTGTAGCTTTACTACAGTGATCTAATGAGCAACCAGAGTGCTAACATTCAGAATTGATGGCAAATGTGTGACATATCTGAATACCTTCTTGATGGAATCAAAGTAAAAAACTGAAAGCATTTCCTACTGAGGAGACTGCAGTAAATGAGGAAATTAGGAAAATTCACAACAAATAAATCTCCCAAGATGGCCACCAGAGACAAAAGAGCCCAAATGCAGCACAAATATCACCCAGATGTAGCCCATATGTAGCCCAATGACAAAAGTGTGCAAACACTTATTTTTTGTGTATTTGCAGTTTTATATAGTGCAGACTTGTCAGGTATTGGAGTTCTTTACATGAGCATTGGTTACATCACACAAGATCAAATTCATTTTGGTTGTAGACATGGGGAGATTAAGTGATTTGACCAGAATCACAGAATGTTGAGGTGAAGCAGAAACTCCAACCTGGTTCCCCAGTTGCAAAGTCTGCAGCTCTGGAAGTAACACCACATCCTCTCCCCTAGGTGCAACATTTAATCAAGTGGTCAACTGGATAAAAAAACAAAGATTACAAATAATTTAAAAGTTCTTTGTCGCTATTTGAAAACTCAGAAAATATGTCCTCATTTTAGTTTTTTAGAGCACTAACCATAATATTGATGCAAATAAGACCCTCTCATTTATGTAATTTCTAAAGGAAATACTCTAGGTATTACAGTTTTGATTACATCAAGATGACGTCAGGCGTTCCACACTTTTGTAATAAATATAGAATGTTAGCAATCTAGTTGTTAATTGGGATACTGTTGAGAGGCAGAGGCCAGGGGCATGGACTTTGAAAATTGAAGGCAGGTAGGAGAGTGCAGAGGCAACAATTTGACCACACTAGGCAGGCAGGAAGGGCAGTGGCAGCACAACAGACTATGGAGGGCAGTGGAAAGGGGGGCAGGGGCAACAAACCAACAATACAGGACTGGCAAGAGAGGCTGTGGCAATATAATAGACCATTGTGGGCAGAAGGAAGAGGCAGTGGTAGTACAACCATACATGCCAACAGACCCGTTTCAGCCAGGAAATGTCCAATGTTTTTAAGCTCAAATGGGCTTTATTTGATCTGTCTCCTGTCTACAATCTCCTCTTTTTCAATGTAACTCAAAGGGGAAAATCAATACCCCAGTTTTTTTCCAAAATCTCCCTCTTACCAAGTTCAAAATGTTCGCAAGTATGGTACATTGGATCATGGTAGGCAAGAGGAATTGGGGTAGGGACATGGACTCGGATAACAGAGGACAGGAGGGAGAGGGAGAGGTGCACCAAACTGACCCTACAGGGCAGGCATCAGGGTTTGCAGCAGCACAATACACCACACAGCGCATGCGGGATGGGAGTGCAGCACAACAATCCATAGAAAGCAATAGGGAGGGGACAGGACCATGCACATGGACAACAGAGAACAGAGGGGAAAGAGGCAATGGTAGCTAGCTGATCATAATGGACAGACAGGAGAGAAAGCTGCAGCATAACAGACCATAAAGGGCAGGAGGGACGGATCAGGGGCATTACAATGGGAAGGGAATAGGGGTCTGCACATGGAAACAGAGGGCTGGGGGCAAGGGAGCAGGGCAGGAGCAGCAAGATGACCATGGAGGTCAGGCAGGTTGGGCACTAGAAACAAGACACACCATGGAGAGCAACAATGAGACTATGATGGCATACACACAGACCATGGAGGGAAGGTGGGAGGGGGTCAGGGGCAGCTAGCTGACCACACAGGGAAGGTGGGAGGGGCCATGGCAGCACAGAAGACCATGCATGGCAAGCGGGAGGGTTAGTGGCAGCACAATGGCTATGATGGGAAAGAAGGAGGGTGCAGGGGCATGCACAAAGGACCATGGAGGATAGAAGGGAGGGTCAGGACCTGGGCACAGACAAGAGAGTTCAGGGGAAGGGACCTCCCAACAGACCGCGAAGGCAGGCAGGAGGAGCAGTTGCAGCACAACAGGCCAGGGAGGGCAGAAGGATGTGGCAGTAAAATGGACCATGGAGGACAGGAGGAAGGGGATAGGGGCATGGCATGTGGACAGGCAGGGTGGAGGTGGCAGGGACCGGTTACAGTCATCTGACAATGCTAGGCAGGTGGGAAGGGATTTGGCAGCTCAACAGAACACTCAGAGTAGATAGGAGTGGCAGGTCCATGGAACATGGTGGGCAAAAAGGATGGAGCAGAGGCATGCACAAAGACATCGGAGGGCAGGGGGAAGGAGAATAGGGGCAGCAAGCTAAGCACAGAGGCTAAGCAGGAGGTCAATGATGGGCCATAGCATTGGGCAATGGAAGGCAGGAGGAGTGGACTGGTACATCATGCTAAATGGAGGGCAGTGGCAGCACATCAGACCATGCATGGCAGGAGGGAGGAGACTATTCCATGGATTCAGACAACAGAGGATAGGGAGGAGGTGGATGGGGCAGCAAGCTAACTGTTCAGAGAAGGTGGGTATTAGGAAAATGTGTGTCTGTGCAAACTACTTAACCCCTTCCCCGCTCATGACGGAACCACTCCATCATGAGCTACGGTTGCGCTGTGCTCATGACGGAGTGGTTCCGTCATGCTGTGGCCGTTGGCAGCTGCTCCGCCCACGCGGCGCTAATTAACCGCCTGTGCGGGCGATTAGCGCAGTGGGCGGAGACGTGACGGAATCACTTCGTCACGAGCACAGCGCCACCGCGCTGCCCCCAAACCCCCCCAGCGCCGCGGCGGAATTCCTGCCGCGGCGAAGGGGTTAAAATATGAACAAGTATGCAGCATAATCTCACTTTTATTCAGGAAGAAGAGGACGTTTGTGACTGTGACTCCGGGCTCACTTGGCAGAAACACCCCCTGACCCTCCACCCCCCATCGCAAAAGGTAATGCCCGTGAAAAGGGTAGGTGGACGCAGTGTTATATAGAACATAGTCCTGAGAGCACGATTGAAAATGAAAACTAGATATAGTATATGGTATAAACTATGCACCAAAATGTGTGATATAAGATGAACCGGGGTGTGAAATATAATATGCAATACATTGTGCGCAATGACAGATTCATTGGAGAGCGCGAGATAGCACAGGCACTAGCGCGTGCTATGCGATATGCGCCTTGTAGTGTAATATGCACATGGCAGTGTTGTGTAACCTAACTAGTCTCTAAAGTTGTAATATAAAATATGTGCTGGGGAGTGTAACGTTGCATATGCACTGTGACAAAGATATGGATCCCAGATTGTAATATGAATGGCATAGCGCTGTGCGTTATAACATAGGCATCGAGGAAGGCACGTTAGATGGGGCAATATAATCCGTGCGAAGGCAAGTGTGGCATGACATATTCACGGGGTGGTGTTACAGTGCACATGGGCTAGAGAGTGTCATAGCATACGCACTAGCTGGTGGAATACAGAGTGAGGCACTCGGTGGGCACTGGTGGGTGTAACACAGCATTAGGCTCAGCCAGGAGCACGCTGTGACTCTCAAGTTAGGTTTGTCTCCTTTCCAGAGAGTAAAATAAAAAGTATTACACATCCGGCGGTGGATGTGTGTTTTATTAACCGTGAGGGGGGTTTCTTGCATAGTTTGGTCGAATTTTTGTCAAATCCCCTTTGAATGGCTTGGTGTGCATGTATATTAAATGTGCCCGTCAATAGCTACCCATGTTTGTATAAATAAACAACAAGGGTGTCTACTTGGAGAGTACCCACCGGCGGGGGCGCCGGGATTAGGCACGGTAGGGCGTCAGACACGTCAGAGCTTCACTAGCGGTGTAAATACTTTCCATGTGGATTCATTCTATGCATAGTCGCCTTTTAATGAATATCACGCAAATCGTCATGGTGATGGGTACATACGGTTTGTCCAGCATGTCCTAGGTGTTTCTATAAATATATATTTTTTTAAAATAATTAAAAACAAAGGCCGGCCCCGGGGGATGGGGTCCCCGGGGCCATAAGTGGCCTGAGGAGGGGGGCAACGCAGCCCCCTCTTAAAGAATAAAAAAAAAAAAAGGCCATGACTCGGGGGTTGGGGTCCCCGGGGCCGATTAAGGCCTTGGGAGGGCCAAACTAATTTTTTTCAACAAAACAAATTAGGGTGCAGGCCCTGGGGGTTGGGGTCCCCAGGGCCAGTAAATTAGAAAAAGAAGGGGGGCCACACAGCCCTCCTTCTTAAAAATAATAAATAAATAAAAGATTGGCATCGTGCCGAAGGCCACGCCCCCTCCTTGCAGCACTCTGCAAACGCACCCCCTGGCCAGTTGTAAGTTGGGGAATTAATTTCCCTTCAATACTGAGGGTCCCTCAGGGCTAACTAGCCCAACAGGTATCTCCAGTATGCGCCAGGGAGCTGCGTTGCAGACAGGTGTTCTGAGGCCACGCCCCTTTTTACACCTCTATGCAATGCAGCTCTGTGGCGCTTACTGGAGGTACCTAGTGGGCTAGTTGGACCCTAGGGTCCCTTAGGATTCAAGGGGACTTAATCTCTCAACTTAGAACGGCCACAGGGCGCGTTTACACAGTGGTGAAGGAAGGGGACGGGGCCTGAGGTGTCGTGTGCAAACACGCCCTGCGGCGCGTTTTAAGAGGTAGTTTTAATCCCCTTCCCTATTATATACTAGGGGCTTACAGAGGAGGTCATGCTGATCACAGGGGGACCCCAACGCATAGTGTTCCCTAGTGTATGTAGGTGTTTTCACTGTATTCTGAGTGTCTTTTAACATAGCACTGGCTCTAGGACTGGTTAGTCAGACTCGGTTACCACCAGTATCCGTCTGAAAAAGTTGAGGGTACAGGATGATTTTGCAACAAGGCTTCTTTCTGCTCTTCTGTTTGTTCTTTCTGCACGTTATTCTTTCTGTGCATTTTTTCTTCATTCTTCACATGTCCTATCTCTGTAGGCATAGTTAGAAATTAGCATTTAAAAAACCTTTGAAATTCACTGAAAACACCATATGTTTCAGGCACGTTATAGTTAGGAATTAGCATTTAAAAAACCTTAGCAATTCACTGAAAAAACCATAGGTTTCAGGGGCGTTATAGTTAGCTGGACTCTTCACTCGTACAAAACCATTGAAATTCCCCCATTATAGTTAGTTCAGCTAACTATAACTCGCGCGCCCACAATGCACTGCTGATGATGTCACATATTACATCACTCATGACATGGTCAGTGACATCACTCATGACATCACTGATGACATCTCCAATGACATCACTGATGACATCATCCTTGTGATAGAGTGGCAGACCTCCTCTCCCCTTAATATAACCTTTGATACACACATTCAAAAATAGAAACAAAAATGTTCAAAACAATGGACATACCAATATCAGTTACAACAACCTATTCAGTAATTCTAAGATCTACATACACATCCACTCATTCACCAACAGTCCTATACAGTTACTCATACATGTACTCACTCATCAAATGTACTCATACACCTATACATCCTGTTACACAATGCCACTCATCCATAGAGTTACTCACACACATAGTCACTCATGCTAATAAAGAATCAAACATCCGTTTACTTGCATATACAGTTATACACACACCACCACACTTACTTCTACAGAAACTTACACATACTTAGTCTTTTAAACAATCACTTATATAAACACATACTTATTCATACAGGAACTCTTTCAATCTCTCACTCTCACATATACTCACTTCTATACACCAATAGTCACATATACTAGTTTAAAACATATGTAGTTACCCATAAAGACACTATTGAGACAGTCATTCACTCACTAACACACCCATGCACACACTCATCCACCCATACAGTCCTGCACACATGCTGTCTTCAACACATACAAACAGTGAGTCACTCATTCATGCACCTATGCACTATGTAATACCCCCACCAAACCATACAGACACTCGTACTGATACTCAAAAAAACAACTAATAATCTATATAGACACTCATGTAGCTACTCACCAACCCATGCAGCCACTTATACACAAAGTGAGAGACTGATACAGATATTTACACATTTAAACATTTCTCACTAAGCCATGTATTCACTAAGATACACTTAATCAGTCAGTTATACAATCAATTTTTCCAAAACAAATCATCCATTTAGACACTTATATACCCATTTATTCTTCCATCGACCTTGAGATATACATATATAAAACATATGTAATTTTCAGAAAAACACACATTCATAGTATGATGTCATCAGTGATGTCATTTGAGATGTCATCAGTGATGTCATGAGTGATGTCACTGACCATGTCATGAGTGCTGTAATATGTGACGTCATCAGCAGTGCATTGCGGGCGCGCGAATTATAGTTAGCTGAACTAACTATAACGGGGGAATTTCAATGGTTTTGTACGAGTGAAAAGTCCAGCTAACTATAACGCCCCTGAAACCTATGTTTTTTTCAGTGAATTTCTAAGGTTTTTTAAATGCTAATTCCTAACTATAACGTACCTGAAACCTATGTTTTTTTCAGTGAATATATCACAAAGACTCCTCCAAGAAAAGAGCTGAGGCCGCAATTGGGGTAAGCAGGGAGGCCACAAACTTATCAACGGCGAATGCATTTCAGTATCACATATGCCTTCTTCAGCGCCAGGAGTCTTATGAGGAGTTGCAGGTAACATCGTGTATTTGAATGTTGGCCCCAAGATGATTGGTTTAGGTCCGCCCCGCCCCCAGATGCAATGTCCTTTCTCACCATCTGTAGTGCTCCTACAAGTGGATTCCCGTCCCTACCTACACATAAATTAAGCTGCTGGTCGAGTGCTACTTACAGGTGGACAACTTTGGGGCAGAATATAACACGCGGCCGTCCAGCCGCGGAGTATACACCAGCCCGGAAGTCTTGGGGGCCACGAAAGTGAAACAGCAGCCGTACATAGGATCGAGGACGGGCCCACTTGCAGGGTCCATACAGGACTTGATTTTGTGCTTTCCGCTCTACAATACCCATAATGCGCAGTCTCATTTGAGCCTCCCATTGGTGGGTGTGTCATATGTTAAATGGCGAAGTGGGTTAGCAGTTGTGCACACTGTTTCCGTTAAATCCTCTGAAGAGAAGCATATGGAGCTTCGAAACGCGTCCGGCAAATCCACTATGGAGCAGCTCCTACAAGCGGATCCCCGTCCCTACCTACACAAGTCAAGCTGCTGGTCGAGTGCTACTTACAGGTGGACAACTTTGGAGCAGAATATATATATATATATTCACTTAAAAAACCATAGGTTTCACACATGTTATAGTTAGCTGGACATTTCACTCGTAAAAAAACAATGAAATTCCCCCGTTATAGTTGGTGCAGGCAACTATAACTCACGCGACCGCAATCCTCTGCTGATGACGTCAGATATTACATCACTGTATTTAGACACTTATTTACCCATGTCTTCTTCCATTAATCTTTACCTATACATATATTACCAAATATTTATTTTTCATAAAGACACATATGTCATCAGTGATGTAATATCTGACGTCATCAGCAGAGGATTGCGGTCGCGTGAGTTATAGTTGCCTGCACTAACTATAACGGGGGAATTTCATTGGTTTTTTACGAGTGAAATGTCCAGCTAACTATAACGTGTGAAACCTATGGTTTTTAAAGTGAATTTGCAAGGTTTTTTAAATGCTAATTCGTAACTATAACGTGTGTGAAACCTATGGTTTTTTCAGTGAATTTGTACGGTTTTTTAAATGCTAAGTTATGTATTTATACATTTTTTTTTTTTTGTTCAGGTTTTTCACCGTGCGCGCACCGTGCGCGAATGGTGCGCTTCGCAGTGCGTGCCGTGCCGTGCGATTTAAAAAAAAAATTGTTTTTTTCTCCCTTGGGTGTCCTTCTGTGACCCCCTGACCAAGGCTAGGGGGTCAGGAACTGTCCACTCTGCCCCCTTTTCACGTTCTCCACCTTTTTTTTCACCCCCCTCAGACTGCGAGAGACAAAATGGCGGGTGACACTTCCTGGTTTCGACCGATTCGAATGTTTACCGACATCTAACAACCAATCAGAATTGCGCTCGCGCACGGCAGGGTGCGCGCACAGTGCGCGCACGGTGCGCGCGTATAGATATTGATATGCTTTTAAATGCTATTTTCTCAGGAAATACTGAACAGATTTACACCAGACCTGCAAAAGGCACTTCCTTGACCTTATGGCTACCTCTCTGCCAAATTTCACGTAATTCTGTTCAGCCGTTCGGGCTGTAGCTGCGACTAAAGGTCCTATGGAAAAATGCATGGGGAAAATGCGTTTTGGACCCCCTTTTTCTCGGCCCCCGCTTGACAAATCACCCCGAGACTTTCAGGGTAGGAGCTGAACGAAGCGCCCCGTTTGTTTTGAAAATTTCGCGAGGATTCGTCAACCGGCGCCAAAGTTATTCAAAATAGAATTTTGAGATTTCCTATGGAAACTAGGTTGTAACTATAACTATCTACTGGCGACCGCCAGTAGATAATATATATATATATATATTTATATATATATATATATATATATATATATATATATATATATTACATAGACTTGTAGTGATGTTTTTATTTAGTGACGTTTGTGTCCTGGCATATCAGTGTATTATTTTGTGTAATAACATGCAGTTCCCATTTTTATTACCTACTCCCAGCAGTTCAGTGTTTCAAATATATCGACCCATCCTAATCACACTCTACTAGATTCTGATTGAAGGTAGTCAATTTTAAACTTGCATTCATTATTCAAAAAAATATCCACTCTGACTAATCGCACCATTTGGCTTTAAAACTAAAGAACTCGGGTTGCTGCTGGATTTCCATAGTTCTTAGCCAATATTACTTCAAAATAATCCTTTTAAAGAAATCTATTCAGTCCTATGAGTGTGCCTCCATAGTCTGGAACTCCACTTCCCCGGCTATCCGTGTGTTAGACATGGGGTTACTGGTAGGCTAGGGTATGCACCTAAGCTAGGCATACCCACCACTCTAGTCAGGGTAAGAGAGTTACACACACACACACACACACACAAACCCCTGCTCTCCCCCCCTTGGTAGCTTGGCAGAGCCCAGAGGCAATTTGCAAAATGTTTGCACAGCACACACACACCAGTGACACACTAGGCACACCACAAAGGAGAATCCACACAAGGTTACATTAAAATATCACTTGTATTATATATAAAGCATATGAGACCACAATCACATAAATCTCTTTGCCAACTAGGCAATTGTCATAACATTACATTTCATAGATCACTTTGCCAACTAGGCAATGGTCATAACACCACATTTAGTGAAATAAAGCAAATACTTATAAGTTACACAAATGAAGAAACATTATGAAAATAACACCTTACACCATCACTGTACATAATATGCAGCTCCTGCCTTAAGACACGTTAGCCTGTCAATACATGGTGTTAGCACACCTACATCATTAACCAGGACCCAACATTCAGGTTTTACCACACATGACTTGCCCTACTCACGAAGCCATAGTGCTTCTGTGCTTCTTTTGTAGGTTATATAGCAACTTGGTGCCAGGTGCAGGACGTAGCAGCCCTGTGGGCCTTTTAGCAGGACTCCGGTAATTTTTACCAGCTTCCCGCAGGCTGCTGGAATGAAGCAAGCCCCTAGGGGCAATTGGGTCTTCCCTTGTGGATCCGCCCTACAAGACAGCCCATGCAATCCCTACAGTATGGTCCATCTAGCACTGGAGGGGTGGGGCACACTTAGTGGAGGCTGGGGAGTGGACCTTTCGAGGTTCCCCACTGTAACCTTGGATAAGAGGGCACATGATGAGATGCCCCAGAGCTGCTCCCGCATGCAGGTGTCCCTCCTGCAGCACGCCCTTGAAGAAATGCTGGGCGGCCTTGCTCAAGCTCCTGCATTGTCGGGGAAGAAGCTGCGGCTCGCTTTTCAGAGGCTGGCGAGACACACAGCTGTTCAGCACCGTTGCGGCTGTGGCGTGCTCTCCCAGCCATACCAACAGGGAGGGGCACTTCTGGCACTCACAGCTCCCAGCAGTGCTTGGGCCAGGAGGCGCTGATACAGCAGCACCACACACCTTTTTACAGGGCGTTCAGAAGATTCCAAGGTGCACTCGCCCTGTGCCCGGGAGGAAAGTGTGAGTACAACACTTTTGGCATGGTCTGGTTTCCCCTTCAGGGCTGCAGCAGCACCACACGCCGTGTAGGGAAGAAGTCAGGAGCAACTCATCTTGCAGCGCCTCGGGCTCTAGCAGCCCCCACACAGTGCTCCACATGCACTACTTTTGAAACAAAAGGGAAAAGGCCCAAGACAATGCTCCACAAGCTAGGAGGCAGGCAACTCCCAAGCGCTCAGCATGCGCTGGTTAGGGAATCTCATAAACACGTTTCTCCTTTACAATAAAAGGGTGAAGGACAGTCTAGCCCTTCTTCAGCCAGGAACAACAGGCCAACCCACCCTTCACACAACAAAAGGGTTAGTGACCCTAATACAGATCTTCAGTATGCCTGGGCCAAAATTCCGTTCCGCTTGCGGAAATTGCGATAATTTGTCATTTTCGATTTCCGCGGAAAGCGCGAAAATGTCAAAATTTTCGCAATCCGCATGTTTCCGGTAATTTTTTTCTTGCTCGCGCTGTAAAGAAATACATTCTCACCTGCACGCGATCGCCTTACCTGAATCCCCGCGTTCGCCGACAAGTTTTCCCTATCTGGTCGCGTTCTCCACGAGATGTTGGATTGTTGGTAGCCATTTGCGCTGTCTCGCGACAGTTCGCGCCCGCATTAACGTCATTTGTCGCACGATCACGTCTTTCTTCTCGCGATCATGCACCGCAAGAGTATGAGAAGATTGAGATCTCGAACACGTCCTTCTCCACCGCGAGCGAGAGCGTGAGGACGCGGGCACGTCATATCGAACGCGAAAAGGAGAAAGAGACCCCGAACACGTCATATGACCTTCTGCAAATGATGATTTGGATGAAAACAACTCCTCAGATTGACATTTGGCTGTCCATTTTTGTGCAAGGAGTCCTTTTTTTAAAAGGTGAGGAGAGGGAGGAAGTGCCACAGAATCTCCAACTTCCTGTTCCTGTCCAGCAGGCTCCTCCCAGTGCTTTGTCGATCTTCTGCTCATTCTGCCTTTGGATTTTGAGCTGGAAAGATCACTCTTTTTGTCTGATGCATCATTGCAATTGGATTTGAGGATTTTTTAATTGGATATTTTACAAGTAAGTGGTTGTTGTGTCTGTTTGATTGGGGGCATGGGGGCATTGCAGTTGTAACTACAATTTATTTTTGGTAACTATCATTCTTTTTTTTTTTTAAATGTTGTGGGTAGTAGTAGTCCGTAGTAGGCCCGAGCTAGTCATGGCCTCATGGGTGTGTGCATGATGTAGCAACTGTTCCTTTGGTGTTTTTTTGAATGTATTTCATTTTCAAGCATCATTTAGGGCCTGGATGGCATTGGATTGAGTTGGGGAAGTGTGTTTTTTTGGGGTGGGCTTTCTGATGTTGTTGGGCCTGGCCATGTGGCTAGTGGCCATTTTGAAGCCTAGGCCTGCAAGCTTGTCTGGCCTTGTCTGCCAACAACAGGCCTGCTTTCATCCAGTAGGCTCAGAGGCTGAGCAGGTAGCCACAGCTGTATTAATCAAGTGTTTCTATGTGGTCTGTTGAATTTAGACATCATTTAGGGCATGGATGGCATTTGATTGAGTTGGGGAAGTGTGTTTTTTTGGGGTGGGCTTTCTGATGTTGTTGGGCCTGGCCATGTGGCTGGTGGCCATTTTGAAGCCTAGGCCTGCAAGCTTGTCTGGCCTTGTCTGCCAACAACAGGCCTGCTTTCATCCAGTAGGCTCAGAGGCTGAGCAGGTAGCCACAGCTGTATTAATCAAGTGTTTCTGCGTGGTCTGTTGAATTTAGACATGATTTAGGGCATGGATGGCATTTTAAACTTGCATTCATTATTCAAAAAAATATCCACTCTGACTAATCGCACCATTTGGCTTTAAAACTAAAGAACTCTGGTTGCTGCTGGATTTCCATAGTTCTTAGCCAATATTACTTAAAAATAATCCTTTTAAAGAAATCTATTCAGTCCTATGGGTGTGCCTCCATAGTCTGGAACTCCACTTCCCCGGCTATCCGTGTGTTAGACATGTGGACCAGTTGCCAAGCCACAGATTACATGTGCATCACTGCACACTGGGTCTCTTTTGTGGGGGTTAGAGATAAGCTATCTGAACGAGGTGCTGTTGACAAAGCTGCGATTTTTAAAGGTACTCTGAAACATGCAACTGTAGCCATGTTCGCCATGGAGAAATCTCATACAGCTGTAAACATTTTGCAAGAGTTTCGCAGCAAGGTTTTTGAATGGCTGCGCCCAAGAGGGCTTAGTATTGGTTTTGTTGCCACAGACAATGGCAGTAATGTACTTAAGGCCATGGATCTTGGTTCCTATTTCAGGGTTCCGTGTTTGGCGCACTGCATAAACATTATAGTTCAAGACTTTCTGAAAAAAGAACCCATAGTCAGCATCTTACTGGCCATCAGCCGAAGAATATGCACTCATTTCAGCCGTTCTTTTGAAGCTCGGAAGCAGCTGAGGATCATTCAACGTGAATATAGGATGCCAGTCAAAGCACTCATCCAGGAGGTGGCAACACGTTGGAACTCAACGTATTACATGCTTGATCGTCTGTTTGAGCAGTACAGCCCACTCAATGAATATGTCTGGAAAAGAGGGGATGCTACTGTTAAAGGCATGAACCTTCAGATGGAGCAATGGAGCCTAATTAAATGCCTGAATGAGATGCTTCGTCCTTTTGAGGTCTTCACACATGAAGTCAGCAAGGAGGACTGTACAATGTGCCAAGCTATCCCATTATTGCAAATGCTAGAGCATCAGCTGAAGAAGGTGTCTGAATCATACAAAGGTGTAGAGGACAAAAGGGAAGCCTATGACTTGGTGGAGAGCTTAGCCCATCGCTTAGCTGAAAATACAAGGATAGAAAATAAAATGTTGTCACAAGAACATTACATTTGTGCCACAATTCTGTATCCACGTGCAAAATTTGGACTGAAGACATTCTTTGCTTTTTCAGAGATTGATGTTGCCCGCTACAAAACTTGTATAGTTGAGGCAGCGAGTAAGTTGGAAAACGAACGGCTGCTAATTAAAAGCCTGCAAGATCTACCCACAAGAAGTACTGCAGCAGGGCATGCAGCATCAAGTGCAACTTCGTCCGCTGAGGGCAGTGCGTTTGGATCACAACACTCTCCATCACTATCGACAACCGCAACAATAACTGGATCATTAGGCCCAATAGAATCATTAGACGATTGATATGTACAGTTAGGCATTAATAAGTACAGTGCTGATGCACAGAGAAAAGAGCCCGAAAGCTCGTCATATTGAGTGAGTGATACTTCAGTTTTTATTAGCGTTAATAGCATTGGGAACGGTATTAATTATGACTTACTGTTCACATGAGTGTTTAGATACCGCCCACCGAGCTGACGCTTTTATCGGTTGATTAAACCCCTGCATTAATAACGTGACCCGCAGTTTAGCTGCATTTATAACTTGCACAATTTCACTGTTAGTCCATATTGCTTATCCATAAATGCTACACTTTTTGGCATGGCTGAAAAATGCTTGCAAGTTGCAATATACTAACGCGCGCCATTTCATTTTTCGCATTACAGACGGAAGATTCCCTTCTACGAACCAGAGCTTTGCAGAGCTTATTATGCAAAAACTACCAGTACTAGGTTCTTCTAAGGTGAGGGGTCCTTTCACTCAGAGATCGTCATTTATACATTTATATAAGCTAAATTCCTAGGGGATGGTGGTGCTGCCTTCCACCACTGTTCAGTTATCATGATTTAATTCCCAACTGTAAGTAAGTGTAACAATGTTTATTGTTTTAATGTTATTGATTTTCCTGTTGTGCTGCTTTATATAATAGAACAATGTACAGAGCTTCTCAATTAAAAATAAACATTTTGAACTTACATAGACTTGGTGGTATTTGGTGTGGACTTACACGAGTGAGCAAATTAAAGGAAGGGTGTGCATGTGCATTGCTTCCACGACTGAGAGGTTGGGTGTGTTATGTTCTGGGTTGTCTACTTGTTAGGTATCTTGGGTGGAGGGTTCGGAGACCTAATAGTTATGACAAGACACTACTATAGTTGGGCAGGGAATTGTGGTGGGTTCTGAATTTCTGATAAAGGTGTGTGAGGAAGGTCCAACCTACCATCACCAACATCCTATTTTCTTGTGCAAAGGTCTGTATGTGCAAAATCCCTACAACAGTAGTAGTATGTCCTATAGGCTATCATATCAAAATAGTAATAAATCTGGTTGGGCATTTGTTGGTGTGAATTGTCAAAGCCTCAAGATTAACAAAGACTCAAGTTCAATAAGACTAGAAGTAGTACAAGAGGACGACCCAAAGGACTGCACTCAATGGCTGGAGCTACTGGTGAATCTGAGTTTTATTTACAACCTTTCAAATAAAGAGTGGCCAACTGGGCAAGCTTAGCTACTACATTACAGACAGACTGATAGTAGTAATAGTACAGAGAGTCATCATAGCAGAGGCAGGGATAACAAGATTTTTGAAACCGTACAGATCGAAGGATAATTGTTGGTAAAAAATAGCATTGGGAAACTGAAACAATAGTTCGTGAAAAATATGGTGCAGTAAAAGTTATGAAATAGGAATTATTATTAAAAACAAGAAGACTTACTAGGGCCAGCAGAGGAGCCCTCGTTGGTGTCCTTCTGGTGGTGGTGTTCTCCCGCCGACTGCCCACTCCCTGTCTGCCTGCCCCTGGGTGCTGATGAACAGGAAAGATATAAGAAAGAGACAAACATTGATGGATGGTGTTAAACAAATACAATATATTTAAAGAACGGTCAAAAAATACTTATGTAAACAACAATTGCAATAACTAATTTGACCAATCTCATCTGGTCAACAAGTAGTATCGGGGGGATTCGCGGATCGACTACTTATGTTACTATTTATCAACAGTAATCCAGTCTTCCATTCTGATTCCAGAATACTAAGTTACAACTAAGCCTAAGTACGACGTACCACCCGACCTAGCCCACCTATTCCAGGCGTGCCAATTGTACAATAAGTATGCATTTCAACTTCTTTTAGTCATCAACAATGCATATGGTCAAATGGAGGACACATGACTACATTTTTTGTATACACCAAATTTTGGGTTGATTGATTGATGCTGATGTTCTGCTAGTGCTAAGCCAATTACCACCACTCATTGAACAAACTAGAAAAGGTTCTAATAAAGACTGGCGTACTAGCAGCACGTGACGTAACTGAGGGGGCATCACGCATACCACTAAACAATTACAAACTCATACAAAGAACCTAAACCTAAGTATCAATCCACCCCTATCTCTTAGTGACAGGACAAAGTAAGGACTAGAGTCACTATAGCATTACGTAACTTAATTTCTCTAAAATAAACTCTTACAGAATCACGCTAAGCGAGCGCAAACGCAAAGTTGCAAAGAAGTAAGATTAGTAGTAGCGCAGAGGAGCACCTGTGTCATAACAATCACAGAAGACTTTTAAACGTAATTAACCTGGAATGTAAGCAGCAACATTCTAGCTGGTTGGTAGAAAAAAAAGATATTCGCAATATATAACACAGAGCAGAAGAACAGACACAAAGTAGTAATAATTAAATAGTTACTCACCAAGACCCGGGACCTCCACTCCTAGCAGGTCCAGCGGTGCGTCAACTGCGCCTAGGTGCGCTGGTCCGCAGAGCAGCGCAACACTGCACACCTTCCCCCACCGCTGTCGACTCTCCCGGAGGCTGTACCCGGACCCAGGCCTACCACCTGCTGCCAGGGTTGAGGGGGAGGTGGCGCTGTACAAAGAAAATGAGTGCAGCCAACTCCACCTCCCCAAATAAAGCCTGTGCCTGCACCCCTTGTGGGCGCCGCCTTCCACAAGGAAGGCGGTCGCGGCTCTGGCTGCGGTGAGCCCTACCCTTTGACACGGTTCTGGGGATGAGAGACGGGGCGGGAAAGAAAAGGTAATAAAATTAAAAAAGTAAGTAAAGGAAATAAATAGCAGGCAATAGAGTGAAAAAGTAGACAAAAACCAAAAATATAGAAGGAGGAAAATAGTTAGAGAAATAATAAAGAAAAAAGATAAAAAAAAAGTGGCTTCAAACAAAGGATTGGAAAGATGCAGGGAGGATTGAAAATCAGGCCCCAGAACCATGCAATAGAGTGAAAAACAAGATGGCTGCGCCCTTTGCGACCACGTGCGCAAGTTCGCACAATATTTTCTCACCGAGCACGCAAAAAACAAAGCGAACAAGTAAAAGCATTCGTGAACAGGAAATGCGTACCGCGAACGGGCGCGACCATGCATTGCGCGACCCGGAACAGGAAGTAAGCATCGCGGGAGGGTGGGACAAGTGAAAACAAGATGGCCGCGCCCGTCAGCAACCGCATGGGTAAGTTGGCGAGCCGCGATCACGCAAAAAATACCGCGAATAGGCGGGAAAAAAACTTCGGCGTCTTTGTGATATTTCCAGCGTGTTTGCAGAGATTTTCAACATTTTCGCGATAGTTTGTGAAAGTGAATTTCGCAAATTCCGCCCACACCTAATCTTCAGCTCTCCTTCCAGGTAGGTTTCTTTGGGATCCAGCAAGAATCTTTGCATGAAGTGTTTGATTTCAATAAGACTTTCAACAGGAGGCAAGTACACACAAGCCCTTGGAGATTCTTCACAAGCAGGATACCACAGCCGAGCAAAAAGAGTCAGCCCTTTTATTGCACCAGGACACCCCACCCCTGACACCAAAAATGCAGTGCTCCTCACACAGCTCTTCACCTCTTCCTCTTGGCAGGTTCCTCTTGTTTCTTGAAGTAATCTAAAGTCCTGGGGGTCAAGGCTCAATACTTGTACCTCATTTTGTCTTTGTTCTATTTGTGGCAGAGTCTCTGAGCTCAGTCCAAACCTGTTCTGTCCTCCCTGGTCCAGCATGCCCACAGGGAGTGGAGGCAGCATTGTGCAAAGGAGACACAGCCTATTCAGGTGTAAGTGAAACTCATCCCTCCACTCTAAATGCAGAACAGGTCTATTCTTTCCTGGGATGAGTCACCCGTTGCAAGGCAGACACACCTCACCCCCCTTATGACTGTCTAGAGTGAATGCACAGCCCCTGCTCCTGTCACTCCAAAACCAGATGCTGAATGAACAAACACTCAGAGGCACACAGAATGGTAAAGCCCACTTTCTAAAAGTTCCATTTTTAAAATGCAAAATTTTAAAACAGCCCTACTAAATGGTGTGTTATTAAATTCTTAGTTCAGAGAGACTAAACTCCATTTCTCCATCTTGTCCCAATTGAAAGTTACACATGTAAAATGTTACAGTGCAGCCCCAATGTTATCTTATGGAACAGACAGCCTTTAAATAATGAAATATGAAGTACACAGTATTTCACTAGCAGGACATGTAAAACACACAGTGCATGTCCTACCTTTATCATACACGCACCCTGCCCATGAGGATACCTTGGGCCTACCTTAGGGGTGACAATGTAAGAAACAGGACGGTTAGGGTCTGGCATGGCAGTTTACAACTGCGTGTACAGACACTTCAGTGGCAGGTGTTAGACACATTTACAGGGCTACTCATGTAGGTGGCACAACTAGTACTGCAAATCCACTATTAGCATTGGATTTACAGGCTCTGGCACACTCAGTGCGCTTTACTAGGGACTTACCCTTAAATAAAATATGCCAATCATGAATAGCCAATTATTTTCACAATTTACACTGAGAGCATATGCACTTCGGCACTCCTCAGCAGTGGTAAAACGCCCAGAATCCTATAGCCAACAAAAACAGGGTCAGAAACATAGGATACAAAAGGCAAAGCGCTTAGGGATAAACCTACGAAAAGGGCCAGTCTAACACTGTTATTTCTTTTTTACATGCTTTCAGTAAACAACTGAAACACTTCCATATTAACCAATACATCTCTTAATCCTGTTCCAAGTACAACTGACTACTGACAACAGTCTGACGAGTGAGCTTAGACACTTACCCTTAAGCTTAAACATCCACTGCCGGTCTAGAAACCTTGACAACACTGTGCTATGTTTGGAATCTGCTTAGTGCTTTCACCAAGTGGGCCTTGTCCCAACCTCGCCACTCTCCCTCTGAGAAGTCACAAGGATGTCAAAGTGCCCCCCTTGCTTGCTCCGGTCCCCCACTGTGGAGCCAATTATTCAGCTGGTCCCGTTGCACTGTGAATTTCTGGGTCCCTTGGAGAAACCAAAACTGATTGAGGCATTCAAAGAGGCCATGATCCGTTTCCTACCAGCTTCCTCTGGTGCGTCTTTGACCCTGTGGATCAGTGGAGGCCTCGAGTCAGGTTACTGCCAGCGGTTCCCCGATGGTGCGGTCTGTGCCTCCCAAACTTGCGTCGGTTTGAGCTCCGGCTTTAGAGCCAATTCCACTCCTGTCACCACGATCCTTGTTGATTTCTACTGCATAGAAACATTGATCCTTTTGTTCTGTCTAATCCCAAACAGTGGACCTTGACTGGAGCTGTGTTCTGGTACATTTCGACCACGCCTGGACCCAATGCAATCTGATGCTGACAAAATAGTAGCCTCGCTGAGGTGACACCCTCCAGCGTATCACCAGCTTTTTCAGCTCCAGGTCTGACCAAATGGTAATGGTGGAGATGAATTTGCCCCTCAATAAGATGACAATTTTTATGTGGACCTACAAGATGCCAGTGGACTGGACAGGTTACCTGTAGGCCCTTTATGCCTCGCTGCAGTTACCGGACCAGTAGTCCTTGTTCACATCACCCACTGTGATGCGTTTCCTCAAACATTTGGTCCACAAGTTTCTTTTCAAGTCTTTTGTGATGCCTCAGTGGAATCTTAACCTGTTCCTTACTTCTCTTATGTGTACCCCATTTAAACTATTACACAGCTGTCCTCTTAGTCCCCTGATCCTGAAGACTAGTTTCCTCAGCACAATTACTTTAGCTCATCGCATGAGTGAGTTTCAAGCTCATTCATTAGAGCCACCCTACATCACCTTTGTTCAAGATAAATTGGTTTCTTTAGACTACAGTGACCTTTCTACCAAGGTTGTAAGTCTGAAACTCCATCAGTTGGACCCCAGAAGAGTGATGAGCTCTTCTATTGATCGCACTAAAGACCATTGGATGGACAATCAGCTCTTTGTTTTGTTATCTGAGTTAAAGAAAGGCAAGCCAGTTAAGAAGAGGATACGATCCAAGTGTATAGTCTCCTGCATCCAGATCTGCTATGCTTTGATCAAGTAGCAGCCCCCTGAGGTATTGGGGGCTCACTCCACCAGAGCAAATGCTGCTGCTAAAATGCTGACAGATGGGATGCCTGTTCTGAATTTTTGCCAAGCTAGTACATGGGCATCAGTGCTCACGTTCACAAAGCACTCCTGCCTTGACAGCCAGGTCCAATGGGAAGAGCATTTCGGCCATTTGGTTCTGCAGGATTTTTTGGTCTGACTTATTCCACAGACACACCACTGGGGGCAGAGCAACTGTTTTTTTAAATCTATTCTAAGGGTGAGGAATCTTCAGTTAGAAATATCTAACAAAAGAGTAAGTTACTTACCTTCTGTAATGCTCTTTATGATGGATACTCTAACTAAAGATTCCTTACAGCCCACCCACCTCGTTCTGAAGAATTGCTTTTTCCCCTCTAAAAAGGAGAGCTCTGCACACTTGTATAACCAATTGGTCTTTGCGCTCTGAGGGCATGGATAATGTCAAGAAAAAACTGATGTCATTACGCTTGGGGGGTGGGGGGCAATTTGTGCTCCTATCATCACATTTGGGGCAGAGCATACTTGACACGGAGTCAAGGCGGATCCACACAACACAATCTACTGGCATGCAGGTGCTATGCTTAAAAACCTGCTGGATTCAGATTGGAGCCTGGTGATATTCTAAAGGTGGCCAACCTGCGGTTATATAGAGTATCCACCAGAAAGAGCATTATTGAAGGTAAGTGACTTGTTCTTATTGAGCATTTCCGCTTGCAGAATTGTATGCCCATTACATCTATGCATCAGTAAAATTATACGTAGTTGAGTAATATTGATATTTTATCAAAATGAAAAATGTTAATTGTTGGAGAGGCGCAAGATACTACTAAAAATTGTTTCTACATTTTTGACTTTTTCGTTACTTTCTGTGATATGTAAAATCTGCGAGATCTGCAGATGTCTCCGTACTGGGATATCAGAAATAGTGCAAGCTAAACTAGAGCCACATTGTGAACCTACTTAATAGATGGTAAAATGATAATTGTTTCCATCAATGGGTAAAGTGGGTGGATCACAAAACATTTCTGAATGCTACTATTTCATGGGAGATATCTGGAGGTAGTATTGTGTGGCAAGAATGTTTGTGTGCAATTGTCGAGGCCATTTTGTTGTGGTGGTGTACTGTGTTGTTTTTATGAGCTACTGTGTTGTTTTCTGGTTCTCGAACTGCATTCTGCTTTTGACTTCTATTGTGTTGTGCCTGTTATGTTTTGTGTTGATATGTTGTTTTGCTCGTTGTTATTATTATTATTGTTATGGTTTGTTTACTTTAGGTGTGTCAACAAATGCTGTTATCTTAGTCGCCAAGGAATACACATGCCTTTAAATTCCCAGTGACACGCAACATGCACCTCTCTTTAAGGTGGGAAAATAGCGCTGCTCCAACTTTAGAACTATTTTAACCCCTTCGCCGCGGCAGGAATTCCGCCGCGGCGCTGGGGGGGTTTGGGGGCAGGTGCGGTGGCGCTGTGCTCGTGACGAAACCACTCCGTCACGAGCCACGGTTGAGCTGTGCTCATGACGGAGTGGTTCCGTCACGTCTCCGCCCACTGCGCTAATCGCCCGCACAGGCGGGGAATTAGCGCCGCGTGGGCGGAGCGGCCGCCAACGGCCACAGCATGACGGAACCACTCCTTCATGAGCACAGCGCAACCGTGGCTCATGGCGGAGTGGTTCCGTCATGAGCGGGGAAGGGGTTAAATACCAGTCAGCCCACAACTGTGGCAGAGACCATCAGATGGATTACAAACCATTTTTGACTGTTTGTTTTTCATGTCATTGGTGGTAAGTTATGCCAGTGATTAGTGCAAACAACGTTTATCACTGTATTATTAAAGTATCTTGAAGTAAGAATGAGTGACAAGAACGTTTGACCATATAATTTTGATAAATTGTGCAATGGTGGTGATGTGCAAAGTTTTTGTGCTGCATTATTGCACTGTATTGTGACTGCTGTGTTGCTTTCTATTTTGACTGTTTTGTTCTGTGCCCACTTGGGTTGAACCCCTTCGCTGCGGCGCGAATTCCGCCGCAGCGCTGGGGGGGTTTGGGGGGCCGCTATGCTCATGACGGAACCACGCCGTCATGAGTCACGGGCGAGCTGTGCTCATGACGGGGTGGTTCCGTCATGACTCCACCCACTGCGCTAATCGCCCGCACAGGCGGGGAATTAGCGCCGCGTGGGAGGAGCGGCCGCCAACGGCTGCAGCATGACGGAACCACTCCGTCATGAGCACACGGCGCCCGTGGCTCATGACGGAGTGGTTCCGTCAAGGGCATGCAAGGGGTTAAATGTGTTATCTTGGTCTGTGTTTACATAGCTGCCAACTATCCCGTTTTTGTCGGGACAGTCCTGGCAAGTTGGAGACTGTCCCGGATAATTCACTATCCCGGGACAGTCCAGGCAGTAAGGGCCTACTCAATAAAGAGAAAACTGCAGGAGATTGCAATGGGACTGTAAAAGGTTTAGCCAAAGTAGACGAATTGGAAAATTTCTCCAATGCAGCTGAATGAGAGAATTTTTACAACTCTGCTACTTTGGCCTTAAGTTTGAAATTCCCATCTCAATTCCCTGCAAATCTCTCTTTTTTGAGTAGACCCTATAATCTGCACTATAAATAGGCAGATTTAAATTTTGCTAATTATGTGGGTTGGGCGGAGTGGGCAGAGCTTTGGGGCAGTGGATGGGGTACATTTTCAAGTAAGTAATTGAAAGCTGTGTTGCAATGTCCCTGGAATTTTTTCCAAATGTTGGCAACTATGTGTTTTTTGTATTAATATATCCGTACCTAGGTGTCTTAAATTAGCATTTGGAATACTCACCTTATGTAATACAGACCAATGAGCTTACTTTTCAGGGCCTGAACTGTTTCCACTACTTCCTGAACGTCTACGCTGCTTTTTTTCAATCCCCTTCAGGTGTTGTATTGCTTTTGTGAACTCTGCGGTTCATACATCCACAGTATCACTGACAAAGTTACGCCCTAGGCTCCAAATTTTTCGAACTACTTAGTGCCTCCTGTCTGTTCTTTCTATTCAAAGGAGGTTCTTACTTGGAGAATTTACACTCTGCAGTTAGACGTGAAAACATTTTTCTACTTTAACAGATTACATGGTAAGCCATCCGCACCCATTCCCATCACACATGCAATCATCCGTTTCGGTTTTTGGAGACCAATGATTAGCGTAGTACCAGGAAATATGTCTTGTTTTTTAGGTTTTGGAATCACTCTGCTGCATATGAAAATCCTTGGTAATACAATATGCCAGGCGAATCACAATTTAATATAAAAAAAAATGGGCAAAAAGTGTAGAAACCCCTGAAATTTAATTTCAAACTCATCTCAAGTGAAGCAGGGAGAAGCTAAAAATATCTCTTCACAGATTTCACACATTGGGATAGCTAAAGTAATCGAGTTCTGCTGAATACAGGGTGCCAGAATGATATGCTATTATAGACGCACTACTGATGTAAATGTCTTACAGTATGTAACACCTGTTCTGGAGCATTGCTCATTCAATTTCTTATTTAAGAAGCACTGTTCTAACTCAGTATGGTGTCCAAATTGCAGCCGTAATGCATTGATGAGCTAAATTTAAACCCATGTAGGAATATAAAGCGGGCATTCGGCTGATTAATTTCCATTATTTTACAATTACTCTGTGTTTTCCTTTATATGACATAATCGCCGAGAAAGCGCATGCTTTAAACTTTATTCTCTAATAGAGGAAGGAACATAGTTGGCTACATATATAGGAAGGAGTTCTAAGGTTTGTACAAAAGTGCGGGCATTTATCTATTTTTTCAAGAACTTGAGGCACAAACTAATAGTTTGCTTTATAATATTTGTATGTCCATGTCTTTGTCCTCCCATTCCTTTGTGTGTCCATTTAGGTTACAATGCCACTGCTTGCTTTTGTAAACCACACAAGATGATGGACGGAATGTTACACATTGGCAAAACATTCACACCCAGTCACAGACCTGGGTTAAATCCATCGTTCTTTTGCCCACTACGCCACCCCAGTTTAGACATGGCCATATGCAAATCAGTCTTGACCCTGTGCCTCATGGGAACAGTCCAGCCCGAACTGCCAAGCCATGTCTTCCCTGGACCGGAATCAAGCATCCTAGGACCGTTTTTTTGTTGCATAAAGTCAATTGGCTACTATATCTTGCCATTAACTGATAATGGTGTTTGGAGCTTTCTTTACATTTTTTATTTTGTAACTTTTTTTTAAAGCCCTGCAAGTGAGGTATTGGCGTATAGGGAAGCTGGAGTTTTTTGTTATTTTTTAGGGTGCACTGTGCAATACTCCCCTAATGGCTATGTTACAGTTACCGTGCTACAGTGGCAGGCTACAGCAGGGCATTACTGGTTTTATTTTAAACATCTCCCTGTATTCGAGACAAAGCAACAGCAGTACTGTTACCGCTGAACAGAAAAGCACGCCTATTGGTGGAATAATATTGTAAATATAGTTGTGTCTAAATCTTAGCATACACATGGAAGGTTTGCAGTAAAGAAATAAATAATGGATTCAAAAGTGTGTTAAGAGCATTTCTAAAAAGTAGAAAGCTCTAAAATTCTATATCAAAATGGTCTTATTGTATTTAAAAAAAATTGAGACAGCCCTAAAGTAGCAACAAAAACAAAACTGCTACCACATTGAACAAAAGACCAAAGAATTATAATGGGAAAAACACTTTTAGAACCCTCACCCTTATTTTTTTAGGACCCCACTTGATGGATCTGAATTAAATTTGCCACGAAGAACCTGAAGTGGATGTTTTTATTTTAAAGTTTAACCCAGATTTGTCTATGAGCGCCGAAGTTGTTAAGAAAATAAAAATTCCATTTCAATAGAAATTCTAACCTAACCAGAAATAGAGAACAACAAACAAAACCCAAAAATGAACATATGGCCACTGTAGGTTATTCACAGGTCTAACCCCATGGTCTGAACTTCACTTTGTACAGTCAAAGGTCATGCATAACGCAGGTTGGGAGGCATGGCATAACTCATAGTTACGCCTTGCGGAATGCCCCCTCTGCGCACAGCCAAGTGGGGGTTGGATGTCAATGGAAGGTGGGGAACAGGACTTGCCCAGAAGCTTGGCTGTGTACCCTACAACTACATTGTTCAGCTTTTAGCACCTTGGTTTCACCTGCACAGCATAAAATCGAATACCATACACTCTGAACGCTAGATGTCTGTGAAGGATGGGTCACATGACCTGACCAGAGCATCGGCCTTATGCCTCGCCCTCTGCTGCACACAGCCAAAGGATGGCTGGTGCCATTAAGGCTCTGGTACTGCCCTGCAATGTTCTTCAGCCTACCCCTACTGCATACAGCCTAATTAAATTCACAGAAGAGTTTGATCAGAGGCATAGATTTGGAAACCAAGTCTGTATAAACGATCCCCAGTATAGTTAGCATACAGGTCCTTATTATGAATCATGATCTTCATTAAACCCCCTCCTTCACAAGTCTAAAACCCATGTCTGGTCTATGACAAGTTTTGTACAGTGACTGCATACATTCTCTACTTAGTGCTAACAAAATGTTTGCAGAAACAAACCAAATAAAAAAAATATATTCATAAAGGCGCTCCATTGGACTAGGGAGATTTATGTTCCATTTTGCATTGCATTGCGGATTCACAAATAAGTCGAGAATAGGCCGCACAGAGCTTTGTGCTTGTTAGTAAAAAGAACAAGCATTGGCATAGCCAATAGTTCTCGCCTTTGGGACCTTATAAGAGTGTGCTTGGGGCTGTCTTACTGTGAGTGGCAGACTGCTTGTGCATTTCTACTTAATAAAAAAAGTCCTCTTAAGTGCCAAGCCTCATGGGTTATTCTCCTTTTGCATTTCGTGTGTGTGGTTTTTATTTTTAGCTTTATTTTTGAGCTCGGTCAATGTTGCATGTTTATGCAACGCATTCATTACCTGGCACCTTTAGACCGGACAGTTTCACTTTTCATAAATTGAAACTTTGAATGGCTGTTGCAAATGTTTGCAAAAAAATCACTGGCGTGTCAATGCCAGGCTTATGTGCCAATACTTGTGTTCTGCTGTTAAATGGCTTCAGTTACTTTCTTCTTTTCCGGTGAGGTTCTTTTGTTTTGAGCCACTTGAGGCTTGGTGCTTATAAACTCCTGTGCAGCCTGGCAGGGCCTCCTAGAAGCGCCCCTCCCCCACCTGTTTTCAGGGGGAGCTCCTGGGTTTGAGGATGGGCGATGCCTGCTCTGTAGTGCCCGCGCGTCCGGTGCCATATCAGCGCTGTGTACAAGAGAGCTCACCTGCTCCCTGGCACTACTGGACTAAAGTCTTCACCGGCTGCACACCGCTGCTGCTCTGTTGTGAAATCTCCTGGCTGGTGCACGTGTTTTCTCGTCTGGATCTCCTGGCCTGTGTGTGAGGGAACACAATAGCTTCTGTTTGGACTGCACGGCTGAGTGTGCGCCAAGAAGGATGTTATTGCTGGTCCAGTGTAACATCTAAACTGAAGGCATGCAATGAAACAGATGTTTACAGCACAAGGGAATTAAACTACTGATGAGCCTGCCAGGCTGGAGGGCAGATGTCCAATGCTGTCCAGGTTTGATGCAAGTGTTGCAGCACTTTACACTGGCACTGGGCTTGCATATTGTGCTCTTGGAGGGGTGGGGGCTTTAGACACCAGATAAGACTGACAGCTTTCAAGCTTCAAGCCTCTGATAATGTTGGGTCAGTGAGCCCGCGAGTGGTGCACGCGCGCTGCAAAGAGGCTAGAAGAAAAGAAAAAAAAGCCTGCATCATGGATTAGCGAATCATGTAAATAAATGGAAATACGTTTTAAGTGCACTACTGCTATGTTTGCCACCTGTGAGGGTTGACCGCGGCTATGGGGAGAAGCTTGGCCTGGCCATGGCCGGGCAATTCAGCTGACCTCCACTACTTGACCATTGGCTGCAGCAAATGTGGCTGCCTGCAGAGAATTGAGTGCAGGGTCTGGATGAATGCCTGGTGCTGTGGCCAACCATGCTGAGCATGGCCCGTGCATAGCTATATTGGGTGTAGGGCCCAGAGGCTCCCAAAGGCCGAGTGCAGTGGAGATCACTGCCCACAGATAACATGTTGACAACATGTTTGCATACTGATGGAAGTTCTCCAAGTATGTTCTCAAAACTAACAAATTGAAGCATTTTCCAATATTCCATAAGCTTCCTTCATCTATGGCTTATTCCAGAGTGCCCATAAACCCAAATTCATATCTTATATTACATGGTGAATCTGTCTTTAAGAAAACTGAAAAATAATTACTAAACCAGTTCTGAAAAAAATACATTATACTCTAAATTCTAACAACAGCTCAAAGAGAAGAATAGTCTGCAAAAAACAAGCACTACTATTAGGAACTGCTATTAGGAATATGAGAGCACTTTTTGAGTTCAGCATGTCTGCTGCAAACAAAACTATTTTATGTAATTTAATAGACTAAACCTTTGCTCCATGCATAATAAGTATCTGGCCTGCGGGGTGCACATAAACCTTTACTGGCCTCTTAGTTTACTAATAGCAGTGTCATCAGAAAAGGGGCAGGAATATTTTTCAGTTCATGTTTAAAACCCTTACTTTTAATAAATACTCTCAATGCTGTGATGTAATCTGATGTGCTATGATTTACCAAGTACATCTATTAAGGGAATACACTTTTTTGAATTTTGAAGAAACTGCATCATATTCTCAGCGGCGGCTCCTCTGCTAAGGCGGAGGAGCTTCGCCCCACTGCTCTCCGAGCAGTCCAAAGGAAAAATAAAATGATAATAACAGAATTTTGTTATTTTATTTTTAGTATGGATGTTGCTGCCAGGTTAAGGCGGACAGGGCTGGGCTCGCTTGACGTCCGAGGGAAGAGGAGTGGCTGGTGCACGATGAGTGCACATGACTGCTTGCCTGGCCGTCTTGGGCGAGCCAAACCGTCATGCGCACTTTGCATGTTCTCCTTTCGGCTGAATTGCACAGCCTGGGTGGAACACATGCACAGGCCCACTCGTTGTCTTAGCACCAAACCAGGTCGCTCAGACCAATAGCGATGCTAGTGTTATGCTGGTGACAGCAGTTCCGTGATTGGCTAGGGGATTCTGACTGCTGCAGTGAGCCAAGAAAACAAGGAGATCCGAGGAGAGTTGGCGGCTGGCAACCGGCGACCAGCATGTAAGACTTTTTCTATTTTTTCCTAACCCCCCAACCCTGCCCCCAGCCACCATTCCAAAATTCTAACATGATCTATGGTGAATGATTTATATGCCAAATATTTTTACGGCTCTGCTTGTGCTTGTACTGTCAGAGATAGCCAATCCTTGGCTCTGCTCTCCATGTAAATATGTTGGCTCGTCCACCCCTGCAAAGCAGAAGGTGGGTGAGATGCAGTAAACATCTGCTAAAACACCCACAACATAATGGAGAAAAAACTCCATTATATGTCCTCTTTGGGAACCAATAGGGACTACTTGTTTAAGAGACAAAAACGGTCATGTTTATTTGTGTCTCTTCAGATAACAGATTTGTAGGGTGTGGAATATAGCCAGTGATGACTTGTGGTGCACACCTTTATAAATACATTTGTAAGATGATATGGTATCATGCTGTCATTCAGATGGCACATTTGCTACTGAAATGGCCTCAGAACATCCCACTGACCTGTAGTTTTACTGACAAAACTATATAGCGTACAAACGATATTGTGAGGAAATCTTATTACAGCAAATATTTATCATTTGCACATCACCAAGTAAAGTTGTCCGATATGTTTTGATCCTATTAAAATATTTGTTTCCACCACACTTCTGAATTACAAAAAATGTGCTTTCTTAGCTGCTGATATATTTTGAAATATTTGTACAGTTCATTCTAAAGGTGTTTCAATGTTGTGTTAGAAAAAAAACAGACATCCTACTGCTTCAGTTCCTAATGACTTATATGGACCCTCACTTAATCATTAGTGGAAACCAGTGACCACATTTGAATCATTATTGTAATACGGGGATCCCTCATTGAGTCATTATTGGAAGACGGGACCCCAAGTAAGAAATTTTGATGATTTGAACCGCAAAACAATACACAAATGATGCAATATTTTATTTAATTTGTAAACAAATATTTAAAAAATTCTACATTTTAATTTTAGTGGGAAGTTTAGAGATTTTCTAAATTCAATCGAGGTCACATATCTTCCATACTATATTTTGTTTGCTCCAGTTGAAATGCCCCTACAAGGAGCATGGAGGATACAAACTTTTTTTAGCCTCCATTTTTAAATTCCTTTACATTTGCAGAATTTTAATTTTTTTAAATGTTACTTCTTTATTATTTAATACTCTTTATTGATCTGTTATTTTTTTTAATTTAATTTTCTTAGCAGTGGTGGACCCCCTGAAAAGGCTTTGCAGCCCACTAGGGTCTCCAGACCACAGGTTAAGAATCACTGATATACAGCTTTTCATCACACTTTCTATACCCCAGCACTATTGTCAGACAGTTCACTTTACAAAATTCCTACAACTTTGGAGTCTGAGGAAAAAAAAGTAGACCGCACTATCCAAGATAAACTAAGCAGCAATTTAAGGCATATGCTGACATTTGACCTCTGTCTTTGAATGGACAACAAATGTGACGGGATAAAAACACATTTTGAAAGATATCTTTATTGCTCATTCACTTTCATAATGAATAGGACACACATACTTTTGCGGCTCGACCTCTCCTGCCAGAACGAGCAAGTGGGCACTAAAAAAGTTTGCCTTGATAAAATGGATTCATCCTAGCAATTGGGCGAATAGATTTTTTGAGGCTTGGCAGGAATTGAAATATTATCCTGGGGCTACTTTCCACCGCCTTCCCTGAATGTTTTGATGGTGGTGGCCCATAAACTGAGTAGTAGTCTAATCCTTTCATAATTTTATAGCAACAACTTTTTGCATCTCCATCCTTCCTGACCATATCAAATGTTCTCCCATACATATTCCCATGGGCCCCACATTTAAGAGAACTTTTGGGGATATCCTTGTGCCTTATATACCATAACCTCAGCCCGTATGCGCCAATCTATGTTGGACATCCAAAGCTCCAGAATTAGAAAGGATGTTCCGCCCGAGAAATAGACTATGTCCCTTCTGGGAATGATTAAAGCAACATTATAAAACAGTAGTGCATATTTAGCTATTTTCTGCTCTCTAGATACCCAATGTCACCAGGCGTGGTTTACATTTTGTAGTTTCCCCTATGATCATAGCATCTGGTTGTCTCACTCCCTTCCAGTAATCCTGGGTACATGGACATTCCCAAATGGCATGTAATAGTGTCCTCTTCTAGTTACAACCCATGAGACAGCAATCATTATCTATGCTTCCATTTTATATAATTTAACTCTAGTTTACTATGCCTGTGCAGTATTTTCATTGGACCAAACGAACCCCTCCTCTTTGAGTATCTACAAGCCTCTTGCCATTCCTTGTTCTCTCACGGCACTAGATCTTATTCCCATTTGTCTCTTAATGTTGTCAGCAGAGTCTGACTATTGTGAAGCAAGGTAGTGTATATCTGTGAGACTGTGTGCTTGTTTATGTTCTTAAAATTCCATATTATAATGAAACTCCTTCAACCACCCCATGCAGCAAATCTGTATTTATAAACAGCATGTTCCACCTATAAAACCTGATGTTCCATAAGCCCCTACCTTTGAGATACCAAAGATGTACCATTTCCTGTGACCCTCAATAATCTACAGATCTATGAGTATATCCATGTCCCATAGAGGAGTCTCCAATATTAGTTTAAGTCTCTGACACAATTTCGCAGTCACCCCTTCTCCTTGTCTTGTTCACCTTGACTGTCGGTGTGGCGTAAGCAATATGACGACCTTTACAGTATAGTAGTCTGATGTAGCCTCTCGGATCCATCGCTCTTCTATCTGCCGATAGTGAGTCCTCCTGTTGCGAGGCAAATGCCTATTCATTTACCACCAGTGATTAGTTCGCCAGTAGAAAATGTTAAATTTGGTATGGTGTTGTCCCCTTGATGCAACTTTGTTGTTAGTGTGCTTATGGCTATCGTTGGGGCACCTCCATCCCATTATACGACTATACGAAGAAAATGCCCAGGGACCTCAAATGGTGTATTTTGAAAACATATAAACATTTGGGCAGAGTAATCAGTTTGTATAGGCCCACTTTGCCCATTAATGATAAAGGGAGACCTCCCCAATGCCCAACATCTATTTTATATTCTTCTATGATTCTTCTCAAATTGTGACTGCAGATTTCCAGTTCTCCAGTATTGAATCTTTCATAGATTCATATGCTTGTATCTTCCCCGTCGTCATGGTGGGAGTCTCACGGTAACAGAAGGACCATAGCAGTACTAGAAACCTGCATATAAAAATCCCATAGGGAATCACATTATTTGGTAACCAAACCTCATCATTATTTGGTCCAAAACTCAGCCAATCAGCTGCTAGCCCTGACATCACACTCCCCAGAAGAGCCATCATACCTCAGATTTCCAACCGCCTTCGTGTGAGAAGGAGTCTCCCTGAGCCTTGCTCAGTTTTGTTCCTGAGTGAACTTTTGACCTTTCCCACTGCAAGTTCTTTCTTCTGGATTTAAGGTACTGTTTTACATCTTATACCATTATGGCTGATAGCTCTAAAAAGAGGCTTTTCAGGCCCTGCAGATCCTGTGGGAAACCTAGACTGTATTCTGAAGATCCCCACAAGGACTGCTTGTATTGTCTTCATCCTAAACATGTGCCAAACGACTACAAACACTGCAGAACCTTTTCAGCAAAAACTTTGAGACAGAGAGGCACGTTTACTGTTGTGGCTTCAAAAGAAGAAGGTCACTTCAGATTCTGACTCTGAAGAGGAGGTTAATATCCAGTCTTCCAAGAAGATGAAGTCTTCTGCTCCTGAGGAAAAAGTTGAACTCAAAATCAGAAATCCAAAGACAAAGAGGCTTCTTCGTCTTCTCTTCCTCACACTCCTCTGAAAAAGTCCTCAGAGTCAAGGGAGGTGTCTTCAGCTCCGTCTACTAAGATCGGGGCGTCGACGGCACTGATTTCTGTGAAAACGTCAGCCGCACCGTCTACACGACTTCGTCGAAGCCTACAATCTCGACGACGATAGCTACGTCGACGACTAGAACGACGTCGTCAAAGAAAGGTTCGTTGACGACCCAGTTGACGGAAAAAGTGGCGTCAACCTCGCCGATGACTCCGTCGATGACGACTCCGTCGACGATAATACGTATTTCTTTGTCCACGAGAACTCCGACGACGGGAGCTCCGTCGACGACGTCTTTTAAGTCCACAAAGGCAAAATCATCGATATCCTTGAAGTCCCTTCCACCGTCGACGGGCTCGTCGACGGTGAAGAAGTCTACAAAATTCACAGGCTGGACAAAAATTTCTCCACTTCCTCCATCAAATCTGCTAGAATTACAGTCAGAGGATGAAGAGTCGACGGGAGTGGCTTACAGCCCTTCCCAGCGTCAAATAAAGAGTCAGGAAATGGATGAAGAATATAAGGAGGTTTAAGAGGTATTTTCATTCCAAGATCGTCCAGTGCCCGAATCGAAAAGGTATGAGTCCTTTCAACAATCATATGATTATGAGGACGAGGAAGAAGCACAGCCTGATGTGAGAGAAGAGTCTGTCTCAATGCCAATTTCTCTGGTGACTGACTTACGTCACATGATCAACGACTATTACCGTCGTTTTCCTGAAACTAACGCCCCAGCCTCGAAGTCTTCAGCCGGTCTGACTCAAGTTCAAGTAACTCAACCTTCATCTCTACCTTCGGTGCAAAAGGTTCAATATCCTCCGATTATTACAATCAGGGATGATTTAGCGGAAAGTGATGGAGAGCAACCAGAAGGAGAACTTCTTCAGGAAAATCCAGTTGGGATAGAAGGGGATCAATATATTCTACCTACTACGCCGTCTCCATCGCCGTTGCCAGCAAACTCTCCTCCACAGGATATTGGAGGATTCCATGATATTATGGAAAAAGCCTCAAAGAGATTTGAACACCCACTTCCAGTACAGGAAACTGATTGTTTTCTCTCCGATTTTAAAGAGGAATCAAGAAAATCCATCAGAGCGATTCCTAGTATCGTTCACATTTGGGATGAGGGATTGAAAATAATGAAGAATCCGGCCTCGGTCACAGCCTCGGTGCCCAGGATAGAGAAGAAGTATCGGGCCCCAGAATCTTCTCCAGCATGCTTATTTGGACATCCGCGGCCAGAGTCAGTGGTGATGCAAGCCGCTCAAAGACAGTCAAAAAACCCAGTTTCAACTTCTGCAGCTCCTCCTGATAAGGAAGGAAGACGGATGGATGGTGCAGGGAAGCATTTTGCTGTGATGGCAGCAGCTTCCATAGAGCTGCAAATGCTTTAGCTCTCATCAGTAGATACAATAGGCAGATGTGGTCAGATATAGCACCGTTGTTGGCCCATCTGCCCGAGGATAAAAAGGAAGAAGCTGCCACCATATTACAAGATGGGGCTAGGGCGGCATATGAATCCATAGATATTGCAATGGATATGTCTTCTGTAGCATTCAGGTAAATGGCGGGTGCAGTGGCTCTTCGAAGTCAAGGATGGCTTAAAGCCACTTCTTTTAGACCGGAAGTCCAAGCTAAAATAATTGACATGCCGTTAGACGGAGAAAATCCCTTCAGAAAACATATTGATGATGCTCTCCAAGGTATCAAAGCTGGCACAGACACTGCGCGAGCGTTGGGCTCTCTGCAGCAGGGCAGATTCCAGTCCTTTCGGAAGAGAGGAACTAGAGGACAATACAATAAAAGATCCTCGTATCAATCGAGCAGATACCAGCCGTACAGTCAGCAGGGGTATCGTCCGTTTTCAAGCAACCAACAATTTCGATCCTCCAACATCCCGTATCCTCAGCAGTCCAAAGGGAAGTCCACTGCGAGAGGTAAATCGCAGCAATCGAAGACAGTGACTCTGTCTAAGCGCCCGCCACATGCTCAGACCTCAAGGATCATTACCTTTCTCTCTTTTATCAGGAATGGCTGTCGATAACAATGGACAGATGGGTACTGGACGTGATACATCAAGGCCATACCCTGGAATTTATACAGAAACCTCCGAATCATCCTCCTTTTCACAGGAAGCAAGAACACCTGTCAGCCTTCAAGGCGGAAATTCTATCTCTTTTACAAAAAGAGGCAATAGAAGAGGTCTTCAACGAGGGAAGGGCTTTTATTCGCATTTCTTTTTGATAAAGAAAAAACACACATCGAAATGGAGGCAGGTAATGGACCTGAGAAGTTTGAACAAATTTATCAAAAAGATATCTTTTCGCATGCTATCCCTGCAAGAAATACTCCTACTTCTCTGCAAAGGAGATTACATGGCATCCCTGGACCTCTTAGATGCTTCTTTTCATATAAATCACAGAAGGTTTCTACGTTTCATGGTGTCGGGGCGCCACTACCAGTTCAAAGTCTTGCCATTCGGTCTGAAGCGGGCGCCAAGTGTTTTTACGAAATGTATGGCACTAGTAGCAGCACACCTAAGACTTCAAGGTCACCAAATGTTCCCATATCTAGACGATTGGCTCATAAAAGGTACTTCGTTCCAGGAAACCCAGCGCTCACTGCAATGTTGCATGGATGTCTTCAGTCGTCTGGGTCTAAGGATCAATCTAGAAGAGTGGACCCTCGTTCCATCTCAGTCCCTTCAATTTCTGGGAGCCATGCTTCGCACATAGGAAGCAAAAGCTTATCCTTCAGAAGAGCGTACTCAGAAAATCATAAGCCTAGCGTTGCATCTACAAACAAAAAAGTGCACTTCTGTGAGAATCTTCAAATCCTTATTGGGGATGATGTCTTCTTGTATCCCCTTACTTCCCAATTGCAGACTGCACATGAGGCCTCTTCAAGAGCTTCTAGACAAACAATGGTTTCAATCTCAAGGGTCCTTCGAAGATCGGATCTTTATCACTCCTGAGATCCAAAAGGCCCTGTCATGGTGGAAAATCAGAAAACATTTGACAGAAGGTCTGCTCTTCGAACCTCAACATCACAGTTATGTTATGATGACAGATGCATCGCTACAAGGTTGGGGGGCACATCTCCAAGACCTCGAAATACAGGGTCATTGGTAAGACCGCGAAGCTCAACTTCACATCAACCTGCTAGAGCTAAAGACAGTTTTCTTGGGATTACAGGCATTTCTCCCCAGAATCCACGATTCAACAGTAGTAGTCAGATCAGACAGTACAACATCGATGTTTTACCTATTAAAACAAGGGGGTAGAAAGTCAAAGCTCCTGTCAAAACAAGCGCTAGAGATTTGGAGGTGGTTACTGCTTCACAACATCTCACTTAAAGTCCAGCATGTTCCAGGTGTGAACAACACAAGGGCAGATATCCTGAGCAGATCATTCAGTGTTTCATACGAGTGGGAATTTACTCAAAGTCAACTTCTCAGAGTGTTTCGTCTATGGGGCACCCCATCGCTGGATCTGTTCGCGAACCATCACAACTCAAAATGCAAACACTTTGCAAGGGATTGTGGGGCAATGCACTACAGATGCGCTGGACAGGGATGTTTGCGTACGCATTCCCTTCATTTCCTCTGATATCGAGAGTGTTACGGAAGATGAAATCAGAACCGTGCCAGTTAATTCTCATTGCCCCGGCATGGCCGAGACAAGCTTGGTTCCCAGAACTTCTCAAGTTATCAGTGGCACCTAGAATACAGTTCCCATTATTGCAGGACCTGATCACTATGAACGAAGGTCAAATTCTCCATGCAAATTTAAAATCGCTGAACTTGTCAGCATGGAACCTCACGAACATGAATTCCAATCTTTAAATATTTCTCAGGAATGCCGAGATATTCTCTCACGATCTCGGGCAATCTCTACGAATAAGACATATACGGCAAAATGGAAGAGATTTTGTCAATGGTACGCATCTCAAAATCTGCATCCCTTTAACGCCTCTTCAGACCAAATTCTCCTGTATCTTTTGCATTTGGCTAAAACGGGTCTTTCACATACGTCTATAAAAGTGCATTTGGCAGCTGTCTCAAGATATAGGAGGGTTCCTAACCATTCATCTCTTTGGTCACAAAGAGTGATAAAAGAATTTCTTGAAGGGTTCTTCAGAGTGTTTCCCCCGGTGCAACGCCTATAGTCTCTTGGCAGCTTAATACGGTTCTTACTCAGCTCATGAAACCGCCGTTTGAACCAGTGCATAAAGCGGATTTACAGTTTATTTCATGGAAGACAGCCTTGCTGTTAGCTCTCACGTCAGCAATGAGGGTCAGTGAAATTCAAGCCTTTCTCAATTGCAGAACCTTTTCTCCGATTCCGACCGGATAGAGTTATCCTTAGAACAAATCCAAAGTTCATTCCTAAGGATCCGTCCATTTTTCATCTTAATAATGAGCCTGTAGTGTTACCTACGTTCTTTAAAGATCCTTCTTCGTCTGCAGAAAGAGCCCTATACTCTCTAGACATTAAACGATGTTTAAAATTCTACATTGACAAAACAAAGTCTTTCAGGAAAACAAACCAACTTTTTGTCGCTTTTTCTGGACCCAGAAAAGGTTTGGCGCTGTCCAGATCTAGCATTTCGAGATGGATAACTTCGGCCATTTCCTTATGTCATGACAAAGCTGGAAAACCTCTACAATCCAGGGTGCACGTGCATTCCACGAGAAAGATGGCAAGTTCTACGGCTCTGTTTGCAGGAGCGTCTCTGCCAGACATTTGCAGGGCAGCGACGTGGAAAAATTTGCACACCTTCACTAGATACTATTGTCTAGACACAGCATGGAAAGAGGATGCAGCAGTGGGATAAGCAGTTATACGCCATTTATTTCAATAAGGTATTTATCAAGATATATATATATATTTTTTCATATATATATATATATATATATATTTGTTCTTGTATACATGTTTGCAAATATATCTATGTGCATCTAATCATCTTGCAATATTTGAATACTGTCTTTGCATAAGCATACTTTATTACAAATCTCTTCTGATAGTTTACTTCTAAGATTGTTAATATCCTGGGAATAGGAGCAGAGCCCGCAGAGGATGTCCTGGAAACGCATTTTGGTACAAGTACTGCTCGCTATTCTGATACAAGCATGTGAATCTATGAAAGATTCAATACTGGAGCAAAAACTAGTTACTTACCTGTAGACTATGGTTCTCCAGTATTATCTTTCATAGATTCACATGCGGCCCGCCCACCTCCCCGTTTCTCAGGTAGACCTTTTTATCTCTAGATATATCCTCGTCTCTCACTTGGGGCTGGAAATCTGAGGTATGATGACTTTGCTGGGGAGTGTGATGTCAGGGCTAGCAGCTGATTGGCTGAGTTTTGGACCAAATAATGATGAGGTTTGGTTACCAAATAATGTGATTCCCTATGTGATTTTTCTATGCCGGTTTCTAGTACTGCTATGGTCATTCGGTTACCGTGAGACTCCCACCATGAAGACGGGGAAGATACAAGCATGTGAATCTATGAAAGATAATACTGGAGAACCATAGTGTACAGGTAAGTAGCTAGTTTTTTTTGATGAATGGGTATTAAAAATAAACGCAAACACTAACAAAAATATCTGACAAACATTTGGCACACAGAGCTCTTTCCCAGGTCATTTTTGCCAATGACCTGCATTTGCAATTTGATGTAAGCAAATGGAGACAGGGGTTCACTAGTTTACTTGGGCCTCAGCTGCCAAGTTTCCGAATTTCTCATGTGTGACATTTCCATGCTTTCAGTTCGCCTATGAGTGACATTCGACTGCCAAATGTGTGACACTTAAAGTGACACTTTCTTGCCAGTAAAACCAAAACCAAGCAATGCATTGAAAGTAATAAATATCAGAAATTACAACCTTTTGGGCAATTAGAAATTCTAAAATTATCATCAGACTGCTGCAAAACCCCTGTCATGGAAAGTTATTACTTGCTTTTTATAGAACACTAAGGGGCCTATTATGATGGCGGGCGGATCGCCACCGCCCAGCCGGCAGTGGCGATCCGCCCGCCATCACAACTACATTTAACCCGGCCATATTACCATGGCGGGGGGTACCGCGGCAGACAGAATAGTCTGTCCGCCGCTTTTCCGCCGGTCGGCAATCCGCACGATTGCCGGCCGGGCGGAGAAGGCCCACAATATGGTGGCAGTGCCCAACCATATTATGATGCTGGCGGTGGGTATTCCTTTCCATGATGGAGACTCCGACATGGTAAGGCATATGGTAAATCACTTTGTGGGCCCGTTGCGGGCTCCTGGGGGAGTGGGGGTGGGAAAGGCTGCACTTGCCCCTTCATTTACACAAACAAGGTGGCAGACACTGCATGGTGCCTGTCACGCAATGCACAACATGCCACTTTAATATTGCGGCGGGTGCTGCTTACAGCACCGCCCACCGCAATGTTAAAGATGCTGGATGTGGCCGCCAGGGTGGCGGTTGCATCCTAATTGGCCTCGTGGGACCGCCACACCTCTGGCGGTCGGTCCCGTTTTCCAGTACAGTTTGTCCGCCGCCATCGTAATGGGGCCCTAAATGTATGCCTGCACGGGTTGCTGCAGCCTGTAATATATTGTATGTAATACAATGTTAAATCAGTATGCATATTCAGTGCTTTTAGTTACAGGCTGCGACCTCATAGCACTATGATACAGAAGTACCTATTTCCCAGTTCACTAAGCAGTACTCAATTCTGTTTCTCTCTGTTTACACACACACACACAATCTCAACAGTTATTGCATTAACCAATTGAGGTAACAAAGAAGATTCCTGCCTTAGGCTGAACAGGAGGTATAATCCTCTGCAGCTCTTTTGCATTGATGCCCCCCCCAAGGTATTCATAAAACTCTTCCTTTTATGCTAGGATGGCCCCACTACACCACTCTTATTCTATATGTGGGACAGATAGAATCAATCTGATGTTCTGCTCATGTGTGATCCTCAGATACTCTGCAGAGACTACTGTACACCATGCTTGTACATTTGTTTACTTTTTTGGTACCCCTAATGAAATCCCCAGTGTGCTCACTCCAACCCAACGAAGACTCCATCACCCTGTTTGTTTCACAGCTGGAACAGATTGTATATTCCTGCTACACAGCACAGGTTATTCCAACCCCAGGCCCGCCCCTTCAAGCACACCCACACTTTTTAAATAAAATAACCAATCCCATGTGTGCTGGGGGAAATGTGATTAAATTTGAAATGCAAGGCATATTGGCTGTAATCAAGAGCAGGAGTGAGGCTATGCAGGGAACTGTTTTAACCTATTCCTCACTAGTTGACAAGGTACAAAAGGTAAAATAGCCAGTTGGTTGGGGTGGGGCAGAGGTAAGGGTCCTCTACCTGCCACTTAGAGCTCCCTGTCAGAAAACTCTTGGATCACTTGTGATTAAGGGTGAGGGGTGTGTGTGTGGGGGTATGTGCCGATGAATGAAGGCTAATTGTGGCTTTGAAGACTGTGGGAGGGGGAAGTGCACCTTGTTCACTGAGCCGGCATTTGCAATGATAACTCCTTGGTTAAAACCAAATTTGGTGTCCTTTCTGATCCTTCTCCTCTCTGCACTCCTTCATCTTTAAGTGTTTTACATTCTAATGAACGAGTGCTTTATATAACCGTATGTTAAAAGTACAGCTGTGTCACTACTCGAATTCTGTGTGAATAAAACAAAGTTGGTCGTCTGCTTGACACCTTTGTGCCCATTATGCCTGCATGAAAAAAATAATCACAAAAGGAAAATGCAACATTTATCTTGCGCTTAATCTATGTCAGGGTGATTTTAAGGGGCAGTGTAGCCTTTTTTTTTGTTTGGTGAGACTTATAGTAAGTTGGAGACTGACCGTACCCGCCTCTTTCTTCTTTCTGCTGCTGTTAATTGCTGGGGTGTGCTGGAGGGTTTTTGTATTCAGGTGCTAAATTGGAAGCAAGAGATTATTGGGAGTTATGAGGAAGGGGATGTAGGGAAACAGACGGAGAGTAAGGGGTCGTGCTGGAACCAAGATAATTTATGCAGAGAAGGAAGAGGCGACCGTGAAAAGCATGTTTTGAAAAGTTTGTAAATCATGCTTATGTAATGATACCGTCAAAACACAGAAAATGTGGTGACAACAAACCGTTTCCGCCATTATGTGGTTAGTGTTCACGTGTGCAAGTTGAACCGGATATATATATACGCACTAAGCTCAGAAGAGTGAAGACGTGCATGTCACGTGACAACTACGATGTGTGTGAAAATTGAGAAAAGACTCTTGGTGAATAACCTAGGTGAACTGCTTGTCCAAAAGTGTGAAAGAAGAGGTTATATGCTATAATATAAAAGATGAATTAGACAATTTATAACCAAGTAATAATAAAAAGTAACATCCTGTGTTATTATATCCAGAAAATGTCAGCTCTTTCCATAATAAACATTAGTCACCTAATTAATTGTGTAACAAAGTTTGGCATGAATATCAACTAAATGATGCAAAAAATTGTACATTGAATATCATTTTTGTTTATGATTCTGCTCCTGTTTAGTTTTTTATTATATCTGTTAAACTGTTACAGAAAACAATTTAAGTCCATGCGTTCAATGAGGCCTCTTGTATTAACTGTATCCAGGTAACTAATCCCAAAGGTTTCTCTTTGTAACAGAAATTGTGTTTTGTCTCTCCCACATATGATGGGAACTTGTTCTAAGATCCGAAACCTGAGTTGATTTATGTTGTGATTGTTGAGGGTGTAATGGGTAGCCACAGTTGATTTTTGATTCTTCGTCCGGATACTACTTTCATGTTCATTGAGGCGTATCTTAATTTTCCCCAGTTTTTCTGACTTACGCGTATCCACATAGACATTTCAACATGTAAACCATGTTGCTACTGTTGTACGTGGCTGTCACTTTCAATCTGATGGTAGTACCTCGTGTGGGATGTAATGTGGTGTTGCCTTTGATAATGGAATTACAGCTTCCACAATTCGTGCAGGGTAAAGTTCCACTGTAATTTAGTTCTTTTTTGACATGTGTTTTGTTGAGAATTTGTTTGATTTTTCGTGCGTAGATATACAAATCTAGGTTGATGTTCGAATATACCTTTAAAATTCTTTCCCATTCTTAACATGGGCCATTTTAATATGGTGTTCTTAATTCTGTGGCTACGGGTAAAAAGCTTGTATACGAAGACTGTCCTATTATCCTTTTCATTTGGTGGCCTTGTGCTGGTTAGCAACCTTTCTCGTGTTTTGCTTTGTACCTTACGCACCGCCTCCGGTAAAATGGTTTCCGGATAACCACTTTGTCTAAATTTTTTAACTGTGGTGACCAGACTATCGTTGTACAATTTCTCATTTGATGAGATCCGTTTCATCCTTAGCTTTTGGCAGTACTTTAAAAGATTTTTAAGTGGAGGTTAGTTGAAACTCTTCAAATGTAGTAAATTATTTCAATTGGTTGGTTTTGTGTACACACTTGCGATTAGATGTCTGTCTTGTTTTATGATTAAGGTGTCTAGAAATGTAATCTGTTTTTTACTGATCGTAAAGGTGAATTCAATTCTCCTGTTAACTGTGTTAAGTTTACCAATTGCTTCTGTTAAATCTTGGTGTGAACCTTTCCATAATATGAAAATATCATCGATGTATCTCCGATACATGATGAGATTGTTAGTCCACTCTCGTTGGTCCAGTATGTGTTCCAGCTCGAATCTGTACATGAACAAGTTCACATGCGCTGGAGTGGCGCAATTTCCAATAGATGTTCCAGATGATTGGATGAAGAATTAATTCTGCCATTTAAAATAACTGTGAAACAGTGTAAAGTGGGCTTGCAGCCGAGAGTAATGGCCGCAACCTAACCGTGCTCCGGCCAGCGCGGGAACATCCCATAATAATCTGGCCACTTATCCTGACAAAAACTATCTCCTAAGACTCGTTATATGCATCGGAACACTGAAGACACGTCCCAATCAAGTTTGGAGTGGAACCGACAAGGTATTGCAGATCCGCGGGCGCGAGGCAAAGAGCGGCCTACAGACGTGCACGGAGCCGTGGTCTCATGTAATCGAAAGACCCGCGGCCCGGTCGGCCCAACGAGACAACTGAGAAGTGGTGAGGAGTGGGGGTGCCGCGTCGCTGTGGGGACTGCGCCTGGGCGGCTGCTTAGTGCGATGCCCTTGAGAGCTTGGGGAGGCCCGGTGAGGCAAGTCAACATTGCAGCAATTTCAGGCCCCGGGAGAGCCCCGGCGAGCTGCTATAGCCCCACACGGGAAAGAGCATGCAGAGCCCTGACACCGGCGGTGCCCTTCCTGAACCAGAGCCAAGACGCTAAACGTCCGTGGGCCCCAAGTAGCGCTATGCAGAGCATGCACCTGGAAAGAAACACAGGATTGAACGAGGTTTAAAACCAGAGGCTAGAGAATTGATTCTAACTGCAAATGAATGCCTCCTGTAGCGTTGCAGACAGGTCCTTAAATTAGTAAAACCTGAACAGAAGAGCCTTAATCTGTGCAAAGAGGTCAACTCTCATCCATAGGTACATTAAAACAGCGCCCAACGTATTAATAGGTTTTTACTGGAGAAGGGAGCAGTGAGGCAGGGTGCACCAGAGGCCCCTGGGAGACCACCTTTATCGCGTACCTAGTAGACCACGCTACTAGAAGAGAGGGGCACAGACTATAGCGCTGGGACTCCCAGGTAGGGGGCCTACGCCCTGGTGGCGAGACCCTACGCAGTTCCTGGAACACTGGAGGGCCCGCACTGCCTGGCTGCACTGAATAATTCCACTTTGAGGTTACAGAATACCTGGCACTCCAGCGCCACTACCACCTACAGAGTTCCTGCACAACCCCCCCACCCAAAAAAGAAAAGGGCACGTGGGCGCAGGTGAGAGAGACCGGAATTCCTCCGTGCGACTCCAGGCTGCCTGAGACATCATACCGGGACCACGCTGATGCACGCGGAGAGGCCTCGCGACCCACATATTTCAAGGGACTCCTCTGTTCGGGGCCTTGAATTCAGCGCCCGACGAACTGCTACAAGCCATAGATACGGATTACACAGGGCCAGGACTAATTTGACCCGCACCGGAACCAGAGGCACCTCACAATCGAGCAGGAAATCCGACAGGCTGCATGGTGACACGCAGTCATGTGGCAGGCGGCGGTGAGTACTGCGACACACCAGCAATCCTTCGGGCAGGGCCTGATGGGGGGCTTGGGTCCACGAGTGACCCAGCAAGCCAAACTGGCGAAAAATGCTTTTTCCCAAGATGCAAGGGGCGCGACCACCCAGTGGACACCCACGGAGGTCGGTCCATGCCAGAATGCCAACCAGAAGTCACATTGCTATACATAATGTCCGGCCTGACGAACGTCCAAACGACAGTGGGATCCATTTCCTCAGATGTATCGTTCTTCCGAGCAGACTTCCAGAAAATGGCCTCAAGAATGACTGAAGTCGAAACCAAGACGGAGTCTCTCATGAAGAACACAGCCAGTCTCCAGTGACCGGTCCAACAATTGGAAGATCAGAACCGCCAGATGGCAGCCAAACTGGATAACCAAGAAGGCAGATCGAGACGCAACAACGTCCGTATCACAGGAGTCCCGGAATCAAAGGGGATGCCAGCCATGGACCTCTACTTAGAAGACCTCATCAAGAATCACCTCCAGCCAAGGAGTCTCTCCAGCTTCTTTTCAGTGGAACGCGCTCACAGAATACCCGGGGGTAAGCCAAAGCCTGGAGCACCCCCTCGACCGATCCTGGCCAGGATCTTCAATTTCAGGGATCGTGACGCCATCCTCCAAACAGCAAGAGTAGCTCCACCTCTGCGGATAGAAAACTCTGTCATCTCCTTCTTCCCGGATTACATGGCGGCAGTCACCAAGCAAAGAAGGAGTTTCCTTGAGGTCAAGAAGGAACTCCAACGCAGAGAACTTGCATACTCCATGCTTTTTCCCCACGAAGCTTCGAGTAGTAGCAGACGGTAAGACCTGGTTCTTCGAGAGGCCAGAGGACGCCCACGACTGGCTGGAGGGTTGGCGACCGGTCAACAGATCTAAGAACGGCAGCGGGCGACACCAATGCCACTCAGCAGAAGCAGCATCCCAAGGCCGGAGACACATGGAAAAAGAAGACAACCAACACCAAACTGACACAGAGGACTGACCCCCAATGGATGGTGATCGCCGACTTGGCGGTGCTGAGACTTCACAGACTGGAACCTCCACTCACCTCATACCAAGAGACCGGGCCACGGCTCAGTTCGCCCGTGGAGGTCCAGAACGGAACAACTAGAGACCTACTACCGAGACTGAAACCTTTCATTTTGATGCCATATTTAACATAATATTCTGACCTCTTCAACGTCTTGGAGTGAAGGGATGTTCGGAGTGCTCTAGATGTCCTCTCCCCTCAAACGCAAGTACTGTTCATGGGATTAAAGTGCTCTGCACAGTTGGGGTGGCGGGTAGTTGGAAATCGGTCTAGCAGGGAGGCAGGGAGGGGGGCAGAGGGGGGGGGGTTTGATTTACGTATTGTTGGACTTGTATTCTTTTTCTTCTTAGAAATGTTTATTTGTTTACTGCTGGTACCATGCAACTCAAGGTTAAGCACAAGGAACTCATCAATCCTCACACACGACTCCAATGTCACAGAGTTGCCTCAACGCCCTGAGTGGCATAGTTCCTGACCCCTCGCCATTAGGTCTGGACGACACTCGCTGGCTCTGCCCCCCCCCCCTCATTCTCATATTGTGGAATGTTAATGGCCTAGACAACAAAATTAAAAGAGGGCTTGTACTACAATATCTTAAGAGACAAACTCCATCCATAGTCCTTTTACAAGAAAGTGACTTGGTGGGAACCGCCACTAAAGCACTGGACAGATGGGGGTTCAAAATGATAGTGCACTTCAAATTCACTACGGGATCGAGAGGGGTGGGGATACTGATATGAAAGAGCTGCCCACTATTAATACATAGCACCCAGACGGATGATCAGGGGCGTTTTGCGGCACTATTCTGTCAATGGGAGGGACGATCCTACAACCTAGTCGCTGTATATGTCTCCCCTGCGCTCCATAGCCTGGTAAGCCAGCACTCGGTAAGTTCCTGCTCACCTCACCCCCTGGGGAACTGGTTATAGGAGGCAATTTTAACGCCGTTCTCGACGCCTCCTGGGATAGGTTACCACCACGAGACCTGGGGAACCCCATCACACACCTACGCGACTTCACGGAAGCTATGGGACTTGTAGACGTTTGGCGTGACCCCACGACGCGCCAATACATATACCACTCTGGGGCCCATAATAGATTGTCAAGGATTGATTATATTCTCTTATCTCTGGCAAGCCTTGTAGCAATCACAGAGATCACACACCTCCCTAGAGGAATATCTGATCACTCTCCCTTGTCAGTAACTTACACATCGCACCACACGGGACGTAAACACATCTATCCGATTTACCCGGGGTACTTAAAAGTCCCGACTATCATTAAACAACTGCGCAAAACTACGAAACAGTATTTCCAAGAAAATACACACTCAGTTGCCTCCCCTGGAACTCTATGGGAGGCATATAAGACGGTCATACGAGGGCAGGCAATATCAGTAATAACCTCACACAAACAGGACAAGGCACAACAAGTGCAGGAACTCGAGAGCACGGTTAGCCTAGTTGAAGAACACACAAGAACACAGACCGATGAGACAACACACTCTCTAGACTTGGCCAAACAAGAATAGAGGGACTACACATGGGAATTTACGTAAATGGGTCGCGACACTGCTCGTAAACTATTTAAAGCTCTTTCGAGCGACTTTGGGCTGACGAGCCTGGTGTCTGCACCTGCGCGCCTTGAAAGGTACTTTACCTATATATTTTGGCAGTCTACTTGGCACCCCGCATACTTACCTGCTCCCTGCTGACGAGAGGCAATTACCTCGAAACACGTGTCCAGGGATGGCATTATTTCACATACTCGTGGCATAGGCGTACTCACCGCTGCCACTACATTATCCAGAATTCTTTGGGGCTATTTGCTAGTATGACGAGCAGTGTCGCGACCCACTACGTAAACTATTTAAAGCTCTTTCGAGCGACTTTGGGCTGACGAGCCTGGTGTCTGCACCTGCGCGCCTTGAAAGGTACTTTACCTATATATTTTGGCAGTCTACTTGGCACCCCGCATACTTACCTGCTCCCTGCTGACGAGAGGCAATTACCTCGAAACACGTGTCCAGGGATGGCATTATTTCACATACTCGTGGCATAGGCGTACTCACCGCTGCCACTACATTATCCAGAATTCTTTGGGGCTATTTGCTAGTATGACGAGCAGTGTCGCGACCCACTACGTAAACTATTTAAAGCTCTTTCGAGCGACTTTGGGCTGACGAGCCTGGTGTCTGCACCTGCGCGCCTTGAAAGGTACTTTACCTATATATTTTGGCAGTCTACTTGGCACCCCGCATACTTACCTGCTCCCTGCTGACGAGAGGCAATTACCTCGAAACACGTGTCCAGGGATGGCATTATTTCACATACTCGTGGCATAGGCGTACTCACCGCTGCCACTACATTATCCAGAATTCTTTGGGGCTATTTGCTAGTATGACGAGCAGTGTCGCGACCCACTACGTAAACTATTTAAAGCTCTTTCGAGCGACTTTGGGCTGACGAGCCTGGTGTCTGCACCTGCGCGCCTTGAAAGGTACTTTACCTATATATTTTGGCAGTCTACTTGGCACCCCGCATACTTACCTGCTCCCTGCTGACGAGAGGCAATTACCTCGAAACACGTGTCCAGGGATGGCATTATTTCACATACTCGTGGCATAGGCGTACTCACCGCTGCCACTACATTATCCAGAATTCTTTGGGGCTATTTGCTAGTATGACGAGCAGTGTCGCGACCCACTACGTAAACTATTTAAAGCTCTTTCGAGCGACTTTGGGCTGACGAGCCTGGTGTCTGCACCTGCGCGCCTTGAAAGGTACTTTACCTATATATTTTGGCAGTCTACTTGGCACCCCGCATACTTACCTGCTCCCTGCTGACGAGAGGCAATTACCTCGAAACACGTGTCCAGGGATGGCATTATTTCACATACTCGTGGCATAGGCGTACTCACCGCTGCCACTACATTATCCAGAATTCTTTGGGGCTATTTGCTAGTATGACGAGCAGTGTCGCGACCCACTACGTAAACTATTTAAAGCTCTTTCGAGCGACTTTGGGCTGACGAGCCTGGTGTCTGCACCTGCGCGCCTTGAAAGGTACTTTACCTATATATTTTGGCAGTCTACTTGGCACCCCGCATACTTACCTGCTCCCTGCTGACGAGAGGCAATTACCTCGAAACACGTGTCCAGGGATGGCATTATTTCACATACTCGTGGCATAGGCGTACTCACCGCTGCCACTACATTATCCAGAATTCTTTGGGGCTATTTGCTAGTATGACGAGCAGTGTCGCGACCCACTACGTAAACTATTTAAAGCTCTTTCGAGCGACTTTGGGCTGACGAGCCTGGTGTCTGCACCTGCGCGCCTTGAAAGGTACTTTACCTATATATTTTGGCAGTCTACTTGGCACCCCGCATACTTACCTGCTCCCTGCTGACGAGAGGCAATTACCTCGAAACACGTGTCCAGGGATGGCATTATTTCACATACTCGTGGCATAGGCGTACTCACCGCTGCCACTACATTATCCAGAATTCTTTGGGGCTATTTGCTAGTATGACGAGCAGTGTCGCGACCCACTACGTGGACTACACATGGGAGGACGCTAAGGCAAAGGCCGGAAAAACGCAACACATGATATATGAGATGGGGACAAAGCCGGTAAGTTGCTTGCTTGGCTCGACAAGAAAGAACGCGTTAGTCGGTGGGTGGCCCATCTACACACATGGACCCACAAGACATAGTAACAGCCTTTGCAGGGCACTATGAGGCAGTTTACACACCCACAACAAACTCCACAGTGGAAGAGAATCTGGACTTTCTCAAAGATATCCGTTTGCCAACTTTGACATCCCAAGACGCCGACACATTAGACGAGCCACTCATGGTGGACGAAATTACCGCTACAATCAGGTGAAGCACTAGGTCCAAACGGCATTCGGGTAGAACTCTACAAAACGGAAGCGGAAAGGCTGGGGCCCCACCTAATTAAAATGTACGAAGACAGTCTAGAGAAGGGAAAACTTCCCAAAGATCAGAGAATAGCGACTTTAGTGACAATCCCAAAACCTGGCAAGCCCCCTCAGGACTGCAACTCCTACTGCCCAATTTTACTCCTCAATGCGGAGGTGAAAATCCTAGCCAAGGTACTAGCCTCCAGGCTCCAACCACACCTCACATCCCTTATACACCCGGATCAGTCCGGTTTTATGCCAGGCTGCAACACAGCCATGAACCTAAGACGGCTACATGGAGTGATGGCCCGAATGTCCAACATCCAAGAAGAGGCAGTTATTCTATCGCTGGAAGCCAGTATGGCCTTTGATCGGGTGGAATGGCCATTTATGTTCGCAGTGCTGCAGCACTTTGGCTTTGGGCCCAAATTTTGTGCGTGGGTCCGGTTGTTATATACACAGCCCATGGCACACGTAGTCGTCAATGGATGCATATCTGAGGACTTTCCTTTGGGGCGCGGGACCAGACAGGGATGTCCTTTGTCCCCGCTCCTATTTGCCCTAGTACTCGAGCCCCTCGCGACTAGGATAGGAGGCGACCCAGTGATACGGGGACTGAGATTGACGAAGGGTGAGAAGACCGTATATCGCTGTACGCAGATGATAGATTACTATACATGACCTACCCCAGCAGCTCAATTAATTGTTTATTGGATATCTGCACAGCATATGGCAGATACTCGGGCTACATGATTAACTGGGCAAAATCGGTTTTGTTTGTCCTCCACGGTTCCCCGCCGCGCCTACCCAGGGGAGTAACGATACAACTAGGGAAAGACTGTTTTAAATACTTGGGTATCCATATTACCACAGCCCATACTCAATTCTATGAACGGAATCTCGCACCCCCTCTCCTGAGACTAAAAAACAACGTAAAACACTGGCATGCACTACCCCTGGGCCGCGCAGCCTTGTTTAAGATGATGGCTCTCCCGCGGTTTCTATATGCTCTGCAAAATACATCTACCCTGGTCCCAAACTCCTACTTCAAAGCCATCGAGGCTGAAGTGGGACTGCTCCTCTGGGGTGGTAAACCCCCCACATAGCCCTATCCAAGCTCACTAGAAGCTGGTATGATGGTGGAATCGCCTTGCCCAGCGTACAATTGTATTACTGAGCCTCGCAACTTATCATAGTGAACCAATGGCTTCATGCCCCACAGGAGGAATCGGCTCTCCAGCTCGACAGGCACACTCTCTGGGCCAAAGGACCACTATTGGCGCTTTACCACAAAAACAAAAAGGGCACATGGATAGGTCCCACTGCGCATACGATACACATATGGTTCATAGCGCAGCGAGCGCTAGGTTGGGAGGGAATACTCACCCAGCTTACACCACTGTGGGATACGCCAAAACTAGGTACACTCCGCCACAGTAAAGGTTTTGCACAAGGGGACCTTATTGGTATCTGGAGAATTGGGGACCTCTGGAAAAAGCGAGAAGTAGTGGCGTTCGCTCACCTGCAAACAACATACCAAATGGCTGACACAGAATTGTTTCGCTACACACAAATTAAGCACGCACTTACAAGGGCCATACCCAGAGGCACTGATCTTCCCGAATCATCACCACTCGAGGACCGTCTCCTTACAGACCATTTAACTAAGAAAGCCATGTCTCTCACCTATCGCAAACTAATTAACATCAAAAAGATCCTACACAAGCCTTACGAGACAAATGGGCTGACCTTGGAGACATGGACGACCAGAATTGGTAGGAAGCATTGGCGTCCCCACGAGATGTGGCAATCTCATCTCGATTACAATTGGTGCAACTGAAGATCCTACATAGGATGTACTACACTAGAACCATGCTCCACAAAATAGGCCGGGCTGTGACACCTCTCTGTCTGCGAGGATGTGGGACACAGGGCACATTTTACCACACGCTTTGGGACTGTCCTCACATAACACTCTACTGGGAGGCGGTCATGGAGACAATTACTCGGGTGTGTGGCTTTGAAGTTCCCCCTGACCTGAAAAGGTGCCTGCTCAATATTTGGGAACCAACCGACCTTAATAAAGCGGCACAGAACTGGGCGACCCTTGGGATTACGTTGGCTAAACGCAATATCGCACAACATTGGGGCGTGCCAACCGCCCCCTTACACCGACACTGGTGCCAAGATATAGATAGATCAATGGTGGCCAAAAAAGCAGTCTTCGCACACAGAGTGTGTCCCAAAAAGTGGGAGCGGGTGTGGGGCAAGTGGAATACGTTCCGGGGCAATATTTGTGAGCCCCTGGCTGAAGAATTAGACCCAGACTTAAGCGACTAGCCCACAAGAACTATTAAAGGGACAGATACATGTCCAAGATCAGGGGTCCGGACACTTTGATAATCTGAGATGTAATTTAAGGCGAGTCTTTGCAATGTCTTACCTGTGTAAATAACCTATAATGTATGTGTCATGATATTGGACTTTGCTAAGTGTAACCAGCACTGTTTAGTGTTACTTTTCTGAATAAATAAAAAAAAGGTGAAAAAAAAAAAAAAAGTGTAGTAACTCCATCAAGCACACTTTTAGATCTTCGTCTCTGTCCGACTCTATCAAAAATGATTCCAATGCTTGAATACCCAAGTTATGGGGAATTTATGTGTGTAATGATTTGACATCGAATGTGCATAAAATCATGTCCTGTGTAAAATCTGTCTTCATGTTTTCTAGGATGTTAAGAAAATCCATTGTCTTTTATGTAAGTAGACATATTTTGCACCAGGGGCTGAAGATGCTTGTCCAAGTATTTCCCAATTGGTTCCTGAAGAGAATTTATGGTAGATACAATGGGCCTGAATGGTGGTGTTGTGGGGTGTTTGAGGATTCTGGAAATCATGTCTATTTAAGGTATAGGTTTTCATGAGGTATGTCTTCTCTTCATTTGTGATGGTTTCAATTTCCAAGGCTTTATCGATTTCTTTAGTGAGAATTATTTGAAACTCATTTGTTCGGTCAAAAGATAATTTCATATAGATGTTGTCATCTTGTACATGCACGTTAACGCTCCCCAAGTAATACTCTGGGTCCATAACTACCAGTGCTCCTCACTTATCAGCTTGAATGACCTTTTATTTTGTAATTGGATGCTATTTGTTCAAGAGCCTATCTTTCTTTTTATGTGCTGTTTGTGGATTTCGATTTTGGTTGTTTGAAAATGGTACGTAGATGTTGCTGGACAACTGCTTTGAATGCGTCTAATACCTTGTGGCTAATTGGAGCGATGAAAATACTTTTGTTACATGATCCAAGTAAGGTTTTAGTTTGTGAATGTTCTTGATCTTTCACTATACTTTCCAAATAAATGTAGCAATCTTAGAGCTTGCATGAATTATAAAATGACTGATTTGGCTTTCCAGTCATTCCAGTCCTTCTTAGTCATTAACATCTTGAAATGTCACCTAACGGAACTTCAAATCAAAACTTTGCAAAAAGGAACATCTTATGTACCCACCTACCACTCTAATGCCCTGGAAGGCCAAATCAGTCTTTTAAAGTTTAAAAATTATGAAGAACAATTAAAATAAATAATAAAGAATTCTCGTGAGAAACTTTGCACCTTTTTTTTTTTTCCCCTTTCTTTTCCTTTTTTGGAGGAGAGGATAGAGTCTCTACCAACCCGACAGGGCTTAATTGAGATCTTATGTTGTTGGTGAGAGATATTCCGTTAGAGCCCCCCATATCTCCTCACCGAGTTTACGTTTACGTGGGCTTTTAATGACATATAAACTAGTCTCAAGTTTACAAATTGCAAATCTGCCTCTCCACATCTCAAATGTAGGGGGTTCTTTCTGTCGCCACAGTGAAGCTATACATAACCTTGCTACTGTAACTGCAATATAGATAAAATATCTATATATATATACATTCCATGTGTAGGTGTTTTATGCTCTATGACCCCCAGCATCAGAACTAATGGGGTTATCTCAATATGTACTCCTGTGACTTCAGTTAAAAATATCTGTATCCTATTTATCAATAATCTCAGCTCTGAACATGTAGCAAACATGTGAACTATATCCGCCTGTTCCCCCCCACATCGAGTACATTTGTCCTCATTTACTCCACCCCAGCGTGCCAATTTAGCAGGTGTATAATATAGATTAAACATGGTTTTATATTGCTGGTTTTTCAGATTTGAGGATATTAGAAGTTTTTCAGCTAAATAAATAGATTCTTGCAGAATACTCCCTTCTGCGACCACTCTCAATTTCCATTTATCGTTCTGTGCCTCAACATCATCCTTTTGTGTATCAATAAGTGCCTGATATATATCCCCAATTTTACCCCGGGCCATCACAATTTCTAAAAGATTGTTTTTCTCAGCCAAACGTGAGATATCCCTCCTTCTGCACAAGAAGTCTCAGATCTGCAAATATTTTTAAAAAAATCCGCTTTAGGAAGGTCATAGTTAGTCATCAATGTATCATACGTTTTAACACCACTACTGTCTACCAGCTGGCCCAAAGTTATAATACCCTTAATTCTCCATTTATTCATAATGCCATCTAAGAAGACAGATGGAAGTAGTGCCGCTGCATCCGTGGGTGTATAATAGTTTATTTTACCCATATTTAGCTGCCTCTTTATTTGGCGCCAGGCCTTACAAGCTGCCTGGAGGACTTTGAAGCGGGTCTTCTTATAATAACTTGGCTCTAGAATTTTAAAAAATGTTCGCTCTGTCCTTGCACCTAATAATAGCTGATATATATGAGGCACATCCCCTAGAGTTTCACCACTAGTTCCCACCAATAAAATTCCAATGTACTGTAATAAACATGCACAATAATAAAATTGAAAATTGGGCACTGCCCACCCCCCTTTATCCCGTGGTAGGGTCATAAATTTTAGTGCTCGTCGGGGTTTCCCCTGTGCCCATAAAATTATTGCAAATAGATTGTAGTCTCTGTATTTGTTGTTTTGTGATTTCCAGTGGTACTGCCCTAAAAAAATATAAAACATTTGGAAGAACATTCATTTTGATAACATTGCATCTTCCCAGTAATGGCAGATGTAAGTTTTCCATCCTATCCAAATCTCTTTTAATTTTATTAAGAAGAGATTCCCAATTACATTTAACCATCATATCTAAACAAGCATTCAGGCGTATTCCCAAATATACGGCCTCCTCTAAAACTCTCTGATCCCTAAATCGTGTTTGTTCAGTATAGATTACCTGTGTCTTAGTTAAGTTCAATTTATAACCCGCACTCCTCCCAAATTTTACTGCCAATTGCTCCGTCTGTTCCAATGTAGATGCCGGGTCTGGTGTAATTATTGCAATATCATCTGCATACGCGAGTATATCAACCCGCTCCAGCCTTGGGCCGGACAGCTGAGCGTTTAATCTATGCTCTAGTAGGTTTAAGAACGGATTGATCTACATCGCAAATAACAGAGGGGAGCACGGGCATCCTTGGCGAATGCCCCTTGATATAATTAATGGTTTTGATTCTAGCCCTAGTGTACATATTCGTGCCTTTGGAGATCTGTACATTGTCTTAATGGCCTGGATAAACCCTGTACCAACACCATATAGCCTAAGTGTGGTCCATAGAAATTCCCATGAGACACGGTGAAACGCTTTTTCTGCGTCTAATAATATCACCCCACATGGCATCTTACGTGTATTAGCAATATCCAGTAATGTTGTTACTCTACTTGTATGATTGACCGTGTCTCTGCCTGATATGAACCCGTGCTGGTGAACTGAAACCAGGGTCTTAATGACATGTGATAGACGTGTCGCTAAAATCTTTGCGTACGTTTTACAGTCGCAGTTTATTAAAGATATTGGTCTGAACGATCCTGGGAGTGTAGGAGGTTTTTCTTTCTTTAAAAGTACAATAATACTTGCTTCATCCCAGGATAGTGGAGCAGTGCTTTTTTGTGCCTCTTGACACACCTCAAGCATATCTGCCTGAATTTCAGATAGTAATAACTTATATATTTCTAATGGGAGTCTATCTGGCCCGGCAGCTTTTCCCATAGCCAATGAGCCCACAGCATCTACCAACTCCTGCATTGATATTGGCTCCTCTAATGCCCTCTTATCATCTTCATCCAAAATTATCCTGTATGGATCCTTATATAGCTCCTCCTGATCATCTCAACTATGATCTTCCTCAGAATACAGTTTTTCATAGCATGCTCTAAATACTTCTAAAATACCCTCTGGTGTTTCTATTATGTTCCCTGATGAGTCCTCGATTGTCTCTATAATATTTTTAACCTCCTTGCACCTGATCTTCTTCGCTAGGCATCTGCCAGTAGTTTCCCCAAACTCATAACAATCTTTCCTGAAGAGATGGTATTTTTGGGCAATATCTTTAGGCCATTCCTCATCAATCTTAGATTTACCCCAAGCCACCTCTGTTTGTGCATGTGCGATGTCGGCCTTATCCCGTACTGCTTCGATTAATCTACATTCTAAACGGCGTAACTCCTCATGTAATTGTATCTGATGTTGTCTAAGTTGTTTCTGAATGCGTAGACCAAAACCGATTATCTCTCCCCTAAGTCCGGCTTTCATCGCATCCCAAACCATCCCTAATTTAGTGGAAACTCGATTAATAGCCAGAAAATCTATCACCCATTTACGAATGTGAGTGACAAACTCTTCATTTAACATTAGTTTTTTATCAAAAGAGAATGTGCTTCTAGGTCGCATTAAACCAGATATTGCAAGTTTGAGCATAATTGGGTTATGATCCGAAGTTATACGGGGATAAATCGATATTTGTGCGTCTTTTAGGAGCGCTTTGGTTATAAAAAAATAATCTATTCTAGTAAACTTTTGATGGGGGCATGAGTAATGCGTATATCCTGGTTCGGGGTGTTTTAGCCTAGGCCATACATCAACTAAACCATGTTCTTGGAGAAGCTGTTGTAGAGCTTTATAAACTCTGGGTTTTTTGCCAATATATTTATCACCTCCGGATCCTTTAATGATATCTTCAAATTGAATGTTAAAATCGCCAGACAGAATCACTGGAGTTGCCCAATTAGCTAATTCCATATTAAGATATTGAATTACTTGTTCCTCATCATGATTAGAGCCGTAAACAGAACATATTGTATAAATTTTGTTAGCCACAATGCATTCAATCATGGCCCATCGCCCATATTTATCTGCAGCCCTTTTAGTTGTTTTTAAAAGACCCTTTTTAGAAAGTATAGCAACCCCACGAGTGGTGGTCCCTTGTGTAGTACACACCTGCATTTCCAGACCAAACTCTCTCAAACATTTTTGTTTGCTCCAAGGAATATGTGTGTCTTGGATACAAACTATATCAGGCGACATGTTCTTTATTTCATACGCCACTCTTTGACGCTTCCCCTTATCATTAAGGCCACGCACATTAAATGTGCACACTGTTAGCCCTGCCATCAGCCTGCTTTGGATCATTATATAACCTTTCCTGCCCTTCTCGGTTGCCTCTCCCTCTAAAGAAAGAGGGGGGAAAAAAAGGGAAAGGAAAAAGAGAGGAAGGAAGGAAAGAAAGGAAAAAAAAAAAAAAAGTAGTACTCTGTTTTCTATGATGTGGTATATGTACAGTTCATTTGTATTATTAGCTCCTTTTCTTTTTTCTGCTGAATTTATATAACTTTACAATGGCTGTTTTTTTTTTCTGTTGATCCCATATGATTTTGCAATGTTTTTATTTCCTGTCATGGGGTGCATATTGTGTATTTTCTTATGATTTGCCTTATTCTCGTGTATCAACTTACTGACTTAATAAAAAAAAAAAAGATACTTTGCACCTTTTTAAGAACTAATTTAAAAAATACTTTGAGTGCGAATTGGGGACGCCCCCCAGATCTTGGGGACAGCGCATTTAGTGAATGTTTTATTCTCATACTCAGGAGGATTCACCAATCAGCACCACAGAAATTAGCTTAACTTGATTAACTGACCCACCTGTAAGTGCGTGAGTCTAATTAAGAGTTGGATTGGATACTCCTTATCATTATCATCAAAAACCACACAAGCGCGTATAGTACTGCTACACCTGGTGTCCTACCTGACCCCGACAGCACTTAGGTGTTAATACACGTACATTGATCACCCAACATCAAAATGGAAGCTCCAGGACTATAACCAGTGACCAAAGGGCTTGTAACAAGCATCTAGACAGTCTCCACTTCAAGGCATTACACAAACGCCCACAATACCAGTGTACCTGGTTTTAAACTTGAGGCTGTGCCTGGTCCCTGACGGCTCACCAGTGCTGCTGTTTCCTGACCCACCTCCCGCAACTGTAAGCATGCTTGCATGAACATTCTGATGAGCAACTCCAAAGAGAGCGCGAAATAAGCAATAATATCTGTTAACTGGCAGCTGCCTAAACACCACTTGCTGCAGCCCTGTTCTGTTGCAAGCTCTGCACACTATGCTGGCGATCTGTTAATGTCCAATATACAACTGCACACATGATAAAAAAAAATAACCGAATGTCTGAACCTACGAATAAATAATACTCTGGACACCTTGGGCACTACCTGTGTGACAACTTAGGATCAGTTCTTCCCTACTAGAACCCAACTGAACGATGTGGTCCATTTTCCTGATCCCCGTGATGTGAAACTATATACCTGACATTTATTACCTGATAGTCTGCCATTGCATGACTCTATATGAACTTCCAAGCGCTATCCAGCCTTTGATTGTTGTTGTCCTTCTTCTGTCTGGCAACCCAAGTAATGTATTACATAGACAACTTAGTAGCACTGACAGAGTACTCAGCTGGTGACTATTCACTGCAGCGCTCTGGTACCTTATCATACCAAACATACAAAGGAGAAAAATATAGACAAACACCCAGCGAAGACAGCAAATCAAACCTGGTCAGCAAGATAATAAGGACATCTTACCAATGCACACTAAATATTTTAAAGAACTCAAAGGAATCAGACGTTAAGTATATAACTCTCTGTGCTTCTAAGTGAGACTAAATACCTATACAAAGAGTGGACAAACAGCTTGCATTGGCCCAGCACCCAGAGCCTGAAAATCGGCTGTGGCTAACAATACTGCCCACAATAGTTCAACAACTGAACCACATCTCAGATCACTAGACCGACTTATACTACTATACAAGACATAGTATAGCAAACAAGATAACAAAGCAACAACATCCAACCCTATCAGAAACCAAAAACACACCATATAGCAGAAAAGAATAAAACAAACAAGATCAAGCCTGACCCACCGAACCTAGACTCACCAATCAAGGGCAAGAATTACATAAATGCTGCAGTGGAGATGATCTTAAAGAAACTGGTATACGTCCATGACTTGGCTAAGTCGATTAAAGAAAATACTGACACTTTGCAGAATGAAATCTGTGCCATCTACCAAGATAGTAAAAAAATCAATACCAGGATTGCTGAGACCGAGAATAGAGTTTGTAATCTTGAAGACTCTAAAAACAAAACACACATAACTATCTCTGCTCTAACCAGCACCACCAGATCACTATTGAAGACCTAACGAAACTCAGAGATAGAGAACAACAAGGGAATCTTCACATTTTTGGTATTACAAAAGGAGAAGAGGGAACAGAAGGCTCTTGCATCCCTTTCCTAAAGAAATGGTTCATAATAAACACAGATATAATCTTCGGAAAAAAATAGAATTTTACAGGGCGCACAGAGTCCCTACGAGGAAGATTCCTAACCAGTCTCACCCACGCCCCATTGTATGCAAACCTCTCCTCTATCAACATGTTGAACAAATCTTTGCATTCATGAGGGAACACCACCACATACAATGGAGAGGCAACACAATCTTTGTCTAACAGGGCTATTCTAAATCCCTGATCGAGACCATAAAGGTTTTCCTAGCCCTACAACCCAGACTAAAAGCAATGAATTGCCAGTTCTTTTTCGTAGGCCTGTCCAGAAACTGGGTAACAATACAAGGCACCTCACACACCTTCAATGACCACACTCATATGATTCTTGGACGAAAAAGATGAAGTTGTAACGAATACCTTGACGCACAATTCTACAGATTCAGAACATTGTTTCAATCCCTCCTTAGCTAATAATCAATATATATGTATATGTTTTAATATAGGATGAAATGCATAATCGGAATAGATGTTATAATTAGTGGATTTGAAAGTAATCTGCACTATTGTGATTGGGATGTTTGCAACTCAAGAAGACATGCTCAGATATATATTAATAATATTGCTTGAGGCACATAAGATAGCAGAAGAACAACTGATTAGAGAAGATGAGGCAAATTAGATCTGAACGTTCTCAAAACAGCACCCATAATATAGACACCTTGCAAAATGCACACATACCAGCAATAGTACGACTAACTAAATAAGAGATGCAGGGAATTGTAACCGAACACTTTCGAAATGACTCCCGCTAAACAATCATTAATTCCTATGATAGGATGAGGGAATAGATATGGAATACCCCTGAGATGGCGCCCAAACGGGGCCTTACGATTATACATTACTTTGAGTATGGCTCCCTTTACTTCCTGGTCCTTAAATAGTACTTCCAGTATTGGCGCGAAAGGCACAGCTGGAGATACAATGGTGTGAGACGTGGACTGAACGTCATTGTGACAGGTAGGAGATAATAGAATCTTAGAGGACACATTCAAATTTGTGTATTAGTGTTTGTAAAACACATAAGGGAACATGGATTGACATATAAGTACTGTTCTTTTTCCTTAGATACTGGGAAGGTAAAACAACCGAATGACATTGAAAAATGGAAACATATGAATCAGAGAAAACAATAGGAGATTGGAACTGGTAAACATATTCAGTAAAACTGCAGGGACGGAATTATAACCGGAGATAAGGTAGGACTTCCAGAAAGAGACAAAATATGCATTTACAATTTCTGGTTTAGATAATAGTGAGGCAGAAACACTGACCCCATGAATAATTAATTGCCATACAGGTGTTTGCACATGACAAGAAGAAGACGGGTATGAGCCAAACTATGCAATTGGGTTATAACAGGGCGGATTCTGTATGACCACAGCCCTACTTCGCGAATATGATTTAGACTCACAAATAGGTGTTTTGCTCTTATACATAATATTAATTTTATTGAATGTGGGTTATGAATTGCACCACGTCCCGCATAATCTCATGCATGTTCTCTGTGTAATGAGTCAATCTTAGCGTACATGTATTTTCACATTATACTTAGGGTGATGGATAACATCCAATATAGAAGATTTTTGGTTTCCACCAATAATGTAAAAATTGATAAGTGTGTGTATTCTTACACACTACAACCGAAATATCTCATTGTATTCCATCCCTGAAGAAGTCGTGGGAAATACCCAATACGAAGAAACACGTGCTGGCTGGGCACTTTAGACAAAAAGAAAATAAAGAACAAAAGACAGAGAATTCTAAAATTGTTATGTATTTTATATGTAACTGAATCTAGGAGTGTATGCTTCGGGTTTGAATTATATTGTTTGGTTGGATCAACTTTAGTCTTAACATTAGGAGGCTGGGTGATTTCTCCTTCCTTTTGAGCACTACTGATACAGATAGTAGGCGATAGTGACACACCGATATAGTGAGCGCCAAATAGTAACTCCGAAAATAATCACCCACAGAGTTTATTAGAAATAGGAGGTTTCCTCTCCGAAAAAGCCATTTTTGTATTATCTACTGTTGATGTTGAACTCTTGTTTCCTGGAGGAGCAGTTTCGTCTCCTATTGCCATGCCTTTTGTGTATCTAAGGGGGAGGGTGGACGGGAGAGGGGATTGCTCAAAATGGATTGTTGGTTAATGCTACCTTAGTTGATTTTTGGGTTTTTTATGCTCTGCCCTTTGCTCTGCCCTTTACTCTTCTTTTTTACTCTTCATTTGTTATCAGAAATGTGAATTCGACTTACCTTACTTGTCAATAAGACACCGGCCAAATTACTTACGAGGTTTCCTGGGATTGAATACATCCCCTGAGACGCAGTCAGAGGAATCCCACCAAACCCTTTTATATCTTAAACAGCAAATGCCGCTAGGACTGTAAGACGACCAGTACTACACTTTATCAACCTACTAAGGTGACCTTGATACCTCTATACCTATGTTGGCATACAACTCAGTTATTGTGCAATTAGGGTCTATATTGCTGATACAGATGTTCAAATAACAGACCCCTCACAAAATATTAAGAGAGTATAACTAAACGTGAAAGGGATCAATCATCCGATAAAGAAAATCTGCTGCATTTGTTAAAAAGATGTTTTAGATTTGATCAACGCAAAAAAAAAATAGACATGATATCTAATCTATCAGACAGCCAAGAAAGATAGAATATTTCAAAACTTTCAAAGAATAACACAATGTTTCATTATTAACGTTTATGTACCTACAAAAGACGATCCGTTATTCTGCTGCAAACTCTCAGCACAGCTTAAAATTATACCATACGAAGATTTAACGATAAACCCTCAAAAGGATCAAAGTAACACGCAATGTATCAAAGATGTAATAGTAAATTTCCTTAACCCCTTCAGCGTGGCGCGGATTACCGCGCCGTGCTGAAGGTTCGTTGCGCGGGCGGGGCCGTGACGGAGCGGTTCCGTCATACGCACAGCGCAACCGATGCGCATGACGGAACCGCTCCGTCATGCGCATCGAAAGGGTTAAAGACAATAAGGAGGACAAAACCGCAGACCTCACCAGATTGGAAGCCCTCAAAATCTCTAAAAGCTCTAAAAATTCAGATCTAATATGAATAGAAGAGTCACTAACAGACTTCTAAAATTGGAGATAGGTATAATAACTTTTGAAAAACAACATATTTCCACTAGAGACAACCAGACCTTAAATGAAATTGCTAAAAAGAATTACGAATACAACAAGATCATAAGTACTAGAGCAGGTATTTGGCTCAATAAACAAAAATGTATTAGGCTATGAGACTCAGATAAACAGGCAAAACATTAGCAGCATATCTAAAACACAAACTGCAAACGTTTACCATTAATGCAATCAAAGACAAGAAGGAATATGTAAAAACAAATCCAATTAAAAGTCTTTAATTTTTGTACCTAACTCTCTATGAGGATAACAATACTTGGAAACATGAAAAATTAAAATCTTATCTCGAAAAAGCTCAACTTCCCAATCTAACGGACTGGGAAAAAAAATTGATCAATAGCCTTATAACTAAAGAGAAAATATTAAATGCCATTAATGCCATTAAAAAACTGAAAACCGGCAATGCCTCTGGTCCGGATGGTATAATTCACAGTTCTTCAAACCCCTTCTCTAAAACTCTTGTCCCACCATTATTAAGGCTATATACGCAGTATGTCCCCCCTGAACAAATCAGTTTTTTTTTGTTTTATATCAGTCTGGACAAGTAAATGGTACACCAACAGAACCAATAATTGCGGTGATACCAAAAGACCTTTTACTCCCAAAAAGCTACAGACCAATCTCAATAATCAATTTGGACTGTAAGATATATGCTATGATACTCTCCGCCAGAATATAAAATACATATCTAAACTAATCCACCCCTCCCAAGTAAGCTCTTGAAAAATAGACCCCCTTGAGCAACAACACAAGGATACTTTGTCATGTCCTAGAAAAAGCAAAAACAACAAAATATCCCACTGTAGCCACCACTCTTGACGCAGAGAAAGTGTTCAATAAGGTAGATTGGAAATACTTACATTTGACCCTTGAACATTTTTAAGTTGGAGAACCGCTTATCCGCATGATCATGGCACTCTACCATAAACCGGTCGCTAAAGTCAGAGCAGGAAGTGCTATCTCATCTGCATTTTCCCTGAAACAAGGATTCAGGCAAGGCTGAGTGTCCCCACCATTCTTACTAGCATTAGAACCATTCTGATGACAACTAAGGGAAACGGAGATACTGCTGGGGTCCCATTTGGTGAACCACTGTGAAAATAGTGGCTTATGCTGACAAGGTTTTGGTCACCACTGAGAATGCCCAAACATCCATACCCACTCTAATGACCTCTGTCCAGGAGTTTTCAGAAGTATATGGGATGCACTCTCAATAAAGATAAGTCAGAAGTAAAACTCCTCAATAACTATGGAAACAAAGATATTTTGGGCAGCTTTGGGCTGGCATGACAGACCGGATGTATTAAGTACTTAGGCATAGAATCAACCGGCAACCTCATCACTACCTTGCACCATAAAAAAAAGACACTGCTCAAGAAGATTAATGATCTCCTTGATGAATGGTCACCTAAATTTCTCTCATGGTGGGGTAGAGCAGAATCTCTTAAAATGATGATCACCGCCTCAGTTAATTATCTAATTAGCATGCTGCCCATATCCTTAACTGAAGATTTCCTCACAAGAGTTAATAGCATGTTTACCACATTTTTGTGGCAGAGCAAGAAGCAAGAATCTCACTTAAAACCTCAAACTCTCTAAAGACACAGGAGGAATAGGTCTTCCAAATTTTAGGTATTATCAAACAGTCTACCTCTTTAAACAAGGCACTAACTGGTTCCTTGAAGAATAAGAGTACCAACCAATCTGGGTAAAACAAGAGACATCTCTGTCAAAGGGGACACCTATTAGTACTTTTCTGATAATGCAGCATTTTCCTTTGCCCCATTCCAAATACATAATGCACAATACCTAAAATGCTATTTTTAAAAATTGCCTACCGGTCCGCAGGTAAACTCAGCAACTCTAATATGACATCCATATGGCTCAATTCTAAAACTGAAAGTGTTAGCAATACAATTATATGATCTAACTTGTCAGAAAAGGGAATCAACCTGATCAAACACAGCTATGAGGACAACATACATCTCTCTTCTACTTTACAGGCATGATTTTGACTGGATATTATGGATTTTTACAAGTTCATATTAACGGAGCTCCGAGATGTATAGCATTCGTATAGTCCAACCTCGACAGGATTAGCGCTTATACTAGCAGTCTTCTGGCCAGGAACAGAAGAATGGGGAGAATTTTCCTGATCATCCGCAGAAGGCCGTAGCAGGTGCCTGCAACTTTCCGCGCCTGTTCCTTAAAATCCAGTACGACTCCTAGACTTTTTATGGACTTTTTCGAATTGGGGGGTCCTAGGCTGATAGGCCACCAAGAGTCTATATTCAGAGGGGTCACCTTGCCAAGAAGCATGATTTCTGTTTTAGCTCCATTGAGCTTCAAATAGGAGGCATCCATCCAGGTGGCCACTTTTTCTAGACAGGACGTAAGGACCCCCCCTGAGTTGTCATTTTTGTTCAAGGAAACGACTGAGTATCATCTGCATAGGTCACTATCTGCACCCCAAATGGGGTGACAATATGAGCCAGCGAACTCAGGTAGAAGTTGAACAGAGTGGGGCTTAACGTGGAGGGACTCCGCAGGTAAGAGACACTGGATCAGATTCCTCAAAGACAGAAAAAACTCTATCTTCCTTAAAAGACTGCAGCCACTTCAGTGCAATACCTTTAATCCCAATGCCTCGAAGTCTGCTGATCAAGAGCGAGTGGTTGACAGTATCGAAGGCTGCGCTGAGATCTAATAAAATAATAACAGCGTAGCCTCCGCTGTCAAGAATCTTCCTAGTTTCCTCCACAACCGACAGAAGGGCGGTCTCAGTGCCCTGCTGCTATCTGAAGCCTGTTTGAGAGGAATGCAGCAGATCATTGTTTTCCAAAAAGCTTGACAAGACCGAGTTTACATGTTTCTCGGCGATTTTACTAATGCCAGGGAGCAGGGATATAGGTCGATAATTCACCCAGTCTTCCGGATCCAGATTGGGCTTCTTCAACAGAGCCTTGACCATTGCCCTCTTCCACAGGGGAGGTACGATACCTGTAAGGAAGGAGGCATTAATCAGGTCAACTATGACCGGAGAAATGGTCTTCCTAAAATTAAGAACAGTGGGTGGAGCTGGGTCAGAGGGTGAGCCAGATTTAAGATGAGTTAAGATTTCAGCTAAGGAGACCTCATCCAATAGGGGAAATTCTTCCAGTGAAACTTGCTCCTGCATTGGATCAGTTTGATGCACCAGCTGCATATCTCTTTCCATAAGGAAAGCTTTATAGCTGGTTTGAATTTTTACTGAAAAGAATTCCGCTAGCTGATTACACCAAGTTTGAAGATTGTCTATGGCCAGTGAAGGAGCAGAAGGTGTCAAAAGTGATTTAGCAATCAAGAAAATTTCACGCGGAGAGTTCATCACTGATGTTATTTTCTCCTGATAGTAATTACTTTGAGCAGATTTTATCTCTACTTTGTAGCGTTTAATAGCTACCCTGTATTTAACTTTATTGATAGAGGAGAAGTCTTTTCTTCATTTCCTTTCGAGTACTTTGCACTCTTGTTTGAGCTTCCGGAGTCCCGAAGAGTGCCAAGGGTTTTTCTTGGAACTAGTTTTCATTCTGTGTCTCTTATTTAGGGAGAATGATATCTAATGCGGACTCTAGCCAGCAGTTAAAGGAGTCATTAGCAATTATGGGACTCGGATGAAGTGTGGGTCTAGTGGTTTCTAATTCATTCTCCCACACGTTCCACGGTAGAGTGGACCAGGTCCGAATGAGTTTATTTGTTTTCTTAACTAGGGAATTTGTTTCCTGCCCAACCCATGTGAATGGGAGCAGGAAATGGTGGGACCAGGGTAAGGGAATAGGTTGAGATGCAACCAGAGATTGAATTTTAGAAAAAATAGGGTGAGTGCAGTAAGAATTAGGCAGTTTTCAATTTTTAAAAACAGATCCTCATGAAAATAAAACAATTGAAAGTGCAGTCTCCCTTAATACTTCCCACCAGCGTTACTTGTCACCAATAGCATCCTTCGCGGTCGCGTCCTCAGTTCCTAATGAGGCCGAGTGCGCCAGATCATTTGGGGGGGCTCAAGCGCGGTCGTAAGAACAACTAGAATGGTGACCCACACAGAGGTAACCAGCGCTAGGAGCATTGAACACAGCTCCGATTCTGAACGTGAGTGCAGTAAGAATTAGGCAGTTTTCAAATTTAAAAAACAGATCCTCATGAAAATAAAACAATTCTACGTGCAGTCTCCCTTAATACTTCCCACCAGCATTACTTGTCACCAATAGCGTCCTCTGTGTGGTGATATCTCAGCATGCAAGGACCCTCGGTGTCCGCTGAAGTACCTGTCCACTAATCTAATGGGATGTTCATCTTTTAGCCTTTCTATGTGCATATAAATTAGTGATGTTATGGATATGTAGGGTTCACTGACAAAATATGGATGTAAAAATATCGACTCCCTATACTTAAACAGGTAAGTACAAAAATATCGGCAAAAAATATTGATGTTAAAAATATAGTTGTACGAAATATCGATTTTTATATATATATACTATATATATATATATATATATATATATATATATATATATATATATATATATATAAATGAAAACATTAAAACATGAAACTATTTAAAAATCTTTCAACTTAAATTTACCACTCCAGTCAGTGCAACAGTAGGGAAAGTTGGATAGTGCAGGGGTAAAAATGACTATTCCCACTGCAATGAGTGCAACAATAGGGAAAGTGTTGGATAGCAGAGGGGTAAAAATTACTATTCCCACTCCAATGAGTGCAACAGTAGGGAAAGTGTTGGATAACGGAAAGGTGAAAATTACTATTCCCACTCCAGTGAGTGCAACAGTAGGGAAAGTGTTGAATAGCGCATGGGTAAAACTTACTATTCCCACTCCAGTGAGTGCAGCAGTAGGGAAAATGTTGGATAGTGGCAGGATTAAATTAACTATACTCATTTTAATCAGTGCAACAATAGGGAAAATGTTGGATTGCAAATGTGAAACAATTAATTTTCTCAATCCAGTCAGTTCAAAAGTAAAACAAAATATTAAAAACAACAAAAAATTACAAAACAGAATAAATAAATGAAAATATAAATCAATATATTACAAATTAAAATACAAATTTTAAAAAACAATGTTAAATGCATATAACAAATCCCTACAGATATTATATTACATAAAATAAAAAATACTTTTCAAACAAATAAATATTCTAATTAGAAATGGTTTAGAATCAAAAACATTCATTAATACGTAAATGTAATTTTTTTATTACCTACCCTATAACACCACACAATTCACAACCACATTTTATTTAAAAATGTGCTTACATAATTAACATAATTAATTACCAATTAAAGAAATATTAATTAAAAACAAATTAAAACTCATACAAATTAATAAACTTACCCTACTTTACCCATATAATCCCCATAAACCACTGGTAAAATTAAACTGTAAAAAAATGAATTACACAATGAAAACTTATTTTCAATTGAGAAACTAAAAGTATATAAAAAATAAATATATAAGTAAAATTAATTTACTCCCCACCCTTTACCCCACAAAAGTAAACCTCGCACACACAAAATATAAACTACCCTACCCAAATATCAATTAGTTGATAATGATTAAATAATTAATTAAACATAAATTACTTCCTACACTTTACCCCTATGAACCTCATAATCCACACCTAAAATTAATTACACAAAGTACATATTTAATTTTCAATTACTTAATATTAAGAACTAATTATTAATTAATTGAACATAAATTACTTCCCACCCTTTACCATATAAACCCCACAACCCACAAATAAATGAAATCACACAATTATCATAATTTGTTATCAATCAATTAATATAAATTAACTAAATATTAATTAATCAAAAATAAATTACTTCCCACCCATTACCCCTATAAGCCCCACAACCCGCACCTAAAGTTAATTACACAATTTCCATAATTAATTATCAATTAATTCATATTACCAACTAATTAATTACAAATTAATTACGTCCCACAATTAACACTATAAAATCTAAATTAAATAAATAAAAAATAGTTAATTTATTGTAATTAAATTACTTCCCACGCTATCCCCCTATAAACCCACAACCCGATCTGTATCTAAAAAACGCAAAACTTAACTAAAATAAAATTGAAAACTACAAAACATTTAACACATATATTAAAAAAAATAAACAATACTTCTACTGAAAACATACATCACATACATTTGAAATATAAACTAAAATACATAACACTAATGAAAAATTCGATATTTTAAACAACTATATTTTCGTAAACAAGATAAATGACTTCTATATTTCTAAAAACGTTATTTCTTACCTCAAATTCGATATTCTTGACCACGATATTCCTGCTGAAGATATTTCTGAATCACAATATTTCCAACTCGATATTTGTGTAGGTCGACATTTCCTACTCGATATTATGTCGCAACACTGATATGTAGATAGTGTTGTCGCCCGGTGGATGACGATAGAGATGACATTTGTACATTGTGCGAAAAGAGACCTTGTACATAATGTTCAGGGCATTTTGATAATGTTGTGCGAAGCTAGATGTGTAAACAAGTTTAATTTCAGGGAAACACATCCAACATTGTTGACCAAGAAAAAAATGTTCAAATGTCCATGGCTGAAATGTTATTGCGAGGACAATGTAAGAAATAAGCTGGCTTGCTACACGGGACTAACCTGGTAATTGAACACTAGATCCACAACTAAAGTCCGCAGCCATCGGCCTACTACTAGACCTAATGCTGACCCTAGCATGCAAATTGATTCTTAGTAACTGTAAAAACTTCAACATACTCTCATTTCATATGTGGAGGGAATGACTCCCATTCCCCAGAGGAGCAGATAATGTCTCTCTACAAAACTCCCAGAGGTGGTCACCACACAGACACATATGGCACTCGCTAGATGCCACCTCTTCACACTTTGAACCTCTGTAAAACAACAAGCCCCTACGGTATTCATGATTATTTAAACAAAAACAAAACACAGAATAACACATTTTTCAAAAAACCCTGCGTCACCAACGGTGTGCGGTATCGGAGAAGTGTTGCAAGACTACTGTAGGCCTGCTGGTGAACACGCTTACATTAAATTACTGGCAGTGGCCATGGCTCATAGTGCAGTCAAGAGTTGACACACAGCTCATTCTCTCATTGAGAAGTGACACACAGGTGATATTAGGGTGCTCTCTGGTTCATAAAGTGAATATTTACTTGCTAGTTAACAGTACATTATTGGATCACATCACTGGCGATTGGTAGAGGCAAGAATAAGCCCAGCACTCCACTCTGACTCACCGAGATTTGACACAGATGGGTGATGTTACTTCATCTTTCTGCTTTATATGCTTGCCCTGCTTTCTTTCTCTTGAGCTGCTACGATTCATGGAAGTTCTTCGACCTAGCTGGGGAGAGGGGCATTGGGCTGCCGCAGAGGCGGCAGTTCAAAGCTTCTTTCGAGTGGGCAGAGAGTCAGTCAGCTCTCCTCTTGATGCTCGGGAGTGTCTTACTCTGGCAGGCAGCAGTAGCACTAATGTGAACAACACACATTGTATTAATTTTTTTCACACTCAGGCCATCTGCTCCAGCCAGAGACCAGAGGAAACATAGCCCCACTCAATGACTTTTAATTTAGCAGCCCTGCCCGCGAAGGAAGATTCAGCAACTACAGGTGGATCTTAGAAAGGCCCGGCAAGGTTGACAGAGGGAGCGCAATCTGTGTTCCTGCCACGTGAAAGAAACAATGTATCCCATTGCGATGTAACCATAACAACAAGTCGTTCAGGCCCGGCAGCATGAAGTTTTTCAGCAGGTAGTCAGTGCAGTGATTTAGTGCTGGGTACAAGGCTGTTTTTTTGGAGTGCTGCATGAGCCCCAGAGCATGTCTGGGACCAATGAATGCGTGACTAATGCATTTTAATGCAGTGATGTGAGCATCAGCGTTAGTCTAACCCCTGATGCGTGGTACTTGGCAGGGCTGTTTGTCACATGTCCCGATGCATAGAGGAAATGCCCACTTTATTGATATTGCCCGTGCAATGCTTATCTATAAAGGTGCTGAATAAATAGTTGTAGCCCTTTCTGTCATTTCAAAGTGCCTTGGGAGTGCGTAAACGGGCGCATGCGCTTATTGTGGTTCTTGGCCGTTTTGAAAATCCGGCTACAGGAATCTCAAATGCATTTTCTAAAGGCATCTAAATAAGTTGGGGAAGAAAAGTGAAGAAGAGAAGGTCTCTCATATGTACTTTGTTTAACTAGCTTTTCCCTTTCATCCAGGTTAGACAATGTATGCAGGATACGTGAGACATGTCAACAGATGCCCATGGTAGCCGCGATTAAAAAATCTATTGGTGTACATTGCAGTCGAAGTAAAACTGCTCACTTATAGCAACAAATCAGCTTTTTTGACCAATGAACGTGGTGTGCTTCTTCTTGACTGTGAGAGAGTGAATTTTAAGTTCATTAGCTGATAAAGCAGCTTTGTTTTTAAAGCAATTATTGGATCTCTCTGAATTACCTTTCTCTGAGGGAGCTAAAATTGAACCTTTTTTTTTTCGAAGTATATGTTCTTTTAGTTCTAAGTGGGAATTAATGATTGTACCGAAAGATGTTATTTTTGCCATTGATTGAAATCGTATAAGTGTAATAGTGTAAGAAAACCATTTCTTCTATATTTTACCAGGAGAAGCGACAGCAATATCATTATGCCTCCTTTTATTTTCATGCATTAGAGCTCCATCCCTTAGAAGACACGGGGTCGGCGGCTCATTTCAATGCCCTTTTACAAAGAGCACTTTCCTTGCAATTATTGCTCTTTAATCATATATCATAATTATAGTGTAATAGCTGATAATTAAGTGACTACGAGCGACATGCAGACCAAATACGGCAATTAGATACAGAGGTTTTCTGGCTTATACAATTAAAAACAATTCTTGAGACATTAGCAACATTGCTAAGCTGTCTAAACTCTGCTCAGGTATATTTCATCTGTTCATTATTATTTTTGTGTTCAAATAGTTTTATTAGCTTTTGAAAGAGAAAAAGGCATACAATCGGACATACATGCAATGCAAACAAAATGCATGCGGTACAGGATGCTAATGAGAAAACAGGTAGCCGTTTATATGGCAGAGAGTCTTAAAACCACGCAGGTTTGCGAGGGCACAACCGAGGATTGTGTCCACAGTGTAACTTACTGGGCACATGTGTTCAAGAGCACAAAAAGAGACCTAACTTGTTGAGTCTAAGTCGAGGTGTGGTTCAGTACCAAGAAGCTTGGCATTATTTGTATCCTACATATTTCAAAAGTCGTCAAGAAAATGAGGACAAAAGTGACGAGCATTGGCATAGGCAATAGGTCTCGCCTTTGGGACCTTATAAGAGATTACAATGCAAGTGCTAAGCTGTTAGCCATTACAGGCGCATAGGCTCTACCTAAAAAGGTGTAGGATTGCTCCATCAACACACCTAAAGATTTCTGAGAAACGGGCTTGCACAGGGGAAAATACAGAAATGCTCGTTGGGGTGTTATTGGAACTGGTAACAGGTCAATCTAATAAAAAATAAAAGACAGGTTTGGAGATTGTGAGCAGCAGAGGAGACAGGAAGTAAACCTTATAATATATAAAACAAGGAAGATAATAAGGAGGTAATGGCCAGTTCCTAGGGGGGTAGCTTTGGTGGGAGGAGGGTTTGGGGTGTTACATCCCCCGAAGGAATATATTTCCTGGCAAATAGTTGGGTACTGGTGTGGTGTCTGTTGGATTTCACCAGTACTTTTTACATAAGCACAGACAACTGCACACACACTCTGGTGCCGATCACGATCCGGTAAAAAATTCCCCCGTGCGACTCGTATCGGGTCTTTTTACCGTACGAATCGTACAAGTGCCGTACGAACTGGCAATCACGATTCGCATGGTAAAAAGTCCATACGAACCGCACTGGGAATCATTCCCCACACGTCCTCGGGTCGGAAAATGTGTCCGACACGTCCTCGGACGATTTAGCTTACAAACGTGAAAATCCAAGTCCGACCGAGGAATCACGATCTATCCCGTGCGTCCGAGGTTACAACCGTATGGAAAAAACACCGTCCGCACCGAACTCCTACAGCAACCATGGAGACATGTGCCCGCATACGCGCCCAACACTCCCCCCAGCCCCCGTACGTCCGACACGTACCCCCCGTATATGTATACCCCCACCCGTCTAGGTACACCCCAGTACGTTCCAGTCGAACCCCCACCCCAGTACGTGTCATAGCCCCGTCTACCTACACCCCAGTACGTTCCAGTCGTACCCCCACCCCAGTACGTGTCGTACCCCCGTGTACCTACACCCCAGTACGTTCGAGCCACACCCCCACCCCAGTACGTGTCATAGCCCCGTCCACCCACACCCCAGTACGTTCCAGTCGTACCCCCACCCCAGTACGTGTCGTACCCCCCGTGTACCTACACCCCAGTACGTTCGAGCCACACCCCCACCCCAGTACGTGTCATAGCCCCGTCTACCCACACCCCAGTACGTTCCAGTCGTACCCCCACCCCAGTACGTGTCGTACCACCGTCAATGTACACCCCCCCACCCCTGTACGTGTCGTACCACCGTCTATGTACACCCCAGTACGTTCCAGTCGTACCCCCACCCCAGTACGTGTCGTACCACCGTGAACCTACACCCCAGTACGTTCGAGCCCCACCCCCACCCCAGTACGTGTCATACCCCCCGTGTACCTACACCCCAGTACGTTCCAGTCGTACCCCCACCCCTGGACGTGTCGTACCACCGTGAACCTACACCCCAGTACGTTCGAGTCGTACCCCCACCCCAGTACGTGTCGTACCACCGTCAATGTACACCCCCCCCCACCCCAGTACGTGTCGTACCACCGTCAATGTACACCCCCCACCCCTGTACGTGTCGTACCACCGTCCATGTACACCCCAGTACGTTCCAGTCGTACCCCCACCCCAGTACGTGTCGTACCACCGTCAATGTACACCCCCCCACCCCAGTACGTGTCGTACCACCGTCAATGTACACCCCCCCACCCCAGTACGTGTCGTACCCCCCGTGTACCTACACCCCAGTACGTTCCAGTCGTACCCCCACCCCTGGACGTGTCGTACCACCGTGAACCTACACCCCAGTACGTTCGAGTCGTACCCCCACCCCAGTACGTGTCGTACCACCGTCAATGTACACCCCCCCACCCCAGTACGTGTCGTACCACCGTCAATGTACACCCCCCACCCCTGTACGTGTCGTACCACCGTCCATGTACACCCCAGTACGTCCAATCGTACCCCCACCCCAGTACGTGTCGTACCACCGTCAATGTACACCCCCCCACCCCAGTACGTGTCGTACCACCGTCAATGTACACCCCCCCACCCCAGTACGTGTCGTACCACCGTGAACCTACACCCCAGTACGTTCGAGCCCCACCCCCACCCCAGTACGTGTCATACCCCCCCCCCGTGTACCTACACCCCAGTACGTTCGAGCCACACCCCCACCCCAGTACGTGTCATAGCCCCGTCTACCCACACCCCAGTACGTTCCAGTCGTACCCCCACCCCAGTACGTGTCGTACCACCGTCAATGTACACCCCCCCACCCCTGTACGTGTCGTACCACCGTCTATGTACACCCCAGTACGTTCCAGTCGTACCCCCACCCCAGTACGTGTCGTACCACCGTGAACCTACACCCCAGTACGTTCGAGCCCCACCCCCACCCCAGTACGTGTCATAGCCCCGTCTACCCACACCCCAGTACGTTCCAGTCGTACCCCCACCCCAGTACGTGTCGTACCACCGTCCATGTACACCCCAGTACGTTCCAGTCGTACCCCCACCCCAGTACGTGTCGTACCACCGTCCATGTACACCCCCCCACCCCAGTACGTGTCGTACCACCGTCAATGTACACCCCCCCACCCCAGTACGTGTCGTAACCCCCGTGTACCTACACCCCAGTACGTTCCAGTCGTACCCCCACCCCTGGACGTGTCGTACCACCGTGAACCTACACCCCAGTACGTTCGAGCCCCACCCCCACCCCAGTACGTGTCATAGCCCCGTCTACCCACACCCCAGTACGTTCCAGTCGTACCCCCACCCCAGTACGTGTCGTACCACCGTCAATGTACACCCCCCCACCCCTGTACGTGTCGTACCACCGTCTATGTACACCCCAGTACGTTCCAGTCGTACCCCCACCCCAGTACGTGTCGTACCACCGTGAACCTACACCCCAGTACGTTCGAGCCCCACCCCCACCCCAGTACGTGTCATACCCCCCGTGTACCTACACCCCAGTACGTTCCAGTCGTACCCCCACCCCAGTACGTGTCGTACCACCGTCAATGTACACCCCCCACCCCTGTACGTGTCGTACCACCGTCTATGTACACCCCCCCACCCCAGTACGTGTCGTACCACCGTCAATGTACACCCCCCACCCCAGTACGTGTCGTACCACCGTGAACCTACACCCCAGTACGTTCGAGCCCCACCCCCACCCCAGTACGTGTCATACCCCCCCCCGTGTACCTACACCCCAGTACGTTCGAGCCACACCCCCACCCCAGTACGTGTCATAGCCCCGTCTACCCACACCCCAGTACGTTCCAGTCGTACCCCCACCCCAGTACGTGTCGTACCACCGTCAATGTACACCCCCCCACCCCAGTACGTGTCGTACCACCGTCAATGTACACCCCCCCACCCCTGTACGTGTCGTACCACCGTCTATGTACACCCCAGTATGTTCGCGCCCCACCCCCACCCCAGTACGTGTCATACCCCCGTGTACCTAAACCCCAGTACGTTCCTGGCGCACCCCCAACACAACCTCCTAAGTACGGAGCGCACCCCATGCCCCAACATCACAACCGCATGTACGAGTCGTACAAAGCCACACACAAGGACATAATCGTACAACCAAATGGCCCATGTACACACCGTACACACGCTCAAAACGCACGTACACAACAAGGACAAAACAAAACAACACAAGAATACACCATTCGAAAGGCACACAGCCACTAAGCATGGCCAACAACCACTAAAATAACACAATCACTGACCTGCAACTGTCAAAAACAAACAGAGGACCAATACACCACCACTCCTTATAACACACCCACCCAAAATTCAAACACTGCCACACCCACCCATGGACCAATGAAAAGGGCCCACACACACAAACCATGAGCCTTTGCAACAGACTCACTGCTGCCAGACACCACAGAACCAGACTACAAGCTACACCACATCTTACACTTGCACACCTTCACACGACCACCCTCACAAACACCCTCTCATCACATTCACACACACACACAACCATCCACACCCCCCCCCCCAACATCCACACACCCCCCACACCCACACCATCCCCACCCACACCCCTCACCATGCCCACTACCAAGAATCCAAAGTTCAGTCACCGAGAGTTGGAGGTCCTTGTTGATCAAATCCTCAGAGTCGAGCCACAGATCTTTGGAACATTGGTCAGAAGCACCAGCCAGGCAGCCAAAACAGCCATGTGGCAGACCATCGTCGATGCTGTGAATGCTGTTGCGGACACCAGGAGGACCAAGCAGGATTGCCAGAACAGGTGGTACGATCTGCGGAGGAGGGTCAGAGCCAAGAGGCAGGAGGAACACGACCAGGCCAACGCCACCGGAGGAGGGCCCTCCCGCAGAGCCGTACAGTACCATCCCTGGGAGGAGAGGGTGATGGCCATACTGCCGGTGGAGGCAGTTGAAGGAGTAGAAGGACTCCGAGACCCGGGTGAGTACACAAACAACGCACCTCACATGGGGGGAACTGCAACCACAACCAAAATTAATAACAGGCACGCAACCACCACAAGCCATCGCATGACTCAACCACACTCCATGAGCAGGCACATGCCACTGCTGCCACCATGCCCCATGCACCCAGCTGGACAATGTCAAGTCACAGGCCACAGAAGACAACAACACATGACACGGTAACCCGGATGGCGGGAGGCTGGGCACCAAGAATCACATAGTGCGACTCCAAAGCAGACAACAATGCCCTCTGCCCATATGGCCTAGGTCACAGCCAGACAAACACTGTGTCCCAACACAGGAATGACTTGCCAGCAAATGGCGGACGCCTTGCATCAACACATGGGGGTGAAGGCACTGTTTTGCACATGACAGCAGCTAATGAACAGCCAACATTGTGAAAGAGTGGCAGCACACACCACCACAGCAGCAGCGCACAGACACACAGCAGACAAAATGGGTGCCTGGAGATCAGAAACAAACTCACATCAACAGGCCAAGGGCCACTCAAAGATCTGCTAACAGTGTGTGCCCAGGAAGCTGGGCCAAGGTGACAGAGGGTGACACACGGAGGGAGGGAGAGGGGGACACAGAGGGAGGGAGAGGGGGACTGAGAGGGAGGGAGACGGACAGAGGGAGGAGGCTGACACACAGAGTGAGGGAGAGGGGGACAGAGAGGGAGGGAGAGGGGGACAGAGAGGGAGGGAGACACAGGAAGATGGACAGAGGGAGGAGGCTGACACACAGAGGGAGGGAGAGGGGGACAGAGAGGGAGGGAGAGGGGGACAGAGAAGGAGGGAGACACAGGGAGAGCAAATCAGTCCTTTGGTGTGTGGGAATGTCTGCTCGTCAGCAGGTGGACTGCGTGCATGTAGACAAGGGTGGCCAGTGCCAGAACCCCCCCTCTTCATCATGGCAAAACGCAGGGCCATGTCACAACCTGTACACGAGCACAAGGACAGCCACCTGCATCATATAAGTGTGTGGATCCACTCCATGTGCACATGTACAGTGCTACAAGGAAGGCGCAAATGCATGGCTCGCCACACATGCACACTCCACTGCTGACTGCAGTCACACTTGACGCAGCAAGTAAGACTGTGCCACACATAGTTAAAGGGGCCAAATTGGTGCCCAAGGGACACACCCATGCACAAGTGCACTGTGAGTGGAATGCAAGACAGATCCTAATTCCAAGAGGAAAAGTGCCAACTTTGTAACTGATGAAACATGGATGTTGCATGGATCAAAATTAACATTTTCTCTCTCACACACAGGTCAACGTCGTGCTGCACCCCCCAACACTGGGGGGGAACACTCACAGGACCCGGATCTGCAGGAGACCAATCCCACCGGCAGCGACCACTCTCACCACTCTGCGGACGACCCCGACCGACCTGGCCCCTCTGGTGTCCAACCACCTGCAGCACCTGCGTCCGGTACAACCGTGCCAACCACCACCCCCACTCCTGCCACATCCCAGGAGACACCCAGGATCCCTGCCCCAACACCACAATGCAGCCAGGCTCGCCAGGAGGGACACGGTGTCCCGGGCACCCAGGAGGAGGCAGGCGACAACGCCAATGCCACCCCTCAGGGGTCCCGGAGACCCGATGTTCCCACAAGTGCAGGCCAGACGCAAGTGGGCAGGGGTGGTGGGAGTGGAGGACGGCGGAGGCGCGAGCCTGACCAGTTGGCTGGGGATCCGGTATTTTCCCATGTCCGTAACATCCTGGACTCATACCGGCAGGACACCACGGGCATGGCCCAGGTTGTGTCCGTCCTCGAGGGGATCAAGGTCCAGCAGGCCCAGCAACATGCGGAGCTAATAGCCTGTCTACAGGTACACCAACGGAGGATGGAGGACAGACAGGCTGAGCAAGTGACGGCGTCCCAGGGGATTCACGCTGAACTCCGTCGGATGGCCGACACCATGGCCGACCCTCCCTGTGCCAGAAGGCGGAGAACATCACCACCCACAGGGAGGGATCATGAGGAGGAGGAGGAAACATCCGACGGAGCATCCCAGACGTCGTCACGGCCTGCTGCTGAGGTTCCCCGCAGGAAGCCGGGTCGTCCACGGAAAGGACCGTGAGGGTGGCTGCTACATCACCATCTCCCAGGACACCTGGCCTGGCACCTGGCCCACTGGAGCAACAGCATCACAGCATCAAGAGACATTCTCTGCCACATGGCCCTGCTGGTCACTGGCTGACCAATGTTGACAAAGACTGTGGCATGGACTCTGAGGATTTCCAATGGCAAGGACACCAACTCCCCTACTGAACTTTGGATTCCCTAATCCCGGAAAGCCCCTCACTTTGTCCCCCCCCCCCCAATAATAAATCACACTATTAAGAGTAGATGCCTGCTGGTAGCATTATTACCTAACATGTGTCTTGTACAGTCTAAACATGCCTGAGTCATCTGTTCACTTCAACCATCCACACCCTGGGGCCTGAGTCTGGCACAGGACACATGGGTCACAGTTTATTAGGCAAGACAGACATGGAGCACCATACACACCCGTGATGGTCAGAACCAGCTGAGGGGGTGGCCGAACAACCGTGCTGACAGACACATTGAGTACAGCAACAGTCATGCGCAGAGGTCAGGGATCCTGGCCCGTGTCCTGGGGGGCACCCAGGTATGTGTAGACAGGTGGCAGAACCATGTCCTGCAAGCTTGAGTCCGGTGGATGCAGAGAATGGGGTCATGGACAACGTTGGATGCATGGGGATGGCACATGTCACAATACCCACACAGTCATGGACATCATGCCCAATACACAGTCTCAGCACACACACACAGCTTGCATCTTGCCACTCGACACATTGACACATAGCCACAATCAGGGAATACCATGCCAGACATGCAGGATGCACCGTGCCAACACACCAGCATTGACTGAGAAGAGGCACCTTGGAGGCATAGGGACACCTTTATTAGTCATGTTTTTGGGATTGCAGAGGCAACTTGAAGTACACATGAACACATCATGTGGAGTAACATGTGGCTCCAACACTGGCAACCCCTTCTGCAGCACAAATGCGTGATAGCCATGGAACTGGCACACAAGCGTCGGCTAACAGCTAAACACCCACAGCTGCTCACGGAGAGCCTGCCATACACCATACATCCGCTGATGTGGAAGTCCCACGCCATGTCAAGACAATGTTAACCGTATGTGTCCGAGGGCAGTGTCACACACATTGATGCCATCATCACAATCCACTATCCCATCACTGATGACTGACAACCAGGCAGCCCATCTATTCAGGTGTACCCAGCTGCATGTCGTGTCCCATGGGGATGCCACATGTCTGCAGAGGAACCAAACCCCGACCGGGGCAGTGTGCACACATCGTGAACAACTGCCACACCCAATACACCCCAGATGCATCCCTTACCCCATGGAGACTTCCAAACGTGTCCGTGCCTGTAACGCTGAGTCAGCCCACGATGTCATGTCCATGAGGAATAGCAGTGCCACAACAATGCAACCAGCAAACGGCATGCGCAGGTACCTGGGGAAGAGAGACACACAAGAAGTCAGCCACAAAAAGCACAGCCACTTGCATGTGCAGTTACTCGACACATGTATGGATGACAACATGCTAGGTCACAATTATGACTGGGGAAATACTACCATCACTGCCACCATCACTCCAGTGACACTCCCACACACACCTCTGACCCACGTGCCATACATGCAGGTGGAGACACACATCACAACGCATGCCACACGGGGACCAATGCGAGCACACTCAGACCCTGGTACTCACCACTAAGCAAAGAAGTCGCGTATGAGCCGAGTCCGGATGTCCTCTTGCGGCTCCACATCCTCCACATCACTAGCCCCATTGCCAAGCCCTTCGTCCTCCACGGGTGGATGGTCCTCGTCATGTTGATTCAGGATGAGTGGCACAGCTCTTTCAACTGCCATGTTGTGCAGCATGCAGCAGACCATGAAGATCTTGCAGACCTTCGCCGGGGCATAAGGGAGTGCACCGCCGGTCTTGTGGAGGCACCGGAATCGGCTCTTCAGCATGCCAAACGTCCTCTCTATCACTTGCCTTGTCCGGCCATGGGCGGTGTTATAGCGGAGCTGGGCCGGCGTGATGGGGTTGCGGAGAGGTGTCAGCAGCCAAGGCATGTTGGGATAGCCAGCGTCCCCTACATGGGAAGCACATGGACATCGTTAGAACTGGTGTAGCGGTCGTGCTGGTCGGCTATACAGAATACAGGACAGACAGACTGTACCCACCAACAACACATGCCCGTTCGTTGCGCAGCTGCATCATCATATCAGGCATCCCGCTACGCCTCATGATGTAGGCATCGTGTGCTGATCCTGGGAAACGAGCACAGACATGTGAAATCACCATATTGGACAGACACACCACAAGGGCATTGATGGAGTGGTAGTGCTTCCGATTGCGGTACGCCACCTCCCGTGCGTGTGGTGGTACCAAACCTACATGTGTCCCATCTATGGACCCAATGACATGGGGCATCCCTCCCAGGGCATAGAATCCACGCTTGACCTCAGTCATCTGTTCAGGGGTTGGGAACTTGATGAAGTCATCCAGGTGAATCAACATGGCCTCCAAGAAATCATGCAGCACACCGCTGAACATGCTCTGGGACATGCCACCAACATGAGCTATGGTATTTTGGAAGGTACCCGTGGCCAGAAAATGTAGGGCAGCCATTACCTTCAGCTGGGGTGTCAGTGCCGTAGGATACCTGTGCTGCGGTTGCAGGTGTGGTGCCAGTCTCGCCGTCAGCTCCAGAATCAACGGTTGGGTGAAGCGGTAGAGCCGGATCCTGTCATTCTCCTGCATGGTAGCCAAGTCTGGAATTCTTCGGGCAACAGGAGGCGCTCTGCAGTAATTTGGAAGTGACAAGGAAGAGTGAGTGCACTACGAGAACAACTCATGTCTACTGAGCACATGTAAATCTGGCAATACACACATGCCACATAGGGAGTCAGGCATGTGCTACATGCCCAGGACACGTATGGATGCAAGGTGACACTCCTTCCAAGACCCAGCTACACACGGTGATTGAGAACCTCCCCATGCCACGCCATGGAAATAGCTGTGTCCCAGTGCAAGTGCACTGCCCGACGCAAGACAGGAGTGACATACACCCACACATCAGCAGAAGTGTGATGCCGATTGCAGAGACTGGTAGCGGAACACTGGAGCCACAGGTCACATGACATTACACTAGTCCAGCCCACACACCTTGCCATGAAGGTGCACATGTCATGACTCACCACACATTCCTTGTGAGTTTGCTGACATGGCCTTGTCACGCTACTCCGTGTCCCATGCATACATGTGCACCTCACATCCGATAACACATGTGGCATGGTGTTGGGAACAGTGTGCAATGACAATCTACACACAGCCACATGTTGGTTGCTGCAACGGCTGCAGCTTTTGAGGGTGCTACAACATCAACCTGATGTAAATCCCGGACACATATATGACATAGTCACATTGTGCACTGTGGGTAGTGACAAGTCATGTGTCATGACCCCTGTACCGGGCATCATGGGACACTTCCGTGTGTTGGTGTCCGTGCCATGCCAGTGACGCTCACTCCAAGTGCGCAGTCCCACATGCACACATGTCAAAGGAGTCAAGGGCATGCCTGGCACACATTGCACCCTCACACAGTACACATGTACACATCTCATCATACATCTGGTGCCTTCTCCACTCAGGAGGCATGTTCCACATCACAGCCTGTGACACCTGTGCCCCACACATGTAGTAATGCACAGACGATGCCTTGATGTCCATTCCTGGACAAGTATGTCCATCCATGGACAAGTATGTCCGCCCTATTCCTACATGTGTGTCGCCTATCACCACAGTGATGTGTAAAAACTGCCGTACTGCTGCTGAGAGGGCCTGTGCATGTTCCCAAATCACTGTGGGAGTGCTGCCGTATGTGTACCCATCGTGATGGCGAGCGTACAGGCATTTGTACGGTCCGTAACACTACGGGTACGCATACGCGTGCAGACCCATAGTGATAGTGAGCGTAGATGCGTGTGTACGGCCCTATCACTATGGGTCTGCACGCGTATGCGTACCCGTAGTGGTACGGACCGTACACTCGCATCTACGCTCACTATCACTATGGGTCTGCACGCGTATGCGTACCCGTAGTGTTACGGACCGTACACACGCATGTACGCTCACTATCACTATGGGTCTGCACGCGTATGCGTACCCGTAGTGTTACGGACCGTACACTCGCATGTACGCTCACTATCACTAGGAGTACGCATACGCGTGCAGACCCATAGTGATAGTGAGCGTACATGCGTGTGTACGGTCCGTAACACTACGGGTACGCATACGCGTGCAGACCCATAGTGATGGAGAGCGTAGGCATGCATGTACGGGCCGTTGCCATGCATTTGGGGTGCCCTAGGGCCCCGAAACGCACCGTACCTGTGTGTGATGCTCCAAATTACATAGGGGACAAGTATTAAGGCCTACATGCATGCTGGTTGTCATGGAGACCAAGTTCAAAATTCGAAATTGTTCTGGAAGGTGCACAGCAGAAGTCAGTTGGAATTCTTCTACTTTGTTGCAATGTGTTTGTGGGGCTGACATCATGCAGGAGAATGAAACCGATAGAGAACCCACAGACTGCTAGGTTTGAAGGGATTGGTGGAAACATAGGATGCAAATGTGAGTGACCAATCACTCTGTACTCCTGTGCATGAGACTGGGCAGAAGGGCACATATAAGGCAGCCAGGTCCCATGAGGGAGCACTTGCCTGCACATCTTTGCATTCGTCGACCCAGCTGCTGCTACTGATTCCCTGGAACCATGTCAAGGGCCGTGGAGAGGACACAGCCATTCACCCTGGAGGAGAACATGGCTCTGCTGGATGTGATCCTCCCACAGTACTCCATGCTGTATGGGCGACCAGGGTATCAGGTGAGTGCATAGGCCACTGCCACAGACTGTCCCTATGTTGTGACTGTGACTTCTGCCATTGCGTCCAGGTGTAACACACATGCCATGTACTGTCGGGGGGGTCCCAGGGGGGGGTGCCTGATGTCTCCCAGCAGTGCCCTGAGACAGGAGGGGTGGGGGCCTATCACTCCCAGCAGTGCCCTGAGACAGGAGGGGTGGGGGCCTATCACTCCCAGCAGTGCCCTGAGACAGGAGGGGTGGGGGCCTATCACTCACAGCAGTGCCCTGAGACAGGAGGGGTGGGGGCCTATCACTCACAGCAGTGCCCTGAGACAGGAGGGGTGGGGGCCTATCACTCACAGCAGTGCCCTGAGACAGGAGGGGTGGGGGCCTATCACTCACAGCAGTGCCCTGAGACAGGAGGGGTGGGGGCCTATCACTCACAGCAGTGCCCTGAGACAGGAGGGGTGGGGGCCTATCACTCCCAGCAGTGCCCTGAGACAGGAGGGGTGGGGGCCTATCACTCCCAGCAGTGCCCTGAGACAGGAGGGGTGGGGGCCTATCACTCCCAGCAGTGCCCTGAGACAGGAGGGGTGGGGGCCTATCACTCACAGCAGTGCCCTGAGACAGGAGGGGTGGGGGCCTATCACTCACAGCAGTGCCCTGAGACAGGAGGGGTGGGTGTGATGCACAGTGTGAGCCTTGATCATTGATTGTGACATTGCCATCATTCCACCTGTGTACCCACTGTGGCACGTACTGCTTTTTCCCTCACCAGGGGATGATGTCCCTATGACAAAGGTGCAATGCGTTGGCTGCATGACATGCCTTGTTGTAACCAGCTAATTTGTACCCATATGTCTCTCTGTGACATGTGGCTGGTGTATTGATGTGGTGTCACTTGTTCCTCCTCACAGGTAGGCGCCACTGCCAAGGAGCAGATCTGGCTGACCGCCGTCAGTGCCGTGAGGGGTGTGGATGGTCGGAGGCGGAAGGAGGTAGGTACATGTGTGTTTGTTGTGTGTCACCGGCATTTGTAAGGGCACAGTAGCATGAATTAACTGGCAGGGTTTAAAGGTGCTGTGCAGATCCTGTTTGCCCCAGTATAGCGCTGTGCCCCTGCCACCCTTCCCCTCCTTGCAATGTGTTCCCTGGTCTGTGTGTAGTCACTCCTTCACAAGGTGATGTAGGCTGGCGCTTTGTCCACGAGAACAATGACTGTAGCATCATGTGTGGGGGTGGTGTGTAACAGGTTGTGGGACCTTGCCTGTGCACTGTCAAGTTCACTGCATGTGGGTTCCATGTCAGTTGGCACTGATGCTGACTCCAGACATGGGAGTTGGTCTCTCATGTGTCATGCCTTACAGCGCGCATGTCCTATGTAGTGGCCTGTGACATGATGTGCATGAGTGTGCGATACACATAGTGCAGGGATGGTGACGTGTGTTGCAGTCATTACCATTCAGTAGCATGTAGTTGCGTGCCCACTACTGTCCCCTGGGGCACCTTTTCCTCAGTGGTGTATGTGTCATCATAAACGTGGACAATCTCAGTGTCTACAGCGTAGGTTGTGCTCTGTGCCATTGTCCCCTGTCACCATGTATATAGACGTGCTATTTTGTACAGGTGTCCACTGTGCAGCCTGACCTGATTGTCCTTCTACATACTCACAGTTGCCAGTGCCTGTGTGTCTTGTTATGCTCATCTGAGGATGGGCACTGGTACCTCATTATTTGTACAGGTGCACCTTGGCTGTTTGGCGTACACTCTTGCTTTTTGCCTGCCCCTGTGTGTATCAGCCAGACTATGAGATGTTGGTGCCACCTGTGTCTCAACAATTTGCCTCGTGTAGGGTCTTGTTGGTGCGGGCAATGCCTATGTGTCAAATCCTGATTTCTACTTGCTGGGTCTGGGCAGTGTGTGATGTGTCTGGACACACACGCAATGTGCAGTGACCGAGTCATGTTGGGCATGTTTTCAGCATTACCTATGCAGCATGTGTCTCAAGTTCATGGATATGGTCCCTGGTCATCGGTATTTTCGCCAACGCTGTGTGGTGCAGATGCAGTGCAGGATTGTCCCCAGGGCCTGGGTGCTATGTCAGACTCCGTTTCCTGTGTTTAGCTATTGTCTCATGCTCTCCATGGTATTTCAGTGGCATGGTGGCTCAACCAACTGTGTGTTTCATGCCCTACATCGGTACCTTGTTTAGTAGATGTTAGGGATCTTCCTTTTCAGGCTATGCAGTGTTACCTATGTCGATTGTACTCATGTGACTGATGTGTACAGCTGTCTGATTAATTTCTGTCTCTCCACACTGCCCACAGCATCGTCGGGGGACACAGAGGGAGACATGGACACAGGCAAGGCGGAGGGACCGAGCACCAGTGCCAGCCGTGACATCGGGGCTGGCACATCGAGTGGGACAGAGGTGGAGGATAGTGCGGCCGAGGACCTGTCGACTGGCACGTCAGAATACGAAGCTGACAGGTCCGAGGAGGATGTCTCCGAGTGGGCGGTGGCTGCACCAGCAGCTGACAGCGGAACAACACCTCGCACCGCCCCCTCAGTTCCCACCAGCCGCCTCCCACTTGCTCGTGTCCCTTCCCAGCGTGCCCGGTCACAGCATGTCTCCTTCCTGCCAGGCACCGCACCCCCTGCCCCTGTCTCCACTGCTGCCGCCAATGCAGAGTCTGTGGACATCCAGCGGCAACTGCAGGTTGGTCAGGCTGCGATCCTTAATGTCCTCCATGCCCACGGCAAAACCCTCACCAACATCGAGGCTTTCTTGGAGGGCATTCATTCATCGCAGGCTGACCAACGCAACTTGCTGAGGTCCATCGACTCCACACTGACTGCAGCAGTGGGTCTCCTGCAGCGCGACCTCCCCCCACCTACCCCTGCCCCATCCACACTTCCCACTCCCATGCCTGTCCCACGTACACCCAGACGTCGGCATGCACCCACATCAACGGACACGGGCACCACACCAGCAGGGAAGGTCCACCGCACTCCTCCTGACACGCACACACAGGGTGAGGTAGGCACACCCACTGGGTCGGGGGGCAAACGTGTGACACGCAGCCATAGTGGGAGTCCGCATTCCACCCAGTCCACTCCCTCCAAATCCCCTCCCCTCAGCTCTCCTGGCCACATCTCCCCCAAGGACTCCTTCATGGCCGCTCTGTCCCTGAGCCCCACAGTTACACCACCACGCAAGCGGTCAAGGAGGTCCCCGGTCAGGGTGGTTGAGTCTCCCCCCCTGTCTCCACCCTCCCCCGGTGGCGCTGCGACCCATCCCTCTGACCCCCCCCCCTCCTTGGGGCCTGAGGTCCCTTCGGGTGCAGGGGACTCCCTGGAGGACCTTGCAAAGGTGTGTAGTGCCATCCTGGCCTCCGCCTTTGGCACTGACCCACCCCCTGTGGTGGAGTCCTCCATCCCTGCACCCACAACGCCGCCCCTTTGCCCTGATGTCCCTGCGGTGCCTGTTGCTTCCCCCCCCCCTGATGCCCTCACCAGTGTGGAAGACGATGCCATTTGACTGTGCAGGCAAGGTAGGGGACACGCATCCCACTGTGTCCCCCATCCAGCTGGGAATCATTGACTGCCCTATGGGCTTTGTGAAGATTGAACTGCCTGCGATCCACGGACATTGTGCCCATGCTGAATAAAGCTTAATTTTGTTTTCATTATCACACTACTGCTATGCTGGTATTGGTGTTGGTGGGGCTGCTACATGGTTTTTGGTGGTGTGTAAGGGTTTGGGTGTGTGGGATATGTAGTAGTGTACTGCTCATTGGTGGGACCCTGGGATCTGTGTTCCATCACAAGGTGTTGGCTAACTTTCTTTGTTCATGTAAGCAGTTACTGCATGGTGCACTTGTCCCAGGGTGTATTCCTTCCTCTGTGTACCCAGCTTTCTTCCCTGCAGGGTGTTCCCAATGTTTAGCGCAGAGCTGTGTCTACATGAGCTGTGTGTGTGACGGAGCCCTTCTACTTTGGCCATGCATGCAGGGCCATGTCTCCACCTGCAACAATCGTGGCATCCTTGATGATCACTGTACTTGTGTGTGGAGTCTGTTGACATGAGTTCATGGGGACATGTTCCCTTGTAGCCAGTATGCATGTGGATAATTCTGGCCTCACACACATGTGTTACACCCCTCCTGTCTCAGGGCACTGGTGGGAGGACTCCACACCCACCCCTCCTGTCTCAGGGCACTGCTGGGAGTGATAGGCACCCACCCCTCCTGTCTCAGGGCACTGCTGGGAGGACTCTGCACACACCCCTCCTGTCTCAGGGCACTGCTGGGAGGACTCCACACCCACCCCTCCTGTCTCTGGGCACAGCTGGGAGGACTCCACACCCACCCCTCCTGTCTCAGGGCACTGCTGGGAGTGATAGGCACCCACCCCTCCTGTCTCAGGGCACTGCTGGGAGGACTCCACACCCACCCCTCCTGTCTCTGGGCACAGCTGGGAGGACTCCACACCCACCCCTCCTGTCTCAGGGCACTGCTGGGAGTGATAGGCACCCACCCCTCCTGTCTCAGGGCACTGCTGGGTGGACTCTGCACACACACCTCCGATTTCAGGATATGTACGCTTGGCACATACACGGTGGGGGTACGCTCAATGCATTCGAGGTGAGGGTACGAGTCTACTTACACTGGTGTGGTGGGGGTACGCTCCATGCATACGCGGGTGAGGGTACGGGTCGAACTTACACTGTTGGGGTGGGGGTACGCTCCGTACGTCCGCGGGTGGGGGTACGGGTCGTACTTACACTGTTGGCATGGGGGATACGCTCCTTGCATACGCGGGTGGGGGTACGGGTCGTACTTACACTGTTGGGCTGGGGGGTACGCTCCTTGCATTCGCGGGTGTGGGTACGGGTCGTACTTACACTGTTGGGCTGGGGGGTACGCTCCTTGCATTCGCGGGTGGGGGTACGGGTCGTACTTACACTGTTGGGCTGGGGGGTACGCTCCTTGCATTCGCGGGTGAGGGTACGGGTTGAACTTACGCTGTTGGGCTGGGGGGTACGCTCCTTGCATTCGCGGGTGGGGGTACGGGTCGTACTTACACTGTTGGGGTGGGGGTACGGTCCGTGAGTCCGCGGGTGGGGGTTCGAGTCGTACTTACACTGTTGGCATGGGGGGTACGCTCCATGCATACGCGGGTGAGGGTACGGGTCGAACTTACATTGTTGGGGTGGGGGTACGGTCCGTGAGTCCGTGGGTGGGGGTTCGAGTCGTACTTACACTGTTGGCATGGGGGGTACGCTCCATGCATACGCGGGTGAGGGTACGGGTCGAACTTACACTGTTGGGGTGGGGGTACGCTCCGTCCGTCCACGGGTGGGGGTACGGGTCGTACTAACACTGTTGGCATGGGGGGTATGCTCCTTGCATACGCGGGTGAGGGTACGGGTCGAACTTATACTGTTGGGGTGGGGGTACACTCTGTCCGTCCGCGGGTGGGGGTACGGGTCGTACTAACACTGTTGGCATGGGGGGTACGCTCCTTGCATACGCGGGTGAGGGTACGGGTCGAACTTACACTGTTGGGGTGGGGGTACGCTCCGTACGTCCGCGGGTGGGGGTACGGGTCGTACTTACACTGTTGGCATGGGGGGTACGCTCCTTGCATACGCGGGTGGGGGTACGGGTCGTACTTACACTGTTGGGCTGGGGGGTACGCTCCTTGCATACGCGGGTGGGGGTACGGGTCGTACTTACACTGTTGGGCTGGGGGGTACGCTCCTTGCATTCGCGGGTGTGGGTACGGGTCGTACGGGCTGGGGGGTACGCTCCTTGCATTCGCGGGTGGGGGTACGGGTCGTACTTACACTGTTGGGCTGGGGGGTACGCTCCTTGCATTCGCGGGTGAGGGTACGGGTTGAACTTACGCTGTTGGGCTGGGGGGTACGCTCCTTGCATTCGCGGGTGGGGGTACGGGTCGTACTTACACTGTTGGGGTGGGGGTACGGTCCGTGAGTCCGCGGGTGGGGGTTCGAGTTGTACTTACACTGTTGGCATGGGGGGTACGCTCCATGCATACGCGGGTGAGGGTACGGGTCGAACTTACATTGTTGGGGTGGGGGTACGGTCCGTGAGTCCGCGGGTGGGGGTTCGAGTCGTACTTACACTGTTGGCATGGGGGGTACGCTCCATGCATACGCGGGTGAGGGTACGGGTCGAACTTACACTGTTGGGGTGGGGGTACGCTCCGTCCGTCCGCGGGTGGGGGTACGGGTCGTACTAACACTTGGCATGGGGGGTACGCTCCTTGCATACGCGGGTGGGGGTACGGGTCGTACTTACACTGTTGGGCTGGGGGGTACGCTCCTTGCATACGCGGGTGAGGGTTCGCGTCGTACTTGCACTGTTGGCATGGGGGGTACGCTCCATGCATACGCGGGTGGGGGTACGGGTCGTACTTGCACTGTTGGGGTGGGGGGTACGCTCCTTGCATACGGTGTGGGGGTAGGGTCCGTACATATCCGTCCCCACGCTATGTGATGTTTGTGCGGCCCGTACCCAGGCCTTTGCCACGTGGGTGCGATCCGTCCCGCCATTGTTGGGGTGACGTGTGTGGGCGTGGTCCGACTCGTACCCACGCTCTTCAGGCGTGGGTACGGGACGTACCTGTCTGGTTGTGTTGCCGGTTCGCGTGGTGACGGACTTCCGTTGTGGCGGTCGCTGGCTTATCAGGACACGCCCCCACCCCCTCGTGGTGACCAGGGCATGGGAGTCAGGTATGTCCAGGCCATGTGTGGTGTGTGACTTATGTGGTTGTTTTGTGGCCTGCCCTGGTCGTGCCACCCCCACCCCACCCCACTTTCCCCCCTCCCTTAGTTATTCTGACCTTCTGCGGCGTCTGCGTCGTAACCTGTAGAGGAGGTGTACTGCTATGAGGGCAGGGATGACTCGTAGGTTCGGGTCCATGTCTGTCCGTCGCGTACTGGTACTCCTTGCTCGCGTCGTCCTGTCGCGTACGGGTCCTACTTGATCGCGTCGTCCTGTCGCGTACGGGTCCTCCTTGGTGGCGTCGTCCTGTGTGTCCGTCACGTACTGGTCCTCCTTGTTCGCGTCGTCGTCTGTCCGTCGCGTACTGGTGGTCCTTGTTCGCGTCGTCCTGATTTCCCGGCAGTTTTTGGCTGCCGCAAAATATTCACCGTGCGGGGTGACGTCGGTGCGAATCGTGATTCCAGGGTCGTGAATGGCTGGCTGCGAGCGTCCCGACGTCAGGTCGGCGCTTTCCCGGATCGCATTGGTAGGTGTTTTTTTGTTCGGTCGGGCTTTTTTACGATTCGTACGGTAATGGTGTACCCGTGCGAATCGTAATTCCTTGTTTGTGAAAATTGACAACCGGGTACGCGTCGGGCGGAGATTGTGCTCCGTCCGACGGTTCGTACCCGGTTTTTGCAGGATCGTGATCGGCACCTCTGTCTCTCAGCTTTGAAGTGCTGCAAAAAGTTTTGCTATTTTGCAAAATGTTGTGTATTCTCTCTCCCTCCCTTTTCCACTGCCCCTTTAGCCCCTGTCATGTGCCCTGCTTGTCATATAATGTATTTTAACATTATATACCAGCTTGATTGTTGGACAATCTGAAGCTCCTCCCTCACCACCCTACTACCCCTTCATCTTACTGAGCAAGTTATGCCCCTGCCAGTTCCAGTCTCTCTGTCATGTGGCATGTCTCAGCCTTCCTGGTATTTCCCGAAATTCCTGTTGTTTCTATTTACGGACTTGTAGTTTTTGCAACAACAACAAACAAGCATTGGCATAGCCAATAGGTCTCGCATTTGGGACCTTATAAGTGTTTAGCCATGCAACAGTTGATGTTGTTGCACCAAGGATATTGTACTGCATAACTAAATACTTATAAGGCTCCAAAGGCGAGTCCTATTGGCTATGCCAATGCTTGTTTACATTACTGCTGGCAACCCGGCCAAAGGCACTGAAATGATCACTGCTAGTAATCTGGCATATAGTGGCCACTAATCTTTTTTGGTCTGATGTAGTCACTATTGCAACACTAATAATATTAGTATCTCTGGATGATAATCATTGAACATAAGAGGCTCTTGTTATAGAAATAGCTGGAGACCCATTCTAGACTCCTAAAATACAACTACTTCACCATAAGTATTTAAATAAGGGTTGGTAATGGCCAATGGGACAAGTCTCCTCTCCTCTGCCTGACACGCCAGCCAAGAATGGGGATTGCCTCCACAAAGAGTGGAGTCATTAAAGGGTTTGGGGGCAGTGGGAAGGGTCTTGTCAGATATTACAGGTCAACAAATCATGGACACCCCTGCAGGCCTTTATTAACACTTGGTAACTTAAATTTGAACAGGTTCAGTTGGTCATAGGAGTTTGCGCCTGGTTATCACCAAAATGGATATTGCACAGCAATGGTGGGCGACAACAGTCCAAAGTCTTATTAATGGAAAGCAGATGCAGAATCCTGGAAAAGTCCATATATGAAGTTTGTTCTACCCAGGAAAACGCAACATCTTGGTTGTAATAATAAAATACTGTGGCACAATTGCTTAATATTTCGCTCTCTTAAGGTTATAAGGCCAATTACTTTACTATGACCAACTGACACTACTGGTTGTATGTACCCTGTGGGATTATGGTCGAATGTTAAGATGGTTAAAATGCAGTCCTGTTGTTGTACAAGGTTGTTTGACTTTACTATGCCACCAATAAAACTGTTTCTAAAATATACAGAGAAAGTGTGAACGTGCGCCACTCCAAAACTCAGTAAACTGCAAATCCAACTCGTCTCTCGGCACAATCTCAGAATGATGCAGCCTTTTGGTTTCATGCATTTCAGATGAAATCACAAGTCACGCTAAATAGAAGACAAAAATTTCAAGAATGCATTGGCTAACCACTTGCCTAGCCCCAAACAGCATATTCTGGCATAAGCAAAACTACCCAATAAAGGATAACTGGCAACGGAGACACTTATTAGCCATATCCACAAACTAGAACCACACCTGTGGAAACTGTGTGTACACACACCCCTATGCTTTCGGCAGGCACATTATCCATAAAGCCATTTATTATTTGTACAAAATTAGTAAAGTCAACAAATGGGTACATAAAAGTGTTTCACACTTATTCCAATCAGGTGAATAGCATACTGAGAAACAAAATACCAGCACAACGAGCCGATATTGAATAACTAATTAGTTAGGTGGGGAAAGTAGGAACGTTTTTAAGCACAGAAATATGTGCTGAAAGTGCGGCTTGACTTTTGTTACAAAGATGGAAAAAGCTGAAAATGGTAAACAAAAGAAATGAAGTTATCTTCCTACGCAATCCTAAACATCTACAAAACAACATTTTATCTGGAGCACTTAACTGAAAGTATTTCAAAGAAAAGACCGTCAAACTAAATACATTTAAAAAACAAGTACTCGGTGGAAATTATCGTGACGTACTCATCCTACTGTGTAACCTTTGACCCAGTGTGTTTCTTCCTTGCATGGCCTCTGACACTGCAAGTAAGCTTCCAACATCACCTCAAAATAAAATTTAGAACTTCCAAAAACACAGATTTTGCACCATATTTAGGTATTGTATCACTCAGATGGTTCCTGCTGAGTCATGGATTAGGAGCTCTGCTGCGTCACCGTCCCAGACCAGTTATTTGGTCTGCATGACAGAGTACGAAACAGACGAAAAGTAGTCATAAGATTTAGGAGAGAAAGAAACAATCAAAAGAGAAGAAGTGATTAAATAGAGACCGCGTAACATGATGAAAAGTATATTTAACTGAAGAGGTCAAGAAAATATAAGTACAGATATAGGATAAATGTAAGTATGGGGCAAAAGAAAATCGAAAGAGCACGGTAAAGGGTTCATGTAAGGGTAGCCAGAATTATTTAGTAAAGTAACATGATCAATATGTATGAGGGAGACACGGATTACGCTAAAACAATGTGTGAGAACATCACAGAATCGATAAAATACAGTATGGTGTGTGGAGGCTACAAAAAAAAAACAAGCAACTCGCTGGGCAGAAAGGTAGGAAAAGCAAGAGCTTCTGAATGAAATAGAGATACAGGGACTAACGAGGGTAAAGAGAATGTCTCCGTGTGCCTTTGGCTCGGCTGGCGCCTCGGGCATGTTTATTGCTGGAACACATGGCAATGCAAAGCCATTAATCAAGCAGGATGGCTCTGTCTCCCTTCACGCCCAGGGAGGAGGGAGATACGAGCAGAGCATCAAAGGGCTGGGTGAGAAGGGAGGGGGGAATGCAAGGAGCAGCTGTGCACGTGCACGTCATCGTGCACTCAAGCTCTAGGCCAGCAAAACCATGTGGGTAGCACTTTTGAAAACCCACTTACAAAATGTCTCAAAGAGACAGCTTTCGCTGTCTCAGCGAGACCTAAAAAGCAGTATATTGATTCAGTAGCCACTAATCTTGTTTTAGGCTTACTCCTCTGCAATCAGCACCCCCATCCATTTGCAACTGTTGACAGGGTAGCGGAAGAGGACTCCACCAGGAGCAGGTGCAGAGTTACTCTGTGCCAGTCACGTGTGTGACAGCTGGTGCCGCGCAGTCGGGAGGTCTTTGCTCACATCCTATTGACCCATACTGGTTCCTGCACACAGCTGGAGAACATTAGAAGCCTAAAAATTGGTAGCTGACATTATGCTTCTACCTACAAGAGCTGGCTCATAGTCCAGTGTTGTGTTCTCCATAGAGGACACTAGGTGTGTAACAAGGTGCCCTGATAGATTGATAGCTTTGCTGTCTTCGAATGAAGTTATTGTGTTGGAGTATGTCTGATGACTGAGTCTGAAGGTACAGTCTATGTTCCAGGAGTGTTAATACTGCTGTCTAAGGGTTCAGTATGTATGACGTGTGTCACCTGAGGGGCTCTGTTGCTGCGAATCGCATGCATTTCTAAAATATTTAAAACAAAGGCACGCGCTGTTGTAAAAGAAATATGAGCCTGTGAGCATGGTGTCGATTCAGTATGTGTTCTGCTTCTACAGGCACAAGTCAGTGAGATCGTTGCCAGTCCGAATGATAGCTCTTATGGACGCTGCTGTCGTGAAACTAGGATCAGAACTGCTGAGATAAGAACCAAGAAAACAGGTTTGGGTCTAGGCGCGCAACAGCCTGTGATTTTGGGCAAATTACTTTATATCCCCATCACCAAACAAAATTAATACATCTGACCTTGTGTAATGCAATGTGAGCTCCCATAAAGCTGTAATGCAATGTGAGCTCCCATAAAGCGCTCAATGTGTTCTGTTCGAGTTTGCGCTATATAAATCTATAAAAAATTCAAAGAAGCCACCAAAGGAGTGGAATGCTTGGACTTTGCTCAATGGTAGGACGAACAGTCACCTACAAACTCCTAGAAATAGAAGCAAGGACAGAGGGGGGGGGGACAGACAAGAAGGCGACAGGGTGGGAAGGGGATTGAGATTATTAATTCTGAGCGCCCGGATTAAAGTGAAAGCGGGCGCCCGTGGTGTTATTGAAAGTGTGCGCCCAGGTTATTACAAGCAGGCGCGCAGGTTATGGAAAGTGGGTGTCCGTGTTCAGGAGAAAACGGGCACCCATGTTGTTATTTAAAAACAAACACAAGCGGTTCCAGCTGAAGCAGCGCATGTTCTGGCTGCAGTAAGAGAAACTCAATAAGATGATCTATCTAGTTCAGGCTGATACAAGTATTGTAACCGTAACAAAGCCAGGGGATTTTCATTCAATGATCCAGGTTTAGGCCTTCAGTAAGAATCACCTGATTAAAGGAGGTCTTGCTCTTCGTCCAGATCTTAAACCATAAAAGTAGTGGCTGCATCTTGATAGTGCCACTAATAAACCCTAACCCAGTTTCAGAGTGACAAATATAGGAGCTGCTGGATTTTGGCATAGCCAGTAACCTCTTGATAAAGCCGTTCTTTATACTCTCCAACCCAATTTGGTCACAAAATCCCCAAAAACCAGACCCGTAGCTGGTATTTGAACAACATTTTGCTTTGTATATAGTGGTAAGCTATCTAATGGGCTACCTCCTAATCTGGAACCAAAACTAAAAAAAGCTTCTGTTGTTTTTGCAAGAGCAGCAGCCCTGATAGTCTTCAGTTGACCCCAGGTAAATTTCCCATCAAATTGTATCCCAAGATAGGAGAATGTAGGGACAGTGAAAACTTTATTATTATTGGGCAATACCTTCCTCCTTTTGGCGATCCAAAAACCATTACATGAGTTTTTGCCTGATTAACCACGAGATCAAGATTGGCCATGAATCTAAAAATCGTTCCAGAAATCACTGTAGACCAAAGTTATTAGAACTGTATCGTCGGCATAAATCAATGTTGGGACACTGCAAATGCCTACTCACAATCGACATTAAGCTCAAGTAGATGCTCTTCTAAACCATTTAAATATCAAGAAAAAAGAAAAGTGCCTAAACACAGTCCTATGGCAAGTTTAAAAGGTCTACCCCCTCCACCCCCTACCCGCCACCCCGGGCTGTACTTCCCTCTGGCAGCCACCTCTATATGAAGTTATCTCAGAAATTTGACTTGGTTCTATTTACAGAATCAAAAGCTGAGCTCAGATCCATGAATGCTGGATGCCCTCCTTGGCCACAGTATATTTACTTATAAGGAGATATAAGTTGAGTCACTGATCAACTGTCCCTAAGCCAGGACAAAAGCCAAAATGGAGCTCTGAGAGCACATTATGCTTACTTGTCCAAATTTGCAAGTGTACCAACAAAATGTTTCCCATTAATTTGACACTCGAATTAATCCGTGATTTTGGTTAAGCTTTTTTTAAAGATGGGGATAATGGTCATGTGGGACCAGGCCTTAGGTGGTCCCATTATTTAAATCATCTTGAAGACATATGTCAAAAGAGGTGCCCTAAGAGGTATATTTGTCTTAAAAAGATCAGCCCATACCAATCCGACTTGGGAACTTTCCCCACAGGGTATCTACCTATTGCAGCTGTCACATCACTAAATTTAATCTCAAATCATGGATGGCGGAGCAGAGGGAAGAGAAAAAGAAGCATAGACTAGGGATGCCCGAGTTGGAATTACATCAGCGTCTGCGGAGGTGGAGCCCTTCATAGAAGCAGGGACAGAATGAAGGTGAGTAAAGAGTGCAATCCAGTCTTTAGATGGAATATCTGTGCCAAGACCAGATTCCTGAGTTCTCTTGAAATAATTATTATTCACCTTCTTCCAAAAAGCTTTGCTAACTTCAATTTCACTATCCCGTACTAGAGAATGATAAGCTTCCTCACTAATAGTTTTCTTCCGGGCCCTTAAAGCCTTCTTGTACACAATCCTGCAACTGCAGACCCACTCTAAATTCCCAGAAACTTCTTTGAATGCTGCCAACAGCTGATTATGAGCCTTAGAACAGCTGGAATCAAACCATTTAGCATTCTTCCTGTTGTTAGACGTGTTTGGGAGCATGAGCATGTCACTTACCGTATCGCAGATTCAATTAAATCCGTTTAAAAGCTCAAACCCTCCCCTGATATTAGTGTTTTCACCTCTAAACTTGAAGAGGTCAGGGAGTATCGAGCCCAACCGAGCAGCCCAAAAATGAATTATTATCCATCTTTGTCTAGCTCATAATCACACCTTTTTTCTTTGTGTACAACATCAGCAATGGGGAACTGGCCTTTACTGATAATAAAATAAAGACAATTAGTGTTAGACATAGCATTTTTTTTAAATGTTTCCAATGTCTTTTTGCTTTCTGACCTCCTGTTTTGATGGTATGCTGGACTTCGTTTTTGGTGGTTTTGTGCCTCTGTGCACTTTTTCAGTGCTAAAGTGCAAGTGCTCCTACTGTAAATTGTGTTAAGATTGGTTCTCCATGATTGGCATAATTCATTTACTGGTAAATCCCTAGTAAAGTGCACTGTGTGTGCCCAGGGCCTGTAAATAACATGCTACTAGTGGGCCTGCAGCACAAATTGTGCCACCCAAACACGTAGCATTTCAAATGTGTCTTAGACCTGCTACTGCAATGTCTGCACATGCACATTTTAACTGCCATGTGGACCTGACAAGTGCACCCACTTACCAGGCCCTAACTTTCCCTTTTCCTACATGTAAGGCACTCCTAAGGAAGGCCCAGGGTCCCCTGTCAGCAAGGGGCAGTTTGTGTGAAAGGTAGAACATGTGTTAGTAAGTTTTACATGACCTGATAGTTAAATACTGCTAATTTTGTTTTTCATTATTGCAAGAACGTTCTCTCCCATAGGCTGTTATTGGAGCTGCCTGGTAACATTTTACCTGTGTAACTTTCAATTGGAAACAGCTAGAGATTTGGACTTTAGGCTGCCTGAGCACATAATTTATTAGCTAATCTTTTAGGAAAGATGGTTTTGAAATTGTGTGTTGAAAAATGGCACTTTTAGAAAGTGGGCATTTTCTTTCTTAACCAACCTGCGTGCCTCTGCTTCCTTGTGAATTCACTGTCTGAGTTTAGACTGACAGGGGCTGTTTGTGCATTCACTCCAGACACTCATACAAAGGGAGCTGAGGTGTGCCCTGCATATACTGATGCACCATTTTAGGCTTGAGTGGTGGGATGAGGTGTTAAAGGTACCTGTGATAGCTATGTACAGTGCTGTCTCCACCTCCTGTTGTGAAGCTGGACCAAGGGGGGAAAGAACTGTTTTTTACTGAGCAAGAGAAGACTTTTTGATAAAAGACTTCAAAGAGAAAAGTAGAATAAATATTGGGGCCCTTACCCAGAATTTTAGAACTCTTTGGACGACAGAACCTTCCAAGAAGAAGAGCTGGAGAAGCTGTCGGAAGGAACTACCACTCTGCTATGTGTTTGATGTGTTGGCCTGCAGTGACTGCTTCTGTCTTGGGCAGTGAAAGGACTGGAATGAACTTTCTGCAACTTATTTCTTGAGTTTCTCCAAGGGCATGAGGTAGAGCTTGCCTCCTGTTAGAAGTCTCAGGCACACCAATGAGTTCATCATCCTCTGGGTGTCTGCATTTGGAACTGTGTGTTTCAGCTGCCTTAGAGGGAAAAAGCAACCCAACGACGTCCACGACGCTGCTGCCGGCTCCGTGACCTGTTGAAACAGCAACAAGCATGGCCGCACTTCGCACCGCATCCCTGGTCCTACCGACACTGTCACTGAACTGCTGCTTTCTCCATGACCTGTTAGCACCACACGCTGCACTGTCTCACATTGCTGCCCTTGTCTCACAGATGACGATGCTCCAAGCTATCCACGCTGCCGCTGCTTGCACCACAATCTATCAGCACCGCAACAAGCACCGTCCCATTTCGCACCGCAGCCCTGGTATCACCAACGCCACCATCACCAAGCTGCTACCTGCACTGCGACTGGAGGGCACCATACGCTGTACCTCTCCACTTTGCACCATAGCCATGATGCCAGCCAATGCCAGCCCTCCTGACTTCCAACGAGTTTGATCTCCAACACATGTGACTTCAAGTGCCCGCTTACTTCTGCACTGACCTCCAAAACTGATGTCTGCCAATGCCGGCGATGCCACCTTCAGAGCTTATCGCAAGGTCCACGACATCATGCATTTTCAAGGTACTATTTGCAGGTCTTTCCAACACCGTAGCTGGGCCACGACCTCTCGGTTGGCCTGAACTGATTTGTTTTTTCACTATTCAGTGATTGCCCTGGACAGAGCTATTGACTTCAAGGAACTGTCTTTTAAGTTTATTCTTGCAAAAAATTAATATCCTTATGATTGTATGTGGGATTTTTATCGTTTTGGTCTTGTTTTACACAAATAAATATTGGCTATTTTTCTAAAACTGGTTTGGTTTCCTTTTATAGTGTTTTCACTGTATTACTGTGTGCTATGTGCAAATGCTTTACGCATTGCCCCTGAGATAAGCCTGACTGTTTGTGCCATGCTACCAAGGGAGTGAGCAGGAGTTATTGTACAAGTGTAAATCCCCTTACCCTGACTAGAAGGAAGAGTCCCTACTTGGACAGGGTACCTACCTGCCAACCAGAGACCCCAATTTCTAACAATCAGGCTATGGCTACCCCTCCTATTAAAGTGGGAGAGCTAACTGTATCAATACTCAGGGAATCAAAGGCATATATTAAATTATATTTTGTGAACACTAGATTAAGTTTGTCGCCAAACAGATTATGGGCAAATGGGTAATGAGTTTCCCAACATCATCCACCAGTCCACAGGACTTACTTGAAGATAGTTGGCAATGATTCATATTAAAATCCCCCTAGCCACACAACCATATGTCTGCCTCTTATATTTCTTACACTACATTCAATATCCTCAAGCAGTGAATTTGCCATTGCATCATTGCTTAAATCAAAAACATTGTTATAGAAAATTATTTTTTTGTTGCATGTCTGCTACACAGGAGAAAGAGTGCTCTAGACCGCGAAGGTTATAATCAAATGAACAACTAACAGGGAAACCTCAGTTTTATGTGTTGTTATTTACGAAGTGCTTATACTGGCAAGAGGATTATTGAAGTCTCTCTCTGTTGGCAGATGTGGTGGGACAGCTTACATGAGGGGAAAAAAGGGATGGACAGTTGAGAATGTTTGTTTAAAGTCTGCGGTGGTCGATGGAAAATAGGATTACGTTGCAAACATGGGTCAGACAAGTGGGTTCCATTTGCTTCCTGAGCTCCATGAAAAGATTTACCAAGTCTAAATGTGTAGAAAAAGAGGATCATAAAGTGGAGTCTTGGGTGTGCAAAGGTGGCATAAGGATTAAGACTGACTGCTAACACATCAAGGCATGCTCTGCCTGTCTGCAATTGTTGTTTCCAGATCAGAAACATTGTACTATGCTCTGAGTTAAGACCCTCACCCACTCTTTTAGTGGCAAGCTTCATCATATGGTCTCATCCTGGTACTTATAAACCCCAATGGGCTCAACCATGTTCCAGGGAGCACTTTTGATATTGTGGGTTGGGTATATTTTTAGTTAAAAGTACTTCAGAGACACCTCAGCCTCCATTTAATAATGGGTACCCGAGGTATGATCAAAGAGTAATTAAAAGGTGTCTAATGGGAACTGGTACCTGTAGGAAAGTGCCTTTTTGACCTGATCACCAACCACTTTTTACATGGTATTCAGTGTGATTTTGACTGTAAATGCACTGGGTTCCCGCTAACCAGCTCCCCAGTGCCAGATCTCTTTCCCAAAACTATGAACTTTTTTCCACAAGTGGAATGACCTTTAGTACCTTATGGAAGTACCTAGTAAATGGTACCCCTGACACCTAGAGCCTGAGGCACTGAAGAGGGTCCCTAAGGTCTGCATCACAAATTGTGCCACCATTCTGGAGCCCTCACCAAGCTCATGCAAACTGCCACTGCAGACAAAAGTGAAAACATGACATAACACACATCCTTGTGTGCCATGCCCCTTAACACTACATGTAATATTTGCAAGCCATCCCTATGGCAGGCGTTACAGCCCTAAGGCAGGGTGCCTTATATTACATGTGGGAACATATCTGCATGAGCAAATATACTCCTGTTCTGGTCAGTTCCATTACTACTAGTACAAGGGAACAGGGAAGCCATTTTAAAATATGCTCTGTACACTGGTGAAAACGAGTTCCCCAACTACATTATGGCTTCACTGCAAAGAGGAATGTTTGGTATCAAACATCTCATATTAATAAACCACACTGATGCCAGTGGCAGATTTAGTAATACATGCACACAGAGGGCACCCTAGAAGTGCCTCCTGAAAACCTACCCAACCCAGGGTTCTGACCACTTCCCCCAGGAAGTGGCCATGTAGGGGGCATAGTTACCCTTAGGGGCAAGTAGCCCATTGGTTACTACCCTTCTGCGAAGAAGGAGGACACTAAAGAGCCACAAAAACAAAGTAAGAGCAACTGACTTGGCCCCAGTCCGTCCGGCCTGTCTGCTGTTTCCCCGTCAAATTGCGCCAAAGTTGTCTCTTCCTGCAATCTGACATGCCTCCTGATGCCTGGGACGATTGCCTAGACTCAAGGACTCCTGTGGAGCAGCGGCGCTACTTCCCTGCATCTTGTAGGCACCCCGAAGAAGACAGACTCCCAAACACCAAAGGTTTGATGCTGCAAATTACCAATACATCTGCGCTTACTAGCCCAAGTTGAAGTGAACCAATGGTGTCAATGTGATCCCCAAGCCCTCCAGACATATAGTTTTTTGGTTTCACCCCTCGTAAACTCTTCAAAGCAGCCTCTGTTTGCAGACCTCTTCCACTGCGAGAGCTCCCAGTGATGAAAATCCAACACCTGAAGACACCTCTGAACATGTTGCCAGTGGAGAAGAGGAACAAAGATGTCCCCAAGCATTGGGAGACCTAAGCCCTCCCCTTCTGGTTCCGCTCCATGTCCCAGGCCAAGCCTGCACCCTCTCTTCGACCAGACCGATCCCCAGTGAGTAACATTGGGCACCCGACGCTGGAAAGCACCTCTGTACCCGGCCGCTCCAGTAAGGCTAAAAGTGACCTGTTGGTGCTGCCTTGGACCTTGCACCATACTCGCCATAAGTCCAGGAGATTTGACTCGTAAGTCCCTGTAATTTACCTGAATACCCTGCTTATTTATCCTCCCGTAAGATAGCATTGCAGTTTATGAAAAATGCACTAAGTGTCGACTTTTTAAATGCAAAAGTGTTTCTCTTTAAAAAAATACTTACCTGATTGTATGGATTCTGGTTGCCTAAACCTATGTAAAGATATGTGTTATTTTTATAAATTGATGTGGATCTCCATATTGAGTTGTGTGCATCATTTACGGACCATTGTGTATATTTGCAGATGTCTAGCACTCCTTTTTGATAGGCCTTAGGGTGCTCATCCACACTACCACCTAAAAGAGCACCTCGGGATTGTAAGAGCTAGTAAGGGAATACCTGGACTCTTTGCACAGTATACCTCTTTTTGAAATAACATATAAAGAGCCAGCTTCCTACTTTGGTGGTGCCAGGGCGGGGTACAGGACTTGACATCTACTTTACCACTTGGTTAGTAGGTGAATCCACTAAGGGATCCAAAGTTGTCTTTTAGTTAAAAAGCTTTTGTTTTTGTACACTGTTTAAAATAGCTCTTAGGGCTTTGTGTTAAGTCCCCCAGTCCAAACTGTTTAGAATTAGAAAAGTATTACTAGCTGGGCCCAAAACGTTTCTTTTAGAATTTTCTGTCATTTTCTAATAAGGTCCCAGCTTTAGCAACTATATCTTCTACAGAAGATCGGGTTCAGGAGCTCAGCCTGACCCATTACCTGCAGCTTACAATGCAGCAGTTACCGATCCTCTGTAAAACGTACAAAATAGAAACAGGCTTAACTCCTACCAAGGTAAAGCTCCAGGAGCTCTTGGCAGAGTAGGGGATAAACCATCCAGAGGATGACACTGATCTCTCTGAGGGTCAGAGTGGAAATAGTGGAAGTGAGGAGACAGGCCTACCAGAGGAGTAACTCATTCTAGAAAGACTAGGAGGGAGGACGGCTTTTGTAGCCAAAATCCTGGCTGTAGAAAAGATAAGAGCTGAGATGGACCTAGTACCTAACTCTGGAGGAAACAAAATAATACATAGGGATAAAATGAAGCTTTTGACCCTATGATCCCCAAGGGGATTACCCCCAAATGCTCAGAGGGTGATGATAACACAAAATGGTTTACAGCCTTTTAGAGGGCTTGTAAAATGAGGCAACTCAACAAAATGTATTGGGGCTCTCTTCTCTGGGAGCTGTTCTCAGGAAAGTACAGGTTTGGCTTGTGACACTGAATGAGGCAGATGCTGAGTCCTATGACTTCATGAGGGCTTTGGACTCACCACTTAGGAATATAGGATCAGGCAGACCTATGTACAGTTTGTAGACTTTTCAGTAAAAAAAATAGATGGCTGGTTAAAATATTATTATGAAAGATTAGCTGTTCAGTAATTATGTTCCTGGGAGATTACATCAGTACTTGGTTGACCTAGGTCCACTCTCTGCTCAAGAGTTGGGGAACAAGGCAGACCACTGCGTCAAGACAAGAGTCACCAAGACAACTCATGGTGGGAGTGACCAAAAGAAAGGGGTTACAGAGTCCTCCCACAGGAAGGATGGTAACCAGTTGAAAAACAAAACTCAAGAGTCTTCTTAAGGCCCCCAAAAACCTGTTCAGGACGGTGGGCCCTGAGCCAATACAAAGTCTAAGGGTGGGTACCAGGGTAAGAACTGAGATCTTAAAAAGGCTTGGTGCTTTAATTGCAAGGCTGGTGGGCACCACACTAAGGACCTTAACTGCCCAAATACAAAGAGTACACCTAGGGCTCCTGCAGTGAATGCAGTGGTAAGTCTTCCGATGGGATCCCAGGTGAGCCCTGACCATGTCAAAGACCTCACTGAAGCAAATTTAGTCTTAGAGAATGAGATGGATGTCGCTACCCTTGCCATCTTGCCTATTAAAATGGAAAAATAAAGACAACACCCTCATATAAATGGGATCAGATTTGAAGCACTAAGAGATAGTGGTGACTGAAAAACTGGTATCCTCAGAACAGTACCTGACTGGTGAGACAGTCACAGTCTTCAATGCAGATAATCAGGCTAAGATCCATACCATGGCAATGGTGTCCTTAGAATGGGGAGGGGTTACTGGCCAAACTAAGGTGGCGGTATTTTCAGCAATTCCTGTAGAATGCCTGCTAGTCAATGATCTAGAGTCCTCTGTTTGGGCTGAGGTCAAAATAAAAACCCATGCAGCTATGCTGGGTATACCTTAGTCGGTGTGTGTGGAAACAAGAGTACAATGCAAAACCCTAAATAAAAAAGAGGTACTGGAGCCTGGAAGAATGTCCCAACTCTCCAAGAGAAAAGGCAGGAAGGCTGGGATACCAGCTTCAAATCTGCCACAAGCTTGGGTCCCCTCACCTCAGGGAGAGGACCTATCAGCCCCACAGGAAACTAAACCTGAGAAACTTGGACCTTCAACGGCAGAGCTAGGCCCAGAGGGATCCTATAGGGAAGAGCTGTGCCAGGGACAGAGGACCTGTCCCCCTCTTTAAAGTCTTTGATGGCAAGCTGCTGTTCAGGAAAAGGGACACTGCCATTGATGCCAAATTTACCGGTCGAAATAGGGGTCGTTCAAGGATTGGACCTGGTTGGTTTGACCACTCCTGTTCGGCAGCTCTAACCAGCCTCAAACAGGCCTTAGCAATGAAGCCCAGGGATAAACATTTAGTAATAAATTTAAGGACAGATTATAAAAATGCTCTTAAATATAGGAAGGGGGATCTACAGCAGCAAGCTTGGGACTCACTCAACCAAGCTGCAGAATTATCTAACTGCACGCTGTTTTGGACGACGGTTAACTCATTTCTTAAAGAGGCCAATGTACCCGAGTTAACAGCAAATGTCTTAAGTGAAGGATGGATTACCCACTTCTCGATTATTTTTGACTCTGGTAAAATTGATGATGCCTGTTCATCCAGTTGGCCTATTTTGCCACTTGATTTCTCTGTTAGGGCGGTCGAAAGCGGCATTCGGGCGAGCAAGGGCGGGAAAGCCCAAGGCCCGGATGGGGTCCCGATTGACGTTTATAAAGCTGCACCTGAAGTCTGGGGACCCCTGTTAGCCGTCGTTTTTAATGCTGCTGTCTGTACTGGGCCCCCTCCATCCTGGGGGGAGTCTATTATTGTCCCAATTTATAAAAAAGGAAGCAGGTCTGATGCAAAGAATTATCGTCCGGTTTCTCTATTGGACTCCTCTATAAAGGTTATGAGTAGAGTTATGCTTGTAAGATTGGAGGAATGGGTGGAACAGGATTGCATTCTGGCAGACAGTCAGTATGGATTTAGGAAAGGCAGGGGTACGCTTGATCAATGTGTTAATTTAGAATTGTTGATCGGGAAGTACACTGATGCAAAACCAGGCCTTATGTACCTATGCTTCGCAGACTTGAGCAGCGCTTTCGACATGGTGGACCACCCGATTTTGTGGCCAACCTTGTTGAAAATGGGAGCACCAGAGGGTATAATATTCTTTCTCGCCAGGATGTGCGAGAAAGTAAAAACCTGTGTGCGTTTCGGGAGTAAGGGAGAATGTACCCCAAATTTTAGCGTCAAACGTGGAATAAGGCAGGGTTGTGTTTTAGCTCCTAATTTATTTATTAATGGAATTGATGCTATTTTAAAGGAAGTTAACGCAGATGCTCCCATGATCAATGTCGTTTCAGTGCCGGTGTTATTATACGCCGATGACGCTGTTTTGTAATCTAGAACTTCCGTGGGACTGCAGCGGTTGATGGATAGTTTTGCGTCCTTTATTAAAGATAAGAAACTAGTTATTAACAAAGGAAAAACGCATACCATGATCTGTGGTTCAAAGAATTCTAAACATATTATTAAAGGGTACTTTATTGATAATGTAAAGGTGCAACAAGTGGATAAATTTTGCTACCTAGGTGTTACCTTTTCTTGTGATAAGAAGTGGATTTATGAATTTAATAATATACGCAATAAAATGGCTAGAAATGGCCATGGCATCTTCAGATTTGCCGCCAAAATTGGGGACCGTAGAACCGGGGATATGCTTAAAATTTACCAGGCCAGATTTGTAACTATTGCACTGTATGGGGCAGGAAGTTGGGGTTACTGTTGTGCCCATAATTTGCAGCTGGAAGAAAATCTTTTTCTTAAAAAACTTCTATGCTTGCCTACTTCGGCCTCTAATGTTCTGAGTCATCAGGAATTATCTGTTAACTGCCTACTCGACTTCTTATCCCTTAGGCCTTTGATGACCTGGCGGTCTATCTGGCTGAAGGATAAGAAGTCTTTTACTAGGTCGATTATCCAGGACTGTTTGTGATTAGACAAATTTGTAGCAATACCCTGGATTAAATACATTATTGTATGTTTTTCAGATATTTTTAACCTGAATATTGTAAAAGACCCCAAAGCAGTTCTATCGATCCCCAAATCTGAGCTGAAAAGGGCTTTTCTGGATTTTGCAGAGAGAAAGAGGGCAGTCACTGCCGGAACTCTGTCCACTGTTATGTTTTAATAGGTACTTATCTACGGAAGGATTCCCTGTCTATCTAACTTTGGTTACAAGGCCCTCGCATAAATTTGTGTTAACAAGACTCAGATTTGGAATGGTACACCATTTGGTGGCCCATCCGACAGCGAAAAAACATCCATTTGGGCCTTGTAGATGTGATGGGACTTCCACACAAAGCACACTGCACTTTATCTTGTTCTGTAAACTGTACTCTAATTTTCGTATTGCTTTCCTTAAACCAATGTTTGTTAAATATGGAATACATACAGTTGAGCACGCAATGAAATATTTAATTTGCAATCTGCGGACATTTGTTTTTACACTGCAACTTTTTTAAACAAATGCATCAATTCCAGGAAAAGTATGTGTTTTTAACAAAGTGTGTAATTGTGTTTTTCGCATTTTTAACCAGTTTTAATTAATTTATTGTGATTCTTAATGTATTGTCAATGTTTACTGTAACTTGCCCTTTGTATTTTTACTATGTCTGTCCCTTGTGCTTTTATGGTCATTAATTTGTACCGAATAAAGCTTAATTGAATTGAATTGAAGGGAGTTGTCAGTGGCTCCCACAGGACCTATCGGGAGGAAGGGATCCTTTACACTGAGGCCAGAGACCCCAAACCTGATGCCAGTAGGAGAGTGGTATTGCCTCAGATGTATGAAGAGTTCTTACTCACTTTAGCTCATGAAGCCCCTTAGCTGGCCATCTTGGCCAGGCAAAAACTTGGAATTGGTTAGTCAGCCACTTCTACTGGCCAGGGATGTCCCAGAAGGTGAAGCAGTTTTGAAACTCCTGTGTTACCTGCCAAGCCAGAGGGAAATCAGATATCCACCCAAAGGCCCCCTTAATTCTTCTTCCAGTGGTTGGGGTTCCCTTTGAAATGGTAGGGATTTACATTGTTGGCCCCCTTGACCCCTCCAACTGAATCAGGGAACAGATTCAAACTGTTAGTGGTGGATCATGCTCACAAGTGCACTGAAGCAATTCCCCTAAGGACTACCACGGCTCCTGTAGTGGCTAGGGCCCTCATTGGTATCTTTACCAGATTGGGCTTTGCAAAGAAGGTGGTGTCAGACAGAGGTGCAAACTTCATGTCTGGTTACCTAAAACACATGTGGGCAGAGTGTGTAATGACGTATAAGTTCACTACCCCATATCACCCAAAAATCCAATGGCCTTGTTGAGAGGTTCAACAAGACCATGAAAGGTATGATTGGTGGACTTCTTGAAAACCTCAGGAGGAGATGGAATGGCTTACCTCCATGCCTGGTTTTCCCCAACAGGGAAGTGCACAGAAGGAAGCAAGGTTTTCCCCCTTTGCACTTCTATTTGGCCATCCTGTAAGGGGACCATTGTGTCTAGTGAAGGAAGGCCGGGAGAGATGTAATGGACTATGTACCTGGCCTATGTTCAAGGATGGTTGAGTACATGGAAAACACGTCTAAAATCCTTGAGGCCAGCCACGAGCTCTAGAAGCTCTGGTATGACCAAAAGGCTGTACTGTTAGAGTTCCAACCAGGGCATAAGGCATTGGCTTTGGTGCATGTGGCCCCTAGGGCACTACCCTATCATAGAAAGAAAACGGGAGGTCACCTATCTGGTGGACCTTGGCACTTGCAGGAACTCCAAAAGGGTCATCCATGTGAACCCCCTTAAACCCTTTCATGACAGGGCTGATGAGGATCGGTAAGAAGAGAGCTGAGTTCTCTCTGACTTCTCTGACAACCCTAACAACCCTAAATATAGGTCAGTAGAGGGAGTTGACTTTCAGACACTCTCTCTGCCCAACAGAAGGCTGACTGCAGGCAAGTTCTACAATAGTATGCTGAGCTCTACTCTTTGACCCCTGGTCAGACCAACTGGTGTGCATATGATGTGAACACTGGGGATCTCCAAACTGTCAAAAATAAAATTTACAGGTATTCTGATCATGTTAAAGAGAGCATCAAACCTTAAGTAAGCCAGAAGCTGGGATTGGGAGTCAGTGAAACCTCTGAGAGCCCCTGGGTCAGCCCAGTTGTCTTAGTCCCCAAACCTCACACAAGGGTGATGAAGCAAAGCTGAGGTTTTGTATGGACTATAGGGGTCTCAATGCAGTAACTAAGACTGATGCACACCCAATTCTTAACAAGGGCTGAAAAATTGATTCACCGATTAGTGGCAGTCATAATTCTCAGTACTTTTGATTTGACATCAGGATACTAGCAGATTGGCCTCACCCCATGAACAAAGGGGAAATCTGCATTCTCAAGCCCAGATGGGTGTTATCAGTTCACTATTATGCCCTTTGTACTAACAAAGGCCCCTGCCACCTTCCAAAGGTTGGTGACAAAGTCCTTGCTGGGCTCGAGTCCTTTTGTGTAGCATATCTCAACAATATTGCTGTCTTTACCTCTACTTGGCAGGACCACCTGATCCACCTGGGAAAGGTCCTTGAGACTGGGCAAAATGCAGGCCTCACTATCAAGACAAACAGCTGCCAGATAGGACCTATTTAGGGAATATCCTAAAAACATGCTTTTTTCAAACTCTATAATCCAATCAAAGTTTATTTTTCCAGCTCTGAATTTAGTTTATCTGACCCTACTCTTTAGCTTAAAGATACCTCAAGGAGAATGTCCATGCATTCTAAACTAGAAAATACTAAATAAGTAAGTAAAATAGGACGACGGGGGTGGAAATGTTAGATTAAATAGGCACTGCCAGTCCTATTTTAAATTAGTTCTTTTCTGGGTGTATGCTCAAGTAGTCTTAATGTTTTTGTTTTAGGGATTGCTGTGTGCAACCAGATTCCAAATGCCCATTGATGAGCACCAGTATGCTCAAATACCTTCGTACTATGCAGTTCAAAAGTATGTATTCAAGTAAATGCACCAAATTAGAAATATGGAATAAAGCATATTTTATTCAAGCTAACACTTGGAGCAATTTTGCTTACTACATTCCCTATGTGTTGTGAACGAAACGCTATTTGCCCAATCTTAAATTGCGCAACAAGCATCTGTTAGAAGCGCATGTAACTCAAAAATGTTCGAGTTGAAATTCCAGCCTGAAGGAGCAGCCCTTGTCAGCACACAAGTGTGTTGTATACCTTTGAATACATTCTTGAAAAAAGTGAGGAGTGCACACTTAAAAAGCTCATATCAGAGCGTCAAAATAGTTTAGTACGACATGGTAACAGGTATGGTACAGGCGCTAAGAGGTGTTTAGCAGCTTCCACTTTCTTGAGGTACAAATACGCCAGCAAACGTGAACCATAAGATGAAAGGAAGTCTGATGAGTCACCATGAAAAAAGTGTGATAACTCTTTTACTATTTAACCTACCTGATTCTAGACATTACGCGTCTTTCATTAATCATTCTTTGCACTTGTATGTTTTCCATTAATAAAAAGTTTATGTGTAGGTTCTGTACAGTAGGCCTTTTTTGGGCTGAAATGTTGATGGTTTTCCTTTGGTGGCCATGTTGTTTTTATAACTGGTTTAATTTTCTTTTCAGGAATTGGGTGTACTAATACAGGACTATCCTCCATAATACTATTTCCTTGTGCTTATATTTTGAGTCTAATAATGATAGGCATGTTTTATCTGGTTGAGTAAAATAATATACATCTTCCTCTTGCAGTTTTTATTATTTTCATGTTTTAATATTATGATTTTTTTTTATTTCTGTTTTTACTAAATCATTGCTTTTGTCACAGTGTTAATGAAATAAGCGCAATGGCTATTTTTCATATTCAAATAAATATATTGGTAATTTCTGATGGAGACTGATTTGTGCAAACTTGTTTATATATATTTTTCATTTTTCTATTGACACACTTTTTTCCGTATGATTTTTTTCTCTGTCCACTGTTTTTAGTCCCCCAATTCTCTTGTTATAGATTATGCTACTGTGCCACCTTTGTTAGGCCATTTGGGCTCCTCTCTTGAAACGTAAGCTGTTTACTTATTTTCCTGCTCATAGTGCCTCTGCTGTAGCCTTTTCCTTTATCTCAATCACCTTAATTGTCATTGGTTAATTTTTAGCACACATCCTTAATGGTGTTCATATTTAACAACTATATCAAATGCCTAGTTTGAGGCAGAATATCAAACTACTTTTATTATATTTCAAATTTGATGATTCATAATTGAAAACTGAAACCTATGGATATCTAAATTGTCAAGTTCTGAAATAACACCTACTGTCTACAATACATTTCCTAATCATCCTTTCTCTGTAAATATCATAGCCAAACCTCTCTGAAAAGTGTGTGGAGTAATGGATTGGGATTATATATATATATATATTTAGTTAAAGATGCTAATCATAGCATGAAATGTAGTGAGTGTAATTCTGACATGTTTTCAACATTAATTTTAAAGGAATACGGACAGTATGTAATTTTAATGAGATGTCATCAGTGATGTCATGAGTGATGTCACTGACCATGTCATGAGTGATGTAATATGTGACGTCATCAGCAGTGCATTGCGGGCGCGCGAGTTATAGTTAGCTGAACTAACTATAACGGGGGAATTTCATTGGTTTTTTACGAGTAAAATGTCCAGCTAACTATAACATGTGTGAAACCTATGGTTTTTTCACTGAATTTCTAAGGTTTTTTAAATGCTAATTCCTAACTATAACGTGTGTGAAACCCATGGTTTTTTCAGTGAATTTGCAAGGTTTTTTAAATGCTAATTCCTAACTATAACGTGTGTGAAACCCATGGTTTTTTCAGTGAATTTGCAAGGTTTTTTAAATGCTAATTTTTTTTTTTTCTTCTATTTTTTCTAACATATTTTTATTTTAATTTTCTTACCTTTTATAAAGACTGATTAAATTTTTAAAATTCTTTAATATGTTTTTTTTATATATTTTTTAAAATAAACATGTAAAATTTATTTGCAGTACTTTTTTTCTATTTTTTTTTAAATTTTTTTAGTACGCGTACCGTAAGCTCACGGTAAGCGTACGGTTTACGCAACGTCCGTAATTTTCCTACGCTGCTTGCGTATAGTTACGCAATTTGCGTAGCCGCGCGTACTCCGCGTGGGACGCGTACGCGTGTACGCTACACGCGCACGTTACGCGGAAGTGCCGGGAGTGACTGTTATGCGCATGCGCGCAAGCGCGTGTCTTTTTTACGCGCATGCGCACTTTTGCCGTAAGCGTACCGTAAGCGTACCGTAAGCGTACGGTAGGTCATGTGATCATGAAACACAACTTTTGACTGGTTGAAACTACTTTCAGTTCTAGAACTCTCCTACACCACACCCATTCCCCTCATTTCTGCTTGTGATCCCTTGGGAGAAGGAGCTGGTTTGTCTTTGGGATACGATGGCAGAACAGCAGAGCTCTTCTGAGAGTGAGGCTAGCACTAGCAGCACTGTCTTGAGGCAGAGATCGAGGAAACAAAAGCCCTCTTATGTATGGGATTATTTTACTTTTCCTGAAGGCCAGCAAAAGGTAAATGCACCCTTAGTGACTTGTAAGCTGTGTAAGCGTGTACTTTCTAGAGGTAATCCTAACAGGAAGTATTCCTTTGGGAATCACACCATGAAGAGACACCTCCAGGATGTACACAGAAGGACACATGGTCATCTTTTTGGAGGTAACTCTTCAGAAAGACAAGCCAGTACATCCACAGCAGCTCAGCCTGGACCATCATCTGCAGGGCTGGCTCCTTCTTCTGCAGGTCAGGTGAGCCCTTCATCTGTGGGGGGAGAATCTCCTTTTGCTGGCCCTCTGGAAATCAACCCTCGATTTCGGAAGGTTGATATTCGATGCACATTTTGTCAAGATCTAATTTGCTATAGGGAGACCAGTGTTTCCCTAGTGAACAACAAAATAGATCAGCACATTTGTCGCTTTGAATAATTTTCCCATGCTTCCTTTCCTCTGTCCCTGCATGAACACAACGGTTCTTTTAAGAGCCAACCTTATCTTTCATCTTTTTTTTACATATGTTTTTAAAAACTTTTTTTTATTTTTTTTTACCGTACGCGTACTAAAAATCAATAAACACATTACAAGGTCCTTGAGAGACTACAATTATTATTATTGACTTACCATACTCACTGAAAAAATATTTATTCATTTGTTTTTTTTAAAAATAGTTTTAAAAATGTTTGTAGTTTTCGAAAATTTTCTATATCTATCTGGAAAAAAAGAAAAAAGTATTAATATTTTTAAAACATTTTATAATACAGTACACATATTTACATTTTTTTCCAAAAAATATTTTTGCCTTATTTTTGCTGTTTTCAGAATATATTGCATTTCACTATAAATTGTGAAAGCAATTGCATTCATCATTTTACAGCGGGCAAAAAAAAATAACAATCACAAAGATTGTATTAAAAAAGCCCTGATTCTTTTTTTACTTAAACTTAACATTATAGAAATGCATAATATTCTAAAAAAATATCATCTAATACCAATACTTATTTCTTTAAAATACCGTCTGATATGTTTGTTTCAGAAGTGTAATCACAATATTATATCTCAAATAACTCCAAAATACATCTGATTTAATTTCCTTTAGACCAAATAGTAATTTTAAATTTTTTTTTGGAATAAATTTCCAACGGTAATAAAAATAAATTTCTAAAGTTTAATTTGTCCAGATCTCACCGATTCTCTGTAACATTTTGGTTCACGAAAATTTTTTGAATAATTTATTAAGTCCACAATAGAATTGGTTACTTTTCCGCATGGCCAAATAGTAATTTTTTAAATCATTTTTGTAAAAATTTCCAATGGCAGTCCAATAACATTCCAAAATTTAAAATGTGCAGAAGTTACCGATAATCTCTAAATTATTGCTTTTTCAAAGTTTCATTAAAAATTTAAAAAGTCCACATTACAATTGGTTATCTTTCCATTAGGCCAAATGATAATTTAAAAAATCTTTTTTCTACAAAATTGCAATGGTAATCCAGTAAAATGGTAAAATTATTTTGTCGAGATCTTGCCAAATCTGTCTAAAATTTAGGTTTCAGGAAGATTAGATAGGAATTTGCTAAATCAAAAGGCAAACGTTGTTTGAAAATCAATTGGGAATCATTACACAGTGTCCAGCCTTTTTCACATTTAAGATAAACTGTGTAATGTCCAGAAGTAACAGTAGGTCCATCATGAAAAATTATTGCAACAGTTACAAAAGTTTTTCCAGAAATTGATAATTGCTGTCCTGTAAACTTCTTTATTAAAGTATCCAATTTTGAACCATCAGCTCTACATCGTTGCATCATTAAAATTACATACTGTCCGTATTCCTTTAAAATTAATGTTGAAAACATGTCAGAATTACACTCACTACATTTCATGCTATGATTAGCATCTTTAACTAATTTTGCAAAAGTGACTGTTTTACTCTCTGGCAATGTCAAATAAATAAATCTTTCATTATCAACAATAGAGCCACATATATTATAACAATTATCACAACTATGTTCCCATTTATAAGAGAGACCAAAAAAAATGTCAATGGGAACTCCTTCTTCTTCCACTACCTGAAGAAAATACATCAAAAATTCATGTGCATCTTGCTGTTCATTTTGAGAAAACTGTGTTCGTCCTGAACATACATCTAAAAGTTTTCTAATTTCAGTAGCACTTTCTATTTGAGTTTTATCTTTACTCAGCTTTTGAAAAAGGAGACTCAGCTCTGAACAGAATCTTTTTCCCTGATTTACTATTATCTGCTCTTGCAAACTTTTCAGATAAAATGCAACATTCAGCACTACATTTGCGTAGCAGTTGACATCAGAGCTATTTTCAAAATGACATCCTACAACCTGTTCTTCATTTTCCTTTTTCTTTTTGCTTGCAATTACATCACTCCTCTTTTTTTTCCTCTTCTCTACATCTTCATTACAGATATTCTCATTTTTTCTTTTACGAGAAACTACACGTTTCTCCAACACAGGATACTGACCTAAATGAGGAGCATAGCTTCTTCTTAATCTATTATACTCCTTTACACAGTTTGTATCAGCACTAACTTTTGAGTCATCAAAGTCTATCATGAATAAACCTGATAATGTTTTCACTCGTGACAAAGCTACATATGCCATACCTTCTTTGAACACAGTTGAACCAATGTTCACAAATGCACAATCTACAGTCAATCCTTGAGACTTGTGAATAGTTACAGCATATGCTAGAGAAAACGGAAACTGCTTCCTACGTACATATAAGTCTTTCACAAGCATAAAACGTACTGTACAACGACAAATATCTTTAACTTCTTCTATCTGATCAAATTTTATTTTTAAACATTCAACTCCTTCTTTTTTCTGGTAATTAATAAAACCCACAACTCTTCCCATCGCTCCATTAACTAAACCTTTTTCAACATCCAAATTTCTCCTTAAAAATACTCTACAGTTCATGCAAACATATAGATTTTTTTCTAATCCAGCTGTTTTGGAGATGTTCTTCTCTAGTGAGTCCAATTTATTTTTCAGTTTGCCTGTTACTGTGACACTAATTCTTCCATCCTCAATTTTGTCCACTGCTTCCAATTTCCTGATCTCTTCCTTTTCCAATTTCAAAAGCTCCTCATTGAATATTGAGCATTCACGTAGAGTTGGCATTAAGCAGATGACACTTTTGTTTTCTGCAATGTTCTTGTATATCTTCTCTGCAACTATTTCTTCCTTTGGAAATAAATTATGTAGCAGCCGACTCTGTAATGTTTTTTTGCCAACTTCTGTGAGTAGTCCAATCCTGATATCTTTCAGAATACTTCCATATTCTTCATCGCTTGCTTGCCTCATATTAGTAGTAAGTTCCTTGTACTCAAAGAAGGACCAAATATTTGTATTTCCGATGCTTCCCAATGACTTCTTCGTGTCTTCATGTGTGACAGTATTAAACACTGGTTGTCCTTTAACTGGAGTAAGCTGCAGAAGATCTCCAAAAACTATGACGTGTTTTCCACCAAATAACATGTCATAGTCTGTCTTCAAAATTTGCTGCATTCTTAAATGCACAAAGGCAAGCATTAAGTTTGATACCATGCTCACCTCATCAATAATGAGAACTTGCATCTTCTTCAATACTCTTGAAACTTCCAAGGATGCTTCTCCAGTTAGCTTGTTGAATTGTATTTTGTTCTCATGCTCCACTGGTAACATTAGCAAACGATGTAAAGTGATTCCTTTTATGTTATATGCTGCTAACCCAGTTGGAGCAGTAACCACACAAGACAAAGTAGAATCCGTTTTTTGCTTTAGGTAGCTTCTGATGACTTTTATTAGGAAACTTTTTCCAGTTCCAGCTTGTCCGCTTACATACATCCTGATTGGATGAAATGATGTGCATGAGCACTCTTTTTTTTCATGTAGAAATCCGTGATCAATTTTGTTTCTGATCTCTTCATAAATTTGTTGCTGCTCTTGATTCAGTTGTCTTTCCAAATTTTCTAAGTCTATAAATTCTTCTTGAGCTTGATTCATAGCCGTTTCCACTTCATTCATGGCTATTGATGCTTCATTTTCAATGATTGGTTGTCCTAGGGGATCTTGACTGAGTGTTCCTGAACTTTGGCTGTCCTGAGAACTATCTCTAGCGATTTCTGCTGCAATTGTAGTTTCCTGATCAATTTCTTCATTTAACATTTGCAGATAAGTTGAGAATGTACTGCATTGTATGCTGTCTTTGCAAGCATTAAAAGAATCTTCATAGCTCTGGAATTCTCCCAGTAGTTCATCCTCTGTACGCCATGGTTTAAACAACTGTAAAAGAGCCAAGTAGTAAAATTCCTTCTTGTCAGTAGTGTCGCAACTCAGCTTCCGGTGATTTATCAAACTTCCTTTTGTTTGCTTCACCAAACATCCTTCTTCACCAACGACTATATATTTTCCATTATTGATGTCTTCTGTGGCTTTCCGTGAATAAATGTAGTTCTGCAGCACTTCATAGAGACACATGTTCTCCAGATGTTGACTTCTCTTGGGATAATATGTGTCCAACATGTTTGTTTTCAAAATATCTGTACTTTCTGGGTCATTCTCGGCCAAATATTCAATTTCTCCTACAGATTTCAGTACCCGATTTCTCATTGCTGCAAGGCCTAAACTTGCCCAAATTATTCTTCTTGACTTCGAGTAGAGACTTGCAGAAGATAACCTATCTGAACATTCGTAGGATCCAATTTCTCGATGCGATAACATCTTCAAACTGAAACTGTACAGCTTCTTACTGACAGTCTTCTCGTGAGAAATCTCTTCCCACATTTCCTTCAATTCTGTTTTTTCTGATTTCGTAATGTAAGACGTTACATATCGAGCAACAGCAATGGAATTGTCAGCTACATACTGTATATCCATGTTAGCGTTCCACATGGATAAAATGACTGGGTTGTAGTCATTTATATTTTTTGATTCTTCTTTTCTTTTTAGGTTGTAGGTATTCTTAGGTGATTTTCTTGTGATAGTATGTCTCACAGCTGACATAAAACTGTTGACTCTTCCATTTGAAAGAACAGGTCTAGGAAATCCAAATCGACATTTAGTGTAGTATTTTTCTTTGCTCTTGTATTTCCGTCGACAGTATTTTCCACACCGATGACTTTGGAAACGTAAAACTTGCTCCTTTAACTTGTTCTCTTCTGTGCTTTTTGGTATAGCACATGTTGCATATTCTTCAATGTAAGATAACACTGCTTCATCAGCATCTGTTCCAAACTTTGGGGCATCCTTGATCCACAACAGCATATGAATATGAGGAGCACCTCTTGCCTGGTACTCTTTTCTCCAAAAGAAATCCACTACTTCTCCAAGGGGTGGATTTTTTTTATTGCAGATGAAGGACATCATAGCCTCAAATCTATGATTGAAATATCTGCAAACATTAACCGGATCCAATGAGCACAGTTCTCCTGCTGTCTTGTATTCGATGTTTTTAATGTTTGAATTGGCCTCTCGTAGAAAATCCAGTAAATCATCCCAAGCGTACTCGGCACAGCTTAGGGTAAGGAACCATGTTGGTGTTCCTAAATTCCGTAACATGGATTTTAGTTCACCATGGCGTCGGTACCAATATTCATTTGTCCCACGCTGACAAGCCATCAGATTGATCAGTTGTGTTTCCAAATGATCATCTCGGTGCTGCACTTTCTCCATAAAATCCTTAGCAGACACATTTTGTAAATGTACTCCACTTTTTAAAATGTGATTTACTGCATAAGACAGTGCAGACAAGTCGCTTTCAAATAAAAGATGGAACAAATAAGGAATACTTTGTCGAAATCTGGGATCTTCAGCATAAAGTCTTGTAGTCCGATACTCAGAAGCTGGAATCTGTTCTGGACGTTCATCGTATCGTCCTCCTTTTCCTTTAGGAAACAGCTGGGGAAAACATCGAGCTTCCAAGCTCTCCTCCCATACACTCACGGGACTTCCTTTTGCTTTCTTCATCTGAAAGAGATCAATATTGTCTCCCATAACTTCTTTCGAATGAAGAGGATGTATGCTAAAATGTTCATAAATTTCTTCTTCCTTTGACTTGTCCACTTTTTCAATTTGTCCAGTTGGTATTTCTGTGTCTTCTTGTAAATCTTCTTCTTCTTCTTCTATATAAATTGATTCATACCATTTGTTATTTTTTTTCAAATACAAATTTGCTCTTTGTACTTTCCGCACATCTACCAGCTCCTGCCAAATCTTCTTATTCTTTGTAGGTACACCATTAACCAGAATAATTAATGGTTCAGTTTCCAAAGTATCCGCATCAATAGTTTCCATATTTTTTTTCAAATCCAAGGGCAAATACACCACTCTACCTTTTAAACCTCTCAGTAAATCTGAAGGAGGTAATTTACCAGTTTTGGGCTCCATACGTACTATGGTCTGGAACGGATGAACACATTGAATGAGTATAGACTAATATGTATTTAATTCAGAAAGTTCAGCAGGAATAGCATCCAATTCTAAATTATTATGTACAGCTCTGGTCGGCATTCTATTTTCCTCTAACTTGTTGTAACAGTATTTACAAATACGCTGATCTTCACCCAATTCAAAACAATTTTCTAGAAATATATATGTGGCAAAATCCTTCCACTTATAATTATCTTCATTTTCACTCTTTCTGTAGAGATCAACATTCCTAGTTTGTTTTCTATAATGAGTTCTGCGGCAACAAATACAAGTAAAATTTGGTCTTTCATTAGAGACTATTGCAAATTTTGTTATGTGATCATTAAATGTGTTACTTACAGAGGGTTCTACATTCTCTTCCACTTCTTCCTCATTTACTGTGTCCTTCTCTGCACTGTTTTGTTCAGGACCAAAGTAACAAAACTGAATTTCATCAACAACCTTCTCTACATCTGATACTGTTCCTCGGAACAGAGCCCTATTCAATTCATTTAACTTTATTGCTGGACTTTTGGCAAAATACAACCGTCTCACAAACTTTCTCATTTCAGTATGATGAACAGCCAGCATCCTAAAATGATGGAAAACACTATTGCACACTTTTCTAGATAGACAAGCCAGAGAATGACCCTGCAAACCAGTATTCTCTCTCACTCTGCATGGATCCAGACTTTGAAGCACCTTAATCTTCTGTTTTACACTTTTTTTACTATATTCTCTTAGAAACTCACGAAATTTGTCAATAGATTCCTGACGCACAGTGCAAATACTACTACAATTCCAAGTGTACACTGGGGCTTTAGGACGTCTCCCCATTGCCTCATCTGCCATCACTTGTACCTCATCTCTTGGAACCATTATCTCCTTCTCCATTATGCAACCATTTGTTACTTCGTATGAACGACCTCTGGTGTCAACTGCATGCAGCAAACTATTACTTTGAAAATAGCTCTCTTCATTAAAAAAAGGTTCACTACTTGAACTATGCATCCACTTTCCTAAAAACACTTTACAAAAGTTTGTTCTGTTCACTACTCTTTTCCTTTTGCTATGTGATTTCAGTACATTAACCATTTTGTCTAATGTACGCATCCTATTCAAAATTAATATGAATAGTTTCCTTTTTAATTCTAATGCCTTTGCTGCAATGGCTTCAATTTCTTTTTTTCTCTTGGAATATTTTGCCTTTTGCTTATATTTCTTCACATCCTTTATCAAATTGGACATAACTCTTCTCTGAAACATTTTTCTACGTATCTCTTTAAACGCTGTTTTTCTGTTTATGTAAATCTTTTCAGTTGCAGAAGGTATATTTGCATTAACTAAATTCTCAATTTTTTCCTGTTCTGTTCAATTCGTAACATTCTTTCCAGTACAGACATTTTGTACATTTTTCCTTGTTTTGAATATATTTTTAAGAAATTGTTTTTTCTGCTTACCAGAAGATTTTTTCTTTTTCCCAACATGAGCATCTTCTACTAACTTTGGTCCTCCAGTTGTCTTCAAATATAGTTTTTTTTTTTAGCGTTTTTTGAACTCTGGATTTTGTAGGCATCTTAAATTTTGTTCACTGCTCTTCAGCAATACCTGAAAAAAACTAAAAAAAAATTCCTTTATTGTATTTAAATATATTACTACATTTCTTTTCACAATAGTCACAAAACGAAATTTCTTTGCCAATTTGAATGCACACTAACTGCTCTTTTTTTTGGGCAAGTGAAAATCACTTTTACAAACTGTCACATTATGAAACCACTTTTCAGATTTTTTAAAAAGCCCATGTCCAGACTGCCACACTACAGCAAGGGCAACCAGCCTTAGTGATGCTGAATGTATTTGCATTACAGACTGAAACCTGAAAACCCCACTCGCTTGTAAATACTGTGCATGATTATACATGGCAAGCACATGGGTGTGTGCTAAGAGTCTGCTTCTTCCCCCAAAAATTCGCTCCCCCTTTCCATCTAATGCAACTGTGAAATCACCAGAGCAATACGCAATAAATCTCTGCCTATAAATCCTCTCTGCACACAGAGTCATGTTTTCACATTAGTCCCAAAACGAAATTTCTTTGCCAATTTGAAAGCACACTTACTGCTCTTTTTTTTTTCGGGGCAAGTGAAAATCACTTTTACAGACTGACACATTATGAAACCACTTTTTTTGATTTATTTAAATGCACATGTCCAAACTGTTTTTTCAGACCACCACCATGTGTATTCTCGGTGACTGCCTACACTCCAGCAAGGGCAACCAGCCTTAGTGATGCTGAATGTATTTGCATTACAGACTGAAACCTGAAAACCCCACTCGCTTGTAAATACTGTGCATGATTATACATGGGAAGCACATGGGTGTGTGCTAAGAGTCTGCTTCTTCCCCCAAAAATTGGCTCCCCCTTTCCATCTAATGCAACTGTGAAATCACCAGAGCAATACGCAATAAATCTCTGCCTATAATTCCTCTCTGCACACAGAGTCATGTTTTCACATTAGTCCCAAAACGAAATTTCTTTGCCAATTTGAAAGCACACTTACTGCTCTTTTTTTTTTCGGGGCAAGTGAAAATCACTTTTACAGACTGACACATTATGAAACCACTTTTTTTGATTTATTTAAATGCACATGTCCAAACTGTTTTTTCAGACCACCACCATGTGTATTCTCGGTGACTGCCTACACTCCAGCAAGGGCAACCAGCCTTAGTGATGCTGAATGTATTTGCATTACAGACTGAAACCTGAAAACCCCACTCGCTTGTAAATACTGTGCATGATTATACATGGCAAGCACATGGGTGTGTGCTAAGAGTCTGCTTCTTCCCCCAAAAATTCGCTCCCCCTTTCCATCTAATGCAACTGTGAAATCACCAGAGCAATACGCAATAAATCTCTGCCTATAAATCCTCTCTGCACACAGAGTCATGTTTTCACATTAGTCCCAAAACGAAATTTCTTTGCCAATTTGAAAGCACACTTACTGCTCTTTTTTTTTCGGGGCAAGTGAAAATCACTTTTACAGACTGACACATTATGAAACCACTTTTTTTGATTTATTTAAATGCACATGTCCAAACTGTTTTTTCAGACCACCACCATGTGTATTCTCGGTGACTGCCTACACTCCAGCAAGGGCAACCAGCCTTAGTGATGCTGAATGTATTTGCATTACTGAGTCCAACCTCAAACCCTTAAACTATTCTTTTTTTTTCCAGTACACCTTAATTTATTGTGAAAACATACTCCATATTATTTTACATGTTCCTCACATTTAAATTTCTCCCAAAACAGAAAATGATAAACGCAACTACAACAAAAACAATTTCCATTTCTATTATTCATTTCTTAAGTTACCACATACATCCCCTCTCAAACTGTAAACTCACCTTTAAAATTAGTTAGTTGTGAAAGAAATGTGACACTCAAACAGCAGATTATCAGAGCCAGGATCTCTGTTGTGTTCACCTCTCTCCTCTCAGCAGAACCAGATAATGGCAAACTTTCCCTCTATTTTTCCACACATATACATGTAAGTTTCAAATCTCAGTGCTTCCCCCTTTTTTTCAAATGTAATCACACATTTCTATTGGTTGAAAACCAACCCTTTTCCAAAAGTACCCTTCCCCCAACTTTACTTCTGCCTAGTACCCTTCCCCCAACTTGACTTCTGCCTGCTACCATAGCAACAGCTCATGGAACACTGCTGTGTTGCGTTAGGTCAGAAGTTCGCCAAACAATGTTTCAATTCCACAGAGCAAGAGTGCTTGACTTTTCAAACCTAACAGCAAATCCATAGTACTGTTCTTTGGTTACACATTTTTTTGTACCAATACAAAACATGCTTCTATTAATTTACACATACAGCCTAGTTTTTATTCTAGAATGGTATGAAACAGCCAATCAGTTCTTTTTGTTTTGAAAAAAATATGTATGCCTCCATTTCCAAACTGTCTTTCTTTTCATATTGCCATTCTACTGAAAGACACCTCCTGAGTGCATCCAGATCTCCTTTGAAGATGTTCACAGTGTGGATTGTAGGGCACAGCTATGTCTTCTGGAGTGAAAAGTTTGCAGAGAAAACAGATATGGTGAGAGACCTTGCTTTGCCAAATGTAGACATTAAATGGATTGGTCAGAGAGGGTTAAAGTGGCACCAATTGATGCCATTGGTGAAATCCTTCATGCAAATCCAACACCCTGACCTCATAATAGTGCACTGTGGTGGCAATGACCTAGGCACTTTGACTGGGGTAGGTCTGGAAATGCTTATGAAGGACACCTTTGCACAACTGTTTTCACTTTTCCCTAAAACTGCCTTTGTGTTTTCCAACATATGCCAAAGGCAAAAATGGAACTGGTCCAATCATTTCTGTCCACAGATTGACAAAGCAAGAAAGCACGTCAACAAATCTGTTTCTGCTTTCCTCCGTGACTATGGTATGGGTGCCATTTACCACAACAACTTGCGTTATGACATGCAAGACATTTATAGAGGAGATGGTGTGCACTTCAATGATGAAGGGAACAGAGTCTTCCTCTTGAACCTTAGACTCTGCATCGGTACTTACTTGTAGGTACCACTAAAAAAATGACTTCATAAACACAACAGCTCTTTTTAGAGCTCCCTAATATCTAAACTCTTAAATCTGCTTTTCATTTATTTATTTTTATTTTTTTTACCGTACGCTTACCGTAAGCTTACCGTACGCGTACCCCGTGATTTTTTTAAAAATCAATAAATGTTTTTTTTGTACTTTTCTGTCCTTCTTTGACCCCCTTACAAATGTTAGGGGGTCTGTAACTCTCCTCATTGCCCCCTTTTCTTGTTTTCACTCTCTTTTTTCAGAGTGAAATACACAAAATGGCGGCCGCCGCTTCCTGGTTTCGGCCGATTCGAATGTTTACTAAGATCTAAGAGCCAATCAGAATCGCGCTCGCGCACGCCACCGTACGCTTACGGTAAGCGTACGGTAAGCGTACCGTAAGCGGGCTCAGATATATATATTGATTTAAAGGCTATTTTCTCAGAATCTACTGAACAGATTTACACCAAACCTACAAAAGGCACTTCCTTGACCTAGGGACTACCTCTCTGCCAAATTTCGAGTAATTCTGTTCAGCCGTTCGGGCTGTAGCTCGTTCTAAAGGTCCTATGGAAAAATGCATGGGAAAAACGCGTTTTGGGACCCCCCTTTTATCTCAGCCCCCGCTTGACGGATCCCCCCGAGACTTTCAGGGTAGGAGCGGAGCGTAGCGCCCCACCTATTTTGAGAAATTCGCGAGGATTCATCGACCGGCGCCAAAGTTATTCAAAATAGAATGTTGAGGTTTTCCTATGGAAAAGGGGTCCTAACTATAACTACCTACTGGCGACCGCCAGTAGGTAATATATATATATATATATATATATATATATATTTATATTTATATACATTACCTACTGGCGGTCGCCAGTAGGTCGTTATAGTTAGAACCTAGTTTCCATAGGAAAAAGATTTTTTGATTTGCTAATAACTTTGGCATCGTTTGATGTATCTTAGCAAAATTCTCCCAAAAAAAGTCTATCCAGGTCAGCTGCTATCCTGAATGTTTGGGGGTGATTTGTCAAGCGGGGGCTGAGAAAAAAGGGTGGTCCCAAAAAGTGTTTTCTCCATGTTAATTTCCATAGGAAATTTTATTACATGCTACAGCCCGAACTGCTGAACGTAAATGCACCAAATTTGGCAAACCGGTAGAGCTTGGTTCAGAAAGCGACCTTTTTTTTAAATGGTGTAAATCCGTTCAGTAGTTGCTGAGAAATGCAAAAAATAAAGGTCAAAATATCAATTTCCCATAGAAAACTTTAGCCAAGGCTACAGCCCGAACTGCTGAACGGAATTACACCAAATTTGGCAAAAAGGTAGGGCTTGATTCAAAAATTGACTTTTTTTAAATGGTGTAACTTCGTTCAGTAGTTGCTGAGAAATTTAAAAAATAAAGGTTTCGATATCTGGGGCAGCGGTGAGTTCGCGCACCCTCCCGACCACGTGCTTTACTGTGATTGGCTGCCACAACCACGAGCTTCAGTGTGATTGGCTGCCAACACTCCAAAACCAGGAAGTGTTGGCAGCCATCTTGTGACTCTGCTCTACCGAGTCACAAGAAAACAGTGGAAAAAAGATTAAGCAAGTAGAATAGGGGGCAGGGTAGAAACACCCTGACCCCCTAGTCCTGCTCAGGGGGTCCCACAAGGACCCCAGGCCCAAAAATTATAATTCTTTTTTTTAAACGTCCGAATGCATGCTGTGTGCGTGAATCTGGACAAAAAATAAATAAAAATTAAGCGGGGGGCTCCCCCACTTCATTTCAATGAGCACCCGGGTGGGCCAGGTTCCGGGGGCATTCCAAAAACTATATTGTGGGGGCCTGCTGGGGGCTCCCCCACTTCATTTCAATGAGCACCCGGGTGGGCCAGGTTCCGGGGGCATTCCAAAAATTATATTGTGGGGGCCTGGGGGTCTCTGCTGTCCCAGGGACTGTCACCTACCTGGGGCTATGTAAATTAGGTGTGGGAGGGCACACAGCCCTTCCGCAGCCCCGGGGACCGCCACCTCCCCGGGGCTTGTTTTGTAGTTGTTGTGGGGCCTCCGAGGCCCCAACGAGTCCCGGTGTTTGCCACCCCCGGGGCTTTAATTAAATATGCAGGGGGGCCCCGCGGGCCCCCCGAAGCCCCGGGGACCACCACTTCCCCGGTGGCCCTGGGGACCGCCACCATCCAGGGCCGGCTTCTGCAATGTCCCGTGGAGCCCACCCCTGGTACATTGTTGTTTGCTATGACAGGGTGGAAGCATGCCTCGCACACTGTCATAGCAAACCCTGGTTTGCTTTGTTGAAGTGAGAGGAGGAAAACCTGCTCTCGCTTCAATGAAGCAAAGCAGGATTGCTTTTGGGCAAGGGAGCTGTATGTTAGCAGCTCCCCTTGCCCAAAAACAATGCCGGTTCAGGCAGGAGGAGGGGAGCCGGCGGGTGCGTGGGGGCATTGGGGCTCCCCCCATGGTCCCCAACGAAGAGGCCAGGCCCGAGGGATTGTGTCCCTGGGGCAAGAAGTGGACAAGGGAAGGGGGACCACGCGGCCCCCCTTCCTAATGATTAATAAAAATATTCAATAATTGGGCATGCCCCGGGGGATGGGGTCATCGGGGCAAATATAAATTAATGGAAATGGACTGGTTTTTTTTTAGAAAAGTTTGGAGTGGCGATCCTAAGGCGGCACTCAGCATGGCCTCCTAGTGTGAGTGCGCTGGGTGCGCGGCTCTAAGCGCGACCCCCCTTGAATGCGCTGGGTGCGCGGTTTTCAGTGCAGCCTCCTAGTGTGAACGCACTGGGTGCACAGCTCTCTGCGCGGCATCCGAGTAATTCACAGGTCTTTAAAAGACCATTTACCTGTATATGAGGCTTTGTTGTGATTTCAACTCTTCTTAGATCCTTGCATCTCGACTCTGCCTATGACTGGAATTCGTCTCTATTTGGCTCTAGTTGCGCCCCTGACTGGTGTATGCTGGCTCAGCCCACTCCGCTTACAGAATTCCGTGGATTCTATCCGCCGTATGTCAATGATCCAGTTGTGGGGCTGGGAATATCTTGCAGACAGGATTCTGGGCCTTTCCCGCGGCTTGGTTTGCAATCCTGACGCTCCGCCAGGGTTGCCACTGGTTGGCAGCCAATTAGAGCCAAGCTCGTGCTCGGGGGTTAGGCTCCGCCAACATATGCACTTATCCAATCACTACACCAATCCCCAAGCACTTATAAATGCACTATACCCTCTCCTTGCAGTACTCTAATCATCCAGTCTCTACCCATGTATTCATAGAATGACCCAGACAAAGTTTCATAACCGAAATCTTCCCCACTGCCAGAGGTAGCATGGTTGCGTGCGCATTCAACAGCACAATGTAATGTGGTAGGGACCAGGGCCATCATGCATACATAATGAACACATGGACACAGATAGATAGTGGAACTGGCTACGGGCACGTGCGCCCGGCTCCTTTTTATTACCAGGGTCACATGTCCAGTGACGTCTGTGCTGGATGCGTGTGGAGTGAGTGTAAGCCAGCCCTAAGGGAATGGTTGGTGCTGGCAACAACTACAACGGTGATAATCGGATCACACACATAGATTCAATCAGAAAGGGTCCATGGCTTGTAGAGCACTAAGGTAGGGGTGCCAGATCTTAAATCACACAAGAAAAGAGTGTATCGTAAAGGGTTCATGACTTGTGGTGCACTGAGGTAGGGGCACCAGAGATGAGCGTGCTGAGGTGAAGAAATTGTTAATGTCCCTGTGAGATATTCCTGCTGCATGAGGTGACATTGTTGCGTCCGGTGTCTACAGCACGAAAGTCAATCATAAAGGGTCCATGAGTTGTGATGCACACAGTGGCACCTGAAGAGCTCAGCGTGTGCGCAGCCAGCGATGATGGCGTGTCCTTGCAGGACAGGATTGGATTGGATATGTGTGAGATCTTCTGACCACAGTGTAGGCTGGAGGCAGCGGTCAGCAAGGGCCTACAACTACGTGGTGTCGACTTGTGGTGCGCTGAGTTAGTGGCAACAATGGCGCTCAGCGTGTGCGCAGCCAGCGATGATACGTAGTTCGGGCAGACCGCACTGCGGGCAATGTCTTTTGCCTGATGAATTCTGCATCAATAAGGCCACGTGGCGGTGACTTGTGGTGCACTGAGTTAGTGGCATCAGAAGCATGCAGCGTGTGCGCAGCCAGCGATGATGTGTGGTGCGGGCGGGTCGCACTGAGAGCAATGTCTGTTGCCTACTCGACTGCGTCATCTGCAATCGCGACTCGATCTGAATTGTGAACCCTGCTAACCGCAGTGTAGGCCGGAAGCAGCGGTCAGCAAGGGCCCACAGCCATGTGGCGTTGACTTGAGCTGCACAGAGTTAGTAGCACCTGAAGAACTCAGCGTGTGCGCAGCGAGCGAAGATGCACCGTGCAGGCAGGCCGCAGTGGATGCAATGTCTGTGGCCTACTGGGCTCTGCAATTATTGCATCAAGATTGAATTCAAATTTTGAGCTCTGCTGACCGCAGTGTAGGCCTGAGGTAGTGGTCAGCAAGGGCCCACAGCCTCATGGCGTTGACTTGAGCTACACAGAGTTTGTGGTACCTGAAGCACTCAGCGTGTGGCAGCCAGCGATGATGCGTGGTCCGGGCAGGCCGCACTGGATGCAATGTCTGTTGTCTACTGGACTGTGTCATCTGCAATTGTGACTCTATCAAAATTGACAGCCCTGCTAACCGCATTGTAGGCCGGAGGCAGCGGACAGGAAGGGCTAACAGCCATGTGGCGTTCACTTGAGCTGCACAGAGTTAGTAGAACCTGAAGCACTGAGCGCGTGCGCAGCCAGCGATGCTGCGTGGTCTGGCTGGGCTGCACTGGGAGCAATGTCTTTAGCCTAATTAATTTTGCGTCACTAAGGCCTCGTGGCAGTGACATGCAGTGCACTGAGTTAGTGGCACCTGAAGCACTCAGCGTATGCACAGCCAGCGATGATGCGTGGTGAGGACGAGCCGCACTGGGAGCAATGTCTGTTGCCTACTGGACTGCGTCATCTCCAATCGCGACTCGATCTGAATTGTGAGCCCTGGTGTCCGCAGTGTAGATGGAAGGCAGTAGTCAGCACAGACATTGAGGAATGCTTTTTGTCAATTCTTCTTGACAAAATCCGAGGACATAGAGTACAATTCTCTCTGTAATTAATAAATCAAGACTGAATTCAAATTGTTAGCCCTGCTGACCGCTGTGTAGGCGTATGGAACAAAAGATGAAATATGTATGGAATATATTGTCGAAATATGTAGGTTTCAGGGACGTTATAGTTAGTTGTCTACTGGACTCTGAAATTAATGAATCAAGACTCAATTTTAAGTGTGAGCCCTGATGACCGCAGTGTAGGCCGGAGGCAGTGGTCGGCAATGGCCCACAGCCACGTGGCATTGACTTGAGCTGCACAGTGTTAGTGGTACCTGAAGCACTCAGTGTGTGCACAGCCAGCGATGATGCATGGTCTGGGCGGGCCGCACTGGATGCAATGTCTGTTGCCTACTGGACTGCGTCATCTGCAATTGCGACTCTATCTGAATTGTTAGCCCTGCTAACCGCAGTGTAGGCCGGAGGCAGCGGACAGGAAGGGCCAACAGCCACGTGGCGTTCACTTGAGCTGCACAGAGTTAGTGGTACCTGAATCACTCAGCGTGTATGCAGCCAGCGATGATGCGTGGTCCGGGCGGGCCGCACTGGTAGCAATGTCTTTTGCCGAATGAATTCTGCCTTAATAAGGCTATGTGGTGATGACTCATGGTGCACTGAGTTAGTGGCACCTGAAGCATTCAGCGTATGCGCAGCCTGCGATGATGCGAGGTCCGGGCGGGACGCATTGGGAGCAATGTCTCTTGCCTACTGGACTGCAATCGTGAGTCGATCTGAATTGTGAGCCCTGCTTTCGGCAGTGTACATCGAAGGCAGTAATCTGTACAGACATAACTCTGCGGTGCTGTGTCGCTGGGTTCGCAGGGGGCCTGTGTCGAGGAGGCCGGCGGTCACGTTGGCGGCCTCGTGGCAGGGTGAGGGCCGCCGCTCTGGCAGATGCGTTGGCCTTCAAAGAAGTGAACCACACCCAGAGCCCCAGCCTATTTATTAACACTCCTACGCTGGAGTGGCATACGTTGGACCAGCCCACTCCGGTTCCGCTTACAGGGGGGGACAACACAGCTACATGACCGCGATCTTCCCCACTGTCTGAGGTAACATGGTTGCGTCCACTGTCCACAACAGTACAAGCACCAGCAGTATATGTACACATGGAGAGGTCTGTGCTCTGCATAGTGAGGTCAGTCCAGCACATTACCGCTACACTTGGCATTGTATGCATTGTTATTGATGGGTGACTTGCCTCCTTCACACATACTTGGTTCCCACGTCTCCCAACATTCAGCTATTGTGTGGCTGAGGGGCCATGCCATTTTGGGAAGGTCCGCTGTTCTGTTCTGCGCTGCCTCGTGGTAGTAGGGGGGGGTGGTCCAAGGGGGAGTTCCTGGGGGTAGTGGCGTTGGGTGTTGTGGCCTTCTTGGGTGTCGGAGCTGCATGGTCAGTAGCTCTATGACATGTGTTGGTCTTCAGATGTGGGTCTGGGCTGGGCTCCCTTTCATACTGTACGTAGTCGTCCTGCTTTACACCAGTAAAAGGCAGATGTTAAATTCCGACTGCTAACGCGGCTTATTGCGTGTTTGTGGATCACATCGCAGATTTCGCTGGTTGTTGAAAATATCGGGAAGTGGTGTTTTCATGGTTTTTTTTGCACAGGAACACCTATTCTGTGTTTCATTAGCGTTAGTTGTCGCTCTCATTAGTGGCGATGTTTTTTTGAGGAAGCTATCGCTGGAAAACTGGCGATATCGGCACTTTTCACCAGGTTGAGAATGGAGGATAATTATTTTGCTGCGGTGAAGTGCCGATAACTCAGCAATAAGTTCTTGAGAATATACCCCATTGTTTTGTTTTTTTTGTCCGGATTCGTGCACCCAGCCGCTTTTAAAAAAAAAACAAAAAAAACAATAGTAATAATTTTTGGGCCCTGGGGCTTTTTGTGGGATCCCCTGAGCAGACCTAGGGGGTCAGGGTGTTTGTACCCAGCCCACTTTACTTGTTTTTTCATCTTTTTTCTTGTGATTCGCTTGCAGCTACAACAAAGTTCTAATAAACACCAGGGCTCGTTTTAGAGTCACCCTATAACCCAACAGTTGGAACATATCGCCGAGTTATCGGCAGTTTAGCGCAGCAAAAGTGGCAAAAGAATTATCGCCCAATTCTCAAGTTGGTGCACACTGCCACAATGCCCACAGGCTGACGGTTCCAACACAGCGGACAATCAACATCATTACGCAGACAAAGCTGCTGGCTGTGCCGCACCTGTTGGCCTCTGGTATCTTCCAACTAACAACTGCGAGAGTCGGAGGAGTCTCACAGCCAGCCCTAATAAACGTCCTCACACGTCTTGGATGCATGTCTACAAAAGCAACTTGGGGCCCGGCATCCGCACCACCCACTCGTCCCAATCCGTATTATTCCTGCACAACCAACCTCAACCTCAACCCCAGCCGTTCCTTGACGCCTCTGTGCTCCAGATCCAAGATTGTAGTCACTGAAATGGGGTGGATCGAAATAACTGTAGATCATCCTGGAAATCCCAAAAGTCTGTATTCAGAAACCTGTTGGATAAATGAAGATTATTGTCAAGCGTTAGTATGGTCACAAACGCAATATGGTACAATGTATTGCACTTGGACAAACCGGAATGCTTACAGGTATGATCAATCCTGCACAAAAAGACCGTAACAGAAGTTTGTTTGGTCTTAACTTTCATAGGAAAGAAAATGAACAATACAACCACAAAACCTTTTTTACGGTCTCATTCTGCAGGATTTATCATACCTGTAAGCATCAGGGTTTGTTTCAGCTTGATATACATGCAAGTTCACTTCACCTAAACTGCGCAGAAACAGCTGGAGACCAAGCAAGGGCACCACGCCATAGCAGCCTTCCTGCACGTGTTGGGGGCAACTGACTGCACACATGTACTATTTGTGCCCCCTGCCGACACTGCACCCAATCACCGCAACAGAAACCACATGCATTCCAACAATGTGCAGGCAAAACTGGACCACCGGGGTCTGTACACTAATGTCGTCGCAAACTTCTCAGGCAGTGTGCATGATTCTTACATCTTTCGCAAGCATCCCAGCCCTGGTCCCCAGACCAGTCCGTCACCCAGCGATGACTGCCCGACCCTACGCACCCAGACCTCAATGCTCACCTGCCGCCACTGGCGTGTCTCCATGAGGGCCCACCACGTGCAGGAGCAACCTCCTCAGCCGTCGCTGGATTCCGCAGCACAGACCCCCAGCACATCCTGCTGCACCTCGCCGAGGAGTCATGTGTCTACAGTCAGCTGCCTTTGGCGTACACGCTGTCCAGCCGAGCTCACAATTCAAATTGGGTCTTTATTGCCAGAATAGCGAATCGAGTCCAGCAGCATCACAGGCTGCACACCCGCTCAGCTCTGGTGGCACTAACTCAATGCAGCTCAGGTCATCACTACGTGGCAGGAGGCCCTTGTCGGCCAAAATGCCTCGGCTGCCACCAACTCTGTGCACCTCAAGTCATCGTCACGTGGCAGGAGGCCAGTGTCCGGCAAAGTGCTTCGGCTGCCACCATCTCTGTGCACCTTAACTCATTGAGACGTTGCGGGAGGGCCGTGTTGGTCAAAGTGCCTCGGCTACCACCAACATAATAAGCACACGGATACACCCAGATAGAGAGTGGAAATTACGTTGAACACTTGCGCCCGGCCCTTTTTATTAGCATGGTCACATGTCCTGTGATGCCTGTGCTGCATAGGTGTGTTGTGGGTGTAAAGCAGCCACGAGGGAGTGGCTGTGGCATGCTGACAACTAGAACTGTGATCAGCAGATCACTACAGGGAAGACCTGGGACATGTAGCGTTGTAGTTCCCTTCCTGTAAGCGTAAGCGGAGTGGGGTGGCTGAAACACACATCCTTCACGACTTTACCAATATAGCAGTTTGAATCCGCACACCCAGCAAGATAGGTACACGATAGGTGCGAGACTCCACTTTTTCTAAAAAAATTAAAATATATATTAATATTTAAGAAAACAGAAGAACTTATAATATTTTAATAACAAACAAAAAAAAATACAAACTATTTTTGGGATATTTAAGTTACAAAATATCACTAAGCAAAAATTCAAAATTACTGAAAAGGCCATAGCTTTAATGAACATTATAATTCGAAAATATCATTTAAAAAACCTTTATAATTCACTGAAAAAAACATAGGTTTCAGGCAAGTTATAGTTAGAAATTAGCATTTAAAAAACCTTAGAAATTCACTGAAAAAACCACAGGATTCAGGGATGTTATAGTTAGTTGTACATTTCACTCGTACAAAACCAGAAAAATTCCCCATTATAGTTAGTTTAGCTAACTATACCTCGCGCCCCCGCAATGCACTGCTGATGTCGTCACATATTACATCATTCCTGACATAGCTAGTAGGGAATATATATCAAAAAGGGAAAAATTGGCTAAAGGCAAGCATAAATATATACATTTATGTCAGGACAATGTGCAACACATCAGACAACATAATGCTTTGATTATTATAAAAAAAAGTTTTATTTTACTTTATATATTATTTCATCCTTTTATATTTTTAATTTTTTTAGAATATCAAAAATGCATAAATCTGTGTACCTTATAACATATTTTCACAGTGCATCAACACATGAGACATAATCAAATGACTTTAAAACCAAACATGATATTGGTAACAGTTAATGCAATACAATTTTCTTTTTGTATTTCTACTAAAAAAAAATGGACAGAAAGGAGGGTCGGCGGTAGATAAGTCTTTAACTGTTACCAATATCATGTTAAAAATAACACCCCTCATTAGCTAGGAGGCTAGCTTGAATCCAGTGACAAAGTGAGCAAGGGAGCCATGTCTGAGCATACCCTGCCAACTTAGGGCGAACAAAGCAAACACAAGGAGATGATGGATGGAGCAGTGAAACTTTTCAGACACTCACCCCAAGTCAAAGATCTGGTTTGAATCCATCAGCGTTCTTTAGCTCACTTTGTCCCCCTAGTTCAGACCCAGCTGTTTGCAAATCAGACTTGACCCAGTGCCTCATGGGAACAGTTCAGCCCAAAATGCCAAGTCAGCTCTTCCCTGGACCTAAAACAAGCATCCTGGGTCCTGTTTCAGGATAACACCCCTCATCAGCCAGGCTAGTTTGAATCCTGTGACAAAGTGAGCAAGGGAACTACGTCTGGGTATACCCAGACAACTTAAAGCAAACAAAACAAACACAAGGAGATGATGAATGGAGCGCTGAAACTTTTCAGAAGCTCACCCCGTCGCAGATCTGGGTTGAATCCATTATCGTTCTTATCTCACTTCGCCACCCCAGTTCAGACCCAGCTGTATGCAAATCGGGCTTGACCCAGTGCCTTCCCTGGACCGAAAACAAGCATCCTGGGACCGGTTTCTGGGTAACACCCCTCATCAGCCAGGCTGCCTTGAATCCAATGACAAACTGAGCAAGGGACCCATGGCTGGGCATACCCTGCCAACTTAGGGGGAACAAAGCAAACACAGGGGGAAGATGGACGGAGCAGTGAAACTTTTCAGACACTCACCCCAGGTCAAAGATCTGGGTTGAATCTATCATCTTTCTTTAGCTCACTTTGCCACCCCAGTTCAGACCTAGCTATATGCAAATCAGGCTTGATCCCCATGCCACTGGAGTCAAGCTAGTCTGGCTGATTAGGGGTGAAACCCTGAAACCCGTCCTAGAATGCTTGTTTTCAGGCCAAGGAGGACCTGGCCTGGCAGTCGGGCTTGACTGTTCCCATAGGTAGCAGGCTCAAGATTTGCATATGACTGGGTCAGAACTGGAATGGCATGAGAAGCAAAACAATGATGGATTTAGGCCCAGATCTCTGTACTGGGGTGAATTTTTGACATTGTTTAACATATTGTCCAGTTGTTGTTTTGCATTTGTCCCCCCGAGTGGGAGGGGTATGCCCAGACGTAGGGTCAGTGCTCTCCATGCCACTGCAGTCAAGCTAGCCCAGCTGATGAGGGGTAAAACCCTGAAACCGGTCCTAGGATGCTTGTTTTTAGTCCAGGGAAGACCTGGCCTGGCAATTCAGGCTTGACTGTTACCATATGGAGCAGGGTCAAGACTGATTTGCATATGGCTGGGTCTAAACTGGAGTGGCATGGGGAGCAAGAAACAATGGATTTAGGCCCAGGTCTCTGTACTGGTGTAAATGTTTGACATTGTTCTCATTATGTCCATCAATTGTTCTTTTTGCATTAGCCAATGCTTAATTTGTGCCAGTGGTGTCTGATGCTCCGCACTGGCACTTATCTTACAGACTGGTACTATAACTTTCTTTCATGCGGCCAGCGGCAGTGCAGATAATTCTTCAAAGATGAATGCACCTTTCAGAGCAGCTGTATTTCCCCAAAATGTTTCTCAGAGCTGCTTTCACTTTTATCTATTTCATCATAACTTCTGCACCCTGCCTGAGCCTCTCATTGGATAATTAGAGCTAGGGCTTGGCTCATGGCTCAGCTGGGGTGAGGCAAGCTTTGAAACAGCAGGCCCAGAATATTCTTAGCAGTGAAGGAATGTGATGAGCAAAGAAAAGTGCAGACGTTATGCTTGTGTGCATAGTGCCTAGTAACAAAACATTAAAGAGGAAACGAGGAGTGCTGCCCTCTCTGATATGCACAGACTGTCTGGTTTGACGTCACCTCTGGGAGCTACTTTGAGGGTGCTCACAAGCTTCCAGAAGCTCCTGAGCTCCTCGCTAGAGACCCCTGCTTTAGACATTTGACCCTTTAGGCTTTGAAAACAGCTGCATGTGATTTTACTAAAATATAAAAGGATCCATTTTAGGCTCACCCTTTCTGTTCAGTTCACTGGAAGATAGTTGTAGACACGGGGCTGATATACTTCTTCAAACTTTCAACATTTGTAATAATTCATCAGTGACATCTCATGCCAGCTTGAGTTTGGATTTCTGTGCCAGACGTTGTATTGATCACAATTCCCATGTAGCTTTCTCACAGCATTGGGGGAATATTGGATAGTTTGGATGAAGCTGGAGTGTTGCTGATTGGTAAGTGTGTATTAGAAATTGAGTTTTTAGTTGGCTAGGGTATGCACCTAAGCCAGGCAAAAACCAACACTCTAGTCAGGGTAAGGGACGCCCTTGGTAGCTTAGCCAGAGCAGCCTTCGGGCGGTGCAGCTGCAGAGGGCCCGGCTTATCCCGAGCACCTGCTGTGGTGATAGCAGTCCTCGTGTCACTGGGGACCTGCTCCTGCAGCAAAATGGGGAAGCGAGGTTCTCCTACCCTCCGGTGATTTGCCGAGCAGTGCCCTCAGCTGAGTAGCACGCTGGCACTCCTCTGCGCTGGTCACAGACGGGCTACCACTGGGGAGAGAGAACCGCCGACTTGAACTCTCAGCAATGTGTCCTTAGCTCGGCGCTGCGGCTTGCAGTAGGAAGGGCCCCACAGGGGGGGGGGGATTCCCTTGGGCCAGTGGCACGGGAGCAGTTACACCGCTCTCTTCGAGAGAAAACAAATTAGAAAGCACTTCATGCACTCTGTTGACCGGGCCATCACCTTGGAGCTTCCTGCAGTGCAGCGATTAGCCATGGATGCAAACACACCTTCTACTCTCATTGTACCATAAGAGACGCTCCACATGTGCTGAGTTTCCTAGGTCAGAATTTCCTGATTCATGGCCGTACCGAAGGGTTTGTCACTAGTGAACTCTTTTAAGCCCCTGAGAGTCCAACAGAACTGGGAAGGGGCCAGCCAACAAGCCCATGGAAAAGACTGGGGGCTCAGGGCAAGCAGGCATGAAAGCATACAATAAGAGGATTTGCTCAAGTGGGGGTTCCTCCTGACAGTACCCCAGTGCCTTGGGGGGGACCATACTCAGGGGGCAGCTGGCAGCAGGGCAACAAACAGAAAATAAATCAAGTGACTCCTTTAGGCTAACCAGCACTTAGGCAGCAGGACAAAAACAGAAGAGCTATCCAGTTGAGTCCTTTGTGCAGTGCAGGCAGTCCTTCTGATAGGTTTAGTCCCAATTCCAAAAGTGCTCTCTCAATGTGGGGTCAGAGCCCCAGTACTTATACTAAAAATGTATTTCTTGAAAAGGTGACTTCAAAAGAAACCTTAGCTGTGAACAGCACCTCCTTTCAACCTCAGCCCTGGCTCCAGACATCAGATGGGGGTAAACAAGCCCTTTGGCTATACAAATGTAAGTGCACCCGCCTCCCTCTCTCCCAGCCCAGGAAGACCATTTAGTATGCAGATGCAACCAGCCCCTTCTGTGCGATGGCTATCTGGAAAGTATGCACAAAGTGTAACTGTTACTGTGCCCTAGATGTGTATTGGAGTCAGGATGCAAATCACATAGAGTTATAAGCACAGAGAAATGCCCACTTTCTAAAAGTGGCTAGTCTACAATAGTAATGAAAAATCCACCTACACCAATTAGCAGATATTATCACCACTATTCCAAGCATACTAAACTTGGCAGTGCTACTCTTTACAGTTTCGGAATTACCACTAAAACTTATATAACGGAATTTGCAATGCTAGCCTATGAGAGGAGTAGGCCTCACAGTAGTGAGAAACCAAATAGGCTGTTGGTCACTAAAAGGATACGCCATACAATAAAGGCACATGTCTTACCTTTTACCTATATGCCACCCTGCCCATAGGGCTACTTTGGGCCAACCTTAGGGGTGACTCGTACGTAGTAAAATGGGAGTTTCAGGCTGGGCAAGTAATTTTGAATGCCATGTCACTGTGGCAGTAAACTGCGCATGCAGGTACTGAAGTGGCAGGCCCGAGACAGGTTTTAAAGTCTAATTCTGTGGGTGGTGCAATCTGCGCTGCAGTCCCACTAATAGTATTTAATTTACAGACCCTGGGTATATGGGATACCACTTTACAAGGGACTTACAAGTAAATTAAATATGCTAAACAGGTGTAAGCCAATCATACCATGCTTCAAGGAGAGATCATATGCACTTTAGCACTGATTAGCAGTGGTAAGGTGCCTAGAGACCTAAAGCCAACAAAGAGAGGGTCAGAAAAAAAAGCAGGTGAAGACAAAACGTTTGGGGATTACCCTGCAAAAAGGGCCAGGACCAGCAGTGTGTGATATAACACATTTGTTATTTTAATTTTATGCCAGCCGCTTTACTGATCACGTTTTCCTCACACTTGATTAACTATCACATTGAAGGCACTGTACTCCATGTGCAAAGAGTGGATTTTGGCTGGGTGTTAAATGCATGACTTGATAACAGCTATCTATGATTTTTGGCGGTTGGCACTAAATTTGCTTGCATTTAATTAACCATAGTTTTGAAGGAGTGTTGGATTATGTGAAGGCTATTACATAAAGGTACCTATTTGTCAAGTTTGGCACAATGGGCTCTCACTGCTATTTGCCTACCTAAATTCAACTTGGGTGTGAACACAGACATTGACATTACCCAATCACTATCCAAAACTCATTCAATTTAATCTCAGAAGTGGAATTTGTAAGTGCAGAACATAGAAGATTTAGGGAAACTAATATTTGAAACAGAACAAAATAGCCACAATAGTGAGCTATTCCATTCATATGCCTAACGTTGTGAGGTTTATTGATTTCCCTAGACAGTCCTTCAAGATTTTGAACACCCAAAGATGTGTAGGTCTTGATCATGCACATACCTCTAATAGTTGGCTTACCATCTTAGGCAACTCACAATCTTATTCCTGCCGAGCAGTGGCAAGTGTGTTTCTAGTGTGAAATTTGGGAGACAATAGTAGAAAGTTAAGTAGGGTCAATGGTTTCTTCCACAGCAGAATATTCTTCTTGTGGAGAAACAGCAGTGCCTTGAGACCATCACGGGTGATTTCCCGTGCTTTAAAAATCCCAGATTTATTGATTGAGTCATTAAAACAAGCAAACCATGATACATCTATTACTACTCAGTTAAAGTATAGTTCCATGTGAAGAAATATCACATTTGTAAGTGCTTGTGGAAAACTAAGACTGGATAATTTTCCATGAGTACTACAAGGATACTTTGAGAGTCCAAAAGTTTAAGAGAAAAAAAATTTGATCCTAGCAGGAGAACCACAAGTAATACTCAAATGGAGACACTGTTCCTAAAGAGGGAAAGGGCAAAAGAGACCAGTTCGGAAAGAGATAAGAAAGAGGAAAGGCCTAGGCTAGTATTAGGCCCAAACAAGTTTAGATCAGGAGGGAGGGCATACCTTAGTTTCTCTTGTTGCCCTCACACACCCCGAAGGATGTCATGCTTCATCATTGGGCATTTGCTCCTCGTCGGGCCGGCGCTGCAATGCCCTACGGGTCCCCCGAAGGGTCACTTTAGCGGAGATCTTTTAGAGAAAACGCCGTTTGGTGCATGCGGGTGTGTGGTTTGGGTCCTAATAAAAAGATATGTGGTGATGGGGTGTGTCAGTGACGAGGTAGCCTAAAAATGTCTAAGGGCTGCTGAAAAAATAAGGTTTAATGTAAATAGCACCCTTGACATACTAAAAAACCCGTAGGTTGGGTGTTACCTTATTGGAAATAATGTGCCATTAGGTAACTAGTGTGTGGTCATGTGGTCGACATGTTTCGCGCCCCAATGGTCCAAAAAAGGATCCTTGGCGCTTCCTCAGGACCAAAAAAGAATAATAGTGAATGTGGACTGAGGGATACTACCCACAGTTACTATCCGGGCGTACAGGTCAAGATAGTGCTGCTCTCTGTGTGAGAGTCAAGTCGCTCCAGGATAAAAGCCTAAAAACGGGGAGAATAATGCTCCATAGATTAGGGGACGAGCGTACACACCTTCTAGTGAGTTTAGCTCCGGCGTGGCCTCTTAACCACCTACCCCAGTCGTCCTCCTATCTGGAATGGCCATACTAATAATTTGATTGCTTGCAATGAACAATTGAGATTTGAGGTGGATCGTAGCAGCATTGCATTGCTTTTAACACAGCAATTGTCAATTTTTTGTCAAGATCAGCTTGTAAAGATTGTGAAAGAAAACATCAAATTTGTATTTCTCTTTTAATTTGTCCTTGGATGGTGCTGCAAAAGCTTTAATGTAGGTGATGGATATGCACATAATTGTTGTAGGTGACTTACCATCTTAGACAGCTTACAATTTTACTTTAATGTGCAAATGCTTATAAAAAATACAGGCTGGTGCAAAGGCAAAGAGCTTCCTCATTTGCATAGGGCCACATCCTCATGTAAGTAAGGGATTACCCCCTCACGATCCCACAGGTACATATTTTGCACAAGAGCAATCTGTATTACAGAAGGGGCTGCACAAGGGTCTGAGGCTTTTTCTGTAATAACGAAAAGCTTTGGGTGTGCAAACAACCGATGCGCATGCCTGTTGGATCACTTCGCACTCGTTCTATAATTCAGCCTTTGAAGCTAATCAAAACCATTCTGCAGAATATCACATAAAACTATGACCGGCTGGCAGGAACCACCACAGCATTATTAGAGTCTGCATATGATATCTAACCTGGAGCATTACCTGCCTCCTGGTTGAAGGCAACTTAGAGAATTGTGGGATTGGTTAGTGATGTTTTAGTGGAAATTAATAGTTCTTTTTTTTTCTTCGAATAATTTTTATCGATTTCTATACGCTAACACAAACATAAGAAAAGTTTGTTAATGCAAATAGATAAGAGACACAGTGTGTTTGAAATTACTAATCCTATTACATTTGTACAATTGATTTATTGAAGGATAAGTGAAATAGGTACAGAAAATAACAGAGAAGGTGTCAAGATTGTGCATAAAATTCAACGGTAGTGATATCTTATACTCTGAATGGCAAACAGTCATTTGAATTGGTACATTAAGTCAATACAGTAAGCGAGTGAGTATGGGAACATTACATTTGATTTATTTGTGTTTGCTTAAAATACCACATTAATTCTATCTTATAAGTACCGTGGAACACACAGTCAATGCTTGAAATAGACCATTTAGGTCAATACAGTGAGTGAGTGAATACAGGAGAGTACATTCAATTAACTCTGATTCCGTTTTTGGAAATCATAAATGAGGGAAACCCAGAGTCGTACTCGTCTTGGGACGTATAGGGCATGAGAAGTAAATGAGAAGTAAATGGGTCTATGGTGATTCAAAGTGGAGTGTAGTAGGTTCAAGTGAGCTCCACATTGGTGTACGGTGTGGATGCCAAGGAGATAATTGTAGAGTGGTGTTATCGCCCCCCTACGAAATGTGAGCCAGTTTCAGACAAGGATCAGCTTTAGGTCTAAAAGAGATTAATCTGCCTCAATTTTAGGTCTCGCCAGGCAGGGCAGCGCATGCGCTGCTCGCTTTGCGAGGCATGCAGTATACAATATAGTGGGGGGAAGCTCTGCCCACTTTCCGGACATAGTTTTAATTGGCTTCAATCATAAATGTGGCATTTTGATTTGTTTTCAGATTGTTAGTCCTGTAGGAGAGTAGGGTCTGCAATCCTATGATCACCCAGATTTTTTGCTTTTGCTTCATTGGTTTACGACTTTCTCCGGCTGTGGGCCTGCCAATCAGACCCACAGCCTAGCTGTTCTCTCTCGAAATTAACACACCTGTACGTTAGGTGCATCCACTAATTGGAACTGGGCCGCCTTGTCAGTCCCTGTCTCAGCATACCACAGGTATCCAGGGCATCGGTGTACCCAGGGCCTACCAGGGGCTGAAGCATGTATTATGCCACCCCTGGAATGGCCGCCCAAATCTGACACAACTGGCTGCACGACAGCTGGGGCCACGTGGTGTAATCACCCGTTGCTGTAGGTGTAGTATTCCTACACCTAAACCCTAAAATGGACACATGGATTCCTATCAGTCACTCCTATAGCAGGCCTTATCAATCCTGAAGGCAGAGTGCAGGGGATCATGTGGGACGGTGCTCTGGCGCGAGCTGAGCCCGTCAACGGCTTGCGGAACCAAGTCCTAATAGCCGTTCCATGGTGACGCGGGCCAACTACTTTTAATGCAATTGCTAACTTTGGCCTCACCTCACCTATACATGTCGAGTAAGGTGTCATACGAATGGGAATACGAACCCCTCGCCAGTCCTGGTGACGGGGTTAGCATTCCCCCCTTTTAGAGGGACACGACATGGAAGTAACCTTGAACCCCGGTTAAAGTTGACTCAAGCCTCAGCATCACAAAATGGATGCTGCCACCAGACACAAGTCTGACCTCCTGCTGCTGGGGAACCTTCCAGCAAGGGGAGCTTGGACAAAGGGTTTCCTGTCGAGGGCGGTGTTAGCAGCGTCCCAGACAGGGTTTGTGTATCCCAGGTAGGCAGGGCTGAAAGGAAGGTGATTGCAAGTGGCACCCCGGTGCTCACTGTGCATAGCCCGGCTCAAACCAGTTTCGGGGGCACACCAGCCCCTGAGCTGGCGCGAAGCCGGACAAAGGTTAGGGGTGTAACCACCCCCCTCCTGGCTCCACCCATAGGTAGAACCTAGTCACGGGCCAGCCCCTTTTCTTAGAATAAAGGTAGGAGCGAGTCCCCTTCCCAAATTGGATAATCAGATAATCGGATAACTCCGAATCACGAACCACTTTCCACGAAAGGAACTCTTGACTATTTCTGAAGACTCTCCCTTGTGGCTAAGGAGTAGCCACCCTGCACCAGCAGGCACCACCTAAGCGCTTGCGGTTTGCTGTAAGTCTCTCCTACGGATCAAGACTGCCCAGCTCGACGAGACCCGAGTACCCTGCCATCTCTGACCTTTTACCTACCTCATCAGCCCAGCTGAGAGACGTAGGTGTGACGAGACCTGCGGGACCGGCTATCTTCAGAACCTGCACGACGCTTATCTAGCACGCCCACCGAGGGACCCTCGAGTGAGTGCACCTAGGGTTTGAGAAGCCCTAAACCCTGAGCAGCTCCAGCATCGAAGTCTGCCTCCCCAGCATCCCCGAGATCTGCGTGGGGGCCCTTCCGCTCCTTGTTGTTCACCGCGTTGTTCGACCACTTGCCGACCGGCTTGTGGCCCTCTTCACGACGCACCACGATTGTTTCATCACTAGTCTGGTTGCTCCAGACTGGCTCTTGCTCCCCTTCAACAGAGGAGTACCACGGACCCTCCTGGTCCACTCCCGACGCCATCTTGACTCCCCCGCTTGGGTTGCCACTGCCAAGATCCGCTGCCCCTGCCTGGGCCCAGCATCATCGACAGCAGACACCTTCGTGGGACAGCTCGCCCTCCATCCTGGTCGCCGCCGCGCCTCCTGGCCCGAGGAACAGCCGAGTCCGACGTCACCCACTCACCTGGTCGAGGTGACTTCAGCCGGTACCCTCCTGGTACCCACACGATCGCTGGCTAGCGGTTGAGAACTGAGTCCCCTCTGCTTTCAGGTTTCCTTCATCACCGATCCAGGCGTGGATCGCTCTGAACATCGTCACTGGTCGCCTGCCAGCAACTGCTTCTTCCAGGCTCCTGAGACTACACGAGGACTCCCGACATCTTGCCGAACTTCACGCAGCCGCAGCCTCCGGGCTAGGTAACTTGAGCATCTCGGTGCTCCATCGCAGGTTCGCTCTACAAGTGTCCAGTTCCTTTTTCGTTTAGTCCCACTGATCGGATCACTCCGGAATCAGTACCTCCAGACTCTAGCCATTCGCATTTCACTGTTAGTGTAGATGGTTTCTCGTGCCCCTCGGGCATTTGTGTAAATTGTGCAACTGAAGTATTTTCCTAAGAGTTTTGTAGTGTGCTTAGCTCCCTGACTCATAAGGAGCCAGGGTAGTCTTGTTATAAATAAATATCCTTTTATTTTCATAACAACTTGTGTGGTGTCCTTTCACTTGGTGTTCAAGGGGTATATGTGATGGTAAACAGCTGGCTTAACACGCCCTCTAGAGTTTAGCCTAAAGACTGCTCGTATCCACGCTACTAGGATAGCTGGTCTAAAAGGTTGACTTACAACCAATCATCAATGAGGGTCGTTTGGAATGATACACAGTGATCACTAGAATAGTGAGCACTACATATCAGGCCAACTTCTCACAAGTCCCTCCTCCTGACGGCCATGTCATCAATTTTCTCCTTGCATGGCTATCGGCCCCTTTACTTTTAATACTCTTTTGTTCCCCTGCCTCTCCTGTTTCCTCCCACAGTCCGTAACTTCTCTGCCCACCACCACCCCCCACCCACTCCCGTTCCTGCCTTCGTGGACGCCCGCATTTTTGTCCTATTGCATTTGTAAATGCTTGTTTTTTTCTTATGATTGGCTAGCTGCATTCACACTCTATTTTGCCTGACCTGTCCAGACTCTTGCATGCGCGCAATGCTTTACATCATACGCATGCACACCAAAAGTCTGCCTCTTGTTTTGTTTGACTTCAGACTGGAAGTTAATTGGCAGTGGCAGCGCACGCTGTTTCTGGTGGAAGGAGCTCGAGGTCAGTGTAGGAGGGGTGATGGGCTGCACTCCATTCTCATACCGTAATGCTTAGCTGCCTTCTGACGGGTGTATGCACACCTTCCATATAACCAACCTTCCGGATCACCCGTCTGCCTTAGGCCTTAGTCTGCGAGCTGTGCCCAATCTTAGGGGGGCAGCTCTGCTGTCCTTGTGGGTCGAGTGAGGGCTGTGTTTAGGTGGAGGGATTGTTCTGCTGTCCTTTTGGGTCGTGTCTGTGGACTGTCTTTAGCCGGAGGTATAGTTCTGCTGTCTAGACAAGAGTTTGTAAATGTATGCATGTTAAGTCACGAAACCGCTGTTAATCACCTCACCTTGTGCTGTAAATAACAGTAAATGCTCTCTGTACGTGCTTTCCTGTTCTTCTGTGCAGTGTCTGCTCAGCGCTCCAATGATGTCTCCTCTGTACAGTGCCTGCTCAGTCCTCCATCGATGTCCTCTCTGTAGAGTACATACTCGTTCTGCCTTCTCCGTAAAGTGCCTGCTCAATACACCACTGATGCTAAATAATAACAACCGATTGTTCGTCTTTGCAAGGCCTTCTCAGTACTCCATTTAAATATCCTAAGTGCAATGCCTGCTCATTTCCAGATGTGTGCCTGCTCGTCTCAGTGCATACTCGTGATTTCCTAATACAGTTTCTGCTCTATGAAGACAGTGCCTGCTCAAGACTTCGAAGACTGCCCACGCAATGCTTTCCCGGTGTCTGCTTTGTTTTTGCTGTGCCTGCGCGTCGCAATGTTTGGTAAGCGAGGGCTGTGCTGGATTTAAAGTTCATGAATGCCTCTTGATTGCAAATCCTGCTCGCTGCAACCCTTGCGACGTGCCTGTTCCGTGCAACCCTTGTGACGTGCCTGCTCTGTGCAATTACCTATCTGTGCCGGTCTGGCATGCTCGATCATTGTATGCAGTGACTGTTCAGTGAATGCAGTGCCTATTTATTGAGTGCCTGATCTGTGTACAGCCTGCTCACTGAGGGTGAGAGGACTTACTCAGTGAGTGAACCTCCTTCTCAAAGCCTGCCCTCTTTGCCAAGCGAGTGTGACATTTACTAGTCCTTTCTTGTCATTATGGACTCGCTCTAGAGGCTCGTGTCAGTCTGTTTATTACATATAACAACTTGTTTGTATGTTACCTGGGTCCATGCTTTTAAATTATTTCTTCTTGGTTGCCAACTCCAACTTCACCAGTTGGCATTACGAACCACTGGAGGAAGGACCGGCGGGACGTGGGCTCCTTTGATGGAATAAAGATATTTACTTAAATACATCCGCTGCTCCATACTTTTCTCTTGTTCAATCACCTTTTCACACAAATGTTGGCTGGTATCGCACCGGACCGGTGGTCAGCGCGGGCAGCAGGGCATCGAAGCAGTTGGTGACGGCACGTTGCAGAGGACACGGGCAGACGCATCAGCGATGTTGAGCTGAGCAATGTTGGCCGAAAGGGTGCCATGGTTTAAAGGCACTTATTCAGAGATGTTGCGCGGCTCTCTGCGCCTCTAATTGGATTTGCAGCATGCAGAGGTCAGCTCAGAGAAGCTAGAAGGAAGAAATTAAAGACAAATACACAGGCTGCATTTTTCGGTGGGTGGTCACAAAAAATGGTGTGCTGACCGCAAGGGTTTCCGCCAAGGCGGGGGCGTTACAACCATAGCTATTTACTTTAGTCTTGTAGGATCAGGTTAGCCTCAGCCAGGGTCAGATTGGTATCACAATTTGGCCCGGGCACCCCAAAGAAAGTGGCACACATTCCCAGATTGTCGCTGCGCTCGCTCGCCATGGTGCACTTCGGCAGAAAGTTTACGTCTCACCACTTTCAAATGTCACCAGCCACTACTGCCTTCCAGTGATGCCTGTTATCCGCATCACATTTATCAAGTTCTCAGAATGGAAACGTAAGAGACTGTGCTTTGTACTGCCTCGTAATATATGCAGCCTTTTGTGAAGTGGAAGGGCCGCCTCATTAAAAATATATATTGTATTTTACGCTATTTACTTTTATCTTGTATATCGCGTTCAGCCTGACGAGGCAGTGACTTGCTTGCAGTTCTCTTGAATTGTGGCAGGGTCATGTTACTGTCCCACGCTAGTAATTACGTAAATGCAGAAGTGCCTGTAGTTTCTAAAAGTATTACTTGCTGCCCTTACAATAACCCGCCACTAACTACTCTGTTCTGGGTGCTCTCGGCTTCCACCGCTGACAGCTGGGGTAATCAGTGCATTTGTGGGACTCATTATAAATAGTTTTTTCTGCCTTCTGAGACATGTTTTTGGAGGGCACATTACCTCTCGTAGCTTCTCCTCAGCAGTAGCATTTGGGCTTAGTGCTGACAGGTTGGCTGTCAGCTTGCTGCAAGGACTCCTTGGTGGGGCAGAGGGGCTTCTCCTACCCCTAGGCCCAAAGAGCAAGTGGGTCAAGTAGTCAGGTAAAGTTGAATTTATTTTTAATGAAACTGAAGTATCAAACACGGCATACAGGCAAAAAACCGCAAATAACTTTATAAAACTGGCAAATAAAATAACCTAATGCTAAAAATTAACAAGAAATGGGTGTCTGATTTTATTTGATATGTGCGTGTCTCAACTGTGTAATTTTGTCATCTCAAAGGAAGCAATTCAACAGCAAAAACGGATGGATTGTTCGAAATATACAGGTATTATTGCCATCTCCTCTGGCATTAATAGTTATCTGAGCAGAAATGTGGCATGAGCAATTGACAGCATTTAACGTCATCTTTGGAGGGGCCTAACTGATCTTAATTGCTCACCCCGCAAATACAGGTGTGAGGTTCAGGGGTATGACACAAAATGCAATTAACAGCAGTTAACACCTGAAAATATGTGGACAAGAAGGCTGCTAGCACCCACGTCCTTAATCTAATAAACAACTGGTAACTATTCTTTTTTTTTTAAACAACAGACTGGTTTATTTCCATGCCACTGATCGTAGAATGTAACCAAACAACTTTAGTTAGTATGAGCATTCTGCATGGTTTTTTTAAATCCGATATTAACCAAATTCCTCTTGGTAACGACCCACTCCATTGCTCTTTCACTCGTATCGCTGTGCATCATGCAGCACAAAAGGGATGCACATAATATTAGCATTAATTCCTTTGATTAGCAATCTGATCGCTGCTCCATGATCATAGTGTAATTAAATTAGAACATTCCTCTATATTTACATATGTATGTACGTATATGTGTGTCTCATAAAAACTGTGTTTTTAAGTGTCTCAGTGTGATCAACGGTGGAAATTGTGAAATGGACTCCACAATAAAAGCACTAGGCAGCCCAGGTGTGGGGCAGTAAGGAACCCTGTAACAAAGAACAAGGGACATGGCTAAATGCTTATAAGGTCCAAAAAGTGAGACCGATTTGCATTGCATTGGAACAACTAGAGAACGGCTTCTAATAACATGCTAAGACAACTTATTGATATTGCCCAAGATGAATATGGAAAATATGAACTGGAGGTTGATACATTATCAAAAACAATTGAAGAAGCAAACTGGGGTGACATTACAACAAAAAATTATGACATACTAAATAAAGTTCTTGATGACTTTGAGGAGGACATCATTTGCAAAGAAAAATAACAACATAACCTCGACCACTGCCACAACACAAGCCAGCAGCTCATCAGAAATTATACCATCCTCTGATGCTGAATCTGTAGAAATTTCAGAGGATGGCACAAGTACAAGACCAAAAGTAAATTTTCGCGAGGAAGTGCGCAGACATCGCCTGGGAAATGCCCAAGACAATCGAACCAAGCCCCCAAGTACAAAAACTGCAAAACCAAGTACAGTGGGAGTACAAACGCGAGCACGAAGCAAGGAATTGACAAAACCAGTACCTTCAGAACAGAAGTAACTCCTAGTAATCTAGTAGTAAATCTCTCAAACAAGACCTTGACTGAAACTCATTATCGAATCTTGTATAAAGGCCTATCATTCTGCCCTACAACAAGTTGGGACTTGGTACAGACAAAAATCGACTTGTTTAAATTTACAAGAAGGTTAAAACTCCATCCTTTCTTTGCTGATGAAACCCAAAGAAGGAGGCAAGAAAGTAACCCTGCAATTACAAGTCAGCTTTCGGTAAAAGACCTGGAAATATTAACCTGTTGACACATTTGTCTACAGATGGCGCCACGGATGGCCTGGAGTCTCTGACAACAACAGCAGAGGAATTGGATATAGACATTTTTCATTGTAAAAGCACATCGCTTAAGAGAAAATCAAAATTCACACCTATGTTACCTGCAGGAAATACAATAGATACCTTTTTCTCTGCTGTAAATAAAGATCTAGAATTTGAACATCATAAATATCTGTGTAAACAAAAATATCTCCCAAAAAATATTACACAGAATGAAAAACAAGTACTATTGGAGCTTAGAAATGACCCATCCTTAACCATCAAGGAGGCAGATAAAGGAGGAAATGTTGTCCTCCTGAATACAGTGGACTATCTCTAAGAAGCGAACCGCCAATTAATGGACCATACTTGCTATATAAAATTGAATATTAATCCAACCAAGGAAATCCAAAAGAAGTTGGATCAACTTTTGAACAAATGGTATGAAAAAAGCCTACTGACATTAGAAGAAAAACAACTCCTATCGATAGAGAATCCAGTCACCCCAACTCTGTATCTTCTGCCAAAAGTTCACAAACCTGGTACACCCCCAAAAGGAAGACCAATCATCGCGGGAATTGATTCTATATGCTCCCGGCTAGGGGCATATATTGATGAAGAATTACAGCCTTTCAAGAAAGATCTCCCTTCATTTATAAGAGACACTAAAGATGTTCTTCAGAAACTAAACAACATCACATGGCAATCAGACTACCTACTATCCTCTATAGATGTTGTTAGCCTGTATACGTCCATTAGACATCCAGACGGCATAGCAGCAGTGAGAACATGCCTCCAAGGAAGATCTGTCCATTTTACAGCCAGAAACAACATGATATTGGAATTTTTGGAGTTCTGTCTATATAACAATTACTTTCTCTTCAATGGAGACTACTATTAACAACTACAAGGTACAGCGATGGGGGCTAAATTCGCTCCCCCATATGCCTGCATATTCATGGGAGAAGTAGAACGCCATTGGATTTGGAACGACAAGAAGGAAAACTTCTCCGAGAATATAGTTATGTGGGGCAGATACATTGACGATATGCTTCTAATATGGCAAGGACCTGAGAATTGTCTGCGAGATTTCATTCAGACTTTTACCCCCAATCAATGGGGTATCAACATAACCTATACGATATCCAAGAAAGAAACTGAGTTCTTGGACTTAAGTATTTATGTTGAAGAAAACATCTTACAAACAGAGATTCACAGAAAGAGTACTGCCGCCAATTCCATTCGACATGCGTCTAGCAGTCACCCCCCGCATACTATTAGGAATATTCCATCAGGAGAATACAGCAGGGCTCGAATTAACTGCAGATCAGACAAAGCCTTTGATACAAAATCAAAAGAGATCACAACAAGACTTACACAGAGAGGATATAACTATCGTCACCTTAAAGATACACAACAACATGTTTTCCAACTGGAACGTAATAACCTCTTGCTAAGTAGAACAAAGAACAGAAATCAATCTACCATAAGATTCCTCACTCATTATAGTAATGGAAATCATTACATACGAAAGATCTTGAAAAAACATTGGAACTTGCTGACACTTAATCCAACAGTAAAAGATGCAATCAAAAATCAACCTCAACTAAGTTTCATGAGAAGTAAAAATCTTCGTGACTCCTTGTGTCCTTCATTCTTTCAAACACAACAAAATACCACGACTTTCTTACAGAAACCCAATGGCTTTTATACCTGTGCCAACTGCTCCATATGCAAATTGGGAAAATCAAAAACTCAGAATATCATGATAAGTGGTCAGCACTTCCAGATCAAAGACTTCATAAACTGTGAGAGTAAGAATGCGATCTACCTAATCACCTGTCCATGTGGGCAACCATATATAGGTAGCACGATTCGATCGCTTAAAATGCGGATACAAGAACATTATCGGAACATTCATAAATCTGATGAAAGACAACCATTGGTAGAACATTTTGTTACAAACCATCCACATAATCGCAACTTTGTTTTCTGCGGCTTGGAAAAAGTAAAACAACATGCAAGTGGAGGCAACTTGGAACGGCGATTACGACAGAAAGAAAGTGCCTTTATCATACGTTATGGGGCCTTGGAAACAGGTCTAAACAAAGATCATGAATGGTATCACTGGCTGTAATATGCCCTGTACGATGAACTGTAATGACACTGATGCTGAGGTTCTGGACTTTTAAGAGTCCAGAGGTGTCAGGGAAACAACACCCGAAGACCCCTGAGTTCCTCCTGTCCCGGTGCACAAATAAACAGAGACATGGGCTTCTCGATGGCGGCGTCAAAGACCAAGGTTTATTTACTGCAGGGACACAGAAATCATAGGCACCACACAGAGGCAGAATCTACGAGACTGTTCAAATTGCATTAAGTGGGTTACTCTTTAAATACACGAAAAATGTCTTTAGGCTACATTACACGAATATTTCTCATGCCCAACCCGGTATCCCAAACAAACAGTAAATTTGACATCAAACAATAATTAGTCGTAGGTTTTCAGTATTCGATCAGGTCCTCTCGACAGTTTTCCATTCTTTGCCCGATCCTCCCCATCATAAAAATCGTAACCTCCCCATTGTAAAAGCCCAGAAGGAAAAGAGCAGAGCCAGGTACAAAGGATTGAAATGTAGGATAAAAGGTGTTTATGGATCATAAACGGGCATGGCTACCGTCTTCGGCCTTTCAGTCAGGACAACGGACACGAGAACCAGTATAGCAGGAGTGGCCTCAGGCAAGGGAGGTAGCTTGATTCTGCCTAGTCATGCAGCGTCAGCCTTTCTCGGGGCTCGAGCTTACGTGTCCTTAACAAGGTGACTCTGCCGGGGTCATCGTCCGTTCATTGACTATGTGAGGGCAAGAAACAAAATGGATGCCGTAACTAAAATGGATGCCATGACTTTTATGACAGAATGCCCTATTTTCCAGTGAATTCATGCTAGTTGCGCAGCGAAAACACTGTCATGTATATAATGGATCATTTGCGGTTCATTGGTACCAAAATCGTGTCAGTACTACGATACCGAATTCACGGGTTCGGATCGCTACAGAACCTCAGACCGTCCTTTTGCCCTTACATAGGCAATAACTCACTCTGTCAGAGTCCATCTCTATGTTCATCAGGTCACTGATATGTTGTTGGAGCATTACTCTATCCCGTGGCGTATCTCTAAAAACAGGTGGTCTTCTTACGCATGTAGAAATGCAGAGATTACATAAGGCAGGACCACACTGAACAATGAGACAGCACGAAAATAAAAATACTAATGCAACACCAGTGACTATCAGAACCTTCCATCCCCACGCAGACAACAGGCTCCAGAACCATCCCATTAATGACCAGTCACCTTCCTCTACATGAATAGAGTCAGAAATCTTATGTAACTTAGAGATGGCCTTGTATACTGTTGGCGCATTATCTGGAATAAAAACGCAGCAACTTGATTGGATCATCTTACATACTCCACCTCGATCTGCAAGTAATACGTCAAGGACCATACGGTTCTGTAACATCATGAGGCGATCCGCTTGAAGCTCAGCTGTCAGGTTACTAAGAGCACCCGCCGTTTCAGTGATAGTGGATTCAACTACCCGTGTTAGTTGACGTAAGTTTCTACTGTTGGCCATAGGCCCCCAGAATGGGAGGAAACCCTTGAAAAAGTCTCCTGCTTCTTGGCCAGCAGTATCTTCTTTACTGAAAACACCTCTCACAACTCTAGTTTTGTGATAGTCCGGTGCAGCAGTATATGTCGGAGGTAACAGTTGAGCGATGTAACATGAGCCTGAGAAGTCAGCAGGCAGCCATGTGTATGCTCTGTCTTGGCAAACAAAATAGGTACCCTTAGCAGCTAAGAATGCCGGGGAAGACTGTGACGGAAAAACATATGTTTCGATACAGTCACTCTTCCCTAGTCGAGCTTTCGGATTCCTCCCATTTCCTTGCAAACAGACTTGACCTTGGTGGGGTACGACCCAGATCGGAGTTGAGCTCTTACGTTTGTTCTCACCCAGAGTAATGCCATATTCCGTAACATTCCAACCCATGTAAACTCGCAATTCATCCTTGGGAATGAACGGAGTATTATTGACATCTCTCCCCATGTCGGTGATCCCTTTTACCAAGGCTCTGTTAGCAGAGTTATACCGGGTGGAACACGGAGGTCGTGGAGGATAGGTCTCTAGGGCATAAGCGAACATGGTCTGAAATGCCCAGAATGATCCATTATAACTAAAAGGCAGAACCAAATAGGGGATGCCCTTGTCCATGGTATGTGGTATCAAACCACACACCCAGCAGTTTGTTGTATTAACCACTAGTTGATGTTGGTGCAAGAGTTGAATGAAAGTGTTATTTATAAACTCAGAGCGTCGAGCTTGCTCGTGGGCAGGAAAAGGATGGAAAGAATGAAGAGAAACAACAGTCGGAGAAACAGGAGCATGGGGAGATACTGTAGATGCAACAGGTGTAAAGATCAACTGAATACCAAAAATAATTCCGCCTACCAAAGTTATTAAAACAATTAGAAGTGTCAGAGTACATTGCATTAGAAAACATTTGCTATACAATATGTCATATAGCTTTGTCTTGTGCACATTTATGACATTAACCCGTCGTAATTCAGGAAGCTCCATCTTCTACAACCGTTCGCAACGGATGGTTTGTACCTGTTAAAAACTTGCCTCTGTTTATCCTGGGAGTTCCCAAGACAAACAGAAGAAACCGACCTAGTGTCTGATTCCCTGCAAATTAAAACAAGGCACACGTTACGACCCTACGGTAACCCAGATGGCAAGGTGAGAGAAACAATAAAAAAAGATAAAAATTTTGAGCAAACTTCCTGACTGAATGGAATGCAGTAAGATCAAAACAGTTTTCAAACAGAATGGTAATTATGCAATGTCATTAGTTCATAACATGAGAACGTAGATTATATCTGCACTTTCCGGGTCTTGTCTGGTCTTGAAATAGCTGGTCTACAGGTGCGGAAATGTTCGACTCCACAGGTGACAAATGTTCACTTTGTACAGTACTCGGTTCAGGATTCAAAGGAGCGGTTCCTGCTGGGGTGTCAAAGTTCTGTGTTCCCGTTCGTGGGTGGTCCGTTATGTACTCTGCATCACTGAAAGGGATGTGCCTAGGAACAGGTTCTGTCTCAGATATACCAATTCCCTGTCTAACCCAGTTATCATAGGGGAGTGGAAGAGGGACACGCTTCGTATGGCTGGCGTGCACCCAGTTTTTCCTTCCAGCTAGGCGGACTGCAGTTCTTGTTGTGAGGAGGACTTGGAACGGACCCACGAATCTTGGCTGGAGGTTCCGAGTACGTTCAAAGTTCCGGACTACCACTTGGTCGCCTGGTTTCAACGTGTGGCCTGGACTCTCCGGCAGTTTAGGCAAGGATTCGAATACCTGTTGATGAATAAGGCTCAATTTAGCAGTCAGATCATGAAGGTAATCAATCAACATTGGGTATTCAATCTGTTTGAATTCCTTTGGCCTAGGGACTCCCCAAACATTAGCAGGGCGGCCAAACACAATCTCATATGGGCTAAGCCCTACTCGAGAGTGTACAGTCGCTCTGGTGGACAGTAAAGCTAAAGGCAGTGCGTCTGGCCAAGAGAGACCAGTGGAAGCTTGAATTTTCGCAAGTTTCAGCTTCAGGGTGCCATTGTACCCTTCAACCAAACCCGCTGATTGTGGGTGATTCGCACTGTGGTATTTTTGGGAAATACCCAGACCCGCACACACACTCTTCATAACTTTCCCTACAAACTCACTTCCATTGTCCGACCAAACAATCCGCGGCATACCATACCTGGGGAAGTATTCTTTTAGGAGGATTTTGGCAGTGGACATAGCAGTGTTGTCCTTTAACGGATATGCCTCAATCCATCTTGAGAAGGCACAGACTACCACTAGGACGTATTTGAGATTGTTACATCTATCCATGTGGATATAATCCAACTGAATCACTTCAAAGGGACAAGAAAGGGGAGCAAAATGGCCAGTTGGGGTTCCCTTGCCAGGATTATGCATCAGGCATACCATACAATTTTTCACCACTCTTTCTGCACACTTAGTAATTCCATCGTTCTTCCATACTGGAGCTAACATTTTACAGATCCCTTTCGAACTGATGTGCGCCGCTCCATGCGCCATCGTGACTACTGCAAGTACATACGCATCAGGTAACATCCAACGCTGCTGCTCAGACAAATCAACCCAACATCCACTTGAATCCATTTTACCCGTTTTCTCCTTCCATTCATTCTTCTCATTTTCAGTTGCTTCATTCTGGATTGTTTTCACACTTTCAATCGTATTCTCACACATTCCTGATTCCGCAATCCATCTTGCAGACGTTGCAACATACATTCGGCTCGTCATGTTCTTGGCCGTCTCTTTGGCGACCTCATCAGCAAACGCATTCCCACGGCCAACATCATCCGCAATCTTCCGATGTGCACTGCACTTCACAATTGCAACTTCATTCGGTAGAGTCAGGGATTCCAATAGATCGCTGACTAACTGCCCATGTTGGATCTTAGTCCCATGGGACGTGAGAAAACCTCTTTCTCTCCAGAGACGCCCAAAATTGTGGGCAACGCCGAAGGCGTATTGGCTATCAGTAAACACATTCACTCTCTTTCCCTCAGCTAAAACACACACTCTTGTTAGTGCAATTAATTCTGCAGCTTGGGCAGAATTCTGACTTACTCTTGCAGTCTCAACAATCGTACTCAAAGTCGTAACTGCATACGCGGCCGTCACATCACCATTCTGTAGCTTAAAACAAGACCCATCGACATATAGAATGCCGTCTGGATCTAGTAACGGAGTGTCTTTTAAATCAATCCTACCTTTTGTTTCTTCCTCAGTTCTGAAACAACAATCATGGGGCTCTGAATCACTCGACTCCTGAGTAGTCGGCAACAGTGTTGCTGGATTCAATATGTTGCATCGCTTGATCTGAATATGACTTGCCAAAAGCGTCAGCTCATAGCCTGATAGTCTAGCACTGGTGAGGTGCTGAGTTTTCGTTCGATTCATGAGTGTATCCACAGCATGTGGGACCATGACTACTAACATGTTGTTCATGACTAGTCCAGCAGACTGTCGAATAGACACTGCAGCTGCTGCTGTAGCTCTCAAACAACTTGGCAACGCTCTGGCTACCGGATCTAATGTGGATGAGAAATATGCACAAGGCCGCTGTTTGTCACCAAATTGTTGCGTTAATACACTCAATGCACAACCTTCTCTTTCATGGACATATAGAGTAAACGGCTTACTGTAATCAGGAGTACTCAACACAGGGGCTGAACACAGCGCATCACGTAAGTCAGAGAAGCTCTGTTGACATTCATCAGACCATGGCAAAGGGCTTGGAACACCTTTTCCAGTCAGGGCTACCAATGGTTTCGCCATGAGAGAAAAATTTGGGATCCATTGCCTGCAGTATGACGTAATACCCAAAAACGCACGCACTTCTCTTTGTGTGCTTGGTACAGTCATCTGTGAAATTGCTTTGATTCTCTCTGGGGTCAACCTTCTTCCCTCCTTTGACAAAAGATGACCTAAGTAGGTCACTTCTTGGCAACAATATTGCAGTTTAGAAGGTGACACCTTGTGATGTAAGTCTGACAAATGACGTAATAAAGAAATTGTAGCTGCTTTGCAAGTTTCCTTGTCATCAGCAGCCAGTAAAAGATCGTCTACGTATTGGATCAGAGCAACACCATGAGGTAGTACAAGGGCATCTAATTGACTCTTCAATGCTTGGCTGTAAATTGAAGGGCTTTCACAATAACCTTGTGGAGCGCGTTTGAATCTGAAACTGCGACCTCCTAAGGAGAAACCAAAAATGTCTCTACTTTCCTCGGCTATGGGAATGCTGAAAAAGGCATTTTTCAAGTCGATCACTGTAAACCATGAAGCTGAGGCAGGAATCAACGTCAGTAATGCGGTGATATCTGGGACTACAGGAAACTGTGGGATCACTATTTTGTTAACTTCTCTGAGGTCAATCACAAATCTGTAAATTGGAGGTTTGGAAGGGTCGGTACGTTTCAAAATCGGCAGAACAGGACTATTGCAGACGTTCCCTCTAGTTTCCTCAATCACATCTTTCTGTATTAAGTCTTTCACAATCAATAAGAGTGCTCGTTCCCCTTCATTCGAAATCCGATACTGTGGGATTCGTGGGAATTTAACATTAGCTTTCAGACTTACCACATAAGGGGGAATTTCCAAGAGGCCTACATCGTTAGGACCAGTCGCCCAAAGAGTATCAGGGAGAGAACGCAGCTCCGGTGGGAGCTTATCCATCGACATATACATTGGAGAGATGACTCTTTTGCCTAATGTGAGCTGTACTCCTGAAGGAGAACAGTACAGTGTCGCGTGCAGGCGTTTCAACAGATCTAAACCAAGCAGATTCTCATTACAACCGGTTGTTAAGATAAGGGGTGCTTCTAGTTCGCATGGCCCAACAGATATTGACAAAGGACTAGAAACAGGATTGTGAACAGGGGCGCCTGAGAATCCTACCGAAGTGTTCGTTAAGCCAGACAAAGGTGCGCCAGGGAGTTTCGCATGCATAATTGAACTTTTTGCCGCACCAGTATCCAACAGAAACGGTTCGACCACGCCTGAGGTAACTACTGCGACATAAGGTCCACTCTGATCAACTGGAACTGATACTACTCCCTCTCTTTGCTTGCGGCTGTCCTAGTGCTCGCTTCTTTGAATCTCCTCATTATGATCATAGTAATCTTCAACATGATACTGTGGAGATCTACCTGTTTGCGCAGATTGTGCATTTCGCTGATCGAAATAATTCGATTGGCGATCGGCCTGTGGTGTCATCGTACCACGTCCTCTACCTCTAGGAGCTTGCATTAACCCAACATTACCTCTCTGAGCTGGGACACCACTAGTTTGTGGGTGCAGTACTGGGCATTCATTCTTATAATGACCCTCCTTTTTACAATAAGCGCACTGATTCCATGCTAACTGTTGTCGCGGAAAATTATAATTAAATCTTTGGGCCGTCCCTTGCTGGAATTGTGGTTGTGGCTGAAACTGGGGTCGCTGCTGTAAATCTGACTGATTCGAACGAGGCGGATACGCCTGTTGCAAAAGAACTTTAGTCTTTAGATCTTTCGTTCTCTTTTCTGACTTCTCCTTCTCTTCTTTCTCTCTATTCTCGTAATACTGAGCAGTTGCAAGTATCTGTGCTGTCGTCGACACTGCCCATGCACTTTCAGAATCCTTTAACTTGTTACTAAGCTCAGGTAGTAAATTAAACACGAATTTGTCGACAAACAATCTCTGGCCTCCCTCAGTACTCATATCTTGCCCACTGTGGTCTACGAAGGTCTCTTCAAATCTAGTGAAGAAGTCAGAGACGCTTTTGTCCTTCTTTTGCTTGCATGCCGATAATTTATCCCAATTGACTCGTAACGCTGGCATCAGCGTTTTCATTAGAGTAATTATTCTGCCAGGTAAAGCAGCAATCAGAGGTTCAGGTTTGGCACCGCCAATTTGTTGCGCATCTGCCGCTATAATAGCTGCCCAATCACCTCCTAAGGCGACTGGGTGGTTCTCTTGCCGAATTTTGGCCCATATAGGCTGTGGCACCACATTACCAAATAGCATTTCAATGTCTGCTAAATTCATGACACACGCTTGAACTGTTTGTGTTAACTCTTTGTAATAACCAGCAGGATTTTTACGTGGGTCTGGTAATGCTTGTTTTACGGCTAACACTTCGGCCCGTTTCCAAGGGATGTGTATCCACACTCTCTGGAAATGTGCCGGAGCAGCTGCAATATTATTAGCCGCATCAGCTTGAACTGCATCCCGCCATATCGGCGGAACTTCCCTCATCGGATATTGACCTCGTCTTTTCCTGGTAGTAATTGGTGAACCATCAGGGTCTCTTGTCGCTCGAAGAGGGGACTCATCCCTATAAGCTAAAATCATTTCTATCGCTCCCTTACTTCTGGAACTATCACCATTCCTGCGGCAAATTTCTGTTGAATATTTATCAGGTCAGAGGGGACGGAGTCTAAATCATCATCTTCCCATTCTTCACGCACAAGAGAACACATCACGTCAAAAACATAACGTTGGGTTGGTTCATTCCATTGCATAAAGGTATCTAACACTCTTCATGCATCATACTTCGCAGCTTTCGACATCCACCTAAGAGCTGTCGAATCTAACGTGTCTCGTTCCTGGGGACCAGGAAGCTGGCTACGTCTCTGTATAGAGTCAGAAACGGGGGTCTCAATTAAAGACCTGTAGAGAGGAGTTAAGATATTAGTTACAGAGTCGGTTATTTTCCGACGAACGGAAAGCGGAGTCAGAATGTTCACAGGGTTCGGGGACAGAACAGCTGAAGCAGATGAAATAGTAAGGGTAGGAGTAGCAGGTAAAGCAGTTTGCGAAACGACAGGCAAAGGCGGAACGGGCGCCCCAGGAAGAGGGGGTGCCGAAGGAACATTAACCACGGGAAGGATAGGAGCTGGAATCAAAGGAAGTGGAGCAACTATTCCAGGCTGACCAGCAGCTGGCTGTACAACAGGTAGCAACTGTGGTACTGTAATACCCTGTGCATACGGTGGGGGTGAATTCAACAGGTAAGAACAACAGAGGATCCTTTTCATGATCCTCCATCGGCTTAATAGGACATGATGGCAATACAGGGTAACATTTATCAATTGCCAAATTATATTTTCTATTCGCCATCTCCATTGCTTTCTCAGTCTCGTTGACATGCAGCTGCCTAGCAGACTCCATTAAAGTCAACCCTTTCTCTTTCTGTTCTTTCTTTGTTTTCCTAATTTCTCTCTGTTTGGCTTCTTTGCGCCATACGCGAAAAGAATCAAACATTGCCGGCCGGGCTTTTTTCTTGAACAACTTCATTTCTAGATTGTCTAGTATTTCCGTTGCGAAGCTACCATGCGGCGGCCAACTAAGGACGCCATCTCTTCTGGTATAACGGACCCATACTTCATTATACGCAATAGGACCAACACCATGTTTACAATAGAGCTCATATGTAGGAGTTCCAATCGGAGGGACCGAACACAAATCCTCCAACCGGGAATCCCCGTTGCAACGTAACCAGGACAAGAAACAGTTACTACTGGTAGTCATGACAACAAAGACAAATTCCAACCAAAACGCGCAGAGAACTTAGGCCTACCAAAATGAACCAATACCAAAACAAAGATTATCTAAACAAGAGCAACCAATGATAATCTACGAATTTAAACCAGAGCAACAAGGAACAACCAAACTGAGCGTAGCCCACTTAATACTTAACTGAAATGTGGAAGACGTCACCAAGGAGAACCCGTCTACGTCTCGCCGTACTAAGGTCTGCACCTCGGGTCCAAGACAGGGCGACAGTCAGGGCAGCGGTCCTCTGTAGCCGTCTGGGAACGGGAACCCTCGTGGAAGAGATCGTCGGGCCACTTTTACGACATGCAGGGATCGATGAAGCGGGGTACCTCCCTCCGGAATCTTCACACGAAACTTCTCGAACTTTTCAGGCTTTGGACCGGTACCGGATGACGTCGCCCCACGTTGGGCGCCAATTTGAGGTTCTGGACTTTTAAGAGTCCAGAGGTGTCAGGAAAACAACACCCGAAGACCCCTGAGTTCCTCCTGTCCCGGTGCACAAATAAACAGAGACACGGGCTTCTCGATGGCGGCGTCAAAGACCAAGGTTTATTTACTGCAGGGACACAGAAATCATAGGAACCACACAGAGGCAGAATCTACGAGACTGTTCAAATTGCATTAAGTGGGTTACTCTTTAAATACACGAAAAATGTCTTTAGGCTCATTACAGGAATATTTCTCATGCCAACCCGGTATCCCAAACAAACAGTAAATTTGACATCAAACAATAATTAGTCGTAGGTTTTCGGTATTCGATCAGGTCCTCTCGACAGTTTTCCATTCTTTGCCCGATCCTCCCCATCATAAAAATCGTAACCTCCCCATTGTAAAAGCCCAGAAGGAAAAGAGCAGAGCCAGGTACAAAGGATTGAAATGTAGGATAAGAGGTGTTTATGGATCATAAACGGGCATGGCTACCGTCTTCGGCCTTTCAGTCAGGACAATGGACACGAGAACCAGTATAGCAGGAGTGGCCTCAGGCAAGGGAGGTAGCTTGATTCTGCCTTGTCATGCAGCGTCAGCCTTTCTCGGGGCTCGAGCTTACGTGTCCTTAACAAGGTGACTCTGCCGGGGTCATCGTCCGTTCATTGACTATGTGAGGGCAAGAAACAAAATGGATGCCGTAACTAAAATGGATGCCATGACTTTTATGACAGAATGCCCTATTTTCCAGTGAATTCATGCTAGTTGCGCAGCGAAAACACTGTCATGTATATAATGGATCATTTGCGGTTCATTGGTACCAAAATCGTGTCAGTACTACGATACCGAATTCACGGGTTCGGATCGCTACAGAACCTCAATGCACTTGGCAGCATATTGAAAGAAGAGAAATAATAGTACACCAAAAGGACAGGCTCTCCTTGGGGTGTCCTGTCCACTGTTTTTTAAAGAAACTGAAAAAACTGAAGAAATGCCATTGTGTGATATGACTCCCTGCCTATTTTGAATCATCTATTCTTCAAAATCTCCTCATTTCTGAGTCTCCTTTTTGCTTGTTTGTTATTTTATTTTCCTCTTTAAACCTTCATACTTTTATTCCTTTTGAAAATATTTTCACATTTTGCATAAATATTATAACCTGTATATTTCTCGGGTCCTGGGACTATCTTACTGCTGCCATTATCTGACAAGCGCCACATATCAATCTGAGAACTTTGTATCAATCTTCATTCATGTCATGAAAACCATATCGATAGGATATGGACAATATCTAATATAGTTAACACTGAGCATTTCCCTTGCCTTGAAAAACGAGCATGACATACCCCTAGATCTACCGACATCAGCTTTTGAAATGAAATGTAGAACAAATATCAGTCTTATTTGAAATAGACGCAATTTTTAATAAAAAAAATAAAAAAATAAAATTAGTTCTAACTAGTGGTAGACATGCATAACTTATACAAAACAAATTTTAATTTTTTTTGTTTTTTTGAATTTAAGTATTTATTGATCGACGAGTTGGACGATGGACTAAACACATAAAAGGCAGTTTTCTTTACACCATATTAGATTACAGCTTCAATAAAATTAAAAATTTCAAAAAAACCTCGTTTGGGCTATATAAGCCGTATTACCGCGCTTTTTGATTTGTATGTTGTCTTTATCCCTAATGTTGGGCTTTTGAAAATGCTCGTTCATGGACCCTCTTTAGATATATGAGACATGATTAAATCTCTTGTCTATGTCTTTTGAAATAAAGAAATACAAAAAGAGTATCTATAAATGACTATAATAATAAATCTTGTAATTTATTCCTTAGTTTTTGATATATGACGGGTGCATGTTGCATTGTAACAAGACATTCCAAGATGGCTCTCAAAGTTGAGAGCGACTACCATCCAGTATGCCGTAAACACGTGACCGGACCTCGCAGCCCCCCTTTTAAAGATGGCCATGGCCCACAACGCTAACATACTAGTGGGAGAACCGTGTTTGGGATTACCCCGGGACTACGACCTTCGTGAATAGATTAAAAGTAAGTGACCGTAAGGCGGCCTTTTAGAATTACCGATAATGGCACTTTAATAACGATTTATAAACATACGCAATTGTTTATCACTGCGCCTTTTGGTGAAAACGGCTTAAAGAAAAAAAGAAAATAGTGTCTGACGACTCTCACCATATCTATCTTTCTGAAATAACGTGTGAACCTGCCCTAGAGCACTAAACGCCTTGCCCCATGAGATCGGGGAATGTAAGAGTACTCCCTTACCTCATATCATGAGATAGTAAGTTGAATAATAACCCTTAAGGCTCCTATCGCTCTGTGCAAAAAACGTGTATAAATTCACTCATTTAACGAATACCTTTCCCGGTTTAGAACAAAACGGACCGTAAATATATTGCCAATTTGGTCCCACTTTTCCTATTATTACCTTAATAGTACTCATTTAACAAACTAAATGTTGAATCTTTGATTAACTCGTTTGACATCTATAGTTGTCTTTTTTATCTGCTTACTCCCATCTAGATTACTGCTCTGTCTGGTTCTGAAGCAATTATGAAAAATGAAATGTTAAACCAAAATATTGTGTAGAAATTTCCGAAAAACAAGGTACATATTTGATTTGGTAAATGCGCATAGATCTTTGCATCAGGCCTATTGAAACATGAACAAAACAGAATGATCACGGGGGGATTAAGTCACCCTGTTGTTTGGAGCTGAAAGCACGTACTAATATAATCTGATTTTTTTAAAATACTTTTACAAATACTAATTTGTCACAAAGGTTGCTTTTCTTCGGAAATCGCCCTTGGTTCTTTATGCAGACTGCATTATAAATCAAAATAAAATTATCATTTCGTATTTCCATCGCTCTTGAAACTGAGCAAATCACCTTCTCTTTTATTTGATAAATGGGATTATTTTCTATCCTTTCACATTCTTTTTTGAGCACTTGTTTAGTGTCACCGTCCCCTTTGTAGACAATGCTCACTTTCTTCACATCGCACTGGGTGTAATTTGGATGATATTGAGATCCTGAGCTAAATCTATCTAACATTGCCTCACTAATATCTCCTTTCAGCCTTGAAAAAGCCCTGGCCCAACTTTGAGCCTCTGGGTGAAACACGTGTCGGCTGTTCACTTTGTTGTAAACGTGAAGAAAGAAATAATAAGGCTGTTTATTCTGTTGTAAACGTGAAGAAATAAATAATAAAATACATAAAAAATACAGGAAGAAACAGAATTCTCTTGAACAAACAAATAAAAATCTGTACTTATCTAAGTACTCTGACTACCTTTATCTCAAATTAATCCAGGAGGAGCTTTTGACTCACATTTTTACGCATTGCAAATGCTTGTTTATATGAGAGTCTAGCTGATCAGAAGTATATATGAGAATTTGCAAGTGGGAGTAATACCCATGTTGTTTTTGAAAAATTTAAAAATGTATCTGAATAGTTCTAGAGGATGGGACAATAAAAGAACATGTGGGTCATTTCAACAATTTGTACACCACAGTTCGAGCATATGAGATCCTGTATGAGATAACGTTTGTGGAGTTTTTCCGGGGTTCAGTAGCATCGATGAATAATAGTGTATTTGTTTCAGACGGTATTGGTGCCAATTTTTTTTTTTGCAAAAGTGGATCTGTAGATACGCTTCCAGCCAAATTTTATATTGCTTGGATGGTTCTATCACCTTTTTTTCTCTTTTAGAATTTGAGCTCAGAGGGTTTTAGGCAGGGGTAACTTATATACTTTGGATACTAAATGTCCCCTTTTGCACAAGTTACTGATTAGTGCCAGGAGTGAGGGATTATTCTTTAGTGTTGGATGTTTTGATATCTGGACTCTTAACCCCAAAAATGTATAAAAGGCAAAGTTATACAGCCTGAAGCGTGATTGTAAGGTGGAGAAGCGGAGTGAAACGTTACTGTCAAAGATGTGTTTGATCAAATTTATTACATTTTTTGACCATTCAGGCCACAGCATGGGCTGACCAGCAAGTTTTGTTTTGTGGATGAGCTATATGGATAACAAGGTAGAGTTGCAGATCTTTATTTTTGAGAGGTAGTTATTCCTAGAATTGCCTTTTTAATGTTATTCATAATATATTTGGACCGTGGGAGGTGAAATTGTGCATCGTTAGATACACGCTAATGGGTTTGTCATTCAGAAGTGATTTTCTAGATTTTACTCAAACTGGTGTATAGTCTGCCTCTTCAAGAAACCAGTTAGTACCTTTCTTGAATAAATACAGTGTTCATTAGAAATCCTATGTTTTTTAAAGTGAAATTCTAGGTTTCTAGCTCTGCCATAAAAATGTATTAAAAGTATTGTTGTTTTTTGTTAGGAAATCATCTGAGAGTGACCTAGGGAGCATACTAATAAGATAATTTACTAGAGATTATAATAATTTTTAGGGATGTGCCCTACACCACCATGAAAGAAATTTGGTTGACCAGCCGCCTAGGAGGTTACTAATCTTCTTAAGTATGGAAGGTTCATTATACTTTAACATAGTTATAAGGTCATTGGAAAATTCTATCCCTAAATATTTAAATGCAACCTGGTGCCAAACAATAACCAAATCGCCTAGAATATCTTTATTTTTCAATAATATTAATTAGAAGTTTAACCTCATATTTGTCCTTATTAAGTGTATATCCTGATACATCAACAAATTCTTGAATCAATGTTATTGAAGCGGCAATGAAGGAGGGGGCGTCCTCGATGGTAATTAAGATATCATCTGCAGCTATTTTATAGTGTTATCATCGAACATAACTCCTTATTTTCCCCTACTTTCCCTAACTCCTTATTTTCCCCTACTTTCCCTCAGATGGTGTCAAATGGACTCTAGTGCTAAGAGAAAGAGAGGGGGCAGCCTTGTCAGGGTCCTTGTTTCAAGGAGAATGTGTTCGAGATAGTGCCCCTTCTCTAACCCGAGCGGTCGGGTTGTGGTAAAGTGACATAGTCATTCGAATCAGGGACTTACCCAGATTAAAGTCTCAAGGACCAAATTTAAGTTGTGCCATCCAACCTTCAAACCCTTTTTCTGCATCAACTGCATTTGCTACTGTGAGGGAGTTTTGCTTTTTCTAGTATGTGACAAAGTATTTGTGTTGTTGTTGCTGCATAGTCTGTTCTTCAGAAATCGCACCTGTGAGGGGTGAATGAGTTTAGATATATATTTTTGGAGCCTGGAGGAGAGTATCATGTATATATTTTGCAATCCAAATTAATTTGTGATATTGGTCAATAGTGTTTAGGAAGCTAGACGTCTTTCCCCTTGTTAGGGATTGTATTGTATTGTATTGTACTTGTAGAGCGCAGCTATCACCCAACGGGTATCTTGGCGCTAGTACGTGACTCCTCGTCAGGCAGTGGGGGGAAGAAACAAGCATAAACTGATAGGGCAGCTCCAGAATTTATCAGACTCTGGGAAACAGCCATGTTTTAATCTTTTTCCTAAACTATAACAGATTGTGCAGTTGTCTAAATTCCAGGGGAATGCTGTTCCAAAGCTTGGCCGCAGCCGAGCTAAACCCTCTTCCTCCTGATCTAGCTCTTTGAGTTTTCGGGACTTTCACCAAACAGGCAGTGGCAGACCGAAGGCATCTTGATGGAGTATACCATGTGAAGATCCCCTGAAGAGGTCTGGGTCCCAGGCCATGAATAGCCTTAAAGACCAAACACAGAGACTTAAACTGAACCCTCTGCATTATAGGTAGCCAATGAAGCTCTGCAAGCGCTAGTGAACCTGACGAACGTCGAGGTTTCATCAGTGCCAGCTTGGCTGCCACAGTTTGGACTCTTTGGAGGCGCTCAATCAGGAATTTAGGGGCCTCTAATAATAGGGCATTACAGTAGTCAAGTCTACTGAGGATGATGCTACCAACAACCAACGCCCTGGCCGTCTTTGGCAACAGAGGAAGGATCTTCCTTAGTGCCTTAATCAGGGAAAAGCAATTTCCCACCACCTTATTTACCTGCATTTCCATGGTCAGAATCGCGTCAAACATCACTCCCATATTACGTACTGCTCCAACTGGCACCTGAACAGACGTAGTTGGGGGAGGCCAAAAGTTATACGGAAAAAGGGGGGGGGGCCTTTCCCACAGCACAGTATAAGACTTATGTCTTATCTGAGTTAAATTGGAGTGAATTAGTTCTTAACCAGTGGGCAGTATCCTGCATGCAGTCATGAAAGGATGCTAAGGAGATCGACTGGTCTCCTTCCAAGGAAAAGAAATGTTGGGTGTCGTCGGCATAATTTACCACTCTCACACCATGGGCCTTCATAATTCTTATCAAGGGTCTCATGTAGATGTTAAAGAGAATAGGGCTTATGGCCGATCCCTGGGGAACGCCATGGTGGATGTTGGAAAATTTAGACTGGTACGGAGGAAGGGAAACTGCTTGACTTCTGTCAGAAAGATAGGAGCGAAACCACTCCAAGACCCTCCCTGACACCCCGACTTCTTCCAACCTGGTCAACAGAATACAGTGATCCACTGTGTCGAATGCTGCAGACCGGTCAAGCAAAATAAGAATGCCCGATTGTCCCCTGTCTGCCCGCAGTCGAAGGTCGTCTAGCACGGTCACTAGGGCAGCCTCAGTTCCATGGCCAGGTCGAAAGCCAAACTGAACATCATCCAGCCTAGAATTAGATTCCAGGAACTGAGACAGAGAGTTGCTGACCAGACGTTCAATGATTTTGATCGGGTAAGGTAAGAGAGCGATTGGTCTGTAATTCCCAGCGCATGTCGGGTCCAAAGTAGATTATTTTAAGAGCGGTGTAACCAATACCCGTTTCTAACAGGCTGGCACTGAGCCAGAAGTTAAAGAGCGATTACAAATCTGGCGCAGAATAGGAAAAAGCTCAGGGCCCAGCTCCTTCCAAATCTTGTGAGGGAGAATATCTAAAGGGGACCCTGAAGACACACTCATGGCAATCCCTAAATCTCGTGTCTCATTATATTTAAAAGTGAGTCCTTCTTTCTGAGAAGAATTATTCTTATTCAGTCCATCAATCATGTTGCTTATTTTCTCCATAAAGAAAGTCACTAGACTATCACACAGAGCTTGGGTTGGTGTGAGTTTGGACTGTGTACACTCCGGGACAGTCCTATCCTTCACTATTTTAAAAATTGCTCTAGAGTCATTCTTAGAGTTTAGGATGATAGTAGCAAAATATTCAGATTTAGCCAAATCGATTCCCTTCTTGTATTCTGCCATAGCAGCCTTCCAAGAGACCCTATCCTCATCCAAATAAAACTTCCTCCATTTCCGCTCAGTCTTTCGGCAAGTTAGTTTTAGAGTTTTCAAATGATCATTGTACCAGCAAGCCGACGGCCTACCGTTCTTTTTACAATTTTTTAGGGGGACAATCGAGTCAAGCCGACGTTGAATCTGGTCGCATAAATCCATATAGTTATCTTCCACTGTTCTATCATTGTCAAGAGCGTGTCCTACGGGAAAAGTTGAAGCAAAATCGTTTTATTTTTTTTTAAAAAGCCCTTCCAATCTCTGCTCCTAAACATTCTAGTTACCTTGGTGACAGGCCGACCCCCTCTAGGGTCAAGTATCTGAAACTTGACCAGATGGTGGTAGGACCAGCCAACCGGGAGGATCTCTACTGCTTCCATGGGCTGTTCCTTAGAAAAGACAAGATCCAGTATATTCCCCCCTTTATGGGTGGCTTCAGTAATCCACTGGCGCAATCGCAGGCTCTCACAGGCCTGAATAAGATTATTGTACCCTGAATCTAAATTTCCATTATACCACAGATTAAAGTCACCCATGAGAAACAAATTGGAGTGGGTAAGAGCCATATTACAAATAATATCAATCAATCCTTGCAAATGAGATGCTTTTATCATTCCTGGGGGTCTGTAGCAAATAATGTCCACCAGTAGGCAGCCCCTAGACTCTTTGAGAGAAAAGCCGAAGAGTTCAAAGCCCTCAGTTTCGTCGATCTCTATTTGGGTGAGGTCCAGATTTTCCCTAAATATAATCCCTACCCCACCTCCTCGTCCTCAGGCTTTTGGTTTGTGTATGATTTTGTAACCCGGAGGACAGGCCAAGCCTAATTCTACCTCCAATCCCAGGTGGGTCCAGGTTTCAGTCATAAAGAGAGCAACTGAGCAGTGAAAGTCAAGTAGCAATTGGATCTCCACATGATGTTTAGGCAAGGACCTGACATTGAGCAGCCCTCCCATTATGGCATTCTTCCTTACAAGGTCAGTCTTAATACCCGTTGTGCCCTCCAAGCAGGGTATGATAGCCCTATCACTTACTGACCTACCTATCTGTATTAGCTCCTCGCTGGAATAACAATTCCGTTCACTGACGGCGTCCCCTACATCAGAACGGTCAGCGTGGCCAGCGCTCAGCGCGGCCTGAGCGCGGACGGGTGCAGACGGGCTTGCCTTAGGCGTGCCTTCGGCGCGCCAGCGGCACGCCCGCAGCGCGGCTACGCAGTTATGATAGTCTGCGCAGGGGTGCCCATGGCTTGACCAGAGTTGGCAAAGTGGGTATAGAAATGTATTAAGGTGGAATATTTCTTGTTGAAAAGGATTAAAACAATTGTGCAGTATACCCATGCGGGCCAGGGTTCTTTGCCTTTTTTGAGTTTTTTGTTAGCACAGGTTATTGGCCCATTAATCTTTTTCATTTTCTCCTCCAATAGTTTAGGCAATTTGACCATATCTAAATATCCTTCACATTTCTTGTGACCTAGGGAAGTATTGTTTTTGTAAAGATTTTGGTAAAAATCTTTAAATACCTTCGCAATTTTATTAGGGTTAGCGTGGACAAGGCCTTTGTCGTCTCTAATGGCGTTTATGGAGAATCTTTGCAATTCATGTGGTAGATGTGATGCTAGGGTTTTGCCCCCTTTATTAGCGACCCACTGGCTCATGCAAAAATGAATAGGGTCATGTACCATTCCTATTTAGCCAGTCATAATTTATTTGTGACATGCTAAATAGGATTTGTGACTCGCTATTAGAAAGGGGCGTTTCAAGGGCGTCCCTTTCTAATAGTGACTCTCTACCCCATGTATGAATGTTTTGCAACTGCAATTGCGGTCGCAAAACACTTGCAATTTGCCGCTCTCTTCAAGAGGGTGGTAATGCACTCGCAAATGAGGAGGGGTCCACAAGGGCCCACTTCCCCTTTGCAAATGTAGGGGAAAATATTTTTTAGGGGCTGGCAGTGGTCCCAGGGAACACTACCTGCCCTTAAAAAATTAAACCAAATGTTTCACTTTCTTTTTTTTAATGCATCCCGTTTTCTAGTAAGGAAAATGGGCTACATTTAAACAAAAAACTGCTTTATTTAAAAGCAGTCCCAGACATGGAGGTCTGTGGAGCCCAGCAAGCCACCATCCCTGGGAGGGCCAGCCATTCCCAATGGGGTCGCAAATTGCGACCCCATTGGGAATCGCAAACAGTGTCTCAGACACTGTTGTACATGGCATTTTGCAACTCACAATCGAGCGCAATTTAAGAGTCGCATACTGTCATGTTCGTACATCTGGCCCCTAGTCCCTTTCATCTGCGTTTTGCGTTCTCCTGGCATCAATAAGATTATATCTAACTCATAGGTTCTGAAGATCTTTATGGCTTTTGTTAGGGTAGAATGTAAATTGTGAGTTTCTGTCTAAAGTCTGGTCCAATGGTAAATTAAAGTCTCCTGCAAAGATAGTCATGGCTGAGTCTGGGATCATTTTAAGTTGGGCAGAAAGCTCATTCCAGAATGATCTGCTGTAGATGCACAGACATTGATCACAAATAACTCATGATTGTTTTTGGAGAGTTCAGAGATCCATCTCCCTTGTTTGTCAGAGAGGTATGACACCAAGTCTATATTTGATGTTTAGTGATCAAAGTTAGCCCACCATTTATTTTCCCAACTGCGTAGGAGAATGCTACATCAGAAAACTGATTATTTCTGAGTAATGTGATGTGTGTGGAGTCAACCTTAGTTTCCTGATGAAGGATAATATCTCACGTAGTTTATATAGTTAGTCAATGATTTTCCTTCTTTAATCAAGTGATTGATCCCTTTTACATTTAGAGATACTATCTTAATTTTCTGTGTAGGGTTTGTCATGATTGAGGGTATAGGATTGTGTGGCCCTATTGGGTTTGCTCAGAATGTTGAAGAGGAATAAGTTTACAAGCTGTTTAAAGTCATAGTGTGGTAGAATACCATGATTTGACAGCGTAACAGAGAGAGATACAACTCCAGAGCTTATTTTCTTGCTAGTGTTGACAAATAATAACGATAAAGAAAAAGGTTGTAAAACAATATTAAATAAAATGACATTGTCAAACAGTCCCTTCTGGCTTAGAAACCCACCCAACCCCAAGTATGCAACTGGAATGGAAAGAGGAGAAAGCACTCCGTCAGGTAAACAGTAAGTCAATAACAAAACAGTAAGTAATATCTACAATTTCTTGAGTAAGGTATACATTCACCTGCATAGGGCGAAGGAAAAATGTAAAGTAATAGCACTGTATTAGCATAAATAATTAGCTAATGCAACAGTAAAATATAATTGATCTCCAGATAAAGCATCGCAACTGAATTGTGTCTAGGGAGATAACTGATACAGGCTTAGTAACCATAGTGCAATTGATCGCTAGACCTTGGGGCATCAAAAGATGCATTTAAAGTAGAAAGATTTTTGGAAAGCCATCGGGATAGTCATTGCACATTCACCCATTGCTTTGGGGTAGAGTTGTATATCACATATACAGTTGTAAGTTTCTCATACCTTATTTCTGTTGATATTAAAGGACCTGTTGAGGTCTGAGTCGCTAGCACTATATAGAAAGAGGTCTTACCGATGCTGATCATGAGCTAAAATGCTTGTTCAGAGGACCTTAAAATAAAGTTGATGAAACAACTGTGTCTTAGAGGTTATGAGCCTCTGTAGATTGTTGAAGGATGAAAGTGAATTCAAAGGCCTTATGAGGACATTTTCACCTTGTAGAGCAAGTTGGGAGTTATCTTTGGTGAGTAGAGTTCAGAAAATAGGTGGTTTGTTTCTTGAGAATGCAGCCTTGTGTGATGAAGTGTCTACATCTGCATAGTTTTCTTCATCCAAGATTTTAAAGAGAGCAAGATGATCATTAAAGATGTAGGAAGTGCCGTGAATTGTCACACGGTATTTGACACGACCTGCAAAAGAAAATTGACAGTTCATTCCTTTCAACCTAGAGCACAGGGCCAGGAAGCCCTTCCTAGTCTCAACTGTGGATTTAGAATAGTCTTGTGAGATGAAGACCTTGCTGCGCTTACATTATATGTGGTTATATTTCTAAAGAAATTAGAGGATTTTTTCCACATGTTGAGAATGAAGTGGTTTGCATACAATTGGGCACGGATAAGTATGGTTAGGGGGTTACTGTGTTGTTACTCTATGCCCTCTTTCAAATTCAAGATCTTTTTCGAATATTATGTCTGTATTTTGTGAGAATCATTTCTGTAGGAATAGAATACAGGACCCAGCCTTGTCTCCTTCTGGGATGCCCAAAATACAGAGATTCCCCCATCTGTTTTTGTCTTCTAGGGCTGCTAGTTCTCTCGATAGGCATTGAGTTGTGGTATTGTGAGCCAAGATAGCTTTGTAGGATTTGGCTTCGGAGTCTTCCAGGTTACTGATTATACTTTCAGAGATTCTGGTATTGATCTGTTTGATGTCTGAGCGGATAGTGCAGATTTCATTCTGCATTGCTTTAGTGTTGTCTTTTGTAGATATGGCAAGACCATGGACATCTTCCAGTTTCTTGACTCTTTTCAAGCTCGTTTTAGACTCCATTTCTACCATGTTGCGTAAAAGTTGTATGCTGCTGGAGTGGTGCATTAATAGAACCTGGTGTCTTGGTTTAGGAAACCGTGGACTATTTGGTCTTCTTTGTGGGTAGCACTGTGTCTCAGTTATGATTAGGGATGTAGACTGAAGCTTGAGACTTATTTGGAAGTAAACGCTGAGGGCGGGAAGGATCCCACTAGAATATTGCACCGTACTGTGAGTGGAACTTTAAGTGGAAGGTCAATATCAGTGTAAGAGTGCCCCCTCTAGGTTTTTGGGGTGCTTGTTGGTATTGGGTTCACCTGACATTGACTTTGAACATTTACAACTGGTATGGTAGGATATTTAGACCCTCAATAGGCTAAACTGACCAGCGTCCAATTGTAATGTGACTCATAGAGGGGTCATTGGAGAGATGACAATAGGAAGAAGATACTCTCAACGGCGGACCACCTTCAGCCCACTAACATTTAATATGTTTTTGTATATGGTACATATACAGGTTTCTGTGCTAAAGCGGTTGAAAAGCCCATGTGGGGTATGTAGATTTCTGGTGTCTGCTTAGGCAATCTTTAGTGCTGACACAATGTTCAGATTCACAGTGTTTCACTAGTATAGTCCGCGAGTATTCAGGTATGCTGAATAGATAAATAGATTATAGTTGCTATGGGTAGCGTCTATTCTAGTGTGTCTCCAATCAGGCCTGTGCTCTATGCCTGCCTTTTGCCAATTCTTTTTATGTGACTGCTCCGTTGTAGTGTTGCTTGTTAGGGCACAAGCAGACTGCAGCGTTAGGCTGAGATGGTCATGTCCAAGATGCAGTACTGTATGATTCTGGCCAAGGCCCCTCTGCAAAACTGAGCCCCCCCGGAGCAGACAAACCATGCCGAGCGGAGCACTGTTCACAGAGCTTCCGAGGGTGGATCCCCCAGGAGTAAGTGAGCAGAGAAGGACGCCCTGCCTATCGGACTAGGGTTCGTGAGTGGACATCACCACTTATACATAACAAAGAGGCAGCAATTCCTGAATCCAGAAACAGAACGAGCCCACCAGCTGGATAGTAGCAAAAAGAATGCCCGAGGGCTTGTTGGCTTAACCCTTGTGAGAAAATCTCAGGGCCATCAAATATTTCATTCACAAAAACGACTCATGCTAGACTATGCAGCACTTGTCCTCAACCAGTCCTGGGCCTTCGCAGAGTGTCGGCAGGAGCTTTTGGGCACCCACACACATCAGCATGGTGCTACAAACAAAAAGTGCTGTATGTGCCTGCTCGAGCGCCGTCCATCATGGTTGTCACCTTTGCCAAAGCCACAGCACCCAAAAGCAGTCAGCACTAGGCCTGGGCTGTGAACTTTGCTCTGTTTGCGGAGTAAGTTGGCGATCTTCTACCCGAGTGGCAGAAATACAAGCACAAACTGCAGTTCGCACTGCACTCCGCCACTCGCGGAACTTCGCGAAGTTTTTTTTTGTAACTTTGCGGAGTTCCGCGTAGCAAAACTCCTCGAACTACGTCTAGGCGTGGTCAGCACGACCCGGCGCACTCTGCACACATCAAGGAAAGTCAGGTGTCTGCCCTTCATGACTCCAATCACTGCATCGTATCCAGCAAGGAGAAACTCCAGCAATGCATACACCAATCCCACGGCAGACGGCACTGCTGAAATCCCCCAAGAAAGTACTCTGCACTCCGGAACTTATGAGGTCTCTGCCACTCACCAGCGCTCTGGTGGCAGACGGCACTGCTGAAATCCCCCAAGAAAGTACTCTGCACTCCGGAACTTATGAGGTCTCTGCCGCTCACCAGCGCTCTGGTGGTAGGCCCCCAACGGAGCGAGTAGATCAGTCTCCCACAAACTTGACATTGCATTTGAACTATAATAACTTTGGAAGCTTTGTGGGGGCGGAGCTAGCCGGCAGCGATGGCGGACGCGTGAGTGCGGAGCTCCTCGCTGTAACCCTCACAAGATCAGCTCAATGATCCTGCCCAACGGTGCTGCCTAGTGGGGAACAAAGGGGAATCCTCCCTCCTCGGAGCGGTGTTGCCGGTGGGGCCCCCCCCGACAGGATAGGGGGCCGATTGTGCTGATGTGGGGGCCGAGGCTGTGACTTGTGGGCGGGCCCGGCATCCCCGGCCTCTCCTGGAGACGTCCCCGACGTGCGTGCTGCGACGTGCGGCAGCGAGACCGGCAGTGGACCCGATCTCACGGGCCTTCATCTGGACCCCCCCGCCGGAGGTCGAATCAGCGGAGCGGACGGCTCCGACGGACGGTGCCCGGCCCTGAGACCCTTGCAGCGACATCCTCTGGACCAGGTACGGGCAGGGACGGACGTCCTGGGTTCGGTGGCGAGGCGGTGCCCTGAGGCTTGGGTGGATTCGAAGACGGCTGTGGAGCGCCCGGACGGAAAATTCCTTGGAGCGTCCCGGGGACAGTGTGGCGGTCAGGCTGATCTGAGGGCCTGCTGCGCGGGGTGACCGACGGTGGGCACGGGGACAGCGCCTGGCGCCGGTTTCTGGAGGTGCGGTGGGCACATTGGCCCCTCTTTCCCCCCCCCCCCATGGCTGGAGGATCCTTACTGGCGAGTCTGCTGGGCGCCCCGGGAGGCGTGAAGGGCCTGGAGTAGCCCCCTCGGGTGCACATTCGCCTGCCTTTCTGGAAGTGCCTGAAGGTTGTACGGCGTGCCGGGGTCGGGTGCGTTTGCCGCTGTGGTGCAACCTGACGTGGATGGGGTCTGCCTGCGGGGATCGCCTCTCCTGACAGCGCCGACCTGGGCCGGGAGGTGGAGCCCGCTCGAGAGGTGGCCGACGAGGTGCGCCGGAGTCCTATAGCCCCTAGTGTCAGTTGGAGGAGCCCGGACCTGGGGTAGTGCTTGACCTGGATGGCAGCCATCGTGAAAACTGATAAGACACAGCCCAAACTTTCCTTCGACCCCCGCAGGGCAAAGGGGCCGGCCGCGGAGAAGGCCGAGGCGGCGGCGGGCGGCTCTGCCACGGGGGGCCCCGCCGAAGCGGATATCCGAGAGATGCTGGTGGCGATGGAGAGGGGCATCCAGGGCAGTCTCACTACAATCGACGCCAAGCTTGACGCACTTACTTACCGAATGGACCGCATGTCGGAGCGTGTAGATAAGAATTCGGAGCGCATCGACACGACGGAAAAAAGGGTGTCCCAAGTGGAGGACGCGCAGACGGAGTGTGACGCAGATAGGAAGCAAATGAGCAGGCTGTTGCAGGTCATCCAGGACAAAGCGGAGGATTTGGAGGCCCGCTCGAGGAGATCTAATATCCGTATCACGGGGGTCGCGGAGACGACGCAGACCGGGAGGATGGAACTCTTTGTGGAGAAGCTTCTGCGTGGCCTGCTGGGGGAGGACGTGTTCTCTCCCATGTTTGTTGTCGAAAGAGCGCACCGCTCGCTGGGGCCTCGCCCGAAACCTGGGGCCCCGGCGATGCCCATAATTGCAAAACTGTTGAATTACAGGGACCGCGATGTGGCCCTGCGGGTGGCCAGAGAGAGGGCGCGCTCCAATATGAAGGCATGGACATATCCATATTCCCCGACTTCACGGCTAGGGTGCAGGAAGAGCGCAGACAATTTGCTCCATATAAAAAACAGCTTAGGGAACTGGGCCTGGACTACGCGATGCTCTACCCTGCGCGACTGCGGATCAACAGACAGGGCCGTTCCCACTTTTTTACCGACCCCAAGGAGCTGCATCGGTCCTTGAAGGACTGGTCGAAGGAGCAGCGGGGAGGTCAGCGGCGCCAAAATGACGCCCCGGAGGAGTCCTCCCGCCTGGAGGAGCAGGACTAGCCCGAGATGAACTGTCGGACTTTGGGCACGGCGGGGCAGATTGCTTTTGCTCAGCGGGCGGGGGGGTGATTGATGGCCTGGCGGCGGAGGGGACTTTGGAGTTACCCGCCTAGCTGAGTGTGGCGTAGACATACATGGAGACACTGCAGCAGCCTCTTGGTGAGACCTTTCTGACATATTGGGTGGGTGGGTGTCTGGAGGCCCTGTGGCGCGCTTTTAAGGTGCGGCAATACGTTGAGCCCGCTCAGAGACTGGCATGAGTGATCCGACTCCTGGGGACCCTGGGAGCCCTTCCCCCCCCTCCCGGGACGAGGTATGTTATTTGCTCCCCTGACCCTGAAGTGAGTTTCCCCGGGTGGGGGGCTGGCGGGCGGGGGGGGCCCCGGCGGACTTGTGCTGCGTAGCATCTGGCCTGGTTCCTCTGGGGGGTGCCCTGAGTCCATCCCCGGTCCCCCGGGGGTAGTGCGGGTGGGGCGGCACACGTTGGGTGGTGTACGAGGGCGAGGCGGGGAGAGTACGCGACTGCCCAGAGGCACTATCTAATTGGGAGTTCCTGGCGCCTAGCTCTCTCTGCCCCCACGCTGCGGCTATCGGTGGCCCCCAGTTGGGGCTACTCTGGGAAATGTTATTGAGTGATGTTTGTGGTTTCGAGGGGTGGGGGGTGGGATTGGGGTCCTGTCTGGCCAGGTTGGGGGAGGTCGGCTGTGGGAGGGGGGGAGGTATTTAGGGGGGGGTTTGAAAAGTGGGGAGGTTGGGCACACTGCGCGCTGCGAGACCTAAGTTTCGGTTGGCTCCTGGCATACTGGCGGGGGAGGTATGAGAGCGGCCCAGTCGGCGACCTCATGTGTGAAACTCCTTCTGCTGGCACGAATGTTGAGTGGATGTTGCGATGGCTGCCCCCGATGTAGTGACTGGTGACGGTAATCCTGGCACTTTAAGAGCACTGACGTGGAATGTACGAGGACTGAATGACTTCCGTAAGCTCCGGAAAGTGCTGAACTATTTCCGCAGACACCACATTGACCTAGCCTTAATACAGGAGACGCACCTTCCCACAGGGAGTAAAATGCTTTCGGCACGCGGCTTGGTGGGCAACAGCGTGGCGTCTGGCTTTACAACACACTCCCGGGGGGTGATCACGTGGGTGAACCCGACCTCTAAATTAAAGCTCACGGTGCTTGAGGCTGATCCACACGGGCGTTACTTACTCGCTAGGTGCACAGGGCAGGGTCACGACCTTGTGGTGGTTAACGTGTACGGCCCAAATTTTGACGACCCAGAGTTCTACGGTACGCTGGCCGCACTTTGTAGGCAGTACGAGCATGCAAGAATGGTGTGGGGGGGCCACTTCAATTTTATATTCAACTCGTCGCTGGACCGATCATCGGGGTCGGTGAGGCGTCCGGCGACTGCGGCCGTGCGCATGCAGGCGGAGATGACTAGGCTTGACCTGGTTGATGCCTGGAGACACAGCCATTCGGGGAGGGGAGGCTTCACGCACTACTCCGCACATCACGACGTGCACACCCGAATCGATTACTGTTTGGTGTCGCGTTCCCTACTGGCGGCGTTTAAGGGGTGCATAGTGCTCCCCCGTACGCTCTCGGATCACTCCCCCCTCCTCCTAACCTTGGCCTCTCCGGTTGGGCGGATTCCGCCGTTCACCTGGCGCCTGCCGCCATATTCGTTGCTGGACGAGGTCTTCAGGGGGGAGCTGGCGGAGGACATCACATCCTTCTTTGACCAGAACCTGGGCTCGGTACAGAGTTTCCACACGCTTTGGGATTCCTTCAAAGCGTACATACGCGGCATAGCTATGTCCAAGCACTCTAGTGTCCTTAAGTGCATCCGGAAGCGCATGCGGACCATTGAAACGCAGTTGACACAGCTCGAAGGGCAGTTACTGCGATCCCCAGCAACCGGGGTCGAAGAAAAGATTCGCGAGTTGGTCTCAGAATACAATAGCGAGGCAGACAGAGAGGTGCAACACATGGGCAAATACGCAACCGCCCGTACATATGGGGAGGGTGAGCGCCCGGGCTCCTTGCTGGCACAGTTACTGCGGAATCGTAGACGGCCCCTGGTAGTTGAGGAGCTGGTCTCCCCTGCAGGCGTAGTGCTCACGGACCAAGAGGAGATTGTGGCTGAATTCAGAGCGTTTTATGCAGACCTCTACTCCTCTAAGTCGTCACGGATGGAGGAGGAAATAGATGATTATCTCAGCTACATTAAAATGCCCTTCTTGTCGAACTCGCAGAGGGAGTTTTTGATGCTGCCTATACAACCCGACGAGATACGGGAGGCACTGGGGGGCATGCGGACGAGTAGTGCGCCGGGTGCGGACGGGTAGACGGTGGCCTTCTACAAAGCATTCCAGGAAGTGCTCCTGCCCCACCTGATCGCGCTCTTCGATGAGATATGCCAGGAGGGGTGTATGCCTGATACCATGAGAGAGGCACTTCTGGTTGCGGTCCTGAAGCCCGGGAGACCTCCTAATGTATGTGGGTCATACCGGCCCCTTTCTCTGCTCAACGTAGACGCTAAGCTGTATGCTAAGGTCTTGGCCACACGCCTGGCACTCTTGGTCCCGGAGCTGGTTGCCCCGGAGCAGGCGGGCTTCATCCCATCGAGGAACCTCACATACAACATCCGTACGGTACTGGGGGCCATGCAACATGTGCGTCCGGATTGCAATGCTTTTCCTGGACATGGAAAAAGCATTTGACTCCGTAGAATGGCCGTTCATGGTGCGTGTACTCCGTAAGTTGGGGCTGGGCGAGCCCTTTCTGCAGATGCTGGGGGCCTTGTACTATCGCCCCACTGCTAGGCTGCGGATTGGGGATCGTGTCACGGACGCATTCGACATCGGCAGGGGAACTAGGCAGGGCTGCCCCCTCTCTCCGCTCCTATACGCCCTGGTGGCGGAGCCCTTGGCTTGCGCTATCAGGGAATACCATAGACATGAGGGCATCAGCTTTCCCACTTATAAGATCGGCATCTCAACCTATGCTGACGACACGTTGCTGTATGTCCGAGACCCGGAGGTGAATCTCCCTTCCATCCTCAGGGAGGTGGTCCGGTTCGGGGCGCTGTCGGGCCTTCGGGTTAACTGGAGTAAGTCGTTGGCGTTCCCTTTGTCGCCGGTGACACAGCCGTTCCCCATGGAGTACCCCCTGCAGTGGACCACTGACTCGATAAGGTACTTGGGGATTCAGCTGCACAGGGACCCGGAGGTGCTACTTCTGGAAAATTACGGAGTGGCATACACCAAGTTAGTTGAGGATGTGGAGGCGTGGAATAGGCTGCCCCTGACGTTGCTGGGCAGAATAGCCATCATGAAAATGGTGGTCTTGCCGCGGTTCCTGTTCCTGTTTAATAATATCCCGGTTGTGTTATCTAAGACCTTTTTTAAGCAGCTCAACCAAACGCTTACTGCCCTGGCCTGGGGGGGCAAGCAGCCCAGAGTCCGATGGGAGGTGCTGACGCTGCTGTACGAACAAGGGGGACTGGGGGCTCCGGACCTGGAAAGGTACTACAGAACAGCGCAGGCGGCGCATCTGCATACATGGATTCATGCTGATCCGGGGGTCCCCCATGTGATCCTGGAGAAACTGTTCTCAGACCCGCTCCCCTTTCCGGCTGTTGCCCTTCAGCAGGTAGATCGCAGGGTGGGCAGTCTTGACTCCCTTAAGGCCACGACGCACGCCTGGTGGGAGTTGGCGAAGGCCCGGGGCTGCGCGATTTTGTACTCCCCGCTGCTACCAGTGGAGTGTTTCAACAAACAAATGATGGACGGAATGCTGACAATGCAGACATTCTCCCCCAGTCAAGAGATCTGGGTTAAATCCATCTTTCTTTTGCCCACTACGCCACCCCAGTTTAGACATGGCCATATGCAAATCAGTCTTGACCCTGTGCCTCATGGGAACAGTCCAGCCCGAACTGCCAAGCCATGTCTTCCCTGGACCGGAATCAAGCATCCTAGGACCGGTTTCTGGCTATCAGCCGTCATCAGCCAGGATAGCTTGACTCCAGTGGCGTAGTGAGCACGGGTCCCACGTCTGGGAATACCCATCCCACTTAGGGCGAAAAGCGTTTCAACAAACAAATGATGGACGGAATGCTGACAATGCAGACATTCTCCCCCAGTCAAGAGATCTGGGTTAAATCCATCTTTCTTTTGCCCACTACGCCACCCCAGTTTAGACATGGCCATATGCAAATCAGTCTTGACCCTGTGCCTCATGGGAACAGTCCAGCCCGAACTGCCAAGCCATGTCTTCCCTGGACCGGAATCAAGCATCCTAGGACCGGTTTCTGGCTATCAGCCGTCATCAGCCAGGATAGCTTGACTCCAGTGGCGTAGTGAGCACGGGTCCCACGTCTGGGAATACCCATCCCACTTAGGGCGAAAAGCGTTTCAACAAACAAATGATGGACGGAATGCTGACAATGCTGACTTTGCATATGGCCATGTCTGAACTGGGGTGGCAGAGTGGGCTAAAGAACGGTGATGGATCAAACCCAGATCTGTTGACAGGGTGTGAGTGTTTGATTGGTTCCGATGCTCCGTCCATCACCACCCCCTTTTGTACCGCTTTGTTCGCCATAAGTTGGCAGGGTATGCTCAGACGTGAGTCCCTTGCTCACTTTGCCACTGGATTCAAGCAAGCCTGGCTGAAGACGGCTGAAATGCCAGAAACCGGTCCTAGGAAGCTTGTTTCCGGTCCAGGGAAGGCATGGCTTGGCAGTTCGGGATGGACTGTTCCCATGAGGCACAGGGTCAGACTGATTTGCATATGGCCATGTCTGAACTGGGGTGGCAGAGTGGGCTAAAGAACGGTGATGGATCAAACCCAGATCTGTTGACAGGGTGTGAGTGTTTGATTGGTTCCGATGCTCCGTCCATCACCACCCCCTTTTGTACCGCTTTGTTCGCCATAAGTTGGCAGGGTATGCTCAGACGTGAGTCCCTTGCTCACTTTGCCACTGGATTCAAGCAAGCCTGGCTGAAGACGGCTGAAATGCCAGAAACCGGTCCTAGGAAGCTTGTTTCCGGTCCAGGGAAGGCATGGCTTGGCAGTTCGGGATGGACTGTTCCCATGAGGCACAGGGTCAGACTGATTTGCATATGGCCATGTCTGAACTGGGGTGGCAGAGTGGGCTAAAGAACGGTGATGGATCAAACCCAGATCTGTTGACAGGGTGTGAGTGTTTGATTGGTTCCGATGCTCCGTCCATCACCACCCCCTTTTGTACCGCTACCAGTGGAGTGGGCGGTGTGGCTCCCCCCACTGCGAGAAAGGGGTGTGTTACGGGCGCTGCACGCTCTGGGCATCTCAAGGATGGAGGACCTGTTTATTAATGGGGTGGCCAGGGCGTGGGACCAGCTCGGATCGGCGCTGCCGGCTCCCACGCCACTGCAGCGTTTTCAGTTCCACAGAGTGCGAGCTGCGCTCTCTACCTTGTTGGGGCCGGGAATGGTGGAACCTCCGGAGGTTCTGGAACTCACTTATGTAATAAAGACCGCGGCGTCTGCCAAGCTGGTCGCGACGCTCAAAAAGCTGGGGGACCAGTGTATGCCGCACCGGTGCGAAGCGGTGAGAACTGCATGGCAGACGGACCTGGACATGGAGATTACAGATGATATGTGGAGGTACTGCTGCGCCAGCACTAAGACGGTGTCCTTGAACGGTCGGCACAGATTGGTGCATTTTAAATTCTTGCAGCGTGTATATTATACCCCGCAGCGGTTACATAGGTATGGGCTGCGCCCAACTGCGGAGTGTGAGCGCTGCCACCATCCGGAGGCGGATTTCATGCATATGGCTTGGAGCTGCCCGGGGGTTGCCAGGTTCTGGGCGGGGGTGTTCAGGGAGCTCAGTAAGATACTGGAGGTTGAGATTTCTCCTAGCCCCGCTTTGGCGTTGCTGGGGTACTCTCGACCCCTCCGACCGGCGTTGCGTCGCCTGGTGGACATTGCTCTGTTGATCGCCAGGAGAGTGGTGGCACTTTGCTGGATGAGAGGACCTCTGCCTACTGTGAAGCGATGGGCCAGCGACCTGTTGTATTGTAGTACGCAGGCGGAGATATATAGTGAACTACTACCACCCAAAAGCCGCCCCAAGAATTTTTGGGGGCTGTATAAAGCGTCGTTGAAGACCGGAGACCCTGCAGTGGATAGTCAGGGGGGATACTGAATGTGGAGCTCAGTGGAGGTGTGACGGCGGCCGGGGATGCCGAGCATGGCCGGGAAGCCGGGGAGGAGCGCCCAGGAGGCACTCAGTAGCACAGAATGGTGGAGAGCGCTGCATGCGGAGAGTGTGGACGGACGAACCCATGATTTGGCTAAGGTCGGGCTCCCGTTGGTACCACATTAGGGGTGAGTGTGCTGCTAGAGGGAATGTAGACTGACTGCGGGAGGGCACTTTGCCTGGGTTTGCCAGGATGGCGGGATGGCAGATGCGGGTAACATCACAGAGACATATGGGGGTAAGGCGGTGCGTGTGTGCTGGGTGGGGTGGGAGGGGGGGGTTAGGGGTACGGTTGGAGCTTGCAGGGGATAGGCCGGCGGTCTGTGCCCTAGTGGATGCGTGTGAGGCCACAAGATCTACTGCCACACTATCCTAGGGCGGGGGGTCCTACGTGGTCCTGTCTGCGGATGGGGCACTGCTTGGGTGCTACTAACGTATTGAAGATGGCAACGCCGCCGGTCCTCCGGGATGTCGGCTAAATGGCTGTGTAAGAGTGATCCCAACTGCCTGCACAAGGGATTTCCCCCCTGTGTCGTGATATGCCCGGAGGGCGACTGTACCTGTATTGCTGCTTTGTGTTAATAAAGACTTGTTGAAAACTTTAAAAAAAAAAAAAAACTTTGGAAGCTTTGTGCTGACCCAGGGAGAAAGTCCCTTTTAGATCCACAACGTGGATTGCTGTCATTTCCACAGCGTAACCATAAAGAACCTATTGAACGTGCAGGGACTCTTTCAGCATTGTACATTCTTGAAGTATTCATAACTTGAGATGCTGTAATTGGATTCTTATCAATTTTATTTTGTTTTGAAGGATAAAAGAGATACTATTTTCATACCTCATTGTGGAGTCTTTTTTGTGGTTCTTTCACTTTGTGTATCCACATCTGCATAACTGCTTTTCACATTTGATTGCCTCCTATGTTAAGGTGGCTGCTCTGTGCTAAGCCACCAGAGGGAGAGCATTGGCTGATTTAAGTGTGTGACTGACTTATTCTATATAGAATTGCAGTCTGCACTTGGACAGGGTGCATAATACCTCTGCGGACTAGAGACCTAATTTCTAACACCCTGCATCCCTGGATTCACACCCAATACTTTCCCCCCACATCCTAAAATGAACAGCGATAAAACAGTGTACATTGTCGCACCAGGAATGTGATTGAGCGGACATTTGGCCTACGGAAATCTTGCTTCCTGTGCCTACATTATGTACCAGAAATTGCATGTAAGATAGTAGCAATGTGTGCCATATACAATATTGCCAGCACATTGTGGTTTTGGACTCCGATTCAGAGGATGAATATCCTGGGCTACCTGTTCAACAGCCTACAGATCAGAGAAAAGCAGTAGAGGGTAGCAGGCACAGGGACCACATGGCCACACATTACTTCTCAAGGCAAGTCATATTTGATTCCACGAAATGTCAGAAAATGGTACCACACTTGTTTGAGGTTTCAAAGTAAAGGTATCTTTAATGTGTGGTTTCTCACAACTGTTCTGAAACAATCTTGAACTTTAACAAGAAAATGCAACATGATGTTATCATGAAAGTCGGTTACAGCACCGACATGAAAAACATCTAAACAAGTTTGCTACTACCTGATCCGTGCCCCTCAATGATTTTTGTGACTGCATCCAGAATGGGTTGTGCCACCATGTTGAGGTGCTGCTGATGCTGGACAATTCTTCACTATCAGGATGTTCTGCACCTACCCCACTATCACTTTCTATGGCTTCCACTGCAGTAGTAATCTGCCAGAGGCCCCTCGATACATTCCCACTGAAGTGGCCCATTTCTACCTGTAGCGCCACAGTCGGTCTTGATAAGGTAGAGGTGGCATATGCTTGCTTTCCACTAGATCGTGCTAAGGCATCCAAACATGCAGCACTGCTCCTCTCTCTTTGACTTTGATTGGCATTGCCCTCTTTGATCTGTAGACATAATTTCTCTAGGGCACTTGTTAAGTTGTCCCTTTTAGTGTCCATCCTAGACTGAATGTCTGCCAACTGATTGGCAATTGGATTTTTTTTTTAAAAGTGTGAGAAAGTTCAGAAAGTACCTCACGTTAGGATCTCCAAGGGGGGCTGCTGGAAGGTACTCGCCAGTTTGCCCACATTATCGTCATCTGTATCTTTCCTGACCAGAAAAGAAAAAAGTGTATGTAGTCAAATTAGAGGTGAGAAATCAAAGAAGGAAAATCAGTGAAAGTGTGTATAGGTGAACTATCAGTGCAAATGTCACTCAGTGCCCAGCTGTGAGAAAAGAAGTGCAATCCTCAAAATTAAAATGGGGTACGACTCACTTGCAAAACGTCAGTTTAATAGGTGCCGTGAGCGTCCTCATATTAAAAATATGGCGTATGCTTGGCCATTTAGAAACGAAAGGCCAACATGTTTAGTTGCCTGCTCATTTACGGCAACTTCATCAGGGCTGATAGGGAAACCAGTCTTCACCTCACTTGTCAGTCACACCAGACCGAGTGGTTGCTGTCATCCTTCGTACCTGCGAACCACTCATAGGGGAATCACGCACCAAATTGATACGTTTCCTACTGATAACTGCAGTCGTCAGTATCACTGCGTCCGCAACGTGCCTGCAACTTGGTACCGTGAGATGAGGTTGCAGCCATGCCACGAACGCGGTGATACTGACTACTGCAGTTATCAGTGGGAAACGTGCGCAAAATAAATGAAAAAATTAGATATAGTATTATTTATTGTGTCAAAGTTCAACAATCAGTGAAATGTTGAGAAGACACTAGAAATGTACTGGCTGCTTCAACGCCACTCTGCCAAGAAATATGAGGGAGACCTCGCAGGTTAAAGGCAACCATGGCACTTTTTGCAGTTTTATATAGCGCAGACTCAACCCAAAGGTATCAGAGCACTTTACATGAGCACCAGTTGCATTACGGACAGACATTCATTTCTAGGCATTTCTAGGCAGGGAGAGATTAAGTGATTTGCCCAGAATCACAGGATGTTTAAGCCTCCTGCTAGACTTCAAACATGGTTCCCCAGCTTAAAAGTCGGCCGCCCTAGCTGTTAAAGTAAGTCCCTGTAACACTTTTACACATGATGCAATGTGTGTTTCTGAGTTGAAAGCCCATTGGGATACTGCGCTGGGCTGCAAAGCTTGGAGCATTACTGAAACTAAGGACAGACTACTCAATTTAAAAGAACCTTTGAGGTAGTAGGTACGGCCTCTATGGCAGCCGTGGCATGGTCTCAGATAATTGATGTAGTCAGCTGTGTCCAGTCTGCGGAAATTGACGATGACAACAGCTGCATGTATTCTGCTTGAAATTAACATACTGTGTTTCAAATTAATACATTAACTCCCACACAGAGACCTAACACAGTTTGCACACCACTTGCTATGCAGGCCCCAACAACACGGATCTTCTCTTCTCAGCTGCCTAGTGTTGCCGGGCAGGCCAGCAGAGAAACAATGTAAGATTGTCTTAGCCCAGCCTTTGCCCCCTGGATCTTCCCTGCTGCCGGCAATCAATCAATCAGATGCAGTGCATCAGTGTGGACTCCAGGCCCTCTGACCGACATGAGACCCGGCCCGATGTGAGGACCCAACAACACAGATCTCATCTCAGGATTTACCAGCTTAAAAAAACAGTCAGCTGACTCGCGGACTACAGCCCCGCAGACAAGCTAGGATTTGGACAAGCCTCAGGGTGGCTGAGGCACACAGTTTCATAGGTCACAGCTGGTAGCCAGGGCACTGCAATGTATTTTTTTTTAAACGAGTAGTCAATCCTAAAAAAAATACTCCGAAGCCGTCCTTGGCCCGATCGGAGTGCTGCTACCTGCTTAGCCCCGCAGTGACAAGGCCTAGTGAAGGACTAATCTCAAGACTTACCCTTTCTGCCTGGGAGTTCTGGCCTAGACCAAACTGGTCTAGGCCTCAATATGGAGGAAGTGTATCGATGCCGTCCCAGCACCAACAATGCACACAGGAAATCGCTCGAACAAAAACACGTGATGAGGTACTTACCCGATTGGCTACGTGACAGCCATGACGGGTTAAAACCCAGAGTGTATGCTGACCTAAACACCTCCTGGACCCGGTGGATTTGGCAGGTCGAGAGATATGTGTACGATGCCTTAACCATGAGTACTGATTAGCGACAGGGTTGGGGGATTTTACTGTTATTTATGATGAGATTCTTTCGCGCTAAGCGGACAGCGTAGTGAGCATCGCTTTGTGAAAACTTTCAAGCACCCCTCCCCGGCTATCGCCGTTGCACGCAGGGCATTTTCATCCCGCCCCATCAGCAACTCACTCTACACAGAGCCAGTAGTCCCCTCATGGCACTAAGATTATCGAATGACGCTTCCACGTACCCCACAAACAACCCGAGCTCACTGTAATTCTCGTAAACCAAACATGGGCACAAGATCTACATCAGCCTTACTTCCTTTACTAAACGCACCACTCCGGGCAGGAATCTCATTATGACTATACCTTGATACGAATATCCTCATTTCGAGGGGCACTAACAAAATGCAATAATTATCAACATTACCACCTTTATTAACCCGCTTAAAGGTCCTGAGCCTTTCATCACAGGCACCACACAAGCCCTTTTTATCTTAACGACTCCACGTGAGTTCTCTACCAGCTGCGATGAGACCTCGCGTTGATCATAACCCTTTTGTGTTAGCAACCTTGTTGATATACTATTACACACCACTATGTCGCTGGAGGGCTACAACGGGTCTTGGCCAACCACACTCGTTTTGATACAGATATCAATGTTAACCACAATGGTTATATAAGGTTTACTTATGTGATCAACCAGTTCCTTTACTCAAGAATATTAACTAAACCATCATTACACCATGGCAATGAATTTCGCTTTCAATTGAATATTTATGTGATGTGAACTCATCGGTTAAACCACCACATAGTTATTGGTAGGCCAAGGATTCCGCCGCATTGCTGACGGATCCGTTGCAGATTAGATACCTAACGATGTTGAATGGATGAGATGTCGATCAAAACAATACAGAGATAGTTTGTGTGCAGTACATACATTGTTTTTCTTCCCCTTACCAGTCCGTCACACACAGGAGCAATGCCTTGTGCGTGAATCCATCGGGTACTATTGATGCCTGGGGACCATACCAATTGGGTGAGTCCAGGATTATGTGTTTCTGCCATAACAATGTTTTTCCACAGGGGCCAACAGTCACTACAGCTCACTGTGGAGACTCACCACTTGTTTTAAAACCTACTGTCTTTTAGATGTCCTCATAATGCCTTTGCGTTCACCGCATGTTTTAACTTAGGTTTTTATAGACACGATGTAACCTCGTCTATGCTTGTGATGCACAGCATCTTTATGAATGATACCTCTACATTTTTTGTCTCCCACAACAGGTAGGTCCAGGTTACAAACAGGTACATTTAGCAATAGACACTAATGTCGTGAGCAATACTTGATGCCACAAACCTTAGATGTAGATAGTTCACTTACCTTGGTTCTGAAGAATTGCAAGTTGATTGAACACACAGCGAGAAACATGTTGACCCACACGTTTTAACGAGGACACCACCACGTGAGATATAATACTCAAACGAGTGCCTTGTTCACTGTTTTTACTTAGGGTAGGAGACCCCCAGAATAAAAATTGTCCCTCTAGGTAGTCCCAATCCTATTTTAACCACTACACCACATCTACACAGTTCTGTCCTCACACCCGCACTTCACCATACGGCTGTTGGATAAAAGCTCCCTGACAAAGTGCCCCTACTATAGGGAGCCCGTAGGGTATTGCACCAAAGACCCCACGAGGAGCAGCCCATATGATGAAGCATGACACCTGAAAGGGAGTGTGAGGGCATTTGAATCCAACATATGGATTCCCACCGATTGACCCATCCAGGGCAATAGTGGGACCGAGAGTATTGTGACTCTGTTAAAAACCTATTACAGAGGAACAGCATAAATCCACTTTCAAATCCAGTTCTTGGGCCCCTTTTATATTGGACTTCCCTACTCCTAGTTGAGTGGAACAAGGCCCTCCGTCCCCCCTTTGTTGTACACAACTCTCTGCACGGCTTTGCACCATGGGACTTATCTTTGGTGGGTAAGATCTGTTCTATCCCCCAACCTAATCCACTACTTTCTGAGTGGCCGACTCCAATTGAGAATTTACTTTTAACTATATATAACTTGACCCGACCAAACCATACTGTGGAAGGACTGGGTCTAAGTTACGGAGAGGAACAGGCAGCAGAAATACTTAGGACACCCTAAATTCTTATGGTCAACAGTGATGGCGCCACAGGCAGCCAAATAGAGGTGTGGCAGTCATTATCCGCTCTTAAAAGGGAATGGGTCAAGATCACCTTACACGGTGCCCTCATGACCGAGTACTTGAGAGCCAACATCTCACCCAATGGGCCCGTAATTAAGAACTTTCCCAGGATCTTCTGGGAAGACGGGCAATTCAAAATCGAGTGGTCTCAAATCTCCTGGAAGTGTACTAGGGATTTGTTGATTTTGATTATTAACACAGTCAAGAGATTGGCAGATGAGTTACTGGCCCGCATCCAGATAGCCAAGAGTGCACTGAAGAACGCGGCTCCCGGCCCGAGCTTCAAAACCAAACTCACTGAATTAAATAATGAGATCGCAGAACATAAGGAGTATTTAATGAAGCAGAAGGTTACAAAACTTCAAAAGACATCAAACGCTTCGACAAAGAGCAAGTCTACTCTTACCTTAAGGCAGACTTTGTACCACCAGGGACAGGCTACCTATCTGACTCTAGCTCTAACTCCACTAGGAGAGGTTCCTCCACCAACAGCGATTCCATTGTCGGAAACTTGAAGCCCAACCAACACAGGGGAAGGGGAGGAAGACAAGGCTACAATACCTACCCACCACCCCACTATCAGGGACCTGCTTTTTGGCAGTACCCCATGTTCCCACCAGGCCCACCTCACTTTGCAGCCCAAGGCATGAACCAGCCTTTCTTAGGCAGAGGTTGGGGCAGAGGGCGAGGGTGAAGAAGAGGGAACCATCAGGAAAAGAGGGTGCAATGGGAGGAGCCCCAACAGCGGGTCTACGAGACCAGGAGCCACACCACCAACATCAAGAAATAAACCTAGTAGTCAATCTGTCACCTAGGACACTGACCGCAACGGAAGAGGAGGTCCTCCAGAAAGGTCTGGGCTTTGTTCCCACACCGAAGGTGGATAACTTCAGACAAACATGTGAATTACATCAGTTCTTCCGTAAGGTACAACGAGGAGATAGTTGACTCTGGACTACACAACCAGTCCACCTTCACACCCCACAATGGGATGATACCAAATGAGCTATTATCCTATGAACAGGCTGTTCTCAAAGATATGAAAGCATTGACCACCACTAGACCCTTCAATAACCTGTCCAAAAAAGAGACACAGGCTATAGAATCGCTAGCCAATGACCCATCGATTACAATAAAACAGGCCAACAAGGGTGGGGCCACGGTAATAATGGCAACATCTGACTATGACACAGAGTGCCTCAGACAACTGAGCGACCGCAGATATTACACCCCTATCAGCAAGAACCCTACTGAGAGACTCACTACAACCATCACGGGCATGGTGGATTCGGCAGAAAGCCAAAGTTGGCTTAGCAAGAAGGAGGGCTCCTTCCTCATTAAGAAAGACCCCAAGACCCCCTATTTCTACAATTTACCCAAAATCCACAAGGGAATAAGTCCCGTGCTGGGTAGACCAATTGTATCGGGAATCGATTCAGTTCTGGAACCACTATCACAATTTTGTGATCACTTTTTACAATCGCTGGTAAAACTGATATCCTCATACCTCCAGGACACAACAGATGTACTACGCCTTTTTGCCCAGTTCCCACAATCTGATGAGATCGACTTCCTCATCAATCTAGACGTGGAAGCCCTTTACACCAACATCCCACAAACGGCCACTCTAGATGTGATCGAAGAGGATCTCAATGCGACAACTAGTGAGTCACCTACACCCCCAAGCTTCATCATGGAGTGCACATCACTGGCCTTGTTGGAAAACGTTTTTGAGTTTAAAGGCCAACTCTACCACCAGACACAAGGTACTTCCATGGGAAGTACCTTTGCACCTAGTCTGGCCTGCCTCTATATGGCAGCTTTTGAACGACAATATATCCATCATGAATCGAATCCCTATCAAAATAATATACTGCTGTGGAAGCGCTTCATTGATGAAATCTTGATCTTCTGGAAGGGGAGTGGTGATTTGTACAATAATTTTTTCAGGTGGATTAACAACCTTAATCCCAACTTAAATTTCACCATCTCAGCATCTTCCACCCAGATACCATTTCTAAACTTCACTATTAAAATCGAGGGGGGCCAACTGACTACAACTATGTATAAAAAAAGCACCGACCGCAACAGCCTCCTACTCTTTAGTAGTCATCACCCCAAATCACTGAAGGAAAACTTACCATTTGGTCAGTTTCTAAGAGTACGGAGAAATTGTAGTTCAGTGGAAGATTACAAAGCTGAATCAGCGGCACTTGCAAAGAACCTCACTGCAAGAAATTACCCCCAAGGCACATTGCTCTCTCCAGAAAAAGAGCGCGCCACAACAACAGGGACAGCCTATTAGAACACAGAGAGAAAAATGAGACAACAAAAGTCACCTGTGTCACGACCTTTACTCCAGCTTCAAACCAACTAACCAGAGTACTGAAAATACATTGGAGCATACTTAATACAGGGTCTCTAAACTTCGACCAACCACGCTTTGCATTTAAGCGCTCAAGAAACCTTAAAGACATGCTCATTCACACGAGACCAAAAATTAAAGCCACCAACAAACAGGGCATACTGTGGGTCTTGCCAGCAGTTACTGGCCATTAGCCCTGTGGCTCATGCACTGCATGCACTTTCACATCTGTCCATAAGACCATCACACTCAATGAAACCTTTGTGTGGGAAATGCATTCCCACACAAATTGCGATACCGCAAACTGCATTTACCTACTCACATGCCCATGTGACCTCTACTATGTGGGCATGACAACTCGCCCCATTAAATTGCGAATTTCAGAACACCGTAGCAACTTCCGCTGCCACCAAAATAACACCAAGATGTGTGCACACGATCTCGAGAAGTTACATTCACCAGACTACATAAGATGGGTAATCTTAGAAGCATCGCCCAACATATCTAAGAGCAATCTATTTGCCAAAGAACAAAGATGGATACACCGTTTGTCGACACATGACAAAGGGCTCAATGAAGATATACCATGGAGCGCCATACAAACCTAAACATTAATATGTAGGCACATTAGTTACTACACTGGATGATACCAGACACTGAGTGAACTTATGCTTTCCTATAAACAACACTGACCATCTATTGTACCTATCATGATGTATAGCCTGCACTCATATATCCAGCAGAGCCACCATGAGACTCAAACTACGTCTCACCATATCCGCCTTCTACCCCTTCCAATTAAAATGTTTCCTTCAATAGGCATTCAACTGCTACAGTGAATAATATTGCATTAATAATTAATTTCAATAGGTGAAAACATAAAATCTACCTTCTACATGCACACCGGTTCCTATAACACTCTATCTAGATGAACAGATGTCAAATTAGTTTAATATTTCATGTTCTTTCCCCACTTGAGAGCTACTCGCGTACACCACTTAATAATGGCCGCTGTCCCCGCACCAACAATACACACAGGAAATCGCTCGAACAATCACGTGATGAGGTACTTACCGGATTGGCTACGTGACAGCCATGACGGGTTAAAACCCAGAGTGTGTGTAGACCTAAACACCTCCCGGACCCGGTGGATTGGGCAGGTCAAGAGATATGTGTACAATGCCATAACCATGAGTACTGATTAGCGATGGGGTTGGGGGATTTTACTGTTATTTATGACGCGATTCTTTCGCGCTAAGCAATCGCCGTTACACGCAGGGCGTTTTCATCCCACCTCGTCAGCAACTCACTCTATACAGAGCCAGTAGAAGTCCCCTCATGGCACTAAGATTATCCAATGACGCTTCCACGCACCCCACAAACAACCCGAGCTCACTGTAATTCTCGTAAACCAAACATGGGCACAAGATCTACATCTGCCTTACTTCCTTTACTAAACGCACCACTCCGGGCAGGAATCTCATTGTGACTATACCTTGATACGAATATCCTCATTTCGAGGGGCACTAACAAAATGCAATAATTATCAACAGTACCACCATTTTTAACCCGCTTAAAGGTCCTGAGCCTTTCATCACTGGCACCACACAAGCCCTTTTTATATTAATGACTCCACATGAGTTCTCTACCAACCGCGATGAAACCTCGCGTTGATCATAACCCTTTTGTGTTAGCAACCTTGTTGATATACTATTACACACCACTATGTCGCTGGAGGGCTACAACGGGTCTTGACCAACCACACTCGTTTCAGCACAGATATCAATGTTAACCACAATGGTTATATAAGGTTTACTTATGTGATCAACCAATTCCTTTACTCAACAATATTAACTAAACCATCATTACACCATGGCAATGAATTCCGCTTTCAATTGAATATTTATGTGAAGTGAACTCATCGGTTTAATCACCACATAGTTATTGGTAGGCCAAGGATTCCGCCGCATTGCTGACGGATCCGTTGCAGATTAGATACCTAACGATGTTGAATGGATGAGATGTCGATCAAAACAATACAGAGATAGTTTGTGTGCAGTACATACATTGTTTTTCTTCCCCTTACCAGTCCGTCACACACAGGAGCAATAACTTGTGCGTGAATCCATCGGGTACTGTTGATGCCTGGGGACCATACCAACTGGGTGAGTCCAGGATTATGTGTTTCTGCCATAACAATGTTTATCCACAGGGGCCAACAGTCACTATAGCTCACTGTGGAGACTCACCACTTGTTTTAAAACCTACTGTCTTTTAGATGTCCTCATAACGCCTTTGCGTTCACCGCACGTTTTAACTTAGGTTTTTATAGTCACGATGTAACCTCGTCTATGCTTGTGATGCACAGCATCTTTATGAATGATACCTCTACATTTTTTGTCTCCCACAACAGGTAGTTCCAGGTTACAAACAGGTACATTTAGCAATAGACACTAATGTCGTGAGCAATACTTGATGCCACAAACCTTAGATGTAGATAGTTCACTTACCTTGGTCCTGAAGAATCGCAAGTTGGTTGAACACACAGCGAGAAACACGTGAGATATAATACTCAAGTGAGTGCCTTGTTCACTGTTTTTACTTAGGGTAGGAGACCCCCAGAATACATATTGTCCCTCTAGGTGATCCCAATCCTATTTGAAGCACTACACCACATCTACACAGTTCTGTCCCCACACCCGCACTTCACCATACGGCTGTTGGATAAAAGGTCTCCGACAAAGTGCCCCTACTATAGGAAGCCCGTGGGGTATTGCACCGCCGACCCCACGAGGAGCAGCCCATATGATGAAGCATGACACCTGAAAGGGTGTGTGAGGGCATTTGAATCCAACATATGGATTCCCACCGATTGACCCATCCAGAGCAATAGTGGGACAGAGAGTATCGTGATTCTGTTAAAAACCTATTACAGAGGAGCAGCATAAATCCAGTTCTTGGTCCCCTTTTATGCTGGACCTCCCTACTACTAGTTGAGTGGAAAAAGGCCCTCCGTCCCCCCTTTGTTGTATACAAATCGATACCAACTATGTCTTCCTCCCCTGGCCCTGCCCCTTTGTCCTCCTCTTTCTTAGACCAGTGCCCAAGAAGAGGGCAGAGAACAAATCGGGGTTTTGGGAGAGGTCAATATGTGAGGCATCAACCTCAAGAGGAATACCTGGAAACAAGGAACCGAAGGTACTGGAGGTAATAAGTTACAGATTCCCCATTATTAACCTATTTAAGCGCATCTTAACAGAGGTAGAACTGGAAGTATTAGCAAAAGGCTTTCGTTTTGCTCCCTCCACACAAGCCAATACATTTTTATTGGAGATGGACCTTAAGTCCTTTTTTCGTAAGATTAGATTAACTAGGTTTTTTGAAAATAAAGAGTATAGAGAAGAGACTAACATCTCTGGACTTAAACCCAAATCTACTTTTACCCCGCACATTAGTCAGGTAGATAGGAAAATTTAGATTTTTGAACACATTGTGGAAACAATAATACGTAACATTTGGGAGCATCAACCCCCTATTGCCCATAATATTAGTAAGAAACATAGAGAAATTATCTCCAATCTTAAAAACGATCAAAGTATAACAATCAAGCCCGCTGAAAAGAGGGTGGGGTTGTTGTTTTTGATACCATGGACTATGAGAGTAGGGGGATGGATCTTCTGAAAGTGGAGGCTCATTATGCCAAGGTATCAATGAGCAACTGGCATTCATTGAATAAGTTAAAGAGAGAAGTGGGAAAGATCCACTTCCTTTACTCAGCGCAATATTTTTAGGTCCCTAAGGATTCAATCTATCTTAAGTAATGATAAACAGGTGAATACATTTCTTATCCTTATGTCAATGTCTTTTGTACAATTTATTCTATTAGTTAAAAAAAATCATAAATGAACATCATGTGTATCATTCAAAAAGAGTTCAATATGAACAGAAACATATTAATTCATATGCAGTGTCTGTTTGAACATTAGCATTTTTTCAAGAGTTACAAATAAATCACAAATAAATCCTTGAAAAGTGCCCAATGCATTTCGGGACAGGTCCCTTCTTCAGGGGGTGGGATTGAGTTGTACAGTATATGCTGTTGTTCTGATTTGTCTTCACAACCATTTGCTGGAACAGTAAATACGAGAAAAATATAACAATGGCATATAAGGAGACTGTGTAAACTATGTCAGTTCCATGTATAAAAATGATACATGAGTATGTTAACATGTCAAACAATTATATGTTTGTACTTGCTGCCATTTTATGTAAAGCATAAAAGCAGTGGTAGTGTGCTGACATACATAAATTATAATGGTGATGAAAATAAATACGTAAGTCACCCTTATCCAAATGCCAAGAGTTTAAGTGTATAGAAGAGTTGTGATTGTGAAAAGATCCCAAAGTTTTGGAAGAAAAGGTGAACTGATGTCGAGATAATTTCATGCCGTAATCAAAGCCTGGTGCAACGAATTACACCCGTGATATCCCATGGTGTGCTGAAAGCTGAAATGCATGCCTTTTGGTAGAAACAACCGGACGAAAAGTGATCCCCAAATGACACAATGGAGAAGTGTGGCTCAATGATTAGAGCGGCAGACCCTGATGCAGAGGTCTACCCCGGGACCAGGGTTCAATTCCCCGCCTCGGCGGGTCTTGGGCTCAAAAATTCCACGGACCTGATAATTCTCGCCTCGGTGCCTATTCCAATCATGGAGTCCCACTCTGCAACTCTGGGCAATAGCTTGCTTAATCTCCACAACGGCTCCCACAACGCTAAGGATGCCTGGCCTCCACCTTGGGTGTGCCCAGGAGTGGACGCCTCACAGGGAAAGCCAGGATGGGTTCCACAGCGGTATTCGTACAAGCGCCTTGAGACCCTTGCGGGTGAGTAGTGCGCTATACAAGTATCACATTTACACAATAATAGTCATTCAGTGGACAGTGAGATAATTAACTATCTGATATTAGCAGGATCCAAGCTGCCTTAAACAATTAGTAAATAAATATCAGCATCATAACATCAACTTCAATAAACTCGTCTGTAATAAAATCTGTGACATGAAAAAATGTGTCAGCAAAGTGAGAGAGTCAAATAAATGTCTCAGTGCTCTGTGCCATCACAATGTGGCGTATGCTTACGGAGATAACTCGGACCGTAAGAGGGTAAAGAGGTGGTTTATAATAAACGTACCTTGGTCTCTAAAACCTTAAATAATTGCAGGAGTAAGAACTTAGTATATTTGCTCCTATGTCCTTGCAATTTGGGAAATGTCGGTGAGACGTCCAGAGAACTCCGTATTAGATTGGGGGAACATAAGTCCGCAATAAAAAATAGAAAGGAAACTGCCCCACTGGTTAGTCACTTTATAAAGGAAGGCCATACCCTCACGGACTTCAGGTGGTTCATTATTGAAAAAATAGAAGGTAACAAAAGATCAGGAGACTTAAAGCGTAAGAACCGTGAACAATGGTACATTTCGATTCTTGACACCATCCGAACGGGCTTGAATAAGGAGGAGGATTGGATGAGACTAATAGAATAGAGTCGCTGGTACCATTGCCATTTAGGTCTCACACTAGGTGACTGTGGAGTTCATGGTGGGTCTCCCTTTGTTAATGTGGGTGGTGTACCGGCAGCCGCCTATGTTACCTTGGTGACTACACTAGGACCCCACATATAATGTACACAACCCCCAATGATAATAGGGAGCAGGATTATAAGATATAGGTGTTTAGCCTATTATATATATCATTCTTCTTTATTAATAGTAGTTTTAGCTTTTAACACCTCCCTTATGTAGAGCTTTTCTGATGTCGTTATTTCTGATTATGCACAAAACCTGATTCATGAAACAGTATCTTCAGCTTTTAAATACCCTCTTTGGATGAAGAGTATGGACGGGTTCTATGTACCGCTATCCTTTGGCCATCAAAGATATGGAGAATCGCGTCAGCTATTGCATTTGCTCATTCCATCTCTCAACACAATAGCCGTGGTCTTTAGGTGGGCCCCACCAATGCTCTCTAGTGAAGAGGGGAGCTTTAAGAAAAACAGGGCAGTAGAGGCGCACCATGATGATGTCCCCGCTGCAGGTGAAAACAATTCTGTTCACGTTTTAGGTATAAAACCGAACGTGAAATAACAGCTCGTTTATCGGCTCACTAACTGGAGTGGAGGCACACTGGGACGAATTAGTGGAACGTGCGGCCATTTACGTGATCCGTGATTGAAGGTAAGCGTCTGACGGGGATAACCTAATATATATGGTTCCTAAGTGGGGTGGTGTAAATTAGGTCTGCAAAAGATAGGATGGACACCACGCTTAATAAACCGCCTATGCAAATTGTCGTTTGAAACAGCGGGTTTCTTTTTTTTTTAAAACACAGTGAGACATGGGAATGAATAAAAAGAACGATTCAAACTAGTGGTGTGCGTTGATCTCTGTGACCGGCACCCTGTTCTTTCTCTTTTGCCTTCTCTTTGGTAAAGAAGCGAGGGAGTTGGTAATTTTTAGACCATATACCTAAAAGAGAGCGGTCGCACTTCAATTCGATATGAATATAGTATTAATGTAGTATGGATAATAACACGCATGGTCATAATAAATATAACAAATTAAATATAATAATAATAATATTCAAGATAAAAAAACAGGAAGGTTACTTTAATAATAATAAATGCTACATGTTGATATTATAGGTGGATCAAACCACGCGCCATCCACGGAATACAACTATAAACAAATTCATACCAGTCATAGCCCCGATGTTTCTTTGATATATCCTCATGGACTAATAAAAAAATGTATATGAATTGGACAAGGTATGCGGGGGATTTTTATGCCTAAATCATTTCTAATCACCATAACTTGGATTGGGCCTAGCTTTGATAATCTGTTTGTGTTATTCCCCTATTAGGATTCTATTTACTTGATTCAACAAGAGTGGATCTAACGGACCACATTAATCTTTAGAAATTCCATAAGGGTTGGTTACAACTCAATCCTTTACTTTTCCACATAAACTAAATAGTGGTACGTATCCCGATTGGAGAACATTTCCTTTTATTCTTTTTTGTTGATGTGAATGAATGCCGTATCTTGTCACACTTGTCATATTGAGCGTGAATGAAAGCTGTATGATTAATTTAGCTATGTATATTTCATATATACATGGCTTGCTAAAAGAGGTCAATAGTTTGACCGACATATAGGGCTCTGCATGACTGGATTGTCTGGTTGAACCCCTTAAACAATTGTGTGGACATCTTGAAAACAAGTCTTGTTAACAAGGGAGATGTGGCCAAATCTTTTTGGCTCATTTTGATTTTTTGAATACAATTACATGGTTTTATACATTTACATGGAAGCTCCATGGGAAATAGGTGGATAGGGGCCCCAGTATGCATCGGACATTTTAAATGGGGAATATCATGAATTAAATTGTGTATATTTATAAACACTGTGAGATATGTTCAGATTTTTGTTTTTTAATCAATTATCTTGTTTTATATTTTAATCAATACGGAGAGAGAAAATTATTGTTTATGTCCTGATGAAGGTGGGACCTCAATAATTCTTGACCACTGAAACGCGTCGACGCCTGTTCTTTCAGAATTGGTTATATCCAGGAATTACCCCATATCTAATTTGATGATGAAACAATTGACTGATGGTGTTTTATGTTTTGATTCTTGCTGGGAATAACCGTTTTTTGATGAATGTAATGATTTGACACAGTGCTTTTTCTCTCAGGTTTTACTTTTTCTTTTATGATCACATTTTTTATATGTTCGAACCTATGCATTTTATCATTGTGATTGTATGGATTGATGTCCCTTATCTTTTTGTTACATGCAGTTGTTTTTTGGGGTTCAAATTTGGATCCAAGTTTGGATCAGTTCTGTTGTGTCCTCTGGTTTGATCAGGATAAATATGGATATATGTAAGTATGATATAGTATTACACACTTGATGAAAGGTGGACTTTTATCTATATCCAAGAGACTCTTCTTTTTATACTAGACCAAACTGGAACTGGATGAGCACCGGGTGCTGGGGCAGGGCGTAATCAGGTGTATCCACTTAAAGCAGAGAAAGCCAAGGGAACATTTAAAGGTGTGAATGAGCCACAAGTGTGTGACAAATGGAACAAAGAGACAATGGCCCCTACCTGCCCAACCCCAGCCTTAGCAGTACCAGTGATCACAGCAGCCACACAGCACAGACAGCCAGCCTGTCACAGAGCTAGAACAGCCGCCCCACCGACACTGCTGAAGTGACGGCAGAAGCTCGGGCCAAAGCTGCAAGATAGAAAGTAAAGTTCAGTGTCCAGTAGTAGGCAGCACAGTGGGCGGTGGCTCACCTACCCAAAACGAGTTAGTGCCATGTGACTCTGAACTCGGTGACAAATGCGCTGAAAACTGTAAGGTTGAGCAGACAGACCAGGTGGCAGCATGAATGAGTGTGACCACACGCTAAATGTTTTTTTTTTATCAAGTATGAAATAGCATGCATGAAGTCAGTAACAAACCTCGCTCCAGGCACTTAGTTTTTGCAGAGAGCTGCAGCAAACGCGCCTACTGGTAACCGCTGCCCACAAGTTCGGACTCTCCCTTTGGCTGGGCCCACCCACATCGCTGCCTGTGGCCCAGGCGTGATTGATTTTGAGGGCTTCTGGTAGGCTGAAGCAGAGGAACCACTCCTGCGACCACGTTCACTCAACTGCCTATGCGGGGTCGACTCTAGGGTCCGGTCGCGGGAATCATTAGCAGCCAAAACTTTCGCATAAACTGCTGCCGGCGCCGCGGGTGCAGGACCCACAGGGCATTTAAGACATCTCTTAGTTGTGCCAATATTAATGCCGTGGCGTGCTGTGCCGGGTGAATGTGTTACATTGTAGTACTATCAAAACGGATAGGGTCTGAGGGCAAATATTTAAAGACCTACAAGGATACCGAAGCCCCCTTCCTAAATACTACAACAACAAATAGAGGAATCCGAGGTCTAATTGTACCAATCTTGATCAATGATTCAAGAGAGTTGGCTAATAACAAATTTTATGCCAATAGAGTAAGGTAAACATGTAATAGAACAGTACAACAGAAAAAAGGTGTAGAAGGTGAAGCAAAAAAGCTTGATCAAAGGATAATCAGCATCCCATCATTACACTCTTATAGTGCCCAGTGTCATCATCTGGGTTACCAAACAACTCTTCACAGGGTCCTCTTGATGTATCGAGGTTAAATGAATGAGTTGTATCCTCTTCTCAAGAAAACATCCAAAAGAGGAGGAAAAAGCAAGAGAATATGAAGGAGTGTAAAGAAAACAAATGAATGTTTTTGTATTTTTTAGTGCTCATAAAACAGAATACACAGTTGATATGTACTAGATATACGTAAGTACTAGGCTAGGCTTCATCAATTGTGTTTCTATCTAAAACAGTGGAAGAAAAGGGAAAGAAAGAAGGCAAGCAACCAACGTTTACTGCCCACCGTGTGGTCGACATGTTTCAGCCATCCGGAGAAACTCTCCTTGGCTTTCTTCAGGACCTCAAAAACAAAGTCCCTAATAATCGGACTTTGAAAAAAGCAACTGGGTTACTACCATACCCTTCACTATGTCTTCAATTCCTCTATGTGTTTTGCTGATGTTCGTTTGACATCTACAAGGCAAGAGAAACAACAGTGTAGTAAATTAAATAAACACAAAAACAAAAGAACACATGAGACATTTTGCTTCTAGGCGTCTGTAACCTCATTCTGCTGAAGTATGTTTAAAAAGAATCATGCTTACCTAACAAAATATGAGGAAAAAGCCCCACCTCGCTCGGCACCAGCTTGAGTCAAGGAAGAGGCCCCGCTCTGAAAATAAACGTGAGCCAATAAATCTGTCTCTACCACTAGAGAACAGTACATACGTGAAAACGATATGTTTTAACAAAAGAGGATATTCGTCGATGCTAGATCATGTCTTGCACTCTTAGTAGTGACCAGGACATGTCAGCCGATTGTTGGGAGAAAAAAACATTAAATGGTAAAGCTAAATTCGGCAAAGGGACGAAAATACAAAACTCCAATTCTAAAGAGACACGATAGTCCAACACACCCATATTGTCTTATGAAGACATGACTAAATGCTCTTAGTATTAGCAATCAAGATGCATCGTTTTGGGCGGAAAAGAGCTTCGCAGAAGAAACTGAATGCGAGGCTATAAAAATGGAACTAAATCTACGTGCAAGGATGAAAGGTAAATCTCCTGAATGTTACCTGTCCGTCGGTACCTCCGGCTGGGACTCGTACTGGGATGGAGGTACCCGACGTGACAGGATCAGTTGTTTTTATCTAGGAGACGGGAAAAAGGACGCACCTGTTTTCGATCAGGGGACGCCCGTCTGACGTAATCTGGCGCGCTGATTGTGACGTCTCTAGAACTACCAGAGAGGTCTCGCGCACTGGTCTTTGTAGTTTTTTGACTCAAGTAGGGTTGTTTTTTTGTAATAACACTTTATTGTAGAGTATCGGACAGACGCACTTGTATACAGATAGTAACGCTCATCCAACGAATTTATAGAGCGCTGATGGTGACGTCTCTAAAGACTGACAAAGGGAAAGATCTATGTAGTCCTTGACTAAGGCTGTATCATTTCATTGATAAAAACTTTATTAAGACGCTAGATAACAGTGTGTGAACGTATCTAGGACAAAAAGAAGAATCTCATCAGCTAGTTAATCTAGTACTGTCCTTCAACTGCATTGTTTTGAGAAAACTTTATTTAGACATGTTGAATAATAAGCGGACAAAAGAATTAATGCAGATGTAGTAAACATTAGAAACCCTTGTGCTGTATAAGAAAAAATTAAATTTATTTTTATGCCTAGTAAGATAAAAGACTAGGCTGGATTGAAAAAGTAGGAGGTACTAAAGTCCACAGTGTCAGAGGAGGGTCCAGTGACGATAACATCAAGTTGCTAGTGTATCCTGGGCCAGAAGCTAACGTGTGTTCTGATCACCTATAGTGTACACTATTTCTTTATCGACATCCATGGTATTGCGTCGTTAAGGCCCTGGGTGTCGCTGGACAATTTAAAGATCCAACGTTGTTCACGTAAGAACAAGAAATTTGATATGTCACTCACATGTGGTGGGATGTACGGTTTTTCAAGTACTGTCCAGCTGAAATCACCTGCATCGTGGTTTTTTTCAACGAAGTGTTTTGTAAGCTTCGTGATGGTTTTCTTACATCTGAAAGTACTCTTGTGTTCCTGCATCCGTAGTTTTACCTTTCTAGTGGTCATGCCCACATATTTAAGCGAGCATGGACATATGATGAGGTACACAAGGTTATCACTGTTGCAATTTGTGAAACTTTTCTGTATCCATGGTCTAGGGGTACTAATATTTACCGTTTTGGATGCATGGGTTTGTGGGCAGACGGCACAATTGCCGCATGGGTAGTGTCCCTGGACTGGAGGTAAACCCCATAGAGTGGTATCTGTACCCTGTTTTTGTTCACGGGGGCGAGTATGGACCAGTACATCCTTCAAATTGGTACTTCTTTTCAGAGAAAACAAGGGGAGTGGTATCTTGTCAGAATCACTGTTAAGTATTCTCCAATGCTTGCGAACACTTTTCTGGATCGCGTTAGTTAGAGTACAGAAGGTGGTAACACACGTAAGCCGGTTCAATGGAGGCTTAACCACTGGGAGATCCAAAAGAGCATCCCTGTTGTTATTGGATGCCCTTTTGTATGCTGTTTTGATCAGTTTCTTTGGATATTCTTTCTCAAGAAGTTGTTGTTTCAAAAATGCAGAGTGGATTTCAAAATTCTCACGGGTAGAGCAGTTCCTCCTGATCCGGAGAAATTGCCCATAGGGCAAATTGGCGCGAAGCGATTTCGGGTGTTGGCTGTCAAAACGAAGTAACGAGTTTCGTGCCATAGGTTTACGGTACAGTTCACTTTGTAAACCAGTCGGGGTAACAAAGATAGATAAGTCTAAGAAGGTTATCCTGTCTTTGCCCACTTCTACGGTGAATCTCAAGAAATCGTTTCTCGTGTTCAGCCACTCTTTGAACGCCATGATTGATTCCAAATTGCCACGCCACACTGTTAAAATATCATCTATATACCGCTTCCAGAAGCGGATAGATGTAAAGAATGGATTGGAAGTGGTCAGAATGTGCTGTTGCTCAAAAGTGTGGACGTAAAGATTAGCCAAGCTTGGCGCAAAAATACTCCCCATACTGGTCCCGGAGGTCTGTAGATAGATGATATCCTCATGTTTGAAAAAATTTTCCTTCATAGCCAATTGGGCCAGGGACATAATGAATGGGACTGGTGTTATGGAGTCTAAGGTAGTGTTAGCCAAGATATCGTTGATGGTATCCAAGGTTTCATCTTGCGGTATTGACGTGTAAAGGGATTCAACGTCAAAGGATACTAGATAGTCCTGCTCTTGGTCAAAATCAATCTCTGGTAGTAATCGCAATATATCCTTGGTATCTTGTAGGAATGTCGGCATGGTCTTGACTATGGGCCGCAAAAAATAATCTACGAAAGTAGATAGGGGCTCCAAAAGTGAACCAATACCTGATATTATCGGTCTTCCTGGCGGTGGTCTATGTGGCTTATGTATTTTGGGCAAACAATAAAAATACGGCATCACTGGATGACTAGTGTGCAGGAAAGACCCTTCTTGTGAGGTGATCCAACCTTCTGTAACGCCTTCTTCCACTAGATCGTCAATCAATTTTTTAATGCGTTCAGTGGGATCTTCTTTCAAAGGGCGATAGGCCCGCCTATCTGACAACTGGCGCATGCATTCATCTCTGTACGCTGTCGTGTCCTGAATGACTATGGCTCCGCCCTTATCGGCAGGCTTGATTGTTATTTTTTGATCTTTCGTTAGTGCTTGTAGTGCACTCTGTTCACTTCTTGAAAGGTTATGGTATTGGGATTTCTGTATCCTACAGAGACCTAACACTACCTTAGACTCCTTAACACCAGTCCCATTCATTATGTCCCTGGCCCAATTGGCTATGAAGGAAAATTTTTTCAAACATGAGGATATCATCTATCTACAGACCTCCGGGACCAGTATGGGGAGTATTTTTGCGCCAAGCTTGGCTAATCTTTACGTCCACACTTTTGAGCAACAGCACATTCTGACCACTTCCAATCCATTCTTTACATCTATCCGCTTCTGGAAGCGGTATATAGATGATATTTTAACAGTGTGGCGTGGCAATTTGGAATCAATCATGGCGTTCAAAGAGTGGCTGAACACGAGAAACGATTTCTTGAGATTCACCGTAGAAGTGGGCAAAGACAGGATAACCTTCTTAGACTTATCTATCTTTGTTACCCCGACTGGTTTACAAAGTGAACTGTACCGTAAACCTATGGCACGAAACTCGTTACTTCGTTTTGACAGCCAACACCCGAAATCGCTTCGCGCCAATTTGCCCTATGGGCAATTTCTCCGGATCAGGAGGAACTGCTCTACCCGTGAGAATTTTGAAATCCACTCTGCATTTTTGAAACAACAACTTCTTGAGAAAGAATATCCAAAGAAACTGATCAAAACAGCATACAAAAGGGCATCCAATAACAACAGGGATGCTCTTTTGGATCTCCCAGTGGTTAAGCCTCCATTGAACCGGCTTACGTGTGTTACCACCTTCTGTACTCTAACTAACGCGATCCAGAAAAGTGTTCGCAAGCATTGGAGAATACTTAACAGTGATTCTGACAAGATACCACTCCCCTTGTTTTCTCTGAAAAGAAGTACCAATTTGAAGGATGTACTGGTCCATACTCGCCCCCGTGAACAAAAACAGGGTACAGATACCACTCTATGGGGTTTACCTCCAGTCCAGGGACACTACCCATGCGGCAATTGTGCCGTCTGCCCACAAACCCATGCATCCAAAACGGTAAATATTAGTACCCCTAGACCATGGATACAGAAAAGTTTCACAAATTGCAACAGTGATAACCTTGTGTACCTCATCATATGTCCATGCTCGCTTAAATATGTGGGCATGACCACTAGAAAGGTAAAACTACGGATGCAGGAACACAAGAGTACTTTCAGATGTAAGAAAACCATCACGAAGCTTACAAAACACTTCGTTGAAAAAAACCACGATGCAGGTGATTTCAGCTGGACAGTACTTGAAAAACCGTACATCCCACCACATGTGAGTGACATATCAAATTTCTTGTTCTTACGTGAACAACGTTGGATCTTTAAATTGTCCAGCGACACCCAGGGCCTTAACGACGCAATACCATGGATGTCGATAAAGAAATAGTGTACACTATAGGTGATCAGAACACACGTTAGCTTCTGGCCCAGGATACACTAGCAACTTGATGTTATCGTCACTGGACCCTCCTCTGACACTGTGGACTATAGTACCTCCTACTTTTTCAATCCAGCCTAGTCTTTTATCTTACTAGGCATAAAAATAAATTTAATTTTTTCTTATACAGCACAAGGGTTTCTAATGTTTACTACATCTGCATTAATTCTTTTGTCCGCTTATTATTCAACATGTCTAAATAAAGTTTTCTCAAAACAATGCAGTTGAAGGACAGTACTAGATTAACTAGCTGATGAGATTCTTCTTTTTGTCCTAGATACGTTCACACACTGTTATCTAGCGTCTTGATAAAGTTTTTATCAATGAAATGATACAGCCTTAGTCAAGGACTACATAGATCTTTCCCTTTGTCAGTCTTTAGAGACGTCACCATCAGCGCTCTATAAATTCGTTGGATGAGCGTTACTATCTGTATACAAGTGCGTCTGTCCGATACTCTACAATAAAGTGTTATTACAAAAAAACAACCCTACTTGAGTCAAAAAACTACAAAGACCAGTGCGCGAGACCTCTCTGGTAGTTCTAGAGACGTCACAATCAGCGCGCCAGATTACGTCAGACGGGCGTCCCCTGATCGAAAACAGGTGCGTCCTTTTTCCCGTCTCCTAGATAAAAACAACTGATCCTGTCACGTCGGGTACCTCCATCCCAGTACGAGTCCCAGCCGGAGGTACCGACGGACAGGTAACATTCAGGAGATTTACCTTTCATCCTTGCACGTAGATTTAGTTCCATTTTTATAGCCTCGCATTCAGTTTCTTCTGCGAAGCTCTTTTCCGCCCAAAACGATGCATCTTGATTGCTAATACTAAGAGCATTTAGTCATGTCTTCATAAGACAATATGGGTGTGTTGGACTATCGTGTCTCTTTAGAATTGGAGTTTTGTATTTTCGTCCCTTTGCCGAATTTAGCTTTACCATTTAATGTTTTTTTCTCCCAACAATCGGCTGACATGTCCTGGTCACTACTAAGAGTGCAAGACATGATCTAGCATCGACGAATATCCTCTTTTGTTAAAACATATCGTTTTCACGTATGTACTGTTCTCTAGTGGTAGAGACAGATTTATTGGCTCACGTTTAATTTCAGAGCGGGGCCTCTTCCTTGACTCAAGCTGGTGCCGAGCGAGGTGGGGCTTTTTCCTCATATTTTGTTAGGTAAGCATGATTCTTTTTAAACATACTTCAGCAGAATGAGGTTACAGACGCCTAGAAGCAAAATGTCTCATGTGTTCTTTTGTTTTTGTGTTTATTTAATTTACTACACTGTTGTTTCTCTTGCCTTGTAGATGTCAAACGAACATCAGCAAAACACATAGAGGAATTGAAGACATAGTGAAGGGTATGGTAGTAACCCAGTTGCTTTTTTCAAAGTCCGATTATTAGGGACTTTGTTTTTGAGGTCCTGAAGAAAGCCAAGGAGAGTTTCTCCGGATGGCTGAAACATGTCGACCACACGGTGGGCAGTAAACGTTGGTTGCTTGCCTTCTTTCTTTCCCTTTTCTTCCACTGTTTTAGATAGAAACACAATTGATGAAGCCTAGCCTAGTACTTACGTATATCTAGTACATATCAACTGTGTATTCTGTTTTATGAGCACTAAAAAATACAAAAACATTCATTTGTTTTCTTTACACTCCTTCATATTCTCTTGCTTTTTCCTCCTCTTTTGGATGTTTTCTTGAGAAGAGGATACAACTCATTCATTTAACCTCGATACATCAAGAGGACCCTGTGAAGAGTTGTTTGGTAACCCAGATGATGACACTGGGCACTATAAGAGTGTAATGATGGGATGCTGATTATCCTTTGATCAAGCTTTTTTGCTTCACCTTCTACACCTTTTTTCTGTTGTACTGTTCTATTACATGTTTACCTTACTCTATTGGCATAAAATTTGTTATTAGCCAACTCTCTTGAATCATTGATCAAGATTGGTACAATTAGACCTCGGATTCCTCTATTTGTTGTTGTAACATTGTAGTACTAGCCAGAGTTGAGAGCAGCTGAGACAGCCCCCAAGCCTGCCGGGAGCACTCAGCAGCATGCACTATGATCATGTGCTTCCACCCTAGCGTAAATTCAGTAAGTAAAGGAGCATTAGTAGCGCTCCCTTTGACAGATGAGGAGGGGCTATAATGCTTGACTTTCAATTTCAGTGTGGTGATGCAGACCACCACCCTGAAATGCGTTAACCTAACCCAGCAGCGGCCGGCACCAGTAAGTGTGGTGGGGCGGGGCGGAGTGAGAAGGGGGAAGTAGACATACGATGGAATAGGTATAATGAAATAAACAAATAACATCTATTCTGTCATTTGTCGGCTTCCCCCCCGCCGCATCCTGCCCCGCTGCCCCGCCACCGCTCTTACCTGTGCCGGCCGCCGCTGGTCTAACGCTTGATGCGTGGTACTTGGCAGGGTTGGGTATTCCTCATGGCATAGTGCACCGCTTTTGGCTATGCCCCATTTTTCCACTAATAATGTCATTACATATGGAGCACATTTCTCTTTAGTTTAAATCATTTCTTTAATTTTAATAAATGTCTGACACTGACTACAGTGTGTTTTTCTTAACTACTAGTCCCATAATACACTATATTGGGTTCTTTTGCAATGGAATCATCCCTTACTGATATGACTGTATTAGTTAAAATTTTACATGCATGTAGAAGGCAGTTTTAAGTTATTAACCCCTTCGGTGCCCGCCCCTTTCCCCGCCCAGTGCCGCGCCTTTCATTAGCGGGCGGAGTTCATGACGAGCTGGACTCGTCATGGGCACAGCGCCACCGCAGCCCATGACGAGTCCAGCTCGTCATGGGCACTGAAGGGGTTAAAGGTAACAGTAGCGAACAATATACATTTACTTTGCGATGGTGCAGGTGTGGAACTGTCACTGTTGGCAAAACCAGCACCCACCTTTGACTTCAGGGTCATCTCTACCATTGCTTCCAGTGTAGTGAGTGGGAGTACAGTAAATGGTCCAATCTCCTATTTCCCGGGACTCACTCAGGCGCATTGCAATCTTTTCTTTAGTGCAGGACCGAAGGTCGCACCACCTCATCCATATCTCTTCAGTGGTGCGCTGTGCCGCACCTAGAGCATTTATTTCACCTGCATCTCCTGTCAGATTTTGTGCTTTTGTACCTCTGTCACAGTCCTAGATGACCGCCTAAACAGGAGGCCATGATTGTTGCAGAACTCCTTTGTAAGAATTTGAAGTTCTTTTTCTGAGAACTTCAGTTTGGGCTTTCTTCCCCCTGCTTCCTTCCCCTGCTTCTTTCCCCTGCTTCCTCCTCCAGGTCTTGGCTGGCCATTCCGGTTGTAGGGAGTTATTTGGTGGTCACAGGTGAATGCGTACGCACTTTAGGAAATCGCTAAATGCGATTTCTAAAATAAGGAAGAAACTTGTGTGTGAGTCGCTCATTTTCACTGGTAAGAACATCCTGATTTGCAATTACCAAATCGACATATACAACAAAATCTTAATTTGGTAATCACAATCCAGAAACTTTGTACATCTAGCCTATAGTGTGTAAGAGATTTTTATATCTTGAAAAGTGACAATGAAAGATGCTCCATGAATCCAGATTGCACGGCCTGTACAAATCTTAGATATTGAAACAGTTGTCTTTATCCTAATAGAGTAAAAAGTTCTAGGGCTCTCTTTTTTTATAATAGCTGTACCACCAGCAGGAGATATTTTGAACAGTCAAACTGAAGAAACATTTTTACAGGTAACTTACATCAAGTTTTCTTTTTCTACACATTTCAAAGGTAATGTTGAATACATACTGGGTAACAGGATCCCACTGTCAATAAAGCAACACAGCGTATAAATTATAGCCTCTGAATCATTTTTATTTCAGAATGGACGTGGGTCTTGTACTTGAACATATTGTTGTATAGTGGCCTTGTAGATTCTTAAGTACTTCTCAATCATCATATTTCTGTAAATCCTTGTTCTTTTGTTGAACCTTTATACGTTTTTGAAAGAGAAATAACTACATACTAGGCCCATAACATTCCAGCTATTAAGGCTTTTAGTGCAGAAATGCAAGTTAATGTAGAATCTATTGGCTTTTTCATAAAAGGCGTTATTATGTACAAAAGAGAGATCAAATGTTCAGAAGGGCAATTACATTGTTTCCAGCATGTTAAATCCTTCTCTCCTGCAAGTAATGTTTTTGAAAACCTTCTTCAGTTATTTTAGAATGTGGCTGCATGGTTTCTTTTAAACGCTTGGAATGCATCCGGTTAGAAAATTAAAGGTTTTCTGCTATCATTCACAGTTGCTTTTCATTATATACAGTTGTAAAACTTTGTTTTATTAAATTGGACTATTGTTTTTTTTTTTACTCTGCGTTCTAAAATTTTGTCCCATGCACACACATTATAATTGGTGGTATTTGCTTGGCAGTTGTGCTAGGATTTGTGTTTTAATAATTTTCTGCTGGGAGTTAGGACTGTACAAAACAATGTAGCTGAATAGCAGACTGATGTCCAATTGCACCCTTACTGTTGTCTACCCAATTCTTTTCATCCAACATAATGGTCTGGATTACAGATGACCTGGATTTTTTTTTATTTATTTCCCACCCTGGAATTACCATTATTGGGGATCTAGATAATTCTAAAAGTGAGAAATGATGGGAACAACACGTTTTGGTGTAATACATTGATGTTTCAGCAGCCATAATCTCAATGAAAAAAACAAAACATGGAATTCCTGTTACCATGCCCATTTGAATATATAGGTCATTTTTAACCTAGCTCTAAAGTGGTCTTTAAGGCGTTCAAGTGTTTCAATCAATCACATTGATTGCCTGATTGGTCTATTTAACTCAGTAAAATGATCCACACCTACCCCCATTATTATAAGGGCAGAATTGTAATTCATAAATTAAGGCCTGGGGTTTCCATGAATTGGGCACAATTAAATTGTAGAATTGCCTGTACAATCTGCTTTTTGGCCACCACTACTCAGAATGAAATGTCAAAATATAAAATCATCCTTTTACTAAACATTTGCTTGTTATTTGGCAGAATGACAATGACACGTGTGCATCAGTTACATAAACAGTATTGTTCATTTTTATTTGATGAGTAGTACTTTTAATTTTTGAAAATGTGAACGTGCACATAATTTTGCACAGTTACAAGCATTATACATTACAGGTAATTGTGCCCATTGATATATATATTTTCATAGTGTTTGTGGATATTTCAGACCATGGGAACCAAAGGGCATTGTACAGTTACTTATTGTTATTAATTTGGATGTGTGGCTGTGCAATATTGTTTAACACTATATGATCAGGCCAGGATTTTTTTTTGTGTATTTGTATTCTCAGCCATCGGAACCATTGTTTGATAAAGAAATATTTTGCAATTGACTTTTCAATGTAGTGCACAAGTAGTAATAATGCCACATTTATGCAGATTATTAACTATTGTATCTTCTAGCTTACTAAAATTAATGCTTTCATTTGGTTTTGAGGTATGCAGATCAATGAAGATCACAATAAGAAAACAAAGCCATTTAATTGTATATAGAACTTTGATGTGTGTAATATGCTCCTGCCCCATCCTTTGACAAAGGTGTCACTGATCATAACCTGCATTTGAGCCAGACTTGGAGGATAACATGGTACATGATATAGAAGCATACTTCTTTGAAGAGGCATCGCGGCACACAGTGTGAGCCCTTGCTGGACTGGAAAGGCATTGTGGCAGTACAGCACTCCATCTGGACTCCATTGGCCACAGCGCCTAGCGGCAGGAGCTGCTCTTGTCATCAGGGGCAGCGCCAGGCAGCGCATTTAACCTTGCTCAGGCTCCCGCAGTGCGGGAGCCCTTACTTCTTTGAAGAGATATCACGACACACAGCGGGAGCCCTTGCTGGACTGGAGAGGCATCGCGGCAGTACAGCACTCCACCTGGACTCCATTGTCCATATCGCCTCGCGCAGTAGCCGCTCTCGTCATCAGGGACAGCGTCAGGCGGTAGATTTAACCCGACTCAGGCTCCCGCAGCCAAGGGGGGGCCCATCTGTGCCCGGAGGAGACTGGGCTGGGCCAATTCCTTAACTTTATCTAATCCAGCAAGTGGTTATCCGGGACAACGATGGGTAAGAACAAATTACGTTCAGTAGTAACAAAGGAGGTAACAGTTACTTCACTAGACACTTTCCTGGCTAAAGCTACATTGGCCTTAGATAAAGAAATTGCTCTAATAGAAAGGAAACTCTCGCTGGGCCAATGGCCAAACCACCCACATACCATGGCTACTCCCCCATACTAGATCCTGAAACAAAAATAGATGCTCAGATTCCCGCAGAACCACTGGTGGCAGCAAAGTTACATATTGTGGATAGAGAGAACTTAACAGCCCCACTTCTGTAAGTGGGAAATGCAAAAGAGCTCATGCTTTAGCGTCCTCTAAGGGACCAGCCAAAAAGACCAGAAAAGTCACCATTCCAGCGAAAGCAACGAGTGTGAATGAACAGCCCTTTTCAAACACTCTGCCCCTCATACACCTGTATATTTTACTTGATAAATTTAAACAACTTTTACTACCAATTTATGCCCGTCTGGATTCTATAGACTGTACTTTATAAACTCTAACTAAGCCTAATTTGGGGAAACAGACTGTGGCAGAGCCCAGTGCTGGCCTAGCCTCCTAGAGCTCCCAGACTAAATCTTCAAGCACTGTGTCAACCTGCAGAGTTCCAAATGATATTAACTGTGAAAATCACAGCCTGTCCACTAAAAGTAAAAAACCTATTAATAGCCAATTGCTAAGTAACCGACCTCCCAACCCCACTACAGTAGGTCATTTCGGAGGAGTCAACCAGCCGGCTCCGGGGATTCTTCCTACGGGTGGTGCTTATATGGGGGTAGACTCTAGGTCCTCTGCTTTAACCACACAGATCCCAAGCAGAACAAGGCATGAGTACATGAACCTTCCCATTGCAGCCTGCCATTATGTTTTAATCTTAGTGAATGTACCCTTACTTTGGCAAGATTTGAACGAATCCCCATTCCAGTTAATGGATAAAGCTCGTTACTGGATGAAGCAAAACTCAAACATTGGTCACTTGGCTCAAAACCACCTGATATTAGCCAGAAGAACGAAATGTATAGGGACAGACAAAAAGGCTGTCAATAATGACTGTTATTCTAAATTTTGATAATGTAAAGTTAGTAAGAGTCCTACTTGGGAGCTTACCAGCTGCTCCAACTGGAAAGTCTCAGATCTATGCTGTCCCTTTGGGTTTCTTTTACAGGCCAATATCTGTTTTTAGTTCTTTTTGCTAATTCCCAGGGTGACCCACCAACGACCTCCCACTATAAGCCCATGCTGGGGGACGCAAATTCCATTGTTTTACCAAATAGGTATTCAGTGTTGGACGACATGGAATTCTGCGATTGACTGTCATCAGAAAGAATGGTTACACAGCTGGTACCTGTGGAGTGGGTTCTGACGGCCGATCCAACTTTAGACACTGTCGATATATACCGTTATCAAACAAATCTATTGCATCCCTCCCCCAGCACTGGAGGGGTACCCCCCCCAAGGCCCCAAGGAGCGCAGCTCTGATCTAAAGTATTTATCCTTGAACATAGCGGGATATGAATATATAAAAGATATTCACAGTTGGAACAAAATGTTTATGAATATGGATGAATATGGACATTATATATTTCCAGGAAACCTGGGCAGAGTCAAATGTATATATTAATGGGTTCCAATCCTTCACTACCCCAGCGGTTCCATCGTCGGCGGGTAGATCCAAGGGTTGACTAATCACATTTATTGCAAACACCATCTCCCTAGGTAAAGTTAATTTTATTAATAATTCCCCCCGTTCCACGTCATTATAGCTGAATGCTGTGGAAAAACTGATCTGGTATTGATTAACTTTTATAATAATAATTTTAAAGTAATTGAAGAGCTGGGGCAAAAATTTGAAGCTTTGTTGATAGACAAACTGTGACCAGTGTTCTTACTGTGGGCGGGGGACTTCAATGTTCATTGTTGCTTTATAACGTGCCATTGTATTTGTGGGGTAACCCATTCTGATGACCAGCTCCTTGCTCATTTTAGACACCACAAATATGGGTCCCTCTTGAACAGTTTACTGCTAACATGGGACCTAGCAATAATTAACCCTTGTGACACTATGACAGGTCAATTCCTCTCGACTTTCCAAGTTTTAATAAAGAAGCTACGTGCTTATTATAAGACAGCCAGAATGGTGAGAAAGAAAGAGCTACGAGAAGAAGCCTAGGCCGAACTGGGTGAACGAGAAGCAGAGACAGCAAGGCTATCTGCAGAGTGGTGAACGCTCCCTTTCTGCAGGAAAAGGGGGGCGCGTCTCTCGACTCTCATATAGACAAAATCACATGGCTTCACCATTTCCAGAGTATTTTTAGTGTTGCAAATGATAATAATACAAATAAAACGGATGACGTAACAATAGCCCAACAAGGGATGTAGTTCTCGCTGGAGGAAATCCAGCTTGCACTCTCTAAATCGCCCACCTTAAAGGCAGCAGGGCCGGATGGTGTTCCCTTGGATATCTTCCTAGGTTGTAAGAATCTATGGCCGCACCTCCTGACACAAGTTTTTAATGCCATCATAAATGTGGGCCCTCCATTATCTTGGAAAGAATCAGTGATCATCCCCATTTACAAGAAAGGGGACCCTATGAACCCAGCAAATTACAGCCCAATTACCCTGCTGGACAGCACAGCAAAATTAATGGGGAGAGTGCTTCTAAATAGATGGGACAATTGGGCCGTGGCTAATAATGTTTTAGCAGAATCCCAATGTGGGGTCAGAAAATGGAGGGGTACAATAGATCAAGGACTCAACCTGGCTCTACTTGCTGCAAAGTATGTGTGCTCAAAAAAGGGCCAATTTTATATGGGCTTTGTGGATTTGTCCCCTGCCTTCGACTGTGTAGTCCACACTAAATTGTGGGCTCCCTTGAAGTCGATGGGTGTGGACAAATCCATATTTCATTTTATCAGGGAGCTCTATCGTGATGCCGGGGCTGTAGTAAGGTATGGCAAACAAAGGGAATACACAGAAAGTTTCAAAATAGAAAAGGGGGTGCGCCGGGGTGTGTCCTGGCCTCCTTCCTGTTCTCCATGTATACCAACAACTGCAACAAAGTTTTAACCGCACAATGCTTAGATGTTCCATCAGCGCGCGGCCTATCGCTGCCTGCTCTCTTCTATGCAGATGATGCGGTTCTGATGGCCAGGACACCCAGGCCTTACAATGCCTGATGGGCTCTTATTCAACCTTTACGGCCGAGCTGGGTTTGATAGTCAATAGATCGAAAACCTATATCATGATAGCAGGGATGGGAAAGAAGAAGTCTATACATTTTCACCTAGATGGGGGCTCGCTGGATCTAGTTGGGTCATTTACACGTTTGAGACTCCTCTTTGACTCGAAACTTGACTGGGGGTTATAGTTGTAAATAGAAATAATATGCTGCAAAGAAGCATAGCTGCTTTGTGGAAATTCGTCTCCAAATTGGGGAAAAAATTCATAATTGAAATTCTTGAAATATACAAAGCGAAATAACTAGCTATTGCAATCTACAGAGCCGAAATATGGGGCATAGCAGAAGTGGCTGCCCTTCTGAAAACCGAGGACAAATTAGCTCAAAAATTGTTATCAGTTAAATCAGCTTGTTCGAACTTGATCGCCCACAAAGAACTTGCCCTCCTCTTTATTTCTAACACTATAAAATTGGCCCCACTTCTCCTTTGGCTGCGTACCTGGAAAAGGGACACAGTTGGATTAAACCAGACCATACTAAAAGATGTTATAAATCTAGATCAAGCCAATAACATCCCTTTGCTGGTATACGTTAGAAGGTTTCTTACAGATTTGGGCCTAGCTGATTTGTATATAACACCAACTGAATGTTTGCCCTTCTCCAAGAAAAAGTTGAAAGAAGCCTTCTTCGAAAAATGTGAGTTAGAAAGGCGGCAACGCAACCAAAATTAAACCACAGTTATCCATTACCTTACCATGCCTAAAATTGCCAAGGGCCAAGATTCATACCTTTCCTTTGTTACTAACAACACCCACCAATACCTCCCAACAAGGATGAGGTTGAGTTTCTTCCCCCTGATGGTAGGATACCCGGCGCATGTTCTTTCATTAAGTAATTTGTCGCAATGTCCTTGCGATGACTTGTCCTCCCAAACCATGTCCCACATTTTATTTTTTTTGTTCTTTTTATAAAATGGAAAGAAAAAAGTATAACCTTCTCCTGATAACAAAATTGAGTTTAATCTTTGCATTCCATGTCCCTCACAGTTATAAACTCCTTGGAAACATCATTTATTTGTGTATCGGTGCAAAAGTTTTATATTCAGTGTTTCGTATAAGCAGAAACTCAACAGACAGGGGTGTTTTAATTGATCAAATAGACAATAGTCTTATATCTTGATAATGATTTACTGTGTGGTTTTAAATGTGCTACCTCGATTTTGGGGAAGTTGTATTTATTTATCTCACTACATGCTGTGACAAATCTTTCTCACAATGAATTACAGTGGATATCTGTTATGAGGCGATCTGTACATATTGATATTTTAAAGGATATATCATATCAATTTATTTAATTTTAGAACTTTTGGTGTTCAAATGTTTTTACTAAACAATCCTTTTTTATTCTGTACTTTTATGCATATTCTAAATGCGAATAAAGATTTTTATTTTGATATAGAAGCATTTCCTTCTCCACTACAATGCACTGCTGCCTAATGCTTAAGAGTAAGGTTTACACTATCAATACAGTTCTAACCAATGTAAGAATATATTTTAAAAAGCAAGTAACAATTAGCCATGTGCAAGTTCCAAGAGAGTGGCATTTTTTTGTTTTCCCGAGTACACTTGAAAGATAATCCTGATGAGTTAGTTACATGTTAAAGTTCTCGTATGTAGTTCTGTTTTAAGTGTGTCATCCAGTTACCAAGTAAGTGTCCATTATAATTTTTTGCTTCTATCTTGAAATGGTTTTATAATAAGAAAATGACAAACAGTCCTACCTTTGTGACTGAATGTAGCTGGTCAAACTGGCTTTAAAAGTGGAACCAGTACTTTAACATTTGCAGTTGTTGATTACAATTTATCTTAATTATTTTTAAATTTTCATTTAAATTCTTCTTTTTGAATTTTACTAAATTAAATGTTAAATTCTCTTTTAATGGTGGGGGATGGAAAATTATGTTGAATGTGTTATAATCTTGGATGCAATTTATGTATCATTTTATTTGTGATTTATATTTTTAAACGTGATCTTTTTTATATTTTATTAAAATGAATTACATTTATTTTATAGGTTTCGCTATGTGCTAATTTTATTGCCTACTTGCATTGATTTGAAAAGGAGTGTGTTGCATAGCCATTTGTTACTCCGAGAATGGTCTGGATTATATTTGAGAATATTTTCTCAGTAGTACTACTGTAGTTGATTTAAACGTATACTTTGTGGACTGCATTGCCTTACTTTTGTGGGGCCTGATTCACAAAGGTAAACTTGCACTTTTGTCTAAGTAAAAAAAAAAAATTGGTGTTCATAACTACAAGTTAATAGTAAGTTTACAACTGCGGAGAGACCGCAGTTGAAGCAGAGAATTCTGCACATTAAAAATAGATCTGCCATATCTTTTTTTGTGCACAGTTCTTCTCTTTCTCTTAACTCACAATTTGTATAAGTTTTCCTTTGTGAGTCAGGCCCTTGTTGATGTGAATTTTGTATTAGCATGTGTTTTCTAAACTCCTTAAATTTGCCTTAACTCAACCATTTTGTAGTAACTGTTTCCCATTTTTGAGCCACCCCATCCCTCCCGTATTTACTACTAAATACTATACCTACGAGGGCAGAAATCTCCACACCAGGGTGGACATCTCCATACAGAAAAGATGGGAGAGAGGGAGGTAAATGTCTCTGTTCAGATGTTTGTGAATTGCATTTTGAAATACATATAGTAGTACTTCTTAAGATACTCCAAAATAGCTTTTGTGAATAGACTCCTCAATGTTTACTTCCCCTGAAAACCTACGTGTACTGAAGAATAGAGGCCATATTTAAATACTATATGTCTAATAGTTTGTACCCATTATGAAAATGGGAATTCTATTCATTAAAAATTCCACAATTAGATGTTGGACATGTTTGTATTATCCCATAAAGGTATGTTTAATAGTTATCAACTACAAGAGCAAGGAATGGTGATAAGCCCTATAAACCATTGTTTTGATGTGGGTATGCACTGTAAAAATGAAACATGTCACTAATAACAATTTTAAGGGCACCCCGTTTAAAACATTGGTTGTCTGAAAGGCACCACTTAATAATGGAGAGATCCTGGAGAAAATATGTGAATGGATGAGGCCATAATCTGGGCCAAAGATCTTAGAAAAATCCATGTTTCCCGGATAATTTACTTTATTTCGTTTTGAATCGTGGATATTTTGGACTGTGGTAATTGATGAATAGACTTTTCTGAGTCTATTAGAAAACCCAGAAACTCCAGTTGCCTTTAAGAGATGAGCCTAGTCTTCTCCTAGTTGATCACAGAGCTCACACTTTGCAATCGAGAGATGTTGCTGAAAAGAGAACTGGTTTTGTGATATAAACCGAATGTGGTCAAGATAATCTATGAGTCTTATCCTTTATCCCATTAGTTTTATAAAGAAGTAAGGTGCTGATGCCAGGCCAACAGAGATACATTAAAGTGATAAGCTTGATTGTACCATTAAAACTGCAGGTAGTTTCTAAAATCTTTGTGTATAGGAAACGTCATATAAGCTTTTTGAAGGTCTAGATGAGCCATCCCATTCTCCTTGTAATAGAGAATCTCCAATATGGAGAATTATTTCCATCTTTAAATGATGGTGCTCTTCAAAGTAATAGAATTGTTTCAGTATCACCTGGTGCAACTTTATGTTTTTTTTAAATGTAGAAATATGTTGCTGAGAAAGCAATGAAGTAAGTTCAATGAATATCGCCTTTCTGGACTTGTGCATCTACTTGGAAAACCAGATTGCCGTGATCTTCTGGAAAATGAAGAGGCTAAGGAATGATATCTGAGGGGAATTCTCGGCAGGCTGAAAGACAAGTTGCACATACCCCCTATTATGAAAGGGTCAGATGATGGCCCAAGTGGTATTAGAATTTCCTCTTTATACTCTGGGTCTAAGGACTTTGTTGCATCTTTGTGGGAATAATTGGTGTCTGAATTCCTGATTTTAGAAAGCAAAACCTCTGGAGTAGTCACTATGGTTGTAGCAGCTGGCAACGTACTTCCTGCTTCTGCCAGCCCTCCCAAAAACGCTCTTAAGCAAAAACTGCACTTTATCCAAAGATGTGAAAGTCGTCACTTATTTGATTTACACTTTAATAAGTGTATCCAAATAATATTCTTTTAGCCTTAGTGGTTGCCATGGCATCACAATTATAGTCATGGTTAGACCTAGCTTTCTTCGCTTGGTTTTCCCTTAACTCTTTGCCTTCAACCCTCCTGTTATGCTCACTACATGTTTGGCTGACCTTAGGACTCTGTACACTTTACCACTGCTATCCAGTTCCAAAGGGCTTTTGCTCTTTCCTTAAAATAAGGTATAATTAACTTGTACACAATTGCCATATTTAATTTACTGGTAAGTCTCTAGCAAAGTGACACTACATGTACCCAGGGCCTGTAAATAAAATGGTGGTAGTAGGCCTGCAGCACTGATTGTGTCACCAACTTGATTAGTCCATTAAACATGTCTCAGGCCTGCCAGTGCAGTATGTATGTGTGCAGTATAAAACTACAATTTCCACCTGTCAAAATAATCCTTTAACCATGCCCACATTTTCTTTTTTAATATATATACGCCACCCCTAGTGCAGTACCTCGACAGCCCTGGGTGCAGTGTATTTAAAAAGTAGGACATGTGCTTTTAAGTTTTACATGTCCTGGTAGTTAAAAACTCATAAGTCCCCTTTTCAGTACTGCAATGCCGATCTCTCCCATAGGTTAACATTGAAGTTGCCTTGTTACATTTATTACACTGTAACTTCCAAATGGGAAGAGGTACCCAGTTCATGTTTGGTGTCTTTGGAATTGTAAGGAAAAAATCCTCTTCTATGGGTCAAATTTAGAAAATGACACTTTTAGTGAGTTGGCATTTTCCTGCCTGTGCTTTGAATCTTCCTCCTAGCCAACCACACACAATAGAGAATACTAAGGTGTGCCTGGATGGGCCATCACTTGCAGGATGGGTAAGTGGAGCTGAGCACAGCCCTACTAACACTTAAATAGGCTGTCTCCTGCTTCCACTTGAAGGGCTGAATGCCCACTGTAGTTAGTCTGGAGCCAGGGCAGGGGAGGCAGGAAACCTGAGCATTTCAAAGGGGAACCTCTAGAAGCTTCTCCAAATTTAAAGGAGGCACCTGGTATAAATAATGCTCATCAGACACCAACTCTTCAGTAAACTTATAGACCTGTAGAGACTTCCAGAATGCAGGACTGATGTGCTCCTGAGAGGACTGCCGCTCTGTGGTACCGCTGCCCTTCTAGACTGCATCCTTGCTGAACTGCTGCCTTGCTGGATTGTTTCCCTCCTGCCTGAGTCGGAAGGGTTGGGCCAGCACTTGAACCCAGGACTGCCAGTGTGACTCTAAGGACCAGACTGCTGGCCCCCTGTTCAGAGCCACAGGGACATAACAGACTCACAACCACCTGAACCAGCACCCAGACACAGCTGTAGCAAGCCCCTGACCCCCAAGTGGTTCTTTGTGGGTCCTAGACCCTTGGTGTGGGCTTAGTGGAGCTGCATTGAAATTTTTGGGACCTGCGCAACTGCGAACAGGACCATTGGTGCCAAAACCTTGATGCTCGCACTTTCCACTAACACTAAGTACCCTCAACCCGACCCCTTGCACTACAGAATGGAACGCTGATGGGGAGCGCCACTGCGAAGCACTGGCCTGACTGTTCATGGCATCAGGATCTTTGCGCTACAGCAATGCCCATCAGTGACGCCAGGCGTGCTCTTCGGGCTAAACCCCTGGCCTGGCCGTGAGGCTTTACTGCTACTCGTGGCCCCATCCATTCCGAATGGGGCTCTTTGTGCTGGCCCCTGTATCCGACCCACACACAATCACGGTTGGCCAGAACATGTCACTCTCTCTTGGTCTTGCACGACCTGATAGCCATAAGTGGCACTTTGGTTTTTTTGGTACTATTTTCCCTTACATCTTTTAAACTTCATATCTCTGGTTCTTCTGATTGGGATTTTTGTGGTTTAGGTCTTGATCCATTTATCCTAAAAATTGCTCTATTGTTCTAAATTGGTGCGGGATTTTTCTTTTGTTGTGTTTTCACTTTATTATGTTTAGTGCTCTAGCCAAACTAGCACAGGTTAATTTGGGGTTTGTTTGTTCCCCACTCTGACAAGGAGTTTGTTTGCTGTTTGAGTAGGGTTTTACCCCCATCAACCAGTAACACAATTTCTTATAGTCACTTTTTAAGAAAAGGAATTTCTGACATTCATATTAAATTACAGCATTGGTGTTGCCTCAAAAGCATATTGCTCTTTAATTGATCCTGATGAATTGTCTAATTGGAGTCAAAGTGTCTTCTAACTGTGGGTCTTCAGCAATATCCAAAATTCTTGCAAAATTTAACAGTTTATCTTGAGAGACTGACCTTTTTAAACCCTTTTAGAAATCTTTGCTAAACTTTGAGAAAAGGTATACTAGGGTCTGTTACAAGTATAGCTAATACAATAGCAGGAAGAGAAGAGTGAGGATCCTGATTTCAGCCAGGAGTGGGTTTGTTTAGCTAAGCAATCCTAGCGTACCCTGTATCTACCAACCTACTTGATTGTCTGGAATGATTCTGTAGGATTTGGGTGTTTTATATCTGTGGGGTTGAATGGGGGCTCATCTGAAGTGTCAAAAACTGAAGTATTTAGGTTTTTCACAGTCATCTCTGGAAAGAGATTTGCTTTTTTCTGGAGGACCAAACCAATCATGACCCCTTGTGAATAATTTATTAAAGTCATTACTGTTATTATTGGAATAGTTATCATCATCCATATCCTTAAACTACTCAATAAGAGGTGGTGAATGGATACTCTACATTCATCTCAATATTTGGAGTGCTAAAAGGGATTATACCCTCAGGAGGCTTTGTATACTGTTCCATTTGACATGATCTCCTTTAGTGTTTTGCGTTCTTGTGGTTTCCTAGGAAACTCCTGTCCATTGCCTTGAAGAACCTGGCATATAACCGAAAATGGCTGGCTCCACAACCTGCCTTGTTATTGTTTCATTAAATGTATTTATCCTGTCTGCCTCATTCATGTCTCCCATTAGGACGTCACCTTGCTTGACTAAACCAGCCACACTAGCCTTGTGTAAAGGCGTCATAACAGTGTCAACTGCAGGGTGCCCATTGTAAGGCAAATTTTGTTGCTCTGGTCCCTGTGTGGGACACTAGGCTCATTTATGTGCTGCCTTCCTTGTTGCTATAATTGAAGCTAGAAACTGATATCTGTGCTCCATACAACTGTGGCATCGCTCAATAAATTGGTTCCCCTATAAGCAGTGTTGAAGCCAAATAATCAATTAAAAAAACCGCAGTGGGAGTTCAAAGTAATATTTATCAAAGTACAGCAACACGAGGCAGTCTCTGTCAGGGACTGAACTGTGGTATCCCACTTTGCAGAGGTTTTTATACCCTTTAGTAAAACTTGCTATATTAACACCTATATTGGCATTTACCTGACGTTAGGTGGTGGCGGGGTGTTAGGCTTGACATCCTTGGTGTGATTCCCCCTGACTTTTTTGCTTTCTGACCTTCTGTTTTGCTGACTTTATTTTTGCTGGCTTTAGGATTCTGGGTGCTTTACCACTGCTGGCTAGTGCTAAAGTGCAAGTGCTCTGTCCATAAAACATGGTAACATTGGCTTATCCATAATTGACATGTTTAATTTATATATAAGTCCCTAGTAAAGTGCAATACATGTTCCCAGGGCCTGTAAATTAAATGCTACGAATGGGCCTGCAGAACTGATTGTGCACCCCACTTTAGTAGCACTGTCAACATGCCTCAGGCCTGCCACTACAGAGTCAGTGTGTGCATTTGTAAACTGACATTTTGACCTGGCAAGTTAACCTACTTGTCAGGCCCAAACCTTCCTTTTTATTACATGTAAATCACCCCTGAGGTAGATCCTACACTGCCCTAAGAGCAGGGATCAGTGTAATAAAGATTAAGACTTGTACTTTTCAGTTTTACATGCCCTGGCAGTGAAATACTCTTTTTTGTTTTTCATGAGCAGAGACCTAGATAAACAACCAATTAATGCAGTCAATTTGATAAATGTACATCACTATATAACATAATTATTTAGGCACAATCTTTACCAGTTCTGTCATACAATAACTACTATAAAGTGCAGTGCTTTCAAATCCGCTAGAGCTGGTGCAGTACATTGCTTCCCCATTTATTTCAATGCAGTAGTATATCTTCTACGGCAGTGATTTACTTAACATAGGCTTCTCTAAATATACTTTTCCCAAAAGTGCAACGTGCCAATTCACCAACAATATATGATGCTGAGCCTTAAACTTTAATATAAACTTGCTAAGTGCATCCAATAATAATTCAAAAAAGTGCAGTGTTCCAAACCCTAAGAATAGTGCATATCAAGCCCATCAAATGCAGTACTTTCAACTCCACTAGAGCCGATAAAAAACATTTCAGCCCCATTTATTTCGATGCAGTAGTGTATCTACTATGGCCACGGGTCTCTTAACAGACTTCACTAAATATAAATTTTCCTAAAGTGCAACATGCCAATTCACCAACTGTATATGGTACTGAGTCTTAAACTGCAATCCAAACTTGATAAAGTGCAACCAATTATAATTCAATAAAGTGCAGTGCTTTCAATCCCTAAAATAATGGTCCGGTTCACGCCCATAAAATACATTTGTTCTGCTAAAGACTTGCATTGCCTTGCAGCCCACATTACTGAATTGCTTCTAGCAGCTCTATGTATTTCTATGCAGTAGTAAATCTTTAAATAGCACCAATGCTCTTAGCATAAACTTCTTCAAATGTCCTTGTTCATATCATTTTATTCAACCTCTCCAAATAGGTGGGTGCCTTTGGGGACCTCCAGTTCTGAAGTATCAGTGAACGTGCAACAAGGAAGGCAATTTTTATAAATGTCTCCTTCCCTCTTGTCGTTACTTATGTTTGTCTCTGCCTAACAATACCAAAGAGTGCTACAGCTGCCTCACAATCCAGTCTTTTCTGCAAACCACAGCTTAAAGCAGTGAAGATTCTTTCCCAGAATTGTCCTAGCTTTGGGCAGGTGAAAAAAGTGTGGAGTCATCCTCCCTCGCCTGCTGCCTGGTAGCGTAAGCATCTATTCTCTGATTCTGGGTGCATCTTGTGAAGCACTTTGGGGGTATAATACACCATCCAGTGTGACAACAAAGCAATTCTTTTAAAATTGGTTGTTCTTAAGGCCTTGGTGCCAAGTTGTGAAATAGCTTGCCAGTCCCGGTTAGAGAATATACATTGTGCCTCCTGGGTCACTTTTTCCAGGAACTTGTTAACCACCATAGACTCCCCTTGGGACCGTAGAAGGCGATACCAATTTCCCACCGCCCTTAACTTTGGTTTGAATAGTGCAACCAAGAGCAGAGTTGGACTGAAATTAGATGGAAGGGCGCACTTATTAAATAGATGTGAAATCTGGATATATCCAAAGAAAAACAAGTTAGTCCGGACTCCACACCTACCTTGGATCTCCTGCCAAGTAATACATCTGCCACCCACTAAACAATGACCTTGTTCTTTAAAACCGTTGGCATTCCGAAACCTCAGATGACTGCTCTGGATTTGAAGGCCCAAACTTTTACATTCCATTAGCTTTAAGTAGTAGTGCCCTGTGGAGCAAGTCTGCTTGGAATAAAAAGTCTGGAGTCTGGTGTTATATTCCTGCAAAGTCTTGTACCTTGTTTTTTTGGGGAGTTTAGCAGTTTTTAAGATGAGCGGAATCTGAGATCTGGTTTTCTAGACCATTTTATCTAAGGAAAAATTATCGGCTGAGCCCTTGCAGTTGATTGAACGGACTAATATATCTAGAAAGGCTTCTTCATAATATGAACGGACTTGGGGAAGTGCAAGCCCACCCTGGTTAACTTCCAGTTGGAGCACTGCCAGTTTTACCCCCAGTGCCTTCTTGCTCCAGACAAACCGTCGGAAAATTGTTTCCAACTCCTTAATATACATCAAATTAATTTTTATAGGAACATTTGTAAAAAGAAAAACAAGTAAAAGTAGAATGGACATTTTTATAAGGGCAACATGGCCAATCAGTGTGAGGAAGTAACGGCCACCCCTTCTAGCAGATTTTTGATTTTCTTCTGCATGACTTTAATTTAATTTAAAAATATCAGCATACTGATTGGTCACGTATATCCCCAAATAACGAATAGGATTTGAGATAAGGGCTTGATGTTTAAGATTGTCGGGGAGAAAGTCACTAAAATGTTGGTCTTATTATGGTTGATTTTATATCCTCCAATTAATTCGAATTGAGCAAATTCTGCTAGTGTTGATTCAATATTCTGTCTTTCTGGGCTAAGATAGAGGATAATGTTGTCAGCAAACAATGTTTGCGTAGACATTCCAAATATTGGTGTTCTTATTGCCACATTGCTTCAAATCCTAATGGCCAGTGGTTCAATAAAAAACAGTAAAGAACACAGGGGAGAGAGGGCAACCTTGCCTGGTCCCCCGGTTTACATTTACTGTCCCCGCCTGGTTAGAGTTAATAAAGACCTGGGCCTGTGCCCCTTGATAAATATTACATACCATATTTATAACCTGGGGGGGAATCCCAAACATGCCAAGACTGTAAAAAAGAGCATCCAATTCACCAAATCAAAAGCTTTTTCTGCGTCAACCATCATAATAAGAGCTGGAGTTTGATTAGTGTTAAAAACCCTGTATTGGTAGATATTAACCTCCCTGCAATAAACCCTGTCCGATCTCCAAGAATCACTTTTTAGGCAACTGAAGTAAAGCAACGCGCCCAGATTTTCATTAGAATTTTATAGTCAGAGTTGAGTAAACTGATCGGCCTATATGAATTTATGTCTCTGGGGTTCAGTGAAATACTCTCAAATTCATTTTTCACTACTGCAAAGCCAATCTCTCCCAAGGTTAACATGGGGACTACCTTATAACATTTTATAAGTGTAGTTTTCCATTGGGACAAGATGGGAAAATCAAATTTGGTGTCTCTGGACTCACAATGTAAAAACACGACTTATGGTGAAGATGGTTTTTAAATTCCAGTTCTGAAAATGGAACTTTTAGAAAGTTGGCACTTTCTTACTCAAACCATTTGGTGCCTTGTGCCTTTCCCTGAAATACACGTGTGGAATCGGTGACAGCTGGCTTCCTGCATTTCCTATAGACAGCCAAACACAAAGGCAGAGTAGATGTCACTGACCAGCCATCTGCATGCTGATGGGTCATCCTGAGGCAGGATGAGAGGGGCAGGAGCTGACACTTGCACCTGGATAGGGCTGTGCCTATCCCCACAGAAAGGGTTGCATACCCGTCTGTAGTGAGTCAGGTGCCAGGAAAGGCAGGATCCTGTGCACTTCAAAGCATCTCTTTGAAGTCTCCCTACTTCAAAGGCCAAATTGGGTATAAGTACTGAACTTTTGACACCTTGATTTCAGTATACCCTAGACCTGAGGACACTCTGCCAGGAAGAATGGCTGCTGTGCTGCTGAAAGGATTGACACTCTGCTGGATTTGCTGAACTCCTGCTCTGCTGTGCCTGCCTTGCTGCCCCCTTTGCCTGATTGTGAGAAGGACTGGACTAGACTTTCTCCATCCCCAGAATTAGGTAACTCCACGGGTATGCTGACTTGTCTCCTATTCTGAAGTCTCAGGTACATCAAAGTCTTCATTCAGCTTTGCATCAGCAGCTGGACTCTGCCAACTGTGAGTCCTGCCATGAGGTGCCAATCCAGTCCTGGGCCTTCAAAAGGGGTTCTGCAGCTGGTTTCTGCGGAAATCCACGCGTTGCCTGCTTTGCGCTGGTCAGGACTGACGCATTTGCCTTTGACGCCTTTACAGTGCCTCTTCGGACTTCCACAGCATCGATAGCATGGCTTAACGACAATGCAGCACCTTCATCGTAGAATGTTCGATGATAACACAGTGCCTTCATCATAAGGGGTACGATGGTGACGCGGGACGCAACTGCATTACTTTTAACTGACGCCGTTGCGCCTCGACATTGACACATCCTCCTGAAAGGTACTGTTTTCAGCAGGGCCTCTGTGGCTTCTGTATCCGACCCATGCTCCATTGCAGTCGGCATGACGTTTTAGATATGACCTCATCCAGAGCGGCCTCAAGTAACCCCTATTGACTTTTAAGCACTATATTTCAATTTCACCTTTAAAAATACCTAAGTTTGGCTCTACTTTTTGGATTTTTGTCTTGTTTTGTTCATTAAATTAGGCTCTTATTTGCTAACCTGGTGTGAATTTTATTGTGTGGTGTTTTCACTGTTTTACTGTTTAAAGTGTTACATAAATACTTTACACAGTGCCTCTTACATTAAGCCTGACTCCTCTGTGCCAAGTTACCAGAGGGTGAGCACAGGTTAATTTAGGGTGTGTATCTTACTTAACCTGACTAGAGTGCTGGTCCATACTTAGATAGGGTGCATACCTCTGCCAACTAGAGACCCTATTTCTAACATGGGTCATCAGAAGTGAGGATAGGACTTGTGTTTGCGCAGTTCTTTACAGTAATTTGGTGGACACTTCCAACCACACATAAGACCAGTACTCTTGTGTGGTACGAGTTTACCCCTAAACAATGTTAACACTGGCGAGAAACAAGGATAGACCCCCTGTAGTCACACTTTCATCAAGGTGGGTGCTCCACCTCAGGTGTAGAGTACTGTCGAGGGATACAGCGGAGCCAGAACAAGTGGTTCTGATACCCTCTTATCTTGGAATACGAGGTACACACATATATATTCTGGGACCAGCAGAGTCCTGAGGAAGGCCGGCGTGACCCCGAATGAGGGGCGCAAACACACGCCCAAAACGTGGACGATTTGGCAATAAGGAGGGGTGTAAGGAGCACATTACATCTCCCAATAACCACCAACCTTCACGTTTTTAATCCTGGCCGGAGGATCCAGGAATAAAGTATAGGCACAGCGACACCTCTGAGCTAGTTTTAATCTACACTGCACTTTCACTTTTGGTGATCCCAGTCACTTTAGACATTATTGTTTCTCTTTTATGTTGTGTTTGTCTTCCCCTATTGTACTGCTGCAACGTTGGCTACGCAGGGGTGTTTGGTAGCAGCCCTATGATGAAGCATGTCACACAACTGTGTGAGTGAGGGCAGTATTGAGACACACAGCACGTGCCACCATGAAATAGAGACCCTTTTTTCACTCCCTACTCCTTCAGGTGTATAAAAGTATTGTCAGGGGTTCCGGAGTAGGAGAGTCAGTTACCCTCACACCTCCTCTTTCGTGTGGTTTATGGGCAGGATGCTCACCAGAAGAAGGAGGGGGGACAAAAAAAGCAAGGTGTTCTCCAAAGAGCCACAAACTAGTTCTGTGAATCATTGTTTCCATCCCGTTGCTGAAAGTGGTTCCCTTGCAGTATGTCTTCAGGCAAGGGACCCCTGAAATGTTTGAGTGTCTGCAGGAAGGGCACATCACGCAGGATCCCAAGTGACCCAAGCAGGCACAGTCTCCACAACTGGGCAGTTAATGGGGTTGGATAGTGTAGCGCTTAAGGAGGAGATGATTCCAGATAGTTTGGAGGAAGTAGCACAGTTGACCCTAGTGACCCTGGGTGATGGAGAGTTGGTACAGAGGACCCACATGCCTGACTATACGAAGAAGTACAGTCAGTGGGTCTCCATCAATGGGCAGAGTGTGGAGTCTCTGAGAGACACATGAGCCAGCATTACAACCATCAGGTGTCATCTGGTGTTCTCAGAGCAGGTAGTTCCTAATGTGTTCTACCAGGTGGTTGGAGCTGTCAACCATGAGAGCCATTACCTAGTGGTGCTGGTTGCTTTTGGATGGGGGAGAAGTCTCAGCTCTGCTTAAGGTAGCTGTGAGTCCATCCATGCCTGTGGATTATCTGCTTGGTAATGACCTGGAGCAAACCACCTGGAAGGAGGTGGAGCTCAAGTCACTTGTGGAGATGTTAGGGTAGCCTGAGTGGGTGTGCCTAACCACACGGTCCATGGCAGTCTGTCAAGTATCTCACACCCACATACAGGCTAACAGATATGGTTGAAACGCACCGTAGACTGCAACACGCAACAACTGATTTATCCCATCAGATGCCCATGTGGCCTGTATTATGTAGGCAAGACATAATGAAAGGCCAAGATCAGGATGACTGAACATAAAAGCCGAAAAAGAGTAAAGAATCCAAATGTCTTCTTTTTATCGTTTTCACATTTATATATGCGACTAATTCACCAACTCACCGGTAATAAAGTTGATCTCCATTACATCCTTAAGGTCTGCCATAAGCTCTACAATTACAACTACATTTGCCTGTCTAATGTCTAAACACCGTATGAGGAAACTTGTAAACCTTATAAAATATGGATTTTTTTTTTCTGTTTCTAGGTACCTCTGATGAAGAGTCCATTAGACCCGAAATGCATTGGGTTGGTCTGAATTGTTATTCACAAGTGAACATTGTGATCTTCATTTTCATGGAAGATTTACATCAAGAATACGCTATTTAAAAAGAAATGATTGGATTAAAGAATTGACTTATCCAGTTATTTTGTGTTAGAATTTGTTTGTCAAATTTTATTTGTTTATGCCTATGTTTAAGTTTGATTAGATAGGACTAGCAGGCAGCCCTCTGTGGCACAGTAGTGCATAGTGTCTAGATCTCATGATGTGCCATTAGTAGATCATTTGGGGCAAGACAAGACCTTTGACAGGCTTGTCACCCACTTACTTTAGCCTCAAATGAGGGGGGCCTCAGATGAGTACTATAGATCCTGTCCTGCCTGCCACTTGAGTGGCAAGACAAGGGGGAATTGTAAGGCTCTCCTGAAAATTTTTCCTGTCATTAATACCCCCTTTAAGAGGGTGGGCATTGACATAATTGGGCCTCTGGACCCCAAGACAACCATGGGCAATAGAATCATTCTGGTCTTAGTGGACCATGTCTCCTGGTACCAGAATGCTATCCACCTGAAGACAGTGACTGCACCCATCGTGGCCATGGCACTGATGGGATATTTACCCATGTGGGTGTTCCCCAAGGAGGTGATATCTGACCGGGGTACCAACTTTGTTTTTATACATGAAGGAAATGTGGAAGGAGTGTGGGGTGACCTACAAGTTCACCACTCCTTACCACCCCCAGACCAATGGGTTGGTTGATAGGTTCAACCGGACCCTGAAAGGCATGATTATGGTTCTGTCAGCCACCATGAGGTGTAAGTGAAACTTCCTCCTGCGATGCCTTTTGTTTGCATACAGGGAGGTACAGCAGAAGGGGGTTGGTTTTAACCCCTTTGAACTTCTGTATGGGTACCCGTTGAGAGGGCCTTTCAGTTTGGTAAAGGAGGACTGGGAGCAAACTCCCTGGACAGCCCCCCCCCCAGGATGTGGTCAGTTACACACTAGCCCTTTGCAATCAAACAACCCGCTTCTGTAAGTTCACCCAGGAGAATGTGGAAGCTAGGCCGGAGGGCATGAAATGCTGGTACAACTAGAATGCCACTTTTGTGGCCAAATGTGTGGGTGATGGAGCCTGTAGCACCCCCTGCCTCTCAAGGCTGCTGGTCTGGACCCTAAGAGGTAAATGATCGCAAGAGCGATTTCACCTACCTGGTGGACCTCAAAACGTCTGGGAACCATATGAGGGCCCTGCATGTGAATTGCCTCAAGCCCCACTTTGAGAGCTCTAAGGTAACTGATGATGGGGTGGAAGATGAGAGTAAACCTCTCCCCAACCTCCTATCTTCCAAAGAGTAGGATGGATAAGTGGAGGGTGTCAGACTCTCCCCTCACTGGCCCTAGACCAACTGAGAGACTGCTGCCAGTTGTTGGGGCAGTTTGTCTCTCTGGTCTCGCTTAACCCAGAGCTCACTACAAGGTGAACACTTAATATTGACACTAGGCCTGGGCGTAGTTCGCGAAGTAGCCCTTCGCGAAGCTACGCAAAGTGCAGTTCGCACCACGCGAGCTACGCGTAGCACTTTGCGAACTGCGTAGTACCTTGTTCGCACCGTGCCAGATGTCATTTTCAATGATTGCACAGTGCGGACAAGCAACCGGCACTGTGCAATCATCGAAAATGGCATCTTGCACAGTGCGAGCTGTAGTTTTCTGCTGCTCGAGTAGATTTTTACTCGAGCTTCAGCTTTCTCAACGCGAACTGGTAGTTTCTCATCGCGAGCGGTCGCGAGCATACGCGACCACTCGCAATGAGAAACCTGACCTCCTCGCGTTGGGAATCTCGCCGGGAGGTTTATTTTCCATGCTCGCGATCGCCAACTTGAAGTTGCTGATCGCAAACAAGGAAAAAGTCTTGCCGGGATGTCATTTTGCTTGCTCGCGGTCGCCAACTTGACGTTGAGGACCGCGAGCAAGCAAAAAATGACCGCAGCACTACGCAACACTACGCTACGCGTGTTCGCACTGTGCTACGTGCAGTTCGCGTAGTGCGAAGTAGTGCGAACTTCGCAAACTACGCGAGCGTAGCGTAGTGCTTTGCCCAGGCTTAATTGACACTGGGCACAGCCTAATTGTGAAAAATGAAATGTACAGGTTGTCTGACAATCATTATGGAGAAGGTCTCCAAAATGTTGTCACTAGAGGTTGTTAAGCCATCCAACAGCCCTTGTCCCGGCCCAGTGGCACTGGTCCCCAAGACTGCACCTCCAGATGTCACACCTGAACTTCAGTTCTGTGTGGACAGCCGTGGAGTCAGTGCAGTCACTAAGACTGAGGGCTGATGAGCTCTTATTGATCAGATTGGAGCTGCCCAGTTCCTCACCACATTGAACCTAGCATCTGGATGATGGCAGATTGTCTTGACTCATGGGGAAAAAGAGAGGTCTGCCTTCTTCATACCAAAGGGCACTTCCAGTTCTGGGTCATGCCCTTCAGGTTAAAGAATGCCTCTGCCACCTTCCAAAGGTTGGTCATCCAGGTCCTGGCTGGGTTGGAGAACTTTAGTGCTGCCTACTTAGACTTCAGTGCAGTATTCAGCTTCAGCTGGGAGGACAACCTGTGTCACCTCAACTAAATGCTTGAGGCTCTACAGAGGGTAGGCCTGACTATCAAGACCAGTAAGTGCCAGATAGGGCAAGAGTTTGTGATCTACTTGGGTGACCCAGTGGGAGGTGGCAAGGTGCAGCCCCTAAAGGAGATTCATCAAGAGGTGGAGCACAATAAAAAGGGAAGCCTTTGCTGTGGTCTGGGCACTGAAAGAGCTCAGACCATACCGGTTTGGCACTCACTTATGGGTTGAGACAGACCACAGGCCTCTCGGATGGTTAATGCACAGGAGGGGTGAGAATCCTGAACTGTTGAGGTGGTCTATCTCCCTACAGGATGAATCCCTGGCATTGACAGACATCAGACTAGCTCAACTAATATATTTTTGAATACTCAAATGAGTGTAGAGCAAGTACCTAATGCATCAGGATAATTGAGCCAGAGGAGAGGGCCGGCAATGGGACACAGAAGTAGTCTTCTTCTGCAAGTTCTTCAACAACATGAATGTCTGAATAGTCATCAAGTCCACTAGGCATTTGTTTTTTAAGCAGTTTGATTTTATTCTCACATTTATTCCTGGATCTGAAAATATAGTAGCAGTCTCCTATCTAGATTAACCCTGGGAGTAGTACTATGCTACACTTGCGGAGCGTGCGTAGTTTGCGCCACTACGCGAATTTCATGTAGCACAGTGCAAAAACGCATAGCTTGCTCGAGTTTGCGAGCATTGCGAGTGGTCGCGTATGCTCGCGACCACTTGCGATGAGAAACTACTAGTCCACGTTGAGAAAGCTGCTGCTCGAGTACAAATCTACTCGAGCGGCAGAAAACAACCGCTTGCACTGTGCAAGATGCTGTTTGCAAGGATTGCACAGTGCGGACAAGCATCCGGCACTGTGCAATCAGTGCGAACAGCATTTCCCTACCGCACTACTCAGTTCGCTGAGCTACGTGTAGCGTGCGTAGTGCAAACTACGCCCAGGGTTAATCTAGATGCTAATAAGACACTGACAGTATTGAGAATGCAGAAAAGATCATTAACCCTCAAGCCTTGGTGATCTCTACATTTCTTGAAATAATCTGTTTGGAAACGATGTTTTAATCTACAAAAACTAAAAAAAAACATCATTCACGTCAGCGAATTGAAGTAGTCAACTGACATTTTGTAAAACAAACTTTTTATTCCAACAAGTCACAAAAATCTACAATGCAGTTATGTCATGACGCATTCATTTCTGGCCATCAAGGACAACATGTGACAAAAGATCTAATTAAAAGGAAATTCTGATGGCCATCTCTTCATCAAGATGTCAGGAGGTTTGTTAAAACTTGTGAAGTACATGCCCAGAACAAATCTGAAACACAAAAGAAAGCAAAATTATTAATAACTCCATAAACTCCTTTCAAACCTTGGTAAATAATTTCAACAGATTTTATTTTGTAGAATTACTAGTCTCCGAGTGTTGCAGAGCCATCATGGTTACTATAAATTAATTTACAAAATGGCCCATTTTTCTGCTCTCCCAAAGTTAAACACAGATTTGGAAATAACTAACGTTTTCTAGTCCAAGTTCAAAAACCTTTATTTCGGTCAATTTCGACGATAAAAGATACATTTTAAAACTTTTCCATTAAAATACAAATTATCAATCAGTTGATTTTGATTCAACATGTACCGGCAATTGGGTGCATTTACTTGATCCATTTCAACTGTGCCGTCAAAGCTTGACTATGACCATAAATACAATAAAAAACGTTTAAGAATCATATAAAGCTAGGCATTTAAAATAAAACCACATTGTTTTAAAATCCAAAGTTTCCAAACCATGAGTGATTTCTATACTACATTTGTCAAAATTTGATCAATATCATCGCTAAGAGTGGAACTTTACAGAGTCATAATTCACCAGTGAATGACCACTGATTAATAAAGTGCAAAGAGCAAAGGTTTACAAGAGTATTAACTGAGGTTACATGACCTTAGCTATTATAGCTTCAAACCAATTTTAGCTCTTATGAGGTTCACATTAAATAAAAAATCTACTTACACTGAAGACAACCAGTTGTGATGTGTCTGTCTTCAGTATACGTTCTGCCTCTCTACAATGTCTAACGTTCAAGTTTTTACAAACTGGTTTGATCCATCTTTTCCTAGATACATCGTATGAGGGGCAGAAAACTAAAATATGAAAGTCATTTTCCTTGACCTGTTTTGAGCATAGCGCACACCAATCACGGCTACTATCGCCTTGGTTGTTACCCTATCTATATTTATTGGCATTTGTCTGAAGCACCCCGTACCTGAATTTCAAAAACAGGGACTTTGCTAGTTGGGGTCGCACCTCATCTAAGAAGGCTTCAAAGTGTGCAACATCTTTATAGAGGAGAAATCTTGATGTTAAAGGACCAATGCCAGAGCTATGTAACACGTTATTATTAATATAGGCCCAAAAGGAAGACTTTAGCAATTTCTTACACGCCACAGTCAGCTCGGATGGTTCTTCCCAAAAATGGGATAGGCCTAGCTGATTCATCCACGTTTTCACATGTTTGAGCCATGGGATATTCTTGCTTTGGTCAATTTTCATAATCTCCTCTAAACCTTCTTTATAGTGAAGTAACTCTGGAGTTGACCAAATCCTCACCCAAAATAAAAGAGGACGTAATAGAGCATGGTGATCAGTTCGTTTAATGTTAAGGTCCATGACAACTGGGATCAGGGGTGTCCTATTTGGGAGGCCTAGTAATTTCCGAAAGAAGTTATTTTCTCCTAATTCAAAATTCTTTTTACAATTTGGCCCCCATATATCTGCTCCATATAGGGCAGCCGATTGAGCTTAATATTTAAAAACCTCTAAAGCCGGTGAAGCTGCTTTCGAAATGCTCGCCCCATGTTTCTTCAAAATAGGGGTTGAATTCTGGAGCATGATTATCCTGTTTTTTTTCCAGTTGTGGCTTCCAGGTCAATTTGGTGTCTAATGTGATACCTAAATAATTAAAGCTTTGCACATACTCTACTTTCTGGTTATTTAACACTAAATTATTTTTAAAAGATCTGTGTGGGTTTATTGACATGTATTTTGTTTTGCTGGAATTAATTTTGAGGCCTTTCTTGGTACAATACAGATAAAAGGAATCCATTAAACATTGCAAACCGTTTGGAGTTTGTGAAATTAGGATGGTGTCATCAGCAAATAGTAATGCTAGTACTACTTCGCCTCCCAATTTAGGTGAATCGTTATTACAGCCTTCCAAGTATTGGGGGATATCATTTACATAAAGTGAGAACAGGGTGGGTGCCAATACGCACCCCTGACGTACACCCCTTCTCACTGGTATTGCCTTAGTAAGTTCTCCCCTAGGCCCCCATCTCACTTCAGCAAAATTCCCATTGTGGAGCCTTATTATTTGTACGAGCAATTCGACTGGCACCCCCAGACATTTCAGTGAATCCCACATCTTGTTCCGGGGTACCAAGTCGAATGCTGCCTTTAGATCCACGAAGGCAATGTACAAGCTGCCCTTCCTTAATGTTTTCTATATTTAGGGTGCATGGACTACCTATAAAAACTATTTCTGATTGAGATCCACAATACATCTCCCAATTCTGGAACTCTCCCTGCCATAAACTAGGTATATAAAGAGGGCTGACCTCAGGGTTTTACCCTCAGTCTTACGGACAAACCGAAAGATGAAATAAACTGCTTGAAGAGTTTTTAAAGTGCTCTATTTACACAATTTATGATAATTGGTAATCGCTTTTACTAGCAGCAGAGTTTGCTTATATAATGCTACTCGTACCTCCACTGGGTTTTCATTTCTCTTTACCCTTACTGGACTTCACCCATCAACATTTCTTATATCCTCTGAAACTTAAGATTCTGTTCCTGCAGTCCAAGACTCCTTGAAGACTTTAAAGGAAATAAGAGAAAAATGTGTCTTTGACCTACCAAAGACAAAAATCACATAATATTTTCAAGCAAATGAACATAAACTATCAGCTCCTATGTACTAAACAGGTGACAAAGTGCGGGTGTCATCTTCCCTCTTGGAGAGTTCATCTTTCCTTTCATGTGTCCCATTTAAAACCTCACCTTGCATGCAAGGGTTGTCCTGTAATACTAAGACCTCCTCCTTTACTTGTTAGGGGGCAACTAAAATATGAGGTTCAAGAAATTTGTGACTCCCGGTTTCTAAGGTGCAAACTACATTATTTAGTGGACTGGAAAGGATATGATCCATGTGATCAACTTTTGGGAACCAGCTGATCAGGTCCATGCTCTGTGGCTGAATAAACATATTTGTTTAAAAATATCCCTATAAACCTGGAGATCCTAAGAGGGGGGCAGAGTATGAGGACAAACGCCTTACCTTTACTGCAAGCTCTGCGCTCACAGAAGCTCTGAGTGATTTACCCGATGTAGTGGCAAGGATGCAATAGCATCCTCACCCTCCGCCATGTTGGCTTGGGCACGACACGGGCTCTAGGACTTCTGGGCTCAATCCTGTCTGTGAGCTCCTGACATGAACCGCATGCAGGAAAATGAAGGAGTATTACAAGACATGTTATGAAGATTTAATAGTTTCTTCTACATGTTATTTTTATCCAATTTCTGAAATATTTTCTTACTTTCATCCCAATCCAAGATGGCTGAATCCTTTTTATTTTAGGTCACTTCCTGTTTTCCACTATGAAAGAGACTACATCGAGAAGGCCAGGTGCATTGCAATTGTTTTTTCATTGCTCACTCCTGGTCTCCAGGCTCCTTTATCATCATGCTTGCAGTTCCCATTGTACGTCTTCTGAATCCCATTCCCTATTGAACCAGTTTGAAGGGTTTTTTCTCTCTTGCTGGGTTGTTTCCTGGAGCAGCCTCCACTCCTGCCTGTTGAGATAAACAACACTGTTTTTACTCAAGGGTGTTGTCCTCTGCATCACCCATCAGATCAGCTTGAGACAATAGCCACGGTTGGCACTTTGTGCATTTTGGTGCATTTGTTATTCAAATTTTAACATATCATATCTCCGGTTCTACTTGTTGGAGGGTTGTTGTTTGGCTTCATTTTGTTTATTAAAATATTCATTATTTTCCTGAATTGATTTAGGATTTTCTTGTATTGTGTTTTCACTTTATTACTGCTTGAATGCTGCATAAATGCTTTAAACATTGCCTCTAAATTAGGCCGGACTGTTTTTGTGCCAAGCTTCCAGAGTGTTAAGCACCAGGTTGTTTAGGTACTTATGTGGTTCACCCTGATAAGGATTACGGTTACTCCTTCACAACAAACAATCTAATTTTTTACAGCATAGATTTAAATACTGAGAAATTAATATGCTACTTAAGTGCAGGAAAGTTGAAAGCAGATGAATACAAGGAGTGCAAAGCAGATAAACAATTCAGTGAATGAATGAATGAATGAATGAATGACAGGTGTTGTGGAGCGCTCACCTAGTTGTTTTCTGTCAATGATCAGACAGGTAACAGTCCCAATAACAACTTCACTGGGAACTAAAGAGGTGTGTATTTAACATTTCATGGCAACCTCATTTGTTCCACATGTCCCCAAGATGAAAAGATAAGCAATTCTAAGCTTGCGGAGCCAGAACCGTAAAAAAGGACCCACCCCCTCACTCTCTTAAAGCGTAAGACCACCATCAGCCGAGCATGAATTACTTAAAGAAGTCATGTGAACCACCAATGAGGCTGATTTGGGAGAGTTCAACAATATCTGCACAGCTTTCTTGAAGATAGTTGCTTTGAAATACCACAACTGAAAGAAGCGGAAAGGCATGAAAACAAAAGAGCAACTGCAGAGAGGAACATGTGGTATCGCACTTGAGTGTATATGCAGTACCTAGCATGTGATGGTAACCATGGTTTTGGAACTTGTTGAGGTCATATAGTGAGGACTGGGGAACAGCTGGTCAGAGAAGAAGCAGCAGTTGCCGAGGCTGGACGGGACACTTCTTGAAAAATAAACTACATGTTAACTGACCTTTGTCAAAGGATTGATTTCAAGGGTCCCAACATCTTAACTGGCTTGTATTTTTCCCCCCACTGGCAACAACTGTCAACTCCACAACCTTGTTTTGTCTGATTGATTCAAGGCATGCTGGTATACACTAAAAGGTTGCTGCAGTCGAGCTTTAACACAATCTGTGCAGATTGAGTACACCGTTTCCATTAATCTTTTGTAAGAATTTTTCTGTTTCCAGAATTGGAAAGAAGTTCAAGGTTTATTTAAACTTGCTTATCCTAACTTATAAGTCACTGCCGATTTGAAGCAGCAGTGTAAGACGTGGAGCCTGTCAATGTGGATACATGGGAGTGTACTTTTCAACTTGTTTGTGTTTGAAAGCCCCACCCCTGCAGTCCCCCATCACAGGACTGCTGCCCTCAAGCTTACCGTCAGCTGATTCTGTGTGACAGTCCTCGAGCTGCTGAGTTCCTGCGGAGCTCTGTGGTGACAGTGCTCGAGATGCTGTGCTCCCGCAGGGCTTCTTTGTGACTGTGCGTACACCAGCTTTCTTCTAAGAGCTTTCCACTGATTTGTCATGGCGTTCATCTAATGCCCTCAGGCGTCATATCACCATGGTTTTGATGCAACGTGACGAGGGCGCCATTTTGGATTGGGGAGCATGTTGCTGGAGCAGTGATGCGCACACTGTGGCATCCGGTAATTGAAAGTGTCGCACACACTTGTGGTTGCTGGCGCAGTTATGCTCACACTTCATGGGTATTGCAGTTTTGCGGGTCATTGTGAACTGTGAGGTGCACATGTTTTAAACCGTCAGAGGAGGTTTGGTGTGACGAGATGAAGAGTGACACGCACACTTGGTTGCAAGCAGGGATTCTAAAGCGGTGTACATCGTCTTATCGTGGTATGGACTCTGCAACATCTAGAATATGTTTTGTTGTGAGGAGTGTGTCAGGATTGGTTTCATCAGTGACATGCACACAGTGTATAGAAGTATTCTTTGTTTTACTGCATATTTTTTACTGTATTCCATTTGTTTTTCTTTGGTAGCACTAACTTACTGATTTTTGTGTGCTGTGCATGGTTAGTTGCGTATTAGTGCCATAACTTTTCTGAGGTAGAGGCTAGTGTGCACCAGGCTTGGCATACAGAACGTCACAGCGCTGCCATTCTTCTTAGCAACCCCAGTGGAATCATTGATTAAATTGCAAAGATGGCACAAGGTTTTTGAGAGGTATACTAAACTTTGTGGTGTGTCTTGGCGTTCCGAAAGGAAAACAGCACTACTACTGCACTGCTTAGTGTCTGAGGGGCAGGAATTTTTCACCATCTTCCGGACGTTGCTGAGGAAATTTTAAATGAATACAAAGCTTGTGGGATGAAACTAGATAGCCACTATTTACCAAAGGTTAGTAACGTTCTAGACCTCTATCATTTTGGCTGCTGGAATCAAAAGGAAGGGGAGACGATGGAGTATTATGTCACCATTTTCAGAATATTTGCCTCATCGTGTGAGTTTGGTTCTTTGGTAGAAGAAAGAATAAGGGACCAATGTATATTAGTATGCATTATTGAGAGGGTGAGGGAAGAATTCTGGCAGAAGGACGAACCGTCTTTAGATAAAGTAGTTTTGTTTGCTAAACAAAAAGAGGTCATTAAAAAAAAAAATGAGAAACTGCTCATGTTGTTAAACTCACTTCTAGGGAAAAAGAGAGATGAAAAAAAAAGCACCTTCCAGGGAAAATGTTTTCGTTGTGTATATCCAGATACCTGGCTAATGACAGGACATATCCATCAAGGAAGGTGTTCTGAGATAACTGTAAAAAAGGGGGCATTTTGCCACAATTTGCAAAGGGAAAGCTTTCAAAGGGAAAGTAAACGAAGTGAATAACAAATATTATTGTGACAGTGATGAGGAAGAAGATTTTTTTATTGACCAGATTTTGTTGCAAGTGAATGGAAGCAAAGGTACCAGTTCGTTGCATGAGGTGATGGTGAAAGGTGAAGGAATAAAAGTTCTGTTTGATTCCGGAGCTAAGATCACTATAGTGTCAAAGGAGTTTTACCTAGAGAAACCTAAGGGAAAATTCAAAGTATTTAGCCCAAATATAAGATCATGTGCCTATGGTGGAGAATCTATAAAGCTGTATGGTTATTTTTGAGCTCTGGTTGAGTACAAAAGAAGATACGCAAATGTAAAGATCTACATATCACGAAAGGGACACCGTATTCTTAGCTTATCCACCAAAGGGATCTGGGAGTGATACTAAATCCCAATAGTAGTCCTCCCCTCAGTTTGAAAGAGGATTTTGTGGTGGAAGAGGTGGATGTGCATGAGGATTCTGGTGGACCATTAGTACGTGGTCTGAAGGCAAGCTTTCCTCGGGTTTTCCAAGGGAAACTTGGTGGTCTCTGAGACCGTGCATCACATACACTTAGTAGGTGGGGCCAAACCAATCTGTGGGAATGTTTGCAATGTTCCAGTGGCTGTAGGAGAGGAGATGAAAGCTGAGCTAGAAAAGTTGAAGAGTGATTGAATTATTGAGGAAGTTGAAGAAATGCAGTGACTGCCTCCGGTATTGGCTGCCAAGGAAGCCAATGGGAGTCTGTGTCAGTGTGTATATTTAAGAGAATTGAATATGCATGTAGTGGTGGACAAGTACCTGTTGCCTGAAATCTCAGATATGCTGATGTTTTTGCAAGTGGTTAGGGTCAATACCACCAAAGATCTCAAGTCGGCCTACCACCAGATCAGACTTGATGTGGCATCCAGGGATCTCACGGCATTTGTGATGCCCTTTGGCACATTTTGTTATGCCAGGCTGCCTTTTGGATTAGTATCAGCAGCCTTGGTATTTCAGAGGGCACTGGGGGAGGTGTTGAGAGGACTTGACTACATAAGAATTTATCAGGATGATGTGTTGGTTTTTGGTAAGGATGATGCTGAGCACGGTGAAGATGTTGGATGAGTTTAATCACAGCATTAGGCTACAAAAGTGCAAGTTCAGGATGAAGTTAATCAATTATTTAGCCCATACTATCAAAGGGGAAGTCATAGTGCCCTAAGAACATCTAGTAAATGCTATACAAAGTTGAAATCCCCTTCCAATAAGGAGTAATTAATGAAATTGCATGGAATGGCGGAGAATTACAATAAATTTGTAAATGGTTTTGCAGAGATTTGTGTGCACATGAGAAGTTTACTCTGAAAGGGGGCTGAGTTTATCTGGACAGAGGCATATGAGGCAGAATGGTGAAGGAAAGATTGAATAAGGTTCCTAAATTGCGAAATTTTGACTCTAGCAGTAAATCTGTATTTATCTCTGATGCCAGCATGAAGGAGTTGGGTGTGGTACTGCAGCAAGAGAGGGTTATTTTGTTTCTCTCGCGGGGTCTCCACATGGCAGAACTACGCTACTCGGTTATTGAGAGGGAGGCCCTGGCGGTCTATTGTGCTGTGAAAATATTTGAGAATTTTTTGGGGGGAGCAATTTGAGGTCCAGACTGACCATAAACCTTTGTGTTGCTAGGGTATGGAGAGGCCATTTTAGGACATTTTACGCAAGTACAAGTTCCATAAGTTTGAGCATGTAGCAATATGGGTAGGATAGACACAGTTAGATACAGCAATGTTCGGAGAGGTAAAATTTTATCGGAGGCGTGCATTCAACAATTCTCATTTGTTGAGGGTTCCGACAAGAAAGTGTTATTCTGTGCCTTGCAGGGATACTTCACTATTGTTTTATCCTATCTGGCTGTATTCACAACATCGCATCGGTTTCCTTTTCTAGGAACCAATATACAGGTATGCACATTTTGGCATGAATCTTCAGCATTTAAGGTGGCATTCATTAGCTTGAAGTTTGGATGACTGGTGGTTCTTTATGATCTCTTTAGATTGTGTGCACGTGGGAAGTACACGCAGAGAGACAGAAGGACTGTATTTTGATACTAGTCTTTTTGCTGTAAAGAGTCAGGTGTTGTTTAGGTGTCATAATCACAAGCATCCTATCTGCATTAAGCACACCATTGATTGGAACACTGGTTCGGTGTTCTTCTCTACACCATGGATATATTGTCCAGAATATTTGTGGATATGTGATGGACACTATGAACTCTCTTCCTTTTTAACATGGATTTCGGGAGGGTAACGTTGTCTTTCCTATATCTCTTTTCTTTCTTCAATATAGTGATGCAGTGGGTCTGTAACCAAAATACAACTTTCTCTCAACCAGCTACGTTGCATGTACAATAATTCTCATTTTCCTATAATTATTTGTGTCATACCAGTATTAATTCATGATAAGCTCTACCTTTACTTTGGCAATTCAAATGTAAATCAAACAACATTGACGAGTATGTCTCCCTGTATATTGTTATCTAAGCATCAATTTTGATTTTTTATAGCGGCCCCTGAGGAAGTGATGGTCCTCTTAAAATGCACTGGGCATTCATCCCTTCGCTGCAAAAGATAATGTTTTTTTAAAATAGTCCATTTTGATTGATATTTCTTGAAGACCTTTATGTTTATTGTAAACAAGTACAAATTTATATTTAAAAATATTTGTGAACATATAGTCCAAAAAGATGTGGAAAGACGAATAGTCATCATGTTCAATTAAAATCTCAGAGTATTGTTAACATTGTGTATTACATCAATTTATCCTGTGTTAAGAATTTTTGATATATTCACCAGCAGTGCAGTTAGCTTTCAAGTGTCTAGAGACACTTGCAATAAGGTACAATTTCAGAGCAGGTACAGGTAGCCACATGATCCTGACTAGCATGCTTATTAAACAAACTGTTAACAAAGGAAGATGAAAATTGTTTAGTCAAGTCATATAACAAATAAACAGGTATGCGCAATACACAAATAGTTGATCGATAGAAAACAAACTTGCCATAAGGTTCCTTAAAGAGTTGTTTCGGAGGGAAGGCATACACAGTGTTATTCTTACAGACAATGGGGTTCAATTGGTATCAAAGGAAATCAATGAATTTTTGAATTAATATGGAGTAAGGCACAAAAAATGCTTGTTGTCCCACCCAGAAACCAATGGCATTGGTGAACGATTCAATTGAGTATTGAAGGATACGGTTGCCATGGCTAAGGAGGGTGGATTGGATTGGAAGGAGAAGGTTGTTAAAAAGATTGAGGTCTACAGAGTCTCTCCTCATGCAGTCACAGGCAAGTCCCCTTTTGACTTGTTCAAGGGAAGGCTTCCAACACTTTGGTGAGACCCTCGTGGATATATGATATGGAGTCAAGATTGGGGAACTTAAGTCTGACAAGTCTGAAAATAGAGGCTTGCATGAAGAACTTTGATACAAGAACATCTGTCAAGATAACAGAGGTCAAGGTGGGAGATTGAGTCATGGTCAGAAAACCATATAGAAAAGGGGATTCAACAGGTTTCTACAAACCTCTGAGAGTCATCAAGGTATTGACCAATGCCATTAAGACTTAAGACTCCTGTATATGGAATCTTAATATGATTGTTTTTGTCAAGGGAAATAGTATTCAGGAAAATTCTGCAATGACACCTGAGTTTCCCTATAGGAAGTCTACCAGGGACTGCAAAACTCCTTCATACTTAAAAGATTATTATGTCAGATAGGAAATGTTATTTCTGCATCTGTTTCTGCGCTCTTATTTCTGTATTTTGTTTAACTATTGGTGTACATGTGTAAATAGATCTTACATTTGAACTTAGCTTATTTATTTTTATTTATGGATGGGGTTGTGTGGTATCTCAATTGCTTGTATATGCAGAACCTGGAATGTGATGGTAACCATGGTTGTGGAACTTGTTGAGGTCATAGATTGAGGACTACGGAAGAGCTGGTTAGAGGAGAAGCAGCAGTTCTTGCGGGATGGATTGGACTCTTCTTATAAAATATACCACAGTTTAACTGACCAATGTCTCCTGGATTTTATGGTGAGCCCCTTGCAACAGAACATGACTCGGACCTGTCTAAGGATGTAACGTGGTGGCTTTCATGAAATGGGAAATGTCCCCATTTGTTAACATTAGAGACCAATGCTGACATCAAAACAGGAATACAATACTGTCCATTTCACACAACTTGGTCCATTATCTCATGATTATGATTCTTTGAGGGGCGTTTCCAAGATGGAAATGGGTAAATAGTAGAGAAATTGCACAAAACATACCATCTATACGGCCATCTCAGGATGATTGATTGTCCCATTTTTTAACATTGGAGTTTTGCAGTTACGATTGATGCTGCATGTGTTTCGCTCAGGACTCTCAGATGATCCCTACCCCGGATACGCACAGGCAGCTGATCCCTCGAGCAACTGCAGTCCTTACCTTCTTTCCAGCAGCTACCAGCTTTGCTGCTCAGAAGCTTGCCTCATTAAGAGAAAGCAACAAGAAAGTGGGGAACCCAATATACTCTTGGAGGCTTGGGCAGTCAAATTAGTAATGAGTAAAAAGATGCCTACAAGGGATTTTGTTTGACATTTCTTACTCTAATGTAATGTACAAGTGATTACTTTTATGCTCAACCCCAATTGGTCTTGAACCTTTGAACAATCTATACATAAATGAGGATATTTAAAACATACATATTCAATAAGTGAAAAGAAATTACATAAGCATAGGAATATCTTTTTTTCAAAAATATAGAGTTTTCAATGTAAGTTAAATTGAAAAGGGTATATTCCGATATAACAAAGCATTCTGCATCCACAATGATACGTGTCTGAGACTGCGCTACAGCTGATACTTACTCGACTTTATAGCGAGATACCTCAATATTGCACAACTCGGTGGAGACCTTCGTTTCGCTCGTGTAGTTAAACGATGCGTACTGATTGACGCCTCTCTTTCTAAACCGGATAGCAACAAGCACTTTTCTGCCAGAGCAAACATATCCAAAGGGCCCTCTTGGGTGATCCTTAAATTAAGATTCATTTGGTCCCAACTAAATATTGGACTGCTGTGAAAGGACTTTTTAAAAAACAATCGACTTTACGTCCTGAAGATGGTCTCGCGGATAAGTTTACCACAACATACAGAAACGTCGACTTTTCCCTAACTTTTGTTGTATTTTAGTGACTGTTTTCTGTATCTTCAGATCCGTTACTTTGTCTATTATGTTTGTATGAAATAGATGTTTACATTCATGATTTGCAGGTGGATTTGTACATCCTCTGTCATGGTGTTTTGTTATATCTGAATGTACCCTTTTCAATTTTACTTACATTATTGAAAAAAAGATATTCCCGTGCTTTTGTAATTTCTTTTCACTTATTGAATATGTATGTTTTAAATAGCCTCATTTATGTATAGATTATTCAAAGGTTCAAGACCAATTGGGGTTGAACATAAAAGTAATCATTTGTACATTACATTGGAGTAAGAAATTTCAAACAAAATCCCTTGTAGGCATCTTTTTACTCATTATCAATAAGAGAGAGCCACCCTGGCACCTCGACAATGGTAGTAGTTTCCTGGAAGCTGACCAACAATATGCCATCTCATGAATGCCCATTTCTGACTGTGCTGGTGGCGGTGCCGGATTGCTGTTCCTATCACTCCTAGTACTGGATATTGTGCCTCTTAGGTGCTTTTTGGAGAGAGACATGCCGTCAACGCAGTAGCCTTGGTTTAAAGTCCTCTCCGTTTCTGCCACTCTACTGCTATATCTGAGGCAGCTCCAGCCTGGAAATGTAGGGAAGCTGTGTAACGGCATAGCCAGGAGTGACGAGCTCAGAGTGGGACAGAGTTGTGAGGCACTGTACAAGTGCCTGGACAATAGCACTAGACCACTATAAGCATTATGATGACTACGATAAATCAAATAATTTAAGACAAGAAATACCTGCAATAACGGAAACTACTTTATGAAAAATGTAAACATCCACATAATGCTGTGCGCTGTCAACAGCATGCCACAAAAATCCATCCAGCGTGGCCTTAATGAAGGTTCAGCCAAACAAGCCAGCGGCAGAAATTGGTTGACTCAAAGCCCCTATTAATAGGGATATGTCATTAGGCTATTTTCTGTATTGTGTGTGGTGTTGTGTTGCAAGATTAGGTATTTACAGACAGCTAATGCTGCCTGTAACTAAACCTAGTTGACATTTTTATAGCCAGCAAACTTTAATTTACTGACGGTTACCTGGAAAAAATACTCTCATCTTGTGTTTAGTGCATTCAAACACGTGGATTCTGTCCTTGGTTCTTTTGCGGGGTAACTTCTTTACATTGAGTGAATGTTTAGATAGTTGTTTCTTCAATATTTGTGCATTGAACACAAATGACTGCGAACAGGTGATGGATTGCCATACAACCCTGTATTTACACTGTATGTTTTATTCAAATGTGAGTCAATCTATTCTGAATTGACATTTCGTGAGGGTGGATGCATTGACATATTCTGCTTAAGAGGTTCCAAATTGATGACGTCATCGGAGTATATAAGTGAGTGCACATAATTAAAAGCACTGCTAGGAAAATGCACAAACTAGCACTGTATTGTTATCCTATTTCTGAAAAAAGTCTGCATTCTTAAGTGAAGGCATGCAGAGCAAATAAACCTGCTGCTCTGTAATTTTCTGCTGCAGGTTTTAATGATCTTAGAGGGTTTGCACAAGTGTGAGTGAAGTCCTGTGTTGTACTAACCATTGTGGGTGCCCACAGGGGTGGATGAAAGGAGCATGGAGGCAAAAACCATCCACATAGCCATGCCTCTTCAGAAGCAATTTCTCAAGCACAACCACTATCCTTGACAGAAACATTTTCCCTTTCAGCCGGGCACTTTTGTTACTAAGAAAATCTTAGGTGGTTTGTGCATCCCTGGCACCCTCTGTGGCCCCTGTTAAAGCTTTCCCGATAGCATAGATGTCTACACCTTCGCCTGACTTGCGGAAGACATTGAGTGTGCGTGTATTGACTGTGTACCCATCTGCAGGCATGATTCCATATTAAGATGAAGCCCAGGTACAAAAGGGAATGTCTGCATTTTTAGAATATGCCCCTACTGGGGCAGCACAATTTAGATATTGGACGTATTGCCACAATTCTGGAATACCAAGATGCATCCTCTGCTTTGCTTTGAGAGGGGGCCGTGTTCCTAGGGTATGACCCAGGTGTTTAATATCACTCTATATTCCATTCTAGGGTGGTATTTCTCTGAAGTGCAACAGTTTTTCGAGTTTCTAAGCTGTGCATTGAAGCTAAACCTTTGGAATATGTTGTACATTAAAAATGTAATTAATAAATAAAGGTCTTCCAGCCTACTTGTATCTTAGTTGGTGTTAGATCTGGGGGTCTCTAGTTGGCACGGTAGGTACCACTGTCCAAGTAGGGACCCTTGCTTCTAGTCAGGGAAAGGGGGATACACTGTTAAGGTAACCCCTGCTCACCCTCTAGGTAGCTTGGTCTGAGCAGTCTAGGCTATCAAAGGCAATGTGTAAAGTATTTGTACCAACACTCACAGTAACACAGTGAAAACACCACAGATTTACTCTACACCAGTTTTAGAAAAATAAGGTATCTTTACTAAAAACTTCACAAGACCAAATACTACAGAAAAACCAACATACAATTAAAAAGGTTACTTTAAAGATAGTTCAAGAGTTTGTAGAAAGTACTCCAGGATGTAAAAATCAGTGTCCTGCACAATGCGACTCTCAATGCACAAAATGCGACACTCTCGTGCCCAACAGTACCTGTAGCTGCGCTAAGGTTCCCAAAAGCTATAACAATGAAGATGGCAAAGGCGATGCGATACTCCTGAGACCTTGGGGAGACTTTGCAGCAGCCCTGCTTCACGCAGCAGAGGTGGATGTGCCGGCTCCGATCTGTAGGAGGAGGATGCGATGACTTTGGCTTTCGTTGGGTAGGTTTCTTAGGGGGAAGCTTCACGCACAGGTACGGTGCAACGCTCTTCAATGTGGCGCGATGCGCGACGCAGCGTTGACTTCTGGTGCCGCAACCCTCGATGCGCCACGGGACGGGACTCTGCGTCGACGCACGCAGCGACTGGATACTTTCACGCACCGGCAGTGGTGTGGCCCGCAAACTGGTTCTGCGACGACCTTCGCAGTGTCAGAAATCTTCACGCACCGGGACGATGCTCGACGCACTCGGCGATGCGGGGACTCTGGGTGCTGCGATGACGCCGCGATGAAATTCTTCTCGCACTCTCAACCTTGCGACTCGCAACCGGATGATGCGACCCTCAAACGGATGATGCGATGGGTACCAGTTACTCTTGTTCACGCTTTCTGCTTTCCAGCTCCCAAACACAGCAAAACGACCTCCTGAGGCCCCAAGACTAGGCAAACACTCCAAGGCAGGTCAGAACTCCCTCAGCAGAGTTCTAGGGTAGATGGTGTTGAAGTCCTTTTGTTCCTGGGACTTCTTAACAGGGAACCAGCTCTCCTCAGGCCCTTGGAGATCAGAATCTAAAGAAGGGGACACCACAGAGTCCTTCCCCTCTCCTTGGCAGCAAAGCAAAACAGCAAGCAGGCAGTCTTCTCCTCTTCAGTTCCTTCCAGCTTTCTCCTTGTCAGAGGTTTCTTCTTAGTTCCACAGTGATCTGAAATTTAGGTGTCTGGGGTCCTCTTCTTATACCCCTCCAAGTCTTTGTCTCTCTTTGTTTCAGTGGGGGGATTCCCCTGCTCAAACCGGTTCCTGGGTGTGCTCTGCCCGGGAGCACCTGGTTCCTTTCAGAGTGAGGGGCAGGGTCGTTGGACGCCCAGCAGGAGGTGGAGCCTTCTTTGTGCTGGCAGAGGCAGAGTCCTCAGCCTGGCCAGCAGGGGGTGGAGCCGGAATTGTGCTGGCAGAGGCAGCCCTATTCAAAACCCAGGGGCTACTCCACCCACCCATCTAGTGCAGATCTCCCTATTCACCCTGCTGCTGACTCATCCAGACTCCTGGAGCCACCTAGCCCATCACATGACACCAGTCAGCCATTCTGCACACAGGAAGGTTAAACAGGAGAATAGCTACTTTCTAAAAAGTGCTATTCTCACACAGTGAATATAAAAAACATCTTTCTAAAAAGATGTATAATTAAATTCTGAACACAAAGATACCAAACTTGGATTTTCTATCTTGCCTTTAGGGGAAGATAGGCATGTAAACAGCCTCCCCCATTCTGTCCTATGGGCAAGATAGCCTCTCAGCAGTGAAAAACGACAATGGCTGTAATTAACTACCAGGGTATGTTACACACCTCAGTACATGCCCTACCTTTCAGATACACTGCACCCCGCCCAGGGGGGTACCTAGGGCCACCATAGGGATGCCTCACATGTACAGAAAGGGAAGGATAAGGCCTGGTCAGTGGTTGCACTGGCCAGGTCGACATGGCAGTCCTGGACTGCACATAGGCACTGCAAGCAGGCCTAAGACATCATTTTAGCGCTACTCCTGTGCGTGGCACAATCAGTGCTGCAGCCCACTAGTAGCATTTGTACTACCAGCCCTGGCACTCTCAGTGCACTTTACTAGGGCCTTGCAGGTAGAACAAATATGCCAAACATGTATAGCCAATTACATCACAATTTCCCTAGGGAGCACTTGCACTTTGACACTGATCAGCAGTGGCAAAGTGCCCAAAGCATCTATACCAGTAAAAACGACATCCAGCATAGCATCAAAAATACAGGAGGTAGAGGCAAAAAGTCAGGGGTAACCACACCAAAAGATGCCAGGTCTAACAGTTGGTGTGGAATCATCACATAGGTCAGGGCAGAACACTAGGACCCGGCTGGTCAGATGGCCATTAGTGATATGATCACCTTCAAGAGAGGATAATAGGGGCAATAGCAGGACGACACAGGCAGATCACGACCAGCATATAAGAGTGTGAGCGAACATGAGAGAAACCTATCGGAGGCTATTTGCGTGTATTGTTTATGTTCCTGACGCGGACTTGCCAAATGGTGGCAAAGTTGCACGCGTGCTGCGGAGACCCGACACCAATGAAGGACTCTGAAGTCCCAAGAAAGAAGAATCTCTAAGAGAGTGACATCAGGATCCCAGCCCTGGTCGCCTGCGACAAAGAAGAAGAGATGCGCTTCCGTGCATAGAACAAGACGAGTGACTGCGGGACCCATGCTGTCATCGCAGGACCACCAGAGCAATTTAACAGTAAGTGACGCCTAGCACTGAAATTGCAATCTCTTGCTACCATCAAAAAATACTCACTGTAGTCTAGTGAGATGAGGGAACTCGAAATGACCATTTTGAAGTCTGGCAGTTCACAACCATGCTCTGTATCAGGTGTGACAGGCTCTCCAAAATGCCAAGCTAAGACTCACTCCCAACAAAGGAGAGTTTCACAAGCTGAATCTGGTTTCTATGGACACTTCTTTTGGGAGAAGGCATAAGACCTGATCCAGACAAAATAAAAGCACTTAATGAGACACCCAGTACAGGAGTCTAAGGATGGCCAGCTACTGCTCCTAATGCATAAGGGACAATGCCATGATCAGTCACCCTCCTCAGGAACTTAAAAAACAAGGTTGACCTTTCAGATGGATAGCAGAGTAGGACAAGTCCTGTAAGGCAAACAAATGGAAGGCAGGTCACGCTGCTAACCTGACTTACTTTAAACCCAGTTTCCACACTGAGATCATATATGGATGCCATACCCATCAAATTAGGAGCAATTCAAGCACAATGCCCCACACATCATGTAAGACGTCAAATGGTGGCAAATGCAAGCTGAAGTCTGACTGACACCGAAGATCCCTACTCCCAACCTGAAAAAGAAAGCCTGGTGATGGTATAGTCTTGTGAACACTTTCATATTTTCATCTACAGCAAGCATTTCAAAATATTAATGGATCATCAATCCCTTCTGACCATATTCAGCAATCCGCATGCAAAAATGCCCCCTCAAATCGAACATTGGTGGACTTCTTTTACAACCTAGGGATGGCCATCACCAGCTGAAGAATATATTGATCAGACTCAACCATCTGTTTTGTTACTAGACACCATCACAGGTCCCACCAAAGAAGATGCCACCCTACAGGACGTCAAGAGGTATATAGCCAATGATGAGCGGATTCATGTGGATGAGAATTCTGGTCCTTCTGGGGCGGACTCGAAGGAACTGGTCTCATTTTATCACATTAAGGATGAACTTTCTGTGGCGGAATATGGACTTGCATTGAGAGACAGTGCATCCTCAGTCCCCAAAAATTGCTACAACGAATAGTGAACGTGGCACATCAATGGCAATCAAATGAGCCCTGAGGAAAAGAGTTTGCTTCCCATCTGTAGACCAGATGGTTGAGAACACAGTAAAGGAGTGCCATCATAGCCAAGTCATTGGCTGGGGAGATTGGTCCCCAAGTCATCAGATGCTCTCCGTTCCAGAAGATGTCTGGTGCCAGGTCACTGTTTATTTTTTTTGGCCCATTGCAGTCTGGGAAATACATCATTGTGGTCATGGGTCAATTTTCCTGATAGCTTGGCAAGTGACGTCCATCAGAGTTTGCATCACCATCCAAGTCCTGGATATAGTATTCGCTGTGTCGGCATATTGGAGTTGGTCAAGACCGACAATGAGCATGAACTTGCAAAACATCTGAACTTCAAACATTGTAAGGTCACCCAACTGTGGCCCCAAGCCAATGGTATGGTAAAGTGGTTCATGACCACCCTGGAGATATGTGTCTGATAAGCTGAGCTCGAAAGATGAGAGGTGAAGTTGGCCCTCAATGAGGTATAAGAGCATATCAGACTACACCACATAGCATGACAGGGATGTGCCCAGCAACCATCACGCTAGGGAAAGAGGTAAGCGTGAAGATTCCTAGTTGGAAGGAGCCTCTCTTGAAACTGAATAGAACCAAGGATCAGAAAGAACTACAAGATAAAGACACAAAGCAAAAGGGCAAGATGAAGAGATATACCAACACGCATAGGGCAGCTCAAGAGTCAGATGACAAAGTAGGGGACTGGGTTCTGTCAAACAAAAACAGAAGAAAACAGATACCTGGTACGGCAAAATTCCCCTTCAAGTAACTTCCAGGAATGGAATCATGGCAACAGCTGTGGCTGGTGACAGGAAAGTGACACACATCATATCCCACTTCAAAAGGTATGACTCAAAGAAAGTGGTGCAGGGCGAACTAGAAGAAAGAGACACCTCGTGTGACCGAATTGAGAGTGGCATACTGCACATTGAAGTGGTCGTCCCCACTGCTACGATCCCAAAAAAATTGCCTGGAAACCAGCATGACTCATTTAAGAAATGTAAGGCACTTGTACAAAGAACAAGAGAGACCCGGGGAATGAAAGCCTCTCATCAAGCGTGGGGGGGGATGTTGGATAGTCACATAGGCCAGGGCTGACACTAAGACCCAGCTAATCGCCTAACCTAGTAGCCATATGGTCACTTCAGGAGACAGGGTCAGAGGAGAGGAAGAGGAGGCCTCAAGGGGACAAGAGAGGCAGTAGCAGGATGGCACAGAGGGTCACGACCTGCAAGTATGATTGTGAGAGAACAATGAAGAAACCTACTTGTGGCCAATCATTTCATGTGTATATTCCTGATGGGGACTACAAAGGTGGAATGGCAAACTTCTTCCATCGAATCTTGGCCTGTAGTCAACAGATTCCTCAAATTGTTCACAAATACGAACCCACAATATTTCTTACATTCATAAGCATTTCTCTTAAGTTCTGGACACATTTTTAGCAAAAAAAGTGAACATTAGTGAGTATTTCACAAATTTGGTATGTCTGGAGCTCCTTTACAGTTAAGTCATACAATACATGTGTAGATTATTTCTCTCGAGTTATGTTTTCCTTATATAAAGAAAGCTGCATATTTATATTACGGGGCACTTCAGCAGAAAAAAGTTACTGAGTAAACTTTATTCCTTGACTAATTGATGTTATGATGAGTGATGGGGCATGTAAGTGAGCATAATGTGCATATTTCAAAGTAATTTTAAGTTATGTGAGCGTACCTCTCTCCTGGGATATTCCTATAAATGCTTCATCTACCTAGATATAAATCATGTTAAATTGCCAAATTATAAATGTGTTGATAATCAAAATGTTATTCGACACACTTGTATTTTTGTGATGATGCTTCACTGAAGAATGTGTGGCGCTTGTCTCGCTCTGTCCTGTTTACAAGCATTTGCATACATAGTAGTTCCACTTATAATTCATTTTCAAATTACATATTTGAGATCTACTTTTAAGATTTTGTAGAGCAGTTCGTTTTAGTGTTGGGTGATAATTGAATATCATGTGCTTTTTATAGGAAGTTGTTAGACCTGACTGCCTTAGGGTGGTCGTTCCCCCAAAGTTTGTGCCTGCTTCCCTCATATTTTTGATGATTCTTTTTGTTGGGCCTAGGACTCTGCACATTTTACCACTGCCAACTGCTAAATTGCATGTGCCTCTCTCCTAAAACATGGTTTAATTGATTTATTAAAAATTGGCACATTTAATTTGTCTGTAAATTCCTAGTACAGAGTACTACATACACCCTGGGGCCTGTAAATGAAATGCTACTAGTGGTACTGCAGAACCACTTGTGCCACCCACTCAATTAGCCCTTAAACATGCCTTTGCCTGCCACTGCAGAACCTGTGTGTGAAGTTTACAATGCCATGTTGAGTTGGCATTTAAAACCCCTTGCCAAGCCTTAAACACCTGCTTTATTATACGTCACCCCTAAGGTAGGCCCTGGGTAGCCCAGAGGGCAGGGTGCTGTGTGATCAAACTTTAGGACATGTGCATTTATATTTTGCATGCTCTGGTAGTGAAAAATTCCCAACCTCGTTTTTCACTACAGATAGGCTTACCTCTCATAGGTTAATATTGGTGTGAGAAAGTGCTCTCTTTCTGAATGGTTACCCCCACTGTTTGCTGAATTGCTGATGTGTTTTGACTGAGTGTGCCGTGGGCTCCTGCTAATCAAGTACCCAGCGCCTATGTTCTTTCCCTAAAACTGCATTGAATCCTAAACCCAATTGGCATCTCTGGCCACAGGTCATCCTCTGGTAAATGGTACCACAGGTACCCAGGGTACTGTGACCAGAGAAGGCCTCTAAGGGCTGCAGCACTTATTGTGCCACTCTTAGAGGTCCTGTACCTTCACACTCACACACTGCTTTGCAGGCTGCATGTTTTGGTGCAGAACAGAGTGAAGAGTCGACATAGCACACATCCCTGTGTGCCTTGCCTACAACCCACTGCACTGGCATAGGTCAGTCACCAACTCTAGCTGGGTGCACTATACCAGTGGTTAAGGTACAGGTGCATGATCCCTGTACCCATATAGTGTCTAATTCCATTCTCAGACATTGTAAGTGCTGCCATTAAGAATATATGGTGCTGGGAGTTTGTCATTACGAACTCCACAGCACAATAATGGCTACACTGAAAACTGAGAAGTTCGGTATCAAACTTCTCAGCACATTAAACCCACACTCATGCCAGTGTGGGATTTAATGAAAAATGCACACAGAGGGCATCTTAGAGATGGCCCTTGAAAACTAGCCCACCACTAGTGTCCAGGTGGAGTGGCTGCTTTCAGCCTCCACCACCAGACATGTTTGTGGACCTCTGGGTCGAGAGCCTGCTGCTCTCTGGGGCCTGAAAGAATGCACATCCTGGGACAAGGTTCCAAGCCTCCTCCCCCAGGATGGGCAGGGTTCACGAAGGGGAAGCTTCAAAGGCTTGCCGCCTTTGTGAGATTCCCCAGGCCACTTGCTGCTTTCAGCAACTGGTCCCCACTGGTTCTGACCCCCACTTTGGGCGGGACAACCAGCGGGAAAAACAAGTGAGAAAGAGAGGTGTGCCCACCTCTGCCAACTCCACCCATCAGGTGGGGGAGGTGAAGCACAACTCTCAGTCCCTGCCATTTTGCAGATGGGGGGACTCAGCCAACCAGGGAAAGGCTTATGCCCCCCTCCCACTAGAGGGTGGCATAACGGGGGGTTTACCCACCCCAGGGAAGGGACCCATTGGTTCCAACCTTTTTACCTACCTGTAACGCCCCTAAATCTAGTATTTAGGGGTACCCCTGAACCTTGCTTCCTCAGACCAGAACCTGCAACAAGAAAAGAAGGACAGAACAGCCGTGCCGAAGCTAACAAGAGGAAGACGCCCACTGATTTGGCCCAAATCCTACTGACCTGTCTCCAGCTCGAACCTGCTCCTGCGCAATCCCGGTGTCTCCTGCAGCCAGCAACCTCAAAAACCCAGGAGGACCTGCCTGTCTTCAACCACAAAAACTGTGTCTCCCGTGAACACCGGATTTGTTCATCTGCAATCTCTGGCTCCGGCTGGACACCGCAAATCTGCACCACTCTGCACCTGCCGTCCACGGCCCGAGCTCGAGTTGGCAAACACCAAGAGGAGGTCTCCCCAGCAATCCTAACCTGAGATCCAGCGACCCCTGACCTGCCTCAAACCTCCAGCCGATGCCTGCAGCCTAAATCCTGAAGGTCCCCCCAACCGCGACCAGAAGCTGGTAAGAAGATCCGACCCCAAAAGGCACCCCTGCACCTGTTCCCCACAGCCTTGGGTGGCCAAACCGACAGTGCCTAACCAACCCCTAACTTCCCAACTTACCTCTCGAAGTGGTGGTCGCAACCAGAAGACCTTCGTCCCCAAGCCTGCAGTGCCTTTGCAAATCAGAGGTTCCCTATTGCAAACAACAGGGCGCCTGGCGTTGAAACAGCACCCTGGACCCGGCCGCCCTAGTGCCACTGACGGTGCACCTTTGGTGCTACTCTGTTGCCCTATTTGCCCTGACCTAAAGTCTAGGAACTTTGCTCTCGCAACCAAGTGGCCTGCTCGTCAGCATCCACCAACCGGAGGCCTCCTATACCCCAGTAGATAACATTGGGCCTCAGCACTCTGCACCCGGCTGCCCTAGTGCCGCTGAGGGTGTAACAAGAGTGCATCCCTGACCCTGGGGGACCCCTGAGTCTACCCCCAGAACCTCAACTCCCACTACCAAATACTTATCTTAAAACCGATAACACTATTTTCCTACATAGGATAACATTGACTGTTTTTTTGGGAAAAGTTTCCAAGTGTGGAGTTTGAAAACCTAAAGAAATTCTTTAAAATTGTATTGTATAACAAAAATGTTTTTACTTACCTGTTTACAGGAAATGTCCCAGTGTAGTATCCAGGTTTACTACACTTAAGAAAAGTAATCTTAAAAAGTAACTTACCTGGTATTTTACTGAAAAGCCCATTCATGTCTAAACAAAGTGCAGATGCAATTACAATTTAAATTGTTTACAAACTGCATTACTCCTGTAAAGTATGTATTGCTTACCTGTGCCAGGCTTGCTTGGTTCTAGAAAATAAAATAACTAAAAGAATATTTTTACAAAACCAATTGGTCTGAAGTTCAGTCTTTGAGTGTGTGAATTAATTTGCTGACTGAGTATGTACAACAAATGCTTAATACAATCCTCTGATACTGCCTTACTGCTCAACCACACTACCACAAATAGAGAGTGAGGTGCTATCTAACTTTACCTCTGCCTACCTTTGGGGTTCCACTGGACTCTGTGCACACTATACTTCACTTTGGTATAGTACATTCAGAGCCCTCTTCTTACATTTGGGGACTCCTTATTACATTTAATAGGATCTAATTCCCAATTAAGAGATGGTAGACTTATCATGTTTACTATCTCTGAAAGGGTAATAACAAATCCTATTTAATGGTAAATTTAGATTTGTAGTCACCATTCTGAAAATGCCACGTTTAAATAGTTGGACATTGTCCTGCTCTTAGCCATTTGGTGTCTGCTGCCTGTCTTTGATCACTGGCTGGGGTATAGTTTTCTTTGTGTATTCTCTCTATACAATTCCACACAAAGGAAGGCTGGGTCTGACTTCATGCATCTTCCTAGGAGGAAGGGATGGAGGAGCTGGACAAAGCCTCACACACAATGGGCTGCATATCTTCCAGTAGTATTGAGCCAGGGCATGAAGAAATGATCTGAGTGCACTACCAATAACCTTCTTTGAAGTCACTGCCACTTCAAAGTCACAACTGGTATAGGTGCTGGACCCCTGACCCTACCAATTCAGTACACTTCTGGACATGAAACCAACTTGCCAAGAAGAAAAACTGTTGTGCTAAGAACTGCCTCTCTGCTGGACTGCTGCTCTGGAACACTCTGCATTGCTTTGCTGCCCTGCTGCCAGCTGCTCTCGCTGACTGGGCCTTCAGCACTAAACCCAGAGTGACTCCAAGGGCTAGCTGCCTAGCTTCCTGTTCTTAGAAGGCTCAGGGACATCAAAGTCTTCCCTTGTGCTCCTAGTTCATTGAAAGTGGACCCAGGTGCTTGCTCCAGGGCAGAATCGCTGCATCAATGTTGTAGGGGAAACAGAACCAGCGCATCGCACTCAGTACCAGCGCATCACCGCCAGAACCAGCACATCGGAACGACTGCGTCACAGCCACTGATGAAGTACGATTGACGTATCCCTTCGACTACTTGGAGAAACCCGGGGCATCAGCTTCGGAACCAGCGCTACTGTTTGAAGTATTGTACAAATACTTTAAACATTGCCTCTTAAGCCTGCCTGTTCTGCTACCAGGGGGTGAGCACAGGTTCATTTACGGTGTGTATCTGACTTACCCTGACTAGGATTGTAGTTCCAGCTTGGACAGGGTGCATACCTCTGCCAACCAGAAACATAATTTCTAACAGACTTCTCCAGACTAAAATTAACCTTGTAATTTCCTTGATGTACCTGTCCTGACTATCCACCAGTAATTTTCCTCTTGATTTATCAATCAATAAGGGAATTGTAAGCGCGCTACTCACCGGTAAGGGTCTCAAAGCGCTGAGGGGGGGTCCACAGACCTGTTTAGCCGAAGAGCCAGGTCTTGAGGGTCTTCCAAGGAGGGGGCTCGTCTGATGTTTGCCGGTAGCTCGTTCCAGGTCTTGGCTGCAATGTGGGAGAAGGATCTTCCACCTGCTCTGGCTCTGTGGATGCACGGGGTTTCGGCCAGTGCGAGGTTGGAAGATCGGAGGTTTCTTTTGGGTACATGGAAGTTGATTCTGTTGTCGAGGTATTTGGGTCCGTTGTTGTGTAGGCATTTGTAGGCGTGAGTGAGGATTTTGAAAGTGACTCTTTTCTCCACGGGGAGCCAGTGGATGCTTTGTAGGTGTTGGCTGATGTGTTCATGTCGGGGGATGCCGAGGACGAGTCTGGCGGCGGTGTTCTGTATTGTCTGGAGTTTGTGGAGTAGGGACTTATTGATGCCGGCGTAGAGTGCGTTTCCATAGTTCAGTCTGCTGGTGATGAGTGCGTGGGTTGCTTGTCTTCCTTCACTCAGGGGGGATCCACTTGAAGGTCTTGCGGAGGATGCAGAGGGTGTTGAAGCAGCTGGAGTGACGGCGTTTGTGAGAAGTTGGCCTGGTATGTGCTGTCCACTAATTATAGTGGGCACCTTGCACCAGTCCAAAGAACCCCTTATTGATGATCGGTTAAAGACAACCTTTATTGAAAGCTATCCTAGTGGTAGCTATGGAGAGCAGCCTTCAGGCTAAGACTTGAAGGAATGTAAAGCAGCTTGTTTTACCAGTCTATAATCTCTTGAATGACCAAATGAAAAGGAACCACACTAGGTATATATATATATATACAATATATGTATTTATTTCTAAACACACCCTACTAGTCTCTTTATGAGGCTAGAGGTCAAAACACATAAGTTACACTTCAAATATTACAGTAAAATAGCACAAATACACGTCAGGCCCTAGGGGCGAGCCAAACCATATACTAAAATAGTGGTATAAGAACCACAACTTAACTAGACACAAGGCCTAGAGCCTGTAGAATCGCTGGGACCCCAAGGAACCACCCAAGGTAGTGACACAGGGGACCCACGTGGGCCGTGTGCAGTGTGAGAACACAGCCGCGAGCTCCTGTTAGCTTCTATGGGGAAAGTCACGGTTACATTTTTAAAGATTAGGGACACTTAGAAATGAGCTAGGACCAAACCCTTTTGGACTTAGGAATTTCTAGGGTCAACTCCCACGGGAGCACCGTAGTACTAGAGTTACCACACCCAGGGAAGCCGGGTGCATAGGTGTCAATTGGTGTCGCGTCGTTGTTTTCAATGAGAGCTGGCAAAGAAGTGCTGCTGCCGGGAACATGCGAAGTGTCCAAAGAGACCCAAGCCTGGATCGAAGTCGAGAAGAACCTGAAAGCAGAGGGGACAGAGTCTGGGTCACTTGCCAGTGACCAGGGGCACGATAGAAGAATGCCCACAGATGTCGGGTGTTTCAGCTGAAGAAGGTGAAGCTTGACTCTTCAGCCATGAGGACCAGGAGGCGTCGGATGACCAGGAGCTGGATTCGAGCTGTCCCACGAAGGATGTCGAGTGCTGTAGCGTCGGTGCCCGGATTGGACACAACAAGCCTTGGCAACAGCAACCCTCGCAGAAAGGAGAAAGATGCTTCGGTGCAGACCAGCAAGGTCTGAGGGACTCACCACTTGGTGGGGAGTCAGGGCATGTCTGGAGCAACCAGAGAAGCCCAAGGAAAATCAAAGTTACCTTCACAGGGACCCACCAGTCGACGGAGCAGGGATCGCGAAGGGTCCTCAAGAGGAATCACAAAATTGCGACCCACAGGTCACTCGGTGCGACTAGGCCAACAATTTCTCTGCTCAAGGTGAGAGCTACAGGTAACCCAAAGCACAACTTCAAGAGACGTCAAGAAGTTAATGCACTTGCAAATGTGAACGGTGACCAGGGGTTCTGGTTCCACGTTACTTACGAGGGCTGTGGGTCTCAGCTTTGCTGGGGACTCAGGTCAGCCTCTGGGAAGTTTGGAAACCCTCTTCCTGTGGTGCAAAGTCTTCGGCGTCCGGTGGGAGCTTCGGAGATGCAGACCGGCAATTGCTTTGTTGGTGCCTGTCAAGCAGGGGAGTCACTCCTTGACCCCAAGGGAGATTTCTTCCGTCCTCTAGTCTTGAGTAGAGAGTCGAAGTTCCAGGATTCAGTTGCAGAGTTTCGTCCAGGGATATCTAAAATCCTGTTGCCAGTGGTTCCTTACTTATACCTAACTCAGGGGACCCACCATGGGAGGGTTTGGAAAGAGGGGTGGCTACACCCATTTCCTTTGTCCAGTTTGGCTCCAGAGAAGGGGCTGGAAGCCCCTGAACCGGTTTGAGCTGGACTATGCACAGGGACACCAAATGTGCCCCCAGTGCAGGACTTCAAAGCACTCTGAGAGTGCTCCCACCCAGCCCCAATACACATCAGCCTGTCTGGGAGGTGGTTACACCTCCCTGTGATAGGAAATCTATTGTCCAGGCCTCCCCTGCCAGAGTTTCGGTCAGCAGCAGGCCAGACCCGTGTCTGTGGCTGCAGCATCCATTTTGTGATGCCAGGGCTCTTTTAAGTTGGTATCAGGTATACCGGTGTTGTCATGTCTCTCCCTCTAGAAGGGTGGGATCATATTCTCACATCAGGAACTGGTGTGGGGGTATGATTCCAAGGTGTTTGACACCAAACACAACATGTTTCCGTGCATCCAGTCCAAAGTTAGCATTAACCGTTTTAGATATAATGCACTTAAGAGTATATGGTTAGGCTACATTACTGACAACCCCGGAGAATAGATTCCGAAGGCTGCATAGGGGTGACTGGTTTCTATGTGCAGTGATAGGTGAGATATAGTGAACCTATATCTCAGCAAAGGGTGCATGCACCACCTTACCCAGGCTGCAGTAGCAGACCTGTGGTGTCATTGTGGAGGGCTTTCCAGGGGTGGCATAATACATGCTTTAGCCTCTGGTAGGCCTCTGGGATACCTATGCCCTGGGTACATAGTAAGCCATATACTAGTGACTTATATGGGCACCTCAGAATCCAATCTGTGATGTACCTAAGGTACATAGAATCAATTTAGAGAGGAAGCAGCTAGGCTGGGTATCTGAATAGCAGGGCCCCAGCCAGACTAAAGTCGAAAAACAGCGTTACATCAGCAAAAAGTGGGGGTAACCATGTGAAGCAGATCCTACTCTCCTACAGCGTTGACCTGTCGGTTCATGGTGAGTGATGAGTCGAGTATGATGCTGAGGTTCTTGGCGTGGTCTGAGGGGTAGGTGGGCTTCCGAGGGTGGTCGGCCACCAGGTGCTGTCCCATGCAGAAGGAGTACTACCGAGGACTTCTGTGTTCCCGGCGTTGAGCTTCAGGCAGCTGTTGGTCATCCAGACTGCGACGTCTTGCATCGCTTTCTGGAATCGCTTTCAGGAAGTTGAGTTTGGCAGTAGTGAGGGAGAGGATGAGCTGGGTGTCATCGGTGTAGGATACGATGTTGAGGCCATGTTGTCGGATGATGGCTGTGAGGGGGGCCATGTAGATGTTGAAGAGGTTGGGGCTCAGTGATGAACCCTGTGGGACTCCGCAGTTGATTTTCGTGGGGAAGGGTGGCAGTCTGATCCTTTGGCTTCTTCCGGTGAGGAATGATCAGATCCCGTCTAGGGCTGTTCCTTGTATACCTGTGTCTTGTAGTCTGGTGACAAGTGTGCAGTGGGAGATGGTGTTGAAGGCCGCTGATAGGATGAGGGCTGCGGAGTGACCTTGGTCCAGGAGGGTGTGGATGTCGCCTGTGGCAGCGAGTAGGGCGGTTTCTGTGCTGTGGTTGCTTCTGAATCCGGATTGGGACAGGTCGAGGACAGCGTTCTCTTCAATTAATCGTGTCAGTTTCCTTTTGACTGTTTTCTCTGCCACTTTGGCTGCAAAGGGGAGGAGCAAGATGGGCCGATGTTCTTGAGGTTGGTGGGGTCAGCTGTGGGCTTCTTGAGCAGGGGTCTGACTTCTGCGCTCTTCCAGTCATCTGGGAAAACGACTGTTTTGAAGGTGGTGTTGATGATGCATTGTAGTTCAGGTGCAATGGTGGCCGCAGCTCTGTGGTAGATGTGAGGGGGGCAGGGGTCGTGGGGGCCCCCGAGTGGAGGCTTTTCATGACGAGGTGGTGTCTTCAGCCGTGATCGGTGTATCGTTGGAGATGGTGGGCCGTCTGTGGCGCCTGGTGGATGGTCTATGAAGTTGACGTAGAGGTTTTTGAACTTTGAAGTGGAAATAGGTTCCAAGCTTGTTGCAGAGGTCTTGGAATGGGGTGAGGTCTGTGGCTTTCCTGTGTGAGTTGGTGAATTCTTGAATGGCACTGAAAAGGTCCTTGGAGTTGGTGGAGTTGGCTAGGATTTTGGTGTAGACGAAGTTCCTCTTGGTGGCTCTGATCTGGTTATGGTAGTCTGTCATGTCGTCCTTGTAGGTGGTGTGGTTTTTGGTTGTCTTGGTGTTTCTCCAGTTCTTCTCCAGACTTCTGCAGGTGTGTCTGGCTTCTTAGAGAGTGGTGGTGAACCAGGCGGCTTTCCTGGGGTGTTGTCTGTTGGGGTTGCGTAGCGGGGCGAGCTCGTCAGCGCAGTTGGAGATCCAGGTGTGGAGTTCTCTGGCTGCATCGTTTGTGCCGGGTGCCCAGGTATGGTTGTCTCAGGTGAGGGTGGAGTTAAGCTGCTCATCGGTAACCTTGCTCCAGTTCCTTTGTGGTGGGCGTGGGGCTGGTTTGGGTGCCTTGGGTTTGTTGATGGCAAAGTGTACGCAGTGGTGGTTGGTCCATGGTGGCTGCTTTGTGTGGCTGAATTGGACGCTGTTTCCTGCCACAAAAGATGGGGTCGAGGGTGTGTCCTGCTCTGTGGCTCGGTGTGTTGACAAGTTGTTTAAGTCCGATGCTGGTGAGGTTTTCACGAAGGATAGTGGAGTTGGGGTCGCTGGGGTTGTCGAGGTGGAAGTTCAGGTCTCCAATGAGTATGTAGTTTGTTGCGGCGATGGCGTGGGGTGCGATAAAGTCTGTGCTGGTGGTGGCCAAGGGTGTTTGGGGACCGGGGGTCTGTAGACGAGAGTTCCGTGGAGTGTGGCTTTGAGGGTGGTCTGGATCTGAAAGTGCAGGTGTTCAGCGGAGGGGAAGGTTTTGCTGGAGGTGGTGAGGCGGAGGGTGTTCTTGTGGGCGATGGCGAGGCCCCCTCCTGGGTGGTTGGGGCGGTCTTTCCTCTAGATCTTGCCTCCATCTGGGAATGGCGGTGCTGATGTCAGGGGCGGAAGATGTGTTGGTCCAGGTTTCTGTGAAGAAGGCGATGTCGGGCGAGAGAGAGAGTCAAGTAGGTTCCATATTTTCATGGCGTCTTTGTGTATGGAGCGTACATTGAGGAGGATGCATTTTAGGGTGTCGCCGGTGCTGGCGTCGCCAGTGTTGGAGGCCGGGGTGGTGGTGAGGGTCTGGTGGCAGTGGAGGCAGGAGAACTGGCCGTGGGTCGTGTTCGGCGAGGCCTGTTGGCGTTCTCTAAGTCTTCCAGGGTTGAGTGCGCGGAGGGTGGTGGTGTCATAGAGATGAGTAGTGGGAGGTCCAGGGTTCCTGGCGCTGGCCGCAGTCGTGTCACGGACGGGCACAGGCGGGCTTGCCTCTGGCGCGCCCACTGTGCGACTGCACAGCGTCTGCTATTAAGTAGGGGATGTGGGAGGGAGGAGAGGCTGGGAGGCGGGAGCGGGGGAATTCTGGGGGGGATATTCCAGGGGGAGCGGCCGCAGGGGCGGCGAAGGGCAAAAGAAACAGGCAGGCACGAGAAATTAAAAACAGTAGTGGAATTAGAGCAAGACACAGATGGAGACAATAAGAGTGGCACAACAGGGAAAAAATTAAGAAAAAAACGGAAGGCAGTCTGGTCCCAGTTGGAGCGGGCAGCAGGAGCGGACAGCAGCCACGAACCTCCCAAAGAGGAGGTCGGATCTGGAGGCAGAGATGGCACAGCGGAGCTGCGGGGAAAGAGTGGACCTAGACTGAGGGTCGAAGGTCTTACTTAGATTTATCCCTTTCTCCAGAAATCAAAGAGCTTTTATTATCACCCAGCACTAAATCTGACCGTAATCTATCATAAGCTAGAGTGAGCTTTTCTGTATCCTTAGATTTTATATTGAGACTCTTCCACCAAATGCTTTACAGACTATCTATCTTGATGGAAACCCCATGGCGGAGAGCTGCGGAGACAAAGGAAATATTCTAAGGTGCAATTGCATCATGCTGCCTTCCATGTTCACTTCAGAGGTAACACAGCCCTGACAAAAGCAAATAACACTTTTTCAGGACTGTATTAATAATGCTGGAAATTGAGTCACAGAGCTGCTTTTAACATTAGCAAATTGTGAGCCTTAGTCCAGCATCAAACCTCCCGCAGCCCCATATATCTTTGCAATTTTCTCCCGCCATTCTTCAGCAGTAAACCCAATTCTTCAATAGGGGATATTTCTGCCAGCTGAGTTCGATCTGAGAAACCTTGCCCCCTCTGCATTTTCCTGTGCTACCTCATTTTGTGAGTTCACGCCGATTACTGTTGTTATCATAAATAACATATTTTTTCTCCCTCTCTCGTCTTGGGGTATTTGTAATGTTAAAATGTCTGCTTTTTTTCACAGCACCCTCACCAAACGTCAACAGGTTAATCATCACATCCCTTTCAAGAAGAACCCCCCCTTAAGGTCCCAAACATTCCATCAATACTCATGTCATAAAATAATCCTTCCCTAACCCCATACACCACCTACAGGCCAATATTTGGCCTACTGTGTGGTGCTAATACTTCAGAAAATGTTGCCACCCACCATGGTACTTACAAGGGTTTCAAAACAAAATGCTAAGGGACTAGTCAGTTTGAAATTGCTGGGGATGTGAGACAGTGCCTAATATCAAGGAAGTATTACTCAATACCCATGACCAGGAAATGCTTATTCCTTGGTTTGTTTAAACCTCTCAGCTGCATTTGATACTATCAACCCGTAGGTGCTTCCAGACTGATTGCAATTGACAGAATTGTACTATCTTGGTTTGACTCCTTCCTGCAAAAATGTATCTCTCAAAGTCATGATGGGTCCATTTGTTTGCGGATCCGCCAACACTATGGATCTGGTGCACTCGAGCCCCTGGTCTTTTGCCACCACTATTCAATGTTTACAGACACCGTTCTCCAAGATTCTGAACACCCATTAGATTAACTACCATATGTGGACAGATAACACTCGGCTTCATTTCAAGCTTGAAGAAAATTTAATGAATCATCCTAACATGTCACTACGTATTCCATATCTTTCACTGTATGCAGACACACTGGTTCTTCCTGAATGTTGAAAAAACAAATACTGCTCTTGGGGCCCAGCAGCCCAGTCCCCCTCTCCACTGACTTTGACAATTGACTGGCATCCTTTCAATCCGAGGACAAAAACTCTGTTATCTGTGAGTGCTGCCTGCCAACAAGCTCTCCTTCGACACCCAAATAAATGAGATCTCCAAATCAGTATTCTTCTATTTGTCTCTGTCAAAAGCAGGTCTGCCATTCCTTTGCCTCTCAGAAAATTACCCCAGTCGTCATCATGGTTATATACAATCTGTATTATTGAAATTGCATTTACATGGTTCTGTCCAAAAAATAAGACCAAGAAGACTCCAGAATGAATTTTACGCATCTCCTTCCTCAACTTGACATGACCAAATCATTTCATATTGAAATCCATCTGCTGGTGCAAAGTAAAGGAAGATCAAACTTTGAAACCCTTTGTCTCATCCACAAAGCATAGTATGGTTGCTCATCGGATTATCTTACCAAGTTTTTGGTTCCTCATCTTTCTATTAGTTCCTGTCCATACATCTCACACAATACAAGAACTTTGGCAGAAGATCCGTTACATGGATATGGTCTAGCTATATGGAACTCTCAACCTCAACAGCTTAGATGAGCATCAGAATGTTGATAGCTTTCAGACTCTTATCGTACTTCTATCCCCAATTTAAAGGAGTTCTAAAAACCAACATCTTGAAGCAGGTGTAATCACAAATGTTTATTTCAGTGCTACATGGATAACCCTGATACTGAGGATTGTGATCTGAGCTCCCTGCAACATGGCATTCCACTTGAAATCAATCACTACATTTATTCAGTGCATTCATTGCAGAGTCCTGTTTTTAAGTGCACTTTAAAAGCAGGGCCACTGGAATTATGTTATTCTACAGTGCAACATTTTTTGCATAATTATGGATTTGCCGTGTTTGCCACATGATTAATCTGTTGCATAATTTGCAGATTTCCCCCCCAAAAATTGTTTATTGCTCTAACTGATCAAAACGTATTAAAAATGTGGTGACGCGTGTTGCTTTACAGCGTCAGGCACTTCGCAAAGGTTGTCTGTTCACCTTCCAGTTGTATATTGCTGTAATTGGGTGGCTTTTCAACCAGTAAAAAGCTTGTCCAATTTGTCTGCAATCTGTCCTGTGTGCCGGGAAACCTCCGGGTAGCTGTGCGCCTTATAAATTTAATAATAATAATAATTTAACTAGTACTAATACTGTGAAACCTTTGTCCAGAATGTTACCATGTGTAAAAATTATAAGATAATGAACTGATGCCAGAAACCAGTCCCAGGATGCTTGTTTCCGGTCCAGGGAAGACATGGCTTGGCAGTTCGGGCTGGACTGTTCCCATGAGGCACAGGATCAAGACCGATTTGCATATAGCTGAGTCTGAACTGGGGTGGCGAAGTGAGCTAAAGAACGATGATGAATTCAACCCAGATCTGTGACTGGGAGTGAGTGTCTGAAAAGTTTCAGCACTCCGTCCATCATCTCCTTGTATTTGCTCTGTTCGCCCTACGTTGGCAGGGTATGCCCAGACGTGGATCCCTTGCTCACTTTGCCACTGTATTCAAGCTAGCCTGACTGATGAGGGCTGTTAGCCCAAAACCGGTCCCAGGATGCTTGTTTCCGGTCCAGGGAGCACCTGGCTTGGTAGTTCAGGCTGGACTGTTCCCAAGAGGGACAGGATCAAGACTGATTTGCATATAGCTGAGTCTGAACTCGGGTGGCGATGTGAGCTAAAGAACGATAATGGATTCAACCCAGATCTGTGATTGGGGGTGAGTGTCTGAAAAGTTTCAGCGCTCCGTCCATCATCTCCTTGTGTTTGCTTTGTTCACCCTAAGTTGGCAACTTATGCCCAGACGTGGATCCCTTGCTCACTTTGCCACTGGATTCAAGCTAGTCTGGCTGATGAGGGCTGTTAGTCCAAAACCGGTACCATGATGCTTGATTCCAGTCCAGGTAAGACATGACTTGGCAGTTCGGGCTGGATTGTTCCCGGGAGGAAAAGGGTCAGGACTGATTTGCATTGAGCTGTGTCTGAACTGGGGTGGCAAAGTGAGCTAAAGAACAATGATGGATTTAACCCAGATCTGTGATTGGGGTCGGGAGACTAAAAAGTTTCAGCGCTCCGTCCATCATCTCCTTGTGTTTGCTTTGTTGGCCCTGAATTGGAAGGGTATGCCCAGAGGTGGGTCCCTTGCTCACTTTGCCACTGGACTCAAGCTAGCCTGGCTGATGAGGGCTGTTAGCCCGAAACCGGTCCCAGGATGCTTGTGTCCGGTCCAGGGAAGACATGGCTTGGCAGTTCGAGCTGGACTGTTCACATGAGGCACAGGATCACAACTGATTTGCATAAAACTGAGTCTGAACTGGGGTGGCGAAGTGAGCTAAAGAACTATGATGGATTTAACCTAGATCTGTGACTGGAGGTGAGTGTCTGAAAAGTTTTAGCGCTCCGTCTATCATCTCTTTGTGTTTGCAATGAACTGATACTATCCCAAAAGGTGCCTCATTATTCAGTGTAATTTGCAATTTGTTGTCGCATAATTTAGTCAATCTTGCCGTATAATCTAGTTTTCTCTTGCCGTTTTATTCCAGTGAGCGTAAAGGCCACTTTAGGGACCTCTGATACCTATTTGGCTAGTCAAACAAATATCCCCTTATAGTGGACCTTTGCTCAATGTATAAGCGAAAAGCTCTTTGTAAGGAATCCTGTCGCTAAGTATTCTACTATAATGATGTATGTGTTCCATTCTATGTAGAATGTCATAAAAGGGAAGCTTTTAAGAACAATTGTTTCATCATAATGTTGCTCTCCTTTTCTATCAAGTGTTAGCATTTGGCCATTCCGTCCGACAAGGCAATGGGACCAACTTCTCTGCTGTCTAAATCTGTTTTAATATTACCTTAATTTGTAGTGCTAAAATAGGTAAATATACATTTTAGAAAGCAAACAGGTGAAGTAATTGTTATTGTATCAAATTAGTAAACTATGGACTCTTTTAACCTAGGTGTACAGTGGAGAAACGCAGAGGAGAAATAGACTTATTAAAACCCAGATACAAATAAATTTAACAATGACGAGGTTTATGCAATGTGTTCTATGAAGTACAACTATCATAGTGTTTCTATAATTCTTCTTCTTTCATATAAGAGTTGATAGAAGATTTGTCTTATCCGTTCTTAAATCCACTGCTAACTTTTTTATCATATATATATATATATATATATATATATATATATATATATATATATATATATATATAAATATTATCTACTGGCGGTCCCCAGTAGATAGTTACAGTTAGGACCGTGTTTCCATAGGAAATCCGCAACATTCTATTTGGAATAACTTTGGCGCCGATTGACGAATCCTCGCGAAATTCTCAAAATAGGTGGGGCGCTCCGCTCCGCTCCTTCCCTGAAAGTCTCGGGGGGATTCGTCAAGCGGGGGCTGAGTAAAAAGGGGGGGTCCCAAAACACGTTTTCCCCATGCATTTTTCCATAGGACCTTTAGTCCGAGATACAGCCCGAACGGCTGAACAGAATTACTTGAAATTTGGCAGAGAGGTAGCCCTCAGGTCAGGGATGTGCCTTTTGAAGGTCTCGTGTAAATCTGTTCAGTATTTCCTGAGAAAATAGCATTTAAATCAATATATATATCTATAGGCGCGCTCCGAGCGCGTACCGTAAGCTTACCGTACGCGCACGCCGCCGTGCGCGAGCGCGATTCTGATTGGTTGTTAGATCTTAGTAAACATTCGAATCGGTCAAAACCAGGAAGTGTCGGCCGCCATTTTGTCTCTCGCACTCTGAGGGGGTGAAAAACAAAGGTGGAGAACGTGAAAAGGGGGCAGGGTGGACAGTTCCTGACCCCCTAGCCTTTGTCAGGGGGTCCCAGAAGGACCCCCAAGGGCAAAAATTAATTGTAATTATTTTTCGAAAAATCGCGGAATGCGCGTAGCGTACGCGCACGGCGTAAACAGAAAAATTCCGCGAACTTCGCGTAACGATTCCGCGACTACGCGTACCGTACGCGCACGGCAACATTTTTTTTTCAAAAAGGAGTGATTAAAAAAAAATAAAAAAAATTGTGAGGTATGGTTGGCTCTTAAAAGAGCCGTTGTGTTAATACAGGGATAGAGGAAAGAAAGAATGGGAATATTATGAACGTCTACAAACGTGCTGGTCTATCTTATTGTTAATAAGGGAAACACTGTTCTCCCCAAAAACAATAAGACCACAACACGTTGTACACCTCATTGAAACTCTCCGAAATCGAGGGTTAATGTCCAGAGGAGCTGAAGAAGGTGATGCTCCCACCTCAGAGGAAGGGCTCAGCTGAGCTGCCGATGATGTGCTCGGCTGAGCTTCTGAGGTTGGGCTCCGGTGACTTACTGAAGAGTTTTCTTCAGTATGTCGAGCAAAGGTCCTGGGATGTTTATCCCTAATGTGTCTCATCATAGAGTGATTTCCAAAGGAATACTTCTTCCTTGGATTTCCTCTAGATAAAACACGGTCACAAAGTGTGCAAGTGACCAATGGAGCATTCACCTTTTTCTGCCCCTCTGGAAAAGTAAAATACTCCCACACAAAAGAATTATTTTGTTTCCTCCTACTCTGTCTGATGATGGTGCTGCTAGGCTCACTCTCAGAAGAGGACTGCTGCTCTGCCATTGTATCTCAATGTCAATTCAGCTCCTTCTCCTAAGGGATCTCAAGCAGTAATGAGGGGGATGGGTGTGGTGTTGGAAGTTTCTGGAACTGAAAGTAGTTTAAACCAATGAAAAGTGTTCTTTCTGGATCACATGACCTACCGTGCGCGCTCCGTAAGCTTACGCTACACACTCGTAAACAAGTACACATGCGCAAACGTGACGTAAACATGTGCTTACGGAGCGCGTACGTAGGACGCACTCGCGCATGCGCATTACACGCACCCGCGTAACCGCGACGTTGGTTCCGCGCAACGCGCATGCGTGTACGCGTTGCCGAAGAAGTACGCATGCGTACGTACGTCACGCATGCGTAGGTACGTCACGTACGCATGCGTAGGTACGTCACGTATGCATGCGTACGTACGTCACGTACGTATGCATACCTACGTCGCGTACATATCACGTAAGCGCACCGTACTTATGATGTACGGAGCGCGTAGCGTCAGCTTACCGTACGCGCACGGCAAAAAATCCATAAAAAAAAAAATGTCAAAGTTTCAAGGGTTGTAGAAGATAATAACTGTGATGTACAACTATATGTAAACATTATTTTTTTTTAAATTAACCATTCCATAATGCAGGATATAGTACATATATTATTTTATACATAGGTTGGATATTATTTTATAACAAAAATCTCAAAAAAAAAAAAAAAAAAAAAGATTTGCATTTAAAAAACCTTTGAAATTCACTGAAAAAACCATAGGTTTCACACACGTTATAGTTAGGAATTAGCATTTAAAAAACCTTGCAAATTCACTGAAAAAACCATAGGTTTCACACATGTTATAGTTAGCAGGACATTTCACTCGTGAAAAACCAATGAAATTCCCCCGTTATAGTTAGTGCAGGCAACTATAACTCACACGACCGCAATCCTCCGCTGATGACGTCAAATATTACATCACTGATGACATATGTGTCTTTCTGAAAAATAAATATTTGTAATATATGTATAGCTAAAGATTAATGGAAGAAGACATGGGTAAATAAGTGTCTAAATACAGTGATGTAATATCTGATGTCATCAGCAGAGGATTGCGGTCGCGTGAGTTATAGTTGACTGCACTAACTATAACGGGGGAATTTCATTGGTTTTTCACGAGTGAAATGTCCTGCTAACTATAACATGTGTGAAACCTATGGTTTTTTCAGTGAATTTGCAAGGTTTTTTAAATGCTAATTCCTAACTATAACGTGTGTGAAACCTATGGTTATTTCAGTGAATATATATATATATATATATATATTATCCATTGCTTTTGCATAGTCCATCTTTATTTATTTGCATTATGGACCGTTTCTTAACTCACCTTATCAATAGTCTTTAATGTATAACATATTTTTATTTTTCCAGCGAACTAAGCAATAGTGTCTTGTAAAAGCAATGCACTTCATAGCCCAAGCAGTATATCTGATATCTTTCTATACAGATGATGTATGGTTTATTTTTCAACTTGTGTTAGAGAATTATGGCTTTATAAACTGTAGAGGACAGAAGCGACTTTGAGATGCATAATTCATATCCTAAAGCCCTGTTTTATAAAGGGATGTGGCAAGAGCTGAATCATTCATTGTAATTGTCACAATACTGTCCCCAAGGTGCTATAGAAAACAAAAGTGCAGAAACAAAAGAGCTTGTCAGCAGTTCATGTAAAGGCTATTGGCTTAGCAGTGAGGAAATGTTAAATGGTATTTGTTTATTGGTTCCTTTAACATTTTTGACGCAGTGCAACTTTAGCCAAAAATATGGCACAGATTTATCATCACGGCCTCAACTGAGAACAGCCTTGTTTTGCATGTATTCCTCAAGTTAGAAACATCCCAAAACAGTTGGGTTTTCTTGAAAGCAGCAGGATAGATCTAGAACTTTACCTTCAGAAGAGTCATACTCGGAGAAAATCTGTTTCTAAAGGTGGTTGCAGAATCTGCTTTCATTTAAAATGTGTAAAACAAAAATAAGCCAGTCATGTAAAACCAGATTAGCCAATGATTACACAATCTTAAATAACTGGTTCTATGGAGATTCAATTCTAGAAGTCTTAAAAACATTCTTTTAAATCTTATGCATGTACTAAATGATGCAGAGAAGAATACTGGCTAATGCGAATAATGAGCATGATGGGGATACATTTATGTGAGGTGGGTGGCTGTACTAATAAATGGTACTACATGTACCCCGGGTCTGTAGATTAAATGCTACTATTGGGTCTGAAACAGTCATTGTGCCACTCACTAAAGTAGCCTTTTAAAACAGTCTGTAGTGCAATTTTAAGTTGCAATTTCGACCTGGCAAAATAAACCTTTTAATATTCACACCAGGGACCTATAGGGATGTGTCCAACCAGGAACGTACAGATCCCTTTTATTCTTGAAAACTCACAAAGAAGTACGTCTGGTGTCTTGACAAAAAAAGGTATGTAGAAAAGTGAAAATGTGATGAAGCCTCTTGTGGTGATTATTTCATAATACTGCCTCATAGATTGGGGCAATTGGAGGCAGATATTTTTAAGGAAAATAAGATAGGGATTGAAATATGTTTAACGCCCATGTCTGATCCTTTCCTCATTATTGATAATTTTAAGGCTCTTTTGGGTAACATTGCTTCTCACCTGATAAAAACAATAGGCGGGGGCCAAAAAAGGGGCCTCAAATGGTTTGATGCAGAATGCTCTGCTGCCTAAACAAGCTTAACTAAGGACTTACAACAAGTGCCGCTTGATAGAGACCTGGTTAGAGCGGCCAGGACGAAATATAAAGTTGCAATCAAGAAGCGGAAAAACGAATTAAAGACCAAGGCTTGGGAGGATCTTATTAGCTGTGGAGTTGAGGGACACTAGCCTTTTTTGGAAGGTTATAAACCGACCTTTTTTAAAATCTGATGATAAGGAGGTAATACAAGTGCAAATAACTGAAGACTCCTGGGTAGTACATTATAGCAAAATTTTTAATCCAAGGGAGGTAAAATTATCTGATATGGTGGATGTTGGTAATTTTAATAAGGAGACAGCCAAAGAGCTTAGTGCCTCACTGACTCTTGATGAGGTAAGGAGTGCTCTATGCAAGGGTTCTGCTTTAAGGGCCCCAGGGCCAGATGCAGTGCCCTTGGACTTCTTTAAATATAATTTGGATGTATGGGTGCCACTCATACTAAATGTATTTAGAGCAATAGTGGTTGGATTTATCCCAGCTTCTTGGAAAGATGCTCTAGTGGTTCCGATTTTTAAAAAGGGCAATAAATCGGACCCGTGCTGTTACAGGCCGATTTCACTATTAGATACGACCTGTAAATTAATGGGCAGGGTGATATTGGCACGTCTTGAAACCTGGGCGGATACAGCTGGTCTCATTGTAGACTCCCAATATGGGTTTAGAAGGGGCAAGGGAACCACCGAACAGTGCCTAAACTTGGCGCTAATCATGGGCAAGTACATGGGTGCCAAGCATAGTTCCATCCACTTGGCATTCATGGATTTGTCTAGCGCCTTTGACACGGTATGTAGGGCCAAGCTGTGGCAGATGATGGAGACTATGGGATTTGAAGAGGCATTGGTGTCTCTGCTCCGTAGACTACACGCTGCTACTACAGTTAGTCTTCGTTATGGCCCGGGTGGGGAAAAAACTAAACCCATTCCATCGACCGAGGGTGTGCGCCAGCGATGTATCTTGGCTCCCTTTTTATTCCTGGTCTATACTAACGGGCTGGAAAGTTTTTTGCTGGAGTCTGGTGCTTATTTTCCACAGGCCAATGGTAAAAGGTTACCAATGCTGTCATATGCAGATGACACGGTTTTAATGACACTGACTGCTAATGGCATGCAGCTCTGCTTGGATGCCTTTGAGAAGTTTATGGGGAGTTTAGACCTGAAAGTCAACTTTACTAAATCCTTCGCCATGACCTGCGGTTTGAAAAGTGTCAAAACACGTAGATACAGGGTGAGGGACTCTATTATATTGAAGGTTGACAATTTTAATTATTTGGGCAACTTATTTAATAAGAAATTGAATTGGGATACTTTGATAATAGCTCGGGCCCAAAAATTTTCACAATCTGCTGAAGCCCTTTTTCGATTTGCCAACAAATTAGGACAAAAACCAGTACCTACCCTAATATCCCTATATAAAGCCAAGTGTGTCTCGGTTGCAACCTACGGTGCTGGAGTGTGGGGTTCTCATAATATTGGAAAGTTAAAGGTTATGGAGAATACTTTTATTAAGCGTCTTCTAGCCGTTCCATCGAGAACCTCGAATAATTTCTGTCATGGGGAGGTAGGCATTGAGTATCTCAGCGACATCATACATGTGTCTCCCCTATTGTTATAGGCTAAAGTTTGGCAGTCTGAAGATTTAAAACTATCACAGGAAATTTTGCAGGACTGTCTTAAACTTGACCATTGTATGAAGATCCCTTGGCTCTTGTATGTTAGGGATACTTTTTATAAGATTGGGTTAAAAAATATATTTGATAGCCCAGACCAGATTGGTAAGGACTTTAAGCCCCTGATAAAAAATGCCTATCGTCATAACCTTGGTACCTTACATTCTAGCAAGTATCAATTGTACCTGAGGGGTAAGCTGTCTTGCCCATTTTATTTATTTTATATTACTCAATCGCAATGGCGTTTCTATTTGACAAGGTTTCGCATTAGCACCTTACATTTTCTACTTGCATTCCCAAAGCAAGGGGGGTGGTTCAAGAGTTTGCCTCTGTGCCCTTGTAATAACAGAGTTTCGCAAAGCACCATCCATTGTATTTTATTCTGTGCACTGTATAAACCTCCAAGAAATAGATTTCTTAAACCAGTCTTGGTATCTTTTGGTTCCAGTTTTTACAGAGAGGCCTATGAACATTTATTATCCTTGTCCACCCCAAGTATTTGTAATGCTGTATTGAGCTTTATTAGATCGGCCCTTGCCATTAGAAACCGTTACTGAAGTCAGCGAGTGATAATATTTTATAATGGATTTACCTGTCAAATGTTATTTTTAATGCACTGCTAAAAAATCCTTATTGTATTTTGGATTTTTGGGTATCTCTTTTAATATGTGTGTACTGTTTTTATTATATGTGTATACTTTTATGATTCCTTTTTGGATTTGAAATAAAGTTATTTGACTTGACTTGCCTCATAGATTTACTCTGTTTAATGGAGGAGGGCTTAATGTGCCTGATTACAGGAGTGTGCTTGCTGTAGTGAGTGCTCAAGATACAGAAACTTTGCTAGATCCACTGACTGTTCCTTAATGTGACTGCAGATATCTGAATTTAATAACTATGATGAACTGACTGGGCCTGATGAAGGGTGAGTGTACTGCATCGGATAAACGCTACTTTGTTTAAAGGAGGTTTTCATGCTTGATGTCATGTGACTTTGAATCATGAGATTACTCCACATAATGCAAGTGACTGCCTCTTGTGGGTGACTAGTGCATTACCAGGGTGACAGTGCCTGAATGAGGCATCTAAACCAGGTAAATGTATCGGTGCCTGAATGGATGGCTATCGCTGAAGCAGTAAATTTGCCTACTGGAATTGGCCATGTTTGATGGGGAAGATGGTCCTGATAGAGGTTTCGGTGCCTGACTGAAGTAAATTGACCTTAAGCCTCTGACTGCCTGAAGAGTGTGATTATGACTGATTATGAGAGAGCACCTACATGGAAGTGTTGCAGGGATTCTGCTCAGGTACAGAACTATGCTTGGGAATACAGAAGATTAGTAGATAATGACTGAGTCACAGTACCAACTTAGTACCAGGAGCCCGAGTCCAACTAGCTATAGTGTCTCACTTGCCCTCCTACTCATAACCAGAGAGACAAGTGAATTGACACCCGTGAATAAGACACTCCAGACCCTTTCAGGGATCGCATTAACAGGACACCTCCTTTCGCCCACACACTCAAACTCTTCCCCGATAAAATATAAAAGAGACACAAAGGAAGTTTGAAATGTTTGTTTAAACTATTGTGCTCTAGAATGAAGTACATGTGCCACAATCAGAAAACAACTACCTAACAAAAATACAACCAGTATTGTCAATAAACCGCATATTATGAAAAACCATGTCATAATATAATATAGAATAGCCTAACCCCCTTCACCTTCTAAAGAAAAAAAATGATTATACAGAAAAGATCTCTGGGTTTAGCAGCAGACCCTGTACCTTAGCATACACAGATGGATGCTCTACATCTCAGAAACAGCCGTGATCTTCTCTCAGAAAATTTTCATCTCTCTCTGTGTTACATTGCTGTGCATTCCTATATGGCAAGGTTTACATGTCCATAAACAACAGCTGCATTTCTGTGTTGTGTCTAGGCATGTGTGCCTCACCAGAACAAAATAACAAGGGACATTGTTGTTTGACCTGGTCTGCTGTTCAGACTAAATCCAAGGAAAGAACAGAATGAGAAAACAACTGCAGGTTCTGTGTGAAAATATAATGTGGCACAGAGGTAGTAACATGTGCAAAGCTAATATTGCATTGTGCACAGTTAGGCTAACATAGGGAAATTACAATAAGCCCTATATAGAACACATGACAAGTACACATGAAAGTATAGGTGTATGTTTAATGTGCGGTGGTGGGTGATTGAGGGTGCTGTATGAGTGACTGTAATTGATGAGAGTGATTTTTGTTGCATTCTTCAGAGTGGCACAGACAAATGCAGGGCCATGTTTGACAAAAGAAGATATTTATTCTTCTCAGAGCCAGACCGCATAACGACAATCCCCATTAACAGCTCCAGGCGTCAGCCACCAACTGACTCTAATGGAACCTGGAATATGAACTTCCTACCCACGTTCCATAAATCATATTACACCGCTTGACTACATTCTACTACCTATAAACACAACACATCTTCCCCCTTTTACGAACCCCACAAATAACCCAAAGACAGACAAAACTAGGACTAAAGAGTTTGCCCATACTACAGTTTGCACACAACAATGTTACAAACAAAACAAAACCCCCAAAACAAACCAACACAGATTCAACTACGAAACCACAGAGACCACACAAAACACATTCATGGAAACTCCACGCCCTCCAGCCAACCAAAGGACAAATACCCCCACAGCACCAACACATCACTCCAACACATAGTCTTTCAAACAGTTAGGTCAGGCTTCTCTAAAGTCGGTCCTGGAGGAACGGATCAATACCCGATTTTTAAGATAACTACTGTGAGAAGTTGGCCTGGTATATTCTGTCCACTAGTTATAGTGGGCACCCTGTACCAGTTCAAACAACACCTTATTGATGATAGGTTAAAGACAACCTTTACTGAAAGCTATCCTAGTGGTACCTACGGAGAGCAGCCTTCAGGCTAAGTCTTGAAGGAATGTAAAGCAGCTTGTTTTACCAGTCTATAATCTCTTGAATGACCAAATGAAAGGCAACCACACCAGGTATATATATAAAATATATGTATTTATTTCTAAACACACCCTACTAGACTCTTTATGAGGCTAGAGGTCAAAACACATAAGTTACACTTCAAATATGACAGTAATAAGCATAAATACACGTCAGGCCCTAGGGGCGAGCCAAACCATATACTAAAATAGTGGTATAAGAACCACAACTTAACTAGACACAAGACCTAGGACCTGTAGAACCGCTGGTACCCCAGGGAGCCACACAAGGTAGGGACACAGGGGATCCACGGGGGCCGTGCGCAGTGTGAGAACACAGCCGCGAGCTCCCGTTAGCTTTTATGTGGAAAGTCGCGGTTAGATTTTTAAAGATTAGGCACACTTAGAAATTAGTCAGGACCAAACCCTTTGGGACTTAGGAAGTTCTAGGGTCAACACCCACGGAAGCACCAGAGTACTTGTGTTACCTCATCCAGGGAAGTCGGTTGCATAGGTGTCGGGTCGCGTCGTCGTTTTCAATGGGAGCTGGCAAAGAAGTGCTGCTGCCGGGAAGATGCGAAGTGTCCGAAGAGATCCAAGCCTGGATCAAAGTCGAGAAGAACCTGAAAGCAGAGGGGACAGAGTCTGGGTCACTAGCCAGTGACTAGGAGGACGATAGGCGAATACCCACCGATGTCGGGTGATTTCAGGTGAAGAAGGTAAAGCTTGACTCTTCAGCCACGAGGACCAGGAGGAGTCGAGGATGACCAGGAGCTGGTTTCGAGTTGTCCCACGAAGGATGTCGAGTGCTACAGCATCGGTGCCCGGATTGAACACAACAAGCCTTGGCAACAGCAACCAATGCAGAAAGGAGAAAGATGCTTCGGTGCAGACCAGCAAGGTCTGTGGGACTCACCAATTGGTAGGGAGTCAGGCCACATCTGGAGCAACCAGGGAAGCCCAAGGAAAATCAAAGTTACCCTCATAGGGACCCACCAGTCGACGGACCAGGGATCGCAAAGGGACCTCAAGAGGAAACTCAAAATGGCAGCCCATGGGTCACTCAGGGTGACTAGGCTGACAATCTTTGGTGGATTCTCTGCTCGAGATGGGGGCTACAAGTAATCCCAAGCATGACTTGAAGAGACATCGAGAAGTCAATGCACTTGCAAAAGGGCACGGTGACCAGGAGTTCCGTCCAGGGATATCTCAAGTTCTGGTTACAAAGGTTCCTTACTTACACCTAAGGAAGGGGTTGGACTAACTCTGGGGACCCACCTATGGGAGGGCTTGGAAAGAGGGGTGGCTACACCCATTTCCTTTGTCCAGTTTCGTGCCAGAGCAGGGGCTGGAAACCCCTGAACCGGTCGGTTTGAGCTGGACTATGCACAGGGACACCAAATGTGCCCCCAGTGCAGGACTTCAAAGCACTCGGAGAGTGCTCCCACCCAGCCCCAATACACATAAGCCTGCCTGGGTGGTGGTTACACCTCCCTGTGACAGGAAACTTATTGTCCAGGCCACCCCTGCCAGAGTTTCGCTCAGCAGCAGGAGGCCAGACCCGTGTTTGTGGCTGAACCATCCATTTTGTGATGCCAGGGCTCTGTTAAGTTTCTACCGGGTATACCAGTACTGTCATGTCTCTCCCTCTAGAAGAGTGGAATCATATTCTCACATCATTGATATGGGGGTATGATTCCAAGGTTTGTGACACGAAACACGACATGTTTCCGTGCAGTCAGTCCAAAGTTAGCATTAACTGTTTTAGATATAATGCACTTAAGAGTATATGGTTAGGCTACACTACTGACAACCCCGGAGAAGAGATTCTGAAGGTTGCAGAGGGGCGTTCCTTCACGTTGGGTGGCTTGGCGGATTGGATGCTGGTGAAGCTGCAGTTCCGGCAGGTGAAGGGTCCTTGGGTGCGCTTTGGGGCGGCTAGGAAGCAGGTGTGTGATCGTCCGGTGTTGAGTGCGTGGAGGGTGCTGGCATCATAGCGGTGTCGGGCGTCGTGGCACTCGCGGGGGCAAGGGGTTCTGGTGCTGGGCGCGGTCCAGGCGCAGACGGGCTTGCCTTAGGCGCACCTTCGGCTTCACCTTAGGCTGCACTACTGACAACCCCGGAGAAGAGATTCTGAAGGTTGCAGAGGGGCTCAGCTCATGCCTGTGCACCCTCTCACATATAACCAAGCACCCTGCCTTCAGGATTGATAAGGCCTGCCATAGGGGTGACTGATAGGTTTCTAGGTGCAGTATTAAGTGAGATATAGTGAACCTATATCTCAGAAAGGGGTGCATGCACCACCTTACCCAGGCTGCAGTAGCAGACCTGTGGTGTCATTTTGGAGGGCTTCCCAGGGGTGGCATAATACATGCTTCGGCCCCTGCTAGGCCTCTGGGGGACCTATGCCCTAGGAACATAGTATACCATATACTAGGGACTTATAAGGGCACCTCAGAATCCAATCTGTGATGTACCTAGTGTACATGGAATCAATTTAGAGAGGAAGCAGCTAGGCTGTAGCCCTGAATAGCAGGGACCCAGCCAGACTAAAGTTGAAAAACAGTGAAACACCAGCAAAAAGTGGGGATAACCATGTGAAGCAGATCCTACTCTCCTACAACTACATTTATCTAAAAGGGGGTATGCTAAAATTTGGCAAGGATCTGGCCCTCCTGGACCGATTTTGGCGAACCCTGAGTTAGGGTTTCGCACTTGTCTCCTGCTTTCCCTTAAGGGGACTAAACTTTGCGCAGCACCACCCAAGGGATGCCCTTCTTGCACCCTTACTATTGCCTCCCTAGTCATGTCACCTGCTTCCAAAGTTGCCAAACAGCTTTCATACAACCGAACCTGCACTTCAAATCTGGGAGCATTCTGCTCAACTAAGCACCATCCCTCTGTTTGTGAGCCCTCCTTACCCTCACCCACACTCACATGACCCTTGTTGTCGACTAGAACCGCATTTTTGTCTTGCACCACCTTTTTCCATATTCCACCAAGTCTGCTTGATAATGCGCATTTTGGGAATGAATTTAGGATTACTCTTATTGGCACTGAATGTTCTTTTCACCTTCACCACATCATCCACTGAAAAGTAAACCTCTGTCACCTTTTTATCCTTATCATAGCTCAGCTTGCTTTTCAGCGGAGCACTCTCCATCTTACCACACACCTGTCCTAAATCAGATAGCCTGTCCTTGCTTGACGTGTATTCCAACAGTCAACTAGGATTCAACTTGAAAGATCCATAATTAACCTTCAGCAACTCAAAAGGAGAAACTCCCATGAGGGAGTGTAGGTTATCTTGATGACCCTGTAACCTCTCTTGCACTGCTTCAGACACATCCTCACCTGTGGTAATAGACAACTGAATTGACCCCTGGACCTTAGTTACTGTGTGGATTATTCAGGGACACCGATAGGTGCCTAACTTCAAGTGATTTTAAAAACCATTGCATTGTCTGTGACTTATACTGGACCCCATTGTCCGTAACCAGTAGCTTTTGGAATTCCCTCCCTATGAAACATATCTTTCAGCAGCTGTATTACTGCAGACGTAGTTGACCTTCTCAAAAATTTGCACTCAACCTATTATGAGTAATAATCTACTAATACCAATGCACACCTTCTCTCAGCATTGAGATTATACATGGGACCAACGAAATCCATTCTCACTTTTTCACAAGGGCAACTGGGACACCTCACCTGGTGAAGAGGAGTTCTATGCACACCTACAGTTTTGTCTGCTTCCTGACAATTTACACACCTGCTGTAGGAAAGTGCATCTTTTTGCATGGTTACCCCCTGACGTTTTGACAGATACCTGATCCCAGCTTGACTGAGTGTGTGCTGGGACCCTGCTAACCAGGCCCCAGCAACAGTGTTATTTTCCAAAACTGTACTTTTGTCTCCACAATTGACACACCACTGGGCCATATGTAAGTCCCTTGTAAAAGGTCCCAGTACAATGGGCCTTGTGACAAGAGTGGGCCTCTGAAGGACTGCACCATGTATTATACCACCCTCATAGACCCCTCACCTTAACATCCACACACTGCCATTGCCGGCAGCGTGTTTTGATGCAGACCAAGCTGAAGAGTCGACGTGGCACACATCCCTGTGTGACATTCCCACTGTTGGAAATGGCCCTTTTTGCAGGGTTATCCCCAAACTTTTTGCTTCTTCCTCTTTTATTTTTTCTGACCCGTGGTTGTTGGCTCTCTGTATAAATTGTTATATTGATTGGTTATCCATGATTGGTATATTTGTTTCACCTGTTAGCCCCTAGTAAAGTGCACTGAGTCTGCCAGGGCTGGTGACCTGGCCAGTGCAACCACTGACCAGGCCTTATCCTTCCCTTTCTGTACATGTCAGGCATCCTTATGGTGGCCCTAGGTACCCCCCTGGGCTGGGTGCAGTGTATCTGAAAGGTAGGGCATGTACTGAGGTGTGTAACATGCCCTGGTAGTGATCTACAGCCATTTTCGTTTTTCGCTGCTGAGAGGCTATCTTGCCCATAGGACAGAATGGGGGAGGCTGTTTACATGCCTATCTTCCCCTAAAGGCAAGATAGAAAATCCAAGTTTGGTATCTTTGTGTTCAGAATTTAATTATACATCTTTTTAGCAAGATGGTTTTTAAATTCACTGTGTCAGAATAGCACTTTTTAGAAAGTAGCTATTCTCCTGTTTAACCTTCCTGTGTGCCTGTGTGCAGATTGGCTGACTGGTGTCATGTGATGGGCTAGGTGGCTCCAGGAGTCTGGATGAGTCAGCAGCAGGGTGAATAGGGAGATCTGCTCTAAATGGGTGGGAGGAGTAGCCCCTGGGTTTGAGTAGGGCTGCCTCTGCCAGCACAATGCTGGCTCCACCCCCTGCTGGCCAGGCTGAGGACTCTGCCTCTTCCAGCACAAAGAAGGCTCCACCTCCTGCTGAGCGTCTAACGACCCTGCCCCTCACTCTGAAAGGAACCAGGTGCTCCAGAGCAGAGCACACCCAGGAACCGGTTTGAGCAGGGGAATCCCCCCACTGAAACAAAGAGAGACAAAGACTTGGAGGGGTATAAGAAGAGGACCCCAGACACCTAAACTTTAGATCACTGTGGAACTAAGAAGGAACCTCTGCCAAGTAGAAAGCTGGAAGGAACTGAAGAGGAGAAGACTGCCTGCTTGCTGTTTTGCTTTGCTGCCAAGGAGAGGGGAAGGACTTTGCTGTGTCCCCTTCTTTTGATTCTGATCTCCAAGGGTCTGAGGAGAGCTGGCTCCCTGTTAAGAAGTCCCAGGAACAAAAGGACTTCACCACCAGCTCCCCTGGAACTCTGCTGAGGGAGTTCTAACCTGCCTTGGAGTGCTTGCCTAGTCTTGGGGCCTCAGGAGGTCGTTTTGCTGTGTTTGGGAGCTGGAAAGCAGAAGCGTGAACAAGAGTAAATGGTACCCATTGCATCATCCATTTGAGGGACGCATCATCCGGTTGCAAGTCGCAAGAGCGAGAGTGCGAGGAGAATGTAATCGCTGCGTCATCGCAGCACCCGGAGTCCCCGCATCGCCGAGTGCGTCAAGCATCGTCCCGGTGCGTGAAGATTCGTGACGCTGCGAGGGTCGTCGCAGAACCAGTTTGCGGGCCGCACCACTACCGGTGCGTGAAAGTATCCAGTCACTGCGCGTGTCGACGCAGAGTCCCGTCCCGTGACGCATCGAGGGTTGCGGCACCAGAAGTCAGCGCTGTGCCGCGCATCGCGCCGCACCGAAGATCGTCGCATTGTACCTGTGCGTGAAGCTTCCCCCTAAGAAACCTACGCAACGAAAGCCAAAGTCATCGCATCCTCCCCCTACAGATCGGAGCCGGCGCATCCACCTCTGCTGCGTGAAGCAGGGCTGCTGCAAAGCCTCCCCAAGGTCTCAGGAGTATCGCATCACCTTTGCCATCTTCATTGTTATAGCTTTTGGGAACCTTAGCGCAACTACAGGTACTGTTGGGCACGAGAGTGTCGCATTTTGTGCATTGAGAGTCGCATTGTGCAAGACATTGATTTTTACATCCTGGAGTACTTTCTACATACTGTTGAACTATCTTTAAAGTAACCTTTTTAATTGTATGTTGGTTTTTCTGTGGTATTTGGTCTTGTGAAGTTTTTAGTAAAGATACCTTATTTTTCTAAAACTGGTGTGGAGTAAATCTGTGGTGTTTTCACTGTGTTACTGTGAGTGTTGGTACAAATACTTTACACATTGCCTTTGATAGCCTAGACTGCTCAGGCCAAGCTACCTAGAGGGTGAGCAGGGGTTATCTTAACAGTGTATCCCCCTTTCCCTGACTAGAAGCAAGGGTCCCTACTTGGACAGTGGTACCTACCCTGCCAACTAGAGACCCCCAGATCTAACACCCACCAACACTTACTGTGGCATGGGTAAGTCACCCCTTTAGCAGGCATTACAGCCCTTAGGCAGGGTGTACCATACCACAGGTAGGGGCATAGCTGCATGAGCAATATGCCCCACCAGTGTCCGCACTATTCACAGACATTGAAAGTGCAGTGAAGCCATTTTGAATACATGGGCTGGGAGTTTGTCATTACGAACTCCACAGCTCCATGATGGCTTTACTGACAACGGGGAAGTTTGGTACCAAACTTCTCAGCATAATAAAGCCACACTGATGCCAGTGTTGGATTTATTATACAATTCACTGAGGGAATCTTGGAGATGCCCCCTGAAAAATGACCAACTTCTAGTATTGGCTGAATGGTCCCTGCCAGCCATCCCTAACCAGACAAGTTTTTGACCTCGTGGGGTGAGAGCATTTGTGCTCTCAGAGGTCAGGAACAAAGTCTGCTCTGGGTGGAGGTGCTTCACACCTCCCCATAGCAGGAGCAGCAATCCTTGGTGATGAGCCTGAAAACCTGTCACCTTGATATGTGCCGATTTGTGTAGCTCTAACTAGTGGAGATGCACACCCTGTTGTCCAGGCTCCACTTTTGGGGGCAGGACAGGCAGGAAAATTAGAAAGCAGAATAGGCCTGTCCACCAGAGCCTGGCACACCCCTAGGGTCGCCAGGAGCTGAGGTGAACCCCTCTCTTAAAAATTCTCCATCTTGAATTGGAGGATTAAACCCAATAGGAACAGGGATATACCTCTCTCCCTAAAGGGAGTGGGCACCCAAAAGGTGTAGTCATCATATGGGAAACTAGCCATTGGCTTCTTCCCCCCGACCATAGTAATGCCTTTAAATTTAGTATTTAAGGGCTCCTCTAAAGCTTGTTCCTCAGATTTGATGGACCAAAAAGTAGATGTAAGAAGAGCGCTGCCAGACCAGGAACTGAACCGCTGCAGACAGAACCCGGCAAGAACCTCGCCACCTGTAGCCAGTTCGAATACTGGACATGCTGCCCTTCCATAAACCCTGCCAGGACTTCAAGAAACCAAACCCAGGAGACCTCCCAGCCTTCACCCAATCTCCAAGAACCTCCCTTTGGGTTATAAGATCTATTGCCCGCCATCCGCTGGTACAAGAACTGCAGTACTTTAGTATCGACACTTGTGTCGACGCAACTCACTACTGCAAAAACCCCAAGACCACAGCAGTAGAGAACTGACACTTGTATTGACACAATTCTGCCCTGCCAGAAGAAAGCACCGCAGCTGGATGGCCTCCCCGACCTAGAGGGATCCTCTAGGCCTAACAATCCAAGCTGTTCACAGCTTTATTACCGAGAGCCTGTACCCTCCTTCAAGTGAACCTGTTGGCCTCCTCCTGCCCTGCCTGCCTAACTGTGGCCTCTCCGAAATGGCCCAACCTCGGCGGAACTTCTCTATCCCCTGCGCATCTCCATCCTAATGATTTCCGGGCTGGTGGTGCCTCCCTTCGACCTACATTGACTCACTTACAACGACTGCAGTGTTCCAAGTGTTGGCAGCCTACTGGCTCCCATTCAGCCCCATTGCTCTCCGCTGGCCCAGAGAGGGGAACATCATTGCCGGTATTGCGATACGGATCTCTCTACCTCACCGCGCCAGTGCAGCTGTTGATGCAGTGCCCACCTTAAACTGACCCTTGCCCAGGGCTGGTCTAAGCCCCGAAGACTAGCAACGTAAGTCGAGTACTTGCCTGCTGATGCATAACCCTGTTTTCCCCACTTAGGATTGCATTGCATTCTATTGAGTACCTACAACTGTCCATCTTGTGCCAGTACTAAATGTTAATGTTTCGGATGGACAATACCAAAGTATTTCCAAGACCATATAGTACATCTACTGCCTTTTTGGAGGTATTACCTGTCTGTAACTGAGTTTAACTTGGTTCCTAAAATAAAAGTAATTAAAGTAATATTTTGTTTAAATCATTGGTCTGGAGTTAGTCATTGAGTGGGTGTTCTTGTCTTGTATGAGTGTGCACAACAAACGCATTCACACAACCCTCTGATAAGCCTAACCTCTCAGCCTAGCCACCAGTAATTTGAGAGTAAGGTATTATCTACTTTAACCTCTTCCATACCCTTGTATTCTGTGCACCCTATACCTATGTTTAGTAAAGTATATACAGAACTGGCTTCCTAGACCTGCCAACGTGAATCTCTACTTCAGTGTCCATTCCTGGGTAGCAGTATTACAGATATAGCCATTGTTTCGTGCCAGTCATCTAATGATGTCCTTAATGGTCAAGATTAATTAGTCTTAGTGTTAGTTCCAGCGGAGGAAACTCATGTTACTGTGATTGAATTTTTCAAAGACCTGTTTGCTACGGAGGGGTAACCTCAAATTCTCATTGCAGATTTCGAAGTACTGTTAAAGTCCGTTGAGATGGAAAGTTTCCTTAAATGCTCTAATATTCGTCATGTTACCATTTACCTGTTGAGCCCCAGGTAATGGTTAGGTATAGAGATTTAACCGTACATTGAAAGAAAATGTGTTGTGGGCAGGTGATTCTGGTGCAGGGTGGCAAACTAAGGGAGAAATTGTGATTGTACTGCATGACACCATCACTGAGGTTAGTTCCTTTAAGTTACTTAAAGGGAGGAAGCTTGTCTCCAAATTATGTCTATGGTAGTTTATAAGGAGGCAAGGTGGAAAGGATGGTGAGGAAAGTAAGGAAGGAGTGACATGAAGCATGAAAGAAAAACCGGAAAGGATTAAACATTCTTATGATGGTAAGTGGATAGTCAAAAAGCCTGAATTTGAGGTTGGCGTTTGGGTCATAATTCACAAACCTGGAGTGTTGGCCAAAGGGTTTCCAGGTTTGATAGGGCAGTACATATGGTCCAAGTAAATCTGAAAAGTGTAGTCACACAGGATGGCGCAGTTTGGAATGTCAGGAGAGTGGTAGAGTAAAGGGGTGTTAGATGGTCTTCATGGAAAGGATGGTCAAAATAGGTCTGCGACATCAAGAGTAAAAAATAAAGCTTGTTTTAGACTAGTTCCTTGCAAGCTTGTTGAGTTTATTTAATGCTTTTCTTTATCACATTTTGTACATTAATTGCTTGTTTTTTGTTTTATTTTATTTATATTTTGTTAAGGTGGAAGGTGTGTTATATTCTTGGTAGTCTCCTTTAATTGTAATGTGTTTATGTTTAATCCTGGCTCATGCATTCATAGAAGTTCTGTTCCAGAATTGTGGCACAGAGGATTTTGTGCTGCCTAGCTTTCAGGCTGGTACTGTGCCGTCTCCAAAGAAACTTCTATTTATTCAGCTTTTGAACCTGATTTCTTTGGATTTAACACCAACCTTTAACAATAAGCTCTTTCTTCCCCACCAACAGCTCTCCCCAACACCACCAACCCATCAACCAGTCCAACTACACACTCCAATTCCTCTTCAACTTGATTACCCTGAATGCTGTCAAGGGGGACACCTGGATATAAAATCGGGTTGGGAATTTTTCCCTCCTGGAATGTGCTTGATTGCACAATAACATTTGTACATCCTTGACAAAAGTCTCATCAACCTTGGCCTGACCTTTTTGTCAGCATTCTCACATATTAGATACACTAGAGGTTTGTGGTCGGTTACCAGGACAAATCTTCTCGCCCCATAGAAACGTCTCAAAATGCTTGGCTGCCCAGTCACAAGCTAATGCATCCCTCTCAATTGTGCTGTAGTTACGCTTAGTTGTAGAGAGGCACCTCATGGCCAAGGCAATATTATGTTCCTTGCTTTCTCTTATCTGAGTAGCAACAGTCCAAGGCCAACGCCACTTGCTTCCACCATTACAATGGACTGCAAGTCGACCCTGAAGGCATGCAATGCAAGTGCTTTCACAATAAGCTTTGTCAGGTTCTCAAATGCCGGCATTTCAGAAATCTCCCATACAAATTGTTCTCCCCTCCTCTGCAACTTCCTAAGGGGTTCTGTCTGAAGAGCAAAATGATAAACCAATCATGAGTAGTACTCGCAGAGTCCCAGGAAGGATCTTAGTTGATCCTTGTTTCCAGGTCTGGGACTGCTATAATAAGGCATCCAAAATAGGGTTCCCCAAGTAGTCCAAGCTCTCAACTAAGTATTAAAAATGTTCCCTCTTAACTGTAAAGCTGTGTTTCTCTAAGGTGCACAACACTTCACTTAATACAATCAAATGTTCCTTGGTATCTTTTGAAAAGATCAAAATATTGTCCTGATATGCTAGGACATTCTTGCAATCCCCAAACAGTCTAAACATCAACTTTTGAAAGACCAAGGCCACAGGGGCCAGACCAAATGGCATCCTTAAGAACTTGAAAGCACAAAAGAGGTGTTAAATGCTGTCAAAGAGCGTGGCTCTTTGCAAACTATACCTGATGATATGGTGTTCTTAAATCTAAGCATGAAAAAATGTAAGCACCACCCAATGGAGGCAGTATTTCCTGAATTCTAGGCAACTGGAAACAATCATTTAGGATGTTCTTGTGAGTGATCTATGGTCAACACAAAGTCTGATGTCACCCATTTTCTTTTTTGCTACTACCATGGGTGATATCCATTGGAGGGAATCGATAGGCTCAATGACCTTGTCCATGCCACAGCTTCCCACATGTTGCTTCAGTTGGCCAGGAGCACTCGAGGGAATATTCTGCACCTTGTGAATGACAGGCACCGTATCCTCCTTAAGTATGATTTTGTGTTCATACCCCTGCACCATACCCAACATATCCTCAAACAAGGTTTTGTGCTTACTCAGCACATGCTGAACAGTTTCCAATGGTGCAGGGATCTCTTCTAGTGAAATGGAACACTTGGTACTGGTCTCAACACCATGCCAAGTTTGCCTTGATCGTTCTACTCTAAAATATTATAGACTCTGTTTGCCATATACTCTTCAGTGAATATTGACCTGTCTTTAAAATTAACATTTCAGAAAAGTAACCTATCATGTGTGTACTATGTCCACCGAATGTAAGGGTGCGAACATCTGGTGGTGACAATTAAGTGGAGCCTCATGCTTTGTAATACAAGTCATCAGTTACAAAAGTAGTTGCAGATCGTGAATCCACAGTGACTTGAACTTGTACATCTGCTATTACAACTGTGCACAGTGGAACTCCATTGCCCTTTGCATCCATGGCAGTTTCCACAGTTCTAATAGACAGGACTAATTTGTTGCCACCCTGTATATTACATTCTCTTGGATCCAAACATTTGCCTTGCTGCTCTAACATGCCCACTTTCTGGGTGTTCTTACACACATGCAAATTGTAGGTTCTTCCTGCATGTAAGACATGTTTTCCCCAGAGCTGGGCAATTGTTCACATTAGCCAAATATGTGATGGATTCACACCTAAAGCAGCCACTTTGCTTCTTGCCCTCTGGGACATTAGGTGTGAAAGTTTTGCTACAACTGCTTTTACAGCTTCTGAATCAGACCCATTCCTGCCTCTGTTCAGTTCCTTTGAGGCCAAAAGTGATCTTTCAATGCCCCTTACAATCTCTAGTGTTTCATTCAAACTGGAATTCCTACAACATATGAGTATCTCTTGAGTTTACCTGTCAAAACTATGCACCACAAATTGATCCCTTAGAGAAGAGTCAATATTTACATCAAATCTACATGTGGATATTAATTTACACAGTTCAGCCCAAAAAAATATCAATTGACTTTTGTTGTAATTGTTGTAGTTTATAAAAAATCTGTGCCTCTCCAAAATTATGTTTGTATCCCATTGAAAATGGTTTTGTAGCCTACACACAGCTTCCACATAAACATCACAGTCAGTTTCTGAAGATTGTGTAGCCAAGGGTAAATGGTCAAATATGCTTTGCTCTCTGTGCTAGACAATTATAAAGGAGTGCCAACTTCTTAATAGGTTTAAACTTGGAGCCGTCAATTGCAATTCGGTAGCTTTCAAAAGCTTTGAAACATTGCTTCCATTTAGTTTTTTTAACCACAGGTTTTGCTAGAAAATGTGTGGGGCAGTATACAAATTGCATATTGTCTACGGTGTATAACTTGCCAGTTTTTATGGTTGAGAGAATTTAGAGATAACACTCTTGTACTTGGAAGCAGGATTGTACCAGGGTGAAACTGACGATGGGTTGTCTTTCAATGCTTTTAACTGCAATTTTGAGGCTGAAATAAGCTTTGGCCATTAGGAACAGAGGTAACAATTGGGCTTGGCCAATTGAAATTCCAACATGTAAAACTTAGCGCACATGAAAAACAGGCACTCTCAGGCAAAACGAGGATTAACTATACTGCTGAGGACTTGAATTGCCCGATTTCTCTGGCACCTTCACAGGGATATGCAAGCTGGAAATGGCAGCTGTTGTCAGTGGGGCATGAGTTAAGCATGGTTCAAGTCACGCACAGCACAAAGGATATGTGGCGGCTGCTAGGGTTTCAGTCACTGGCGTAACAAACGTGGGGAGGAAGGCCCCTGCATGGTACATGGAGGGGGCCCGCTCCGGATTGATTTTAGAGCTCTCAGGCCTAACTACAGTGATGAGGGGGGCCCCTGAAGCTCGGGGGCACCCCACCACCACGGGGATGCGGGGCCCTGTGTTACGCCACTGGCTTCAGTGCCACTTAACTCTTAATGGCAAATTTAAAAATGCTGATAAATGCTGCATCGGCCGTGCTCAGCACAAAAGGGATGAGGCGGCTGCTTTGGCTTTAGTGGGATATGCTTAATGTCAATTTACAAATGCTAATAAATGGCGCTTCGGCTGTGTAGCAGTTTGCGCTCGCATACCTTCACTAGACAGAGGTTGAGGTGCGATGATTGCTCCTTTCAAAACCGCAATGACGACAACCCATTCCATGCAAATTATAAGTGCTGTGTGGAGGCCCACTCGTCGCCAATTTGTGATGGGGTCTTCTGAGCAGCACAGCCAGACGGAGAGATGTGTTTGATAAAAGAGATTTATTCTTCTCAGAGCCAGGCAGCAGGATGACAATTCTCCACCAACAGCTTCAGGCTTCAGCCACCAACTGACTCCAATGGCACCTGGAATAAGAACTCCCTACCCACATTCTGTTAACCACATTCCACCCCTAGGCTACATTCTGCTACCTATAAACACAACACATTTAGCTTAATGTAGTAACTGTGCCTAATACAGGTTGCTGTTTTTGAAACACTACGTACTTTTGACAAGATAACGGTGAAAAATGTGGTTGACTGTGCCTTATGGTGGTTGATTGAGGAGTAAGTTTAGATATGACCAAAGGTCTCAATGTACTATTAAGTCCGCATCTTATGATAATTTGAAGCATAGTAGACAGAGCTTCCCGTTCAAAGTATCCAGACCAGTATAAATGAGAGCATCACTGCTACAGAATGCAAGTACCACAACTCTCCCACAATGCACAAACAACATGTTTACATACATGTTCAGGAGAACTCCTTAGCCCTCTCCAACCTTCTTATAAGTCAGTCTCTATTTCCAGGTTACCTTGCAGTCCTTGTTTGCAAATCCAACAAATCTCCACAAGTTTTAGAAGTTTGTTCTCAGAGTCTGTCATTTTTATGCTCTGTTCGTCTCCCAGAGGTTTTTCTGGATGCAAGTAGTATGTTTTAGCCTTCTGTGTTCTTGTCAGATTTATGGCCACGGGTTGAGATAGGCAAGTGTCTTTACAAATTGACAAAGTTTTGATCAGGCACAGCTGACAGTTGACCAGGTGACTTTTGTATTATCTGGGAAACCAAGAATACAGTTTGTTGAGATTGCGCTGAGCAGAGGTACTTTGTGTTTTTACTGTTACAGCAGTTGACACTCAGAATAGACATACAAACTACAGTGAAATTAGAAAAACATAATGTATTGCCTTTACTTATGGTGGATTATATATTCTCCTATCAACAAAGGGCTATTTTTTGGGTAGTATATATTCGCTTCCCATTACCATTACGCTATTATTTCTCCAGTAATACTTTTTTCATGTTAATTTTGCTTTTCTAGATTTTTCTCTTGTGTCTGCTTCTTATCATGACTAAGTCTGGGCAAAGCACTACGCTACGCTCGCGTAGTTTGCGAAGTTTGCGCTACTTTGCACTACGCGAATTGCACGTAGCACAGTGCGAACACGCGTAGCTTAGTGTTGCGTAGTGCTGCGGTCATTTTTTGCTTGCTCGCGGTCCTCAACGTCAAGTTGGCGACCGCGAGCAAGCAAAATGACATCCCGGCGAGACTTTTTCCTTGTTCGCGATCAGCAACATCAAGTTGGCGATCGCGAGCATGGAAAATAAACCTCCCGGCGAGATTCCCAACGCGAGGAGGTCAGGTTTCTCATTGTGAGTGGTCGCGTATGCTCGCTACCGCTCGCGATGAGAAACTACCAGTTCGCGTTGAGAAAGCTGCCGCTCGAGTAAAAATCTACTCGAGCAGCAGAAAACTACAGCTCGCACTGTGCAAGATGCCATTTTCGATGATTGCACAGTGCCGGTTGCTTGTCCGCACTGTGCAATCATTGAAAATGACATCTGGCACGGTGCGAACAAGGTACTACGCAGTTCGCGAAGTGCTACGTGTAGCTCGCGTAGTGCGAACTGCACTTTGCGTAGCTTCGCGTAGTGCTACTTCGCGAACTACGCCGAGGGTTAATCATGACTGGTAAAAAGACACAGTGCTACAGTAAAGATATGTCCTACAAAGTTAAAATTGGCACTCCTCGATGTACTCGTGAAGTATGACTTTTGTAAGACGATCAGACCAATTTTCGGATGCGTTGTGGACAATGTTGTTGTAAATGTCTTTGGCCTGACCTAATAGGTGACTAGCTTGAATTATTAAATTATTAGTTTCTTGTTTCTCTCAAAATACGTGTACCACAGCCGTTTGGATTCCCTCCAATACATTCTCTGATAATCCCTTTCGTAACGATTGTTGGTCTTCACTATCAGTGTAGAGTTTCTGGATGTCCCATACCGCTCTGAAAATATTGGTACTTACCTGTAGTAAACTGTCTTCTACAGTCACTATTGATGTTTTCTTGCCCTCCCTTTGCCTCTGAAGCCTGCCTTTGCTGATTTGTGTCCTTGTGTGTACAATGTGCTTGTTCAGCCAGACAATACTCTGGAATTTTGGATGCTAGAGGTATGTGTTCATTCATCCAGTCCAATCCAGCGGTTGTACATGGACAGAGCCATGTGCCCTCCTACTGGTCATAACATTCTGGTGAGATTCTCCTTGGGGAGGCTACAGGTGCGTAACACAGGCCCCCGCAGCCCCGGCGTTGCGGGGCGGGGGGCCCGTGTTCCAGGGCCCCCCTCCCTGAAGCAAGCAAGCACTGCGCACATCACTGCCCTGGGGTGTGATGATTTGTTGGTTAGGTTACGTAAGATACTTTACGCATGTCTTGCCGTCGTTGCACCTCGATGGCCGCTGCTTTATCATTAATTAAATGGTGCACGCAGATGCCTCCGCGCTGTGGGGTCTTCACAGGGTGGGGCTGCGCACAAGGGCGGTGAGGGAAGCATGCCATCAATCCGAGACGGCTGAGAGGGTGTGACGGCTGCGGCCACAAGTTAGTGTAGTACTGCCTTTGCCCGATCTTCTGCACCGCGCAAAGCCAGCACTACACAAGAGGTAACTGGCAGGACCGGTATGAGGTAACTGATGCAACCAATGCCAGCGACTCTCGCCGTCGTTGGTTGCACTAGTTACTTCATAACGTTCCACTGGACGCCACGACCTGCTGTCCCCTGTGGCAATACAAGTGGGTGGCTGGAGCTTCAAAAGTAAGTTTGTGGAATGGCAATGGCACTGCTCGCACTGCCGTATGATAGTTTTAATTTAAGATCCCCGACACGACTGCCGGACCCAACCCCATGATTTGCGGAGGCCGCTGGAGCCCAGAGCACAGCCACTACTGAGCCTGAATGCCCTGGGCGGTGTGTTTTCCACGGGAAATATTTGTTGTGGTCAGGAGGACTCCTGAGGTGGGCGACCTGACCGTAAACCGAATTGCAGCGGCTTGCAATTTTGAGTAAATTAGTCTCACTGTCTCAAAAATGTGCTTTATAATGTAAATAGCGCTTTGCGTGCGGTCAATCAGCTGACTTCTGCCCTGTAGCTGAAGTTCTGCAGTGAGCCACACACCAACACAGTCTCCTATGTAGTGTGGTGCCAATTTACGTTTTATCAAACACTAACAACGCCTCTGTTTTGCCAATATGCAAGCCTGTGTTCTGTTTTTGATCGCTGTCTCTTTGTGCTTCACCGTTCTCAGCCTCTCTGAAACCAGAGTGCTTTGCAATGATTTTTCAAACGGGCCCTAGGGAAAAAAGATCGATATGTCGGACTAACACCTTGAATGGAATGTTTGGTAATGTCCTAAAATGACGGAGTGCAGCATGTCAATTCATGAAAAAATGCAGCACTCCACACACTGTTTCTTTACTGCCGCCGTGCCATCCACCCACTTCATTTCATTGGCTATGGACGGCCTAGTCCACCAGCTCAGAATGCCACCTAGCGTACAGACCCTCTTCTTGCTCCTAGGCCTTTTGTATATTTCTACTGACCCCTAGCCGTCCACCCTTTATTTTGGTCATTACGGGCAGTGTCACACTGTTTACACGAGCTGCGACGTACATCTAGGTATGAAAGCAGAGGAGCCGAGGGGCCGGAGGTGAGGTCTGATGATATCTTATGGAACCCATGGCTTCCAAAGAGGGTGCGCTTCACAGCCTGCCAGTGCCACCAACAACGCTGCACTTCTGTGTTGTATCAACTCTGTCAGTGCACGTGCTGAAGGAATGGCAGAAACCTCCCAGAAGGGGCATGTTAAGCGACCCTATCACCTATCTCAGCCTCGCTCACCCAATGCCAATTAATGGAGAAACGTGACATTTAGTGCCAATCTGAGGTATGTTGTTTCGCGCACAGCAGGTGGGTTCAGTAAATACGGGAGCACAGGTGAGATGCTTGTCCAGTATGCTTTCGTTTATTGTCCGCAAGCTACTTCTTGTCTGTATTGAAGTTTACACTTAGAAACACCGGCTGTTGTTTGATATGAAAATGGGCAAGGACCTTCAGCAGGGCATAACGCTATGCAAATGAGTACACTTTTGCTTTGTGCACTGGCAAAGTAAGACTAGGTCCTCGAGGGACATGGCTGCAATCGGGTGGAAGGTCCTTATAAGACTTTGCTGAGTCAGAATGCGCTTGGAACAAACTGGGACAATCTACCTGGCGTAATTTCTGGTGTCTCCACTGTTGAAGTTAAGATCATGCATCTAATGCACTTGAGGAATGTCACAAAAGAGGTTGTTCCAGACTTTTTATCGTGGCAGCAATGACAGCCCTTAGCTGTGTTTCTGCATCCTGCGGAGTGAAAAGTTGTCTGTCATCCACACTGGGGCCTCTCACATCGTGCTTGGTACAGCTGGGTCCCACAGTGCCCTTCCGATTCTGGTGCTTTGCAGCAGTTTTAAGATCTTAGAGTTTCTCGTGATCAAATAGGTGTAACTTCTAATATTTATATGTTTCTTTGTCTTCATTGCTTGATTTTACTCACAAGCAAGTGTCCCTCATAGTCGTTGAATGTCAATCATTATCACACTGTAATTATGAAAATGTCACTCATAAGCAATCTGAAACCTTGGCAGGTAAGCCCTTGTAATGTTTGTGTTGGAACTCACTGCACATCAAGTCTGTGGGCTCTCTCTTCCTCATCCTGCTTGATAAATTTCTTACACTTGATTTAAGTATGCTGTTTCACTGTGGCCTTTTGTTTGCATGTCTCTATTTTCTTGACAACAGTCTGGGCTACAAATTCTTTCCGACATGACCCTAAACATATGCTGAATAGTTTTGTATATGGTTTTCTATCATAGCCTGTGCAGGACAGTGCAATACATGGATTGACAGGCATAGACTTTCTTGTGACTCGTGCAACTATTTGGTCTTCACAGCAATTAAATGTAATACTTTTATTAAGATTTGGAACTATGAGGTCCACAGTAGAATACGTCGGATTATACTAAAGTTTTAGTCACAATTACATCATTATAAAAATACTAAAATTACATATTTAAATCCTTTACTGCCATCAGATGAATCTAGTTAAATACACACACAATTTTATTATAACTAAAACTTCTGTGAAAAAACAAAACAATTCATAAAAGGTTACAGTTTTGTGCAAATAATCCAATTCCGTATAGCACCAAAGGTTGTTTGTAAATTACTCCAGAGAAAGTAAAATCAATGACAGTCATAGAATGTTCTACATATAGCCCCAAAATGTAAATTCTTGCTAAAAGCTGTTACTGTGGGCCAAGATAGTGAACAGGAACTCATACGTAATTTCTTTGTAATTAAAACGTCTGTAAAAGGAAAGACATATCAATTCATAAAGGATACAATTTTATGTAAGTTATCCACTCCCCTGGAGCAGGGGCGCAACACAGGCCCTCAAATCCCCCGCGGTGCAGGGGGGGTGCCTGAGCTGCTGGGGCTCTCCTCAGTACAGTACTCAGGCCTGAGCGCTCCAGATTCAATCCAGAGCGGGGTCCCCTCCATGCACATTGCAGGGGGGCCCCTTAAACGTTCGTTACGCCACTGGGAGGCCAGTCCAAATCGTGCAACTGCGGGAACATGCCTTTAGAAAACCGAGCGGTTGGGCAACCATGTGCTGGTATGTCTGAGCATCGTTACTTGTTCTGCTCCGCCCTCTGATAGAGGCACTGTTATGATGGCTGCAATCAGGCAGCCATCTGTTGCATATACAGGTAAAGTAATAGAAGCTGAAAGTTATTGGTCAGCATTTATCGGTGCGCCCAAGTAATACATCCATTGAAGCAAGGCTGAAACATTGACAATGGCCTCACTCTTGCCCAAAGCAATCCTCCTCACCTTTGCACTCGCATGTTTCCATATGAGGAATAGTCAAGAGGCAGTTCATATCTCTGTTCATTTTGCTACATTGCCCCTTGGGGTGACAATAGTTCCCTTGACACGTGTAAAATCATTTTCCTCATTTAAATGGGTATTCCAAAGTGCGTTCCTTAGTTGATCTGCCTGTGTGACTCCATTTTGACCCTCTTCCTGAATAATCTGTGTTGTGTGTGGGTACCACAACACCTGGCAATACGAGGAAGACTTTCTCCATTGTCCTGTGTTTGTTGTGTGTCCTTCCCCTAGAATCTTTATGATTTCAGTTATTTGCTCTGCAGTTATCTTAACATTTGAAACATTTCTTCTTTTTTTTTTTTTGCCGTTTACATTGGGTGCGTGTGACTGCATGAATTAGCGGTGTATTTACATACATGTTCTCAAGTGGAAATGGCATGCCTCGCTCCTTCTGCAGCGAGGGCATCTGCCCATGCATTCTCTGCTGCAAAAGGTACCTGTTGCTTTCATTTTTGCCACATTAATTCTATGAAAGTGGAATGCGGCGTCACATGCCATTCTCCAGAGATTATCATATGTGACTGGCACCCCCGTCTGAACTACGGAATTTTCGTGTGGGCCAGTCAAATCAAATCAAAATCAGCTTTATTCGGTGCAATAAATCTCACCATAAAAGCATACTATTATAAAAACATTCCTACATTTACATTATCATTTCTAATACATACAAATACGAGAATTTTAAAATACATTTATAAGATGTTTAAAATCCATGGCGCAGTCATTAAACATGCTTAGAGGGCTAGAGACAATAAAGCATTATAGGCAAATCAGGGAGCATAACATCCAGGCTTGGAAGATAAAGTGTTGGTGCATAAAGGTACATAGTGATTCCTAAAGTGCAGAGTGTCACATCTTAACTTAACAGTACTAAGGGTAGTCAAATTCAATATTCAGATTCAAATCAACCCTTTACTCGATATCTAGAAAATACCATAAAAGTACAAAAAAGACAAAAGTACCCACATTCAATTCAGTGAATTTAGGGATTAAAACATTTTCATTAAATACATTCAGCCCTTTTTAATCCAAACTGCCCTCTAGTGTTTCTTAATCTAAATGCAACCTTTAACAAATTTATTATACATGTGTGGGCCAGTCATTGAGGTAGATGGTTCAGCTTCATAAAACTAAGCGAGAGTCATTGGCAATATTTATGTAAATTGTGTTCTCTGGCAATTGCTCTTTAGCATGCATTAAAGCCATCACGAGTTCTGCCAGTTCTACATATTGTGCTGATCTGTTGCTTGTTTTTGCTATCAAAGTTACAGTGACTGGAAGCCCATTATCATCTATATAGGGGTATGTGACATACATACCTATGCCTCCAATAAACTTGTTATCCCCTAAGTGTTAGTGCGGATCTGTTACATATGTTGTCTTTACGGGTGGGACTTTTTCCTGGGAACATGTGTTGAAGATTGGACGAAAAACTATAGTGATTTCCACGGTGCATTTGTAATGAGTGCTCTGTAATGAGATGCCAGTCAGGACTGGATCGAAAGGGATGACTAAAAGACACTCAGGTGCCGATCACAATCCTGTAAAAACCGGGTACGAACCGTCGGACGGAGCATATTCTCCGTCCGACGCGTACCCGGTCGTCAAAATATACCAACATGGAATTACGATTCGCACGGAAACACCATTTCCGTACGAATCGTACGAAACACCGACCGACTAAAATAAACATACAAATGTGATCCGGGAAAGCGCCGACCTGACGTCGGGACGCACGCAGCCTGCCATTCACGAACCAGGAATTACGATTCGCACCAACATCATCCCGCACAGTGATTATTTTCCGGCTGCCAAAAACTGCCGGGAAATCAGGACGACGCGAACAAGGAGTACCAGTACGCGACGGACAGACAGGACGACGCGAACAAGGAGTACCCGTACGCGACGGACAGACATGGACCCGAACCTACGTGTCATCCCGGCCCTCATAGCAGTCGACCTCCTCTACAGGTTACGACGCAGACGCCGCAGAAGGTCAGAACAACACCCATGGGCAAAGGGGGGGGGGGCAGGGGCAGGACACATAACCCCCACCCAAGTCACACAGCACACATGCCCTGGACATACCTGACCCTCAGGCCCTGGTCACTACGAGGGGGTGGGGGCGTGTCCAGCTAAGCCAGCGACCGCCACAACGGAAGTTCTTGACGACGCGAACCGGCAACACAACCAGACAGGTACGTCCCATACCCACGCCTTAAGAGCGTGGGTACGAGTCATACCACGCCCACACTTACGTCACCCCAACAATGGCGGGACGGCTCGTACCCACGCGGCAAAGGCCTGGGGACGGGCCGCACAAGCATCACATAGCGTGGGGACGGATATGTACGGACCGTACCCCCACCCCGTATGCATGGAGCGTACCCCCCACCCCAACCGTGTATGTACGACCCGTACCCTCACCCGCGTATGCAAGGAGCGTACCCCCCATGCCAACAGTGTAAGTACGACACGGACCCCCACCCGCGTATGCAAGGAGCGTACCCCCACCCCAACCGTGTATGTACGACCTGTACCCTCACCCGCGTATGCAAGGAGCGTACCCCCCATGCCAACAGTGTAAGTACGACACGGACCCCCACCCGCATATGCAAGGAGCGTACCCCCCACCCCAACCATGTATGTACGACCCGTACCCTCACCCGCATATGCAAGGAGCGTACCCCCCATGCCAACAGTGTAAGTACGACACGGACCCCCACCCGCGTATGCAAGGAGCGTACCCCCCACCCCAACCGTGTATGTACGACCCGTACCCTCACCCGCGTATGCATGGAGCGTACCCCCCACCCCAACAGTGTAAGTACGACACGGACCCCCACCCGCGTATGCAAGGAGCGTACCCCCCCCAACCGTGTATGTACGACCCGTACCCTCACCCGCGTATGCATGGAGCGTACCCCCCACCCCAACAGTGTAAGTATGACACGGACCCCCACCCGCGTATGCAAGGAGCGTACCCCCCACCCCAACCGTGTATGTACGACCCGTACCCACACCCGCGTATGCATGGAGCATACCCCCCACCCCAACAGTGTAAGTACGACACGTACCCCCATGGAGCGAACCCACACACGTGTATGGACAAAGCGTACATATTGTTAAATAGGAGGGGTGTGTGCAGAGTCCTCCCAGCAGTGCCCAGAGACAGGAGGGGTGGGTGCCTATCACTCCCAGCAGTGCCCAGAGACAGGAGGGGTGTGTGTAGAGTCCTCCCAGCAGTGCCCAGAGACAGGAGGGGTGGGTGCAGAGTCCTCCTAGCAGTGCCCAGAGACAGGAGGGGTGGGTGCCTATCACTCCCAGCAGTGCCCAGGGACAGGAGGGGTGGGTGCAGAGTCCTCCCAGCAGTGCCCAGAGACAGGAGGGGTGTGTGCAGAGTCCTCCCAGCAGTGCCCAGAGACAGGAGGGGTGGGTGCAGAGTCCTCCCAGCAGTGCCCAGAGATAGGAGGGGTGGGTGCCTATCACTCCCAGCAGTGCCCAGAGACAGGAGGGGTGTGTGCAGAGTCCTCCCAGCAGTGCCCAGAGACAGGAGGGGTGTGTGTAGAGTCCTCCCAGCAGTGCCCAGAGACAGGAGGGGGTGGGTGCAGAGTCCTCCCAGCAGTGCCCAGAGACAGGAGGGGTGGGTGCCTATCACTCCCAGCAGTGCCCAGGGACAGGAGGGGTGGGTGCAGAGTCCTCCCAGCAGTGCCCAGAGACAGGAGGGGTGTGTGCAGAGTCCTCCCAGCAGTGCCCAGAGACAGGAGGGGTGGGTGCAGAGTCCTCCCAGCAGTGCCCAGAGACAGGAGGGGTGTGTGCAGAGTCCTCCCAGCAGTGCCCAGAGACAGGAGGGGTGTGTGCAGAGTCCTCCCAGCAGTGCCCAGACACAGGAGGGGTGGGTGCCTAACACTCCCAGCAGTGCCCAGGGACAGGAGGGGTGGGTGCAGAGTCCTCCCAGCAGTGCCCAGAGACAGGAGGGGTGGGTGCAGAGTCCTCCCAGCAGTGCCCAGAGTCAAGAGGGGTGTGTGCAGAGTCCTCCCAGCAGTGCCCAGAGACAGGAGGGGTGGGTGCCTATCACTCCCAGCAGTGCCCAGGGACAGGAGGGGTGGGTGCAGAGTCCTCCCAGCAGTGCCCAGAGACAGGAGGGGTGGGTGCCTATCACTCCCAGCAGTGCCCAGAGTCAGGAGGGGTGTGTGCAGAGTCCTCCCAGCAGTGCCCAGAGACAGGAGGGGTGGGTGCCTATCACTCCCAGCGGTGCCCAGAGACAGGAGGGGTGGGTGCAGAGTCCTCCCAGCAGTGCCCAGAGACAGGAGGGGTGTGTGCAGAGTCCTCCCAGCAGTGCCCAGAGACAGGAGGGGTGGGTGCCTATCACTCCCAGCAGTGCCCAGAGTCAGGAGGGGTGTGTGCAGAGTCCTCCCAGCAGTGCCCAGACACAGGAGGGGTGTGTGTAGAGTCCTCCCAGCAGTGCCCAGAGACAGGAGGGGTGGGTGCAGATTCCTCCGAGCAGTGCCCAGAGACAGGAGGGGTGTGTGTAGAGTCCTCCCAGCAGTGCCCAGAGACAGGAGGGGTGGGTGCCTAACACTCACAGCAGTGCCCATGGAACGCAAAGGGTGGAGTAGCCACAGATACCATGCCCACAAATTTCAGTCAGGTGCACAAAGACCCTGCAGTACATGTCCCACATGTGTGCGAGGCTGGGAGTATACGCATGCATAGTGCAGAAAAGAAAACATGTACACATGAAGTCATGTCAATAGTCCACATACACAAGTACAATGACTACCTAGAATGCCACGAATGATGCAGGTGGAGACATCGCTCAGCATGCATGTGCAAAGTAGAGGGAGTCCGTCACACACCCAGCTAATGTACACAGCTCAGCGCTAAATATTGGGAACACCCTGCAGGGAAGATGTCAGGGTACACAGAGGAAGGAATACACCTTTGGACAATTTCACCATGCAGCAACTGCTTACATGAACACAGAAACCTAGCTAACACCGTGTGATGGCACACAGATCCCAGGGTCCCCCTTATGACCAGCACACTACTACATTTCCCACACAACCAACACATGATCACCACCCAAAATCATGTAGCAGCCCCACCAACAGCAATATCAGAAAAGCAGTAGTGTTCAAAGGTAACAAAAATGGCTTTAATCAGCAATATCAAAAATTGTATGTTCGTAGAAAGTTCAATATTTACAAAGCCCATTGGGCAGTCCAGAAGTCACAGCTGGAACGGGGGACACAGTGGGATGCGTGTCCCCTGGCTTGCCTGCACAGTTACATTCCATCGTCTTCCACAGGGGTGAGGGCATCATGTGGGGGGGAAGAAACAGGCACCGCAGGGACAGGAGGGTGAAGGGTAGGCGTGGTGGGTGCAGGGATGGAGGACTCCACCACAGGGGGTGGGGCAGGGCCAAAGGTGGAGGCCAGGATCTCGCTGCACACCTTAGCAAGGTCCGCCAGGGAATCCCCTGCACCCGAAGGAACCACAGGCCCCAAGGAGGGGGGGCGGGGGTCAGAGGGATGGGTCGCAGCGCCACTGGGGGAGGGCATAGACAGGGGGGAGGGAATCAACCACCCTGACCGAGGACTTCCTTGACCGCTTGCGTGGTGGTGTCACTGTGGGGCTCAGGGACAGAGCGGCCATGAAGGAGTCTTTGGGGGAGATGTGGCCAGGAGAGCTGAGGGGAGGGGATTTGGAGGGAGTGGATTGGGTGGAATGCGGACTCCCACTCTGGCTGCGTGTCACACGTTTGCCCCCCGACCCAGTGGGTGTGCTTACCTCACCCTGTGTGTGCGTGTCAGGAGGTGTGCGGTGGACCTTCCCCGCTGGTGTGGTGCCTGTGTGTGTTGTGGTGGGTGCATGCTGACGTCTGGGTGTACGTGGGACAGGGATGGGAGTGGGAAGTGTGGATGGGGCAGGGGTAGGGGGTGGGACGTAGCGCTGCAGGAGACCCACTGCTGCAGTCAGTGTGGAGTCCATGGACCTCAGCAAGTTGCGTTGGTCAGCCTGCGATGAATGAATGCCCTCCAAGTATGCCTCCATGTTGTTGAGGACCTGGCTGTGGGCATGGAGGACATTAAGGATCGCAGTCTGACCAATCTGCAACTGCCGCTGGACGTCCACATACTCAGCATTGGCGGCAGCAGTGGAGACAGGGGCAGGGGGTGCGGTGCCTGGCAGGAAGGAGACATGTGGTGACCGGGCACGTTGGGAAGGGACATGAGCACGTCACGTGGGAGGTGGCTGATGCCAATGGAGGGGGCGGTGCGAGATGTAGGGCTGCTGTCAGATGGTGGTGCAGCCACCGCCCACTCGGAGAGATCATCCTCGGACCCGTCAGCTTCATACTCTGTTTTGCCAGTCGACAGGTCCCCGGCTTCACTCTCCTCCGCCTCAGTCCCACTCGATGTGCCAGGCACGATGTCACCGCTGGCACTGGTGCTCGGTCCCTCCGCGCCGTCTGTGTCCTTGTCTCCCTCCGTGTCCCCCGACGATGCTGTGGGCAGGGTGAAGAGACAGAAATTAATCATACACCTGTATACATATGTCACATGAGTCCAATCTACTTAGGTTACAGTGCATAGCCTGAAACAAAGAAAGAGTTACAACTACAAAACAAGGTACATATGTAGGCCCTGCAAGACACAGTTGTGTGACCCACCATGCCATGGAAAAATTATGGAGAGCATGACACAATAGCAAATGAGATGACATGGAATTTTGACTGAGGAGCAAGGCCCTGGGGACAATCCAGCACTGCATCTGCACCACACAGCGTGGCAGGCAATAGGGATGAGCAGGGACCGCATCCAGGAACTAGAGGCACATGCAGCATAGGTAATACTGATAACATGCCCACCCTGACTGGCACACTGCACCTTGAGTGTATGTCCAGACAAACATCACACACTGGCCAGTCCTAGCAAGGAGATTACAGGTCTTGACATGTAGACCATGCCCGCACCACCCACCCCCTACATGAGACAAATCTGTGGAGACACAGGAAGCACTTACATCTCTTAGTCTGGGTGAAATACACATGGGATGCAAAAATTCAATATTGCACACAAAATACCCAAGGTGCGCCTGTCCAAATAATCATGTACAAATGGGCATCATCAGATGATTGCAACAAGACACACAGGCAATGGCCACCGTGAGTATGTACTTGGAAAATCAGGTCAGGCTGGACAGTGGACACTTGTAATACATCTCACGTCAATATACATGGTGCCAGGGGACAATGGCACAGAGCACAACCTATGCTGTAGACCCAGAGATTGTCGACATTCTCGGATTACGCACATGATACCTAGGAAAAGATGCCCCTGGGGACAGTAGTGGCCACACAACTCCATGCTCCTGAATGGGAATGACTGCAACACACGCTAACATCCCTGCACTATGCGTAACGCACACTCATGCACATCATGTCACAGGCAACCACATGGGACATGCGTGCTGGAAGGCCTTGCACTCAAGAGATTAACTCCCATGTCTGGACTCAGCATTAGTGCCAACTGACATGGAACCCACAAGTCCAAAACTGGACAGGGCACAGGCAAGGTCACTAAACCTGTTACACACCACCCCCACACATGATGCTGCAGGCATAGTACACTTGGAGAAGGTGTCAGGCTACATAACCTTGTGATGGAGTGACTACACACAGACCAGGGAACACATTGCAAGGAGGGGAAGGGAGGCAGGAGAGCACTGCAATACTGTAGGTAACAGGATCTGCACAGCACCATAAACCCTGGAAGTGTATCCATGGAACAGTGCACTTACAAATGCTGGTGAAACACAACAAACACACATGTACCTACCCCCTTCCGGCTGCTGCATCTCCTGTAGGCGCCTGTCCAAGTCTGGAAAGACCACCGCCAGCACACGTTTCTGGATGTGGGAGAGACGGCGGCGCCCGCGGTTCTTATGGCTCTCAGGTGAGTCCCCCAGCAGGACCAGTGCGATCCTCCGCGTCCAGCACCGGATATCCTGCCAGCGTTTCCTCACCTGGGACAGGCGCCGTTTCCGACCATCCGCACTCCTCATGGCGCTGACGGCGTCCAGCCATATCTGCTCCTTGGCAGAGGCGTCTACCTGTGAGGATGAACAAGTGACACTACATCAATACACCTGGCACCTGTCACAGAGACACAGATTAGAACACATTTGCTGTTTACAACAAGGCATAGTATGCATCCAACGCATTGCACCTTTGTCATATGGACATGATCCTCTGGGGGAAGGACAAAAGCAGTACGTGCCATTGAAAGGACACAGGTGGAATGAGGGCAACTACACAATCAATGATCCAGGCTCACACTGTGCATCACACCCACCCCTCCTGTCTCTGGGCACTGCTGGGAGTGATAGACACCCACCCCTCCTGTCTCTGGGCACTGCTGGGAGGACTCTGCACACACCCCTCCTGTCCCTGGGCACTGCTGGGAGTGATAGGCACCCACCCCTCCTGTCTCTGGGCACTGCTGGGAGTGATAGGCACCCACCCCTCCTGTCTCTGGGCACTGCTGGGAGGACTCTGCACCCACCCCTCCTGTCTCTGGGCACTGCTGGGAGGACTCTGCACACACCCCTCCTGTCTCTGGGCACTGCTGGGAGGACTCTGCACACACCCCTCCTGTCTCTGGGCACTGCTGGGAGGACTCTGCACCCACCCCTCCTGTCTCTGGGCACTGCTGGGAGGACTCTGCACACACCCCTCCTGTCTCTGGGCACTGCTGGGAGGACTCTGCACACACCCCTCCTGTCCCTGGGCACTGCTGGGAGTGATAGGCACCCACCCCTCCTGTCTCTGGGCACTGCTGGGAGACATCAGGCATTCCCCCCCCTGGGACCCCCCCTACAGTACATAGCATGTGTGTCACACCTGGACACAATGGCAGAAGTCACAGTCACAAAAAAGGGACACAGTCTGTGCCAGTGGACACTGCACTCACCTGATAACCTGGTCGCCCATACAGCATGGGGTACCGTGGGAGGATCACATCCACCAAAGCCATGTTCTCCTCCAGGGTGAATGGCTGTGACCTCTCCACAGCCCTTGACATGGTTCCAGGAAATCAGTAGCAGCAGCTGGGTCGTGGAATACAGAGATGTGCAGGCAAGTGCTCCCTCATGGGACCTGGCTGCCTTATATCTGCCTTGCTGGCCCATCTCATGCACAGGAGTACAGAGTGATTGGTCACTCACATTTGCATCCTATGTTTCCTCCAATCCCTTCAAACCTAGCAGTCTGTGGGTTCTTAATCTGTTTTTTCTCCTGCATGATGTCAGCCCCACAAACACATTGCAACAAAGTAGATTCATTCCAACTGACTTCTGCTGTGCACCTTCCAGAACGAATTCAAAATTTGAACTTGGTCTCCATGACAACCAGCATGCATGTAGGCCTTAATACTTGTCCCTCATGTGTCCCCTATGTAATTTGGAGCTTCACACACAGGTACGGTGCGTTCCGGGGCCCTAGGGCACCCCAAATGCATAGCAACGGGCCGTACACGCGTGCCTACGTTTACTATCACTATGGGTGTCCTCGCGTATGCGTACACGTAGTGGTACGGGCCGTACACGCGCCTGTACGCTCCCTGTCTCTATGGGTGTCCTCGCGTATGCGTACACGTAGTGGTACGGGCCGTACACGCGCCTGTACGCTCCCTATCACTATGGGTGTCCTCGCGTATGCGTACACGTAGTGGTACGGGCCGTACACGCGCCTGTACGCTCCCTGTCACTATGGGTGTCCTCGCGTATGCGTACACATAGTGGTACGGGCCGTACACGCGCCTGTACGCTCCCTGTCACTATGGGTGTCCTCGCGTATGCGTACACGTAGTGGTACGGGCCGTACACGCGCCTGTACGCTCCCTATCACTATGGGTGTCCTCGCGCATGCGTACACGTAGTGATAGGGAGCGTACAGGCGCGTGTACGGCCCGTACCACTACGTGTACGCATACGCGAGGACACCCACAGTGATAGGGAGCGTACAGGCACGTGTACGGCCCGTACCACTATGGGTGTTCTTGCGTATGCATACTCGTAGTGGTACGGACCGTACACATACCTGTACGCTCACCATCACGATGGGTACACATACGGCAGCACTCCCATAGTGATATGGGAACGTACACAGGCCGTCTTAGCAGCAGTACGGTGGTTTTCACACATCACAGTGGTGACAGGCAGCACACAGGAAGGAATAGGGCGGACATACTTGTCCATGGATGGACATCAAGGCATTGTCTGTGCAGTACTACATGTGTGGGGCACAGGTGTGACAGGCTGTGATGTGGAACATTACTCCTGAGTCGAGAAGGCACCAGATGTATGATGAGATGTGTACAGATGTAATGTGTGACGGTGCAATGTGTGCCAGGCATGCCCTTGACTCCTTGGACATGTGTGCATGTCGTACTGCACACTTGGGATGACCGACACTGGCATGGCACGGACACCAACACACGGAAGTGTCCCCTGATGCCCGGTACAGGGGTTACCACACCTGACTTGTCACTACCCACGGTGCACGATGTGACTATGTCATGTATGTGTGGGGGGTTCCCATTAGGTTGATGTTGGAGCACCCTCAAAAGCTGCAGCTGTTGCAGCAACCAACATGTGTCTGTGTGTAGATTGACATTGCACACTGTTCCGCACACCATGCCACATGTGGTATTGGATGTGAGGTGCGTATGTATGCATGTGACACGGAGTAGCGTAACAAGGACATGTCTGCATCCTCTCAATGAATGTGTGGTGAGTCATGACATGTGCACCTTCATGACAAGGTGTGTGGGCTGTCCTAGTGTAATGTCATGTGACCTGTGGCTCTAGTGTTCCGCTACCTGTCTCTGCAATCGGCATCCTACTTCTGCTGATGTGTGGGTGTATGTCACTCCTGTCTTGCGTCTGGCTGTTCACTTGCACTGGGACACAGCTAATCCCATGGCATGGCATGTGGAGGTTCTCAATCTCCGTGTGTAGCTAGCTCTTGGTAGGAGTGTCACCTGGCAGCCATACGTGTCCAGGGCATGTGGCACATACCTGACTCCGTATGTAGCATATGTGTATAGACAGATTAACATGTGCTCAGTACAAATTATTTGTTGTTGTGGTGCACTCACTCTTCCTTGTCACTTCCAAATTACTGCAGAGCGCCGCCTCTTCCCCGAGCAATTCCGGACTTGGCTGCCATGCGGGAGAATGATCGTATCCGGTGCTACCGCTTCCCCCAACGGTTGATTCTGGAGTTGACGGCGAGACTGGCACCACACCTGCAACCGCAGCACAGGTATCCTACGGCACTGACACCCAAGCTGAAGGTAATGGCAGCCCTACATTTTCTAGCCACGGGTACCTTTCAAAATACCATAGCTCATGTTGGTGGCATGTCCCAGAGCATGTTCTGCCGTGTGCTGCATGATTTCTTAGAGGCCATGTTGATTCACCTGGATGACTTCATCAAGTTCCCAACCCCTGAAATGTTGACTGGGGTCAAGCGTGGATTCTATGCCCTGGGAGGGATGCCCCATGTCATTGGGTCCATAGATGGGACACATGTTGCTTTGGTACCACCACACGCACAGGAGGTAGCGTACCGCAATCAGAAGCACTACCACTCCATCAATGCCCTTGTGGTGTGTCTGTCCAACATGGTGATTTCACATGTCTGTGCTCGTTTTCCAGGATCAGCACACGATGCCTACATCATGAGGCGTAGCAGGGTGCCTGAAATGATGACGCAGCTGCGCAACGAACGAGCATGTGTTGTTGGTGGGTACAGTCTGTCTGTCCTGTATTTTGCGTAGACTACCGGCACGACCGCTTCTCCAGTTCTAACGATGTCCATGTGCTTCCCATGTAGGGGACGCTGGCTATCCCAACATGCCATGGCTGATCACACCTCTCCGCAACCCCATCACGCCGGCCCAGCTCCGCTACAACACCGCCCATGGCCGGACAAGGCGAGTGATAGAGAGGACGTTTGGCCTGCTGAAGAGCCGATTCAGGTGCCTACACAAGACCGGCGGCGCGCTCCCATATGCCCCTGCGAAGGTCTGCAAAATCTTCATGGTCTGCTGCATGCTGCACAACATGGCAGTTGAGAAAGCTGTGCCACTCATCCTGGATCAAGATGACCAGGACCATCCACCCGTGGAGGACGAAGGGCTTGGCAATGGGGCTAGTGATGTGGAGGATGTGGAGCCGCAAGAGGACATCCGGACTCGGCTCATACGCGACTTCTTTGCTTAGTGGTGAGTACCAGTGTGTGAGTGTGCACGCATTGGTCCCCGTGTGGCATGTGTTGTGATGTGTGTCTCCACCTGCATGTATGGCACGTGAGTCAGAGGTGTGTGTGGGTGTGTCACTGGAGTGATGGTGGCAGTGATGGTTGTATTTCCCCAGTCATAATTGTGACCTAGCATGTTGTCATCCATACATGTGTCGAGTACATGCACATGCAAGTGGCTGTGCTTTTTGGGGCTGACTTCTTGTGTGTCTCTCTTCCCCAGGTACTTGCGCATGCCGTCTGCTGCTTGCATTGTTGTGGCACTGCTATTCCTCATGGACACGTCATCGTGTGCTGACTCAGCGTTACACGCACGGGCAAGTTTGGAAGTCTCCTTAGGGTAAGGGATGCATCAGGGGTGTATTGGGTGTGGCAGTTGTTCACGATGTATGCACACTGCCCCTGTCGATGTTTGGTTCCTCTGCAGCCATGTAGCATCACCATGGGACACGACATGCAGCTGTGTACACCTGAATAGATGGTCTGACTTGTTGACAGTCATCAGTGATGGGATAGTGGATTGTGATGATGGCATCAATGTGTGTAACACTGCCCTCGGACACATACGGTTTGCATTGGCTTGACATGGTGTGGGACTTCCACATCAGCGGATCAATGGTGTATGGCAGTCTCTCCGTGAGCAGCTGTGGGTGTTTAGCTGTTAGCCGACAATTGTGTGCCAGTTCCATGGCTATCACGCATTAGTGCTGCAGAAGGGGGGTGCCAGTGTTGGACCCACATGTTACTCCACATGAAGTGTTCATGTGTACTTCAAGTTGCCTCTCCAATCCCGAATACATGACTAATAAAGGTGTCCCTATGCCTCCAAGGTGCATCTTCTCAGTCAATGCTGGTGTGTTGCCACGGTGCATCCAGCATGTCTGGCATGGTTTTCCCTGATAGTGGCTATGTGTCTATGTGTCGAGTAGCAAGATGCAAGCTGTGTGTGTGGGATGAGACTGTGTATTGTGCATGCTGTCCATGAGTGTGTGGGTATTGTGACATGTGCCATCCCCATGCATCCAACGTTGGCCAGGCCCCCATTCTCTGCATCTACCGGACTCAAGCTTGCAGGACATGGTTCTGCCACCTGTCTACACATACCTGGGTGCCCCCCAGGACACTGGACTGGATCCCTGACCTCTGCGCATGACTGTTGCTGTACTCAATGTGTCTGTCAGCACGGTTGTGCGGTCACCCCCTCAGCTGGTTGGGCCCATCACGGGTGTGTATGGTGCTCCATGTCTGTCTTGCCTAATACACTGTGACCCGTGTGTCCTGTGCCAGACTCAGGCCCCAGGGTGTGGATGGTTGAAGTCAAAAGAGAAGTCAGGCATGTTTAGACTTTACAAGAAACATGTAAGGTAATAAGGCAACCAGCAGGCATCTTCTCTCCATGGTGTGAATTTTTATTTTTGTGGGGGGGGGGTGTGGGGGGGGAGGGAGTATGACGTGAGGGGCTTTCCGGGAGTTTGGAATCCAAAGTTCAGTAGGGGAGTTGGTGTCCTTGCCATTGGAAATCCTCAGAGTCCATGCCACAGTCTTTGTCAACATTGGTCAGACAGTGACCAGCAAGGCCATGTGGCAGAGAATGTCTCTTGATGCTGTGATGCTGTTGCTCCAGTGGGCCAGGTGCCAGGCCAGGTGTCCTGGGAGATGGTGATGTAGCGCCGACCCTCACGGTCCTTTCCGTGGACGACCCGGCCTCCTGCGGGGACCCTCAGAAGCAGGCCGTGACGATGTTTGGGATGCTCCATCGGATGTTTCCTCCTCCTCCTGATCCCTCCCTGTGGGTGGTGATGTTCTACGCCTTCTGGCACAGGGAGGGTTGCCCATTTTGTCGGCCATCCGACGGAGTGTATTGTGAATCCCCTGGAACACCGTCACAAGCTCAGCCTGTCTGTCCTCCATCCTCCGTTGGTGTTGCAGTAGACAGGCATGTTGCTGGGCCTGCTGGGTCTTTATCTCATCGAGGGTCCCCTTCATCTCATTGAGGGTGGACACAACCTGGGCCATGCCCGTGGTGTCCTGCCGGTATGTGTCCAGGATGTTACGGACATGGGAATATACCGGTTCCCCAGCCAACTGGTCAGGCTGGCGCCTCCGCCGTCCTCCACTCCCACCACCCCAGCCCATTTGCACCTGGCCTGCCCTTGTGGGTACATCGGGTCTCCGGGACCCCTGAGGGGTGGCATTGGCGTTGTCGCCTGCCTCCTCCTGGGTGCCCGGGACACCGTGTCCCTCCTGGCCAGCCTAGCTGCTTTGTGGAAGTGGGGCAGGGATCCTGGGTGTTTCCTGGGATGTGGCAGGAGTGGGGGTGGTGGTTGGCCCCGTTGTACCTGACGCAGGTGCTGCAGGTGGTTGGACACCAGAGGGGCCATGTTGGTCGGGGTCGTCCACAGAGTGGTGAGAGTCGTCGCTGCCGGTGGGATCGGCCTCCCGCAGAGCCGGGTCATGTGAGTCTTCCCCTCCAGTGTTGGGGGGTGAACCACGAGGTTGACCTGTGTGTGAGAGAGACAATGTTAATTTTGGTCCATGCAACATCCATGTTTCATCAGTTTCTAAGTTGGCACATTTCCTCTTGGAATTAGGATCTGTCTTGCATTCCACTCACAGTGCACTTGTGCATGGGTGTGTCCCTTGGGCACCACTTTGGCGCCTTTAACTATCTGTGGCACAGTCTTACTTGCTGCGTCAAGTGTGACTGCAGGTGTGGCGAGCCATGCATTGGCGCCTTCCGTGTAGCACTGTACATGTGCACATGGAGTGGATCCACACACTTATATGATGCAGGTAGCTGTCGTTGTGCTCGTGCACAGGTTGTGACATGGCCCTGTGTTTTGCCATGGAGAAGAGGGGGGGTTCTGGCACTGGCCACCCTTGTCTACATGCACGCAGTCCACCTGCTGACGAGCAGACATTCCCACACACCACAAGGCTGATTTGCTCTCCCTGTGTCTCCCTCCCTCTCTGTCCCCCTCTCCCTCCCTTTGTGTCCCCCTGTCCCTCCCTCTGTGTGTCAGCCTCCTCCCTCTGTCCTTCTCCCTGTGTCTCCCTCCCTCTGTGTCCCCCTGTCCCTCCCTCTGTGTGTCAGCCTCCTCCCTCTGTCCATCTCCCTGTGTCTCCCTCCCTCTGTGTCCCCCTGTCTCTCCCTCTGTGTGTCAGCCTCCTCCCTCTGTCCATCTCCCTGTGTCTCCCTCCCTCTGTGTCCCCCTGTCTCTCCCTCTGTGTGTCAGCCTCCTCCCTCTGTCCATCTCCCTGTGTCTCCCTTCCTCTGTGTCCCCCTGTCCCTCCCTCTGTGTGTCAGCCTCCTCCCTCTGTCCATCTCCCTGTGTCTCCCTCCCTCTGTGTCCCCCTGTCCCTCCCTCTGTGTGTCAGCCTCCTCCCTCTGTCCATCTCCCCGTGTCTCCCTCCCTCTCTGTGCCCCTGTCCCTCCCTCTGTGTGTCAGCCTCCTCCCTCTGTCCGTCTCTCTGTGTCTCCCTCCCTCTGTGTCCCCCTGTCCCTCCCTCTGTGTGTCAGTCTCCTCCCTCTGTCCGTCTCCCCATGTCTCCCTCCCTCTCTGTCCCCCTCTCCCTCCCTCTCTGTCCCCCTTTCCCTCCCTCTGTGTGTCAGCCTCCTCCCTCTGTCCGTCTTCCCGTGTCTCCCTCCCTCTGTGTCACCCTGTCCCTCCCTCTGTGTGTCAGCCTCCTCCCTCTGTCCGTCTCCCTGTGTCTCCCTCCCTCTGTGTCCCCCTGTCCCTCCCTCTGTGTGTCAGCCGCCTCCCTCTGTCCGTCTTCCCGTGTCTCCCTCCCTCTGTGTCACCCTGTCCCTCCCTCTGTGTGTCAGCCTCCTCCCTCTGTCCGTCTCCCTGTGTCTCCCTCCCTCTGTGTCCCCCTGTCCCTCCCTCTGTGTGTCACCCTCTGTCACCTAAGGCCAGCTTCCTGGGCACACACTGTTAGCAGACCTTTGAATGGCCCTTGGCTTGTTGCTGTGAGTTTGTTTCTGATCTCCAGGCACCCATTGGGTGTAGTGTGTGTGTCTGCGCTGCTGCTGTGGTGGTGTGTGCTGCCACTCTTTCACAGTGTTGACTGTTCATTAGCTGCTGTCATGTGCAAAAACGTGCCTTCACCCCCATGTGTTAATGCAAGGCGTCCGCCATTTGCTGGCGAGTCTTTCCTGTGTGGGGACACAGTGTTAGTCTGGCTGTGACCTAGGCCATATGGGCAGAGGGCATTGTTGTCTGCTTCTGAGTTGCACTATGTGATTTTTGGGGCCAACCCTCCCGCCATCCGGCTTATCGTGTCATGTGTTGGTGTCTTCTGTGGCCTGTGACTTGACATTGTCCAGCTGGGTGCATGGGGCATGGTGGCGCCAGTGGCATGTGCGTGCTCATGGAGTGTGGTTGAGTCATGCGATAGCTTGGGGTGGGTTTGGTTGTGGATGACGTTCCCCCCATGTGAGGTGCGTTGTTTGTGTACTCACCCGGGTCTCGGAGTCCTCCTAATCCTTCGACTGCCTCCACCGGCAGTATGGCCATCACCCTCTCCTCCCAGGGATGGTAGTGTACGGGTCTGCGGGACGGCCCTCCTCCAGTGACGTTGGCCTGGTTGTGTTCGTCCGTCATCTTGGCTCGGACCCTCCTCCGCAGATCATACCACCTGGCTTGGCATTCCTGCTTGTTCCTTCTGGTGTCCGCAACAGCATTCACAGCATTGACGATGGTCTGCCACATGGCTGTTTTTTCTGCAATGCTGGTCTGTCTGACCAATGTTCCAAAGAGGTGTGGCTCGACTCTGAGGATTTCATCGACAAGGACCTCCAACTCTCGGTTACTGAACTTTGGATTCTTGTTAGTGGGCATGGTGAGGGGTGTGGGTGTGGATGGTGGGGGGGGTGTGTGGATGGTTGTGGGTGTGTGGGTGTGGTTGTGCAGGTGTGTGTGTGTGTGAATGTGATGAGGGGGTGTTTGGGAAGGTGGTTGTGTGAAGGTGTGCAAGTGTAAGGTGTGGTGAAGATTGTAGTATGGTGCTGTTGGTTGTCTGAGGGGTCTGGCAGCAGTGAGTCTGTTGCAAAGGCTCATGGTTTGTGTGTGTGGGCCCTTTTTATTGGTCCATTGGTGGGTGTGGCTGTGTTTGAAGTTTGGGTGGGTGTGTTATAAGGAGTGGTGGTGTTTTGGGCCTCTGTTTGTTTTTGGCAGTTGCAGGTCAGTGAATGTGGTGTTTTAGTGGTTGTTGGACATGTTTAGTGGCTTTGTGCCATTCGAATGGTGTATTCTTGTGTTGTTTTGTTTTGTCCTGGTTGTGTACGTGCGTTTTTAGCGTGTGTACGGTGTGTACATGGGCCATTTGGTTGTACAGTGCTGTCCTTGTGTGTGGCTTGGTACGACTCGTACATGCGGTTGTGATGTTGGGGCCTGGGGTGCGCTCCGTACTTAGGAGGTTGTGGTGGGGGTGTGACTCTGACGTACACGGGTGTACATACAGGGGGGGTACGACACGTACACGGGTGGGGGTAGGACTCTATCGTACAGGGGTGTACATACACGGGGGGTAGGACACGTACACGGGTGGGGGTAGGACTCTATCATACAGGGGTGTACATACACGGGGGGTAGGACACGTACACGGGTGGGGGTAGGACTCAAACGTACAGGGGTGTACATACACGGTGGTACGACACGTACACGGGTGGAGGTAGGACTTGAACGTACAGGGGTGTACATACACGGTGGTACGACACGTACACGGGTGGGGGTACGACTCGAACGTACAGGGGTGTACATACATGGTGGTACGACACGTACAGGGGTGGGGGTATGACTCGAACGTACAGGGGTGTACATACACGGGGGTACGACACGTACAGGGGTGGGGGTACGACTATCGTACAGGGGTGTACATACACGAGGGGTAGGACACGTACACGGGTGGGGGTAGGACTCGAACGTACAGGGGTGTACATACACGGTGGTACGACACGTACAGGGGTGGGGGTAGGACTCGAACGTACAGGGGTGTACATACACGGTGGTACGACACGTACACGGGTGGGGGTAGGACTCGAACGTACAGGGGTGTACATACACGGTGGTACGACACGTACAGGGGTGGGGGTACGACTCGAACGTACAGGGGTGTACATACACGGGGGTACGACACGTACAGAGGTGGGGGTACGACTCTATCGTACAGGGGTGTACATACACGGGGGTAGGACACGTACATGGGTGGGGGTAGGACTCGAACGTACAGGGGTGTACATACACGGTGATACGACACGTACACGGGTGGGGGTAGGACTTGAACGTACAGGGGTGTACATACACGGTGGTACGACACGTACACGGGTGGGGGTACGACTCGAACGTACAGGGGTGTACATACACGGTGGTACGACACGTACAGGGGTGGGGGTACGAGTCGAACATACAGGGGTGTACATACACGGGGGTACGACACGTACAGGGGTGTACATACATGGTGGTACGACACGTACAGGGGTGGGGGTACGACTCGAACGTACAGGGGTGTACATACACGGGGTACGACACGTACAGGGGTGGGGGTACGACTCTATTGTACAGGGGTGTACATACACGGGGGGTAGGACACGTACACGGGTGGGGGTAGGACTCGAACGTACAGGGGTGTACATACACGGTGGTACGACACGTACACGGGTGGAGGTAGGACTTGAACGTACAGGGGTGTACATACACGGTGGTACGACACGTACACGGGTGGGGGTACGACTCGAACGTACAGGGGTGTACATACACGGGTGGGGGTGTACATACACGGGGGTACGACATGTCCAGGGGTGGGGGTACGACTCGAAAGTACAGGGGTGTACATACACGGTGGTACGACACGTACACGGGTGGGGTAGGACTCTATCGTACAGGGGTGTACATACACGGGGGTAGGACACGTACACGGGTGGGGGTAGACTCGAACGTACAGGGGTGTACATACACGGTGGTACGACACGTACAGGGGTGGGGGTAGGACTCGAACATACAGGGGTGTACATACACGGTGGTACGACACGTACACGGGTGGGGGTAGGACTCGAACGTACAGGGGTGTACATACACGGTGGTACGACACGTACAGGGGTGGGGGTACGACTCGAACGTACAGGGGTGTACATACACGGAGGTACGACACGTAAAGGGGTGGGGGTACGACTCTATCGTACAGGGGTGTACATACACGGGGGTAGGACACGTACACGGGTGGGGGTAGGACTCGAACGTACAGGGGTGTACATACACGGTGGTACGACACGTACACGGGTGGGGGTAGGACTTGAACGTACAGGGGTGTACATACACGGTGGTACGACATGTACACGGGTGGGGGTACGACTCGAACGAACAGGGGTGTACATACACGGTGGTACGACACGTACAGGGGTGGGGGTACGACTCGAACATGCAGGGGTGTACATACACAGGGGTACGACACGTACAGGGGTGTACATACACGGTGGTACGACACGTACACGGGTGGGGGTGCGACTCGAACGTACAGGGGTGTACATACACGGGTGGGGGTGTACATACACGGGGGTATGACATGTCCAGGGGTGGGGGTACGACTCGAACGTACAGGGGTGTACATACACGGGGGGTAGGACACGTACACGGGTGGGGGTAGGACTCGAACGTACAGGGGTGTACATACACGGTGGTACGACACGTACACGGGTGGGGGTACGACTCGAACGTACAGGGGTGTACATACACGGGTGGGGGTGTACATACACGGGGGGTACGTCTCGGACGTACGGGGGCTGGGGGGAGTGTTGGGCGCGTATGCGGGCACTTGTCTCCATGGTTGCTATGGGAGTTCGGTGCGGACGGTGTTTTTTCCATACGGTTGTAACATCGGACGCACGGGATGGATCGTGATTCCTTGGTCAGACTTCACTTTTCACATTTGTACGGTAAATCGTCCGAGGACGTGTCGGACACATTTTCCGACCCGAGGACGTGTGGGGAATCATTCCCAATGCGGTTCGTATGGACTTTTTCCCATGCGAATCGTGATTGACAGTTTGTACGGCACTTGTACGATTCGTACGGTAAAAAGACCGGATACGAGTCGTACGGGGTAAATTTTTACCGGATCGTAATTGGCACCTCAGTGTCTCTGTTCTGTAGAGCAGCTGTTCATTTGACTATTTTTATGCTGCTGACTTTCCCTTGATGCAACTTCTCTGATATTAGAACTTTCAGTGGGCTGTGATGGGCCTTAATCAGTATTTTGTGGTTCCCAGTAGATCAATGGAACCTGCCCAGTGCCCTATACACAGCTAAAACACTACGCTCACAGCTGGAGTAGGGCTGTTTTACTGGGGAAAGCATTTGTGAATTAAATTTAATGGTAACATGTTTGTCTCCGAGCAACTGTGATATCATCACTACCATAGTGTCAGTTGTTGAAATGGGCCCTAAATAATATAGGAGTTCAGGCGTGGGGCTGACTGATGCTGATACATCGTGCAAACAGTATTTTCGAGTTCAAAATATTTTATTGAATTTTCATATTGAACTACAAATAAAGACAATACAGAAAAAATATTATTAAGCGAAAATACCTAATCACAATGTACAATTTACAAGAACATCATATGAACTACAATAGGTAGGAAAATATAAATATTCATTTAAAAAATAAAAAGGAGAGGAGGGGAGGGAACCATATATAAATACTATTGCAACCATTATAAATAGAGCTACTTTAACATACAAATAATATAATATCAATAAAAAGAAAAATCAATTATAAATATACAATTAAGAAGATAAATAACTTCAACAGGCATCCAAAAAGATTGAAAAAAGTTAGAGTAATGGTTAATCCCATTCAGGGACAACTGAGCACCTCTTCTTGTAAAAATGACCCATGACCACCAAGCATGAACTGATAATGATGAAACATCCTTACACCAAAAAGTAATGGATTTGATAGCAGCAGAAATTAGGAAATTAAAAAGTTTACCTTCTATGTCAGTTACATTTTGTGAAAGAGCAACAGATTTACATATTAACAATTTGAAAGAAACATCTTCATGGACATTTCATATCTTTTTTATAATATCTCAAACATTAGACCAAAATTTAAAAACAAAAGGACATTAAAAAAGCATATGCCGCAGCGATCCAGGATGTAATTTGCAATGCCAACAAGTTGTGGATTGAAGAAGTTTAGCACAAAATAAACGTAATGGAGTCCATAAACAATTGAATAAAATATAATTAGTTTGATAAAGTGAAACAGGTAACCAAACTGAAATACTAATAAGCCAAACATCCTTCCATGTATCAATGGATAAAGAAAGGGAAAGTTCAATATTCCAAAATACTGAAATCATATTTAAGTTGTTTCCTAGAAAATTAGATATTTTTTTATATAAAAGAGACACACCGTGAGATGAAGTGGAGACAGTTTGAATATAGACTGCTAAATCTGCTTCAACATTTGACGGAATACCATGAGGAAAAGTGTCTAAAAGTGAATTACACAAAAACTCAAATTTGATAAAGTCAGATTGAGGTAAACTAAATCTTGTTTGCAAAGCCTCAAATTATATGAAAGCATTGTTGGAATAGACATCTTTAAGATAAAAAATACCAGCATTAATCCATGAATACCAGACATTAACATTTCTATTTAATTTAATAACATTACTATGCCATAATGACAGGTTTTCACTATTAAACATAGGAGATAGAAAAATTGAATCCAAATCATTGAAAATTAGTTTAGTGGATTTAAGAATAATAGATTGGTGAAAAAATGATGACTTATTAGACATGGTTAACAAGGTGGGTAGTGACAATGGGTTTACTATTGATTTCTCTATAAGAAGCCAAGTAGGAGGCTTATTTAAAAAGGAATGATTAAACCAAATGGAGCTTTGTTTTAATATAAAGGCATTATGATAAAGAAAAAAGTCTGGTAAACCAAACCCTGCATTGCATTTGGGCATTTTTAATTTTTTATAACCAATAGCAGATTTTTGGAGAGAGTTCTATCAACATCTTTATAAAATTTTAACGAAAATTGAGTAGGAATCATGGCAAGGGTAAAGAAGATTTTAGGAGCAATAGTCATATTAATAGAATCCATTCTACCCCACCATGAGAGATGAAGTGAAGACCATTTAGACGTTTTATCTTTAATATAATTTAAGATAAAGTTACAGTTAAATGTTAATGTTGATTTTATGGATGACGTGAATAAAATACCAAGATATTTCAATTTATCTTTTTGCCAAATAATATCATTCATAGGTAACACATCAGGAGTACAAAAAATGTTTAAGGGAAAAAATTTGATTTTGTTAGTATTTAGTTTATAACCAGAAACTATGGAATACTTTGCAATAATTTCTAATAATGAGGGGAATGAGAATATAGGATCACTAATAAATAAAAGCACGTCATCAGCATAAGCTAAGGTTTTGATTGTAACATCCTTAAAAGTGATTCCTTTAATATTATCACATTTTCTTATAGAGGTAAGGAAAGGTTCAATACCAATAAGAAACAAATGCGGGGAAAGGGGACATCCTTGTCTTGTACCTCTAAAAAGGGAAAATTGATTTGAAACTTGGCCATTGATAAATAAACGAGCAGTAGGAGCAAAATATAGAGCAGAAATCATGCGGATAAATGCGGCACCAATATTGAATGACAATGAGGTCTGAAATAAAAATTGCCAATTATTTTTATCAAAAGCTTTTTCAGCATCCAAAGCTAAAATTCTTGACGGTAAAGTTATAGTGGAACCTTGTTCAATAACATGTAGTAAGGTTCTTGTATTATTTGTAGAGTATCTAGTCTTCATAAAACCAGATTGATCTGGGTGTATAATAGAGTCCAATACAGAGGCTAATCTAGAAGCAAGTATTTTAGCATATAATTTACAGTCTTGATTAATTAAAGATATAGGGTGATAATTTGACACAAGGGTGGGATCTTTATCCGGTTTGGGGAGTACAATAATTAAAGCTTCAGTAAAAGAACCTGAGGTAGTGCCTGAAGAACCAAAAAATATAAAAAGTTGAAGTCAAAAAGGCAAAAGTTTTAACTGAAATTCTTTATAAAACTCAGCTGGAATACCATCAGGACCAGGAGACTTATTCTTTTTAAGAGATTTTATGGCTGTTAAAATTTGATCTGTAGTAATGGGTAAGTCCAGCCCAATTTTATCTGATTGTGAAATCTTGGGTAACCCACATTTAGTTAAGAAAGAGTCAAGTAAAGAGGCTTCATGAAAATCGTGCTTGTTATATAGATTAGTATAAAAATCTAAAAATTCATTAATGATATCATTGTGAGATAAAGCAATTTTGCCATTAGGGCCATGAATTGAAGTTATTTGAGTTTTATCTTTTTTTATACGTAAATAATTAGCTAAAAGTCTTCCAGATCTGTTGGCATTGAAACAAAATTTAGCTTTAGAATTAGAAATTTGAATGCCAGCTCTTTTACTAAGGATTGAGTTAACTCATATCGAAGCTTTTGTAGTTTAACTTTATACTGGAGATCATTAGACGTAATAAAAATTCTCACAAATTTCGCAATTTGTTTTTCAAAATTTTTAATATTTGCATTCAATGTTTTATTTTCGTAGGCCATAATAGAAATAGTTTCACCTCTAATGTAAGCTTTAAAAGCATCCCATCTATTGACCATAGAGGTGGAACCTTCAGGGTTGAGTAAGAAATAATCTTGAATGGCAGTTAATAGTTTTGATTTATTATGTTCATTAAGAACGATTCCAGTATTCATTCGCCATCTAGATTGTTTTGCAAAGGTTGAATTTAAATTCAAAACAAAATCAAAGCATGATCTGAAATATCAATGTTACCAATTTTAGGAGAAATCACGGATTGAATTAATTGTGTGGAGACTCATAAATAATCAATCCTAGAATGGGAATTATGTGGGTTGGAAAAAAATGTAAAACATTTTTCTGTAGGGAAGTGCAGTTGCCAAATATCAACTAACTTGGTGGTTTGAATAAATGATTTAAAAGCATGAAAGACCTTAGGTGGGTGAAATTTAGCACTAGAAAATCTATCTAATAATGGATCAGCAATAACATTAAAATCACCTCCAACAATTAAAGAAACTTTACCCAGCTTTAGAACCTCAGTAGTAATATTAGACCAAAAAACAGGATCATCCGCAGTGGGCCCATAAACATTAAGTAAAAATATGACTGAATCATGAATTTTAATTTTAACTATTATATATCTCCCATCAGCATCCGAAGTTTTACTCAAACCTTTGCAATGTAGTTTTTTTGCATAGAAAATAGCCACACCATTTATTTGGCCATTAGCAGGCGAAGAGACAATAGTATCAACCCACTTTTTGTTCAAATAATTTAAGATTTTGTCGTCTATATGAGTCTCCTGAACAAAACAAATATCTGCCTTGCAACTACCTAAATAATCTAAAATCTTTGTCTACTTAACTGGATGACGTAATCCTTTAACATTTAATGAAATTACTTTAATATTGTGAACATTAGCCATAATGAAAAAGAGAGAGGAAGAGGTCACGAAGAGCAAAAGAAGAAATAGAGAAAGAGTATGAGAAAATAGTAGCTCCGGAATAAAGTAAAAGGGAAGGAAGAAAATAAAACATGGAAAAAACGACAAACAGAATACATAAATATCAGGAATGAAACGCTAACACGCTTTACAGGCATGACTGGAACCGTTGGAGACCAATACAAGAATAAACCATCAATTTGTCAAAAAAACATAACTGGCAATATTCAAGTATTAGAGTCATGAGTATCCATGGAGTGTTGTGATTGTTGATCCTTAATTCTTCAGGACGATGAAAAGATTTTGAAAGATTATCTTTCTAAATACGCATTGTTGAAGGATCAAAAAGACCATATTTGAAACCAAGACTACTTAGTTGAGGATGAAGAGCAGTGAATTCTTTGCGAATTGAAAGTCTCCGTGGCAAAATCTTGATGAATAAATATTTTATTCGCATTGACAATCAATGAAGGGATTTCTCGTGCTGCTTTCCTAATCAAGACTAGTTGGTGATGCCGGAGGACTTTAAAGATCATTTGTCGAGGTTTTGTGTGTTGAAGGTTGCGATGGGTAGGAATCCTGTGTGCCTTATCAATTTCAATTTTTTCTGGAAATTTGATTTGTAGGAGGCCAGGAATCAGATTTTCCAAATATAATCTGCAGTTGGTACCCTCAACATCCTCTGGCAAATTAAAAATGCGTTGGTTGTATTGTCTGTTGCGATATTCCATATCTAAAAGACGCGTAGACATAGGTGATATTTTCGCTACAATTGGGAAAAAGCTTCTAGTTTGACCTTATTATCTTGTATTTTAATTGAACTATCAGAGATTTTCATTGATAAACTAGCCATTTCTTTTTGCACAGTCTCTGAGGCAATTGAATCTGTATTAGCACGTAGTGCTTGAATTTCTTCCAGGATTAAGGATAATGAAGGTTAAGATGACTCCACCACTTTTGATTTAATTGGCGGAGATGAAACCTGCTGTCTCCTTTTATTATGAAGAGAATTTTTATTATCCATTTCCTTGCAGTAAGGATGAAATTCATAAAAATAGAAAAATAGGAGAAAATGTATCGGTATTTGTGAAGAAAACCTTAATATGGCTGGTGCAGCAGCTAAAATGGACTGTGGGAGTGGCTAGGCCCAAACCAGGCCCTTTCCTGAATGTTCACTCCGCCCCCCTGACACACAAGCTGTCAGGTTTCACCGGCTCCCTTGCCTTCTGTTTTCCCTGCTTGCCTGATGCGTATGTATTCATGCTGGCCGATATCCTCACTTCCGGCTTGGCCCGTTGCGGTCTAGTCATTCCCGGAGGCGCCAGGGCGTCACCAGCGCTTCTGGGGGAATCCGCTTATCAGCGGCGGCGATTCCCCCGTCCGGCGCTTCGGATTATTGAACCTGCCGCCAACGCCTCCAGAGACTCCGGTTACTGCTGTGTCCTGAGCTCGGAGGATAACCTTGCCGTTTCCCTTTCCACACGGCAATTACCAAACCTGCCCCACCGCGCTGAAGCGCAGTCAACCTTGCTCACCACGCTGAAGTGCATTAGAACTTGCTCACCGCGCTGAAGCGCATTGAAACCCTGCTCCCCGCGCTGAAGCGCATTGAGACCCTGCTCCCCGCGCTGAAGAGCATTTGAAACCCTGCTCCCCGCGCTGAAGTGCATTGAATCCTTGTTCATCGCGCTGAAGCGCATTCAACCTTGCTCACCGCGCTGGAGCGCATTGAAACTGTGTTCACCGCGCTGAAGCGCATTCAACCTTGCTCACCGCGCTGGAGCGCATTGAAACTTTGTTCACCGCGCTGAAGCGCATTCAACCTTGCTCACCGCGCTGGGGCGCATTGAAACTTTGTTCACCGCGCTGAAGCGCACTCAACCTTGCTCACCGCGCTGGAGCGCATTGAAACTTTACTCACCACGCTGAAGCGCATTCAACCTTGCTCACTGCGCTGAAGCGCATACGGACATCACTCACCAGGCTGCCACCCCACGGCGCAGGAGCACCTATCAGTGAGTACGACATTCCAGTCTAGTCGCATCATAGACGATCAGGAACTCTTGGTTGTCTAGTGGTGCGGATTGGTGCCAACTTCTTTCCTAGTTTCCACAGCACAGGCGTGCTTATATGTCTCAGCCGCAGTACATGCTGCAAGGCGGAGGAGTATCTATTCTTTTGATATATAGCGCAGGAGCGCTTAATAAGCCAAGAAAATAAGCGGCCTGGTAGCGGACCTTCTGGATTGGTCGCGGAGGTGAGTATCGTTCCACATGAGTGCATGGTTTGACTGAACCCGGTTTGCTATGCGGTGGTAACCCTTTGCCTTGTCTTCCTGTGCAGTTGGGGTCCCCTGTCCACCCACACAGAGGGAAGTTCACCACTCCTTGTGACACCACCTCGACCTTCTTGGCTACCATCCCGGCTCCCATCCTTGTCCTAGTTTGTAGCACATCCAGAGTGGGATAGGGTGGGAGTGGGGGCGTTAGCTCCTGCCGTCTCTGCGAGATTTCTCCACTTGTAACAGGTAACTTGTGGGGAACCAGAGAGAATCCGAAGCCCAAGATATTCCATCTCGCTCAGACAGCATGGGCGATACCGAGATTACATTGCAAGACATAGCAGCTATGCTTGCAAACATTCAGGCCGAAAACCTTAGCCTACGGCAAGATATGACGGCCTTACAAGGCCAAGTAGCAGCAGGGGGAGCAAATCCCTGGGGTCCTGCCACTTCTCCTAGGGTGAGACAAGAAGGGCTGATACGACCTCCCATTTTCACCTATGATGGCACCTCCTCTCAGGCCCAACCCGATAGTACCATACGGGTCTTAGCACCCCATCGCGTTCAATTAGCCCCACCTGAACGCTTCTATGGGGACAGTACCAAGTACAGTGTCTTTCTGCATCAATGCCACCTGCACTTTATGGCAAGAGCAACGGCCTTCCCTGACGACGCTTCCAAAGTCGCATTCATTCTCTCATATATGGGAGGCGATGCTGCACAATGGTCCATTCCACTGGTGGACAACGATGATCCCATGCTGTACAACCTGCCCGTATTCAAGGAATCCTTGAGACGCATGTTTGCCCGCCACACGTTTGTCCAAGCCGCAGACAATGAGCTGCTTAATCTGAAACAGGGCAACACGGACCTGCTCCATTACGTCACAACCTTCAGCAAGCTGGTCATCGAAGCATGCTGGCCCGAGAGCAAAAAGGTGTCCGTATTCTACAGAGGCCTGCGTGACGACATAAAGGATCTGATCTCCCAAATACCAGATCCACCAGAAGAAATAGGACCTTTCATAGACCTGGTAGTGAAGGTTAACTACAGACTACAAGAACGTAGAAACGAGAGGATCAAAGGAGGCGACCATCGATTCCTGTCCTATAAAGAGAAGACCAAAGAAGAGCCAAAACCTTCCGGCAAGGCGCCCGAACCTATGCAAATAGGCAGCATTCGTGGTCCTCTTACCAACGAGGAGCGAGAAAAAAGAAGGAGACAGAATCAGTGTCTGTATTGCGGATAAAACGGACACTTCGTGAGAGAATGTACAGTGAAGCAACCCCGGACAAGAGGGATGAGACCGTTTGCACTGCCTGTGTCTAAGCCGGACAAAGCGGGAAACGGGGAAACCCAGTAGGTAACGGGGTCCGTCTACTGGGTTCCTCATCCTGCAAGTTGACGACCCCTGCCTCTTTCGGTGGCAACCGCCATCTGGGTCTGGATGTAGTCCTGCGAGCCGGGACAGGGCAAACCTGGCAGGTAACCGCCCTTCTTGATTCGGGTGCCACCGGCAATTTCATTGACACCCAGTTCACTCAGAAGTTGGGAATACTCATGACACCGAAACCCAGACCTGAACCCGTAAAGGCAGTGGATGGGACCAACCTCACCTCAGGTCCTATATGGTACCAAACTGAAAACCTATGTATGACATTTGTGAACACCCATACGGAGACCATCATCTTTGATGTGATTGACGCACCCCAGTTCAAGGTCATGTTGGGCCTACCATGGCTGGGACGTCATAACCCGTGCATAGACTGGGTATCTAGAACCCTGATCTTGGATTCGTCCTATTGTAACGCTTCTTGTTATACACCCACCGGCTCTCCCGGTACGCATGCCATACAGGGCCATACCCTAACCGTAACCGGAATATGTGGAACCATAATGGACAAGGTTCCTGAAGAGTACCAAGACCTAGCGACGGCGTTCGATAAGAAGGGTGCCAACACCCTTCCTTCCCACCGCCCATTCGACTGCAGGATTGATTTGGTCCTGGGCTCCACGCTACCATGCAGCAGGATATATTCGCTCACCGAAAAAGAAAACGAGCATCTCCGCTCCTATTTGGACGAATATCTCAGGAACGGGTTCATTCGCCATTCCAGGTCTCCTGTGTCTTCCCCCCTTTTTTTTGTAGCTAAGAAAGAAGGGGATCTCAGGACGTGCATCGACTTCAGGGCTATGAACGCCATCACCATCAAAAACAGGTACCCTCTACCACTGATTTCCAATCTGCTGGATCAGGTAAAGAACGCAACCATTTTTACCAAACTGGATCAAAGGGGGGCCTACCATCTAGTCAGAGTCCGGAAGGGTGACGAATGGAAAACAGCGTTCCGGACCAAATACGGTCTCTATGCCTTTCGGACTCTGCAATGCCCCCGCGGCGTTCCAGTACTTCATCGATGAAGCCTTGAGGGAGTATCTCGATATATTCTGCATTGCATATATCGACGACATATTGATCTATTCACAAACCCTGATAGATCACGTACAACACGTACGCACGATTCTCCGGCAACTGGAACGACATGGGTTATACGTCAAGTTGGAGAAAAGTATCTTTCATACGAAGGCCGTGGAATTCCTAGGACACATCATTACTCCAGCTGGTATCCAAATGGACCACAAGAAGGTGGAAGCCGTCTTACAGTGGCCATTCCCCACGTCAACAAAACACATACAGAGGTTTTTGGGGTTCGCCAATTATTATCGCCGCTTTGTCGAAGGCTTCTCCAGGATTGTCACGCCCATCACTCGCTTGCTTCGTAAAGGGGTTCCCTTCTGCTGGAATGACACAGCCGAGCACGCATTTCAGGAATTGAAACAAAGATTCACCACGGCTCCCATCCTGAGACATCCCGACCCTGACCAACCATTTATTGTCGAAGCCGACGCATCACAAGACGCTCTGGGAGGTGTGTTGTCGCAAAGGGTTGCTAAGTCAGGATTGTTGCACCCGGTTGCGTTCTATTCCAAAAATCTCACGCCAGCTGAATGCAACTACACCATCTCTGACCGAGAGTTGTTGGCCATCAAGAAGGCATTTGAGGAGTGGCGCCACTATCTGAAAGACGCCAAACATCCGGTGATGATTTACTCGGATCACCGGAATCTACAGTTTCTTCGCTCAGCCCGTGCCCTAACATCCAGACAATTACGATGGACTCTGTTTTTTAATGAGTACGACTTCCGTATTACATACCGGCCAGGGAAAGAAAGCGCCAAGGCCGATGCACTGTCTCGCCTGGAAGGTTCCAATGATTCTGTGTGTGCTTCTGAGCCCTTGCCCGTTATTCCCGAACACTGTTTTCAGGGTGTTGTATGGTCTTCTGCATTTCTCTCCCTCCTTCATGACGATCTTGCACGGATGGATCCGTCCGTCGCGACAACTAAGTACAAAGGTGTTACATCACAGAACGGGTTCTTATACAAGGAGGATAAGTATTTTCTTCCCCTGGCAAAACACCAACAACAGGCCCTGTCCATGTGTCACGATCATCCCCTATCCAACCATCCGGGCTACCATAAAACCGTGGACCTTCTACAGAGACATTTTTTTGTGGACAAAGTTGGAAGAAGATACTAAAAACCATATCTCGCGCTGTGCCTTATGTGCCCAGGGCAAGAACACGACTGGACCGGTAGTGGGTCTACTACATCCCATCCCTGTTCCCCCTCATCCATGGCATACCATCTCCATGGATTTCGTAGTGGAACTACCGGCCACCACTTTGGGATATACGACCATTCTTACCATAGTGGATCACCTCAATAAAATGGCTCATTTCGTCCCCCTGAAGAAGCTACCTTCGGCAGCCGAACTGGCGATTGTTTTTCTGCAGAACGTGGTTCGGTTACATGGCATACCATCAGTGGTCATAACAGACCGGGGTGCGCAGTTCGTGTCTCGCTTTTAGAACGAGGTGTGCGCTGCCATGACTGTCGATGTTCGTTTGTCGTCTGCATATCACCCGCAGACTGACGGCCAAGCCGAGAGGATCAGCTATACCATGGAACAGTACCTACGTTGTTTACTTCTGGCTACCGAAAAAGAATGGGAAGAAGTGCTCTGGTTAGTAGAATTTGCGTACAACAACAAGCATTCTGCCATCGGCATGTCCCCTATCTTTTGCCTACAGGGCAAACACCCTAAAACCATGCCATGGGAAGCACCACATGCCAGTCCCTTACCCACGGTCCAGGCATACCACGCCAAACTCTGCACCCTCTGGCAACAGGCCCGATTTGAACTAGCCAAGGCCAAGGAGTACTACAAGCAGCACGCAGACGTCGGCAGGCAACCAGAGCCCAACTACAAGAAAGGAGATAGGGTATGGCTCTCCATCCGCCATCTCAATGTACACGGGTCCAAGAAACTGTTGCCCCGTTTCGTCGGTCCGTATGTGATTGGGAAGGTGATCAATCGTGTTGCCATGAGACTCTTGCTGCCTCCTTAGATGAAGATGCACCCCGTCTTCCATGTCTCCCTTCTCCGCCCTGTCCACCCTGAGTGCGGTGGGTCCTCCCCTCCAGCCCCTGTTCTGAGGGATGACCACCTTGAATACGAGGTCAGGGCGATTCTGGGGTCCCGTCGTACCAGGGGACGGCTCTTTTACCTAGTGGACTGGAAGGGTTATGGCCCGGAAGAGAGATCCTGGGAACCCCTGTCACATGTTTGACATGCACCCCGGTTGGTCCGCGCCTTCCATGTCCGGAATCCACTTAGTCCTCGCCCTGCGGCCCCTGTGTGATTCTGTTGTACCAGGCGGGGGTCTTTTCTTGGTGGGGGGTGCTGTCAGGTTTCACCGGCTCCCTTGCCTTCTGTTTTCCCTGCTTGTCTGATGCGTATGTATTCATGCTGGACGACATCCTCACTTCCGGCTTGGCCCGTTGTGGTCTAGTCATTCCCGGAGGTGCCAGGGCATCACCAGCGCTTCCAGGGGAATCCGCTTATCAGCAGCGGCGATTCCCCCGTCCGGCGCTTCGGATTATTGAACCTGCCGCCAACGCCTCCAGAGACTCCGGTTACTGCTGTGTCCTGAGCTCGGAGGATAACTTTGCCGTTTCCCTTTCCACACGGCAATTACCAAGCCTGCCCCACCACGCTGACGCGCAGTCAACCCTGCTCCCCGCGCTGAAGCGCATTGAGACCCTGCTCCCCATGCTGAAGCGCATTTGAAACCCTGCTCCCCGCGCTGAAGCGCATTGAAACCCTGCTCCCCGCACTGAAGCGCATTGAATCCTTGTTCACCGTGCTGAAGCGCATTCAACCTTGCTCACCGCACTGGATCGCATTGAAACTTCGTTCACCACGCTGAAGCGCATTCAACCTTGCTCACCGCGCTGGAGCGCATTGAAACTTTGTTCACCGCGCTGAAGCGCATTTAACCTTGCTCACCGCGCTGGAGCGCATTGAAACTTTGTTCACTGCGCTGAAGCGCATTCAACCTTGCTCACCGCGCTGGAGCGCATTGAAACTTTGCTCACCACGCTGAAGCACATTCAACCTTGCACACCGCGCTGAAGCGCATACGGACATCACTCACCAGGCTGCCACCCCACGGCGCAGGAGCACCTATCAGTGAGTACGACGTTCCAGTCTAGTCGCATCATATACGATCAGGAAATCTTGGTTGTCTAATGGTGCGGATTGGTGCCGACTTCTTTCCTAGTTTCCACAGCACGGGCGTGCTTATATTTCTCAGCCGCAGTACATGCTGCAAGGCGGAGGGGTATCTATTCTTTTGATATATAGCGCAGGAGCGCTTAATAAGCCAAGAAAATAAGCGGCCTGGTAGCAGACCTTCTGGATTGGTCGCGGAGGTGAGTATCGTTCCACATGAGTGCATGGTTTGACTGATCCCGGTTTGCTATGCAGTGGTAACCCTTTGCCTTGTCTTCCTGTGCAGTTGGGGTCCCCTGTCCACCCACACAGAGGGAAGTTCACCACTCCTCGTGACACCACCTCGACCTTCTTGGCTACCATCCCGGCTCCCATCATTGTCCTAGTTTGTAGCACATCCAGAGTGGGATAGGGTGGTTGTGGGGGCGTTAGCTCCTGCCGTCTCTGCGAGATTTCTCCACTTGTAACAGGTAACTTGTGGGGAACCAGACACAAGCCTGGCAGTACCTGAGGGCAGAGCTTGAGGCAGAAGCTTGAAGAGGAAAAACACCACTTTTGTCGATCAAAAACGTGAAAAACCACTCCACATCACAGGTACTGGTTTTAGCAATGAAGCGACCTCATTGTGGCAAAAATTCTGACAAGAATTTGTCGCTTAAAGGCAAAAACGGGCGAAAATGCGCCGGAGCTCACCGGGAGGCGGCCATTTTGTATCGCACGCTTGCGCGTCTCCCCGTGCAAACAGTATTTTAATTTAGCAACTGTATTAGTATGTTCTTCTATCCACATCCATGTCTTGCTATCTAATAGGTCTTACATGGGTTTAGCATAATGTGCAAATAATTATTTAAATGTGCATGAAAAAAACAGTATTCCTAACAGGAACTGAATGTTACTAAACATGTGGGGAAGGACAGCGTCATTATAACCTGCAACCTGTTTTGTGAAATGGATCTCCCTTTCCTAATGCATCGTGAGGGCTGAAAACTTTACTAAGGGGCTTGGCAGTGTGAAGTTTTCATTAGTTATCAGTAGCCCACCCTACTGTAACATCTGGCATACCTCAGCAACATCAGAAATGTGTTGTACATCATTTTCACTCTCAGTTAGGATGTCGTCTGCATACTTTATAATGCTTTCATGACAGGTTGTATTTGCAAGGATTCCTGCTACTGTCCTATACAAAATGGTTGGTGATATTCCCAGATCCTGGGGAGCCGATTAAAGACACAGTTAACCACAAAAGTGGAAAACGGTATACTATCTGATACTTTCCATGAGGGGGCAACTCCCAAAAACATTTTTCAAATCCAGAGTATATTGTGGATTTGGGGCTGATCTTTGCAGCGGGTTAAGAAAAAGCTGCCACTACCTGTGCCGTAGAGGCTAGGACTGTATTTAGTTATTGGGAATTTACACATATGCTGTAATCTTACTGTCCATTAGTGTTTATATTTTTTACTACTGGTCAGGGGTTTGCGTGGAACATCACCTGTGCAGGTGCACTCACATTGTGTTGCAACAGTTCTTTAATTACAGCACTAATGCTGGGCATGCTATCTTTCAGAATGGGGGCGATCTTTTTGCACTGGATCTCTCCTAATAGTAATCTCTGTCAGCACTTTGACCCTGCTTACTTCCATTTTGTTTGTACTCAGGAAGTGGCTGTATATCATAAGGATGTTTAGTGATTGTAGGAGTGGGTTGGGTAGATTGTTAAAAAATCACCCTTTTTGGCCTGTTCACCCCTATTTTTTATTGCTGAATGAAACTGGTGGTAGCTGACTCTGACAGTGTCCTGTGCTCTGCTAGTCAGGCCCACGGCCAGTGCTACGTTAAACACAAACACATAAATTAAGGTACAATTATAATTGGCATGACCTACCCTATAAATCCATAGTACATAATAGGGCCAGGGGATGAAAACTACCTATAAGTCCCTAGTATATAATAGGTCATGACAGTTTAGAGGCCAGTAGCCTGTGCTGCACTGGCATGTGTGCACTGCTGAGAGCCTAAGGTGTTGCAGCACTGCTTTAAAAAGTACAATTCACTGCAAATTCAACTTTGGTGGTATGGACACTTTAAAAATTGATAATCTACCTTATCTTACTAGGTTTTCCAGGGGCGGGGTCATGTAACTATAAGCAGGGTCCCTACAAAATAGGTTTTTTAAACCCTGGAGAGTGAAAGCTGCCCATGTTTTTCCCCAGTGTAGGAAATTCACTACAAATTTAATTTTGGAGCTGTGGGCACTGTGAAACAATAACCAAAATGTGTTTTCGCGAATTGAGAACCCCCAAGGTGTCCCCTATATGTTTCAGGGGTGGGGGGGTCCTGTAATTAGGGGGCTTTTTAAATAAGTTTTATAAACACTGGTGAGGAAGAAATTGCACATTTTCTTTCCCCTTGATAGTTGACCTCATAGGCTAACATGGCAATATGTTATGGACGTATAACTATTGCTAGGAGAGTGTGGAAAATGCCATTCAAAGACTGAACAGAATGGAATTAATAAATACAGCAACTTTGAATTGTTTAATTTATCATGACTTGCACACAAAATAAGTTTTAAGACTTTCTTTTCTGTAATCAAAATCCAGGCTCTAGCACGCTTCCCTGATTGTTCATCCCTGAGGGGATTAGCCAGGATGCCTTGATTAGGTGATAAGTGGCCTGGCAGATGGTATCTGATGGAGAGAACCCTGTGGGGTCAGGCATGTCAGAGTAGGGGGTTGGGCCCTGAAGCATCAGCTTCAAAGGAAGAATATGTCAAGCAAGCCTGTCAGCCAGGGCCACCCCCTCTCTCTGCCATATGGAAGGCTTAACAATGGAATTCACAGATTTGAATGGGGGGAGTTTGTAGAAATAAGCCATACACTGAGTTTGGTTTAGTTAGCTCTTGTGGCTCTGCAGAAATTTCAGCCATGATGGATTTTGAGAGAACAGTGCTTTCTGGGTCAAGACTATGCCATACTTTGGAGGAAGTTGTCATGCTTTGGGGTGTGGCCCTGCACCTCACTGGACAGTGATGCTCTCCTGCTTGTTGCCAGATAACACTGGTTAAATATGTGAGAAGTGCAGAGCCTCTCAGTTCTGCTGCCTGAAACTACAAAAAGGAGGAGGATTGTCCTGCTGGAAGCCTGATCTGCACCCACTGATGAAGACTATGCCTGCTGCACTATCTGGGACTACATCTCTGAGGAATTTACCTTTCTTCAAGGAGTAGGGAGTGTACTCCATGCAGCTACAGGTTAACTGAGCTTAACTGGCTCTTCTCCAGCCAGAGTCCCCCAGTTGCCACTTTTGTGTGAACATGTAATTTGGTTCCTAGTATAACTGTCAAGGTTTTGATGGGTCATTCATGTGATGGGGCATATATGCCTTGCGACATTATGGTGTACATTATTGTCTGTTGTACATGATCATGTTACCATTGTTTTTGCTGCATCAGTATTTAGTAACAATGTGACCACATCCCCTTGTATGATGACCTTTATTTGTGCTCGACCCTACTGATTGGCTTGGAAAGGAGCTATTTTGATTAACACTTTGGGCAAGAGGGACTTGTCACTGCCTCAGTCTGCTAGTACCGATTCTCCCACTGGGGTATTCAAGAACATGAAATCTTCATCATCTTAAATATTCAAGACAACTTGCTCCTTATCCGTGGATCTGTTGTAATTTCTGAACTCTGCCTAAAGCTTCCTCTGTAGCCTTTGATCCCTGGTGCTATCTATTCTGCCATGGTCGGATGACACCCTCTGCAGTTCTATTACATTACTATTTTCTCTATCCCCAAATCTTCCTGGGATTATCCATTCATCTTTTGCAAAGGTTTTTTAAGTGCAACTACTCATCCGGAAGCGTCTCAAGGCACTGGGGGGGGGGGTGGGGGTCTGTGCACAGCTCCTTGGCACTCACGGAGTTCCGTTGAGAGGCCAAGTAGGTCCAGAGGTCTCCCAGGGCCCACCGGGGTTTGTACAGTTGCTGGACGCTCATAGTGATTCGTCGAATAGCCAGGTCTTGAGGTCCTTCAGGAACTTGGAGAGAGATAGTGTCTGGCAGAGGTGGAGAGGGAGGGTGTTCTTTGCCTTAGCCACAAAGAGGGAGAAGGAGCGGTCTCCTGTTCTGGCATTCTTGATTTGCTGCACCGTCATGAGGGAAAGCTGGGCTGAGCAGGGGGGGGGGTTTTGGGGTGTGCGGAACAAGAGGCGGTGGTTCATGTAGGCAGGTCTGGTTTTGTGAAGAGCTTTGTGGGCGTAGGTGAGAAGCTTGAAAGTGATTCTCTTCAAGATGCGGAGCCAATAAAGTGCCCACAGGTGTTGGGTGAAGTTGCAGTGGCACTGTAGGTTAAGGACTAGTTTGGCGGAGGCATTCTCGATGTTCTGGAGTTTGCGGGTGAGGTTTTTGTTGATCCCGGTGTAGAGTGTGTTGCTGTAGTCCAGTCTGCTGCTGATGAGGGCGTGGGTGATAGGCAATCCAGTTGAAAGTTTTTCGTAGGAGACGATGGGTGTGAAAACAGGAAGAGGTGGCTGCCTTGATCTGGCGGTCCATTTTGAGTTTGGAGTCCAGGATGATTCTGAGGTTGCTTGCATGGTCTGTGGGGGGTTTCCGACGGCGGGGGGCCACCAGGTTTCGTTCCAGGCTTCGGGATGTGGGCCTATGATGAGTACTTCGGCTTTGTCTGTGTTCAGTAGTACGCAGCTCTTCTTCACCCGCCCGGCGACAGCTTCCATTCCTTCTTGAAAGTTGTGTTTTGAGGTGTTCGGTTCATTGGTCAGGGAGAGGATGAGTTGAGTGTCGTCTGCGTTCGATACAATGTTGAGTCCGTGTGATCTGACAATGGTTGCGAGTGGGGCCATGTAGATGTTTAACAGAGTGGGGCTGATGGAGGATCCTTCGGGGACTCCGCAGGTAGTCCTCGTGTGCTATGAAAGGAAACGAGGGAGTCTGACCCGCTGCATTCTGCCAGAGAGGAATGAGCGGATCCAGTCGAGGGCTTTGTTACGGATTCCTGCATCGTGGAGTCTCTGGGCTAGTGTGCAGTGTGAGACTGTGTCGTAGGCCGCGGAGAGGTCCAGGAGGATGAGGGCCACAGTCTCTCCTCTGTCGAGGAGGGAGCGGATGTTGTCTGTTGCTGCGATAAGGGAGGTTTTGGTGCTGCGGTTCTTCCTGAAGCCTGATTGGGAGGAGTCGAGGATGTTGTGCTCTTCGATGAAGGAGACGAGTTGGCTGTTGACAGCTTTTTCAAAGACTTTTGCCGGTTACAGAAGTAAGGAGATCGGTCTGAAGTTCTTGAGGTTGGTGGGGTCCGGCGAGGGTTTTTTCAGGAGATGGTTGATCTCGGCGTGTTTTCAGTCATCGAGGAAGGAGGCGGTCTCGAAGGAGCAGTTGATGATTCTTTGTAATTTAGGGGCAATGATGTCTGCGGCTCTATGGTTGATGTGGTGGGGGCAGGGGTCCATGGGCACCCCGGAGTGGGTGTTTTTCATAGTCTTTAGGGTGTCTTCGATGCTGAGAGCGGTCCAACTGTCCAGTGTTGGCTGTGTGGTGTCGGAAGTGGTGGGTGTGGGTTCCACATGGAGGTTGTTGTTGTCGAAGTTGTTGTAGATGGTCTTGATTTTGTTATGGAAGAATGCACGGAGTTTGTTGCACAGGTCTTGTGATGGTGGTCTGTCGGTGGACTCACTGTTGGGTTAGGCGATCTCTTTGATGATGCTGAAAATTTCTTTGCTGTTGTGTGTGTGGGTGGAGATTCTGTCCTTGAGAGCTTTCTTCCTTGAGTGTCTGATGAGTTTGTGGTGGGCGGTGGTGGCTATTTTGTAGTTGACATGGTACTCTGGGGTTTTGGAGTTCCTCCATAGTTTTTCGAGGCATCTGCAGGTTTGTCTGGTTTCCCGGACTTCGGTGTAGAACCAGCTGGCCTTCTTGGTGCGAGCGTTGGAGGATTTCTTGAGGTGGGCAACGGTGTTGGCACAGTCAGTGATCCATTTGTGTAGGGTGCAGGCGGCGGTGGTGGTGTCGTCATCTGAGGTGGTGGAAGCGGAGCCGCTGATCTTGTTCTAATTTCAGCATTGGAGCTAGGGTGGGTGACTGCGGGAGATGTTTGCTTTGAAGGTGAAGTGGATGCAGCGACGGTCCGTCCATTCGAGTTCAAAGGTGTGGCTGAAGGAGATGGATTTTCCTGCTGTGAAGGTGGGGTAGAGAGTGTGTCCTGCTGAGTTCATAGGTCTTAGTACGATCTGATTGAGTCCGATGATGTGGAGGTTCTCCAGGAGGGAGGGGGAGTTGGGGTCTTGTCGGTTGTCGAGGTTGAAGTTGAGGTCTCCCTGCAAAGTGTAGTCGGTGTAGGTAATAATGGCATGCAGGGTGATGATGTCGGTGATGGAGTCGAAGAAAGGTGTGTGGGGTCTGGGAGGTCTGTAGATGAGGGTTCCTTGGAGGGTGGTGGTTGGGTTGACTTGTATCTTGAAGTGGAGATGTTCCATTAGGTCTGTGGGCCTGTCGGTGTAAGTGCTCAGGCGGAGGTTGGCCTTGTGGGCGATGGCGATGCCTCCTCCGGGGCAGTTTGGGCAGTCCTTCCGGATGATTTTGTGTCCTTCAGGGATGGCGATCACAATGTCTGGTCCCAAGGAGGCGTTAGTCCAGGTTGCGGCAAGAAAAGCGACGTCAGGAGTGGTGCAGTCGAGCGAGGTCCCAGATTGCCGTGGCGTGTCAGTGGAGGGAGCGGACATTGAGGAGGATGCATTGCAGGGTTTGGGCTGCGGTGGAGTTGTTGCTGGTCGGTGGAGCTTTTCCATTAGGCATATGTCCACCTCTGTTGTCCTTACCTCCTCCTCCTAACCTACTTTTATATTGTTGCCAGGTTATGGGGAACAATATTTAGCATTTTTCCAGTAAGGGGTCTAGGTTACACACTGTATGTAATGGCTAATCAGATTGCTGTGTACCCCAAACTACATCTGCTCTCTGCAGATATTTTTCAAATTTAGAAGATATTTTCACTATACATATTGGATCTAACTGCGTGCAATAATTTTGTTTAAGTTCCTTCTGTAGTTTTTCCCATAGCATTTTGTATGTCTTCTGTATCTTCCCCATACTCTGGATTAGGCAGACCTCTCCCAATAACATTAGCGGCATGATGATAATATTGGCTTGGCAACTGGTTTTTCTGAAAATGTTTTATTCACCATTTATGCTGCGGTGAGGAGCTGGTATTTGATTTTTGCGAAGTGGCACAGTTTTTTCCTCATGTAGTATCCATAATTCTCAGGCTTGCAAGAGGTTTTTGAGAGTCCTGTGGCGAAAAACTTATGGGGTACTTTTACAATATGACTACTGTTTTTGCCAGGTGCCAGAAGTGCCTGTTTCTAGGTATTAAATAAATGTACCACAGGAAAAGGGAAGACATGATATCTGTCTCTACCTAGTGGTATGACAGTGGACGCTGCCATTTTATTAATGAAGAACATAGTCTTGCTTTCATTTCAGAATTTATAAATAAATATTACTGAAGCGGCCTCGGTCACCGGAACGACATGGCATGGAGAAAATTACCTCCTCTCTTCCCCGCCCTCCTTTGTGAGGGCCCTGGTAATTCTCACAAAACTAGGGATATTATACTTGGTTCTCAGAGTATCCACTCTTTAATCATTTCAGAGAAAAAAGTATGCAAGGTATGCACTCAAATACAAAATATTATCGAGTCATTTAAATAGAATATATGGTTCATGCCTAGTTTCAGAGTTCTCCGCAGACATTTCTGCTCCAACCATGTACCAGAAGAGAAAAATACACCATCAGCATGGAAACCGTGTGACCTACTAGCATTCTGTTTATTGGGATCTATGGAATACTATGGTTGCGTAAAATAATTGTAAACAATGCAATACAATATGTGCAAAAAGATGCCTCCAAAACCATTACCTTCTTCAGAATAGCAACTATATGCCACAGATTGAAACAAACAACTGACCAATATAGTATGAGCCTTAAAACAGTGTACACTAATTTTGTTCTACTGACAAAGTGGTGGGGGAGTAGGGCGTCTGCACTGGTAGCTCTTGGGCAGTGTGTGGCAGGCCATGCTCATGAATTGCCACAACCCTATCCTCTTAGATTGGTAAGCATCCAACATGCAAAGTAAGTATTTCGCCGCTTCCTTCACCATCTTTTGAGGCCGTGTCCAGTGATGCTGTATCAAAGAATTACATTTTAACTTGAGAACGAATCAGAACGTTATAAGGCAGACACATACATTTGAGTATGAAAGCGCAATTAAGATTGCTGGTTTAGAAGATGATTGTTTTGATAAGTTCTATACTTAGGAGATGATTGAAAATAGGATTTGGTTTGGCCTGTGCCTTGATTTAAATCAACAGTGGCCCCTCCCAGGAGCAACTTTAAAGGTATGATGACCGCACTCTACATATTGCAAAAAATCTCAAAGACACAAACAAGAAAGATTTATATTTCTATTTAAAGCCAAAACGGCTCAGTGCAGTGAAAAATTGGTGTGCAATAATAATTAATAAAAGTCAGAGAACGACAACATTATCGAGCAATAAACAGTGCGATACACATGGTTGCCTGAAATGTACATCAGGCCAAAGACTCCCAAGATTAGTAGTGGTGAAGGTCGAGTAACTCAATTAAAAAACACCTATAGTCTGTTGATGTTTTGAACCCTGTGTGCAGTAAGGGTTTCATCCTCAGGACTGTTGGAAATGGCCCTTTTGAGCAGGGTTATCCCCAAACTTTGTGCTTCTTCCTCCTATTTATCTTGACTTCTTTTTTTGTCGGTTTTAGGGCTATGGGCACTTTACCACTGCTGATCAGTGCTAAAGTGCACATGCTCTCTGTGTAAACTGTAATTATGATTGGTTAGCTATGATTGGCATATTTGACTTACTGGTAAGTCCCTAGTAAAGGGCACTGGGTGTGCCAGGGTCTGTAAACCAAATGCTACTAGTGGGCTTGCAGCACTGTCTGTGCCACCCACATGAGTAGCCCTGTGAATGCTTCTTAGTCCTTCCACTGTAGTGTCTGTGCGTGCAGTTTGTAACTCCCATGTCAACCTGACATGTGCACCCTCTTGCCAGGCCCCAGCCTTCCCTTTTCTTACATGTAAGGCACCCCTCAGGTAGGCCCAAAGTACCCCCATGGGCAAAGTGCAGTGCATGTTAGGGGTAGGACATGTGCTGGTCTATTTTACATATCGTTATAGTGAATACGGCCAATTTCGTTTTTCACTATTGAAAGGCAATCTGTCCCATAGACTAACATGGGAGTTGCTTTGTAACACCTTAGAAGCATAGTTTTCCATTGGGACAAGATGGATAAATGGAGTTTAGGCTCTCTGAACTCAGAATTTAATAACACATCTTTTTAGGGAGATGGTTTTTAAATTATGTGTTTGAAAATGCCACTTTTAGAAAGTAGACATTTTCTTATTTAACCATTCTGTGTGCCTCTGCTGTATTTTGTATTGACTGTCTGCTTTTGGAATGACAGGAGCTGGGGATGTGCATTCACTGCAGACAGCCACACGGGAGGTTGAGGTGTGTCCTGCCTTTCCTGGGTGACTCATAGTTGGGCTCAATATATCTTGGGTGCATTTATAATGTTGGGAGGAGTTTCACTAGCACCTGAGTAGGCGGTGTCTCCTCTGCACAATGCTGTCTCCACCTCCTGTAGTGATGCTGCATGAGAGAGGACAGAACTGGTTTAGATTGGGCTCAGACACCCTTACCACAAAGAGAAAATGGGGTATAAGTATTGGACTTTAAAACCCAGAGAATGTGATCACTTCTGGACTCAATAGGAACCTTTGCCAATTAAAAGAGATGGAGAGCTGCCCCTTTGCTGTCTGCTTTGCTGGGATGGCCTGCAGTTGCTGCTTCTGCCAAGGAACCTTGCTGAGAACCAAGGTCTTGTGTGTGTTGGCCTCCCGTTCTGAAGTCTCGGGGACACAAACACTTCACCTGCAACCCACTGACCAGCACCTGGACTCCTCTGTGGAGTCCTGCATTCAAAAGGGTGCCAATTGCAGTTCCTGGGCCCTGAGAATTGTGTGGTTGGTGCTGCAAAGCAAGAAAAACAACTCAAATTCATCAGCGGTCCGCCATTGACACTGCGACCCACACCAAGTCCTGGTCACCGCTCATGAAGTGCAGTTCTGATACCCTTTGCATTTGCCAGCGCCTGCAGTTATCTGCCTTACCGATGCCAGCGTTACCACCGATGCCATCACCCCCATTCCCTGTGATCCGTTATCGCGCAGATAACCGACTGGGGTAACTTCACAAATTCTTTGGCTTGGCATTGCCTCACCGGAACAGACACCTCGCCGCCAACGCCACTTAACTTCCCCAATCCTGGACTTGATGCATGGCCTCCTCATGGACATTATGCCTCGCCTCCCCCATGGCAAATAGGGAACTGACCTCGGCCTCAGCAACAACACCCCACCTCCATGACGCCGGGCATCATCCATAGACTTTGCTTGTCAAGGTACTGTTGTTTGGGGGTCCATGTTACTCCGGACCCACTGCCGCGCACCTTGTGGTTGGCACACAACGTCGTAATAGCCCTAGGTGGACCTATTTGTTTCTACAAGTGCTATTTTTGAACTAACTGTTCTAAATTCGTATTTTGATACATGTATGTTGGAGTTTGGTCCTTTTGGTCTTGTTTGGTTTAGATAAAGATACTTTATTTTTCTAACCTGGTGTGGTGTCCATTTGTGGTGTTTTCATGGTGCTACTGTGTGTTTGGAGTACATATACTTTACAGATTGCCTATGGGATAAGCCTGTCTGCTCGTGCCAAGCTACCAAGGGGGTAAACAGGGGTTATCTAAAGTGTGTAACTCCCTTACCCTGACTAGAAGCAAGGATCCTTACTTGGACAAAGGTGTAAACCTCTGCCAGTTTGAGACCCCCATTTCAAACAAGGACCAAACACAATAATATGTGTATCTTAAATTACTCAAATATAAAAAACAAAAAACAGAATTTTGTTTCAGAAGAGAGGTCCAAAGTTTATCCTCCTGGGTGTGAATGCCTTTAATCTTGTGTTAGGAGGATGCTATCTTGAGGTATTAGACCTTATTTACCTCATTTTGTAACTGATTGAGAGTATGTGAGTGCCTCCTCCTCTATTTTTCAGTGTTGGTAAGAAAAGAGTGCTTCAAGGTTTGAGGTGATGTTTTTTTTTTGTTGCTGTTATTCATGAGTTTTAGGTTTTCATAATTTATTCAAGATGTTTCAAGGTACAGTTTGAGACTTTTCCGCAGCTCAGCCTTGGCTGTCTCATTAGAATAGCATGGCTCCACATTCTCTTTACTATTAGACAGTACATCATGACTACCCCAGACGTGTAATATGGTGACCATGACCTGCATTACGTGGAATATTCGCAGACTCAACGACTATAGAAATACACATCTTGTTCATTCATATCCAGCCAGACATAAAGTCGATGTGTGCATCCTACAGGAGACTCATCTAAAAGACAACTCTACATCCAGGTTGCATGCAAGCTGGTGGGGAGGACATTTATGCATTTGCTTATTCTAACTACTCCAGAAGAGTGCCAATCCTAATCCGTAAAGGACTTCCATGGAAAACCGCCCAGGTCATATCAGGCACAAGGGTAGATTTATCTTACTAGGGGGAGCGCTGTACAGACGACAGGTAACTATAGCAAACATCTACAGCCCCAATACCAACGACCCGTAATTGTTTATTCATACGTGGGCAAAGATACAATCCCACAATGCTTTGGGACGGGGACTTTAATGTGATTATGGAGGAACATATGGATAGGGTGGGCACCTCCCTTAGCCATCATCCTCAAGCATTGGCCACGCTCCGAGCCCTAGTGCACGGCAACCCTTTAATTGATAACTGGAGACAACTGCACCCTACCAAAAAAGAGGGCACCTGCGTGACACTCGTACCTGGGCCATGGCAGCCAAACACTTACAGGACACACTCTCTGATTATGCGCCGGTCATGATCACGCCACAGATCTTGCAGACCTTCCCCCTGGACTTATTCATTTGGCATCTCCCGCCCGTGGCACTGCTAGATGCTGCATTCAGAGCTGAAATTTGCAAAAATATACTTGATACTTTGAATTTAATACAGCTTCAGTGAAATCACCCCCTACGCTGTGGTAAGCCTTCAAGGTGGTGATTCGTGGCGTATGCTTTGCCACAGAATCTGGAGTTCTGAGAGTCATACGACTCACTCTTCTCAATCTGGAGGGAGACATCCGAGATCTGGAAAGCCAGTACTTCCAATCTCAGGATCTAACATTGCTAGCTAACATACGAGAAAAACTCTCTGAACTGCAGGAGGAGGCTGACAGAGAGGTAAGATTCTTGCACCATCATGCACAAGCCCAGCGATTGCCCTAGCTAAACACTAGCCAATTTCCTCAGACCCTCCAGAATTTCCTTAAATATCACTGAATCACAGAACGCAGATGCCACTCTAGTTCACTCACTGACAGCCCAATTAGACACCATGACAGCATTCTATGCCCAGAAATAAACCTCTTCGATGTTCCCTGCAGAGTCTGACACACAATCCAGCTGCTAAGGCTGGTCCATGCACACTGTGCCTATCTAAATGAGCCCTTGACCACTGAGGGGACTATTCAGGTAATACAAAGCCTACCAGAAGATAAGGCCCCAGGGCTGCTTGGGCTCACAATGAAATTTTATAAGGAATATGTCACACTACTTGCTCCTGGCAATATATCAGGAGGCGCTGAAGCATGGGGAATTACCGCCATCAATGTGGGAAGCTGCCATTATAACTTTGCTAAAGCCAGGCAAACCTCACACACTATGCGATTCTTGCCACCCACTGTCATTAATAAATACTGATATTAAAACTTTCACTAAACTATTGGCGAATAGGCCACAGCCGCTTCTCCAACTTATCATCTGATCGGGCCAATCAAGATTTACACATGGTCATGCTACATCGCATAATCCACGGACCTTTTTTGCTCTAATGCATCACCTTGCTCCACATGTCTCAGCGGTAGCCACTATGTTATATGGAACAAAAGCCTTTGACTCACTGGAGTCATGAGTATTCTTTATTGTTCAATTAGTTAAAATCATTACAATATGCTTCATTTTCATTTACAGAATAAGAGACAAAATGAAGAAGGAAATAGGTGTAAAAAATAAGGTTTTAAGTTCATAGCCAAAGTGCATGTTTTAGCTGGGATATCTGGATTTGGTAAAATCTATAAAATCCTAAAAACAATAGTCCAGGCTAAATCTAAAGTGCTAGTACATAGGGATAACAACTGTGTCTATGGGCCCAATTGTTTAGACCTCTGAGTGGGCCCTTCAACCCAGTGGATTAGAGTTCATTTCTGGTGCAGAAGTAAAACCTTTATATTAAAAGTCCCAGTATTGATTGTGAGCAAAAGCGGTTGAAACCGTGTTGGCGGGAGTTTCCGTCGTAATGGTACGGGATGCGTGTATTGACTTATCTGACGTGCACAGTTGATCTTCCTGTTTTGATCCATTACGTTTCCTAGTATGACAGGAATTTGTGCTGGGTGGAATCCAGAGTCGAAATTCCTCTTCACGTTTCTATCCCAGTTAGGGATAAGCCCCACCTTTATAAGGCTATTATATACGCCTCCAACTATTAGAGTGCAAGTAAATAAGCTAATTTCAGACCTCAGCCCCATTTCCGGAGGCACCCGGCAAGGCTGTCCGCTATCGCCCCTCCTGTTTGCCATCGCCTTAGAGCCTCTGGTGATGCGCTTGTGTCAGTATCACACCAGCAGAGGAATGGGCTTCACCATCAGGGGGCTAATAGTGTCCATGTACATGGACGTTTTGGGGGCCTGTCAGAGATCCAAATAAATTAGGCAAAGTCCTCGCTACTCAAGCTCACCGAGGGCTCGCAAATATTTGACTCTGAATACCCGATAGCATGAGCAGACGGACCAGTACGTTACCTGGGCATTTGGATAATCAAAGACACACAGAAGCTCTGGAGCACAGACTATAGTAGGGTAATGACTTGGATAGAGGAAAGAATGCGCATATGGAACAGATTGCCCCTGACACTTACTGGACGTATCGCTATTACAAAAATGATAATCCTTCCCAAGCTTCTGTACCTCTTCACTAACATCCCGATGCCATAATACCTCAAATCCGTCACAGTTGATCTAGTATGGATGGGAAAAAAACCCAGAGTATCTTGGGAACCCCTCACCCTTCCACTGGCACAGGGCGGACTAGGGGTCCCGGAACTTGCACTATACGCATATTGCGCCCAAGCTCAATTTTACATTTCTGGCAGCACCCAACACCATTCCAACCCCATGTTGCAATCGAGAAGGACCGAGCTGCTACTCTCCCACTAACCACGGCCCTATACAAGGACTATCAGAACCCCAGACAGGAGATTGACACAGTGGAGGCCCTCAGATGGGCATGGGAGGGGCTGTGAAAATGTATGCACCGTCCATTCCACTAGCTAATATTTCCCAAAGTCCCCCTTAATGGATAGCAGTGCGGTGCAGCAAACACGCAAACTCCACATCAGCACATTTGCAGACCACTATATCTAAATATACAGTTGGTTACCCCACAACAGATGGTAAAGTCCCCTCAAATGTCACTCCTGGACACATTACTATACTACCAGCTGCTCGCTGCCTGTTGGGCGATCCACAGCACCTTCCCCTTTGCTGCCCTGCCCCAACCGACCCTAGAGCATATACTCACAGACTCTTCTGCCCGTAAGCTAATAACACGTATCTATACCATCACGCAATGCTCATCCCCGGTTATTACTCGTAACTTCAAAACTCTGGGTCCACTGAACTAAACTCCCCCATCACAGACGCACAATTGGCGTTTTGCTGCGGTCAACTTGAGCAGCTCTCCCCGAACTACGGCTTAAGATTAGTACATTTTAAAGTACTACAGCGCGTATACCGCACCCCGCTGCAATTACACTGAATGGGAATAAGCCTCGATGACACCTGCTGGTGCTGTGAGACACCTAATGCCGAATTCCTGCAGGTGGACTGGAACTGCCCGCGTGTTGCTGGATTCTGGAGGGAGGTTTTCGTACACATTGAAGATATAACCAGCCAAAGGTTGGTTGGGTCTCCAATGTTAGCACTACTGGGCTATGTAAGTGGCGTCCCACCTGCCTATCCACCGCTTTTCACCATGCTGCTCCTATTAGCTAAGCGTTGTGTGGCTATACACTGGAGTAGGAGGCCAGCCCCAGGCATTAAATCCTGGCTGAAGGACGTTGTGTATTGCAAAGAGCAGTTAATCACCTTCTGGGAACTCATGCCACTTAACTCTCGCACAAAACATATATGGCCCCATTCACCTGTTGGCTCTGCTTACAAAACCCTAACCCCCCCCCCCCCCCCCGAGCAGATAAATACATAATACATTAATCCACCACATTAGCTCCCCCAACTTCATAAGTAACCTCTTACTAGTATGATGCTTCTGGTCCACCAAGTAAGCATTGCACTTATATTAGCAAACTCCTACCTACCGTTGATTATATGCAGGGAGGACACAATTTCAAAACCTAGATGTATTGTCTCGGCAGATAGCCCAGAAGATGGCTGTAAATCAGTTAGATGTACAACAAAACTAGGAATGTTAGATTTCTGTACTTCAATAGACTTGTATAAACGTGGAGGTGCCTAATATGATACAAAACTCTGTATCTCAACTGGTATGTAAATGTATACTGGATACCTTTGGCATTTGTGTGTTTTAAAAATCAATAAACAAACTAAAAAACAAAAACGTAACTGAAAGGAATCTCCCAAAACCATTTGACATGGCTGGAAAAAGTACAGAATGAGAATAAAAACTGGTCTGAAAATTCAATGTAGGCCACTAGAAATGTGGTCACTCACTGAGAATGTTCTCTTTTGGCAGTTCATCGATGTTGTAAGCAGACTAGACAGAGGGGGCAATCTTTTGCACAACTATTTATTCCCACAATTGTGCTGAAAACAGCTGTTACGTCCCTAAAATGTTTCTCCATTTTTATCTCGGGCTCACAGAAGAATATTGTTTCTCAAGCACACAAATCGCATCAGTGATCTAAACAAAGATCGTATCCAACCTCTGTTTGCTCCACAGCCACCCAGACCTAATTGTAGGTTGAAAGGCGAGAAGAAAGCCGTCAAAATGCAGACTTAACAGAAAAGCTATTTATTGTAAGCACACATTTTATTGGTGCCAAAGAGTAGAGGCCTTTTCTCCTCGCGGGGCAGAGTTAAAGGGCTATCTCATTTATCAAGATGCAGCATGAAGAGCTACTGCGCTATATCTGAGATTACAGAATATTATCAGTTGGCATGCATGAAACCGGATGTGACTTCATTTAACCTGAGAGTGCGCCTGTCTGAGTAGGGGATAATTTCAATGTATTAATAGTAGCCTGTTTTTATATCCTGCTAAATGCTGCAGTTTACTTTTGTCATGTTTAAATGGTATAATTAATGTAACAGTTAGCGTGCTAGTTTATCCTGCCGGCACACGCTCTGGAAATGTTCACCCTCGCGCTCACGCCGGAAGGCGGAGCGCGGTTGTATAAATAAATGTCGGCGGAGCCGCGTAGGGCGGTCCGCGCCAAGAATACCACGGTGTGAGCGTGCAATTGCTGCTGCTATGGCGCAGCGCACTGCGGCCCGGCCCAAGCGCTACCTAAGGGCCTGCAGGGTAACACTGGCGACGAGGAAGGAGCAGCCCATGCTCCTGTACACCTGCAGCACACGTGCTGCAGCGTGCCCACATGCCCACACAAGCTGCACAGACGTCAGACCCGGCTGAGCAGCATGGGGCCACGACCTCCTCAACGGAGCAGCACAGGATTGTCAATGAGGCAGGAGACCTTGTTTGGGGCACAAGACCAGCAAGACAGAGCAGTCTTTGGCCTCCCAGCACCTGGCAGCAACGCGCCACAGCAAACATCACCCTCATCGCCACGGGTGAGTTGCGCACGTAGCGCAGTGGCACAGTCCAAGCGTGCGTCCTCTTGGCAAGGCCTGACCACATGCCAATGCATCCCACTCACATGCATTAGTCACACAATGTCCCCGGAGTACCTGTCACGCCAGCCAGTGCCTCGAAGACATCTAGTACAGCACAGTACCCTCACTGCAACATCTAGTTGCATAACTTGCTAGCGCCATGGGGGATCAAGGAGAGACAGCACAAGCCCCAGCAAGGGCCACAATACAACACCCACCCACAGGAGTGCTGCCTCCTTTCAGTGAGTCCGCGGACCCCGCCAGGGCGTCTCCAAGATGGCAGGTCTGGCTTGCCCACCTAGAAAATTATTTCATCGCCACCCTATAAACGGACAGCGCCGTCAAGTGCTCATTGCTCCTCCACTATGCAGTTGGGGAGATTTACTCTTTAAACACCTCCCCAACATTGGCCCCCTGGAGGACTATGCTGCAGCAGTAACTGCCCTGAACGCTCATTTCGACCCTCAACTGAATCCGGACTTTGAGCATTTCAAATTAAGGCAATCAGTTGACTCGTTCCACGCAAGACTGAGGGATTTGGCCAGTACGCACCACGTGGGAGACAGGGCCGCAGAGGAAATCAGAGCTCAACTAATACTTGGAATCCACAGCAAAGTATGTCGAGGCCACATTCTAAGACAGATGAACGACGTACTGGTGCTAGCACGATCCCACGACCTGTCGGCCGCCCGAGTGGAGGAAATGGACCTCGCCCTGATACGCAACATGGAGAAGAGCGTCACTGTCAAGACTGACCGTGCTGATGCGGTCAGGACGCGACACAGAACCTACCGCTCGAGAGACCGCCCACAAGGCCAGTGTGGGTATTGCGGCTATGAGGAACATCCACCGCAATCATGCCCAGCGCAAGGGAAGACGTGCACCAACTGTGGCATCACAAACCACTTCGCCTCAGTGTGCAGGAAGAAGGCACAGCGGAAAGAGGGGAAAAGACCCAAGCAAGTACGGGTATGGTCTGTCAGCTGTCGAACATCTCACTGTCATCCCCGTCAGAGGGGAAAAGGAAAGAGCAAACCGTATACCACGCAGACGACTCGTCGTTGGACGAACAAGGGAAGACATACCTAGTCTCTTTAACTCAGGCGCTGAAAAGGCGACGACATCCTCAGCCCCGATGCACAGTGCACCTAGCCAGATCAGAAGTCAATGCTGTGATCGACACAGGGGCGTCAGTCACCGTCATAGGGATACAACAATATAACAAATTAAAGCCAAAACCGGAGCTCCAGCCGTCAAAGACCAAAATGTTCGCCTACGGGAGCGATTCACCTTTGACCCTCCGAGGCAAAATGACCGTTCCAGTGAGGTCAGAAGGCACTGAGATCACAATTGACATCAATGTCATCAACCAGGAAGCTGACACTCTACTAAGCAGCCATGCGGCAGAAGACCTAGGGCTGGTAACATTCGCCAGGAGCGTACAAGCGTACCAGACCAAAGAACTGCTCAGTCAGTTTGAGGACCTGTTTAAAGGACTAGGCCGGATCAAGAAAGCCCCAATCAAACTACATATAGACCCGACTGTCGCACCAACGGCATTGAGGCACAGGAGGATTCCCTTCCACCTCCGACCATTAGTGGAAAAAGAGCTGCAGAAGCTAGAGGATCAGGGGGTCATAGAAAAGGTCTCTGGACCCACACCCTGGGTGTCTCCCATGGTGATAGCAGAAAAACCTCGCCAACCAGGGAAGATAAGACTCTGTATTGACATGCGCCTCCCCAACAAGGCCATTCGTCTGGAACGCCACATAACGCCGACCATGGATGACATTGTGGCTGACCTAAATGGGTCCAAATAGTTTTCGAAGTTGGATCTGAACGCTGGCTACCACCAATTAGTGCTTGCAAAAGAGAGCTGATACATAACCACGTTCAGCACGCATCTAGGACTGAGGAGATACAAGCGCCTCAACTTCGGTATATCATCAGCAGCCAAAATCTTCCAGAATGTGGTCAAGGAGTTGCTGGTCGAGCTCCCAGCCGTACTAAACGTAAGTGATGATATACTCATCCACTCGCAAACGGCAGAAGAATGCTATCGGCACGTGAGAGCCCTGAAAAGACTTCAGGATCACGGGGCCACCCTACACAGGGAGAAATGCCTACTGTTTCAGCAATGTCTAGAGTTCTTCGGTTACACTTTCACACAAGAAGGGATCCAAGTCGATCCAAGAAAATCCCAGGCCATCAAGATCGCATCAACGCCCCAAACAGTAGCTGAAGTACGCAGTTTCCTAGGGATGGCTACATACTGCGGCTGGTTCATTCCGTACTTAGACACCATCGCAGAGCTGCCCCGGAACCTCACCCGAACTGATGCTATGTGGCAATGGGGCCAGAGCGAAGAAACCACCTTCCAAGCCGTGAAGCACGTGCTCCCTGACCACACTACGTTGGTGTACTTTAATTCCGCCAAGCAGACAGAGATACTCGTGGATGCCAGCCTCATAGGCCTCGGAGCCGTCCTCACGCAAGAACCGCTCTAGCCCATGCCAGCAAAGCACTCTCCCCGACCAAAAGAAGGTATGCCCAGATGGAGAGGGAAGCTCTAGCTATCCGCTGGGCATGCAGGCATTTACATCTGTACATGTGCGGACACCCGTTCAAGGTCATTACTGACCATCAGCCCCTGGTACCGTTGTTGAAAGGCACGGCACCCTACCCACCACCGTGCATCGAACGGTGGGCCATTGGACTCCAGCACTATCGGCTGGGCGCAAAGAACCCTGCCAATTTTCTCTCAAGACACCCTCCCACAAGTGAAAACATGAGAGAGGAACCAAGTACCAATACCACTGAGGCCCATCTGAACATGATCTTGGTGCTTACATGCCGTTGAGCGATGACCCTTGAGGAGGTGTCAGTCGCCGCAGAAGGCAGACCCAGTTTTTGCCAAGGTCCGAGCAGCCATTCAAGGGGGACACTGGTGTCAATTCTTACAATCGGCCAACTCGTGGTCTGGCCCGGGAAGGAGAGTTTAATTCACATGTGGAGAGACAGAGACGAGCTGAGCGTTACCCAAGGGGGAATCCTGCTAAGGGGGTCCCGGATCATGATCCCCGCATCCCTCCAGTCACGAGTGACCCAACTTGCCCACGGTGGGCACCAAGGTGTGAAGAAGATGAAAGCTCGCATGCAGGAAAAGATTTGGTTCCCAGGGATGGGCGCTCGGATCGAAGAAGTAGTTCGAAGATGTCCATCCTGCCAAGTGACGAGTGGCCGCAAAAGGCCCGCACCCATCCACAGGGAAGAACAGGGGAAGAGTCCCTTGGAGAAGCTGAGTGTGGATATCGGGAGCTTCCCGGATGGTCGATTCACCATGATCGACACTACTCAAAGTACCCAGTGGTAGAGGTTGTCAGCTCAACAGCCTTCTCACATGTCGGCCCCGCACTAGAGAAGATATTTGCAATGTTTGGCTGTCCGGAAGAACTCAGGGGTGACAACGGGCCTCCGTTTCAAGGACACCAGTTCAAGGAGTTCTTACAACGGCATTGTATATGAAACAGACGCATCACCCCGCAATGGCCTCAAGCCAACGGCGAGATTGAAATATTTATGAGGAATATCAATAAAGCCCTTCACATCGCGTTGGCTGAACACGCTGATCCAGAACAGCACCTCCAAAGATGTCTGAGGGAATACCGGAGCATCCCTCAAAGCTCCACTCGCCAAGCGCCCTGGGCGCTGATGTTCAATGGTGCTCGCCGGGACGGCCTCCCCACCAAACCAGGGTGGACACCCCTTCCCTTTGATGAGGATGGCGCCTTCAGGAGAAGAGAAAAGCGCAACAACACAGCCAGCCAAGCCAGGAGGGCCGTGTCTCATCAACTACGCACCGGGGACACCGTCATCATGAAGGATCGGAGACTGGGAGGGAAGTTCCCGAACTCGTTACGGACACAGATACTTGACAGTAATTGACAGGAAAGAGACAGTGGTGACAAGGAAGGAGAGACTGTGACCCGCAACATCTCGTGGTTCAAGCAAGTGGAGAACCCAGCCCGTTACGCTGATGTGACTGATAACACGGAGGAGCTGGGGACCAGCCAAGCAGAGCCAGGTGAGGTAGAAGTCCACCACCCTGAGCCCGCTGCATCACCAGGGACCCCAGAATCCATCCCGGTGTCCCCAACAGCGAGTCACTCGCCCAGCACGTTAGCCTCGGAACCCAGCTCCAGCCGGGGCTAGTCCAGGTATGCCCTAAGAGACAATCCCCAGCCGAACACTCACCTGAAGGACTTCGCTTGCCACGTGAGTGAACCATGAGACATGTGGAAAGCAGTCAAGGACTAAGTTGGGATGGGATGTAACAGTTAGCGTGCTAGTTTATCCTGCCGGCGCACGCTCCGGAAATGTTCACCCTCGCTCTCACGCCAGAAGGCAGAGCGCGTTTGTATAAATAAATGTAGCCGGAGCCGCGTAGGGTGGTCCGCACCAAGTATCCCACGTGTGAGTGTGCAATTACAGCCGAGGCTGCACCGCGGCCCAGCCCAAGTGCTACCTAAGGGCCTGCAGGGTAACAATTAACAAGCCTTACTATTACTCAATTTAATGTCACTTTGTCACTCAGTTTATTGAACTGGGTAGAATGAGCGCTAAAGATTTCAGCTGCGAGTGCTAACGCCACTGATAAATGTGTAGAAAGTTTTTAAAATAAATCATTGAAAGCATTTAAGTTCTTGATGATAAAGCGAAACGCTCATCGCCATATCCGATATATGTGCACGTAAAACAGTACTACTGAGGTCAACAGTAGTGAGCGTCTTACAAAATAGATCGCAGATTGGCAATCTGCACACCTGCTAGCGTCTCCACCACTTACATAGAGCGGTGTGCCCAACTACAGAAATTGGACTGCTGTGCTGCAGAAGCAGTATGTACTTGCCCAACATACACACAGAGTTCCGTCATGGGCCAGTGGTTTTAAGTAATTTTTTGGGATCATCTGCTGGTGGTCAGCCAGACATTCCAGTGAGTCTAAATGGAAGAAATAGAGGGTGGAAAAAGAAAATCCTCTGCTTATGCCTGTATTGCCACACCTGCACAGACAGAATCTATGCTTATGCATGCCTAGGCTGGCGTTGGAAGGGGACTGGCCCTCTCACCCATGGGAAACAGTCCCTCCCATTGAATTTATTAAAGATGCTGGCTACAAAATATTATATATCACTCCCTCAGTAGTGCCCATATATGATCCTTAAGGGGATCACGCTTTTTGCCAGTAAGGTTCCTCATACCCACATAGGTGCCCCCCCATGCAATGAGGGAATGAGTCTGGCATTTGAAGGGGACAAGCCCACTCCCCCATGTAAGGCAATCCCTCCCATGGTCTTTATTAAAGATGGTGAATACATAATGTTATCTATCACTCTCTCAGTAGTGCTCTTATGATCCTTAAAGCGATCAGGCTTGTTGCCATTGAGGTTTCTCACATCCACATAGATCCCCCACCATGCAAATGAGTGAATGCCTGTTAATTGTTGGAGTCAAGCATTTGGTATTACACAAGTTATGTTGCATTTCTTTAATACCAAGGTGCAGCTCCGGCGAGGCAAGTGATACAAACTGCTGTATGTGTGGAGGTCACAGTTTTATAAGACAGTATGTGCTTAAAATATGATTTTATAAAATGGCATATCAGTACCTACATAACAATTAACAGATCAACTCTTATTTACTGGTACATCTGCTGCTTGAAATACATATTGTTTCATAAAACTACAGAGTATCTCAAATTTGTGTAAATAGGAAACTTCTGTGACAGAAATGAGGAGGCAAACAAATGCAGGACACCAGAAACAATCTCTGGAACAAGTTCCACCCCATCTTGAGTTCCTGATCCTCTGCCAGAATTAGGAAAGACTGCAATATAAAAAAAACAATTGAGTATACACACAGCAAAATATGAAAATATGGCCCCCTGGCCTGTCCCCCGGACAGGGTCTTTGTGTACAACATGAACCGATATAAGTCCAATCTATCTGCAGTATGAACCCCTCCCTCTGGCTCTTATCTAAACCAGACCAATAAGCAAGATTATCGGTCATTGGGACTCAAGATTTTGCTACTGGATTAGCCAATGACGTACTGATATACTGACAAAAGATTGAACCATTGTCATCCACATACAGATCAATCAAATACTTGTCAATAAGGCAAGGCTTACTAGCCTCGAACAACAGTCCTATATAAATAATTAAATATCAATAAGTTTGTACACTAAATACGGGGAGCAATGCAAATCAAGTTCCTGTTATAAGATGGTGGCATGTGAACATGTTTAATTAAAGAAGGATGAGAGAACAATCCTTAACTCGTACAGGATCTGTGATTGGATAAAGTGTCTGTCAAACCACCAAACCTGCCCACAATCTGCAGCAACATTACTTCAGGCTGCTCTAATAGAAGCCTTAGAGGGTAAAACAGGCACAGGTAATAGCATTAACGCAAGTTTTTGATAATGCACTGCAGCTGCTTTTCAGCCAATTTAGCTCTTATTGGCAAGTAAATGCACCTATTTGCAGTTTTGTTATGCTAATACTGTATCAGCAATACAGCTGCTACATCTTTAATGCAACAGTACAGATGCATGCTGTTAGTTGCATGCTGTTAGTTGCTTTTAGTTTAATTGAACAGCAAGCACTTTTGCCAACAAAATATACACAAATCTGATGCAGCAGAAGGGGCTTTTACCATCTGGACCCAATTTAATACCTACCAGTCCCTTACACGCTGCATGAGTTTAAAACATGATACTAATTTCTGTTATCTATATTGGTCCTCTTTCATCTCCGATGAATCTTTTATAGTTGACGGGATTGCCAAAGGATTGACAGATTTCTAACAACAAGGAATCATTCAATATAACCTTTTCACATTAATAAATACAGACTCTGATTACTTATCAGTATGCCTTTATCTAAATAAATGTGAATGCTCATCAAGTACAATACAGCTCGAATCATAGATCATCATACAAGAGAAATAACAAAATAGTAATTCATAAACACATCCCAGCATCCCAGATATCTGTGTCATTAGAGAGTGGATAGGTGAAGAGACAAAATAATAAACTCATTTGCAAATAAGATTAATGCATATTCAGAATATCATAAAAACCTATTAGCACAAAATGCTGGAAGTCTGAAAAGCCACTCTCCGGCCGAGAAAGTAAGCTGGGGCTCCCTGAAAAGATAATGAGGAGCAAAGTTAAGAGTTGAGATCAGCAGAACAACAACCAGCCAATTAAGTTAGGAGTAAATCTTGCACAAGTCCTCGCAAGCATCTCCCTACAACCTTTTCAGTACTAATTGTTATACCCTAATTCACTAAAGATCTAACCCCCCCATGTATTTTCACACGAACAATTCTTGAACCCCATTGGATTAGACCAGGGGGTGTTTGGTCACTCTACTTTCTATGTGCCTAACTTCTCAACAGTTCCTTTGTCTTTAGGAAACTTTCATCATCAACCTTCAGCAGAGGAAACTCAGATAATCAGATAATCTCTTCCGCGGCTTGCACATTTCTCCATCTCGCTAATGTATCAAACTCCTAGTACAAGTGTCCACATACTCTGCTCGGCAAGGAAATTCCATTCTTAATGTTCATTACTTTCTCCACTGAGCCTTGGCCATCATCAGGAACTCACAAAGGACAAAATACATATTTTTGCAGCCTACGTTTTAATAAGCAAATTAAACCGGAAAAGTCTCTTGAGGCCTTCTCTGCAGAACAGTAAAATGTGCTCTAGGAAAAACAAATACACATGTGATTATCGTTGTCACTGTACACAACACAACTATTAATGCTTCTTTGCATCACATTATATTCGTAAAATATCATACTTCTATTATTATTATTTTCTTTGGCTGTTATTTCTGCATTATTCATTGACATTTGCGGCCTACTACAAAAGCACTGGAAACACTAGTTTCTTTCCAGCACGCACTTGCGCAGTTTTCATCCTCCCCTTTTTAGTTTTGCACTGTTAAATTTCACATAATTTTGTTAATAATGCAAAACAATGAGGAGTTTAATCCGAGCAGGTTTTATTTAGAAAAACCCTGCTCTATCAGATCTTATATGCCAGCAAACAATACTTATCACAGATCATTGATGAACAAACACCATGAATTGCGGACAGTATGTCCCTTTTTCAGAGTCATACTATATTTTCAATTCTTAATCTTCCCTTCATGAAAGATCAGTGTACAGAAACTGATACGAACCTAACCTTTCACATTCGATGTTAGTGGAACATCCATATAACATACTCACTCCTGGCTCTTTAATGGAATCAGCCATTAAAGTTTCCATCCTCAAAAATGGTTTCCACAGTGCATAGAATATTGCATTTTTATTCAGTATCTGTACAAGATAGTCCACTTCATCAAATCACGTGGTTGTACCAAGCCCTTTCAGCCACTAAAGCAGCTAGACCAAAGCCTTGAATATGCAGGCTATAGCTGGAGCTCCGGCTCTAAGGCGTTAAACAGACAATTCAATAGTGTCACGGCGCTTGCTAAGAACCTATAGCACAAATGTGGTTTGAGTTCTGAAGTCTCTGACTCCAACCCGCTCCAGCTCGAAGTCTTACCTCCAGGTGGTGAAATTTGCATGCATTTCTTCAACCCTGTGATGGTGCCTTTTGCAGCCAAAGATCCTGTGACATGTACATGTAACTCCTACATTCATAGATCTTGCATATTCCTTGATTCAAATTAAAGATATGTGCTTTAAATTTCATTACAGGTCAGGTTTTGTCAGGGCTACTTACACTTTAGCAGAATCTTTGAGCTGTCATTCTCATGCCTTTTCTTGACTCCTTTAGCCCTCTAGTTTCACCCAAAGGGTAGCACCTCCTATCATAGTGTCCTCTCAGCTGAACAGCAACCAGGCCTCATAATCGAATTCCTCGAGAAGACAGTCTTTTGGTTTTTTTTTTTAAAGAAAAAGGTCAAAACATACTTGTGGAGGCAACAACAGATAAAGGGCTCCTGTACTTTTGTATACAAGAGCTAGAGACCAGAGAATAGTACTACTTCATTTTAGTAGACAGCAATTCTTCTGTACAGCAAGGTAAGAATGTCTTATTTTCCTTTTTTTCTTTCCATTCAGAATCTCTCCTTTATGTAGCTTGGGCATTGATTTATGTCAGTGTGACAAATTTTCTGCCACATGAATATAGCTTGTGATATGAATGTTGCCCCTGATTCCAATACACATAAGAAACCAGATGTTGGATCCTGTCTCAGCTGTGGAAGCTCTTCTTTGCCTCTCAACTCCACTCCCATCTGCCGCATTTCAGGCTCCTATGATGAAAGTCAAGCCATTCCCTACAGTAAATATTTAGCCATGGTCTCCACAGTAAAGAGCACCAGGAGGTTTCCCTTGTCTGCTAGCTATGCAAAGCATAGTAAAGATGTACTGGTCCGCCTTCCCTATGGCCATCTCCTGTTTATTGATGTCCAGTTGACCAGACAATCAAAAAAACTAAGTTGTATCTGCACCCTGCTGCAGTCACTGGTAGCAGGTTGCAATGGGAGTCGTAGCAGTAGGGTTGGGTAGGCTGATGTATGGTGTGGGCAAAAAAGTGGCTGGAGCAGTGTAGGAAGGGAAAAGTACCCATTGCGAAAAGGAGGTGATTTGGTCAGTGACAGGCTGGCTAGAAATCTTAGAGGAATGGTGTGGGTTGCTAGCAGGGGATGGGGGGCAGTTCCTGTCAGGCTCAGTTCTTCTGGAGCGGTGCTCTCAAGATGTCCTCCTTCTGGCAGCACCAACTCTTAGTTTTATATTCACCACAGTATCGATGTGGCCAAAAAGGGAGGGGGGAGAGATGAGAGGGGAGGGAAGTTAGGGTGGGTGCTGCAGGGAAGGAGTCCTGGAAGCGAAAAAGTTAGTTAACAATTTTATTTCTACTTTCACAAATACATGTTTATACATTTCATACAAGAAAACACTTCTTGTTTCTACTAAGAGAGCCAAGCCAAGAGTTATAGTTCCTTATGTTAAATAACCACAAACTTCTTGATATTCCTGTATCAAAAGTTGTAACCGTTCTTTTCAAGGTTCATTGTGAGTTTCCAAAACAAGCTTGTATATCTATTGACAAATGTCTACTGAGTGGGAACTGGGAGATAGTTCCTGTTGGACCTGGCCCTTTTTGCAGGGTCATCCCTGAACTTTTTGTCTTTCTCCTAGTATTTTTTCTGACCATGAGTTGGTGGTTTTAGGACTCTGGGCACTTTATCACTGCTGTCCAGTGTAAAGTGCATGTGCTCTCTATGGTAAAACATGGTAAGATTGGTCTACACCTGTTTGGCTAATTTAATTTACCTATCAGTCCCTTGTAAAGTGGTATCTCAGGTAACCAGCATCCCTCACTGGAGTGCCGGCTCTCTCAGGCCCCTTTTCTGCTAGGCCAGCAGTGGAATTGAGACTGGGCAGTCTGAGAGGGGAGCACAGCGCAATGTGCAGCACAGCGCAACGTGGAGGAGGAGCCGCAACATGGAGGAGGAGCCGCGAGAAGCGAGGGTCCGCGGTCGGAGCTGGAGCCGCAGCCGGAGCTCATCTGTCCAAAAAGCCGAAAAAGCAGCCCGAAAGCAGCCCACGCGTGCCGCGGAGGCCACGGCTGAGGGGCCACCATTACCTCTCCATCACCATCACAGCCGTCATGACATTGCGCTGCATTGTAGAACTGCAGAGAGAGAGAGCAGTCAAGTTGAAGGTGGACTGAGTGACCTGAAGCGGAGCAGAGCGGTGAGGTGAAATGGTAGAGGGGAGCTGACGGGCTCAGAAAATAAAAGATATCGCTAAAGCCTGCTGCCAGAGCCCCACCCCGCCTTGTGGCTTTGCCCTGGTTTATTCTTGGCCTGCATCCTAGCCACTCAAGATATTCTATGTGTTTTTTAACCTTCTTAAGCCCTTCTGAAGTCCTCTAAGGCCAACGAGTCCTCAAAGTACCCAGGCTAGCCAATTGCTAAGCTGCCAAATACTCAAGCGATCAAAGCAGTTAAGCAATTAAGGACCAAGGACCTAGTACCCAGTCTAAGCCCGTTACACCTCTGCCACACCCTCGCCGAGTTCCTATAAAATTCTACAACAGTAATTCTGACATGCAAAGGAGTTCTTCTGGAGGTATGCAGGGTTAGAGGGTGCCTGTTGTATGTAACTGTAGTTACTCCGAGCATTGAAGATCTTTATAGATAAGTGTACTGACTGCTGGAGACAAGCGTGGTTCCGCTTCCTGCATCTTCCCTCATCTTTCTCAGCCTCAGAGCCCTGCGCCAGCAGACAGTAATACATTTGCGCAAGTTCGTGAGATTGTGAAATACTGTGGACTGTACATCCGAGCGTGGAAACTTGGCGCCTAACGCTCGGTGAAGCATAAGCGGTGCATCAGAGCATCAGCGCATTGGAGCCACTCCTCACTGAGCATCAAGGCCTACAGCCCATCAACACTTGGAATCTAGTATGGCTGACTCTTAGCTGGCAAATCTAACCATTCACTAGGCCTGGGCGTAGTTCGCGAAGTAGCACTTCGCGAAGCTACGCAAAGTGAAGTTCGCACTACGCGAGCTACGCGTAGCACTTCGCGAACTGCTTAGTACCTTGTTCGCACTGTGCCAGATGTCGTTTTCAATGATTGCACAGTGCGGACAAGCAACCGGCACTGTGCAATTATTGAAAATTGCATCTTGCACAGTGCGAACTGTAGTTTTCTGCTGCTCGAGTAGATTTTTACTCGAGCTTCAGCTTTCTCAACGCGAACTGGTAGTTTCTCATTGCGAGCGGTCGCGAGCATACGCGACCACTCGCAATGAGAAACCTAACCTCCTCGCGTTGGGAATCTCGCCGGGAGGTTTATTTTCCATGCTCGCGATCGCCAACTTGAAGTTGCTGATCGCGAACAAGGAAAAAGTCTCGCCGGGATGTCATTTTGCTTGCTCGCGGTCGCCAACTTGACGTTGAGGACCGCGAGCAAGCAAAAAATGACCGCAGCACTACGCAACACTACGCTACGCGTGTTCGCACTGAGCTACGTGCAGTTCGCGTAGTGCGAAGTAGCGCGAACTTCGCAAACTACGCGAGCATAGCGTAGTGCTTTGCCCAGGCTTACCATTCACTCCCTTGTAAATGGAGTCTTTGAACCCGAAGGACAAGGAGTTTCTCAACCGGTCCTAAAAGTGGGAGAACACATAATGGAAGACTTTACGTTACCTGATATTAATTTAGATTAGTGCCATAAGTTGTCTCACGCTCACAATCTAGAATCACCCAGGATTCATATTCCTCTCACTTCATTTTCCTCTAAGGAACATCCCGCAAAACTGTTCAGTAGTACACCCAGCAGAACAAGCTTATTAGACTCTCGTGGTTCATTAACTCCTGAACTTTCCCCGAATTACCTTCCTTTAATTAATAAACCAGAGTCAAAAATGTTGATGTCGGAATCGCTACTTTGCTTAGAAAGAGTGCTGGCTTCCATCCTAGCCCTAATGGAGAAATCAGTAAGTAACTCCGACTCTATTTTGGACTCTGTTTTGGCCCTGACAAAGTACTTAGCTTCTGAACAAAAACTATTGACAGGAAAAGCTTGCGTTCTTCCCCTGAGTAAATCAACTCCAGGAAAAGGATCTTCCACCCCACTTCTCTTGAAGGAAGACTCCGACAAGTCATACTCTAGTCAAACAGACTCTCTTCCACGCGTTAAAGGGCGGGACTTTGGCTTTCAGGCCAGTGGCGTAACGAAAGTTTAAGGGGCCCCCCTGCAATGTGCACGGAGGGCCCCCCCGCTCTGGATTTCATCTGGAGCGCTCAGGCCTGAGTACTGTACTGAGGAGGCCCCCAGCAGCTCAGGCACCCCCCCTGCACCGTGGGGGATTTGAGGGCCTGTGTTGCGCCCCTGCTCTAGAGGAGTGGATTACTTACATAACATTGTATCCTTTATGATTTGATATGTTTTTCCTTTTACAGACGTTTTAATTATAAAGAAATTACGTATGAGTTACTGTTCACTATCTTGGCCCGCAGTAACAGTCTTTAGCAAGAATGTACATTTTGGGTCTATATGTAGAACATGCTATGACTGTCAATGATTTTACTTTCTATGGAGTCATTTACAAATAACCTTTGGTGCTATACGGGATTGGATTATTTGCACAAAACTGTAACCTTTTATGAATTGTTTTGTTTTTTCACAGAAGTTTTAGTTATAATAAAATTGTGTGTGTATTTAACTCGATTCATCTGATGGCAGTAAAGGATTTAAATATGTAATTTTAATATTTTTATAATTATATAATTGTGACTAAAACTTTAGTATAATCTGACGTAGTCTACTGTGGACCTCATAGTTCCAAATCTTAATAAAAGTATTAAATTGAATTGCTGTGAAGACCAAATAGTTGCACAAGTCACAAGAAAGTCTATGCCTGTCAAGCCATGTATTGTACTGTCCAGCACAGTCTATGATAGAAAACCATATACAAAACTATTCAGCATATGTTTAGGGTCATGTCGGAAAGAATTTGTAGCCCAGACTGTTGTCAAGAAAATAGAGACATGCAAACAAAAGGCCACAGTGAAACAGCATACTTAAATCAAGTGTAAGAAATTTATCAAGCAGGATGAGGAAGAGAGAGCCCACAGACTTGATGTGCAGTGAGTTCCAACACAAACATTTCAAGGGCTTAGCTGCCAAGGTTTCAGATTGCTTATGAGTGACATTTTCATAATTACAGTGTGATAATGATTGACATTCAACGACTATGAGGGACACTTTCTTGTGAGTAAAATCAAGCAATGAAGACAAAGAAACATATAAATATTAGAAGTTACACCTATTTGATCACGAGAAACTCTAAGATCTTAAAACTGCTGCAAAGCACCAGAATCGGAAGGGCACTGTGGGACCCAGCTGTACCAAGCACGATGTGAGAGGCCCCAGTGTGGATGACAGACAACTTTTCACTCCGCAGGATGCAGAAACACAGCTAAGGGCTGTCATTGCTGCCACGATAAAAAGTCTGGAACAACCTCTTTTGTGACATTCCTCAAGTGCATTAGATGCATGATCTTAACTTCAACAGTGGAGACACCAGAAATTACGCCAGGTAGATTGTCCCAGTTTGTTCCAAGCGCATTCTGACTCAGCAAAGTCTTATAAGGACCTTCCACCCGATTGCAGCCATGTCCCTCGAGGACCTAGTCTTACTTTGCCAGTGCACAAAGCAAAAGTGTACTCATTTGCATAGCGTTATGCCCTGCTGAAGGTCCTTGCCCATTTTCATATCAAACAACAGCCGGTGTTTCTAAGTGTAAACTTCAATACAGACAAGAAGTAGCTTGCGGACAATAAACGAAAGCATACTGGACAAGCATCTCACCTGTGCTCCCGTATTTACTGAACCCACCTGCTGTGCGCGAAACAACATACCTCAGATTGGCACTAAATGTCACGTTTCTCCATTAATTGGCATTGGGTGAGCGAGGCTGAGATAGGTGATAGGGTCGCTTAACATGTCCCTTCTGGGAGGTTTCTGCCATTCCTTCAGCACGTGCACTGACAGAGTTGATACAACACAGAAGTGCAGCGTTGTTGGTGGCACTGGCAGGCTGTGAAGCGCACCCTCTTTGGAAGCCATGGGTTCCATAAGATATCATCAGACCTCACCTCCGGCCCCTCGGCTCCTCTGCTTTCATACCTAGATGTACATCGCGGCTCGTGTAAACAGTGTGACACTGACCATAATGACCAAAATAAAGGGTGGACGGCTAGGGGTCAGTAGAAATATACAAAAGGCCTAGGAGCAAGAAGAGGGTCTGTACGCTAGGTGGCATTCTGAGCTGGTGGACTAGGCCGTCCATTGCCAATGAAATGAAGTGGGTGGATGGCACGGCGGCAGTAAAGAAACAGTGTGTGGAGTGCTGCATTTTTTCATGAATTGACATGCTGCACTCCGTCATTTTAGGACATTACCAAACATTCCATTCAAGGTGTTAGTCCGACATATTGATATTTTTTCCCTAGGGCCCTTTTGGAAAATCATTGCAAAGCACTCTGGTTTCAGAGAGGCTGAGAACAGTGAAGCACAAAGAGACAGCGATCAAAAACAGAACACAGGCTTGCATATTGGCAAAACAGAGGCGTTGTTAGTGTTTGATAAAACGTAAGTTAGCACCACACTACATAGGAGACTGTGTTGGTGTGTGGCTCACTGCAGAACTTCAGCTACAGGGCAGAAGGCAGTTGATTGACCGCACGCAAAGCGCTATTTACATTATAAAGCACATTTTTGAGACAGTGAGACTAACTTACTCAAAATTGCAAGCCAATGCAATTCGGTTTACGGCCAGGTCTCCCACCTCAGGAGTCCTCTTGACCACAACAAATGGTTCCCGCGGAAAAGACGTCGCCCAGGGCATTTATGCTCAGTAGTGGCTGTGCTCTGGGCTCCAGCGGCCTCCGCAAATCGTGGGGTTGGGTCCGGCAGTCGTGTCGGGGATCTTAAATTAAAACTATCATACGGCAGTGCGAGCAGTGCCATTGCCATTCCACAAACTTACTCTTGAAACTCCAGTCACCCACTCGCATTGCCACAGGTGGCAGCAGGTCGTGGCGTCCAGTGAACCGTTATGAGGTAACTAGTGCAACCAATGACGGTGAGAGACGGTAAATTTAAATTACCTGTACTTAATTTATGCGGTAAAGTTCAATAAGGATAACTCAGAATAAATAAGAGGCAGAATCCGTGATATTTGAGGTTTTAAAAGGGGTTTATTCCTTAGAAAGGAATTGGTTCGAACCAGGCGATCGGGTTCCGTCACCACGAAGGTTCGGGAAGGGATCGAGCATACTTTATTGACAGGTTATCATATATATAGTCAATGCATTACAGTAAAGGCAGATGCAGAAGGCGTAACAGTTGAGAGGAGAGATAAGAATACACATACGTAATGAAAAAGGCATTGTAATAGGCGTGCATAAGGGCGTGTACTAAAAACGTCATTATGAGGATGTCACAGGTGGGTGGATCCATAAGAGAATCCTGCAATGTCAGCAGAAATACATGGCAGAGATGCGCGTGCAGCAGCATGACGTGTGATTGACGTGTAACTGGAGGGTGAAGGGGACTTGACATTTAGCCCTACATGAGGAGACAGAAGTCTGGGATGTCAGAACAACCTAATCCCAAATCGTATCTAATATCTTGTGTTTAAGGAACTGTATTATCTGGAAGGAAAGGTCTCTCGGGCAGAGGCTATTCTATACTGACTGCTAGTGCGTGTATAAGCGTCTACGTGTCTACATGAGATGCGAAGGGGCATGGGCCCACCATGGCAACAGGAGCTATGAATTACTTGTACGGAGACAGTAAGACCGGGCCCTTTGCTCTACAGCTGGAAGGATGTTTACCTAAACTACTAGACAGGAATGTATTTTTCAAGGAGCGGAGCAGATAACTTGAAGGCAAAATACAGTCTTGGCAGGCAACAGGCCGAGCCAGGCACCGTTAGCCGCGCAGGGAGTAAGACAAAGGTCATGGATACAGATGCAGGTCCAGGCTGGAGCATTCAGAGGCAGAAGGCAGGAAAAGGCTCGATGGCAGAATTCAGGCCTAACTTGCCATAGCTGAAAAACGTGAAAGGTGCACCATATAAAGACGGTGGCAAGGCATACTTAGGAACGGAATATTCGACCCATTCAGGGTGGATCTGACAAAGGACATGTTAACGTTGGATGCAAATGTATTTACGTCTTCATAGCTGGAAGTGGAGGGAACATACATGTACTTGTAGCACGTACATGGAGCCGTTGGGGTCTAAGATAGGGGACACAATTGATCATAAAAATTCATATTTCCTCATTCCCTCCTTGTCCCCTACGGACCCTTCATGATATATCGATCCTCATGAATCCATCAATCTGTTCATGTAACATCATTTGCTCTTCTTTCTTCTTACAGGATTTTGAATGAGAACTTGAATGTGGAATACATGATGTGGCACACAGGCCGCAAATCGCTGGCCCACATTGTAGACACAGGCAGCTACTGAATACTATGAGAAGGGCAATACCTAGGAAGGATAGGACCTTCCATCCCCAGGCTGACAACACACTCCAGAACCAACCGGACCAAGTCCAGGTGCCTGGATTCTGGTGTATCTGACTTGCAATCTTATGAAGACGAGTTATGGCTTTATATACTGATGGCGCGTTTTCTGGAATGAAAACACAGCAGCTTGATCCGATGACTCTACAGGCTCCGCCCCTATCGGCCAGGATGACGTCAAGGACAAGACGATTTTGGAGAACAACAATCCGCATCGCAGACTGCTCCTCCGTTAAGTTGCCTAGGGCAGAAGTAGTTTTATTCACTACTGCTTCAAGGGTTCTGGTTAATTTGCGTATCAGTTAACTATTAGAGACAACACCTATGTAGGGAAAGAGACCTTTATTGAAGTCTGTGTATTGTTCCCATGCCGTTTCAGTGTAGTCGACAATCGGGAGATCTCTCTGGGGTCTATTGTGTACTAGATGGATATTTCTATGATAATCAGGAGGGGCTAGGAAAACAGGTGGCAGAAGGAATGCAATGTAACAGGTACCATCCCAATCTAGAGGTAAACGTATATATGCGGTATGACCACAAATGAAGTAGGAATGACGGGAAGCTCTAAATGTAGACTTGCCTTGATCACTGAATTCGATCACAGTAGTACATTTACTATGACCCAGGTGTACTGAACCATTCTTTCTTGCACATAATTCACCTTTGACTGGTAATACTGACATAGCAGGCAAGACTGGTGCAGCTTCTGATTCAACATTCAGAATCATGAGGTTAAGTGTAAAGTTACCTAATCCATATACTTCGTTTTCTAGATCAGTTCCTGTCCTTTTGGGAAGTCCCTCTTTGTTAGGGTAGCAGGCTTTAAGCAAAACTAAGTTCAGGTTTCCCCATACCCAGTTGCCCTGGTAAACTACGGTATTTGAATCCAAAGAATTAATCAAACTAAACCATGCACCACAGGAACCATTGTGTGTGAATGGATACGGAAAGAGGAGCAGAACTCCCTTGTATTTCTGGTAGGGAGGGAGTCGGCCACATATCCAACAATTTGTAGCGTTGTTGGTCTGATGGGAGTGATGTAACATACTAATGAATGTGTTGTTGCGCAGCGCAAGTCTGTAGGGCAACTCATGCGGAGGTAATTCGCTAAAAGAGTGTTCGGCAGTAACATTGAAAGCAGAACGTGCACGCTTGAAAATAGGATAGTATATGTGCAACAGTATACTTGCAGCAATAATCAGAAGATTTAGAAAAAACATAATCAATAATGTCACTATACAGTGACTACGAAGTGATTTACTATATGCACGTTTCTTGAGCTGTTGCTGTCTATCTCTCTCTCTATTTCGGTCTAGAGGATACATGTCAGAAACTAGTTTAACCGATTCACCTAGGAGAGGACTTAAACAATTAAACTGTCTGACTTGCTAGACCTTAGTTTCAGTTTATATTCCTGGGAAGCAGTTTTCTCGACCAGGGGGAGTTTTGAGTCAGTCTGTGGAGGAGGGCAGGGCTGAGATTGCACCCTAGTCTTCCTTTTTCGTAGTTAATAAATGTGGCAATACTTGTACTAACAATCCTGGTAACGCTTTAGTTTTGTCCCCAAGCCCTAGGCCTGGAGTTCTGGTATTTTCTTCGTTTTCTAATGCCGCCCAATCAATCTTTTGCTCTCCCACCTCCCATTCTTTTTCTTTGAGTTTCTCGTAAATACCGGCAGGCAATAATACTTTTAATATTTTCATAATGTCAGGATAGGTATAATCACCCATGAGTAACATGTCTTTTATTTCACGGTGAAAACCTGCTGGATCTTTGTCATGGCTGGGCACTAATTTTTTCATTTCCAATAGTTCTATTTTAGTTATGGGCGTGTACACAAACACGCGTCTAAAAGTATTATCATCATTTTTAACTGGGTGCACTTCGCGTAAGGGATTCTGTCTGTCTATGTAATACATTTTTCTTTCCATGGAGGGAGCTGGATCAAGCTGTGGACACAGGAAGGCACTGTATCTGTGCCGATATTCTAGAATTACTTTAATTAGATCGGTACCTAGACCTCTCCATTTCTTCATGAGTAGTTCTATCAGTATATCAGGTAGGGGACCAGGATCGGAGTGTTGACCTTTATACACTATAAGGAGGTGTTGTATCATGTACATACCAGCTAAACGCTGTTCGTCTGGTGAAAGATTCAAAAACGTGTGTGCTAGCGCGTCATCACTATATTTATCAGAACTGTCAGCCCATTGTACTGCTGACCTGGCTAAATCTTGTTCATCTATAGAATCGAGTTCATGGTACCCCATTCGTTCTTGAAGTATTTTATCAGTAGCCTGAAATAAGTGTTCGGGGGTCTTTGGATTTGACACGGCTGCTTGAAAAATTCTCTTACTTTCTGGACGTATCGGACGCATTGAACTATTAAAAGATCTTCCCTTACCTACATAAGCTATCATTTCTCTAGCTGGTAATTGTAATTGTCCCGTTGTCGTTTCTGGTTGTTCCTCCTCCTCTGAGGATTCAGTCTTATCTGCATCTATTTCTCTTTCAGGCTGTTCTCTTTCATGTATTTGTTCTACTGTTTTTCGGATCCTTCGGTACATATTTTCTATACTATTCTGTGTATCATGTTTTCCGTCTGCTATATTCTGACCCCATTTGTTAAGTGCTTTCATTTCTTCCGGGTCTACACCAGGCCTATCTCTGTTTCTTACCAAGCAGTTTATGAAGAAGCGTAACAACAGTTTTTGCGTGTCCACTTTCTGGTATGCCATGGCTTCACCAATACTTTCGGGACCTTGCCCTGTTTGGACAAAGTGATATATTTTGTCTAGATGATCAACCATTCCTGGGAGTATCATTAAATAGTTCGCAACTCGTCGTAGACGTACTGATGATAGCATCATTCTGTCGTCTTTACCGGGTACTGGATCATATCTACAGTCAGTAAGAGGCTCTTTAAGTATGTCGTAATTCGCTGTTTGAGGTGTACGTTGGTGTGCTAAATCCCTATAAGTCAATCGATGTGTTGGTGGTGGCGTATGAAAACCTCCTGTCGCACCTCCTGAGGTGCCAGGTCCAAAAGGATTTGTTGGGTGTAAGGTAGGGAGAATAGGTGCAGGAAGGAGTGGAGGAACAGGCGGAAGGTTTGGAACGGAAAGAGGAGTATGTTGCTGCAGAGGTGGGGGCAGATTATCTCGGGGTCGAGCGCCGTTAGCAGGTGGTGTGCGCGGCGGCGGAACATTAACATATTCGGGGGCTGCATCGTCTAAATAGGAAGAAAGGAAAATGTCCTTTGCGGTCTTGTGGTGCAATTTAGTCGGAAACAATGAAGGTGGCGGATCTTTTGGTACTTCCAGGGTGGCCTTAGGTAAACCCTCGGCCAGAAGAGGATACATACCATTCATAAGAGTGTTTCGTTGTCTGTCTATTTGTTCTGCTTTTACTCGGATACCTTCCTCAACTAATCCGTTTTCTCGGGCTTTGTCTGAATCCTCCCTACTTTTCTCTCCTTTTCTGAGCGCTTTCTCTGTGCGTCTATGCGATTCTTTATGCCATAATTCAATGGCATCTTTCTGTGACTGTCTGGCTTTCTTTTTCCATAATGCTTCTTCTACTCTCATGATGCGATCTGCATCCCATGTCCCAGCAGCGGGCCATCTCTGATTCTCTGCTAAATCCTTGGTGTAGTCCACCCACAAATCGAGATACAATACGGCATCTAGGCCATGTTTATGGTACATAAAGTACCCTGGAGTGTCCCTAGGTGGAATGGGAACGGCTTCCTCGAGTATCCCTTTTCTAGTTTTTATCTGTCTTAATTTTGAGAAGAACGGCATCTTACTCTATTCTATTCTGACTCGGGCTTGAACACAATTTATACAATAAACACAGTAATGAAGATCGAACAATCACTCATACCACGACATTTAAAACATATTAAAACATTTTAAACGAACAACAATAATTAGAATAAAACTAGCTAACTGCATCATACTGGATGTACTGCTAAACAGTACAGATACACCGCTAGAACAGTGCAGACCGGGTCTGTGTACCCAAACCCGTCTTGACCGGCACAAATTAATGCGCACGTCTAGATGCGTCCCCGGCAACGGTACTCACCGGGAAGCACGGAACGGAAGGCCTCGGAAACTCTGGACTGGACTGGACCGGACTGGACTCGACTCGACTCGTGACGTAGATACTTCGGAACTTCGGAACCTGGTGGGCCTCTGTATACCTCGGATCTTGCTCTCTCAGCTAGGCTCTGGTCGGGATCCTCCGCACTCCTCACCGCCTCGTCTGGGTGTTGATCGCAGCCTCAGTCACCTCCGTTGGCCTGAGGGAGGTACAGGAAATCCTGCGGGTACGCGTAGTTGTCCGTCCGGCTGTGGCAGGGGACCGGGTCTGCAATGCACCTCCGGCGCGTGGGGTGGGGGAGGAGTCCCTATTCGGGCGCCAATTATGTGGTAAATTTAAATTACCTGTACTTAATTTATGCGGTAAAGTTCAATAAGGATAACTCAGAATAAATAAGAGGCAGAATCCGTGATATTTGAGGTTTTAAAAGGGGTTTATTCCTTAGAAAGGAATTGGTTTGAACCAGGCGATCGGGTTCCGTCACCACGAAGGTTCGGGAAGGGATCGAGCATACTTTATTGACAGGTTATCATATATATAGTCAATGCATTACAGTAAAGGCAGATGCAGAAGGCGTAACAGTTGAGAGGAGAGATAAGAATACACATACGTAATGAAAAAGGCGTTGTAATAGGCGTGCATAAGGGCGTGTACTAAAAACGTCATTATGAGGATGTCACAGGTGGGTGGATCCATAAGAGAATCCTGCAATGTCAGCAGAAATACATGGCAGAGATGCGCGTGCAGCAGCATGACGTGTGATTGACGTGTAACTGGAGGGTGAAGGGGACTTGACATTTAGCCCTACATGAGGAGACAGAAGTCTGGGATGTCAGAACAACCTAATCCCAAATCGTATCTAATATCTTGTGTTTAAGGAACTGTATTATCTGGAAGGAAAGGTCTCTCGGGCAGAGGCTATTCTATACTGACTGCTAGTGCGTGTATAAGCGTCTACGTGTCTACATGAGATGCGAAGGGGCATGGGCCCACCATGGCAACAGGAGCTATGAATTACTTGTACGGAGACAGTAAGGCCGGGCCCTTTGCTCTACAGCTGGAAGGATGTTTACCTAAACTACTAGACAGGAATGTATTTTTCAAGGAGCGGAGCAGATAACTTGAAGGCAAAATACAGTCTTGGCAGGCAACAGGCCGAGCCAGGCACCGTTAGCCGCGCAGGGAGTAAGACAAAGGTCATGGATACAGATGCAGGTCCAGGCTGGAGCATTCAGAGGCAGAAGGCAGGAAAAGGCTCGATGGCAGAATTCAGGCCTAACTTGCCATAGCTGAAAAACGTGAAAGGTGCACCATATAAAGACGGTGGCAAGGCATACTTAGGAACGGAATATTCGACCCATTCAGGGTGGATCTGACAAAGGACATGTTAACGTTGGACGCAAATGTATTTACGTCTTCATAGCTGGAAGTGGAGGGAACATACATGTACTTGTAGCACGTACATGGAGCCGTTGGGGTCTAAGATAGGGGACACAATTGATCATAAAAATTCATATTTCCTCAGTTGGTTGCACCAGTTACCTCATAACGGTCCTGCCAGTTACCTCATGTGTAGTGCTGCCTTTGCACGGTGCAGAAGACTGGGCAATGGCAGCACTACACTAAATTATGGCCGCAGCCGTCACACCCTCTCAGCCATCTCGGATTGATGGCATGCTTCCCTCACTGCCCTTGTGCGCAGCCCCACCCTGTGAAGACCACGCAGCGCGGAGGCATATGCGTGCACCATTTAATTAATGATAAAGCAGCGGCCGGCGAGGTGCAACGACGGCGAGACATGCGTAACGTAAGTTATGTAACCTAACCAACAAATCACCACACCCGAGGGCAGTGATGTGTGCTGTTCTTGCTTGCTTCGGGGAGGGGGCCCCTGGAACTCGGGCCCCCCCCCGCAACGTGGGGGTTGCGGGGGCCTGTGTTATGCTCCTGTTTCAGGCTGGTAAGCCTTTCATTTGCAGAAATAACAAAACCAAAATGAAAGCAAACGAAGATATACTTGATATGTTACACTCCTCCACTTTACAACAGCTCTTCGACTCCGAGTCACTGGCTACAGTGGCTGTTTCTACGTTCCGCCCGCAAACTAATTCAGAAAATACAAATTCAAATACAACTCAAAAGGTTTTTCCTATCTTCCAAAAAAATGGTTTAAATTCCTCAAAGAAGCCAATAGAGAATGGTCTTAAAGTCGGCTGCTCTTCCATCAAAGAAAACGCTAATAAGTACAAAAGTAATAATGCCCGTAAGAAAAAGATGATAGAAAAAAGGGAAAAACGCTGAAGGATAAATAAAAAAAGGTCAAAACAGTTACGCTTTGATCCTAACTTCGATCATAATATATAATCAAAGCTGGAGTTAAATGTTCTGAAGATAGAAGATGGACAAACCGAGTACAATTTATCGGGTCCTTGTTCCTCCATTCTGAACTCAAGTGTAACTAGTATTAAACCTACTAAAGATGCAGTGACATTAGATATAAGTGCTCCTCCCATTGAGCAGAGTATTTTGAACCCTAATGCCTCTTTATTTGCTTCCTCTCTAGGCAATAATGTAAACTATAGTTCCAAGAATAATATTTTTGAGGTACTCAGCCTAGGTAATATCTCCCAGCCTGCCCCTTATAGTTTGGACTTCTCGTTTATCTTTGACCATGAACTATATATAAATAGGACCTTTTTGTTGGGCTGTTTTGCTGAAATTTCGGGCCTACAGATGATTGAAAGTAATGACATTGCTCTGGTTGAGGTTCAAAAATATAATAATTTTAGGGGTGCAAGAGTAACATTTGCTTCTTAAGCTATCTCCCACCTTATATTGGCACACAACGATAAATTACGTTGTGGTGGCATTGATTTTCTAGTACCAGAATTAGAGCTACTAATAAAAAAAGTAGCCCAAAATAAGCTGCCTTACATTGATCTAGTATACCCTGCAAGAGGTATTCCTTTTTTGGAGAAAGAGAGTACTCTGCAGGTTTTCCTTGGTAAAGGAGGTTGGAGGGTCTCGCTCCATATAGAGAAAAATACTCAGCACATGCTTCCTATAGAGGAGGAAGATAAGAAATGGAGTTGGCATGCAGGTGTGCTTAATTCAAATAGACCCTTAGGCCAAAAAAATGGGAACTCTTCCTAGCGAGGATATTGATGTGATATCTTGGAACGCAGCCGGCTTAAGCACTAATAAAAACAAACTCTTATTCCTGAAAGAGCAGAATGCTGATATAATCTGTCTACAAGAGACTTGGATCACAGAGAACTGGGCCACCGAAGATTATATTGTGCTGAGCCGGCCTGCGCTCCCTGTGAGTAGAGGTCTCGCTAAAGGAGGTATTGCTATTCTGTTAAGCACAAGCCTCAGTTGGTCATATAAAGAAATGTTTCATGTCTCTAACCTAATTCAGGCACTTAAGTTAGATCATAAGGATGGCCAGGTTCACTTGGACTCCCCATTGATCATAAACACATATTTACCTCCCAATGCATCTTCCTCTCATCTATTAAAAGATCTATTCCTTTTTATCTCCTCTACCCTGGAAATTGAAAATTGCAGGTCCTTATTATTAGTTGGGGATCTGAACTCTAACGTTTCATCTCATAGTATATGGGATTTTTCTAAAACCGAAAAAAACGAAGCCCTAATTATACCCATTGCCCAATTTCCGAATAACAGCAGGACAGACAAAAGAGGAGTTTTACTACTTGAAGGTCTGAGAAGTTTAGATCTCATAATTGCTAATGGGAGGCTAGAAAAAGACATTCCAGCAAATTGCACTCATAAGGCGCCAACTGGGAGATCTATTATAGATTATTTAATTGTTTCTACAGATTCTTTCGGTAAAATTACAAGTCCTAGGAAATGTTTTTAGTGACCATATGCTGATTTGTTTTAAATATGACTTTACTTGTGCTAAGGTAGGCCAATGGAACTTCAAAGGTAACACAGTAGGGTTCAATGTAATAAATGGCAGAATTTACTGGAACGCTCAAGCGACCACTAAATTAAAAGCCCACTTATCGATACTAATAGGAGATCAGCAGCATTCAATAATAGATGAGTGTCACTCCTCTCAAACCGATCTATTTGAAGCTTTTTCTTATAATATAGGTCTCCTGGCTAAATCTTGCAAATCAACACATGCTCCTGTTAAACGAAGATCATATTTTAACCCACTACTTACCATAAAAGGGGAAATAAATTAGTGAGGGCTCAGTTCCTGAATTTTTCGTCCGAGCGAATTAATTTAATAAACCTACTAAAGAGGAAAAGACAGAGGAAAAAACGCCCCATAAGACAACTAAAGGTAGATGGGGCATGGATACAGCTAAAAGAGGCAGCCACTAAAAATAATTCCAAAAGGTATTGGGAAATAATCGCCGACTGATGTGGCACAAGAGTGAAATCTCTCCCATTACCCATAAAAGAAGAAGATTGGAAACGTCATTTGTTAGAACTGTATTCTGCGAATTTCAATTCCCCCAGATCAAATATTGTGGCTTCTGCTCAGTTTAAAACTTCTGTATCCAATTACGTACATACAATTGATGAAGTGGCCGGAAGCATCAAAAAATGTGATCGTCAGGAGCAATGGGCCCCGATGAGATTCCCATGACGGTAATTAAAAAGGAACCTCTCTTGTGGGCTACCTATTAACTCCACTATTTACTCTTCTTGTTCGGAAGGTATTTTAATCCCTCTATACAAAAGGGCCCTAAAACTCACCCAGGTAATTATCGACAGATAGCCTTACTGGATGCGGCGGGGAAAAATCATTCCACTCTAGATAACATCTTTATGTTGAAATTAATTGATTAAAAATACACAATTACTCGTAACTCAAATGGTTAGATGGCTTTCATAGACTTTTTCACAGCCTTTGATAAAGTAGATCGACCTCTATTATGGAGACAATTGCAAAAAATGGGCTTGCCTTCACCCCTGCTATAATTAATTATTGCACTACATTCGTAAACTTGGTGCAAGATTCTAATGGGCGGAAATCAAGGTATATCAGATGTAACCCCCACAGAAAATGGTCTGAAACAAGGCTGCTTGTTGGCACCGCTGCTATTTTCTCTATATATAGCAGACTTACCCGATTGCTTTGCTCAAACTGATGAAGATGCACTAAAGATAAGTACCCGGCCATTTGCATGTCTCCTATATACCGATGATATAATAGTAATGGACCTAACCCGTATTGGGCTGAACAGAAAGCTGGTATCACTACAAAAAATTTACAGTGGGCCACTTTTTGAAAATAAATGTCTCCAAAAGTAAAATTTTAATTATGAGAAGTATTAAAAGTAGAAAATCATGTAATTTTAAGTGGCAAATTGGTCCTGCAAAGCTGGAGATGGTAGACTTATACCTTTATTTAGGGAAACTTTTAACAGGTAGTTCGAAGAATAAAACTCATATCGAACACAGCACTTGTAGAGCTACATCTCACGCCAATTGCTTTTAGAACATGGAATTCAACGTTTTCTCATTTTATGTCGCATGAATCTTTTACCTTTAAATGATTTAACAGCAAACTGGTCTCAGAATTTGAATAATGGAAAAACTTGTAACTTCTGTAAGCTGAGCATTCAGACCGTGGACCATGTTTTGTTTGTTTGTCCAGTATTGGCCTTGAGTCGTCATCGCTGGCTCCGGCCGATGTTTTTACAAAATTGTGTTAAAAATGTAACTACTGCCCGAGACTATCTCTTTTGTCCAAAAAATTAAGCAGTGTGTGTAAAACCTTTACATTATTTTAAGGAGTTTATGAATATATTTAAATTTTTTAACATATTCTTTCAATTGGGGGGCTAACCCCCTTGCTTCTCATCTTCTTACGATGTCTTAATATTTTGTACTTTTTCAATTTGTATTTTGCACACTGATTGGTTACCATTTACTGCTATTTTGCACATCAGGGATCTGATGCGTTTGTTTCCCACTATGTTCTAGTTGTAATCCTCAAAACTTAATTAAGTAGGATACTGGATGTATTTTGCACATTAACTGGCTGCTACTGAATTGCTATTTGCACAGGTTGGATATGCTTAAGCTATTCTTTATCATTGGTGCTAATTCCAAATTGAATGTTTCAGTTGAAATTGACCGTTGGACTTTGTCTGCTTATAAACTGACTATACTTACTGCCCTTTGCACATTTTAAGTGATGCTCTGTTATCCCCATCAACTTGCTGCTAATTCTAAATTGGTCCTCCGGTTGAAACAGCACTGTGGATTTTATTCGGTAAACGATTTTAATGTTGAATACTTTAGGCATTCTTAGTACTGGGATAATTGACAATATTGACCGCTCTTATTTAAATGAATTCTTTCCTTGGTAAAGCAGGTCCTTGATAATTGTACGATGAATTGTGGAATGAGCTAAGTTATTTTTTATTACCTGTAATAATGTGTAAGTTTTTTTATGTGTACCTCCTGGGAGTTCCAAATCTTTAATAAATATTGAATTGAATTGAAATGCTATTGGTGGGCTTGCAGCGTTGCTTGCGCCACCCACCAAAGTAGCCTTTCAAACCTGTCTCAGGCCCCTGCCATTGCAGGGCCTGCGCGCGCAGTTTACTGCCGCTGTGACGTGGCACATAAAGTGGGTGCCACATCTGTGACTCCCCTTTTACTACATGTCAGTCAGCCCTAAGGTAGGCCCTAGCTAGCCCTATAGGCAGGGTGTGCTGTAGGTAAAAGCTAGGACATGTGCCTTAACTGTGTGGCATATCCTGGTAGTGACAAAGGGCCATTTTGGTTTCTCACTACTGGTAATCTGCCCTCTCATAGAAGTGCATTGGGGATTCCCTGATATGTGTTTCAGTAGTAATTCCTGATCTGAGAGGAGTAGTGGGATCAAGTTTGGTATGTTTGGAATAGTGGTAATAAATGCTGCGTAATGGTGTGCACAGATTTATTATCACTATTTTAGAAATACCACTTTTAGAAGTTGGCATTTCTGTGTGCTATGTGTCTTTGTGGCTGCCTGATGTGTATTGCATGTCTGGCTCTGGAGTGACAGGAACTGGGGAGGTGCAGTGGCTCCAGAGGGGCTGGGTGAGTCAGCGCTAGGCTGAATAGGCTTGTAACGCCCTGAACGTCTCAGGATCGTTTAACAGACACGATAATGAGAACGCAACCACTTGTGAAGGTTTAGTTATTTTAATGAAGGCAAAAATAATACAAGGAATAAACAAAGGTTATAGTCACTGGAATCCTCCAGGCTAAGTACGTTACCAGCCCACAGCACGGATGGTCCTAACCGTCCTCTGCATATACGCCGATCCCGGCGTATGCCAACAGAGGGCAGAAATGAAATGGCCGACAATGCCAATCGGTAGGCTGTGAGGGGCACGAAGAGTGTTGGGGAGAATCGAGGAGTCAGGGAAACACCCAGCCGGGGTCTCTACCTGAAGGGAGCAGCCGCTCAACCTCTTCCTCAGACTGCACCGGGACGCGGAGTCACCTCCTGGTGATGCGTCACCGATACCCCAATCACAAGCAAAGAAGACTGAACCGAGAGCAGCCGCTCGATCGATCCCGTGGACTTCCGAGTCTGTAACGCGGCAAACACCTCCTGGTGTGCGTTACAGCTGGCAGTCCCTGTATCTCTGGTCGGGCTGGGAGTTACGACTCCAACCAGCAAAAGCGCCACTGCGCTTTGACTCAGCCGAGTCAAAAAGCGAAGCTCAATGGTTATCCGGTAGAGCTTCCGGGTCCTTCACAGGTGACGATGGGGCAAGACACGGCCCAGGGAGTAACGACTCGACCTACCTCCGTTCTTGCCTTACTGGAGCACCACTCCGGAACACTGCTCTTCACTAAGCAGGTACGTCGGTGTAAACACAATATCCGACAGCGTTGTACCTCCCGGTTCCTCCCTTTATAGGGCTTGTTTTTCCTTGAGTTATGTAACAGCTCTCCTGTTTACATAAGGGCGTGTTTTCCTTGAATTATGTAACAGCTCTCCTGTTTACATAAGGGCGTGTTTTCCTTGAGTTATGTAACAGCTCTCCTGTTTACATAACCTCTCAACCGCTAAGCATCCTGGGAGATGTAGTCCGTTTTCGCTGGTTACCGTTTTCCTCCCCTCGCATGACAGGAATTCTTGACAGTACATCCTCCCTCTCAGCGGCTCCCCACGGGTCCAGCGCTGGCAGGAAAACGCCGATGGAACAAGGAGACCAAGCGCGGAGCATGAACCCCTTCAGCCGGTTCCCATGACTGCTCCTCCGGGCCATAGCCTTTCCACGCAACCAGGTACCACAGCTTCCCCCTGCGCCATTTGGACGCCCGTATGCCCGACACTTCATACTCCACCTCCGACTCCACGCATACCGGCCTAGGTGTCCCAGACGGCTTGGAGGGTGCTGGTTTGAGCAATGATACATGAAAGACAGGGTGTATCCGCAATGACTGGGGCAAGCACACCTTCACGTTCACGGGACCCATACACTTGGTAATTCGATAGGGGCCCATGTACTTGGGATGGAACACACTGCTCTTTCGAAACCTCATGTTTCTTGTGGATATCCAGACGTAGTCTCCAGTGCGGTACAGTGGCCCGGGCCTTCTCTCCCTGTCTGCCGCAGCCTTGTATCTTCTCTTGGCCTCTATTAGGACAGCCCTTGAGCGCATCAACGTGTCTTTTATGTGTGCCACCCTGTCCGCTGTGGCGGGAATCCTGTCCTCTCTGAACGGATGTAGAAATGGCAAGAACCTGGGATGTTGGCCATAGTTGCTATAGAACGGAGATGACTGTGTGGAGCTGTGAGTGGCGTTGTTATAGGCTATCTCTGCAACCCATAGCAAGTCGACCCATTCTTCCCTGCCCTGGTCCACAAAACATCGCAGATACTGTTTGAGCGTTTGGTTCAGGTGCTCGGTTTGGCCGTCCGTTTGAGGGTGGTAGCTGGTGGACAGGGCGGTCTTAACATGCAGCGCAGTGCACCAAGTCTTCCAGAATTGCGCAGTAAACTGCGACCCCCGGTCCGACACGATCACCCCAGGTAATCCATGCAGTCGTACCACATTCTTTAGGAGTAGTGACGCCAATTCCCCGGCCGTAGGGACTCTCTTGCAGGGGATGAAGTGCCCCATTTTCGTCAAGTAATCCACCACCACCAGTATTGCCGTCATCCCCTGGTCTACCGGTAGGCCCACCACAAAGTCCAGTGATATGCTATCCCATGGTCTATCCGGGGTCGGAAGTGGATGTAAGAGCCCTTGGGTTCGGCCATGGTCGGCCTTCATGGTAGCACACGTAGGACACTCCTGTCCCCACCTCCTGACATCCACTCTCATGGTTGGCCACCAGAAATGTCGTCCCATGCTAGCCACCGTTTTTTCAAAGCCCAAATGACCTGCGCATGGAGAGTCATGGCACCAGATGAATGCTTGTTTCCTTAGCCTAGGCGTGGGTATCAATAGGCACCTGCCCTTCAGGGGTATCCCGTCCTTCAGCTGCCATTCACTGTGACTGAGGAACCACCTCCGCCATGCGAATGACCTGATCCCTCTCTTTATTCCCCTCAGGAAAGTATCCGGTTGGATAACCCCCAATACCATCCTCGGGGAAATGATGGAATGCTCGGTCGCAGGCAATGGTTCCTTAACTGCAGATTGACGGGACAGGGCGTCCGCCTTCCGGTTTTCCGTCCCCGGCCGATATGTGATGCGGAAGTTGAACCCCGCAAAGAAGATCATCCACCGCAGCTGTCTGGGAGAAAGGTGTCTTGTGGCCGTCATGAACTGTAGGTTCCGATGGTCCGTGTACACCGATACCACATGTCTTGCCCCCATCAACCAATGCCTCCATTCGGTGAAGGCGTCCTTGATTGCGAGAAGCTCCTTTTCCGCAATATGGTAGTTGCGTTCGGCGTCGTTGAGTTTGCAGGACATGTACGCAACGGGATGAAGCACCCCTGTGTCGTGGTTGCGTTGGGACAAGATAGCCCCCAGCGCCACATCCGATGCGTCCGCTTCCACCACGTAGGGGAGATCCGGATCGGGGTGAGCCAACACCGGCGCCTTACCAAAGGAGCTTTTCAGGGCCTCAAAGGCTGTGTTCGCTTCAGGGGACCAGACAAACTCCTTGGACTTCCTCAGTAGCTGTGTGATTGGGGCCACCAATCCTGAAAATCCATCTATAAACCGCCTGTAAAAGTTGGCGAAGCCAATGAAACTTTGGACGTCCTTCACGCTTTGGGGCACCGTCCATTCTTTCACCGCCTTGATCTTTCGTTCTGCCATCTCCTGTCCCTCTGGACTCAGCATCACTCCGAGGAATTCCACGGATGTGACGTGGAAGTCACACTTGCTGAGTTTACAAAACAGCATGTTTTCCCTCAGCCTTTGGAGCACAGCTTTGACGTGGTGTACGTGCTTCTCCACACTGGACGAATAGATGAGGATGTCGTCGATATATACGACCACGTAGATATCCAACTCCTCTCTGAATACCTCATTCAAAAAGTACTGAAAGGCTGCCGGGGCGTTGCACAGACCGAACGGCATGACGAGGTACTCAAAAAGGCCGAACCTGGTCTTAAAGGCGGTCTTCCACTCGTCTCCGTCCCTCATGCGCACCAGATGGTATGCCCCTTTCAAATCCAACTTGGTGTAGATACGAGCTTTCTTGACCTGTTCCAGAAGTACACTGATGAGAGGCAAGGGGTACCGATTCTTTACGGTTATCGCATTCAATGCCCTAAAGTCCACACAGGCTCTCAGCTCCCCATTAGCCTTCGGGATGAAGAAGAGTGGCGAGGCGGCCGGAGACTTGGACGGGCGGATGAATCCTAGCTTGAGGAGTTTATCCAGGTACCCCCGGAGATGCACGTTTTCAGGCTCCGTCAGGGCATACAGCCTGCCGCTGGGAACGCTGGCCCCTGGCACCAGGTCGATCTGGCAGTCAAACTGTCTATGTGGTGGTAGCACTTCCGCCTTCACCTCATCAAATACATCCTCAAAACTGTGATAAGCCTGGGGGAGAGCCACATCTTTTTCTGCCGCTGTAGCCACCGTCTGACTCCCGCTCTCATCTGCGTCAAGGGATTCCGTTCTTATTCCACAATGCAGGATGCAATACGGTGACGTCAGTTCGATGCGATGTGTTGGCCAATCCACAGAGGGGTTGTGTTTCTGTAGCCACGGCAATCCCAATATGACGCCATATTGGGGCGCTCGGATGATGTTAAAATCGATTTGTTCCAAATGGTTCCTCCCACATCTCATCGGAAGGACCCCCGTGTGCTGCCCGATGGGCCCCGTCACCAATCGCCTTCCGTCTACAGCATAGACGTCTTCGGGTACAGCTTTGGGAAGAAGCACTAGCCCTAGCCTGCATGCCTCGTTGTGGTCCATAAATATGCCAGTGGCCCCTGAATCCACCATGGCCACAACGGGTATCCACTGGTCATGCACTCCCACGTGCACCGTGAGAAACAGGTGTCGTTGTCCCTTAGTGACCGAGTTGGAAAGTGAAGGGATGGATGAGTGACTCCGAGATGCCCCTTCTTTGGTCTGGGAGTCCTCTAGTTTTCCGCCGGTACGTCCACCACGGCTGTTACAGACCGGTTGGCCCGATAACGTGACGTCTTCGGTTTGGCAGGGCATTCACGTACGTAGTGGCCTTTTTTGCCACAATATAGGCACAATCCTTGTTTACGGCGTGACTCTTTCTCCGTGGCTGTGAGGCTCGCTCGTATTGCGCCGATGTCCATGGGTTCTCCCTTGGATGCGGTGGCAGTTTCAGGACTTTCCACGGTCATATAGGATGGAAGGGATTTTCCTCTTCTCCCATGATCCCCCTTTCTTTCACTTAGCCTATGTTCCAGCCGTAATACCAGGTTGATAAGGCCCTCACATGTCTTGGGTTGTGGGTCAATATGAGCCACGGCGTCCTTGAGCTCATCGCACAGCCCGTGATGGAAGAGCGCCGTCTGTTTAGCAACAGGCCACTTGGTTTCCGCAACCAGCCTTCGGAACGCGTTGAGATACTGCACCAGATCGTTGGATCCCTGTCTCAACTCAAGCATTTCACGGTCCGCCGTGTACGAGTCAGCCCTTCTGTCGAAGACCTTCAGGAATTCCTCGCGAAAAGCACCCCAATCACATAAGATGGGGTCGTCCCTGCTCACCAGAGGTACGGCCCATTGTGCCGCGTTTCCAGCCAAATAGGATATAAGGAAAGCCACACGAGCCTGACTCATGGGGAACGCCCTTGGTTTGCACGATAAATGTAGCGCCACTTGTGTGAGGAATACCTGCACTGTGTTAGGATCCCCACTGTACCTCTCTGGTGTTGCCAAGGGGACGGCTACCGGCATTTCCACTACTACCGCAGGGGTCTGGTTCGTGAGGGAGGTGCTGGGCGTGAGCGGGTCCAATTGGATAGCATCCAGTCTGGCTTTTACATCGGCTGTTTCTTGCCTGGAGGCAGCCAATTCAATTTGCACGGTCGCTAAAGCAGCCAGCACATCATCAAGTGTTGCCATGTCTGTTATCGACCGGGAGACAGTTAGTGTTATTAAGGTCGGATATTTTGTAACGCCCTGAACGTCTCAGGATCGTTTAACAGACACGACAATGAGAACGCAACCACTTGTGAAGGTTTAGTTATTTTAATGAAGGCAAAAATAATACAAGGAATAAACAAAGGTTATAGTCACTGGAATCCTCCAGGCTAAGTACGTTACCATCCCACAGCATGGATGGTCCTAACCGTCCTCTGCATATACGCCGATCCCGGCGTATGCCAACAGAGGGCAGAAATGAAATGGCCGACAATGCCAATCGGTAGGCTGTGAGGGGCACGAAGAGTGTTGGGGAGAATCGAGGAGTCAGGGAAACACCCAGCCGGGGTCTCTACCTGAAGGGAGCAGCCGCTCAACCTCTTCCTCAGACTGCACCGGGACGCGGAGTCACCTCCTGGTGATGCGTCACCGATACCCCAATCACAAGCAAAGAAGACTGAACCGAGAGCAGCCGCTCGATCGATCCCGTGGACTTCCGAGTCTGTAACGCGGCAAACACCTCCTGGTGTGCGTTACAGCTGGCAGTCCCTGTATCTCTGGTCGGGCTGGGAGTTACGACTCCAACCAGCAAAAGCGCCACTGCGCTTTGACTCAGCCGAGTCAAAAAGCGAAGCTCAATGGTTATCCGGTAGAGCTTCCGGGTCCTTCACAGGTGACGATGGGGCAAGACACGGCCCAGGGAGTAACGACTCGACCTACCTCCGTTCTTGCCTTACTGGAGCACCACTCCGGAACACTGCTCTTCACTAAGCAGGTACGTCGGTGTAAACACAATATCCGACAGCGTTGTACCTCCCGGTTCCTCCCTTTATAGGGCTTGTTTTTCCTTGAGTTATGTAACAGCTCTCCTGTTTACATAAGGGCGTGTTTTCCTTGAGTTATGTAACAGCTCTCCTGTTTACATAAGGGCGTGTTTTCCTTGAGTTATGTAACAGCTCTCCTGTTTACATAACCTCTCAACCGCTAAGCATCCTGGGAGATGTAGTCCGTTTTCGCTGGTTACCGTTTTCCTCCCCTCGCATGACAGGAATTCTTGACAAGGCTGATCTGCATTTGAAGGAGTGGGAGGAGTAGCGCCTGGACCTGAATAGGACTGTGCCTGCGTTACACAATGCTGGCTCCACCCCCCCTGTGGTATGTCTGGGGCCAGAGCCTACACTGACAATGAGGGGGTTTGTGCCCTGCAAACAAACATTTGAGTGCCCCCCAGGACTGCTTTGTACTGGGCTGAGGGGGTGGCAGGGGGTAAAACAAAGGACATGTACAGTATAAGTATTGGGGCTGTGACCCCATGAGTGGGCTGCTGTTGTGCTTACTGGGGACTGCCAGGAGGTACCGCTGCCTGGGGCTGCCTGCTGGGTGGCAGAGAGGACTGCCCCTGCTGGGGGACCCAGCGTGCTGGCCTGCCAGGGCTCTGTCTTCTTCCCACTAATCTCTCAGGCTTGGGGTCCTGTCCTGCAGGACTTACAAATATTAGCGCTAAAGGAGTGCTGGATTCAGGGGTTGTGCCTCCCCTTCTCTTTGAGAAGCCCTGGCGAGGGTGCTCTGCTTTTCCCCTGATCTTTGGTGCGTTGCGCTCCCTGGAGTCGCCAGGGGGGCAGTAATCGTGCCGCAGAATTCTGGACGAGCACAAACTCCTGGAAAAGCCTCAGAGCCTGAGGGTAATTTGTGTTCTTCAAGCGCCGTCGCTCGTGAGCGAAGCCAGCACGAGGGAATCCTTAAGCGTTGCTGGGCACCCAGTGAGGCCAGCTGGAGGGTGCAAAATTTCCTGGCCACGCCTCCAGAAGCAAGAGTCGGAGCAGGAAGTCCGGCGAAGGACACCTGTTTGTGGGCAGGGCTCCGGAAGTATCGAGGAGAGCCCCACATACTGACTGAGCCTGCCAGAAGGAGAAGGCAAAAATGACGGAGACTGCTCCGTGTAACTGCACAGAGAAGGAGTCGACGATTTGGGGCCCGAGAACCTGCAGTCCTGTTTTGGAAGGAGCCTCGCGTTTGCGCCCCCCGCTTGGAAGAGGAGACCGAGTGAGTGCCTTAGTCCTGTGATTCACTGTTTGGGGGCACGTTCGCTGGAGACCAGTCGAGGTCTCGTAAGGGAGGGTACCCCTTCTACAGGAACGGACTGCCTGGTTGTCTCCTGGGCCAAGGGGCCCTTGGATGCACTAATTTAGGTGCTGTCGTAGCACCAATGCAATCCCCGCATTAGTGCACATGCGCCGCAACTATGCGCTGGCCGGATGTTGGGGGACATTGTTTTCTTTATCCAATAATACCAGGCTGCCCATGAGGGTTTCAGGAAGCGGCCTTCATATACCTCCTATTCCGCGATGTGGTTAAAGCCTGCGTCATACTGTGCAGACATGTCTCCTGTCGCGCTGATGTAGCGATATTATCATATGGTGCAGTTTTATCCCTAATAGGGGCATGATATGTTTATTGATTATGCACTGCACTACTGCTGATTACGGTGCCCTAGTCAGGGGGCTGTCACCTAAAGCTTCTTACTAGGATGCCCTGATGATTAGGATGCATGCCTAATATCTGTTTGCATAATGTGTTATGCGGAGTACCCATGTATGCAGTGATAGTGATGCACTGCACCACTGCTATATGTTTACCTAATATGCCGTGCTAGGTGATGATAGGTTGTTTATGCCTACGAGGGGCATGATGGGTGATGCTCTGGTGCACTGTTCCTGAATCTGGTAGGCATAAGGGGCTATGCTGAGTACCACTATATGATGTGTGCATAATATTTGATACATGTGCCATACTGTAAGGTTTTTATGCTTAAGGTATGGTGCTAAGTGCACCCTTACCAGTATTTATAGGTTGCGTTCACGGCCTGTGAGTAATGATGTTCTGACAGTAGCCAGATTGGCCTTGTAGTGTATGTAATCCCCTTAAAGTAATAACTAGTGCCAGGTGACACAGTGTATATATGTGATTGCATTCTAATGTGTTTTATGAGTAATGCAAAGGCTATTTTTTATATAAGCTTGTGTGGAGTTTCTTTTGTGGTGTGCCTAGTGTGTCGTCGCTGTGTGAGTATGTTGCGCAAACGCTTTACACATTGCCTCTGGGATAAACCTGACTGCTCGTACCAAGCAGGGGTTATCTTCAGTGTGTAACTCCCTTGCCCTGACTATAGTGGTGGTTTCTGCCTGGCTTAGGCGCCTGCCTTAGTCAACCAGAAATCCCATTTCTAACAGTTCCCAATGTGTCTCTTGTGCTATGGTAGGTTGATTTCCCTTCACCAACCTAAACATGCCCCCCAACTCTCCACCTTACCTGTATGCTGTTTTTTCCCAATTCGCCAGAAGAATTTCATCATAGTCAGCATAAACAAATGAGTCATATAGTGAAGCCCCTTACTAGCATGAGTGTTAAAGCAAACAAAACAATAAAGACATTCCAGTTATACAACTTATCTTGTTGTTTAAGCGCTGGAATGTTATTGGTTCAAACATGCTGATAAGATGGACTTTTAATACTTGTTTTAAGACTTGCGGCAAGACGTTTATGACAGTTCCCGAGCAGCATGTGTCAGTCTAACCAGTTGACATGTTGGTCTTAACAGTCACCTTAGCAAAACTCTGGAAATTGTATTTTGTGTAAAGCAACACTGGCAGTGTGCCAACTTGGAAAGTGTAAACATGAGACCGCATCAGAGACTTTGTGAAATGTATTATCTGACTGACGGTATACAGATATGTCCTGAGAAGATAAATGTGATCATCGACTGGCACAGTGAGATTAGTACAGAAATTCATAGTTTTACCGGTGTTTGGAGAAAGTTCAATGTGCCTGTATTTCTCTATTTTCAGGGATGCTCAGTTGTTCTTCTGTGTTTGAGTAGTATCGCTTTTGAAGTCCTGGATCTTTCATGAAGTATACGTTCAGCTGAAAGGGCTCCCTCTATTCTACTAGTACTAGCTAGTGTTGTCTTCCAATTTTCTTTGCCTAATCTTTTTTATCTATCATTTCTGAGGAAAGCTTACTAGATGTTGAACGTGGCATGCCTAAATGAGAGGTTACAGTAATTGATGGGAGAGGTGGACAAAAAATGTAGTTGTTTCTTGTATAGCACCTATAATTCCCACAAGAACTATAGGCTCTATAGATGTGATGTGAGAGTGAAAATCAAGGCTTGTGATGATTTTCAACATTAGGTCCTAATTCTTACCATCTGTTGAATATAAATGATCTTGGCCAACCTTTCACTCACTACTGACCATTGTCCAATTTCTGTTAATCGTATGGTGAACATTGCCAGGGCAGTGCACAGAAACACATCCGGTTTCACTGTTCCTATGATACATTTCTGTTTAATTCAGCTCTTCCATTGGAGAAGGCAATGCAATAGACAGGTGTAATGGACATAGGAAATTAAGCAAATTTCAAGTAGAATGTGCATCAATGCAAGGTTATGCTTGCAATATCAAAATATAATACTGTATTGGTTGTTGAATCCTTAACTATATGCTATTAGCCTATTCCTCAGACAGGACGACTGGTGCTGTACGTGTTCAGCCATGTTAAGCTTTTAAACTAGGAAGATAGGGCCATATGTATGAAACTTTGGTTTTGCGATTCTCAAGTAGAGATTTTTAGAGAATCGCTATTTGAGAATCGCAAAATGCTATGTATGTAGGATTTGCAAATAATTTTGCGAATCCTACATATTCCTTAATTGCGAATCGCAAATTGCAATTCGCAATTAAGGAATACCTCCCCATTCATTCCTATGGGCCTAGAGGCCCATAGGAATGAATGGGAAGACATTCTCAATTTGCGATTCTCGATTAGAGAATCGCAAATTGAGAATGCAATTTCAAGGGTGCCAGGGTGTCAAAAGGACACCCTGTTGCACCCCTGAAATGCACATGTGTGCATATGTGGCACACATACATGCCCTAAGGACACTTTGAAAAATGCAAAAAAGTGAATTTTTTAAAGAAATCGCAAATTACCACCAACTTAAAGTTGGTGGTAATTTGCGATTCCTTAAGGCCAAATTGCACTTTTTCTGGGCCTCTTACATTGCATTTAAGGAATCGCAATTTGCGATTCCTTAAATGCAATCGCAAAATAAGGAATCGCAAATTTTGCGATTCCTTATTTTGCGAGGCTGTTCTCCTTTCATACATCTCACTTAGCTAAATTGCGATCGCAAACGCCGAAATTCTGCGAATTTCGGCATTTGCGATCGCAATTTTGAATGATACATATGGCCCATAGTAATTTGAACTCTTAGATGGGGCCTGGAAAATGCGGCACTAAGTTATTAGGAGCCGATATTTGCGCTGTTGGGATTATACCTATAAATGTACCTTGTTAACTTTCCACACCATCATGGAGATACTGCAAAACATGCAACATACAATCCATATTCAAGTTGGTTGAGTGCAGCATTACAAGTACAAGGGCACTTCCCCCGATTGCAGCATTTGAAGTTTCACGTTTAAAAACTTCCCACTTGGCAAAGTTGTGGTTCTTTTGGTGTTCCCACCTACACAGTTGTTGGCATCGGTCTTGCCTCTTACCATTATTTCCCCCTTGCTTTTCTTGTTTCTTTTAGCTTTAGTGTTTTTGGAAGTTTGATGTATGTACCACAGCTGACTGTTGCCTCGGGTGCCTTGGTTTTCCTTTCAGCTGACCATATGGAAGCTACATTTTATTTGTATTTTTGAAGCATGTGAATTTGTGTTGTACAGTTTTTGATTTAATATTTGGTTCTATTGTTTCTTTTGAACAGACAGAAAAGGGAAAGCGCATTTTCATGTGACTTCAATGATGCTATTGGCAATGCAATTTTTATAACTAGACTGTTGCAATGGCATATGCACTTTTAGCACATACAATTAACGAGTTTATTAGTTGTTGGAAAACTAGAGAGTCACATTTCATAGCAAGATACTTCTGTAAATGATGCATACAGAAAAAAATGTTTCTCCAGTGTGAGCAAACAGAAGCGTGAAATAGCGACAATTATTATTATTATTTTGTTTCAAAGAAGACCACAGAGGCGTTTTCATTTTCCTGCAGGGGTAGACAATACTTTTCCTCTGTCTGCAGAGAGACTACCAGAGTCTGGGATTATTTGTGTTGCCTTCTGTGATGCAGACTATGACAGCTGTCAGCAGCCCCAGCCTGCTCCTCGCAATTTGTGTATGGAGCAGGATGAGGCAGCTGACATTTGGCCTCGATTTCCACAGGCCTCACGCTGATGCATGCTGTGTTGCTGAATTCTTGAATAGAGAAGCACAGGTCCGCTCTTCAAGTACTCACTAATCTGACACGCGTTAGTGTAATGCCTACAAAAGATCACCACATTTGTCTACCTGACGTTCTAATGTCATCGTGAAATAAGAGAGAGCTCCTCACACCATATCAAATCCCTTGGAAAATCACTGTTTTGCACATATACACTCCATCTTTTCCACACCACACTTAAAGCAGATGCAAATCCACCCCTCTTTCAGACAGAATCAGTACCACACCGATATAAACGAGAGCAAGACTTTTAATGCCATGTTCACAGACACCTTTTTCAATTTTGCAAACAACTACAGTATAACTGTCATCAATGATATAGTCATCAAATTACTGCTTCACCGATTGAAAACAATATACCCCCCCACACACACAGTTTCGGTGCAAAGAAAATAAATACAATTAAAGTAAAAAAGGGGGAGACAAATAAGACAGCAAACAATTGTCTATTTAAATAGTACCAATCTGTTTGATTATTACGCATGATACGACCTGTAAATAAACATCTATTATATCAAGATATTATACAGATTTAGCACATCGGATACATCAACGCATTTCAGTGATCTTCACAGATTATTTCCACCTTCTTCAGGACAAAACATATATTCTCCCACACACATAAGATAAATGTATAAAACCTGTTGAAAAAGACATGACACAGCTACTACATAGTTCATCAATTAATTATTGAAACTAGCTGCAACTCAATTTGTCTGTGATATAACATCACGCACAAGAACATTCCATACAGGAGTGGTAATGTACACATTAACATTACTCGATTTACATACAATATGAAGCAGACATGACCGTGTACCCAGCCATCCTGGCATACATAGCACTTTACAAAAAAAAAAAAGTTTAATAAGCTTCATTGACGTAATGTTCATCATACACCATGGGGCAAAAGCGTAACAATATTTAAGAATAACCAACATATGAGATAAAAATATGCCATAAAACATAGTAGAAAGTTGTTTACAATTTTAGGGTTTAGATAGGAAAAGAGGAGGAAGGGAAAGAAAGAGGAGAGATGAGATATACTCTGCAACTGAGGATCAAATAGCAATAAATACACACTAGAACAAAAAAGGATACAATTAATATATTTTTCATATACATTTTACAATGTTTAATATTGTTAAAGAGAAAAAAGGCATAGTAGTAGAAACTCATGGAGGCTGGAAGTTTTCAGAACAATTACGGGAGACCTGAGAAATAGAGATCTTATTTAAATAAACAGTCAGTGGTAACCAAAATAGATCTCTATTTACCTGTGGATTACAACAAGAGGCAAAAGCAGTATCCAACCTATGATAGTGGCATACAGTGTTCCACCAAGACTTGACTGAGAGCTTGTTTGAGCATTTCCAATTGAGTGTAATCTGTTGAAAAGCTAAAGCTAACATGAGGTCAAACAAACCTCGCTTATAAAACAATAACTCAAGTGACTCTGTTAAACTTCCCGTAAAGAGAAGGACATTTGTACAGGAGTATGTAGATTAAAAATAGTTGAGACCTTAGACCACATTTGTAACCAAAAAGAAGCTGCGGGGAAGGGGCACGAAAATAGGAGGTGGTACAGATCAGCCAAAGGGTGGTCGCAAGACCAGCAGGTCTTAATATTAGAGTGTGTAAAATTGGCAATGGAAATGGGGGTAAAAAATAGTCTGTGATATAGAAAGAACATAAATTGAGTGGTAGATGCAGACCTAGAGATTTTTAACGATGTGGTCCATATGTTGTTCCAAAAATCAGTGCGCCATTCACAACCGAAATATGTCTCCCATGCAAGCTCCATCTTATCCTTAGCCCACTCCGGATCAGCGGAGTTGAAAAATTTATAAATGAGGGACGCCCTTGGGGATCACGACAAAATTCTGAGAAGCGGATCTTGGGGAGACAAGAAATCTTCAGAGGGAAGGGAATAAAAAACTTACAGAATTGCTTCCATCAGTACCAAGAATTTGTGTAAAAACGAGCGGGGGCACTGAAAAGTGGCTTGGAACTGGGGAAAAGAACAAGGAGATACATAGCACTTTCTAAACCTCCTTTATCAACATTGTGTGTCAAAAGCTTGCTCAATTGAATCAGGCATGGTTAAGCTTTGACTATGTTAGTCTTGAGTTGAATTTGTGCTGCAATAACTAAATCTGAAACAAGGCTCCTAATTCTTTATTTTAAATACTCTTCTTATTAACACATCAAACAGGCTTAAGATCAACAGCATATAATAGCGTAATTTGGTGGATTAACATTTGCAACCAGCATCATACATTACACAGTATATTGCTCCCTGCGGTCCATGACTGCGACCCGTACGATCCGGATAAACACCCACCTCATAATTTCTTCAGTAGTCTTTTTTACTCTTTATATTACAAACCAATGGCCTCTGTACTTTGCCCATGACCCCCATATCTTGTCCCATTTACGTGGGGAGCCCCTGCTCTGATAGATCGATTGGTCCACCCTGTGACACCAATCCATGTCTCTCTTCCCCTGATTCCAGTGACGGGGATACCCTCGCCCCCCCATGCCCGGGCAATGTTTCTCTTGGCCACCCCATCTGCTAGGGTCAACCAAGTCTTGGCCCATTGTGGCTAGGCCTGGGCTAAATTTCCGTTCCGCTCGCGGAAATTGCGATAATTTGACATTTTCGCGTTCCGCGGAGAGCGCGAAAATGTCAAAATTTCCGCATTCCGCAGCTTAGCGATAATTTGTTTCTTGCTCGCGCTGTAAAATAATACATTCTCGCGTGCGCGCGATCGCCTTACCTGAATCCCCGCGTTCGCCGACAAGTTTTCCCGATCCGGTCGCGTTCTCCACGAGATGTTGGATTGTTGGTAGCCATTTGCGCTGTCTCGCGACAGTTCGCGCCCGCAGTAATGTCATTGGTCGCGCGATCACGTCTTTCTTCTCGCGATCATGCACCGCGAGAAGAGTGAAAACAAGATGGCCGCGCCCGCGAGCAACCGCATGGATTAGTTGGCGAGCCGCGACCACGCAGAAAATACCGCAAACGGGCGGGAAAATACCCTCGCCCCCCATGCCCGGGCAATGTTTCTCTTGGCCCCCCCATCTGTTAGGGTCAACCAAGTCTTGGTCCATTGTGGCCATATTACCTCCCCTGTTACTCCCAGGATATGCCACCATGGCTCTGTTGTGACCGTCTCTTCTACCACTGCTGTCATTACTCTGGACCTGCCCTCCCAATACCATTGGATTTTAGGGCAGAACCACAGTATGTGGAAGAATGTCCCTTTCTCGCCACAGCCCCTCGTACACTCTTCAGACACACAATTACCTAAGTAAAATTGCACCATTTGGAATGCATAGGATCGATGTAGAATACGGAGTTGAATAAGCCTGAATCGTGCTCTGATAGCTATTTCTCTGTGGCACTGTAGGGCTTCTGCCCAGTCATCATCCTCAATAACACTCACTTCCGACTCCCAGGCCTCACTCAGGAGTCTCATACAGTCCAGGGAGTTATTCACAAGTTTTCTGTATGTGAGGTATATAGCTTTATCCATCATGGGGTCTAGGAGGAGTCTATCCTTGAGGGGTGCATATTCCGGTACCAGGCCCCCTTCCAGACATCACTAAGTCAGTCAATCCGTATGAGGCTCCATTTCCAGAATCCCTCTAGCCGCTTCATTTCCCAGATCAGAGGTCTTCAAACTTTGTTGCACTGAGCCCCCCTAATTCGGGCCCCCCTCCAAAACATTATTGCAAGGACTGGTAGAGCTGGAGGGGCAGGGCTGAGCTTAAGGGGTACCTTAATGTGAAACTTATAAAAGAGTAAATGCTTGAAACAAAAACAGAAATTGATCAACAAACACTGCTTCCCATAATTGGGGGGAGTTGTGAGCCACTCACACTCCTGGGCCCCAATACAACACCAAATGCGTTACTAATGATATATGCATTCCTGAGTAGCAGGCGGATATGTGTACCTCTTTCACCCCTTCCTCTCCATGTCACTCCTGTCTCCTATTCGTTGTCTCTTCTGCAGCACGGGTTCTCTCTGCTCTAATGCTGGCAAAGAATATGAGCCCTAATGTACCTTTTGCAGAGACACCCATGCGCTACCCATGAAATGCACCTTTGATACAAAGTGAGGCAAGACAGCAGTTAGCAAAACTTTGTGGTACTTTGGGAAACTATCCAATGCAAATCCTGACTTGCTTTGGATAGTAACTCCCGGCATAACACTTTGCATCGGGTTTGCATTACAAAAGTTATGCAAACCATTAGTAAATCTGGTCCCTACAGCAGTGCTGCATAGACTTGTATTACACTTGGGTACAATCCAGTGCAAATAGTGGTTTGTACTGGATTGTTAATACCAAAACAATTTGTTTTATAAAAAAGTAACACAAACCTGACGCAGTCTTTGTAGTCTTTGTAAATCTGGGCCTAAATCTTTTTGCTGTAGCCTTTCTCATGCTGTGTGTAACAAAATTGTAAAATAATGACACATTCACAGTGCTTTCTGCTAAAGATAGGAACATTGTAGCATAAAAACAAAAGTCACTATTCCCCACTGCTCCAAGCAGGATTCACTTCTCTGGCTCTCACACAGACAGAAACCTGCAGCGATTGCATTAACCAACTGAGATTTCATCCTTTATCAGCGCCTTTCCCAGTTAACAAAGTTGAAAAAAATCACTGAATATTTTTTTGTTCTTTGTAGGCCAGTAATTGACCCTGGCAGCACAGCTACTGACCTTTGCCCCGTGGCACTTAAAATCGCTCTTACCATGCTTTTTTTAATGCCCCATTGGCTGCATGTAAATGAAGATAGCCTGGAAACGGAACAAATACATAAGTTCACGCTTCCAGGACATCTTCATTTACACTTCTTTTCTGAGACATTTATGCCCCCCTTGAGAATGCCGCCACGGACAAAAAGGGGGGCGCGCCCCACAGTCTGAAGACGTCTGCCCTAGATGATCTGCCTCCCACAGAGGCGTCTGTTCTGTGAGTTTAGCCTCTCAGCCCGTCATTTTAGTTGTCTTATGCCATGCATCGATCACTGTCCTTGTGTGTATTGGTAAATGTGCATTGCCTCTTCCCTTCCGATATACCTCAGTCCAGTAACTACCATCACCCATTGCCCATCGATCCACTCTATATGCTGGCTCTTCGAGCGGTGCAAACAGCCAAACATTGACATTAATAAGTTGAAAGGCCCAGTAACATTTCTTAATATCTGGAACACCCAATCCCCCTTAGTATACTCCTTTCTGAAGTTTCTTAAGTGCAATCCTGGGTCTGACCCCCCCCCCCCCACACACACACACTCAGGAGCATTCGCTGCTCGGACTCTACCGCTTGGAAAAAGGTCTCCAGTATCCGATATGGGGTGTTCTGTATTATGTATAGCAGGTGTGGGAGGGCCATCATTTTAAATAGGACTGCTCTGCCCACAAGGGAGACCGGCAATTGCCTCCAATGTGATGCGTCCACCTTCAGTCTGTCTAACTGCGCCTGTTCCTCGCCACAAACTTGTATAGCTCCGCTCGGAACCCATTTGGGCCTGCTGCTTTCCCGAACTGGAGATCTCGTATAGCACTTTCTACTTCATCTACACTCAAGTCGAGGTCTAGCGCCTCTCTATCTTCTGTCCCCAAGGTTGGAAGTGCCATGTCTTTCAGTAGTTCATAGCAGTCCTCCCCGTGTGGTCTGTGATTTGTAGATGTTCTCATAATATTCTGCGAATACCTCAGTGAGCTCTGGCCCAGTTCCACTCTGCATGCCCTCCCTTGTCTGAAGTTCAGAAACCCAGTTTCGGCTTCTATCCCTCCTCTCAAGCCAAGCAATTAGTTTGTTTGCCTTATCCCCCAGGTCATAACCCTCTTCCGTATGGCAATCGTGTGTGTACGGGCGTCATTTTCTTCCACGTCCCTGAGTTCCTTTTGTATAAGTTGAAGTGCGTGTTTATGCGCAGCATCATCCTCAGAGTGTGAACCCGACTCCTACTCAAGTTGCAATATCTCTTGCTCTAATTTATCACTCTGTGCTTGCTTTTCTTTTCGCTTAGCCCCGATTGTCGCTTGGACAAAATCTCTAGCTTATATGCCTCCCATAGTATACAATGCGACTGTACAGAGCCTATGTTTCCGGTAAAGTATTGGTCCATGCGCTCTTCGAACCGATCCCGAAACACCTGGTCCCTGAAAAGGAATGGGTCCAACCTCGGCGGGAGAGACCAATACCACATCGGGCCATGCATGTGAACCTCCACCGGTGAGTGGTCCGATATCTCCTGTGCTTTGTGACACCATCCCGAAAAACGTCCCACTGATGTAGTGTGCGTAAAAGTATAGTCCAGCCTTGACCCACTTCCATGTGCAGCTGAAATATGTGTATATTGCCTTGCCACAGGGTTATGGCTAGGCCTTGGTGGTAAATTCCGTTCCACTCGCGGAATTTGGGCAATGTCGCGTTCCGCGGAGAACGTGGAATTGCCCAAAATTCTGCGTTCCGCTGCTTCGTGGAATTTTTTGCTTGTTTCGCGTTCTCAAGATGCGTGTTCGCGGGATGTTTGCCCCCCCCCCGAGCACGCAAACAGCGTTCGCGAACAGGAAAAAAGCATTGTGAACAAGCAGTTCCGCATGTTTGTGGAATTTCGGCGTGCTTGCAGGGATTTTTTACCATTTCGTGGAGCTTTGCGTAGCGCGACTACGCAAATTCCGCCCACCCCTAGTTATGGCTTCTCCAGATATCCACCAGTCCCAGCGCAGACACAAAAGTGCTCAGCACACGGGGTCCCCCTGCTCTAGAAGTGGCGTGTCTTTGTTAATGTCTGGGGCCATTGTGTCGTTCCTGTCTCCACTCAGTATCAGGGTGTCCTTGGGCAGCTTGAGTATTTGTTTGCTAAGGTCGGGGAGTGTGGTCCCGTGCAAACGGGGCGGTACATATACGGAGCAAATGTTCAAAACTTGACCCTCCCACGTCCCGGAGAGGGCTGCATATTGTGCCATGGGGTCACCCCATTTATGGTTCATTACTAGTGGGACATCATTTTTAATGAGTATAGCAGTACCCCTAGATCCGGTTGTAAATTCGGCGTGCGTCCGGAGTGTATATCCGAATTGATTCAGAGCTAAGTAATTATTGCCTTTAAGGTGAGTCTCTTGTAGGAGCACTTTGTCTGGTGAGTGTCTGTATAGATATTGTAGCACTATAGTACGTTTTATGTTGTCTCCCAAACCATTCACATTCCAAGAGAGTATATTCAGCTGTCTAGCTTGTCGTTCAGCCATCTGGGGAGCTTATGCCGTCATTCCCTCCTGTCCACACCCCGGGCAGCCACTCCCTACCCCTCCCCGGAGGACCTATGTACAGCTGCAGTTCTTGGGTCATAACCCTCTGTTGACATATCTTTGTGTCTGAAGCATTTGGAACCTAACTATAAAAGATAAAAAAGTTAAAAAAAACAAAATCGCTACCCCCTCCCTGCTACCCTGCCTAGTAGGTCTACAACTACCCACATCCCCAACTAGCAGAGCCCCTGTCGCCCAAAAGGAACTGTCAACTGGTGTAGGGCTGCCGGGCACCATCACTTAACCTACCCCTTGGGGTCCTGTTCGCCCCACAGTTTTGGAGTGCCACTGTGCTGCGTAATCCAATGCGGTGCCCCATCGCAGCCGTGCGACATTACCTAATTGTCCATGGGTACTGGCCGTGACTCACATCCCACAAATCTTGACCTATACCGGAAGTGTTTAACCCTTTCACCGCGGCGGGAATTCCGCCGCGGTGCTGGGGGGTGCGGGGGGGGCAGCGCGGTGGCGCTGTGCTCATGACGGAGCCGCTCCGTCATGAGCCACGGTTGGGCTGTGCTCATGACGGAACGGTTCCGTCATGACTCCGCCCATTTGCGTTGTCCCCCCGCACAGGCGGGGAAACAGCGCCGCGCAGGCGGAGCGGCCGCCAACGGGCGTGTCATGATGGAACTGTTCCGTCATGAGCACACGGCAACCCTGGCTCATGACGGAACGGTTCCGTCATGAGCAGGGAAGGGGTTAATACTCAGTATGTTCGGTCTCTGAAAGCCGGGCAGAGTTGTTATTCCCCTGGTTTTGGCACAGCGGCTGCAGGACTTTTCGAGGGCAATACTCTGGATCCTGTCTCAGACCTGTCGTCTTCTTCTGCTTGTCGATTCTGAGACTCCAGATCGTGGGTTCGGTTTCCCCCCCAGTTCTCCTCTTGTCGTCGGCTACCCTCATCTAGCCATTGCTGAACTTCAGATGGCGCAGTGAAATACCAGGATTTATCATTGTCAATTACTCTGGGTTTTGCTGGAAAGCGCATCATAAATTTTATTCCATTCTCCCTCAAAGCACGCTTCAGTCCGTCAAAGGTGCGTCGTTCCTGCTGCACCTTCTGGGTAAAGTTTGGGAAGAATTGTAGGACTGAGTTCTCATAAAGGAGATCCCCATGCATCCTAGCTGCGTGCAAAATGGTGTCCCTATTGTTTAGGATTTTAGCGATTATTGTTCGAGGTGGGGCCCCCGGTCTCGGCAGAGGGACCGGGGCCCTATGCGCCCTCTAGACCGTGAAGAAAGTTGAGAGTCTTTTGGCTTAAGATGGTTCAATATAATGTCCTCTAGGAACAGATCCATGCTCAGGCCCTTCGCCTCCTCCGGACTCCCACCACTCTAATGTTATTGCGGCGGGCCCTCCCTTCCTAATTCTCCAGCTTTAATAATCAGTCACAAAGGATGGACTCTGGGCTTTTTGGATAGGTCCAGCATACGTTCCCAAACATAGTAAAGCGACAGAAACTATGCTGTTCCTAATTACGAGACAAGGGAAAACTAGGGGAACCTGTTTTGCGTGTTAATGAGATGTAGGAGGACGGGGGGTTCCTCCTCTTGGAATTTGGGGCCCTCACACATCCGGATGTAGGAGAAACATGTTGACCACACAATAGAGCGCCCTACCTGAGACATAACCTCAGACATGCGCCTTTCTTTCTTTTAATCCGGTTGGGAGACCTATTGATTAAAATTGTTTTCGTTGGTACTTCCAAACGAATTTTAACTTCCTTCAGGTAACAAACCTCTACTCACTCATCTACACTGGTTAGGTCCCTCACCCCCACGGCACCAAACGACAATTTGGAATAAAAATCTCCGCCAAAGAGCCCCTCATAGGGAGCCCATCAGGTACTGCAGCGCCGACCTGATGAGGAGCAGCCCTATGATGAAGCATGACACCCAGCTGGGTGTGTGAGGGCCCCAAATTCCAAGAGGAGGAACCCCATCTCATGACCACGCAAAACCGGGTCCACTAGTTTTCACTTGTCTCGTAATTAGGAAAGCATGGGGAGTGCTTGATCACTGTGTGTAGTGTGCATGCTGTGTTCTGATTGGCCATGTGTTTCTAACTTAGTGTGGCTTCTGACTTTATGGTGTTTTGGGAACGTGCGCCCCTCCGGCAAAACATGTTTTAGTGGGGCCAATCTCATGAGACCATTGTAGTGTAGCTGCCTATCTGTGGAATCGGTCTGGGTTTCCCTGTTCGCGCACTGCTCTAAAAACTATGTGTCCCTCCCCACCTGTGATCTGTGAATCAGTTGATTAAGGCCTAGTTCGCAGTGCCTGTCTGACCACGTACTTCTTACTCGGGGCTGAAGGGGGAGTTTATATCGGGTGAATTCAACAATGGAGATGGGAGTTTGTTATTATATGGACATATATCATTGTGTAGATCAACATCGTATTTATCAATAATATATCCCCTCAAGTTGAATTTTCAACTACACCAATTGCCCCACAGTTCATTACAGTCACATTGCTTGAGGTTAGTGTGTTTCTGTTGTGTCTCTTACTACCTCCCTAGGTACTTGCATTCCACCTAATTTGAGGACTGTTTTTTTTTACTGCAGGAAACCCCCACTTGTAGGAAGCCACTCAGAAACAGTACAAAAATGAGAATAGGGAGCAATGATATGCACAGTCTTGTCACCCACCGGCGGAGCCAGGAAAACAAAAAAAAATTAAGGTCCTGCTCAGGGGCACCTCCCTCATTCTTCATGTCAGCCTGTAGACAATGCAGTGCTTGGATGGCAAAAGTCAGTGTTCCATTGTCCATATAATTTCCAGGGATAAAAGTACAGCAGGACGCACCGATATTGGCACACACCCCACCCTCCACTGCGGTCATCAAGTCCAAAACATACTGATGTTGCATCAGTATGAGGCGGATAGCTCTTGGTTCTTTCTTGATAGCGTTTAGGCCGAGCTCAGTATTGTTGATCATCTTCAGTAGCTCCCCTTTGTTTGCAGGATGAAGAAGGGTATATACAATGCTCCGTTTACTTGAATGTCTGAATATCCTTGTACTGAGCCCAGCCAAAGTAATTAGCAGTTCTTTTGTCTCGAAAAGAAAGAATGAAATGGTGCACCCACAAATGACAGATTAACAAGTGTTCAAGTCCATTTTTTTAGAAAACTTCTTCCTTCATTTAAATACAATTTTAAAATGTAAGATCCAAAAACCAAAGCATCCAGCCAACATGTTTTTTTCAAATTGAATTTTACCTAGTCAGGGCTCGGACAATACACAGAAAACAAATATAAATGTACACACATATACATACAATTATATACACTATACAATGAATGACATTTATATTAATATGGAGATAATATCATAATAGATCTGTTTTTAAAACCATCAACACATGACATACTGTTGCTACACTGACAACATAACAGACTAACATCAATCTCATTTGGCCCTCTGACAGGCCTACCCCACCAACAGGGGGCCTGTAGCAAGAACCATTAAAGAAGAGAGGAAAAGACAACATCCCATTTGTTAGTTTTAGATCTTTGGTCTACATGTTCAAATTGCGGACTCATAGATGCTTAGAATTAATTGAACATGATGTAATAATTGTGAGCTGATCTGTACTAATTATAAGAACCGGTTTGTTAGACACACGTCATTACAGTATGGGTAAGTGGACCTTATTATGCTTAACATGTATCCCAAGAAAAAGGGAAAAAAGGCTCACCCTGCTCAGACATTGCACCCTCTCGATTTCTTGCCACCCAAAAAATACACAGTGGAGCATTATTTTTTGATGTTATTATCCTCATGTGAGAGTTAGGACGTTATAATGCTGAGTTACTCATAGTTGATAGAATGTCTGCTCTGCTCCAGTATGGCCACCCCAATATGCGGGGGTAGCCATCTGACATTTGGGCAGGATGGGTCGTCTCTATGGACCCGGTAGCTATGGTCACAGGTGTGTACAATTTCATTTATTTGTCTCAGTTTTATAAAACAAGGCACGACCACAGCAGCAATTCAGACAGCCGGATGCGGACGGTGCATTCCTGATACAGATTCTGGTGAGTCGGGAAGGGGATACTGGGGTTTCTATGAACAAAACAGGAGGAAGGGGGTTGTACTAGCCTGCACTGCCCTTAAAGAGCATTTGCAATCCCTGAGTCAGGATAAAACTGGGACTCTCTTATGTTGGATCGGGTGCTGGGGATACAGGATGGGACACCAATTACTGGTAACAAATGTAGCATGCTATTTTATTTTAAATAGTGTGCTACTCTTGCATACATTTTCCACGCTTCATTTCAGTAACTGGTGTAACCTGGTGTTACATAGTACTTTGGATCGGAGTAGTGTTGGGCTATCATTGTATAAATCTTCTACGCCTGCGTTTTTACATTAGAAAATGCTTGTTGTGTATTCATTTTGAGGCGTATCAATCAAGCTGTGCCGCTTGTGTAGTATACCCGTTTCACCACAAGGCCTTTACCTCTGCTCAACGCAAGCTGTTCAAGCTGTTCAAGCATGTTCAGGGGGACTATATGCGCTATCCGTGCTTACTTTGCGGAAGTGTAGCACCTTACCAAAGTGATATATTGATACAAAGTCAAGGTATAAACCTTTGTAGGGAAGGGAGTGACATCAAGTGGCACTTAGGCAGAAGTATAGTGAACAGAAAACATTTGTAAACCTAACTAAAACATGCTGCTAAAACTGTTCTTCTATGTATTGGATGGGGGAAACTGATACCCCTACTTCTTTTGGAACTTAACATATGAACCTGCCAGATTTGACGTTGAAGGCCATAATAGACTGAATGATCAAAGGCCATACATGGCCATCTAAACGTGGATGCTACTGAATGATGCAAAACATGTTACAAGAAAAAAGTATGCTTGCGATGTATATACATAAAAAGAATACTGGAGGCTATGCGTACTTGTTAAATATAGATATAGGAAACAATAATTCTAGTCACATAGGAATGAGGGTTGGAACAACCCAAATATGATGACAGAGGTGACCTATATAGGTCAGTCCCCCTAACCTTTAAACATATGGTGGACATTCAGAATGTGAGTATCAAGGCATGCAGGCCCCCTTCCAAAAATGGTCCACCTACCCATACTGTAATGACATGTGTCCAACAAACTGGTTCCTATAATTAGTACAGATCAGCTAACAATGATTATATCTATATCTATACATGTTTAATTAATTCTGAGCACTGGTAATCTGAGTCTGCAATTTGAACATGTAGACCAAAGATCTAAAACTAACAAATGGGATATTGTCTTTTCCTCTCTTCTTGAATGGTTCCTGCTACAGACCCCACCGATGGTGGGATGGGCCTCTCAGAGGGCTGAATGAGTTTGATGTTTGTCTGTTATGTTGTCAGTGTAGCACCAGTATGTCATGTATTCTTGGTTTTAAAAATAGATTTGTATAATGTTATTGTCTCCATATTTATCTACATGTTAGTCACTGCATATAATTATATAAATGTGTGTATATTTATTTTCTATGTATTGTCCACAGCCCTGGTGAATTTCAATTGAATTTGAATGAAACACGTTGGCTAGATGCTTTGGTTTTTAGATCTAACATTTTAAAATTGGATTTAAATAAAGGAAGACGTTTTCTAAAAAATGGACTTGAAAATGTGTTAATCTCAGTCTTTGTGGGTGCACCATTCCATTATTTTCTTTCAAGTATTCTTTCAAGTATTACTCTGCTCTGCAGCATTATCACACAATGGCTGATTTTGGAATTGAAGTTCACCAAAATATGCTAACTGGAACTGTGTGTTAGTTGTGGTTGAGAGGTCCACCTTTGATGTGTGTCCAACCTTCTTTTCGCTACTTCTTTTGTCTCGAGCCTGATGCAAGAGTGTTGTTTTCTTTTGTAGCAGATGTTGGAACAACTCTGACAGATCTTCTATAGGAATGACCAGGGCCTGGGTGTGTATAGTTAGGGGGGAGCAGAGGTCCTGCCATCCGGGGACGAGTTGAGCTGAACAAACTCGCCACACTGCCACTAAATATCCATCAGCACGAAGGTGCCTCATTGCATGTCTGATATATGCATTATTGCTTCACAGTTTTCATTGGTGCCAAGTGGGGCCGTACTTTTGCCTCTGAAACACAAAGAATACTGTGTAAGCTTCCTTACAATTAGGAGTTGCCCCTTCCCTTCTAGCCATGTTTACCTATCTATCTCAGTGTCCCAGAAGTTCTGACATGGGATATCTATACTTGCATTCAGCCCTTTCCTTTTGGACTAATTTACCCTTGCATCATTGAGGTGGATAGCCCTGCACTGGAATTCCATGCATGGGGTCCATTTGTTATTAAAGAAGACTGACCCAGACACACTAATGGCCACCCTGGGACCACTGACGGAGGCAGTAGTGGACGTGTTTGTGCACTGGTGCAGTGGTTTTGCTACCTCCAATAACATCTTTTCTGGAAAATCTCAGGGTCAAACAGCCTCTTCTCATATGGTGACCCGCATACGCATCCTGTCTAGTTCCGTTTGAATATTGCTAGGTTCGGTGAGAAGGTACAATGCGGTGGGGTTGGTCTCATAATGGGTGACATTTACTACTACGTCTGTATGGGGTTCTACTCTTCTAGGTTGTACCCTAACCCTAATCCTAAATGGGTACAGGTGGATGAGACATTTTGCTTTTTCATGGCTATTTCATGTAGTAGGTAAAGTCTGTCTGTGCCCACGGTGTGAGGTATCATTGAGCAGATACAGCACAACCTAGCCGACGTCTGGGCGCCTATGGCGATCATGTGCTGATACCATGTGTTGTGCAAAAGTGCACTGTGTATTGCATGTGGATTACTAGTTTTTGGTTCAGTGTAAGTGTAAGTGAGGTGAAAGACGTCCCTACGCAAGCACTGTAGAAATGCTGATGCAGAATTCTTGCTTTGGATGAATGGGACCACACCCATACTTAGCAGAGGGTGTGCAAAGGTGCAATAATATATAACTTTTGGAACATTGCAGGTCTTGGAATGGTGTCTGAAGGGCTCATCTGCAGCTTTCTAACGTCCGTTGGTGTCTTTTCTTGGCACAGTGTAAAGAGTATGTTTGTAAAAAATTCCTGTAAAAATAGTCTGTGATCTTTTTGGCTTGAACCCGCAGGCCTCGTTCGGATTTTGGATGTTGCTACTGAAGAGATGGCAGGCCACAGTAAAGGTGGTGCACATAAGGCTCAATGGTAGACCTATTGACTAAGAGTTATGGGTTGTAGGTTAGCTCTTAGAACAACATGCATCAATATTCGGTCTTGGTAACTCCTGTGCCTGTTCTTTTTGGGAAATATTCGGTACATCCATTTTGCACAAGTTTGTCGTGGAGCACTGGGAGGGCCCTGTTGGGGAGTCATTTTAGGAGATTGTGAACATTTAAAACTGGTGCACCTGAGTTTTATTTTTGTGGGTCATTGAGTCCTCCCTCCTCGCCATGATAGAGGTGAGTTTTATAGATGGATGATCTTCGTGGGTGTGTGGATGACTTTCTTTTTTTCTTAACCATCATTTTATAGGCGTTGCCGGCCCTTTAATACCCTACTTTCCCTAACATGTGTGTGTATGTGTCGTTTTATCGATGCAGATGGTACCTTTCTACCTACACATGATTGATGCGCCGTGAAAGGAAGGGAGCGTTTCACAATTTGGGGATTTAGGGTAATTGCAAGGTGTCCTGACAACACATGTACGTCCCTCTGATCCCTGCACGTGGCTTGTTGTAACAAGGTTTTTCCTCATGAAGTTAGGTGTTTTGACTACTCCCATTTTCTGAAAGCTTCATTTGTGGGCTGCTTCCTAAGGTCATTGGGTGCCTTCCTAAGGTCTCATGTAGTGTTGGTCTTATTGTGGAATACCGGTGGGGGTTAAGAAGCTGCTCTGTGATCCCCATGTGATTTTGAAGTGGCAATGACTGGGATAAGACCTATTACTTCCTTGAACAATGTTCATGAGGCCCTGTGTATTTTTATTCAACAGGCTTGATGCATTGATGAGTGTATCTGTGCATCTTGAGTGGGGGCGGCGATGGTCATCTACAGAACCCCTTTCCATCCCAGAGCCCCCTCTCCCTAAGATCCAGGATGTTTTAAGTCTGTCGCCGTGGTGACAATCATGGACTTCTTACCCGGGGACATTCTACTCCCTCTGCTTTGGAGGTACATGCCCTGATAAGCAGACTTTGGATGTTTGGAAGCATTAGGGAAGAGAAAGAGGCAACATATTTTGCTTAATATGGGATTCAGGTGTGCAGCTGGGACTTGTCTTACTGTGAGTAACAAACTTATACGGCTGATTGCCCTGGTGAATTTCCCTACTGACTTGGTGGGAAATTGACATCTATTTGTAAGTGGGCTACGGAGTTCTGTGCAGCGTCTCGACATCCTGCCTGTGTGGGAAAGATTGGTTTTTGGCACTTTGACCATCGCCGTGTTTTGGAACTGACAGGGAACCTCCACTAGCTTAAGGCCTATAATGTTGGCGAATGGGGTCCTTCCGCTCTTGGGCTCATTCTAGTTACTTTCATCAAGGGACCTGGGTGCCTGTTTTTTTATGCACTGGTTAGGGACCGCCGTGCCCCCTTGCCAGACTGCCCTCCCACAGGGGTGTGGCCAGCCAACCCCACCCTGGGAGCATAGCAACAAAGTGGGGACTCGGCCCCTGCAGGCACTCAAAATGGCAGATTTTAGCTCGGATTCTCGATCGATTGAACATACGGCAGCCCTGAGTTTTTCCTGAACGCAAGGCTTGAGTTTCCTCCTAATGCTGTGTCCCTAGTCTCTATTGTTGAGGCCACCTGGTCCTTGTTGCTGTAGTGTGTTGCTGACTGATATACTTGTGGCTGAATTTGCTGTGCGCTCCGGTTGATCGGGCTTGGTTTTGTGGCTGGAGATTTTGTTGGGACTGGCCTTGGTCCCTCAATCTTTGCTCATGATAAGATTTCAGGCGACTATGGCCGGTCAGGTTGCCCATCCGGAGGCAGAAGAAACATTCTCTAGAGTCTGGTTGCCGCCAACCTTCCTGACCTTTGCGGCCATAACTGGGCCAGAACCTTCTGGGGTTCCAAGGTGGAGTCCCTTTCAAGACTGGTGCTATGTGCATGCTTGCTACCAATGCAGCTGCTTGGAGGTGGTTTTACTCAGTTTATGGGGGCCTGGCTTAGTGGACTTTTTCTGGGCTTGCTCCTGGCTCTGGCCCTTCCTAGTGGGCCATTGCGTGCGGGGTGTGTGTGGTGGCCAGCTCTCCTCCGGCTCTGGGACTCTCCCCATGTGGCCAGTGGGGGTACTTTCTTGGAGTGTTGTATCATTTGCTGGTTTGTAGAGTTCCCTCCAATGGTCCCTTACTTGGGCACCATATTCAGCAACAGGCCTGTGGGCTTCAGGGGCTGGGGATGCACTGCATAGTCCTGGGCAACCTTGTTTGCACCACTTCCTCACTCTAGGAGGTGCCAGAGTGGTAACTGAGGCTGTGCTTGGTAATCCCGGTGGTACACAACGTTTGTTTGTCACCAGCTCTTGCCCGTATGCCCATTTGGCCAGCTCTCCATCTAGCTTCGGGGGACTCAGTGGTCATGCACAAGTCGAGGTCCCGGATTTCTTGCTCCTTGTGTACCTTACTGGGTAACAAAATTTTTGTCTTTTTGGTGGTTTCCACAAAGAGATGGTGAGAGCAGCATGCCCACTGCCAAGCTAATTCGCTTAGCTCAAAGAAATAATCTATATATTCCACAACAGCCCCCGCGACGGGGGCAGACAAGCCGGAGCCACCCTGGCTGGCATCCGAGTGAAGTAGGAGTGTCTCAATGGTTGATGCTCTGAGAAGTGAGCTCCAGGAGAAGAGCAGGCTGTTTTCCCATTCTCAGCAATTTGGTTGGAAATTTTCAGTTGATCATTAAATATTAGTTGGGGATGAAGGTAAGTACAACAATTGTTCCCTCACCCTCTTCCCCCCATCTCCAGATCAGAGGGTTCTGTGAAGGAAATCCCTGCCACAGCACCCAAGACCCCTTGTATGGTTACAGTGTTATTTGATATGGGGACTCTCCCCTCCCGTAGGCACTTCCTTGTCTCCCCTGTGTCTAGTAGAAAGTGGTAAGGTGTCCCGTTTATAAGCATTGTGACCATGGGGTCCTTCTTAGGGCAGCCTGGGGAGGACAGCAGTGGCTGTGTGCCTTTGGGTGTCCTGTTGGTCTCTGGGATGGCTATTCCTGCAACCTCACTGTCACTGTCAGATCCTGGGGGACTCGTGTCCTCCTCCTAACTGTCGCTAATCGTGTTACTGTTTAGGCCTGCAATGAGGTTCCCAGCCGCTTGGGGGGGATATATGTTTCGTGGTCTATATGCGTCAGAGGGCAGGGTAAGCTTTGGTGGATTCTAACACTGGACTGTGGTGATGCTGAAATCTCTTGGTTTAGTCAGAAGGGCACCCATCCAGCCCTAGATCTAGTGGTTCACTGCCCGGTTGGGGGCCCTCCGGCCCTGACTGGTGGGTTGGTGTAATCTAGTACAGCGATGGCTGGGCTGGTCAGCATCAGTGAGAGCGTCTCTGTGCCAGTGGAGGTCTGAACACCTTGCTTGTGGATTCTAGGTCAGGGCTACCTTGACGATGGCCCATAGTTCAAACATTGCCTCTTTTTTAGTCTTTTCCTGCCCTACATATGTGGTCCGGAAGTACACCCTTGTGTATTCTATTATGTTCGTTTTGAAGGTTCCCCCCTCTGCCAATGGAACACATGTGTCTTAGTGTGTACATGCCATTGGCTGCTAAATGTATCTGCGTAGGAAACCTAGTTTGCATGTGGTTTCGTCTTCCTGCTTCCACACCCTCGGTCTCCATCGTAAGTCCTTCAAATAGATCCCCCTCAAACACAGAAAGACAGTCACTCACACCCTGGTCACCAGCAGACTCAACTACGGCAACGCACTCTACGCCGGAATAAACAAAAACCTCACCCGCAGGCTACAGAACATCCAGAACACCGCCGCAAGACTGATCCTCAACCTGCCAAAACACTGCCACATCTCCCAGCATCTGCGCACACTCCACTGGCTCCCCGTCGAGGTGAGAATCACCTTCAAGATACTAACCAACGCACACAAGGCCCTCCGGGGCACCGGACCAGCATACTTGAACAGCCAACTCAAATTCCACGCACCCCAAAGGACCCTACGATAAGCCCAGCTCTCCTACGCTGTGGTCCCCCGCACCAGAAAGACCAGATCGGGAGGCCGCTCCTTCTCCTTCTTTGCGGCCAAAGCCTGGAACGCCCTTCTGCTCCACCTCAGACAGACAACATCGCTCTCCATCTTCACAAGAAACCTCAAAACCTGGCTCTTCGACAGACCCCATCCTTGATGGACTGGATCCTGCACCCCCCAGCGCCTTGAGACCCTCACGGTGAGTAGTCGCGCTTCCCAAACCGCTGATTGATTGATTAGTTTAAGGAAGACTAAATGATTGGTTGGGAATTTTAAGGGGCAAGTACACTTCTAATTTCTTAAAGCATTTGGATAATCCTACATTCTACTCTGATCGTGGGAAAAATATTCACAAGGGATTATGTAGGGAATAAGTCCTTTCTACTAGGAGCTCAGCTTAGGACAAAGATGCATCAAGCAAACTTAGTACATAAAACAACACATATGAGAAATAACTTGTAAGAAGGTGCATTGGTTAGCTCAAAACATTATGAATTGTACTTTTAGCAGCGTAATAGCAAAATGCAAATAAATGACGACTTTTTAATATGCACATAGAACTGTTATCTGGACATAACATTCAACATAGAACACAGTTGCAATAATTTATCAGCACCACAACACCAAGAAAAAAACTGCATAAATTGAAAACCACAATGAAAATCGAAGAGAAAGAAATTTGAGGAAATAATTGTCTTTGTGCAAAAAACCTTAGCCTGCTCCTAGTGCATACCGCCTAATCACAGGGGGTGCTCTACGCCATACACGTGACTAAGTGAGCCCGATAGTCTGTTAATATCGGCGCTGGGACAAATAAAAAAAGAATTTACACAGAGAGGAGGAGCAACGTGATATCTTTAGGCCCTCCTTTGCCAAGCACAAGCTGTACTTCACACTCTAAAGTCTAAATTTTTCCCTAACGTCCGAATTACACCCTATATCACACCCAGGAGTCATGCTTACCGGCTGTGTCATGCCCAGTGGTCCAAGCAAATAATACCTCTCACTTCTTTCAGATACTACCATTGTTAAGAAACCAACAGTACTAAGAAAACTCCTTTAGACTAAAAAAAAAAAAAAAGACTGAGATGCTGGCTCTTTATCACACCCAGAGCATATGCGTACCCTCTTTGTCTCGCTCAGCGGTCCATGCGGTCCCTGTGTCACGCCCAGAGAAAAGCGTACCCTCTGTGTCACACCCAGTGGTCCATGCAACTAAACAACCTTCACCTTCCCTAGCGTGCTGACTTATCGAAGAAGGGTTAACTCCATAGGATCGCCTCTGAGGCTGCCCTGTTACTACTCAGCTTGGACACATAAATAGGCAATATGTCAGATTTCCGTTAGTGGCAGGGTGCTCAGGTCAGACTTTCATGCTCCTCTCTAGTTTGCCATACGCCAAATACTGGGACTAAGGATAAGATGTAGTCTTTTACCCATCGATGACAGCTTAAGGATAGACCTCCGCCCGCGGATTCAACAGAACTTCCAATCAATTGCGGCATCGGCTCAATCTTCTTGCTGTGCGGATGTGAATATGTACGGGCGGGGTCCTGTTCCTTCGGCTGCAGTCGTGCCCGAAGAACCAATCTGTCCTGGCTGGCTCGCCAAAATGTTGCTCAAATATGAATTTACCTGAAAATAATAAAAGACAGGAGGCATTTGGTAAAATAGGTCCAGTTGGTTTAATTAAACGCAGCGGTCGAAAGCGCAGGCAGCAGAGTCGGTGTCTAAAGATTGTCTCTAAGCCCTTTGGTTTCAGCCATTATTTTATACATTACATGAAGCATCATAAACAATTTGTACATTCCTTTGGAGACAGAAATCGGGGGCCTTTTCACAGGACCATGAATCTGGTTATTTGGTAAGAAGTGCCGGTGGGCATCGACTTTGCTTGGACACAATGCAGGGCCAGTGGGTATGTGTCAAGATGCCATGGAAGCGTGTGATCACTGTGTGTTGTGTACAGGCTGTGTTCTGATTGGCTGTGTGTTCCTAAATTAATGTGGCATCAGGATTTAGGGTGTTTTGGGAATGTTCGCCCCTCTGTGTTTTATTGGGGTCAATCTCCTGAGACATTTGTTCTGTCGCTGCCTGTCTGGGGGATTGATCTGGCTTTTCCTGTAAGCGCTGGTATAAAGGCTACGTGTCCCTCCCCACCTGTAATCTGTCAATCAGTTGCTTCAGGCCTAGGTTGCAGGGCCTGCCTGACCATGTATTTCTGACTCAGAGTTGAGCAAGAGTTCATATTGGGTGAAGTCAACATTAGAGATGCGAATTCGTTATTATACGTACATATATCATGGCATACGTCAACACCGTATTTATCAACATTAACAAATTGTTTGCTTTCTTATTTGTCTCTTACTTTTTGAATTTGATTTTATTTATTTCCTTTGCACCACATCTGTGGGTGGTGAGGATATTTGGCAATGTATTTTAATCCATAAAGCGGTGATTTGATGACTATATTATTGATGACACACTGTAATTATTTGTAAAATTGAAAAAAGTGTCTGCGAACAAACCATTAAAGTCTTTGCACTCATTCATATTGTTGTGGTACTGGTTCTGTCTGAAAGAGGGGTGGATTGCCATCTGCTTGAAGTGTGGTGTGTAAAAGAGTGCAGAGTGGATATGTGCAACACGGGGATTTCCCTAGGGAGATTTGATCTTACTTCTGATGCCATCTACTAGTTTCCCATGCTCCTAATGTGAGCAGGTCACTACATTGAGAAGCCAGGTCATCAGTCATCCTCGCCTCCTGATGTTATTATGAGGCCATACATGCCCCACCCCATGGCTGAGTAGAGGACTCCGGTAGGGGGTGATGTAGTGGGAATTCCTATGAAATGCAATTTATGAACGCCCCTCCCCACCCATCAGTGGTAACTATCTGCCACTCAATTTATCTTCGCATCCTATCAGTGTGAGCTCCATGAATGAGTTTTGTGAATCTTTCTCGTTGAGTCAGCAAATGGGGCAGGGTTATTCTGCCCCACTGAATGTTATGTTCAGACATACCAAGTGAGTACTGAGCTCAATTTGTGGGGTTGATCCTGGTCTACATTTGGTGCATGCCCCATTGAGCACTCTTTTCAGAGATACTAGCATATGTAATGCCTGAGCTATTTGAACATTTGGGATAAGGAGACTAGGCAAAGTTAGTTGATGAAGTCCACACACTGTGCCAATTGCTTACTAGATAATGTGACTAGTGAGTACTGTGGCAGAAAATTAGGCCCCTTCAAGGTCCTAATTTAAATGAAAACATACATGCTGCACCACCATGCAGAGGCCTGCCCTTCAATTTCAGGGATTAAATGTAATTTTAGATGACTGTATACTAAATTTGGCAGTGACCAAAGCCCATGGACCCAGAACAACCAGGGGGCATGCATTTCAGTCTAATCCGTCTGCCTGAAGCTAAACAAGCATGATGAAGGCCCTTCTTTAAATTCGCCAAGGAGGAGAGGTTTAAATCTGACAAAAATTATCCAGCTGTGTGATGTAATTACAATGACATCAACAGAGAAAGTATGCAATATCGTTTCTTTTTACCTTATGAATTAAAGGACGCAAGTACTGCTTAGTAAATCTCTGCCTTCATTCATTTATTTTAATTTCAATACTAATTGCGGTATTATTGAGGAAAACCATTAAGCTCTTGAAATATTTCCTCTAATTGATCCCACTACTAGAACTATGTGACCTTTGCTTCGGTAAAGCACCCGCTGTTTTTTTAGACTAATTACGATGACAGTCATTATGAGTTCATAATGGTCACTTAATGATATATATATCACATGAAGCACTGGTCACTGACAAGACTGTTTTGATTTATGACATCACCCTAAAGCTCATCAACGTTAATCGAAATTCTAATCAGGAAAAGCTGACTGTGCAGGAAGCAGCAAGTTAACATCTGATGTATTTTGATTTGTGGCTACCGTATTTGGTGACTGGCTAATGATTCTCTCAGAACACTGGCAGTAGACCAATCAGCATACATAGAGACAAAACATATCTTTAATACCACCATTAACACGCGATGGTAAATTTTTTCTACACTTCCATTAAAAAGGATTGACGTTTTGGGAACCTGAGTCAAAAGGTCACTGAATGTTCTCGGAAACATATATAAGATCAGTTTGGTGGTAAAATCTTAATATTACTTCATTAAAAATGCCACATTGGTGTCGTGTGCTTCAGTCCTTTGTGAGTTCTCAGGGAGAGCGTGTGTATTCTTATTGTAAGTGTTTGCATCATTATTTTTATTCAGTGTTTCGTTGTTTGTATTGTTTCCAAAAGTCATTTTCCGTGGTGGGAGAGGATTGCTAAAAGCATGTAGGGCCCTTTCGACAAAACCATATTATCTAAAGCTTTTCATGTACAAAAGCATAAAAATCACTTAAGATCACTTAAAACGAGCATTAAACACGATTAAACTGGAAATGCATGCTGTATTAGGGTATTGTTACCTCTTTTTCTGTGATGCCATATAGAGTTTAGGTGGCGGGCAGCTGAGTAAAACGCACAGCTCCTAGTCTCTACCCTGCATATTCTCAAGGCATGGTGCCTATGGCATACCCAAGGAGGCGGCACAGTGAGATACTCCAGCTGGCACGCTGTTTGGTGTATATGCACCACAGAAAAACATTAGGTGCTTGTCATTCTCTACTGACTGTCAACCCATGGGGCAAAGATTGGAGGAGTTAACACAACTCCTTCAAGAGGAGGTAAAAGAAGCAGTTGGTAAAATCCCCAGTCTAAGTTTAATACATAGAGACCTAGACTATGACGTATACACATAGTCCATAAAATCTTTTAATTTTAATTTAGTTTAATATGGGCTATGCACACCATCCTCATGGCCAGGTGGTGGGCTAAGATTTCTGTAGGGCATTCTCTGTATTGCACAAGTTGCTCGAATGTCCATAACCTTGCCCAAAATAAAATAGGTCTAAAATGGGCTGTGTCAGAAATTCGCTTAACATTTAGATCAAACCTTAAGGGAAGTAGTGGTGTACCTTCTAGTAACTTCAGGAGGGATTTTTGGAAGGAATTTTCACCTTTATCTCACACATCAAGATTACAATATCCCCACTGATCAGAACGATAATGGGCCCTTTATATTTCCAGTGCCAGAGAAATAGGATAGGTAGAGGCTTTATTTGCAAATCTGACGATAGACCAGGCTTTGTAGTTAAGGGAGAGCGAGCTTTTTCCGATCTGCACTGATCAACTAGTGGAGTATGACAATCTCATCCCTTGATAGTCAAAGTCAGTCACCTTATCCAGTTTGGCTCTATTTGGGCCACATTCCCTTTAGTTTTCTTGCTATTTGTGAATATCATGTATTTTGTTTTAGAATTGTTTACTTCAAGGCCATGGTCTTTACAAAATTAGTTGAACTTCCCCAAGAAGACCTTAAGACTGGCAGTGGTTTTAGAGATGAGAAGTGTATCATCTCCAAATAGCAGACTTGGTGTTTTGGAACTGACAATTTTGGGAGCATCATTCACACAATTCATTAAATAGGGTACACTTTCATTGATGAATAATAGGAATAATGTGAGCGCAAGGGCACACCTTTGCCAAACACCATGCCCTACAGCAAAGTTCTCTGTGGTTTCCCCACCTTGGCCCCATCTGACTTTGGCAAAGTTATCATTGTACAGAATCCGAATCAACATCAATAGCCGTGAGGAACCGATATTTTCTTGAGGACCTCCCAAAGTTTTACCCTTGAGACAAGGTAAAATGCCACACGAAGATTAGAGAAGGCGAGAAAAAGCACCCCTCGTTCCTGGGCAACAACTTTCCATTTTAAGGTCAAAACCGAAAAATCTGGTCCAGAGTGCTTGGTTTTGGAATGAAGCCTGTTTGAAGGTGAAATAGGGCCTTACTGGATCTAATCCAATTCTAAGGACTTACCAGATGTTTTTTGCTGTTTATTGTTTGGATTTTACCAATCAGGGATATGGGGTGATTATTACAAGTTTCTTGCCTTGAACCCTTTTTCATAATTGGGTATTATTTCGGCCCCTCTCCATGAGTTTGGGATAGGGTGCCCGCTGCAGTTGCATTAGTCAGGATATTAATATAGGGAGCCCATATCAGAGATATGGCACAGAATAAGTCCAAAGAGATTTTGTCTAATGCCAGGAGGTTTGGCCACTTTCTGCTCCGTCAATGCATTGAAGGATTCTTCGATGGTAAAATAAACTACCTCCTCCATTTTGGCCCTTCTAGAGAGCTGAGTAGTAGGGTTAGTTGGAGGTGTTTTGGATAGTAGCTCTGCGTAGAGGGTCGTGAACTGCTCCATCCAGTCCGCCTATGGGATGTGGCGTTCATGAAACGCATTATCTTTGCAACCATTGTGAATAATCAGATGCCAGAACAACCTAGCGTACCTTCTATTAGCTCCTTCCAACAGATCCTCCGAAAACGTAGGTTCCCACTGGGACTAACTAGGTTTAATTGCTACGGCATAATTCCATCTGGCTTGTAAAATATATGGCCTGATATTGCTTTTTAAGGCTTCCATCAGAGCTGTTTTAGCCACTGTCCATTTTTTGTCAAACCATTCATGTGTTCTAGGGGCCACTTTGTGAGGTAGGATTTTTCGGTCAAAAAAATGTTTTACATTTCCCAAATATTGATTCATGCGTGTCAAGTATCTAATGGGGAGTGCAGGCTTGAACTATACAATTAGCTAATGTGCTACAGACAACATAATACATCTCTTTCAATGAAGCCTCATTGTTTGCAATATTCACCCACTCTACTTTGCGCCTATTGTTGCTCATGGCCACGGTGTTAAGGGATGTTATCCCCAGACAAGCTTTATATTTGATGTGAGTCCCTGTTAGTGTAAGGGAAAGAGGAAGGGATAGTTCTCCAAGCGATTGATGATCTCTATATCTACCTTCTAATGCTAGATCGTAAGGTCGAGTAATATGTAATCAATGTCACTGGAGTAGTCTCCCATCTTTAAGGTTGGTTTGGCAGTAAATCCAATGGGGAATGCCCATTAAAAAGTCTTAGGCCCTGGGTGGCGGTAATGTCTGAAATCTGGATGGCATTTGCACTCATATTGGGACTCTTTGTGGCTGAAGAGTAGGTGGGAAGTCCCCAACATTCATCCTCTAATCAGAACAAATATAGCAGGGTTTGGTAGGGATCAAAGCAGCAGTTGAAATCGCCTGTAATAACCTTTGGAGTGCCTGGCTCATTGTCTTCTATTACAGTGTAATGAATTTTCATAGCTTGAGACAACTTTTTGAAAGGAGAAGACCTGTTGTACACAGTCATCAAGAGGAAAGGGTACCCTGTTTCGGGGACAGTTTAATTGCGCAGAGGCCGAGGAATCAATGTTGATGACCTTATTCAAGTAATCTAGGGAAGTTTTAATTCATATGAGCAGACCTCCTGATGGGCTACCTGCTATAAAGGGGAGGGTGTCAATACTGCATGTGGCATAGCCTTTCATTTAAAGCTTGTCAGCTGCCCAAGTTTCCTGGAAAAAGGCAGATTTGGAATTCCTCCATAAATCGGCCCCAATCCACAGCTGTCAGCTTGGATTTAATACCTTTTATGTTCCGGCTCACAAGCCGGACACCCACAGACCCACTGTTAGGGTTCACAGTTGCAGAAATGGGAATACCTAAGCTGTTGAAAATGCTGCAGGCTGTGTTCGATTTACCGCATACACAGACATCAGGAGAAGAAGGTAAATTGAATTTGATGCCCTCTCCACTAGACACAGAACCTGAATGGCAGCATGCAGCAGTCTCATGGAATTGGGGGGGGGGGGGAGATCTTCTAGCTTTACTACTGTGGGAGGAATAGTTGAAGGACTAACAGTGGACCCATAGTGTGAAATAATTTGGGCTCTCATTTCACCTATCTGGGGAGTGATGTTGGCCCTGCTCCCTCCCTCCTGTTGGAGAGACAAAACCATGAGGCAACTATCAGTTGCCCCTTCTGAAAGGCAATTGCAGTGAGTCAATTTACTCTATCCAGAACATCAAAGCGATTTGAAACTGGTATGTTGTAGAGCCTCTTCGAACAGTATTGGTCATAGGTAAAAGCCTTGGAGGGGGCAGGGGCAAAAGCAGTGGCCTAAGATGGTCACATCTTAGATAGAGGCTGGGTTTGTAGAAATAGCCCAGAGCGAGAATGGCAATATTCGATTCCCACACCTGTCTATGCACATCTTAATATGATAAACTTCTAACCACATTGGGACCTTTAAAGGTAATAATAATGCATTCCCTGCCCTATCCACCCAACTCTGCAGGTTAGTAGAATATTATATGCCAATGACACTGGAAAGTTCTTGTTTTTCACAAGCCAATTCGGACATTGCTGGCCAGTTCCTAATGCTTCTCCCTCTGGCCTTCTCCTAATTTGGGTACTCGTAAGAGATTTACCACATAGGGCAGGACGCTGGTGGCAAGTTGATGACTGGAGGCTTCTGACTGCGGGTTTAACTAGCTGACCCATGGTTCTCCATGCTGCTTCTCTTCAGACCGGGTTGGACCCCTTGTTAGCCCCCAACGGTGGGCTGGCCATTAAGTGGTAAGTTTACACTGGGAGTTGTAGATTGAACAGTTCGAGGGGTAGGAGGGAAGCCACCATTATCACAGCTAGGGCCAGTGTTTGTGCGAGACAGGGCAGGATAGATGGTGACATTCCTGCCCCTTTCCCTATGGCCACCTGGGATAGAGGTTGGGTTTTCCAGGTGTCTTTACAGACTTGCTCAATGGTTGGAAGGTGCGCCAGTATGGGTGTGAGTTCCAAGCACAAGGTGGCCTTTTCTTTTTCGACTATTTTTTTTAAAATACTTTATTCGGTTTGTCGTAAACCATCAAAGTATACATACACAGTAAAAATTACGAAAAAATTATTAAAACATAAAACAGCTGGTATACGATTCAATTCAGTTGATACTACAACACAGCCCCATGATAGTGTAAAATCTACAGCCTTTTAATTGTGTCATAATATGTAGGGTGGCCTGTGCAAAATGTGTGCTCCAGTTTTAAAACAGGAAGGAACATCAATAGCAGCATCCAAAATGGTTTTAAGACAACAACATGACTATGACAGTATGAAGTATCAGAGTACAAATGTAAAAAATAGCCCCCTGTTGGGGTCGGTGCAAGTTCAGCCAACGATCAAGTGCACATAACAAAGATTACAAGAACAATTGCATTATAAAGATCAATCAGTTTAGAAAATTAGAATAACATTTTTAAAATTGTATAAAATATATGGGAAGTTAAAAAAATAGCTAGAATATTGGGTAAAGTCAATGGGTGGCTGCTTCTAGAATTTTACTTCTGTCGTACCAGATTACCTGTTGAAATTTACTCACAGCAACTACAATTTTGAGAGTAATATTGCTTTTTAAAATCCAAAATGCTACCAAATATCTAGTTGTTCCCATGGCTCGGCATAGTGGATGGATCCATTTGCGATGAGAATTTTGTTACTCCGGACAAAAGAACATTATGTGTCCTTCATTTTCGTCACTCAGGCCCCACGCTGGGCAGATAGTAGGATCTTTTACCTGGCGCCATGTATGGGTAAACAATTTTAATGGAAGGGTCCCATGGCGAAAGTGTGTATACAGCCTCTTGGCTAAAGGAGATGGTATTAAGTCTAGGTTTTGCTCAAAGGACGGTGAGAACTTATACTAAAAACATGCTGGTGAGGGAAGCATTTGAGCTGTTTTTTTAAATAAACTTCGTTAATGTAGGCCCAATAGCATGTCTTCAACACTGTCTTTTTTGCAAATTGCAGTAGGTTCAGCCCAGAGCCTTTGTGACCCCAGCTTCCCCATCCATACGCAGATAAAAGTTACCCAAGTAAGCATCCTGGCCCCTGGGACTTTTAATCATTCTGCTAGAGAATCCTTATAGTCTCATAACTCAGGTGTAGTCCAAAGGCGAACCCAATAAAATACTAATTTTAATACAGCTATATCTGCAAAAAAAATTTAACCCCACATTGAAATATTATGGGATGAGGGATGAGCTGGATGGAACAGAAACCAGTTTCCAAACAAAGTTATCAAAGTTATTTTCTACTGAAGCTAAAGATGAGTGTCGATATAACCCCAGATTTTGGCACCATAGAGTGCGGCACCTTGGGCCTTAGCACGATAAATCTCCAAAACTGGCAAGATGACATGTGATGCCGATTGCCTGTGCATTCTAGTAATAACATTTTATCTATGCTCAATTACAAGTGTAGTTGTCCTAACCACTTGAAATTCTCCATGAGTCTAACCCCTTGATAATCAAAACTATCTACCCTTTCTAGTACCTCACTGCCAACGTTAATGAGTGAATTTTTACTTGTTTCCTTGCCCAGCACTATGTATTTGGGCTTTTTTATATGTAGTTCCAAGCCCCTAGACCTACAAAACCTAAAATGTATTGATTACAATTTTAAGCCCCATAGGTTTCTTAGAAATTAGGAGAGAATCACCTGCAAGTAGGAGAATTGGTACCTTCCTATTGTTCAAGACAGACAAGTCATTTCTACAGTTTTCTAGAACATCTACGATATCATTCATGTATAATGAAAAAGTGTTGGAAAGAGAACACACCCTTGGTTGGGATGCGTTCAGTCACCTCTTCAATTGTGCCACTCATGGGAGTCTACTTAAACTGTGACTACAGGGTTGCCATTGCAGCCTGTGTGAGTTGGTGCTTGCACTTCTCACAACAGATATAAGTTTCCATATATCTGAGGTCACTGCACTTAAAACCTGTAAGTCACCCCTATGTCAGGCTCTTCAGTTCAGAGGGCAGGGTGCTTGGTTATAAGTGTGAGGGTGTCACTGCATCAGCAGAACACCCCTACAAACCCCGGAGACGATGAGGCGATTATCTAGGCTATTTAAGTGTGGTCACCTATTTTAATACATATAGTGGACATCAGTCAATACAAGATGTCTAACTACATAGGGACTGCACTGAAACCAGTTATGTTTGGAATCAAACATTTTAGAATCATACCCAAACACTGATTTCACTGTTGGAAGTATGATCCCATGTATGGGGAGTACCCTCCTGTACACCCGGTAGCAGCCTTTCAGGGTCTGACCACACGGTAGTGCTGCTGCCGAATACAGACACAATTCTGCCCCTTGAGCGCGAGGACGCGCTGGTTCCGCGGTGGTGTTGCCTTCCCGAAGAGTGTGTAGCCGTGCTCCTGTTGCTTTCCTTTTGTCCGGCTTCGAGCACGAAGACGAAGCCGCGCCCCAGTTGATTTCCCAGCTTTGAGCACGAAGACGAAGCCGCGCCCCAGCTGACTTCATTATTTCCCCGAGTGGAGCGTAAGGAAGAGGACGCGCTGCTATTTGTTGGATAAGCGTCAAAACGCTCTGAGTGCAGATCTTTGTGCAAGCTAACAAACTGCTCCAAACATAGCGCGAGGGAGCGCTGTTTTTTTTTCTTTTTTTTGTGTTGTTCTCACTATGTTGTTGCCATAACCGCGGGGACTGCGGATACATTGTAGCTCCTGGGACTCTGCACTCCCCTTCTGTATCTCTTGATTGCTCTACGCAGTAATAGAGCCTGTAAGTAGCTTTGCGTCTGCCGGAAGAAGTGGTCTGCTTAGGTTTGCTGGATCTGCTTAGGTTTGCTGGAAAATGAGCAAAAGCAAGGGAGCAGCTGGGACACTGGACGCTTTTCTCGTGAGGGCTGAGTCCCTGTTAACCCATGAAATTGAATTTACAGAGCGTCGTCTGTCCCTCGACCCTGTATCCTTACAATCTCGTTTATCATTTGGTGGTTTGACAACAGATAGTGTAACTTGCACAACTCCCACTAACGTGCCGTTAACGAATGCACGCACTGCTCCCACATGTCTATCTACACCGGATCTGGGAGCTTCTAGTAAGGATGTCCCGGGCATACCTAGTCTTAACACCAGAGCACGGGTGGCATGCCCAGAAAGGAATCCCAAAATGAAATCACAAATCGTCAAAACTGCAAAAAGAAAGATCAAGACCAAACCTATTAAAGTCCGCCAACCTGTTAATAATGCATTAAATCAGGTGGTGATTCCTACTGTCTCTGTGGGCATACAGACTGATGTTTTCCCCAACTTTGCCTACAATGATCTTAATATAGATCTTAATATAGACACCATGGTAGCTGCTGCTGATACCAAACTTGCAGTAGAATCTATCGGAAATTCCCTGGCAAACCTCAAGGATTTAATTAAATCGAATTTTGGCGCACTTTGGGGGAAACTGGAGCATCTGAACTCTGAATTGGCCAACCTGAGGGGGAGGAAGGTGGATTCTGCTCTTAACGATGGTGGGGGAGGAATTTCCTCAATTCCCCTGGGCGGTACACTCGGGTATGAGCCACAATCTAGTCTTGTCCCGAACAACGATGTCACTAATTGCAGTAATTTAAATGTATTCCCAGTGCCACAATTTAGTAGCGAGCAGAGGGGAAGACAGAGGGGAAGACAGGACGCCGCCCAATCTAACACAGTCAATGCCCTAGGTAGCAGTAATTTTACCCAGCCACAGACTAGTGCCCCCGTAAGCGACCAGAGCGTAAGAAAGGATATTTCTAGTAGTCTTGGGAAGGCCTGTTTGAGGCCAAATTCTGATGTGTTAAGCTTACCTCCCGCCTCTTGTCCCTACGTGCTGGTGTTGGCTGGGGTTCCTAATTTAGTGGAGGACCAAAGGGAGTCTTGGGTAGACCTGCGTAATAAGTCCGTAGACTGGCTTTGTAAATATAAGGGTTTCCACCCTTCTAACATGAATGACATTCTTATGGCCAGAAGAGTAGCGTGGGTTGGTCAGTCTGCCAAGAATATAAACGGTGACTGCATTGTTTTGAATTTTCGCAGACCTCACATGGTTCACCGCCTACTGAATATTTTTGAGCATCACTCCGCACAAAATACCTGTATTAGCGCGCTCCCCTTGGGATATTTTTACAAGCCACCTTTTAAACCAGTTAGGGCCACTTGCGTCCTCCCTTTGCTAAACAATAGGTTTAATACACTTTCCAGCTTAGATGCACAGGATTGACAACCACCATTAACGACTGACCAACAGTGCCATCTGCCCTATTTGGCAGATCTTCCTGCTACCATAGTACCAACCCATAATGATAATGATAAGTCGATCCGAATTAAGACGGTTTCTCCAGTTACTTTGGCATTGACTTATAACACCAATGATAAGCCATCCTTAATTAAAAGCAGTATTGGAGCAGACTTGAATATCCTAAGTTGGAATGTGGCAGGGTTGCAGTCTAAGCTTGGTGACCAGGATTGGTTGTGCCTAGTTAAGGAACAGGATGTAGTTATGTTCCTGGAGACTTGGGCTACACATGACTTGCATATTGAGGGGTTCCATTGTATTAGCGTAGCGGCATCCCAACACAAACCGGGCCTCCCCTCGGGGGGACTTTTCATTGGGCTTAATGTAGTAGCTGGAGGGAGCTTTAAGGTCCTACCAACTAATAGTTCTAATTATCAAGTTGTATTTTATAAAAGAAGAGTTTCTTTTTATTTGGTGAATTTTTATAACAATGATTTCCAAATCGTTCCTAATAGAAATGTTATTATGCTTTTTGATTTTATCTCTAAATTAGATTGTCAGCAACACTTGGGCGATACTATTGGGATCATCCTAGGGGGAGATTTTAATGTAAAACTTAAAGATACACATCATGGTGTTGAGATACCTAACCAAGGTTCCTCCTCTCGTAGGGGCGCAGAGTTGGCTGCGCTCTTAAGTTCACATGACTTGGTTAATGTTATGGACCAGATGGGTCAAGCACATGCCATTAACTATCAACCCCCGACATTCAGAGGTAGGGGTCATTCCTCTATAATAGATTTTGTTTTTATTTCTTCTGTGTTTGTGGATTACTTAACGGGCGCCGAGGTTAACGCCACGATTCATGGGGATCACAACCCCATTAAATTAGCATTGAAATTGGCACCTCGACCCATGATTTCAGTTGAATGTGGGGCTAAAGACTGAACGCTATCCACCGATAATTTAAGATTAATATGGAGGGGTGTCGATAGTGACAAACTGTTTAAGTTACTAGTGAAGGATAATCTGCCCCTTATTAACTCATGTCTTTTATTCAAAACTCCGCACCTAGAGGTAGTCAATGATTTCTCTAAACTTTGTACGGTCATCAAAACCTTACTGTCGAAGCCCGCTTCTTTGAGGAAGCAGGGCCCTAGATGGTTTGATGACAAATGTTCATTGGCGAATAGGAACCTACGTAGGGCCCTTTCAGCCAAACCTAGGTGTGCCCCAGATGTGAAATTGGCAAGGCAGAATTATAATGCAGCAGTTAGCATCAGGAAGGGAGTACTCTTAAACGATCATTGGGAAACCTTACCTCAGGCAGCCATAAATAAAAAGGGCAAAATGTTTTGGTCTGCTGTAAGGGATCTCCGATCCACAGAACAGTTACTAACCACCATCAGCTGCACCATATCCAGTGAATCTTGGGTAAACCACTTTTCTAATATTTATGCCACTTCTTCATCGGAGATGGACCTGTACGAATTTGGCCCATCCGCTGGCATCCAGATAACACTCCCCGAAGTAGAGGAAGCAATTCATCACAGCATTGGGAATAAGGCCCCCGGCCCAGATGGGTTACCAATAGATTTAATCAAATGGAACCCGGATTTCTGGGCCCCGCTCCTTTTGAATGTTTTTAACAATTTAATGCACGCCCCGCTTCCTAGCACCAGGGCAAAGAGCATTATTGTCCCAATATTTAAAAAGGGGATCAGCCTAGCAATTATAGGCCGATCTCATTGATTGATAATACCCTTAAAATTTTGGGCATAGTTTTATACAAAAAGATCCTGGAATGGTCAGAGGAGTGTAGTATTCTAGAGCCTTGCCAGTTAGGTTTCCGTAGCAAGGTTGGTACTAATGAACAATGCCTGAATCTCAACCTTGTAATTGGGAAGTATACTATCCCTCGGAACTCCCCGGTCTATTTGGCCTTTATGGATTTGTCCTCAGCATTTGACCTTGTGAACAGGTCAAGGCTGTGGGCTATCCTATTGGCCTATGGGCTGGATGAGCCACTGGTTCATTTTCTGGCATATCTCCATAAAGACCTCGAGGCTCAGGTGAGGATAGGTAGTGGGGGAGAGGTTTCGGGAGTCATTAAGGTCGGAAGGGGGGTCAGGCAGGGATGTGTCCTAGCCCCCCTCCTTTTTATTATTTATATTAATGGTCTAAATAAGTCTTTGGTACCTATGACCCAAGATGTCCCCATGATTCTCGGGAAACCTCTTCCTGTACTACTTTACGCAGATGATGCGGTTCTTATAGGCCGCACTCTGAGGAACCTGACCATTAGGGCCAAGCGGCGCAGAGTACGCCTGAAATCCTCTAGTTCTCCTGCCTTGCAATACAGAGACACTGGACACTCCGTCTGGCGTAAAAGATCGAGTTTTATTAGCTGCAGCTAGTACAGTTGTCCGTGAAGTCACACAGGGATGGGTTCACAAGAGACTGCCACTTGACCTCCGTGGCGCACAAGCTTATATACAGTGAAATACAATGGATACAATGGATAACCTGAAAACATATAGAATTTGAGACATCGACAAATGTTACCAACAATGGTTTAAGCTAAAAACTGACTCGGGTTCCAGGTGATGTTTGTTGCTGGCCCCTTTAAGCAAATTGCAAAGAGAATCCAAATGATACAGATTACAAGGAGAGAAAACATGGTTGTATGTTCTAGAAGGACAGTCGTGGAGCCAGAGAATGCATGAGATGTGTAGCGAAGGGCAGTAGATAAGATAAGCGAGAGGAAAGAATGGTGTGAGCTAACAGATAGTTCGGGCGGGGGTTATCCAGCTCAGACATGAATTAGTGTATTCGGCCAGACCCTGACACTAGTTAATAAACACGGGACAAAAGGCTACCTGACACGCAAGGGCAGAAATGACAAAAACAGCTCGTTACCAGCTGCCTGAGTGAGGGCAACCTAAGATGGCGGAAAACACAAGATGGAGTCTGGGTGCGATCGAGAAACGACAAATTTCAGAACCACAACTCCTAATTCTCTACGTATCCTAGTACAGTCCTTTGTTAAATTCATGGATAGTTTGGACTTGTGCGTACATTTTTAAAAATCATTTTTAATGTCCTGTGGCCCTAGAAAATGCCAGCTTAGTTCTATTGTTGCCGGCAATCAAAAATTGACAAGTACCTGTAAATTCCCTTATTTCGGAGTAGTCTTTGCTGTGAACGGCTCCTGGACTGAGCATCTTACCCACTCCAGGAGCAAGTTCTCAAAGACTATTAATTCTATTTTTAGCTTTCCCCGCCCAAAGAATACAGGTGCTATTTAGGCTATTTTAAAAAAAATTAAATTCCAATGTGTCCCTGTGGCCACGTACGGAGCTGAGATTTGGGGCACCGCAGATAGTTCCTGCATTCAGCAGGAAGAAAACCGGTTTGGTAGGAAGCTGTTGAGTATCCCAATCTCGAGCCCACAATACATTTGCCACAGGGAATTGAATTTGAACTATATATCTGAATTTATACGTGCTCGCCCAGCTCTCTTCTGGCTATCAGTCTGGAAGAATCCGGCAGCTACCTTAACTAAAAACATCATAACAGACTGTTGGAAGTGTGAGAAGGGGATGGATATTCCTTGGCTATCTGGAGTGTATCTAAGCTTATGCAGCGTCAATAAGGGCTGCATTTTCTTAAATCCTAGTGAAGCAGAAACTGTAAATAAAAGAGAACTTAGAAGCGCTCTTTATTCATTATATAGCACCGTAAGAACTGTGTCGGAATCAAATAAACCTACTGTTTCCAGTTACATGGCCTACGAACGGCACTGCTACCCCCTACCAAATTATCTCACCTTACCTATGAGTCGGTGGGAAAGGAGCCTCTTATTCCGCCTGAGGGCAGGGACAGTTAAATTTGCTTTGTGTTTCCCATTGGGTTATCATCCGAAACTCGATTCACTACCCTGCCCATGTGACGGGGTGAGTGGCCAATCAATTCAACACTTTTTGTTTTTCTGCAAATATTACACGAAATATATCAAGTGGCTTCTTTTCCCATTTTTTAATAAGAGCAGGCCGATTAGTTTGGTTTCTGCTTATTCATGCATGCTTGCCTTGGCTGATGAGGACCTGGTTTTTCGTTTAAGCACATTTTTGAGAATTGCCACCAGGGCGCGTAAGACAATGTCTAATCACTGAGTTTTATTCACGTACGGACATTTCTTAGCCATCGATTGGATTGGTTTTATATATTAATGATTTATTTATTATTGAGGACTCTTGTTTTATTCTGTCATCCAAATTTTATGAGATTGTGTTTATACAACTGTAATTCTAACTATTATGTATTGTTACTTTTTTCTCTGTCATTTTTAACCATTGTCGTACTTTTATGGATAATATGTTTATCCGAATAAAGTTTTGTGAACCGAACGGACACAATTCTGACCCCTGCTGATGAGCCAAGCTCAAGCAGGGGAAGGTAGTACATTGGGTTTCCTGTCACAGGGAGGTGTGACCACCTACCAAACAGGACTTAGCGTATGAGGCTGGGGGATGCTTGCCAGCGTCATCAGACTAGCCTCCTTGCATATTCCAGTTTGAGCCAGTTCAGGGAGCCCTTGGCACCACTATGGCGCTAAACTGTTCAAAGGGCATGGGAGTACCCTCCCGTCTTTCCAGTTCCTCCTCTGGGAGGGACCCCTTAGTCGTTCCAACCCTTTCCCTAGTGGGTTGTTCCTTAGAGTCATCATGGGACAAGACTCAAACTACGTCACTCTTCGACCGTCTGGACATTTGGACTTCGGTTAGAACCGAGACTGCATCAAGGAAGACTCCTGCTGCTCCTGGTCTTGCTGTTCTGCAAGTCGTCTGTGGCCGTGCTTCTTCCTGGATCTTCAACAGACCTGTGGGCATAAATGACACCCGAAGTGATCTCCCTTGGAGTGAAGGAGTCACTCCCCTGCATCTGCAGGCACCACAACGAAGCTAACTGGTCTGCCGCTCCTGACATCTCACGAACTTCGAAAGGCTCAGCAACACAGGTGGTGGTTCTGCAACTCCCTCGAGGCCTGATCTGTCACTGCAGTTTTGCAGTCAGTATCCCTCTTCGGAACCGTTGGGACTGAACCCCTGTGCACAGCGCCAACTTGCCATTACCAAGGCTTGTTGGCTCAGCACTCCGGAAATCTTCGGGCTACAATAAGCTCCAGCTTTCAGCCTCTCTTCCTGCCACGTACAGCATCCTCATTGCATCCTCTGTACCATAGGCCTTCCTTCTTGGTGAGCTGCTCGAGGTCCTCTTGTGACTGCTGAGCATTTGGCCTGTGGATCCTCCTGAGGGTCGTCTTCTGCTTCAGTTGGCTTCCCCGCTTGCTTGGGTCTGCCCTAACTCTCCTGTTGGTGAATCCCTTGGACCTTGTTGGTCCCAAAATGTCTTCTTCTTTGTTCTCCACGCCAGTTGCGGCTACCAAGGCTTGTTGTTGCTCCCGCCGGACGCCGACCCCCTGGTCACTGACATCCGACAGCTCGTGCAGGGCTTATGGTCGTCATCAGAATCACATGGTCCTCACAGCTGCAGTGACAAGGTCACCGTCAACTTGTTTCTTTTGTGCCTCCTTGTTTCTCCTGAGTGGTATAGACTCTGTCCCCTCTGCTTACAGGTTCTTCACTTCCAGAATCCATCCTTATATTCCACCGGACTTCTTCACCTTCTCCTCCTGCAGCACTTGTTTCCAAGTCTTCCATTGTCGTCTATGGAGGTTTCCGATGTCTCTTCACCCCTAAGCACACCTGGCTTCCATGGTGTAGGTGGCCTGGTCTCCTGGTAATACACTGGTGGGGTGGCTCTCCAACCTTCCATCCTCCAAGGGAATTCTTTGGGTCCTCTGGGAAAAGTCCTTCTTTTTCAAAACTGCAACTGCAACTTCTCCTTTGACTTCTATTAGGCACACAGCTGTGTTTTCACTCTGCACACAGCCTCCATAGGGTTCCTGGGTACTTACCTTGGGTGGGTCCTTGTGTCCCTGGCTCCTCTGGGTCTTCTGGTCCAATCCTAGTCCTCTCCTGCAGTTCACATTCCTCTTAATATATGGTTTGGTCTCCCCCTGGAGACCAACGTATTTTGTGCTACTTACCTTATTGCAATTGAAGTAATGTTGTGTATTTGTGTTGATAGCTCTTAGTAGGAGATATACCAATGTGTTAGTGAGTGTTGTGTAATAAATAGACATGTTTTTATATATACACTGTTATGTTACTGGGTATTTGTAGAGCGCACGGCTACTCCCAGGAGTGTACCGGCGCTAACATAGAGGACCAGTATTGAAGAACCAAGACCTTAGGGGCCTGGCGGCGCAGGGTACGCCTTAATCTCCTGAGTTCACCTGCTTTGTCAAACAGAGACACGGAACACTCCGTTAGGCGTAGAAGATCAGGTTTATTGGCTGCAGCTAAGTACAGTTGTCCCAGAAGTACACTTGGTATGTTCTCAGGAGACTGCCACTTTACTTCGTGGTGCACAATCTTTTATAACATACAGATTCACAAAGAACACTCCCAATGCATACAGGGTCAACCAATGAGAAGAATGTGAAAACAAGATATTAAGTAACTCAAATAAGCCCCTCTCCCAACTGTGTTTGTCACCCTTCCCCACAAGTTAATCAGTGGTAGTGTTTATAAGTCGACTTGCAGGTGGCAGGACACATTTGTATGGCCTAGAGGACAGTTGTGAAATGAGAGAATACGAGTAAAGAATAGCGAAGGCCAGAGGATAAGATAAAGTAAGGAAAGAATGGTGCGAACCAACAGATAGTTGAAACAGGGATCAGTCGGACCAGACGAGGATTAGTGGAGTCGGCCGGACCCTGACACCAGCTATAAACAGAGGCAGGAGGTTATTTGACACGTTGCAGTAGGATGAGGAAAAACAACTCTTCGTTCACCGTGCCGCCTGAGTGAGGGGAACACAAAATGGCAGAAAGACACAAAATGGTGGCTAAATACGAACGAGATCGGAAACTGAATTACCTCAGACCCTCCTTTTGCCATTACTCAGGCAAGACGCACAGACTCATTTTAATCTGAGTCGACATCAGTGGCCATGAGGTCATCAAGCTGTTGCTGCAACATCATTTTATTGCTCTCCGTCTTCCGTGGCACAGGCCTTGGGACACACATAGTGGCACAAAGACCACAGATGGCGGGCCCACACTGCATACAGAGACAACAGGAAAAAATGATGGCCAAAATCACTCCAAGGAATGTTAATACCTTCCATCCCCATTTGGACAGTAATCCCCAAAACCATTCCAACAAAGACCAATCTCCTTCGTCCTGATGAATTGACTCGGAGATCACATGTAATTTGGAGATGGCTTGGAATACCATAGGGGCGTCGTCAGGTATATAAATGCAACAGCTAGATCCGATCAATTTACAAACTCCACCACGATCTGCAAGAATAACATCCAACGCAATCCGGTTCTGCAATGTCATGAGACGATCCGCCTGAAGTTCAGCTGTGAGATTGCTCAAGGCTCCCACAGTGACATCTATGGTAGTCTCAACAACACGAACCAATTGTCTCATGTTTCTACTGTTGGCCATTGGGCCCCAAAAAGGAAGAAATCCTTTAAGGAAATCATCTCCCTCTTGTCCTGCCGTGTCTTTAAAATCAATAATCCCTCTGCCATATCTGTTTCTGTGATGTCCCGAAGGAGCAGTATATGTAGGGGGGAGAGGAAAGGTTATATAGCATGTTCCTGAAAAATCCGTCGGTAGCCACGTATAGGCTCTATCGTGGCAGACAAAATACGTGCCCTGGGATGGCACTAACGGTGGTGAATTCTGAGATGTGTGAATGTACGTATGGGAACAAACACTCTTTCCTTGTCCAGTGTCAGTAGTCTGGCCATTTATTTGTAAACAAAAGTTACTTTGATGAGGCACAGTCCAAATTGGTGGAGATTTTCCCTGTTTAACCCTATCTGTAAGGCTAGTGGCGTAACGAGTCACGTTCCAAGCGTCGTATGCCCGTTTCTCATCAACTGGAATCTCACCGTTCTCCACAATTCTAGCCATAGCCACTATTCCTTTTATCAGAGAACTATGACTAAAATCTTGTCCATTACCATATGAACTGGCTGGACGTCTAAATCGGTTCTGATATGCATTTGAGAACATTACAAAATAGGCCCAAGCGGAACCTTCATAGGAAAATGGAAGGGCTAAATATGGCATCCCTTTGTCTGTGGTATGAGGCATAAGTCCACACACCCAACAGTCGGTTGTGTTGACTACCAATTGGTGTTGGTGCAATAACTGGACAAATGAATTGTTAAAATATTCTTTTCTCCTGATTAGTTCATGTTGGGGAAGCGTATATAATTGGTATGGGGAGATAGTAGAGTGAAAAGGCAAAGAGATAGAAGTAGGTACAGATTTGTGCTGCATAACATGAACAATCCAACCTATACAAGCCAATAAGATACTAGAAAACATAAGAACACACAATGTTATGCCACATTGACTGTACACTAGTTTACAATATTTCTTTTTCATCTCTTCCTTCTTGTTATTCTTCTGCAATTTGACATCCATCCTCTAAAATTGTTGCTCACGGCAATCTTCCTTACTCACTTGGCTGTGATTATTAGCCGTCCTATGACACCGCAAGTCCTGGGGGCCTAGCCACTATACAGGTCACGAACCAAGACTCCTACCGTGACCCTGCAACCTGGACAGATGATACATGTCACGAAAGAGATGAAAATTTCAGGTGTCCTTGACCAGTCTAGGCCTTAAATTATATCGAGTTCTGTTCAGCACAGTTTGGTCCTGAAATAGTGTCTGTGGATCTGTAGTGTTCAATCGAAGATGTGGCGGTACTGCTTCTTGTAAAACGTCGTCATCTTCTTTTTCAGACCGAGCTCCATCTAGGTGTGCACTACTGAAAGGTACAAACCGAGGGACCCTTTCGCCTTCATAATCACCTACACCCTTACGGACCCACTGGTCAAAAGGCAAGGGCAAGGGCACCTTTTTGCAGTGCACGCCATGGATCCAGTTCTTTTTCCCTTCGACCTTCACTGCTGTACGCGTGACCAAAAGAACCTGTCGAGGCGCCCTCCAACGAGGCTCCAAATTCCTTGTCCTTTGAAAATGTTTCACACAGACCCAGTCTCCCGGTTGGATAGAATGACCTGGGTCTGTGGAGGCCTCTGGTAAAGCGTCTCGAACCTGTTGGTGGAGAACACGCAATTTAGTGGTGAGGTCATGCAAGTAATCAATCAGCATTGGATACTGTATGTCAGAATACTTTTTAGGGTGAGGGACTCCCCAAACATTAGCCGGGCGCCCAAAAACAACCTCGTATGGGCTGAGTCCCAAACAAGAATGTACGGCTGTTCTAGTGGATAGGAGAGCCAAAGGTAAAGCATTGGCCCAGGCAAGTCCCGTGCTAGCCTGCACCTTTGCAAGCTTAAGTTTGAGAGTGCCGTTATAGCACTCTACCAAACCCGCTGATTGGGGATGGTTCGCCGCATGGAATTTTTGGACGATCCCAAGACCGCCACACACCTTTCTCATAATTTGGCCTACAAATTCACTTCCATTGTCACTCCAGACAATGCACGGCAAACCAAACCTAGGGAAGAACTCTTTCAGAAGAACTTTGGCAGTGCACAAAGCAGTGTTGTCTTTCAGGGGGTAGGCCTCTATCCATCTGGAGAAGGCACACACCACCACCAAAACATATTTGAGATTGTTGCATCGTTCCATGTGAATATAATCAATTTGCAACACCTGAAAAGGATATGTTGGGGGAGCAAAATGACCTGCTGGAGTTGGGGTTCCCTTTCCTGGATTATGCATCAAGCAAACGATACAATGCTTCACTAAATTACCTGCACATTTTGGAATCCCTTCGTTCAGCCACACTGGAGCCGGAAGCTTACATATTCCTTTCGCACTAATGTAGGCTGGACCATGTGCCATAGCAACTACAGGCAGTGCATAGGCATCTGGTAACAGCTAACGCTGATGTTCTGACAATTCTATCCAACATCCCATCGCGTCTAACATTCCTGTACTCTCTTTCCACTTACTCAACTCTTTCTCTGTAGCCTCTCCTTCAATCGATCTCACACTTTCTATTGTATCCTCACACATTCCTTTTTCCTTGACCCAATTAGCAGGGCCCGCAACATACATGCGACTCATAGCATCTCTGGCTGTTCCTTTCGCTACCTCATCCGCAAAAGCATTCCAGCGACCAACATCATCAGTAATCCTCTTATGTGCACTACACTTTATGATTGCTATCTGGGTAGGCAAAGCAAGTGACTCAAGAAGATCAGTTACCAACTGGCCATGCTGTATTTTGGTACCGTGGGAGGTAAAGAATCCTCTTTCCTTCCACAAACGGCCAAAGTTATGTGCCACACCAAACGCATACTGGCTGTCGGTATATACATTCACTCTCTTCCCCTTAGATAACACACATGCTCTGGTCAAAGCCGTCAGTTCAGCCGCCTGAGCTGAATTATGTCTGATGCGTGCTGTCTCCACGATTGTATGCAAGGTGGTAACAGCGTAAGCTGAAGTTGTTTCACCATTAGTGAGTTTAAAACAAGAGCCATCCACCCATAGGATCCCATCCGGGTCCATTAGTGGTGTATCTTTTAAATCAATCCTACCTTTTGTATCCTCCTCAGTACGGAGAAAACAATCATGTTGTTCCTGAATACCTTTCTCTTCTGGAAGAGGTAACAATGTGGCTGGATTTAAAGTGTTACATCGTTTGATGTGAACGTGACTAGCCAAGAGCGTCAGTTCATACCCAGACAAGCGAGCGCTTGTAAGATGCTGCGTTTTTGTCCTATTTAGCAAGGTATCCACTGCATGTGGTACCATGACAATAAGAGTGTTATCAAGCACCACTCCAGCAGATTGACAAATAGAAATTGCTGCTGCTGCTGTAGCTTTAAGACAACTAGGCAATGCCTTGGCTACTGGATCTAATGTAGCCGAAAAGTAGGCACATGGCCGCTGCTTGTCTCCAAATCGCTGTGTTAAGACTGACAACGCACAACCCTCTCTTTCATGGACATAGAGCGTGAAGGGCTTACTGTAATCCGGAGTACCCAACACAGGAGCAGAGCACAGGGCAGCACGTAAATCAGAAAAACTCTTCTGACATTCATCAGTCCAAGGGAGGGGTTGGGGTGTGTCTTTCAAAGTGAGTGCCAACAAAGGTTTAGCCAACAAAGAAAAATTTGGAATCCATTGTCTACAATAAGAGGTAATGCCCAGAAAGGCACGCACTTCTCTTTGTGTGGATGGCACAGACATTTGTGCAATTGCTTGAATACGTTCTGGGGTCAGTCGCCTTCCCTCCTTCGACAAGAGATGACCTAAATAGGTAACCTCTTGGCGGGCATATTGTAATTTAGAAGGTGAAACCTTATGGTGAGAGTCAGACAAGTGACGCAATAGTGCAATAGTCACGTTTTTGCAAATATCCTCTGAATCAGCAGCAATCAATAAATCATCCACATACTGAATAAGGGTAGCACCTGGCGGCAAAGGAAAAGCATCAAGCTGGCATTTCAGAGCTTGGCTATAGATGGAGGGACTCTCACAATAGCCTTGTGGTGCGCGCTTGAACCAGAAACTTCGGCCTCCTAAAGAGAAGCCAAAAATATCCCTACTCTCTTCAGCAATGGGGATGCTGAAGAAAGCATTTTTCAGATTGATAACAGAAAACCAAGCTGCCGAAGCAGGTATCATAGTAAACAGGGCAGTGATATCTGGAACAACAGGAAACTGTGGTACAACAATTTTATTAACCTCCCGGAGATTAATAACAAAGCGATAAACAGGAGGCTGAGAAGGATCAGTGCGTTGAAGAACCGGAAGAACAGGACTATTGCATACATTTCCCCTTGTCTCCTCGACCACACCCTTCTGAACCAAATCATAAATAATAGCAAAAAGTGCTCTTTCACCATCATTGGGAATTTTGTATTGAGGGATGTGTGGCAATTTAGCATTGGGCTTGAGGGTAACAACATAGGGTGGGATCAACATCATTCGGACCCGTAGGCCAAAGTGTTGCAGGGAGAGAGAGCAATTCAGGTGGAAATTGATCATTAGACAAATACATTGGGGAAGTCAGTTTCTGCTCCAAAATGAGATGTACACCAGAAAGAGAACAATATATCGTTGCATGCAGTCTTTTCAATAAATCCAAACCCAACAGATTTTCGCCGCAACCAGTCGTTAAAAGAAGCGGAGCTTCCAAATCATATGAACCAATTGAAATAGGCAGAGGACAAGAGACCGGGCTATGAACTGGGGCGCCAGAAAATCCTACGGATACGTTTGTTAAGCCAGACAAAGGTGCCCCAGGGAGTTTAGAGTGAAAAATAGAACTTCTCATCGCACCAGTATCTAAAAGAAATGGCTCTGAAACACCCATTGTAGTGACATTAACATAAGACCCATTCTGATCTACTGGAATCGATACAACTCCCTCACTTTGTCTGTGGCTGTCCTAGTTAGCATGAAGACCGTCATTCTCACTTTCAACATAGTAATCATCATTGTAATACTGTGTAGACTGAGTATTTTGTTGATCAAAGTAGTTCATAGAATGTGGAGGTGGAGGGGAACGCTGTGTCTGGGGCGACATACCTCGACCTCTACCCCTGGGCGCTAACTGGGAACCACCACGACCTCGTGGGGTAGATAGTCCTCCATTACGCTGTAATAAAACCGGGCAGCTATTCTTAAAATGACCTTCCTCCCTACAATAGGCGCATTGGTTGGGCCCTAACAAAGGCCGCGGAATATAGGGCTCAGGCTTTTGAAACACCCTCTGAAACTGGAGAGGCTGTTGGAACTGGCGCGGAGCAGGGCGAGGCGGATAAGCTTGTTGCAGAAGAACCTTTGTTTTTAATTCTTTAGTCTTTTTCTCTTGCTTGTCTTTTTCCTCTTTGTCCCTGTTTTCGTAATATTGAGCAGTAGCCAATATCTGAGCCGAAGAAGAAACAGCCCATGAACTTTCAGAGTCTTTTAACTTATGTGACAAAACTGGGGGAGCAAATTGAATACGAATTTATCTACAAATAATCGCTGTCCACCCTCCGTAGTCATATCCTGACCACTGTGATCAATAAACGTCTCCTCAAAACAAGTGAAGAAATCGGAGACACTCTCATCTTTCTTCTGTTTGCACGTGGCTAATTTATCCCAATTAACTCGTAAGGCGGGCATCATTGTTTTCATTAAAGCAATAATCCTACCAGGGAGTTCTGTGATCAAAACATCAGGCTCAGCACCACCCACTTGTGCTCTATCCGAGGCAGTTATAGCATTCCATGTACCACCCAATTCTTGAGCGTGATCCTCTCTACGAATCCGAGCCCATAACGCTTGTGGGACTACATTTCCCATCAGCATGTCAATATCCGCTAAGTTCATAATACAGGCATCAACAGTTTGAGACAATTCTTTATAGTACCCAGCAGGGTTTTTGCGGGGATCCGGTAAAGATTGTTTGAGGGCCAACACATAAGATCTCTTCCAGGGCACATGTACCCATATACGCTGGAAGTGAGCGGGAATAGCTGGATTATTACCTGCTTGCGCAACCTCTTCCCTCCATATCGGAGGAACCTCTCTCATTGGGTAATGTTTCAATGTCTGCCGAACAGCAGGGACAGAATCAAGAAAGGTTTGGGAATAAAATAGCGACCTAAAAGTAACAAGTGTCCTTACGGCGTCCTCAACCTTAGAACCCACAATGAGTCCTTTATCGAAATTAGCCTGAACATCCAACAAACCCTGGGGAAGTAAACCCAAATCCATATCCTCCCATTCTTTGGCGAGAGTGTCACACATAACATTAAATACATATCTCTGGGTGGGCGCTTCCCACTGATGAAAGGTGGTCATGATATCTTTCACACTATACTGGGGACCCTTCTCGATGCATTTGCGAGCGAAAGAGTCCAATACCACCTGTTCGTCGGAACCTGGAAGTTGACTACGAGACTGTCTTCGAGAGAAAGCCAGAGACATGTTCAGAGTATCAAAGAAAGGGGACAAGAAACCAGATATTCGTTTGCGCACAGTAGGAGAATTAGACATATGGACAGGGGACAAGGTATTAGGCGATACAGGAGAGGAACTGGCAGTTATAAGGGGAGCCGAAGGCAAAGATGATTGAGGTTCAGGAGATGGAGACAAAGGAATCGGTTGCACGAGAGGTGGGGGTGGCAATACCCGAAGAGGCAATTGTGGAAGAACCGGAACGGGGGGGACAACAGGTAGCTGAACAGGTTGTAACAACGGGGGTGCATTAGCACCTTGTACATAGGGCGGAGGCAATCTCAATAGGTGAGACATCAAAGGGTCTTCCTCAAGATCCTTACTTTTATCAGAAGGGGAACTAGGCAACACCGGATAGCATCTATCTATTGCCATACGATGCTGTCTCTCTGAGATTTCCGTTGCATTATCAATCTCATTATCTTTAAACTGCTGGGCAGCCTGTATGATCGTCATATTTTGTGCTTTCTTATCTCGTTTCGCCTGCTTAATTTCTTTCTGTTTGGCTTCCTTACGCCAGAGGCGGAAAGAGTCAAGCATTGCCGGCCGGGCTTGTCTTTTGAACAATATCGCTTCCAAATTGTCTAATATGTCAGGCTCAAAACTACCATTTACTGGCCACTGTAGAACGCCATCGTTCTTTGTGTATCGGATCCATGCCTTATTAAAGGCGATGGGGCCGACACCATGTTTTGAATAAAGCTCATAGGTGGGAGTTCCAACCGGATGAATCGAACAACAGTCCTTTAGCCGGGAATCCCTATTACAACCAAAGCAACAGAAGTTCCTAAACTTATTCAGACCAGGCATCGTTATTTCACTGGACTGTTCACAAACATCAAGGGGTTAGATCAAATAATATAGCACAAACGTACTCACCCCCGGCTTCGGCTTTTGCAATAGCCGAATCAAAGACCCAAATCAAAACAAAAATAGTGGGAGCTACCCACCAATACTTAACTAAGTGTCTTCTTACACCAACAGAGGCCCGTCTAATGTCTTGCGATACCAAACATTATCAAAGGGACCAAAGCAGAGCGGCAGTCAGGGCAGCAGTCATCAGCAGCTGTCAGACAGGAGAAACCGCGCTGCAAAAGACCTTTGGACCACTTCGACATACAGGGGTCGCTTGACGTGGTTCGCGATTCCTCCAGAATTTTCCTGCGGGCTCCTCACGATCCTTGGGCAAGAACTGCTACCTCTGAAGCCGCCCTACATTGGGCGCCGATTGGAGAACCAAGACCTTAGGGGCCTGGCGGCGCAGGGTACGCCTTAATCTCCTGAGTTCACCTGCTTTGTCAAACAGAGACACGGGACACTCCGTTAGGCGTAGAAGATAAGGTTTATTAGCTGCAGCTAAGTACAGTTGTCCCAGAAGTACACTCGGTATGTTCTCAGGAGACTGCCACTTTACTTCGTGGCGCACAATCTTTTATAACATACAGATTCACAAAGAACACTCCCAATGCATACAGGGTCAACCAATGAGAAGAATGTGAAAACAAGATATTAAGTAACTCAAATAAGCCCCTCTCCCAACTGTGTTTGTCACCCTTCCCCACAAGTTAATCAGTGGTAGTGTTTATAAGTCGACTTGCAGGTGGCAGGACACATTTGTATGGCCTAGTGGACAGTTGTGAAATGAGAGAATACGAGTAAAGAATAGCGAAGGCCAGAGGATAAGATAAAGTAAGGAAAGAATGGTGCGAACCAACAGATAGTTGAAACAGGGATCAGTCGGACCAGACGAGGATTAGTGGAGTCGGCCGGACCCTGACACCAGCTATAAACAGAGGCAGGAGGTTATTTGACACGCTGCAGTAGGATGAGGAAAAACAACTCTTCGTTCACCGTGCCGCCTGAGTGAGGGCAACACAAAATGGCAGAAAGACACAAAATGGTGGCTAAATACGAACGAGATCGGAAACTGAATTACCTCAGTAACAAAGAAACCCTCAGCCATCAGACCACGATCGCCGATCATAGAAACAGCAAAGTTTTTAGTTTGTGACGAAAGCGCAAAAGATCATTTTCACGGCGCAGCTCGATAGGTAGATTGTTCCAAGGTTCAGAAGCCAGCACCTGAAAGGAGCGACCTCCCAGCCGAGCGCGAAAAAACCTTGGGGTCAGTAAAAAACAGGAGGACGAAGACCGTAAATTACGTGCGGGAGCATACTGCTGGCATCTGTCCCTCAGATAAGGAGCGCCAATATTATGGAAGGCCTTAAAGGCCAATACAAGTGCCTCAAAAGACACCCTCTTACGCACTGGGAGCCAGTGTAGGGTTCTAAGAAGTGGGGTCGTGTGTGTTCGGCGATATGCCATGAAAATAGCTCGTGCAGCAGCATTCTGAACGACTTGAAGCCGGTTGATCAGATACTCGGGAAGGCCTAAGTATAGTACATTCATGTAATCGAGCCGAGACAGTATTAGGGCTTGCACAACTATCTTCCTGTGAGATACAGAGAGTAAAGGAAGAAAGTTGCGCATCATCCTTAGAAGGCCAAAGCAAGAGCCCACCACCGTTTGAAACTGGGCGTTCATGGAAAGATTATTGTCCAATTTGACCCCTAGATTTGTGACCGTAGTAGCCAAGGTGGAAGGAGGAGACATATTAGATGGCCACCATTCTCGCCATTCTTCACCCGACTTGCAGACGAAGAAGATCAATTCGGATTTTTCAGAGTTACAGCGTAATTGGTTTGCGTTGAACCAATTGAATACCGCAGAAAGTCATAGGTTAAGCCTCTTCCCGTCCAGGACTTCGCCCTTGCCGCATGTGAACAGCAGTTGCATGTCGTCAGCATAGGAAACGATTCTGGCACCAAAAGGTTCAACCAACAATGCCAGGGGAGCCATATACATATCAAACAACGTGGGGCTCAAGATAGATCCCTGAGGAACTCCCACATTCATTGGTTGAATGGGGGTCTCAAAAGAGGGAGACCAAACTGTGTGCTGGCGATTGGTAAGGTAGGACCGGAACCATTGTAGAGCAGTGCCGCCAATACCGCACCTCCAAAGACGCTCGAGAAGAAGGTCATGAGGTACGGTATCGAAAGCTGCCGACAAGTCAAGCAGTATCAGAACTGCTTTCCCGCCCTTATCCAAGGTAGCTTTTATGGACTCCAATATCTCAAGCAGAGCTGTTTCTGTACTATAATTAGCACGGAACCCTGATTGGCTAGGATGAAGGATGCCATTGGATTCAACAAACTCCCCGAGAACCAGATTCACATATTTCTCCAGAGTCTTGGATAGAGCCGGAAGCAGTGAGATAGGTCTGTAATTACCTGCTGTCCAGGGATCGGCAGAACGTTTTTTTAAGAGAGGAAGAATTTTCCCATGCTTCCAACTATCCGATACTGTCCCTTCAGTTAATGAAAGGTTCAGTACCCGATTTACTGCCGGGTTGATTACTTCTGCTATAGAAGCCAGAATCTTTGCCAGAAAAGGATCCACAGGAGAGCCTGACTTAAGGGAGCGAAGAATGTGTAAGGATTTTTCTAACGAGAGCGCTGGAATTTGTAGTAAACAATTCTCAGACTTAGGTGTCTGTAAGAAAAACCTATCCGAATTCACCTGAGAATCTAAACAAGCCTCTCCAAAAGTGGCCTGTATAGAGGAGATTTCAGTAAAGAAATATTGAGCAATGCTCTCTGTCCATTCTTTCGTCGGAGTAAAGGGATTCTTTAAAGCGCACGGGGCCGTAAAATCTTTCACAATTTTAAAAAGTTCTTCGCTTTTATTTCCAGCTTTCTCGATTTTTCCATTGAGAAAGTTCATCTTTCCCAAGCGAACTTTATTATAATAGGCTTTTAATGTTATCTTATAAGTTATTTTGGCCAGAGGATTAAAATCCTGCCTCCATCTTCTTTCTAAACGTTTACACAGGCTCTTACTCTTCCTGAGATCTTCCGTAAACCAGGGAGCAGATGGTCTGCCTCTGTTTGTTACCCGGGCCTTAAGAGGGGCGATGTCGTTAACACATGCTTTCAACCAGCTTTCTAAGGAGGGAACATCATGTGTGAGATTATCCATAAGAAGAAATGGGTGCGCCTCCAGAAAAACTCCTACAGCTGCCGGGGTCATAGATTTAAAAGATGTAAAGCTATTGGTCCGCTCAATATATTGCTTAGAAGACTGAGCAGATGTTTCCTTTATATTAAAAGTTAATTGATAATGATCTGACCAGACCAGGGGGAGGGGCGAGGCCATTTCAATTAGTTCAGATGAGAAAACCTGGTCTAGAATGTGTCCCCTTTCCTGAGTGGGACACTATATGGTTCTTTTTAGTTTAACCTACACTACATGATTAAACTGGTAAAACAAGCTGCTTAATACTACTTCAAGACAGGTTTGAAGGCTGATCTCCACAGCTACCACTGTGAGAGCTTTCTAAATCAACATAAGGGTTGCCTGGATTAGTGAAAGGTGCATTGCTTGAATAAGGCTGCACCATATACTAAGCCAGCCTCCTACAGTAGCGTTTGGCAGCCTCAGTCTTAAAGGTACTGAACCATCTTATTTGGTTGTTGAACATGAAGCTTTGGCTTGTTGGTGGGGTGTTAATCGTTTTCGACATTCTTTGCAGGGAATGGAATTTGTTGTAAGAGTAGATCACAAACGTTTGGCTGATATGTTTACCACTCATGGTGCCGGTACAGCCACTTCTAGGATAGCCAAGTAACAATACAGGTTCCAAGAGTTTTGTGATCACATAGAGTACAGTCCTGATATTGAAAACATTATGGCAGATTGTCCTTCAAGGTTGCTGTAGAAAAGATGGATCCAATCACAACCAGATAACTTAGGGTTTGATAAAACTGGATTTATTCACTCTTAGAGACAATATAAGAGAGCATCCCATCCACCTAAAGATGTTCCTCACAACTGCCCCTTTGAAATGATGCACATTCTTGTATGTTTGTAGACTAAGGTGCTACATGACTCTACAAGGAACACTTAGCATGGAACACATAATAAAAGAAGAATGTTTAAAGGGATATCATCATAAGATATACCGCAGTTGCTTTGGATGTATTGTCAGGAAGATCATGAGGTGACTGTCAAAGAACAGTAAGATATTATGATCAGTGAGTTTTTTTGCGTTACTAACAAAGCTATCTCAGAAACAAAGTGGTCAACAGCTTTGAGACAAGATGCTACCCTTGGAAAAGTGATGGATTATGTGAGCAAGGGTTGGCCGAGAATGAAGCTTTCTGATTCGTTGGTGGACGCTTCAACATATTGAGTCTGGCGTGAGGGGGATGATGATCGATGGCTGAGGTACAAACGCCCTGTCCACCCACGACTTCAGGACGTGTTGCGCTAGAGATCGAGATCGCGCAATGTTAGTTGTGTGTTCCTGACGGTTTTCAGGTGCTGTTTTCGGCACTAACCAAAATGGACTGATAGTTTTGAATTAAGAAGCATGAGGCGACCAGAAAGCAGACACAAGCAGCCTTTGTGGATTTTGATTTTGATTGACAGGCAAATCCTGGCTCTCTGGTGATTTACGGTGCTGCATAAGAGTTGTTTTGTGGGTATATGCTCTGTCCAGGCTGCAAGGATGGGCTTTAACCTGCTTTTTCCCCTCTGCACTTCAGATCATCAGCACTGCCCAGGACTAGGAGGGAAGAAGATTGACCGCAGTCCTGCTGTAGCACTCCAAGTTTCTTACCAGGGGATGGGGGGTAAGTGCACACGCTCTGCTTGTTTGCCTGCAGGGATTGACTGTGCTACCCGGTAGAGGGTCGCTGAGTAGAGCCACAATACAACCATCTTTTGTTTCAGGGGTCATCAGCGCACTGCAAGATTGTGGGTAATTCAAGGGAGATAAATCTGAGAGATCAATAAGATTCTGGACTGGGGGTGTGGGTAAAAAATGCGAAGCCACTCTAAGGTCTCTGATTCTGCAGTAACAGCCCACTTTGATGTACCCGCCCCAACCCTACGGGCTAAAAAAACGAGTGGGACAAGCCACAGCACAAGCAATCCGCACAGCCTGGGCCCATAGGAATTACACCCTCCGTAGTGATTCTGGAGACAGTGAAGAAGACGCAGGCATCAGTGAGGACCAGCACCTGCCAGTGGGGGATGTGGAGGCAGTCTCTTTGAGCTCCATACAGAGTGTCAGTAGCACGGAATCTGTGTTAGTTCTACCTACCCAGACCTTAATGCAAAATTCAGCGGAGGCTATCCCGGAACCGGAGGCTATTTTTCTAAAAACCAAAGAAGTCATGGAATACCCTCTCTTAATGAAGGTTAAATTGGGTCTGGGGTCAGGTGTATGCTCTGTGGCTGATTCGCTTAAGAAGCCCCAACCCCCGCAGTCCCCCACAACCATCACTGCCCCAGCATTTGTCCCCTGTTCTCCCCCCAGCTGGCAATTTAATGATATTCCAACCCTTGGAACCTCCTACCAAGTCAGCAACAGCCCTGGGATCATTTGGTACTGAACAGGAGGCCACAACAGGTGGAAAGTTGCAACAGGACCTAGTTGGTCCAAGCAATGAGACTGTGCAGGGGGATCTCCCTTCCACAATGCAATGGGATGCCAAGACTATGTTGGAAGCAATAAGGGACTTGAAAGCCTCACAAACCACCAAATTTACAGCTCCACATGCATAACTTTCTAAGATCGAGAAGACAGTGGCCCTGACCCTGGAGAGGTTAAAAGAAGCAGAAGTAAGGATCTCTCAACTAGAGGATCAGGTAGCTGGTCGACAGGAGAAGGAGGCCACCTTCCAGAAACAGAAATCCTCAATTGATTACAAGTTGGAGGAACTGCAAAATTACTCAAGATGCGCAAGTCTGTAGAAGGTCTTATAAAATGTTATCATGTTTTCATCTGAGTGCTACTCTCCATGGGTTTGTATCCTGGGATATTGTTTTTAGCTCTGCAACAGCCAAACACCAGGCAGGGCTAAGGGACATTGAAGAAACTCCAATCTTCTTCAGAAGATCTGTTGTGTGTATTAATTTCGAATGCAAGTTTTATCACTTGACTTGCAGAATCTCTCAACACAGGAAGTCGTTTTCCCAGCATCACTGGGCCTCAATATTGAACGAAATAGAATCTTCTTGCGAATTATAACGCTCCACGAAGTGTAGATAAAAACACTTAAGTTCATTCCAATAAAACGGCCTTGGTGCAGTCCTTCCCCACCAGACAGCCAACCAACTGACCTGTGATGAACCCCTGCGCCAGTCCCCCACAACACATTCTAAATGGCATATACAACATTCTTAAACTGGAATGAACCTACTCCATCTCAGGATATAACAAATCTCTATGCCCAACATTTTAAAAAAATGTAAAGATCTTCTCCCTGAAAACTTAAGGGCCTTATTTAGATTTTGGCGAACAGGTTAGAATATACATGCCATACGATGTTATGGGATTTATATTTTGGCGGACAGGATATCCATCATCGTTGTGACGGAGGAAATCTAAATGAAGCCCTAACTCTTGGAAAGACAATTACAGGGTTTTGCTCAATGATGTTCACCCCTCTTTGTAAATGACGAGTCCTTTATAAATGACTGGTGAAGTGTGACCGCTGTAGGTGTGAAGAATTTGAAGTTCGTTCCTAGTTATGTTGTATGGACTGGCTGTGGGAAAGTATATTTCGACCCATATGCTAAGTTCTAACAGTGATGCATGGGCATTCTGTGCAGCTTTTATACTGAACATCTGAATTGCAAGTCTGAATAAACAATTAAGAATATTTCTGCTGCCTGCACAGGGCCTCTTCCTTTTCTGTATATGTTATCAATAGTACCATATCTAACATTAGTTATCCCATGGCATTAACAACATTCAGTTTTGAGTGCTGAAAGGTGGTAAATGCCCCCAGCCTCGGGTAAAAGAAAAAGTTTTTTCCCCACGTTTGTAGCAAGAGCTTTGACCAGCCACAAGACAGCTTCTTCATTGAAACGGACAACTGCTGCCTCGTCTGATAGCTACCAGAAAATGCAGTTTAGGCGCTGAATGTCTTCTCCATATACCACATACATTTTTATTACATTTTCTAGTTAATGCAGATAAAGAATGGTCAGGTAGATGGGTCTTTACCAAAGGAACTATGCTTGACTGGTGTGTGCCATACAACAATAAGCATTTGCAATGCGATAGGTCTCGCATTTGCGAGATTTTCAGCTATTGGCATTTTAATTGAGAAAGCGTTTGTTTTATGTGTTTAAAAAACCTGCAATGATAAAAGGCATTGTTATTTACAATACCAATAGGTCAAATGTTTGAAAATGCGAGACCTATTGCATTGCAAATGCGTGTTTATGTGTTTGATTGAACCGAAACAGAGTAAGTCACGCTGTGAAATCCACAAGAATCTTTTAAAACACACATATATATATATATTCACTAAAAAAACATTATAGTTAGAAATTAGCATTTAAAAAACCTTGCAAATTCACTTAAAAAACTATAGGTTTCACACACGTTATAGTTAGGAATTAGCATTTTAAAAACCTTGCAAATTCACTGAAAAAACCATAGGTTTAATACATGTTATAGTTAGCTGGACATTTCACTCTTAAAAAACCATTGAAATTCCCCCGTTATAGTTAGTTCAGCTAAATATAACTCGCGCGACCGCAATCCAATGCTGATGACGTTTTTTACGAGTGAAATGTCCAGCTAACTATAACATGTGTGAAACCTATGGATTTTTCAGTGAATTTGCAAGGTTTTTAAAATGCTAATTCCTAACTATAACGTGTGTGAAACCTATGGTCTTTTAAGTGAATTTGCAAGGTTTTTTAAATGCTAATATCTAACTATAACGTGTGTGAAACCTATGTTTTTTTAGTGAATTTGTAAGGTTTTTTAAATGCTAATTTATGTATGTATTATTATATTTTTTATATATTTATTTTACAATAAACTATCTATGTATATAGTTATCGATTGACTGTATCCTGTAATATGGAATGGCTCGTTTACATTTTTTTTTTTTTTTTTTAAGGGTTTTTCACCGTGCACGCACCCCTCGATTTTTTGAAAAAAAAATAAAATGTTTTTTTCACTTCGGGGTCCTTCAGGGACCCCCTGACAAAGGCTAGGGGGTCAGGAACTCTCTACCCTGCCCCCTTTTCACGTTCTCCACCTTTGTTTTTCACTGCCACACACAAAATGGCATCCGACACTTCCTGATTTCGACCGATTCGAATGTTGACTGACATCTAACCACCAATCAGAATTACGCTCGCGCACGGCACCGTGCGCGCACGGCGCGCGCATATAGATATTTATGTACTTTTAACTGCAATTTTCTCAGAAACTACTGAACAGATTGACACCATATATGCAAAAGGCACATCTCTGACCTGAGGACTACCTCTTTGCCAAATTTTAAGTAATTCAGCCGTTCGGGCTGTACCTTCGACTAAAGGTCCTATGGGAAAATGCATGGGGAAAATGCGATTTGGGACCCGCCTTTTTTCTCAGCCCCCGCTTGATGAATCACCCCGAGACTTTCAGGGTAGGAGCTGAGCGGAGCGCCCCATCAGTTTTGAGAATTTCGCGAGGATTCGTCAACCGGCGCCAAAGTTATTCAAAATAGAATATTCAGATTTCCTATGGGAACTCGGTCCTAACTATAACTATCTACTGGCGACAGAGCCATGCCACGCCACTATTTAAATATCCACAATGATCCTCTCAGATCATGAAACCGCACTCGCAGCAATTAACTGTGTTAACGAAACACGTCGGTTGTTCCTTCAATCTGGAGACCTTGCAAAATAAACTATTTGGGAAAGTTAATTGCTGCGAGTGCGGTTTCATGATCTGAGAGGATCGTTGTGGATATATATATATATATATATATATATATATATATATACATACACACATACATACATTAGATTAACATTTAAAGAACTCATTGCAAAGGTCAGACATAAATAATTAAGTGTGGTGCTATTAAAATGATGAACAGAGAAGTATAATCACGCCAAACAATCAATAAAACAAGCAAACTGGGACCACTATAAGGTGGGAATGAAGGAACAAAAGACTTCCTAGCTGCACTTATCCTTCAAACTACACTAGGTGAGAAGAATCTGCTTATACTCTGGCCTTCTCTCTGCTGAACCATGCGAGATTTGAAAGTTCAGTTTCCAAAAGATTACAGTTTCCGCTCTGTGAAATGTTGTATTGTCGTCAAGGCAAAAGATGTGGAAAAAATAAAGCATCTACACAAAAAAAAATTAAAATATCATATTTGGGACTTTAAAATTAGCAGCTGCTTTGGGTGGCTCTTGACGACATTCCTGTGAAACCAAAACCAATTGACAGTGTGGAGGGTTGTGCCAAGGATCTTTTGTATATGCCCTACGACCGAAAATCTGCAAGGCTTAGAATGGGCACCTCCTGTCCGTGTCAACCGTAACACCATGTTGGCACCCCTGGACATGCTGTCTACACATAATCAATATCAGTGTGTTAACTGTATTATTCAATGGAAGAAACCAATACTAGAAAACTCAGACTACACTAAATGTTCACACAAAAGCCCGGGGGGCGCTAGAGGGCACACGACAAGATGGCCGCTCCCTAGAGCAGCTCCGTCGGTCGAGCCCATTATTCATCAAAATCCTGCAGTCCTACTGAAGAAAACGGCCTCAAACTCAACAATCCGAGTGTCGGAAGTTCTTAGGCACTTGTGGAGTGAGGAAGATTTGCTGTACAGGCTGCTTTGGCGGTGGCTGCGCGGGCGAGTGTCTGGGCCTGTTTTGCCCCATTGGTGGCCTGCACCCCGATCTGGGAGACTGTGCACCGTGTGTGCTCCCCCTGCAATACACCGGGCGGGTGCCTGGAACCAGCTTGCCGTTATGTGAGATAGCACTACGGCGCGGCACGCGGAGCGAGCTGCGTGGACCTGCCGGTGAGCCCAGCGGCACTCTGTGTTCTCCATCAAAGCTGCTATTTCGGGCGGGCGGCCGGCATCACTGTTCACCACACCACACAATATCGGCCCCTCTGCCCTAAGGTACATCGCAGGCTAAACATGCTGCTTTTTCTAACGCGGTAGCCTTGATAGTTGCAGAGGGTACCGGTGAGCACTGCGGAGGCCTGGGGTTTCTCTGGAGAACTTCGGTGGGGCCAATTTCCCTCACACAGCTCGGCCCACCTCGGAGTGGTACGGATCTCTCAACAGCGTGCTGCGGTGTGGGGACAGCAACTGCGCATTCCTACCGGCCTACTTCCCGCGTTGTGACTGACCGCCTCGCCGTGCAGAGGCGTGGCGTGGGCCCCATCTCCCATCACGATCTTTGACAGGCCCCGATGTGCACAGCCATCCCACGGTGGTTTGGACACCTAACGCCGCCCTTACCTGCTGACTTCCTGCTGTTGTTGTCCATACCTCTTCTCTGTCCAACGTCCACTCTTCCAACTCCCGGGCCTTACTTGGTGGCACCCCACATCTCTCCTATATGCCCCTGTGAGTACAGCGCTGGATTAAGACCGCTGCAAACCCAGCATTCTCACCACTTACCCTGTGCCAACCTGGAGGCGCTAACTACGAGCCGCTCTGACCAGTGTCCATCCAGCAACACGTCGTGATTGCACGGGAGATCTACTCTAGCTCCTTGGACCTTTGGCTGGGTCACACTACCTCACTCTGTGCACAGCAGTAAGTCAGTTCATATAGCTGACCCTTCTGCGGTACAACCCTTATCGGCCTTGCTGTCTGCTGGAGCGGTGCACGCTGCACCCTGGCCCACGTGTGAGGTATCGGCATCGCTGGAAGCGGATTCTGCCAGACGCGACTGGGTCTAACTTCTGTTCCAGGCCACTTGTATGGCTGATTTGCACGGTTGCTCGCTAAGTGACACCCCCAAACATCTGCATTAACTCAGCGTTCCAAAATGGGGAATCCGGACCGGAATCAGACGCATCTCACTTTTGCATCATGGCGCGGTGGCAAGGCGGCTCAGCACGCTGCCTCAGACTCCGAGGCGAACGCACCCGCCGACCAACTGTCCAATATAGATAAGACCCTGCTCGCGGTGCAGACCAGTCTGCAAACAATAGATAGGAAGATCGACCACCTCAACCTGCATATAGACCATATGTCCACAAAGTTAGATAAACACGCCATGAGACTGGGAGAGGCGGAAGGTCATATTTCTATGGCGGAGGATGGCTTACGGCAGGCTACAGCAAAGACGGCCTCGATGGTGATTCAAGCCCGCAATGAGGATTTGGAGGCTAGGTCCCGGTGCAAGAACAGCCGCGTCACGGGCCTGCCAGAATCTACGAATACTGGGCGGCTGGAAACCTTCATGGAATGCCTACTCCAAGGAATCTTTGGTGCGGAGAACCTGTCTCCCGTCCTCATAGTGGAAAGGGCCCATGGATCTCTTGCCGCCCGTCCGTCTCCTGGAGCACCGCCACGTCCCATCATCGCGCGCTTGCTTAATTATAGGGACCGGGACACCGTCCTACGGCTGGCGTGTGAAAAAGGCACCATCACACATGAGGGTAATACCCTCGCATTCTATCCTGATTTTACAAGTGCTGTCCAGGAGGCACGACGTGAATACCAGTCTGTAAAGAAGATCCTTATCGCAGAACAAATCCCTTATGCAATGATATACCCAGCACGACTGCGCATCGAGGTTAACGGAAAACAGAGGATTTTCACCAACCCTAAATTTGTGATGGACTTTGCCAAAACCCTCAAACGTCACAGACGAGACTCTCCTGGCCCAGCAGAAGATGACGGAGGAGGGACTGGTGCGGCGGGCAAGTGACTTTGCTGTGTGGCATGGACGACTGGTCCCTTTTCTATCGCCCGTTCTCCGCCGCACCCCGACTGGTTACCCACCCTGCACTTGACGGAGGATGATCCAGACAGATGAGCTGCGGACTTCTCCAGGACATTTGCAGTGTTCAGATAAGATTTTATGCTTTCATTCTAGTTTACGCTGATTTCAAGGTTGCTCAGGCCGTTATATATTACTGGTGACTGGTATAAACTGAAAGATTATCCTTTGATGTTCAGACCACCACTTTTGCCTTGCCACTGTATTAGTATCTCTCAGGCACCGGAGTGGCCTTATGTGGGCCTCTTATGTATTCACTGCACAGGCAGGACTATAAAAACCTTTTGGCTCGACCACCTCTCGTAGAACTGGGAGGAGATATGTGCTCCGGTGTCCCCCTCATGGGCGTTCCCCACTCTGGTTTATGCATTCCAGAACTGTTATAGGTTGTTGAGGTTGGCTTTGGCGTGTTGGGGATGCCAAAGTGGGTGGGGGGTTGTGGCAGGAGGAGGGGATGGGGGGTTATTGTTTTCGCATCACATTTCTTTCAGGCACTCACAAACTCCCACGTCGTCTATATGTTCCACCTGAACACATCAGAATGACAGTGCAGTAATAACCGGTGTCACTTGGAATGTCCGGGGTCTAAATTCACCCAAAAAGGTCTGTCAATCCTTAGCCTATTTGATCGCCACGACATCCACATTGCCCTTATCCAAGAAACACATTTAACCATACAAACAGATGTCCACATTGGGGGGCGCTGGGCCGGTTATCGTCTGGCTTCCTCCTACTCTTCCTACTTCCGTGGGGTACTCACACTTGTTAAGCAAAATCTCTCCTTCACCATGATCCACACGTGTGTAGACCATGATGGACGATATGCCATAGTGCTTGGAAAGTTAGAAGGCAGACTCATCACTATAGTTAACACCTACGGTCCCAACATCGACGACCTTGGCCTTTATGAACGTATAATTTCCACTTTGCGAGACTGGCCCGACGTCGTAATACTGTGGGGTGGAGATTTAAATACACACCTCGACCCCACTAAAGACAAGTCGAGTGCACGGGACGGCCAATCCCCTAGGGCTGCCGCGGTTATACGGGAGGGAATGGCGGAGCTGGGCCTACTGGACATCTGGCGACATCACAACACCTACACACTGCAGGGTACGCATGTTTCTACAGCGCATAACAGCTTGTCCCACCTTGATTACTGGTTAATTAGCGAGCATGCGGGAGGCTGGGTAACAGAAATTCATAGCTTACCCTGCACCCTATCGAACCACAACCCGGTGCTACTCACCTTGCAGATCCCAAGGGCCATGCCCCGCTCCTTTATGTGGCGCTTCCACCCAGAAGCGTTACTTGACCCGCTATATATCGCAACCATCCGAGAAGCAATTGTACATTACTTTAGCCCAAATAGCGACTCAGTAGATAGTGCTATGACCCTTTGCGAGGCGTTCAAGGCCACCATTCGTGGTATTTGTATCAGCACAATGGCTGGTATCCTGCGTGATCTACGCGGACTGCTAACCAGGATAGAAGCTACGTTGCACGAACTTGAGGGGAATACGAACTCTTTCCATCTACCCCACTTCCCGCCTCTATTAAAGAGTCTGTGATCGAATATAACGCCCTCGCTGAGGAAGAAACGCGCTATATATGCAGACGTTCTGTGGCCCGCGCATACGGTGAAAGTGGTCGCCCAGGACGTAATCTAGCTTCCAAGATCACTCTGTGCACCCATAAACATATCATCACCAAAATAACAAATGACGATGAACACGATCATTACCCCACCTCAGACATTGCTGAGCAGTTTTTCAGAACATACGCCACTCTGTACACGTCGCAGGGGGAGGTGGGTCCTCATGAACTGGACGAGTACCTTTCGGATGTGGCCCTTGCGTGGCTCACGCAAAATCAGCGGGACTTCCTTAGTTAACCGATTACAGAAGAGGAAGTGCGAGCGGCCATCAAGACACTCCCCAATAAAAAAGCTCTGGGACCTGATGGATTCCCCAGCGAATTCTATAAGGAGTACGCCGTGGAAATCACGCCATACATTCTGAAAATGTATGCCGAGGCCTATGACTCTGGTATACTGCCCCCTACCTTGCAGGAAGCCCTCATTATCACCCTCCTTAAAAAAGATAAACCGCAGTCCCGTTGTGACTCGTACAGGCCACTGTCACTTATAAACACCGATGTTAAAATTCTGGCCAAGATATTAGCTACAAGGCTGCAACCCCTTATGCCTCTACTCGGTCTCCCAGATCAGTCAGGTTTTATTCCTACCAGATCAACCTCTCACAATCTGCATATGATTTTCGCCATGTTTCACATACTCGACCCTGGTCTACAGGCAGCGGCGGTGATGCACGATACAGCCAAAGCCTTTGATTCGATGGAATGGAGTTATTTATACTGCATCCTGTGGTGCATGGGGTTTCCACCCCTGTTTATTGGGTTGATTCAATTATTATACACTGACCCCGTAGCCTGAATTCGCGTAGAAGGTTACACATCAGACCTCATCACAATCACCTAAGGCACGAGGCAAGGTTGCCCTCTCTCTTCACTCCTATTCTCGCTAACCCTTGAACCGCTAGCCTGTATCATTCGGCAACGCCATAGAGCTTCAGCCCTCCCCTTTGTTCACCGCCCAGTAAACATCTCCATGTATGCGGATGATATGTTGCTCTTTGTCAGGGAGCCGCAAACATATCTGACGGCCATCTTGCGGGAATATATTCGATTCAGTCGTTTTTCTGGCTTACTAATTAATTGGGCTAAATCGGTGGTGGTGCCGTTGACCGCATGCACTCAGCCTCAAGATCTGGAATTCCTGCTCATGTGGGCCACTGATCCCATGAAATATTTGGGCGTGTGGGTACACCGCGACCCAGACATAGTTATTCGAGAAAACTATGGCGTGGCGTACGCGGTCCTAGAACAACAGGTTACCAGATGGATTAAACTTCCATGATCCCTAGCCGACCGGATAGCCCTCGTAAAAATGGTTGTACTGCCCAAACTTTTATACCTGATTTGTAACATACCAATCACACTCACCCAGCATTGTTTTCAAACCTTGCGCTCCTTGCTTCTTCGACTGATCTGGAGGGGCAAGCAAGCCCGGGTCAACTGGAACACACTCACTCCAAGTTACAAAGAGGGCGGTTTTAGCGTGCCTGATCTGTATTTATATTATTTATGCACACATGCCCACTGTTCACACTATTGGCTTGGTACGCATGACTTTATACCCCATATTGCGGTTGAAGATGGAGCTGCACACCCCATACCTCTGCGGTCTATACTCTCTCACAATCGCAGGCATACCCCCCGCAATGAAATTAATACCATCAACACTACTATAACATCATGGCACACGTTAGGCCGCTTAGCTGGGAAGCTTCCACTCTACTCGCCATTGTTGCCAACTGCTTACCATTTGGTCCTCTCGGTCACACATGACAAGGGGACGTTAAACACTCTCAAATTAGCCGGGATTACCCATATGCGTAACTTATATGTGAATGGTACCTTCGTCTCAGACGCTGATCTCAACTATATACAGAACAAAACCCCTCTATTTCATTTCGCATTTCATAGACTCAAAAAAGCGTTACAGGCCCACATTTCTTCATTTCCAGCAGAGCCACCTACACTGCAGACGCTACATACACTACTTGTTGCTCCTACGCGTCACAAACTCATCACTAAACTATATGAAAGCGCCCAAGCTGAAAAACTTGTCCCCCCCAAGCAGAAGCCTGGAAAAATGGAATGTGTATTTATCACACAGGCGGACTGGGAATATTTCTGCCAACTGACGGAAGGCTTGACTTCCAACAGGAACCTCCGTATTATTCATTTTAATTACTTGCACCCGACCTATCACACCCCTCAGAGATTATTTCAATATGGCCTGCGAGATGCCGATATATGTAAAAGATGCCAGGGCACGGGAGCTTATTTTTAACACTTAGCCTTGGCATGCCCTGGGGTTGCCGAGTTTTGGGCTGAGGTAACGAGCAAACTGTCCAGAATAGTCAACGTGACTGTGCAATGCACCCCACACATTTGTCTGCTGCCATTTCTGAAGGGAGTAATGGGCAAGTTTGTAACAGTGGCTTTGCTTCTTGCGGTGAGTGGCACTTTCCTGGGACTGTACGGTAAAACCCCAAAGTACCCTCTGGCTTAAAGACTTAATTTATTGCTGTGACAACGTAGTACTATATGCGGAGGATCTCCCCTCTACCTCTAGACCCCATGACATATGGGAACCACTGTTACACTATCTGAGATATGTGGAACACTGTGAGACTAATGACTAACTGGGATAATGCATTTAGATTGTCACTATATTCACTGTGTAATGCCTGTTCTGCTGTAGTATGTACATGTTCATCACTGTCATATATATGTGATCGATGTTGCAACTCTTGCATAATCACACTGTATACTGTTATGCCAACTTACTGCATACTGTTTGAGAAAATCCAATAAAAAAAAAAATGTTCACACAAAAGCCCATCAAGGGGTACCTGGGATCTGATTCCATGAAGCAAGTTGGCCACCCCAGAAGGTGTGTAATCAAATATAAATGACGAGTGTTTAAATCCAAAGTTATTTACGGGTTGATAACAAGATAAAAGATACAGGTTTGCAAGTTTTCACATAGTACCAGCAGCTGTGATAGTCTTTCTTATAGTGTACAAGAAAGGAGATTGTGTCTGAAATAGGTCTATTTACAAGCCTCATAAACATCAGACATTAGGGTATACAAAGAAGTTAGAAATTATGAGACAAACCAGCAATTTCTTTCTCATTTGGTAGCCACTTTTTCTCTTCTCTCAATTTATCCTACATAAGGAAGAACATTCCTGCTTTAGTCCTGTACAAAGGGCAGCTGTTCATCTCTGCTATAGTCTTTCTTTCCTTTCTATTGCTTTTTAACATACGTGTAGGATCCGTCTCTGTTAAGGAGTTGCTACGCCATCATCACAGAGAAGTGGAAAGTCATGCCGTCTTTGATGATGCCATGTGCATCAGCAGCCCACATAGGCACCCGCGCCCAATCTCTGCTGGATCGTTGGATTGTTGCATGGCATGCAGATTAGTCCAATACAAACTTCAGCTCATTCTCAATTTACGCCACCATGTAAAATCACAAGAGTCAAAGCATGTGTTCTACTGTCACAGAATGACAATGGATGATGGAGCACCACGTTAATAGTCACCGGTATTGCCTTGTTGATATACTCATCCTGTTGACATAAATGGTTTTAAACACACAAAAGGTGATGGGAGGAATGCTTGCAAATAGTTTAACAACAGACAATCTCTCTGGGTAGCATTCCGAACCATCGTTTTTCGCCCACTGGGCTACTCCAGCCAGATAACCACCCTATGCGCATCAGTACTGACACTGCCCCTCATGAAACACTTCATCCCAAAGTGCCAGGCAACGCCCTCTCTTGAAGGGAAAACAAACAACCCCAGAACAGTTTGGACCTTGTTAGTCCTTATCACTGTGGTACAGGTTGGATCCTGTGATTCAGTGAGCAAGGGACCCAAGTCTAAGCAGACCCTTGGCCACTTTGGCCGTCAAATGAAAGGCACAAAATTTTATGGGAGGGTTTGTGGCAGGTCAGGGTCATTAATAGGACAAACAGGCCCAAAGCATATTGACTTCAGGACAAAAATGGCACCAAGGGTCACTGCCACCTAATGTCAACAGTGTAGGCAAGTCTAACAACACTTGGACATCTGTCTTCTCTCATGGGCTTCTCCATTCCATGGCTGAAGGTCTCCTGCGGTCTGGGACTGGAGGCCCCACTGTGACAGCTGAAATCATGAGGTACATTTCAAAATGCACTGGGGTGAACGGCAGGCTAAGCAGATCATACACCCTGCAGACAACTTGCGACGAGATGAAAGCTGGATGCTAGTGGTTGTTGTAGGATGCTCCTTAAGAGTCCACATAAAACCCAATGTAGTAATACTACAGGGGACAGTAATTACCAATGGCCTCATCTGTAACTGACTGCACTTCTTCATTTTTTGCCAATTGCCCACCCAAGTGGAGTTAACGATTCCACATGAGCAAACATTGGTTGTACACCTGATTTAAAGATTGGGAAATAAGTTTTCTGGCGGATTGATATCCCACACACAGGTGTACAGTTTTGGGAGAGAGAAAGATAGAGAAAAAGAGAGAGAGGGAGTAAAAGAGAAAGAAAGAGAGAAAGTGAGTAAAAGAAAGCAAGAGTAAAAGAGAAAGTGAGAGAAAGCGAGCGAGTAAAAGAGAAAGCGAGAGAGTAAAAGAGAAAGCGAGCGAGAATAAAAGAAAGCGAGCGAGAATAAAAGAGAAGAGAAAGCGAGAGAGAATAAAAGAGAAAGCGAGAGAGTAAAAGAGAAAGCAAGAGAGTAAAAGAGTAAAAGAGATAGCAAGAGAGTAAAAGAAAGCAGGAGAGTGAAAGAAAGTGAGAGAGAAAGGGAGCGAGTAAAAGAGAAAGTGAGAGAGAGTAAAAGAGAAAGCGAGAGAGAGTAAAGAGAAAACAATAGAGTGTAAAAGAGAAAGCGAGAGAGTGTAAAAATGTTGACCTTAACCTAATATACAAGCCAGTGCGTGAAGGCTGCCAAGGGCTGTGCTGTGAATTGCTAAGGTCAGTACTGCCTGTGCGACACCCCAAGAAAGAAAAAATAACTTTCAAATGCCACTGCCTCTAAACTCACCACCTCGACAGAGGGGGCATTTTAATAGCTTTCCCACCACACTGTCAGTGCCACAGGAAAGCATCACGGGAGGCAAGAGAAAAAAGTGCGGATGTTTTTTTTTTGTGAGGCGCAGGCTTTTCCCTCACAACTCACTCCGAATTGGACGGCAAGCCCCTTTGCACCCAAACGGGGATTTTCAGAAACTGGTTATGAAGCCCTGAGCATCACGAGCGCGGAATGCGTATACACAAGGAGTGAGAAAGTGACAAATGACAGGGAAGTTAGAGTCAGAAATAGCAGTGAGTCACCAGACAGATTTCTACAAGCCCTGCAACATTGCCGAGTTAGCAATCACCATGGCTGACAGTAAGTACTGCAGGGCCCGGCCCCGACTGATGCCTCCACATTTACACATCCCTTCCCTGACACGTCCGTACAGTGGTGCCTACCGAGCCAGTACAGAGACGCCTATACAGCAGGGCCCTCACACAAATACGTCTTTTAGGAGTTTATAATAAACCACAACCTGGGACGTGAAAACAGGCATCCAAATAACATTTTGCAGACAGTAAAAAGGACACTTTTCAGCCACTTGGAGTAAACATGCGTGGGTGAGTCCACAGAAGCTCTACGGGCAGGACCCGAGAGTCTTATGAGCCCCAGACACGGACTTAACAGGGACCTGAGCCTCGGGCAAAGTCAACGGAGCCTGAGAAATTAGTCCCCTATCGGTACATACACCCATGCAATAGAAACACCTGGAACGCTTTGTAGTCTCGCAAAGTGCAACGAACTAGAAGATCATGTATGTAGCCTACAAGCCCTGCAGGACATTCAAACTTATTATTAACCGCAGTGATTCAGATATTTGAAAACAAATCGACACCCATTATAGAAACTAAGTTAAGATCGGAAGTAGTGTTTAAGGTACTACCGTAAAAGCACCAGTACTGCTGCACTAAGTATTTCTGACTAATTTCTTGTGTTTTTGGTGAGAACTGCCATGAAATTAAAAATAAATAAAATAAATTCGCACGTAATCGCTAATAGTGGTTGCACGTGACTCCACCAACTTCTGTCAGGATAATTAGACCACGCATGTGTTGTCGGTCTTACCATTCGAGCTTCTTTCTCCCGAGGCCACTGACCGCGGAGGCCACCATAGGGGAAGAGATCTAGAAATCTAGGATCTGTGCCGTACACGTGCACATTTCCTGTCGGGCGTGCACATCTACTGTCCTGAAACGCCGAAAGGGGAGAGGCCATGCGCGCGCACATCGCCTGTCCAGGCGCGCACATGGTTTGTCTCCCTTCGGCACCAAGCCGACGACAATAGAGTCTCGCCAAGGCGAAGTAGCGCATGCGCGTTCGCTAGGCGAGACCTAAAAACATATATTCAGGGGTGCAAGTTAGAATTTAGGTCACACTACAGCTTTAAACTTTTTTTATTCAATCTCAATAAACAATTCCTTGCTTCTTTTATTGCAGAATCTCTTAGCTGAAAAGGTGGAACAAATGATGGAATGGAGCTCCAGGCGCTCAGTCATCCGAATGAATGGAGATAAATTCCGGAGGTTTGTTAAAGCGCCGCCACGCAACTACTCTGTAATCGTAATGTTCACTGCTCTCCAGCCTCAGAGACAGTGTTCTGTTTGCAGGTATGTATTAACTGTGTGCTCAACTTCCTTTGCTCCTGACTTCCGGTCTTCCTTCATAATTCTCACCCTTACTCATTTGCTTCCTTCCTTGTATATTTCCATATTAATTTCCTTTTTCCCCTTTTTCCACATCCTTGGTTCCACCGGTCTTCCTTCGTCTCCTCTCACGTGCTGCACTTACCTTCCTTCCACGTCCCTCTCCACTTTTTCTTCTTTCCTTCCCCCTTTTGTTTCTTTTTCGTCACCCGCTCCTTTCTTCCCTTCCTCTATCTTCTGTCCCTGGTTCCTCTCCTCCCTCCCTCCCTTCCTTCCTTCCTCACTCACTCCCTTCCTTCTTTCATCACTCCCTTCCTTTTTCACCCACCTTCTTTTCTCTGGGTAAAAGGGGTAGTCTATTTCATATGTAGTAACAGTCCGTAGACACTTTCCGGAGGTAGCATTTAACAATCTCCTTTATTTGAAGCCAATCACACTTAGTTTGTACATGTTTTAGATCATTATACTTAAGTATGGATCTTAGTAATAATGCCCAATGTGCAAATTAAGCAAACAGAAATATATATATATTTTTTTTAGACATTAAGGAAGCGTTTTAAATAATTTTCCATATACATCTGATGGGTATCGTCTTTACAAATATGAGCCTTTAGTTTTTGTTTACTCGCTCACCACTGCAAATACTAGAGGGATTTTGTAAGGTTTACCATAGTGCTCTTGAGTACAAACATCCCATACCCGTTCATGCCCCTTGTCTTTAAAGGCCCCCATCCCCAGCAGACCCAGCAGTCACCTTTTATGAATACCTTGTTGATCACCCTTTTCATCTGCACTCACATTTATATTTCCATAAGTTTTTTCTTTGATGGAGAAGCCATTTGTTTCCTACCCCTCGCTTCTTACATTCTTACCTTCAGTTGTCTCCTTATCCGTCCTTATTACCCCCACTGTTCTCGGTTTTCTTCTCGCAAATTGATTCTCATCTGCATATACGATTCTGCTAAGTTGAGGGGGCAGGCCCACATGGTTCCACTATTTATAGCATGCTAGCTGTCTTGTGCTCCCCTAATGTGTTGGCAGCCTTTAAATGTTTAGCGCTGTGGGCACACTGTACCATTTGAAATATCTGCACCACAGTGGCACTCCCAATAATCGGCGGATCGTGGATGATGTTCACCATAAGCCAAAGAGGTAATGTGTCCCACAAGACAAGATTTAAAACACCATTACAGATACTGTCAGCTCTAGGTGGGGCAGTGAGAAGAGTTTGCTGCCTGTCCAATTGTGGCTGAGGGTCCATTCCAAATATTTTACAGTATTTGATATGTTCCCCTCATACTGGGCCCACTGATACTTCAGGTTTCACATCAGGGCCTGTATATGCCACCTCGAGCCCCAAAGCCTCAGATCTACTTTCACTGAGATCAGGACCGAGTCTGGGACATCAGTATCATAGCCTAAATGTCCTGATCTTGTTGTGATGAAGGTAAGGCCTGAAACTGCATTGTTTTCTGGATGGCTCAAATAAAAGGGAGTCTCTGCAAAGAAGTCTAGTGTGCCTTTTGCACGTTGATAGTGAACCCTAGCAATGTCAGAAGGTTTACTTTCTTCTGGAGGTGGTCTACAACTGACTTTAGTGAGCTTGCCTTCCTCAACCAGTCATTGAGGTTAGGGGAAACTGAAAACATCATCCTCTAAAGGTGTGCTGTGGTCAACACCATCATTTTCATGAAGAGCCACATGGCGCTGGTGAGGGTGAAGGAGAGCACTGCAAGTTGAACATTTTCCTGGCCCACCTTGAACCATAGGTGGGGGTCTATGGGACTACAGGATGGGTATGTGAAAGTAGGCATTCTGCAAGTCTAAAGCCACCATTCAGTCACCTGGAACTTGGGCGGATGGAACCTGGACATCTTTAATCCGTCCTTACACAAAATTTTCAGATGGCAGGTATCTAAAATGGGATGACGACCTCTGTTCTTCTTCACCACGATGAAATTGCAGGAGTAACAGTAAGTTCTTATTTCTGAGGCCAGGAGCCTCTCTAAAACCATTTGGCCTAAAAAGCCTACAATTATTGGAGCAAGATTGACAGTTGCTCCTCTGAAAGATTATTTGGTGTGGGCAGAAGTTGTGACTTGTCTAAGAAATGACAGTGCATAGCCTTGTTGACCGATCTGAAAGACCCACTTGTTGTGTGTTTTCTTGGAGGAAATGTTGGATCCAGTCTCCCTCAGGGTGGTATTATGCCATTAAGGGCAAATTAAAGTGGCTCGGTGGCTAATGCAGCAGGAGATTGGGAGTGTGCAGACCCTTGATGGCCTGTGTGTTGTCTGCTTCATGCCTGCTTCTGACCTAAAAGGAATTTGGGTGCCCGCTGCAGGACAGCGGTCCTTGATGTTGGTGCACCAAGCCTCTGGATTATTATTCAGAGCAGCAAAACTGTTAAGAGTACTGTTTTGCAGGGGTGGAAAGGCAAAAGGAATGTGCCATGGCCTGGCTCTAATTAAAGGGTTCTAATGCTGAATAGTCCTTTTCACCAAACAGGCAAAACCATTTGAATGGCATGTCCGTTAAAGAGGTTTTGATCTTGCCTGGGAAGCCCTTGGATCTCATCCAATCATGATGCGAATGCACCACACTAGTGCCAGCTGCTCCGCCCAGCTAGTCAACAGTGTCCAACCCGACCAGAGGATATATTTTGCAGCCTGGTGGTTTTACCCAGGTTGGTCCATAATTCCTCTGGGATTGCCGGCAAGATCTCGCCAACCATGGCGTATATAGCATGGGAATATCTCCACAGCAAAGAGCTGGCATTGAGTGATCAGAGTGCTAAGCTGGCAGAAGGAAAATTTGGCTTCCCAAATGCCTCAATTCGTTTTAACTGTCTGGTAGAGTCAAAGAGAATGAGTTAGGGTTCACCCTTCTCCTGGAAGACTGAACCACCAAACATCCTGGTGTTGGATGCTGTGTCAAATAGTCAGGGTCACCTTGCGCTATCCTGTGCCACCTGTTGTACTGCCTGTTCATTGGAGGACAGGAACAAGGGTCAGACCAGGTGACCTTTAGGGTGTCAGTCAGGGCTTTATAAAATGGAAGTGAGGGTTTGGATGAAATTTGCCCAGGATGCAGTATGTTAGTTTTAATTCCATAGTTGGAAGTTGTAAATCCAATACCTCCAATGTCAGTCCCATTACCACAGCAAAGGATGCACTCTCCTCTATTGATGGACCAGGGGGAGGACACAACCCTGTGTCCAACCCACTTGGCCTCCTCCAAATCCATTTGTTAATTGCCATCATTCTAGTTGGGGGGGGGAATAATCGCCAACATCTCTGTTGTCATCTCCAAAGGATGGTTGACGAGTTTCAAACCTGGTGGGCACTCAAAAACAATTGTGGGGGCAGCTCCTTTCTCACTGGAATTTGTGCCTGGGTGAGTAGCAGGACACCAGGAGCGTGCAGGCCCAGGTGTGTGCTATATCTGCCTGTGACATGGTGGACACCCATAGAAATTAAGTTCTGGGGCACAGCCCTGATGGTCATCCTGTCAGGTAGAAAAATATCTCCTGACACCCAAAACCTTTGTCCACTGTCTGGCAGCAATACACATTTTACCACAGCCATGAACAGTCAAGTGACACCGAACACTGGCAGAGAGGCACACTTGGCTCAGGCAGGAAAATTACAACTTTCTAAAAGTGCCATTTTCAAAATGGTAATCTAGAATGCGACCTGTCCATTGAGTTTGAATTTTAACTACCATTAAAGTGAGTTGTTGAATCATTTTCTAGTCATTTCCAAACTGAAATTAAGCAATATAAGGTGGTATAATGTTAACCCGAGTTTTCCTTTGGGAGAGCCAGCCTTACCACAGTGAAAAACTACTTTGGAGTTTTTTCACTGCCAGGACATTTAAAACATAAGTACACACACCCTACTTTAAAATCCTATGTGTCCTGTCCTATGGGCAAGTAGAACCTACTTTAGGGATGACTTCTAAGTATTAAAAAAGAAGGTTTAGGTCTGGCAAAATCTTTATGTTGCCAAGTCGAATTGGCAGTTTGAAAACTGTCTACCCAGGCTGTAGGGGCAGGCTTGGTGACATGCTTTGCTTTATCTATTTAGTGAAGGCACAATATGTGCTGCAGTGTTATAGGTAAGAGAAATATGCCAATCAGGAATGTAGACAAATTCAAGATGTTTTAGGGTCAGAGCACATGCGCCAGTGCGCTGAGTAAAAAAAAAACAGCAGCATCAATTCGGAAAAAATGGGTGCGACTATACAAATAGAGGTATTTTCCTACAGGCAGTTTTATCTTCTAAAGACTCATTGTCTAGGTATTTTGGTATGTGAGACTACTTGCATTAGTGCATGTTACAGACAATGTTTGTGGTAATATCAGGGAAATCAACAGTAAAAACTTGCCTACCAGACCATAAAGCAGGCCCATAAACCTCCAGAAATTCAGCCCACATTCTGATCTATCAGACCAACCTTCGGGCACTGCCTGAATGCCCTATAGGCCATTCTGACCCTGATTGCATCCCATGTTTTTTATTTATAACTTTTTTTTTTGGGTTGCATCTTCTGCTGTAATTTAGGGCTCATCGAATGCGATCTGGAATTGCCGAACAACTTTATGCTTACATTAATTATGTTATGTAAGGTTTTGACCATGTGAGATAGAAAGGAAGCATTTGCAGGGTGCATATTCCACATGCAGTTATACAAACTACATGGAGGATATGAGAAATCACAAATCAAAACAGCATAATTAATGAATAAAATGCCTGAATGTGAAGGTGAAGGGAAAATTTATATGTAGAGGTCTTACTGCCAAAACAAAACAAAAAAATTAGGCACTTCGGACATTCTAGTCATCTGGCTGCTGACTTTGCTATGGTAAACATCTTCCTAACATTGTCTGCAGAATTATCAGAAGTATATATTTTCACCATATTGACACTAATGTCACAAGCAATTAGCGGGTACTGTTCCTAAAGTTACACATTTTCCTCTGCCTCTTTTTGAGCTACTTTGCACAGTAGTTAGATGGATGTTAGGAATTTAAACCCGGAAGCTAAGGACAAACACATCTCTAAAAAATATTCTATTGTATATGATGAAAAATCTTGGTTCTCTATTGAGGAGCTTCATATGAATGAAAGGATTACCTAATTATACAGAATGAGTGTAACTTTCCCTTTAAATAATCTCTTCATCATACCGTTCATCATGTCATCCTCCAAGACTGGGAAGATTTAGGATTAAGGAGCCTAGGTTCATAACTAGAATTCATGTGCTGGAAGGTGTTAACGTTTTTCAAATTAATTTTTTGACTAAGTTTGGAAAGGTAGTCTAGCATTGGTCAATGAGGAGGCATCCTATTACAACCTAGTAACCAACATAGTACAGGCAGTTCTGAAAAAGTGACATGTTAGATTCTCAGTCCCTATGAAAGACATACAGGGTCCTATTTCTGGACTATGGGAGGACAATGTGATCCCAACTATTTTGAATATGATGGAACACAAGGACCAGATGTTTTTTGGTATTTCTTTTGACCCTCTTGATAAATGAGCTGGCAATGCTTTACCCAGGTTGCAGATTCCTATGCCATTACTAAAGGTTCCACCTGGGTCTACAACTGACTGCCCCTTAATCTCAGTGAAACAGAGAATTTTAATCAGAATAGATGCCTTACATGTCTTCTTCTGATAAATGGTTCTACAGACTTCTCACCTTTAGAATATCCAAAGGTGAAAGACTGAATCTGGAAGATTTTTCAGCATAGCTCCTGAGTGTTGCTAGGTTGAGTCATTCTGCTCTGCGTCTACTACGCTCTGTCTAGGAAGTGACGGCTGGTGACTCATATAGGTGTGACCTTGGTTCCTTTCTGATGCCAGTTCCTATCTTTCCACACCACCTTATGCAGAACCGTAGCTAACTGCTAACATTTACTTGTCCGTTAATATGTTTTTTCTCACAAATGCCTTTCCAGTGTGCAAGGGAACTTGTCCCCTACTAAGACTATTAGATGTATTCCTTGTGGGACTATTGCAGACAGATGTCTGTGACAGATCCCCATGAGATATCTCTGGTGCTTGGGTTAGGTCACAAGTCCAAATCATGTGAGGAGTGTGCACTGATGCACCTGAAGGAAATCCTGGACTACACACACAAGCTGTATGTCGCTGAACACCGTAGGGATTTGCTCTGGAAATCAAGAATGCGGATATGGTCCCTGCTCTTTTGACTGCTCTCTACACAGAATGTCATTAGGACAAGTCCTTTGGTAAGTCCAAGTCCAAAAAGATGCATAAAAGGTCCAAGCAGACCTCGTCTTATCCTTGTCACTATCTTTCTTGAGAAGTAGTGATGACATCAAGGTGCCCCTCTGTCTCACTCCCGGTCCCACTCTGAGGAGTTAATTCTTCATTTGATCTCAATGCACCCTGAGTTTCCAAGGCCATTGCAACCGACTGAGACATTTAGAGAAGCTTTGCTTTGAATCCTAAGCACCCTGATGGTTCCCTCTGGCATGCCTTAGAGTCCCATGAACCAATGGAGTCCTGCAGTTGTGTTACCCCTGACAGGTCCACCCTCTGTGCCATTCGTGCCTCCTGAACCAGCTTCAGGTTCAGCTCCAACTCCAGAGCCCACTCCCAGCACCACAATAGTGAAATATCAATGCTGGTCCGATGCCGTAAAAGAACACTGGATTACCTTATGACCTCTCCTGTCTAACTCTGAATCTGTGTTGACCTCGGCTGAAGTTGTTTTTATGGCTCAGTTCTGATGCTTCAAGCCTCAGTGTATTTGAAATCTGATAACACAGTGCCTTTTCCCAGGAGCCTCTTCAACAACATATCAGATTGGACTCTGAATAGATTCAACTAGCTCTTGGTGATGATGGTGATGAGTTTTCCTCACAATATGACAAAGAGAAATTTCATTTGGATCTATAAGAGGCCAGTGGATTTGACATAATTCTGTATATTAGGCTGGGTTCCATCCCTAGCCCTTTCACAGAAGAATCTGCTTCACTTTCCGTAGTCATTAAATGAGCTCTCGAGCTCTGGACTTATCTGCAGTTATATACTATTGCGGTGGAAACTATCATCCTCATTGAAGTTTTATACCCTTAATTGAATCTTTGCAGCTGTTCAACGAAGCCCTGACAGGACACCCTTATGGGTACCTGGGCTAAACACCTACTCCTGTCCACCTGTGAACAGACCTCCTGTCCACCTGTGAACAGATCTGTGATATGATGCCACTGACCCACTCCGGGTGACCCTGCTTCATGCTATAGCCCTTCACAGCTGAGAACCTGGTAGTTCAGGCATATAAGACCATGGTCCGTCCCACTTTTTTTGTTAGACTTGGCATCTTTGGTGTTGGTTCCCTGACCTTTTGCCTCTACCTCCTGTACTTTTGAGGCTGTGCTGGATTTTGTTTTTGCTGGCTTAGATTCATTGGGCACTTTGCCACTGCTGATCAGTGTCAAAGTGCAAGTGCCCCCTGTGTGAATTGTGATTACGATTGGTTCTCCCTGATTGGCATATTTGATTTACTAGTAAGTCCCAAGCAAATTGCATTGAGTGTGCCAGGACCTGTAAATCGAATGCTACTAGTGGGCCTGCAGCACTGAGTGTGCCCCCCCACATGAGTATTTCTGAAAAGGTATCTCAGACCTGCCACTGCAATGTTTGTGCACAGTCTGTTAACTGCTATGTCAACTTGGCAAGGGCACCCACTTGCCAGGCCCTAACCTTCCCTTTTCTTACACGAAAGACACCCCTATGGTAGGCCCAAGGTACCCCCATGGGCAGGGTGCAGTGTATGTGAAATGTAGGACATGTACTGGTGTGTGTGACATGTTCTGTTAGTGAAATACTGACAATTATTGAAAGGCTATCTGTCCCATAGAATAGAATGGGAAATATTTTGTAACATCTTACAAGTATATGTTCCCATTTGGACAAGATAGGGAAATAAAGTTTAGACTCTCTGAACTCAGAATTTATTTAATACATCTTTTAGTAAAGATGGTTTTTAAATTGTGTGTTTGAAAATGCCCCTTTTAGAAAGTATACACAAAACAAAATCAGCTGGTTGTGAGATTTAAACACATCTTTACTTATGTATGAGGTACATTTTACTCATTAATCATGACCTCAAATTTGTTTTAGTAATGATTGAACACAAATGTTTTTTAAACTTTCACATTTGGAGCGATAAAAGAAAGGACAATCCACATTCAACTCGATGAATATACACTGGAAAATATTTGGAAAACGTATGAAATATGGAAAAATAAATCAAATATACATTGCGATAACGCAAAATATATACATGAACTAGGCTAAAATTGCGTCTTCACCAATTCAAATCTTAAAACACCAGAGCATTACATTCACAGAAAGTGTTCTTAGTACTGGAACAACACTGCATTTATCACTTATACAGGTCACGAATGCCACATCTGGAACATAATTTGTATACCTGATATTTCTTTTCTATATATTGCGTTTCTTTTTCAGATTGAAACTAAGGAATTACCTTTTCGCAAATGATATTGAGACCATTGTGTCCCTTTTGTAGCTTTTACTATCTGTCTACACATAGTACTTAAACATTGTCACACCATTCATGTGAGTTGGGTAGGGATCTGTGTAACTGTCCTGAAGAAGAAGAAGCTCGCTTCGAAACATGTTGACACACGCAGGAGGTCCTGTACATTAATACAACACACCTCCAACTCACACCTTTTTAATAATACCAGCACCAAGGCTTATACATATTTTTACTCCTATGATGCTAGGTATTTTTTAACATTCACTTATCACTCACTCCTGACCCTACCTCTCACCACCTTTCACACCACACATTGAGATAACATGGTAGTAGCACACCGCGTTCCGTAGAGGGATGCGAAGACCCCTATTCTGAAAATGCCTCCTTTAAAAAGTTGCCATTTTTACACCTATACTAATTGTGCCAGTGTCCAAGGTCACATGGCTATTGATGGCTCTCCTGTGGTGTGAAATGTATTCCTTCGAGACAGTGGACAAAAGGGTCTTAGGAAATGTGTTCCTCTCCGGACTAGAATGGCCTGGGGGGTGATTCGTAGTCCTTCGAGACAGTGGACAAAAGGGTCTTAGGAAAGGTGTTCCTCTCCAGACTAGAATGGCCTGGGGGGTTGAACACAGCCTTTCGTGAGATTCAAATGGTAGCTTAAGGCTGTACCCACCGCCGTCCTGACTAAAGAAGATGCCTGCTCTGTCACTGGCAAATGCAGCCCACACCAGTGCTTGCCAGCCCCTTGGTTACCCAAAAACATTGAAAGGTAAAGAATTGATCAGAACTAGTTTTAAGGCTAGAAAAATCAGTCCCCACACACAGGCTCGCACTGGAAATAAAAGAGGCAACCCTAGAACCCCTCTTCCAAACACTCCTTGACTGGAGAAGATTCAGAAGAAGGTCTGCCCTGCTGTCTGAAGAAGGAAGAGAGGACCTTTGTGCTTAGGGGAAGGTTGACTGGCATCCTGTTTGAGCTATAGGGACATAACAAACTTCCAGAGGCCATTCCTAGTTTCCAGCTGACCAGAGCCATCTGTACCAGACCTGATTATCTCTGCTAGATGATGTAGAAGTGAGTCCTGACCCCTGTCTCCCCACTCCCTCAAGGTTGTGGACCCTTGGCTGGAGTCAGAGTGCAATTCTTCTTGCTTATCTGAAGGGTTCACCAGGTCTGATGCGAAGTGATGCAGGGCCCCACAAAGCTGCGCATCTCCAAACCAAAGGCTTCACCAGAACCAATGCAGAGTGACACAAAACATCAAAAAGTCACACTGCTCAGATCTCGTCTGAGAGCTGCATTGGATTTAATACAGGGCAACGGCAAGCAGGCCAGCTCCTACCCGAAGGTTTCATTAGATCTTACTCAGAGAAACGTGAAGCCACAACAAGCCTCACTGCCTAGTTGAAATCTTCAGCGGATCTTGTGCCTACCGATGAAGGAGTCCTCAAAGCAATGCTTTGTAAACCTTGCATCATGGACAGAAAGCACAACTCCCAGTGGACTGAACATGGTGCTGTACCTAGCCCACGTTTCTTTCTGGGTGGGTTAGAGTATCCGATAGACAGCGTTCATGCCCACAGGGACAGCAAACCTTCTGGTCTCCAGTTTCTTGGACAGCAGCCTCCAAGCCATATTAGTTTCCCCTTATCAGCACATGACCACCCACTGGGAGGCAGAATCAGTAATTTTCTCCAGGGGTGGCAAGCCATAATTTCCGGTAGGTGGGTCTTGCAGGTTGTCGAACCATGCTACCCTTTCCATTCCTTTCATTCCTTTACATCCTACTGCCTCTTCCGTGTATATCGAAGTGACTTTAAAAGGAACATTTGTCCATTTTTCTGCAGGAAGTTCAGGCCTTTTTAGGAGAAAGGAGCCATAGAGAGAGTCTACGCAGCAGACATTGTAACTGGGTATTACTCCCTGTCATTTCCAAGTTTTGAAAATGGGCAGAGGCATTCATCCTGTTTTCTATCTACAGCTGACCAAATTTCTTCAAAGGGAAGGAAAAATTCAGGATTCTCACGTTGGCCCAAGTTTTTTCTGCCCTGGATCCATGAGATTGGATGGTAGTGTTGGTGCTGCCAGTCCACAGGCGCTCCTGCAATTCTAGGTGAAACACAAGCATTTTCAGTTTGTTGAGCACCTCATCAGGGCCACTTGGTGCTCACAAAGGTGATGGCGGTAGTTGCACCATACCTGTGAAGGTACCACACTTTTTCCTACCTGGGTGACTGCCTGCTGAAGGTGGGCACCTTCAGTCGTATACAACTTACAGTCAACAGTGAATCTGCCGACATCATTGACTTTCACAAGCAATGTGTCACACCAGACTCCTTTAAAGAGGCTCCTTTTCATCTGAGTCACCTATATACTTTTAGTTTTTGTGCATTCTGTCTGGATCAAAGAGTCCATTGCCATCAGCCTATGATCCTGATGTTTCCGCCTCTGTCCAGTGCCAGTGAGGGTTGCTTCAGGCTTTTTGGTTTGCTAGCCTCTTCCATCCTGCTCATCGATCATTCCAGATGGCATGTGCAAACTCTACGGCAGGATCAGTGAGCTGGTCACCAACTGAACCTGTGAGACTCCATCCAAATGATTGCAAGTTGTGACTGCTCAACCGCAAATGGGCCAGCAACTGACCCTTCTCCCTTCTGCACCAAGAGCTGCTTGGTTGGTTGGGGAGATGATGTGGGATCTGAGGACTCTGCTCTCTGGCTGAGACCTGTCTTCATGTCAACCAGTTGCCATTCGCTTGGCGTTGAAAGATTTCCTGCTGTTCATCAAGGGCGGGGGGGGGTGGCTGGAATAGGTCACTACGGACAACACCATGACATATGATACAGCAACAAGCAGGGTGGAGTGAGGTGTCGGGTCCTGTGAAAGGAGGCCTTGAGGTCCAAGTCATCCTGGTAACTCAGGATTGGGCCAGAAATGTGTGATACCCAGACTTGATTTCTACATTTGGCCAGTTAGCCTCTGCGATCCGTTCAAATAATGTTAATCTAGTGAGGGAAATTAGGCGAACATATAAAAAAACGACTCTTAGGGCCAAAAAGGACTGGGAGGAAGAGCGATGGGCACTGATCAGCAATGCTTTTGCAAAGAAAGATTCGCAACGATTTTGGTTATAGTAACCAGGGGAGAGTAAAAAAATAGGTCCCAGACACCTGATAATAATATTGCTGTTGAAGAATGGCATTCACACTTTTCGTCTCTATACACCGGAGATTTTGTTGAGGGTAACACAGGGCTAGCAGCTGTTTTTGAGACCTGTTAGACTGACGAGTTCTTCAGTATAGCGGAAATACGTTCTAGTATTAATGCAATCATCAGCTCCAAAGCCCCTGGGCTGGACGCTATTCCGGGCGACCTATTTCTCAGTAACATCGAGACTTGGTCACAGTATATTCTGGCACTGGCAAACGGAATAGCTGCAGGCCCAGCAATTCCATCTTCCTGGAAAGGGGCTGAGGAAATTACAAACTTGGATAGATGACGACAACATTCTGACTCCTTTCCAAGCCGGGTTCAGACAGAAAGTTAGCACTGTCAATCAGGTTTTTAGATTTTTACTACTAACATGGAAGACAGTGACAATCTCAAAGGGAAGCCTATATGTAGCTTTCATTGATTTATGGGCTGCTTTCGAACTTATCCCTAGACACAATCTTTGGTGTGTCCTGAAGGAAATGGGCGTCCCACCTGAAATCTTATCACTGACTATACGCCTGCATGAGAACAACTTTGCAAGGGTACGCTGGGGTACCCAAGGCCAATTGTCTGACCTGATCAGAGTAGATAGAGGAGTCTGCCAAGGGTGTGTGATGGCCCCTACACCTTTCTCTCTCTTCATTAATAGAGTTGTTCAGTTTCTCAGTGAGAGCCCAGCTCATGCACCGACACGTGGGGGTTTAAAGTGACAACCTTGCTGTTTGCAGACGACACCCTGCTGGTCTCTAAGACTCCGAGTGGCCTGCAATCTCATCTGAAGCGTTTCGAGTCATTTTGCATATTGAGAGGGCTTGAGATAAACACTACAAAGACCAAGCTCCTAATGATCAACCCCCACCGATCCTTTAAGGGCAAGCTCTCCTTAGAGGGGCAACAGCTGGAGAGAGTGAACACCCTCCCTCAATTACTTGGGCATCACTCTCTCTGAGACCTTTCTTGGAGACCTCATGTAAAGTGGCAGAATCTTCAGCTAAGGCGTATCTCGGGGGCTCTGATTAGAGAGCATAAACTCTCCATGAGCAAGGCAATAGCTGCCCCGCCTGTATTTACGATCACAAAGCTCTGGGAGCAGCTCTATATAGGGCAGAACTCTGGAGGTTTGAAAAATTGGAGGCACTCTTAGTGACTGAAAATAAATTTCTGCAATCACTTTGCTCCCTCCCGCAGAGCACCCCTTTGCAGCCGCTGAGATTTGATATGTGCAGATTTACGATTGCGCAAAAAAAACAGCTACGCCCCCTGCACTTTTTACTATGTCTTAAAACTACCCCCGAACTCCATCAATATGCTGCCGCTTTGGACGAAGTCAGTGTGTTAGATCGCCACAAGAAAATTGGCTGGATAAACAGGGTGAAAACACTACTGTCCACTCTAGGGATGGAAGGCATTTGGGATAACGGCACCCCAGAATTTTTACCAACTAAAGCCGAACCTAAGAAATGTTATTAGGACTGGGTGGCGCAGTCCCTTATCTCCCATCCATCCGCTTGACTCTCGATTTTATGGAGTTCAAATTGGAAGCCGCTTTTGAACAATATCTGGAGGTTGTCACTAATGTTCAGGATAGGAAACTTTTTATGCAATTTAGATTTGGTTGCCTACCCCTCAACACCTTTGTCGCTTCCTGGTCCAGGCATTCCTCGGCGTCTGTGACGTGTCCCGGCTGCTCTCGCACAGCAGAGTCCATCAGTCACATACTTTTTGCTTGTCCCAGGTACCACAATTTGAGATCTAGGTGGCTAGGTCCCATCTGCAAACAGCTAGGACCTCGTCACAGCGACACACTACGTATCTTAAAATCTGATTCCAGTACGTTAACTCTATTTGCTGTTGCTAAATTCCTAGGCAAAATGTGGATTAGCAGAAGGTATGCTTTGGTCATGCACCAGACATAATTCCTTTGTTTTTTATTACTTTTTTAACTGATTTTAACTGTGTCTTTATTTATTATTCAAAAACTGTATTAATCACGGATCGTACTGCATGACGGGTCATGCCACTATTTCTAGTGACATAGACTTTTGCAGTTACACTTCCTGGTTCAGGGCTTAATTGGTTTTATCATTTTCCCTTTTAACTTATTATTGCACAGACAATTGAACTGAACTTGTTCTTGAATTTTTTGCACTGAACTCCTAGTCCCTTATGCACTTAAGGCACTGGAACTTTCAAGGTTTCTATTTACTGACAGTGGGTAGGTAGACTCCACTAGCCTCAGGCTCCTCCTCTGCAAGATTCTCATAAATCTATCTACTTATGCACATGTAACTCTGTGGCACCTTTCACCTGGGTGTTAGGGAATGTGGACCACTAGAAGGAAAAACCTTTTGTTATTATGGTCTGCTTTTATGATTGATTGTTATTATGGTTGCATTGCATTGTATGTATGTGATACTTTTATGACCGTAACGGCCGAAATAAAGTTATTGACTGACTGATTGCTACATTGTAATTGTATGAATTGCTAACACCGAAATTAACTTTAGCAAATAAAACACTATCACAGTTAGAAGACAGTGTAACAGTATCTCTACAAATGGTCTGTAAACTGTTTCTAGAGTTTCAATATATATGGTGTTAAATGTATCACTCAATGTTCCCATAGTGTTGGGTAAGTGATAGTCTGTTCCTGTGAAAGGACCTATCTCGGAATATGGCTGTTCTAGAAGCTTTGGGGCGGCTGCTATTCATTCAGGAGGGAGCCACTAAGGTGATGAAGCTGGATGAAGGACTTCTGGTTATGAGTATCATTCCTTCAATCTGGCTGCTGCTTCAAGAGGAACTTCTGTTGCAGCAGATAGGCAAGCTCTTGCACTAGGGCCTGCGCAATCTACACCTCCATGCATGGAGATTGAGCTGTGGCAGTCAACCACTCTTGTTCTCCCTCCTGGAGGTGTGGATGCCATCCATGTAGCCTGGCGTAATTCCACACAATTTGTATAGGCTCGACGCTCCTACAAGTTGGTGGCCTGGTGTGGCCCCTGCAATATAGACCCATTGCAGTTCAAACTGTTGAATGTCTTGTTATTTGTTTTTCTTTGGCTGTGCAAGGACTTGCAGTGGGCACTGTTACAGGTTATCTGCCAGCCTTTTTATGTTCACTGGACCTTGTTCAAATTACCTGCTATTTCTCAAATATTGAATCCACATGTTTTCTTCAAACCCTTTTCAATGCAACAGTGGGACCTAAATGTGGCCCTTACTTTCCTTATGTACATCCTTTTGAAGCCTTTTCACAGCTGTCCTCTACATCTCCTTACCCTGTAGACTGTCTGTCTCATTGTGCTACCTTCAGCTCATCGTGTGAGTGAGCTTAAGCTTTTTCATTCCAACTGCTTCCCACCACCACCTTTCCGAAAATCCTATGTTAAGGACTAAAGTGTCCTTTCTGCCAAAGGTTGGTGGTCCCTTTTACTTAGGCCGTCCATCATTCTCCTGTGATTCTTTGCTCTACCTCATCCCTTGGAAGAGAGACTCTATTGTTTTACTCCAACAGAACGCTGAGCTTTTAAAACAATTGTACCAAATCCTATTGGGTGGAGGATTGGCTTTTTGTGGGGTTCTCTAGGGGCAAGGAAAGTAGGGCAGTGCAGAAGAGGATGCTATCCAGGTGGATAGTTTTCTGCTTCAAGAATCAACTTCACTTTGGCCAAGAAGCTTTCTCCTGAGTTAATAAAGGTTCACTATATTAGAGCCAAGACATTTATTACTTCCCTGGCATGCGGGAGGTCTGTTATGGATGTTTGTCAAGCTGATATGTGGGTATTAGTTCACATGTTCACAAAGAACTACTGCCTTGACAGCCAGTTCTGACAGGACGGGCATTTTGGCCATTTGGTCCTAAAGGAGTTTTTGGGTCTGTGCCCTTGTACAGACCCTACAAATGGGGTGATATTGTTTTGGTTTCTACTCGAAAGGTGAGAAATCTGCATTCATAAGTATCCCTCAGAAGATCATGTTACTTACTTGCTGTAATGTTCTTTTTGGTAGACCCTCTATCTAATTGCAGATTTCTCACCTCCCTGTTCTGTGGAATGGACTCCTTCCCATCCAAAAAGCTCCCAGTTTAGGGATTCGGCATACTGGTATGAAATATTTCCCTTTGGGCTCTGTGTCTTAGGGTGTGGTCAGGAAGAAACTGACCTTGTTGTACTTGAATGGCATCTATATCTTCAGCTGTCACTTCCGGGGCAGAACATGGTTGACGTAGAATCACATGATTCTATCTGCTAGCACACAGGGGCTATACGTAAAACCTTCTGGATCCAGTCTGGCACCTGGCACCCAGGGATATAATAAAGACGAGGAATCTGCGGTTAGATAGTTAATTCACCAGAAATAGTATTATCAAAGGTAAGTAACATGTTCTTTTTTTTTTAAGTTTGAGTTTATTAAAGAAAACAAGAAAAATAATCGCAATACAATGAATAGAACCAATCCTATTTAACATAAGAATATATAGTAGCATAAGAATATATAAGGATAAGGTAGTTAAGCTGTATGCAAAAAGAAATACACAGTAAAAATACTAAAAGGAAAGGGGTGCAAAGGGAGGGAAACAATATACCATTACTATATAACAATTCAGACTAATAATACAACAATGTAAGCAGAACAATAACTGAATAGGAATAACGTTTTATAAGATATAGGTGTTAGGAAGCTTTTAAACATGTAAGTGTAAAGCGGCATTGTGAGAAATTCAAGGTGGTTTCTTCACATCGTCTGAAATGCTTGTGATAGTAACACAAGAGGTGGCAGACATTGATCAATATGTTGCTAATGGAAGCCATAATAAATCTATTTTAATTGCTAGGGAAATAGGGGAAACGTAACTGGTATCAAGTCGATGGTGAAAACGAAAAGCGTTCCACCAAGATCTGAATGTAACCTTGTCTGCCTACTTCCAATTAGAAATTATTAAATGAAAGGCAATACCTATCAGTAGATCTAAAAGTTTCAAACTCAATGAGGAGTGAGGCCATTGAGGTGATAATGTGCCCCAAAAAAAAATTATGAAAGAGAAAGGGATCTGAACTTTAAAAAATTATCTGAGACCAAACCAATCGCCAGAATTGATGAATGGGGGGACATTCTAATAACATGTATTTTAAATCAGCAGATGAACAAGGGCAGGACCAGCAAGTGGAGGACATATCTGATGAAAAAGAAGCTAGGGCCAATGGTGAAAATATTACTTGGTGATAAATAAAATGAAGGGTTTGTGTGGCATTTGCAGCACAAGACATTTTGTGAAGTTTAAGCCAAATTTTGTCCCATAAGGTGATAGCCCAAATCTGTGAGAAATCCTATTCCAGAGCTAATCCAGTCTTAAATTTATGTCTATCCTGGGGAGATTGTAGTAATTTATATAAATGAGATGCAGGGGTGGAAGTGTCAAGTATTGAAGATAGATTTTATAATGTGCGGGAAAGTTTGTCTCTGTTGGTACAGATAAAAGATCTTGAGTAGGGAAGAACATAAAAGATCATATTATGATCTAGAATATGATGGTAAGGAGAATTTACTTTGAAGATCAGAAAAAGAGAGGGGTTGAAAATTATATAGTATTTGAGAAATCTAACGTAAACCCTTAGAATGCCAAGTTTTCCAGTAGATAGAGCGATTATGAATTTGTAATGATTTATTATGCCAAATAGGTTGTTGGTGATAGGAGCTACTTGAAGGATAAGATGAATCTAAAAGAGGAACCATAAGTTTACGGGATTGGGAAATGACAGTGGAGCGTAAAGATGAAATATTGGTTGTAAAGGCGAGGATCTCTTGAAAATCGAAAGGAAGAATAAAAAAAAATCATTTTTAATCCATAATGGAGGATACATAGGAAGATTCGGAGAGATCCAATGAGAGGCTTGCTTTAAGGAGGAAGCAGAATGATAAGTCTTGAAATCCGGAAAACTAATACCTCCATAGAGTCTATCTTTTTGTAAAGAGGAAAAAGCTACACAAGGGGGCTTATTCTTCCATAAAAATGTTGTCAAAATAGAATTAATTTTCTTAAAGTAGTATCCAGGAATGTGTATAGGGATCATGGCAATAATATATAAAAGAAGAGGGGAAAGCATAATTTTAATGGTCTAAACGACCCCAACAGGATAGAAAAAGGGGAAGCCAACTAATAATAGCGTCATTCAATTTTTTTGTGATAAAATCAAAGTTTAATCTTACAGTTTCCGAAATTAAAGGAGCAAACAATAAACCTAAGTATTTTATTTTATTTTAGATGGTTACCAGGAAAATCCAGAAGATCAAAAAGATGTTTCTGACATAAAACATTTAAAGGAAAAACGTTACATTTATCCGTATTAGGGCGATATCCTGATAGTTGTGAGAAGGAGCCTACTTGTTGAAGAAAAGGGGAAAGGGAAGTGTCAGGATTGGATCAATATAAAATGTAATCAGCGTATACTAGCATTTTAACTTATTGTGAACCTAATTGAAAACCAGAAATACGATCGCCCAATCTTATTTCGGTTAGAAAAGGTTCTAAAGCAATAATAAATAACAGTGGTGAGAGAGGGCATCCTTGTCGAAGTCCTTAATGCAGTGGTAAAAAAAATCAGAGGATTTACCGTTGACAAAAATTGATGCCCTGGGACCCGAATCTAACAAATAGATTAAGTCAATCAGTTTAGGAGGAAAACCAGCCCATCTCAGAGCATAAAACATAAAATCTCATCCAATCCTATCAAATGCCTTTTCTGCATCTAAGGCAATAGCAGCCAGAGGATGGTCTAAGGATGAGACCTTACTTAATACATTAAAGAAGACATGAGAATTGTCAGAGGCTAATCTTCCTTTAACAAAACTGGATTGTTCAGGACCCAAAGATGGGATCAATACGAAGAGCCAGGATCTTAGTAAAAATGTTATTGGGTGTATTAACTAGGGATATAGGCCGATCGTTTTTACAGATTAATGGTCCTTATCCTCCTTGGGAATTAAGCAGATCAAGGCGTCTTGAAAAGTGCCTTGAGACGAGCCATTCTCAGAAAAAGATTCAAACAAAAGTAAAAGATTAGGCAAGAGCATTTTTGCTAACTGATCATACAACTCAATAGTAAAATCATCTGGTCCGGGTGCCTTTCCATGGTGTAGGACCGATACAGCATGAGAGATATCTGCTAAAGAAATATCGACTCCCAGGGAATCAAAATCAATGTGATTAGAAGGAGGGGAGGGAATAGACTGGAAATAAGAAGAAAGATCATGTTGTTTTGGAAGGGATTCAGGAGTATATAGAATGCAACAAATTCACTTAAAATATCATTATCTTTAAAAATAGGAGTACCAGTAGAACTCTGCAAAGATTCTATTTTCATTCTTTCCTTTCTAATTTTTAAGTAATTAGCCAATAACGTATCCATTTTGTTTTGTCCCCATAGTAGCGAGAACTGCATTTCAATAAATAATTGGAAGCAGCATTTGGAGATAATCTATTAAAAGTGGGTTTGGCATCCATAATATTTTTTAAAGAAGATTAATTAGCAGATTGATAGTATGTGTATTCTAACTGTTTAATTTTATTAAGTAATTGAGTGTATTGTTGTTCTAGAGATTTTTTCTTTTGCGAGACAAAATTTATAATAAATCCTCTGGCGGCAGCTTAAAAGCGTCCCATATCATAGTAAAGGGGATTTCGGGGTTTTTTTTATAATAAAAAATTCTGAGGCAAAGGAATTAAATTGTTGACAGAATTTAGGATCCAGAAGTAAGGAATTATACAAACGCCATCATCCTGGTAGGGGAGAAAAAGGGATAAGGTCTATATCTACAAAAACAGGAGCATGATCTGATATTAAAATAGAACCAAATTCAGACTGAATGGCATGTTGAGAAAGTGACTTACTCAGGAAAAGGTAATCAATACGGGATTGTGAGTGATGAGCAGCTGAATAAAAGCTATATTCTCGAACATCAGGGGGACAAAGTCTCCAAATATCTATCAACGATTTCCGACGTATTGTGGATGAGAATTGTGAGTGCATTTTAGATGGAACAAACTTAACTCTAGAGTGTCTGTCTAATATGGGATCAAGAGTTTGATTACAATAACCCCCAAAAATAATGTAATCATCATCAGATAGATGCAATTTATCAGAAACATTAGTCCAAAAAACCTTATCAACCGAAGTAGGAACATAACCATTAAAAATGACAAAAGGGATCCTATCAATGAGGAGTTTAACAATAACCCAGCGACCTTCATTATCAGATTCCTTTTGAACAAGAGAAACATGTAACTTTTGAAGACACAGAATCACAACCCAATTTTTCTTACCCAAAGCTGGCGAATTAAATACATGACCCACCCAACATTGTTTCAACTTGGAAGCTTCATCATAAGAAATATAGAATTCCTGAAGTAAAGCAAGATCAGTTTTAAGTTTTGCTAGATGAGAAAGTACCCGTTGCCTTATAATAGGATTACTTAATCCTTTAATGTTCCAGGTAGTAACCCGAAATGTAACTTAATACTAAAAGTATGAACAAGCAATATGCTTACAAGAGTAAATTCAAATTTAAAAAAGAATAGATATGAGTAAGGAAAGAAAAAGAAATATAGCATGTGATTAAAAGAAGAAGACATAAGAAAAATAGGAGTAAAGAAGATAAAGGACAGAAAAAGGAGGAGGGGGAAACCTTAAGAAAGAGAACAAAGAAAAAGGAAATAGAATATAGAACAAAAAGACAGCACATGTCATACAATGACGACTGAAAGAAAATACCTACAACACAGGAAGAAATGGGGGATGGCTACACCAGAAGACAGCGACGACATCATCAAAGCTCCCCGAAACCCCGGAGGGACCATAAGTAACTTCAACATATAGGGGAGGACGTAAGGGAAGCGATATCGGGAAAGGAACTACACCTGTATGAGAAAAGGATAAAACATATGGATGAGAAAAACTTATTTAAAGAATGGGCGAGAGAGAGAAAAAGATAAAACATCTTAATACAGTGAACGTTACAGAAATATAAACAAAACAATGGTCACAAAATCACAAATACACGAAACAATTAGACATAATAAAGCTTAATATTAAATCAAGCAGGTTTTGAAGTGTCCATATCAACAGCTCCATGTTGATGAAGAAATTCTTGCAGAACGGTTGGATCTTCGAATGTAGTTGTCTTTTCCCTACATGTGACCTTGAAAAGGCAGGGATGAATTAGGCCGAATCTGGCATTTATTGAACGTAATAGAGGACGAAGATCAAGACATTTTTTTCGACGGTCAGCTGTAACTTTAGCCACATCTTGAGAAAAATATATGCGGTGACCTTTCCCAAAAAATGTTTGGGGGATTTGACTGCAGAGGTCAGAGGTCAGTATATTGCAAGAAGAACATGATGACACCACAAGACTTTTCAGAGATCTTGGGACCAAGGGCCATATGTATCGTAATGTTGTTTTGCGATTCTCAAATAGCGATTTTTTGCAAATCGCTATATGAGAATCGCAAAACGTGATGTATGTAGGATTTGGAAAAACGTTTGCGAATCCTACATATGCCTTAATTTGCGAATCACAAATTGCCATTTGCAATTAAGGAATACCTCCCCATTCATTCCTATGGGACTAGAGGCCCATAGGAATGAATGGGGAGACATGCGCAATTTGCGAATAGGCAGCAGGTACTCGCAAATTGCGAATGCAATTTCAAGGATGCAAGCGTGTCAAAAGGACACCCTGTTGCACCCCTGCAATAAGCATGGGTGCAGATGTGGCGCACATACATGCCCTGAGGGCATGTATGTGCGCCACATGGCACTTTAAAAAATGCAAAAAAGTTAATTTTTCAAAGAAATCGCAAATTACCACCAACCTGAAGTTGGTGGTAATTTGTGATTCCCTAAGCCAAAATCGCACAGCATGGGTGCGTCCTACATTGCATTTAAGGAATCCTAATTTGCGATTCCTTGAATGAATTCTGCGAATTTCAGAGTTTGCGATCTCAATTTGGCTTGATATATATGGCCTTAAGTCTATGCACCCTTTGAATATTAAGAGGGGCAGTAGTAGAAAGATCCAGGAGCTTAGGCAAAAATGTTTGAAAAAATACGGTTGGAGTTGAACCTTCTGTATTTTCGGGAAGACCATAAAGTCGTAGGTTATTTCTATGATTTTGTTTTTCTAAATCTTCCGATTGCCTCTTGAGTAGAGATATCTCAGATTCCAAACTGTAAATGCGAGAGCACGAGACCTAAAGGGAATCCGTTTTCTGTTCCACAACAATCAAACACGAATCCAATGAGGACCATTTATCATTCAGAAATTGCTAAGATTTATTGGTTTCCTCAATGAAGGGTTTCAAAGCTCGAATTTCTTCAAGAATAATATTATGGAAGTTGACGATGCGGTCACTGGCGAAGGAGGGTCCTTTTTCGGTCGCTTGGTGGAAATTGCAGGTAGTTTACTTGAAAGGTGCGATTTGGGAATGGTGCCTGTCGCATGCTCAGGTTTCTGAGGGGAAATATCTTCCATCTCGTTGAGAGCAGAGTCAGAGTCTGATTGCGCAGTAGACTTGGAGGAAGAAGTAAGTTTAAGATTTCTTAGTCTTCCCATAGAAGAGGCAAAGGAAATTCAATAAGCTCTTCAGAAATAATGAGAAAATTCAACCCAGAAGAAATGAAAAATTGAATTTTGAAGGCACAAAAACAATTCCTGCTTTTATTAGGGTGGAGGTGCCTGTTACGTGCAAGTAGATAAAAAGTCAAAACGAAGAATAATAGTTTCAAAACATCTTGATTGAGGATATTGCAACTATATATGGAAAAAGGAGTTGAAAAAGACCAAGTCATTGCAGATTTAACAGAGCCGTGAAACAAGAAGAAACATCCAAAATTCACAACAATCAGATAGAATCTTGAAGCAAAAATCAGTTGAAGTTCATTCACGTTCAGAAGACATGAGGTGAGAAGGAATCACAAAATGGCGTCTATCAGTAAGTAAAATCACCTCAGAAACTCCCGGAATTACCAGAAAAAATGTCAAGGGAGTCAACAAAAAGAAGAAGTCAGTTTTCCATATGAAGCCATCCCCACCAAATGCCATAAGATAACAAGAGCCAAGCATTTCTTGGTAAAAGATTCCCAATACGAGTGCGAGGAATTCAGCACATAAAATGGCAGCCGCAATAATAAGGTGGAAAGCACATACCGCTGAAATTGCTAATATCAAGAGAAAAACAGCAATGGACGAGTCTGGAGGCTTCCCTCAGTAAAGCTGAGTCGAGCGCTCACATTTGCGACTCGGAAGAAAGGCGTTCTCCGCTTAAAACTGAGTCATGCTGGGACCCCCGGCACGGAGCTCCGCAATCACGCCACCATCCTGCTCGGGGTCGAAGCCACGCCCGAACTTGTTCTTTTAATTAAAGCTGAAAAGAAACAGTTGTGAAATAGATGCTTTTGTTTTCAGCATGCCAGATCACAGAGTGAGTAGCTTTAAGATATCAATTTGCACATTCACAAGTTTAATAATATTTGCTTGCTTTTTATGTTTAAAATCAATAATCCAGTGCTGTGTTACGATGATGTGATCATTTAAATGTTTCTGAGCGCAACGCCTCTATAATACTGATGGGTATTTCTAGTCACTTGTATGTAGGAAACACAGTCTCTGTTCATTATCTGTAGCAGCTTTAGTAGTTTTCCGGAATGTATTTTATGCAAGGTGCACAGGTTGAGCAGCCACCAGAGTATTCTATGCAAGGCCGGATTGGCCGTAACAGGCATAGGGCACTTCCCCAGGAGGCTGGAAGAGTGGGGGGGGGGGTGAGCTTTTGTTACTGGGGGCCAGTTTTGTAGCAGTGCAGCAATTTGAAGAGCACTGCAGAGTTCCTTGTATATCCAACAGTTTTCAGGCAACAGGGTGATAGTGAGGGAATGATTGAAGAGCCCTAATAAAGAATGCTGTATACTGGTGTACTGTAAGGTCATCATTTACTATGCTTTCCAAACTAATACATTTGAATATATTGAATAATGTGTTGTAAAGTGCACCTTTTCTGCCATGAAGCCCTCTTGTAGTGGCCAGACTCACTCATGTGCTTGATCGCTATGCACCGAACGGGGGCTGGTCTGAAAAAGTGTGCCAGGGCTGCTCTGGGTTCCTAGTCCGGCCCAGATGTTATATCATCAATTATAAAAGGACACTAATCTTTGTTTTTCACAATTTTACTAGTTCACTTGTTGCTTACTCCTTTTTATGCTCCTACTCTCTCCTGTTTCCTGATGACGTTTCCAGTTCGATCATCTGTTCTCTTTGGCCTGTTATCCTTGCGGTATTTTTTCTTGGTTCGAGATTTCTTTCCTCCCAATATTATCCTTGCAGACAAGTGCTTCGGACTGCCTCTCCCTAAGATTTGAATGAATTAGCAGTAATGGAACATGTGGCCAGAGGGCAATCGCAAGCTGGGATTATGGACCTACCCCAGGGTCTAGAGAGTTGGAAAACAATAAGTAGACTGTATGTGAAAAGAAACCATCTCTGTGGAAAACCAAAACGTCACTGGGTTTCATGAAAATGAGGCAAAAGTCCTCATGAATCACCAGGAGTGTAAGGGCCCTTTAAGATATGAATACAGTTTAAGAGTTGCCTGGACAGTTGCAGATGTATTACTACTTCTCACTGGTGACTGAGCCCCACAGATTCCAAACAATTAGTTATATCCCTTAAAAAGATGGAAACACTAAGTAACCACTTGATTTTAGTAACAGGTAAAGCAGAGGGAACCAGAGCCTTCTTTTTGAAAGTGGAACTGCTTGGATGATGTATGCATTGCCCTTATTGATCTGGTTGACACCTCTGGCATTCAGAAGGTGCAAGACCAAACAGAGGTGCTGTGCCATGGAAATGTTAGCGAATCCCACTCAGAAGCTTGAGGACACTCTCTCTGGAGAAGTAAAGCAGGAGATGATTTTTCGTGATGGAGACAAACCTGTCCAACAACTGTCTGCTGAATCTTTTCCAAAACCTCTGGAAGTTGTCAAACCTGCGATAGGGTTTCATGGAGGGCAAAAATCTCTGAATCAGTGAGTCGTTCAACTCTTTCTTTATTCTTAGGTGTGCCTGGATGGGCCATCACTGGCAGGATGGGAGGGCGAAGCTAGACACAGCCCTACTTACACTTGAATATATTTTGTTCTGCCTCCATACAAAGGGCTGCATACGCCCTGTAGTTTGTCTGGATCCAGGACAGGGAAGACAGGATGCCTGGGGACTTCAAAGGGACTTTCTAGAAGATTCTACCACTTTCCAGAGGAAGGGCACCAGGTATAAATATTGGACCTGAGAACCCAACTCTTCAGTACACTTCTGGACCTGTAAATACTCTGCTGGGAAGAAGGACTGCTGCTGTGCTCTTACAAGGACATCCACTCTGCCGGACTGCTGCTCTGAATAACTGCTGCCCTGCTGATCTGCTGCCCTCTTGCCTGCAGAGGAAGAACTGGACCTGGAACCTATCTTGAACCCATGATCCCAGAGTGACACCAATAGCTCGTCTGCTGGCCTCCTGAACTATGCCTCAGGCACATAACAGGCTCCCTCAGCTCTTGTACCTGTTTTCAACAAGTTCCTGACCCCGAAAAGGCACCTCTCAAGTCCTGGGCCCTTGATATGGCTCTCGAGCTCAAGCTTTTGAGCTCTTTGCGACCACGAACAGGCCAGTTCGCAACAGAACTGCACTGCTTGCCCAAAAAATCAGGGAGAGCTTCCGCAAGTTCATCTGTTTGCACAGCAAGTATAGTCTGCTCACGTAGACCACCACTGAGAGGCAGATGCCCGGCCTGATTCCCACTGTACTTGCTCCTGGCAACGTGAACGGTAGTCTTAGCACAAAACTTGAGAAGGTAAACCTTCAGCAGGATTAATCGGGGAATGTATCTGACCTGCACTCATTGCAGTCTGCTTGAACCTTTGAATTTGCCTCAGTCCAGCACAACCAAATATCCCGGTTGGTGCTTTATGCTTTTTGATGCTATTTTACAGTTTATTCTTTAAAGATTCATAATTCTGCTTCCATGGATTGTATGTTTGTTGTTTTGGTCTTGTTTTATTTACTAAATTAAGGTCTATTTTTCTAACCTGATGTGGGATCTGTTTGTTTGGTGTTTTCACAGTTTTACTGTTTGAAGTGTTGCACAAATACTTTACACATTGCCTCTAAGTTAAGCCTGACTGCTCTGTGCCGAGCTACCACGGGACTGAGTATAGGTTAATTTGGGGTTTGCTCGTGCCTTACCTTTACTAGGATTGTGGTTGCTGCTTGACCAGGGCTCACACCCCAATCAACCAGTAACACAATTTCTAACACATTCCTTTTGCTATTTTTGCAGGCTCCATTGAAGGTCCCTTCAAATGGCTTCTTTTTTTTTTACAGGAATCAGATGTTTGTGATTTTGGGAGAATGGCAGATTATGAAACCATTACATTAAGGGCTAATAGTTTCAAATGCTTCCTCTCTAAGGGACTATTTACGCACAGTAGCTAGCATTCCTCTTTCTGCAGAGATTCTCTGGCCGAATCCTTCAGTGGAGCGTGCAGAAATGTAACTTTTTTTAGATTGATGGCTGTTTTTACATTATGAAATACCATCACTTCCAATTTCAAGACTTTCCTTTCATTGTTTGTCTTCTGCCTCACATCAAAGTTACTCCAGGGCAATTGGGATAAAAGTGGGCTTACCTAGTCAAATAGTGGTGCATGGGATGTCAATCAATGGCTGTGCTGTGTGATCCTCCATTCCCTCACACATGTTCAGTTCTTATAGAGTTGTTGCTCTAGTGGATTTTGAGGCTAAAGTGTAGGAATAATCCCTGTATTTTATGCTATAGACACACAGACTTTGGAATAGCCTTGTCAGACCATTTTTCAGTATCCCTACTTTTTAAGTATAAGCTTTTATAATAAGCCATAGCTTTAACATGCCCCCGGATGATCATTCTTCTGTGGGTATTGGAAGTGGAGGTTCAAATTATATTTTCCATGCATGAACACAATAACCTTGTCAGGAACATAGTAATTTTTGCAGCTGTGTTAGATACGCCGTACACCAGCAGAACTAATACTGGCTTCTTTTTAGCACTACCACGAGCAATTGTACCTGAACTGGGGTTCTCTCAGGAGCATGAGATTGTCTGGGCCCAGAGATATGACTGGAAAGGGAACCTAAAAGAGCTGGTGGATATATTTGGGGGAGTGGGGTGTAGTCAAGGGCTGCTGTCAATGCTTAAACATTCTACATGCATGGAGCATATGTTTGTGGAAAGATTGCATCATTAGCTAAAAACACTTGTAGATACATGTTGCCATATTAACTGTGTGTCAGAGGACTGTGCATCATGGAAAACCTGTATCCTTCCTGGGATGTACATCTTTATAAACTTGTGTGATGCCACCATGACTGACATGCGGACCATGAAAATCTACTGAGGAACTGACAATCACAGAACAGCAGCTTGCTAGCTCTATAGCACCCCTAAAAATGTGGTCACCATACGTTTAGTTGAATAACTACTACTGTAAGGTTCCTATTACGTAGGACCAACAAGTGCAACGTTCCGCGCAGTAATGCACTGACAACAATACTCTCAGTCATTGTCATCAACAAAATTAATCAAAGTCAGAAATAACAGAGAAACATTAGTCACTGCCTCAGTGGTACTGGATCAATTTCTAGAGTGGGGGCGCTGCCATCAATGTTACATCAGTGAAGTCAAAGAGATTCTGAAATATCCAAGCATCACACACAGAACAAGTGTAGAAAAACAGCCAAGTCCATTTAGCAGGAGAGTGGTATGGGTGAAGTATGTAGCTTGTAGTGCATTTTGGAGCACACTGATGTAAATGTATTTTTATTAAAACGGTGTGGTAGTGTATTGTTGGCAAATGTTTTTTCAAGTTTATATGTTTTGTGCACCAGTAATTATGTATAAAATGCACTTTTACATGTGATCCTACCTAAATGGAAAACAGTGTTTACAACGCTGCTATTACCACGCAGGTAGGTAACAACGCAGTCATTACAACGACCGCGTTGTTACCACGCGTGGCTTTACATCGCAAGTTGTTTCTACGACTTGCACTAGGTGGAATGCAACACCAGCGAATGTGTTGGATTTTAAATCCAACAACTTCCCTGCTGTTGCGCTAACTGGAGTAGGAATAGTAATTTATACTATTCCTAAATCCAGTGCGCCACCTAGCGTAAGTCGTAGAAACGACTTGCGATGTAAAGCCACGCTTGGCAACAACGCGGTCGTTGTAATGACCGTGTTGTAACCTACAGGACGCATTGTAATGTGCTATATTCTACATAAATAGGCTCAATTAGTACAACTGCAATTGAAACACATTTCTTATGATGTGTATAAGTAAAGTTATAGCTGTGATTTAGTTAGGCCAAATGGCTGTATAAACCTACATTTTGAACAAGATGTATGCCCTTTCTGTCGCTCCTCTCTGCTCTTCCTCCCTCGCACACATCCCCGCCCCACTTACTTCACAGAACACACAGTTAAATGATGACATACTGGTTTATTTCCACTGCAGTAGTTGCCTTGCTAGTGTTGGCCTTTCTATGGTGCGGATGAAAGACTGAAATAAGTATCTATCTCATTTGTTTCTTCACTGGGCTTATTCATTGAGAGAAATTATTATTATTTAATGTATTAAATGTGTTTGTACATCTCCCGATCAGATTAGCATACAGATTGTTGAATAGCTTTTTTAAGAATTGGAATGTGCTTATGTACTAAGGGATTGGGATATACTATTTTTGAGTCCTGATTTGCTAAAGAATCCATAATTTTGCTCACACTTCAATGATTTCATTGTTGTACTAATTTCCTATGCAAGAATGGTGTAAAAATAAACTTTATTTTGGGAGTGAGCTGGAAGACTTTCCTGTTCTACTCGGGATGGTGCCCAAATTATTTTTTCACTTTGCTTCTCATTTGAACTCTGAACATTTTCCGATTTTGGCATACTCTGTATAACTTTTCATCTGAGAGCCTTCTTGGTATTTCCTTTATACTGCTTGTTTTAAATTTGTGTAATAAAACCCTTTAACTTTTCATAAAAACTCAATTATTGAGTGCGTCCCATTATGTAGTGAACTGTTTTACTCTGCCAATTGATGTTTCAGAAGGTGGCTTGTTGCTAGGACCCATTGTTTCATGAAATTACAGTTTAGCACCGTCTCTGACCCATTAAACTAGTTGAAGAACTAATGAGGTAAATTTTGGGGTATCTAAATTTTGGGGTACAATTTTGTTCCCACACTATCATTTACAGATAGCACATTTTCCTTTCAAATGGCCATTACATTTGCATAGAAATGCAGTTTTACTGATAAAACTATATAATGCACAGACAATAATATTCAGACATTGTGTTTCAGCAAATGTTTATCATTAGTGCATCACCAAGAAAAGTGTATTGATTTGATGTGATCCCATTAAAATCTTTTGGGCATATTCTCAAGGGGATTTCACCACTAGAAGTTAGCGACGTTCTGGTGGTGACATACTTTCTCCATATTTACCAAAGTGGCTTAACGCCTCCTTTTAAATAAAGCCCTTTTACACCCATCACTTAGCATGAAAGGGGCGTGGAATGGGTTTTGCTATGGGTGTTCCACCCAAAACCCATTGCTTTTGGCGCTGCCCTAGATTTACAAGGAGATGTAAATCTGCGGGGGCGAAGCGAGGAGAAATACTTTTATTTATTTCTCCTCATTTTTGCTTTGTCTATGTGTGCTGCATTTGTGCGAATGAAAGTTTGCTTTCTTTTTTTTAAGTTCAGTAAAATTTTCATTAGGCAATGAAAAAGTGAGGATCAATACACAATATCAGCAAGGAAGGGAGAGGGGGGAGGGGGGGGAAAGGGGAAGAAGGGGATAGCAAATGCAATATGTAAGAGATAATGTACAACAAAACAATAATCATGGGTATTTAAAAAGAAGCATAAACGATACATCAGTCATAAGCTAAACAGTTACTCGCAAGAAAAATAAAAACAAAACAGTATGTTAGAGAATCTTGGATGTGGAAAGGGCATCATGGGGGTTTAGGAACTTCTTGTTGAGCGGGCGTTGGACGAGATGAACGGGCAACACAATTATCTAAATATAGCGTAATGGGAAGCCATAAGTCTGCGCGTTTAGTTGCTAATTGAACAGGAAAAACAAAGGCATTATCAAGTCTATGATTGTGACAGACATTGTACCACCACGCTTTGAAAGAAATATTAGACGTATTTTTCCAGTTGACAGTAATCTGCTGAAAGGCTACAGCCGATAACAAATCAACGATGCGAACATACATATCTACATTATCCCTGCTAGGGGATAAACTACCCAAGAAAAGGTGAGTGAGAGAAAAAGGAATACAGGTATGAAAAATAACATTGACTTGAGCCCATACCTGTAACCAAAAATCATGCACATGGTTACAAAGAAATATCATGTGAAATAAGGTAGCACTGGGGGCGCCACACGACCAGCATATGTCTGGGGTATTAGGAAATCGCTTGTTTAAAGTAGAAGGAGTGTGAAGTAATCTGTTGTAAATGAAAAATAGGGATTGTGTCAGGGAGGCCGCTCTGGAAGTTTTACGGAGTTTTGCCCATATCTTATCCCATAAAGATGTCGGCCAATCTGTTTCGAGATCAGTTTCCCATTGATATTCAACTTTGGATTTGGGTCTGAGTAACTCATGTGTGAGAAGGTATTTATAGATGAGAGATGCTTTGGGGGCATTACGTAGGAGAGAATGAAGCTGAGAGAGAGGGACGTGCGGATCAGGGGAAGGAGGAGAACCGGGGAGCCGCTTATAAACCTCCAGGACAGCAGCTTTGAGTAAAAGATATTTAGGGATAAAGGATAGGGGTAAGCCAAATGAAGAACGGAGATCAGGAAAGGAGAGAAAAGTGGAGCCAGAGAAGAGCTGCGAGATCCAAATTAGACCTCGGAGTCTCCAGGATTTCCAATAAAAGGGCTTATGACGAATTAAGAGATATTTATTATGCCAAATGGTGGAGGAGAGGAAATCAGCGATGGTCGTAGGAGGACCAGGGGCAGTAGACAATAAAAGCTTAAGGGTATGCTTGTGGAGAGGAGTAGGAATCGAAGAAGGTTTGCGGGAAAAAGCAAGGTATTCTGCAAAAGAAAACGGAGAGAGGAGAGTACGTTCAACCTTAATCCACAAAGGGCAAGGGGAGGCGGGAACCTGCAGCCAAAGGGATGCTTGACGTAACAAAAAGGCCTTCTGATATGCTGGGAAGTCCGGAAAGTTGACACCACCCTCAGAAGCTGGACGGATGAGTCTGGTAAGAGACATTCTGGATTTTTTAGAACTCCACAAAAATGAGGATAACGTTGAGTTAATTTTTTAAAGAACTTCATTGGGATGGATACTGGGATATTAGATAGCGTATAGAGAATAATGGGAGAGATCATCATTTTAATAGTATCAAGACGACCCCACCAGGAGAGGTATAAAGGGTGCCACCTTGTAGTGAGGTCCGCAATTTTTTGTGCGCACTTGGACATGCATAGAGAGACAGTGTCTGAAATGGAGGGGGTGATGTATAATCCCAGATATTTAATATGAGAGGGACTCCAAGTAAACTGAGAGTCACTAAATTCTTGTTTGAAAGTGAATTTGGTCAAGGGTAGAATCTCACATTTATCATGATTAAGCTTGTATCCATAAATGGAGGAATAGTTTCAAACTTCGTCCAGAAAAGCAGGGATAGATTCTGCGGGGTTGGAAAGAAAAAGTAAAATATCATCTGCATAAGCAGCGAGTTTAATATGAAAATCTGCAATCTGGAAACCATGAATGGCGGGATTCTGATGCAACCTGGACAAAAAAGGTTCTAAAGCAAGGTTGAAGAGAAAGGGGGAAAGAGGGCAGCCCTGGCGAACGCCTCTGCCTAAATCAAAATAAGGAGAAATTTGACCATTCGCAAATACGGCAGCTCTGGGATGCGAGTATAACAGGGAGACTAAAGAAATAAATCTAGGGCCAAAACCAAACCAAGTAAGGGTGTGAAAAAGATAGCGCCACTCAACCCGATCAAACGCCTTTTCGGCGTCAAGAGCAATCGCTGCAAGTGAGTGCTGGCAACGGGAGGACTTTGACAAAATGTTGAATAAAAGTCTAGTGTTGTCCGTAATATATCGGCCTTTAACAAACCCGGATTGCTCTCCACCTAGAAGATCGGGGAGAAGGTGATCCAATCGGACCGCCAATGCTTTAGCAAAAAGTTTGTAGTCAATATTGACTAAGGATATGGGCCTATAGTTTTTGCAATATTTAACGTCCTTCCCAGGTTTAGGTATTAAACAAATATGAGCATCTGAAAACGTCCCTGAGGAAGCACCTTGGACAATAAAAGTATGAAGAAGGGAATGCAAACGCGGAATCAACAACTTAGAAAAGTGAAGGTAAAATTCAACGGTAAAACCGTCAGGGCCAGGAGCCTTATTAAGTTTGAGAAGTTGCAATGCAGCGAGTAATTCCTTTTGTGTGACGTCAGATTCTAAAGACGAAAGGTCAAGAGGGAAGTTGGATGGTGTGTGAATGGTGGAGAAAAAACGAGCAAGGGAGCTGGGAGAGGGTTGAGTTTCAGATGTATACAAAGTCTCATAAAATGTGAAAACTCAGCAAGAATATCAGCATCTGTGTGTTTCAAGGTGTCAACAGAGTCATAAACAGATTCAATATTTAACTTATTATGTTTGATCTTTAAATAATTAGCTAAAAGCTTCCCTGCTTTATTCCTACCCCCATAAAATTTAGCAGTGGACTTCAACAGATACAAAGAGGCATCCTCCGTAGATTTCTCATTGAATTTCATTTTTGCAGCAACAAGGGCTGTCAAGCTATCAGCAGAATGGGAGGTGAAATAAGCATGTTCCAATCTCTTAATGTCTAAAAGGAGACTTTTGGTGAACCGTCGAGCAGTCTTACGTTTGTTCGCAACGTAACTAATAACAAAGTCACGCGCTGCTGCTTTAAAAGCATCCCAGGTAATATGTTCCGGGAGAGTGGTGTTGTCATTAATCTGAAAAAATTCATCAAAAAAGGAAGTGAAGGTATCTGTAAACTTGGAATCAGCAAGGAGGGAGTTATTAAATCGCCATATTCTGGGACCAACAATCTTAGGGAGTATATCAAGATTTGTCAGAACAGGAGCATGATCTGAAAGCAGTATCGGGCCTATCTCGGAGTGTAAAAGTGATTGAGTAAGGTTGTGGGAGACAAAGACATAGTCCAATCGTGACTGGGAACGGTGGCAGGGAGAATAAAAAGTGTACTCCCGTAATTTTGGATTACAAAGACGCCAAGAGTCTACTAACTTATGCTGTGAAATAGCATGGCTAAACAGCTTGTGGGGTTTGTTAGGAATAAAGGGGGCCATGGATACTCTATCAATAAAGGGATCAAGAGGTTGATTACAGTCCCCCGCCAGAATAAAATTGTAGTCCATAAATTTAGTCAGGAGTGGAGAGAAGTCAGCCCAAAAAGAAGGTTCACCTGTGGTTGGGCCATAAACATTAAGGAGAGAGATTGGAACACCTCTGAGTGATAGCTTGGCATAAACCCAACGACCAAAAACATCCGATTCTTGGGTAAGAACCTGAAAGGGGAGAGACTTGCGACAAAGGATTGCCACACCATTCCGTTTGCCATCACCCTGCGAATAAAAGAGTTCACCCACCCATCCACGTTTGAGCTTAACAGATTCTTCATCAGTTAAATGCGTTTCTTGGAGGAATGCAATATCAACATTCAATTTGGCTAGGTGTGACAAGATCCTTTGACGTTTAATCGGGGAATTAATACCCTTCACATTCCATGACAATATATTCAATGACATAACAGTAACTTATTCAAGCAGAGTTCGGAAAACATGACTAAAGAAAGAAAAACCCATGAAGAGGAGAGGAGACATAAAGATAGAGGAAAAGCCAGTGTAGATACACTGAAATAGAAGAAAAGGAGATGATAAACGAGAGCATGAATACTAGCAAAAAAAGAAGAGGATAAGGAGGCAATATAAAAATTTAAACAGAGAACCATAGATAAGGAAGAACTTGAGAGATAAATGTGTCTAGAAAAACAGGGAATGCAACTCTTACACAAGCAAAAAATTCCGACCGGGGGTAGGAAGACAAAATAGAAACATGTGAACAATAGTAAGAACAAAGGAAGAGGGAAGAGGGAGGAATAGAGAGAAAAGCCATTGGATGCACAGGGAAAACATATGAGGGAATAAGGAAAGAACATACCTACAAAGGAAGGAAGCGAGAAAGGGTGGAGGCGGGGAGGAACCACATGGGTGAGGCAGCACATCCAGAAGCAACGAAGCAGGGACCGGGAGACATCATTAAACACGAAAAAGAATTCCTGTAAGACAAAAAAAAAGGAAACAGAGGATTAAGACATACCAGGAGATTGTGGTGAAACCATAACTAGCAAATAGAACAAGGGACAACCAACAGGGATAAACAATAAAGAATCAGCAAAGTAGATATCCGGAGGTTCAGAAAAACTCAGGTTGACTGCAATCAAGATAAAGTCTCTGAAAAAGAGCAGGATAAAAGAAAAAGCGACAACATAAGAGAGTCATAAAAGCACTAGTCAACCAGGAGCAGAAGATGAAGGTCCGGAGACATCCATAGTAGGTGTTTTATGCGCATTGATGAAGCTTCGTAAGCGCACTGGGTCTTCATAGGTTGTAGTCTTATTGTTGTAGGTAACTTTGAATAAACATGGATGATAAAGGCCATATCGTGCTCCCATCGCACGTAGATCTTCTCTGAAGCTTAGAAAAACCTTACGACGATTGGCGGTGGCCTTAGCATAATCCTGTGCAAAGAACAAGGACGAGCCAGACCAAGTCAGATTAGGAGAGGATTTGGCCGCCGCCAATACCATCAAGAGATCTGTATATTCCAAAAAGTAGATGATGACCCCTCTGGGCCTCTGTGAGGAAGAAGCAGGAGAAGGTGGTCGACCCAGTCTATGGGCCCGTTGAATGTTGAGGACCTTGTCCTGTGACAAATGTAGGAGTTTGGGGAGGAATGACTTGAAGAAAGTGATTGGATCAGATCCCTCAAGTCCTTCAGCAAGGCCGTAAATACGAAGGTTATTGCGCCTGTTTCTGTTTTCCAACTGCTCCACTTGTTGTTGAAGATACGAGACTTGAGATTTCAGGTTAGAAACAACAGAGGATGTCTCTTGGAATGACAGGACAGATTTTTCAATCGATGTTACCCTCGTTTCCATTTGCGACCAGTTATCCGTAAGGACCTGGAGCTTAAGATTAGTCTCTTCCATAAAAGGACGTAAAGATCTTATTTCTTCTAATAATAATTCCATGGATACTGGTTCCGAATGCTTTGGAGGTGAGAGGGAGTCCGACTTGAGTCTCTTCGTGTTAGATTTAGAGCTATCCTGCGAGTGCCTGGAAGGATGCATTGGTGTATCTGAGCCAGACGGGTTAAGAGAGTCTTCCAATTGTGAAAAAGCAGAAAAAACCTTGGAGTTCTTCACAATCTGAGGTTTGGTCAAATGAGGTAGATGCGACGATGACTTGAGTCTACCCATGTGTTAAAGCCGTGGGATAATTGACACAGTAGAGGTCACAAGAAGCCAGAGCGAAGGCAACACAAGATAAAGCACAACAGGAGTATGAGGATATTTGAATACGTCATGAGAGGAGTACAGCCATCTCCATAGAACTGAGGCGTGAACCGTCGCCGAGGCGTGTATGGAAAAGCAAAAGAAGTCGCGTATAATAGGACCAAGGTATCATTCATATGGCATTATATTATAGAAAGTAGGCATCAAGGCACCGCACAGTGTAGAATGGCCTCAAACAAGTTGGCATGAGATGAAATGTAATGACCCCTCGCAATCCTCGTAAGAGTCGGCAAAAAGTAGTAACATTGACATCAGAAAAACAACCAGGCATGCCACATTGAAAAAAAATTAATAAATTCACCACTTGCAAGAAAGTTTGAGAATAATCCACTTAGGGCGCTAGTAGAATCATGACTCGAAGAACAGCTTAAAAACAGTTATAGGAAATGAGGGCGCTCCACTGAGGGACATTGTTGTTGTGTTATATAGATGCCAAACGCTCCAAATAGAAGGCAGACAGTGCATAAATACGATGCAAAGCAAACAGTCAATAGGGAAATTATAAGCCCATTGGGGTTATATGATGTTGTTCACTCATACTGCTGGATTAACGGAGCAGTATCTGCATCACGGCGCGCGTCACTCGGCAAGCCTAAGATGGCGGCTGCAGCCGAGAAAAGTCAGTCAGAACTCACAAGTGCCAATTAGGATGTCGCGGAGGCTTGAAGAAATGTCGAGTGGAGTCAGGGCATGTTCCGACGCTCCTTCAGCTGTTCGCCTCCAGGAACAATAAACAGGAACCGGCTTATCTCTCGGCACCGCCTCGGAGCTTCACACAAGCGCCGCCATCACTCGCGGGCGCCAAGCCACGCCCCCGAAAGTTTGCTTTCTTGAGCATGGTGGAAATGTTTTCCTGTACATAATGATAGCTTAGTTCGTAGCCATAATAGTGCTTGTCACTTTTCCACAAATACCAAGGGCATGCTTTAGGAATTTTAGCCCTCTTCCGGACCGCATAATGCTTATAGTCAACAATCATCTTTGTGCATGGAAATGTTTGGTGCCAAATTCCTTATGAGGCACAAAGGTGTCTTTCATCTATTGCATAAAGATTTACACACCTTGAATCCGGAGTACCACTGTGTGGGTCCATGGTGAACTTTTGTTATCTCTAAAGCTATAGCAAGTAGGTGTAACCAATGTATTTATGTTATATGTGCTAAACAGTTATAGAGGGACCCATACGCTTTGGACAGTGGTGCAAAGTTATTTCTACAAGTGGGGCCTGTAGGCCCTTTTTCCTGTGAAGACTAGCAGAGTTGACCACTCCTTGGCCAGCTAGGAGGAAGGTCGAATAACAGCGTCGGTTTACACCTCTTAAACAAGTAGCAAACTGGGAGGTTTGAACTCGACATTTTGTTTGGGTTGGGCACACAAATTAGGCTGATACCATTCACTTTTGGAGAGGTGCAACTGCCTTTAACAAAAAATAATCTACCGTCCTTAACCATTTTAGCAAATTGCCCTCGTCGCTAGCGTAAGGCTCCGATTTACAAAGTCTTGATGACTTATTGGCTGGCTGTAATTTTCGATTAGGACATGCATATATGTATAAAAATCCGCTGACAACTGACGATGTTTAGACCTAACAGTTTTAGCCTGCATTTTAATAATATCCGACGTTTTTATTATAAGTACTGTATAATGATGTTTGTTTCGTGTGATGCTTTTATGGATGTTTTTATGCCTCCGAATAAAGTTATTAACTAACTATCGTTAGCAGAATAACGGATTTGAAACCTTTAGGAAAATGCAAACACGTAAACTACATAATAGATTCTCATGCTCATAAAACTCGGGGATACTATTCTGGCCATGTTTGTTAAAATACGTATTTGAGATGTCTTTTTTGTATCTCGATTGCACATTTCGAAGCAGCATAGCACGGTAACTGCGTATCAACAAAAGCTTGCAGACATTTTGTCTACAAGGAGGGAACAATAGACCACATCATGCCCGTATGTCCTGCCCTCCTAGATTTGAGGACAAATTATTTGAAGCTTGGTTTATTGCAGAGAACTATCACAATATTAAAGAAGAAACAGGATACAGTTTCACATCACAAGATTGCCAATGTATACCTATAACCGTTTTCAAATAGGCTGCCAGCACAAGTAATAGTCGAGGACCTCGAACTGTGATTTAAATGTATTATGAATATACAACTCATTGTAACTGATATTTTAGTATCCCTTATACAATACAATGCATTTCATTCACTTTAGGAGATGTTCAGCTGTCTTTTAGAAAGGAAACTCAGCTTATTGTTTCCTCCATGTTAAACACAGAACTGGGTTTCCCAGTTGATAGACTTTTGATGCCCAGTGTTTTTGTAAAGAAAACAATGGTGATGACTGAAATTCTTGAATTAATTCAGGAACTGGTTATTACTCTGGCCTCATTCCAGTGCATCATTCTTGGCCCACTGTGACACTCCAGACAAGAACCATCGGGGAGAGGATGTGGTCCGTCGGCTTAAACTGCCGACTTTGGTGCTGTAAACCAGGGTTCGAGCCTCGGGGTCGCGTCCACATCCTGTGATTCTGGGCAAATCACTTAATCTCCCCGTGCCTGAATGTGAAATGTAAATACGGTGATCATGTAAAGCGCTCCAATACCTTCGGGTCGAGTTCGCGCTATATAAATATGCAAAAAAAAAAAAAAAACATCCGCGTGCAAACCAACTTTGGCCCCTATGCTCCTCCAGTAGAAATAGTGGAGGCCAAGCGTCCAGGCAAGGCCCCCTCTGAATGGTAAGCCTGTTTGTTCTTTGCCAGCGAGGTACAGCTTGATTCTTATGGCACAGTGTGCATGGGACTGGGAAGTGGGGACAGCATAGGCTAGTGATGAGTGCTGTCAGTGTTTAACCTCACCAATATGAAGCATATTCAGTTGGAATACCTAAAGGACAGACCAGCATTCACTTCAGCTTTATCTTCCTCACTGGAGGCATGCGATATGAGCATGGACAGCCTGTCCTTAAAAATGTTGCTAATTTTTAGAATAAATTGTAAACTGAAACTAAACATCAATCTAGTTCACTAATATAGAACAACTGTGCAAATAATGAGTTTAGGCAAAACTGCGAAAATCTGCTATGTGCAGTTGTGGAGGCCTATGCCACAAGGGCATAAACTGAAGCGAATACATCTTACTTGTGTCAAGTGAACACAGTGCTGCAGCACCTATACACTATTCGGCTTAAGCGACTAATAATTAAAGGTAATTTGCAGATCTCAGCTCCTAATGGCATGGGAAGACCCAGGAGTGAGATATAATGTTCTCGTTCTGCCACTTTCAGGTATCTCCCAATGTCGCAGTTGGGAGAGGTTACCAAATGTTATCAGTATACAAGGAAGAAGTTGTTACCTGTATACTGAATGCACATCTATTTGCCATGCCTGAGAACTGAGTCTTTGAGGTTATTTCCATTGCTGGACGAAGGTATAACGTTTTACAGATTATTTTGTCCGACATTTTGCTTGAGTTCCATGAGCTCCCATGTTATTCAGATGAATAAAACCTTGCTCTGAGAGAACGATCATACTTTTGACTTTTATTTAGGGTTAAGGCATTGGCACAGTAGCTGTTTTTCCCCACTTTGTTACGACTACACATGCTTTTCTTGCTCAAAGATGCTACTGAACATCCGGGAGCAGGAAATGCCATTTGGAAGTCTTCACCCTCCCACAGAACACTGATAGTTGCCAGAAAGCCATCCAGGACTGTGAGGGTCAGCATACTGAAGGGGGGCAGTAAGAGTGGAGTAAGGTTGGGAAGAGTGAGGCCTGGCATGAAGGCAGAGTGATGTCTGGCTAGGTGGGCACTGTAGGCAGATGAGCAGACTATGGAGTCAGGCTGCAACTATAGGGTGTGGTTTTGACTAGGTGTGCAGGTTTTGAGGTGGCATCAGTGCATTGGCGTTGCTGATGTGGTTCTGGTGAGGCCAGTGCCCCAACTGTAAGTGTCCTGCCTACACATGTGCCCACACCACCAGCAACAGTTGTAGCCAACAAAAACAGACACTGACCTCTGGGAAGAATGATGTTGTTATTGTTACCTTTCCCCTTTGACTTCCTCTTGCATCTCCTAAGATCGTTCACTATTGCAGTGGATTTTCTAGCAACATATTGCTCATTTACAGTGCATAGTGTGAAAAGGGATTCTCCTATGTTGCTCTGTGAGTGAAAGTTGGTGGTGGGCTACGATTGAGAGCTGTGGAGTTCAGGACAAAGTGCAGTGTAAATTTCTCACAGTGCCTGTCAATGCGTAATAAAGTGGTTTGGAAGAAATGCTCAGAAATGCTCATCCTAACCGTGTGGTCTCTCTGTAGAGCATAAAGAACAATGATCATGGGGGTGTGGCCGAGCCAGCCAAGATGGTGGACGTGCCTAACAACTGACATCCATCCTTGCTGGTGGGGCCCCGCAACAGAGCGGGGAAGCAAACACCCACTGGTGGATACTCGAGCGAGTGCCTGGTGATCGTCACCGGGGTTTGTGAGATGTCGGGGAGAGAGAAACAGAGCATACCAGCCCCGCAGCCATACCAAAGATGGCGGCCTCCGTGGGCTAGTAACAGTATACCGGAGGCCCAAGGCAGAGAGCTGCACTATACCCGCTGACTGAGAGAGATCGCAAGCTGTGGTAAAATGTGGAGCAATCGCCACAAAGTTAGAGGTCACATAGGGAAGCAAAGCAGACCTACCCAGAGATGGAGCCTGGAAGCAAGCCGGCGCCAGAGAAAGGCGGGGTGAGGAGCCGACCAGAGCAGTGCGAACCGAGCGGCACGCGGTTAGCGGCATCGGATTGCGATCCAAAGAGCCCAGGAACCTCGGGGTTCAACTTGAGCAGGAGCGACATCAGAGCAGAGGGAGTGGGGAACTGACCCAATCCCCAGCAGCTACGGACTGACCGACTGATATCACCCCACCCTCTGGCACCAGGCCCACAGGCGCGGAGGAGACCCATAAACTGTGGAGGTCATCACGAGAGGGAGAAACAGAGCGGGTACACGGAGTAGGCAACGCCCCGCAAAAGCGAGAGACCTCCTGCCTCGAGGAACCCCCACAAGGTGCGGCCACCAGATAAGGCCCAAACATCCAACTGGCATCACCGGAGCGATTATACAATCCTCCACTTGGTGCCCCAAATCGAACTGCGATCACAGGGTGAGCCATCAAGTGATAGGGTGGACGGAGTGTCAGCCCAAGCACCTTGAAGCTCCCATGCAGAGTGGAGTACACAAGCCTGGAGCCCTATCAGAGGTGAGCCGGTGCGTTGCCCATCTCTTACTGTTCGGTGCCAGGCCCCGAGGTGCAGGAGGAGAGCCCTATCCCCAAGAAGCTCTTGTCCAGGGAGGTAGCTGCCAGAGCATGGGAAGCCACTTGACCCTCTCAGCAATAGTAGGCAGCTTTGGGGTCTACGGGCAGTGCAGCGCCAGACCCAGGAGATCGCCCCGACTGACGAGGCCACAAATCAGACACAGCACAGCTACATACACATCCAGCACCCCTGAGCCAGACCGCGTAAGACTGGCTTCGGAGGAGTCTGAAGGTAGGGGAGTGGCACATGAGACTGGGCAATAGTGGTGCCAAGCAGATCAGACTCCAAGAATTACCCACTGAGGAACTGCGTTAGCGGACCATAGAAGGGCGAAACATCCGAGCAGAACGCAACGAACGGCCACACCAACCTAATGAGGTGCGGAGAGAGAAGGGAATAAACCAGGCAACACAGATACAAGGCACGTGCCACAGTGGAACAGGCGTAGAAGCCTTCTGAAGCAAGTAACAGAAGGCAGAAATCGGCACCCCCAGCTATCCCTCTCCTCCAGAAACCAAAACATCAGTAGGGACTGTACCCACCATAACAGCAGCCATCAAAGTTTCGGAGTCTCGACAGGAGACATAAGCAACAGCCCATCTCCCATCACAGGTGGCTGAAGCAAGTTGGTCATTTCAAGTACGTCACAAGGAGGCAGTCCTGGTGTGCAGCTAGACACTCCATGGAGTGGTTACGCTCTAACACGGGGTCGTAGACGCCGGCCTCAGCGCTACATCTCCGCCAATGGAGTCTGATCAACCCTCTGTAGTCGAAACAGCCACCTCGCAATCAATATCCGTCAAGCTGGACATGATCCTGGCTGCAATAGAACACTCAAGAGCCATGACGGAGAACAGATTCGGGGCCTTGTCCTCAGATCTCAAGCTCCTGTGGGATCACCACCACATGTTAGCTGACAAAGTAGCAGACAGAGAAAAAAAACCTTGCCACCCTCTAACCATTAGCTAAGTTGCAGCAAGAAAGCTTAAGATGTCTCAAAGCTTGAATCTCCAGGATGGAGGACAGGGCAGACGACTTAGAAGGACGATCCCGACGCAGCAACAGCTAGTTAATCAACCTACTGAAGGGGGCAGAAGGGTCCTTTCTTAGTAGAGAAAGTCCATCGGGTCCTAGCACGACGTCTGCCACCGGGGTCACCTCTATGACCACTGCTCCTAAAACTACTCCACTTTCGGGACAGAAACCCAGTGCTGAGAACAGGAAGGACACCCCCCTTTTTGGAGCAACAACAAAAAATTGCACGACACCAAATGGCTACAGCAGACCGCCCATCACGCATGTTTGCCACCCACACAATTCACCATAGCATTTGCGTACAAGTGAAAATGTAAAATACATATGCAATTGTAGTGCTAATTATGTGGCAGTAACCGTGTAAAATGTAAGGAAAATCCAATAAAAAATATTTTATAAAAAAAAAAGAAAGAACAATGATCAGGTGTGCCAATTTTAAGTGTAATTATATGCAAAAGCATGTGAAGGAGATACATGGCTATCAAAATGTTAAGAGTGCGAAAGTTAAAGAAAAACATAGTACGTACTGGTAAATGGGTACTAGCAAAAACAAACACATTTCATATTTAATTAGCTTGTGCATTCCATAAAATAGTTTTCGTTTTTCAGAATGGTGTGTATCTGCAGTTTTTCATGCAGCTTCTTACTCATTTGAAGTGCCTAGTGTGAAGAGTTCCTATTTAGCTGTGTGAGTTCAAACAGTGGGTGGGCCACGATAGAGCTGTGGAGTTCGAGACAAATGCAGTACAACTTTCATACCGAGCCTCTCAGTGATTCATAAACTAGTTCAGAATACACGCTCATCCAATCCTTGGCCTCTCCGAATAGCACAGGGATAGTAGTCAGATGTTTCAGTTGTATATATGATTATGTGCGAAAGTGTGTCCTGAAGGCACACAGCTGTCTAAATATTGACAGGGCAAATGTTAAAGAAAATGAAGTGCGTACATGTGAGTGGGTGTGTTGTTTGTTTGGAGGAGTTGGTGAAGTGAAGAATATGCAAGGAAAGGCATGAAAGAAAAAGTGAAAAGAGGGTGCTGAGGATGAAAGAGGTGAGGTGTGAGATATGCAGATGGAGTGTTTCAAAAAGCTATGAGGAGAAAAAGACAATAGATGTGTAACAGAGAGAGACTGCGGAAGAGAGTGGTGCAAATAGGAGAAGAGGGGTGATTGAGACTCCAAAGACCTTGTCCCTTTCACTGACCATAATAATCTTTAATTCACAGTCCGCTTAAAAATATATACATACATACATGCACAGTCTTCATGATTTCCCTGTAGGTGACCCCGCCAGTTTAATCTGTGGCCCCTTTTGTGCGTTCCCCCTAAAACTCACATCACAAGATGCCTCTGGGCATCTATCTTATTGCGTGCTTTGGGAGTATGACAGCAGGAAACTTGGTGAATGGCTGCCAAGTGCCACCAGTCTCCCATTTGCCTTCACTGGAAGCCCATTATTTAACTCATTGTAAAAACAAAAATACCTATACAGAATTGTGAGCCACAAGACGTATGCCAATGCATATTCGTAAACACATCAAAATAAACAATGAATGTCCTTAATCAGACAATAGGAAGGCGGCACGTTATTAATTTTCGAGGCACTACACAAAATAAAATAATAATTCTTCTCATAGTTGAATATCAAGAGCTTTAAAATGTAATTATTCACAGCTGACTCATACATGCTGTAAGTAATTAGGTTTAATGTGAATGCCAAGGTTTCCTCCAGTATCATATCTTTAGAAATTGTATTGGCCAATAGCCCTCCACTTATATTAATAGCATTGTAAAGGCACGAGACAGTTTCCTATTCTTTGTAAAAGGTACAGGCTTTTAATACTGCTGTTAGCTAACCACCCACCAACTTAATTAATGATGCAGCATTGCTTCTTTTCACTCAATGGCTCCCTTTTTCTAGAAAAATAATGATACAACAGGAATTCAGAAAAGACCAAATATGATTAACTAGCTTAAACAATAACCAGGCTTACAACATATGCATTGATGCGCAATACCATACCACCTACATGTACCCATGCAAAAGGATCTTTATTTGCTAATAATTTTACACAATTAGTAGTATAGCACATTTAGCTTTTGAAGTATTTAATAAAATGAAATCACATTGAGTATTGCAATTTCTTATGAAGACTGTTCGAAATTGGGTTTCGGGTTGGCAGAGGTAAGCACCCTGTCCAAGCAGGAATCACAATCCTAGTCAGGGTAAGTGACAAAACACCCTAAATTAACATGTTCTCACCCTTTGGCAGCTTGACTCAGAGCAATCAGGTTTAAGAGGCAATGTGTAAAGTATTTGTGCAACACTTCAAACATTAAAACAGTGAAAGCACCACACAAAAAGATACCACACCTGGTTTGAAAAATAGAGATTCATATATCCAACTCAAGGCCATAATGACAAAAATCCAATAAGTAGAACTTGAGATATGAATTTTCAAAGAATAAACTGTGAAATAGCGCTTAGAAGCAATAAGTGCCTATGTGGGATATCTGGTCGCGGTGCACTGGGACAAAGTCAAAAAATTCAGGCAGAGCCAGTCTTCGGAATCATGCTTGGTCTGCTGAGAAAGTACCTTGTTGCCTCGACAATGAGATGCGGGGTGTCGACGAGGTGATGTGTTGCTGACAGCCCCACACATCGAAAGTGATACGTTGCTGACAGCCCCACACATCGAAGGCGATGCATCAGTTTTGTCCACGCAACAGTGGCGATGTATTGATTCCGAGGGCGATGTGCTGGTTCCGAAGGGGATGAGTCTTGTCTGCTTTTACAGTAGAGGGTGTGTCGGTTTTGAGGAATGTGTGCTAGTTCTGATCTGCAGTGCATCGGTTTTATCCACGCAACATCAGCTATGTGTCAGTACCGAGGGTGATGGGTGAGTTTTAAAGGCGATGCACCGGTTCTGCTCATGAAAATGCAGTGATGCGTCAATTCTGCTCTTGCAGCAGAGGTTGCGTCTGTGCTGAAGCAAACATCTTAGTCCTACTTCCAATGGTATAAGAGCAAGGTGGATGGAAGTCTTTTATGTCCCTGAGGCTTCATAGCCAGAGGCCAGCCACCTAGCCCATGGGGTCACTCTGGGATCTCAAGGTAAGTTTGCCAGGTCCAGTCCTTCTCACCCAGGATAAGAGGAGAGCAGGCAACTGGCCAGCACAGCAAGAAAACAATTCTTCCAGTGTAGCAGTCCAGTAGAGTGGCAGCCCGTCAGCAGTACAGCAGTCCATCTTCTTGGCAGGGTATCCTCTGGTCCTAGAAGTGTACAAAAGTTGTGGGGTCTGAGGTCCTGTTCATATACCCAGTTGTGCCAATGAAGTGGGGGAGACTTCATAGAAGGGTCTTTGAAGTGCCCAGCGGTTCTACCTTCCTGCCCTGGCTCCAGACCCACTACAGAGGGGTGTGCAGCCCTTTGTGTGGGGACAGGACACAGTCTATTCAGGTGTAAGTGTGAGGCTGTTCCCAACTCATCCCTCCCACCCTGCCAGGATGGCCCATCAGATTACACGTAAGCACCCTTTGTATGTGACTGTCTAGAGGGAATACACAAATCCCAGCTGTCACCCAACCCAGACATGCTCTCAGAGACAGGGTGCAGGCACACAGGGCTAAGAGCAGGAAAATCCCAACTTTCTAAAAGTGGCATTTTCAAAATTGTAATGATAAATTTGACTTTGCCATTAAAAAGGATTTATCATTACAATTCCATAGGTATTAAACATGAAAGACCTGTCTACTCTCAATCAGGGCTTACAGTTTAATAAGTGTAATAAGGAATCTCCAATGTTATCCTATGAGAGGCGTAGGCCTCTTAGTAGTGAAAAACGATTTTGGGAGCTTGTCACTATCAGGCCTTGCAAAACATAAAAAGCACATGTCTTACCTTTAAGTACATAACACTGTGCCCTATGGGCTTACTAGGGCCTAACCTAAGAGCGACTTATATGTAATAAAAGGGGAGCTAAAGGCTTGACAAAGGGTTTTAAATGCTAAGTCGACATGGCGGTGTAAACTGCACACATAGGCTCTGGAGTGGCAGGCCTGAGACATGTTCAAAAGGGCTACTTCAGTGGGTGGCACAATCAGTGCTTCCCGCCCACTAGTAGCTTTTAATTTACAGGTCCTGGGCACATGTAGTGCACAATATGAGGGGCTCGTAAGTCAAATAAATATTCCAATTGGGGATAAGCCAATATTACCAGGTTTAAAGCAGAGAGTACATGCACTTTAGCACTGGCTAGCAGTGGTAAAGTGCCCAGAGTCCTAAAGCCAACATTAACAAATTTAGCATAATGGGGAGGAGGAAGGCAAAGCCATTTCCAAATGCAGCTGAATCAGTAAGACTTTGTCTTAATATCATGGCTTCTGGTGAATAAGGCCCTCTTACAAGTGGCCTGCTAAATTCTGGTATGTGCGGTAACTCCTGTTACTACACATACCATAATTATTTTGCTTTCCGGTTTCCAACCCCCCCTTAAATTTACCCTTGCAAATTTCTGCAGGTCAAACGTGCTGCAATTAAATGGATGAAAAATGTGAGATAATTATATCATATTTTGGAGTTGCATGCATCAGAATTTGAATGCTGGCCCCCAAAACTCATGGCAGTTTGATTATTATTGCGCTTGATAAATTCCAAACACCTGTAATTATTGCATGGGATAATGGACAACTTGTAAAGACTTGATTACTTACAGCCTCACATACTGACTGGGATGTAGGGCAGCAATAAAGGACCTCCACTTCTATCTGTCTTGGGAAAGTTTCTGTATGTTGCCCCAGCTGTGGTTCAGGGTCTTTGTTTCTGTTTCCACAGTTTGCCTCCATGTGCTTTGGCCTACCTTTCTTCCATTTGCCTTCTGGGGTCTATTGGAGAGCTGTTCTTCTGATGGAGTCTTGTTCTCTTCTAATAGTTAGTCCTATTCATCTCCATCTTTTTCTCATAATAATGGTGTCCATGTACTCCTGCAGACATCTGGTGAACAGTTCCTGGTTGGAGTTGATTCCCATCCAGAAAATGTGCAAGATTATTCTCAGGTTACTGTCTGGAAGGCTGACAGCTTGGTGATGTTGCTTTTTATAATCTGCCAGCATTTTGACCCATACAAGAGTATAGACAGAACACAGTTCTGGTAAAGTCTTAGCTTGGTGTTTGTGTTGTACGGAGATAACTTCCAACACATTGTTCAGCATCCCAAAGGCATTGTTGGCCTTGTTTGATCTGCTCTTAATTTCACTATTTGTCCATCAATTATGTCTTATAGTATTGCCTAGGTAAGTGAACACTTCAGTTATGACTAGACCCCCTCCATCTACCTTCATTGGTTAAGGGATTGGGATGTTGAGTGGCATGACTTGTGATTTCTTCATGTTGGTATTTAGGCCCACTTGCTGTGCACAGATGTTAAAGTGAGATGTTTTTTCAAGCATATGCTGGTGTGTGAGAGAGAGAAAGGCTAAGACATCTGCATAGTCAATGGTATCCAGTGTATAGAGTAGTGTTCATCTGATTCCTTTAGCTTGATCACTGTTGTGTGGCGCATCAACCAATCGATGACTGGGTTGAAGAGCAGCGCTGACCTCAGGCATCCCTCCGTTTCACTGATCTGGACTTCAAAGCAACCAGTAAAATAATCATAGAAGCTCTTAAGGAGATTATCTTCTGCAGAATGTTCTGGGCTCTCATGGTGTATACTGTTAAAGGCTTTAATAAAATCAATGAAGAAGATGTATAGTTGTCTCTGCCACTCCCTGCACTGCTCTATGATGTTTCGTAAAGTAAGTAACAGATCAACACACCCTCTGCCCATGCGGGATCCAGCCTGTTCTTTTTGGAACTGCTTCACCATGGCATGAAAAAAGACTCTATATATTGATTTTCACCAGGATTATAGTTCATATTGACAGAAGGACAATTCCATGCCAGTTGTTATAGTTGGTCAATGCTCCCTTCTTTAAAATCTTGAAAATGATGCCTTGGTTCCAGTCACCTGGCACTTTCTGTCCCTCCCAAATTGATGTTAACATCGTTTGAAGGATCGTGGATGATGTTTGAGGGTCTGGTATGAACATGTATTTGGGTTCTCCTGATCAGGAGCTTTTCTGTTCTTCAGAGATCAGATGGCCGTGCCAGTTTCTTATTTCATCCAAAAAAAGAAAGAAAAAATGCAAGACTTGTTTCAAGTAAAAAATAACTTGTGGAAAGTGTCCATCGCTGCTGTATGTGTGGTGCTACCTGCATTCATTGTGTGATTAAGAGAGACTAGATGGATATATGTGTCTCTTCCAAGATTGTATGCAGGTGCATTCCTCACGTACATTTACCTAGCTACACAAGGTTGTGATGGAAAAAACATGAGGTATTTTGTACACGTGAGCAGATAGTAAAAATGAGGATTGTGTGATAAAAATAATATTGTCATTCTACTGACATTTGGTAGGGTGCCCTACCTTGTGAAAGCTACATATACATGTAATTATTGTAGGAAATACGTGTAGTAAATGAGGAAAACAATTTGCAGATTCTCTCACTTATGTTAATCATATTGTTTTTCCATTATTGCATTGAGCAAAACAGTGGAAGGTTTGCAATCACATTATTAGGTACTGTTAGCCCTGGCCCGCTCTGCAGTGCCACCCCGAAACATGTTGCCTTCACCCCTCTCGTTTTGCTGAATTCATTTTGTAGCAGTTGGACTGTGGGCACTTTACCACTGCTAACCAGTGCTAAAGTGCTTTTGCTATTTCCCTTAAACATGGTACAATGGTCCTCCTACACCTAATTGGCACATTTAATTCACATGTAAGTTCCTGGTAAATGGTGGTACATGTACCCTTGGCGTGTAAAATAAATAATACTAATGGGCCCGCACAACTCAATGTCCCACCTCCTAAAATAGCCTTTGAAAACGTCTCAGGCCTGTCATTGCCGCCTTTAGTGAAGTTTTAAACTGCCATTTTGACCTGATTAAATAAACCTTTCTTTTTATTGCATAATATGTCACCCATAAGGTAGGCTTTAAAGACTCAGAGGGCGGGGTGCATTGTATTTAAAAAGTAGGAACATGTGGGTTTAAGTTTTCACAAGGCCTTTCTCACCAATAGGATAATAGTGGGTTTCCTTATTACAGTTAATATGTGATAACAGAATTTTGGGAGCAGATAAGAAAATTATGTTTACACTCAAATGAATTGTAATTAAAAACCCTCTTTAATGATAAAGTTGGATTTTTGAGTCACAATTCAAAAGTTGCCATTTTCATGTCCTAACATTTTGTGTCTTCTGCCAATATCCTGGGTCACATGACTGTAAATAGCGTAGCTGTTTACATTTGTGTTTTCCTCCCAGACAGTGAAAAAAAGGCGAACAAAGTGTTGGCAGGATGAGCCACCTTTCCAATATAGTTGAGGTGGAACTGCTCCCTTCCCTACTTTCATTTCAAGTGGCTGCCTCAAGTATACACACACACAAAGGAACCTCCCAATAGTCTTTTGTCTCTCCAGACTGGGGAGGGAGGAAGTGACTGGCAGGGGAAGAGAAGAACTTTCAGAACAAGATGTGGGTGTTGCCAGGATGCCCGCCCCCCCCCCCCACACACACACCTCAAAGGCTGACACCAGGTATAAATATTGGACCACTATTCAGATCACTTCTGGAAGACTCAGCAGAAGGAATGCTCTACGGTCATGCTGCTCAAAGGACTGCCCTGCTGCTGGAAGGACTGCCTGCTGCCGTTGAAAAAGCAAGACAGGACCCACTCCTTGAACCAAGGACCACCAGATTTACTCTAAGGGCTAGCTTGCTTGCCTCCTGTGTTAGCTACAAGGACATACCCTCTAGAGACCTCTCCTACATCTGCCCCAGCTCACCAGATCCAACTTGAGCTGTGACCTTCTGCTGACCTCTGCTGGAGTGAGTTCTGATCCCCAAGAGGTACCTCCCAGATCCTGAACCCTTGGCTGGCATCAGAGTCTAGTCCTCCTTGTCCAACTGAGGATTACCTCAAAACATACGCAGAGCAACTGGATGCAGGACCTCGCTTTGCAGCACCTCGAGATCCTGAACTGCAGTTTCATTTGAACTGATGCAGGACTTCACCTCACAGCTCCTGGTCAGCAGCTTTTTCGGAATTGATACAAATTTGCGTAGTGTGATGCGGCACCTCTCATCTCAGCCAAGTACAACCCGGCATGTTTTTACGGGCAGCCTGAACTTTTGACTTTGTTCCGGTCCCATGCGACCAGATAACCCAAGTTTCCACTTTGTGCCTACTTACACTATTTTTATGTAAGACTTTAAAATTGCATGTCTGCAGTTCTACTGATTGGATTTTTGTCCTTTTAGTCTCATTTTATTTATCCAAATGTACATTGGTATGAGATAGTTTAGTGTTGTGTTTTCACTTTTCAACTGCTTGTGTGCTGCATAAATACTTTATACATTGCCTCTAAGTTCAGCCTGACTACTTTTTGCAAAGCTACCAGATGGTTAAGTACAGATTAATGTAATTACTTTTGTGGTTCACCCTGACAAGGATTGTGTTTATTATATGAGTGAGGCTTCCACCCTTCTCAAATAATACCCACATTTCTTACAGGTATTTTGAGATATTTGTACCCCTGTATTCACAAATCATATCAGTTGTTTCTTTGCTGCAGCTCCATGCTTGTCTCAATTTAAAACAAGCTTTGGCAAAGCCTGTAGGTCTCACCTGCAACACCAAAACCTCAGTCGTGTCCCCACATCTGATCTCCAACCCCCAGATCAGCTCTAGGGCATTCTGCTTGCCTGTGCCATCTGCAAGCATGCCACTGAAATCTGGGACACCATTACCACCAACAGCCCCAACGTGATGTTTATCACTTAGACCTGGCTCACACCATCTTCCCCACCCGGCATCGCGACTACAATAAACAGGAAGGAGGCATCGCCATCATCCATAGGGAGACCCTCCAATTTACCACCACCAAAGAAGACATCACATCTATCATGAAGCACCTCAGCTTCCATATCAGTATCAACAGGAACACCACCATCTGAGGAACCCTCACCTACAGACCCTGGCTTCTGCATGAACTGATTTCCTCCCGGCAATCGAATACAAGCACTACATCTTCCTCGGCTACTTCAACTTCCACCTTGGTGACCCCAACAACACAAACTCGGCCAACCGTTTAGAAAACAACATCGGACTCCCACAACTGGCCACTAACCCTGCACACTGCGCAGGACACACCTTGGACCCTACTTTTACGACCAGTGACAGAATTAAATTAAGCCACACCACCGAACTCAGATGGACTGACCATAACATCACCCACTTCTCCATTGCAGGCTCACCACGACTCACCCCCATGCCCTCCACATATGTTCGCTCGAATTGGAGCAAGATAACCGAGACCCAATGGAATACCGCCCACAATGCCACCAGACCCCTCACCACCAGCAACCTGAATATAGCCATCCAAAACTTCTCCAACTGAATCTCCACCTGCGCAGACAACATCATACCTGTGAAAACAATCCACTCCAGTAAACCCTTCAAATATGCCAGTTGGTACACCCACAAGCTTCGCACCCTCAATTGTGAGCGTAAGTGACTGTGGCGATCCAGTAGGAACCCCTCAGACCTCTCTACCTTCAAATCTGCCATTAGCAACTACCACCACCACCTCATGGAAGCCAAAAGGGAGGCCCTAATGAGCTGCATCAAAGCCAATGCCAATCACACAAAAGAACTCTTCAGCATTGTCAGAGAACTTGCCTGCCCCTCAGCCATGAGCCTACAATTTGCCCTTCCCAAACCTTTTATGACTTCCTGGCGGACTACTTCCACAATAGGATAGCAGACATCTACAGCAACTTTGACCCGCAGCCCACCAAACTTACCCACCTCTTGACTCACACCAGCAATTCCAAAAGCCACCTCACCAAATAGACACCACCTAACATGCCAATCACCACAGCGATCATGGCCTCCATCCACTCCGGAGAACCGACAGACCCCTGCCCACACCATGCCTTCAACGTGGGACAGAAGTAAATCTGCTGCACCCACACCAACATCCTCAACGCATCCATCTACACAGTCACTTTCCCTGACCCTGAAAACACCTGGAAGTGAAATCCCTTCTACAGAATCCCTCTGCCCACCCCAACGAGCTACAGAATTACTACCCCATCTTGCTTCTCCCTGGCCAAAGTCTGGTAGAAAGCCATTAACCGTCTTCTCATAGACCACCTGGAAGGGCACAACCTTCTCGACGCCACCCATACTGACTTCTGCTCCAACCACACCACAGAGATAGCTGCTACCGATGACATCAGATCCATCCTCAACGGTTGCCTGATATCCTCCGCGACATTTCAGCGACTTTCAACACAGTCGACCACCACATCCTCATCACCAGACTCCACAACATTGGCATCAGAGGCATCGCCCTCAAATGGAAAACCTCCTTCCTCACAGGGTGCACACAGAAAATCTGCCTACCGCCTTTCCCCTCCGAACCCAAGAACATCATCTACAGAGTCCCAAGGACCTTCCCTCAGCCCCACCCTTTTCACTGCTTACATGACTCCAGTGACTGATATCGCTCACATCCACAGACTCAATATCATCTCATACGGTGATGAGATTCAACTAATCCCTTCTCTCACAGGAGACACCTTCACAACCAGAGTCCTTTTCCAGAACGCCATGTCAAATGTCACTGACTGGATGAGATTCAACTGCTTGAAGTTGAACACGGACAAGATGCTAATGCTCATCTTTGGGAAGAACACTTCTCTGTGGGATGAAATGTGTTGGCCTATTATGCTCAGACCCTCACCTACCCCTGCCAGTCACGCCCACAACCTCAGCATAATACTGGACAGCAATCTTTCCATGAAGTGCCAGGTCAACGCAGTAGCCTCCTCCTGCTTCCACACCCTCCGCATGCTTCATAAGATTTTCAGATGGATCCCCTGAAACACTATATATACCGGTACAACCTCCCATCTCTTCAAACAACTACAAACTATACAGAACACCGCAGTAAGACTCATCCTTGACCTCCCCAAAAAGACCAGCATCACCCCCCACCTCCGAAACCTCCACTGGCTCCCAACCTACAAGGCCCCCCACAACCACAACGTCGAACCCTACTACATCAACATCTACCTGGCTTTTCACCAGGCAACCAGACAATTCTGATCTGCCTTCCTTGCCCACGTCCCCCGCATCCGACAGAGCCGCAGTGGAGGTCGCTTCTTCTTCTAACCAGGTCTCGGAATGACATCCCACTTCACCACCAAACCTCCCTCTCACTTGTCGACTTCAGGAAGAAGCTTGAGACCTGACTGTTTGACTAAGGCTCCCCACTCCTCTGTGCCTGGATACCCCACTGGGTATAAACCTCGCTATACAAATACTGAGTGAATAATTGATTGAAGTTGACCACCTTCTCCCACACCCTTCCCAGCTGTCTAACAACATATGGATAATCTTTTGGCACATTGTTCCCTAACATCAAGGCCTACGGGCATTCGGTGGAAACGTCCCCACTTGGAGCCTCTTCTTCAAAACATCATCAAACTAAAGTACTGCATACTGCAGCTGAGTAGCTACATAATGCAAAAATAAGGCTGGGTGTCATAGTATTCCATTCATCCAAGGCAACTTCTGAGTGTCAAATTTGATAAAACTATATTTTCCTGCCCAACCAGAGAGCACACCCGTCTGTCCAGCTGCCAAATCAAGAAAAACAGCACTGGGCACATAGAATTCTGCAGGGCATAAAGACACCTCTAGAGGAAGAGAGTGTGACAGTGATATTCTGCCAAAATTGATAGTGGCCTTATTGAAAATGATTGTCTTTTGCATGGTGTACCCCCATATTTTCCCCTTGGCTGTTTTTGATAGGTGTAGCACTATGTGCACTTTACCCCTGCTAACCAATGGTAAAGTGCCTGTGTTTCCCCTTTTCCACATGATGAATTTAGCATACCCCTCACTGGCATATTCATCTTACCTATAAGTCCCTAGTATATGGTACAAAGTGTACCCAGGGCCTGTAGGTTAAATGTCAAGAATGGACTGCAGCACTCACTGTGTCATCCGTTACACTGACAATATAAATATGACTGCAGGCCTGCCATGAATGGCCTGGCTGTGCAGGTTTAACTTGAAAATGTCCTTGAATATAAATAAGTCACTCATAAGTAGGCCTTACTGCCCATAATGCAGAGTGCATCGTATTTAAGAGTGGAACATGTCTAATGTTTAACAAATCAATTTTACCAGTATACTGTTCCGTTGGGTATTGTAGATCGTTTATTGAGTCACCACACCCTGAAGGTAACTAGAAGTGCTTGCTTAATGTAGCACAAGCCCTCACCCACCCAAGGGTAGCATACTTCTTCTAAGGCCATGCTCCTTATTGGGCTGGTGCTTCCCAAGTGACCAAGGCTAAGCTAGTGACCATACATTTCTAATTGGAGGACCACAAGGGGGTAAGAGTAGATAGGGCTTTTCCCCGGTTGTTTACCATAGGTTTGTCCCAGCTACCTGAGGCCTGCCCTGCTGCTTGAGGCCGCTCCTGATGTCTGAGAAGGAAGGCTGGATCAGCATCCTTCATTCCAGGTGAACTGGGTGACTCCAGGAGCTGGTAAGCTGTCCTCCTGTTCTAAGGTACAGGGACACAACAAGCTTCAGGTCTTCCTGTAAGTGCCCAGCTGACTGGACCTGCAACTGGACCTGATTGAGCCCTACTGGCTCAGCTGGAGTAAGTTACCGAATCCAAAAGGTGCCTCCCAGTTCCTGGACCCTTCATGTTGCATCAGTTGAGCTCCTCCTCAAAGAAAAAGAGAAATCCTGAAGTTTTGGGCTCTTTGAGACTGCAAATGGGCCTTTTTGTGCCAGGATCGTGCCGCCCATGCTTACCGCCACTGCAGAGGTCCAGTGAACACAAGCCTTCATGCTAGAACAACCGCCAGCGCCTCAAGAACTGCCCTACACCTTATAGCATCAACAGCCCTCTGTTACTGCCAACACGAAGCTCCAGCAACGACCATCTGCAGCGCCGGACAAAATCTTCACTATGCAGCAATGACCATCTGCAACGTTTCGGCATGCTCTTCACACTGCACCAATGACCATCCGCAACGCTGTACTTTCTTCTCACGGCCTCCTCCATAAATGATCTACCCAATGCCTCTAAATGCAGCCTTCTTTTGTGTCAAGCCACCAGAAGGTTAACCACAAGTTAATTTAGTGAATTTTTGTGGTTTTACCCAGACAAAGACTGTGGCTGTTGCTTGAGCAGGGTTTCAACCCCCTCAACCAACAACCCAGTTTCTCACAGAAATGTATAATTCAAGTTCATGATTTTTAATTTTTGTTTCTCTCTCTATATCCCCTGTGATTGAGCTCTCATTGTAAAATTTAAGTAAATGGCAATCTTATGATTATCAAATCAGGGGGTATCAATGTTTATAGCTGCCGGCAGTATTCTCTACTCTGTCTATATAATTCAAGAGCTTGTTTTTTACTGCCCTTGGAGGGCTCCCAAGCTGGGGGCCAAGAGACCAGAGACCTGTGCCCTATGTCAGCGGTGAACATGGCTGACATCCCCAGCGGTTTGACCACTCGTAGGATCCCATTTTCATCTCAACATCCTCTGTTCTATCTCCAAGTGTTTTAGACAGTACATACTATTTGGTCACTTTGTCTCTGAGTGTTCACTTCAGCTTTTAGTCATTGAGGTTGTTCTCCGTTGATTGGACTATTTTTAACCTCTTCAGTGCCCATGACGAGATAGTCTCGTCATGGAGCACGGTTGCGCTGTGCCCATGACGAGACTATCTCGTCATGAACCCCACCCACTAGTGCAACGCCCGGCACAGGAGGGGGAAAGGGCGTGGCACTGAAGGGGTTAAAACCTTTCTCAGTTCTGTACACAGAACTTTTACCTCAGTCATTACAGTGCCTATCTTTGTTTTCTAATGCTCCTTTCAAGTCCTGAATTGGCAACAGTAGGTCTGCCATCATGGATTCCTTGTTCTGTTCTCCATGATGTATCATTGGGGAGCAGTTGGCTGGTGAGTGTTCCTTTGTGTTGTGCCCTGGGACATCATGCTTTGGGTGATTGAGTTTACATGCATTATTTACTTTATCTTTACACATTATGGGAATTTTATCCTGTGGGTCAATGGGTATAAGGAATTAGGTAGATAAACTTGAGATCACAGTAGTGTTCTCCATCTCCTGGGGGCATAGAAGCCCCGTCACAGCGATCACTCGCCTTAGGTTAGTGCCAGTATACCCTGTGGCCCACGAGGTGCTCCTACTATACAGGATCTAAGTGAGACACAACCATCCCAACCCACTATCACAGAGGATATCGCAGTAGGTTTACAACTCGAAGGGCTTCTCAAGTGGGTTACCACTCTGTACAGTGGTCCCTCAGGCGCAATGACAACCAATATTCAAAATGATGGGTAACATATTGCTCCAGTGGTCCTCACACTCATACTTCAGGCAGGGATCTGTTGTATTTCCGCACCCTGCTGACACACTGGCAGCAGATAAGCCACAAGAGAGTTCACCCAGCCTGCTTGAGCTATAACTGAAGGAAACCACCACAGAATTCAGCTCAGTCAGAGAGTAAAAGCAACAGTTCTTTGCAGATCAGGTGATATTAGTTAGGTTCCCAGGGCTGGCACTCATTAGTAGATCCACAAGCAGACATCCAGGCACGTGGGCCACTGCAGAGGAGCTCCAAGTCCCAAAGCCGTCCGCAGACCCGAGATGTCTGCTGCCCAGTCTTCATTTCTGTTTTGAGTATCCCAGGCTTGGAGCGGGGAGACACAGATACCTTAGTATCTGGCAGTCGCTGATGTAATGGCTGCTCCTGGCCCCTGTCCCCCTATATCAGCAGCCCAAGCCACATTGGGCTACACCATGTTGGACCCCGCTCACAGGGCAGATCCTCATCAGCAACAGAACTCAATGCACCTGAGTGGGCTGGGGCAGTGGTTGGTGGGGCAGGAAGTTTGCGTCACCGATGATCAGACTTGTCTGGATTTCTTTGAGGGGGATGATGAAGGATAATATAAAGAGGAATTGGAGCTGCTAACAAAGACATGTTATTGGCCTTCTTAGCAGGCTATCTCCCCAATTTTACCTGCTATTTCAGCTCTTTCAAACATCTCATGGATTAGCCGCTGCACACATGTTAACTGGCATTGTTGAACATAGCAATCAAAAAGCCACCTGTTTCAATCAATGGTTAAATCTTTATTGTTGAACTTGATGTGCTCCTGGGGTATCGCTCTCTGATCGTGAGCGTGGCCAAGTATTCTCTTGATAGTTCAGCCCTGAAGTCTGGTCTGAATCCCCCTAGGCACAATCCTTCACCCTATGAAAGAAGGGTTTAAATCCTTTTGTATTTGATGGTAAAAACATAATAGTCGAAGTTTGCAATCGAATGGTTTTGTTTAATGGACTTCATTTCAATCCATCATCGTGCTGGTTCAATGGCGATAATCATAATCCATTTGTCTTCTTAAATGTTATCCAATGCATTTCGGGCATGGTGGCCTTCATCAGGGATCACTTTATAGTTAAACAAAATATGCAATGATACAGTGAGGAAACCATCTTTATGAATGAAATTGAAAGTACACAAATGTGTTATTAAATTAACATGAACAAACATCTTCGGTTCATCATATTGAGTGCATGGTGCTGAAAAGAAAAGGGACTCGCAATATCATAGGATATTGTATTCAAGGGTAAATGGGGGAAAATAAGCATACAAATAAATGGGTCAGTGCTCTGAGGGTGGTCATAGTAAAACCAGTGTGGTTAATCGAGTAAATAAAGTCGTGTTGCAGGGATGCGATGGCAGAACCAAACTGAAAATTAAATTAAAACGTGCTCTGAAAAAACTGCGGTACTTTACTCAAACGTGCTCTGTGCTCTAAGGGTGGTCATAGTAGAACCAGTACGGTTAATTGAGTAAATAAAGTTGCGTTGCGATGGTGCGATGGGAGAACCAAACTGGAAATTAAATAAAGACGTGCTCTGAAAAAACGGCGTAACTCTGTTAAAACGTGATAGTCTCAGTCACCTGTTTATAGATGAACGTTTAAGCCTTAAAAGCGTTCAATCGATCAGTCAATAACAATAAATGGATAGTGTTAGAAATGGGATTTCTGGTTGGCTAGGGCTTGCGCCAACGCCAGGCAGAAACCACCACTCTAGTCAGGGCTGGGGAGTTACACGCCAAAGATAACCCCTGCTCACCCCCTTGGAAGCTTGGCACGAGCAGTCAGGCTTATCCCGGAGGCAATGTGTAAATCGTTTGCGCGCGCACCCAGCAACAACACCCAAGGCCCACCACAAAGGAAACTCCACACAAGGTATTATATAAAAATAGCCTTTGTATTATAATAAACACAGTAGATGATAATCACACAATTTACACTGTGCCAACTGGCACTGGGCAGAATTTTACAAGGGACTATTTACACGGGACAGGGCCACATGGGCCACTGTCAGAATTAGCACAAATCACCAAGTGTACATGTAGAACATAACACCAATTAGCACTGTAGAACACAACCAGTAACTACTGGCGCAATAATGACCTCAGCGTCATCACACTAGCATCAGGTATAAAACATATCCTGTATCCATCACAGGGGCATAAAGACATTTATGCAATTTCTCATCCGTCTAGCATTAGACCTAACCACCTAAGTATACCTACACTAGGGGCGTATATCGCACAGGGAAGTACATTCTCCCAACCATCAACCTAAAAAGGTAAAACAACCTCCTAGGCAGAAAAGACCACATTTAGAGGTATAAGACACAGGGTGCGCAAAACATGCTATATACAGTACATTTCCTAGCACCAAAAGCATGAACACAGGGTGCGCAAAACATACTACACTGTACATTTCCTAGCACCAAAATCACATTAGAGTCCAGGTTGTGCCAGAACCTAAACGTAGCAGCTACCCACTACTTGCTGGGCAGCTGGGGACAAGCACAGGGCCTAAACGCTGCAGCTGGCACTAAGTGCTGCGCAGCTGGGGAAGGCACATAGTAGGCAGGGGCTCTCACTAGCCCCTGAAACAATATCCAGAACGTTGGAGCCACCTAGGCTCGAAAATGACATGTCCCCATGGAGCGCACGGGCTCCTGAAATAATGGTGTGCCAATATAGAAAAGGGGCTTGCCCCAAAGTACTGTGGAGCGCACTGGCGCTCTCTGGGCAAACAATGCTGGGTTGGAGCCTCTCTGGCTCAAGACAATTCTGCCCCCGCATCACTAGAGCCACCCGGGGCTCTAAAAATACAATACGGACCATCGTTGGAGCCTCGTGGCTCAAAACCAGTTATTCCCACATCGTTGGAGCCACGCACAGGCTCTAAAGATATACATCTGTGCCCCGTGTTGGAGCACGCCGGCTCAGAAAGTAACTAATGCCCCCGATGGAGCGGCCCTCTGCCATGTGGGGGCCGCTCTGGCAGGAGGCACCGGCACTGGTGCCTCGGTCCCCCCCTTCGCCCCGAGCCCTCGTTAATCACCGGCTGGGGCCAAGGTAGGACTCTACTCGTGACACTGGCGGGGCTCCTTCTGCTCCCGGGTGCTTCTCGATGGAGCCTGCGAGGCTCCGGGACTTCAGTTTGCCGGGCAGTGGCCGCACTTCCCCTTCCGTTCCGCGGCCCCTCCCACAACCAGGCGGGCCGCGGGCTCGGCGATGCTTATTAAATGCAGCTCGGGCCGCGGCGGTGATTTCTTTTGCGGCGGCAAAGTGAGGGGTAGGCTCCCTCGGTTATTTAAATCGAGAGCGGTGTGAGCACCCGCGATTAGACTACAATAAGCGGGGTGGGCACCCGCATTAGTCATAAAATGGAAACGAAGACGCAGGGTGGGCACCTGCATAAAATTAGCGCAAAAGCAGCGGGGTGGGCACCCGCGAGACCAGCATCACGGGGGAATCCCTACGTCGGGATTCCCTCGGCGGAGATCGCAGCCCAGCGCTGCAAAGGCCCACATGTTCCTCCTTCCTGGGGGGAAAGATAGCGCTTTAGGTCAACAGAAAGTCCTGGAGGCATCAGGGGGGCAATGTAGGGCCCAGGGGCCAGCACACAGGGCCCTCCAGCAGGGAGGCAGCCCCCATGGCGGTCCCTCCTGGGCCCCACCAGCAGCAAGCCCCCTCCTGCCAGGATCCAAAGCAGAACAAGCAATAAAGCGCTCACCAGGCGCTAGAAGTAAAGTCCTCCAGTATCCAGGGCATCCAGGGGCTGGGCAGGGCCCAGGGAGGCAAGCCTTCCCCTGGGCCCCAGCAGCAGCGCGCCCCTGGTAGATTCGAGTCAAAGCAAGAACATTTTCATGGGGTCACAGCCCCTCTTTTATACACCAAATGCCTTTGTCTCAAGGGTGCAGGGAAGGGGCAAACCAGATACAACTGGTTCCTGAGCACTTTGTTTTGCTCAGCCCCTCTCCCTATTCACAGCACAGGCCAGGGTCATCAGTCGCACCACAGGGGGCGGAGCCAGCATTGTGTGGGGAAAGCCCAGCCCTATTCAGGACCCAGGTGTACTCCTCCCACCCATCTAGCTGCTGATCTCCGTATTCACCACTGGGTGACTCCTCCTGACTCTGGGGATTCCCTAGCCCGTCACCTGACCTCAGCCAGCCAATCACCAGACAAGGCACTCATTTCACACTGCACACAGAAGTTCCCACTTCTAGAAGTGGCACTTCCACACTAGACACAGCCACGCCGCACACATCATCGTGCAGCATTTAATCACACGAGTCCGCACATACCAAACTCGCACCTGCACTCCCCACGCATCAGGAACTAACATGGTCACTCAGATCCCCCATGCATTCCTATGGGAGGGCAGGTCAGTCTCACCAAACCATACATAGAGCGCACGCGCTTTCCACTGGGACACAGTGTGAAAGCGCCTAGAGGCCTAAATCCACTAATACACCATAGGGAAAAAGCTAATATACTGCAAAAAGTTCTGGGGGTGAACTTGCCAGAAGGGCCAAGTCCAACAGATAGTCTCGCAAATCCAAACTTACTTGGATATTTTTGAAAACTTAGTCAAACGACCTAATGAAACTCAACTTTTCGAAAACTCCTAAAAACAACAACCTAATGAACAAAGAACGGGATGTTCTCAAAAAAATAGCTAATAATCCTTTGAATATTTGTCAAAGAGCAGACAAAGGTGGAGCTTTGGTTATCATGAACTCCACCCATTACACAGCAGAAGTAGAAAAACATATCAATGATCAACTGACCTACGCGAAACTCAACATAAACCCCACCAAGCAATTTTCAAAGACCTTACAGCATGTATTAACTAAAGCAGCCAACAATGGAGTAATCAACGAAAAAGTTAACAAATTCCTTACTCAAAACAACCCGAAAAGTCCCATAATATACATGCTGCCAAAAATTCACAAACATCTCCACAATACACCTTTCCGACCAATAGTTTCAACTAAAGGCAGTATACAGTTGGACAATTCCTTGATCGCTACCTCCAGCCAAGTGTAATAAAGATGAAAAGTTTCATTCGTGATACCACCGACTTCTTGACTAAATTGCAACAGGTCCAGATATCAGACATGAAATCCACTTTACTTTGTACTATTGATGTCAAATCATTATATACATCCATACCCCATCAACATTGAAGCAATCGAACAGACATTATTACAGACAGACTTGGATCAAAACTTACAATTATTCCTCATGGAATTCTTATATTTTACACTTTACCAAAGCTATTTCACATGGAAAGACCATTGGTTTCTCCAGTTGAGCGGAACTTCAATGGGCAATTGCACAGCACCGGCGTACGCCAATATCTTTATGAGCCAATTTGAGGAGGATTACATACTATCCAAATAGATTTGAAAAACTCACACCAAGCTGTTTGTGAGGTTCATCGACGACATATTCATTATATGGACCGGAAAATACACACTACTTAAGACGGCTTTCAATGAACTCAACTCAATCGACGACAGGATCCAATTCACATTCGACATTCAACCAGAACAGATCACAATCTTGGATGTTCAAATCACCAAAACTCTCAATGGTTTTGAGACGGATCTTTTCAGAAAGAAAACCGATAGGAACAACATTCTCCACTATAACAGTTTCCATCAACAACCACTTAAAAACCACCTACCATATTCACAACTACTACATGTCAAAAGAATAGTTTCCAACCCTATTAGACTCAAGGATCAAATACAAGAAATGTTATCACGATTTGCTGAGCGAGGGTATCCCAAAATTATCTTAGACCAAGCTCAACAACGATGTCAATCAAAAACAAGTGATCAATTGATGAAAAATACACCTAAACCAACCCATTACCAAATGGTAGTAGAGTCTAAGTTTTCTACTCTCAGTCATGCATACAAAAAGATAATCAAGAAAGACTGGGCGATTTTAAGCATGGAACCACATTTTAAAAACCTGTTTGTTCAACCACCAATTTTTGCATATAATAGAGAAAATAATCTGGGAGAAAAATTGAAAATCACCAAGAAAAACACCCAATACACCACATTAGCTCCTCGTCCTGTCTTCCCGTCCCATTCCTTACCAGTGAGCAGCTAGTCTGCTCCCCAGAACCCTATACCTAGCAGAATGTTTTTAGCACTTCCCCCAATATGGCACCACCAATCAGGTGAGCATATAGGGGGAAGTGCGTCACACAAACTTCCTGTTCATTTTTTTCTGCCTTCGCAGTCTCTTTGCCTAGCAGGATGTGGGTGGACGTGGTACGGTATGTTTATCGTTTTTTTCTTGTTGCCGGCGGCCTGCTGTAGCGGCTACCTTCTTCTGTGTTTTATTGCGTGTGATGACTCTGTGCGTGCTTTTCCACGGCTCACTCTAGCGGACGTCTGCGCCTATATTTTTTCATCGCGTGTGGTGTGCGGCGTGCTGTAGCGGCCGCTCACCTGTTTGTTGTCCCATTTTCGCCCTGCTTTAGCGGGCGCGGGTGTTCTTGGGTTCCCTGTGGCGCAGAACGTCCCTTCTGGGTTCCCCGCCTCGTTAAGAGGTTTCTGGCGGCCAGGGCTCTCCTTTATGCTTCCGCCTCTCGGTCAGTTTCGCGAGAGGTCAGGGACCTTGTGAATTCCTTCCCTTTAAAAGGGTGTTTTTTTCTGTGGGTCCTCGACCTTTTGCTGGTTATTGGAGTGCCTGATTCTGCCTTTTTTTGCCATTCTCGCTGCCATGGACCAGGGTGCCTCAGGCTCTGCTGCTCCTACTTTGGATGCCCTGCGCCTCATTGTTAATGAGCTGTCTCTGCTGCTTTCCGGGCTCGGTAGGTAGCTGGCCCTCCTGCCAAGGTTCCTCGTGGGTCTATTGATCCACCTGGTACTCCTACTGAAGAATTGGCTGAGGAAGAGGAGTGTGTACGTGGGCGTTTTGTTCAGGGTGCGGAGCTCTCTGATTTGTTCTCTCATGTGCATGATAATTTGGGTTTCGCACCACCTGCTTCTGAGATCCTGGAGTATGACTTCTTTACCCAATCTCTCCAGCCAGCACCGGAGTCCTTCCCCTTGCATGGTGCTGTGCGCAGGGTGCTGAATCATGAGTGGAAGGAGGTTGACAAGTCCGCCTTCCCGCTATTTTTGTCCAGGCGTTACCCTTTGGAGGGGTTTGCGGCTGAGTTTCCACAGGCTGTCAAGGTGATGGCTGGCCTTTCTTCACAGGGTTTGGTCCTGTCTGATGATGCTCTTCCTTCCGACGCTGTGGATAAGTGTGTTGAAGGGGCGGTGATGTGTTCTTACGCCGCTTCCAACTTTTCTGTCAGGGCGATGGCCTATTCCAATTACATGGTCCTAGTCCCTGCTGAAGGATTTCCAGTCCCTGGCTCTTCTTTTGTAGGATGGGGAGGATGCCTCCTCTCTCTTGGCCCTCATGGAGTTGCAGGTGCGCTATTTGTCCGGTATCTCCTTTGACAATTTGAGTGCCGCTGCGGCTGCTTCCGGTGCTTTGATTGCTGCGAGACGTCATATATGGATGCATTCCTGGAAGGCTGAGTCTTCTCAGAAGGCGGTTCTACTTAAGTTGCCATTTGTGGGATCCAAGGTGTTCGGGCCCAGGCTGGAGGACATGGTCAAACAGTCGGCGGAGAACTGCAAGCTGGTGGCTCCTGTCCACCCTCCTTCTCGGGGTTGTGGTTTTAGCTATCGCCGGGCCTTTGGTCCTGTGGCTCGAGGTGCTTTGTAGCCCTTTCGTGGCAGGAGTCGTGGCCGGGGGGCCCCTGGAGGTGCCAAGCCCCGTGCCCCTGCTGGTGGTGCTGCCCCCGCCCCTTCCTCTGCACAATGACTGTCTGCTTTTTTCCAGTTGGGGGTCGCCTACGTTTTTTCCTGTCCCAGTGGTTGTCGATTCCGGATGCCTGGGCGGTGAAGACTGTGTCCGAGGGCTACAGATCGAGTTCTCTTTCCCCCCCCCCCGGCCTTCTGAGTGACCCCCCTTCCCCGTCAACCTCTCCGTTGGGAGGCTTTGTTGGACAGTGTGCACCTTCTGTTGGACAAGGCGGCTATAGTGGAGGTTCCTCCTCTGGAGCGGGCCAGGGCTGTTATGCGATCCTCTTCCTGGTTTCCAAAAAGGATATGCTGGATCTGCACCCTGTATTGGATCTCAAGCGAGTCAATCTCTTCATCCCCCGTCGCACGTTCAAGATGGTTACTTTGTTGTCCATCCTGCCTCTGGTGCTTTACGGGAACTTCTTGGCTTCCCTGGACTTGATGGATGCTTACCTACATGTCCCTATCCATCAGAAGTATCTCCGCTTTGCTGTTGGTTCCCGGCACTTCCAGTTCCGGATGCTTCCTTTCGGCCTTTCGTTGGTGCCAAGAGTTTTCATGAAGCTCTTGGCCCCTCTGGTGGGTATTCTCCATTCCAGGGGTGTTCAGGTTTTTCCCTATCTTGACGATTGGTTGATTGTCTCTCCTTTTTCTCAGGCTCTGTCGGATGTGGTCCTGGTATGTCATCTTCTAGGGTCCTTTGGGTTCCGCATCAACCACCGGAAGTCCTCCCTAGTGCCCTCCCAGTCTCTGAAGTTCCTGGGGGCTCTGTTCTGTATGGATCTGGGGTTTGTGTTCCTTTCCAAGTAGCGTCAGTTGACTTTGTCTCGTCACCTTTCTTGGGTTCTGTCCCGATCCCAGGTGTCTGCCCGGCTCTGGTTGCAGAGTCAGGGGGAGATGCCTTCCACTCTACATCTCCTTCCTTGGGCCCGGCTGCATTTGTATCCCCTCCTGCATCATGTTCTGGCCCACTGGGACCCTGCCTCTCTGGACTACGAGACTCTTATTCCTGTCACCCCGGAGATTCGGGCTGCCCTCCAATAGTGGTTGTCCCCTTAGTCTCTTTCCCGGGGCTTCGACCTGCTTTCTCCTCAGGCTGTGGTTGTTCTGTCGACGGATGCCAGTGCCATGGGTTGGGGGGCGGTCTTGGGTCTGTCCAAGGCGCAGGGTCGGTGGTCCCTGTTCGAGTCTCGCCAGTCATCGAACTGACAGACAGACAATTCTTTATTGTTTGATTAATTCAGTCATCGAACTGGAAGGAGTTGAGGGCGGTTTGGTTGGCTCTCCTCTGGTTTGCTTCGCTTCTTCTGGGTCGTGCTGTCTCGGTGCAGACCGACAACCAGGTTGTTCGGGCTTATGTGAATCGCCGGTCTCTGTTTCTCCTCTCCAGGATGATCGGTCTTTGGGCTGAGCGCAATCTGTTGTCTCTGACAGCGGTGTATCTACCGGGGACGGAGAATGGGCCTGCGGACTCTCTGAGCAGGGGGTTCCCTTCCTCTGGGACGATGTGTCTGTCTCCTCTTCTGTTTCAGCAGATTGTCCTCCGGTTCGGCCTTCCCTGGCTGGATCTGTTTGCCTCGGTGGAGTCGGCCCTTCTTCCCCATTTTTGCAGCCTGGTTCCATCTCGCCTTGCCTGGGCGGTCGACGCCTTCACGGTTCCTTGGTCCCTGGGTCTTCTGTTTGCCTACCCGCCTTTTGGTTTGATCCCCCGGGTCCTCCGGAAGCTTCGGTTGGATCGGGCGGAGATTCTTCTGGTGGTGCCGAAAGGCCCCGGCGGCCTTGGTTTTCCCTTCTGTTGTCCTTGTTGGTTTGCCCCCATTGGCAGTTTCCTCTATGGCTGTCCCCCCTGCGGACTCCTCTCCTCCGGGTGTCCTCTCTGCGCCGTCTCCAGCTGGGGGTCTGGCACTTGAAAGTTTGAATTTGTTGGTCCAGGGTTGTTCTGACGAAGTGGCCCGGAGTATCCAGTTGTCGAGGCGTCCTTCCACCTTAAGGTCTTACGACCATCATTGGAATAACTTTTGCTCCTGGTGCATTGGGAAGGGTTTGTTGTCCTCCTCCTGTGCGGCTTCTCGGGTGCTGGACTTCTTGCGTGATGGCTTTGTCCTGGGTCTCGCTGTTTCAACGCTCTGTGCGCAGTGGGCTGCCATTCTTGCTTTCCGGGGTTCTGAGTTGTCCTCTATCTCCCCCTTGGTGGCCCGCCTTCTGCGGAGTTTTCTGATTCAGCGTCCTGTTTTTCGCTCTCCCTGGCCTGGGATCTTCCTCTTGTTCTGCAGGCCTTGACTGGGCCCCCCGTTGAGCCTCTGCTTTCGGTGGACCGTAAGTTCCTTACGGCTAAGGTTGTGTTTTTGGTGGCCGTTTCTTCTGGTAGACGGGTTGGTGAGATTGGTGCCTTGATGGCCTCTCCCCCTTTTTTACGTTTCTGCTTGGACAAAGTGATTCTTCGTCCTTGTCAGTTTTTTCTTCCCAAAGTGTTGTCTGGTTTCCACTGTCAGGAGGATATCGTCCTCCCTGTTTTTTTTCCAGACCCCTCTTCCCCGGAGGAGGTGGTTCTGCATACTTTGGATGTCTTGCGGGCTCTCCGCATCTATTTGGATCGTTCCAGTGCCTTTCGTAAGGTCGATTGTTTATTTGTTACCTACGGGACCTCGGGTAAGGGGCTTCGTCCCTCCCTGTCCACCTTGTCCCGTTGGGTGAAATGTGCTGTGATTTCTGCCTATGAGTCCGCACACTGTCCCCTCCCTTCTTCGGTACAGGTTTGTTCTACCAGAGGTGTCTCCTCATCTTGGGCCATGTTCAAGGGTGCCTCCTTGCGTGACATTTGCAGTGCTGACACTTGGCCCTCTCCCCATACGTTTGTGTGCCACTACCGTCTTCAGTTGGGGATGGCGGCCTCGGCTGCTTTTGGTTCTCATGTTTTGTCTGCTGTACATGATGTTTGAGTTGTACTGCTTTCATTTGATTAAATGGACCTGTTTTCACACAGATATCTGGTATTTCTTTCTTGCAATCACTGTGTGCTTTGGCATGGGCTCACTGGTCAGGAATGGGACGGGAAGACACTCCGAGTCCTGGTCTTCCCGTCCCATTCCTGAGCCCTTCCCTCCCTCCCGGTGTTTTTTCTTGGAGGTGATTGTTTTTCTTTCTGGGTTTTCTTTGGTATTCTCAGGAAGTTTGTGTGACGCACTTCCCCCTATATGCTCGCCTGATTGGTGGCGCCATATTGGGGGAAGTGCTAAAAACGTTCTGCTAGGTATAGGGTTCTGGGGAGCAGACCAGCTGCTCACTGGTAAGGAATGGGACGGGAAGACCAGGACTCGGAATAATGAATATTACCGGTGAGTAACCGAGCATTCAAGGGCACTCAACCGTGTTACAAATGCAATAATTGCAACATAATCATTCTGGGAACTAAGATGACACATCCAAGGAAGGGCACCGTCATCAATTTAAAAGTTTCGGCTACATGCAACTCTAAAAGCGTAATTTACCTTTTGAAATGCCCTTGTGGAATTGTTTACGTAGGGAGGACTGAAAGTAACATTAAGATCAGGCTTAATGACCACAAGAGCAACATCCGTACTAAAAACATAAAGTCAACAGTAGCTTGTCACTTCAAAGAACACAGACACAACATCAGTCAACTGAAATATCTTGTTTTGGAAACCATTGATAAAATAGAAGGAAGAGATAACACTAACGTTCTACTTCAATGAGAAGATGTTTGGATTCGAAAATTAGGCGCCCTTAAACATCATGGAATGAATGACAGGATGGAGTTTCAATGTTACCTATAACACATAGACTCTTCCAATCAGGACATCTAGTTATTCATAACTATTACTCAGTTTCAGATTTTATGACTGCACACTTTTCCTTCCCTGATGTATTTGTATGATTTTGATTTGCATTGATTATTTCGCAACGATTTTCTCCAATCTTTTCTCCTGCTCCGCCTTATACTGAATTTATAATTCATATGAACCCTATGATCCGATAGACCTAACCAGCTCGTGATTACAATTGACATTTTCAAGATCTAGCATGGATTTACTTTGATGAACAGCATTGTAACTTTGTTAGTGAACAACTGTTTATTGTTCTATCACGTTATTGAAACACTCAATATATGCTTTTTTACATTAACTTCACCCTTTACAAGATGGCCGACACTGCCGGATGCATTTTCACCCGGTCCTACTTTGTTGTCTATTAGGACACACGTAACTTATAAATAACACCCGTCGGTCACGGCGTTCTCGTTATCAACCTTACGGCAATACCCAAAATCTTTCCTGCATGTTTATACGGGATACATAACACACCAAGTAAGTTCGGATTTGCGAGACTATCCATTTATTTTCATTAACTGCTCAATTGAAAAGCTTTTAAGGTTAAAACGTTCATCTATAAACAGGTTAGTGGGACTATCATGTTTTAACAGTCACGCCGTTTTCTTCAGAGCACGTCTTTATTTAATTTCCAGTTTGGTTCTCCCATCGTACTGCCGCAACGCAACTTTATTTAGTCGATTAACTGTACTGGTTCAAATATGACCACCCTTGGAGCACTGAGCATGTTTGAATAAAGTAACGCCGTTTTTTACAGCACGTTTTTATTTAATTTTCAGTTTGGTTCTCCCGTCGCATCCCTGCAACGTGACTTTATTTTCTCGATTAATCACTCTGGTTTTACTATGACCACCCTCGGAGCACCGTCCCATTTTTACGCTTATTTGCCCTTATTTATCCTTGAATACCATATCCTACGATATTGCGAGTCCCTTTTCTTTTCAGCACCATGCACTCAACATGATGAACCGATAATGTTTGTTCCTGTTAATCTAATAACACATTTGTGTACTTTCAATTTTATTCATAAGGATGGTTTCCTCACTGCATCATTGCGTATTTTGTTTAATTATAGAGTGATCCCCGATGAAGGGCACCATGCCCGAAATTCATTGGATAATATTTGAGAAGACAAATGGATTATGATTATCGCCATTGAACCAGCACGATGATGGATTGAAATTAAATCCAGTAAACAAAACCATTGGATTGGAAACTTCGACTATTGTTTTTTTACCATCAAATACAAAAGGATTTAAACCCTTCTTTCATAGGGTTAAGGATTGTGCTTAGGGGGATTCAGCCCAGTCTTCAGGGCTGAACTATCGAGAGAATTGTTGAACATAGCTCAGGCCATAGATTTTACTAAGGTACATAAGGAAATGTGTCATTGTTTGATTTTTGGCATATAATATAAAATAACTTCTCCACTTCCTATAGCAATTTACTGGCATATTTTCTGCTGCCTGGATCCTCCTCTTGCAAAGTTGCTAATTGGGAACTGAGAGTGCTGGGTCTCATGTGCACTCTTTTTGACAAATTGTGATCAGTCATGGCATGAATGGATGGAGTGAAAATAGAGCAAAAGCACACAACCGCACAGGCTTCAGCTGTAGGCCACCATAAAAGTATATACTGGTCCATGGTTTTCTGCAATTTTGCCCAGTCCTACTTATTCCAAAGGGGTGGAAATAGAGAGAAGACAGGATAGAAGTAAAAAAACTGCATCATTATTGCTAAGTATGTCTTTACGGCTTCCTTCTGTGTCCATGTAAACAAGTGCATTGTTGTCATACAGCCAACATGAATGTCCTTGTGATAAACAGACATTAGCATGATATCCCTTGCACAGAATTAGAACTCATCACAGTAGTGCCATGGATCACAGCCAGCAGACTGCAGTCAGAACATCAATTTGCTACTGGTTGTAGTAGAGTTCTGGAAGGATGGCGCACACTATAATGAACTCAAAGTGCCAGAGAAAGTACGTCAAACATTAGTGTGTTTGCAGGTGCTACAACAGGTCATGTGTATATCCAACTAAGGTAGCTTCTGCTTCCTCAAGGGGACCTACTGGCTTTGCCAGTGCTGCTTCTGGTTTGCAGTTATGACTCAGTCCCTCTGAGATAAACCCCTTGATCCTGTACTTGCAGCCGGAATTATTACAAGGCACTGACATCATTTCCAAAATGTATCGGAGTTCCAAACCTATTGCTGTCAAGCAGAGAAACCCATCACTGATCGCCCAGGTTATCACTCGAGAGTCAGGAGCGGAATCACAGTATTTGATTATCTATTTGAAGTGAAATAATTCACAGGGTCCCAGGACATTAGTGAAAAACACTAGTATCAATAAAATATACTGAAAATGACGCACAGACAACCCCAAGACCTGGTCAGAAGATCACATAATATGTGATCAATTTGTGTATAAGAGGATGCTGTGCGTAATTAACGAAGCATTACCGAGACAATTCTGGGTACCTGTAGTATATTTGGCTTTTAACATGTGGTTGTAATTACGTGCCTTTTTGTCACTAAAGGAAAAGGATAATTTCCACGGCTGTTCCATGAATTTGTAGTGAAAGCATTAATAACTCATGTCCCTCCCATTTGCAAAGTATTAGGTGCAAGGGTGAGCCCTCAGTGGGCAGATATATCTGCTTGCCAGCGGTGAAGGTACAGTAGGCACAGGAGGTGTTGAGAGGTGGGAGCACAATGATGGGGGTGGGGAACGCAGATCAAGTTCATCAATTGTAAACGAGGTACAAAAAGTTGAGATGTCACAAAGTTTTGTAATGTCTTCCTCATTGAAGTCTTCCTGACAGAGGTCATAGAAGCAGCCAAAATCAGTAAAACATCAAACTTAAGAGTGGCATTTGGATTTAAGCTGTTTTACGCTTACCAGATCTGAAATATCGAATGGAAACGTAACATCTGTGACTGAAGTCCTTCTTTCAAAGAGAGATTGTTTGCTGAAACTTCAACTGGGCTTTGTAACCAGGTAATTGCAGGTCTTCATGCACCACGTGGCCATCTCTTCAACTCAATGATCTCCCAGGTTTTTCAGTGAAACGCACATTTTATTATTGCTCATTACACTACATAATCCAGTTCAGCAAGCATACTATCGTAAGGGCACCCACCATCCATGACTCCTTGAAAATAAGCCACTGCCTACAGATTACATTGATATTGCTATTCTGCTGGTGAAACCACTCGCTCATTGTGCAGTATTAAGTCACATTTGGTTTATTATTTCTTATTGTGTTTAGCATTATGTCCTGTGCTTTCCATTCATTCGAATGAGGTTATACTGTAAATATATTTACGAGCTAGATTAAAAAAGTGTCTGCACATTGTAGTGTCGCGCCAGTAATGCAACTGGAGCGTCGGATCAGACACTATCTTCATATGTTGGGTTGTCTATTTTTAAACCCCTCACTGCATAGAAAAGTGGACTAGACCTCAATGTCACGTGGGGTAAAACAATAAAGAGTAGTGACTGCTAGGCGTGGCCAGGGAGTCTTGGATGAAGGCCTGCTGAAACAGTTCACTCCGAGTAAATCACAACTCTGTGTCAGTGTCATTATTGATAGGCCTCTGCCGACAGGGTACACCTTGTCAGGGCAAGACATTAAGGAGGCATCACTGCCAACCAGCCAACCACAGTGATGGAACTGCGCAGTTTTTTGGGCATGGTTAATTACTGCAGGATCTCACAAAGCTCACGCAACCATCCAGAGACCTTACAAAAACCACAACCCCCTGGTCGTGGGGTTGCGAACAGGAATAGGCTTTTCAAGCCACCAAAGAAGCCCTGTCAGCGGCACACAACCTTAATTTACTTTGACACTCAGAAGGAAACAACTATAGCTGTGGATGCAGGGCCAAAAGTTCTAGGCACGGTACTGATGCAACAAGAAAAAGAAGGAGCGTGGACCCTAGTACCGTTCGCCAGTCGATCCTTCGCTGTGACCAAATGGTGATACTCACAGATTGAGAAGGAGGCGATTGCCATACACAGGAATGGTGACATATACATCTATGGCAATTCGTTTACTGTCAAAGGAGGAACCATGGATAGTGCACGAAAAATGTTGTGGAGAAGTGATCAAGAGGTGTCCTCCTGGTAAACATATAGTTTTAGCACATCTGTAGATTTGCCTACTTCCTGGAGATCAACAATCAGGGACTCAAATAGCAAGACTGAAAGAGATGGCTGTCCTACATGGGGTGTGTTTGAGAGATTAGAACATGGCAAGGGATCCTCATTGATATTCCTGAAGCTATCCGCAACCTTACGTAGCTTTACTCATCCCACATCATGGATCCCCTTTTACAGATAGCAGATATGTTTGGTCCTGCAAGAGAATGTTTTTCTTCTTCTTTTGACAATCTCACAAGATGTGTAGCTACAGATGAGGTAATGTCAAAATGGTCTTCTGTGACTTGCAGAGTCTCACAAGGTTATTGGTTGTCGATGTCGAGTTGCTTTAATCAGGATGGGTAATTAGAGGAACCCCTTAAGTCTAAACGTGAGAACGTTCTGGGTACATTGCAAAAAGCTCTCAAGATACTCCGTCTGCAACGGAAAGTGGGGTCCCTCAAGCATCCGTGCCTCGCTTGGTGGTCGTGGAGAGCAGTTCAGGACTTAAATCAAGCAAGAGCGGGGGAATGAGTCCTGGAACAGCACAGAAAAGATCTCTTAGTATGATGTCTGTAATGTCGTGGCCTATGATGAGGCCAGGTCCTTGTGGTCAGTAGGCACCCTGTTGGCTGAGGCCTATCAATAATGACACAGAGTTGTGGTTTACTTGGGCTGAACTGTTTCAGCTGGCCTTCATCTGAGACTCCCTGACCCGCCTAGTAGTCCCCACTCTTTATTATTTTACCCCACGTGACATTGGGGTCTATTCCACTTTTCCAGGCAGCGAGGGGTGTACATATGGACAACCCTCCATATGTAGATAGTGTCTGATCCAACGCTCCAGGTGCGTCACTGGATCGACATTACATTCCTCCCCAAAAAGAACAAACTAGCAAAAACTTCAAACATGATACGTCTCAAAAATGGTATGAAGTCTGTAGACAGATGCAGTCTCAACAAATACTGTGCCGTCCATACAGTGTTGCTGTTTTGTAGACAACTGGCCACCCCCCAGATCACGGGATGGTACACTGGTTAGAAAAATAGTGCCTCTAGTCTCAACCATGCCTCCGGTCATACTTATCTACGTCATGACGTGATCCTTCAGTCTCCTTGAAGGTGTGAGGTTCCCTCTTAGGGCGTATCTGGTGTGAGTGGCACATCTCTCTGGCTGCTCAGGGGATCTCAGTGTATTGCTTGGTTCCCGGCCCAGTTCCTGTGAGGCTAGACTTGGACTGGCACCACAGGACTCTGGTGGGAGTGATACCAGGCTTCCAGATATTGACGTCATGTCTTGCTCATCCAACAGTAGATCAGTGCCACTTCGGTCTTCGGGAGTCTTTGTGTTGTGGTAGAACTGTTTCAAAGCAGACACATTTTGAGTGATTTCTTCCACCCAGACGAGTGGTAATTTTCATGCCTGCCACCCGAGTGACGGTCCCCGGGAGCTTCTTGAAGGGCAGTCTGAACTTACTCCCCGTGAATCGATTTTGATGAGGACAGAGTCTCAAACTGCAAAGTCAGGAGTGTTTGCACACCTGTGGTGACTCGCTTTCTCATTGGTTCTTTGGCATTTTTCTTGTGCTTGGCGGTTGTCGATGGAGTCAGGTGTCCACGCACTTGATGAGGAATTGTGTCTCTGACCACCCTGCCCATGGAGTGGTGTCCAGGAGATCGTCCTTTTGTGGAGTATGTGTTTGACAGTAGCCTCGCAGGAAAGAGAAGATGGCGAGATCAGGAGTTTGTTGACTGTCTGAGTTATTCTGAATCACCTTATTTAGTGTTCGTATAAATTTTTGTACCTCACCATTCGTCTGAGGCCAGCGGGGTGTGATCCGTTTTTGGGATATGTTCAGTGACCTTAGGTCTGCAGCTATCTCTTGACCTTTCAACAGCGATCCATTATTCGTCATTAGCACTTTTACTAGTCCATGGGTGGCCATGATCTTTTCTATTTTTGGTATCACTTCACTCGCGCTTAGTGATGACAGTAGTTCTACTTCTGGGGAATAGCACTCATTACAACGTATGCGTTTACAAAGCATGCCATTACAATTCAAGTTGTTACAACGAAGCGTTATTACATCGCATGCCATTATAGCACAAGTCTTTACAACGACTTGCTGTCGGAGGGGCGCTGGAGTTTGGAATAGTATAATTTACTATTCCAACTCCAGTGTGTGCAACAGTAGGGAAGGTGTTGGATTGGAAATCCAACAAATCCAACACCTTCTACCCCCTACAGGAAGTTGTTGCAGCGACTTGCATTGTAATGGCATGCAATGTAACAACACGTCATAGTAACAACTTGCGTTGTAAAGGCATTCCGATGTAATGCCTGCATTGTAATGGATGTTTTCCCTTTTGGGTGACGCGAGTGTCATCGATCATGACTATGGTGTGTGTGCCATACGGGAGGCCCCCAAAATCAAGAATCACACTAACCTACAGCTGTTGAGGTCCAGTTTCAATGATTACTGGAGCTAGCAGATTGGGTCATCCAACCCTTGACATCAGGGGCTGGACCTTATCTTCGCTTCCACTTGTTCATCCATTAATGTGAACCATACTTTGGTCTGTAGGTGGCTCTTAGTCTTAACTATGCCTTGATGGCCGCCGTGGTTTAGCTGAACCACTTGGTCAGGGCAGCTTGCAAGAATGACTAAGCAATGTCCTCTCAGAAGGCAGCCGGCTCTTGTCGAACAAGGTAGATGCTCGCCATAATGCACCGGGCATCAGGACTGAGTTGTGCACAGTGATTTTTTAACATAGCCCATCTGTTTGTTTTTACAGCATCTAGTGTCTTTTTTAGGTATTCATCCTCGAGTGTTGCTCGCTGAATAACTTCAAGGGAGAGCGGTAGAAGGCACACCCTATCAGTTATGTATTGCAAGTTTTCTTCTGTTTGGTCTGCCTCTTCTTCTTCTTCTTCTCTGAGCATGGCGACACAATGGTGTTTCGACAGGTAGTCGGTGGGTTTTTAAGAGCCAGAGTGGTATTCCACTTTGCAGTTCTTGCAGTTGGAGCATCCACTTTTCGATTCATGGAGGTGGCTAGAAGGCGGTGCCATTGAACAGAAGTATGAGGGGTTTGTGGTCTGTTGTGACAGTAAACGAATTGCCATAGATGTATATGTCACCATTCCTGTGTATGGCAATCGCCTCCTTCTCAATCTGTGAGTATCACCATTTGGTCACAGCGAAGGATCGACTGGCGAACGGTACTAGGGTCCACGCTCCTTCTTTTTCTTGTTGCATCAGTACCGTGCCTAGAACTTTTGGCCCTGCATCCACAGCTATAGTTGTTTCCTTCTGAGTGTCAAAGTAAATTAAGGTTGTGTGCCGCTGACAGGGCTTCTTTGGTGGCTTGAAAAGCCTATTCCTGTTCGCAACCCCACGACCAGGGGGTTGTGGTTTTTGTAAGGTCTCTGGATGGTTGCGTGAGCTTTGTGAGATCCTGCAGTAATTAACCATGCCCAAAAAACTGCGCAGTTCCATCACTGTGGTTGGCAGTGATGCCTCCTTAATGTCTTGCCCTGACAAGGTGTACCCTGTCGGCAGAGGCCTATCAATAATGACACTGACACAGAGTTGTGATTTACTCGGAGTGAACTGTTTCAGCAGGCCTTCATCCAAGACTCCCTGGCCACGCCTAGCAGTCACTACTCTTTATTGTTTTACCCCACGTGACATTGAGGTCTAGTCCACTTTTCTATGCAGTGAGGGGTTTAAAAATAGACAACCCAACATATGAAGATAGTGTCTGATCCGACGCTCCAGTTGCATTACTGGCGCGACACTACAATGTGCAGACACTTTTTTAATCTAGCTCGTAAATATATTTACAGTATAACCTCATTCGAATGAATGGAAAGCACAGGACATAATGCTAAACACAATAAGAAATAATAAACCAAATGTGACTTAATACTGCACAATGAGCGAGTGGTTTCACCAGCAGAATAGCAATATCAATGTAATCTGTAGGCAGTGGCTTATTTTCAAGGAGTCATGGATGGTGGGTGCCCTTACGATAGTATGCTTGCTGAACTGGATTATGTAGTGTAATGAGCAATAATAAAATGTGCGTTTCACTGAAAAACCTGGGAGATCATTGAGTTGAAGAGATGGCCACGTGGTGCATGAAGACCTGCAATTACCTGGTTACAAAGCCCAGTTGAAGTTTCAGCAAACAATCTCTCTTTGAAAGAAGGACTTCAGTCACAGATGTTACGTTTCCATTCGATATTTCAGATCTGGTAAGCGTAAAACAGCTTAAATCCAAATGCCACTCTTAAGTTTGATGTTTTACTGATTTTGGCTGCTTCTATGACCTCTGTCAGGAAGACTTCAATGAGGAAGACATTACAAAACTTTGTGACATCTCAACTTTTTGTACCTCGTTTACAATTGATGAACTTGATCTGCGTTCCCCACCCCCATCATTGTGCTCCCACCTCTCAACACCTCCTGTGCCTACTGTACCTTCACCGCTGGCAAGCAGATATATCTGCCCACTGAGGGCTCACCCTTGCACCTAATACTTTGCAAATGGGAGGGACATGAGGTATTAATGCTTTCACTACAAATTCATGGAACAGCCGTGGAAATTATCCTTTTCCTTTAGTGACAAAAAGGCACGTAATTTCAACCACATGTTAAAAGCCAAATATACTACAGGTACCCAGAATTGTCTCGGTAAAGCTTCGTTAACTACGCACAGCATCCCAATATACAAATTGATCACATATTATGTGATCTTCTGACCAGGTCTTGGGGTTGTCAGTGCGTCATTTTCAGTATATTTTATTGAAACTAGTGTTTTTCACTAATGTCCTGGGACCCTGTGAACTATTTCACTTCAAATGGATAATCAAATACTGTAATTCCGCTCCTGACTCTCGAGTGATAACCTGGGCGATCAGTGATGGGTTTCTCTGCTTGACAGCAATAGGTTTGGAACTCCGATACATTTTGGAAATGATGTCAGTGCCTTGTAATAATTCCGGCTGCAAGTACAGGATCAAGGGGTTTATCTCAGAGAGACTGAGTCATAACTGCAAACCAGAAGCAGCACTGGCAAAAGCCAGTAGGTCTAGCCTTTCAATCACATTACCTGGCCTTTTTGCTTTGAAAGTGGTTTTTTGCCAGTGTGTTTTCTGCAATGGTAAAAAGAATAGAAAGGGATGTTTTCCATTGCAGAACTGCTAACAAACAAAAACAAGCATTTGCAATGCAATAGGTCTCGCATTTATAAGAGTTTGAGCTATTGGCATTGTAAAATTACAATGCCTTTTATTTATGTTTTGGTTTTAAAACAAATAAAAGGCATTGTCATTTACAATGTCAGTAGCATAAACTCGCATAAAAGCAGTGTGCAGCGTGCAGCAGTGTGCGGCGTGCAGCAGTGTGCGGCGTGCAGCAGTGTGCGGCATGCAGCAGTGTTTCGTGTAGCAGTGTGTGGCATGCAGCACTGTGACGTGCAGCAGTGTGCGGCGTGCAGCAGTGTGCTGCGTGCAGCAGTGTTTCGTGTAGCAGTGTGAGGCATGCAGCACTGTGGCGTGCAGCGGCGTGCAGCAGTGTGCGGTGTGCAGCAGTTTCGTGCAGCATGCAGCAGTGAGTAATGCAGCAGTGTGCAGCAGTGTGTGGCGTGCAGCAGTGTGCCGGTTGCATCAGTGTGTGCCGTGCAGCAGTGTGTGGCGTGCAGCAATGTTTTGTGTAGCAGTGTGTGGCGTGCAGCAGTGTGCGGCGTGCAGCAGTGTGCGGCGTGCAGCAGTGTGCGGCGTGCAGCAGTGTGTGGCAGTGTGTGGCATGCAGCAGTGTGAGGCGTGCAGCAGTGTGTGGTGTGCAGCGGCATGCAGCAGTGTGAGGCATGCAGCAGTGTGAGACGTGCAGCAGTGTGAGGCGTGCAGCAGTGTGCGGCGTGCAGCAGTGTGTGGCGTGCAGCAGTGTGCGGCGTGCAGTAGTGTGCGGCGTGCAGCAGTGTTTCGTGTAGCAGTGTGGATGGTCTGATTCCGTTGTAATTGCCAGACGCGACCTGTTGCCAAAGCGCCAAGAAACCCTGTGCGGGTAGCTGAGCGCTATACAAGACTCTTATAATAACTCACTATTAAGTTACTCCCCAGTGGTGCTGGAGCTGCCCACTCTCTTAAGGAACTGTTGTCATAGTGCCTCTCTTTCTCCATCAGGCACTATAGTATGTGGTTTTCACTAAAGAAATTCGATTGACAATTGTGGATTATTTTGAGTTGAATGTAGGGTCTGTGGAACACTGTGGTACTCCATGGGAGGCTTTTAGGTCGCATATATGGGGTACAGCGAATTTTAAAAACTGCTGATGTTTTAAAATCAATCAGGCAATACCTGTTTAAATTGCAGACTTAATTAACTGAGCCTCAACACAAACGTTTCGGAAAGGATAATGCGGCATTATTGTCTGAGATTAATATCTCAATATTTGCATTCCTGGAGGCAGCTGAGAGCGAGATGTAGGCAAGCCACATAGGGGCACTATACAAATGCTGCAGTACAATGCACTACATCCCTTGCCTTCCACAGAATGCACGAGGCTGCAGCCCACCCCGCCCCACTTTCCTGACTGACCGCTTATGTATACAAGCATTTGCAATGAAATAGGTCTCGCATTTCTTAAAGTTAGAGCTGTTGGCGTTTAAAATGTTTTTGTACTTTTTTATTTGAAGTGGAGTGATCATATTTGCATAGCCTGTTGCCATTGGTATGACCTCTCGGTGCTGGAGAACGAGTCAATGGAAATTAGGTTATGAGGAGGGGAGATAAGTGTAATATACTGCTTGGAAAAAAAAGTAACATCCTGGAAGAAGCAAACACTTATAGGGAATGCAAGATCAAGTAAAGCATGTGAATTGCAAGCAGGAACAACATTGTTACTGTGGGGGCTCGCAGACTGCTGTGATGTGCCGCTGGTGATGGAAAAGCACAGTGAGATGCAGCTCTGAAGCTGCAACTCGTACATAAAGCGCGGCACACTTATGCCTGGTTGTTTAAAATACTTCAAAGGGCTTTCGTTTTCCTTGAATACCATATTTTACCTAACAAAACTACCACAATGTACACTGGAGCCCGTGTGTAAATCCTATTCTTACAACAGAATTGAAATTTGCAAGAACCTGATTTTTATAGCCCACTTGCTACCAGTTTTGTGGCCACTTCATAGCACTGTAAATCCAACATCCACGGGGGAGGAGAATGAACGTGAAAGAAGTTGACGCGCTGGAAAAGAAGCAGGGACGCTGGCGAGGAGGCGACGAACATAGGCAGGACGGCACTAGCACCTGGAGCCAGAACGGTGGTGTTTGGCGCTATCAAGCCATGTCCCGGGGCTGTAAGGGCCGACGAGGCTGCAGGCAGCAGGCTTGCAACAGAGGCACCTCGAGTCAACGCGGTGGATCGGAAGAGATCGCCAGGAAGCAAAAGATTTTGTCCCGGTCTCATGGGAGGGTGGCCAGATAACGCGCCGCAGGATGGGTCGGAGCGGTCGACGGTGTCCCCGAGGACGATGGCGTTATCACAAGATGAGCACGGGCCGGGATTTCCATAACAGTAATGGACCGGGTGGGGGCGCATTAAAGCCGCGGTTAATCTGCATAATAAGAGTGCAGCCGGGACGGGATGCGAGCGGCCCCTAGGGCCAGTAATACTAAGAATATAGAAGGGTATGTGGCGTATAAGTCTTCCCGACAGCATTTGTCAGGGCACATGAAACAAGAAGGGCTGGGCGAGAAGGGAGGGGGGAATGCCAGCAACAGAGGAGCCCGCGAAAGTGAAAGTGATCGTGATTACGATCGCTACGGAGGAAAGACACATGGCGCTGCGCGCGTGCACGTTCACGTGCACTGTAGCTTTAGGCCACGGCAGCACTTTGAAAATCCCAGATATAAAATGTCTCTTCGAGCCTTTGGCTCACGAGACCTAATGAACAGACACAGTATGATGAAGTATACATTTGCAGGCTTTACCAAATATGAGCACGTGTGTCATGGTGCAGGGGTTATGTTTTTGAGTTTATAATTTACCGTTCCAAGATGGCAGATGCCAGTCCTGGAGCTGTAAAGTGAAAGTGTGTTAAGGTGAAAGGTGCGACCTGATACCAAGCTGTAGTTGCCAGGATCATTAAAAAAGTGTTTTTTTAAATACAATGGTAAGTGTTGGTAGAGCAACAAAGGAGTTGGTGGGGAGGTACAAGCCAACAGTGGAGTGGGATTCATATAGAAGGGGGCACGGGAGAGATGTCGGAGTTTAGGAGTGTTTGCAAAATGCATTACAAGGCAACCAGAGAGATGGGGAAAGGTAGGGAAAGTAGTTAAGCAAAAAATATGGAGTCAAGGTAATTGAAAGCAACACAGAGAGCCGGGGGAGACGGGGGGGCGGTAGAGATTTGAGAGGGAAGCAACAAACAAGGGGGAGAGCAAAAACACATATGCACTTCCATGGAGTGCTTAAGGAAAAGCAGTGGAATTATGCAAGGCAAATGATGGTAAAGAAGCTATGTGCTGGGGAGCAAGAACAAGGAAAGCCTTTGAATAAGAGGTAAGTAAATGAGAGTAACAAGAATTCCAACCAATGGCAAGCTTGGGCTCACCCAAATTCCACTGTACATTTGAGTATAGTACACAACAGATCTTCATCAGGGAGCTGAAAGTTGTCTGTAAGCAAAGCCTAAGTGGGTTGTCTGGTATGGTGGCAAATGCCTTATTACTTACTAATCTTCATTACTCTTGGTCCCGTTGGCCTCGTCCCATTCATTACTACTTTGTTTATGGATTGGATGAGGACAGGAGGAACCTCGGGTTAATGCACTATTACTTACTAGTAATCTTTATTTCTCCTGGTACCGTTGTCCTCATCCCTTTCAAAAACAAAGTAGTAATGAGTGGGTCAAGAACAGGAGGGACCAGAAGGGTAATGCATGTTCTGACAGTCGGTCTGGGGACAAGATTGGCACCTTATAATTATCACAGTGAAGCCTATGTGGTAACGATCTACTCTATGCAAAAAGGAAAAGAATTTAAAAACAATTTTTATTTTATTTTTTGCCAGTTCCATGACATATATAGCTTACTCATACATTTCCATATTTGCATGGTTATTTAGCACAGTGTCAAAAAAAATAACAAGAGTATATGAGTAGGAAACATAACTAACACAACATAACAGTTGGTTGCGAGACATGCTTCACCAGCATGACAATTCCAGCTATTTGACGTCTATAGAGTGACAGGTATAGGCCATTTCCCTTTACATAGGTATACAGTGCACATAACAGCTTTTGGCACTCTGACCATTGCATATTTATGTGGCAGCATCCTCACCACCCATCATCAGGGTATCTACACTTTCCTCCCTCATGATAGGCAGTGTATTGGCATGAGTCAGTCAGGGGTTCGTTGGTCAACAGTGTCCCCGTGGGAGTCTTTCGGAAGAGGTCCATTGCCTCTTCCCGCCTGAGCCAGTCCAGAAAGGGGTCCCATATCCTTGGGTTTGGAGGTAGGAGGCATCAGTTCCCAAAAATAGGATAGCTATTCCTGACGGAACACAGCCGCCTTTAACCAGATGTCAGTGGACGGACCCTCATGATGCCCCAGTGTATTGCAATTTCTTGCTTAGCCAACAGCAGCAGCATTGCTGCCAGTCTGCAAACCACCGTGGGGACCTCTGACAAATCCCAGTAAACCCACCAGGGGTGTGCGACCCATATCAGCTCCTGTGATGTTTTGTAATATATTAAACACCCTATCCCAATACTCCACTATCAGTGAACAGCTCCATGCCAGGTGTATGAATGTGGCGTCTGGTGCCCTGCCTTTCCAGCAGTTGCTGTCAGCTCGCAACCCCATTTTCTGAAGTTGCTAGGGGGTTCTATTCAATTGGCGTAGAAACTTAAAGTGTAGTAACCTTAATCTGTAATTAGGGGATGGTAGTTCCAACTGACCGCAGCAATAGGACCTTTGCTCCCTCGTAAGTGGATTCACAAGGTCAGTATTCAAGACCTCCAGTGCACAGGGATAAATTATTGGGTGTGCTCGCTGTGTGGAATTATACAAGCGAGTAATCAACTTGGTTCCAACAGTAAGTGTTCTAGGGGTGCAAGAGTGGGGGTCGAGGTTGGGAATGTATAGTGTAAATTCCTACAAAATGCTTTCAGTTGCTACTATAGCTATTCATCTGAGAGGCTCGGTGGGCCCCCCATTCCCTGCAGGGGAGCCATGAATTCACCCACTGGATAAAGATCTGCAAATGTAGTGACCTGTCAGTTATTTGTGCGCCATTTCACCTCCCCATCCTTCAGCGTGGGGAAATGCGGATTATGTGTCAATGGGATGGAGGGGGCATAAAGCACTGGTTGACCCGCCCTTCTCCTCAAGCCATTCCATGCCCACCTCAAAGTCACTGCTTTGTTGGAGTGTTTTCACTTCTAGTAGAGTGCTGTGCACAGTGGTAGTGAAGCAGCATTATCCCTCTCAATGGCCACATGAGACTGATATGGGGTTGGGTATATCCAATAAAGCAGGTATTGGGCTTGTGCACAGTATGCATACAGTACAAAAAAACAAACTCTGGTGCTCCTAAACCCGCCTGTTTCAATGGCAGTGTCCCGAGCAATTCTGGGTTGTTTGCCAGCCCATATCAATGTGGTTGCTGTTAAGGGTATTGGCAGATTTACGAATAGGTATAACATTTTAGACAGGATTATCATTTTTGCAATGACTAATCATTCAGTCAGTGTGATGGGTAGCTTAGTCCAAAGAAGTAGTTTGTCCTCTAGCCATGTCATAACCCGAGAATAGTTTGCCTTCCACAGTTCCCTAATATCTTGGCTTATCCATATCCCCAAGTAGCTGACCAGGCCCCCTGCCCACTGCAGAAGGAAGTCTAGCGTGAATTGCTGTGTAGTGTTGGTAAGCGGCAGTAATGTAGACTTGGACCAGTTTATCTGGATCCCAGAAAGCTGTCCAAATTTCAAAAGCTCCGTATCATGGGGTTCAAATTTTCTGAGTGCTTGTTTATATATAGAGTAATATAGTCAGCATATAGAGATGCCACTAGGCTCCTAGTTGTGAACCCAAGACCTCTTCCTGCATGATGTTGCTGCAGTTTAGCAGCCAATGGCTACATAGCTTTGGCAAACAGCAGGGGCGACAAGGAGCACCCCTGCCGTGGGCCATAGGAGATTTCAAATTGTCTGGTCACTGTGTTACTGAATCTGATCCTTGCCCTAGGTCTTGCATAGAATAATTGTATTTGCCATATGAATAGTGTGCTGAGACCAATCCCAGCTAGGAGAGCAAAAACGTGTGTCAAATACCTTTGTGGCATTTAACAGGGCCGCAATTGCGGATTCCTGCGGGTGCAGGTAGTGCAATACTGCAAAGAGTGTCCACGGATTGTGAGAGGTGGACCTACCCGGGACTAAGCCAGATTGATCTGGACGAACCATAAGGGCAAGAGCGGCTGTAAGCGGGAGGCTAGTAACTTGGCATATATTTTGTTGTCCACATTGATCAAGGACAGCGGGCGATATGAATCACAGTCACAGCTGTTAGCTAGTTTGTCAGGCTTTGGAATCGTGATTAGTAGTGCCTCACGCATGGACTGTGGGAGAGTGCCCCGCTCAACGGCTTCCTGGTATACCTTGAGGAGATGTGGGGATCTGTGCATATGTCTTGTAAAAGGAGGTTGTAATGCCTACCCACCCTGGGGCCTTGTCCCCTGGCAAGCCACGGATCAGTTGTATAGTATCTTGCTCTGTGAATGGGACATCCAAATATTCCCTGTGCGCCCTGTCTTGCCAAATCAATGTGACTGTGTTCCAATATTCATTTAATGTGTTTGGGTCAGGTATAGCTCTGGATGTGTACAGTTTCTTGTAGAACTTCGTATTGACATCAGAGAGCATTGCCTGGTCTCGTATTACATGGGTTTCCCCCACCTATCAGTTCCATTATGTTAGCAGAGGCCGGATGCATTTTCAATAAAGTCGCTAGAGTTTTGGCCAGTCTGTCCCCTTAACCATAACGGCGACCTGTGTGTAATTACCCAAGAATTTAAGTTCCCTATTTGCCTCCTCATTGAACAGCATGATCTTTACCCTGAGTGAGTCGAGTAGAGTAGGGTCTTGTGTCTGATAGTATGCCTTCTCAGTGCTCTGTATGTCTTCCTCGATGCTGCCCAGAGTGCGTCTGATGTCTTTAAGCAGTACCCCCTGTTTGGCAATGTAGGCTTCCCTCACCACCACTTTGAACGTCTCCCATAGGGTTCCCGGGGATTGCACAGAGTTCTCATTGAACTTGAAATATTGCAGTATCCCTGCGCAAATCTCTTCCCTAAAGACCGAGTCTAGCAGCGCCTCCTGTGGATTTTACCACAGCAAAGCCCTCAGGGCCATCTGGGGGAGTTGTATTTTAAGTAATACTGGTGCATGGTCTGACAGGATCGCATTGAAGTACCCTCCCCACACCACAGTGTCGCCATCTATCTTCAATGTCTCTGCCCACACCTTGCAGTAAACTTCAGGAACATCTATGTTGGGGCCATACACTGCCACCATTGTTACACTCCTACCTGCAATCTTACCATACACTATAACGTATCTGCCCTCTGGGTCTGCCAGGGATCGTATTATAGACCAGCCCAGATCTCTGCAGATAAGTATTGCCACTCCGCGGGAGTAATTGGAGTCTTTTGCTGCATATCTATACCCCCAGCGTCTTGCATGATGCCTGGACAGCGTTGTTGCAGTGAGTGGGTTTCCTGCAGAAAACATATGTCCACATTATGCCTAACTAGATAGGAGTGTGTCAGTTGTGCCTTCCTGTAATCATCCATACCCCAAATGTTCCATGAAACAAACATCATTGATTTTATTATTGGATATGTACTGTATAGGCTGTTCTGTGCATCTCTCGTGTCATGCCTGAAAGCATATCTTTGGATACATTGGATTGAGCTGCCTGCTGGAGTCTACTACTTGACGCTGTAGTATGTATTGGGTACCTGTTCTGGGTGTGATTTGCCTTGCTGCAAAGGTAAGCATACATTTCATGCACCCCTCTCAAACCAACTTGGGTAACAAAGCCTCCCAACCTCCCTTCCACACCAACCCCCCACACAGGTTATGTATCCAGCCCCCCTCCAAAACTGAACTACTTGCATATATATGTGTAAGAACATGGGAGCACTCCCTCGGGGCGAGGTGTCACCTGCGAACTATTTCCCTAAATATAGCGAGGTGGCCAAATATATCAGTTGTCTGGTAGCCACCAGTCCCAAGGCTACACACGTAACAGCAGCCTGATGAGGAAAATGTTCTACATGTGCTGCCGTGTGCTTCTTCATCACAGCAACAGCTCATTCCGATCTTGCCAGTTCTCTGAGTCATCTGCAGCATTCTGGGCCACTAGACTTCTGGCTTAGTCATTCTCACTTAAAGTATCCTTGGCGCCTTCTTTTGTCAGTTTTGAGGAGATCTTTTTCAGGCTTGCAATATGTTCGGCATATTTCAGTGCTGACTTCGCATCCATAAAGTAGTGTGATTTCCCCTCATTTGTGACACGGAGTTTCGCTGGATAGAGGAAGGCGTATGGGGCGCCCACCTTCCGGAGCAGTTTCTTCTCAAGGAGGAACTCTCTGTGGGCAGCCTGAACATCAGGGATGAAGTGTGGATAGAAAGCCAGTGTAGTACCCTGGTTCTGGATATTGCCCTGCTCAGAACTGCATCTCGGTCCCTCTAGTATTGTAGCCATGAAATGATAGGTCAGGGGAGCCCCAACCGGAGGGTTAGGGCCCAGGGACCGATGTGCTCTTTCAACTACAGGTCTTCGTTCTTAGCTCTATTTACCAAGAGGACCTTTTCCCTTTGTAGCAGCTGCTCTTTGGTTTCGACCTGGAACTCATGCGTGTCTTCTGCTTTGTTTTCTAGTGCACCCAGCCTAGTTTCATGTGTATCTACATGCCTCTCTACTTGGTCTATCTGTGCTGTCAGGGCATCCAATTTCCCATAATTGTCTTGAGGCTTGATTCTACCTCCAATAGTATGGCGCGTAGATCTGAGTTCCTGGTTTCCTCCCTAGTTGCCACTTCAGTCTCTTGCAGCACCTCAGCATCCATGTGTCCAGTCTGCCATTTATTTTCAAAGCTGAGTTTCGGCTGTTTGGTGCCAGTTTCCCTCATTGTTCAATCTCTTCCACAGCGTAAGCCATCACCACAGACTTATGAATCCAGCCCCTTTGCCACTGCCAAGGTGTGTCACTCGTGCTTTAACCAGCACTAGGCCACAGGTCTCCCTTTTCGCAGTGACTGTACACTGGACCTGACGGGGCAGGCCTCTGCTCTCTATTGTGTTTGATCTGTGCCCGGCGCGGCCTCACGTGCCTCATATGACAGGGTATGATGCCCACGGGCAAATGTACCTGGTCTTGCTTACTCCACAATGGGGGATGATAGCCTAGCAAAGTTTTGCAGGCAGAATGCACAGTACATGCGTCTTCTCGCAGGGCTCAGCGTGTGCCTGTAGCTTGATGTTTTCCACTGTGGCCTCCAATTTACTCTGTGAGATTTACTTTCTGGCTCTCTGCTCACAAGCGCATACCGCATCACAGTGCTCCGTAGCAATTCCCAGCTGTATGCTTTGCGGTCTTGACTCTGTCTCCAAAGCCAGCATCTTTCTCTTTTCCTGTCAACATATGCCTGGGGGTGCCACTTGGCTGCCTCCACATTCCTGCCTCTGGTCCGATGCCTCCAAGGCGTCCTGGCAGAGGAAGCTTGCTCAGCAGCCCTGTCTGCATCTTCAAGACAGCACTTACTTGCAGTCACTGCTGGGCCTCCTGCCTCACTGCAGTCCCAGTGCACAGCCACCCTTTTCTTCATTCTGAGGCAGCCCACACTGCAAACCCGACCAAGAGGCAGGCAGGGGGGAGGGGAGTTAGGATGGCCGCCACTCGACCCCGGTCCTCTATACAGTTGTAGGTTTATGAGCCAATAGAAAGGAAAGAACAGATGGGGTCATATAGTACTTTGAACTGGTTTTAAAATAGAGAGCATCATTAAGGAGACACGCAATCAGTTCTGACAGAGACCTAACAGGAAACCTGAAGATGGACACCAGCTTTTGAGCCCCAAGTCAATATACATATACACTCTTGTATCTATAGATCTTTCTTATGCACTGATATGGTGCAGAAGATCCAAAGAATAGTGATAGCAATTATAGTTATAGCATGGGCAAAAGCAAACTTAAAAAAGGCAACCAATATGAACACTAAACATATAAAAAGATAGTCCTAGCAGGGAATCTATATCAGACTGTGATTCTTAACCTTTTGATAGGTATTGAAACCCAGGGATCCCCACTGAATCATTACTGGAAGTCAGATACACTGACCTAAGCATTTTGGATGATTTCAAGTGCAAACAGATATAAGTAAATACAATTGTAATATTAATAGGAAGGTGGAGCTTTCCTAAATACAACTGATGCCACTCATTGTCCATACAATCCTTTACATTTATAGAACCTTTTTCAAATGTTCTGTATTTTATTTTTCTTCTTTATTTATATGCACTTTAATAATCTGTTAATATTATTTAATTATCTAAGCATTCGCAGGCCTCTTGAGTAGGCTAAGTGACCTCCGTGGGATCCCGGACCACAGGTTAAGAACCACTGATCAAAGAGCCTGCTAATGGGAGTAGTGTATTATCAATCCTGCAGACCTGTGTCAGACTAAACACTGCTTTATCTCGAGGAAGCCATGGATAGTCATAAACCACCACTGTTATCAATCAGAACATCCTTCGGATCAACTTTGGGTGGAAAAAGCTGCTCTCTGCATGTCAATAAAATAACAGCTCTGAATTTAGTGTAGGAGAAGGAGCATTCTGTTGGCAGCTCAGCAAGAGTTTTCTATAGCAATCTGGTGACTGCAGTTCATGATAATTTCAATAGCTCACAAGTAATTAAGTGTAACTATCAGTTGGTACAGCCAGTGCCTGAATCTCTGTGCATTCCTGAAGACAGATGGGTTTCAGTGTGGTTGCCCTCATTCAGTACGAAGTAGCAGGTCTTTTTAGGAGTGCTTCAAATACTCCTCGTATTTAATCCTGTTACTACCACTCTAAAGTGTGCAGGTGCATCCAAGGGCTCACCTACCCAGTCATTCCAGGAGGAGTTTTAACAGTGCATGGGCGAGGAAGTAGACTTCTTATATCTCAGCAAATGTTCCCCATCGCATTTTGGTACATGCATTTCATAATAGAGTAACTCAGACACGTTTCACAGTGATTACTCTTCTTCATACATGCATCCAATTTGTTCATTGGTAAACATATGCAAACATCATGCATAATCAAAACGATTCCAATTCTGAAAGTGTTTACTTAAAGGAACTGGTTTAGACCATAGAGTAAACCTGTAAATGGGCACAAAGGGCTTGATTACGGTGTCGGGCGGATTGGGTCCACCCAACATGGCACGGTCCCGGGACCGGCCGACCGACCTCAGTTCAGTGCTTCAGACGGGAAACAGCCATCACATTGCACGGGTTGTTACATCGCAGTACTATCACAATGCACGTTGTTACAACGACTTGCTGTAGGGGGTGCTCTAAAATAAGGAATAGTATAATTTACTATTCCAACACCTTCCCTACTGTTGCGCACGATGGAGTTGGAATAGTAAATTATACAATTCCTAAGTCCAGCGCACCCCCTACAGCAAGTCGTTGTAACGACTTGCGTTGTAATGGGACTGCGATGTAACAACACGTCGTCGTAATCCAAACGGAGGCAGCAAACAGAATGGGCCCCTTCTAGGGGCCCCCCAAACACACTTTCCAACAAGCTTTCCATGTCAGAAAGTCTGGCATGGAAAGCCTGTCGGAAACCTTGCATTCTAATCCGAATGGCGTAAAACGCCATCCATATGGATTACAGGCCGGCATCCGACTGGCCGACGGGCTTTTTGAGCCGGTCGGAATCCAGCCAGAATGACCGGCCGGTTTAAATTCTGGCTGGCTGTATTGTAATCAGTCAGTCGGAATTGAAAACGACGGTCTTGGTCGGAAAGCCTCCAACCTTCGGTAGGAGGCTTTCCGACCAAGATCGTAATAGGCCCCAAGGTGTAGAACATAAAATAAACATACACTGTTAGTTGACTGATAATGAATAGGTGGGAGTCATATTTACGAAACACTGACTTGCACATTACGATATGGATGCCTCTTTGGAAATACCAATCACTTCTCAGTACCAATACATAATCTTCCCATTTGCCCTCCCTTCTTTTTTGTCTTCGCCAAGGTTTTGACAGCAGTTGCAACCTTATTGCATGTGCATATAATTCACAAATAACTAGGGCCATTAAAAATATGATTGCGAGGGTGCAGAGTGTTCCAGGTAACTATGGAATTATTACGCTTGCCACACATTTAACCCTCTGCTTCATAATTTGTTGAGTCAAACAAAACAAACATTTTAGTTTAAGCTCAATAGATCAAAGATTGCTAAAGAAATATGTCCCTGTAGGTGCAGTGCATTTACAACAAATTTAAATGGATCACTTTTTAGCAGTTGGTAGCTGTATTCCGGTATTGAACTGGCCAGACATTATAATGTGCCTAATTGATATACTTTGGATCACCTTTTGTTTCACAAATTAAAATTCATCTGCACATGCATACATTTATTCAAATAGGATTGAGAAAAAGGATAAGGATTGTTTCTTTGTCATAAAAATATTTTGAATACTTTTTTGTGTAAATTCATGAAACAACACAGACTGTGCTCTCAAAGCAGCAGTTTTTCAAAGTACGTAAAATGACAATAATTTTTTGCCTCTTTCAAGCATAAGATGACTTGGTTCGTACAACGGCTCCTGTTGACCTTAATCATACATATGTAATGCAAAATGGTGTTCTATAAATCTGTTTCTTTTCGGAAGAAGGTACTTTTAGAGACCCATAGTATGGACACAAAGTCACACAATAATGAAGACTAGTTCTAAACCATAACTGTAGAAATAAGACACACTGTATATTGCATGATGTGGGCACATATTGGTGTATTTTCTACCGACTGTATTGTATGTGTTTATTTGGACCTGGCCCTATCAACAGGGTCACACCCAAACGTTTTGCCTTCACTTCTCCTATTTTTGCTAAATTCATTTTTGTTGGCCTTAGGACTTTGTGCCCGTTACCACGGCTAACCAGTGGTACGGTGCTTGTGCTCCTTTCTTAAAACATGGTAGAATTGGCCTATACCCAATTGATACATTTAATTTTCTTGTAAGTCCCTGGTAAAGTAGTACTACATTTGCCCAGGGCCTCTAAATTAAATGCTACTATGGGGCCTGCTGCACTGATTGTGCCAACCACTGAAGTATCCCTTTAAACATGTCTCAGGCCTGCCAATACAGCTTGTGTGTGCAGTTTTAAACTACAATTTGGATCAGGCAAAATGAACCTTTTGCCTTGCTCAAATCTTCCTTTTTAATAGATATATATCACCCCCTACGGTAGGGCCTGGACAGCCAGACAGCAGGGTGCAGACTATTTATAAAATGGGACATGCATTTCTAAGTTTTACATGTCCTGATAGTGAAATACTCTTACATTTATTTTTCAGTATTGCAAGTTGTATCTCTACTATAGGATAAAATAACATTGGAGTTACCTTATTACATTTAATAAGTTGTAATTTCCAAATTGGAACAGGTATCTAGTTCATGTTTGGTGTCATTGGAATTGTAGTGAAAAATCCTAACTTATGGTAAAGCCGGATTTTGAAATTACAATTTCAAAAATGCCACTTTCTAATGTTGCCATTTTCCTGCCTTAGCCTTCTAGTGCCTGTAACCTGTCTCTGGTTCACATGACTGGGTGTAGCTAACAGTTGGCCTTTGTGTATTCCTCTTAGACAGCCATACTAGAGAACTTAGGTATACCTGGATAGACCATCACTGGCAGGATGGGAAGACGAAGCTTAGCACTAGCACTACTTACACTTCAATAGGCTGTGTTCTGCATCCACTCAAAGGGCTGCAAATCCCCTGTAGTTAGCCTTTTATCCAAGACAGGGAAGGCAGAATGCCTGGGAAACTCAAAGGGAAAACTCTATAAGCTTCTCCCCCTCTTCAAAGGCACAAATGGGTATAAATACTGAACCTTTGATACCAACTCTTCAGTACAATTTTGGACCTGTGGCCACTCTGCCAGGAAGAAGGACTGCATTAATACTAAAAAGACTGCCACTCTGTTGAACTGCTGCCCTGCTGTCATGACCTGTTGCCCTCTTGCCTGGGATAGAAGGACTGGGCCTGCTTCCGTTTAACCCAAGACTTCACAGTGAAACCAAGGGCTAGTTGGCTGGCTTCCTGACTTGAGTCTCAGGGACCGAAGATGCCAACTACCTTATCCCATCATCTGGACTCTGCCATCTGTGAGTCTACCCTGCACCCCGTCAGAACTGCTGATGCACAGTGCATATTTGTTGCAAGCCATTGCATCCCTCAGGGGCAGCAGCCTAGACGACAATGCTGGACTCCGCATCACAGGCACCTGAGAACCAACACATTGCCCAGATTGCACGATGCTTCGTCAACGCCAAACTTCGCATCACAAGCCCTCATCAATGGGATCTTTGACGATGATGCAGGGACTCCCACCATAACCTCACTGCATCCTGGAACCAACACATCGCTTCGGTTGCGTGACACAACTTCAACGGGCAAGCTCGCAACACTCCGCAAACCACGATTTAAGGTACTTTGGTCAGTGGGCCTAATGAGTGCCTGTAGCTGGCCCGCGATTTGTCGTGCTCGCCCTCAACTTTTGACTTTGTCCTTGTCCTGCGTAATTAGATATCCAGAGTTGCTGGTTGGTGGTATTTGGTGCTATTTTTACTCAACCTTTAAAATTGAATACCTCTTGATCTACCTATTGAATTAGTCATGTTGGACTTGTTTATGAATTTAAAGCACTCCATTTTTAGGTCTCGCTGAGCCAGCGCATGCGCTGCTCTGTGAGACATTTGGTCAGTGGCTTTTGAGAAATGCTTCCAAAGGCTGTTGCCGGCCACCAGCTTTCGGTTACGCGAACAAGCGCGCGCGCCTCGCTCCGCCTCTCCAATGCAGATGCTGCATCTGCTTTCACTTTTGGCGCTGCGCGCGCAACGCTGCATCGGCTTTCACTTTTGGCGCCGCGCACGACGCTGCATATGCTTTCACTTTTGCCGGGTTTAAAGTGTTGCAAACGGCCGCCCGGCCAATGCTTGTTTATCTCGCTTGGGAGACCTTAGACCACAGGCATTCCCCAAGTGGAATGTTTTTCAAATCATCTGTCCCTTTCCCACCTTCTTTGAAAGAGCGCTCTGCTATCCATGAACGTGCACCAGTACGTTTTGAGATCAAAAAGGAAATGCTGCCGGGCGTTGATATTCGCATGTTTATAGTCCCATTTAAAACAGTGCACCAGGGTGCACAACCCATGCAGATAACAAAATTATGTATTATCGAAGCTGAGCAATTTTTTAATACAACAGAATAAGTAACTAGGGTATTTATTAGATTTATAAACAAGCTGTTCTAGCTGTTAAAGGTATAGAAAGCTTTTCTGCAGGTGTTGAATTACGCTCGATGAGGGGGAAGCCAGGGAGCCAGAATCGTCAAGTCTGGAGGCTTATGCTGGCTAACGAGTTGCTGGGAGAACGATAAACATTTACTTCCGGTACAGTAAGCGTGCTTTCCTGGAGTTACAGAAGTAGTGGGCGGTTTCTTCCGGGGTGGGTTGATCATCTTTCCAGGGGCGGGTCATTCTGCAACCAATTGCACGACTTTTAGGAAAGTAAAGTCACCATGAACATCCCACTACTGTCTCGTAGTCTGTCAATTGGTTTAAAACTACTTTTTCTATCACTCCTTCTCGCCTGCACATATTAAAGGTGGTTGGAATCGAAAGCGGTGTGACGGCTATTGGATTTGTAAGAACCTTTCTCGGAAGGTGGAAGGTAAGGGTGTGGAATGGACTTGCCTCATTCTAGAGTATGTATGGAAATCTCTGTCTTTCTTTTGTAGCACACCCTTCATTGGGACTCTCGTTCACCAATGTGTAGTGCCTCTTTTACAGTGTCCGTCCTTGGTACATCCTTTTCAGCCCCTTCCGTGAGAGTACCACTACCGTCTCCCTCAATCCATCCCCACCTTCATCTCTCAAGCACCCACTTTCAACACCTGTGATTCTGGGCAAATCACTTAATCTACCCGTGCCTACTAAAACAAGCATTGGCATAGCCAACAGGTCTCGCTTTTAGGACCTTATAAGTATTTAGTTATGCAGCACAATATCCTTGTTGCAACAACATTAACTGTTGCATGGTTAAACACTTATAAGGTCCCAAAGGCAAGACCTATTGGCTATGCCAATGCTTGTTCTAATTCTGTTTTGGAATCCTTTTGGGGTGTGTTTTCACTGCATTACTGTATGAAGTGTAGCACAAATACTTTACACATTGAGTTGAGCCTGGCTGCTCCATGCAAAGCTACTCAATGGTTGGGCACAGGTTTATTTAGGGTTTGCTTGTGACTTTACCCTGAGAAGAATTGTGGTTACTGCTTGAGAAGGGTTTCCTCCCCTCCTCCACCCCCCAGTAAACTAATTTCTTACAGCTTTATACTAACTATTTTTCCGCGGGAGTTAGAAGAGTTGGTGTTAATAAAACATTGTTTGTGTGCTTTATGCTTGAAAAAAATGGTGTTATTATTATCTTGTTTCAGAAACCTCTGTATTTTGCATAACAATCAGAAGTCTTGTGCATCAGTTTGTGATAAAATTACAAATGTATGCAAAGAGTTGCACCGCTACTCTTGGATTTCCATATCACACTAGTCTTGAGAAAGAACAGCCAATAAAAGTGTCACTGCAGGGAGCAATATTCAAAAAGGGTTGTGATTTAACAAAAGGCGGGAGACATGTATCATCTAATTCCACCGCCTGTAGAGGAGTTTCCATCGATGTCCTTGATCATTACTGTACGATAGAAATCTTACGAAAGTTTACTTGTTATCTGACAGTTGTTAAGAAAAGTTCTTGCACTGCTATAGGCAGTAGTAGTATGCTAAATTTTGATCTTTTCAGTCGTAGCATTATCTTTGGAATTTGACTATTTACTGTAAACTGAAGTTAGCCTGACTTTATGTGTGATTCCCAGTGTTGTGTGAGGTTTATCTACTTTAACTCAAGTCGCTACTAACACAGATGAACTCTTCAGTTTTTTAACTGTTCTTGTTACGTGCTGTATTGCAAAGGTTATATATAGCTCATACCTGTAAATGTTTTCTCTATATTTTTTTGTTGGTACAGTTGAATCCCCTTGATTTAGCAAAGCTCATGTTTTAGGGATGCCAGTTTTGGAGGAGGATTGCTGGTAGTGAGAGATGAAAGTTATCTGAGTTACTTTGTCTTCAAGGGCGAGGAGCAACATCTCTCCTCTTAACACTGACCTCTCTCTCTGCCCAGACATACCATGAAAAATAAAAACAAGGTCATTTTGATGCAGAAATAAAATCCAGCTATGCCATGAACATATGGCATGACAGACCAGTGTCATGCCACTAGAGCTGCCTGAAACTGAGAGTAAATGGGGCACATGCTTTGCCTTCAACTTCTACCCTAATGAAATAGGATGTATGACAGTAAAGATGGGCTGCCATGTGTTGGGGCAAGCTGACCATTGGTCTGCTCAATTCCATTTCCTCTTATATTGTGGAAATAATTTAGAAATAATGTAGAAAACGTCGGAAGGACTGTGGAGGATTGGTATCAAATGAATCCAACTAATTGAGAAGAATTGATCATGTGGGGTAAAACATAAATAAATAAATGTATAAAGACGTACTCTGTGTCAAAATTACATAAAAGATCTTAGTTTTTTTAATACTAAATCTATAACAGTAGCAATATGTGCATTCATGGCCAAATCAATAGCACACTCTGATGAATGCCAAATAGTGATCACATTCAAAGTCCATTATTTGAGAAGTGGCATAAATCCGGGTAATTCCACTTGCCAATAGAAGGCGTCCAAAAAGTTTCTTCGTATGAATGAAGAAGGCACATAAAGACGCTTCCAACGCAATGTGGAATCGCTGTTGACGTTTCGGTCTTGGTTGTCATCAGCACGTGGGACCATCCTTAGGACAATGTATTGTAGTAAAGAAATGGTTAACACCAATAGCTTAATATAAGAGAATTACAGATAAGAAAACAATGGCTATTCCACATTGCTTTGGGAGCATCTCTAACTACCTTCTTCAGTCATACTGAAATGGACTCCAGGACAAAAAAGAAAATGTGAACAATATTTTGAATGATTAATTGACTACTGCTTAAGCCCTTTTTGCATATTAAGTAAATTATTCAAGCTACAATGTGCACAATACTAGCATCTGCTTGCATTGAGAGGAAATAGCATACCTGCACTTCTAAAGTCTTTTTTACAGCTGTCCTATCATCAAGGGGATGGAACGGCTCCTCTGCTCTACTCTCCATGGTTCCTCTCTGCACAGCTGCCAAGCTTAAATAATCTTTCTGTCCACAAAGGCAATTGAAAGTGGACAACAAGATCCTGGAACTTGACCAGTGCTTACCTTTTTACCATAGGTAAATCCTGGTCTAGAAAGCGTGCTTTTTATAAATGGTGTAAATCCGTTTAGTAGTTGCTGAAAAATTCAAAAAAGAAAAGTATTGATATCTGAGCACCGAGGAGGATTCGCAAATCCTCCCAAATCAAAGCATGCCAACTCTCCAAACCAGAATGTGTTGGCAGCCAAGTCACAAGAAAACAGTAGACGAAACATTAGACAAGAAGAGAAGGGGGCAGGGTAGCAACACCCTGACCCCCTAGGCCTGCTCATGGGGTCCCACAAAGACCCCCAGGGCCAAGGAAAGCATTTTTTTTAAAATAAAAATAATCAGCCGAATTCGCACTGGGTGCGCGGATCTGGATGATTTTTTTATTTTTAAAACAAAGCGCGGGCTCCTGCGCTTCATTTCTCTGTTTTCTGTAAGCCCCTGGGTGGACCAGGTCCCGGGGGCAATCAAACTTTAGGTAGCAGGGGCCCTTGCAGCCCTGGGGACCGCCACCTCCCCGGAGCTTTGCTGATGATGTGCGGGGAGCACTCACCTCCCCGCAGCCCCAGGGACCGGCACCTCCCCGGGCCTTTTTTTAAAAACAAATTGTGTGGGGGGCTCCTGCAGCAGCTCCCCTGGCATCGGAGCTCCTTCCATGGTCCCCAACTTGAGGGCCAGCCCTGCGGAATGAGGTCCCTGGGGCCAGAAGTGGCCCGGGAGGGGGGCCACTTGGCCCACTCCTTTTTAAAAAAATAATATAAAAAGCATTGGGCATGCCCCTGGGAACGGGGTCCATGGGGCCAAAAATCGCCCGGGAGGGCAGCCACACGGCCCGCTCCCTATATAAAATAAATGAAGAATTGGGCATGGCCTGGGGGTGGGGTCCCTGGGCAAAAACAACAGTTGATGGACAGAATGCAGAACAATGTCATACATTCACCCCAGTGCAGAGATCTGGGCCTAAATCCATCGTTTTTTTGTTCACCATGCCATTCCAGTTTGAACCCAGCCATATGCAAATCAGTCTTGACCCTGTGCCTCCTGGGAACAGTGCAGCCCGAACTGCCAAGCCAGGTCCTCCCTGGACTGGAAACAAGCATCCTAGGATCGGTTTTGGGGTTTCACCCATCTTCAGCCAGGATATTTTGATTCCAGTGGCATGGAGAGCATGGGACCCATGCCTGGGCATACCCGTCCCAATCGGGGTGACAAATGCAAAAACAAAAGTTGATGGACAGAAAACAATGTCATGCATTCACCCCAGTACAGAGATCTGGGCCTAAATCCAACGTTTGTTTTGCTCACCATGCCATTCCAATTTGAACCCAGCAATATGCAAATCAGTCTTGACCCTGTGCCTCATGGGAACAGTCCAGCCCGAACTGCCAAGCCAAGTCCTCCCTGGACTGGAAACAAGCATCCTAGGACCATTTTTAAGGTTTCACCCCTCATCAGCCAGGATAGTTTGACTCCAGTGGCATGGCGAGCACGGGACCCATATCTGGGCATATCCATCCCACTCGGGTTGACAAATGCAAAAACAACAATTGATGGACAGAATGCAGAACAATGTCATAAATTCACCCCAGTACAGAGATCTGGCCCTAAATCCATCATTCTTTTGCTCACCATGCCATTCCAGTTTGAACCCAGTCATATGCAAATCAGTCTTGACCCTGTGCCCAATGGGAACAGTCCAGCCTGAACTGCCAGGCCAGGTCCTCCCTGGACTGGAAACAAGCATCCTAGGACCGGTTTTGGGGTTTCACCCCTCATCAGCCAGGATAGCTTGACTCCAGTGGAATGGAGAGCACGGGACCCATGTCTGGGCATATCCGTCTCACTCAGGGTGACAAATGCAAAAACAACAATTGATGGACAGAATGCATAACAATGTCATACATTCACCCCAGTACAGAGATCTGGGCCTAAATCCATTGTTTTTTTGGTGGGGCGATGAGGTAATCTTGTGTCCTGAGGTCCTCAGGACTGAAGTGGACTTCATCCTTCAAGCAGCAGTGTGCCAGGTGACGGATTTGCAGAGTGGTGTAAAAAGGGGGCGTTGCCTCAGACCACTCTCAGCAATCCAGCTGTGTTGGGCTTACTGGAGGAAACAGGAGGGCCAGTTGGCCCCCAGGGACACTCAGGAGGTAAGGGGACTTCCTCCCCCAACCAAGAGTGCACCAGGAGGTGCGTTTGCAGAGTGGTGGACAAAGGGGGCATAGTCTGTGTCCACATCTCAGCAATCCCACAATGTGCGGCTTACTGGAGGTAACAGGTAGGCTAGTTAGCTCCTAACCACCCTCAGCAGCGAAGGGGACTTCACTCCCCATCCAAGAGTGCACCAGGGAGTGCGTTTGCAACTGGTGGGCAAAAGGGGTGTGGCCTGCTTTTAGAACTTACCAATGCTGCTGTGTGGGGCTTACTGGGGGTAATAGGAGGGGTAGTTGGCTCCCAAGGTTGTCCTTGGGTGTTAACTACCCCTCCTGTTACCTCCAGTAAGTCCCACACAGTGGGATTGCTAAGAGGTCTTCAGAGACCAGGCCCCCCTTTCTCCATGACCCTGCAAATGCACCTCCTGGCACACTATGGGTTGGAGGCTGAAGTCCACTTTTCTCCTGAGGGACATTGGGGGCCAAAAAGCCCTCCTGGTACCGCCTGTAAATCCTACGCAACAGAATTCCTGAGCGGTGGTGGGAGGCCCAGCCTCCTTTCTCCACTTTTCTGCAAACGCGACTACTAGTTAAAGAAGCATTTGCAATGTAATAGGTTTTGCATTTGCTAGCGTTAGAGCTATAATGGAATTATGTGGTATGTTCTGCAGTGAAATGATGTGGATAAAAAGTATGTAGTATTTAGTGTATAGTGTATAGGAATTATGTAGAGTGTGATTATGTGTTATGGAGAGTAATTGTGCGGTATGATAGTCTGTGTTGTGGAGTGGTAACCTCAGGTTTAGTCTTCCTCATTTCCATAGAAGCTAAACTATAAACTCAATGAGACAAAAAAAACAGAAGGAACCACTGAGGAGCAATTCCGGACCTAGTTAGATGTATGAGCAGGGCCACTGGCTACACTGACATTTGCAAAACTATACATTTTCCGCATTTGCCACATAATCCATCATCTGCTGCATAATCTGCAGATTTGAACTAAAAAAACCTTGTTTCTAGCTTAAATGGCTCAAACGTTACCAAAAATGAAGCGACAAGTGTTCCAGCGTGGTGGAAGGCCCTCTGCAAACCTAGAATGGTCACCTGTTACTTATTGCTAAATGTGGGTAATAAAGTGGTACATATGGTGTGCAAACCACTCTTGCTACTTTCTGCGCCTCAATTGCCTCTTTCTGCATTTCTGTTGCTTCTTTCTGAACCTTTCTTTATTTTTCTGCACTTCTTTTACTTCGTTCTGCTGATCTCTTCCACTTTCTGTACCTCTCTTGCCTCTTTCTGCACCACTGTTGCCTATTTCTGCACCTCTCTTGTCTCTTTCTGTACCCCTCTTGCCTCTTTCTGCACCCTTTTTCCCTCTTTCTGCACCTCGTTTACCTCTTTCTGTACCCCTGTTACATCTTCCTGCACCTCTCTTGTCTGTTTCTACACCTCTGTTGCCTCTTTCTGCACTTCTCTTGCCTTTTTCTGCACCTCTGTTGCTTCTTTCTGCACTTCTGTTGCCTCTCTCAGCACCCCTCATGCCTCTTTCTGCACCTCTGTTGCTTCTTTCTGCACCCTCTTGCTTCTTTCTGCACCCTTCTTCCCTCTTTGCGCAACTCTTTTCCCTCTTTCTACACCTCTCTTCCCTCTTTCTGCAGCCCTCTTGTGCACCTGTTTTCCTTCTTTCTGCACTTCTGTTGCCTCTTTCTGCACTTCTGTTTGATCTTTTGCATTGATCTTGTTTCTGTCTGCACCCCTGTTCTCTCTTTCTCTGCAACTTTCTTGCCTCTTTCTGTAGTTCTCTTGCCTCCTTCTGCACCTCTGTTGCTTCTTTCTGCACTTCTTTTGCCTCTTTCTGGACCTCTGTTGCTTCTTTCTGCACTTCGCTTGCTTCTTTCTGCACCTCTCTTGACTCTTTCTGCACCTCTCTTGGCTCTTTCTGCACCTCTGTTGCTTTTTTCTGCAATTCTCTTGCCTCTTTCTGCACCCTCCCCTCTTTGTGCAACTCTCTCGCCTCTTCCTACACCTCTCTTCCCTCTTTCTGTACCCCTCTGTCCTTCTTTCTGCACCTCTCTTACAATTTTCTACACCCCTCTTCCTCTTTCTGTACCCCTCTTCCCACTTTCCGCACCTCTCTTGCCTCTGTCTGTACCCCTCTTGCCTCTGTCTGCACCCCTGTTCTCTTTCTGCACCTCTTTTGCCTGTTTCTGCAACTTTCTTGCCTCTTTCTGCAGTTCTCTTGTCTCCTTCTGCACCTCTGTTGCTTCTTTCTGCACTTCTTTTGCCTCTTTCTGTACCGCTCATTCTTCTTTCTGCACCCCTGTTGTCTCTTTCTGCACTCGTCATCCCTCTTTCTGCACCTCTCTTGCTTCTTTCTGCACTTCTCTTGCTTCTTTCTGCACATCTCGCATTTTTCTGCACCCTTCTTCCCTTTTTTGCATCCATCTTGCCTCTTTCTGCAGTTCGCTTGCCATTTTCTGCACCTCTCTTGCCTCTTTCTACACCTCACTTGCCTCTTTCTGCACTTCTCTTGCTTCTTTCTACACCTCTGTTGCATCTTTCAGCAATTCTCTTGCCTCTTTCTGCACTTCTCTTTCTTGTCCCTGCACCTCTCTTGTGTCTTACAGCACCTCTGTTGCCACTTTCTGCACCTCTCTTGCCTCTTTCTGCACACACAGGGCTACTTTTAAACTGACCTCAGGCTCAGCAGTGCACAAATTCAAGTGCAGAAAAAGGCTGCTCGCCTCTGAACTGCCATGCCCTATTATATGCTAGGGACTTAGAGGTAGTTGTAATACCCCTGCCCTATTATGTACAAGGGTCTTACAGGGGAGGTCATGCCAATCACATGGGTAACCCAACCCATAGTGTAGCCTAGTGTATGTAGGTGTTTTCACTGTATTCTATGTGTCTTTCAGCATAGCACTGGCTTCAGGTCTAGTTATGCAGAACGCAGGGGCAGTCAGAGTCACTTACCACCAGTACCAGTCAGCAAAACATTAGGGGGTGCCCATGGAACAGGATGACTTTGCAACACGGCCTCTTCCTGCACCTCTGTTGGTTATTTCTACATATCACTTACTTCTTTCTGCACCTTTCTTTTTTTTCTGGACTTCTGTTGCCTCTTTCTGCATTTCTCTTGCTTTCTGTGCCTTTGTTCCTCTTTCTGCACTTGGCCTACCTATGTAGGCATAGGTAGAAATGAGCGTTTAAAAAACCTTCAGAAATTCACTGAAAAAATCATAGGTTTTGTGGATGTTATAGTTAGTAATTAGCATTAAAAAAACTTTGAAATTCACTAAAAAAAACCACAGGTTTCAGGGACATTATAGTTAGTTGGACATTTCACTCGTACAAAACCAGAGAAATTCGGCCGTTATAGTTAGTTGAGCTAACTATAACTCGCGCCCCCCGCAATTCACTGCTGATGACATCACATATTACATCATTCATGACATGGTCAGTGACATCACTGATGACATCACCGATGACATATCAAATGACATCACTGATGACATCGTCTAGTGACTGTGTTTCTGTAAAGTTTAAATATGTTTTATATATATATATGCTAATGTTTATTGAAGAATGAGTGGGTGTGTGAGTGCCTAAATGGATGATTTAGTAGGTGTGTCACTGACTAAAGTGAGTGATTAAATGTGTCTTACTGAATGCATGAAGTAGTGACTAAACTGTGTGAATGTTTGTATCAGTCAGTCAGTTGGTCTGTAAGCAGCTGCATGGGTTGGTGAGTAGCTACATGAGTGTCTAAATGGGTTATTGATTGGTTGTCTAAATGGGTTATTGATTGGTTGTATGGGTGCATGAGTGTCTGTGTGGGTGGGTGGGGGTTTGATTCTGTACATAGTTGTGTGTATGGGTGATTCCCTGCGTGTATGGGTTCAAGAGTGCATCTGTGAAGGGTTGTATGGGTTGGTGAGTGTGTGTATGGGTGTGTTGGTGAGTGAATGGATGTCTCAGTGGCTCAACTAACTATAACGGACACATTTTTCTGGTTTTGTACGAGTGAAATGTCCAACTATAAGTATTTCTTCATTAGCAATTCTTCTTTTCCAACAACAAAAGTAAAAAACTTGTAAACGTTGGGTGTAAGCATTGTTCACCAATGACGGACGCACACCAAACTTTTAAATTCCTTTGTATGCACTATTTCTGTCACAGCAATTCATACAAGCGCATAGAGTTCACCGCAGGGTCGTGGTGAACTTTAAATTGGTGGGTAGAGTAAAGGCAGGGTAGTGAACGTGAAGCCCTCCACCACCCTGACAGCCTTTACTCCCTCTGCCAACCTCGAAATCAGAACCTAAGTCTTTTCACTTCTACTTTGAGGACTACATGTGACGGTAAAGCTTTTGTCGGAGGAGACATACTTGCCTTACCCTACTGGTGCTTCATTCCTGGGTGGCCTGAAAAAGTGCTTACTCGTCATGCCTATAGACTAACGTAATTTTCTCACTTCTTGGCTCCTTTTGACATTTAAATTTCGAAAGTTCATGACTCTTAATCTCCTTATCGCAGTTTTACCATTTTGGTATTGTTTTGCTTAATATTTTGCATTATTCACTAATTTGTTTCCAAAAGTTTATTATTTGGTATCTTGACTGTTGTTCGGTGCTGCTGTAAATTATTAACACGCATGTTGCCTTTTTTTCCAAAGTTACTAAGACTGAGTGCAAACGTTCTCACTGAAAGCTGTTTTATTTAAAAAGGCCTTGAATTATCGTCTTGGTGTGGGCTCATTCCCTGTACTTCTGAATTATTTTAAGGCAGCATTTGATATACATGAACTACATATAGAGATAACAGCACCGGGCACCTATTCTTAGAAATTTTCAGTTCAGCACACAATGTCTTCTTTAGGAAAACTGTTCCTTCTCTGTGGATCACCTGAAGCACAATTAAGATTTTTTTTTAGGAATTTATCATAAACATGTGAAGTCAGGGCAAGTACTTGAGTGTATGGGTGATGTGTTCAAGTTCGGTTTAACACTTTATACTTGGGAATTCTATGGCAATAGCAATTTGTTGATTAGGTGTCCGGATCACAATATAAATCTCATAGTCATAGTGAAGGTGTGACAAGACTAGAGCTCTTAACACTGAACTCCCATGGGAGGAGTCCTAGAGTAGATCCTGCATAGGATTGTCATAGTGAGAATTGTACTGGTTATTATGAGCTTGAGGTGAGGAGCTCGAGTTCATGATTGTACCTTAGTAGTTTGCTTCTGAATATGTGTTTAGGGGTTGGCCAGTTTGGTTAGGATAGATGGTGGTAAAGTTATATTTTTCCCATGTTGCTTACTCGAAAATCTCAATTTTTGAGGAGTTGATCTTCTGATGGCTTAGTAACATCCACAAATTCACAGCTCATAAGCACTAGTGAAACATTGCCCAACATTCAACTAATCTAGAAGTCTACAATATAAGTGTTACAAATAAGCTGAGAGTGGTGACAGGATAAGTGTTACAAATAAGCTGAGAGTGGTGACAGGTGATGATTGAAGAGCAAAGGGGTCATCATTGAACCTTGAGGGGCACCTACCTGACTGGTTAATGCTGGTGCCCAGGTCGCGGAAAGGGTGATGATTTGAACTCTCTCAGGTAGGTCTTTGTCCAGTTACGAAGGCTACCTTAGATTCCAGGTACCTAAGCTTTAGAGAAGTCTTTGTTAGTCTATTTTGCAAGACTTCAGTTCATGGGCTTTCCTAGATTCGTGAGGCATGCTTGGTGGTGCTCATGTCGCCTACGCATCAAATGTGCTACACTTTTTTTTGACATTTCACCAAGTTAGATTTTTTTCATGGGACATATTTTTTAATGATAACCTTAAAAAACACTACAATGTTAACGTTTTAGAAAATACAACGTAATAATGAACATGTTGCTACTTTGAAGCCATGCTTCCTGTCAGCTCTTTATTAACTCTCACTTTAAAAAAATGCTACGTAAACGTTTCGTTTCATTGGCAGCATGCACTTGAGAAAGTCACAATTTTTGATATCATACCACTTTTAATTAGAGCTGTCCATGGTTCCCTACTTAGTCAATTCCATTATCGGTGGCAAAAATAGAAATGATACCTAATGTGACAGATGCGAGGGATCTATGGCATGCTTAATTGGAGACTGGTTTAATTCTCACGTTGAACATCTGTAAAAAGGACATCAGTGCCGTTGTGACTTAAAACCTTCTGCACCGAAAAAATGTGGAAAGAAGAGAGTGACAGCAGGCAGACTGTATGATGTTATCATTCTGTTCTCGTAATAAAAAGCAGTGGATTTTTATTAAAGCAGATTTAACAGATCAGTGCCTGTAACTAATTCTCTAGACAGGGAAGGATGCAAACAATGCTGCTTGGCTGCCCTCTACAGGGTGTTTAAGAACACGTTTGGAAGCATCCATTACATTTTCTACGTGCATATTTGCAAGACCTGCTGGTGTTTTTCTTAACAGTTCAGATCTGCACATTTTTCGCATATTCAACATTAAAGTTAAACGCTGCCCGTTAATAAACTGAAAGCAGATGAAACCCCGTTAAACTATTCTCATGTTAGCTCCTGTAAAGGTATACAATTCTTATCAACTTGGCTGCTAAGCCTTTCATTCTTGGTGCTAAGATCTTTTCGGATATTTGGGGTCGTTTGTGCTTAAGCCTTTATAACTTTTTTCCACTTTAGGCATCCATGACAAATGTCTGTATTTTCTTCCAATAGCCTGGGGATTCGTAAAGGTTTGTGGATTACCTGACAGAAAACCGCAAAACTATGTAAATTATAGCTATATTTCGTTGTTTTTTTCTGGGGAGGGGGGGTAATAATGTGAAAAGGTGCTGCGCAAGAAAACATATTTTTTTTGTAAAAAGGACATCAACGCAAGGTTTACTTTGCTAAGTTAAACATCTTCCCAGCTTTAAGGAGCAAGCAGAGTTGTAATCCAAATTTTTTTTTTTTTATTTACAATAATGTGTCCATTTTTAGGTTGAGCCTCGACCTGTTGTATCTCTGTATGGGCTTTTAGCACATTTCCCAATTGCTATTGGTTGTTATGTGTGCCATTTAAAAATGCTGGCTTATTATTGGTGCATTTGTGGAAATGTCCCTCCTTTCTGTGCTGAGTTCCCTTCCTGGCGATTTCACTCAGAGAATGTTTTTGTTGGCCATCACACTGTACAAGGTGTGATGGCCTCTCCTATCTCTTCCCGTCTGCTTTATTTATATTGGATTATTGCCTGCACTTAGCCCAGCCGGCTGCATTCCTTAAATAACAGCAGCAACTGGGATGGCTGGCTCACGTGAGCTTGTGTCTTCGGTATTTTTGAGATTCGATTGGAGCTGGTACAGTTAATAGCTTTTGAAACCGTGTTGAAGTCCCGAAAAAAGTTGTTTTTTTCCAGAGTAATATTGTTGAAAATATGCTCTGGATTTTGGGATTTGTTGATGGTATTTTGCTCAAACACACACGCAGGGGTAGCAACAAAGGTTAATGTTTGCAATAAATTCATTTAAATGAAGAATGCAATCTTTAAGGGTTCATTAGTCTAAGGTGCTCTGTGAATCCTCCTCACGTGTAACTTTGCATGGGTCGTGTTTTCCTCTGTATACAACAAAGATGAAGGAATGATATCTGGAGGGGGTGGAAGCTGCCTTTAAAACCCTTAACCCCCTTACCTGCGAATCACGGTAGAAAACTAAATCCAAATGGTCGCACACTGCTGACCTACCTGCGTGTTACCCCAAAGAACTGTGGTCCCTGTAGTCAGCGTCGGCGGATACACCTATGCTCGTGTCGTGAGTGCAAGTGTGAATAGCGTTAGCCATCCCTGGACACGTGTTTCGAGGTTGTTGCCTCTCGTCAGCAGGGAGTAGGAAAGAGTGCAGGGTTGCTGTGTAGGCTGCTAAAATCATTATCAGGTATGTACCTCTCGTAGCAACGCAGGTGCGTAACCTGAGCCCGTCGACTCCCCGGCTCAAAGAGCCACTAAATAACTAAATCCAAATGGTCGCACACTGCTGACCTACCTGCGTGTTACCCCAAAGAACTGTGGTCCCTGTAGTCAGCGTCGGCGGATACACCTATGCTCGTGTCGTGAGTGCAAGTGTGAATAGCGTTAGCCATCCCTGGACACGTGTTTCGAGGTTGTTGCCTCTCGTCAGCAGGGAGTAGGAAAGAGTGCAGGGTTGCTGTGTAGGCTGCTAAAATCATTATCAGGTATGTACCTCTCGTAGCAACGCAGGTGCGTAACCTGAGCCCGTCGACTCCCCGGCTCAAAGAGCCACTAAATAACTAAATCCAAATGGTCGCACACTGCTGACCTACCTGCGTGTTACCCCAAAGAACTGTGGTCCCTGTAGTCAGCGTCGGCGGATACACCTATGCTCGTGTCGTGAGTGCAAGTGTGAATAGCGTTAGCCATCCCTGGACACGTGTTTCGAGGTTGTTGCCTCTCGTCAGCAGGGAGTAGGAAAGAGTGCAGGGTTGCTGTGTAGGCTGCTAAAATCATTATCAGGTATGTACCTCTCGTGTAACTTTGCATGGGTCGTGTTTTCCTCTGTATACAACAAAGATGAAGGAATGATATCTGGAGGGGGTGGAAGCTGCCTTTAAAACCCTTAACCCCCTTACCTGCGAATCACGGTAGAAAATAAAACAGAATTGAGCAGGAATCATGTTTATTTGGTTGATGGCGGCCCTTCAATCTGTGGCACTTTACAAGTCTGTGACTGAAAAGCTATCTTGACAAAACATTAACAGCAGCTGAAGGGTTAAACCACTTCCCTGAAGAAGCTTACTATTAACATGCAAATCGGGAGGTGACAACGTTTGGAGTTGAAGACCGTTGTCCAATGCACGCTGAAGTCTTTGTTTTCAAGGTATTTTTCCCTCCTTCAAGTTATCTCCCTTCAAAGTTTTAATTCTGAAACTGAGAGTAACTTGAGTGGTATCTAAGAAAAAATGAAAAGCGAAGATGCAATCGACTGATGCTATCGTTGCAGTGTAGCGCCGTGTATTTAAGTAGGTTGTTCTACGTCCCTGAGGCTTCATTTCCATAGTCCCCGTTGCCATTAGACACTGTTCGAAATGTTGAATCCAAAGCCGTGCTTCTTCCCAAGATTCATATATTAAAAAAAAAATGGCAGCTTTTTCAGAAGGCGGGTTAATCCAAAACAATAATCCCATACAGTGCTGCCAAGGAGTAGTAACGTGTACATATGTACCCTGAAGATGATTTAATGTGCCTCGCTGTCAACCCAACGTCGTGTACTCAGACTGCATTATGGTTTGTTGCGCTTTTTCATAGATATTGTGGAAAAGCTGGAATAAAAAGGTCAGGATTGTCCTGATTAAGTTTTACGTCTGCGGCCATTCATTCAGTCGGGTACACAGTTGCGGATTGCTTTAAAGAGTTAACTTCAGTTGCAGAGGAGAAACGGCGTGCAGCCCCAGCACGCAGCGCCTGTCAACAGGCAGGTAAGACCAGCAGCCTGACACCACGAGGTGGCTGTGCTTCCCTCCCCCAGTCATGGCCTTGTCCGAGGACTCCACAACTCTGTTACTGCGACTCGGTCTCTGCTCACTGTGACTGCAGCGCCAGATGCCGTCCTTAAATAAAGAGCCACCAGTTTTGGTACCCATCAAGTTATCCGGTGCCGCAGCGGCAATCGAGCTCAGGGGTGGCTATTTCTTTCTTGGTAGACTCAATTCACCGTCAACTATGGAGAAGGTAAAACATAACAAAAAGTGTATGCGATGCAAAGCATACCGCAGTGTACATGTAACTGGTTTTCCAATACATGCCAAAAAAAGCCAAAACTATTTTCTCACGAGGGCCTGACGAGCTGTGCCTCTTTGCTTTGCTGGGTTATTCTTTCCATCAGTGAGCTCCATAGCGGGATGCATGGCTGCGTCTGCTATTCCACCCTTCTGCTATTCCACCCTTCCTTCAGTGAGCCCTTAGACTTCAAATGTAATGTTAGCAAAACAGTGTCTTAAGCTTAGTAGCCCAGCAGATCAAGACTTTGTATTTAGATTTCTGTGCACTTTGTATGTCTGGGTTCTAATCCTACTTCAAGAAACATATTTTGAGTTTGTATTTTTCAAACATTTAAAATGCTGCTGCTGCTTTGTTCATTAAATCTGCATTCACTGGTTAAATGTTTTAAAAGTTATTACTTTTTCAACTCGTGGGACAGGAATGGTTTAAGGTGCTGAATCAAGTTGCAATATAATCTGAAACTCTTCATTTAAATCCTCTTTCTGGCAGCATTGTTAAAGATTGCAGGAATTGCTGTTAGCATGAGCTAAAAGCCATTTTGTTTCTGGCAGCCATTTTAGTTAGCCGTGTGCTCACCATGTGCTTTCTCCCTCTTCCAGAGCCTTGTACATGCTCAGAAAGACCTGTAGCTGCCAGAATGCACCTCTTAGACTGTAACTGTCAGGCTGTTCTAACTGATGTCAGCAACTCAATACTACTCCTACTTGTTGACTGTGCATTTTCTGTATGACTATCTATGTGTGTAACTCTTCTCATGTGTACTTGTACCGCCTCCTTTTGAGCCCCTGTGTGGGTATAAAAGGCCCCTGTTCTCTGCACTCCTTAGACTGTCTCCTACAGTGGCCTGAGGGTACTGTATGACACAGTCTCCCTCATGTGAGGTTAATAAATATTTCTCTTTGATATTACAGCTTCCGTGCCAATCTCTTCTTTGTTGGTTTAAAGGACCAGGTGTATCAGTGAACCCCTAAAAAGGTTTTTATTTCTACAGCATCTCCAGGTTCTGTCTTTTTAAATTTGTGGGGAAAGTAGTGGAGGTTTCTGTCCAGTAACTTTTCATCCAACAATTTAATGAGGCTAAAACAGGCTGTGCAAATACATATAATTTTGACAGTGCCCCATGCAGCTTTTTTTAACGTCTGTTCCTATAGGGTAAGGAAATACATTCAAGATAGCCTCCACAGATAGGCACACATTTATGAATGCCACCTAATTGTACTCTACTCAATGCCACATAAATACACCCCACGTAAAACGACTATGCCACATAACAACAATCCATATAAATACGCTCCACACCATGCCATATAATTATCATCAGCATCATTTCACTCACAATTCAGTTCACACAGTTCCACACCACACAATTCAGCTCCACACATTTCCATTCCACACCAAATAATTCGACAACAAACCACATAATTCAAACCAACAACACAATTGCACAGTACATGCATCCAATACTCACCACAACATTCCACAGTATGCCACAAAATTCTACAGCACACCACATAATTAAACTCCACTGTTTACTATGCCGCAACACAAAATACCACTCCACATATTTACACTCCATGACACTCTATCCCATTCTACATAATTCCATGACACTCAAGACTACATAATTACTATCCACATAATTCCACTGCACACCATGCCACATAATTTCACTCCACAAATCCACTCCACAACAAACAATTCCACAACTAACAATTTCAATCCAACCCACATAATTCAACTCCACACCACATACATCCACTCCAAAAACATAAGTGGAAGATATTGTCATTTACAATGCCATTAGCTCTAACTTTCACAAATGCAAGACCGATTGACTTGCAAATGCTTGGTTTTGAGACATAGTCCATTTCACCTAATTGCTGTGGTTTCAACATACTTGCAGTTTGTGGTGAAAATAGGTGTAAAACCAACAGATGAACCCCAGAATGCAATACATTTCTGAAAAGTAGACAGAATTCTGAATTCAGTTAGAGTACATTTGTGTAGATCTCTCAAGATGTTCCCAAAGAAAATAATGGTTGATCAAAAAACAATGATAATGAGCAGGAACAAATAGCCATTATTAACAACATTTTCATCTGCATTTTTTTCTTGATGGCCAATTAACATGAGCAATATAACCTCATGTCAGGCATACATAGGGTCTCTGGGTTCTCAAAAACACACATAATACCCAAAGCCCATATCTAAGCTTAAGTTTATTATGTTTTTTATTGTGTACAAACCATACAGCAATTCTTATTGTAAAGTAAAATGGGCAAAAATGGATATGAAGGGAACCTATGCATTTCTGACATATAAACAAGACACAATGTTGAAGATTTTTTTTTTAGTTTACACTTCTGAATTTGGAGTTAGGCATATTATCGTGATTCAATGGCATTATACAAAAAGTATTCTTTATTGTACACTGGCATACATTTGGAAGCGAACACTTAAGAGAAATGCAATTAGTATTAACAAGTGTTCTAATATTCTGTGGTCCGACACAACTCCTTATAAAAACAGTACCCCATTTGTATGGTGGAACCTAGCTCCTGTAGCACCAAACGCCCCAAAATATAACATGAAGACATCACATTTAGGCCCAGCAAAATCAATGCTTTTTTACAGTGTGCATAGCTGCAGAATTTGGGCCTTAGCTCAGCTGCCACCCAGGGAAGCCTTCCAAACCCAGACATTTCTGACAACTAGTCACCCAGGGAATTTCATGGTGGTGTGACTTGTGTAGATCCCTCCATATATGTTTACCTAGAAGGCCTTGGATAAAACAGCCATTATACTCACATTTCTATGAGAAAACGTTCAAGAAGCTGTAGGGATGTATACATTTCCTACCACCTGGCATTACCACACTTCTCTCTATAATTATGGTGCCAACTTGTGTGGGTTGCCCCACCGCCAGTGATAGGAAAGGACCCAAAATGCAATATGAATAGATCACATTTTTCCACTTAACACAGAGACTTTTTTCACAATGATTGTAGCTGTGGATCTTGGGCCTGGACTTGACTGCCACCCTACAAAACACTGACTGACTTTTCTAAAACATTTGACACCTGGGGTGTAAAACATGGTGTGACTCACATGGCTCTCACAAGGTTTTCTTACCCAGAGGTTCTGGCAAAGCTCAAACCTTGGCGAACCATGCATTTTCCTCACATTTCCGTCAGAGAACGTTGCAGAATAAATACAGTGATCAACACATTTCCACCATACAGGGTTTCCACACATCTCCAGATAAAAACGATACCACACTTGTGGGGTGGGTCTAGCATCAGTGAAAAGAAAGACCACAAAACTCAACATGGGCAGAAAACAATTTTCCACTCAAAACAAGTGCTTTTTTTGCAGTGCAGGTAGCCTGGGATCGGCCGTCACTCAGTGAATCCTACCAAACCCTGACTTTTCTGAAAAGAAAAGACCTAGGGAATTCATGCGGAGTGTGCCTTGCATGAATTCCACAATGTTTTATTACCTGAAATGCCCTACAAATGTTGGCTATATTCACACATGTTCCTCTCATTTCTGTGAGAGACATTTCTGGAATCTGCAGTGCTTCATAAAATCCTGTTTCTGTCATGGACACTAGGCCAGCCACATAAGTGGAGTGGCTTTTTTTTATCAGGAAAAGTGCAGGTGGAAGGAATTTTGTGGATCCCTGTAGATTCTGGAAGTTTTCATAACAGAAATGTGAGGAAAGTGTGTGGTTTTAAGCAAAGTTCAAGATTTGTACAGCATCGTGGGTGAGACAATGTTGCGGGAGCCATGAAAGGCACTCAGCCCTGAACTCCAGCCTTATGCCTAGTTTTGAGAAATGTCTGGGTTTGGCATGTTTCTCTGGGTGGCCACCAAGCTCAGGCTCAAGTGTTGCAGCTACCCATATTGCTGTATCACGATTAATCTATGTTTTGTACTGGGGCCTTTTGTGCCATCAGCAATATGCCACACCACACAAATGGGCTAGTGTTTATACTGGGAGAAGTGCGTAATGCTGGGAGATGGATGTTAGGAATTTTATGGATCCATGCAGATTCTAGAAGATTAGGTCACAGAGATAGTGAGTTTAGGTAAAGGTTGTGTTTTGTAGAACATTGTAGGTAAGAACATGTTGTGGGATCCACGCAAGGCAAACCTCCCTGGACTTCCCTGGTGCCTGATTTTGAGAACTCTGTGCGTTTGGCAGGTTTCCCTGGGTGACGGCCAACACCAGGCTAAAAAATTGCAGCAATCAGAATGGGATGTGGGACAGAATTGGAATTTACCTCCGCTTTGCTTTCCCATATGTTAAAAAATACCCAACAAAATCCAAATTTCCTCTCACTTGGTTTAGTCCCCAGGGGACCAGAAAGACTGTTGCATATTTAGGGATGGAATCTGATGCCATAATGGGCCAAATCCCACTACATTCTTAAACAAATATATATTCCTGGCATCCTGTGGACTTTCTGACACCACTTGGGGCAAATTATGCCAAAGCCTCAATGCTCCTTAGAGGTATTTCCTTTTGTGGGGTGGGAGTTTGGCTCAGTGCCAGGGTAGGGCAACCCGCCCATTGTTTTGCCCAAATATAAAATCAGTGGTGCTTAGTGTGCTTTCAGCCCTCATGGGGGCAAATGAAGGACAAACCCCACCAACCAGAATAGAGAAACTCTGTTATACCTTCTGCTGTCGGGGTATGGGTGATGCCAGTGTGGGCCTCCCTAATCCTTTTGTTTGTTTAGTTATGGCACTATTTCGAAATCTCTGGTGTTAATCGGGATTTCCTCCCCTGGGGACAAATTGTGGGCAAAATACCATGTGCCCTCTGTGGGTGAGTTCAGAAAGAATGTATTGTCTCTTTTGGGGTGGGGTTTGGCACAATACCAAGGTGGGGCACTCCATCTCTTTATTTTGCCCAAATGTAAAATCCCTAGTGTCAAGTTGGCTTTCTATCCCGTGGCAGATTAGGGACAACTTCCCAATCAGGATACACCTCCTAACTGCCCACCCCTTTGGGAGAAGAAAGATTGTATTGCCCTTCACGGTTGGGGTTTGGCCCAGGTCCAAAGTAGGCCTCCCCGTCCTTTTGATATTTTTTGGTGCCTTTTTGAAATCCCTGGTGTTGAATGGGCTTTCTGCCTTCCGGGGGTGGGGGACATCTTAGGGCACACTTCCATCAGCCCCTCAGTGGGGCAGAAACACTGTATTGCTACTTTTCGGGTGGTGGGATGGCTCAATGGAAGTGTGGGACACCATGCCCTTTTTTCTCTCATTGTGCAATCTTTTATGTCTAGTGGGCTTTCTACACAACAGGTGCTGATTAGGGACAAACTCCCCAATCAGGGCAAACCATCTATTTGCCCCCAGGAGGACATAAAGACTGTTTTGCCCCTTTTGGAATGGGATATACAAAAAACTTAATGGCATGCTTGAATTAATCTTATCCACTGGTAATTACTAGGGGCTGCATCCCAGCCAACTGTTATTTTCCATACCATGTTACTTCAATTTGGACATAGCCATTTGCTGCCATTTCCATTACTAAAGCCCCTGTAGGTTAGTTCTCCAGCAGCTGTCAATTAAGTGCTTGACCTTAATGAGGTGTGACGGTAGATCCCAGAGCAGGACAAATGGCCTAGCTCTGGGATATGTTTTTCTTCACCTGACAGTAAGATTAGTTGGGATTGGCACAGAAACTTAATCAAATCAATAGGGACCTACTCTGGCACAAGTACATTTTAGGTGATACCTGCAAATGCCACATCTTTGTCCCCATAGTTAAGATGGTGCCAAACTACCCAGTGGGAGAAAAGTTACCTCAACAATGTTGGTAAGCACACAAGTCCTTCACAGTGGGAGAAGGGCTTTCCTCATCTTGGATTTTGGGAACAAGGTGCACTGTGGCAGTTAATTCTTAGTTGCAGGTTAGTAAATCCATAGAGAGAAGCTTCACCAGGAGCAGGCTGCCTGCTGCTCAGCCCATACTCCAACTGCCACACCTCACCTCACAGGCTCCCAAACATTCCATTCATCATCACCACTCACACATTCCATGCAGCACATTCACACTAGCTGAGCAGCTTAGGCCAAAGTAACAGGGGAGATGCATGAATACATAAACAAGATATAATATATCCTCCACCTTTATAAAACACAAATATAAGAATGTAAGGTAGGGGTGGGGTGGGCGAAATTTGCGTAGTCACGCTACGCAAAGCTCCGCGAAACGGTAAAAAATCTCCGCGGACACGCAAAAGTTCCACGAACACGTGGAATTGCCTGTTCCGCCCGTTCGTAATGCTTTTTTCCTGTTCGCGAACGCTGTTTGCGTGCTCATAGAGAAATATCTTGTGAACACACATTTTGAAAGCGCGAACAAGCAAAAAATTCAGCGAAACCGCGGATCGCTGACTTTTTGGCAATTCCGCCTTCTCCGTGGAACGCTTGATTACCCAAATTCCGCAAATTCCACGAGCGGAACGAAATTTACTGCCCAGGCCTAATGTAAGATGGAATAAAGCATTTACATGTAGAAACATATAAAGAGAAATTACATAAAATATATGAATGCAAGCTGGAACAAAGCCTCACGTGAGGAACCATACATAGAGAAAATAGATAAGGTGCTTAGAAGAATGCACAAGAAATATCACACATCCTCCTCCTCTATAAAACATAAAATAAAGAGAAAGAAAACTGGTGAAACAGCCTTTTCTTTAACATAACAACAGACTGAGGAAGAACCCTATCAGTCCCACAACAGCATACTAGACAAAAACATACTACACTTTTTATCACCGCCAACCACACCAACTGGCCAGGAAGGAATGACCGGTTCCACTTGAAAGCACAGCACACTAATCAGTCCGTAGCAAACTCTTACATACACAAGAAGAGAAAACTTCCAGAGAAATAAAAAAATCAAAGAACACACATGCTAATAACAAAGTAAGAAACGGGTGGGATACACCCGACCAAACATCCCCAACAAAGGGCAAATAATGTAACAGGTAGAAACGGGTGACATCCACCCTAAACTACCATCCCACAGTAAGGGGATCAAGCAAAACGTGTATTAATGGATGACTTTAACCCCGTCCATTAATCCCTAATGTAAGGGTATGTTACGTAAAGTATAGTGATGGGTGACGTGCAATCCATCCAGACATTCCTCTAGAAAGTGTATGTAACATACAATGTAGATATGGGTGACCCTCCTGTAAGGGCCTGTAGCATGCAATGTAAATATAGGTGATTCCACCCATATAACCATCCCTCATGGGATGCCTTCCAACCATAGTGTAATCCCTTGTGCAAGGGGCATGTAGGCTAAAATATAGAAATGGGCAATTCCCACCCATAGAATAATCCCTCATGGAAGGGGCATGTATTGTAAGAAATGAAAATTTAGCAATACACCATGAAATACCAATAAGTGGCAGCACTCTGAGCTTTGCACAACAAACAGAAATTTCCCAAAACAGAACTAAATGTCACAGCAGCAGCAATACCAATGTATAAGAAACCCGGATCAGTAGGAAACGACACCTAAAATGAAAATAAATCAACACAGCAGAAAACAGTCAAGATACCCACACACTGCAAACCTTGTGCCACAGTAGGAACGTAAGAGTGTACAGGAGCCCAGCACTCAATACGTGAATGTAACCTTAGCATACATTTAAGGAAAACATTAATATGTGTTCATGACCTGAAATAATGACATTACACAGCATAGCAGTAAATAGACCATGACTAAAAAAAAAAAACTAGATCAGCACTGTATCCAATTATGAAGCAACCAGACCTCCTGTCAGCGGTTTCTCACACAAATTGGCATGCAACATCACTAGTCCCTGAAAAAAAAGCAGATCTCCCATCCGGGAAGATGTGTACAATCTACACCTGGAATAGAGTCCCGAAACCGACCATCACCTCTCAGATCCGCCGAGAATGGTGGCACCCCAAAAGATTGTTCAGACAAACTTCTTCATACCAGGCTACAGAAAGAATCATAAACTTTGCTACCCCATTTTTTAGATGGTCCATATGCCCGTTGATCTGGGGCAGCCAAGTGGGAATGCTGAGACAGCATATATGTCAATGGCCTGGCAAGCTGCTGATTCTGTGTCACCTCAGTCTGCCAAACAGAAAGCCCCCAATTGTCGGAGACAGTCCCAAGAGTTCATGATTGGACACTCTGACACACTGGGTAGCCTTCGGCGAGCACAAAAACCCCTGTTGTGGAACTGTCCACCCACCACCAAGAGCATCCTACGTCACAGACACTGTTTCAGCGATGGGAAGATGTGAGGAAAAAAACATGGAGGCATGCACACAAGCACAGCTCTGAGTGGCTGCAGGTGCGTGCATGCACCAAACGTTGCAGCAAAGCATGCGTTCCTGAACAGCAAGTGAGGAGACAACACTGTTCGTCCCTCTGCACCTTCTCGCACCACCATGAAAATGGTAAGGAGACGCGCGCTGAGACTCCACAGTAACTGACAGCATCCATGAGAGTGTTCAAAAGAAAGTAAGGCTCGCACATATCATACGGTGCAGTAACGGTGCATTTTAACATTCCGAAAACAACATCAAGACGAGTATCTTAAAAGTAATGTACTCACAGTTGACCAATCATCATAAACAAAAACAAAATTGCTGCGATAACTTTGACGTACTTCTTAACCGCTCATACGAGGCACAAACATTACTCTCTATTATTCTGCTGCTTGTTTATCTGGACACAGAATACTTGTCGCTATGAGGCCCCTTAATGAGTCCTTGTCTACTACATAATCCAACGTGCTGCCTGTACAAATGACAGCTGATTTATTGCATACCCGGATATGTGCAGGCTGAGGCCTGTATGATGAGATAGCCAGATACAGGTTGCTGGAAGCGTGCACTGCCCTGGTGTAGGTTGACTTAAAAGCATGACGTCCAAATAATGTAGATAATTGAAGCATGCCTTACCTGGAGCTGACCGATGTAGAGGACACTGGTGGGGCTGCCAGGCGTTCAGATGTTTGTTATAGGCTCCTTAATTTTCCTTATGTAGTTTCTTTTGAGTAGTTCCTTGAATAGTTACTTCATGCTGCTTTACACATGTAGCTTCTATAGTTCTTGCTCCCACTCATCACCAAGAACATTGTGATGAGTCACATAGCTGAGGTGTGGTTTGTAGATTATTTAAGTCTTAGTTGCATGTTAGCAAATTCATAGAGAGCAGCCCCACCAGGAGCAGCCTCCCTGCTGCTCAGCCCATACTCCAACTTCCACACCTCACTTCACAGCCACCCAAACATTCCATTCATCATGAACACTCCAACATTCCACGTTGCACATTCACACTGGCTGAGCAGCTAAGGCCACAGCTACTTTGGAGATGCATAAATACATCAACAAGATAACACACACTGAGAGTCTCTAAGTGCCTTCCGCTGAGGTACTAGGGGCCTAAGAAGTGTACTCCAGTGGCTGGTTGTTGGATTCTTTTAAATCTTTTCCTCCAGAGCTCCAGAGGATCCTGCCAAAAAAGTATATGACCGCAGTTCCACAGTGTTGGATTGGACTTCAGCTTTGTCCCACACAGAGATACTTGCACTTCTGAATAAATGACTAAGAACCATTCTACTTAGGGACCTTAGGAAATTTCAATGTTTTACTTCAATAAAGTGAAAAGATCCCTTTCTGAAGTGGGACTGTGATACTTTTTCAAACTTTTTGACCTCAGACTTTCACCCAAACCATTCCACTTGGAATTTCTACCCAGGCTCCATCATTGTCAGCCTGAAATTGCACCTTGATCCCAGTCTAATGCAACCATTGACTTACAATGGTTGTTTAGCTTTTCTTGACATTTTTTTAACTTAAATCTTTAATAAATAATATCTTCTATTCCCCTTATTGGATTTGTGTTGTTTTGGTGTCATTTTGCTTATTAAAATTTTCTTTATTCTAAATCAGAGTATGATTTTTTTGGGCTTTTTACATCTTTTGCTACTTCTAAATGCTTTATATATTTTGTTTAAGCTAAGCCTGTCTGCTCTGTGCTATAGCTACCTGGCGTTGAGCCTAGGTGTATTTATTAAACTTGTATGTTGGACTTGACAATATTTCGGACTTATTATTAGGGAAGGACTCCCATCCTCCCTAACTAATAACCCAATTGCTTACAGGTCGTACTAAAATATATAAACTCTGAAGCTATGCCGACTCTCACTGAGTTTCGAAAAACTCCTGTTCCACTCAGACCCAGATGTACACATTATCTCCAAAATATTCCATCAAGTAAAAATCCTACTTGGGCAGACAACATTTCCAAGCAACATGGAAGACGAACTGGGGATTGTGTTTTCAGACCTCAAGTGGGATGACATAATGTAAAAAACAGGACCTAGAGCTAAAAATGCAGAGGGAATTGAAGCAAGAAGAAAGATGTTTTACAGCTACAGAGGCAATAAACCACTATTTTTATTATTTATTGCTATTCCAATGTATTGGTCAAAACAGGGATTTTTGTAAACATTTAGGAAAAGTGTCTTTTAAAAAGGCTAATTAGCATTACACAGCAACTGAAGCCTGTTAGTGCTACCACTGCTCCCAGAGTAGGTACTGTAGTTTGGCCTTTTCACAGGAAGACATGGATGTGAGAAAATGTACAAACATTCACGCTCAAAGGGCATCTGGGAAGAGTCAAGAAACTTTGTTAACCTGAAAGGGACAGTGAGTGGCCTGCCCATTCATAATTAAGTGTAAGGGGAGACCTGGGGAAGAGAATATTATTCTGTAAGCTATCTCTAGTCAGTTTGGAACTAGCCAAATGGGCGAGGGAGCTGGTTTCAAAATCAGTTTGATATAGCTGAAGACTGGGTTACTTTCTATTTCACTAAACACACCCTTGGCTGACACATAAGCTCGCAAGGGGCAGAAAGATTCTGCCATGTTGGATTTGTGTCAGAATAGTACACTGTGGAAGAGTTTTCTGTAAGTCAAACAGGATGTGCTGCAAAAGTGGTTAGGTACGTTGACAACTTTTCCCTAATTTGTTAGGCAGTGTCCAGGAGTAACCCGCGTCCACTCACTAGTGAATTCTACAAAAAGTGGTACCTTAATCACAGTATATTTTATCACTTTCAAGACTTGCAGAAGAACAGATGAGGACTTGATCTGTTGTTTCAAACATGTGTGGAGAGTTGAAGGGCTGCACTTACTCCAACGGTCTGTTGGATGACCACCTCTATAGCTACTGCAGGCTGCAAAAAGCCTTTTTTCCAGAAGAGCCAGTTGGCCAGGTGCAACTAGACCTGGACAAGATTCTACAGGTGGCCTACACTGGAGTGAGCCCTGGTGGCCTGTAAGTGCTGTCCCTGAAGGTCATGGAAGCTTTAGAAGTGATGAGGAGCTGCTACAGAAACTCTGTAAAGTTGGTTCTATAAAGACGTTTCAACTTCCAAGACCTCTGAAGCTTTATTGGGACCTAGAGGAATTTTGCTCTTCAAAAAAGTCCAAAATTAGAAATCTTGACCGGGCTAAGGCATGAAAACTATTCGCCAGGGGAGAGCACTTCAGCTACTTGAAAATTTTAATCTATCCCACTCTGACCGTTTTCTGCTAAAACTTCAGAAGTGCCTCGTCTAATGGCTATCCATCTGTGAGAGGACTTTGTCAGATACAGACTGCAACTTTACCCTGCTGCAGGATTTAAACATTTCAGAGACTAAAGGGCTGATTACGAGTCTGACGTTCCACGGACTGCCATACTAGTTGGGGCGGGCTGGTGGCAGCCTTGCGACCGCCCTTATACAACGAGGATAGTCGGACCGCCATTGCACTGCCGCAACCGCAGCGGTCTTGAGGCCGCAAAATGCTTGCCGCGACTGCTGCAGTCCCGCCAAGCATATTACTAGTATCCTCTCAGCCACAGTTTTCATGGCAGTTCCTCCTTCATGAAAACCGTGGCAGAGAGGAAAAATGTGGGACCCCCTGTTGCCTCTGGGCCATGCAGTGCATTCTGGGGGCACATGTTGTTCACCCCTGTGTGCATGCACCCTAGAACCTGCACGGCATGGACTGCAGCAGTCTTGCCGTGCAGGTACTACCTTTGACGTTCCTAATGTGATGCCTATTTCATAGGCACCGCTGTGGGTACGCCAAAGAACCACCCACCAATTACTAAAAAAGTCATAATATGGTGGGCAGTGCACACACAGATTTGCCAGTGCACTCAATGGAACGCCCCGCACCGCGGTGGAATTACCGCTGCGGTAAACGGGTTAATACTTTACACATTTTCGTAAATTAACCCTGTGTTTTTAACTTGGCAAGTTCATGATTTTATTCCTTGTGGTATTTTTACATGTTGTGAGCAAAGTAAAACAGAAATGGTTAATGTTTAGGTGCAATATGACTTACCTCAGACACCTTACATACACTAATGAGTTAAGTAAGTTTAGCACTTTATATTTCTACAATGACAGGAACTGACATCCATGGAAGAACTTGTAATTATTATTATCATCAGCATCACCTTCCTTTTATAGCAATATTAATGAATATGGCAATGATAAAAAATGATCATACAATGTACAGTATGTGCTCACGTGATGTAATAGTCATTGTCAATATTGCATCTGTCTCTTGTACATATCCCTATCTGCTAGTGCTGAGTAGCCATACATATCAGACAGCATTTTCCAGTATTCAACGTTATGTTCAAGGACTGAGTAGAAGTCATCTTTTTCGATCTGTTTCATAAGGGTTCTGGCAGTAAACACCTCTTTTCTGAGGATTTTTTGGATGTCACCACTGATCAACAGATCTCGTGTTCAGAACTTCATTGGAAATGTAGGCATTTTCTATTTCACCAAGCTTAAGAGCACAATTACCTTAAGTTTGGTGTCTCCAGTTGAACAATTAATATTCTGGTTGAACAGTAGCTGTAAATTCCATCAAAAGCTGATGCTCAAAAGAAAAGATTTTGACTGCTAGCTGCTTTGACACAAGAATGATAAAAATGTTATCTAATTATTTTTATTAATTATGTCGTCTTTATATTTTTCTTTTAGCCTGAAACGGGAGTTTAAAAAACACAGTCCCAAAGATTCCTCATCTTTAAAAGAGTTTTTTTCAGATGATTCACACACTAAAATTACAGCCAAGAAATACATTTGCAAGTGCTGGAAAATATGGTTATACCCTCATTAAAGCTCCAGTCTTAAGAAAACAGAATCACAGCAGCTTACGTAAATGGGGATAATTCAATATTATTTGTTGAACCTTAGAAATCTCATAATCCCAAACTGGCATGAACATGGCTGTTTTAAGTCGGCAGCTACCATAACTATTTTATTTTATATATGAAGGCGGCATTTCACATCAAACAAGAATTAATGTACCAAAACTTAAGAGCTTAGATAACAGCAGGCCAAGAGAAAAGTTAGTCAATAAAATATGTTCTATACATAGAAGTTGTCATTTTGTCCTGAAAGAAAGCTGATTGGGGTTATATCTGAGATCCACAGGTGTTCAATTCCATAGTCTTGGTTCTTGACATAAGAATGCTTGATTCAACATTTTGGATGTCTTTCTAGAATTATTCCTAGAGAAGTTCTAGAGGTAGGCTTGATTTACTTCTGTTTTTTCTTTTACACAGGCAAGCAAATGAAGAATATCAAGTGCTGGCTAACTCTTGGAGGTACTCTTCTGCCTTTTCTAATAAACTGTTCTTCACTATTGTGGATTATGATGAAGGAGCTGATGTTTTCCAACAGGTATGTGATACTGTGTTGTAGGTTGCTGGTTAATATAGTATATAATATGTTTGAGTATGCATTTGATCAATACAAAGGTCCATTTTGGTTTCTGTATAAACTAGTTCACATTTCTTTCAATAATAAGATGAGTTTGCATTGGTCTGTTTTATATTCAAGACAAGATGACATCTGCACTCAGGAGTAGCTCACTGATTGTGAACAGGTATTTTGGTATTTTTGCGTTTTAATTGTTCACAGCACTGATTATCAGCACCTCCTGATAAAAGTTTAGCTATACTATGGAGCTGCAATGAGAACAAAACCCCATGGTCTAATCATCACTATTCCATATTATTGTTGCAGCTAAAAAGGTATAAAATATTTCAAAACATATAATAAAAGATAAAAAAACACAACATGCAAACTATAAATATGAAACAAAAGAAATAATTTAAACAATACATTTTAAAACATGGGTCAAAAAACTCATATATTCTAGAAATGTCAGCATACAACACCATGGAAGTAAATAGAACCCCTTGTTTGTAACCAAGCTCTCCAAATGTACAAAGCTACCAGTAGGTAAATTGGTTCTGTATCGATAACAAAGAACTCCTTGTTCTATTGTTTTGGAACAACAGTTCTATCTTACTACATCAGTAGCTGTCAGTGTAGGAAGGTGCCCCATTTTGCATGGTTACCCCGCCTACACTTTTTGCCTGACATCTGACGCATTTTGACTTGATGTGTCCTGAGTCCCTACCTATTGGGTTCCCAGGGCCTGTGTTCTTTCCAAAAACTGTAGCTTTGTTCCCACAATTGGCACATCTCTGGCCACAGGTTAGCCCCTTTTAAAATGTATCATGGGTACCAAGGGCACCGTGATCAGGGAAGGCCTCTAAGGGCTGCCTCACCTATTGTACCACCCTTAGGGAGGCTGCACCCTAACACCCACATACTGTCATTGCAGGCTGTGTGTTTTGGTGCAGAGAAAAGTGAACAGTCGACATAGCGCCCATCCCTGTGTGCCATGCCCACAACCCACTGCCTGAGACCTTGGTAAGTCACCCCACTAGCAGGGTGCACTAGCCCCCAAGTGAGGGAACAGTTGCTTGAGCACTGTACCTCTACAGTGTCTAAGTCCATTCTTAGACATTGTATGTGCAGTAAAGCCATAAAGAGCATGTGGTCTGGAAGTTTGTCATTACAAACTTCACATGGCTTTTCTGAAACCTGGGAAGTTTGATCGCAACCGTCTCAGCATATTAAACCGACACTGATGCCAGTGTGGGATTTAATGTAGAATGCACTCAGAGGGTCTCTTGGCGATTCTCCCTGCAAAACAACCAGCCCTGGTGTGGTTCTTGAATGGCTGCCTGCCATGTTCCACCACCAGATTGGTTTCTGGACCCCTAGGTAGAGAGCCTCCGCTCTCTGGGTCCAGAAACGAAGCCCTTCCTTGGCAGAGGTGTCATGCCTCCTCTACCAGGATGGGCTGGGGCCACGAAGAGGAAGCTTCAAAGGCCTGCTGCCTTTTGAAGATGTCTTTGCCTTTTGCTGTCCCCAGCAACTGCCTCCCACTGGTTCTGGCCCCCACTTTGGGCGGTAGAATCAGTGGAAAAACTGAGTTAGGAGGACAGGTGTGCCCACCTTTGCCAACTCTACACCTCAGGTTATGGAGGCGAGGTGAAGCCCACACCTCAGTACCCTCTATCTTGAAGAAGAGGGGACCTATCCAATTAGGGAGAGGCTCATGCCCCCCTCCCACTGGAGGTGTACCCACCCCAAGGAAGGACCCATTGGTCCTGATCTGCACACCCCTGTAAACGCCCCTAAATTGAATATTTAGGGGCGACCCTTAACCCTGTCTCTTCAGATTCGAGGAAAAAAGAAGGATCGAAGAGCTGTGCTGACCCAGGAAGAAGAGGACACCAACTGCTTTGGTCCCAGCCCTAAGGCCTGTCCCAACTCTGACCTGACTACAGCGGAAACCCCAGTGTTTCCAGCAGCCCCCCAGAGCCCAGAGAATCTGCCCTGCACTCAACGTAAAGACTCTGTCTCCTGTGACCACAGGATTTGTTAAGCAAAGACTTCAAACACAGAAACCGGAACCAGGTGGATCCGCAGTTCTGCACCACTCTGCAGCCAATGCCCACGACCTAAGTTCGAGTGGCCCAACACCATGAGGTGGTGTCCCCTGCAATCCTGGCCTGGGATCTGGTGATCCCTGGCTCACCTCGAGCTTCGAGCCGATGCCTGCAGCCTCAACCTGAATGGTCACCCTGACGATGACAGGAGCTGGTAAGAATACCGGATGTAAAAGACACCCCTGCACCGATGCCCCATGGCCTTGGGTGACCCAACCGACGCTGTCCAGGCATTCCATAAAAACCCAACTTACCTCCCCAACTAGTGGTCCCCTTCAGGAAGCCTCCCTGACCAAGCCTGCAGCATCTTTCCTAAGGCAGAGTTCTCCAGTGCAATCCACAGGGCTACCACCGTCTCCTTGACACTCTGCATCCATCCGCTTCAGTGCTGTTGATGGTGCGGCTCCTGTGCTGATTGTTGGCCCCTGCAGTGCTGATCCTAAACCCAGGAGACTTGCTCCCACAGCCGAGTGGGCTGCTCCTAAGCAGTTGATGGAAGGCCCCCTTAGCCCCGTTGGCTAACATTGGGCCCGGCACTCTGCACCCAGGGTGCCACTGGTGGTGCAATCTGAGTGCTTACCTGGACCTGTGGAACCTTGATCGTTACTTCCAAAAGCCATACACGCAGGTCGTTAACTTACCTGCAAACTGTTAACTTACCTGCAAACTGTTAACACTCTTTTTCCCATAGGAATCAAAGTAACAAGTTTTTGTTTCTACAAATGTAAGTGTTGACCTGTGTTTTGTATGGAAGAAAAGTAACTGTATGCTAGATCTATAAAAGTCTTACTTACCTTTGTATTGTAGGATCCACGATGTGGTGTCTAGGCATTCCACCATGCGTAGTCGATGTAATCCAAAAGTAACGCAAAAGTAATCAAAATTAATTTATATGTAATTTATACTTTTTTTTAAGCATTTACAAATCTGTAACAATTGCAAATCCATTTCCAATTGCATTTCTTTGTAAGTTTTACAATTGAAAGTACATTTTACCTACCTGTACCAAGTCCTGCTCGGTTCTCGAAATAAAACATAAGTGTATCTTTTTATACTTACCCAACTGGTCTGGATTCTGTCTCTGAGTGAGTGTAATCAGTCCTTGATAACTGAATACCATAAATGCTCAATACACCATCCTTGTTGCAAAGTCATCCTGTGCCCTGGGCACCCCCAACTTTTATTCTGACTGGTACTGTTGGTAGTTGACTCTGACTGACCCTGGGCTCTGCCTACGCAGGCCCAAGACTAGTGCTATGATGAAAACACATTTAGAATACAGTGAAAACACTTACATACAATATGGGTTAGGGTACCACTATGATTGGCATGACCTCCCCCATAAGGCCCTTGTACATAATTGGGTAGGAGGGTTAAAACTAAATTTAAGACCCTAGCATATAATATGGCATGGCAATTTAAAGGCCAGCAGCTTTTCTGCACTTGCATGTGTGCACTGCTGAAGCCTGATGCCAGTTTAAAAGCAGCCCTGTGTTGCATAACAGCTTATAAAATGCAAATTGCGCCCAAACTCGACTTTAGTGTTTGGGGCCCTTACAAATTAATAAACTACAATGTTTTGGCATATTAGGTACCCCCAGGGTCTCCCCTAGGTGTCCCAGGGGTGGGGGGTTAGGTATTTATAAGGAGTACTATAATGAGTTTTATATGCCTCTGGTTTAGTGAAATTGCACTCCTCACATTGTGGTAAAGTGCTTCCCAAAATTGACTTTTGTGCCAGGAGCACCGTGGAGTGAGGATCTGCAATATTTGTACATATTCAGAACCTCTAAAGTCTCCCCTTGGTGATACTGGGGTGGGGGCCCTATAGATGTAGGCAGGGTCCTTATAAAAGATATTTTATCAGCCCTCGTGGTGGGGAAATTGCCTAGTTCAGTTTGCCTATTGCAAATCCCCAGCTACATAGATTAATGTAGCAAGAAGATATTGATTAATAACTAAATACAGGGATGTTAAAAGATATAATTCATGGACTTAGTAGAATGGCATTGATACATCTAACGATATGCTATGCCTTCTAGTGCTCTGACATGATTGGTAAGAGTTAAGTGGATTAGCCAGACTGCTTTGAAGAGGTGATAAATGACCCCTGGGGTTCAGGAGCTCTTCTGGGAGGAGACAGTTTTGGGAATAGGAATACCAGGGGGAGGGGAAGGGCTAATAAATAATGTTCTTCAAAGAAGGAGGGAACAGGCTGCAGAAACCAGTTTAATTTACACCCCTACCCTCTGCCCCCGCTAGATGGCAGGCTTAAGAAAGGAATTTGAAGACTCAAAAGGGAGGGAGACCATGTAGATGAGCCAACCTGTGGACTGGTTAAGTTAGCTCTTCTCTCTTTGCTGGAAAATCAGCCATATTCAATTTTAGAGAAATTGTGGTCTCTGGGAGAATATAGTGCCATACTTTGGATAATGTGGTCATACTCTGGGGTGTTGCCCTGCACCTCACTGGACAGAAGTACCCTCCTTCTTGACACAGAGAAGTGGGTATAAGTATCTGAGAGGGGCAGAATCTCTCAGATCTGCTGTTGAAACAAGTAGAAGAAGGGTCCATGCTGAGATGTTTGATTTGCACCAACCTGGTCTTGCACCCTGACTGAATGTGCCTGCTACACAATCTGGAACTGCAGCCCTGTAGACCTACTTTGCTTCAAAAGGACTAAAGAGTGAACTCCCTTCAAGCTACAGGTTAACAGAGCTCATTTGAACCATCACCAGAATCGCCAACCTGGAGTACTACCAGTGGATTTCTAAGGGTTTTGCTAAAGTGGATTGTGGGAATTCAAGTCTCAGACTTTCAAGGACCACCCTGGAGCTTCCATACCCTTGGAGTAAGTTTTGGACGCTTTGGAACCCTCAAAGGAACTTCAGGAAGAAGTTCCAAATGTTTGAAAAACTTTGGAGCAAGTTAGGAAAAAAGCTCTATAAGTGGACTGACTCGACCTGGCCAGCCAAGCCGACTACCCTCAACCGCAAGCCCGCCAGCTGTCCAGGTTCGTCTGGCTGAAAAGCTCCAGGAGATCCGACTGCCAGAGTTTGACCTGGACTTGGCTGAAACCCAAGCCTGCGAACCCTCACTGAAGCCGGCCTGGTGAAGAGCAGTGAGCTCCGTAGAAGTTTCTAAGCCCAAACTTAGGAGAGGTGACCGGGACCAACTGCGAGAGTCAAGCCGCCCATCTTCAACTATGAGCCGGCCTGGACTTCCATAAGTTTGACCGGGAGCTCCTCAGAAGGCAAGCCGTCGAACTCACTGCATCCAGACTGGCTAAGAGCTTTGAGGGACCTCGGTAAGAAAAGCTCCCAAAAAGATTCTAAGTCAAAATGTAAAAACTTCAACCAAGACCTAATGCAAGGGTTAGACGAGCAGGACTCACTCGCAGTCGCCTGAAACTTTGAGTTTGTCCTGGTCTAGCATGACCAGATGTCCCAATAAGCGCTATAGGTTTGTATGTGCAATATAGTGCTACATCTTTAAACATTCATATCTCCGGTTCCCCACATTGGATTTGTTTTGTTGTCATTTGGAAGATAAAAATATTTACTATGTTTATAAATTGGTGTTGCATTTTTATTGTGTGTTGTGTCTTGATTATTTTCTGAATTGGTGCTTTTGAATGCTTTACATACCTGTCTTTCAAGTTAAGCCTGTCTGCTCGCAGCAAAGCTACCAAGGGTTGAGCATGGGAATAATTTCCGAAGACCTGTTCTGAGCCCTACATTGTGTTAGTAGTATTATTGCCAGTGGTAGATGCATGTTTACCACTACTAATAATCCACTTTCCAACACTCCTGATAAGCCTAACTGCTCACCCACACTACCACAAAGAGAGCTGGTAGTGATTATCTAATTTAGCCTCTGCTATACCTTTCGGCATCCCCTGGACTCTGTGCACACTATACCTTACTTTGGTACAGTATATACAAAGTCAGCTTCCTACATTGGTGGATCAGTGGTGGGGTCTAAGACTTTGCATTTGTTGAACTAACTTAGTCAACACCTGATCACACAATAAGAGTCCAATAATTTACTTTAGTACATAATTTTTAGAATTTTCCAAATTTCTAAAAGTTGTGTTACAGCCTTGTTTTAAGTCCTTGCAGTAATTTTCTAGAAACTTTAAAAGTCACTGAAGTTAGGAGGGAGAGTACTTAGGACTTGTTTTTAGGTCTTCTAAAAAGAACCGCACTTTAATAAAATAATGAGCAGACCTCAACCTCACCCCTTACTGCAGCCTAGAATTTAGAGAGTTAAGGCTTCTCTGTAAAGCTAAAAAAATAAGAACTGGGTCCAACCCTACGAGAATACAACTCCAGGAGTTCCTAGCAGGGTATGCAAGGGACTACCCCGCTGCTGAGGGTGAGGATCTTCAAGCAGTGGGGGAAAGTAATGAGGATGATGAGGTCTTAGACCTCAACTAATTAGAGAGGGTGGGGATTTTGTGCCCAAACCCTCCAGACCAAGGACTACGGGGTCTAGATCCTACAGAGGTAGAGCTAACTTTATACCAGACATTGAGGACAGCTTCACTGAGGAGGACCACCACCTTTTAGCAAGGGTAGACAAGAGGATAGAGCTAGAGACTAGGCTCCTAGCTCTAGAGCAAGAAAGAGCAGAGATGGGCTTAGGGCCCATCAGTGGTGGCAGCAATTTAAACTACAGAGAGAAGGAAGTGTCTTATGGCTCCAAAATCCCCAAATGGATTGTCCCTAAATTTGAGGAGGTTATGATATCACCAAATAGTTCACAGCCTTTGAGAGGTCTTGTAAAACCAGGAAAGTGAGGAAGACTCACTGAGGGGCACTCCTTTGGGAATTCTTCTCTGGTAAGTGCAGAGACAGACTCTTGGCCCTTACCGGGCGGAAGCTGAGGCCTATGAACTCATGAAGGGTACCCTGATTGAGTAATTTGAACTCAAAACTGAGGAGTACAGAATTAAATTCAGGGGGTTAAAAAATCCCATAGTCAGTCCTGGGTGGATTTTGTAGACTACTCAGTAAAGACACTAGGTGGCTGGTTGACTGGAAGTAAAGTGTAGGATCATGAAGGATCTTATAATTTGTTTATAAAGGAACACATTTTAAGTAACTGCATCAATGAAAAGTTGTATTAGCATCTGGTAAACCTACGTCCAATTTCTCCCCAAGAACTGGGAAAGAAGGCGGACCACTGGGTCAAGACAAGGGTGACCAAGACAACCACTGGGGTGACCACGCAAAATAGGTTACAATACCTCCCCAGGGGAAAGAGTGTGAGAAGCCCAAAGATAAATAATCAGGAGTCTTCTACAGGCCCCATATCCTGTTCAGGGGGGTGGGCCCAAGAACTCCTCCCAGCCCACTGGTAGGGATAAACGGAAAAACTTTGATCCTGCTAAGGCCAGGTGTTTCCACTGTAACAAGAAGGGACACTGAACTGGAGTTCCTGCCTGTCCCAACAAACCAGGACCTAGTCCCCTTCAAGCTAACCCTGGAATGGCAAATCCTCAGGGATTAATGGTGCACCTTGAGCAAATCAGAGAGCACATCAGAAGCGCCACAAGTCTGTATGGCTGGGATACATGTGTCAACCCTAGCTTTCTGGCCCCCTAACTTGACCAAGTACTTCCAGTACCTCCCAGTGAATGGGACCAAAATAGAATCCCTGAGGGATACAGGTTCAAGTGTCACTATGGTGAGGGATACACTAGTTTCCCCAGAGCAATACCTGGCTGGAAAAACCTGTCCAGTCACCAATGCTGACAGTGTCACTACTAACCATGCAATAGCCATGGAGACATTAGACTGGGGGGGGGGGGGGTTGCTGGCCTGTCATAGGTAGTGGTCTCTCCAAAGCTACCAGCCGCCTGTCTGCTTGGAAATGATCTGGAAACAGCATGGGCTGAGGTAGAAAGGAGAACACATGCATCAATGCTAAACATCTCTGAGACAGTATGTGTGAAAAGAAGAGCAAAATACCTTGGACATGGTGAAAAAGGAGAGTTGGAGCCTGAAATGATGGCCCAACCCCCCAAGAGAAAAGGTAGGAAGACTGGTGAAACAGCTTCCACACAGCAAAAAGATCAGGACCCCTCTCCTCAGGGAGAGGACTTGTTAGCCCCAGAGGTAACTGAGCCCATGGAACCTGAACCTTTCGAGGTACAGCTCTTGGGCCCAGGGGGACCTTCTGGGGAACAGCTGTGCCTGCGGCAGCAGGTCTGCCCCACTCTTGAAGGCCTGAGGCAGCAAGCTACTGCACAGGAGCAGGGAGATGTCAGTGGCTCCCACAGACCCCAAACCCAGTGCTACTAGGAGAGTGGTGGTGCCGCTGAAGTATGGAGAGTTTCTGCTCACATTGGCCCATGACATCCCCCAAGCTGGACATCTGGGCCAGACAAAAACATGGGAAAGAGTTGTCAACCACTTTTATTGGCCTCAGTTGTCCCAAAAAGTGAAGAAGTTTGTAACCTCCTGTATCACTTGTCAAACCAGTGACAAAACAGGTGGTCTCCCAAATGCCCCATTAATTCTACTACCAGTGGTTGTAGTACCCTTTGAGAGGGTAGGTGTGGATGTAGCAGGTCCACTTGAACCTGCCACAGCCTCAGGAAACAAATACATAGTGGTGGTAGTGGATCATGCCACCAGATATCCTGAAGCCATTCCCCTTAGGTCTACTACAGCCCCTGTGGTGGCCAAGGCCCTCATTGGTGTCTTCAGGCATGTAGAAGAGGCAGTATCAGACTGAGGTTCCAACTTCATGTCTGCTTACTTGACACACATGTGTGATGAGTGTGGAGGGGTCTCAATGTTCACAACACCTTATCACCCACAAACCAACGGCAACGATTCAACAAGACTTTGAAAGGCATGATAATGGAACTCCCTGAAAAACTCAAAAGTAGATGGTATGTTCTGTTACTGTGCCTACTTCTTGCCTCCAGAGAGGTGCCTCAGAAGGAAGTAGGGTTTTTACCCTTTTAACTTTTGTTTGGCCACCATGCAAGGGGACCATTCTCTCTTGTGAGGGAAAGATGGGAGAAACCCCACTCTTATACCAAAGCAAGATGTGGTGGACTATGTACTAGGCCTTCATTCTAGGATGGCAGAGTATATGCAGAAAGAATCCAAAAATATTGAGGCCAGCCAGGAGCTCCAGAAGCTCTGGTATGACCGAAAGCGGCACTGTAGGAATTCCAACCAGGGTAACAAGTATAGGCTTTAGAGCCAGTGGCACCTACTTTATGTGTGGTTTTCATGGCTTACCATTGTTAGGACCCTACTTATCTGTAACTCAAAATTCAGCTCTATATCCCTTTACTCTCTCGGAGGCCTTCTTCTAACCTATTGATCGTCCTTGGTTCGGCATACCAAAGTGTGGTCTGCAGATTTTTCTTTTTCAGTACTGGCTCGAAAATGATGGAATTCCCTGCTGGGGAACATACGTTTATGCAAGAACATGTCTCTGCCCTTAAGGCTTTAAAATTGTGTGTTATCCTACGTTTTAAGCTGGTTGAGTTTTTTTAAAATTAACTCTTCTTGTTCTCAGTACCAGGTATTCCTTTTCTCCTCATTTTCTCAGCGCCATGACTCATTTGATGCAACAGGTCTCTTGACAAAATCCCTTGCATATTGGATATACTTTGCAGGATCACGACTGAATGTGTTATGGCACACACGTACACACTTTCATTGATTTGTTTTTTTCCCCGAGTATGCCCACGTTTGGGGAAAGATTTCTTATATATAACGCTGAATTTTGGTAAACAGCATCTTTTCTCTAGAGAACCCTTACAGTTCTGCCATTTAAACTCCTAGGTTCTCCGTATGGATTAACGTTTTACATTTTACGAACGTTTAATAATGAGTGTAACATATTCTTATGTTGTGTATCTATAGAAAACACACTGATGCGGCGCACATCCAAATTATTTAAATTTGCAGATATGCTGGCCCATAGCAGATGGCTACTTAACATTGTGTGTCAGAAATCATCTCTGAAAGCCAGCAGATGGGGCAGTCACTAGACAATTTTTTTTAAAAGGCACTTGTGCTGGGAAACATAATTAAATTTTAAACAGTTAACTAGCAATGTTGCATTATTTTTATTTCAGATCCAGAAAGTCTGCATTGGTTCTCTCCTCCCTGTCTGCTTTCTTTAACAGGTCATTTGGGGTAGAGCACAAAATCTGAAAAAATGCGTGTAACCTGATTAATATTCTTTCTTTCCATATATAGAGACTTTACATTTTTTAATGGCCTATGATTCAATTTTGATGCAAGGGGTGCGTAATCACACACAAAGTGCAATGTAGCTGCAAGTGTTTTATAAGCATTCAAGTACAGATGGAAAGAAAGCAAATGCGTTGAACCTCAACCCCAGACGTGCGAGTGACCACCTTCTCCCACAGCCGCCTTTGTGCAACTTAGCTACCCCTCCATACCAGGGGGGGTAATTAGAGTCGGAGTCTCAGCGGGTGCATAACAGCCGCAGTTTATTTGAAAACATGAAACGTACGCATCATATTTCCATGGTTATCCGTATGCTCCATGGTTTCAGCACTGGATCACATCTATAAAATTATCACACTCTGATGCATTGCTCCTTACACTTCTTACAGCACTTCAGCACAGCCCCCTGTGTAATGGCCTCTCTTCTTTGGTGCCTAGCACTTGCGGCCTCGGGCTACCCTTGCTACTAACAATTTGAGCCGGTGGCCGCCGGGCCCAACCAGGGCTGCGAGTGCCGTGACCGCCTGCTGCTGACCCCACTCTGGCCCCTTGCCTGCTCCCTCGGTGTCCCTGCCGAAAGGCATCCCAAGGGCACTGTTTTGTGTGTCATCAACCTAGGCTAGTTTGCTGTCTTGTCTGTCAATTGTGTGCTGTTTCCACCATGCTGACAGTGGTTTCCCGCCCTCTGGCAGCTCCCCCCTTGCTCCTCTGTTCCTTATGAAAACCCTAGCTGCTCCCCTACCAAGTTGAGTATGAATGCATCCATCCCCATCCGTTACAGGTGAACTCTGTCTGCCTCGTAATACCTTACTGTCTTCAGATTTATGAGGCCATGCCTCACGAAAACCCACCCGTTACCCCGGCAGACTTTTGCCATCAAGCTGTTCAACTTCCTTCTGGAACTTTCCAGTGCTGTGTCGTCATGTGCACCCTGCCATTCATGCCATGACCTCAGACCATATGGCGTCTGCCTGGTGGACCAGCCTGGCCACTGCTGTTAACTCCGATATCATCCTCGCCTAAACCGCTAACCGCGGCCATGGTCGCCGCCCCTATGCGAAATTAATGCAACCCAAACACCTTGGCTGGTAAGCCCGCTTTGCTTATTGCCAATCTGAACACTGCTGAAAATTGGAAGCGGCTCCTATATGACCCATCCTGGTGCCTGAAGAGTGGTTTCCAATCGCATATAACCTGTCCCTTGTAATCCCGCATCAGGCATACTGAGAAACATGCCTTGTCCTCCACAGAATCCAGCCTCAAGCTTCCCCCTTTTCATTCCTGATCTGATTTGCACCGGCGTAAGTATGCAGTCATATGCCCTTAACCCATCCAAACGCCCTCCCCCGCAGGCACGCTTCTACTGGGTTATTTTCTGACTGGGCAACCAGCTTGCTGACCCAGTATGCTCTGAACAGCACTAGCTCCTTGTTCCACTAGCAAAAATATGGGAGCATCCCCAGCAGTTTTGTCCATAATGAAAATTCAATTAGCCGTCTTTGGTCCCTGCATCTTTGCTGCAGCCTTCCCCACCCTTTCATTGCCGCCCCACAATAAAAGGAGTTCGCTGGATCCACCCCTGTGCCAGCTTTGCTTAGTGGAACATTGCACTGAGGTGAGACTGTGACTATGCCTTACTCTTCTCCCGCCTTATTCTTCCCCTCTTTGAATGCCCACTGGATGAAAGTGGTTACCTCATTAGTCATCACTACATTTTGCCCCTGAGTGCCTTTTTGCTGTCTTAGGCTCCAGTGCGTTCTCTACCAACATGCTTAGGTCAGCTCCACCAGGCCCCACAACTGTTCGAGTATGGGCGTCATGTCCTGCTCTGCATGTGGTGCCAGCTCCCGGAATCTCTGCCATTGAAAATGGGACACAGCATCAGCTATGGATTCTCGCAACCCGGTATGTGCCTGGCTTTAATCGCTGAATTCATACTCAGCTGGCAACCGACCAGATGCCTTAGCAGCCCCACTACTCTTGGACATTTTGCGGTCTCCAAATTCACTGCCTGTACCACCGTGTGGTTGTCCACCCACAGTGGAACCTGCTTGTTGGTGAGTTTTGTCTTCCAAATCGTTAAGGCCATGATGATGGGGATGAGCTCTAGTCGGGTGATGTTTTTTGTGACCTTCACCTCTGGCCACCTGGCCGCCATAAAGTCAGTGCTACTGCTGGGCTTTCATCCATGGTTCACGCCACAGCAACGTACCATTGAATTTAGCTAAGAAGACGTCCCACTGGCCCAGGTCCTCCTTCACTCCTAGCTGTGATGCTTTTTTATCAAACACTTTGCAAAAGGCTGTCCTGCCGGGGCAATCTTGTTGGCAAAGTTTAATTTACCCAGGAGCTGCTGGATCTGCCCTAGTGTAGCCATCTTTTTATTTATGAGTCTCTGTACTATCTAGCTCAGCTCCCTTACTTTATCTCCTGGGAGCCTGCATTCTCCTTCCTCCGTATTCAGCTCAATTCCCAGAAAGGCTAGCTTGGTGGTTGGTCCCTCGGTCTTCTCCTCTGATAGTGGGTCCTCTACTTCCTGTACTAACTCAATGAAACTTTCCAACAGGCCTGCGCACTCTGGTGTACCTGCCTTCACCATGAACAGAAAATCATCCAGATAATGTATTTGCCCCCCTGCCGTGTGACGTGACCTTACCCCCTACTCAAGGTAACTACTGAAGGACTCAAAGTATGCGCAGGAGATGGCACAACCATAGGCAAGCATTTGTCAAAATAGTATGCATTATCCAGTTGGAACCCTAGCAGGTGGTAGTTGTTGGAGTGTACAGATAGGAGGTGAAACACTGCTTCAATGTCTGTCTTTGATAGCACCGCTCCATTCCCCATTGTTCTGATCAAATCCACTGCCTCATCCACTATGGTACAGGATACTCAACAGCTCCCTTGATCCAGCCCATCATTGACTGACTCACCCCATGGGTATGACAACTGATGGATCAGACAATATTTCCCTTCCTCTTTCATGGGTACCGGGCTCAGCATGGAAACCACAAAATTTAAAAACTCCGTTCTTTAAATGGACCTGCAATCCTGCCTAAGGTGAGCTCTTTCCCCAATTTTTGTTTAGCTACCTCTGGATACTCGCTAATTGACTTTAAATTGTGGCTTAAGCAGCTGACCTATGGGCCTTGGAAGGGGATTTGGAACGCCACTGTGAGCCCCTTTACCAATAATTATCCCCCTTTCCGGTTGGGATCCTCATTTAGCCAACAACACTTGTCTCCTAATGGGGGTGTGGAGGTGAGCCGGTGAGTCCAGTGTGTGGTCTACCCCCTGCAGCCTGCCCTTGTCATTACTTCTTGCTGCCATCATTGTTCTCCCCTGCTTCCTTTGGCTTTCTGCAATCCGGGGTTCCCACAGGCATCTCTGAACTTGCATGTCCACATTTACATTCATCTTTATCATATTTCCAGCATGTCGAAGGCCGGCCTGTCCCGTTCCTGGCACTGGCGCTCCCTTTAGCTCCCTTGGTGTGGGACCTCATACCTCCCTTTGACTTGTTCACTCCGAAAGGGGTGGTTGCTCATGCTTATACCTTCCCTTGCCGCCACCATGTGATTGGTGAAGCTCTCGCAATCCTTTTTCTTGAAACCTTCATCATATTGGAGCCAGACGTCCCCTTGGTCCTTTTCTGTGCTTCATGGACCTTTTGCTTATGGAGAAACAGCGCAGCAGCACTCTGAGGAATGTTTTTCAAAAATCGCTCCCTAAGGTTCTAAAGGTGCTAAACCAATCCTCAGTTGACCCCTCCACCCTTGGTCTCTGCCTCTCCTTCCTGTCCTCGTCTTTCTTATCCTGTGTGGTCAAACCCTGCCTTCCACACTTTTAGGAGTGACAAGATATCCATTTATTCTTTGCGCCAAATCCTCTCCTTGACCAGTAACAGGATGAGGCTGGCTAGGCTCAACTCCCGCGCTGTAATGGGCAGGTCCCCTGGGGGAAGGGACAATATATTTGCTTGCCGGTTTCCCTACCCCTGCTCCACTTGCCGCTCCTCCGGCCCAGGCCTTGGGATGACCCGTCCCTCCCCTTGCTGCCAGGGAGCTCTTTGCCTCCTTATTTATCCCCCTTCTTTCGCTGCGGTACTCCCTTTCTCCTTCTCCTGGCTACCTGTGGAGCTGTCCTTTAGGGGTATTGCCTCTGTACCCGCCCCTCCGGTCATGCTTGCTTCTTTGCCGCTAGTCATAGGTTTCTCCTGAGCTTTTGGTGTTGCCTGCTCTCCTCTTGTCCCTCTCTGCCCCTTTGCTACCCGAACTCCCTTCAAACTCTTTTCCTGTGTCGTGACCTTGCCAAAGTAACATACCCGGCCAACCATATGGTGAGTAACCGGGTAGCATAGGGGTGCCCATCCCTGGCCATGACCACCATGGCCCTCCCATGGGTGGGTCCATTAATGGTGCTTGCCCTTGCGCCCCTCCTGCCCTCAGTACTGATTCATTGTGGTAGGCCTCTGTGGCACTGTCCAGGGCAAGGTTCGCTCCCTCCGTTTGCCCCCCCAAGCCCTGCATGGCTGTGTTCACACCCCCACCTAGGCTCTAAAATACGCAACGCTTGATGCCCCCCCTTACCCTAGCTGCAACGCATGCTCCTGTGTCCCTTTTGGTGCGCTTGGCACCTGCTCACCATTTTCTCTTTCTCTGTGTGCTTCGCTCGCCCATTCTTGGCTTCTCGATGCGTTTGTGCGACCTCCTCGTGCCCTCTTGTCATTCCTTTTGCACCCTTCTGAGCTGCCCTCATCACTGCTGGACATTGCCTACAAGGAAACCCATGCCTTCATGTGTCCTTTGCTCCATTCTCGCTCTGCATTCGCCACTTTCTTTGTACTCCCTAATTTTCCCTTTGACGTCTGTTTTTCTCCCCTCTCCTCAGCGTAAGCTGCCATCCTGGCTGCAAGCATCCCCCTTCTTGGCTCACTTGTCGCATCCTCTTCCCCTCTTGTACCCTGGGTGGCCCTCTCTGACCTGGGCCCCCTTTGCTGGCACTCCGAGTTAGTCCATCACTTCCTGGCCCACCCACTCCTGCCATTTGCTGGCCTCTAGCTGGTGTGCTTTTGCCAGCATCACCTCGAGGTCTTTGTTTTCCCTTTTGTTCCTCTTCAAACCAGGCAGGCCCCTGGCGTTCCTGGGGCTCCCTGACCTTGCCTGGCATTCCTTTGCTGTGGAGTGCAGCTGTGGCTATAAATTTCCCTCTCCCTCAGTTTCTTGATGCCTATAGCGTGCTCTGGTGCCTTTAAATACCTTTATAGATGGCCCTGTGTGGGAAGGGCATCGCCTGGACCGAAGCGGAAGGCTCTCATTGCCTCCCTGCTAGTTTGCTTTTAAATATTTTTCTTGCTGGCCCTGTGAGGAGCAGGACCTCACCGGGACCGAATCGGAAGGCTTTTCACTGCCTCGGATTGATCTTGGTCTGTCCTTGCCGCTCCCACTCCTACTGCTGCTCCCTCCCATGTGCTCTTGACCTGCTATGCACACTTCAGCAGGCGGCAGCCTCAGGTAATTGGTGGGTGCACCACGCTGTTTCGCAATAAGTAGGAGGGAGGATATCAGTACCTCCACTTGTCTCCGTCTTCCCGCTGCTCCCTCCCTTGTCCACTGGACCCAGCTTCAAACGCTTCAGCTGGGGAAGCCTCTGGTGAGTGCACCGCCTTGCCTCACAGGGGGCAGGAGGGGGGAATTCGGTACCTCTGCTGTTGCCGGTTGCCTCGGCTTTTCCACTTCCTTGCTTGCCTCACACCGACCCGCATGCCGATCATCCCTTTTTCATGCGCTCGGCTACTCAGGCTCATCACTTCACGCTGCCCATCGTTTTCAGAGACCGTGCAGCAGCGTTCTCCTACGATAAATCAGGCGACACTGGAGCCATAATCCCGCTGTTTAGTCCTCTCTGCCTCGCTTGTTGCTGCCAGCTGCATCACACTCCAGCAGCGACCTTCTCCAATGTCATGCAGTCAAGATATAGCTTTCTTGATCTTGCCCCCTTTCATCCTCGTCAAGACCCTTAGCTGCTTGGTGGGTGCAAACCCCACCACCCAATCAACTGCCCCCTCCTTCGTGGGTTCCAGGCTCTTTTCGCAGGCATTTCTCTGGCTCTGTGAGGCCCCACCCTTGGGAGACATTCATTGCTGACTTCTTCAGGGTTAGGTTTCACCTTCCCATCACACGCAATAAAACCACACTACAGGGATGGTCCCGATCGGAAATCATGGGAGAGGCAAACTGGACACCTATTGTGTAATATTTGGTAACCCCTCAGTATAGTGTATCCCTGCGCTTCAGCAGTCTTCGGAGGTCTTGCCTATTGGACTGCTCAAATGACTGCACAGCAGCCCCGCCCACTGAAGGAGAGTCAAACCACGGCCAGCAGGCAGAAGCAGCCATGCACCGAGCAGCTGCTAGGAATGGACCCATTGCTCAGAAAGGGTCTCAATAAAGAGCTTAACTTTTGTTTGTTTACCCTGCCGAGACCTCTGACTATTTGGACTGACAGCTTCAAGATATTGACTAAATGTAAAACAAAGGAGAAGAGTAAACGGTGATCTTGAATGCTAAACCAAACGAAAAGATTAGTTTAAGGATATGGAGCAAAATGAATAGAAGGTAAAGAGAATTAAAGTAGATAGGAAAGCATCACAGTAATGGGAAAAGAAAGGAAATAATGCAAAAACAAAAGAGGGATCAAGGAATATTTGCAGGATGGAAAAAGAATGAGAGAGAAAATGTAGGAGAGTGGGTTTCTTTTGCAGTACCCTCCACCCCACTTTTTGCCAGATTTCTGATGCACTTTGACTTGATTTGCCGTGGGACCCTGCCAATCAATTTCCCAGCACCTGTGTTCTTTCTCAAAACTGTACCTTTGTACCCTCAATTGGCACATTTCTGGTCACAGGTAAGCCCCTTGTAAAAGGTACCATGGGTACTAAGGGCACTGTGACCAGAGAAGGCCTCTAAGGGCTGCACTCCCATTGTGCCACTCTTAGAGGACTTGTATCTTACATCCACGCACTGCCACTGTAGGCTGCATTTTTTGGTGCAGAGAAAAGTGAAGAGTCGACATCCCTTTGTGCCATGCCTACAACCCACTGCCTGAGGCCTAGGTAAGCCACCCCGCTAGCAGGGTGTGATTGCCCTCATATGAAGGTACAGTGGCATGAGCCCTGTGCCCTTACTAAGTCTAAGTCCATTCTTAGACATTTTAAGTGCAGTAAAGCCATAAAGAGTATGTGGTCTGGGAGTTGGTCATTACGAACTCCACAGTCCCATAATGACTTTACTAAACCCTGGAAAGTTTGGTAGCAAGCTTTTCAGCACATTAAACCCACACAGATGCCAGTGTGGGATTTAATGTAAAATGAACTCAGAGGGCATCTTCGAGATGCCCCCTGAAAAACGACCAGCCTTGTTGTGGTTCCTGAATGGCTGCCTGCCATTTGCCACCACCAGACAGGTTTCTGGACCCCAGTGTAGAAAGCCTCTGCTCTCTGGGTCCAGAAACAAAGCCCATCCTGGGCAGAGATGTCATGCCTCCTCCCCCAGGATGGGCTGGGTCAACGAAGGGGAAGCTTTAAAGCCCTACCACCTCTGTAAGCTGTCCCAGCCTTTGCTGCCCCCAGCAACTGGCTCACACTCGTTCCGGCCCCCACTTTGGGCAGTAGAATCAGCTGCAAAGCCAAGCTAGGAAGAGAGGTGTGCCCACCTGTGCAAACCACACCCCTCAGGTGGGGGAGGCGAGGTGAAGCAGGAACAATCTCCAAGGGCCCATAACTAGATTTGACACCACAAGGCAGGTTAGAACTCCCAGCAGTGGAGTTCATGGATGCTGCAGGTGAATTCTTTGTGACGCTGAGACTTCAAGCCCTTGGTGAATCTTCTTAAGCAGGATACCACAGCAAGGCAAAAGTCCAGTCCTTTCCACTGCCCACAGCAACCGTAGGCCAACCCAACAAAGCAACACACAGTAGAGGGGCAGTACTCCTCCGGGCAGCTTTTTTGCTCTTCTTCTTGGCAGGGTCCTCTTATTCCAGAAGTAATCTAAAGTTCTGGGGTTTTAGGTCTAATACTTATACCCCTTTTTCCCTGTGAAGTCGTTGTCTATAAAGTCTCTCTTGCTCAGTAAAACCTGTTCTGTCCTCCCTGGTCCAGCCACAGTACATGGCGTGGAGACCGCATTGGGCAGGGCAGCCACAGCCTGTTCAGGTGCTGGTGACAATTCCTCCCACCACTTTAACCCATACCTGGCTTTAATGGCAATTCCCCTGCATGGTGTTTCCTATCACTTTAGTGTTGTATGCTGAATGAGCTCAAACTCATCTACTCTCTATAGAGCGCCAAGAGAACATTTTCTCTGAAGTAACCTCAAATCTAACTTGTAATGTACCACCTTTTCAACTTGCAGCTCCCCTTACACCTGCAGGTGTCCTGTGATCCTAGCACATGTCACTTTCCTCAAAGGAGTTTGTGGGAGGATTTTTATTTATTTCGGTGATTTTATTTTGCGCTGGCATGGCCTGTAGGCATCAAAGCGAGGGACACTCTTTTACCAATAAACGTTTTCAAAAAAGTGGGGCAAATGGGGCATTTCAAAATAAAAGAAGAAATTAGCTAAAAAATTAAAATAGTTACAGGTAGTTTTTAAGTGGCACTCCTGAAATAGTTTAATATGTTCATTGTTTACCCAGAAAAATGATCGTCAATGAAAAATCATGTCAGAGCTTTCAGATCTAACAAGCTTTAACACTAGAGATTTCTCAATGAAAATGATGCGATGCATCAACATGGCTCATAAAATAAAGGCTGAATCAAGAAGTGACCTCTGACTGTGAGGAAATAAAACACCCCTGACTACGAACAAGCAAATTAGCCAAAAAAATCCTCATTTCGTTATGAATTACTGTTCAAAGGTCAACATAAATGTATCAGTGAAATGCGGTAATATTCTCCCACACAACAGAAATTGAATGGTTGATAATAAGCATATTTTTTTCAACACCAGCTTTTTACTGAAAATTCACACATTTTTCTCCAATGCACTAAGGGCCATATGCACAAATCATCCTTGTGTTCGGAAATGGCCTGATTCGCAAAATGGGGCTTTTTTCCGACTGCCAAAATTATTTTTTATTTGTACAAAACATGTTACAGAAATACAATTTGTGTTTGCCGTTCGGTATATGGAAGGGGCGTGTTAAGGGTGTCCCTTCCAAATAAGAAATCACAGCGGTATGTATGAATGTTTTGTGAAGGAATTTAAGTCGCAAAACATTCAGATTTACCAACACCTCAAAGAGGTCCCTAAGGAAGCCCTTTCTCTTTGTGAATGTTGAAACAAATATTTTTTTAAGAACAGGCAGTGGTTCAACTTAAAGGTTTTATTTTCTTTTTCCAAACCATCCTGTTTTCCTTTGAAGGAAAACCGGCTGCATTTAAAAAAGCAGATTGCTTTATTAAACCAGGCCACCATCCCTGTGATGGTCGCGAATCCTAATGGGTTGAAAGTTACGGCCTACCTCATTAATATTCATGAGTTAGATCTATTTGTGAACCCATTAGGAATCGCTATTTTGGAAATCTATATTTTGTACATAAGGAATTATGATTTCCTAATTGTGATGTGGCAAGAATCACAATTAGGAAACCACAATTCGTAATTTCTGTACATATGGCCCTAATTCTTTTAGTATGAGAAAGTGAATTATCAGTTGGGTACATAGTCGTACACCAAATAAATTCACTGCCTTGTTAGGTCCAGTCAAAGGTTTCAGTAATTTAAGCCTGAGCTTAACCCCTGGTTGCTATGTCACAGAGCAGACAAGCTTAACTTAACAAAAATGTGTAAAGCAATTAGAAGTACCCAAACAGTTAAACAGTCAGAGAACACAACGCAATTAAAATTTATAAAAATAGTTAACTGTAATGAAACAAATGATAACAAATTACAAAAATCCAGTGGGGTAAACAGAGATAAGAATTTTTTAAATGTAAGTGAAAATGGTGGCAAAAAGCGCAAAGCACCAATGGTAGCCAATGGCCGAGGTAGACTAGGACCCAAATTCTATTTGAGGCTGACCACAATGGAGAATGGGTCGAATACATGAAGTAGATTGGACCTAGTAGGGCCTAGAATTACAGAAGTTTGAAGAAGTCTTTAAGCCCCAGTCAGAAAAGGGACGTTGTTGATTGACTGAAGAAAAACTCTTTTCTGTAAGGGACAAAACCTGCAATTTAGTTTGGCGCCTTGGAACTGCAGTTGAAAACTTTTCGCAGTCATTAAAATGATGCTCTGGAGCAAAACTTTTGAGAAAGATCCCAATCATCTTTTTTGTGCCCAAACAGCCATAGGACTATATACACTTCTCCTTGAGACCTCAGAAGGAGCACTTACAGACTCTCAGCATGTCTAGTCCAGGTCACATTGTCAATGGTTAGCTTAGATTCTTCACAGAAATGTCCTTTTCAACTTTTTTGTGTTCCTGTAGCTCTCTAGTTGATCAGCCTTATGATAATTGGAGATCCTTCTCACAGATAATAGATGCCAACTGCAGCAGGTTCCGTTCTCCAGGTATCCTTTTGCAAGTCCATTAGTGCCTTCGTGCCACAGTTATGGTTAGAACCAGCTTGTTTTTGGGGGTGACTGCTGGGCACTCATTTTAAAGATGGCAAAGGTCTTCGGCCACACTAAACTTGGGCCCGGAGGGCTGAGGGTCATTGAGAAATCACCAATGTCCTTTCAAGTCTAATACAAAAATCCAGTTTGAAGTAGGTACTGTATCCGCAGCAAACACAGAGATTGATGTCTGGTAGGACAAAAAAACAGGATCCTTCGGAAATCAGAAAGGAGATGCACAAGAATTGTCTTGGCATCCTGATCTCCCACTTTCAAGTGCAACCCAAGTGTTACACATGTCTCAACAGACCATTCAAGCAGGATGTAATAGTGTGGTCTCAACCAGATGCCCATAACCCCGACTCTGAACATTCTCTGGAGTTCAGAGGAGCAATCTCTGCCTATTCTGGTCAGTTTATTGTTTGCTCTTGGGAGGTATTTCATAGCTATTCTCAGCTTAAGCACGGGCTAGGAGCAAGTAGAGGCTTTTGCTAGTTCAAACAGATAAAGGGTAATCTTCTAAAAGTCATTTTTTCAAACATTTATTTAAAAAATCTGGCTTCACAATTGAATTGGATTTTTAATGTCTATTGAAATAATGATTGAATTATTGTTCTAGCATGTCCTATTCCTAAGATACGGTAAAAATATTTTAATCTGTCCTCTAGTTGTTGCCAAAGGACCACTAGGTCTGCCACATAAAATACCGTTTAGTGCCTTGTCCCTGCAGGGACATGATAACAATTATTTTCTACAAGTCTCTAACTTTGAATGCACACTACCTTATGTAGGACTGACTTGCATTTGAAAAGGGAGGTTTTTATCTGTTGAAAAGGGTTTATTATAACAGATCACCAGGCAGCTTTTACACTGCAGCAGTCAGGCTACAGTGGTAGGCCTGATGCCATGTTGTTCTTTTGTCACTATTATGGACAATAAGTGTTGCAGTCCACAGGTTACATTTAACTTTCCATGCCATGAGCACAGTTTCTACATCATGTACTATGGCATTGTAGGCAAGTTTAACCCACCAATCAGGGATATGCCAATTTCTACATGTTTTTAAGGGTTGGGGTAGCTACATAGGAGAGCAGTTCCACAGTGTGCAAAATCTAAAACCAGCAATAAATGTTAGCAGACAGTGGGGGCACCCACACAAAAAGAGGCATTTTCCTAATGCTGCCTGTCAATATTGTTAAATAACTTGCATTGTCCATACACATATAAGCTTTCATTTTGGTACATGCATATTAGTAATTGTCATCAAATACTACTGCCTCACATGGACAGATCTACTTCATGTTATCATATAGCAAACCATACACCATGCCACAAATACATACTAGGACCAGTGGAAGCCATCAGATATCAAAGATGCCAATAATAAACCATTGATAAACGTTTGAAGGCAATGATGGTAACTGTATGCCAGGAGTGACCACCATTATGCATGGCCCAACATTTTCCAATAGATACACACCACTTTGATTCGAATAATTAACATTGTGGCACACATTGAAACAATAACATGCCCTCAGTAATTCAGGGCCTCATTAAATATCAGAACACTACAATGTATCATGTTCTCATAATATTTTAGAGGTAGCCAGGTGTATGCCTTGAATGACTGTATTTATGCTCAAAGTAGAACCCATAATGCCAAGGGGTTCAAAATATGACAGCAATACTCACTATGTGTCAGTTTCCCCTAAAGATAGGTAGTGGCCATCATTATGCCACAAATGTCCACCATCATGTCAAGGTAAGCCACGATAATCTAGGACAACCATTCTGTCAGGGATTTTGTGGCAGCAGTGGCCAACTTTACGATTGTAATGGCCACCGTAATGGCAAGAGGGCACATTATGCCAGTTGCATTAGCATGTATACCATCACTATGCCAGGGATGGCCGTCAAAATGGATAGTATACCCACAACATGACTTACTAATATGCCACTGAGGCCACCATTAAGCCTGTGTGGCTTCATTGTGCCTATGTGGTCATCATCAGCATAGCAAAGTGAGCAAAATATGACAAGGAAGCTGACATATGCCAGTATAACCATTAACAGAGAGCTGGTCATGGATCAACATTATGCCAGACATGGTCAGCAGTATGTCAATGGAGAGGCACAACATGACAAGGTACCACATGTTAATGCCACCATAATATCAGGGATGTCATCGTAATGTCCACCATTTTTCCATAGTCAGGAAAATAAAACAACATGCAACAGTCAAGTAGACAAATGTCTTGTGCACACCACTAGGGAACATTCTGAAACCTTTCTCTAAGCTTTATGTTGCCTGTCATCAAGACATTTTACACCATTCAATCATCTCACAGTTCTCCCATCTAAAATTATATCTGACATGCATGTATGTTCTTGCTGTATGGGGGAGGATACACCTGACTGCACTAATGTTAAGTTAATAAGATTTCACATAGCATAGGGCTGGAGTATTTGAACCAGATTGTTGATAAACCTAAAATTCCCAGACATTACTGAAAAATAGATCCTCGGGTGAGTCTGATGTGATATGCCTTACATAGATTAGTGCACATTTTCTTACTTGCACTACAAGTGCCAAAGGCCAAATCCCACCCATTTAAGAGACATAAGAGCTTAGGGACACACAAGCAATGGCAAAAGTCTTATCAACCTGCATTCCCATATTTCTCCTGATGGAAATAGTATACCACATGTGTGGATGGGCCTATTGCCCAGACAAGAATGGACCAGACCACTAACCAGGAGAAGGCCTCACTGATAGTACATTGACATCATACGGTAACGTTTTTAATCTGTTCCTGTCTGGTACAATTAGCTCAATCATGCAATTGAAGAATCATTTTTCATCAGGAGATGTGCAGGATGATTGGAGGTAGACTTTTTGTGGATCTCCACAGATTTCAGAACTTTTTTTTCTCAGAAATCTAAGGAAAATCTCTAATTTTAGCCAATGTTTGAGGGCATGCTGGGGAAGCAAAGGTGGTGACTAGGGGTGGGTGGAACTTACTGAGTTACATTAAAAAAACGGATATTCCCAAGATTCCTCAAAGTCCCAACAACTGGAGGAAATATGCATGTCACACTGCTCATGCTGCACTTTAGTACCAGCAGCGCAAGCAGCACTGAAAAATCAGCACTAACGCCACCATGTGTTGCACAGAGCGCGTGTCCATTCAAGTTGATTTTGTTGCTGTACAAGTCACAAATCTACTCAAGCTGTTGCAAATATACTTGTAAAAGAGCGCTGACCACTAGTGTTGGAAAATTGTGTTACGGCTATCCAAATCTCGCTCATTCTCACATTTCTGGACCTTTGTGGGGAAAAAGCTGCATGTGGCAATTGGTAAAAAGTTGTCCAGAAGGCCACGTTATAGGGGTAACGCAGAGTCACCAAATTTTGCTAGTTCAGCAGGCAATATGAAACATTCTGCTCACCCCTAGCAGTGGCATGAAGTTATGCTGGCCAACCTGGGGTTCAAATACCACATCTACCCACATTGCCAGGGTGGTTGACATTCCAAGTAAAAATCTTGATGTCTTCAAGTTGCATATTGGTGGCCTCTCTTGCCACATGTGATTGGCCCAGCCCGTGGACGGATACCTTATTTATCAGTAGTGTTGGAATACTGGGTGCTAAGACTTCTGTGGGTCCTTGCAGATTTGTGATCTTCCCCACATAGAAATCTGAGAAAAATGTGTAATTTTAGTCAAAGTGTGATGTTTTCAGTGTTTTATGGGTAGAAAATGTGTTGTTTTGGGGATCTCCATCTAAAATGCTGTGCAAAAAGGTTGGAAAGGGGTGAAGTGATGATGTCATCACTGAGGATTGGACAGAGGTGCCTATCTTCTAGAACTTTCTACCCCCACTTAAACAAATCTGCACTAGAGAGAAACATTTGAGAACATTCTAGACCTGGGGGAAACAGCGCTGGAAGAATGCCCATCTGGGAGTGAGAAGGAACATCCCTATTGCTGAATTGAACTCAAGGACTCCTGACTTCAACTGCAGAAACGAACTCAATGATATCTGACTACCAACTGAGAGGACTTAAGGGATTCTAATTTCAGTTGGCACGCAAGGGCTGGGATTTGTCTAGGGTTGGGAGGTAAACTCCACTCTACTGGCAGAGTTTGCAGAATTTTGCCCACTCCGTGCTCTGCTTGGAGCGTGGAGTTTAGTAAAAACTCCACCAACCACCATATGGTTGAGTTTACTGGCACGCCCACCCCTAATTGGATGTTCTCATGGAAATTGACAGTCCAAATGTGATGTGCAGCATCAGAATTGCAGCTTTACAGATATTCACAAAACAAATTCTATGCTTTTTCCTACACTCATTGAACTTCTAAAATTACACTTATTTCAAGAAGGCTTGCATGGTGCAGTGAGCGTAAGTGCTCTAAACCTTCCCCATGTAACATAGAGTGACAACATGTGTCCGGATAGTGAGTGTACCAGCTTGGCTGTATTTATTGGGTGCACAGAGATGTTCCTGGATCTCTTCCTGCTAAGCCAGGAGCACAGCCTCACTTTCCATGGTGCTACACCATGCCGACTGCACCCATCCAGTGTCCACTGCTGCCCTAGTGCAACCCAAGAACTGTGCGAGCAGAAGGACTTTGGGTGCATGTGTGGTCGCAGGTGGGCTGGGCTGACAGCTGCACTGTTTGGGGTCTGTTACTTGTGCACTGTGATCCGAGCAACGTTCTTGGCATCTGCCCATGGACTGGTCAATAATGCAAGGTAGCAGAATGCTGAGATGTAACTCTACAATGGTAATGGTTGAGAGAGAGTAGAGGGCAGTGCCATGGGTGCCAAGGTTGGCAAATGTCTTGTGAGGAGAATCTGGAAATCACATGTAGCATCAGATCTGGTGCCAGTTTAAAAACGTGGCTACATGCACTAATATCAGAGTGTTAGACCTGTCAGCCCTAGGGTGGTCTCCCCCTCTATTTTTGATCGTGCCTCATTTTTTCCACCCTCATTTTTATGCTGGACCTAGGTCTCCGGGCGCCTTTTCATTGCCAATCAGTGTTAAGGTGCAGGTGCTCCCTTCTCCCAAGATGGCTGCCACAGGCCCCTGCTACTGCAGAGTGGTCTTTCTAGTAGCACCCTAGCTGCCAGGAGCTGGCTGGAACCCCACAACAATGTTGTGACACCAGCCCGCCTTTTTTTGTCCCATAGGTAGAATGGGGAAGCTCCTGGAATGTGCTGGAACCTTCTAGAAGGGAGGTGGGGTTTTTACTTTTGCCGCCTTGGATAGAGGTCACCTGACCTAGGGCTACTTAACAGAGGGAGGGAACGTTTTCTAGTCAGTTGGCCAGTGGGAGTCAAGCAGACCTGGGGAACATCCACGCAGGAGTTTAGGCGGTAGGGCCTAGCCAGGGACTTATGCCTCTGAAAGTGACAGGACTTAGGTACTGCCTTTTAAGTGAGTGAGGGATCCTGTACAGCCCACTGATCTAGCCCAGTGATAGGAGAACCCAGGGGCCATCTGCTAAGCTTGACTAGGAAGGAACTAGTCACCAACTCAGTCTCTAACCCCAAGGAACAGAACCCCCCAAGGGCGCCAGTGACATCTGCGCCGCAAGAACTGAATGCCGAAACTTTATGCAAGAACTGAATGCTGAAACTTCATGCCAGGACTGAATGGTGAAACTTCATACCAGAACTGAATGCTGAAACTTCATGCCAGAACTGAATGCTGAAACCGATTGCTAAGACGGCATGACAAAACTGAATGCTGAAACTTCACGTTACGAATGAATGCTGGACTGCTAGGGATCAACTAGGTACTAGCGCTGTGACCCCTGCGCTCCCTGACCTGGTCTGGGATCCCCTGCAACAAGCCACGTTGTGCGCTGAGCACTCCCGCTTAATTTGACCACCCCCCTGACGCGGGGACCAGAGCGCGCTCACCGCCGCGGCCCGGAAGCCAGAAGCTTGCACCATCATCACGTCGAGGCCCGCGGAGAAGCCCGGGGCCCCATCGCTGCCGTCGCAGCTGCTGGAGGAGGTGTGAGAGGCCGTGGCCAGTCCCCGTCGCTGAGGCATCGACTGCGGAGTCCGGAGCGGTGTCGGACGCCCCAGGACGCCGAGATCAAGGTAACCCCCGGGGGCTGGGAGGTAGCGTGGCCGAGTGGAGGCCGGAGAACTCAACCCCCCTGCTCCCCGGGAGGCGTGGGTCGGGCCTGGTGCGCCCCCTACAGATCGGGAGCAGCACCGCACCCTACGACACTGGTTCCCCTCCGTGGGAGTCCCCCCCCCCGTTCACCGGAGACTCTGACACCCCTCCGAGGGAGTGCCCCTTCCTTAGAGACTGCTGCTTATCAGTGGACTGCCTACTTGAGGCTTGTCAAGTACGAGTAGCGCTGTGTTCTGAAGTTCTGCTCGGAAGCGCCTCAGGCTTGATCCTCACGAGTAGCGCTGTATTCTTAAGTTCTGCTCCCAAGTGCTTAAGGCCTCATTATTACGAGTAGCGCTGTATACTTAAGTTCTGCTCTGAAGTGTGTAATGTTTAATTATTACGAGTAGCGCTGTGTTACTAAGCTCTGCTCTGAAGTGCCCAATGCTGGATCATTACGAGTAGCGCTGTGTTCTTGAGTCCTGCCCTGAAGGGCTTAGTGTCTGATTATTACGATTAGCGCTGGATCCTCAAGTTCTGCGCTTAAGCGCTAGTAGTCTTCCATGTGTGGCGCTATGTTTTCCAGCCATATTTCAAAGCGCTGAGAATCGCTAGACACCGCGCAAGGTACCCACGGCAGATTGAAACGCTAGTGGTGGGAGGGGCGCAGCGCACTGGTTAACCGCTGTGTTCACCGGTCCCCCAGGTTCGCCAGGTATTGCCAATGGAACTATGATGAGTTGCTGATGAATCTGACGCTAATGTATTCAGGTACTGCATATTGCATCAAAATGAATTGCTGGTGAATCTGACGCTAATGTATTCAGGTACTGTCTAGGGCACCATAATGAAATGCTGGTGAATCTACTGTTAATGTATTCAAGTAATGCCCATTGCCATCTCATGAACTGCATTTGCATCTAACTGCTTAGATAAACTTGTTTGATTTGCTTTGAACCTACTGTGTGGCGTCCATTATTGTGTGCGTTTCCTGCTTCAGGGGATGTGTGTGTTGTATGGTCGCTTTACACTTAAGCCTTTGGGTGCCCAACCGCTCGAGTCACGTTACCCCCTTAGGGCTTGGTGACCCCAGGTCTTACATTGTTGGCGAGCGGTGGGATTAGGACCTGTGACCATACAGCACCCTTCCGTGAAGCGGAGGGCGCCACAATTAAACGCCTATTGTATTACAGCTCTGCAACTGTTATTACTGCACTGATTACATTCCACTGTCCAGACTGAGGGTGTAAAATCCTGGTTAGCTGGTAACTGTCACCCATATCCTAGAGTTTTCTTCCTTAGTATCTAGGTCCCCACCTGTCACGATGGAGTTCCGGTTAGCCGACCTCGAGGGGTACACTGTAAGGCAACTGAGGGAATTCGGGCAGGGGATGGGGGTGCCTGGGGTGCGGAGGGCCAAAGGACCGGAACTCCGTACCGCCATAAGGGCATGGGTAGAGGCCCACCCAGAAGGGAGAGAGGATGAGGGACAGGAGGCGCCAGAGGCACCTCAGTAGGAGAGCGCCCAGGAAGTCCTAGACATACTCAATGTGGATATGTCCGGAAATGTGCCCCCAGGGAGACGTTCTGGGGCCAGTAGTAGGAGAGGGTCTAGGAGGAGCGCGTCTCCAGAGGAGTATGAGGACAGGAGGGAGGAGAGGCAGATAAAGTGGGAGCTAGCGAAATTGGAACATGAGAGAGAGAGAGAAAGAGAAAACAAGAGATGGGCAATGGAGGAAAAGAAGCTGGCGCACGAGCTTCAACTGAAGAAGTTGGAGCTGCGCGCCCTCCAGTTAAATGCGTCCAATAAGGACAATGGTGGCAGCGTACCAAGAGAGTCCCAAGAGTCAAAATTTTATTTACCCAAAGAAGTCATTGCCAGCTACACAGTGGGGGATGATATTGCCAAGTGGTTGGAGGCATACGAGGTGGCCTTGACAGCCCATGGGGTTCCCGAGAGCAATTGGGGAGGGGGCCTGTATCGCTATATACCTCCCAATGTCAGGGACACCCTGTTATACTTAGCCAAGGCGGATCAGGTCAGGTATGCCCCCATGAAAGAGGCCTTACTCAAGAAATTTGGTCTCAACCCCGAGAGGTACAGGCAGAAGTTCCGTGGCAGCCATAATCTGTCCACACAGCGAGGTTCAGGACTACCAAGGGTTGTACAATCTTTTTTTAAGGGAGCACCTCTTGGATAAGTGCTTTCCGGAGCTGCGCCAACATATGGTGGACCGCAAGTTAACGGATCTTCGTGAGCTTGCGGAGGAGGCGGATATTTGGGTGAGCACCCGGGTGTCTCACAAGGGCCCCGGGGGAGATGGCTCGAAAGGCGGACAGGGTTTCCCCCAGAAGAAAGAGGGGGGAGATAAAAAGGTGGAGTTCTCAAAAGGTCCCCAAAATAAGTTTGGGAAAGCAGTAGGAACCCCACCCCCGTCCAATTCCACAAAACCCACTTACCCTGACAGGAGTCAGCAGCCAAGGATTGTGAGGTGCTATGAATGTGGGGATATTGGACTCTACAAAGGAGATCCCAAGTGTCGCAAGTGACCCCCAGCCCCACTGGGCGGGAAGAGCCCCGGGGTAAGTAGTGTAGCGCTTGGGGTGGAGCTGCCCTTAGATAGGGAAGGGGAGTGGACAGGCCTGACCCTGGTTTCACTCGGGGATAGAGAGGTGGTCCCCGTAGTGTCACTGCCCCCGAACACTGCTAAATATCAGCAGAGGGTGAAAGTTAACGGGGAGGAGGTGGAGGCTCTGAGGGACACAGGTGCCAGCATGACCACTGTAGTGAGGCGGCTGGTGTCCCCAGACCAAGTAGTCCCCGAGGAGTTCCATCCGGCCGTATTGGCTGACGGCAGTGTGAGTCACTATCCAGTGGCTCGTGTTCCATTTGAGTGGGGAGGAGTCAAAGGCCTACTGAGAGTTGCGGTGAGCCCTGCCTTGCCTGTGGGGTGCTTGCTAGGGAACGACCTGGAGCACACCAAATGGAGAGATGTAGAGTTTCGAGCTCACAACGAGATGCTGGGATTACCAGGGTGGACATGCGTAGTCACGCAGTCCATGGCTGCCCGGCATGGAACTCACCCCGGGTTGGAGCCTGGAATTATGGCCCAACCCAACACCAAGTGTGGAAAGAAGAAGGTGGTAGAGGACACGCCCCGTGAGGTGGGTGGGGAGGCAGCAGAGGTGCCCCCGGAGTCCGCGGAGGTGGGTGTTGTTCCCGTGGGGGACTTGCCGACCCTTGCCGACTGGCATGTGGAAGGAGGGCCTACCCGGGAGAAATTTTGTCAGGCACAAAGGGCGTGCCCCACGCTTGAAGGCATGCGGCGACAGGCCGTAGCCCAAGTGGCCAGTAAGGAGACGGGCGGATATCATGTGTATTGGGAGGATGGTCTCCTGTACAGTGAGCCTAAGGTGCCGGTACATGGATCTTCGAGGGCCATAGTGGTCCCCCAATGTTACCGGGCCTTCCTGCTGGAGTTAGCGCACGAGATACCCTTAGCCGGACATCTGGGTCAGGACAAAACCTTTGCGCGGTTGGTCCTACATTTTTATTGGCCCAGGATGAGGATCGCCTCAGACACCTTTTGTAAGACCTGTAAGTCTTGCCAGGCAAGTGGCAAGACTGGGACTAAATTGAAGGTCCCTTTGGAACCGCTCCCGGTGGTCGGGACCCCTTTTGAGAGGGTCGGCATAGACATTTTTGGGCCGTTGGACCCTCCGACCGCAGCGGGACACCGGTTCATTCTGGTCTTGGTGGACCACGCCACTCGGTACCCAGAGGCTATTCCTCTGAGGAACTTCACTGCACCGGTGGTGGCGCGAGCACTGTTGGGGATTTTTACCCGAGTGCGATTCCCCAAGGTCGTGGTGTCGGACAGGGGCATGAATTTCATGTCGGCCTATATGCAGGCCATGTGGAAGGAGTGTGGAGTGACCTACCGGTTCTCCACTCCTTACCACTCCCAGACTAACGGTCTCGTAGAGCGCTTCAACAAAACCTTGAAGGGAATGATCCGGAGCCTGCCAGAGGGCTTGAGGCGTAAATGTGACGTCCTCCTCCCCTGCTTGTTGTTCTCCTACCGGGAGGTACCGCAGAAGGGAGTCGGGTTCAGCCCGTTTGAATTGCTCTATGGCCATTCCGTTAGTGGTCCCCTCAGCTTAGTGAAGGAGGGGTGGGAGAAGACTTTGCAGAAGCTTCCCCGTGACATTGTCAGCTACATGCTGGCGTTCCGCAGCCAGATGGCCAAGCTGTGGAAGGCGGCCTCAGAGAACCTAGAGGCTAGCCAGACCGTTATGAAGGAGTGGTATGACCGCAACGCTCAGACGGTCGGGTTGGACGTTGGACAGAAGGTGTGGGTCATGGAACCTGGGGAGCTTTGTGCCCTCCAGGACCGGTGGACTGGCCCGTATGACATTGTGGAGCGACGAGGCCAGACCACATACGTAGTGGATCTAAAGACCCCCCGACAGCCCCTGAGGGTATTCCACGTCAACCGCCTGAAGCCAAACCATGAGCGATCAGAGCTTGCTCTCCTTATGGTGACGGATGGGAGCGAAGAGGAAGAGAGTGAAGCTCTTACTGACCTTCTAGCGGTACAGGAGAATGATGGCTCGGTAGAAGGTGTAGTCCTTTCCCCATCCTTGTCCCCAGAGCAACAGAGGGACTGCCGCCATGTCCTGGAACAGTTCGCCTCGTTGTTCTCCCTCACGCCTGGAATCACTCATCTGTGTACCCATGATGTGGACACAGGGGACAGCCCCCCGGTGAAGAACAAGTCTTACCGGCTCTCTGACCGAGTGAAGGATAGCATCCAGCGTGAGGTAGCCAAGATGTTGGAGCTGGGGGTGATAGAACGTTCCAGCAGCCCGTGGGCAAGTCTGGTGGTGTTGGTGCCGAAAGCTTAAGTTCTGTGTGGACTTCAGGGGGTTGAACTCTGTCACGAAGACAGATGCTCACCCCATCCCACGAGCAGACGAGCTGGTGGACCGGCTGGGAGCAGCCCGGTACCTCAGCACCATTGACCTGACATCCGGATATTGGCAGATTGCCATTGCCGATGGAGCCAGGGAGAAGACAGCATTCTCCACCCCCGAGGGCCACTTTCAGTTCCGACTGATGCCCTTTGGGCTCAAAAATGCTCCGGCCACATTCCAGCGGTTAGTGAATCAGGTACTATCTGGTCTGGAGTCCTTCTCAGCGACATACCTGGATGACATAGCTGTCTTCAGCAGCACCTGGGAGGACCATTTGCAGCACCTCCAGGAGGTATTGCAGGCGCTGCAACGCGCTGGCCTAAACATTAAAGCCAGCAAGTGCCAGATTGGACAGGGATCTGTCGTGTATCTGGGACACCTGGTGGGCGGAGGTAAGGTGCAACCCCTCCAGGCCAAAATAAAAACCATCTTGGCTTGGGAGCCCCCCAAGACCTAAAGAGAGGTCCGAGCTTTCCTCGGCCTCACTGGGTATTACCGCCGGTTTGTCAAGGGATATGGTACCATCGTAACCCCCTTGACAGAGTTGACCTCGAAGAAGCAACCTCGCAAGGTCATATGGACAGCTGCTTGCCAGGAGGCATTTGACACGCTGAAACAGGCGATGTGTACCGCTCCAGTACTCGCAACTCCAGATTTCAGTAAGGAACTCATTGTACAGACAGACGCCTCAGAGCACGGCATAGGTGCGGTGCTCTCGCAACTCAACACCGAGGGCCAAGATCAACCAGTGGCCTTCATCTCCAGAAGACTCCTCCCTCGGGAACGGCGATGGAGCACCATTGAGAGAGAAGCCTTCGCGGTGGTCTGGGCTCTGAAGAAGTTGAGGCCATATCTCTTTGGAACTCCCTTCCTCATTCAGACTGACCATCGGCCCCTTCGCTGGCTCATGCAGATGAGAGGCGAAAACCCCAAGTTGTTGAGGTGGTCCATTTCCCTACAGGGGATGGACTTTCGGGTGGAACATCGGCCCGGAGTTGACCACGCCAATGCTGACGGTCTCTCCAGGTTTTTCCGCCTTAGCGATGAGAACTCCCTAGAGGTTGGGTAGCTCTCCCTTCTTTTGGCTGGGGGGACGCGTGTTAGACCTGTCAGCCCTCGGGTGGTCTCCCCCTCTATTTTTGATCGTGCCTCATTTTTTCGAAGAGTATTGTTTAGATTGTTATCTGGTATTATACTTTTTTTATCCTTGTCCGCAGGCAACGCACCTGAAGACGTGGTAGGTAGAATGCACCTCTCCACGTAGTGTAGATAGTTGCTTATGATCCTGAAGAAGTGCCTAGATCCTCCTGACACACGAGGCACGAAACATGTCGATCTATAGAGTAGAGCTTCATGACTAGACACCTTCTCTAGTACACTAGCCACTCTACACCATTTTAATCGGGTAGTTTACCTTCCGAATAAATTATTGATAAGGACTAACTGACCCGTTTTAATCTTACTCCTCCACACATCTACACACTTTAGGCCCCTCACCCCCATGCACCAACCGGCAGGAACAGAAGATCCCCGATAAAGAGCCCCGGTTCGGGTGCCCGTCAAGGATTGCAGCGCCGCCTTGACGAGGGGCAGAGCTCATATGATGAAGCATGACACCCAGCTTGCTGGGTGTGTGAGAGCTCTAGTTCAACCAAGGGAATTTCCCAAGTTACTACTAGGCCTTTCCGGTTCTGTATAATGGCATTGACGTCCTGAAACAAACTCTTCTATGCACCAGAGGAACTTTGTACCCAGTTTTGTTCTTGATTATTGGGGCCTGTACACTGGACCTCATTAAATAAGCCCGTTTGTCTTGTCCCTCCCTTTGTATCATCATCACATCATTTTTTCCACCCTCATTTTTTTGTTGGACCTAGGTCTCCGGGCGCCTTTTCAGTGCCAATCAGTGTTAAGGTGCAGGTGCTCCCTTCTCCCAAGATGGCTGCCACAGGCCCCTGCTACTGCAGAGTGGTCTTTACAGTAGCACCCTAGCTGCCAGGAGCTGGCTGGAACCCCACAACAATGTTGCGACACCAGCCCGCCTTTTTTTGTCCCATAGGTAGAATGGGGAAGCTCCTGGAATGTGCTGGAACCTTCTAGAAGGGAGGTGGGGTTTTTACTTTTGCCGCCTTGGATAGAGGTCACCTGACCTAGGGCTACTTAACAGAGGGAGGGAACTTTTTCTAGTCAGTTGGCCAGTGGGAGTCAAGCAGACCTGGGGAAAATCCACACAGGAGTTTAGGCGGTAGGGCCTAGCCAGGGACTTATGCCTCTGAAAGTGACAGGACTTAGGTACTGCCTTTTAAGTGAGTGAGGGATCCTGTACAGCCCACTGATCTAGCCCAGTGATAGGAGAACCCAGGGGCCATCTGCTAAGCTTGAGTAGGAAGGAACTAGTCACCAACTCAGTCCCTAACCCCAAGGAACAGAACCCCCCAAGGGCGCCAGTGACATCTGCGCCGCAAGAACTGAATGCCGAAACTTTATGCAAGAACTGAATGCTGAAACTTCATGCCAGGACTGAATGCTGAAACTTTATGCCAGAACTGAATGCTGAAACTTCATGCCAGAACTGAATGCTGAAACCGATTGCTAAGACGGCATGACAAAACTGAATGCTGAAACTTCACGTTACGATTGAATGCTGGACTGCTAGGGATCAACTAGGTACTAGCGCTGTGACCCCTGCGCTCCCTGACCTGGCCTGGGATCCCCTGCAACAAGCCACGTTGTGCGCTGAGCACTCCCGCTTAATTTGACCCACCCCCCTGACGTGGGGACCAGAGCGCGCTCACCACCGCGGCCCGGAGGCCGGAAGCTTGCAGCATCATCACGTCGAGGCCCGTGGAGAAGCCCGGGGCCCGATCGCTGCCGTCGCAGCTGCTGGAGGAGGTGTGAGAGGCCGTGGCCAGCCCCCGTCGCTGAGGCATCGACTGCGGAGTCCGGAGCGGTGTCGGACGCCCCAGGACGCCGAGATCAAGGTAACCCTCGGGGGCTGGGAGGTAGCGTGGCCGAGTGGAGGCCGGAGAACTCAACCCCCCTGCTCCCCGGGAGGCGTGGGTCGGGCCTGGTGCGCCCCCTACAGATCGGGAGCAGCACCGCACCCTACGACACTGGTTCCCCTCCGTGGGAGTCCCCCCCCCATTCACCGGAGACTCTGACACCCCTCCTAGGGAGTGCCCCTTCCTTAGAGACTGCTGCTTATCAGTGGACCGCCTACTTGAGGCTTGTCAAGTACGAGTAGCGCTGTGTTCTGAAGTTCTGCTCGGAAGCGCCTCAGGCTTGATCCTCACGAGTAGCGCTGTATTCTTAAGTTCTGCTCCCAAGTGCTTAAGGCCTGATTATTACGAGTAGCGCTGTATACTTAAGTTCTGCTCTGAAGTGTGTAATGTTTAATTATTACGAGTAGCGCTGTGTTCCTAAGCTCTGCTCTGAAGTGCCCAATGCTGGATCATTACGAGTAGCGCTGTGTTCTTGAGTCCTGCCCTGAAGGGCTTAGTGTCTGATTATTACGATTAGCGCTGGATGCTCAAGTTCTGCGCTTAAGCGCTAGTAGTCTTCCATGTGTGGCGCTACGTTTTCCAGCCATATTTCAAAGCGCTGAGAATCGCTAGACACCGCGCAAGGTACCCACGGCAGATTGAAACGCTAGTGGTGGGAGGGGCGCAGCGCACTGGTTAACCGCTGTGTTCACCGGTCCCCCAGGTTCGCCAGGTATTGCCAATGGAACTATGATGAGTTGCTGATGAATCTGACGCTAATGTATTCAGGTACTGCATATTGCATCAAAATGAATTGCTGGTGAATCTGACGCTAATGTATTCAGGTACTGTCTAGGGCACCATAATGAAATGCTGGTGAATCTACTGTTAATGTATTCAAGTAATGCCCATTGCCATCTCATGAACTGCATTTGCATCTAACTGCTTAGATAAACTTGTTTGATTTTCTTTGAACCTACTGTGTGGCGTCCATTATTGTGTGCGTTTCCTGCTTCAGGGGATGTGTGTGTTGTATGGTCGCTTTACACTTAAGCCTTTGGGTGCCCAACCGCTCGAGTCACGTTACCCCCTTAGGGCTTGGCGACCCCAGGTCTTACATTGTTGGCGAGCGGTGGGATTAGGACCTGTGACCATACAGCACCCTTCCGTGAAGCAGAGGGCGCCACAATTAAACGCCTATTGTATTACAGCTCTGCAACTGTTATTACTGCACTGATTACATTCCACTGTCCAGACTGAGGGTGTAAAATCCTGGTTAGCTGGTAACTGTCACCCATATCCTAGAATTTTCTTCCTTAGTATCTAGGTCCCCACCTGTCACGATGGAGTTCCGGTTAGCCGACCTCGAGGGGTACACTGTAAGGCAACTGAGGGAATTCGGGCAGGGGATGGGGGTGCCTGGGGTGCGGAGGGCCAAAGGACCGGAACTCCGTACCGCCATAAGGGCATGGGTAGAGGCCCACCCAGAAGGGAGAGAGGATGAGGGACAGGAGGCGCCAGAGGCACCTCAGGAGGAGAGCGCCCAGGAAGTCCTAGACATACTCAATGTGGATATGTCCGGAAATGTGCCCCCAGGGAGACGTTCTGGGGCCAGTAGTAGGGCAGGGTCTAGGAGGAGCGCGTCTCCAGAGGAGTATGATGACAGGAGGGAGGAGAGGCAGTTAAAGTGGGAGCTAGCGAAATTGGAACATGAGAGAGAGAGAGAAAGAGAAAACAAGAGATGGGCAATGGAGGAAAAGAAGCTGGCGCACGAGCTTCAACTGAAGAAGTTGGAGCTGCGCGCCCTCCAGTTAAATGTGTCCAATAAGGACAATGGTGGCAGCGTACCAAGAGAGTCCCAAGAGTCAACATTTTATTTACCCAAAGAAGTCATTGCCAGCTACACAGTGGGGGATGATATTGCCAAGTGGTTGGAGGCATACGAGGTGGCCTTGACAGCCCATGGGGTTCCCGAGAGCAATTGGGGAGGGGGCCTGTATCGCTATATACCTCCCAATGTCAGGGACACCCTGTTATACTTAGCCAAGGCGGATCAGGTCAGGTATGCCCCCATGAAAGAGGCCTTACTCAAGAAATTTGGTCTCAACCCCGAGAGGTACAGGCAGAAGTTCTGTGGCAGCCATAAGCTGTCCACACAGCGAGGTTCAGGACTACCAAGGGTTGTACAGTCTGTTTTTAAGGGAGCACCTCTTGGATAAGTGCTTTCCGGAGCTGCGCCAACGTATGGTGGACCGCAAGTTAACGGATCTTCGTGAGCTTGCGGAGGAGGCGGATATTTGGGTGAGCACCCGGGTGCCTCACAAGGTCCCCGGGGGAGATGGCTCGAAAGGCGGACAGGGTTTCCCCCAGAAGAAAGAGGGGGAGATAAAAAGGTGGAGTTCTCAAAAGGTCCCCAAAATTAGTTTGGGAAAGCAGTAGGAACCCCACCCCCGTCCAATTCCACAAAACCCACTTACCCTGACAGGAGTCAGCAGCCAAGGATTGTGAGGTGCTATGAATGTGGGGAGATTGGACACTACAAAGGAGATCCCAAGTGTCGCAAGCGACCCCCAGCCCCACTGGGCGGGAAGAGCCCCGGGGTAAGTAGTGTAGCGCTTGGGGTGGAGCTGCCCTTAGATAGGGAAGGGGAGTGGACAGGCCTGACCCTGGTTTCACTTGGGGATAGAGAGGTGGTCCCCGTAGTGTCACTGCCCCCGAACACTGCTAAATATCAGCAGAGGGTGAAAGTTAACGGGGAGGAGGTGGAGGCTCTGAGGGACACAGGTGCCAGCATGACCACTGTAGTAAGGCGGCTGGTGTCCCCAGACCAAGTAGTCCCCGAAGAGTTCCATCCGGCCGTATTGGCTGATGGCAGTGTGAGTCACTATCCAGTGGCTCGTGTTCCATTTGAGTGGGGAGGAGTCAAAGGCCTACTGAGAGTTGCGGTGAGCCCTGCCTTGCCTGTGGGGTGCTTGCTAGGGAACGACCTGGAGCACACCAAATGGAGAGATGTAGAGTTTCGAGCTCACACCGAGATGCTAGGATTACCAGGGTGGAAATGCATAGTCACGCAGTCCATGGCTGCCCGGCATGGAACTCACCCCGGGTTGGAGCCTGGAATTATGGCCCAACCCAACGCCAAGTGTGGAAAGAAGAAGGTGGTAGAGGACATGCCCCGTGAGGTGGATGGGGAGGCCGCAGAGGTGCCCCCGGAGTCCGCGGAGGTGGGTGTCATTCCCGTGGGGGACTTGCCGACCCTTGCCGACTGGCATGTGGAAGGAGGGCCTACCCGGGAGGAATTTTGTCAGGCACAAAGGGAGTGCCCCACGCTTGAAGGCATGCAGCGACAGGCCGAAGCCCAAGTGGCCAGTCAGGAGACGGGCGGATATCATGTGTATTGGGAGGATGGTCTCCTGTACAGTGAGCCTAAGGTGCCGGTACATAGATCTTCGAGGGCCATAGTGGTCCCCCAATTTTACCGGGCCTTCCTGCTGGAGTTAGCGCACGAGATACCCTTAGCCGGACATCTGGGTCAGGACAACACCTTTGCGCGGTTGGTCCCACATTTTTATTGGCCCAGGATGAGGATTGCCTCAGACACCTTTTGTAAGACCTGTAAGTCTTGCCAGGCAAGTGGCAAGACTGGGACTAAATTGAAGGTCCCTTTGGAACCGCTCCCGGTGGTCGGGACCCCTTTTGAGAGGGTCGGCATAGACATTGTTGGGCCGTTGGACCCTCCGACTGCAGCGGGACACCGGTTCATTCTGGTCTTGGTGGACCACGCCACTCGGTACCCAGAGGCTATTCCTCTGAGGACCTTCACTGCATCGGTGGTGGTGCGGGCACTGTTGGGGATTTTTACCCGAGTGGGATTCCCCAAGGTCGTGGTGTCGGACAGGGGCACGAATTTCATGTCGGCCTATATGCAGGCCATGTGGAAGGAGTGTGGAGTGACCTACCGGTTCTCCACTCCTTACCACCCCCAGACTAACGGGCTCGTAGAGCGCTTCAACAAAACCTTGAAGGGAATGATCCGGAGCCTGCCAGAGGGCTTGAGGCGTAAATGGGACGTCCTCCTCCCCTGCTTGTTGTCCTCCTACCGGGAGGTACCGCAGAAGGGAGTCGGGTTCAGCCCATTTAAATTGCTCTGTGGCCATCCCGTTAGGGGTCCCCTCAGCTAAGTAAAGGAGGGGTGGGAGAAGACTTCGCAGAAGCTTCCCCGTGACATTGTCAGCTACATGCTGGCGTTCCGCAGCCAGATGGCCAAGCTGTTGAAGGCGGCCTCAGAGAACCTAGAGGCTAGCCAGACCGTTATGAAGGAGTGGTATGACCGCAACGCTCGGACGGTTGAGTTGGACGTTGGACAGAAGGTGTGGGTAATGGAACCTGGGGAGCTTTGTGCCCTCCAGGACCGGTGGACTGGCCCGTATGACATTGTGGAGCGACGAGGCCAGACCACATACGTAGTGGATCTAAAGACCCCCCGACAGCCCCTGAGGGTATTCCATGTCAACCGCCTGAAGCCGCACCATGAGCGATCAGAGCTTGCTCTCCTTATGGTGACGGATGGGAGCGAAGAGGAAGAGAGTGAAGCTCTTCCTGACCTTCTAGCGGTACAGGAGAAGGATGGCTCGGTAGAAGGTGTAGTCCTTTCCCCATCCTTGACCCCAGAGCAACAGAGGGACTGCGCCATGTCCTGGGACGGTTCGCCTCGTTGTTCTCCCTCACGCCTGGAATCACTCATCTGTGTACCCATGATGTGGACACAGGGGACAGCCCCCCGGTGAAGAACAAGTCTTACCGGCTCTCTGACCGAGTGAAGGATAGCATCCAGCGTGAGGTAGCCAAGATGTTGGAGCTGGGGGTGATAGAACCTTCCAGCAGCCCGTGGGCTAGTCCGGTGGTGTTCGTGCCGAAAGCTTCGGTTCTGTGTGGACTTCAGGGTGTTGAACTCTCTCACGAAGACAGATGCTCACCCCATCCCACGAGCAGACGAGCTTGTGGACCGGCTGGGAGCAGCCCAGTACCTCAGCACCATTGACCTGACATCCGGATATTGGCAGATTGCCATTGCCGATGGAGCCAGGGAAAAGACAGCATTCTCCACCCCAGAGGGCCACTTTCAGTTCTGAGTGATGCCCTTTGGGCTCAAAAATGCACCGGCCACATTCCAGCGGTTAATGAATCAGGTACTATCTGGTCTGGAGTCCTTCTCAGCGGCATACCTGGATGACATAGCTGTCTTCAGCAGCACTTGGGAGGACCATTTGCAGCACCTCCAGGAGGTATTGCAGGCGCTGCAACGCGCTGGCCTAAACATTAAAGCCAGCAAGTGCCAGATTGGACAGGGATCTGTCGTGTACCTGGGACACCTGGTGGGCGGAGGTAAGGTGCAACCCCTCCAGGCCAAAATAGAGACCATCTTGGCTTGGGAGCCCCCCAAGACCCAAACAGAGGTCCGAGCTTTCCTCGGCCTCACTGGGTATTACCGCCGGTTTGTCAAGGGATATGGTACCATCGTAACCCCCTTGACAGAGTTGACCTCGAAGAAGCAACCTCGCAAGGTCATATGGACAGCTGCTTGCCAGGAGGCATTTGACACGCTGAAACAGGCGATGTGTACCGCTCCAGTACTCGCAACTCCAGATTTCAGTAAGGAATTCATTGTACAGACAGACGCCTCAGAGCACGGCATAGGTGCGGTGCTCTCGCAACTCAACACCAAGGGCCAAGATCAACCAGTGGCCTTCATCTGCAGAAGACTCCTCCCTCGGGAACGGCGATGGAGCACCATTGAGAGAGAAGCCTTCACGGTGGTCTGGGCTCTGAAGAAGTTGAGGCCATATCTCTTTGGAACTCCCTTCCTCATTCAGACTGACCACCGGCCCCTTTGCTGGCTCATGCAGATGAGAGGCGAAAACCCCAAGTTGTTGAGGTGGTACATTTCCCTACAGGGGATGGACTTTCGGGTGGAACATCGGCCCGGAGTTGACCACGCCAATGCTGACGGTCTCTCCAGGTTTTTCCGCCTTAGCGATGAGAACTCCCTAGAGGTTGGGTAGCTCTCCCCTCTTTCGGCTGGGGGGGACGCGTGTTAGACCTGTCAGCCCTCAGGTGGTCTCCCCCTCTATTTTTGATCGTGCCTCATTTTTTCCACCCTCATTAGGTCTCGCGAGCCAAAGGCTCGAAGAGACATTTTATAACTGGGCTTTTCAAAGTGCTGCCGTGGCCTAAAGCTACAGTGCACGTGAGCGTGCACGCGCGCAGCCGCCAATCACTGCTGCGCGCGCACCACTCACGTGCTTGCAGTTGCCACACGCAGCGCTCCCGTCCAAGCGATCACTTTCGCTTTGATCGCGATCGCGATCACTTTCTTTTGCTGCTGGTGGGTGACAGTGTGACAGCTGAGCTCACTTGTTGTCAGATATCTCATGTCTTTCATTGCGATTATTGTGTGTGAGAGTTTGTTTGTGTTAAAATGAATGCCCAGATGGACGGCCCTTGTTTAAGTGCATCTGCATAATGTTTCTAACAGATTAATGAGTAATTTACCGCACGCACCACGCCCACCTCTCCCACGGCTCTTGGACGCAAACTTTCAACATTACAGACGCTGCCCGTCTGGAAGGCTCGTTTGAGGCATCCCGGGAAGGGGCAACAAAGGTGCGCACGTGCGTTAAAGGTTTAACAATGGATTTTACATGGAAAGCGCCCAGTATAACGCGTGACAGGGGGACTTTCAAGAGGGCGCTAAACAGGAAAGTACCTTGTGTACACCGACAGTACAGCCACACGTGGAATCTGTGTTAGTCGAATTAGTGACAAGTTGTGACGCTGGCTTTTGCACGTCTGGTTCTTGCATTTCTTCGTGCTGCTGTGCAGACCATCCACAAAACAGACACTGTGGTCGTGGCCCCGCCTTGCCTTTAATGAAGTGAATGGATACAATGTTACAACGAACCTTTAACCAGTGTAGCGCAAACCCTGGTTAAAACGCTGTCGGTTCGTCGCCGCTCACAAGTTACTGGCACGTGTTAATTCACTCATTCATCGGTTGTTCAACACTACATTAGCAAATTGTGAACTGCGGCCCCTTACTTGTGACCGGCGTCCATCTAACCCGACTCCATCACTTCGGACATGGACGTCCGAACCTGCACTCGTGCCACCTCTCTGTTTTTTGTCGGCAGTTGTGGTTCAGTTGTGTCGGTAAAACCTCACCATGTGTTCTGCTGGATGGCGACGAGGCCTGCGCCCCTTCTTAAATCCGCCGACTCCACAGCAACCTTTCTGTCTATAAGAACCTCTGTGCAGCAGTCTGAACCTGTTCCTGTGTTGCTACGGGGAAACAGAAGCTAGTGTGAACGAACTTCGTTTTCCAAATGACAAATTCAAAACAGATGCTGTTTCTTTTAAGTCTTTCGCGCTGCTTGTATACGCCGTGGTTTGATCCTCGGCAGACTTAGCACGGTTAAGAGTGCTGCAGTTTGAGCTGGAAAACGCCTCCCGCGTTTATATTTGGGAAGGAGCATTTTGCAGCTGCATCGCTCTGTTGCACACTTGGTGCGGGCACTGGTGCCCACGAATCTGTGGACTTGAGGCACGGGATGATTTTCCAGTTTATAGCACTAGTCCTTAAATAAAACCTAGTATCAACTGTGTGGGAATTTTGACTTGAAAGCGAGCGTGGAAGCATTTGACTGTTTTTTATTTCTATACTTGCCATTGCACACAAGCGTCACGAATTGGAAACAAGCTGAAGGAAAACGAGCAAAGTGCATCTAGCGCAAAATGGGTGGATTGTGTCTCTGTTCTGAAATGTCTTGTGTTCTTTTTGGGGGATCGCGATCCTTCCACAGCAGGGCAGCCATGTCACTAAAATTCAGTCAGAGCTGCCAGTTCTCGCTTGGAATCACACACTTCTTTGTGCTGCCCTTTGACCTGCCCGGGAAGGCATGGACATTGTCACCTGCTTCCTGGGCTGGGCCGGTTAAGGGCTCGCTTCTAACACGACGCACGATAATCTCAGGTTCCTGACAGAACCGACGAAGCCTTTCCTACCTCTAAGATTGGTACTCTAAACCTACTAAACATCAGTAGATAAGCATCTGTTACTAAGTGCTATTTTAAAACGGTCACATTTTGTTTATAAAACATAATTAGTTACCATAGTGACAGAAGATACTGGTTATGCCCCCACCTTGCCTTCCCACGGGTCATATTGCACCCTGTTGCTGGTTTTGCCTACGCGATCTCAAATTTATGTAGCAACTTCATATTTCTGATGCCCTCTGTCCCACTCAAAATGGTACTTCACCTCAGGTGTTTCTGGGTGGGAAGCACCAGAGGAGCGGAAGCCAAGCCCGTGGATCTGTTGGCATCTCGGCGCTCTGCCCACGCACCCGCCCCTCTTGCTGCCAGACAAATGAACACAATAATAAAGCAAGTGCTGGGGCGAAATGTTTTTCCAAGGAGCCCAATCTCGGGGCTACTGAATGCCAGGGTTGCCGAATACTAAAGCTGCCTAGTTTTCTTCTTTTATTTCACCTTATGCCTTTGTTTTACACCTCTCTACGCACTCTTTATCTCTTTCATGTTCACGTTCATCACTATCTTCCCACTTTCTGTCATGTTGGGTTTCTCTTAATCTCTCTTTCTCTTTTCTGCCTTTCTATCGCTTACTCTGAATCAAAGTCTGGTGAGAAATTAAGCCTGAGTCCCAAAAATAAACACCGGTGTTTTCTTGCACAAAGTAAACACTGTTTCCTGCCCCTACAACAATCCTGCATTATTCTCCGAGTATTCGGGGAATCTTGCAGATTAGATCTTGTTAGCAGACCGTGCCCCCCCCCCCCCCACACACACACACACACACACCACGAGTGCCAAAGGCTCGAAGAGACATTTTATAACTGGGCTTTTCAAAGTGCTGCCGTGGCCTAAAGCTACAGTGCACGTGAGCGTGCACGCGCGCAGCCGCCAATCACTGCTGCGCGCGCACCACTCACGTGCTTGCAGTTGCCACACGCAGCGCTCCCGTCCAAGCGATCACTTTCGCTTTGATCGCGATCGCGATCACTTTCTTTTGCTGCGCAGACCCATCCTCCTCTGCCGGCACACCCACAATTGGCAACATTACTAGCGCTTGTTCTCTATCTCATTGGATTCTTACCCCCTTGATTCCTTCTCCCATTCTCTTTCTCTAGACTCTCTCTCATCTTCACGTTTCCTCTTTCTGTCTCTCACGCAATCTTTCGTTGTCACTCCTCAATCTCTCAACATCTGTGTGTTCCGCTCTCTCTCTTCCTGTATCTTTCGCTCTCAACTCTCTCGCACACACACCATAATTATCTTTCTTTTTCCTGTAATCCTCGCTTCCTCTCCTGGGTCCTTTCTGTGCCTCTCTGTCTATTAATCTTTCTCCCTTCCGTTGTCGCCCACATTGTCTCTTCACCTCTCCCTGTCTCTCCTGCACCGCTCTCATTAACCTACTCACTCTTGTCTTGATTGCTCTCCCACCCTAAACAGTCCCCTTCCACTCACTCCCTCGCTTTCCTGCCCTCACCCCCTCCTTACCTCTCGATGTCGCGTGCTCGAGAAAGACCAGAGGAACATTAAAAGAATTCTATAATAATCTGTAAAAATAAAAAATAACTAGAAAAGTGAAACGCGAACAAACTCAAAAGTAAAAATTAAAAAAACATACACGCGGTTTACTTGTTTTCATCTTCGAAGTCTTAGCCGTTAATTGTGATTTTATATTTGGGGGCCCGCCGTTTCACTCGCAGTAAGAAATTGTCCACCCAAACCTCAATGCTGCCCTTTTCCCACATATTAAAGCCAGGGTTTGATATTACTTATTCCAGCGGTGATAGCTTCGAGGACAGCCTAAGACATACGGAGCGGTTCTGACACGGGCTATGGAGCCGCCCTCACCTGATCAGCGGGCAGCGTGTAGGGCTGCCCACGTCCGGTTTTCTATTGGCACCGACGGTAGTTTAACGCCTTGGAAGGTACAAAAATAAGCAAAATAACCGAAAGCAGGTATTTTCCCCATTGCCGGTACATACTTGAAACAGCAAACATGAGTAGAAAGCACTTTTTTGTATGTGTTCGAGGGAGCCGCTAACGGTCCCGGGCTAATAATTAAAGAAAACAGAGACAGTAAAGTGATGCTATTAATTAATATATACGATTTTGTTTAAAGTCACATTTAGTATCATGCCCGGGCCTTTCACAGACTCTTAACACAACAACACCTGACTGGTATGTTTCCTTTGGGAAGGTGGCAACCCTGGCAGTGTGGTACGTTTCAGGTGCAAGAGAGAGGTCTGAGTTTTCTGACGTTAACAATGGAACTCATTTAAATAACTTCAAGAGGTGTGGCCTTGAGGTTAAGTGCGGATTTCTGCAGCAGGCACCATAGCCCACTGAGCTACAAGCATTTGCAATGCAATAGGTCTTGCACTTACACAAGTTTCAGCTATTGACATTGCAAATAACAATGCCTTTTATTTTTGTTTTCGTTTTTAAAACATAAATAAAAGGCATTGTCATTAACAATGCCAACAGTTTAAACTCACGTAAATGCGAGACCTATTGCATTGCAAATGCTTGTTTTTATGTTGGACCTAGGTCTCCAGATCGCCTTTTCATTGCCAATCAGTGTTAAGGTGCAGGTGCTCCCTTCTCCCAAGATGGCTGCCACATGCCCCTGCTACTGCAGAGTGGTCTTTCTAGTAGCACCCTAGCTGCCAGGAGCTGGCTGGAACCCCACAACAATGTTGCGACACCAGCCCGCCTTTTTTTGTCCCATGGGTAGAATGGGGAAGCTCCTGGAATGTGCTGGAACCTTCTAGAAGGGAGGTGGGGTTTTTACTTTTGCTGCCTTGGATAGAGGTCACCTGACCTAGGGCTACTTAACAGAGGGAGGGAACTTTTTCTAGTCAGTTGGCCAGTGGGAGTCAAGCAGACCTGGGGAAAATCCACACAGGAGTTTAGGCGGTAGGGCCTAGCCAGGGACTTATGCCTCTGAAAGTGACAGGACTTAGGTACTGCCTTTTAAGTGAGTGAGGGATCCTGTACAGCCCACTGATCTAGCCCAGTGATAGGAGAACCCAGGGGCCATCTGCTAAGCTTGACTAGGAAGGAACTAGTCACCATTTCAGTCCCTAACCCCAAGGAACAGAACCCCCCCAAGGGCGCCAGTGACATCTGCGCCGCAAGAACTGAATGCCGAAACTTTATGCAAGAACTGAATGCTGAAACTTCATGCCAGGACTGAGTGCTGAAACTTTATGCCAGAACTGAATGCTGAAACTTCATACCAGAACTGAATGCTGAAACCGATTGCTAAGACGGCATGACAAACCTGAATGCTGAAACTTCACGTTACGATTGAATGCTGGACTGCTAGGGATCAACTAGGTACTAGCGCTGTGACCCCTGCGCTCCCTGACCTGGCCTGGGATCCCCTGCAACAAGCCACGTTGTGCGCTGAGCACTCCCGCTTAATTTGACCCACCCCCCTGACGCGGGGACCAGAGCGCGCTCACCGCCGCGGCCCGGAGGCCGGAAGCTTGCACCATCATCACGTCGAGGCCCGCGGAGAAGCCCGGGGCCCCATCGCTGCCGTCGCAGCTGCTGGCGGAGGTGTGAGAGGCCGTGGCCGGCCCCCGTCGCTGAGGCATCGACTGCGGAGTCCGGAGCGGTGTCGGACGCCCCAGGACGCCGAGATCAAGGTATCCCCCGGGGGCTGGGAGGTAGCGTGGCCGAGTGGAGGCCGGAGAACTCAACCCCCCTGCTCCCCGGGAGGTGTGGGACGGGCCCGGTGCACCCCCTACAGATCGGGAGCGGCACCGCACCCTACGACACTGGTTCCCCTCCGTGGGAGTCCCCCCCGTTCACCGGAGACTCTGACACCCCTCCGAGGGAGTGCCCCTTCCTTAGAGACTGCTGCTTATCAGTGGACCGCCTACTTGAGTCTTGTCAAGTACGAGTAGCGCTGTGTTCTGAAGTTCTGCTCGGAAGCGCCTCAGGCTTGATCCTCACGAGTAGCGCTGTATTCTTAAGTTCTGCTCCCAAGTGCTTAAGGCCTGATTATTACGAGTAGCGCTGTATACTTAAGTTCTGCTCTGAAGTGTGTAATGTTTAATTATTACGAGTAGCACTGTGTTCCTAAGCTCTGCTCTGAAGTGCCCAATGCTGGATCATTACGAGTAGCGCTGTGTTCTTGAGTCCTGCCCTGAAGGGCTTAGTGTCTGATTATTACGATTAGCGTTGGATCCTCAAGTTCTGCGCTTAAGCGCTAGTAGTCTTCCATGTGTGGCGCTACGTTTTCCAGCCATATTTCAAAGCGCTGAGAATCGCTAGACACCGCGCAAGGTACCCACGGTAGATTGAAACGGTAGTGGTGGGAGGGGCGCAGCGCACTGGTTAACCGCTGTGTTCACCGTTCCCCTAGGTTCGCCAGGTATTGCCAATGGAACTATGATGAGTTGCTGATGAATCTGACGCTAATGTATTCAGGTACTGCATATTGCATCATAATGAATTGCTGGTGAATCTGACGCTAATGTATTCAGGTACTGTCTAGGGCACCATAATGAAATGCTGGTGAATCTACTGTTAATGTATTCAAGTAATGCCCATTGCCATCTCATGAACTGCATTTGCATCTAACTGCTTAGATAAACTTGTTTGATTTTCTTTGAACCTACTGTGTGGCGTCCATTATTGTGTGCGTTTCCTGCTTCAGGGGATGTGTGTGTTGTATGGTCGCTTTACACTTAAGCCTTTGGGTGCCCAACCGCTCGAGTCATGTTACCCCCTTAGGGCTTGGTGACCCCAGGTCTTACACAGAGGTAGTGACAATGACCAACCAATGTGTACATCAATCAATTCAAGGGGTGGTGGCTAGGTACAAAGGTGCACACATCAGTTACAGGATAAGCCGTAGTATTATCAAAGGTGCATATTTAAATTGTCCATAAGGTATATGGTGCTCTGGAGGAGGAAGAGCCACCCAATCCTTCTCTTTGTGGAAAAGAGATGTTTACCAGAATACAATTGAAACGGTTCTCCGAGCACTCAATAAATCAATGTCGAGGTCGCGGTATCTACTGTGTTTTTTTTTTGCTGTATCAGATTCTTAGTCCACATTCAGACTTGTCACTAGCCCACTTGCCAACACGTGTTTCATCAGTGCTGTTATCCTGTGACTGCAGACTTCTTCAGGGCTAAAACATAGATATACATATATTAAAAGCAGATGAATTTCTAGACGTCTTTAAGCAAGTCCATTTTCCAGGGTCCGTGATCCAAGAGGACACCTCATTCGCGCCACCTGTGACCCATTAATGAGTAAAGTAAAGATTTTTTTTTTTTTAAAATTTGGAAAAGTGTCGCGAAAGGTTGGCAAATGCTTAATTTAAAATGAATCAGGTTAATAGAAAAGGTGGTAAGAGGAAAATAAGAGTGTTCAAAGTTATCTCCCATGCATTTGAATTCTAAGTTTTAGTCTCATACTTTCTGTGTTATAATTTCAAAATAGGTTCAAGTAGCTCAAGTGTGTTCACTATTAAATTCATAAAGTAGCCAAAGTCAAGTAGTCCCATTGACCTCCATAGCACCTTGTATGTGATCAGCATGTATAATATATCACAAAGTTCAGATCCAATATTCAGTACCAGTGAAATAGTGTGTGAGTGACGAGTCATATCTACGAAGAGCCATAAACAATAATTAAGCTGCAATACCATCAAGACCAGCACAAATGCAGTGTTAAGAAGACCGCAATGTCTCACATAATGTTCTGTGTCCCAGAGTACGGACCGGTTATGTACCGTGCAAAATCTGGAACAAAATATTAGTTCTCCGATTATCCACGCGTACATCTATGAGTCAAGCTAACATAGAGTAAATCGTAATCTATGCAAGAAAGTCATTATCTATACCCAGTTATCTAAGACTAGGAATCCATAAAATAGCCAGATGTTATAAGACTCTAGTATCTAATTTCCAGTCCCAATTCCTCATCAGTAGCACTAGTAACGACAATCACTTGTTCAGATTCAAATCCATCAATATGATTCGTAAAACTCAAGCAGAGGGAAAATTAAAACACAATGTTACTCATAAGTTCCATAGTGCAAGTAGTTTGTTGCCAATGAACGACAGTGCATGTGCTCACCTCTTAACAGGAGTAGTCCCTTTGCGTGTTCAGACTGACGGCCCCCTGGGGGAAGTGAAGGTCGCAGACCAGTCTTCTCCCGGAGTATTCGTGCAACGGCCGCAGGACAAGGTGGGGGTGGGATTGGAGGAGTGAGTGAAGGAAGGGGCGGGAGTTGGGTGGGTATATAAGGTGTCAGGAGAGGAAGATCCGGCCTCTTCCTGACACCTGAGCACCACCGGAGGAAAAAGAAAAGTTTGTGCCAGTGGGCGGGTGGTTGGGCATTGTGGCCGGTTTGTCGATCGGCGGGGGGGTTATTTCACTTTAGCAGCCTTTTCTCAGGGAAGGTTTAAGAAGCGTTACCCTCCATTGATGCTGAGCCCGAGGGTGACGTTCATCACGGTGGCCGTCCGCGCGGCCTGTGCGTGGCCGAGCGGGCCGGGAGAAACTGGGTCGGCTGGGCGTGGACTGCAGGCGCGGGCTGGCCTGCTGTACCGGGACGTCGGCTGTGGGGTTTGCTGCCCCTGTGGCACCGGGAACGTGGGCTGCATCAGGTAGGGGAGGGGCAACCCGAGTATGGTGACTGGTAGCGAGAGGGCAGGCGGGACAGCCGGGCTAATGCGATGCATGTCGAGGGGGTGGGGTGGGAGGCCTGCAGGCGTGTCATTGCACTTGTCGGTGGGAGGCCCAGCGATGTCATAGGGAGGGGGGGCGGGATGCCTGCACGCGCGGCATTGCGCTTGTCGGTGGAAGCCCAGCAATGTCATGGGTGGGGGGAGGGCGGGGCGATCGTGCGCCGGCCCGACTGGGCGCTGCCGCCATATGTGTTCCGGTTTCAGGCTCTGGGACTAGGGTGGGTGTTTCCGTGACTGCACCTCGTGTAGGTTTTTTGGGGCCGGCAGTCAGAAGCAACATTTAAGGCTCTGCCTCAGGGTAGGTGTTTCAGGTGGTGTACACAGCCCAGATGTATTTGGGGCTGCAACCAGGATTAGGAGTTGAAGCTCGGTATTCAATTTGATTTTAGACTCTGGTCAGAGCCAGTGGAAGTTTTTCAATGCACGTTTGTAGGCCAGCTATGGCGGGGTTTTGGGGGGGGAGCCAGTGGGCGAAGCAGTGCCGGGGAGGTAGGTGGGGGCGGGCCTGGAGAAGCTGTCGGTGAGTTGGAGGCGGCAATTTCATGGGTACTCCTCGCGGGGGTGAGGGACTGCCAGTACGGCACTAGGCCCGGTGGTGCTTGGGCTCCTCCGGGTTGGAGCGACCTGGAGGGGGGGGAACCAAGGCCAGCGATTGAGGTCGGCAGACAAAGGGGCGATGCCGGCAGGGCGCACGACAGCCTCGAGACACTGGCAGGAAGCAGTAGGGAGGTCCACGGAGGCCTGCCCTCCGACGAGGGATCGCGCAGCGCATCCTGCACCGTGAAGAATCCTACAACGCTAAATACAAATTGTGAAGGACGGCATGGATGTTGAGATGAAAGTCGGGGGACTGTGTCGGTGTGTGATGGGATAGGAGTGTTGAATGGATAGTAAAGTGCGAGAAGTGTGACTGCAGAGCGGGATGGTCAGGGGGTGGGGGGCGTCCAGGTAACCGGACTGTGTAGTCTTTTTGCAGGAGGCAAGTGTGGCCACAGACGAAGCTGAGGGCACGGAGAACAAAAGGGGGAACAGTAGCTCTGGTCAGGAGGAGGAGGTCTCAGACGGACAATCAGGTAAAGGAATAGGGCTGACGCCTGGGGACGGGGGTACATGGGGTGATGTGGAAGAACTCCAGCTGGTCGGCTGAGGTATGTAGGGGGCTGTGGGGGAAGTGATGAACATACAGGGATGCTGCGGCATGCTTCAAGACCACCGGTCGGGGTCCAGCGATGGTTATGAGGTACTGTGGCCTAGTGATTAAGGTCTCTGACTTTAACTCCAAAGGTTATGTGTTCAATCCCGGTATTTCATGGTTGTGGTGTCTGAGGTAACATTTTGGGGATGGGTCCTAAAGGACAATGTGGTATATAGTGGAAGAAGGGAGTAAACATTGGGTCATTGATCACTACTTGCCATGTTGGTGGGGAGTGACAAATGGGGCTAGGGGGTGCCAGTTGGCACACAGGAGGTCGTCTGTATCTCAACATCGGGACAGCGTATGATGGCATGGGACTGGGGGTCCGGTCAATTGCTCCTGCAGTAGCCATAGATGGCAGTGGATGTCAGGGGCGGATGGTCGTCCACCCCTTCACAATGTGGGAGGCAGGCTAAGGTCATTTCACAGTCGGCTACACCAGGAGGGCATTGACGCAATATGAGGACTCCATGGGTCAGCGTGTCCTAGTGGCCACACGTAGCAATGGACGGCAGTGTATGTAAGGGGTGAATGGTCGTTCATCCCTTAGCAATGTGGGAGGCAGGTTAAGGTCCTGGCACACTTGGCTACGCCGAGGGGGGGTTCAACACATTATGAGGACTCTATGTGTCAATGTGGCCTAGTGGTTACGGTCTCTGACTCGTATTCTAAGGTTATGAGTTAAAATCCTGCTGTGTGTGGTTTTGGAAGTACATTTATCACACAGTGGGGGCGTGCTAGCTGCTTGAGCAGCCCCTGGGCAAAAGGTTTCACCCACAACAGGAGTAGGGAGGACTGACCTGGGGGGTGGGGGTGCGGTTTGCCTAGGGACGTTAGCTACCAGACGGGTCTCTTAGGGGCCAGGGGAGACCGACATTTCCGGTGCCTGATAACCAACGACGTTACGAAGGAGGGTACGTGGGGAGTGGGGTCATATGCTAAAGGGAGGTAGAGCTGGGCCACCATGGGGGGGGGGGGTAGTCAGGGCCAAGAGGCCTTCCCGGTTAGAGGGTGGCCATGGGTCAATGGCCCACAACGTCTCACAAGGGGAAGCCGGGACTGCAGCGACAACGTAGGAGGTTATCTGAAGGGGGATCAGGTATGGACACTCAAGTTACGATGGCCTAGGTATGTAGGCGATCTAAAATAAGCCGACTATGGTGAGGGCTGGCAGAGTATGGGGTAAGGGGTCACTGAGAGAGACATTACTGTCCAGTAGTTGGGAGTGGAGGAGGTCCCCGGGGGGGTATCTCGGGGAACGAGGACGGTGGTCAGACGGGGCGTATGCGCAGATGAAGGGAAAAGGGTTGTACGGCAAGAGGGTTTCGCGTCACGGCTTACCAGTTCACGAGGAGGGCTTGACTGATCTGCTTGGCACATTTTGGTGGAGGCTGGGGTCGTGGAGAGCTGTGGGCTCCGGGGGTCACAGTGCCCGGGATCAAGCGTCACGCAGAGTAATGGGGGGCAGCATTATGTAGCAGAGGACTTGCCTGGGGGTGGGACAGGTACGGGTATTTGTTGGAAACTGGGTAGGATATTCAGTGGAGGGTTTTTGGTCCGACTGTGCAGTTGGGGCCTTGGATGGCATAGCAGTACCTGAGGGCAAGGAGGTACGACAGACAAAGGGATGACTGCCCGGGGAGGGGCCAGGTCACTGCTTTTGGGGACTATACAAGGGGAGGGGCTTTGGCGCCGCAAGATACGGGTGGGTCCAAGGTGGTCTCCTGGGTCCTGGAAGGCGATGATTTTCAAGGGGGACTGTGGTTGTGGGAAACAGTTTCTCTACAGGGGCGAGAGGACATTCGAGCCAAGGGCAGGATAGGAGGGAAGCTATACGCCAATAAACAAAGGGTTGGGGAGAGCTTCATGAGGGATATGCGGGGAGGAGGTACCAGGGAGACAGAGTGCAGACACCCAGGCATGGCTGGGGCAAGTTTGCTGTACCGTAGAGGGTAGTTTTTAGGTGGGGTGAACTGGAGTTGTGATGATATGGTCGCTGTGGTGCAGCAGACAAAGGGGCATTGGCTGTGGTGACAGGCTGTGTTAGTGCCTGGCATGTTGGGGTGGGAAATCGAGGCACAATGTTTTTCAAGCGGAGCAGTGTCGGCGTTTGAGGCGTAGTTGAGGAGGGGGAGGTGTGCCCGGGCAAGGGCGAGGGGGGGGTTGGAGTTGTTTATGTTGGTTGCAGCATCAGGGGAAAGTGGAGCATGTGTCAACGGAGCTGGGGAATGCGAGGAGGGGGCATGAGACAGTGGTGATTGGTGGCAAGAGAGGGAAGGCCTATGGCTGGGGGGATTTGTTTTCCAAATCTGGAAGATAGACCGACAGTTCTGTAGGCCAGTTTAGGCCTCATACAGGGACTGGGTTCAAGGGGTGGGGCTACCTTAAGGAGGCGTACAATTTCTGCGCATTGGGGCTGTAACAGAGGCGCCGTCAGAAGGGCCCGGGGGGGGGAGGAGGTTGAAGGACGGCGGTGATGGGAGTACAGAAAGGTGTTCTGTGACGATATAGGTATGGGAAAAAGAGTTTTTGGATGGGGTTTGGGATGAATGGTGAAGGAGGGACGGGGACTTAATTCTTGCAGTACTAATCATTCTTTTTTATACTACAGGAAGTGGGAGCAGAACGGGATCCAGGGCGGTCGCCTGGATAGCTTGTGGAAATATGGATTTTTCTGGTCAGTTATGTCCCCTATCTTGGACCCCAACGGTTCTATGTGCATGTTACAAGTACATGTATGTTCCCTCCAGTTCCAGTTATGAAGACGCAAATACATGTGCGTCCACCGTTAACATGTCCTCTGTTGATCCGCCATGAATGGGCCGGATATTCCATTCCTAAGTACGAAAGGCCACCGCCTTTATATGGTTCACTTATGCCATTTTACAGTCCAGGCAAGTAGGCCCTGATTCTGTCATCAAGTTTTTCTTGCTTTCTGTCTCTGAAAGCTCCAGTCTGAGCCTGCATCTGTGACCATGAACTTTGTCTCATTCTCTGCGCGGCTCACAAAGCCTGACATCAGCCTGCTGCCTGCCAAAAGCTGTATTTCACCTTCGGAAATTATCTGCTCCGATCCCTGCCCAATGCATTCCTGTCTAGTAGTTTAAGTAAACATTCTTCCAGCTACCGAGCAAAAGGCCCGGCTTCTCTGTCTTTATGCAAGTAATTCATAGCCCTGTTACCATGGAAGATTCCTGCCCTCGCATCTAGTGTAGACACTTAGACGCTTGTACACGCACTAACAGTCAGTATAGTCAGTATAGAATAAGATTCTACTCGAAGAAACCTCTCTTTTGGATAACTTAGTTCTTTAAACATAGGATGTTAGATATGATTTAGGATTAGGTTGACTTGACCCCCCAGACTTCTTGTCTCCACATGTAGAGCTAAATGTCAAGTCCCCCTCACCCCCTAGTTGCACGTCAATCACACGTCATACTGCTGCGCGCGCATCTATGCCAAGTATAATCTTATAGATCCACCTATATATGACATCATGACCAATTATGTTCCTTTTTACTCCTCATTACACCCATTTTCGGTTACGCGTGTGAATCGTCACCTTCCTTATCAATTGTTACGCCTCCCGCATCTATTTCATTGTAATGTATGTTCTATAAAAGTCATTTCTTGTCAATAATGTATGTACTTCACTTCCTGAACCTTCGTGGTGATGGAACCTGGAGCAACCGATTATAATCGACCTCTGGAATAAAGCCCATTCCGAACCTCTAATACCACGGATTCTGCCTCTTATTTACTGAGCTATTTCATTATGTTTCTGTACCAAATTAAGTCCCGGTAATTAAATTATTTACCACATGAATGGCGCCCGAACAGGGACACTTTCTCATCTCACGCGCCGGCGGTGCGTTGCAGGCCCGGTCTCCTGCCACAGCTGGACGGACAATAACGCGTACCAGCAGGATTTCCTGTATCTCCCTCCGGTCAAGCGGGGGCGACTGAGGCTGCGATCAACACCCAGACGAGGCGGTGAGAAGTGCGAAGTATCCCGACCAGAGCCTAGCTGAGAGAGCAAGATCCGAGGTATATAGAGGCCCACCAGTTTCCGAAGTCCCAAGTCGAGTCCAGTGTCCGAAGCGTTCGAGTCGAGTCCAGTCCGGTTCAAGTTCAGCCGAGTTTCTGAGGCCTTCCGTTTCCGAGCTACCCGGTGAGTACCATTGCTGGGGAGGCGTTCTGGCGTGCACATAAGTTGTGCCGATCCAGACGGGTTTGGGTACACAAATCCGGTCTGCACTGTTTTAGCAGTGTATCTGTACTGTTTAGCAGTATATTTAGTATATCAAGTATATAAATTCAGAATAATACAGTTCAAGTCGAGTATCATGTTTAATGATTAAGTTTTCCTTAGATCGTCATCATTATTGTCGCTCAGTTAAATGTTAAATGTTAAATGTTTTAATAACGTCCTGCATATTGTGGTGTGAATGACTGTTCATTATTGTGTTTATTGTATTAAGTTTGTTCAAAATCCAGTATCAGATCAGTTCTCATTAAGTTTGTTCAAAATCAAGTATCAGATCAGTTTTCAATATGCCACTCTTTTCGAAACTAAGACAGATCACAACTAGAAAAGGGGTACTCGAAGAAGCTGTTCCCATTCCTCCTAGGGACACTCCAGGGTACTTCATGTATCATAAACATGGCCTAGACGCCATATTATTTCTTGATCTATGGGTAGACTACACTAAGGAATTACCAGAAAGTCAGAGGTGGCCCGCAGCGGGGACCTGGGATGCAGAGTGCATCGTGAAAGTAGAGGAAGAATTATGGAAAAAGAAAGCTAGACAATCACAGAAAGACGCCATTGAATTATGGCGTAAAGAATCGTATAGACGTACAGAAAAAGCACGTAGACAGGAAGAGAAGAGTAAAGACAATTCAAATGAAGTCCGAGAAAATCTATTAAGTGAAGAAGGTGCACGAGTGAAATCAGAACAAGTAGACAGACAAAGAGGTGCCCTTATGAATGGTATGTATCCCCTTCTGGCTGAAGGATTACCTAAGGCTACTCCAGGGATACCAAAAGACTTGCCAACCCCATTATTTCCAATAAAGGTACATCCTAAGGGGCATCCTAGAACCGCAGAAGATGTTTTTCTTTCCTCATATTTAGATGACGCAGCTCCCGAGTATGTTAACCCCGCCCCACATAGACCGTTGGCCAGGGAGGTTCAACGCCAAGATCCAGTACCCGTATCGCTACAGCAACAAGTTCTGACACAAGTTCCGGCAAGCACATCTGTTTCTGCATCTGTTCCTACAACTACTTCTATAGCTGTATCCACGCCTATAGTTGCTGTATCACGTTCAACGAATCCTTTCACACCCGATACCCCAGATGGGGCTACCGGAGGTGCTACCAATATCTTTTCTACGCCACCTAGAATAAATAAACTTACTTTTCAAGAGTCAGCACATTCACGTACCCCCAAACTCATAAATGCCCGTACGCTTAAGGAACTTCTTATAGACTGTAGATATGACCCTGTGCCCGGAAAAGAGGACGAAATGACCCTAGCATCATTACGTATCAGACGAGCCGCAGTGTATTTAGGGAAATTACCAGGAATGACTGCACATCTAGATAATATATATCATTTTGTCCAAACTGGGCGAGATTCTGAATGTATTAACAGAGCTATGGAATACCAGAAAGTGGAAATACAGGGGGAACTGTTGCGTTTCCTCATAAATTGTGTGATCAGAAATCAAGACCGACCGGGGGTAGACCCGGAAGCAATGCAGATTCTTACCAGATGGAGCCAGAATATATCAGAAGGGAGACATGATAAGCAAAACTGTATAATAGCCATGTGCCGAAAGATCCGTAAAGAAATAGAACGCCTACACGAAGAAAGATTAGCGGTAGACCAGTTCGAACAAAGCGAGGAAGAAGCATCAGGACTGCCCACAGGACAGTCAGAAACTATAGCCTATGTAGGTAAAAGAAGATCTTGTAATAGTACTAGATGTCTTACTGATCCGATACGTCCGATGTGTCTAGAAAATAACAGGAAATTTCAAGCACCAATAATAAATATAAGGTCTAACGAGCATTCATTCCAAGCAGCAGATAAATTACTCCGAGAACGAAGGGGTTATCATTTTCTCGATTCTATGGATGAACAAGAATTAGCCAGGTCAGCCGTTCATTGGGTTGACAGTCCCGGGAAGTATAGTGATGACACAGTAGCGCACACATTTTTGAATCTCACCCCAGATGAACAGCGTTTAGCTGGGATTTATATGATTCAACAACTTCTTATACTATATAAAAGCCAACATTCAGATCCTGGTCCCTTACCTGATATATTGACCGAATTACTCACGAATAGATGGAGAGGTTCAGGTACTAAGCTAATTAAAGAAATACTAGAATCAAGAAAGCAGTACATTCTTTTTATATGCCCAGAACATGTCTCACTGCCCACTAAGGAAAGAACCATGTATTACATGGACAGACAGAATCCCTTACGAGAAGTGCACCCAATAAAGGGCGAGGACAATGAGTTTAAACGTGTATATGTATATACGCCCATATCGAAAATAGAATTGTTGGAAATGAAGAAAGTGGTACCCAGTCATGACAAAGACCCAGCGGGTTTCCACCGAGAAATTAAAGACATGTTACTCATGGGAGAGTATACCTATCCCGACATTATGACAATATTAAAGGTATTAATGCCTGCTGGCATTTATGAAAAACTCAAGGAAAAAGAGTGGGAGGTAGGAGACCAAAAGATAGATTGGACAGCATTAGAAGCAGAAGAAAAGGCCCGAGGTCCAGGTTCGGGGCTTGGGGACAAAACTAAAGCACTACCAGGTCTACTAGTACAGGTACTGCCACGTTTATTAACCACGAAAAAGGAAGACTGGGGTGCAATTTCAGCCTGTAAACAAAAGCAAGATGAAGACACTAGTGATTTCTATGCACGATTTGAAAAATGTTTCGGTATAAATAGTGGCATAAAAGCAAGTAGCGAATCATACCCACATCTGTTTGTGACAAAATTAGTTGAAAATTCCTTGCCCCAAGTGAAGAATAGAGTATTAAAATTCGAGAGTACCTGGCAAGGTAACACTCCATCACAAATGTTACAAATGTTACAGTATCATCACAATAGAATTAGAGAGGAACAAGATCATGAACAAAGACGCATGAAAGACACGAAAATGAAAATGCTAGTCTCTCAGACAGTTCCAGTTGAAGGACATAAAAAGGGTACGACACATTCTGGCGATTTAGCAGGACCTGTAAAAGGGACATGCAACTATTGTAAACAACTAGGTCATCATGTACACGATTGCCCAGTCCTGAAGCGTAATATCGCCACGGGTATTACAAAAGAAAGACCACGGCCACTTAGACAGGATCAGAATGAACAAGGAGCTTTGCAGCATGCACAGTCCATGTCAGCTCCACCACAGACTATACAGTTTGTGCCAGCTGCACCAGCACTGCCTGTTGCTGCCACGCAAACCACGACACGACAACTGTACCAGACCGCACAGTATGACTATCCTGATTATCAACGATATGCATGAACCAGCCTAGAGAGGGAAGTTGACTTACCCCTTATCGAGATCCCTGTAGATCAAGAAGGACCTTATGTACATAGTGAATTATTAGGCCAAGACAGAAAATTTTTACTCGATACAGGGGCAAGTCGAACAACCATAAAACGTAGTGAAGTTCCAGGGGCACCCCTCTCAGGCTCACAGAATATTTCCCTTGGTTTTTCAGGAAAACCTATTGTTAATGAAGTATCACAGCCTCTTCCACTTACGATAGGACCTTTGACCCGAACTACAGATTTATTGCTTACTAAATCATGTCCAGAAAACCTGTTAGGAATAAAGACATTGAAAGCTCTAGGAGCTATAATATGTTGTTCTCCGGAAGGAGTAAGATTGTTTTTACGTGATTTTAAAGGTCATTATGTGTCTAGAGACATGGATCCCCGATTGCAGACTTTACCTACACATTTATGGGCACAAGGCCCTACTGATGTTGGTTGCATGAATATTACACCCTATCGAGTTACACTAAAGGCAGGAGTGGTACTACCACGAATGCGACAATACAAGTTACCACCAGATGCTGTAGTGGCTTTACTGCAAATCATTGACGAACTCATTGCCCAAGGAGTGGTTGTAGAAACCGACTCCAATATATGTAATTCACCGATAATTCCGATTCTCAAACGAACAGATCCGAAGGCCCCGCCAGTATATCGATTAATTATTGATCTGCGCGAATTAAACAAGTGTATTGTGCCACAATTCCCTGTGGTCCCTGATATCTCATCATTACTGACAGCTATTGATTCCGAAGCAACATTCTTTACTGTAATTGATCTCAAAAATGCCTTTTTCAGCGTCCCAATAGATCCGGAAAGCCAATATTTGTTCGGATTTAGTTTAAATGGACGTAGCTTTAAATTCTCACGCGCACCTCAAGGATTTACAGAAAGCCCCAGCATCTATAGCCAAGCACTGAAACGAGAACTTGACAGTATCCACATGCCAGTTAACACTGCTTTGCTTCAATATGTCGATGATCTGCTGATCACCGCCCGAAGCGAACCTGAATGTGAAAAAGCATCACTGACAGTTTTACAATTTCTAGCCGAAAAGGGGCACAAGGTGTCCCCTTCTAAGCTGCAATTCTGTGTCCAGCGAGTTATTTACCTTGGTCACTCGCTGTCCAAGGAGGGAAGGCAGCTTACACCAGACCGCATTCAGTTAATAGCTAACATGCCAATACCCAAGACACAAAAGGAGGTGCGGGCTTTTATAGGCCTCACTTCATATTGTAGACAGTGGATCCCTCAGTATGCATTTCTAGCAAAACCACTCATTCAGTTGACAACACAGGAGGCAGCCACATCGACTGTTCTCCCTTGGACCCAGGAACATACACACGCTTTTGAAAGCTTAAAGAAAGCTTTATGTCAAGCACCTGTTTTAGCAACACCATGTTACAGAAAACATTTTACACTCTTTATTACAGAACGAGAAGGTACTGCCTTGTCAGTACTCACACAGAAACAAGCAGGAGCACACAAACCATGTGCTTATTTTTCGAGTACATTAGATCCCGTAGCTCAGGCTCTGCCTGCGTGCCTGAAATCAGTGGCAGCGACAGCTTTAGCAATCAGACAAAGCGATGCCATAGTGTTAGGACATCCATTGACAGTACAAGTACCACATGCAGTAGAGGTTCTTGTGAACCGAACACAAACACAACATTTGACTATAGCAAGACTTACAGGGTACGAACTAACACTGTTTCAGCCACATATAGAAATCAGACGTTGTAACACATTGAATCCTGCCACACTTTTACCCGTAAATGGAACAGACCCACTAGCCCATGACTGTATTGATGTTATTACAATCACGACGAAACCCAGACAAGACTTGACAGATGTTCCATTGTCAGATCCAGACCTGACGTTGTATGTAGATGGTTCATGTATGAGAACAAGTACAGGAGAGTTAGTGGCCGCTTACGCAGTCACCACAGACACTGAAATTATTGAAACCAAGCGTATAAATACCTTGTCCGCTCAAGCAGCAGAGCTCGTCGCTCTGACACAAGCCTGTATTCAAGCCGCAAATAAAAAAGTCAACATATACACTGATTCACGTTATGCATTCGGAGTCGTACATGACTTCGGCGTGCTGTGGCGAGAGAGAGGTTATTTAACTTCTCACGGTGCCCACATTCAGCACGGACCCCTCATTCATGCCTTATTAGATGCAATACATCTACCCACTGCAATATCAATTATGAAATGTAAAGCTCATACGAAAATTACAGAACAGCTAAACAGACCGCTCAAACTCAAAAATCCGACATGACAAAGACAATAGTTCCGACGCTGACACATTGTATGACAGTTAAAGATCCTACTCTTGACGTAATTGACATACAGACACATGCTACACCAGATGAAATAAAGAAATGGACCGAATTAGGAGGGATCCAAACGGACCAAGGATGGATGATGAAGGAAAAATCTGTGTGGTTCCTTCCTGATTCAATGGTCCAAGTTATAATTAACACTGTACATAGTCCTGCCCATCTAGGAGAAAAAGCTATGCTAGATAGCATTCAACATATTTGGTTCAACAAGCATTTACGAGCAGCAGCGAAACAAAAAGTTCGTACCTGCATGATCTGTTGCCAGTTCAACCCAGGAAAAAGCGTTCCCGTAGAACAGGGTGGATTTCAGCCTCCTGATCGCCCTTTTGAGGTCCTCCAGATGGATTATATCCAGATGGAACGATGCAGAGGATTCAAATATGTTCTCGTAGTTGTCTGTGCTCTTTCCCGTTGGACGGAGGCATACCCGGTTTCAGATTACACTGCCCCGACTACTGCCAAACAGTTGGTTCGAGAATTCTTCCCACGATACGGTTTACCACGTGTTGTTCACTCAGATAACGGCCAGCCGTTCTCATCCGAATTAATGAAACACGTTTCACTTTTGTTAGGCTATCAGTGGAAATTCCACTGTGTCCGACACCCCGAAGCAGCAGGTCTCGTAGAAAGACATAATCAGACTCTGAAAATAAGATTATCCAAAATATGCAGAGAGAAAGGTGTCGACTGGGTAGTAGCATTACCAGTTGCACTCTTTTACACAAGAATGGTAGCACACTCTCGAACAGGGCTATCCCCGTATGAAGTGATCTTCGGCAGACCACCAAATATGTGGGGGACGCCTATACCACGCAAAATAACTGATATTGACTGTAATATGCTGACAGACTACTTGGCTTCCTTGATGTCTGCACTACAATCTTGTCGTTCACAGGTAGCTGCAGCTTTTCCTGACAACACTGAGGTGAAACCCCATGACGTGGTTCCGGGGGACCTGGTCCTCGTGAGGAACTTTGACCGCAAAACTCAGCTGGAACCTAGGTGGAGGTCACCTCAGCTGGTGTTGCTCACCACAAGAACAGCCGTGAAGATCGAAGGCAGAAAGGGATGGATTCATTCAAGTCATATCAAGAAATTTCATGGACTAAAATCAGATGTGAATACCTCACCTTGTGTGTCTTCACCCATTGACTCAAAACTTCCTTTTGTGGAAAAAAGTGACTCTGAACACTATAAACTAAAGCTTAGGCCCAATCAGTCGAGCAATTTGATTGTTTAAGTCCTCTCCAAGGTGAAGCGGTTGAATTGTCTCTGACATGTATCCCTTGGACCTGAATAGAGAAAACACCCGGAAAATGTTGAAACGACAGGCGTACTGTAAATCACTGCGTAGTCACTGCACAGTGACATTATTAATCTTGTTTTTCTTAAGTCTTTTAATAATTACTGCAAGTATGTTGTTGCACATATATTATCCTATTTCTAGACATGTTTACAATGTTACTGCTGAACATTCTTTTAGTAAATTACCTCCGCTTGAATTGTCATACAGATTTGCGCTGCGCAATAACACTTTTATTAGTATGTTACATCATTCCCATCAGGTTAGCAATGCTACAAATTGTTGGATATGTGGCCGACTCCCTCCCTATCAGAATTATAAAGGAATTCTACCTCTTTTTCCATACCCGTTCACACACAACGGCTCCTGTGGAGCATGGTTTAGTTTAATTAATTCCCAAGATTCGAAATCTGCAGTTTATCAAGACAATGGGGTATGGGGAAATCTGAACTTAGTTTTACTTAAGGTCTGCCACCCCAACAAGGAGGGACTTCCCAAAAGAACAGGAACTGATCTAGAAAATGAAGTATATGGATTAGGTAATTTTACGCTTAACCTCATGATCCTGAACGTTGAATCTGAAGCTACACCAATCTTGCCCGCCATGTCCGTATTCCCAGTAAAAGGGGAATTATGTATAAGAAAGAATGGCTCCATACACATGGGCCATAGTAAATGCACCATTGTAGTAGAATTTAGTGATCAGGGCAGGTCTACATTTAGAGCTTCCCGCCATTCCTATTTCATATGTGGTCAGACGGCATATGTACGTTTGCCTCTAGATTGGGATGGTACTTGCTACATTGGATTCCTTTTGCCACCTGTTTTCCTAGCTCCTCCTGATTATCACAGAAATATTCATTTAGTATATAATAGAGTAAGGAGAGATCTCCCAATAGTCGACTACACTGAAACAGCATGGGAAAAATACACAGATTTCAATAAAGGTCTCTTTCCCTATATAGGTACCGTTACTAATAGTAAGCTGATACGTAGATTAACTAGAACCCTTGAAGCAGTAGTGAACAAAACTATTTCCGCCTTAGGCAATTTAACAGAAGAGCAGTCTGCTATGCGGATTGTTGTGCTTCAAAATCGTCTTGTCCTTGACGTCATCCTGGCCGATAGGGGCGGAGCCTGTAGGGTCATCGGATCAAGCTGTTGCATTTTCATACCAGAAAATTCGCCATCTGTATATAAGGCCATAACCCGCCTTCATAAGATTGCAAGCCAGATACACCAGAATCCAGGCACCTGGACTTGGTCCGGTTGGTTTTGGAGCGTGATATCAGCCTGGGGATGGAGAGTTCTATCCTTCCTAGGTATTGGCCTTCTCATATTATTCAGTTGCTGCTTATGCCTGCAATGTGGACCAGCGATTTGTGGTCTGTGTGCCACATCGTGCATTCCACATCAAGATTTTCATTCAAGATCCCGGAAGAAGAAAGAAGAACAAATGATGCTATATGAACAGATCAATGGATTAATGAAGATTGATATCTCTTGACGGGCAAGTAGGGGACAAGGAGGGAATGTGGAAATATGGATTTTTCTGGTCAGTTATGTCCCCTATCTTGGACCCCAACGGTTCTATGTGCATGTTACAAGTACATGTATGTTCCCTCCAGTTCCAGTTATGAAGACGCAAATACATGTGCGTCCACCGTTAACATGTCCTCTGTTGATCCGCCATGAATGGGCCGGATATTCCATTCCTAAGTACGAAAGGCCACCGCCTTTATATGGTTCACTTATGCCATTTTACAGTCCAGGCAAGTAGGCCCTGATTCTGTCATCAAGTTTTTCTTGCTTTCTGTCTCTGAAAGCTCCAGTCTGAGCCTGCATCTGTGACCATGAACTTTGTCTCATTCTCTGCGCGGCTCACAAAGCCTGACATCAGCCTGCTGCCTGCCAAAAGCTGTATTTCACCTTCGGAAATTATCTGCTCCGATCCCTGCCCAATGCATTCCTGTCTAGTAGTTTAAGTAAACATTCTTCCAGCTACCGAGCAAAAGGCCCGGCTTCTCTGTCTTTATGCAAGTAATTCATAGCCCTGTTACCATGGAAGATTCCTGCCCTCGCATCTAGTGTAGACACTTAGACGCTTGTACACGCACTAACAGTCAGTATAGTCAGTATAGAATAAGATTCTACTCGAAGAAACCTCTCTTTTGGATAACTTAGTTCTTTAAACATAGGATGTTAGATATGATTTAGGATTAGGTTGACTTGACCCCCCAGACTTCTTGTCTCCACATGTAGAGCTAAATGTCAAGTCCCCCTCACCCCCTAGTTGCACGTCAATCACACGTCATACTGCTGCGCGCGCATCTATGCCAAGTATAATCTTATAGATCCACCTATATATGACATCATGACCAATTATGTTCCTTTTTACTCCTCATTACACCCATTTTCGGTTACGCGTGTGAATCGTCACCTTCCTTATCAATTGTTACGCCTCCCGCATCTATTTCATTGTAATGTATGTTCTATAAAAGTCATTTCTTGTCAATAATGTATGTACTTCACTTCCTGAACCTTCGTGGTGATGGAACCTGGAGCAACCGATTATAATCGACCTCTGGAATAAAGCCCATTCCGGACCTCTAATACCACGGATTCTGCCTCTTATTTACTGAGCTATTTCATTATGTTTCTGTACCAAATTAAGTCCCGGTAATTAAATTATTTACCACAAGCTGGCCATTCTCCCGAGCATTGGGCAGCAAAGGAGGCGAAATAGCAGGTGTACAGTCGTCACTGGGCTGGGACACAGTCTTCAGGATGTGATATGATGGGGGAAACAGTTGAATGGAAATGGGGGAGCGTTGCTGCCAGTATGGGTGACATTGTGTCACAAGAAATGGGAAACTGCCCCGATATTAGGATACGTGTGGGAGAGAAAGTTTTCTGGAATGTCAGGCCTGGCTTTTCACAAAGATGCAGGGACGGGGATATGAGTCCATGGAATGGAGCAGGGGGCAGTTGGTTAAGTGAATGAATTATGCTTTACAGAGGATGGACTCTGGGGGGCTGGCGAACAGGCTTACAAGGAAATGGCCCACAGGTAATGAGACTGTTTTAAAGGGACACAGGTGAGCTCGTTAAGAGATGGGGCATTTTTCACGGACAGGGATTTTCCCGGAAACATTACTTGTTTACACGGGACGCAGGTTTTAGGGGTGGATGGTGTCCACCTGGTGCCGCAGGGTGGGGAGGCGTAAGGTGCACAGGAGCTGGAGGAACGTGTGGTCCTGCTTAGAATGGGGGCACCTTTCGCGGTCAAGGACTGGCCCAGCAATAGTAATTTTATACGGGACGCAAGTTTAGATGGTGGATGGTCATCCACTGGGTGCCGCAGGGTCGGGTGACTGGAGGCGAAAGGTGCACAGGAACTAGAGGGGGTGGGGCAGGGATTCGCCCTACGGGGGTTCCTTGGTTGACGGTACTTTGGAGGGGTGGTGAGTCACAGACGGGCGGATCCACCCCTCAGGGGGGAAAACGGTACACAGGTGACTGATAGTAGGGCATGGGAGGCAATGAGCAATGAAGGAAATTCAACAGAGGATGCTTGGAGGGCAAGTGAAGTTGAGAATGGGGAGAGAAAGGAGGTCACCGAGAGAATGGGGGGAAGAGTCAAATGGGTGAGATGGTTTTGAGAAGGATGAAAGGAGAATGAGTCAGTATGGGATGGGAAAAGTATATTTATTGCATTTATGTACTGTTTAATAAAGTCTAAATGACTGCAACCTTGTCCTAATAAAATGGCCTTTTACGCTTCAAGTAACAACATGGAGTGTGGTTCTTGCGCGAATCGGCGTACTGCATCAGCGCCATCTTAGCCTGTGTATTTCAACACTTGAGACACTGTAATAGGACTAAAGCTCTCCTTGGTCCTCCCATCATCACAATTCACAATCACCATGTTGGAATGGGGATGTGGTACAAAACGTAATAATGGAACAAAGACCAGACTCGATCCAATGTGCATGCAAATCTAAGCCACCCTCTCAAAATAAAGATGCCGTAATGTGAATTTATGTCAATGAAATAACATCACGATCGAAATACATACATAGTAGTGTAGAAATAGTACTCTATCGATGAGATAGTAAATCAGCTAATATCACAAAGGGAGACACTATCTACTGCCTTATCTAAATTTTGTAACAGTATATCAGCAGATGCCTGATAGATCAATTAGTCACCAGTTACGATATCTTTTACATTGGTAGGATTTCTATCCGTTCTCTAATCCTACCTCCCAATCACACGTTAGACGGGCAAGTTCGTGAGTACCTTTACATTACTTATGTTTTTGAAACAAGTCCCACCACCAGAGCAGTGATTGTGACAATATTTATGTTAGGATAAAGTTACTGCTGCAGTATCATTGGTAAAATAGGGTTACTGCTTTGTATACATATTCATACTGGATAGTGTAGTCAGAACATGTAATTTCGAAATCATATCACATATAAATGCACAGTCTGTATCTTTTGCTCATTTTGATCCCAGAAACTGTACAAAGAATATTTTATCAAAATTGATATTCATGATTATTACAAGACCTAATCTGCCAAGAGGCAATGTAGCTCTCTATCTGCAAGATAATATCATATACAGATGCATAGTCTATATCATTCTCTCACTTCGATCCCAGAGACTGTACAGAGAATATGTTGCTAAAATTAAAATTCATGGTTAACACTGTTGTGTCGCCACACAGAGAACACTCAGAGACATGTAGGTGACCAATTCTTCTTTATTCTTATTTCTTGTCCGTGCTCACAGGCACGTCTCTTCCCCTGCCCTCGTCGTATCACAATGCCCCGTCCCCACTCGATGACCGGAAGTGACGTCCTGTGGTTTTCCCATTCTCGACTGAGGTGCAGGGTCCTAGTGCCCTCTGTCCCAGGTCACGACAAACACCACACCTAATTTGCCAAGAAGTGATGAACCAACATGTGCATGCCCGGGCCCCAAGCTGCTCTTATTTCTGCTCCCTAAATGTCACCCCAAATGTTGCATACACACATGAGACCTAGGTTCACTGTCCTGGAGTCACTGCACCCATATCTGTCAGAGGGAGAGCCGTGCCTTCCTCAGTTTTATATTACAACTTAGTGGAAGCAAAATATAAAAAATTGATGAGGCTAACAAAGCAGATAGTGTCACTTCCACCTTGACATCCAAGAAGACAGGGGAGATAATCTTGCATATGACATGGTGCAGTCACCCATGTGGATGTACGGAATCTCTCTACCAACACGGTGGGTGAAGGTTTGATAGGCAAAGTGCTTGGCAGTACAGAGAGGACCATTGTTGATATTCTTGACAACTGTCGTTCGCCTGTGCTTGAATCCACAGCAGCCAGTGACACACACTGGGCCGTGCTTACAACATGCCATGTGTCCGGGGGGCATGAGAATGACGTGACCGGCAGACAGTAGGTTTGGAGTCACACAATTCTGTGCGCGCTGTGTAGCACTGTCATGGTTGCCATGGAAAGTTTCCATCTCTGGTGTGTAGCGCCTCTGAGACACAGTGCTTGTTAAGGTTGAACATGGGCAGAACGCTAGCTGCAAGTTAATATCATGCCATTTCTTACTTGGGGCCTGATTTAGATTTTGGTGGTACTGGCCTTGCAGTCGACATTTTGGTGGTCTTCCCGCCTGCCTGCCTGGCAGTTCACCCACCTGATTTAGATCCTGGCTGGCAATGGGCTGGAAGACCCCCGCGGTCCAATTGACTTCACCAGCAAATTGCTCCGCTGCCGACGCTTCCAGGGACTGCTGCTGGTGACGGTGGGATTCCAGCCAGGATTCCCGCCGTCCAGATTAGGATGTGGCTTGTTTATGAAGGAATTCTTATAAAGAAAAGGGGTGAATATTCACCTGAAAATGGGGTCCCTGCAGCAATTCAATCCTGACTGCAACGGTCCTGGTCCCCCGCTGTCCTGAAACACCCTGTCGCTGATAGTCTGGCACCCCGATAAGGGTTCAGGGTGAGTGCTCCTATACATTGCATAGTGTGTGTATGGTGTGGATGTGGCATGTAGCCTGTACACAATAACAACAAACACATATAAATACATACACATCAGACATGTTTAGAAATGTATAGAAAATGTATCACTTACCTGTCACTGCGCCCCCAAAGCCTCACTCCATGGCCTCACCGCCCCGCTGACACTGCCAACCCAACTGGAAAATCCACATCTGGTGAGCAGCATCCAGCTGTCAAGTCAGCATCGGAGTACATTCAGCTGGGACAGAAGACCACTGCAGCAGTTTTCTGTCTATTGTGAACAGATCCAAATACGGCTGGCGGTCGGCTGTCAACTTGACGGAGTAGCCAGGTCTGCTGATGTGGCGGGACTGCGGTAGTCCTACCAATATCTAAACCAAGCCCCTAAGTGTATCTTCTGTATCCACACCTTTCTCCTCAGTACAAGAAACACCCCGGAAAACATTAGATATCTTAAATTTTACCAATGGGACACTGTAAAATATTATTTATTTGAATCTTGAACTTTGATGTGCCAATTCATCCTGCTTGTGGAACTCCGCAGAATCTCGCAGAGTTTTCATGCAACTCACAGAATTCCATGGAGGGAAACTCTGCGACTTCCACCCATTCAAGATTTGTCTTTAGTGCCAAGTAGAGAGGAAAATCTGCAGGGGAGTTCCTGGAAAGATCCACTGGATGGTCTGTGAACTTGTCCTGTAAGTGGGAAATCCCAAAGTAGGACCCCTGAATCCCCTGACATGCAGGAGCCCTTCGGGGTGGCAAGGAAGTAGTGGGGCCTGAGGAAGTAGACAGGCTGTTCAAGGTGCTGCTAAAGGAGTCCCTGTGTTGAGAGGAGTACCAGGAGCCCAGACAGAAGGGAGGTGCTGGACAAGGAATTATGGGTCAGGAGGACCACCCCTGAACAATCCCTTATCGGAGGGATAGCAAAGAAGAAAAAAAAGTCCTAGAGTGCTAGAATATTATAGATCAAGACGGCTAAAAAAACACATTTGGTGGCTAGAGATAACCAACAGAAGAAAAACGCTGGAACCCCTGTGGAGACTCTGCATGTTGATTTCATTTGTCCTCGTGGGCCCCCAGTGCCATGGAAACTGATGCCAATGAGACAAGGAAAAGAAAACCAAGTTTTGTTGTGCTGAATGGGGCATTATTGTCCCCACAAACCCTCTAGGGCACTGGGAACCCACATATCTGAGAGTCCTGTTTGTCGGAGGTAGCTGAATGGATGGACCTATTTGCCTTAAGCTGGACACCCAGTAAACGGAGGTCCTTGACCTAGGTAAGCAGCCTTCGATTTGGTCCTCTGCTTGGTGGTCCGACTTGCTTGGTCCTTTACCTGTCCCTAGGCCAAAAGTTAAGAACCTCTGCATTTGTTTCAATTTTAGGCTCTCGTTTGACGATTCTAGCGGGAAAGTGTTTTGGGATCTTAAAATATTTATGAACGATCTTCGGACTTCTCCCGGAAACGGCTAGAAAGGGTCTGGTCACATCTAGACTGGACTACTGTAATGTCCTGTATCTGGGAGTCTCACAGTCTCGACTGGTGAGACTCCAACGTGTACAAAACGCAGCAGCCTGTCTTTTGCTAAATCGTCCAAGACGGTCACGCATGGTCCTGCTCATAGTAAATTTCACTGGCTACCTTTGAAGCAAAGGCTTTCTTTTAAAGCCATGTGTTATTGCTATAGAATCTTTAACAATACAGGTCCTCCTTATCTCCTTTTGTTTGTTAAGCCCTACTCTCCTAGAAGAAATTTAAGATCAGCAGGGGCTCTGCTGGCTTATATTCCTGCTCTAAAAAGAGCACACATCGGAGGATGTTCCTTCAGCTTCCTAAAACCCAAGATGTGGAATTCCCAGCCCTTCTCTCTCAGACAGGAAAAAACTGTACTATCATTTCCTAGAAACTTCAAAACCTGGTTATATAGATGGATCTGATTAGGGCTGTCTTTTAGCGTGCTGTTCGGGCCTGTATTTGGGAGTGAAACCTTAGCCCCAGGATACTGCGTCAGAAACAACTAGGGACTCTACAAATCGCTTCATTATTATTATCACTAGTGCCATCCAGTTCAAGCCACAGCAGCTCCCAGGGTGGGCCAAAGCCTCTCTTGATATTGCAATCCGCTCCCTATTCCCGAGTCCGGGGGGAGTGGGAAGCAATCCGCAGAGGAATCCCTGTGAGTGGGTTTGGGAGAAATGGGTGAAGCAGGCTCTGTGCCAGCTGTACAACACCAGGCTGGGTGTGTGGAACCGCCCTCGCTGCGATTGCTCCGAGGCTCCCTTGCAGCCCCAGACAAACGTTTTCGGGATGTCTGCTTGCGGCCAGATACCCTCAATGAAAAAAGAGCACTGCCCGAGAAAATAAAGAAAAAGATAAGGAACGTGGCCTATAGTGCACCAAATGCAGTGCCAGGGCTGACCAGCTGAGCTAAGGCTCCCCACTATAGGCCAAGGGATTGGCTGGAAAAATGCGTGTATTTATTTCGCTTGCCGCGCCTCTGGCGGGGAACTAAGTGAGCCATGTTGGATATTGGAGGGTCAACAAGAAGCAGTAATACACCCCCCACACCCCCACCTCCAAGATCCACAGGAGCCCCACCTACGTTTTGCAAAAGTCACGGTAAGTCTCCTGGGGGCGTACATTGTGAATCTGGGAGAGCATCTGTGTATTCCAAGCTCTTCTGAAATGGGACTTTCAGTGCAAAGGCTCTCAAGTGAAGGAGTTGCTGTTGTCTGCTGAGGCTGCTTGGTAGTAAATTATTAAGCAGACTCACGATGCACAGTAGTGAATATTGTAATGCTTTATTAACAATGACGTTGTTAGCATTGGTTTAATATATGTTACCTTGGATACCATTGAAAGGTGATGCCATCTTGACGCTGTATTTATTATTGCTACACTGGTTTATTCATTATATGTTTCTACTTTGATTGATTTCTGATATATCGATGACAGAGATATTTGGCCTGAACTGCACTCCATTATATTGTGTTCAGTGTATGTGGGGGAGGGTATTATGTTTTTAGGGCTCAGGGCTTGCTCGAGTCCAACATATAAAAAGTGTCACCATAGATTTTTCGACCTGCTAACTTGCATATATTTGTAACCTACTGGGTATTATTGAGAAGTGTATGCATCACGAAGCGCTTTTCAATTTTAAAAGAATAATCCCTTACTGGACAATGATTTATTATGTGTTGTTTGTTGCTTGCTTGAGGACTTCATCTCTCACCAATTACATTCCCTGAAGAGGCCTTAGACTACTCTGCCTTACTACCCAGAGAGAGATGAGTGCTATTGAGGGGGTATTTGCTTCCCCCAAAAGGATGTTTTGGGACTTGCTACTCGTGAAGGACTCGTTTACTTCCCAATTAATAACCAACCTCCTTACAATACCAAATTCAGAAAAAGACATACACTTTCTTGCATGCCCTTTTTCCTCATTAAAAAAAATGCTACATTTTTCCCATTTCCTCAGCGCACTCGATCGAAATCCACAAATCCTGGGTATAACAAAAGTTCCCAACATGAGGTGGATGAAATACAAAAAATTGGCCTGATACCTTTTGCGGGAAAATTATTCTGAAGGCTTAAGCTCGAAATGCCCTCAATATCAACAAAAGGGCTCAGCATCTTTTTCGTGGGGAGGGGTGGTTTGAGCAGAGGGGAGATCATTAGCACCGAAGGGATTAACTGTTGTTTTTTAGGAGAGTTTCTGAAATTCGTATGGATAATCTCACCTTTAACAAAATTATGGCTATATGTGGGTGAAAACAGCAGGAACTTCCATGCCTCAATGCTGGATGTTTGTATTTTTTCTTTCTCATGAAATAAGTCCTCTGCTAGAGGTGCAAGTAGGAAAAGTAACAGCCTGGATGCCACATCTCTTTCCTAAACATTCTCAAACTCCAGTACTGTCTTAGAAGAATACCGTTTCTCTCAACATCTGTAGAGGTGATCCCACCAGATGCTTGATTCAGTCTGAGTAGATTGCTAAACTATAAAGAAGTACTACTTGTTATAACCTATTATGTAATTAATTTTTTGCAGCTCAATATGAACTCTGCGCCAACATTCATGCATTTTCCAGCAAAAGGAAAGCCTAAAAGAGCGGATACATTTGACCTGCAAAGAATAGGCTTTGCAGCAGAGCAGCTGGCGAAGTGGATTGCAGACCGGACAGATGTTCATGTAAGTCAAAGTCTGTGCTTCAGATGGGTCTTGGTTAATATTTCCTTTCACTATATTTAAGAAATAATTAGGATAACTATCTGAAAGAGATCCTCCTGGCAGGAAGACTGTACAAAGATATTTATCTGTGTGATGGCTATGTTTCAACGACAAAGGGGCAACATGGAATTTCGGAAACAAACCAATAGACTGCTAAATGTGTTCAGTGTTGCTTGAGTTCATTACTGACTATAAAGGTGGCGATGGAATACAAGAATTGCCAATGCAAATAATGCAGTTAAAAGAATAATGGTAAGGTACCACTAATTACAGACCCTGATTCACAAAACCTGGACACATTGACATAATACATTAGCCAGACAATGAAGAGTGGGTTACTGAGCCAGAATTGGGTGTTCTTATGGTAGTGCCATGGGCATTCTGATTTCAGATGTCTTGAACACAGATAAGGTTAGGAGACGCTAGAGAGCCCGACCGCAAGATGGCTGTACTCTGTGGAGGCTCTGTCGGCAGTAGAGCATAATTAGGCAATCTCTGCACATCTTGGGCTTCATATGAATCCTGTTCAATACTTTAGTTCACCCACGCCAGCTGCACCTGGTACTAGTTATCCTTACCGGATGGGGAAGTTAAATGTGCCATAGCTCTGCTACAAGAAGGTAATGCGACTGCTGCCGCACCTGCTGAAGGTCAAGACTGGGGCGAATACTGATGGCACGCCGACGCTGTTGACTTTGGTAGGGTTCCTAAGGGGTGCTGCTGTTCAGGCCCTCCGTACCCCATGAAACGCGGAAACCCGGATGCTTGGAGGAGCAGCGACTGACCTCGTCGTCAGTTGACTGCGACCGAGGGAGCTGGTTGCCGGACCAAGGCCTTGAGTCTGGCTGCACCATGAGAAGGCCTGTGCAGATGCGTTGCCCTGCTGAGCTGACACAGAGGTTGGCGGCTGCTGCTTTAGCCCTACTAACAGCCAGCAGATGAGAGACCGCTGCAACGGGGAAGGTCGGTGAGTGCCCAAGGGCGTGCTGAGGCCCGAGTTGCTTGTGGTGCCTGGGTGGGTGCTGCTCTCAGCCCAGGAGACTTTGCTGTGTCACAGGCGGGGGAATATCAGGCCCCAGGGCCCATACTGGGTACACATGGCACTGGTCTTGGCCACAATCCATAAATGCTACAGCCCATAGGGGTGAATTGGGCATTAAAATCTACACCGTGTCATGCACAAAAAAGAGTGGAAACTGGTATTCATGCCTTGGACCCTCAGGTGTCCAGGAAGCGCCCCACCCTGAGGCACTCATCCACTGCCTGGTGTGCCTCCGCCACCTCATTCTAAATGCCACCTTTCCTGCTGGATTAAGAATCATCTGCCTGTGAAGGATCTCCTTTTCATCAGTCACTCACATTATTATCGTGGATTCCTGGTGGGCCTCCTCGTTCCCCCTTGTCTGAGGTGTGACGGGGTCAATGTCAGCCAGTGCCAAATCATTCCTTGACGTCTCATAGGTGCTATTCACAGGCCTGCTCATTCCCCCTTTGTTGTTTCAGGGAGAGGCGTGGCCCGACACATACCCTGAACCTGCTCACCCTGTCCCCAGGAATGAGCCATTGGGAGATGCCTCCCCGGCCTCTAGGTGGAATTCTGTGGTGACCACTGCCCCACTCCACTATACTCACCTCCGCACATTCATCCGTTGATCTTCGCACACGGAACCGGTTGAACTCTGTTATACCTTGAGCGAAAATTTGAGGATATGGGAAGGGCATTTACAAACAATCAAAACTATCATTTGCTGCTTGTATCAGATGAGGGCCATGGAGCCGCCGCTTGGTGATTAGCATGGGGCACTACTAAGTGGAGAGAGTACGCCCCCATGTTCCTAGATCTGAAACAGAGCTTGACCGCTATTGACACCAAAATTGACTTACTTGCAGACAGGTTTGAACGACTGAAAGGAAAAGTTGATAAACATGATGACCAACTTGATCAACATGAACACCGCACATGAGACGCTGTAGATGAACGTGCTGTTGACAAGAAGAAAATCCTTTATATGGAAAGAGTGCCTAAGGTGATAAGAAATAAAAATGAAGACTTGGATGCTTGTTCTCATTGGGACAATGTATACATTGTTGGAGTGCCTGAATCGCTGACTATGGGCAGTATGGAAGTCTTTGTGGAGGACATGTTATTCACACTTTTCGGATGTGACCTATCTCCCATGCTTATAGTCGAAAGAGCTCACAGATATCTTGGGCCCCACCCACCGCCGGGCGCGCCAGCTCACCCTATTATCGCACAATTACTGAATTACAGAGACCTAGATACAGCCCTATGCCTTGCCAGGGAACAAAGACTTCTGCATTATAAATGATATGAAGTCTCCATGTTTCATGATTTCACGAACTCTGTGCAAACTGCGCGCACAGACCTCTTGTTGGTTAAGCGCACCATTCCGAAAATTGATGACAAATATTTGCTTCTGAAAACCACCAAACTTCGCATAGAATATGCCAGCAAAACCCTTCTTTTCACGGGTCCCCAAGAAGGATACCAATTATATTATAAAACTCTCCCATTGAAAATGGAAAGATCTCTCATGTGGAATGATGTGCAGGAGGGATCGCAACTCAGCAAAACTGATTCAACTTTGTTGTGCTGCATGCTGGACTATTACAAAGGGTCGCTCTTTCACTTTGAATATTGACCGTAATGTTCTGCTTCCGACCCTTGCCTATGATCCCCTTCCTTTCTCGTGATCTGGATCTTAAGATACTGCCTGGCGCACAGCTTATACACACTGCTCCCCCGCTTTTGGTCCCAAAGCGGACTCCTGCCTAGGTGGCTCTATAACAACATGCTGTGATTTGATTCCTACACCTTTGTCCTCTCCGGCCACCGAGCTTGTCTATAGCTGGGTAGTGTGCCTGTCTCCTAGTTCGCCCCTAAGGGATGGTCCCCAGTATTGACCAACTTCAATGCGCTATGGGACTTTTTGTTAGGGGAGGGACAATTGATTTGGTGCAATGAGGGGGCAAGGTAGGAGTGAGGTGGTTTACTTGTTTGTGGGGTTATGCACAGTCCTCCGTCTGCTCCTTGTTTAAATTTCTTTCTCTTTATTTGTATGTCACTCGGCTGGTACAATGCTTAGCTTTTAACTTTACCCATCGGACAGACGTCTGCTTCTGATCACATTAATAACTAAAATGTTATAGGGTCTGTAAAGACACTTACGTGGAATGTCTGCAGCGTTAATGATCAGCTTAAGGTGTGTCAGACTTTTGCATATATGCATAGACACTCTGTAGACATTTGCTTTCTGCAAAAGCAACACCTTACTGAAGAGACTCTTTCACAAATGAGGTCTGGATTGGTGGGGGAGCGATATGTTACTCCAACTATGGCTGTAGGGTGGCGATCTTTATTAAAAAGCAACTGCAATGGCGTACACACCAAGTCATTTGCAACACACAGGGCAGGTTTGTCCTCCTTTCCGGCACTTTGCTCGACCATTCTGTCAAACTCCTCTCTGTCCACAGCCCGAATGTTGATGATTCCTTCATTTTCGCTGAAGTTTGGAGGCTAGCTGAGACGCTTGGTCCTGGGGCAACTCTTTGGGGTGGGGATTTGAATGTGGTGCTCGACCAGGAGATGGAGCAATCTGGCGATTCCAGATGTCTTCATCGCGCAACTGCATCTCATTATGGAAGACTCTGACCTCATTGATCTCTGGTGCTCTCAACATGCCGAATGATTGGAGGGCACTTGCATTTCTGCAGTATTTCTTTTGGCTTGGTTCTCAAAGTGTTGACCTGGGCAGTACAGATTTCTCACTTATCGAGACCACTTTTGGACCATGCTCCGAGTATCTTAGTTTCCGGCTAGTCCTCCTAGGGCTTTCACGCAGAGACTCCCTCCCGGGGCCTTGCATGACCAGGTGTTCCCGAAAAGAGGTCAGAGCAGAAGCAGTTGAATAATTTGCTCATAATGACAATGAGGAGATATCCAGGTTCTCCCTCTAGGAGGCATTTAAGGTTGTAATTAGAGGGACCTGCATTGCAAAGCAAGCGGGTGAGCTCAGCCCTACTTGGTAATCTTACATGCCTTGTAAATGAAATCCGAGATTAGGAATTGGAATACTTTGGAACACACGAGGCCTCCATGCTTGCTTCTAAGTGCGGCAAGATTTCTGAATTTGAAGAAGTAACACAACGTGAGATGCACTATTTAGGATGTGTGGCGTGAGCTAGACAGTGTGGAGAGGGTGACAGACCTGGAAAATCCCTCGCTCAGCTACTTCATAAACCTTGGTCGAGTGATTAGATTACTGTGATACATGAAACCTCACTGTGTGTGCATATGGGAACTGAAGCCGTGTAGACAGCCATGGTAAAATATTTTCTTCCTTATACCACACTTAGCTTGCTGCTCACCCAGACTTCCACCCCCCACCCGTCCTCTCAGCTTACCTGAACTCCATTCAACTTCTCTGGCTGTAAGACAGTCACAAGCGGTACTCTGATGAACCCTTTCCAGCCAGAGATCCTTAGGGTAATTAGTGCCATGCCTGCAGATAAGTTGCCCAGCCTAGATGGCCTACCGGTTGCATTTTAGAAGGAACATATTTCTACGTTAATTGCACACTTGCTCACCATGTATGAGGAATCTCTATCCTTCGGGATCTTGCCTCCCTCCCTACATGAGGCCCTCATCGTAACGATCCTCAAACCTAGAAAGGATCCCCATAGCTGTGAATACTACTGCCCAGTGTTCAGGATCAACACAGATAACAAAACCCTTCCCAAACTCATTCCTTTGCGCTTTCTTCCTCTCCTTGCCACCATGTTAAGACCTGATCAGGCAGGTTTTGTGCCCTGCCACTCTACATCTCACAATCTGTAATTTTTTTTTTGCCCTCCTCCACACAGTCGACGCAACTATTTGCGTTGCAGCAATATTCCTCAACGCCACTAAGGCGTTTGGCTCTCTCGACTGGCATTTTCTCTTCATCTTGTTGACCACCTTGGATTTAGCCCCGACTTCATCAAATTAATTGGACTGCTTTACTCCCACCCTGTTGCCCATCTGCGCGTCAACGGTAGAGGTGCTGACTCATTTGATGTGACAAGGGGCACCTGTCAGGGCGTCTCCTATTCTTTTTGAAATTGCTATGGAGCCGCTCGCATCCCGCCTCCGTCAGCATCATGTGCAGCGAGTCCCTGCATTCACAATGCGTAGAATCTTAGTTTCACTTTATGCAGATTATCTTACATTGTACCGGAGGGATCCACACATTAATTTGCACCCTCTTATCAAGGAATTCACTAGATGCCACATGTATCAATATTGTAAATAGTGATTACCTAATTGCGATTTTCTGTGAATTGCAATTAGGTAATCCTTTTTCCTAATGTATGAAACTCCATGAGATTTGTTTTCAGCAATTCCTGATTCCTAGTGGGTTGCAAATCGACCTATCTCATGAGTATTAATGAGTTAGGTCACAATTTGCAACCCATTGGGAATTGCTAAAACCATGGGGGTGGCCTGCTAGGGTCAGCAGACCACCATGTCCGTGATTGCTTTTAAATAAAACAATACTTTTTAAAATGCAGCCCGTTTTCCTCGAATAAAAACGGGCTGCATTTAAAAAAGAAAAATGAAAAGTTTCTTGTAATTTTTTAAGAACAGACACTGGGACCACTTTCTGCTCTGAAAAAATGTTTTTACTACCATTCCGAAAGGAGAAGGGGTACCATAGGGACCCCATCCCATTTGTGAATGGTTTACCACCTACTTGAAGAAGTTGGTAATATGCGTTTGTCTTGCGAACGTATTTCGGTCACAAAACATTCCTACATATCGTTGCAATTCAGTATTAGGAGGGACGCACCGAACACGCCCCCTCCTATTACAGAATCTGTATGTATTCGCAATTCCAAATTGCGAATCGGTGAAAATCGCAAATCGGAAATCATACATACCTAAATGTATTTTACCAGTTGCAAACTGCCCGGTTCTGTGAATTGAGCCATTTGCAAATGGTAAAATGCATGATACATGTGGCCCTAGATTAGGTGGCCTGTCCAGGATAGAGATCAATTGGGCTAAGTCGATAATCTTTCCGCTGACAAATGTGACTATCCCATTTCCTCTTGAATTTTTACTTACAGGGGCGAAAGGCCCTGTTAAATAGCTTGCGGTAAGGCTCAGCAGAGACATTGAAGATCTCTGGAAGTATAACAACGGCAGACTGATGGAGTGGCTGAACCAGAGTTAAGTGCTGGAAGCGCCTGCCATTGGCTTTGACGGGACGATTAGCCATCGCACAAATTATAATCCTCCCCACATTCCTTTATCTGTTCAGCAATTTTCTGCTTCCTTTATCACTCCACTTTCGCCATCAGCTCAAAACAGGCCATATCTCACTTATTTTGGCCGGTCAGTGGTAGAAGTTGGCGGGATCGGCAGGGCACGGCGTGCCCCTATTTCTTGAATTTAATTGACTCAGTTCCCCTACTTTTTTATTTATTTTAAACGTGTCCCAGGATGGCAGAACTATACAAGGCCTAGAGATAAGGCTCAGCGTTCTTGGCCGTTCGAGGACAGGCAGGGCGGGCAGAGAAGGATAAGGACTCTGTCTTCTCCTTTTTGCCCCGAGAAGACAAGGACAGTGTCCACTTCTGCTGCTCACCGCTAACAGCTGACCCCGCCCCCCTTCTTACTCTTCCTCCCTCTCTTTCTGTCTCGCTCCTCCTCAGGTACTGAAAACCGTGACTTCAAGAAAAGATCATTACTCCCTCTTTCCTCTCCTTTCGTTTATTTGTTCCACCGTGAAATGTATCCAAAAACTAAAAACACATTTTCTGGAATAGCCGTCTTTTTCATAAACTTTTATATTCCAAATTGCAGCCTTAGGATGGAGAGAAATAAAAGGTCCAAAATGTGAAAAACTAAAGAAAGAAATATAGAGTGGTCGCAAAGTGGCAAGATTAATTTTTATTCAGACCTAAACACATTAGCACCACTTTACAGAGTTTGCCAGTAAGGCGCTACTTTTGTTTTCTCGTCTTTCCCTGGGTGGGGAAGTGCACCATTCCTGGAGGTACTGTGCAATACATGCTTGAGGGTGGATTGGAAAACAAATTGTGCACCATGGCTCTGTGTTCAGGGGTGTGGTCTTTTTAAACAATACTTTTTATGTTGTGTAAGGATATAAGGAATGGACATTGAAACCGGTCCCTTCTGGCCCCGATAGTAATGTCCTTAACTTTTCATGCAAAAGCACTCACTGATTTCTGAATGAGTGTAAAAGCATTAAGGTAACCCATGTTATGCGTACATTTCACATGCTTTACTTAATCTTGCATTCCCTTGAGTGTTTGCTTTTTCCAGGATATTGTTGTATTTTTTTTTAGGCAGCACAATACTCTTGTCTAGTGCATAATTTGAATTGAGTCGCTTCCAGGTTTTTATAGCGGGGCACAATGGGTTGTAGCTGAAGACAGTACGAGTTTCAGTGGGGCAGTATGGTGTTCAGTGGGGGAGAGGATGTGGCACTATGATCAGAGCTGCCAAATTAGGAACTGGGGAACCAGGTTCAGCCTTCTTGACCAGTCCACCAGACCACTCTCCTGAAGAGCACATTCCTGTGCTAGACCTTAGAAGGCCCCCAAGACCATAGAAGCCTTACTGTCTTAGCACAAGCAGGTGGACCTTAGCAGTGGCAAGTGTGAGTTAACCTTCGAGGCCTATCCACCACAATCCATGCTGAAGTTCACCTCCAGTCTTGGGGGCAGGCCTATGAGTCAGCACACCCTAGAGCGACAGTGACTCTGTTACTGAGGTCACAGGACCCTTGAGCAGGGCGGCTATATGGCGGTGCTACCGGTTTGATTGCACTGGGTGCTGACTTCGGGTGGGGTCATCATGTTTGCAAGTATATTATGTTTCTAAAAGCACTTGCTGGCTCTTTCCTGCCCTCCAGCAATGCTTGGCAACAATAAAAATGTAATGATAACGCCAGTATTTAATGTTCTTTCTAGAGAGAGATGGAGTTTTGTCAAGTGGAAGTTTTTACTGGTGGAAAGGTAGTGCAGAGGGTTAATGTGCCTGCTGCAAAGAACATGTACCATGCAGATCACAAAGTGCACACAATGTAAATAGGTCAGTGTGTTACTGCTTTGATCAGTGAGATACTTTTGTTACTTGCAGTTTATAAGTCAAAATTCTAACATAGAACAGTGAGCAATTAACTATCATCTAGGAGCTGCATGTAAACTTGCAAACTGAAGGTATAAATTAGAGCATTATGGTTTTCTCCAGTCTTTGATTTTTCTAATGTTGCAAAAAGGGTTCATTTTAATAGAAACCAATTCTGGTTATTAAAGAGAACCCCCAACCATGATCTTACGTTCTAAATTCAAAGTTTGTGTTTCTCCAGACCAATCACTATTAAACTATACTGCCTACTAGTATTGTTATCATGTGACTCCTACACCTTGTAGTCCTTTGTCATATGTAACATTTCTTATACAGTGATTTACACACGTATGATTGTCTGTGTAATGTGTGTGATATAAAGTGCTCTGACACCCTACATTGGTATCAGCAGTGCTGTAAATCAGATTAAATTATCTGAGCTAGAGTGTGGTTATGGAGACTTGAGAGACACTGTTAAAGGTTGGTTGTGAGGGAATCCGTGGCAGAGGGAGTCATGTGGGGGTACCAACAAACATTGCTGCACAGGGCTCCATCAGCACCAGCCGCGGCCCTTGCAGGTAAGTGTGGTGGTGCCGGGTTGGGGAGTTTTCGACATATGACCACGAGGGAAAATGAAATAATTAATTTTCCCTCTAAGTCGTATGTTGAAATCTCTCCCCTTCCTCCCAACCGGCCCCACAGCCACATCGCTCTTACCTGCATGGGCTACGTCTTACCAGCACTAAAGCCAGCCCTGCTCTAGAGGCCAGTCCGCCTCACCCATCAGTACCTCCATTGGCCTTGTTTCAGCAGTAGTAGTTGCAACTCACCAGGGGTCGGCAATGTAGGATTTGCACACACACCATACTAAGTTCACAAACGTTAAAGTCTCTGCTTCATGCACAAGCACTTTTAACACGTGCTGTCTGCTTTGGGGCCACTGGAATTATTCCGCAATAGAGGATAAAATTATGCCACAGTGTTGACTAAATTATGCAGCGAAAAAAAGGCTGCTGCGTAATGCGGTATATTTACTGATACTTTAATATTTTGACATTTTTACACCTGCAAACAGTCTCTGCAAAGATTTTGCCTTATTAGTACCATTGTAACATACAAATGCAGCAGTGAGAAAGGCATCAGTCAGTCAAATTTTTTGTAACTTTTGATCCATTCGAGCTACAAACAATTTATTTGTTAAAATCTTCAAATTATGCAGCTGATGATGTATTATTTGGCAAATATTGCAGAGTCATAATTATATAGAAAACATTTGCAAACTAGGATATTTTGCCATTGATGTTTGTGGAAAAAGGGAGAAGTGCTGATGACAGAACTGCATGGCTCGGAGACAAATTGCTTGTGCTTCCACTTTTAAGTGTATTTGGGACATTCTGTGATTAAAATACATTCACAAAGTGGGATACGTTTCCAATGTCAATAACTCATATTAAACCTTAAACAAACGTGTATGCATTGGTTTGATTAAATAACATAATAAGCCGTAACTGGGTAGTGAAATGCCAAACAAATACTAAAAATTAGAATGATTTGCTCTTTCTGGCCACACCTCTCACTCGCCCTCTGATTCTCCGCCCACAGTTCCCCAACTTTTTTCCTCCCACTTCGACCACTGGGGCCGGTAAACAGCTGCGTATAGCCTGGGAAACTATGACACTTCCCTTTGAGAAGGGCGGGCTGGGAGTTTATAATATTTCTGTGCTCAAGCTTAGTATGCTCAATACTGGCTCTTCCCTACTTGATTTCTGGCCCATACGCCCCAGACTCTGATCATGCGGCCCCCTGTCCTTTGACAGAAGGCTATGTTCCTCCCTCCCAAACGTCCATGCACACAGATTGATATGATCTCATGCACAACATGGGCTTAGAATGAGCTTCGGCAAAGAGCTCATATTGAACATCCCTTTGCACCGTCCCTGCCGATCATCGACCACCCCGCATACCCTATTACTCACGATCCCGGCATGTGCACGAGGTTGAGCAAGCTACACCATACTTCTTTGTGCGCAATTTATCCAGATGGCATTTCTATCTCACCACAGCTGACTCTGTGGGGGCATGATGCCACTTTCTTTGATTCTTTTACGTACTAACAACTACGAGCAGCAACCTGAGCATTTCATACTTCTTTTCCAGATGAACCGCCAACATTTCCTGTGCTTGAAGCTTTCTTAACTATCCCTCGCCTAATAAAGTTATAACTCAGTTACACACAGGAATGCAATCTTCGGCACCCATTTGCACTCCAACTATTAAAAGCGTGTGAGATACGGCTATAACTCCCCCCCTTTCGGATGTACAATGTCACTGCAGCTGTATTTAGGCCAGTTCGCTTTCTCCCAACTACTGCCACTGCCTTATTAATTTTAAATATAGTCTATAACTCCGCCGTGTGGCTGCTTGAGATGGGTTTGTGAGCTGATGTGGGTTGCATGCACTGCTCCTTCCCCACCGTCAGTTTTTTACATCTTTCATGGGACTGCCTGGGAAAAACATTACAGGGCATTCTCTTAAGCACTCCCCAGGGTTGCGCTGTTGGACTACGTTAAAGAGGTACCTGCTGAGTTGCACAAGCTAACGGCAATTCTTCTGCTCGCTAAATGGAGAGTCGTGATGCAATGGGGTTTCCGCACATTGCCTCTTGCGAGCGGTTGGCTTATGGACACAGTATATTGCCAAGGACAATTCACTACCTTTTGGAAACTCATGCTTCTATGATATTGACCTAAAGATATATGGCTTCCCCTCGGACAGTATCCCCATGCTCGCACCGCTATGCTTGAAACTGCACAGGCTGATGAGGAATCTATGCCCATGATTACAATGGGCACAGAATAATTGTAATTGACATACGCCTTTTCAGGTCTCCCCTACGCAGCACGCATGCGCTGCATAGGAGGAGAACTTTAGGAATCGATTAATTTTTTCGGGCAAAAACGTGCATGCTTTAAATTGCTTTCAATGGCAACGCGTGCACGTTTGGTGATTCCCTTGCGGGAGTGAGCTTTGAAACCATCTGTTTGTAATTAACTTTCAAACAGATGGTGCCCTTTGCTCGCTCCCGCAAGGGAAACGCTGTGTGTGCTCTTGCACTCCCCCCACCCCTCCCACTTGTTTACCGAGCGTCACAGGACAGGTGCGCAGGGGCCATATGTTCTTTCGCGGCCGCGGCGCTTGTGTTTCAGCGCTTGTTTAGAGGTGCATGTGGCCAGACGTGGAGAAAAAGCAAGCTTTATTAGAAGTGCGTGACCTCACGTTTGGAGAATTGGTAGCTTTTAATATTTGTGCATGAGATGAAAGGTGGAGAATGCTAGGGCCTACCTTGGTAAACTTGTGACCTTCCTTATCACTGGTCTTAATTCCCTATGTGGGGAAGTATCACGGTTCAGGGAGAGGCCTGGAACATGAAACAGGATGAAGTCGAATCCTCCCAGGACACGCAAGCGGCGCGCGCTCCGCCTGTTGCCGCCACAACCATCCCGCTGAACGCGCTCAGGGCTGAGCGACATTGTTTGAAATAGAATATTTGCTGGTTATGTCCTAGTCGGTGAACACATGCAAACTTTGACACTGGGAATGGAATATGGTATTATACATTAGAAAGTCATTACAAGAATGTTTGAAAAAGTAAAGTTAATAACAAAAATTAACAAAACAGAAATTAACAAACAACTTCAATGCAAACAGTGTATTGCACTGCAGAAAAAGGTTTTAATATGTGCTGTTGGGTGATGCTCGGTCCCCGGGCAGTGCCTGCAGTGTGGGTAACAAATACATCTAATTTCCCACTGATGCCGCATACATGTCAGCTGCATGGTCATTAAATAGACACATCTAAGAAGAAAGGGTTAAAAAGCATAGCTTCGGCAGATTAAAACGCCATGGCGGTGCAACCTGTGTCTCTCGGGCAACAACGGCAGTGTGTGGGGTGTTGCCACCAGCTGGATAGGTCCACAGTTTCACCCTAGCAGGGTATGCAATGTCTGCGGTGTCAATGGTCAGTGTCAGCGGCGTCATCCGTGCAGTTACACCCCATAGATTCTGAAGTGCCCCCTGTGCAGCGCTTGCAGTGTCACATGTGTAACGTAGGTAGTACGCAAGCAGTGCCTGCAGTGTAACCGGACAGCTCCGGCAGTGCCGCCTGTGGAGTCTCTGCAGTGCCGCACTTGCGATGCCTGTAGTGTCACCTGAATGGTCTCTCCAGTGTTGCCCGTGCAGTGTCTTAGAGTGTAAACCCAAACGGTGCCTGCAGTCTCACTAGACGGCGCCTGCAGTGCCACTATACGTACTCTTGCGGTGCCTGCAGAGTCACTGGAAAGCGTCTGGAGTGCCACTAATCGGTAGGTACCCTTGCGGTGCTTGTAGTGACAGCGTCTTCAGTGCCAGCAGAGTCACCTGGACAGCATCTGCAGTGTCACTAATAGGTAGGTACTCTTGCTGTGCCTGCAGTGTCACTGGACCGCGTTTGCAGTGGCTGTGGTGTCACTGGAAAGCGTCTGCAGTGCCGCTATTGGTACCCTTGCGAGGCCTGCAGTGACAGCATTTGCTGTGCCTGCAGTGTCACTGGACCGCGTTTGCAGTGCCTGTGGTGTCACTGGAAAGCGTCTGCAGTGCCGCTATTGGTACCCTTGCAAGGCCTGCAGTGACAGCATTTGCGGTGCCTGCAGAGTCACTGGACAGCCTCTCAAGCGTCATCATTGCAGTGCATCCAGCTCGGTGTCGGCTTCAGAGAGGGGAGCCTCGCCAGGCCCCATTGCATAGAAACTTTACTCCTTCAGACGGCGGCTTGAAATCCAGTAGATTATTGAAAATACCTCATAGAATAAAATGCAAAGCATCCTAAACAAAGGCCTCTTGATTCTTTTACGAAACCCGGCGTTCCAAATACGATAAAGTATAGCTGTAGTAAAATCTGTAGTGTAGTGCCATCAGAAAAGCGATTAAGCGCCTTAATAAAGGTGCAGTTTAGTGGGCGCCATAAGGCCGCAGTCACTTCCTGCGTGCATAGCTCTTGCCGTAGCGTTATCACACTGGTTCAGAGGTGGTAGTTCCACAGAGCGTGCTTCCTATCAAAATCTAGCAAGTCAAGGGTTCGAATCTTTCCATGGTTGACTGGCCCTACCGTTTATGCTTCCAGCCCCTTAACATGATTTACTGCATGTTGTTGCAGGTGACCTTCTCTGTTTTTCACACTCGGGCTATCTGAGCTTGGTTTAATGCACCTGTATTTACAAAACACGACACGTGGGAGTGTACTAAGGCCTCGGATGGCTTACATTAATGCATTACGTTCTTTTGACAGCGGTATAAAAATCTGGCATTCCTTCTGTTTTATCGTTTTAAACTATTAGGCATAAGCAACATAAGCGCCGAGGGGCAGTGCGCTACCGTGGGTCTTCTCCAGTGAGGAAAGGTGCGTGGTGCTAGTGTGCAGACACCTGGGAGGCAAACGCATGGTGCACTGTGTTCATATCCTACTCCCAAGAGGTTAAAACGAACGTGGATATTTCCGAGCTGAGCTGCATATACTGACCCCGTTGCTGCTGTCCACAATTACAAAAAATACTCATGCGGAATTTCACCTGTCAGACAAAGTACCCTAAACGTGTGCATTGAGACTGAACACTACATTCGATGTCTGCTCGCCCCTCATGGGGACGTTTCTGGGTAGAGACCGAATCAGATTAAGGCCTGTCTTCTCTGATTGTCCATTACCAGCAGTGCTTAATTTGTAACCGAAAAAGTGTAGGGGCCCAAGCTTTGCTCAGAAGCCTTCGCCCAGCGCACCTGAAGGTCGTGGCTGCCAAACACCAAGGCTTCTAAGTACTGATTCTACCTCAAGCCTCTTTTCAGTCACTCATTCAAACAGCATCTGTAAAGCGCCTAGGGGGACCTGGGCGCTCTGTCTTTTATGCTTCACCGGATACTCTCTGCCCCTTCACCTCACTCTTGCTGGTTGTTTTTGACGCCCGTTTTTCCCATTATCACTGTTTCTCTTCCTTTTCCTTTCACCTTTTTGCGTTTTTCTCTCATCATCATCATCATCATCATAAATACTTTATTTTGGTTCTTTTATAGACCATAAATGTACATATACAATACAAGATACATAACACAAATATAAACACATTTCAGATAAAGTGCCAGATAGTGAATACTTGCACGTGTTGCCACAAAATACAACATTACCAAGGATAAAGGCATAAAATAGTGCAAATACGCGAAGAGTCAATACTGGTCCATACAGATTCTTAATTTAACTGTTAGTTTTAAAAATTCCTTCATTTGAAGGATACAGTCACTGTGCAAAAGTTGTAGATACATTAGTGCCGGTCTGATTTGAGTAAAATCAAGTTTTTTTAAAAGGGTCACCAGATAGCGCTTACGGGGGAAGTCATAAAACTTACATAAAAATATAAAATGCAGCATATCCTGCGGAGACTTTGCGTCTACAGAATCCATACTGTGAATTGGACATAATATTATTCTCCTCTGCCCAATCAGAAAGTCGCTGCAATAAGATTCTGCCTACAATTTTGACCGTAGAGTCTATTAAAGAAATAGGTCTATAACAATGTGGGCTGCCTTTGTCCCCTTTCTTAAAAACCGGGACGATTGTAAAGACACCCCATGATTGTGGACACCCAGCTTTCACAGCGGCATTAAAAACAGATTCAAGTATTGGAGCCCAAAAGTTAGGCTCAGACTTATACAGGTCCGGAGGGATCCCATCTGGACCTGGTGCCTTACTGGCTGTTAGCCCCACAATTCCATTAATAACTTCACCACGATTGAAGGTAATTATTTCACCCCCAACAGAGGTGACCGGACTGGGAGGTTCAACTACCGAGCTACAATACAGTTTCCCATAGTGTGCCTCCCAGTCCTCCTTAGAAATGTGACATTCCAGGCCATCACCCGGCTCCTGAGCCAAAAAAGGCTTCCTCATTACTGCCCAGAATCTAGAGCTACATTGCAGAGTAAAAGGGTCAAGTAGCGCGCTCCATGCCTCTTCCCTAAGAAAGTCCTTATGTCGAGCAATAGCAGTATTATATATCTTTCAACAAACCTGGACTTCTGCCTTTATCCTAGGTTTAGCTGCCAGCGCTATTTTTAAATTTCTAGCGGCTTTAGAACAGTCATGGTTTAACCATTTGGGTCCCTTAGTCTCCAGCTTCTTTGCTGGAGCTGACAACAACTTTGAGACCTTATCCTCTAAGCTTTGAAAGGCATTGAGGACGTTATGTGGCTGAGCACCATCTTGTATACAAGCCAAGATGTCATCTGCACCTGCAGCTTTAATCTCATTGGACAGTAAGACTGGGTTGATTTGAGACCATTTTAGGCAACGTCTTCCATCTGTCAGACTCACCCTACCTGAAGAGGTATTCGTACCTTCCTTTGCTAACCACGGACCCGTCATATGTATAGTGAGGGGGTTGTGATCACTGAACTCACTGGCTTCAATGGTAAAGGAATCCACAAATGACTGCATTAAAGATGATATTAGTACGAAATCAATAAAAGTACCCCTCCCGTGCCCCTTAAAGGTCGGTATCTCAGAACACACAGTGGGGTCAGTCATAGCCATAGTCACCATTAAGTCCAGGTCGTTAAGCATATCATTTAAATGTTCCCCCTCATTTGTGTGTTCAAAGTGAAAATCAGTGATTCTGGGACAATTTGAATCTGTAATACTATTAAAAAGAGGATCTCTTTCTGAGAGTCAAGGACTGATGAGAAAAAATAGGTATTAATGCCCAGACGTGAGTGCCGGTGGGTCCCTCCTGCAACCACCAACTCAAATTAAGCACATATTATAAGCTATGCAAGAGAACAAAATATAATAAGAGCCTGGTGTCAATATGGTGCTTAAATGTTCGGAGCCAACGCTGTTGTAATTGTTGTCACAATGGCCCTTGCCTGGGAGGAGTCTGGGAGCAGACCCTGTAGGGGGAGGAGATAGGGAGACAGGCAGAGAGAGTGCCACAGACATGGCTCCCCCCATCCTCCAGGGTGCTCCCGGCAGACTGCTCCGTACGTTAGTTCTCCAGGTCTGTGACCGCATCGCTTCTGTTTTTGTCTCTGCCTGTAACTGCTTCCAGTCTGTACCTGCCCCTGCCCGCGATTGTTCGTTGACTGGAACTGATCTCCAGCTGTGTGTGTGCTCTGTAACTGCTGCGCACATGACCCTGCGAATGCTTCCTGTCCAACTGTTTCTTATCTGGGCCTGGTCCCCATCCCTCTGTGGGATTCTTTCATGTGTGTGGCTGGGCCCTACATGCGACTGCATCTTGTCTGTGATTTTTCCATGTGCCTGATACCCTTCTGCGGTGTCATCCTGTTAGTAACTGCTCCCGAGTTGTGTCTGCTTCCTACATGCAAGAGACTGCCCCCTAGCCGTGGCAGCTGTATGTCTGTAACGCTCCTACCCTGTTCCTGCTCTGACTACGACCCCTCCCTGTGCCCCTAAGTACTCTCTTGTTAGTGACTGCTCCCTATCAGGCAGTGGCTGTTTCTTTGATTGTTCCCTGAACGCCTGTGCCTGTTCCCTGCTTGTGTGTGCTCCTCTTCCTGGCTCTGACTACCCCACAATGACTGTCGCCTGCTTTTCAACAGGGTACTATCCCGGCACTCCAAGTAACAAAATAGTGTATCACGCAGTAAGGTGAAGGGTGAGCAGTCTGACGCAGCCTAATTGACAGTTACAACTTCCCCCACAATGATTCCGAAATAAACAGTACCGTACCAATGAGATTCAATCATAGCATATACATGGTTTAATTAACATGTAATTGAAGATTCCAAATGTTATTACAGAAATGGTTCATGAGCATACATAGTACAAAAACTATCAAACATCAGAGTACAAAGAAATGTAAATCAATTCAATATTGTGCCATAATTCTTCAAGTATCAAATAAGCATACAAGCGTATTCAAAATACATCAAGGTAGTGATTCCAGAACAGCCGACACGTGTTTCGTTACCGATGTAACTTCTTCAAGGCTGTTAAGGTAAAATTAAAAAACATTTAAACACAATCCCTCCTTAGGTCATGTTCATGTGTGTTATTTCCAGTTATGAGTGTCAAAGTTAGTCCCATCGCTAGAACCCATTCCACCCAGAGTGGTGAAATGTCCAAGCATGCATTGGTACAGTGATATTCACAAAGAGCCCAATACTCAGGTCTAGCCAGAAAGCAGGAGAAATAGATCCAAAACACCATGTCACCCATCAGAGTATGTGAGATGAACGAAAAGTCCAATCACCAATGAAGTAAGTAGGTAAGAACCTTAGAACCCAAAGTAAAATTTAACAAGGCTTTTTAAACCGTTTAGTCAGAAAATAAAGAGTCTTATAGTTTTACCTTCTGTCGGATTTTGTCGGGTAGTAAAGGGTGGTATCAAACCATATTAGTCCCAAGTCTAGTGCCAATTCAGGGCAAGGTATATTTCGAAACGATCAAGATGAGTTAAGAGAGTCTATCCGTATTCTGGAATAGATGTGTAAGAAATAATCATGTAAGAATAAAGGATTAGTTGACTGTCGCCTGCTTAGCTCGGATTGTGACTTTTCTCGCCTGAACAACCCTTCTGCATCTGCTCCTCTTCTAGAGCCTGCTGCCTGCGTAACCCTCAAGCCCTGAGCCTAAGACGCCTTCACGCTCAGAGCCTGCTGCCTGCGGGACCCTCACTCCCAGAAACTGCTTGGTGCCTGCGGAGGCCTCTCAACCTCATGCCCTGTATTTGGCACTTGCCCAAGCTCGCACCTGCTTATCTTGCTTGCCCGCCACAAAGGCGAGACCTATTGGCTATGCCAATGCTTGTTTCACTTGCCACACTGTATAACAATCTGCATGATATCGGCCCTTACCCGACTCCCACATCCAACAATACCACTTGTACTGTAACTGAGCGACCCTATATTTTTTCCCTTCTCCTCCTACCTCTCCCCCCTTTTTCTTCTTCTTCGGTTTGGTTATTATGCAGAGGGCTGTTCGCACTTATCATTGTTAATTACTACTATGCAGCTTTGTATGTCAGTGCTTTTACATATCTGACGGACACTGTATGATACCCTTTTGCTCGTTATTAAAATTCAATAAAATAAATTAACAAAAATGAAACACCGACAAGGTTACAATATTAGAGAGTCACAATTGAAATGTATTAGCATGCTCAATTGAGCATACAAAGGGTGTAAAATGGCACCCAACTCCCCATGTAGTGTGGGAGTGTAGGTAAAGTTATTTCTTTGCATCGAAAACGTTTTTGCATGTGTAGAAAAGGAGGAGAGCATGCATTCTAATACTCCTACTAAGTGTAAAAGTCCATGTTTTCGATTTAGGATCAGAGCTCTGATGAAGAATTATGTCCGTCAGGCATACACCAGGGTAAACACAAAAGGTGTACTTTTCTCAGGTGTACTCTGTTCAGTGTTTTGCATTTAAAGAATTGCTCATTGTGTGTAAACGAGACATAAGGCCACAGTTTCATTATATTCCCGTTTCTTTGAAAATTTCTTCCCAAAACTGTAAGATACAGTCTAACTGATGCAAAAAATTAGGACAGTGTTGAGAAAAGCATGTGTGTAACTCTTTGAATGACAATCAAAGGGTGTAATTGTTGACACCGGATAGCTTGATTAATTTATTTTACAAAAATTTTCAACATGAGCTTATACCATGACTGGAAAAGCCGCTCAACTCTTCCCCAGTCGCGCATTGCCATCTTGAATTCGGACTCGAGCATTTTCACCAAAATCTTGGTGGAGAGACATTCATACCATCTACCTAGATACATTAGGTCTCATACCTAGTAAATAGACAGAAGATAATATTTGGGGAGATTATGCCATCTAAAAGAGAAGTCTAATAGTGGAAAAATTCCCCTAGAGATATTATCATTGAATGCAGAAAAAAGCATTCAACAGGGTCATTGATCATTCCTCCTTCGAGTGCTTAAAGCTATAGGCCAGGGTCTGCATATGCTAGCATGGATAGAGGCCAGTTATAAAGCACAAGAATTATAGACAGTGTAGTAAAATCGTGATAGGTCCATGTTAGACTTGACATCATTGGCGTGGCTTTCCCCAAAACCTTTTACCTTCACTCCTCCTGTTCTGCAGGATTTGTTTTTGTTAGATTTAGGACTCTACCACTGCTGATCAATGCTTTTGCTCACTGTGAGAGGGATGGGCTGAAAAAGAATCAAGGAGGTCTTATGCGTGGATCTATGATGGCGTATTTATTAGAGACACAGAATGGATACTCAAAGGGTAAACACAGGTGGGCTTCGTGGTAGGCGATTCGTGAGTGATGCTTGAGTCTCGTCCGCCAATGGGGTCCTCTCCAGGTTATTGGTGTTGAAGTTCCCCGGGTACCATGGAAAGAGAAAAGACAACAGGTGGTAAGTATGACTGTCGAGTGGGGGGGGGTGGACAACTACCATCACTAAGGGTAAAAATAAAAGAAAAAGGGGTTTGACACACCCAGTGCTCAGGCTAAGGATGTTGCGATATGCCCGGTTGAAAGGTTAGGCCGTATAAGTACTTATGGGGAAAAGAAAAGAAACCTATTTAGAAACACAAGCCTGCCCCTTGCTTCAGGTGGCGAGTATTCTCTGGTCTGAACTGATTAGTGAGCTATTTCCCCGGTCCGCGCGCCTTAGGGGGTGGAGACAAGGAATGGCTGGTTGACTCCGTCTATTAGTGCCCCTCTCTATACTCCCTCTGCTTCCCCTAACAATTACAACAAACAAAAGAAGGGCCGCAACTCCCTCCCAGCCCCTGTTATCATCACAATCCCCTTAACACGTACCGCGGAAGCGGTAACTCTCCGGAGTTACGGCGGCATGCAGGTGTCCTCCGGGGCGTCCACCAGTCCTCCGACCAGTGCTCCGGTTCTGCTGACGCTTCGTCTTCGTCGACCAGGATGGGGCTGATGTCGTCGCGGTCCTCGGCTGGTCCCGGTCCCGATGTCCTCGCCCGCTGATTCTCCAGTCTTTCCGCGTCGGTCCTCCACTCGCCGTCATCCTCCTTCCCGGCGTCTTACGGAGACTCCTCATGTCTCAGGTCACCTACTGCAACAAGTGTGCACTTTTAGACTGTCATTTTTTTAGCTTTCAAAATCAACCTTTTTGACAGGCCTAAACCTTTTTTTATACCGCCCAGAGGGCGGGGTGCATTGTATTTAAGAAGCTGGACATGTACTTTTATGTTTGACATGTCCAAGGTTCTGAAAAACTCTCAAATTTGTTTTTCACTACTGCAACGCCTACTTTTCCCATAGGATAACATAAGGCTACCTTATCACATTTAATAAGTGATAACTTTTGTTTGGAAACAGGTAGGCATTTCATGTTTGGTGTCTAGGGAATTGTAATTTAACGCCTTCTTCAATGGTAAAGTTCGATTGTAAGTCACAGTTGTGATAATGCCACTTTTAGGAGTTATAACAAGTAATTGAGCAACTCAGTGTACCCTTGTGGGCCTGGGTATTTAAGGTTAGAACGGTAAAGATGCCTACAAGGGATTTATTTAAATATGCGAAAAATTTGAATAAATTCTACGCTTATATATCTCTGGAGTGACATCTAATAACACTCGTTTGAGTGAATCACAGCACTTAAATAAATCAGTAAATCAATTACAAAACAGGGTGAACCAAAGTAGAAAAATATATTTCAAATAGCATAAAAAGTACAGAAATTCTAATGTGATTTCTTGGCCTCTTGGTCATGTGGAACCCTCAATGTGTTTTCTGAATCTGATTTATATACTTGCCGTTGTCAATGTCTGTAAAGCTAAGTTTTGTGGTTGTTATTTCTGTACCCTCACTGTCTTATTTATGCTATTTGAAATATATTTTTCTACTTTGGTTCACTCAGTTGTTGTAAATGATTTACTGATTTATTTAAGTGCTGTGATTCACTCAACCGAGTACTTTTAGGAGTTAGGCATTTTCTTGTCCTCACCATTTGAAGCCTGCAGCCTGACTTCTGGGTCACATGACTGTGTTTAGTTGGCAGTTGGCGTTTGTGTTCTCCTCCTAGACAGTAACACAATGGAGGACTGTGTCTGTGCAGGATCAGCCATCCTGACCAGATGGGAGCATTGGAGCTGTCCCGTCCAATGCTTGCACTTCAAAGGAGCTGCCTCAGCAACACACACACACAACTTCACAGTAGCCTTTTGTGACTCTAGACATCCTGGGGCCTGGGAAGGGAAGAAGTAAATTCCAGAGCACAATTTGGGGGTAAGTCTAGAAGTATTCCCCACTTTAAAGGTGGCAGCAGGTATACATATTGGACCCTCACACCAACTCTCTAGTACAGTCCTAGACCTGTAGATACTAAAAAACAAAGGGGCTGCCCTGCTGCCAGAGGATTAACCTTCTGCCTGCGGCTACCCTGGTGCCTGAGAAGTAAGACTGGATCTGCTCACTTCATCCCAGGCTACCTGACGTGGCTCCAAGCGTCAGCTGACAGACCTCCTGTTCAGAGCTACAGGTACATAACAAGTTCCAGCAAATGCCCAGCTGACCTGCAGCACTTGACCTGTCTGAACCTGCAACCAATCCTGCCTGAGCCCTGCAGTCTCTGCAAGAGTGTGTCCCTGATCCCCAAGAGGTGCCTCCACAGTTCTCGGCCCCTTGGTTGCCATCAAAGCGCACTCCTTCTCATAAGAAGGAGAAATCTTGAAGTTCTGGGTTCTTTGCAATCGTGAACGGGCCTGCTCAAGCTAAGATATTGCCGCCAGCAAGGACTGCCAATGCAAAGCTCCGGTGGACCTGAATCTTCGCCATACAGCAACTACCAGTAACAATCAGCAATGCAAGATATGCACTTAGTACTACAGCATTACCAGCTTGGGGTGACCACCTATGCGAAGCATCAGCACCAACTGTCTGCAATGCACAACAGGATAATCAATGACAGGATTATTGACGACAGTCTGCGATGCCTGGCCTGCTCTTCGTGCTACAGCAATGACCATCCGAAATACTCTCCCTGTTCCTCACAACCTCCTTCACCACAAATTGGACTCTTCGCACCAGACTATGAGAATGTAACTCTTCCAGAGGAACCTACCTGGTCCTGTATCAAGCCCATGTTCCATCGCAGTCTGTCTAAGCTTGTGACTTTCTCCCGGATTCGCACAACCAGATAACTGCGTGTGATGATTTGTGCTTTTAGGCGCTATATTTACCTTAAATCTTTGAAATAGCATATATCCGGTTCTTCTGATTGATTTTTTTGTCGTTTTGGTTTCAAATAGATTATTAAATGTTACTCTTTTTCACAAAATGGATAGTCTGGGGTTTTTCTTTTATTGTTCTTTTTATGTTCTTTCTGTTTTGGGTGCTGCATAAATATTTTACACGTTGCCTCTAATTTAAAGCCTAACTGCTTTTGTGCCAAGCTACAGAGGGTCTAGCACAGATTAGTGTGGTGACTTTTGTTGTTTGCCCTGACAAAGATTGCAGCTGTTGCTTGAGAAGGGCTCACATCCCCCTCAACCAACAAGCCACAACCCAATTTCTCACAGCCTCTCTTCACAGAGGAACAAGTCAGGGGAGTCCTCTCTCCCCTCTTATTTAGGTGCTAGTAATTGAACCTTTAGCAGCCAGGGTTAGACAACACCCAGCCATTTAGGCAGTGGCAGTTCGGGAGGCAGCATAACATCTATTTATTTGTAGGTGACAGTCTCCTGACAGTCACAGAGCTGGAGATATCCATGCATGTTATTCTGGACTATATTGAGGTGTCAGGGTTTAAGATCAACTTAGAGAAGTCTGAGATGCTAGGAGTAGGACTGTTGTAGGATCGGAAGAATTGTAAATCCATTTCACTACAGTTCCAATGGGCGAGAGATAAAATAGAGTACATAGGTGTATATATCACTCCCAGGCTTAAAGAAAAGTTGACATGCTAGCAGATTTTCTACTTTCGTAAGGAAAATTAATAATGGTAACAATCGACATTACTATTGTCTATGATTTCTTATACACTGTTGGACCTGGTCCTTTTCATAGGTGTCCCCCCAAACATTTTGCCTTTTGCCTCCTATGTTTTGACCCTGTACTTGTTGGCTATATGATTCTGGCATTTAACCACTGCTGATCAGTGCTAAAGTGCTATGCTGTCTGTGTAAATTGTGATTATGATTGGGTATCCATGATTAGCATATTTGATTTACTGGTAATTCCCTAGTAAAGTGCACTGAGTGTGCCAAGGCCTGTAACTCAAATGCTACTTGTGGGCTTGCAGCACTGGTTGTGCCACACACATGAGTAGCCCCGTAAATGTGTCTTAGACCTACCTCTACAGTGTCTGTGTGCACAGTTTTACGCCATGTCACCCTGGCAAGTGCACCCACTTGCACAAAATGAAATGCGGACCTGCCCTCCTCTATTTTAATGGCTAAATCAAAAAGATAGAATAAACGAATCTCTTGTTGTATTGGCGTGCAATCCACTGAAGGGTGTAAGCCCTAACACCCTGTTTGAATATGCAATAAAAGAGGCCTGGGTTCCCAGGTCTGTGGAATGCACTGCCTATCGTCCTATGAAGGTTTCAATAACTAAACAACGTGTATATTATGACTAATAAAGCTTACTGTTGAAACACTCAACACAAATAAAAGGTTTCAATAAACTGTTGCATTATCTCTTCAGTATCAGTGACATAATACGTTCTGCAAATGCCTATGTGTAACTTTCACAGTAGGTGCAAAGCATTGCCAATGTATATACAATTCAATTGCAAAATAAAAAACATTTAATGGATCTATAAAATAGGAACAACTGTGCGATGCAACTCCAGATGCACACTTTGAGGACACCTATATTTTGCACAATCAAAGTTGGCAAACCAATATGATTGCATATTTTCGTTACATAGACGACATACTCGTTATCTGGAAGGGTGACCAAAACACACTGGAAGCCTGTATACGTGACTTGAATAGGCAGAATTCAAGGATACAATTTACATTCAACATTCAAACAGATCGTATTAAATTCTTGGATATAGAAATTCAAAAAACTGACATGGGTCTAACGACTACTGTCTACAGAAAGCCCACAGATGTCAATAACGCGCTTCATTATTCGAGTGCTCATCCTACCTCATTAAAAAATCACCTTCCACTATCACAACTCATTAGGATAAAAAGGATCACATCAGAACCCACACTTTGCCAAAAGTTAATTGACGAACAATTACTCAGATACAAGGAGAGAGGATACCCAGATGGGGTACTTGAAACAGCAAATTTGAAGGTACAACAAAAGCAACAAGAAGACCTACTTATGAAATCAGCAAAAACTAAGAGTGATAGGGAAGTATTCGTCCTTAAACAATCCATCCAAGCTTCAAAGATCAAAAGAATCATTCAAAACCGATGGGAGATCATTGAACAAGAACAAGACTTTTCTAACCTATTCAAGAACAAACCGATATTCGCCCACAGTCGATCAAAAAATTTAAGAGAAATCTTAAAAACCAAACCAAAGGCTAAAAATACCCATTTCAAAGGCATGAAAAAGTGCTGGAACTGTGGTCAATGTAGTAACATCATTCCGGGTAATATTTTCATTCACCCACATACGGACAAAAAAATCATGTTGCACCACTCATCAGATTGTAACACCGAGGGCGTCATTTACGCTATTCTATGCCCTTGTGGGCTGGTTTATGTAGGGAGGACTTCATGTAAAATAAAAACGCGCATTATTGAACATAAAAGCACCATCCGCAATAAGAACCAGAGCTCATGTTTAGCCTCACATTGGATTAACAACTCACACACAATCCCGCAGATCAGGTTCACCATTCTTGAAAAAGTTGCACAGGTTCCAGGGCTAGAATACCACACCTCTTTAGCACGTAGAGAAACCTTCTGGATAAAGTATTTGGGCACCCTAATTCCAGGGGGCCTCTATGATCACTACGAATTATTATGTTTTCTGTAACATAAAACACCATCTTATTATGAACGTGGTATTAATTTGTTTCATCCCTTTTTACATTATATGACTCTGTAAAGGATTGGCAATGTCTTCTTCATCTTGGTTTCAGGAACAATTTTCACAGTTTATTTTTCTCCTTGCATCTCACGTTCTCGTGTTCACATTTCCGCACAATTTTCACTCTACCCCTTTTTACTTGAGTTTCCCTTCTGTTTTCTGTTTCTACCTCAGTACACAATAAAGTTTTGTAGCATTATCCTACTTTTCAAAGCTCGGGCGCTTTAAAAGCTTCCGTTATTTCATCCCCTACGTACAGACGTCATCACGCCTCTATCCCCATCAGACCGTTTCTACTGTCTGGCGCCGCATCGGCCCGCTTTCAACTACACGCGGTAAGACTCATAACATTAGTTTTCATGGAAGCTCTTGCACATTATAGCATTTTAACAAACGTCATACCGCATGTCTTGGCTCATGGTTTCTATACGTTGTTTTTTTTATTGTTACAGCTACGAGCCTTTCGCTGATTCACATTGGGTAAGCCGCAGCGGTTTCATAGCTTTTTTTACCACAACTCCTATGCTTTTGATAACATTCACACTTAATTTTTCTATTATTGGTTCTTGACTTACAGAACCATTGTCATTTTGCACGTTAGCTCCACGGAGCGCAGCTGCATTCTCAACCATTGATTTTACTTGCTCATTGTAAGCCTGTGATTGGAAGATAGGTGAGCTACATTTTTGACGTGAAGCGGTAGTAACTCACTTCCGTTTTTCTTTATCTCGCATTTTTTAACAACTCACCTTAGTGTACCTTTAGTTAACTCGCATGCTTATGCAGTTAAGCATCTTCTAAATATATTCACCGACTCTTATTTCTGCACTCTGTCATCTTGCATAGGGTTTCATTTTTCTACACGTCACACTGTTGCGTTTTCATTTTTTGAAACCCACACAAGTGGCACATCACACTATTGGTGAGTCTCAGTTCTTTTAACTTTGTTTCACCCTCTTGAGAATGAAGGACATTTGCTAATCCTATCACAAATCATGTGGTTGTACTCTTACTTTACTTAACATAAAACGCGATACAGGCTGGTTTGACGTTTTGTTTTTCTGTTGTAGTTCGACGCGGAAGCAATCTTATTTACACAACAACGTTTGAGATGAGTCCCTGAAGAAGGGTTTAGAACCCGAAATGCATCGGGAGTTGCATCACACAGTTGTTCCTATTTTATAGATCCATTAAATGTTTTTTATTTTGCAATTGAATTGTATAAACATTGGCAATGCTTTGCACCTACTATGAAAGTTACACATAGGCATTTGCAGAACGTATTAAGTCACTGATACTGAAGAGATAATACAACAGTTTATTGAAACCTTTTATTTGTGTTGAGTGTTTCAACAGTAAGCTTTATTAGTCATAATATACACATTGTTTAGTTATTGAAACCTTCATAGGGCGATAGGCAGTGCATTCCACAGACCTGGGAACCCAGGCCTCTTTTATTGCAAGTGCACCCACTTGCCAGGCCCGAACCTTTCCTTTTCTTACATGTAAGGCACCCCTCAGGTAAGCCCAAGTTATCCCCGTGGGCAGGGTACAGTGTACGTAAAAGATAGGGCATGTGTTTTTTGCAGGTCCTGATAGTGAAATACTGTGCGTTTGCCTCTTTCGTATTGAAAGGCTGTCTGTCCCATAGGTTAACATGGGAGCTGCCTTGTAACATCTTACAAGTGTAACTATCTATTGGGACAAGATAGAGAACTGGAATTTAGGCCTCCTGAACTCAGACTTTAATAGCACACCTTTTAGTAAAGGTGGTTTTTAAATTGTGTGTTTGAAATGCCACTTTTAGAAAGTGGGCATTTTCTTGCTTTACCATTCTGTGTGCTTCTTCCTGTTTGTGTATGCACCGTCTGGTTTTGCATTGACAGAAGCTGGGAATGTGCTTTCACTCTAGTCAGACAAAAGGGGGGTTTGATGTGTGTCCTGCCTTCCTTGGGTCCCTCATTGCCAGGCTGAATTTATCTTTCTGTATTTAGAGTGGTGGGAGAAGTTTTCACTAGCACCTGAATAGGCTGTGTCTGCTCTGCATAATTCTGTCTCTTCCCTGTGTGGTCAAGCTGGACCAGGGAGGACAGAACAGGTTTGTACTGATCTCAGGGACTCTGAAACAAAGACTCCAATGAGAAAATGAGGTATAAGTAATGGACCTAAAACTCCAGGACTTTAGATCACTTCTGGAATCAACAGGAACCTCTACCGAGGAGAAGTTGCTGCTTCTGCCAAGGAGAGGACAAAGACTGAACCTGCTTGAGAAGAATCTCCAAAGCCTCGTGTGTGCTGGCCTCCTGTTATGAAGTCTCAGGGACACAAAGACTTAACCCACAGCTTCCTTTAACTCCACTGCTGGGAGTTTTGACCTGCCAGAAGGTGCCTATTCCAGTTCTGGACCTCTGGAGGTAGTTCCTGCTACAGGAAGCTGCCAAGAACTGATAATCTGAAGAAAATCGATGCTTCGTCCTCCTTGCTGCTGAATTTTCCAACACAGCACTGCCGTGAGGGAGAAGTTCCTGACGCACAGCCTGTGCAGCCTGAAAATCGACCCAGCACCTGCCAACAGCCTGAGAAACCACTGCACGCCAAGTCCCATGCACTGATCTCTGATGCCGAAGATCACCACACCGACTCCAATGCAGGCCCTGCTGGGCTCCTAGAAGAATAGACGCATTGCCATCATCTGCCGGAGAAATCAACACAGCACCCAGGTTACCTTCAACGCATAACCTCCAGCGTGTATTCATTTTCCACACATTGCAACTGTGCGATGAATCTACAACACTGGGACTGCAGTAAGAAACAGACGCATCACCTCCCTGCACAGTAAGAAACTGACACATCCCTCCTCTCTAGTAAGGAACTGATGCATCACCTCCCCTGCTTAGCAGCAAGGAACCGATGCATCACCTCCCCTGGAGCAAGGAACCAATGCATCACCTTCCCTGTGCATAAGGAACGACACAACACGTTCCCTGTAGCTGTTTTTACTTGTGATTATGACAAAACCCAGGTACTTTGTGCTAAAAGTGATGCATCCACAGTTTCCTATTGACAGAACTGTTTTCACCTTCTAAAAGTCATATTTTCATATATGTATGTTGGATTTTTGTCATTTTGGTCTTCTTTGTTTAAGATAAAGATAACTTAATTTTCTGAACTGGTGTGGTGTCCATTTGTAGTGTTTTCACTGTGTTATTGTGGGTTATATACTAATCCTTTAAATCCTTTACACATTGCCTCTGAAATTTAGACTGACTGCTCTGTGCCAAGCTACCAGAGGGTGAGCACAGGCAAATTTATTTGTGTACTTTACTCATCCTGACTAGAAGGACGGGTTCCTACTTGGACAGGATGTATACCATCGCCAACTAGAGACCCCCAATTCTAACAGAACCCCTAAAGAGTTCAGAGCCTTGTCTTGCTGTGGTGTTACATTTTGTGTGGTATAATACTTTGAACCAAATAGCCTTTATAGGGAGATTTACAATCCTGACAAATACCAATTTGCAGTATCATTGAGTCTTTGTCTGCTTTATTGTTTATAGATTAGAAAAGACTTTAATAACTTTTTTTCTTTTCTGTTTGCAGATACGAGTTTTTCGTCCTCCTAATTATTCTGGCACAATTGCGTTAGCCCTCTTAGTTTCACTTGTTGGAGGATTACTGTACCTCAGAAGAAACAACTTGGAGTTCATCTACAACAAGACTGGTTGGGCCATGGCCGCTCTGGTGTGTAAATCTTCTTAATGTAGTAATTTGCGTATTTTCTCACCCCAGTTATCTCTTTGGTTCTAGAAAAAAGTTACACAAGCTTTCCAGAGATACTTCTTAGACTTCTATCATAAGAAAGCTATAATAAGGCCTTTTACAAGTGGGCTGGTAGCTGGAGGTGCAGAAGATGCTGGCAACCTGAGATACCATATCAATTCCGGTCGGCTTCACCACGAAGTTACCAGCCACAATGAGCTTCCTGCCTGGAACTAGAAATGCAGATTTTCTGGGTCATATTCCACGTTTTCCCTTATTCCAGTTCCAATCACATTTTCTCCTCCTTTTAGCAAATTACTTTGGCTAGCTGTGCTTCTGCACCTGATAACACGTGTAATTGGATCGGCCAGTATCTGCTGTACCCGCAACACCCGAGTCAGAGATCATTGTTAAGGTGTTCACAGGCGCCACATTTTTAAGTATATAATTCATGCAGTAGTCCATCACTTCAAGCGATAAATTCTAATAAAAAAAGTCATTTTTTAATAACATGAGATATAAAGGCATTTTGCTAATTTCAATTACAAATAAATTAATACAAATCCATTTAGATGTTAATCTGCAGAGCACAAGTCCTGTGATGCAAGACTATTTGTAATTTTAAATGTGTTACATAAAATACCTAAAGTTTTGTAGTAGATTAATGGTACCTATTAATATTTGCATTTATGATATATGTTTTCACAAAGATTCTATTTTGGCTTTCAGTGTGTTGTATTTGCCATGATTTCTGGTCAGATGTGGAACCACATCCGTGGACCCCCATATGCTCATAAAAACCCACAAAACGGTCAAGTGGTAAGTCTTTTTGTTTCTAATATTAATATTTTAATTTGGTGGAATAGACTCTCCAAGTATTAAAATATTAAATGAATTAGATTATTTATTTTATATATATATTTATTGATGTTTTCCTAAGCGCAAACCACTGTGTGTGTCTAAGCACTGTGCACGAGTAGATGCCTTTTTAAATACAGCGGTACATTTACAAAAGGTTTGTGTCATGCTTGTACTGCGCAACGTGGACATGCCTGACGCAAACCTCTAAGTCAGATTTATGGCGCCACTCAAAGCCACTTTGTGGGGTTTAAAATGGCTTCTTAAATCTGGAGTATTGCATTACTCTGCATCAGGGAGGTGGTCCATAAGTGTTGTGTGGGTGTTCTTACGTAAATCTCATGGTTTTTAAAGCATTTCCAGATTTACTAAACCTGGTAAACGTGGGGCTGCGCCAAAGTAATATGCCTCCCTAGGAGAGGCGTTGGGAGAAGAAATCAGTTTATTTCCCCTTGTTTTCTGTAGCACATAGAAAAAATGAAAAAGCTTCTCAGGATTGTTTATGTGCAGGAAGGTGCCCCTTCCCGCACTAAACCAATCCTGCCTACAACACAGGTATCCTTGCACCATGGTGCAAGGTTGCCTGCGTTGTCATTAGGCTGCCAAAACGGCAACAGCTTGAAGGGAAAGGACATGTGCCGTATTGGATAAATACGGGACATTCCTGCCCTTTTCCTGTGGTATAGATCAGTGCAGTAAAGGGACTTGCTGCGCGGCCCTGCACCACACATTTCATAAATATGCCACACAGTTTACAGTTTTGCATACCTACTTTGCATAGGATTTGACAAAAATCGTCCATTGATGATGGAACAACTTAAAATTCATTTTAACATATAACATGTTATTATTACAGTTTGAATGTGTTTGTTTCTATGTGGTCTTGATAAATAATGGTATAATGGCACACATTTAACCACTAACATTACTAGCATTCTCAGTTTTACTTATATGTAAAAGTATATGTTGTAATTGAGCTTGATATTCTTCTGCTTCTTGTAGAAATTTTGTAAATGTCAGCAGGTTTATGAAGTTTGAAGCTGGTGAGAGGTATTGACCCTTTCGGTGCCGAGGACGTAACAGTCACGTCCTCCGCTACGGTGACCGTGTGCAGAGGACATAACTGTTACATCAAATACGCATGTCCAGGAAATCCCTGTTGGATTTAATTTTTTTCCGGCCTCAGGAGCAGGGGAAGTGCTTCCCCTGCCATTTGTATCGCTAGACCTGGGGGACTGCCGGGTGGAAGTTTGTGGTTTCCTTCCATCACAGAAATGTGAGGAAAATGTGTTTTTATAGACAAAGCGTTCTGGCTTAAAAAACGTGGTCAGAGTCACTCAAGTCAGCCACCCTGGATAGCCCTAGGTTGGCTAAGTTTCCCTGAGTGCTGATTGAGCTAGGGTCCAAAATCTAAGGGAACAAAAATGGTAGAACAAGTTTTTTATTTTTCCGAACCCAGAGAGCATTCATCTGCGTGGCCGGTTCCATGAGTTCCAAACAGGTCCAAGAGCCCCCTGGCTCTCTCCTCTGGTCTGTTGCACCGCCAAGGGGTTCCGTCAGGCCTGGGAGGCATCCCCCACTTCTCCTGCATGACAAGGTGCCTGCGGGCCCCTGGTCAGAGCTCTGCCAGGGCCTTCCTTGCAGCCCCGTGCCTGAGACCCAACTGGTACTCTGAGCACCCGGGCCGCAGGGTCCCCTGAGCCTAACCATCTGGTTGCACACCATGCTTTCCACTATTGGGGCTGCCCTGGAAATTCAGATCAGGGCTCATTTGCTTCCTTGAACCCAATCAGGGCTCCAAGAGGCCAGTTGCGTGTGCACCTTTGGTCCCCTCTGTCACTTGGTGCGCATGAATTGCAAGAAAGGAGGGTAGCTTTCCTCCAGATGTCTAGGGACAGGGTATCCAGGACCCACAAGACCAAAACGACAAAAATCCAACATACAGATACTCAGTAAAATGTCTTTAAAAAGGATGTTGCAAAAATAAGCTTGTAAAAATCAAATAGCACCAACTGGGGCTATCACGACGTCAGGACAGCACAAAATCCAAAGTACGGTGCCGCCCGCGAGGATCACGGGGTCGGGCACGGAGTTACACAGACCCCCAACCAACAGTACCTTGAAAAATGAAGTTGTGACGATGCGCGGCATCGAAGATGACCGATGTCAGCTCCCGTGATGATGCGACGTCGGCAAGTTTCTCGAGTCACCCTCGGCGGTTATCAGTGCCGCGATAACAAGATGCAGGGGCTGGCGAAGATGGAGTCGATGCGAGCGCTGGCGTCGATCACTGCCGGCAGCGGCAGGCGTCGTAGGGCATCAGAGCTGCGGAGCAGGCTGGGCGCTACGTAGTTCACTTCACGAGCGGCTCCCCGGGCCTCGGTGCAGGTCGCGGTGCGATGGCGTCGGAAACAGATTTTCTTGCTTCTCTTGGGTTCCTTCCAGCTCCCAACAGCAGACACAACCTCCAGGGGCCCAACTCAGTTACTGGCATCTCCTGGCAGCTCATAACTCTCAGCAAGGAAGTTCAGGGGAGCTGGGGGTGAAGTCCTTTTGTTCCTGGGACTTCTTTAGGCCAGGGCCGGACTGGGAACCAAAACCGGCCCTGGCAAAGTGCTCGGCCACCACCCCAACCCCCTCCCCCCCACCCCCGTTGGGGGTGCGGCCGAGCCCTTTGCCAGGCCCGGTTTTCGGCCGATTTTGTTACAGGGCCAATTTTGCAATTATGCTGCAAAAACGGCCCTGTAACAAAAGCGGCCCCCACTCTTGCAGCGCACCGGGGGATTGCCCGGTACCCGCTACAGCCAGTCCGGCCCTGCTTTAGGCCCTTGGAGACTTTCCTTAAGCAGGGGACACAGCACACAGCAAAGTCCTTCTTCAAGCAGGGGACACAGCACACAGCAAAGTCCTTCTCCTTACTTTGGCAGAAACAGCAACTGCAGGCCAACCCCAGACACACAGCAAGGGCAGTACTTCTCCTCAGTTTCTTCAGCTCCTCTCCTGAGCAAAGGTTCCTCTTGATTACAGCAATAGTCTAAAGTTCAGGGGATTTAAGTCTAATACTTATACCCCAAAATGTCTTTGATCCCTTTGTGCAAGGGGCTCTGATCACGGTCCAAACCAGTTCTGGGGGCACTCTGCCAGTGCCCAACAAAATCCTTTGTCAGTGTGGGCCTTGGATTCAGACGCACTACAGGGGAGCGGAGCCAGCATTGTGGAAGGCAGGCACAGCCCTATTCAGGTACAGGTGCTACTCCTCCCTCCACTCCAAATGCAGATCAGGCCTAGGAAGCCTAGGGCTGACTCATCCAGACTCCTGGAGCACTGCAACTCCCCAGCCCCTGTCACTTTAAAGACAGACAGTCAATCCACAATCAGACAGAGGCACACAGAAAGGTTGAACAAGAAAATAGTCATTTTCTAAAAGTGCTATTTTCAAACACAGAATTTAAAAAACATCCTTACTAAAAGATGTGTTATTAAATTCTGAGTTCAGGGATTCCGGACTACAATTTTCTATCTTACTCCTATGGGAAGATCTGCTTGAAAAATGTTACAGAGCGTTCCCCATTCTGTCCTCTGGGCAAGATCGCCTTTCAATAGTGAAAAACGAAATTGGCAGTATTTCACTATCAGGACATGCTATACACACCAGTACATGTCCGACCTTTCACACACACTGCACCCTGCCCAGGGGATACCATGGGCCTACTATAAGGGTGGCTTATGTGCAAGGAAAGGGAAGGGCAATTGGATGCACTTGTCAGTTTGACATGGCAGTTAACAAACTACGCACAGACACTGCAGTGGCAGGCCTGAGACCTCTTTTAGGGCTACTCATGTGGGTGGCACAATCAGTGCTGCAAACTCACTAGTAGCATTTGATATACCAGCCGTGGCACGCTCAGTACACTTTACAAGGGACCTACTGGTAAAACAAATATTCCAATCAGGGAGAACCAATCACAATATCAATTTACACAGGGAGCACTTGCACTTTGACACTGATCAGCAGTGGCAAAGTGCCCAAAGCATCTAAGCCAGCAAAAACGAAATCCAGTACAGCATCAAAAACACAGGAGGTAGAGGCAAAAAGACAGGGAAAACCACGTCAAGGATGCCAGGTCTAACACGTGTGAAAAGTGGGGAGAATTACCTACCCTCTTGGAAGTTCTCATCACTAAGGCAGAAGAATCTGGACAGACCATCAGCATTGGCGTGTTCTCTACCAGGGCGGTGTTCCACCGTAAAGTCCATTCCTTGTAGGGAGATGGACCACCTCAACTGTTTTGGGTTCTCACCCCTCATCTGCATCAACCATCTGAGGGGCCTGTGGTCTGTCTTAACCCAGAAGTGAGTCCCAAACAAGTAGGACCGTAGCTTCTTCAGTGCCCAGACCACAGCAAAATCTTCCCTTTTAATTACACTCTACCTCTGTTCCCTGGGACGTAGCCTCCTACTTATGAATGCTACAGGTTGGTCGAAGCCCTCGTCGTTCAATTGTGAGAGTACTGCTCCTACACCATGCTCTGAAGCATCTGTCTGCACAACAAATTCTTTGGAGAAGTCAGGTGCTTTAAGCATGGGTGCCGTGCACATGGCAGACTTCATGGCATCAAAAGCGGTCTGGCAGGCTTCAGTCCAGATCACCTTCCTGGGCTGCTTCCTTGAAGTCAGCTCTGTCAAGGGGGCAACAATGGTGCCATATCCCTTGACAAACCGTCTGTAGTACCTGGTGAGACTTAAAAAGGCTCTCACCTCTGCCTGGATCTTGGGGGCTCCCAAGCCAGAATGGTATCAATCTTCGCCTGTAAGGGTGCCACTTGGCCGCTCCCTACCTGGTGTCCCAAGTACACCACAGATCCCTGCCCTATCTGGCACTTACTCGCCTTGATAGTGAGGCCTGCCCTTTGCAGAGCCTCCAACACTTTACAGAGGTGTTGCAAATGTTCCTCCCAACTGGAGCTGAACACAGCAATGTCATGCAGATAAGCAGGGATGTTCTTCAACCCAAAGGGCATAACACGGAACTGGTAGTACCCGACAGGTGTTGAAAACACTGCCCTCTCTATGGCCCCCTCAATTAAGGCAATCTGCCAGTAGACAGATGTTAAATCAAACGTACTGAGGTACCGCGCAGTGCCTAACCGATCCATGAGCTCAAGAGCTCTGGGGATGGGGTGTGCGTCAGTCTTGGTGATTGCATTGAGCCCACAGTAGTCCACACAAAACAAAAGTTCTGGAGTGGCCCGGGTGCAGCAGCTTTTGGCACTAAGACCACTGAGCTAGCCCAGGGGCTGCTGGAGGGCTCTATCATCCCTAATGCCAACATCTTGGATACTTCTTCCTTGAGGCTGACTTTGTTAGCTACCCTGTAAAATCTTCTTCACAGGTAGACTATCCCCAGTATCCACATCATGGATGCATCAATTGGTGACTCCTGGTGTCAGGGAGAACAGGGAGGCGAACTGTCCCAGCACCTGGCGACAGTCCCTCTGCTATTCTGGGGTCAGGGTAGGAGAGAGATTTACACCATCCACTGACCCATCCTGTTCCTTTGCTGACAGGAGGTCAGGAAGAAGCTCGCTCTCCTCTTCCATTCCATCATCTGTAGCAAGGAGCTTAGTTACATCAGACCTCTCTAAGTGTGGTTAGAGGCAGTTCACGTGTAGGACCCTTAAAGTGATCCTGGGAGTCTGCAAATCAACCAGAAAGGTTACCTCACGCTTGCACTCCACCACCTCATATGGACCAGTCCACTTGTCTTGGAGTGCACAAGGCTCCACTGGTGCCATCACCCATACTTCCTGCCCAGGTTGAAATTCTACCAGAGTGGCATTCTGGTCGTACCATCTTTTCATTTCTTCCTGGCTACCTTCTAGGTTTGCCTGAACGAGCTTCCTGAAGCGTTGAGTCTGGTTCCTGAAGGCCAGCAAAGCTGAACACATCTTGTGGGGTCTTACCAGGAGTTCTGTCCCAACCCTCCTTCACCAGACTCAGAGGTCCTCTCGCAGTGGGGACCGTACAGTATTTCAAAGGAACTGAACCCTAAGGACTTCTGGGGTACCTCCTTGTAGGCAAAAAGGCGCCGTGGCAAAAAGACGACCCACTTCTGTCTCATGGGTTCTGCAAGACCCTCGATCATGCCCTTCAGGGTTCGGTTGAATCTCTCAACCAACCCATACGCTTGAGGGTGGTAAGGAGTGGTGAACTTCTAAGCTAAACCGCACTCCTCCCACAAAGATGTCATGTACTTCGAAATGAAGTTTTTATCTTGGTCAGAGACCACCTCTCTGGGTAACCCCACACGGGAAAAGATCCCCATCAATGCACGGCCCACCACGGGGGCTGTGATTGTCCGGAGAGGGACTGCTTCTGGGTACAAGGTGGCATGGTCCACCAAGACCAAGATAAACTTGTTGCCTAAGGCTGTCTTGGGTTGCAGTGGCTCCACAATATCAATGCCCAACTGCTCTAAAGGGGTGCTCACCACAGGAAAGGGTTGGAGGGGAGCCTTACATTTCCCTCCATTCTTGCCACTTGCCTGGCAAGTCTGACAAGATCTGCAATGGGTACCAATGTTCCTTCTCATTTAGGGCCGGTAGAAGTGGGTGACAAGCCTCCGATAGGTCTTGTCGCACCCCAAATGTCCTGCTAGAGGAACATCATGAGCCAGGCCCAGTAGGAAGCTCCTGTAGCACTCACGTACAACCAACACATGGGCTGCACTGGGATCAGCAACCTTAGGCTCACTATTTGGCAAACCCTTTTCCCAGTAAATCAGATGTGATCTGGACTGATCACCTGCTGCCTGGACTGCAGCCTGTTGCCGCAGACCAACAAGAGTAGGGCACTCCATCTGCGCTTTGCAGAATTCCTCCCTGGAGGGACCACCTTCCTGCTGCCAATGGGTCAGCTCAGGCAGGTCCCCCAGTTCGGCCACTTGTAGGTTCCAGGGTATCCCCTCAGGTTCTGCCTTCTCCTGGACTGTGGGAACTTCGGGGACTGGTTTCCCACGTCCCCTGCCCTTCCTCTTTCTTGTAGGCACCTGGGCCACTGTTTCAGGCTCCAGGTCCTCTTGATTACCCCTACTGGCTGCCATTGACTGAATGCTCACACAGACCCACTCAGGCAGACCCAACATCTCCAAATGAGCCAGGAGTTCCACCTCCCTCCCTGGGGAACTCTTCAGGTCATTTCTGAGCAGACAGTCTACAGGCATGGATGGACTAAAACCTTCAAGGAACCTGCGACGCCCCCCCACTCAAAAGGAACTAGCGCCACCTTACATATGCGCTCAGAGTTGTCTGCTGCAACTACAGGGTAAAGTACATTGGGAACAACCTGCTCTTCCGACACCCATTGACACCTGACAGATGTCACACTGGCTCCTGTGTCTCTCAGAGCCTCCACCCTTCTTCCATTGCCTGTATTTCTTAGTGTTCTCAGGCAGATAGGATTCCTGGACCATCTCTCTGTCTCCTAAGGAGACAAGGGTCATAACTGCTTGCTACCCCCTTTCGCTAGGAACCAATTCCTCCCCCAGCGCTACACTCACTAACCTCGGTGACGGAGCACAATTGAGTGCTGGAGGTGCGTTGGGGCACCTGGGATCTTTAGCAATGTGGCCCACCTGACCACATGAGTAACACTTGAAGGGACCCCGTTTGTCTTGCTTGCCCCTAGGGGTCCAGGTCGTCTTAGGCTTGGGGGGCTGAGACTCCTTACCCTGGGAACTGTTTTGGGGCCCTTTAGAGAACTCCTTTTGGTTGCCCTTGTCCCCCCACTCTTCTGCTGGGGACCTTGCCCACCTTTGGCTGTGTTACCCACAATCCCCTTGTGGACCCTGGTGCTAGTCCAGTGGTCCGCCTCCTTAGCAAGCTCCCTGGGATCAGTTAGCTTACTATCAAATAGATGCTGGTGCAGCTCAGGAACATACAGATTACTCAAGTGCTCCCAACTGATTAAGTTACACAACCCCTGGTAATCAGTTACCTTGTTTCCCTTTATCCAACCTTCCAGTGCACGCATATACATGTTCACACATTCAACCCAAGTACTTGAATCAAGCTTCTTGAAGTTCCCAAACTTCTCTCTGTACTGCTCTGGAGTGAGCCCATACTTGAGGCAGAAACCTCCTTCATGTTGGGGTAGGTCAGGGTACCCGCCTGCTCTAAAGGTGGTAGCGTGTCGCTCCCAGTGGCCTTAAAATGTTTCCATAGGCCCGCCCCCCAATGCTTCTCAGAATCCTCATTCATTCTTAAGGCTATCTCATATGCTGTAAACCATTCATAAATATCATCACCCTTAAGGTAATTCTGCACCAAGTCCTTGGGTATGTATACCTTACCCCTTTGCACTGGCTGTACGCTGCCACCATTTGAACTGCACTCCGCTTGCTTGGCCTTGATGTCCAGTTCCCCCATGCTCAACTCATGAGCCACAAACAATTATTTATTTTCTTCCAAATCGAGAGCGTTCTTGCTCTCCTCTGCCCTCATTTTGCTCTCCAAAAGCAATTTATTTTCCTTTAAGGCACAAGCGCTCTTGCTCTCCTCTGCAATCTTATCTTTCTCCATTTCCAATCGCTTCATCTGGAGCCTCATGACTTCTAATTCATGATCTCTGACCCTCTGGTCTTCCTCCAGCTCCTTTGAGGAAAAGCTCGTAGAGGAATGGTGACTACCAGCCCTGGAGGCTGCTCTGGACACAGGTAGATACTGTGACTTGAAACCATCCCTTTGTTCATACTCATCCACTTCTGCATCCCCTGTTTCCTCAGCCTCTTTGGCCTCCCACCAGGCCCTAAGGCCTTCTGCAGCTCATCCTTCTTAGAGCTGCTCCTCATGGGACATCCAAAATCTTTGCAAAATTGCTTGAGTTGATCTACTTTGTAGGAATGCAAATCCTCAATGTTAAACTCCAATTCTGCCTTCTCACTTGCTGCTTTACGATTTTGAGACATGATGCATGGATGACTCAAGGGTCAGATCAAAAATAAAACCAGGACAAAATACTGTATATGGTTGCGTAGGGGTCTGCACTAATCTACTGATGTACACCAATCACTGGGTCAAGTACAAATACAGGTTTCAAATCCCTGACCGCTGACCACCAATGTTAGAAATGGGGGTCTCTAGTTGGCAGAGGTAGGTACCTTTGTCCAAATAGGGACCCTTGCTTCTAGTCAGGGTAAGAGGGATAAACACATTAGATAACCCCTGCTCACCCCCTTGGTAGTTTGACACGAGCAGACAGGCTCATCCCAAAGGCAATGTGTAAAGTATTGTACCAACACTCACAGTAACACAGTGAAAACACCAAAAATGAACACCACACTAGTTTGGAAAAAGAAAGTATCTTTATCTAAACTAAACAAGACTGAAACGACAAAAATCCAACATATAGATACTCAATAAAATGCCTTTAAAAAGGATGTTGCAAAAATAATCTTGTAAAAATCAAGCAGCACCAACTGGGGCTATCACGACGTCAGGACAGCACAAAATCCAAAGTACGATGCACCGCATCGAAGATGGCCGATGTCGGTTCCGGTGATGATGCGACATCGGCAAGTTTTTCGAGTCACCCTCGACGGTTATCAGCGCCGCGATAACAAGAGGCAGGAGCTAGCGAAGGCGGAGTCGATGCGAGCACTGGCGTCAGTCATGGCTGATCACTGCCGGTGGCTGCAGGCATTATATGGCATCGGAGCCTTGTAGCAGGCCGGGCGCTGCATAGTTCACTTCACTAGCGGCTCCCCGGGGCTCGGTGCAGGTCACGGCGTTGATGGCGTAGGAAACATATTTTCTTGCCTCTCTTGGGTTTATTCCAGCTCCCAACAGCAGAAACAACCTCCATTGGCCCAACTCAGTTATGGGCACCTCCTGGCAGGTCAGAACTACCAGCAAGGAAGTTCAGGGGAGCTGGGGGTGAAGTCCTTTGGTTCCTGGGACTTCAAAACAGGAGGCCGGCTCTTCTTTAGGCCCCTGGAGAATTTCCTTAAGGAGGGGACACAGCACACAGCAAAGTCCTTCTTCAAGCAGGGGACACAGCACACAGCAAAGTCCTTCTCCTTTCTTTGGTAGAAACAGCAACTGCAGGCCAACCCCAGACACACAGCAAGGGCAGTACGTCTCCTCCGTTTCTTCAGCTCTTCTCCTCAGCAAAGGTTCCTCTTGATTCCAGCAATAGTCTAAAGTTCAGGGGTTTTAGGTCGATCCCTTTGCGCAAGGGGCTCTGATCCCGGTCCAAACCAGTTCTGGGGGCACTCTGCCAGTGCACAACAAAATCCTTTGTCAGTGTGGGCCTTGGTTTCAGATGCACCATAGAGGGCGGAGCCAGCATTGTGGAAGGCAGGCACAGCCATATTTAGGTATAGGTGCTACTCCTCCCACCACTCCAAATGCAGATCAGGCCTATTCTGCCTAGGGCTGACTCATCCAGACTCCTGGAGCCACTGCAACTCCCCAGCCGCTGTCACTCCGAAGGCAGACAGCCAATCCACAAACAGGCAGAGGCACACAGAATGGTTGAACAAGAAATTAGTCACTTTCTAAAAGTGCTATTTTCAAACACAGAATTTAAAAAACATCCTTACTAAAAGATGTGTTATAAAATTTTGAGTTCAGGGATACCAGACTCCAATTTTCTATCTTACTCGTATGGGAAGATCAGCTTGTAAAATGTTACAGAGCATTCCCCATTCTGTTCTTTGGGCAAGATAGCCTTTCAATAGTGAAATAAAAAATTGGCAGTATTTCACTATCAGGACATGTTGCACACACCAGTACATGTCCTACCTTTCACATACACTACACCCTGTTCAGGGGGGTACCTTGGGCCTACTATAGGGGTGTCCTATGTGCAAGGAAAGGGAAGGGTAGGGCCTGGCAAGTGTGTGCACTTGCCAGGTTGACATGGCACTTAAAAAACTGCGCACAGGCACTGCGGTGACAGGCCTGAGCCCTCTTTTAGGGCTACTCATGTGGGTGGCACAATCAGTGCTGCAAGCCCACTAGTAGCATTTGATTTACCAGCCCTGGTACACTCAGTGCACTTTATTAGAGACCTACTGTTTAAACAAATATGCCAATCAGGGAGAACCAATCACAATATCAATTTACACAGGGAGCACTTGCACTTTGACACTGATCAGCAGTGGCAAAGTGCCCAAAGCATCTCAGCCAGCAAAAACGAAATCCAGCACAGCATCAAAAACACAGGGGGTAGAGGCAAAAAGACAGGAAAAACCAAGCCAAAGATGCCATGTCTAACATGTGTACAATATTTTACACAGAAAAAATCAGCACAGAAAAAGATAATTTTTCATGATTACGTTAAAACAGATACATCAAATATAAAGGTTAGAACTAATGCATTAATTATATTAACAGAACTTTTTGCCCACAACCTGAGAGCCTGGCTGATAAAGTTTACCATTTGTGTCAACAATGTTGGTCCATTCCCTGTAAAACATAATAATGCCTCTGAAATTCTTCTAATGCCTTCTGCCTAAAAAATCGGTTGAGGTATTTTTCCAAGCCTCTAACAACGACGGACATAAACATATAACATGTTCAAAGGACGTGTAGGCCAGTTTGAATAACCTATTCATACCATACGTTTGCCCATTTGAAGTGAACCATTGAAGTACTTAAAAGGAAGATACAAAAACCTACAGTGCATCGAAATATTCTTCTCGCAGGGATGCATAATTTAGTTGATATAACAATGTCTTGAAATGGTATAGGTTTGTATTGTATGCTAATTGTGTTTATATCTTGCTGCATACTCCATATCCTTGAGCAGACATACTTCTTTAAAGCCTACCAAGTCTCTGGCATATTCACCACCAAGGCATTATTAATAATTGCTTTTAAAGTGTTAATTCTTCCTGCCAATTTTAACAAGCAATTGTAATAATATCAGCCATGGCCACTAAAGAAGTAAGACCAAAAGTCTTACCATAAGCAGCACTGTGATGTTCACTGCCTTAGGTTAAAAAGTCTTCTGATGGAATTCAACAAAATGTATAAAACATGTTGAATTAGTTTCCAAATTATAGACCCATATAAAAGATCAGGGATAATGTTGGCCATTTGAACGTCTAAAGTAGGACTAATTGCCCTCCCTATACACCACTGACCACCTTTTTGTCACCCCAGTTACAGTTAAAATTCTACTTCTGAACTTCTCCATATGGCTTTTCCATTTGAAGTTTTTGTCAATCATAACTCTCGGGTATGTATATTCTGAAACCTCTTCTAACTTAGTGCCTCCTATTGTCCAAATGAAATTGGAGCTCTACCGTCCAAATGAAAGTATATTGGTTTTATTAATATCGACATTGTTTGCTCCATTAAAAGATTTCATTCTTCTCAGTTGTCTTCTTAGGCCTATTTGGGCAGATGCCAAGATCACTAAATCATCTGCATATGCTAAAAATAATTTTTTGTTCCTGCCAGCTTTTGAGCATCATCCAAGGAATGTACCAAACTATCAGCGAGGTCAGATGTGCATAAGCAAAACAAAGTGAGGCCAGAATGCATCCGCGCTTCAGCCCATTGTGCATGGAAATTTTCAAGGATAAGCCGATGCCATCAGACTAGGGGTGGGCGGAATTTTTGTAGTCGCGCTACGCAAATTATCGCAAAAATGTAAAAAATCTCCATGGGCACACGGAGATTTCACGAAGACGCGGAATCGTTTGCCCCGCCCGTTCGCGATGTGTTTTTGCGTGCCCGAAGGGAAATATATCGCTAACTTGCCCATGCGGTCGTTATCGGGCGCTGCCATGTTGTTTTTCACTCGTCCCGCCCGCTCGCGATGCTTATTTACTGTTCCGGGTTACGTATTGCGTGCTCCCGCCCGTTCGCGATGAGTATTTCCTGTTCGGGAACGCGTATTACGTGTTTGCGACGCTTTTTGCATGTTCAGAGGGAATCGCGCGAACTTGCCCATGCGTTCGCAATGGGCGCGGCCATCTTGTTTTTCAGTCTATTGCTATGGTTCTGGGCCTGCTTTTCTATCCTCCCTCTATCTTTGCAATCCTTTGTTTCTGTACACTTTTTTAAATCTTTTTTATTTATTATCTATCTCTCTATTTTCCTGATTCTATATTTTGAGTTTTTTTCTACTTTTTGTGACTTTTTCTACTACTTTTTCACTCTTTTTCTATAACTTGCTTTTTCTTTTACTTACATTTCTAATTCCTCCCTTTTATTTTCCGCACCCCCCCCCCCCCGAGTCCCAGAACCTTGGCCAAGGGAGAGGTCAAGGCCAAGGGATAGGGCAAGGCTACCCGTAGCCACGACCGCCTTCCCAGTGGAAGGCGCCGCCCACGAGGCGTGCAGGAACGGGTCATATTTGGTGAGGCGGACTTGTTTTTTTTGTGCAGCGCCACCACCCCTTAACTCTAGCAGCAGGTGGCAGCCCTGGGTCTGGGTACAGGATGCGGGAGCGTCACCAGCGGTGGGGAAAGGTGCGCCGGGCAGTGTTTCGCTGCTCTGGTGTCTGGCGCACTGATACCCAGCTGACGCACCGGTGGTCCGATATCCTGGACCGGGAGCAGGACCTGCTGGACCTGCTAGGAGTGGAGTTCCCGGGGCTTGGTGAGTGCCTATTTAATATTAATACTTTGTGTTCTTCTGCTCTGTGTTATATATATTAAAAATATATTTTTTTTCCGAAAAGCAAGAATGCTGCTGCTTACATTGCAGGTACACTACGTTTAAAAATCTTCAGTGATTGTTATGAGACAGGTGCTCGGCGCTACTAATCTTACTTGTTTGCAACTTTGCGCTCGCTTTGCCAGACGATTATGTAAGAGTTTACTTTAGAGAACTTAAGTTAGGTAATGCTAGAGAGACTTTAGTCCTTCCTTTGTCCTCCTGCCACTAAGGAGAGATAGTTGTGGATTGATAGGTTTAGTTACTTATTAGTAAGTAATTTTTTAGTGGTCTGCGTGACGCATCCTCTGTCACGTCACGTGCTGCAGAGTGCTGCTTACCCCAGTCCTTAGTAGAATCTTTTGTAGTTTGTTTAGTGAGTGGTACTAAGCTTATCACTAGCAGAACATCAGCAGCAACGAACCAACAATTTATGCATGTGTCCTCCATCTAGGCATTTTTGAGGGCTAAAATAAATCGAAATGCAGACTTAGTGAACAATTGGTTCATCTGGAATAGGTGGGCTAGGTCAGGTGGTACTTAGGCTTAGTTAGTATTCTGGAATCAGAATGGAACACTGGATTAGTATTCATAAATAATAAGTAGACGGTCCGTGAATCCCGCAATAGTACTACTAGTCGATCAGATTAGATAGGTCAATTTTATTGCAATTATTGTTTCCTAAAATGTTTTTTTGAGCGTTTAAAAAAAATATTTTATTTGTTTCACACCAATCATTAATATTTGTCTCTTTCTTTATTATATCTTACATGATCAGCACCCAGGGGCAAGAAGACGGGGTCAGAGTCGGCAGGACAACAAGAACAAGATGCCTCCCTGGGCCAGGACCGCTCCTCTACCGAGGGCTCTGCTACTGGTCCCAGTAAGTTCTCCAGTGGTTAATATTAATAATTATATTTCCCTGACTTTTACTGCACTTTATTTTTTCTGAACTATTAATTCTGGTTCCTAATTCTATTTTTTACAAAATCTTCTTCGATCTTGACTATCTGTTTCTAAATTCTTGTTATCCCTGCCTCTAACTGCCTCTGCTATGACTCTCTGTACTACTACTATTAGTCTGTCTGTAACTAAGCTTGCCCAGTTGGCCACTCTTTATTTAAAAGGTTTTAAATAAAACTCAGATTGACCAATAGCTCTAGCCACTGAGTCCAGTCCTTTGAGTTGTCCTCTTCTAGTCTTCTTAATCTTGAGGCTTTTCGACAATTCCTACCAACAAAATGCCCAGCCAGATATTTGACTATTTTTGATAGGATATAGTACATGCTACTACTGGTGTGGGGATTCTGCACATACAGAACTATGCGCAAGAAAATAGGATGTTGGTGATGGGAGGTTGGACCTTCCTCACACCTCAGACAGAACCCACAATCCCTAGCTATAGTGTCTCATTAGGTCCCCGAACCCCCCCGAAGATACCCAATGATTAGACAACCCAGAACATAACACCCTTTCGCTCACTCACTCATGTAAGTCCACCACACCAAATACCACAGAGTCTATGTGTAAGTTCAAAAGGTTTATTTTCAATTAACAAGCTCTGTACGTTGCTCTACAATTCAGTATACTATACCAGCCAGCTCCAACAGCAAAATGCATGAGATTAAAACAATAAACATTGTTACAAGTCCACAGAAGACAAAAGATCTCTGTGCGAATTCTGGGGGACCCCTCACCTTAGAACGTAGAAGTACTGGTCACATCATAAGCTCTGCAAAGATCTGGTTCGTAGAAGGGAATCTTCCGCCTGTTATGAGAAAAAGGGTGCACGTTAGATAGTATAATGCAAGCATTTCTCAGTCATGCCAAAAAGTGTATCATGTTATGGCTAAGCAATACGGACTGACCAGAACTCCATAACAAAGTGGCATGTTTTTCGACCTCTTGTACGCAACGCTAAGACAGTAGCTGTATGAGCTCATCTGGGCTCAAAGGCGTCTTACACAACAAGCTGCGAGGTAACGTGCACAAGACATGAAGCTAAAATGGTTGAATGGCTCAGGCTAACTTTGCAAAGAGTAGACTAGAATGACCCTAGGGACCATAACACTACTAGTGTCTACTCTACTCTAGTACCCGATTTGGACTAGTGATGTATGTTGTATATGTATGTATTAACTTTTTTTTCAATCTTGCTAGTGAAAAAGAATAAATAGGGGGAGGTGTATATGACATCTAAAAATGTGTAATGTTTTTTCTAGGCGTACTACCGACCTCCAGTGCTGGGGCCAGCGGCGATGGCGACGCGGCCATTTCGGAAGGAGCAGGAGATGCGGCACCTGCAGGAGCTACAGGGGGTGAGCCAGCAGCAGTGGCGGGCAGTGGTAAATTATATTCCTTACTTATTGACATTACACTAGCTGGAAGGGTGTACACTCACTATACTGTTGAGACTTAGTAAGTATGAAGTTGTAGTGAACGTTACAAGGGTTGAAGAAGACACCCTTTACTTAGCATTAGCAATAGCATTAGCGGCATGAGTTGGGTAACCAATGGCCTCTTCTATCTGACTCCAACTCAGCTGCGAAAGTTTTATGGAGAAGACTAAAAGTCAGATCAGATGACCTTGATGGATGTGTTGAACAAAAAGGGAAAGAAGGGTGGAAGGGGGAAGGACGGGCAAGATGTAATATGACTGGCAGAGCAGGATACGTTGGAAGCATGCATAGGTGGCTGATAGGAATCAGATGCATGGGTTGTTGAAGGATGAGTGGAAGGTAAAAGAAAAGATGCCTGCCTGGGTGGGCGACACCGTATGGGTGGATAGGATAGCAAGAATCATCAGCAGTGTTTGGGTCAAACTCAAAGCCAAGGCAAGCAAGGAAGGACGCATGGGTGGTTGTTGGTGAAACAAACTAAGGTTTGTTGAGAGATTAAGAAGAATTATAGATGTTTACTTTGAATGGATGGATGACTGGATGGTATTCATCATAGATAACATAGGTGGAGACTGTCACTGTATGCAGAGTCTTAGTTTGAAGAGAATGTAAAAGAAACCGCACCAGAGTAGCAAAGCTGAGGGGAATAATAGTTGTATTTTCAGAATACTCCCTTGACTCACAGTAGTTTGCAAGCACAGCATATATATATATTGTGTATGTATGTAGTTATCAAGCGCCTTCCTCCGACTCCGAGGTCCACGCCCTACCTATGTTAATTTATTTTCCACTGTGTCAGCCAGCCTATCGGCTGGTTACACAATCAATCAAAATAAAGTACCTCATGTCGTCCCATATATAAGCAATGATCATTGGATCAGATATATAATCGGCCTTTTTGTAGTAGTCAGGGCAGGGTGAAAGTGAAATTGAGCAATTGCCCTTGATGTAACAGAGAGAGTATGGCCAGTGCCACCAGTAATAGAAAAATACAATCTTCCCCACCTGCAGACAGTAGTAAATAAAACTAACGTGAGTCTGCGTCATCACTCGAGTATGTTTATCTTGGGCGCAAGCTGACTGAGCTGGCATGCTGGCTGCAACAAGGTTATGTAATTTCACTAAACTAGAGAGAAGAAGAAGACTGATGTCCTGTGTACTCGAGTCCATAGTGCTAGTATAATGCCTGAAACTCCCACAAATGTTAGAGGCCGAGGAAGTGGGAGGACAGATACATACCACCAATGTTATGTACTGTGCTTGCTAGTGCTACTATGCCACTATGTGTTGAATTAATTTTGTGTTACTGTTTTGCTAAGAGAATTGGTAATAGTCTTTTTATCTTTCTTGATATAGCTCCTCCAAAACCAACCAGGAAGGAGTTGGCAGCCATGGCCCTGCGCCGGAAGCTGGAGGCCATCTGTAAAGAGCACCGGTGGCTGGTGGTTCTGGCGGAGGAGGAGGAGGCGGCAGCAGCTGCAGCCTCCTCCAATGCCCCGGGCTCCAACCAGGCCACTCCAGTGGCAAGGTACCGCGGTCAGGCAGCCGCCACACACAATCAACAACATCCAGCACTGCTGCCCCTCCTGTGTATGCAACTGCAGGGCATATGTGCGCCGCATGCTCCTCCGAAATGCGCGACTGGAGGAGGAGGTACAGGAGCTAAAGAAGAGGGTCAAGTTCCTGGAGAGGGACAACCGAAGAGCCTGCTGCCCCTTTTTTAATCCTTTTTTTGGTGGGTGAGAATTGGACATTGGGCTTTATTATCAACATTGGTTACCGTTGGACTTTCTCGTTTTGGACATTGGTTGGGGTTAGAGAGAGGGGTGGGTCGGGTGTTGCAGGATTTTTCACACAGTTTATTTTTGTTAGGGCATTAAATTATATTTATTTATAATTAAACATAGCATACATTGTTAATGTTTTGTGGGGGGGTTACTGTTTTACATCACATGGTTTACTTCATTGCTGCTGCAGGGCCGCAGCCAGTGTTTGATTTAAATAATCTGCAGATTTTGTAACACACAATCAGATAGATGCGGTACCCCTCACTGAGTGACTTGTCCTACTAGTACTGTCAGTCTCTCCTCCTAGTCCATTATTATACCTCCGCCGGCCCAAACATCTTTTCTTACATGTGATTGATGTTTAAGTTAGGCACAGCGATGGCTGCATGACGATGAAGGTTTGGTTTCCGAAGAGAATGGAGATGCCATGGTTGTGGTGGTAGTAGTAGACACTGGCAGTAGCATTTACAAAAAAAGAAAATGAGACAGTCAGTCGCCTGAGAGAGAATCTGGGAGGAGTAGTAGAGTGAAGTAAATAAAACATAATGGTGGCGGGAATAGCCTAGTACAGGGGTACTCACAAACTTTCTCTCAGGGGCCACATTTACAGTGTGGTTTGTGGCCGAGGGCCGCACTGGTGGGGGCGGGATCAGTGGGGGTGGGGGGAGGGGGGCGGGGCTAGAGCAAAAAAAACTGTGTCCATGAGGTTGAACACAGGCCCCTGCAGTGGACGCCTTCGTCCACTGAGCCACCAAACCTGGCATACGCACATCTCTCTCTCTCTCTCTCTGTGTCTGTCTCTCCCTCTCCCTGCCTGTCTCCCTCTCTCCCTCCGTCTCCCTCTCTCCCTCTGTCTCCCTCTCTCCTTCCCTCTCCCTCCCTCCCTCTGTCTCCCTCCGTCTCCCTCCATCCCCCTCTCTCCCCCTCCCTCCGTCTACCTCCCGTCTCCCTCCCTCCCGACGTCTCCCTCTCCGTCTCTCTCCTTCCCTCTCTCCCTCTCCGTCTCCCTCCCCCTCTCCCTCTCTCCGTCTGTCTCCTTCTCTCCATCTGCCTCTCTCCGTGCCTGTCCCTGTCTCTGCCTCTAACTGCCTCTGCCTGCCTCCTGCCTTTATCTGTCAGTCTGTCCCTGTCTATCTATATCTCTCTCTGTCTCTGGGCCTCGGGCAGTGCACACTTCTGTGTCTACATGTCCCCGACACCAGCCCATAAACAGCCCCCCCACTCCCCCCGCTCACTGTGTAATGTAAAAGCCAGCTCTCAGACCCTGCTACCCTCCGTCACCACACCTGGCTCCCACTTCCTGCTGCCCCCGTCACCCTCTGCTATTTCACCCGGCTCTCACTCCTCGCTGGCTCTCACTCCCTGCTGCCCCCCCTCACCTCACTTGGCACTCTCACCCTGCTGTCCTCTGTCACCTCACCCTGCATGTGTGGCAGCCCGGGCTGAGACAGCTTCCCGGGCTGACACACAGCCTCACCGGAGAACTTCACGGGTCTTTAAAAGACCATTTACTTGCTAATGAGGCTTTGTTGTATTTCACCTCTTCATAGCGCCCCTGCATCTCCACTCAGAGGCGCAACTAGAGTCAAATTTCGGGTGGGGGGGGCTAAGAAAACATTTGGGGGGGGAGGCTGATTCTTCAAGCAAAAGGCAGAGTGGAGCTGCAGGGGCTGTAAGCAGGGGTGAACACCATCAAAGCCTCGTTAACAAGCAAAAGGTCTTTTAAAGACCTGTGAAGTGCTCGGGTGCGGCTGCGTGTGTTCCTGGAAGGCTCTCTCATCCCATGCAGCCAAACACGACGGCGGGCTGAAGCCCTTTGAGTCCAATGGGCGTTGTACGCCTGTCTCCACTCTATCCTGGAATCTCCTGGCCCCCATAGAGCAGTCTCTCTCGGAGTCCGGCGGTGTTTGCTGACACACTTTGAAAAATACAAAAAACCAAGGTACGATGTCTGGATGGTCGCGGGCCGCCAAGGAAGGCTTGCCGGGGCGCTGGCGGCCCGCGGGCCGTACTATGAGTACCCCTGGCCTAGTACAACAAGTTACAAACTGTAGTTGGGTTGAGTCACTCAACTAGGCCTACACTCGATACAAGCGTAACCTTTAGTGCTGTGTGTAATAGCATGTCAAATCCAATCGATGCTGGCAATTAATGATGATGGATTAGGTTATTTTGGTAAAAAAGTTACCTCTCAAATATACTGATCATGGGTGGGCAAGCAGAAGAAGATCCTCGCCCTGCCTTGAAATTGAATTAGTGTTGCTTTGGCCACATCCGCCCCAGCAAGCGTGTGATCAATCATTGGTGTACATTTAATTTAGTCACACCTCAACAAATCACACAGCCCGGGGGAAGAGGGTTAGGGTTTGATGAATGGTTGGGAAGGGGGGATTGGGGAAAGGTTTGACAAAGAAAAACAGTACGCATGGACAAACAACAAAATACAATATTTGTAGACTATCATATCCATAAATCTGTTAAGGGAGGAAAAGGAAATGCATGCATGATGATGATAACTTGATGGTTAATGATAAGTAGTACTTACTAACTACAACTAGACAATTAGACAGTACAGGGCAGCAGTATATTAATATTATACAATTTGCCTTGCCTGTCTGCCCTCAGAGAGACCCAGATTACATACAGTTTGTGTTCTGTTGTACTCGGCTTACTTTTAAAGATAGCAAAGAAAATTTAAAGATAGTAGGGATGAATTATAAGCAGAGAGCAAACATAACAACAACACACAGTAGTAATGATTGAAGACAAAAAATGAATCTAATTATTTAAAAGATGATGAATGTGATACTGTTACTGTGTTATCCTGGTGAAAATGGGGAGTTGCATCTCAGCATTCCTCTTGGTCCTCCCTTCCATGGATGCTCCGTCCATCAATCTTGGGTGACGCCACTGCCTGCCTGGCAGATATAGATTCATTGGTAAGGTAAGTGTGCGTTGTTTTTCCAAGTATAGCACAGGGTAAGGGCCAGCCTGTAATTGTAGATGGAAAAACAAAAGGGATATTGAAAAACCAAGTAGAAAAAAATGCATAAATTACGGTGGAGTGCAACAAGAGCACTTTCAGAGGCATCATGTCTACTCTAGTCTGTTTCCAGCATTAACCTATAACAACAACAGAACAAAGCAGGCCCACGGTAACGGCACCCTTTGCACATCCTCCATTTAGTGTACATATTTTGACACAGATCCAGCAACATAGCATTTTACAAATTAAGTGACAAAATCAATGCACCGCTGTCAGTCATACCACACTACGCTCGACTCCACCACTACACAGACATGTAGGTCTGCTGTGGTTGTTGTTGACTTTACCTTTTATGCCACTCATGAAACGCCCTGACCTATTCCATCAATCATCTCCGATCCTACTGAGTGACTGTGAAGATATTATGTCACTGTGTGCACTGTACAGATTGAGTCCCCTTTCTATATTCAAAATGCAATGTATCGGCCTGAAGTAGAAGTACAAATTTGTTATTAAAAATACAAGAAGGGAAAAATTGCCTTGAGTTACTTTTGGTGTGTAGATTAGATAATAGTACACAATGAATTAACTTCATGCACAGCAAACAACAACACCACAAATCACTCAGTCAGCATCCAATGCATGGCATCATTCATTACCTGTTCCTTCTCATCTGCAGTTAATGGGCAGTCTCTCTTGGCTCAGAAAGGAGGATAGCTATAGTAGTCATCATCGTGTTCCACTTCTTTTGGAGGGACTTTACGAGGAAAGATTTTCTTTTTTCATCATCTGACTTGAGGGCAATGGATTTAGGAGGATTCAGGAGGATGGAGGAGCAGGATTCGGAGGAGTGGACTGTGAAATGCAGACAGCTGAAACTCATATATGGCAATAAAAAGACTAGAAGACGGTGGTGATGGATTTGTTGTGATTCGAAGTTTCGAACCAGAAAGACAGACACACAAATAAAAGTAAATAAGGGAGGAAGACAGTAAGAAGTGCAAGCCTAATTGTCAGGGAAGTATAGCTCGTCCTCAAACTCTGGGGGTTTAACCAGAAGTAGGTAATCATCATCTAACACACTACTTCCGTCATCTGAGCCGCTTTCCTTATCTTCCTCCGTTAATTCATTTATTGTGTAATTCAGTGGTTTAAAGTGCTGATTCATTTTGATCATGGTTAACCGCTCCACGTTTTTGGGCGAGAGACTGGTCCTTCTCACTGTTACAATGAAACCAGCAGCACTGAAAACACGTTCAGAAGAGACACATGTGACAGGGAAAGCCAGATAGTTTATCGCCAGCCTGCTGAGAAGTGGCCATTGGCCCCTTTCCCCATACCAATACCGCAATGGATTTTGATCAATGTACACCTCTGTTGGGTCATCCAGATAGGCCTGGACCATCCGCTCAATGTTCAGGGGTGCTACACTTTGTTCGGCCTCTTTTGTCTGTGCATCAGCACTGGACCTAGCAAGTCCTTGCTGTAAATACCAATCCTTTAACGATTTTACTGGGGCTGATGATCCGGTTCTTGCTGTTGTCGATAGTGTTGGTAAGTGTTCTGAGCCAAAGGCACTGCCCTCAGGCTCCAAAGTTGAACTTGACGTCGGATACCCTGCTGCAGTACTTGTTGTGGGTTTATGTAGGGGGCTTTTAATTACCAGCCGTTCATTTTCCTGGCTGCCTCAGCTATCCCAAGTTCTGTACCGGGCAACATCTACTTCTGAAAAAGGAATTAATGTCTTACTGTTCAGTGCCGATTTGGACCGTGGATCCAGACTCGTGGCACAAATGTAATGTTCTTGTGACAAAATCTTATTTTGCACCCTTGTATTGTCAGCTAAGCGACGGAATAAGCTCTCCATGAACTCATATGCTTCTTTTTTTTCCTCTACACCTTTGTACACTACAGACACCTCCTTCAGCTGTTGCTCTAGCATGTGCAACAATGGGATAGCTTGGCCCATAGTACAGTCCTCCTCGCTGACTACACGTGTGAAGACCTCGAAAGGAAGAAGCATCTCAGTCAGGCATTTAACTAGGCACCATTGGTCCATCTGAAGGGTAATGCCTTTCAAAGTAGCATCCCCTCTTCGCATGACATATTCATTGATTGGTCTGTACTGCTCAAACAGACGGTCAAGCATGTAATAAGTTGAGTTCCAACGTGTTGCCACCTCCTGGATGAGTGCTTTGACTGGCATTCTATAGTCACGTTGAATGATCCTCAGCTGCTTCTAAGCTTTAAAAGAATGGCTGAAATGAGTGCATGTTGTTCGGCAGGTGGTCAGTAAGTTGCTGACTATGGCTTCTTTTTTCAGAAAGTCTTGAACTATAATGTTAATGCAGTGCGCCAAACACTGGACCCTGATATAGCTACCAAGCTCCATTGCCTTAAGTACATTACTGCCATTATCTGTGGAAACAAAACCAATCTTAAGCCCGCTTAGGCGCAGCCATTCAAAGACCTTTCTGTGAAACTCTTCCAGAATGTTTACAGCAGTATGAGATTTCTCCATGGGGCGAACATGGCTACAGTTGCATGTTTCCGAGTAGCATTTAAAATCTCAGCTGTGTCAACAGCACTACTTCAGATAGCTTATCTCTAACCGCCACAAAAGAGACCTAATGTACAGTGATTCACATGTAATCAGTGGCTTGACAACTGGTCCACATGTCTGTTGTCAAGTGGATATTGTGAACAGCACTCTGCTGCAAAGCTTGTCCAACCAATTCCAGCACATCGTGTTGTAGTGCTGGAACAGCAACTCTGGCGAAATTGGACCGGCTGGGAACCTTCCATTTAGGGCAGATGGCTGACACAAATTCAAGGAAACCCACCCCTTCCACAAATGAAAAAGGGAGAAGGTCCAGCGCTAAGATTTTAGCCAGCTTCACCTTGCACAACCGTGCCATTGGGTGGTTGCGTTGGTACTGCCCCTTCGACATAAGCATGCTCTCAGTGGTAGGCTGGATTATTTTCCTTTGTGGTGCAGCTGTTTTGAAGCCAGTTAGGCTCCATGATGCACATTTTTTCATTGCAGTACTCAGTTGCCTTGGCGTCTCAGTCTGACTCTGTGTATGACTCTTACTGCTGTGCCACTGAGATGTTGCTGAGGATGTGGGTGGTACCACTACACTGCTGGGGACAGGGCTAAAAATGTCTTCCTCTTGTTCACCTTCCACCGTGATCATATCTTCCCCTAATTCTTCATCCCCAACAACAGCAATGGGTTCAGCGTTACTTTTTTCTAAGCGAAGTAGGTGAGCCTCTCAATGGATACTGTGGTGTATTTTGAGATGACTTGTTTGGCCTCCAGTACCATAGTTTGTACCAAGCTTACCCCGCCTAACAGCCTGTCGACAAATTGAGCACATAGCAATGTTCTCCTCCTTACTGCTAACCAAAAAGAAGTCCCAAACTGGGGAGGAGAACTTTCTGGCGCTGCTGGATGTGCCACTTTCAATACCGGATGAACTGGAGGGTGGGCTTGGAATGTGATCCTGTGCAGCTACACTACCACTACGTACTGAGGTGGAGGTTGAGCTGGATGTAGGTCCCTGCCGGGATTTTGCAAATGCAAATATGGAAGCTGGAGGTCGTGTTGGTGTTATCTGTGTTGGTGGTATCCGTGCTACTTTACTCGCAGCGATTTTGGATAGGGTAATAATGTTGGTCTCCATCTCCTTTGGGCATGGAGTGATGTTCATGATGACTGGCTCGTCATCATCATCTCCCCCTCTTGTACATCTACCTCCATAACTCTAAGGCTTTCTGGATCCTTCCTTTTCACTAGCCTTGTCTTGTGGCGTGCATCATTCTCAGACTGAGCTGCTTGCTTCCAAGCGGCATGTCGATCATCCGAAGCGGGGCTTGAAGAAGAAGATGATGGACTAACCCTCCTTTTCCTTGCTGGGGGTCTGGAAGACAATGGATCTTCTGAAACAGTGGCTTGCTCCACTTTGTCTGCAGGAAGCTCGATTTCCTGAAATGCCCCTACTTCAGGAGGAACAACTACTACTGTGGGCTGTTGTTGTGGCTGTTCTTGCTGCTGTTCTTGTGGCTATGGCTGTTCTTGCGGCTACAGCTGTTCTTGCAACTGCTGCTGTTCTTGCGGCTGCTGCTGTTCTTGCGACTGCTGCTGCGCCTGCTGCTGCCCACTTATCTGCTGAGTTTCCGCCTGCCTTGATTGTGTACTACTATGCGATAATGACATTTAAACATCGCTGCTCATTAGTAGACAGGCTACCTCTGCGACACTCATGGGCTTGGGCCTAGGTTGGTGGGGCTGGCCTGCTGATGCGGAGGTGCTGCTCCCAGCTTGGTCCCCGGACAACGCTGCTGCAGGCGTAATTTTCTTTTCTCCCAAAAAACACCTGGAGCGGCACACCAGTCTTGGTAAGTGCCACTTCCTTTTTCTTAGAAGTGTGTTGAAGAGTTGGGACAAGAAAATGCCATCTTTCTTAAAGTGGCATTTTCTGAATTGTGATTAAAATTCCACCTTCACCAGTAAAGAGGGCTTTTAATGGCAATTCTTCAGAGACTAAATTCTACTTGTCCACCTTCTCCCAATTGGAAGTTACAGCTCATTAAATGTAGTAAGGTAACCCCAATGTTATCCTATGGGAGAGGTAGGCCTTGCAGTAGTAAAAAACAAATGTAGGATTTGTTTTTTACAACAGGGACATGTAAAAATTAAAAGTACATGTCCTACTTTTTAAATACACTGCACCCTGCCCCTGGGGCTTCCTTGTGCAGTGCTGCACACACAGACTACAATCCCAGGCTAGAAACATGTTTAGAATGGCTATTTAAGAGACGGCACAATCAGTGGTGTAGGCCCACAAGTAGCGTCTCATTTATAAGCCCTGGGTACAAGTGGTATAAATCTACTAGGGATTTCCAAGTAAATGAAATGTGCCAATTGGGTATAAGCCAGTTCCACCATCTTTTAAGGAGAGAGTACAAGCCCTTTAGCACCGGTTAGCAATGGTATAATACGCAGGGTCTAAAAAACGAGATCACCAAAACGAGAAGTTAAGGCAAAAGGTTTGGGTGACGACCACCCTAAGGCTGACAGGTCTAACACCATTCTTAATTTATACAGCCTGTAACCCTCTTGTTCTGCACTTTTAAACACTAAATCAAGATGATTTACTATCCTTCTAGAGAGTTGTTTGAAAAGTTCAAGAAGGAACCCATTAGGTCCAGAAACTTTACTGCTTAACATCTGAGTGAAGTTTTCTGAGATTTCTTTTATTGTCAACAGTCACTCATGCTCCGCTCTATGATTTTGGAGTCAGCAAATCAAAGATAAGTGTTACATCATAGCTGCAGTTCACTAGGAGTGTGCAAAGTTGGAAAGTTTCCTCTTGTTAACTTTGGGTATTTCTCGCAAACACTTTCTACTTTATGCAGAGGTTCCTCTTAGTTTGAACTTTAGCATCAAAATAGAGACTAGCAAGTACTTTAACAAACATCTAAGCGTGACCACCCACATCATGTTCACTACCAAAGGCGCAGTATACCAACTCAGGCTTCTTAGAAAAATCAAGCCATTCCTTTCACTACTTGACTTCCAAAATGTGTTACAAGCCTTTGTAATCTGCAGACTAAGGCTAAACTCATCGACTAGCAATCAGAGCAGGTAGCTAAAATCACAACACTCCCTCTCTGATCAGACTTAAATGGCGACCTGTCGAAGCACGTTGCTTCCTAAGGATAGCCTGTATCACAATTAAAGCACCACACTGCAAAACCCCAAAATAACTTGGCACAGAAACTTACCTTGTCCAATGGAACTCGTACACTGAGAAGCTCGAACTCTCTACTCCATGAACCTTCCAGATTTCAAAACAAAAAAAAAAACACCTATTCTCGATCCTTCACTGGTGGTGTGCCCAGAATATGTAAGTCCTTACCTCCAGAGATCCACACAAATCCCTCCTTGTCCTAGAAGAAGAATGTGAAAACTCTACTTTTTGAAAGATAATTAGCCAAGTGATCGATCTCAATATACGATGATAGACCTTATGCCTATGAGCCATAGGACTTATGAGCCCGCCATGGTATACTGTCTGGACGCATCCTATGGAAATATACCTTTACATGTAAATCCCTGCCTACACTATCATGTAGTAACCTCCCTGCTTAAGGTGTAATGGACATGCGTAAACTGGTATTGTAACCGAAATGCTTAAAGTGCTTTTCACCTACAAGTACTCTGTTCTCTGTCTTCTTTATGCTTATCTTACACTGATACTCTCAGGTCATGTTCTTACTTAATAAAACTCTCACATAAATAAATCGATCTTAAATAAACTTAGTAGGAGAGCGTAATTTGTGTTGACTTATTTGTGAGTAAACGCTAAGCAACGTGTGCAGTTGCATACAACATGCCAGTGAGTTACCTGTATGGCTCGGCTTCAGAGTAGTCACGAGAAAACGCTAGTAAAGGGATGTGCCCTCATATAAAATGCTCGCACGTTACTGGTCCTGTAACATTCACAATACAAAACTAGGGGAGCGCACGGGTGTGGGGTAATGGTGGAGGCCCGAGCCATCCGAAAAACGCTCTTGGATTTTTGTTAAAGATACAGAATCACAACGTGTACCCTACATCTAGGTCTAGTTTAAATACGTGTCATGATATATCTTCTTATAGGCTGAAAGAGTGATACATTGAACACCATTGCTATAAATATGTTTTTCTTAAAAAAAAAAAAGTTAACTCAATTGTTAGGTAAGAAATGACAGTTCTAGGCCATGAATGTGATGCGATTCTGGAAGGCCTGAGATAAAAGACGGTTTAGTCCATCATCTGCTGCTCATATTTGTTTATGAGCCGAGAGTAGGCTGCAGGGACATTCATAATTAAAGGACTTTGCCAATTATTTATTTTTGCCTCTAAGACACTTGCAAGTGAACTGTTTGAGTTCTGTAGCATAAACTGACTTAGCAATCATGAGTTGATAAATTAGGAGTCAAGTCAGAAGTAAATGGTGTTAAATTAGCTCTCCTATTAGTTGTTGTTAATGAGATTCCACTTGCCAGCATAGTTTATTATGCTGTATTTACATTATCAATGCTTACACTACGGCAAACTTTGCTCAATTAGTTGCACTGGCGCCTGTGCCTTGTGCAATGTTAATGTACTTAAAAAATAATAATCTTTAGCTGCAACAAGAGTAAGTAATGTGAATCAGCCGCTTGCAGCCCACTGGTACCGTTTCTGTCACGAACCCTGCACTAACAAGAGGCGAAGTTGAGAACAGAAAACTTTCAGGCTCCCCACACGTTGATGGCTTTAACTTCCATAGTAAGCACTAGCTAGATCCTTTGAAGTGAGGCGCCACATGTAAGTACTCCACTTCCTCATTTGGGAGAGAGGGTGCTCTGTCCGTGTGAAAAGGACAGTTAGATGATGCCGATGGTCCAGTTGCACCTAATAAGATCAGATATTCTGCATCTGTACTAAATGCACCCACCACCACCACCGTCTGTCCCGGAATTAACGACTTAAAAGCAGCGCCATCTTGGTTCGAGGGTTCATGAGCAATAATGAATCCCGGGATTTCTGATCTGTTCATTGGAACTAAGTGCTGGTGCTGCAAATAGTGAATCCTGCGCTGAATCCTATTTGGAATACCAATTTCACTGTCCCCTTATCACTTTGTGAGCGCGAGCAGGACCCCTGACCTCAGCCAGGAACCTGCTCTCTGCCCCCGTAGCTCCGGTCTGCCATGCTGTGCCTCCGCCAGGCAGGTAGGGGTTCGAGCCTAGGTTGCCTTCCTGCTGTAACTCGCTCGCTTTTTGCCCACATTGTTTGTCATCTCTAGCCTTGCTTTGCCTTGATGCACCTCCTGTTGTAATTCTCTCGCTCTTTGCCCACATTGTGTGCTGTCTTTTGCCCTGCTGCGCCAGTTGTTTTCACTGTGCCCTTAATGTTTCTCATCCTCCTGCTGTTCCGCCCGTTTCCCGCTTCCCTTCCCGCCGCTGCTGTCCCCACGGCCCCTCCCCTCTGCCGTTTCCCACTCCCGCCTCCCAGCTATACCTCCTTCCGACCGCCCCTATAAATGCCGCCCGCTGCGCGGCCGTGGCGCTGGCGCGCCTAACCGACAGCATCCAGCGCCAGGAACCCTGGACCTCCGCCCGCCAAGGCTACGACCCAGCGGCACTCCACGCACTCAACCCAGGCCGCAACAACAACTGCAAGCTAGCGTCACCGGCCGACACCCACAGACCCTTCAGCTGCCACCGCTGCCGGCACACCCACAGCACCGCCAGGAACACGGACCCAGTGCAACCCGCCCACAAGAACACACCCGAACCAAAGACCCTGCAATGCATCCTCCTCAACGTCCGATCCCTCCACAAACACGCCACCGAAATCTGGGACCTCCTCGACAGCACCACCCCGTACGTAGAGTTCTTCACCGAAACCTGGACCAACGCCACCTCGGGACTGGACATCGCCATCACCATTTTCCAAGGATACAAGATCTCCAGGAAGGACCACCCCACCTGCCAGGGAGGAGAAATCGCCATCGTCCACAAATCCTCCCTCCGCCTGAGCACATTCCCCACGAGCCCACTGACCTGATGGAACACCTTCACTTCAAGATACCGGCCAGCCCCACCACCACCCTCCGAGGGACCCTCATCTACCGACCCCCTAGACCACGCGGACCTTTCGCCAACTCCATCACGGACATCATCTCCCCGCATGCCATCACATCCACCAACTACACCCTGCTGGGAGATCTCAACTTCCACCTCGACAACCAACTGGACCCCAACACCACATCCCTCCTGGACAACCTCCATAACATTGGACTCCACCAGATCGTGACCAAACCCACGCACTCAGCAGGACACACCCTCGATCCCCTCTTCACAGCAGGAAAATCCATCACCTTCAACCACACCACCAAACTCCCATGAACAGACCATCGATGCATCCACTTCACCTTCAAAACACCCACCACCCTCAGAGGACAGCAACTGCTCCCACGAAGAAACTGGACCAGAATCACCGACGACCAGCTCACCTCCACACTCAGCAACTCCATCACGGAAAACAACCCCAACACCTCCTTCTCAAAACCTCAGCAAAAAACTCAGCACCTTTTTCCACCACAAAACCAAGAGCATCTACGACAACTTCGACAAAGACAACCAACACACTGAACCCTCACCAACCACTCCCGACACCCTGAAACCAGCGATTGACAACTGGACAGCCCTCACCACCGAAGACACACTGAATACAATGAAGTCAATACACTCCGGGGCCCCCATGGACCCCTGCCCCCATAACATCTTCAACAGAGCACCTACACCATTGCACCCATGCTCCGCCACACCATAAACCACTCCCTGGCGACCGCCTCATTCCCCGACGACTGGAAACACACCGAGGTCAACCCCCTCCTGAAGAAACCCTCGATGGACCCCACCGACCTAAAAAACTACAGACCCATCTCTCTGCTCCTGTTCCCAGTGAAAATTATCGAGGAAGCCATCAACAGCCAACTCGCCACATTCATCGAAGAGCACAACATCCTCGACTCCTCCCAATCTGGCTTTAGAAAAAACTACAGTACGGAAACCGCCATCCTCGCCGCAACAGACGACATCCGCACCCTACTAGACAGATGAGAAACAGTAGCCCTCCTCCTCCTTGACCTCTCAGCGGCGTTTGACACAGTCTCTCACCACACACTAATACGCAGACTCCACAACGCAGGGATCCGCCCTTCGACTGGATCCACTCCTTCCTCTCCGGCAGAACGCAGCGAGTCCGACACCCTCCTTTCCTCTCGGACTCTACACCAACCACATGCGGAGTCCCCCAGGGGTCCACCCTCAGCACAATGCTCTTCAACGTCTGCATGGCTCCGCTCGCCCCCATCATCAGAACATACGGACTCAACATTGTGTCATACGCAGACGACACCCAACTCATCCTCTCCCTATCCAACGAATCCAACACTGCCAGACACAACCTTCGAGAAGGCATGAAAGCCATCGCCAAATGGATGAAAAACAGCTGCCTACAACTTAACACCAACAAAACAGAAGTACTCATCATGGGCCCAAACCCTGACGCCTCGACCGACTCCTGGTAGCCCCCTGCCCTCGGAAGCCCACCCACCCCCACTGACCACGCACACAACCTGGGAATCATCCTGGACTCCGAGCTCAAAATGGACCGCCAGATCAACTCAGTCTCGTCCTCCTGCTTCCACACCCTCCGCCTCCTACGCAAGAGTTTCAAATGGATCCCCCTCGAACACAGGAAGACCGTCACACACGCCCTTGTCACCAGCAGACTCGACTACGGCACCGCACTTTACGCTGGAATAAACAAAAACCTCACCCGCAAGCTACAGAACATCCAGAACACTGACGCAAGACTGGTCCTCAACCTGCAAAGACACTGCTACATCTCCCAGCACCTGCACACACTCCACTGGCTTCCACTGGAGGCTAGAGTCACCTTCAGGATGCTCACCCACGCACACAAGGGGCCCTCCATGACACAGGACCAGCATACCTGAACAGCTGACTCAAATTTCACGCACCCCAAAGGACCCTACGATCATCCCAGCTCTCCTACAGCACCCCCGCACCAGAAAGACCAGATCGGGAGGCTGCTCCTTCTCCTTCCTCGTGGCCAGAGCCTGGAACACCCTTTCGCTCCACCTCAGACAGACATCATCACTCCCCATCTCCGCAAGAAACCTCAAAACCTGGCTCTTCGACAGACCCCCTCCTTGATGGACTGTAACCTACACCCCCTCACCCACCAGCGCCTTGATACCCTTCCGGGTGAGTAGTCGCGCTTAACAAACTCCTGATTGATTAATTGACTTCCTGGTAAATGGTAATCTTGTTTAATGTGTTGCTTGGAATATTTCCTACTAGTTCTTCCCTAGCATTTCTCATTAGTACACCTTTGGGGTCCTCAGTGCCTTAATCCTTACCTACATTTTTCTGACCACCCAACCTCTTTCCTCAACGCCCTTGAAGGGATCTCATTCCCATGCCCCTACTTGCAAATTCATCCATTGATTGTATCAGCAAACCTATTTGGCACTCTATTCATCAAGCCCATTCCCCTCTCATTCATCATATTGCCTGTACCTTCACTGATTTGTATGCGGAATCTTCCTACAATGCTTCTGGCAAGCTAACTTCCAAATGCTATCCTTCCATTTCCCTTTCATCACGTAAATGTTTGGTTTTTTCAGTTAACTCGCCCACAAACTTCTGTGCATTCACCCACATTCTAGACTCCACCCATTCCAATGTACTGAGGCTATCAGTCTACTGCAACTAAGTCCAGTACAGCCACACCTCTTCGATCGTATTCCTCAACCTCTTAGCAGCATTCATCATGTTTCACCATGTTTGCTACTGTTGCTTCCCAAGGAGTCAGTGTTGCACCACTCATTCGGTTCTTCCGCAACCCTCATATCCTTCTTTCTCGGCCTTCTGGTACCCCTCATACACTCTCCTTATTTATCCCTGCGGGTGTCACACAAGGCTTAGTTTCGGTCGCGTCACGAAAAACACCTTCAGTGGTATTATCCTCTTCTATTCTAGCTTCACGTGTCATCATTTTAAGAATAACAACAAACATACAACCTTCTCCATGCAAGCCTTCACTTTCGATCAATAATCTACATTTGACGCACGGAAATTCAAAGCTAAACAGCCTTTCTGTTCCTCATGCTTATATCATCTACGATGCTTCATTGGTCTGCAACGCTTGGAGTGTGGCCGGAGCAAAACTGAGAAGTAGGGCTGGATCTTGTGACATTAACCATTTGCATGGAGGGTCTGGATTCCTGCAAAGCCATGTAACCTAGCTGAAAGCAATTAAGGCTAACTATATGCAGCCCGAAATCCTGCTTGATGCAAATATGCAATGAGCACCATTTCGCACTTATGGATGCATAGTACATAATACTGCGCTCTGGGTATCGGCTCATAAGGCGATGTAATACTTTTCAGCCTCCTTGTCTCTAGCTTGTCTCTATCTTACGCATGCAACTTTAGTTGTAATGTAGCTGGAAATCTACTACATTTAACACCATTGATTACCTACAGTACAAAATGATATGACATGAAACCCCTCAGATGCAAGGTTTTTGTTAGACTGGTTTATGCCAGAGTCCTGCATTTATCACAAAGTTTCCATGAGATACCTCTTGGCTAACCTCAAGCAAATAGCTTAGCACTGCAAGTCACGTTGTAATGATATTTGATGTTATTTTTATGTATGCACGGATAAAATTGCAGCATGTTTTCTATTCTTGAGCCTATTTTATTTTATAGGGCATCTCTGCATTGCGGCGCACTCCTTGAGAGGAACTTTTACCTAATCGCTCATTTTCATACCAGGCCTTATTCCTTATGTCCTGCTCTCCAGTCCGCCACGGCACTGATGATTGTGCGGAGAGAGCATGAATTTCTGCCCCACTTCCAGGTTGACAATCGAAACCACCATCTTGGGCGGATTAGTGGTCTACCCGCGCTGCCCATAGCTGGGGGGTGTATATTTAGGACGGATTATAGTGCGAATGTGTGCTGCTGGCACACCGAAGGTCCTCTCCCAACCATCACCAGGCACCTGAACAACTGCTCCTCAGACAGCAAGGTTAATGTCACGGCGAGATTGCACTATTGTTCTACCAGACTAATTCAAGACTCATTAGAATAGCCCATCAGGCTACATTTTGTACTTGCCATCTCCCACTTCTCTGGAAGGCCCAGTCTCATGTATTGGCTGCATGTTCTTCTGTTTCTCCTATGCTTGGGTAACAGAGGTGGTTGGCTCTGCACTAACTGTTGTTTGTCCAACATCCAAAATCCTTTGGTCGGCTCCAATTAAAGGTTCCTCTGAACCTGACCTCAAATCCTGCACTCCTGAACCTACTCCAGAGGATGAATGGCCTGTACTGCAACATTAGTTTCACGCCACAAGATTCTACTAAATGATGGGATCTTATATCCTCCCTCTCTCCAGACTTAAGTTTTTCATGGAAACTGAATTCAGCAGCACTTCCTTGTATCCGTTAGCCCTTCCCAAGAACTACCAACTTGTTAAGCTGGACAGAGAGTCTAGACCAGAGGAACAGCGTTGCCATTGGTTTCCTGGATACATTTAATGTAGTACTTATTGAGATCATTCTAATTGATTGTGTATCTTTAAAATTGAACTCTCGGCTAAAGAACATTGGAAGGGTGGGCTATCTACTACCCACCCTGAGCTAAGAAATAGTCCATCCATTTGCTAGAAGATTACATTGTGCCTCATATATTGACATCTAGCAACTTTTTTTTGGCTGGGTGATTTTAACTTCAAATGTGAAGACTCCTCAAAATCTGGTGCAGCACAACTTCTGTCAGATATGGAAATGATAAGTCTCCAAGAGAAAGTTGTTGATCCTACCACGTGGCAGGTCACACTTTAGACCTTATTTTCACTAATTCACTTGCTTTCAGTAGTGAAGCTCTACTACCTCTGACTTCGTCTGATCATCATCTGATTAAGTTTCAAATCCCTAAAGCACATGAGACTGACATGGCCAGAAGTGCTTGCAGAAGACCCATGAGACAATGAAAACTATTCTTACCTGACTCTTTCTCCAAGGCTTTTCAACCCTTGGAGATCACTCAGAGTAGTGACATGAACTCTGCTCTTGTGTACTACTGTAGCCCTCTCTCCCTAATGTTCAACAAGATCACCCATCTTAAGCAGGTACCAACCACCTTCAGCAGAGGCCATGCTCCTTGCTACACAGCTGAATTAAGAGGTGAGAAATCTATGTGCAAAAGGCTTGAAAGGAAATGGCGCCAGACTAAAATCTCCTCAGACAAAGAAGCATACAAATGAATCCTTGATAGTACCACAAAAAATCAAATTGGCCACTATAAAGTACATAACTAACAAAATTGTGCATGCCGGCAACTTGGGTAAATAACTCTTTCAAGCGCTAAATATATTTATTAAACCACACACTTGCATTTGTGCCATCCCGGCATCACATGTCTTTTGCGATTCTCTTTCAGACTTCTACCAGGAGATAATAAACACAATTTATAAGAACTTCCGTACTGTTCCCAGGCAGTTAGTGGAGTTATCCAACTACAACTCGCTGCCTCCTAAGGCTACCTCCTATTTGGAGAGGTTTGAACCCTGCACTCAGAAGCAAATTTTGGGGCAGTTTGCAATAAGCCAAATCTGGCTCCCCTCTGGACTTGTGCCCTCCCAGCATCACAGTTAGTTTATCCAAGTTGATTACACTTTCCTTTGCTTCTCTCTTTAACTTCTCATTGGACTGGGTTAAAAAATGCAGTGGCCTGGAAAGCTGTGCAGGTCTCCCCGATTCTGAAGAAATCGAATGCCTACCTTGGAAACCTCTCTAACTACCATCTCATCTAGCTGCTTCCTCTTTTAGAAAAAATCCTGGACAGCCTTATAAATAAACTGCTAGCCACAGATCTGGAAGAGCATGAGATCCTTTATCCTTCACAATCTGGATTCACAGCATGTCATAGCACTGAGAACATGCTGATTGCAGTTACAGATACCATCAGACTGTCCCTTGATGTTGACACTCCAGCTATACTGGTGCTGTTGGACTTGTCGCCAGCTTTTGACACCATCTTTCATGCACTACTAATTCGCAGGCTTTATGATAGAGTCATCTATTGCAAGTGCTACAATGGTTTATGGATTTTCTGGAAAACCAGACACAGAAGATTTCTTTGGACGCTAAGTCACGTACAATGCTTGTCAGCTAGGGGGTTCCTCCGGGATCTTCTTTAAGTTCCATATTATTCAACAACTAATTAGCCCCTGTTACACAGATTGCCAAAGCATGTTGCTTTGAGGTAATATCTTACGCTGATGACACTCAACCTGTCATCTCCTTTGGACATGATCTGAAAGGGTTAAAATCCAGATTTTCAGACTGAATGAGGCAGTAGTGGCCTGGATGACTAGCAGCTGTCTGCAATGGAACAATGACAAAACCAAGATACTGCTGTTTGGAAAAGCTCAGCAGTCCAAGACTGCAGATTTGTGGCCTCTGAACATGGTCTGGCCCCAACTCAAAGGCAGATAGTAAAGAATCTCGGTACTAAGCTTGACCAGATTATGTCCATGAAGGACCGTATTTTGACCATTGCAACATGTGCTTTACCACTATATGTCTGTTGAAGAAAGCGTTCCGATGGCTCTTGCCATCCACTAGGAAAACCTTAGTACATGCCTTAATTACGAGCCGCTTGGACTACAGAAGTGCCTTGCTTGTAGCAGCCAATGATATGCTGAAGCCCAACTTCAGGTTGTACTAACACAGACACCTGACTGGTATGCAGTCTACCTTCAGACTTTTCTTTGGCCTCCACTCTAAGTTGCTGACCGGTAAAGGCCCAATCTATCTGTACAGAAGACTTAGCCATTACTGGCCCATCTGACAGCTCAGATCGAAGGACAAGGCCTTACTAATAATTCCTCAAATCCGGACCTTGAGATTTGGTGGTAGGTCCTTTTCGTATCTTGCCCCTTTCTATTAGAACAAACTCCCCTTTCAAATCTGCTCATGCCCTGATCTGGGAAAATTAAAAAAAACTCCTGAAGACGTGGCTGTTCTAAGTAGTCTTTTGGCCCTGAGTTAGTGAAGTGTCAAGATACAACTTCGGGCGTGAGTCGTCGCGCTAAAACAAGTGCCCATAACATACTACATTTATCACATATTCCCACAGTTTGACAAGAGCTAGCACTAAACACAGTGTATGAAAATGCTGTCAAAATAAATTAAATGTTATGGTCATGGGTTAGTGAATATCACGAATGGGAAGAGACAAGGGACTGAGCCTTCTGTGACTCCCTTATCAATATCTAAATCTCACTCAACAGAGAAGAGCTAAAAAACGTTGTTCCTTTCCCCAGATTGGGGGACAGTGAGATACTAAAAATCATACACCTACCCACAATGGGATGGTATGTCTCATATCCAACCCTACCAAAGACAAATCAAGGGAAGACAAAAAATGTCTTAATACTGCCCTCACACACTTTGCAGTGTCATGCTTCATCATAGGGCCGCATCATACATCCAGGTGCAGACCAACACACTGGATGGAGCGCAAGTTTTTATATGAAGAATAGTGGTGAGGGTAGAGTAAATGTGAAGTGACACAAAACAAAACGCAAAGGCGTGACACAACTAAAAGAAAAACATATATTCCCCTTAGGAACGGGACCAAGATGGTGCAGATACATATAATTAAGACTACCTAGTGGTCAACACTCAATTTTTTGTTTTTGTTAACCCCTGATAGGATTAAAACATAGAATCTGGGATATTCAGGGTGTTTACATTCTTATTGTGTGCGTTAGACAATGTCCAGTTGTCACAAACTGTGCTCTTGTTGTCACACTTACTCCAAAGAGACACTGTCTCTAATGTCCTCACGCCAGTCCTCCGTCGACGGAGGACTGGCATGAGGACATTAGAGACAGTGTCTCTTTGGAGTAAGTGTGACGACAAGAGCACAGTCCCACTAAGGTCCCGGGTTCAGAGAAGTACTTATGAACTCTTAAATTTGATTCCTCTTGGAAATTTCCAGAGTTTGTGACAACTGGACATTGTCTAATGCACAAAATAAGAAGGTAAACACCCGAATAGGGGTGAAGACCATAAGCTAGGGACCATCACCATGACGAATGCCAGAGCGACCCGGTTGGGCGCAAGAAAAGCTGTCAGAAACATGTTGGTATTTGCAGTGGGGATATAAGGGTCGTTACCTTCCCTGAATACCCCAGATTCTATGTTTTAATCCTACCAGGGGTTAACAAAAATAAAAAATTGAGTTTTGACCCCTAGGTAGTCTTAATTATATGTATCTGCACCGTCTTGGTCCGGTCCTAAGGGGAATATATGTTTTGTCTTTTAGTTGTGTCACGCCTTTGCGTTTTGTTTTGTGTCACTTCACATTTACTCTACCCTCACCACTATTCTTCATAAAAAAACTAGCGCTTCATCCAGTGTGTTGGTCTGCACCTGGATGTATGATGCGGCCCTATGATGAAGCATGACACTGCAAAGTGTGCACGGGTTAGTGATCCACAGACAGGTCATGAGGATTGTGAATCAGACCTGGGAAGCATTGTTAAAAAACTCATTGTGTTTGATTTTGAGGTTGAGTGGTAATTTAGGTGAGCCCCAAACATGGACCTGTAGCTGAGGATGTGCTATCAGTTCCCACTCACAGACCCTTTATTTTTATTTTTCAGAATGCTGGGACCCAGCCCCACATCCTTCATTAGAAGCCCCAACAGAAATGTACCTATGGTGGCCAGTCAATCAGAAAGCTCCAACTCATCCGTATTGGTTGACAGGAGAAAATGTTCCCATATTAAATATGATTTGGTTATTCTTTACATTTTGTGTTCATGGATAATTTGGAAAAACCAGGTACAGTAGATACCCTCCAGATAGCTCTAAAACGTACTTTTCGCAGCCCGTACAACACCATTTCTAAAGGCTATTTCCTCAAATATAACTGAACGGATGCTTACCAAACCATGCAAAAGTACACTCCTGGATAAAGGTATAGTTTCCAACTCTACTAGCCAAGTGTGGTGCAGTTCCATTCAGTGGCTTTTGCAGTAGCAGGGTGTGACAATTTCTATGAAAAATCTTTGGACCTCCCTTTGCAAAAACCTGCTTCGCTGACAGAATATCGACACCTAAAATATCCCCATACCACAATATCGAGTTTTAAATATCGATGTCAAAAATATTGACATCCTATATTTATAATGGCAAGTACAAAAATATCCAGAAAAAATATATATAAAATAAAATAATAAACATTAAATATATTAAATGATAAAATGTATTTAAAAAATAAATTAGATTTAATATACATTTTAACAAATATAACAAATAAACTTAATTAAAAAAGTTAACACATATACCAATTAATACCTATATATATGTATTTTCTTTAAAACATTAATAAACTATTAATTTAAATTTATTTTATAATTTTAAAATTATCTGGAATTTAACATATATATATATATATGTCATGTGATCAAGTCCCCAGGGAGGGACGAAACGCATAATGGATGCCGCTCCTGTTGTGTAAAACTATGAGAATAAACTAAGCGGTATTACAAAAGGATTTTGTGGTCCGTGCTCTTTGTATCCAGTATCCAGTATCCAGATGGAAGGAAATTCGGTGAAAGAGTATTAAGGTGATATATATATATATATATATATATATATATATATATATATATGTCCAAAAATCTCTTTGAACAAAGAGAAAGTAGGGTCGCACTCCGCAAAGTATGAGAGATGTTTTTATTTTAGCCCAATTAAAGTGTGCAATAAATCCATAAACAAAGCGACGCGTTTCGGTCTTGCCACAAGACCTTGCTCACGATACTGTGGCCTGGTTTGCGTGTACAATTAATAACAGTTTTTTGAAAAAAACACAAGCATTTCCTGTCATGTGACTTTCGTATGCATTGTGGGACTTGTAGTTCCCATCACCAATTTAACATAAACTTTCAGCATTTATCAGCATGTTATAATCATCTATGATATTCAAATGAAATTTTCATTCCGCATCAAATATATGCAATCATATTACGCAAACCCATGGTGCCACGATCAATATTTACAGTGAATAAAAAATTATAAATTAATATTTGAAGTGCCCAATGGCCTGTAATTATAGAGTGATGAAGGCATGATTTTTTACCTAATTGTTATACCATCGTTACTCATCAATAATACCCCTCCAGTGGGGTGTGACATTCAAGTGTTGAAATCATACCTCTGTCTATTGATCTATTAACATATGGGCACCTCGATTATTTAGCCGGGTTAGCAAACAGGTAAACTAGGATGTGGTAGGAATTAATCAATTTAGTAAACAATGCATGTAACATTGCATGTTCCAAGAATTGTAAGCTATAGAAAAAAACCCCCACACAAGTTTCCAAAGCATTCCACATTTTTCTTATCATCAAAAATCAATTTCATACAGTTCAGAGGTGGCTGTATAATTCCTCACTTTGGTTCAGCCCATAAGGATTCAGTGTCCTGAGCTTAATAATGAAACGAGATTCCTTTTGTCGTAGTGTTTTTTCTCTGTTTCCCCCTCTGATGGTCAGTGGTATGGTTTCAATTCCGTAAAATTTTGGGAGTTTCCAATTGTTCGTGTGTGATTGGTTCATGTGTTTTGCCACTGCGTTGGATGCGTCCTTGTTTGTCACTGCTCGTGTGTGTTCCAAAATTCGTTTTTTTAGTTCACAAGTGGTGCTGCCTACGTATTTCATTTTACATGGGCACTCGATAATGTAAATTGTAAATTCACTTTTGCATGATATTAGCTGTTTTATTTGCCATTTGGAACCGTTCGCTAGGCATACTTCTTTGGTGGGTCTAGCAATATATATATATATATATATATATATATATATATATATATATATATTTCAAACAAAGTGCCTGTAAGCATTGAAAGGAACTCAACATCATTCCCGCTTACAGCCTTTCCATGCATCCTGCACTTGGCTCCACCAGAATTTTTCGCCGACGTGTTTCGAGGCAATAGGCTTCTTCTTCCTGGGCTCAGCTGAAACAAAACGGCATCACGGGCTCACATTCGTTTCATTCAGGTGTCTTTTATTTCCATTGTTGTCCCCAGTGGGCTTAGCTGATGCAGACTAATTTTAGTGCCTTATGGGAATCGCAGTTCCCTGAATGTGAGTTCAATCATTCCTTTAGTAGGTGCAATGCAATTTTGACTATTAAAAGCAGTTAACAATCCTTAGTAGGATGCGGTGCTAAAGTGCAGGTTGATTGTGCATATGGAACGATGTTCCACGCGGAATTTGAAAGTTCAATCCGCAGCCTCTTACGATCAAAGATGGTGCTCTTTCCACAGCAAGGGCGGCCGTGATTATTTTTCAAACAAAGTGCCCGTAAGCATTGAAAGGAACTCAACATCATTCCCGCTTACAGCCTTTCCATGCAACCTGCACTTGGCTCCACCAGCATTTTTCGCCGACACGTTTCGAGGCAATGTGCCTCTTCTTCCTGGGCCCTGCTGAAACAAAACGGCATCACAGGCTCACATTCGTTTCATTCAGGCGTCTTTTATTTCCATTATTGCCCCCAGTGGGCTTAGCTGATGCAGACTAATTTTATTGCCTTATGGGAATTGCAGCTCTGATGCTATAAACATTGTTAATCTTTCTGAACATGTATTGTCAAATGCAGAAATAAAAATATTAAGCAAGGGATTGGGCTTCTGTCCTAGTTCAATACCTGATTTTACATCGTTCCATATTAGTGGTTTTAAATTTGTTAGAAATATCAAATTATTTAAACATTTTCAGGATAGACCAACTGTCCCTAGTATGTGTATAACACCATATGAAATTGAGAATATTCCATCTATAAAAGAGATCAAGGATGTACATTTGCTGTTGAGCTTAGATGACCAGGACGACAATCCGATATTACAAACAGTGGCTGATGACTTGGACTTAAACACATACACAAGAATTGAAAGTGGAATTGAAAGTGGATTAAGAGTTAAATCTAAATTTACTCCACAATTGCCAGGAGCTAATAACATTGATAAATTCCATCAGAATGTTATGTTTGATTTATACAAAATGGAGGATAAATTCTACTCCAAACGCCATTATTACAGGCAGAACATCACTGTAGAGGAAAGAAATGCACTAGACAATCTAAAGAAAAAAGACTCCCTTGTCATCCGAGAAGCTGACAAGGGAGTAAATATAGTGCTAATGAACCATGTGGACTATATGGCTGAAATAGATAAACAGTTAGGTGATACGATGACATACATGAAGCTCAGTGCAAATCCGGTGCAACGTACTAAAGAGCTCATATATAGCAAAGTTAAACATTGGAGTGATCTGGGCTTGATCTCAGATTCGGAGGTCAAATACATATCTATGTATATACTGTCTACCCAAAATACATATTTTAGAAGTGTATCCCCCTTACCCTGACTAGAAGGAAGGGTCCCTACTTAGACAAAGGTGTAAACCATTGCCAATTAGAGACCCCTCTTTGGAAAGCCAGGAGGAAAGCCAACCCAAGGCCTACTGCCTTTCCCTTACTGCTGGAGTGATGCCAGGTTTGCATAACTCCAGCCCCTGATCAACCTGACTCACTACTGATAAGTTTTCTAGACTTCTTTTCAGGACGCAGTTTGATAGAGTTCTCAAGAACCTCCTGCACAAAGAACTTAGTATATCAACATGAAACAGATAACCAGATGGACTTCCGCAACTCACTGAGCATTACATGGGAGAGGTGTGTATTAGGCAACTGTCTGTCCTGTGAGACCCTCACAGGATTAGTTAGAGGATCCCTGAACCTTCTTTCATCAAGAACAGACACACTCAAGATCACTTAAACCAAAATCCCATCCTGGTGCACATGAAATGAATAGTAGTTATTATGAAAATAAACATAATACCGGCAATGGTATTTTTCAGTAGACAGAGCAATAGAAAATCTGGTAACATTATGATGATAATGTGGGATTTTGCCACATTCCCCAACCCCTCCCTTCGTAGCTGACTAAGATAGTAATAGTACCAAAAAGGGGCCTCTTGGAGTCAAAAATGATTCAGACTTAGTTACTTTTTCTGAACAATGGAAGCAGTGTTGAATAGAGACAGCAGCTGCTGCTCCTGCTACTGCATTTCAACAGCTAAATTATCAATGCTGACAGATAAGCCGAGCTATGCTATACTAAGGACTTGATGTGCCTTTCTCTGTAGCCTGTTACCCCGAACCCGGTCCAAGGATACTTGTTGCCAGTCCAGGGAGGACCCAGCTTGGCAGTTCGGGCTGGACTGTTCCCATGAGTAGCAGGGTCAGGGCTGATTTGCATATGTCCAAACTGGGTGGCATAGTGAGCAAAAGAATTATGGATTTAACCCAGATCTCCTGACTGGGGATAAATGTTTGATTCATTCAGCATTCCGTCCATCATTTGTTACCACAGCATTCACCCAAAATAAAGACTGGATTGCCCAGAAGCTTTTTGCCTACCTTCTCAGAGAACATTGTTTTATCTTCCTCCTACTACAGTTTATGCTTTCAACTCATTATCCTCTCTCTCTAAGCCATTGTAATTTTCAATGATTGCTGAACAAAAGAGTTCTCTAGATTCCATCATTGGGGCTAAAGAGAGCATTGATAGCCAGATGAAAACCATGGTACGGGGAGACTAATATGAACTGCGACATCAAAATATCCTGCAATCATTCATCCTTTGGTCATTCTTTAAAACGGGTTCAGTCATTAGCACTCCATAAGATTGACTACAGTAATCTCTTCCTCACAGATATCCCCTGAAGTCAAGCTGGCCCAAATAAAATCCAGCCTCACACTGCAGTTTTAAACCCCATAAATGTCACCTAACATCTCAGTGATACAAGCCCAGTATTGACTCTCCTTGTAGTCCATATGTGTCTTCAAAGCTGCTTACCAGCCTACAATGTGTTAATCTTACTTGCACATATACCCCTCTCATAATTTACTGGTGGTGAAACTTCCCTTTGGGGAAATAAACCACTATTCTGAGAGACACCTGGCTTGAGAAAATTAAAAAAATATGTAATTAGTTTGGAATGCCCAGAATATATCTTGAATTTTTTCCCCTCTGACCTATGATACTATTGTAGGAAATTGGGTACTGGTTGAGGTGGGGGAAACCCTACTTAAGCAGCAACCACAATTCTTGTCGAGAAAAACATAAACAAACCCCAAATCAATCTGTGTAACCGTCTGGTAACTTGGCACAAAGCAAACAGGCTTATCTTAGAAGTGATATGTGAAGTATGTAAAGCAAAAACACAACCCAAGAAATATCCCACACCGATTTAGAAAACTAGAGTACAATTTAATAAATTATTGAGACAAAAACTACAAAATCAAATTAGTTGAACCGGAGATATGTAGTTTTAAAGTTTAAGTGAATACAGTGCTAAAAAAGTACAAAATGCCAACTGTGGTTATTGGGTGGTGCTGGACCAGGACAAAGTGACAAGTTCAGACCAACCGTAATGGAGAGGTCGGATATTGGGACCAATTTAGGCCCACTGAACAAAGTACCTTATGTCCTTGGTGCGCTGTTTACACTGCGTTGCTTTGTGAGGCTTGGCATCTTTGGGTCTGATGAAACTGTGTGGTGAAGCTTTGTGTCATTCTGCTCCTGTTCCGGTGAGCTGTGCAGCGAAGATTGGCAGGGCTTTGCGTTGCTCTGCATTAGTTCCAGGGAAGCTGGCAGCTGGACAGTGAGGCTTCGCGGTGCTTTGGACAGGTCCAATGGGGACCAAAACTGGGCTGGCAGAGCACCTTTATTCCCACTTCCAAGGGTCCAAGACTGGGGGGATACCACGTGGTGGGGTTAGAAATTACAGTAGGCAGATGCAGGGTTCAAGTTGGTTGGAGCCTTTTCTATCCTTGAGGCTCTGATCAGTTAGCCAGCCAGTCAGCTTTTGGAGTCACTCTTGTGGTCCGGGGTTTGAGATGCAGGTCCAGTCTTTCTCATTCAGACAGCAGAGCAACAGTCTTCCTTCTGAGTCTTTCACAGGTCCAGATGTGTACTGAAGAGTTGGGTCAGAGGGTCCAATATTTATACTTGGTGCCAGCTTTGAAGTAGGAGAAGCTTCTAGAGGTTTCTAACCCGCTCGGTGCTGAGGCAGAGTCTATATGATATGGAATTGTGGTAGGTGACTGCTCTAAATCCCTCTCAAACCAGAGTTTGCCCATACGGCCAACACCTAGTCCCCCTTTGTCTCACTGTCTGGGAGCAATACATGAAAACCAACTGCCAGCTACTCATAGTTATGTGACCCAAGATACAGGCCCCAGACACTAAATGGTTAGGGCAAGAAAATCCTAATGTCTAAAGGTGGCATTTTCAGAATTGTGACTTGAAATCCAACTTTACCATTAAAGAGGGATTTAAGTTACAATCCTTTAAACACCAAACCTGACATTCCAACTTCTCTTATTTGAATGCCATCACTTATTAAATGTAATGAGGTAACCCAATGTTATCCTATGGAAGAGGTAGGCCTTACAGTAGTGAAAAATAAATGTAAGAGTTTTTCACTACCAAGACATGTAAGGCTTACAAATACACGCCCAACTTTCTAAACAGACTGCACCCTGCCCACTGGTCTATGTAGGGCCTACCCACCCTGGGGTTGACTTATATGTAGGCTTTCCTGTATTCAGTTTCTATTTTTGGTCAATTCTGGTGTTTTTTTTCCAGTTTTTTCATTACCTTGAAAAAACAGTGGTTATCAGTTGTTTCACATTTTCATACCATTAAAAACAATAGAAACAGTGTTTTCCGGTGTTTATGGAATGTTATGCTTTAAATTATTGCGGTCCAAATACATTTTTACAAATCAAACTTTTTAAGTACACCATACAATACTTCTTCTAGTGCGTCTTTGGTCATGCATACTCGCTCTTTCCTTCCTATATCAACCTTTATCTGCGAAAAAGCCCTCTCAACATTGGCACTTGAGACGGGCGATGCCAAAACAGCCAGTATACAATTTGCTAACTCTGGCCAATGACATTGCTGTCCATGCCATTACTTGTGCACCTGAAGATTGTGATTCTCTACGACTTGTTCTGCAAAATATGGCTTGAATTGGGCACATATGCACTCAATTATCGAAGTGGTAAAAAATGAAGCAGTACTTTTCAAAGCCTGGCGAAAATTCAGAAGGGATCTAGAACTTGTGCAGAATACCTCAGTGAGGCTTTATCAACTTCAAATGCCATGGTTGGTGAAGGGACGTTTCTATGCATCATTGCAAGCCATTTCCCATAGACTGTAAAATAAAATTTCCGGAATTTCTCCTTAACATTTCTTTGCTAAGCAAGTGGCAAGAATTCCAACAAGGAGCATGTTGCAGTGCCAAAGTTACTTAAAGTGTCGCTCAGCCTACTCTCAAGGAGATGTTTCACATCTACACCAATTATGCTGAACACTTTGTAGACAAGTGTGTATTCAGACTCTAGTATATTGATTATGTCCACTACAGCAGTCATGTTTCCTGTAAAAACCTAAGGATGCAGTAGACTGTATCTTTTCACATCACTATCAATATATGACCAAAGATCATCACATTTCTTGCCTTTGGCATCATCACTAAGCAAATATTCTGTAAGTGGTTGCAACATGGATAATATAGCATTCACAGCCTCTAGGACTGAGAACTACCACCTAAATGACACAGTTAGGATGATTCTTTCTTTGTTGCCACACAAAGCACAAAATGAGAAATATTTGCATTTTAGTTCCCGGGTATAACGAAACGGTGCACCAGAATGGACTACAAAGTCAATAGCATTCTTCATTAACTGAAGATTGTAAAGATACTTTCAGCATACCATCGAGCAAGTGAAAAGGATCTCTTACAGGGAATCGCTTCAGCTCAGGTATCAATTTTGACAGGTCATCATACAACTTTTTCATATATGTAGCTGAATTACTGCAAATACAAACAATATCACTCCAATCTTTATTGAACTTCGTAGAACTTTTTGCAGCAGCATTCCAAGTGACACTGTGTTCCATGTTTACCAAACCTCTGGTTTCATGTTTTCACCACTATCTCAAGTATATGTGAAAAGAATGTTGTCACCAAGCATTGAATGTTTAAAGCCTGGGGTGTTTGGCAATTTTGCCTAAAATCAATACTAACTCCGTAAAAAGGGGGCTGATGTATCAAAGGATTTCACCCATTCTCTCTCTGTGGGTAAATGTGATGGTACATATTGGGAAAGATTCTTATGAAACCAGCCATTTTACCTATCAGTGAAATCAAATGTAGCCAAAATATCAAATATGATTTGATATTTCCTGATTCTCTACAGTTTATAAAATAACTAAAGAAGACCTAAAACATGCTTCTAAACACTGCATCTTTAGACCAAAGATCAAAAAACTGTAATAAAAAGCAGAAGGAAGAAGAGACAATATTTTAGTGACATTCCTAAACAACAAAACTCAAGCAGAATAATGTTAGCCCGGTCTTTCTTGCTGATGCCCTATATAACAAAGTTACATTGTATTGGCCCCAGGAGGAAATAAAAATTACTCTTTCACTCATCTTTTCCTTTCTCTGAATGACACTTACTTTGTGGTTGCGAAGGTGTTTTTTCAGTGTTTATATGTTTACACTGTGATGGCTATTTTCCTTTCGGTGGGGTTTCATCAGTTATTACAGGTTTAAAACTAAAACTAGATAGCCTACTTATATGTATTAAAAAGGAACGTTTAGGCCTGGCAAAGGTTTATTTTGCCAGGTCATATTCGTAGTTTAAAACTGCACACAAAGACTGCAATGCCAGGCATGAGACATGTTTAAAAGACTACTTAAGTGGGTGGCACAAGGAATGCTGTGGTCCCACTATTAGCTTTTAATTCACAGCCCTGAGTACCTGTAGTACCCAATTGACAAGGGACTTACAAGTAAATCAAATGTGCCAATAGGGTGTAAGCCAATTCTACCAAGTTTAATGGACAGAACACAAGCATTTTAGCAGTGGACAAGTGTACAGAGTCCTTTAAGACAACAACCAATGGACTCAGAAAGCAGGAGGGTTAGGCCAAGTCCAACAACTATTATGAACAGGCCCTTTTACTGGAACTCTGCTCTTACCTATTCATAGTTCATTGTATTTCCCTTGTTAATCGTCTGAAGATAGCTCATCTCTGACCATCATATGTGGCCTGGAAATGGCAAATGGCATTTAGCTCACTGAAGCTCTTCAGCTTAACTCGTTTTAAACTAACCAACGATTTTTTTAATTCTGCACTCATCCTCCACATGCGTCATGTAATATTCGCTCTGTCTATTTTAAACTTGTCTCAATACTTTATGAATTATACAAACTTTGAAATGTGCTTTTTATTGTATTGCCCATCTTTGCTTACTTTGTTGTATGGAATTCTAGCCTTGTTGTGCTATACCAAACTACAAATAAATATATGGAATTGTCCTTATTCATCTTTAATCCACAATCCGCATCTGCAGACATCTCCGCCTGAATATCAGATTTATTCCTCTGGACAATCGCCTAGTTTTGCAAATTGTCCCTTCTAGTAAATCTCTGACCCGTGGTGGGAGGGCATTTATGGTAAGGGTGGGCGGAATTTGCAAAATTGACTTTCGCAAATTATCGCAAATGCGCAAAATCTCCGCGAGCATGCGAAACTTTCACGAAGATGCGGAGATTGCTTTTCCCGCTCATTCGCGATGTGTTTTTGCGTGTTTGCGGGGAAATATATCTCCAACTTCCCCATGCGGTCGCTAATGGGCGCGGCCATCTTGCTTGCGATGCTTATTTCCTGTTCGCGATCGCAATGACGTGATCGCGATCGCAATCTCTCGCTGGATAGCCCGAACGGCTGCCAACAATCCAACATCTTGCGGCGCGCGCGAACGGATAGGAAAACTCGTCGGCGAACGCAGGGACCCGGTAAGTCGCGACCGCGCGCGAGAATGCATTTTTAAAGCGCGATCAAGAAAAATAATTCAGTTTCGCGGCAGGTTGGGAAAGTTTTGACATTTTCACGCTCTCCGCGGAACGCGAAAATGTCAAAATATCGCAAATTCCGCGAGTGGAACGAAATTTACCGCCCAGGCCTAATTTATTAAGCAAAGGCTGGTGATCTCACAGAAATGTGTAGATCTTTGAAGATTCACAAACATTTGCAGATCTTTCCATCGTGCAAAATTACTCCTATCAGGTGCTGAAGTAGGTCCCTTTTCCTGGTGGGAAAGGAATGATTTCATCGTCATCTTTCGTGGATGTTTAGGGGAGTTTCAGTGGTGTAGTGGTTGTAATTATTTATCTGAAACCACGAAAATGCTGGAATCAATTCAAGTGCGTTCGTAAGTGTACATATTTAACACATTTCTGTAAGTCAGACCCACTTATTTTTAAATAAATTGATGTTGATGTTGTTGAGGATGAATACAGAATGTTATTCTTTATCTTTCTCAGTGTTTGTACATTTTATTTCAGATAAAAGCAAAAACGCCTGGAGCATTGTGAACAATACTAGTTTCATGTGAGACAATTAAGTGTAACCTTCAAACTTTCTTCTGCGACTTTCCCTCTGTTATCAGCCATGCAAATGTCTGAATGATAATGCGAATGCTCAGCACGGCTTTGAATTGTCAGTAGAGCAAGCCTACTCTTTGAGGTTATAGTTGCCGGAATGAAAAAGATAACACCGTTATCAGAGTTTTATAGTGTAACCAATTTGTGTCTGCACACACCGAACACGGTTCTTAATAGACTGTTGATAGTGGAAAAGGAGAACAATTTCATCCCTTCAAAAACATTTTTAAATGTCTCTGCTGGTTCGGGGGTACCCTAAACTTGTTCTTCTTATACTATGAATATATACATTAGCAAAATACATTTCGGCTGTTCAAACACATTTCTCTCTAAGAAATCAACATTAATAATTAATTTGAGTAAGTAAAATAAGTATTGAACTCTGAGGTTTATTTTTGGGCAGCTTAGGGTCACTGCTAAACAACAGTTAATATTCTGTCTTTGATGAAGGCCTAGCGAATACAAAGGTTATTGTGGGTTTCGGGATGTACATTATAAGAAAAAGAAGTATCTTTTCGGAGTTGTATTCTAAAGTTTTTCACTTGTTTGGAGTACATTCTCAACTTTTGGAGCATTTATGCAGAATTCCAAGAGAACTCCTGAAAAGCACAGATTGTTGTAGAGTTCCAGAAGTGCTCCCTCTCCACAAAATATGCCAATATGGGTTTTCTATTATATGTAAAACCTGCATGCATTAATAATGTCCTCCCTTGCATTCAACATATGTCTTTTTCTCTGTAGGGTAAATAGTATTTATGGATTAGCTTTTTCTCTCTAGCTCCAAAACATACATGTCATTCATTTCACCATCCGACCCTGGAAAGCACATTCTTCATCCTGTCATTGGAGTAAATTTATATCCTCTCAGTCAGAAGACCCCTCCACCACCAGAGCCATCTTCCACAGATGCATGATGAACGTTGCCGGCTGGATGAAGACCCATTGTCTCAAACTCAACTCGGACAAGATGGAAGCCCTTCTCTTTAGAAAAAACACCTCACCATGGAATGACGCAGGGAGGCCTGCTGAACTCGGCCCATCCCTGCCCTAACAGACCATGCCCGAAACCTCAGGATCATTCTGGACAGCAAGCTATCTATGAAGACCGAGGTAAACGCAGTCTCATCCTCCTGCTTTCACACCCTAAGCATTGTTCTGCAAGATCTTCAGATTGCTCCCACTCGACACCAGAAGGACCGTCATGCAGGCGCTCATCACCTGCAGGCTGGACTACAGGAACACACGATGTGAGAATCACCGCACGCCTCCTAAAGAGACTACACATAATGCAGAACTCAGCGGCAAGACTCGTCCTCAACCTCCCCAGACAGACCCACATCACATGGCACCTCAAAAAACTACACTGGCTCCTAATCTAGAAGAGATGCCAGTTCAAGATTCTGACCCACACTTACAAAACCCTGCAAAACCAAGGAACAGCATACATAAACAAATACATGACGTCCACCATCCAACCAGACACCTAGGATCTGCCTCTCTCTTTCTTGCAGATACCCCCCCTGGATTAGCTGAAGCAACAGCGGAGGACGCTTCTTCTCACACCTGGCGGCCAAACCTTCGAACGATCTTCCCCTGCACCTCAGGACCACCTCATCACCTGGGAATTCAGGAAATGACTCAAGCCCTGGCTGTTCGAATAAATTGATCAACTCGTGGCAGGAAGCAAAACCAGCGCTTTATAAATCTTGAGTGATTGATTGAATTTCCAGGTGAAGAAACTATATGCAAAATGTTTGTGTATGCCTATAAAACTATCAGTTGAGTGGTTACTGCATTTTTTGATGTTGCTGTTTCTTCTTCTCCACCTATAACTCAAAATTTACAATTTTGGAAAATCTGCAACACAGTTACATGTGTGGCTGGAAACACAAAGAATGACCTCTGGCAAGACATGACCTTAGTGGTTGACTTTCCAGAGTTGCAAAAAGTGCTGCAGAATAAATCCCAAAATGCTTGTGTGATGTAAAAGTATGTCAAAGAAATATTTTTGAGAGTATGCAGAGTGAGCACAAAATAGACCCACACAAAGATTACCCGTCACTCCACTTGAAACCCACGTGGAAATAAGGCTTGAAACTGACACGGTACTGCCATGCACATAATCGTTGTGGCAATACACAAATAAAGACAGGATGGTGAGTCACACTTCAAATTATTATAACTATCTTAATAAATATACAGACAACACACATAAGCTGGCAAAAACAGTTCATAGCAAGACATAAATATGGGCCTGCACCCTTTACTGTTTTGCACTGCCATCAATTGATGCATACCAGGCATGAGTTACTAGAGGTGAAGACAGGGTAGACTCTGGCTCTATCTCTCTCTACAACTTAGAATGGCACTAACAGTGATCTTGCAATTGGTGCTACATACATCCTTAACACATAATAGGTGATACCAAACTGTTATGCTATATGTTATCTTTATTGTTATATTTGTTGTTATATGTTATGAGAATGTAAGTAGCATTCTTACACCTATGGGTTTCATGACACTTAGAGAGACAGGGAGCAGGCGAGAGCTGCACATCATGGAAAAGCCTGTCTGAATAGCCATGCTTTCAGACATTTTCTGAATCTTAGGTAGTTTGATGATTGGGAACTTCCACTGGTAGAGAATTTCACAAAAAGGGGGCAAGGGCAGAAAAAGATCTGCCTCCAAGTGACCCTAAACTTTAAACTAGATTCTTTCTGTGACAGGGAGCCAGTGACGTATTTTAAAGTGCAGGGGTGGCATGAGTGTGCCTGGTACTTGAAGAATCATCCTCAAAGCATCATCTCAAGTTTATGAAAGAGAAAGGATGGGAGGCCAAGCTACATATAGTTGGACTGATCAAAGTGAGAGAGAATAGATGCTGTTATCACCAACCACAATGGTTTGGGGCAGAGTAGGGAGGACATTTTCCTCATTACGCCTATGCATTTAGCAATCACTGTGTTGATCTCCAATCTTGACATCTTCATCGTGCAATGCAGGACCACCCCTAAACCCTTGGCTAAGGGGAGGAGGGTTACCCCATTTCCGTTGGCCAATAGCAGGGTGTCCAAGGATTGAGAGCATTATTGATGAACTGTTGAAACAAATGAGAAAGAAGCATGATTAAGACAACTCAAAATCTTCATGGTGTGTGTACAACCTTTCAAGAATTTGTAACATCAAGGAATTCAATCTGGACAATGTGTAATTGATAACAGTTACAGTATAATTGTTAGATGCTCATATCAATCACAGAACCAATATAAAACTGCTCTTCGTTCATAGCATGCTTTGGTGAAGACACTATCCTGCTCACTTAATGCACAGAGGAACTCCCTGTTTCCATGTTGTGTGTATCCACTGATGTAGGAATTGGATTTCCTCATAACACAGCACCAATATCCAAAATTGCCTACATATGCACACAGAAACAGCACATACTTACACCGCCTCCTCCTGCAGTGACAGCACTTCACCAAGTTTACATGCTGATTTTGAGGAGTTTGGCCTAGTATTATACTACAGTTGTTGAAAAAGGGCATTTCAACTTAATCACATCATACTCAAAAATGAAACAATATTTGCTAGAATTCAGGGGAGCAGTATATAAGTGAAAGGCAAAGTTGGAATTTGATAGGTATGTTGCAGGTAAACAACATGCCATCTCTGTTTTTATGCGTCATGAGAAAGAAGACTATTAGTTGGGATGGATGGTAGTCCACCACAAGTAACAATGTCACTATTCATGTTAGGTCTAGTAAAGTTTTTGAAAATGTTATCCTGAACTCAACCCCTGGTAGCAATGGCACAGAGCAGTCAGTCTTAACTTAAGAAAATGTGTAAAGCATTTAGGAGTAACACAACTTTGATAACATAACACAATAAAAATCCCACTTCACTTTGTGGAAATAGAGTTCATTTTAATTAACAAAATGACACCAAAACAGCAACAAAAACAGTAAGGGTAACTGAAGATAGACATTTTTTGAGTTTTTAATTAAAATAGCTCCAAAAAGTATTCAGCGCCAACAGCTATCTGGTTGCACTTGACTGGGATTTAGGTGTGAGTTAAGCCCGACTGCAATGAAGTGCTGATCAGATACAGAGACCCGGTCAGAAGAGTTACCTTCTCAATTAGGAGCGGATTTCAATCTTGGCGGTATAGATATCTATACCTCTTGGATAATGATTCACCTGCCTGACTTAGATGCAGGTGAACCATAGATTTAATCACAGCAAAGACCACCATGTCTCTGCTGTGATTAAACCCATCAGGGGTACCTGCAGAGTAAGGGTCATTGGAGGCAGACCTCTAATTCGCATACCTGATTTAGATGGGTGGAATTAGAAGTTAATTTTCACTGTTTTACTGCACTTCACCAACAGGAAATCCCGAGCAATGGGAACTGAAAATCTCTAAAACTCCCCTCACCATAGGGAAGAATTTTGATTGTATTTTCAAAAAGGAAATCCAGCTTTGGGACTTTCTTTTTCAAAATAAAAAAGAAACGTTTTTGCTGCAGGGCTCTGTCACAGCGATGTCAGTGACCTCCACCAGGCACTGAAGTAATTTACTCTTTCACCCTGGAAGGACAACAGGCTGTCCACCGGGTTCTAAATCAGGCCCTTAGTCTCTGAATTAGAAGTGAACAATCCTCAGGGGCGCAAGGCCGTAGGCTTTGACCAAGGTGGGTTCCACCAGGCTGAACCACCATCAGAGGAAGTCCCGGTGATGCTGTTGAATTTTGGCTCTAAAGCATAAACCAGGAGAAATTCAAGGACCCTACCTCGCCAGCCAGCTAACTTTAGTATCTTTGCTGGGCAAAGATTTCTACCTTTAGACTAAGTCACTTTTTCTAGCTCGGATTCCAGCAGCAGGGCAAAGTTGAAAACTGCATCTGAACAGGGTTCCATGAGAGTGGATACCTTCTCTGCTGCTGTGGAAAAGCTCAGAGCATCAGCAGCCTGAATCTTTGGCTCAGCAACAATGCACTTTAGTCAGATTGATTTGACAGGCTTGTCAGGGTCTTCTTAAAGTCTTGAAAACATTTCTAGGCTCCAGGTTTTAGGGTTAGGTAGAAGGAGTATACTCTGACACCAGCCAAGGGTTTCAGGACCTCAGGAATAGCACTTGGGGCGTCAGGACTGACTCCAGTAGAAGTCACCAGCAGTGTCCAAGACAGATCCAAATGGAACTGTTCAGCCTGGCTCTTTCAGAAAAGTGGGCTGCTTGCATCTGTTGTGTCCCTGTGGATTAATAGAAGGTCGTCCAACATACCCTTGCCCTTTGAGTCTACTTACTTGTCCTGTGTAAAAGTGGGAGAAAGTCCTGCTCGTAGGGCCTTCTTCACAGGTCACAACAGCAGTTGCAGTCCTCCTGTCTTCCACAGCTCCAGTAGTGTTCTGAAGAGGCTGCCCAGGGGTGCGGCATGTATGCCTGGCACTAGCCTGTGGGTTGGGTGACTACTGCCCCTACCCAACCAATAGGGAAAAGGTTCCTAGGAGTAGTACCTTTTGTAAAATAGCTGTTACATATCAGACCTTACCAATGGATTTGATTTGTAATAAATATTGTAAAAAGTCCAAGAAGTAGCTTTTTATCTAGTTCTTAGGCGGAGGTAACATTATTTAATTTACTATTATCTTCCAATGTTGTAACTGCTAACTCAGCCACAGTAAAATTGGCTTTTTAGGCCTTTGCACTGTAAAGACATGTTTAACATGAAACATTTACATGTACTGCTTTTAAAAACTGCACACTCTGCCTCATGGGCATTAAAGGCTAAACTGTGACCTATTAATATATATGGGGAGGGTTGAAGTCTATATCAAAATAGTTTATTTTGAGAGGTTGTTAGCAATGACAACAGTTGTTGATTTACTTGCTTTTCTTTAGTCTAGATTTACTCGAAAACACATTCGATACAGCCAATGCGCTTTGTTCTGAAGAAAACATCAGGTCAAAATTGTTCCAATAAGATCCACAATTATAAGTTTCCTTATAGCTTCAAGTACCGCTTAAGTACACTTTTTCACTGTACCCATAGGTTAGGCACTTTGTGTTGCCTCATCAGGTGAGTCCCCCCATTGTTTTTCGTTGATAGTTCCATGTGCGTGGCTATATTATGCTGCCTTAAAGGGGAAGTAGTTCCCAGCTTCATACAATAATGCACCTGTAGATTTTTGATGACATCACCGTGACTTCCGGTAGCTCCGTATGTACAATGGCTTGTGTGCGATCAAGGAGGGCATTGTAACTAGGCCTGGGCTAAGCACTACGCTACGCTCGCGTAGTTTGCGAAGTTCGCGCTACTTCGCACTACGCGAACTGCACGTAGCACAGTGCGAACACGCGTAGCGTAGTGTTGCGTAGTGCTGCGGTCATTTTTTGCTTGCTCGCGGTCCTCAACGTCAAGTTGGCGACCGCGAGCAAGCAAAATGACATCCCGGCGAGACTTTTTCCTTGTTCGCGATCACGAGCATGGAAAATAAACCTCCCGGCGAGATTCCCAACGCGAGGAGGTCAGGTTTCTCATTGCGAGGGGTCGCGTATGCTCGCGACTGCTTGCGATGAGAAACTACCAGTTCGCGTTGAGAAAGCTGCTGCTCGAGTAAAAATCTACTCGAGCAGCAGAAAATTACAGCTCGCACTGTGCAAGATGCCATTTTCAATGATTGCACAGTGCCGGTTGCTTGTCCGCACTGTGCAATCATTGAAAACAACATCTTGCACAGTGCGAACATGTTACTACGCAGTTCGCGAAGTGCTACGCGTAGCTCGCGTAGTGCTACTTCGCGAACTACGCCCACCCTTAATTGTAACTATGTTTTTCTGGCTTTCGTGTATGTCAACACCGAGATCCTACACCACCGGCATTGTCTACTTATTGGATGATGTCATTAATTTAGAAATAAGTATTTTGTGTTGGCGTTTGTACACTCATGAAAGCTAACAAACAACCATCCATTTCCTAAATGCTTCTGGCGGATTAGTCTTCGGTCCCACTATGTTGGACGATGATAGTTTCATGCACGTCCCGAGAACAATCTGGGCAGTTTACTTGAACTTGGTTACTCTCTGGCACCACTTCCAAATTCATAGAAAGTTGCTTCTTTCTTTTTACTTTGTTTTCTGTTCTAAGTTTCGACTCAGCAATTGCAATTTAAAATAGCTTTTATGTTAGGGGCGTTAGTAGAGTGAAACGTTCTTCTATCTTGAATAGGGGGACATCTTGTGTGTTTTTCAAACAGTTATTCCCCTTCGCTTTGTATAACATTGCTTAGGGTGAAACTGCAGAAATCATCATAGCTCATATCCGAAACTACCACAGTTACAGTGGAATGATAGTTTCTTGAGGACTGAACCTGCTGCAATATTAACACTGCAACAAGCGTTTAATATGGATTGTGAGCACTCTCTTAGCTGGACAATAAATTCATTAAAGCAGTGTCAGATAACAGTACTCTTTCAGGAGACTGTCTCAAGAATTCCCACAGCAGCAGTTGGGTTATTCAGTACAGACCCGTCTCTGGATATCTCTTCTCATGTCCCTTCTGCTGCTCACCACGTTTCCATTGTTTGTTACAATCATATGTAAAATACCGCATGGCTGCATCATAGAGCCCTGGTATTACAAAACAAGTATTGCACTTCAAATGATTGTGCTTATCAAAGCACAATTAGTGCTCACAGGGTTTAATATAGGGTTTTCATATTTTTGTACCGAGCCAGTGCAATTGCTAAAATTTAGCTTTTAGCATTTGTTACAGTTATTTAGAATTTTGCTTGCCGGTGACAAGTTTTGGAAAATTGTACTCGTTTTTGTGGTGAATAACTGTGTTTGAATGGAATTTGACCAAAGATATTGTTCAATTGAGTTTCACTGTTCGGCATTGTGGTCATTGATACATCTCAATATGAACAGTCTGGTTGTACATGCAAACTGCTAAGGCACTATTCAGTTGATACATGTTATGGGTACTAGCAAACATTTTCCCAGGGACCATAAAGTATGGTCTGTGGTGCGGCTGAGGGCTGTATTATTGATGGCAGCAGGGTAGAAGTTAGGGGAGTGTAAGGTGGATGTAGAGAAAGCAAAGCGTGTACATGATGTGAACAGTGAATCATGAAGTTATTTTGAGTTTCAATCCAAACTGTCCTCTAAATTAAGCCCCTAGTTTCTGGAAGAGTCATAGATTTGACAGTACTATGTTATGCTATCAGTCTGCTCACCAAGTCAAGTGAACAAATAAAGTAACTTGATTATTAAACTGGAATGAAAGAGGAGCTTAGGTCTCACAATCTCATAACTTTTGGCTCCTAATTGTAAACCTTAGATGTGCTTAAAAACAGCCTCAGTTAAGCTATAAAAAAATACTCAACAAAGACCCCTCATTAGGAAGTGCAGTTCGCTGAGGTGTACAGACACAAGTACCCAACCTCCACCGCTAAATATGGGACAGTGGGAGCGTTTTAGCAATGCCACTAGGAGATTTTACGTTTCATCCTGGTGCTGCTACTTTTTGAAAATATGTTGGTTTTGAACTCTGTATTTAAAGTCTGGGAAGATTCTACAACACAGTAGCCTTTCTTAGGTAAAAAGAGTCCGTGAGTCTCACCATCAAACCCACTCACACCCCAGTTGTTGTGTGATGAGCAAGATGGAAACCATGAACCAAAGGGCATGTTATTTATTATTTTCAGCCACGCCTTGTGACAAATTGTGCTTTCTTAAGCAATCACTTTCTCTGACTATTTCTATGCACCTTTAAATAAAAAAGTGATAGGAAAGACATAAACTTAACACTATTAGTATGTGATACGAAAACAGAACTTAATCCAACAACCATTTGGTTTTGTCTAGGAGTGAGAGAGAGCACCCAGTCTTATAGTCCTCTCCTCTCACTAAAATATGGTGTAGTGAGAAGCATGAGTTGTGCAAAGTGGTGCTTTTACTCCTTCTTCATCAAAGTGTTTGGTGATGTTCAAATTGTACCCTTCCTGTGCCTTTGTCCCCTTAATTGCCATTATGTTATAGAGGTAGGTGAGCTACTGAAGCCTCGAGTTAAGCACAAGCCGGATGCATTGCTGTGGCTTACCTCAAGGTTCTCTTAGAGCCTCTTGCCCAAAACAAGCCGAACCTTCATGTGGCTTCTGAATGCCAACTGCGCTCCTAACTAACGCGGCAAGAAGTTAAAACAAAGCATTAACTTTTGATGTAAAATGAGAGAGAAATAGATACCCGTCTAGAGGCTAAATTACACAATGGCAAATCACAATACCTGGAATCAGTCCTGGTTTCCCCACTTGACCAAAATGTGTATTTCTTGGCAATTGTTTTATTTTGCTTTGCCTCCTTTATCGTTTTTATCACAAATAAGATGACTTTAAAATAGACTTTCAGGATGTGAGCTGTACAAAACCTTCTGGTTTGGTTTTTGATTTAATAAACTATAGTGTTCATTTAGAAGAACATCTCAGGCCACCCAGAAGGATGCACATGATAACTGAGTTGACTATTGGCATTATTGTCAGGGTGTGGCGAGACATGGATGTTACTAAATTCATATTTAAAAACTGTCAAAAATACTTGTCATTGCACAGATATAATCTGATGTACCAAGACGAAACGCTCCTGCATGTTGATGAAATACACTTTTGTTTTTAATTTCGACAAGACTTTATCATGTTTACGTTAGAAAGGCAGGTCTTGCTAAAGTTAAGACGTGAAGGACACATTTGTTGCTTCTTTTCCTTTACTTTTGTTAACCTATAAATAAATCATTGACTCCTTTTTAAAATATCTTTCTGAATGTTAGTGCTCTGTCAAGTAAACAGCAGCCCAGTGCTGCTGTTCACCAGCGGGGCACATAAACATATAATGATCTGAAGAGTCGGCCCCCGGACCATAATTTGAGTATCACTGATACGTATGCTGGAATGGTGCCCAGTAAATTTATTTGGTAACCTGGAAGTTGAGTGGGAAGGCATTCATACATTCAGTGTAAAAAAGATACTGTTTTATGACATGACCCACACATAACAGATAAAGACACATTACCTCACAAATGAAGCGCGTAACACTCTGTTAAGAAATAAATACATCATTTACATAATTTACTTCTTTCACTGTTGAGAAATATTTCTTTGACATAAGCTGCCACTGTTGCTTGAATAAAGGAATCAACTCTCATTCTTTCTTTAAAATTCAAAATTTGCTCAATTCCCAATCAATGTGTTTCCACTAAGAGGAAATGCATATCATTTGGATTCTGTACCTAAAATAATTTTCAGTTGATCACAAAGGTCCAAATTGTCATTTGAGAATAGGTTCTTCAAGGACATGTATCTCCAAAGTCGGTCCTGATCCATGCCAGATTTATAGCATATACTTATTTAAATCAATGTAGTTATCTTAAAAATCTGGCATGGATCCGGCCCTCCAGGATAGACTTTGGAGAACCCTGCTCAAAGGTATAACAATTGCAGATATACTAGAGCAACGAGCTGTTAGGTAGACTGGACCAACTGCAATGTGACAGCTCTCCTTTCAGTTTAACCAAGAGCTTATCTTCTACCCTAAGGCCAGTATATTACTTGAGCTTGCTTCTTCATTAATAGCGAACGTGGCCGCCTCCAATCCTCCCCAAAACATCCTGCAGAATATATATCCAATTTACTCCTATGGAAAAGGAGCAACAATTACAACTTCCATTTTACATCGTCGAAGTAAGTAGTGCATTTCTAATAAAACCCCACCAAAGCCTGTTTAAGGGCACACACATTGTGATCAATCGGAAATTAAGGCTAGACCATCCTGTCACCTTTGATTGTAGATTCAAGTATGGCAGCCAAACTCCTAGTTATTCCACCTTTTTGTGTATATGTTGTTAATTTAAAATTCATAGTTTTAAAAATTGATTTAGGGAAAGAGACAGATAAGTATGTAAATTCGTAAAAACGTGTACAATGATGATATAACTATGGGGTCCTATCTACTTCTCTAGGACAGTGAAGAGAATTCCCCATAAAATTTCACAGTATTCGTTTTAGATCTTGAGAAATACGAGTCTACGTAGTTTATTTCCTGTGCTTGTGACGCTAAGTGATTATAAGTCATGTCCCATTTAGTGTAAGTTAAACGTATGGTTTAAATATTGTTGTTTGGGTCAGATAAGTGAACCAACTTGTCACTGGCCCAAGACGAATCTTTGACTGGATGTTTCTTACTATGAATTCATTTGATATTTTCGTGGGTTATTTTAGCGTAGAACTAAATGCTATAATAAGCAACGTAGGAGACACCAAAGTATTCTGTTCTTTCCTTAACACCACAAAATCTTAGATTATTGTGTGACCTCAATAATATTGGCTGAAATATTGGTCGAATTCCATGCCAAGAAAGCACAGTCTTAACAAATTGTTATATCACACTATTGAATACGCTCTTTGCATATTGACTAATGAAGATGTGACTATTCTTTCAGTAATAACTATACCATAGTGGCAGATGCTCCTCCTATGGTTGTGGAGTGAAGTGAGGCATACACAGCTCTCATATGAATGTAAAAACTGTTCAAGTTGTTTGTAAATAGAACTAAAAAATGTAAAGAGCGGGTAGTTTATTTACTGAAAGTAGTTCTCTACTAGACTTTGGAATATTGTGAGCATGGCTTTAGAAAACATGCCCCTGGTAAAATAACCTGTGCAAAATTCACTACTGATGTAAGTTAAGATGAAGGGGATCATACAAACGATACAGTAAATGTATTTACACATATTATGACCCTGGCAATTAACCATTTGTAAATGCTTACTGTCAGCCCCATTTCATCCATGCCACTTTAGGAATAAGGCCTCTTACAGCTTGTTGTGTCCCTGTAGCCACCCAGGTGTTCACTCAACTGACCCACAGTTCGAGACCATTCAACTGACCTACACTTGTAGCCCATTTCTTTTTCCTGGGTCTAGTGGAAGCAGGACCAGCCTTTCGGGTTGGGTGGATAGTGCCTTCTGGTGCACCATTTATGCCTGCCACCAGCATATCAGTGGGACTGACTCCTAGCTCTTCCCTAACCAGAGGGGTAAAGGTTCCCAGGGACTGCCCTATTGACCTTTGCAGTTCCTTTTTGCCCTAACCCAAAAAATCCCATAGTGCACTCTATTCCCATATTCCAAGATGGGATAACACTTCTCCCCTTTTGTAGAGGTTGTCTGCCTACTGAAAGGTGTGGCCGGGGTAGTGAGCAGTTCCCTTCTCTGTGATCACTGAAAACCAGTTCTGGGGGTTGCTTTCCTCCCACAGGGTTTGGTGCTAGCCTGGCTATGGAGGGCAAACACTGATCTGTCCAAGCATCACCTGACATTTACTTGTGACAGGGAGGGACCCTTTGAAGTAAATTAAGTTTTCAAGCATAACCCCAACTGATCTTCCTGCCAGGAGAAGAAAACACCTTCCCACTCCCAGACCATTGGCCCTGCCTTGGGAGCATTTTCATACCTCATTTAGCTCAATCACTTCATTAACAGCACTGGAAAGCTAATGCAGATTAGCTCCCATGCAGAGAAATGGTATCTTTCTAAAAGTTACTTTTATGAAATATTTATTAAAAATGCAACTTGAATTGGGTTTTTAATAAATATTTTTAAAAAAGAATGGTTAAATTATGTCACTAACTGGTTGCAAAGCAGATAGACTGGATTAATATTCTAATCCGTACTTTCAATTTTATCATAGGACAGCCGGCCCTTCCAAAGTGAAAATAGCTTTCAGGGGCTTGTCAATGCAAGGACATAGTAGCAGTACATTTCTACATGTACCACTTTTCAACACCATACACCCTACCTTATATGCTGCAAGGCTTACATTATATACTTATTGATATTTAAAAGGACATTGTTTCGCCTGTCAAAAAGTTTATTTTGAGAGGCTGGGCTGCAGGTTTAAATTATTGCCGTCAGGCAGCCATGGTAGGCCTGAAGCCATATTTTTCCTTGTTGGATAGCACATAAGTATATTTTCTTTGCAGTATACCATGCCCTTATAAGAAAGATAAGTCAATCAGGGATTAGCTAATTTCTTCATGTTTTAGGGGTCAGAACACACACACTGGTATTGGACAGCAGTGACCCGGTATGCAGACTTTAAACACTAGCTAACTAATTCAGCAAACAATGGGGGTTATGACACAAAAAGGGAATTTTCTCACAGAGAAGCACGCTCCAGTGCAGTGACCAGAGGGGGTCCCTCAAATTTGGATACTTAGTCTCCAAGATTCCGCTTAAGCTGTTAGTTTTGACACCAAAATCTATAAGTAGGACCCAGCTGGATTGTGTTGCCACTTTGGTTGCTACCTCACCTCAGTTTAAGTTTTTACCATCATACTGAGTCACTTTTTTGGTTCTTAAAATCCTCCAGTGGGACAGTCCTGGAAGCTGTAGCCAGGCAGGGGCTCACAAGACTTCTTACCTTTGCCATGAGGTCCTGCTGTACTTCATTCAGTGTGGCAGATAGTCTGAGTGGGATGGACTTGGTTTTCTTGCCCACAAACATTGTGAACATCGATGTTCTATATTGTGCACTGTTGCAAACTTTCCAAAATATGTCCCATACCTGAAATATATCTTCCTGTATTATTTTTTTGTTTAAATCTGTTTTTATTGACTTTTAGTTTACATTTACATCTATGCGGCTCGCTCCTGTACTGAATCATGCATTAGAGAACGTATTACTGATGGAAATACATATCAGGTGCAAAGAGGTAGAGCGTTGTAGCAGTCCCTGAGGTGCATGTCGCACCAGAATGTTTGTGAGTCCCATGAACAGCTCATACCATGAACATAGCAGGTTACAGTACAATGAAACACAGTTACATCAATACAACCCATGAGGTCTCTCAAACGAATCGGTACGCACTTCAGAACAGATATCGATGAAATGAAACAGTTAAAAACCCAACAACCTCAACATAGACCGGTGCCAGTATGAATGTGCCTATCCCCACCGCCCCCCTGTTTCCCCCTCCCCCATTCTGCTGTACAGCAGCTTAGCTGTTGCTCCCAACCATGTTTCTAGCTGCGCTCTCCCATGGTGCCTGTTTAGGTATTGGCCATACGTGGAGCACTACGATCTCGCTCCAGCAGAGCTCCCATTGGCTATCCTGGATGTGTATCCCTCCCCTCAGGTCGTCCCTCTGAGCCTGCCTCCTCGGTTCGCCAGAGCGCCTTGAGCAATTCCTCCCATTGTGCAGCTATGGGCGTCTTCCTCAACCCCAGTGTCTAATCCCGGTGAATGGCGGTTCCCTCCGCTCCGGCCCACGCGGAAATCGAGCACCTCCATGGCTGTGGATGGGATGGGTCTTGCGCTTTCCACCTCCTTGTCAGAAGTCGCTTTGTGACCGCAAGCCCCAGGTCAAGAAACCGGGACGTCATCTTGGTGGTCGGGCTACTGCAGAAGTGGTGCAGCAGGTAAACTGTCCAGTCAAAGGGTATGTCTCGACCCGTACTAATGCGCAGTGACTCGCTGATTGTGTGCCAGCATGTGTGTAATTTGCAGCAACTCCACAGCATGTGGACTAGATCAGCCCCTGGCTCGGCGCATCTAGGGCATACCGCGTCAATGCGGTGAAAGTATCTGTAGAGAGCCACAGGGGTGAGATATGCCCTGTGTACAATGAACAACCGTATCTGTCGGAGGCGCATGTTTCTGGGTATGCGTACCGGACCTTTCAATACTCGCTCCCACTCCTTATCCGCCAGCTGTCTCCCTAGATCTAGTTCCCATTTGCGTCGGAGAGGTTCTAGGGTGATCGCCGAATGTGTGCGTAGTGACGCCGCGAACCACCGGACCAGGTGTCTGCCTCGCCCCATGACGTGTAGATACTGTATGGTTAGGTGTTGGCTGGGTTCTGTGGACATATCACCCCATTTAGTGGCCAGGGTCCTGATTAATGAGCGGTAAGTTAAGAATTGTCCCGGTGGCAATCCCCCGTCCTCGACTAGAGAATCATACGGGAGGAGCGCCCCATCTCGGTACAGGTCACCCAAGGTCTGTATATCCGCATCCCGCCAGTGTGCAAGCGCGAGGGAGGTATTGTGGCCAGGAATCCTCAGGATCGCACGTCGTATATAATGTCCACCTCTCGACACCACCACGGTCTGATAAGAATCACACAGACTCCATGGAGTGGTCAAGCGAGGGAAGGGTAGGAAGGGGACAGCGGGAAGGGAGATCTGAAACGACAACGAGACACAGAATAACAACACTGATGACTAATGTGAGCAGTCACTTCTCCCCCTGCCTTTTGTGTAACTAAAGCCTCACTCCTCCTGTCTCCTACCTGTAAAAGAATAAATAACACTCTGTGGATACATCAGATATGGACACACCCTGGCTTATGTGTGGTGGTTCTGGAAAGCAAAGAGCAAAGCAATTATTGGGGGTAACAGTTATCTCCATTAAACTGTGAAGCATTTATATCTGGACTACCCACCTCAAGCTACTTTACGGTAAACTGAAACAGGGGAAGGAAGAGCCACAGTCCTGCTCACTCGCAGTCCCTCTGTCTGAAAATAGGCATGCAACAAAAGTAAATAAGCAGCAATAATCCAAATGGTTCACTTTTCATCGGCAATAACTGTTCAGGATGGGGTGAACTTCTCCTTATCAGCAGGAGCCACACGGAGCATAATAGACACAAGTCTTGTGCAAAATATAATAATCAAAACTCTCAATACCACAGTGTTTTAGCTGACTTAATACCAGGGGAATACGTCAGAAGTTCCGGTATTATTGCATCGGTATTGTTTTCGAGATTGTCTGTATTTCCAGCTAAGTGCAACCCTTTCCTTAGCTAAAGGCCAGCCGGCCGTGTATACGGGTTATGACAAAATTCTTTCCCCGCAAGAGCTACATGGAAAGCTCGCCAACAGGGAAGGAAACAGTATTATAACTTGGACAAAGTCACTGCCGTCTTCCCTGCATGAGCAGCCGAGCGCTCGCCAACAGGAGAAGACCTCGAGTTATTTATTCCAGGCAACTGTCACGATTATAGCTCTACCTCAGAGCTTTTTACGAAGGCTACGTCCTCCTCGTATCCATAGGAGGGGGGAAGAACCTATCCAATGAAATGTTCCAGGGTTCTGATAACGCTTTACTAGAATATGCCTTTCAATCCTAGACGGGGTCTTGAAAGCGCAAAGCAAGACGCCCACAACGCCACCACAAGGAACGGAGAGATCCGCGCTGTTACTACCCAAACAATACGGGGAAACAGAGTTGGTGCCAAGCACCCTTACCCACCTTGAAGTAACTGCACCTCTCTCCGGACGAGTAATCGACAACTGTTCGCCGCCATTGATCTGCTTCATACGCTCGGACGCGACGACGTTCTGACGTCACCAGCGTCGCGTCCCCGAGCCTCATGGGACTTGTAGTTCAGGTATACGGCTTGAGACGCTATGATGCAGTGTTCTTCCTGGCAGCCCTGTCGTGGGCTCTGACAGGACATCCCTCTCCTGAAGAACACTGACAAAGACATGGTTTATTTGGGAAACGTTGGTGAAACCTTTGAACATACCTGGGGGCGTGAACACCCTCTGCGGGTTCCCATGAATTTTCTTCCTCCCCATACCCCTTCCAAGATATTAGATACCATAATTTGTTCTTATGGAGCTTGGAATCAAGGATTCCTCGCACTTCATGCTCCACTTCATCGTTAACCAGAACGGGAGGCAACCCCTTCTTTTTTGGAGAACGAGCTGGTTTTAATAAGGACACATGAAAGGAGGGGTGAATCCTCAGAGAGGAGGGTAAGGCTAACTTAACCGCTTCAGGATAAATGAGCTTGATCACTTTGTATGGGCCTATATATTTCGGGTTGAATATACTGTATTTTTTAAAGCGGATGTTGCGAGTAGACACCCATACATGATCCCCTATTTTATACTTAGGCCCAACCTGTCTATGTCTATCTGCGTATGCCTTGTAATGTTTTTTCGCTACCTTCAGCCTCTCTTGTGTGTCTTTTAGAGTGGTCTGTATGTGTTGAATTCTTTGCTCTACTTCAGGCACCACCTGACTCTTAACTGGATGTATAAGAGGAATGAATCGTGGATGAAAGCCGTAGGAACAAAAAAAAGGGGAATATTTGGTGGAACTATGTATTGCATTGTTATATGCTATTTCTGCCAACCACAAATCGTCCACCCAGGTTTCTGTGGTTGTATCTACATAACATCTCAGATATTGTTTGAGTGTTTGGTTTACCCTCTCGGTCTGACCATCTGTCTGCGGGTGAAAGCTGGTGGATAGATTCAGTGTGATTTGCAGAGCTTGACACCATTCCTTCCAGAATCTGGCAGTGAATTGAGGTCCCCTTTCAGAAACCACCCTTTGAGGCAACCCATGTAGTCTCACAACATGCGTTAACAATGACTGAGCCACTTGACTAGCGGTAGGTATGGCCTTACAGGCAATAAAGTGGGCCATCTTGGTTAAATAATCAACCACAACTAGTATGGTGGTGTTCCCTTTATCCGGAGGCATTCCTACAATAAAGTCCAAAGAAATATTCTCCCATGGGTGCTCTGGAGTAGGCAATGGATTCAAAAGACCTACAGGTTTACTGTGCGAACTTTTCATCTGCTGGCATTTCTCGCAATCCAGAACCCACTCCCGGATGTCGTGTCGGACTGTGGGCCACCAAAATTGCCGTAGGACTTGTTCAGTAGTTTTCTCAATCCCATAGTGACCCGCACTAGGGAGGGTATGACACCAGGCAAACACCTGCTTTCTAAGTTGCTTCAATGGAATCAGCAGTTGTTTTCCTCGGACTGGTAGACCTTCCTTCAGAATCCACTCCGGATGTTGCGATAGCCAGTTCTTCCAACTTTGGGTGCGTATGTTCTTGGCTATACTCTGAAGAAATGGCTCAGTGATCGTGGTACCAAGAACGTGTTGAGGACTGATGATGGATCTGACTTCACTTTCTTCTCGAGAGTGGTGGAAGGTTTGACGAGTCAAGGCATCTGCCTTCTTGTTATCCTTCCCTGGTCTATACGTAACTCGGAAATCATATTCAGAAAAGAACAGTGTCCATCGTAGTTGTCTAGGTGAGAGATGACGAGCAGCCGTCATAAATTGAAGATTGCGATGGTCCATATATACCGTAACCGTATGGCGAGCCCCCATAAGGAAATGTCTCCATTCCTGGAAGGCGTCCTTGATGGCCAGAAGCTCTTTTTCGGCAATAGTGTAATTGCCTTCAGCCTGATTGAGTTTCCTGGAGTGATATGCCACGGGATGCAACTGTCCGGTATCGCTATGTCTTTGAGACAAGACAGTCCCGACAGCCAAATCCGAGGCGTCCGCCTCCACCACATACGGTTTTTCAGGGTCGGCATGGACCAATACTGGAGCGGAGGTAAATGCTCTTTTCAAGGCTTCGAAACCTTGTTGTGCTTCTTCCGTCCAGTGAAAGGATATTTTCTTCTTCAGCAAATGTGTAAGAGGGGCGGCCAATGCAGAAAAGTGATGTACAAATCGCCGGTAAAAATTGGCAAAACCTAAAAAACATTGGATGTCCCTGACATTCCTAGGGATAGGCCACTCCTTTACGGCTACAATCTTTCTTTCTGCCATTTCTTGACCTCGGGGAGTCAACATCACTCCTAAAAATTCTACTGTAGTTACTCCAAACTCGCATTTGCTGATCTTGCAAAAAAGATGATGTTCTTTCAGAGTATGAAGTATGTTTCGAACATGTTGCGTATGGCATTCGACTGTGGGAGAGTAGATCAATATATCATCAATATAGACGATTACGTAGTGGTCCAAGTATTCTCGTAATACATCGTTCAGAAAAAATTGGAACGCAGCAGGGGCGTTGCAGAGCCCAAAGGGCATGACGAGGTATTCATACAATCCAAAACGAGTTTTGAACGCTGTTTTCCACTCGTCTCCTCTGCGCATCCTCACCAGGTGATATGCTCCTTTTAAATCCAAACGAGTGTATATAACCGCCTTCTTCACTTGTTCCAGCAAAACCGGAATCAGGGGTAAGGGGTACCTGTTTTTTACCGTGATGGCATTCAATGCCCTGAAGTCAATGCACACCCTCAATTCTCCATTGGCTTTAGGAATAAAAAATAATGGGGAAGCTGCAGGTGACTTGGAGTGTCTTATGAATCCGAGGGCCAGATATTTATCGATGTATTCTCTTAAATGTTTGGTCTCAGGTTCGGTTAACGCGTAGACCCGTCCAGTAGGCACTACTGCTCCCGGAACCAAATCTATCTGGCAATCGTATTGCCGATGCGGTGGGAGTGTTTCTGCCTTCGTGTCGTGGAATACTTCAGCCAAATCCTGATATTCGGGAGGCAAAGTAACCGAGTGTTCTGCCGCAGTGGCTATATGATGCAATGAGGCCAGTTCTTGAGATGGATTCTTCTTCGGAACCCCACAGTTCTTGAGACAATAAGTCGAGGTGTACTGTATAGTTTTCTCTACCCAGTCTATCAGGGGATTATGCAATCTAAGCCAAGGTAACCCCAATATTATTCCATATTGAGGGGCTTGTATTACGTTAAAGGCTAACGTTTCGACGTGTTCCAGGCCCTGTCGCACTTCCAGCCCATCGGTGTGACACCGGATAGGCCCTGCTTCCAAACACCGTCCGTCCATGGCCAAAACTGCTTCGGGTATGTCTTTTTTATGAAGTGCTAAACCTAAGGCAGCAGCCTTTTGGTCATCGATAAAGCACCCCGTTGCCCCAGAGTCCAACATCGCTGATACCGGACACCACTCCCCTTGGATTCGCAGAGAGAGCTCCACAATAAAATGATGTTTATCCATATGACTTTCATAGCTGAGGGAAGGGATGTACATAGGGCTTGAGGAACTCCCTTCTTCCTTCCTCAAGCTAAGGCGTTTCCCTCCGCGCCTTCTGAAATAGCCGCCACTTGCTTGCGTGGTTCAAAGCGAGATCCTTTCCCTCTCAGAGAACATTCTTTAATAAAATGTCCTTTCTTGCCACAATAGATACAAAGGCCTTTTTTCCTCCGGTATTCTCTTTCCTTCTGGGTAAGGCTAGACCTCACTGCTCCTATTTCCATAGGTTCGGTTTTTGTGGTAGAGGGACTGTGACTGGTTTTGGAAGCCTCCAAACGCCAAGAAGGGCGATCTCTGCGTTTATTTTCTCCCTTCCGCTCCGTGAGGCGATGATCCAAGCGCAATACTAAATTGATCAGGTCTTCGCATGTAGCAGGTTGTGGATCAATCTGTGCCAGTACATCTTTCATCTCCTCTCTAAGACCCTGATGAAAGATGGCTGTTTGTTTAGCCTCGGGCCATTCGGTCTCAGTAATTAATCTGCGAAAATCATTCAAATAGGCGATTAGATCCCGATTTCCCTGTCTTAATTTTAATAACTCCTTATCCGCCGAGAGTGTGGCGGATCTCCTGTTGAAGGTTCTTTCAAAGTCCTTAAGGAAGGAGTCCCAATCATAGATCAAAGGATCATCTCTTTTGACTAACGGTACAGCCCATTGAGCCGCATCTCCAGCAAGGTATGAAATTAAAAAGGCGACCCTAGCTTGGTTGGTTGAAAAGGCCGTGGGTCGACATGAGAAATGTAACATAACTTGAGTAAGAAATACCTGTACTTTACTACTATCTCCATGAAACCTCTCCGGGGTGGCCAACGGGACAGGGGTGGGTATTTCTACCACTAAAGGGGAAGCGGAGGATGCGTAGGGTATTCCTGCATTGAAAGGATTTCTTTGCATCCTATCCACCGTGGCTTGCAAATGGGCGGTTTCTGCCCTAGAGGCGGCAAACTCAGTCTGCACTAGTTGTAATGCCCCCATCAAATCCTCTAGAGTGGCCATATCTCAACGTGCGATCGGGAAGATAAAATCCTTGTGTCGATTACTCTGTTGTGGCCAGGAATCCTCAGGATCGCACGTCGTATATAATGTCCACCTCTCGACACCACCACGGTCTGATAAGAATCACACAGACTCCATGGAGTGGTCAAGCGAGGGAAGGGTAGGAAGGGGACAGCGGGGAGGGAGATCTGAAACGACAACGAGACACAGAATAACAACACTGATGACTAATGTGAGCAGTCACTTCTCCCCCTGCCTTTTGTGTAACTAAAGCCTCACTCCTCCTGTCTCCTACCTGTAAAAGAATAAATAACACTCTGTGGATACATCAGATATGGACACACCCTGGCTTATGTGTGGTGGTTCTGGAAAGCAAAGAGCAAAGCAATTATTGGGGGTAACAGTTATCTCCATTAAACTGTGAAGCATTTATATCTGGACTACCCACCTCAAGCTACTTTACGGTAAACTGAAACAGGGGAAGGAAGAGCCACAGTCCTGCTCACTCGCAGTCCCTCTGTCTGAAAATAGGCATGCAACAAAAGTAAATAAGCAGCAATAATCCAAATGGTTCACTTTTCATCGGCAATAACTGTTCAGGATGGGGTGAACTTCTCCTTATCAGCAGGAGCCACACTGAACATAATAGACACAAGTCTTGTGCAAAATATAATAATCAAAACTCTCAATACCACAGTGTTTTAGCTGACTTAATACCAGGGGAATACGTCAGAAGTTCCGGTATTATTGCATCGGTATTGTTTTCGAGATTGTCTGTATTTCCAGCTAAGTGCAACCCTTTCCTTAGCTAAAGGCCAGCCGGCCGTGTATACGGGTTATGACAAAATTCTTTCCCCGCAATAGCTACATGGAAAGCTCGCCAACAGGGAAGGAAACAGTATTATAACTTGGACAAAGTCACTGCCGTCTTCCCTGCATGAGCAGCCGAGCGCTCGCCAACAGGAGAAGACCTCGAGTTATTTATTCCAAGCATATGTCACGATTATAGCTCTACCTCAGAGCTTTTTACGAAGGCTACGTCCTCCTCGTATCCATAGGAGGGGGGAAGAACCTATCCAATGAAATGTTCCAGGGTTCTGAAAACGCTTTACTAGAATATGCCTTTCAATCCTAGACGGGGTCTTGAAAGCGCAAAGCAAGACGCCCACAACGCCACCACAAGGAGCGGAGAGATCCGCGCTGTTACTGCCCAAACAATACGGGGAAACTGAGTCGGTGCCAAGCACCCTTACCCGCCTTGAAGTAACTGCACCTCTCTCCGGACGAGTAATCGACAACTGTTCGCCGCGATTGATCTGCTTCATACGCTCGGACGCGACGACGTTCTGACGTCACCAGCGTCGCGTCCCAGAGCCTCATGGGACTTGTAGTTCAGGTATACGGCTTGAGACGCTATGATGCAGTGTTCTTCCTGGCAGCCCCGCCGTGGGCTCTGACAGGAGGTGAGCGATCCTGTCCCACTAGGAGAGCCTTCAAGCGGTATTGCCGGCACATAGGGGACCAAAGCTCTAGTGAGGAATAAGCTCCTACGGTAACATCGGTATGCCACCGCGAGGAGGAGCGGGGTCGGCGTCGCAGACTTGGTGGTTGGGTGGAACAGCGCCAGTAGCTGCTCCAAAGAGCGTGGTGGCAGTGTGGATGCGGTGTCCTCCCAACCCCTATCCGCCAACCAGCGAGCTATCCACTGCAGCTGAGCAGCTAAATAGTAGTGCTCAAAGCAGGGCACGGCCAGGCCCCCTTGGTCCGTGGGGAGATATAGTTTCGCTAGTGACATCCTATGTCTACTGTTCCCCCAAATGAAATCTCTAAATAGTTGCGACAGTTTAGCAAAAAAGGCCGCAGGAACATATAAAGGCAGGTTAGCGAAATAGTACAGTAACCGTGGAAGGATCACAATTTTGGACAGCGCTACTCTACCCGTGACTGTTAGCGGCAATGTGCCCCAAAAGCGCACCTGTGACTTAATGGCCGTGAAGGCCCTGCCCAGATTACCATCAAATATAGTCCCAAGTATCGAAATGTATCTCCTCTCCACTGTACCCTAGTACCATTTAGAGTGTATCCTGGATCTTGCCTCCCCTCACCGAACGCATAAAGGCAGGACTTACTGGCATTCACCCGAAGACCCGAGATAGTAGCAAAGTCTTGCAAGGTGCGGGCCAACTGGGGTGGGATATCGTCTGTGTCCCTCACATACACCAACAGGTCATCGGCGTAGAGCAACACCTGGTGCACTGCATCCCCTAGTGGAATGCCATCTCCCAGCGCTTCGTGCAAGGTCGCCGCCAGGGGCTCCATCGCCAAAGTGAATAGGAGCGGTGAGAGTGGGTACCCCTGCAGATTGGTATGGCGCCGGAGATGTACGGGCCCAATCGCACCCTCACTGTGGGATTCTTATATAAAAGGCCCACCATCTGTAGAAAGCCCAATCCAAGATCGTAGTGCATCAGTAACGCCGAGAGGTAGCACCACTCCAGGCAATCAAATGCCTTTTCCAGGTCCAATATTAGGCAACCCGCTTTGGGCCACTCCTGTATACTATCTGCGGCTACCCTGAAAAACCTCCTCAGGTTCAACGATGTGCTGCGCTTTGGCACAAAGCCCTTCTGGTCCCCGTGGACCAGGTCAGAGACCACTGGCGTCAAACATTCCGCCAACACCTTGGCGAGGATCTTACAATCAACGTTGAGGAGTGCTAGCGGTCAATAGGATCCCAGGTCTGTGGGATCCCGATCTGGTTTGGGCAAAGACACCAGATAGGCTTCGCACATCGAGGTGGGTAACGTGCCATTCTCGAGTGCCGTTGCGTACAGCGTGTGGAGGCGCGACACCAGGTACTCCCGGAAGGCTTTGTAGAACTCGGTGGGTAGGCCATCCGGACCCGGTGTCTTCCCAGAGGTCATGGAGGAGAGCGCGTCTCCTATTTCCTCCAGGGTGAGGGGGCAATTGAGGGCCTCTTGATGTGCATCGGAGGCTGTGGGCAGCTGGGCTTGTTCGAAGCACCGCTCTAGGTCGTCCCCCGAGCAACAGACTTTTGATTGGTACAGTTGTGTGTAGTGGTCTACTATATCCCTGTGAATCTCCCTTTGTGTATACACAAGGTCTCCCTCCGACGTGCGCACAGCTGTGATCGGGGTATGGGTGCCTTCTTGTTTTAAAAGCCAGGAGAGTAGACGTCCTGCCCTATCCGAAGTGGTGTGCGTGTGGGCTGTATGTGCCACTTAATTAAGGCAACTCAAGCGCTCCAAAAGCGCTGCATGTTGCGTCCGAAGGTCCACCAAATGGTTTGCGTGCCTGCCACTGCCCTCCCGCTCATACTGTAACAGTTGGGATTCAAGGTGGGTAAGTGACTGCACCAGTTGCTTTCGCATATTCCATGTGACCCCCAAGCAGTGACCCCCTAAGCGTTATTTTAAGGGCGTCCCATTCCACCATCGCATTGCTCGCTGTGCCTTCGTTAAGTTCAAAGTATGTAAGGATAGCATTCCCCACTGAGGAGCGGAATTCGGGGTCCTCCAACGCAGTAGGTTGGAGCCGCCATGTGGGTATGGGAGGCCAATCAGCATCCCTGCTGAACTGGAGCCACAGGGGGTTATGATCGGAGTGTGTCCGCCCCAAGTATTCTGATTTCACAACCAGCGGTAGCAATGACTGAGATCCCACCACTCTATCTAATCGCACATGTAGGTTGTGCGTCTTTGAATATTAGGAGTAGATACGTTCGGTGGGGTAAAGGGTCCGCCAGATATCTAGTGTCGCCCAGTGAGAGAGCCAGTCAGTGAGTGCCTGCGCTTTGGAGACAGCTGACGTTGTACGAAGAGGAGGAAAGGACCTGTCGAGGTGCACGTCGAGCACTGAATTGAAGTCCCCTCCTATCAGCCAGGGGAGCCCAGCGTAGGGGGTCAGTTCCACCGACAGTTGTGTGAGGAAGGGTATTTGGTTGACGTTTGGGGCATAGATCGAAGCCAGCAATAAGTGTTGACCATTGAGTGTGCCCCGTACAAGGGTGTACCTGCCGTCAGGGTCTATTGTCACACCCGTACTAACGAATGGGACACCCGCCCTAACCCATACGAGGGTGCGCCTAGCATGCTCCGAATACACGGTACCGTACACTTTACCTCTCCAACGCCTCCGCAGCCTATCTAACTCCGGCTGTGTCATATGTGTCTCTTGTAAGATAGCGATTCCGACTGAGTGTCGCTGGAGGTAGGCAAAGATGGAGTATCGCCGTGTGGCTGGAGTGGGTGGTCGCTGGGGGAACCAGGGGCGGGGCATGCACTAGTGAGCATGTAATGTGGTGAAGTGTGAAAGCACCGGTCTGAGGTAACAATAACAATATGTGAACGGTGAAAAACATAACGGCTGGGGCGAACTTTGCGTGTGCGTCCGTCCAAACTTACGCTACCTTGCGTAGGTGAAAACGAGGTCAGGGTGTGACCCGGAGGGGTGTGCGTGTAGGTAACGGCTTGCTGTCACTATCCCCCCATGTCCTGTGTGTGCAGTGCGCCATTAATAAGTGTCACCAGAGTAGCCTGTGTGGTTAGCAAGATACAGGTGAGAAGCAAGAGGGTTCTCGTGCGCAATCTACTGCTTCGTAGAGGGACCCGAGGGGCATCTGGCGGTAAACCGGGTGACTCCCACAACCAACCCAGCGGGCACACACAATTGGTTACATTGCCGACCCTTCCCCACCCCTCGCCGATCACAGCAACAAACAGTGAGCTACTTGTGTGAGCGGTACATCGCATGGTGTAGCATGAGCGTTTTCTCAGTCCAGGATGCCGTCTGCAGTTTGCGGGGTAACTTCTGGCCCGCCAAAGTCCTCAGAGATCGCAGTTGACAGCGACGATGAGCCGCTCACCACCACCGCATGTTGCTCGTCGACGTCCAGACGGACCGCGTGACTTGGGCTGCCGATTGTTGTAACTGCTTTCAGCGCATTTTGACGTTCCAGTCTCATTTTCTCCGGGGTTGGGGCTGCTGTTCTCGGTGTTGTCTCACGTGTGGTTCCGCGTCATCTGTGCCGCCTGTCTCTCTTGCCCGGCTGGGCGCCGTCTCCTGGATCAGCCGGCCTCGTTCCCGTCCACATCCCGGACTCCTCGAGCCAGTCCCATGCCTCCGCAGGCGAATCAAAGTATCGGGTTTTACCTTTCTCAACCACTCGCAATCTGGAGAGGAACAAGAGCGAGTATGGCAACGCCAGTTCCCTGAGTTGACGTTTCACTGCCATATAGTTGTTTCTGCGACGTTGCACAAGAGCAGTATAGTCCGGGAAAAACATGACTAGGCTGCCGCCCACAGCGAGACCGTCCATATTTCGAACCTCTCGTAGTACCGCATCTCTGTCTCTGTAGTTGAGGAGTTTGAACAGGAATGGGCGCGGTCTGGCTCCTGGCCGGGGCTTCTGTGTGGGTACCCGGTGGGCTGTTTCCACCGCAAATTGGGTCGACAGTTTTCTTGGCGGCATGAGTGCGCGAAGCCAGGTCTCCACGTGCTGCTCTGGATTTCGCCCCTCTTCTCCCTCCGGCAGACCCACAGCGCGGATATTGTTGCAGCGGGAGCGCCCCTCCGCAGCCTCTGCCCTGACTTCTAGTGTGTGGATGCGATCCAACATATCTTGCAGAGCAACAGCATGACTGCGGGTGACTGGCTGCAGTTCCTTGAGCGTTTGCCCTTGAGCGATGGCTGTATCCGCCAGTTTGCGGTGATCCGCATGCAGAAGTGTGAAATCCGAGGTGACTTTGTTGATCCGATTTTCCAGAGATGTCCTGATGTGGTCTAAGGCAGCCCCTAATTTCTCCACCGCTGCAAGGACAGAGTCCATTTAGGCCGCAAGCGCTGCGGAAGTCGACCCTTCATCGCTCTCGCTTCGCAAGTGCGTATGGTCGGGAGTAGTCGTACGCAGCGGTCCCTGCTGCATCTTAGCACACATACGGCCCATCACCAGTTGCTGTGCCATGGGCATCGGCAGCCAGTGTCTAGCGGAGTGGGCGTGCCTGCGGCGTGGCCGCGTCAGCCGCGGCGAAGGAAGGTCGACTGGCTGACAGATGTGTGCTGCTCGGGCGATGTGCTCAGAAGGAGGCCCCAAGTGCTACCCCAGCATGGGAGGCCGTCAGTACACCGGGTTCGAGTCTGCTCCGCGCGCGGTGATCCGCAGCAGCCCCCAGCAGCAGGTCCGCTCCCACGGAGGTTTTCTGTCACAGTCCTGTAGTGGCAGAAGTGTGTTTCAATTGTGGGTGCCTCCAGCCCGCCAGTTGCGCCTCCTCCCGCGGAGACAGCAAGCGAGCCCACAACCGTTTGCCTATGGGTTGGTGCCAGGCGGGGACCAGAAGGGGCAGCGCGTGTGGGCCGAGGTCCGGAAGCGGGACGTGAGTTCCTCGTCAAGGGGCAGTGTTGCACCCCATGCAACAGCCTGTTAGCAATGCGTGCGCTACCCGCAACCACTCCCACCAGCTGGGCAGCAACCACCGAACGTTGTTTGCGGGGCACTGAGAAAGGCAAGGGCGTCAGTGCAGCTGCTATGTATGTCTCTCGCTGCAGGCCAACCGCTCGCACAACTCATCAGGTCTCAGCTTATCCATGGGGGGCTAACAGCAGGTCTGACTGCGGCCCAGCACACCTCCCAGTCGCTCTCCGCCGGTCTCAGGTGTGGAGTCGGCACCGACAGGGCCACAGCAAAAAGCGCCGCATAGGCCCAGAGCGCGTCCTTCACCCCACATGGCTCCACCTTCTCAACACTCACCAGAAGCCCAGGGCAGGTGCCCTTGAGGGGTCACACGTTATAGGTGCCCGCGCCTCCTCCGCCGTCACCAAGGCCGCAGCGTTTCACGCCTCGGGGGTTTTACGAGGTAAGGCGCAGATCTCGTCTCTTCCCGGAAGGGCAGCCTTTACCCCTCAGCGCCGGCACGCACCATATAAGCCTCCTCCTTCTCCGCTCGTTCCCCGCCCGCCACACCGCCACAGGATGCAGATCTGCGGTCACCCAGGGGTCCGCAGGCCTCCCAGTACTTCAGGCTGTTGTGGAGCCTCCACGGCAGGGCGCAGCTTAATCGGCCTCCAACACTGGGTCCAGGAGCGCGAGTTAGGTCCTGTCCTCCTCTCCGAAGGATTCACAGCCCAGCGGCAGTCGCAGCCCAGGCGCCCACTGCCTTCCAGGGGTCACCGCAATACAGCCGCCCCACTCCAGCACAGCAGCGGTCCCAGCGTGGGCAGCCGCTATCTTCCGGGGGGTCGCAGCAGCACGGCCTCACCACGCGGGAGCCGTGTCCAGTCTCCTGTCTACAACCGCAGCCACAGCAACGAAGAGGGTACAAATGGGTCTGATCCAGCCGCAGCAGCTCTACCAGAGTCGGAGTCCACACGTTACCAAAGCGGATGGCGCACAGGTAGGAGGATTATTGCGGATTATAGGGGATTTCGGGTGGAGCGCTAAGAGTTCGCGTCATGTTGGCTGGCTAGCCACGCCCCCCTATATCTTCCTATATTATCATTGTCAATGCACATGTTTAGTCCCCAGAGAGATTGTAAAGAGAGCTTCTCTTTGGTTGGGAAGATCCTGTTGCATATAATTTTACCCCTATATGAATTAAATAGTGACAGGGCAAGACAGGCATTATATTTCACAGAGCATTTTCCCGGTGTGATGGAGCTCCTGGAGGTCTATTTTGACACCCTAGGGCCACCCCTGTTGCCTCTGTCACTTTTACCAGCTTCCCAGGAGTAATTGCAGCAGGCACCAAGAGGCTTCAATAGACAGAGAGATAGGGAGAGGGAAGGGAGAGAGAAAGAAATCAGAGGGAGACAAGGTAGAACAGAGAAGGAGAGTGATAACATGGATGAATTGATGGAAAGAGAGATAGCGCAAGGAGACAAATAGAGCAGGGCTGGATTGAGCTTTTTTCTAGGGCTACTTTTGATTCCCCAGTACGGCACTGAATAGAAAATACCTTTGTCTCACATGCTCCTTGTTGCTATAGATGCGTTTTGCGCAAACAGCTATATTATAACATGTATGTCTTATCAGCTGCTCTAGCCTGCTTCAGTTGTGGGGTTGTGGCTCAGTCTATTTCTTTGCATGCTTTACTCTTAGGTTCATCTCAATGGAAATAAATGCAAGTGAGTTGTCCAGCGTACCCATCTGACAGCTGTTTCTCACTGCCTTGTCAGGCTCAATTTTCATTTCGACAGGTTGGATGCAGTTTAATCATGCGTTTGACAGCTTAGCCATTCTTCACTGCTCTCTCCGATGAAATCTAGTTTAAAATGTTTACCTTTGAATTGTTGCTGTTTGTATTACTTCCTGTATTATAAAAGAAGAACTATACATATTTCACGTTAAGTGAATATTTTGAAGGGCACCTAAATGAAGAAATTAGGAATCTTTATGCCACAAATTTGAATAAATCAAAACTGACCCTTTTTCTTGTGATATGTGCTCACTACAGCCTTTAGCTTTGCTTGCCTTATCAGCTTATTGTTGGATTTACCTCAGATCAATAGGGATTTCTCAAATTCATTACACCAGTAGAGCCTCATCTTGAGATACTGAAGAAGTTACTTGGTCATCTCTGGACTACTGTTTTATCATGTGTGACTAGTTAACCTAGAGATAAAAAAGGCGAGAAACAAATGTCACCACTGCACCTGACAAGATATTGCGAACATTCAATTTGTAGGTTTGGTACAAAAAATATGTTTCCACAATGTGTGATCACAGTAGCCCAGAATACCTCCATTCTAGGTCAGACCACAGAAACAGAATAATGAGTTGACTGGTATTTAACCAGAGAATCCCAACGGCAGGATCACTCTGACAAGGATTGTGGTTGCTGCTGGAGAAGGGTTACACCCCCTCAACCAGTAACCCAAGTTCTAACAATCACCAATTCCACATATAGCATAATTCTGAGGGGCAGTTGCTCCTGATTATGGGAGAATACGGTTTAACATGCAGTAATTAGTGCCTCCCCAATTTTTTGTACGTATTTTCCATCATTGCTAACATATGTTCACCAAGATATTTCGGCTGCTTTTAGCAGATAAACGTACGTGTGAGCCTGATGGGGCAGTACCTTCTGTTACAAGCTTCGCAGGGAATACAGTGTTCTAGTGATGAGCACGGATGACCACTGTAGTGTCGATGATGAAATCGGATGACCACTGTGGTGTCTATGATAAAAAAAAATTAAGGGGGTTTTTGCTTGTGAATAATTGTTTACTTGCCATAACCTTAACTGCTTCAGAACATGGATTATATCAGCTCAATCTCTTTTGTTACCCGGAAAATGACCATCAGCATATACTTTATGCTGCAAAAGAAAATAATACAGGCACCTGAGTATTTTTATTTTTATTTATATTTGTATTTGAATTTATTGAGCGCAACATTCAGCCCAAGGGACATCACGGCGCTAGGAAGGCGGTGTTCTGGTATGAGAATGATGATTAACCTGACAATTTAAGGATTGAGATTTCAGTCAAAATGGTAGTAAGTGGCTTTGACTATGTTTTGGGGAACAGCCATGTTTTCAGTTTCTTCCTAAAGGACAAATATTCATCGGTTACGCGAAGGTTTAAGGGTATCTCATTCCATTGGACAGCTGCCAGATTAGAAAAGGACTGCCCTCTAGCTCTAACCTTCTTGATCCATTTGGTCTTAGCCATGGCCTCATGGCGAGATCTCAGATTTCGTGTGGGCCTATAAAATTCAATTTTATCTCTTAAGGTTCAAGGGACATTCTTATGTAGTGCTCTATGAGCATAGCACAGGAGCTTGAACTTAGCCCTTTGGTGTACTGGCAGCCAGTGCAGTTCCCTCAGACTCTCAGATGCTGAGCTGTATTTGCTCTTGTTGCAAACCAATCTAGCAGCAGCATTCTGGACCACCTATAAGCGGGAGAAAAGGTAGTCAGGTATGCCCATATAGAGCGCATTCCAGTAATCAAGTCTGCTAGAAAGTAGTGCTAGGGTAATGGACTTTCTACAGTTTAAGGGGATCTATGAAAAAAGTCTGCACAGTAGTTTCATCAAAGCGAAACCTTTTCCACATAACACGCGGACTTGGTCTTGCATTGTTAGAGCATTGTCAATTAGAATGCCCAGGTTTTTTGCAACTCACTTGGGTTCTGGGGCGGCCCCCAGCGCCTGGGGCCACCAGGTATTGTCCCAAATTAAGTGTGCTCCATCAAAAAGCAGGATCTCAGTCTTTTCGGCGTTTTATTTCAGGCTGTGTTCCGTCATCCAGGTTGCTGTTTCTGTTAATTAGATGATGTTTGGTATTTTCATTCCTTTCTTCTAAGGCAATTAGGAACTGTGTATCATCTGCATAGGAGCAGCTATTGAAGCCCTATTTCCGGCTGATCTCTGCTAGGGAGGCGACATAAGCGTTAAAGAGAGTGGGGCTCAAGGAGGCCCCCTGTGGGACTCCTTATCTGACAGTTCTTGAGCTGGAGGAAAAAGGGCCCATTTGGATTTTTTGTGTTCTATTGGATGGAAAAGAGGCGAACCACTGAAGGGCTTTTGAATTTATTCCCCTTTCATATAAAATATGTAGCAGGTGGTCATAGGAAACAGAATCGAAAGCAGTCGTTAGGTCCAAAAGGATCAATGCAGCAGCTTTACCTTGGTCTACCAAGGATCTGATGTTATCTGATACTGCATGTAGGGTGGCTTCTGTATTGTTGTCAGCTCTAAAACCGGTCTAAGATGGATCTAGCAGTTAATTTGTTTCTAAGAAGTTGACCAGTTGTTTATCTTCAATTCGTTTTGCATAGTAGAGGTTTTTTGCACTTTTGATGGCATTATGGTAGATTTTCAAATCCTCTTTATCGAGCTGTCTATCATTGTTTTCTTTGGATAGTCTCCACTTGTGTTCCAGGGATTTACATCTCGTTTTTAGTAGTTTTAAATCTAATGATTATCATTTCTCAGATGATGTTTTCCTGCTAGATTTTTTTACTAGTCTAGGAGCACACAGGTCCAATGCATTGGTGAGTTCATCGTGGAGGAGTTCAGCCTCAGCCTGAGCAGAGAGTGTTTCTGCAATGCTTGGGTCACATGCACAAAAATGGGATGCAAACAAATCAGGGGTGATAAGATTCAGTGTTCTTTTTATCATTGTTAATTGTGTTGGTTAACTTGATTTGCAGGTTGAGGGAAAAGTAGATTAGGGAGTGTTCAGTCTAGGGCAGAGGTGTGACCTCGGAGATGTTGGTAGCTTCTGTGTTAGAAAATAGAAGGTCAAATGTATGCTCAGCTACATGGGTTGGCCCTTTGATCCATTGTTTTAATTGCAATATCTGCATGTCACTTTCTAAGTGTTTCACCACTGGGTCCATGGAATTTTCAAAGTGAACGTTGAAGTCGCCAATAGCTAGAAAGTGTTTATGTTTTAGGCAAGTAGGGAATAGTTGGGACAACAATTTGGTACTAAAATCTAACTTTTATCCTGGAGAATTATAAATCACTGCTCCTGAGAAGTTTTTGCTCACCCCTGGACACTGAAAAAGCCAAGTTCTCGTGTTCACCCAATTGGGCCACTGACTCAGGAACGTAGATAAGGCTGTCTTTGAATAGGACGGCTATACCCCCTCCCTTCCATCCCTTCCTAACCTGTTTTAGTAGTTTATAACCGCCCGGAAGGGCGGTAGAAATGTCAGGGGAGTTGAGAATATCTTCCGTCTCATTAGTAGCATGATGAACTGTATTGGGTTATAATATGTTTTTTGCTTTCATAGTAGCCCTATTGTGATCAAAATGTCTTGCCACTAAAAGTGGCTAATCTCAAACACAACACTGCCTATTACATCCGGGAAATAAATGCAAGTTGTTCTAAACTTCAAGATTGAGGATTCCCAGTTTAGAGAGTTTTTTGCTCCACTTAAATTGTAATCTGGGTCTTTGTTTACAATATTCAGGGCTTTTAATTGATGAACATTACCCCCAAGGTAAGAAGCACACACACAGCATTCACAGTTATGGCAACTCCGTTTATGAATTATGTCTCAGAACTATATACATACGTCCCAAGTGTACTACATCTCCCCATCTCGTTAACCGGAACATAGGCATCAGGTAAAATAGAAAACCGTGCCTTGCTATTTGAAGTGCATGGATCTGTTTTTGTGCTGATTCAGTGTGGGACTCTTAATCTTTCATCTGGGATAAAGCCCTACTGCATGCATGAGTAATTTGCGCTGAACACACATTAATATTGTAAACCGCTAATTGATCACTCTTATTACAGAAGATGTGAACCAACGTTAGATGTAAACCATATCAAAGGGTATCAATTAAATGTTGAAAAGGTGTTCCCAAAGTATCCAGGAAATGTAATTCTTCGAAAGAGATGGTTTTTAAACGATTTTGTTTTATACTAAATAAAACTTAAAAAACATATCAAGAAAATAGCAGTGCGCCTTGTTACTGACTTCTTTCACTTCAGAAAAATCAGACTGAAGCATTTAATCAGCTGTTGCACAGAGCATTGGGAAAGGCGTAGCAGCAGTGGGTTTGTAGGAAGAGTTTAGAAGACACAGTGTCTGAAGGAAAGGATTTCTTAGAACAGGAGCAGTAAGAAGCACGGCTTACCGAGGTCTAGAAACGAGGCTTACCGAGCTCGAAAGGGAGCTATTTTGAAACTCCGAACTTTTAAAACGCTTGACGTGATAGTTTAACTTTGGGATATTTCAGCGGCTGTGGGAAAAAAAAAATAGAGTTGGCTTTTAAAAAGATAATGCGAAAGGGCAAATAGGGAGTGCCACGGGGAAAAGAAACATATAACCATCACCCCGAAATAAATACTCCATTCCATTATTAGAAGCGATGCGCAAGGCAGTGCATACTCTCTCAACAGAAAGAGATGGGGAGTGAGGTCAGGAGACATCAATGTACGACTGTAGGGAAGGGTTCAGAGAGGCCTCATTTCCCACAATTCCACTGACCAGACTACAGTGGAAGGTGATGAGGGCAACCTGGCAGAACAGGCTATCAGGAACACGCACAGCGAAAGAGCAGTAACCTGCACCATATAGAGTGCAGAGATACATGTGGTGTTGCAAGACCCGCCAGGGACAGAGAGTGACTGTCTGAAATGTTCCTTGCCTCTAGAAACCGTACCTGGACTGAAAAAAAGTTAGTTTTGAAACATTTCCTGAAAACTCAGCCTGAATGTGGGTATTTTTTCAAAATATAAACTATATGTTATCTGCCCCATACATATTAACAATATACAAACAAATGTGTACTTGGGAATCATCATAAACAACTTAAAATAAACTAATCTGAAAAATTACCTTTGTTCCACAAGGAGAGCTGAGTACTACAATCGGATATGACTGCTAGACACTGGAAAACACAAGGCTCGTGGATTCTCCCTTTAGAGAAGTCCACAAATAGAGCCCATCAGTCAGTCTTGAGGCATACATGGTCATGGTCTTCTGCCAAGTCGTAAACGACTGGAACGGAGCTGTCGTTTAGGTGTATACTAGGCCACCAGGATCTCAAATAGTAAAGTCCTGCATTGAAGAGACATTTATGCATACAGCTTTAAATTAAATCCATCGTTCAATTGGCAGCCAGTGAAGGGTGTGCAACATACTGGATGCAGCAGTGAAGCAGGGTGAATGGAGAAAAAATGGTGCTGCCGTATTCCGAACAGTTTGCAGCCGTTTAAGCAGAGACGTTGCGGCACCTAGCTATAGAACATTTCTGTAGTATAATCTAGATTTTACAAGAACCTGAACTATCGTACTTTGGACCGGGGCCATAAGGCACACCATGAATTTTCTTAGCCACTTAAAAATGCCAAAACAGGGGGTTGCTCCATGGTATGAAGTATGATTAAATGCTACGTGATATGGAGTGTGAGGAAATGAGAAAGGCTTCACTGCTGATAGATCCACTGGCCCTGCAGAGGGACACTTCAAGGAGGCCCTTTTCAAGATGCTGGCTCTCCTTTGATTTGGTGTAAGACTATGGATGGACATATGTCTCACAGTAACTCAAGGTGTAATAACATTGTAGCACAGTGTGAAAGACACCGGTGGAAAGGGCGATATTCTACTGCCAAAATGGCATCTATTGCTGGAAAGAAGAGACGGGAGTTACGTTTCTGTCATTACCTACTACACTACGAGGGCTTACCAGAGCCGGTTCTTTGACTTCACTTAACATGATGGAGCCAAGAAAAATATATTAAAAACCACTACCTAGAGGACAACACGAAGACCGTCACATCGATTTATTCTTAAAAATAGGTTTTATCACACAGTCCACCATCTCTAAGTATTAGAAAATTTGGTGGAGACTCGTTCTTCTTCAAAATAAGCCGTAAGACACCAGGAACTTCCACTGTGATACAAACCACTTCCGTCAATGGTTATAAGAACAAAAAATTTTGGATATTTTATTCTTGGTCGATCTTTCCTAAAACAATAGAAACTATTGGTGGAGATCCGTTATTGCTCACACACAACTGGTACAGATATCAGGAGCTTTCCTTGTGATTGAAATTGTCTCTTTGGATCATCACAAGGTTCAAAAATTCTTGGATCCTCTTAACAGAATCATATCGTACGTCTGAGTTTGTCCTTCGAAATATCCTACAATCAATATTTCGTCTGGCAGAAGCATAATTGCATGTCTGACATATAAAGTGTTCTAAGACTCTTTAATCAAAGCCCTGAGGAAGTCACTATACGTGACGAAACACGTGTCGGCTGTCACCCATTTGGATCAAGATTTAGAGAACACAAGTCTCCTTTCTACGAATCAACAACTAGAACCAAATGTACTAGGGAGTTCTGATTTATGTTTATGATTATGACTTTCCTTTCTGTAAAACTTATAAATTAAATTACTCTTTGTTATATATTTCTGTGAGGACCCAATCTGTTCCGTAGCCAGTTTTTCATTATCATTACTTTGTTCCTTGTCTCTTTGGTTAATAACCAACAAGAATAATACGTGACTTTAGAGTGCCGGGATTTCTTTATGTAAAAAACCTGTTAATTACGGGGATTGCTTTGCATGATCCGTATAATTCAGCACTTAGGTAGTAGGGTGCTTCCCTATCCCGAGTGGCACCACTTACTCAACTTGTTACCGATCTTATTGTTTTTCTGACAACTATTACTATACACCCAATTTGATTCCAATAATTGTTATGATGTGCACCCTCAGATGCATTACTACCCCATTCTTTTGTTGATGGATGGACATATGTCTCACAGTAACTCAAGGTGTAATAACATTGTAGCACAGTGTGAAAGACACCGGTGGAAAGGGCGATATTCTACTGCCAAAATGGCATCTTTAGGTACCGATTTGAGAAGTTTGGATCACCTCATTCACACCTGGACTATATGAATAACCATCCCATAACCATCTAAGTTTAGCCCTTAACAAGGTGGTGGCCAAATGAAGTTGTTATGTTGTCTTTTGGGAAACAGCACCAAAAGATGGTGACGAGAGAAGTAAGTTGGCTCTTTTTTTGATATAGAGCAGATTTTGAAGATGACCTAAGCTAGAGAATACCATGACAATCTGTCATCTCAGAAAAGGGACATGAAATACGGTTAATGGTACAAAAAATGGAAAACACCCATACGAAACAATACACCATGTCTTATAGATTTACTCCTCAGTTACGTAAGTGAAGAAAAAGTTCTTATTTTCAAAGGTGTGAAATAACCCTCTGAACCTCCACAGAGAATGTGTTCATGTAGGAAATCCTGTCTGCCCTAGTGTAGGTTCCCAAACCTTTTTTTTCCGTATTTCTGTTGTATGCTTAGGTATGAGTATTATGTGCTTGTCTTTTTCCTTATCCACTGTTTTCTTCTGTATAATAGGGATACCCTCTTGTCTTTCGCTCTGCTCACATATATTGTCTGTATACGAGGCTTCCTAGTCAGGGCATGGCAGATGTGGGGCTGTAATACTTCAAAACCTCTTGTTTAACATTTATTCTAAGGAAGGAATGGTTAATGGTGGTCAATGAATGTCTGGACAAACCTAACAAAAGGGTTTGTGTTTATGGAGAATACTCTGCAACAGCACCCAAAACACTACATTTCCCAGGAATCCTTAAACTCTTGCCTCATTTGGAGATGGCAGAGGTCATTTTGGACCACTCAGTATAACTATCCTTCTGTATCTGATAGAGACATCTAACCGCAAATTCCTTACCTTTGAATTTCTCAAGTGTTGAACAGGATCCAGAAGATTTTTCTTCGAGCAATATCCCTGTGTGCCAGTAGGTGGTGTCAGTCAGCTCTTCGTGACGTCGTCTGTGTCAATAATGGCCGGGAGTGATGTTCGCGTCATCTATATAGGCGCCACTTCAGCACGTTGACGCCAGTTCTTTTCTTTCCACGCCAGCCAGTGCAGATGCATGAAGAGAGCTACTCTCTGTCACTTTGTAACAGGTATTTTTCAATATTTTGTCAACTCTTTCTTAGTGTGTAGGTTTTCCTATTATATCCAAGAAGTCTGGATTCAAACCGTGTAGTGCCTGACACTATGTCATGTCGGAGACAGACCCTCAACTGGTTGGTCTATGGAGCAAAGTCGTTTTCCCACTGCCATCCATGGCTGTAAAAGTTATGAGGGAGCGGTCCCTAAAGTTACTTGTGGCCCAAGGCTCGGCACTGCATTGTTCTCCCCAGAGGTCTCGCTTATGGTCTCGGTGGAGAGGAAGATCCAGGCACCGTTCCGGGAGTCCCAAGTCTTCGTCCTCCCACTCAAAGTCATCAAGTTGGTCAGGTAAGATGCACAAAAAACACAAGAAGTCAAGGTGTGCTTCGACTCTCAGCTCTACGCTTCCCTGCCTTCTTGGGAGCTGAAGCAAACACCCCCCAGCTCAAAGAATTTTATTGTGCCAGACTCTTCAGCACTTATGAACCCCCCATGGATCCACACCGACGCCGGTCATACCAATGTGATCTTCCCCGGCGCTGTCCCCAACGCAGAGACTCCTGACGCTGCCCAATGGCAGTAGCAACCACATTCTCATCCCCAACAACCCGGAGCCGGATCGGCGCCAATAGAACCCTTGGGTCCTAGGTCCATTCCGCAGCTTTATTCTGAAGGGCTAGGAATGGAGAAAGATTGGGAGGGGTCGCTTCACCCTTTACAAGACCAACCTTTTCAGGAAATTGACTGGTATGAGGAATTGGGTGAGGTCAGCGGACTGGATACCTCTTCAGATTCTGGCCTGCTTTCTACCCCTACTGTGGCTACGGAGGAGGAAGCATTATACGTTATGGCGGTGTGAAGGGCAGCTGAGGTCTTGGACCTTCACCTCCCTTCGGTGTCAGTCAGGACTAATATCAGAACACAGGCCCTGCAGCCAGGTTCCTCTTCCTCAAAACTTTTGCTGCCCATCAATGAGGCCTTAACAGATATCCTTCTGGGAAGCTGGCCCAAGTCCAGCACAGGTGCTCCTGTGAATAGGACAATTGCCCACCACCATCGCCCTGCACTCAGAGACCCAAACTTCCTCACCAACTACCCTACCGCCCGAAGACTGTTGGTACAAGCTCCTACCTCCCAGGGCATGTTCCCTCTTGCACCCCTGGACAAGTAATACAAGAGGCTGGACAGTTGGAGTTAGAACATTTTTACTCCCGCCAGCCTTGCATTGCGGTTGCTAAACACTGCATGCCTATTGGGTTGTTACTAGGCCTAGGTGTGACATTCAGCTACACTTGCGGAGTTTGCAGTGTTTTTCCCCACTCCGCACTCTGCGTAGTGCACAGAGTTCCGAAAAACTCAGCAGAGCTTCGAGTTCCGGGGTTCCGAGTTTTTTCCTCACTCCCCCTCGCCAACATTAGGCTGGTGAGCGCAATTGAGGAAAATTTCACTTCATCCCACCTCCCAGCAAGATTTCTCGACACGGGTGGTCACTGATAGTCACTGATGGTCACTACCGCTCACGTTGAGAAACCTTCTGTTCGCGTTGAGGTAGCTACCCCTTGAGAAGAATACCTACTTGAGGGGCAGAAAGAAGTAACTCCCTCTTACGCTGTGAGTGGTGCCGTTCGTGCTGATTTTACAGTGCGGTATAAACACCCTGGGCTCAAAACCAGTGTGAACAGCGCAACATAAAGCACTCCACAGGTCTGGGTCATTCTCTCCAAAGCAGTATCAGGCGGGAGGGATGCAGCAGAGTTTTCCATTCTTCGGTTTGGTCTCAACACAACCGACTTGCTGGGCACAGCGATTGCATTGAAAGTGGGACGTTTGTCGCCACGCCTGGTTGAGGACTTCTGGCTTTTCAGGGGATGTCAAAACCTCTCTCATAAACATGCTCTTTGATGGCATACATATCTTCTGAGCTAAGGCATACATGGCGCGGGAGCACTTTAAGGACTCACAGGATACTGCAAAGTCCTTGGGCCTCTCAGTGGCAGGACGTCTCCTGTCTACCTTTCGCCCCTTTTGTGGCCAAACATATCCCAGCCACAAAACCACGCAAGTTTAACAATCTTTGCACACCTGTGGGTGAGGTTTGATCCGAGACCCTGGGTCGGGCGGCAAGAGGTCAGGTCAGTCCACCACACCCCTGCAACCTCAGCCTCCAAATGTTCCTAGTCCGGCTCTTCAAGATCATGGGCGGCCAGTGATTGGCAGGATCAGTCATCACCTCTACCACTGACAGAACAAGTGGATTCTCCAGATAGTCCGAAGGGGCTACGTTCACCCTTCAAGACTACAACTTCCTTAATACCTACAACTTAAGTTTGGCTGATGGAGGATCACCTGACTTTGCTTCAGGAGGAAGTCATGACTCTCTTGGCCAAGGAAGCCATAGAGAGGGTCGGGCATCAGAAGTAGGCTCTGGTTGTTATTCCCGCTACTTACTGGTCCCGCAAAAGGACAAGGGTATTCATCCTAGCCTAGATCTTTAAGCTCTCAACTTGCTAAAAAGGAAAAGTTCAAGATGCTTACTCTAGCTCAGGTCTGCCCTGAATCAAGGAGAATAGATGGTAGTGCTGGACTTGCAGGAAGCTTACTTTCACCTCCCCATCCAGTCTGCTCATCTGTGCCACCTGTGGTTTACGGAAGGCCGCAAGCACTTTTAGTTCATTGTGCTCTTCTTTGGCCTTACCAGCGCCCCTCTGGTGTTCACCTAAGTAATGGCGGTGGTCACAGCTTATCTGCAGAGATCAGAGGTGCCAGTCTTCCCCTATCTCGACGACTGGCTGTTGAAGGTAAGCTCGCCCCAGGCTGTCATCTCCCACCTCCAGACTGCAGCAAACCTCCTGCATTTGCTGGGATTCACTATCAACGTGCGGAAGGTGCACCTGACTCCCTCTAGGACTCTCCCTATCATCGAGGATGTTCTGTACACAGTGCTATTTTGGGACGATCCTCCAGAATGGCAGTCCAGGATATTCAGGCTTTGATACTGAAGTTTCAACCTCTATCCTGGATTTCGGTGACTCTGAGGCTATTGGGCATCATGGCTTCCTGTATCCTGCTAGTGACACATGCAAGATGGAATATGAAGGCACTGCAGTGGGATTTGAAGTTCCAATGGGCACAGCATCTGGGGAATCTCTCCATCATGGTCCAGATCTTGGAGGGAACTGCACAGGACTTGCAGTGGCAGGTGGCCAAACATGATCGGGTCGCAGGCAGACCCCTCCCCCTCCCCCTTCCCCAACCAGATCACACAGTAGCTGTGTCACTCTTGGAGATCAGAGGACTCTGGTATCCAGCGGAATCTAGACTCCACATCAACTTGCTGTAACTCTAAGTGATTTGCAATCAAGAGAATTCTGGTTCAAGTGTTCTGGGACAACACCACCGCCATGTGTTACTGCAACAAACAGAGTGGGTTGGAGTTGTGCGCCCTTTGTCAAGAGGCCCTGGGTCTCTGGACATGGTTGGAACTGCAAGGCATATCCCCGGTAGTTCAACACCTGGCAGGTTCTCTGAACACCGGAATGGATAATCTCAGCCGTCAATGCCTAGCGGATCACGAATGACATCTCCATTTGGAGGTGGTGCAAGGTTTCCTTCAACAGTAGATAGTGCCTTGGATAGATCTGTTTGCTTCCGCCGAGAATGAGCAATGTCAGCAGCTTTGCGCGCTGGAGATTCCAAGGTGGCTCTCGTTCGGATACGCTTTTCATCTTGAGTGAGTCTCAGGCCACCTATATGCCTTTCTGCCTGTACCACTCCTTTCCAGAATGCTCAGGAAGATCAGGAGCGACTGTACCAAAGCCATTCTTTTGGCTCCAGACTGAGCACGGAGAGTGTGGTTTTCCAAGCTTCTCCAATTGAGCATTGATCTTCTGATCAGGCTGGTCCTGGATTCTGTTGCAGCAGCAGGGTAGGATCCTCCACCCAAACCTGTCAACTTTATGCCTTCTTGCGTGGAGATCGAGAGACAGCAGTTAATTGCATTTGATCTTCCTCCAGAAGTTTGTAATGTTATTTTAATGGTCAGGTGGTCCTCCACCAAGAACGTGTACGGTGGAAGAAATTTGTAAAATATCGTACAGAAAGTACTATTGATCCTCTTTCCGCTTCCCTCTCTCAACTGGGCACACTCAAAGGATACATTTCTGCCCTATCTGCCTTCCTGAGGATGCCAAACCAAGCCTCATTATCTAAATCTCCCATTGTAAATAGATTCCTCAAAGACCTTGTACATCTTTTCACATCTTCCTCTTTCATTATACCTCAATGAGACCTTTAATTTGTCCTCCCTTTTCAAATGTTTGCTCCATTCGAACCTCTGCACAATTGGCCCCTCTGGCTGCATACTGTCAAAACAGCCTTTCAACTGGCAATCACATCTACAAGGAGGGTGAGCGAAATGCAGACTTTGTCATCCAAGCCTCCCTACCTGACCATTTTCTCTGATAAATTGAAGCTTCACACTAGGGCCTCTTTCTTACCAAAACTGGTAACACCATTCCATGTGGAGCAAGTTGCAAAAAGTAACTGATGTCAGAGCGCTGAGGTGGCGCCTATATAGGTGACCACTTCCAACGTGACAGACGTCGTAAAGCAGAGCTGACCAACGCCACCTACTGACACGCAGGAGTATTGCTTAAAACAAAATATTCCGGACCCAGTCTGACTCCTGGGAAATTCAAAGGTAAGGAGGCTAGATCATGTGCCTTACAAATGAGGCATTGCCGAAGGTAAGTAACTTGTCCTTTAAGGTGAACTTGCTAGGCAGTTAAGTTACCTTGTTACAGCAACTAGTACCTTGAGATTAAATATGTGTTTTCAGTTGAACTCTGCATTTATAATTGACTATTGGAGGACATTTAGATGTGCAAGAAATATTTCTGAAATCAGGTGATGTTGGAAGGAAATGAATTTGAAACTATCTCTCGCAACTTGATAAATCAAGAGTATACTTCAATAAACTATTTTTGTAAGCTTTCTGGGTTACATCTTGTAAAGTAATAGGAAGTTTAAATGCACAAAGAACTTCTGAATATTCTTGATGTGTATATATGAACATTTGCAAGGTACAATAGGGTTCTATAAAGTGATGGAGGCACCATCTCAATCACTACACAATGTCTTTCACCAACTTCAGCCTTCAACCATGCACAGCAACGTATGGAAATTAAGTACTGCATAAAAAACAGCAGGGTCAAGGCCAATTATTGTCTTTGGTGGAGTGGAGTGTCATGGCATGGCATAGAGAGTAGTGCCATTTAGGGCATGGAGTGGTGTTGAGTGTCATTGTGTGGCCTGGAGTGGCTTTGTGTGGAATTGAGTGGAATGGAGTGAGATTATGTGGAGTGAGATTGTGTGGAATTGAGTGGTATAGAGTGGAATGGCATGGTCCAGAGCACTTCACTTCAACAATTTGTCAGCAGTAGTAAGCGCTATCTAAATACAATAACAGTTGAGTGTAGTGGTGTGGCATTGGGTGTAATGTAGCAGCATTGAGTGGAGTAGAATTGTGTGGTGTGGGGTTGCTAAGTAACGTTTGCCACTGTCTCACATGTAATTTTTTTTTTCGGGGTGGGGAGTTAGCTGTTTTATAGTTCATAGTATCAAAAAACTGAAAAACACAGCGTAAAAAAGAAACTTGACTCCCAGCATGCTCAAGTCAACATTTCATCGTTTGATGTTGATAAAACGAGTGCCATTGAGTTGTGCCACTAATTCGAATGCTATGAAACAGTTCATTTTGTCAATTTTGCACTACAGTAAATATCAATACTTTGATTTGACCATGGTGAACAGACGCTCACAGTGATCAAGCAGCACCGTGCCACCATTTTGGATAACTAAATCCATACTTACATAAGAAGAGAAAAATCTCTCCAGTGGTAATACTCAATGGGCTTAACTTAAAATGACAACTATCGAACACATAAAAAAATGGAGCAAAATGAAGCAACAAAAAACATACAAACCTGTGAACCTCTGGTTGCTCAATCTCTGTCAGGCCTTCGGAGGAGTATCTCAGCTAATCTCATCTATGTAGTCTGATTAGGCTCTGTCCTTTCATACTTACAGTCTGCTTATAAATCAGGTGGGTGGGCCTTCAGTTTGGCAGAGGGAGTACTCGTTGCAAGAGCACCTCTACTGCCAAACTCAAAATCAGCCCCCAGCAGCGGTCCCCGCAGGAAAGCGGGTGGGGCTAGGGGGATGTCGACAGACGACAGAATTTGAATTATTAATGTATTTAATTTTCCTAATTCCGTCATCTGTTGACTCCTCCCTCCCCTCCCCCCCCCCGTTCCGCCCCACCGCACTTACCTGCACGGACCTCAGCTGCGGGCCCTTAGTTGCTTTTACAGACACCGTTGATACAGTCCCATGTTCAGAGCCTCAGTAAGGGTAAGATGTTTTGTCAAACTGATATTTGCACGTTTTTACTTTTACTAAATCCTCACTATACTTTCCTAATTAAAGGGAGATGCTGGTAATGTAGGTATGCACATTCGTTTTTTATTGAGGTATAGAGGATAAGGCTTTTTAAATCTGAACGAAATAAAATTTAAACAAAATGCAACTTTTCAATGTTTAGACATTGACTGAAATCAGATACCAGGCTTCCAAGAGATTTCAAAAGAGCAACAATAGTGAACCGATGCTTTCAGCAATCTTTAAATGTTCAGAGAATACCCTTCTTTTGTTAGAATAATTCACAAAGTCACTAGCTTCACGTGTTAACCAAGCTGTGTGGAATTTCGAATTTTGAAAGCAGTAGAGATCTTGACATTTTTCTACAGTAGTTGGGTAATCAGATGTTGCAAATTAGTGCGACAAGTGACCCAGTCTTCTGCCCACCTAAAATAACAAGTGTCGAGTTTTATCATGGAAAGCTACATGGCAGTCCAATGTAAACAAGTCTTATCATCTCACTTCTGAAGTTCAAACTTTGTGTGGGAGTCTTGATAAGCCAATTTAATTTTACTAATTTAATTTAATGTCCAGTTATCTTGTGTTACAGCTGCGCTGTTAATTAAAACCTAATTAAAGTACCCTAGACTTGAAGTGAATCTAATAACTGTTGAATGACTCTAACAAGCAGTTCAAACTTTTGTGAAAAATGTATTCGAGCTGATAATTTATGGCACATCGAAACTGATTATTGTAGTGTTTTATATATGTTTTTGCATCTCTAATAAAAAGAAAATAATAATTCACGGAGCAAAACAGAGATATAGACACTGTTCTAGCATATTGTTATTTAACAAAACACGCTGCCTCTCAAAATCTTGAAAATAAAACCAAAAAGTGAATACAGGTTATTTGTCTAAATAGTTCAAGGCCCTCTGGGGCCCCTTTTTGCGGCTTCTGGCCAAGGAGGTGCGGGAAGTTACATGCCCCAAATATTTGCAAATTATTCAGCTTATCCCTTTGGAACCTGCAGGGGACACTGGGGACGTTTGATTTCACTTTGATCAAGACTGTTGACTCACAGGGCTTCGGGGTGGCGGGTAGAGGCTGATGTGGAGAGGGAGGGGAGGGGGGGAGGGGGTTTACATGTTTTGTTTTGGACTCTTCTTCTAAAACTGTGCTACACCAGCAAATGCCTGACAGGCCTGGCCTGTGTTCCATCCTTTTCTTGCGGGGTCGCCCTCTGGGCTGTAGACCTGTTTGCTGTGTATGGCATATTTTGTTTCGCTCTGCCGGCCAAACGATGTAGGCAGTCGAGCTGTGTATTTTGCAGGTGTATCACTTAATAAAAAGATTGATTCTAAATAGTTCAAGGCCATTTTTCTTCAAACATTTAAAATATGTTTACAGTTTATCCTGGACCATGAAATTTAAGGCCCTCAACTCCTTAACATATACATGTCACAGGAGTTCTTGATTGGCCTGCTGCCATAAGTCCATAAATGTATATTTAAAGGTTATCTGTCTAAATATGTTACTGATGTACAGCGAGCACTAGTGTAGTTCACTACCCAACTCTAATGTACAGATGTGCAAAGTTGTAAATGCTGACGGTTATCACATTTCTATAAAACAATTTGTCAACAGTGAAAATGTGACAAAGATAAACACAAAAAACTAAGTTAAGGGACCTTGCACTGCAATGGAAACTTTACTGCTGCTGCACATGGCCTGTACCAGTAACCGCAAACATTTTCTGATGCCAGTGCCGGCTCAGGCTCCTCTCTCTCACTGCCTGAGGAGAGGAAAAGTAGCGTCTGAGTTATGACCATTTTCCTGTTGCCTCTCAGGTATTTGCAGGTGAACCCAAGTACCTGCAGCCTGACTCCCCATTGATGTTGACTGGACACTCGGCTGAACGGATTGGTGAAGTTCAACTGTTACATCCCTGGAACCAAAAACGAAAAAGATTCCAACAGTGTTTCCACTCTGCATTTCTGGGCAGCTATACAGGGTGCAAGGACTGTTGCATATTACTTATTTTACAGTTAAAGCCTCACTCAACATAAGCGGTGTTTGCCGGCTACAGGCATTGTCATAATGCTAGCGTACACATTATGCCAACAGGAAAAACACATTTTGTTGTGAGAATTTCTACTTTACCTCTACCCATCAATCAGCACAGCTATGCCTGAAACCATATTGTGGAGGTCAGTCAGTCAAATAATTGTTTATTTAGACCGTAGTCTATAAACATTACCGTAAAAACATCATAAAACCATACACATGATAAAAATTGTTAAAAATCACATCGACAGTCTACATACAACGGTATAAAAGGAAAGCCGAGTGATAAAAAGAGTCTCGGACCACCCACCGAGTCTCTTACAAATTGTCTGACAGCCCTTTTAAAATCTCCTGTTTTGCATTTGAAAATCTCCCAATTCCACATACAACATTTAAAAATCTCATATTTACCAATGAGCTTAGGGCTTGATTCCAATTAGTTATTCAATATATGATTAAACAGGTTTTAAGAATTCTTTCCGTTCATCCAGGAACCATAAGCAATCTAATAAGATATGTGCCCGTTACATTTTGTTTTCAACCAACAAATGCACATACCCTGCTCATTTCTCATTGCTGCTTTTATCTTCCTATCTGCATTACATTGGGTTATTTGAACCCTAAATTTCAACACAGCATTCATAAGCTTGGGATTTGGCAAAGCCTTGAGGTATGGGATCATGTCATCTTCACTTCAACCTTTAGCCAAATATTGGGTAGACAATTTATCCCTCAAATAAAGCATATCTTTCTCCCTAGCACTTTTGATTACAATGTAGCGTAGCTCAATAGATCAATCATCAATCAATCAGGGACATTTTAAGCGTGCTACTCACCCGAGAGGGTCGCAAGGTGCTGGGGGGTGGGGGGTACGGAGCATCTCCGGTCAGTTGAAGAGCCAGGTCTTGAGGGTCTTCCTGAAGATGTGCTGGGTGGGGGAGCATCTGATGTTAATCGGCAGCTCGTTCCAGGTCTTGGCAGTGATGTAGGAGAAGGTTCTTCTACCCGTTCTTGCTCTGCGCAGGCGTGGGGGTTTTGACGAGGGTGAGGTCGGCGGATCGGAGGTTCCTCTTGGGTACGTGGAAGAAGAGTCTGTTGTTGAGGTATTGGGGTCCGGTGTTGTGGAGGCATTTGTAGGTATGGATGAGTATCTTAAAAGTCACTCTTTTCTCAATGGGGAGCCAGTGGAGGTTACGCAGGTGCTGGGTGATGTGTTCATGTCGAGGGATGGTGAGGACGTCTGGCTGCGGCGTTCTGTATGGTCTGGAGTTTATGGAGCAGAGACTTGTTGATACCTGAGTAGAGGGCGTATCTCTAGTCCAGCCTGCTGCTTATGAGTGTGTGGGTGACGGACTTCCTTGACCCGGAAGGGATCCATTTGGAGGTCTTCCTGAGGATGCGTATGGTGTTGAAGAAGGTGGAGGCGACGTTGTTAACCTGGCGAGTCATGGAGAGGGAGGAGTCGAATACGAAGCCGAGGTTTCGGGCATGGACCATGGGGGTGGGAGGGCTGCTGAGGGCAGTGGGCCACCAGGAGTTGTCCCATGCAGAAGGGGAGGGTCTGAGGCCGAGGACCTCTGTTTTCTCCGAGTTGAGCATCAGACAGCTGCTGCTCATCCAGGATGCACCGTCTTCCATTCTTTCCAAGAAGTTGAGTCTGGTAGTAATGGGGTCCTTGGTGAGGGAGAGGATGAGCTTCTCCTTAGGGATCTGTAGCCCTTCCGTCCAGTGATCTGGCATTAATGTTGATTTAACCGAGCTTACCTAACTTGTGTCTTACTTGGGACACCCAGTTCAATCCACTTTTCTCTATATCCGTTTTGCAGAGATGCAATATTTTGGGAGTTTCCTCTCTATTTAATCTCTGCCAGAATGTCAGTGTAGCTAGCCCTTCCAAAGAACTCTAGTCTGTAAGCTGACAGTCTAATCTTATGGCTTGGATCATAGTTGAGACTGGCAATGCAAGGAACATTTTCATGCATTTACCCTCTTCAAGGTTCTAATCTAATTTGCCAACTAGGGTTGGCACTTCCACCCCATATTTGAACTACTGCATTAAAGGTAGACAATATGGGGTGTAAAGAGGGCCCTACATATTTTCAGCTAAACTATTTTAGGCCCCATACTGAGGACAATGTAGTTGTTTTTAGAGCTTCCATGTGGTCTCTCAAATTTAACTTGGTATCAAACCACATACCAAAGTATTCATATTTGTTAACCACATCAACTTTATTCCCACCTAGGTGCCAATTAAAACCTCCCTTTCCTTTACCCATCACCATTATCTTGGTCTTGTCTAAATTAACTGTGTCTTTTCCTCAAACAGTAGTCAGGGAAGGCACTGGCGTAACAAAACGGGAGGGGGTTTTACTGCAATGCAGGCGGAGGGGCCCCCTCAAGGCTCGAACAGGAGCTTTGCAGCCAGAGTGCTGTCCTGAGGGGGCCCCTTGGAGCTTGGGGCCCCCCGCACTGCAGGGGCTGCGGGGGCCTGTGTTACGCCCCTGAGGGAAGGTATTCAGTTTATTTTGTAGTCCCACTTCCGTTATGTCCACTAACACAAAATCTTCGGCGTATAGTAGGCATGAGACGTGAATTTTACCTATTTTCAGGCAAAGGCCACTTACTTTAATGTTTTTGGTAGGACGGACAGGAATAGAGAGCATAGTAAGGGATCTAGCTCACAGCTCTGTCGTAGGCCATTCTTTTTCTGATATTCTTTTCTATAGGGTCCCTCTGGTATCTAAGATCACTCAGGTCCAATTCTGGCTATGTAGATCCTGGATATAGGAGAGCAGTACCTTGCTGATGCCAAGCCACCTTAACATATCCCACAGCAACTTTTAATTCACCAGTTCGAAGGCGGCTCGGAAATCAACAAAACAACAAAATAACTGGCCTTTCAACTCAATTGATTTCTTTGCCATTGCCCATAACCTAAGGCAATGGGCGATTGTTGAGTAGCCTTCCTTAAAATCACCTTGTTCACCACGAATTAGATTATTTTGTTCCACCTACATTTTTGTTGAGCCTAGCAATACTTTGGAAAATACTTTCTCCCCACATCTACCAGGCTGATTAGGGGATCATTTTTAGGCTGCGTGGCATCCTCCGTCATATATCAGCCTAATTATTACTCCTTACCAATTCTCTGGAAAGCGCCCAGAGGTCAATCCACGTTATTTCTTTTATTATACTTGCTGGTAGGTTATCTTGCCAGCTGCTTTTGTTAGTCTGAGAAGACTGGATGGATTCTTTTATCTTCTAAGATAAGAAATATGACCCGATATCATCGTCAACTTTACACTATTCTTCAGCTCCTCATCTAAATTGTTACTACCATATAGATTACTCAAGTGGTTAACCCAGTCATCCTTTCCTACAAGGCACCTCATTTTCCCCCTGCTCATTCCCATCACGCACCAGCTGCCAGAACTTCCTATTGTTATTGGTACCTATCACTTCAAGAATAATTTGCCAATTTTTATTTATCAACTCCATTTGAATTTCCCTCATCTTATTTTTGTATTTAAGTTTTGCCAAGCAGATCTTGCCATATATTTCCAGGTTGTGCTTTTTCCTAAGCCGTCTCACCCATATTCGCACACTTAATTTTAACCTCCTCTGATCTTCATTATACCAGCCATGTCTTTTGCCCCATGCGTCATACTCTCGTACCTTATTATGAACTCCTGAGTTAAATCTTACCCTCAGACAATCTACAACCTGCTCTACCACTTGATCATACCATTTTATAATGTCTTCTTGCATGACAAATAGCATATAATCCATCATCAGGTCATTAAGTATCTTTAAACTTTCCCCAGTTATTCGGGTTGTTATATGTCTGGGGTATTCTACTTGCATAGGGTGCCAATTTAGTCTTTTTCCTCGCACTGACCTGCTCTCAACATTACATGTAAGGGTCTGTGGTCACTGACCTCTGTGTGCAGCACTTCAAAGCCCTCAACAGAGGAGAAGTGCCAAACATTAATAAAGCCATAATCAATTGGGCACAGTTGATTCTTGTTGGAATTGATCATTTTGTAAGGGTTATACCCATACTGTTTGCTTCTTCCTCCTATTTTTTCTTGACCTGATTTTGTTGGCTTTAGGACTCTAGGCACTTATGCAGTTTTCATCAGTGCTAATGTGCATATGCTCTCTGTGTAAATTGTGAGTATAATTGGCATATTTGATTTATTGGTAAGCCCCTAGTAAAGTGCACTGAGTGTGCCAGGGCCTGTAAATCAAATGCTACTAGTGGACCTGCAGCACTGACTGTGTCACCCACATAAGTAGCCCTGCAAATGTAACTCAGGCCTGCCACTGCAATGTCTGCACACAGTTTTGAGCTGACATGTCAAACTGGCAAGTGCACCCACTTGCCTGACCCTAACCTTACCTTTTTCTGCATGTAAGGCACCTCTCAGGTAGGCCCAAAGTATCCACATGAACATGGTGCAGTGTATGTGAAAGGTAGGACATGTACTGGTGTGTATAACATGTCCTGATAGTGAAATACAGTGTATTTCGTTTCTCACTATTGAAAGGCTATCTACCCCATTGTATAACTTTGGAGATGCTTTGTAACATCTTAAAAGTATAACTTCCTATTGGGACAAGATGGAGAAATTAAGTTTAGGCTCTCTGAACTCCGAATTTAATTACACATCTTTTAGTAAAGATGTTTTTTAAATTGTGTGTTTGAAAATTTCACTTTTAACAAGTACAAGAAAACAGCTGGGTTGCACTTGAAGTTAACAACAGTAGTACAGAGTTTAACAAATTACTCAAAAGCACAATCTAAAGTGTGCACCCTGTGGGGAGCCTCTGTTCAGCCACCCAAATCAAAATAAAAATGATACCTAAGATTTGCGTCCTAGACACGGAGTGCACTACTATGGTCCACTGCAATAGTGGAAACAGTGTGAACATTACAAAGTGAATGATTTCAACAATTGAAACAACAAGTAAAAGTGTGTATATGATCGATATTTAGAAAAAGTGTCCATTGGTGAAAAAAACGCTTGTAGGCTATATCTTGCTCAGGTCAATTTAATATTCAAACAAAGTGAGTCTTGAAAAGAAATATTCTTCATGGAAATAAATCCAAATTCAACATATAAACAGCTGACAGTGTAGCTAATCCCATTGCATTTTGGACATTCACAGTCGCCGTTAGTCAAGGGAATCTACAAATGAAAAAATCTTCAATCAATATCACAACATCAATGGATTTTATTGTGTTTTCCAAAAAACAGTCTTTATGTGAGCAGGACATACATGATGCTGAACACATGAAAATGGTAAGTAACGTCACTGTGTGCAATGAAAGCAAAAGCCGATAACTGGAGCCATGCCCACCAACATTTTAAAATAATCCAAACAGAGGTGGAATGCGAAACACACCAGAAACTGTGAGAATAGAGATGCACGAGCACCTGAGGTAAACAATCAGAAACCAAAGTGTCGAGATAGTGATACACGTGCATCATAAGTATACGTAAGGAAGCTACTGTTACTGGCCAAACTCAACAAATCAGGCAACTTGAATACTGCATGCCCTCACTCTGATACAATACCACAAATCCAGTAGAATACCCAAGGGACTTCGGCTGGCCATCAAACCGATGATGTTTAAGCTCAACAAAAAGTTCATGGATAAATGGTATGCTATACTCAACAAATGCTCCTTGGACATCATACTACTCATCGTTGAAGAACTTTCTCAAGTTCTCTTGGGTTTAGAGCAAGAAATCAAAGAGTTGCAGGACACTCTGCTTCAACTCATGGATTCGATATCTGGGAGACCTCATTGACAGAGATAAACAACAAATTTGATTTGTACAACAAGGAGATCCATGAAGTAAAATTAATAAATTTACTCATGGGCCCAAGTATACATGCAGAAACCGAACTTCAGAAAACAAGGTACAACATCATCTGAGTAGAGTATAGTTTCCATCAGTGAGACACAGATGAACCGTCCACCTATGCCAGTACCATCAATCTCAGAAGATACCAATGTGACATCTGGTACACCTAATGTCTCGAAGGTTTCTTATTTAGGGACAAGCCCGGAAGCCAACAACCCACCCACATCATCAGCGACATCATCTGTAGACACAGCAAAACCCAGAGAGGTCACAGATTCAGCAAAACCAGGCACGTTGACCGGAAGACAAAAGAAACATTAGTGATCAACATATCATCCACCGAACTTACTCACTCACAAATTGTTGTTTTGGACAAAGGGATCTCTTTTGTGCCAACCTTCCATACTAGGGCACTTGAGACTGAAATTGCATTGCACAAATTCACAAGGAAGTTGCGTCTCTGCTACTTCTTTGCAAACCTTGACACGAGTCCCACGAATCAAGATGAATCTTGTTATCGTGAATTCAAACCGAGGAGTACGTTCATTTCCCTAATTTCGCACAACGTGATTGACACCTTGGAAACACTGGTCAAGAAGGACTTGTCAAAATTACCGGCTTACACTACCAAACATCAGAACATGTAAAAAAAAAAAGAAAACTCAGCCTTGAAATCATAGAAAACTAACCAATCATTGACCTTTTCAGCAGCTGATAAGGGTGGGGCACTGGTGGTCATGGATCACCATTTCTATGAGAGCAAGATTGAAGCAATTCTGCAGGATGAGTCTACATACCTACTGTTAACTTAAGACCCCGCTGGGACTTTTTGAGACTCTTATGATTATTCTCACACGTGGGATTGACATAAATTGGATCACAGAGAAAAAAAAAGTTTTTCTTCACACAACATCCCCGTAAGCCAACACAGTAAATGCTCCAGAAGATCCACAAAAATCTACACGAGCCACCCTTCAGACCCATTGTGTCAGGGTGCGGGTCCATTCATGAACCCCTCGGCCACTATCTTGATTCTTTTTTGCAACCCATACTACAGGCTGGTCCCGTGTATCTACAGGACACAACACACCTTCTACAACTATTGTTGGATATCCACCTATCGGATTCTCAAGAAATATGGCTATGTACTGTGGACGTGGTAGCCCTCTACACTTCCATTCCACACATTTAAGACATAGAGGCAAAAGCATGGGCACTTCTAAAGCAGGGTGAGATGCTAGCGAATAAAAGGTTTTTGTTAGAGCTATTGCACTTCTGTTTATAACACAGCTACTTCAAGTGGAAACAGAGTTATTACCTTCAAGCCAAAGGAACCTCCATGGGTTTTTCCAGAGCCCCCAGCTATGCCAACGTTTTCATGAAGAAATTCGGAACCGAACACATTCTATCAGGTGAGTAATTGATGAAAATGTTGTACTATATCGATGGTACATTGTTGACATTCTCATCATTTGACAAGTACCACGTTGTGATCTAGAAACTCTACTGTCTTCATTGAACCGCAAGAATCCGAGAATTCAATTGACATTGAGCATCGAGCAACAAAGCATCTCTTACCTTGACGTTAACATGGATATTGTGGGACACATTTTCAGACTTCAGGTTTCAAAAAACCCACAGATCGTAACAATCCTTTCCTATACAGCAGTTTATATCCTCCGTCTCACCTACCCTTCTCACAATTCACTAGGATAAAACGCATCAGTTCAGACGGCCATCAATGTACCTCTTCGTTATGTGAATACAAACAACAATTTGTAGCACGCGGCTAGCCTAAGGAAGTGGTGGATCATGCAGAACGAGTACAGTCCTTGCAAAGATCGGATCTATTGAAGAAGCAAATTAAAACGGAGACACCTAGAGAAGTTTTTGTTTCGACATTTTCTACAAAGTCATCTATGATTAAAGGGATCATCCGGAAACGTTGAGAACTACTTCAGTCTGGACCTTACTTCATAGACATTTTCTCCAATCCTCCGCTATTCGCATACAAAAGATCGAATAATCTGAAGGAAATACTGACAAAGCCAGGCAAATCGACTGTCGTGGAGCATAAAGGGATGTTGAAATGTCACAACTGTTCATATTGCAACAATGTGTTGATAGGTAAGATTATTTTTCCCTCATGGTCTGGGAAACAAATTCATCTGAATTTTACAGCAGATTGCAATGGACAGAATGTCATCTACACTATTAAGTGCCCATGCGGGCTATTATATATGGGAAAGACTGAACAAACATGTGTCGTTTGTGTGATGGTTTTGCTCAACGCCATATGTCACTCCTATTCTCTTTAAATGCCTAGTCAATTATTTGTGTTCTATCCAGTATTATTCACTATGTGTTTGTACTTGTTGTATACATGTATTGTACATTTTATCTAATGCAACCAGTTGATATACACCATGTGAACCGATCATACTGTGCAGGTGTTGTACATATATATTGCATATTCCATTTAGAACATTAGATTACCGATTTCACTGTGAAATACCACACTGTGCATAATGCCTAGTCAAGCAGTTGCGTTCCATCCAGCACTATTCACTATGGTTTTGTATTTGTGTATTTATTGTGTATTTATTTATTGTATACATATAATGCAGCAAGTTGTTAAACACTCTGAGTACTGATCACACTGTGCAGTGGTTTCACACATGCACTGCATGTTTTATTTGCACTAAAGTTTGTTTCACGCGCTATACTTGGTTACTTCTTTCCTGTTTCTTTTTTTCATTTCCGACACATATTTCTATTTTGAGAGTTCACATTCTGATGATGGGTAATTGCTATATTCTCCTTTCTCGCTGGTCTTTTTACCTGTACTCCTTTCTCCAACTTAATTGCTCGCAACCTACCTGTGACACAGAAGTCTTTCTTCAGTGTCGCTGGCCAGTTGACCTTTAAGGCACGCTTCATTTCCGTACGCGTTCATGTTCCCGTGTTGTTCCTGAGACATCGGGGTCATAACATATTGTTCCAGTAGTTTGCCGGTTTCTGGATCTCCCCACGGTGAGTTGATCGCACTGGTTTCTCTTTGGGTGATTGCGTAACTCTTCTTGTTTGTTCACTCATTTACTGACCGGCACTTGTTTTCTATAACAGATTGCTATTTCGTAGTGATTCTGAGGAATTCCTTTCTTTCACTTAACAATTGTTTTCAGCTGGCCATGTTGTTCGGAGGTACTTGATTTGCAGTAGTGGTTTGTAGTCACTTAGGTCATCTTCCGGTTTCTATACAAATGCAGCATGGCATGTTTTCAAATGATGTCCACCACTCCACTGAACCGGCAGTTGGACTTTTCACTGTCAGAACCACCCTGCCCTCTAATCAAAAAGGTTACACTATTAGTGTCATTAGGTTGAGAGGTCCCACAAAATTCAGCTATGGATACTACTTACATAAAATGAGAGTTCAGAGGGAATCCAAGATGGCTGCCAAGGAGCGACCATTGGTTCAGCAGGTTAGTGTTCCAGTGCCTGTTGGCAATTTAGAATGTCCAGGTGAAGCTCCCACTGAAGTGCGCACTTCACCTGAGGAGTACGAGTAGGAAAGAGCTCAGAAGAAATTGGCGCAAGAGTTTAGTCAGAGAAAAACTCATCGTTTTTTCTCTCGACGCTACTCCCATCATGTTAACGAGTTTCCGTCTTGAGGAGTAGCGTTTACGGAGTGCGCAAGTCAGTAAGTCTTAGTTTTGGTTTAGTCATGTGGGAGGCTAGTCTACAGAGTACAAGAGGAGTTAGTCAGGTAATGCGGCTTTGCGCATGCTTTTCCCAGAGGTTATTTCTTCACAGACTTTGGGAGAGTAGTGTTTTACAGTAGCCAGAGTCAGCACAAGTGTGTGAATACTGTATATTTGGATATGAGAGTGTTTTACGAGGATTTAACGTTTGAGGTTGCCAAGAGAGAGCGCATGCTCGTAAAACAGCAGAGTAGACTGAATTTTCACTAATCCTTCAGTCAAGGCCTGGGCAGAGTCAACACAAGTATCGCAGATTCCCCAGTCGGTTAAATATCAGTTGTAGAGAGTGTTCTTACCTTCCAATATAATCCCAATAGAAAAGTTTAGTTGGGACAGCGTTCCTGAATTGTTCATTCCACATTATTAAAGGGAAAAAATGTATTTAAGAGATAAGATTCCCAACTGTAAAAGGTGTAAATATATGTTAATACTTCAACCTTATCAAAAGAAAAGAAAGAAGAGATACTTAGCAAATATATATAAGAACTTCATTCAAGGTACCTTTTGTACAAGAAGAGGTGAGAGTCTGAAAGAGAGAACGGAATAATAAAAACATAGAACAGCATTGTAGAGATACTGATTTAAAAAAATCGCATTGCAATTACAGTTAAAGAAAAAGGGTACTAAAAATATTAAAAGAAGAAAGAAGAGAGGCATTGGTCACCAGAAACTCGTGTAGGTGCAATTCAGTCAGTTAATAAAGAACAAATAAGATTAAAGTATGTTAAGGTTAAGAGAATAAAAATATTAGTTGTAATAAAACATTTGTTGCAGTTCCAATGTTCATGACGTTATCTTGCAAGGAAACAAGACAGCGGAATTGTAGAAGAGGAACCGGAGTGAAGAAGTGTGGCTGTCTCTTCTCTGTCCCATTCCCCTTCCCCCCTGTGGGCTCCTTAGTTATTCACGTGGTTGGCTGGGAAACTGTATGGGGCATTGGGACCTGACGTCATTCTGCTCCTGTGCATCTAGGGCAAAAGCCCCGTCCTGACAGTAACACTCTGGCTTCCATTTGTATACTTATGATGCACATGTATCACTATCTCGACACTTTGGTTTCTGATTGTTCACCTCAAGTGCTCGTGCATCTCTATTCTCACAGGTGTTTTACGCATTCCACCTCTGTTTGGTTTATTTTAAAACCGTGGTTGGCACAGCTCCAGTTATCGGCTTCCGCTTTCATTGCACGCAGTGCCGTTACTTACCATTTTCATGTGTTCAGCCTCATGTATGTCCTGCTCACTTAGAGACTGGTTTTTCAAGAAACAATAACACCCATTGATGATGTGATTTTGAATAAAGATTTTTTCGTTTGTAGATCACCCTGACGAAGGGCGATTGTGAAGGGCGACTGTGAATGATCAAAATGCATTGGGATTAGCTACATTGTCATTTGTTTATATGTTGAATATGGATTCATTTCCATGAAGAATATTTCTTTTCAAGACTCGACGGACTCATGGTTACGCACCTGCGCGCTAAGAGAGGTACTAGACCTGATTATGTTTTTAGCAGCTTACACAGCAACCCCACTCTCATTTTCCTACTCCCTGCTGACGAGAGGCAACTACCTCGAAACACGTGTCCAGGGATGGCACACGCCACGCATACTTGCACGCACTCTTGAGCATAGGTGTATCCGCCGACGCTGACCTTCAGGGACCATTTTCATTGGGGGAACACGACTGGTAGGTGTAGCAGTGTGCGACCAATCTGATGTAAGAATATTTCTTTTCAAGACTCACTTCGTTTGAATTCTAAATTGACCTGAGCGCGATACAGCCTAGAACTGTTTTTTTCGCCAATGGACACTTTGCTTAAATATTGATCCTATGCACACTTTTACTTGTTTCAATTGTTGAAATCAATCACTTTGTAGTGTTCAAATTAATTCCACTACTGCAGTGGACCATAGTAGTAAACTCCATGTCTAGGATGCAAATCTTAGGTATCATTTCCACTTTTAACAAGTAGGCATTTTCTGGTCTAACCATTCTGTGTGCTTCTGCCTGTTTGTATATCGACTGCCTTGTTTTGGAGTGACAGGGACTGGTGATGTGCATTCACTGTAGAAAGCCACGGGGGTTGAGGTGTGCCTGGCCCTTCCTGGATGACTCAGAGCTGAGCTGAATAGACCTTGGCTGCATTTAGAGTAGTGGGAGGAGTTTTCCTTGCACCTCAATGGGGCCTGTATCCCTTGCACAATGTTGTTTCAACCCTGTGTGGTCATACTGCACCAGTGGGAACAGAACTGGTTTGGACTGGACTCAGAGACCCTTGTACAAAGGAGAACAAAGATAAAATGGGGTATGAGTAGTGGACCTTAAATGCCAGAACTTTCGATCACTTCTGGACTCAAGAGGAGCCTTTGCCAAGGAGAAGAGCTGGAGAGCTGTGAGGAGGAGGTACTGCCCCTTTGCTGTGCAATGGGTGGGGTTGCCCTGCAGTTGCTGCTTCTGCCAAGGAAAGGATAAAGACTGGAACTTTGCTGATAAACCTGCTTGAAGAAGAATCTCCAAGGGCCTGTGTGTGCTGGCCTTCAGTTTTGAAGTCCCAGGGACAGAAATACGTCACCCCCAGCTCCCCTGAACTCTATTGCTGAGAGTTCTGACCTGCCAGGAGGTGCCTGTTCCAGTTTTGCGCCTCTGGAGGTTCTTCCTGCCTGTTGGGAGCTGGAAAAAACCTAAGAGAAGCAAGAAAAGCAATCTCCGATGACCTCAGTGATGCTGCCGTGACACTGTGACCTGCACCGAGGCCAGGGGCACCACTTGTGAAGTTCATGACGCACCGCCTGGCTTGCACAGCAGCTCCAACACCTGCAGTTATCGGCCGTGCCCGACGCCAGCGCTCGCATCGACTCTGTCACCGCCAATGCTTGCATCCAGTTATCGCGGCACCGATAACTGCCAAGGGTGACTCCACAAACACGCGGTCTGCGCATCGCCTCACTGGAACAAACGTCTCACTGCCAACGCATTCGACTTCCCCTGTCCTGGATTTGACACGTCGCCTCTTTGCGTACATGAGTTCTCACCTCCATGACAGCATGCATTTTCATAGACTTCGTTATCCAAACATACTGTTTGTTTGGCGGTCCGTGTGACTCCTTGCCCGACGCCACGCACCTCGCTGTTGGCACAGTACTTTGGATTTCTTGCTGTCTCGATTTTGTAATAGTCCCAGGTAAATCTATTTGTTTTCTACAAGCTTTAATTTGCATATAACTGTTTTTAAGTGTTATTTGACTACAAGTATGTTGGATTTTTGTAGTTTTGATCTTGTTGAGTTTAGACAAAGGTACTTTATTTTCTAAACTGGTGTGGTTTCCATTTGTGGTGTTATCACTGTATTCCTATGTGCTTTGAGTTCAAATACTTTACACATTTCCTGTGGGATAAGCCTGTCTGCTGGTGCCAAGCTACCAAAGGGGATGAGCAGGGGCTATCTAAAGTGTGAATCTCCCTTACCCCGACTAGAATCAAGGGTCCCTACTTAGACGAAAGTACCTACCTCTGCCAATTAGAGACCCTCATTTGTAACATTGGTGGTCAGTGGTGAGGATTTGAACTTGTATTTGTACTTGAGCTACATTGATTGGTGTACATCCCTAGTTTACTGCGGACCACTAAGCAACCACATACTGCGTTTTATTTTTGGTTTTATTTTTGATCTGACACTTGAAGTATTCACGCACCATGTCTCTAAATGGTAAACCAAAAAGTGAGGCTGCAGAAATGGAGTTTGACATTGAAATGTTAAGTGTTTACAAAGTAGATCAACTCAAGCAGTTCTGCAAGAGCTTTGAATGTCCCATGAGTGGCAACTCTAGGAAAAAGTAGCTAGAGAAGGAGCTAGAGAAGGCCTTAGGGGCCTGGTGGGAGGCCAGAGAAGCTCGGGAGACAGATGATGCAGATGTGGATTGGGGTGTGCCAGAGGGCAGCTTCAGATCCCAGGATTTGCCTGTTGGGATAGCAGCCCCTGTGGCTGGCAGCAATCATTCTACCAGGACTTTGGCTCCAGAGGAAATGGAGGAAAGGCAGAGGGCCAGGGAGCATGAATTTGAAGTCATGAGACTAAAGGCAGAGGAGAGCACGAATGCTTGTGCCTTGGAAGAAAAGAAGTTGCTTTTGAATTGAGAATACAAGAGCTTGATGTGGAGATCGAGAGGCTTGAGGCCATGAGTGTCTGAGCCAAGAAAACGAAAAAGTATGGAGCTTAGGAAGTGACATCTGATGAGTTGGAGGTAACAGCTCAGATGGTGACAACAAAAAGGTGTCATTTAGTGCTGAGGGAAATGTACACACCCAGAAGTGGCGCCTGACTTGAAGGAGGGGCTTGACATACACTAGGGAGTTCAAGTTGATGAGGAAGCTCCAGTGGTGCACAGTGTCCCTGAGGTGGATTGGGTAACTGCCACAGGGGATCATATTCCTAGTGATGGGAGGGCACTCTACTAACTTTGGTATGTGAGTATGGATTCGCCCTGAAGAGTGTGGGTTTAGTGACAGAAACAGTTAGACACTGTTTTGCCAGTCTCAGGAGGGTAATGTGAGGTACTTTTGTAAGACACTGTATGGTGAGGCAAAGATTAGCTTGGCTAACACTTGTGTGGGGCTGTGTGATTCAATTGTTGGAGAGCATATTTTAAGTCCATGTGTTCCAAAGCTATGCCAACTCCCAGTGGAGTGGGAGTTCTCTAACCCCAGGGAGATTGCACTGGAGGCAGACCTTTTGGTGGATTCCAGAAGGTCTGCAAAAGCTTTTGGGTGTTATCTTGAAGGGGTTGGCTCATGAGTTCCCCAACCAGGTGAGGGAGGAGAGGTTGGTGGTGACCCATATCGGTCCCATTTTTGTGGGATGGGTGAGGGGTCCCATGTCCTGTCTCTGAGGAGAGGGGGTGGGAGTGGGATGAGTCCCAAGGTGCCCAAAACCCAGTCCCACAGCCTAGTTGGCTCCATGAGTGAATACGAGGACTGGGGGCCTAGTCTGTACTGGGAGGCCATACCCTGAGAGGGATCCCAAGGTTTCAGTTGAGCTGCTGTAACGAGTTTCGCACCGGTTGGGAGGGTGCATGACTCCAAAGAAAGAGGGTAATAGGGGGATACAGTCCCCAGTGGAAGGAACAGTGGGTCAGGGGTTGTCAGCTCTGAGGTTGGAGCACCCCAGCACTGACCCTGGTGAGTGCCACTTCTGGCTTGGTGGGTCTTCATGCTCTATCAGGTGGACAGGAGGCTGGAGATCTGTGCCAGGCACACTCTTGCACAACTCACGAGAAGTGTGTTTTCCTTGGGGGGGGGGGTTGGTGTACTCCCTCGGAAGTCCTGGCTTGACAGGCACAGGTTCAGCCTAAGGGTACAGACCCTAAGTCAGAGGGCCTAGTTCAAGGAGTCACCCCCTGACCGGGAGGAAGGGGTGACTGCTACCAGTGCCCGTACCAGTTTGTCTTCCAGGGGTACTACTCCAGGTGGGAGGGTGCAGAGCCCCAGAGGGTACAGGGATAGGGCAGCCTCACCCATGACCCCTGTCAAGCCTAAGGGTACAGACCGTGAGCTGGTGTACCAGTTGCATGATAACACCCCTGAACTGGTGAGAGAATTGTGTGGGACACCTGCCCTGACAATTCTGGAGTCTGGGGGTACTGCTACAGGTGGGAGGGTGCAGAGCACCAGAGAGGAGGACAGGGTATGGGAGAGCCAACCCAGTTTCTTGTTCACCCACAGGGTAAAGACTGGTGGGCCAGGGTCTTGTGAAGCAGGGTCTAGTTTTACTATATAGTTCCCTAGGCACATTCTGTCCACATCTGGAGCATGAAAGTTTTAAATGTCCGTCCCAGCCAATAGACAGAGTTGTGCTAAAAAATGTTCCACACTGCCTTGAGCATCTACAGAGGCAGTAGGCCTCATGCCCTCCTGTAACCTCAGATGTATCTCTCCTATGAAGGCCAATAACCTCAGGTCACTGTCGTGCTGATGAAGAAGTCACTGAAACACTAATCTCTGCCCCTGTCCTCTGCGACATCTTACTGTACATCAAGAGGATGTAGCAATAGCAGGATGCATCTGTCACCTAGAAGAACAAGAAACTAAAACAGTGGCATGGCTCAACATAAACAATAACCTTTTGATGAACTATGTACCGTATAAGGATCTTCCGCTTTAAAGCTTCCCAGAAATGACGCTAATTGTTTTCGATAAAATGTTTAGCTTTTTTTATGTTCTGCGATCAAACACCTGCTAATGTTAGACTTTGCGGTCATTAGTTTCTCATTAAAACTGTAGGAAAGGACAGTGCACTGACCAACTCGTTGACCACCTCATATAGTGTAATCACGTGAAGGTGCTCCTTTCTATCTGTTTGATTTATAGATTGAACGTTTGACAAGGTTAAACTTATTGTGCTTTGATATTCAATTCCTCTCTCTCTCTCACTCTTTCTTTGAATTGCCATGATTTTAAACTTGCCAAGACTGCATGTTTTACCCTTGATCAGTGATGTGTCTTTGACACTTGTTATTTGCTAGATTGTATGGTGTTATTTTTTATTAATGATGTATCTTTGACACTTATTGTTTACTTGTTTAAATAAATAGTGCCACTCCTGACTTGATTCCTGCATCTTCAGAAGTGTGTCTTGTTATTTCAGATAACACATGTCAGTGTCAGTTTTGTGGTGAAAAAAACCACCCTCTAACACAGGATGCTATACCCGACTTGGCAGGAGGGAGAGTAGACAAAGGGTGTCGGGCACCTGAGTCTGACGCTCCCCACTCTCTGACCTCCCCTGAGGTTAGAGACCCCTGGGAACCATGATGCCTGGTTCTCATTACTGACAGTTGTCAGTGGCCTGTGTGGCTTGATGTCCTGGTGGACAGAGTTGCCCCTGGGAGGGGGACAGGAGTCACACCTCAGGGGTGGACTGGACCACACCACTGTGTTGGCCATGTGTGTACTGTCTGACTGTTGGGACACATCTGTGAGCAAAGTAAGTTAAGTCGCTGCACGGATGGGTTCCACAGGTGAGGAGAGGTTTCCCCATGGGTCAGCTTGGTAGGCCCTGAGAGTATGAATAGAGGTATCTAACTGGGTTCATGGAGGCATAGAACAGGAATAGACGCCTGCTGTTGTGGGCCAGGTTCCATGTTCTATTGTCCCAAGCAGGGGAGTTTATCGAGGTATGGATTGGTCTACCCTGGATTTGGGCTGGAAGGGGGTTGTGTTGGACTTAGCCCTTTTTGGATGACTCAGAGCTTAGCTGAATAGACCTTGACTGCATTTAGAGTAGTGGAGGGAGTTTTCCTTGCACCTGAATATGTCCTTTCTCCCTTGCAAAATGCTGTCTCCACCCCCGGTGGTCATACTGCACCAGTGAGGACAGAACTGGTTTGGACTGGGCTCAGAGACCCTTGGACAAAGAAGAACGAAGAAAAAATGGAGTATGAGTAGTGGACCTTACACCCCAGAACTTTAGATCACTTCTGGACTCAAGAGGAACCTTTTCCAAGGAGAAGTGCTAGAAAGCTGGGATGAGGAGACCTTCCCCTTTGCTGTGTGCTGTGTGCTATGTGGGGTGGGTCTGCAGTTTCTGCTTCTGCCAAGGAAAAGACAAAGACTCGAACTTTGCTGAGAAACCTGCTTGAAGAAGAATCTCCAAGGGGGTGTGTGTTCTGGCCTCCTGTTCTGAAGTCTCAGGGACACAAAGACTTCACCCTCAGCTTCCCTGAATTCTATTGCTGAGAGTTCTTATCTTCCAGGACATGCCTGTTACAGCTTTGGGCCTCTGGAGGTTGTTCATGCCTGCTAGGAGCAGGAAGAATCCTAACTGAAGCAAGAAAATCAATCTCCGACTCTGTCAGCACCGCCACCGTGAAGCCACGACCTTCACCGAGGCCAGGGGCACCACTAATGAAGTGCACAACACACCGCCCGGTCTGCACCACAACTCCGATGCTTTTTGACGCCTGCAGTTATCGGCCGTGCCTGACGCCAGCGCTCGCACTGACTCTGTCAATGCCTGCATCCAGTTATCGCGGTACCAATTACCACTGAGGGTGACTCCACAAACTTGACGACCACATCGCCTTACCGGAACTGACGCCTCACTGCAGACGCAACCGTCATCCCCTCTCCTGGATTTGACACGTCGCCTCCTCCCAGACACGACGCCTCGCCTCCCCCTGGTAGCCAAGGATCGTCATAGACTTCGTTATCCAAAGGTACTGTTTGTTTGGGGTCCGTGGGACTCCATGTCTGACACCGTGCACCTTGTGGCCTGCACCGTACTTTGGATTTATTTCTATCATGACGTCGTAATAGCCTCAGCTGGAGCTATTAGTTTTCTACAAGCTTTGTTTTGGAAATAACTGTTTTTAAGTGTTATTTTACTACAAGTATGTTGGATTTTTGTAGTTTTGTCTTGCTGAGTTTAGATAAAGATACTTTATTTCTCTAAACTGGTGTGGTGTCCGTTTGCGGTGTTATGACTGTATTCCTGTGTGTTATTTGATTACAAATACTTTACACATTGCCTTTGGGATAAGCCTGTCAGTACGTGCCAAGCTACCAAGGGGGTGTGGAGGGGTTATCTAAAGTGTGTATCCCCCTTACTGTGACTAGAAGCATTTTTAACAATTCCATACCCGAAAGTCCGGCCCTCCTGGCGGTCTGTATCCACCCGTCCATTAACACTAAACAAGCCTAAGACCCTAGGAATTTCTCTTGGGGCCCTATGCTGTCTTTTGCTCCCGGCTTTATTTTTGACCCCTTTCCTTTTTCATCATTTTCTGTATCTTTCCTATTCATCCGGTTTAAGTGCATAGCACTTAGCCCCCCGGTACATCCCCCTTTTTATTACCAGCATCGGTTGTTTTGAAATATATTACGTTGGGAATCTTGCTGTATTTATGGGGTCTACCTAACCATTATCATCCACCATGTATACCTCTGGGTCTCTTTTCTCTGTCATGGTTCCCACTAGGGTGGGCAAACAATCGTTAATTTGCTTTAATTCCTCTGCAATCATTTGTAGTTGGTTTTTATGACTTTTCTTGAGCAATTAGGAGAAGGATGGAGACTCCTGGGCCCAGAAGAGTGGAAAAGTGGAATGATCCTTTCATAAATGGAAGGAAATAGAACACATGCTCCCTATTCAATAACCAATAATCTATGTGGTATCCTCCTCTCTAGGTGGCAATGTGGTAATAAGATTAAACTACACTTCCACTCCACCAAACTCAGTTTTGGGAAAAGAAAAAACCTTTTCTATACAACCCTCACCCACTCTAGTAGGAGCATGATTCATCATCAGGTTTACCCTGACTCCCAAAGGTCAGGGTGGGATCAACCATATTCCAGAGAGCTCTTTTTAAAATAAATACTATTAGATAGAACTTCCTCATCCACCTCAATGTATCCCTTCAATCGTGGGGGGGGGGGGGGGGGAAGATTAAAACTGTAAATATACAGGGCAAGCAAGATATTGTGGTCTTATAACCCTAATGTTAAAATCTTTAACATGTGTCTACCCTATCTAATTGGCCTAATATAGGTCCTGGGCATTCCTCAGGGTGAAGAAAGTGAACGTGGTTCCCCCAGTGGCGCACTACGGGAAATTTTTCAGAACAATGTGTGGCATGCAAAAGGTAAGCTTATGCCTTCAAATAAAAGTGATATACTTGCCGTATTTTGGAAGTACGACAGAATCAAGTAAGTTATACTCATCAGGGGGCAGTGGGGGAGAGCGGAGCACCAATTAGGTTTGCAGAGGGCAGGTACCCTTGATGCTAATTTGACTACATGGCCTACCCCCACTGCCCCCTGATGAGTATAACTTACTTGATTCTGTGGTACTTCCAAAACACTGCAAGTACATCACTTTTGTTTGCATATATACATATATAATTACACACCATATAATGACTCCATCATATGGTTGTATTGTTCAGTGCAACACTAAAAACAACAAAAAACAAAACTTGGAAAGGTTGGAAAAGAAATAATAAGGTACCCACAAAAAGTTCTTGAAAAAATACTTTTGGTTATTGAAAATATTCTTTAGATGTAAAGCATGAATGCTACAAAAAACAATACAAACATACAATTGGTGCTCACAAAATGATACAAAGCAAAGCATAAAAGATATATAAATCAAAGAGGAAAAGAATACAAATGTTTGTCAGTATTTATGACAGGATCAATAATGCAACATATGCTTCCTCTTGATTTGCCAAGGCAAAACATCAACAGCGTTTCAACCTTATCAGTTGACTAGGTTGTTATATGGCCATTAGGGTAATTGTCAACATTTTTAAGTTAGCCTGAGCTCTGCTGCCATGATGCTGCTTTTGCGCACGTTACTACATGACTTTATTTAGCTAGACTCTGTTTGTGCCTTTCACATGAGAACCGTCTGCTTTCTGCATTCTTTGCTGGTTCCTGGAGTTTAGTCTGAACAAAATGTGCAAGGTCGATAAACAATGCCCCTTGTTATTCTGTTGTGGTCAGTCCATAGCACCTAGACAAAACATGCTAAACACAGCTGTACTGCTGGAAACTCGTGCTTTGATATTACGGGGATGCATGTTGTTCAATCACACACTTGGAGAGAGACCTTTCAAGAGAGAAGAGCTATGCTGTTCCTATGATGTAAAACTTCCATCTAGGCACTAAGGTATGGGGTCTACTGACAAAGCCCAGAGATCTTCCATTATATAATAAACTCAACCTTACCAATGGGAGGGTAGTTAAGCCTTATAGTCCTTCTTCCACTGTCTGTATATGATGACATCCCCATTTATATTCTATGGAACTGTAACAATCCTAATTGTTCTGAGTTTATGCATTTTGCTGCTGGTAGTGGCTCGTATACTGCATTATAGAGCACGATAGTTAAAATAAACATTTTGATCTATTACAGTCACTGTCAACTCTTATTGTCGACAATTACGAGTGAGTGAGCAAAAGGGTATGTCTTGCTACCGCGATTCCTGAGAGAGTCGGGAGTGTTGTATTCTGGGTTGTCTAATCATTTGTAGCTTCGTGATTATGTAGGAGAACGAATGAGACGCTATAGCTTGTCGGTTTTGGGACTTTGGGTACTAAGGTGGTAGGAAGGTACAACCCCTATACACCGAGGTCCTGTTTTCCTGCGCATAGTTCTGTGTATGTGCAGAGTCCCCGCAACATGGCGCCGCCAACGTTTGGTCTGGTTCTTATCTGCGAGATTCCTGAGTAGTGCTTGTGCTTGTCCACAATCCCCTCACTTCTGTTTCTGGAGAAGGTTGTGACGGTGTAGCCTCCTATATTGTGATATTTTATAGGCCTTTCAAGCTTGAATCTTGAAAGGTCTTTCTCTTTCGTACTACCCCGGTATTGCGCTGCCACACATAGGTTGTTCTACTCTACTATTGATTATGCCGGTTGCCATAGCTCCTCCTAACCACGCACCTGTCAAAGCTTATTTGGGTCAATATGGAGTCCCTGATGCTGGTGTTGCGCTTATTTTTTTTGTTGAAGTGGATGCAGCATTCCGCTTCGAGGTATATTATTCTTGGGTCACCTTTCCGGCAGTTGATGGGACACATAATTTATTTAATGAGTATACTGCCACCGCGGAGCCGCAGGAATATAGATCTTATAGATCTCTTGAAGTTCCGCTAACGACTTGGCAATGCCAAATATGGTTTAATTGCGTCCTTCCTCACCCTCTTATGCCAGTCAGTTTAGGATCCTTATCGATAGATGGGGCAATGTGTCCTGTTTTGGGTGGGTATACCCCACACCCAAATTATCTTAATGCTACAATTGCAGAGCTATGCATATTGCATACTTCGTTAATACGTATACATAGAGCTGTAATTCAGTTAATGTTGCACATCTTCCAGGTGGGACCACCTGGCGTAGCTGCGCAACCACCTGCACCTGGTGGTGTGATCATCAGTCCCTCAATGATTAATTCTGTGATGGGCAAGCGTCCGCAAAATAAGGATGAACTTTCTTATTGGCTTGCTGCAACGTTTGGACAACTCAAAGCTGTTTTTCCAAATACCACAACTGTGGAGAAACACAGGATATTGACTATGAGTCTGCCTAAAGGCCTTGTTCACAAATTAGCTGATAGTAAAAACTTGGGGTAGGGTGTTTGCAGCTGTATATTCAATGTGTTTCGGCACCCCCTTAATGACCGTTCTCCCTTCCGTGATGAAACATGTTCAGGATGAACATGGGGTCGAGGCGGCCCTGGAGTTGGGAATGAGAGTGGTGGGAGTGTTCGATATTGTTTGCGATATGATCCTTACTAATGTTAAGTGTGATGCTGTAAGCTTACAAGTGGCATGACGCTTGGAGGCAGTTACTGACGCAGAGAAACAGTGTGAATTACCGAAGATTATTGCTAAAGCTTATAAAACCTTAAGGCGCAATAGTCTAGGATTTAAGCCTTTTACTCAACCGCAAACGCAGGCTCAGACTCAGCAAAAAGCCCAGACTGATAAAGATGGGCACCCGTTCTTTCCTAAAAAGAACTGGAGAAATAAAAAACAGGGGCAGCAACAACAGAAGCGGGGTTCCCATGCTGGTTCACCGACACCTGAGTCTTCTGAGCGTACTTATGACTTGCGCAACCACGCAAAAATTAAGACTCCTGATAGATTTCAAGTCCCTGATCAGCGCTCTCCTTGTTCTTTACAGGACACATCGGACTCTCAAGTGGGTGGTGGGAAATGCCAGGATCGTGGAAAAGGTCCGACCACACAACGGGGACAGGATCAACATCGACAGTTTGACATTAAAGCCAAACAAGAGGATCTGCCTCGTTTTAGACCCCCGTATCAGAAGAAAAAAGAGGCCGCTTTAACAGCGAAGTATGCCTCAGATGGTGAGAACACGGCTTCTAGATTGGACATGGGCGGTGACTCTGCTCTTCCGCACAGTGGAGTTTACCATAGTGTGGGAGGCACTGCGTCTCTGTCTGGAGGCGAGATCAACTGATACATTAATTACAGTAGAAACAACAGAAACATGAGTCACCCCCCCTCCCCGGATATACTCTATGAAATTCGCTTCCAAATTGAAGGTGATATACAGTGTACAATCACAGAGGTTTTCTGGGAAAATCTCACCTCTTCATACGACATTTTGTTGGCAGAGCCAGATTGGCCTCCACCATTTGTGCTAGCCGCTTCTAGAGGGGAGGACGTGATACTTCAGAGTGTTTCGCGTTTCGTCCCTGAGGAACATGCAAAAGCTTACACATCTGAGTGGGCTTTGGCCCTTGCCCCGGCGGTGTACCGTAATCAGGTGGGCTGGGATAGAGATTCACAGGCACATGAGATCCCGTTGCGGTCGATGCCACAGCTGCAATATCCAATTAGACGAGAGGCTAAGGCTTCCGATTGTGACATTCTAACTCAGTTCGAGTATCAAGGAGTGATTGAATCCTGCGTGTCACTGATGAATAATCCTCTTTTTCGGGTATCAAAACCTGATGGTTCATATCACATTGTATTAGATTATCGAAATTGGAATAGTCATTGTCGTACATTTGCGGTTCAGAATACACATAGCTCTGCACTGGTGAATAGCCTTATTCATAAGAAATACAAAACTACACTGGATATATCCAATGGTTTCTATAGTCACAACTTGGCTCTTGAGAGCCGTGACTTGATAGCATTTACCGCCGTTGCAAATCAGAAAACATTTACGCATTTGCCTGTGGGTATAAGAATAGCTAAAAGAACGCTCGCTAGCGCAGGGGAAACACATTCTTATGGTCCTGCCTCTCCTTGCTTCAGAAGCAGAGACTAAGGCAACTGTACCCAACTCTAAGGCATTGCATCCCCATTGGATACAATGGGCTACTTCTTTGACATCGGCTGATGTCACGTTTATCTTTGATCCAGCTTTTCAGACACAGGAGTTTTTACAGTATGAGCATGTTCATTCTGCTCCGTTGTCATTGCTTCCTTTGGATGAGTACAAATGTATCATTTATACCGATGGCTCGGCTCAACCGGCCATCGCTTCCAAACACGCTTATTCAGCGGCTTGCGCTATTGTGGCTGATACAATTGCAAATGGAGAATTTAAGTCTTCCATAGTCCATACGCAGGCACTTGGGGACTGTACAGTGCAATTGGCAGAGCTGTGTGCTCTTGTTTGCTGATCCTAAGGGGAATACTCTTATTGTATGTGATTATTACTACTGTGTTCAGTCTTTTAATGACAACTTATTCTTTTGGTCTCAGAATGACTATCGAGACTTTCAAGGCTGCGCAATAAAGCATAAAATGCTTTGGGTTCGAGTGGCGGAACTTAAAGAACGTCTGCCATTCACACAAGTCATACATACTCTTGGCCATCAGCATGTGGGAGCACATGCTGTTGATAATTCTTTGGCTGGCGAAGTGGCCAAATCTGCAGTAGCCACGTGTTCCATAGCAGCAGTTACAAGGTCCATGACTACGATAGATTATAACATTTTGGCAGTGATTGCTGCTACGGAGGATGGAACTGCTTATCCACCGGGCTTCACTTTGAAGTATTCTTATCGTTTATCTCCCGAACAAGTTCCTTATGGTAAAATTCCATCAGTTGGGCATCGGCTGATTCCCAACAAGGACCGCAGACTTGCTTTGATCATTGCTGCACATGAAGACATGGCTTCTGCACATGCCGGGGTGTCTGCGACAGTCTCTATTTTACAGCAACGCCACTGGTGGCGTGGTTTATATAAACAGACCCGTAATTATGGACTTTCGTGGGACATTTGTCAGCAAATCAAACCTTCTACGGTCTCACGCCCACCACGAACAGAGCTATGCATTTCCAATCAGCCATTTGACTGTATATATATTGATCACTGCAGTCCATTCTCTTCTGATACTGCATATAAATATATTTTTGTTGCAGTTGATTCGTGCACTAGATTTATTTGGTTTTGGCCACCACGCAGTGCTGATGCTCAAAATGTCATTAGAGATTTGCATGTCTTTGTCGGGATGTTTACCTGTGTCACCTTCCATTCAGACCAAAGTCCAGCATTCGCCTCTAAGGCGTACAAGGACGCGATGATGTCGATGTGGGTCCTGGTGCACTTTTCATCTCCTTACAGGCCTGAGGGCAATTCTATAGTGGAGCAAATGAACCGTGACTTAAGGCAATCTTTGACAGCTAGGATCTTAGGTACTAGCAGGAACTGGCTGGCCCATTTGTATGGAGTTCTCTGGGTGGGCGGACCCCATATGAAATGCTCTCTGGCATTAAAATGTTTATGCCAGATCTTAATGGTCTAACGTTGTGGCGGCTGCCACAACCTTTGACGTAGATAATCATTCTACTATGTTACAGGATCTACAAAAGACCCGTAACAGCTATGCAACTGAACATTTACCCTATTCTAATGATGCAGCACTGCTGATTCTGGTTGCCAGCTGGCTTCCTAAGATTGGAGATCTGGTATGAGAAAATCTGGAGAACAAAAAGGAATTTGGTCCCTCCCATCGTACACCGGTTGCAGTACTTGGAATGAAGGGTACACATACAGTAATTTAACACCTTTACCTGGTCGGAAAGACAACAGATACATCTCAGTGGACAATGTCAAGCTACACCATCTGCCCGATTCTGAATAGTGTAACACCTGCAGTTTCATGCAACGCTATCTCTTTGAATCCGGTAACTTTATCCTCTTCGACTAATGCCCGTATCATTGAGGGTGAGATGGAAACTACTATTGACCTTTCGCCTGTTCTGCCTCCATCCTCTTCCAGCGCAGAAGTCGAGTATACTTACCCTACAGGAGAGTCTCACAGTGAAGTGCCGTACAGTCCTCGACAACATCACACCGACGCTGCCCTACCACCTCTAATAAACAAGGGTGCAAGCAGTTATTTGGGGGACCATGCCAGCTTCTCTTACGACTCTTCCTCCTCGTCTTCCACTTTGGCACTTCCACCGCCAAAATTAAGTATTTTCATCTCTTGGTTCCAAAAGACTTACCTGGTCCCCCCATGAACCTACATCTGGTTGGTACTCATCTTGATTTTCCTCTTCATGTCGATTGGTTTTGTGACACTATTTTTCTTACTCATCAATGGTCATTATGTGCCAGAACGCTCTGCTGTGAACTTGGTCGACAGAATTCTGGCCCCTCATACATCGTCCCATCTCATAAAACGTAATCAAACTCTTGTGAACATTTCACCCTCCCGGTTGCAGATGGCATAGTTTGGGATAAAGTAGCTTTCGAAATTCACAGCACAACGGAAGTCCTCAAGATACCATACATGCTTTGTGACTCTTTAGGATATGTGGTAACACAGGACATACATTCGGATGATTGGGATGTACAAGCAGTACATTCATTGTTTTCTGGTTTGAAGTATTACGTGCTTTTGATGCTGAAGATTTATATTTAAATTCTGCCAATTCTGCCGATTTATTCTGTTATCAACACTATGGGCATCATTTCTTACATAAAACTACCACGTTAAGACCTGTTTTTAATTACACGCAATGGGATCATTGTCCAACTCCCATAGAGGGGAATTCTAAAACACATAGGGATAAATTTACCTATTTCACAGATTATGACAGGTCTAATTCGGGGTCCCATTTTTTTAAAATTACAGTTGTCATCTCAACCCAAATTTATTCTGACCCATACTAAATTGATCTATTCCAATTCCTTTAGAACTGATTTGGCCACACAGGGTTATGATCACTGGAAAGATACCATTGATTTAAAATCAATTTGGGGCACTAAGGCTTTGCAGGTTCAGGAAACTGAAGCTTTGCATTGTGCCTTCCTAATCCTGACTCAAATTTTATTTTTAAATGATACAGTGCACCAAACCACTTGCTTTAGCTTGGCAACTGCCAAACATTTGAATATCCCATCCATCCCGTCTTTAGCGGATTATGACAATTGACGCGCACAATCGAATTATACGATCGATGTATTACAGGCTTTGTTTTGAAATGACACTTTCAATGTCTCTGAGGTTGAATCATCTGGATGATTGGTGTGGCAAACAAATTCAAATGCATGTCAATTATGTTTTTATAAGTAACACCAGGTTTCACATAGACTAGACCGAAATCTCGCTATCCACATTCATATTCGGTCACCACATACTTGGTGGGTAAATTGTGCCCACAATGGTTGGAACACTCCACTTTGTCGTCAGTAAAACAACACTTGTCACTCTTGTCGGGCGACATCAATTTGGCTGATTTTATCTTAGGTCCTGGAATTCCTAGAACAAAGAGGTTACTGCAGTGGCTACTTGCTGCCACGGAAAGGAGAAAAGGACTTTTGCTGTTTGCTTTGTCACCTGCTTGAAAGAAGATCTTCAAGGGGCTGAAACTGAGCTTGCCTCCTGTTCTGAAGTCTCGGGGACACAAAGGATTCACCACCAGCTCCCCTGAATTTCCTTGCTGGGAATTCTAATCTGCAAAGAGGTGCTTGCTGCTGTTCTGGACCTCTAGAGACTTTTTTTTACTGGGAGCTGGAAAATCAACACAACTTCAAAGACGTGAGATGCATCTGCACCTGTATCCGACGCATTGCCGAAGAAAACGTCGCAGCGCCTGCCGCGGCTCGAGAAATCACTGCACACCACATCAAGTGCACCGATCTCCTAAGTCCGAGATCACTGCACCGAGTCTGATGCAGGGCCTGCTGTGCGACTGCACGAGTTCACGCATCGTCACTGGATTGTCGCATCGCATTAAGGCACCAAGTCTATCGCATCGTTGGGGGATGCAGTAAGAAACTGACGCATCACTTCCCCACGCAGTAAGAAACCGATGCATCACCTCCTCTTCGGCAAGGAACCGACACATCACTTCCCCTGTTATACAGTAAGGAACCAACACATCACTTCCCCTGAAGCAAGGATCCAACGCATCACCTTCCCTGAGAGTAAGGAACAGACGTATCACCTTCCCTGTGGCCCATTGTGTTTGTTTGCGTGAAGCATCCCAGGTACTTTGTGAGAAAAGTGTTGCATCTGCAATTTTGCTTGAATTGAACTATTTCTACCATCTGAAAGTCGGATTTTAAATACTGTACTGTGGATTTTTGTTGTTTGGTCTTGTTTTGGTTTCGATAAAGATTACTTATTTTTCTAAACTGGTGTGGTGTCCATTTATAGTGTTTTCCCTGTATTACTGTATGTGTTCCCAAATGCTTAACACACTGCCTCTGAGATAAGCCTGTCTGCTCGTGCCAAGCTCCCAAGGGGGTGAGCAGAGGTTATTTTAGAAGTGTATCCCCCTCACCCTGACTAGAAGCAAAGGTCCCTATTTGGAAAAAGGTACCTACCTCTGCCAACTAGAGACCCCCATTTCTAACATATATATATATATAGTTTTTCATCTAAAGAAATTATGTTCCCTGAACCATTGTATGTGTTATATTGCTTCTTCCACAGGGCATACCGGAATGACTGTAAGGTCTTCCTCCCCCGCTATACTCAGGTTCATAGTTCCTTCTAGGGGGGCGATGATAGTGGTCCCCACTCAATTACTATGTTGTGGCTCCTGGGGCGGGTGGCTTTTCACTGAAATGTCTCTCTGCCCACTCTTTTGGGCATGGCACCATGTGCCTTTGCCTTGCGCTGTGTCATTTTCCCCTTATAGCGTCCTTAAGGTACTCTGTCTGCAGCTAGCTTGGATTAAAGACTCCGCCTCTGTGCTACCGCAGCCTCCAACTGTCTCAGTATGACACATTCAGCTACACACTTTGGGGAAGAGGAGGCAGCACAGACCACTGACAACTGGGTTGTGTGAGAAAGGCCCCTTCAATGAGACAGGTGCATATTACAACATAACCTGGACCTTTCCTTACAGAACGATATCCTCACTATACATCATTACTCTACAAAAATCAACTCCCCCCACCCCTAACAGAGCCCTCCTCCCGATGACCTCTTCACAGCACAACGGAAGTCCTCAAGATGAACTTGAATAACATACGTGTATCAGAGCTGTTCAACTGAAAGTTAGACCTCTAAAAACCCTTCCCCTTTTCCTACCTCAACTACCCTTTTAACCTCATTGACCTTCCAACCTAACGTTTTAACTTCCTATGTCATCCAAGCGTCACCTTCCTACCCATTCCCCTTCAGCCTGAACTGCCACTGACAAACAATAAACTTGTGTAAATCCTGGCAACTTCTCAGCCGACCGCCACCCAGGTCCAGGGGCTACCTCCCAGGCCCTGCTCCCGTCTTACCTGAACCGTTGTGAGTTGCATACCTCAGAGCCCCTTTTATTCAACCCCAAACTCTTTGGCTAGTGCTAACTTCAACTGGAGCATGTAGAGCTCCATTCGCCTAAAAGACAGGTGAACTCCGTCTCCTTTAAAAAAACTCCATGTCCTCAAATCTCAAGTCTGAATGCTGTATCCTGCCAACACCGTTATACCTGCAAAATGCCCTCATTTCCTTATTCAGTTTCTTCCTTGTTTGTCGATAGCCGACGGTTTAATAACCCCTCGCCACACTCTCCTGGGTATGAACTCTGTCCACATTGTGTGGCAGTCTACCTACAATTTACACACCTGTCTAAGGTCCCATTTTATCTTCTTATGTAAGGCCAAACCCTTTTGAGTCACCAAATCTTTTCCCTCCAAATGAATGATGAGCAATTCCGGACATTTCCCCCCCCTTTGAGCTTATTCAAACATGGTATCAGCTCCTTCCATTGCATTCGACCTTTCTCTTTCCATGCAAGAGAGTACAAGTCTTATTGAAACCCAGGTTGTGACCTTGAAAGCTTGCACTAGCATGTCGTTCTGCCAGTTTTACAAACGAGTGGCGCACGATCCAGACCGTCTTCCCTCCTCCGAGGGACCGGCGACCAAACCTGCAAAAGAAATAAAGATGACAACCTGCCCATTATATCCCTTCATCACCCTCCCCCCTGATATAAGCCCGAAAGCAACCTGATTTCCATCTCCCCAGTTCTCTTATTCTGTTTGGCATCCAACCCCGTCTGCTAGCCTCTGTTGCCGCACCAATCCTAAAGGAATGAGTCCCAAACTGGCTGATGTCTAAACCCAAAAGTATTAATGCCTTGCAGAGAACTGCTAACAATTGGAAAGCTGTTACGGGTTTCCTATTTCTGTGTATAAAAACTCTGCCCGTGCAAACCACCCCACCTCCAACTTTCTTCGTGCAGTACACTGGGCAAACAAGTGACACCGGGTAAGCTTTCAAGAATACTGCCTTCCCCGCTGCTCTCTGATCAGTCTTGGACTTGCATAACCATACCTGCACCCTGTTGTCTCATAAAAACAACTTCTCCCAAAAGAGCCCCCTGCTACTCTTTTTCCCCATTAGTTCTGAAAACCCGAAAAGCTCAAAAAAATAGCCAGGACAGGATGGTCGAAAACAATCTCATCTCCCGGTCATCAGTGCACACCCTTGGAAGAGACTGAATCACATGCATTAAAATATCCAATGTCATAGGCCTCCACTTAGACCCCGAAGGGCCTGTCTCCATCGCCCAACCCTCCAAGATTATTTTCCCCAATTCCCCCCAGATGAGGGGTACCCCCACCAAAGTTTGCCCATAAAAGCGATGCCCGCCAGCTTCCCTGTAATCGTCACTCTGGACTGTTCTCTCTCAATAAGACCAAGTATGAATTGGATGACTTCCTCTACCCTATCCCGTTATGGTTGCCTCCTCTGAGCCCCACTCAGAAACTCCCCCAGGACTGTAGGTAATTCCGCCTTGTTGACGGGGCTAAAGATCTAGAAACAAGATATAGCAGCCTCTCTCTCCTACGGACCATAGCTCTTGTTATACGTCAGTCTTCTTCTGATCCTCCTCCCTGGTCAGCCCATGGAACCTCTCCCACTGCGAACGAGACAAAGCATCAGCAATGTCATAGTCCACACCAGGAATGTGGGGGTTCTGAGGGCAATATCAAATCTAAGGAAATGCAAAACAAAGAGTTGCAGCAGCTGCCACAGCTGTGGCTCCCTGGCCGACTGCCTGTTGTCTACCTGCACTACTGGCATGTTGTCCACCCGGAAAAGGACTTTTTGTGAGACAGCCGAGAGCCCCATAGCATGACAGCCACAACCAGAGGAAAAAATTCCAAGAAGGCAATGCTGTGTCTGCCCTCCGTCCATTCTGTAGGCCATTTCTCAGCACACCAGTGTCCCTGCCAGTATAGGCCAAAGTTGCAGGCACCCATGGTGTCAGAGAAAATCTGCACGTCCCAGTCAATGTCCACCCATGATGACAGGGGAATGCCATTAAAGTTGTGTAAAAATCCTTTCCACATTGGCAGGTCCTCCCGCACCTCTGCTTTCAGACGGACATGATGGTGAGGCAAGGGGAGGCCCGGAAGGGACAAACGTATGCACCTGCAAAAAGTCCTCTCTGCTCTTACCACCCTGCATGCAAAGTTAAAAGCCCCAGGAATGTTTGCACTTCCTTCATTGTCACTTTCTTTTTCGCTAGCATTGTGTTAATGTCAGGAAAATCCTAGCGTTAGTCTCCCTTCAGAGTCCTAAAATCAGTAGTTGGCATAGGGTCAAGAATTATCCCAGATGGGAACGACAATTGCCCTACCTCCGATTTCTTTTGGCTCTCCTCCTGAAGACTTTGGCTTTCAAAAGAAATCGCGGAATTCCAACATGGCCACTACACCAGCGAGAGAGGTCAGTGTTCTATGCTTCCTCTCTTCCTGACGTTTGCTGAATTCTTCACCGGCGCTCGAGCGCTGCTCTGCGCACTTCAACTGAAACCAGCAGCTGTGAGCAGCCCTTCATATTCGCGCTTGAGGAAATTCTTCTGACAGGAATTTTTTTACCGGTTTGCGATACTCCCTTTTGGTTCTCCTTAGTGGCGAGTTTTGGTGTGCACACCAAGGAGTTCAATTCTCCTCTTTTTGCTTGTTTGTCCCTGACACAGTCAAAAAGAATTCAGTCTCCTCAGGCAGCGTTCTGTTTCAGAACAACCTTCCTTTCCTTCCGTTCACGTTTTCCTAGAACTGAAGCTCCATTCTGAGTCAGCATTGTTTTCAACCTTAAAACAAGCTCTCCAGAACTGAACTATTACCTTAAGTCAAGTAAGGTCTTGTTTCTCTTGAAAATTGACTCTATATTGTTATATGCGTAAGACCTTTTGAATTCAATATTCATCTTCGAGAGAGAATCTTGTTTCCAGAATAGTCTCTACTAATTACTTGAGAGAGGGGCAATTGTCTCTGGGTAAAAAGGTATATTGAAATAAGTAATGTAACATATTATTAACCAGGAACTAATACTAGGAAAATTGGTTAATGTATGTTGTGCTTGTGTCATCACTGCAGATACTTGCCTACATCACCTTATCCAAAAACAGGAAGACTCCAACCATTTCCCTGAGGTGCTGAATAGACAGAGGCAATTCCGAGGCAGTCTCTCTCTTCTCTCTCTTCCCATTTTCCCCTTCCCCCGTGGCGTGCTGGCAGGAGTAGTTTCCTAGTCAGTAAATTGCGGGGGCATCGGAGAAATACTCTTCTGCTCCTGTGGAACAAACTGGCACAAGGTTAGTCTGACAGATTGAAGAGCACAAAGCAGCGCTCGAGCACCATTGAAGAATTCAGCAAACGTCAGGAAGAGAGGAAGCATAGAGCGCTGACCTCTCTCGCTGGTGTAGCGGCCATGTTGCAATTCTGCGATTTCTTTTGAAAGCCAAAGTCTTCAGGAGGAGAGCGAAAAGAAATCGGAGGTAGGGCAATTGTCATTTCCATCTGGGATAATTCTTGACCCTATGCCAACTACTGATATTAGGACTCTGAAGGGAGACTAACGCTAGGGTTTTCCTGACAGTTAAGTAGAGCCACCATTTTAGCCTCCTTGTCCTCCGGCAAAGGGGTCTCCCCTGCTGCCGAGCCAATTTTGATGCCCAGAAATGCCAGCTGTCGTGGGCCCCACAGTTTTTTCCAGGGCCAGGGGCACCCCCGAATCTGCCATCAAACCTTGGTATCTGTCAAGTGAGCCCTGGCAGTCTCCGGTCCCCGCTGTCCCTACAAAGAAAAAATCTCCCACGTAGTGTGTTTTATGTGCACACCTTTGCTGCGTGCCATGTGAGTAACCACTGCAGAAATTTACTGAAACACTCAAAGATGGTACACGAAATTGAGCAACCCATAGGGAGTGCCTTATCCACAAACCATTGTCCTTCGAATTGAATCCCCAACAATTGGAAGTCGTCAGGGTGTACCAGCAACAAACGGAAAGCCAACTTGATGTCAATCTTTGCCATCAGTGCCCCCGTCCGACCTTATCCACCAAAGCTAGGGCTACATCCACCGAAAAGTATGTCATCGACACTTGCTCTGTGGAGATAAAGTAATTCACTAACTGGCCCTCTGGCCAGGACAAGATTTGAATCAGGCGATATTGCCCTGCTTCCTTCTTGTGCACTACACTGATATGTGACAGTACTAACTGATCCATGTGCCAGGTGTCAAACGGGCTTGCCATTCTCCCCTCCTGTATTTCTTTAAACAATTTGTTTCAAACTACTTGCGGATGCTCCACCAATGATTTTAGATTGGCTACCCAATGGCGTACCCTTGGGCCGTCGTACCCCAGCCTAAAGCCTTCTCTTAACCCCTGTAGCAATACCGCAGCGTCGTCAGTCCTGTCTCAAAAGGAGAGTCAGAAAGCCAATTTCCTAATGTTAATGGGTGTAGGAGCCTTTCCCTCCAGGTCCCTGTGCCCCTTTACCAGACCAGAACCCCCCGTCCGTATTGGTTCCCCTGGGGCTCTCCTGTCTCACTACCTGCGTTTCCATGTCTATGCCCATAGGCCGTGGAGGTGGGGGTGCCAGCCGAGAAGCAGGCAACCACTGGTGTCTGCCTGAACATTTCGAGCATTTGTGCCGGAATTTGCAGAGCTCTCTTGTGCATAGGCCCTTGTTCTAATTCCAGCATGCTCCCATGTGGGTCCTCTGGCTTCTGTTGCCCCCCCCCAACCTTGGGCGGGGCGACCAGAAAGGGCATGTATACTATTGGCAAATCACTCGAAGTAAAGATGGTCTTGCTGAATTTCGCTGGCCTCATTGTGTGCTGCCACAAATGTGTGTCTAACTCATCCCATTGGGCACTGGGTCTACTGCTAGTCGGGCCTGGAATTCTTCGTCATATTGGGCCCACGCATTCCCCCCGAAATTTAGATGCGCCTTCCTGATGACGTCTATGTACTTGAATATGGCCACTGTCCTCTCGGGGCACCTTTCCCAGTGGATGCTGGCATAAATAAGGAAAGCCGCGGTCCAGTTCTCAATCAACACTGGGATTTGTGGGTGTTTGGATAGTTCTAACTCCTCTTCCTTGAATCCCTCTTATGGCCTGAGCTCCCTATGTAGTAGTTTTAAGATCTCTACATACTCCCCTTTCCAGATTTCCTCCTTCGTCGACGGTATTAGATGCGCTCCCAAAGGTTTTGCTTTCCCCATGTACGACAACTTCCTGAATTTCACTTCTATGCTCTCATTTTTAACCCCAGAGTCCTGCTGGTCACCCTTGTCCCCTTGACCTACCCCTGCATGCCTTTTGCGCTCTTCCCCTCTACAGGAGGTGATACTTTTTAAGCTGTGCACACCGGGAGGTCTTCTGTCCCCACACCGGTGTCCCACACGTATCGTCCTTTCTATAAGTGGGCCTCCCCGCTGATATAGGGCTCCTTGGCCTCCACCCTGATGGATACCATAGTTACGTCGGCCTCCCCACTTGTCAAATAGTTATCTGGCCTCCACCCCCGCCGAGATCTTCTGCACGCGGGGCTCCCTGCCAAAGTTGCCCCCCCCCCGGATTCCTCCCTTTCCTCTCTAACTCTATGCACCTGTTTCACCTTCTTACCTGGTGCCAGAGTCAGTTCCCGCTCCGTGGACCTTTGCAATCCGGCCCCGCTCTGTGTGCTGCTGATCTCTCTCCTCCTGGAAGAAACTAGTACATGCGTTAGCGGATCCCTCAGCTGCTCCCTCCTCCCACCATTGCGCTTCCTCCTCTTCTCTCAATTCCCCTTCTTCCAAGCTGTCTTCATTGTAATCTAGCATTACGTGTGCCTCTGCAGTGCTATCCCCCCAACCCTGCGCTGGGGCCTGACCTGGGGGGCTGTACCCTGCCCCCCCAACCTGTTACTGATGCGGTGTACGTATGGCCTTGGTCCAAAGAGGTGAAGTACACTGGAAATCCTTCCACCGGTTGCACTGCTGGGGTTGTGCTGTGCCTAATTGTGGCAGTGATCTTGCGGTCCGATGTTGCATGTCAGCTAACCGCAAGGAGCGTTGCTAACTCTTCACCTCGAGGCTGTCGAGCCGCACATGGCCCACCCGAGTTGGGCCCCCACGAACGCGCGCTGTCCTATGTAAAAGGAACATGGTCCAGTGTGCTGGTCCAGCCAAATCCCATACTCAGCGTTGCCCCGACCCCTGCCGTGCCACACTACCCCGGGGGACGCTGGCACCCCGTGAAGGGATGTGTCCCCGACCCCACCAGTCCCCATATCCCTGTCCGACCCAGCATCTCTAGCGACGCTCCGCTATCCCTCGATGCACCATAGACCCTGACTGGGGCCTTCACAGCCCTTAGCCAGCCTGGGGACTCCGCCTCGTGCCAATTCTCCCCTCCCTCTCCTCCCAGCTCCTCCCCAACGCTCCATTCCAAAGAATGCAGCCCACTTGCCTGCCTGCCTGGACCCCCAACCCAGAAACCCCTGATCCGGACTTCCCTGTGCCCTCCTTGGGGGCCCACCTCTCAAAACCCTTACACAGCCTCTTTCTGGCTCCCAGGTGAGCTCTCTCCAGCCATGAGTCCCTTACCAGGCCGCTCCCTGTCTCACCCCGCCCTCAGGGGGGCCCCCCACTGGTGACTCCCCAGTCCACTCCTCCTTCAACCTGTGCTCATAAACCTCCCTGAAATTCACCTCAGGTCAAGGGGCCTTACCCTTCTATAATCAGTGCCCTAATGTGGCTTATTGTTTCCTCCCACCCCCCAAAAATCACTTGCTCCTTGCTACCCTTTGCCTCTTTGTCTTGGCTCCTTTCATCAGGTGGGCCTGCAAGCCCATTGTCCGCTGCCGTGCCTTTAATCCCTCTCTGAGAGACCTCGTTGTGCATTTGCAAGGCATCCCGCTGCCTGACCACGCCCCTGCTGCAAACTGTGAGGGCACCGCCGAGCCACCGGAGAACTCCCATACCGCTAATGCTTTTCTTGCAGGCGAGGCCCACCCACCCCAACGGGGGGCCACGCCAGACACATGCTTGCATTTCTCATGGCCCCTCGGCACAGGCGGGCCGCACACGCCTCATCAACCGCCCCACGCCTGTGACAACCGCCTCCTTCCTGGCTTGAAGGGCCGTACTCGCGAGCGGCCCCTCCCTCTTAACTGCAGCAAGGCTTGGGGCTTGCGCTCCTGCACACATGCCAGGACAGCAGCAGCCACTCCCCAACAGACTTCCACAGGGCAGACCTTCACCCCGGCCCTATCTTTCAACAGATCGAGCCTTCCCGCAGCTGCAAGCAGACAGACCGCCTGCACCACCCGATTGTCGTCCATGAGGTAAGTGAAACGATTGCAACGTCCTTAATTCTATAATCATGCCTAACCAGGTCTCCTTAATAAAGGTTGACTGTCACGCCTACGCACCCAGACCAAACTAGACGGCAAAAACTAGAGAAGGATGCCAGCAATTGGGTTACCGCGTTAAGATGGTGGCTTGCACACAAAATGGGGGACTATATATGTTGGGCTATAACATAGCTCAAACGTAGCCCAATCCACCGTGCATTCCTCTGGACTGCACCACTTCCCCAAAGACCCTGGGGGGCAGACCTCCCTCCTGTCGGCTGCCCCAAATCCCTTTTGTTTTTGGCTATTTAACTTTTTAGTGCTCTCACTTTTCATCTGGAGCAACTGATAATAAATATCACAATGTTCCTCTTCCCCAGTCACCTCCTGGCACAGGATTGCTGCTCTGTCGTACACCCTGACGCCACTAGCTCCCAGGGGGCTGTGCATGGTAGTGGTGGCCCGTGGAGGGAGAACTGAATGGGGCAATAGGGCGATAAAGCGAGCACCACTCCTACAACTGTGCCAACAGCAGTGTAGCTGTTTGAATTGCTGCCTCCAAGGAACATCGGCATTAAAACCACATTTGCACCAAGGGCACCTTCAGCCTCAAAGGCACAAATGCTTAGGCTCCCAGTCACGATTTTGAGTAGTTTATGATCGCCATTATCTTTTTTCCTATGAAGTGCACTAACTCATTACCAATTTAATCACAGAGTTACCTGGTTTAGCACAGTGTATTATATACAGGCCGTTTTTGAACAGTCCATGATGGCCACTATTTTTTCTTACATAGTGCATTTACTCTTGACCAACAGTCCATTGTTGGTAATTAAAGACGCTGGCTCCACTTGGCGGTTAAGTCAAAGTGTTCCATTTAAAGGGTAGAGCTTTCTTGCTCAGCTTCACTGTATATGCTCTCGCAGCTATGGACGGCTAGACGCAAACATCAACATTCTGGAAAGAGATTTTTTAATTCCTGTTTCCACAGCAATCACCTCGAACATGTTGGAATCTCGTTGTAGAGACAGTACAGATGGTGCCTTATATGAGCACACGGCTGTACCATGGTTGCCTTTAGAGATGCTTCTTTCTTTTTTACCACACCTTGACCGACAGTTTTTATTATTTTTTACAGAAATAGCACTATAGGAACATTGATTACTGTACCTCGAACGAAAATGCAGAGACAAGGTGTTAGAAGGGGATTTCTGGTTGGCTAGGGCATGCGCCTAAGCCAGGCAGAAACCACCACTCTAGTCAGGGCAAGGGACTTACAAGCCGACGATATCCCCTGCTCAGCCCCTTGGTAGCTTGGCACGAGCAGTCAGGCTTATCCCAGAGGCAATGTGTAAAGCGTTTGCGCAACACACATACAGCAGCAACACACTAGGCACACCGCAAAAGATACTCCACACAAGGTTCTATAAAAAATAGCCTTTGTATTATCCAAAACATAGTAAATTCATAATCATACATATACACTGTGCCAACTGGCACCAGGTCATAATTCCAATCAGGCCACTGTCAGAACCATCACAAAGCACAATAGTAAAAATAACATAACCAGTAACTACTGGTAAATTACTGTACTCTGCATTAGCAACATAAACACATTATGTGTGCATCAAATTAGGCATAAAACATATTATGCATAATCATCATAAGCATAAACACATTATGCAACCTCTGTAGGCATCACATTAGGGCCTTGTTGAATACCTCAATTTGAACTTTTAAGATGAATGAACGTTAGCAGTGACATACTGTTCTTACATTGTCAAATAAAAAATGAATACAGAAGATTAAGGTGGCTAAAGATATTTTTTGATTAAGTCTTAGAGCTGTGCGGCCAGGTTACAAGTGACATGTGTCACTTGAAACATTGAGGTTTTTTTGCCAGGTAAAAATGGAAGTTTAAAAGCTGCACACCCAGCCTGCAATGGCAGATCTTGGACATGTTTGAAGGGCTACAATAGTGGATGACGCAAGCAGTCCTGCGGGCTCATTAGTAGTGGTTAATTTACAGGCCATCGGTCTGATCACTTTGATTAGTTCCTTCGGGATTGAGGTTCTGTCATACGCAGATGACACTCAAATGATTATCTCCTTGGAGAACGACTCCACGCAAGCTGAAATGAATTTTAAAGCTTGCCTAACTGCGGTTCTCCAATGGATGTCGATTAATCATTTGAAGTGCAACACCGATAAAACAGAGATTCTCCCCATAGGGACTGGCACCTCCTTTCACCCGTCGATGTGGTGGCCTGACGGGGCTACCCCACCCCCTGAGGTGGTCAAGGTCGCCAAAAACTTAGGAGTCCAATTTGATAACTCCCTCTCCTTTCTTCCTCATACTAAAGCAGTTGCAGGAACGTGTTTCGGCCTAATTAAAACTCTAAAAAAATTCTTTCGGTTCCTTCCTTTGTCAGCTAGAAAGTCCGTAGCAGTGGCCCTGATACTTTCTCGTATGGACTACTGCAACGGGCTACTGGCTGGAGCCAATAGATCAGTCCTAAAGAAGTTTCAGGTGGTACAACATGCTGCAGCCCGCCTGGTACTTAAACTCCCCAGAAGTTCCTCAGCGTCTGCCGCCTTAAATAAACTTCATTGGCTCCCGGTCCACAAAAGAATTCTCTTTAAAATCCTCCTCATCACGTTTAGGGCAAAGACGAAGACTGGTCCTAAGTTTTTGTCGGCACGTGTCTCTCCTTATACTACCACCAGGCCACTCAGATCCTCCTCGGCAAATCTTCTAAAATTACCCAATTACAGATATAAACGAAAAGGCGCAAAAACCCTAGCCTTTTTGGGTGCCAGAGCATGGAATAAGCTGCCAGCCCAGATTAAACTCTGTAATACTGAACTTTCATTTAGGAAAGATCTCAAAACTTGGATTTATGGTATCTCGGACGACTGCTGCTTTGCTTTGATTTAATTACTCTTAGCAATTCAATAATCCGTGCTATCACTACTGTATGACGCCAGCGCCAAGATACTCCTCGCGGAGTGATAGTGCGCTATACAAATACAATCTCAAATCAAATGTACTACCACTTTTCTATGGACTTACAAGTAAATTCGATATGCCAATTGGGGATACACCAATATTGCCATGTTTTAAGAAGTGAGCACATGCACTTTACCACTGGTTAGCAGTGGCATAGTAGGCAGAGTCCTAAGGCCAGCAAAAACAAGATCAGCAAAAATAAGGGGAGGAAGGGAAAAGGTTTGGGGGAAGATATCCCGAAGGCTGACCGGTCTAACTGTAGGGGATACTTTATTACATGTAAAATGTTCCTGGCAACAACGTATATTTCTTACATAATATTTCATGCTTATAATGTGAGTTCTGTATTCTTTCATTCGGTATATTTGTAGTGTCAACTTCTGGAATATGCCTAGCTGATTCTCTCATACAGAATGATGATTTTTGCCTAAGTGTCATTGCTACAACTCGTAATCTCTTTTAGACCAAAATAATGTGTGTTGACCCGTACAAAACTATCTCAAATCTGTGTGGCTGAATACTTGTGGTCTGTGTATTACCGAGCTCTTTTCCAAGTGGCCATTTGCAAATGATTTTTGTCACTCCAACAATTTTGAGTTTGAGTCTAGTAGGTTTCTGTTGCATCAATTATTTCATTACATTTTGTTTTGAAAATCTAGCGCTTCTGGCATCATTGTTAGTGATAGCATTGTATGCAAACAGTATTAAAATGTGCAGCACATTTTCTTTCACTTTTAAGGATAACATTGCATACCACTGAATAAACTCCGTTTCGACTCCGTTGCATATCACGAGGAGAGATTTTTGTCTCTGGTGCAGTCTGTAAATTTGTGTTGGCAGCACTGATGACTGTACAGAATTGGCAGCATATTATAGCTTGACAGACTCCATTGATATGTGTGTCTTCTTTTTCTTCAAGCCAGTTAATGGTGGCAAAAGCAAAGTCCTTGTATTTTTTGTAGCTATTATGACAGGTAAGGTAATGAAATCCAGAAACGTGACGCTTTCCAGGAGATTTTAAGCCTGTATTCAGTTAGTGCCAATGTACATAAATCTTATGAGCAGCAGTATCTCCCCCGAACTTTCAAAGCCTCCCTCGACAACTCAGTTCAAGTTATGACCACTACACACGCCACCCATGATGACATCCACAACCTTCCACTCATAGTGTTCCACCCCTGGTGACATAGCCAACCTTCCACACATTGCTGCTGGGAAGATGAAGTAAGACATCTCCCTCCTTACAATAAAAAATATAGATTTATAATAATAATAATTAATAAATGTTTCATCATTTTCAGTTCCTGTTTTCCCCATATATAAGATCTCCAGTTAAATTGGGGACTGTGTTGGAACACAGCCATGTTCATTGTGTAGTTTATTAGGTCTCGCCTAGCATTGCAGTGCGAATGCGCTGCCATCGCTTTGCGAGGCATGCCGTATATACTGTAGTGTGGAAGCTTCATGGAAGCTTCGCCCACTCTCTGCCCATTGGCTTTTGTCTTATATGCTGCCTTCCGAATGGTTTGAGGCTTGTTAGTCCCTCCTCATTCATCATTTGTATCCTTCCACGGCTATTGGCCCCCTTGCGAGACATGCAGTATATACTGTAGTGTGGAAGCTTCGTGGAAGCTCCGCCCATTGGCTTTTGTCTTAAATGCTGCCTTCCGATTGGTTTGAGCCTTGTTAGTCCCTCCTTATTCATCATTTGTATCCTTCCACGGCTATTGGCCCCTTTACTCCTAACACTATTTTCTTCTCTGTCTCCCCACCCCACCGCCCCCTCCCTCAGTCTGTGACTTCTCACCCTCCCCTGCATCCCCCCGCTCCCATTCGTGTTTTCTTACCTGCCGGCACTTCCGTTTTCATATTTATTATTGCCACCTTAAAATATGCTAGTTCAAGATGCATGCTGTACAAAAACTTCTCGTGTTTAATGAAGTAGATTTTAATGTTACTCTAAATATAATAAGACTCTAGGCAACATTCGGGGTATGCGTGGCAACTGACGCCTCTTAGTTCACAAATGGCATTGTTGTCGGGTGGGAGGAGCAGCAGTGTTTTAACTCATGCTTAAAACGAGCGCTTTTAATAACTTCCTCTCAATTCAGTGCTATAATCATGTGTACTGAGGTGACGCGCTAAAGAAATGCACTTTTTTAAATTCTGATGAGACATTATCGCATATTTACATTATGTTTACTGTATGATTAACATGCCGATCATTTTCACGGCTCGCCCACTGGCTCGTATACGCTTGGCTCGTCTCCGGCTGGCTCTACCTGTTAATTAATATATTGGCTCACGCACCTCTAACAAAGAGAGATGAATGGATACATGACAGTGAGCCCGGTAAATGGTAGAGAAATAGACTGGTGCAGACAAACAGACAAAGTCAGTCTCCATTGCCTCGCGTCAGAATCATCACTTTCAATAACCTGGAAATCTGCCAGCAACTCCTGCATGCCCCAACCTCATCCCCCTCACATATTCTTAGCAGAAGCGGCAGATTCTGAGCTTTTCCCTGCTGGTGCAGAGGAGCACGGCAGAGTCTGTAGAAGCGCTGGGATCCCTAGCCTCTTCGGGCGGGCACCTAAGCCTTCCGGGTGCCTTCACACTCAGGATAAATGAATACATTTTGTTCTGTGCTTTAATCTCCCCTCTGTGAGCACTGTCTGGTAGATGCAGCTCTGTGTTAATAAACACATTCAGAGAGGTGGTTGTGTACAAACAAACAACAGCCACAAGTACCTCATTGGTTGATCATTCCATGGCACTACCAAAATTAAATTTGGACACATTTGCTCAACTGTAAAACACTCCCTTCTGTGGGTCATTTAACAACTTGGGGCTTTGGATTTAGGTAGCCTACTTTGGATGATGTGTAAAAGAGCAAATACAAAAATTGATGAAATGAAACTAAGCAACCAGTACTGTCTAAAACACTGTTAAAACTGACACGCATTTTGGCATTTTGTTTAGTTAATGTCGATTTTCTCATAGATGCTAGTAAAGTACTCTTAATATCTTAATGAAATCTGCACACTTTTAGCTAATAGCACCGGGCGACCTTTCACAACTAGGCAATGAATACATTTTCATGTACCCCCGAAGCCCCCCTGCCCCCGCCCCCTTGGCAAACTTCATTGCCTCCCAGTGTTTGGGGGATAACCAAGACGCAGGAGAGTGAGTCAAATAGTCTAGAAAATGAAAGAGAAGCCGGGATTCGGATTCACATGCTCTGATCCCGATCGCGTTGGTTAGTCTGTAAGCACTACTTTTATTAATGAGTTTCGCATTAGTAAAGCACCACGGTGAGCGTGTGTGGTGACACTTCACCCATGAGGTACGTGCCAAGCAATTGTTGATACAATCCACACTTTGCGTCTTTTTCAATATATTTATTACGAAGTGCAGGACCTTTCCAAGGGATTTTGCACACTACATACATTCACTCCAAAAATAAAACATATAGGTAAAAACAATGTCAATAGCTCTAACTCACAAATGCGAGACCTATTTGCATTGTAAATGATTGTCTCTTTTGCTACCAGCTGGTTCCTCTTTCTTGTTCTTGGAGGTAATTCTTATGGAAATTGTTGGACTTGGCCATTTTTGCAGGGTCATCCCTGGACTTTTTGCCTTCCTCCTAGCCTTTTTTCTGACATGGTGTTGGTGGGTTTATGACTCTGTGCACTTTACCACAGCTGTTCAGTGTAAAATGTGTGTGCTCTCTGTGGTAAACATGGTAAGATTGGTCTATACCTGTTTGGCATATTTAATTTACCTGTCAGTCCCTTGTAAAGTGGTATCTCAGATACCCGAGACTGGTAAATTAAATGCTACTGGTGTGCTTGCAGCGCTGATTGTGCCACCCACCAAAGTAGCCTTTCAAACCTATCCCAGACCTTTGAAATTGCAAGGCCTGTGCGCGCAGTGTTTCTTCCGCTGTGACATGGCACCTAAAGTGTTTGCCACGTCTGTGGCCCCCCTTTTGCTGCATGTCAGTCACACCTAAGGTTGGCCCAAGCTAGCCCTATGGGCAGGGTACATTGTAGATGAAAGGTAGGACATGTACCTTAAGTGTGTGACATGTCCTGGTAGTGACAAACCGCCATTTTGGTTTCTCACTGCTGTGAGGCTGCCCTCTCATAGGAATGCATTGGGGATTCCCTGCTAAGTGTTCCAGTGGTAATTCCTGATATAAGAGGTGCAGCGTTGTCAAGTTTGGTATGGTTGGAATAGTAATAAGAAATGCTACGCAGTGGTGTGTGCAGATTTATTATCACTATTTTAGAAATGCCACTTCTAGAAGTTGGCATTTCTGTGTGCTATGTGTCTGCCTGCCTGATGTGGATTGCATGTCGGGCTTTGAAGTGACAGGGGCTGGTGAGGTGTGTGTGGCTCCAGGGAGGGCAGAGCGAATCAGCGCTTGGCTGAATGGGAGATCTGCATTTGGAGTAGTGGGAGGAGTAGTCCCCTGACCCTGAATAGGTCTGTGCCTGCCTGGGTGAATGCTGGTTCCGCCCCGCTGATGTGTCTGATGACGAGCCCCCACCTGACAATAGGGAAGAAGAGCCCTGTTAGCAGAGTGCTCCAAAAAAAAAACAGAACCAGCACAGGCTAGTTCCCCCAAGCCCTGTGCCAAGGGCAGAAAAAAGGAAAATGTAGTATGAATATTGGGGCTGTGACCCCTTGAAAATTATGTGCTTTTGTGCTTCCTGACTTGTTGCTGCTGGGCCCCCAGGAGGAACTGCCACGAGGGACTGCCTCCCTGCTAGAGGGCTCTTTGGGCTGGCCTGCCTGGACCCAGCTGTGCCTCTTTCCAAGACCTAAACTCTTATGCCTTGAGGGCGCTATATCTTTATTGCTGGATCCTCAGGGAGGGGGACTCTAGCCTCTGCCAGGAGAAGAGTACTGGGGCTTTGCATGGCTGAGCTGCCCATCTTTCAGAGGGAATCCACGGTGTGGGGATTCCCCCATGTGGTTGGGGGTGGAGCGGGAGCCCACCCCGCATTGCCGTGGTCCCTAGGTGCAACGGGGACCTGCCCACCTTGTGGGTATTTTTTGCGACAGAGCGGGAGCCATCCCCGCCCTGCCAGTGCCACTGGTGAAGCGGGAGCCCACCCCGCATTGCGGTGATCTAAGGAGAAAAGCGGGAGCCCACCCTGCGTTTGTGCACCTCCGAGCGGGAGTGCACCCCACATCTGTGTAGAAGAGGAGCTGCCGAGAAAAGATGCCGCCGCCGCTGCGAGCAGCGACCAGGAAGTCGGGCAACTGCCGCATGACTGTGGGTGGGCCTGCCGTCAGCTGACCGGAGCCTTGCGGGCACCATTTCCACCTCCCTCTGCCATGGGGAGGCCATCCAGAGCCTCGCGGGCTCCACGTCAAAGTCCCCTGTCCCAGAAAAGGGCCCGGGCAAAGTCAGGAGTGGTGCCGGTGCAGGAGGATCCCCAGAGGCACATTGTCGGTGCCTTTTCCCTGCAACCGGAGGAGTCCCGAAGAGCCCCTGTGAGTGGGGGGACTGACCTGAGAGCATTGTTTTGTTCTCCCGAGGCACGTTTAGTGCCAGTGCCTTGATTGTTCGTCACAGCGGCACGGCAGTTGCGGGCAGCTGCAACGTTTGGGCAATTTGGTGATAGGAGTCCCGGAGTGGGGCTCTAGAGGCACCAGTGGTGCGGGTGCTCATTTTTTTCGCCACAGCTGCACCGCGAGAGAGAGTGGGCAGCTGCAACACGGGGGCATTTTGTTCATGATAAGAAAGGAGTGAAATACACTCCCCCGCCCACCCGGCACATTGCGCACTTTGGTTATGCTGCTTTGGCAGCCAGAGGGCTAATTGAGAAGCCCTACCTTTGCGCCCTGACATTGTGGACAGAGGGCATTTTGAGCCCCAGTGAAAGGCCAGTTGGCCTGTGGGTCATTCTTTTTGGTGAGGCCTAATGAGAGGTATAATATGTGATTTGTGCATACTGTGTTTATGCTGGTTATTTATTGCATAATGTGTTTATGCTGGTGATTTATTACATAATGTGTTTATGCTGGTGATTTATTGCCTAATGTGGTTTATTCCTAATATGTTTTATGGCTAAGGTGATGCAGACATAATGTGTTTATGTCGCCCATGATAATGCTGAGTACAGTATTCTGCCAGTAGTTACTGGTTGTGTTTTACAATTGCTACTAGTGCTTTCTAAAGGTTCTGACAGTGGCCCGATTGGCCCTGTCATGTGTATATAATCCCCTGTAAATATTGCCTAGTGCCAGTTGCCACAGTGTATATGTGTGATTATAATTCTAATGTGTTTTGGATAATACAAAGGCTATTTTTTATATATCCTTCTGTGGAGTTTCGTTTGTGGTGTGCCTAGTGTGTTGCTACTGTGTGTGTGTGTTGCGCAAATGCTTTACACATTGCCTCTGGGATAAGCCTGACTGTTCGTGCCAAGCTACCAAGGGGGTGAGCAGGGGTTATCCTCAGTGTGTAACTCCCTTGCCCTGACTAGAGTGGTGGTTTCTGCCTGGCTTAGGCGCAAGCCCTAGCCAACCAGAAATCCCATTTCCAACAGAAATCCTTCCTGTGCCCTCAAATCCTCCAATCACCCTTGAAGTTCTTCAGCTTGCAAGGAGGTTTTTTTATGTCTTCTGCTTTTTCTTCTGAGAGTCTGACAGCTTTTCATGGACACCTTGTGTGATTGTATTGTGACTTGTGGAAGCAGCCGTACATACCTCGGACAGTCCAAGCTACGGCTTCTAAAATTAATTCAGCATCCAGCTTTGAACAGGTTGCAACATTAATGCTTACTGACTGCAGGTTCTGAAATGGTTCTTCAGCAACAAACTTTGGAGCTGGACCAATTGGGAACAGCTAATGCAGCTTTTCTTCAAGCAGTCCTTCAATGCCTACGTTTTCCAGTGATCCTGCTAAACTTTTTTGTATGGCCAGTAGTTTACTTTACTTTTTGTCCTGGACAGTTTTCTGCTGAAAAGACAAGGGTTGGCCCACTACCTAATTGGATCCTTGCTGGGAGATGCTTTAGCCTGGGCCTCTCTGCTAGTTTCTGCTTTAGACTCTAGCTAGAATAATTACTTCAATTTCTGGGAGAATTTCCAGATGATGTTCGAGAGGCCTTTGCAGACTATTCCTTATGTGACATCTGCCAAGGAAACTCTGATGTTCTCACATATATCACCTATTTCCGTGAGTTGGTAGCCGAAACCACTTGGGTGGAGCTCACTCAGATGACCCTGTTTTGAAGCTGGCTTAAGGGACTACTCAAAGAACTACCTAGGACTCCACAGCCACTTCTTTCTCCCGTCTCAATGATCAAGTCTTACTAGCTAAACATAGGCTGCAGGAGAGGAGACTGGTGTGATGTAAGAGCTGACCCAGAACCTCAATATTTCCCCCCCAAAACAAAAAAAAGTTGACCTGGGCTACATCCTGACCTCAAATCTTCACCGCAGGAGGAACTCATGCAGTTTGGATGCACTAGGTGGCCTCTTTCTGACCTAAAAAGGACTGATGGAGCAAAAATGGCCTATGTTTATAGTGTGCACACCCAGTTCACTTGATAGGAGAATGCCCCACCATGCCCTCCAGGTTCAGAGAAATGCTAAGTCATGTCCTTTATAATGGAGAAAAGTGTGGGAGATTCTCTTCTCCTAAATTCAAAGAACTTGAATTCTTCCAAAGGATCCAATATCTCAACTCTGTGTCCTACAAGTGTTGCTTCGACTCACTCAAGAAAGGTTCTTTGCCTGTCTTGTTGGATTTTGGGGCTTTGAGAAAAAAGTGTATGGATAAGTAGTGAGTTTCACAGTTTTATTAATCATTCAGAAGAACGGCTTCTCCAGAGCATGTCAAGACTGTATATTGATGTCCCTTCTATGATTGTTTAATTCATGCTTTCCTTTGGCAATCATAGGGAGATGGTTGCCTTTGATCTAATTGCTTCACCTAACTATACCATAATATTAGAGGTTCCTTGGTTTGAATGTCATAAACATTACATAAGTATGGGGACTCGGCCCCTCGGTTTTTCCTTTCAGTTTTGTAAAGACCACTGTTATTCTGATGGATGTTACTAGCGACCTATTGAACAGGATTCTGCAGAAATGGAGAACCCCCTCTGCCACAGTCCAGGCATCAGTTGTCCATAGTCCATATCTTGATTTTCTGGATGCTTTCCAAAAACCTGCTGCATTTACTCTACCTTCACACAGAGATTTACATTGCTTCATTCCCACCTTGCCTCATGTGATTCCCTTTGGAAGGATTTAATACTTATCTCAGCAAGAAAAGGAGGTTCTGAAACAGTACCTGGAAGAAAATCTTCAGAATAATCTGATCGTCCAGTTGTCCTGTCCTGGTGGACCATCTTTATTTTTCATGCCAAAGACTTCTAAAGAGCTGAGGCCATACATTGACAACTAAGGGCTTAGTGAGGTTACCATCAAGGACCCTCTCCCCCTTCCTTATGGTCATCTTAGTGTTGGTGCATAGGCCTACATATTTTATCAAACTCGATTGAACTCTGAAGAGAATATCATTGGCTCTGAATCAAGAAGGTGTACGAGTGGAAGACAGCCTTTCAAACTCCTTTTGGGCACTTTGAACATTGAGTCATACCCTTTCGCATCACAATTGCTCCAGCAGCCTTCCAAAGAGTCATCAACATCATCTTGTCAGACATCCTGATATTCTGCTTCTCCCTTCCTCCCTGTCAGAGCATCTGAAACATGTCATCTCTGTTCTTTATTGTCTTCAAAAGAATCAATGAACTTGCAAGTCAGAAAGTGCGAGTATGACGAATTAGTACTTGGGATGTCGCCAGTCAAAGCAAGGTCTATTAGTCGATCCATTCAATATCTCAGCTATTCTAGATTGCCCCAATTCCAGTTTCCATCAAGGAGATTCAGCACTTTCTGGGTCTGATCAGTTTTTACTGACAGTTTATTAAGAACTTTGCCTCCATGACCTGGCATATTTCTTCCACCTAGAAGAAGGAACCTGGACACAACCCATACATATATTGTCAAGACTGATAACTCGGCTCAGCGATTTGGGCTGCGTTTCCTCAGTTCCAAAAATATCATCCTTTATTTGTTTCACATTCTCAATTCCTGTGAGCCCAATTGTTGATTCTTGGAGTGAGAAATTTTTACCCTAAAAATTGCTTGCATTGAGTGACAGCATCTTTGATGGACTTAGGGGAACCTTTGTAAATCTAGACTGCCCAATGAAATCTACAGTTTTGCCAGAGTATACAGTGCAGGAATAGTAGACAGGCCTACTTCTTCTCTCAATCTGACTTTTACATAACCTATATTCCTAGTTCCCAGAATATTGTTGCAGATGCTCTCTTCAGACAAGATGTGATAACTGAAGATCCCAAAACTCCTGTACTCCTGCTTCCAAATAAAAGGATTAGCTAAACACAAACATCCACACAATGAGTTATAGAGGCCCATGTTCTACTTACTTAAGGAGAGTTTGATACCTTGCTGCGTCAGATTCTACCGGCCTATCGTCAGACTATCTACTTTTTTCATCCGCCTTATTAATCCCAACCAAGGAGGTAAAATGTGCCATGGCTCCACTATGGCAGGGCATTGAGTCCTGAGCTTAACTTTTTAATGTGTATCTTGTACCCTTTGGTAGCCTGATTTTTGGCCAAAATGTAAGCCTGAATGTAAGTTATTGCCTATCCATGGCAAACCTTTTAGATACCTCCAGCCATTGCCGGTGCTTCCTCACCTCAGGCATACCATTTCTACTGATTTTATTGTTGACTTAACACCATCCAGATAGGGCACAAAGTAGTCATTGACACAGCTGATCTCTGTTTTTTAAGATGCACACTTTTCTCTATTTCAGAACCTTCCATCTTCTAATATAATGGCCAAGAGATTCTCAAGTGATTTGTTCCGGTTTTATGTGTTACCCGACACTATCATTTCTGACAAGGGATCTCAATACATTTCATGATGTTGGCTATTAGTTTATTCCTTTTAGGGATATAGCAAACCCTTTCTTCAGGTTTCCATCCACAGTCCCACAGGCAGACTGGAAGTTTGAACCAGAGCCTAGAGCAATATCTGAGGTATTTCTATGATGCTACTCAGAATAACTGCTCTGAGTTTTTACCACTGGCAGACTTCTTGTGCAATTACCCTAAACACTCTGATACCATTGTCTCCCCTTTCTATTGCATTGAGGGCTTTCACCCTGGTTCTTTCCTAACTACTCTTCTTTGCACACTTTATTACCCACTGCTGGCTACTATCTTGAAAAATCTCAACTCTGAGAGACAATCTACAGGATACCAAAACTACTATGTAGTCCTGAGTTATTAAAACTAGAAGACCAACTCCTAATTTTAGGGTAAGAGATACGGTATAGCTATCTTTTAAGTTTCTGTCCAGTCATAATGTTCCTGTCTGGTTTGGCCATTGTTATTTTGGTGCTTTGGTTATTATTAAGCAGATTGATCCTTTTAGACTCCGTTTGCCAAGCTCAAAGAAGATTCATCCCACTTTTCATGTATCCCACCTGAAACCATATGCGCTTGATCCTTTCCACAGAAATCCTGTTCCTCCTCTAGTAAGGGGTAATGGAAAGCTTGAGTATGAAGTCAATGACATCTGTGACACTCGACATTTTAGAAATCAATTGCAGCTCTTTGTCCATTAGAAATGGTATCCTGCTAGGGAACACGCCTGGGTTCCTGCCTCCTCGGTCAACACCCGTAAACTGGTATTCCAATTCTTCAACCTCTTCTAGACAAACCTTTGGCTTCACTATACTGTTGCGAATGAGGCTCATCACTGGTGTTCAGGGGCAAAGTATCGCCACAAAACGCCTTCTGAGCACTGTGGCTACATGCAAAAGAAAATACTAAAATACTTACCTGGGGCTCATTTTACTGGAGCTTTCCAGCTTCTTCCCACTGATAGGTCCTGCTGGCTGTCTTCCCAGAGGCTTCACTCCAAAAGGGTAAAACACATACCTGAAAGTTTGCAGGTGGGCTTTAAAACCCACCCTTCCTTCTTGGCATCTGTCTTTCTGTCTTTTTCCTTTCTTTGTTTCTCCGTCCATCCATGACTCTATCTGTTTTCTTCCTTTTTTCTTTAAATTCAGCCGTACTTCTCTTCATCCTCTCAGACTTCTCTGCATTCATCCACTCTTCTTGCCTTCACCCCTCTTCTCTCCATTCATCCACTCTTCGCCCATTCTCTCCGTCATTCATCCATCCTTCCATCAGCTATCTCTGCATCTGTCCTTCTACTATTCATCTCACCGTCTATCCATCTTTCTGCCATCGCGCTCTCCCTTCCATTCTCTTTTGTTTCATTTATTCTTCACCCACACAGCTACATCAGTCGACCTTCTCTCACTGCTGTGTATGAGCTCCCGTTTCTAGACCAGCACTCTCCAATCAAACGAAAATGAGCTATTAGCAATAAGTATAATGTTTTACATTCATCTGAACTGCCCAGTGGCACTCACCACCCGCTCAAGCTGCTTAAGTGGGGGCTCCTAACACTCCTATTGGATCATGTATATTAAATAATTCATTTCCTTTAACTTGTATGTTTGTAAGTGCGATTAAAACATTTATTCAGACATAGTCAATAACTGAAATGTTGATTGTGCCACAGTAATGCAGTGTAGCCCCCAACAGACAATGGGATGAGCCACTGAAGGTGCTGGATGAGAAAGGAAACAACAACAATATAAACTACACCGGGCAAACCTGCAACTGCATGATTCTGAGGGATTGTTCTTTTAGAATTAGGAGATGGTAGTGTGAGCAACAACCTGTAGAGTGGTGACAGTGTCGTCTTCTGGAACATATGTGCCTCTCTGTTGAAAAGGTAAAATGTCAGGCCCCTCTTTAACCCTCACAGGGAGAAGCTTTCTCTGAGTTCAACCATTTCAGTGCCTCAGTGGCTTTGAAGTCATTCGGTCTTCCTAGTGAGAGAGGGAGTTGTGATGCATGCGTTATAATCCCAGTTCCGTGTGTTTATTGTTCAGCACGGTTTGACGATTGTTGTTGGTTTCTGAATATGATTATTGTGCATATATCGATTCCTATTCCAGGGGCATTGTGAAGGGTCTGTTAATGTCCCAGCTCTGTCTGGTGCAGGTCATGCTATTTGAACAGCGATGATATTTAGCGACTTTGATGTATTACCCTGCCCCTGTGCTAAGGTTTTAGAGCAGTCTGACCTCCACACAGTTTTATTCTGTGATCTTTACAAGGGGGAATGTGCAAGATGTATCCTCCTGATTCTAAGACGTTTTAAATTCAAACAATGCCCTGTAGCACTATATTTAAAAAAATACTTTCCAATCCATGTACATGTTGTTAAATGGCTTCTTTTTTATGAGCTTGTCCTGGAGGATGGAAAAATTAGCACCAAAGCACTTTATAATTTAGCATTTTGAGTTGTTTTAGCCTGCTAGTCATTATGGCCTGACTTCTTTTGCAGGATTTCTGGATTCTAGAATGGTCTTTGCATCCTAGAAATTAATTCTGTGATAATATGTTTACATATTACTTTTATACTTGTTTTTATGTCAACTTTTGTACTTTTATGATCTGTATTTTAAATGGATCGAATAAAGAATGTGATGAAGATGCAGGCCCGGCTCCAGGAATTTTTATTTGGGTGGGCCAAGGGTGCATTTGGGTGGGCCACTGCGGGCTTGATTTGTCGCATATATGTCAAGGCAGGCCTGCTTCAGGGCCCTCCTTTAGCTCTGCTTAGTCTTACGAAGCCTAGTAAAACGCACTCTTTTCCAAATCTCTTTCTAAATATTATCACTCTTAAAAATTGTTTGTTTCCATGTAATTTTTCTTTGTTGGGAAGATGAGGTTTCTGAGGTGGGAGTATCAGGCAAGTGACACTACTCAGGCTCCCTCTGTGCGAGTCTTCAGGGAGAATCCCTCTTCATTACTATCTCCACCTGACCCCGGACTCTGCAACGCACTCCCTTACAGGCTCCCTCTGTGCGAGCCTTCAGGGAGAATCCCTCTTCATTACTACCTCCACCTGACCCCGGACTCTGCAACGCACTCCATTACAGGCTCCCTCTGTGCGAGTCTTCAGGGAGAATCCCTCTTCATTACTACCTCCACCTGACCCCGGACTCTGCAACGCACTCCCTTACAGTCTCCCTCTGTGCGAGCCTTCAGGGAGAATCCCTCTTCATTACTACCTCCACCTGACCCCGAACTCTGCAACTCACTCCATTACAGGCTCCCTCTGTGCGAGTCTTCAGGGAGAATCCCTCTTCATTACTACCTCCACCTGACCCCGGACTCTGCAACGCACTCCCTTACAGGCTTGATTATCCACTACTCCTCTCCAGTGCACCTTATCTCACAGCTGACCTTGGGCCCCAGCCCCATATCAGGCACTATCGAGCTCCACTTTCATTTTTCCCGGTAAAAACATTAGTAAAATCACCTTCAAACTTAAAACAATTAATATAGCAGTAAATATAATTAGCACACACTTTAAAGTGTGTTCCACAGTAGCCCTTATGACCCGACTGCTAATTAAATAAACACCGCCACACGCTACTAGTGCCCATCATCTCCCCATAGCCCCCCCATGACCTCCTCCTCGGATTCCCTCGCTGCCACCCTCTACCAGTGCTCCTCATCTCTCTGTAGCCCCTCCCCCTCATGACCTCCTCCTCAGACTCCCTCACTGCCACCCTCCACCAGTGCCCCTCATCTCTCTGTAGCCCATCCCCCTCATGACCTCCTCCTCAGACTCACTCACTGCCACCCTCCAGCAGTGCCCTCATCTCTCCCTAGCTCCCCCTCCACCCCATGACCTCTTCCTCGGATTCCCTCACTGCCACCCTCCAACAGTGCCCCTCATCTTTACGTAGCCCCTCTCTCTTATGCATTTCTTTTGTTGTACAGCGCTACTCATATCAATGTAGTGTGTCAGTACTTTACACCACGCACACATTATAGAGACAATGAATCATACAAGTGTGTAAATCAGTCTACAGGGAATGTCACATAAACCAATGAGGATTACAAGGTGTATGAATCACGTCATCCATACTGGTGGGCAGTATATATTAAGAGGGTTTGGTCTGGCGAAACACAACCTTAGGATTTCAAGAGTATTCCATGGGGTTCAGCTTTACTGATAAAAATGTATATCTGCCCAAACATACTCATTTTAGCAACATTAGAACAATGAAAGACTGGGGAAGTTCTAACTATCACAAAATAAAAAAAGTGAAGTTCTAACTACCATTAATGTTTGTATGCAGCTCTTTGATGACAGTTCATAGGTCACTGTCCTATGTTAGGATTGTAACTTCTGAACTGCAAGTAACACAAGGATCTCTGTGACAAAGGCAGTAACCCACTGAGCTATCCACATAAAATACAGTTCATCTGCATTTAAAAACTACTAACAGACAAATAATTGCTCTCCAGCAGGATCATTAATTACCAGCATTATCTGGGCATTTTGTATTATCTTAATGTTGTCCTGCATCGGCCATGATAATGATAAAAACTGTTTAAATGAAGCACACACGAAGTATGTGTCCTACTGGGCCTGTGCAGATTTTATAAAGAAAAACAAACAGTAACACATTCTCTTAACTACTCCATTAGTCAAACTTTGTGTCACAGCCTGATGTGATAAGCAGCTGCAGGGGTCAGGAAAGGTGAATAGGAATAAACAAACTTATTTTCTCCTGCACTCATAGAAAAAGAAATATCCACGCAGCAGAACATTGTCGCCTTTGCCATGTGGAGATGAAGGGGTGAAAAAATATACAAAGCCTCGTTAACATGTAAATGGTCTTTTAAAGACCTGTGAAGTACTCGGGTGCGGCTGCGATAATCTCTAAAACTGTCAGTGTGTGCGCGCCCCGGAAGCAGTCTCGGCCCGGGCTGACACACACGACGTGTGCTTTGCGCGCCTGCCTTCAAGCCCTCACTGCGAGGGCCAATCCTGTTTGGGTGGGCCAGGCTCATGTTTGGGTGGGCCTGGCCCACCCGCTAGAACCGGGCCTGTGAAGATGAAGATAGCATTTCGCCTGTGGGTACTGCCCCTCCGATACCCTGTTCTGAAGGAAATCTGTGCCTTGCAGGTGCACCGCCATGCTCAAAATGATAGGAGACCGCGCAGGTGTGGTGAAGAGGGGGAGCCACTGATAAATCGCGTCTTCTGAGATTGCCCTAGTCTCACGGCCCTCTGAGCGCATGCGCGGTCGAGGCGAGCAGGTCTTCAGAAAGAGGTGCGCGTCCCCTTCTGCTCCGTGATTTCGTGCAGAGCGGGGTCATGAGGCGTCCACTTCTGTCTTACTCAGTATTGAACCTCCGCCCTGCAAGTTGAACGCGGACGCCCGTCACTGCTCAATACACTCTCGGAGGGATGTAGGCAGCGTGAGGCGGGGAACTGTTAACATTTCAAATGCTCCCTCCTCATCCGAAGAGACATTTTATCAGAACTACAGTTTTCACCCACAGAGGTCACGAAATGCAGATCCTCAGCAGCGCCATGAACAATAAAGTATTTGCAGTGGTTTATCCACGCAGAACTCACGACGATCCATTTTTAGTAGCTATATAAAATCCGAAATGAGCTGGCATTTGGCAACACTCGCTTTCGGAAATTTCAGACAGAATTAGATGTTAAAAGAGCACAATGTATCCCGTGAGGTGGAATAAACCTACAGCTGCCGCCTGACACGCGCGCACAAAGGTGAACAGACTTTGAAACCGTATATTTATTGACACAGCACACGTCGTGCTGCAGAGTCGCATCCCTTCTTAAATCAGTGAGGAGGAAAGTACAGGGCGTGCTGTGCCGTTCGTTTCCGTGCAAGTCTCTGATGGGTCTCCAGTTAACGAGCCTGACGGGAGAGGCAGGTTTGGAAGTCCTGCGTGAGGAAGTCTCGCTGGTGTGAGCTTAATGCCCCTACCTGTGCAGTGCCAAATGCGAAAACCGAGACAGAAGATTTTCTTTTCAGAACATTAAATCCCACAACAAATGCCCTGAGTCTAAAGGATAGTAATTTCATGTCGGGCTCCCTCCGTACATTCCGCCATAGAGGCACCGCCGCTCAAGCAGGGCGGGCCTGCCTGCTGCGTCCTGCAGGTAGCCGCGCCGGAGACCAGAGGCAGCATCTGAGCTGGGCAATCAGGTTTAAATTTTAATGCGGGCTGTTTCTGAAGCTAATTGAATTGCCTTGTGGACAAAAATAACTCACAAAGGCCTTGTTTTCAATTACTGTTTTTGTTTCATTTACCAGCTTTAACGGGGGGAAGAATGAGCTCTGTCGCTGCTGAATATAAATGCCTTACAGAGCCAATGCGGCAATCAGTGCGGAGATTGTAAGCATATGCATGATTTAGGAAGGCGCCCTTTGCACTTCGGAAGAGGCTGCCCTCCGCTACATGCATCTCTCAAGGTACGACGTAGCATAGCAACTAGAGTGATGGAGGAAAAGGAGCGCACTCCAACCACAAAACAAGTAAACGCATATTGCTAAGCAATGCGTTTAAGCAGGCCCGGTTCTAGCGGGTGGGCCAGGCCCACCCAAACAGAAGCCTTGGCCCTCACAGTGAGAGCTTGAAGGCAGGTGGGCAACGCCATTGCGCTCAAAGGGTTTCACCTCCCCCCCTCGTGTGTGTCAGCCCGGCCGAGACAGCTTCCCGGGCGCACAGAGTTTTTGAGATTAACGCAGCCGCACCCGAGTACTTCACAGGTCTTTAAAAGGCCATTTACATGTTAAAGGCTTTGTTTATTTTTTCACCCCTTCAGCTCCACTAGGGGCATGGCGAAAGGTGACAAATCCTTTCTTTGGCACAGGTAACCTTTGCCTACTGTCCTGCTGCGTGGATATTTCTTTTTCTATGCAGCGCAGGAGAAAAGAAGTTTGTTTATTCTGATTCACTTTTCCTAACCCCTGCAGATGCTTATCACATCATGCTGTGCCACAAAGTTTGACTAATGGAGTAGGTAAGAGAATGTGTTACTATTTGTTTTTCTTTTCAAAATCTGCACAGGCCCAGCAGGACACATACTTTGTGTATGCTTCATTTAAACAGTTTTTATCATTATCATGGCGGATGCAGGACAACAATAAGACAATAAAAAATGACCAGATAAGGATGGAGATTAATGATCCTGCTGGAGACCAATCATGTCTGTTAGTAGTTTTTAAATAGAGATGAACTGCATTTTATGTGGAAGCTCAGTGGGTTACTGCCCTTGTCACAAAGATCCTTGTGTTATTTGCAGTTCAGAAGTTACAATCCTATCATAGGACAGTGACCAATGTCTCAAAGAGCTGCATGCGAACCTGAGTGGTATAGTTAGAACTTGGCTTTTTTCTGTTTTGTGATATAGGGGCAGATGTATCATTTTAGCAGTTTGCGAGTCCTTAATAGCGATTTTTAGCGAATCGTTGTTAAGGACTCGCAAAATGCTATGTAGGCAGGAATTCCTTAATTGCGAATCGCAAATTGCGATTCGCAATTAAGGAGTACCTTCGCATTCATTCCTATGGGCCTAGAGGCCCAACGGAATTAATGGCAAGACATTCGCAATTTGCGAGTACTCATTAGGTACTCGCAAATTGCGAATGCAATTTTAAGGGTGTCAAAAGGACACCCTGTAGCACCCCTGAAATATATATGCGTACATATGGTGCACATACATGCTTGTGCCACATGGCACTTTGAAAAATGCATAAAAGTGCATTTTTCAAAGAAATCGCAAATTGCCACCAACTAGAAGTTGGTGGTAATTTGCGATTTCTTACGGAGAAATCGCACAACTTGGGTGCTTCCTGCATTGCATTTAAGGAATCGCAATTTGTGATTCCTTAAATGCATTCGCAAAATAAGGAATCACAAATTTTGCAATTCCCTATTTTGTGAGGCCCTTTTGGAATGATACATTCCAAAAGGCTTTTTCCCATTTGCAAACGGGCCGATTCTGAGAATAAGCCCATTTGCGAACATGAAAAGGGCTTCAGACATCTGGCCCATAGTTAGAACTTCCTCAGTCTTTCATTATTCTAATGTTGCTAAAATGAGTATGTTTGGTCAGATATACATTTTTATCAGTAAAGCTGACCCCCAACCACTAGAGTACTCTTGAAATCCCGAGTTTGTGCTTCTCCAGACCAAACCCTCTTAAAATATACTGCCCACCAGTATGGATGACATGTGATTCATACACCCTGTAATCCTCATTGGCTTATGTGACATTCCCTGTAGACTGATTAACATACTTGTATGATTCGTTGTCTCTGTATAATGTGTGCGTGGTGTAAAGTACTGACACACACTACACTGATATGAGTAGCGCTATACAACAAATGAAATGCATATGAAAGAGGGGCTACATAAAGATGAGGGGCACTGTTGGAGGGTAGCAGTAAGGGAATCCGAGGAAGAGGTCATGGGGTGGAGGGGGGAGCTAGGGAGAGATGAGGAGCACTGTTGGAGGGTGGTAGTGAGGGAGTCTGAGGAGGAGGTCATGAGGGGGAGGGGCTCCAGAGAAATGAGGGACACTGGTGGAGGGTGGCAGTGAGGGAATCCGAGGAGGTGGTCATGAGGGGGAGGAGCTATGGGTAGATGAGGGGCACTTGTGGCATGTGGCAGTGAGGGAATCCGAGGAGGAGGCCAATAGGGGGGCATGGAGGGATGAGGGGCACTGATGGAAGGTGGTAGTAAAGGTATTTACGGAGAAAGAGGTTATTGGAGCGGCGCCCCAAAAAACTTTCGCATCAGCGCTAAAGCCGGCCCTGTCATGGCCTTTCTGTTTATGTTTATTTAATTAGCAGTCGGGTCATAAGGGCTACTGTGGAACATTCTTTAAAGTGCGTGCTAATTATATTTACTGCTATATTCAATGTTTTAAGTTTGAAGGTGATTTTACTAATGTTTTTACCGGGAAAAATTAAAGTGGAGCCCGATGGTGCCTGATATGGGGCTGGGGCCCAAGATCAACTGTGAGATAAGGTGCACTGGAGAGGAGTAGTGGATAATCAAGCCTGCAAGTGAGTGCGCTGCAGAGTCCTGGGTCAGGTGGAGGTAGTAATGAAGAGGGATTCTCCCTGAAGGCTTGAACAGAGGGAGCCAGAGAAGTGTCACCTGCCTGATACTCCCACCTCAGAAACCTCCTCTTCCCATCAAAGGAACATTACATGGAAAAACACTTTTTGAGAGTGATAATATTTAGAAAGAGATTTGGAAAAGAGTGCGTTTTACTGGGCCTTGTAAGACTAAGAAGAGATAAAGGAGGGCCCTGAAGCAGGCCTACCTAGACATTTGTATTTGTATTTGTATCGACATTTATAAAGCGCGCTGCAACCCCACGGGCATCCTGGCGCTAAGAGGCTGGCGGGTAAGCAGTGTGACAGAGCCAGTGATTATGCTGTAGGAAAGAGCCAGGTCTTGGCTTTCTTTCGAAATGACAGTAGGTCCTGCCTTTGTCTCAACTCCAAGGTAAGGCTGTTCCAAAGGCGGGCAGCTGCCACGCCAAACACTCATCGCCCCCATTGTAGATCTCTTTATCCTCAGGATCTTGACCAGGTTGGTGAGGAGGATCGTAAGCTGCGCGCCGGTGAGTACCACCCGAACATCCTCTGCAGAGGTTTAGATCCAAGTCTATTTAGTGCTTTAAAGACAATGCACAAAGACTTGAACATTATCCTTTCGGTCAGCGGAAGCCAATGCAGCTCCGCTAACGCCCGAGTTGTTGATGACCGGCGTGGTCTTGCCAATGCAAGCTTCGCTGCTGCCTCCTTAATTCTCTGGAGCCTCATAATCAAGTAACTCGGGGACTCCAGTAGCAAGGCGTTACAATAATCCAGGCAGCTCAGGATAACACTCCTAACCACTGTAGCTCTGGCCAGGGAAGGTAGCAATGGCAGCACCTTCCGGAGACCTCTGATAAGAGTGTAGCAGCTTCCAACCAGCATATTGACATGGGATTCCAGATTCAGCTTATCATTGAAGCTAACTCCCAGATTGCGTACCGTACTCATGGGTACCAAGGGGGCATCTGTGGGGATAGGCCAGAAGTCAGTCGATAAAACTGGTGGAACTCTGCCCACCCCACAGAGCAGAATCTCCGTTTTGTCGTTGTTAAACTGTAATGAGTTGTTTCTCAACTAACTCACCCTTTCCCGCATACAATTATGGAATGTTTCTTGGGAGTCATATAGGCGACAAATCGAGCTGCAGTGGCCCACCCAAATGCACCCTTGGCCCACCCAAATAAAAATTCCTGGAGCCGGGCTTGCGTTTAAGTCGTGATTTTAGGATACATGTTGCCACTGTTTTACTGTGTGGTTCGAATGTCAGAAATGCAAAGCTATTTTCTGGTAGTGTACATCGGGTCTGATGTATCAGAAGGGTTTTTACCCATTCTGTGTCTATGCGGTCATGTGTCGATATTCCCTTTGATTTGCTACCTTCACATGGAGGTCCACAATCCCTGTGAAAGTATTTAAAAATGATTTTTATTTTAAAGCAGTCTTACTTTCTTAAAGGAAACACGGCTGCCTTTAGGGGGAAAATGTTTTCCATTATGATAAACTTCAGTGACAGCAGACAGTGGTCAGAGAACCAAACCCATTAACCTGCCCCCATGATTCCCGAAGGAGAAGGCATCCCAAATCAGAAGTGAGTAACTGGCCAGTGGTGTATGTTAGATCTGGGGGTCTCTAGTTGGCAGGGTAGGTACCACTGTCCAAGTAGGGAACCTTACTTCTAGTCAGGGAAAGGGGGATACACTGTTAAGATAACCCCTGCTCACCCTCTAGGTAGCTTGGCCCGAGCAGTCTAGGCTATCAAAGGCAATGTGTAAAGTATTTGTACCAACACTCACAGTAACACAGTGAAAACACCACAGATTTACTCCACACCAGTTTTAGAAAAATAAGGTATCTTTACTAAAAAAACTTCACAAGACCAAATACTACAGAAAAACCAACATACAATTAAAAAGGTTACTTTAAAGATAGTTCAAGAGTTTGTAGAAAGTACTCCAGGATGTTAAAATCAGTGTCCTGCACAATGCGACTCTCAATGCACAAAACGCGTCACTCTTGTGCCCAACAGTACCTGTAGTTGCGATAAGGTTCCCAAAAGCTATAACAAGGAAGATGGCAAAGGCGATGCGATACTCCTGAGACCTTGGGGAGGCTTTGCAGCAGCCCTGCTTCACGCAGCAGAGGTGGATGCGCTGGCTCCGATCTGTATGGGGAGGATGCGATGACTTTGGCTTTCGTTGCGTAGGATTCTTAGGGGGAAGCTTCACGCACAGGTACGATGCGACGATCTTCAGTGTGGCGCGATGCGCGGCGTTGACTTCTGGCGCTGCAGCCCTCGATGCGTCGCGGTGCAGCGTTGACTTCGGGCGCCGCAACCTTTGATGCGTCACGGGACGGGACTCTGCGTCGACACACGCAGCGACTAGATACTTTCACGCACACACCTCGCAGTCAGGAATCTTCACGCACCGGGACGATGCTCGACGCACTCGGCGATGCGGGGACTCCGGGTGCTGCGATGACGCCGCGATGAAATTCTCCTCGCACTCTCGGTTCTGCGACTCGCAAACGGATGATGCGTTGGGTACCAGTTACTCTTTTTCACGCTTCTGCTTCCCAGCTCCCAAACACAGCAAAACGACCTCCTGAGGCCCCAAGACTGGGCAAGCACTCCAAGGCAGGTCAGAACTCTCTCAGCAGAGTTCCAGGGGAGCTGGTGGTGAAGTCCTTTTGTTCCTGGGACTTCTTAACAGGGAGCCAGCTCTTCTCAGGCCCTTGGAGATCAGAATCAAAAGAAGGGGACACAGCAAAGTCCTTCCCCCTCTCCTTGGCAGCAAAGCAAAACCGCAAGCAGGCAGTCTTCTCCTCTTCAGTTCTTTTCAGCTTTCTCCTTGGCAGAGGTTCCTTCCTAGTTCCAAAGTGATCTAAAGTTTAGGTGTCTGGGGTCCTCTTCTTATACCCCTCCAAGTCTTTGTCTCTCTTTGTTTCAATGGGGGGATTCCCCTGCTCAAACCGGTTCCTGGGTGTGCTCTGCCCTGGAGCACCTGGTTCCTTTCAGAGTGAGGGGCAGGGTCGTTAGACGCTCAGCAGGAGGTGGAGCCTTCTTTGTGCTGGCAGAGGCAGAGTCGTCAGCCTGACCAGCAGGGGGTGGAGCCGGCATTGTGCTGGCAGAGGCAGCCCTACTCAAATCCAGGGGCTACTCCTCCCACCCATCTAGAGCAGATCTCCCTATTCACCCTGCTGCTGATTCATCCAGACTCCTGGAGCCACCTAGCCCATCACATGACACCAGTCAGCCAATCTGCACACAGGCACACAGGAAGGTTAAACAGGAGAATAGCTACTTTCTAAAAAGTGCTATTCTTACACAGTGAATTTAAAAACCATCTGGCTAAAAAGATGTATAATTAAATTCTGAACACAAAGATACCAAACTTGGATTTTCTATCTTGCCTTTAGGGGAAGATAGGCATGTAAACAGCCTCCCCCATTCTGCCCTATGGGCAAGATAGCCTCTCAGCAGTGAAAAACGAAAATGGCTGTAATTCACTACCAGGGCATGTTACACACCTACATGCCCTACCTTTCAGATACACTGCACCCAGCCCAGGGGGTACCTAGGGCCACCATAGGGATGCCTGACATGTACAGAAAGGGAAGGATAAGGCCTGGTCAGTGGTTGCACTGGCCAGGTCGACATGGCAGTCCTGGACTGCACATAGGCACTGCAAGCAGGCCTAAGACATCATTTTAGCGCTACTCCTGTGGGTGGCACAATCAGTGCTGCAGGCCCACTGGTAGCATTTGAATCACCAGCCCTGGCACATTCAGTGCACTTTACTAGGGGCTAACAGGTGAAACAAATATACCAATCATGGATAACCAATCAATATAACAATTTATACAGAGAGCATATGCACTTTAGCACTGATCAGCAGTGGTAAAGTGCCCAGAGTCCTATTGCCAACAACCACAGGTCAGAAAAAATAAGGGAGGAAGAAGCAAAAAGTTTGGGGATAACCCTGCAAAAAGGGCCAGTTCCAACAGTGTACAACCGGCATTAAAGGGCAAACCTTTGATACCTAGGTTACCAGAGACAATAAAACTTGTCAAACCGCAACGGATCATACAGCAAGCTCCTGCTCAATTACATAGGGTCATGTGATAAGACAGCCAGATAAGTACATGCTCAGTGCTCATACCTTAACACACTTATCGCCCGGCGTTATCAAAATAAATGATAAATTGTGCACCTCACAAGTCATGAAATAATGACTGCAGCAGTAAGTGTTCACTGGTACCAAGGAACCAAAATTAGCATGAATTATAACACAATTATTAGCTTTCTATATGTTTCCGAAATTAAATGATTTTGCCCTACATGTCAGTTTCTAAGAAATACATACATTTCACCATGAAAAAGGACATTCCTATTTTCGTTAAATATGCTAAATTCTTCCAAACTGATGCTTTTCATTTTCATGTATTTTGCCCCGAAATACACATTTTCATGCTTCGTAAATTCAGTTTTGGTCCCTTTTGGCCAAGTACCAACATATAGTGCAAATACACATGAACACATTTTGACTTTCATATGCATTTATTATCATCATTAGGGCAGAGGATGTAGCCTTATGGCTAGAGCCGTTGACCTCGAAGCTGGGGAACCGGGTTCGAGTCTCGGCAAGGACGCTCAACATCCTGTGATTCTGGGCAAATCACTTAATCTCCCAGTGCCTAACAAAATGAATGTGTCCTTCTGTAACGAAACTGGTGCTCATGTAAAGCGCTCTGATACCCGATTTCTCGGGTATAGTTCGCTCTATATAAAACTCTACAAAATAAAAAATCATCAAATACCAGTGTTTTCCATGATAGGTCAAAGATTGTCACCCAAATGTTGCTGGGTTTGCCAAAACGTTGTCAAGAATAGGCCCCATAAGGTAACGATTAGCCACTGTTATAGCGGTAGACAGAACTCCACAGATAGTGATACAAAATGAATGTGGTCGATCACTCACGGGAAACCAGAACGTCGGCAAAATACCACAGATCTATTTTTAGAAAAGGCCACTAATTTGCAGTGATTCAAGCATGTTTCCATGAGTGCCTTCAATATGTCATGGATAAGCTACACGTATGCATGGATACCCAGATTGTCATCAAGCATGTCCACAGCTATGTTGCGTTGGTGTCAGTGGACCCCCCGCTCAGCGACATCGTTGATTCTCTCTGTCTCATTTAGTGTAAGGCAATCACTTTGCTTCAGATAGCTGAGCCTCATCTCTTTCCTCCATGGAAAACAGCCCACCTGAGCCACTGACTTGAGAATACCCGAGGGCCCATCCGGTTATAGGTGGGCAGATGATTTCTTCCCTGGTCTGCCATGCCAGTTGGACGGGCCTGACTTGGTGGCATGACTGGCACTATATTTTCATGGAAACTGTTCCCGCCCTGCTAGAGGATGCACATTCAGCATTGAAGGAAGAGAACTTGAGATGTGGCGGATATGTGTCCAGCAGTGACAGTCACCACCCCCTCAGAGACTTACTGGCCTGCCTGCCAGGAGCTAAACGAGCCCCTAAGTATGCAACAAGATATTAGCCTCAGCTGACCCTCCTTGAGTAAAAATGGATGAACAGCCAATACTCAACTGAAGGGATGTGTGTGGGACAAGCCTAAATGCAGTGCAACACAGATAGCAAGGTTCGAATAAGGTGTGTTTATCAATAGAAAATCTGTGTGATAGTCAATACTTTAATAATATCTCATATAGAATACCTATCTTTACAGTAATCACAACACAAAATTCTGTGATAACCGTGCAATTAAGTCAGTATTGTCACAAGGAGAATGATAATATCATGTTATATCAGTTAAAGCAGATTGTAACCAAGCACTCTGAGCGTCTACCACAGCTCCTTACTAACGACAGTGCAACACAATGCTCCAATGCTTACTTAGATCGAATGTTTCTGAAGCATGAAACACACCTGGAAAGAAAAGGCATAGAACCACTGCATTACTGCATGATCATCACTGTGAGAATACGATGTCCAATCTAAGCTTTATTGTTGTCAGCATATACCTTACCAATTAAAGCGAACTATGCAATAAAATGCCTTCTAGTTAAAATTGTAGTAGAAAAGTGATGTATTAGATGGGAAGAATGGTCAGCAATCAGGATTAGGTCTGTATAATGTTTTATTCTCTCTGCTCCTGCAATTTAAGGCAGGGGTATGACCATACATTCTCTCTGCAGAGCAAGACAATGATAGGCCTGGTAGCAGGTATATGGGCTTATTGGCGATCTGGTGCTACCGTTCCCAGAAGGCGTATTCTACCGACGGTTCACCATGCTGACCAGATATACAGCGATACTGCAAAATAATACTGTTGGTTGGTCAATCCCCTAACACAGTGCGTTTGCATTAATAGATCAAGTGACTCCGGTTGCTTAAAATATTGATACCAACTACCTTTGTTGAATGGCCCATGTCTCTGTGCAAAAAAGGTTGAAGTGTGGAAGAGAGTCCCTTGCCCTGGCTTCAATCCCAAAGGACACTCACTACCATATTTGGTCTTATTCCACTTGGCTCTCTTGGGTGTTTAGGAAGTTGTTTTCTACTATCTGCAGGTCTCTTGCCTCACAATACCCTCATAGATTGAAGCATCGTGCTCAGCTCCCATCTAAAATCTGCATGCATTTTAGGATTGGTGCTGCGGTTTCCTTGAGTGTGTTGACCCTTATTCCCTGTGTATTGTCCAATTGAGAGTGCATTTTAACGGATGCCTAAGTGATCAAAGCTGCTCACCGATCCAGGGTGTTGCCATTTACCCTAAACGGTCTCTTCGGGTGAGAAGTGGACTCTGTAGTCCTGATAATCATTTGTGCTATGTTAATGGTCAGGCCCTTTATTGTGCAATATTCTGCACAACCTTAGATTAGCTTGCCCATTGATAGTTCTGTCAACGAGATGAGGACAGCATTTTCGGTAAATCAAGAAAATCTTAGTCGACCATGTACTGATCCTAAAAGCACATAAGATAAATATAAAATTCATAATCAGTTATAAAAGAAAGCGACAGGTACAGTCATTTGCAAAAAATGTTTTTTCCCCAAAAATCTATCACAATAACTATGCTTCCATCACATATTTCCTAATTTTCGTAGCAGCTACAATATAACTAAGTGTTGCATGGTGGATTTCTGGGGTGGCTAAGGATTGTAAAGATCTTAATTCCTCTTTGTATAAGGTAAAGTGACTGTGCAAAATAACTGGTAGCAAAAATCGAGCTCTTATCGAGCTGTTCAATGTGCAAAACAGCATAAAGTTTAGGCATTTTTGTAGCGTAGCTTAGGGCGTCAATATTCAGGCCTGCCAGATAGTAGGTAATGCCCCTTAGAATGCTAAATACTAGGAGTGCTGACATGCACATCTGTTGCATTCCTGATGGAAGTGAAATGCTCTGTCACAGAGGGTGACCACTCTTAAAATAAGGTTGCTTTAGTGTTAGCTGCAGTTTGGACTTGCTGACCAGGTTGAATTTTGAATTTAAGCCTATGAATGTCATGTATAGTGGTTCTTTTTTTGGCGTATTCATAGTTCAAGATAAGGAAAGGTCTCCTGGCCTGGCCTACTGTTGGGCTTTCTTTTGTGAAACCTGCTGTACATTGCAAAGATTGGCCTATAGGGCAATCAGACAGTGCCCGATGGGTTGGTCTGATTGGTCAGTGCATGGACCGTTTTTTGTTTTTTTGGGCTGTATGTGGGCCTGGTTTAACTGTTGGTTTCCTTGATATTAAAGTAAATATTGCCTGCAATAAACTCAAATCCATGCAGTCTTCCATACCTTGCAAAACACGCATATAGCATCTCTTTACAAGTTCAAAACTGCCCCAATTTGCAAACATGGACCACTCTTTGGGTCGAGCCTAGGCAGCGCATTGGCAGTCTCTTCGAGACTTGCTGTAATCACTCTGTGGGCTGACATCCTGCCATGGCTTTAGATTGGTAACTTGGATTGTCCTTTAAAAAGGTTTCCTTTCTAGTTGCTAATCTTTCTTTTTAGTCCCCCCTTTGTTAGTTAATGCCCAGAGAGCAGCACCAAACTACTGTTAACATTTTACCGGTGACTTTAAGTGTTTGTTTCTTGAAACTCTTTTTTTCTTTTTCCCTGCCGAGGGGCAGGCTTTTCACATAACACAAGCGCTGCAGTTTTTAGCCACTCGGTGCTCCGACCGCCCTGTAAATCATCCCCACCATGCCTTCTCACAGCCACTTGCTGCCATCAGAGCTGTCTAAGCCCTCCTCCCATCTGTTCCTCCACCGCCTCCACCCATTGGCTGCTTGCGGCACTACCAGGTGCATCCTTTCAATCTTGCCGGGACGGTTTGGTTACGTTACATTCTCTCATCCCACTTCTGGACCCGAGGACAGGCCCAGCCAGGGCATGAGTGTCGAGACGTGCAGACCCAGCTGTCAGATTCTTACCTTCCTGGACACCCAGGAGGCCGAGCTGCAGGGCGCCGCCGACACCAAGCGTGACTTTATTTACGCTTTCCTCGAGTTTATATTGATTTTTCCTTCGTGATATTTCCGACTTCCAGTTCTCGCAGACCCAGCCACTGCCTTGCATCACACCGAGGTCTCCTCCATAGGTCTAGTCACACACTTTCTGCCCTGTTATCTCTACATCATTCCTGTGAGCAGTCCTGTGACTTCACAGCCACACTTACCCTCAGATGCACACTCTTCCTACACTGTACAGCAGTGTTCCACACATAACACTCACTTGCAGCTTCCGTACTCTGTACACCCCCAGAGCACATACTGAACTCTCCATGTATACCTCTCCTCCTTCAAAGAGGACCACAGTCTCCCAGTGCTGTGTACACCCCTGGATGTCTAATTTATCTTTTCTCCTCTAAGCGGTGTATCGATCTCCTTAGCGTATGCTATAGGAGCGGGCACGGTGCTGTGAGATGAACAAGAGAGGGTGCCTCATGACTGGTTTGGGAGGTGTCTGGGATTCAATTTTCCCCCCACATTTATGGATACGGGAGGCACAGGGAGAGAGCACACCAGCCACAACCGGTTCCACACTGGCTGCCCCTTGGATTGTATCGCATTAACATAGGATTTCAACTTTTTAAAATTATTTAATTTTTTGGTCTCTTTCCCAGGCTCAGAGCTGTCGTGTTTCTTGCTTCTCGACTGCTGGCGCTTCCTGTGGTTTTGTTCACAGACACTCTTTCTAACTCTTCCCCTATCCTTTGCTCCCTGGATGTGATTGCTGACTGCCACTTCCTGCTCCTCCCCACCATTCACATCTTTGTATCCAGTCTGGCTGTTTCTCTCTCTCATGCTCTTCCTAAATGTGCCTCTAGCTCCCCTAGTATGTCTGCGGACATGGCAGAGTTTCGCCTGGCACATCGCCTGTAGTCTCCCAGACCGCACCATTACCTGGGCCACATGAGAAAAGACTGCTGTATATGTATGTTTCTATGGTCAATTGGAGACATCTATCTCAGTGTCAGGGAGACATCCATGGTACGGGAGAAGAAACTGTGCTTTTCTGGTCTGTAGGAGGAACGTCTCTTGTCAAGGCTGTATGCCCTCAAAGACACTGCTTCTAGTCCCACGCGTTCCTTTTGCTAAGCTTTGTCATCAGGTAGGCTAATGCAATCATGTCAGTTGTACGAATCCACGACTACACCTACCAGAAACCTATTAGCTTGTTACAAAAAAAGCCCAGGTCATACTCGAAGTTGTTTGACAACCTTAATTCTTGCTGCCAAAATGACGCACCTCCCTGGCTTTCAATGCAAATGATTATGTGGTCAGTGGGAAGCATCTGTGTTCTTGTCAAGGTTTATTGTTCAATTGTCTTGATGTCATGGTACATGTTTAGTGGCCAGGCGATCCTTCCTCCCTAGCCACTGGATATGATTCTATGGCTAATAATATGACCCTCTCTAGCCGTCACTGTATAAGTTCCCATGGCCAGTGAGAGCCACCACTCTTGCTGCCAAATGGTGATTCTATGGTCAGTTATAAGAACCTCTCCAGCTGTCACAGTAAATGTTTCTGTGGTCAGCCAGAGGCACCACTCATGCTGCCATTGTGTATGTTTCTAAGCCAGCTGAGTGACTTTGCTTGCTGTCGCTGCATGTGTTGCTAGGGTCAGTGCATGATATCCCTTTTGTCGCCAGTATACATGTTTGTATGATCAGTATCTGACACTTACACATCTCTCCCGCTTAACCCATCCTGCGCACCACTTCTGATCCAGGTCCAAGTACTCGCTGCACCACTTTATCCTACACTGCTCTCAAACCCTGCTTCTGTACCATACACACTTATTCCAGCCACTGAACACATCTGTTGCTCCTCCCACTGTACACCAAACTCTCTTTCTGCTCAATCTACATAATACCAGTGGCTTAAACACAAAACAGTGGGCCCCCTACAGACTGTCATGAGGGCCCCCAAGACTGCCTTCTCTCACAGTTGTCCTTAGGCCATAGATTGAATGAGGAGTCCCTGAGAGGAGCCCCCACTGAGGTGCATTGTTCTGCGGCCTCTGTATTCCAGAGGATTATGGAAGATCTTTTTAAAGGCATTTCAGGCGTAAAGTGCTACCAGGATGATGTATTAATATGTGGGAGAGACATGAGAGAACATGATGAGAGGGTACATGCTGTGCTTAAAAGGATGCTTGATGCTGGGTTATCTCTTAGGCGAAGCAAATGTAAATTTGGAGTCACTGAACTGGACTATTTGGGTCATCATATTTCACGGCAGGGGGTAAGTCCAAAAAAGGATTTGGTGGACACTATTGAAATGTTAAAAGAACCGTGTACAAAAATTGAGGTTTCTTCATTCTTAGGTATGGCAGAATTTTATAACAAATTTATACGAAATTTTGCAGATAAGACAGTAGATCTAAGGAAGTTGATGTGTAAGAATGCAGAGTTTGTTTGGACGGAAGAGTGTGGTACTGAGTTTAAACAAGTAAAAAATGATCTCAGGAATGCACCAAACTTACAAGCTTTTGTACCTGGGAATCCCACTTTCATTGTTACTGATGCGAGTAAAAAGGGGCTGGGTGCTCTTCTCTTTCAGATCAGGAAGGGCCAAGCGGTGCTAATAGCTTGTGCTTCAAGATGTTTGAAAGGTGCGGAGATAGGTTATTCTGTTATAGAGAAGGAAGCGTTGGCAATTTTCTGGGCCATAAACAAGTTCAGAAAGTTTGTGTGGGGATCTTCTTTCGTTGTCAGGTCTGATCATAAACCCCTGAAAGAAATGTTTGAGAAGAAGGGTTTGGACTCAATTTCCTCGAGGATCAGGAGATGGGTCATTTCCTTACAGGAGTATAACTTCATGTTTGAATACATTCCAGGAAAGGCAAATGTAACGGCAGACTGTCTGTCGAGATTGGTGGAGGTGGTAGAGAATGATAAATCTCAGGATGAAAATGATCAGTGTGATGCTGAGTGTGGCATAAGAGTTTGTGACGTTACGCTGGGGGCTGTAAAGGAAGATGAATGGAGGGATGAGTTGCAAAAGGATAGTGAATTGTGTTCTGTGATGTCTCTTTTGGAACAGCATAAGTCTCGAAGTCTGGTTAAACCTTGGTCCTTAGTTGCGAATGAGTTAGCTGTTGTTGATGGGGTTCTAATGAGGGGCACAAGAATGATTGCCCCATTGAGTTTGAGAGAAGTCATCGTGAACATGGCTCATGAAGGGCATATGGGCATTTCTAAAACCAAAGAGCGCATCCGACAGGATTTCTGGTGGCCTGGATTAGATTTGATGGTGGAACGTACTGTTAGGGAGTGTACACCTTGTCAAGCTAGTGATAAGGTGCTCAAACCAAGATATTCACCTATGGTTTGTAGAAGTTTACCAAAAAGTCCATGGGATGAATTAGCTATCGATATTGTGGGACCATTGCATGGAGAACATCAGACTCCTTACCTGTTGGTGTTGCTGGATTTGTATTCACGATGGGTGGAGGTGAGTTTGGTGAGAGAGATCACTTCTCTTTCTGTGATCAGTTTTTTAGAATCTGTGTTCAAACGCGAGAGTTTTCCTAACTCTATTCTTTCTGACAATGGTCCGCAGTTCTGTTCTGCTCAGATGGAGGAGTATTTTGTAAAATGTGGAATTGAACATAAAAAAATTGCATTATATCATCCAGAGGCGAATGGTGCTTTGGAGAGATTTAACAGGACTTTAAAGGAGAGTATACAATTAGCAAAGGTAAACTGTTTAGATTGGAGAGAAGAACTGCAGTGTCGTATAACAGCCTACAGGTACACTCCTCATGCATCAACGGGGAAGACTCCTTTTGAACTGCTCAGGGGAAGGTCTCCAAATACTTGTTTGTGTCCTGGCTGGATGGTTGCTGGGAAGGGTTTGAAAAACAATGGTATTGGGGAATGGAGAGACAAAGAAGTGTCTCTGCAAAACAAAAGGAAGATTTATGTTGATAGAAGGAATAATGCGAAAGTTACAAATTTTGAGGTTGGAGATAAAGTAAAGGTCAAAGCTCCTGTTGGGTGTCAAAATTGGTCAAAATATACCTCTCCAAAAACTATCATTAAGCTGTTTAAAAATGCTGTCAAGACGGATGATGGTCGCATCTGGAATCATAGTCGTGTAGCACATTTTCGGGGGTGTGGTGTGGCCGACAGGAGGGATGATACTTCTTATCGTTTTCCCTCAGACATTGATGTAAGGTCTGATAGTACTTGTAGGGGTGTCAGAACACGCAGGTTTCCTTTGCATTTACGTGATTTTGTGTAGTTCTTTCTACCTTCTTTTTCTTGTTGTTCAAATGTGTTTATTGTTCTCATGTTACTTTTGTTCTAATGTAAAGAGGAAGAAGTGTAATGATGTAACATGGCTCCATGCCAGAACACTAGGCATGGAACCAGCTTGTTCTGAGGTTCTGTCATGTGAGGGTTCTATGATGACAGTTGATATGCTGGCTGTTGGTTGAGGCTGTAATAAATACCTCTTACCACATATCTTCATCTGGTGTGGATTTACTTTATTACACATTGGTCTGGGTTATGTCCTGCATACTATTACTTTCTAATCTTCTGATCCTTGTGCCGATCCCCTCCCATACCTGAACAGTACACCCCTCTTATATACATTTTTTTTGCATTTTTCTATTTAGCCTGAACTTGACCAGAAGGTATTGGAGTGCTTTACAAGAGCAACATTTACATTACACAAGGTCACGTTCATTTTGTTTTAGAAATAAGGCAGATTAAGTGACTTGCCCAGAATAATAGGGTGTTGAACCGCCGCCAGCACTCCAACCCGGTTCCAAAAGCAGCAGGTGTCGCCCTTGAGTCACATCTCATCTCACCCTTTTCCTGTTGAACTCTGTTTGTGCACTACTCTCCCCTGCATGCTTCACCCGTCCAAAGGTACTTAATCGCCACCCTTCTCACAACTGCACAACACGTCCAGGACAGCATCTCATCTGTGCACTGCATCCCCTCGCCTGCCTCTCTCCAGTTCTAGGTCCTCGTCGGAGTGCCCGTGGGTGCTGGGGGAGATAGCAGCCTACCCCTCATTTTATTTTAGTTGAATGTTTATTTCATTCTAAAGCCGCCAATGGGCAGCCAGGTTCTTTCCTGCCCTAACACAGTGCCCTCCAGCATTCCCCTGCCCCCTTCGTTTGAATGAATGTCATGAGGGGCTTGTTTCCCTCCTAGTCTGAGAGGGGAATCCATTCATCCTTATCAAAGGTTTTGGGTGGGGGTGGTTTTAATTATTCGACCTCTTCGTTCATCTAGTTGGGGAAGATCATTTTTTCAGTTTAAAATAATAAAAATACCTGTGGAATTCGGACTTTCAACCGAGGAATGCAACAGACGGTCCCTAAATATTCACACATCCTGTGTTTGTCTAGGTTATCTGGTTATTATTTACCACCAATAAACAGCCATCAAATTCTGGTGCCAGTGTAGGAGCCTTTTTGGGGCTAACATGGCACACGTGCTGCAGTGCTGGTGAAATAAAAGTCACAATGTGCATAGTGATGGCACATAGCTGCACAACAAGGGTGTCCTTTCCGTTCTTTGAACCTTTTTCTCTAAAGTCTCCAATATTTTACTCAAGGTGTTACCTTGTTCTTCAAGTTAGTCACAGTCTTTCCTCTAAAACTAATATACATGCCAACACAGTCAAAGGACTTTAATTATTGCCTGGTAGTAATAAGGCCAGTATATCATAGATGATTTACTACAACTTGGATGTCAGGAGAATATGCTGCATGGCTAAACACTTAAAAGGTTCCAAAGGCGAGACCTATTGGCTATGCCTATGCTTCTTTAGCCTTCTAATCCACTTATACAGGCCGCTTTTATTTTGGTGCAAAGGCCTATTTTCTCTCCCACTCTAACCCTGCATCTGTACTTTGCAGGGTTGGCTCGGCTGGCCTTCTTGTTCAGGGACACCAGTATGGCTATTTCCCATGAGCAAGGTTTGGAGCTGGCTTCTTTTTCTGCACTGAAAACCTTACTTTTTACTGGTGTCCATACTTTGGGTGCTGCTCGAAATGTGTCCCCCAGCAGGAATCAGGGCCGGGGCCTTCATTTACCTAATGGCTCATAATGGCACATTCTGTTGCAAAGTTAATGTTCCTCCAATCTCTGTGTGTTTTCGAATTTTTTCTAAGCTTCTAGATTTTTAGGTCGAGCCTAGCAGCAGTGCACATGTGCTGCTCGCTCTGCGTGGCATGCTGTATTAGGGTATGTAGTGAAAGTCCTGCCCACTTTCGGCCCATATTTGTCATTGGCTTGTGTCATTGTCCTTCGAAAATGCTGGCTTTCGATTCATTATGAGGCTTGTTAGTCCCGCCTTGGTACCGCCTTATCGCCATTTGTTATTACCTTTGTGATCTTTTACTGGGCTTGTTACACGGCATGCTTTATCTACTGGGTGAGCACTATTTTGTTTATTGGAAATAATGAGAACAATGGCGGCTGTTTTTTGTTGTTGGATTTGCATGCTGAGCCCGGCACCCGCTTTCAGGACACTGAGCTCAGTTTACATTTTATTTTTAAAAGTTTGACGTGGAGCGTGGCACCTGCTTCAGGGGGACTGCACTCCATTTATTTTAATTTTTTAAACTTTACCCGGCAGGGTGCTTGCAAACAAGGGAGTCGGCCATGTGGCCGGGGTCTGTTTTTCCACAGGCAGCCCCAGTTTGTGCCAGGCTTTTCCGCTTCTCTGCTGTTTCCCTGTGAAGAGCCAGGCGTACTGTAGAGCACTACGTGAGTGTCCTGTCAGGGCGGCTGAAAGCCAGGGGTCTGGAAAGACCCCCATGCAGACTTAAGGCAGGTAACAGCTGGAGACAACCGTATAGTTCCTTCATCATCTTTTTTGAATCATGTGCACCAAACCATTGACATGTGGACAACCCAGTGTCATTTTTGTATGTTCTATGCAGTAAAGAAAGTGATTTGTAGAAATACTTGAATGAATATTGAGCTCTGCAAATACATCTGGGTTGATTTCCAACGTTTAGGTTATTTTCTCAAAGAATGGGGCCAATCATATGCAAATCCTGTCACTCCCTGACCCCCTTGCCGCCCAGGCTCACCGTACCCTCACAACCTCTCCTGGAATACCTATATTGTACCCCTCTATGTCTACCGACTTCAGCTGCCTCGTAGATAGGTTCACACTTTCGAAATCGTTACATACATATTTGCATTAGTACACACAGAGCAGTGCCAAACCTAGTATTCTAAATCGCTTTAATAGATCAATTTCAGTTTGACTCATATATTCTCAGGAGCAGGAACCGTCAGCATAGGAGACAATCTATACATTTCTCATCTTTTTCCATGTCAAGGCTGCCAACTACAATGAGCCACAAATACCCTGTTTGACATTTATGCCAATTTGAACTCTCAAATTAACATTATCATCACTCAACTTGTTTGATAAATTGTATTCCTGTAATCCTAGCGCCCTAATTCCTGTTGATTTCCAAATTGCGGCCCAACTTTTATCAGAAAGTTTGATTGGGTAAAGGTTTTCTGTGGGGTTATCCATTTTTGTCACAATAAGAGAGATTATGCAATAACTTTTGTTATACAGAATATCTGACCACGTGTAGGTATCACCTTATCAGAGATTATGATTGCAACAATTTTGCTGACCACATTTCAATGCAAAAGGTCTCGCCTTTACACAAGTTTGAGCTATTGGCATTGTAAATGACAATGCCTTTTATTTATGTTTTGGTTTTTAAAACATAAATAAAAGGCGTTGTAATTTACAATGTCAATAGCTTAAACTCGCGTAAAGGCGAGACCTATTGCATTGCAAATGCTTGTTATATTACGCCCTGAGATTAACAAAATGTACCTCATCCTTAGCTGATTAGAGGCTAAGAGGGCTCATGCTTTCTTAACCAGCACATCTCTCCGAAACACTCGTGGCAGCTGCGATTGTGTTGTCCCCTGGGAGGTTTGAGAGTAATCCAGTAGGCGTAGGTCTTTGTGATCAATTGTACATGATGTACTAAACTGAAGAAATATGTAGGATTTCAATCCTGCCACCTTAACTTTGTTACTGTGTATCACTTGATACGGTATAAGGTTTCTGACGCCCAAATGTTCACAGATGCCATGGATATCTAAAACAATACAGAGCAAAGCAAACACCAAGGCGATTTAACAACATTATTGAGAGTACCTGCAAAGAAAGGGAACAGGGTCTTGTTTTCAAATACGTGTGTTTATCAAAAAAGGGGAAGGTGCAGACTGGCCAACAATGGAAAGTGCAAGCTTTCAAGCACACACGGCTTACTACAGACCACAAGGTTCTCTGATCCAGGTACATAGCCAAACAGGTGCTGAATTGCACCCATTAACAGGAGAACGAGAAAAATTTTCATTAGTGGAGAGGTGTGGCTCACTGGTTAGAGGCGGCAGACCCGTAAGCAGAGGACGGCCCGGGACCAGGGTTCGATTCCCGACGCGGCAGGGTCGTGGACCAGGGTCAGCGGGCTCGATAATTCTCGCCTCGGTGCCTACTCCAGTCAGGGACCACACTCGGCAACTCTGGGCATTAGCTTGCCTCATCTTCACAATGGCCCCCCCAGACTGCCGGGGATGCTTGGTCGCACCTTAGGGATACCCATTAGGGACCATCTCTCAGGGTGAGCCAGGACGGGTTCCCCAGCAGTCGAAGCGCGGAGATACTCCTCCGGGAGTCGATTCTAGCGCTATATAAACCCACAAATAAATTAGTAAAAATGAAGAGTGGTGTTCTAGAAAGAAATATCCAGGGAAAAATATCAGGAAAATGGATAAAAGGCAGGATTCCACAGTCGCTCGAATGGTTCTAGACGTTTGCCCCTATAAATGGTTCACCATTATCTATGGATTCCAAGAAGTCGCAAAGAAGCCCACAACAGGCCATGAGTTGCCATGTATTACACCAAGAGTGTCCTAAAAAAGTGTCACAGATAAGCCATTATTATGCAGGAATAACACTACCAAAGCCAGTGGTTTGTCACAAACGGTACATTGTAATGCATGATGACAGCACGTCGCATCAAGATTGCCTAAAAAATGACATGACTTGGCCGCTGTTATGCAGAGGTTTTCTGAAAGTCATCTAATAAGGCCAGTATCATGCTGAGACAATAACAATGTTGCGAAGAATGCTGACCAGTCACCATTATGCAGGTACCCATCATTCCAATAGGAATGCCCTTAAAATATTTTGAATGGTGCCACTTTATGCAGGGATCACCAAAATACGTAAATGGCTTCCCACAAAATGTCACATGTGGGCCACTGTTATACAGAGTGAGCCAGGGAAAGAATCCTAAGGAATGTAAAGTAGGGCATGATGAGTTAAGGGTGAGCCCAAAAGGATGTCTCCTACCCCCATTCATACCCTTACCCTCCAAACGCACAGGTACACACACACACTGATTACACTTACTCATTACACAGCCGCGCGTTTCCTGCCAGTAAGCACAGTTGGGGTGTACGAAGGGAAGTCTTCGCCTGAGATAGTGTTGGGGCTTTTACCACCCGCTTATTCATCCAAAGCTCAGATTTTTCAGTTAAATTCACCTTGTATCTGCGGCCTGGGGTGCATTTCCCCACCTCCCACACGCTGCAGGCAGGTGCAAGATAATTATTAGCATAGTTAATGACCCGAGGTCAGTCCATCAGATTTGCTAATGACTTCTGAGAATGCTTGCAGGCTGGCTGTCTCGGGGCCCCAAAGGCTAACAGGCTAGCTGCCATTGCGTAAATGGCGCTCGGAAGAGACCACCAGACAGTGCACTCACTAGTTATTTTTATGTTTATGTTTTTGTTTTGTAGAACGCATACTATTCCCCACTGGGGTATCTTGGCACTAAAACAGGTCATATCCAGGCTCTTGCTCAGTTTACGAATATCCACCAATAGCTACAGGGAAGAAGTCCGGTCTTAAGTCTTTTCCTGAATCTCAGGAGACTTGATTAATGTTTGAGTGAATCTGGAAGTAGGCTGCAATTCCGGGTTAACAAAAGGCGCTCCAACCAGCCAGCTGTTTTATGGCACAACTTTGGGAATAATAAATTAAGATTAAAATCTGGTCTCAAAGCGTGAGAAGGAAGACCCTGCTATAAAAGGGACCTAAAGTGAGAACCCCTAGATAAGTAAACTGTTTTATGGACCCACCAAAGGGCTTTAAACACAATTCTCCCTTCCACCACCAGTCATTGCAGTCGGATCCAAATTGGAGGAATATGAAAGCTGCGGTGAGCACTACTAGCTAGCCTGGCTGCAACATTTTGGATCAGTTGCTATTTCTTAAAATCAAACACACAAAAGGTGATGGGGGAAATGATTGCAATAAGTCTAACCACTCACATTCGCCTGGGTAGCATTTCAACCCATCGTTCTGCAGGGTCACCTCGATCTTTTTATCTTCACCCCTCCTCTTTCGCTGGATTTGTTTCTACTGGCTTTAGAACTCTGTGCACTTTACCGCTACTAACCAGTGCTACAGTGATTGTGCTCCCTACACCTGATTGTCACATTTAATTTATACGTAAGTCCCTAGTATGAGGTATTACATGTATCCAGGGCCTGTAAATTAAATGCTACTGGTGGGACTGCAGCAGTCCTGGTGCCACCACTAAAATAGCACTTTAAAACTGAACATCAGGACACACTGGAAGGCCTGAGATAAGTTTTAAAGTGCCATATGGATCTGACAAAATAAACCTTCTGCCAGACCTAAACCTTTATTTGTATTACATATAGGTCACCTCCAAGGTAGGCCCTAGAGGCCCAAAGGGCACTAGGTATTGTATTTAAAAAGTAGGTCATGTGGGTATTTGTTTTCCATGTCCTGGCAGTGAAAACTCTTAGAGTAGTTTTTCACTAAGTTGGATTGGGAGCAGATAGAGCTATGCTGTATAGACTCAAAAGAATTGTAATTTAAAATCCTCTTCTATAGTAAATTCAGATTTGAAGTCACATTTCTGAAAATAGCACTTTTGGAAAGTTGGCATTTTCTTACCCTAGACATTTGTGCTGCCTGCCAGTGTCGTGGGGCACATGGCTGAGTGGCTCTCAGTGCTGTTGAGGTTTGTGTATTCCTCTAGACAGTGACACAAAGGGGATTAGGTGTAGATAGGGTGGCTGGGGACATAGCGGTTGCAAGTCCCACTTATACTTTAAAGTGGCTTGCCTCCAGCATGCACAAAGGAACCTGGCACCAGTCTTGTCATCCCAGACTTTTTGGCGCCTTGAAATGGGAAGGGCATAACTTTCCAGAAGCAGATGTGGGGGCATGACAGGGGGTTGATCACACACTCAAAAGGCTAGCGCCACGTAAACTTGTTGAACTCTCAGAACACCTCTTCAGTAAACTCCTGGACCTGTAGACATTACAGAAAGAGGAATACCCTCGTACTAGATGACTGCCCTGCTGCTACCAGAGGACTGCCCTGTTGCTTAAGGACAGCCTTGCTGTTTGAGAAGAAAGACTACACCTGCTTACCCTTATCTCTTGCTAACCTGGGTCATTACAAGGGTCAGTTGACTGACCTCCTGTTTGAGCTACAGGGACAGAACAAGCTCCAGATGCCTCCCTGCCACTGTCCACCTAACGTGCTGTAACTGGACCTATCTGTAACTCGATCTGCCTGAGTCCTGCTGCTGCCCCCCGGTCCTGGTCCCTTGGCTGGCATCAGAGTGTACTCTTCCCTGCCTAACTATGGTTTCCATCAGAACTGATGCAGCTTTAGGCAGAACCTCACATTGCAGCTCTTGATCGACTGCCTCATCATAACTGACACACTGCAACTCGATGCAGGACCTTGCATCAGGGGCGTAACAAAAGCCCCCGCAACCCTGCGATGCGGGGCCCCCAGGCTTACCCATATTGGAGAGAGCTCCCTCAGCCCCTTCTGATGTGAGCATGAGGGGCTCCTTCAGCATATCATGTAAGGGGGCCCCCACACATGTTGTTATGCCACTGCCTTGCATTGCAGCCCACGTAGCTCCTCATCTGAGCCAATGCAACACCCCGCATCAAAGACGTAAGGTACAATTCTCAGCAATACTAACTGGTCCCTGTGTCCAGCCCACGCTCCATTGCAGTCAGCCTGAACTTCTGACTGTCTCAGTCAGAGTGACAAGATAACCATAATTTTTGCTTTGTGCTTCAAAGAGCTATTTTTACCTAAATAAAACCGCGAAAGTTCATATTTCCGGTTCTTCTGATAGGATGCTTTCCGTTTTGGTTACATTTTATTTATTAAAATTTACTCTGTTGTACTAAATTGGTGTGTGATTTTCGTGTGTTGTTTATCATCTATTGCTGTTTGTGTGCTGCATAAATAATTTACACATTGCCTCAAAGTTAAGCATTACTGCTTTGTGCCAACCTACCAGATGGTTACGCACAGGTTAATTTAGTGGCTTTTGATTTTCACCCTGACAAGGATTGTGGTGGTTGCTTTTTTTTTTTTTTGCATATTTATATAGCGCAAACTCGACCCGACGGTATTGGAGCGCTTTACATAGCACCGTATTTACATTACACATTCAGGCACATGGAGATTAAGTGATTTGCCCAGAATCACAGGATGTGGACGTGACCTCGAGGCTCGAACCCTGGTTTCCTGCACCAGAGGCGGCAGCGCAGCCGACGGACTTCCACCCCCTAACCAATAACCCAATTTCTTAGAACTAGAAACAGTCTAGCCCAAACAGGGGCAACCTACACCCGACTGACGAGCCCCAATCAAGGCATTACTGGTCTTGGGTTGCTTGTGTTCTGGTTCAGTGAGGACCAGGCATGTAAGTTCGGGCTGCATTGTACCTATTGTAGCTGGGTCGAGGCTGATTTGCATATGGCTGGGTCCAAACTGGGTTGGCATGATGGATAAAAGAACAATGAGTTGGAATGCTATCCTGAGTTATTGCCAGTGGTTATACTTATTGCAAGTGCTCCTTCATCAGCTTTTATGTGTTTGATGCAATTTCGTAATTAGCAATGCTGGTGATCCCAATTAAATAGTGGTAAAATAATCTAGTTATAATGAAATGAATCTAGTCATAATGAAATCAATTAATATTATTTTTGAGCAGGAGTAAATAAGTGAGTACTTTTTAAAGGAAGTGTAGCTGGAACAAACTGTATGTAATCACTGCCACTACTTGTTCAGTTAATATTAACAAGGCATTGATTTTTACATTTAGATTCTTGAATACCAGAACAGGTGAGGGGGTGGTGCCAAATCTGGAAGGACAAAAACTGGCGAGTTCAGCCACTGCAGGTTTCGAGAGACCAAGATTCCTTGTTTCAGAGTCCTTTAATTTGAAATGGTTGGAATTTATCCAATGATGTGCACTGACCTAGCAGTCATAAAGATTTGTGGAGGCAGTGGTGTCACCAGCTTTAAAACCAGCAATTGTTTGGTTATCTCCAGCACAGAGAAAGAATCTTTGTCCAAAGAATTCAGTCAAGCGTGCCTATGGGAGTTATATATAGGATGAAAAGAAGTGGGGAAAGAACAGAGCCTACTGGTACGCTACAAGAACACTGCCTGGGAGGGGACTCAAATGGAGCTAGCCTGACTCAGAAAGATCTATTTAATAGAAAGTGCTTAAGCCAATCCAAGGAAGAGCCCCCATACCAAACACGTCAAGTCTGGTGAGTAGCATCGAATGGTCATTGGTGTCAAAAGCTGCAGTTAGGTCCAGGAGAATTAGTGTGGTAAGAGAGCCTGAATCTGTAGATAATCTCATATATTTCAAAACTGAAACTCAGGTTTGCTCTCTGCTGTGACCTGCACGGAAACCCATCTTGCTGCATGAATATTATTACTGCTGGAAGCACAGCTGGACACCTGTTGAAACACCACTTTTCCAGTACTTTGCCGAGAACAAGTAACTGAGTGTCTGGTCTACATTTTGACAGCACTTAAGGGTCCAAACCTGGCTTTTTCGTATTAGAAATACAGATGCTCTTTTGAAAACAAATTGCTGGACCCGCCCTTCCGTCAATGAGAAGTCTACAATAGGTTGGATCCACGTTAAGTATTCTCTGCACAAGCTACCAGGCAAAGCATCTTAGGGGAAAACTAGAAGCTCTACAGTGCAACAGTAGAGACAAGAACTCTTATTTTCCAGGAGGCAACCATTCAGAGAACGGAGTGTGCTTGAGTTCACTATAGGACCGTGGTTCGAATTAACTTGGGTGTCAAGGAAGATTCAAAATCTTTGGTATTATGAATAAAAAAGTCGGAAAATCTGATTACATTTCTCTTTAGACCTGGGAATTTCCCTTTGAAGTGGAGTATTCTGAAGATCCGTGATCACTGAAAACAGAGCCTTTCTGAGATATGATGCATTCAAAATTTAATCTGGTAAAAACTTAGTTTTAGCTTCTTTAATTGGTTGCTGATAAGCTGTATTAAGCTTAGCTATTCACCCATATACCTAGGATCATAATTATAATGTCACCAGTATTCTAAAGCTCTCAGTGAATTTCATTGTTTTTTAATAATGGAAAGTGCCACTTATTATAAAGTGTATTTCTCTTCTTAGTTAACCTGTCCGCAGTCAGCTGATATATTGCTGTTTAAATTAGTGTAAAGCTCATGGTAATCAGAGAAGGAATGCCCCAGTTACATGTGGATCTGGACCCACTCGTACGAAGTTGGTGATGCGACATGCACAGATAATGGACTGCAGTATATCAGATTCAAGATGGCGACTAGTGAGGAGCTCTCTACGAGTGAGCTCCGAAGGCTAGGGATGAAAACGCACTGAAATATCCCTGTTAGCCTATGCTGCCTCACCATCTCTGTACACCGTAACAGTAGAAGGAACCTAGGAACAAGAAAATCGAAGGAACATTGCTCCACAAAGGGAACATCAACACTCGGTCACTCACCGGTTCACAGCACTGCAGGAGTAGGATCCCGACTCGACCTGACCAGGCGTCCGCACATCTCCCGAGGCGGATCGAAACTCCACGGAAGAAAACCAAGACAGGAGTTGGATCGCAAGAGTGCGCCAGCTCCCGGAGCAGTGAAGTCGACCCCCCCACCCTCTGGCTTCGCCTCGGGACCCGGGACATCGGAGGTGCCCTGTCCGGTGCCCAAGATCCTCTTGTCCCTGCGCATCGAGCAACATGCCAGGATATGGACCGTAGGTCACAAGGTAAGCCCCGCTACAGCCGACTGAGCCAAGACTCCAGGGTTAAGCAGGCGTGCACCTAGGCTCTTTCGCTTCGCCTCCCCAGCGGGATCACAGACACGGCGTTGAAGTGTGGAGCGGGTTGAGACTAAAACACCAGGATCATTGACTCGATCTCCGCTCTGAGTCTTCCGCCCAGAGCCCCCACACAGCCGGTGGCAGTCACAGGTACCGCCCCTCTCTTCCACTCCCGGGTCGTGCTCCTAGAACAGGAGATGCAAGGAGGGCAAAAACCCGAGGTCGTTGCGGACTATGGCTCCCCCTGTAATGGGGTTACATGTGCACACTTCGGACTCCTCTCACTCGCCGCGCCTGCAGGCTCATTGAATATAGCGCGCAGAGAGACAGAGATGAGCGAAATGTGATTTGAGAGAACCTGGCCCGCATGATATGTTTACATAACTCAGCAGTGTTCTGAGGGGGCGCAATTATACTACTCCTGGATTGTTCTGTGAAGGGCCCACCTTTTTGTGCCTGAAAAGATTATTCTCCAGCAATTTCCTTCAAAATGGCAGGCAATGGGTGTTACTTCAAAAGATGAAGACCACCCACCTCTCACCACCACATGGATAAAGACAGGACTCACAGGCACAGCAAGACAATAAACAGAAATTCAGGTCCATGCTCGGTTATCTCCCCATATAGAAACGGACAAAGGACTATCCCCAAATAGGCTTGAGGCAGGGAAAGAGTGATAGGACCAACTCCCAGATCTGTTTTACCACCTGTGCAGCCATCTTGGAACGTCGGATACATTAGGCAATCTTACCTGAGCATACCCACTCATCCCATTCCTTGACACCCTAACCCAATAATCCAGCAATGTTACTTCTTATAAATAATAGCAACTGCCATGATTTAAGACTAAAGGATCCCAGGCCATTATTGTGAAAGATACATAGGAAGATGTTGTTTCTTATACATAATAGCAACTGCTATGATTTATGACTAAAGGATCCTAGGCCAATATTTTGAAAGATACATAGGAAGAAGCCTCAAATTCATCCACCCTCATACCACCTCTCACACTCCTGGACCCTCCTACCCCTCCTCCTAGCTCCCTATCTAACCAATCCCACACTATGGAGCCCATGGGCCTGCACACCTACTCCATCAAATACCCCCCTGGCCTCTCAAAAAAGGCGGCCAAAGGCTTTAAACATAGGCAGCTAAAATCTCACCCCGAAACCCCAATCGCTGACCCCTACTTCTCTAATAACACAGGACGCACAACCAACGACATTATCTTCTGCACCAAAAGAAGAGCACAATGGCGGAAAGCCTTTCTCGCCCCATTCGCGATTGCATCCACTAAAAAAACTGAACACGGTCTTACATTATACATCACTCCCTCCCCGTTCTACAAAGCGACTGCCACAATCACCATCTATCATAATGGGATCATCCTCATGCAGGCCTCAGACCATAACCTTCATATTCTGGATAACATCTTCCCGATCATCAAAGCGAAGGTTGCCAGTCCTTATCCTACCTCACCAGCAAACCATTCTCCCAGCGCTCGGACTGACCCCCTATTTGATTCCGCATCTAGACATCCTCCTGCGATATCCCATAGTAGTAATACTCCCATCCCAGGCGTAGCCGACACTTCATTAAGTGACCAATACCTCCATAATCCTTATTCTACCCCCAGCTCCACCACAATATCTTCCATACCCACCTCGCCTTACACTGGCACTACCTCGCCCCCAGCCTTCCCACATGCCCCCTCGCCCTCCACTAACACTCCCTATCTCCTCAACCACACCTTCGTCCAGCCTATTTATAGTACTCCCCTCCCCACTTCCCTCTCCATACCCAGTAACTTCACTGCAGACTCAGCTTTAATCGCTCCTTACAAACCTACTCCTGATCAGCCCGCAGTCCCATCTTCCCCATCTCCCTGCACTACAAATCTCACGGTCCCCTCTGCCTTCTGCTCACATCAACACCCCCTCCCATCCCCTCTGTACTCCCCCCCCCCCCCCTTTCCAATGACTGCCACTCAGAAATACTGCCTTAAATTGAATCAGATCCTACTAAAGTACGCTTCAATACCCCGCCACGTACCCTCTCCACCCCTTCCCCCACGGACTATCACATTGGTAAACCACCTTACGTCAAACTAGCTCATGGCACGTCCCTGGACCTCAAACAAGCAATAACCCCTCCTCAACTAACCTTAGTCCAGGCTATTAACACAACAGCCCTTACATCTGACCACAGACTTGATGTGATACTACTATCCCTACATCAAATCAAAGAGGACATCCAAACCCTTCACGACCTGATTCTGCAACAACACAAGCCACAAACGAAATGCATTAATCGGCCATGCACTAGCCTCAGTTGCCCCCCAGATGGAAAAGAGTTCGTTACCCTAATGCCCATCACGCCCTACCAGGAAAATAATCCCCATATCACCGAAAGATCTTACCTCCCTACTTCACTCCTACGAACTCTCACCCCCCCCATTAAGAGCAATTGAAAGACAATGGAGAGCCGCTCCATCCGCTGCCCACCTCAAATTGCTAAGAAGCACGAGAAATTCCTATTATAGAAAGATTAGACGATCAAAAGCTGACTTCATTTGTCAACAATTAGGCCAAGCCAAGAATCGCCCCAAAAGACTATTCGAAATAATCAAAGCTCAATCCAAGGGTGTCTCCTACTCTCCCCAAGCTAATCCCGAAACACTCCCCAATTGCGAGGAGCTTGCATCCTTTTTCGCAACAAAGACTGAAAGCTTAAAGACAGTCCTACTTCACGATTATCACATACTGACCCACATATGAGAGCCTCACTGACGACACCAAGTACCCCGATGATCTGCTCTACAAAGCTCAAACTCAAGAACAATGCCTCCTGGACCGTCTTCAGCTTTTACAGCAAAGAAACTATATAAAAAAGGCTCACGGCCCTGATTCCCTCCAATCACTTCACAGACCCAATCCCAGCAACCCACTTAAAAACCTTCACTTCACTGCTAGTGCCCCTTTGGACTAGGATTATAAACACTTCTCTTCTACAAGGAATCATCCCAGACATCCTCAAAGCTGGTCAGTTATCCCCCATCTTAAAGAAACCATCGGCGGACCCATCTGACCTGAATAACTATCGCCCAATTTCCAACATCTCGAACCTGGCCAAACTACTAGAAAAATGTGTCCACGTGCAGCTTGGTAATCACATAGACCACTTCAACCTGCTCGATCAATTCCAATCAGGCTTTCGATCAGGGCAAAGTACAGAATCAGCCATGACCCACATAATTGATGACGCACTACAAATATTGGAACAAAACAAGGCCTGCCTGCTAATCCTGCTTGACTTATTCTCAGCCTTCGACACAGTCAAACATGACAACCTTCTAGACCTCCTGAAACACACGATGGAACTATCTGGCACTGTGTTAAACTGGTTCACTTCCTTCCTCCAAAACAGAACACAAAGATTCAAGATTAACCAATCGTTATCTAACCCCTCCACGGTCACTTTGGGAGTACCCCAGGGTTCCTCCCTCTCCCCGACACTCTTCAATCTGTTTATGGAACCTCTCACTGAGCTTCTCAACTCATCAAATATCCAATATCACATGTATGCTGACGACACACAACTCTACATTAAGGTCCACTCACTTGAAGACATCAAGTCCCTTAATACAACACTCCATAAAACAAACATCTGGCTGGCAGAGAACCATCTAAAACTAAACACCCTAAAAACAGAATTTCTCTTAATCGCTCCTCCCAACCAAACAACCATCATCCACGAATGAATGAAGCACATTACAGCACTCGATGATCAACCTCTCATCATTGATTCCGCTAAATCACTGGGAATAACCCTGGACAATAAGCTAAATATGCAGAAGCACATCAGCGCTGCAACTAAAGGAGCTAATTTCCAGATTAACACCCTGAGAAAATTGAAACCCTTCATACCGGCAAGTGACTTTAAACAGGCAGTTCAATCTCTAGTAATTCCCAGAGTGGATAATGGGAGTATTGCTCTTTGCGGCCTGCCCAGATCAACGACCGCTCCTCTAAGAGCCTCAATCAATACAGCCGCTAGACTCCTCACAGGCTCCAAAAGAAACTGCCACATTTCTCCTGACCTTCGTGCCCTCAACTGGCTAACTTCTGAGACCAGAATCCATTTTAAAATCGCCTGTATGACACATAAGGCCTTACATCACAAAACACCGAGATACCTAGCGAAGAAACTGGTACTATCGGGTGGTAACAGATCTACTAGGAGCTCTAACAATCTTCTACTTAAACCACAAAGTTTCTCCAAGAAGAAAACATACTACCGTTCCTTCTCAGGAATGGCTTCCAGGATTTGGAATGCCTTGCCCCCAGAAATGAGAGTTAATCCATCTGCAGCTTTTAAAAAAAAAGTTAAATCGATTCTTCTGGCCAAATTCACTTGAATCATTTATATTCTCTTGTAAATATGTGCTGTTCTCTAATGTTACCATTACTGTATTCGCCTAGTTCACGGTATTTCTACGTTTTTATGTTGATATATCTACACTGTAAAGTGCTCTGATACCCGCAAGGGTCTTGTTCGCGCTATACAAAACTGTCAAAATAAATAATTAAAATATCATAGTCTAGAAGGGGTGCCAAAAGCGTTTCCCTCAGAATGGGCTGGACTACTGCCCTCACCCATATTATTACGAGCTGGTGGTGGCAGCATATCTGATTGGTGAATAGTAGAATGGCTGGGCTGTTTCCCTTGTCAGAAGAGTGGAGCCTACTGATGACTCGGTTAAGGTTCTGATGCTGTATTCGCATTTTGCTTGCTGTACATTGAGGAATGTAGCACTGTGAATCGCAAGCATGTTCATGTGTGCCTAAGACTGAATGCATGTGTGCCTGTAAGAGTGCATAACATGGATGTCCATGGGTTCAACTTTGGGAAACCCAAGACCTCGAAAATCTGTAGATAGGGGTGTGGACTGTAGACCTAGACAGCAGATGTAGATTGCTGACGTTCCTGGGTCTGGGGAGGAGCTACACTGGGAGCAACAGACTACATCCCTGCAAAGACCAGTGTGCCCTGTGGGAAGCAGAAGAGCCTGGAGGGAGTGTGTCCCAGCAGGCCTTCAGGAATGAGGATCACAGTGAGAAAGTTGTGAGGCCGAAGGTCCAACTAAGATGTGGAACCGCCACAGTGTACTGAGGGCTGTCTACCTGGGCATTGTGGACCATCACCCAAGAACATAATTGGGGCTGTCACTAGTGGACAACTCGACAGCTACCTAAGTGCTTAGTCAAGGCTGTTTACAAGGAACCAAGTGAACTTGTGGGCATCCAGCTACCTGCCTGGGTTGGGGCCCGCTCGACTTTGGGGCCGTTGTCTACGACCCAGAGAGTGTACCATCATGCCTGAAGAGCCCAGCAGCTACGCTACTTATCTGCCACCAACCATCAAATCTGCATACTGAGGAGGAGTCTGCAGGATTAGGAGGCTACCCCCTTCCGTGTGGACCACCCACTCCTGCAGAAGTAGTCCTCCAACACCGGAGAAGGTTCCCACATGTCAAATGTACTCTGCCTGACACTAGGTTGCAGCACTTTTGTCCCAGCACTGAATTCACTGGAACACACACCGGAACTTAGAATGGGACAGTTAGGTTCAGGCTGTAGCCTGGGTTAGACATTTAGCTGGGGGCCATTAAGACTTAGGAACTAAGGTACGATGCATCCCATGTAAGAACTGTGCAAGCTACTTGCAGTCACTTGTTACGAATTTCGTGAACAGAAGCCTAGGGCTGAGGGGGTTTGCACATGTGGGAGATTCACCTCATTTACTACCTAGAAACATCAGAATAGGGGAGTGGACTTGATGGGATGGACTCGGGTAAACTCGCCCGAAGTGTTAGCTGTGACTCTTCAAGGGACTGTGTTGATTACTTCACTGTGATACATTTGAACTGTTGTGTAAGAAATACCTGTTTTCAATAATACTTAGTATTAGGCTGGAACTGATTTATTGAGATTGCTGGAGAGTGCATCAAGTTTAGACCTACACTGGGTCTATCCATCCTTTAGACTGCTCGGCCTGCACTATCACGGAGTAATCTGCTTACGGTGTAGTGCTTGGCCCAGTTGTGTAGAGGTCATAGTAGGCTGCGGTTCACAACAGCAGGATTAAAATGCCCCAACCAGCATGGTAGGACCCAGTAACCTATGCCTAACCTTTGGGTCTCTGAAAGGAATTCTGACAAGCAGTAAAATAAATTAAAATAAAATAGAGCTGTGCGATATAGATGTAAAAACACATTGGACATAGAAAAACATATTTTTATTGATTGTATGTTTTAGTCATGCTTCTCTGTGCAGCATGACGTGATTCTGGACCGTAAACATGTCTATAATTCTACTTCTAGACCTCCATTTTGAAAGCAAAATGTGACATTATGAGAGGACATTCTTAAAGATAGGCAAATTGACGTCTATTTCTAAAATCCCTTGCATTTCTATTCATAATATAAATCAAAGTTTTTTTAAAAATGTGCTTCCATTTCTCATGAGATACTATACATGTGATTTGATTTAAATGGTATTTGAGATAAACACTGTTGTAAAATGAATGACATTTTTGAAATGGGATCCGCGGTAATGTTTTAAGGGACACCTCTATACTTTATAGACAAGTTGTTTGCCCTAACATGTGTATTTTACATGTTTATTTATCTTGTACCTATATTTGAACTGTTAGTATACCAGTGCCACATAGTCTGCTACACAGCCCGATGTGCGCTGGATAAACATTTAATACATTTTACCTTATGTGCATTTACTACCTGAGAGATTTGCTGGTGCTATAACTGGTATCCATCATGTTACAATTGTCAAGAACTTTAAGACCTTTCTGGCGAAACCTCAACAATTAATTATGCATCAAGAGCCATTACAATATCCATTAACGGGTTATCTCTCTGCCTGCCACTCCTAAAATATCCTTTGGGCCTGGCAGCAGAGATTAAGAATACCTGTAGTAAAAACTACCAAATGTGACAAACAGAGACTTCAAGATCATTCTCTTTCTCAATCAAGAGCCAGTAATCCCTGGCTAGATGGGTAGTCGCATAAATGCATTGCCGAAGTCTCAGCAGTAGGCAAGCTACTGCATTTTATATAGTATGCTGCTTAGACAGTGTATGTTTGTGAAGCCCAAGGAAGGTTGCATTCCCTTAAATCAAATCTGGAAGAGATTACTCCCTGAGAAACTACTTTTCCCCCCGACGTGGGGAACCAGTAGAGGAACTACTAGAGAGAGGGCTTTGAGGAGGAGAAAATGAATGCAGATTTCGATCCGAGGGCAGCCACTGCAAAAGGTAACCAAGCTAAAATAAAGCAAAAAGACCTGTACTGTGTAAGAAAGCACTAATGCAGTAGAAACCATGTCCTCTAACACTCAAAGGAAAGTAGACAGGCCAGAGAAAATTAAAGTGTTAGCCAAAGATGGGTTAGACTAGGGAAAGCAGGCCTATCACAAAGTTGTTGATAAAATTGCACGTTGCGGACATGGAGACTGGGAAGTAGTGTGACTGTAGTACAATTCGCTCCCACTGTAATAGTCACACATGCATAGTTGCCTGTTCCCTCCTATGATGGGGCACAGTAGAGAATGATGCAGTTTACTTCTAATAATTTTGCCTTTTTATTGTGAAAGTATTAGGATTGTATTCTGTTAAACCAGCACCAGAAAATTAGAAGTCACCCATGGTATTAAAACGTGGTCTGCATAGGCAATAGAAGAATGTGCATAGCAATAGAGATATGAAAACATTGGGTATATTCGTGTATTATTACTATGCAGCAGTTACTAGATTTGCAATGCAGTTAATCAGCTTATTATATCTGTAAAGGGTCACAAAGATTGGTGCTTGGTTTGTAGTTCAGTAAAACTAACTTACCTTGTTGGTTTATTATCCAGAAATTTTAACTCCTCAAGGAGGGGAGATTCTTGAAGGTTAGAGATAACTGGCATCTCCTTATTTAGTTTGTTCTCCACTCCAAAGTGATTTCTATGCTACAGTGCAATACCCAAACACACCAAGACTTGACCTATTATTCTGGGTATTCTTTCCAGGGTGTATGGGCTGACCCTAGCTTTCTGCCCATCACCATCTTTATGAAACCAAATTTCATGTCTTCCAGTGGATCCAGCAACCACTGTTCTTGTCTTTACAGTGACGTACTACCAATCATGCAGAGTTTGTCATTCATCAAAACTCTACTTAATTGTTCTTGCAACCTATGGGTTTAGTCCCCTTTGTGGGTTTGACCTAGACAACATGAATATCTATGAGCACCATTTCCCTTTATTCAGACTGTTCTTCGGCCAGCCGCCTCTGGAATGTCCCTGGAATACCAGGCTCATCCAAACATTCAAGCCCACAACTCGACCTTTTCCTTTTTCTCTCTCATCAGGTCACACACACTCTCTTTTCACCAAAAAGCCATCCAGGTTCAACTGTGTTGTTGCTTTGCCCGTGATCTTGCTTGAAAACTCTTGTTATCACATTAACTGTAGACTTCTGTCCTGAATATTCTCTCTGCGATGTCTGATGGGTAAAATCCCCTTCAAACATGAGGCCAAGAGAAGACGCATGGACAACGCATTTAAGCGGACATATAGTGAAGAGGCTTGACTGAAATCAAGGGCGGTAGGAGGGACATATACTACCCATCAGGGCTAAGGAGCACAGGTTCCCTCCATATGGCATATTAGAAGGTACACGAATACTTCATAAAAGAAGAGTAGTATAAATATTTTGTAAGTTGGAGATGTTAAACAACAAAATCTACATTAGTCAGTGGCATAACATTAGCCCCCACAGTGTGGGGGGCCCCCTGAGCTCTAGGGGGCTCCCTCTGGCACTGTGCATGGGTAGCAGGCTCCTGGCCTGAGAGCTCCTTACTAGATCCCGAGCATGGGGGGGCACCCTCCATGTACTTTGCAGGGGGGGGTCCATCAAGTTTGTACTCCACTGCCATTAGTGCCTGAGAATCTCCAGAAAATCTTCCAACAAACCGGAATGAATACTTTGTGGGACACTTGTATAGGTATAGCTGTCTTGCAGACAAAATCAAAAGAATATTGCAGATGAAAATTGTCAGATATGGCTATTGATAGGAAAAACAGAGCAAGAACAAATAGAAAAATAATCTGACTGTTTTCACAGCATCAAAACAAGGGACAGTGAGGACCAAGTAATGTACAGAGTTGCAGGGCAATGAGGCCAGCCAGCTGCAGACACAACAGATGCCCCCCACTGACCTTGCCACTTTCTGTATACTACACTGCTCTCATCGCCATCCAAGACTTTTGTAGACGACTCAGCCACCTACTCTAAATGGAACCTGGCTATGCTATCACAACCAGAGTCTAAAACCTGGGACAATATTAGGGATTTAAGGAATTGCACAATTCATTCCAGTCAATTCAAATTTTTTCACAATGTAATGGTACAGCAGGGCTTTTAAGTTTCTTGTTTGATCTACAGATTTTCCAGAACTTCAGCTTTAAGCAGAATGAGATAGTGTAGGCTAAAATCATCTCTTTAAAGTTGCCAACCTATGCATACCTGCATTCAGTTTAAATAAGTGACATATAGATGCCTAAAATGATTTAGGGGCAATTTCAGGATTACATACACATTTAAGAAGAAGAATTCCTAATTACAACTCAGCCCATGTACCACTTGTTTGACAAGCCTAATCGACTTCATTCTCTTTTCAATGTTCCAGAGTGGAATTAATCTTTCTTAGAAATAAAGCAGAAGATAGTGATAAGAATTGCAGCTTGAGTCCTCTACCCAGTGTATGTTTGCTGGTAATGTATTGGAAGTTTTGCTCACTGAGATTAGCAATACCTAAGGTTTCTGTCTTGGCTCCAAGCAGCCTAATGTCCGGTCTTCTTTGTGGTAGAGATGAACAATGGTACTAAAGAGGCCACTTAGGTCCTCGGGTAGCCTAGGCTAAAATTACTTAAATACGCATAGGTCAAGGGAACTGCAAAAATAATAAGTTCCAGCTGCGCAGTATATGACGGGACACAAGGTTGAAATGATCTCACATTTATTAACGGCATAAATGGAGTATCAGGTGTAGTTCAGGTGCTCACACAAAATAGTGAAGGTGCGTGAAGTCAGGGGTTGGTGACATTTAAAAATACATCACATTGTCAACAATAAACAAAACTTCAAATAATTTAATGTAATGAAGGAGTATTGGTTATAGAAAGAAGTCGACGGCGTTCGATCTCATTTATTAGAGATCATCATCAGGCCAACAAGAGTGTGAGCAAGTGGAATCTACAGGGGGAAAGAACATGGTATCAACCATCGGTCCAAGTAATATTGCACAGTAAATGAGAGGTAAGGAAGGTTAAGGGATAGAACTCCTTGAACCGAGAGATAGTGAGAACATGATATGCAACAGATTGTACAGAAGTGACTTGTACATTAGCGATAAATTATTCTAACAATGAGCCATCCTACTGTACAGCTTCCTTGGCAATGGAGGAAGAAGGATAGCAAGAATAGCAAGGCGATAGGGCTCCCTGCACAGGCGAATTGCCAACAGTGACAGTAATTGTAGAAATAACCACTTATCAGGAGGCGAGTGAAACGGAAAAATGAAGCGAGAAAAGCACATGAGGTTATGTGAAAAGCCAAGCGTAGGGTAACCAGTTGTGCAATTAGGAGGACCGTGACTGACTGTGGTTTCTGCGGGGCAGCGCGCGTGGTGAGGGCACGCCAGGGGCGGATGCAACAGTTCACCGTGCACTAGTGCGAACTGTTGCAAAACCAATTTGGTGGGTGATGCACTTACCAGGGTCAGCGGAGGGTCAACGTGCCTGGGAAGCCGTGAGGATGGAATGAAGCCGTCAGAACCAGTTAAGTTGGGGGAAGGAAGGAAGGGTATTGGTGAGTGGGAACAGTCAAGTTGTGCTAAAATGCGGCGCATTAATGGAGGACTTACAGAGGGCGCGCCGGGAAAGGCGGGTGGAGCGTCGGAGGAGATGGAGTTCTTCCTCACCGAGGGAACCGATAACACGGTGTTGCTGCTGAAAGAGATGGGGATTAGCCAATCTGAACTACGGGGTGGCTGTGTGAATGAAGCTATGGCGCATAGAGGGTAGACTTACTAGGGGCGTGCCGAGATCGGCGGGTGGAGCGTAGGAGGAGACGAAGATCTTCCTTAGCGCAGGGGACGGAATTCCGGTGTAACTAAGGAAAGAGATATGGGTTAGCCGGTCGGAACACAATTGAGGTCCTGGGGGAGTAGCGGTGCTATGGAGGACGACTTACTTAGGGTCTGAGGAATTGATTTCAGGAGGCGTGTGGCATGAGTCCGAGCACATCCTCTTCAGTCAGAGACGTAGTATAAGTCTGAGCACTTCCTGGAGTGGAGGTGCAACGGTGGCGTCTGATAAGCTGAGATGCTGGAGCGCGCTGGGAATCGCGCATGCTCGGTGGACGCGCGGCCAGAGCGGTGGCCATCTTGGAGAGGGCGAGATCCTCTCGGGGGTTGGGGTGCATACTAAAGCGTATGCAAAAAAGCTTAATCGAACAAGTGAGGGGAGAACTCACTAATTAGAGAGAAGATATAAAACAAGGAAAGAGGCGAAGGAGAGTCAGAAGCCTTTTAGAATAAATGGTTGAGTGGTGCATAAGGGGATTTAAAAGAATAGCGAGGACGATAAAACTTACATATTTACAATGTGCAGAAATATTTACATATATACAATTCCAGTGAAAACATATGGAGAAAATGAGAGATTACAGAATCATATTCCACTCTTCGAGGGTGTTAAGTCCTTTTTCGATAGATCTGCATGTAAACATCCATTTGCATTCCAATTTGTTGAGGATGGCTTGTTGATCCCCGCCTCTGCTATTAGGACATACTATGTCAATCACTTGCCATCGGGGGTCTGATTCGGAATGTCCTTTCTCAATGAAGTGCTCCACAATAGAAGCCGTGATGACTCTACAGCGTATTCTGCTCGTATGTTGGCTGATTCGTGTTTTTATTTTTTGAGTGGTTTGCCCAACATAGATTAAATCACAAGGGCAGTGGATGCAGTAAATCACATTCTCAGAATTACAATTGGAAAAGAAATTCAATTTGTGCGAAAAAGTCCCATGCTCAAAGACCTTGGTGTTTTTAGTGAGTGGACACGCTGCGCAATTCCGGCATTTAAAGTGGCCCACCACTGTTGGGAGACCTAAGCTTGATTGTATAGTGTTGGAGAGGAGCAAGGGGTTTTTGTGCGCGTACCAAGTGGTCTTTGATGTTACGTCTACGTTTGAACGAGAACAGGGGTGCCTCATTAGTGATATTTATAGAGGTGATAATGGGCCAATGTTTTTTTATAATTTTCATTATTTTATTGCTCGAGGGGCAGAATGTAGTGACACAAGCAATGCGTGACATGGTTTTCTTAGGCTTGGGTTCAAGTAGGGTGTCTCTGTGTGAGTACCATGCCCTTTTCATGGAGAGTTTTACCGGGCGTTTGGGGTAGCCTCTGGTCCTACGTTTGTTGCAAAGGGCCTCTGCTTCCATAAAGAAGTCTACCTTGCGTTTAAAATTTCTACGTATCCTTAAAAATTGCCCATATGGAAGTCCGTCTCTAAGTGCTCGTGGGTGGGCACTCTTGTAATGGAGCAGCGTGTTACTTTCAGTGGGTTTTCTAGGGACCCCCCTCATCAGGTTTGACTGTCACGTCCAGGTAGTCTATCTGATTACTGCTAAAGTGATAGGGGAATTTGAGGTCAGGTTAGCAGTTATTAATCCATGTGCAGAAGTTTTGTAATTCAATCGGGTTGCCTTGCCATATCATGAACACATCGTCAATATAATGATGACAGCTTCTGATCTTGTGTCGGTAGGGATTGACTGGGTTGAGGACAAAGGATTTTTCTATGTGATCAACAAAAAGAATTGCAAAGTTTGGGGCAAAAACTGCGCCCATAGAAGTCCCTTTGCATTACTTGTAGTATTTGTCATTGAACAAGAAGTAGTTTTTGGTAAGGGCTAGCTCCAGTAGTGAAATGATAAATTCAGTGGGTACTTGGTGCGGGCTGGGACGGTTGTTCAAATGGTTTCGGATAACTGCAATGCCCTTGTCCTGAGGGTTGTTAGGCTATAGTGATTCTTTATCGAGAGTAACTAAGAGCTCGCATGTAGGATCAAATAGCTCTTGTTCATCCAGATTGATAAAGTGTGTGGTGTCTTTAACGTAGGCTAAGGTATCTTGTACCAGATCACGGATAAACCAGTCTATGTATCTGCCTAAGGACTCTAGGATCGAGCCACATCCTGAAAGAATAGGTCTGCCTGGGGGATTTTCCAAGTCTTTCTGAATCTTAGGTAATGTGAACAATACAGGGGTGCGACGGTTTTTGTTACTGAGGAAAATTAGTTCATTGTTACTAATGAAGCCCAGATCTTCAACTTCTTTTGTAATGGTTAGGATAAGGTTCTTGATTTCAGGGAGGGGGTTATGCGACAGAAGTTCATAGTGTGTGGTATTGCTTAGTTCGCGCAGGATCTCATTGTCATAGGAGGTTTTATTTTGGATGACAATACCGCCTCCTTTGTCGCATGGTTTTATGATTATCTGTTCCATGTTCTCGAGTTTGGACAGACACTTCTTCTCATCCAGGCTTATGTTGTGAGTAATTAAGTTGTGTTCCTTACACAGTTTATCCAGCTCCTTCAAGACTAGGTTTTCAAAAGTGACAACCTCAGGAAGTAGAGACCCGGTGGGCAGGTTGAAAGTTGACTTAGGACGTAGTCCTGTAGTGTCAGTATTGGGTAAAGTCTCTCTATTGAGAAAAAAATATTTTAATCTTATTTTCCTAAAAAATTGAAAACTTTCAGTCTGAATGGTGAACCAGTCAGGCTTCTCTGTCAAAACATATGAGCAGAAGATAGTGATAAGAATTGCAGTTTGAGTCCTCTACCCAGTGCATGTTTGCTGGTAATGTATTGGAAGTTTTGCTCACTGAGCTTAGCAATACCTAACTTTTCTGTCTTGGCTCCAAGCAGCCTTATGTCCGGTCTTTTTTGTGGGCACAATAACAAGGCAACGGACAAATTTGATAAGCTCAGATCCCAAACATATGCTACCAAGGATCTTCAAGAGCCTTGATAGGAGCCAAAATACTTTAACAAACCTGTGATGTAGCATTTCGTCTTAAGTTGTTTCTGCATGGCACCTCTTGTAAATCAACACAAGGTCTAGGGAACCATAGGAAGATACACTTTTAGGTGTATAAAGAATCAAGCATTTAAAACTATTTTGTATTGCCCTTTACTAGTTTGGCTAACCACAGCCCTTTCTATGTCTTACCTTATATTATGTATTTAACATTTTATAGAGGTTTAACATTTGCAGAGAACTGCTACCCATGAGGCTAGCCATAGATGATTCTGAGAGTGTGAAAGTGATAGCTGATACCTGCACCTATTGAAATAAGAACCCTTTAAACTTCTACATGTAACTCAGATGGTTAGAGTTTTATCTTGGGTGAATATCAGGAGCATTCCTATATCTGACCGCAAGGATCATATAGGAGCAAATTCCAACTATCGCAGATAAAGTAAAATATTTAACAAATGAATTTTCCTTAAATCAAATTAATTTAGGAGTTACCTTTTGTATAAAATATAAAGCTCCTGGCAAAATAGATTATAAGAAATCAGGTCCGCCCATTTAAACTCCCTGGATTTTTTGCTTTTGGACTAAATTGTTTTGGACATTTCTGTCAGTCTCATTCACTGTAAAATCTGTGAACATAGTCTGAGAGTGTTAACCACCAGTGTCCCTTATTTGAGATAAGGGTCACTGCTGTGCAGCTGGGTAAGAGTCTCTGATCTGGTTACACACAAGCACATTAGCACACATGTGTGATGAGTGTGTGAGACTACTGTTTAGCTCATCCTGGAATCTGCGCACAGGTAGCCTGTCTCAATACAAACCCTTCAGGGACTGGTACTGACCAGATGTTGTCTTTTAAATGTTTGTGGGTGTAGACATTGTAGGCCTGTAGTACTTTACTGAGAAGGCTGTTTTGTTCACTGCATTATACTTTATCAGTGAAAGTTTCAAGGTACTTAGTCCTAGAGATACCAGATAGGTATGAATCTTAGAGTTAAGATGTACATGAGTGCAGATCCACTGTCCCTTTTGTGATAGCTGGATTCCTTAAATAATGGTCATGTTTCCCTGGTTTAGCATGTGCACAGATGGAGAGCATGATGCAGTAGCTTTAGTTCCCTTCCCTTACTGATGCATTTTTGAAAACACCACTGTATTGCCACCAAGGAAATTACTCATGGTATATTTGGTTAGTGTCTCACAGGGTGAACTAGGAATCTACAATATTAGACAATAAATATTTTTGAAATCTCCTGATTTTCTTCTAGTTATAGGCCAAAGACGGCATCTATAACCATGCACCATCTCTGGAAAAAGTGTGCCCTTTGACGAAGATGGGTGAGTGAACACACCCTTAATTCACGATAAGGCCCACAGTAAAAGGCCTTTTCACTTCTAGACTTGAAGGAGGCCAAAGACCCATATGGGCTGTTCCAGGCCGAAACATGGTGACCCGACTACTAGGTGTTGTGGACGAGTGACTCATCTGCATACAACTGTCCTGTTTTTAGCCTTACACTATCCTAATTCACTTCCCCAAATAAAGATTCCCCTATAGGATAGAAGGTAATTTAACTCACTCACCACTGTCAACATTCAGACAGTCTACCTCTTGGTGGAGGCCTAGATGTCACTCGGAGAACGGGACACTCCCGTGACAAACCCTATGATGATGCAATCCACCAAACCACACTAAGCGGGGATTATAACCTAGCATACTTTGACTGTGTGGTTGAGGGTCTCTGATGAAACATTGTTGAGACTCTGGAATTAAGACTGTTGTGGTTCATTCTACCCTCCATTTTAATAAAAGGAATAAAAACACCAACAGTGTGCCAATCAGCCCTGTGTTACAGGAGAAATTGCCCTGAGAAGTTTGGTCCCCCATAGGAACTGGTTTTAGTATGGGGCAAGTAGTGCTCTGTGTCAGTTTCAGCAAATCACCTGCGGCAATCAACACATCCTCACTTTAATTAGATACAACGGTGAGGGGGCATGCATGTTATCCCCAGCCTAATAAGAACTATGGCCCTAGGCTCCCCATTCACCGATGCCCGACGCAATATAAACTGCTTCGGGCGACCCATCGCCCCAGGACAGAAACACAAACTTGAGTGCCACCAGGCACCGCTCTGTGGTGATGTGTGGTCTCTGCACATCCTTGCCTGTGCCTGGGGGTAGCAGAGCACAAACCACACCACCACCACCCACCTCTGAGGACGCAGGAGGGAAATATAAGCTGCTGGCTGCCACATCAGCACCAGAGTACTGACGGCCAGGCGGGGTGCACAGGAGTGAGCTCCTCACACTGCCCCAGGTGAGTGAAAAGATGGATGCAATGGTGGGTAGATTAAAGTATATGTGGGTGGGTGAAAGGATTTGTGAGTTAGAGAATGTGAGTGAGAGAATGGATGGGTGAAAGTGCGTGTGTGGGTTAAAAAGTGGATGAGAGAAATGGATGGGCGAAATATTGCATGGGCAAGTGAAAGGATGGGCCAAAGGTTAGATGCGTGAAAGAATGGGTGAAAGGGTGGATGGTTGAAAGGGTAGATGGGTAAAAGGATGCATGGGTGTATGTAATGATGAATAAAAGGGTGGATGAGTTAAGGGTTGACTGGGTGAGTGAAAATATGGGGAAAAGGGTGGATGGGTGAAAGGATGCATGGGCAGATTAAATTATTTGTGGATGGGTGAAAAGATGTGTGTGTGGATGAGTGGGCCAAAGGATACGTGGGTGAAAGGATGCATAGGCGGATGAAAGGATGCATGGGTGGGTGAATGAAATGATGTGTGTGAAAAAAAGGATATGTGGATGGTTGAAAGGATGGCTGCGGTGATAAGATGGTTGAAAGGATGGATGGGTGACAGTATGTGTGAAAGGGTAGATGGGTGAAAGGGTGGGTGAGTGGATGGAATGGTGAAAGACTGAATGATGGATGAAAGACTGAATCGATAACAGGATGTAAAGGTGAAAGGGTGTTTATCAGTGGGTGGATGGAAGGGTGAAAAGAAGCATGGATAGATATTTACATTGAAGAGACAAGGGAGGTCTTAAAGGGAGGGTCATGTTCACTTGCTTTGCTTTCTTGGTTCCTTCAGAGCTTTGTTTCAAAGTGGGGGGCATTTTAATTTTCTGGCTACTCTCTTGAAACCTTCTTATGATAACATTAAATGATTCAGTGATATTGAGTGTTGGTGCTAGATAGACGCCGACGACAAGAAAGTACCAAATTCTCAGCTAATAACATGGCAACGAGTTTATTATGGCTTAAAAGTGAACATGTTTACACTAATGTGCCTAGCTGTGGTGGCTAGATTTGTTTGCAGCCGCAGTTCGCCTGGGTCCTTTAGAATTGTGCAAAACCTCTGGTTCTCTTTAGAAAAAAAACTTGCACTTTATAGTTTGAATAATGTAAGAACTTTCAATTGCTGAAGATAACCTCTAAAAATTATTGTGATAGAAAGTGGTGCAGACCATCAGAATCAAATACCCCAAAGAAAATCTATCATGCATTCTTGTCACTTGCGATTTAAGTGAATGAACATCAGTTTGGATTATACGTGAAACCATACGTTCTAAACATATTCCAAAATGATCTTAATACTTTAAAATTCAGACTCTGTTTTCATTGCAATAACCACAAGGAGTGCTGTTATGATGGGGATTTTTTCCAGTTAAGAGCACATTTGTGCATTTCATATGAAACATACTTGAAAATGAAATAATCATCCATCTGGTTCATTGATTTTATGATCAGCCTCTGGATGTTCCTGCAGAGCCTCGCTAAAATTTCAAATTAAATGTTCAATAGTCTGTTAGCGTCTTTAAGTGAAAAAATAAATAGCGCCGACTTATCTCCGTACTTCGCTTTAAGTGAGACGTGGGATGTAATTAACTGTTTATCAAATGTTTTATCGTTTGCTCAATGGGACCCTAATGTAGATTGCAAGGTACCACTCGGCTTGCAGCACACTATTGTAAAGAATGTGTAATACCAATTGCAACTTGTTTGTGCCTTAAATAAAGGAACACTGATTATGAATGACACTAGTCACTTACAGTCTTCTGATGCTTATCCTCTTTATGGTGCAAATCCATATCATAAGGGTGTAATCTGGCAAATGCAAAATAATATAGAAACGAGACGGAAAAATCTCAGTGTGAATTATTCACCAAATAAATACTGCAAACAACAAACCAAGAGAATTATCTCTCGCCCGACCTCGCCTTCTTTACAGAAACCTGTACATGTTAAGATGTACATGAGTGCAGATCCACTGTCCCTTTTGTGATAGCTGGATTCCTTTAATAATGGTCATGTTTCCCTGGTTTAGCATGTGCACAGATGGAGAGCATGATGCAGTAGCTTTAGTTCCCTTCCCTTACTGATGCATTTTTGAAAACACCACTTTATTGCCACCAAGGAAATTACTCTTGATATATTTGGTTAGTGTCTCACAGGGTGAACTAGGAATCTACAATATTAGACAATAAATATTTTCGAAATCTCCTGATTTCCTTCTAGTTATAGGCCAAAGACGGCATCTATAACCATGCGCCATCTATGGTAAAGTGTGCCCTTTGACGAAGATGGGTGAGTGAACACACCCTTAATTCACTATAAGGCCCACAGTAAAAGGCCTTTTCACTTCCGGACCTGAAGGAGGCCAAAGACCCATATGGGCTGTTCCAGGCCGAAACATGGTGACCCGACTACTAGGTGTTGTGGACGAGTGACTCATCTGCATACAACTGTCTAGTTTTTAGCCTTACACTACCCTAATTCACTTCCCCAAATAAAGATTCCCTTATAGGATAGAAGGTAATTTAACTCACTCAGCACTGTCAACATTCAGACAGTCTACCTCTTGGTGGAGGCCTAGATGTCACTCGGAGAACGGGACACTCCTGTGACAAACCCTATGATGACGCAATCCACCAAACCACACTAAGCGGGGATTATATACCTAGCATACTATGACTGTGTGGTTGAGGGTCTCTGATGAAACATTCTTGAGACTCTGGAATTAAGACCGTTGTGGTTCATTCTACCCTCCATTTTAATAAAAGGTATAAAAACACCAACAGTGTACCAATCAGCCCTATGTTACAGGAGAAATTGCCCTGAGAAGTTTGGTCCCCCATAGGAACTGGGTTTAGTATGGGGCAAGTAGTGTTCTGTGTCAGTTTCAGCAAATCACCTGCGCAATCAACACATCCTCAATTTAATTAGATACAACGGTGAGGGGGCATGCATGTTATCCCCAGCCTAATAAGAACTATGGCCCTAGGCTCCCCATTCACCGATGCCCGACGCAATATAAACTGCTTCGGGGGACCCATCGCCCCAGGACAGAAACACAAACTTGAGTGCCACCAGGAACCCCTCTGTGGTGATGTGTGGTCTCTGCACATCCTTGCCTGTGCCTGGGGGTAGCAGGGCACAAACCACACCACCACCACCACCCACCTCCGAGGATGCAGGAGGGAAATATAAGCAGCTGGCTGCCACATCAGCACCAGAGTACTGACGGCCAGGCGGGGTGCACAGGAGTGAGTTCCTCACACTGCCCCAGGTGAGTGAAAAGATGGATGCAATGGTGGGTAGATTAAAGGATATGTGGGTAGGTGAAAGGATTTGTGAGTTAGAGAATGTGAGTGAGAGAATGGATGGGTGAAAGTGCGTGTGTGGGTTAAAAAGTGGATGAGAGAAATGAATGGGTGAAATATTGTATGCGCGAGTGAAAGGATGGGCCGACGGGTAGATGCGTGAAAGAATGGGTGAAAGGGCGGATGGTTGAAAGGGTAGATGGGTAAAAGGAAGCATGGGTGTATGTAATGATGAATAAAAGGGTGGATGAGTTAAGGGTTGACTGGGTGAGTGAAAGGATGGGGAAAAGAGTGGATGGGTGAAAGGATGCATGGGTGAAAGGATGCATGGGCAGATTAAATGATTTGTGCATGGGTGAAAAGATGTGTGTGTGGATGAGTGGGCAAAAGGATGCGTGGGTGAAAGGATGCATAGGTGGATGAAAGGATGCATGGGTGGGTGAATGAAATGATGTGTGGGTGTGTGAATAAAAGGATATGTGGATGGGTGAAAGGATGGCTGCGGTGATAAGATGGTTGAAAGGATGGATGGGTGACAGGATGTGTGAAAGGGTAGATGGTTGAAAGGGTGGGTGAGTGGATGGAATGGTGAAAGACTGAATGATGGATGAAAGACTGAATCGATAACAGGATGTAAAGGTGAAATGGTGGTTATCAGTGGGTGGATGGAAGGGTGAAAAGAAGCATGGATAGATATTTACATTGAAGAGACAAGGGATGTCTTAAAGGGAGGTTCGTCTTCACTTGCTTTATTTTCTCGGTTCCTTCAGAGCTTTGTTTCAAAGTGGGGGCATTTTAATTTTCTGGCTACTCTCTTGTAACCTTCTTATGATAACATTAAATGATTCAGTGATATTGAGTGTTGGTGCTAGATAGACGCCGACGACAAAGTACCAACAGGCACATGCATCAAAGGAAAAACCGGTCGCAAACGGGCAGATTCTCAGAATCTGCCCCTTTGCGACTGGTATTTTTGCATTTGGGATGCATCATCCCAAATGCAAAAATCGCAATTTAAGGAATCTCTAAAATGCGACTACTTAAATTTCGATTGCATTTAAGGAATCTCAAATTGAGATTCCTAAAATGCAATGCATTAAAGTAAAAAAATTAGCGATTTCGCTAATAGGGGAAGCAAATTACCATGAAGTTGAACTTCATGGTAATTTGCAAAGACTTTGAAAAAAGCACTTTTGTGCATTTTTCAAAGTTTCATGTTGCGCACACACATTTAGGGCATGTGTGTGTGCAACATATGTGCACAGATCAATTTCAGGGGTGCAATAGGGTGTCATTTTGACACCCTTGCACCCTTGAAATTGCATGAGCAATTTGCGACTACCTACTGGTACTCGCAAATTGCTCATGCAATCTCCAATTCATTCCTATGGGTCTGGAGGCCCATAGGAATGAATGGGTCGGCATTCCTTAATTGCGACTCGCAATTTGCGAGTTCCAATTAAGGAATGTGTAGGAATCGCTAATTTTTATAGCGATTCCCACATTCATAGGCTTTTGCAATTCCTTAATAATCGCAATTAAGGAATCTCAAAAGCCTACGTTGATGCATGTGCCAGCAAATTCTCAGCTAATAACATGGCAACGAGTTTATTATGGCTTAAAAGTGAACATGTTTACACTAATGTGCCTAGCTGTGGTGGCTAGATTTGTTTGCAGCCGCAGTTCGCCTGGGTCCTTTAGAAATGTGCAAAACCTCTGGTTCTCTTTCGAAAAAAAACTTGCACTTTATAGTTTGAATAATGTAAGAACTTTCAATTGCTGAAGATAACCTCTAAAAATTATTGTGATAGAAAGTGGTGCAGACCATCAGAATAAAATACCCCAAAGAAAATCTATCATGCATTCTTGTCACTTGCGATTTAAGTGAATGAACATCAGTTTGGATTATACGTGAAACCATACGTTCTAAACATATTCCAAAATGATCTTAATACTTTAAAATTCAGACTCTGTTTTCATTGCAATAACCACAAGGAGTGCTGTTGTGATGGGGATGTTTTCCAGTTAAGAGCACATTTGTGCATTTCATATGAAACATACTTGAAAATGAAATAATCATCCATCTGGTTCATTGATTTTATGATCAGCCTCTGGATGTTCCTGCCGAGCCTTGCTAAAATTTCAAATTAAATGTTCAATAGTCTGTTAGCGTCTTTAAGTGAAAAAATAAATAGCGCCGACTTATCTCCGTACTTCGCTTTAAGTGAGACGTGGGATGAAATTAAACTGTTTATCAAATGTTTTATCGTTTGCTCAATGGGACCCTAATGTAGATTGCAAGGTACCACTCAGCTTGCAGCACACTATTGTAAAGAATGTGTAATACCAATTGCAACTTGTTTGTGCCTTAAATAAAGGAACACTGATTATGAATGACACTAGTCACTTACAGTCTTCTGATGCTTGTCCTCTTTATGGTGCAAATCCATATCATAAGGGTCTAATCTGGCAAATGCAAAATAATATAGAAACGAGACGGAAAAATCTCAGTGTGAATTATTCACCAAATAAATACTGCAAACAACAAACCAAGAGAATTATCTCTCACCCGACCTCGCCTTCTTTACAGAAACCTGGACCAACGCCTCCTCCGCCCCCGCCTACGCCATCCTGGACAGATACAAGAACCACCAGGGAGGAGGACTCGCCATCGCGCATAAAGACTCCCTCAGCCTCGTCACTTCGAGCATCATCTTCCCCGCCACCGAGCTCCTGCACTTCTAAGTCCAGACCAGTCCTATCTCCACAATCCACCGCACCCTCCCCCAGGCCCTCTTCACCAACACCATCACTGACCTCAACGCACCCCACGCCATCGCATCCATGGAGTGCACACTCACCTGAGACCTGAACTTCCACCTCGACAACCCCAGCGACCCCAACTCCACCACCCCACTGGACATCCTCGCCAACATCGGACTGAAACAACTGGTCCCCACGCCAACCCACAAGGCAGGAAACACCCTCGACCACATGTTTGCAAGAGGAAACAGCATCCACTTCAGTCACACCACGCAACCCCCGTGGACGGACCACCACTGCGTACACTTCCTCGACGACAAACCCTAGCCGCCCAAACCCGCCCCGAACCCTCCACGAAGGAACTGGAGCTGAGTCACCGAGGTGCAGCTTAACTCAACCCTCAACCGCCACACCCCCCCCACCACCACAACAGACACCAACCTCGCAGCCAGGGAACTTCACACATGGATTTCCAACTGCGCCCACAAGCTCGCCTGCTACGCAACTCCGACAGACAGTGCTCCAGGAAAGCCACCTGGTTCACTACCGACCTCCATGAAGCCAGATGCACATGCAGATGCCTCGAGAAGAACTGGAGAAACAGCAAGACACTTGAAAACCACACCACCTACAAGAATGCCTGGATGGAATACCACTGATGCATCAGAAACACCAAACATCCACAACAAAATCCTCGCCAACTCCAGCAACTCCAAGGAACTCTTCAGCTTCATCCAGGAATTCACCAAGCCCCCCAGCAAAGCCACGGAGATCACCCCCTACCAGGACCTCTGCAACAAGCTCAGATCCTACTTCCTCCTGAAGATCAAATCATCTACGACAACTTCAATGACCAAGCACCTGACTCCGCAACCATCCCGCCCACTGGCAACACCAGCCAACCCACCATCTCCGTTTGGACACCGGTCACGACCGAAGAGACTGCTTCGACCATAAAAGCAGTCTCCTCGGGGGGCCCCCATAGGCCCCTGCCCACCACACATCAACCACAGAGCAGCCACCGCCATTGTGCCAAAATTATGTCGCACCATCAACGTCAGTTTCGAGATCAGCACTTTCCCCGACGACTGGAAATGCGCAGAAGTCAGAGTCCTGCTCAAGAAGCCCTCTGCAGATCCCACGGACCTCAAAAACTACCGGCCCATCTGGTCCTCCCCATCACAGCTAAAGTCGCTGAGAAGACCCTTAATGCAGAACTTACAAGGTTCATCGAAGGCAACTCCATTCTTGACCACTCTCAATCAAGTTTCTGCAGCAACCACAGCATCGAAACCGCCCTGCTCGCCACCACAGACGACATCAACACCCTCCTTGACCAAGGCCACACCGCTGCCTTCATCCTACTCGGCCTGTCAGCAGCGTTCGACACCGTCTCCCACTGCACTCTCGCCGCTAGACTACATGAAGCCGGCATACATGGATCCGCTCAAACCTCTCCGGCAGAAGCCGAAGGATCAGTCTGCCACCCTTCCTCTTCAAACCCACGGAAATAAACTGCGGAGTACACCAGGGGTCATTGCTCAGCCCAACTCTCTTCAACATCTAAATGGCCCTCCTCGCTGCCATCGTCAGACAGCACAGGCCTCAGCATAGTATCCTACGCTGACGACACACAGCTCATCCTCTCCCTCACCAAGGACCCCACCACCACCAGACTCCACTTCCATGAAGGAATGCAGGATGTCACATCCTGGATGAGCAACAGCTGCCTGAAGATCAACTCAGAGAAGACAGAAGTCCTCGTCCTCGTAACAACCCCATCACCATGGAACAACGCCTGGTGGCCCACCTCCCTGGGCAGCCCTTTGATCGCCACCATCCAAGCCAGAAACCTCAGCATCGTACTCGACTCCTTCCTCACCATGAACCGACAGGATAACACCGTCGCCTCCAGCTGCTTCAACACCCGTAAGACTTTCAAAAGAATCCCCCTTCTAGTCAAGGAAGACAGTGACCCACACACTCATACCCAGCAGACTTGACTTCGGAAAAACCCTCTACACCGGCATCAACAAATCTCTAATCTGCAAGCTCCAGATGGTAAAGAACACCGCAGCCAGACTCTGCTTCGGCATCCCTCACTACGAGCACATCAGCCAACACCTATGGAATCTCCACTGTCTCTCTGTTGAAAAGAGAGTCACTTTCAAGATACTCACCTACGCGTGCAAACGCCTCCACAACACCGGACCACAATACCTCAACGAGAGAATCACCTTCCACATACCCAAAAGAAACCTCAGATCCGCCAACCTTGCCCTCACTGAAACCCCACACATCCACAGAGCAGGGAGAAGAGGCTTCTCCTACATCGCGGCCAAGACCTGGAATGAGCTCCTGATTGACATCAGACGTGCCCCCTCCCTGAACACCTTCAGGAAGGCTCTCAAGACATGGCTCTTTTGACTGAACGGAACTGTGGACCCCACCCCCAGTGCCTTGAGAAGTACACTTATAATTCCCTGATTGATTGATTGAGTGAGCAAACATGATAGGAGCGCATCAAGATAATGTAATGCAAACTAAGAAAACAGGTTTTAATCTAGGTGATTACCACTTCATTTGCATGAACATAGAACCCCTGAGGCAAATCCAGAAATGAATACAAAACACAGCTCTCCCAAACACAAGCCATGAGAGCCTTCAAGATCATTAGGCAATCTCCTTATGGAAACATGCGGCTCAAAACCACCTAATACCACACCCAGAAATTGTAATACTGCATGATGAGGTACTTGTTGAGCAGCTGTATTGCCCCACTTACCTTTAGATCCAATGAAATTGTGAATAGTCACTGGAATTGATGATTTTGGATCAAGTCCTACATGTTTTGCTCAAAATCCGAGCTATGTTCCATATGGAGATTTCACCAGGTTTTTCCTGGTGCAATATGTGTCAGATAAAGGCATCAGATGGTGTTCCTGAAAGGATTGTAATCCTCATTCAGTAAATCCAGTTACTGACTAAACTGGAAATATATTTAAACTCAAATTAGAGTGGGGAACAAAAACTAATTTCTGTTCACATCAGTTCTTCTCTCCCTACACCATCACATCAACCAACTGCCCGTATACAGAAATCGAAAACGTCTGCATGTGGCACAGAAAAACATACATCTCCATAAAATAAAGGTATGTAAAAGCATCAACAGCAAAATATGTATGGCCCACTAGTGTATACATTTCCAAACTTTACCCTTGAAATATGAATAAAAAAGTATATGCACATTCTCTATTTTTTAAAATTATTTTTTATTGTTAATCAAAACAACATCACAGCTTATATTTGATAGAGATCATAAGGCATGGTAGTCAGTGACACATTACACACAATTCCATATTATCCTGTGAAGTATACTTTACAGTGTATGATAGAACATTAAGTTACTAGGTCCTCAAGGGGCGGTTGTGCCGGTAACACGGGTGGCTCACATATGGTACCTCTACAGTCATTCCATTTCTTCCATATTGGTATCCATTTTCTAGTGCATCCTTTTGTGACATATACTGTTTTTTCTTGAAACATAGACCAATCAATGTCCCCTTCCCATTCCCTCAGCGTCAGGGCTACGTGGACTTCCTTGCAATGTTCCTCTTAGCGACCATCAAGCCTAGTGTTACCCAGGTTTTCTCTTTGCTTCCCAAGTCAGTCGGCTCCCAAAAATTAGGAGACACCGCTTAGCCTCCATTGTTATTGTCTGCCCCACAACTTCCCCCATACACAAGGTAACTGCCCTCCAATATCGCGCAATGTCAGGGCATTCCCACAGTATATGAAAAAAAGTGCCTTCTCGGCCACACCGCCGTATACAATTAGCTTCATTTCCATGCCCCATCCTGACCAAAGTCGGCCCGGTAACATATATCCTGTGCAGTATTTTTAGTTGCACCAGTTTCAGCTTTGAGGATATTGCCCTCTCCCTTGGGGATGCCAGCACTTCCATCCACTCCTCCTCATCAAGTTCTGTTATGTCCCTTTCCCACTTTGCACGGAGCCATGGGAGGGGATCAGGTGAACAATTTATACGTTTTAGGTATGTCAGGAAAATTACCTTCTTGAGCATATAGCCGTCCAGAAGCCTATCCTCGAGAGGAGAGGCCTCAGGAGGGGTCTCCCCCTTCGGGATAACAGTGTATAGTGCGTGTCGCACCTGCAAATATCTGAATCTCTCAGTATCTGCAAGCTCAAACTTATGTTGGAGGGCTGTGAAGGGCATTACCTCTCCCTTTTTCCAGAGATCGCCCACTCGAGAGATCCCTGTCATATCCCACCTATCAAACCCCTTCGTCTTCCAGAGATCCCCCAGTCGTTCAGAGTCCCATAGCAGGGTGAAGTTATGGTTTTTGCCCATCCCATATTTTTCTGGACCTGGTGCCATACCTGTACAGAGTGTTTTGTAGGGCCTGTCAGGGGGAATTTGGCAGGTTTAGAATATAATGCTTGTGTATAATTCCCCCCGGAGAGAAGCCACCTATCCATGGCATAGCCAGAATCAGTAGGGGGCCGGTATATACAGTGGTTGATAGCTGCTAGTTGTGCCGCCCAGTCGTATTAATTAATATTTGGCAAACCGATTCCCCTTTCATACAAGCTCCGCACTAACCTCGGTAATACGATTCTCGGCCGACCACTGCCCCAGAGCAACGTTCGCTGTGCACTTTCCACCTGTCTGAAAAATGATGTGGGGATGATGGCAGGTGAATTTTGTAGGACGTATAAGAGCCGAGGCAGGGACATCCTTTTAAATAATGCGGCTCTCCCCAATAGTGACAACGGAAGTGATTGCCATTGTTCTACATCAGACTTCAGCCGCTGCAACTATGGTAAGGAGTTAGCACTATAAAATAATTTGGGATCCTTAGTGATAAAAATTCCCAAATATATAAAACCCTCTGTCACTATCTTGAGTTTATATTCTTTCGGTAGGACCGGCCGTTTGCCCTGAAGTACAAAAATGTGCGATTTTGACCAGTAATTGTGTACCCGGAGTATGTACCGAAATTAGTAAAGATGTTAAGGACTCTACGCAGGGATCTATATGGGGAAGCCAAGTAAAAAAAATGTCGTTCATGTAGAGTGATATACGGTCCTTCCAGTCATCAGCCCAGCGCAGCCCTCTTAATACTGGGTCTCGTCGGATCCAGCAGGCCAAGGGTTCTAGAGTAAGCGCAAACAGCAGGAGGGACAGGAGACACCCCTGTCTAGACCCCATGTGGAGATGGAATATAGCAGATTTTTTGTTGTTGACCACTACCTGCGCTAGTGGGTCAGTGTATAAAAGTCGGACCCAATTGATAAATTTAGGACCAAATCCCAACCTTTCCAAGATAGTTAAAAGGTATGGCCACTTTATGGTGTCAAACGCCATGGTGGCATCTAGAGACACCACGACTGCATCTTCCATTATGGTGTCAGCCCTTCTCATAGTGCCATGCACCCTCCTTAAATTCAGGGATGTGTTAAGGGACAGCATAAACCTGGATTGGTCGAGATGGACCAGCTCAGGAAGGACGCGAATCAAGCGGGTGGCAAGCAATTTGGCCAATATTTTGGCCTCGGCGTTTAGCAGCAATATGGGATGGTGCAACGTGCAACTGTCTCTTGGCTTCCCTTCCGTAGGTATCAGTGCCAGGGTGGCCAATCTTTGGTCCTGGGGAAGGGATCCCTTCTCAAGACTCTCTATGAACATTGCCCTGAGGTAGGGGGCTAGCTTATCAGGCCTTAGTTTGTACAGTTCTATCGGAAGGCTGTTAGGGACCATTGCTTTTCCGGTCTGGAGGGAATGAATAGCCTGAGCTAATTCGTCTGATGCGATATCTCCCTCCAACGAATATCTTTCCTCGTCCGCCAATACCGGTAGACAAATTCCTGCCAGTAGTTCTTTAATTTCCACCTCTTGTCTGATGGACCTAGAAGGGTAGACAAAGTCATAATATCTACCAAACTCGTCTGCAATGTCCTGCAGATCAGTGAGTTTTCTCCCGTTTGCTGCCCAAAGTTCCATGACAAGTCGGCTAGCTGCTTCCCTCCTGTATACACAGGCTAACAGTTTCCCAGCCTTGTCCCCCAGCTCATATACACTCCCCAACTTGGGGCAGAGCATAGTTTTGGCAGCTTCTCTCGCCTCGGATATATATTCCTCTTGTGTTAAATGGAGAATATGTGTTGTGTTTTGGTCTGCTGACATCACAAGGCCCTCCTCCAATATGAGAATTCGTTTGTTTTTCTTTTTTCGCTCCGGAGATCTGAGATAGTGCCTGTCCCCTTATCACTGTTTTAAAGGCCTCCTAAAGGACCCGAGCTGAGGCAACCATGCCGTCATTTTCAACAAAGTAATGTTCAATTGCTTGCTCTAGTTTTGATTTAATTGTGGGGTTTCGAAGATACCAGGGGCTAATAGGTGCAACCCGAGTACAGTCTCACTTCCCATACTCCATGTGCAGCCAAACTGGGGAGTGGTTGGATATTCCGCTAGCTAGGTGTCTTACTTCTTTGACATAGCCAACCTGTGCCACTGGGGCGAGGATATTATATGAGCGGGAAAAGCTTTTGTGGACCCCAGAGTGAACTGTGTATTGTGTCTCTGTAGGGTCATACACCCTCCACATGTCCACCAGTCGCATAACTTCAAGGAAGCATGGGAGGTGCAGCCATGAGGGAGGTATATCTCTAGGGGGGTAGCGATCCAGCGTCCCAGAAACCACTGAGTTTCGGTCTCCTCCTATTACCTTTCTACCATTGGGAAACGTAAGTAGTACCCCCCAGGTCTTTAAATGTAATTTCCTGCAATCCAGGTGACAAGTACAGTGACAGCAGTGTCAGTGCTTCACCATTCTACTGTCCAGACACTGCCCCATATCTCCCCAGATTGTCAGTGTAAACCTGAACTATTGGCATTTTTAATATGCCAACTCCCCTGGAGCCCATCATGAACCCGGAGTGTGCCACCAATTGGTAGCCCCATCTAGCTAGGTCCTTGCACATGTTTCCTATGAGGTGCGTCTCTTGGAGCAATACCACCTCTGAGGCATGTCGTTTAAGAAACGGCAAAATAATCCCTCTTTTAATTTTATCCCGCAAGCCATTCACATTCCACATTCCAGGACAACAGCTTAATCTGTTTCTCACTTGTAGTGCCCATCTCTTCGGCTATTATTCGCTGTTGGAGGGGGCACCCAGCGATGTCCCCGGAACACCCACCATCACACAATAGAATAGAACCCTGTGCGAACCGTCGTGATCTCAACACCGAGTTCCTGGTCACTATGTTTTCCATGCTTAGACTTGCTGATTACAATTCTGTGACAAACAAAAAATTACCCTACAAAAACAAGACTCCAAACCCCCCCACCCTGTTACCCTTCCTGCTCCCCTGCAATCTCGGCTCAAAACTGCCCATGACTCCAATAGTGCAGAGTGCCTGTCACCCTATCCAAGAAAACTAACTAGAAATTGGAGGGGGAAGGGGTAGTAGACTCCCACCCAATGGACCCCCAACTGCTACTATTTGTTGCCCATTAACCATATATGGACATGCATCATATACAAATATAATCAAATAGTGCAGAAAATGTTCACTTGGCCTGCTCAGCGCAGCGTCTCGGTTCATCCGGTGTCATTAGAGGTGAGGGCAATGTATTAGTCTCGCTGCGAACAGTTTCCGGCGTGGCAAAAAGTTCACTGGCCAGTTCAAATGCCTAAGTCTTATCTTGCGTTGTGAACCTTCGCTGGCCTCCAGTCCTCCAACCATTCTTGTGCTGCTTCCGGCGTGTCAAAAAACCAAGTCTTGCTGTCCGCTTCTACTCGCATCTTTGCCGGGAATAACATCGCATAACGAATGCCTTTATCCCTCAGCTAATTTTTAACATCCAGGAAAGTGCGAAGTTGGTATTGAACCGCAATGGTAAAATCCGGGAAAAAGGCTAGTTCACTGTTGTCAATCTTTAGGGGAGGGTTAGCAAGTGCTGTTTGTAAAATACTGTCTGGGTTGATACTTCTTGTGCAACCTTCGTAATCATCCAGTTGGGCATCCAACTTTTTCTGCGCCATTTGAAGATTTTTGATTTCTTTACATATTCGGTGGATGTCGCCACTTAGTTCCTTAGTCACCCCTTCCATGGTTTTCACTTTTTTGCTAGTGTTTTGCAAATCGGTACTGATCAATGCCATTTTGATGGATATTGTGTCCATTCTGTGTTCCAGTGAGGTACGCACCCCAGCTATGGCTGCCATTACATCTACCAGTGTCGGTTCCCCTCCAGATGGCGCCGACGATTTTACCCCCCCCCCCCTTGGTTGCCCCCTATTGTTCGCACCCTTTGTGAGTGGTGGATTTATCCAGCTTTGTCTGACGTGTAGTCCTCTGTCCCTTTTGCCCAGACATGACGCAGCGGCGTAAATGGAGTGCTGATCACCAGCACTATGTCCTCGTGGTTCACGCTCCTCTCACAGCACACCAAATCAAACACTCAAGATGCTTCCAGAGTGCCGTCTCACTAGGGCTGGCAAATGTATGGTTCACTGACCTCAGTATTTCATAGATGTCTTGCCTTCTAATTACTCCTTCCTCCAGCGAAGTATATGCTGACCAGTGGCTACTAGCTGTGAGCTACTGTCCTCAGTTTGTGTGTGTTGTGCCCACTGTGGCTTTGGATCTGGGTCTCCAGCACACACAGTGCAGCTTTGCAAGTGTTGAGCCAGGATTTACTTCCCCCAAAGTGACTCACGCCGCCGTGGCGCGGTGCGACTCACCCATCCGTCGGTCCCGATCCACTGCTGATGGGTAGACCGTTTAATCAGGTCACGGCCCCCCCATCTGGAGATTTGGTGCGTGTGGGCTCTCCGCCCTCAGTTTCGGTCGGCGCACTGGACTGCGGCCCTGCCTATCAGGCTTTCGACAGGACTGCTGGGTGGTAGGTGGTTCGGGAGTTGCAGGGCTGTGCCACGGACCGCTGATGCATCTCCGGTCCCTGTGGCAGCCACTCCGGTAAGGATTCTGATGGCAGGAGCGGGGGGGGGGAAACAACGAGAGAAACTTCACTGACGCCCCCTTTGCCTGTTGGGGTCCGGATGCAAAACGTTGGGCACAGGCCTCCGGGGCGCAGCCACGACCTGACAACTGCGGCCGCCCCTCAAGGAGGTCCCGGCCGGCTGCGCAGTTACTCTAGCCCACGGATTCTGGGCCCGATCTTCGCTCCGTTTCGCTTCTCCCGGGAGTCTCACTTTCCGGTGTATGGTACCACAGTGGAGGTACCGCACACACCCTGCCGATCGTTTGGGGGAGAGAACGGATATATGTGCGGATAGGGAGGCGGTTTCAGGCCATCGGCGTCAGGAGCTTCACCGCCTCGCAACCATTGAGCTCGGCAGTCAAGAGACGGTCAAATTTATGCACATTCCTAATTAGATCCCTAAACCTGATTGGGAGGTGTGACATTCTGCTCACTGCCTACCCAGAAGACATATGTTTAGAAAATAATGTGTCATTCACAACACCCCCTCCAAACAGTGAACCCCACAGAGGTGGAAATTCTATACGTGGTTCATCATGTTTCAAATATTTTTATTACGTTTTTCAATTAATCAACGTTGCATTACACAGTTATTCAATTCAATACGCATCACTTCATAATGTGAATTTGAAGATTTTTTTAAACATAGCCAGAAATATAAAATACAACATAATTAAACACAAGTAAAGAGGCTAATCTTAGTTAGCCTCTATTATCCAACAGCTTTAAGTTTCATATATTTTGCTGAGCCAGGTTTACATTACCTCAGTTAACTAAATAGGCTTAATCACTAAGGCCCCGATTACGAGTTGCCAGACTCGCACGGGCGCAGTGTTGGCAGTCTTCTGACCTCCCTATTATGAGTCAGGCGGTGGGACAAATAACTAGGCCTGCTTGGCATCCATCCTTCTAACGTTGGTCAGTTGATTAACACTAATCTTTGTTATGAACAAAGCTTAGAAACGGCAGGAAAGAAATTGAAATCCGTAAAAAAAAATATGGCATTAGTGCTGTAACATTGCATCCGTATTCATTCAAATTTATGTTTACCCTCTCTTTTCAGGGTTTATGCATATTTAATTTGTGTGTCTGACTAAGTTAAAGTTGCAACTTCAATATTTCCACATGCTTGTAAACGTGCACACACACGCGTGCATGTGGGTTACTATCGGGTTGTTGCAATACTCTCAAATGAAAACATTCACTTTATTGCATAGAGATGTGCGCAAATAGACATTTATTTGAAGAAATCTCAGCCCTTTTGAAGATCCTGTTGCTTCCAGTACGCCTAGACTGTGCTCTGATAGTCTTTTTTCAAAATATGGAAGTGCGAGGACAAGTTTGTGGTAAGTAATAGTCCTTTATTATATGAATGCATGACAGGACAAGTGAAGTACAACCATCTCCATCAAGTGCAATGCCCCAACTCCCTCAATACCCACATTCTATTCCCCTGACATTCCCAAGGTTCAATGGACGGCACATAGACCCAACACATCCTCCCCCTTTTCCACAACACATAGAACCCAACACATCCTCCCCCTACAAATTGTCTATAGATCAAAACAAAAACATAGATGGAAAGAAAAGAAAAACAAAGAGAACACATTAAAAGGCATTGCGAAACATGTATGTATATATGTACATGTGGAGTACATGGCAACCTAACAATTATCGCACAAAATCACACAGCTTGGAAGATGGTTTCCTAATCCTGGAGGAAACTCTCCTCTTTTCCCCGTCAAACAAAACATGTTCCCCACTTCCAGCACTCAAATCAACACTGTTCTTGCGAACATCATGTGCAATGGAAATCTTGTCCTTATTCTACCCCTTTCCATTTTGCAATCTGACTACATTCTTCCTCACATCCACAACCTTATGCGGAGAGAAAAACCTGGAATCCTTCTTGGTGGTAATTCTGGGTACCTTGACCAACAACAACCTTAGACTCTCTTCCTCGAATCCCCACATATTTGTCCTGAGCTTTCTGTCTTTTCTTACCCAAATCTTCTAATTTCTGCTAGGAAATGAAGAAACGCCCCATCCACTGGCTTATCATCTTGGACGCAGGCAACCTGCCCCTTAATAATGTAAAGGGAGTTAGACCAGTATCTGCATTGGGGGTAGTGCGGACAGCGCACAACAACTTACGTAATTCTTCCTTACAATTCAAACCACCAGACCTGGCTAACTGTACATTGTCTTTAATAACCCTGTTAAAATGTTCTACAAGGCCATTGCTTCTAGGATGGTATAAGGATGTCTTGGTGTGCTTAACGCCCAAAAAGCTTAAGAAATCAGAAAATTGTGTTGACGTGAATCGACAACCATTATCCGATTTCATCAGGAGTGCCTGCCCTAACAAAAATAGATTCCAAACATTCAATAACGTTGGAAGTATTGGGAGACTTAATAAACTAAATTTCCGGGCAACGGCTATGAAACCCTACAACAACAATACCATATTCTAACATGCCTCCAGAAATAACCAGGGGGCCAATGATGTCAGTGGCTAATTTCCCCCATGGCTTATCGGGAAGCTCAATGGCTTCAACAGGACTGGGAATGGTAATTTGACACTTGTTACTGCCAGCACAACTGACACAATCTCTAAGAAAATGCTCCACAATTCTGGCCAACCCTGGCCACCAAAAACATTCCCTGATCCTTCTCGTCATGGCACGCATACTGATGTACACCTCATGAGCCAGAATAAGGACTCTGTTCCTCATATTCTCAGGAACAACCAACACACTGGACTGGTAAAGGAGATCGTTGATGATAGACAACTCCTCAAAGACATGTTTGTAAGCATCACTATTTCCCCATCAGACTTCCACTCAGACGAACGTTGACGAATTCCATTTTTCACCCCAGTAATCTGCACATCAGCATCACAAGCACTGAGCCATTCACTTTCCAGTATGGCCCCATCACATCTCTGTTCAACAGCACACACCAGATCCGTGTCCATATTCTCTGATGTTTCACCCTCATCAACCATATTCTAAGTAGGAAGACGGGACATACAATCTGCCAAAACATTTTTGGCTCCTGGAACATATTCAACAGTGTAATTATATTCTTGAAGTCTATATTGCTATTTGACAATCCTGGGTGTGGCTCATTCAATGCCTTTGGTAGTAAATAACTGCACCAAGGGCTTGTGATCAACACAAACAGTGCGATGATAACCCCATAAGTACATTTTGAAGTGGACAATGCCCCACCAACATGATAAGGCTTCTCGCTCGATCATCGAACAGGATGATTCAGCACCCTTCAAGCTCCTCGAAGCAAAGGCTACAACCTCATTCTTGCCCTCTCTATGCTGCATGAGAACAGCACCTAGACACATCTGACTGGCATCAGTCATGATGATGGTTTCATCACAAGCATTGAATGGTTTCAAGGGTATGGCATGAACAAGTTCTTTTTTGATAAGACTAACTTCATGATCACACAGGTTACACCAAACAAATGTTACATTCTTTTTTAGTAGATTTCTCATGTGATAAGACTTCTCCATACACTTGAGAATGAATCTTGAATAAAATTCAATTGGACATAGGAAAGATCTTAATTGATCCTTGTTCTTGGGAGGATCAAAATCATTACTAGCCTTAACAAGGTTAAGCTTAGGTTCCACACCCTTGGCAGACAATTTATAACCTAGGTAATCAATATTGGAAACACTAAATTTATATTTTTCCGTACCTTGGGTTACACCTCTTGCCTTTAAAACAGATAAAGCTTGATGCATGCTGACATCATGCTGATCTTCATCATTGCCAAACACTAGAACATCATCTTGAAATGCGACAACCCCCTTAATATTCTTAAACATGCCTTCTACCACCCGTTGAAATACGGCGGACGCTGAAGCTAACCCAAAGGGCATGCGCTTGAATTGAAATAAACCTTCTGGGTAAATAAAAGATGTTTAATGTCTAGAATCAGGATGAAGGTTGATTTGATGGTATGCAGAAGTCATGTCCAACAAACTGAAAATATTGCCAACCTCCAAAGTGCAAAGCATTCCAGTGATGTTTGGCAAAGGGTGGCGATCGATCCAGATTTGTTTGTTAAGATCGCGTAAATCCACACACATGTGGACAGAACCATTAGCCTTGTGTGCTAATACAGCACGCAAGGCTAACGGAACTCTTCTCACTTTGTGTGCTACTGGGTAAGATTAATCAATCAAGCTGATCTTATGGGTATAACCCTTCAGGATACCTAGACCCTTATGGAAAACTTCAGGAAATTGCATTTCCCACTTGTTTGTGTTTGACAGGCAAAATGGGAAGATAGCTGTCCTTCAACACAACCTGAGCAGGATTATTAGGGTCAAGTAAAATGCCTAGGTTCTTCTGATTGTGCCTACCTAACAAATATGAGTCATCCTTGGCTACATATACAACCCCATCAGGGCTATTAGTTTGAAACTTCAAGGTGGCAGGGAATTCCCCACCACATCAATGATCTTGCCACCGTATCCCACAGGATGAAGTTTGGAGTCAATCAATTGAGTACTTTTAAAATGGTTGTGCCAAACTTTCTCACTCAACAAAGTATAAGGTGAACCAGAGTCAGCCATTACCTTCGCATCAATGCCATTGATACTCACTATGCAAAACAGCCTTACAAAATCATTCAAACCAATGCAACAGACAGAATCGTCAGCAGTATCATCCTTGACCTTGAACACTTTGTCATCCTCACTAGAATAATGCTCTTCCTCATCACCCTTACTGGGACTCACTCAATACTTCTTTTTTCTTCTGTTGGACCCTATTGGAAGATCTACAAACTTTGCCAAAATTAACCTTTACGCATACAATTATGACATGTGCGGTCCTTGGCAGGACAAACAGTAGCATTCCCTAAATGAGAAGGACTGCCACAATGATAACACTCTAATTGTCTGAATGTAAGTCTCTTAAATGACTTGTCTGATGTTTTACTAGTGTCAGATGTATTTACGGGAGTTTCCTTGACCTTGGGCATAGAATACTTGGATTTCACCGCTAAAACATAAGAAGAGTGAGATTTCTCTTCTGTCACAGTCAATTGACTCATGAAGGCTGTGGTGCTTTTAATCCTAGAAGCAATTTCTACAGCTTTCTCCAACGTAAGATTAGGTTTAGATAATAGGGCCTCTTGAATTTTCTTGTTGTTAGTTTTCTCTACCAGTTGATCACGGATCATTTCATCCACAAAGTCCCTATACTCACATGAAACAGCCAAATTCTTAAAGCTCCAACATAACTAGCAGCTTATTCACCTGAAATTGGACCTCTTCTATAGAATTTGTCTTTTCATTATAACATTCTTCCTTGATTTTATTCTCAAATCCAGTGCTTTTAAAGCAGTGGCGTACTCATCAAATCACTGTCCCTCTTACCTTCACCTTCTCTAACCCAAATAGGATCAGAAAGGAATGTGCTTGAGGATTTTGCGTCCTTCTGAACCTAGACAATGACAAAGAATAGCAAATTTCTTCTTGTGTGTAAATGAATCACCTTCTAAGGCATCCAAATACGCCTCAAAGGCTTCCTTTCATTGCTACCAGGCAGGTGGAGGAACCAGTGAGTGCTGCATTGAGAACTCGGGGTACTGACTGTGCAAAAGACCCAACTCTGTTAAAATGCGAAGAAATGTGGCAAGGAAGGTACAGATTTAAGTGTGAAGGAAGTAAAACTAAAGAGAGATGGAAACAGCAGAACAGAAACTATGGACTAAAGCAATGGAAGATCCTTAACTGTATAACTGCATGCTACAGATGTAGAGAACTGTGTGCATGAACACAGGAACGTAATAATGTAGAATAAGCTGTGTGCATCAGCGCAGGGTAGAACACACGTGATGAGACAATATCAAACTGAAAACAAAGCAGTGCGCATCAGCGTACAAATTCCTTTCTGTGCGCTGCACTAGTCAGCAACTGAATACATCAGCGTATGAAATTGAACGTGGAGCAGAAAACACAGATGTGTGCACCAGCGAATATGTTCTTCTCTGTGTGCGGCCCTTGTAAATAAGCTGAGAGCGCCAGCGTGAGACAACACTCTGGTTGCTATAGCAACAGTACCTCCAACCAAATGGCTGCACATTGCATGAGCACGTAGTGTGGCTGCGATGGGTGACGTCAGCCAGCAGATATGAAGGACGCAGCAACAGAGTTGGCCATACGCGATGTTTGGCTCGAGGCAGCTCCTTGTGCCAGCGCCACAACAAATTAAGTAGAGTGTGCATGTGATGTTAGGCTCGAGGCAGCACCTTGTGCCAGTGCCACAGAAAGAAGCGGAGAGTACCTGGAAAGAAGAGTCATGGCTGGAACTTAAGGGATAAATCTGCACACGGCTGGAACGCTCACCAACCGTCCTCCGCTGAGATAAGAAATCGGAGATGAAGTATCTTGAAAATGAGGGAAAACACGTGGGAGACTCGTCCTATTCCAGTACAACTCGTCGCCACTGAAAGGAGTTTCTAGTAAGTAATAGTCCTTTATTCCATGAATGAACGACAAGACGAGTAAAGTACAACCATCTCCATCAAGTTCAACGCCCTGACTCCCAACTGCCTCAATCCCCACATTCTATTCCCCTGACAACCCCAAGGTTCCAAGGACGGTACGTAGGACCCAACAGGAAGGTCACTCAAAAGAAGTCATAGTTTTCGGATATTTTTCGTCAAGGAAACACTTTGTTTCACATTTGTATTTCTGTGTAAAAATCTGTAAAAGAGAAAAGTGGGAACTATAGATATAGTTACCAAATGTAATGTTAACCATTGTATTGACTTTGGAAGAATGAAGGGCAGAGTTGGCCCTTCTGGCATTGGAATTTATAGTTTGCAGGCACTAGGGTATATTGCTAATGTGCTGTAAGTTTTCTTTGGCTAATGCACCATACTTTGCCCTTTGTAATCACTAAATATGGCATAAAACAGTACAGAAAATACCTACTGTGATCCTACGGTGTGTACCCAGGTAAACAGCTACTTGCATTAGCATAGCAAGGCTGCCTGGGGCCTTAGTGCAAGCAAGGAAATGGTCCCTTTGACTGCTGTTGTAGTAGTAAATACAGCAATTATCAGGGTTCAATGGCCCCCTCAATGCAGTAGTACTGGTGCCACTGCACCTGCTGCACAAATGGTAGCTACGCCCTGGCTACTTGTTGAGGAGCTACAAGGTATATCACTGTGTAAGCAGCCACAGGAGGCCAGGGACAGAAGCCACAGAGCATGCTCACTTTGTATAGCAGGAGAGAGCGGCAGCCTTGCCTTGGAGGAGAGCTGCTGGGTGCATTCACTGTGTGAGCAACTCCCCAACAGCAGTTGAGAGAAGCTGCTGGCACCACCTTGTAGAGAGGAGAGATGCAATAGGATAATGACTAAATAGAGGCTAACTGGGCATGATGACCTGACTGCAAGATGGCCACCTCCCAAACTCTCGCAAATCTTAGTGGGAGGAATCACATCCCTTTTTAGAGTGCTCCCCTGCTTGTCTCTTCAGACTGAACTGCTTGTATTGTGACTATACACATTGAGAAGTCACAAATGATTGCTCAGTGCATGCGTTTGTGTGTGTAATTGCATGTACATGCATTGTATTGAGTTCAGCAGCCATAGGTATGCAGCCTGTCTGTTCTCTGTATTATGGAGCTGCAGAAAAGCCAGGCCTGATTCTCTTTGCACCAACCCTCAGAGGCCTGTAGCCGAAAGTTCAAGGAAGAGGTCAACATCACTTTCCTGGTAGACACTGAGATAAGATAGCAAATTGATGTGTGTTGTGGGCTACACACAGCAGAGCTCTAAAGACCAAGACAGGAAATATGGTTGAGGCCTGCTTTTCCTTCTGGACTTGGGATAACGGGCTACCAAACCAGTTTGGGTGCGACCAGCTTTATTTGTCTGTGGGAGAGAAAGAATGTAAATGAGCTTCACAAGGAATATCACATTTTCACTGTTAACATTTGCAACATTTTAAAAGCTTTGAACTGACCACTCATTTTATAGAGTTTTAGCTGTAATTGAGAACCCTGTAGTAATATTGTGAGTGGCTCGGTGGGGGATCACAGTACAGACATCTCCACCACCCTGCAAGGTTTGCTTTTTCTGAGCTTGTTTGAGGTGGAAGCTGCGGATATACACTGGCATACTTCACACAATGAGGACTGCCACCTGCCACATTCAGGACAATACCTGGACATTGACCCCGAAGTAGAAGAAAACAGTAAAGGTCATGTGTGTGCTATTATCAATCAGAGTCAAAACTTCTGAGGGCTCTCCAGAGAGAGAGCACAGCTGGAAGTACAAACACATCGGGAAGACAGACAGCCCACAAATGTACATGGTGCAGACCGTTGAAGCAAAGGCAAGGGTGTAAAGCAAGCCCCTGAGGTGCAGGGGGAGGCAACTCTTCACTGGCCTCCATATCCTTAAGGAGGCCTCCATTCTACTCCAAGGCCAATGAATATCTGTACAATATGGGAGACTCGGGGGGGCCCCCTTTACATTTTGCAGGAGGGCCCCATCATTTTGCGTTACGCCACTGCACCACAGGCTCCTTTGAGTGTTAGAAGAGAGGGACTGTATGTATCACAACCATCCAATTTCAAGCTATTTGGTGGATTACAAATTCATTTAATACCTCTTGGCCTACATTGCCACCATTTTGTGAACACTACTAACAAAAGGGTATGCAGTTCCTAATAATAACGTAGTGTGTGTTAGAATCACTAGGTCCCAAGGTGATGGTGTGAAAACGGTCTGGTTAAGCGGAGTAAAAGGTACTCCTTCTGGAAATGAAGACCCTCACACACCCAACAAGCGGGTGTCTTGCTTCATCACCGGGTCTTTGCTCCTTATCGGGCCGGCAGTGCAATGCCCGATCAGGCACCCCAAGGGGGCCTTCCTGTCAGAGATCTTTATTTCCAAACGCCGGTGAGTGAGGTGTGTGGGGAAAACGGTTAGTTGATATAACTGGTGTAGGTGCAAGTGGAGTGAAAGGTAAGTGTACTAAAACAGGTTAGGTGATCCACTTCAAACAAATTTAATAAAGTATGGTCAACACCCTGATTAAAAACAATCCGCACATCTTTCACCATTAGGTGTATGAGTGATATGTGCTACAACAGTAATAAAAAAGGTCAACATGTTTCTTGCCTGGGTTTTAATTAAATGGCAATTCTTCAGGACCAATATATACGGCTACCTGCACCTTTTTGGTGGTGGCCACAACCTCTAAGAGGTGTCAATGGTAGCCACACGTACAGCACCCTAAAAACGTGTGGTGCCGTGTAAATCAAGAACACACAACCTGTGAAGAAAAACACACAATTTTAAAAAACATTGTTATTGTAGATCGGTTCGAGGCATCTGGTTCAGTTAAGGCAACAAATGATGTCAAACATGAAACCGTGGCATGCGTCGAATGTGATCAGATATTAAAAGGACTTTATCGAGGCAAACAGCAAATTCTTATAGGAGGACTTAATCTACACTTCTTAGAAAACATGATACTATTGGTTATATACAAAACTCACCCCATTAGGCTGTGGAGACAATGTGGTCAGGGTAGGAACACACTAATTGTTAGTGTCCTAAAAAGGAGGAAGATAGATAAAAACAAAAACAAAAACAAACAGCAAATGCGTCAGATAAATCCGCGTTAAGTGCACTCAAAATCAGATGGAGAACCCATTTGGTGATATATCTCATGGGGAACAACAGCGTATAAAGTTGTTTGATGCGTATAAAGATATATATAAAACAAACTACCGGAAGCACACTGGCAGAAGCTTGCCACAGTTATCACATACACTTGAACATGTTGAAACAGTGCCAGCCAAGTGCTAATAACGTGGGTGAAATCCCTGTCAGTGCTACTTATATAGCAACCCCCATGCATGGGATTTGAAAGTGGCAGAACTGGTCTTCGCGTGTGTCAAGGAGGCATACAGCGGTTGTAGCGGCCAGTTATTCATCAGACTTGCACAAGAAATTGGTGATGGGAAAGTAGAGCTGGACTAATCTCAGCGCGAGACACGAGAGCGCTGGTGAGACCGCCGTCAACAAAGACTGTAAATGCTGTGTACGATCAGTCTCACCTATGAAGCGTGGTAAAAACTAGGCTCAATGAGCCGCATACCAACTCCCTCAATCATGCAGTAATTGACGAGTGAAACGAACAAAATATACTCACGGTTGCGTCGAACTAACGTTACCGTAAACCTATGACCCCGCCAGCCGCTCAAGTCTGGTGAAGGTCCGGTAGGGAGGCTCACAGATATGCGAGCCGTTCAGCGTGTTTCGTCACTACGTATCGGGCGGTAACCGGTGTGGGGGGCGTGGCTACGTCCCAGCAACTAGACCACCACCCGTTACGCCTCTACAGGATGTCCGAGACGCTGAAAGCGATACTCTGGGGATTTTTAATACAGGAAGGCCTCCCACTCCTCCGCGAGCATGACACGTGAGGGCGGGGACCCCATTAACCAATACGGTGGTCCCCTCAAAGATTATCGAAGAATGTTGATTGATGTGATGTTGTCTTGTGAGCGTAGGGATGACGCGTGCTAACAATAAGCAGACATTGCACCCAACCATAAGGTCTAATGATGTCTAACTGTGCGCTGCAGTGCTCAGTAAGTATTCTGCGCAACATAATCTGATGGAGCGCAGAGTGGAATACGCACCCAGTGTTGGCAACCCTAATATTCGGGGGAGGGCTCGCGGCCCCTAAATATGAATATTAATATCATTCTTTATTATATGACCACTGACCGACTCAAAAAAGTCAAGAACAACCAAAATCAAGGGCAAGCTCAGCAATGGTTGTTAAAAATATCATAATGGCCTCAAAGAGTATGCATTATGTTGTGCAGAGGAAAGGCTCATCGAGCATGGATATATATAGAGTAACGTGTCAAGAAAAAACTAGTCTAGGTCAAGTTAGACTACTCCACGGAATGTCCTCATTCAGGCCAGTTGTATCAGCTGTCAATCTCAGGACCCAACGTTGTTCAAGTCTGAAGAGGGCGTTTTTTGACATGTGGGGGTGAGATTCCAGAACCACCCATTTGAAAGAGGTGGGTGCATGACGTACCAAGTTGTAGTGGGTCGTCATTTTAGTATTGGTCTTGGCGCATCTGAAATTACTTTTGTGTTCCAGCATACGCGTTTTAACTGCACGTGTGGTCATACCTATGTATGGTAAGCCACACGGGCACGTCATCAAATAAATGCAATTTGTTGAGTTGCAATTTGTATGCTTATTGATCTGCCATGTCACGTCATTGGGGAGTACCAATTCTTTACTGATTTGTGTCTGAGGACACATCGAGCACATCCCACAGGGGTAATGACCCTTAACTGGGGGTAGGTTCCATAGTAGTCTCTGAGACCCAGTAGCTGGTTTCTTAGGCCTAGTGTGTATTAGAAGGTCCTTAAGGTTGCTCGTGCGTTTAAACGCAAATCTGGGGACTTCCAAATCTAGATCTCCAGTGTTGAGAATACCCCAGTGCTTTTTAATGATCGCCTTAATCCTGTTCGAATCAGGGGTGAAGGTGGTAACACAGGTTAAGGATTGATCAAGTTCTTTAGTGTTAACTTCCAACAGACTCTCTCTGTTGTTATTTCTCGCTCGTTTGCGAGCACGAGGCACAACCTGTGAGGGGTAGTCGTGCTTGATTAAGTCATTCATAAGCGTTAAGGACTCTTTCTGATAATCAGCCACAGAACTGCAGTTCCTTCTGATTCGTAAAAACTGACCAAAAGGTAAATTTTCTCTTAACGCTTTGGGATGGTAACTGCTGAATAAGAGAAGGCTGTTTCTGTCTGTGGGCTTGCGATACAGACTCGTGGAGATTGTACCCCCTTCCAGGCGGATGAGTAGGTCCAAGAAAGGTACTTCTGTATCAGAGATGGTATGGGTGAATCTCAAATAGGGATTGAGAGTGTTGATCCACGTACAGAATTCTGTGCAATTCGTATAGTCTCCCTTCCACAGAACCAGGATGTCGTCGATGAACCTTTTCCAGAGCAGTACATTCGCAGAGTAGGGGTTGGAGGGATGATGTATCACCCTACTCTCGAAGGCTGACATGTACATGCATGCCAGACTCGGCGCGAATGTACTGCCCATGGAAGTGCCCTGGGTTTGGTGGTACAGTTGTGTGTTGTACTCGAAGAAGTTTTGTGTCAAAGCCAGGCTTGCACATTCCATGATAAATGATACTGGTGTATTGGAGCTAATCTCACTGCTGCTTAATGCATCCTCGATAACTTGGAGGGTTGCTTGTTGGGGTATGTTGGTATACAACGCCTCGACATCTAGTGTCAGCAAGAGATTTATTTCCTGTGGGTATTGGAACCCTTCCAGAAGTCGGAGAATATCAGAGGTATCCTGGATGTAGGATGGGGTTGCTTTGACCAGGGGCTGGATAAAATGGTCAACAAATTGTGATAATGGTTCCAGAATAGAACCTATACCAGAAACAATCGGACGTCCTGGAACAGGGGATATTCCCTTGTGAATTTTAGGCAGACAGTAAAAGAAGGGGATCACTGGTTCTTTAGCTATAAGAAAATTAGCTTCTTTTTTAGTAATCCACCCTTCTAACTCAGCCGTAGAGACCATTGAGCCTATGGTTCGAGTAAGGCGTGGGGTGGGGTCTTCTTGGATAGGTGTGTAATATCTAGTATTGGTAAGTTGCCTACGGCATTCAATGTCGTAGTCAACTGCAGACATGATAACCGTCGCCCCACCCTTATCAGCTTGTTTTATGACGATGGTGTTATCGTTTGCCAGGTCTCTTATGGCTGCCTTCTCACTCGTGGATAAGTTCTGAAAAGGTATGGGACCAATATCTGCATTGAGATCCTTCAAGACTGCCTTTTCAAAGGTCAGTACTTCCGGTGGAACCATGCTCCTTGTGGGCGTGAAGGTAGAAGGCCTATGGAGGCCAGAATCTTCGTGATTGGGTGGTGGATGATCTTGAAAGAATGCCTTTAACCTGATTTTGCGGAAAAGGTTCTGGATCTCACACGTGTCACGGAATCTATCTGTTTTGGGTGTGGGGACAAACCCCAGCCCTTTCTGGAGCACACTTTCTTCCACTGGGTTGAGTGGTCTAGAGGACAGATTCAGCATCAGTCTCTCTTGTCCCTGGTTTTGTGAACCCCATGAAAAATTTAAGCAATTTTAAAAGGGGTTCCGCAGCATCTCTGGCTTCCCCCTTGGTTTATTTTTGAAGCTTATGTATGTTTTAAACAAACAAGACAATGAGAAAGAAAGCCTGTTCCTCTTCCCTTACTGTATATGTAAGAACAAGCTTGATACAATGCAAATCGCAAGGGGAAAAAAACGAGCTCCTCTGTAATCAGGCGTCAAAGCACACCTAAGATGCATTCAGCAACTTAGGTGGGAGCCCGACGATGAAGCATGCCACCAAATAGGTTGATGGATGAGGGTTGTTGTAAAAAACCTAATGATTTTCCCTGAAGCTTCAGTTGATTGACATGGATGACGGATGATTTGCATGGTAGCAAGCCCATTCTTTTTGTTCGACATATTGGCTTATCTATGTTTCTCAGAAACTGGAGATGGTTACTTGAATCATGGTGTGATCAAGCCATTGGGATGACAGTACCATGTACATATGCATAGGAAGTAACAGATAAAGATACTGTTCAAAACTAGGTTACTTACCTAGGTTAATGTGTGCCTATGCTTTCAATGCTGTAGTGAATCACACTAGACATAACATGGTTATGCCATGCCGCTGCTGTAATAGACGGCGGGTAATCTGTAAAGCTTTCATGTGTGATAGCACCAAAGGCAATTCTCAGTAACTTCTAAATATCAACAAGAATTGATGGACTGGCACAATGTTGTGTACTGTACAATGACATGAATATTGTTATGTGCGACACAAAGTTGTGCTGTTCAATAGTGAGGGCCAGTAGGATCATATCAGTGATTGGAATTTGGGCACATTTCTATACAGGCATATAGGAAACATTGGGGGAGATTTACTAAGATTTTGCGCCGTGTTTGCATCACAAAAGTAATGCAAATCAGTGCAAAATCTTTTTTTCCCAATCTACTTTCCAGCACTAAACTTGTAGATTGGGTTTAGCTTGAGAAAACTGCACCCTTTTTAAGTATGAGCAAGGAAAGAGAATGCTTTAATTTCTCCGACCTTTTCCAACTTTGCATACGTGCTGCACTGTGCAGCACACATACAAAGTGGGAAAAGCTTTGCATCGTGTCTGGGCATCGTATTTAGGTTACACTTCATGTACAAAACCTATGCTAGACTAATGCACACGCACTAGCGCTATGGCGCAAAGGTGTGTGTATGACACACGACTGCTGAAATCAGTGCCGGCGCTCTCCGGCTCCCTCCTTGTTGCTCAATGCAGCATAGACTCGTGGGGGGCTGCGCTGCACTGCGCAGCTTGACGTTTTGGTAAATCTCCCCCATTGACTTCAAACTGAAGCATGGCATACATGCTAGGAAAATATCCTCAAAGGAGGACTAAGAAGACTGCATCAACTTCTTGAGGTCTTGTTCTCATTGTATTGGTGTTGGTCAGTGTTTCCTTAGTTTGGCTTGTATGTGTAGTTTGAGATCTACTCATGCTTTTGAAATATTCAATCTCCTCAACTCCTTCAGCACAGTCAGGCTGTCTCTTCGAAGATATAGTGTCATTGCCACGAGTTATTTTTGTTTGTTTTGCCTGCCATTTGTTCATCAGCTGCATGTCAGTGGTGGTGGCAAGCATCATGCCTTGTTGCCCATTTTGGCCACTTTCTGTTATCTGACATTTCACCCAAGTACGAAAGTGATGTGTTCTGTAGTGAGGGTTACTCAATGCTATTCTCATCATAGAAGTAATTCTAAGTGGTGCGAGTAGTTTCCAAATCACTTTCTATCTCCTCCTAGCTCTCAATCTCTCCCCCTAAGATATGCGCATAATGCTGTAGCCTTATTCATTCAAACCATGGTTTGATTTCAGTAATTCTCTCCATGAAGAATTGTTTCCAACATGGGAGTGTTTCAATTCCATTTATGCCACACTGGTTGTCCTACTATTTTACAACACCACCTCTTTGAATACCTACATTACTTCCAGAATCTGGATTTCCATTCTCACCTGACATTCCAGTGGTTTATTCTTGCTTTGAGGTTGATTGTGGGTGCCATGAGTGGTATCTCATATTGTAGATCTTTTGGGGGGTAGAAACTATTTGCTATAGGTCAGTGTGGCGGCATTAAAATAGATGGAAAGCTGATAATATTAAACGGGCTTCTATGTACTAATGATATAAGTCAATTTCTGAAAGCATGTATTGTGAAAGCTCTGGTGACTGGAGAAATAAGGATTCTGTGAAATCGGTGAAAATCTAAACTGGGAAAGATGGGTTGGTTACATCACAAATTTGAACTACGTAGAGGTCCTGTTCTGTAAGATAAGAGGTTGTACATATGAATTCAGCAATACTTCCTAGAATTACATTCCGTCAACTGTAGAATAGAGTGCTTCAAAATGTACATTTTTTTGTTCAGGACCATGTTTTTGCTTCCACTTCCTTTCCCCACTCATTTATAAACGTGTAGATGTTTTAATGAAGTGGGTATTTCTTACTTTTAGTGTGCCTGTTTTTTGTGCAAAAAACATGAAAAATGACAATACATTTATTGTAAAAGGGAATCAATTAAAGAACTGCTGAGGAAAATTTTACTCTAGTGATCAACTCCAGGAGGGTGTAGTGTACTGTTAGAAATGGGATTGCTGGTTGGCTGAGGTATGCACCCAGGCCAAGCAAGAACCGCCACTCTAGTCAGGGTGAGCTAGATACACACTAAAAGATAACCTGTGCTCACCATCTGGGACGGGTATATCCAGACGTGGGTCCCGTGCTCTCCATGTTACTGAAGTCAAGGTAGCCTGGCTGATGAGTGGTGAAGCCCCAAAACTGGTCCCAGGAAGCTGGTTTCCAGTCCAGGGAGGACCTGGCTGGCAGTTCGGTCTGGGTCAAGACTGATTTGCATATGGCTTGGTCTGAACTGGAATGGCAAGGGGAGCAAAAAACGATGGATTTAGGCCCAGATCTCTTTACTGGGATTAATGTTTGACATTGTGCAGCATTATGTCCATCAATTGTTCTTTTTGCACTCTCTGGTAGCTTGGCACAAAGCAGTCAGGTTTATCTAAAGAGGCAATGTGCAAAGTATTTGTGCAGCACACACACAGTAACACAATGAATACACCACAAAACACTCTACACAGGTTTCGAAAAATAGATTATTATATCCTTAACAAAACAAGACAAGAGCAACAAAAATCCAATGCACTGAAGTTGAGATATTGAATTTTAAAGGAATAAATGCAGTAAAGCGCTTAGGAGCAGGTTGCACACAAAAAATTAATTTAGGTCGCACTGTAGTGGGGCAAAGTCAAAGTTTGGGGCAACCGCGATGGAGCACTGGCCAGCGACAGGACCCATGCAGCCACGGTGGAAAAAAGTACCTTTCTTGGTCGCAAACATTCAGATGTAGTGGTCTTCTCCACGGAGTGAAGATAATGTGTCAGTTCCAAAGTCGAGCTGTGTCGAGCCTGAGTCGAGCAGTGTGGAGTGATGCGCTGGATTCTGCCACGCAGTCGAGGGGATGCATCGATCTCCCCAAGCTGCAGCGGCAGTGATAAGCTATCCGATCCATCGATCTCTGGCGGCAATGCGCTGGTTCTGATGCGATGTGACAATTTTACTTCTGCAACCAGGTCAATGCGCAGGTTCTGTTACACTCAGACAGGATATGCATCAAAATCCATGTTGCAAGTATCTGGGTCACTTCCAGTGAGCCAGGCACAGGAGCAGGGGTAGAGACTTTGATATCAAAGTCTCAAGCAACAGGGGGCAACAAGCCGTTGGAGATCACTTGGAGGGAAGGCAAATCCCAGCAGGCAGCTGGGCAACACAAGAGAAAAGCAGGCCTTCCGAGTCTACAGTCCAAAGATGAGTCCTTTAAGCAGCACAGCAGTTCTTCTGACAGGGGTTCATTTCAAGATCCAGAAGGGTCTGATTTAAAGGGGTCAGAGACCCAGTACCTATATCCAAAAGTGCGTTTGATGTGGAGGGTGACTTCAAAGGTGCTCACTGAAGTACATATGTATCCCTGTCTACCAGAATATCTGTGGGGGATAATCAGTCCTTTGTGTGTGGACCAGACACATCCTAATCAAGTGAAGTGTTAGCCTCTCCCTTCCATCCTGTCCAGGAAAGGCCATCAGAATGCAGATGTATGTAGATGGGTACTCAGACACACCTATCTTTCCTGTGTTGCTGTTGTTTGGAGGAAATGCACAAAGTGTAGCTGTCACCCACCCTAGACGTGTATTGGAGACAGGCTGTCAGACACACCAAGCTGTAAGTGCAGAGAAATATCCACTTTATAAAAGTGGCATTTTTAAAACAGTAATGTTAAATTCAACTTCATCAGCAATGAGAATTTATCATTACGATTCCAAACATATTAAACATGAAAAATGTCCTCCTCTCTGATCAGGAATCACAGCTTTAAAGTGTATTTAGGAATTCCCATTGCCAGCGTACTTGAAGTGTAGGCCTCACAGTAGTGGGAAATGGACGGGATACTCGGTCACAAATGTGGCAGATATCCAACGCATCATATTGCAAGTGCATTATAGCCGATGGTACTTGCAATACGGTAGACTGCACATCCGTCATATTTTGACAAAGCATCCCATCCTTCAAACTCTTAAGTAAGGCTCAGAGTCTTCAGTTCCGTGTGTAGGAAATGCAGTTGCACTCCTAGAATGAAAAATGCTCTTTTACCCTCATCATGAATTGACAAAGCAGCAACTAAGGTACATTTTCGTACTTCGATCTTCCTGTTAAGATACTCAGCTGTAAAACAATCATACTTTTCTACCTAAAATATTGAGAAAAACTCAGTATAATTCAGTGATGTACATGCAACTCTATATATAGCGATTCTTTCAATAAACATTTCATTTGTTACAAAGAAAGGGAATCAAATCATGCTCATGTAAGGTAAGTGCTAAGGATGAGAATGAAAACATACACCCTTGCACACCTCTCTTCACTTTACTCCACTTCCTCTCACAAAACAAACAAGTCAGTTGCTGCATAGAGTTGTACATGCAACTGAAGGTTCGTAGAAACAGTAAGCGGCCAGGGCAACTGACTTCGGAGCACAGGGTTCACGGTATGATCCCTGGTGCCGGCGGCAGCTCACCTCAGCACCATGTGACTCTGGGCAATAGCTCACTTAATTTCCATGACGGCCCCCAGCGCCTTGAGACCCATAAGGGTGAGTAGTTCCTGCTTTACAAATACGGATTTACATTTTTACATATGAACCACTGCACACCACACAGACACTCTTGGGCTTCAAACTAGAATCCATGCACATGGAGATCAACTGAGTATGAATAGATTCATTGGATTTGTTTACCATTTTATGGGAAGTAAACATAAAAGACCAATACTTATTTACATAGTCTGAAGAATAGTACCTGTATACAATCCACGACTATGTAAGATTAATGGCATTGAAAGGTTTGCACTTGGATACACAGCTAAAATTGTCAATCAGATGGTCACTGTTCATAATGAGTCACTTCCCTACCACCTACTCACAGCTGAAGCATTCGAAATCAGATGCGACTTTGGAAAGCAGCCTCCTCTGCAAAGGATGTACTAGCAACATATTAATCCATGGTGACAATCATGTGTCGTTCCTGTCACACTTTTGGTTTGCTATAGTGTTCCGAATCAAATTAAAATAAGGGTTCGCTGAGTTACTGTGCTATATACACGTGTAATTATCTCACACCACAAACAGTCGCCTGTGCCCCCTCTGCTACATAAAAGCACACATGCATTCACAATCTGTTTATCAGGCTCACAGATCTGAATTGAAAGGCGCTAAGAAAGGGGCTTTCGACTTACCTCTGAAGTAGATAGTGCTGTGTCTCATCGGGACTCGTGCTTCCAAGCTTGTCAGCTGCAGATGTGATGAGCAGACCTGTCACATCACATTCCGTGCGATGTTGATACCCTTGTCCTTTCCTATTAAACTGATACTGAGATGAATCATGAAGTCTTTCACTGCTTGCCTCCTTCCATACTAATTCATACCAAACTCCCAGCAAGCCCTTTGTGCAATACAAAATAGTGAAAGGCAACGTGGCCAGTGCATAATGAATCCAAAACGATTTCTGCATAGCGCAGCAATTACAGTGAGTTTTGGCAGTGTTACATGTCAGAGTATTTCAAGTGGTGTCTGCCTGTGTGTTTTCACAGTTGGGAGGGAGAGGGGCTTGAGTATTTATTTTACAATTAGCAAAGCGATTCAACGATGACCAGTGTCTGTTTTATTTCAGTTGCCATCTGTTATGTCAATGTCTCCTGTCCTATCGCTGCTCTCCGCCAGTGAGCCCACATGTCCACATCCTTATGTTCTTGCTGACGTTCACTTGTCCTAGTCTCTTCATATTTATCTTCCTATGCACACGAAATGGTGAAGGTCTGTCCTGCTTAGTGGTCTGATGTATCCGTCATTGTCGTCGTTGTTTGACTATCTGTCCCAAAATTAGTGTATTATCTATGATATTGTCAGTGTAATCCCGTCGCAGTGTGTTTCATAGTACGAGTCTCCCCGACCAATTGTACTTGTATTAATGATTCGATGCATGTAGTTCCATCCGAGGGCTAGATCTCCATGGCAACGGTACTGTGTTTTTTTGGCTTTATATACGTTTTTTGTACATTGTTGCTATCCCTCTTTTGGCAGCACCGATTTCAGTGTACTGGCCCTCCAGTGTCAATATTATTCTTATGACTATGTGCAGGTCTCGTTTTCAACGTGAAAGTGCCCATACTTCTGGTTTCATTGACATTCTGATCAAAAACTGTCTGCTCTTTTTTCCAGTTTTGGAATATACTAATTACCTGTGTGTCAGTATATTCACTCACTTGCTATATATGTTTCCATATGCCAGTGACTTATAACTCATTTCCTATTGTAGGTGTATCAATTACCCAGTCAACTATCTCTATGTCCTGTCAGTGGGACATTTAAATGGATTCCAGCATATTTCCTATTATGGTGTCTATGCCTGATTCATACTCTGTGTGCCAATACCAGATGTTGGTGTATTCTGTGCTCCTATGTAATTGGGTTTCCTGGCACAGAGTGGCAGTTCCTGTGTCATTGTGAGAGTGTGTTGCCAGAGTGGGTGGACATGTTGCATCCCACATCCAGTGTTTTCCCAGGGCCAGCGTGTGTGTTTGCCATCCTGCCTAGGTCTCTGCAACTCAGTTATCAGGATGTCCATTTTTGTTTCATAACAGAGAACTGATGATATACCAGTATATCTGTTCCTCTGTCAATGTGTATGTGTGTCCCTACTGCAATGTCAGCTAATTTGGTGACCAAGTGTATTTATTTTTCCGTAGATAGATTATTGGCCTCATTTAAAGTCTTGCAGTCTCACTGGCCCATCAGGTTGGAAGTGACCCTGGCCTGCCTTCCGTAGTGAAGGATTGCTCACCAGATTTAGAAATCCCGGTCTGCGTGGTGGAGATTTTTGTGCATTCATTGGAGCCGCACCTGCAGCAGGTTCACTGAAGGCATTCACACGGCTGCCAAGGTTTCAGATTGCTTATGTGTGACATTTTCATAATTTCAGTGTAATTATGAGCGACATTCAACGACTATGAGCGACACTTTCACGTGAGCAAAATCAAGCAATGGAGACGTAAAAATGGCCTCAGCACTCGCCCTTCCCAATCATACACTCCTCTGTGTCAGACCTTGCAAGGCTCCGAATCACCTACGCCAGACTTGCAATGTGCATATTCTAGTGCTTTCAATCGCATATGGGACATTGGAGCAGTAGAATACAAAAGTCGCTATCCACCACTGTGCCAACTAGGACAACATTTAGTGATCGTATTAATAAATCGACAATTTCATGAGATTAATGTAAAAGAGTGCTTTTCTCATCCATTTTGCTTAACTTGCCAGGTGAGCGCTTAACCACTTGAGCTGTGTGTTCTTTGGCCAGGCTGGGAAGTAGGGTCATGGGCCGCAGAAGCATGCAGGAAATGAAAGGCGTGTCTGAGCCAAGGCCGTACTGGCCTATAGGGCAATTAGGCAGTGCCCGAAGGCCTGGTCTGCCAGCTTAGTGTGTGAGCTAGTTTTTTGTCTGTTTATGGCCCTGTTTTGTGGTCTGCTGTGCCGTTTTTTACTGTTGAGTGCCTGTTATTAAAACAAACACAGCACGGTTCCGATCGAATCGGATTTGGGGAGTCTGACTGAATGATTAGGATGTTTCCAAACACTGTTCGGTTGGACTCCCATTGACAGTGGGAGCCTGTGCCCCGACCGACAACACAGGCCCCCATTAAAAAAAGGGGTTGTTCCGGAAAACATTGCACCCTGTGGTGGGCACCCCTTGTGTCTGCCACACCATGCATGGTTGGAAAGAGGGGAGACATGGGTACCCCCACCGGCCCCAACCGGAGGTTACTGGGTGAAAACGGGCCAGCTACAGGCCCCCAAAGTCAGATTCCGGCAGCCGATCAGTGTCGGACAAACCAATTCGGAAAGGCTGTCCGAGTCCGACATCGTAATGCGTCGATCAGAAATGCAGTCCATAGACCTGTATGATTCGGCTCCGACCGACTCAGTTTTTAAGAATGCCGATCGGAACGACCGAATGGTTTCTGACTAACGTAGTCGGTCGGTCGGATGTGTTTCTGAGTCAGTCGGAATATGAGGGTTTTTAATTGGATTTGTACAAACCAAATTCCGTTTGCAGCCTTTCTAACTGACATCGTAATAAGCCCCTAAGGGACACAAGCATCATTGTAAATACCAGTCTAAAAGGGGCAGATTCTGTGTATCTGCCCCTTCGCGGCCGGTATTTATGCATTTGGGATGCATCACCCCAAATGCAATCTTGCAATTCAGGTACTCGCAAATTTTGCGATTATCTAAATTGCGAATGCATTTAGGGAATCCAAAATTGCGATTCCCTAAATGCAATGCATGATGCACTTTAAAATTGCGATTTCGCAATTTGGGATCACAAATTACCATCAATTGAAAGTTGATGGTAATTTGAAAAAACTTTGATAAATGCACAAAAGTGCTTTTTTCAAAGTGCCATGTTGCACACACACATGCCCTTGGGGCATGTGTGCGCAACATGTGATCACATGCAAATTTCAGGTGTGCATCAGGGTAGCCTTTTGGCCCCCTTGCACCCTTGAAATTGCATGCGCAATTTGCGAGTACCTATTTGGTACTCGCAAATTGCGCATGCAATTCCCATTCATTCCTATAGGCCTGTAGGCCCATAGGAATGAATGGGAAGCTATTCCTTAATTGAGAATCGCAATCTGCAATTTGCAATTAAGGAATATATAGGAATCGCTAATATTTTAGCGAAACCTACATGCATAGGTCTTAGACCTGGTACCATTGGCGTGAGTCTCCCTTCCATTTTTTCTGATTACCTCCTATGTTTTTGATATGTTTTGCTGGTTTAGATGCTTTGGCACTGTGCCACTGCTATCCAGTGCACAGTGCAAGTGCTCCCTATGTTAAATTGATATAGTGATTAGTGACTTCATGATTGGGTTATTTGATTTACTTGTCAGACCCTATTACAGTGCACCATGTGTGCCTAGGGCTTGTTAATCAAATGCTGCTGGTGGGCTTGCAGCACTGGTTTTGCTACCCACACAAGCAGCTTGTAAAGTGTGTCTCAGGTCTGACATTGCAGAGCCTATGTGCAGTCTGGTACTGCCATGTCGACTTGGCAAGTGCACCCACTTGCCAGTCCCTAAACATTCCTTTATCTTCATATCAGACACCCTTATGGTAGGACAGGGTGCTTTGTAAGTATAAGGTAGGACATGTCCTGGTGTGTGTGGCATGTCCTAATAGTGAATTACAGCCATTTTCGTTTTTCACTATTACAAGGCTACCTGTTCTCCATAGGCCAGAACGGGCAGTTATATTATTACATTTTATAATCCTAACTGACTCAGGGAACATGGTAGAAATTCGAAATTAGTATGCCTGAACTCAGAATGATAAAATACATCTTTTAATAAAGTTGGTTTTAACATTCTGTGTTTGAAAATACCACTTTTAAAAAGTAGGTATTTTCTTGCTTAACTGTCCTAAGTCTGCCTCTGCTAGGTTGTGTATTGTGTGTCTGGTTCTGTGAGTGACAGGGGCTGAGGATTCCAGGGGAGAGGGTTAGTCAGCACAGGGCTAAATAGGAAGATCTGCATGTAGATAGGTGGGAGGAGTTGCACCTGGGACCTGAATAGGGCTTTGTCTTCCCTCCACAATGCTGGCTCCACCTCCTGTGGTGTGTCTGATGTCTCTGCCCTGCACTCTGAAAGGAAAGAAGGAGTCATGTAAACAAAGTACTGACCAGAACTGGTTTGGATGAGGCAAAGGCCTCTCTGCCTTCAGAGAACAAAGAGAAAAGTAGTATAAATATGGGGACCCAGTCCCCAAGATTTTAGATCACTTCTGGTACAACAACAAGAAACCTCTGCCAAGGAGAAGAACCAAAGGAAGCTGTAGGAGTTGGACTGCCCCCCCCCCCAATGTGTGCTGTGTTGTTGGGTTGGCCTGCAGTGGTGTCTTTATTGCCAAGGAGAGGAGAATTATCTATTACAGAACTTTCATCGTCTTGCTGAATATTTCTCCAAGGGCTTGAACTTGTGCTTGCCTCCTGCTGAAGTCTCAGGGACAACAGACTTCACCACCAGCTCCCCTCTGAATTTCCTTGCTGGGAATTCTATCTGCAGAAGCCTGCGTGTCGCTGGGAGCTGGAAGCGCGATGCAATGAGAAGAAGCGTGTCGCTGCCGCAGCTGTAGTCATCGCATCGCCGGAGAAGCGTGCCACCACCGCATCTCCCAGAAGCGTGCCTTCATCGCAGCTGTCTGCTGTCGCATCACCGGAGAAGCGCGTCGCAACTGTGAGGGTCGCCGTCACATCATCGGAGAAGTGTGTCGCAGGGCCTGTCGCGGCTCCAAAGTACGAGAGTCGCCGTAAGGCTGCCAGGGCGTGTCGCATCGTCTCAAAGTCGTCGCATCAAGGGCGCCATCTTATCGCATCGCACCGGATTGTCGCATCACATCGAGGCGCCATCTTGCCGCATCGCAACCGGGCTGCAGCACGAGAATCTATGCATCACCTCCTCTCCGGTAAGGATGAAGATGCATCCCCTACTCTAGGCAAGCATTGAGGCGCGACGCATCGTCTCCCCAAAACAAGGAACCAACGCATCGCCAACGCTGCGAGCCTTTTGTTTATTTTGCGTTACGCATCCAGGTACTTTTGTGAGAACTGTGTTGCATTTACCAACAACTTGAACTAAGCTAAATCTACCATCTTGAAACCAATTTTAAGTACAGTATTGTGGATTTTTGTTGTTTTTGGTCTTGTGTTAAGTCTATATAAAGAATACTTATTTTTATAAAACCTGTGTGGTGTGCATCCATAGTGTTTTCACTGTATTACTGTATGTGTTCACAAATGCTTAACACACTGCCTCTGAGATAAGCCTGTCTGCTCGTTCCAAGCTACCAAGGGGGTGAGCAGGGGTTATCCAGTAGTGTAATCCCCTTTCCCTGACTTAGAAGCAAGGGTCCCTATTTGGTCAAAGGTACCTACTTCTGCCAACTAGAGACCCTCAGTTCTAACAATAGGCAATTGCGATTCCATAATTGTGATTCCCTAATAATCGCAATTATGGAATCGCAATAGCCTACAATGATGCATGTGCCCCTAAGTCTTTTAATCCTTGGAAAACACTTGTACGACCTGTCTGAAACCTGGCACAATTTGCAAGTATGGGTCTGGTCACTTAGTGGGGCAGTTTTATTTTAGTGCGTGTGCCTAATTTCTATCTCAGTCTGACTCTGGTCGGAGCGGATGAAGAGTCACAGGCAGTGTGAGCTTTCCTCGCTGGGAAGAGTTAATTATCCAGTTTCTGCAGGCCGACACACTCAGTAATAGAGTAGTGATGCTCTCTGGCCTACGTGAGCCCCCTCAAAAACACTCGTCCTCAGCAGCACGACCTCTTGAATAGCAGAAGAAACAAGACACCATTACACCCCTGACAGGAGATGCTCCACAGTAGCAAGTGCTTGAAAACTCAGAAGGAGGCATAAGCCTGCAATGGGAAGGGGTTATAGTTAAACAGATCGGCCTTTTCATAAAAAATTATTATATCTATGAACTACAGGGATATAATCAGGTTAGCAGACAAACTGCCGGTGGCTCTGTGAGTGAAGACCGGGAGGGGACGGACTCACCCACTCGTCCTGCTCTTTATTTTGATGGTTTTCTCAGCAGCTGTTGTCTCCACTTTACTTGTTTTTAAAGCTCTAGTTTGCAGTGTACGGTTAGAGTGACAGTCCCATGGGTCCTGCAGAGAGCCAGATAGCTGCAAGGAGAAGCAGCCACAACTCTACCTGTACCTCCCACTCCTGTCACAGGCTGCAGAACTCACCCTCGGTCGGCCTGGGCTCAGGCTCGGACGTCATTTTTCGTCAGTGGCAATAGATAATTTAGCCCCACATCGCAGGTGGCCCGGCCGGGCAGCAGGTGTGATCAGCAGAGCTGTGAGCCGGCATGAGCGCCATGATTCTGGAGCCAACCACAAACCAGTGAGCAGCCGGCCAATTCATTACAAAATGTAACTCCCCGCTCGTGCCCCGGCCCTGACAGCAGGACGTCACATCACGTGTCCCGCGACGCAACGGCCAAGTTGTGATACAAATCTTGACTGAGGCAGGCCCGACTCTCTCTGTAGTAGCTTTTAGGCACTACTCAGCCGGGCGATGACATCAGTCTGTCTGACAGACTACCGCAGCGGTGTCACTCTCACACACTACAAAATGTACCACCACTTCCCCTCACAATCTTTGCCGGAGGTCTTTTTGTATATGCTGTATGATGAGCATATACAAAAAGACCTCCGGCAAAGATCCCCCTCATGGGTGCCCATCGGGCATTGTAGCTCTGGCCCGATGAGTAGCTTGCCCAATGATGAAGCATGACACCTCTTGGGGTGTGTGAGGGCACCTGCTCCTACTCGGAGCACTCCCCCTTACTGGAATACTATTATCGCTTTAATTACCCCCTCTCCTTTGTCTTTATAGGAACAGCACAACCCCAATTTCTGATATAGTTCTGCAAGAACAAACGCTCAACGCAGCAGTTTGTTCAGCAGGAGAAAGTAAAATTCATACTGACACACAGGGAGTTTCTCTCAGCGGTTGGGGGCTTTGGGTCAATGTGTGATTCCTGTATACAATGCCACTAATCCTTTCCTGGTGGTTGTGGTTACGGGTGATAAACACTTTGACCCAGTGGGCCTATGGTCGACAAACTCTGAAGTCCTTTGGCAGAGCTGACTTAAAAGCCACTTGTGGAAACTCAGCAGTTCTCCCATCTCTAAAGGGGTGGAGGAACTCCACAAATGGTGATTCTGCTGCTTAATGGCAGATGCATTGTTCCACAAAATGTAAATGCACCCCCACGCGTCTTGCTTTGCCACTGTTGATGTTTCCCATTCACAATATGTTGCATGCTTCAGCTGTTAATCTACATTTACATTAATTAGGATTAGGCTACTCCAGTTTCCAAGAGGCTATCAGTTACCTAATGGGAATTTACACTTTAACTATTCTATGCACCGTTGTAAATGAACATGAAAAAAAGAGACGTGAGGTCAAGTGGTTTGTCTTCTTCAGGACTACATAGATGTACAAGCCATGTCAGAGTTATTTTGATAAACAGGTTGCGTTTAGCAATACTAGCCTTTTTTAGGTTTCGCCTGTGAAATCTCTTGTATTTCATATATATTAAAAAGGGGGCTCTCATCAGTTCCCATCACCGAGTTACTGTGTTCATTTGCTTTTGTGTGGAGCTTTTATTTTTTTAACTTCCCCTGGCTGCACGCTTTCAAGATGCTTCTACTAAAGCTGTTCACACTATTTAAGCCCCAGTCATTGCCATAGAAAGAAAAGCCATTCCTCGTTGGAGTTTCACATTGCTTGATTGTGGCAGACGGTTGCTGTCGGCGTTGCAGGAGCCTGAGGATTAGTCAAGTATGGTTTTTAAGACTAACCACCCAACTTACAGATTTCATCCTTCGGAAATCCTGATGGCTCTTGATAAAGTCAATGGACCTTCGACACCATTTTAGAATTGGGCCTGGAACCAAAACATAACTATGCATTTATCATCAACATAATTAGTAATGTATAGTCAATTATGAGATTTTGATGAAGTTTTAGTACCTTTATTTATATTAAAGGATTAGTATTATTTTTGTCATCTTTATTCAAATTAGTCGGTTTACAGAAATATAAAAAAAGATTAATTAATGACAGCATAAATCAAATACAAAGTGTTCCACAAAGGAGATAGTCACTAAGCTAACTACGGAGCCTAACCTATCTTAATTAGAACCCATAAGAGTTCTTTGGAAAAGAGCAAGATTCCGAGTATAAGAAGAACTACTTATGAAGCGTGGTCACTACAGCTGCAGTAGCAACTGTCAATAATAAAATGATCATAGCAGTAGCATTGATCAGGGAAAGAGTCTGTATATACAGAAAGAATAAAGTCACCTTTAGCAGTAGCTATTGGCAACAACGTAAGGGATCAACTCTCCAGGAGAAGAGTCACAAGACAGGGAGATAGATCTTAGTCTGTCAGTCTCAAATCAGACACTCCTTTCTAGGAAGGAAAACTCATTTATATAAACTACACAATAATGTATCAAAACTTTATTAAACGTTCGCTTCTCTCATCCAATGGACACCACCCATCCGATGGTGTTGTCAACTTCTGATGCTTTTTATCCCGATACCCACTGTAAACGTTCATGCTCCAAAGCATTTTCCAACTAGAAGATATACTTAGTGGTCGAACACCAGCGTATAATCAAGCCAGATGTCAAGATTTTTAACTTTTTTTTTTTGATGACAATAAAGTGCCCAAACTCACAGGCCACCACGTGGGAGACAAAATATCATAACAGTAACCTAGTACCTCTCCATTTAAGTTTTGGCAATTTTTGTCCATCTAATTTGCTGCTTCCGAAAGACACAGACGCAGCTGAAAGGCAGTATTTGTGCTGTTTTGAGGGTGAGAAATGATCAACTAAGCCAAGGGACGGACGTTACATTAAAGAGCGCTGAACTCAGGAAACATATCTGCAAAAAACTGTGAGGGAGAGGGCTTCACCCTTTCCCTTCCAGATATTGAATCATCTGTTTAGTGATGCTTTATGTTAACTATTCTTGAGACATGCATATATTGTTTCTAATTTGCCTTTCTTGTTGCCTTCCTCTTTTTTCCCCTTCCCTTTTGTCTCCAGGAAAGATTTTGATAAGATCAGGATATATTAAATGCATAATCCATATTTGTCCACCACAGTTATCTAGCAATTTACCACTGCTTGTTTTATACTCATTGGTTTGCTGTTCTACACTGATACTGTTGGTATTGTTAACTGGATATCTACTGTAGTCTAAGTGAAATTTGCCAATTTAAAAACCCAATAAACATAATCAAATATAAATTGCTCACCAGACTGTGAAACCTCCAGTTCACAGGTTTCAATGGTAGTAAGAAAGTAAGAATACTGTGAGTGGTGTATGTTTGTAGATTTTTCTCTAATAAGAGCATCTTATACTCAAGGTGTGGCACATACAACTATATTGAATGAATGTGGCTTAGTTAAAAACTGTTTATTCTCAAAATTAAGTGGGGATGCAAGTCAGACTTACAAAGTTAAATGGTCCTAATTGAGTGCTTTAATTAGGATCAGTTTGTTTTGCCAATATATTTGCTTTTGTTCACACAAAGAACACGTGATTTTGAGAAGCGGGGATGTTGGGTTACTGGTTGCAAATTACCTGGGAGTTTGTAAACCGCCACAAACATATTTGTTTATCAGCTATGACAAACACTTCTCCAAATCACATCTCACCTGATAGAGGGTGAAAGGTTACTCCTGTTAGTGGCAGGTACAAATCCCTTTCCAGCATGGGAAAGGCAGTGGAAGATTCACAAACGGGTGAAAATGTAGGAAGAAAATCATCTTAACACAGCAAAATATTGTCATTGTGGAGAAAAAATATAGTTAAGAGTATTTGCACTACCTCTGATGGTTTTTTTCATGCAAAAATATAAGCACTCAAATTTGCTCGTGTGAAAATATAATTCACCTGGAAACCTGTGACTGGGGCAGATTTCCATACACAACATGGATAGGCTTGTGAATTCCAATATTCAGTCCTGTATATATAAAGCGCATGGCTACTCCAAGAGTGTACCACTGCTGAAGGACCCTACAAACCTATTCCCACAAAATAGACTATCACTGAAAGACTGTTTTGAATAACTAGGTTTTAAGAGCACGGCTAAAGCAGTTTCCCTCCCTCAATGCTCACAGGTCTCGTGGTAGGGCATTGCATGCCTGCACAACAGGGTAGGAGAAGGAGGCACAGACCCTTTTTCTGCTTAACTCTTATTTCAAGGGCAAACCCAGCCTTGGAAGAGCAGAGGGTTCGAGCTTTATGGTAATGAATGATCCTTGCAGAGAGATAGCTAGGGCCCGTCTGATAGAAGCCAGATCTAAGATTTTAAACTGACTTCTGTCCTTGATAGAGAGCCAATGCAGCTTCTAAATAGTATAAAATAGAAGTCGAGCAAAGAATTTTTAATAGTTTCCTCGCTGCAGCGTTTTGAACCATCTGTAACTTCCTTAGCAAATAAGCTGGGAGGCCCAGATATAGTGTGTTAGCATAGTCCAAATGGGAGGTTATGAGAGCATGTATCACCATTTTTGTGCCAATAAAAGGGAGCAGATACAAACATTTCTTTATAGACTTTAAAAGCCCAAAGCAGTAATGTACCACAGCCCCCATCTGTGGACCTAAATGTGTTGGCGGTCATCTTAACCCCCAAATTTGGGCTACCATAGCTGGACTGGGAAGGTGGGTGACACAGCTTGGCCAGCACTCTCTGTTCCAAATATGGTGAACCAAATAACTCAGTTTTGCTGGCATGATAATGTAAGTTGCTAGCCTACATCCACCGAAAAACAGCCGTCAGACCATTCTTAAAAATCCTAGGGGCTTCAGATGAGTTGTTGTTCATGGTAAGGAGAAGCTGCATGTCGTCTGCGTATGACACTATCTGGACCCCAAAAGACTCAACTTTGTAGGCCAGAAGAGCCATGTAAATATCAAAGAGGAGGACTCAAGCCAGAGCTTTGTGGTACTCCAAACTTGGTCACTTTAGAATCAGATGCTGTAGGAGAGTAGGATCTGCACCTTATGTTGCCCCCACTTTTTATTCTGATGTTTACACTGGTTTCTGGCTGTAGTCTGGGTGGGACCCTGCTAATCAGGGCCCCAGCCTCTCTGTTCTCTCTAAACAACTTGGAGTGCATATTAGGTGCACTAGTGATTGGATACTGTGGTACCTTATGAACCCCTAGTATATGGTACCTTAGGTACCAAGGGCATAGGTACTTCACAGGCCTACCAGGGGCTGAAGCATGTATTATGCCACCCCTGGGAAGCAGACTAAATCTAACGCCACAGGCCTGCTACTGCAGCCTGGGTGAGGTAGTATTAGCACTCCTCACTGAGATATAGGTTCACTATATCTCTCCCTGCACACACATTTAAACCTATCAGTCACCCCTAAGGCAGGCCCTATCATTCCTGAGGGCAGGGTGCTTGGTTTCCATGTGAGGGGGTGCCTCTGCCTGAGCAGGGCCCCTCTGCCGCTCTCAGAGTCTATTCTCTGGGGCTGTTTGAATGCGGTCAAACCATATACTCTTAAGTGCATTATAACCTTGCTGTAAATGCTAACTCTGGGATGGCTGCATCAAAACATGTTGTGTTTGGTGTCAAACGCTTTGGAATCATACCCCCACACCAGTAACTGGTGTGAAGGTATGATCCCACCCTTCTAGAGGGATAGACATGTACCCACTGTGGAAACACGGTAGAATCCTGAAGAGCCCTAGCATCACAAAATGGATGCCACCAATCTTAGACACAGGGCTGCCCTCCTGCTGATGACCGAAACTCGCAGTGGAGGAGGCCCAACAATAGGCATCTTGTCACAGGGAGGTGTGGTCACCTCCCAGACAGGATTTAGTGTATTGGGGCTGGGTGGGTGCACTCCTAGAGTGCTTTGAAGTCCTGCACTGGGGGAGCAGTAGGCTCCTCTGTGCATACACCAGTTCAAACCGGCTCAGGGGCTACCTGCCCCTGCTCTGGCGTGAAACTGGACAAAGGGAAGTGGGTGTAGCCACCCACTCCCCTGACCCTCCCACAGGTGGGGTCATAGAGCTAGTCCCTCCCTTCCTTCTAGTATAAGTAAGGGAACCCTTGCCATTGCAAACTAGATATCCCTGGACGACGCTCTGAAGAAGAATCCTGGACCTTCGACATTCCACTACCTCTGGAAGACGGAAGAATCTCCCTTGGAGTCAAGGAGTGACTCCCCTGCTTGGCAGGCACCCAATCTTGCAATCAACGGATGCAAACTTTCCCGCTCCCGTCGGAGTTCGAAGTCCCTGCATCCTAGGAAGAGGATTTCCTGACTTCTCCATGGCCATCGTGAGTCCCCAGCGACGCTGAGGCAAGTGGACCCCACGAGTGACGAGGAACCGCAATCCCTGTGTACCATGCACTATTTTCGAGTGCAACCCCTTCACGACATTTTACGAACTTGAGCTTTGGACCACGTGTGGTCCAAGCCTCCAGCAGAATTTCCACCGAAGATCAGAGGTCTACCCCGTCCCGAGTGACCGTGGGCCCCTGTTGAGTGAATCCTCCCGAGGCGTCTTCGCGATCCCTTGCTGGTTGGCTTGTGGGTCCCCAGAAGACTTTTCTACAAACCCAAAGGGCTCCTCTGGTTTCTCCAGGCCTGCCCTGACTTACCTTCGTTGGGTGAGTCCCTCAGACATTGCTGGTCTGCACCGCTGACTTTATACACTTTCCACAAGACTTGGTGTTGCCAAGGCTTGTTGGCTCCAATCTGGTCGCCGACACAGCAGTAAGCTGCACACTTCGTGGGACACGCCAAATCCAGCTCTTGGTCATCGTCTACGCCTCCTGGACCTCGTGGCTGAAGAGTCAAGACACCCATGGATCACCTGAAATCACCCGACGACTGTGGGCATCCATCTTCCTTGCCCCGGGTCACTGCCAAGTGACTTTGAACACTGTCCCCACTGCTTTCAGGTCTTCCTTCTTCTGAATCCAGCCTTGGATTCCACCGGACACTTCTCCTGTCTTCACAAGCCGCAAGTCTTCTTTGGCTCCCATTGTAAAACGACGCCGCGACCAGACACCAAAAGACACCTATGCACCCGGCTTCCCTGGGTGAGGTAACTCCAGCACTACGGTGCTCCTGTGGGTGTTGGCTCTAGAACTACTTACCCTGTAAGTGAGTTGCTTGTAGACTCTCCCAAAGTATCCTAAAACTCTAAATTTCCAATCGCGACTTGCTCCATTGAAGTCGATTGGGATCCGCGGCTGTGTTCTCACACTGCATGCGTCTCCCGTGGGTCCTTTACTTACCTGCCTTGGGTGGATTAGTGAGGCCCCAGCACTTCTGAAGGCCCTAGGCCTTGTCCACTTGCAAGTCGTTATCTCTAAGTCTCTTTTTTAGTATATGGTCTGGTACGCCCCTAGGGCCCCAGCCATATTTGTGCTTAACTTGTTGTGAAATGTTGATTGGTGCATATCTCCTTGACTTCTAAAAGAGATTAGTAGAGTGTGTCTAGTAATAAATACATATATACTTTATATATATATATACCTGTGTGGTGTCCTTTCATTTAGTGATTCAAGAGATTATAAGGTAAAACAAGCTGCTTTACATTCCTCTTAAGACTTAGCCTGAAGGCTGCTCTCCACAGCTACCACTAGGATGGCTTTCTTTAAAAGGTTGTCTTAAACCTACTACCATAAGAGTCGAATTGTACTGGTGCAAGGTGTCCACTTTAACTAGTGAACAGCATATACCAGGCCAACTTCTCACAGATGCAAATGGTGGCATACAAAATGATTGACCTCTGTCATCAAGAAAGGAACCAATCCAGGCCAGAGCAGAACTTCTGACTCCGATATGTTCCAAACACTGGAGGAGGATCGAGTAGGATACAGTGTCAAAGGCCTGTTTTAGATTGTGAAATATCAACACTGCCTGCTTCCACTGATCCAGAGCCAGCTTAATGGAATCTGTCATCTCCACTAATTTCGATTCAGTACTGAATCGGGGTCGGAAACCTGACTGTGATTGATGTAGTGGCTGATCATGTTTCAGATATTTTGAGAGCTGCCCATTAATATGTTTCTCCAGTATCTTTGTCAGAGCTGGCATCAGTGAAAGGGACCTAACATGATTAAGCATTGTTCTACACGCTGAAGGTTTTTTTTATAGTGACTTTACTCTAGCCTGTTTCCAACAAGTTGGTATGGTGGCAGATTGGATTGAATAGATGGTTCAAAAGCAGATTGATCGCCTTCAAACTAGCAATGGAAATTTGGGGGGGTGGGGGTGGGCTGGGGGTAGGGGGGTCTTCCAGTGAGCCAAATTTACATGCTCCGATAGCCTGTTCCGAATCTTCATAAGAAATAGGAGCAAGCTCACAAAGATGGTTCGTGAGGTGTTCAGCACGAATCTCTGTCTCCAGTACTATCAGAGGACTCAACCATAAGATCACCAATGGTTTCAATAATCTTACCCTTGAAGAAATCAGACAACTTCTCATGTACAGTAGCAGAAGCTTCTATAGACAGAGAAAGAGGGGCTGGTTTCAGGAAATTAAATGAAAAAGATTACGCATATCCCGTAGCTTATAATTAAACCAAAGAGCCTACGAAAGATATTTGGAGGGGTTGCTGGGATTCTGCTTTTTCACAGGGGCTAGTGAATTGGCCGTATTCAATAACCAAGAATTAACTGCTGCGTGTCTGCCTCTGTCTCCCTATCCAAGAAGGGAGTAGTACTTCCTCAAAAGGACTCAATATCAGAACCACTAACTTTACCATCTATTTTAGGGGGTTTTCATTGAACATCTCACAGGGAATTTATTCTCAACACCCCAAGTGAAATATATAATAAAATGGCCAAACCAGTCAAGATTTTTAATATCCCTCAATTCATTCTTACAGATAGAGAAGATAGGATCTAAAATATGGCCCGCTAAATGAGTGGGCCAAGTAATAAATTGCTTTAAGTTGAAATATGTCAATCTCTGTAGCAGCATCCTGCTTTATGAAACTGGTACATTATCCAAGTGTATGTTGAAAACACCCCGAACCATAAAATTAGAGAATAGAAGAAGGCATTTGACCAAAGCCTCATCTAATGAATCAAGAAACAGGCCATCATACCTAGGGGGTTGATAGATCAAAGCCTCTGTTAAGGAAATTTGAGTTGATACAGAAAAGCAAAATACAAAAACCTCTATTTCCTGCAACTTGGTTAACTCAAATGTGCCACATTTAAAACAGTTTTCAAAAATAATAGCCACCGCCTTGCTTCTTACCCACTCTATTTGAATGTAATAGAGTAGCTCCTGGTATAGTAAGCATAACATATGGTGCTGAAGATTCGGTCATCCAAGTCTCTGTTTAAAATAAAACATCCAACTCATCCTCTTTGAACAACTTGATTATATCAAGTGCGTTTTTGTGTAACAACCACACATTCAAGATAGTCACCTGCAATTCTACATATCCCCCTACCCTCAAGTAGGGGCTCATGCCACCGCTGTCTGCCCTGGGGAGGAGAGCTGTACATTGATCATAAAAGTGCAGCAAGGTATCAAATGTCTCCAGGGACCTACCCCTGCAACTTGTCTTAGACCAAAGGAGACATAGGTCTTGTGAAGAATATGTTAATGAAGATCTTTTGGCAGCCTCAGAATGGGCAGCATGACTGTGGCTGAGCACCAGCCAAGCGAAAACAGGCGCTGATGAGCTTGACTTAGGCGTGCCAGTGACACCATCTGCTCCTTTTATAAGCGGCAGGGACAAACACCTTCAGGTAGGTCCTCTGTTGATGAAGGCTTTGTAGGCATGCATGAGGAGCTTGAAGGTGATTCTTTTGTTGAGAGGTAGCCAGTGTAGGTCTCTCAGGTGGCCGGTGATGTGGTTGCTGCATGGGATGTTCAAGATGAGTCTGGCTGAGGCGTTCTGGACATTCTGCAGTTTTTTCTGGAGTTTCTGGGTGGTGCCAGTGTAGAGTGTGTTGCTGTAGTTGAGTCTGCTGCTGACGAGCTCATGGGTGACCATTTTCCTGGACTCTGTGGGGATTCACTTGAAGATCTTACAAAGCAGGCAGAGCTTGTGGAAGCAAGAGGATGAAATGGCATTGATTTGGTGGTTCGTTGAGAGCAAGGAGTACAGGATGATGCTGAGGTTTCATGCGTGGTCCGTGGGTGTGGGGGAGTTCCGAGGGCTGTAGGCCACCAAGAGTCATCCCAGGTGGAGGGAGAGGAGCCCAGGATGAGGACTTCAGTCTTGTCTGAGGTAAGCCTGAGGCAGAGGTTTGTGGTGGTAGACGGTGTCTAAGGTGGCTGAGAGGTCCAAGAGGATGAGGACAGCAGTCTCGCATCGGTCGAGGAGGGTGCGGATGTAGTCTGTTGCGGAAAGGAGGGCAATCTCAATGCTGTGGTTGCATCTGAAGCCCGATTTGGAGATGTCCAGGATGTTGTTCATTTCTATGAACTCGAAGAGTTGGGTGTTGATGGCTTTCTCAATGACTTTGTCTGGTAAGAGGAGCAGAGAGATGAGTCTGTAGTTTTTGAGGTCCATCGGGTCGGCAGTGGGTTTCTTCAGCAGGGGGTTGATCTCTGCGTGCTTGTAGTTATCCAGTAAGGTTGAGGACTTGAAGCAGTTGATGGTGCGGCAGAGTTTGGGTGCGATGAAGGTGCTGGCTCTTTTGAAGATATGGTGAGGGCAGATTCAAACAGGAGCAAAACTGCAAAAAGGCACAGTGCGACAGATGTATGACCGTTATTTGCGGTCGCAAAGGGGAATTTGACCCCTTTGCAACTGCAAAAAATTCTGCCTAATGTACTAACCCTAACCAATTAGTGAATTGCTAAAAATGGTGAGTGACTCACTATTAGGAAGGGGCGTGTCAAGGGCATCCATAACCTATGTATGATTGTTTGCGGCCGCAGTTGGGTTCGCAAAACACTTGAATTTTACCACCCTTCTCAGAAGGGTGGTAAGCCACTCACAAACGAGGACCTCTTCCCCTTTCTGAATGGGTGCGCAAACATGTTTTACGAGCAGGCAGTGGTCACAGGGACCACGGACCACTGCCTGCTCTTAAAAAATGAAACTGCGAAGCTTCATTTTTCTTTTTTAAATGCAGCACGTTATCCTTTAAGTAAAACGGGCTGCATTTAAAAAAAATACCTATTTTTTTCTTTTAAAAAGCAGTCACAGACATGTTCATCCCTGGAGTGCGAGCCATTTTCAATGGGTCGCGAATTGCGACACCTTCATTAATATACATGAGGCTGTCGCAATTTGCAGCCCCAATGGGAATTGAATTTGTATCTGAGACACTGTTGTACATTGAATTTTGCGACTCGTAATTTATCACAATTTTCGAGTCGCAAAATTCAATGGTCGAACATCTGGCCCAGTAAGCCCAACAGAGCCGTTTTAAGGCATGGGCAAAGTGGACAATTGCCCAAGGCCCCCACTTTTGGGAAAGTGGACTTTCTCTCTAGTAGACCTTTGTCTATTCTATTTCTGATTCTGTTTGTCTACCCAGTGTCCTGGGCAAGACATATTTCAACTGTTTGTATGTGACCTTGTATCATTTAGTATTAGTGGCATCGTGCAGGTTTGGAATAGCAGGAAATAGGCAATAATAATTCAAATGTATTCCATACAGGGCCCCCAAAACCTATGTTGACCGGTTCCCCAAATCCTTAAGATGATATTGGTAAGCCAAAAACAGAAAGCAACCTCAGAGGCACTCAATACTCGTTATTAGGCTTGCTACATATTTCTTCTGTTTTCGGATAAAAAATATTAATACTTAATTTCTTTGCAGAACGGAATGTATTGTCAATTTTTACATATCAAATGAAAGTATTGAGGCCCTGTGGTCCATCCTTTTCTGTATGCAAGTCACATACAACTCTACGTCCCGCTGCCTGCTTCAAAAACTCCCACGGATGTTGTTCTGGGTTAAGCAGCACAAGGGCAAAGACGATAAGTTAGAGCGGGCCTTCATCAGGACAGAGGCATTCAAAAATCAAATTGCGACCTATTTCAAAATGTCAAAAATTGTTGAAAAACACGTTCTAATGGTTTAAATTGGGAGATGCCGAAGCACCGATCTGGACGATGCCTAATCACGCCATCTCCAAACTAGTGCAACCTTCAAAACTAGGTTCTGACAGATGGGACCTTCCATCAACATTAACAAGATATTTAATGCCATACCGAGCCAAGCAACTGTGGGAAATGGACTGATTGGCTCCAGATTGGAATGCAGCTGCACCCTTTACTTATTGCTCATCAGGGCTCTGTTTGATGGAGTGCAGAACCTTCAAAGTTAAGCTGTCCACTTCATCATGGGCAGACACAACTCGAAGCACATCACCGCCCTAGTGAAGGCGTTACACTTACTCCCAATCAAGGGGAGAATCCTGTTGCGTGTTCTGATTCATCCACACTGCGCTTCAATGTTCTGTACCTGTTTGCTGTGGAATTCTGAGGAGTGACACAGTAAACTGCTGGCACCAGAGACCGATGTTCAAACCACAGTTTCAAAGTTTGAACTCAAAACAGATACTCTTCCTGCACCTATGAATTTAAATATGTGCAATTTTGTAATGTAAACAAACTGTACAGTATGCATTCCCATTTGAAAGTTCCATGTCATCGCCCATCGAATCACATCATGGTTTCTGCAATTTGATTTCGACTGGACATAAACAACTCTAGCTTATTTCTTAGATGTGCTACATGCAATATATGTTGTATATGTTTAAAAGATTTCCTGCTCCATGTATAGAGGTTTGTGCTTTATAATATACCTATAATAATAAATTAAAACTCGCTGAAGTAATAAACTCTGAACAAGTAAATCTGTTGAGTGTATGTGAAACAGATTTGGAGCGATTAACCACCCACATGAAAAGCATTGTCAATCGATTAGCTTTCAATAACTTGGTAAAAGTCTTGGGTTCAGACAGTTCCTTGCAGTCATGAGACAGAGGACTTGAGACATTACAGTCATTCGTGCTTTGTTCCCTTCATTCTAGTCCGATCAGATAGGATTCGTGAAAATTGACTTTGCCAAATAGTGCCAGTGTAAACTATTCGAAACCTCCAGGAGCCCATGGGACAACACCCACAACTATCCGACTAGATTGCGTGTCGTGTTGTAGCCAGAAGTAGCAGGTATACAGAACTGAGACAGTTGCGGCTCTAGATCTAAGATGTTGAACCTTTGACTCAAAGAAAGCAATGCTTCTGGTGGGAAACAGTTGAAGAAGTTGCATTTCCTGAGAGTCCTGCATATGTTAAGGCAACATCAAAGCCAGATAGATGCAAGTAAATCTGGCATTTGTTTGAACATATTAAACTTAGGTTTCAGAGTTGTTGAGATGGCCAACAGGGCTGTGGAAAACAAAAAAGTGATGGGTGGATTGCTTGCATTGCATTAATCTCAGCAACTGGTAATTACTCCAGGTTGCAATCTAGTTCATCGTGTTTTTTGCCCATCATGTCACCTCAGACAGGTACCATCCAAATGCAAATCAGCCTTGGCCCTGCTCCAATAGCAGCTTACGTTCCATGGCACAGTGAGCATGGGAGACACATCTAGGCATACCTGCCGCACTTAGGTCATTGCACTGAGGAACGCAGAAATGTGATGGGTGGATGACTCAAATTAATCTCGATCACTTGTAATCACTCTAGGCCACAATTAATTCCGCCATTTGTTTTCCCCCATGCTGCTTCTGACAGTTACCAGCCATATGCAAATCAGCCGTGGTCTTTTTGCATTAGGAACAGCCCAGCACACGCTTTTAGGCGAGGTACCCTTTGAGCCATGGCTGTGTGCAGGAAAACTATGACCATATGAAGGAGCCTTGCTAGAACACGGCGAAGTGCAGATAAAATAGCATGAATTCCGAACATTGCCTAGCTCATCTTAAATGTTGTGTTGATTAGAAGTGTCAAAAAGGAGTAGAGGCACAGGGCCGGACTGGCTGTAGCGGGCACTAGGCATTTTTCCAGTGGGCCGCTAGGGTGGAAGCAAGTTTTGGGCCCCGGGGGGCCGTTTTTATTACAAGGACGTTTTTGCAGCATAGCTGCAATATCGGCACCTGTAACAAAATCGTCCAAAACCAACCCTGGCAAACAGCTCGGCCACACCCCCAACACCCCAAGGGGACAGCCGAGCACTTTGTCAGGGTCGGTTTTGGTTTCCAGTCCGTCCCTGTAGAGGCAGCTTTACCAAAATTCAATCCTAGTGCAGTACCTCAGCACTGGTTTTCCCAAACTAATGTACTGGGTCAGTGGTTGCTTTGGTCATCACCTCACTCATATTCCATGTACCTTTCTGCTTCTCAGCACCGATCATGTAAACCAGTCTTCCTAATGGATGCATGTCCAATTAACCACAAGCTGGATGCATAACAGTTCATGATTATGCAGCTTGTTTAACTTGTCAGTGGGCTTTTGGGAGTCTGGTGTGAATGAAGTTACAGTAGTCTAGGTGAGCCATTGTAATCTACTTGCTAATATAATGCATCCTCGTATTGGTATACCCGTCCCACTCAGCATACCCATCCCACTCAGGGTGACAAATGCAAAAAGAACAATTGATGGACAGAATGTTGAATTTCTTTTTCCTATGCTAAATAGGCCATAATATCGAGTACTGCATATTGGTTGGTTATAATGTTTTAACCTTCCCTGTCTGTAATCTAGGATATGTATAAGAAGGGGGGTCAACTTGAGAAACATGCACTTTAGAGGAGATAAGTAATACATGTCTCCATATAGCAGGATTAAAGAAGGAAAACAAAAAATGCATTTCTATGCCTCTGTTTAGTTAGTTTACTGTTGCAAGGAAATAAACAAAGAATTATATATGTGAGGTTGGATTGAGGTAGTTTGCCCAGGAATGCTATCCTCGGTTATTACCAGGCACATGATGACAAAAGTGTATAAGATCCTCCACAATCCATGTAGTTTCCCCACAGGAGAGTTGTACATACAATAATACTGGTAATTAGTTTGAGAATGAAGGAAGTGGCACATCAAAATAGTGGAGAGAGAAACTATGACTCAGATATATATGAGGTTTAGTTGTCTTTGAGAGGTGGTGGTAATTGGATGCTGTTCCCTTAAATAGATACTCGTCACTAAGAAACTCTATGGCCCAGTAGAAGGCTCAGGCTGAAACATGTTGGCCATTATTGCAGATTTGCATCTTTGTTTCGAGGTGTAATCTAACACAATAAATTGGATTTAAAGCAACCCGAGTGCTGTGCTGCCTTTTTCTCTGGGCCCGTGGAATTTAGACCATTTGGAGCACTATATACAGAAGGGCACAAATGTGGAGTTGAAGAATATCTATCTATCTATCTATCTATCTATCTATCTATCTATCTATCTATCTATCTATCTATCTATCTAATCTATCTAATCTATCTAATCTATCTAATCTATCTAATCTATCTAATCTATCTAATCTATCTAATCTATCTAATCTATCTAATCTATCTAATCTATCTATCTTATCTATCTATATATACATTTGCGAAACAATACCAATTGCACAAACTTCAAAAGAAGTAGGCACGGACTCCAACTGTTGCGGTGTGAAATGTGTTTAATGACTTAATGTTTGATTATGCCACAACATATAGCCTTGATCACATGTTCGCGCTATGATATCATCTGTATCTTTAAGCTGTGTACCACGTGATTAACATAACGATAAAAATAATGGCAACTGACAAAAGACTACAGCAATTCATCTCAAAAGGAAAAACTGTCACAATAATGCATATAGAATACATGTTCCAACATGACAATATAAAATGATTATTGATATTTACTACTAAAACAAAAAGTGTCATAAAGGCTAAATTCTGGTTATATTGAAATAAAAACATTATATAAAAATCTTTGTATGAAAACCAACAGACCATAATTGTGAGAATATAGTACAGCATACACATTAATCTGCATATCATCACATAGTGCGTTGCATGCTAGTTATTTCTCGCAGGCATGCGGGAATTCGTTTGTAATTTACTTATAGACTGTAAGAACTACCTATTGTGGAATAAAACGTGATCATTGTACCCTTATGTTGTAAGTTGGTATGTTGTACTCATTAAAGTGCACTATTTATTGGTCAGTTTCCAGCTTGATAGAAATAAGTAATATCAGCCTCTATGCTGAGCATCATTTAATAGTAGCTTGGTAGTGCGTTTGAATAATTCTGAATATTGTCTATACTATCTATTGCCTAATTAGGAACCTTAATGACTAAAGTGCTTGTCATGTAAAGTGCAATTAGTGAATAAAGTACTCAGTGCTGTACAGTACTGTGGGAAAGGAAGACAAAAAGCAGCAATATTATCATGTTAATTCATAATGGCTAGTGAGTGTATAAATATAAATGTAGATATAAATATATGAATATGGCTTGCAAAATCAGTGAAATTCACTAAAAAGGATACTGTCAATATGAGCAACTCAATCTTCTAAAAGGGTCATATCATAGAAAATTGTGTAAATCCTTGCTGGTATTAAGACCATTAGGTGTCTTTGTCTCTAGTTCTAAAAGGAACTTTGACTCCAACTGGCGTAACAGTTTCTCTCTATTGACACCTATCCTGTGGGCTGGTACTGCACCAATCACATAATATTTGATGATGATGATTAATATTAGGCGTATCTTTAAAATGGCGTGCCACGGGATAAGATGAATCTGAGTTGACATTAGCTCTGAGATGCTGCAGAATCCTCACATGCACTTGCAGCTTGGTGCTGTCCACGTAACGCAGTCCACAGGTGCACTTGAGGACGTAAACAGCAAACTCATTTCTACAGTTGTAAAATTCCTTTAATTCAACAGGTTTAGAACTAAATACTGATATATAGTTTGAAACATTGATCCCAAAATTGGCAAGTCCGGCATGAACTGCATTTGTGAAAGCCGTTTTTTGGGGAAAGCCAGTTGGTCTTGATATATATTTCAAGGCAAATTTTAACCAATGCTTTCCTCATTGAGGGAGCTCTCCGAAAGGTAAGAGTGGGCTTGGTGGGAAGAATTGGGCCCAAAGTTGCATCTGTTAAAATAATGGGCCATTGCTTGTTGCATCGAATGTTCTTTTCCTGTCTACTGAAAGTGGTAATAACCCTGACACCAGAGTATTCTCCATGTCCACTTGTGCTGCTGCCCTGTCGTGGTGTATCTAACGTGTCAGTCTGAAAGAGCATTTCTTCTCTGGTTTTAATGTTGGCTTTTTTCAGGGCCTGATCAATTATATTCCTGTTATATGCTTGTTGCAAAAATCTAATATTAGCTTCTTGTTGACACAGGGCTAAATCTTTTTCTGAGCTACAGATCCAGCGTATTCTCAAAAATTCCCCGTAGGGATACTATTGGTCAGATGTCTAGGATGAAACCTCGAAGCTTGTAATGTTGAGTTTCCTGCTGTACTTCTACGGTATAAACAAGATTCCAGTTTGTTGTTTTTGACATACATAGCATATCTAATGCTAATCAATAGCCTGTTTATCTATATGTACAGTAAATTCTACGTTCGATTAGTTCACATTGATACATTTCACAAAAGCCTCAGCATTCTCCTTTGTTCCATTTCAAATTATAAAAACGCCTTCTATGTAATGTAACCAACTGACCACATGTCTATCCCAATCAGACTGGTGGCCCACCATCAGAACCTGCTCCTCCCACAAGCCCACGCATAAACACGCGTAGCTGGGTGAGAAGCAGACTCCCATGGCAACACCCCTGAGCTGCTGGAACACCTAATTTCCAAACAAGAAAAGGTTATTGTTGAGACACCAATTGATCATACTTAAGAGCATTTTGTTGTTGTTAAATAATTCAATTGATCTATTATTTAAATAATATTCAACCGCCCTTAAACCATCCCTGTGATCTATGCTAGTGTATAGGGAGGTAATAGGTCATAAGTATGTATTCATCAGACAAGGATATCCCATGTAGCTTTTTTAGAAAATCACTGTTGTTTCTGATGTGTGTGTGTGTGTGTATATATATATATATATATTATCTACTGGCGGTCGCCAGTAGATAGTTATAGGTAGGACCGTGTTTCCATAGGAAATCCGCAACATTCTATTTGGAATAACTTTGGCGCCGATTGACGAATCCTCGCGAAATTTTCAAAATAGGTGGGGCGCTCCGCTCCGCTTGTACCCTGAAAGTCTTGGGGGGATTCGTCAAGCGGGGGCTCAGAAAAAAGAGGGGACCCAAAACGCGTTTTTCCCATGCAATTTTCCATAGGGACCTTTAGTCCAAGGTACAGCCCAAACGGCTGAACAGAATTACTTTAAATTTGGCAAAGAGGTAGTCCTCAGGTCAGGGATGTGCCTTTTGCATATCTGGTGTCAATCCGTTCAGTAGTTCCTGAGAAAATCAAAAGTAAAATCATATATATATCTGGGCGGAGCCTAACCACACATCTCATCGTGAGATCGGATTGGCTGTCAGCACTTCATCCAAGAAGTGTTGGCAGCCATCTTGGGACCAATATACATGATAGCACCTCATTAAAAAGCCTTGCAGTTAATAGAAGATTTTAAGAATTTAGTTACATTATAAATCATTTGTTGATGGTACCATACTCATTTTAGGAATTGTGGTGTGTTCTAAGGTGATTTTACCATGTGAAAATGCCTTCTGCTGTGATATCATGAATCATGTTTGAGAGAAAACTATTTTCTCATGCTTTTCCCACAGAGGTTTGGAAGGTGATCAATAAGCTAAACTGAGCGCATATTTTCTGTAAATTCACATTATCTTTCTCAGTCATGGGAGAATGAAGTCTGACATTCTCAGTAAAACAGGTACATCCAACAAGGGCAGAGACTGTCAGTTGATTCCTTTGTGTTCTACTGCAGCTTCCCAGAGTGTTCTAAAGAACAACTAGAGCGCTAACAGTCCTACTTATGACAAAAGTATGGCACACCTGAAGCCATCTTGGTTGGAATAAAGTGGTAACTATTAAAACATTTAATTTAAAAAGGAACAAAATGAGGGGGTTCATTTTGCCATAGAAAGTATGATTAGTGCTGCAGAAAGAAAAGTTAGGGCACATTTTGAGTGACTTCTCAAATCCTCTTCTATTTCATTAAAACATTCTGACATGCAGACTGAAACATGCACTTTCAATACCAGCAGCAGACTTCCCTGGTGAGCAGTAGCTTTACTACAGTGATCTAATAAGCAACTAGGGTGCTAACATTCTGAATTTATGGCAAATGTGTGACACATCTGAATGCCTTCTTGATGGAATCAAAGTAAAAAACTGAAAGTTTTTCCTACTGAGGAGACTGTAGTAAATGAGGAAATTAGGAAACATCATAACAAATAAGTCTCCCAAAATGGCCACCAGAGACAAAAGAGCCCAAATGTAGCCCACATATCACTGAGATGTAGCCCAAGTATAGCCCAATGACAGAATGTCCCAGAGTGTTCTAACGAACAACTAGAGCGCTAACAGTCTTACTTATGACAAAAGTATGGCACACCTGAAGCCATCTTGATTGGAATAAAGTGGTAACAGTTAAAACATTTAATTTACAAAGGAACAAACTGAGGGGGTTCATTTTGCCACAGCAATTATGATTAGTGGTGCAGAAAGAAAAATTAGGGCACATTTTGACTTCTCAAATCCTCTTCTAATTCATAAAAAAATTCTGACATGCAGATTGAAACATGCACTTTGAATACCAGCAGCAGACTTCCCTGGTGAGCAGTAGCTTTACTACAGTGATCTAATGAGCAACTAGAGTGCTAACATTCAGAATTTATGGCAAATGTGTGACACATCTGAATGCCTTCTTGATGGAACCAAACTAAAAAACTGAAAGTATTTCCTACTGAGGAGACTGCAGTAAATGAGGAAATTTGTAAACTTCATAACAAATAAATCTCCCAAGATGGCCACCAGAGACAAAAGAGCCCAAATGTAGCCCAAATATCACCGAGATGTAGCCCAAGTATAGCCCAATGACAGAAGTGTCCAAAACACTTATTTTTTGTGTATTTGCAGTTTTATATGGTGCAGACTTGTCAGGTATTGGAGTGCTTTACATGAGCATTGGTTACATCACACAAGATCAAATTCATTCTGGTTGTAGACATGGGGAGATTAAGTGATTTGACCAGAATCACAGAATGTTGAGCTGAAGCAGAAACTCCAACCTGGTTCCCCAGTTGCAAAGTCTGCAGCTCTGGAAGTAACACCACATCCTCTCCCCTAGGTGCAACATTTAATCAAGTGGTCAACTGGATAAAAAAACATAAAGATTACAAATAATTTAAACGTTCTTTGTCGCTATTTGAAAACTCAGAAAATATGTCCTCATTTTAGTTTTTTAGAGCACTAACCATAATTTTGATGCAAATAAGACCCTCTCATATATGTAATTTCTAAAGGAAATACTCTAGGTATTACAGTTTTGATTACATCAAGATGACGTCAGGCGTTCCACACTTTTGTAATAAATATAGAATGTTAGCAATCTAGTTGTTCATTGGGATACTGTTGAGAGGCAAAGGCCAGGGGCACGGACTCTGAAAATTGAAGGCAGGTAGGAGAGTGCAGAGGCAACAATTTGACCACGCTGGGCAGGCAGGAAGGACAGTGGCAGCACAACAGACTATGGAGGGCAGTGGAAATGGGGGCAGGGGCAACAAACCAACAATACAGGACTGGCAAGAGAGGCTGTGGCAATATAATAGACCATTGTGGGCAGAAGGAAGAGGCAGTGGTAGTACAACCATACATGCCAACAGACCCGTTTCAGCCAGGAAACGTCCAATGTTTTTAAGCTCAAATGGGCATCAGGGAGTGCAGCACAACAATCCATGGAAAGCAATAGGGAGGGACAGGACCATGCACATGGACAACAGAGAACAGAGGGGAAAGAGGCAATGGTAGCTAGCTGACCATAATGGACCGACAGGAGAGAAAGCTGCAGCATAACAGACCATAAAGGGCAGGAGGGACGGATCAGGGGCATTACAATGGAACAGGCAAGCCAGGAGGGAGGGAATAGGGGTCTGCACATGGAAAAAGAGGGCTGGGGCAAGGGGGCAGGGCAGGAGCAGCAAGATGACCATGGAGGTCAGGCAGTATGGGCACTAGAAACAAGACACACCATGGAGAGCAACAATGAGACTATGATGTCATACACACAGACCATGGAGGGAAGGTGGGAGGGGGCAGGGGCAGCTAGCTGACCACACAGGGAAGGTGGGAGGGGCCATGGCAGCACAGAAGACCATGCATGGCAAGCAGGAGGGTTAGTGGCAGCACAATGGCTATGATGGGCAAGAAGGAGGGTGCAGGGGCATGCACAAAGGACCATGGAGGATAGAAGGGAGGGTCAGGACCTGGGCACAGACAAGAAAGTGCAGGGGAAGGGGCCTCACAACAGACCGCATGGGGCAGGCAGGAGGAGCAGTTGCAGCACAACAGACCAGGGAGGGCAGAAGGGTGTGGCAGTAAAATGGACCATGGAGGACAGGAGGAAGGGGATAGGGGCATGGCATGTGGACAGGCAGGGTGGAGGTGGCAGGGACAGGTTACAGTCATCTGACAATGCTAGGCAGGTGGGAGGGAAGTGGCAGCTCAACAGAACACGCAGAGTAGATAGGAGTGGCAGGTCCATGGGATGGAGCAGGGGCATGCACAAAGACATCGGATGGCAGGGGGAAGGAGAATAGGGGCAGCAAGCTAAGCACAGAGGCTAAGCAGGAGGTCAATGATGAGCCATAGAATTGGGCAATGGAGGGCAGGAGGAGTGGACTGGTACATCATGCTAAATGGAGGGCAGTGGCAGCACATCAGACCATGCATGGCAGGAGGGAGGAGGCTAGTCCATTGATTCAGACAGCAGAGGATAGGGAGGAGGTGGATGGGGCAGCAAGCTAACTGTTCAGAGAAGGTGGGTATTAGGAACGGTATTGTTTTTACAATGTGTGTCTGTGCGAACTACTTAAAATATGAACAAGTGTGCAGCATAATCTCACTTTTATTCAGGAAGAAGAGGACGTTTGTGACTGTGACTCCGGGCTCACTTGGCAGAAACACCCCCTGACCCTCCACCCCCCATTACAAAATGTAATGTCCATAAAAAGGGTAGGTGGACGCAGTGGTATATAGAACATAGTCCTGAGAGCACGATTGAAAATGAAAACTAGATATAGTATATGGTATAAACTATGCACCAAAAAGTGTGATATAAGATGAACCGGGGCGTGAAATATAATATGCAATACATTGTGCGCAATGACAGATTCATTGGAGAGCGCGAGATAGCACAGGCACTAGCTCGTGCTATGCGATATGTGCCTTGGAGTGTAATATGCACAGGGCAGTGTTGTGTAACCTAACTAGTCTCTAAAGTTGTAATATAAAATATGTGCTGGGGAGTGTAACGTTGCATATGCACTGTGACAAAGATATGGATCCCAGATTGTAATATGTATGGCATAGCGCTGTGCGTTATAACATAGGCATCGAGGAAGGCACGTTAGATGGGGCAATATAACCCGTGCGAAGGCAAGTGTGGCACGACATATTCACAGGGTGGTGCTACAGTGCACATTGGCTAGAGAGTGTCATAGCATACGCATTAGCTGGTGGAATACAACACAGAGGTGTGAGGCACTCGGTGGGCACTGGTGGGTGTAACACAGCATTGGGCTCAGCCAGGAGCACACTGTGACTCTCAAGTGAGGTTCGTCTCCTTTCCAGAGAGTAAAATAAAAAGTATTACACATCCGGCGGTGGATGTGTGTTTTATTAACCGTGAGGGGGGTTTCTTGCATAGTTTGGTCGAATTTTTATGGAATCCCCTTTGAATGGCTTGGTGTGCGTGTATATTAAATGTGCCCGTCAATAGCTACCCATGTTTGTATAAATAAATGACAAGGGTGTCTACTTGGAGAGTACCCACCGGCGGGGGCGCCGGGATTAGGCACGGTAGGGCGTCAGACATGTCAGAGCTTCACTAGCGGTGTAAATACATTCCATGTGGATTCATTCTATGCATAGTTGCCTTTTAATGATTATCACGCAAATCGTCATGGTGATAGGTACATACGGTTTGTCCAGCATGTCCTAAGTGTTTCTATAAATATATTTTTTTTTAACATAATAAAAAACAAAGGCCGGCCCTGGGGGATGGGGTCCCCGGGGCCATAAGTGGCCTGAGGAGGGGGGCAACGCAGCCGCCTCCTAAAGAATAAAAAAAAAAAAGGCCTTGACCCGGGGGTTGGGGTCCCCGGGGCCGATTAAGGCCTTGGGAGGGCCCAATTTTTTTTTTTAAACAAAAAAATTAGGGTGCAGGCCCTGGGGGATGGGGTCCCCAGGGCCAGTAAATTAGAAAAAGAAGGGGGGCCACACAGCCCTCCTTCTTAAAAAAAATAAATAAAAGACCGGCATCGCGCCGGAGGCCACGCCCCCTCCTAGCAGCACTCTGAAAATGCACCCCCTGGCCAGTTGTAAGTTGGGGAATTAATTCCCCTTCAATACATGCCATCTTTTCCATCGAGGGCAAGGATGCGGTGCCTTTGGAGACTTTTCATCAATGCATGGCGTCTACTGCGGATTGGCTGAGGCAAAATTCCTTGCAATTTAACAGCTCTAAAACAGAGGTACTGCATTGTTCGATGGATTGTGTTCCTCGGCCATTACCTCCTGACTTTTGGCCTACTTCCTTCCAGGACGCCCCTCCGGCAGCAGCCTCCGCCAGGAATTTGGGCGTGGTGCTTGGGCCTAATCTTCAATTGGACCTTTTTGTAAACAAAACTGTGGCCACTTGTATGGAGCTGCTTCGTATGTTGTGGAAAATTCTTCCGCTACTACCGGCCTATGCTCGGTCAGAAGTGGTGCGGGGCACCATATTGAGCAGGCTGGATTATTGCAACGCATTATTGCTAGGAGCACCGGCTAACCTGGTGGTTAAGCTGCAGCGTGTGCAGAATATGGCTGCCAAACTGGCTCTTTCTCGGCGCCACTCTGATTCATCTTCTATGGCGCTGGTGAACCTTCACTGGCTGCCCATCTCACAGCGGATTATTTTTAAAGCACTTTGTTTAGTGTTTAAAGGACTTTATGGCCAAGGACCTGCTCCGCTGCAGGAAATGTTTACGTGGTATGTGCGCACACGCTCCCTTCGTTCCTTGTCAGCACATTTAGTGGTAATCCCGAAGGTTTTGAGGGCCCGGATGGGCGGGCGGTCATTTAAATTTGTGGCAGCCAAGTATTGGAACTCTTTACCCTCGTCGTTGAGAAGCTCGGGAGATTTCTCCTCTTTTAGGAAGGGATTGAAAACGTATCTTTTTCCTAGGTCAGATTAATCCTTCTGTCTTTGTGTTTCGCGCGTTATTGGTAAAATGTCTAAGCGCCAGGATACCCTTCGGGTGACAGTCTGCGCTATACAAATACGCGATACATACATACATACAGAGGGTCCCTGAGGGCCAACTAGCCCAACAGGTATCTTCAGTATGCGCCAGGGAGCTGCGTGGCAGACAGGTGTTCTGAGGCCACGCCCCTTTTTACACCTCTATGCAACGCAGCTCTGTGGCGCTTACTGGAGGTACTTAGTGGGCTAGTTTGACCCTTGGGACCCTTAGGATTCAAGGGGACTTAATCTCTCAACTTAGAACGGCCACAGGGCGCGTTTACACAGTGGTGAAGGGAGGGGACGGGGCCTGAGGTGACATGTGCAAACACGCCCTGTGGCACGTTTTAAGTTGGGGAAATAATTCCCTTTCAATCCTGAGGGACCCTGGGGGCCAACTAGCCCACCAGGGGCTTCCAGTAAGCGCCACTGCTCTGCGTTGCAGAGAGCTGGTGCAGGCCGTGCCCCTTTTTACACCTCTCTGCAATGCAGCTCTGTGGCGCTTACTGGAGGTACCTAGTGGGCTAGTTGGACCCTAGGGACGCTCAGGATTCAAATGAACTTAATCTCCCAACTAAAAACGGCCACAGGGCGTGTTTACACAGTGGTGAAGGGAGGGGACGGGGCCTGAGTTAACGTGTGCAAACACGCCCTGTGGCGCGTTTTAAGTTGGGGAAATAATTCCCCTTCAATCCTGAGTGCCCCTGGGGGCCAATTAGCCCACCAGGTGCTTCCAGTAAGCGCCACTGCGCTGCGTTACAGAGAGGTGGTCTAGGCCGTGCCCCTTTTTACATCTCTCTGCAACGCAGCACTGTGGCGCTTACTGGAGGTACCTAGTGGTCTAGTTGGACCCTAGGGACCCTCAGGATTCAAGGGGACTTAATCTCCCAACTTAAAACGGCCACAGGGCGTGTTTACACAGTGGGGAAGTGAGGGGACGGGGCCTGAGATGACATGTGCAAACACGCCCTGTGGCGCGTTTTAAGAGGTAGTTTTAATCACCTGCCCTATTATATACTAGGGGCTTACAGAGGAGGTCATGCTGATCACAGGGGGACCCCAACGCATAGTGTTACCTAGTGTATGTAGGTGTTTTCACTGTATTCTGAGTGTCTTTTAACATAGCACTGGCTCTAGGACTGGTTAATCAGACTCAGTTAACACCAGTATCCGTCTGAAAAAGTTGAGGGTACAGGATGATTTTGCAACAAGGCTTCTTTCTGTTCTTCTGTTTGTTCTTTCTGCACGTTATCCTTCTTCCTGCACTTTTCTTCGTCTTTGAGGACTTCTGTTGCTTCTCTCTACATTACTTTTTTTTCTTTCTGTGCGTTTTTTCTTCTTTCTTCACGTGTCCTATCTCTGTAGCCATAGTTAGAAATTAGCATTTAATAAACCTTTGAAATTCACTGAAAAAACCATAGGTTTCAGGCACGTTATAGTTAGGAATTAGCATTTAAAAAACCTTAGAAATTCACTGAAAAAACCATAGGTTTCAGGGGCGTTATAGTTAGCTGGACTTTTCACTCGTACAAAACCATTGAAATTCCCCCGTTATAGTTAGTTCAGCTAACTATAACTCGCGCGCCCGCAATGCACTGCTGATGACGTCACATATTACATCACTCATGACATGGTCAGTGACATCACTCATGACATCACTGATGACATCACTGATGACATCTCAAATGACATCACTGATGACATCACTGATGACATCATCCAGTGAATGTGTGTTTTTCTGAAAATTACATATGTTTTATATATGTATATCTCAAGGTCGATGGAAGAATAAATGGGTATATAAGTGTCTAAATGGATGATATGTTTTTGAAAAATAGATTGTATAACTGACTGATTAAGTGTATCTTAGTGAATACATGGCTTAGTGAGTAATGTTTAAATATGTAAATATCTGTATCAGTCTCTCACTTTGTGTATAAGTGGCTGCATGGGTTGGTGAGTAGCTACATGAGTGTCTATATAGGTTATTAGTTGGTTTTTTGAGTATCAGAATGAGTGTCTGAGTGTCTGTATGGTTCGGTGGGGGTATTACGTAGTGCATAAGTGCATGCATGAGTGACTCACTGTTTGTATGTGTTGAAGACAGCATGTGTGCAGGACTGTATTGGTGGATGAGTGTGTGCATGGGTGTGTTAGTGAGTGAATGACTGTCTCAATAGTGTCTTTATGAGTAACTACATATGTTTAAACTAGTATATGTGACTATTGGTGTATATAAGTGAGTATATGTGAGAGTGAGAGATTGAAAGAGTTCCTGTATGAATAAGTATGTGTTTATATAAGTGATTGTTTAAAAGACTAAGTATGTGTAAGTTTCTGTAGAAGTAAGTGTGGTGGTGTGTGTATAACTGTATATGCAAGTAAATAGATGTTTGATTCTTTATTAGCATGAGTGACTATGTGTGTGAGTAACTCTATGGATGAGTGGCGTTGTGTAACAGGATGTATAGGTGTATGAGTACATATGATGAGTGAGTACATGTATGAGTGACTGTATAGGACTGTTGGTGAATGAGTGGATGTGTATGTGGATCTTAGAATTACTGAATAGGTTATTGTAACTGATATTGGTATGTCCATTGTTTTGAAAATTTTAGTTTCTATTTTTGAATGTGTGTATCAAAGGTTATATTAGGAGGAGAGGAGGTCTGCCACTCTATCACAAAGATGATGTCATCAGTGATGTCATTTGAGATGTCATCAGTGATGTCACTGACCATGTCATGAGTGATGTAATATGTGACGTCATCAGCAGTGCATTGCGGGCGTGCGAGTTATAGTTAGCTGAACTAACTATAACGGGGGAATTTCAGTGGTTTTGTACGAGTGAAAAGTCCAGCTAACTATAACGCCCCTGAAACCTATTTTTTCAGTGAATTTCTAAGGTTTTTTAAATGCTAATTCCTAACTATAACGTGCCTGAAACCTATGGTTTTTTCAATGAATATATATATATATATATATATATATATATATATATATATATATATATATATATATACCATCAAAACAATCCACCTCCCACGGTGACACCATGGAAGGAAGCACGGACACAAGTGGTTTCAGGATTCGGCATCACTTTATTTCATAGTGGTCGCCCTCAATCCCAAGCATCAGGAGAGACGCGTTTCAGCCTTCAAAAGGCCTTTGTCAATCTAATTTGGTGTTTCTGTAATGCTTCATTTATACAGCCCTTCCCACCTGACTAAAGTATAGACACAGAAAACATACTGTGATGTATATGTTCCACTAACGGCCCAAATGCCTTAAGTAACTGCTGTCACCATCCGAAAATCGGCACTAACACAGGGAAGGCATAACACTAAGAATGAATATTACACGCAATTCTTACATATACGTTTGCTGAAAAAACTAAAAAAATACAGACAGCATGAATAAATCAATCATAGAAAACGTTATGAAACATTTGTCACGATGGGATTAATGAGGGCATTTAAAGGTATATCACCAAACTCTTGATCCTGTATTATCATTTTGAACCTTCAACATGATAAAAAATTACTTGTTAAAAAGAAAGGAATGCCAGCAGTTAAAATTTGTGTCTAGTGGTTACTGCCGATGTTGTTTGGAGTTCGCCCAAGTAAATGACATGTCTGTGCATGCGTCACCTCCGATTTCAGCTGCACAATCGAGCTAATTTTCTGCCAAAATTTAAATAGCCCAAACGTTATTGTTCACCGTGCTCCGGGACCAGATGGTTATAGTCTAAAACGGGATTAAGCTTGCAGACCAAGAGGATGCTTGCAGCTCCGAGTCTGTAAATCGCTAGAAACTCCATGTCCCATAATGCAGCTATATGGTAGGATAATTGGCAGAACAACAAGCTGCAGCTGTATATTGCGGGGTCACAAAAATAATTCATTTCAAAACACAGGCAAATGTCAAATTACCTCAATAGCTGCCCACATAACATACCTTTCATTAAAAGTGCTACCTCGGGATTGAGGGGGACCCATCGGCAAAATTGATAGCGCCAGAACCACCTCACCACATCGGCGATTAGCGTCTGTAGTGCCCAATTACCGTCTGGTGTCAGCCTTCCGGACAGGGCATTTCTTGCTGGCAAAAAACACAGATCCTATGCTGGCTGTTACAAAAACCGCCACGCTTCGGGACCTACATCTTCCGTCGCCGTCATCCATGTTCCTTTTCTTGCCAACCAACCGGGGACTTTCCCATGATAGTACTCCAGTACTGCTCCTCCAAAGTTCGGTCTGTTTAAGGTAAAGCCACAAACAACTGGTGATCCGTGTAAGCGTGACGACCGCTCACGCTGAAATGAATGAACCAACAAAACAATCCACCTCCCACGGCGACACCATGGAAGGAAGCACGGACACAAGTGGTTTTAGGATTCGGCATCACTTTATTTCATTGTGGTCGCCCTCAATCCCAAGCATCAGGAGAGACGCGTTTCAGCCTTCAAAAGGCCTTTGTCAATCTAATTTGGTGTTTCTGTAATGCTTCATTTATACAGCCCTTCCCACCTGACTAAAGTATAGACACAGAAAACATACTGTGATGTATATGTTCCACTAACGGCCCAAATGCCTTAAGTAAATGCTGTCACCATCCGAAAATCGGCACTAACACAGGTAAGGCATAACACTAAGAATGAATATTACACGCAATTCTTACATATACTTTTGCTGAAAATACCAAAAAAATACAGACAGCATGAATAAATCAATCATAGAAAACGTTATGAAACATTTGTCACGATGGGATTAATGCGGGCATTTAAAGGTATATCACCAAACTCTTGATCCTGTATTATCATTTTGAACCTTCAACATGATAAAAAATTACTTGTTAAAAAGAAAGGAATGTCAGCAGTTAAAATTTGTGTCTAGTGGTTACTGCCGATGTTGTTTGGAGTTCGCCCAAGTAAATGCCATGTCTGTGCATGCGTCACCTCCGATTTCAGCTGCACAATCGAGCTAATTTTCTGCCAAAATTTAAATAGCCCAAACGTTATTGTTCACCGTGCTCCGGGACCAGATGGTTATAGTCTAAAACGCATATATATATACATATAAACTACTTGCGGTCGCCAGTAGATAGTTATAGTTAGGACCTATTTTCCATAGGAAATCCACAACATTCTATTTGCAATAACTTTGGCGCCAGTTGATGAATCTTTGCAAAATTTTCAAAACTCGCGGGGTGCTCCGGTCCGCTCCTATCATAGGAAATTTTAGCCAGGGCTACAGCCCGAACTGCTGAACGGAATTACACCAAATTTGGCAAAGAAGTAGTTCTTGGTTCAGAAAGAACCCTTTTTGTTAAATGGTATAAATCTGTTCAGTAGTTGCTGAGAAAATCAAAAGTAAAAACACATATATATCTATGGCCACGGAGGATCCGCGCACCCTCCCGATCACGAGCTGTATGCTAATTGGCTGTCAACACTCCAAACCAGGAAGTGTTGGCAGCCATCTTGTGCCCCGGTGGAACCGAAGCACAAGAAATCAGCAAAATAAGTGCGCAAAACGCAAAAAGGGGGCAGTGTAGAAACACCCTGACCCCCTAGGCTGCTTAGGGGTTCCACATTTCTTTTTTTTTTTTTTTAAACAGTTAAATTCGTGGAGGATCCGTGGATCCTGCCGACTTATAATTAGCCCCCGGGTGGGCGAAATCCCGGGGGCAATATTTTAATTGTAATGGGAGCCCACCCCCGGGGCTTTATAAGAATATGTGGGGGGATCACAGCCACCCCAGCCCCGGGGACTGCCACCCCCCGGGGCTTAAAAAAAAATGGGTGAGGGGGACTCAAAGGCCACCCCAAGCCCCGGGGACCGCCACCCCTGGGGCTTTAAGAATATTTTTGCTGGAGGGCCTCACGGCCCCCCCGCAGCCCCGGGTACCGCCACCCCCGTGGCTTGTGTTGCATTAAAAAAAAAAAACCTGTGTGTGGGGGCTTGAGCCCCCACCACACGCCCTGGGGACTGCCACCTCCCCGGGGATCTAAATATTAAAATGTGGGGGTCCATGATGGACCCCCAAGCGCCGGGGACCACAACCCCCCGGGGCTTTGCAAGTGGTGCGAGGGGGCCTGTGATGGCCCTGGGGATCGCCACCCCCCAGGGTGGCGGTCCTCCTACAGTGTCCCGGGATGCCCACCCCCGGGACAATGCTGTTTGCTATGGCAGGGCGGGAGCCTCGCGGCTCCTGTCCTGCCATAGCAAACTGCTTTGGTTTTTGGAAGAGAGAGCAGGAAACCTGCTCTCTCTTCCAAAAATCAAAGCCGATTGCTTTTCCACACGGGGAGCTGCATCTTAGCAGCTCCCCATGTGGAAAAGCAATGCCGGCTCCCGCAGGACGCGGGGAGCCGGCGGGACCATGGGGGGATTTGGAACCCCCCATGGTCCCCAACGGAGAGGGCCAGCCCGGGGATGGGGTCCCCGGGGCTATTAGTGGCCCAGGAGGGGGCCACACGGCCCCCCTCCTCAAATATAAAAAAATAAAAAATACAAAGGCCGGCCCCGGAAGATGGGGTCCCCAGCGGCATAAATGGCCTAAGGAGGCGGGCAAGGCAGCCTCCCTCCAAAAACATAAAAAATAAAAAAAAATGGCCATGCCCCGGGGGATGGGGTCCACGGGGCCAATTATGGCCTTGGGAGGGGGCCCACAGGGCCCCCTTCAAAAAGAATTTAATAAAAAAAAGGAAACAGGGGGCAGGCCCTGGAGGATGGGGTCCCCAGGGCCAATAATATTAGGAAAAGAAGGGGGGCCACACAGCCCCCCTTTCTAAAAAAAAAACAAAAGACCGGCATCGCACCTGAGGCCACGCTCCCTCCTTGCAGCACTCTGCAAATGCGCCCCCTGGTGTGTTTGCAGATGGGGAACGAATTCCCCTTGAATACTGGGGGTCCCTGGCGACCATCTAGCCCACCAGGAACCTCCAGTATGCGCCAGGGGGCTGCGTTGCAGAGAGGTGTTCTGAGGCCATGCCCCTTTTTACACCTCTCTGCAACGCAGCTCTCTGGTGCTTAATGGAGGTAGCTGGTGGGCTAGTTGCACCTCAGGGACCCTCAGGATTCAAAGGGAGTTAATCCCCTAACTTAAAACGCGCCAGGGGGCACGTTTGCACAGTGGTGAAGGGAGGGCACGGGGCATGAGGTGACATGTGTGCAAACACGCCCTGTTGCGCGTTTTAAGTTGAGGAATGAATTCCTCTTCAATCCTGAGGGTCCCTGGGGGCCAACTAGCCCACCAGGTGCCTCCAGTAAGTGCCACGGAGCTGTGTTGCTGAGTGTTGTAAAAAGGGGCGGGGCCTCTGAACACCTCTCTGCAACGCAGCTCTCTGGTGCATACTGAAGGTACCTGGTGGGTTAGTTGGCCCCCAGGGACCCTCAGTATTGAAGGGGAATTCGTTCCCCCTCTGCAAACGCGCCAGGGGGCGCGTTTGCAGAGTGATGAAAGACCCCATCCCCCGGGGCCTGGCCTCCGTTAGAGACCGTGGTGGGGTCCCCAATCCCACGCCATAGGGTGTGTTTGCAGACATGTCACATCAGGCCACGCCCCCTTCCTTCACCATTGTGCAAACGCGCCCCGTGGCGAGTTGTAAGTTGGGGAATTAATTCTCTTTCAATACTGAGGGTCCCTGAGGGCCAATCAGACCAACAGGTATCTCCAGTATGTGCCAGGGAGCTGCGTTGCAGACAGGTGTGCAGAGGCCACGCCCCTTTTTACACCTCTCTGCAACACAGCTCTGTGGCGCTTGCTGGAGGTACCTAGTGGGCTAGTTTGACCCTCAGGACCCTTAGGATTAAAGGGGACTTAATCTCTCAACTTAGAACGGCCACTGGGCGCGTTTACACAGTGGTGAAGGGAGGGGATGGGGCCTGAGGTGATGTGTGCAAACACGCCCTGTGGCGCGTTTTAAGTTGGGTAAATAATTCCCCTTCAATCCTGGGGGCCAACTAGCCCACCAGGTGCTTCCAGTAAGCGCCACTGCTCTGCATTGCAGAGAGGTGGTCCAGGCAGTGCCCCTTTTTACACCTCTCTGCAATGGTGCTTACTGGAGGTACCTAGTGAGCTAATTTGCCCCTAGGGACCCTCAGGATTCAAGGGGAATTAATCTCCTAACTGAAAACGGCCACAGGGCGTGTTTACACAGTGAGGAAGGGAGGGGACGGGGCCTGAGGTGACATGTGCAAACACGCCCTATGGTGCGTTTTAAGTTGGGGAAATATTTCCCCTTCAATCCTGAGGGCCCCTGGGGGCTAACTAGCCCTCTAGGTGCTTCCAGTAAGCGCCACTGCGCTGCGTTGCAGAGAGGTGGTCCAGGCCATGCCACCTTTTACACCTCTCTGCAACGCAGCTCTGTGGCGCTTACTGGAGGTACCTAGTGGGCTAGTTGGACCCTAGGGACTCCCGGGATTCAAGGGGACTTAATCTCCCAACTTAAAACGGCCACAGGGCGTGTTTACACAGTGGTAAAGGGAGGGGATGGGGCCTGAAGTAACGTGGGCAAACACACCCGGTGGCGTGTTTTAAGTTGGGAAAATAATTTCCCTTCAATCCTGAGGGCTCCGGGGGGCCAACTAGCCCACCAGGTGCTTCCAGTAAGCACCACTGCACTACGTTGCAGTGAGGTGGTCTAGGCTGTGCTCCTTTTTACACCTCTCTGCAACGCAGCTATGTGGCGCTTACTGGAGGTACCTAGTGGGCTAGTTGGATCCTAGGGACCCCCGGGATTCAAGGCGACTTAATCTCCCAACTTAAAACGGCCACAGGGCGCGTTTACACAGTGGTGAAGGGAGGGTACGGTGCCTGAGGTGACGTGTGCAAACACGCCCTGTGACGTGTTTTAAGTTGGGGAAATTATTCCCCTTCAATCCTGAGGGACCCTGGGGGCCAACTAGCCCACCAAGTGCTTCCAGTAAGCACCACTGTGCTGCGTTGCAGAGAGGTGGTCCAAGCCGTACCCCTTTTTACACCTCTCTGCAACGGCGCTTACTGGAGGTACCTAGTGGGCTAGTTTGACCCTAGGGACCTTCAAGATTCAAGGGGACTTAATCTCAAAACTTAAAACGAACACAGAGCGTGTCTACACAGGGGGGAAGGGAGGGGACAGGACCTGAGGTGACGTGTGCAAACGTGCCCTGTGGCATGTTTTAAGTGGGGGGAAATAATTCCCCTTCAATCCTGAGGGCCCCTGGGGGCTAACTAGCCCACCAGGTGCTTCCAGTAAGCACCACTGCGCTGCGTTGCAAAGAAGTGGTCCAGACCGGACCCCTTTTTACACCTCTCTGCAACGCAGCTCTGTGGCGCTTACTGGAGGTACCTAGTGGGCTAGTTGGACCCTAGGAACCCTCAGGATTCAAGGGGACTTAATCTCCCAAATTAAAACGGCCACAGGGTGCGTTTACACAGTGGTGAAGGGAGGGGAGGGGGCATGAGGTGACGTGCGGAAACACACCCTGGGGCGTGTTTTAAGTTGGGAAAATAATTCCCCTTCAATCCAGAGGGCCCCTGGGGGCCAACTAGTCAACCAAGTGCTTCCAGTAAGCGCCACTGCGCTGCGTTGCAGAGAGGTGGTCCGAGGCCATGCCTCTTTTTACACCTCTCTGCAACGCAGCTCTGTGGCGCTTAGTGGACATACCTGGTGGGTTAGTTGGCCCCCATAGACCCTCAGGATTCAAGGGGACTTTATCCACCAACTTAAAATGCCCACAGGGCGTGTTTGCACACATATCACCTCAGGCCCCCGTCCCTTCATCAGTGTGCAAACGCACTCCGGTGCGCGTTTTAAGAGATAGTTTTAATCCCCCTGCCCTATTATATACTAGGGGTTACAGAGGAGGTCATGTTAATCACAAGGATACCCCAACGCATAGTGTTCCCTAGTGTTTATAGGTGTTTTCACTGTATTCTAAGTGTCTTTTAGCATAGCACTGGCTCTAGGACTGGTTAGTCAGAGTCAGTTTCCACCAGTACCCGTCTGAGAAAGTTGGGGGTACAGGATGATTTTGCAAGGCTTCTTTCTGGTCCTCTGTTTGTTCTTTTTGCACGTCTTCCTTCTTCCTGCACTTTTCTTTGTCTTTCAGGACTTCTGTTTCTTCTTTCTGCATTACTTTTTTTTCCTTTCTGTGCGTTTTTTCTTCTTTCTTCACATGTCCTAACTCTCTAGGCATAGTTAGAAACTAGCATTTAAAACACCGTAGAAATTAACTGAAAAAACCATAGGTTTCAGGCACGCTAAAGTTAGAAATTAGCATTTAAAAAACCATTGAAATTCACTGAAAAAACCATAGGTTTCAGGCACGTTATAGTTAGGGATTAGCATTTAAAAAACCTTAGAAATTCACTGAAAAAACCATAGGTTTCAGGGGCGTTATAGTTAGCTGGACATTTCGCTCGTACAAAACCATTGAAATTTCCCTGTTATAGTTAGTTCAGCTAACTATAACTCGCGCACCTGCAATGCACTGCTGATGACGTCACATATTACATCACTCATGACATGGTCAGTGACATCACTCATGACATCTCAAATGACATCATTGATGACATCATCCAGTGAATGTGTGTTTTTCTGAAAATTAAATAAGTTTTATATATGTATATCAAGGTCGATGGAAGAATAAATGAGTATATAGGTGTCTAAATGGATGAATTTTTTAATGAAAAATTGATTGTATAACTGATTAAGTGTATCTTAGTGAATACATGGGTTAGTAAGTAATGTTTAAATATATAAATATCCGTATCAGACTCTCACTTTGTGTATAAGTGGCTGCATGGGTTGGTGAGTAGCTACATGAGTGTCTATGTGGGTTATTACTTGTTTGTTCGAGTATCAGTATGAGTGTCTGAGTGTCTGTATGGTTCAGTGGGGGGTATGTTATGTTATGTTATAACCTCTTGTATAGCGCGCAGCTGCCCCAGCGAAGGGGCGTCCCGGCGCTGAAAGCAGTGTCCAAAGAAAGCGAAAGCTAGACTGTAGGAAAACAAGTGAGTTTTAATGATTTTGTGGGAGGATGACAGGCAGTCTAAACGACGAATCTGCACAGGGAGGGAGTTCCATAGCTTCGCGGCCAGATAGCGGAAGGACTTGCCCCCTGCCCTAGTGCATTTCACTCGAGGAACAGTGGCCAGAATTTGCCCAGCAGTGCGAAACTGGCGGGTGAGAACATAAGGGACCAGCAAATTGGATAAGATCTCAGGTTTGGAAAGTTTTAACATTTTGAAAGCTAGACACAGGGTCTTAAATTCTATCCTTTTGGAGATGGGAAGCCAATGAAGGCGACGTAGAGCGCCCGACGCAGAACATGTTCTGGGGAGTCTGAGCAGAACTCGGGCGGCTGCGTTCTGAACTCGTTAAAGGCGGTTGACTTCTGCCCTATTGGCACCCAACAATAAGGAGTTGGCATAGTCATGTCTCGACAAGAGAGTCACCTGGACTATCAGCTGACTTGTGGCTGGATCAAAAATCCATAATATAGGCCTCAGACCCCGTAGGAGTCCAAAGCAAGTACCAGCAATCTTTTTAGTATGGTCTTGAAATCCAAGAGTGGAGTCAAGCCAGATCCCTAGATTCTTCACCAACACCTTAGGGGTAGGGGCACAGCCCAAGGATACTGGCCACCACTGCGTATTCCAAAGCCCCTTATCCTTTCCCACCAACAACACTTCAGTTTTGTTAGCATTAAGCTGAAGGCAGTTTGTTGTCATCCAGCAAGCGACCGCCTCTAAACCATTCCGAAACTGAATGGCATCCTGAGACTGGTCATCAGAAAGGGCCACCACCAGCTGGGTGTTATCAGCATAGGAGACCATGGTTAAACCATGGTCCCGCACAACTTGTGCCAGGGGTTGGCCATAGAGATTAAATAAAACCGGGCTTAACGCCGAGGCCTGGGGGACCCCCTGCTTGATGGAGTGGGCGCAAGAGAGGAAGGGACGGGCAGAGACCTGAAAGGATCTATCGGACAAAAAGGACCGAAACCATTCCAATGCTAGGCCGACTACCCCTGCTTCCTCTAAGCGGCGCAGGAGGATCTGATGGGAGACCGTGTCAAACGCAGCGCTCAAATCAAGCAATATCAGCGCCGCCGTTTGACCCTAATTCAAAATGGTCCGTAGATGTTCACTCACAGCTAAAAGCGCTGTCTTGGTAGTATGACCGGGGCGGAAACCATTCTGGGAGTGGTTTAGAGTTTTGTTGTTATTCAGAAAGTCCGAAAGGACTCTATTGGCGTGGGCCTCCGCGATTTTTGCATTACAAGGCAGAAGAGAGATAGGACGAAAACTCTCCGGCTTGGTGGGGTCCAGTGAAGGTTTTTTTCAAAATGGGGAGCACCCTTGCCTGTTTCCATGCCAGAGGGACCACTGCCATGCTGAAAGAGGAATTAATCGTCTGCCGTAAGGGAGTAAGAAGTATGGGTAGACAGTCTCTAAATTGGGCCGGCCTCATCGGGTCCTGAGGGAACCCGATTTAACCTTCACGCTCAATGTGAGAAACTCGTCCTGGGAGATGGAAGGTATTAATGCCAAAGTAGCTGTAGGCTTAAGAGCTAAAGGAATTGTCAGGTCCGTGGTAAAAATAGGGAAGGATTTGTATATAGCTTCTACCTTCTGGACAAAAAAGGTGGCCATTTCGTCGCATTGCTGTCCAGACGTAATCGTCGAGGTAAGGGGATCCTTCCTCCTTTTTAAAATCATTAAGTATATTAAAAATACTTTTCATAGAGTTTTTGCTTAATTTAATCTCGTTAGCGAGGTAGGCACTCAAGCCAAGTGTATTGCTTTATGGTAGCGTTTAGTTGCGTCCTGATACCGCTTTTTATCTATAAGGTCATATTCCTTTCTCCAGACCCCTTCAAGCTGTTTACAAGTAGTACGTAGAGCAGCTAAAGAATCGTTGTACCAGGGATTGGAGCTAGAACAATGTCCTTTAGACCATTTGGCCAGAATAAGAGTGTCCAATCCCTGAAGTGTCCACTCGCAGATTACTTTATACGCTTGCTCTGCTCCGGATTAATGTCAAGAGTAGGAGGGCAAGAAGCCAAACAGGCCAAAAGGTCCTCCAACTTGAGTTTATGCCAGCAGCGTCTTAAGGTACCCCTACGGTCAGCTCTGGTCACTCCCTCAGAAGAGGGGAAGGTGATGGAAATAAGGCAGTGATCAGACCAGGACACTGCGCTAGGGGTCTTGACAGTGAGAAAGGGAATGTTAGAAAAAACTGGGTCGAGTAACTACCCAGCAGTATGGGTGGCTCCCACTACCAGCTGTCTTAATTGACAAGCTGCAAAATCCGCAAGCAAGCTGCCGATTTCCGAATCAGAAGGATGATCAAAGGGAATGTTTAGATCGCCAATGATGCTGAAATTCGCAGCTCTCAGTGCAAGGGAGTGCACAGCCTCGGGTATTACTTAGTGCATAAATGCATGAATGAATGAGTCACTCTTTGTATGTGTTGAAGACAGTATGTGTGCAGGACTGTATGGGTGGATGGGTGTGTTAGTGAGTGAATTACAGTCTCAATAGTGTCTTTAAAAGTAACTACATCCATTTTAAACTAGTATATGTGAGTATTGGTGTATATAAGTGAGTATATGTGAGAGATTGGAAGAGTTTCTGTATGAATAAGTATGTGTTTCTATAAGTGATTGTTCAAAAGAGTAAGTATGTCCATGTTTCTGTAGAAGAAAGTGTGGTGGTGTGTGTGTATAACTGTATATGCAAGTAAATGGATGTTTGATTTTTTATTAGCATGAGTGACTGTGTGTGAGTAACTCTATGGATGAGTGGTGGCGTGTCACAGGATGTATAGGTGTATGAGTACATATGATGAGTGAGTACATGTATGACTGACTATATAGGACTGTTGGCGAATGAGCGGATATGTATGTAGATCTTAGAATTACTTAATTGGTTGTTGTAACTGGTTTTGGTATGTCCATTGTTTTGAAAATTTTAGTTTCTATTTTTGTATTTGTGTATCAAAGGTTATATTAGGGTGAGAGGAGGTCTGCCACTCTATCACAAGGATGAAGTCATCAGTGATGTAATTTGAGATGTCATCAGTGATGTCACGAGTGATGTCACTGACCATGTCATGAGTGATGTAATATGTGACGTCATCAGCAGTGCATTGGGGGCACGCGAGTTATAGTTAGCTGAACTAACTATAACGAGGGAATTTCAATGGTTTTGTACGATCGAAATGTCCAGCTAACTATAACGCCCCTGAAACCTATGTTTTTTTCAGTGAATATATATATATATATATATATAAAAGTTCCTTCTGGGATGGAGCCCGTGGTCAGGTGGTACACAGGCCGGCGGAACCACAGCCGGACATCCAATAACAAATAAAGTTCAATAAAGCGCACACTCGGTGTAAGAGTTTGTTCGTGCAAGTTTCTACTCAATTGCAATGGGTTTTGGCAGCAAAAACTTGTGTGATCAAGGCAGTTTTTGCTGCCGAAACACGTTGCAATTGAGTAAAAACTTGCACAAACAAACTCTTACACCGAGTGTGTGCTTTATTGATATATTTATATATTCACTGAAAAAAACAAAGGTTTCAGGGAAGATATAGTTAAAAAATGTAATTGAAAAAAATTCCTTAGAAATCCATGGAAAAAAACAAAGGTTACAAGGACGTTATAGTTAGGCTCAGGTTTCACATGTACAAAACTAGTGAAATTTAGCAGTTATAGTTAGTGAACTAACTATAACTTGTACCCTCTCAATGCACTGCTTATGACCACACATATTACATCACTCATGACATGGTTAGTGACATCTCAAATGACATCACTGATGACATCATCTAGTAACTGTGAACGTTTAAAAAAAGTTTATGAGTGTTAAATATATATGCCAAGGTGCATTGGTGAATCGGTGGGTGTATGAGTGCCTGTTTGGATGCCTGTGGGTGCCTGACTGACTGTATAAGTGAATGATTAGGTCTCAGTAAATTTATGGGTGAGTGACAGGTTGTGTGAATGTCTGTATCTGTCTGCCAGTTGGTGTCTAAGTCGCTGTTTGAGTGTGTGAGTGGGTATGTGAGATTCTGTATTTCAGTGAGTGATTGGCTGTTTGAGTACCTCTGTGGGTATCTGAGTGTGTGGGTAGTTGAGGGTGTTTGTGTATCGATGAGTGAGTCGGTAGCTGTATGGGTGAGTGAGTGCATGTGTGATGGGCTACATGGGTGAGTGAGTGTGTGTACGGCTGTGTTTGTGAGTGAGTGCATGTGCCAGTGGTATATAGGTGAGTAACGGGGTATTTGAAAGGCAGCATAGGTGAGTGATGGGGTATGTGAGTGACTGTATGTATGAGAGAATATGAGAGTGGCTGTATGGGTGAGTGTGTGCTTGTGTCAGTGACTGTATAGGTGAGTGAGTAAGTGTTAGTATCTGTATGAGTACCTGAGTGTGTGTGTAACTGTATGGGTAAGTGGCTGTGTGATTGGCTGTATGGGTGAGTGAATAGGTGTGTGACTAGCTAATTGGCTGACTGACTTGCATGAGTAGCTGTATGGGTGTATGAGTGGATATGTCTGTGGCTGTATTAGTGAGTGCACATATGAGTGGCTGTACGGGTGAGTGAGTAGAAGTGTGTTTTGATCTATGAATCAGTGAGTGTCTGTAATTACCAGTATTGATGTGTGATTGGGCTTGAGAATGGCAGTGTTGTAGTTAGAGTGGGTGTATGAAAGTTTATATGGGGTGTGATTGGGTGCGTCAAAGATTCTGTGGATGATGTCATCAGTTATGTCACTGACCATGTCATGAGGTATGTAATATGTGAGATCATGAGCAGTGCATTGCAGAGGCGCGAGATACAGTTAGCTTACTAACTATAAGAGTAAATGTGGTTTTGTGCGAGTGAGACCTGAGCCTGACTATAACGTCCAAGTAACCTTTGGGATTTTTCGGTGAATTTCTAAGGGTTTTTAAATGCTAATTCGCAATTATAAAGTCCCTTTAACCTTTCGCTTCTCCAGTGAATTTTTAATGTTTTTTTAAGTAGTAGTCACATTTGCAGAGAAGTGGAGAAAGGGGGCGGGGCCTCCAACCACCTCTAAGGAATCCCACTGTGTAGGACCTATGTATGATTATTTTCCAGCCACAGTTGGGTTCACAAAACACTTGCAGTTTACCACCCATCTCAGAAGGGGGGTAAGCCACTCGCAAACAGGGACCCCTTCCCCTTTCTGAATTGGTGCGCACACATGTTTTACGAGCAGGCAGTGGTCCCAGGGACCACGGACCACTGCCTGCTCTTAAAAAATGAAACTGCAAAGCTTCATTTTTCTTTTTTAAATGCAGCCCATTTTCCTTTAAGGAAAACGGGCTGCATTTAGTAAAAATACCTGTTTTTAAAAAAAGCAGTTAGAGACATTTTGGTCTGCTGATCCCTCTTAGTGCGAACCATTCTCAATTGGTCGCAAATTGCGACAGCCTCATTAATATTCATGAGGCATGCAATTTGCAACCCCAATGAGAATTGAAAACAGTATCTGAGACACTGTTGTACATTGAATTTGCGAGTAGCAAAATTCAATGGTCGTACATCTGGCCCAGTAAGCCCAACAGAGCCGTTTTACGGCATAGGCAAAGTGGACAATTGCCCAAGGCCCCCACTTTTGGGAAAGTGGACTTTCTCTCTAGCAGACCTTTGGCTATTCTATTTCTGATTCTATTTTTCTACCCAGTGTCCTGGGCAAGACATATTTCAACTATTTGTTTGAGACCTTGTATCATTTAGTATTTGTGGCATCGTGCAGGTTTGGAATAGCAGGAAATAGGCAATAATGATTCAAATGTATTCCATATAGGGCCCCCAAAACCTATGTTGCCCGGTTCCCCAAATCCTTAAGATGATATTGGTTGGTAAGCCAAAAACAGAAAGCATCATCAGAGGCACTCAACACTGACTATTAGGATTGCTACATATTTCTTCTGTTTTCTGACAAAAATACTAATACCTAATTTCTTTGCAGAACAGAATGTATTGTCAATTTTTACATATCAAATAAAAGTATTGAAGCCCTGTGGTCCATCATTTTCTGTATGCAAGTCACATACAACTCTACGTCCTGCTGCCTACTTCAAAAAAACTCCCACGGATGTTGTTCTGGGTTAAGCAGCACAAGGGCAAAGACGATAAGTTAGAGAGGGCCTTCATCAGGACAGAGGCACTCAACAATCAAATTGCGACCTATCTCAAAATGTCAAAAATTGTTGAAAAACACATTCTAATAGATTATATTGGGAGATGCCGAAGCACCTATCTGGACGATGCCTAATCACGCCATCTCCAAACAGTGCAACCTTTAGAACCGGGTTCCACTAGGCATTTCCCCGTTGGGCCGCCAGGGTGGAAGCCAGTTTTGGGCCCTGGGGGGCTGTTTTTGTTACAAGGACGTTTTTGAAGCATAGCTGCAATATTGGTCCCTGTAACAAAATCGTCCAAAACCAACCCTGGCAAACAGCTCGCCCACACCCCCAACACCCCAGGGGGCCAGCTGAGCACTTTGCCAGGGCCGGTTTTGGTTCCCAGTCCAGCCCTGTAGAGGCAGCTTTACCAAAATTCAATCCTAGTGCAGTACCTCAGGACTGGTTTTCCCCTTTTAATCTACTGGGTCACTGGTTGCTTTGGACATCATCTCACTCATATTCCATGTACCTTTCTGCTTCTCAGCACCAATTTTCTAAACCAGTCTTCCTAATGGATGCATGTCCAATTATCCACAAGCTGGATGCATAACAGTTCATGATTATGCAGCTTGTTTAACTTGTCAGTGGGCTTTTGAGAGTCTGGTGTGAATGGAGTTACAGTAGTCTAAGTGAGCCTTTGTAATCTACTTGCTAATATAATGCATCCTCGTTTGGGCATACCCGTCCCACTCAGCATATCCATCCCACTCAGGGTGACAAATGCAAAAAGAACAATTGATGGACAGAATGTTGAATTTCTTTTGCCTATGCTAAATAGGCCATAATATGGAGTACTGCATATTGGTTGGTTATATTTTTTTTCCTTCCCTGTCTGTAATGTACCTTACTAGGATATGTAGAAGAAGGGGGGTCAAATTGAGAAACATGCACTTCAGAGGAGATAAGTAATACATGTTTCCATATAGCAGGATTAAAGAAGGAAAACAAAAAAGGCATTTCTATGCCTCTGTTTAATTAGTTTACTGTTGCAAGGAAATAAAAAACGAATTATAAATGTGAGGTTGCATTGAGGTAGTCTGCCCAGGAATGTTAACCTCGGTTATTACCAGGCATATGATGACAAAAGTGTATAAGATCCTCCACAATGCATGTAGTTTCCCCACAGGAGAGTTGTACATACAATAATACTGGTGATTTGTTTGAGAATGAAGTGGAACATCAAAATACTGTAGAGGGAAACTATGACTCTGATATATATGCAGTTTAGTTGTTTTTGAGAGGTGGTGGTAATTGAATGCTGTTCCCTTAAACAGAGACTCTTCACTAAGAAACTCCATGGCCCAGTAGGAGGCTCAGGCCGAAACGTGTTGTCCATTATTGCAGATTTGCATCTTTGTTTGGAGGTGTAATTTAACACAATAAATTGGATTTAAAGCAACCTGAGTGTTGTGCTGCCTTTTTCTCTGGGCCCGTGTCTGGAATTCAGACCATTTGGAGCACTATTTACAGAAGGGCTCAAATGTGGAGTTGAAGAATCCCTATCTATCTATCTATCTATCTATCTATCTATCTATCTATCTATCTATCTATCTATCTATCTATCTATCTATCTATCTATCTATCTATCTATCTATCTATCTATCTATCTATCTATCTATCTATCTATCTATCTATCTATCTATCTATCTATCTATCTACGAAACAATCCCAATTGCACAAACTTCAAAAGAAGTGGGCACGGACTCTAACTGTTGTGGTGTGGAATGTGTTTAATGACCTAATGTTTGATTATGCCCATGACGCATTTCGGCCACAACATATAGCCATGATCACATGTTCGTGCTACGATATCATCCGTATCTTTAAGCTGTGTACCACGTGATTAACATAACGATAAAAACAATGGCAACTGACAAAAGACTACAGCAATTCATCTCAAAATGAAAAACTGTCACAATAATGCATATAGAATACATGTTCCAACATGGCAATATAAAATGATTAATGATATTTACTACTAAAACAAAAACTGTCATAAAGGCTAAATGCTGATTGTTTTGAAATAAAAACATTATATAAAATCATTGTACGAAAACCAACAGACCATAATTGTGAGAATACAGTACAGCATACATATTAGTCTGCATATCATCACATAGTGCGTTGCATGCTATTTATTTCTCACAAGCATGCAGAAATTAGTTTGTAATTTTCTTATCGACTGTAAGAAATACCTATTGTGGAATAAAACGTGAACGTGAACATGGTTTTTTCAGTGAATTTCTTTTTTTTTTAAATTTATTTTTATTATTCATGACAGTACATTAAAATTCGTACATCACATACAGATTTTGGCAGTGGAAAAGTATCATTAATTAATTGAAAGAATACAAAAAAAAGAAAAGAACATTATTCCTTAATAAATAAATCTCGTATCTCCGACTTCAATCATTCTCTAAAAAATTTGTTAACGATCCCCAAATTAATAAACCAATGCGTTTTTTCCTAGCTCCCCTCAATGCATATAAATTCCACTCAATTTCATAAATACGATAGAGCTTTGATCTCCAAATACCAAAAGTAGGAGCGTCTGGAGATAACCATTCTGAAGCAATACATAACCGTGCCACAGTCATTGCGAGAAATAAAAAATACTTATAATCTAGCAAATAGCTATCCATTTTATCCTCTGTACCCAGTAGCATAAGTGTAGGTGAGATTTTAAAAGGACATGCTAATAGCAACGATATAAATGATTCAATTCCCTTAAAAAAATCAGAGAGTTTTATACAATAAAAAAAAATATGCGCAATATCAGCGTCCGGATCCCCACAACGAAAACATTTTCCATCATATTTGTTTCCCCAACTTGCCATGCGTTTGGGAGTATAATATAACCTAAACAGAGTCTTATAAACTTGAGCTTTTAAATTAGCGGCAAGACAAATTTCTTTTGACAATTTTAAAGATTCAGATATATCAATTTGAGGATCTCCCAACTGTTCTATCCAATACTGATTATATTTGTGTAAATCATCGTTTCTATATTCCATCAAAGCTTGATAAAGTGAAGCAATCCTCTTTTGAAGACGAATCCCTTCTAGTATATTATTGGGAGATGCCGCTATCTGATTTTTAAAGCAGAAGTCTCGAAGTTGGAGATATTTAAAAAATGAGGATTGGGAAAGCTGATACTTCTCTAACAGCTTGGCATATGTTAAAAATATTGCTTTAGTGTCATATAAATCACCAATTTTGGAGATCCCCTTTTTGACCCATATTTTCGCATTGTTGTCCCAAAAAACTGAGGGGAGTATTTTATCCGCATCGAAAGGTGTGTAATATGAAATTTTACCAAAATTAATCAATTTCTTAATATTTCTCCACACTCTAAACGCTGAAACCAATACCTTAAAGCGAGTATGCTTGTAGTAATGACCTTCCAGTTCCTTTAATAAACAGCCTTTAGCATGCTCTCCCACCAACAAAAAGAAAATAGAAGGAGCTTCCGCCTCATTTTTTGGGGGATCGCCAGTCAAAATATAGCTCATTTTCTGCAGAAAGCAAACATAATAATAATATAAAAAGTCAGGCAGATTTCGTCCACCTCTTTCTTCTCGAAGAGTTAACCATTTCATACCTCTTCGGATCTTACCAGGAGCCCAGAAGAATTTTCCACAGCTAGTTTGTAATTGCTGTATCTGTTTATGAGAAAATTCAAGTGGAATACTACGAAATAGATATAATATCTTGGCAAGAACACTCATCTTAATAATATTTCCTCTGCCAACTATTGATAGTTGAAGTCGGCTCCATCTGTCTAATGATTGCTTGATTTGGAGTGTAATTTCTTTCCAGTTACTATCTGTTATCTCTGACATTTGAGTTCTAATCTTAATACCTAAATACGTAACCTCTTCTATTACACGCGGTTCGTTAAACTGTATACTTTTTGTACATAGTATTTGGGTCTTAGCAGAGTTTAGTTTATACCCTGATATAGCTCCAAAAATTCTAGCTAAAGATTCAATCTCCACTATTGATTCCCTGGGATCGGTTGTCGTTATTGCAATGTCATCTGCATATGCAAATACTGAATGAGGAATACCTGAAGCTACAAACGGTTTGATATGAAGCGAGTTTTGTAAACTAATAATAAAGGGATGGATATACAATGCAAAAAGTAAAGGTGAACAAGGGCACCCTTGTCGTGTCCCTCTAGTAATATTGATCTTATCAGATTTAAGACCCATAGCAGCAATTCTCGCATTAGGAGTTTTATACAGGGCTTGAATTGCAGTTAAAATAGCTTTCCCAAATCCCATTCTTCTCATCACTTCCCATAAATAATCCCATTCTACACGGTCAAAAGCTTTTTCTGCATCGAGCAGTATCAATGCCAAGTCTCTCTTTTCGGTTTCTGCAATATCAAATAGGGTAATAACCTTATTAATATGAGAAACCGTTCCTCTTTTAGGTATAAAACCGTGTTGGGAAGTTGTAACTAATGACGAGATAACTTTGGATAAGCGATTCGATATCATCTTTGAGTACAGCTTACTGTCGCAGTTAAGTAGGGATATTGGTCGATACGAGCCAGGCAGCTCTGGTGGTTTCCCCTTTTTACTAAACACCACTATGGATGCTTCATTCCAAGTTTTTGGGGCCATTCCCTTTTGTGCCATCCTAAATGTTTCGAGCATCACAGGCTTCATTGACTCAAAAAAACATTTATAAACTTCCCCCGGGATGCAGTCTGGACCGGCAGCTTTGCTATTTGGAATGTTCTTAACTGCAATCTCTAATTCTGCCATAGTAAAAGGGCTATCCAGGGCTTCTGCATCTATTTCAGTTAATTGATTTATTATACCCACATCCGGGATTTGAATTATATTAGGCTTTGATTGTTGAGTATAGAGGTCAGAGTAAAATTGATGAAAAATATCTAGTATAGCCGTTGGTGATTCTTGTACTATCCCGAATTGATCTTGTAATTTGGGAATCAGTCGGGAACTTGTTTTCATTTTTAATCTTAACGCTAATGAGCGACCTATAGCTTCACCATATTCATGAATATGTCTTTTATTTATTAAGTATTTCCGAGCATTTTCTTCCGCCCAAACCCCAGTTATCTTCGCCTTGCATTGTGCAATTTTTGCTTCGGCTATAGAAACCTGTGATATGTTGTCAAATCTTTTTATTGCTTTAGCCAGCTCTACTTCTGCAACCTTTAATGATTCATAAAGCTCCCCCATGTGAGATCGTAATTTATTTTGGTTGTATAAACCAAAACTTATAGTTTCTCCTCTAAAACAAGCCTTAAAAGTGTCCCAAAGTATTGAAATATGAACGGTATCTAGATTAATTTTAAAAAATTCTGTCATCCATCCCCTCATATAGATTCTATATTGTTCGTCTAAGCAGAGCTTCCCATCGAATGAAAAACTCCTTATACCTCTATAGTCCCCTAAAACAGAGCATTCCAATAATAAGGGGGAATGATCCGAAGTGACTCTAGGAAAGATTTGTATCTTAGTTTGATGTTGTATAGTTAAGGACGTAAAAAAGTAATCTAACCGAACTAATTTCTTGTGAGGTGCGGAATAAAAAGTATATCCCGGGAAAGTAAAATGCCATTTACTCCATACGTCAATCAACCCATGATCAATTACTAAATCATATAGAGCCTTAAATACGCGTGGTTTACGTCCATTATAATGTTCTAAACCAGCCATTAGCTCACCAGTATTCAGATTAATATTAAGATCTCCACATAAAATTAACGGAGTTTTCCAATCAGCAAGTTCAATATTTAATTGTTGCAAAACTTCAGCCTCATCTAAATTGGAGCCATAAATTGTACAGATGGTAAGAGCCATTCCAGAGACTATAATTTCTAATAAAGCCCATCTACCCCATTTATCCGCTAATTTACGAATCACCGTACAATATCCAATTCTAGAAAGAATCATAACCCCTCTGGTATTATTAGTTTGTTGAGAAGCAACCATCAACGTATAACCCAAATCTGTTACCAATGTCCTTCTGTCCCAAGATAAATGTGTTTCTTGTAGGCATACAATATCGGGACAAATATATCGTATTTCTGCAGCTATTCTACGTCTTTTATTGCTACAGTTAAGCCCTGAAACATTAAATGAGCAAATCTTAATACTACGTTTCATGCTAACTTTTTATTATTTTGTTTTTTAATTTTCCACCACATCAAAGGATAGCCAATAACATTACTTAACCAGTAATTGAACAATTTTATACCTTGGCTATTAATAAGTAAAACAAACATAGCCTTTTCAACGCCATCACTCTCCCTTGTTACTGTCATGAATTTTTTTTTTCCATTACTCCCCCACCCTACCCAAACCCTACACCTTACCCAGTGACCCTTGCCCCTCCCAGACCCCAAACCATCCCACAGCCTCTGCAAGGGCCAACCCTCCCATCCCTGAAGTCGGGCTTTAGGACACAGTCCTATGGATGGATGTGAGCGTGATCCCATCACTGCTGACATCCACGGCAATCCACAGAGAAAAAAGAAAGAAAAAGCTACACAGGCCTCCCTACCCGGTATCCAGTATCCTATGGTTTCTAAACTAATCACTTAGTCAAATATTAGGCATTTGATTAAACAAACGTTACCAGAGAGTCACAAAAATTTACAATACTTATACATAAATTAAGGATCCTTCAATGCTTGTAGATATTCCTTGGCTGAGTTTACATTGGTAAAGAATCTAGACTTGTCATTATGTATCACTTTCAGTTTGGCCGGATTCATAACATACGCCTGGGCACCCTTTTTTTTAAATAAGTCCACTAGTTGTCGTAGCTGCCAGCGAGCGTCCATTGTGTACTTTGAAAAATCCGGTGTAAAAAAAAAAGTGAATCCTTCAGCCATTGCATGAGTATTGGGCCGAGTTTGCTGAAAAGCATCTTCTCTAGCTCGGAAGCTGTTGAAAGCAACAAGAAGTGGCCTTGGTCTAGGTGGATTCTGACCAGGGCGTGATTGAATTTTGAACGGAAATCTATGAGCTCTTTCGATTTCCCGCTCCCAGTCCCATTTATTTAGTTTCGGAAACGCCTTCTGAAAAAGATCTATTACGAATTTCCGTGGGTCCTGCCCTTCCTTACCCTCCGGAACTTGCATTAGTCTCAAGTTATTCCGCCGAGAGCGATTTTCCATTTCGGCCATTTTCCACAATACATCCTCCTTATTGCTATTCAAAGTTTCGGTGACCGATTTTTGTTTAATCAGTTCATCTTCAATATTAGAAATCCTAGTTTCAGCCTCCGTAAAGCGCTCTCCAAAATCCGACTGTACTTTCACCAGCCTTCTTATTGAGCCTTGTAATTTGCGACATGAATTTTGTATTTTTTGACTTTCTAATGCCGTTTTGTCCATATGACTCAGGATCGTCTGGTAAATGAGTGAATTTCTAAGGTTTTTTAAATGCAAATTTCTAACTATAACGTCTGTAAAACCAATGGTTTTTTCAGTGAATTTCAAAGGTTTTTTAAATATCGAACTACTATTGTGCTATTTGTCATTACTGCTGTTTTTTCTAACTTTTCAACTACATAAAATAAACTGCAAAACTTCAATGTAATGTGATATATTTCGCAAATTACAGTGAGTTTTTAAATAATACAAAATAATTTAACATTCACAAAACAATTTTTCTCCCTTTTTTTGCTGTTATCAGCTTCTATTTAATTTCACTATTCACAGTGATATCAGTGTAGCTTCATCATAAACAGCAGGGGAAAAAAACAATCAACTAGATTGTTAAAAAAACTCAAATCCCTAATTCTCACAAATATAATACAAAATCAACACAAATAACACATCCAATACTATTTCCAATCTTCAAATATTACCTTTACTTCGTAGTTTCTGTGAACATTTTACCAATACCGCTTTGAAAGCATCCAGTATGAATTCCTTTAGGTATCTTTACACCTTCCCACAAAGCCGAATGGTGTATCTAAAATCTTTGTTTCAGAAATATCAAGTATGAGTTGGGTAATTCATAAGGCAATCTCGGTTTCATTTCCAAGTGTGTATCGTTGCAGTGACTCCAACCATTAGTACACTTTAAATAAACTGTATAATGTCCACTTGTGGTAGTACTTCCAGCATGGAAAACAATAGCAACTGTTGCAAAAGTTCTTCCAGAAATAGATACTTGACTAGCAACAACATATTTAATTTTGGTTTCCACTTTTCTTCCATTTGGTCTACAGCATTGTAGCTTTATAATCAAATATTTTCCATATCTTTGTAGGCATAATGTAGATAGCATTGTTGATTTACAACGAGAACAGATCATCTCATAATCTGCTTCTTTTAGTAATTTGGAAAATGGTACAGATTTGCAGTCAGGTATTGTCAAATATAGAAATCGTTTTCTGTCAACTATAGTGCTTGAAGTTAACAAACACTGTTCACATTTATGTTCTCATTTGTAACTGAGTCCAACTAAACTCTCAATCTGAATTCCTTCCTCTTTTAGTACTCCAGGCATAACCTACAGAAATTCTTGTGCATCTTGTTGTATATTACCACTGAACGTTAAAGATCCAGTACATGTATCCAACAGTTGGTGAATACCAGAAGCAGAATGGATCTTACTTCTATCAGTTCTCAGTTCTTGAAACAAAAGTATAAAGTGCCGAACATAATCTTTTTTCCTGACTTTCCATAATTTCACCATAAACATCTTCAAGATAAAATATAACGTTTAGAATAACATTACCATAGCAGTTGACACCAGAAGCATTTTCTAACTGGAATACGACAACATCATCACTTGTTTGTATTTTCTGCTTCTTTAGATCTTTTCTTTTCTCTTGATTTTGTTTCTGCTTTCCAACCATAGTTGATTGATTCTTCACCATGTTTGCGTTTTGAACACACAACACGTTTCTCATAAATAGGATATTCACCTAAACTTGGAGTATAAAGCCTTCTCAAACAATTATATTCTCTTACACAATTATCATCAGCACTAACCTTGTTCTCATCAAAATAAATTAAATACATACCAGACAACGTTCTAAATCGAGATAATGCAACATATACCATTCTCTCTTTAAACACAGTTCATCCTACATTTATCAAAGCATTATCTACACTTAAACCTTGAGATTTATGAATAGTTATTGCATATGCTAAACAGAAGGGAAACTGTTTTCTACGAACATTCAAGTCTTTTACAAGCAAAAAACGTACAGCACAACGTGCAATCTGTCTCACCTCTGTAATCTGATCAAATTTAACTTTCAAGAATTCAATTCCATTTCTATTTTGATATGTCACAAAATCAACAACTTTCCCCATTGCTCCATTCACTAAACCTTCTTCTACATTCAGATTACGCCTCAAAATTGCCCAACAGTTTAAACATAATTTTTTTTTCTAAGCTAGCAGTTTTTGGTACAGACTTTTCCAAAGAATCCAATTTATTCTGTAGTTTTTCCGAAAGAAGAATTGTTATTCCTTGATGCTTGATTTTATCAATAGCTTCAATGTGAACTATTTCTTCATTTTCCAATTTCATAAGCTCTCTATTAACTGTATAGCACTCTTCCACTGTAGGCATTAAGCAAGCTATAGACTTTTTTTCTTTAATTTTCTTGTACATTACATCTGCTGGTGTGTTTTCATTTGTAAAAAAGTTCTTTAGTAGACGACTTTGAAAAGCTTCTTTACCATGTTTGCTTAGAACACCAATTCTTACATCTTTTAGAATATTTCCATAATCTTCATCTCTTGCTTGTCGCATATTCTGAGTGAGTTCTGTATATTCAAAATTTAACCACAGATTCACATTTCCAATACTTCCCAGAGATTTCTTTCTGTCTTCATGTGGAAGAGTTTTAAACACTGGTTCTCCTTTTACAGGTATTAGGTATAGCAGATCTCCAAATACAATTAAATGTTTTCCTCCAAAGAGAACGTCATAATCTGTTTTTAATACCTGTTGCAATCTTAAATCTACAAGAGCAAGCATTAAGTTTGAGACCATGCTCACCTCATCAATAATTAATAGTTTCATTTTCTTCAGCACTCTTGAAACTTCATGAGAAGCTTCTCCAGACAACTTCTAATACTGTAATTTACTATCATGCTCAACTGGTAACATCAGTAATCTATGCAAAGTAACTCCTTTAACATTGTGTGCAGCTAATCCAGATGGAGCTGTTACCACAGAACATAAATGTGAACCAGTAGTTTTTTTAAGATAACTGGTCAAAACTTTAATTAAAAAACTTTTGCCTGTCCCAGCTTAACCACTGATGTACATCAGACGAGGTTTAAAAGATGAACACACACATTCTTTTTTTTCATGCAACAAACCATGTTCTATCTGTTCTCTCACTTGTACATATATTTCTTTCTGTTCAACATTTAGTTGTTCTTCTAACTTTTCCAATGTAATATTCTCCTCATGTGCTTGTTGCATTGCAATTTCGACTTCATGCAGAACAATCGCTGCTTCAGTATTGGTTGTCCAAGAGGATCTTGACTACATTGACCACTACTTTGACTATCTTGAGAACTTTCATTAGCTATTTCAGCTGTAATAGTCTTTTCCTGTTGAACTTCATCATTAAACATGTTTAAATATGTAGGGAAAATTGTACATGCAATGCTATCTTTACATGCATTAAAAGAATCTTCGTAGCAGTCAAAGTCTCCAATTAATTCACTTTCGCTACACCATGGTTTACAGTGTTGGAGAAGTGCTAAATAGTAAAATTCAAGCTTATCTGGAGTTTCACAACTGAGTTTCTTGTGGTTTATAAGATTACCCTTTGCATGTTTTACTAAACAACCATGACATCCAACTACTGCATATTTTCCTTCTTCTAAATTCTGTTTAACATTTCTTTTGCAGCTGTAATGTTGAAGTACTTCATACAAACATAGCTGTTCCAGATGTTGACTCCTTTTCAGATAGTATGTGTCCAACACATTAGTTTTAAGAATGTCTGTACTGTCTGGTTCATTTGCTGCTAAGTATTACATTTCTTCTAATGATTTCAACACTCTATTCCGTGAGCAGGCAAGACCTAAACTTTCACCAATGATTCCGCGAGACTTTGAATATAAACTTGAAGAGCACGAGCGGTCTGAACATTAATAGGATCCAATTTCTCGGTGGGAAAGCATTTTCAAAGTAAAGCTGTACAATATTTTGCTAATGCTTTTCTCTTGGGCAATTTTTTTCCACATTTGTTTCATCTCTGTTTTTTCAGATTTTGTTATGTACGATGTAACATAACGGGCAACAGCAATTGCGTTATCTGCAACATACTGGATGTCCATGCTCGCATTCCACATTTTAAAAATGACTGGATTGTAATCATTGATATACTTTGACAGTTCTGTTCTTTTTAAGTTGTAGGTATTCTTGGGAGATTTCCGAGTTATTGTGTGCCTTACAGAAGAAAAAAACGAATGTACTCTTCCTTTACAAATGACTGGACGTGGAAAACCAAACTGACATTTGGGGGCCGATTCCGATCCTGTATTTCTTTTTCCCGTACGACTTGTATCCGTATTTTTTTCCGTACGAATCGTACAAGTCACGTCTGACCCGTGAAGTACGATTCGTACGGGAAAAAGTATATACGGATCAGCCCTATCCATACGAATCAGATCGGGAAAAGTTGTACGAGACGTACCCGGACACTTTTCCGTACGAATCGTAAAAATGCAGTCCGACCGTACTAGTACGATACGGACCGATTTTCCTATTTACGATTTGTACGGAAAACGTCCGTCCCGTACACAGGGAATGACTTGTACATATGCAATGTCTGTGTACGCACCGTACAGTAGCAATGTCGGTGTACGCACCGTACATAAGCGATGGTGGTGTATTCACCGTACATACCAATGGGGTTGTACGCACCGTACATAGCAATGGGGGTGTACGCACCGTACATAGCGATGGGGGTGTTCGCACCGTACATAAGCGATGGCGGTGTACGCACCGTACATAGCAATGGGGTTGTACGCACCGTACATAGCAATGGGGGTGTACACACCGTACATAGCAATGGGGTTGTACGCACCGTACATAGCAATGGGGGTGTACGCACCGTACATAGCAATGGGGTTGTACGCACCGTACATAGCAATGGGGGTGTACGCACCGTACATAAGCGATGGCGGTGTACACACCGTACATAGCAATGGGGGTGTACAAACAGTACATAGCGATGGGGGTGTTCGCACCGCACATAAGCGATGGCGGGGTTCGCACCTTACATAGAAATGGGGGTGTACGCACCGTACATAAGCGATGGCGGGATACGCACTGTACATAGCAATGGCAGTGTATGCACCGTACATAAGCGATGGCGGTGTACGCACCGTACAGAGCAATGGCGGTGTACGCACCGTACAAAAACGATGGCGGTGTACGCACCGTACATAGCAATGGGGGTGTATGCACCGTACATAGCGATGGGGGTGTTCGCACCGTACATAAGCGATGGCGGTGTACGCACTGTACATAGCGATGGCAGTGTACACACCGTACATAAGCGATGGCGGTGTACGCACCGTGCATACCAATGGGGGTGTTCGAACCGTACATAGCAATGGCGGTGTACGCAGCATACATAGCAATGGCGGTGTACGCACCGTACATACACAACGCATGGGGGTGTGTGTCTGTACAACTCGTACCCCTGTACCGTACTGAACCACGGACACTGTAAAACAGCACAAGGAGGGTCTATTCGACTCGCACAACACCACAAAGCACGTCTACACTGCACAAAAAAAGGAAAGGACTGACCTGGACACATCCAAACAGGCAAATAGAGGGGCAAACTCACAACCACCCCTTATAACACACCCACCAAAAATTCAAACTGAGCCACACCCACAAATGGACCAATAAAAAGGGCCCACACACACAAACCATGAGCCTTTGCAAAAGACTCACTGCAGCTACAGAGCACAACAACAACAGCACCCATCCACCTTAACATATACACCTTCACACAACCTCCTTCACACATACCCCCTCTACACATTCACACCCACACCGTCACATTCAGACCCACACACCCACAACCATCCACACCCTCACCCTACACCATGCCCACAGAAAAGAATCCAAAGTTCACAAGGGAGGAGCTGGAGATCCTTGTCAATGAAGTCATCAGAGTCGAGCCACAGCTCTTTGGAACATTGGTCAGACAGACCAGCATAGCTGAAAAATCACACCTGTGGCAGAGGATTGTCGATAGGGTGAATGCTGTTGCACCCATCAGAAGGACCAGGAATGAATGCCAAGCCAGGTGGTACGATCTGCGGAGGGCGGTCAAGCGCAAAATGAATGAGGACTACGCTCAGAGCAACATCACTGGAGGTGGTGCGCCCCGCAGACCAGTACATTACCATTCCTGGGAGGAGAAGGTGATGGCCATGCTTCCGCCGGTGGGAGTACATGGACTCCAAGGAGCTGCAGAGCCTGGTGAGTACACAAACAACTTACGTAACATGGGGGTAATGGCATCCACACCCCAACTACACCAAATGCACGCAACTACCCCCAAGCCATCACTGGCCAGAACCACAGTCAAAAACTACGCTAATGCCAATAACATGTGTATGCCCCATTGAGAAAGCAAGGCCATGCTATGTCCCATGCTACATGAAGCACCAACCCAAGAATGGATGTCCGGTATGCTGGGAGGGTGGGTGGCACAAAACTCATGTTTGAATCATAAATCAGACACAATTGCCCTCATCCCATATGGCCCAGCTACATACCCATGCACCATGCGCAATGCACAGGGATTGGGAAAGTACTGACGAGATAGCTCACACTTGGCCCTGGTGTAGGCAGCACAAGGCCCTTCTGTGACCAGTGCAAACACAAACACCAAGACAACAAGGTCAGATATCTAGGACAGGAACTCACACTCACTGTCAAGGCAGCATGCTCCATGAGGGGACAACTACATCACCTGGGAGCCCCAGGGCCAAATCACACTACACCCACCAGCAGGCCCTGTCACACACACCCCTTACACAAGCAGACACAACCAGGACAGGCAATGGATTTACCCACTGTCACAATGGACATGCAACACAACAACACCAATACATAGCCGAAGAAGCATCCAAGCCACAAATCGACATGTCAAAGACTCAGGAGAACATATCAAACTGTCCCCCGCAACATACCCAACCACAAGTGAACATCGAAGAGAATGCTAGGCACATACAACTACCTGAAGGAACAGTGCTAACTTGAATGTGTATGAAACATGCATGTTGCATGAAACAGCATTAACATTCTCTGTCTCTCACACACAGGGCAACTTGATGAATATCCCCCCAACAATGGGGGGGAAAAATCTCAGTCACAGGCTCTGGAGGAACCTGATCCCACCAGCAGCGACGCCTCTCAACACTCCACGGATGACCCCGACCGACCTGGACCCTCTGGTGTCCAAACCCCTGCAGAACCTGGTTCAGGAACATCTGTGCCAACCACCACCCCCATTCCTGCCACATCACAGGAGACACCGAGGAGCCCTGCCCGCAGTGAACAACTGAGCCAGTCTGACCAGGAGGGACAAGGTGCGGCGGGGACCCAGGAGGAGGCAGACAACACCGCCACTGCCATCCCTCAGGGGTCCCGTAGACCCGATGTGCCCACAACGGCAGGCCAGGCTCATGTGGGCAGGGGTGGTGGGAGTGGAGGACGGTGGAGGCGAGAACCGGACCAGCCAGCTGAATGGACCGGTATGTCACACATCCACAACATCATGGAGGCATACCGGGGTGACACCAGGGAGTTCAGCCAGGTAGTGGTGACCCTCACAGAGATCAAGAACCAGCAGGCCGAGCAACACGCCAGTCAACAAGAGCACCAAGGATGGATGGAGGCAAGACTGGCTGAGCTCCTGGCGGTGCAAAGTGACATAAGCCATTCACACCTTCGGATCGCCGACAACATGGCCAACCCTCCCTGTGCCACCAGGCGCAGACCACCACCAGCCACAGGGAGGGAGGAGGAGGAGGATTCGTCCGACGGAGCGTCCCAAGCATCGTCAAGGCCTGCATCTGAGGGTCCTCCGAGGAAGGTGGGCCGTCCACGGAAAAGACCATGAGAGGCAGCGGCCCATCCACATCTCCCAGGTCACCTGGCATGGCACCTGGCCTTCATGTGCGACAGCATCACCTCATTGACAGCCATCATCTGCCACATGGACTTGTTGGTCACAGTCTGACCAATGATGCCAAACACTGTGGTCTGGACTCTGATGACTTCAAATGCCAAGGATCCCATCTCCCCCTGTGAACGTTGGATTCTATGGTCCCTGCATAGCACCTTTTTCTGTGCACAAATCACGCCCCAGAGCTATAAATAAAAAATTAAGACATGAAATTTTATGTTGCAGTCATTTAGCATGAGTCCACAACATACGGGTGGGGATGTGTCGAAGAATGCCTGAGTGTGGAACAAACTCCAGCCATCCATACAATTGAATCTGTGTCCGGTCGAGGACACACATGGGTCACAATGTTTCACAAAATACAGACATGGAGCCCAATACTCACCCGTGATGGCCTCAAGCTGCTGAGGGGGTGCTTGCAATACTGCTCAGACAGACCAATTTGGAAGAGTATCATGAAGGTGTAGAGGTCATGGGTCATGTTGATGTGCCCGGGAAGGGAGTCCCAGGTCTGTTTGGCGAGGTGGGAGAACTATCTCCTGCATGCAGTTTTTATGTGGATGTGATGAATGGGGGCCAGGGCAAGGTGGGCTGCATGGAGTTGGGCCAAGGTCGGGGTTGGGTCTGGGGTTGTGGACTGCTTCCTGAGTGTGGTTTAGGAGTCTGAAGGTGATCCTGCAGCACACAGTGAGCCATTGTACCTATCTCAGGTGGACGGTGATGTGGCTGGGAATGTTGCAGATGAGGTGTGCGGATGCACCCTGGACGTGGACAACTTCTCCTGCAGTTTTGCTGTTGTGCTCCGTAGAGGCCGGTGCTGTAGTTGAGCCGGCTGGTGTCGTGGACCAGGGGGACGGTCTGTCTTGCCTTGGAGTGGATCCATCTGTGGGTCATTTGCAGCATGTGGAGGGTGTTGCAGCAGGAGGTACAGATGGTGGTGAATTGCATGGTAATTGTGAGCGATGGGTCCATGATGAACACCAGCTTGCGTGCGTGGCCACTGGGTGCTGGTGTGGTGCACAGACCAGTGGGACACAAGGAGTTGACCCAGCTGTAAGGGGACAATCCTCAGATGATGACCTCTGTCCTGTCCAAGTCCAGCCTCAGGTGGCTGATGTTCAGCCATTCCTCAATGGATCTCATGCCTTCTTGAAGTTTGGATCTGGCAATGGCTGGGTCTTTGGTGAGTTTGAGGAGCAGCTGGGTGTCAACGGCATACGAGATGATGATGAGGTCGTGTGCTCATGTGATGGTGGAGAGGGGGATCATGTAGACATTGAAGATCGTCACGCTGAGAGAAGAGCCCTGTGGCATGGGCCAGATGACCCCAGTGTACTACATGTTGCATGGTGGAGGCAGACTCCCTGGGCCTTGCTGGTGAGCGACTTTCTGATTTAACCCTGGGCCCTCCTCTGGATACCAAGGGTGGTGGCCTCACCATTGTCGAGCATGGCAAAGTTGTTGGTGGTGGCAATGCTGACGGTTGCAGTGGTGTGATTACTGTGGAAGATGGTCTGGTGCCAGTTGCCTGGAGATGGTTGCATGGAGGAAAATTGTCTTTTGCTTGTTGAGTGTCTTCCTGATGACATTTGCTGGGTAGGGAAGCAGGGTGCTGTACCAGGAGATCCTGCTGTACTGCCGTCCGTTGTTTAAGAAGGGCCTGGGTATCTGCATGCCTCCTGCACCCATGGAATGTGGCAAACTCAAAGGAGACATTCAGGACGCGCTGGACGTGGGCTTCAAGGATGTGGAATGATGTGGTTTAGATGTTGTGTGGGAAGGGGCCTGATGGAGAGCCAGAGTATATGTTGCACCTGAGCCAGATTGTATCATTGCTGCTGATGGGAGTCCATAACCTGATGGGGGTTTGTCCTGCGGATAATAGTGCTGTCTGCCTCTGGGTGCCAAGGCTGTCGTGTATGCCCATGAGCTTGCAGTGGTACAAAGTTGCAAGGGATGTGATCTGCCTTGCAAGGGAGGGGTGTCTTGGATGGAAATCTGCTGTCAGTTCACTCACAATGCTGATGAGCTCCTTGATGTCGTGTGTTTGGGTGTCTCGGCACTATCTGAAGGATCTCCACTTGTCCTTGCTGATGATATGGTGATGGCTGTGTGTGGTGTTTACCAGGGCTGTAAGGCAAATGATGGCTCTTTGTGTTGCAAGGTTTGCACAAGAGTCCGGCTAAGTCTGTAGGAGTCCAGTAGGTCTGCCTTGTCCCAGGTGCCTTAACTGTTGTTCTGCTTCACAGGAAAGTCCGTCAATGTGGCAAGATTGTTGGATCAGTTGCTGATCCAGTGCGTGAGGTTGCAGGGTGTGGCGTGGGTGTTGTTTTGAGTGTCCCATACAGCTTGTCTGTGGTGACTTACATCAAGCATCTTTGGGGATCGGTAGCGGGGTGTGGGGCAGTGTGTTGCTTGTCGGAGACGTGGATTCAAATGTTGATGGACCAATGATGGATGGTGGTGTGGTTCCCCTCCAGCAAGAAGTTACTGGCCCCCAGCCACATGTAGCCTGTGGAGGTGAGGGCGTGCGTGCAGATGTACGTGTTGATGGCTTAGCAGAAAAGTGGATGTAGGCCTGCAGATCTGTAGAGGAGTGTTACACTGAGGGTTGCCTTGGAGTTGCAGCAAACCCGGATTTGTGACTCTGAGGGTGGACTTGTGAATAAATAGCAATTCATCCCCCGGGATTGGTGTTGCCGCCCCTGCGGGTGATCTTGTATCCGTCTGAGATGGCAATGAAGACGTCATGTGCTGAGGATGCTTTTGTCCAGGTTGCTGTCATGAAGGTGATGTGTGGGGCTATTGTGTTGAGGAGGTAACAGAGTCCAATGGCGTGCTGGTGGATGGAGCGGGTGTGGGGTAGGAGGCACATTACCTGGTTTTTCTGACAGGGTCTTGTAGGTTGGGCAGCGCTGTGTAGGCAGTTGGAGTAGCACACTCAGCATGCAAAGGTGTTGTGTGTGTGCTTAGGGGTTGCCTGATAGCAGTAGGATGATTGTCACGATGACATTGCTTGGAGAGTGGCTGCAGCATGAGCCTGTTGTGTGATGTGGGTCATGCAAAGACTACATGGTTGTGCACTGTGCATATTGCAGGCGCAGACGTTCCAGCCTTTGGCACGGCGCTGGGGCTACAGTGGCACAGAAAAGCTGCCGCCTGCATTTCGAATGGGTGGAGGGGGAAGGGCAGAGCATTTTTGAGGCGTGGGGTTTGCAGAATCAGGGCACTCGGTGGGGCGGTGCCGCAGGTGAGGCAGCAGCAGACGGAAGGGGTTAGAAATTAGGCAAAAAGTAGCACACAAAGACAAGGTCGGAAAGGCACAGTGCTACAGGTGTATGTAAAGGAAGGAGTGTCAGGTTACTCATGGGTCACTACGAGAAAATGTATGAACAATCACCATACATTACAGCCACTGGATCAGGCAACAAAATGTGGAGATGCGCAAAGGAGACCCACCATCAGCAGGCGTTCACGTCCCGTTGTGGGGAGCAACCTGCACAAATACATACCTAACCAAGTACTTCATGCACAATAGAGATCATTAGCCATAAAGCACTGCATGCATGTTGCCAAAGTACACATACACACAGATGCTCAATCTTTGACTGTTATGCCATAGATGACGCATGCAAACTGTCAAGAGAGCTGCAGTGACAGAGATGAGGCACTTTGGATTGTGCTGAACACCTTTATTCCACATACACACACAAAGAGATATGCATCCATATTAACGGACTCACAGGTCAGTTAACAGAACATTTGGGACATAGGCTGGACACCCCCTTCACAACACGGATGATGTAAATCCCAATGAACTGGCACACAAGTTAAGGGTATGAGCCAAACACATCCTGCTGCACACGGAGAGGCTGCAATTCCCCATGGAGCCTGTTGTTGTGATGTCCCCCACTATGTCCACCCGTAGCATCTGCAATGTTTCAGAGGCAAGGTTTACACACATTGATGCCTTCATCAGATGCCCCACTCCACTACAGATGACTGTCAAGAAGGGTGACTATCATGTCATGGGAGTGATGCTACATGTTATACGCTCTATGGTGAGAAGACATGTATGCATGGTATCCCAACATGCACAGAAGCAGTCCCCACACATTCCAAACCCGTACCACCACAAAAAATCCTTGCTGCAAACCTTACCAAGACTGACCTTTCCACATGTCCGTGCATGGAACGCTGATTCAGCACACGTTGCAATCCTCATGAGGAATAGCAGGAGGACAACGATGACACGAGCAGACAACCGGCACAAAATACCTAGGAATGACAGACACACAAGAAGTCACCTAAAACAATTATCACCGCACACATGGACATTTACCAAACATGAACTATGTTTGACACATGTAAATTGCAAATAAAGTCTCTCCGCAAAACTGTGTGGCATGACATCATCACTCGAGTGACACATCAGAACACACATCCAAGTCACTTTGCATTCAGTCAGCTGGACACACACATTGCAACACATGCCACTCAATGCTATAAGCTTGCACACTCATACCCAGTGACTCACCATTATGAGAAGAAGTTGCATATGAGCTGACTCCGGATATCATCCTCCTCCTCCTCCTCATCACTAGCCTCGTGAGCAAGCCCTTGATCCTCCACGGGTGGATGTTCCTGCTCATCTGGATCCAGGATGAGTGGCACTGCCTTCTCAACTGCCATGTTGTGCACCATGCAGCACACGAGGAAGATTCGGCAGACCTTCTCCGGGGCATAAGGGAGGGACCCGCCTGTCTTGTCCTGGCACCGGAATCGGCTCTTCAGGAGGCCAAACGTCCTCTCAATCACTCGCCTGGTCTGCCCGTGTGCATTGTTGTTCCTCTGATCTGCAGCTGTTCTTGGGTTGTGGAAAAGTGTCATTAGCCATGGCATGTTGGGATATCCAGAGTCCCCTACATGTAAACATCATGTAAAAAAGTGGGTCAGGAGATGCCGTGAGAGCCAAAGATACCGCAACACACAGGACCAACAGAGTATACCCACCAACAAGACATGCTTGTTCGTTGTGCAGCCGCAGCATCATTTGTGGCACCCTGCTACGCCTCATGATGTAGGCATCGTGTGCTGATCCTGGAAAACGTGCACAGACATGGGAAATCAGCATGTTAGCAAGACACACCACAAGTGCATTTATCGAGTGGTAATGTTTTCTAGTGCGATAGACTTGTTCCTGTGACTGTGGTGGTACCATAGCCACATGTGTACCATCAATCGACCCAATGACATGGGGCATCCCTCCCAGGGCATAGAAATCACCCTTTACATCTGTCAACTCCTCAGGAGTAGGAAATGTGATGAATTCATCAAGGTGCTCCAACATGGCTGCTAAAACATCACGCAGGACACGGCTGAACATTGTCTGTGACATGCCACCAACATCAGCTATGGTGAATTGAAACGTACCTGTGGCAAAAAAATGTAGGGCTGCCATCAACTTCATCTTTGGGGTCAGCGCAGTAGGATTCCTGTGTCGCGGTTGGAGGTGTGGTGCCAGCCTATCGGTCAAGTCCTCAATCAACTGTTGAGTGAATCTGTAACGTCGGATGCAGGCACGTTCCCTCATGGCACCCAAGTCTGGCATTGGTCTTGGGACAGGCAGTGCCCTGCAAGACATTGTTTGTAAGAATGAAGATTGAGGGTCTGCCAATATCAATGTCAATGAACATAGCACATGCTACACTGCTAATACACATCAGGTAACTATGGAGTCGGGTGTGTGCAATACATACAGGACACATATGCCAGCTTGCTGGCACTCCTACAAAAAGCCAGATACACCTGTTGATTGTCAAGTCAACATGACATGCCCTGAAATGATTTGGGGGCCAGTCTGAGTGAAGAGCCACAGATATCCCCGGAGTGACACACAACCACATAGCTGCATTGGAAGGATGTCATCTCATCCAGACAGCTGACTGAAAGGCACACGCACAGGTCACATGGAATGTCAAATGTACATATCAAACACAGTGGGATGAAGGGGTACACGTGACAACACAAAGACACAGACATTGAGACAACGCAGACATGTATGACTGGGAAAATATGATGTCCGATGCACACAGACCCTAGAGCCATGTGAATCCACATGTGGCATGGTGTGCGTCGATGTGTTCCATGCCCATCTCCACACAGACCCCTGTTGGATGCACCAACAGCAGATGCAGTTGACGGGACACTGACATCAAGCTCATGGGAACACATGACACACACCTGACATAGTCCCAAAGGGGCACGCTGATCGTGACAGGTCAGTTGATAGAGTGTCCCTGTCCCTGGCATCAGGAGACAGGTGCGGGTGTTGATGACTGTGCCATCCCACTGCTGCTGTGCATGACACAGTTGGACTACAGACACACATGTGGCAAGTGTCAAGGTGATGTGTGCCACATAGTGCCCCATCACACATGACATGTGTCCACAGGTCATCACACATCAATTGTGCAACTAGATGAGATGACCTGGGCAATATCACTGGCTAACATACCTAGGGCCTGCACTTGAAAGTATGCAATGACAAGAACTTGATGGACATCCTTGTGCGACTAGTAGCCCTCCATTCCTGGCATGTGTACGCCTGTATTACCATTGTAAGCGTGTGAAATGCGTACCCGTACGTGTACGCACTAGTAGTACACGTACGTGTACTACTAGTGCGTACCCGTAAGGGGATCCCACTAGTAGTACACGTACGTGTATTACTATTGCGATCCCCTTACGGGTATGCAATAGTAGTACCCGTACGTGTACTACTAGTGCATACAGGTACGTGTCTCCTATTGCGATCCCCTTACGGGTATGCACTAGTAGTACACGTACGTGTACTACTATTGCTATCCCCTTACGGGTACACACTAGTAGCACACGTACGTGTACTACTAGTGCGTACCTGTAAGAGGATCGCAATAGTAGTACACGTACGTGTACTACTAGTGTGATCCCCTTACAGGTACGCAATAGTAGTACACGTACGTGTACTAGTGCGTACAGGTACATGTACTACTATTGCGATCCCCTTACGGGTACGCACTAGTACGTGTACTACTAGTGCATACCCGTAAGGGGATCGCAATAGTAGTACACGTACGTGTACTACTGGTGCGATCCCCTTACGGGTACGCACGTGTACTACTCGTGCGTACCCGTAAGGGGATCGCAATAGTAGTACACGTACGTGTACTACTATTGCGATCCCCTTACGGGTAAGCACTAGTACTACACGTACGTGTACTACTAGTGCGTACCCGTAAGGGGATCGCAATAGTAGTACACGTACGTGTACTACTAGTGTGTACAGGTACGTTTACTGCTATTGTGATCCCCTTACGTGTACGTACTAGTAGTACACGTACGTGTACTACTAGTGCGTACCCATAAGGGGATCGCAATATAGTGCGTACAGGTACGTTTACTGCTATTGTGATCCCCTTACGTGTACGCACTAGTAGTACACGTTCGTGTACTACTAGTGCGTACCCGTAAGGAGATCGCACTAGTAGTACACATACGTGTACTACTAGTGCGTACACGTGCGGGTCAAACGCACTGTACAACAGGTGCCGTAGGGGTACGTGTGAAACGCACAGTACCTGTGTGTGGATTTCAAAATTACATAGGGGACACGTAAGGGACAAGTGTTAGGCCATAAATACATGCTGGTTGTCATGGATACCGAGTTTTCAGTTGAAATTTGTCCATCAGGTGTCCTGGAAAAGTCAGTTGGCCACAAAATACAATGTTGCAAAGTGGTTGTTGACTTGACATGATGCTCAAATTTTGAACGATGCAAATGCTGTCACTGGTGTATGTTTAAAGGGATTGGAGTAAACATATGATGTGAATGATTCAGACCAATCACTATGTACTCCTCAAAATGAATGCCCCTCAGCAAGACAGATATAAGGCAGCCAGAACCCATGAGAGGTCACTTGCCTGCACAACTCAAGAGTCGACAACAATGTTGCTGTCTCTGCTTCCTCTGGCCATGTCACGTGCTGTGGAGAGGGCCCAGCCATTCACCCTGGAGGAGAATGAGGCCTTGCTGGACGTCCTCCTCCCACAGTACACCAGCCTGTATGGGAGACCAGGGGAGCAGGTGAGTGCTGACTCCACTACCTTTGCCTATGCACCTGTTGTGTGACAGTCAATATAGTGTCCAGGTGGGACACACATGCAATGTTGTTTAGAGTGTGTCCCGGGGAGGGGGTCATGCTTATGGCTCTCATGCAGAGCATGATGTAGTTCCTGTGTGCACTCCTCACTTGCATAGTGCTTACAGTGACTTTCACTGCATAGTGCATGACATATTCAGTCTGGCAAATCCTTGGTGGCTTTTCTTCCTGTGTTCCTGAGGTGATTCAGTGGTCCCCCCGGTGTGACAGGTGACTGTACCCACAGATGTGTATGAGTTGAGTGGACCTGTGGTGAGAGTGTCCAAATGATGTGTACGGCCTCGTGGACATTGATGTGTGTGAATGTTCCTTGTCATGTGGGTGAGTGTCTATGTGAAGTGTTGCACCACAGCTGCATGGTGGAGGCAACAGATCTACCCATCTGATGTTACAAGTAAGCCGTGCTGTGCGTCTGACTTGCAGAGCTAGCACGACACCTGTGACTCCCCACTGGCGAATGGCACATGTGCAGAGTGAGGGTTGTATCCGCTGTTGTCAATGACAGGCGAGTGATCTGTGCCTGGGTGTGTCTGTCTAGTCTGCTGAGGGTGCGTCAGTGGAGTGGGACATGTGACTGCTTGGCACGTGCTGGCCATCAGCCTGCTGTTGCATGTGCTGCACAGTGTGTGGCATGATCAATCAGTGAGTGTGTTGCACCCCTCATGCCACATGTTGACTTTCAATGCCATGTAGTGCATTGGCGCTTGCACAAAGGGCTATTTCTTGTTGTGAATTAGGCAATTCATGTCAGCATCCTATGCCCTGTTCAACATTTAAAAGATGTTCTAATGTGTGTCTCTGGGACATGGAGCAGGTGTATTGATGTTGTGTCACTTTGTCATCCTGACAGGTAACTGCCTACGAGAAGGGGGTGATCTGGAACAACGTCGTCAGGGCCGTGAGAACTGCGGGGGAGCATAGTCGGCAGCTGCCACAGGTCCGCAAGAGGTGGCAGGACATCCGGTGCTGGACCCGGCGGATCGACCGGGTCCAGCTGGGGCTCGACCCTCCTCGCCCCCACGGCGGCTGCCGACGCCTGACCCCCACATGAGACGTGTCCTGGCGGTGGTCTTTCCTGACCTCGATAGGCAGTTACAGGAGAGACTGTAGCAAGGAGGGGGTGGGTACATGGCTTTTGGTCGTGTTATGTGTCACCTGCTTTTGAAAGTGCTCTTTCACATGAATACACTCCCAGAGTTGATATGTTCAGTGCATTTTTTCTGTTCCCCATTGTCACCTGGGGCTCTTTTTCATCCCTTCCCCTCCTTGACATGTGTCCCCTGGTCTGTGTGTAATCACATTTGCACATGGTCATCTAGGGTGCCAGTGAATCTAAGTGCACATAGCTTTCTGCATCATGTTGGAGGGTGGTCTGTGACTTGTGTTGGTACCTTGCCTGTGCCATGACCTGTTCACTATGTTGGGGGTCCATATTTGTTGTCAATGATGATGATTCTCAACATAGGAGTGTGAGCTTTCAACTGAACCCCCTTGCAGCATGCATGACAAATGTTGTGGCCTCAGACATGATGTGCATGAGTGGGAGATATGCATAGTGCCATGACGATTGAACATGGTACAGTCAGCTCATTCCAGGACCACGGAGCAGTGTGCCCACTACAGTCCCCTGAGACACCCTGGCCTCCTAATCATGTGTGTCATCCAACACTGTGCACATTCACTGTAGGTTCAGCATAGGTCTGCCTCTGTGGCATTGTTACCTGGCCTAGTTAGTATTTTTCAAATGTGTGCTACATGTGTCCACTGGACAGGGATACTCCATTTTGCTTGTGCATACTCACACTGGGCAGTGCCTGTGTGGCTATTCACAACAATCTGTTGATGGTTGTTTGTCACAAATATATCCAGTGTTCGCTCTGGGGAGGGCACCAAGGCTATCGAGCCCAACGATGACCGTCTATAACCAGAGGGACCTCGAGATAGCCGCCGCTCAGCCATGGCGATTTCGTTGTCAATGACATTGGCCACACGGGTAATAAACTGGTTCATGGCCCCGAGGCAGCGCGGACCGGGTGTGCTGTCCAAGGCAGGGACTCCAGGGAGAGCGAGTCTCTGCTATTGCGCCGTTCCCTCTGGCCGCCTCCGACACCGCAGGGTGGCCCCACAAAGCTCAAAGTACCAGGGCTGTGAGCAACTCCTGCTCCCAACAGCCTTCCAAAAGCAGGGACGGGCGACGCGGCACCCGGAGAGCGGGTGCTGCCTCAACGTACCAAATGATTGCAGATGCAAGAGGGGGGGCCCAGCCCAGCCTCCCCCGGCCTCGGACGGCCGCAGACGGCCCCGCCCTTGTCCCGGGCTTCGCCCGGGCTCGTTCCCGCACGCGTTCCGCGATGCGCGTAGCTGTTAGTCAATTTATTCCACCTGTCATGGGCGGGACAAGGAGGCGGCTCGTCGATGTAGTCTGCCTGTCTCTTGGCCTCGGTCCCCCCCCCTGCTGCGAGCGTTTCCCGCGAAGCGGGAAACGCGAGTTGTGGCAGTGGTGACAGCAGCAACGAAAGTTCACAGGGCGCAGGGTGCCAATAAAAGAACAAAGCAGGAGCGTGGTTCTCCCAAACAGTCGGCAAACAGTCCTTACAGGAATGAAGATCAAGGGCTCCCGCGATGCGCGTAGCTGTTAGTCAATTTATTCCACCTGTCATGGGCGGAACAAGGAGGCGGCTACGGGCCCTGATGACTTCTGGGTGATGTAGTCTGCCTGCCTCTTGGCCTCGGTCCCCCCCCCTGCTGCGAGCGTTTCCCGCGAAGCGGGAAACGGGAAACGCGAGTTGTGGCAGTGGTGACAGCAGCAACGAAAGTTCACAGGGCGCAGGGTGCCAATAAAAGAACAAAGCAGGAGTGTGGTTCTCCCAAACAGTCGGCAAACAGTCCTTACAGGAATGAAGTTCAAGGGCTCCCGCGATGCGCGTAGCTGTTAGTCAATTTATTCCACCTGTCATGGGCGGGACAAGGAGGCGGCTACGGGCCCTAATGACTTCTGGGCGATGTAGTCTGCCTGCCTCTTGGCCTCGGTCCCCCCCCATGCTGCGAGCGTTTCCCGCAAAGCGGGAAACGCGAGTTGTGGCAGTGGTGACAGCAGCAACGAAAGTTCACAGGGCGCAGGGTGCCAATAAAAGAACAAAGCAGGAGCGTGGTTCTCCCAAACAGTCGGCAAACAGTCCTTACAGGAATGAAGATCAAGGGCTCCCGCGATGCGCGTAGCTGTTAGTCAATTTATTCCACCTGTCATGGGCGGGACAAGGAGGCGGCTACGGGCCCTTATGACTTCTGGGCGATGTAGTCTGCCTGCCTCTTGGCCTCGGTCCCCCCCCCTGCTGCGAGCGTTTCCCGCGAAGCGGGAAACGCGAGTTGTGGCAGTGGTGACAGCAGCAACGAAAGTTCTCAGGGCGCAGGGTGCCAATAAAAGAACAAAGCAGGAGCGTGGTTCTCCCAAACAGTCGGCAAACAGTCCTTACAGGAATGAAGATCAAGGGCTCCCTCCAAATATATGTGTTGCCAGCCCCACGAGGTGATGTTGTGTCAATGAAGCAAGTTTTCAAGCACAATTATTGTAACCCTGAATAAGAGGTGTCACTTCTTGATCTGTATCAGTCACATTGACTAAGGTATGGGGGGGTGTGCAACCCAGGTCTGACTTGTGTCTGAGAATTGGCCGTACAGAAAATCAACGTGCAGTGCCCCTGTGATGGTGGCCAGTGCTTAATGTTTGTGCTTTGCAGCCTGTGTCAGTTTTTTACAAACATGTATCGTGCTCCTACATTTTTGCCACCTGTGTGTGATTCAGATGCAACGCAGTTTTGACTTTGTGTGCTGACATCTGTGTGTACATTCTGGCTTGCCATGAGGGTGTCCCCACAGTACAGCTAGGCTTTTTTTAAAACCAATTGCAGGCCCATTAGCTTATGCATTGTCCTGGGTGTGGACATGTGTGCCACTCCAGATGACAGGCAGTAGGTCATATGTGTAGCCAACTGTGTAATCAGGTGACGGATAGCCATGTGACAAATGACATAATTCAAGTTGTTACTCTAAATAAATTGTACCTTGGCACTCACAGCACTTGTCAACAGTTCTTCATGTTTTAAATGTGGTAATTTGATGATTTGTGTTAAGAACAATGATGTGCCTGCATGTAAGATGTCTCCCGAGGAAGTGCACACCAAACGGCATTTCCACTTTCATTGAACACACTGGCACCTTTTCAAAGACGCCACTGTTAGAATTAATTGGTGTTGCAGATTCTCCATATACATGTTCCCACTGAGGTCTGGATTTTGTGAGTCTCCTTTGTTGTTAGTGATACGAACTAACGAGTGTCAAGACATCAAGACCTCCGTGGGCACATGTATATGTACTTTCTGCAACACCATTTATTTCTAACTGTGGCTTCTTAGAAAAGGTATCAGCTTCTTCAATGACAAGGTAAATGTACTTTTGTATGCACTGCCTTGTGCGACATATTTCATCCAGGCACATGAGTGTTCTTTTCACGAGATGGCGAATTTCCACATTCAAAACATGTCGATTGTGTAACGTATTGAGTCCCAAGGTAACCACATTTTTTTGTTTTGTGTTCCAAAGTACTTACAGGTCTCTGAGTGTGGTGACACCTTGAGGATTGAGGTGTGTTAGTTTACCTTGGGTGCACCACTACTTTTTCTTTCAGGGTAAACAAGAGGTGGCATGACTTCATTGTATTGCTGTGCTCACAGGTTCACAGACACTAGCTTCTCAGTGTATTTCTCATTCAAGTTGTGGCCTGGTGTGTTCTTTTTTTCATGGTGTCCAAGTGGCATAGTGGGTCTACCAACTGGGCAGTACAGGGCATACATTTGTGCGGAGTAATGTAGCTGTTACTCATGATGCATTGCCGGATATGCACTGTGACCAATTGTTTTGTGCTCATGTGTCAGATGTATACAGGTGACTGATGCATTTTGGTTTCTCATCCTTGCCCACAGCATCATCAACCGAAAACGAGGGAGACACCTGCATGGACCTGGAGGAGGAACCCAGCGACAGTGCCGCCAGTGCTGTGGAGTCAGCAGGAGCCAGTGGCACGGAGGGCGAGGGGAGTCAGTTGGAGGATCTGTCTGGAGGCGAGAGCAGCAACGACGTCGACGGGTCCCAGGCTGAACTCCCTGAGGAGGCGGAGGCTGCAACACCAACTGACAACATACCCACATCTGTCCCCGCCTCCTCCATTCCCATCTCCGCCCTCCCAGTTGCTCCCGTCCCTCCTGTCCGTGCAGCGTCCCACCGCGTCTCCTTCGTGCCAGGCACCGCACCCCCTGCCCCTGTCCCCCTGCTGCCCTCAGTGAAGAGTCTGTGGACATACAGCGGGAGTTGCAGGTTGGGCAGGCATCGATGCTGAATTTCCTCCATGACCACACTTGACTGCTCACACAGGTGGTGTCGTTCATGGAGGGCATGTCAGCAACGATGTCTGACCAACGCAGGATTCTGCGGTCCATGGACTCTTCACTGACGGCAGCAGTTACTGCCCTTCAGTGCTCCGTCCCCCCCACCCCGGACTCATCCACACTGCCCTCTCCCATGCCTGCCCAACACACACCCAGACAGTCACGGGCACGCACCCCAACAGACACATCCAGCACACCCACAAGTAAAGCACAGCGCACACATCCTGGCATGCACACTTAGGGGGATGTAGGCACACCCACAGGGTCTGGGGGAAGACGACAGACACGCAGCCACAGTCATAGTCCACAGTCCTCACAACCCAGTTCCTCCAAAACCACTCCCCTTAGCTCCCCTGCCAAACTGTCACCCAAGGACAGCTACATGGCTGGTCTGGCCCTCAGCCCCACTGTGACACCACCCCACAAGCGTGCGAGGAAGTCCCCGGGCAGGGGAGTTGAGTCCCCCCCATGTCCACCCCCTCCTCAAAGAGCGCTGCACCCCATCCCTCGGCCACCACACCCTCCGTTGGCCCGGGGGTATCTTCAGGTGCAGGGGTTAGGATGGAGGCCCTAGCAGAACTGTGCAGCGCCGTGTTCACCTCCACCTTTGGCGCTGCCCCACCCCCTGTGGTGGAGATGTCCACCCCTGCACCCACCACACCTACCCAACCCCCTCCTGTCCCTGCAGTGCCTGGTCCTGCCACAGATGATGCCCCCCCAGTCGACAAACCTTGAGGTTTGTTTGTGCAGGCAAGGTAGAGGTGGACGCGGTCCCCTACGTCCACCTTTGGACTCGAGAAATGGACTGGCCATTGGCCTTTGTACATAGTCTTATTAATTTATTATTTTTCTGTGCTGAATAAAGCCTTTTCTCTTACTTTCAACACTATTGCATTTCAGGTACTTGATGTTGGTGATGAGGCTCATGAAGTTGGTGTTCTGGTAATGTGTTAGGGTTCTGAGATATGTTTTTGTATGATGGTCATGAGGTGGACCATGGTATCTGTGTGCCATCACAATGTCTGTGCAAATAATCATTGGTAGTGTGTGTTCATTTCCTTTGGAGACATTGTCCCAAGGAGTGTTCCTTCCTCTGTGGCACCTGACATCGTCCCTGCAAACAGTTGCACAATTGTTGTGCTGACCTGTGTCCACATTTCCTTTGTTGGTTACGGCTCACCGATGTCTCCTGCTGAATCGTCTGTGCCATCCTTGCTAGTCACTGTACTTGTGTTTTGGGTATGTAGGAATGGCATCAGGGACAAATTGTCCCTTTTCAGCACTATGCATGTGTGTAATCATGGCCTAACACACAAATGATACGTGTTATGCAGGGTATATGGGCACCTGACTCACAATTGTGGGCATTGTATCTAGTGGCATTGAACCCTATTCCTTCCATGAGAGACAACATCTTGGTGGCTGGACCAGCACCTGGACATTCCTATCAGTCCTGGGATGCACGTGACAGTGTGTGTTCCCTTTGGCTATCTTAGTTTTGTATGCAGTTACATGACTATACAGTCTGTTGGCATGAAATCAGGGTGTGTATTGGGCTGCAGCTGCCATGAGAGGGTATGCATGTGTTATGTGTCCTCACACCCACATGTGGTGTGTCATGCAGTGTGTGAAAGACATCCATCCTCCTGGGAGTGTGACAGTGTTGGGAGTCCTCTGCACCCACCCCTCATATGTCTGTCCACTGCTGGTAGTGATATGCACCCACCCCCATATGTCGGGACACTGCTGGTAGTGATATGCACCCACCCCTCACATCTCTGTCCACTGCTGGGAGTCATATGCACCCACCCCCATATGTCTGGACACTGCTGGTAGTGATATGCACCCACCCCTCATATCTCTGTCCACTGCTGGGAGTCATATGCACCCACCCCCATATGTCTGGACACTGCTGGTAGTGATATGCACCCACCCCCATATGTCTGAACACTGCTGGTAGTGATATGCACCCACCCCCATATGTCTGGACACTGCTGGGAGTCATATGCACCCACCGACGCTCCCCCTTGGAGCTGTACACTGCTGGCCTGGACCTACACACACACCAATATGATGTTGACATGCCGGGCCAGTCCTCTAAGCCCACATTCATGGCGTGTGTACGGCTCGTACACAAAAAGTACTGATGCCGTAGGGGTACGTGTGGTACGCACCGTACCCACGCATGAATGCGTGGGTACGGTCCGTACCACTGTTGTAATGGTGTCGTAGGGGTACGTGTGGTACGCACCGTACCCACGCATTCATGCGTGGGTACGGTCCGTACCTGAGTTGTAATGGTGCCGTAGGGGTACGTGTGGTATGCACCGTGCCCACGCATTCATGCGTGGGTACGGTCCGTACCACTGTTGTGATGGTGCCGTGGGGTTACGTGTGGTACGCAGCACCGTACCCACGCATGAATGCGTGGGTACAGTCCGTACCACTGTTGTAATGGTATCGTAGGGGAACGCGTGGTACGCACCGTACCCACGCATGAATGCGTGGGTACAGTCCGTACCACTGTTGTAATGGTGTCGTAGGGGAACGTGTGGTACGCACCGTACCCACGCATTCATGCATGGGTATGGTCCGTACCACTGTTGTGATGGTGCCATAGGGGTACGTGTGGTATGCACCATACCCACGCATGAATGCGTGGGTACGGTCCGTACCACTGTTGTAATGGTGCCGTAGGGGTATGTGTGGTATGCACCGTACCCACGCATTCATGCGTGGGTACGGTCCGTACCTGAGTTGTAATGGTGCCGTAGGGGTACGTGTGGTACACACCGTACCCACGCATGAATGCGTGGGTACGGTCCGTACCACTGTTGTAATGGTGCCGTAGGGGTATGTGTGGTACGCACCGTACAAGTCCACTTCTGTTGTTGCGGTACGCAGGGGTTGCTGGACAAACCCCCCCCAGTGACCAGAGCCTGGTGACAATGGTGGAACATCTAATAAAGAACCATATAAAAGAGCTGTATTCAGTTCACTTAAACATAATGCAGGACTTTTTACATAGTACAGTTTCCTTACAAACGCATTTCTGAATGGTGTACTGCTAACATCTATATTAAATCAAAGGAGGGGAGAAAGAAGGAGCTGTGATCCATTCAGCTTTATTAATCGTAAGTTCAATATCAAATGGGAATGGATCACTTGACCTGAGTAACCAGGGTTTTGCAATAACCGTGCAGTGTAGAGACTCCATTTCTACCTCAAGTACTGGAACAGGCGGTCTTTAATTGTCCAAATGCTTACTTGACAGAGATCCGTTCCTGAACAGCAGCTTTGTCAATAGTGGTAGAGTCCTTTTTGTTTATTATTCTGCAACAAATTCAGTTGTGAAATCAGGTCAGATGAGTCAGGTTTCTTCTCCACCATTGTTACAGGACGATCAATATTTAGTACATGCATTGGGATGACAAACAACATTTGTTATGGCGTTCGACTGGATCGGATAATACTTCTCTAAGCAACTGTAAAGCTATTTTTCACCCCATACAGGCTGTACAGCCATGTCACTCCTTTATTAAATACCCTAGCAGTCAAGGCTTGCTTAAGTGTACTGTTGGCTCGCTCTACCATGCCATTCAATTCGGGATGGAAAAGGCACAAGTATTGCAGTCGTAACCTTAGAGCAGACATTGCATCCATTAGCACAATAGTGACAAATGAAGTACCATTTTGGGAATGAAATGTATGAACTACTCACATTCCTATTTGGCACTAGAAGTCTTTTAATACTGCTGGAACAGTGGCAGTGTTTTGTGACCAAACCCAAAGTAATCTAGTGCAAGAGTCTACCACAACCATTATATATTTTTATCTATCACCTATTGGGAGGTAACCAATATGGTCGAGGAAGACTAGGCTGGATGCTTTCTCGGATATCATAAGGGGAGTAGGCATCCGTCTTACTGCAGTTAAATGCTTTATTTTGTAACAAACAATAAATTGCCATACATAATTTTTTGCATTCTTGGTAAATAAGTCCACCTCCACTATTGCTGCAGCAATGACACAGTGGCATCGATACCAGCATGAGGTAAAGCTATTCCTTTAGGAGCTGCCCTAATTAAATCTATTCTAGCTCGCTCATTAATTATGTGCCTGTTGCTGCTTCTGGGTAAAAAACCATAGAAACATTGTCTTTGTTGAGGCTATAAGTATATTTGGAAGGAAATCAGCCATCTAGATGCTTTTTGGGTTTCAAGGTTACCTGTTTTGCCACCATAATGCCTGCATCGATCTTAGTTTGAGATTAAGTTACAACAGCTACCTTAAAGGTTTGAATAGGCATACTCACAGCTAGATCAGCTGCACAATTTCTTTTGCTTCTGTGGACCATGGTGTGCTATACATGGACTAAAGGAAGCCTATCATGTACATGGACCAGAGGAAACTACCTTTCTCCAGATTATTTTTGAGTTTATCGATTTATCTTTAGAATCTCTGAATCCTTTTAGGCACCAATGTGACAAATCCACTTTGTAACCCTTATATAGAATGCTGAATCTGAAAACATAAGTGTAGAACTAACGGATCAGCCTTCTGAAGAGCAAGAAATATGACATTTATTTCTGCTATCTGCAACTGAATGACGTAAAATGGTGTGTACACAGCACCTTAAAGTCTATGCACTGAAAAACTCCTTGCAATGGAGCTCAAGCCACAGGATAGTTCTGTCTAGTACCAACAGGCTTTGCAGAGCTCCCCGTGTCGAACACTCATGTATTCATATAAATGTAGGATGTTTGGAGTTTGTGGAATTTTCTGTGTGTATTGCAGAAATTCTTAGGTGTGTGGTGCTGTTTTTTACTGCACAATATTTATATAGTAATAGTGCTTATTTATCCTATGTGGGGCACCGAAGTGCATTCTGCACTGTGTAGGGTGTTTGGCTGGAAGTATGTTGTCTTTGTTTTGATCCTATGTGGGAGTGTTTTCATGTTGTAATGACCATCGAGGTGTGAAAACCGTATAGTGGGAACCAGCCCTTATTAGTATGAAGGATGAAGAAGTGTGAAAGACAGGCGTTCAGTTTATAGTGTTCAGTAAGCTGGCCGCTTTGAGTAGTTATGTCGATCTATGTTTGGTATTTCTTAGGTTCATAGTCTACTTAGCTGGTTAATGCACTGGATATTTTCTTTAACGTTTATGGTCCTGAGCAGCATAGGATAGAGGAAGAAGTGGTGGGGAGAACTTTGTTAATATCATCCCAAATCTAGTTGTCCTTGTGAGATGCCAAGAAGTGGCTGTATTATATAGCTAGTCAGGACCTGCTGAGGTGGACTAAATTAGATTTCTCCATTGGTCAGTGACATGTGTCAGATGTCTTAGGGTATTCCACACCTAATCGAATGATAATGAGTGGTGTATTGTTGCAGACTGGCACCGTAGCGGGTGATGGATATGACCCTTAGCAGTTTTATCTTATCTAAGTACAAGAGTGTCAAGCAGTAAAAGGGAATTTTCAGGCAGGCTGTATGAACTGCAATCAACTGTCTGCCTGTTATAATATTAGTCCTTTGTTTAGGGTATATATTGTACGGTAATTGAATCGCTATGCAACAGTTACTCTCCCTGATGAGGCACTACTACGGGTGTTGATGTTAAGCGTGTTTTTGTCATAAGGTGTGGGTAATTTTGAGAGAGAAAAAAATAGGAATTATTGCAAACATTGATGTGACTTCAGTAGGCTGTTCTCAGAGAGTTGAGGTATCTAGATGATGGAAAGGAAAAAGCAGGTTATTTGAAAGAAAAAGGAGAGCCAAGTTGGTTTTCAGTGGCGCATGGTAACCTTTCAAAGTGGTGTGGCTGGAGGGCAGGGGGAGGGATCTCAGCGATGGAGGCACAGACACATTTAACATATCAACGCAACAGCACACAAACTCACAAAAGCACACTAACCACAGATCTGTTAAATGTAAAACATCCCTAAGCACACATTAAACAAAGACAGAACTCAAAATAGCTACATGTGAAAAACAAGTACAGGGACATGTTCTTCTTCATCACAATCACACTATGGGTGAGATTTCCCCTCTCGCTCAAGCCAGCACTGTAACAAATACACCTGCCTAGTGTCATACCAAACATACAAGCAGCCCTCTCACAAACACACAAGATTAAGCCACAAACCAATGCCCTAGTTTTTACATGTAACCTTTGTCTCTCAGATGCACACATCAAATACCGTAGTTACTCCAAGAAATACACCCGGAGCACATCAGAAACTGTAATACACTTAAGTCCTCTTATGGCAGACACGTTCATATCATCACCCTCCCTCTTCTTCACCCTTCTCACATCAGCCGCGTGGTTTTGAAGTAAGGAATAATTCACGGTACTGTTGTGTTGTACCCGTGATGTAAAGGGTACGCCATGTAACCCAAGTTGTAATAAACGGCGTCGCGCGTACGTAACGCCAGTTGGGCGTACGACTGCACTAGCTATCTCAGCATACTCCTGGCTCCTGTCTTCATTTCGTGTCCAGGCCACCCACACGTGTCGCACCCCCACTGACGAGGTCGTGTGGCCCTGCGACCCCGTCAAAACAACAAGGTGGGCGTGCCCCATCTCCGCTCCGAGTGGTGGCCGTGAGGGTGTTCCATCGACCCAGTGGTGCTCGTGCAACGGTGCGCTGAAGCCCAAGTGCAGCGCTCTGCATGGAGAATCTGACTTTGCCGCTACTAAAGCGCGCCGCATTCTGGCACTGACCTGCGGACGTCTGATCGGTGAGCCACTGCTGCCTTCATGTCCCCTGCTGCGTGTGAAGCATTCTGCTGCACGGCCACATCGGCAGGTGGGCCCGCGCTCCTTGCACACGCAGGAGCCCACTCTGAGCCATCATGTGCTCTAGACACTCGCAGCTGCGATCGGCAGTCTGCCCAGCACGCCTCTTCATCGTGCTTTGGCGTTGCAGGGAGGAAGAAAGTTCGGGGGAAAAGAAGGTTGCAGAGGGCTGGCCAGCAGTCTAAAATTAAACAAAACAAAAAAGGAAAGAAGAGATGAATAGTGCACAGACCTGTAGCCCAGTGCCTAGGAGTACCAGCGGTGCTGAATGAACAGGAGTGAGGCATCCCAACAACAGCATTAGGATTGAGGCATAAAGCAGCACGGCAGTGGCAAGGACACAGTAACACAGGGCAGCAGAGAGTCAATATGTCCACAATTCCCCCGGTAGAACCATTTGTAGTGGAAGGTTCCCCATCCGCACTTTCACCGAAGTGGAAAGACTGGGTTGAACGCTTACTCATTTTCTTCGAGGCCACGAAGGTCCACCAGGACCAGAAAAGAGCCATGTTACTTCATCTGGGGGGCAATTACATCCAAAATATAACCAAGACGCTCGCAGAAGCCACCCCCAAGACTCACCACACGTTAATAAATGCAATCAACGGATACTTTGAACCAATGGCTAATCAAGATTATGAAAGGTTCATATTCCGACAAGCGCGCCAACTCCCGGAAGAATCGCTGGACACTTTCCACGCCCGGCTCAAGAACTTAACGTCCACGTGCAGGTTCAGAGATGAAACAGAAGAGATTAGGGGACAGATAATTCAAGGCTGTGCGTCAGTCAAGCTCCGTGAACGGATTCTAGAAGAATCAGGAAAGCCATTAACAGACATACTGACATTCGGTCGCACCAAAGAACTATCAAAGACCAGAGCGGCCCACATGGAGGCTGCCCTCCAGTCCCCAGTCAAGACGGAACCTGTGAACGTTGTGACGGCCAAGCCAGCACCTCGGTGGAACAAGAAAGAAACCTGAACCGCGTCCCCAGGGCAGGCGAAAACCTGTGGGTACTGTGGAGGACCACCTCACAAAGCGGCAGAATGTCCAGCAAAGGGCAAAAGATGCTCAGGATGTGGGTGGTTCAATCACTTCGAAAAAGTTTGCAGGTCGAAAAGGTATCGGAAGCCCCGACAAGTGGTCAACATGGTACCGGAAGGCAGAAGAGAGCCCAGTGATATGGATGATGATGACAAAGAAGAACGGGTGGTGCACAAAGTGCACATGATTGGTACAGCCACCCGAAAGGCACGACGACTGCCCCAAAGCAACATCCAAGTGGGCCCCCATGACGTCATGGCTGTGGTAGATACGGGTGCCACTATCAACATCATGGCCGCTGCCCTATACGAAACCATGGATCCGGCTCCAACGCTATACCCCACAGCAATCACAGTTTTCGCCTATGGCCAAGACACGCGACTGAAAATAAGAGGCCGATTCAAGACCCTGATCTTGCATGGCACACATTCCATCACCACTAACGTATACGTAACAGAGGATGGATAGTGTATGCTATTAGGCTACCGGGCTGCGGAAGAATTGGGGGTAGCGACCTTCGCATTCGGAGTGCACCAGGAATCCGTTCAACACATCTTGGCGGAATTCGCAAATGTATTCAAAGGGATTGGGCAGTACAAAGGCAAGGAGGTGTATCTGCACATCGACCCCACCGTACAGCCAGTAGCCCTACATCACCGGCGAGTGGCATTCCACCTGCATCCTCTAGTGGAAGAAGAGCTAAAAAAAACTCAAAGCAGCGGGCATCATCAAAAAGGTGACGGGGTTTCCCCGATTGTCATCACCTGGAAGCCCAAGCAACCAGGTGCAGTCAGAATCTGAGTGGACATGAGGCTGCCGAATGCTGCCATTAAAAGAGAGCGTCACATTAAGCCGACCATAGACGACCTGATTGGGAAGATGGCGGGTACATGTTGGTTCTCCAAGTTAGACCTCAGATCGGGGTACCATCAGCTGGTACTGGAAGAAGCTTCCCGCAACATTACCCCATTCTCATGTTGGTCGTCGGAGATACACCCGCTTAAGCTTTGGGGTGTCCAATGCGGCGGAAGTTTTTCAAAACATAATACACAAATTGATCATGGACATATCAGGAGTCACCAGTGTCAGCGATGACATTATGGTGCATGCCAAAACAATCCCGGGACACAATTCCCACCTGACTCGGGTGCTCCGCCGAATACAGGATGCAGGACTCACTCTCCACCGGGAAAATGTGAGTTCCTAAAGAGGAAACTACGGTTCTTTGGCTACACCGTTTCTGCTGAAGGAGTCAATCCAGATCCTGACAAGGTCCGCGCCATTAAGGAAGCAGCTGCCCCCACCAACGTCACTGAGGTCCGCAGTTTCCTCGGGATGGTGAATTATTGTGGGCGATTTATTTGAGACCTCACGACGCTCACCCGAACACTGAGGGAACTAACAAAGGATTCCACTCCCTGGAAATGGGACAGGGAACAATCTAAAGCCTTTAGGGGCATCAAGCATGCCCTCTCTGAGGCCACTACTCTAGCATTTTTCGATCCCCGGAAGATGACACTGATTGCCGTAGATGCTGGTCCAACAGTGTTGGGAGCTGTACTGCTACAGCGGCGGCACCCGGAGGAAGATTGGGCTCCTCTGGCCTTCGCCAGCCGGTCTCTCACGGACACGGAGCAGCGGTACTCCCAGATAAGGGAAGAGGCCTTTGCCATACACTGATGGTGCCGACATTTTCATCTCTACGTATATGCCAAGCCGTTTGTCGTGGCGACTGACCACAAACCCCTGGTGGCTCTATTCTCTGGGACATCTACCAAACCACCACCCAGGATCGAGAAATGGATGCTGCAGCTGCAAAACTACAACTGCAGAGTGGAGTATCAGCTGCGGTCCAGGAACCCGGTGGACTATCTGTTGCGTCATCCTCAAGCGGCTACTGAACAGGAGAAAGAAGATGCCGCTGATACAGAGGAATAGGTCAGGTGTGTCACAGCACGGTCTTGCCCTCTCCCACTCTCCATGGACGACCTACGAGAGGAGACGAGTAAGGACGACTGCCTACAATGTGCGAAGTTGGCCCTAAGACACAACAGTTGGCACAGAGCGAAGGAAGACTGTAAGATTCTGACCGGAGAAGCCCGGCGCATCATGGACAGCTTGTACAACATCCGGGAAGAGCTAACTGAGGACGCTACTGGGTGTCTACTGAGGTGAAATCGACTGGTAATCCCGACAGCCCTGACAGCCCGGGTCGTTCAGTTGGCCCATATTGGACACCAGGGGATGGTCAAGACCAAGTCGAGGCTACGGACCAAAGTATGGTTCCCCCTCATGGATGAGTTAGTGGAAGCCACCGTCCGCTCTTGCCAGTCCTGCCAGGTAACAGGGGAAGCTCCTCGCCCTGCTCCAATAATTGCTGAACCAAGACCTCAGACACCCTGTTCATGTGTCAGTTTAGACTTTGGCAGCCTCCCTGATGGTCGACACATGTTCGTAGCCATTGATGATCACTCCAGGTACCCTGTGGTCGAGATCATAGCATCACCCAGGGCCACTGAAGTAATCCCACGGTTGAAGAAGATCATGGCGACTCACAGCCTCATCCAAGAGCTGAGAACAGACAATGGACCCCCCTTCCAAAGGCAGGAACTGCCTGCATACCTCACTGTGTTGGGCATTCGGCACTAGAGGATCACTCCAAGGTGGCCACAGGCTAATGGGGAGGTAGAGAGATTTATGCGGACTTTAAACAAAGTGATACGCATCGCTCATGACAAGGGTCAGTCAGTGGAGTTGCCCATCTTCACATTTCTGCTGAGTTACCGACAGACACCCCACACTACTACTGAAGTGGCCCCGGCGCAATTACTCATGGGGAGAGTAATCACAGACTCCATTCCACATCACCCTCAGTGGCGCCCCGAGGTGCTTGATGACACGCAAGTGGAGGCTCAACGGCTACGGGCCCACACTCAAGTCAGTCAACGGCGGCGGGCGCAACCAGTAAAGCTTGCAAAAGGGGACCGGGTGCTACTCAGAAACAGGATAACCAGTGGCAAGTTTCAATTGCCCTACGAAAGAGATCCTTGGACTGTTGTTGATGTGAAGGGCACCCGAATCATTGTGACCAGAGGAAGAGAAACAGTAACAAGAAATTTGTCATACTTTAAGAAATTCCAACAGGCCGTACCCTCACTTGGGCCTACCACCATGGACCACTCCCCAGGGGCCACGGTAGCAACGGAGGTAAATGGGGACAAACCCTCCCGAGTAGGGGGGGGTGTTGACGTATCTGACAGGGTCCCGCCTCCGGAGGAAGAGCCTGTGAGTGATGCGTCAGAAGAAGGGTCCAGTGGTCTCTTGGACGATCCAGGCGAGTTGCAGCCTGGTGCCAAGGAGAGAGAGTCCCGGGGGCGAGGACGCTCCCGATACTGCCTTCGAGAGAATCCTGAGCTGACTCACAGGCTGCAAGAATATTTCATGTAAGACTGTTCCCAGTTGTATTGTTAAATGCTGTTGAGAGTGCGCCAGTGGTCATTACGGACTGCCATGAACGGCTGAGCACTGTAATTGTGAGTTGATTATGGTTTGATGTTTGTTGGGGAGGAATGTTGTGTTGTACCCGTGACGTAATGGGTACGCCATGGTGGGTTATGTGACCCAAGTTGTAATAAACGGCGTCACGCGTACGTAACACCAGTTGGGCATACGACTGCGCTAGCCATCTCAGCATACTCCTGGCTCCTGTCTTCATTTCGGGTCCAGGCCATCCACATGTGTCTCACCCCCACTGACGAGGTCGCGTGGCCCTGCGACCCCGTCAACACAACAGGTACCTTGTGCTGGGCTTCCCTAGATGTGGGCGCTGAAAAGTTTTGATTTATAAATCTATAGGTCCTGAGAGAAAGCTTAACAAAACAGCCTAGATGCAATATGTATGTCCTCGTACCCCATTAGAAAGGGAAGTGCTGGGCATTTCCTGCCAGTGGCAGCGGCCTCAATTTTAATCATCATTACAGCTTTCACCTGTAGTCCCAGGAAAGAGCAGGGGATGCAAGGAGGACAGGTTTTTGGCTCATGTGGCATTATTTTACAGTCTGTCCGCATAACACCAGGGTACAGAGTGCTGTGTGTAACAGTGAGAAGGCCAGACAATACTTTAAAATGTAACTGCAGCAGCACGACGTAGGATAGGGATGAAGGAATCCCAAGGAGAAAAAATGCCCTCCACTGCCAGCGGTAAAAATAAGTCTAAGCTCCCTAACCAATCCGGACACTGCTCTTATGCTGCATATAATACTGAGCAGCATAGGAATAGTGCTAGGATTGGCTGACATTCCATCGAAAAGACCGATGGGGCTGTGTTTTGCTGAGGCAGCGACATGGTAGCATTCAATGTGGAAGCCTGAACTGCACATATTAGGTCGGCCAGGGAAAACATATCCGCTAATCTGACAGGCACAGGTCAGTTTCAGCCACAGCTGCATGTCGCACCAGCTGAGAGTTCCCTAGCCCAGCCCATAAGCAAATAAAATTAGACGAGGTACGGGGCTAATTTAGATTGTGAAAATCAGCGTGTAAGGTGGTGCTCACAGCCGTAGGGGGTCAACGCCCCAGTGCCCTTAAGAGGGAATCGCCACTGACATTGATTTTTCGGAATATTATGGAGGTTTTCTGATATATCATGCAAAAACTGTAGGAGGAAGCAACATTATTTGCATGTGTTGCAGTACTACTATATGCCAGGAGCATTTCAGCATGCACACACAACACCATCCCCCACAGGTTAAAATACAGTTAAATATATAGGGTTTCATTTTCCCACAAACCCCAATAGAAGGAAACTGCGAAAGCAGGAATGGTGTATTTTGAAATGTTGTTGCTCGAAATTCTCCTTCCCTTTTCTTCTGATGGTTAGGATGAGATAAAGGAAAAAAGTCTGTTTTAGTGAATTTGTGTTAAAGTAATTGTACTTATGGTAGACAGCACTGGGCTGCCACCAATCTAGAGCACCAATAACATAGGCACTGCATTGGCTAGACGACCAGGATAGTCGGAAAAACGGCTTCTCGAAGGGTCCTACGAGGGAAGATTCTTACCGGAATTGCTGATGAGAGGAAAGGGAGTACCCAGGGACGCACACTCCTTACATCATTAGGCACGTGGCCGAGGTATGGGAGGCCACTGTTAGAAAGGTAGTGAGCATGCACCTTATGCACCAGACGCACCCCTATGGGTGGTTCCACCGTTTGCTAAGACCGCAGAGTCAGTGTCGATCCAGGAGTGGAAAACAGGGGGCTGCCTGACAATGGGAGATCTATATCATAATGGGCAGTTTATAAAGAGGGAGGATACCTCTGTTGCCTTTGAGATGGGTACGGTAGAGTACAGTATTTCAATTCAAATCAGCTTTATTGCGGTTAGATTTACCATAAAAGCATATACAGAAAAAAGAAAACAAACATTACACAAGTCAATTAATACATTTCGATACATGAATCTCATATTCCTGGATGATTATTAGACATTTTGTTTAAAATAATTTAAATAAGTTAGAAGATAGTAAAATTAATAAGAAACAGATCATTAAAAATATACAAAGGTAGGTCTAAGGACTTGATGGTCATATACTTGTTATTAAAGTGCTACAGTGTCGTTTATCAACTTCCTTCGTGTTATCCACATAGAGTGTAAATATTTAGCTACTGTAAAGGCGATCAGTGCGTCAGTATCAGTTTTCAGGACCCTGAAAAAAGCCAAGTATTGCCTCATGCCCAAGTTCTTACATAGCTGAATTATCCATTTTTTCCTAATATAGGAATAAGCTGGACAAAAGAGCATAACATGTACCGGAGATTCATTCTCTTGTAGACAGCCTGGGCAAGGTCGTGCGGGGCCCCCTTTCCACCTGTCAATTTTCTGAAAGAGAGGTAGAATACCATATCTAAATTGTAAATACAATTTCTTCGCCAGTGTGGGTTGAATTTGGTCAATCACAGACTCAAAGCTATAGGAAAGCTTGATATCCAAGAAATTATCGGTCAGACTTGAGCTTTTTGTGGAGCTAAGGAGGTTCATTAGATTTTTTTCTTTAATCTTACTTATCATAGTTTGTTTAGAAATGGCTGGGCAGGAGATTTCAAGATTAAGCCAGAGTTCCTCGAGCCCAGTCAAGATAAGTGATTTTTTTACAAAGGCCAACCACGGAATCTTACCGGATCCTATTGTGGCTAGCACAAATTTAAGCTCCTCCTTGTAGTGCACCAATTCTGGGGTGCTCCACAAGCGCTTCCAGTAAAGTAAGGGCCGAAGAGCAATGATTTCTGCGATTGGATAAATATTTAGATCTAGCCTTAGGGGGACCAAAGGTGTGCTTTGAGGCAAGTCCAACAGCTGTCTTATAAAGTTGTTTTCAGTTAGTGATAAATTACTAACTGATATATGTCCCCAAAGTTCTGCCCCATACAGGGAAGATGCCCTGGCTTGGACTTTAAAAATTTCAAGGGGGGCACTTATTATTTTATGTGTGCAGTTCTTTTGCACTTTCAGAATTCCTCCAGCCGATTGTGTTAGCCTTAGATTGGCTTTGGTCAGTTGTGGGCCCCATCCCATTTTATCGTTGAGGGTCAGACCCAGATATTCGAAGATCGGAACCCTTTCGAGAGGACTGGCATCCAGTGTTGGATGGGGGCAGTTGACAGTATTGGCGTTAAAGACCATATATTTAGTCTTATTTACATTGATCACCAAGTTTCTTTTAGAACAGAATTTAGAGAATTGATTTAACATGCGCTGCATCCCCATCGGGGATTTTGATAGCAGAAGCGTGTCATCCGCAAACATTAGAGCGGGGAATCTCCGGGAGCCCAATTTAGGGGAGTCAATATCATTTACGGCTAGTAGGTCTTCGATAAGCCCGTTGAGAAACAAGGAAAATAATGTCGGAGCAAGGACACATCCCTGTCTGACACCTTTCTCAATCGGGAAAGGACCAGTTAACTGTCCTTGATTACCGAACCGTACTCTCGCATAAGTGCCATCATGTAAAAGCTTCAATTGTTGGCAGAGATATGGTGGGGCCCCCATTGATAATAATAGGGACCATAACTGCTTCCGTTCCACCATATCAAACGCTGACTTTAGGTCAACAAAAGTAAGGTAGAGACTACCCCCTTCCAAAGTCACGTGCTTCCAATGAAGGACTTGCAACCGGAATAATTGGTCAATTGTTGATGTTTTTGCCCGGAACCCCGCCTGTAAGTGTGTCAATATATCATTATCATTAATCCAACTCTCTAATCGATGAAGCAGTGATCTAGCGTAAATTTTTTGAGTAACGTCAATTAAGCTAATCGGCCTGTAGTTTGAGGGCTGGAGGGGACAACCCTTTTTGTAGATCGGAATGATCTCAGCCCCTAGCCAGGTACTTGGCAATGGTAGGCCCTTCAAGATCGCATTGAATAACAGCAGGAGGTATGGGCCCCAGACTGCTGGTTCATCTCTAAATAAGTCCCCGGGAATCTTATCGAGTCCCGGCGCTTTATTAGACTGAATACTTAAAATGGCCAGCTTTACTTCCTCCAAAGTGAAAGATTGTGCTGGGCATGTGGGATTCATAGCTGGAGGCCCAGGGGGTGCTTGATTTATACAAGCGGGGGGAAGTGAATATAGGTCTTTAAAATATATGGACCAGGCTTCTTCTGAAATGTTCGGGGAGATCGTAGTTCTCCCTTCTGGAGTCCCTGTGTGTACTAGATTCCAAAAGGTTCTTGGGTCCTTGGCTTCAAGTGCAGATGTAATGGCCACCCAGCGATCCACCTCCCATTCTGATTTTGCATTTTTTAGCAGTTTTTTATATTCCACTCTAGCTGTGATGACATCGGGCCTATTGCCTAGCCTTAGAGCCTGCAATAGCACGTTTTTAGCATCTCTGCATGATTTATTGAACCAAGGATTTTTGCCTTTACATTGTTTGGATTTGGCAGCACCTTCCCTATAAAAAGTATCCTTTAAAAGGGTAGCCATTCCATTATGAATTTCAGCCATTGTCTCAACCACCATGTTAGAGGATTCAATTAAGGTGGAGTGTGCCCTTTCAAGGAATGGAATGGCATCATGGTAGAGTTTTGCCATAGTTTCAATGGAAGAGTAGGCATCCGCCCAGCGGATTCTTCTCCCGCCTTGCACTATTCTTAAATTATTGCTTGGAAGATTATCTGGGGCGCTGTCCCCACTAGATAGCTGATAGTCCATCTCAAGTATCAGGGGGTTATGGTCACTTTCTATGCGAGAAGGCACACTAAAATCTAAAATTTTTGACCATAGTACCAAACTCACCAGAAAGTAGTCTATAATAGATGAGTGCCCCAAAGAATTGTAGGTATATTTGGCGGGAGTGTCGCTCTTGAAGCGTCCACTGCAGGCTCTAATAGAAAACGAATAGGTAAGGGAGGTCAACTGGATAGCAAGGGCAGACCAATTTTTTACTGGATATGCATTAGATGGCGGGACTGACCAGATGTCATCCTCAGCCGATGTGATAGGAGGGACCCCTTGCAGGGGTTCGAAATGACAGTTGAAATCCCCTCCAATCAACAGGACTACGTCACCCCCAAGCCTGTGTAACAATGCAGTCAAAATATCCAGGGTTATAGATGTTTTCCCGGATTGTACTGGCCGGGAGTAGACGTTAATCAGAGCTAATTTTGGTGTTTTACTGTGGGTCATCAAAATGCATAAAATATCGGGACTGTTGGTCTCAATTTTTTTTAACGTAAAACCTAAGTGGGTTCCCACCCAGATACACAGTCCCCCAAAAGGTCTTCCTCTGATGCCCTTAAAAGCAGGTTCCCCAAAGGTAACAAACCCCAATCTGTGAGGTGGATCAACCGCCCATGTTTCCTGAAATAGGCAGATCCCATGGGAGTCCACAAAAGTGCACCAATCCGGAATGTCTAAGTTAGATCTAAGACCCGCTATATTCCATGATAGGATTTTAAAAGGCCTGGATGGCGTTGTCTGCTTATACCCTGAACAGGTCTTGCGGGTTAATTCATCATGACCCGGTAATCCAGACTCATGTACGGCAGAGGTTGGATGCACAGCAGAAATCTGGGGTTGAAAATCCAGTGAGGAATGGGCAGACATCAGAGAAGAGGGGACCTCCCCAGACTTCCTTGTGCTAGTCAAAGATATGCCAGTAGACAGCGATGTGCCCACTGTTTGGTATGAGTTTTTGTTGGGACTTTTGGTTACCTCAATATAATCCCTCCCGACAGGCTTAGAAGCCGCTGTCATGTTGCTAATTTCCAAGCAATGGGTAGGTGCAAAACTGGGGGATGCAGAAAGTCAATCCACCTGGTCAAGCACGCTAAATCTATTACTCAACGGGATTCCAATTGCTTCTCCCCTACGTTGGTCACTCCTGCTTCTATGAACGTAATGCCAGGTATCCTCCCACTGTGGCCTCACAAAGTTCCTTCTACCAGATGGAAAATAATCATGATCTGTTATATAAAAATAGTCTAGCCTCAGGGGTTTGATCGATGTATTAGGACTTGACGGTTGCCAACTACAAATATGGTCGGCAACCCTACGATCCTCAAAATTAATAATTATACAATCGCCACCCACATTTTTAGTTTTTGGTCCCACCCACCCCACCCTTCTAACAAACAAGATCTTGCTTGGGATTGGTCTAGACAGAGGTCTGTGTGTGTTCAACCAATGAATTGTCTTATTTTTGAGTTCCTCATAGGATTCCTGTTTAGAGCTAAGGAGCTCGGGAACTTCCGTAAGGATTACTACAAATGGGGCACAGTCCGGGGGTAAGTTTATGCAGGGTAGGTCATGTTGGTTAAAATTTCCTCCATTGGAGTTTTCATTGTCCTTAGCTGTCTCCTTCCTCATAGTGGCGATGTTAGGTGAGTTAACAGATTCGGCAGGGTTCACTCTTCCCACAATAGAGGGATGGTTATTAGGGCCAGTGGGGTTAGACCCCAAGGATGGACCTGGAGCAGTAGGCAAGATAGGCTGATCCTTTGCAATACTATGTGCTGATTGTAATTTTGCCTGTGGAATATTGACTGATGTCACTAGGGCTTCAACTTGGGTCTGAATAGCTAGGAGGTCCGTCCTCAGGTCCATATTTCCCCCAAGTAAAGACTCCAGTTTCCCCAGTCTATCATCTAGACAGTTCAGTTTTAGAACCACCGGTTGAATAAAAGAAGATATGGCCACACTCAACTTCTCCACCAAGGAATCTAAATAGGGGTGATGTGAGGTTTCAGAGTCACCAGTGGCCATGGGAGGAGTATCAATTGGGAGCTCAGAGTTGTGTGCTCCTGTAATGTGAGGGCTAATAGGTTTGGGCTGTTTAGACGTTTTTGATTTTTTAGCCGGAGGGGCAACACCGGGACCATTCTTGTTTTTTTGGGGAATTGCGCCTTCCCTGGAACGTAAGATCATTTGTTTATTAGTGATCACTTCCGTTATAGCCGACTGTGTATTTGTGCCATTATCACATGTTGGATAATTTGTTCGAAGGGAAGTGTCTGGTTGGGCCCCTATATTGGTCTCAGTGTCATCCACGGGAGGAGGCACAGTAGCTCTGTTTGACTGGGAAGGGGCTGGTGAACTAACATGAGCAATAGGGCCCAGGGAAGATCTTCTCGTGAAAATCGGATCTTGGGACAAACGACGCTGCGTCAGGACTATTTCTCTCTCCAGTACCGATGACGCTCTTGTTATGAATTGGTCGAGAGTCCCTGCGACCATTCCTATGGATGCCCTTTTTGCTCCCCCTTTAGCAGACATGATGCGCAGATAGAGTTATAACAATAGCAGTACTCACAGTTGATGAGGATGTTAGGGGACTGGCCCAGCCCAGCCTATTCCTGCCTCTGACGGCCACAGACGGCCCGCCCTCTGCCCGGGCTCAGCCCGGCGTTGCCCGCGCGCGTCCCGCGACGCGGAGGGAGCTGTCGATTTTGTAGCGCCTCCGGGCGCGCTGTCGCCGGTAACGGCGTCACGTAGAGCAGGAGCTCATGGGAGGTGTAGTTCCCACGTTGGTGCTTGCGGCGAGAGTGCTCCTTCCGGGACTGCCCCTGCCTCGCTGCCCCCACGGAGAAGGTACGTAGCTGCCGCTGCTGTGGCTCAAGTATCCGGTGTCTCCCCCACTCCACCGAGGGAGCTGTCGATTTTATAGCGCCTCCGGGCGCGCTGTCGCCGGTAACGGCGTCACGTAGAGCAGGAGCTCATGGGAGGTGTAGTTCCCACGTTGGTGCTTGCGGCGAGAGTGCTCCTTCCGGGACTGCCCCTGCCTCGCTGCCCCCACGGAGAAGGTACGTAGCTGCCGCTGCTGTGGCTCAAGTATCCGGTGTCTCCCCCACTCCACCGAGGGAGCTGTCGATTTTATAGCTCCTCCGGGCGCGCTGTCGCCGGTAACGGCGTCACGTAGAGCAGGAGCTCATGGGAGGTGTAGTTCCCACGTTGGTGCTTGCGGCGAGAGTGCTCCTTCCGGGACTGCCCCTGCCTCGCTGCCCCCACGGAGAAGGTACGTAGCTGCCGCTGCTGTGGCTCAAGTATCCGGTGTCTCCCCCCAGTACACAGCTACAATGACTAACAGTATTTACAATATTAAAAAATGTCCATTGTAGCCAGAGAATTATGGCTGACATTCACAGAAGAACCCCCGGTAACAAGAACCTTGCAAGTGATGCTATATATGTTGCAGGGATGGCATCTGATAACTCATTAATACGAGATAATTCGCGAGGATCTCCCTCGGAACCCATTCCTGTACAGCGAAGGTGGGAAGAGACGACAGGAGCTCCGCTGACGGATAAGGAGTGGAGTAGAATACATGAAACAGGAAAGCAGGGGTGCTCTAATGCCCGTTTTAAATGAATACAATACAATTTTATCCATCATGCCTATCTCACCCCAAAAGTATGGAGCAAAATATATCCAGACCGATCTAATGGGTGTACCAGATGCCAGCACGTAGAGGCGGACCTTTTGCACGTGGTGTGGACGTGTCCAATGGTGGAAGAATTTTGGGAAAAGGTCTTACAGCTTTTACGGAAGGCCTCGGGTTGAGCTATACCTAGGGAGGTAAAGATAGTCCTACTGGAACTTCTCCCCTCACCAAAAAACAAGAAGCTGAGCAGGAAGTTTGTGCTGTTAGGGTTAATAATAGCCAAACGACGCATCGCAATTGAGTGGCGAAATCCAACGCCCCCGAAACGTGATAGTTGGGTGAAAGACATATGTGAGTAGGCAACAGCTGAGAGGGTAAGAATGAAACAAGTCTGTAGGGACAACAAATTAGAGGAAGACCTACCAGCGTGGCCGGTTATGATAGCTGACCTGCAGCCTCCAACAGAGAAACGCTGAGCACTGAGAGAAGGGCCTAGTGCACCCCTGGCATACACCAAACCAATATAAACTAATTGGTTGGGCAGACCGCACACTAAAGTGGTATATAAGGTAATATAGATGTCCGATGTGGGTGTGGGGGGAGTTATGGGGAAATATTGGCATAAAACATAAGTGGGAAGCAAAGGTACTAATGATCTATATGAAGGGAAAAGTTCTGTAAAAGTCTACAGTTGAGGTTGTTAGGAAAACAAGTATAATAAGAATGTATGCATTACAGGTGCGAATATACCCTTAAGAGTATAATAACATTTGTACTATTCCTGACAATGATAATGTATGTATTTTTTTAATGCCAATAAAGTTGTTTAACAAAAAACAAAAACATAGGCAAAAACATAGGCACTATGAAGTGTGAAATCCTGCATCTGGCTGTAATTTAGCCTTCCTGTAGCTGTAATCAGACACACAAAAGTAAAGTTCCTCATCTGAGCAATAGAAACTGTAGGCCCGCCCTTTACACATCCCATCAACAAAACCTGCAGTGTTCAGCAAACACAAGCAATCAGCAGCCTCTCCCTAACGAGGTCTTCATTGAATTTCAAAGGGAAGCCCCTATCTCCCATCCTTGCCACCCCAACATCTCCCCCCTAAAGCCGTAAGAATGCGGGCAGATGCCGCATTTACACTTCATCTCGAAGGGGGGTCTGTGGCAGGAGTGTATAAACTACCTACTCATAGCATAAAACCTGCACACTTCATGGGCACTACGCCTCAGCAATGCAAACTCTCACTACTCACATCAGAACATCTCCAGGCTGTTTTAGAGAACTGCATCTGTTGCAGTTGACTCACAGTGTAAGCATGCCTGTAGTTCCTTCCACCCAAGAGCATAGTCCTAGGGCACTGCATTTGGGCTCTGATGCTACACGGGGGCGCTGCATCTTATCGGTAAATGCATTGCTTGATCACGCCATGAAACTGCACATGCAGGGACAATGCACCTGAAACTGCCTGTTCAGAGTAAGAGATAGACACACTGCACACAAAGCAGTGTATCGCCTCAACACAAGGACTGTGGACGAGTTATGAGTGTCTTTCATCGGATGGAAGACTGCTTGGACTTAGCAACCTGCCATCCATGCACACGAAGCTCACGTACCTTTCAGTACAAAGTAGACTTTCCAATGCCATATTTCCTTGAGCAGGGCAGTTATCTGGGCTGCCTGTCCATGCAGGGCGTCCGGCGAGCAGAGCTGCAATATGTGATGGCACATTGGGGGTGCCTGGCAGTTTAACCTGCCTGACTTGATTGCAGGAGCAGAGATACAAGGGTGTCAGCAGGAGGCAGAAGCATACATCCTGCTGTACCCTGCTGTGGTCGAAGGAACCGGCCCTGGGGCTGGCAGCACAGTGTTGGATAGTTCTGAAACTTTACCCCTGTTGATTTACAAGCACTGAAGGTGTCGGTCTCATGCATTATGCATAATAGCTTTGGTAGCTGCTTCAAGAGTGGGTATATCGGAAATGATGGCAATTTGCTTTCCCTGTGCAAGAAGACGCTTCTTCAAAATGACTGTCTGTAAAGCCATTCGAAGTTTCTCAGTAGGAGTATATCATTTCTCTGCTGAAAAGTATGAACGTGAGTGATATACTATGAAAGCTTCCTTTCCCACATTGTAATCCACAATAGTGTAGTCTGGAGTGTTAGGAACAACAATCTAGTTACTAGGTTTGTCTTTATGTTCTGTGTCTGTTTTTCATCTCTAACATGTCTGATTACATGCCATGTAAGATAGCTGTGTGTCTTTTCATCCCATTCATTTCAGAAAACATTGGTGTAATCAATTTATATAGGGTCTTATCTCACTTTGCACAATGTGATAGGTAAGCTCTTCCAAAGTTTAACAAGCCTGCAAGGAGTTCCAACTTTCTCAGTCCATTTGGCTGTTGTAAAGTTGCACACTTCTATAGGAAATCCGTCTTTTACCCTAACTGGATTGTTCATAACCTAGGATAATCGTGTTAAAATATGCAATTTTAGATTACTTAAAGCTTATTTTGTATATGTTCTGGCCCGGGAGTATCACTGTTCTGTCCACCTTGTCTATGTGTTCAATGACATCATCATTGGCGATGTAGGTGTCAGCAATATATGATAACACCTCTATTTTGCCTTGCAAGATCTCCATTATTCATACAGAAAAGAGCCCAGGGCTATTCTTATTCCCCTGCGGTGATCTCTATATGCATACTGAAATCCGCCGAATGACAAAATGGTAAGATACTGCGATTCAAATGCTACATTTTCACTAAAGCAGCCATTCAATACATCTAATGTTTTGAGTTTTTCCTAACTAAATCAGCCCAGTACTGTGTGCGCTTGGCACCACATATATCCGTGGCCACTTATTCAAATTTCTATTATCTAAAACTGTTACATATGAACTATATGGCTTCAACACCCAAAAAAATGGAATGTTAATAGTTGAATGACAAGGCAATATTATGCCTTGATATTAAAATAGCTTTTATATCACACTTATCTTCTGGCTTTATTGTGTATTGAGTCTGAACTTGGGGTTCTCTTTTTAAGGCAATCACATGTGGATGGGATTCTTTGTTCCACACCACTTGATTTCTTTACAATGCTGGAGCTTCTTTAAAGCCCACTCACATACACATTTTACCAGACACCTTCAGGTACTAAGGAGGATAATGCGTGCATTATTACGTCTTTCCCTCAAGGTGCATTCTTTATGTATTATGGAGTCTAGTTATCCTTTGCAAGAATGATGTCATAGACATCCGAAAAATGAGAAAAGAATACTATTTTCATTTTGTGCAAAATAATAAAAAAAATATTTATCGAGCAGCTACTTTAAACAAAGTGCCCCAGTGCTGAAGGTCTAGCTCCAATGATCCAAAAACACAAAGCGGCCAGGAAGAGTTGGAGAACAACCTACCTGAATAACCAGGTTCTAAGTTTTTAGGAAACAGTTTCTGTCTTTGCCTATTTTAAGTGAAGGGGCATAGAGTTCCACGGCTTGGATGCTAGAGCTATGCGAGCTTTCATATAGAATCCGTTCAACCCGTAGTTCTACCTTATGAACTCCATTAGGAGAGGTTACATGTCCTTACAGTGTATATATTCTTCAGTTGGAATCATCACTCTGTGAACTATAATTACTTCCGCTGCGCTGTCCACAAGCCTTACTGCTCAAGTCCTGTTCTGCAGACATGTGTGCAGTTTCAGAGGTATATCTTTTTTCGTCAATCTTGCTACTTTATTTTTCTTGCGATGAGCTTTTCTTCTTGCTAGCCCCAACATAGTGAGTAGACTTTCACTTTTCCTCCTGATGCTGTATTCATCCTTTCTCTGAAACGTAGTCCGTCCACTCCTTATGTCCTGCAAAGAATGTGAAAAATGTCAGTCAGAATACTGATACAGATATGGCTTTCTAATTTGATCATGGTCTCTCAAATGATACCCACCCCAGCTGTGAGAAGATCTATTCCTCGTTTTTTGTTCTGCTTTCTGCTTTTTCTTAGTTTCGAGTGCTGCCTTCCCTTACCAGAAGCGTCAGACTTTATTTTTATTTTGAGTTTCATTTTTGCGGCTCGAGAACCTAAAGTATTCCGGCCCACACAGGTATATACTTATGAAATAATTTTAGGAAATATTCGTTCTTGTACAGGAACAACAGCCAGTCCCTGGTATGCTGCCAGCACCTCTGCATCCCCATGAACATTACTAAGAACTATTGAGGAAACCATTTCAAAATTACGTAATTTAATTCCTAAATACACAGCCTGTGTGGTTTCATGCTCGTTCGATATTTGCTTTAACAGCACTGGTAGCCCCACCAATAAATGTATACCATGTATATTAGTGTAAATACTTGAAATATTGTTTGTCATGTAGTAAACTCTTGTACACACAATACCATACCAAGTGGATAAGAGTAAATTGCTTCTAGCTGATTCACTGATTTAGCAACTGTCTTAATTCTGGAACATTCAAATGACATTTTTCTGAATGTGGAGTATAACCAGGCAATAGAGGCAAGGTTGCCCTGGGATTGCTTGGGGGACCGATTCTGACATTCGGCATTATATGTGGTAAACATCTACCAAACCAAGCCTGGTGTTTCTGATATCCTATGGGGATTTCTCAGCATAAAGGCTCATATTCAGCAGATGTAGTGGTTACATTTATGCCATTATTAGTCAACTGAATACATACATGAATTATTACTGAACTATCGCACTATCATAAAACAAATGTCATATGGTATACATGTACAAACAATAGTAAATGGAGTATGCATCTATAAGTAAGAAATGTGCACTCAAATCAATGACCACATGAAATGTAGGCAATTCAATGGAGGACACATAGACAGAAAATGTGAGGATTACATCCCAGATACAGAGAAACTTAAACAAGATGTGTTCGGCTACTGGGAGCCAATGTGGTGATTTAAGATGGTCAGAGATGGGGAAAGATAAGAATCCATCATACAGTCACTTTATGCTCAGGACGTAGGTTTTCTTTGAGTTTAAGGCAATCTTCTTTCACTCCCTTGGCCACTACAAAAAGGAACACGCACAACTTTTCCTGGGTGTTCCCAGTATTGTTGACAGTAATGACAGCGATATGTATTGTGCGCTTAAAGCATAATGTCAATGTCAAGTGACCGAAGCAGTAAAATCAATGGTGTAATATAAATAATATCAAATATAGGGCTGCGCTCAGTAAAAGGTTCTGGGGACCCAACAGAAATTCTTAGAGCATCGGAGCTGTATGGGGAGAGAGGGGAAAGATGTTTACCAATCAAGATCCTGATTACTAATTCTTATCGACCAGAGGCGTGATAGCAGAAATTCTGTAGGAAACTCTATTAAATGCTGCAGAGAGATCCAAGAGGAGGGTGGTGGCATTGCTGCCCTGATCCAGAATACTGTGTAGATTTTCAGTGATATAAAGGACAGCACTTTCACAACCATGACAGGATTAAATGCCCATTGAGCAATATCGAGCTATGCATTTTGCTCTATAATTGAGTAGATTTAGCTTCTCCTTCCTTTTCAGCCACTTTGCATAGAAAGGGAAGGGATAAGGGTCTTTAATTATTGAGAACTGCAGTGTCGGCCATGGTGTTTTTAAGAGGGGGAATAACCTTGTAATTTTGCCATTCACTGCGAACTATGCTGGAACTAAGTGAGGAATTACAAACTTGGTCATTCACAGTGTTACTGTGTCTGTGGAAAGAGACAGAACGTATGGTGGACAGGAGACTAATGGGGAACCTGGATTGAATGTTCTCAAAGATTTACAGACCATGTCCAGAGAGAGCAGAACAAAAAGGAAATTTAGCTAAAAAAACGGGGAACAGCATCAGTCACCTTGTTTGAGCTCCTAGCTGGAGGGCCAAAAGACTTATAAATACTACCAAATTTATCATGGAAGGAAGATGCAAGTGAGAAGCAGATTTCTTGGGTGACAATAGGGTTGTTAACAATTGACAGGGTTCACAGTGTTCTACACATCTGAAAATTTAAAGGGGGCTATTAGTTGATCTATGTGAAGGTCGCGCTTTTTAAATTTGCTGTTTATCAATGCACAAGGCTGTGGAATAGTCTTGTTTGGATGTCAGGCAGTAGATTTTGTGCTAAATTCTTTCTAAGACTTTACAGTGTTTCCTTACGCTTTCTAGGTCATCAGATATCTATGAAGTAGAAATACTCTTGTGAAGAGAGGACAATATTTTAATTGGGGCAATTCTATCTATGGTAACAGAAATACAGCTGCTGTAAGTACTGAGATCAGAAGTGATGTCAGTACTCTAGAGAGGCTTTATAAACCACAGGAGGTATTATTACCTATATAATGGTACTCAAACTTGGATTGATGGATGTCCATGTTGGCTTAGCGAGGATTCAAACTCGTGGCCTGAAGATCAAAACTCATGACTGACTTCATAATCCTTGCAGATTACTTATTTAAACCTTTATAATGTGACTGTTTCGCTGAAGACATATTGTAAAGGTGGGAGAAAAACATTTACTACTGTTTTAAGTATACAGTATACTGTAAATGTACACAAACCTTTAGGGTTCTGTGTGATATAAATTATACCGCAAATCATCTGAACAAAAACTTGTTTCCAGGCTAGTGAATGCTGGAGACAGTAAAAAAAACCTGAAAAAACCCCACATATTTAATGGTATACTGGCATAGCTGTGACCTCACAATTATTAAAACAGATAAAAGGGAAGGTGAATTATAAGTATCAGTCTAACGTTCTGCATTTTATACTTTCATTGTAGTTCGTATTTTTTAAGTTTGTTTGTGGTTTTTGTTCACATCATCTCTGTTTTAAAGAGAGTGATAAATGTATATGAGATTGTGTTCGTATAATAATAATTATTGTTTTCCTATTTTTAGAGCTACATACATGGAAGCAGCCAAGCTCAATTCGTTGCGGAATCACACATCATACTTCTGCTGAGTATCCTTTGATTGATGCCACAAAGTTCATGAGGACACATCCTTTACTGGAAATATTATGGGCACGTCTAAGCAGCTGTTGTGTTTGGTATGTCATAGAAAAGAAATTGTATGACAAGCACTGTCATGTGTTGAAATTATTCTAACAATTAGGGAATTGAATACCATCCGGGTACTTGTTGATCATTTCAAGACCAATGTATAATTTCACATATCAGTAATTGAATGTGAAGACAATAGACCAACCCAGTATACTAGCAGTAAACGTCAATACAAGCACTAGAATTATATCTGAACAAATACTAGCTAGAGGAAACAAGCATTTGCAATGCAATAGGTCTCGCATTTTCAAAACTTTGACCTATTGGTATTGTAAATGACAATGCCTTTTATTATTGCAGGTTTTTTAAATACATAAATAAAAGGAATTGTCATTTATATTGCCAATAGTTCAAAATCTTGCAAATTCGCAATTTAGCACGTTTGTATGCCTGCTGTAGAGATCCGATTGCAAGTTGCAAGTTACAAGTTATATTTCCTGCAGAGGGGAGACACATGTTTGATTACCACGATAATTTAATGAGTTGATTAATACTGTGATATGGTAATAAAGCGCTTAGGTAGATTGTAATACGAAAGAAATGTCAAGCTTATGTATATAAACTAAAGCTAACATTTTCTGAAGAAATTTTTATGTTTTCAGATTAAAAAAACAGAGGCATAAGGAAATAAGATGACGATCAAATAATGCAGTCAAATTGAGATGCCAGAATCTGCAGCCTGGGTCTGCTGGCTCACAAGTCAGTAAAGTCATTTTGATTACATGGATTGCCCTCATACCAGCAGAATCTTGCACTAACATTTAGACCAAGTACCGGTTCATGACGTCATATTTGTGTTCGTCAGTGCACATATTGGTGCAAAAAGGCCAGTGCACTTTATGTAAATCGGTTTGTTCTGCCCCTTTGTATCGTAGTAAACGTGGAAAGTGATCTGAATTTTCAAATACCTTAAATACAGCCTCACGCACTGAGAGGTGTCGGATTCAAAGTAATTATTAATGCCTAGAATATATTTCAAAAGATAAGCCAAAGGGTGGAAAAAGTCACGGCCTTGACATCATATCAAAACTGAAGCAAAGGTCGATTTGTAGGTGTTAGAAGGAAAGAGCAGCAAGTAATAGCGCCTATGTTGAGGCCTGTATTCCAGGCGCATGCAGAGAATACAGGGGTGCACAGTATCAAGAAGTTTATGGAGGTGACTGGAGATGGTTCTCGAGGGCTCTGAATGGGCTCTGGAGCCTCTAGAAGTGGAACGTCAGAAACCACATCTCCAGCCTGAACCCACAGAGCTACTTGTGAAAGCTGAGCTATTCACACTTGGTTTTGCATGATTAAGCCTCAGAATATGAGCATGACCGAGCCACGGCTGTCTAGGTCAGTCCTCATATCGATTCATATTTTTCAGCATATACCATGGTGTTTAGTCGAATGCCCAGCAGTCGCAGTATACAAAACAGTGTAAAAGTACAAACGTCTGTCCCCGAAGCTGGATCCGTGGTCTCCCCTCTGCGTCTCGAAGCAAGGGTCGTGGTGAAGTAAATTTGACACGGTTACTCCATGGACACTAACTGGCCATTTCCACCAATCAAACATGACCTTGCACCTGCGCGAGTTCACACACTATAAACTGACTCGATCACATGTAGCACACACTGCACACTGACTCGCCTCTAAGCGCTATCTAAGCAAGTACTAATCAAACGCATAGCACACAGTGAAAACGGACTCAACTCTAAGCTCTACCTCTCCAAGTACTATTTACATACAGCACACACTGCAAACTGACTCGCCTCTAAGCGCTATCTCAGGAAGTACTAATCACAGGCATAGGACACACCGAAGACTGACTCGCCTCTAAGTTCTACCTCTCGAAGTACTGATCACACGGATAGCACACACTGCAAACTGACACGCCTCTAAGCTCTACCTCTCCAAGTACTAATCACATACAGCACACACTGCAAACTGACACGCCTCTAAGCTCTTCCAGCGATTCCGATCACTAGTTTTTCTTTTCAATTTTCAAAGCGCGAACATGACCCGAAGGAGCACTTTTCAAGAGCACCAATTGCATACAGATCTTTTTAGGCACAGGAAGCTTAAGTGACTTGCCCAGAATCAGAGAATGTTTGAGCCGACACCGAGGCTCGAACCCGGTTCCCCACCATCAAGGTCGGCCCCTCTTGCCGTTTAACAACCAGCTCTCATTTTGTGCACAAATTGATGCAGGAAAAGTGAAAACAAAGGCATCAAGGACAAATGAACTGCCAATAAGGAAAAGTCCAATGTGTGATTGGTGCAGCAAGTTTGAAGTTTGCCTGGAGGCACCTTCAACAGGCTTATTTCCGTGCCGTGCATTGCATTCTGGTACATGCAGTTGTATAGATTCACCCCCGAACATAAAAATTCAGTGAAAAAAACTAAAGAGCAGAGTGAAATAATTGCTGATGTGCCTGATAGTTTTTGAATCTCCACCTGTCCGTAAATTGCACAAACGGGCCCGTAATTTTAGCCTGAAGTCCATTATTGACATGATAGCGGACAGCAATTTGTCAGTAATTGGACACTTTCTTTTTACGGCTTTTTTTTTGTGCAGATTTATATAGCGTGAACTAGACACGAAGGTACTGGAGCGCTTTACATGAGCACCAGTTACGTCACGAAATCTGCAGTGAAGACCTCCATACATTGAAGGGGTGGGGGAATGCTGTGCGCAGGGCCCTGTCTCCACTTTGCTGTACATACCATATCTGCTGCGTGGAACAATGCTTCTACTTTTGGTCCGGTGTCTGTTCTCCTGTCAGTAGGGGAGCGGCTTCCTCATGTTCCCTGGTACGAGGGGGGCAGATGGGGGCCTGAAATGGAAGCGCAAGCAGCAGCGGCAGAAGCCCTTTCTCCCGAGGGGCAGGAGAAGGAGGCAACTCGAGTTGCAGAGAAAGCGGATGTCTGCCATAAACATCAAGCGTGGCATGCCGCTGCATAATAACGTTTCATTTCAATAAAGAAATAATTTAGTGAGCTGCGCTATCAGAGAGGTGAAGCAGGGTGTTGTGTAAATAGTAAAATAACAAGGAAGTAGTCCCTAAATGAATAGTTAAGGCCGAGCAGCGGAACTAAACTGTAGTTGGTCAATGCTGCTTCCGGCAAAACAGAATCAAAACGGAAGTGAGGGATCGGACCACCAGCCTATCAATGAGCAAGATAAGAAGAGCAATGTCGGATGTAACCAATGGTAAGTGAGAAAACAAATAGAAACATAATGGGTGGAGTTTCACCACTATTACTAATTACTTAATGCCTCGGAGAGGCAGCGCATGCGCTGCCCTATGCGAGACCTAAAAACGGCACACAAAATGTAATTGCACTCTGAAGCGTCCTTTTTTTTTTCTTACTGACAGTTTTAAAATTCTATGTCAGGACTGGAGGCGAGAATTATGCCATTCTCTCTTCACTTTATTATTAGCAGCCAAAACAACAAATAACAACTATGTTTCAGATTAAACCCTGGGAAACCAGTAGTGAGAAAAATTGTCCAATCAACTGGCGACATGGGCCCTCCAATCAGGGGCGATGCAGACCAACATATTCTGGCTCCACTGACTTCCCATCCTCTTTCTTCACTGCTGCGCAGCCGAGATAAGTGCTTTTTTCTCCTGTTAAATTTTATATGCTATATTTCTTGATAACTGCTCAGAGTGTTGTTTTTTCAATATTTAAGCTATTCTACTTGGTGATTCTGTGTATCATGGTGCTTCATGCGCCATTTTTTTATTGCCTTACTCTGCTTGCTATCGTTTACGGTGCTCCGCTCGTCATGCTTACTTGGTTTTCGCTACTGTTAACTTGGAGTATTCTTCTCTTTGTTTTTCACTGACAGCGGGAGCATTTCTGCTCCTACACGGTCTCTGCCTGGACTTTACGCTCAGCACTGACCTCCTGCCGCCAAGGAGCGCTGGTGCCTGTGTGGGGCACGGCGCGAGCATTCAAATTCCCTGAGGGGATCGAACGGCGTGCCGTTGTTTCCAGAGCTGTGTGTGGCCTGAGGGAGATGCTGTTTCGGTGTAGGATCGTACCATTTCCGCTAACGGTCGATTCCTTTCAACGAGCGCTACGCTCTGCTGCCTATTTTTAGACACGTTGCTCAGGAGCAGGGTCTGTATTTTGTGTCACATGCCCTGAACTGTTCAGGGTCTGTAATTAGCGTGCTGCGCTTGTGAGGAGTTACCCAGGCCACAGGTGTTAAAATTATTATCTTTCTCTGGTCCAGGTTTCCTCCCCTAGGCAGTAACCCATAATTCTGTGGGGTTTTTCCTCACACTTTATCAAGTGGCTGACACCCAGCCAGTGTTGAGCAACCTACGTAGGCTGCAGGTCTGTCACCCAGACTTTAACATTTTTACATCCTCATTTAATCTCATTTCAGGATGGATATGGATTACGAGGATGATTCCCAAGGGGGGATAACACCCTGGCAGACCTCCTTTGGGATTATGATTTTTATGATGCCGTGAACGCATCAATCTGCAGGGCAGTAGGGGAAGCCATGACCCCCCTTGAGGGCAGACTGTCCAAGAGGATTGATCATGCCCTAGCCCGACTAGCTGCCTTACCCACGACACCTGCCCCCCAGACCGGACTGCCAGACACTACTCCCCTGACTGACCCTGCTCCACCCCCACACAAACGTCCTAGAGACGCAGGGGTAGACCTGTCTGCATTTGACAGACTCAAACAAGCCTTCCTGGCTACCCAACCGGTGCAACCATCTCTGTCACTAATGGAGAACCCTGTGTCTCCAGATAACGCGACCCCTGACGAAGCAGGTGATCCTGACACTGAACCGGGCCCTTCCAGACCTTGGATACCCTCCTGAGCATCCTGGACAATTTTGACATGTTGGACCCCAAGGACATTATTCATCCCGTGCCTCAGAATGAGCCCTGGTGGATAAAGTTGCCAATTTTGTGGCTTTGCATATTCGCAAACCCCTGGGGAAGGATTTGGGCAACTGCTTGAGGGCAGAGTGCCCCAGACCCTCTCTCGAGGGCAAAGTGGCTCTAATGCCTGAGATCGACACTAGAATGCCACTTTCCTCCTTATGAGAGAACCCAAAAAGGGCATTGACAGGTCCTAGCTAGCGTACCAGGACTAGTTATTGGACACCCTAGGCCCCCTCACATAAATTCAAGATATGGCTGAAGAGGCCAAAGTATCAGGGCTGATAATTTCCCTGGAGGCACTATCAAGTTGGTGGCAAAGAGCCATAGGGTTTTTAGACAATGGCAATTGTGCTCTTTAGACCAAGCGTCGACGATCCCTCCTTATCAAGGTCGACCCCAAGTTAGGGGATCTTGCTGATTCCGAGGCGGAGTGGTGACCCAGGGGGGTGAGGACTCTTTTGCGAGCCATTTGTCAAGGACTTAGGAAAGTTTGTAAATACTTTCACCTCCCTTGACAAAGCTCAGACAACGATCAAAAAGGTGTTTCCCCGGGATTTCTGCAGGGCCTGTCGAGGTAGGGGCGGCTCGAATTGCCACTCTTCAAACCAGCTCTTTCCAAGGGGACAAGGTCCTAGACAAAATCAATACCTGGACCAGACAAGATTTGGGAATTTCTATCCCACCAGAGGCCGGCGAAGCAAGGGCCGTGGATATCATGAAGCAGCGTCCTCTGCTAATCCTGGTGAGTGTAATTCCTTCTTTCCACTTAGAATATGGGGGAGGCTGGGGAGATTTTTCTAGGCATGGACTTCCATCACAAGGAACTCCTGGGTACTTCAAATAGTTCAAGGTTTCCATATAGACTATATAGGCGAACGCCCCATTCAATTATCCCTCCAAGAGTCCAGTCTTGACTCGAAAATTTCTTCCCTTCCAGCCAAAGGTGCTATCGTCCGAACAACCCCTCATCCATGGGGGTTCATCAGTAACATCTTTCCCGTGGACAAAACGGATGGAGGCAAGCATCCAGTTATAGATCTCAGTGAGTTCAACGAGTGGTTGGTCTACCGCCACTTAAAAATGGAGGGGATTCATCTCCTCAGGGATGTCCTGAGACCAAGGGACTGGATGGTACAGCTGGATTTAAAAGACTAGTACCTGGTGATCCCAATTTTTCCACCTCATCGTCGCTTCCTCCAGTTTGTTTGGCGCAATCAGACGTACGAGTTTATCGCCCTTCCCTTCGGTCTTTCCTCTGCCCCTGGGTCCTCAGACCAGCGGTGGAGTTCTTGAGAGCGCAGGGGATCCGAATGATTGTCTATCTGGACGACATCCTCCTCATGGACGCATGCCCTTGCCAACTCTCACACCACCTCCAAACAGTGGTGGATCTCCTGTATGGTCTGGGTTTTGTGGTCGAATCGAAATCTGCCCTAACGCCCTCTCAGTCCCTCACCTTTCTGGGTTTTGTGATAGACTCCGTTTCTTCCACTCTCAGTCTCCCATTCAGAAGAATTTCAAAGATTCTTCACAAATTCAGACGTTCGCTCACCAAGCCTCAGATTTCCCTACGACAAATAGCTCGGATTGTGGGTCTTCTCTCCACCTCCATCCAGGCCATCTTCCTTGGCCCTCTACTTTATCAAGCACTCCAGTGCCTCAAAGCGAGTCACTTACGGAGGGAGCGTCCCTACTCTTTCAAGGTTCCCCTGTCAGAGGAAGCTCGGGAGGAAATCACATGGTGGTTAGAACATATGGAGGCCTGGAACGGGCGAGCTATATTCGGTTCTGCCCCAGACCTCGTGATAGAATCAGATGACAGCAGACAAGCCTGGGGCGCCATATGCAGCGAATTTTCCACAGGAGGTTTGTGGTCTCCTCAAGAATGGAGGTTTCATACCAATTGCTTAGAGCTCCTAACGGGCTCTTTCGCTGTTCGCTGCTGGATGAAGGACTCAGTCCAATCCTCAGGCCTTCTAAAAATCGACAATATTTCGTCCGTCTGATATATCAATCAGTTACGTGGCATAATATCCAAGGCCCTCTCGGATTTTGTCACCAGTTTTTGGCACTACTGCTTGGATCATCAGGTGTCGGTCACGGCAGAGTATCTCCCCGGTCGGGAGAACCTGGTTGCGGATTTCCAATCCCGCAATTTCAGGGACTCCAGCCTCTGGAAGCTCGACCCAGAAGTCTTCCAGTCGTTGAACGACCATTGAGGTCCATTTTCTATAGACTTTTTGCCTCAAGATTAGACAACCAGCTTCCATGGTTCTTCAGTTGGAGACCAGATCCAATGGCAGTGGCCACGGATGCCTTCCTCCAAGATTGGAGTCTGGAACAAGGTTATGCGTTTCCTCCTTTTGCGATGATGACGGGGGCGACGGCCCAGATCAGGAGGCAATGGGTGGAGATGGTTCTATTCACTCCCTTGTGGATATCGCAAGTTTGGTTTCCAATTCTTCTGGAACTTTCTTGGGATTCTCCAATCCTAACTCCCCTGGTTTCTGTCTCTACCCCTGAGTCCAGAAAAAGCTCTTCATCCTCTGATTCTGGCGAACTCGTTGTGGCTCATGGCATGGCAGATTTCAGGAAACGCTGGGAAGTCCCAGGATTTTCGGATAAAGCTGAAGTGTTCATATCTAAGGCGTGGGCAGACAGTACTGTCAAACAGTACAGATCTGCATGGGGTAGATGGTCCAGTTTGTGTATGCAAAGGGGTGTTAGTCCCGTGGATGCAAGGGTAGTTCAGATTCAGAATTTTCTAGCCCATTTAGCCTCTAAGGGACTCGCCTACAGATCAGTTATTACCTTCTGTTCAACCACTTCGTCTGGCCATGTACCGCTGAACAACGCGGCTGTTGGCGAACACCCTCTTGTTTGCAAGCTACTATGAGGCATCAGATTGTCCCTTCCACTGGAACCCCGGTACTCAGCCCTTTGGGACGCAAATCAATTAATCTGTTTTTGTCTTGGCAACTTAATCGGTTCCTCTCACGGAAATAGTTGTCGGCCATACTGGCCATGCTGCTCTGCCTTATTTCCTGTTTCCACGTCTCAGACATGAGGGCATTGGATATCATGGGCAGGATGTTCACTCCAAATGGGATTACTTTCACCTTTCACAGATGAACGAAGTGCTACACGAGAGTCATCAGCTACCCAGAATTCCCTGAGTCCCCGAAACTGTGTGTGGGTCTCTGTTTGAAAGTGTATGAGGAGGCAACAGAGGAATTCCGTCCCCCAGGGGAGCCCCAGTTCCTTATTGCATTACGCAAACCTTTTAAGGCAGTTTCATCACCCACAATAGCCAGATGGGTTATTTGGAATATGCAAGAGGCAGGCATTAACCTCAAGGATATTGGAGCTCACTCAACTCGAAGAGCAATGGCCTAAAAGGCTTTTGATTTAGGTGCCCGTTTAGAGGACATCCTCAATGCCACAGATTGGTCTTTGGACTCCACCTTTAAAAGTTTTTACTTTAAACCCGTCTTGGATATGGCTCACCTGGTGGTGAGCAAGCTTTAAACCAGCATAATCCTCGCCTCCAGTCTTGACATAGAATGAAAAATTTCCTAGCTATCGTAACGGAAAGTTTCAATTCTATTAAGGACACGGAGGCGAGGATTATCCCACCTCAGGGTTTTTGGATGAACTTTTCCTCCCCGTATGTGAGTGAGTAAAAATGTTTTCATACTGTCCTGACATAGAATGAAAAATGTCCTAGCTATCGTAACGGAAAGTTTCCATTCTATTAAGGACTCGGAGGCAAGGATTATCCCACCCTAGGGTTTTCGGTTGAACGTTCCCTCCTCGTATGTGAGTGAGTAAAACGGTTTCCATACTGTATTGTTGAGAATAAAAGCTTTATGTGGTTGTTATATCTCACTTGCTTTATCCACAGGTTTAAGCATTTCCTGGTTCGGATAAGTGAAAATGTCCCTGGTTTTTCTTGTAGGCTCGGAATCAAAGAAACAGGACTCATGAATGTGAGCTACCCACTGTCTTTGCACTTCGAAAGAGGATGGAAAGTCAGTGGAGCCAGAATATGTTGGTCTGCATCGCTCCTGATTGGAGGACCCATGTCAGCAGCTGATTGGACAATTTTTCTCACTACTGGTTTCCCTGGGTTTCATGGGAAACATAGTTGTTATATGTTGTTTTGGCTGCTATTAATAAAGTAAAGCGAGAATGGCATAATCCTCACCTCCGAGTCCTTAATAGAATTGAAACTTTCCATTACGATAGCTAGGAAATTTTTCATTCTGTCACAAGAGTTTTCTATTTTTTCTATTTTTTTGTTTTTCATACGTTTCTTTCTTTTCGCACTTCCACTCTCTCAGATTTTCCATTCTCCCTAGAAAAGTTATCTTTAAACTGTTTGAGGTCCCCTGGAATAGGCCCCCACTAGGAGGCAGGAAGGATACTCCCTGAGGCTTTTGCAAGAAGGTGGACTGCAGTTTTCACGGGCACTGTAAAATGATTTCTGAAAAACAATAGTATTGTGCCATTGTAGTTGTCATGGTGTCTTTAACCGGTAGCAATGACCATGACTGTGATTGTTAAATGTTATTAGAAGGAAAAATTGGTACGATAATCAATTTCAGTCAAAATGTTTTGGACAATATGACCTACCATGTATCTCATAGCCCCCTAGTCAATTTGATATCCTTGCGTACTGAGCACAAGTCAAAAGTTTAAGCAAAACGTTGTCAATTTTCAAACAGAAATGACTGTAATGCAGTTAGTACAATAGGCAAGTCTAAGATTGTTAGAACTGTGGGTATCTAGTTGGCAAATGTATGCACCTTTGTCCAAGTAGGGACCTTTGCTTCTAATCAGGGTAAGGGTGATACACACTCTAGATAACCCCTGCTCACCCAACTTGGTAGCTTGAACCGAGCAGACAGGCTTATCCCAAAGGCAATGTGTAAAGTATTAGTACTCAAAACACACTGTGATAACACCTCAAATGGACACCACACCAGTTTAGAAAAACAAAGTATCTTTATCTAAACGCAACAAGACAAAAACAACAAAAATCCAACATACATGTAGTAAAATAGCACTTAAAAACAGTTATTTCCAAAATAAAGCTTGTTGAAAATAAATTGCTCCACCTGGAGCTATTACGAGTTCCCCCTGGCCTCGGTGGAGGTCGCGGCGGCAGCGCTGACCGCATCGGAGTTTGTTTTTGTTGCTTCTCTTAGGTTTCTTCCAGCTCCCAACAGCAGGAACAACCTCCAGAGGCCCACAATTGGAACAGGCACCTCCTGGCAGATCAGAACTCTCAACAATAGAGTTCATGGGAACTAGGGGTGAGGTTTTTGTCCCCCTGAGACTTCAAAACAGGAGTCCAACACACACAATCCCTTGGAGATTCTTCTTCAAGCAGGTTTCTCAGCAAAGTACCAGTCTTTGTCCTTTACTTGGCAGAAACAGCAACTGCAGGCCAGCCTACACAGCAAAAGGGGCAATAGTCCTCCTCACAGCTCTCTAGCTCTTCTCCCTGGCAAAGGATCCTCTTAAGTCGAGAAGTGATCTAGAGTTCTAGGGGTTTAAGGTCCACTACTTATACCCAACTTTGTCTTTGTTCCTCTTGGTGCAAGGGTCTCTGAGCCCAGTCCAAACCAGTTCTGTCCTCACTGTTGCAGTATGACCACAAGGGGTGGAGACAGCATCATTCTGCAAGGGAGACAGGCCCTATTCAGGTGCAAGGAAATCTCACCCCACTACTCTAAATGCAGCCAAGGTCTATTCAGCTCAGAGTCATCCAGGAAGGACCAGGCACACCTCCACCACCCCGCCGCCAGTGGCTGTCTTGAGTAAATGCACATTCCCGACCCCTGTCACTTCAAAACCAGACAGTCAATCCACAAACAGGCAGAGGTACACATAATGGTTAAACAAGAAAATGCCTCCTTTCTGAAAGTAGCATTTTCAAACACACAAGTTAAAAACCATCTTTACTAAAAGAGGTGTTATTAAATATTGAGTTCATCGAGCCTAACCTTTACTCCTTCATCTTGTCCAAATGGGAAGTTATACTTGCAAGATGTTACAAAGTTGCTCTTATGCTATCCTATGGGACAGATGGCCTTTCAAAAGTACAAAACAAGAAATTGGAAGTATTTCACTATCAGGACATGTCACAAACACCAGAGCATGTCCTGGTTTCATATACACTGCACCCTGCCCATGGTGGTACCTTGGGCCTACCGGAGGGGTGCCTGACGTGTAGGAAAAGGGAAGGTTGGGGCCTGACAAGTGGGTGCATTTGCCAGGTTGACATGGCATCTTAAAACTGCACATAGACACTGCAGTGGTAGGTCTGAGATACCTTTTCAGGGCTACTCATGTGGGTGGCACAATAAGTACTGCAGACCCACTAGTAGCATTTGATTTACAGGTCCTGGCAAACTCAGTGCACTTTACTAGAGGCTTATCAGTAAATCAATATGCCAATAATGGATAACCAAGCACAGTATTTATTTCTACAGGGAGCACTTGCACTTTGATACTGATCAGCAGTGGTATAGTGCCCAAAGCATCTAAGCCAGCTAAAACAAAATCCAGCACAGCATCAAAAACAAAGGAGGTAGAAGCAAAAGGTCTGGGTAAAACGCGCCAAGGATGCCAAGTCTAACAGAGATAGAGCACCCTTTTTTTGTACTAGAAGGCTGTCTTAATAAAAACCCTCTTAGGATACTGAAAATCAGACATTCTATCATCTGCATACTCCCCCAGGATACCTCGGGGGGCTATAATGACTGCCCATTGGACTCTAAGGGTAGTAGGAGATCACCCCCAACCAATCCAATCTTTTAGAAATTGCACAATTAAAAATTGGTCACATTCCCAGGGAAAGGTTTATATTTACACCATTTATGAAAAGATAATTAACATTTCCAGAGCACCACACTGTTATTAAAACAAGGTCAGTCAATCCGACAGGTCCAAAGGCATTGTCCAAGAAATAAAAGAATGAAATTCAATGAATAAGGGTCCAAAGTATGAAGACACCAAGTAAATCCGAACTTCCAAGAACTTTTATTGTTTCTTTAGGCAATTAATTTAAATGAAATCCAAAACTGGGACAGCTGACACGTGTTTCATGGTTTGATGACTTTTTCAAGGCTGTAAGTTTGAAAAATGTATATTTCAGAACCACAATCCATTTTCAAATAATTTTGTTAATCACAAAATATATGTAATTTTGCCAACATGGAATAACAGTCCAGATACCAAATGTATTGAATCATATTACATTTCACGATCAAATAAAAAAGAGGGAAAGAATAATCCGCGGAAAAGACCCCAAAGAAAGAAGTCTATATTAAAAACGTGATAATAATAGTAATGCTGAAACAATGATAAAGAGGAAAAGCAAAACTATAATTTTAATACCAGAGAAAAAAAAAGAAAGTGCAGAGTGCAAAAACACACCCCCATGTGTGTTATCCTAAAGTGAACCCAGAGGTGAAGAATAGTATATCCTAAGTGTCAAACCAGAAGAAAAAAGTGTATGGTATCTTCCTCAGAAATTCATTTGGAGAGGAGTATGCTTCACAAATGCATCTAGCAACCAAGATGGTATTTATTCACTTGTATCTCGAAGACCTGAGGACAGGAATCAAATGATTACGGACCGTTTAAGTCAAAATCCAATAATATTCAAAAACTTGTGTGGGAGGTTGTGCTGGGAAAAAAGGAAAACGGACCATAAATTTACTCTACAGGGACATAAAATGCCACACATATAGAAGAACATGTATAGAAATCTATTATATAATATTGAATTTTATTTTACAAGTAGGGAAAAGTTTCGTATCCACCCACATGTCTGAAAGATTTGGTCAAAACCAAACTTTAAATGGTTGAAAAGAGAAAACAGAAACTTTCAGTAAGTCTTAAAGACTGAACGCCACAGCATTGACGTCAGGACCTAACATGTATCAATAATTCACATACAGTTGGCAAGATAAGTCATTTGAATTTCATTATTTTGTTCCTTGGACAATGCCTTTGGACCTGGAGGATAGACGGACCTTGTTTTAATAACATTTCGGTGCCCTGGAAATGTTTATTATGTTATAAATATTTGAAAGTTTCTTTCTGATATTTGTGAAATACTAGTTTGGTGACATTGTGTGTGTTTGTCCATTTGAGCACACGCTACATAGTTTGTTTGCTTATTTACATTTCTCCTGAAACTGGGAGTTGCAATCATTATTGCTTGACCACTGTCACCTTTGTTCGTCTAGTATTTATGAAAAGATGCCCAGTGGTGGTCATACGCTTTATTAGTATAAAATCTCCTTGATGCATGAATAGCACAAGTCACTAACTATGAGAAACACAATTTTTTAATCCCTTCCTCTCAACCTCCAAATAATGAGCCACATTTCAAGGGAAATGATGAAACCGTCAGATGTCACTCCTGGTCAGATGACACTCCTGGCCAGATGACTAATGGTGCATAAATGGAACCATGAATTCTGAGGCCACTGAGGGGCCACCATAATCTTCTTTGTCAGCAGGCAAAACAACACCTTGAGAATCATCAGAAATATGTGGGGTAAGAACACCAGCCAATGACATGTCAAGGCATCGATTCTCCATGCCCCTATAAAATAGAGTCTGTAGTAAAACCTTGGGGGCAGAGCATTTGGGTCATCTGGATACATTTCTGTTGAAGGAGTGCTGTTTCTGACACAGATTCATTAAAAAAGTCTTCTGGGCAGACAAAGTGGTGAGAAGAGGGGAAAAGATGTCTCAATCAATTGGTTATAACAAGGTCTACCCTAGATTATATGAGTCACCTACAAAAGAAGTGAGTTCTTTTCTAAACAAAGCCCTATCTGAAAGGCCAGGGTTTCCAGTGCCTTACATCTGGGTCCCTAGTGGCGATTCACATATACTTTCCAATCCAATATACAATCCAAAATGAATGGATGAGTGGAATTCAAAGGTGACAGTCCTGCAATATTTCTTTATGTACACTTTTCCCCCATTAGTTTGACTTCATGTGGACAATATGGTGCACTCATTCACAGCACCCATCTCTCAAACGGTGAGAGTGCATCTGTATGCACAACAGAAAGAACATAATGTCTTATGGTGTATGGTAATCAGGACCTCGCACAGACAGCAGCAGCAGTAGACCCTCATTATCAGAGAGGACAGGATTGCTGGTGCTGTCCCTGGTGTACCTTGAACATGTATTGAGAGTATTCATTAGTATAATCTGAATGAGTCCTGGGTAAGCAAAGAGTCTTGCAAGATACAAGAACAGGTTCTCGTTGGAACACTGAATATCAATACCCTAACCCAGCATGAGGTTTGCTAACCTCTACCAAGGCAGATATGCTGTTCCACACAGTGTTGCATTAGTTGCTGATAAACTGGTACATTGTATACAATATACATAGGGGATAATAAAATACTGACCATCCTACAGGCTGCTATTTGACTGTCGGCATTAATGACAGGAGTCAATTTACCAGTGTTGTCAGTGAAAAACTGGCTCGATGGCAACACTAATGCTTTGCCTTCAGGCTGTCTTCACCATTGTGATCACCGTTGGCCTGGTCTGCAGCCTGCTGCTGCATACCCACAAGAGAAGGGCATTCTTTCTGCTCCCTGCAGAATTCTTCCTTGGAGGGTCCTCCTTCTTGCTGCAATGGGTCAGCTCAGGCAGGTCCCCCAGTTCAGCTATCTGTTCCCCTGTAGGTTCCAGGACATCCCCCTCAAGGTCTGCTCCCTCCTGGACCGTGGGAACTTCAGGGGCCGGTTTCCCGCGCCCCCTGCTCCTTCTCTTTAAGGCCGGTCCCTGGGCCTCCCTCTCAGGCTCCAGGACCTCTTGAGTACCTCTACTGGCTGCCATGGACTGTGTGGTGACACACGCCCACTCCGGCATACCCAACATCTCCAGGTGAGCACTCTGCTCCACCTTAGCCCAAGGTGAGCTCTCCAAGTCGTTCCCTAACAGACAGTCTACAGGCATGGCGGGCCTCACAGCTACCTGAAGAGTACCAGAGACCCCCCCCCCCCACTGAAAGGGAACCTGAGCCACTGGGCAGTGACTCTCAGTGTTGTCGGCGGCAACAACCGGATAGAATGCTCCTGGGACAACCTGCTCCTGAGACACCAGGTGGCGCTTGACAGCCGTCACACTGGCTCCTGTGTCTCTGAGAGCTTCAACCCTATGGCCATTTATGGTCACCCACTGCCTGTACTTCTTAGTGTTCTCAGGCAGCTGGGTTTGGGGGACCCCTTCACAGTCTCCTAGTGGGACAAGGGACATCTCTGAGGGACCCCACCCACCTTGGACATTCATCTCCTCCCCCAGGGCTACACTAGTCACCTGCCGGGATGGAGCACCAGTGGGTGCTGGTTTACCAAATAATGGACACTTCACATCAGAGGCAAAATGCCCCATGTTACCACACTTGTAACATCTGATGGGCCGCTTCTGAACAGGTTTACATGTCGGGGCCCCGGTCGGCTTCTGTGGTGGGGGAGGCTGAGAACCTATCCCTTGGTTCCCTTGGGGATTACTTTGTGGCCTCTTCTAGAACTCCCTCTGTTTACCCTTGTCCCCCCCACTCTTCGGCTGGGGACCCTGCCCACCTTTGGCGGAATCTCCCACTTGACCCTTATGGACCCTGGTTATGACCCAGCGGTCCGCCTGCTCAGCAAGCTTCCTAGGGTTAGTCAGCCTACTATCAATCAGGTGTTGGCGTAGCTCAGGAAAACAATTACTGGACAAGTGCTCCCATGCCATTAAATCAAGAAGCCCTTGAAAATCACTCACTTTGCTACCCTTCACCCAACCATCCAGTGCTCTGCAAAATAAAATTCACATACTCAACATACGTACTGTTTGGAATCTTAGTGCAACCCCTGAACCTTTGCCTATACAACTCAGGGGTCAACCCATACCTAGACATCAAAGCAGCCTTCATATGGGGATAGGAATTATAGTCATCTGAAGGCAAATCCAGCAGTGTATCCCGCCCCTCACTAAGGAACCGTCCCCACAACCCCGCTCCCCAATCTTTCTCAGGGACCCAGTGGGAAGACATGGCTACCTCATAGGCCTTAAACCACTGCCCTATGTCATCATTTTAAAAAAATTCCTTCACTACATCTTTGGGTATGTACACTCTGGACTCTACCTGCACTGGGGGTGTGCTGCCACCAGAGGGAGTGCTTCCCAAGCCCTGGGCTTTCAACTCCAGCTCCCTCATTATTCTGTCATGCTCCATTTGGATTTTTTTCTCTTCCATTTGCATTTTTCTCTCTTCCATTTCCAGCCTTCTTTGTTCCATTGCCAGTTGTCCATTTAGTTTCACCATCTCTATCTCATGAGCTCTGGTTTCCTTCCTGTCTGCCAACTCCTCTGGAGATAAACTTTTACTAGAAACACTGCTACCTGCAGGGGAAGGGCTTCCCCCTCCTCTTGAGCCCACTGGCTCATCCAGCTGCTCATCTGCACTATCATCATCAGTAGCATTCCTTGCTTCTACCCAGGCCCTCAGCGCCTTGTAGAACTCTAGCTTGGTTGTACATCCAGTAATGCAAACTTTAAATCTCTTGCAGAAGGACTTCAGCTGCTTGGCAGTGTAACTATCCAATTTCTCTTCTTCCCATTTTAATTCAGTATTCACAGAGACTATGGAAGCTGCTTTCTCCACCATGGTTAAGCTTGGCAGTGCTCAAAAATAGACAGTCCAAAAGAAATCTACCAACAAGTATTGGTTGCGTTTAAGGTCTGCACTCACTAAGTAGTGTTCACCAATCACTGTACATGAGTCACAAATGCAAATACAGAATCCTCACCACTGACCACCAATGTTAGAATCCGGGTTCTCTGGTTGGCACAGGTAGGTACTTGTGACAAGCAGGGAACCTTTCCTCTAGTCAGGATGAGGGGTTACACTACTAAAACAACCCCTTGCTCACCCTCTAGGTAGCTTGGCGCGAGCAGACAAGGCTTATCTCAGAGCGTTATAGGTTAAGCATTTGTGAACACATACAGTAACCAAGTGACAACACTACAAATGGACACCACACAGGTAGTTATATTAAAAATAAGGAATCTTTATATAGGATTATCACAAGACCATTAAACGATTAAAAATACACAATATGGTTGCTTAGTTGGTAGAAGATTGTTTAGTTTCTCTTAAGTTCTTAAATGCAACACTTTAAGTCAATGTACCTTAGATGCGACACGTAGGGCAACGAAAGTGTTGCAGCGATGCAGTTGCGTTGAAGTTCTTGGTGCAAAAGAAATAAAGACGGGATCTTCCAGATGCGTTACGCTTCTCCGATGTTGCGAGAAGGCTTGACTCGATGCGTCAGCTACAGCGGCGTGACCCTTGACGAGATGCGACGACAGCGGCCTTGGCAGCGGCACTCTTCTCCGACGTTGCGAGACGCTTCCGCTCGATGCGATGCTGCAGCGGCGACACCCCTTCTGCGAGATGCGGCGACAGCGGCTCCGACGGCGGCACGCTTCTCCGTGGATGCGAGGCGCTTTTCTGGATGCGGTGCAATGCTGCGATGGCGACACGCTTCCTCCTCAATGCGAGACTCTTCTCTCGATGCGGTGCAATGCGACAGCTGCGATGGCTGCGATGGCAATACGCTTCTTCGGCGTTGCGAGACACTTCCGGAATGATGCGAGACGCTTCCGCTCGATGCGATGCTGCAGCGACGACACTCTCTGCGAGATGCGATGACAGCGGCTCCGACGGCGGCACGCTTCTCTCCCTTGCGTCGCGCTTCCAGCTCCTTGCGACACGCAGTCCCTCAGAAGGCCCAACAAGAGCAGCAGGCACATCCAAAAGACTCTGGGGAGCTGGGGATGAAGTCCACTGGTCCTGGGACTTCGTTCAGGGGGCAAGCTCAGTTCAAGCCGTTGGAGATCTTTAAGCACAAGTTGAAATAAAAGTCTTTGTAGTCTTTTCTCCTCTCCTTCAGCAGCAAGGCAACCACTGCAGGCCAATCCCCCAGGTCAGGGACAGTTACTCCTCCTACAGTTTTCCCAGTTCCTTCTCTTCAGGCAGAGGTTCTTCTTGTTGCAGCAGGATCTGATCTAATTTCTTGGGAGCAGGGTCCCAATACTTATTCCCCTAATTCCTTTGTTCCTCTGGGGTTGAGGGGCCTTTGCCCAGTCCAAACCAGTTCTTGAGCACTCTGTTGACATGACTCTGCCTTTCTATTCAGGGTGCAGGGCAGAGACATCAGCCGCTCCGCAGGAGGTGGAGCCAGCATTGTGGTAGCAGAGCACAACCCTATTCAGAGCCCAGGTGTACTCCTCCCACCCATCTGACTGCCAATCTTCCTATTCACCACCAGGCTGCCTAGCCCTGCCCCTCTGGGTTTCCCCAGCCCTGTCACGCACACAACCAGACAGGCAGATACACATCACAGCAGAGGCGGGCTGAAATGGTCAAGCAAGCAAATACCAACTTTCTAAAAGTGGTATTTGCAAACACAGAATATTAAAATAAACTTCACTAAAAGATGTATTTTATTATTCTGAGTTCAGGCATACTAAACTCGAATTTCTACCATGTTCCCTGGGTCTGTTAGGATCATAGGATGTAATAATTCTAACAGCCCATTCTGGCCTATGAAGAACAGGTAGCCTTACAATAGTGAAAAACGAAAATGGCTGTAATTCACTATTAGGACATGCCACACACATCAGGGCTTGTCCTACCTTATGCTTACAATGCACCCTGCCCTTGGGCCTACCATAGGGGTGACTGATATGAAGTTAAGGGAAGGTTTAGGGACTAGCAAGTGTGTGCACCTGCCCAGTCAGCATGACAGTACCAGACTGCACGCAGGTTCTGCAGTGGCAGACCCTAGATACATTTTACCAGGCCGCTCCTGTGGGTGGCACAAACAGTGCTGCAAGCCCACTAGCAGCATTTGTATTTACAAGCCCTGGGCACTCCTGGTGCACTTTACTGGGGTCTGACAGTAAACCAAATAAACCAATCATGGAATCCAACCAACATATACATTTTAAATAGGGAGCACTTGCACTGTGGCACTGGTTGGCAGTGGCACAGTGCTCTGAGCGGCCAACACCATAAAAACACATGAGGCACAGCGACAAAAAGTGGAAGGGAGACTCACGCCAAGGTGCCAGGTCTAACAGTTAGGTTAAGGCTAATTTTGTCGGGTCATGCACCCTCATGAAGAGCGCAACTCTCTTGGAGAATTAGAGCTTGGAGGTTGTGTGCATATATGTATGTGTGTATATGTTACAGGGCCATTATAGTTGGGCTCAAATTTCACTCGTACAAACCAGTGCAATTTAGCAGTTATAGTTACCTGAGCTAACTGTAATTCACACCCCTGCAATGCACTGCTTATGACCTTACATATTACATCACTCATGACATGCTCAGTGACATCACTCATGACATCTCAAATGGCATCACTGATGACATCACCAATGACATCACCAAGTGAGTGTGTTGTTAAGAGTTTATGGGTGTTAAACATATATACTAACCTACTACAAAAGTTAAATTAGGTGTACTAATAATGAGTGATACTGCTTCTAACATATATTACGTGAGTGGCTATGTAACTGTATTCTTGTGTATATGGGTGTGTAAGTGGCTGTATGGGTGTATAAGTGGGTAGGTGAGTGAGTAGCGGTGTGGGTGAGTGAGATGCTGTGTGAGTGACTGTATTGGTGAGTGAGTGGGTGTGTCATTGGTTGTATGGGTGAGTGAGTGGCGGTGTGTGTAGCTCTATGTGTTGGTAAGAGGGTGTGTAGTGATTGCATTGGTGAGTGAGTGGGGGTCTGAATGGCTGTGTGAGTGACTGGGTGTCTAAGTGGCGTGGTATGTGAGTGGCTGTATTGGAGAGTAATTATCTGTGTGAATGGCTGTATGGGTGAAGAACAGATGTGTGAGTGCTTGTATGGGTGTGTGTATGGGTATGTAAGTTGTTGTGTGGGTGAGTGTGTGATTGAGTGTTTGTATCGTTGAGTGGCAGTGCTGAGAGACTGTATGGGTGAGTGGATATGTGAGGGAGTGTAGATAAATAAGTGGGTGTGTGAGTAGCTGAATGGGTAAGTGTGTGGCAATGTGACTGGCTGTACAGGTGAGTTACTGGTAGTAAGAGTGGCTGTATGGGTGGGTGAGTGGGTATGTGAGTGTCTCTATGGAGGAGTGAGTAGGTGGGAATGGGTCTGTGAACGGGTATCTGAGTGGTTGTGTGGGTGTGTGAGTGGGCATACAAGAGGTTGTATGGGGGTGTGAATGGGTGTGTGAGTGGTTCTGTGGATGATGTCATCAGTGATGTCATTTGAGATGTCATTTGAGATGTCATCTGTGATTTCCCTGACCATGTCATCAGTTATGTAATATCTGAGATCATAAGCAGTGCATTGTGGGGACGTGAGGTATAGTTAGCTCAGGAACGTATAACTGCTGAATTTCACTGGTTTTGATCAAATGAAATCTGAGCCTAACTATAACATCCCTGTAACCTTTGTTTTTTAAAAGTAATTTTTTAAGGTTTTTCAAATTCAATTTCCTATCTATAATATCCCTGTAACGTTTGTTTTTAAATGAATCTTTATGGGTTTTTTAACTAGCATTCACATTTGCAAAGTAGAGGAGAAAGGGGGTGGGGCCTCAGACAAGCTCCCAGGAATCCCGCTGTATGGGACTTAATGGAGGAAACAGGAGGGCTTCCTGGGCACCCTAGTCCCTCAGCATCCTAAAGGACTTCATCCCTCAACTAGTAGTGCATTAGGAGGCTTGTTTGCAGAGTGGCGGAGAAAGGGGGTATGGCCTCCGAAAACCTCTCAGCAATCCACTGTGTGGGAGTTACTGTGGGTAACAGGAGGAGTAGTTGGCCCCCAAGGACCCTCAGCAGCCAAGGAGACTTCATCCCCCAACCAGTTGTGCATGAGGAGGCGCATTTGCAGACAGGTGGAGAAAGGGGGCGTGGCCTGCGGAGATGTCTCAGCAATCTCTCTGGGGACAGGCCTTTTTTTCATGGGGGAGGGGTGCTGTGTGGCCCTCTTCCCCAGGCCCCATCCCCCGGCCTTTCTTTATTATAATATTTTTAAGATTAAAGGAGGGGGCTGAGCGGCCCCTCTCCCGGGCTGATTTCAGCCCCGGAGACCCCATCCCTGGGGTCTCCGGGGCTGACTTAGATCTAGCCACCTATTATGTTTGTCTATGTATTTTTTATATGTTTTCCACAACAAAAAGTTTTATATGTGTAAATCAATATTAACATATACGCATGATGCTATGGATCATCATGTCTTTGTTTTGGTATTTGTTCTTTGATGTTGTTTTCTCTATTTTGATTAATTGATGATAAAGAATAAAATGGATTGTTTTAAAATAATTTTGGTAGTACACCTTGTCTGGAAGTTTATTACCTGATCTTCGCCAGGTACTGTGTTGCCTAGGAGTTATTTCTCTCAGGACCCCATCCCTGGGGCCTGGCCTTTTTTTAAATTAGGGGAAGGGGGCCACGCGGCCCCCTCCCTAGCCAATTTCTGCCCCGGAACCCCAATCCCCGGGCCCCAACCTCTATTGTGGGTGTCTTGGTCCCACCCAAGGCACCCACTCACTAATGATGGGGAATGCGGGGGGAGTCTGAAGACCCCCGTGGTCCTTCCCAGCGGCAAGCCTCCTGCAGGAGCCAGCATTACTTTTACAGAGAGGGAACTACTTAACATGCAGCTCTCTCTGTCATAGCAATTTTGCTCCACTTCTAGCAAGCGAGAGGATTTTCAAAGCTCTTGCTTGCTGAAAGCAGAGCGTTTGCTTAGGCTTGGCAGGAGTGGTAAAGCTCCAGCCAGCCCATAGCAAACAGCTATGACCGGGGTTGGGCACCCTGGAACATAGCAGAAGCCACAGCTGGGTGGTGGTGGTCCCAAGGGCAATCTATTGCTCTAGGTGGCTGAGTGGTCCCCCTTCTTCTTGATTTTGCGCCAGAGAAGTGTTGGTCATAAGGGGGGCGGGGGTTCCATGTAATTCCACTGCATTAATTAAAATTAAAGCTCCAGAGAGGTGACCCCTCCCTGCATTTTTTCAGGTAAAGCCCTTGGGAGGTGGCGATCCCCAGAGGTGGGGGGGTCTGAGAGGCCACCCATTTAAAAAGGAAATAAGCCCCGGAGGTGGTGGGCTCCGGGGCAGCGGGGGGAGGCCATACGGGCCTCCCCTGCATTCAATTACAAAGAAGCCCCGGGAAGATGGTGGTCCTCAGGGCAATATTAAGTCCCAGGAGGGGGGCCTTGGGGCCCCCCTCCCTTATTAAAACAATGCCCCCGGGACCTGACCCATCCAGGGGTGATAATTAACCAAGTGCACGAGACCGCGCTTCTTTATTTTCCTAATTTTTTCTAAAGTGTTTTTATGTCCATTGGGGCCCTCTGGGACCCCCCAAAGAAGCCTAGGGGGTCATGGTATTCTTACCCTGCCCTGTTCTCGTCTGTTTTATGATTTTTTCTGTGACTCATTTCTAGCCGAGTCACAAGATGGCTGTCAACACTTCCTAGTTTGAAGTTTTGGCAGCTAATCCGATCTCCGAGACAGGTTGCGGATCCTCCACATCCCTGTATACAAATTTGGATTTTCCTGAATATTTGAAAAACTACTGAACGAATTTACACCAAGTCACAAAAATGCACTTCCCTGGAACAATATTCACCTTTCTGCCAAATTTGGTGTGATTCCGTTCAGCAGTTTGGACTGTAGCTGTTTCTAAAGGTCCTATGGGATTTAACATGGGATACACACATTGTCTCCCCCCCCCCCTTTTTCTCTGCCCCCGCTTGATGGATCACTCTGAAACTTTCCATTCACACAAGAATCAGAAGAGCATTTGTATTTGAAAAATGTTGTGATGATTCGTCAAGTGGTGCCAAAGATATAGGCAAACCAATAACACTTTTCCTATGGAAACTAGGTAGTAACTATAACAACCTACTGGTGAAGAATATATATATATTTTTTCAACAAACTCTGGGTAGCAGGATAGTTGCGCACTGCTTAACAGTCTCGGTTGCTGGTCCTCACCAGCATTGTAATTCAAATACATATATTACATTTACTGAGTGTTTACCAACAACAAACATTGAACATTCTTGTGATGGTTTCATTTGTTATTCTTTATTCATGTTCTCTTGATGTATCATGATTATACAGCAATACTAACGACAGCCAACACTTGTTTCTCCCACACTCATGCTTCTTCAGTGCTGTCACAAATAGAAATACATATCAGTTCCTTTAAATAAAAAAAAATTAAAAAGTTTTACATAGATATTACACATTTGTGGTGTATACAATAACCTCTTCTATACACCATCAGTTCCTTTAAATAACATTTAAAAACAAATTGTGCATATGTCTTACACACTTGTAGTGTATACAGCTACCTCTCCTATACAGCATCAGGATTCTACCTTTGCAACATTTCTCTTTTCATAAATCATACGTTTTGCCTAAAATATAGGCAACTTTGTTTGCATTCAAATATACAGGTAAACATCAATTTCCTATTGTCAGTATAAATTCAACTTTACTCATTTCCATACCTAAGGTTTTCTTACCATATACCTTTAAATTCCATATCCTCCCTTATTTTCGATTTAAGTTATATGTCAGCAGTGAACGTTTTATATCTCGCTGTTTCACTAGTGTACTTAATTTCAAGCTAATTTACCCTATGCTTTGTGTTTCTGTTCTTGTGATGTTTAGAATATTAACCCTTATTTATGTCTCAAAGTTAAATCTCAGTCTCCAATCAAAAGAAATCCCCAATTTTTGTCACCCTCTGTAATTAATGGAAATAAAAGAAAGTGAAGAAATGCTTGGTGCGTTATTCACGTAATCTACATTGTACGTGTTCTCTTACATGTGTTCACACTCACTCTTTCTAGACAATGGTATAACGAAAATTGATGGGCCCCCCTGCAAGATACGTGGAGGGGCCCCCTGGAGCTTGGGGGCCCTCCGCACCACAGTGGCTGCGGGGGCCTGTGTTACGCCCCTGTTTCTAGATGGTGGCCATTTCTCCCTTCTCTACTTTTTCTTCATATAAAATTACTCTGCACCTCCCTTCTGGTTTACTTAGTATTCATAATATCCTTTCCATAGTGCAGCATGTGATTACCTGAATAAAAATAATTGAAGGACCCTCATTACGTGCCCTATTTTATGCTCTCTATCTATTGTTCCCACTCTTCCTTTTTCTCTACAATCACTTTTCAGCGTCAATCTGATCGGTTTACTTCAGCAAATATGTACTCCCCCTGATATGGGATGCTGAAAAAATAGTGAATACCAATCTTTAACAATTTAGACCCCGCAATAAATTCTTACCTTGGAAATTAAGTGCCTTACTTACTATATTATAACTTAAAGAAACTAGTTTTGTGGAAATGAGTTGCTTTCATATCCCTTCGGCGGGGGGGGGGGGGGGTGCAAAGGGCCATCCTGTTTTAATCCACCTATTACTCCATAGTCCAGAAATGTTCATCTAGTTACTATATTGGGTACAATATAGTTTCAGTTCTATTCAAGCTTTTAAGCGTTTTGAAATTTTCCGCGACTCTTAAGCCTTGAAATGACTGAACATATTTAAGTGATTCAAAATACACAACGTCAGCAAATTCCTCAGGGCTTACTCGGAGGCGGCCAGCTCCAAAATATTATGTATATAGTGCATCCCAGTTACGCCCATTGCAAACAACAGACGTCTTATCTTTCTAAATATTAAAACTTAAAAATGAAAAATAAATCGGTTCCGTCATCCTACTACGGAGACTGATTTCTACATCTTATTAAATAGGCTTCTTTCGTACTAAAAAAACATTTTAAATATGCTAGATGCACTTTGTCCAAAAGAAAAATCCATTCTTTGTCAAATAGATTTCTGTCTGGCTCTTTAATTGTGTGTAGCATCAACACTGTGTCCCATTTTATCTTCGTGGCATCTCTAAGGTAAAGAAAATAAAAATTTCTGACAGCCTGCCCACCGCACCTCTGTTAGACTGCAAATTATTTTATACTTGAACTATCTTATATCATGGGGCTAGCGATACTCACCGAAGCTTTATTTCCGTCACGTTTGTTCTCCAGTCCAGTCGAGGTGCCTTGCAAAAGAGGGTACCTGGGCCCTCTATTCATACTCCACCCTTGAATTCATTGTTTGCACCTGGCTTTTCACGCGCGTTTTTCATATGTAAAGTTTCCCTGATCATTTAATGACTGCTGCCTACAGCAAACCTTTGACGGGCGGTTAATTAAGAGGGTGTGGGTTAAAAAGCACTTGGTTTTCAAGATCATGATAATGGGGAGAATTCGGGGATTAACACAGCAGGTCACACGCAATGTATTGCACTTTTTCAGTTGAAGTTGGAAGTTATGTTGGGAGATTATGGATTGGTAATTAATCGGAATGTTTAGTAATTTGTTTGCTATGGAGACAGATAATTTAAACAAATATTTTTTTCTTGGGGTTTACATGTTATGTGATGGTAATATATACATCTTTACAATTTATAGATAGTCCTGAGGAAGGTTTTGCTAAAACCGAAATGCATTGAGTAAAGAAAATGTACTGAATCTGGTGGGTGTTTGGAAATTCAATACATATTCATGTATAGGCCTGTATGGGCAGTATATTGAGTTTAAAAAACAAAAATGCCATGAATTTCATCTTTTGACGTGATGTCTCTACAAAATGGGTAAAACATGTTTGAAAGAAAGAAAATAAATATGATAAAATTTGGACTAGTATGGTTGATGAATATTAATTTGGAAATACCAATGTGCATACGCTGTGCAACCCGCGTGTGACCTGCTAACACAGCGGGCCACCACCTCTCAGAACATTAAATCTTGATTGTGCCACATTAGTCATCCTACAGTAAAGTATTGAACATCGTGAAAAGGAAACATCCAGGAACAATTGTGGTTAAATCCCCAAATAAATCTCGATCTTCTATTATGAATTACATTATGTGTGCAATCGGGACAATATAAAAGCAGATCATGAGTGTGGAGGAAGCTTTAACCAAAAGTACAGAGGAGATCTCTGGGTCCGTAAAACCAAGTGAAGTGGCAACATTAACTTCTGTCCAAAGCAGTTCCCCTCGTGGGGGGAACTCTGATGTAATTGAAAGTGATGAGATTATTCTTAATCCCACTTCACTGTGTATTCTGAACCCCCAATGAAACGTCCAAAAATACTGTGTACTCTTGTTAGTTATTCCACTTTGGAATCCCGGGCAGGGGGTCGAACGGGCAGAATCAACAAAAATACACCCATATTAGCCCAGGCTTATTATTCCCTGCTGACCTCAGTACAAGTACTGGTAGATTTGGTAAAGACTTCCTTTATTGCACTAACCAATAGACTAAAACATATAAAAAGTATTGCATTAACCTGTGTAGGTTTACTGAGGAAGGAATACTTGTAATCTGACCGCCGCCCCCGACGGGGGATAGCATGGAAATGCCCCAGTAACATGTCAATGCCATTAAACCATGCATAGGGCATCGTGATCGATCTCAACCTTCACCTTCAGTAGCTGAACCGTCTATCGTTCCAACAACTAATATTACACCGACTACTGTCATAGCTTACCCAACTCTTCTCTCCCAACAAGACCATGCATTCACTGGTAGAAAGAACCCTAAGACCTGTGATCCCCCACATCCTTCTCTTTAGCGACTAATTCTAAAAAAAGAACCAGTTTTTAATAATGTTATCAAAAAATCTGATTCTTTGAACCTACCCCCGCCAGCAGCACCCTATGTGGTTATGCTGGTGAATGTTCTGATTCTCTCCATGCCAGTACAAGAATCTTGAGATTCACTTAGAAATAAATCTCTAAACTGTTTAGATGCTAGGGTGGGGCTAGTGAGCTCTTTTTGTTGATATCAAGATGCCAAGGAAAGTAAAATGGGTTGGAAGGGAACGTGAATCACTCCAGGGAGATTGTGTGGTGACGCCCGTTTTGAAATCTGGAAAGTTTGTAACAATCTAAAATGCATATTTTGGGGTTGCATTTATGTGAAATATTACATTCATCTGCCCAGGACAGAATCCTGAAAGATGCCCTTTTTAGAGAATTCTTCAACTCGTCGTATCTATTATTTTCTCAAACAGCCGAGGCTCACAGTGAGTGTTGCAACCAGGAAGACCGAAGGGGGCTGCTAAATCTCCCACCATGCCTCCTTCGAGATGTTACTAAAAATCCACAGCCCCACCCTGCACAGCCAGCAACTCACTCACCTGTTCAAAGGCATCTTGGATTATCGTTTCCTCATCCGCAGTGCTCGATTCAGACTCTACGGGATCTAGGGCAGAGACCTGAGGTTTGTTTCGAAAATCACTTTCCTCAAGCCGGATACATTCCGGGTTCTCGTTTGTGCGGTCCGGTCACCGCATATAATTTTCATATTAAGTCTGTCACTGTGTCTCCTAGGTTTAGGAAGCCGTTCCAGCCTCAACTTCACTCAGCTTTCCCTCAGCTTCAGGAAACAGACACAGCACGCCCAGCTTAATATCCAAAACTGGTTTATTTTGGCATTTAGTTCATTACACCAAGTGCATCACAGCAGCGTGAAGTGGCCTACCCGTTTAGGCCGTGGCCTTCCACAGGATCATACAGACTTATATACAGAGTGTTTATTTAAAGGAACATTACGCTCCACACCAACACCACATAAAAAACTCTTCTTATTTAATTAAAGAAACATAACCTAGTTTACATTTGCTCAACTTGGATATCCTACTGAGTGCCATTCTTCGGGCTGTAGTTAAAATATTAGGCGTAGCACTTTTTCAAAGTTGCATGTTCAATATAATACATATTGTTTATTATATTAAGTTTACATCATAAATGGGTTATAGGACTTTCTATTTCCTTAGTTAATATAATGTATGTTTGTGTTTATATCTTGGTATGCAAGCCAACTTTAAATCTTTTTTTATACAATTTACATTGTTATAAACTGCATACTTTGTTATTGATTACATAATTTATGCACAATCACATTTTCTGGAGGCAGAAAAGTAACAATATTCTAATCTTTAGTCTCCTGATCTTCTAGTTGTGCTAAGGATATAGGTGGAGGGAATATATATATGGATATATAAAATGTCATCAATGATGTTACTGACCATGTCATTAGTGATGTAATATGTGATGTCATCAGCAGTACTTTGCGGGGGCACGAGTTATAGTTAGCTCAGCTAAATATAACGGCTGAATTTCACAGGTTTTGTACAAGTGAAATGTCAGCCTAACTATAACGTTCCTGTAACCTGTGTTTTTTCCATGAATTCCTACGGTTTTTTTAAAATGCTAATTCCTAACTAAAACGTCTCTGAAACCTGTGGTTTTTTTCAGTGAAAAAAAGAACACACACACACACATATATAGGCTGAGCACTTGCGTGAGACTCTTTATGCACTTTGCACTTTAATCTGCTAAACTCAATAAAAGAATTTACTCTCCACATCGTGGTCTGTACCTGCTTGTTGGATCTTATTATGGATTGTTCCAGGACTTTGGCTTTCATATATATATATATATATATATATATATATATATATATATATATTTTTTTTTTTTTTTTTCAAACAAATGCCCAAGCATATCCAGACGTACTCGACGGCTGCTGCAAACCAAAGGTTTTTATTTAGTTGATCATGACGGCCAGCAGAGACATCCCAGCAATTAAAATCATGGTGCCGACGCGTTTCGAGGTATTTGAACCTCTTCTTCATGGGCAGCTACGTGAAAGTCACAAGGAAGACCAGCATGATTATTTATATTGTCCCGCCCATTGTGGGTGTTTGCATAGTGCACAGGCATGCTGGTACGTGTAGTACAAACCCTTGTGGGCTCCTAGGACTTCTCTGGCAGCAATTGTTTTTACCCTTTGTAGGGCTCCGGGTAGACCGCTGATTCCATTGTGCCCCAGCAGCAGTGCCGTATTGGTGGGAATCGTTCCTACCACAGCCTCTCCTTTTTAATAAGATGGTGCGCTCCAGCGCGGCAGGGCTGCCGCGTAAGTAATTTTTCAAACAAATGTCCAAGCATATCCAGACGCACTCGACTGCTGTTGCAAACCAAAGGTTTTTATTTAGTTGATCATGGCGGCCAGCAGAGATATCCCGGCAATTAAAATCATGGTGCCGACGCGTTTCGAGGTATTTGAACCTCTTCTTCATGGGCAGCTACGTGAAAGTCACAAGGAAGACCAGCATGATTATTTATATTGTCCCGCCCATTGTGGGTGTTTGCATAGTGCACAGGCATGCTGGTACGTGTAGTACAAACCCTTGTGGGCTCCTAGGACTTCTCTGGCAGCAATTGTTTTTACCCTTTGTAGGGCTCCGGGTAGACCGCTGATTCCATTGTGCCCCAGCAGCAGTGCTGTATTGGTGGGAATCGTTCCTACCACAGCCTCTCCTTTTTAATGAGATGGTGCGCTCCAGCGCGGCAGGGCTGCAGCATAAGTAATTTTTCAAACAAATGCCCAAGCATATCCAGACGCACTCGACTGCTGCTGCAAACCAAAGGTTTTTATTTAGTAGATCATGGCGGCCAGCAGAGACATCCCGGCAATTAAAATCATGGTGCCGACGCGTTTCGAGGTATTTGAACCTCTTCTTCATGGGCAGCTACGTGAAAGTCACAAGGAAGACCAGCATGATTATTTATATTGTCCCGCCCATTGTGGGTGTTTGCATAGTGCACAGGCATGCTGGTACGTGTAGTACAAACCCTTGTGGGCTCCTAGGACTTCTCTGGCAGCAATTGTTTTTACCCTTTGTAGGGCTCCGGGTAGCACGCTGATTCCATTACACATCATGTTTTTTGAGGTCCTTATATCTAGTGGGAAACTATTCTCATTTTTAAGACTTCAATAAAATTGCCTGCGGTGCAAAACCAGTTTACTTGTACAAATGTGCTATAATATGGCAATCATTAGGTTTTTAGTTATACAGCTCTAGCTAGGGCAAACAAATGTCTGACAGGTGCAATAATGTCTCCCACAAGACTTGAGATTGACATTGAAGGTAACATATTATCTCCATCTTCTACATCCATCCATCTTATGCAGCCAAATACCTTGTACAAACAATTTTGATTTACCCTAATTTTACGTCTAGCTAACAAAAACATGTTCTGATTATCCAGGTTTTGATTTGCATAAAGTTTTGCTGTGTGAACAGATCAAGAATATTTCATTTTACTTTTTATGTCAGGAATCCCATTTATCACATTCACTATGTTTGTGTTTTTAATTCTGTGTATTCAGATGTTTGAAGTAATGTATTGTTTTGCGACTGAGTTTTCAAATGTATTCCTTAAGTGTGCTTCTAAGGCTGAACTAGCATTTTCATTTTTGTGTTTTTTAATTTGTTGGTGCAAAACATATGACCAGATGCTCAATGGTCTTGCATGACCACAGAATTACACTCAAAGGATTTGTTATCGGAGATATTGTGTTTTTGGAACTGAAGAATAGTTATTCTTATCTGGGGATAAACTGCTGGTGATATTTTCGTAAAAAATAACATCTACCCACTTTCCCAGGAAGGGAGACTGTTTACTCATTCACCTTAAGTGCATTTCATCATAGACTGCTATGTTATCCTTATTGCTTGGGGGAGAAATAAATGTTGCAAGATAGTTCCAATACCTGTATTTATTACAAGTATTTACTTTCCAAAATGAATTTGAGAAGGGGGAAATTCCACCAACTTAAAAGCACATTGGCTAGGTTTCAATAACTCTGAAGCAAACATTGCATAACCCTTGATAGTTGTGGCACGAACAGCAGGTAGTACAAGCAGTACCACATTATTTTTTTAATTAAGAAAATAACAGTACAATTCTCTAACCAATTTGAAACTAAGCACATTTAATAAGTAAAAATTCACCAAAACAATCAACATCGAATAAAGGGAGCCAGAAATTACAAAAAGGCAAAAATCACCTACAAAACATAAAACATAATTGAAAAATATCAGTCTGTGGTTGACGAGGACCTACCTGCAATTACATTCTAATCTTGATAGTGGGCAAGTCGACTACACCAAGCCATTCTTCTCAATCATAGTTTTTACCTTCTGCTTAGTTAACTTTATGAAGTCAAAATCTTCCACCGGAGCCAGGTCCAAGGCTGAAGCTGGCTGGGCATTGCGTTCCTGTTAAAACAGTTGGTTCTGGCACCAAAACATCTGAGTGTGACTAAGCTAGATTTGGTAGCTAGGTCCCTTCACAGCTGGAAGAAATTTGTCTCCCTAAACTGATTAAATGTTTTATCTTAATTTAGAGGACTTAACGTTTGGCTCCTAGTTGGATGGAAGTTCATATTTAGAGAGGACTGCTGGTCAAAGAGTTCACCTTTGTATATTGAATGTACCCACCTTCAATGGTTCCCTTTCAGGTACAAAATGTTTGGTGGGTGACCTTTCTTGGTTTTCACTTCCATCCACCACCCTTTTAAAATATTTTGCTTTTCAGCAACAAGCTCCTACATTTGGAGTTGGCTATTGACAAATACATAATGAATGCTCCACACGCTGAGAATGTTATCTGAGGATGTGGGGGGGAGATAATGTTTTCTGTCCCTCCTTGCCAGATTTCTCCTGGCAGTGACGGGAAAGAAAAGAAACATTAGACTGACTGCTATAAATAGAGTGAGCGGTGTATTTGCCTTTCTCCTATGGCCCCTACTACATTGGGCTTTTGGAGGTAGCCATTGACAGAGCCAATGTGGGATCCGCTGATGGGAAAATGGTGGTCCACCCACCTCTAATTGAAGAGGGAGGACCATGAATTTGGCGTAAAGAGCACTCCATCATCATTGGCGGCCTGTACTTTTAGAAGGTGGGGTTGGTTGAGGCACAAACGCACACATTAAAGTGAATTCACACACACGCACACATACACACACATCCATTCACAACACTCAGTACCAAATATTCATGCACACACATATGCACGCACCAAACATTACAAATAAAATCATGCTTACCTGCATAGCTCTTCCTTGGAGATCCCAGGACGGTTGGGACAAGGGCAGCCAATGAGAGACGACAGCAGTCCCTCACTCATCACAGAGTAGGATGGGGTCAGTGAGACTGCTGACCCCATCCGACTCTGTGCCACGATGTTGAGGATTGACACTTGGCCCGGGGCACTTCAGGGTTTAGATCTGAAGCTACAGGGTCTGCGCCAATCACTGACGCTATCCCGCGTCATGAGGGGCAGGGCCTTGAAGTGCTTTACCAGGCTGAAGAGGTCACACCCACTGGAGCTGTAACTTCTTCAGTCCTTCAAAGTTCAGCTCAGGTAGTCAGAAACTTGCACAGCGCATGTCTAGCTCCTGGCTGCCTGACCTCAAAATAAAGAGTGACCTTTGCTCAGTCTGTCAGACACTCTTTATGGAGGTCAAAAGGTGAGGGTGTGTGGCCCCTCAGCTTTCCATCCTGTTTGCAACAGAGTACCTTGTCTGCCACACTCTAATTCACACCCTTAGACACTCTTTTGGTTCTCATAATCCACCAATGGGGCAAGACGGCAACTGTAGCCAGGCTGGGTTCCACGAGACAGAATGCCTTTACCACGAGATCCTGGTTAACCAGTTGCAGATGCTGCAAACATCTGCTAGTGGGATGAACCACTGTCTTCTTGCCTGCCTTGGAAGTGACTTCTCTGAGCAAGCCCCAGCACCTTATCTCGGTTCTCTAGAGTTGGAAAAAAATGAAGAAGTCCCACTTTTCTACAATTGCTGGGAAAGTTCCTCCTTGTCACTCCTATAGCCTTTTTTTCTCAGGGCAAATATCTAGTGCCAGTTTTACCTCCTGCTAGGTTTTCACTCCTGCCAGGTATTCTAGAAGACCTTGTCCTCTGTGGGCATTTAAGCCCTCTTGGAGCCAATAGACTTTCTACTTTTTATGTCATTTGAGCAGGCAAACAAAGTCAGAAAACTGTTCCGTGGAGAGCTGTTGCATTTCTTCTTTAAATAAATACCAGGGAAATGAAAAATTATACTTCGTCAGATCCATGTATATAGGTTTCCACATAAAACAGTTACATTTCTATTTCAAACTGTATGGCTGTTTTTCAAAACAATCATAGATTTACTTTCTAGTATGTTACAAAATGATTTCTCATACATTAAAAAACAAACATAGAAATTCAATGAAAAAAACATAGGTTAAAGCTTAGTTATCGTGAGGAAAACATAATTTCTAATTTCTATACAAAACCAGCTTAAATTATACAAAACATAGAAATTCTACAGTTATAGTCACAACTTACAGTTATAACCTGTGCCCTGTCTACAGTATCCTATAACTCGCACACCTTGGTACACAGCGTTGTCAACTCGCTAGCCACACAACATTAAGTATAACTTAAGACTTCTCCATCTCCTGCGTATACCATTTCATAATATATCACTTATAGCAGGTTAAATGATAGCACTCCCAACAAGATTTATAATAAATCTAATGATATATAGTTTAGGATAGGGGTTTGGGCCATGATTCTCCACTGAAAAAAGCAAAGGTTAAAGTGACGCTATTGTTAGATGAATATGTCAGTGACAACATTAATGTTTTGAACTAAAAAAACACAGAAATGTGACAATTATAGTTAACAGCTAACTAAAACTTGTAGCGGCTGGAGCATTTTTAAAGAATAGAGCTTAAACTTTCAGAAACTGCCAAATTGATATTATTAGGCCATATAAGAGAATTGCTCAACAAATTACAGAGTCCCAGATTTCAGCAAAGATAGTGCAGTTAGTGATGCTGTCAGACCTACTAAGAGGCTGCTTCAAGTTCTGTTTCCAACTGGCTATGTTTTACCATTGTTTAGGTTGAATTGCATTACTTTTTTGAGCTCTATATTTAGTCTTTGCGCCATTGCTTACGGGGAATCGTATTAGTCTTCCTGCATATAAAGATACAAATAATTTATTTTGTATATTAATGGATACCATGCACACGATCCATTAAAAGAAAGTGTAAAACTACATGCAGAAATGTCCTGTACAGCATAACTTGTTTTACTCCTGATAGCAATCAACAACATTTTCAAAGGGTATGCCTGGAAAGATGAAACAGCCTCAGCTTTGTAGACATATGTTTTGGAAAGTCATTTGAATTCTTCATACTTTATTAGAACATTGGAATGTTGAGAGCTCCATTGAAAACAATGGAGTGCTCCGGGCTTCTAATAGCCGGCAGAAGCCTGGAGCTCCAGCATTTCAATGTTGCCTTTCACAGCTGTTGCTGTGAACAAATGCCTCACCGATACGAGGGGATTTCAGTACCCTCGGGCTCCGTGACGTCTTTGTTTTTATTTGTTAGAACATTCTGTCCTCTAGTGGCAGAATGTTCTAATAGCCTAATAGCCCATTGTAGCTGGGCTATACCAGTATTAAAGTCTTGCTCCCTTGTTAAAGGCACTCGCCTTCAGCTCTGGTCTTTAATGCTGGAGCAAGCCTTTAATGGCCGGTATAGCCCCATCTGGCGGGCTATAAGACTACAATAGTTCCTTAAAGTGTAATTGTACACATTTTCTGGTTTTTACCTCCTGGAGAAGGTCTTTTTCTGCAAAGTCCCGTTAAGATTAATGGTTTCCATCTGTCCGTTCTCCCATCCTTAAGAAGGTGTAGCCCAGCACTGACAGGTGCAAATCTCTGACCGTTTGCAGGGAGTGAAAGGGGGGAAGTTTGTAAAAAGCTGCAAACTGACTTGTTTATTGGTGTTAATATACTTTCAATGTGTAGCATGCCTTAAATTCCCCCTCCTAGTACCTTGCATGGGATTTACTCCCATAGAACATCTTCTGTGGCATTAAAGGATTTATGAGTCCAGGGTATCCATTTATGGATACCTTGCATTCATAACCGATTTACAAGTGGAAATGGCTTTATTGATCACTAAAGCAGGGTAGTACCGATTGCATTTGTTAATACATTATTGTCTCCTTGTCTCAGTAGTGCACAAAAGAGTGCATTCTTGCGCAGTGAAATAGCTACACAGCTCATGTCCTGATAAAAGATGTCAGTGATTGACTGGTGAAGTTGAGCTGACATAGCTGAATTTTGAAAATAAATTGTGTACTGTTGATTTTAATCGGGGAAGGCAGTTATTTCAAATTGTTTTCCTATATACAAAATAGTTTATCTTAAAGACTGATCAAAACATACCAGGGTTCAGACAATACGTTAAGCATTCTTTTCCTTCACATGGAAGCAACAGCTTCATGCTTTTCAGTAGTCTGCTTTTCACTTAAGTAAGCTGCAAATCGCTCACTTCCTTTCTTCCATCTGGGATCTGGGGAGTAGACTACTGAGTTGTCATTACTAATCAGCACGAAAATGTTCTCAAGTGGTAAAAGAGAGCAGTAATGTCTGGCCACGGAAGCCAAAGGTTTACCCGATGAGTAGCTGAAATAAGCATTTTGAAGAAAAGAACAAGAATGCCCAATAAGATTTCTGTTTGTTGAAGGCCTTCCTCCTGTGTCAGTATAACAGCAGGCCTACAACTTTGGAACAAAGCAATTACTAATGATCTAGGTAGTGAGGTCAACTGCTGTATGTGCTACACAGCAGCAATTTTCCTAGCCACATTATTTTCCAAATAAATGTTTCGGTTTTGTATCTGACTCGCATCTTTTAGAGGACTACAGTGGCAGGTAGCCACTTAAAAGTAGAGTTATCTAACTTATACGTTTAAAGAAGACTTGATGAGAAAGGCTCATATTTGCATAATATTATGGTAATTTTAATCAGCATTTTACGACTAGAAAAATATTGATATTCTGAGAACCTTATAGAAAATAATTTATTGCATTTATTAAAATGCATTTTCTGTTACATGCAGTTTATAAAACCACTAACATTTATTTTGCTTTTCATTCAGTTTTGTGCAGCAGTTTGTAGGAAACCGGATTTTTAACATTGAGGTGAAGGTGGCACAGTCTATGTCTGAGATGCCTGAGCCCCCATATGGCCTTGCATGTAAAGGTTCCCTGTTTTCTATTAGTAATCCCTAAACCACCTTTGATAGCTTAACAAGAGCAGCAAAGCCGTCCTCGGAGTTAATGCAACAGCTTCATGTCAAACAAAAAGTAATTACAACGAATTAGCCAACAAACAACAAAGAACTTACAATGTGCAGCCAAACATCAGAAAATATAGAAAACATTAATAATAATAGTTTGGCAGGCCATGGACTGCCAGGCTTGCAGGGGCGCGTCAGTATTCTGACTGCCCTATTACAACCAGGGAGGTCAGGCTGGCCTGGGACCGCCACAACTGTCAGGGATCAGGACCCCTGGCACAGCGGACTTGAGGCTGCATTATGCTTGGCGGGACAGCATGTTACGAGTTTCCTGTCCGCCGTGGTTTTCATGGCAGGTCCACCGCCATGAAAACCGCAGCGTAGAGGAAACAAAAGGGGCTCTATAGGGCCCCCTTGTGCCTCTGAGCCTGAGGATGCATGCAGGCGGTCCCATGTTGTGCCCCCCTGTGTGCATACACTCCAGTACTGCAGCAGTCCATGTCGTGCAGGTACTGATTTTGACGTTCCCATGGCGGCCCCGGGGCGCCAGAGAAGCACCCGCTAGTCCAGGTTAAAACTCCTAATCTGGCAAGCGGTTCAACAACGGGTTTAGTGGTGGGGGAGCGGGGCGTTCCCGCACCGCCAAACTCTTAATCAGGCCCTTAGTCTTTTTTGGAAGTAAAAGATTTCTAGTGGGGAAAACCTGGAAGGTTTATTCGAGAAAGGATACCAGAGGTTGGAGGCTTTTCTTGAGCTTACCACTGTACAATCAACAACTACATTCTGAAATGGTTTGCGAGGGAAAGCTGCTAAAATAAAGCTTTTTAGATAGGCTTAGGACCCTTTCCAGGACCTGGTCATTTACACATTTTCTTTGTTCACATTTTCCTGTTGTTTCCAGCTTTGCAACCTCTTTAAAATATGGCGTCTTCTCACTTCCCATTGCTTTTAGAAGCCCTTTACAATGAGGTGGGGAGGGACAGGACAAAGCATCAGCCAGCTATACCAATCCCACTGTTATCAGTCCTTCCAAGTTTCATAAACACCAATTTATTACAAGATTGTCTCTGAGAAACAGAGACTAACGTGCCTGATCGGTGTTTTCACATGATTCCCTTGTTATTTCTCATTTATGGCAGTTTATCACTTGGAAATGTGCTTGCTTTGAGCAGGTTTAATGTCTGAGTTTTCCTGCAGTACTTGTTACTTGTTCTTCATACTCATTCTTTGCGATTTATCCCTCACCCGACATTTAATGCATCTTAAATGTTGACTTGCCTACAGTGCCAAAAATATTTGAATTTAGGCTGCCCAACTTGACAGGCTGAACAGTTTTGGTCTGCCAGCCATGGTTCATGTTCTCAGATTTAGGTCCATAAATCTTGCTTTTTAAATGAATGAGGAGGATCTGTGAGCCACATACTGTATACATTAAACCCTTAGGCTTCACCAGAGCACACCTCAGAAGGGGCGCACATGCCCTTAGTTAAACATCTGTGAGCTACATAGTGGCGTAACATAGGACCCCCTCAGCCCTGCAGTGGGGGGGAAGGGGTTGAGCTCAAGGGGGCCTCTTCAGCAAAGTATCCTGGCCTGAGAGCGCCTGATTGAGACCAGGAGGGGGCCCCTCTATGAACCTTACAGGGTCCCCCCTCAAGTTCTGTTACACCACTGGTGCTACAGATGCGGTCCACACTGATCATGCGCTTTTTGGGTACTTTTCTAAATGTAGAGTGCCGTAAATCTATTAGGTAGCGTACCAAGGTTGCAGTTGACCCAAATGCTTACAAGGAGAATTTGCCCTGCAGTCAGTAACTTAATTCCACAGACATCCACACTGGCACCACTGAAACTCCCATGGCATGTTCCAGCACAGGTTTTTTTTTTAAACTAATTTAATGGGGTATCCTTTAAAATAATAAAGAGCACTGCTTTCCCATTGTGCTGTCTGATCCTGCATCAGTATTGGGGCTTATAAATGTGGATCTCCACAGTGGCATAAAGAGGATTTACACTGTTCTTATGATTGGAGTCAGGATTTGCTGTCCGCTGTGACATCAGTAAACCTACTTTCAGAAACTGTCACTGTTCCCATTTCCTGTTCTAATTCATTGATATCAGTCCTGTAACTGAAGTGAATGAAAGGGATCAAGGGGGGCGTGGCTAGCGGGCAAAGATGATGGATGCACTCTAAGAGGCTTTGTCCATCGGCCCAGGAATCCTGCAATTATCCTGCACCGCTAATGCCCATCATGTCGACCTTCGCATCCCATTGGATGCCCCACATCGCCGGTACCGAGCTGAGGGGCCTTTTGGTGAATTTTGATGCCTGATTGACGGTGGGGCTGCTGTTCACAACATCGTGCCGTGAAGGGTGTGGCCTGTAGCCAAAAATCGGCCCCAGGCCTAAGAGCTGCAAGGATGGCGCAAACGCTGAAGGGACTGGCGCAGGGCGTGAACGTGCACCAACCGAGGCGGCTGTGGGTCTGCAACCCCTGGAAAACAAAGCAGTGAGCCGGGAGTAAATGACACCACACAAACACAGGAGAACCGGAGAAAATGCATGGAGGCCACTACATGCTGCAGGGAGGCCAGAGAGTGGCCCCGGCCCTCTCTCCCAAGTACACCCCGAGAGTTCCTTTGAGGCAGAGTGCTGGTGCCATTGACCGTCGCAGAAGGCGGAAATAAAGCAAAGGAGCTGAAGACACCTGAATCGCAACTTGGGTGAGCAATGCGGTGGGACTGACTGGGAGCTGCGACTCTCTGAGGCATGAGGAGAGTCGTGCTGCACAGGAGGCGAACTACCGTGGTGACTGTAGGTGAGCAACTGTGAGGTGCTGACTGAAGGGGGCGACCGCAGCTAGTGAACTCTGCTGCAGCCGGGCGGCCTACCACAGCCCTGTTAATAGACAACGCGTGAGCTGGGGCCTTCTATCGCAATTAGTGGAGAACTGAACTGCTCCTAGCCTGTGCTGCATATCAAACATGCCTGGTCCTGGACAGCGGTGACTTGATTGCGGTCCCCAGCCTGTGAACCCCTAGGAGGCCTTACACCTCTGTCACCGCCAGGAACTATTGTGTAAAATACAAAGCTGTACCATCGTGCCACCGCACATAAATAACGGCACAGGAGTCAGGAGATATCGTGGACCATGCATAGTGATCCGAGAGGGAATGTCAGTAGAAAGCAGACCACTCCCAAATTGCCTTCCACACGCGCCATACTGGTCAGTGGTGAATATTAACTGTGCATAGTAAAATTGGGCGCCATATCCGTAACGCACCCGCAGGACCCCGTTTTCAGCAACACATTGGGCATCAGGCAACGGCGCACAACATGGTGTGCCCTGGCCTTGAGGCTCAGAACTTTAACTCCCACTAGACATTCTATGCTGGGGCAGGATAGTGTTAAATAAAAGTATCTGGCGCGCGACGAAGAGGGGGCCTCGCCACAATCTCACAAAGCTCCCTGGGCCCCTGCTACTGCACCGGTCATTTTGCCGGCCTCACAAAGCGGACAGACCGCAATGGGTAAACCCAGAGCAGGGTCGAACGTCACCCGCACACAGCTGGCACCAGACCCCATGAAGCCAGCCCAACCAGCTGTGGACCAGGGAACAGCTGAGCCCTCAATGATGGAGTCGAAAATTGATTCAGTACTCCTAGCAGTGACAAGCATAAAATGAAACACTTGCACAGACTAGAGCATCACTAGAAAGTCGTATAGACAAAGTCTGATTTTACATTACTGCATGCGGATCACAAGAAATTCGCCAGAAAAGTGACCAAACTGGCGGCGGAAACTGCAGCAGTCACACCAATTGCCAAGGAATTGTCCACAGAAGTCAGTGAACTCAAAGCCTGCCTACACTCCCTGAAACGTAGGGTGGATGGTGCCGAAGGCCCCTCCTGCAGAAACAATGTCAGATTGGTGGGACTGCCAGAGGTCGTGGAAGGCAGAGACGCTCCTGCATATACGGAGGCCTGGCTGAAATCTCTGATGATGGTAGCGAACACCCTCTCCTCGTATTTCACAGTGGAGTGGGTGCATAGAGTGCCATCGGGACAGCCGATACCGGGAGTTTGTCCCTGCCCTTTCCTTTTTTGAATCCTTAACTACAAAGATAGAGATGCAGTCCTCCGCGAAACCATGAAAATAGAAACAAAGTGGACAACTCCCAGGTCCTGTTCTTTCCAGACTATGCCTCGGGGGCACAGAAGCAGCGCAGTACATTTCTATTGGTTAAGAAGCGCATGCGTGACCTGACTATAAATTACTCCCTCATATTCCCGGGTCGTCTACGAGTGGTTGCCGACGGATCTACTTATTTTTTCAATGTTGCCAACGAAGCATGGGACTGGCTTGAGTCTGCTGGCCACCACACTTCACCGAGCTAGAGCGGCAACAACACAGTACTGCATCCAAGTAATCACAGAGGACGTCGTAGGAGGCGTGGGATGCGTATAGGAGAAATATCGAACCAGCTGGTGACTGCTTTCAACCCTGAACAGTCACTACAGGAAAGGCAGGGCGTTCTGAGAGCAGTGGTAAGAATGAGAGATCTACGTCCTAGCAAGGACACTGATGCTACTTCGGAGCACTTATCCAGCGAGAGCAGCTCCTTGGCTGTGTGGCCAGTAGCAGGGACTTGCAGTCACTTCCTGTGTTGATGCTGCAAACCGCTGACGACATGATGTGATGAACTGTCTGTACATTTGTCATCCCATAAGTATGTAGTTGTGTCTGCATGCGCTGCAGCAGCATTGTGACATGCGCACACACAACATGGTTGACATAAAAGCACACCACGCCAACCTGTGATCACCCATCCATGCCTCGCGTTAAACACTAATTTAGTTGTCTCTTTATGAGCATCAATTCATAGCGTGTGCTTACACTTCTGCAAAATGGGTCCATAACATTATTGCGCATGCTACACACCAAACTCTGACCCACAACCTTCCCTTCCAACATGTTTAACTCTGCGCATGATGCTGTTCGTTGCCACATGGCATTGTTTTTCGTTTGGGCAGATACTTGTTGTCCCTCTGCTCTATTTCATTTTAGCCGTACATGGCTTTCCTTTTTCACAATTCCTCAACACGAAATGCACACGAACATCAAAGCACTAGCGATACAACATTTGCTTTCTGTGGACACGCCTTTTAACTGTCCATGGTTAAGCACACTATTCTACACACACGCAGTGCCATTTTATCTATACACTGCATGCCACACACAAACATAATTGCTTGGAATGTCAGGGGGCTACACACACCGGCCCGTAGACATGATGTTTACACTTACCTAAAGTGGCACAAGGCCCAAATAGCATTCTTGCAGAAGAAACACATTGCCAAACCAGAAATAAGTAAACTGCAGCAGCACTGGAGGGGGCGGATATTAGCCATGGGCTATTCATCCTTTGCTAGGGGGGCTCTGATCTGGGTCAGACCAGGGACACAGTTTACACCGGAGGAAACCGAAATTGACCCACATGGTAGATATGTTCTTTCTTAATGGCATCTAAATGGAAAATTATTGGTGCTGGGTTCCACCTATGCCCTAAACACTAACCAAAATGAGTTCTGGTGCGATGTTCCCTGGTTGGACTTTAACGCTGTACTAGACAATACACTGGAAAGATCCTTCCCGCCACTCTCGCAGACAGCGGCGACATCTAATGTGCGAGGACTAAGAGAGTGGATGTTTCGTTGGGATTTGTTACATCTATGGAGATCCCTTAATCCGCTGGCACGCTTATACTCTTATTCCTATCTGCACGGCCTGCACGTCCGGATTGACCGCTTTGTTGCAAGCCAGTTGATGCTGACCCAGTGCGAAAGTGCAGACTACCTGGGCTAAATTCACTCAGACCATAACCCTCACATAATGGGGCTGCGAGGAGGTGAGACGGGGCTCGCTACTCGCGTATGGATGTTGCAGCCTCTGGTGCTAGCAGATCCCCCATTTAGAGAGGCAGTTGGCACAGCAATCAACACGTATTTTGCAGATAACACAGGCTCAGTGACTGACACAGGACTACTGTGGGATGCGGGCAAAGCAACAATTTGGGGTCAATACCTGGGCCTGAGCTGGTGTGTCCAAAAAAACTAGACAGTGAAATAACACATATTGAGAATAAGTTGGCAGGCTTGGAGGCTGACCTAGCACGAGGCAGAGGCACGCAGTGCACAATAGAAACACAAAAACAGATGCATGCGGAGGTTTTGGAGAGATTGCAGTGTTTAAATTACGCGTCACATGCAGCGCGTACGCATGCAGCAGTAGACAGGGCGGGCAGGCTAATGGCACAAATGATTAAGCAAGAACAGGCGCAATCACCCATACTACGCTTACAATCAGCAAGTGGACATATCCTCACTAACCAGCATGATATACATGTAGAGTTTAGAGCCCATTACACCAAGGTGTACTGCTCAGTACATAGGGTGCGGCCCCTAGACCTGAACTCCTTCCTTTCCCCCACTGGTGCTGCCACAAATCACTCCTGAACAATGGGCTGAACTGAATGAGCCGCTTTCTCACTGGTCACAGGCCTGACGGTTTCCCTACTGAATATTATAAAGCTTATCAACAAGCCCTGGCACCACAGCTTCTTAAAATGTTTCCGGAGGCACGGAAGGCGGGGACCTTGCCTAGCACACTGCGGGAGTCGCTTCTGATATCACTACTGAAGCCAAATAGAAATACGAAGCTACTTGGCTCCTACCGCCCACTGGCGCTTTTAAATACTGATTATAAAGTGTTAGCAAAAATATTGGAATGCAGACTGGCCCCGCTGGTTCCGTCCTTGGTCCATTCAGATCAAAACGGTTTTGTACCCACTCGCAGCACGTCACTAAATCTACGCCATTACTTTAGCACATTACTCCAGAAATACTTGGGAACACTCAGGGTGCCTAGTGTTATATTTAGAAAAGACGTTCGACACTCTAGAGTGGGGCTTTTTATTTGCCACGCTATGTAAATATGATTTAGGAGATGATTTCCTAAGCCTTTGTTCCGTTATACGTAACTGGTAGCCAGAGTCAAAACAGGCCCATACTTATCTGACCAGATCCCTATCGAGCGAGGCACCAGGCAGGGCTGCCCACTGTTACCACTTCTTTTTGCACTATCCATCGAACCCCAAGCCGCGTTGCTGCACGGGTCGCAGGATGAATGGGGAATTCCTGTAGGTGATGGCCTGCACGGAGTGTTATATGAAGATGAGATGCTAATATACCTCAAAGACGTCAGACTGCCTTGTGTAGTTGTGGAACGAGTGCTGCTGGAGTTTGCTGCCGTTTTTGGGCTCCATGTGAATTGGGACAAATCATGTCTGTATCCCTTTGCAGAAACCATTCCAAATCCACGCCTAACCATTGCTACTAGACCAGTGCACTGGCAGCTATCTCCATTTCGATATTTAGGTATACACATATACAGGAACACAACAGACCTGCATGAGGGTAATTTATTGAGCGCCATCACTGCGGTGCGGGCGCAGCTATCCTTTTGGGGCACACTTCCGCTGACAGGCATGGGGCGAATCCCTCTAATAAAGATGGTGGTGCTCCCGCGCCTATTGTACTATTTTCTAAATTTGCCGTCCTGCCTTAAGCCGGAGCTGTTCAAGAACCTTGAAGTAGACATGAGAAGGTTCATCTGGGGCGCATCGCGCAGCAGAGTGGCCATGTCCAAAATGCACCCCTTGACAACTAACAGATGCCTTTCACTGCCACATATGGTGCAATACTACCTCACTGCCCAGCTCCAATGGGTGGCGAGATGGTTGATCGCACAATGACTGCAAGATTTAGCGACCCATGCACCGGCTCTCACCCATTTGCAAGTGATCGAGCTGTTCCACCCCAGCAGGAGGGGCAGGCCCAGCTGATGCTGGAGGTAGCCCATTACTGCAACTGCCGTAGCCTGCAAATTACATGTAGCGTGGTTCCGTACGCACCGTCCCGTCCCGTCCAGTAGTGGCCGCCCCTAGGAGACACCATACTGTACCAGAAGCGGAGCTAATACAATGGGAGGAGGCAGGCATCCTGACGGTTGGAGACCTACACAACGATGGGCAGCTGTTACCTTTTGAGACATTGGCAGAGGACTCGGGTCTGCTGCCAGTTCAATTTTCGCTGCATGCATCGGTAGTCCGCACGTTGCAGATTGCATCGGGCAACATAGCACAGGAGCAGCCCACGCACTTAGCTGTGCAATATTTGCATGAATTGGGCTCAGGCCGCTACCTCGTCAAATGGTTTGCTGGGTTGCTGAGAGCACATACGGTGCCACAGTTGAGCTCCCTACATGCTCACTGGGAGGCTGATTTTCAGCGTCCCTGCACCGAACATGAATGGTTAGCCATTCTTGATGGTCCCACTCGAATCCCGCGCAATGCAAGATTCCGACCTATTCAATACTACATAGTGCACAGAGCCTACTTAACACCGGCCAAAATAAATAAATATTTTATTCGTACCGACGCTGGCTGTCTGCGATGCCGGGAGGCTGGGGTCAACTTGCTTCACATGATTTGGTCCTGCCCGGTCATACAGTCATACTGGAGAGCCGTTACTATGGCCCTAGCGCAGTGGACGGAGAGAATGCTGGGTTGGTCTTGGAAGGTGTGCATACTGGGATTGTATCACAGATTGGTTAAGCATAAAGTGACATCTAGTTATGTTGACTTGGGACTCATAGTGGCCAAGCGTTTGATCATGCGGAGCTGGAAAGCACCCGGAGCCTCCTACAGAGAGAGCCTGGTTCCAATCACTTCTCTGCTGGGCGCAGGCGGAGAGTGTAGCGCTGTGTAGTGAGGACGCAATCGGTATCCGTAAACAGCCACTCCTGGGGAACTGGGATGTAATCCTTTTTAATTTTTTTTATTTGTTTATTAGGTTTTAACAGTTTAGATACAGTTAGGCAGAACTTCTTACTTGAATTACATTTGTTTATTGGGTTTTAACAGTTTAGATACAGTTAGGCAGAACTTCTTACTTGAATTACATACACATATATACTTGTATAGTTTCAGCTAGCGATTCGCATTGATAGTTGTCTTTGTACATAGTTGCCGCTTATCTTTATTACATTCCCGATGTTACTTGCACATTGGTACGGTCTGCGTTGTGTATGTCCTTTCTGTGGTGTACCTGTGTACATGCCCCCCTGGATTAGGAGCTATATTTGCCTGCACCGTTACTGGGAGTCTTTATATAATGGCCCGGTGAATGGGCTACTCTCCTTGCCAACTGGTACCAATACCATAGCTGCCGACTTGTATCCCTAACTAGTAACTTTGATATTTAACCAGGGTAATGATTCGGGATTGGTGAGGGGTGTGGGCATGCAGGTGGGAATCAACGGCTGTGGGTGTAGGGGGGCGTGGTTACTACTCTTGAGTTATCGTGGGGCTATGCTAATTGTGCTCACTGTTGTACAGTCTCCCGTTATGTGTTCGACCCAGCTCGTTGTGTCTGTCATCAGGCCCTATCGATGTATTGGGTGCTGTCTGGGGTTAGGATGTCTGGAGTGGTTCTTCCTGCGTGGTTTGCCGCTTAAATTTGTGAAGAAGTTGTGCCCATTCCATGGATATGTGTTGCTTACGTTTTCCTTTCACTTCCTCATCCCGTATCGCTTCCTCCTCTGCCGTGCCCCATTTCTTAACTGCACCCACCCAGGACTCCACTGGGGGTCCCTCCGGGGCTCGGCAATACATGGCTATTCCTCTTTTTGCTAGTAGTAGTGAAAGGGACATGAATCGGACCTGCACCTTATCTGTTTTTCGTCTCCTGAACACGCCCAGTGCACACGCTTCCCATGAGTTCACCTCAGTAATGTTTGTCGTTGGACGGAGCACCTCATGAGTGTAGTCCTAGTACTTTTGTATTGTAGGGCACCCCCAGAACATGTGTTTAAAGTCTGCTTCGGGAACCTGACATCGGGGACATAGGAACTGCTTGTCAGGGTAGAAACGTTGATACGCCCTGTGTAAGATGTTATATTGTATGTTTTTAAATTGTGCGTTTCTGGACACTTTTTTGGGGTATTCTATGGCCTGCTCCCACTTCTTGTCGTTCAGCGGCTGACCTATGTCCGCCTCCTATGTCTGTCGTACCGAGGTTAGCTGTTTGAGTATAAGTTCCCGGATGGCTTTGTACAGCCATGTGACTAAGGACCATATGTAGGTAGCTAAATACCGGTCGGTAACGGCCGAAAATCGGTAAATATCCCGTTACCGACCGGTATTTAGGCATTTGAGATGTAGGAGGCATGATTTACCGAATCGGTAAGGGATCGGTAAAATACAGAATCGGTTAAATACAGATTCGGTAAATTACCGAATCCTTAAATCATATGTAGGGAGCACTCAAGTGAGTGAATTTCAGTAGTAAGGATTCGGTATTTACCACCGACTACAGGTTGATGTTAAATAACGAATACCTTTCAAAAAGCTATATTTGGCTGATTTAAAAGTGCCAGTGGCAGACATACATGCCCTTAGGGCATGTATGTGCGCCACATGTGCACACATGCACGAATCAGGGGTGCAACAGGGTGTCAATGTGACACCCTGCCACCCATGAATATGCTTCCCCTATTACCAGGAAACAACTCAAGACCTGGCTGTTCGAGCAGTAGCGGACCCCTCCCCCAAGCGCCTTGAGACCCTTCCGGGTGAGTAGCGCGCTATACAAGTGTTATGATTGATTGATTGATTGATTACCGATTCGGTATTTACCGAATCGATAATAGTAAATGGCTTCCCATTCATTCCTATGGGCCTCCAGGTCCATAGGAATGAATGGGAAGGGATGCATTATTACCGATTCGGTAAATACCCATTCATAAATACCGATCTTTACCGAATCGGTAATAATTACCGATTGTTTACCTACATACTATTTACCGATTCATAAATACCGAATCGGTAAAATTTGGTATTTATGAATCGGTAAATATAATTTATCTACATCTGGCCCTAAGTGTCTGCCCGCCCCCCTATATGTAGTATTGTATGTATTACTGGATGTGTCGGTGGTTCCCCTTCGACTGGGTCCCAAAACGGGTAGCTGCTGCCTATAATTTGTCTATGTAGTAGAAATTGCCCTGGGGGGAGATCATACTCCTTCACTAACTGATTGTAGGGTCGTAAGCGCCCGTCCTCGAAGAGGAAATCCAGCTTGGTTAATAAGCAATCAGTCCACACTCGCAAGGTTTGGGCCGTGTAGTATTTCTCATTTTTGGGGAACCCTATCAATGGGAGCAGTGGAGAATACGGGTGTCTCTCCCTGGACATGCGATGTATCCTCAGCATACAGGTGCGAGCTATCGACACCTGTAATGGATAGGTGCCCTTGGGTTTAGTGCCGGGCAGCAACATTCGCTGGAGTGCCAGTAGGGGTATGCGCCCTGTGTCAGAAAATGTTTCTCCCATGTGGCGTTCCGCAGTCCAGTGCGAGCCACTGTAGTTGTGCCGCTAGAAAATACGCCTCAAAGGCTGGAGCCCCCAGTCCCCCCTGATCCATTGGTAGGAGTAATTTAGATAGGGCTACTCTCTGTCGGCCCGCACCCCAGATGAGGGAGGTGAGTAGTGTGTCCCGTTCCTTAGAAAAGGGGCGAGGAGGAATGACTGGGAGGTTAGCAAAGTGATATAGTATCCGTGGGATAATGATCATTTTGGCTAAAGGCACGTGCCCGATGGGAGTCAGGGGCAGCGTCTTCCAGAAGCTCACTGCTGTCCGTATTAGGGGAGTGGTACAATCGTACTCCTAGATACCTAGGCGCAGCACTGCTCCAGGCGATTCTCTGATCCCCTACTGTAATGTCGAGGGGGCTAGGAGTGGGCTTAACGGGTAGATCAACAAAACGGGGGGTGGTAGAGGGATATGCTCGGTCCACTCTCCTGTTCCAATGGTAGACCTACAAAATCCGAAATCTCGGATAGGGACCTGGCAGAAAAAGGGAAGGATTTTCGCTCAGTCTGAGTCGGAAAATCTGCTAACAAAGGAAAAATGCCCTTTCTTGGGTCCCCTCACTCACCAGGGTTTCCCCACGGTAACATGCTTCATCATAGGGGCCATCTCAACCCGCTGTGGGTTGAGGCGTGCTGCGACTTGCGATGATACGTAGGAGCACTGTATGGCGAGGAACTATGTGTAGTGCAGTGGTGTTGTGGAGTGGAGTGAGTTAAAAGTACCTAACTAGTGGGCGAAGTAACTTTATTCTGGCTCCTAGTTGGTATATTAAAAACGGGGGGGGTCTCTAGGGTGCCTAGCTTTAATGAGTCCGGGATCCCTAGTGAACGTCAACAAGTTTTTAGCTTCCCCAATGCTCTTCTTCAGGACAAACACAGGGTCCAGCCCTGTGTGAACCAATCCTAAAGTGACCTAAAGTGAGGTAAAGTGAATTTAAATACGCTGCAACTGATAAGCATGCCTTATTAATACATACGACAATTTTAGTCACTTAGTATCAGTGAAGAAAGAAAATACAATGTTATCAGAGACAGCCTCCCCTGAATGGGGTATGTGAGTTTAAACACAAGTTATTTCTCATTATGGTGTGTGTCTACACGTAGCATTCTCGTGCTTTTCCATGCTGACAAACACACTGCCTGCTAATTATGCATGTACTAACAAACAGGACGCTGTTAACCAGTGCATGGTATTTTGTTAAAAAGTGATATCTTTTAAAATTACATCTCGTGACAGTATAACAAACTTGAACATTACATAAAGGTTTAGAAAAAACATACTCGTTAGAAAACAACACTGTGCTTCATGGTCTTGAGGGGCTGAGAGGGTTTGTACTCGAACGCTAGAAGCGGAGGACAGAGCGTGGTTAGTTGCCTTGTTGCTTAGGGAGAAAACGGGTGAACTGTGGTTGGGACCGCAGTCTGCCCGGTTACCAGATCTGCTCCTGAAAAGGAAATTGACTTACTTGTGAGAAACTCCTCTCGGGCGAATTACCTATTTGTGTCCCTCGAGACCGCATACTGGTGAGTCTCCCTCGGGTGCTGGTTTTTGTAGGAAGTGTTTCCGCACAGTCATGCCCTGAAGACTAGAGCGGAAACCTTCTCAAGATGGCCGCCGAACCTGGCTACTGGAGACGCCCTCTTGAAATTTGCAGAATAGAGATGAATATAAGCACTTCGTAGGAAAGCTTGCACATGCAAAAAATAAATAAAGGTGAATCAAGACATTAAAACACAAAGACATGTGATACGTGGTATATACGCTATCTGCTAGTCTTTTAACAAAAGGTTTTTTTTATGTAGATGTAGAAAAACTCCTTAAGAAAGAATAGTTGAGTAGGTCATCATAATAGTTAAGGAAGTTTCTGATTTCGTGCTATAGAGGGCTGGTGTTACCTCTTCAAAAGGGCATATTAGCTGGCCTCATCCTTGGTTAATGTTTAAAGGTTGATAAATACCCTGAAGTTTTTGATTTCCGAGCAGGTGTTTTTTGCAGGGTATATTGGGTAAATATGTTTTTGCGCAGCCTTGGTTAAGGTATCTTACTTCAAGTTATGAAAAATTCTATAGTAGGTGTCAGATGTCAATACCAGTGTCATAGGGAACAGAGAAATTAATGCATATCCAGGTGCTGTGTGCAGATAAGCGAACAGACCTTGTAGTCAGCAGATATCAAAAGTGCATCGTGTTGCTATGATTCAATGTTATAATTTCAAATATAGAAGTCAATGTGATATTTCATTCGTCATATCAATGTTGTGTTACAAATCGCCTAATCCTATGTTCATCAGGTTAGCGAACCCACACTAAAACTACCAGGCCTGATTGTTGTACATTGACATTTAATTCAGATATGTTTCACTAGTAACTTGGCCTAGGCGAAATGACTGTATTGAAATGCAAATATACTGTATCTGTATTACCTGAATTGTATTGGAATATTACAAATATGAAAATCAATAAAAACACATTTAAACAAAAAAATTAATTAAAGGAATCAAGCACAGCTAAGGTTACAGCACACTGCTGTGGTCTGTGCTCAGCATCCAAAAGAAAAATCCACAGGTTGTACTTGGTGGTCATGGTTTGAGCGCAATACTTACAGGGCACAACTACTGGGTGTTCTCTGCCATAGATATAGCTATCCAACATGGTGAGTGGTTGTATAGTTTGTCCAGTATCAGCATGGCACTATGGCTTATTTCCTGTGTGTATACAGGCATGTCTAGTGTGCACAGGGCATTGCATCTCGGCATGCAGTATCAACTATACACCCATGCATAGCTGCACACTTTGCTTTGATGGTTCTGTGGCCATGTGTATTGAGCTTAGGGCATAACCAATGGTCCTGTCTTGTTTCCATAATCTTTAGATCATGGCGGAAAGCAGGGTACTGTGTTCGCTACATGCACGCCATGCCTTGTGAGTACTGTGCAGACTGGTGCTGAGAATAAGACACATAGGGCACAAGGTGTGGCTGAAGGCCATGTCTTGTTTGGGCTGCAAAGAAAGAATGCCTACTGCAAACACTTTAAATCCTGATACATAGTTGACACCGGTATATCAGAAGTCAAGACAAGATCGCAAATGGATATTTTCGGAAAATATGGATGCCAAGACAATGTCGAGAAATCTGCAAAATACACATGTACTACTGCATATTTCATGCAACAAATGCTAATTTCACTTACTGGTTGAGCCAAATAATATCACTGTAGCATCTCAAATTCTTAAGTATCTCTAAAAAACAGTGCCTCTGGCAGAGGGGTTCAGCTTCTACTGATTTTTCCAGCTTATTTGTTCAAAATAGTCAGATGTTAGTAAAACTATGAGCCATCTCTTATCAAGAGAGTCTTTACAATTATAATAGTCTTTAGAAATTCGTGCTAACCACACTGTGCATGCCTGGAAAAGGAGAACCCATAGGTACCCCCACAGGACCAAATCGGTCCCGTGGGGGTACTCATATGTCCTCCTTTTCCATGCATGCACAGTGTGGTTAGCGCAATGGGGTGCCCCGCCACAGAATGTACGCTTTTCCCCAAACACCCCTTTTTGCCATGGTAGCCTGTGTACGTATTCGGTATACAGGCTCCCATAGAGTTCAATGGGAGTCCGAGCGAACCGAGTCCGTCACCATATGGGTGCATTGGAATCGGTCGCTCGGACTTGCGAAACGCAATTCGCTAGGAAAGCCCTCCGAATCAGAGTCGTACGGAGAGCTTTCCTGGCGAGATTTTATCGGCCCCTAAGATGTAAAAGAGTAAGCGTGTGCTTAGTGACAATAAAATCAGGGCACTTGATATGCACGATACACTGATGGAATTTTTTTTTGGGGGGGAGTTTCAGCAAATATGTGCTAAGTGGCTAAGAACCTAGGGGCCTATTAGGATGCCGCCCGCCACCCTAGCGGTGCTGCGACCGGCCGTTAGTGGTGCGGCGGTCCCGCACCAGCAATTAGGATGCCACGGTGGCATCCCCCATCCACAACATTGTGGCGGGCTGTACTCACCATGCGGTGCCTGCCACGTTGTGCCTGCAAATGCAGGGGGGTACCCCCCCATGTGCACCCCCCAACACCCTGGGGACCTGCAACTGGCCCCCCCAGTCAGGAACCGCATGCCTTTCCATGGCAAGGCCCTTTCCAGCCTGAATTGTAATATGGATGGCGGTGTCTTGCAGACCCTCTCAGTTGCATGCAGGCTTGATTTGAGCAAAGCAAGACAGTTTGGTTATAATTTTTGGCTATTATCCACCAGAGAGATAAAAATTCTGTTAAACACACCAGTGAAAATCCAAGTGATGGAAGCTATTTGAAGCATCTGGCAATATTGATGCCAGCATCAGCCACGGAGAGCCACCTCATCCATCTGAAGATCAGTTCTTTCCACTAAATAAAACATAACACATTTTTTTTTATAGCTCACGTCCTGAACACATGTATTTCAAGGTGCTTTTATATGTGGTAATGAAGAAAAAAGAGGCTAGAAGAAATCAAATCACACAATTTGATGAAGCTGGGAAGCCTGGATTGTTGAGTCCAGATTTTCTGCTTTTACATTGCGAAATTCAGACCTTGGTACCTTGAGGTTCTCTAACTCACTTGTTTCTTGCTCGAGTGAAGACTCTTAGCCCTACCACTTTTATAAGTCTGGAACCGCCACTGATATATGCTCTCTATCATGATAAAATAATCCCTGGTTCCGTCCCATAATTGACACTGTGAAGACTATTTCCTTTGTGTCACAGGACCACATCTAAGATTTGTCCTTGATGTCTACGATTGTGTAGGTATCTGGGAAGGATTATTGGAGATTTTTGTGATTTCTTTGGTGTGGGAGTGGCACATAAGTAAAAGTGACGCAGGCAAGTTTGATTAACTCAAATGTACTCCACAGCTTTGCAAATATATTTTATCCCTAGAAAAGAAAGTTCCAAAACATTAAAATGTAGTCCAATGTATGTTTGATTTGTCTCAAATTAGGCCCATTTATACCAAAACGTCCTTTGCATTAAAAGGATTTGGATAGGGATGGACACATTTTTTTTTAATCCGCAGGATGTTGATCGTGAATATAGGCAAAAATAAGCATTGTCCGTTGGGTTTGCATCCGAGGCCACCACTCAAAAAAGGAAGATGTTGGGGGTTTTGGGGGCTTTGTACAATGGATCTCAATTGGGTGTCGTCAGGGGTCTCAGCTGCGACCCTTGCCTTGCCCTTTGCAACCCCTGGCACTGTCCTTGCGAGCCCTGGTCCCTGAGAGGTACAAGGAACAAAAAAGCGAACGTGGCGCTGGAAGAGCCTTGTTTACATTCTGTAGTTATCGCTTCTTCAAGTAGAATGCTGTAGAGAGCAAAGGGGGCGGATCTCTCAGCACCTTACCTGTCACCAATTCCCTGGCAGTCTCCTATTTGCTTCCGAAGGTCTAAGGAAGGAAGGGGGTTGATGCTTTTTCTCCCTTTTTACGTCGCCACAACGCGTAAAAGTAGGGAAAGCTTGCAAAAGGTTCGCTCCTGCCATCCATGATCCCTGCATGAATGCACCAGTTTTATATGACTGGCATTGATTTGGCCGGAGTGTTTATAGGTGAACGGGAGCTGCTGCTGACAGCTTCAGGCTTTTGTCTGAATTCTGTACTTTTATTAAAAGAGCACAGTGCGTTCATACAAACATATAAAGCAGATATGGGGGGAGGGTGGGTGATGCTATGTATTTATTGTGCACAAATGTTGTGCCTTGATTGGAGTGCTCAGGCAAGGGGCGGTACGTAGCACAGCCATTGACAGCGCCCCAGGCAGACGTTCTCCCTCTGCCTGTCACCTGCTGCTTGAGTTACTATGAATTTTGGTTTAGCAGCTATGGCACTGGCCTGCACTTTATTTTAGCCAGGGCCGTGAAAGATTCATCCCTTGCCCTAAAATGCACTGTTAATACAACTGATCACTAACCAGTCTATTTTAAAGAGCCTGGATGCTTTGAACTGATTTCCATATTAATATTGGTCGTATTATTATGAATGTTTGTTCTTCTGTAACGCACCAGCTATGTATTTAATTGCAAATCATGTTTCCGTGCCTTTTTGAAAGGTGTTGGTGTTCTATTATTTCACAGTCGTTTTGGCACAATAAATGTGTGCCCACACGTGTTCTTTCATTTTGAATCCACGTCATGTTAAATTTCTCTTTGGTTGCTGGGATTTTCTCGTTCATCGATTCCTGGAGGCAGCCTATGAGTGCGTGCTATGTGAGCGCAAATTACATATTGAGCCTCCAGCTAATTAGTTCCATGGAGCCTGGTCCTGGTTCCAACGCTCATCAGTACTGCCCAGATACTGCCGTCTCCGCAGTCCATTGGCTAGATCTGCCGTCCAAGGAGACTGACTCGGTGGAAAGAGTGAAATGTGGGCTGCCTCTAGGCATCTTGTGCCTCTACGATGACTTGTACAGACCTCACTGGGACTGGAGTTTGATGCGAGTAAACTTCAGTGGCACAAACATCTTATGTAATAGGAGTTTGCAGTAACCACGAAGTTGTTTAGCTACGCTTGACAGCGGTGTTTATTTTGCAGTACTTCTGCCACATGGTGTCTGAAAGTGGGTAGAGCTGGGGAGAATGGCTCCCTGTCTCTAAGCTTTTTGCTGCTGGCTCCTCTGGGTGAGGTCCATGTCTAAGACTTTGTTAAGGTCATTCCAAAGAATGCTCGCTCCGTTTCTTATAGAGTTGGAGAAAACCTGCAGACTTGTGGAATAATGTGCCAGGTTAACGTGTCTTTAAGGGCGCCTTTCAAAAGGCTTGGGATGTGTCTCCAGCTACTGTGAAAGCTGTAAGAGTGATACGTTTAAAGAGCAAGATCAGTTTCAAGATAATGGAAATGTATGGCAGTTTCATTACAGAGATGAGAGGAAAACACTTCCTACACAAGCAGGATAAGGAGAGGGTTACCCTAAAACAGGATTAAATGCCTGAATTTGGCCTAGTTTTGGGAGCAATTTAAAGCTGTGCCTAGCCACCCCGACATCAGACCTCGCCCTCGAAAATAGTACTATTTCTTCTTTCCTTTTTGGTTCTTTTCAAATTCAAATTGTGCCTTGGCATTTGGGGCTGTGCCGAAAATTTTAGGAAATATTTAGTTTTAAAAATAGCTGGCATATAATGGCTGCTGCGGGGTATGTGTTTAATGCAAAAAGAATAATTGATGGACAGAATGCAGAACAATCTCATACATTCACTCCAGTACAGACATCTGGGCCTAAATCCATAGTTTTTTCTCCCCATGCCACTCCAGGTTGAACCCAGCCATGTGCAAATCAGTCTTGACCCTTCTCCCTGTGGGAACAGTCTAGCCCAAACTGCCAGGCCAGGTCCTCCCTGGACTAGAAACAAGCATCCTAGGACCGTTTTTGTGGTTTCACCCAGGCTAGCTTGACTCCAGTGACATGGAGAGCACGGGACACGCGTCTGGGTATACCCTTCTCACTTGGGGTGACAAATGCAAAAAGAACAATTGATGGACAGAATGTAGACATACGTCACAGGCTCATTGTGTCACTGGATTCAAGCTAGCCTGGCTGATGAGGGGTGGATCACCCCGAAACCGATCCCAAGATGCGTGCTTCTGGTCCAGGGAGGAACTAGCTTGGCAGTTCAGGCTTGACTGTACCCATGAGGCACAGGGTCAAGACTGATTTGCATATGACTTGGTCTAAACTGAGGTGACATGCCGAGCAAAACAACGATGGATTTAATCCACATCTATTGACTGGGGGGGAAGGTTTTATTTGCTCTTCGTTCCTTCCATCATATGTATGTCTTTTGCTTTCTCGCTCAAAGTGCACCAGGTATGCCCAGAGGTGGGTCCCGGGCTCACTGTGCCACTGGATTCAAGCTAGCCTGGCTGATGTGGGGTGATGCCCTGAAATCAGTACCAGGATGCTTGTTTCCAGTCCAGGCAGGACCTGGCTTGGCAGTTCAGGCTGGACTGTTTCCATGAGGCACAGGGTCAAGACTGATTTGCATATGGCTCGGTCTAAACTGGGGTGGCATAGTGGGAAAAATTATGGATTTAACCCAGATCTATTGACTGGGGGTAAATGTTTGATCTGCTCTGTATTCTGTCCATCATCTGTGTGTCTTTTGTGGGATATGTGATGCCTGGATCTCTGATATATGGTAGCAGCCTAATTAGTATATGTGTTGCAACAAAAATATAAATACCTGTTTTAGCAACTTTTCTGTTAGTTTAATAATATTGAACCTAGTTCACTTATCATACTTTGATGATGTAATTTCTTGTGATGTGTTTATAGTTTAAAAAGTCACTTGACATAACTTACTGCAATGCATCAGGCTCAATATTGTGATGTAACTTTCTGTGATGTCATTGTAGCTCAAAAGGCACATGTTGTTACTTCTGCTACCCCTGATATTTTGGCAAATCAGCATCCCTGAACTGTGGTCCAGTAGTCAACTTGTATACCATGGTTATTTAAGGCAACCATTTGGCCTGATTTGGGAAATTAACTTTGAAGTTTAGTTTATTTTGCACACAACATAAGCTTGATTGTTGCTCTATTTATTGATCCAACAAGAATTAATGTAATAATGCGCTCTGCTGACAATTAAACCTGTGACTGCAACCTGCACACACAAGCCACCAATGGCTGTTTAATTTGCTTAACTATTGTTATGTTATGGGGTTTGTAAAGCGCATGGGTGCCACAGTAACCATGTGGTGATTCCAAAGATAACAGAAGAGGAGGGGCGGGCGGAGAACTAGGCAGGAAATAGCCAGGTCTTTAGAGCCTTCCTGAAAGCCCCATGATGTTGTATGCTTTTGATAGTACATGGAAAAACATTCCAGAGAGAGGAAGCTAAAACACGGAACGACCAACCTTGGTTACTTCAAAGATATGTGTCTTTTTCAATAGGAGAATCTCTGATTTACTTGCTTTCAACTGTAGGTAATTAGCTGCCATCCAATCAGCAATGGCCTTCATGTTGTTTTGAAACTGAGCTATATATTGAGCCGAGTTGTTCGAGAGAGAGACCACAAGCTGAGTATCATCAGCGTAAGAGGCCATCGAGAGGCCCCTGCTTTTCACAACTCCGGCTAGGGGTTGTATGTATATATTGAATAGTGTCTTGCTCAAGGCTGAACCCTGCGGAACCCCATGCCGTGCGATATGTAGCTGAGAGCTAAAGGGAGGGGAGATCACTTGAAAGGATCTATCTAACAGAAAAGATGTTAACCAGTTTAGAGCGGAGTCATCGAGGCCGATCTCTTGTAAACGTTGCAGCAGAGTCTTGTGCGATACGGTGTCGAAAGCAGCACTGAGATCGAGAAGGATCAGGGCAGAGGTGTTGCTCTTGATCAGAAAACTCCGCAAATGTTCAGTAACTGCCAGTAGAGCCGACTCGGTGCTGTGATCGGGTCTAAAGATATTTTGAGAGGGGTCCAGTATTTTTTTAGACTCTGCAAACTTGGTCAAGATAGAGTTAATGTAAGACTCAGTAACTTTGGCCACTAAAGGAAGCAGTGAAATTGGGCTGAAGTTTTCAGGTTTAGATGAGTCCAAAGTGGGCTTTTTTAGTAAAGGGATGACCATGGCATGTTTCCAACTTGCAGATAGTAGGTAAAGAGCTGCGGTGGACATTTCTGGAGCTGATCAGGTTTGAGTGGATCAGATGGTGATCCAGATTTAATTTTGTTGCACAGGATGCTTAATACTTCATAGGATAGGGCCGGGAATGAGGATAGCAAGATTACAGAGCGTCTAGACAAATTTGTGAGGCCTACAGTGTTGGTAGAGGGGAGGAAAGATTTGTAGATGTCTTCAACCTTTTTGACGAAGAAAGTGGCTAAAGCTTCACATTGAGAGTTAGAAGTGATGATCGGTGTGCTTGCTGAGGAGGGATTTCTAATATCATTCAGCAAGGAAACAAAGATTTTTGCTGGATTTCTGCTATTTTTGATATTTTCTGCGAAGTAATCGGCTTGCTATTTACATAAAAATTTATGATAAGCTTTAATAGCTAAGCAGTATTGTATTTCAAGGACTGGGTGGTAATGACATCTCCATGCACACTCTAAAACTTTGCAATTTTTCCTCATATGGGTTAGAGCTTAGTTAAACCAGGGACAGGTATATGTTCTGCGGCTATGCGTGTATTTGATGGGGATGCATTTGTCAAGGTAAAGCATGAGCCATTCCTGGAGGAGGCTATTGGCTGCTTCATGGTCAGCAGGCAGTTGAGGCATGTGAGTCAGTAGAGTATTTTGAAAAAGATGAACATCTAACTTGTGCCAAGGGTGTTTCAAAACATGCTTGGAGTGGGTGCACAGCAACAGGGTTATACCACGAAATGTCATAGATATAAGGAAATGATCTGAACTTGCTATGGGGAGGGGGGGATGGACTTTTAGGGAGGGTATATTGGATTAAACCGAGTCTAACAGGTGACCAGCTGAATGCGTCAAGTTAGGGACACATTGTGATAGTTGGCAGGCAGCGAGATCCGCCAAGAAGTTAGAGATCTCCCCGTCTTGACTGTCCTCCATGTGGGGGTTCAGGTCCCCCACAATGTTGAAATTAGCAAATTCAGCTACCAGAATGGCAGCTAAGTTGATGAGTGCTTCCCTGAAATTTGATGAAGTGAAGTGAAGTTACAGTTTAGTGAAATTTTAAAGAGGCCGCTTTCACAGCCCACAATCATCTCACTGGTTAAACTGCAAGCATAGCTGGATTTGCAAATGACCGCAATAGCTCCTCCTCTGCTGCCCTTTCAATTAAGTTTCTATATGGAATATCCCTGAGGTAGCGCCAGCTGTGGCTCAGCCACCGTTTCAGCAGTAAACCAGGAATCTATTAGAAAGAGAATATCAGGTGCTTCCTCTTGGATCAGATCAAATACATCAGTATGGTGTTTTACAAGTAAGCGACAGTTGAGACTGAGAAATTTGAAGGTCTGAGGGAAGGGGCTGCAACATGCTTGCCTATTCCGATTATATATTTGCATTGCTCAGAGCAGAAAGGGTGATCGTCTGATTAATACAGGGATTCATAGTTCCTCTCTGTGAGCAGAGCTCTTATTGGGAGCAGACTTGTGTATGGAGGTCCAAACGGGGAGAGGGCTTGGCGCCTGGTAACGTTCAGGCACGGACTGGCGAAGACGGGCTTGCCTTTGGCGCACCAGCAGCATGCCTGCTGCGTGGACTGGCATGAAATAGCTGGCAGCACATTGTCACTAACATCCACCTGCAGTAGGTCCAACTCTCCTGGAGTGCCCGGTTCTCCCGAGCGCCCGGCTCCCCCGGCGCACCCGGCTGCCCCTGCCCCTCGTCCCCTTTCCCTCCCGGGTGGGCCACTACCCATGTCCTCAAGGCTTTCTGAAGCTCCTCTCTCTTGGCGCCTCGCCAGACAGACACCCCCATCCCCTGACAGAACTCCTTCAGCTGCGCCACCGTATACATTTCTAGTTTGGCCAGCTTGAACTCCATCCTGACAGGTGGGTTCCCAGACAATTCAAGGGAAAACACTAGGACGTAGGCAACAGGTTCACAACAGGAGCCTATACACTCAAACGGAGAGTGAAGGGCAATTTGCTTGCGTTAGGATAGGTGTCCAATTGCGACGCACACTGAATCCCCGTGGGGTGCTGCACAAGCGCAAGTCCCAATCCCACCGCTGCCACCAATGTTAGAACTGGGGTCGCCAATTCCGACATGGTAGCTTGGCGCGAGGTAGGAAGGCACCCGAAGGCAATGTGTAAAGCACTGGTGCAGCACTCACTCACACGGATTCAGCCATGCGCACACAATGAAGGACGCCACCACAGAGGTTTTGTGAAACACAAGATTCTTTATCTATTGTAAGTCTCAGGGTATCAATTCATTTCAGGATGAACGCAATTAATTTCAAGGCAACGACCATAATCAGTACATTCAATTACTTTCAGCAATGCAGGTTAGAAGAACAATTAATTCATGGCATTAATCAATCAGGGCGTTTCAGGACAACAGTTAACCCATTGGGATAATCACAGAACAACCGTCCTTGTCGTCAACTATCGGAATCAGTGCATCAGGTACTTCATACCGTGGAACAAAGTAGTGCATGCCCATACAACAATTAATTCCTTCCCGGGGGCAAACAGTGCATGTTTAAACAGCAATTAATTTACTCCTGTGGGGCAAACAGTGCATTGTTACGCAACCATTACTTCACTCCTGGAAGGCAAACGGTGCATTTCTCTGGTACCAATCACTTCCTTCCTACCGCTAGACTACCAGGGCTCAGTCCCACACTGAGTTGCTCCTTTCTTGGGTCTTCAGGCCCCGGGCAACAAGCAGTTAATTGGGGGGGTTCTGGGGGCCCAGGGCCAATCTCTAGAAGGAGGGGGCGGTAGCGGGGCTACCTCGCTGAACGGGGGTGACTCCTGGGCAGCCCGCGCAATTTCCCGCCGACCATCTGCCCTCCTTCTCAGGGGAATTACCTTATGCCGGGGCCTCCGCTCGCTGCAGGAAGTTCTGGGTCAGGTGGGAGCCCGCGCAGGCAAAGCGGGATCCCCGCGGCCCACACTCACGATGGGGGCGAGGCAGGGGGTGTCCGAGCCGGTCCCAGCTCCCCGGCGTCTTCCTCGTTTCGTACCGAGCCGAGCACCGGCCTGGTGGGGCGCGCCCACAGCGGCCAATCCCAGCGCGGCTAGCTGGGGGCGCAGCAGCCTCGTCCAATGGCTGCTCAGCGGTGGCGGGGGCGTGGCTGGTGACACGGCCGGTGCCCCAGTCACATGACACAGGACACGCTGGCTTCACTGGCCCTGCGCAGGCCTTCCCAATGCCGCGACGGCCCTCTCCAGGCTACGGGGGCCGCGGCGGGGATGTTGGCAGTCGGCGATCCTTCAGGCAGCCGGCGACGGGCTGCAGCGGCGCCCCCTTCTTCCCAGCACCCGGGCCGCGGCGGTGATCCTCGGCAGGCAAGCACTCCTGGGCCTCAGCGGGGGGGGGGTCGCAGGTACCCAGTTGCAACGGCAATTTGGGGGGCATGCAGCGCTCGGCAGGCTTAGCGCTAGGGAGACACAACCTGAATGGGGACAGCGGTAGCTCTGCAAAATTCTGGGCTGCGGCAGTGATGGCTTGCAGCGCTTGGGGCCTTAGCGCTTGGGAGACACGGCAGGGGAGAAGAGAAGCACGGCAGCAGCTCATTGATGCTAGGCCCAGTAGCGCTCAGAAACTCCACAGCGCTTAGGAACAGTCTGGGCAGATTCATCTTCTGTGGAGCACAGTCCCAGCTGGGCAGCGCTAGGTGGGCACAGCGCTTTAACTGTGGCTGCTGTAGGGCTCATAACAGATAGTCCACGTCTCCAGGGCAGCACTTCTCTTAGGAGGGGATGGAAGATGATGGCAGGCCTCCCTGGCAGGCTTAGAAGGGTGAGAAGGGGGTTAAGTTGGCAGGCATCAGAGGCAGGGTGGGTCCCCGCAGCACACTGGAGATGGTCCCCTGGGATACCCCCTCATCAGGCAAGATCAGCAGGTAGGCAGAGTCCCTCATCTAACTTGGGTACAGCAGGGCCTAGACTCAGTCAGTCCCAGTAGTGTAGGTTTCTCCCCTAGGCCCAACCGCCTACACTCCGGCAGAGGTTCCCCCAGGTCCAGTGGTGTCCCCACTGACTAGTCAGGTTTCCCTCCTTTCCTCTTATACCCCCAGGTCAGGTGACCCTCCTGCAAAGGCGGCAAAGCAAAATCCCTCCCAGGGCTGGAAGGTTCCAGGAGATTCCACATAATAATCTATGAGACAAAAAGGCGGGATGGAAAAAGATAATGTATCTAAATATCCCAGACTGCTCCTGACTACTAGTATGTATATGCAATGGCCACTCCGCAGTACCAGGGGCCTGTGGCAGCCATGTTGTTAGGAGAGAGCACCTGCACCTCAGCACTGTTTAGCAGTGTTAAGGCGCCCAGAGACCTAGGGCCAACAAAAAGATGGCGGCAAAAATGAGTCAACAAGGGCAAAAAAACGGGGTAGACCACCCTAGGGCTGACAGGTCTAACACATCCCCACAGTTGTGATCCTGGATAAAACCCGACTGGCGTCTTGTCCAATAAATGGCAGAGTCTGCAAGTCCCATCCCCACAGTTGCGATCCTGGATAAAACCCGACTGGTCAGGATCCACCATGCCCTGCATGTCTGGAGGCCAAAATACTGGTGAAAATGTTCAGATCCACGTTGAGCAGGGAAATTGGGCTGTATGAAGCACACTCGCGAGGGTCCTTTCCTGGCTTAGGAATGACCACTACCTCCGCCATTGACATCGACAGAGTGAGATCACCAGATGCACTAAAGGTGTTGAACAACCTCGCCAGCAAAGGAGTGAGGTCTGGCACAAAGATTTAACAGAATTCGACAGGTGAGCGGTCCGCTCCCGGTGCCTTGCCGGCCGAAAGGCCCTAGATAGCTCGTAAAACTTCATTGGAGCTAATGTCCACGTCTAAACTGGCAGCTACCGGGGCCGTCAGCGGGGTCACTGGTGTCTCTGGCCACAGCAGGATCCAGGATATCGGCTGGATAGAGAGCCTTATAGAAGGCCTCAAATTCGGATGCTATGTCCCCGTCTGCATGCAAGATCTCCCCTGGTTCGGTCATGATTTCCGCAACCCGACGTGTCGTCGTCTCAGACCGCAAAGCGTGTGCTAGGAGTCGCCCCGCCTTGTTCCCCCCTTCATAATTGCACTGTTTGGTACGGAGTAGGGCGTATTCAGCAAGATCGAGGACCAATGCCCGCAGTTGCTTTCTCGCCTGTGTGAGCAGGCACCGAGTTTAGACCGCCCCGGTGTGGTGGTGTACCTCCTCAAGCTCCCGGATTTGGTCCTCCAATTCCCCCCCTCTTGGCCTTACGGTCCTTGTTTAAGCCCTCTGCGATAGCGATAAAGCGGCCCCAGATGACCGCCTTCAGAGCATTCCAAAGCATAGCGATCCCCACTGAGCCCAAGTCGTTCACTTCCAGATACGCCTTGATAGCGCCACGTAGTTGAGCAATATTAGCGTCGTACGTGAGTAGTTTGCAGTTTAAGCGCCACGAACTCTGCTGAGGGGCGCCGCCCGGGAGAAGGAGCATTGAGACGACTGGGGAGTGATCCGAGAGTGCTGCGACCCCAATAGATACGTCCTCAGTGGCCGCCGTGACCCTGGGGGAGGTCTAAAAAAGGTCAATACGAGCATACGTTAGATGGGCCGCAGAGAAGAAGGTATACTCCCGTGCTGTTGGGAAGCGATGGTGTCAAGCATCTGTGAGACTCGCCTCCCTCAGTCTCTGAAGCATCATGTCAGAGATCGAGCCCATGTGTCCCACCCGTAATGTCGACGTATTCAATGACGCGATCCTCATCAGGTGACTCCAATATTGATCTTATAGCGTCTCGTAAGAAGGCTTCTTGATGTTCATTGGCACTATAGACCGAGGCTGTCGTATGTACCCTCTCACCCAGTAGCACCCTCAGGGCCAGGAGGTGACCCGTAATCTCCGGGAGTGTTCCCACCACTTTCCCCTGAAAATGCGTGGCCAGAAGAATCACCACACCAGCCCTCTTTCCCAAACCTGACGAAAAATATTGTCTATCGAACCAAGTCTGCCCGCATGAAGTGAGTCTCCTGTAGGAGGCAAATATCACACTTGGCATCACTCAACAAGGCTAGGGAGCGCACGCATTTTTACTGCTGAATTAAGGCCCCACATATTGAAGCTCATAACGAATACCTTAAGACGTGTCATGGAAAAGGGAAATGGGGCTCCATTGCACACTGGGCGCACCGGTCATGGACAAAACCAGCCACCTCCAGGCACCCACTCCTCCCCCACTCGTCCAGCCCCAAGCTCCCAGCGCCAGCCGTCTCTTCACCCGCCAGAGCTCTACAGAGTGGACTTCTCGTGCAACAGGACAACCTCATCATGCGCCAGGGAAGGTCGGGTAGGCCTCAAAGTAGGCAACCAGCGCAGCCCAGCAAATGAAAAACAAATAATGCACACCGCACGCCTCCCCCATGTACCCATCTGGGCTGCCCTCCCAACCAAAGGGGCACCCTCCTCCTCATCGACACCCGCCTCCCCTAACTGCAAAGGGTGAAGATTCACCCTACCTGCCCGTGGAATGGTGTCATTTCGCACAAGCTGCATAAAATCCTCACTTGGATGCAGAAGAGGTAAAGAAGAAAAGTGAGAACAAGAAGGAGGGAAGTAAAGGGAAAGTGAACAAAAGGAAACCTCAAAGTCTTTTCCCAACAATAACGTAGCACACCAACGTGCAGGGGTCCATGAGTCCGACGGTCTTTCATCACCACTCCAAGGGTGGGGTTCCCCCCCCAAGACCAATAGCACAAGGTACTAGGCTCGGACAATTCTCCCCGACTTATGAAGTCAGGACAACAACTGGTCGATTCAGTCACCGGCTTGTGCAGCAGAGTACTCCCGGTCCATCACTTGTCGCAGTAGGGTTTCCCTCTCGGTACGGCGTTCTGCTTCTGTGAGCTTTGCCTGGGCCCCCCTCATGGGGCCCCGTCTCCTGCTCTGTCGTCGAGGTCTTCCTGATGCTGGACCCCTTCCGCTGTATCTGAATTCTCAGCTGATGACATGGCAGATCCAAGGACAGCCTTCGCCTCCTGCAAATTACGCACCCCATGTGTTTCTTTGTTCCAAACAAAGGAAAGTCTGAGCAGGTGCCCCCTGCTCACGGAGGAAAGTTGTGGCCGGCTGCAGCTCCTTATGCCTCTGGAGGGTGAGGGGCGAGAGGTCCTGGTACACCCCCACCTGGAGGCCTTCAAACTCCCCCGTGGGGTGATCATGAATGGCAGCCATAATGACCTGCTTCTGCCTGTAGGAGTGGAGACAGGTCTGGATATTCTACGCCTGGCCGGGATTCAAGGCAGGGCGCCCGGCGCTGTGGGTGCGATCCAGCGTTATCTCTTGATCCTTCAGGGCCGGAGCCATGTGCTTAAAGAGGCAGAGAACCCAGTCTTCGAGCTTACCACCGTCCGCCCAGAGTGGTACGCCTTTAATGTGGATGTTGAATCGCCTGAAACGGTTCTCCAAGTCCTCCATCTTAAGGTAGAGCTTAAGACCTGCTTCTCCCGGAGGGCGATGAGTTCTCTGGTGTGTTCAGCAAGCTCCTCGTCCTGCCTGTCTCCATTACGCTCCAGAATGTCCACTCTATCCCCTACTTCGCCGAGATCTGCTCTGAGTTGCTTAATATCAGCAGCTAGGTCTTGTTACAGCGTGGCGAAGTCGTCCCGCAGTGCGCCGAAGAGCTGCTCCATGAACTCCTTTGTGATGGGCTCGACAGAGTGGTCAGTGGCTGGCTCCATCGTGGCGGCGTTGGGCTGTGACCCGTGAGAGTCAGTGCTGGGCCCCCAGTCTTCTTCTCTCTCGGTTTCTGAAGGAGGTCTTTGATAGAAGATTCCTTACTTGGGCGGTTCTTTTTGCCTCGTTGGGTGGCCATACCCGGCTGTGCGCTGTCGGGGAACCAATGCTTCCCCAACGGCTGTCAAGCCCTGTTCCGGAGGGTGTCGCTGAGCCCCTGGGGACAATGGCACTCGTTCGAGATGACCAAAACAGGGAGGCAGTCGGGCCTGCCATCACAACTAGGTCCTGAGCGTGCCACCCGGTAGTCTAGGTGGGCGGGGGACCATGGGGGCCTGCCTGAGGATGCAGAGGGCATCCTCTTTACTGCATCCTCTTTACTGTCAGTGCAGGGGCACCCCACTGTCAAGGCTTCAGTGGGCACCATGCCCCGGCCAGGCGATCCTCTTTCTGTGCCCTTCTGTGACACCGGGGCTCCACAATACAGGCCGCGTGGCTCTGTGGTCCCACCAGGTGCGTCAGCTTTCCCGCTTCAAGCGTTTCCTCCATGCAAGGCCTCACCTCCAGTCCCGGGAATTCTACTTGGGGGAGGCGATGGGAGGATGAACGCGCTTCAGGAGCCAAGGCCACCACGGTCTTCCAGACAACCCCTCCAATGTGGGGCCAGTCCACCACGGGGCCTCTCAGAGCAACGCTCCGCATCTCCCAGCACTGCGCCCACATGGTATGGCCGGCGCGAGCGGCGCGAGCGGTGCGAGCGGCGCGTGCCCCAGTGGATGCAACCGCCACTAGAATGTCCGCGCCGATCAGCCCCCTGCTGCTGCCCAGAAATCAGATGATACACCCCCGGGGGAGATTCAAAATGGCGGCTGTTAGTCCCGTCATAGAAGAGATGAGGGATTAGCTGGTCAGGAACGTCAGCTTACTAAAAATGTTCAGTCAGTCGGCATTTCTATATGTTCTGACATCTGCTCCCTCGATGTGGCTGATTTACGTTGTGCTGGAAACTAAGAAAAGCTCCCGGTCTCTCCGCCTTTGCCGAGCGGTTCACGGAGATGCAGCCATCTTCTCTGGGCGCTAGCCATGCCCCCCCCCCCAGTATACTTTATATTGAAACTGTACTCAGGCTTGAATACTGATGAAAACTAATAAAGAATTGTTTAAAAATAAAATAATGTAATTATACACCGTCCTTAAACATACCCCTTTTTCTTCCATCAACAGCGTTCCTTTGCTCGCCAGTTGCTCAAGTCCCAATACAGAAATGACTTCCATACAAGGCTGTTACAGTAATATAAGCCACAAAGTGTTTTCTGTGACATTTGCTCAGTGTCATTGCTCAGTGCTCCCTTCTTTCAAGGGCCCCTTATTAATTAATTTCACTCTGTTTCTCAATTCTGTCTCTTTCACTGTTTCTCTGTCTGCCTGTCCCCACCTTACCCCTGTAGCTTTCTATCTGCCTCTCTTTCTCTCTTCTGTCATCTCTTGCTCTTTTATCTTTTTACCACCTGACCTCACCCCCTTTAACTCCCTCTACCTCTCTTAATACCTTTTTCTAACTTACGGTTCACCTCACCTTCCTCTATCTTGCCTTCCTCTCAACCTCTATCTTGCTATACATTATCTTTCTCTACCTCATCAATGTTATGTTATACGTGAATTGTAGAGCACGGCTAATCACCCATTAGAGTGTCAAGCACTGAGTAGTGCAGGTGTTCTGCTTGGGTTTTTGGATCAGATAGAACCCGCTCATCAGAGCCTCACTAACCCAGCCAGAACGTTACCCCCTCCCTAGGGCCTGTTTACAATAGTGCAACCACATATATCTACCACCTAAGGACAGGGAATTCCTACTATACATACCAAGACCTCTTATAATCGGCGGCCTCGCGATCCCATACGGATCCAGACCTCTCTGCCCATACGACAGTATCACAAGTGGCGGCCTCACGATCCCATACGAATCCAGACCTCTCTGCCCATACGACAGTATCACAAATGGCGGCCTCACGATCCCATACGAATCCAGACCTCTCTACCCAGACGGCAGTCTCAGACAGTATCACAAGCGGCGGCCTCGCGATCCCATACGAATCCAGACCTCTCTACCCAGACGGCAGTCTCAGCACGAGTGGCGGCCTCGCGATCCCATACGAATCCAGACCTCTCTGCCCATACGACAGTATCACAAGTGGCGGCCTCGCGATCCCATACGAATCCAGACCTCTCTGCCCATACAACAGTATCACAAGCGGCGGCCTCGCGATCCCATACGAATCCAGACCTCTCTACCCAGACGGCAGTTTCAGCACAAGTGGCGGCCTCGCGATCCCATACGAATCCAGACCTCTCTGCCCATACGACAGTATCACAAGTGGCGGCCTCGCGATCCCATACGAATCCAGACCTCTCTACCCAGACGGCAGTCTCAGCACAAGTGGCGGCCTCGCGATCCCATACGAATCCAGACCTCTCTGCCCATACGACAGTATCACAAGTGGCGGCCTCGCGATCCCATACGGATCCAGACCTCTCTGCCCATACGACAGTATCACAAGTGGCGGCCTCGCGATCCCATACGAATCCAGACCTCTCTGCCCATACGACAGTATCACAAATGGCGGCCTCGCGATCCCATACGAATCCAGACCTCTCTACCCCGACGGCAGTCTCATACAACAGTTCATCCTATGATCACCATAACATACAAAAAGGGAATCAGTCTCACTATTCATCAGATCACACAAGGACTGCCAGTTCAAGCATAGCCTGTTCTCTGGTTCGAGGGGCTCCTCTTTCCCTTATTCAGTTACCACTTACCTGATCAGGGTTAACATCTGTTCATGTAGCCGCAGCTGACTAGAAGAATAGGCTACCCTCTCATACAAGAACACGCAGCACATGTTGGTTCACTACAAACTGGGTACTTTATTACTCATCACATACGCAATCACATAACATTACAATATGACACATAACCTGCAAAGCAAAGTGAAAGATTAAGTTGTACACTCTAATAAGAAAGGGTCGACATCACCTTAGTAGTGTGTAGCCTGCACTCAGTGGTCATCTAGGTTCCCTTCTCGTCTGTGCCTCGGCTCGCCTGGAAGTCACACCTCCACAGTCACGGATACATGTCTGCACCACTATGCGCTGTTCTCTTCACCCTTCTCCGAGTCACTGGGACCTCTTCCTTATCGGCTACTCTCTCCTCTCTGGCTATTCTGCTAGGAGAGTATCGGTCTCTCGGTTCTTCTCCGCCTTCAAGATGGCGTCTGTCTTCCCTGGAATAAGTAGTAGCTTTACTGCTAACGGCTAGATGCCGCCTACGGACTGAACATGTAACTGCCTCAGACTTTCACTAATATAGAGGTGCGTTTCCTCATGGAAAATTCCGGCCCGTAACCTGCCGCCCATCAAATTCTTGTACCTCCCCGTACCAAGGACACGTTCCCAGCCGGCCGGCCTGATGTAGTGTCTTCGGCATGAAGAAAAATACAATCCTTCGATAAGGGCCGGCCTGAACCGGTTCTCTCCAAGCGAATAACACCTCATAACTAAAACATTACATTTGACCTAGAAGCATCCCAAGCTGCCGGAGCAGAAAGAAAGATGGAGTCTCTCCCGTTTGAGGCCTACCAGGCCTGAATTCAGCACGGCTCCATGAAATACCCTCACTACAGGACAGGTTATCCCTAATACTAACGAATATATCCCCTAGGCTATGTGTGCAAGCCCTGATCTATGGGGAAGAGCACAGGATCATGTCGAAGTGCCTAGTAAATAGGCTCCATTCACTACTCTAACCCTTAGACTTGAATGATAAGAGACTGAAGTCACATTCAATCATTCCTCAACACAAGAAGGCCGGGAAAATCGAGCAGAACATTTCACCCTTGACTTCAGTCTATTATACATTCATTAAACAGAACTAATATCTGTGGAAGAATAATATGAAACAAAACTAACTGATCTATGTCTAGTACCAGGTGTGCAGAATTGAAATAGTGAAGGAATACACTGAATAAAGCAACAGATAGAAATCAAAATGCCAACAGTAATCAGAATACCTCCTAATATCTGACGTAACATATGCAAATCAGGTAACCAATTAAAGAGCCAGTCAAACCAGCCCTGGTCAATGTGTTTTCTAACTTCTTCTGTCAAGTCATGTAGTTTGTCAATGTGAGCTTGAATGGATTTTGTATGATCAGACAAGTTAAAACAACAAAGACCCTCAAAGTCAGAACAATTGTGTCCATGTTTAAGCAAAAGATAATCGATGGCCGCTCGATTTTGCAAGATAGCTCTACGTTCACCCTGGGCGTCTAATAGCATGTCAGACAGGACTGTAGAAGTATGATTGATGGATTTTACCATCCAGCAGGCCATTTTCCCAATAGATTTGGCATTATAAACTGCCAAAGCAGGAACACCAACAATTGAAATAGCCAGGCTAAGGTATTCAGACTTGGAATATAAATGCAAAGATGAGTCACAATCCTCCTGTAACCTCACTGTATCTCGAATCATACGAGAGTTGGCATTCGGATGCGATGAAAACATTAACAAGCTCAGTCTAGTAATGGCACAAGGGCCTCCAGAAATATTAGCAGGGATATACGGCCAGGAAGTATTACCACATGAGAAAAGCCATCCGGCAGGTAGTAACATCGTGCGATAATGACTGGGGGTAACTACCAAACTCTTGCAAGTCATGTTATTCTGAACAGAAGTACATGTTTTTGGTGTCCTTTGAAGGCACAAAGTTCGTTCATGAGCGGTGAATGAAGTGGCACCTTTCAATCTTAAACGCATACATTCAGAAATCGCACTAGGATCACAAGGAAGGAAAAAACACAAATCACCCTGTGTGATATTATAGGTAACTATTTGGGACTGGATGGGGGGTATCGGGTCTGACAGTACAGTACACAAGGGGCAATACTCATGGGCAGCAAAATCGCCCAGAAGAACATTGGGGCGAGCATTCGATATATTAAAAATATGAGTCAAAGTCTCCAATGAAGCAGGGACAGCAACTAAACAAGTCGCTAGAATGTCAGACACCGATCTCATCGGTGTCAAGCAGAAATGAGGGGCTTTAGTCACTTGTTTGGCTAATGTAATTCAAAAGTTCGACGACGAATCCCACGCAGCGAAGGAACGCGACACTCGGGTTCTCAACTCAGCCCGGGTTGATGGGATCCCTCCTCTCTCGTCGTACCAGCCCAAAAGGAGTCCAATGCCGACACATCCTGCAGCAACAGTCCAAAGAATGATCTGAAAGAGAATCAAATACAGGCATTATTCATTCTCGTAAGTAACATTTGTCAGCCGGGACTGCTTCCCAGCTATCTTTCCCTGGTCTCATAACTAAAATGGTGTTGTCTTGACCGGTTGCAATGATTTCTGCTTGTTCAGGGGGATTCTTAGGCGACTGCACCCAAACTCTGGCCCCAGGATTATCTGTGGAGCCAAAACCTTTCTGGCCACGTACAGTTAGCAACGTTGGGGCAGTACCTTTTGTGATCTCACCACTGAAAACAGGCATTATTAGCAATTGAGCCACTCGGTCAGTTTGATGTATCAGTAAGTCAACCTCACTGCTATTCAGCAGGAGCACCTTAATCTCTCCCTGATAATCACTATCAATTATTCCTCCAAGCACCTGAATGCCTTTTACAGCCAGCCCCGATCTAGGGGCGATTAATCCGAAATTTCCAGTTGGTATATGAACACCAACACCAGTTTCAATGATGACTCGATCCTTACATTTTATAACGGTGTTATCCATGGCATGCAGGTCTAAACCTGCCGACCCTGGGGTCGCTCTACATGGAGCCAAAGCTCCGGGAGTAATCTCCCAGTACATCACGGTCTCTCTGATTTCATTGGGCTTAGCATCAACATTCGGAGGAAACAAACGCATAAGTGGGGATTCAGCATTTAGAAAAGGACGGTTATTCAAAATCAATAGCGCTTGAGGCAAAAAGTCTCGCCAATTCTTATACTTGTCATCTGTTAATTTACGTAGCTGATCTTTCAGCAGTCCATTCAACCTCTCCACAAGACCCGAGGCCTGTGGATAATATGGTATATGAAACACCCATTCAATATTGTTTTCCACACAGAATTCCTGTACCAATCTTCCACGAAAATGGGATGCATTATCAGATTGAATTTGGAATGGCACACCATAATACATCATAATCAATTCCAATGTTTTAATAGTATTCAATTGGGTAGCTTGCTTACAGGGAAGGGCCACCAGCAGGCCACTGTATGTATCAACAATAGTGCAAACATATTGACAATTCCTACTCATAGGAAGTGGACCAATGTAATCAATGTGCCAAATTTGAGCGGGCAATTTCCCGCGATGTAAATGACCTTTAACAGTTTGGGGCACTTTGCGCTGCCTGATATGCTGACAAATGGGACAATGTAGAATAACATTTTTGATTAAATCTAGGGGAATATAAATTCCTCGATCAGCAGCCCACCTGCTAGTGGCTTTCTCTCCAAAGTGTCCTGCTTTCTGGTGGGCCCATTTCGCCAATCCCGCAATATCAGAATCTTGCCTGTCCACCACTGCCTCAGCAATTTTAGATTTCTCATCTGCAATGTTATGAAAGAATTTGTCAAGAGAGTCTATCGGGGTATGAGCATCCACATGGAAGATTGTAACAGTACTCTGTGGGAGCATTTCCCAAATCTCCTGCCATAATTCTTTTCCCCACAGTTCCTTTGAATGGATTTTCCAACTATGGGAATGCCAAGTCGGTAACCAAACTGCCAGTCCATTGGCAGTAGACCAAGAATCGGTGAAAATATGACATGTGCCAGGTAACTCTTGTTTCAGAACTTGATAAACAGCATAGAGTTCAGCAAATTGACTGCTCTTACCCTCACCAGTTGTACTCAGCAATTTTTGTGTGATCGGATTATAGGACACTGCCTTCCAATGCTGTTTCGTCCCTATGAACCTTGCTGAACCATCCGTAAACCAGACATGGTTTCTGTCCTCTGCGGACAAATCATCAAAAGGTCTACCCCACTTAACAGGAGATTCCTGTACCAAAGGTACGGAACATTCACTCTCAGTCTCAGTCGATGGCGCCCGTGCCACCTGCTCATGCAAAGATGCAACTCCTTTTTGTCCCACACGTGCCCTGTCTTGTATATACCATTTCCATTTAATCACACTCGCCTCTTGAGCGTGTCCAATTCGGTGAGTTTTCGGCGAACTCATAACCCACTGCATGATAGGAATTTCAGGTCGCAAAACTATATCATGTCCCAAAGTCAATTGCTCGGTATCCACCAGAGCCCAATAACATGCAAGTAACTGTTTCTCAAAAGGTGTATAACGCTCACCAGCATCAGGTAACTTTTTGGTCCAGAAACCTAACGGTACTCTACTCTTGCCTTGTTTCTGCCACAAACTCCAATTCGCATAAAGGCCTTGTACAGACACATTCAAATCCACATCACCATCACATACAGGCCATAAATCCAGAGCATGCTGAATTGCTTCTTTTGCCAGACTGAACGCATCTTGCTGTGGTTTATCCCATTCAAATGCATTCTTTTTACGAGTGACATGGTACAAAGGGGCCAATATTTGACTCAAATGAGGAATATGCTGGCGCCAAAAACCAAACAAACCAATTAAGCTTTGGGCTTCTTTCCTATTCCTCGGAACTGCAAAATCAAGAATTTTCTGTTTAACCTGAGGGATCACTTCTCGGTGCCCCTCATGCCAATTAATACCCAAAAATTTCACAGCCTGGGAAGGACCTTGTAATTTGTCCGGGTTGATTTCCCAACCTTTCTCACGCAGGCACTCAATGACTCTGTCCAATTGGGTCTGAACTTCTTCTTGTGTTTCGCCTTGGATTAAAATATCATCAATATAGTGACATATCTGAATTTGCGGATGAACCGGTACCTCAGCCAAATGCTCTGCCACCAGCCGGTGACATATCGTAGGACTATGCACATAGCCCTGGGGAAGACTTCTAAACGTCATCTGACGCCCGTTCCACGTAAAACTGAATTGTTCCTGACACTCAGGGGCAATCGGAATCGAAAAGAAAGCATTAGCAATATCAATGGACGCATACCATGTACCTGGATGTTTTTGGATTCTTTCAATTAGGGTAATAACATCCGGTACTGCAACAGTCAAAGAGGGTGTGTGTCTATTCAATTCTCGATAATCAACAGTCATGCGCCAAGAATTATCACTCTTACGTACAGGCCAAACAGGATTATTCCAAGCAGAAGTAACTGGGGTTATAACTCCTGCATCCACCAACTCCTGAATAGTGGTACTAATCTCTTCATGACCACCTGGAATACGATACTGCTTCTGACGAACCACCTTTGTCGCCTGGGGAACTTTTATGGGGGGCATTCTTAAACGACCAACCCGTACAGGCCTGGACGATATATAATGTTTAGTTCCAAATTGGTAACATCCATCATCTAAGTGCAAAGTCATTCCTTTCAAAATATCAATTCCAATTATGAATTCTAAGAGTGGTACCACTAATACAGAGTATTCTTTTCTAGGAATTCTACCTATTCTCATTTCAAGTAAAGTTTGAACTGCGGGAGTTTCCTTTCCACTTAATACGGTAATTGTACAAGGCTGACCTTTAAACTTCTTTGATTTTCCATGAATAAGAGTGGCCTCCGCTCCTGTATCTACCAATGCTCGGGCCCTTTGGATATTACGATGTCTCCAATAAATATCAATATCTACATAGGGTCTATTATCTCTGTGAGCCCATCTGTGTACTGGAGCTTGACCTATTTCCTAGTCATTTTTACTGCGTTCTGTGTACCAGGATAAATCAGGATAAAGACTCTCACGTTTCCCAGGTATCGATACCTCCTGTTCATATCCATCTCCATTACGAAATGGATTCCTGTCCTCTGCATTGTACTGCGGGTTTCGATCGGCCAATCTGTGTCGATCCTCTCTCCTTCTCAACTCAGGGGATTGATCCCTATCATCTCTACGTCTGCTGTTAACATAATCATCTCTCCCCCTCTCTCTCCCTGTCTCTCTCACGACGGGGGGACAAATCACGTACATAACGTCGATCATCACGACGATCAGAGCGCCCACGGCGGTCGTCATCACCGCTACCGTCAGAAAAACCACGATCACACTCAGTCGTCCGAACACGCCGGGCACCCTCCTTTCGATCCAAGCCACGTTTGCGAAACATTTCCCACAAACGAGAAGTAGTCTCACCGTCAATGTCCTCCTTCCGCACACCATCGGCCATAAGACCAAAAAACATATCACGTCTAGTAAGTTTATTGTCACCAGGAGTACGAGTGTCAGGCCGGGATTGCCGTTCAGGTTTAAACCACTCACCCAACTCACCGAGTTGGCGTACCGATTCCAGCACCATAGACAATATGTTACCAGTCTGATTAATCAATAAAGTCATCATGACCTGCTTATAAGCAACAGGGGAAGAACGAATAATACGATTCCGCACAGAAGATGTCAACAAACCATCAAGCAACCTGTCAGCAGTATTAAAAAAAATTGCCGTTTTCATCACCTCCTCTTTGAGACGTTGTGCAGCATCGCGCAAAGTATACCACGGTTTGTCATTCACAGGCCAGTCAGACTCAGTAGGATATTTTTGATTACAACCCTCAGTCGCCAATTGAAGCAAAGAAATTTGACCACCAACATTAAAGTTACGAAAATGATCCTGTACAGTAGAATCCGAACTCAAGGAACAAAACTTCAAACAATCGCCAGCATCCAACATAATGCCAGCAGCGCCTGTTAAATGGTAGCGGCAGTTTCAGTCGATAACCTTTCAAGTATTTGCCCGGCGGTAATCGCCTCTCATACCACTCGATAATTTACCAATGAAAGAGGCAGGCGCCAGAGACTGGAAGGCAGGAAACAAAGTTGTATTCCGTCGGAGCAGAACACATCAGATCAGACAGCAAGGTATCGTCACGAGGTGCTCTAACCGCATCTCTAAGACCTGGTCTCTTATACACCGGTTTATTGCTTTATTACACATAGTACATTCTTGAGATTCTCTTGATGCATGAAAGAACATCCCCTGAAGCCCCGGCTCAGATCCGATCCCACACATAGTTACAGTAGAGGTTCCCACCCTACCCGCAGTGGGAGATGGCTATCGCGCAGCAGGGAATTCCGCCAATTCCCGGGGGTGTGTGCGACCGGCCGGGTCTCAGGGGGTAGGGGCTTTGATCCACTGTAATCCCTTTGATGTGGGGTGTTTCCCTTACAGTAGGGGCAATAAACTGCATCCGCAGGGCTAGGTGGTGGCCTGGGACCAGTTCGGACAATGGGGCGCAGAGGAAGGGGGTTATCAAAGGAGCGGCATGACCATGTATGGGATGTCGGTCGGATGTGGTTCCGTAGCAGGGTCGCGCAGAAGGAGAGGGTTTATGGCCCGTGTATGAGAGAGCGGGGGCGGCCGGCGCGCGGGGGGATGCTTGCAGCGCCAGGGGAAAGCGCTGGCGATCGAGAATGAGCGGGGAGAGAGTGGGGTGCCAAAAATGGCGGCCGTGCATTCGCTGTGCGTGGCGCTGGGGAGAGGCAAGATGGCGCAGATAATGTTCAGTTTGCAAGCTAAATTTCCACAGTCCTCCCTTTTAACATATCTCGCCAGCTTGCCTGGCTGTCATTTATCTTCGTTAACCTTCAGCTATAATATCGTTAATGACTTTCGTACATTCCTTAAAGATACAGAGTTTTTAGGGCAGGCAGGAGTAATCTGACACATTTGCTTATAGTTACATACAGGTGATAAAGTAGGCGAGGAGGTAGTACACACAGAGTTACATCAGCTGTGCCGCATGTCAGGCCCAGGGACAGGAGGAGGGGAGTTTGTTTGAGCACAGATAGGATACTGTAAAGCAAACAGGATGTTTCCGGCAAAGCAAGGGATATTTTATACATTACTTAAGGCCCAGACATTGTGGATCGAAAATAGTCAGTATAGTCGTGTACAGGGCTGGTGTTGTATGAATGTTACTATACAAAGTTATCTTTGAATGGGTACAAGAAACAAAAATCTTAGAGAGTTGGCAGGGAAGACATCTACATACTTCATCCTCTCTCCCAACCACCGAGTAGTTGCGGACATATTTTTATCGGTTGCTGCATGATTGGTGTCTTTTAACTCTGATGTTAGTGTGTGCGTTACTAATCTATTAATCATTGCTGTGGTGCAAGTTTCTGTGGGTGTCCCTGTCCATCGTCTGGCCCCCTAGGTGCCGATTCCTGCGCCCGATACTGGTTGCAGGAAGCCTGACATCTGTCAACCTTCTAGTCTATAAAAAATTCGAACCGGCTTCTCCGGCAGAGGCTCGTTCGTCCCAACACAAGATTTGTTACTACATATTTCTTTCCGAGGACTGCTAAGTTTATAAAAAGAAAGTGCGAGGTGCTACTGTCACGGGTTCACGAGTATCCATTTCGGGGAGGAACATAAGCTAAGCATTATTTTTGCTGGCGACAATAGATAACCCTTTATCAGTTTAGGCGATGTATTATTAGTGAATAAGGTCATCAGCTGTGTCGTTCGAAATACTCTGAGGCGGCTAGTATAGGGCTGGGGTTATCTTGGGAGAATGGGGTGCTTTTAGACATTCTATTTCGGGGTAATTGGGCGGGGGTAATTCTGGGCGGTGGAGATGGTGTTGTTAAAGCTCTGAAAAAACGGAAACCACTGACATATAGTCCCCGTGATGAGGGCCAAATTGGGAGACATCAGTCGTCTTACCTGTCCCTTCTTTTCTCAGCCAATTAAGCTCAATATTTGTAGAAAGGAGAGGTAGTAACGTGGCAAAGTACGGTCGTTTTGTTTCAGTCAATTTGTTCGAACACCACCGTGCTCCAGGCCAATTATACACTTACCGAGGAGGTATGTGTCGTTAATTTATTCAAACAGAAAAGAGGGTAAGAAGGCTTTTTAGTGAGGGAGGGAGTGAGAGAGAGAGAGAGAGAGAGAGAGAGAGAGAGAAGGAGAGAGAGAGAGAGAGAGAGAGAGAGAGAGAGAGAGAGAGAGAGAGAGAGAGAGAGAGAGAGAGAGAGGTGTGCATCAAGTAGGCTATTTGGCATACATACGATACAAAACGAGAGAGACATGGGTAAGATAATAGGCCACTTGGTGCACACACAACATGGAGTAGCATGGGTCTGTTCCATGTAAGAAAACACAAGCGGGGAAAAGACATAAATTCGGTGATCACGTACACACAAATGCCGGATAGGGTGTGACAGTACATGCATCAAGCGCAGAAACTTAAGATGGAGACTCAGGGCTACGTTGAGCATCGGGACCTCTCCTTTCCTATCCTCCTTTCCTATGCATGCTGCGTACTTTCATTATTTTGTAGTTTATCCTAGGGGGTGTCGGACCCTGTATTCTCCTCCCTTTGATCGATGGTGAGCATTTCAATCATACAGTGACGCTCTCTCCAAGTGACCTAAGCATGAGATGCACACACATTCATACCGTGTAATTATAGCACACACGCACAATCATGCCATACAGTTTCTTATGTTCTCAATGGTGGTCAGCACTTCACGCACTATCTCACAATGTTTGTCTAAATTTTCCCTGATATTGAACTCGGTGCGGTCCATGTCCACTTCATTCTTCAGTCGGAGCTTCGTTGTGACCTATAGAGGGGAAAAAGAGGGGAGGGGATGTGCAGTATTCAAAGTACCCCAGCGTGCGCAGACACGAAAAAGTTCTACTTACCACGTACCAAGCTAGTCGCAGGAATGGGTGATACCACAGACCTATTATTCTCTTTGTCCGAGACAAAGATGCTCTAATTTATTTCATTTCCTAAATTCGGGTTCCCTTGTCATACATGCATTTCTCAATCGGTCGTGTATTAAGGTGCAAGATACCATACCGTGCGTTCGGCATATACCCTGAGCTATGGTTGACCATGGTTTAACAACTCTTGGAAAAAGATAGGTGTGATGGGTACAAATTCCGTTAATCAAAAAAGATTCAGGCAAATGGGGACTGCATTATCTGTTTTCTATTGCTTGGGGGTAACAATCATTTATTCAAATGAAGAAATCTTTATCAACCTATGTGATTAGTCATGGCACTGATTCCGTAATTCTTTCAAGAGACCCTTTATTTAAAACAATGTCAGCATACAAGATACGGGCCTACAACCGTTCAGGCCGGCCACGTGGTGGGGAGGCGTCGAGTGTCATGAGCAACGCTACTACGGCATAAAATCGGTTCCCTTCCCGCCCCTCCATGACCATCATGTGTGGAAGCATCGTATATATATATATATATATATATGTCTCTTTTTAACACAAATGTCACGTGACTGGGACGCCATAAGGGGTTGTAGGCCTCTCCTACATCGGCGCCATCTTGGGGCGAGGTCGGGCCAGAGTACAGTCTAAGTCTTTCCATGAATTAGCTGTTGGACCAGAATTCCTTTCAGTAGTTCGAGAACTTTCCTTAGCGTCAACTTTGCGTCAGCATGGCGTCACTGCGACCTCGTAGCAATGCCATGGTTCGTTCTTGGGGCGGGGCAGCAGGCGGGTTCTTCCGCCGATGCTTCGAACCAGTCTTTCTCACTGCACCAAGCGGAGGCAAGGTGGCTGCTGTCCGGGGCAAAGAGCAGTGGCAGCGGTTTGTCCTTACCGGAAGTCCGCGGGAGTCGAGTGTCAAATGACTCCAGCCGATTCTGCAAGGCTGAGGGGAGCATCTTGTCAAGGGTGGGGCCCATGCCCAAGCAGACAAGCTTTCGAGTCCAGAATTGTCTCACGGTGGGCTTTAGGCCTGGATCCGGAGGAGCCGACCGCCGGAGTTCAAGGGCAGCAGTAGCAGCAGCTCTTCGGTACAGCCACCGGAGAGGAGCCAACAGCAGTAACAACGGCAGTTCGGATGGTACTGCCACCGGGGTGATTCCAGTAGCAGCGACGACAGCAGTTTGGATGGTATCACCACCGGGGTGGGTCCCCGATTACTTGGCTGCGGGGGCCCACTCCCCGCGTCGGGAGCTAGTGGCGATCCTGGTGAACCCGTGCTTGGGCTGTTGTCCGGTGGTCGCGTGCAGCTCAGCTGGCCGGTGAGTCAAAGACTGTTGGGTGCAGCTTAGCTGGCCGGCGAGTCAAAGACGGTTTGGGTGCCCTCATCTGCTGGCGAGCCTCCACCTGGGGAGGTGGGGGAGGCCCGTCCGCGTCGCTTCCCCCCGTCAGGGCATCAGCCCTTATTAAAGAAAGAAGAAGAGAAAACGGAAAGGCCCGCACAGCGTGGCGGGCTCCGCCTTGGGGTTGCCAGAACTTCGGCGCTTCGTATAGCCTCCGGCCTATTCGCACAGTCGTCCGCCACTGATGTCAATGGATTTTTGCATGGCTTTTATAGCCCAAAGCCGACTAAAAGAACCGCCCAAAACAGGCCAATGTTGCAATTTCGAGGAAGGAGAGGCAAGGACGGTGTCACGTGGATGTTAAGGCTTTGGGATGGAGGTTGCAGCAGACTGTCATGTAAATAGTTGTTTTAAAACGTGTTTTAACCTGTTTACCCTGTTGGTGTGTTTGTTATATCTTATAAGTTATTAAAATGTTATAACTATACTACTTCGTTGGAGTGTTTGTACATATTTGCAATCTGATGACGAGCACAAGGAGGTTTACTGTGCAATCGAAAAATATCATAGCCCAATTGTGCGCGATCTAGCCCTAGTTTGGTGACGTCGATGGTGGGTGTCAGCAGGCTTCCGTTTGTGCTGGATTTTGTCATGCTTATTGGGCGGGGTGGGCAGTAGGGCAGACAGGTTTAGGTAGCGAGAGTAATGGAGTCGGGCTACCTCGTGGCCGTCTCGACCGTGAGCTTGACTCCTTCCCTTGGTTTCATATGTCCCACAAAGGGCTAACTCCTAGCGTTACTTTAGTTTTTGTAAGGCCAAAAAGGATACCACCAGTGCCTTTACTATTTTGTCGATTCCTGTTCGTTCATCCTTCGTTAATCGATTCATTCTGGTGGAATCTTTCTTTCCCATCTCATGGTCATCTAGCGTTATTGCCGATGTTGTGTTCAGCACAGGAGGCTCGGCCGGCGCGGAGGCCGTGAGGACCGAGGCCCCTGTACTGCTTTCGCTCGTGTTCGGGGGTTGTGGGTGTTGCACTACTGACTGGGAGGGTGCATATGGAGGGGGCATGTAAATGATCGGGGGACCTAACAGTAATTCGTCATTCGTTCGCTGCTTGGAGGACAACTCAGGGTAGAGCAAAGAAGGGGTCCTAACAGCGTACTGGCCTGATGTTTCGGGCTCCTGTCTTAGTTTAGTTTCCCTTCTCTCCTTTATTTCTCTTTCTAACTTCCTAGCGGCAAGGTGGGCTGCCTTTCGTAATTCCTTTCCTGCTTTTACTTCTTCCCTCTTTTTCCGTTGCGTTGCTTCTTTGCGCCACATGCAGATACTGTCAAGCATAGTAGGCGTCGTCTTATTGCTACGCAGGGCTATTTCTAGCACTTCTATCTTATGGTCGTCGAAGGATCCCATCAGTGGCCACTGACTCTCGGGGTCCTTCTTTGTATATTTATGCCATAGCTTGGTATAAGCTACGGCGACTAGTCCATATTTAGTGAACATGTCCTTATTAGGGGTGCCCTCCAGTGGAGCCGGATGGTTCACCTCTAATAAGCGGTCCGGGCAGAACCAACTACCAATCAGTGGGGAGAAGATAGGCATGACGGGTTTCAACGGGGACAAAAGTCAGCACTACCTATCTTTTCACTGCTTGCAAAGACTAGACAGAATATCTCTATTCTTCGTTATTTGTAAGCAGAGAATACCTCCAAAGAACCAATATCGAACAACTAGTGTTCGGACAATCAATCAATCAATCAATCAATGGGAGATAAAGATAGGCATGACGGGTTTCAACGGGGACAAAAGTCAGCATTACCTACCCTTCACTATTTGCAAAGACTAGACAAAATATTTCTATTCTACGTTATTTGCAAACAGAGAATATCTCAAAGAGCACTATTCTTCAAAACAATCAATGTTCGGACAATCAATCAGTGGGGAGATAAAGATAGGCACGACGGGTTTCAACGGGGACAAAAGTCTGCGTTACCTACCCTTCACTATCTGCAAAGGGAGAGAGAGAGAGTATTTCTACTCCTCCCCGTTTGTAGACAGCGAATATCTCAAAGAGAACAATCAATGAGCAAAATCAATGAGCAATACTAGTATTCAAAAAGCTTCGGACAATCAATCAATTATTTCGCAATTTGTCGTGTATCACGACCTTACCCGGACCGCGTGGACAGTTGCTCGTCTTCCGCCTCCAGCGCCCGATCGTCCTCTACTCTCCGTATTTGCCGCGGCACTCCTGATGGTTCCCAGTCAGGACCGTAGATCACTCGAGAGAGGTCTGCTCGGAACCAGTGAAGTTCGGATGATCGGCTGCCAGACGAGGGTCTATTGGGCAGGAGCTCTCCCGATCGTTGCAGTCGTTCACTCTGTCGTCGGGACCTCTCCCACTGGATCCACGTGTCGCTGATGGGCCCCACGTTTGGGACGCCAATTGTTAAATGGTAGCGGCAGTTTCAGTCGATAACCTTTCAAGTATTTGCCCGGCGGTAATCGCCTCTCATACCACTCGATAATTTACCAATGAAAGAGGCAGGCGCCGGAGACTGGAAGGCAGGAAACAAAGTTTTATTCCGTCGGAGCAGAACACATCAGATCAGACAGCAAGGTATCGTCACGAGGTGCTCTAACCGCATCTCTGAGACCTGGTCTCTTATACACCGGTTTATTGCTTTATTACACATAGTACATTCTTGAGATTCTCTTGATGCATGAAAGAACATCCCCTGAAGCCCCGGCTCAGATCCGATCCCACACATAGTTACAGTAGAGGTTCCCACCCTACCCGCAGTGGGAGATGGCTATCGCGCAGCAGGGAATTCCGCCAATTCCCGGGGGTGTGTGCGACCGGCCGGGTCTCAGGGGGTAGGGGCTTTGATCCACTGTAATCCCTTTGATGTGGGGTGTTTCCCTTACAGTAGGGGCAATAAACTGCATCCGCAGGGCTAGGTGGTGGCCTGGGACCAGTTCGGACAATGGGGCGCAGAGGAAGGGGGTTATCAAAGGAGCGGCATGACCATGTATGGGATGTCGGTCGGATGTGGTTCCGTAGCAGGGTCGCGCAGAAGGAGAGGGTTTATGGCCCGTGTATGAGAGAGCGGGGGCGGCCGGCGCGCGGGGGGATGCTTGCAGCGCCAGGGGAAAGCGCTGGCGATCGAGAATGAGCGGGGAGAGAGTGGGGTGCCAAAAATGGCGGCCGTGCATTCGCTGTGCGTGGCGCTGGGGAGAGGCAAGATGGCGCAGATAATGTTCAGTTTGCAAGCTAAATTTCCACAGCGCCCAGTTCATAAAGGCGCACCATCCATGTGAGTAAGGTCTCACCAGCTCGCTGCCGAAATCGCTGCAAAATATCACTAATTTCCTGTTGAGTAAAATCCTCCAAAGAGTCTAAAGCAATACCATTCGGAGCACCGGGAGCCTGCTGCAACTTCCGCCGAAAAACTGGATGCACCGAGACCGCGGGACGAGCAACACAAGGAGCTCGACCAGTACACATAGAGGAACAATCAGTGTAAGAAGCATCGACCCCACTCGAAGGACGAGCGCAATCATGGGGTGCACCATCAGAGGCGCAAGAAGCAGACTTACAATCACGGCCGGAGCGAGAGGACTCGCGCTTGGCAGACTCCTCACCCGAGGAAGGAGAATCACTCGAGTTCCAGATATTACCATCCCATTCATCAGGATTCCAATCCAGTCCGGCTTTCGCCACGACCAGACGCACCTTTCGCGTCGAAACCCGACCACGCCGATTCTTGTATTTATAACGAGCAATTCGCACAGCCGCCCTCTCGGCAATAGTTTGGTACGTATCAAGTTTGTCAGCAAGCAACTTATTTTGACACCGCAACAAAGTATGAGCATTCTGAATCTCAACAAAGTTCGCTTCCACATCCTTATGCAATTTCTGCAACTTCAACAACCTCTCATGCAGAATCCTGTACGCAGACAGAACAATCCAACCTCTGCGCCCCAAAACGGGAAGCTCATCACCCTTAGATACCGGCGCCTTCTGTAAACAAGTAATCACATTAGCCGGCTCCGCCAGCTCCAAAAAAGAATTCCAATTCTCACTCAAACCAGTAGAATCAGCCCACTCACGGGCTAAGGCTTCATAAGGCGTTGAATCCCAACCGGGAATATCAACGGGCAACTTAAAAGTAGATTTCGACTTTCTAGAAAACATCTTGGAAAAGAAAGAAAAAGAGACAAAGAGAAAGAAGAAAGAAGAAAGAGAAAAAAACTACACTCACAATTATATAGAAATAATATACAAACGAAACCACGCACGCGCCGAAAGCAAACACGATACAACTACAACGCACACAGGTTTCGTAAACGGTTCGTGACGCCAAATGTTCTGCTTGGGTTTTTGGATCAGATAGAACCCGCTCATCAGAGCCTCACTAACCCAGCCAGAACGTTACCCCCTCCCTAGGGCCTGTTTACAATAGTGCAACCACATATATCTACCACCTAAGGACAGGGAATTCCTACTATACATACCAAGACCTCTTATAATCGGCGGCCTCGCGATCCCATACGGATCCAGACCTCTCTGCCCATACGACAGTATCACAAGTGGCGGCCTCGCGATCCCATACGAATCCAGACCTCTCTGCCCATACGACAGTATCACAAATGGCGGCCTCACGATCCCATACGAATCCAGACCTCTCTACCCAGACGGCAGTCTCAGACAGTATCACAAGCGGCAGCCTCGCGATCCCATACGAATCCAGACCTCTCTACCCAGACGGCAGTCTCAGCACAAGTGGCGGCCTCGCGATCCCATACGAATCCAGACCTCTCTGCCCATACGACAGTATCACAAGTGGCGGCCTCGCGATCCCATACGAATCCAGACCTCTCTGCCCATACGACAGTATCACAAGCGGCGGCCTCGCGATCCCATACGAATCCAGACCTCTCTACCCAGACGGCAGTTTCAGGACAAGTGGCGGCCTCGCGATCCCATACGAATCCAGACCTCTCTGCCCATACGACAGTATCACAAGTGGCGGCCTCGCGATCCCATACGAATCCAGACCTCTCTACCCAGACGGCAGTCTCAGCACAAGTGGCGGCCTCGCGATCCCATACGAATCCAGACCTCTCTGCCCATACGACAGTATCACAAGTGGCGGCCTCGCGATCCCATACGGATCCAGACCTCTCTGCCCATACGACAGTATCACAAGTGGCGGCCTCGCGATCCCATACGAATCCAGACCTCTCTATCCCAACGGCAGTCTCATACAACAGTTCATCCTATGATCACCATAACATACAAAAAGGGAATCAGTCTCACTATTCATCAGATCACACAAGGACTGCCAGTTCAAGCATAGCCTGTTCTCTGGTTCGAGGGGCTCCTCTTTCCCTTATTCAGTTACCACTTACCTGATCAGGGTTAACATCTGTTCATGTAGCCGCAGCTGACTAGAAGAATAGGCTACCCTCTCATACAAGAACACGCAGCACATGTTGGTTCACTACAAACTGGGTACTTTATTACTCATCACATACGCAATCACATAACATTACAATATGACACATAACCTGCAAAGCAAAGTGAAAGATTAAGTTGTACACTCTAATAAGAAAGGGTCGACATCACCTTAGTAGTGTGTAGCCTGCACTCAGTGGTCATCTAGGTTCCCTTCTCGTCTGTGCCTCGGCTCGCCTGGAAGTCACACCTCCGCAGTCACGGATACATGTCTGCACCACTATGCGCTGTTCTCTTCACCCTTCTCCGAGTCACTGGGACCTCTTCCTTATCGGCTACTCTCTCCTCTCTGGCTATTCTGCTAGGAGAGTATCGGTCTCTCGGTTCTTCTCCGCCTTCAAGATGGCGTCTGTCTTCCCTGGAATAAGTAGTAGCTTTACTGCTAACGGCTAGATGCCGCCTACGGACTTAACATGTAACTGCCTCAGACTTTCACTAATATAGAGGTGCGTTTCCTCATGGAAAATTCCGGCCCGTAACCTGCCGCCCACCAAATTCTTGTACCTCCCCGTACCAAGGACACGTTCCCAGCCGGCCGGCCTGATGTAGTGTCTTCGGCATGAAGAAAAATACAATCCTTCGATAAGGGCCGGCCTGAACCGGTTCTCTCCAAGCGAATAACACCTCATAACTAAAACATTACATTTGACCTAGAAGCATCCCAAGCTGCCGGAGCAGAAAGAAAGATGGAGTCTCTCCCGTTTGAGGCCTACCAGGCCTGAATTCAGCACGGCTCCATGAAATACCCTCACTACAGGACAGGTTATCCCTAATACTAACGAATCTATCCCCTAGGCTATGTGTGCAAGCCCTGATCTATGGGGAAGAGCACAGGATCATGTCGAAGTGCCTAGTAAATAGGCTCCATTCACTACTCTAACCCTTAGACTTGAATGATAAGAGACTGAAGTCACATTCAATCATTCCTCAACACAAGAAGGCCGGGAAAATCGAGCAGAACAGCAGGCCTGAGGGGAGGAGAAGATCATGCCTGTTTCTTCTGGAAGAGCCATGTCTTGAGGTCCCTTAAGACATTCATGAGGGAGGGGGAGGTTCTGAAGAGTTTCTGGAGGTCTTTTCAGGTCTTGGCTGTTGGGTATGAGAAGGAGCGTTCTCCGCTTCTGGTCTTCTTGATGCAAAGGAGGTGAGATCTTTCCTGGGATGCAGATCAAAGGTGTCTGGTGGGTTGGTAGTAGTTTGGGCGATGGTTGAGATAAGCTGGACCAGTGTTGTAAAGAGCTTTGTAGGCATGGGTGAGTAGCTAGAACTTACATCTTTCCTGGACAGGAAGACAGTGTAAATTGTTGAGGTGTACAGAGATGTGGTTATTTTGAGGGATGTTCAGGATGCGTCTGTTTGCAGCATTCTGTGTGGTTTAGAGTCGATGTAGGACATGGTTTGGCATTCCCACATAGAGGGCCTTTCCGTAATCAAGTCTTCTTGCGATAAGAGCCTTGATGTCTGTTTGTCTGGTATTCAGGGGGATCCCAATGAAAATCTTCTGTAGCATTCGCAGTATGTGGAAGCATGATAAGGAGACGGTGTGGATCTGTCTGATCATAGAGAGGTTGGCATACAGGATGATCCTGAGGTTCTTGGCATGGTCAGGAGAGGGGGTAGGAAGGCCAGGTTCATAGGGCCACCAAGAGGTGTACCAGGGGAAGTGGTTGCTGCCGAAGATTAGAACTTCAGTTTTGTCTGTGTTGAGCTGGAGTCAGATGTTTTTTATCCAAGCAGCAATGTTGTTCATGCAGTTGGCAAAGTATGTTTTGGTAGTGCTGGTTGAGACAGCAAGGGGGAGGAGAAGCTGTGTGTCTTCAGCTTGGAATACTATGTTTATGCTGTGGGGTCTGATGTCTGCGAGCGGCATCATTTAGATGTTGAAGAATGTCGGACTGAACGATTATCCTTGAGGGACTTGGAAGATGAGTTTCTTGGGTTCTGCGGTGTATGGTGTGAGAAGTTGGCCTGGTATATGCTGTCCACTAATTATAGTGGGCACCTTGCACCAGTCCAAACAACCCCTATTGATGATAGGTTAAAGACAACCTTTATTGAAAGCTATCCTAGTGGTAGCTATGGAGAGCAGCCTTCAGGCTAAGTCTTGAAGGAATGTAAAGCAGCTTGTTTTACCAGTCTATATTCTCTTGAATGGCTAAATGAAAGGCAACCACACCAGGTATATATATATAAAATATATGTATTTATTTCTAAACACACCCTACTAGTCTCTTTATGAGGCTACAGGTCTAAACACATAAGTTACACTTCAAATAGTACAGTAAAATAGCACAAATACACGTCAGGCCCTAGGGACGAGCCAAACCAAATACTAAAATAGTGGTATAAGAACCACGACTTAACTAGACACAAGGCCTAGAGCCTGTAGAATAGCTGGGACCCCCAGGAACCACACAAGGTAGTGACACAGGGGACCCACGGGGGCCGTGTGCAGTGTGAGAACACAGCCGCAAGCTCCCGTTAGCTTCTATGGGGAAAGTAGCGGTTAGATTTTTGAAGATTAGGGACACTTGGAAATGAGTCAGGGGCAAACCCATTTGGACTTAGACAGTTCCAGGGTCAACACCCATGGGAGCACCGGAATACTCGAGTTATCTCACCCAGGGAAGCCGGGTGCATAGGTGTCAAATGCTGTCGGGTCGCACTGTCGGGAAGATGCGAAGTGTCCGAAGAGATCCAAGGCTGGATCAAAGTTGAGAAGAACCTGAAAGCAGAGGGGACAGAGTCTGGCTCACTAGCTAGTGACCAGGATCACGATAGGCGAATGCCAACGATGTCGCATGATTTCAGGTGAAGGAGGTGAAGCTTGACTCAAGCAAAATAGACTTCAGAGGGTCCCTGTACTACGAAAGAGGGGTAGGTAGGCAGGGATTAAACAGTTCAAAAAACAGAAAATGTACCCCTAATTAGAAGGAAGCATCTCAATTACCACAGAAGAAGTCAAGAAGAACTTTTTTTATATATAGCTTTTTCTTGCATTTTTTATTATAAAAATATAGAAATATTAATCAATATATTTTTGTTTTTACACATACATAATTTAAAATGTTTTTTTCATTTTTGTTCAAAAAATATTAATTGATAGCCAGCTAATAGTCAGGCTGCAATCAACGAGGCAATACAATTAACAGACAAATAAACCACAAAAACATATAAAATTGACAATCAGTGCAAAAAATAAAGTAGAACACCATACAAATGTTTGAACTATACAAAAAATGCATTAGACATGGAAAGAAAACACACAGACAATTAAGCCTATCAACAGGTACGCCGACGCGCGTTTCGGAGCCTTCCTTCTTCAGGGCGTTGATGGCGATTCAAAGGACAAGGGAAATTCAACTAAAAGTGACAAATAATCAATACTTCAAAATTGACAGCAAAAAATAAACTAACTTTGCCTCGGAGTGTAATCTGTGGAGGAAGAGATGCCTCTGTTATCCTTTTATACAATACAATTTTCAGCAAAACAATTAATGCAAATATTTAAAAGGAAGCCAGTACACCAGAGAGTTTAGCATGCAACTAAATAAGTGTTTTAAGAGAAGAATAAACAGAAGTGATATGGTATATAAGTGGTCAGGGAAAAATTAAGAAAGAAAAAGATAGAACACTCCAGAACCATACATGAGTGACAGGAATATAGAAACACCATGACGAGTGACCCAAGAGTAAAAGACAAATAATAAAAACACAATACACACTTCTGGGAGTCAATCACAAAGTGTCATCCAGTTGGCCGGGGACTGAAGTGAGCAGAGAATATGTCAAAATCACAGTAAACTCAAGAATTACTCATTATTAGAGAGATCGGCCAGTTCAGCAGTGTATGTAAAAAGACTAAAAGAGAGAGAGAAGATGTCAGAATAAGTATAAAGGGGCCTTCATAGCAAATAACAACTAAACCACAACTAGCCTACCCTATATTAAAGGTATCAAAAACAATCAAAAGAACTTACATAGAGCAATATAGAAAATCACAGCTCATCGGGTTCAAATCTAGCTGACAAAGATAGGCGCCGTCTAGTTCAGAAAGGAATCGCGGGTAGGTATAGAATCAGGGGAATCTATGAGGAAAACATAAAGCCCTGATAAAAGGACCACTTATATACCATATCACTTCTGTTTATTCTTCTCTTAAAAAACGTATTTAGTTGCGTGCTAAACTCTCTGGTGTACTGGCTTCCTTTTAAATATTTGCATTAATTGTTTTGCTGAAAATTGTATTGTATAAAAGGATAACAGAGGCATCTCTTCCTCCACAGATTACCCTCCCGAGGCAAAGTTAGTTTATTTTTTGCTGTCAATTTTGAAGTATTGATTATTTGTCACTTTTAGTTGAATTTCCCTTGTCCTTTGAATCGCCATTAACGCCCTGAAGAAGGAAGGCTCCGAAACGCGCGTCGGCGTACCTGTTGATAGGCTTAATTGTCTGTGTGTTTTCTCTCCATGTCTAATGCATTTTTTGTATAGTTCAAACATTTGTATGGTGTTCTACTTTATTTTTTGCACTGATTGTCAATTTTATATGTTTTTGTGGTTTATTTGTCTGTTAATTGTATTGCCTCGTTGATTGCAGCCTGACTATTAGCTGGCTATCAATTAATAATTTTTGAACAAAAATGAAAAAAACATTTTAAATTATGTATGTGTAAAAACAAAAAATATTGATTAATATTTCTATATTTTTATAATAAAAAATGCAAGAAAAAGCTATATATATAAAAAGTTCTTCTTGACTTCTTCTGTGGTAATTGAGATGCTTCCTTCTAATTAGGGGTACATTTTCTGTTTTTTGAACAGTGAAGCTTGACTCTTCAGCCATGAAGACCAGGAGGCATCGAGGATGACCAGGAGCTGGATTCGAGCTGTTGCACAAAGGATGTCGAGTGCTTCAGTGTTGGTGCCCAGTCTGGACACAACAAGCCTTGGCAACAGCAACGCATGCAGAAAGAAGAAAGATGCTTTGGTGCAGACCCGCAAGGTCTGAGGGACTCACCACTTAGTAGGGAGTCAGGGCATGTCTGAAGCAACCAGGGAAGCCCAAGGAAAACCAAAGTTGCCTTCACAGGGACCCACCAGTCGACGGACCAGGGATCGCAAAGGGACCTCAAGAGGAATCACAAAATGGCAGGCCACGGGTCACTCGGGGTGACTAGGCTGACAATCTTCAGTGGATTCTCTGTTTGAGGCAGGGGCTACAAGTAACCCCAAGCACAACTTCAAGAAACGGCGAGAAGTCAATGCACTTGCAAAAGTGCACGGTGACCAGGAGTTCCGGTTCCACGTTACTCACGAGGGCTGTGGGTCTCAGCTTTGCTGGAAACTCTGGTCGGCCTCTGAGAAGTCTGGAAATCCTCTTCCTGTGTTGCAAAGTGTTCGGCGTCCGGCGGCGGCTTCGGAGATGCAGACCAGCAATTTATTCATGGGTGCCTGCTAAGCAGGGGAGTCACTCTTTGACCCGAAGGGAGATTTCTTCAGTCCTCTAATCTTGAGTAGAGCGTCGAAGTTCCAGGATTCAGTTTCAGAGTTTCGTCCAGGGATACCTAAAGTCCTGTTGCCAGAGGTTCCTTACTTATACCTAAGGAAGGGGTTGGACTAGCTCTGGGGACCCACCTATGGGAGGGTTAGGAAAGAGGGGTGGCTACACCCATTTCCTTTGTCCAGTTTCATGCCAGAGCAGGGGCTGGAAGCCCCTGAACCGGTTTGAGCTGGACTGCGCACAGGGACACCAAATGTGCCCCCAGTGCAGGACTTCAAAGCACTCTGAGAGTTCTCCCACCCAGCCCCAATACACATCAGCCTGTCTAGGAGGTGGCTACATCTCCCTGTGACAGGAAACCTATTGTCCAGGCCTCCCTTGCCGGAGTTTCGGTCAGCAGCAGGAGTCCAGACCCATGTCTGTGGCTGCAGCATCCATTTTGTGATGCCAGGGCTCTGTTAAGTTGGTACCGGGTATACCGGTGCTGTCATGTCTCTCCCTCTAGAAGGGTGGGATCATATTCTCACATCAGAAATTGATGTGGGGGTTTGATTCCAAGGAGTTTGACAAGAAATACCACATGTTTCCGTGCAGTCTGTCCAAAGTTAAAATTAACCGTTTTAGATATAATGCACTTAAGAGTATATGGTGAGGCTGCAGTACTGACAACCCCGGAGAAGAGATTCCGAAGGCTCTCACATATAACCAAGCACCCTGCCTTCAGGATTGATAAGGCCTGCCATACGGGTGACTGATAGTTTTCTATGTGCAGTGATAGGTGAGATATAGTGAACCTATATCTCAGTAAGGGGTGCATGCACCACCTTACTCAGGCTGCAGTAGCATACCCGTGGTGTCATTTTGGAGTGATTTCCAGGGGTGGCATAATACATGCTTCAGCCCCTGGTAGGCCTTTGGAGTACATATGCCCTAGGCACATAGTATAGCATATACTAGGGACTTATAAGGGCACCTCAGAATACAATCTGTGATGTACCTAAGGTACATGGAATCAATTTAGAGAGGAAGCAGCTAGGCTGGGGTCCTGAATAGCAGGGCCCCAGCCAGACTAAAGTCGAAAAACAGTGTTACAGCAGCAAAAAGTGGGGGTAACCATGTGAAGCAGATCCTACTCTCCTACACAACCCCCCCCCCCCCCAAACGCAGGGACATTAAACTAACCTTGACCAGTTGAGTCGTCATGTTATAAGTGGAAATATCTGGAGAGTCCACCTGCATTGGCATGGTTACTCCCAAGTCTATGTTCCACTGTATAGTCCATCCCCTGTAGGGAAATGGACCACCTGAGAAGTTTGGGGTTTTCACCTTTCATCTGTTTTAGCCATAAGAAGAGGGGCTTATGGTCTGTCTTAACAATGAAGTGAGTACCAACCGAGTATGGCCTCAACTTCTTCAGAGCCCAAACCACAGCAAAGGCCTCCCTCTCAATGGCTGACCAACGTTTCTCTCTGGATGTCAACCTTCTGCTTATGAAAGCTACTGGCTGATCCTGACCTTCATCATTCAACTGTGACAGTACAGACCCTACCCCCAACTCAGATGCATCTGTTTGTACAATGAACTTTTTGGAGTAACCAGGACTTTGCAGAATGGGAGCAGTCCACATGGCCTGCTTCAGGTCTTCAAATGCCTTTTGACAGCTAACTGTCAACTGAACCTTTTTGGGCATTTTCTTAGAGGTTACGTCATTCAGGGGTGTCACTATATATCCATACCCCTTGACAAATCTTCTGTAATACCCAGTCAGGCCTAAGAAGGCTCTCACCTGAGTCTGGGTAGTGGGAGCAACCCAGTCCATTATGGTCTGGACTTTGCTCTGCAATGGTTGAACCTGGCCTCCACCTACAAGGTGGCCCAGGTACACAACCTGACTCTGCCCTATCTGACACTTAGTAGCCTTGATAGCTGGGCCTGTTTTATGCAGGGCCTCCAAAACATTCCTTAGGTGGATCGGGTGATCCTCCCAGGTGGAGCTAAAGACAGCAGTATCATCAAGATATGCTTCACTATAGACTTCCAGGCCTGTAGGACTTGATTCACCAACCGTTGGAAAGTGGCAGGTGCATTCTTCAAACAAGAGGGCATTACCACAAATTGATAGTGCCCTCTAGGGGTAGAAAATGCTATCTTTGGCTTTGCATCATCGGCTAGTTTAATCTGCCAGTAGCCAGCTGTCAAGTCAAATGTGCTTAGAAACTTGGCTGAGGCCAAAGTATCTATTAACTCATCTGCCCTTGGGATGGGATGGGCATCAGCCCTAGTGACTGCATTGAGACCTCTGTAATCCACACAAAACCTCATCTCTCTCTTGCCATCTTTGGTGTGAGGTTTAGGCACAAGGACTACTGGACTAGCCCAAGGGCTATCTGAGGGTTCATTGACTCCCAAATCCAACATCTTTTGGACTTCTGTCCTTATACAGTCCCTGACATGATCAGGTTGCCTGTAGATCTTATTCTTCACAGGCAGACTGTCCCCAGTGTCCACTTCAGGAGTGCACCAGGTGGTCTGACTTGGAGTCAGAGAAAACATATGTCTAATCGGGCTGAGAAGTTTTCTGCAGTCAGTTTGTTGCTGGACAGTGAGGCTGCCTGCCAAGGCTACATCATCTACTGATCCATCATCAGGGTTCTGAGAGAGCAGGTCAGGGAGTGGGTAACTCTCTTCCTCCTGTCCCTCATCTGTAGCCATGAGCAAGCCCATGTCTGCCATGTTAACATTTGGTTTTAGTCTGTTGACATGAAGTACCCTGTGGGGACTCCTAGGGGTTCCAAGGTCTACCAAGTAGGTGACCTCCCCTTTCTGTTCAATAATTGAATGTGGGCCACTCAATTTGTCCTGGAGGGCTGCTGGGGCCACAGTCTCTAACAACCACACTTTCTGCCCTGGCTAGTAAACAGTCAGCACAGCCTTTTGGTCATGCCAGGCCTTTTGCAATTCCTGGCTAGCCTCAAGGTTTTGAGTTGCCTTTTTCACATACTCAGCCATCCTGGAGCGGAGACCAAGTACATAGTCCACTATGTCCTGTTTAGGGGGTTTGAGAGGTAACTCCCATCCCTCCTTCACCATACACAAAGGACCCCTAACAGGGTGGCCAAACAATAGTTCAAAAGGGATGTAACCAACCCCCTTTTGTGGCACCTCCCGGTAGGCAAACAAAAGGCAAGGCAAAAGGATGTCCCATCTGCGCCTAAACTTTTCTGGGAGACCTTTGATCATGCCCTTTAAGGTTTTGTTGAATCTTTCAACTAAACCATTGCATTGTGGGTGATAGGGTGAGGTGAATTTGTAATTCACTCCACACTCCTTCCACATTGCAGTCAAGTAACTTGACATGAAGTTTGCATCCCTGTCAGATACTACCTCCTTAGGAAAGCCCACTCTTGAGAATACACCCAAGAGGGCTCTTGCCACCACAGGTGCTGTAGTGGTCCTAAGTGGAATGACCTCTGGGTAGCTAGTGGCATGGTCCACCACCACCAGGATAAATATGTGCCCAGATGCTGTTTGAGGATCCATGGGACCAAAAATGTCAATCCCTACCCCCTCAAAGGAAACCCCCCACCACAGGTTGTGGTTCCACCTGCCTTGCCACTGGCTTGGCAGGTCACACAGGAGCGACAAAACTCCTTAGTGTCTTCAGACATGTGAGGCCAGTGAAAGTGAGGGAAAATTCTGTCCCAAGTCTTGTTCTGGCCCAGGTGTCTTGCTAAGGGAATATCATGGGCTAGTGTCAATAAGAAGACCCTAAACTTCAGAGGTATAACCAACCTACTGGAAGCACCAGGCTTGGAGTCTCTACACTCTGAATAAAGGAATCCATCATCCCAATAAATGTTATGGGTGCCACTAACACAATCTCTAACCTTCCTCTACGCTTTTTTTCTTCCTCTGAAAGACTCAATAGAGGATACAATTCACCCAGTATTCCTCTATGAACAAGAGGATTGATGGGAGGTTGGTTGGAAACCCAAATGATGACAATGATCACTTTGATGGGATTCCAATAATCCAGAAGGGTCATTTTATTATGTAATTTCCTCTTTTTCTTGTATATTGTTTTTTATCTTGATCCTTTCTTGGTGACACTCAGTTTGAGAGTTTTGCGCACATTGTTCTATATCAATAATTCACACTGTTGGATAAATAGCCATCATTCTAGACCACGGATTATATGTATGTTTTTGTGACACTTAGAAATGAGTCAGGACCAAACCCCTTTGGGCTCAGGAAGTTCTAGGGTCAACACCCACGGCGCACCGGAGTACCAGGGAAGCCGGGCGCATAGGTGTCAAATGGTGTTGTGTCACGTCGTTGTTTTCAATGGGAGCTGGCAAAGAAGTGCTGCTGCAGGGAAGATGCGAAGTGTTCGAAGAGATCCAAGGCTGGATCGAAGTCGAGGAGAACCTGAAAGCAGAGGGGACAGAGTCTGTATCACTAGCCAGTGACCAGGAGCACGATAGGCGTATGCCCACCGATGTCGGGTGATTTCAGGTGAAGGAGGTCAAGCTTGACTCTTCAGCCACGAGGACCAGGAGGCGTCGAGGATGACCAGGAGCTGGATTCGAGCTGTCCCACGAAGGATGTCGAGTGCTGCAGCGTCGGTGCCCGGATTGGACACAACAAGCCTTGGCAACAGCAACCCACGTAGAAAGGAGAAAGATGCTTCGGTGCAGACGAGAAAGGTCTGAGGGACTCACCACTTGGTAGGGAGTCAGGGCATGCCTGGAGCAACCAGGGAAGCCCAAGAAAAATCAAAGTTGCCTTCACAGGGACCCACTAGTCGACGGACCAGGGATCGCGAAGGGACCTCGAGAGGAATCTCAAAATGGCGGCCCACGGGTCACATTAGGGGTGACTAGGCCGACAATCTTCAATGGATTCTCTGCTCGAGGTGGGGGCTACAAGTAACCCCAAGCACGACTCCAAGAAACGTCGAGAACTCAATGCACTTGCAAAAGTGCACAGGGACCAGGAGTTCTGGTTCCACGTTACTCATGAGGGCTGCGGGTCTCAGCTTTGCTGGGGACTCGGATCGGCCTCTGAGAAGTCTGGAAATCCTCTTCCTGTGTTGCAAAGTCTTCAGCGTCCGGCGGGAGCTTCGGAGATTCAGACCAACAATTGCTTCATTGGTGCCTGCCAAGTAGGGGAGTCACTCCTTGACCCCAAAGGAGATTTCTTCAGTCCTCCAATCTTCAGTAGAGCGTCGAAGTTCCAGGATTCAGTTGCAGCATTTCATCCAGGGATATCTAAAGTCCTGTTTCCAGGGGTTCCTTACTTATACCTAAGGAAGGGGTTGGACTAGCTCTGGGAACCCACCTATGGGAGGGTTTGGAAAGAGGGGTGGCTACATCCATTTCCTTTGTCCAGTTTTGTGCCAGAGCTGGGGCTGGAAGCCCCTGAACCGGTTTGAGCTGGACTATGCACAGAGACACCAAATGTGCCCCCAGTGCAGGACTTCAAAGCACTCTGAGAGTGCTGCCACCCAGCCCCAATACACATCAGCCTGTCTGGGAGGTGGTTACACCTCGCTGTGACAGGAAACCTATTGTTCAGGCCTCCCCTGCCGGAGTTGTGGTCAGCAGCAGGAGGCCAGACCTGTGTCTGTGGCTGCAGCATCCATTTTGTGATGCCAGGGCTCTGTTGAGTTGTTACCAAGTATACCGGTGCTGTCATGTCTCTCCCTCTAGAAGGGTGGAATCATATTCTCACATTGATGTGGGGTATGATTCCAAGGTGTTTGACACCAAACACCACATGTTTCCGTGCAGTCAGTCCAAAGTTAGCATTAACCGTTTTAGATATAATGCACTTAAGAGTATATGGTCAGGTTGCACTACTGACAACCCCGGAGAAGAGATTCCGAAGGCTGCAGAGGGGCTCAGCTCATGCCTGGGCACCCTCTCACATATAACCAAGCACCCTGCCTTCAGCATTGATAAGGCCTGCCATAGGGGTGACTGATAGGTTTGTATGTGCAGTGATAGGTGAGATGTAGTGAACCTATATCTCAGTAAGGGGTGCATGTGTTGCAGGGATTCTGCATTTGCACAGAACTATGCGCAGGAGACCAGGACCTCAGAGAATTGTGGTGTACCAGAAAACTCCCCTCAGAACCCAGAACCCCTTATCCGACTAGCTTAGTATCCCATTCGTTAGCCTAGATCTAGCTAGGCGGTCCCAATGTATAGACAAACCAGAACAAGCGACTTAGATATTTCTCAGGAGTGGTGGGAATCCGAAATACCTGTTCGTACTTATTTGTTAGTCCACAACATAATAATACAGACACGGTAAAGTTTAAAGAGTTTATTTTATAAACCTCGCGTCCTAAGATGCAGTACTTTGGCTAACACTAGCAGACTAACAGTACAGATCAGAACCATAAGCATTATTACAATACCATATATGATGAAAGGAGCAATCATACTAATAATGACAGTGGTAGGGTGCCACACTCCTTTCACTAAAATCTAATACATTATTATTATTAGACTATTAGAAGGTCTCTTAGGCTAACAGGGGGGACCCCATACCGTATAGATCAGCTTAGTAGAATCACATCAAAGGATCAGCTCTCACAGCATGCATCAGCTCTTCTGTTCGAATGAATGTAAAACCAAACTGTTCTGCAATATTAAAGACGCTTGTCCTTCAGATATTGGCAGCTGTATGCATGATATGTCTAACAAGTGGTACGATCAATCTAAACACAGCACTCTGTACCTTCTAGTGACCCAGACGCGTTCTTTGCATGATGTGCAGACCAAGGGCACATTTCACGGTTAAGAATGTGAAACAACAGTTTGTTATCCTGTAAGGCAAAGTCGAGTCAGCATTTCTAAAATGAATAACACATAACAACAGTGTCGTGTGCAGCGCAGCAGAAACGACAAGCTTGCTTGCTAACCATGATCTCGGTTATGCTAACTTTGTGTTGTAAATAGGGCGTGGCTTAATCCATCTCACACCCCCCCATGATCGGAGCACTAACCAATAGGGATACACTTATCAAGAACGCAGAGTTCAAGTGATTTAGAACGGAACCAAGGGCATATAATGTAAGTGTAAAGTCCGAGAATAAAAAAATGATCGTTTAAAAAATGAAAAAATGATGTGGTAAAAAATAAGCAAAACTTTCGCAGAAAATTAACAATTCTGGATGCAAGCTGCATTGACAATGTCAATCAGTCAATCCATGAAGGTATATGCACCGTAAGTTGCAACTGCTTCCAAGAGGAAATCATTGGAGCGTTCTGCAAAAGTATCTGCCATCCAATTGAGCAAGGGAAAGGAACACACATGTTCATCAATTATCGGAGTATCCATCACCATGATAGGACAACTGTCAGTCTCTTCAATATAACTCCTTTCAAGGAAATCAATAGCTGCCTCTCCGATATCCCAGTTTCCAAGGACTCCGTGTGCAGCACCCAAAGCCATAAACCCGACACCAGAACAGTCGAATTCATGAGCCACTAAGGGACACATTAGTTCATCAAAATCCGGGTCAGGTGACGCCAAGTTTGACAGGCACAAGTCCAGAGCCCATTGGAAGGGACAATCTAGGCAATGAAAAACAGGTTGCACACACGTAAAAAAGGGAAACCGGAAACACAATCCATACTTGACGCTTAATACCGCCAGTGGTAAGGTGCTGTAGAAATCAAGCATCCGGCTACGAAGATGGAGCAAGCGCAGCATTCTGTCTTGCAACTCCCGGTGTGCAGCCATATCGAAGTGCGCAAATCAACAAGAGGATCCCAGCCACCAAAGCGAGGAGCAAGGGGAACCCTCCGAAGACACTTGAAAAAATAGAATGTAAAAATGCGGGGATCACACCAAAAACAGTCTGGAAAGCTGTCACGAGGCCCAAGCCCACAATTTTAAAAAAATGAACAAGGCCAGTCGTAGACGAAGCATTAAAGATAATTTGAATCAAGGTTCCAAAATGGAGGGGGAGGTCGGTATTTAAAAGAGCTTGTACCTCAGTGCGTGTGTTCGCAACATTAAGAAGAAATGTTTCACGGGACGAAGTCAACGCAACCTCTTTTTTAGACAAAAGAGCCCTTATTCTGCTCATCCTATTGAACTCTGCGTTCAAGGTTGGAATCGCTGGCCAGATGGATATGTCGAGTCGGCCTTGCGGGGGCGGGAAAAGGACGTTATTACAGCAAACTACTTTTTGTGAAACAGTCACTATGTAAGGAATACCCACTAGCATCCCACAGCAAGCTTCACTATTTAAAAGCAAATAACTACCGTTGGCAAGCAGCTTAAAAGAAGACGTTATAACTGGCATTGGAATCCCCTTTAGGACACAAGCTAAATTAGGAGCGTGTATATTGCAAGCGCCATGTAATTGTATATGTCTACAAACTACAGAGTGATCAGGAGCGGAATTGCATTCTTCACCTTTCAAGTAAACTTCCTTGCCATCCCTCACGCATCTGTAAGTGAACGGAAGTGACCAAACTTCATGCAGAAACGCATCACCAAGTTGTTCATATCTGCCGATAGCATAGTGTTTCATGCACGAACTAAACTTGAACAAACTGAACGGTAAAGTTACTAATCCGTGAATTAACCACACGGCTGAATTTAACTCAGCTACAGAAAAAGGTAAAGGTTCTAATTTTTCAATGTGCAGCAATGCATAAGTTGCATCTTTCATGGACATGAACTGCTGTTTTTCAGTCAAATTAAACGGAAGGAACAATGATGAAATATTCATGTAATCCCAAGGGACTTTCCCTGCCTTTAACGTTTGCAATGTCCATGCAAACTGCATAATTGAACGCAACTGATTTTGACCATGATACAACACAGATACATCATCTTGCACAATGTCTACGACAGAAGAAACAATATTATCTAATGTATAAATTCTAGAAGACAACGTATTAATACTATTATCTATCACAGCCAATACTTTTCCCATATTGGCCTGGTCAATAGCACGTAATCTAGAAGCAGCTTCATTTGCGACAATTTCCAGATTTCATTATAAATAGCATAAGCCCATCGTTTAGACCTGCCATTTGCAGGACCCTTAATAAAATCCTTTAAATCTATTTTGTCATTTAAGCGTGATAAATGAAGCTTAACTGAAGTTAACGTGGAATGTTGCAGCCATGACTGACATAATTTACCTACAGAGTAGGTAGTCACTGTGTGTGAAGATGTAAAACGAGGGTCAACCCTAAGTTGTGTATATCCAGTAGCCAAATCCAGAAACCGACGTTGACAGGAATCTGAGCTTGTTTGCCATACCAACCAACCCTCAGGATTCAATGTCGAAATATTGAAGGTGCCATTGGAAACAAGCGACTGCAACATAGTAAGGGAGAGATCTGAGTGATTTTCCCAACCAGGATAAGCACCCAGATCAGGGATCGAGGGGGAAATTAATTTTTTAGATATAGCCAATCCAAAACAGGTGGTCTGAAAAATAGATGAATTTAAAAATAAGATATGGTTTGGGATAAGACAGGCACGATGCAAAGCTTCTGTTCCTTGTACTTGCCACGGTTTAGTTCCCCAAACTGATTTAAGATCGACAGTAGCTTTCCATACGTCATAACCTCCAATAGCCAATTCATCCATTAAGGATTTGGAATATAATAATTTTGTGTGTGTCAGTCTGACCTTAGAAGTGGGTTCTACCGCTACCTTAAAATAAAAAGACTCAGGGTTTGACACACTAAAATCCGAAAAGTATGTGAATTTTTTCAATAAAGTGGCAGAGCTTCCGGGCATAGGGACAGGACAATGTTCCCATTGAGTGAAATTAACAAAATTTCTAAAAGTATTTGCTCTGTGTAGGAAATGTGTGCCATAATGTTGAAAACAAAACTGCTCATCATAGTTTGCAGTATTTAAATACAGATCTTCAGTATCAAATGCAGCATAATATTTTAAATCAGAAAACAGTGCTTCTATTGCTTGTACATCCCAATCATCTGAGCGGATGTTTTGTTTAACTACATCACCCATAGAAACACGAAAAACAGTTGGCACATTAATAACTTCGGTGGGACCATGAATTTGAAAGTTCACTGCATCCCAAGCAATGCCATCACGTACAGGCCAGGCGGTGATGTTCACAAACGTCTGGTCTCTTTTCATGATGTGTGATGAGGAATGGGGGGCCAAAGTTCCGTCAATTAATTGAATTGTAGAACGCTCATTCACGTAGTGTCCATTGATAAGTCTAAAAAACACTACCACAAAGCCAATTGTCATGAATAAAAAAATACCAATCAGCGCCAGCCAGATGTAAGTCCAAGGTGCAACCAAAAAATGTCTCTTGAACCAGGCAAAAAATATAGAAATTTTGGAAGGGGCAGTGGAAGTCAATGATTCAGTTTCAAAGGAAGACTGGGAGTGGGCAAGTGTTGTTGTATGTAATAAGGGCAAGGCGACTTCTGCAGGATAAGCATACTCAGGATCAGCGGGCAAACCACCAGCAGTAGGTGGTGGATCAGTTACTGTAATCATCTCAACGGAAACCTCAGGCACGATGATAGAGGGTGGCAACACAACAGAGTTTCTCAGCATTGAAGGGCAGGAAACCGAAGGTGTCATACTATGGAGAATCGGGAGCGCTTCTTCAGATGTAGAGGGCACGTGTTCCTTCGCAAGAGTGTCTCTTGCTTCTTGTAGATTCTGTAATACAGCACAGTGGTCATCGAGGTCAAAAGGCGCGGCAGCTGCCGCCATGTCTAGACCATCAAGGTCCGGAACAAACATTCTCACTCCAAAGAGCATCATGTACGGGGTCCGCCCACCCAGAGACCTTCTAGGGAGATTATTAAGTGCACGTTGGACGTCATACAAGTGGGCAAGCCAGTTCCGGCCTGTACCTAACACCTTGGCTGTCAACGATTGCTTTAGGTCACGGTTCATCCGTTCCACAACACTATTGCCCTCAGGCCGGTATGGAGACGAAAATTTGACTTGGACCCCCAAACTTCTCATTGCCTCTTTGTAAGCCTTAGAGGCGAACGCCGGGCCCTGATCAGAGTGAAGGGTACCACACGCAAAACTCCCTATAAAGACACGCAATGCTTTGATGACAGTCCTGGCATCAGCACTCCTTTGTGGCCACACCCACAGAAAACGTGTGCACGAATCCACTGCAACCAAGATGTACTTGTACACAGTATCAGAGGTAAAAGGACCGCAGTGATCTAAATAAACACACGCTAGTGGTTGATTAGATATATGCAGCTGTGTTGGAGGTGGACGCGCAACAGAAGAAGGTTTGATCTGCTGGCAAATGTCACAATTAAGTACATAAGCCCGCGCTTGTTTATACAAACCGTACCACCAGTAACGCTGCTGCAAAAGAGACACAGTTGCTGACACTCCAGCATGCGCAGACGCAACACCTTCGTGGGCAGCTGTTATCAGATTTGGTCTGCAGTCCGCGTTGGGAATCAATCTATCACCAACGTCGTTAATCCTCACTAATGGGACGTTATCAGGACTTAAGTGATAATGGTATCGAGAAGGGAAACCTCTAGGGAAGTTTGTCCCTGTCTCAGAAGCAGCTATAGCTGCTAAGATGTCTGCATCTATCTTAGATTTTGATCTTGTAACTGCTGCTACTAAATATGTCGCCACTGCTGTTTTAGCTGCCTCGTCAGCCAAACTGTTACCGACAGCATGGACACCAACTCGTTGGTGACCAAGAGTGTGAATTACATCCACAAGTGGCAGACTCCCTTTGAGTTCCGACACTCGAGCCCAAAGCGTTTTATGCTTCACTGCGCTACCTTTGGAATCACGAAAAACATTCATAATCCAAAAAAGTAAATTGTCGTTGTAAGATTGAACACAATAGTAAGAGTCACTCACTATAAGAGTAGTGACTCTGTGATCAGCAAACTCAAGTGCAAGCACCAGAGCACGAAGCTCCGCCAGTTGCACGGTACAATCACCCAATGACTGTGTATGCACTGCATCAGATTTGAACTCTCCATTCACGAAAGTACCGACTACAATTGCGCAAGCCGCTGAATAAGCGTGCCTTGATCCAGTTGCGGGTTGCGCCGACCCGTCAGTGTATATGACACAATGGTATTCCTCGATGGGGTGCAATGACTGTGGAGCAGGATGAACGAATTCATACTCCAAACTCTCTTGAGTCTGCAACGCCGCGTCAAAGATGTATTCGACGTCTGGCGAAGCCAAGGAGTTTGCCCATTATATCCACCTTGGATGCAAAGCCTTAGAGTTTGGTACACTAGCTTTAGTGACTGCTTCAAGAGCAGGAAACGGTGTTACCACCAGCATGCGTTTTCCTTGTGATAGCGCTCGTTCTTTCAGGATCGCCATCTGAACTGCTGTCAAGACTTTTTCAACAGTGGAAAATCGCAGCTCAGCCGAAGTGTACAGATGAGATTTGTAAGCAATGGGGACTGTGTCACCCTCATTGAACGTTAAGTACGTGAAACCTTCCGCGCCTGGAACAATTCTAATGACCAGGTTGGTGTGGTTGTCACGAGTTTTTAGATATATAGCTGTAAGAAGATCAGTTTGCAATGTATATAATGCCAACGAGTGCTCTGGCAGCCAGCAAGATCTGGTATAAGTTGGTTGTATCAAGGCATAAAGTGTCTTGATACGCTGGGCATAATCAGGAATGTAGGATCGACTGAAATTCAGAAAACCCAGCAAGGATTGTAATTTTTTCAGTGTCGTAGCGATACGAAGGTTTGCGCATTTCTCAAGGAACTGCGGTGCCAAGCCTCGACCTTCATTATTGAGTTCGTACCCCAAGAACAACACTGTAAATTCAGCAATGTGCGACTTAAAGTTAAACTTGTAACCGAAGTCTGCAAACATAGTCACTATGTTATCCACACGAGCAAGATGTGGAAGCAACTCGTCGTCTGTCAGATAGATGTCATCGACATACGAGTATGCTTCCGGGTTTACCATCTCCAAGAGAGAGACCCCGCGAGCGGCAAAAACCCCAGGGCTGTTTTTATAGCCCATCGGGAGCCTCTTGAACAATTTTTGTTTGCCACCCGAGGTGAATGCTGTCCACTCATAACTAAGAGGGGCCAGATAATGGCAATAAAAGCCATTGGATAAGTCGAGCGTAGTTTTGAAACGTTTTCTCACAAGACTATCTACGAGAGCCGAACTATGAGTATTTTGTACCGCACACGTCCGGCAATGTGAGTTTAAATGCCGGTAATCCAAAACTAGGCGGTACGACCCGTCAGGCTTCGTTACAGTGAATAAAGGATTATTCATGGGTGACACACATGTCTCAATCACACCTTGATATTCCAATTGTTCAAGGATTGACGCGACGTGAGGTCTAGCCTCGCGACGCATGGGATATTGGGGTTGAGGCTGGGCATCGGATTGCAATGGAATCTCGTGATTGGGAGAACATTTATCCCAGCCCACCTGATTACGATATAACGCAGGCGCAAGCACCTGCGCCCACTCCCCGGCCAACCTAGTAGACTCCTCCGTGGGCACTGCGTGCCCAAAGGAAGGAAGTATAACTTCCTCTCCCCTAGGGGCGTCCAAAATGAAAGCCAGAGGCCAATCTTTCTCCGCCAAAAGAATATCATATGTGGTGGTAAGATTATCCCAAAAAACCACTTAAATTTTGCGTTGTATGTCACCCTCAATATTAAGGACTATTTCAAATAATCTCTCCGGGGGGGCTACGCGAGTATCAGCAGTTTCAACTGTCACATAAATGTCAGTTGCTGTCGCCTCCAGAAATGGACGCAATGCTTCCCGCACTACTGTAACTTCCGCCGCGCTGTCTAGCAGCGTTAGTGCCCATGTCAGGTTCCGAAGCTGTGTCCTGACCATCTGAGGCATATCTCGCTGAGATAGCAGCAACTTTCTTTTTCTGAAACGGTGGATGTGGTCTGGCAGCATCTTCCTGCTTGCCTTTACCGTCAGACTGGCGAGGCTGGTCTCGACCTTGAGTGCCCCGTCCTCTTCCACGCTCTCCAACACCAGAGTGCGAAGTCGATGTTTCCTGTGAAGAACGAGGAGAGCGTTGTTCAGAAACCTGAAACCTATCAGGTGACTTAATACGAGTACGATCGCGCAAATCATAAGTGCGTTCACTATACGACTGAACTGGTGAGGCAGGACGAGAAACCTGTTTCTGTTGCTGCTTCTCTTGTTTTTTGGCTCGCCAACTTTGTTTAGGAAAGTTGGGCTTTTCGTCTTTTGTAGACGAACTCACCTTAGTTTGTTGCACTACATCGGGAATTTTGATGGTGGGTTTCACACCTAAGGCACTACGTCCATCCATCCTATAGGCTTTCGCAATAATTTTTGCGAACTCCCTAGGCTTATCGGCATCTGCCACAAGCTCCAGCATATTACCAACTTGGAACTGCATGGCATCTCCTTTGAGGTTGCCCATTACCATGGAACAGATCACATCGAAACTGTCGACAAGCCTTAATCCCAAGTCAATAGCTGCCTCCGCACCATGACTTTCTTGAACTTTCTTGATGACGGAGGGTAGTACAGCCATAGACGGAGTGCCGTAGCACTTCGAATATGTCGCAGCAAAGACCTTGCCCCAATTGTCACAATCGACAAGTTCAGGGACTAGGTCTTTCGGCAAAGTAATGGTGAGTATCCTGTGTTTATCCACAGGTGTAGTGTTTGGAAACACGGCTTCTAATTGATCAAATTTTTCGCAAGCCAGTAAGGAAATTCATCCTTACTGAGGGGGCGCTTGCCGACAACTGCGTTAACCATAACAGGGCTTATCACCACTGCGTGATGGTGATCCGCCCTGTGTCCAGCAACCGCAGGTGCTCCCACCTGAACTGTGCGTGACACATACTGCACTAAAGCCCTATGGACCGTAATCAGGGCTGTGTGTAGTGTTCTTAAATCACCCACTCCCACCGTCAGGTAGCGTGGGTGTGGAGTATATCCGGCCAGTACCGGCCAAGCAGCCCCTGCAATTGACAACGGGCCCATTCTCGCCGATACGACCTCATGGGGGAGGGCGCCATTAAACCAAATTGTATGCTGCCAGGCAGAAATAGGAATTTCCAGAGTCCGATATGGGGCATAAGCTGCAGGTACAGCCGAGGCTGTATATTCGTGGAACAAATTATCGTCTGTATCCACCTCCGCAAAGGTCACCCATGAGTAAAACAACTCATACGGGTAGGTGGTACCAGCACTGACCCCAAAGACTACGGACATCCCGTCATCAGGTACCCCATATGCCCTCAAATGAGCGCGCAGAGGAACCCTACTATGAGCGGGAATATTAACCGCCATAAGGACTCCTTAAAGAGTAACAACGATATTCACAGTAGCACTTGGGCTCAAAAATTATAACCTTTTTAATTTTCAAGCTTGATAGAACCTTTAGTCTAAACCTAGGTAGGTTAAACCGTCACTCAAGTTTTCCGGAAACGAGAGTGAGGGTAGTTGTGGACTAAAACTAGTACTACTAAAGCGTCTCAGACGTTAAGACCAAACGTTAGGTGCGCCATGTTGCAGGGATTCTGCTTTTGCACAGAACTATGCGCAGGAGACCAGGACCTCAGAGAATTGTGGTGTACCAGAAAACTCCCCTCAGAACCCAGAACCCCTTATCCGACTAGCTTAGTATCCCATTCGTTAGCCTAGATCTAGCTAGGCGGTCCCAATGTATAGACAAACCAGAACAAGCGACTTAGATATTTCTCAGGAGTGGTGGGAATCCGAAATACCTGTTCGTACTTATTTGTTAGTCCACAACATAATAATACAGACACGGTAAAGTTTAAAGAGTTTATTTTATAAACCTCGCGTCCTAAGATGCAGTACTTTGGCTAACACTAGCAGACTAACAGTACAGATCAGAACCATAAGCATTATTACAATACCATATATGATGAAAGGAGCAATCATACTAATAATGACAGTGGTAAGGTGCCACACTCCTTTCACTAAAATCTAATACATTATTATTATTAGACTATTAGAAGGTCTCTTAGGCTAACAGGGGGGACCCCATACCGTATAGATCAGCTTAGTAGAATCACATCAAAGGATCAGCTCTCACAGCATGCATCAGCTCTTCTGTTCGAATGAATGTAAAACCAAACTGTTCTGCAATATTAAAGACGCTTGTCCTTCAGATATTGGCAGCTGTATGCATGATATGTCTAACAAGTGGTACGATCAATCTAAACACAACACTCTGTACCTTCTAGTGACCCAGACGCGTTCTTTGCATGATGTACAGACCAAGGGCACATTTCACGGTTAAGAATGTGAAACAACAGTTTGTTATCCTGTAAGGCAAAGTCGAGTCAGCATTTCTAAAATGAATAACACATAACAACAGTGTCGTGTGCAGCGCAGCAGAAACGACAAGCTTGCTTGCTAACCATGATCTCGGTTATGCTAACTTAGTGTTGTAAATAGGGCGTGGCTTAATCCATCTCACACATGCACCACCTTACCCAGGCTGCAGTAGCAGACCTGTGGTGTCATTTTGGAGGGCTTTCCAGGGGTGGCATAATACATGCTTCAGCCCCTGGTAGGCCTCCGGGGTACCTATGCCCTAGGTACATAGTATACCATATACTAGGGACTTATAAGGGCACCTCAGAATCCAATCTGTGATGTACCTAAGGTACATGGAATCAATTTAGAGATGAAGCAGCTAGGCTGGGGTCCTGAATAGCTGGGCCTCAGCCAGACTAGGGTTGAAAAACAGTGTTACAGCAGCAAAAGGTGGGTGTAACCATGTGAAGCAGATCCTACGCTCCCTCATAGGGGTGAAGTCTAACTCACTGAGTTCTATCTGTGAGGAAGGAGAATATTCACTTGATTGCCGGTCCACGGATACCCAAGTGCTGAAGCTTTCTGATGAGTGATTTGTGGGAGACAGCATCAAAAACTTCAGGGAGGTTGAGTAGGAAGAGTGCAGCCATTTCTCCTCGGTCGAGGTTACTTCTGAAGTCTTCAGCTGCGCAATGAGGGCTGTCTCTGTGCTGTGGTTGGTGCAAAGACCTGAGTCAGAGCTGCCTAGGAGTTGATGGAGTTCTAGGTGGTCTCTAAATTGGGTATTGATGGTTTTCTCAATGACCAGACACTAAATCTGTACTCTTCCTTTTAACTCACTTCCCCCATCTATTCTTCCCTGATTGTCACCTCACTCTACGAACTTCTGCCTCTATTCTCAGCCTCTTCCATCTTTGTCTCTTTTCCCTTTTGCCGTACTTCATCTCACCTACTCTACCTCAATTCTATTTTGCCTTCTCCACCAGTCATTATATATGTTTGTTTACCACCCCTATCTAAAATAATTATGTGACAAACCTCTCTTTACCTCACTTCTCTCAATCAATTATCCAGCTACCGTACATCTTTACCTCTCTCCCCCTCTCTCTCATGACCTCAACACTCTCTTCAACAGTCAATGCCCATTGCCAAACCTTTAATTATCTTCTCCTCTCTCTACCTCACCTTTTGCTCTTCACACCTCACTGCTGTTAGTATATCAACTCTCAGTCCCTCTCCTCATTCATATTCACCACTCCCAATCTCATCTCTCCTCATTCCACTTTTGTATACCTTACTTTTTGATCATACCTCACCCCTCTACCTTTCTCTTATCCTTCTTTATACCCGACCTGTCTCTTTCTCACCTCCATTCAAAACCTTAATTTTCTCTCTACCTCACATTCATCACCTAATCTCTCACTACATAACCGCTCAATTTACCTTACCATTCAATTGCTACCCCACCTCATCATCTCCCCTGTCTTTCTACCTCTGTTCCCTTTATCTCCTCTCTCCCTACCTTAATCCTTTCTTTCTACATGTCCCAACCTCTATATTTCAATCTATCATTCCATCCTCTCTCTCCACTCTTTTTGTGCCTCCTCTTTTCCAGCTCAGCTCTCTCATATCTCTTTACACATCCCTCTAACTCACCACGATCTATGTGCTTCAACTCTCTAACTCATACTTTCTCCTCCTACTGCTGTATAAATCTCATCTCTGTCTCGCTACCAACCCTTTTTTCTCTCTACAATTCCCTTTTTCTACTATTCCACTCTTTCACTCTACCTTTCTCTCTGTTGATGTAATCTCTCTACCTGTACAATCTTTCTGCAGCTTTCTTTTCATTTTGCCCCCTTTCTCTAACTCCTCACTTGTCTGTATGTTGCATCTCACTATATTTCACTGATGTAAAGCGCTATATGGGAAACAAACCTGTGAAGAGTGATTGGATAATGCACCACCCTCCAGTTTTGATCAGACATAGTCTCTACACCAGTCAGCTGTTTAAACCATTAGTTCTTAACACTTTGACTTCTGTTGAAACCGACTTAAACTTTACTTGATCCCAAAAACTCCTACTGAATCATTATTGGAATCGAGAGACCCCTTAATTTCAAAGTCCTTTTCATTTACAGAACGTTTTAAAATGTTCTATGGTATATATTTCTTCTTTATATACACCATATCAATTTGTTAATATTATTTAATTTTCTAAGCAGATGCAGAACCCTGAGTAGGCCACGGACCACAGGTTAAGAACCGCTTGTTTAAACAAATAAGCGGCATTGGGGGGCTGGGCATGTACAGATATGGCCTCTGACAACAAGGTGAGACTGGCAAGTCCTTACTCTGAATCTCAAGAGGGCCTTTCAATCTTTCTTATGCCTAACCCCACAGAAATAAAGTATACTACAAGGTAGGCCATGGGGTCTGGATTCAAACAGGGGGACTGCTGTGTGGGGTCATTCATACGGGCAGTTAATTTGAATCTGTATTAGGTGGACGAGAATGCATTTGTTGTCAAATGATATCTGGGCCTTACCCTTACTGAAAATATGGCCTGGGGGCCTTAAATAGATAAGTCAAATCTTCAACTGGCCCAGATTGCAGGTGGCCTGGCAAGTTTTATAGCAAGTCGTTTCATAAACCTGTAAGTCCAGTCATGGAGATTTATAAAAACCAAGCTCAGGAGTGACTGCATCTATTCACTACCAATCTAACCAAAAGTCCTTTTGCCTCTTGCACTATCTAACTTACCTCTTTTCTACCTACCATTCTTTCTGCTTCACCCCTCTGTGTTCCCCACCCCTCTCCACGTTTTCTTCTCTCTTTCTCTAGCTCTCTGCCTCACTCCTTACCTCTCACTTTCTATATCTACCTCTTCCTCTTTCTTGGTATGTTTCTGAATTCTATCTAAAATATTGTTGTAAGACAAAAATGTGGATCTAAGAGTAAAAAGAAACGTCTTTAGTAATGTTTGTTCAAGCTTTCTGTTGGTACTATTTGGCTAGCAGATGCTGAGCAGTAATGCGATTTTGTGATCACTTGCTTCTGAAAGTTCAATGTATGACTCAATATTATTTGGCGTCACGAGGGCTTGTTCTGAACAGGTGTCTCCAAAATATGCCTTGCCTTGAGCCCCAAAAAGCCTTAATATGACTTACACTTTCCTGGAGTCGAGGTATCTGCTCCCTGCTCTCCATCGTACTAAATAGGATAGTGTGTAGCAAAAAATATACTACCTAGGCACAAAAAGATGTGAATGCTCTGATCTATTATACTGCAGATTGGACACGGTTATTTAGCCAGGGTTGTGAATCGGTGATTGGTAACTAAGAGTCAAAAGCATCAAGCATTTTTCTGGTCGCAAACCTGCCGATTCATGTACCTTTTTGCAGTCGCAATATAGGTAATCACAATTTATTGCTAATGCATTTACGGAATCGCAAATAGTGACTCCCTATTTGAGAGCCATCAAGCCTTTCCTAAATGTGACTTTGCATTTAGAAAACGCTAATTACCATCAACTTCAAGTTGATGGTAATTTGCAAATTCTTTGAAAAATGCACAAAAGTGCATTTTTCAAAGTGACATATGGTGCACACACATGTCCGTATGGGATGTGTGCACACTTACCTTTTAAGGGGGTGCATCAGGGGGGCCTTAGGCCCCCTGGCACCCTTGCAAATGCATTCACAATTTGCAATTACCAATTTGGTAATCGCAATTGCGAATGCACTCCCATTCATTCCTATGGGCAAAGAGGCCCATAGGAATGATGGAATGGCATTACCTAGTAGCGGTTCGCAATTTGAAATCGCTATTAGGTAATGTGTAGGAATCGCAATCTATTTCGCTATGCCTACATGCATGTAGGAATCTCAATTCCTTATGTTGATGCATGTGCCCCTAAGAGTCCTCAATTGGTTGCATTATTCAGAAATAACTAAGCAACCTGGATGAAATAAGCATTGCATTTACAATGTTCGTCCTTTTATTTCAACCTTTGGAAATAAGCTACATTTCGAAATGTTTGTGACGGTCCCTTGATGCAGTGTGGGTCAGACTGTCATATAAAAACCGGAATGTGGATAATTGCAGGTAAGTAAACAATTAAATAAATAAAACGAATTTCGTAGCGCGCGCTACGAAATTCGTTTTATTTATTTAATTGTTTAGTTACCTGCAATTATCCATATTACGTTTTTTAGAACCCCCCACCCTGCCCCTCCCCCGCCCCGCCTTACCGCCCCACGGAACTCCCTCCACGGGCCGCGGCTGATGGAGACCTTTTCTGATATGTGCAAACCAGGGCAACTTGCCTATGCCAGGGAGTCTCGAAATTTCTAGAAGCTCAGACCTGTATTCGGCCAGTTCAGGTGTCACCCAGAGGTGCCGGTTTGTTTCCCATATAGCGCTTTACATCAGTCTTTTGCTGTGTGCCTGACCCATCAATAAAATATACCCTGCTGCCTAATTCTATGGCAGTCATTTTTACAATCTCAAAAGAGCATGGGGCTGATTTTCTGGATCCCAACTGCGCCCCGAAGTGAGGAGGGAGGATAAGGACCACATTTTGATGCTAAAGTGAGCTTAATATATGACTCGGTTGCAAAAATTTCTCATTTTCTGCTTGCATTGTGGCAAACTAATGCAGGAACTAAAATACCAGCAAGGAAAGTATCCCTGACTCTAGATGTAGTATTGTGTTGGTTGAACTCTGACTAGAAGATGACTGCATCTGTGAGGGTGGAGCGCTTCACTCTGTGAGCAGTTCCTGACGGCGCTTCCACTGGCTAGAGGGCCAAATTAAGTAAAGGCAAGGGGGAGTGAACCCACAAATCAAAAGTTCTCATGCTAATGAAAGTTTGTCCAATATAACTGTTTAGCAAAACCACTGTCTATGAGAGACCACGCAGAGATGTTGGCACACAGGCTCCCAGACCTTACTGCCAGGAAATGGAGTAAGGGATATTGTGTTAGAATAAGTGTGAGTCAGGAACCAGACACATAATGTATGCTCACCTGGTTCAGGTCGCTAGCCTTACAAGGATGAAGGGTTCAAATAAGCGGCTTTCTAGCAGCACCACCATGCGGAAGCACCCAACCAGCTGTACTACCGCACTTCTCACTTCTATTTGACTCTCCCGACTCCAGACGAAACAATGAAAGCATGCTGAACCCTCTGAGAACACAATTGGTTTCCCCAACCACCTTTATCCATAGTTTCTGGCTGGCTGGCCACTTATTCTATGTCGTTGGGCACGAAGGGATACTACAATTATAATATGGCTTTTTAACAAAGCAGACAACACACTAGAAATCCTGTTAGTGAAAAAATAATGCTGTTAGAAGGGGCCTGCAGACAAGTCCTATTAGTACGCTGAACCCTCTAAAACTCTTATCTGTTATACTTGTATTTTGTAGTATTTTTAGGTTTAGTTAAGACTTTTGATTGTATTAAGATTATTCAGCTGATATAATTGCTAATTGGGGCATCAGCCAGCCCACTTAATCTATTAGCCTTTTGCAGCTTGGTAGTGCAAATATTGTTTTTGCACATTACTGTCAGTGCAAGCAATAAGTATCACCGCTAAGCAACTCATTAAATGGGAATTTACAAATAGCAACCCTTACAGTCCGGACAGGGCTGACTACAACCTCCCTTGTCTTAAATCCTCAGATTGTTGGCTCTCCCTTTTCTTTTCAAATGAACCTCCTCTTACTTTTCATCCCCTTAATCCCTGTTATTGTATTTCTGCGAATTGCCCATAACGTATCTCAAAGATCTAAACCTCTCCTCCATTGCAACCTAACAATTCCTAATCTTCTGTAGCTCATCTATTAATATAGCTATCCATTTGCAAGAATTCACATGCCTCTCAAGCTGTGTGTTGCCCGGTATACAGTGTTTCAGTCCCTTATTAGTAGTAGTAAGCCCTATGTAAAGGCTATTATAGTACAATATTTAACCCTCCTGGCCCACACCAATACTAATATCATAACACTCCGTGGTGAGGCAGTCAACTGTGAAACGTCCTTCCTCAGGAAGAAAAAGGTACACAGGTTGGTAGTTGAGGAAAGGGCTTTATTAGGATAAGTTGTGGAAACCAGCCCGGAGCCAGGCAGCCACCAACTGGCCATTCCTGCATGAACAGATCCCCACATTCCAGGCCCCCTCTATTGCATCGCAGCCCCACAGCATTCCAACTCATGAACCTAGATGCAACAAACTGTATTTCATACCGATTGCATAATAATTTCCTAATACTGTTTGACACTTTGACACTCATATAAGACACAAATGGTAGGAGCCATATCCATCAGCCACCACTCTATCAGTCCACAGCAATAAACCACCCATTGCCAACTGAACAGCCATAAATAACAGAAGTCTCCTGCATGCCGCTGGCCGAAGGGGGACTTTAATTGAGTCCATCAATGCAGGTCGCAACAAGTTGCATACTATGACCTCTCCACCATGTCGTCCTCCAACCTGTTCATGCTCAGGACCATAAACCTTAAATAAAACATCTCAGAATGGAGCTCACAGAGCAGTAACCAGCTAACTGGACCATGATCATAAGAAATATGATAAAGTGACCTCTATAGCTGTTCAAAGTTGCAGTTGCCAGCTTACTGAAAACTAAAATGTGCACCTGTCACTCACACCTTGGACATCAATTAGGGGTCGGGGGAGGTCACATCTGTGACCCCTGGATTCCCCTTTGTGACCCCTGGCACTTACCTTGCGAACCCTGACAAAGAGGAGCCCTGGCAGCAATGAACAGATAGAAACCCGTAGCTCTCTGAGAGCCATGTTCACATTCTGTATCCGTAAGCACGTGCTCCACAGTGATTGATAATCTAGAAGCCTGCTAAAGCGTGCCACGTGCCTGCCATGTACGTCTCCCGAACACACCGATTCTGAATAGGAAGCCGGATGGCATTGAAGCTGCTGCAGGTGCTTTTAGCTGACAGTTCTTCCTGCATTCAATGTCTATCGGTGACTGGGACTTCGAGGGCTGCAGTGGGAGGCCCTGCTGTGAAAATATAATCGCGCTGTGACTGGCAGGCAGCTGAATTGCTTTTATGAAAAGCACAGACATGCAAATAAGGGTATTTAGCAACGACCACATATAAGTGAGCACCAGTTTACCTCGGCAGTATTCATGCCGGGCAATACGTGGTATATAAAAGATTCAGGGACTAGAGTGACAGGGAGCCTGCTCAGTCCACATCCTGCTTACTGTGTCTTGAGTCACGCTTTAAATGACTCGTTTGATGGGTCGCCTCTTAGTGCTCAGAATGGAACTCTTTTTAATTGAAGTAGCGTCGGCTTTAAGTTTGGAATATGCTGCTTGCCTGCTAAACAGGCATTGCTCTGAGCTGTACAATGTTTTATCAACCCATTCATACATGAGTACCTCGCTACAAAATACACAGATAACACAACTATTCCTAAGTGGAAAACAGGAGTCTGGTTACTTTTAAAGGTGTCTCACATTTATAAAGGACTCCGTGTTCTTCCTAACATAATACCCAAGTTATTTACTTGGAATTGGTCCTTGTTCCGTGCCTTTTAGTTAGGACGACGAGGCATTTAAATTATGTAACCTATGGCACCATAATTGTGTGCTCGCATACATCCTTGAATTTTGAATCATCCTAGAGTATTAACGTTTTTCTGACATTTTCATCCATCAGTATATTCCTATGATGTGTATGGTATGTAAACGTGGGTTATGGATTACCTGAATGCACACTAAGAAGGCAGCCTACAGTTAACACACCTAGTCCCAGTACTCCATGGCAGTAGGGCCCGGGAAAGTAGCCTTTCTAACTCCCGAGCCAGGTTGGGTAGCAACAAAAACCTTATTGGGGTGCTGTTGGACTTCACACCCCAGCGTTGTGGTGCAACTCCGCCGCTGCACCCCTGGCATCTTCCATCAGTAGGGCCTGGATGCTGCAGTCTTGCCATGCCATCAGGGCAGGACTGCTCAGAAAGTATGGCTAATGAGTGTAAAGAGCAACGTCGCTCTTGGCAAGGACAGAGTTGTGTTGGCGTTATTCGCGTAAACATCTCGTGGCGCTGTAGTGCTTTGTACAGCAATGGCACAAGCGCTACGTGCCTCGCTCAGTATGAAGGTATGCTTATTTCCCAGTACACCTACTGCATAGTGTCTGAGTAGGCAGAGATAGGGAGAGGGACACTAATGCACAGCAGGGTCCCAAGCAGTAAAGATAGAAAGCGACTTTCATGCCCTGTAAACGTAGACTAAAAATTTGCGTCATTTGCACACTCTAGTGGGAGAGGTAAGGGGACACCAATACAACTAGAAATAAGCCCGTGGATTTAGGACGCATATAAAACGCCACTGAAAGCTACGCACATCTGTAGGAAACAAGCAGTCTTGTTATATTGTTTCTCTCTTTGGACGTTGTTTTTCTATATATAGAGTAAGAGAGGAGTTCATGATTTTAGATCGGGGTTATACTCACCAATAATGTGCCTCTGGTGGATGTTATACACTTTTCATCAGCATGTTCAGCCTTTAGGCTTAAAAGTCAAAGCAAACTTCATGTTCTGAAAGTTATAATAGTGCAAAGAAAAGCAGAACAATGAATTTACAATATTGTTACAAAATCTTGTATTTTTTTTCACTTCAATATATTTTCTATGATGCTTCTTTCTAGTATGGATGAGGCTTTCACTGCAGAAAGCCAGAGACGCGGTTCTGAACCTGGAAGAGAAGTAGCAACTACAGGTTGTTGCTCAGCTCAGGGATGGAAGATCATGTCACCTCCTCATTCCTCACTAACTTTGGGCAATGCTCACTTTGTGGTGCCTATTTACTTTGAAGAATCATTGAATTTGTGGATCCCTTGCTTTAGGGGTCTCACTAACTGAGGTCACTTATTTTCAGGAGCAGCTTGTATCAGGGTAAAAGAGGCGGGGTGGGGGAAGTGGTCGGCCAAACCCACATGCACAGTGTAGGTAGATACCACCACTTCCTCTCCAGCCAATCATCACCTTGCTCCCCCCAAGCTTCAGCACAAGCTAAATGAAACGGGTTTCTAACTCGTTTTATTCTTACGTTTTTTAAAGTGCTGGAAGGGGGACGACGGCGCTACTCCGCCATAGCGGGGGAGCCGCCGTTGCTTATTTTCCGGTCACTCTTCTGGTAGGCTTTTACAGTTTGGGAGTACTTACCATGTTCTTCACTTCAGGGTTGTCTCACCTTGCGAGGTGGCGACTTCCATGGAAAATAACTCTCTAATAGGAGGAAATCCAGTTATCTCAGTGGTTTATTTCAAACTTCATTCTTTTCCCCTGCTTTTCTCTGATTATCCTCCTCTTAACCATTATCAATTTTTTGAACGTTGGGAAATACCCACGCTCACTCAAGTAATATCTATCTTAAATACCTGTCTCGTCACATATGCCACTGATTAACCCTCCAACCATTCCCTCCAAAATGCTAAGAGTGTAATTCAGACACATAATTTTATATTCCAGTTTTTTTTATTACTCGTATCTTGAGTCTAACCAGGCGCATACTGGTCGATCTGTGCATTGTTGATTGTTGCTTCACTTCTTTTTATATTGAACACTTGGGGGCTGATTACTATGTCGGTCGGAAAGGCTCCGAACGGCATTTGGATTGTCCTAACCCGTGTCGGAACCTATGTTTCTGACCGACTCAAACATTTCTGACCGATCGATTACGTTCGAAGGAAACAGTTTGGTCTTTCCGACTCGGTTCCAACTGGCAATTAGAGACTCCAAGTCAGTCAGAGTCAAATCGTGCAGGTCTATGGGCCGTGTTTCCGACCAACGTATTACGATGTTGGATTCGGACAGAGTCTCCCAATTGGTCTGTCTGACACAAAACAGTTGTTGAAAACTGACTGTAGGGGCCTGTTGCAGGTCCCCCTTCACCCAGAGGCATCCGGTTGGGCTTGTTGGGGTACCCATGGGACCCCTCTTTATAACCATGCACACTGTGGCAGGCACCAAGGGGTGCTCGCCACAGGGTGCAAAATTTTCTACAACCACCACTTTTTTCAATAGGAGCCCTTGTTGTCGGTCGGGAACACAGGCTACTATTGGAGTCCATGGGAGACTTTCTGAACGGTGTTCGGAACCATCGTAATCGATCGTTCGGACTCGCCGAACCCGAGTCGGTCGGTTTGCTTTCCGACCGACATCGTAATCAGCTCCTTAATTGTTTGATTGAATAACAATGTTATCGGTGTCTTTGCATATGATTTTACACAAGGTAGTTCAACAGTACATTAAGAAAAGGACAGCAGTTTCGGTCAGTGCTTTTGCTGTTTGATACAAGGCTGTTAGCAACACAGAGTCTTATACTAAGCTGGTTTCTTTCTTTAGTTTCAGAAAGAAATTCCCGAAATGGGATTTTCTTTTTGAAAATAAAAAATATAATGTTCCCCTCACCATGGGATCATCTCTCATGGCAAGGAGAGCATTATTACTATTTTACTGTCCCTTACCGCCAGGGTTTGCCTGCCAGTGGCGGTCAATAAGAACAAGCATTTGCAATGCAATTGGTCTCGCCTTTGGGACCTTATATGTATTTAGCTATGCAGCACATTGGGTGCTGAAACATCTACTGTTCTTTAACATGGAGGGACAGTAAGCACCAAACTGCGTGACACACCAGGTGTGGGAACACATGGAGAGAAATATTGCCTTTCAGTGGGAAATGGTATTGTCCAAAGCTCTGTTTTTGATATAAAATCAGGGCCTTCGGTGATCATATCACTAGAAATACAAGATTTGAAAAAATATTGTTGTGTACGGGTGCTCATGGAAGACAATTTCTATGGACCGGAATCTAGAGAATGCTAAAGTGATTCTGGTATTTTACTGACCTCCACTAGTCGTTTTCCATCAAGAAAGTTAAATAGAGGCAGTTGCCAGAAAAATAAAAAAAGAAAGCCCCTCAGCAGAAAGCAAATCTGGTGTTTTACTGTCCTCTACTGTTTGTTTTCTATCAAGACAGTTAAATAGAGGCAGTTGAACAGAAAAGAAAGGGCCTAAGCGGAAGCAGACAAGTTCTAGGGCTGATCTTCAGAGCCCACAAAGAACATATGCATATAAGTATATACTAAAGTATATACAAGAGGTCTCGAATGCTCGACCTAAAAATGGCTATATGACCACCCATCTAGATTGAGCATGCAGACATATAGCCATTTCTCTGACAGACTGCTAGAGAAGTTTGTCTGTGGCAGCGACAGAGTAGTCAACGCCGAAGCCAAACTTAAGGTCCAGACGTATCAAAATTGGATGGGCAGACCTTTATCTTGGCTGTATGTATATTCTGTTACCATTGCAAAGGATTAGACATACCGCCAAGATATAAATCCACCCCATGTCTCTTTTATTGCTGTTGAAAATCTCTTGCGGGATGAAGTTTTAGGGTGTAGCCGACGAGGGCTCCGCGAGGCCAGATACACCTTCTGCGAGGATCCGCTGAACAGGATTTGCTACTGTGGAAAAGAACATAGCGGGAGCTATCTCGAAGTTAGGCTTCTAGAAATGCACCTTGGGTGGATTGCCAAGCAGGTAGGTCCCAGTCTCCTCTTGGTTCTCAGAACACTTTTTAGCAGAAAATGTTCTAAGTCCCAAGTTTTGGATTCGGGCTATATGGGCAAATTTAGCACCACTTCCAAGGGACCAGAACTGGAAGGAAAACAGTTGGAAGGTCAGGTATTAATCAGGCTGAGTTCAGGTGCGGGTTCAAGATGGTGGGAGCCCTTCCTGTCCCTGAGACTCTGATCAGAAGGCCAGCCACTAGCCCTTTGAGTCACTCTGGAAGTCCTGGGTTCATGCAGAAAATCAGGTCTCAAGCAGAAGGGCAGTCCCCTGAGGGCACAAGATAGAGTTCAGACAGCAGGGCAGGCTTCTTGGTGAAGCAGCGCAGTCCTTTGAAGTACACAGGCAGCACGGCAGTCCTCCAAGATTCCACCACAGGTCCAGAAGTGAAGTGAAGAGTGGGTCTGATGGTCCTGATTTTATACCTGCTGCTAGCTTTGAAGTGGAAGAAACCTCTGGAGGTTCCCCCACATAAGTGTGTGAAAGCTCCTGCCTCCCTGGCCTGGTCCCTGGATGTCTGGGGGCATGAAAGGCTAATGTGATGTTGTTTGTGTGAGTGCTTAGGCAGCTGCTTTGATGTTCAGATTGGGCTGTGCACATTTCCGCCTCCCCACATCCTGCCAACACCCAGTCCCCTATTGTGTGGCTATCTGGGAGGAATATACAAAGGCCAACTGACAAATACACCTAGTCATGTGACCCAGGAAACAGGCTGTAGGCTCCAAATGGTTAGGACAAGAAAATGACAACTTTCTCAAAGTGGTATTTTCTGAATTATGACTTAAAATCTGACTTCGTCATGAAAGAGGATTTTGAATAACAATTCCTTGGACATGAAACATGACGTGTCTCTCAACCAAAGGTTATCACTTATTAAATGTAGTAAGGTCACTCAATCTTTTCCCATGGGAGAAGTAGGCCTCACAGTAGGGAAAAACAAATTTGTTCGTTTTTACAACCAGGACATGTAAAACTTAAACATGCATGCCAGACTTCTTACATACAGTGCACCTAGCCCTATGGGTTGTTTAGGGCCTACACTAGGGGTGACGTACATGTATTAAAAATGAGATAAGGCCTGGCAAAAGACGTATTATACCAGATCGAAAGGGAGTTCAAAACTGCACACACAGGCTGCAGTGGCAGGCCTGATACATGTTTAAAGGGCTTCTTAAGTGGGTGGAATAATCAGTGCTGCAGGCCCACAAGTAGCATTTAATGTATAGGCCCGGGTCACATGTTATGTACTTCACCAGGGACTTATAAGTAAATTAAATATGCTAATCAAGTGTACCCCAATTTTCCCATGTTGTAGAGAGTGAGCACAAGCACTTTAGCACAGGTTAGCAGTGAGTGGTAAAGTGCACAGAGTCCTAAGGCCAATTAAAACGGATTCAGCAAAATAGTAGGGGTGCAGGAAAAGGTTTGAGGGTGACCCTACAGAGAGGACCAAGTCTAGCAGAATGGCATATAATAGCTGCTAATGAGTAAGGCTTGTGACATTTCATTGTTGTAGCCTAATTACTAAATGCATGGTAACTAAAAAAGACTTGCACCTTCCAGCTCTAGCAACATTTTTGTTCTATTGTCTTATTGAACTTCTTGTTTAATGTTATAGCTAGTTTAGGTTTTATTTTTTACTTTGGTGATATCACTTTCTGTGGTGTCATAAGGTCAAAGGTAATGTGGCATCACTCTTGTCACGCCATGAGGCTTATGTAATGTCACTTTCTGTGATGTCACCTAGGAGTCAAAAGGTGTGTGATGTCACTTCTGCTACCCCTGACATTTCGGCGAATGAGCATCCATATCTCACTCTGCTTCATCCATCACACTGCTAAGTGCCACATCTCATAAGACGATAAACTCACCTTGGTGATCATCACACACAAGATAGAAACACTTCCTACATACCATTTAAACAAAGATAACACACTTCCAGCCATACATCCTGCATGATTTAGCATGCTACCCTGATACGCAAGCACTTCAATGCCCAATATATGGGTAGTAAGCAATAAGTACTTTTGCAGTGCATTCAGCCAATTGATTCTCTCAAATTGTTTCACCAATTTGGAATGAAGAGTCACTGATTGGGTTAATTGGACCCCAGTAGAAATCATGAATTATAGCATTCTGTAAATAGCTTTTGTGAAAAATAAACATAAACACCTCCCAGCATTTCACTCTTGGTCTTTTGTGATACTGCTCAATAAACTGAGATTGTTTTAACTGATCAAACATAAATAATGTCAACACAAATCTCTTCCTTGGCTTTTTTTCCTGAAAAAATGCACTTTGCCATAACTGGCAATATCATGTTCATGCACTTTCATTGCTGGATATAGCGTTATGTTGGGAACGTGCTGACTCAGTAATATCACTTGTTTGTTACCCCCAGAGTTCTAATTGTTGTATTCTGTCCCAATTTTTAGGTGATGCAAAACACCATATCGTTCAGAGAATGAGCAGAGCTAGTAAATATGTATAACATTACTGAGTGGAAAATACATTTACAGTAGGAAATATCAACCACTTTAAAATATTGCAGTAATTTAGTGTAATACTACTATACTCGATGTTCTTCAGCAGCAACAAGCTGCCAAAGATAATTCTAATACTACCAGGAAGTGAATTGATGGTCTCTCACAACATGTGGTATTTCTATACTCCCAATAATAATGGAGATGTTTTGTTACAGTCCCAGAGAAAACTAATTGGAAACTCCAAACCTTGTGCTCCAAGCCTTTTTGGCTACAATCCAAATAAAGGGCTAAATTTGTGGTGCTGATGCATTTATTATTTTTATTTTTTTTATTTTAAAAGTTTTCTATAGCGCAAACATGACCACCGGGGGTATCAGATCGCTTTACAGTTTATAAGTCAAGGAAGGATGCAAGGGGTAAAAACAGAGCAACCAAACAAAAAACAATCTTAACAGTCTCATAAAACTGGGCGCCCTAGGGAGCACTGGAAGCAAAGAGTCCAGGCAAAAGTTTCTTCATCCGTATTGTTTTTGCTTCATTGAGAAAGGAAGTATAGGGATAAAGTCAATGTTGCAAACATGGTCAAAGGGGTAACAGACGACTAACAGATCTGCAAAACAGTCTCCATATACTCAGACCAACTAGGATGTCCTCTAGCAACTTGGAAGCTCTATTACTATGGCAAAAATGTCTTCATCAGTATCATTTCAACTTCCTTTTTGAAAAGGGCAATGGAGGGATTCAACCCAACGTCCATATCCTCGGGGTGATACCCGAGAAGGCTTGATTGTAAGTTTTTTTGTTTTGTTAAATTTATGTGGTTTGAGCAGTAATGTGCTGGCACTTCTAGAGGATCTAGATCGACCTAAGAGCTCCAGTTATTGAACGAGGTACATTGGGGTGTTGAAATGAATGGCTTTATGTGCCATACATTCAATTTTTAATTGTATCCTAGCTTCATATGGGAGCCAATTTAGGGATATCAGCTCTGGCGTGATATGATTGTTACTTTTCGAGCCCGTTATGAGCCTTGCAACAGAATTGAGGGTAACCCTGAGAGGGGCCATCTTCAATCTAGGAAGGCCACAAAGGGTTGCGCTTCCATAATCAAGCTTAGACATCACTAGGGCTTGCACCGCAACCTTTAAGTCATGTGACGGGAGGAAAGGTTTTATACTGAGTTGGAAGTTCTCTCCTTTGGTGAGTGTACTAATGTGCTTCTGCATGTTCAGACTCTTGTCTAGAATTACTCCCAATGAGCTTGTGGAATCAATGATGTGTGGCATGCAATTAAGAGCTATTAGTTGATTCATCCATTCGCCAATGACTGGAGACTGCTTGGGTAGTGTAATTGAGAGGAATTCAGTTTTAAGAGTGTTGAGCTTCAGGTAGTTACATGCAAAACCAACTTTGTTTTTTCAGTAAGACTGAGTTGAGGGACCTTATGTCCTCAGGGGAGGCAACCTTCATGTACAATTGGGTATCATCGGCGTACATGTGATAGTGAATGCTGGATGAATCCAGAATTTATGTTAAAGGCTCCATGAACTGGTTGAAGAGAGTGGGTGAAAGCGCGGATCCCTGTGGACCCCCCAGAGTGACCATTGAGGGATGAGACAGGGACTTGTTCACCTTGAAGCTTTGGGTTCTATTGTGGAGAAATGAGTAGAACCAGTTTAGTACAGGCCCAGAAAGCCCCATCCTGTGTTCCAAGAGGTCAATTAGGTTGTCATGCCTAACAGTATCAAAAGCTGACGAGAAGTCGAAGAGGATCAGTAGGCAAGATTCGTTTTGATCTAGCAGTCCTAGCACATCATCTACAATGTGAGTGAGAGCAGATTCTGTGCTATGGCCCTGGCAGAAACTGGATTGAAATTGGTGCAGGAGCTGGAATTGTTCAATATGGTTGCAAAGCTGAACGTGCATACATTTCTCCAGGAGCTTTGCCAACTTGGGGATGTTAGAAATTGGGTGGAAGTTGTGTAGCTCAGAGGGATCTGCAGATGGTTTCTTTAGAGTAGGGGTAATCTGCCCAGACTTCAGCCAGTCCGGAATAGCACCTTGCAGAAGTGAAGCATTGACAATCTTAGTCCAGAGTGGGAGCATCCAGAGTGGGAGCATATAGGCTCTGATCTCAGAGAAAACGTTTGATGGCAAGGGGTCATTAGAATGGCTAGATAGTTTCAGAGTAGACAAGAGGATTGCATATAGTACGTTCATCCAAAGTTTGAAAATGCTCCAAGAGATGTTGTTTTTGGGGGGGTCAGAGCCGACCAGGCAGGACGTCATCCGACCAAGTAGGAAGGAGATTGTTAGGAGGTGCGATCAAAAGGTGCTCCAAGGCTGACAGTAGTTCGACTTCGATCTTAGTAGTCTTATCAGAGAAGAAGACAGCGATTTCTTTGCAGTTAGGCTGCGGACCTAAACCCAGTGAGGAAAGGTGAGGTTGACTGTTTGAATGAAGCTTAATGAGCTCAAACAGCTTTGTAAGACGGTTTTTCGCTTGCTCTAATTGGTTTCTGAAAAAGGTGACTTTAGATCATCTGATGCATTTGATATAGATATTTCTTAAATATCTCAGCTGGTTGAGATGTTCAAGGGAGGGAGAGTATATCCACAGTATTTCCACTAGTCTCAGATTCCGTCTTTCAGTATTTAGACTATCGTTGTATCAAGGTTTGGAGACTTTGGAGGACAGTCTTTTTAGCTGTAGAGGCGTCATTGAGTCTAGAACACTTGTCATGGAATGGTTATAGTAGTCCCTAAGGTCATGAACATCAGACATGTCTACTGGAGCGGGCAGGATGTTATCACAGAGAGCAGTCAGATCACGCAAGTTGATGTTTCGTAGACATCTTTTCCAGTGTCTTGGGTACTTAGGCTGGACTCTGTTAACTCTCCCAGAACCTGAGATGAGGAAGGTGATGCAGTGGTGGTCAGTCCGGTCACACAGGACGATAGATTCAAGGTGAATGGAGTTGAGCTTACTGATGACTAGATCTAAGGTAGCTCCTTTAATGTGAGTAGGGCTGTCACAAATTTGGATTAGGTGAGGTCTACCAGGAAGGATTTAAGGCTTTTGACAGCCAAATCATTCACGTCGTTCCAGTGGAGGTTGAAATCTCCCAAGAAGATCTGAGTGCCATGAAGATCTGAGTTAGATGAGATGATATCCATGATCTGTTCTAGGAAGGGAAGATTGTCACATGGGTGGTGGTAGAACGTGTGCAATTTGCATAGATGATTATTGCTACAAGCAGCCCCAATGCACAGGTATTTGCTAGTCGACAGGAGAGCCGATTGTGATTGTTTGGCTGATAGACTGCTATAATGTATACAAGCAATGCACCCACCTTGTCCGCTAGATCTATCTAACCTAATGATGTCGTAGTTAGGAGGCACTAGTATGTCCGAGATCGGTGCAGATGAGTCATTTAGCCGGGTTTCAGTCAATATTACAAGATCAATGCCATGTGCAAGGATGTAGCATCAATCTACAACTACATTAATGGCAGCAATGTACAGTGTTAGAATTTCCCCTGAAGGAGTGTAAATATTCACCTGAAGGTTTACAAGTTCGCAAAGGTGTAGATATACTAATTTCAGGAACTCGCAAAAACATTCCAGGCTATGCTTGGAAACCTGAGCCAGCAGCAACATTCCAGGCCTAACCCTGGAAATATTTTATGAATGCCATTTTAGCTTGTAAGAATATACACCTTCCAATAGTCTGATGTGCAAAATGAAATCAGAGCAAATGCAAATCTCTGCTATATCTTTGCTAACGTTTTTTCCCCCAGGGAAAAGTATGTTTGCCCGTGAAGAATCCACTTCCTTTACACCACTATCAATTTTGGGGTGGTATTCCACTTTTACACCCTGGAACGCGATTCAATCCGGCAGTTGACAGGAGAAGTACTCTGAGCTTTGCCATGGTGTGATTTGGTCGTCAACTGATTTGTGAATTTCCACAGAGCATTTTCTACAAACTTCAAGGACACCCCCACCCACAGATAAATTTAGCTCACACAGAAGCCTTGGAATTAGTAATTTAATTTACGAACGAAAAATCAATGTTCCTGATATTCCAAAGTGTTTTTTAACTCGAAAATCAGGTAATCGTGTTCGTAAGTCTCATAAATAGTTGTCTGATTGTGGCTCCTGAGCTCATATATATTTGTCACTTTGCATATCATAAATTGAAAGCCGATTTTTAATATTTGAATATATATTAAACAAAATTAAATGTTAAATTATGGTGTCTTAGTAAAAGACGTATACTCTTGGTTGTGAATTCATATTGGCCAGGATGGTTAGCTACGTGCAAATAAAAACTTGTACAATGGGCATGTGGGAAATCATTGTGACCGATATAATTCTGCTTCAATACTTAATTTGCATTAGTCCCCAGCACATGGTGCAGCAGCGGGATGTTGTACAATTGGAAACCTAATCCCCTTTCCACATCTGTCTGACAAAAGCATAATGGCCCACAGCATCATCCAAGGCATCGTGTGCCTGGCTCCACATTATTTAGCAGACTGGCTTCGTCTGTATATTGTCTTCCTCCCCTGCGCTCTGTCTGCCATTAGCCATCTTGCATCTTTCTCCGTCTGTCGGGCCTGCTTTTGCATCTCCTTAACTGGCATGGGAGTGAAAGAAGAGCAACATGCTGCCGCGTCTCTGCGGTCATAAATACCATTAATTACAGGCCTCGAAAGCCCGTCTAGAGCTAGCGTGGCTATAGTCAAAGCACAAGCCAGAGCATAACTCGTGCTTCGGTTTAATACCAGTCGAAGAGCAGGCTGTGCTTGACAGGATCGAGGCTTAACTTCAGTGCAGGTCCGAATCCAGATCAAGACAAACCTGGAAGGCGCGGCTCACGGCTCACAGAATCCTATTTAAAGTTGTCCAGTCAAGCAGAGCATTATAGAATACCCTTAATTGGATTTTTTATCCGGCAAAATATTATTTCCCGATCATTTTATTCCTTATGGTTGGGAAAAGTAAACTCAAATTGCACATTGATATCTTATATATCAATGTATGTATTATCCAATACTGTTCCTGTCTTATCAAGGGTTACATAATTGTCACACAAGAAGTCGCAGTTTGTCAGTGGCTGTACTAATAGCATCACGTGCTATAGTAAGGTCCATCCCTCCCTCCCTCCCTTCCTTCCTCCCTTCCCTCCCTCGGAAAGGGATGAGCAGAGAACAACATAATTTACAAATGTACATAAGTAAACATCACTCACTCAGGTACAGCACAAGATTTCCAGGAGGGTAAATACATATTGTGTTGAATTCAATCATGTTCTTTAGCTCACTTGCCACCTCAGGTCAAACCCAGCTATATGCAAATCAGTCTTGACCCTGTGCCTCATGGGAACAGTCCATCCCGAACTGCCAAGCCAGGTCTTTCCCTAAACCGGAAACAAGCATCCTGGGACCAGTTTCGGGGTAACACCCCCTCATCAGCCAGGCCAGCTTGAATCCAGTGGCAAAGTGAGCAAGGGACCCATGTCTGGGCATACCCTGCCAACTTAGGGGGAACAAAGCAAACACAAGGAGATGATGGACGGAGTGCTGAAACTTTTCAGAGTGTCTGAAAAGTTTCAGCACTCCGTCCATCATCTCCTGATACCCGGTTCAGGGAAGATCTGGCTTGTCAGTTCGGGCTGGACTGTTCCCATGAGGCACAGGGTCAAGACTGATTTCCATATAGCTAGGTCTGAACTGAGGTGGCAAAGTGAGCTAAAGAATTATGATGGATTCAACCCAGATCTGTGACTGGGGCCGAGTGTCTGAAAAGTTTCAGAGCTCCGTCCATCATCTCCTTATGTTTGCTTTGTTTGCCCTAAGTTGGCAGGGTATGCCCAGACGTGGGTCCCTTGCTCACTTTGCCACTGGATTCAAGCTAGCCTGGCTGATGAAAGGTGTTACCCAGAAACCGGTCCCAGGATGCTTGTTTCCGGTTCAGGGAAGACCTAGTTTAGCATATAGCTGGGTCTGAACTTAGGTGGGGAAGTGAGCTGAAGAATGATGATGGATTCAACCCAGATCTGTCACTGGGGGTGAAGTGTCTGAAAAGTTTCAGCGCTCCGTCCATCATCTCCTTGTGTTTGCTCAGTTAGACACTGCCAGTTTTGAGTCTGACACAAAATGAGGGTGTATATGTTTTCATCTTTTTTATATGCATGCATAGTTTTCCACGTTTCTTTCACAAGAGCTTAGCAAGGGCAAAATGCAAGATTCGGTGCAGGAAGACCTATAAATTCAGTATCTCCAACCCCGCTTGCCAAAAGCATATTGTGCTCACTACGGGTGCCTTTGAATTTTATATTTTAGTGCCACACATAAGCGCACAGCTTACTGACGCCTTTCAGTTGTAAACATCCTTGATCATGGACGGTCCAGACAGACTGTATGGTAGCAGAGTGTTAAAAAAATCTCAAAGTATGTTAGCATCGTCTACAGGGTTGAATGTCCATGTATTCAGATACCTCCTTCTATTGGTATGCCCTTTGGAAAGTGTTATTCTATTACAATGTTACTTTAAGGAAGAAGCAGACTGGAACAGTGCAGGAGGTGTCCACTGAAAATAGTGCTAGTGGTGCACACTAGCAACCACCAGCACAAATTAGTACTGTCAAATGCTACATATTAATTCATTACACTGAGACATCATGCTGCTGTACTACACCTTTAATCAATGCATTGTAGAATAGTTATAAAAGTATAATCAAGTATGTATGTATTACCAGGGGCAAACAGTCGGAACACTGCAGCCTCAGCCATGCAAGTTCCAACTACGCAAGCGCTACCACGCTTGCCTTAACCACGCATATGAGTGGATAAGGCAGTGCGCGGTCTAGCTGCTGGCTGGCGGAAGCAGGAAGCAGCCAAGCAGCAGGAAGGATTGGGAGAGGATGCAACACAGTGAGGGGAAAGTGGGGCTCGAGCCAGGTTTTTGGGGGTTAGTTTGTATGGTTTTGGGGGTCTCGGAGTAGTTTTTAGGGTTGGGGGTTCGGGGAAGTTTTCAGAGTTGGATGGGTCGGGATAGTTTTTAGGGCAGGATGAGGGGTAGTTTTAGGTGTCAGGGCAGGGGTTAGGGGGCTGTTTTAAGGCTCAGGTTGGGGGCAGGGATCGTAATACTTTTTAGGGCTTAGAGGGCAGGGTAGTATAGAGGGATCGAGGGGGCCGGGATAGTCTTTAGGGATTAGGGGAGGGTGGGGTCGTTTTTAGGGCTCAGGAAGGGAAGTTTCTAGGGCACGCATGCGTGGTTCAATCACAAAACCATTAAAAGGCTCAGTTTTTGGATTGCAATAGGCATAATTTCAAATTAAATAATACTTTGACTTTGTAGCATGTGCAGTTGTGCACTATCTCCAAGTAGACAACTTTATAGGCACGCACTTTCAATTATCTGTGTTCAATCTAAAAAAAAATTTGTTTTTTACATATGCCCTCTATCTTCTAGCAAATCATACCTTAATTCTCCCATAGTGTACGAAGCAGTCTTCAGTAGCTGTCAAGTAGGGACAGGCAACTAGACACAGCCTTCACACTGACCATCCAGAGCAAGCGAGGCCAGCTCTGGCTGAATGCAGATATCCACTGGTGCTGTGCTCAGCTCCAAAAGTCCTCTTTGTCTTTCTCTTTCTCTCTCCCCGACCTCTCTTCCTCTTCCATTCTTCCATCTGTGCGTGCGTGACTGTCTTTTATATACAAATCCTTCACGTTGAACTGATTAGGCGAAGGTCATCATTGAAATTCTCTTTGGATAGATCGGTACATGCTGAGCAACCGAGATAAGAATTGTTAATATTCGGCGACTAGATGCATTGATGCACTCAAACGAGAGATCTTTATACGGATTGTATATGCTCACTGATTGGTGCAAAGCATTTCTTGATGTGAACCGATCTTATGTGACTTGAATATACGCTGTTTAGATAATAACACAGAGCTTGATTGTTGTGAAACACGCAGTTGTTTATCAAAGGAAGGTGCACTTAGACGTGATTGGAGCAAAACATTCCCGGAACGTACTGAAGCATAAGTGACTCAAGTGATGGGTGTTAATGTTGGAAAACTATACTCTGATTGCTGTGAAACGTGCAGGAATATATCCAATGAAGGCGCATGTAAATATAAAGGTCTGGAACAAGAAACTGCAGGAAGTTACGAACATATCACAGTCTGTAGACAGAGTGACTGGCCGCTTGAGCTAGGAACCCAATGCAGCAAATGCTTTGAGGCTGATAACTTCAAGGTTAGTGGAATGTGCAACTTAAAATTAACAGTGAAAGCTAAAGTTTCTCACTACAGTGAACTGCAACACTGAAGTTAATGCATAACATAAAAAGTCTAATAAGAGGACTTCCATTGTAAAAGGCACACAAGCTGCAATGGAAAATACATGACAGTGGAAGATGCGTGTTGGACCTGGCCCTTTCTGAAGGGTCACCACCATCATTTTTGCCTTCCTCCTCCATTTTTCTGACCTTGTTTTTGTTGGCTTTAGGTCTCTGGGCGCATTACTACTGCTAACAAAGTGCTATAGTACATATGCAGTGTACCTAAAATATGGTAACACTGGCTTATCCTCAATTGGCATATTTAATTTTCTTCTAAGTCCCTAGTAAAGTGCCATATATATGTGCCTAGGGCCTGTAAATGAAATGGTACTAGTGGGCCTGCAGCACTGAATGTGCCACCAACTCAGTAGCCCGTTAAACATGGCTCAGCCTTCCACTGCAGAGCCTGTATGTGCAGTTTAAAACTGCCTTTCAACCTGCAAGTTACTCTACTTGCCAGGCCTAAACCTTCCTTTTTATTACATTTAAATTTTTCCTAAGGTAGGCCTTAGGTAGCCCCATGGACAGGGTGGCATGTATTTTAAAAGCAGGACATGGACTTTTAAGTTTTACATGTCCTGGTAGTGAAATACTCTTAAATTCGTTTTTCACTACTGTAAGGCCTATCTCTCCCATAGGTTAACATTGGGATTGCCTTAAACATCTTTTAAGTGTAATGTCCAACTGGGAGCAGATGGAAATTCAGAGTTTGGTATCTCAGGACTCACAATTTAAAATGACAGCTTGTGGCGTAGTCAAATTTTAAATTGTATGTCTGAAAATGCCACTATTAGAAAGATACGTGAAAAAACCAAGCACTATCCTTTCGCTCTTTTACTGGTGCACTGCGGTAAGTGGGAACAACTCCCTCCAATAGATTGTGTTCCTCCAGGTAATCCAAAGTAATCTCTTAGTCAATGTAATTTTTCTTTTCTTTGTCACTCTTTAATCCTTAATGTCCTTCACCACAACGGAGACAGTAAGATACAATCTGTAGTCTTTATTAGACATTCCAAATACATGCTGTATGCCATTTTAGGCTTCGTACAGTTGTACGCACAAATTGATCCTTGTGTAAAATCATCTGGACATATATGTATTGTCCCAATGTATTTCGAGCCTGTGAGGCTCTTCGTCAGGGGAATCTAAAACATGAAATTTGCACAGAATCACTTAATTATATTATTGAAATTCATGTGTGTAAACGCTACGATATCACAATATTGTGATGAAGATATTAATAAAAATATTGATAAAAAACATAACATGTGTAATCACCCCTCCCATTGGGACAATACATATATGTCGAGATGATTTTACACAAGGATCAATTTGTGCGTACAACTGTACGAAGCCTAAAATGGCATACAGCATGTATTTGGAATGTCTAATAAAGACTACAGATTGTATCTTTCTGTCTCCGTTGTGGTGAAGGACATTAAGGATTAAAGAGTGACAAAGAAAAGAAAAATTACATTGACCAAGAGATTACTTTGGATTACCTGGAGGAACACAATCTATTGGAGGGAGTTGTTCCCACTTACCGCAGTGCGCACGTAAAAGAGCGCAAGGATAGTGCTTGGTTTTTTCACGTATATTGTACCACTGTGGTCCGGGGCGATCCACACATTACTGGTAGCACGCAATCACATAAAAATATTCGAGGATTGGTAGGTTTGTAAGAGAAGGTGTGCAGGCTCTTCATGTCTAAACTTCTACTCAGAATTCATCGCCTCAACGAGCTTGTGCACCCCGGAGTTTCAAAACATGTAATTAAGTAACAGGAGAATACTTTGAATTTGAGTTTATCATCGCGGAGACAGCGTAAATACGGATCGGCAAGAGTAACATCACCACTGAACATTTGATATGGACAGGCCATTGTGATTGATGAAGCGTTGTGACATCAGTTATTCTTATGCATTTTTCAGTTTATAGAGGCGTTTTGGCTATTATGATATTCACATGAACATAATTATGGATTTTCTGTTTCAGGGATTTATGTTATGTAAATATACACATAGATTTTGATTGTAGTGACCTGTTATTGTTATTAATTTGTAGAGAATTACGAATTTTGGGGACTGTTAATGAGGTTTATTTTACGTAGACAGTGGGATACTTGGGAGTTGGAAATATCAACGATAGGTAGCGCTTAAGTCTTCTTGCCGGGAAGGTGAGTGCACTGTGGGAGTTGTGGTTTTTGAGGAGTAGTTAGTAGGGGTAGTGTTTGACAACATCGAGTGCAGGTGAAGAGGGTAGAGTCACGTGGGAGTAATCATGAGGTTGACTGTTGGTTATTTAAGAGGATAGGCGTGCGCATGCATCGATTACATAAAGAATATCCACGAGGAGGTTACTTTTTCACGGACACGAGAGATAACAGGTGAGCCCGTTGGAAATGACTGCAAAAGCACACAAACAGCAAAGTAAGAGCTAGGTAGAGAGTGTGAGAATATCGACGTGGGGAATACGATGGATAACAAGAAAAGTAGGAAGTGGTGTGGAGGCATTAGTAAGGGATAGTGTGTAAGCTGGTGTGCCTGGAAGGAACGAAGCTTGGTAATGGGTGGTTCAGGGAGGTGCCCCTTGGGAGTGTAGCGGGAGAACATCAGTGAGGGTTAATGAGCGGCAACAGGAGGTGATTTATTTGGTGTTTTCTAATAATTTTGGTGTAAATATGTTAGGGTAAGGAGGGAGGATATTAGAGTGTTGCATACAGTATCACGTTGTCTAAGTGATTGGGAGAAGGGAGGGGTGATTACACATGTTATGTTTTTTATCAATATTTTTATTAATATCTTCATCACAATGTTGTGATATCGTAGCGTTTACACACATGAATTTCAATAATATAATTAAGTGATTCTGTCCAAATTTCATGTTTTAGATTCCCCTGACGAAGAGCCTCACAGGCTCGAAATGCATTGGGACAATACATATATGTCGAAATGATTTTACACAAGGATCAATTTGTGCGTACAACTGTACGAAGCCTAAAATGGCATACAGCATGTATTTGGAATGTCTAATAAAGACTACAGAGTGTATCTTACTGTCTCCGTTGTGGTTAAGGACATTAAGGATTAAAGAGTGACAAAGAAAAGAAAAATTACATTGACCAAGAGATTACTTTGGATTACCTGGAGGAACACAATCTATTGGAGGGAGTTGTTCCCACTTACCGCAGTGCGCACGTAAAAGAGCGCAAGGATAGTGCTTGGTTTTTTCACGTATATTGTACCACTGTGGTCCGGGGCGATCCACACATTACTGGTAGCACGCAATCACATAAAAATATTCGAGGATTGGTAGGTTTGTAAGAGAAGGTGTGCAGGCTCTTCATGTCTAAACTACTATTAGAAAGATGGCATTTACTTACTATACCATTCTCATTCTGCGCCTCTGCGTGTCTCTGAATACACGTCTGGGTTGAGTGACAGCTGGGCGTTTTGCATTCCATCTAGACAGTCACAGAAAGGGACCTGTGGTGTGAAATTTGCATCCTGATGGTCCATAACAAGGCTGATGGGCCTTCTTGAGGTGGTTTCGAAGGGAGGAGCTGACACTTGCAGCTGAATAAGGCTGTGCCTGTCCCCGAACAAAGAGCGGAGTACCTCTCTGTAATGAGTCTGGAGCCAGGGCAGGAAAGGTAGGGACATTGTAATCTTCAAAGGCCTCTTTGATGTCCCCCCACTTCAAAGCCACATTACGGTATAAGTACTGGACCCCTGACCCCACAAACTCTGAACTCTACTGCCTGGAAGAAGAGGTGTTGTGCAGCAGGAGGGACTGCCACTTTGCTACCTGTATTGATGTGTTGGCCTGCTGATTGCTGTGCTGTAGAAGGGACTGCCACTATGCTGCCTGCTCTGCAGTGTTTGCCTCTTACCTGCTGCTTCTTGCCTTGGAGTGAAAAGGGCTAGATCTGTTCTCTACATCCTTGAACGCAAGTTTCTCCAACTGCGTTTTGACTTATCTCCTGTTCTCTGAAGTCTCAGGGTCACAAAAGACTTCTTGCAATTCTGCTGATGCTGCTGGACCCTGCCATCTGTGAGTCTTACCCTTGCCCTAGGTGCCCCCTCCAGTTCTGGGCCTCAGAAGTGGGTTCTGCATCTGTTTTCTTCAAAAATTGATGCAGGGACACCTATGTGCTGATCGGAACCAACTCAGTGCCCACTGATGCAGTGTCGATTCACTGACAACACGGATCTCGACTGCAAGGTTCGTTGATGACACAGCGCCGATCCTTCGACACTGACTACGAGACCTTACGTCAATGCAGCGCCGATCCTTTAACACTGACTGCAAGGCTCGACTCCGAAGCATCGACCCGACCATGAATCGTAACTGATACAGTGAAGCCATTGAAACTCCATACAAGGCAATTTTTCAGTGGACATTGCTTGAGTTCTGTAGCCGGCCTGTCCTCCATTACGGTCAGCGTAAACTTTGGATTTACCCCAGTGTACCGTGACGTTAAGTAACCTTTTTGCAATATTGAAGTCTAAACACTGTTTTTGAATTTAATCTTTGAAAATTAATATCTCAACTTCTACTGATTGGATTTGTGTTGTTTTGGTCTCGTTTCACTCAGGTAAATAACAGGTACATGTCTGGTTGTTTTCACTATGCATTCTCACTGGCAGATTTACTACCAGGATGCCTTTGAGAGATCATGCACCGTACCAATCAGAACACATCACATTCAAAGTGCTGTAATCTGCAAGACTCTGGTTTTGTACTTTGAAGATGATGTGGATGGGTACGAAAGTAAATGTTCTAAATCTGGGTTGATCACTTTGTGCTGAATGCCATAAAGAGAGGTCAAATCATGGTTTTATTCTTTTGGGGACTCTTCAGTGGTATCTCTTTGTTAGACCCTTCCCATAAGTTAGGGTGCCTTGCCTCTGAACCCACATAACAAACAAAAGAACATATTTCTTTGTTGTCTTTTTACTTTACAAGTTAATACAGTTTTCTTTCAGTGTCTGGATGGTGCTATTTAAATTTGTTCTTCCTGTTGAATATTTAGTATTTTAGTCTAAAATAGCTGCGGTTGAATTTTACCAGAAAATCAACGTTTTCTGTTTTTCAGCCCATTTCAACCCATTTCTTTGCTCTAGAGTACTGGTAGTGAATCTGTTCCTCTAGTCAGACTTCAACAGACAGGTGCCAATTTTCCTCTTTTGTGAATTCACAAATATTCCCATTAGAACTCCTGGAAAGCTGTAGAACATGCAGGGTTCCATGTGTACTACTGGGAACATAGAATGACATGTTCATCACAGTCCCATTTTGGCAATGCATATTTGTACATCTCCGGACTGGGCAAATGCATCTCAGTGTTCAATAGCACAATTTATAGGTCGAGCCTGAGCAAGTGCGCAAGCTCTGCTCTGGCGATCTGTTGTAGGTAGCGTATTGAGGAGAAGCCCTGCCCACATTTTTATTTGGCTTGCGTCTTTGCCCTTTGTAAATACTGGTGTCTGATTCTTTTTTTTTTTTAGTTTAGAATGCTTTATTGAGGTAGTAAACCAAGTAAAACATCAGTACATGCATCGAAGTTAGAGGATGAGAGTTAAAACAAGAGACGTAAGGCAATGAGAAAGTAAAAGCATCCTCAACAGATACAGTCTCTACTAAGAGTAAGTGCAATTTTTAAGATTTAAATAAAGAAAGAGTAAGAAAGAAGAAAGGAAGAGAAAGGGGAGAGAGGGAGGGGGGAACAAAAAATGAAAGAATAAGGAGGAGGAGCAATAGACAGAGAGAAATATAAACGTTTTTTTTTTTTTGTTTAAATACTAAACAACACCTTGGTATCCTATATAATTACAATCAAGAGGCACAACGTGAGAGAAAATATGGTAATGGTAACCACAACAAGTCTTTTTTTATCAACAAAGACATAGAGGAGGCGTAAGCTTGATCAAGTCTATGATGGTGACAAAGCAAATTCCACCAAGCTTGAAAAGAAATTTCCGAAGTATCCTTCCAATTAGTAGTAATAATCTGAAAGGAAATGGCTAAAAACAAATCAATAAATTTACCCACATTACTGTGCACATTCCAAACCTTAGAGGAGCTACCTAAGAAAACATGCAAAACATCGAAAAAGGTACATTCGTAGTTAAAATGTCATTCAATTTGGACCATATACGCAACCACAGAGCCTTAACATTGGGACAGTGAAAAAACATATGCAAAAATTCACTGCGTTAGTGGGAACAAGACCAACACTTCGGGGAATCCAACAGCTTGAATCTATGTAAGTCAGTAGGTGTAAAAAAGAGTCTGTTATAAAAGTAATATAAGGTCTGGGTTGTACTAGCAGAGCGGGAGGAAGTGTGAATTTTAGACCAAATGGAGTCCCATATTGGAAAAGAAAAATCTTGTGACAGGTCCTTTTCCCACAAAAGTTCTAGTTTAGATTTAGTTCGGATGTTGGCAGGACGGGAAAGTAACTTATAAATAACAGCAGCTTTAAATTGAGTTGAGAAGTCCAAAGGAGAAGAAATGGAGTGGTCATGTGTGATGGCAGGGATACTTTGAGAGAGAAGAAGTGTTGTGTAATCTTTAAGGAAGGGGTATTGGTGGGATCGTACGATTGAGATACCATATGAGCTTTGTATTTCAGGGAATTCCATAGCGGAACCATCTTTTAATAAATGGTCGAGTGTGATGATGGCTTTATCGATCCATTCTTTCCAAAATAGAGCTCTGTTGTTAATTTTGAGATGTTTGTTATACCAGATTGGAGTGCGAAGGGCGCGTTCTACAGGAGACAGGTGAGTAATAAGCAGGGAGGTAGCTATAGTTTTAGAGTGAATGAAAGTAGGTGAAAAAAGACGTTTAGGAGGTTGGGAAAGACGGGTGGCTGAAAGAAAAGAAAAAGGTGTGTGTTGCGCTTGTTCTATGGAGCTCCATGCTGTTACCGGAGGAGGGGCCGATTCAGATAAAAAGGACCATATTTGTTTCAAAGAAAACGCAGAGTGATAACGTTTAACTTCTTCAGTGCCCATGACGAGATAGTCTCGTCATGGAGCACGGTTGCGCTGTGCCCATGACGAGACTATCTCGTCATGAACCCCGCCTGCTAATGTAACGCCCGGCACAGGGCGGGGAAAGGGCGTGGCACTGAAGGGGTTAAGATTAGGGAAGTTTACTTCTCCCAGTTCTTTGGAAAGTTGTTAACGAGAAAGTGAAACCCTGGCCTTACGATTATTCCAAAGAAATTTAGTCAAAGAGCGATAAATATTACAAAAAAAGGAGTTGGGAAGAGAAACTGTGAGCATAGAAAGGACAAAATTAATGATTGGAAGAAGCATCATTTTAATCGTGGCTAATCTGCCCCACCAGGAAAGAAAAAGTGGAGACCAACTATCCGTAAGATTTTATAATTTTTTGAGGATTTCCGCAAGGTTTATTTTAATAGTTTCCTTGATATTATTAGCATAAAGAGTCCCTAGACATTTAATGTTTTTGGAGTTCCATTCGAATCCAGTGTCTTGAAACATATATGGAAGACAATATTTATTTAAGGTAGGGACCTCGGATTTATCAATATTTAACTTATATCCAGAGACAGAGGAATATTCTTGTATAAGGGAGAAAAATGCTGGGAGGGAGGGTGATGGGTTGGAGATATATAGGAGGATATCATCAGCGTAGGCAGTGAATTTGATATCAATATTATTAAATTTAAAGCCTGTATATTGTGGTGAACGTCTACGTTTTTCTAGCAAGGGCTCTAAGGCAAGAATAAATAGGAGAGGAGAAAGAGGACACCCCTGTCTTGTCACTCTAAGACGTGGGAAATAAGCAGATTGACATCCATTCACCCAAATAGAAGTAGTAGGAGCCGAGTATAGCAGATGAATATATTCAATAATGGGTGGGCTAAAGCCATGCAACTTAAGTGCACCAAAAATAAAGTCACAGTTAACCTGCCAAATGCTTTTTCAGCATCCAGCGTGATGGCGGCCACGGAAGAATTTAATTTAGAGGCCAAGTGGATAATATTAGGAAATGTTCTAGAGTTGTCGGTGATAGAGCGTCCTTTAACAAAGCCAGATTGATATATATTGATGAGGTCTGGGATTACTTTATTTATATGAAGGGCAAGCAATTTAGCATAAATTTTACAATCAGAATTAATCAAGGAAATCGGTCTGTAGTTTTTACAACGGGAGGGATCCTTATCTTTCTTATGTATTAAACATAACATTGCCTGAGTGAAGGATCCACCAGTAGTGAGAAAATGAGTAATTAGTGTAAGTAACTGGGGGACCAGAAGTTGTTTAAAGTAAAGAAAAAAACGAACAGTGAATCCATCAGGACCAGGTGTTTTATCCTTGGGTAAGAGAGTCATGGCTTCAGTGATTTCCTGTTCGAGAATGGGTGCATTTAAAGATGAGAGGTTAGAGGGGCCTGTAGGAGATTTGGGAATATTCTGGAAAAAGGAGTCTATTTAATCAGCAGTGGGATAGGATTCTGGAGTGTAGAGAGTAGTATAGTAATCAGTAAAGCAGTCGAGTATTTTAGCGTCCGAAGTATGTCGAGTTCCAGAATTATCTGTAATGACCACAATTATAGATTTTTGTTTTTTAATTTTTAAATAGTTAGCCAAAGATTTGCCTGCTTTATTCCGTCCACCATACATTTTGGCATTACATTTCAGGAGATTATTGCAAGCTGAATCTAACGACTGTTTATTGATTGTAATTTGGCTTTAATAAGAGCTGAAAGTGTATCAGGACTATTAGAAGTAAAGTACTTATGTTCTAAGGCCTTCATTTGGGTCAGGATGTGTGTAGAATTAAAAATAGCTTTTTTCTTTTTAATAATAAAACCCCTGGCGGCAGCCTTAAAGGCATCCCATATAAAATGATACTGAGAAGTAGAAGTAGAGGAGAGGTTATTTAGGAAGAATTCCTGGGTGAATATATTGAAATGATCAGTGAATTGCGTATCTAGTAAGAGGGAGTTGTTGAAACGCCAACGTTGGGAGGGGGAAGGAGACGAGGGATCATCCATATCTAATATGACAGGAGCATGGTCTGAGATGAGAATGGAACCAATCTCTGCATTGGTCATGTATTGTAGGGCGGGTTGAGTGAGAAAGATGTAGTCAATACGTGAGTGTGATTTATGCACAGGGGAGAAAAAGGAAAATTCTAGAGCATCAGGGTGGGAAGTTCTCCAAGAATCTATCAAGCTCCTGGAAGTGATAGCTTTATAAAAAGTCTTTGCATTTTATTGGGGATATACTTCACTTGGGATTTTCTGTCTATAAAAGGGTCCATAAGTTGATTGCAATTACCACCTACAATTAGATTTTGGGAGGCATGTGAGGAGAGTAGAGTAAAGACCTCATTCCAAAAGGTTAAATCAACACTGTTAGGACCATAAATATTACAAAAAGATAATTGAGCATCATTGACTTTAACATTTAAGAAAAGCCATCTACCATTAACGTCTTTCAGTTCATTCTGGAGGGAGACATTCAAGGATTTATGAAAAAGTATAACCACTCCATTTTTGTTATTCACAGCAGGAGAACAGAAAACATCTCCCACCCATTGTTTACGGAGAGAAGATACATCCTGTTCCCTGAGATGTGATTCTTGCAAAAAAGCAACCTGACATTTTAGTTTAGCAAGGTGAGACAAAACACGTTGTTTTTTGACAGGGTTACGTATACCCTTAACATTCCATGAAACTATACGTAAGCCTTTCATCAAAGAGGTTTATACAAAAATAGATAATATAAAAAATAACATCCAGAGAATAAGAGATAAACAACAGAGAAGTGAATATCTGAGCAGGACAGGGGTATATAAAAGAAGGTAAAAGATCGATATAAAAGAGAAAGGAAATTGTAAGGAGATGAAATAATGTGGAGGAAGGAGGATAAGAAAACATGTATGGTGGGAACTCCACCGTGAGCTGATAAAAGATTCAAAAGATACCAAAAATATAGAATGAAGAGAGATACATGTAGTGAAATAGAAGGCAGGAAAATATTGAATGAGAGAAGAAAGGAAAAAGAGAAGAGGATAGAAAAGAAAAAGGAAAGGAAAGGGGACCATTGTCGCCCTAAAGAAGATAGCAGAAAAAAGATGACCAAAAGCCAAAGAGCTTTAGTCATATTGAACAGTTATAAGGAGAACAATAATGCAGGAGGGGGGTGAAAAAGACAAGACGGCCCACTCCAAACGGGGAGCACGAAGGAGAAGCAAGTTGATTACTACAAATAAAAAGGAGGAACACAGGAGGTAAGTCTCCAAAAAGAAAAAGAAAATTGCAACATACAGGAACAATAAGGAGGGAAACTTACCAAACGTTAGGGTGCATTGCCGCGAAGTGGGTATGGCACCACAAACATGACAGTGACTTGGATTTGAACATCGACCGCATAGGTACACAGGGAACATCTAAAAGAAATGGAAGAAGATGAACAAGAATTCGATTAAGGTTTGCTTAGGTGCATGGCGTCTTGTCTATGAACGTGAATGAATTTATGAAGTTCCGCTGGATCTTCAAAAGTAAAAGTACGATCTTTGTAGGTTACTTTAAGGAAGCAAGGGTGGATGAGACCATAGCGAGCATTCATGGATCTAAGCGATGGTCGAAGATCTAAAAATTCTTTGTGATGGTTGGCAGTTGACTTTGAAACATCCTGGCTGAAGAAAATTTTGTTTCCAGACCATATCATTTGTTTCTGTTGTTTTGCAGCATTGAGAATTGCCATAAGGTCAGAATATAATAAAAAGTACGCAATGATGCCTCTGGGTTTAGCTGCTGAAGGTGTATTTGATGGGCCCAGTCTGTGCGCTCTTTGAATGTTGAGGTCTACGGATTTTGGCAATCCAACAATTTGAAGAACTTGGGTTTTCAAGAAAGAGATCATGTCTGACCCTTCAGAACCTTTTGGAACACCATAGATGCGTAGGTTGTTGCGTCTATTTCAATTTTCTTAATCTTCTGTAACTTTTTTAAGTTGAATTACTTCTTTTGTGAGAAAATCTACTTTGGCGACAACGTCTTGTGCATCACTAATTTTCTGCTCCACAACTGAAATATGTGACTCTGGCCCGGCCATTTTTCTTCAATACGTTGAAGTGAGGCTGTGGTCTCAGACATAAAGGGTCTTATATTGCGCAGTTTATCCATAATGTCCTCTAACGTCAGAGGAAGAGGAGGCTTTGATGGGGAGGATGGGTCTTTCTTAACTTGCTTGTTAGTATTAGCAGCAGAGTCCTTGCGAGTACCAACATTAGAACCTGATGCACCGTGTGATTTGTTGGAGTTAGAGGCATCCATTGCAAAGTACGTATATCCGTTCAGCCAGCCATAAAAATTATCAGCACAAGTAGTTTGGGGACACACCAACAAAAATAACCAAAAAGAAACAATAAAAAGTAAAGTCAGCTACCCATGTGAGGTAAATAGGTGTAGGAGTCACTAATTACTCATGATGATGCCATGAATAACAGCGAAAAAATGGAAATATGTAAAAGGAGCCGCCACTAGAGTAACTGATGCAGAAGATATTGGTATCCACCTCAAATAGGGACAAAAAATGGAAAAAAGCGCATTATATGGCAAAGAGGCAGCATAAAAGGCGCCGAAGTGAAGAGAGATTGTGAGGAGAAAAAAATCAAAATGGCGGCCGCCACAGGCTGGGAATCCTTCAGGCTAAAAAAACAGTGGAAGAAGGCTCAATTTTTAAAAAATAAGCTTGTCTTAGCGCGCAGCATGTCCTCTGCAGTCAGAATCCATGGCTTTCTGCATGATATGTGCGCAAATGGAGGTTCCTCGATCGCTGACGTTCCTCCGTGTCTCGGAGCCGAGTTAAGGAGCGGCCATCTTGGATCGCCGCCGCACGCGCCTCGTGTCGGAATCTTTAATAGACTTGTTAGTCCCTCCTTAGTACGGCCATGTTGTCATTTGTATCCTCCCATGGCTACTGGCCTCTTTACTTTGTTGTTACACGGTACATGTGCAATATTTTTAATTTCCTGTTGTGCTTTACATTGTTCCCACCCCTTCTCCCGTTGTCCGTGTTCTCCATTCTCCCACACCTCCTCCAATTGTCCGCATACCCTTTGTTCCCGCCCCCTCCTGTTCTCCGTATTCCCTTTGTTCCCGCCCCCTACTGTTGTCCATGTTTTCTTTGCTCCCGCCCTCCTACCGTTGTCCGCAGCCTTTCAGCACAGCTCACAAAGGGCATGACAACCACGTTAAATCAGTTTCATCTTCACTAGCAGCTCCATGTCCCAGCCCGAAGTCTTCATTTTCTCAGATTCAGGCCTGGACTCCTGGGTATTGCATAGACAGAACCCTGCCAGGCTGCGTAATTAATACATGCCTGGCAACGCATCACCTTTTTGCAAACATGCCAGTGTCACGGGGTGTCAAATGCTCACTCTCACCTAGACTGCCTCCGAATGCTGCTGCAATGTTGGGATTCTTTGGCTTTTGTTGTGTTTGTGATTGGTGGAGGCCTGCTGTGCTATCCCATCGGAGACTCGGCATTGTGTCCTACTGTGCCTATCGTGCTTTTATTACTGGCAAATGTACTGGCACTGACTTAATACATTTAAAAGTTAAGCACTGCATCTACCCACACACCCATTCTACACACACATATAACGAACACCTAGGTAAAAGGGAAGGTAGATAGGGCTGCATGCACGTACAGAGACATAGACTATTTCATTCATAAGACTTGCGTGGACCTTGAAATACCCTTGCTAAGGCTGCCTTCCACACCTGCCTCCTCTCACAATTGACATGCAAGAATTTGATCTACTGTTGTTGGTGCAGCCGTGATGCAAGGCTTGTACTGTAGGCGCTGTCACAGAAGTGTACGCAGGCACTGCGACATTTCATTCATGCAGTGGCACGTCGCAAGGGTCTGATAGGCACATGCTTGAAAATCATTGTTCAGACCATTAGAACCCCGCTAAAAGCTTTAGAGATGTCATAATGCAGGTTTACATTTGTCACAGGAGTCTGGACCAAGACAAACGATGTTACAACTTGAAATATATTAATTCAGTCATTTACAACGAAGAACATTTGGTGATTTATCAACAATAAATATTCAAATGTTTTTGAGGCGGATATGTTATTATACAACCTGTGCACATTTCCATAACTCATTTATGCTTAACCCATCAGCAAATTAAATTGAAATCTACCTATGTTAATTAACTGGGAGTTAGAAAAAAGCTTTTTGGTAAATACTGCTTCATGTCACACCTTTACCCTATTTCTTCTGTATAATTACTGTGTAACGGGTCATGTCACAACCAGGAACTCTGCTGAAGTTTTCACTACTGCTGTATTAGTAACAAAACCAGAACCAACTAGCTTCTTTGCAATAATTAAGCAAATGACAGGATTGTCTAGCTAAGGATGAAGGCTAACGTCATTTGGCTGCTTCTCCCACCAGCCTAACCTTTGGGTCAGTCTCCATAAGTAGTCCTCTGCTCCTTTGGTACTTTGGGAGACATCCATTATTTGGTGCAACGTTGTATTGATGATCTATTCAGCAGGTCTAAGTACAGGGAAAAAGGATAGCATTGACCAAGGTGGTAGAGGAGTCACAGTGATACATCCCAGGCCACAATAACCTGGAATATACGTTGTGTTGCAGTTTACTTAAGGCCTACAAAAGGGCCCAGGCCAACCAGTTTGCACAGGAGCTCCATCTGATTCTCTGAAGCACAGTGTGACCCGGCCCAAGCATTCTGTATGTCATCTTGGCCTTAGCCTCTCGATTCACCTCTCCCTCTACAGAGGGAGAAAATCAAATAAAGAACATTAATTTCCTCTTGTGATCATCTGCAGCCCTGCTTCAAACGACCCCGTGCCAGCCAGACACCCAGCTTGCATAAGTGCTTGTTTTTAATTTTTCTCTAGCAGCAACGTGACACTTAAGCAGCACTGGCACGTATGAAGCTGTCAAGGTTTCAGTTTGACAGTGTGAAATTTCCATATTTTTAGTGGGTGTATGCATGACATTTCATTGCATTATGAATCTGAGGGATACCATATTACAAGCAGGCTGAAACAGTCCAGTCCATGCAATGAGGACAGGTACATTTTAGATATTACCCAATTTTTGCTCATTGCAATGGTGTTGGATCAGTCTTAAAAAAATAACAAAACTCCTGTTGCATTCATGTAAGGTCACTAACTTAAACCATTGTTAAATTGCTGTTGTGTGGTTGCATGCATGTGCATCCACATGTATCACAATACATTGGCAGCCATTTTATTTCTTACCATTACAGCAGGGTCAGAGTAATGTTAGATTGATAACATAAAACTCATTGGCAAGGCCAATATGTTGGCACTGACCTTTTAAGGCGAGACCTATTGGCTTTGCCAATGCTTGTTATTTTCTTTTTTACTCCATGGGAAAAACATTTTTCTCTGTAGACAACCCCCACTCTTTTTTTTTTAAACAACCCCTCCAGGTATGGGGTGATCCATTCCTCCGTCCATCCGGGAAGGGTTGTCACTCCAGCCCTTTGCTGGTGTAAAGCACCAATGATTTCCAATGGGGCTAGGGCTACCATTTATGAATGCCAATAAACTCACAAGTTTGTTGGCGTTCACAAGCTTTCAATGCAAACCTCTTGATCTGCACATTACCCATCATATTTGAAAGGTTTACTACTGCAGATTTCTCTGCAATGTTGGCAGGGAGATTTACAGTAGTGGAACCATTTACTTTTGTCAAGAACCTGTCAGTGAATTCCTTCCTGACTGGTGTAATTGAAGCCTTTGCCTGTCCCTGTGGCCTGCTAAACATTACAAAAGATCGTGAATCTTCAGAATGGTAAAAGAGGGTCTTGGAAAGACTGGAAAATTGCATTTCGTTTTTAGAAAACTTCGTAGTAATGACTCCACCTCTATCGCATTTCATATCTAACTTGGCAGCTGCCGACAGTATGGAGTCAGGGCGAGTCATAACCATGCCTAAAAGCAATAAATGGAAGCGTCAGACCATAACATCTGCCCATCATCGTATCTTTCATCCTCTTGATGCAAGCAAGTAAACAAGCTAAAATGTGTTTGACCGCCCTGCCTAAGCCGCTTATGTAGACGGAGCGTTAGCAATGGACCCTTTGATGTAATTTAGCAGAGGAAAAGTGTCTCAAAATTGTCACTTTTCCAAGTATTTGAGTCATTCTCTGATTTTACTGTAGGCATGACATACAATGTGCAATTCAAAATAATTGTGTGACTGTATTCTTCTTTCATTCCAAATTCGGATACGCTTCAATTTGCTTTGCCCTTTCGCACATGATGCATTGTAAAACTTGTAGATATACCCAGAATTCCAGACAGCACATACATGAACCAAACAGGAACATCTTATTTTCAAAACCAAACTCTATAATTACAGAAACCCGTATACTGCAGATCAAAAATGCTGTGTGAAGTTCTCAGAATGTGCACTTTTCAACATTTTTACTATACCAGTACGTACATAGACAAAGAAGCATTTACCTACATAAATTTATACGTATATGTATATTTTAAATATACGTATTGTTGGACTTGGCCCTTTCTGCAGAGTCATCCCGAGACTTTCTGCCTTCACTCTACCTATATTTGCTGAATTCAATTTTGTTGGCCTTAGGACTTTACCATTGCTAACCGGTGCTAAAGTGCTTGTGCTTTCGCCATAAAACATAGTAGAATTGGCTTATACTCAACTGGCATATTTAATTTAGTTGTAAGTCCCTTGTAAAGTGGCACTAGCTGTGCCCAGGGCCTGTAAACTAAATGCTACTACTGGGCCTGCAGAACTGTTTGTGCCACCCATTTAAAATGCACTTCAAACGTGTCTCAGGTCTGCCATTGCAGCCTATGTGTGCAGTGTGAACTGCTATCTCCACCTGACAAAATAAACCTTTTGCTAGGCCTAAGCCTTCCTTTTTATACATATAATTCACCCCTAGGGTAGGCCCTGGACATCCTAGAGGGCAGGTTCCAATGTATTTAAAAAGTAGGACAGGCACTTTTAGATTTTCCATGTCCTGGTAGCAAAAAACTCTTAAATTCGTTTGTCACTACTACAAGGCCTACCACTCCTATAGGATAACATTGGAGTTACCTTACTGCATTTTATAAGTGTAATTTCTAAATGAGAATGGGTAACTAGTCCATGTTTGGGGTTTCTGGAATTGTGATGAAATATCCTAACTTATGGTGAAGTCAGATTTTAAATTACCATTTTTTTTAAATGTCACATTTAGAAAGTTAGATTTTGCTGCCTATTGGTGCCTGCAGTCGGTCTCTGGATCACATGACTGAGTAAAGTTGACAATTGGGCTTTGTGTATTTCTCCTAGACAGCCACAAACAATGGGGAGCTTAGGTGTGACTGGATGGCCCATCACCGTTAGGATGGGAGGGAGGAGCTGGGACGAGCCCTATATACACTTGAATATGCTGTGTCCTGTCAACACACAAAGAACTGCGTACCTCCTGTAGTTAGTCTTGAGTTGGGGCCAGGAAGGCAGGGCACCTGTGCACTTCAAAGGCATGCCTCTAGAAGCTTATGCCCACTTCAAAGGCACAACTGGGTATAAATACTGGACCACAGACATCAACTCTTAAGTACACTACTGGACCTGTGGATACTCTGGCAGGAAGAAGAACTTCTGTGCTGCTGAAAGGACAACCACTCTGCTGGACTGCTGCTCTGAAGGGCTGCTTCGTTCCTGCGCTGACCTGCTGCCCTTTGCCTGGGCGATAAGGACTGGACCTGCATCTCTTGAACCCAAAACCCGGAGTGACTCCAAAGGCTAGTGGCTGGCCTCCTGATCTGAAGTTTCAGGGACAAAACAGGCTTCCAACAACCTTGCAACGGCACCTGGACTCTTTCATCTGTGAGTCTACCCTGCTTAGCAGTGCCACCCCAGTCCTGGACCCTTCGAATTGGACTTGGGGTGCTCTGCCAGCCTCCGTGGATCCAGTGGAACCGACGTATCTCCTCTGATTCGCATCATAATCCCAAACAGAACTGACGCAGCTCCGCTGCTGCGTGGATTGGACCTGTTGCAAAGACCTGCATAGCTGCCACAGACGGCAATACCTTTGGGAACCGCCGCTGCACGATGCATCTGCGGTGCAGATCCTAGCATCGCTCATTGATGGCTTCCTCGATGACAGTGGACCATGCATAACATCCTTGCAGATCTTCGGAACCAGCACATCGCCCTGGCTGCACACCGCATCCTCGACACCGGACTTTTCATCGCAAACCCCATAAACGGGATCCTCGACAACGATGCAGGCCTCACACAGCAGCCTCGCCTCATCTCAGAACTAACACATTGCTTCAGCTGTGCGACGCATCTTTGACAGGGGTCCTTGCAATGTTCTGCAACCCCAGATTTAAGGTACTATGTTCAACAGACCTAACTGGGTCCCTGTAGCCGACCTATGATACATCGCAGTCAGCCTGAAATTGTGCCTTTGTCCCGGTCTGGCGCGACCAGATTTCCAAGGTTTGTGCTTTGTGCTTTTTGTGGCAATTTTCACTAAAATCTTTAAAATTGCATACCTCCAGTTCTACTGATTGGATGTTTGTAGTTTTTATCTTGTTTTATTTATTAAAGAAAATTCTATTTTTCTAACCTGCTGTGAGATCTTTTTTGTGTGGTGTTTCCACTTTATTACTGTTTGATGGGTTTCAGAAATACTTTACACATTGCCTCTAAGTTAAGACTGACTGCTCTGTGCCAAACAACTAGAGGGTTGAGCACAGGTTAATATAGGGTTGGCTTGTGCCTTACCCTTACAAGAATTGTAGTTGCTTCTTGACTAAGGCTCACATCCAAGTCAACTAATAACTCAATTTCTCACACTTATATTGCCTTGAAACCCTTAACTTGCACCCAAAATGAGCTGCTCATTAATTCACAATATATTTCAATAAATTACAGGGCTTAACTACACAGCGTCTTTAATTAACAACACATATTTACATAAAAAATAATACTGTATGCGTAGTCATGTCACCAAAAATGTGATTAGTGAAATGATATTTAATAATCCCAAATAAGTACCTAACACTGGAAATCCGCTGGGCAGTCCAAGCACACCGTTGTGAGACCTTGAGAAAAGGTGAATCACCTAGGTGTTTTTTACTAAAAAGGACAAAGGCCCTCACCCACTAAGGTGGCATGCATCATCAGGGGGCACCTCAGAGTGGTAACCTGAAGTTTAATACTGCGGGCTTCCCCTGGTGCTCTTATAAGAGGGTTGCATGATATACTTTCAAGTTCGTAAGGTATCTGGGGCCTTGGCGAAAAAACTAAAATAGGATGGTTAGGTTATGGTAGGTTTATTGATGCCTCCCACTACTTGAATCTGTACAGTGTGTCAACATGTTTCTGCCCCTTGTCTTTATGTCTAGTGATCCTCTTGGACATTCATTAGGACTAGGCCTTACCCCTATCCCTCTCATGTCCTGCCATCAGTAGTATAAAAGTCGAGGATGAAAAGATAGAAAAAGAAAATATAATTTAAATTACCCCATTCACTGATTTAGGAAATTAAAGAATCTCCGAAATCACTGGTCCACACCAGACCTTTACCAGCTGATCAAATAACATCAAAACCACCCCTCTGTCAACTGCATTGTATGTAGATTCGATACATTCAGCACTCAGATAGCTGTAGGCTTGTGATAACCATGGAAACAATATACACATTACAACTGTAATTCTGAAGCAATGGTATACATGATCATATGTGTAAACTCTGATTCATTGGCATGACCACGCATAAAGAAAAGACTCACATCATAACACTGGAGCAGAGTTAAACTGGGAAAAACTGGATACAAAATTAGTTTCACATTACAAAGGTATAAAACACACCAATGATGTGTCCGGTGGAGGGTGACTAGAGGGCCTGGCCTGCAACCAGGGCCTTCATCCAACATGCTGCAGCAGGCAGCCTAACCCCGCTACACGCTTACCCGAATGCCAAATACATCCAGAGGTATGCCATAGCGCCTAGGCCAGACCCTGCTCTAAAAGTGTCACGGGCAGCCGACCCCCATTATTCACAGTTTTCGCGCATGTGCATTGGGTTCTGAATTCAGGACCTGACCTATATCCCGGGCCAGGCCCTGTGCACAACTATCTATGGTCAGCCAACCCACACTGTAAATGGTGGGTAGCCACTGAGCCTGACCATTGACTAAACCCATGTTTTTCCTTTGAATGATTTAGAGTTTGCAGACAAGTGGACCCAGCACCTATGGTGTGTTTTCGTCTAATATTTTTGCCTTCCATCCTTCTGTTTTTGGTGGCTTCGTTTTTGCTAGCTTTACGACTCTGCACCTTTTACCACTAATAGACGGTGCTATTGGCAATGTAACAAAAATAAAGTCCGTTTCTTCAACTATTGCTGTTAAGAAACAATTAATTGAATGTTTTTATATGAATCCATTTGAATTATTCATTGGTTTCTCTACAGTTCTTTAGTTTCCAGGGCACCTATTTTTGATCTCTGTATTTCCATATAGTTTAAACAATTATCAGCTCTTCCATTGGACTGTCTGAGACTTTTTAACCTATTCTAAAAATGTTGGCTTGTTATTGGTTTTACTAATAAAAATAAACTACTTGTAACTGTTTTAGACACCTGAAAAATAGATACGTTTATGCAAATTACATGGGGAAAATTATACTGATATTCAAAGGTGTTTTGTATTGTCTACTTTTTGCATTAATTTGAAGTGCATAAATTATGGAAAAGAGCGAGTTTGACATATTTGGTGCAGAGAAAATTAAAATCTTACCATGCCGACAGATGCAGGGTTGTGCCTTTTTTTTAAATCCAGATTGCAGTGGTTTCCTTGACAACACATACAGATGCTGCAATTACCATGGGAATGGTCCTCCTAAATGAAGCTGCAACTTCCAAAGGAGATGTCGGAAAGAGGAGAAGTAAGTTGCTTTGTTTACTCATTTCTGATTATATTTAATTTTATCACCAAGCACATAACGTGTCATTGTAGTGTAATATGGCATTTTGCAGCGATCATTGTTCTCTCAATCTTGAAGCAAAAATGCTACTTTCTATTTCATATTGAAGTTTGGTTTAGCGGACCATTTTCTAATTCTTTTGGAAGTGTTTGTGCCCGGGGCCTTTGTAACCTCATGACAATACCAGTTTCCTGACCAGGCTTCCAAGGGCATATGAGTAGTGACTTGCTCTAGAAATCATTTATGTGATGTGAAATGTAGATTTTCATCAGCCTTGATGGACAGAAAATCTGGATTTTATTAAAGACTCGGAGGCTAATTTTATGCAATCCTCTTTATTGCGCCACCCCAACAGCAGCATCTTCAAGAACATAGAACACAACAAAGTTCTTTAGAACATAACAAAGAGCCAGAACCTCCATGACTCTTCCTTCTTTTTTGCTTTACATTAAAACAACATGAGTCCATATTAAATCCACTTTAAAACCAGGAAAGCACATAATCCGGAATTGAACGAAATCCGTCTTCCTGCTTCATTGTTGACCCCGAGCTGAAAAAGAACAAATACCATTACCAACCTGGGTAGGGAGAGGAGGGATAATATTAGCCTCCGAGTCTTTAATAAAATCCAGATTTTCTGTCCATCAAGGCTGATGAAACTCTACATTTTATGGCATGACCGGAGGCTAAGATTATGCAAGTTCAAAGCCTCTCTAATAATAACGAACTTGCATTCGTCACAGACTTAAAATAGAATTTCCTAAAAACAGAATCATTAGACCAATCTGCACATCTTAGAATATCCTGTAACGCACCTCCTAGCATAAATGCTTTTGAAGCTGAAGCACCCCTCACAGAATGCGCACCAAATCTGCTCACATCAACACCGGTATTCCTCATCACCTCTTTCACCCATCTTGCCAAAGTTGGATTTGAAACTGCTTTGTGAGGTCTTCTATATGAAATTAACAACTGTTTTTTGCTTGCAGGACGAACAAATGAAGTCCTCCTCTCGTACTCTTTCAGACAACGCACAACACACAAACGTTCATGCCCATCAAAATAAGGATAGAAAATGCTATCAGAATTTGTCTTCGTTCTTCTGCATAGATAAAAACAAACACCTTCAGGATTAAAAATCCTCGCTCCCACATCTAAAGCCCTTACATCAGAAACTCTCCTAAAAGAAAGCAAACACAACAACATTGTCAGTTTCCCACTCAAAATTATTAAATCTAAGTTACTATTGCACCCTAAATTAACCAGATATTCTAGAACTTTAGAAACATCCCAAGTAGACGTATACCTGTCCACAGGGGGCTTGGAAACCCTTACACTCCTCAGCAATCTCTTCACCAAAAGATTCTGCCCTACTGACACCCCATCCACCAAATTGTGTCCAGCAGCGATAGCTGATCTATGTAAATTGATAGTTCTGTACTCTAAACCAGAGGCAAACAAAGATACCAAATAATTTACCACAAAAACTACATCCACTGAAACTGGATTGTGATCCCTCTCCAGACACCAGCGACCCCATTTCTGCCAAGCCAACCTATACATCTTCCTCATTCCTGGCAACCATGATTCTCTGATAAGCTGAGAAGCCTCCTCCGAAAGTCCTGGCACTTCCCAGACTCTCCTGAAATTTTCCATGCCATCAGACTCAACTGACCTGAGAGGCCTAACTCGTGGCATTCCCCTAACGCTCCCTTCAAGATTTTTGGGAAAATCGGAATGAGAATTGGACAATCTATTGACATTTCCAAAAGTATGGGATACCAGACCTGTGATTTCCAAAGGGGAGTAATCAGAATCACCGTCTCCTTTCACTTGCGCACCATCAAGCTCACCCTGGTTAAAGGTGGAAAAGCATAAGGACGAAGTCCCCTCCAATCCTGTCTGAAAGCGTCTATCCTGGCTGATTCCGGACCCGGGGGCCAACTGAAAAACATCTCCAGTTGTGTGTTCCACCTGTTCGCAAACAGATCCACATAACAAGTACCCCACAACTCCATTATCCTCAAAAACACTGACCTGTGAAGAATGCCAATCCACCAGAACATTCTTCTGTCCCGGTATATACTCCGCTTGCACCAAAATATTCTGTTTCAAGCAATAATCCCCAAAAACTCTCGCAAGGTCTGCTAGATCCTTCAATTTTGGACCCCCTAACTTGTTCACATATCTCACTGCTGAGACATTGTCCATTCTCAACAATACTGAACACTTCGCTTTGTTTTTCGTAAAACTCTTTATAGCGAAAGACCCTGCCAACAGCTCCAGGCAATTTATGTGGAATTGCCTTTCCTCTACAGTCCACATACCTCCTGTCGAAGTTGCGCCACAACGTGCTCCCCAACCAGATAAACTCGCATCTGACTCTATAATCAATTCCGGATTTGATCCAAAAATTGCTTTCCCATTCCATGCCTCCATATTCTTTAGCCACCAATTCAGTTCTGATCTTGCCTCGCCAGAAAGGGTAATCACCTGAGAATATTGCATTCCACGCCTTAAGTGACTGCTCTTCAATCTCTGAAGAGCACGATAATTCAGTGGTCCTGGAAAAATAGCTTGAATAGTTGACGACAACAGACCTATAATCCTTGCCAACATTCTTAAAGAGATAACATCTAAAGACAAAACCCTTCGAATTTCCTTTCTTATTTTCTTTTCCATGGGTAATCTCAACTGGCCCTGAATATTGTCTATCATGAACCCCGAAAACTGTGTCTCCTGACTCGGGGACAGACAAGACTTGTCCCTGTTCACTACAAACCCCAAACTCTCTAAAAGATTCACAGCTAGATTTGTGTGATTCTCTACACTCCTCTTCTCCTGATCCATTATCAGAATGTCGTCTAAATAAATTATCACTCGTATCCCTCTTTCTCTCAAATGGGCCATGACTGGACGCAGCATTTTTGTGAAACACCATGGGGCCGAAGAGAGTCCGAACGGGAGACAAACAAACTTCCATAATCTTCCTCCCCATCTGAAACTCAGAAACCTCTGGAGTTCTGACCATATCGGTATCATAAGATAAGCGTCTTTTAGATCCAGTCGAGTAATCCAATCCCCAGTCTGAAGTACATCTCTCAACATATGCATGCCCTCCATCTTGAAATGATGGTACTCTACCCAATCGTTCAGATTTTTTAAGTTTATCACAGGTCTCATACCTTTCCCTTTCTTTTCCACTAAGAAAATATTGCTTACAAAACCCAAGCACGTTTCCTGTTCTTCCACAATTGCACCTTTCCTTTAACAACTCTCTTACTTCTTTCTCTACCAAGCCTGACCGAGTCGAATCGAATTTTATTATTGGAGGATAATGATCTTGATTTGGTTCTTCTTTGAAATCTATACGATAGCCCAAAACCGTCTGCAGAACCCATGGGTCCCTTGTTATCAAACTGCAATTCTGATAAAATTGGGCAAGTCTGCCGCCCAACTTTACATGGGTAACAAAATGGTCTTGTCTTACCTGATCTTCTCGATCTCCTATTCCCTCGAGAAATTCCTCTTTCTTTTTGCGGATAGAAACGTCCTGGTTGATATCCAGATTGTTGCTGGTAGTTATAGTTATAGGGTCTAAAACCCCTTGAGAATGAGGCCCTTGCGATACCTTGTACTCGGCCGGGAAAACGACCTCTACTTCTCCTGGCCCCTACAAAAACACGACAGTCAAATACCTTTTTAATTTCTCTTTGTGACTTCTGCAGAGAACTAAAAGCACCCACATATTTGCTCATTTCCTTAATGAATGCCTCTCCAAAAAGCATCCCATTTGCCTCTAAACCTCCTTCATTATTCGCTTGATCAGCCAACTTGGGATCGATTATAAGCAGGATACTCTCTCTCCTGTCCACTGAGATTGCTGTGTTCGCATTTCCCAACAAACACACATCCCTTTGTATCCATTCCCTAAGCTCTTCCATGTCCAGAGACTTCTTCCCAACATAGGCTTCTTCAGCCATATCAAATATCTTTGTAAGTGGACCCGTTAGATCCAGCAGTCTGTCCTGACACATTCTCAACCCTTTATCCAAACCCTCCTTTACATCTCTTCCACCTTTCCCGATAAATGCGATTATCTTTGCGTCTAAATCAGGCATCATGGCGATTTTATTTGACAGACTTGGTCTCGGACATTCGGAACGGAGCTTCATCCTAACATCTTTCGGAATTTGCTTCCTTAACCACAATTGCACGTATTGAGCAACATGTGGAGCCGGGCTCCATTCAGGAGATAATGGATGCTTTAACAACATCGGGTCAAACATAGACTCACCTAATGGATCCATTACCCCATTATTCTCTTCTGGTTTATCTTTTGCTTTTGCCTCTGCAATTCTCCCCTTATCCACTATTTCAATCTCCGAATCAAAATCAGAGGAACAACTAAACTTAATTTCCACACTACCCGAAGATTCATCACATAAGATGGTAGCATGTCTCCTACCATTCTGACCTCTATCCAGGTCTCCTTGTGTGTCCTCGACACTTCCATGTTTCGCACAATTGCGAATTCCTGAATCTGGGTAGGCTGACTTCGCCTTTTTACTCCTAAAAACATCAGTTTCCACATTCTTGCTCTTCCTACTCACTTCCTACTCACTTTCCCAGCCTTCTTTGATAATACTGGACCTTCACCTGCGGACCAAAATTGTTCATCCTGGGATGGGTGACCACCACCTCTTCTCAGCTCATCAAATTTCTTCTCAAACTTGGAATCCAAATCTGATGCAAACTTGCTCAACATTAACGAGATCCTTTCTTCCATTCCGAAATTCTCCTGTGAACTTACGTTTTCCTCAGACATTTAAAAAAATATTTTTTTTAAATAACTCCTCTTAAAATAAACTCTGTCCAAAACAAAAACTTTCCCTCATAAAAAACTATTTACTTAAATTATCTAAAACTACTCCACAAACCAGACCTCCAATACTATGTTAAATCAGCCAAATACAAACACCGATAACAATGTTCTAAATAAATAAATATGTCTTACAATTTACCACACCTAAACAAAACGATCTCTAACTGCTTTACAAATCCGCTACTTGAAAACTGCTCCGATAACAAGAACCGCCTTAGTTTACAAATCTGTCAGTTTCACATGACAGACTGCGTCTCCTTCCTCTCGCGTGCGTCATAGCAACATGCGAGCAACCAAATCGTCAACAACGTGAACGAACGTAAAGCCTGTCATTTTTCAGAAGACAGACTGCGTCTCTTTCCTCTCGCGCGTCATAGCAATGTCCTAGCAACCAACTCGTCATCAACATGAACAAACGTAATCCCTGCCACTTCCTTATTAAAAATGGCCACCCAGCATTATGACGTGCGCGCCTCGCGACTGTCCCTCAACGGTAAGCCTCCCCGATTAAAATTAAACAAGTTTCCATTCGTTTATTTCACTCAACCATAAACTTATTTATACGTAATTATACTACACGCGTCGTATTATCCCTCAAAACAAATTGAAGCGAGATATACGCGTGCACTCGCTTATTTGCATTTTCCCTCAAGACCGACAATATCCTTCAACGTATTGCTGTAGGGGGCGCACTGGTGTTGGATTTAGAATCCAACACTTTACCTGCTGTTGCTCAAACTGGAGTAGGAATCGTAAATTATACTATTCCTAAGTCCAGCGCGCCCCCTACAGCAAGTCGTTGACATGACTTGTGATGTAATAGTTCACGTTGTTACAACGACCGCGTTGTAAAGGCAGGTGATGTAATGCATGCGAAGTAAAAGTATATATTCCTTTAAAACATATAGCTTGCCTGGGACAAAGTCACAGTTTGAGGCTGACAGCAATGAAGCCCTGGTCTGATACACTAAGCCCTGGTCAAAATTTTACCTTCGCACTTAGAAAATGTCTGTTGGATATTCATTTGTCGTCGAGGGAGGCTCCTCTTCAAGCCGGGATTCGATTTGACCATGGCGGCTTGGCTCAGCAAGAGGCCTTGGCCGTTCAGCGGGCCACACTCAAACCTGAAATCTAGGCAGGTCTCAGTTCAACATCTGCTCCTAACTGCTACAAACTTGTGGAACTTCTTCCTGAAGTTCCTCTTGCGTGTTCAAAGTGTTAAACAAATGAACCCATTGATTTAAAAGCTTGGAGGAAGTCCTTGGTAGTTAGGGACTACAGTTCCCACAATGCACCTGTCTAAATCCTTAATAGTCCACTGGAGGCACGCCAGGCTGGGGACGTCTTGGGGGTGATGGTGCAGTTGAGCTCTGTTAACCTGTTGCTTTCAGGGAGTCCACTCCTTAATCCTTTTGGAAGCAAGGCAAAGCATTTAGGGTTGTAGTTCCAGGTGTGCAGCAGAAGCAGTCCTTCAGAGTGCAATCCTTTGGGATGCAGATCTGGGTTCCAGCAGAGCAGTCCTTCTTCTCCTTGTAGTTTTGGACAGCAGATCTGAGTTGCTATGCAGCTCTCACATATGTATCCATTGTTCTGGGGTAACAACGAGCGCTATATAAATGCAATGCAAACCCTTCCCTCTTCCATCCCTCCACTATCTTTTTCAATCCAAATAACAGACTAACATATCCACCACTCAGATTAATTTAATATCTCACTCTAGTAATTCACCTCTAATCACTTTTGGGTTCTAGAGTAACTTGCTACTCAACAAAACAAAGCTTCAACGCCTCGTAAGGGGTAGTAAGCACTATATAAATGCAATTATAATTACAACTAGCAAAGGGGCATCCCTGACTAACGGGGTACATGGTGCCTCCTAAAACCATGACAGCTTTCTCCAAAGTGTGGCATATTTTTGTTAAGCCTGGGCGTAGTGGGCGTAGTGGGGCTACATGAAGCAGCGCGTAGTGTGGCAAAATCTACGCACACTCGTGCGCTCCGCGTAGCCCCACTACGCGCCGCCCGCCTCCAGCCCGCCCTCATTTTAAAATAATTTAAAGAAGGTTAAAGAGAAATAAATCACCTTACCTTCAGTGCGGCGTCCCGGGGCTCCCTCTTCTTGCTGGACGGTAACTTCTTTACGCAAATGCGCATGCGCGGACGCCCGTGCATGCGCATTTCTCGTGAGAAATGCGCATGCGCGGGCGTCCGCGCATGCGCATTTGCGTGAAAGAGTTACCGTCCAGCAAGAAGAGGGAGCCCCAGGACGCCGCACTGAAGGTAAGGTGGTTTATTTACCTTTAACCTTCTTTAAATTATTTTAAAATGAGGGCAGGCGGGTGGCGGGTAGCCCTGCTTCGCTGCGGCGTGTGCATAGCGCTGCCTGCTACGCCTACTTCGTAAACGGCGAAGAAAGCAGCGCTACGTATACTCCGTGGGCGAAGCGGAGCACAACGCCCAGGGTTCATTTTTGTCCCACAAAGCACTGTACTTTAAAATTCAAGGTGGAGACTTACACTCTTTGGAGTAAGACCTGGATTAGACAATCCATGTGGATCATTTCCCTTAGCACTTCCAATCCAGACCTCCTGCAAATTCCATTCCTAGGGCTGCCATCTGGCTGGGGGGGGAGGAAGAGGAGGTAGGCCTGGCTGCATTCCTTACTGTCCTGCTCTCTTTGAAGTCCAGTTTGATTTACCCAGCCACCTTGCTGGCCTGTTATATGCAGCTGCAGAGCTCCCTCCATGAGATAGCCTCTGTCTCTGTGCAGGCCACATATCACCTCATCACAGCAGTTTGGCTAAGCCTGTAAAGGCTGACCAATCAGGGGATGCTGCTAGAAAGCTGAATTTTGGCTCACGGAAAGGAATTTGTATAACTTCGTTTCTGTATTAGTTATGATATATTCAACAGTAGCAAGTTGTGGGATTTATCATTACCAATATTTTAGGTAATTGAAATTTTATTTAGCTCACTCCTATCAATAATTTTACTGTATTACAATATTCCCATGTTAGCCTATGGAGCTCAAGTGCTACAGTGGGGAAAACTAAATTGATAGTTTTCACTCACCAGGGCATATAGAAAACATTTTTTAAATGCCCCTGTCTATTTGTACAGGCACCCTACCCTAGGGGCCCCTAGGGCAGACCTTAATGGTGACTAATAATTAAAAATAAGGTAATTCAATACCTTTAAATCCAAATTCGAATTTGGATGTAATTTCAATTTAAAACTAGCTTGCAAAGCAGGGCTGACTTTTAAAATGACAGCAGGCAACACCACAGTCTGCATTCAAGTGCCTCAAAACTGCTGGGCCTCTAAACCTACATGCCCTACCAAATACTAGGGACTTACAGGTAGGTTGTCTGTGCCAATTGTAATTACACCTAATTACCATATATCTTTTTAATCAGAGCACTGGCCAGGGGCCTGGTTAGCAGAGCCCAGGGTGCAGTCAGAGTCAGTTACCACCAGTATCAGTCAATTAATGGGGGAGATCAGGGCAAAAAGGATGACTTTCACACACATTGTATCTCAACAGGTTGTGCTAAGTGTTTCCTTTGTCCTATGTGTATACAGCCCTTGAATCACTTGAATTATGCTTAAGCGGCTGTTCCAAAGCAAGGCTAAAATTCCACCACTGAAAAGTGTACTTTGGAACTAAAATCACTAAAATAAAAAGCACCACTGCTTAGCTTAGGGACAATGGATAAGAACTCAAATCACTATGTAACTGGTATACTGGAGAGTGTAAATTGGGTGCTGCAGCACAGTGCGGGGAGCAGCTTGGACCCATATTGGTCCTAATCCAAACTGAGGATGCTGGAAGATGGAATGTCATCTGATGATTGCCAAGCAAGTGTAGACATCTGAGGTTTTAAAGAGTTGGCACACCCTCTCTATTGTCACTGAAATTAAGAAAAAATGCTACTCATCTTGCAGCACTCCATGACATTGTCCTATTCTGCTTGTAGTGAACCATGTGATATGACAAACCCTCACCCAAGCGTTGTGACTTTCTTCATTATAGCAGTCACTCCTGTGTCCAAAAATAACAAGTTGGAAGTGTGAAATGATTTTCACAGGTGTGCAAGTCAGTCAAGAGATTGCTACACACCATTTAGCATATGTGAAACTCGCTGCACTCTTATCGGTCATGACTATGCTAAGACGTCTCACCCTCCTAAGACATGAGGGTGGGTCATTAAACTTTATTCTAGCCTCCATGCTTCAAGTATAAAATCAAGAGGGCGGTGTTCATAAATCCTTTATTCCTTTGTATGGCAGCATATTTTAGATTATTCTTTAACCCAATAATAGCATATACGTACAGCCATTAGAAAAAGCTTGCTGCATGGTTCACAAAACCAGCCCAAGTTCAAAGTTCTGGCTTTCGAACCTCAAAAGACCTATACTCATGGGGTCTGACACATGGCCTGACTGTCAACCAGGCCCCATGCCAACAGGCCCATTGTGCATAACCAAATGCCACGAGCCCGAGCAGCCACCCTGCAGGCAGAGAGATAGGCAACTCGAGCACACTAAGCATGGCCATATGTTATACCCTGGTTTTATAATGGTGGGACAGTGGGGACAGTGAATGGTATCCTTCCCAGGGCTCACTGAACAGTTCTTTGGCTACACACAGATGGTTTGGTGTAACAGGGACTTCTTCAGTCATCACATGCAGATCTCACTGTGCATGGTGAAATGCTGCATGCAGCCAGCAATATGGCTAGTAGGATGGCCAGACGTTGTACCAAGGGTCCACTATACGGAGCGGAAAGTTTTTCACATTTGGATTTAAGGCACAGAGATTGGCAAGGTGTGACCAGAGGCTGCTTTGCCTGGCTAAAATCCATGCAAAGTGCTCTCAGAAGTGAGGAATGGTGTACCCAAGGCCCACTTGGCACAGCCAGAAGACATATGTTGCTTGGTTAGTGGGACTTGGGCTGGAGTAGGTCCGAGCCACTGGCGGAGCACTGTTTCATGTGCATGCTGCCTATAACCTTTGGCCATATGCAGCTGGTTCAGTTTCTGACAGCTCATGTAAGGCATGTCCAGAGCCCAGGCCCTGGACTCCGAGAAATTGAGGTTGGTGCAAAGTCTACCCTTAGCCTGAACTCACAGCATGGTTCTGAGGAGCAAATGCCATGCTTGGCTGGATTGATTGAATATAAGCTGGTAAATAGTCAGGCCTTTGCCTATGCCCAGAGCTCACTGCACACAGCCTAAGGTCCGGTCCAGTGGCTCGAAGGCTTAGGGGCTCCAGCCATATCTCTTTGGTCCTGGTAAAATTCCATGTTCACCCTGGTTGGTGGCCCGAGTTGGAGCTGTTTTGGCCTCAGGAGAGGCTCTGAGTGGATTTTGAATGGCTAAAGAGTATGCACAGTATAATATACCAACACGGCAGTGGTTGGAAATAACCATATTGTGTGTGCCATTCCATCAGATTTTAGCCAGAACTGTTTTTGTTGGCTTTAGGACTCGGCACACTTAAAACATACTGAAATTGGCATAATCTGATTGCAACATTTAATTTCTCATTAGCCCCTATCATATGGTACTGCATGTATCCAGGGCTGTAAATTCTATGCTACTATGGGCTGCAGTACTCATTGTGCCATCCACTACAGTAGCACTGTAAATCATGTCTCCAGGCCTGCCATTGCTGCGTGGCTGTGCCGTTTTTAAACTGCCAATTCGGCCTGTCAAAATTACCCTTTAGAAAGGTCTAAACCTCCCTTGTAAATATGTATAAGGTAGGCCTTGTTGCCCAATAAGGCACGTTGCAAGCTACTTAACCCCTTCGCCGCGGCAGGAATTCTGCCGCGGCGCTGGGGGGGGGGGGTTGGGGGCAGGTGCGGTGGCGCTGTGCTCGTGACGGAACCACTCCGTCACGAGCCACGGTTGAGCTGTGCTCATGATGGAGTGGTTCCGTCACGTCTCCGCCCACTGCGCTAATCGCCCGCACAGGCGGGGAATTAGCGCCCCGTGGGCGGAGCGGCCGCCAACGGCCGCAGCATGACGGAACCACTCCGTCATGAGCACAGCGCAACCGTGGCTCATGACGGACTGGTTCCGTCATGAGCGGGGAAGGGGTTAAGATTACAACTTACAAACTTTAATGTTACGCATGTAATGGAAATGTCATCCAAACCCTTTTCACTGTGGCAAGGTTGTCTGCCCCATAGGAAAGCACTTGATCACATTAAAGCGCCTTATAATGATAATTTTGGGTTGGAAATAACTTTCTGCTAGGGCCGATTTCGGACGATTTTGTTACAGGGGGCTCCCGTTAACAAAAACGGCCCCAGGGGCCCAAAACCAGCAACCACCCTGGCTGCCCACCGGGGAAACGCACGGTGCCCGCTACGGCCGGTCCAGCCCTGCTTTACAAAATTCAACAATGGCCTCACCGGATTCAACACCGAGCAGTACCTGATCAAAGGTTTCCCTGGAGTTGTGCTGAGCAGCACCCGATTGATGGCTTAACTAGATTCGACAAGGAGCAACAAGCAGCTTCCGAGCACAACCTTTGTTGATGGCTTCACTACACCTGATGCCAAACAGACTTTGAGAACTCACCCATCGGCTCCCCGTTGTCATCAAGCCCTTCCTCAGATTCAGTTGGCTGTGTGGCCTCTCTGAAGACTTTCTACTTCCTTATAAGTTACTAAGTGAGAAGGTAACTTTGTGACAGGGACGAGCCAGGTCATTATAAGTGACTCATGCCCCATCACAGTGGGCCTTCAATCTTACCCTTGTCCCAATCTAGCTCGATCAGTTACCCATGGTTGGAGCTATTTTTAAATACAAAATTTAACATCCATTGCTCTTTGGATCTTTGTAATTTTTATGTCATTTTAGCTGGTAAAATATTCTCTGTTATTTTTAAATTGGCTTGGTATTTTCCTTTTGTTGTGTTTTACTTTTTTACTGTTTAAGTACTGCATAAATACTTTAGACATTGACTCTAAGTTAAGCCTGGCTGCTGTGTGCCACAACTACCTGGGGGTTTATTTAGTGACCTTTATGATTCACCCTGACCAGGATAGTGATTATTATTTGAGGTGGGTTCTCACCCCCTTAACTAATACTCCATTTTTTTTATTTAAGAAGCTATATGAAGTATGTTATCAAAACGACATTCAGTGAAAATCTTTGTTAAAGGTCAGTTATGATTACTGGATAACATTATGAAATAAATAGTAAAAATACATTTGAAAAAAATCAACTGTTAAGTAGTGTTAAAATTATGCTTTGCTGTTGAAAGATCAGTGACATCTGCAAGTTATGGTTAAGCAGTATTAATGGCTCTACGTATATAATATCACAGGTGAAATGATAAATGGGATCACAGGGGTCGGAATCAAGACTTGAAGAAGATGGCAGCTTTCCAGCCTATCTCCACTGCACCTGGCGCTTGAATTGATGATCTTACAGTAAGATCATCAAGGGTGGTACATGCACACCAATGTTCAAAAGATGAATGAAATTCAATTGATTATTTGGTTTGCGTGCAGATCGCGTATTGCTCTCTGGTCCTTGAGCGTCCTAATGTAACTTGTGTAGCACCCCCTCCAGTGGAGACGTCACCCTCAGTGCACAGTTTTTGATCCAAACTAGTGAAGTAATCCCATTTCAAAAACACTTTAACCCATAGGTGCGACTGTTGAATTCATTTTATTCTTTATAAATTACTTTTCATTTTCCAATTGTGGATACATTAACTGTAGTTTTTAATTCCACAACCAAGATATTGTACCATGGGTTGACATGTAACTTGTGGTACCAATTGGCCAATTCCAATGCATTTCGGGCACTATGGGCCGTTCATCAGGGGAATATTCACAATCTTGTGAAATGACACCGACGCTTTCCAAAAGGTCCGAGTTGAAGAAGCTTCACTAGTTTGGAGCAGAAGCTGTGCACTGAGGGGACATCTCCCCTGGGGGGACGCTACACAATTTACAGTAAGATGACCCATCCTATGTCTACTTTGTCTTTCATTAATGTGGAGCTCTCCACCGACAGCGTTTGCACCTGAACATACACTAACTGCCGTTTAAGAATGAGAGGCCTCTGCCACCAACACTGAGTGTCGGCAACAAGCAACATCTCCGCCTATCGGGATTCAGCAACGTCCTGAGGAAGACAGCCAAACTGGGTGCTGGTGCTACTGGGGACTCTTTTTCTTCCCTCTGATAAGTTGCTTGGTTCCTACTGTACAGTGGCATGCAAGGCCTGTTCACGCTTCCTCACTGATGAGCAGCCCACATCTGTGCTTTTCCATTGTGGTCCCCACTGAGCAATAGACAGTCAACATTCGCATGCTCTCCTGGGCACTGCGCTCTGGTCTGGTCTGACACATTTCTTTGGAAAAGGCTCTTTTGGATGATGGGCGGCGCCGTATGGGCTCCTCCATCTTGAATCATTGCTGATGACTATGTGGACTTCCCCTTGCATAAATTGAGTTCCACTTAACAATGAAAGCATCATCCATGCCAGGCTCTTTAGCACACATGCACTATCTTGTTTCGTTTCCCCACAATTAGACTTTTTGGAATGCAGCACTTCAAGTTATACTTTTGGCTCTTTTCTTTGCATCTTACTCTAACTATTTTTCCCAAGGTCATGTCCATTCAGCAGCTGCAACAGCCATTACCTCACCTTCTATCATGAAACCCTCAGCCCTCGAGAGGACTCTTGTAGAGCTTAAAGTTATTGGGACATCTGTAACCTCAATGGAAGTCAACAGCCACTCTTGCCATGGTTGTTAAAAGTCTCAATTCAGCTGTCACGTCCTTCTATTAAATGGGCCTATGAGCATATTAATTCCTTTACAGATGAAGTGCCTTCAGGCCTTTGCTGTGTAATTGAGTTTAACCCCTCATGGGAATAATTGTGTTTCTAGGTGAGCATGATCATTAAGGAAGAGTGTATCTTCACATTGCTAACACCTTCAATATATCTTTGACTGGTGTTCTCACCATCTTCTAAGTTGCTCCTAACTGTCCTGATGAAGACCTGCCATTAAGGTTGTAATTGGCCTCTGTCTATCTTAGGTCGCTATAACAACAACTCCATTCCTATAGCCTTTACTCTCTAAACTATCCAAGAAGGGACAGTACTGATTGAACTCTGTACCTGTACATTATCAATGGAATTTGATTTCATTAAAAATGGGTGTCAGACAGGGTAAGATGTTACTTGTCTGTGGTTTCAATTTGCTATATTTATATTGTATTCTTTTTGATTTCCTTTCACTTATGCACAAGCACTTCTTTCAAGCACTTGCATTTCACACAATGGAGCAACCTCTATATAGTAAAGTATATATATGTATTTAATTTCAATACAATTTTGAATTAACCCTAATTGAATTTTTGTGCTTGTGTGTTGTAATGGTGGTATACTCTTCCCTTTATTTAGAAATATGAAGTCTCCCTCTCCCTTGGATCGGTGTTGTTTGATTATTGGTAGAGAGTCAGGATAGGCTATTGCAATTGCTATATCTTCAGAGTACCCCTTAGGAGCACTCCTTTCTGTATAGCACTGTACCTAGGTGCTACGTCTACTGGTTTACCCCACTGTTATGTAATGGGTCACCTTTTTCTAGGTTCAGCTGGCACACGCAGATAGGAGGATCACAGACCTAGAGGCGTGCAACAAATCAAATCCCAGACTGACAGTCAGAACCGTGGAACTTCCAATGCAGGATGACTGATTAGAGATTTTGGAGTCATAGAGATAACATTTGCTTTTTTCAGAGTGCCGGAGAAGGAAGATGGGAATGATGCCAAGAAATATCTGACCTCCTGGTTGACTCCCCCTTTGTAAACAATGTTTTCTTCTCTGTTAATATCTTTATAGCAACAAACCACAATACTGGTCCAGAAAACTCTGCTGGTACAAGCCCCAGAGGGCATTGCGGTCAAGTGCTAAGTCCCTACTCACTCCTTTTAGAATTTTTACCACTAGGCAGGGTGGTAGATCCTTCTCGTACCTAGCTCCGTTTTCCTGGAACAAGTTGCCGGCTGACTTGCGGTCCATCCCCGTTCTTGGGTGTTTTCGAAACAGACTTAAGACCTGGCTGTTCGATCAGTAATTCCATTCCACCATTTTCTCTTTCTTTCAGCCGCTGCAGGAGCCATGAGACTCTTCGGAGTGATATGTTTGCGCTATAGAAATGTTGCTGACTTGACTTGACTTGACGGAATGTTAGTGGCCTCACAGGCTAATCCCCTGTTGATATCTCCCAGTGGATACTCCTAGATCAGTCAGTCAATTACTTTATTCGATACTTATAGTGTAAGATCATAAAAGTACAGATGAATACAGTTTAAAAAACAGTAAAAAACAAATGAATACAATTTAAAATGCATCAACCAATCAGTGCAGGAACAGAATGCTATACCTATCAGTGTTAAGTAGAAATAGGAACATAATAGCAGTAGTAATTAAAAACTATCTAAATTTAATTTAGTGGTGTTGTACTGCCACTTAATCTTCCATGATTGAGTTAAAAAAGACGCTACTGACAAGGAAACCATGGGCTTAGGCAGGGATTGTAAAAAGAATATTGCTACACGACATTGTTTAAAACTAAATTTGCACATCAGGGGGAGAATAAACCTTTTACGGAATTTACAGAAGTCAAAAATGTGTAAATTTGATTGTACAGAAGAACTGTCACAGGGACAATAGGGTAAGTCATTTATAGAGTAAATACCTGCAGGATGTGCCAGCATGCACAGAATAAGATTTAATTGGAATTTGATTAAAAGGAATCTATGACGCGCGTTTGATACAGTGCATAGGTATGACATTATCCCTTCCTCAGGCTTCAGACCTTCAAGATATAGTTTTATCAATACCTTTGTACAGTTCGTTTGTAATCTGGCATCTGTTCTTTGTTTAAAGAAACTGTCTTTTACCTCCCGCCTTGAGATGTTCATGCAATCCCTGGGGTTAGTAAATAGGCGTTCCAAACCTAAAGCGGAGAAGGTTGATTTAATATATGAAATCCATGGTATTCTATGTGCATTTTCCATGGATACACAATGTTCAATTAGGTCTTGGGTAGTCTGACTCCCTTCTCCAGATCGAATGCCAACAAAATTATTGGTGCCACAGAGATTGTGGACCTCCAATTTGGTATGGGTATTAAAGTTGGAGCAGATTACGGGAAGACCCATTAGCTTTTTCCAAAAAGTGTCCTCTATTACTTGTAGGGTAGATGGATTAGTATGACCCCATATACCTGCCCCATAAGATGCTACCGACACTGATTTAGCTGCGTAGACCTTTCTTACCATGTCGATAGGCTTCGCCCCCAATTTTTCGATGAAAGAATGGAGAGCAATGATACTTCTCTCTAATGATAACCCCCTAATGGCGTGCATACGGGACCATGATACTCCTAGATCAATAATTGCATGCCTTCTGCATCTTGGCCATGCACACAACTTTTTTGATGCAATGCTTTGTACCAGCATAAAGACTTCAGGATCACAGCGACTGCCAACTACTCATTCAAAACTAATCTCATTAGTAGAAAGTGCCTAGCACTGAGACCGACAGTAAAACAGGAGGCCATATGAGATGGCTGTGTAAACCAGACAATCATGCTCAATGTATTTAATGGCGTTACCTAATAACACTCTGATCCAAAAGTGATGGAACAATATCCGGACTCGATCCTGGATCAAGTGATGGACACCATAGCTACCCCTCCATCTCTCCTATCAACTGTTTTAGGTCACCCCCAAGTCTATTTATGAGCCACAGACCCAACATCATTTACCAATGGCTAAGACTCTTGTTGCCTACTTCTCTCTAACCAGCGCAAGCATTACACACATTTGCCAAAGACATGGACATGCCAGGATCTCTGTTGAAGCCAGATAGGGATGACTCACACAACAACCATTGACCATGCATGAAATGCAATCACTTTATAAACATTTAGACTGTTCATGACAGCTTAACTACCCCAAATAAAGTTCAATTCATTAGAAGATACAATATAAGTTGTGCTTTAGAGGCAGAGTACTCAGCTCACATTGACATCCACTCCCACTAGATAACAATAATAACTTGTTATTACATAGGACTTGTTTACTTCACTTATATTACAGCTTTCTGGCAATTCCTGCCAACAATCTTACAGAGCTCTCTCTCAACGCCCAGAGTTTAAATGGCTATGCCACATGAGATAAAGTACAGAAAACCATCTGCTCGACTTTGGAATCATTACAACTCCAAAGTGCCTTGGGGGGACGGCGCTCTCTACATCTAGCAAGCAACGCAACACAGGTAGGAGGGCAACCCCTATTCTTATCCATAACCGTTTAGCTTCCTGTGTCACACCATCTTGGTCCAACAAAAAAGGGGGATAAGTCTTAGCCAAACTGGCGATTCAATCAACACACATCATTGTAGGCAGTCTTCATGCACCTAACGGCTCAAATGCTACTTTCTCTGCCAACTTTGCAGGCTGTTATCTAATTTAGGCCATACAAGAGTCCCGCTTAGTGGAGAATGAAATATAACTCAGGACTCAATCTTGTATTGCACAGGCCCGCGGGAAACAAAAAATAGCAGAGACAGAATGCCTCTCTTGGACTTACTATAGGATAACCCTCTATGTGACCTTTGGTGCCTCTTGAACCACAACTAGGGATTATATCTTTTACTCCCATCCTCATGGAGTGGAATCAAGAATGTATTTTTTTCTCTTGTCAGGATAGAGGACTACCAATCTTCAAATTTGCACTATAATCGCTAATGGCACATCTGATCATTCACATCATCCAGGTGACCTTTCTATTAACAATCATTCGTCCATCCAAAAGCAATTGGAAAATTATCGGTTTGGAAATTTAAGACCCTGAATGATAAACAAACACTACAAAATTATTTACATGAAGGAATACCTGGATCATAACAAGGGGTCGGTCGATTCCCCACAAACGTTCTGGGCTGCATGCAAGGCATACATGCTGGGCCAACTGATGAGGGAATCTGCTGTGCAGCGGAAAAATCTCTGAGTCCATGCAACAACAGGAGCAAAGGATCCAAACCCTGTTAGAGCGATATCGCCTACTTCCAACTCCTTACACAAGTCAAGATGGATTTGAACACACTGCATACTTCTCTGCCAGAACAGGCACTCGGAAGGCTTAAACAGACATTATGAAGTCAGCGAGATGGCAGGCCAACTGTAGGCGCAAAAGCTTAAACAAGGAGATTCCCAATGTTCCATACCAGCACTTAGGAAAACCAGTGGCCTGCACAAATCACAAACAATTTATGGCCTTCTACAAAGAATTATACACTATGCAAATGGACAACTGTGACTGAGAACGAGATTATTTTTTTCAAAAACTAAACTGTACCTCACATAACGGAAGAATCAGCTGATGTGCTGGACTAGGACAAGAATAAATTACTGTGCCTTAAAAGCCAAGTCAATGGAAAAAGCCCCAGGAAATGGTTGTTTTCCCATTGAGTTTTACAAAACAATCCTGGATCCTAACTTCCTTGCTAGCTAAAGTTGACCAGAACATGAGAGAAATAACTACCCTTCACTCTAAGTTCATCGGAGCAATCATTATCCTCATTATTTAAGCCTGAGAGAGACGTGCACCTTGGTGGTAGTTACAGGCCTGTCTCTTTAATAAATATTGATATACAGGTATTAGCCAAGGTTCCAGCTATTAAGCTTAAAAGTATTATCCCCTTATTGGTCCACAGATCCCAAGTAGGAATTATTCCTCAGAGATCCTCCTCTAACCACATGCGGTTGCTTTCTTGCATCACATGGCAGGTCACCAGGGACAAGACGAAGAAAATAGTTATTTCCTTTCATGGTGAAAAGACATTTGACTGTATTGAATGGCCGTACCTGTTCCACCTTTTCCAAAGGGTGGGCTTTACAGGATGTATTGTGCAATTTAGCAAACTGCTATCCTGCTTCCTGTCTCCTCTTGTCCTTTCTCTTCCTGTTGGCATTGGATCCATTATTGATCATAATCCAAGCTTCTGTACATATCTCATGCAGCCAGAGTAATCAAATATGCTGATAGATGCAGATGACATTCTTGTGTTAATGTTGGCATTGATTGGAAGATTTTGGTAGTTTCTCAGATTTCAAGATTTGCCCTAACATTGAACGAACAGACCTCCTGAGGGCTGCTGGAATGAACCCAATGCCAGTGGTTGATAGCACCATCAAATTCCTGTGAAAACTATAAGAAATTATCTTTTTATGGAAGCTCAAACATGAACCTCCAGCTGAAGAAAATAGCTCTGGAATTCAAGAAATTGTCTCATCTCAGCGTATCTCTGTGGGGCAGTATACAAACAATGAAAATGGTGATGCATACCACTTCAATTACCCATTCAGCATGGTCCCCTCTGTTATCCCTAGTTATCCCTAGATACCAAATCATGAAGCTGAGTAACATGATCAAAGATTATATATGAGACAATCACAAACCCTGCCTAAAACTCACCAAGTTGAAGGCAGATATGGCATACAGGGCCTCTGTCTCCCAAATATGATGCTTTATTATAAAGCACTCAAATTGGTGCATTTGGCTGACTTCTTTATGAAGGGCATGGATAGGTCTGATTAGGTTGAGATAGAGCGAGTTCTCATAGGCGGGCCACCTACCTGTTGTACAGGGCAAGCACCTTGGATGGAGGCAGAATGAATCCATTGATAAAGACCACTGTACAGGTCTGGAAAATGGCAAACAAACATATTCATGTCCTTGCCTACTTACACAACCAGGCACCCATACGAAACAACAGGAAGATAGAATCTGTGGCTCCATGATACAATGGGAAGCTTGTTCAGGCAGAGTTGTCCGTTCATTGGACAAGGTGATCCACATTGAAGCCTTGAAATCCTTTGCCTTTTTAAAGCAGGAATTCCAGCTAGACAATCGCCAACACTGATGGTGCCTCAAATTGTCAAACTATAAATGTTGGTCATTGCACCCTCTCCCGAGTCCTCTGCCTCAGTCCGTGGTGTATGACTTTCTGTAGACACTGGAGCATTGTCACAATTTTGATATCAGGCTTGTACAAGACTTTATTGGAAGAGCACCATTCCCGGCCTCTTTAAAATTACCTTTTGGGAGGTGAACCGATTGGTTAGGAAAATGTTTCTGGGAGTTCAGTTGGATGGAACTACTTGCTACCCATGACAGGGAGTTGCGTGAAGCATGACTAAAGTTCAGATTTTTAGCAGTGGCCTCCATACAAACTTAACAAGACTCATTTACCCCAAATCTCTAACTCCTGGTGATGCAACAATCCAGGGGGTGATGTATTGCATTTGGTGTACTCTTGAGTATCACTCCAGATGTTTTGAATTAAAGTACTCCACACACTGAACATCGCTAATACACTGAATCTTCTGTTGTTGCCAGAACTGGTCTTCCGCATTGATTCCAAGACATTTCTCGTCATGTTAAGAGATGGGTTCACACAGCTCTATCAGTATCCTCGGTGGCCATTCTGAGACATTGGCAGCAATGGAATCCGCGCATGCCCACAGACTGGATTTGCGATATGGCTGGAATGTCTACGCAGGAAAAAACTATACAGAATAAAGAACTAACTGGACATTTTTAAGGAAATATGGTACTCTTTTTTTAAACATCGACCACATTGGCAGGCAAACTCTAATCCTTCTTCACAGTTCCTCTTGTTTATGTAATTGAACCTTTTCCACCTTTCTAAAGCAAACTCTTCTGAGATACTCCCTTCAGGGAGACCACTGCATGGGCTACTGGCCTACCCTCCTCTTCAGCATCCCCCCAACCCTTACGGTCATTCCAGGTGCTACTGCTTGATGTTTCTTGTATTCTGTTCTGAGTTCTCTCTTGATGACTTTTCAGATTAAAAGTTTGTGGATGTTTGAAGCTATCTTTTGTGTCTTATTTGTCACACTGCTTCTCTTTTTTTGTTTAACAATTCTTTATCAGCATTTTACATTAACAACATGTATCAGACAACTATAGATATTATAGCAGTAGTGATGTGCAGGTTCCACTTGGAATTGTGCGTGTTGTTGGGCAACATAAACATTTGGATGGTGCCAGACTGATTCCGAACACCCCCGCAGGTTATGTTGTCCTATAGACCAGCTAGCTCACAGTGCCACCATAAGCACCCCTAAACCTAGACGGGTAGTAAATGGTTTTTGCAACCACAGAACATGACAACCCTTACTCCCCCAGGAATCATGGTAACAAATACAGAATCTTTCGTTCAGTTACTTGTGCTCTCTCTCAAAGAAATATACAAGGCATACATGGAGGAGCACTTTCAGTATTTATTCAACCATTGTGATTGTTATATAGAATATATGTCCTACAATAATCCATAGACAACAGCAGATAAGGACAGTGAACAAAATAAATGGTTCCACCATCTTGCTAAAACAATGTATATATGCAAGCATATGAAATAATATAAAGCACACTCCTACTATGCGTACCCTAGCCTAGATGCCTAGGTTGTGTGTATGTGTTCTGCCAAGAATCCCCAACTGGAAAATCCAACCCCCATTACCTGAAGAGAAAGTATGTAGGTCCCTGTCTTGGTCACAGGTTGGACATCCCTCCTTGCAGAGGAATCAGCAAGCAGCTGGGCTGAGATTTCATTGTGTAGTGACCTCGCAATGACAGCAAATACTCCTCTTCCTAAATCAGGAAATGCTTGTTTATTTATAACAAAAAGCATCCTGGGCCGAGACCTTAGGAAGACAGCCATTGTTTATGATCTATTGATATCAGCGTCGCACATTGACGAATAACAAACGATTACATTTACACAATTTATGTTCAGACATTGTACAAGACGTTCAAGGGGTCGTGATAGTAGTCTTATGAAGTGGAATTTGTAAGCAAATGTAGTTTAGTGTAAATTAATCCTGCACTGTCACCAACGAAAATGTGTCAAAAAATCATCACGTAAAGAAGGCAACTGAGGAAAATGTGTGCATGTTACAATGGCTGTTTTTCTCCCTGGGCCTAACGGAGCCATGTGACAGTAGTAAAGATTAGAAATGAACAGGCCTGTGAGGTTTATAAATATCTGCTATATATTAGAAGTCTTACAGATGGGGGTATGCAATGCAGGGCAAAACTAAATCTTGTACACAAAGCATTGTTACAGCACATATCACAAGTAAACCAGCATTACAGAACATTTTAATAATCCCTGAATTGCTGACTAAATAGCATAATGTTGCTAAGTATCAAACCGTATAGTATCTGAGATTAGCTTTGTCTGTAGGCTTCAGGGCATAAACATTCTCAGTGGAAAAGGAAAAAAAGCGATACATAGAAAAACATGATGCAAAACCATTGACCGTTTGAGTAAAGACTCCATCTATGAGGAAACTGCTCATCAATGTTGTATCACAAGAGTACCCATCTGCCTCTGTCCCACATAAGCAGCAAATCTCCCCAAATCATAAAATGCGACGGAAGGAGTAAAGAGGGGAGTCGGCCTACATAGAAGTGGGCCCTAGTCATCTAGCCATGGTTTTCTTAGCCTGTTGTATTCATAAAGAATACACCCCATGTCATGGCAAATTGACCATTTGAGCATTCAAGTGATAGAGCACTCGTTCATATGAAGCTATTGTCTGCATTTCGTTGGAACATCAGGGCACAGGTTAGTTCTCCACAGTCGCAGTATGCAGAAATTTACCTCTGCTAGTAGCATTGTGAATCACTTGACTTTATGATGTGTGAGTTCAGGATAGTTGGTGGGTCCTCTAGCAGTTCAGCTTGACTCAACAGGGGCCATATGTACCTAATACATTCCTCATTGTATCCCTAACTATGGTCCAATATTGTGTAATGGAGGGATAATATTCCAAAGGTTGTGGACTATATCACTCCTGGAGCTATTGCATCTCCAGCATGACTTTTCCTGTAGCGTCCTCACCACAGCAAGCCTCTTGGGAGATCAGTGCCACCTAAGTAGGACATGCCTCTCAGTTAGCTTTATCATGATTCAGCATAAGTTCTGACCACTCTTCCTCGTCCTACTCTATAATGATGCAGGTGGACTACCAACACCACAGTGCAGTCAATGTGGGTTTTCAGTAGAGAAATCAGTCAGTGTCTTATAAATGTCTGACCTCTCACCCATGAATGTTCCCTATTTGCGGATATTGCAGATATATTGTAGTAGTATGTTGTCTGTCAAAGTAGGGAAGAGTAGAACTAAAGTTCCACTCAAACAGTTCCCAGTCTTTCGAAGTTTCAGAACATGTGTCAGAGGAAGTTATGGGTCTTTGACAGCTCTGCAAAGGTTTTCTACCTATCGCATGTAAGGGTGCGAAGCCCCTCCAATACAGCTCATCTGCGAAAGTTACTGATACTTCAAATTGGTGAAGCATTATGAACAGTACTATTTTCCATCAGTACAGTGTGATCTTTATCCCAGGCATGTAGTGTTGCTTGTTTGATGGGTTTAGATGTGCCCTTCTACTGTTTATCCGCCAAGTATAGTGAGTACAGTCTATCCACTCCCTTCAGAGGGACCTCTCTTTATCAACCTATAGTGGCGTGTCCATGGCATTGTTTAACATGTACCTTACTTGTGACAGTTGGAATGGTAGCCAGCACTGTTCCACGTGTGGTAATCGCAGGACCCTTGATCATTATCTGCATGTAATTTACTCCGTTTAAGGTGTGGTTACCTCCCCGCCGAGATAAATGTTTTCGTAAATGTGGTGACTTCTTGAACACACTTATGGGTATGCATGGGGTAGCGGCATGAAGATGTAGTTCAAACGTGGCATCACATCTATTCTAAAAACCTATATCCTGCCCACTTAGACAGGCCTAGAGTAGACCAACGTGAAAAGTGTTTTTTCAGTTTGGAGATCAGTGGATCTTTATAATTCTCCACCATAATTGTCAACCAAACTATGGTTCCTATTTAATCTTGTAGGTCTCTTTGAGGCCCGTAAAGTTGCATTTGTTATACTATGTTTAAGCTTTAATTAAACCCGGTTTGGGTATTCTTTGTTTGTGTTCTTCACTACAGGACATGGTAAAAATAAATATTTTATAGAAAATGGATGGTATCATCAATGACATCATTGGTGACATCGCAGATCATCTTACCATTGACCTCATCAATGAGATAATTGGATGTGACGTATCCAAGGTAGCCCTTCATCAACAAAAGAAAATCTTGTCGCAAAACAAAATATCTCAAAGCACAGTAGTGTAAAATTGACCAGGCTCTGAACTTAATGTGACATGGGTATGACACTAGCAATCCTTTTGCTCATTTGAATTGACTAAGAATGCAAAAAAAGGTGTGCCAAAGGCAGGCCCATCAGCACTCGCCTGCATGTGGACCGTGCACAGCACCAAGGACCCTGATCTTCCTGCCGCTACCACGATCCTCCATGCCCTCAGCTCGGGCTGCTGCTTTGCACACTGCTGCCTCATTACAACACCAAAGGAGTATTCTCCTGCACTTCCTGCAAGTTTTCACGCACCTACCCATACTCACTGCATGGACAGCATCCAACACCCCACTCTCTCACACAGTCCTGCAACCACTCACACAGCACTATGCGCTTGTGTGCATGCTCCTCAACATTCGTTTATCTACAAGTACAACACAGACATCTGGGAGCGGCTCCACATCAATGCTCAGACCTACTTCAACACACGGAAACCTGGCTGAACCCTGCATCAACACCTGACATTCCCACAGCCAGCTCCCCGCTACAGAATTGCCAGGCAAGACAGACTTCACAAGCTCGGAGATGGAATCTCCATCATCTAGAAGAACACCATCAACTCCACCATAGACACGCCATTCTCCAACATGTGTAACACCTGTTGTTCAAGCTCTGTGTCACAGCCAACTTAACCTGAAGCAGTACTGCCATCTACAGACCACCGATACCTAGCATCAACTTCACACATGCCATTACAGACTTTGTTGCACCATTGGGCCTCAATGCTAACATTTGCATCTTACTCGAAGACCTGAACTTCCACCTTGAAAGATGACTCTGACCCCCAACTCAAGAGCACTGATTGCAATCCATGTCGCTGGACACTTCCTGGTCCCAATTTTCACCAACAGCAACAACATGTGACGAGCATGTTTTTTGACTCCATGCTAATATAGCTGGCCAACTGGAAAGCTCCTTCTGGTCTCCTATGAGTGATCATAGCTCTCTCTCTATTGCTTACTAGAGTTCATGTCTGTCAACGGAACCCTTTTGCCCAGAAAGCAATAGACCCTTCTTAGACAGTCAACTCTGATGACATGCCATTGATCTAAATTATGAAGGATCCGTTTTGGCATGACCTGCGTGTAAAATTCCACCATTCTACTGACCTTGCTCTGATGGGAGTCAGGTTCATGATTGCAACGCGTGCTTGGATTGACCAGTTTAATGTCAAGTGAGGTTATCAGACTATTCAGTCTCAGTGCTCCAACCTGTTCAAGCCAGCCCAGCTATAGGGGAGTAGCCTGTGTCAATCCGCGGTCCCAACCAATTCGTCTGAGGGCATGTCGCCAACACAGGACAGTTACCCTCATAGGCCCAGGTAAGAAGCCCCAGATTGGGCCACTGTACAACTAATGCTGGGTACACTGTTGCCCCACGAGGGATAATTCCAGGCAAAACTCTGGGTCCTCAGATCCCCAGAAAATCCAGTCATTAATGGCTTGCAGCTGCGGAGCCCAGAAGTTCAACAAAATGTTTGCCATTCCCATTCTGCCATCGTAGGGCGATTGAACACAGTTGCAGAAAGCTAAGTTTGGGGGTGGTTTAACCACAAGAAGGATCGTATTGCCCCGAGTATGCCGGTAAACCAGGATTGGGGAACAAAGAGAGGGAAATTCTGCAATATGTAGAGAAGTGGCGGGAGTGCAATCATTTGAAAGAATCCAACACAGCCCAGGACATTAAGTGGAACAGCATCCCATTGGGTCAGGTCCCGGCACATCCGGAGCAACAGAGGCAACAGGTTTAGACTCCAGGTCAACTCAGGTTCCAAGGCACTGATAACTTCCAGTTAAGGAAAATGTAATCTGTGGATAAGGAGGAGATCATGCCAGGTAACTACCTCTCTGCCCCCCCGCGTACAGGGACAAGGAGAGATTTGGCCCAGTTAACTACCAACCTGAATGTGTCACCATAGATGTGGAGCATCTGGAAGAGCCAGGACCCAGTGACATGCTATTGGCAGATAAAAAGCATTACATCCGCATATAAGTCAATACTGCCACTGGAAACCCCAAATGTAGGCATCACACCGAATCCAGGCCACCAAACGCTCAATAGCCAAGGCGAGGAGAAATGGTGTGTGGGGGTAGCCCTGCCTGCTGCCTCTCTCAATTGGGAAGGAACAGCGAACTGATCCTGTCCTGTGCCCGGGGATGAGCATAGAGCTCCCGGACAAATGACCAAAAGCAGAGCCCAAACCCAGGTGGGAAAGGTCCTGAAAGAGAAATCCGCAGTCCAGGTAGTCAAACGACTTCTCAAAGTCCAGCAGCATAAGAGTGGTGGGGTCTCCGAAGCGGTGTCTGTGTTCCAAAGCAATGTGCACCCAGCAAATACAATGCCCAGTGAGGGCAAAGCTGCAGTGATCTGTGTGGACTAGGAAGGGCAGCAGCTGCAAAAGGCAGTTGGAAGGACATACCTCCGGGGGTCACCCTGGTTTCTGGAGCACCCCAATTGTGGCCAGGTCGAGCTGCACAGGGAAGTGGCCTCTATCCATGGCCTCCCAGTAAAAGATGGGTGAAGAGAGCCTCGAGAGAAACTTCTTATAATATTCGATGGGGTCCTTTATGCATTTTTCTATTACTTGTTTCTTTTTGGACAGTTAGCTTGAAGAAGATTTTTTTGTAAACACAGAAATGTTTACTGAAAACAGTAAGTGAAATACTGGACTATACAGGTTGCTTGTCTTTTGAAAAAAGAACATGGAGTTAAAAAATAAAATGTTCTTTGTTAAAAAAAACTTTCTGTGAAAAGGAGTGCTTGTTGAAGCTCTTTGCAAGAGGTAGCTTAACAATCTGCGTAAGAATTGTTCAAGTTTTGATCATCTTTCATGAATAGAATATTGATTAAACAATGGGAAATGACTCAGGCACATATACATGTAAGTATACTAGCGTCATTACAATTAAAACATTTTCTTAGACACTAATCCATGTACCCCCAATTTCCAAAAGTGGAAAGTGCATATTCTGACTTTTGTTATTCAATTAATATGTGCATAGTTTCCCTTTTTGATGCTGAAGTGAGCGAATGCAATCTGAAAAGATATATTATTGGTTTCTTGAATGCAGGTTTTCTTCCCATCTCTTCGCATCTATCACATGGTTGTACAATCTTTTCCAGGGGCTTAATTTCTGTGCCAGTGTGCACAGCTCTGCTCAGAACCCCGAAGTAGTGCTATAAAATGTCAGCGTGCCAAATACAAAAGCGGTGTAGTATCGAATTCACCTCATGACAGTGGCAGCTGGCACGGATCGAGGGGGGGGCGGGGTGCCAGATGAGGGAAAGAAAAATTGAATTCCCCTTACCTCTTTGCGCTTCTCTCCTCCTCGCCGCTTCTCTCCTCGTCCCTCCCTGCCTAAACTGGAAGAACCCAGGCTTCCAGGCTCCCCTGAGCCAATCACAACGCTATACTGCAGCTTTGTGATTGATCTGAGCACCGTGGTTCGGCGCTCAGACAGGGTCTGGGGGCCAGAGCATGTTCTCCACCCAGGCTGTAATGCAACCTGGGTCGAGAACATGCAAAGTGCACTTGAATGTTTGGCCAACCCGAGATGGCCGGCCAAACATTCATGCACACTTTACAGAGTGCCCAATACTCCTCCCCTGCTCTGAGAGCAGAGCAGCCCCACCCGGCCATCTTTTTCTTCCTTCTTCTTTACAGTGTGTGTGTTTTTCCACTTTTGTGCTTGGTAAATGTCTAATGCTGAAAACTAAGTGCCGGTCCTCAAAAAATGAGTGCCGGTAGGCCCTGCCGACAATCACCGGGCCGAAGTAAGCACAGATTTTTTCACATTTTAGCTGTAACTTGCACTTTGGTTAAAATTATTCCTTTTGTTGCATTTAAGTACAGAAAGGAACACTGAAGAAGAAATGCATTTTATATAACTTAGTCATAAACGGCTGGCGACTTTCAAAGTCATTTCGCACCACAGGTAGCATTCTTTTTCTCAATCGTTGCAAAAATTGAGTCAAAGTAATTTCTCTTTCATTTTAATCTAATTACCTATAAAGCTTGGAAAATTGAAAAGTACATACGCAGCTCTATGGCACAGTCTTAGACGAGCACTAAGCATATTCTTTGGTTGTGGCACTAAACTCCATTCTACCTTCTATATTTCGGGGTGGCATTTCTGCTACCATGTTCATCGACATCCTTAGAACAATAATAAAGCGCTAAAATGTCGATGATGTAACAAAGTGTTACCCTAAGCTAAAGTCCACAGCTGTGTTTCTTCAAAATAAGTTTGTCTGAAGCTCCTTCTTGAATGGCACTATTTAGCCCGTGCAGCTTAGACAGTCTGGGATGTCATCTCAGAATAAACACGCCATACTGGAAAGTGGCCTACCCCTTTCTTATTTTTATTACTTCTAGGGGCAATGAGAAGTTTTTGTCAGTTCCCTGGCCCGCACGTGACATTTTAAGGATTGTGGGGTCTTACCATGTACATCCTTATGCACAAGGGTTAATGTTTCAAAAATAATTCTTGAGGGAAGTTCGATCCTTATGGGTTATGCAAGGATGATCAAATATGTGCACTTTTTGGTAAACTGCCAACTCACCTTGATATCCAGTTTTCTAAAACTTTGTTTTTGTACTCTTTCTTCTAGCGGTACAACCATGTAGAGTCTCTGCCCTCTTTTAATGTTCGCCAATGAAGCAAAAGTTGAGTTCAAAATATGTACCACTGTCTTTTTAAAAAATGTTATTTGCATTAATTCTTTAAATATAATTTTTTGCCTCCACTGGATATTTCTTCCATATTTCAGACCTATCTCCTCAGCTGTGACCAGCGATCAACCATTAATTATTAGCCGTTATGAGCCTCATCAGCGAATCTTTTCTCAGCAGAGTAAATCCTTCCACAAATTTGCAGAAATGTCATTGTTCAGATAATATGGATGTTTGAAAGTCACCCTTTTTTGCCTGTTCTCCCCCATTTTTTGGTGCTGAATGGAACTGGTGGTAGCTGACTCTGACTGTGTCATGGGCGCTGCTAGTCAGGCCCAGGGCCAGTGCTATATTAAACACATACATTGAGGTACACTTACAATTGGCATGACCTACCCTACAAGTCCCTAGTAGATAATAGGGCCAGGGGATGAAAACTACCTATAAGTCCCTAGCATATAATAGGGCATGGCATTTAGAGGCCAGCAGCCATTGTTGCACTTACATGTGTGCACTGCCGAGAGCCTGAGGTCATTTTAAAAGCAGGCCTGAGTTGCAGCACTGTTTTTAAAAGTAACATTCACTGCAAAAGTTATAATCTGCCTTATTTTTAGGTCTCGCCTAGCGTTGCAGCGCGAATGCACTAGCATCGCTTTGCGAGGCATGCAGTATCTACTGTAGTGTGGAAGCTTCGTGGAAGCTACGCCCACTCCCTGCCCATTGGCTTTTGTCTTAAATGCTGCCTTCCGATTGGTTTGAGGCTTGTTAGTCCCTCCTCATTCATCATTTGTATCCTTCCACGACTATTTGCCCCTTTACTCCTAACATTATTTTCTTCCCTGTCTCCCCACCTCACCGCCCCCTCCCTTAGTCTGTGACTTCTCACCCTCCCCTGCCCCCCCCCCTCCCGTTCGTGTTTTCTTGCCTGCTGGCACTTCCGTTTTCATCTTTATTATCGCCACCTTGAAATATGCGAGTTCAAGATGCATGCTGTACAAAAACGTCTCGTGTTTAATGAACTAGATTTTAATGTTACTCTAAATATAATATGACTCTAGGCAACAATACGGGTATGCATGGCAACTGACGCCTCTTAGTTCACAAATGGCATTGTTGTAGGGCGGGAGGAGCGGCAGTGTTTTAACTCATGCTTAAAACGAGCACTTTTAATAACTTCCTCTCAATTCAGTGCTATACTCTTGTGTACTGAGGTGATGCGCTAAAGAAATGCACTTTTTTGAATTCTGAAGAGACATTATCGCACATTTACATCATGTTTACTGTATGATTAACATGCCGATCATATTCACGGCTCGCCCACTGGCTCGTATACGCTTGGCTCATCTCCGGCTGGTTCTACCTGTTATTTAATATATTGGCTCATGCACCTCTAGCAAAGAGAGATGAATGGATACATGACAGTGAGCCCGGTAGAGGGTAGAGAAATAGACTGGTGCAGACAAACGGACAAAGTCATTCTCCATTGCCTCACGTCAGAATCATCACTTCAATAACCTGGAAATCTAACGGCAACTCCCGCATGCCCCAACCTCATCCCCCTCACCTATTCTTAGCAGAAGCGGCAGATTTGGAGCTGTGCCCTGCTGGTGCAGAGGAGCACGGCAGAGTCTGTAGAAGCGCTGGAATCCCTAGCCTCTCCGGGCAGGCACCTAAGCCTTCCGGGTGCCTTGACACTCAGGATAAATGAATACATTTTGTTCTGTGCTTTAGTCGCCCCTCTGTGAGCACTGTCTGGTAGGTGAAGCTCTGTGTTAATAAACACATTCAGAGAGGTGGTTGTGTACAAACAAACAACAGCCACAATACCGTATGTTTTGAATGTGTAGTTAAATACCTGCTCATTGAGTACCTGATTGGCTGATCATTCCATGGCACTACCAAAATTACATTTAGACACATTTGCTCAACTTTAAAACACTCCCTTCTCTGGGTCATTTAACAACTCGGGGCTTTGGGGTTAGGTAACCTACTTTGGATGCTGTGTAAAAGAGTAAATACAAAAATTAATGCAATGAAACTAAGCAACCAGTACTGTCTAAAACACTGTGAAAACTGACACGCATTCTGGCATTTTGTTTAGTTAATGTCGATTTTCTCATAGATGCGAGTAAAGTACTCTTAACATCTTAATGAAATCTGCACACTTTTAACTAATAGCACCGGGCGACCTTTGACAACTAGGCCATTAATACATTTTCATGTACCCCCGAAGCCCCCCTGCCCCCTTGGCAAACATCATTGCCTCCCAGTGTTTGAGGGATAACCAATACGCAGGAGAGCGAGTCAAATAGTCTAGAAAATGAAAGAGAAGCCGGGATTCGGATTCACATGCTCCGATCCCGATCGCGTTGGCTAGTCTGTAAGCACTACTTTTATTAATGAGTTTCGCATTAGTAAAGCACCACGGTGTGCATGTGTGGCGACACTTCACCCAATTCAAGCAATTGTTGATACAATCCACACTTTGCGTCTTTTTCAATATATTTATTACGAAGTGCAGGACCTTTCCAAGATATTTTGCACACTACATACATTCACTCCAAAAATAAAACGTGTAGGTAAAAAACATTGCCATTTACAATGTCAATAGCTCCAACTCGTAAATGCGAGACCTATTTGCATTGGAAATGCTTGTTTACATTGTGTAAGGAGTGGGGGGGGTGGAGAGGATGATGTAACTATAAGCAGGGTTCGTATAAAAAGAGGTTTTATAAACCCTGGTGAGTGAAAGCCCCAGTGTAGGAAATTCTCTACAAATTCGACTTTGATGCTGTGGTCACTGTGAAATAATAATCATAATCTTCTTTTTTTGCATATTAGAAACCCCCAGGTCTCCAGGGGTGGGTGGGATGGTCCTGTAATTATGAGGGGGGCTATATAAAATAGCTTTTATAAACCCTGATGAGGAAGAAATTGCACATTTTAATTTTTTCCCTTGAAAATAGTTGGCCTCATAGGTTAGCATGGCAATGTGTTATGGACACATACCTGTGGAAAATATGGTACACAGACTGAACAGAATGGTATTGATAAATCCAGCAACTTTGCATTGTTGAATTTATCATAACTTGTGCAGAAAATAAGTTAAAAGACTTTCTTTCTGTAAGCCAAAATCCAGCCTCTAGCACTCTTCCCTGATAGGTCATGGCTGAGGGGAATAACAAGTCTGCCTTGATTAGGAAATATGTGGCCAGGCCGGGCAGAGGCTATCTAATGGATAACTCGATGGGGAACAGGAATGCCAGAACAGGTGGTTGCTGGGGGTACGCACCGTACATACGCGCTGGGGGTACGCACCGTACATACGCGCTGGGGGGCCTGTACGACTCGCACCCCGGGAACAACTTTTCCCGGGATACGAGTCGTACAAACTTCGCTTCGTAGCGGGTAAAGTCATTTCCCGTGTACGGGACGTTTTCGTACGAATCGTAATCGGAAAGCCTGTCCGGATCGTACTTGTACGCTAGGACTGTATTTTTACGATTCGTACGGAAAAGTGTCCGGGTCCGTCTCGTACAACTTTTCTCGATACGATTCGTACGGATCGGGCTGATCCGTATGTACTTTTTCCCATACAAATCGTACTTCACGGGTCGGACGTGACTTGTACGATTCGTACGGAAAAAAATACGGATATGAGTCGTACGGGGGAATAAAATACTGGATCGGAATCGGCCCCCAGATGTGAGGCTTAAGGAAGGAATTCACAGATGTGAATGAGGAGAGGTTATAGAAATATGCCATACTCTGAGTTTGGTTTAGTTAGCTCTTGCTGCTCTGCTGAAATTTTAGTCATGCTGGATTTGAAGAGAATAGTGCTTGCTGGGACAAGACTATGTCACACTTTGGAGGAAGTTGTCATGCTTTGCAGTGTTACCCTGCACCTCATTGGACAGAGGTGCTCCCCAGCTTGTTGCCATAGAACACTCAATAAATATGTGAGAGGTGCAGAGTCTCTCAGTTCTGCTGCTTGAAACTATAAGAAGAATAAGATTGTCCTGCTAGAATCCTTATCTGCACCCAATGATTTTGGTGTAATTTTACAGATACAAATATTTCCTATTTTAATAAGTCAGTGTGGGATTTATATATTGAATTGTGTCTTGCTAATTCACTGTATTTGTGTTCTTTTAGAATGCTTTACTTGCCTGACTCCTAAGTTCAGCCTTATTGCTCGGTGTCAGCTACCAACAGTTGAGCACGGGACTCATTTATAGAGACCCTATTTAGAACCCAGTACTGTGCTGGTGGCGTTGTTGCTGGTACCTACCACTCGATATAACCCACCTTCCTCCAATGGACAAATGGGTCACCTGAATAACAAACCCCTCTCCAATATAATTTTTCACTAGTCCTATGACTATATCACTGAATCTTAAATCATGAAGAAAGTGGGCAAATAAAAGGATTTCACCTTTCAAGAGTCAATCTGGTAAACAAGAAGCAAAGTCCTGCAGGTTATTTAATAACCACTTTTTTAAAATTAATTTGCAAACTTATAGCCAATTGCCTCACTAACTTGGAGCGATGCACAGATTGACCAATTCAGGTAGTTTAAGCTAGTCGGGTGCAGTTAGTTTAATCAGATAGGTCCTGCAGCCAAGCCTACTAGCTTATTCTTTTTTACAGTAAGTAGTAGGGCAGGCAACAGTGAGTTTCATGCCATACATGCATAGACACCACACATCACACCACACACCCACACATACCCCATGCCCTTTTCACTTATTGAAACTCCTATGTATTGGATTCAAACTTAAATAAGTAAAAATATTAAAAATGAATAATACTTTTTTTAATATAACAAACAAGCAGTTTTCAATGACTAAATAAGCTGTGTTACTGGGATTTTTTTTTAAAAGATGATGTTGTAAAAGTGAGGGATAGCACATAAGCAGTGCATTTTATGTACTGATATATATAATGCTGAGGGCTGCTATTAGATAATCAAAAAAAGTTACCTGTGACACCATGGATAATACGTACTTTTGCTTACCAGATGGATTTTTTATTTATCCCTGGATTGCAATTAGATGCATATCAAGTCTATTTTTTGTATTTCGTCAAGACATGTTGTTCCTATGCAAAACCTACTTAAACAATGACTAAGTGCTCAAGACAATTTACAATAAATTCATTAAAAAAGTCACAGAAAAAAATAAGTAGACAAAAACTTACATCTATACACAATAGCAGATAAACAAATTATATAATAAACACATAAGGAATTCTTATACAATTTACAAACATCAAGCTATATGGGTTTGTGTGCAGAGAAAAGTCCTACACTCTTCTTAAATGGAAGTACGGGACTCCTTTTCATGAGGTCCTCACGATACAGTAATCTTTTTTAATGCCAAAAAGAGGTCGCCTCTAAGTCTAGAAACCAGGTCCAAAAGACCGTATTGGATGAATTACAAGTAGTCACAATGACTTGACATCAATTCGCCCTGGGTTCTTTTAGGCTCGTCTCATCGGGAAATTAACCAACGCGTTTCGACCTTCTGCATGACGCTTCTTATCTCAGAGGTCTTCATCAGGGTAGATATATTTATACAAAGGACTGATGATATCACATCTGTAATTAAAGAGTTTCAGAATCCTATAACTCTCTTAATCGAGGAAGGATCTTTAGGCTTATGTTGCCGATGAACGGCTTATGCGATGTCTTTAAATGAGCCCCAACGGGCCGGCTGCTAATCAAATCTGTGCTCTTTCCGGGCAGGGCGCATCTTAACTTTTAATCTTCTGACGTGAGGGCAGTCAACATGTCTTGAGGTAACATTTTTTGGATTATAATATTGGGATTCCAACCTCTGTACTCCTTAACAGAATCAATCCCCTGTTTTTTAGAGGGCTGCTATTAGGACAGCAGAGAGTCAAACTGCAGGACAGATTTTGCGTTACTACATGTGTATTAGGTACCTAGTTCCATTTTGATCGGTATTGTTGGATCACGGTACTGCTGCCAGGAGGATCGCAGTTTTGTTCAAACCGTGATAAGAGCAAACTAATCCTACGTGCAAGCAGGGAAGTTGTTGGAAATGTAGTCTCTAATTGGCAGAGGTTTTCACTCTGTCCAAGTAAGGGCCCAATTCTAGTCACGGTAAGCCAGATACACACTTTCAATTAACCTGTTTTCACATTCTGGCACCTTGGCACGGAGCAGGCATGCTTAACTTAAGAGGCAAGGTCTAAAGTATTTGTGCGAACTGCACACGCACACACACACAGTAACACAATGAAAATTCCACAAAAATACTCCAACTCAGGCTAGAAAAATAGAGAATATTTATCTGAGTAACTCCAGATCAAAATGGCAAAAATCTAATCAGTTGAAATCGAGATATACATTTTTGAAGATTATATGTAAAAACATTGCTTGGAAGTCACTAGCTGTCAAAAGGTCACTTGAGGTCGCAAGGGACCAGTGCAAATTCAAAGTAAAGTTCAGGCTGACAGCGATTGAGGGCAGGCTGGCTACAGGACCCAGACAGATCCAGCTAAAGAAATACTTTGGATGGAGCAAGTTCCGACATCGAGATCCTTCTGCATCAAGGTCGAACTACACAAAGGGGGTACTGCATCGTCGAGCTCCATTGAAGTGAATGCAATGCGACGGTGTCACATCATTCAGAGTGTTGTCATCGAGCCACGCAGGCTGTGGACCCGCTGTCATCAACCAGCCTCCGAGTCGAAGGGCGATGCAGCAGTATTTCTCACGCAGTCAGGGCAATGTGCTGTTTTTTCTAGAAATCAACGGCAGAACCCCCTTCTGAGGCCCAGGACTGAAGGGGCACCTCAGGCAAGTGTAGGACTCACAGGTGGCAGAGTCCAGCAGCACCAGGAGGATTGTAGGAAGTCTTTTGCATCCCTGATGCTTCAGAAAACTGGAGGCCAGCCAGGAAGCCCTTGTAGTCACTCTGGGTTCAAATGTGATGGGCCCAGTCCTTGTCCTCAGCAGGGCGGAGATCAGCTGGCATCAGGGCAGCTCAGCAAAGAAGAGAAGCAGTTCCTCAGAATTGTCATGCGAGGTAAAGCGGCAATCTGTACAGCACATCAGTCTTTCCTCCAGCAGAGCTTTCCTGGTCCAGTCGTGTTTTGAATTGGTAGTGTCAGAGCTCCAGTACTGAGACCCAAATGTGCCTTTGAAGTGAGGGGTGACTTCAAAGCAGCTCTTTAAAGTGCACAGATCCCCTTTCTTCCCAGACCTGTCTGTCAGGTTATCTGTGGTGGGTAATCAGTCCTTTGTGTGGGGACAGGACTCAGCCTATTCAGATGTAAGTTTGAGCTCCCTCTCCCCCTTCCTACCCTGAAAAGCTTTCAGAATGCAGAAGAATGCAGATGAGTCCTCTGTCACTCCCACCCTTCCAATGTTTTTGGCCTTCTAAAGGGAATGCACAAAGTGTAGCTGCCACTAAGCCCAGACGTGTATTGGAGACAGGCTGCAGGCACGCAGAGCAATGTTAAGAGCAGAGAAATGACCACCCTCTAATAGTAGCCTTTATAAAATAGTAATGTCAAATCCCACTTTAGCACTAAAGCGTATTCATCATTACCATTTCAAAGGTATGAAACATGATTAACATGCTCCTTCATAATCAGGGATTACAGTTTTAAAGTGTTTTAAGGCATTTCCAATGCAAACCTATAAGAGGAGTAGGCCTCACAGCAGTAAAAAACGAATTTATGTGTTTGTCACTACCAGGACATGATTTAGTTCCACTGTACCCTGCCCACAGGGCTACTTAGGGCCTACGTTAGGGGTGACCTATGGGTAATAAAAGGGGAGTTTTAGGCTTGGCAAGTGGTTTTAAATGCCATTTCGAAGTGGAAGTAAACTGATTAACAGGCACTGCAGTGGCAGGCTTTAGATAGGTTTGAAAAGCTACTTGTGTGGGTGGTACAATACGTGTTACAGCCCAATAGTGGCATTTTACTTACAGGCCCTGGGTATATAGTATACTACCTTTCAAGGGACTTACAAGTAAATGAAATATGTCAATCAGGTACCCATCAATTACACATGTTTTGGGAATAACGTGCATGCACTTTAGTGCTGATTAGTAAGGTTAAAGTGCTCAAAGTCTTAAAGGCCAATAAAAACTAGGTCAAAAAACGAGTAGGAGAAAGGCAAAAAGTTTGGAGTAACCATGCAAAAAGGGCCTTTTCCAACAGAACTCTTATCCATACTTCCCAGGCATCCATTTGTTTACCTCACCCTGAACCTTATCCTAAAACCCTAGTCTCACCAACTTATTTGTATCTGCTGCAGAGACACTTGCTCCATAGGATAAGCATGCGAGCTCTGGAGCAAAACATTGGGTAGATCCTAAGGGGTAGTGACCCCTGCACCACAAGGTAAGAGTATTGTTTGCATGCTGAACTCATAAGGCTGTGCATTACAACTCTCTACCTCCCTAGCAGCAGCTATCCAGGCAGCATGTAGCAATCATATGGGATAGGGACTTGGCATGCATGAACCATGTTTGATGCAAGTATTAGAGCTTCATGCATTGAAGGTGTCCAGGTCTCACGAGCCTTGTCAGCTTCAGGGAATGAAACCTAGGTGCACGTCATGTGCCTATCAGAGGGTATGTCCTAGCACCTTCGACCTTCATTCCCTCATTCAAGCATTAGTATCTAGGCATTCGCTTTTTTTTTTTAAGTTACACAAAGAACATTTGGTTTACACTGTAAATGTGGTCCTTTAAATATGCCAATTAAGCACATCCGCTATATGGTGACCAGGATGACATTTATTTCATAATATTGCCCCTTTTTAGTTCGAGCCTAGACAGCGCATGGAGTGTAATCCCGCCTGCAACTTCGCATAGGCTCACTCCTCCATTGCTCGGTCATTATTGGCTCGCGCTCCCCAAACGTCACTTCTGTTTAATGCAGGCAGCACTGACCAAGCACCATAACGCCTGGTTCACCCATAGCGGCCCGCGCCTTTCTTTTCTTTACTCTATTTTTTTAAATAGTGTATGGTTTTCTTTCTGACAACGTGGCACAATGGTAACGGCGCCTGTGAATCTTCTTTTTAAAATGTGTGGCTCGAAATGGCGCCAGTGTGGTTTTTTTTTTAATGCGGGTTATTTTTAATTGTATACAGCATCTGCTTTTTGCCCATTGTTTAATTTGATGCTGCACATCCCTTGGGTGCACCCTCCTCCCGGCCCCCATCCCCGCTGCATGCCTCACATTTCTGCCCCTCATTCGCGAGCTGCTGCCGGTGCCCACCGGTCGTGCAATAGGGGACGCTGTATAAAGGATCCCGGTACGCCATGTGGTGAGGATAAGTCAAGACTTGCAGCTCAGCTCATGTTTTGGGCGGGGCTCCAGGGATCGAAGGCAGGACAGAGGGGTCTTCACACCTCCTCATACCCTGTCGGGCTGAGCACGGGCCCAGACACTGACATCTCTCATTGCCCCCTTGCCCCAGAACCACACCCCCCTCCCCCGTGCCGAGTAACTCCACTCTCATTGAGGGCAGAGGGTTCTGCCAGACACTCTCGCCTCACACAGGGAGACTGCAAGGACCGTCCGCCAGGTAAAGCGATGCTTTAATTTTTAAATCACATTATTGCAGGGAAACATTACAATAACCCCGCACTTTGCCCCACTCCCTAACTTCCCAACATTGTATTCCTTATCATAAATAAGCCGACGTACACTTGTCTTGTGGTGGTCATTTGTTGGCTACAGCTTTATTAGGGATACACGTATATATATTGCATACCTCTGCGTATCATGCCATAAATCATTATTGGTGAACTGTCATGTTTGCGTCATGCCTTATTTGCATCTCATCATACACTGCATTTGCATAAAACACATGTACATTGCCCAATAGCAGGTTAGCCTGACAGTTCGTTTGTATAGGTTATTTGCAGCTTGCATTGTCTCTTGGCCCCCACGGGGTCGTTGCTTCGTTTGTTTGGGTTTTTCTTTGCACAGGGGCTGTAGCTTCTTTCCCGGAGTTAGGCCACAACTCGCTACCTTGTCCGACTCTTATTGTGCCCTGCCATCCGGCGGGGGCTGGGCACTGAGCGCCGTCTCCGTTTGCTACCCCCTTGTGGTAGGCCAACTCATCCAGCCGTAAGGCATCCCAAAGTGAAAAATGCACTTCCCACCCACCCCCGGCAGGCTCTGTGGTTTATAGCAACTGGGGCCTTACATAGGTCCGGTACGCCCGTGACTGCCATCTACCCCCGGCCTGTATTCCAGCCTCGGTCATCCCATGCTGTGCGGCCTTCGTGGCGGCCCCGATCCTGAATTAATGAGACCCGAAATTTGACGGTGGCAGCCCCGCTTTACTGAGTGAGAGGCGCATGACCGCGACGAACTGGAATCTGCTAAGGTGTGTGCCATCCCTGTGCTTGAATCAGAGCCCTTCACCGGCTGGTCGCAATGTCATGAAGGCGAGCAAGCAACACAGCGCGCAGCAGTTCTGGTCCTCAATGCACCGGAGCCTCACTACCGCCCCTCTGCCGGTTTGATCTGTCTTAGATCACCACAGTAGGATCTCCACTTCCCCTGTTTTGAGTGTGACATCGCCTGCCTGTAGGTAGCGTGTCGCTGGACCTGCCCTTAAAGGTACTACTAACTCGCTAATGCGGAAAGCCCCGAAGAAAGCGCTGGAAAATGCTGCCCTAAACAGGAGGTGCTCGAAGTCGTCCTTTGTGATGCCCTGTAGTGTTCCCAACAACGCGCCCAGCTTAGTATAGTTTATTGGGCGCCTGTTGTCCCTCCTTGCGCCTTCTGTGCGCTTCCACCCCTTAATTGCCGCCTTGATGTAGTGCGTGGCCACGGGGTCCATCCCGGTCTCTAGATTGGCATAGTATGCTACGGCGGCCAGACATGCTTGCGTCCATGACCTGGATTTCTGGGAGTTAAATGCCCACTGTATGAATTGCTCTGCTGCTCTGCGTGTGGCCCCCATATTGCCCAGAGACTGGATGCCCCCTACCCGTATTAACATGCCGATATATGTTTTGTATCTCCTAGCGGCTTCCGGGGTAAGGGCTTGGCTGACCAGCTCAGATGAGTCTACCCCGCCAGGTCCCACAGCTGGCCTGGGAAAGGGGTCATGTCCTGCTCTGCACAAGGTGCCAGCTCCCTGAACTTTTCCATCCGTGCCCTGGAGAGGGCGTCTGCCACTTTGTTGTCCACCCCTGATACTTGTCGTGCTCTCAAGTCTATGTTGCCTTCCAGCTGCAATTTAACCAATCAGCGCACTAATCATAGTGTATCTGGCCACCTAGCTGTTCCTTTGTTAATGGCCTGTACTACCCCTTTGTTATCGGACCATAGTGTCAGCTTCATGTTCTGCAGTTGCTGGGAAATAGCTCCAAAAAGATGATATTGCTGGATATGCCCGCCCTGTGCCAGCTGCCAGGCCACTGCCCTGCACACCGTTTCTTGCCCAGGATAGCCCCAAAACCCGTGCTGCCGGACGCGTCTGTGTACTGCGCGATCTGTTCGCTTGTTACCCAGCCTTCCCTCCAGATCAGAAATCCGTTAAAGTCTGCCAGGAATGTATCCCACATCATTAGGTCTTTCTTGACTTCTGCCCCGAGCCTGACGTGGTGGTGCTTATGGGTGAGCCCACTTGTTAATCGGGTCAAACACCTGGCGAATGCCTTGCCTGCTGGGATTACCCTGGCAGCAAAGTTAAGCTTGACTCTGGAGGTCCCTCAGAGGCTCCTAATTTCTTCCCTGAAATCCTCCACCTTCTCTGGAGGGAGCCTGGACGTCCCGGCGACCGAGTCTAGCTCTATTCCCAGGAATGTGATTTTTGTTGCCGGGCCTACTGTCTTTTCTGCTGAAAGGGGGATCCCTAGCTCCCCCGTCATATCTACAAAGGCAACCAGAGTGTCGCCGCACACGTCTGATGCCGCGGGACCAGTAAAAAGGAAATCGTCCAAGTAGTGGAGCTTCCCACCCGGGGGATGCCTGACGTGTAGTACCCATTCGATAAAGGTGCTAAATAATTCAAAATAGGCACATGATACAGAGCACCCCATTGGTATTGCTATGTCGAAATAGAGGTCTCCCTCCCATTGGAAACCTAATAGATGAAAGCTCGAGGGGTGAACTGGGAGTAAGCGAATGGCAGACTCGATGTCCGCCTTTGCCATGGGGGCCCCCAAGCCTGTTGCTCTAACTATGTCGATGGCATCGTCTATCGTGGCGTAGTTTACCGAGCATACCTCTGTGCTGATCCCATCGTTTACTGAAGTACCGTCTGGGAATGACAGGTGGTGAATTAGCCGGTATTGGCCTTGCTCTTTTTTGGGGACTACCCCTAGTGTAGAGATCACCAGTTCCTTGCTTATGTGAGTGGGGAAGGGGCCCTCTATTCTACCCAAAACCTTCTCCTTCTCTATTTTTGATGTTACTACCCCTGGGTGCTGCATTGCCGATTTTAGATTTCTGACACTGCCAGGCGGGAGTGGGCCTGTAAACGGGATGGGGAAACCTTCTTCAAAACCGCAAAGTAGAGTCTCAGCGTCCGACTTGTTGTGGTAACTGTTGGCTAGCTTGCACAACAGGTACGTGTTGATGGGGGACAGTACTAGCCTGTAACTTTGGAACCCTGTTGTCCCCGTGTTATCCGTGTCTGACTCACTGCTTCTTTTTCTCTTTCTTGTCTCCTTTGTGATCTTTCCTGCGTTTGCACCCCGCTGCCGGGTGGCCTCCTCCGCAAGAGGATCAGGTATGCTGGAATTTGCAAGATGCCCCGTAGGTAAATTCGTTTTTTTAAAATTTCCAGCAGATTGCTGGTGCCCCGTTGCTGTGGGGGGCTTTCCATGAGCTGAATTGCTTGGATTTTTGAAAAGGCCTCCCCCTCCCCTTGTAAAAGGACCCCCGAAAGGACTGCTCGTTTCTTCCTGCCCGTGATTTGGCCTTCCTAGCCACCATCATTTTGTGAATGAACCCAGAAACATCCTCCTCATTAAACTCCATTTCCGGGTGTGTTTGCATCTTTAGCCTGAACCCTTTATCATATTCCAACCGGGAATTGTCTCTGAACATTATGGATATTGGCTTCATAAAGCCATAGGTTGGCTGCACAGCGTGGAAATGTCTCCTCTATTATGCACGCCATTATTCGGAATGCGTCTAGCCAGTTTTCGAAATTCCTCTCCTTACGCTCTTTCCTTCTTTCCCATTTATCCTCATCCTTCTTATCACAGGTGGTCAAGTCAAGCCCCTCTAACTGTATCTCCAGTAATGAAAATATATCAATGAATTTCTTCCTCCAAATTCTTTCCTTGACCGCCAGTGGTGTGAGGTTGGCTAACCCTGTGGCCAGTGACTCTGGGCCAGGTGAGGACCGTCTATAGGAATCTGGAGCTGCTGTTGTGTTGGGAGGGATGACTGCTGGGGTCGTGCTCCCCCAAGCCGCTGTGGGTGATCCTACCTCACCCCTAACCCCCATCGCAACCTGTTCCCCTAAGCTTCGCTGGCACGCCTGGCCTAGGTCTATCATGTGCCATGGTCTCCTCCTCCGCTTCGGCTCCCATCACCCCTATTGCCTGCGTGCTTCCCTGCCGCCCTTCTGTATATGCTCCTGCCTGTATGCCTAAACCTATGAGTAACAGTGGCGCCATAGTGTTGAAGCATTCTTGGACAATCGCACAGATATGCTCATCACTCACCATTGTGTCCGTGGTCCCCCAGCTTTGTCCCGCCGCCGCCGTGCTGGCTGAGCCTTCCTAGGAGCCGCTGCGTCTGCGAGCTTGGCTGGTGCCTTCCTCTGTCTTTTGGCCGCAGGTGCGTTGAGGACCACCTGCTGCTAGCCACTTGGCCCTTCCCCGGCATCCTCCAGCATGTGGGGTTGCAGCCAGTCGCTCCCGTAGACCTCCGATGCTGCCCGGATCCTCTGCAGCAGGTTGCTAAGATCCTCCTGCTGCCTTCTGCTCCCCTTCTTTGCCATTTCTTGTGTTGGCCCGGTAGCTTGCTGGTGCCCCTCAATTGGCCCAAGGTGGGGTGCTGCCGCCGCGATATGCTCCAACAAAGAATGTGTGCCCCTTTTATTTAGCTGTTGCCAGGCTAAGGGTTGCACCCGTGTGCGCTTGCTGAGGCCAATTTGGTAATAAAACACAGTCAATCTGCTTTGACTCCAAATAGCCTTTGTGACATGCAAGGCAGAACTTCGATCTGTGCCAGAAAGCTGGAGGGTACTAGTTTGCACCTCAGATGGGACTTGAATCCACAATCCCTTGCTTAGAAGGCCAGTGCCTTATACATCAGGCCACTGAGGCACACATACGTGGGTGGTTGTTTTTTTTTTTTAATTGCCCTGGCGGGGTGCTGCTGCCGACAAATGCACCAACGTTGTCAACGGGCGGCCGAGATATCCCCTTCGCCTGTGTGTCTCTTCATGGCAGGCTTAATTGGTAGCGTGGCCCCTTTAATTGCTGGTCGCCACCCCTCATGTGCTCTCTCCTCGTTCATCGGAGCGGGCGTGTACCACCAGCTGTAGCCTGGCCCCTTTGCTCCTCACGGGGACACAAAACAGCCTGCTACCCAGTAATCGCCAAACCACAGACTCCAACTGCCGCTCGAGATTTACAACACCAGAGCTAGTGAGCCATGAGCCACGACATAGAGGAGCCCCGCGGGATGAGAACAAAGGCGATGCGGCGACTCACTGAGAACGGCTCTCGACATGCTGCCCCTGGTCTCTGTTGCTTGTTGTTCGTCGGTGTAGGCGCCGCTGGAAATTGGCACGAAAGTTGCTGCCGCAGCCTCCGTGGATGCCGTCGCTGTTAGCTCGGTTGCCGGGTCCTGCCGGCGGCGATTCCACGCTGCAGGAAACCCGGTCGCTTCTCTCGCTGGCTGGGAGATACACGGGGGCAAGACTGGAGCCTTCGATGCCGCTGCTACCTCTAGCTCTGTTGGGCTAAGTCCTGCGGGCGGTGATGTGATCCTCGTGTACTCGGGGACCGGGGTTGGCACCAGTGCTTCTCTTCCTGCTCCTGATCCACCGCGTCGTGATGCAGCACGGCGATGCACCAGACTGGACAAGGGCCTCCGCACGATCCTCCTCAGGTGAGTCACAAAACGTTTTCACCCATATATAAAAAAGCCCTTACCGCTGCTGCTCCCCCCCACTCCGACAGATAGGAGCTTACCTGGGAGAGCAGCGCTTATATACCCCCCAACGTTTTCCCGCCTTATACTTGGACTTCCCCTATTGGGGGGTTTGTATGGTGCTCATGCCCCCATTGGCCGGGGGGCCCGGCGCCTCTGTGGCAGTCGCCGCGGGGGAGGGGTGCGGGAGTTTTCCCGCTTCGGGGCCGGCTAGGCGCCGTGAACTGGTTTTGTACGGGGGCTCGGCGATGGTTATGGCGTCGGCCCTCGAGGCCCCCTTCGGGGGTGGCCTCTGCACATCTTGATGCATATATCTTTTATATTCCGAAATGTAAAAGCTGGCCATTTTTTCCTTTCTACATTTGATTTTTCATAAATTACGGTGTCTCCATTGCAGGCAAATGTGTTTATAAATAGCAGGAGCTGGCGATTGCTGCTACATGTTCCTTCATGGGGAGTGCCTGGTCAAGTTTAAACCCCAGAATTTTCACTACTTGTTTGGGAGCTGGTGCGGTACCCAGCTCTCGTGGCCACCACTCCTTGGACCAAGAAAGAGAAGCTTTCCCAACTAACAGGATCTCAGTTTTACTCGGGTTCAACTGGAGATAATTCTCGGTCATCCAATTGGAGATGGTGGTCATTCCAGCTGCAAAACATAGGTGTTCTGAAGTTGCTTTTGGATTGATTTTAAAGATAAGCTGGGTGTCGTCCGCGTATGAGCTTATCTCGAACCCGCATGACTCTGCTATTTTAGCTAAAGGGGACATGTACAGATTGAACAAGGTGGGGCTGAGACAAGAACCCTGGGGAACACCTTTGTCCAGACAGCATTTGTCTGAACGAAAAGGTCCCAGCATGATTGTTTGGTTTCTATCCGCAAGGAAGTTTTGTAGCCATTTCAGTGCTTGGTCTTGGATGCCACAGGAACGCAATCTCTCCGACAGCTTAGAGTGGGCAATAGTGTCGAATGCTGCAGAGAGATCCAGGAGAACCAGAATAGCTGATCCTCCGGCGTCCATTTCTTGCCTCAGTGAGTCAGTAACTGCCAAGATTGCAGTTTCGGTACTGAAACCTGGACGAAAACCTGATTGCGAAGGGTCTAGAAAATTGTTTGATTCAAGGTAGTGACTCAGCTGTTTATTTATGGCTGATTCAAGTGATTTGCCCAACAAGGGCAGTAGTGATATGGGACGATAGTTACTAAGCACAAGGGGGTCTGCCGTCGGTTTTTTCAAGATGTGGCGGACAAACGCTTCCTTCCAGATGGGGGGGATAACGACCGACCTGATGGAGCTATTGAAGATTCCTTGTACTTCCGGGATGCAACATGAGGCTATGAGGGCCATAGTTCTCGGGGGGCACGTGTCACTAGGGGAACCCGATTTTGCCGATGAGAGCAAAGTGTTAACTTCCGTTAAGGAGAGGGATTCGAATTGTTTGAGCTTGCCGGGGGTCTTCTGGTTAATTCCAACGGAGCTCGCAAGGGAAGTTGTGGTCTGAGCTAATGGAGATGGAAAATTAGCATAAATCAAGTTAATTTTATCCTCAAAGTGGGTAGCAAGGGAATTGCAGAGTTCCTGTGACTCCATTTGAGGCAATCTACAGGCTTGGGGGGAGACAAAGTATTTGACTATGTTGAATAAAGTTTTCGAAGAGTTGGTAGCTTGATCAATTAGTTTTAGGATGAAGGATTTCCTTGCTACTTTTATGTTCCGATGATATTTAGCTAAGGATTGTTTATAGGTGAGCCGGTCCATGGGGGTTTGACTGGTTCTCCAGCATCTCTCCAGGGCTTTGCACCTGGATTTTTCTGCACTAAGCTCTACTGTATACCATGGGGCTGATTGTCGCTGTTTGGAGGGACGGATTTTTCCGGCGGGAATAAGGGAATCAAAAACTGTAGTTAGTTTGGTGGTGAAATTCTTCAACCGTCCCGAGGCATCTAAAACTGCCAGAGTAGGTGCCTGTGGCAGGGAATTGTAGGCGGCCTCGAAGATTTCCAAGGATAAGTTGTTCCAAGGTCTGCGAAGTTGAAAGGAGCGAGTTTCAGATCCCGGAAGTACATTGGTAAACTGCCGTCGTATGGAGAAGGGGACCTTGTAGTGATCAGACCATGTTAAGGGAAGGGGGGGGAGCTCAACTAGATGCACAATATTGGTGAAGATTAGGTCAAGAGCATGACTTGCCCTATGCGTGGAGGCCGTTGAAAGTAGGGAAAGCCCAATTTGGTTTAGGCTATTTAGGAGGTTGGTCATCTCTAGGTTCCCTGAGGCTTCACCATGAAAAATGAAGTCCCCAAGTAAGATAAAATTGCTGGATGCTAAGGTTTGCAGGGCGATCAACTCGACTAGTTTGTTCGAGAAGTGGGACCTGGGCCCCTGGGGCCGATAGATCAGAGCCCCGTTCCAGCTGTCCGATGGTGATCTAATGAGCTTAAAGATGCCTAGTTCGAGACTAGCCGTACAATGTGTGGCAGTCCATTGGACGTTTAGGTGGTCTTTGAAGGCTATTGCGATCCCGCCCCCCTGTTTTCCCTGTCTATCCAAGTGGATAAATGTATAGCCGTCAGGTATTGCCAGGTTAATCTGGGGGTGATTTGAGGGGTTTAGCCATGTTTCTGTGGAAAAACACAAGTCTGGAGAATGTGAGCTGACCATATCCCAGATTTCAATGGGGTGCTTGGCTAGGGATCTGACATTGCAGAGGATAAATATTGGACTGGAATGGCCAATGTCCGCCAAGACGTTCTCGTTTGGGCCGTCCAGGATGTTTGTTTTGCAACAGAAGGAACATGTCTTGCATGCCACGGGTCCTTCCAGATTAAGCGGAAAAGTGTCCGGGCAGTTAGTCAAGGAAGAGAACTGTGAAGCATTCACTGTTCTACAGTCCAGTAGTACCTTGGGAGGATAGATTATCCGAGTCGGGGGAAATGGGGGACATGTTTGCCCCTTTTGGTGCCACGCGTTTCCTGGAGACACTTTCTAAACTATCCGTTTCTGGAGATGATTTTTCTGGCGAGAACGACGCACGTGTCATTTAAAGAGAGTGTGGGAAGGGTTTAAAACTCCAGACCACTTGAAGTAACTTTTATGAGGACTGCAGAGAGGCCTGGTCTTTGCCCAGGGACACAAACAATGTCCAGGGCTGACACAGGAGACACTCTAGAGTTCACCAACTAGCTCCTGATGTCGCTGAATGTACTGGCACAGAACGAAATAAACTTTCCCCCTCGTGCATTGGCATTTTGAACCAACATGTGCCCCTTTCGAGCAGTACCTATATAAAACATGTTTCCATCGGTAGGTTGAAATTGAATTTTTTTTGGGAACGTTTTAGCAGTTTGGCCCTTAGAGTCTGTCTGGTGGTCACTTGTCTGTCCCCTCGTCTATCTTTTCAGAGGGCGTGAGGTGCAGAAAAACGGTACGAGAGAGACAGAAGATGTTTTACAGCATGTTGTGGAAAAAAGGTCATTGAGGAATCGTTTTAAAAAAAGATTGTTTTCTCATGAATGTAGTTGTAATCCGTGGGAAATTTAAACATGTCAATATTTTGGGACGCTTAACTCTGGACATTGCTAATATTATTTTTGTAGTGTTGCAGGCTTTTGTTAAAAATAATTAGCTTTTTTTGTTTTCCCTTTAGTGACTTGCTTTACATTTTGTTTATTGGTGAAACTCCTGTACAGCCATTGGTTTCCTGTTTCCGTAGCGTTATTTCAAATGGGTGCTGCCTTCCAAAAGTAATTTTGTTGTTCGTTTTGGGGGCAGAGTAAAAATACTCTTTTGGGAACCTGTTTAATTCATTAAAGTCTCTCCTAATTTCACGCACATAGAGCTAAAACAAGCATTTGAATTGCAATAGGTCTCACATTTACACAAGTTTAGGCTATTGGCATTGTAAATGTCAATGCCTTTTATTTATGTCTTAAAAACCAAAACAGAAATAAAAGGCATTGCCATTTACAATGCCAATAGCTCAAACTCGCGTAAGTGCGAGACCTATTGCATTGCAAATGCTTGTTTAGTGAAGCTGCCGTTTAGAGTGCAGATAACCACTCTTCACCCTCTCCTTCAGTGCCATCTGTGCTTGTGGTGTTTTTAGTTTCTGCAGGCAAAATTGCATGTGCTGCATTTTCTTTTATTTAGGGATCTGCTTCAAAGATCAATCCAGTGTGGAGACATGGCCTTGATGCATGTGAGGACAGACAACGTTCTGCCCCTCAAAGGCCACAATATCACATAATTCTGATGGATACATCTGCCAGGGGATTCCTCACCTTGTGAATATCCCCTGCGCCAGCATTCCACTGAACTTTTCTTTCCCAGCACTCCACGTCGACGTGGGCGACGTCACAATGCATCGGCTCCGCTCGCGACTCCGTACGACGTCACCGGAGCCATAAGAAGCCCACGTCGGCGTGATGACGTCAGTTCCCTTTTTTCCGCGCCGTCGACGCGCAACGGTTTTTTTCCAGTGCTCTCTAGCTACTTTGTAGTTTGGCTGTGTTACTGTTGAAAATTTGGTATGTCTTCGACGAGGAAGTCGGCTTAAGCCCTGTAGGGAATGTGGAGGTCTAATGTCCATGACTGATCCGCATCAAGACTGCTTGTGGTGCCTTTCTTCGGACCACGATGTGGAAGATTGTGCGTGCTGTAGGAGGATGAATCCTAAAGCGCTGAAGGACAGGAAGACTAAACTCTTTATGAAGAAGATCGGTGAGGAGAAGAGAGGGAGGAAGAAGGAGAAGTTGAGGCGGGTGTCGTCGAAGTCGAAGAAGCATCATAAAAAGAGAAAGCATTCTTCTCGACGTCGGTCCTCGAAGAGCAGGAAATCGAGGTCGACTTCGCCTCGTCGGTGTCGAAGCAAGGACATGTCACCTTCTGCTTCGAAGTCTCTGAGAGGATCTCCTTCGCCGAAGCGGGCTCCAGCGCATTCTTCGGCGTAGTCCCCGGTGCAGTCACCGGCTCCGTCTAAGGCGTCGACTCCGGTTCGAGTGGAGTCGGAGGTCTCTATGGATGAGCATGAACAAGAAGGGCCTGCTCCGGTGCCTGATGAATATGTGGCTCCGGTGGAGGACACTGCGGAGCCGACGCCGGAGACTCCACAAAGGGATACAGGGTCTGTTCCTTATCCACAATTCCCAGCTCCAGTTACCGATTCAACGCAATTTCTGAATGCCATGTATGGTATATTTAATAGGGCGGCCTTCCCATCCGGAGCACCAACTGGTCCCGTGGGTCCAATGGCATATACGCTAGGGGTGCCACAGCATTATGCTCAGGCCCCCTTTTTGCCCTTTATGCCGATGGCGCCTTCGTGGCAGTTTCTGGTGCCGATTGGGGATCCGTCGAGGCTTCGGATGGATCATCCTTGTTTCGGAGCCTTCTTCGACGCCATTGCCGATGCCGTCGGCGTCGCGGCCGGCGCCGCCGACTCCTGTGGCTCCGCCGACTCCGGTACCTCTGGCTCCACCGACGCCGCGTACGGCGTCGACGACGCCGGCTCCCCGGATTCGATCAAGAAGGGAGGCCCAGAGGGTATTGGAGGAAGGAAGGTATAGAGCAGAGGTGGAAGAAGGTGAAGTCGACACTTCTTCGGATGAATTTGAGGGAATAGAAGAAGCAAGTGGTTTGGATACGACCCCGGAGTGGGAGCATACTTCTGCAAGATCTTCTCCACCACAGGAATTGGCACCCTACCATGTGGTAATTAAGAAGGCTGCAGATCTGTTAGATTTGCAGCTGCCCTCTGTGGAGTACAAGTCTAACTTGCTTACGGAGGTGTTGCACTCTCCGACATCGACTTCGGAGCCTTTGTTGCCTTTCAATGTGGCCATCTTGGAGCCGGTTTTGGAGGTGTGGAGGAAACCTCTTTCTTCTCCGGCGGTTTCCAGACAGGTGGCAAGAAGGTACAGGGTTGCACCTGGGGATCCTGATTTTTTGTCAACGCATCCATCTCCGGAGAGCTTAGTTGTGCAGGCTTCTTGTTCAAAACATGCTTCGAGTGCTTTCCCTCAGTCTCCAGCAGATAGGGAGTCCAAGAAAATTGATCAGGCGGCTAAAAAGTCTTTCTCTTCAGGAAGTATGGCACTGAAGTCATCTAATGCCATGTGTCTGCTGGGGCGTTATGTTCATGCCTGGATGGACTCTATAAAATCTTTAGCCCCTAAATTGCCTGAAGGTGATAAGTCGTCCTTCTTGGAGGTAGTTGCGGAAACTCAGGCAGCTGCCAGACAGGTGATCCAGTCAGGGCTGGATACAGCGGACTCGGTGGCAAGAATTATGGGGTCATCAATAGCTGCAAGAAGACAGGCGTGGCTCTGTTCCTCTGGATTCTCTGCGGATGTTCAGGCCACGTTGGTGGATCTGCCATTCGACGGACATAAACTGTTTGGGGAGAAGGCAGACTCTGCCCTTCAACGATTTAAGGACAGCAGATTGACAGCAAAGTCCTTGGGTCTGCAGGCACCTTCTAGGGGTTCAGCTTTTTGGAAGTTTAGGGGTTTCGGAAGATCATCCTTTTGCTCCTTCCGACAGCCTCAGCAGCAGCAGCAGCAGCAGCAGCAACAACAGAATCCCCTCTATTGGTCCTATAGAGGGAAGCAGAGGGGTCGGAGAGGTTCTGGTCGCAACCCCTCTTCTTCGTCCTCCTCCTCTGCTCCCAATGAGGCTTCAGGGAAGCAGCCCTAGATCCCCCATCCCGGATCATGTAAGCCCTGTGGGGGGTCGGGTGTCCTACTTTCTACGGGGTTGGAAATCTATTACAACAGACCTTTGGGTTTTGAACCTCGTAGAGACTGGGTACGCCCTTCCCTTTCGGGAGTTTCCTCCCCCTTACCCTCCTTGCCAAGGTTATTGCTCGGAAGACCATCTGCTTCTCCTGCAGAAAGAGGTTCTAGCCTTGCTTCAGAAGGGTGCAATAGAGGTGGTTCCGGAGCAGGAAAGGGGTCAGGGGTGCTACTCCCGGTATTTCCTGATTCCCAAAAAGGACGGCAGATTGCGTCCGATTCTGGACCTCAGAATCTTGAACTTTTACCTGAAACAGGAGAAGTTCAAGATGCTGACCCTTGCGCAGGTTCTTCATCGTTGCAGCAAGGAGACTGGATGGTGTCGCTCGACTTGCAGGATGCATACTTTCATGTCCCTATCCTGAAGTCGCACAGGAAGTATCTCCGTTTTACGGTTGGGTCGCAACACTACCAGTTTGCGGTCCTCCCGTTTGGTCTTACTACCGCACCTCGAGTCTTCACAAAGGTGATGGCAGTGGTGGCTGCTCATCTCAGGAGGTCGGGGATTCCAGTTTTCCCCTACCTGGACGACTGGCTTCTGAAGGCAGTGTCCCCAGAGATGGTGCAGCGTCATCTGCAGGTAACATCTCAGCTGTTATTCGACTTGGGTTTCTCGATCAATGTGCCCAAATCTCACCTGGTGCCCTCTCAACGCGGCCTATTCATAGGGGCGGTACTGGACACTACTGTGTGTCGGGCATTCCCTCCTCCTCAAAGGATTCTCGACATTCAGGAAATGGTCCCTTTATTCCACAATGGAGCGGTTGTTCCAGTTCTGAAGGTCCTTCGCCTGCTCGGTCTGTTTGCCTCCTGCATTCTGTTGGTCAACCATGCACGCTGGCACATGAGGGCGCTCCAGTGGTGCCTCCGCAGGCAGTGGTATCAGCACAATGGAGATCTCAGGGAGTCGATCAGGATCTCCGGAGAAGCTGCAGCGGATCTATCTTGGTGGAGCGTGGGGGGCAATCTGTCCCAAGGAAAGCCCTTCCATCTTCCTCCATCGCTGGCCACAGTGATATCGGATGCATCCACCCTAGGGTGGTGTGCTCATCTGGGGGATCTGGAGATTAAGGGTCTTTGGTCTCCAGAGGAGAGGTTGCTTCACATCAACCTTCTGGAATTGCGGGCGATTCGTTTGGCACTCAAGGCCTTCCTCCTTTCCCTTCGCGGTCAGTCTGTTCAAGTCCTGACAGACAACACTACCGCGATGTGGTATGTCAACAAGCAGGGAGGAGTGGGGTCGAGTTGTCTCTGCAGAGAGGCTCTGTGTCTCTGGTCCTGGGCTCAGGACCATCAGATTTGTCTGGTGGCAAATCATCTGGCCGGGGTGCTGAACGTGCGTGCGGACAGTCTCAGTCGGCAGTTCTCCGCCGACCACGAGGGGAGGCTCCATCCGGAGGTGGTTCGTCACGTCTTTCGGACGTGGGGAATCCCTTGGGTGGACCTGTTTGCCACCCGCGAGAACGCGCACTGCCCGTCATTTTGCAGTCTCCAGTATCCGATGCAGGGGGCGTTAGGGGACGCGTTTCAGTTGAGTTGGGGCTCGCATCTCCTTTATGCATTTCCTCCCATACCCCTGATTCCTCGGGTTCTGAGGAAGATTCGCCAAGACCGGGCCCAAGTTATATTGGTCGCCCTGGATTGGCCAAGAAGGGTGTGGTATACAGATCTTCTCCACCTCTCCTCGTGCCCTCCGCTCCGTCTCCCTCTGAGGGCAGACCTCGTCTCGCAGTCGGAGGGGCAGGTTCTACAACCCCACCTCCAGAGCTTACACCTTCATGTCTGGAGATTGAACGGGGCAACCTGAGTTCATTCTCTCTCCCGCCTGAGGTGGTGGACGTTATTTTATCAGCCAGGCGACACTCCACCAAGTCCATTTACTCCTACAGGTGGTCCAAGTTTGTTAAGTGGTGTGGAGAGGGATCCATTGACCCTTTAAAAGCGCGTCTTTCTGAGGTGCTCCAGTTTGCCCTTTCTTTGGCTCAGGAGGGCTGTGCTGTGGCCACGGTCAAGGGCTATCTTTCGGCCTTATCGGCTTTTCTATGTCTACCTGATCAACCGTCATTATTTAAATCTCCGGTTGTACTGAGGTTTATCAAAGGCCTTACAAACAAGTTTCCTCCTACTCCTTTTGTAATGCCACAGTGGGACCTTAATCTTGTTTTAACCTTTCTAATGGGGTCCCCTTTTGAGCCTCTACATAGCTGTCCTTTGAGGCTGTTGTCCTTTAAGGTGGTCTTTCTTGTAGCCATAACCTCGGCAAGGAGGGTGAGTGAGCTCCAAGCTCTTAGTTCTAAACCCCCTTTTCTTACATTACATGCTGAAAGGATGGTTCTTAGGACCAGGGCTGGTTTCCTACCTAAAGTTGTTACTCCGTTCCATTTGGGGCAGTCTGTTACTCTCCCTGTTTTTTATCCTCCTCCACATCCTTCCAAAGAGGAGGAAAGACTACATCGCCTGGACCCGAAGAGGGCTGTGAGTTTTTATTTGGACAGGACTAAAGACTTTCATCTTAATGATCAACTCTTCATTGGCTACGTTGGTCATTCGAAGGGTAGAACGGTGCACAAGCGCACGCTATCGAGATGGATCATCCTTGCCATCAAGATCTGCTACGCCCTGGCTGGTAAGACTCCTCCGGAGGGCATTAGGGCTCATTCGACTAGAGCTAAGTCATCTACATCTGCTTTGGCCCGGGGTGTTCCTGTGGCAGATATTTGTAAGGCCGCGACTTGGGCCTCCCTCCATACTTTCGCAAAGCATTATTGCTTGGACTCAGAGATGAGGAGGGAGGGCCACTTCGCGCGCTCTGTGTTGCAGGACTTTCTGGTATAGGAAGGTGGACACCCTCCTCCGGGAGTGGGTACTGCTGTGGGAATCTATTCACAAGGTGAGGAATCCACTGGCAGATGTATCCATCAGAAGAACAAGTGACTTACCTTCGGTAACGCTTTTTCTGGTGGATACAGTATCTGCCTGTGGATTCCTCACTGACCCACCTGCCTCCCCGTGGTCCACCTTTGTATACCATGAGAGAGGTCTTGTTGGAATGTTTTTATACTTTCTTGTATATTTGTAGGAAATGCTTGTCTATTTAGCATTCCTTTTCTTTGTATGCTATGTATATGTGTTGGTATACTGTATACTGTGTATACTTGGAGTTGTCGTTGGTTTGCCTGTTCGCCTCGAAGGCTCGGAAAAAATGGGTAGAACTGACGTCATCACGCCGACGTGGGCTTCTTATGGCTCCGGTGACGTCGTATGGAGTCGCGAGCGGAGCCGATGCATTGTGACGTCGCCCACGTCAGCGTGGAGTGCTGGGAAAGAAAAGTTCCGTGGAATGCTGGCGCAGGGGATATTCACAAGGTGAGGAATCCACAGGCAGATACTGTATCCACCAGAAAAAGCGTTACCGAAGGTAAGTAACTTATTCTTCAGCACTAAGCCCCCCCCAACCTAATGTGCTTGTCTGTGCCAGCGGCATAACAGCTAAAACCATCAAACCACCTCTGCCTTGCCATGGGCCCTCTTACGCCCAGTGAATATCCTGCATTAAACTATCCCCCCTCTGTGTTCCAGAAAGGGAGATATTCCTGTTATAATGACACTCCATCATTGAGACTCCACAGCTGAATTTATGGAATCTCGACCACAGGTAATGATTTCATTTGAACCAAAAGGAGTACCTTTGAAGTGGGTAACGGTACCACCAGCTTTGAAGAGCACCTACAAAGTGCTGAAGGGCCGCATGATGTCAGATAGTGCAAAGATGGAGGAGATTTTAGACTCTCTCTGCGAATTTTGCTCAGGGATGTCTATATCATATATGATGGAGTGAAGATGTGTTCGTTGACAGCTTTTTTTGAGGAATTCCTACTGCTGCTCACTTCTCCTCCACTGGTTTTCACAGGCATAGTAGGTGTCCACACGAGATATACCTGCCACATGCAGTATATCACAGTATGAGTGCTCCATCCATAGCATACTGTGGACATTCTGCCTATCATAGGCATATTTGGGCCGATTCATGACCAGAAAATACTGTATTTATCAGAAAAATTACAAGCTTCATTAGGGAAAAATTAGCCAATTTCTGCGAAAAAAAGTTGTTTTTCATAGTAAATTGTGAATGCTTTCACAAACTGGATTGCTTATGATTCAGATAAAATTATTCAAGAACTAAAGTGTATTTGAATGCTGTGCTTGATGTCTAATTCATGTGTGTTTGGAAGGAGAAATATTGGTTTGGTTGCTTTGTGCCAGAGGGAAGTTATTGCTAACGCTTTTATTTTATGGTTTATTTGAAGACATTTCATGACCCATATTGATAAAGCTTTCTATGATATTATTGTTTCCACAATAATTTTGCTACTGCTATCTGTAACCTGAAAATGTACATAGCCATCGGAGATTGTCAGCAGGGGTGGGGGGGCAAATTATGCATTATGCAGCAAGAAAGGGCAAATATGCGGCGTAATGTTACACATTTTGTGGTAGTATTACTTTATTATTTTGCCATTTTTACATAAATCAACACTGTCTCGACAATAGTTTCAGCTCATTAGTACCAGTTTAATACCCACATTTGGCAATAGCAACAGAAAGGTGACCAGTCAACCTTTGGGAAGTCTTCCACTTCACAGCAATACGGGTAGCAGCATTTTGTCTAACTTCTGATACGTTTGATGAATTGTGTTTGCTAAAATCTGCAGATTAGGCATCAAATGATGATGTGTCTGCAAAATCCCATATTTCCAGTGACCCTGAGCATGTATAACTAGTGTAATCTGCTTGATGCCTGTTGCTGTAATTCATTCACATAGTCTAACAATTGCATTACTGCATAAGTAGTGGGAATTTGTCCACCTAATTTGTCTATTTCCTGTGACTGTGAAAATTGTCCTTTTGATTTTACATCCTGGCTCTTGCAAGTAGAGACTGAATCTACTTGGATGAGTCGGGACAGAAAGAAAACATTGAAAAATAGCCCATGTCACATTGCACAACCAGATTTTAAACTGCGTGTAATGCATACTTGTATTTAGCAAATCGTTATGGAAATTACGTTGTTAAATACTCTGTTTTCTTAAGGTTGTCTTAGAGAGGGTGCACGCCTCAAATCTGGTCTGGGCAGAGCTTGTCTGGAACGCTATATAAGTATTGGAATATTGCATTAGTACACTTTCAGAAATCGTATATATTAGCCGGATTACGTGCGAACTCTGCTGTGGAGTGCACAATTTGGCCCTGCTCTTTTCAAAACCTATGATTTCCCCAAGAAAGGTCCTGGTTGCTTCTTCGCCCTCTCTCTCTGGGTCATTTCAATTAGTGATTTACACTCTGTCACTTTTAAAGCTCACCAGCAGACACCGATTGCAGCCTTTATCCATTTATGGGACGGGGGTGCGATATTGTAACTTTGCGAATGCTTTGATGGAGTTCAGCAGTCACTGACAGGCTCCCATCCCCAGGTGAAATCCGGCCTCATAAGAATTATTTGCAGGATTTGTATGACTTTTCAGAATAGCCTCTTTCTAATGTGTCAAATTAGCACATAGAATGCACTGCAATAAATTGGCCTGGTCTCATTGTAGATGTTGTGTAAACACAGCACGTGAAGTTGTCCAGTCCGGATGTTCTGTTTAGGAGCCCCCAAAAATGTTTGCGCCGAGCCCCCGTGAATTCTCAAGACAGCTCTTAATCCTCTGATAGAAAAGAAATGCATGAAAGGTACATTCACGGTCTCTGAGTGATCGTTTTAGGCCGGGTGCGTATTACTGACTGTGTTGACTGCAGTACATGCCTGAGCCAGATCAGCAGTAGATATTTTCCAAAGTGTGTCTAGTTCTCTAAATATTTGGAAAGCTGGAAGCGCACCAGTTGTGATTGTCCCCAATGAAATCATTTTTGGAGGTTTGTGAATGGCACCAGAATTATGCATGTGCATGTCGGGCATGTCGGTGATTGTAATCCCCTGTATACCTGGTAAAGGGAGGATACATAATCTGATAGGATTCTGGATCAAGAACGGTGTTCATCCTTTGTAACCCTTGATCCTGAATGGGCAAGAAGTGTTAATGCATACAATTCAAGCCCATGACTGCCAGAATGTACAAGTACAAGGGTTTGGTTCATATTAATTGTATTTCTCTTTGCTTTCCTCTCTTTTCTCTCTCTGTCCTCCTTTTTCAGTATTTAACAAGATAATTATTGTTTATAAATCCTGGATAATTCGAATATTTAACTGCAGTTATTCAGCAAGACAATTTTCAATATTGTTTGATGGACTCCATTTCAACTGAATAATATCAACACAAATAATGGTCTCACCTTTCTGTTTTTCAGTCATTTGCCTGGTTGGACTTGGTCTAGTGGTGTTCTTCTTCAGTTTTCTCCTCTCGATTTTCCGCTCAAAGTATCATGGTTATCCATACAGGTACATTTAACATATATCACTATTTGTTTAGTTTGGTAAAAACAATTTATAGCCCATTTTTTTAGGTCGTTTCTATGTAGCACATTCTCTGTCTCTTCAAGACATGCTGTATTCACTCTGTGGGATTGCATCCCTCCAATTGCTTTTTTTATTTGTTACCTGGATTGTCCTTCCAAAATGCTTGCTTGTTATTGGTGAATCCTTCCTCTTTGGCCCTCCTTTTTGTCTTTTGTTTTCTCCCACGAAGCAGGGACCAATTATTCAATTATTATATCTCTACGATCTGGTTATTTGACAGTTTTATTTGGGGGACTATTTTTCCCTTTCTTTCCTGCTCCTGTTACTGTTTGCCTGTGCTCAGTTTCAGGCCCGATAGGTGCTTTTTGCACTCACCTTTGTTGGCTGCTATTGGTTCCTCAGTCAGGCAGGCCGCCCCAAAACAAAATCTCTCTGGATTGTTCCCTATATGTACTGTGAAGCGATAATGGAAGGTCATAACCCTATCCTCTCCTGATGTCTATCGCTAAACAGCAGGGAAGCAGAGGATATCAGTCGGCAACCCACCCGGTATTGGGCCATTTCCACTCACTTATGATTACCACCTCCATGTCGAGAGACGAATGGGAAATGCATCTGCACCCGCACCTCATGGAAAGTCGGTCGTTGATAGTCATGAAGGATCCACCTGGCCATTTTTTACTGCTTAAACGCTACCATCTGTAAACTGCCATCCGCACACCATGGCTTGAACAGTGTTTACAGACTTCACAGCCAACCAGTACATCAAAATTCTATGCAATGCACTAGGATTGGTTGAGGTGCCAGCAATGCTCTAATCCTATGTCCCCTGAAACGTCACAAGTTCCGCCCACTCTCACACATCTACTTGAATATTTTAGGCCATGGGATAGGCTGTCAAACGATCCAGAAGTACTAAAATAACAAATGTGGGCAGTTCAAAGATCAAAATAACAAGCAATAGACACTGGGTTGGGTTTGTGGATGGTCTTTGTAAGTAACACTCATATTATTTGTGCTTAATGATGTCGCTCTCCAACGGAAAGTGACCGATGTTACAGGTACACCTAATTCCACAGAAAGCATTCTTGAAAACTGTAACTTAAGATTCGTTAATACTTTTTACTTTTCTTCTCAATTTTTATATCATGTTTGCATAATTAGCTTTGTTAAAGATGTCTGGTCACACCTACATTCCATTATCACAATTGGAGTAATTTAGTTTTCACTGAATTGTTTCCTAACTGTTCCCTTCTGCTTGATTTTTCCATACAAAATTTAATTACTGATATAGTTTGCCCACCTTAGTAATTGTGTCGAAATACACATTTAAGCTTGTATATTTGTTTGTTTGTTTGTTTAACTTTATTTCGGCAAAATAGCCATTACAACAATAAAAAACACATTTTGCTTACATGACCGTAATATACAATTACATACAATAGTCAAAAATGATTTTATCTCCATGGTTAAGCAATACCGCATGTTAAAAATGTGAATAACAGTTTTAAATTAATTAAAAGCCAGATTTTAAAAATGGATAAAAGTAAACGAAAAGCTAAATAAAATTGAGGAAGACAATGTATCTGGAATCTATACGGAAATGGAAATGGATAAATTAATAAATTCCCCCCTTTGCATTATAGTTTGAAGCCAAACCGTTTCCTGATAAGATACACATTAAATAAGAACCTACTTATGCCAAACACCACAAGTTGGGAGGTGTTGGACTTGATTATGCGCTCTGCTACTTTGTAGGATCTAACCCCCGCGTGTTTACAAAGGGGTTTGATCCAACAAAGCCTCGGTTTCTTGTATGCCGGGCAGAAGAAGAGTAGATGGGCGTCATCCTCCTTTGCCCCTAGAGAACAGAGAGTGCACAAATCCAAACCTTTTTCCCCACCCCACCTACATGTGTAGGCACTGATCTGTAAAACCCCATACCTAAATTGCAAATATAATGATTTTGCTAGTGGTGGACCAATCTCGTCCATAAATTCTTCAAAATTGGGTACATCTTTTATATTTGGGAATTTCTGAGTCAATATGCCAACCGTAGATCTATGCATTAGCTCACCGTTGACATAGGACCAGAAAGTATCCTTTACAATTTTTTTAGAGGACAGAGTCATATTCTGAGGAGCCTCCCATAAGTGGGAAAGCCCTAGTCTCTCATACCACTTGCATATATACTTTAGCCATGGGGTTTTCAGGAGCTCATCAATCTGGATTAGTTCAGTCAAACCACGCTTATAATCGCTCAGCTCCGGGGTTGACCATAACCTAACCCAATACAACAGTGGTCTCAATGATGCTAGGTACTCTGTTCTTTTAAGATTAATATCAAGGAATACAGGGACAAGGGGGGTTCTGGACGGTATTTTAAGCAGCCTGCGTACAAAATGATTTTCTACCTTCCCAAATTTGTTAGTACAGCAGTAACCCCAGACCTCGGCACCATAAAGAGCAGCTGATTGGGCCTTCGCTTTAAATACCTCTAGTGCGGGTAAAATAGCTTTAGAATAGCTAGCACCATGCACTTTTAGGATAGGCAGTGAATTTTGTTTAAGGGATAGTGTACTTTTGTCCAGCTGCCCTTTCCAAGTCAGATTATTATCCAGCGTTAGACCCAAATAGTTAAAGCTCTCTACCTGTTCCAATTTACGATTCTCTAAGAACAGATTTTTCCTAGGGGTTTTATTAGGATTTATGGACATATATTTGGTTTTGGTTGGGTTTATTTCTAACCCCTTCTCCACACAATACTTTTGGAAGGAGTTAACCAAATTTTGTAAACCCCTCGGAGTCTGAGAAATAAGAATAGTATCGTCCGCAAATAGTAAAGACGTGATTATTTCTCCGTCTAGTTTCGGGGAGTCATGGACACAATTCCTTAGGTAGCTTGGGATATCATTAACATACAGCGAAAAGAGTGTTGGGGCTAACAAGCAGCCTTGGCGCACACCACGGTCTACGGGAATGGCCCTTGAGATTTCACCACCCTTTACCCATCTGATTTTAGCATAATTCCCTGTATGTAGCTTGATAAGCTCAATGATTAGCTCACCTGGGACCGCCAACTCCCTTAATGTAAACCACAACAAGTTACGGGGAACAAGGTCGAATGTGGCCCTTAAATCCATGAACGCCACATAGAGGCTACCCTTCCTTATATTTATATATTTCCAACAGATACACATAAACCTAAACACCTGATCCACTGTACTGATTTTGGATCTAAATCCTGCTTGGTATTTGGTTAATAACTTTGTCTCCGCAATCCAATCTAAAAGCCTATTTAAAATATGTCTGGCAAAAATTTTTTGTAAAATATCTATTAAACTTATTGGGCGGTAATTACATGGCTCATGGCGATCACCTTTTTTGAAAATTGTTATAATTTCTGCCCCTTTCCATGATTCAGGGATCGGTGTTCCGGCCACAATCGAATTACTTAAAAAGTTTATATATGGACCCCACACTTCCACATCATGTTTTAATAAATCGCCAGGGATTTTATCAGGGCCAGGGGCTTTGCCCATTTTAACAGCTTGTATTGCCTGGTTAGTTTCTTCTAAGCTAAAATATAGAGGAACAATACTCTTCTCTAGATTAATATCTTTATCAACAGGGGACGGGCCATCCTTATTGTTAGAATAAAGCTTAGAAAAATGATCACACCAAGTGTTTTCATCCAGGAAAATATCCTTTGGTGATCTGCCCTTCTTGTTTCCCTTGGCAATTAGGTTCCAAAACTTACTCTGATCGCGTAGCTTAGCTGCACTCAACAAATCCTCCCATAGATTTTCATCCCATGCTTTTTTAGCTTGGGCCATGGTATTTTTATATACCTGTCTACCGTTTTTTATATCTAATAGGTTCCTGGATTTTACTGCCTGAATCAGCCTTGACTTTGCTGTTCTGCAGTCTTGGTTATACCATGGGTTTACCGACTCTAGATGGTTCTCTTTCCTGCTTCCATCTTTTTTATATATTTTGCTCAAGAGGGGGGTTAGTTCGTCGACCAACTTATAGTGTAGATCAAGAACACCCTGTGTGCCTAATAAGGGCAACTGGGATGCTCCAATAGTTTCGTTAAATTTATTATAAATTTTAGTCAACGCTTTTTCTTTACCCAAGATATATGACCATCTTAGAGCACGCCTGTTGTTAGAAATCTGTAATTCCCCGACCGAAGAGTTTAGTAAAACCTCTTCAGATGGTCTGGGAATGAAAGGTAAAGAGTCTAGCCATAACTGGAGTGGAAAATGATCACTCTCCGTTCTGGAGTCTATCTTGAAATCAATTATTATAACCCATAGGTTCCGGGAAGCCATTACAAAGTCTATATGTGACCTAAGGATTCCCTTAAAGTAAGTTGGAGCTGGTGGTCTATCGGATCGAAAACGCCCGTTACATGCTTTTAAGTCATGTGACACAGTCATCTTCAAAATCTGCCTAGCAGCTATTGTACTTTTGACTGGTCTTACGGGCTCCAAAGGCATGCTATCGTTAGCAACATCTTGTTCATCAAACAATCTTTCCAGGCCCTGAATAGGTTCGTATTTGCAATTGAAGTCCCCACATACTAATACCTGAACGTTTTGTCCTAGATCTTCTAAAGTGGAGTCCAGATTTTCTACCACCTTTGATTCCTTATTAGATGGATACGGTCTATTGTAAATATTTATTAGGTAAATAACTTCTTTCTCTTTTGTCACAATTTTAAGACCTAACAAATCGGGAGAAGGAATAGATAGCTGGGTAACGCTTATTTACAAGGTAACTTTAACCCAGATGACCAACCCCCCAGATGCCCTTCCTCTATTTGATGGTATAGCTTTAGAGCTAAATGTTTTATATCCTAATCTATATGGGGTTTCTACCATCCAGGTTTCTTGTAAAAGTATAATTTCATAATTCTCAATGTATGAACACCATACTACGTCCTTTAGATTCCTGGATAAACCAGCTATATTCCAAGATATCAGTCTAATGTTAGGATTTCCTTTTACACATAATAAAGGTGTTCCTAATAATATATCTTCTCTGACAGTATCATCCTCTAATATGGCTAAGGAATTTACTTCTACCACTTTATTAACATCTTTATTATTACCTTTTGCCTCCAACCGTACTAGATGAGACTTATCAGCCATACCCAATCCAGCTATCTCTCCCGCCTGGGCATAACTAATCCCATCACTATATGGCAGCTTGTCTAAAGGCACATCTATAGGACTCGGAGCTACTAAGGTTTTAGAGTCAAGGTCTTTACTAATCATATAAGTCCCCCTCACCGGGGTAACTACTGCTGTTGCTAAAAAAAATTCTTTATCAGCCATAGGAAGTCAATCGTTTTGATCTAATGAGCTCAAAACTGTGTATCTATTTTCAGTTGGAATATCAAAAAGTGGGAATCTATTGGTACATATAGACGTTTTTCTATTCATAGTTTGTGTCGGCCTATCTAGATGGCTATAAAAATAACCCAAAGGATGTACACCCACATCATTCTCCCCCATTACTAGTGATGCTGCTCTTAATAAGACAGTTGCAACATGTTGGGGGTGTCCAAAATGTATAATGACGCAATCCCCCTTACAAGTTTTCCATGCATTGCCTATCCAAGAGACTTGTCTAGTGGACAGTATTTGATCAGAGTAGTTTGTAGGGAATCCACAATTTTTGTTTAACCAAGCGACTGATTTCCGTTTAAGTGAATCATGGGGTTCCTCGCAGAAGTTAGGTATTGCTGGAACTAGGGGTGGGACATTTGAAAGAACGATAACATAGGGCTCGCAATCTGGTGGAAGGTTAACAGAATGAGATTTTAGCACGGGAGCCCTACACCTCTCACTATTGAGTGGAGCTGTTTTAATTTGAGTACTACTACCAACTGCTCGCAATAATTTCGTAGAGTTAGTGGAACTCACTCCCACAGTTACGGGCAGTGGTACAGAGTAAGCAGGTTGTACCAGTACATCGGGCAGTTTTATGGACTGATCCTTACTTATCTTCTCTAAAAGGCCACCCAATCTTAGTACTTCATTTGATAACAGATCAATTTTCTCCACAAGTGGTTTGGTCATAAGTTCTAATTTTACCTCAAATATTTTAGCGATATGCCCCAAAAGAACAGAGTTCTCATCCCTAGTGGTAATCGGAGCCTCTTTGTGGACTACAGTGCTTCTCTGGCATTGATCCAGCGATGTCTTGTGGTGTACACTCCCCCGCTTGGTTTGGATTTTTCTACATTTCCTAACGACTCTTTTCGGAGGAGAAAGAAGTAATACAGGCTCATTATGGGACTCCAATAAAGCTTGACTTTGAACATCGTGATCTAAAGGAGAGTTTGCAGAATTCTCCATTAAAGAGGCTTCAATAGAAGGATCAACTTTGGTAGAAGTATTACTACTGGCATCTAAGGGTAACAGCACATTATCTGGGAAGGGCTCCTTTCCCAAAGATTTCCTTCTTTCACTATTGATTTTGCTAACCCTTTTGACCAGGTAATTATCCATGGTAATTTTGTTTTTAGCCATATTGGGTCACAGAATACGTATTGATAATCACAGCTACTAATGAGTAAAAGAGAGAGTTATCAATAGTTAACTATTTATAGTATACCAACACGGGGCCAGTGGAGCACTAGGAGTATTTAAATAGTATCCAACTCACATGTACTCCCAGTAACAATGACAACAATATCTATCAATACGCAAGAAGGAGTAGCCTAAGAGTTAATAATAACTCAGCTGTGATACACACAAAATCTTCACTTGACGATATCCTGAACAAATACTTGCAGCTATGACAGAGTCCTCGTTGCTTAGGGTTGTGTCCCGGCCCGGCCTCTTCCGGCCCCCTAACGGCCACACAACGGCCCGCCCTTTGTCCGGGCTTCGTCTCGGGCGTCCCGCGCGCGTCCCGCGCTGCGGTGGCCGCTGATGGTTAAGAGGAAGCAGGAACCAATAGGCGGGTGAGCGGAGCGCAAGTCAGCTGCGGGCAGCCACGGGCTCCTGGGAACTGGAGTCCCGTTCAGCAACCCTCACGTCCTCGGCGTCGCAGAAACAACGGACACAGCCCCTCCAGGGACATTAAGTGTCGAGAATAGCACAGGTCTTGTATAGCTCCCACAGGCGAAGCAAGACCCGCGCCAGCGGGTTCCGCGAGGTTATTTCAGTGTTTGTGGGCGGGTGGGCGGAGCGCAAGTCAGCTGCGGGCAGCCACGGGCTCCTGGGAACTGGAGTCCCGTTCAGCAACCCTCACGTCCTCGGCGTCGCAGAAACAACGGACACAGCCCCTCCAGGGACATCAAGTGTCGAGAAGAGCACAGGTCTGGTATAGCTCCCACAGGCGAAGCGGGACCCGCGCCAGCAGGTTCCGCGAGGTTATTTCAGTGTTTGTGGGTGGGTGGGCGGAGCGCAAGTCAGCTGCGGGCAGCCACGGGCTCCTGGGAACTGGAGTCCCGTTCAGCAACCCTCACGTCCTCGACATCGCAGAAACAACGGACACAGCCCCTCCAGGGACATCAAGTGTCGAGAAGAGCACAGGTCTGGTATAGCTCCCACAGGCGAAGCGGGACCCGTGCCAGCGGGTTCCGCGAGGTTATTTCAGTGTTTGTGGGCGGGTGGGCGGAGCGCAAGTCAGCTGCGGGCAGCCACGGGCTCCTGGGAACTGGAGTCCCGTTCAGCAACCCTCACGTCCTCGGCGTCGCAGAAACAACGGACACAGCCCCTCCAGGGACATCAAGTGTCGAGAAGAGCACAGGTCTGGTATAGCTCCCACGGGCGAAGCGAGACCCACGCCAGCGGGTTCCGCGAGGTTATTTCAGTGTTTGTGGGCGGGTGGGCGGAGCGCAAGTCAGCTGCGGGCAGCCACGGGCTCCTGGGAACTGGAGTCCCGTTCAGCAACCCTCACGTCCTCGGCGTCGCAGAAACAACGGACACAGCCCCTCCAGGGACATTAAGTGTCGAGAAGAGCACAGGTCTTGTATAGCTCCCACAGGCCAAGCAAGACCCGCGCCAGCGGGTTCCGCGAGGTTATTTCAGTGTTTGTGGGCGGGTGGGCGGAGCGCAAGTCAGCTGCAGGCAGCCACGGGCTCCTGGGAACTGGAGTCCCGTTCAGCAACCCTCACGTCCTTGGCGTCGCAGAAACAACGGACACAGCCCCTCCAGGGACATCAAGTGTCGAGAAGAGCACAGGTCTGGTATAGCTCCCACAGGCGAAGCGGGACCCGCGCCAGCAGGTTCCGCGAGGTTATTTCAGTGTTTGTGGGCGGGTGGGCGGAGCGCAAGTCAGCTGCGGGCAGCCACGGGCTCCTGGGAACTGGAGTCCCGTTCAGCAACCCTCACGTCCTCGACATCGCAGAAACAACGGACACAGCCCCTCCAGGGACATCAAGTGTCGAGAAGAGCACAGGTCTGGTATAGCTCCCACAGGCGAAGCGGGACCCGCGCCAGCGGGTTCCGCGAGGTTATTTCAGTGTTTGTGGGCGGGTGGGCGGAGCGCAAGTCAGCTGCGGGCAGCCACGGGCTCCTGGGAACTGGAGTCCCGTTCAGCAACCCTCACGTCCTCGACATCGCAGAAACAACGGACACAGCCCCTCCAGGGACATCAAGTGTCGAGAAGAGCACAGGTCTGGTATAGCTCCCACAGGCGAAGCGGGACCCGCGCCAGCGGGTTCCGCGAGGTTATTTCAGTGTTTGTGGGTGGGTGGGCGGAGCGCAAGTCAGCTGCGGGCAGCCACGGGCTCCTGGGAACTGGAGTCCCGTTCAGCAACCCTCACGTCCTCGGCGTCGCAGAAACAACGGACACAGCCCCTCCAGGGACATCAAGTGTCGAGAAGAGCACAGGTCTGGTATAGCTCCCACAGGCGAAGCGGGACCCGCGCCAGCGGGTTCCGCGAGGTTATTTCAGTGTTTGTGGGTGGGTGGGCGGAGCGCAAGTCAGCTGCGGGCAGCCACGGGCTCCTGGGAACTGGAGTGCCGTTCAGCAACCCTCACGTCCTCGGCGTTGCAGAAACAACGGACACAGCCCCTCCAGGGACATCAAGTGTCGAGAAGAGCACAGGTCTGGTATAGCTCCCACAGGCGAAGCGGGACCCGCGCCAGTGGGTTCCGCGAGGTTATTTCAGTGTTTGTGGGCGGGTGGGCGGAGCGCAAGTCAGCTGCGGGCAGCCACGGGCTCCTGGGAACCGGACTCCCGTTCAGCAACCCTCACGTCCTCGGCGTCGCAGAAACAACAGGCACAGCCCCTCCAGGGACATCAAGTGTCGAGAAGAGCACAGGTCTGGTATAGCTCCCACAGGCGAAGCGGGACCCCATTTAATTACTGATATAGTTTGCCCACCTTAGTAATTGTGTCGAAATACACATTTAAGCTTGTATATTTGGTATGCTGTATGTTGCTACTGTGACAGCCATCAACATTCTAAATGTGTGCAATACAGAGGCTGGGATTGTACAGCACGTGGTGTGCCTGCATTGAACACCTTTTTCAAGGGGTGGCACCCGTGTGATTGTCATAAACGTAGTTAGTTTGTCTGTGGCTGGATTGCTCTAGTCAACAAAACAATGACCTGCTTGGTTAAATAATCACTTCTCGATTCGTGGTAAACCAATGAACCATTACAAACTTCACCATTTTGAACATGGCCCAAAAGAGTGCTAAAATTGGGGAAAAAAGATTCCAGGAATCATACTTTGGGGGTTAAGGTGAGGAAGAGGAAAGGGGATGGAGTTAGGAAGGGCAGAGTTTGAAAAGCAGAATCTGACTGTCAACTTTCATATTTTTTTTTTTAATCTGCTGCCAAGAAATTAGGAACAAGGGCATATGTGACAGAAATCTGTTGTTATTTAATTGGCCACAAAGAGGTTACATTTTAAAATATCTTATGGGGTTAAACCAACAGCTGAAGAGATCTTTTTTTGCCCAGCAATTTTGAGAGGATTATACTAGCGGTAAGATTACTCAAGTAGTTAACACAGTTCTGGGAGAGTTCTGTGTTTTGTCCAGTCACAGTTTTGACTCATAAAGTAGCATGGAGGGTTAATGTGCCTGCTGCAACGCACATCATGTAACATACAGATCACAGATTTGTATTTAATGTAGCACAGTGACCTAGTTATCCCTGCGTTAAAGTATGGATTGGGAGCTTTTTCCACGGAGGTTCCAGAATAGGTATAGCTCATGTAGTGTAAATTGTTTAGTGCTATTGTCAGTCTTTTTCCACTACATTTCAGATGCAAATTTGCTCGGAATTCTGCCAACTAAACCAAGCATCAACACAGTATGGGATACTTCCACAATTCTTCTTCCATTCAAAGATCATCGAACAAGAAACATTCAAAGCAAAGCATTTGCGCCTTTTGATGTGTTGCTCCCTCCCATGGCCATGTTACATGTCTCATTGCACCTCTGGCCATTCATGTTACTTTCAGCGTAATATTTTGTTGTCTGTTTCTGGCCTTAACACAAGCACTCATGTTTTAGTCACTCCTTTCCTGTTTATTATTTTGTGGCTGTAACATGAGCGAGTCCGCCAAAGGAACCAACTTATGATAAAAGCTGCTTATGCTTCTGTTTATCGTTTTGTGGTCATATCACGAGAGAGCCCGCCAGAGGTGCCAACCTCCGATCAAAAGTGCTTAATGACTGATGCATGCAGGTCAGTTTACAGAGTGTCTCAGGAGCCGTACAACGCTCCTGCAGATAGCTTATCTTTTTAAACAGTTGCTTCACTGTTCAATGTCTTGTAGAGCTGGCTAGACAAACTTTATTCTGATAAATTACAGCCTGTGTGTAACAATATAGCATCGGGACATTCGCTGTAGTCTGTGGCAAAGATGATTGCCATTGAGCGCACGAACTTTCTGCCCTGGACCTTTATTTACGAGCCCAGTGCATAATGTGACCTGTAGTCCTCGTTCAGCCCAAGTTCTAGACTACAATGGCTTTGTATATTGCCAAGACGCCATTTTGGAGCAGTTTAAAGGCAAAAAAAGTGGTATCGAATATCTGTGTGCTATCATTGCTCCTGTTCCATTCCACCCACCCTCTAGTCCCTATTTCTCCTGCCCTGCCCTCCCATCCTTGATTCTTCTCCCCCTCCTCTCATTTTCTCCCTCCCTGTCTCTGTTTCTCCCTCCCTGTCTCTGTTTCTGCCTCCCCACCCCAGTTTGCCACTCCCACTCAATTGCCAAAGCCAAAAGCTTGTCATGGGTAAGACTTATTAGCTTTGCCAATACGTGTTTACTATCAATCAATCAATCAGGGTTTTGTAAAGCGCACTACTCACGAGTTAGGGTCTCAAGGCGCTGAGGGGAGCCTGGGAGCAGCTCCATTGGGGTCATTAGTTTGTATCATAGCCCGTTTTATTATCCTTGTAATTTAGGGGGGGCGGTGTCTATGACCTGTACCATTAAAGGCCTTTAGAACTTAATCCATTCCTTTCTTGACTGTTTGGATATAGATCAGTATATCATTTCTGTAAATTATGGGATATGGTAAATTATCTGTACCACTACAAGTCCCATATATGTTGTACTCGGGGTGGTTTTAACTTAACTTATTTCTGTTTTCTCTGGTGTCGTAAACACTGTACATAGTTTTAAATTAATTTTGACGATCTCAAGAGAAATGTAGGCAGGTGGGAATGCATAGTGGACCCCTAGTCGAGGTTTTTGCTTTTTCCCCCTCCCTTCTGATGCAAGTTCTAAATTTAAAACTATCCCTAAGCTGTCTTATACAGGGGTTTGATCATAAGACATACTATCACCCTTTTATGAATCTTTTTTTTAATGTACTGGAAATCATACCGTTGTCTATTTATTGTACTGTGATATTGGTCTTCTCTTTGTACTTTTATGGTCTATTTTAATAGGTCGAATAACGTTTATTACGAGGATGACTGATTTTGTTGTGTGGAAGAGCCTAATCAGCATACTCTGTTGAAATCGGACTGTATATCTATCTGCATTGAACTCGTTCTCTTCCTCTGTGAAAGCAAACTGCAGTTTGAACAAATTGAAACATCCAGCTGCAGGGACAAATCTCTAGATTGTGGACAAACTTAATGGTCAACTCTATTACTGCCATCTTTTAACTCTACATAGGGCCACTGGAACTCACTCTAAGAAAAGACAAGGGCATTACTCTTCACTTTTCTGCAAAATACCCGGATGACATTTGAAAACCCTAAATGCATTCCCCAGCTAAAAATACAGGACGACAACCTTTTGCTTAAAACTAAACCCAGACAAAAAACTTTTTCTACTGAACACAAGCAAAGAAAGCCCGAACTAATACTGAAAACACAAATATTTGGGCTTCGCAACTAGTGATAACAGTCAAATCCCTATGACTTTCCAATTACAATACGTTTAAAAGGCAGCAACAATAAAACTTTGTAGTATTCCGGATAGCTTATATCATGTAGTTCAAGCATTGAGAAGAATACAGAAATGGGGTTATCGCAATTCTAGCATGGGCTCCCAAAACAGCCCCTCTGCAAGGGCCCTTCTTGCACGTTAGACTGCACCTGTAACTTGAACCAGAAAGTGTGACCATGTTTCATCACTTTTGATCCAACTGCACTGGAATTTGACTTTATAGCTCTATTCAACAACCCATATGTCAACAAGGAAATACATGTGTCCACTTTCATAGCTACACGGAGAACTGACCATTGCCTGAGGATCAAGGCAGTAAAGAAGCAAGATGCATTTCCTGTTGAAGAAGCTAAAAACTACGAAAAACTGTAAGCTGAGCGGTACTCATTTTGGCATGTCCTCCTGAAAAACATAAGGCTCTAACTATGCCTACTACTGTGCGATATGGCCCGATAGACCATGGGAGCATTATATCAGGGGAACAGACAGGACAAGATGCAACAGGGTGCACCCGCTAGTGGGCTGGGCTACATGACGGGCCCGAAGACGCCGAAATTCAGGAAGCATAATTTGAGGAACACTTTCTCTTCATGCTAGACAACCTCCAACCAAGCAGTTAAGTGCACCCCGTTGATAAGTTGGATAAAATAGATTTCGCTGCCCTGATCTGAACATCAATCATACAGGGGCGTAACACAGGCCCCCGCAGCCCCCGCGTTGCGGGGGGGCCCCGCGGCTCCAGGGGCCCCCTCAGCGGGAGCCATCAAGCACTACTTATCGTCAGGTATTTGCTACTGAAAAATGGTTACGTGCATGGCAGTCGTTCGTTGCACCAGCACCTGGTCCTCACAGTGGCCTCTTCATATTGGTGCGTGGCGCACACACACGGATGTCTCCGCGGCTGCGCAGTATTCTCCCTTAGGGTGGGGCTGGTCTGGTGAGCGGTATCATGCGCATCGCGCAAGCGTGACTGGTGAGGCGAGGCATCACAGAGTGAGATGACAAACTCTGAAAGGGAGCATGCGGCCGCAGGCCATAATTTAATTATTTCTGCCCGCAGGTGAGTCTGTCCATGCATCCACCTCCAAGAAGCAAGGAGTCCATGTTAGAGGGTAGGCTGGAATGGGATGCATGGTGGGGCGGGCGGTCGGGCTTAAAAGTGAAACGTCATATAGGCGTCGGTTCCGTTCTGCCAAGTGGAGACGGAGACCGTGAAGATTGCTCCAGTGCGAGTTTTTATTCATGAGGATTCAAAGCTGCCAAAGTTTCAGATTGCTGTGTGTGACATTTTCATAATATCTTTGTAAATATGATTGAAATTTCAACGACTATGCGTGACACTTTGTTACGAGCAAAATTAAGCAATGAAGAAGGGAAATAGATAAATATCAGAAATTACACAAAGAAACTCTGTCTCCTAGATGATCGTGTAACTGCTGTAAAGCACAAGACTGTCATATTGCTTCTATTAAATGCTTTGTCAATTCCACAACGTGTGGATATTACCCTTTTAAACCGAACTCTATAAACGCCCAAACAAAATACTTAACAGAGGTGAAATGTCAGTATGACTGGGCATTACAACACTGGTTACAGCAGCACACATTAAGGCTCGTCACTGTAGATCTGGAGGAGGCGGCGTGTATCATACACTAAAATAGTAACACAAGGACAAACTCACAGTTCAGTTAACATAATTTTACATTCTGGGACGCACACAAATTTTAAAAAAAGTGTGTAGTCCTTTAAAAGAGGTCAGTTAGATTGGCAAAAAATAGGAGGAAAAAAACGATGCTTTAGTGCTCCCCAATACACAGGAATGGGGAACAACCTTTACAACGCAACTTTTACAACGCACTACCTTTACAACGCATTTTTTACAACGCATAATCCATTACAACGCATGACATTACAACGCATGACACTACAATGCATTTTTAAAAACTACCTTTACAACGCATTCCATTACAACGCATACTACCATTACAACGCATACCATTACAACGCATAATATTACACTACACTATCCAACACTTACCCTACTGTTGCACCCCCTGGAGTTAGAATAGTAATTTTTACCCCTATACTATCCAACACTTACCCTACTGATGCACCCCCTGGAGTTAGAATAGTAATGTTTACCCCTATACTATCCAACACTTACCCTACTGTTGCACCCCCTGGAGTTAGAATAGTAATTTTTACCCCTATACTATCCAACACTTACCCTACTGTTGCACCCCCTGGAGTTAGAATAGTAATTTTTACCCCTATTCTATCCAACACTTACCCTACTGTTGCACCCCCTGGAGTTAGAATAGTAATTTTTACCCCTATACTATCCAACACTTACCCTACTGTTGCACCCCCTGGAGTTAGAATAGTAATTTTTACCCCTATACTATCCAACACTTACCCTACTGTTGCACCCCCTGGAGTTAGAATAATAATTTTTACCCCTATACTATCCAACACTTACCCCACTGTTGCACCCCCTGGAGTTAGAACAGTAATTTTTACCCCTATACTATCCAACACTTACCCTACTGTTGCACCCCCTGGAGTTAGAAAAGTAACTTTTACCCCTATACTATCTAATACTTACCTTAATTGTAATTTAATATTATGCGTTGTAATGGTATGCGTTGTAAAGGTAGTATGCGTTGTAATGGAAATGCGTTGTAAAGGTATTTTTTAAAAATGCGTTGTAGTGTCATGCGTTGTAATGTCATGCGTTGTAATGGATTATGCGTTGTAAAAAATGCGTTGTAAGTGCATGCGTTGTAAAAGTGTGCGTTGTAACGTCATACATCCCACAGGAATGGTTAAGAGAAAGGAGGATCAGGGTAACCGGGAGTTAGAAAGTAGCAGCACCGGGTTCTACTTTGGGCGATGGTCATTGACCCAGGCTCAGTAGGCGCTGGCTCTCCACAGCACTCCCTTTGGGGAAGATTCTCACTTACCAAGAAGCAGAGCTGCGGCCAGTTGTGGATAAAATACCTATAAGTGTATATGGAGTTGGGCTTAGACAGGTCTTTGGTGATCAGTCTCATGATCTCGGGCATCTGTAGCTCGGATTCGAAACACATGTATCTAATGTGTGGGCCCCGCTGATCAGGAACCAGCGCCTCCTCCAGCCCGTTTGTGGTGGGGATCCCGCAGCCAGCAGTCCGCGGCCCATGGTGGGCATCTCCTGGGTCTTCCTCCGAGGTGTGGCCCTTACTCCTGGCCGGCCGCAGGTGCCGCAGCTCAGGGGCGATGAGACCATTGGGCGGATGGTGGCCATGGTGCTGCGGGTCCTTGACACTGCACTCCGACTCCTTGTCCTCCTGTTTCGACCCTCTCCACGACCCTCTGGGGGCAACCTCATCTGACCCGGGGAAGGCCTCAGCCAGCATGCTAGGCCCTGGCGGCAGCCCAGTGGTCTTCCTGCGCGAAGCACACGGCTTCCCAGGCCTCAGGCCAGGTCAATTACCATCTCCGCCCCGCCGCCCATGGTCTCTGCGGGCAGGAGCACATCGGGCTCCTGAGGAAATGCTCCAAACACCGCCTCCCCCTCTGCCTCTCACACGGCGGAGCAGTACAACAGTGGTACATCTGTACTGTTTCATTATGGGATTTATACAGTGGTTTAGCTGTATGGTTATTACTTTGTGCCTTTTCCTAGCTAAATTATGGGAAGAAATTGCCACAGTATTAATTAAATCATCATTGGAGAATCATGATTTGAACATTTGAAAATAATGTTGGCTTAAAATTACTGATCTTCAGGCTTCCTGATTAACTCAAATAGGAGCATATCTACTAATATTTGAAATCAGAAATTCAGGTAGTACATATCAAAATTCTATTCTAGATTGAATCTTATTTGTGTTAAATGCACCAGCATAAGAAAGCACTAATGCACTTGTATTGATTTGAACCCTCCCTTTTGCCTTGAGTAAAACATATCCACTTGTGGAAACACTGCTGAAACAAAGCATAAAGAGAACACATGATGAACAGAATGCTTAACAAATTAAACTTTCAGCCCTAGTACCCGATCTTGGTTTCATCCATATTGTTTTTGCTCACCTTGGCACCCCAGCCATATGCAAATCACTTTTGACACTGCTCCCCATGGGAACAGTCTATCCCTCACTGCCATTGCAGGTCCTCCATGGACCAGAAACAAGCATGCTCGGACTGGTTTCGGAGTATCTCCCCCATCACCCAGGCTACCTTGAATACATTGGCGCAGTGATTATGGGTCCCATGTCTGGGCATACCCTTCCCACTTAGGGTGACAAAATCAAAAAGAATGAATGAGGGACGAAATGCTGAACAAATCAAACATTCACCCCCAGTCACAGATCTAGGTTTATTCCAATGTTTTTTGCTCACCATGCTACCCCAGTTTGGACCCAGCTATATGCAAATCAGTTTTGACCCTGCTCCCCATGGGAACAATCCAGCCCGAACTACCATGCCAAGGCCTCCTTGTACCAGAAACAAGCTTCTTGGGACCAGTTTTGAGGTTCCACCCCTCATCAGCCAGGCTAGCTTGAAACAAGTGTCACAGTGAGCACGGGACCCACGTCTGGGCATACCCTTCCCACTGAGGGTGACAAAAGCAAAAGGAACAAATGATGGCCGGAATGCTGAACAAATCAAACCTGCACCCCCTATCACAGAACTGAGTTCAATCCATTGTTTTTTTGCTCTCCACGCCACCCTAGTTTTGACCCAGCCATATGAAAATCAGTCATGATCCTGCTCCCCATTGGAGAGGTCCAGGCCGAACTGCCAGGCTAGGTCCTCCCTGGACCGAAAACAAGCATCCTGGGACCACTGAAAATTAGGATGGCAATGTGGATGATTAAGACTCTGCTGTGCTTGCACAAGCAAACCCTGGCCATGCTTTGTCATGAAAAAAAGATGATTACAGCTAAGATTAGACAGGGGTGGCTGGCTTGTACCTAGTGTTGTGGGGTAAGGGGAAGAAATAAATAAATAAATAAATAAAATATACTTACCTAACATACAGTCCTTCTCCCTCTGGTGTCTTCTGGAAGCTACGGAAGCAGTGAACTTGACTATCCAATCCTGGTGCTACTCTCACAGCAGTAGAGCAGCGCCAGGATTGACTACAGCATGTTCTCTCAGCACTCCTAAGAGCACTGAAGGCCTGTGCTTTCTCTAACCCAGCTGTCTAAGACCGCTAGGTGAGAGAACTCTAAACTGTGCATCTCGGGCTGGCCGTCCCAAGACAGGTGGCCAAAGAGCCATGGGCATTTTAAAGCGCACAACTCCCTGCAGCTGCCACTCTGCAGCACTCACCCCACCCTGTCCTGACACTTAGTTCGGGACTGGTTGCTGAAAAACTAAAATGGTAATAAATAAACGTATTACAATTTAATTTTTTTGCTCTGGGGCTTTTGAGGCGACGCTCCTCCTTTCAAATAGATGAGCCGCCCCCGAGGTTAGAGCTGACATTAATATGCATGAGCTTAGACCAACAAAAATCCTTGAGCAGAAGTATATTTGGAATTGCTGCAAGAAATCGTGGCCAATGATACCTTCAAAAATGCAGCTGGCTACTAGTATATGTAGTGTATGTTGAAGGTACCTTAAAACAGATTGAGTGCAGCAAGCTGTGGACCAACCACGCATTAATTTATCGGTCATCAGTCAATATATCAGAATATAATGGCAATCTAGACTAGAGGTGGTGCTGCAAAATGTGAGTGAGGGTTCTTTGCAATCCAGAAACGTTATAAACAAGATTCAGTGTGGCTTCAAGTTATACCTCAATGAGATATGACCCAAAACCTGTATACATGGTATCTCAAATTTGGACTTGATGTACTCTTTGTGAGAGGTTACCAGCGGTGGCCGCCATAAAAAAGGGTGAGGAGCTGTGCTGTCGTTGTCGCGTGGGGGGTGTGGGGAATGCAGTATTACAAAAAAAAGAACGTACTTTTTGCTGCCGGACGTCTCCAGTGTCGCGTCTCGTCACGCTGCCTGTCATCGTCCTGCTCATCCCAGCAGCCTCTGGGACAGACTCCCTGTCCAATCTCCACGCTGCAGAGAAGCGCGCGGATTGGTCTGAGCAGGCAGGAAAGACGCCCTGCTCAGACCAGGGAGTCTGTGGGGTTTCTCCAGCCTAGCTGCTCAATGCAGCTGGGCTGGAGAAAACCTAAGTGCGCATGTGTGTTTTGTTCGGCTTGAAATGGCCAGCCAAGCATACGTGAGCACTTAGGAAGTGGAGTGCACTAGCACTCCTCCTCCCCCTCCCATGCCTCAGCCCTGCCCCTCCCAACCTCTCTGGCTTAGAGCTGGCAAATGTAAAATAAAACGAGGCTAGGACATTGTTTTATTTTACATTTGCTGGCTTTGAGCCAAGCAGTGGGGCGACGCTCCTCCGTCATTGCGGAAGAGCCATTACTGGAGGAAGACCATAGACATAGCCACTGTAATTTCAGATTTGTAATAATTGAAATCGTCTCCCATCCCAGTCGTTTTTTTACATCAGATTCACTTGTTCTTGTAGGAAATGGCTGATTTATTTTTTCAGGGCCTATTGTGTCTACTGCTCAGTAGCCTCATATATCTGGAGCACATGAATAATGACACCAAACTGTAGCTGAGAGGAAATTGTTAAAGGTTATTATTTGAGAATGACTAATTGACGTGATTTATGTATAACGATTTTAATGATGGTTGTTTAATCTTTTGCATGAATCGTAATTGTATTGTGTATGTTTTTTTCTGCCAAGACTATAACTTTTGACTTGACTCATACTCGACTAAAAATAACACTCAAAACTATTTTGAATTGTATTTTAGAGAACAGTTTTAGCCTGAACATATGTTAGAGTCACTTTACAGCTTATAAAGTTTATGACATTTTTGTATTAATTAAACCATTTATGCATATATTGGGATATTGTCAGTCCAGCTTAAATAATATATCCACTTATTTTATTTTCTGTTCTGAAATACCTCCCATTAACACACACCTGTGCTTTGCGAAGGTGTTGGACCTGGCACTTCTTACAGGGTTGTTTCCAAGCTTTTTGCCTTCCCCCTGTATTTTTTCTAACTGACCTGTTTTTGTTGGATTTATGGCTCAGGGCATCTTACCACTGCTGATCAATGCTAAAGTGTATGTGCTCTCTCCTGTAAACTTGATATGATTGGTCTACACCTGTTTGGTATACTTAATTTACCTGTAGATCCCTTGTACAGTGGTATCCTATATACCCAGGGCCTGTAAATTAAATGATACCAGTGGGCCTTTGGGGCTGCTTGTGCCACCCATAGAAGTAGCCTTTCAACCTGCCTCAGGACTCTGCCACTGTAGGGCCTGTGTGCTCAGATTACTGCCAAAGTTTCTTGCCAAGTCTGAAACTCCTCTTTTACTACATATAGGTCACCCCGAAGGTAGACCCTAGATAGCCCTATGGGCAGGATGTTGTGTAGGTAAAACATTTGTTGTGTGGCACGTCCTGGTAGTGACAAACACCCTATCTATTTTGAAACAGAAGGGGGATGGGAGCACACTGCTACCTCCCAGCACAGTTCGCCCCTTTGCATCCTGGTACATGCAGTTCAATTTAAATGCTTACTTGAAATTTTGCAGAGTGTCTCACCAAAGTTGGTGCAGGTTAGTGCTGTTAATCTCTAGACACATGTGTTTCTGGATTTCATCCTTCTTCAGTAGAGATAAAACGAAATTCTTCTGGGGTTTGCTGAGAAAGCTGCCACAATCCTCTCAGGTCTCTGTACCTCTCCCTGGCGCACAGGTGCCTCCCATGGGCTCGTCAGCCCAGTGGCTCAAGGGAACCTTTTTGAAACAGAAGGGGGATGGGAGCACACTGCTACCTCCCAGCACAGTTCGCCCCTTTGCATCCTGGTACATGCAGTTCAATTTAAATGCTTACTTGAAATTTTGCAGAGTGTCTCACCGAAGTTGGTACCTGCCGTCGCCACTACATTTACCACAGTCCTTCGGGGCAACTTGCTGGTGTGACGAGCAGTGTGCGACCAACCTTTGCATAATTTATTACGGCTCCCTTGAGCCAACGGGCTGACGAGCCTTGGATCTGCACCTGCGCGCCATGAGAGGTACTTGACCTGTTTTAATTACATTTTGGCAGTCCACGCGGCACCCCTTACACTGACCTGCTCCCTGCTGACGAGAGGCAACTACCTCGAAACACGTGTCCAGGGATGGCTAACGCAACACATACTGTTCTTTATACATCGTGGCATAGGCGTACCTGCCGTCGCCACTACATTTACCACAGTCCTTCGGGACAACTTGCTGGTGTGACGAGCAGTGTGCGACCAACCTTTGCATAATTTATTACGCCTCCCTTGAGCCAACGGGCTGACGAGCCTTGGATCTGCACCTGCGCGCCATGAGAGGTACTTGACCTGTTTTAATTACATTTTGGCAGTCCACGCGGCACCCCTTACACTGACCTGCTCCCTGCTGACAAGAGGCAACCACCATGAAACACGTGTCCAGGGATGGCTAACGCAACACATACTGTTCTTTATACATCGTTGCATAGGCGTACCTGCCGTCGCCACTACATTTACCACAGTCCTTCGGGGCAACTTGCTGGTGTGACGAGCAGTGTGCGACCAACCTTTGCATAACCCTATCTATTTTGGTTTCTCACTTCTGTGAGGCGGCTCCTCTCATAGGATTGCATTAGGGAATTCAATAACATGTGTTTCAGTGGTAATTTCTAATCTGGAAGAAGTAGCGTTGCCATGTTTGGTATGTTTGGAACAGTGGTGATAAATCTTGCTTATTGGTGAAAGTGAATTTTTCATTACTATTTAAGAAATGCATTTTTTTTTTACAAAGTGGGCATTTCTATGTGCTTCTGACTCTTTGTGCTTTGCAGCCTGACTCCAATCAAAATCTGGTTTAAACTGGCTGGGGCCTGTTTGTGCATTCACTCTAGACAGTCACAATGCGAGCTGAGGTGTGCCCCACATATCCTGATAAGTCTTTCTGAGCTAGAGTGATGAGAGGAGTTGTCACCTGCACCTGAATAAGGCTGTGCCTGCTTTTCGCAATGCTGTCTCCACCCCCAGTAGTGTGTCTGGAGCTAGGGCTGGGATTGACTGGGAGTGTCATGCACTTCTAAAGTTTGTTTGTTACCTCCAGCCAGATCAAAGACATTTTGAGAATAAGGACAGCGGCTCTGATCCCATGATTTTAGAGACTGTGTGGAACTTGTAACCAGATGCTGCTGGCTCTACAGACTACACCTTGCCAAAAGGAACAGTTTTGCTCCCAGGAGGAACCATCATTGAACTCCCTTGTCTCTTGTGCTGACCTGCCTGCTTCCCCACAAGGACTCTATGGTTTGGCCTGCTGCATCTATTCCTCCTTGGTGCCCCCAGTGATCTCCCAGGGCTTGGTGGCCTGCCTGTGTGGTTTAAAAACTTAGCATGTGGTGTGCACCTTATTTCTCAGGCTAGCGTGCATTCAGAATTTCCTGATCAGTGTGGGTGGAGCACTGTACGTCTAAAGATTTCCTAGTCAGAGTGGGTGGAGCACTTTGTCTTGGTCCTTATGCTGAGGGAGTGCTTGCACCGGTGCATGTGAGCAATTTGTGCCTGGAGAGGCCAGTACACTGTGAGCTCTTCATTCATGCAGACAGCACGTGTTGTACACTTGGTTTGTCCATTCTGAGGCGTGGGCTCTGGCCAAGGGGGCTAAAGCCAGAAAAGCGGGCCCCTTTGCCGAGGTCCGCCACCCTTTCTGCAAGGAGCTTCCCCTGGGCCGAGAGAGTTGCCGCAGCGTCTGAGGAAACCTCCACCTATGTCAGGCCTGCCTTGCCCCGCCCACCGGGAATACCAGAACCAACAGAGCAGGAGCCGGCATCCCTGGAGGGGGAAGAAAGGCCGTCCAGCTCCTACGTGGGAGGTAATGTGCTTACTGAGGAGAACCACAGCTGTCAAGGGTCCTCCCTCAGTAGCAGTGTTTTGCTTGCGGGCCCCCAGGAGAGACACCTCTGCCTGCATTTGGCCTCCAAACCCTGGGACTCATGCAGATTCCCTGCACACTCGCAGGCAGTTGCATTTGACCACATTGCACACATAGATTTACTCTGTGTGTGTGTGTGTGTGTGTGTGTGTGTGTGTGTGTGCGCCTCCCCTCAGCGCTGCACATGCGTGAGGGCATTTCTTGAACTTCACCATAATGGGTGAATCCTCACCAAAGGCTCTGATTTCACTTCCACCACACACTGAAATTACCATATTCCCTGTTGTAGGTAGGCAGGTGGCCCAGTAGACAATGTGTAGGGAACAGGAGTACCGTATACTATGTATTAGGAGTGCAGGTGCTGCTCCTTGTGTGTTTATGGCATGGCTTTGTGGTTTCTACGCTACGGTGATATGTAGGGGCTTGTGTGTTTTCATGTTTTTTTCTGAACTGGCATTGCATGACCCAAGTATTTACTATAAGCGTCTGAGCTGCGTAGGGTGATCTGTTGATGATTCATGTGTTTTGCTGGGTACAACCAAACTGCTACTTTTTATGCCTTGCAATGATAGGATAGCAAGCCTTATTTCAGGATTTGGATATTATGTACAGTGATGGTGGTTTTTTTATGATGTGTGCATGTGCACATATAAGTCTTTATTTTATTGCACTTACTGTGATGTTATGACAGTTGCCTAGTTGGCAAAGTGATTTATGGTTTAGGTCATGTTTGGTGTATGTGTTATATACAATATATGAGATATTTTATATACCAATGTGCGGAATCTATTTTGTGGTTTATTTGTTGTGTTACTGGTGTGTATATGTGTTGTGCAAATGCTTTACACATTGCCTCTGGGGTGAGCTTGACTGCTCTGCCAAGCTACCAAGGGGGTGAGCAGGGGTTATCCCTTATCCTGACTAGAGTGGTGGCTTCTGCCTGGCTTAGGTGCATACCCTAACCAAGCAGAAACCTAATTTCTAACACAAGAGATTTATGTACTATGATTTAGTGGATGAACAACATGGTGGTGCGACTAGCTTGATATCATAACAAGAGTAATCTGGCAAGAGCTTTTAAATGACGATTGGCCTAATTATGGGAACTCACTTTTTGATTGGACTGTAAATGTATGCAGTCATCTATGGAGAGAGTTATTATTTTAAGTCTTGCTAGACACGGGGGCGTGGCTTGGCTGCAGAGCGGAATGGCTGCCTAAAACCGCAGCTCCGCCGATCGAGCGTATAAATCCGACATTTATCGGCTATACTGGCGTCTGGGCTCGGACCTCTCGACCCTGGAAGTGTGCTAGGTGTATCTGCCCTGCCCGCCGGACCATCCGGACCCGTTGTTGGAGCTGTAGCGGAGTGAAGCCTGGTGGAAGCAAAGTGACGAGGCGGCCTGGAGCTCGAGCAAGCGCCGGGGGCTGGAGTAAGGCTTGGCCCGAGAGCGGAACGTGCTGTGGGGCGGCGGCCACTCGATCGGCTCGGCCTGCGGAACATCGGTCTGCCCAACGCATTCCCCCGGGGCTGAAATCGAGGTGCCACGAGAGCGGCGAGCCGGCGGAGTGGACCGCTGCTGCAAATGCTGAGGTGAGACGAGGGGAGGAATCGGTGATGCGCTGCAGGACGCCACGAAGTCAAGAGGCGGACGCCAGTGCTGGCGGTAAGCGGGAGCTGCTGGGACGAGGGTTGGAGGTCTCCGGTCCCGACCTTGTGAGGAGGGAGGCCACCCCGTGCCCACAGCTCGCCTGGTCTCCACTCGTGGCATTGGGAGCTTTGGCGGACCCGGAGGCGGCGGCTGAGAGGCGGCCATCTTATTCAGCGCCGGCTGCGTGGCGATTGCCTGCTATCGAGGGCCCCAGGGTGGCCATCAAAGAGACGTGGTCGGCAGTGGGGCCATTACCTAGCCTTGGGGCGGTGCTGGACAATTCACGCTGTGGAGCAGCGGCCCCTGATGTGGCGACAGGACGTTAGTGGTGCCCGAGATCGGCTGGCTCTGACCCCGGACTGCGAGGCGTGTGCTCCCCTCCTGCCGGTCGCCCCACTGGATAGCTGCCCGGATTGAGACTGAGGGCGCGGCTGCTGGCGACTGAGTGCGCTGTGCGTCTCGGACCTGTGGGACGGGTGAGGAGCCACTGCACGGAAGCTGGCCCGGGGCTGGGGGGCTCGCGCTGTGATTGCCCCCGTTCGGTTCGCTGCATTGCGGGCATACTGCGAACCAGTGGAAATAGCCCCCTGGGCTGCTGGGGACGTCTGCCCTTCCCGCTGCCTGCCGTGGGAACCTGGTAAGGGGTGACCTGTACCGGGAGGGGAGCTTGTGGATCGTCTGCCCACGCCTACGGCTTGCGCTAGGAGCTAGCCATGGGCAAGCCGGACACGCGACACCCGAAACTCACATTCGACAAGACCAAGCAGAAAACGCCGGACCAAGAACACCGGGACGCCGAGGCCGCTCGAGGCGATCAAAATGGCTCTCAGGACGCGGACATTAGGTCGATGTTTCAAGAACTGAAGGTGAGCCTACAGGGCATAGATAGCAAAATGACGCGCTGGCGGCGCGCATGGATAGTATTACGTCTCGTGTGGACAAGCAAGAAGGAAGAGTGGAGGCGCTTGAAACGCGAGTGGCTGACGCGGAGGAAAGCCAGACCGACCTCGTCACAAAACTGCGGGGCATGGACAAAGTCCTGGCGCTCATACAACAAAAAAACGAGGACTTAGAAGCGCGCTCGAGGCGCAACAACGTCCGCGTCACGGGAGTGGCGGAAACAACAGACATCACGAACATGGAACAATATGTTGAACAGATGTTGAAAGAACTGTTTGGGTCGGGTTTATCGCCGATGTTCCTTGTCGAGCGGGCGCACCGAACATTGGGGCCAAGGCCTAAACCAGGAGCACCACCTAGGCCTATCATTGCGCGCGTCTTAAATTATAGGGACCGAGACACGATATTGCGAATGGCAAGAGACATGAACGACGTGCAATATAAAGGCAACCACATCGCAATATACCCTGATTACACTATGCAAGTACAGGCCGCTCGAAGGGAATTTATGCCAGCGAAAAAACTATTCCAGCAAACGGGAACGAAATACTCCCTTATATACCCTGCGAAGCTCCGGGTACAAGGTCCCGGAAAACCATCTTTCTTTCTGGACGCGAAGGCGGCTCTGCAATATGCGAAACAACTGGCGAGAGATCAGAAGAATCAGGCACCTACAGTGGGGTCGGACCGGGGGGACAAGCTGAGTGATGTTGAATAAGTTACACTGTGTGGTTTTCAGATATGCCGCTATGTTTTGCCTGTGCTGGCCGGTTCGGATCCTAGTGACTGTTTGATATATGGGAGGGTTGTTTCATGGCGCTGGGAGGGCGATGTGTCAGATTGCGGGGTTGGGAAAGGGAGGTCCTCGAGCCGCCACGCTAGGTCAGTGCTCGATCACCCTGTCAAAAGTACGGGGATAGTGGGCGGCCAACCTGCGTACCTCAAGGGATGATTCCCACTCATTGGTTACGACCACTGGCTGTAATTACAGCTCTACTAGTAGGGAGGGTGACCTGGGGGGACATTGCACAACCTAATTGGGGGGTTGGAGCGGGTGGGGATTGGGCTGAATTGAGTTTGGGGGGGTATGTTGGGGTGTGTGTGTTTTGTGGTGTTGAGTCGGAAGGGGCGAGATATGATGCTGCGGCGCATGCTGTACACTGTTCACTGCTTTCTCGGCAGACATTCAGCTTACTGTGCTCTGGACATCTCCACATATTGTGGCCCGCTGGGCCGGTAGGGAATGCTTTGCACTTAGGCGTGGAGTGGCCGGGCGACGTGAAACACGGAACAGGTCTGCTGTTTGAACGAGCTCTTTTCATATGCCTGTCGCTGTGAAGAACATAACATGTATTACTTGGAATGTACGAGGTATGAATGATAGACGCAAAGCGAGATTGGTGCAGGCCTTCCTACTCCGAAAAGACGTCGATATCTGCCTCCTGCAGGAGACGCACTTGACAGCTAGTGCTGCGCAGCTGCTCAGACATAATAGATGGGGAGAGGTAATCCATGCACCTTATTCCAACTACTCCAGAGGGGTGGCGATACTAATCAGAAAAGGTCTTCACTGGAGGACGCATGAGGAAATCAGAGACACAGGTGGCAGATACATTCTGTTAGTGGGGTCGTTGTGTGGCGCAAGAGTGATTCTGGTGAATGTATATGGCCCAAATGACGATAACCCAGAGTTTTACGGGGAATTATGGCACAAGGTGCGAGCCTGCGGACTGGCAGCGATATTGTGGGGGGGGACTACAATGTGGTACTTTCGGATACTATGGATAGGCAGGGCACAACTAGAGAACATCACCCCAGGGCGTCAGAGGCGCTTGGCTACATTATACAGGATGCAGGACTGGTGGACTCCTGGAGGATGTTGCACCCTGGGGTCCGCGCGGGTACGTGCATAACAACTCATAGAGCGACCTGGTCCAGATTGGACTACTGGTTGCTGTCCAGAGACTTGCACTCGTCGGTGTTAGAGGTGACCCACCTGCCGCGGTCTCTCTCTGATCATGCCCCGGTATGCCTGACGCTGTCCACACCGCCACAATACATCCAGCCGTTTAGCTGGAGGTTCCCTTCCCGGGCGCTGCGTGACCAAGTTTTTCAGCAGACTTTGCGGGAAAGACTGGAAGAATACTTTGAAATTAACGAGGGCTCTGTGGAATCGCCGGGCACGCTCTGGGAGGCTTGTAAGGTAGTGACGAGAGGGCACTGCATGTCGCTAAAAACGGGAGTACTGAGATCCATAAGAGACACATTGAGTAGGTTAGAAACTGAACTTGCGCAACTTGAGGCTGTGCTGCTAGAGGCCCCGTCTGGCGGGGCGCGTGCTGACTTCAGGGCGAAGCTAACCATGTATCAAGAGGAGGCAGACAGGGAGGTAGCGTACTTGTCTAAAGATTCTCAAGCCAGAAGGTATGGTGAAGGTGATCGTGCCGGACGCACACTAGCGAACATGCTGCGTGCGCCGCGAGGGTCGGAGCATGTCCTGGAGCTACAGGGGGCAGGGGGTAGCGTGATACGAGAGCCTCCGGCTATACTGGCAATGATGTCAGACTACTACAGGGACTTGTACACCTCTAAGGTGACCCCTGAGGACACGGTGCCCAGCGACTATCTAGACACCGTAGCTCTAGCGTGGTTTAGTAATAACGCTAGACAATATATGGACTTGCCGTTCACGCAGGAGGACATTCGTGCGGTAATAGCCGCTATGCCACTCAGCAAGGCACCGGGCCCTGACGGGCTGACGGCGCCTTCTACAAAGAATATGCAGACCTACTGGTCCCGAGATTGCACAGAGTGTTTGAGGAGGCGGTAGAAAAGGGAATCCTCCCCCAGTCGATGCGAGAAGCCTTAATTGTCACGCTGCTTAAACCTGGTAAAGACCCCGTCAGCCCAGATTCATATCGCCCACTTTCACTAATCAACCTCGATGCCAAAATGTACGCGAAGCTACTCGCCGACCGTTTGAAATATATGCTGCACAGATAGCGTTGTCCGACCAGTCGGGATTTGTAATGGGGAGGTCAACTTCCCACAATCTGAGAGTATTGTTTGGGCTCCTGCATTATTTGGATCCCAAGGTGCAGGCCGCAGCTGCCTTGCTGGACGCCACTAAGGCATTCGACTCCCTGGAGTGGAAATTCCTACGGACGTTATTTACTCGCATGGGATTCAGCCCATCCTTTGCCAGGCGTATTGGCATACTTTATAATGATCCGACGGCTAGGGTACGGGTAAATGGTCAGACGTCTGCCCCGATCTCCATAACCCGAGGGACCCGGCAAGGTTGCCCATTGTCGCCATTGCTCTTTGCCATTGCGACGGAGCCGCTGGCGGCCCGTTTGCGACAACATCACACTCAGCGCAGTATCTGATTCACGTCGCGGGGCCTACTCATATCTATGTATGCCGACGACATCACCATATACATGATGAATCCGTCGGAGAATTTCGATCCGCTGATGCGAGAGGTGACACGATACAGTGGTCTCACAGGAATAGATATAAACTGGTCAAAGTCGGCAATGTTCCCACTGACGGATGGTACGAGAAAATGCCACACGGAATTTCTGATCGACTGGGTCACGGATGAGGTCAAGTATTTGGGCATACAGTTGAGCCGCTCGGTACAGGATATATGGCTGGCCAACTTGCGGGTGGCTGTGGAGTGGCTGGAGAGTAAGGTGAAGAGATGGAAAACGCTGCCGCTGTCTTTGATGGGCCACATAGCTATCGCAAAAATGGTGGTCGTGCCTAAATTTCTCTACTTGTTCGTCAACATCCCCGTGCCACTTACGAAGGCGTTCTTCCGCCGACTCCTCTCAGCCATGATTGAACTGGTCTGGGCGGGTAAGCAGCCCAGAGTAGCGTGGAACCTCCTTACACTCCCCTTCCGCCAGGGAGGCCTCGCAGCCCCGGACTTTGAGCTGTATGCGTATAGTGCACAGGCTCAATACTTGCATTACTGGCATCACCCGATCCCTTACCAGCCTCACGTAGCAATAGAGACGGACGTTGCGGCCCCCTGTCCCCTTCGAACAGCGGTGTATCAGAGATACAAACGCTCCCAGGAGGACATCGATACTGTTGAAATGGTGCGCTGGGCCTGGTCGAACATTGCTAAGCGTGCGGGCGTTGGGGACTTATACGCGCCGACTATGCCCCTTGCGGCTAATCCACTGCTGGGTCCATTGACAGACGCGGCGGTGGTGCGACGGGCGCAGGCCTGTGGCCTGAGGGTGGCGGGAGACTTGTACCCGAACGATACCTTCCTTACATTGCAAGCTATGGTAACAGCACCTGTACCGACGGCTTCGGAGCTTCTTCTGTACTATCAACTGCGGTCAGCCTGTAAACACAGGTACCCTATGTTCCCGGATGCTCCTCCGACGCTTGCGGCTTTGGAAGACATACTCTCGAACTCCTCCTCGCGTAAACTGATTACACGTATCTACAGGACTACTCAGAACGCAACACCTGTTGCGCACGTGGACTCCAGGTCCTTGTGGGAGGGTGAAGCGGGTATACCTATCTGTAACGCCCTGAACGTCTCAGGATCGTTTAACAGACACGACAATGAGGACGCAACCACTTGTGAAGGGTTAGTTCTTTTAATGAAGGCAAATAAAATACAAAGAACAAACAAAAGTTATAGTCACTGGAATCCTCCAGGCTAATTACGTTACCAGCCCACAGCACGGATGGTCCTAACCGTCCTCTGCATATACGCCGATCCCGGCGTATGCCAACAGAGGGCAGAAATGAAATGGCCGACAATGCCAATCGGTAGGCTGTGAGGGGCACGAAGAGTGTTGGGGAGAATCGAGGAGTCAGGGAAACACCCAGCCGGGGTCTCTACCTGAAGGGAGCAGCCGCTCAACCTCTTCCTCAGACTGCACCGGGACGCGGAGTCACCTCCTGGTGATGCGTCACCGATACCCCAATCACAAGCAAGAAGACTGAACCGAGAGCAGCCGCTCGATCGATCCTGTGGACTTCCGAGTCTGTAACGCGGCAAACACCTCCTGGTGTGCGTTACAGCTGGCAGTCCCTGTGTCTCTGGTCGGGCTGGGAGTTACGACTCCAACCAGCAAAAGTGCCACTGCGCTTGGACTCAGCCGAGTCAAAAAGCGAAGCTCAATGGTTGACCGGTAGAGCTTCCGGGTCCTTCACAGGTGACGATGGGGCAAGACACGGCCCAGGGAGTAACGACTCGACCTACCTCCGTTCTTGCCTTACTGGAGCACCACTCCGGAACACTGCTCTTCACGAAGCAGGTACGTCGGTGTAAACACAATATCCGACAGCCTTGTACCTCCCGGTTCCTCCCTTTATAGGGCGTGTTTTCCTTGAGTTATGTAACAGCTCTCCTGTTTACATAAGGGCGTGTTTCCCTTGAGTTATGTAACAGCTCTCCTGTTTACATAAGGGCGTGTTTCCCTTGAGTTATGTAACAGCTCTCCTGTTTACATAAGGGCGTGTTTCCCTTGAGTTATGTAACAGCTCTCCTGTTTACATAAGGGCGTGTTTCCCTTGTATGACAGGAATTCTTGACAGTACATCCTCCCTCTCAGCGGCTCCCCACGGGTCCAGCGCTGGCAGGAAAACGCCGATGGAACAAGGAGACCAAGCGCGGAGCATGAACCCCTTCAGCCGGTTCCCATGAATGCTCCTCCGGGCCATAGCCTTTCCACGCAACCAGGTACCACAGCTTCCCCCTGCGCCATTTGGACGCCCGTATGCCCGACACTTCATACTCCACCTCCGACTCCACGCATACCGGCCTAGGTGTCCCAGACGGCTTGGAGGGTGCTGGTTTGAGCAATGATACATGAAAGACAGGGTGTATCCGCAATGACTGGGGCAAGCACACCTTCACGTTCACGGGACCCATACACTTGGTAATTCGATAGGGGCCCATGTACTTGGGATGGAACACACTGTTCTTTCGAAACCTCATGTTTCTTGTGGATATCCAGACGTAGTCTCCAGTGCGGTACAGTGGCCCGGGCCTTCTCTTCCTATCTGCCGCAGCCTTGTATCTTCTCTTGGCCTCTATTAGGACAGCCCTTGAGCGCATCAACGTGTCTTTTATGTGTGCCACCCTGTCCGCTGTGGCGGGAATCCTGTCCTCTCAGAACCTGGGATGTTGGCCATAGTTGCTATAGAACGGAGATGACTGTGTGGAGCTGTGAGTGGCGTTGTTATAGGCTATCTCTGCAACCCATAGCAAGTCGACCCATTCTTCCCTGCCCTGGTCCACAAAACATCGCAGATACTGTTTGAGCGTTTGGTTCAGGCGCTCGGTTTGGCCGTCCGTTTGAGGGTGGTAGCTGGTGGACAGGGCGGTCTTAACATGCAGCGCAGTGCACCAAGTCTTCCAGAATTGCGCAGTAAACTGCGACCCCCGGTCCGACACGATCACCCCAGGTAATCCATGCAGTCGTACCACATTCTTTAGGAGTAGTGACGCCAATTCCCCGGCCGTAGGGACTCTCTTGCAGGGGATGAAGTGCCCCATTTTCGTCAAGTAATCCACCACCACCAGTATTGCCGTCATCCCCTGGTCTACCGGTAGGCCCACCACGAAGTCCAGTGATATGCTATCCCATGGTCTATCCGGGGTCGGAAGTGGATGTAAGAGCCCTTGGGTTCGGCCATGGTCGGCCTTCATGGTAGCACACGTAGGACACTCCTGTCCCCACCTCCTGACATCCACTCTCATGGTTGGCCACCAGAAATGCCGTCCCATGCTAGCCACCGTTTTTTCAAAGCCCAAATGACCTGCGCATGGAGAGTCATGGCACCAGATGAATGCTTGTTTCCTTAGCCTAGGCGTGGGTATCAATAGGCACCTGCCCTTCAGGGGTATCCCGTCCTTCAGCTGCCATTCTCTGTGACTGAGGAGCCACCTCCGCCATGCGAATGACCTGATCCCTCTCTTTATTCCCCTCAGGAAAGTATCCGGTTGGATAACCCCCAATACCATCCTCGGGGAAATGATGGAACGCTTGGTTGCAGGCAATGGTTCCTTAACTGCAGATTGACGGGACAGGGCGTCCGCCTTCCGGTTTTCCGTCCCCGGCCGATATGTGATGCGGAAGTTGAACCCCGCAAAGAAGATCATCCACCGCAGCTGCCTGGGAGAAAGGTGTCTAGTGGCCGTCATGAACTGTAGGTTCCGATGGTCCGTGTACACCGATACCACATGTCTTGCCCCCATCAACCAATGCCTCCATTCGGTGAAGGCGTCCTTGATTGCGAGAAGCTCCTTCTCCGCAATATGGTAGTTGCGTTCGGCGTCGTTGAGTTTGCGGGACATGTACGCAACGGGATGAAGCACCCCTGTGTCGTGGTTGCGTTGGGACAAGATAGCCCCCAGCGCCACATCCGACGCGTCCGCTTCCACCACGTAGGGGAGATCCGGATCGGGGTGAGCCAACACCGGCGCCTTACCAAAGGCGCTTTTCAGGGCCTCAAAGGCTTTGTTCGCTTCAGGGGACCAGACAAACTCCTTGGACTTCCTCAGTAGCTGTGTGATTGGGGCCACCACTCCTGAAAATCCATCTATAAACCGCCTGTAAAAGTTGGCGAAGCCAATGAAACTTTGGACGTCCTTCACGCTTTGGGGCACCGGCCATTCTTTCACCGCCTTGATCTTTCGTTCTGCCATCTCCTGTCCCTCTGGACTCAGCATCACTCCGAGGAATTCCACGGATGTGACGTGGAAGTCACACTTGCTGAGTTTACAAAACAGCATGTTTTCCCTCAGCTTTTGGAGCACAGCTTTGACGTGGTGTACGTGCTCCTCCACACTGGACGAATAGATGAGGATGTCGTCGATATATACGACCACGTAGATATCCAACTCCTCTCTGAATACCTCATTCAAAAAGTACTGAAAGGCTGCCGGGGCGTTGCACAGACCGAACGGCATGACGAGGTACTCAAAAAGGCCGAACCTGGTCTTAAAGGCGGTCTTCCACTCGTCTCCGTCCCTCATGCGCACCAGATGGTATGCCCCTTTCAAATCCAACTTGGTGTAGATACGAGCTTTCTTGACCTGTTCCAGAAGTACACTGATGAGAGGCAAGGGGTACCGATTTTTTATGGTTATCGCATTCAATGCCCTAAAGTCCACACAGGCTCTCAGCTCCCCATTAGCCTTCGGGATGAAGAAGAGTGTCGAGGCGGCCGGAGACTTGGACGGGCGGATGAATCCTAGCTTGAGGAGTTTATCCAGGTACCCCCGGAGATGCACGTTTTCAGGCTCCGTCAGGGCATACAGCCTGCCGCTGGGAACGCTGGCCCCTGGCACCAGGTCGATCTGGCAGTCAAACTGTCTATGTGGTGGTAGCACTTCCGCCTTCACCTCATCAAATACATCCTCAAAACTGTGATAAGCCTGGGGGAGAGCCACATCTTTTTCTGCCGCTGTAGCCACCGTCTGACTCCCGCTCTCATCTGCGTCAAGGGATTCCGTTCTTATTCCACAATGCAGGATGCAATACGGTGACGTCATTTCGATGCGATGTGTTGGCCAATCCACAAAGGGGTTGTGTTTCTGTAGCCACGGCAATCCCAATATGACGCCATATTGGGGCGCTCGGATGATGTTAAAATCGATTTGTTCCAAATGGTTCCTCCCATATCTCATCGGAAGGACCCCCGTGTGCTGTCCGATGGGCCCCGTCACCAATCGCCTTCCGTCTACCGCATAGACGTCTTCGGGTACTGCTTTGGGAAGAAGCACTAGCCCTAGCCTGCATGCCTCGTTGTGGTCCATAAACATGCCAGTGGCCCCTGAATCCACCATGGCCACAACGGGTATCCACTGGTCATGCACTCCCACGTGCACCGTGATAAACAGGTGTCGTTGTCCCTTAGTGACCGAGTTGGAAAGTGAAGGGATGGATGAGTGACTCCGAGATGCCCCTTCTCTGGTCTTGGAGTCCTCTAGTTTTCCGCCGGTATGTCCACCACGGCTGTTACCGACCGGTTGGCCCGATAACGTGACGTCTTCGGTTTGGCAGGGCATTCACGTACGTAGTGGCCTTTTTTGCCACAATATAGGCACAATCCTTGTTTACGACGTGACTCTTTCTCCGTGTCTGTGAGGCTCGCTCGTATTGCGCTGATGTCCATGGGTTCTCCCTTGGATGCGGTGGAAGTTTCAGGACTTCCCACCGTCACATAGGATGGAAGGGATTTTCCTTTTCTCCCATGATCCCCCTTTCTTTCACTTAGCCTATGTTCCAGCCGTAATACCAGGTTGATAAGGCCCTCACATGTCTTGGGTTGAGGGTCAATATGAGCCACGGCGTCCTTGAGCTCATCGCACAGCCCTTGATGGAAGAGCGCCGTCTGTTTAGCAACAGGCCACTTGGTTTCCGCAACCAGCCTTCGGAACGCGTTGAGATACTGCACCAGGTCGTTGGATCCCTGTCTCAACTCAAGCATTTCACGGTCCGCCGTGTACGAGTCAGCCCTTCTGTCGAATACCTTCAGGAATTCCTCGCGAAAAGCACCCCAATCACATAAGAGGGGGTCGTCCCTGCTCACCAGAGGTACGGCCCATTGTGCCGCGTTTCCAGCCAAATGGGATATAAGGAAAGCCACACGAGCCTGACTCGTGGGGAACGCCTTTGGTTTGCACGATAAATGTAGCGCCACTTGTGTGAGGAATACCTGCACTGTGTTAGGATCCCCACTGTACCTCTCTGGTGTTGCCAAGGGGATGGCTACCGGCATTTCCACTACTACCGCAGGGGTCTGGTTCGTGAGGGAGGTGCTGGGCGTGAGCGGGTCCAATTGGATAGCATCCAGTCTGGCTTTTACATCGGCTGTTTCTTGCCTAGAGGCAGCCACTTCAACTTGCATGGCCGCTAAAGCAGCCAGCACATCATCAAGTGTTGCCATGTCTGTTATCGACCGGGAGACAGTTAGTGTTATTAAGGTCGGATATTTTGTAACGCCCTGAACGTCTCAGGATCGTTTAACAGACACGACAATGAGGACGCAACCACTTGTGAAGGGTTAGTTCTTTTAATGAAGGCAAATAAAATACAAAGAACAAACAAAAGTTATAGTCACTGGAATCCTCCATGCTAATTACGTTACCAGCCCACAGCACGGATGGTCCTAACCGTCCTCTGCATATACGCCGATCCCGGCGTATGCCAACAGAGGGCAGAAATGAAATGGCCGACAATGCCAATCGGTAGGCTGTGAGGGGCACGAAGAGTGTTGGGGAGAATCGAGGAGTCAGGGAAACACCCAGCCGGGGTCTCTACCTGAAGGGAGCAGCCGCTCAACCTCTTCCTCAGACTGCACCGGGACGCGGAGTCACCTCCTGGTGATGCGTCACCGATACCCCAATCACAAGCAAGAAGACTGAACCGAGAGCAGCCGCTCGATCGATCCTGTGGACTTCCGAGTCTGTAACGCGGCAAACACCTCCTGGTGTGCGTTACAGCTGGCAGTCCCTGTGTCTCTGGTCGGGCTGGGAGTTACGACTCCAACCAGCAAAAGTGCCACTGCGCTTGGACTCAGCCGAGTCAAAAAGCGAAGCTCAATGGTTGACCGGTAGAGCTTCCGGGTCCTTCACAGGTGACGATGGGGCAAGACACGGCCCAGGGAGTAACGACTCGACCTACCTCCGTTCTTGCCTTACTGGAGCACCACTCCGGAACACTGCTCTTCACGAAGCAGGTACGTCGGTGTAAACACAATATCCGACAGCCTTGTACCTCCCGGTTCCTCCCTTTATAGGGCGTGTTTTCCTTGAGTTATGTAACAGCTCTCCTGTTTACATAAGGGCGTGTTTCCCTTGAGTTATGTAACAGCTCTCCTGTTTACATAAGGGCGTGTTTCCCTTGAGTTATGTAACAGCTCTCCTGTTTACATAAGGGCGTGTTTCCCTTGAGTTATGTAACAGCTCTCCTGTTTACATAAGGGCGTGTTTCCCTTGTATGACAGGAATTCTTGACACTATCACAAAGAAACAGTGGGAGTACTGCTGTTCCCAACTAGAAAACCTATCACCTAATTATAGACTGCGGTTGGTACACTTTAACTATCTACACAGGACCTACCGTACGCCCATACAACTGTGTAAAATGGGGCTGCGGGCCGATGCGAACTGTTGGAGATGTGGCGAGAGGGAGGCTACGTTCTATCACCTCGTTTGGGTGTGTGGCACGGTGCACAGATTCTGGGTTACAGTCTTCAATACTATAGGACAGATCGTGGGAGCGGAGATGGAACCGGACCCACTTGTGGCCCTCCTGGGATTCGTGAGAAATGTGCCTAAAGTCTCGCGCAGACTTGTGGCCCATTTACTGTTACTTGCCAAGCGCCAAATAGCGATACACTGGAAGAAAACGGCTCCGCCGACAGTGTTGGCCTGGATAGGAGCGGCGGTGTACTGTAGGGAGCAACTGACTTCCTACTGGGACCAGATGCCACAGCGCTCAAGGCCCGTAGATATATGGCAGCCGCTGGTGGATTGGTTGGCGAGAGAGGAAACGTTGGAAGAGGACTGAGGGGGTGGGTTGTGAGTCTGGCGAAACGGCGCAGCTGGAATGTGACTGCGGTGCGAGACACACAGGGGGGCCGCCTGATATAAGTGCTCTGGAGTCTGGGGTTCGCCTTGCGTGAGAGGGCTGTCTGGTGTTTGAGCAGACATGGCACCATGTGGTCGCAGAATGGCGGCAGTTGTGACGTTCCGCCTAGTCATTGTTCGCTTTCTTTCGACTCTCGCTCACTGTTAGTTTTGTTGTATATTGATTAACGTAATAGTATTAGAATGCTGCTCAAATGTACGACCAAAATGCCTGGGCGGAGAGCCGCTGCGTAACCTAGCAGCCTGCCTCCGGGTTGTTGGCTGAATAGCAGTGTACACTTTGATGGAATAATAAAGGTTTTTGAAAACTAAAAAAAAAAAAAAAAAAAAAAAAGTCTTGCTAGACACAGGTTTGGCTGTGTGCCAGCACACATGATTAACGAGAATGAAATATAGTGGTGGGGGATTGGGGTAAGCCATTTTACTGCTAGATAACTTCATGTACAGAGATGACCAAAGATGCAATTGCATCTTCGACCACATCAGTGGCCATACCTTCGACCACAGCAGTGACCTCAGCTGTAACCTCAGAAGGAACACCAGCAGTGCCAAAAGTGCCTACCACAGCTGGAAATCTAGAAACAGCAACTCAAATGACAATAGCTACAATAACTGCAATAGTTGCAAGCAGAACATGGACCACATCAGCGACAATTAAGTCCACCATAACTTTAAATACAGCCATCAAGGCAAGGACAATAACAGTAGCAACAGCCTCCAAAACATCTAGCATTTTGGAGGTGAGGAATTTCGATGTATCCTAGAATCTGATACCTTTGTGTCAGTGTCATCTCCTGCCCCATGTTCAATAGAAAAACATGTAAACCTTTGCAATTGTCAGCAAGGCTCCCCTCTCAATGAGTGACACATTCTCAGCTATTCTCAAAGTGGCTAGGAGAGTGCTGCAAGTGGCTTGTCATGTGGCCACAGCTAGTTCAAATGTGCGGCTAAACTATGGCCCTAAAGGCCTTATTTGTGGTATGGCAAGCAGTCCGCAAGCCTGACAGGGGCGCAGAAGCCGTCACCTTAGTCTCTACTCCACTAGCAGCGGACCACATGCCATGTGTAAAGATCCCTGTCTGGCTGGCGGCCAGCTCTCTGTTTCCAGTGCATCCTCCTGCGCAGCGTATGCACTGTTGTCAGGGCTGAATGCCAAGCGGGGACCCTGTCTTTTTGACCACCCACCCTTTTTTTCACTAATACACTCCAAAACCACGAGTTTTTATAAAACAAAACTAAATCAATAGACTTGACGCCATGGAGTTTTCTCCTGGTTTGTGTGAGGGTCGCTGTAAGACCCGGCGTGGAAATCCAGTTCTGCCTCGCTAAGTAGCATGAAAAGAGTTCCACTGTGACCTCTTGTCCGGTGACGGATGGACCGTCAGCCAAAGGTTTCCGAATGTGGAGATAGCTGAGTGTCCGCCATCGGGATCCCTTTGCTTTGCCGACTCTCATTAGGTAGGTGTGGAAACCGCAAGTTTGGCCAGGACCAAAGATCCCCATATTAAAGTGATGCTTTGGTGCCGCCTTACTCAGCTAATTGAGTCCCTTAATGTTTTGGGCTAGCGCCGTTTGCTTGCTTCATTGTGCAAATTTGTGGCCAGATGTAAATAAGGGTTTGCAATTTTCAAAACATGTAGTGCACAAATCGCCAAACAGCACGGGCACACAGAAATAAACGGATACCCGGACAGATATAACGCCTTCGTGTTTGCTTTCAGATTCCAGGATGTTGAAGCAGCATGCCTAGAGTTATTAATTTGATGCTAAACCACCGCTCTGCTAATTGTTAACCGCAGATGCTCTAAAGTGATGTTCAAATATACCAGACGCCTGGTTGATTTGTCAGCTGACCAGTCTTCTCATTTCTATTCAATTTAATCTTTATTTCGGTTTAAAAAACCATAAAAGATATACCATACAATTCATACTGATAACAATAAACATTCCAAAGGTGTCGCTAGACCATTGCACAAGTATTGAAATGTGTATTTTCAGTACTGACCTTTCTCACCTATTAAAAAGTAAGGACAATTAAAATTTAAACGGTATAAATAATTAAAACATATTGAGGGATTATAACAAAATACATTGTATTAACCAAGGACATAAAAATCTTATCTAACATCATTTAATTAAAACATCCCAATTAGGAATCACTTGTTGAAAAGTGCAAATGCTTTAAGTGCAAACTGTATGCTTGGTATGGCCTTCCACATATTTTCTTATTAATTAGTAAAGTGCAAGTGCAACACAAAACAAATATGATAACAATGCTCCAAATGTAATGCATAAAGTGCAAGTACAAAACTAATATAATACCAACATTTCGAGGATGGTGCACTAACATTTCAAACCTTCCTTTGCTCTTACTAAACCTTCATCAAATACCTACTAACACTAAAAACGACCTTTTGTGAAGTATCGGTTCTTAGTATTCTTTCTGCTTCATGACAAGACCTAGTGCCCAATAACCGACAAATGGGTTTAATCCATTTTTCCTAGATTTTGCATAAGCTGGACCAAAGAATAAGAAATGTCAATCATTTTCTTTTGCACCAGATTGGCATAATACACAGCGCTCAATATTTTCTTTCCCTTGTTTGCGGGCCCATTTCGATGTGTTTGAATTCATTTGCAGTCTTCTCATGTATATGCAATGTCCTGACTGCTACACCCCTCTGGCATTCAGTTATACACGCATAGTCATGTCAGGTTCCTCATTGATGGGTGGGCTTCAGTGAGTGGATTCCTGCCGAACTCTTCCGTCCAATTGCTCCCATTGGTGTGCAGAAGTAGTTCGTGTCCTGTAGCATGCAGACAAATGTCCCCTGTCCTTACCTGTGTGTACATGTATGCACACTCACATACACACACACACATGTTCTGGAAACCTTTCAAGCTCCACAGCTATACGGGCCCTGATGGATGATGTGAGTTACCAAATGTATTGCTTGAATTAACTTCTGAAATACATATGGTGTTTCTCACTGATGCCAGCCCAGTTAATCATCCTCATTTCTCAATTACTGTTGCTTGGAATGTTCTTACATTTCAATAATAAAAGAATGCCCAAATGAAACAAAAGATCTAATATAATGAAAGTAGAAGTAGCATTTAAACCAGAAACCCGTAGGTCTGTGTTATGTCATGTGTTAGGGCCATTTAGTACAGCCTCGTGACTCACTCCCTTAGGAGTATCTCGACGCTTCTCTTTAGGATCTCGGCAAAACGGATGTAGTGTGTCTTTTCACCATCAATTCAATACCCCTTTTCTCAGAATCTGTTCTTTACCATTTGGCTGTTTAGTCGAGCAGACTTGAACAAGATGAATGTGAGACTGAAACCACTGTTGTCAGTCCTTCTTTTAGATTAAGAATGGTCAAGGGCACATGCAGAGTGGCTGACCTCTTTCTTGGGGTGCAGGCCCAAAGGGGAGCACGAACACATGTAACAAGCACTGACATGACTAATAGGGTTGACTTTGGTGCTGCACCTGCACACATGCGGACAAACAACATCCACGCATGCATCGATGGCACACACTCGCAATAGAGCAACAAAGTACAGACATCCTTGCACACACAAACCAATATAGCGACATCCACCCATGCAGTAAGGCAAAAGACAAACGGGCAGGCTTGTGCAGACATTTACAGGCATCCATACCGTCAGACGGAGAGACTTGTGTTAGGTTGGTTGCAAGTATAGCGAATTTTAGTAGTAGTAAAGCTTTATTTCGATATAGAAACATATCATAAAAGCAAAACATGACAGCATAAAAACAATGGTCGAAACAAAGCAATTTACAATTCATATTACCATTAAAAACATTTCATATTTACACGGGATAATCTTAGAATTTATAAAAAATGAAAAAGGGACACTTTACTGTATCGTCAGTTGTTTAGCAGATCTTATGCGCCAAGCCCAGCCTAGGAATTTAGCCAAACAAATGGCAAAAAACGGTCTTGTATCTGAGAGCAGTATTCTTATAGCTTCCAGATGTGAGCGAGTTCCCAGGCTCCTACAAAGAGGCTTCAACCACCTCCGTCTAGGGGCCATATAGACTCGACACTCAAATAGAAAGTGTGCGACAGATTCGATTTTTAGCTCGCAGAATGGGCAATAGGGTACAGTTTGCAGTGGTGGTTTCCAGGTAGAGGTAAACTGACATAAAGGTAAGACCCCAACCCTGAATTTAAAATATAATGCCCTATCATGTGAACTGTGAATCAAGTCCAAATATGGTTCTCTGGAGGGGATATCTTTAACCATCAAGAAGTTGGCAACAGATCTTGGGTGATTTGATTTACCAAGTCTCTCGTTATCCACCCAAGACCAGTAAGCCTTCTTCAGTTCTTGTTTAGGAGGTGCTGTTTTATTTTCCCACGCAGCTCCCAGACCGAGCTTGTATAATGCCCTCTTGACCTCTCTGAGCCAGGCGATCTTATGCCAGCCAGATAAGGACAGTACATCTTTTAGGGCGTCTGCATAGCTGTGGAGTTCGGGGACGTTCCAAATTCTAGACCATAGTAGTAAGGGGCGTAATTTAGCTTGCTCGCAGATTGGACGGGTACCTGCGTCTAGCAAGAGGGGGATTGTGGGGGTGCTCTGGGGTAGCCTCATCAGATCTTTGTGAAATTTATTTTCTAGGTGGGCCAAAGTATCCACTCTCTGGGTACCCCAAAGTTCTGCGCCATACAGTGCTGCACTCACAACCCTACCCCTATAAATATCAAGAAGTGCCCCAATAGGTTTTATGAAGGAAGCACGCTGCTCTTTAAGTAAAGCACCAACAACCCTCTTATGGGTTAGAAACACTTTTTGGTGATGGGCCTTCCAGCTCATACTATCACAAAGACGTATACCTAGATAGTCAAATTCTTTGACCCGTTCTAATGTGACAGAGTCTAGAGTGGGGGGTTTAACAGATTTCTTAGGGGGGTTGAGGACAAGAAATTTGGTCTTGCCAATATTTATGGCCAGTCCCTTGGTGTCACAGAAGGCTTTGAAGCTGGAAAGTAGTGACTGTATGCCTGCAGGTGATTTCGAAATCAGGAGGGTGTCGTCCGCAAACAGGAGCGTCGGGATTTTCCTTCCAGCCAGGGATGGTGCATCTGCAGGATGTTGAAGAAGGTGCTCCACCACTCCATTGACGTAAAGCGAAAACAGAGTGGGGGCAAGCACACACCCCTGGCGGACGCCCCTGTCTACTGGAATACACGGGGTTTTTTCTCCCTGGGCACCCCATCTGATTTGGGCAAAGTTGTTTTCATGGAATTTTATCAGCAAGGCCAACAAATAGGGAGGTAGACCTAACTCGTCAAGGACCTTCCACAATAATGCTCTTGGAACCAGGTCGAAGGCTGTTTTTAAGTCTATAAAGACTAAGTATAAACTACCCCCTCCTAGCACCACTACCTTCCAATAGAGCATTAAAAGGCGGAATGTCTGCTCGACGGTGCCTGTCCCTGATCTAAAACCCGCTTGGAAATCAGACAATATCTGATTTTCATCCACCCACTCCAGAATCCTGCCCAATACCACTTTCCCCGCTACCTTTTGCGTCGAATCCAGCAAACTGATGGGGCGGTAATTGGCTGGGTCTTCCCTGCTACCCTTCTTGAAAATGGGGACTACTTCAGCGCCCCTCCTATTGTCAGGGAAAGACCCCCCCAACATAACCTCATTAAGAAGAACAGCAATTAATCTGCTCCAAAATGGGGGATTATTTTTTATCAAGTCGCCCGGAATCCCATCAGGTCCTGCCGCTTTGTTAGAAACAATACACCTGATTGCCTTCTCTACTTCCAAGGTGGTAAATAGGACTTCATTTGGTGGGAGATCTGTGGAACTGAGCCTTGGGAGCGGGTCTGGTTGCGGAGGCCCTGTCTGAGCCGAATACAATTTCGAAAAGTGGGCAAACCAGGCAACACCAGGGATATTACAAGTCAGTTGTTGATCAATGGGCTTGTCTCTTGATCTTAGCAAGTCCCAGAACCCCTTAGCATCTTTCCTTGTGCTCGCCTCCGTTAGGTCACGCCAAAAGTTGAAATCATATGTCCGCTTGGCCTCAGTCACAGTTTTCCTATAAAGTTTCCTTGCAGACCTGATGGTAGCTTGGTCTTTTCCTTTTACTGCAGCAACAAGATCACCCTTAGCAAGTCGACACTTGGCTGTGAACCACTTTTCACTTGTTCTCAGGGCCCCCTTTGAAGCAGTTCTGGAGCTGGGTTTGGGAATGATGAACAGCCCACTTAGTGCCGTTACAGTCTCCGTAAATAACGATAAAAACATCTTGCTATCGCTATTCGTGCTATCAAGCCTAGATTCAGCCTCTAGTAAGATGGTTTCAGCTTGTGACATCCTAGCCTCATCCGCTGAGACTCTTGCCCATTTAAGACGTCTGCCACAGTTTGAGGGAAGAATCTCATGTGAAGCTTTCCATAACTGATTAGTAGCTTCTTGAGACCCAGTTTGCCAGGGGACAGAAATGGTTAAAGCGAGAGGGTTGTGGTCGCTGTCACAGGTCTCTATAACCTCCATGTCTTGATGATAAGGCCAGAGGTTATAGTTGAGCATAACAAAGTCAATTCTGGATGAGTGGCCCGTCCTATTGTATGTATGGGCACCCATGGGATCTGATTTAGAACGCCCATTCGTTGCTCTCAAGTTATGCTCCATGCAAAGAGCATTTATATCGATCGCCTTTTGTGTCCATTTAGGGATCGGTTCGAGGTTCAAAATAGGGATGCCCCTCCTGTTATCCTCCTCATCGGTATCCAGAATATCTTCTTTGGCTAAAGGCTCAAAACAGCAATTAAAATCGCCTGCCAGCAGGACGAGAGAGTCGGCGTCACAGGCAGACAGGTAGTTACTTAAGCCTAAAGAGTTTAGAGATCCTCCGTTCCTATTGCCCCTTAAGTAGAGATTAAATAGTTCTAGTTTCCTTCCCCCTTTGTAGTGCACTGTTAGCCATTGAAGGTCAGGTGTTTCGGTGGTCCTTTGAGAAACACTGAGGTCTAGTGCTATGTTGATCCAGATGAGAAGACCACCGGATGGGCGTCCTTTAGAACCTTGGTGACATACAGCCGGAACATAGAAGGTCGAAAACCCCACTCTATGTCTAGGTTCCTGGCACCATGTTTCCTGTAGCAAGCAAATGTCATAGGGTGCCAGGAAGGTGTTCCATTCCGGGTTATCAAAGTTACGTGCAAGGCCAGCCACATTCCAGCTTAAGACCCTCAGTGAAGAATCGCCTGGGGAGGCAACTCTATCAGGCAGGTCGATCTCCATTGGATTAGATTGTACTGGAGGAGGGGGGATCGAACAGGGGCTGTCTGGCCTCGTTTCCACTCTTTTGCAATCTAAAATGGCCATTTTGATCGGTTCCATGGCCCGGGGCAAGAGAGTCAGAAGCCCGGCTTGGCTAGTTGGAGGGCCGTTGGTTGGATTTCCAATTATGTCTATAACATGTGGAGACAATGCTTTTTCTAATTGTGGGCATGCTGGGAACATAGAAAGTCAATCGACCTCCTCCAGGCCTCCAAATCTATTGTAGGTTAAAAGGCCATTCCAGTGTAAAAGAGTATTCTTTTGCCTCATGGGATGGGTGTTCCATGGGTGGTGCTGCACCAAGGACCAGTTATCCGCTTGGGTATGCAATTGGCGTGGGGGGTAAAAATAGGATAGCGGCCTTGGTATGACTAAAGAATCTTCACTAGTTGGCCAGGAACAGATGTGGTGCACCGTATGTGGGTCTTCAAAAGTTACAACTACACAGTCCCCTTGCTTAGATTTCTTGGTTGGGCCCACCCAGGGTATTCTACGGACCATCATTACTCGGCTTCTTTTGCCATTGGGAATCGGTCTGTTGACGTTAAGCCAGTGCATAGTTTTATTTTTCAATGACCAGTGGTTTTCGTGTTGGTCAGTGCCAATCACAGGGACGCCTGTCAACACGACCACATAGTCATTGGCCTCTGGTGGAAGGTCTATATAGCCTCCTCTAAAATTTTCTTTTGGACGAGGACCCTGGGTTTCGGCAGGCTGGGGTCTGGCGAATGCTACCAGGTTTGGATTTACTTTTCCAGGCTTAGAGTTCCGTGTGGGAATCTGCGGTTTGGTAGCCTGAGGTTTAGCGGTTATGGAAACTTGATCCACAGCCACAGTCCTCGACTTAGGAACGGGCCTTACAGCAACAGGTACTGGTGGGGGGTGCTGCTCAGCTTGCAAAACAGGGGCTGGCGAAAGTGGGTCAGATAAGGACACGCCCTGGTTTTCGAGACTTCTTAGGCCAAGAGTGGCCAGAGCAATAATGCTCTTCTCCATCTCGAGTAGATTGTTTTCTATCCTAGACAATCTTAAGTCGAGTGGTGAGAGAAGTTTTTTTAATGTTTCCCAGACTTGATCTATAAATTCCTTATCATTCCTTCCCTGGTCTTGTACCTGCGCCCCCTCGTCTACTGGGATGATGTTGGCTTGACCCTCTCCCATACTTTGGCATACTGACTGTGTGCTCAAGGAACCCTCAGGTAAAGCATTACGTGCCTGAGTGTTGGTCATTGTGAGCTGGTGGGAGACTGCGACCTTTGCCTTTTTACGAGAGTAGGCTGAGCGTAATTGGCGTTTTCTTTTGGGTTGTGCACCACTAACACGGGAAGTAGTTGGGAATGCTTGGGAAAGGGGATTAAGGGTGGGGGTCTGGGCGTGAGAAGGTGCAGCGAAACTTAGCTCTTCTGTAATGCGTGATTGTTCTAAGGGCGGAGTGAGGGTGGAAGTAATCGGGGGCTGGTGTAAATCAACCTGGGTGGTAATACTATTTGGGCAGGCAGGGCGTGCTGGAGTGACAGCAGAGGCTATATGTCCTAGGGATGATTTTTTCGAGAGGGCAATTACCTCGGACAGCCTACGTGCAACTACCAATTCTAGGGATACCCGGGTTTGAAGTTTAGATATTTCTTCATCGATGGCTATATTTGTGCGGGTGATGAAGTCGTCCATAGGGCCACAGATTTGTGAACCACCTTTGGAGGCTTTGCTACGTGTCATCCTAGAACTCATGGTGCTTACGATGAGATCAGGGTCGTCATTCGACTTACTAACTAGGGAGCTTCAGTTTAAGCTAACCTGTCTCAGCACGATGATACAATAACAAGCAGGTTAGGAGCAATAAGGGGGGTGGGCCTGGGCCGTCCTCTGCCGTCCTCGAACGGCCTCAAACGGCCCGCTCTTAGCCCGGTCTTCGCCCCGGCCGTTGCCCCGCGCGCGTCCCGCGTGCGCGTTGTTCACACAAGCTATGAAGGAAAAACAAGAGGAAGGGGCGGGAAGAGGACCAGCTGCGGCCGATCCACGCCGCTAGGAATGCTGGTCCTCGCAGTCCCGCCTCTACCCCTGTTGACCAGATGACAGCTTGCAAGGGGCGCGTTGGTGCTCAAAGCACGTGAAGGGAGGCAGAAAGGATGTTCCCCAGAGAGAGTCTAAGCCTACGAGCGGTACCCGCGAAGCGGGGGCCGCGAGGCGTGGCGAAGTGGCCAGACAGCAACAACACAGGAGCAGCGCTTCTTTGCAGGAAGGGTCCTGAAACCACTGTTGTCAGTCCTTCTTTTAGATTAAGAATGGTCAAGGGCACATGCAGAGTGGCTGACCTCTTTCTTGGGGTGCAGGCCCAAAGGGAAGCACGAACACATGTAACAAGCACTGACATGACTAATAGGGTTGACTTTGGTGCTGCACCTGCACACATGCGGACAAACAACATCCACGCATGCATCGATGGCACACACTCGCAATAGAGCAACAAAGTACAGACATCCTTGCACACACAAACCAATATAGCGACATCCACCCATGCAGTAAGGCAAAAGACAAACGGGCAGGCTTGTGCAGACATTTACAGGCATCCATACCGTCAGACGGAGAGACTTGTGTTAGGTTGGTTGCAAGTATAGCGAATTAAAGGTCTCAATCTAAATGTCCTATATGTGGTAGCCGACTTGGATGGAGTTAAAAATGCAGTGATCTCATTGGCTTCTTTGCCATCATCATGGATATACAGCAATATAGCGGAATGGGATTGCAACACTCAAGAATGATGGTTTGGGGGAGGCGGCCATTCGTTGCCCCAGGCCTGGTTTCAGAGACCGTGAGGTATAGGACCCAGGGAGCTGAAGGTCTACATCACCATCTGTAGCAGCGCTTGAAACACGCTCGGACCCCACTCAACCCCCGGGTCTGGCAATTCATCAAGGGTGCCTGGCCATTGGATTGCCAGCGTGGCCAGTGTGACAAGCCAGGCTGGGTAACAGAGCAGCGACCAGGCACATTTGGGGGAGATTAGACGTAGGATGGTGGGCGTGTGCAGAGACATTGAAAAGCGCGTTGTACACTCGTCATCTTTCTCCCTTTCCTTCCTTCCTCTTTTTCTTTACTTTATCTCGACATCTCTCACGTCTTACCAACTCTTACCAACAATGTCTGCCCGATCCTTGCATTTTATTTCTGTCCATATTTTCGCATCCCTTTGCCTATCTTCATTTGAACAAACATTTCCCTTTATCTTCGTAACTCTTTCTGCTTTCGCTTTCTTGCTCTCGGTTGCTATTTTTCCTCCTTTTTTCTGATCGCCTTATTTTCTCTTTGCTTATGTTGTTCAGAATTCTTCTTCTTTATTCGGCTCCCTTCTTTTTTCCTCTCTTTCTCAATAATATTTTCCGAGCCATAATTAATAACGAAGGGAAGGCGAATAACGTGCCAGTTTGCTTATCTCTCTTCCACGTGCAAAAGCGTATATTTTCATAAGAACTATCTCTGAAAATAAGATAACATTTCTTCTGAAGGGCAAATACAGTACCAGTAGTGGATTTGCATAAAATGCCTAAGGCCGATATCACTGAAATCGTAATAAACGGTTGCAGTGATTTAAAGCTGTAAGCGAGATTGCACCGATTAAAACGCATACAATAAATGTGAAAACAACTGCAGGACTGGAGTTTGCAAACATCACATGTATTCCTACGGTAACCGGTTCACGGTATTTTTTTGTAATAAAGTAAACGAGTAAGAAGCAGAAGAGTGAGCTGCATGAGCGTTGGTAGCAAAAAGGAAAGCGGATAGTTCTACAGTCAATTGTGAATAGATGCAAGGAAAGGCGAACTCCAACATCCCGCATAATAATTCCAGGGTGGACGTCTGCATTAGCAGAAGTTTCCTGGTTCTGCCTTCTTACCTGTCGTGCAGGCACCTTTAAATCACAATTTCGGAACAGAACACCAGCGGTTTCTCCTTTTTTGACAGTTCCATTGCAGTGTGAATACAAGAGTTTTGAAAGCTAAAAAAGGTACTTGTAAGCCTTTCCCTTTGCGAACTTTTAGGCACCGCTGAACATTTCAAATAGTTCGCTTTATAAGTTGATTGCTCGCTTAAAAAATGTGACGGGCAGTGGTGATGAGGCCTCATTGGTTCAAACAAAAAAAAAACTCTTTGTAATTTGGGACACATTTGTATTTTTAGCTGTAGCATTGTCAAAGACCTGCTATCTACATTCCCATATACAGAGTGGTCTTTACGTCAGTGCCCTTCTAATGTTTGAATTACTTCAATAGATCTGTTTTAGCAGTCCATGTGAGGGCATCACTATCATCTCTCTCTGTCCCTTATGCTCACTTCAACTCTGCCATTCAGCCCCTCTCTTCCATTGTGCCTCTCACCCCTTCCCACCAGCTGACAGCTCTTATCTGCCATCAGGCTGATCATTTCTTGTTTTTAAATGTTCATGGGTGCTCATGCCTCGGTTACTTACCTGTAATCTTCATTACTCTGAGAATTGTCTTCCTCGCCACATGATCAACAAAGTAAGCTTCAGCTCCACACCAGAACCCTCCAAAGCAAAATGTAGCCTCCCATCCCTTCAAATACATGGCTGACCCATATCACCCTTGATCTCTATAAGAGGAGGGCTGGCCCAACCCCCAGCCTGAAGAACTACCAAACATGAAGCCGATAGCACCATAGGGAGGTAGGGAGGGATGGGAACTCATGTGGCGAGGAAGACAATACTTGGAGTAATGAAGATTACCAGTAAGTAACCGGCGTATTGCCTCCACGTAAGTCTTCCTCGCCACATGATCAACGAAGTGAGCACATACCCAAGCCTAGAGGCTTCATAGTGAACAAGAAACCACCGACAGGGAGTACATGATCTCATAAACAGGATTTAATCCAGTGTAGAAATATACAGAATAAACCACAGAGGACAAAACCAGGAGGCCAATCAAGGTATGGAGGACCCAGCACCTAGAACCGCCTCCGCAAAATCCCCAGGAGGAGAACCACTCAAAACCACCCAGTAGTACTCCATGAACATGTGCGGAGAGGCTCAGGTCGCAGCCCTACAAATATCTTCCATAGAAACCACCTTAAAAGAGGCCCAGGACACAGAGAGGCCCCGGGTAAAACGACCCTGAATACCGCCAGGAGCTCAGACCCCTGGGATCTGTAGGCCAGCAAGATAGCCTGCTTAAGCCACCGACTCAAGGTGGAGACGGAAGGTTTGTGACCAGACCGAACCGGACCAAATGTCACACACAAACTGCCACAACAACAAAAAGCGGCTATGCGGTCCAGATAAACCTTGACTGCCCGCTAAACAACCAGCAGGGACAGAGAGACATTAGAATCAGAGTTGACCCCCGGAGGAAAGAAAGGCAAGACCACCTCACGGGAGCGGAACACCACCTTGACGGTGAGAAACCTCACATCCACAAGCCCAGAGGCTCAAATGGAGCACCCTGGAGTGCCAGCAAAACCAACGTAAGATCCCAGGGAGGAGCTAGGCAAATAGCCTGAGGTCGCTGCAAAAAACAACTCTGCAGCAAGCGAGCCACCAAATGATCGAGGCTGTCCAGGCCTGGACTGCGGAAAGCCCTCAGGCCTGCCCACTGATTCCCCTGAGTGGAGGGAGCTAAACCCAGGGAAAAACTCTCAGGGCCCAATTCACAGGACTAACTTAAGACAAAATCTTAAATTTACTACCATTTTGATATTCACAGAAGGCACTTACTCATTTTGGTATTCACAGAAGGCACTTACTCATCATCATCATCAAAAGTATCTTTATTCGGATATTAAAACATCCAGAAAAGAACAATATATTTACATATTTCAAATACAATAATGTGAGCAATTCATCTTAAAACATTAAAATACAACATGTCTGATGGACCATTCCAAGATATCGGTAGCAAAATGGGGCCCAAGATTTATACTAAATTACAAATTCATAGTTTTGTTTTTTTTATAAAGTGCAGTGAGATGACATCTGTACAGGTAGGGAATACCAACCTTTTAGCAATAAATAAAATGCAAGATCGTAGTTTACATAAGATCAATCAAGTTTAAAAATAAGCCGTAGCCTAATTAAAACAAACTTCTTATAACATCCCAAGTACTGAAAACATTGCGATTCAACAATTGTGAAGACTCCATGAATCATCTCCCGTTCTGTGTACAATGTAAAACTATCATACGGGGGGCCTTTTAATCCGGATGCCTCAACTACAGCATCCGGCAATCAGACTAACTTACGCCTCCCTTCTAGATTTCCTCAGTTTCACAGCTAATCTTAAAAAATTTACAGTACAGAACAATGTGAAGGGTTCCACGGACAGTTTTAAGTATAAGAGAGCTACTCTAACCTGGGTAAATTTATTCGCTCTTAGGATGGTTTTTAAAAAAAGAGCCCGCGGATATTCATAAAATGGACAAAAGAATACAAAATGTAGGGTGTCCTGTGGAGATCCCAGATCGCAGCCACAGGGACCCTTTGTACCAATTTCTTTCGTGTACCCCGCGGGAACTGCTAAAATATGATGTAAGAGATCCAGTCTGAATCTGGTCATTAAAAACCTATCGTTTTTATTATAGATCAGTGCCAGGTAGGGTTCGAGACCTACAACAGATTTAGTTAATATATGAGATCTCACTGACCCTTTCAGAATTTCGCTATCTTCCCGGGCACAGGCTATCCGCCTCATATATTCTGCTTTTAACGTGACCTTTAGCTGCGGTGTTAGTGCCGTTGGTTCCTTAAAATATTTTGCAAAACCCAGCCACTCCAGTTTATCCTGAACATATTTAAGCCATGGTATCTTATGACCTTTATCCCTGTTAATACAGTCTGTTAGTATTTCTCTGCTTAGACTTGCTTCAGGGTTGGTCCAGATTTTAATCCAACACAGTAATGGCCTGAAACTTAATCTGTCAGAGATATACGGGATCCGTAGCTCCTCATGAATAATATGGGCCGGTGTGCTTTGAGGAACCTGCAAGATCCTCCTAAGAAACTTGTTTTCCTCTAGTTGTATAGTGGCCATGTTTCTGAATCCCCAAACCTCACTCCCATACATAATTTTAGAACAACAAATTGAATTATATAAATTCAATATTTCCAGCACTGACCATCTACCTAATCTCATGGCACGATTCATGATTGAGCCCATAATGCTCACGTGCTGTTTGCATTTTTCAGTGGTTAATGCGTTAAAATTGAGATGTTTGTCGAAGGTAATCCCTAGATAATTGAAGACCTCGACCTTCTCTAATTTGTGTCCCCCAATTTTAAAAGTAAAATTCTTGGTTGGTCTTTTTCCTACTTCCATAATATAGGATTTTGTAAGGTTAGGGGATAAGTCTAGATTTGCCATGAACTCGCAGAAGCCATCAATAAGAGATTGCAGACCCCTCCCTGTGCGCGAGAGGAGTACTGCGTCATCCGCATACAATAAGACCGGGATACTTCTATTTGCTACTCTCGGGCAATCAACTCCCAGTGTACTCAGAGCATTGTCCAAACCATTTATATATAATGTAAATAAAAAAGGCGCCAGGATGCAGCCTTGTCTCACACCCCCTGTGCAAGAAAAGTGGTCGGTTAGATTCCCCTCGTTGCTATACCGAACCTGGGCTGTAGTACTCATGTGCAATGATTTTAAAATGAATATCAAGCTCGAATCTACCCCTAGCAGCTCTAGAATCTCCCATAATTTCCCTCGATTGACCCGATCGAAGGCTGCTGTTAAGTCCATGAATGATAAAAAAACTGTACCTTCGCCAGTCACCGTGTATTTTGCGACCAGATTATATAAATTGAGGCATTGGTCAGTGGTTGAGCGGCCCATTCTAAAACCGTACTGGGTGTCTGTGATAATTTCCTTTTCCTCCGCCCAGTCCATAAGACGATTTAGAATCACCTTCCCTAGCACCTTTGCAGACACATCAATTAAAGAAATCGGTCGGTAACATTGTGGGTTACTCTTATTTCCCTTTTTAAGTATGGGGACAATATGGGCAGTTGACCAGGACCTTGGCAGTCCCTCTTCCACGGCTGTATTAAAACTTCTCACTAATATAGGTGCCCACAGCTCAACCTGTGATAAGAATAGATCTGGAGGAATCCCGTCTGGCCCCGGGGCCTTGTTTCTTGTCAGGGCACATATTCCATTTTTGACTTCATCCACTGTAAACTCCACCCATGAATTTGGCAGAGTCCCCACATCTGTGGCTAATTGGGTTGGAGCGCTGACATGATTATACAGCTTACTAAAATGAGAAACCCATTCTTCTGGAAGGATGTTACAGACCATCTTCTCGCTATTTGATGTCTGAAAAATTGGGTCATTTATCACCTTCCAGAATTTAGACATGTCTCTCAGCTCCGCTGCCTCCTTTAGGTTCCCCCAAGCCTCAGATTGGATAGTTTGTTTCCTCCTTTTTATGGCCAGCTTGTATTGGGCCCTGCATTCCGTTATCCTGCTCTTATCTTTCGGTACTTTTTTAAGTGCCCGTTTTAATTCTCTTTGGGCACTGGAGCAAGCTTTGTCAAACCATTTCGGTTGGCTGTTGGACGTAGGTGGTACTTTAGCCCTGAGTAACTTGTCGATGTCCCTTGCCATATTTATAAAGACATTTATCAATTTTTTGCCTTTCACATCCTGGTCTAAACACATCCAGATCCCACTGTCGGGGGTTGCAATAAGATTTTTATGGAATGCTTCCCCATCTATGTTAGACCAACGTATGCGCCTGCCTTGATCAATTGCATCTAGTTTGCCCCTCGTCATACTGGCCTTTGCCTGAGAGGATGAGTCCTCGACCATCAATGACAGCACCAAGGGGTTATGGTCACTAAAAATGCTAATCTGTATACTAAAATCTACAATCCTGTATTTAAGATCATTCGAAACAAAAATAAAATCGATAATGGTATCCCTACCTCTGCCTTTAAACGTTGGGTTAATAACATTAGAGTTAGTGGGCTTAATTAAGTCCATCGTAGGGATTAGATCATATGAGCCCAGGATATTACCAAGTTTACTACCTTCTAGTGTATGTTCTAGATGCCAGTCCTTGGTAGAGGGGCAGAAATCCCATTTAGCCCCTTCCCATTTTAAGTGTGGGCATTGATGGCAATTAAAATCGCCCACCAGAATCAGGGTTGGGGGGTTATTTCCCCTGGAGTGTAGATCTGATAATCTATCCTCGAGCTCATTCAACCTCTGCGTTGGCTGAACTGCATTATAAAAATTTATTAAGACAAAACTTAAGCCCTTCCTGCGATGACTAATACCCTGTAAATGATCCGAACTCCAGCCCATGACCTCCCAAGACCCTTGTAGTTTGAGAGACACATAAATCATTAGTCCACCTTTCGCTCTTCCCATACTAGATTTCCGGGCCGGTACAAAAAACATTTTATATCCCTCTAAGTGTACAGCGCTACTATCCGTCTCCCACGTCTCTTGAAGACAGATAATATGGAATTTCTGACTAAAGTCCAACCACTCCTTATTTTTTAACTTGGAAGATAATCCTGCAATATTCCAAGAGACCACCCTAAGTTCCTCCGCCTCGTAATTTGTTGTCCTCCTGGCTAGGGTGGACTGATTTTGGTCAAGGAACCCTGCAAGGCAAGTCCCGCCCGAAACCACGCTATTGACTACAGGAGTTGGTGAAATTTCATTTTGCCTGGTGGAAAGTTCTAGAGTATTTCCCGTGATATCCAGAAATTCCCTGTGCACTAAATTAACTGAGGGAGGTAGGGGCTCTAAAAGCTCTTCATGGGCCAGTCAGTCCAGTTCGTCCATCACTGCTGTCTCACATAATGGGGTGAACCGGTTAGGGCCAGACCACGGACTATTATTTCTTGTAGTAAGCCTTTCCCTTCTTCTCCAATTCGTTTGTCTTTGCTCGGTTAAGTGGTCCCTGTAGAAAAAATTAAGTGGGAGCATTTTTATTGTCGATCCACTATCAAAGAACCCACAACTAAAAGCAAGTAATTCTTTTACCATTTGCGGGTCTCTGAAGTTAACAATAACGCAATCCCCTGGGAATTTTTTCTCTGATGGTCCAACCCAAGCTACCCTTCTTGCCATGAGGATTTGAGTATTCCTCGAATTAACTCCCCTCACGTTGTTATGTAACCAGTGGTTAATTTTATTTATCAGGGAGCTTGTCGATTCTTCTCTGTCGGGGTTTTGGGCTGGAACTCCCGTCAGGACTATTGTGTATGGACAGGAGGCTGGGGGCAAGTCCAATGTCTGAAGACCCGGAGTGCTCTTGGCCTGTGCCTCTGGAAAACTGTGAGCTATTACCGTCCCACTATTCTTACCCTCCTGCTGTAGTCTAGGGGTTGCAATGATGGGGGGTGTATCTCTGTCCTTGTTCACTATAGTGGCAGCTCTCATATTGCTCCCTACCAGCCTGCTGTTATTTGAATCGGCACTGGCTGGACACAAGACGCTCCCCGGCCCTTCCTGAGTCGTGATTTTTCGGGCCACCGGATGTTCCCTATTTTGTGCATCCAGCAAACTGATTATTTTCCCCTCTATTTTCTTAATATGTTCTACTAAGGGGGCCAAGTGTTTAAAGAGAAGGGCTTCTATGTTGGACTCTAGTACTTTCGTTATCTCCATTAACCATTCCTTTCTAACTACCGGGGAACAGGTTTCACATTGTGTGCAAGTAAGTCGGGATCTTATGTCCTCAGTAGCTATGGGCTCATTCCTAAGTGTACCTTTTTTCGATTTATTGCCATTTCTGGTTTTTTCGGTTCCTTTACGATGTGCGTTTGGCAGGGACCTTATATTCGCAATAGGGCCAGGAGCTAGGGTGGGGTCTGTCCCCAGTAACATTTTTTTCGAGCGGGTAATCACTTCACTTTCTCTCCCTAGTGGGATGTCAGGTTCTCTCTCTACCCCAATGGCATTCCCAGTTTGTTCTTCAACTCTAATTTCCCTGATACCCGGGGTTGGTGGCTCGGAGACTCCTGACACCGTTACATTTGATCTCGAGGGAGAAGTATGGTGTTGACAGGGGGGGGTTAAAGACCCCTCCAATATTATTACCTCTTGTTCCCCATCTACTACCGTTGGTATGTGAACTTGTGCTGTGGTCACATGCTGGGTGTTACTATGGACTAAGATGTTCTGACCTTCAGGGGTACTCCCCCCAGGTGTGACACACTCAGCAATTGTCCCCAGTGAAGATCGTTTGTGGGCCAGGAGGGAATCGAGAGATAACCTCCGCTCCGTCAATAGTATTTCGTGTGAAAGTAAGGATTCTGCCCGTGTGATGAATGCATCTAAGGTTCCCTTTACTCCTCCCCCTGGTCTACTCTGGGGTTTTTTCGTTTTTCCCATAGTCCAACTTTGGCCTCACGAATTTATTATGTCGTGTAACAACCGCTTTAACAACCGAAGAGCTTTAACCCTTAGTCAACCACTTGTGGCTAGCCAATACCAAGCACAAAACAATAGGTGTTGTCTGACAACAATGTATAGCCCACGAAATGCCCCCTGTAACTTATCTCCCCTGTCCTCTTGCAGATGTGAAAGTGATCTGGAATTGGCTCGAAGACCAAGAGTTGTAGCCCGGCCCGGCCTCTTCCGGCCCCTGGCGGCCACAGACGGCCCGCCCTCTGCCCGGGCTCATCCCGGCGGCGCCCGCGCGCGTCCCGCGACGCGGGGGGAGCCTGGGTTCAAGTAGCGCCTCCGGGCGCGCTTTCCGCCGGATGTGGGCGGGTCTGAGGATGGCTGATGGGGGCTGTAGTCCACCTCTACAGCGGCCTCAGAGCGACAAGAGGCGGCGAGGAAGACTACCAGCGGCAGTTCTGGAGGTAAGGGAGACTCTGCCCCTGAGCCAGGAACCAAGTAGGGACTGCTGCGTGGCGTGGCAAATGTGGACTGCGGTTCAGGATCCGTCCCCCCGCTCCACCGGGGGAGCCTGGGTTCAAGTAGCGCCTCCGGGCGCGCTTTTTGCCGGATGTGGGCGGGTCTGAGGATGGCTGATGGGGGCTGTAGTCCACCTCTACAGCGGCCTCAGAGCGACAAGAGGCGGCGAGGAAGACTACCAGCGGCAGTTCTGGAGGTAAGGGAGACTCTGCCCCTGAGCCAGGAACCAAGTAGGGACTGCTGCGTGGCGTGGCAAATGTGGACTGCGGTTCAGGATCCGTCCCCCCGCTCCACCGGGGGAGCCTGGGTTCAAGTAGCGCCTCCGGGCGTGCTTTCCGCCGGATGTGGGCGGGTCTGAGGATGGCTGATGGGGGCTGTAGTCCACCTCTACAGCGGCCTCAGAGCGACAAGAGGCGGCGAGGAAGACTACCAGCGGCAGTTCTGGAGGTAAGGGAGACTCTGCCCCTGAGCCAGGAACCAAGTAGGGACTGCTGCGTGGCGTGGCAAATGTGGACTGCGGTTCAGCATCCGTCCCCCTGGGAAACTGAGAAAAATCTTAACTTTAAGACTTTTGGTATTCACAGAAGGTATTTAGGCATCCTAAAGTTAGGAATCCTAACTTCTGTGAATACCGAAATGAGTAAGTGCCTTCTGTGAATACCAAAATGAGTAAGTGCCTTCTGTGAATACCAAAATGAGTAAGTGCCTTCTGTGAATACCAAAATGGTAGTAAGTTTAAGATTTTTTATTAAGTTAGTTCTGTGAATCGGGCTCTTAGCAAGGAAATCAAGGGCTCACAAGGGGTCCACCGAGACAGGGTCGGCCCCATTCAGCCAGCACCAATGAGAAAAGGAAGACCAAAGGCAGGAATGAGACAGCAAAGTAGAAGACCTGCAAGACCCCTACAGCAAGTCAACCACCCCCACGGAACACCCCTGTGCCAACAAGGTCCTCCTCTCAAGAGCCAAGCCTGTAGATGAAGCCAGCGCAACATTTCCACCGGGAGTGGAGGGCGCCACAATGGATAGGGCAGATCCGGAATAGGCCAGCACTCCTGAACAGCCATCTCGCACAGGAGAGAAAACCAGGGGTGGCAAACCCAACCGGGAACTACCAACACAATGAATGCCTTCTCCAGGTGGATCTTGCACAGGACACGCGGAATCAAGGAAACGGAAGAAAGGCATACAGGTGGCCGTTTGGCCAAGGGAACAACAGAGCATCCACCCTCCCGACCCCCGGGCATGGATAGAGAGCGCAGAAGCAGGGCATGAGAGCAATGACCTCGTCTGTGAACAAGTCCATCCGCAGAAGGCTAAATAGAGCCACCAGGCGCCGGAACACTGAGAACTTCAGGGAGAGGGCAGACAGAGGAGGAAACACCCGGTTCAGATGGTCTGCCACAACATTCTCCTTTCCTGGGAGATAAACAGCCTAGAGGGACAGGACCGTAGACTCTGCCCAGGAGATCAGTTCCTAGGTCAGCAGCCAAAGGGAGAGAACCCGGCAACCCCCCTGATGGATGATGTAATCCCGCACCACCTGGTTGTCTGTCCGAACCAACACATGCTGACCCCGGAGAGAAGGAGCAAACTCCCGGCAAGCCATCAGAACCGCCTTCAATTCCCGGAAGTTGAAGGAGCACTTCTTCTGAAGAGGATCCCACCGCCCCTGAACAGCCCAAGATCCCAGAGTCGTCCCCCTCCAGCCGAGGTGACTGGCATCGGTTGTGACCACCTGGGACGGGGAGACCAGGAAGGGAAGACCACTGGAGAGATGAGACTCCACCAACCACCAGCCCATGTCGGCCCGAATCTGAGTGGACAACACTACCGGGACCTCGTAGTCCCCTGAGCAGGGATCCCAGTGGGACAGGAGATGATTCACCAAGGGGTACAAGTGGAGGCGAGCCCAAGGCAGAACATTAATGGCAGCCGACAGCAGCCTCAAAACCCTCAACCAGTGTTGAACCGAAGCAGAATCCAGACCCAGGAGAAAACCCAGAGCCTGGCACAAGGTGTTTGTCGTTCCAGAGGCAGGAACACCATCCCCTGGAGCATGTCCAGCCAACCCCCAATGAAAACCAAGTCCTGGGTTGATGATAAGTGAGATTTCTTTAGGTTGATCAGGAAGCCATGGGAAAATAGCACCTCGCAGACCCTCTTGACATGAAGCGTCTCCTTGGAAAAAGAAGAAGCAAAAATCAGCCAGTCATCCAGGTACGGAAAAACCCTGATCCCCTCCCAGTGGAAGATACCCACCAAAGGGGCAAGAAACTTAGGGAACACCCTTGGGGTGGAAGACAAACCAAAAGGAGGTACCTGGAACTGGTAGTGGCAGCCCCCTACGCAGAACTGCTGAGAGGCTGGATGGATGGGCAAATGAAGGTAGGCGTCCCGAAGATCCAGAGATGCGATCACCTCCCCCTGAATCAGCGATGGCAGAATCTCCTGCAGAGAGAGCATTTTGAACTTAATATGGGGAATGAAAGAATTAGCCCGCTTTAAGTCCGGAACAGAACAAAAGTCCCCAGACACCTTCCTCACCAAGAACAGGATGGAATAGACGCTGCATCCCCTCTGAGACAGTGGAACTGGTAGAAGAGCTCCCTTGCTGAGAAGATCCTGAATGCTGGCCAGCAGGGCCACCCGCTTTACTGGAGAGGAAGAAATCGGGGTGGCGCAGAAAGCGTCCGGAGGAGTGGAACTGAAAAGAATGGAGAAACTGTCTCGGACAATCCGGGGAGCCCACAGATCCGTGACGGAGGACTCCCAAGCTGAGATGAAAAGGCATAGGCGCCCACCCACAGGGCAATTCTCTGGCAGGACCAGAAGATAGTCAGGGCTTAGGGGCGGAGGAAGAGGCCGCAGGCTGAGACCAGGATTTGTTGAAGAATGGGGTGCCCCGGTCGTGACCCCATCCTTGAAAAGGCACACTGCCCCTAGCCACAGATGTGAAAGAAAACACCCTCTTAGGCCCAAAGAATCGGCCCCTGAAAGATCTGATGGGAGCCAACAGCTTTCTGTTCTCCACCGATTTCTTCACCATGTCCCCGAATAGCTTAGACCCTGAAAAGGGTATCTTCATCAGTATCGCCTTCTGGGCAGCATCCGCCTTCCAGTGGCGAAGCCAGACCTAATGCCGAGTTTGGATTGCAGCGCCACCAGCTGTGGCCGCAGCCCCCAACATATCAAACAAGATATCAGACAGGAGGCGAGTTTGTTGCTCCATCAGCGATCAGCGCCAATGTAGGAACCACATCAGCTCCCTGGTCCAGCACCTCCGCTAAAGCCTGGAAGTCCTTCAACATGGACTGGACCTTGTATGACAAGTAGGTATACGTGCGGATGGAAAAGTTGGCCGCCGCATAGGCCAGTTTGGCCGCGGCCTCCACCCGCTTGTCAACCGGGTCCGAAGAGGAGGCGTTCTTGGAAATGATGGATCCCTGAGTGGTCAGCCCAGCCATGAGAGTGTTCACCTTCACGGAGAGAGGAAACTCCTTGGCAAAGTCCTGGATGGCGTAGCCAGGTACCTAGGGAAGGCTTGTTTATCAACCTCCAGCCACTCATTTTCAATAACCTTCTTGATGGAGGAATGCAGAGTAAGGGATTCAGGCTCCTTGCGTTGCTACTGTAAGAAGAAATCCTCTGAAAGCTCATCAACCGAAGGAGCAGGAAGCACCATGTTATCCTTGATGTGCTGGAGCACATCTCGCAGCTCCTGACCCTGGACATACTGACCCTGGAAGTGCTCATCCTACCCATCGACATCAGACACTGGAGGAGGGTCCAGGCGTGGACGTTTGGGGAAGAGGAAACCTGTCCTCCTTCCCACTCATAAAAGGCTGCCGTCACCGCAGCCTGGATCATAGCCTGGATGGACTGTTAGGACAGGGCCTCTGCCGGGACCTGGGAGCTTGAGCCAGCCACCACAGGAGTATCTGCCCCTTCCTTCATGAGCAAAATCGCAAGCAATCCACACAGGAGAGAAAGGAAGTCCGTTGCCAGAGCACAGCCATAGACTGAATGAGCAACAGGAACCTGATCTCTAAATAGGCGAGAAAAGGCTGCCACAAACCGCCCAGTGAACAGCAAGAACAGCTGCACCTGAATAGCAACCAGCCGCACGGGAAACCGAACAAGCCCGGGCCCGCCCCTAGGAGGCCGGACATCAGAAATGCAGCAGAATGTGGCCCCCACCCCATAGGCTGACACACCTGAATACTCGGTTGGAAGCCAGAGGACTGTGGTTGCCACCCATGCAGAGCCACGGGCAGGAGAGGCTGGGAGGAACGAGCCTGCGCCGAGAACTGCGCCTGTCCTGGATGCCAAGCAGGTAAGCCCCTGAGCTCCGAGGAGCTCGAAAAAGATAAGCGGAGCCCTGCCGCAATTTGTGCCGACCGCCAGCCCCTTGGGACTGACACTGCACAGGCCGCAGAGAGGCCCCGTCGGCCCTGTCACCGAAGGAAAAAAACACGGAGCTGTGCCCGGAGACCGTAGAACGCCCCGCTGGGTGCCCTCCACCCAACACATCATCCCAAGCTGCATCTAGCAGGGACTCGGGGAAAGCATCCCCGCTCGGACTGAGAACACCTGGGGCGGGGAAGCAGAAACAAGGAGGAACAGGCGGTGGACCCCGGGCAAGATGCAAACCGCGCAACCAACCTGCCCACACGGATGAGGGGTCAGAAGGGGCCACCAGGCAGAGCCCCATACCTCCATGGCCGGCCCCCTCGCTAAGCAGAGCTTAACAGGCCCTAGAGAGGACAACTGGGGAGGGGGGGCCCAAAGCCCAAGGTCCCGCTAAAGCAGGGCCACCAACCAGGGACCCATGTTCCTGCTACAGCTGGAACCACTTACCTGACAGCGCATCTGGAGAGTCAGTGCAGAACCACAAAACAGGCTGGGGGTTGGGCCGGCCCTCCTCTTATAGAGGTCAAGGGCGATATGGGTCGGCCATGTTGGGAAGGGATGGGATGCTAACTTTTGCTTTGGAGAGTTCTGGTGTGGAGCTGAAGCTCACTTTGTTGATCATGTGGCGAGGAAGACTTATAAGGAGGTAATGTGTATTTTCTTTAGTGCTCATGTGAATATTTTGTCATTTATTGTTCCAACATGGATTTGTGTTCTGGAGTCTGGGGAGAGCTCAGGGAGCACGGTGGGAGGAGGATGCAAGGACAGAGTGAGAGAACATAAGACATGGAAAGGGTGAGACAGCAATAGGAAGGTGATGTAGGATTAGGTAGCGGTCCAGAGAGAAAGAGATAAGGAAGAAAGAGAACAAAGCGGAAGAACAAAGGCAAAAGAAGTTGGATTAGGACCAACGAGGAAGTAAATTGGAAATAGAGGAGCTAGGACATACTGGTTAGATGGGTGATGATGAGAAATACAAGCAGTAATGGCCAAACTAGTCAGGCGTGAGTAGCTTCCCAGGTGGAGAAATCCTTTGCTTTCTAGTATGTGTAGGTTTTCAATTTTAATTAGAAGTGCACTATCACAAGCACCACAGTGCAAAAACTATAGAAGTACGTACATCTGTCATGAAGTCATTTAAAATATCGGATGAAAGATGGAAGGTATAAGGGAGTGGGTGAAGGTCAAAGGAAGAGAACAATGAAACAAAGAGAGAGGAAGATAGAAGGTGTAAAGTAGTGAGAGACATGGAACGGCCTGGGAGGAATAGAAAGAGTAAGAGGAGTAATAAGAAACAGGAAAAGGAGATGGACATGGAGGCAGAAAATAAAACGTGGATACAGCATAAAGTAGCAGGAAGGAATAGGCAGAGAAACAATTGCAGGGTCGTCAATATTAAGATGTTATAAGTCCCTTATGAAGAGCTTAGCATTCCAGTTTTCTACTTGTATTGTAAGGTGTTGTGTTTCATTTTATTTTATAAGTACACAACAACAAGCACCAGAATGCTAAGGAAAACATGAATGGATGAGTTACATACTCGTCAAAGGGCAATTCATCTAACACAATGATACTTATATCAATCTCAGCTTTATGCAAGGCTGTGTGGTTTTTAGAGTGCAAACAATTGAGTGTATGTTGAAACACAAAGCACTGAAGTAGATTGAATGAGTACACTGAGCCATAACAACCGGATGTGGATATAGAGGGTGAGGGGTGAAGGAAAAGTGAACTTGAAGGACAAAAGATGAGGGAGATAGGGTTTCAAAACGTGGGCCAGGGAGTGTGAGAGAGACCCCTTTATCTCACAACAATACCGAATTTGTAAATTCCAGTCTTCCCGTATGCCTGTGCACCCTATATTCACTAGATTTCTGTCTCCTCACGCAGGTCAATGACCACACCCCAATCTGCCACAGTGCCACATTCAGATTGCAGCTCTCCATCCCTTGTATTTGTAATTCACCGCCACACTCAATGTACAGAGAACTCCATTAGCAGGGCTTCACGATCAGACTTTTCCCTCTCCAACTCTTCAGTATCAGCACCACTACCACCATGTCAGTGATTTCCCCACCCCCAAGTATCACATCCCCATTATTAGCATCAAACCTTAGTTCCTATTTTTACCCACAATTAGTAGGGTTGTAAAAGAGTCTATATAAGGATTGTTTTTTCCCTTAAGAGAACGTGCACATCATCACATTTCTTTACGTGGAAACGTCTACGTAGTATTTTCAAGTGGACACTGTTGGGAAGCTGTGACAATTAGACTTTCAAAGAAGTACTCCTGTAATTTTCGTTTAATTTCAATAGAATTAGACAAGAACACAAAACAAAGGTGTAGATTTACCTAAGGTGTAGCTTCTGGCTTTCTTTTTCAATTAGACTCTGAAAACAGCCATACATTGCTACTTCATTCCAGTTTCATAGTCTCCATCTCCCTTTCAGATACATACTGTATTTGTTTGGTGCGTTTTTCCAGATTATTTGTCAATTTGTAAGCATCTCATGATGTTCAATGTGATTAAATAACACTGAACAATAGAATTATGGTGTGCAAGTGTATTAATGCCCACTGGTATTCAATTGTGTGTGTTCTTTAGAATCGTTCTACTGGGACCCACCTTTCTACTGTACTTTCAGATAAAAACAGTTTTCCAACCAATAGGAACCACTGTTACCTACAATTTGGGATTTAGTCTCCCAGATCCTTCGGCCTGGAATCCAATGTGGACCCCACAGTCTCAATGAAAGCATCAATACCCAGAGTGAATTACCTTGAAGAATGAATTATATGGTGACCTTGTACTCCAAAGGAAAATACGCTTTTGTCCCCCGCTCAAGGGGTGGAGGCATTGATTCAGGACTGCACACATAGTTCACTGGCATAAGGCTCCAAGTAGCTTAAATTTGTGGTATATCCAAGGTCCACTGGCACGAGAGCTGTGTGAAGCTGTAGGCCAAATATCTCTATGCATGGCAGGTGTCCTATCAGTACTTCACTGTTTTGTCGTTTGGGAGGTTACATTGTAGGTTACTATATCGTGATTCTTTACTTTGAAGGTAGCATTCCAGTACTTTAGTTAGAGCATTTTACTTTGCATGTAAGTTAGTTTTCAATTGTTCTAAGTGACTTAATCTTATTAGTATATGTGTGTGTGAGTGTTTGTGAGTTTTGTACACGTATACCTTATAACATTTTTATATTGTAAAGGTTAGTGCCACTTAGATTTTAAATTATTTTACAGCAATTTAAAATTAAATATAAGTAATTTTTTTTATTTATTATTTTTAAATACTCACACGCAAATTAAAATTAAAGAAATTACTGATTAATATGTAATTATTAGAAAATATATATATTTGACCTCTTATTAAGTGTTTATAGGGGTAGCAACACGTTTTTAGGGCTCAAGAATGGGTACAGAATCGGGGTAGTTTTGTTTTGTTGTCAAATTTTGTTGGCATTTTCATAAACAATACAGCACAACAACAGCAGTAATAGGGAGGTCGCAATTAACCAACAACAAATACAACACTGGTGTCCATAGGACAGAAAACTCTCCCATAATAGCTGCTCCCTTCTTCATGAAGGTCCAACGATCCAATGATACTGCCAATAACAACCCTCCCTCTCCCCAAACTCCACTTCCACTTACCCCTCCCAACTCTGGCTGGCTGGAGTAGTGATTGACTAAGCGAAACTGAGAGTGAGAGCGAAAATGCAGGGCGGAAAACAAACATGTTGCCCGTATGATCTACTGCTCTATGGTCCCCTGTCGCAAAACTGCTGACCCCAAAGGTTGGTAAAAATGCTCACCGGCTGGTACGATCGAGACCCCTAGGTGTGGTGTTACCTCAAAGAGAATTGTCGCTCTGCTGGTGTCTGTGTTGAATTCATATCATCACCTTCTTTGGGTGTTGATTCACTGTCTCAGGTAACAGCCTCTCATCTAAGCTCCTCTACAAGACCCTCTCAAGTTTTAGCCACCTCCATGGAACCCTGGCAACTCTTAGCCTCCCTAAGGTGGATAATGCTGTAATATTCTCCCCACGAGCTAGTTCTTTGGTCCACCCAATTAAGGGTAATTTGCAGCTTGATGAGTACAGGCCCCAGCTAGGCCCGTAAATACAAGGGTTCGCCCTCCTGTAACGAAAGCTAGAAGGAAGTTGGCACGGAAACTGCAAATACAAAGACAGAGTTTATTAACCCTTAAGGGTGGTCCTACAACCTACACAACACTCTTCAGTATTGCATAGAGTAGCACAAAGAACTTGCGTACATGGTCCCCTTTTATACACAACAGAGGGGCTCATAAGTGGGTGGATACAACATAGAGCAAAATTCATTACCATTTATGGACATTTTTGATACAGGATCAATATATGGGCGGAGTTAACAATTTCCTGAGCCCGCGAAAACATGGTCAAACAAGGACTAACTGATAACAGATGTGGTTAAGTCTGGACATGCGCCAGACGGACAAAGGAGCTATTGATAGACTGTTACTAGGCAGATTACAAGAGCAACTAACGAAAAGGTAGGACTCTTCTCGTGCAAAGCACGTGGAGACATGACAATACAAAATGGAGTCCGGGCATTAGTCAACATAAGACGAGAAACACGTTTTAACTAGAGAGAATTCATGTCTTCAGTGAATGCTTAATCATATCGCTGTTTTAGTTTCAACAGACGACCCTTTCAGCATTTACTGAAGACATTCGGCTTATTAGGATAATCATCATATATGTCAATTTTCATCATCTCTTCCACCTCCTTGCTTAAGTGTTTCTGATAGGTAACATTGGCAATAGCTTTCTTATCAGGAATACAAAATGACACACATAAAGATAAGAGTAAAGGACCACACTGAACACAAACGCAGCAGGAAAATAGAACTGCTACAATAATACAAAGACCAGTTAAGACTTTCCATCCCCATGTAGTGATCAATGCCCAAAACCATCCAGAAAACGTCCAAGTGCCATTTTCTGTATGGATCTCAGCTGCGATTTTATGCAATTTATTAATAGCGTTATAAACTGATGGCGTGTGGTCAGGAATAAATACACAACAACTACTTCCAATAATCCTACATGCTCCACCTCTGTCTGCTAACATAACATCTAATACCATACGATTCTGTAACGCAACAATTCTAGTGATTTGCAATTCTTCCGTAAGATTCCCAAGAGCAGCAGCAGCTTGATTTGTTACAGCCTCTACAACTCTTGTTAATCGTCGAACCTTCCTACTATTTAGAGCAGCTCCAACAAAGAAAAACAATCCTAAGTTAAAATCAACATACTGTTGTAAGCTAGTGTCGGTTTGGTCAACATCATCAATAGATAGAGTACGTTTATACCTATTTACAGTTACATTGTTCAATAATTTCAAGTCTTTATGATAGGATGCAGGTGCTAAGAATACAGGGGGTAATAAGAACGCTACATAACATACTCCGGACCAGCCGGCTGGTAAGCGATAATAACCCTTATTCCCACAAACGAAGTACGTATTATGGGAAGCTAAGAAAGTACTATTATTTAATCCATCTATATTCAACACAATAATACAGTCACTGACACCAACAGGAATATAACCCACATTCTGAACACACAGGTCCGCTTGAGCTTGTGCCACTTGAATTACAAATTGTTCATTTCCGACAATGTCTCTAGTGTTCATGAAGATGTAGGGGATCGATTCATTATCTGGTCGATATTCTTCCCACTCCCATATTGTCCCATTCGCTTGTGGATAGCCTTCTTTATCTTGATGACATTCCCTATTAAGTCTAAAAAGTAGTCGTCCCACTGTAGGTTTCCGTGTGGCAAAAAGCAAAGTGTACCATGCTCTACAAGAGCCATTATGAGAGAAAGGAAGAGGTATAAACGGCGTTCCTCCTTTCTTCTGATGAGCTGGCATCATACCACATATCCAACAGTTCGTAGCATTTGTAGCAACATGGGTATGATGCAACACCTGGATAAAAGTATTATTCAAATAAGACTGACGATGCTTCAATTCTTGATACGGAAGGGTGTAAAAGTAGTGCTCCTCAGGCACTGGAGTAGTCAAAACAAACAACTCACGGGCAGGAGTCACATCCTCAACAAACCACGTGGTTATACCAACAATAGCTACAATGATAATAAAACTCGTCGCACAAAAAATCTTCTTCTTCTCCATTTTGTAGTAAAAGTCAATATCTTCCTGAAACTATAAGGTTGTCAGAACTCTTCCCCTTAGGCAGCCGTTGATTTCTTCACCAGCGGGTCAAGACGGGTGTCACTACACTAATGCAGGGCTGATCCCCCCCCCTTGCCTCATTGGCTCTCCGTTTCACTAACCTAAGGGCCGTTCTGACAATGTGTCCTGATACAGAAAGAAATCACTTCCTCGGTCTGAGATGATATCTTCTACCTCCAGGAATCGCTTGGTCCGGGAAGAGCTCCTCAGTGTCGTTCGGTTCCACAGCACGGCTTGTCTCTGCAGTCAGGATTTCTCGATGGTCGGTCAATACAGCAGGCTCCACTAATCCAGGCGGCACTTTACGACAGTGCAGGGAGTGGATCCAGTTCTTCCGATTGGAGACCCGCACAGCTGTCCTCGTTGCGAGCAAGACTTGCTCAGGACCAACCCATCTCGGCTCCAAACTGTTCGTCCTTTCAAACACCTTGATCATAACATGGTCTCCAGGCCAGAGGTTATGTCCTTCACCTGTGGACCGATCAGGGAGCGCTTCTCGAACCTGTTGATGAATAGAAACCAAATTATCCGTTGACTGTGCCAGATAATCATTCATCATTACACAAGGTACATCATACACTGACTTCGGTTTCGGTGGACCCCAAATATTCATTGGGCGTCCGAACACGATCTCATATGGCGTGAGACCGGTCCGAGAATGCGATATCGATCTAATTGACAATAATGCCAGCGGTAAAGCGTCTGGCCAAGTCAAAGAAGTCGAAGCTTGGATCTTAGCGATCTTAAGCTTCAAAGTACTGTTATATTTCTCAACCAATCCCGCAGACTGAGGGTGAAATACTGCATGAAATTTCTGGGTAATTCCCAGTCCTTTCAGGACATACTTGATAACGTCTGATATAAAATGAGGTCCGTTATCACTCCACAACAATCTACAAACACCATATCGAGGGAAGAACTCCTTCAATAGCATCTTGGCTGTAGTCATTGCAGTATTGTCTTTCGTAGGGTATGCCTCAACCCATTTACTGAAGGCACAAACCACTACTAGAACATACTTCAGATTGTTACAGCGCTCAAGCTGAATGTAATCCATCTGCAAAACCTCAAAGGGTGCAGTAGGTGTTGCAAATCCTCCTGCTGGAGTTCGTGTACCCTTTCCTGGATTATACTTCAGGCAAATCATGCAAGTCTGCACTACCCTCTTTGCCGTACTAGCGATCTCCGGATGCTCCCAAACTCGTGTGAGTAATTTGACAATTGCGGAAGCTCCGACATGCGCTAGTCCATGTGCCATCTGAACCATAGGTTGTACGAAAGCTGTGGGTAACTTCCATTTATCCATCTGCTTATTTCTCCAACACCCTTCATCATCTAATTCTCCATCATTGGACCATTGCTCCCGTTCCTTATCGGAAGCGGTTCTCTGTATCTCCAGCACTTCTCTCCTAGCATCGTGCCATCTTTCTGCCAGTGACTTCACAACATACATTGCAGTAGAGTCAGGCTGCATCGCAGTCTCTCGTGCCACCCGGTCTGCCAAAGCATTCCCTTCTCCAACTTTATCAACCACCTTTTTATGGGCACTACATTTAACTATAGCAATCTTCTTTGGATATGTTAATGCAGTCAAAAGGTTGTGAACTAACTCTCCATACATTATCTGTGCTCCATGTGACGTTAGAAACCCTCTCTCCTTCCAGAGTAGGCCAAAATCGTGCGCTACTCCGAAGGCATAGCGGCTATCTGTATAAACATTCACACACAACCCTGCACTGAGCTCACATGCTCGTGTTAATGCTATCAGTTCCGCTGCTTGAGCTGATTTCTGCGGTATGCGTGCTGTCTCCACTATTGTTTGTAATGTGGTAATTGCATACGCTGCTGAAGTCGTACCATCTGGTAGCTTCAGGCATGATACGTCCACCCATAGTTCTCCATAAACATCTGAAAAGGGCATATCCTGGAGATCAATACGACCCTTTGTCTGTTCCTCAGTCACAAGAATACAGTCATGTGCTTTTCGTGCTTCAGACTGAGTTTCCGGGAACGGCAACAATGTGGCTGGATTTAACGTTGCACACCTCTTTAACGTAATATGAGGAGCCAAAAGCATCAACTCATATCCCGATAAACGAGCACTGGTCAAATGCTGCGTCTTTGTCTGATTAAGCAGGGCATCAACAGCATGGGGAACTAATACCAACAGCTTATGAGATAACACGATTCCCTCGCTTTGGCGTATTGACACAGCTGTCGCCGCAACCGAGCGAAAACAACCAGGCAATGCTCGGGCAACAGGATCAAGTACGGCCGAAAAATATGCACAAGGGCGCTGCTTGTCGCCGTGCATCTGCAATAAAACGGATAATGCACATCCATCTCTCTCATGTACATACAATGTAAAGGGCTTCGTATAATCAGGGGTACCTAACACTGGTGCTGAACAAAGGGCTTGTCGCAATTGCTGAAAGGCAATTTCACACTCATGTGACCAGGGAAGAGGAATTGGGGTATCTTTTGTCAAAAGTGCTAACAATGGTTTAACTATGTGTGAAAACCCCAATATCCATTGCCTACAGAAAGAAGCAAGACCCAAAAATGCACGCACATCCTTCTGTGTGGAAGGTACTGGTGTGTCCAAAATTGCTTGAATACGATCTGGTGTGAGTGCACGCCCCTCCTTAGACAAAAGGTGACCCAAGTAAGTCACCTTTGGTCTACAGAATTGCAATTTCTTCCTCGACACTTTGTGATTGTGTGATGCCAAAAAGGAAAGCAAGGATAACGTGCACTTCTCAAACAGCTCAGGAGTGTCGGCCGCCAACAAGATGTCGTCGACATATTGTATAAGGGCTACACCATCAGGCAGAACAAAGGAATCCAATTGTCGTTTCAATGCTTGACTGTAAATACTAGGACTCTCTGTATAACCCTGAGGGACTCTACAAAATCTATAAGATCGATTATTCAAAGTGAAGCCGAAGAGGTACCGGCTATCAGGATGAATGGGAATCGAAAAGAAAGCATTTTTCAAATCGATAGCTGAAAATGTGGTCGCCGTTGGCGGAACCAGAGTAAGCAACGTCGTGATATCAGAAACCACTGGATACTGAGGTATCACTATCTTATTCACCTCTCGTAAGTCAATAATAAAAAGATAAACCCTAGTATCGGTATCTTTCTTCAAAATGGGTAAAATAGGACTGTTGCAGACATTGTATGGGACTTCCTCCACTACTCCCACCTCGATCAAATCCTGCACAATCTGTATGAGTGCCTCCTCCCCCTCCTGGGAAATACGATATTGAGGGAGGCGTGGTAACACAGCACCCTCCTTGACACTAATGTGGACAGGCGGAATCACCATCTGTCCCACATCAGTATCCGAAGTGGCCCACAAAGTACGAGGGAGAGAAGCTAATACAGTATCCTCTGCAACCACACACATCCGTTCTGTCATGGGGTGATTATCGTTTAAGATCACACGTACTCCTGCAGGGGAGCAGCGGATCGTAGCTCTAAAGTACTTAAGCATATCAAGACCCATAATGTTGTCAGGCGTATTCGGGGCAAGCAAAAACGGACAGAGTGCAGAAAGCTGGTCAACCTGAAATGCAAGGGGTTGGGATAGAGGGCTTCGAGAGAGTGTACCATCAAATCCTACCGATGTAACCATTAAGCCAGATGGGGGAGCCCTCGGAACCAATTGTTTGGACAGCGCACTGCGAGTAGCTCCTGTATCAACTAGGAACCGATCAGTAGAACCCAGAACATTTGCTGTAACATAAGGATCCCTCTGATCAACTGGCACTTCAACTGATTCCAACCCCCACCCAACGCAATCCTATGCATGCTGCGAATCATGGTACCCAGAGCGGTCATTCCCAGACATTTGATACTGATTTTGCCGATCAAATACATTAGGTCTATCTCGTTGCTGCACGTTAGGCTCAAATCGAGCACGATCATTGGAATTCCCTCTGAAATTCGAAAAGCCCCCTCTACCTCTCGGCGGTCCCTGACCACGTCCCTGACGAGATGCATATAATACCGGACAATCCCTGGCCCAATGACCCAACTGTTTGCAATACGCACATTGATTTCTATTAACATCCGACCGACCCGAAGGGGGGCCATAAAATCCTCCTCTACCTCTCTCAACACCCCGACGAGGCGGACCATACACTTGTGCTAACATCACCTTAGTTTTCAAATCTTTCGATTTCTTCTCCTCATTCCCCTTCGCTTCTTGTTCCTGACGCTCATAATACTGAGCCATAGTCAGGAGGGATGCCGGAGACGAGGTGGACCAAGAACTTTCACTCGCTTTTAATCGAGCTGCTGTTCCCGGTAATAAATTCGCCACATATTTATCAACAAAAAGATGTCGACCCGTATCATCCGTAAGTGACTGGCCACTGAAATCATGAAATGTTTCCTCAAAACGCGTAAAGAAGTCTGAAACTGATTCATCAACCTTCTGTTTACACTAACATATTCCAGTCAATCTTTTTAGGGGGAATAATCGTTTTCAACTTAGTCAAGATAGCAGCAGGAAGATCTAAAATAAGCTGGGGTGGTTTTTGCGCGGGCTTTCTCTCCCTATCCTCATCCTCAATCTCAGACCATTTGGCCTTAAAAACGGCTTGATCATCCACCTTCCGCACAGATCGCCACATATCCGGTGGTAAAATGAGCCCAAAGAACAAATCTATATCTGCTAAAGTCATAGTACAAGAATTCAAGGCCTCTTCGACCTCTTCATAAAAGGCCGCTGGATTCTTGCGGGGGTCAGGCAATGCATTCTTCAAAGCCATAACATCAGTCCTATGCCAGGGAGTATAAACCCAATTATACACAAAATATCCCCTAGCATCAGGGGAAGACATGTCTGAACTAGTTCCTGCTCCTTTAGGAGGAACATACAAAGGTGCCGCCTCTCGCATCGGTTTAGCATGCACTAGTTCTCTCTTATCTGAATGGGAGGTAGACGATTGTTTCCCGCCGACGTGTGAATCCGATTGCTCCTTCTCCCCTGTCTTTTGGCGTGCTTTCTCTTTGAGTTCAAACGCCACGTCCCGCAATGCAAACAGCCGTCGGACCGCATCGGGTACCTTAGAGGGAGAAAAGACACCGTTACGTAATGCTTTAGAATCTGATACTACATCATCAGGCTCAAAAAACATCAGAATATTTCCGAAAGGCAGTAACCACTTCATCAGAAAAAAGTTTCAACAAAATATAACTCTTCTCTATCCTGCCAACTTTCCAAAAATTCCAATAATTCAGGAAGAGGTAGCTTGCCCTTAAGCGCACGAAAAGAAATTTTCCGAAGCTCACCCATACGATCAGTTGATAACATGGACCACGTGTCTACCTTATCCGAAACCGATCCAGAATCCCGTGACCTCGGGGCAGACGCGCCAACATAAGGGGGTGGAGAGCGATCTAATAAATGAAAATCATCTTCAAGATTAGTAAGAACAGGATAAAGTGGCTGGCGGACAGCATATTGACCCGATACTTGCAACCTACGCTCTTTCTCTTGTCTCTCCGCCAGTTCTCTTTCCTCCCGACGCTTCGCTTCCTGCGCTCTCACATGATCATTTTTCCGTTGCTCTTTATCAATCAGCGCTTTCTCACGTTTCTCCCGCTCACGCACTTCCTTCACCCATAACCGCACTCATTCAAACATGTCTTGCCTAGCACGCCGTTTACACATACACTATTCCACATACTCAATTTTACGCATATCAAACGATCCATACAAAGGCCATCGTAACTCAGGATCCTTTTTGGTGTATTTCCTCCACACTGTGCTGTACATTAAAGAGGAAAGACCATGCTTCACATACATATCCCTATTAGGAGTCCCCTCTGGGGGGGCTGGAGCGGATTCCTCAAGATTTAACCGGTTTCCAAAGCAGCAGCACCACTTACGAAGTGCGCTAAAAGCAGGCATGCTCAAAAATAATGCAAAATGCAGTATTATCAAAAATGGCACTTAAACGTTGCGCCGTTCAAATTTAAACAACACCGGAGAAATATCTCCACATTACCTGCCTATATGTGTTGCAACGCATATATTCCCACAGTAATCAATACAATATATGACCGGTCATCACAAATCAAAACTCAAATAGCCAACCCAGGCTTCAAAACTCGGAGCAAGTACCATACAACGGTTCTTACCAATCAAGAGCGTCCAGATTCCAACTGCCAAGTTCCAAAATTCGCCCAAACGGCTATCACACGGCAAACCGACAGAAGAGGTCTCAGTCGAGGACCGGCGCCACCCAGATGGTCAGCTCGGAAGGGAACGAAGAAACCTCGGGATGCCAGGACTAAAAGACGCCGCTGACAGTTATCACATCCCCGGCCAAATTCCTCACCTTCGTCACGACCAATCCTTCGAGCATCCGAGTCGCCGATGAGCCCCACGTGACGGGCGCCAATTGATGAGTACAGGCCCCAGCTAGGCCCGTAAATACAAGGGTTCGCCCTCCTGTAACGAAAGCTAGAAGGAAGTTGGCACGGAAACTGCAAATACAAAGACAGAGTTTATTAACCCTTAAGGGTGGTCCTACAACCTACACAACACTCTTCAGTATTGCATAGAGTAGCACAAAGAACTTGCGTACATGGTCCCCTTTTATACACAACAGAGGGGCTCATAAGTGGGTGGATACAACATAGAGCAAAATTCATTACCATTTATGGACATTTTCGATACAGGATCAATATATGAGCGGAGTTAACAATTTCCTGAGCCCGCGAAAACATGGTCAAACAAGGACTAACTGATAACAGATGTGGTCAAGTCTGGACATGCGCCAGACGGACAAAGGAGCTATTGATAGACTGTTACTAGGCAGACTACAAGAGCAACTAACGAAAAGGTAGGACTCTTCTCGTGCAAAGCACGTGGAGACATGACAATACAAAATAGAGTCCGGACATTAGTCAACATGAGACGAGAAACACGTTTTAACTAGAGAGAATTCATGTCTTCAGTGAATGCTTAATCATATCGCTGTTTTAGTTTCAACAAGCTTAGCTAGGATAAGGCCCAGTTCCAGAAACCTGGATGTTACCTCGAATTTAGCTGATCGTGGGAACAGCCCCAGAAGACACATCCAGGGTGACAGGGAAATGCTATGGACCGTAACATCATTAGGAAGGTGAACCACAGCTCCCCAGTACGCTGTAATCTAGGGGCAATTCCATATCATATGTAACAACCCTACCTCAAAGCTTCATATCTGGTACACATAGACTGGGCAGTTGGGAAGAATCTATTAATTCATTCCAGAGTATGGTATGCTCTATGCAAAATATAGAAGCTGATAAATTTGAATCTCACATTTCTGGATACCTTCGGCATATGCTCTAGTACCTTCATCCAAGTCTCCTCTGCAATGGGTATGCCCACATCAGTTTCCCACCCGTCCTTCAGGACAGCTAAAGGTGTCTCCATGTCAGTTCTCAAGGTCCGATAAAGGCCCTCGATACGTTTATGGTTCATATCTCTTTATTGGCATTGTCATATAAAAGGTAGCAACAGGTAGAGAGTTGCAGCGCTTTGCTTATGTGGTAAATTGCATTGATACCAACAAGAAGGCAGAGATAAATCCCATTCCCAACAGGAACCCTCCATATTCCTACCCACCTCTAGGTACTCAATGTGATGGACCAAAATGTGGGTGACACTACAGACCTCTACTAGATTCCGTTTAACTAGAATCTACCAGTGGTGCTGGGGGACAATGTCGGTCAGGCAGAGTAGGTGTAGGATTTTGGGATAGATAAGCTCCCGAAATTCTGCATAGAGTAGCGCTATAAATAGGTACCAAATCTCCCCATGCGAGGCACTGTGGGCAATGAGAGAGAGCGTAATCTTTTACATCCCCAGTATATGACAGAGGCGGTGGAGCCATCCTTGGTGTATTGGAGTATGTCTTGTGCCCCAATGTGTTAGTTTGTTCTGGAGTGCAGCTCCCAGCGCCAGTCCTATCTGTCTTCCCCTACGGGATTTTAATGGGAAGGTAAGTGGGTTAGGTAGTCCATGAATCGTGTAAGCAGAGAATCTGGGGAGTTGCGTTTCTAGATGTAAATCAATTTCACTGATGATCTTGGTCCAGTATTCCCCTATTTTAGTTCAATCCCATAGTAAGTGTAGCAGCGTTTTGGGGAAGTGCAGTCCCTCCAGCAATCTGGACTCCTCTCTGGGTTCCCTTTGTGTAGGTGTACTGGCATGAGGTACCCGTATGTGGCTATCTTGCTGGTGGTATTATTAATACTAGCTGCATTGCGTGCTGTGTGTTGCGCTCTATAATACACCGCCCCCCATTCTTTCAGCATCAATTGCTTCCCTAATTCAATCTCCTACCTCACTTGACTCTCAATTTGGAAGTGGCAAGGCAGTTTTGCACAAGATGCTATAGAGTTCAGTAATAAGCCGTTTACCCGAGGTTTTGGTCACTAGCCACTTCTCAAAAGATGTAAGGTATCTCTGGGCCCCTAGGCGACTAGTTGGGTGCATCAGCCAATGTTGCACTTGCAAATAGTGCATTACCCAAGATTGACGTCAAAGGAGATGGGAAGGTGAAAGGCCCTTACATTGTCCCACCTGATCCAGACCTCTATAGTAGCCCTGATAATGAGAGCTCAGTAGAGGCTCCTGGGGCGGTGAGACCTCTTCAAAAGGGATCCTTCCATAGTTGCTGACATGCTATAACCCAATCTTAAAATAGGCTGCACTTCTCTGATTCCTTATGACCCCATGCCACCAAGTACCATAGCTGTGCTGCTTGATAGTTTTGTAGGAGGTTAGGAAGACCCAAGCCCTTGTTGACAGTGGGTTGGTTATTCTGCTCTTTTCGCATTGAGTCGGGTGTCCGTCTATCAACATGATTCATTTCTCCCTGCAAGGCCTGGATCATTCCTGTAGGGAGTGTCACAGGGAGGGTCTGGAATAGGAATAGGACCTTGGGCAAGTCAGTCATTTGAAGGGGCAGACACCCTTCTGAGCAAGGAGAGCCGACACTGCTTCCATAGGGGCAAGTTTTCTTTAAGGTGTTGAAGCAAGGGCCCATAGTTTAAAACGGTGGTCGAATGATAGTTGAATACCGAAGTATGGGATGAACATGGGTGCCCATTGTATTGAATAGTTTATTACGAGTTGTGCCACAGTCGCTAGCGATGCCAAAAGGTTAAGAGCCTGGGATTTACCCACGTTGACACAGAACCCCGTTGCCTGGCTGAAGGTCTCCATTTCGGCTAGAAACGTCAGGAGGGCTGTGATGAGGTTATCTAATGCTACCAGAACGTCATCTGCATACAGGCTGATGGTATGTTGTTCCCCACCAAATGTGGCCCCAGTGATGTCTGGATTGTCCTGAACCCACTGGGCCATCGGCTCCATGTAGAGGGCAAACAGCTGAGGCAAGAGTTCACACCTCTGCCTTGCGCCTCTGGGAAATGGCACAGAAGTGTGTTTGTTTACTCTCACTGAAGTGCTAGAATAGCTCAGATATAAGTTTAGCCTCCCCCGCATAGATGCAGATAAAATTGCAATCCAGATGAGTTGTAGGCTTGGCTGAATCACCTGGCTAACGGTGCTTCAGCGGTGCCACCAGTGCTCCGTTGGGGCTCTGCAAGGAGAGGACTTACAGCGGACTAAGAGCAGAATCAAAAGTGGTATTGGTGGTAGCAGTATTGGTGGAAAAACAAGAAGCCAAGCCCTCTCCACCTGCTGCCCGCTACCTGCCTACCGATTGCTCCATTGTTCACTATTTATCATTGTTGTTCATCATTCCCCTATCTGACTGCTATAAATCAGCCCACTAATTAGACTACTCCCAGACTTAGAGCCCGACAGCCACCTTTTCGACAAACCTGCTAACTGGCATAGCAAGGCTGAGTGGCAGAAGCGGCAAAGTAGTCAGGAGGAGGGTCGGGTCCTCCTCCCTACCGCTGACCACACACCAGTGTACCTGGCATCAGTGAGAGGGAGAAATAGCAGCAGGCCAGTGCAGACCAGTGTGTCTCTTTGCAGAGAGACCGTAGAGACCTAAAATACCAGAGAGACATGCAGCAGCTCAAGTGCGGTGCTAAGGTGAGGACCTAGTGGGCCACGGCTCACAGCTAGCAGGCACGGAGGGGGCTGGTATCAGACCGGTGCAGCTTGTGCCTTTCTATCACATGACCGCTTACCAGCCCCACTCCTCTGTCGTCCCTGTCCATCAGGACTGCACCCTGTTTAAGTGCTCATCTGTGCTCATCTCCCTGCTTCCAGCCCCCTGCTGACGGCCCTTCCTGTCTTTCAGCACTCAGCCACGTCCTCAGCTGTGCTACCATCTTTTCTGTCTGTTACTTGGCTTTCCTACTTGTCAGCCGGCCAGCCAGCCTCCAGGTTCCAGTTGGCCAGCCAACCTCCAGCTATATGCTGATTTCTACCTAGCACCATTATAGAGCTCAGGACCACTCCAGCTACCGTATAATCCAGCCCAAAACCCCACTCAGACTTTTGGACTTTAGGAAATGTATCTACCTCAAGATTTCCTTCAGACTCACATGGTATTACATAGCGGAGTATTACGTTATATCGCACTGATCATCACACCATGTAGCATTACACAAATAAGTACATCTTGATTACCTAAGTTCCAGACCACAACATGAGACCTGGTAGAATGAGAGGACCCTTCCAACAACACGACAAATGGGAGCCGCGCTTCTATCACTGACACGGCAAATGCTGAGACAGCCACCACAGGACTCCTGGCACTTTCAAGCCCTGAATACCCTCATTTCAAATGCATTTGATTCATCCTAGTGTGGAGGATGCCCCCCCCCAACAAAAGGAAATAACCATAAAAATACCAACCTATAATGCACACCAATTTTTTTTATCTTAAGGACCAAGCTGCAGTTATCCTTAAATCTAACACAAATATCCCAGGCTTACCGTCCCCCTTGGAACCAAGCATTATCAAACAAATTGCTTCACGTGGCCTTTCACAAGGAGTGCCTGACAGGTCTGACCCTAGGCAACTAATACTCAGTCATACTCAGTCATCTGCAACACTCATCCAATGCAGAAGGAGAGCCCCAAAAGAGCTTGCATGGGGGCCAAAACTAAGGCGCTCGATCCATCACGCTGCAAGCAACAAAATGAAAAGGCAAGAACAGTCACAGAAGAAGCCTCACCGGTGCACTCTTAAGCTACATAGCGACATCATCCCCTTCAGGTCACAGCAGTGCACCAAGAAATCACTAAAGAAAAACTGGCAACTACTATAGAAGGCCTCACGGGTAGCTGGTTAAACCTTCACCGATTCCTGGTTTGGAGAATCAATTAATCCAAGAAGGCTAGAACAGCACTGCTACCTCTCAGGCTTTATCTTTAGACACAAACAGCAACCAGGCAACCCTAATGTACCCAGAGTACGAATCCAGAGTGCTCTTTCACTTAGTGGATCATGGGAATTATCCTCTGCTACTGAGCCAAATTCCAAAAAGAAGTAATCTGTGTTCCAACGATATTGTCTTTGTGGAGTTTATGGCTCCCACCCCAGGATATTCTAACAAACCACCAAGGTCTCGTGAATGTCCGCGTTGCAGCAAAAAGGTACTGGCAGCAGCAAAGACGCTCAAAAGTTGGGAAATACAGGTGTCCCCTTACAGAGAATCAGCCTACCTGCTTATTTCAGCCATGGACATGAGGAACAAAAATATCATTAGCCCTCAAAACACACGCTCAGTTTTAAGAAACGCTCTGAGCAAGTTGCCCAAGTTCGTCAGCGTGTGCAATGCTCCACTTGACCTGACAGCCAAAAGGTCGCCATTAAAGGATCACAACTGGAGCTGGATCTCCAGAGCCCTAAACAAACTCAAAGCACAAGTATGAATCAGTCCCACAGCAGTAGCTTCAACGGGGCTAGCAGGAACACTTGATATATGTTCATGGAACATTAATGATCTGTCAGATAAACTTGCTGATACAAGACTTTAGATTTTCTGGTGTCATTCCAGATCATTCCATCACAAGAAACCCGGGCAAAGATGATACCTACGATCCCAGGTTATCACAGCTTCTTAGTATCTGCAACAAAAGAAGCTTCTTACGGCAAACATTGCTGGGGACTGGCAATCTACATCCAGGCCTGAAAGCTGATCACATAACGAAATCCACATCATGGAGCGGCCTGCAAATTGAACAAACCACTCTTAGACCAGGCTCAAGGATGCTCAACCTGGCACCTATGAATATCTATGTACCCCCAGAAGCGAAAATCAATCAAATAGTCATTGATCATCTAACAAAAGAAATCTGTCACCTCCAAGAAGGGCCCCTGGCAACTGAAGTAATTCTCTCAGGGGACTTCAATATGAATCTGCTTGGGTCACAGCAAGATGAAGAGTTTCTAATCTCTCAGAATGCGTATTGATAAATTCTGGCAGAAACTCAAAATCTTTACTTTAAATGCAACAAAATGGTTAGAACGCTCATAAAGGAATTAGAGTTTCTCAGAGCCAATATTGGGCGTTTCCCGACTGACAGGCCTCCTTCCTTCACATTTCATAACCACACAACCAGCTCCCCTAATACACTTCACTGTGCTCCGCGCTCCCCTGATCCATCTTGTCATTAGCTTCTCCACAATACACAGGGGAGAAAGCAACCATCTTTTTCAAAAACATTGCCTTGCTATTATTCCAGATAACCATCCATTAAACTAAAACAAATGAGAGGTACTTACTCACAGAAATGCATGAAATAGTGGACTATTACACACCACTAATTTACAATATCCAATTTTTGAAATAGAAAAAGAAAAATCTTAGAAATGCACTGAAACAATCCTACGTTAGAGAACGTTATAGTAAAAAAATAGAATTTAACATGACAGTACTCATATGATAAACCATCTAGCACAATTTATAGACTCTCTGAATCAGCGAAAATAAATTCTTAGCTCATCTGCTCGAGACGTGGTAACCTACAGCACCTGGGACTAATTCACTCCTCAGTTTGTTACCCAGCACACGACATCAGGAAGAGCGATAATGACGAACGCAAAAAGAAAACTAAAATGATCAAAGTGCTTTGTAAACCAAGCCCTGCGGGCTTACCAAAAAAGTTCAAAAGTACTCCTTGAAAGTTAAAATGATAAAAGCAAGGTCCACCTTTCGAAAATGCAGTTGGAAACAAAAAGAGAGGCTAACAACAAACTTTGTGCCAAACTTCCACAGGATTTAAATACCAACAAACATGAGATATTTTGGAGCAGAGCGAACAACTAAAACGACCTGTGAAAAACTAAAACAACAATTAACATCCAAGAAGAGGGCAGGTATACGAGTATGTCTCAAAGTACTTTGGCCAATCTGAGAGCATGCTGAATCTGAGAATGACTACAGCTAATCAGTCAGTGGCCTCACCAGAGCCTCAAAATATCCTGAGCGTAATACAGGCCTTCAGTCCTCTGAAATTCCAGGCAGCAACAGTTGAACGCCAGATCTCTAGAAGCCACTGTGATGGAGCACCTGGCCAAAATGGCCTTCAGTCATCCATTTTTAAAGAGGTCAAATCTTTCTGGGCAAATAACTAGGAGTCAGTATTTGAGGGTATAACCACTCTAAGGGCCATATGTAGGAAGCCAAATACCGGTCGGTAACGGCCGATTTTCGGTAAATATCCCGTTACCGACCGGTATTTAGGCTTTTGCTATGTAGGGGGCATATTTCAGGATTCGGTAATTTACCGAATCGGTAATTTTACCGAATCGGTAAATACCGAATCCAGAAATGGTATGTAGGGGGAGTGTCTCGTTGGTGTGGGGATTCGTTATTTACCACCAACTAAAAGTTGATGGTAAATGACGAATACCTGTAAAAAAGCATTTTTGTGCAATGTGAAGTGTGCAATGTGGCAGACATACATGCCCTTAGGGCATGTATGTGCGCCACATGTGCACACATGGACGAATCAGGGGTGCAACAGGGTGTCAATGTGTCACCCTGCCACCCATGATGATGCCTCCCCCATTACCGATTCGGTATTTACCGAATTGGTAATGGCAACTGGCTTCCTATTCATTCCTATGGGCCTCCAGGCCCATAGGAATGAATGGGAAGCCAGTTGCCATTACCAATTCGGTAAACACCGATTCTAAAATACCGACATTTACCGAATCGGTAATAATTTACCTACATTACATTTACCGATTCATAAATACCGAATCGGTAAAATTCAGTATTTAAGAATCGGTAAATGTAATTTACCTACATCATCCCCTCTTCTTGGAAAGGCTCTACTACCACCTCGATCTATTAAGGTAACAATGATGCCAATCCAGCCAATTACCAACCTATTGCGATCTATTAAGGTAATAATGATGCCAATCCAGCCAATTACCAACCTATTGCGATCTATTAAGGTAATAATGATGCCAATCCAGCCAATTACCAACCTATTGCGCTCTTGGATGAGTCAAAATACTTTGCTGGCTGTCTCCTCAAGGAGCTATCACCATGGACTGCTGAAAGACATTTGAATCCATTTAGCCAAACAGGATTTGCAAAGGGGATGGGAACTAATATCAAACTTGCTGGCTCTATCACTACTGTTCGATCAACACAAGAAAAGCAATAAGTCTCGCTAAGCCACACAAAAGTCAGTATTCGGAGACTTTTGAATGCTACTTCTTTATATTCCAGCACAAGCTCAATGGAAATCAATTTGAAGAAGACAAAAATCAGGATTTTAGGTAAACCTCCCTTGAGCTCCCATCAGTGGATTCTGCGAGATAGGAGAGTTGAGTTGGTAACAGAACATACATATTTGGGCATGCTTTGGGATAGACAAGACTCCCTTAAGCAACATAAGGAGCTTGTGCGAATGTAAGCTAATTCCCTCACTGCAGCCTTCCAATGCCTAGTCTGCAATTGTGTCATTGACATACATACATATACTGAAAGTTGTACAGACCAAGTTAGCACCAGCAGTAGCCTATGGCAGCGAAGCATTGAGAGGCAGAGACCCTTCTCACTTCAAACACATTATCAGGCTCTTTAAGTTGGTCTTCTTACTGCCACACGGCTTGTCTCCAGCCCAATTGTGATTAGAATTTGGTCTCACTGAACAAACTCTGGTGAGGCAAGGACCATTTATGAAACTCTGCAACAAACTAAAAAATGCTGACACCGGAACACTGAATGATCGCTTTTGGGAAGAAATCAGCAGGAAAAATGACTCCTCGGGTGGGAGCTAGCTTTCTTCTTCCTTAACATCCCTTGGATTAACCCAAGAATGGAACCAACTATTCCCTAGTCAAGGCCACCATAAACAGGAGAATCACCTCCCTACTAGCTGACAAAGAGGTATTCTCAATGCCCATACCTGGGAGCATGCATCAAAGCCCGGACTACAAGGTCCTTTCCTAAATATCGCCTGGGCTGTCTATCATCACTTTTATGTCTGCCACCATGGCCACGCCCTACCAGCACACAGGCCTGTCGACTGCGTGAACAATCCCCTGAAACTATAGTACATCAAATCTGCACATGAATCAAACTCGAAGGATTGCAAAGCTATATTAAAACCAGCATTAAATGCTAGGGGGCCGCGACAATGCAGGCAGCGCAGGCCATCATAGCCTGCAACAATCCCTCTGACATTCAGTCAAATTGTAGACAGGTGTAATATCTGACAAGACTAGAACTGGAAGTCACCCATCCAACAGGCGGTAAATCATCCGAGCTGAATCCGGTACCCTGAACCCTCTTTGCACAAGAGTCTGCTTGCACTGTCACTTTATTACGAACAAGATTTGAACTGAAAATCAACCATCTAGCAGGCAGCAAGGCGTTCTTGCTGAATTTGGGACCCTGAGCCCCTCTGCCCAAGACTCTGATTGCACTGCCACTCTATTGCGAGCTCTAGCACATCCAAACGCTGGCACATTACGCACTTTAAGCTGATTCGCCTCTTCTGAATGGTCGAGGGGGCAGCTTTTACACATTCTACCAGCACGCCAAAATAGTAATCAGGCTTGGGCGTTATGTTGTGGCCCGCCTTTTACAAAAAACTCTGCATGCACTGCCACTTTATTGCGAACAAAACTCAAACTGAAAATCAACCATCTAGTAGGCAGTAATGCGTCCAGGTTGGATCCGGCATCCTGCCCCCCCCTTTGCACAAGTCTCTGACTGCACTGCCACTTTATTGCGAACTTTAGCAGAGTCAAATACTGGCATATTGCGCACCTTAAGTGGATTAATTGCTTCTGTATGGTAGAGGGGCAGTCTTCCTATGGTCTATTAGCCCGCCAGAATAGTAACTAGGTTTGGAACTTTATGGTGTGAAATTTTAGTTCTGAATTTGTAACAATTAGTATTTCTGCATTATAGGGATTTATACACAGCTTATTGTATATATGTCATCTTTGTTTTGCTTAATTAGCTTCTGTCAGCAATTTAATGTTTTTAAACACATGTATTGGGTTTCTGGTTTTTTTATACAAAGGTTTTAATTAACTATGTATTCAAATAAATAAACTTGAAAGTGCTCCTTAAAAGAGGAAGTGACCCAGCAATATACCAAAATAGGCCTGTATCTCGGCAAAAGACATCAATACCTCAGCTCTATACAAGTAGCCCAACCGCCCCACATCTCGCTCTGCCCATGTGGCTAAGTTACCCTGGCAATACAGCGTGAGAATGGTGAACAACCATCCAAAGTTATGTCTGGAGAATATGGACTCTGTGTCGTAGTTTTTTGCAACCAACGGGTACAGCAGTACTTAGTCACCCCCCATAGGTCACCTGGTGATGCCTTTACCTGCTGGGGTTCCAGGAGCAATTGGAGCATTTGGAGCGGGTGTCCCCAGGTCACCCCACTACATCACCCATTGGGTCTGGGCTGCTAGGTAGTAGGACTCGAAATCCGGGGCCTCCAGGCCCCACTGTCACTGGTCGCTGCAGCTTAGTAAGTGCTACGCATCGCCCACTGGTGGACCAGATGAGATCAGTAAGGATGGAGTCCAACTCTCGAAATGTCACCTGAGGGACAATAATCAGCAGGGTACTAAACAGGTAGAGGAGCTGTGAAAGGTCCACCATTTTGGCAATCGTCACTCTCCCAGCCACTGATAGCAGGAGAGTCTTCCAGAAACCCACTATTACTCAAAGCAATGTCACTGCTGTGTCTATATTACCCTCAACCAGGTCAGCCCCCATGCTCCATGAAAAAAATACCCAAGTACCTAATTCTGGTGGGCTCTCACGCTATCCCTTGAGCAGCGGGGAGGTGGAAACTCGGTCCGGATGTATTGAAATTAAGTTAGTATTCTGCCAATTAGCCTTGATGCCGAATGGGTCCCCAAGGCTTGGTCCGCATGTATTAGGCGAGGCATATAAGGCAGTAGGCGTGTTGCCACCACTCTACTCAAAACCTTGTAGTCTACATTTTGCATCGACAGGGCCCTCTACGCCTTGACATCACGAGGACTATGTTCAGGTTTCAATGGTGGCACTATCAATGCCTCGCTACCCAAAGTTGGCAAGGAACCGTTGTGTATGCAACCTTGTAAACTATGCCATACATGGCGCCGGGAGCTCTATATACGCAGCGGAGAACACCACGGGGAGTATATTGTTGCCAGGAATCTTCCCCTGGGCTATACCCTTAACTTCCGCTGCAACTTCCTGGGGTGTGATGTCACTTCCCAGGTTATTGCCCTCCTCTCGAGTTAGTGTCGGCAATTGTAAACGCTGAAGACATTCCCAGACCCCCTTTCCGGTATTGTGCTCAGGGCTGGTATACAGTTCCGCATGATAGTGCCTAAAAACCTAATTAATGACATCTTGCCCATAAACCTGTGTCCCCTATTCATTGTCAATTTTCAATATGCGTGAGCCCCCTCTAGCATGATTAGCCAACCATGCTACCAAAAATGCCTCCAACTTGTCCCTTTGAGCATGACTTTCTAGCATGTATTCTTTGTAGTCAAAGCACCAGAGGCGCTCTACCTTCTCCACTAACTGCTCCCTCTCATCTAACATCTTACTCTGCAAATCCGGGTACCCATATCTATCCCTCCCTGCAGGTGATAGGATCTCCTCCTGGGTGTTAACCACTGACACCAGTATACAGCGCACCACCACTACCGTCGCAAAACACTGCCCCCTATTCACCATCTTACAAGCATCCCTTTCCTGCAAGACAGAGGTGGCTGAGACAGCATTATCTCAAAATAAGTCTGATCTCACTCATCTACAGTGTGGCAAAATACCTGATCTTCCAGGGATCCAACGATCAAGCACCAACTAGGGATAGCAGTGCGGGACTTGACCCAAACTAGGGTTATAGCCTTAGGGTTGTGATTGGCGATCATTCCAGCTAAATATTCATACTGGACAGCTGCCACATGTACGTCTGGCGTACAGAGGAAGGTGTTGAGCCAAACATGGAGCTCATGGAGTGCAGAGAAGTAGGAATAGTCATAAGCCTGTGGTTGGGTCAACCGCCATGTTCCCATCAGTCAACACTGCAATTGCCAGTCTCCAATCCACTGTGCCAGGCACCAATACAGGACAGCGGATGGTGGGAGCGGTCTAGCTGCAGATTGACAACTCCATTAAAGTTCCCTCCACTATTCAACACACTTGGCATATGTAAAACAATTATCTGATATATCCTATCTAGGAAGTGTGCTTGGTCAGAATTTGGGAGCATATACATTGATAAGGGTGATGTCTCGACCTCCCAGACGCCCCTTAAGGAGTACCAAATGTCCCGCCGGGTCGATTGACTTGTGCAAATCCTGGAAAGGAAATCCAAGGTGCTCCCAGATTAGTACCCTCCTCGTAAACACTGAGGATAACGTGCAGTACGTTTGGCCCCACCAGCGCTTGTGCAGTGCTGCTCCATCGGCTTCAGTCAAATGGGTCCCCCTTCGCTATAAGTAAGCCTTTACTTTGTATCGCTTAGTCATACTATTGAGGCCCTGGACAGTCCAAGATATGAACTTATAGTGTATGCAATCTCCTGCCATGAGCATAGATAAAGATCTCTTTCCGTACAACAGAGGAAGTACTCAGAGCCATGTACCTCCCACCCCACACAGTTCCAGACAGGTGTAGCAACAGTACCGCAGACCAAGCCATAAAACAACCCAGTACCCAACAGTATCCCCCAGGACAGTAAGGCAAATGACCCCCCTCTAAACTAGGAACTCAACAACAAGTGGATGTGTAGCAGCACATGACTAACAGTAGTGAGGGTATATGCTGCTGACAGCAGGCCCCCAGCAAAGCAACCCACCCACCACTCAGCTATAGTATACCATGTAGCAAGTAAATCTTAATCACACATGGACATAAGGACAGACCAATGGTACCTAACCTGTATCCCTCTCCCCACTCGCCGCCCACTATACATCATTGGTGCCCATCAGTTCGCTACAGATCATCTGCCATCCGAGGTAAAATTCAAGGGAAGGCCGAATCTGAGTCCATCATGGAAATCGACACTCTATTGGAGTCCGTGTCACGTGCTCCATCATCCTCCCAGTTTAACTGCAGAATGACCCTCGCAACAGCCAACCACGCCGCCGCAACTACTGCCTGCAGCTGTTCACGGTGTGCCTATTATCTCGTCAGTGCAGTGTGTCGACTTCACATAGCACCCTTACCAGTCCTCCGCTTAGTGGCCGCTGCTGAGCCACCAGAAACTGGAATTTTCTGAGAGTGCAGTTGATAGTCAAACCAGTCTCACACTTCACACAGCGTGGTGAACATTTGTACTCCATGCCCAGAGGAGACCCTTAGTCTAGCAAGAAAGAGCATCCCATATTGAAATCCCATAAGGCAAAGCCGTTTTTTTACTTTAATGAACGACGCACGTAGCTTTTGAACCTCCCTGGTCAAATTCAGGAACGACATAATTCTGGTCCGGCAGCAAGTTCCCCTTGACACTGGCCTGGCAGAGGATGTGGTCACATTCTCTATAATGCAACAGTTTAACCACTACAGGACGGGGTGCCCCCAGAAGTGAGTGACTTGCCAGCACCCTATGAACCCTCTCTAATGCAAAGAAAGGCAAGAGGCCCTCAGGTGCGATCTCATATTTGATTCACCTCTCCAGAAAAGCTACCATGCTGGGGCCTTCAACACGCTCTGGTAGGCTGATCACACAGGTGTTACTCCTTCTGGCCCTTTTTTCTGCATCATTGGCTCGACATTCCAACTCCTTGACCCTCATCTCCATGGTCGACATCTGAGCCTTTGTCAGGGGAGATGCCATCTAGCGTATGTTCAGTTATAATACCCTCAGAGTCAGTTTCCACTGATCGTCACGCAGCAAGCCCATATCGACCACCACCGTGTCCATTTTAAGTTTCAGGACTTCTCTGCTGTCCAGGATTGCCTTAATAATACTGTCCAGTGTAGACCCCCTCCCCCCCAAGAGTCCATGGCAGCACCAGAGGAGCCATGGTCTTGGAGGAGTGCGTTGGTTCCACCAGTTCAGCACACCAGCTCCTGAAGGCAGGCAGTCCAAGGACCTCTGGTGGGCCTGCCATGTGGAGGGCAGCTAGCAAATGTGTTGCTCCTAGTGTGTCATTCTGGGCCCCAAGTTCCAGTGCAGGCGCTGCAGGTATTCCAGGGATCATACAGGGCCTAAATCCCCCAGGGCAGCATCATGAAAGATGTGTCCACTCCAGGGCGGTTGTCACAGCGCCAGACACTTGCCCAAATATCGCAGTATCTCACTGAACTTCACAATCCACTTGGCAGGGCTGCTCGCACCGTCCTCTGTGAGGTCCTGACCCGATGGCCACACCTGCACTCAGCGGCCAGGTGAAGTCAGGGACATGTAGCAGGGGGTTGGCTGCTTCCAAGTAGCCCAGGTGGGGCCCAGCAACTCTGATGCCCTCAGTCCACAGCAGGAGTTAGGTGGGGCAGGCCACACGAGGCAACCACGTGCCGCTTCCCACGGCCAAATAGAAATCCAGCCACCAGGCCTCAATTTCAAGTCAGTGGGGCCGCCAATGCAGCAGCACACTGGTCCCAATGTTGTCTCTTGCCTTTGCCTGCTCTGCTCCTCCATGGGGCACCGCCCGATGTCATGTCACTGCTGATAATCAAACACTCCCTAGGCCTGCATGCAGGGTTCAGCTGTACACCCTGCGAGCTGAGGCATGCTCACTCCACCTCAGACCTCTCAGAAGGCCACCATCTTGGCCCAGCTTTTCCCATCCGGGTGTGTCGCGGCCACCATCTGCACAGGAGGGAGCAGCCCAGGGGCCCGGCTTAACGATTCTCAGGACAGCAGCAGGGAGGCACCTCCCTGCAAACCTATCCGGATAGGAGAGCCACAATCTCTGCAGTATGGTGCCAGATGGTGGTGCTCTGTCAGGGAGCTCTGTGGTTTGCAACTTAGTCCATTGGTGTCAAGCCACGCCCCCCATGCATAGGGGGGAAAAGGGGTATTTAGGGTTCAGAGGTGGGTAGTGCACAGTTGTAGTAACAGATTTTAGGATTCAGGAATGTGTAGTGAATGGGGGTGCATGGGATAGCAAGGAGTTTTTTAGGGCTCAGGGATGGTAAAGGCATGCATTGCAACGGAATGCGTTGTAACATCATACAACCGTGTGGACAGCTTCCACTAGCCACACCAATGCCTGTCCTGTGTCCAAGCACACTCTTGAGCACTGTAACCCATATTAGACCACCAGCTCCCACTTACCACATGCTCAGAGCATGTTGTAAGGGGGAAGGCACCCAGAACTGAGGATAACCATGAAGAAAATAACTCAGTACCTCCAAGTCAGAATGGGTGTTCCCAATCCCGGGGATGGAAATTTGTAATTCCATGATTAAATGGTTCAATTGCCTGCTAGAATTGGTAATTCCAGCCCTGGTAATGTTTGCACCATGCACCTCCCAGCCAAAGAACAAAGAAAAATAATTTACTACATTTCAGGTTGTAGTGGATTGACTCAAATAAATAGCAAGGAGTTCAGTAAGGCCTTCTTTGCAAGCAGCATACAATATAAACCAGAAGATAAATTCATGGTTCTAGGTAAATTGTAAAATGGATTGTTCCAATCAAGCCAGGGTGCTCGGAATCTGAGAATATAATTCTGTTACAATTATACTAATGATACAAAGTTCCTAATGTCGGTCAGTCATGAACTGTAAAGGCCTGTACCTTTGTGTTCATGATTTGTGCATTTATCTACAACATGCACTAAATAGTTTAACCATTGTTTGAACTGTGTTATTTTATGACCAGACTTGGTATATTAACAGAGCAGTGGCTTTACAGACTATACACACACAATATGATTAGCAGCATAGTGTACACAGCAATAGAAACAATGACAGAGGGAATAACACTTTAAACTCCTTCTTCCACAGACACAGAGGTAGAAATTACCTAACCTAAAGAGATTTAAGAGATGGAACTAATCACATAATTTGAGTCTGCTGCTATTATCTGCGGTGTACCTAGTAACAAATTGTGCACCTGCAGGCCTTAACATTTAAAACTACAATATTGCTAACTCGGCCTATTTGAATAATGTGTAATCTTCCCAGTAAAACAGTTAGGCCTACAAACTTTTTAAATTTTTTAAATTTTTTATTTTATAGCCACAAAACAGAAATAGATTGCATGGACAGACAATTTCATAAACAATACACAATTATACCAATAGTAATCGTAAACAGGACAGAAAACAGAGACATAACCACATTATAATTTTACATTTTTCCTTAGACTCTCAGTCCCATTGAAGGCAAGACCATGTCCTTTTAAATTTAAGCCAAGGCCAAGCCTCTAACTTTAGCTAATGCCATCTCCATTTCATAGATTTCTCTTAGTAAGACCCAAAATTCATTAACACTTGGACTCCTGCTCTGGATCCCGGAGCGAGCTATACATAGACGAGCACAAGCTGATACAATAGAAGCGAAGGACTTAGTAAGACAGCCTAACTCTGAGAATATTCCCAACGCCAGCTCTTTCTCAGTGGCCGCATTATTGTACCCGGCCCAAACTGCAAGAGGGAGGGAAATACCAGACCAAAATTCTTTCAGTTTAGGACACAAAAAGAACATATGGTGCAAATCTGCATCAAATTCCTGGCATTTCGGACAGTATGATTTAGTATTGTTTGAGCTAGTAATTAGAAATTTGCTCCCGATTATAATAAAGCATAAAAATTAATCTTATTTGCTGGAGCTTTAAATTGACTGAAGTTACTGCCGAGTCTATTGTTTCCAGGGATTCGTTAATCTCCTTCATAGTAACATTGCAGTTAAAAATCCAACTTAATTTAGCAGCTATCTGTATGCCGTCGTCACTAACTCCCCCTATAGTCTCTGGTAAGTTTTGCCGACAACACCTCGTCTAGTAGCCCCAAAAAATGCAGACAGAACCTCAGAGGGGCTAGATAGCTCTAGCAGACCAAGGCCTCAGATATAATAGTCCCTGATTTGCAAATACTTATAAAAATATTTTTGTGACACGCTGAATTCTTCTTTTAAAGACTGAAAAGGTCGGAAACCCTGTCGATCGTATAGATGACCCAGCTGAGTCACGTCCTTACGTTGCCATTCTTTTCTGACGTGGTCATGGAATATACTTGACAATAAAGGATTCCCCCATAGTACAGTATATACATGCAACTCAGGGAATTCGTATGTCGTAGAAATTTCACAACTTATATTAGTTATGTCCCTTACTATCTTGAATCGCACCCTCTTGAAGTAATTCGGATCAGATGTTTTATATAGTAAGTAACCAGAGTCAGATCCACAATCCAGCTGGTATGAGAGCCAGCTGGCACCGTCTTCAGGTCCTTTAACTAAACTCTGTATTTGCCCAGTAAATGCAGCCCAAAACTATAACGTAAAATCTGAAAGTTTGAAACCACCCTGCCCTAAATAATACTTTTATATATTGTTAGGCTCTCCTGGCACACCGGTATCCCCCAATAAAACTACAGACAGCGCTATCAAGGCGCTTAAAAAAAGTTTGGGGCACCCTCAGAGGGATGGTGCGAAAAAAATAAAGACATTTCGGGAGAACATTCATCTTAACGACGTTACATCTCCAATATATACTTAAGGGGAGCCGGTGCAAGCATCGTATATTCACAACTACTTTCATCCACAAAGGTTTGTAGTTCAATTAAATAATATCCCTAACTTGACTACTAAGAGAAACTCCCAGATATATTGCATTCTTTGTGATGCCTAAGGCCGTTGGGAGATTATCAGGTTGAAAGTTCAGTAGTGTCTGTGTTTTGTTCAAGTTGAGTTTATAGCCAGAGAAAAAGCCAAATCGCTGAGCCTCAAAAGTTATAGCAGTCAGAGCATTTACCGGCTGACTCGAAAAAACAGCAATATCTTCCACATATGCCGTTAGTTTGAGATCCATCCCGTTTAAAGTGACCGGGATTATATCGGCACTAGATAATCGATGTTTAATAAATGGCTCAATATAAATGGCGAACAACAGCGGGGATAGCGGGCAGCCCTGCCGTGTACCCCTGTGGATTGTAAGACAAGCAGATGAATGGCCGTTAAGTTTGACTGCTGCTGTTGGGCTCCTATATAGTTTTTGTACTGCCGAGACGAACCTTTGACGAGGCCCATGGAAGACATCGTTGTCCATAGAGCTCCCCAACTTACTCAGTCAAAGGCCTTCTCTGCATCCAACATCAGCATCCCCAGCTGCTGACCTAGTTGTCCCGAGACATCAAATGCCACAATCGCGGTATTAATGTGTGTCGCCGTGTCTCTTCTGGGAACAAAGCCGTGTTGTTAATCTGAAACTAACAGATGAATGATGGGGGCCAATCGAGTAGCAAAAATTTTAGAAAAAAGTTTAGCGTCAGCATTTATCAGTGCTATTGGCCGGTAAGAACTCATTTCATCTATAGGCTTCCCCTTTTTAGGAAAAACATCAATATTCGTGCCGTTCCAAAAAGGGGGAACTTCATCACCTTTCATAATTGTGTTACAAAGCTCAAGGTAGATTGGGGCTAATGTACTTTTGAAAACTTTATAAAATTCCAACGGGATCTTATCCTCCCCAACTGCCTTGCCAACGGGCAGAGCCTTAATTGCTTCCTTGACCTCTCTGACCCCAACATCTTTTTGCAGAAGCTTGAAATGAGAATCCAAAACCGGCATTGCACACTCCTGTATATAAGCTGAGGCAATTCGTTGATCAAAGTGGCCAGAGTCACCGTACAGGTCTGCATAAAATAGCCTAAATTGTTCTACAATATCCCTAGATCTTGTATAAACCAAACCATCTACCCCTTTAATTGATTTTACACATGATTTGGCCCTGCGGTCTGCTGTTTGATTAGCCAACAGACGACCCACTCTTTTGCCATATTCGTACTGTTTTGTTCTAAACTTGAGATAGCTATTTGCAACTTTGTCCCTTAACCTTCTCTTAATCTTAGCTCTAGCCTCGATAACCTGCTGATAAATCAGTTGTTCAGCAACATCTTTAGAAGCGATAGCTGTAGCATGTAGGCGCTCAAGATCTAAACAGCGCTTTTGTTCTTGCTCCAACTGGAGGAAACCCTGTCGATTTTGTTTAATGATATATTGCAACGTGACGCCTCTTACACAGGCTTTTAGACAGTCCCATACTATTGCAATAGTAGCCGTGCCCCGATTATTATCTATATACTCCTGTAGTGTAGCTTTTATAAAATCAAGATATTCCGAGTTACTGAGGAGATGCATGGGAAAAGTAAATTCCCTAGTAGGGTCCTGAGCATTAGACTGCAGCTGCATTGTTAACATGATGGGGTTGTGGTCAGATGTAATTTTGGGGCACACCGTAACAAATGCAATTTCCAAAATAGCCCTACCAGCGAATATCATGTCTATCCTTGAATAGTGTTTGTGCGGTGCAGAATAGAAAGTAAAGCCTGATATGTTTGGAAATAGCCTTCTCCACGAGTCTTCCAACTGGTGCAAATAAAGGAGTTCTAAAACTGCAGCCCTGGTTCTGCACATTCTAGAACATGCAGTAGTGTTGGTAGTATCAATCTTTCTATCCAAAATACAATTAAAATCTCCCATCACAATCTTTTCGCCAGACAACTCGAGAAGCTCAGAGAATAAATGAAAAATAACATCCGGGCAATCGATGTTCGGGCCGTGTACCATACATATTGTAAACTTACGCCCAGAAATTATCATTTGTGAAATAGCCCATCTCCCCTTAGGGTCAGCAACTGATCGGAGGACAACAGCCCTGCATCTCCTAGATTTTAATAAAGCCACCACTCGAATAGAAATAGTTTGCGATGTGCACACAATAACATCATACCCCAGCTGCTTTAACAAAGCTCTATCCTTGAATGCAATGTGTGTTTCCGCCAGCCTTAATATGTGGGGCTTAAATACGCATAGCTCTTCCACTACTAGCCGTCGTTTGCTAACTTGATTAAGTCCGGCTACATTCCAACACATACATTTAATATCGGACATTGGATAATAAATGTAAACCCGGTCCCGTCGTCCTCACCCCAAATGTATACCCTTTCCCCCAGTGTTCTGCCCATGTGAAATCCATTAAACTGTGGCTTTTTAAATCCCCTCTCCCAAACACCCCCTTCCTCTTACCCAATGCCCCTCCCCCCACCCCAGTACCTACAAAAAGGAATCGTCCCCTTCCTTGCTGTCTCATGTTGACAAATGCTGAAGACACCCTCTCGGTACCCCCTCCCACACCCCCCGTGACCACATCAACCCGGCACATCCCAGCCCACTAATATTATTTTTTATCTTGTATCTAATAAAACAGCAGCCAATTTCAGAGTCATTTTAGAGTCATGAATCTTAGGTATTGTATCTGCAAAGAAAGAAAGAGAGGGGAGGATCCTCTCTTATATCACTATGGACCTTGAATCAAAAACTTAGAATCATTCCTTGCGTAAGCTTGCCATCTTAGGAGGGCTTGCTTTGCGTCCTGCTCATTAAATCAAAAATGTTGTCGTCCTTCTTTTATGATCTTGAGACGGGCCAGTTCTTGTAGGAACACTTGTGAACATACAGTTTTGAGAGGATCCATTAACTGGCGGAGCTTCCATCGTTTGTCCATAGTTATCTTACACAAATCGGAACGTACAACAAGTATTGGCATAGCCAATAGGTCTCGCTTTTGGGACCTTATAAGTGTTTAACTATGCAACAGTTGCATAACTAAATACTTATAAGGTCCCAAAAGCGAGACCTATTGGCTATGCCAATGCTTGTTTTTTGGTAGGCACGAAGAGCCACCCTCCCCCGTGTAATGCCAGCTGCTACAACAGGGGGAGGGACGGACTCCCCCTGTTAAAGCGCTGGCTCAGGCGAGACCTAAAAATGGACATTGCATCCACCCTAACTGGAGACGATGGGCACGCCTTGAAGTATATAGCTTGACGTAGTAAAACGTTGCCTAGACAGACTAGAATAGGTCTAACAAAGTTGGATTTGGCATGACTTCCTTGGGAAATTGATAGTGGCAGTCTATGTGCTCGTTGCACTTGGGTGTCCATATCTCAATCTCCAAGATCCGGAAAGGCCTCCTGTAGAAGTTTAACTATGAAAGTCCGCGGATCGCTGCCTTCCCTTCCTTCTGGAATGCCAAAGATCCGTAAGTTCTGGAGCCTCTGCTGATTTTCAAGATCTTTGACCTTAGACTGCATTAACATCATTTGGGAGTCCTGATTCTTCACAAGATTAACTGTATACAAATTAGATTCTTCCACCGCAGCTACTCGTTGCTGTAGGTCCGTCACTTCAGAGGAGAGCAGACTGACCTTTGATGTTACCTCTGCCAAGGCTTGCTTGATTTCCCTACTGACATCATTAGCCTGTTTATAGTGTGCCGTAGCTTCTGCTCTCTGAGCACACAGTACTTGCATGACGTTGAACAATGACGGCTCCTCTCCTGTCTGCTCCCAACTGTTAACTATGGGACCTGGTCCTGACACGGTTAGCGGTGTTGGTAGCGCTACAGAGTATGTTGTTGAGGAGAAGACTGAAGATATCGGAAAACCGTTGCTCGTAGCAGATGCAGATTTTTCGGTGGTATCTGCCTGATTGATGTTGGCTCTGACTCCCGCCGATAGTTCTGTAGGAGTAGTTGCTGTACTACTGGCATTGGATAGAATAGAGATAATGTTTTTAACTTCGCCTTTTGAAGACACCCATTTCCTCAGTGGACTAGTCCCGGGGCCAGACTAAGCAGTATTAGTTGAAGCCTCCTTTAATCGCCCCATTGCATCTATCACTTGCTGCTTTACTCCCCCACCTCGGCCTTTCCCTCTTTTGGCACCTTTGTATGTTTGTATGGTTTTGGGGCTTTTGACTCTTCCGTTTTTCACCCCCCCTCTGCCCCCTCTGCCAGGGGTGCAGAGGGGGGCTGTCCTGGCTGTCTTCCCAACCATATTGAACCAATACAAATCTAGAGCCGCTGCGGCAAAGCTTGGACCAACCACCCCTGCATTAGAGACGGTGACAACGGAAGAATCGGCGAGATTATGAGCACATTGCCCTGTTTGCTTTGATTGCTCTAATTGCAGTCCCCCGCCAGTACTAATGACTCCGGAGCCGCTGCCAGTATCGCTGCTGTTCCTCTCCTGAAGTTTTTTCCCCATTGTCTGATCAGAGGTCTCCATGGGGTTATTGCATCCCTGCAAAGTGAGATCAACATGTCCAGTAGTTGTTACAGGGCTATTCGTCATTTTATCCATTAGACTGTCTTTCTCCAACGGAGAGTCACCAACTAAGTTAATTACTGAATCCGTTAAATTAGTTGCTTTTCCAACTTCCTGTGATATAGAGATATGATGCGCAGCAAGTATGGCCCTAGCGCTGTCCGGGCAAGCCGCGCCACCTCTTACATCCAATATTGCAATAATCAGCACTTTGGCCATCACAACACCCGGGATGGAGTTCTCAGATCCACATGACCTAAGTAACTTCAGAATTGGCTTTCCAAGTTGTAACCCCATCCCAGACTCAGCCCTGGAGCTAGAAGCAATGACAGTGCCGGCATGGACCGCAGGGGTATAAACAGAGAAATTAAGGAGGCTCTGCTCACCAGCCTCACCTATTGGTGAAGTATCTGCGCCATTTCCTTCCTTGTCCCTGTCCTTGTTTGCGGTTTTGCAAACCGCACTTGTGTTTGTATTTTCATTGCGTCGTCCTTTGGCCGTACGTGGCGGAGCCATGACAGCTTGCAGCTCCCCCTCTTTGAGTGCAGCTGAGGCGAATGCTCCCGGAGAACCACACGAAATGCCTGGGCAGTGAATGTGGCGTTCGCGGTGTCAGGGGAAGACTGGAAAGCCTGGGACAGAACCAGCCGAGAAGTCCACCATGTGGCTCGGCACGCAGAGAACCCCTTGCTTGCCGAAGAAATGCGGCACATTTGCTGACTCGTGGGCCACAAGGCAAGCGGGACAGGTGAGGCTATGCAGGCAGGACTGTGCCGGATGCGGGATGACGGCTCACTGAAGGTTCAGCAGGGGAGGCATGGAGAGCGTCTTCAGACGCGTGGTGCTACTCCGCCATCTTCCTCTTCCCAGAGACCGGTGGTTTGGGGCCTACAGACTTTGTCAGTGTAGCCACAATCAATAGCAGAGAACTGTTGAATTAAGAATGCATTCATTTGTGTTAAACCAGAGCTATTTAACCCCATTGAAACAGTAACCCAAGACGTGTGCCTAAAGGGACTTTTAGGTAGATGTAATACTTTTAAATATCCTCCAACAGGCATCTCCTTTCTCCTCCTGGCAGACTGGATCTCTCTGTGTAGGGCGCTTGCCCAAATTGTACCCTGGGCAGTCAAATATCCTGGCTCTGTTGTTCTCACCTACCCAGTTGAGCGTGTCCTGTCACAGGTCCTTGAGAATGCCTGCAGTCTAACTTGGGTTGCTGCCCAGTATTGATCCTAGCCTTTTAGAAAATAACATGGATTCTCTCGAGCTGAAAAAGCATTTTTGTCTTTTTCTACTAAAGTCTTTGTTTCGCAAAGTTCAGCAAGAAAAGGAGGCGACGAAGGGAGCTGCCCTTTCAGAGAAACCGAAAATACATCAGGAATGTTCTAGAATCTATATCCCTGTCTGGCAGTCTTTCTCCATCTTCCATCTTGTGTGCCACTCACACACAGGAAATCCAAAATGGATCCATGTCCCCGTACACATACAATGTGTACAACGCACACATACATGTACTCTGCACACTATCCAGACCCCTTTACCCTGGCTCTCCTCAGAAAATGTAAGCTCTACAGGATGCAGCTCATAATTTAATTGAGGCTACAGTCTGTGAAAGTCCAATAGTGGGGCTTACAACACAGCAGATAACCAAATACCAGAAGTTAAAAAGCAACAAAGATAAAACCCAGTTTCTGAATATCTCCTACTTGGCCTTACATGAACTCCCTTGTTTTAGGAGCAGGAAGGTGGGAAAACATTGGACATGGGGCTACCTCTTTGTTCCTTTCCATCTAGCTTTCAATAATTTGAAGGTCTGTTTATAGCATGAACATCATTATTAAGTGGAATACATTTCCAGGTCTGGTAGGGATTTTATTTTGGTAATCTGTGATACCCTCTTTTACACCCCAAAGAAAAAAGGTAAACGGATTTTTTCAGACCAAGTTATGTCTAAATCCATTTCTTCCCACCAACGATGCATGTAAGTTTATCCTGAGAGCCTCACTGAGCATCCAGCAGTTCATCTGCCATAACGGACAGCATGTTTCGATGAAATATGTATTTGAGGCAGCCAGAAAGGCAGTGCAATTATCCAGCAGGCCATCTTTCACAAGTGTACTTCTGGATAACTTAAAGGTATTGGACCTAAACCGTTACTGTTGATACCAACGCTGACGTCAAAAGGTGGATTGTGTCATACCCTCACTTTATTTGTGGCTTCCATCTTAAACGGGCCTCTAACACCAGGGAGAGGGGGTCAATTGAGACGGTAGATCAATAGACACTCAACACGTACTGCAATGGGATTAACCCCTTCATGATGTAATGACCAGCAGCCAGAACATGTTTTATTTGAGCAGTAACATCATTGCTAGTGCTGTAGTTCAGTCGGCACAGTATGTTAGTGACTAGACTCACCTTTGGGCTTACCTCATCATTCTTGTGATGTAAGCAGTAATAACGCTGACCTTTCGCTCAATGCCATTCTGTCATTTAAAAGATGGAGCATCCCCTTGTGAGGTCCATTAGCCTGAGCACAGCATTAGCAAAGCATGTGGGACTCTACGCACTAGCTCTAAAAACACTTAGAAAAAATGAAAAATAACTTTTACTTTTATTTGGCCATGAAGTGATAATTGCTTCTGTTAAGAAATGAGATAACCAGTATGTTCCACATACATACCTATGAAATCTCTCGATATGTGCTTTCTCAATTGTAATAATTGTTCAGAATTGTTTCCATACAACTTTTGTCCAAGTGAACATGTGTTCTGTTGCTGTATTCCACCAAACCTCCATTAGCTTATATCATCCTTGCATTGTGGCTTAATAGACCATCCTTTCTGAGTGGTCTTTGTTAGTGTTGTCGACCTTGTAGTTTTATAGTTAACAGGTAGGGGGGGGCGATATATTCTGCACCGCTGGCAGAGTTGGCAAAGCGTAACACAGAGTTCCAGCCAAATTCCGCCAACCTCTGCTTGGCCGAGTTTTAATCAAGCACGGCTCGCCAACGGTAAGTTGGCAAGCATGAGCGAGATTTCGCATTCTCTAGAATCATTTTAGGTCCCTAAAAGGGCACCCAGCGGGATTTCTCCACCATGGGTGGTCGCAGAAGGTCACAGCCATTCACGTTCAGAAAGCTGCCGCTTGAGTAGAAAATCTACATGAGTGGCAGCAAAATCAGTGCAAAAAGCTGTGCCCTCTGGCGTGTTGTGTGGTGCAGTTCGAGATGATTTTTTAGTGCGGAATGAGCGCCCAATGCTTAATTACAGCACGAGAAGTGCGACATACCTATTTCTGCCTGTTCTCAGAATTTTGCAGAATCTTGCAGAGTTTTTTTTGACCCTGGAATTCTGCAGAGTTAAACTTCATGTGTTCCGCCCAGGCTTATTCGCAGTTCGTCTGTTACATCAAACAGGCTTCAGTAACTCACATTCTTCTGTCTAAATGCTGTATGATCACTGTAGCTATTCACTTGTGTAAGGACAAAAGTCCCTGACCACGCGTTGAGCAATACCACCAGCTTTTTTCGTTTGTTCCTCTATATGTTTACTTCATAGGAACAAAGCAGCGCCATCTACAAAACTGACACTTCTTAGGTTCACATTTTCAATGGCCCAGCACAACAATTTAACATATAATAGGCTCATTTCAAAATGGTTCAACTCAATTATTTAACATAATGCACAGACTCCATTAAGGTTGTTTAGGAGAGATTCCTTTATTCAAATTCTTCTTCTTTTAATCTTTTAAAAGTCTCTTCTCTTCTTTAATTCAAATTTACCTTTATAATTAATAGACCTATCAAAAAATAAACCTGATACAAATGAAAGCGCTCTATAGTAGAGGACTTCACGAGCAACATTATCATATCTATGCCTGCCATATCTGCATTTATGTCATACACGTGAAAGGTATCCCTCAATAATTAACCTTCCTCTTTAGTCCCCAAACACTGTAACCATTTACAATAAAGTAGAAATCAGCACAATGAATACCAAATGTTAATGAGCATATTATAACATTTTATGAGTGAGAATTTATTTGTGAGTATGTTTGACACTTTGCAAATACGTTTGTTTCTACCAAGAGTGCCTTCCTCTCCTCACAGTCACTATTTACAAACTACAAAATCCATGCTTATTATGTTTTGCTTTTATTTTACATTTCATTTAGTTTTATTTTTACCTATTCAATAAACATTGAAAATCCCCTCCCTCAGTATTTTGAATATGAACCTTTTTAAACCTTAAAGAATGCTCAGTAAGATGGGTGAAGACTTTTCTATGCACTCTGAGCACTCTTCATTTAACTTAAATCAATCCAATTAATGAAGTTTAATTAATTACTTTTCAGTACAACTCTGTCAGATGAACATCCCTCCTTCCTTTAATGAATCTGTATACGCAAGTATTTCTTCAAGCTGACTAATCTAAAGTCTTTTCTGTCGTGTGTTAAACCACACTAACCGCCGGATTGCACTAACCCTGTGCGCAGGATATAGCGGAAGGGATGCTCTACTCCATTTCTCCCTCCCCCAGTGAACACATATGCAAGAATATGAAGCCCAGCAGCAGAAGCAGGGAAAGGAGAATGGGACAAGAGAGAAAACAAAGGCACAGGACTCTGCCACTCTGCCTGCTTACTTCTGTTGGTCAATGAGATCTGTAGGCCCCAGTGGATCTCTACAAGATAAAGACATAGCTGAGGTACTTGTCATAAAGAATGCCAAGCCTAACTGTTATTTTATTTGGAAATACCTTAGCAATAGCTTTCTACAACCAACTCTCTGTATTTTGTAATGCGACTGGGAATTCTTGAAAACTAAACATGTGATTAAATAAATGTTGCAAAAAGTACCAATGTGCTAACAATCCTCTTTCTGCTTGAATAACTACATCAATCTTTATCACTATTCCATATTTTTTTTGAGGGCAGGACTGCAGCAGTGCATTTGTTTTGGTATCATCCCTTTCTACTAAATGGTGCAGCCCGTTCCTAAGATGTTCCTATGGGAAGAGAGGTAGGGTTTTACACTCTTCTTTAGGATCTACCACATTTCAAGCCCTGCTATAGACAAGTTTGACAGAGTAAATTATTTGGCTATGGCTAAAGAGTGATAAAACTGAAATCCTGCTCCTGGGCCATCCCAATCCTATTCCCTTCCCTATAGCCATTTATTTTGATCAGTTTATTATTTTTTTACATTAACAAGAAAGTGTTTGGAAGCAGGGCTAGAGTTACTGCTTACTATTTACTATGGCTTGTGTGCAAGGAAAACACAACTTGCCTCATCAAAATCAGCTCTCTAGAGCACACTGTCTTTGGTAAGCCCCTTTGATTTGGGCCCACACTTTAGGCCCCCAAGCACACCAGAAGTTATTAAGAAATACCCCAGGGGAGCCCTTGGTTGTGTAGGTCCCTCTGGGACTGTCTAAAAGGGGCAGCATTTGACACCCTCATTCCCAGTTGTAGATATTCCCAGGGGGGCAAAAAAGCTTCTCTCATATATCCACAGGAAGTGCACTGCTCCCCCAGCAGATCCCTGACTCCCCCGGAGAGGACCAGTGCGCTGGGGGTATTGGGGAGCACTGCTGCACCCTGCTCATGGGAACTCAAAGAGAGGGCTAGAGTCACTGGAGCCCTGCTGCATGCCACCCCACTTCTTGTGACTATGTTTGATGGGAGAAGAGAGCACACAGCAAGAAGGTTCCCTACCTGTGCAAAGTAAGTGCAGGAGAGAGGAATCACCCGGCTTCTCCACCATCCGAGAAGTTAGCTGGGGGAGGTTTGAGACCAGCTTTGCCACACAGGCTTGTGGCTCCCATTCAGCTTCACAACAAGAGTACAGGTGCCCCACAAGAGGGGCAGTGGCTCCTGCTTCTACAATAAAAGCAAAGAAGAAAGGAAGAACTTGTCCGTGGCAGTTCAGGAAGAGCAAGGTGTTCTGCATAAGGCACTGGGGCCAACATATAAGTTGTATATTTCATTCCAGAGATTCCCCAGATGGCAAGGACACCACCAGAAGAGTTTATTTGGTGTCTGGGGGGCCTGTCAGGGGAGCAGCTACTGCAGTATTTACTTTACTTGTGTGTGTGTGTAATAAAGTATGATTATTGATTTTTAAATAAAAAATGCTGATTGGACAGCGATTTATTAAGTATTTTTTGTTGTGTTCATGATCACTAACCTACAGCGCCTCCCCAGAGTAAGCCTTGTACTGCTATGTCTCACTACCCTAAGAGACAAATGCGAAAAGTGGTGCGTGTTTCCGACTAAGGATACTGTTCTTAAAGATCAAAAGGACACCAGTGGCAAAAGACCCCTGTTGCAGTTGGAGCTCAGGTCCTCTGTCTGCCCTGTGACCCCTGCACAGAATTTCCTTCTGAAGAATACCCAAAAGTGATTGAAGGAATGCTTGAATTAATCTCAGCCCTGGTAATTACTCACCAATCCATCATTTTTTTGTACACCGTACCACCTCAGGTTGGACCCATCCATATGCAAATCAGTCTTGATCCTGCTGTAATGGGAACAGTTCAGCCAGTACTTCCTAAACCGGAATACGAGCAACCTAGGACCAGGAATAGCTTTGTTCTAGTGACACAGGGGCATATGCATCAACCAAACTAATACCGATTCCTTAATTGCGAAAAATAAGGAATCGCCATTAAGGAATCGGTAATTGGCATGCATCAACAGATTCGGTGAAATTTAGCGATTCCTTAAAAATCGCTAAATTTACCGATTCCTTAATAGCGGGGCACGCAAACGGCCTCATTAGCAAATAGCGAGTTCGGTAATACCGATTTGGCTAATAGCGAGTTCGGTAATACCGAATTAGCTATTACCGAATCGGTAATAGCGAAATCGCAAATTGCCGCGTCGCTCCGGGAACAGGCTGATGACATCACCAACCAGGAAATACTGCTGCCCCACCCACATAGCCTCGACAGAGGAGCAGACAGGAGCTGGAAAGAAGGACAGGCTGTGCAGAGTGAGGCCACACAGATTCTGCCATTCACATCACACATCCATCATGTCGCAGGAAGTGCCATCCAGCGCAGAATCTGCACGCAAGCGCAAGAAGAAGTTTTCGGACAGGGAGCTGGAGTACCTCATCGAGGGAGTGTCCAGCAAACACGACCGCCTCTTTGGCAAGCTGTCCCTCAAGGTGCCTGAGACCGAGAAGCGGCGCAACTGGCAGCGCATCCGTGAGAGGGTCAATGCGGCTGGCGTCACTAGCCGCAGCATCGACGACCTTAAAAAACGGTGGTATGACCTGCAGAAGCGCGCAAAAGAGAGGATTGCTGAGAGGCTCCGGGAGGCAAGAAGGACTGGAGGCGGAACAACCACTGCACCATCCAACACAGCCCTGGAGGACCTTGTGGAAGGGACGATAGAGCGGGAAGCCGTCGTGGGGGTGATCCAGATGGACACGTCCGGCGCAGCCACAAGTGCCCAAGGTAAGATGCATGCCTGTGCCACACCCAGCATAGCGTAAATCCATACCCATGCCCCCAGCCCAATCTCACTGTGTCTGCAGCTCTGGCACAGACAGCTCCACACATGACACTACTGCATCTTGGGAGTTGTAGTCTAGTCAGCCCAGAGTGCAGGTACAGGCGTAGATCCTCTGAGCACACACCACATATTTTGTACATGGCTGTAGACTGTTCATTTGTTGGACCACAGAGGGACATTAATGGGTACAACACTATGTAGGTGTAATCATCCCACTAATCATGCACTGTTTCACACACAGATGCATCACCTGGGGACTCTGACGACAGCGACCAGCTGATCATTTCTGAGACACCCGTGGAGTCAGACCAGGAGACTGCGCAGGATGCGCACGCACCGCCAACACCTGCCACCCCACCAGCACCACCTCCACCAGCGCCACAATCAACGGCACCAGCACCAGTGCCACAAGCCAAGGCACCAGCACCTGCGCCACAAGGCAAGGCACCAGCACCTGCGCCACAAGCAACGGCACCAGCAAGACAGCCTGCAGCTAGTACAGCCACAATACCGCAGAGGCACAGGCACCAAGTTGCGCCCTTGCAGGAGATGGCAACCCCCCCCCCCGCAATTGGCACCCACGCAGCGCACATCCACACCACCTGCTGCACCACCTGGAGGCTCAAGACACGCACGGCGTCACAGGGCCCGTCGCAGTTCCGTCTCCTCAGCAGACCAGGATGTCCCAACAACCTCTGCAATCGAGGAGAGGATGCTGCGTACACAGAACCTGCAGGGAAGACATGTGGCTAGCATCAGCTGCAATATCGTGCGCCTAGCGAGGGAGATGCGCGCCATGACTGCAGCAGTCACCGACATGGGCTCCGCGGTCAGGGACATGGGCACGGCGGTCAGGGACCAGACCACTGCGGTTGCTGATGGCAATGCTCAGCTCAGGGAGGAGGTACGTGAGCTCACCCGTGCCATCAGGGAGGGCCATGAGTCCCAGAGGAGGAGTAACCGGCAGCTAATGTTGCGTTCTGCCGCCGCTACCAAGGCCATACAACGGCACAGCAACTGCACCGCTGTGTTGGCACGCCGCACAGTCTCCCTGCAGGTGGACCTTGGGCACTTCTGCGGTGATGTGGCCAAGTCACTGGGACACATCACCACTGCTGTGGAACAACTTCAGAGCAGCACATGCAGTGCTGCAGCATTGGGAGGGGATGACACCAGTGAGGCTGCCTCCAGTGTCAGCAGCGTGTCACTGGCAGAGGCCAGCACCAGGCACCGGAGTTCGCGTGCCTCCACGGGGACAGGCCGTGGTGAGGCTTTGGATGCACCTGAGCGGAGGCTTGGTGTACGTGGCAAGCGCCACTAGAAATTTGGACATGCTGCAGGTCCATGGTGGAGCAACCATGGCCATCCAATTATTGTGTTTGCACAGGCCTGACTTTAAGGAACCTTTTATTTACATTTATGCAATCGGAGCATGATTCACAATGCTAGTTCTGTTGCACAATCCTCAGTGCTACTGTGCATTAAACAGTTGCACCCAACACCAACTTGTAATGTCTCATTTTACCCAGGGTCAAAAATGATTTTGCATTATGTCTGTCCGCCTCCTATGGCCCTCTGCTGTGTTTGGGATGTGTGCCGGTCGTCGTTGGGCGGGTGGTTGGTCAGCCTGGGGGTCGTCATCCCTGTCCACCTCCATGGGTATCCCCCTTCTGGTGGCAATGTTGTGCACCATTGCACATACAGCAATTATTCGACAGCATGTGTCTGGTTGGTATAGCATGGCGCCGCCAGTCTTGTGGAGGATACGGAAGCGGCTCTTGAGAATCCCAAAAGTCCGCTCTATCACATTCCTCGTGCTGATGTGTGCAGCGTTGTAGCGATGTTTCTGCGGGGTTGCTGGATTTAGGTATGGGGTGAGTATGTATTCCCGCAGGGCGTAAGCACTGTCACCTAGAAGATAGAAGCATAGACTTAGCATTGGTGATGTACATACATGTGTGGTGTTGGTGTGGGGAAGCGTAGTTCTACGTACCTAACAGGAGTCCCTCTCCAAATTCTCCATTGAGTAGTCGCCTGTGCATTCCACTGTTGCGGAAGATGTATGAGTCGTGTGTGCTCCCTGGGAATTGTGCCACTAGGTCCGTTATGATGTTGTTGGCATCGCACACAACCTGCACGTTGATCGAGTGGTATGAATTGCGGTTCCTGAAAAGGTACTCATTTGCTGACGGAGGACATATGGGGATATGTGTGCAGTCGATGCATCCAATCACATGTGGAAATTGTGCCACCTGGTAGAATGCCTGTTTGGTGCGGTCCAACTGCTGTGGGGTTGTGGGGAAGCTGATGTGTGTGTGGAGCATTGTCAGCATGGCATCTAGGAATTTCTTGAAGAAGCGTGACAGTGCGCTTTGCGAAACACCTCCGGCAACCGCAATTACCCCCTGGAAACTCCCTGAGGCCAGTAGGTGCAGGCTGCATAGGACCTGAACGTGCGCAGGGATAGCATTTGCCCTGTGTGTCTGGTGCTGCAGTAATGGTTCCAGGTCTGCAATCAGGCGCATGATCATAGCGCGATTGAGGCGATACTTCTGGTACACCTCGTCCTCATTCTGGCCGAGCAAGGTTATGCGCAGTCTGAACACTCGCTCCTGGACCCTTCTCCTGCGGTGTCCTGCTGCATTGATCCGCATCCTCCTTGCAAGCACGTAGAGGGCAGCCATTTTGTGGGAGCCAACAGGGTCTCCTGGGCCACATTTAAGGGTTTAGTGATTGCCTCAATCATTTGCACATGTAGGAAGCTTTTTTTTTTTTTTTTTTTTTGTAACTTTACCTCCAGGTTTTGATTCCCCTTATTTAGCTCTGGCAAAATAGCGATTTTTGGGATTTTCGTTATTAGCGAGTTTTGTTGCATTGGGGTGCGATTCGTTATTTGCTATTGGCAATTTCCGGGAGCTAATAGTGATTTAGGTAATTGCGAATTCGGTATATAGCGATTCGGTAAATTAGCATTTTGGGTATTAGCGATTCGGTATGTTCGAGGTTATTTATTTAGCGATTCGTTATTTGCTCGGGTTTTGGGTTGATGCATTGGGATTGGGTATTTTTCACACAATACCGGGAGCTATTAACGAATCGGTATTTTACCGACTGGATTTTGGCTTGATGCATAAGGGTGACAGTGTTTTATGTCATTGTGCAATAGGGGGTGGGAAATGTGGAGCTGCGGAGGCCTCAGATTACTCAGATTCGGTCAATATATAAATTAGATGGGAGATCTCGGTGTACTGGGCTAATGGTCAATGCATATGACTTTGGGGAAGGGTGATAATAGTGCATTTTAGTCATTCTCCATTGATGTTTGTGGGGAGTTGTGAGAAGGTGCGAACAGTATATATTGAAGGCTCCCGAATGAGGTTGATGATTGGCACTCCTAGCGATGGTGAAGTGTAAGCTTTGGGTGGGGAGGGCATCATGGGATAGGTTTGGGATGGAGTGGAAGAATGTACTAATGGAATTGGTGCTGAGGTATAGGGTATGTTTGGTAAGATACGTAGTAAGGGTTGTGGTGTTGTGGGGATGTAGGATTAATTTAGGTTGGGGGAATGCATGTTAAAATGTAGGCGAGGGGTGTTTGTCAGTTAACAAGGGTATGATGGGGGATGTGTTGGGGGAGATATATATCACACTATTAGATAAAAGTGTTGCCAAAGTCCCCCTTTGACAGCCGATGCCTGACCATACCACAAAAATGAACCAGTGAAAAAATAACTAACATTGTGAAGTAGTTGCAGCTAGTGATTAGTGATAGATATCACAGAGCAATTTCACTAGTGCATTCTGTAGTTGGCAGTTGATGGAGCGGTGATCTTTGTGTTTCAATCCCTTAGTAAAATCACCAAATAGGACTGCCCCTTGTTGCATGGACCTTTGTCGAGTTGCAGTGTAAGAAAGTAGGTAGTATCAGCAATACATTTTAAGTACAGTGGAACGAACCGTGGGCACTGAACTCCGCTCCGTTGGCGCAGTTTGCGGAATTTTGCATACTCCGCGTTCTGCTGAGAACTCGAAGTTCCTGCAAAACTTCCGGCTCCGCAGCGAAGCGGAGTTCAGCCCCGGACCCGCCCGCCTCCCACCCCGCGATAAATATATTTTTTACTAAAATGTACAATTAAAGTAAATTAAAAGCGCACTTTTAATTTACTTTAATTGTATATTTTAGTTAACAAATATTTATTGAGAGGGCGGTGGGAGGTGCGGGGTGGGGCAGGGTTTTTGGGCAACTCTGTGGAGCTCCGCGTAGAGCAACTTTGCCTTCTACGCCCAGGCCTCAGTGGAACCAAGGTGGCTCCATAGAAATGACAGTGAGGATGATGTCCAAATCATAAGGAGTTCAATAGGAGTTTAGTCAAATCACAATCTAGATAGGTTAGCAAAGGTTTAGTAAAAATATCATAAGAGCATACATATAAAGAAAAAGAAACAATGAAAAGCATAATAACATAGGAGAGGAAAAATACCAAATATAAATGTTCCATAAAGAAGCTTCCCTATTCTAAATAAAGTATTGAAAATTGCAAGGGGATTTTAATGTCAGCACCAGTTGAACCAAATGTAAGGTTATGAGGAGAAATTAAATCTCCAGATCAGTTTCCACCAGACAGTCCAATCCGGAGACAGTGTTCTCTGGGAGCCGGTAGACTCATTAGTTTCCACGCAATTAACAGTGGGGTACACAGCTACATGGTTTTGTTTGTAATATTGGTTTGGTCTTCCTTGTACGAAAAGCTCTCTTCCACCATTTAAATCTCCACGTCAGAAGCCAACTTCTAATTAAGTTTCAGCTACCTATCAGTCTAGCAAAGGAAATTAATTAGCTACTGTGAATGTTATCCATTTCAAGTTGCCTTCCAATGTTTGAACTCCACAGTCAGTAATAACAAATCAATACAAGGTCTCCAGGTCTTTGAGGAAAGACACTGTACACATGTTATTCTAGGCTGGTTATGGTGGCAGGCACCTGTTATGGAAATGTTACCCAACGGAGGCCCTCTGAAGAGTTCACACTGAAGTACATTTTTTGTTACCAGTATGCTTCCTGCTGCTGTTAAGGCAAGTGCTTTGCTAAGGGAAGTGATTATACCTGGAAGGAAAAAAAACTGCTACCAGTGGAATAAGTTTCACTGCTTGGATCATTGACTATATTAGCAATATTGTGTCATTCAATGCCACACATAAGAGTAGGAAAATTCACACATAAGCACATTACAGACAGAAAACTCACACATAAGCATACTGGAATCTTGGCAGCCTTGAAATGTCCGCTGGACACCCCCGCGCCACACGGCCACCAGCTGCTGCGTGTGCCCCTTGCCTGCCCTCTGCCTCGCTGCTGCCTCGTTTGCCGGTTGCCGGCTGCCTCCGCTGCGGTTGTTTTTGCTCTTGTTTTGTCGATATTTTGTGCCTGTTTTGTTTTAATTTCATTTTGCCCTTGTTTTGTCGATAATTTGTGCCTGTTTTGTTTTATTTCATTTTCCCCAGTGTTTTGGTTTTCCTTCCTTGTTGTCCGCCTACCTCGCCGCCCTCCGCCCTCCCTTCCCGCCACCGCCGCTTTTCCCCGCCCCTTTTTCGATTCTGTACCCTCCCCGCTCCCGCCTCCCAGCTGCTCCGCCCACCCGCGCACTTGGCCTTAAATGGCGACCGTGCGAACGCGCAGCGGTCACGCGCAGCGGGCGCGCCGATTGTGCGCCGAAGGCGCGCCAAAGGCAAGCCCGTCTGCGCCCGTCCGCGCCTGGACCGCGCCCAGTGCCAGGACCCCTGGCCCACGAGGACCCCGACCGACCCGTCTGACGTACTCCGCCGCCACCCTCACCGCTCTCAACACCGGCCGACTCCCAGATTGCCATCAAGCCACTCCACGACGTACCCACGGACCTTTCAGCTGCCACGCCTGCAAGTTCACCTGCATCCGGACCAGCCTCGCACCAGCACCCGCCAAGTCGAACACCAGCAGCACCCACCTCAAGTGCATCCTGCTCAACACCCGCTCCGTCCACAGACACGCCATTGAACTCTGGAACCTCCTAGACGCCACAGCCCCTGACGTTGCCTTCCTCACGGAGACCTGGATGAACGCCTCTTCAGCTCCCGACATCGCCATCGCCATCCCAGAGGGCTACAAGATCGTCCGGAGGGACCGAAACGCCAACCAGATGGGAGGAGGCATCGCCATCATCCACAGGAGCACCATCCGTCTCACGACCAGCACCGACAACACCCTGACCAGCGCCGAACACCTGCATTTCCAGATCCACACCAACCCGAACACCACCCTCAGAGGCACCCTGATCTACCGACCCCCTGGACCACGCACGCAATTCAGCGAGGACATCGCCGACTTTGTCAGCCCGCATGCCCTCCCCTCCGCTGACTACATCCTCCTGGGAGACCTCACCTTCCATCTGGAGAACAACAACGACCGCAACACCAGCACCCTGCTCGACAACCTCGCCAACCTGGGACTCAAGCAACTGGTGTCCACCCCCACCCACCTCGCCGGACACACACTCGACGCAGTCTTCTCTTCCAGCACAGACATCGACTTCAGCCACGCCACAGAGCTTCAATGGACGGACCACAGCTGCGTCCACTTCACCTTCAAGAGAACGACGACCCACCAACACCAGCAACAGGCCGCCCGCAGAAGCTGGAACAAGATCACAGCAGACCAGCTCACCACCTCCCTGAGCCAGCACCCACCTGCCAGCTCAGCGAACCCCAGCCAGGCCGCCGACAACCTCACGAAGTGGATCAGCAACTGCGCGGACGAACTCGCCCCACTGAGGACCCCGCCTAGCAGACCCAGCAGCAAGAAGGCCCCATGGTTCACCGACGAACTCAAGAGCTCCAAGAAGAACTGCCGAGCCCTCGAGAAAGTCTGGAGAAGGGAACCGACACCGGACAACAGGACCTCCTTCAAACTTGCCACCCGGAAACACCACCAGCTGATCCGCGCCGCCAAGAAAACAGCATTCAAGGACCGGTTGGACAACAACGCACACAACTGCAAGGAACTCTTCAACATCGTGAAAGAGCTTTCCAACCCCAGCGCAGGAAACAACGACATCACCCCATCGCAAGACCTCTGCAACTCCCTCGCTTCATACTTCCACAACAAGATCGCGGACATACACAACAGCTTCAACAACCAACCAACGCACACCATGACCGAGCAACCACCCCCCACCACCACCCTCCACGCCTGGACCCCGATCAGCACCGAAGACACCATCCGCACGATGAACTCCATCCACTCCGGATCACCGACCGACCCCTGCCCTCACCACGTCTTCAACAAGGCCGACGCTGTCATCGCACCCCACCTGCGAGACATCATCAACACATCCTTCGACACCACCATCTTCCCTGAGAGCTGGAAACACGCCGAACTCAGCGCTCTACTCAAGAAACCAACAGCGGACCCCACCGACCTCAAGAATTACCGCCCCATCTCGCTCCTCCCGTTTCCAGCCAAAGTCATCGAGAAGACCGTCAACAAGCAGATGGCCGCCTTCCTCGAGACGAACTGATCCCTCGAGCCCTCACAGTCCGGCTTCCGAGCCAACCACAGTACCGAGACCGCCCTCATCGCCGCCACCGATGACATCCGAGCCCTGATGGACAATGGAGAAACAGCGGCCCTCATCCTCCTAGACCTCTCCGCGGCATTCGACACGGTCTGCCACCGCACCCTAGTACGGCGCCTCAGCAACATCGGAATCCAGGACAAGGCGCTGGAATGGATCATCTCCTTCCTCGACGGAAGAACACAGAGAGTCCGCCTACCACCGTACAAGTCAGAGGCCTCCGAAGTCATCTGCGGCGTCCCCCAAGGATCATCTCTGAGCCCCACCCTCTTCAACGTCTACATGAGCCCCCTCGCGGCCATCGTACGCAAACACAACCTCAGCATAATCTCCTACGCTGACGACACCCAGCTGATCCTCTCCCTGACCAACGACCCCGCCGCCGCCAGAGCCAACCTGCACGAAGGGATGAAAGAGGTAGCCGAGTGGATGACGACCAGCCGCCTGAAACTGAACTTGGACAAGACGGAGGTCCTCATCCTGGGCTCCTCACCCTCCGCCTGGGACGACTCCTGGTGGCCTCCCGCCCTGGGCACCGCACCCAAACCGACAGACCATGCACGCAACCTGGGCTTCATCCTGGACCCCTCCCTCTCCATGACCAGGCAAGTCAACAACGTCTCCTCGGCGTGCTTCAACATCCTACGCATGCTACGGAAGATCTTCTGGTGGATCCCCACCGAGACCAGGAAGACCGTCACCCAGGCCCTCGTCACCAGCCGACTGGACTACGGCAGCGCCCTCTACGCCGGTACCACCGCCAAGCTCCAGAAGAGACTCCAGCGGATCCAGAACGCCTCAGCCAGACTCATCCTCGACATCCCACGAACCAGCCACATCTCCGGACATCTGAGAGACCTTCACTGGCTCCCCGTCAACAAAAGAATCACCTTCCGCCTCCTCACCCACGCACACAAAGCCCTACACGACCAAGGCCCGAGCTACCTCAACAGCCGAGTCAACTTCTACGCTCCCAAACGCCACCTCCGATCAGCCAACCACGCCCTCGCCGTCGTCCCCCGCATCCGAAGAGCGACTACAGGAGGAAGGTCCTTCTCCTACCTGGCCGCCAAGACCTGGAACTCCCTCCCTCCCGACCTGCGCCTGACCCAAGACCACCTCTCCTTCAGGAAGAAGCTGAAGACCTGGCTGTTCGAGCAGTAGCTGCACCCCCCCCCCCCCCCCCCCCAGCGCCTTGAGACCCTACGGGTATGTAGCGCGCTTTATAAGTGTCACTGATTGAAATTAAACAAGCCAAAACAACTCACTCTTGTCTAGAAGTCAAGCCATTTATCACCTTACCAGAACTGTGGGTCTCTGCTTGGACTATTGCAGTTTTCAATACCTGGCAATATCTAACAATGTAATGCCCAAAGTGCAACTGGTCTAGAACTGGGTGTCCCACATAATCTAATCTTGAACCTTCAAATCACATTGTGATTGCTCTCTGCTGTCTTCACTGGTTGTGTTATATGGATAGAATTGCTTTCAGTGTTACTGGGCACTGATTATTGCTAGCTATAATCATCAGGTGTACAACTCTTAGGAACTGTTGTTCTGATTATTAATTAGGATATAGTACCTCTTCACAGACCTCTTATTCTCTTTTTCCTGTGCTGTCAAGTATATAACTATGAACCTCACTTTCCCCACTTCTGAGATGTATGTTCCCTAATCTCCCTTCTCTTCTGTCGCCAGCTTTTAGTACCCAAAATCTCTCTTATAAACTGCATAACCACAGCTCTTTTACAGTGCTCCTTCGCTTCATAGCTAGTTTTGTGCTTTATAAACCTCAACATATATCCATCAATACAATACCCTGACTCTATAATCTATGGACTTTATAATGAATATTATGTGGTCTGTATCTAAATTCATTCAGAGATGTAACAGGACCAGCAGAGAGGAATTCATTGTAGGGCTATGTTGTATTATTAACAACACAAATGACTCGGCACCTAGATTATGAAAAATTTGAAAGAATTCTTGTCAAATTAGTAGAATAATTATATATGCGTCATCACAAAATTCCATGACTCATCCAAATAGTTAAAAAAATATTATTCTTTAGTCATATTCTTCTTAAAAGCTTCTTTTGACTGTAGTCAATGCGTTTTGCCTCACAAAGGGACTTCTTCAGGGCTGATCCTAATATCTTTTAGACACAAATTCGGAGTACCCTGTTGTCCTTCTCATTAGGCATTCAATGGATGGCATTCTTGTATGGAGATAGACCATTTAAGGTCGTGTGAATTCGGTCTGTTTAAATACGGCATCCCATGTAGCGTTCACACTACATGTGTGTTCACGTTGCATGAGACGCTGCATGGGATGCCTTATGTGAACAAACTGAACTTTTTCCCATATGGCAGTATATGGTGGCTGGTCTCTCGAACATTTGCACTATTTTTTGTCTTCTATTCAATATTGCCTCTACTATTGGGTGAAGTGCAATAAATCTTGCCTCAGCCATCTTTGTGTAAATCATTTGTCATGTTAGATTATTATAAACAACTATTTGTTCACTTTGTTCGTTTGAACCCCAAATTACCATTAGACAAGAACCGTGTTATACTCCATAATCGTTATCGGTTAATGAGCAGCAGACAACTGAATGTTTCATTCTCATTCTTAACAAAGGGAATTTGTTTCATAAATCATTTGGTTAAAATGAAAGTTTTCGTACTAAGAAGACATATATTATTCTGTAAAACCAGATTTCCACAAGTCTGCCTGATAGAATAAGATGTTACGGTATAAGTTACACTGGAAAATGCGAATTGCCTTTTTTTTTGTACTTTAAATTGAATATACACATAAAAAATCATAGTTTCAGATATGTTTTATGATCTTTTCATGTTTATTTGATGCACACATAGAGCAATTAAAATTTCAAGACCATTACTTCCTTAATCCATTTTAGTCCCATTCCATACTCTAGGAGACGAAAGGTCCGCACCATCAGCCAGGCACCTCATGCCTTGCTCGGTTCCTCAAATTGTTAAATATAGGTTGTGCCCCTCTTCCTCCTCAGACCACATTACCATGTAGGTGCTTACAAAATCCCACCCCTCATGACGATCTAAATTTGTCTTTGTTTTTTTATCGGGAGCTATTGTGCACCTTAAGGCACTCTTGTGTTTAACAACCAATGATAAAAAGCATTGAGTAACTAACGAACTGTGAAAACGATAGCACCAGGTTTTAATAGCTTTTCTGAATTTGAGTAGCTTGGACTTTTAATAGGAAGAGGTGCCTTGCCTACCGAAAAAGCCCTGCTGCCAACCATTATCCATATGGCTTTGGGAACATGTTAACAGCAAGAGTTCAGCTGACTTTAACGAGTGATACCATTTTAGGCATCCTGATAGTGGAGTGAGTCTTTGGCCCCAATTACGATGCCGGTCCAACGTGCGTCCGACTGTCATCATCTCAGAATGGAACCAACAGACTACTAGTCAGCGGTTCCATCCCACAAATTAGGATGCGACCGCCCAAGAAGCAGTCGGAAACATAAATGTTTCCATTTTGGCTTGTGTTGAAGATTGAAAAGGGCCACAGCACAAGCCGCATTGGAAAAATTGATGTTTGTAAACATCCATGCCCTGTGTGCCAGGTACCATGTGGTGCCTAGTACATGGGGTACGGATGTTTGGGTCACCACAGGTGCCCCCCAGGCCTCACAGCAGAGGCTGTGGAGGGACGGGGCCCTACTCAGGGCCCCACAAGTCCGTTTCCAACAGCCCTTCAATGGCGGTCAGGCCATCATTGAAAGGATTTATGAGAGAGACATCGTAAGCCCTATGGCGGTGCCTTAGCAGGCACCTCCCTTTTGAAGGGTATTACATTCCAACCGATGGTTGGACGGGCTCAGAATCGTCAGTCAGTCACTCTGCCCGCTGCCTCTGACCGACGCCCATCATAATCAGAATCAGATTTTCATTCGGACCGCAACCGACGGCCTGTAGGTTGCAATCTGACTGGCATCATAATGAGGCCCTTTAATTGTTTATTGATTTATGCAGACCTGGGTAAAATATAAAATTCCTGAATTTCACATCAATTACAAATTGAGAGATTTCTCGAAATCTTGCACTATGCTTTTCTAATTTTCATTGACGGGGGACTGGTTTATGCATAAAATGTTTCCCCAAGACACATTTTCTGCTTGAACCTCTGTCTGTCATACTGGTATTTTAAGAAATTGGGTTATTGGGTTATTGGTTAACAGTCCTTTTCAGGTTGAACTACAAAAGGCTGTGCTTAACCCTCTTGTAGCTTAGCACAAGACAGTCAGGCTTAACTTACAGGCAATGTGTAAAGTATTTATGCAGCACAAAAATCCCCAACTAATTTGGAAAACTATGGTAAATATTACCAAATAAAATGATACCAGAACAACAAAAATCCAATCAGTAGAAACAAAGATCATACATTTTAAAGCTTGAAGTGAAAATAGCAGCTAAAAGCACAAAGTGCCACTTGTTGTCATCTGGCCATGCTAGGGTGAAGTAAAGTCACAAATTCAAGCTGACCATTAATGAGCAAGGGTCAGATACAGCAACCAGGTTAGTCCTGCTGAAAAGCTACCTTCTCAAGTCTGGTGTGAAAAGTTCAGGCCACTTTGGGGGAGGGCGCATAGAGGAGGCTTTCGGCACAAAGAGCAGGTCGAGCGTTTCAGACAGTCAACATTGTAGCATGAAGATCAAGTTATTGCTGGAGCTTCATGTTGCGGGCTGTCATTGCGGTAGCGCAAAGTGCAAGTACTGCATTGTGGGTCGTCGCTGGTGGCTGCTTTCAATGCAAAGAGTATGTCTCACAGGAGCTTCACATTAGCAGTCATTGTGGGCAGCAGAACATGTACTGAGGAGCCCAAACTCAGCAATTTTCACCTTTTCTTTCAGGAGGAGGTTCGACTGATGCCAGCCAATGACCTAGGGGCATGTCTTGGAGATCAGGACCCAGCAGCAGGGCTCAGGCAGGTCCAGTTGCAGAAAAGATACGCAGTTGCAGGGAGGCCTCTGAAGCTTTTTGTGTCCTTGTAGCACACACACAGGAGGCCATCCAAATGCCTCAAGAAATCTCCCTGAGTAGCCTAGGATGAAGGCAAACAGGTCCAACATTCCTTCCCAGACAGCAGGCCCTTCTTCTGAATCTTCCATAGGCCAGAAGTGTGAGTGCCTCTTGAGGACCAATATGTATATCATATGCAAGCCTTTGCATGTAAGGGCTCCCTGTCCTACACCCAACACTGGTTCTAGAATGTTCCTTCCTTCCTCTGGTCAAGACTTCAAACTGCCTCAGGGGGTCACAAAAGGCAGAGCAGACCTGGTTTCAAGATCCCTTGTGTGTGTGTGTATGCGTGTGTGTGTGTGTGTGTAGGCAAACACATTGCAGTGTAAGTGAGGCTGAGTAGAGCTCCTCCACAGCCATTCCACCAGCATGGCCCATCCTGTCCACACACATGCCCTCTTTGTGTCACTGTCTGGAATTAATACACAAACCCACAACACCAGAGCCGTTCACAGTCCTGTGACCCAGGACACTAGCAGAAAGGCACAGTTGGGTGGAACAAGAAATTGTCAAAATTTTGCACAACATGTCACTTAAGTTTTGACTCAGCCATATGCAAATCAGTATTGGCCCTTCTCCAATCAGTCCTGCCCGATCTGCCAAGTGAGCCATTGGATTCAAGCTATATCTTGAAGATGAGGCCATAATATGTCCGGAGTTGCTTGTTTTCCAGTTAGGGAGGACCTGGTCTGGCAATTCGGGCTGGAATGTTCTGATTGCAGCAGGGTCAAGGCTGATTTGCATTGGGCTGAATCCAAACTGAGGTGGCATCATGGGCAACAATAGATTCGGGTGCGGCCCAAAGCAATTGTCAGTAGCTGAGATTAATTCAAACATTCCATCCATCACCTTGTTGTTGTAGTTGCTTCCCTAAGGGTGACGGGTATGTCCAGATGTGGGTCCTGTGCTCACTGTGCCACTAGAATCAAGCTATACATAGCTGATGAGCCTATAATAAGGGTGAAACACGATGCTGGGTTGCTTGTTTTCCAGTTCAGGGAGGACCTCGTGTGGCAGTTCAGATTGGACCGCTCTGCCTGGAGCAGAGTCAAGGCTGATTTGCATATGGTTGGGTCCAAACTTAGGTGGCATGGAGGGCAAAAACGATGGATCAGAAGGTGGCCCGAGCGATTGCCAGTGGCTGAGATTAATTCAAGTAGAGAATAATTGAACCACAAAAAGGAACTTGTAGGGCCTGATTCACAAATGTAAACTTACAAGTATGTGTAAGTTGACTTTTTTTTTGGTATTCACAAAACTGCATTTTAATAGTAAGTTTACTAGTGCATAGACTCTGCAGTTGGGGTGGAGAACTCCACTCATAAAAACAGTCTGCTCTTATCTTTTTATGAACTAATGTCTCCGCCCTGACTGCGGAGTCTCCTTACTCGTAAACTTACTATTCAAATACAGTTTGTGAATCAGGCCCGTATTGTTTCTTAAGGACCAAAAATATCAAATGGGGCCTTATCCCAAACAATTCCATCCGGGACAGGAAATGCAGTAATGTTCACAAGGGACAGGTCTCTTCAGACTTTATATGAAGAAGAATGAGGCTTCAGTACTACAGCTACCAGTTCAACAGCAGAGCATTCTGGGAGATAATGTTCATTTAGGAGCACTGTGACAAAACTATTCCAAATGAAAGGGGAAAGTAGTGAAATGGTGATCCATATTTAGGACCACAGTGGAATCAAATAAGTCTGTTTCAGCCAGAAAAGGAATTCACATATCCCATGCATTCAAGTGTGTGATGAATCTGAAGAAAAGCCATCCATGTCGGCAAAGTAGCTAGAGGCAGTCTGTACAAACACATGGATCTCTCAGGGTAAAGTAGAACTGTTTGGTACCTCTAGAATGGAGGTCAAAGACTGTGAATTCACATGTGATGTGTTTACTGTGTTAGCTGTTGTAACAGGAAGTAATCAAACGTCAGTATCTGACATCCCCCTCCGGGTAGTAGCAATTTCTGAATTATTTAAAGCTTGTATTTCCTGTACAGTAGTGAGAGAAGACAGGTAACAATTCTGGAACCCTTGTGACCTACTGTGTAGGACTGGCCACATGATGTGGTTTCATGTTGTCAATGGATACTAGTTATATCTATCTACAGCCAGCAAGTGGTGGCAAAGTCACAGTTCTGGTACCTGCCATTCCAAGGACTGACACCGCTGTTATGTACAATGGACCAAACTCCCTTTTATCTGTATTCTTCTCACATACTAGATCCCCAACTTTAGGAATCCAGACAGGAGTTGCCGTTACTACTTCAGTGGCAGAACGCTTAGTAGTTTCATTTGAGTGCTCATCTCGCAAGTCTTGTAGTTCCTGTAAGACAGCAAAACGTTCATTGATGTCAAAAGGTGTATCTGCTGCCAGTGTCAGGTTTATTAAGGTCTGGAACGTACATCTGGACGCCAAACAGGACTTCATAGGGAGTCGGCCACACAAGGATCTTCTAGGCAGATTATTTAAAGCTCTCTGGACTCCATTCAAGTAATGGGTCCAATTACTACCAGATCCTCAAACTCTAGCTGTTTAAGACTGCTTAAAGCACAGTTTTTCTTTTCCACTATTGAATTTCCCTCAGAATTATAGGGGGAGGAGTAATGCACAGCCACACCCAGGGTTCCCAAGGTATCCCAGTAAGCCCTAGCGGCAAATGCTGGTCCATTGTCTGAGTGAGATGTAGCTACTGAAGAAGGGCCTCATTATGTGCATTATATTTAATGGAAATACATTCCTCTTGATTCTTTTTGAATTTGAGTTTTTGTTGTGGATATTTCTCTTTCTTTTTTATGATGTTGCCACACGAGCAATGAGAGTTTTTTTAAGTTTCACATACTCTTCTAGCCTGCAGTTTGATCGTCCTCCTCTCTCTGTGCATTTGTCTGATGAATTCTGAAAGGAACGAGAAGGACGTGCATCAGTATACTGATACCTGTCCAGCTGTTTAATTGAATCATGGTTGCGCAAAGTATAACGCTTTTCAGAGAATTCCGGTTACGAAGATCCATCCAATGTTTTTTTTAAAATATTTTTTTTGTTGTATCCCACTGTTTTTTTAGAAGACTCAAGTGTCTGTTTCGTATGATCCTTTTTGGAGTTGCCCTAAAACTGTGGTTTATTTGGTCTGGCTCCCAAATTTTCTCAACCTATAGATGTTTAAGTTTAAGCAATCATTTTTGGTAGTTTATGCTCTTGGTCTGCTTGAGGAACCAGCGCTAGGCATTGGCGTACTGCCAATGCTGCTGCTTCCCCATTTACATTACTTAAAATTAATGAGGTAACTGTGTCGTAATTGCCAATTAGTTTCATCCTCAAATCCAGGGCAGGGGCAGTCCCGTATTCATCTTGAATCTGTTTTATCACGTCAAGCAAAATGGCTATGGATGGTGTACCAATAGTTAATGGTATATATTGCAGCAAAAACTGTCTCTCAAGTGGCACATTCATCCACGGGGAGAACTATCCCTAGTGGTAGGTACATTGTGAGAATTCTGTGTTTGTCTTGGGATCTCGTATGGGGAAATAGTGCTTCTAGCTGATTTGCTTTTTGTGCTGTCTAAAAACGAATTTCTTTCATTCTGGTAGGAACTTCATCCATAATTGCATTAATGGTTTCAGGACTAATCACAGGCACCGCTAAATGTGGCTGCACGGATTGAGCTGTTATTGTTTGCATTTCGAATTGTGTTCAAAGTCTGTATAGTCTAACTAGATCTGTGTAAGAGATCACGGAGCTCTACTGCATTTATTGGTCTCAGCGTTGTATATGGTGTATAGCTGTCTAGGACTGGGCATGTTGCTCTCTCATGGCTGAGGGGACCCCTGTCTTACATTTTTTAGTGGATGTGGTAGGGTGCCTGAAACCAGTTTGTATGTTCCTGAAATGGTAATGGTATTTCAAAATCTGTATAGGCACTGAATTGGCCTGGTATTACAACTGCATGTATTTATTGTCATTGACTGCAGGGAAAGTGACTCATGAATATAAGGCCTCTGTTTTGTATCTTTCGTGGGCCTACACCACAAAGGTAACATCTCACCCTGTAAGAGGGAACCCTTGTTGCTGTAAGGTTTGTGCCACTGCGTATCTGCAATTAAGTGAAATAACCACTGCTACTTGTACCATATTTTTATATTTCAAAGAAGGGAAAACTATAAATGGGTGGTCTTTTAAAGATTCAAACTGGTACAACCTACAAAGATAGGGGTGTCTTCTTTAGCTGAGGAGGATTACTCCCTAACACCACAAATGTCTCCATATAAAGTGAATAGGGGCCTTGGGCACATGTAAGAACTACTCTTCAAACCCATTAAAAAAGTACCTGACCTAGAACATTGGTGGCCTCATGTCATACGGTTCCTATGACTCAAGTAGCACTGTGTTTCCTGCCAACTTAACTGTCAGACTATAAGGACTGAGTCCAGACATATCATCAGAGTATGTTGGCCTAATTCCTAGCTAGCTCACCTGTACCCCTAACCTTACAGGGTACCAGATGGTGTCTGCAACCTCAGAACATGACCACTCTAATTCCCCAATCAAATCATGGAAACAGATCTACCCTTTCATTGGTAGTCAGGCATGCCCAAAAGGAGACACAAGAAAGATACAAATTGACTTTTCAAACATTTATTGAGGCAATTGTATTCTGGTGTAACAAGCATGAGGTACAATTATTAGTAGTATGAAACAAAGCATTGTAACCAGCATTGCAAGAATAGTGAAAAAGATCAACACTTCAACCATTGTAATGTTACAGCGTGAGTATATGGATATATAATGATTTATCATACCTAGACTCCTACCTAATACTACCTACACTATCGATAACATAGTGGGAGAACCCTCTGCTAGATTCCTTGGGACAACCTAACCCCCATACCTGAGTGTGATTTAGCAGTACGCTAATCTGGTATAGAGCAGGCTACCTTCCTTTGCAGGATAGAGATTAGAGTTAGTAGGGATGCATCTCAGGCACAGCATTCCAAAATGATCTCACCAAAGTAATCCACTGCTGAATTTGGCTCAGAGGTGGTTTATATAACAAAAGCACTGTTCTGATCGCACTTTGTCAAAGGTGCAACTCTAATGTTATTGTTTGTCTTTCGACTCGGAGCTTTCTCCAACTGGACAACCGAATGGTAGGGTATTGCTTACAGTTTTCCTTAGCCTTGGATAGAGTGTATGAACTACATGATAAATGCTTACTAATTAATGTGCTGCAATCAAAATATCTTCTAAGTATGTAATCATATGTTAGACCTGACATGCTTGGCGTGGTTTCCTCTGTCTTTTTTGCTTTCTGACCTCTTGTTTTGCTGAGTTCTTTTTGCTGGCTTTAGGAATCTGGGCACTTGGAGGATCCAAGATGGCGGATTGACGCCGCCATGGAGTGCAGCCGAGTGAGGTTCTCCCCGCGCCTATGATAGAAACGGAGATAAGCGCTTAAGCGTTTCAGCGTCTAAAGCGGCTCTCGGATAATAGCCGCATTATCAGACGCATTACCAGCTGAAAATCAAGAGTTTTGAGATTTTTAACCGGGAACACAAACAGATGTGGCGGCTCTCTACGGCAAGGATCGGGCGGCTGCTGTGAGCGTCTCGGCTGTCTCTTTGGAGACTGGCTAGCCGGTCGGTGCTTGACTGGTCGGGTCTGCTCATTGCAGTGGTTCCGGCAGCAGCTACAATGCCCGAGGCTAAGAGAGGGATGGCGCCACCTAAAACTGCCCCGAGGAACACCCGTGCCGGCAGGAATGCCGCTGGAGGGGAAGCAGGCACATCTGACGGTGCAAGCATGGTGGAGAAGACAGGCATTGTTATCGGTAAGCCGTTATCGCGTTTGCTGCAATGGGAGAAAGTATCGGAGCTCTTTGCCGGTAATTCAGGAAAGATTCTATTGGTAATAAAATTGCTGAGGCTTTGCTCGCGGCGATTCCTGACTGCAACAGTGTCGCTACTGATATTGCTATTACTGATACAGTCTCAGTGGTGGTCTGAACTGTAAGCAACGGCAATATGGCCAATATAGACGGTGAAGATGGGATTGGAGGCAGTATAACAGAGCCCGTAACTCTTACACTAACTCAGTCTATATGTATGCCTGAGAAACCCGACAAGAGCCCACCCGAAGCACTCAATCCTATCAATTCACTTGATGCGTCTAGCAATCTAAGCCAGCCAAATCCGGGAGAGTATCGTGTTGATACATCGAGGGCTGATCAGGTAGTGGAATTAGGCACAAAGGTCTGTGCTGCTATAGATGGCATTTCAGAGGAAGGTGAAGGCAATGAGTCGGGCTTGTTTGATGATGTAGAAGAACTAACAAAACTTTCCACACAGGCTCTTATGGATACGGGTAAATCACCTATGGGTAAGAAAGGGAAAGGGAAGGCTAAAAATAAGACAAAAAAATCACTTGGCGGGCAGAACGTGGCACCTCCACGCAGGAAAGCCATCTCATATAATAGCCCTTTATGGAAATGGGTTCAAGCAAAGGGAGGCGTCAAGACCATGGCATTTCGGCTTTCGGGTACCAGCCCTGTCGAGGGTAATCCAACGAAGGCTCACCCCTCGCCCATAGTAGTAGAAGATAGCTCTAAGCTGGGGCCCCTGGATGGGATGCAAGCTACACTCCCAGTCTCTGGAGATGTACATGCTACAGAAGGAACTCATGCTACCCCGGTGATGGCCCAACTAAGGGATGGAGCAACAGGTAGCCAAGAAGCTTCAACACCATCACTTTGTTTGATACTACAGTCCTTAAATGAGCAAAGGCAGGAGGCACAACAACATAACATGCAGGTCCGAGAAGATAATAGCAGAATGCAACAGTCTTTGCAGGAGATGGTGGACAAATTTGGAGGGCTAACTCAAGATATTTCAGAGCTGCAGCAGAGAGTTACGGACACTGTAGAACTGTCAGCACTTACAGATGTCCTTGCTAAGAAGCATGAGGGTTAGATCTCAGGCATACAGATCAAGCTGGAGGACATGGAAAATCGTCAGCGTCGACAAAATCTTAGGCTTTTTGGTATTCCAGAAGGGGCAGAAGGGGCGGATCCGAGGGCTTACATGGTCCAACTGTTCCAGAAGGCCTTCCCCGACCTCTCTGATTGGGACTGGGACTCTCAACTGCAAAGGGTTCACAGATTACCATTAGTCCAGAGGAATAAGGGGGGGGTCAATACTCTTGTCCATTTTTGATTTATTTGGGAAATTTCTTACTGAGACAGGCAGTTGCATTGAAAGCCCGACCTAACTCTCCAGTTTTAGCTGACTCAGTTACTTTTTTGTAAGATCTGACCTAAGCAAGGCTACAATGGATAGGCGTTGGAGGCTGCGTCAATATATAGACCCAATAAAAGCCCTTGGAGCTCAGGCCTTTCTGCAAGAACCCGCACGCTTAAAAGTTCTCAAAGACGGTCATACCTACTTTTTAATGGAAGAAAAAGAAACTGGGCAGGCAGTGGCCAAGTGGCAAGCAGAAGCTGCGGAGAAGATGTAGAATAGGGTCTTATGGTATCTACAGACATGAACTAAGAGTCTAATTGATTTGTGGGAGCTTTTTTTTCTTTAACCAAGTGGGTTTGTTATTGTCTTCAACCTTCTGTTAATGATGATTCTGAGCCCTGCTTATCATGAATCTTTTCTCTTCTTTTTCTTCTTTTTTTAGCAATAGGCTAAACTAAACACTATCTCAAAAAAATGTGTTGATGTCGAACAAAGAGGTGTGGGGATGATCATCATGGCTGTGGCTCTGTACGGCTGCCTTATCAGCGGCAGCTGGTAAAAGTGGGGAGTCCTCGTCTAACGGACAGGGTGGTGGGTGGGTGTCGGAGTTTGATGTGGGGTGGAAAGGGTAAGGGTGGGAAAATGGGGCAAAATAAATCATCATTAGGGGTATATGGAAGGTTTTCAGTTTTCTTTTTATGGATCAGAAGGCGTTATACTGGTAATTATTATCTACAAGGGGACATTGGAGGCAGCAAAAGGGGGCCTACTCGAAAGTTAAAAATTCCACCATGAATTGGATTAAATGTATGGCTTGCAATGTGGCTGGTCTCAACAGTGCAACTAAGCGACAGTTAGTTCGTGAAGAGCTGCGAATGTATCAGCCTCAATTGTTTTTTTTAACAGAAACACATCTTGCTTACAAAGATCGAAACATGTTAAAGCACTGGTATGATACTATTATCTGTACCACTCAATCAGTATCTATAAAAGGAGTGGCCATTTTAAAAGACAAGAGGTTTAATTATAGAGTCATTAAAAGTCAGTCTGATCAATGGGGATGTTGGGCATTGGCTCAGCTTGAGTTGTGGGGTAAAAAATGTGTGGCCTGTGTAATATATGGTTCTAATGTGGATGATCGTGCTATTTTTGAATATCTTAAACTAGAATTGTTAAAGTGGGAGGGTGAAAAATTTATTATGGGGGATTTTAATTGCGTCATAGACTATGGTATAGACTCTACTGGTAAAAGCCTTAATTCTAGAATGCGTAAGACCCGTGCTGCGATACTTCAAATGGCAAGGCTTCAGTTTGTTAAGGATGCATGGAGACACATATACCCAACAATACCGGGCTATACATTTTATTCGGTCCCCCATAAATCTTATTCTTGGATAGATATGGCCTGGGTTTCTGACGGCTTAATTACAACATCAAAGATGGAAATATGCCCCCGGGTGACTTCAGACCACAACCCCATTATTTTTTCATTTCGGGTTGAAGCTGAGAAGAGCGCAGTTCGGCCATTCTCCTTTCCTAGGTATCTGTTGACGGAGAGCGAATACTTTGTTAATATGGCTCAGCAACTGGAGGAATTCCTCAGAGTAAACACAGGGTCAGCATCCCCATCAATTGTCTGGGACACAATGAAAGCGTACGTCCGTGGTATTACACAAAAATATATTTTCTTACAGAATAAAAAGCGTGAAAACGAAATGGAGACACTGGTGCATACCTTACGTAACATTGAGAAACATCATGTAGAGTCAGTAAAGAAAGATTCAATGGCTCAAGATACTTTGCTTCTGTCGTTAATAGATGCAAGAACCTTAGTGAAAAAGTTTTTAAGGGATAAAATGGCGGCTAGCTATAGCAAACATCGCCTAGAAAAATACAAATATGGGGAGCACATAGGACACGTATTGGCTTATCAGACTGCAGAGGCGAAGGCTAAAACTAGGATAAGTACTATAAAGGGGGCAGATGGGCTTCTGCATACCAAACCTTCAGCCATTCTAGAACAATTCTTGCTGTTCTATCAACAGCTTTATTCTCTCACGTGGGCACCGAATCGAGATGAGATACTATGTTATATTGATAATAGCGGTCTTCCAGTAGCAGATGTTGAGAAAGCTGCTATTTTAGATGAGATAGTCTCGATAGAAGAAGTGGAGTTGGCGCTATCAGCACTACCAACGGGGAAAGCGGCTAGAGACGATTCACTGCCATTAGAATTTTATTAATCTTTTAAAAAGATTTTGCTTCTGCCCCTTACTAGGGTAATACAATATGTGGCCACTAGTTGGGAGGTACCAGAATCGTGGAATACGACACAGAATGCGGATCATACCGGCCAATTTCTCTTATTAATACGGACGCCAAGATATTTTCAAAGATCTTGGCGACTCCTCTAGCTCTGCTTATGCCGGGATTAGTTTCCGAAAAACAACATGGGTTCATTATGGGGAGGGACACTACTACCCACGTCAATATGGCTATTGGAGCATTCGATTTCGCAGAGAAAAAGAAAACTGACTTCAGAATGATTCTCCTAGACGCCGAAAAGACTTTTGACCGCGTCAGATGGGAATTCCTATGGGCCTTATTGGCTAAGATTGGTTTAGGGGTAGTTTCGGTCCTGGGTACAGGCTCTATATTGTAACCCTCAGGCCAAGTTGTCCTATATGGGGTCCCGATCTATACCATTTCGGATCTTGTGCGGGTCTAGGCAGGGATGTCCCCTGACTCCGTTACTTTTCACCCTATACATAGAGCCATTTTTACGCACCCTACAATCCTGTACGCATATTAAGCCACTGAAATCTGGGATCTCCAAACTTAAGATCACGGCATACGCTGACGATATAGCGGTTTATGCAATCAATTCAGGCGAGGCCGTGATAAGGATTAAGGAAGAAGCTGAGAAATATGGCAATGTTTCAGGCTATAAATTGAATGCTAACAAAATTCAAGTGCTTGCTACGGCCGGGATTCAAAAATCTATTACCGGGGCTTGTACTATTGTGACCTACTTGGGGGTAAAGATAATAGCCAAAGTTAATCAGATCATTGACTTAAATTACGTACCACTTCTAAATGCAACTATCAAATTGTTCAAAACTTGGCATAGGCTTCCTTTAGGACTGCTCGGCAGATGTAACTTAATTAAAATGAAAATACTCCCTAAGTTCTTATATTTGTTTCGATCGATTCCTTTAAAAGTTCCTAATACATTTTTTTTAAAACTTGAGGGGATTTGTAGCAGCTTTATTTGGGGTTATAAAAAACCTAAGAGAGCAATTGAGCTGCTGAAATCTCCATTTGAACAAGGTGGACTTGGCTTTCCGGATTTCAAAATCTATTTCTGGGCTTCCTTTACGGGTCGTTTCCGTTGCCTGCTGGGTCTGGATCAGACAGACTCAGTGTTTGGGTTCATTTTAGGAAACCAGAGGGACATGTTTTTATATGGAACAGGGACCCAAACTATTTCAAGCGAGTGATGTTTAAGACTGTTAGAGATACTGTATATATTTGGAGAGATATGTCTGCTAGGTGTAAATTACCAATATTCCACGAAAAAGTTCCATTATGGGGGAATCCTCTGCTCCCTGAGGTGTTTCAGGACCAAGCAGGCAAATCTTGGGCGAAGTATGGAGTTACTTGCTTGGGTGAAATGTACAATGAGAGAGGAATCAAATCATTCGAAAATCTGCGCCTAGCGTATAAACTTCCTGCTAATTTTTTCTTTAAATATCTACAGATTAGAGATTATTGGGTTCCTAATTTGGTTGTAACAGAAATAATGCATTCAAGCATCTGGGACTGTTTATATAGAGGGAAAACCAAATCTTTGATAGGGCTAATGTGTGAATATTTACATAGTTTTAGATCAGATGGTAGCGAGAAATTAGCAGAGCGCTGGAGCCAAACCATGGGTATAACGGTTTCATCTAGAATGATCAAACAAGCCTTAGGTTACGTTAAGGATTCGGTTCACTCTGCTAGTTTGCAACTTCAGCAACTACGTACTACCTGTATGCTATATTATACCCCGGCTAAAATAGCTAAATGAGCTCAGGGCAATATGACGGGGGATAAGATAAACTGCCCTAAATGTGGACTATATGCTGCTAATCTGTTACATATGTTTATTGCATGCCCAGTATTTAGGGGTTATTGGCAGAAAATTGAACAGCTACTACAGTCTAAACTTGGGCTGGATCATCCACTTACTGATCTTGAACTTATGTTGGGGTATAAGGAGGATAATCCAGCTGTCGCACGCCTCTTCTCAATCCTGATAGCTTCTGCTAGACTGGCTATTGCCAGGGTATGGGTCTCTTCGGCACCGCCCTCGGTCGAGGAATGCTGGGCTATCATTAGAGAAATTTATGGCTTAGAGGCAGCCTTGGCGAAGGCAAGGAGAATTCGCTCCTTAGCCAAGTTAGAAGAGCTATGGAGACCTATGGTATTGGATGGAATAACTTAGTTTTTGTTAGTATTACATGAAATAATATGTGTCTCCTGTGATTTTTCCTCTTCTGTAATTCTCATTTTTATGGTTTTTGCCTGATGTATAAATCCTAAACCTCCAGTTTGTCTTGCTGTATAAATGTGCCTTTCTTGATGAAAAAAAAAGAAAAAAAAAAAAGGAATCTGGGCACTTTACCGCTGCTGACCAGTGCTAAAGTGCAGGTGCTCTGTCCCTAAAACATGGTAACATTGGATTAGCCACAATTGAAAAATGTACTTTACTTATAAGTCCTAGTAAAATGCACTACCTGTGCCCAGGGCCTGTAAATTAAATGCTACTATTGGGCCTGCAGCACTGATTGTGCTACCCACATCAGTAGCCCTTTAAACATTTCTCCGGCCTGCCATTGAAGAGCATGTGTGTGCAGTTTTAAACTGCCATATCGACTTGGCAAGTTAACCCACTTGCCAAGCCAAACACTTCCTCTTTAATGGATAGAAGTCACCCCAAAAGTAGGTCCTTGGCAGCCCCAAGGGGATGGCGTATTTAAAAAGTTGGGCATGTACTTTTAAGTTTTACATGTCCAGGTAGTGAACAACTCTTAAATTTGTTTTTCATTACTGCAATGCCTATCGTGCCTATAGGTTAGCGTTAGGATGACCTTCTTCCATCTTATAAGTGAAATTTCCAATTGGAACAAGAGAGAAATTTCGAGTTTGGTGTCTCTGTACTCACAATTTAAAATTACAACTTATGGTGAAGTTGGATATTAAATGTCTAAAAATGCCCCTCTGCCTTTCTCTGAATATATGTCTGGGGTGGGTGACAGCTGGGATTTGTGCAATCCCTCTGGACAGTCGCACACAAAGGGAGCTGAGGTGTGACATTCACATTCTAATGGCCCTTCACCAGGCTGATGGGTCTTCCTGGGCAAGGTGGTAGGTAGAAGTTTACACTTGCACCTAGATAGGGCTGTGTCTGTCCCCACAACAAGAGCTGCATACCCCCTGTAGTTAGTCTAGAGCCAAGGAAGGACAGGGACCTTGTATATTTCAAAGCCCTCTTTAAAGTCTCGCTAACAACAAAGGCTCAACTGGGTATAAGTACCGGACCCCTGACACCACCACCTCAGTACACTCTGGACCTGGGGACACTGCCAGGAAGAAGGACTGCTGTGCTGTTCAAAGACTGGCATGCTGCAGGACTCTGCTGGATTTGCTGGCCTCCTGCTCTTCTGTGCCTGCCCTGCTGCCCCTTGCCTGGTGGTGAGAAGAACTGAATCTGTACATTCCCGGAACGAAGTGATGCAAGGGCTTGCTGGCTTGTCTCCTGTTTTTAAGTCTCAGGGACATCAAATACTTCATTCAACTCTGCTTCAGGTGCTGGACTCAGCCAATTGTGAGTCTTGCCCTGCCAAGAGGTGCCAATCCAGTCCTAGGCCTTCAAGGGTGATTCTGCAGCTGTTTACTTCCAAACTCCCGGTGGAGGCTATGCATTCACCTTCGACTCCAATGCAGTGCTGCTTCAGAGACTCCATAGCATCAATAGTGGGGCTCAACAACGACACTGCACCTACATTGTCACAGGTTTGATGACAATGCAAGACCTGACTGTTCGGCTCAACGATGACACATGGAAAGGGGTGGTATATCTTGGTTCCACGCCTACACGTAGAGTAACAGCATAGTCATAGGGTTTGTTAGGTATGCTGACCTCCACCCGGAGGTTAACCACTAGTATTTGCAGTAGTGTCCAGAGACAAATATGTTAAGAAAGTGCTTGAAGTGAAATTAAAATTCTTCAAAAATCCTCACTTGAGTGCAAATATATATTGGTGAGTGGGAGTTTGAAGAAATTAAAATGGTGAGCGTGTGATTTTAGACCGTGTTACTGTGTCTAACACACTAAGAAGTCCATTCATACGGTCGACATGTTTCAGCCCTGTTTGCCCAGCCAGGTCTAGGGGGCTTTCTTCAGGACCAGAGAAAGTGTATCTGTGCAGATATGATTTGTATTGCATTTGTCAGTTGGGTTAATATTAGCCCACTGTGAGGATAAGGTCAATAGTACCTATAATTTGAAAAAAAGAGAGAAAAAGAAAGAAAGGGAGAAAACTAAGTCAGTACCTCCCTGTGATACTATCCGTGTTTCATCTTTACATTCAAATTCTTATAGAAATGTTAAGAAAATTTAAGGAATAAAGTTGTGTGTCGGTCGCACTCCTTTGTATAAACTTTCAATAACTGTGTAATTATTTTCTCATGTTCTCGGTGCTGTGGGATCTTCTCCCCAGATCAGAAGGGATGTGGCTTAAGACTGAATTTACTATTCCTTCCACAGTGGAAGGTATATCCCAGTATGCACTCTTTTTGCCTTCAAACTGTAATCAATTACATCACAAGCGTCTGTTGATCAATAAACTGTTTTATTTCACAGTCTCAGATTCATTTTGATGCTTCAAAAAATATTCATTAATTTCATGATTCAGGTAACATTTTCATATGGATAACCTCCAATGTTATAAACATGATTCCATATTTTCAATTTGAGTTACAGGGATAAATCCCAATGCATTTCGGGGTTTCCCTTCGTCAGGGGATACTCCCTGTAAATGAAGTAACCATGTGTTAATAGTATCCGCACTAGAACAAAAGCTGATAGCATAACAACAGAGCTTTTTCGCAAACAGTAACCAATTATCACGAATCTAAACCAATGTAGACACAAATGATGTCTGATACGGTGAACGTGAATTCCTAAATCATACTCGGTGGCCAATGTGTCGTGAACTGAGAAATAAATTCTACAAAGTGCCAGTGAATGCGAGTGCCTACATGTGTATCATGACCACGGATTCTTAAGGGAATGTGCCAGAAATTAATACGAACGTGTGCTAAAGATTCCAATTAACATAAATGGTAATGTTTGCGTGAATGATTCTAACGTCAAATGAGCTAATAATACATGCTGAGAATCTTGACATGTAGTATCTGAACTCTACGAAGAACCGGTAAACGGTTAATAGCATGTAACTGCATATGTATCGTGACCGCGGGTTCTTTAAAGAATGTGCCAGTAATAAATGCAAACGTGTGCTAACAATTCCGATTTAAATAACTAGTGATGTTTACGTAAATGAACTAATAATAGTTACAAAGAATCTTATGGTGTCGTATCTGAATTGTTTCGCTGCGACGCATACCTGTGCAAAACTTGTTCCTCGTTCGTAGCGATTCCGCGTTCCCTGAACCATTAGGATCAGCTGTGTTCCTTGTGTGCCCCGGAAGTAAATATGTGCGTGCGAGTGAAACTCGTAAAAGATATGGAAGAAAGACTAGAGCCTAAACTAAATGATGCAGAAGAATGTCTACAGCGTGAATTGTAATGAACTCAATAAAGATAATACGACAAAAAAAAATAAAATAAAAAATTGAAAAATAAAAAATAAAAATGAAAATTTCTACTGGATTAAAAGAAAGAACAATAAATTACGAAATGCCATCATTAGAGAATGCGTTCTTGATCTAAAAATTAATTACATTCTGTTAATCACAAATGCATGCCTGCACATCGATAAGTGGTTACAAATAACAATTGTATTCCACCCGGTCATTCAGACCCTTCGGGTGTAGTGAGTCCAATTTAAAAATCCAGTGTAGTTCTCTTTGCAGCAGAAATTTCTTGTTGTCTCTACCCATTTGTAATGGCACCTGTTCCAAAATTAAGAATCGGAGTTGGCTGATGTTGTGCGATTCTTTGTTGAAATGTGTGGCAATAACTGATTTCGGGTTGTTAATTCTTATGTTGCTCTTATGCTCTGTCAATCGAGTTTTAATTTTTCGCTCCGTTTTTCCCACATAGGGCAACCCACATGGGCACTTAAGTAAGTACACGACAAAGCTAGAGTCACATGTCGCTGTCACATGCAGCTTGATGGGAGTTCCTTGCGTTGGATGAGTCAGTGTAATTCCTTTAATTATGTTGTTGCAGCTGCCACAATTCAAACATGGGATGGTTCCCTTGTGTATGTCTTGTCTTTGTTTTTTGTATTTCAACATCTGTTGTAGGTTTTTTGTGCGTTGATATGCGAATATTGGTGGTTGGTTAAAAATGCCATTGAATTCTGTCTCCGCTTGTAACATTGGCCAATATTTTTTTATTGTGTGTTTGATTTTGTTACTTCTGGTTGAGTATTTAGAGACGAACACATTTCTGTCCTGTTGAACCTCCAAATTCTTTTTCTTTAGTAACTTATGCCTGCTTTGTTTGTTTGCTCTTTCATTGGCATTATGTAGTACGGAGTCTGGATATGCTCTTTGTTTAAATTTTGCCATCATTGTATTTTTGTTTTCCTGATACAAATCATCGGTTGATGATATTCTTTTTATTCTCAATAGTTGTGAGTAAGGCAGATGTTGTTTGAGACTTAATTGATGAAAACTCGAGAAGTGAAGAAAGTTGTTTCTATCTGTAGTTTTAGTGTACACTGTGGTAATTATTTTTTGGTCAATTATCTTGACTTCCACATCTAGGAATGGTATTTTTTCTTTACTCAAGGAATGTGTGAATTGGATACGGTCATCCACCATATTCAGTTCTTGAATCGCATTAACTAGTGTGGATTCTTCGCCCTTCCAAATGAGAAAAATATCGTCAATGTATCTGATGAATAAAATTGCGTTGTCTGTCCATTTTTTGTGTGCAAGGATGTGAGTAAGTTCAAAATGGTGCATAAACAAATTTGCGTACGCCGGAGCGGCGCAATTTCCCATTGATGTTCCGTTCAACTGTGTAAAAAATTCATCCTTCCAAGTGAAATAACTGTGGTACAGCGTAAAATGCATCAACTCGATTAAGAAAACATTGAGGTCACTCTCCTTATCGCTTCTTACAAGAAAAAATTCCAGTGCTTCGAGTCCCAAATTATGGGGGATTGAAGTGTACAATGATTGTACATCCATGGTACATAAGGTGTACTCGATGTTTTCCATCAACTCCATTTTGTCTAATTTTGTAAGGAAATCAGTTGTGTCTTGAACATATGTGGTCATTTGTGTTACCATTGGCTGAAGGTGTCTGTCTATGTATTTGCCAATTGGTTCATGGATGGAATTTCGTGTACTCACTATTGGTCTGAATGGCGGGTGGTCCAAGTTCTTATGAATCTTAGGTATCATATACAAATAAGGTATGCTCGGATTCTGTTTGATCAAGAATTTTTTGTCTCTGTCGTTGATGGTTCCCAATGATAAAGCCTTATCAATGATTGATACCAGGATCTGTTTAAAAGATGAGGTAGGATCCGAAAGTAATCTCATGTATACGTTGGTATCTGATACATGCATCTCCACGCTGTTCATATAGAACGATGTGTCTAAGATGACTAGTGCTCCTCCTTTATCCGCTTTACAGCATGTGATTGACTGATTGTTAGCAAGGTTAGAAATAGCCATTTTCTCGTTGTTCGTTAGGTTTGTGCTTTTTGATGTTTTAGATCGAAATATGTCATGTAGGTCTTTGCGGACAACTGTCTCAAAAGTGTCCAGAATTTTATGACTGACAGGTGCCTGGAACGTGCTGTCTGGCTTTAAATCCATTAAGGTACCTTGATCGATAGGTTCTGAAAATGTGCTAATGTTGGTGAAAAAATGTCTCAATCGAAGATTCCTCATGAATCTAAATAAACTCACTTGTGCTTCTAGTTCATGACTTTGGTAAGTTGGTACATACGATAAGCCCTTTTGTAACGTCTGTATTTGAAATTTTGATAATTCAGTAGAGGAAATGTTAATTACTAAGTTTTTTGACTCCTTGTTGATTTGGCCATTGGTGTCGTATCTTGTCCGCCTGGATCTCCGAGTGGGGCCTGGCCTCTTCCTAAAAAAGAAGCACCTGAGGTTGAAGGTATTGTACTTCCATCATTTGTTGTGGTGGATCGTTTGGTCTGATTCCTAGGGAGGTGTTCTTTTGATTGGAAAGTAGGTTGACGTCTCTGTTGTGAATCCTCAGAAGATGAGGTATCATCTGTAGATCTGTTGTCAAACTGTCTTCGTTGTCTGCGTGTGGCATACTCCTCTGCCCAGCTGTAAACTTCCCCCAACTTGTAATCCACTGTGTCTCTCTTAAATTTTCTTAATTTCCTCTCGTTTATTTCTGCTGTATGTTTGTCAAGTTGAGTATTAATATCTTCTAGAGTTTTATTCCAATCTTCCGTGGTCATTTTATCACTTAACTCTTGTTTCAATTGACCAACTTCTTTTTCAAGATCCTCTAATACTTTAGAAAGCTCTTCAATGATTAGTAGTATCAAGTCTAATGAACATTTGTTTAAAATGCCGTACCATCGCTCAGTGAATCGTGCATTGTTCTTACATAATGTAGATTTCAGTGGTATTCTTAAACCTCTTGGAATCCTTTGGACCTTGTGGTAGCGTATCAATGTGCTGGCGTGCAGTCGTTGGTTGATTTCCCTTTTGGCAGCAAATAGTAATTGTTTAATATTTGATTGTATTGATCCTGTGCTCGTTGCTATGCATTCTGGCTCCTGTATGAGGCTGTATATACGGTTAGTATCTTCCGTGTTGAAACCAAATGTATCGGCTTTGTTGCCGGTAATATTAGCAATATCTTCATATGACATGTTTTTTGCCTGGGTGCTGACGCGTTTTGATCATAAAGAGGAATAAAGTTGTGTGTCGGTCGCACTCCTTTGTATAAACTTTCAATAACTGTGTAATTATTTTCTCATGTTCTCGGTGCTGTGGGATCTTCTCCCCAGATCAGAAGGGATGTGGCTTAAGACTGAATTTACTATTCCTTCCACAGTGGAAGGTATATCCCAGTATGCACTCTTTTTGCCTTCAAACTGTAATCAATTACATCACAAGCGTCTGTTGATCAATAAACTGTTTTATTTCACAGTCTCAGATTCATTTTGATGCTTCAAAAAATATTCATTAATTTCATGATTCAGGTAACATTTTCATATGGATAACCTCCAATGTTATAAACATGATTCCATATTTTCAATTTGAGTTACAGGGATAAATCCCAATGCATTTCGGGGTTTCCCTTCGTCAGGGGATACTCCCTGTAAATGAAGTAACCATGTGTTAATAGTATCCGCACTAGAACAAAAGCTGATAGCATAACAACAGAGCTTTTTCGCAAACAGTAACCAATTATCACGAATCTAAACCAATGTAGACACAAATGATGTCTGATACGGTGAACGTGAATTCCTAAATCATACTCGGTGGCCAATGTGTCGTGAACTGAGAAATAAATTCTACAAAGTGCCAGTGAATGCGAGTGCCTACATGTGTATCATGACCACGGATTCTTAAGGGAATGTGCCAGAAATTAATACGAACGTGTGCTAAAGATTCCAATTAACATAAATGGTAATGTTTGCGTGAATGATTCTAACGTCAAATGAGCTAATAATACATGCTGAGAATCTTGACATGTAGTATCTGAACTCTACGAAGAACCGGTAAACGGTTAATAGCATGTAACTGCATATGTATCGTGACCGCGGGTTCTTTAAAGAATGTGCCAGTAATAAATGCAAACGTGTGCTAACAATTCCGATTTAAATAACTAGTGATGTTTACGTAAATGAACTAATAATAGTTACAAAGAATCTTATGGTGTCGTATCTGAATTGTTTCGCTGCGACGCATACCTGTGCAAAACTTGTTCCTCGTTCGTAGCGATTCCGCGTTCCCTGAACCATTAGGATCAGCTGTGTTCCTTGTGTGCCCCGGAAGTAAATATGTGCGTGCGAGTGAAACTCGTAAAAGATATGGAAGAAAGACTAGAGCCTAAACTAAATGATGCAGAAGAATGTCTACAGCGTGAATTGTAATGAACTCAATAAAGATAATACGACAAAAAAAAAAAAAAAAATAAAATAAAAAATTGAAAAATAAAAAATAAAAATGAAAATTTCTACTGGATTAAAAGAAAGAACAATAAATTACGAAATGCCATCATTAGAGAATGCGTTCTTGATCTAAAAATTAATTACATTCTGTTAATCACAAATGCATGCCTGCACATCGATAAGTGGTTACAAATAACAATTGTATTCCACCCGGTCATTCAGACCCTTCGGGTGTAGTGAGTCCAATTTAAAAATCCAGTGTAGTTCTCTTTGCAGCAGAAATTTCTTGTTGTCTCTACCCATTTGTAATGGCACCTGTTCCAAAATTAAGAATCGGAGTTGGCTGATGTTGTGCGATTCTTTGTTGAAATGTGTGGCAATAACTGATTTCGGGTTGTTAATTCTTATGTTGCTCTTATGCTCTGTCAATCGAGTTTTAATTTTTCGCTCCGTTTTTCCCACATAGGGCAACCCACATGGGCACTTAAGTAAGTACACGACAAAGCTAGAGTCACATGTCGCTGTCACATGCAGCTTGATGGGAGTTCCTTGCGTTGGATGAGTCAGTGTAATTCCTTTAATTATGTTGTTGCAGCTGCCACAATTCAAACATGGGATGGTTCCCTTGTGTATGTCTTGTCTTTGTTTTTTGTATTTCAACATCTGTTGTAGGTTTTTTGTGCGTTGATATGCGAATATTGGTGGTTGGTTAAAAATGCCATTGAATTCTGTCTCCGCTTGTAACATTGGCCAATATTTTTTTATTGTGTGTTTGATTTTGTTACTTCTGGTTGAGTATTTAGAGACGAACACATTTCTGTCCTGTTGAACCTCCAAATTCTTTTTCTTTAGTAACTTATGCCTGCTTTGTTTGTTTGCTCTTTCATTGGCATTATGTAGTACGGAGTCTGGATATGCTCTTTGTTTAAATTTTGCCATCATTGTATTTTTGTTTTCCTGATACAAATCATCGGTTGATGATATTCTTTTTATTCTCAATAGTTGTGAGTAAGGCAGATGTTGTTTGAGACTTAATTGATGAAAACTCGAGAAGTGAAGAAAGTTGTTTCTATCTGTAGTTTTAGTGTACACTGTGGTAATTATTTTTTGGTCAATTATCTTGACTTCCACATCTAGGAATGGTATTTTTTCTTTACTCAAGGAATGTGTGAATTGGATACGGTCATCCACCATATTCAGTTCTTGAATCGCATTAACTAGTGTGGATTCTTCGCCCTTCCAAATGAGAAAAATATCGTCAATGTATCTGATGAATAAAATTGCGTTGTCTGTCCATTTTTTGTGTGCAAGGATGTGAGTAAGTTCAAAATGGTGCATAAACAAATTTGCGTACGCCGGAGCGGCGCAATTTCCCATTGATGTTCCGTTCAACTGTGTAAAAAATTCATCCTTCCAAGTGAAATAACTGTGGTACAGCGTAAAATGCATCAACTCGATTAAGAAAACATTGAGGTCACTCTCCTTATCGCTTCTTACAAGAAAAAATTCCAGTGCTTCGAGTCCCAAATTATGGGGGATTGAAGTGTACAATGATTGTACATCCATGGTACATAAGGTGTACTCGATGTTTTCCATCAACTCCATTTTGTCTAATTTTGTAAGGAAATCAGTTGTGTCTTGAACATATGTGGTCATTTGTGTTACCATTGGCTGAAGGTGTCTGTCTATGTATTTGCCAATTGGTTCATGGATGGAATTTCGTGTACTCACTATTGGTCTGAATGGCGGGTGGTCCAAGTTCTTATGAATCTTAGGTATCATATACAAATAAGGTATGCTCGGATTCTGTTTGATCAAGAATTTTTTGTCTCTGTCGTTGATGGTTCCCAATGATAAAGCCTTATCAATGATTGATACCAGGATCTGTTTAAAAGATGAGGTAGGATCCGAAAGTAATCTCATGTATACGTTGGTATCTGATACATGCATCTCCACGCTGTTCATATAGAACGATGTGTCTAAGATGACTAGTGCTCCTCCTTTATCCGCTTTACAGCATGTGATTGACTGATTGTTAGCAAGGTTAGAAATAGCCATTTTCTCGTTGTTCGTTAGGTTTGTGCTTTTTGATGTTTTAGATCGAAATATGTCATGTAGGTCTTTGCGGACAACTGTCTCAAAAGTGTCCAGAATTTTATGACTGACAGGTGCCTGGAACGTGCTGTCTGGCTTTAAATCCATTAAGGTACCTTGATCGATAGGTTCTGAAAATGTGCTAATGTTGGTGAAAAAATGTCTCAATCGAAGATTCCTCATGAATCTAAATAAACTCACTTGTGCTTCTAGTTCATGACTTTGGTAAGTTGGTACATACGATAAGCCCTTTTGTAACGTCTGTATTTGAAATTTTGATAATTCAGTAGAGGAAATGTTAATTACTAAGTTTTTTGACTCCTTGTTGATTTGGCCATTGGTGTCGTATCTTGTCCGCCTGGATCTCCGAGTGGGGCCTGGCCTCTTCCTAAAAAAGAAGCACCTGAGGTTGAAGGTATTGTACTTCCATCATTTGTTGTGGTGGATCGTTTGGTCTGATTCCTAGGGAGGTGTTCTTTTGATTGGAAAGTAGGTTGACGTCTCTGTTGTGAATCCTCAGAAGATGAGGTATCATCTGTAGATCTGTTGTCAAACTGTCTTCGTTGTCTGCGTGTGGCATACTCCTCTGCCCAGCTGTAAACTTCCCCCAACTTGTAATCCACTGTGTCTCTCTTAAATTTTCTTAATTTCCTCTCGTTTATTTCTGCTGTATGTTTGTCAAGTTGAGTATTAATATCTTCTAGAGTTTTATTCCAATCTTCCGTGGTCATTTTATCACTTAACTCTTGTTTCAATTGACCAACTTCTTTTTCAAGATCCTCTAATACTTTAGAAAGCTCTTCAATGATTAGTAGTATCAAGTCTAATGAACATTTGTTTAAAATGCCGTACCATCGCTCAGTGAATCGTGCATTGTTCTTACATAATGTAGATTTCAGTGGTATTCTTAAACCTCTTGGAATCCTTTGGACCTTGTGGTAGCGTATCAATGTGCTGGCGTGCAGTCGTTGGTTGATTTCCCTTTTGGCAGCAAATAGTAATTGTTTAATATTTGATTGTATTGATCCTGTGCTCGTTGCTATGCATTCTGGCTCCTGTATGAGGCTGTATATACGGTTAGTATCTTCCGTGTTGAAACCAAATGTATCGGCTTTGTTGCCGGTAATATTAGCAATATCTTCATATGACATGTTTTTTGCCTGGGTGCTGACGCGTTTTGATCATAAAGAGGAATAAAGTTGTGTGTCGGTCGCACTCCTTTGTATAAACTTTCAATAACTGTGTAATTATTTTCTCATGTTCTCGGTGCTGTGGGATCTTCTCCCCAGATCAGAAGGGATGTGGCTTAAGACTGAATTTACTATTCCTTCCACAGTGGAAGGTATATCCCAGTATGCACTCTTTTTGCCTTCAAACTGTAATCAATTACATCACAAGCGTCTGTTGATCAATAAACTGTTTTATTTCACAGTCTCAGATTCATTTTGATGCTTCAAAAAATATTCATTAATTTCATGATTCAGGTAACATTTTCATATGGATAACCTCCAATGTTATAAACATGATTCCATATTTTCAATTTGAGTTACAGGGATAAATCCCAATGCATTTCGGGGTTTCCCTTCGTCAGGGGATACTCCCTGTAAATGAAGTAACCATGTGTTAATAGTATCCGCACTAGAACAAAAGCTGATAGCATAACAACAGAGCTTTTTCGCAAACAGTAACCAATTATCACGAATCTAAACCAATGTAGACACAAATGATGTCTGATACGGTGAACGTGAATTCCTAAATCATACTCGGTGGCCAATGTGTCGTGAACTGAGAAATAAATTCTACAAAGTGCCAGTGAATGCGAGTGCCTACATGAGTTTCACTCGCACGCACATATTTACTTCCGGGGCACACAAGGAACACAGCTGATCCTAATGGTTCAGGGAACGCGGAATCGCTACGAACGAGGAACAAGTTTTGCACAGGTATGCGTCGCAGCGAAACAATTCAGATACGACACCATAAGATTCTTTGTAACTATTATTAGTTCATTTACGTAAACATCACTAGTTATTTAAATCGGAATTGTTAGCACACGTTTGCATTTATTACTGGCACATTCTTTAAAGAACCCGCGGTCACGATACATATGCAGTTACATGCTATTAACCGTTTACCGGTTCTTCGTAGAGTTCAGATACTACATGTCAAGATTCTCAGCATGTATTATTAGCTCATTTGACGTTAGAATCATTCACGCAAACATTACCATTTATGTTAATTGGAATCTTTAGCACACGTTCGTATTAATTTCTGGCACATTCCCTTAAGAATCCGTGGTCATGATACACATGTAGGCACTCGCATTCACTGGCACTTTGTAGAATTTATTTCTCAGTTCACGACACATTGGCCACCGAGTATGATTTAGGAATTCACGTTCACCGTATCAGACATCATTTGTGTCTACATTGGTTTAGATTCGTGATAATTGGTTACTGTTTGCGAAAAAGCTCTGTTGTTATGCTATCAGCTTTTGTTCTAGTGCGGATACTATTAACACATGGTTACTTCATTTACAGGGAGTATCCCCTGACGAAGGGAAACCCCGAAATGCATTGGGATTTATCCCTGTAACTCAAATTGAAAATATGGAATCATGTTTATAACATTGGAGGTTATCCATATGAAAATGTTACCTGAATCATGAAATTAATGAATATTTTTTGAAGCATCAAAATGAATCTGAGACTGTGAAATAAAACAGTTTATTGATCAACAGACGCTTGTGATGTAATTGATTACAGTTTGAAGGCAAAAAGAGTGCATACTGGGATATACCTTCCACTGTGGAAGGAATAGTAAATTCAGTCAAAAGAAAATTTAAGGCTCATGTTTTATGCCATCTGGCGCATTTTGCCGTTAAAACACACATTACAGAAATTATGGCATCACTTCTAATTGTCGTGCATTAGTTGTAAAATGCGTAAGGTCTCATAGTGTTAGTTTAGATAGGTTAATATTTAATTAGGGAAGGGTACTACTTACATCCATACTTGCCATGTAAAATATTGAGACAGGGTCAAGGTGGTTTGTGCAAAAATAGGGTTCTCAAAGGTGCCGGTTATGGCTCAGTAAACATACCCCAATGCGGTTGGTGGTTTACCTTAAAAGACAGTGGGTGTGTTTGTAACTGCATGGTTGAGTTAATGGCTGTGCGATTAACTGTATGGCTCAGAGACTAGGTGTGTGAGTAGCTCTATGGGTGACTGACTCAGTGTTTGAGTAGCTGGATGGGTGTATGAGTGGCTATGTCAATTGCTGTATTAGTGACTTAGTGGGTGTATGAGTGGCTGTATGGGTGAGCAAGTGGATGGGTGTGTGGATCTATGAATCAGTGAGTGGTTGTGTAAGTACTGGTATGGGTCTGTGAATAGGTTTGTGAATCGTTGTGTGGGGGTGGGTGTATGAAAGGTTATATTGAGATGTGAGTGGGTGCGTCAGTGATTCTGTGGATGATGTCATGAGTGATGCCATCAGTGATGTCACTGACCATGTCATGAGTGATGTAATATGTGAGGTCATAAGCAGTGCATTATGGGGGCGCAAGTTATACTTAGCTCAGCTAACTGTAACTGCTGAATTTCTCTGGAGCGTGTGTGTCTGTGTGAATGGCTGTATGGTTGAGTGAGCAGATGTGTGAGCTTGTATGGATGTGTGAATGTGAATGTAAGTGGTTGTGTGAGTGTGTGAGTGCTTGTATGGGTGAGAGTGGTTGTGTTGAGAGGGTGTATGGGTAAGTGAGTGGGTGTATGAATGACTGTGTAGGTAAATAATTGGGGGTGTGAGTAGCTCTATGGGTGAGTGTGTGATTATGTGGTTGGCTGAATGGGTGAGTGACCGGTTGTATTAGTGGCTATATGGCTGAATGAATGATAGTATGAGCAGCTGTACGAGTGAGTGAGTGGGTGTGTGAGTGCCTTTGTGAAATAGAGGGAGTGGTTATGTTTGTCCTGGTATGGGTCTGTGAATGGGTGTGTGAGTGGGCATATGAGAGGTTGTATGGGGTTGTGAATGGGTCTGTGAGTGGTTCTGTGGATGATGTCAGCAATGATGGCATCAGTGATGTCACTTGAGATGTCAGCAGTGATACTACTGACCATGTCATGAGTGATGTAATATGTGAGGTCATAACAGTGCATTGTGGGAGTGTATGTTAGAGTTAGCGCAAGTAACCTTATCTGCTGAATTTCACTGGTTTTGTACGAGGGAAATCTGAGCCGAACTATAATGTCCATGTAAGCTTTGATTTTTTTTCAGTGAATTTCTATGGTTTTTTAAATTCTGTTTCCTAACTATATTGTCCCTGTAACTTTTGTTTTTTTAAGTGAATTGCTATGGTTTTTTAACAAGTAGGCGTGTTAGCAGAGTGGTGGAGAAAGGGGGCAGGCCTCCCTTCAGATCTCAGGAATCCCGCTGGAAGGGACTTACTGGATGTGACAGGAGGGTTCTTGGCCTCCAAGGTACCTCATCATCCAAGAGGAAATCATCCCCCAACCAGTATTATGCCAGGAGGTGCTTTTGTAGAGTGGTGGAGAAAGGAGGCATGGCCTATGAAGTGCTGACACCAATCATAGCTGTGAAACTTACTTGAGGTAACAGACGGGGTAGTTGGCCCCCAAGGACCCTCTAGAGCCAAGGGGATTTCATCTTCATCCCCCAACCAACAGTGCACCAGGAGGCCCATTTGCAGGGTGTTAGAGTAAAGGGGCATGGTCTCCAAATACCTCTCAGCAATTCCGCCTTGTTAGACTTACGGGTGGTAACAGGAGGATTTGTTGGTCCCCAAGGAGCCTCTGGAGCTAAGGGGACTTCATCCCCCAACCAGTAGTGTGCCAGGAGGTGCATTTTCAGAGTGGTGATGAAAGGGGGCATAGCATCCAGTGACTTGCCGTGTGAATTAAAAAAACATATATATTTTTGTGGAGGGGGACGCATGGTCCCCCTTCCTTGGGCAACTTTTGGCCCTGGGGACCCCATCCCCATGTAGTTTGGGTGCCCTGGTCCCACCCAGGCCACCAACTTTGTAAAGATGGGGACCGTGGGGGAGCCTCAAGGCCTCAGTACCTGCCAGCTCCACGCCTTTTGCGGGAGCCAGCATTGCTTTGACACAGAGGGAGCTGCTAACATGCAGCTTCCTCGGTGTTAAAGCAATAATGCTCCGCTTTGAGCAAGAGAGAGCAAAATGCTCTTACTTGCTCAAAGCGGAGCACAGTTTGTTATGGTTTGGTGGGATTGGAAAAGCTCCCGCCATGCCATTGCAAACAGCTATGTCCTGGTAGAGGCACCACAGGACATAGCAGGAACCAGACCTGGGGGTTGGTGGTCCCGGGGCCATCTTTGTCTCCAGAAGGGGTTCCAATCTTCACTTTAGCCCCAGGGAGGTGGGGGTCCTCTGGGCCGGGGGTGCGCATTGGACCCCTGCATTATGATATTTGAGCCCCAGAGAGGTGGTGGTCCCTGGAGCTGCAGGGGGGCCTGCTCATTTCTGACCTCTATTTTCTCTCTTTCTGCTTGTTTCTGACCTTTATTTTGCCTCTTTCGGCTCATTTCTCACCTTTGTTTGGCCTGTTTCTGCTCGTTGCTGATCTTTATTTTGCCTATTTCTGCTTTTTACTGAACTTTATTTTGCCTCTTTCTGCACATTTCTGACCTTTATTGTAGCTCTTTGTGCTCATTTCTCACCTTTATCTTGCCTCTTTATGGTCATTGCTGACCATTATTCTTCCTCTTTCTGCTCGTTTTGACCTTTATTCTGTCTGTTTCTGCCCATTTCTAACCTTTATTTTGCTTCGTTCTCCTCCTGGGAGTTGCTTGAAATATCATCTCCCTGTTTGCGGGAGCAACGTTTTCATCTGTTTCCCTGCACGCATGTATATATAAAACACTGCATACTTACATTTAATACTTTCCTTACCTTAATTTTTTACTTTGACTATGTCATTACTATTCATGCATTACCAACAACATAAATTGTAAAGGCATCTGTGGTAAAGGCATACCCATGGTAAAAACCTTTGTTATATAGGCAGGCATTGTAAACATGTTGTCGTTCTAATGTCTTCGTTGTAAAGGCATCTTGTTGTTCAGCTTTTGTTGTAAAGCCTGTTTCCTGTCTTGGACACCTAAGTCTAGGATTTAGAAATGGTGGCTAATTCCTACAAACGCCACTTTTGGATTTAGTAGTACAAAAGCAACGGTGGATCCTTCATACGATTGGTGGTGGAGTTTACTAATGGCTGTCAACGAATGCATGCATTGGCTGAAGGCTGCCAATTTCGCTACAAAACTTTTTAGTTGGTTATGGGTTGTTCTCTCTAATCGTTTAACTAGCTAGGAGGCCCAGGAGTCTGGCAGATGGTTCTAGAGGTCCAGCATACAAATTCTGGTGGGACTTTCTTCCCTGTATCAATGCATCACATGAGGGAATAGTTAAGTTCTTTACATCCATACCTTCATATTGTAAGAGATGTTTTTTACAAAGCTTTATTTGTAGCATTTCCTCTAAATAGACTTGGGGTCTCTTACCTTAAACAATTCAGACAAATTAATGGCCATTCAGAGTTGCAATTGTGTAAATTCGGCTGATGAAGAAAATATCAGACTAGATGTTTGAATTAAGGAAGGTAAAATGAAGAGGGAACTCGTTAGTCCAGTTGTAGTATTTGCAACTTTTACTTCAAAATTCTTTCTAATTCATTGTATTTGTACTAGACGGCAGCTTTATTCATTTGCCATGGTACTCAGAGCTCAGCTAAATAGCAAAATATAGCTGCTGGTAAATTAGGGGCAGTGAACATATTCAGGGTCTAACGGGAATATTTGGTGTACCTAATTGTCAACCTGTATTTTTGATTTTGTTTGAATTTTTAAGGATGAATTGTATTCCTTTGCCGAATGACATTCGAGAATACAAAGTTGTTTTTTCATCTCTCTGAAATCTGGAGTAAACCATGATTTGTTACTCTGTTTGGAGTCTGGGGGTTTTTGCTTAAAAAGTAACAATACGATCTAGTGCTGCACTCAGATAGTCCAATAATATATCTGTTGTAATTATTTGTGTCTGTTTGTGGAATTGGCACACAAAACTCAAGTGGGTTCAGAGCTCACACTTCTTCTCTGAGGCTGATCTTATTATTTATAGGGGGAAGGGGTGGTACCTCCCTCCTCCCCATTTTGTCAATTTTTGGCTCTGGGGGTGGGCTCCCCAGGTCATATAGAGGCTCATGGAGGGGGGGCTGCACAACCCCCCTCCCCATAAATAATTAGACTGGCCCTGGTGTGTTTTCCGGGGCATCTATTGGCTCAGTGAGGGGTGGCCACACAGCTCCCCATTTCTAACCACAGCCCCAGGGGTAGGCTCCCCAGGGTCTATACTATATAAATGCGTCCAGGCCGCCATTTGATTTTCAGATCCTTCGACAGTCTCACAGGATTGTGGGATTTTTTTGCCATTTCCTTTTCGGCCCCAAGCTCAACTCCGAGAAGACCGAGGTCCTCATCCTCAGACCCTGCACCTCCGCCTGGGATAACACCTGGTGGCGCTCTGCCCTCGGGAGCCCACCCACCTCGACAGACCACGCTTGGAACCTCGGCATAATCCTCGACTCCTCCCTCTCCATGAACCACCAAATCAACTCTGTCTCCTCCTCCAGCTTCAACTGCCTCCGCATTCTCCATAAGACTTTCAGATGGATACCCCCTGACTGCAGAAAGCCCGTCACCCACGCACTCATCACCAGCAGACTTGACTACGGCAACGCCCTCTACGCCGGAATCAACAAAACTCTTCTACGCAAGCTCCAAACCATCCAAAATGCTGCCGCCATGCTCGTCCTAGGGACACCACGCCACGAATATATGACCCAACACCTGCAAAACCTCCACTGGCTCCCCATAAAGAAGAGGGTCACCTACAAACTCCTCACCCATGCCTACAAATTCCTCAATAACATCGGACCCAAATACCTCAACGACCGAGTATGTTTCCACGCACCCATGAGGAAACTCCGCTCCGCCAACCTCACCCTGGCAGAGGTCCCCCGCATCCACAGAAGCAGAACGGGCGGGAGAGCTTTTTCCTACATCTCAGCCAAAACCTGGAACGAGCTCCCGGTCAACATCAGACGCTCCCCAACCCTCCACACGTTCAGGAAGGACCTCAAGACCTGGCTCTTCGACTGTCCCGGAGCTGATTCCCCCCCCCCAGCGCCTTGAGACTCTCACGGGTGAGTAGAGCGCTCTGCAAACCACTGATTGATTGATTGATTGAGCCTCCTGCCAAATTTGGTGTAATTCCATTCAGCAGTTTTTGATGTAGCCTTGTCTAAAGAAGTCTTTGGAAAATGTATGGGGATTTTCCGTTTGGGAACTCCCTATTTTCTCTGCCACCTGCTTGATGGATCATCCCACAACATTTGAGGAAGAACCTTAGGTGAATTAACTTTTTGTTTCCACCACTAGGTAATTTTTATATATATATATATATATATATATATATATATATATATATATATATATATATATATATATATATATACACACACATACACACACACGCACACGCACACACGCACGCGCACACACACATACACACACCCCCCCACCACCAGATGGCTCAACTTTTGCTGGCTTCCTGGCGCTCTCAAGTGGTGCGTGACCCAGCGGCGGAGCCCGACCAGTGCAAATCAACAATTCTCCAAACCAAAAATGGTTCGCACTCACAGTTTCATGACAAGTTGTCCAAACGAAAGTAGTAATGACGCGTTGCGGTCTCCCCTGAGACCTTTTTCACGATAACGTGAACAAGGTCTCAGGGGAGACCAAAACGCGTGAGAATTCTTGATATATGAGAAAATTAAGGGCCAAAATATCGAGAAAGTAGGTGCATACAGGTAATTTTAAGTTTACTATTCTTAACTCCAGCCCTAAGTACCTTGACGATAGATATATTGTCAAGATACATGTATGTGAAGTTAAGTATAGTAACCTATGCTTACCTATATAATCTTATCTTCACAATATTTTGGCCCTTGATCTTTTTACCACAATATTTTGGCCCACGGTTTGTTATTGCCTTCTGGACGTATTTCGCGATTCTGTATCCTGTTACCGAATCGCAAAATTGTTTTCGTACATTTCAAAAAATCCATTAAGCGGTTGCAGATTTAGTAAAACTAAAGATATGCAACTGCTAAATGGCTTCTTATGTCTCTTCAACTTTTTTCCAGATCCTTACTTTAACAATATATATTCAGGTTCTTATGGTTTATGTCCAAAAATAATTCTTAAGAAGTGCTTCCCTTCTGAATGTTGCACTATGAAAGCAAAGCCAGCCACATAACTACTCTCCTTTAATAAACATTGAATAAATCATTTTACCAGCTGTTTGTAAGTGATCGATGTGAAATAATTTTAGAATTATTTAGTTGGAGTCAAAAAGGGATCTATGGATTTTGATAAGTACAAAAGAAAAGGTACAGTGTATAAAAACATCAATGCACTGTACTGCTGGTGCCTCGGTTCACAAAGAGAGGTCTGCATGTTTTTTCTCCTCTATACATCCCATAGTTTTTGTGGATACTACGACTGCAAATCATAATTTCTGTAGCTGTCTGCTTGGGAGTGTCTACTAAAGTCAAGACTTTAGCCCTTATTTTAAATTGTTATAAGTTCTTTAAAAAAAGATGACTACTACTATCCGCCCAGTTTCAAATTTGAGAGAAAGGGTTTTAAAGTAAACTCACTAGAAAGTGGCACATTTATTTTCAGTGCCAACTGACCCTCACAAGGAAAGGTTGCCAGTTTGGGGGGCATAACTTGAAAGGTGTGGAAATGTACGGAAAGAATGCAGTTATGTGAGCCACATATAGGCTAAAAATCTGAGTCTATGCAAGATTTTGCTCAAACGATAAACAGTTTGCAAACCCCTAACGACCTTCTGGACACACAAATCTATATTCGAGTTTGTTTAGCGTAATTAAGTGTGAAGGCTTTACCGCTCAATGGACTTAGTCATGAGCACGTAGGATCTTCCCTTGAAGTAAAATGGTGTGCCATCAGCATGCTTGCCTTAAGGCACAGCGTGATTCCCAGCAACACATTGCTTTCTGGATGGCTCATTGAAGTTATTGCTTACTACTCTCGTTTGTGTTTTGCATATTCTGCCCATAATGTCTGAGGCTGGCGTTTTTTCCAGTCTGAAATTGTTTTTTTATTTCTTGGCGACAAAGTTAAAAAGTGTTTTCTAGGAAATTAGTTTGAGAATGTTCCGCTTTATCGGAGATACTGAACACTCGTTTCAAAAGTTACATACACCCTTGTGTATGTGTCCTGTACATCACGAGAAGCAACTCATTCTGTAAACTGCAGTGCTGGTGCAAATGTGTCCCACAAGCTTTATTGCTATAAATATTCTGAATCTACCCATATGCAAATATAGAGTCACTTTAAATAAATGAATTTCTGTTATAATTCTCACATTTTATATTATATTTCATATTTCTGCAGACGAGGGTCGTGAAGTAGTTACACACAGTATGCCAATCAGTGTTTGTTCCTAGTTTCCCAGTAGTTCCGTCCCTGGAATCTAAAGTCAACAGACCTATTTTAGGCAGAGACTTTTAATTACTGTTAGCTTTCTGTGTAAGAAAAATAATTAGACTAGGGACCAAATGGTAGAGTGATTTAAAATGTATGAACAAAGTCACCTTATCTTTTACAGTCAGGTTGGAATTGTTTGCCTTGTGGGCTGGAGAATAATTGATGATGTAGTTTCTGTTTGTGATTTTAGAACTGATTATTTGAGCAGAAAATACTTGAATTTGTCTGGTTTGTTCAGATATATGTGGTCTACATCTCTTTAGAAAAAACATCATTTGGGAAAGTTGAAACTTGACACAGCCCACACTACATTCACAAACAGTGCATTTTTGCCCACATACGTGGGAATGCAGTTCCAGAGAATTCTCAGCACATTAGCCAACTTGGCTCCTTCAGTTATGTTATGTGACTCTTCACTCTGCTCTTGACGAATAGAGACAGCAAATTAACCTCAACATAGTTAAGAAATTGCCTTTTCACACAGCCTTTGATTTATCGACTGTCTTGCTTCTTTTGTCCTTATGCTTTGTACAAGTTTTCAAGTGCGATGAATCAACATTTCAAAATACTGAACTGCCTGTCATCACAGACTATCAATATGGTCGAAATTCATGTAATTCAATTTTAATGTAGACTATGAAATCCTGTTTGGCTTTTTAGAGACAGTAGTTGGCTAAATCATGTTTACGAGGGCAGATTTATGAAGCATATCACATAAACTGAGCACTGGGAGTGGTAATTTAGGGCAGATCTCTGGTACCGTTTTGAGCTGACTAATGTATTAACTCGTTGCTTTTTAAGGGAACTTTAAAGACGTACTACTTTTTGCTGGAAAAGTAGTAGCATTTGTTGCCATCACTAAATTAAACACATAACACAATAACACACACACACAGTACAACATAACAGCACAAAGCTTGACTGTCACAATATATCAAAACATTCAAAACGTGTACACAACAACTACAGTAAAACACATCATAGCAGTGCAGTAATGAGGTGAAGCACAACAGCACACAAACAAAACACCACATCACAGCACAACAAATGACCACACAACAAATATGCACAAACCTAACAACTAAATTAAACCATTTATTAGTAACAATAAACTTATGGACTAACTAGTTTTAAGGTTCAGAAATGGTTGTAACACCAAATAGACATTCTGCATAATGATTACGGTGCTTATGTGTATTGTTGATGATAGCAGTTCATGCCTTCTCATTCTCCTGAACCCATAAATGGCTAAGGACACAGTTGACGATGGCATCCATATGCAAAACTTTGAGGGAAAGCATAAGGATCAAAGATAGGATCTCCCAAATGATGTGTGCCCCACCTCACAAACAGTTCCAAGTAGATTAAGATAGGCGACTCTTTCTCAAACATGGTTGCGCTGCTAAAAGAAGACACTCAACAGTCTATTATTGCATTCACTCTTTTGGGAATATAATTCATAATGCTTCATTCTAAGGACTCGAGCATGCTATTTTACCAATATGTGGAGGATACACAGTGTATATCCTTCTTGGATGACCACGTATTTAAGACTGTACATCTTCCAATCCTGGATGACGTCCCATCTCCTAAAATTCAAACCTCTGCTTTTCTCATCATACTCCTCTTCCTACCTAGTTAAAGTCAGATTGGACTGTACACATTTCCTAAAATGTAAAGCAGCCAATAGTGACAGTTTAAAATCTGTTTGCTTCTAAATATGTGTTTCACATAACCCACTTGAGTAAGAATGTTATTTCTATTTTCAGTTCAGACATGTGTTGTATTAAATATGTAGTCCTGAACAAGGCTTCAAGGATATAGTCCCTCTCACAGTTCTGTCCTAAATAAACTATGGCAACTCCATTCTTTCATGAATACCCAAACTTCACCTTGCCCATCAATGTGACCCTTCACATGCAGCCTAATTATTCCCACGGAGCAAGCAATTCAACCATATTACTGCAATTCATGTTCCTCTACAGTGGCTTCTGTAGGGAATATGTAGAATGTGTATATATGTGAGACATCGGCACTAATTGAAGCGCTTGCCGGGATTCCGCCGCTCCAAGCATCGCTCTGGAGGTTATGGGTATGAAAACTACAATACCCATAACCCCTAGCGAGCTCGCGGAGACACTTCCTGAGGCGGTTACAAAAGCCTCGTTCACGGAAGGCCAGGGGCTTGTCAATCAAGTCCTGCCTGGCGTTCGGCGAGGTAACGGACCTCGCGCTGACCGCATCCCGGCAGTATTCAGTACAGAGAGCAGTTTAGAGGCTCGGAGACGATCGAGCCCGCGATGACGTGACCTGTGCTCAAAGGCGCGTCTTCGGAACCCTAAAGTGACTTTGCGCGCATCACCAAAACGGAGGAAAGTGCCTGGAGACTCAACCAGCGCCTCCTTCCGGCTACCAGGCTCTAAGCACCGAATCACCGCGTAGGTGATTATTGTAATGCGGAAAACACTTGCAGCGCTACCACAAGCACCTTCCGTGCGACTCCCCTGGAGGGACTGGAGGTTCCTCACGCACCCCTGCAACCGGACACCCTTCCCCGCGCTTGGAGCCGCCTGAAAGGCTCGGAGAGCGCCCCCAGGAAGGAGAAACAGCAACGTCCACCCTGTCGTACAGTACCTGCTCTTGGAGCTGCTTGAAAGGCTCGGAGAGCGACACCCTCGACTGCGGCTCGACTACCTCTGCAGTCAAAGGACTCTGGCACCATCTACCACTTCAGATAAGTACCCGCGTAGGAGGTATCATGAGTACCTGCCTTCCAGTTCTAACTATTTGTGTGAGGCTGCACTATGAGAGACGGATCCTGCATTTCAGTGAGTGTTCTGAGCTTTAACCCTATGTGCCTGTCTTTGCTTCTACCTCACGTGTCTCTCTAAAGGGAACACTACAACACAGCGTGTTCTTTCTCTTCCTACAGGGACACAGGAGTAGGCTTCCTGAGTGAAGGTGCCACCCGTGGGGGGGAGTCGTACAGTCGCCTCTTCCCGTTCCTTCTCCCTGTTTTCTTTTTTCCCTTTTTTCCCCGGTGGTGGTGTTGCTTGTGGAGTGGCACATACATACTCTTAAGTAATACCGTCGCGGGGGAGAGGGCAACTCGCTCCAAGGATCACTCCTGCTGTATCCGGCTTCTCAGGTTAGTGAGCAACCTGTCTGCATCCTGACAGATTGACAAGCCCATGGATAATTACAGCCTGAGCGATGGATACCGATACAGTCCTTGCCACGGTGTTAGAAACTTGAACTGCATTAAGAGCAGAGGTGGATGCTTTCAGGGGGGAGAACCTGGAGCTTAGGAATGAGATGGGCACCATGAGAAGAGAGGTGGTTTGCCTGTCCCGTCAGACCCCGGCAGGGACAAAGGGGGGCTCCTATATTAAAGAATGGAACCTACCTCCTCCCTTGAAATCACAGACACCCGTAGTGGGGTGGGGACCACTGGCTTCTCGGGGGGGGTCCACCAAGCACCGGGATCTTCCCGCATTCCTCTTCCTCTACACCCGGCCACTCCAGCCCTACACCGATTCAGGTCATCCAGCCCATGCAGTTACCCCTTGCCCCTCCTGAACGTTTCTTTGGGGATCCAAAGAAGTATGGCATCTTTATGGGACAATGTAGACTCCATTTCCTGTGCAAACCGACTGTGTTCCCTAACGATCAAGCCAAAACGGCCTTTGTGATGTCTTGCTTAGGAGGTAATGCTGCTAGCTGGGCCTTCCCCCTGATCGAACGAGACAACCCCATTCTGTATAACTTCCCGGCCTTCTGTATTGAGATGAGCAGGCTGTTTGATCGCAAGGCGCATCAGCTGTCCCTGGATAAGGAACTTCTTTCTCTTAAACAAGGATCACAGGACCTGCTTACCTACATTACCTCTTTTAACAGGCTCCTGGTGGAAACTGACTGGCTGATGGAGAAAAGAACATCATTGTTCTACCAGGGGTTGAGAAGCGAACTCAAGGACGTGCTAGCCCAGGTGGTGCAAATGCCGGCGACGTGTGATGAGTTAATCGACCTAACAGTGCAGTTGGACCATCGGCTTCAAGAGCGAAAAGGGGACAAGAACCGAAGCGACACCAGGTTCCTTCCTCTGCGTTCATGACTTGCACAAGATGAGCGGCCATCCCCCAATGATGGGACTGAGCCTATGAAAATCGGCGGAATCAGAGTGCCCCTTAGTCAAGCCGAAAAGGAAAAAAGGAGAAATCAGAAACTCTGCTTGGATTGCGGGAAACCGGGCCACTTTATCAAAGACTGCAGAAGCAGACCGAAGAATGCGAATCCTGGAAGCCCCGGGTTCAAGACTCTGTCCGTGGTAGATCATACGACCGAGGACCAGGGAAACTGACGAGCCCAAATAAGACGGAGACCACTTGTTTGAGGCCTAGAGGTAACAAGGTCTTCCCGGCTGCGGCCAACACAATACAACCCTCAGTAACCCACATGAATGTGTGCGTCTTGTTGGACTTGCCTAACGATATATCTGTGGTAGTCCACGCCCTACTGGATTCCGGAGCCACAGGCAACTTTATAGATCAGCAGTATGCCAGAGAACTGGGCATCCCTTGTGACCAAAAGGAGACCCCAGAGACGGTGAAGGCAGTAGACGGCACGGCTCTGACATCGGGCCCGGTGCGTTATCACACAAGGCCCATATTGATGCAAGTTGGGATCAACCACTTCGAATACATACGGTTTGATCTGATTGATGCCCCCCACTTCAAGCTCATACTAGGAATGCCTTGGCTAACGCTCCATGACCCTTTGGTGCGGTGGGCAGCACGCACCGTTTCTATGAACTCGTCCTTCTGCCAAGAGCACTGCGCCGCTGAGAAGGTCAGACCTTCACCCCATGGGGATAGTTCGGCGGGCCAACTCGCTAGCGCCTGCAGTACGCTGTTTGTGTGTTCTGCTTCGGAGTTACCGATTGTTTATGAGCAATTCAGGGCTGTTTTAGATGCACAAGAGGCGAGAAGACTACCCCCACATAGGGACTATGACTGCGTAATTGACCTGGAGGTAGGAGCCAGCATACCCTGCAGCAGGATATATGCCCTCACGGAGGCCGAAACTACCTACCTCCAGCACTACCTTGAAGAAATGCTTTCCTCCGGGTTCATACGCCCTTCCTCTTCCCCTGCCTCCTCTCCGATCTTTTTCATACCGAAGAAAGAGGGTGGCTTAAGGGCCTGCATAGACTACAGGGCGATCAATAAAGTCACAATAAAGAACAGATATCCCCTGCCTTTGATCCCTGTTCTTTTGGACCAATTGAAAACAGCTAAAGTGTTCACCAAACTGGACCTTCGGGGCGCCTATCACTTGGTGCGGGTACGACGAGGAGACGAGTGGAAGACCGCCTTCAGGACCAAGTTCAGGTTGTTCGAATATAGGGTTATGCCCTTTGGCCTTTGCAACGCCCCCGCCATGTTCCAATTCTTCATGGATGAAGTACTGAGGGGTCTCTTGGATGTATCATGCATCGTGTACATTGACGATATATTGGTGTACTCCACATCCATGGAAGAACATGTGAAACACGTTTCTGCGGTGCTGGAGCGCCTACAGAAGTATGCACTCTACGCCAAACTAGAGAAGTGCCTGTTCCACGTCTCGGAGGTGGAGTTTTTGGGATACGTTATAGGCCCAGACGGGTTGTGTATGGATGACAAGAAAACACGAGCTATTACCCAGTGGGAATCGCCTACCAGTGTAAAAACCCTGCAAAGCTTCCTGGGCTTCGCAAATTTTTATCGCCGCTTCATAAAGAACTTTTCCGGCATTATATAACCTTTAACGCTCCTCCTTTGGAAGGAAGCAGCTTTTCACTGGACCGCCTCAGCGGAAAAGGCCTTCCAGACCTTGAAATCCTGCTTCACAACGGCCCCCGTGCTAAGATACCCCGACGCCACCCGTCCGTTTGTGGTAGAAACCGACGCAGCTCATTACGCAATAGGGGGGATCTTATCACAGCGACACCCCGAGACAGGGCAAATGCATCCCGTTGCCTTCTTTTCCAAAAAACTGTCTCCCTGTGAGGTGAACTACAGCATAATGGATAAGGAGCTTCTAGCCATAAAAAGAGGGTGTGAAGAGTGGAGACATCACCTACTAGGAGCGAGACATACCGTGGAGATTTACACAGACCATCGGAACCTGTTGTTCTTGAAGACCGCCAGAGCCCTAACACCCAGACAGCTACGTTGGTCGTTGTTCTTCTCTGATTACGACTTCGTAATCAAGTATCGCCCCGGGCCACAAAACGGAAAGGCCGATGCTCTGTCCCAGCCGCAGCTCACCCTCGATACATGCCCCACGCCAGTGGCAGACAGCCCCCTCATTCTGGAGTCCGCTTCATTCCCGGATGGGCAGACGGCGGCCGCAACAACGCACGACTTCTTGGAAGACGTGAGAAACCAAACCTCGGTAACAGAGGAGCTAGCCTGGGTAGCTGAAGACCCGCAACGCGGTCATCCATGCAGCGTCTTTTGTATCAGGACAAACGGTTGTATCTGCCGACCACTTCCCTACAACAACAAGCCTTGCGGTGGGGGCACTACTCCACGTTGGGAGGTCATCTGGGAGTGCACAAAACCACCCAGGCGATAAAGTGCCACTTCTGGTGGGCCACGTTACCTACAGACACCGCGGCCTATGTAGCGGAGTGTGCCATATGCACTCAAGGAAAGGCTCAGCACAAACGACCAAGCGGACTGCTCCAACCTATTCCAATCCCTCCGGCTCCGTGGCATACCCTGTCTATGGATTTTATAGTAGACATGCCCCCCAGCTTGGGAATGAATACCATTTTGGTTGTCATAGACCATCTGACAAAGATGGGCCACTTCATTGCCATGGAGAAACTCCCCTCTGCTGCAGGCCTGGCCCAAACGTTCCTACAACATGTGGTGCGTAGTCATGGAATCCCAGCGGTTCTCATTACCGATAGGGGAAGGCAATTTACATCGCGTTTCTGGAGAGCTCTGTTTACCGTGATGAAAGTGGAAGCCCGTCTCTCCACTAGCTACCACCCACAAACGGACGGCAAGACGGAAAGGTTGAACCAGACTTTGGAGCAATACCTCAGGTGTTTCACATTGCTCCACGAGGAGGAGTGGAGTACGCTTCTATGGATGGCAGAGTTTGCCTACAATAATGCCGAACACTCCTCGCTGGGATGTTCCCCCTTCTTTTGTTTAACGGGATACCATCCAAACATGTTACCCTTTGAGTGGCCTGTGCAAACCAAACACCCTACTATCCAAGAACACCACTCGCACTTGAGGAGGGTATTGCAGGCAGCAAGAAGACAACTGATAATAGCACAAGAAAGAGACAAACACTACGCGGACAAAAGGCGATCCCCTGAGCCTTCCTACAGCGTAGGAGATAGAGTTTGGTTGGATACAAAACACCTGAGAATAAAGGGAAAAACGCGCCTGAAACCAAAATGCGTGGGTCCCTAACCCATTGTGAAAGTGGTGAACCCGGTAGCCATGAAACTATCACTCCCATCCTCATGGCACATACACCCTGTGTTCTACGTCTCTCTGTTACGACCATGTCTCCCTCTTACTAGATTCCCCCCGAAACCTCAGCCCCTGGTTATTGATGGCGGGGAGGAGTATGAAGTCAGAGGGGTGCTTGATTTGAAATGTATTAGGGGTAGGCTTCATTATCTGATCGACTGGAAAGGGTATGGTCCCGAGGAGAGGTCATGGGAGCCCGTGGCCAATCTGCATTGTCCTCGTTTGCTCCGCCGCTTCCACGCGGCTCATCCGTCAAAACCCGGAGGCCCGTCGAGGCGCCGGCCCTTACCGGGGGGTTCTGTCAGACATCGGCGCTAACTGAAGCGCTTGCCGGGATTCCGCTGCTCCAAGCATCGGTCTGGAGGTTATGGGTATGAAAACTACAATACCCATAACCCCTAGCGAGCTCGCGGAGACACTTCCTGAGGCGGTTACAAAAGCCTCATTCACGGAAGGCCAGGGGCTTGTCAATCAAGTCCTGCCTGGCGTTCGGCGAGGTAACGGACCTCGCGCTGACTGCATCCCGGCATTATTCAGTCCAAAGAGCAGTTTAGAGGCTCGGAGACGATCGAGCCCGCGACGACGTGACCTTCGCTCAAAGGCGCGCCTTCGGAACCCTAAAGTGACTTTGCGCGCATCACCAAGACGGAGGAAAGTGCCTGGAGACTCAACCAGCGCCTCCTTCCAGCTACCAGGCTCTAAGCACCGAATCACCGTGTAGGTGATTATTGTAACGCGGAAACCACTCGCAGCGCTACCACAAGCACCTTCCGTACGACTCCCCTGCAACCGGACACCCTTCCCCGCGCTTGGAGCCACCCGAAAGGCTTGGAGAGCGCCCCCGGGAAGGAGAAACAGCAACGCCCACCCTGTCGTCCAGTACCTGCGCTTGGAGCCGCTTGAAAGGCTCGGAGAGCGACACCCTCGACTGCGGCTCGACTACCTCTGCAGTCAAAGGACTCTGGCAGCATCTACCACTTCAGATAAGTACCCGCGTAGAAGGTATCATGAGTACCTGCCTTCCAGTACTAACTATTTGTGTGAGGCTGTACTATGAGAGACGAATGCTGCATTTCAGTGAGTGTTCTGAGCTTTAACCCTATGTGCCTGTCTTTGCTTCTACCTCACGTGTCTCTCTAAAGGGAACACTACAACACAGCGTGTTCTTTCTCTTCCTACAGGGACACAGGAGTAGGCTTCCTGAGTGAAGGTGCCACCCATGGGGGGGAGTCGTACAGTCGCCTCTTCCCGTTCCTTCTCCCTGTTTTCTTTTTCCCCTTTTTTCCCCGGTGGTGGTGTTGCTTGTGGAGTGGCACATACATACTCTTAAGTAATACCGTTGCGGGGGAGAGGGCAACTAGCTCCCAGGATCGCTCCTGCTGTATCCGGCTTCTCAGGTTAGTGAGCAACCTGTCTGCACCCTGACAATATACTAATTAGATCGTCTATTTCGCAATTGTTTATACTCTAACTCTCATCATTACCTGGCCAATAAGCAGAAGACACTGGGGTATTTCATTTGCTCTTTTGCTCTGACACATCGCATATAGATAGGGCCTTTAAAAAAATGAACACTAAATCAACCAGCTTCTCTAAGTGCACACAAACTCTGGAGCTCCATTTCCCTCTCCATTCACACCATTACCTCCTTTCCATCCTGAAAATAGAATTGAAACATTTTCTGATTAATTATCGTATCCTCTCCTTTCTAGTGTTCTACTAATGCTAATGAGCTCTTTTCTTCCTTGTGTCTCAATGTCTGTTCTAGTCTTACCCCACCTGGGTTAAAGACATCTTAACTAAGTCTTTTGCTCTCTGTATTATGTATAATTTAAATATCCTTGACATTAGAGACTAACCGGGTTATGTGTATGTATCCCTGTTTTAACTGTATGATTGGACCAGGCCTCCTTCTGACTACATCGGGGCTAGCTGTATCACAATGTGTCTTTTTGCATCTATGACTGCTCTGTACAGGGCTAACTCTCCTAATGTTTGATATACTGTATATCTCTTTACCTGTGCCTACATATTTTTTCCCACAACCCTGCACCCCAGGTGGGAACAGTATGCATTAGTCACCCCTAAGGTAGGTCCTAAAGGCTCATGGGGTATGGTGCTTTGTATTTAAAAAGTAGGACATGTGTTCTTAAGTTTTACGTGGCCTGGCAGTGAAAAACTACTAAAGTCATTTTTCACTGTTGTAATACCTATCTCTCCAATTGACTGACACTGGGTTACATTATTACATTTAATAAGTGATAACTTTGGATTGGCAGCGGATAGAGATAATCTGTTTAGACTTAAATGAGTTGTACTTTAAAATCCTCTTTAATAGTAAAGTCGGATTCTAAGTCACAATTCTGAAAATGCCCCTTTTCGAAAGTTGTCATTTTCTTGTCCTAACCATTTGTGCCTTCTGCCAGTGTCCCGGGTCACATGACTGGGAATAGCTCTGCTTCTCTTTTGTGTTTTTAATGCTTCAAGACAGTAAACAAAAAGTGGCATAGGTGTGGACCGGATGGGCCATCCTGGCAGGATGACTGGGAGGGACTGTACCCAGCCCCACTTAGATTTCAAAGAGCGTTGCCTCCTGCACACACAAAGGAACCTGACTCCATCCCTGCCCTGTCTTTTCACATCACATAGTTTGGAGCCTTGACAAAGGAAGAGCTTCTAAAACTAGATGTGAATGTAGCACTGTTATTGCCCCCACAAATGCTGGCACCAGGCATAAATGTATTGTCTTTACTGCTACTCCTCAGAACACTCCTGGATCTGGGGACATTAGGGGGAAAGGACTGGCATGCTGCTGTGACTGCCTTGCTGCCTGATAAGGAAGACTGAACCTGATACGTTCATCCCAGGATAACCTGATTGATGCCAAGGGTCAGTTGGCTTCACTCCTTTTTGAGCTCCAGGGATATAACACACTCCAGAGGCCTCCGTGCAACTGCCCAGCTGACCAGCTGCACTGGACCTGCAATTGGACCTGCCTGAAACCTGCCAGCCCTGCTGGAATGAGTTCCTCATCTTTCAGAGGTGCCCCCCCCGAGGTCCTGGACCCTGAACAGGCATCACTTTGAAGTCTGCCCAAAAAGCGAAGGTGAAACCCTGAAGTTTTAGGCTCTTCTCAACCACGAACGGGGACGTTCGTGCAAAGATTTGCAATCCGTGACGAGACCTGTCCTTCATGCCTCAGCGACTGACAGCATTGACAGGCAGTGCAAGATCTGCACTCTGCCCTACAGCAATAACAGCTTGTGGTGACCACCAATTCGAAACTTCAGCACCGACCATCCGCGACGCCTGGCCGGCTCTTCATACTACAGTGATGACAAACCCCAGTTTGCTCTTTGCGCTACAGCCACAGCCATCCGTGACTCTCTCCCTGCTCCTCCCAGCCTCCTCCACTGTGAACAGAACTATTTGCGCTGGACGTTGAGTATTTTTTCAGTGGGTGTAACCTAGTCACTGCATTAGAGGAGCCCTACATCATAGTCATTCTGTAATTGTGACTTTCTAGTACGACAAGGTGACCTTGAGTGGCGCTTTGTGGCACTGTTTTCACAAACAGCTTTGAAACTGATCATCTTCAACTCTACTGATTGGATTTTTGTAGCTCTTTTATCATTTTATAAATAAAAATGTACTCTATCTAAATTGGTTCGGGATTTTTCTGGATTTTTCTTCTGTGGTTTTTTCACTTTATTATTGTTTGTGTTGTGGTTAAGCCTAACTGCTTTGTTCAAAGCTATAGAGGATTAAGCACAGGTTAATTTAGTGACCTTTGGTGTTCACCCACCAATGATTGTGGTTGCTGCCGCAGTAGGGCTTTCACCCCCCTCAACCAGTTACCCAATTTCTTACAGTACCCCCTAGAAACCTGTACCCCAGTGGTTTGGTAGGATCAGGGAGGCACGCTCACCCACAAGATGGTGCCATGCATAAATGTGGCATCTCCGTTACCCTCCTCAGAACACTACTGGGCCTGAGGAAGATCGTAAGAGGACTGAACCGGTTGGCTGAGACCTCAGAAGAGCCCTGAAGGATTTGAACTGCTCTCTCTTGTATTCTGTACAAAGACGTTTACTCTAAGGATCATAAAGCTGCCGTACTATTCAAGCTACAAGGACACAAGAAGCTACCATAGGCCTTTCCCGAAGATATCCAGCAGACCAATTCCAACTGGACCTGCTCTGGACCATGCAGTTGGCCTTTGCTGGAGTGAGTTTAGATCCCCAAGTGCTGTTTCTGAGGTCTTGGAACCCTTGGGTGTGTCTGGCTGGACTTCTTGTACCAACCCTGAAAGCATAGGATTTAGAAAGGTTTTGTGCTGTCCAGAGGACTGGGACAGACCTCCAGAGGACAGGCACAAACCTGCCAAGCTGATCCAAGCAAGGTGTGTTGCCGCTGGTTTGAATATTCAAGGTTTCCCTGCTCTAAGCTTTTGTCAATGGCAGATCCTCATCTGTTGTATCTGGCCTTGTGGAGTCCTCTTCGACGTCAGCCTGCAACCTTGCCCCACTGAAGAAATCTGAGCTCCAAAAAACTGACTAACTGCAAAAGAAGAACTATTGACAGTGTGAAGGCACCAAGATATCCAACCAGTGCAAAATTCTCCTTCCCTAAGACTTTCTACCAGAAGTAAATAACTTCACTGTGATTTCGTCCAATTGCAATACAACCTTGTGAAACCCTTCTCGGCTACAGTCTGCTGCCTTGCCCTACTGAAGTATTTGGACTTCCATTTTTAGGATTATGTACCAAGTTAAAATTTCTGACTGAGTTTGAACCTGGTTGCTGTATCCAAACCACATTCCATTGCAGTCAGTCTCAAATCACACTTAGGCTCCGATCTGCCATTTGACCACGATTGCCTCTTAACGCTTTTTGGTACTAATTCTATTTACAAATTTAAAAAATCAGATCTCGGGTTTCCCTTTAATGATTTCTTTTCATTCTGGTGTCATTTTATTTAATGAAATGTGCTCCTTTTTGTTAATTGATTTGTTTTTTTTTATTGGGTTGTCTTTTTAATTTACTACTGTTTTGGCACTGCATTACTTTACACATTGCCTCTAAGTTAAGCCTGTTTACTCTGTGCCATAGCTACTGAGGGGTTGAGCTCAGGTTAAATTAGTGACTTTTAGTGGTTCACCTTGACAGTGGATAATCTCCCTTTCAACTAATATAGGCCTGGGCGAAGCACTACGCTACGCTCGCGTAGTTTGCGAAGTTCGCGCTACTTCGCACTACGCGAACTGCACGTAGCACAGTGCGAACACGCGTAGCGTAGTGTTGCGTAGTGCTGCGGTCATTTTTTGCTTGCTCGCGGTCCTCAACGTCAAGTTGGCGACCGCGAGCAAGCAAAATGACATCCTGGCGAGACTTTTTCCTTGTTCGCGATCGCGAGCATGGAAAATAAACCTCCCGGCGAGATTCACAACGCGAGAAGGTCAGGTTTCTCATTGCGAGGGGTCGCGTATGCTCGCGACCGCTCGCGATGAGAAACTACCAGTTCGCGTTGAGAAAGCTGCAGCTCGAGGAAAAATCTACTCGAGCAGCAGAAAACTACAGCTCGCACTGTGCAAGATGCCATTTTCAATGATTGCACAGTGCCGGTTGCTTGTCCGCACTGTGCAATCATTGAAAACAACATCTTGCACAGTGCGAACATGTTACTTCGCAGTTCGCGAAGTGCTACGCGTAGCTCGCGTAGTGCGAACTTCACTTTGCGTAGCTTCGCGAAGTGCTACTTCGCGAACTACGCCCACCCTTAAACTAATATCCTTCTTTCTTACAGTCATATTCCAAATAAAACTGAGGTTTAGATGTGTCCAATGCTTTCTTATTTCATTATCTGCATACTGGTTACCAAAGCATGCTTGCACCCACTTTTTGAGCCCGAAAGCAACTGTCATAATGCAGAAGGGGCTGTAGATGCCTGTGCATCCCTTTCTTCAATAATATAGGGACATGTTTTGCGTCCACGAAATGTGATATCATATACTTTTATTACTTGTGGGAGGGTCCTTTGCAAATGGAGGACCTCGTTTGCCTGTGTACCTGTGTCATATTACAGACACATAAGCAAAGAGGCTCTCAGGAGGTGCATAAACTATTTAACACCTTAGAAGTGATGAACAAATAAGGCATCCCAAATGTACCCTTAAGAAGGAGCACAGGTGTGCCTATAGCACACCAGGTACATTCCCAAGGTGGGCCAGGCACAGACCGTGAGAGATTGGTTTAACCAATTCAATCCCCATGGATGTTTTACACTTTAGACTACCTGGTTTATTGACTTCTGCCGTGAGTAAGTCTCGCTACCTGAGTGTCACTCTCTGTAAGCTCTATTATAATTGATTAAAAGTGCTAACCGTCAGTGTCTGCTTTTTAAAATAAAGTTTGCTGTTGCTCAGCTATAGTAAGAGGCTCTGAGCTGGTTGCAAGTGAAAATATGTTCACATCAGTCTGAGCTGGGCATGTGTGACTATTATCTAGCTGAGCCCTGTATCGGTGCACAAGTAGCCTTCAGGGATTCGTGCTGACCTGGTGTAGGCCTATTAATGTGAGTGGGCATGAATAGCGTGAGTATGTGCACCTGTAGTGATCACTGACAACTTTTTGTTTTGTGCTTCACTGTATTATTGTATGGACAAAATCTACACTATGCAAAACAAGGAGAGGGGCTCAATAAAGTCCAAAGGGATAGAGCCCCAGAAACTGTTTAGTTAACAAAATTTTTCCCTTTGAGCTAGAATGGAGGATAATGTCATATCTACAAGTCTAATAACGTTCACTCACTTATGCACTCTCAAACAAAATAACGAACGCCCCCAAATGTAATGTTTGAAAAAATCGGTAAAGAAAGTCTATTTCGTAAAAAACCATTGGTTGAGATTTATTGACAAGTTAAAAAAAGCTCATTTACAAATTACATTAAATAAAATAGTCACAGACAAGTGACTGAAAATCAAACCTCAATAATGACAATAAAGAGACAATATATGTACGTTATACCTAAAGGCACACAACAATAATGAATTATCACTTTTGGTACAAATTAAAAAGACAATAAAACATATATACAATTGTATGGTAGGAGGAACAATAGCAGACAACAAAATTATGTCTTGGATGTGTGAATTCGTGATTACAGTAAACAGAAAAAGTCTGGTGACAGTGCACCCTTGTTACTTGGAGTTCTGTTCCGCAACAAATGCCACCCCACAACCTATGCGTCGACGCGTTTCGGTGGTGTACCGTGATAAAAACCACCTTCCTCAGGACTGACAAATTTAAATCCTCCACAGCATAACTCTAACAATGATCCATTTCTGTCCCAATAGAAATTGCTGACGAGTGGCTTTAAGGATAAGGAGAAGCCTACTGGCGATGTATCACTTTATCTTGGATCAGTAAGATAGGGCCTCACTTCATATACGAGGTCATGTTCATTGTTTTGGTATTCCAAGGCGTTTATTTAGAAAGGAGAGTGTCCCCAATGTATTCAATAGCACTTCAGGGATGGTACGATCCTGTGTATGGATACATTAGTAAGTCAGTTGTAAAGGTGCCAATACATCCTTTATGCGGGCCGTCCTATTAAGGCGAGAGCGTAATTTTTTTGATCCGCCCGAAATTCTGGGTACGGCTCCGTTCCTCGATGTGCGCGTTTAAACAAACGTCGCTGGGTTCTCACCGCTTGTCACCTTCACACATCCAAGACATAATTTTGTTGTCTGCTATTGTTCCTCCTACCATACAATTGTATATATGTTTTATTGTCTTTTTAATTTGTACCAAAAGTGATAATTCATTATTGTTGTGTGCCTTTAGGTATAACGTACATATATTGTCTCTTTATTGTCATTATTGAGGTTTGATTTTCAGTCACTTGTCTGTGACTATTTTATTTAATGTAATTTGTAAATGAGCTTTTTTTTAACTTGTCAATAAATCTCAACCAATGGTTTTTTACGAAATAGACTTTCTTTACCGATTTTTTCCAACATTACATTTGGGGGCGTTCGTTATTTTGTTTGAGAGTGCATAAGTGAGTGAACGTTATTAGACTTGTAGATATGACATTATCCTCCATTCTAGCTCAAAGGGAAAAATTTTGTTAACTAAACAAAATCTACACTAAACTTCAGGTTAGCCATAGTTAAGCTTAGAGACTCAGTTGACACATCAATATTACTTTAACTTACAATCACAGATTTGACTTTCATTTCCACATCTGCACTTCTTGTGTCACTTCATGATTTATCCTTTTTTTCATAATCCGCTCCTAAGTGAATTTGGGTCTTTGAATCACCGTGCTGGGCTAAGTTAAGTACTCTGCTGGCCAGCTGGAGGATCAAAGGCCTACCTCAACAATAGGGCCATAATCAGGTAATGAGCCCTGCTCATGGGAGAGGAGAGGGTGGAGGGAATGCACATATGCTAATTAACTTTCATACTGCTCTTGGCCTAGGAAGGCTCACTCCCACAGAAACAAAGAAGAAAGCAAGAACTCTGGCGCTAAACATTGTAGGTGCTTCCCTTTGAAGTTTTGGAGGGAAGGAACCATGTGACATGTAGGGGCGATAGGTCAGGTTTTCAGACAAGCTTTTTAATAAATTACTTGAAGTTGCCAGGTTGGAGTGTCCCAAAATGCTGTGCTGCAAAGTTGGGGCAGGTTGGTAGTGATGATTTGTCACCCTAAGATTGGGCAGGATGCCTACATTCTAGTACTTTCCACTCCCAAAATGGGAGACTTTTAAGAACAGTCTGGACCTGTGGGAACTGATGTCAAAGGACTGCCTTGCTGGAAGAGGAAAGATAAGGGTCACCACATTGTTCATCCATGGCCAACAGCCAGCTGTGCATGATCATGTTTGTTTAAAAAAAGAAGGATTAGCGGCGGATTAGTGAATGTTTTCAAAGCATATTGATTCTACAAGAAACCCTGGAGTGACCACTTTAGTATAAAATACCCTCACCCCCCCTTACTGACAGAGAGGAGAATTCCTTCCAGGCTGGACCGAGACTCTGCAGGCTGATCCTTCAACAGGCAGAGACCTGACATCCCTTGCAGGGTGCCATCCTCAACGCAGAGACGGGGTCCTTCATTCAGAACCATCAGGTGAGGAGTTAGTACTTCCCTGGGGGTTTCTTGGCTCCATTAGGATCTATCCTGACATTTAGATACACAGGCTTTACCTACATATCTAGGCTAGGTGCATTCAGGTAAGCTACGCATCGTAGGAGTACTCCAATGCTATTGTTTTTGTTTATATACATCTTATTAGCACTATGGTAGAAATGTATATGCTATTTAAAATATTGGAGTTAGCGATCACATTTGTCTGCTCCTGTCTTTTGATTGTCACACACGAATATGTTTCATACTAGACTGACACTTGACTAATAAATAATTATTGAAAGCTTTCCAATTGTCATTCTATGTGTATTCTGAAAAAGTAAGCATGAGTGACTGAGCGAAAGATACTGTATTGTTTTTCAAGATACCTGAGGAATCAGGGTTGTCATGTTCAGTGATTGCCAGAAACTACCTACACACTGTAGAATACATGGGGTGGTAGTGACACTGTAGAACTAGCTGGTCTAACGGCTGACTCATCCTGTGGGGGTGTCCAGAGTCTGTCTGCACACCAAGCCCTCAGTTTAGGTCATCCAAAACACGAAGGTCCTGGGTGGGTCTTAGGAACTACACTAGAAGCTGTGAATTTTTAGAGAGTGATGTTGTACTTAACAATTATTAAGTTTCCAAATTAATGAATGCACTAGTCACATTAATAATGTTTGAACACAATCGAACTTTAACTACTATTCAATGACTGTCGAGTTTTTAAATAATGTCACAAAGTACTTTACAGTGATCGGCTCATGCAATAGAGACCTCATGTCAGATATGTACCGATTTAATCACAAAAACATATGTGTATCTAAAAAGGAACACTATATGTTCTATGCGAGAGGTAATACAGTACATATTGAAAAAATTGAGGCAGTTTATAAACAACAAAAAAAGAATAAGAAGATTTAAAAAAAAGATTTTACAGGATATAATCCATTGGCACATATCATCCATTCCTACTACTAATTAGGGGGAGGTAGAGAGGGGCGACGGAGGTGAGCGGAGGGTTTTTGGGAATGGGAAGAACAGGGGGGAGAGAGGGTGTGATAAAGTAAAGGAACATAGAGGGGGAAGAAGTCTTAACCATAGTTCCTTGTTTAGGAAAGGATCACTGATCAGAGGGGGAAAAAAGAAGTCTTAACCATAATCCCTTTGTTGGTTCATTTTCTCTTCATCTTCTAAAAATTTCTTATCTCTGTCCAACAAGTAGGAATAAAATGAAGCTTAAAAAAGGAAAATGCATAGTTAATTTTTCAACTTTTTCTAAAGATAAACATATACTTCGGCATCAGTGTACATATCTTTTTGTTTGATTGTTGTATTGTGAAGTGTCAAGCACTTTAAAACTTTGTGTCACTTTTGAACTACGACACGTTGCTCTTTTCCATTTGTGGTTTTGTTGACAACCATACATAAAGAAAATCGTGTATATGTTATTTTGAATATATAAAATAAGCAATGGTAATGTTGTGCGTTGTCTTTCATTGATTGTTTTGTGGGAGCATAAAGTATTGGTCAGATGTAAATCACATTCCCCCATTGATCTGGGTTTTGATGATTCAAGAGTTTGGATTATATATTGATCTATACTCATTAGAGATTTTTGAGACACCATTCAGATTAAGCAAAGCAATTGTGACACCCAACAGAACACATTGTAGTCTATATCATCACGCACCCAGGTTCTGAGGGACATGGGGTATCCCCATTATTCGTAATGGTCACTTAGGGTGTGAACTGTAGGGATGGTGTCACTATAGGAGTTTCCACAAGCTATCATTTAGATATTTGTAAATTTAAGGTGTAATATTGAGTAGAGTGAGTGTATTAAAGTACTTTTCCTTTTTATAAGAAAAGTCACTGACTGAACAATGGGTTATGGAATGTTATTTGTTGTGTGCTTGTGGAATTTGGTACTAGCCCACACCACCTCCCCATAGTAGGCCTTGGATTACCGTGACTCACCAACCTGAGAGAGTCAGGTTCAACAATGTGGTACGTGGTACCCACTAGGCAATAGGTTGTGGACCTAAATATGTAAAGTCACACATTCGTATTAACTAATGACCACTTTATTAGTCAGACCAGGTTGCAAGGTTGTCCCTGCCAAGTTTCTCTATCATACTGGTAAATCTGCTGTCAAAGACAGATGCACCCAATGCAGGGAGCCACCATCTACAGACCCTAACTGTTCTCCTGTATGGTAAAACAGAACCTGTACTCATGAAGGGCTCTTTATTTTTTTTTAAACAGTATGGGGATTTATTTCTGACAACATGAATTACAATAATTCTTTGAGGAACAAGTGGTAACTTCATGAGCTGCTGACCTTTCTTGCCTTATGACAGTCTTATTGTGTGTAATACATGTTTATTATGATTTTTCAATAAACACAGTTACATTACAACTGTCCCCCAATTGCCCTTCCTATCCCAATCAAAAAAGATCAAATCACAATTTAATCTGTTAATATCAGTTGAATTTTAGCAGTATCTCAAAACATGCATCATGCAGAAGATAAAACACTACATACATTGTGAATCATAAATAGTGGAATGACATTATATACTTAAGGTCTCACATCATTGTCATTTGTCTTCATTACCATATTGTCTATGGTCTGTTGTAGCTGAATCTTTCTCAGATCATTTTACCATCTTGACTTTGTCCAGTACAAACTAATTTGCGCCTCACCCCACATTCAGCAGGTACTCAATGAACATACTCTAGTAGCCAATGTCTGCTGGTGGGCAGTCTGGGTGTGATCCAGTATCTTAGTATTCATCTTTTTGCAATCACTAGTCCCAACTCAATGATATTTTATGCATGTTTAGTAGACTTAGTCCGAGGCACCAAACCCAGCAGACACATCCGGACAGAGCATTGCAAGGGTAAATCAGTCAAGTCCTTCAGTGTCTTGATAACTCCCTCCCATAAGTTTCATATCCCTGGACATTCCCACCACATATGTATATATGTGCCTGGAAAGTGCTTGCTTTTAGGACAATTTTCTGATTTAGAGGGATCTAGCTCATTTAGCCTACTCAATGTGACATAATCTCTGTGAACCCATGTATAATGAATTAGTTTGAGTCTTGCACTGTGTGACACCTTCCTACAGTTACCTAGTACACAGGTCCAATCTCGATCCTGTAAGGCTTCACTCAAATCATTTTCCCATTGTAGTCTCAATGCACTCATACATGGTGCATCTTTTGGTAAAATCAGAGTATACAATCTAGTAATCAATCTGCCCTCTCCCACCAAATCCGGTAAGGTTTGGTTAAGTATGTGTGTCTCTGGTTCCTGTGGCAACCCCTTTCAAGTCTCCTCTTATTGGTTCCCAATAAGCACAAAATGTGTCATAGCTTTTCAGCAGTCCATACTCCTATAGGTCTCCTAGTATGAGAGTTACCTCCCTGTCCTCATCTCAGAGATATCAGTGATAGAGGACTAAGTCCTGTTAACCATGATAAAACATGTGGGGAATATATTTATTCCTCTGCCTTATCTTTCGAAACCTGCTCCGATATATCTAGTCATGTTCAAATCTGCATATGTAGAAGTCGTCTCCTATTCTTGAGTACCAATGGCAAGGCAAGGAGTTCACATGGTTTCACCAGTCAGGCGAGTATATTCGCCACCGAACCAGTGTATTGTTCCATAAACCAGTTCATTGCATACTGTATATGGGAGGCTTAATAATAACTTCATAAATGTGGGGCCCGTTTCCCTCGGCGTCCCTTGGTAATTGCAACACTTACAGACTGATTTGTGCCCTTCCGGTACCAAATATAATAAGCTTAATAGTTCATCCAATCATCTAAAGCAAGAATCTGGTACCCGGACAGACATATGTTACAGACGATACATAACACGGGGTTGAATAATCATCTTCCTAATGGCTATCCGTCCATGAGTGATAGTGGGAATATCAACCTGCGGCAGACCCTGCACTCCACACTGCCTAATAATGCCCCCACATTGTTATCATATGTTTCTGTCATGTTGGAGCTCAGGTACACTCCAAGGTATTTAATGGGTGTCTTCTGTAAGCGTTTGCCATTAAACGCTCCCTCTCTCATGGTAAGTGTCTCTATTGAGCAAAACACAGACTTATCGCATTAAGTGTATATCCCTAATAAATCCCTGTCTCTTTGATTGTATCATGCACTGCAGGCCGCGAGCGTTCAGCATATCGTAAGGTCAGCAGGATATAATCTGCATAGAGGGAGACAATCTCCCGCTTGTTCCCAAACACTTCTTCTTACCCCCATGCCTAGATCATATCAGGGTTGCCAGGGGTTTATTAACTAGTGCAAAAATTAATGGCGACAGGTGCCATCCCTGCCTAGTCCCCCATTCCACCAACCAGCTATCTGAGAGCCTATTACCCACCTTCACCCTAGCTTAACTATCTTTATAAAGTAACTGTATCCACTTTAAATAGGCGGTCACTCATTCTATACTGGTTTAATACACAAGTCATGTACTGCCAGTTTATGGTATTAAATGCCTTGTGGACATCCAAACAGGCAAGCGCACATGGCTTCCTCCCCTTTCAGAATCTGTTCTATTATAAGAAATGCCTTCCTGATATCAGTGGTAGTGGTATGGCCTCCCACAAACCCCGCCTGATCAAGGTGTATCAATTCCCCCACTATCTTAGCCAAACGGTGACCTATTATTTTCCCCAGGATCTTTGCATCTACATTGATCACTGATAAGGGGCGAAAAGACTTGTATTAGGTTATATCCCTCCCTGTTTAGGTAATATCACTATATATGCTTCTCACAAAGTGGCAGGTAACATTCCCTGTTCAAATGCCTCCTGATACATGGCTAACATCGGTGTGCATAATATATCTATATATTACTTATCAAATTTCAACCGTTAAGGCATCATTCCCTGGTGTCTTTCCTGTATTCATTAGCTTGATAGCCCATCTTATATCAGATTCATCAATCGGGGCATTCAGTGTGTCTCTCATTTCATCATTTGCCTCTCAGAGCTGCGCTTCATCTAGTACAGTACCAACACCCGCTTCATCATACCCTTCTTGTTTTGCATAAGGAGTAGATGAAATTGCACGAAACGACCTAGGATATCTTCATGTGTTGTAAGAGTCGCTCCCTGCACATCTTTGCTTGTAGCAACAACGTTTCCTCCTCGTTCTCTGTTAACCAACCACACCAATTGCCGGCCCAGTGTGTCACCCTGTTCATATTGGATCTCGGTATATATCTTGTAGTCATGGTGACTTATAGTTTCATGTGCCTCATCTTATTCCCCCTGTAATCTAGATTGATTCTCCCAGATCGCTTCTGAGTGTGGTGTCTGTCTGTCTATCTTCAGTTTGACTTTTTAGGTTCATAACCATGCGTGTTAATGATTCAAGCACCCCATAAGTGGTAACCATACACTTACCTTGTATAGTAACTTTCAAAGCCTCCCAGAGGATCCTGGCCTAGGTCACTGAACCTGTGTTAGTTACAAAAACAATTCCCTCACAACTTTATGGATTACCTCTCGGTAGGCTTGATATTGTAAGGCGCGCTTGTGGAATTGCCACTGCAATAATGGGGCCACATACGCAGGTCTTCGCATTGTGGACACCAGAGAGGCATGATCCAATAATGTGCGTTCAAGATATTGTTGCTCCCCAAAATCCATAGCCTGCCTAGGGTGCATAAGCATATAATTGATCCTAGAGAATGTACCATGGGGAGGAGGATAGGAGTATCCCCTAGTCTGACCGTTCACTATTCACTATAGTTTCAACAAATTTAGCATGTCCATGCTCGTCAAAAGTGCCCTAGCCGCCCTGCCCAATGGTCGTGCCACTGGTCGAGAACTGTCAAGTTCGTTATACAATACACAGTTGTTGTAGCCCATCCAAATGATATCATAGTGTACATAAGAAATTAGAAACCACTTCAACTCCTTGAAGAAATCTGGGGTATCTATATTAGGGGCCTATGAAGTAAGAATTTACTACGATTCCCACATAAGGCCTATCTGCTGCTTTCCATTCTGTGCTTACTTTTAGTGGAACACTGTTATCCACCCACAACAGCACCCCTCTTACCGATGAAGTAAAGCACACATACCAGAGCCTGCCTCCTATTTAGCCTGTAGATTCTCATGTTCTTGGGGTAATAGATGTATCTGCTGCAGTATAACTAACTTAGCTTTCTGTCTGCAAGCGGATGACCATATCCTTTGGCACTTAACAGGGTTTTGGATCCCCTTAACAATCCACAATAAACTTATCGCCTCCATGTGTGTATGTGCAAGTCATCTCACCTGCACCTACTATAATGCGTCCTGCCAATGAGTACTGTTCTAATTCCATCTGCTCCTTCTTAAAAAACATGTAAGAAACATTGCCCCTCCCGCCCTCCCGTGTGGCCTCTCCCAAGTTGGCCTCACAAATCGACCAAACGAATGTTATATCCCCCTTTAACAACAACAGAATCACACTTCCCCATCTCAGCACAGTGTTCCCTGGAGACCCTGATGTGGGTTCGACATCGCTCTTGTCAACAGGCATGCCTAAAAAAGAAAAATCCATAACCTATATCTCTCCTGTCTCTACGCCAGCCCAGATATATTATTCTCTGTAATCTGAAACATGCCCTCCCCCCCGGTTATGTAATAAAGTGCCAGTTCACCCATCCATATGCATCAGCATGCCAGACAGTTGAGATAGTATGTACTAATATGTGAACATTAATGACTCTCTATAAATTGCATGGCTTCTTCAGGTTGATCAAAAAAATGTCTCTTCCCTTGCCAATCAATCCTCAAATGTGCCGGAGGCAGCAGGGCATAATTCCCTCCTTTGTTTCTCTTTGACTTCTACAAAGGTGTACGTTTTTTTATGTTGCTACACCATAATACGGGTAAAAGGATATTTTATTACCATTATATTCTACCTCTTCCTGTGCATAATCCGCTGCTAAGATACTTACTTTATCCCTATATCTTAGCATACGTGCAATCAACATAAGTGGTGGCGCACCAGGCTTAGGCCTACCCCCAGGGGTTCTATGAGCTCTGTCTATGTGTAACTCACCCTCCACATTCAAATCTCATAGCACCGTGGGGAGCCACATCTCCAGAAACAGTTCCACTGGCGCCATCTCCATGCCCTCCAGCAAACCAAGAATACTCATGTTGTTGCGGCAGGACCTGCCCTCTGTCAGACTCTAGTTACTGTACTCTACTACACAGGAACAGAGATGCTAGTTCCCAAATCCACCCCGACAGCAATCCAGAGCTTAGTGTGACAAGTCTCTAGAGTGGCTATCTTGGGGGAAGGGGGGAAAATTGATAAAATAACAAAAGAGAGAAGAGACTGTTCTGCGGCTTCCTTCAGGAGTCCGTCCAGCAGACTTCTATTGCTGAAGAGGTAACCTGTAGACAAGAGTTATTGTTATCAGAAACATTTAGTCCTTAAACCTCTCTTATCTCTTAACCCCTATTACCTTATTTCCTTACCATGCCAATTCCAGAACTCAGCTTCTCTTCTATTTCTTTTATTTCTTTTCTGTGTGTGCCTTCTAATTCCTTAACTAAATTCTTTGTCTGCAATTAAAAAGGAAACAGCTAAAACCTAAAGTTTATCTGCCTCATGTGAATCTTTTTCCCTGTGCTTCTTACTTACTTTCCTATTTTTTTTTTACACTCTTCTATGTTTTATCTTCCTTGGTATCTGCCTTAGTTCACAGTTTCTTTTTCTTTTTGCACACCTGCAATATATTTACATTTATCTGTTAAGAACTTTTGCTCTCTTTTAGCTTGGTATTATTTATTTTAATTTGGTATTCTACTTACTGAGTTTGAGGTCTTTTCCTATTTGTAATTATTCATCTGTGTATTTAGTGTTTTCTCTTCTTATTCTTTTCGTGGTGGTATTTTACTCTCTGTTCTTAAGCTACTGTCCGTTACAACTCGTGACCTCTGTGCGGAAATACTAAAAAGCCACTTTCCTCACAGTAATTCTATAACTCTATAGCTATCAGTAATTTACTTCAGATCTCTGACGTGACAAATATACACTTGTTAACTTAGCTTCGTTTTCTTTTTCTTTCTTCAGATGCTCCTGTAGACGCTGCTTCATCTCCCTGACGACTCGGTACAAAATATTCACAAAACTGAGACTTGCTGTTCTCCTCAAACATCACTCAACTTCATTGAACTCGGCTTACTAACTCATATCTACAGTGTTCCGAATGCCCTTCAATCTTGATTATGAAAAGCCTTCAAAACAACACTAAAACTCTTTTTGTTAGCGCGCTCTGAAGTGCGCTCCTGACTCTCTAGAATTCTTGGTGAAGTGCGCAGTTCCTAAGCAGCTCAAGCCTCACCTAGGATTCCAGCGCATTCTCTGCCAAACACTAGAACGCTAACAGCTACTCGGTTCTGGTGGCCTTTTCCGGCACCATTTCTGAGTCAGCTCCACCCATGTACCTTCCATAGCTCGGGGTGTACAAACTTTGAGTCTTCGATGCGCAATTAAACCTATCTGTAATCTTGGAGTCCTGACAGTACCCTCCAACAAGGTAGATTCTCTCCTCTGGGGTTTAGTTGGAGATCGTAGGTGAAAGGCCTTAACTAATATTGGGGCATGGACATCTTCATCTGGTTCCCAAGATCTTTCCTCGGGCCCATAACCCTTCCAGTCCACCAAATAGTATAACTTCCCTTTTTGCATTTTGAAGTCTAGAATTTCCTTGACTTCAAATTCAGTACCAGTCTCTAGCTGAAGAGGCCTTGGAGGCAGGTTTTTTCGTAGGTTTTCTGGAGCCTTCTTCAACAGGGATATGTGGAAAACTGGGTGTATTTTCAACCTTGGTGGCAATTGAATTCGGTAAGTCAACGGATTTATTTTCTCCTCTACCAGATATGGACCAATAAATCTCGGTTGAAACTTCCGATTACCTTTTAGTCTCAAATTCTTAGTACTTAACCAAACCCTGTCTCCTATTTCCAATGAGGGGCCTACTCGTCTCTTTCTGTCTGCATAACTCTTATATTTTTCTTTAGCTAGTTCAAGATTTTCAATTGCCCTCTTATGTACCTGATCTAACTGTGTTACGATCTCCTCCACCGCTGGAACTGAGATCTCGGTTTGCCTGAGGGTTGAGTTGGGATGTCTTCCATAATTCATAAAGAAGGGGGAATACCCAGTGGAAACATTCTTTGCATTATTATGGGCGAACTCTGCAGCCCACAAATAGTCTGACCAATTTCCTTCTTGTTTCAAAAGAAACAATCTCAAATACTGTTCAAGTTCTTGATTCACCCTCTCGGTTTGACCGTCAGTTTCTGGGTGGTAACTGGTGGAAAAACGGACTTCTGTACCCAACCCTTCCATGAAAGATTTCCAAAAGTGGGAAATGAACTGTGGACCCCTATCTGTGATTACTATTTTAGGGATTCCATGTATTTTCACTATTTGAGCACTAAAATGAGTCGCCAACTGCTTAGCTGTTGGCACTCCCTTTAAAGTTGTAAAATGAGCCATTTTAGAAAGGGAATCTACCACTACTAAGATGGTATTGTAGCCCTGACTAAGGGGTAAGTCAGTAATGAGGTCTAATGTAACAGTGTGCCAAGGATAAGGTGGAGTGGGTAAGGGCATAAGTAAACCTTTTGGGGCCTGCCTTTCGGATTTTCCCTGAGCACAAATCTCGCAAGTCTTAACATATTGCTCAATACTCTTCGACATTTCAGGCCACCAGTAGTGTCGCTGGATCAGTTCTCTGGTCTTTGCCTCTCCCTTATGTCCTGCCAACTTTGCATCGTGGCATTCCTTGATAATCTGTTGCTGCAACTCTTTAGTGGGAATATACAGAGCTCCCTGGAAGTAGGGCAACTGATTACGAACTTCTCTTCCTTCCTTCTTCGCCCACTCTTTCAAGGTCTTTTCATCCATTGCATCAGAGATACCATGTTCAAGATCAACTGAAGTGATTGCTCCAATAATCTTTTCACTTGGGATAATGGATTGATTTCCTAGAGGTGTCTTTTGATTTTCAGTGTCTATCCTAGACAAGGCATCTACTTTTCCGTTCTGGGCCCCTGGTCGATAAGTAATGACGAAATCGGAATCAGCAAAGTATAGCGAACATCGCAATTGTCTTGGTGTTAAGGTTCTGGCTGTTTTTAGAAATTTTAAATTTCTATGGTCTGTGTATACAGTGACTTGATGCTGTGCCCCCATTAAATGATGTCTCCAATCTTTGAATGCGTCTTTTATGGCCAATAGCTCCTTCTCTGTGATTGTATAGTTTATTTCTGCCGGAGTCAATTTTCTTGACCTATAGGCGACTGGATGCAGCTGCCCCGTTTGCTTACTTCGTTGGGTCAAAATTCCTCCCACCGCTTGATCTGAGGCATCGGTCTCCACATAAAATGGTTCAGTCGGATCTGCATGTTGTAGGATTGGGGCTGATGTAAAACTATCCTTTAGGGATCGGAAGGCTTCTTCAGCTTCAGGTGTCCATTCAAATTTGACCCCTTTTTTCAATAGACGGGTGAGTGGTAAAATCTTATGCGAAAATTCTCCAATGAATCTCCGGTAAAAATTGGCAAAACCAATAAAGCTTTGTACTTCTTTGACGCTCTCGGGGGACTTCCAATTTATCACCGCTTCGATCTTTTTGCGGTCCATAAGAATGCCCGTTGGTGAAATTACAAAACCCAAAAATTCAACCTGAGAGACACTGAATGCACACGTCTCTAGCTTTACAAACAGTCTGTTTTCTCTCAACTTCTGTAAGACCCTTCTAACCTGATCCTGATGTTTTTCCTTGTTCTCAGAGTAAATAAGGATGTCATCAATGTACACCAGTGCACACTGGTCGATGAATTCCTTCAATACATCGTTAATGAAGTGTTGAAAGGCTGCTAGAACGTTACATAGCCCATAGGGCATAACCTGATATTCAAATAGGCCGAACCTCGTTCTGAAGGCTGTTTTCCACTCATCGCCCTCCTTCATTCTCACCAGATGATACGCTCCCCTCAGATCCAACTTCGTGTAAATTGGTGCTCCTTTCACTTGATCTAGCAAAACAGATATTAGCGGCAATGGATAACGGTTCTTTTTTGTAATCTTATTGATGGCTCTGTAGTCGATGCAAGTCCTCAAATCTCCTTCTTTTTTTGGCACAAAAAATAGGGGCAAGGAGACTGGGGACTGCGAGGGACGAATGAAGCTGTTTGCTAGATACTTATCCAAATATTCCTTTAGGTGATGGTGTTCTTTTTCCGTAAGGGCATACACACGGCTGCAAGGTAGATTTGAACCGGGTTCTATCTCAATTTTAAATCATAAGGTCTGTGGGGTGGTAATTGTTCTGCTTCCACTTAATTGAATACGTCTTCAAAATCTCGATATTCCTCTGGTATGTCTTGTACATGAATTACACAAATTGATCCTCCCGTCTGACACAACGAATGTGCAGGATTCACCTCTTGCCCCTTCAGCTGACCTCTAAAACAATTTCCCAAACAATAATCTGTTTCCATCTTAATGGCTCTGGTACTCCAGTTGGTTGATGGATTATGTTCAGTAAACCAGGGAAGCCCAAGGATCAATTGGAATTGGGGGGCATCGATCAAGTTAAACTGGATCTTCTCCTCATTTCCGTCATTCGAGATCAGATGAATTAATTCTGTGTGACTGATTATTGGACCTGAGGACAGATTGGTTCCATCCACAGCCCTAACGGGCTCAGCTTTGAACTTCTTGATGGCTTCGATTCCCACCTTGCTTGCAAACCTTAGATCGCAAAAGTTTCCGGTGGCTCCTGAGTCGATCATCACTGAGACTTCCCTCAGCGTCACGTGTCAGAATCTGATTTCCATTGATAAAATTAGATGTGGCGCTGCGGACTGTAGAGTATTGGCCACTCTATGTTCTTTTGGAGTCTGATCGAAAATCGCATCCACCTGTTCAACTCCTTCAACAGATCGTGCCTTTAGTCTTCCTTCGGCTTGAAACTTCCCTTAGGTTTCTTTGGACAAGCACGTACAAAATGGCCTCCCGATCCACAGTACATGCAAAGATTGTTGGTTCTTCTCTTTTCCTTCTCTTCTTTGGAAAGAGGACCCCGTATAGTACCAATCTGCATTGGTTCGATGCCCTGCTAACCTTCATTGCTTCGTCCTCCTTCCGACCTGACTCGATCAAATCTTGGAATCACTGACTTGAAATCTTTCCTCTTTTCACCTTTTCTTTCCCCATGACAGAAATCGATTTCCAGCACTAAGTCCACCAACGCTGAGATTGCTGTGGGTCTATTGGGTATTCCGGCCAATGCATCCTTTAACTCATCTCCTTAACCTCGATAAAACACCGCTGCTCTCTTACTCTCAGGCCAGTTGGTTTCCACCACTAGTTTATTGAATTGAGCCAAATAAGAGACCACATCGCGGTTCCCCTGTTTCAGGTCGAGTAGCTCGTTGTCTACGGCTTGGGATATCCGCCTTCTGTCAAATATTCGAGGAAACTCTTCTTTGAAGTTCTCATAATTCCGCAATATGGGATCGTCCTTTGAAATCAGAGGCAAAGACCAGGATGCTGCATCCCCACTTAGGTATGACAACACAAAGGCCACTCGAGACTGAGCATCTGGAAAAATGGAAGGGCGGCACATGAAGTGTAATGAGCACTGCGTAATGAATATTTGAGCCTTCTGCGGATCCCCACTAAAACGCTCGGGTGCCGCTAATGGAATGACAGGTGAGAGGGAGTGAATCACCTGAGTTGTCTAAGCCTTTGCGCCAATTCTGCGGTTTCTTTTCTAGAATTTACTACTTCTAATCTGAGGCTTTGGTTTTCCTCTCGGACTGCACTTAACTCTTTTTGTATGGTATCTAATATAGTTCCTAAACCTTGTACGTCTATTCCCTCAGCCATCTCTGTTCGGGTGTAAAATGCAACGTGGGCACTTCACTCTGTCAGACTCTAGTTATTGTACTCTACTACACAGGAACAGAGATGCTAGTTCCCAAATCCACCCCAACAGCAGTCCAGAGCTTAGTGTGACAAGTCTCTAGAGTGGCTATCTTGGGGGAAGGGGGAAAATGGATAAAATAACAAAAGAGAGAAGAGACTGTTCTGCGGCTTACTTCAGGAGTCCGTCCAGCAGACTTCTATTGCTGAAGAGGTAACCTGTAGACAAGGGTTATTGTTATCATAAACTTTTAGTCCTTAAACCTCTCTTATCTCTTAACCCCTATTGCCTTATTTCCTTACCATGTCAATTCCAGAACTCAGCTTCTCTTCTATTTCTTTTATTTCTTTTCTGTGTGTGCCTTTTAATTCCTTAACTAAATTCTTCGTCTGCAATTAAAAAGGAAACAGCTAAAACCTAAAGTTTATCTGCCTCATGTGAATCTTTTTCCCTGTGCTTCTTACTTACTTTCCTATTTTTCTTTTACACTCTTCTATGTTTTATCTTCCTTGGTATCTGCCTTAGTTCACAGTTTCTTTTTCTTTTTGCACACCTGCAATATATTTACATTTATCTGTTAAGAACTTTTGCTCTCTTTTAACTTGGTATTATTTATTTTAATTTGGTATTCTACTTACTGAGTTTGAGGTCTTTTCCTATTTGTAATTATTCATCTGTGTATTTAGTGTTTTCTCTTCTTATTCTTTTCGTGGTGGTATTTTACTCTCTGTTCTCAAGCTACTGTCCGACGACTTATTTCTGTGGTAAGTATTGTTTTATCTTATTCTAATTATTTGTAGTTGCTCAAGCGTTCTAACATGTAATGCAATTCTCTCTTCGTTTTTTCAGGACTTGCCGTTACAACTCGTGACCTCTGTGCGGAAATACTAAAAAGCCTCTTTCCTCACAGTAAGTTCTATAACTCTATAGCTATCAGTAATTTACTTCAGTTCTCTGACGTGACAAATATACACTTGTTAACTTAGCTTCGTTTTCTTTTTCTTTCTTCAGATGCTCCTGTAGACGCTGCTTCCTCTCCCTGACGACTCGGTACGAAATCTTCACAAAACTGAGACTTGCTGTTCTCCTCAAACATCACTCAACTTCATTCAACTCGGCTTACTAACTCATATCTACAGTCTTCCGAATGCCCTTCAATCTTGATTATGAAAAGCCTTCAAAACAACACTAAAACTCTTTTTGTTAGCGCGCTCTGAAGTGCGCTCCTGACTCTCTAGAATTCTTGGTGAAGTGCGCAGTTCCTAAGCAGCGCGAGCCTCACCTAGGATTTCAGCACTTTCTCTGCCAAACACTAGAACGCTAACAGCTACTCGGTTCTGGCGGCCTTTTCCGGCGCGATTTACGAGTCAGCTCCACCCATGTACCTTCCATAGCTCGGGGTGTACACACTTTGAGTCTTCGATGCGCAATTAAAAATTTCTGTTATCTTGGAGTCCTGACACCCTCCAAATCTGCAAGCTTTTCCTCCTGCTGCACCATGCGTTGTTCCTGGTCCCTTATCTAACTAGAGTGTGCATTCAAAGTTTCCTCTATATCCTCTGCTCTCATACCCAAGTCTTTAACTTCTTCTCTCAATTTATCCATATCCTGGAGTAGCAGTGTCACTATTATTGCTACCCCATCAGTCTTTTCAGTGAATACTATATTACTTTCTAATGTTAGATTATTGATATCCTGGGTGGAAGGATAAGTAGCCTCCACCCCTGCGTTAGTATCATATGTTGCCACACTCTGCGCCATTATAGCAATACTATCTTCAATAGTAATGCAGGAGTTTGAGGCCACGCCCAAGCCCCCCTTGAGCTTTGGTGGCTTGCCAGTAGGAGGTGGCCCCCAACTGTGTTCCTCCAATGGACAGTCGAGAGCCGAGACCTGCTGTACCCTCCACCACACCAGTCAAACCTGTGTTCAGAGTTATAATTTGTCTTCAAATAACACACAGTGCGGGCCCACTATTTCACTATTCAGGTCATCACTATTCTCCAGATGTCAATAAAACTAGCAATATAATTTGACACGACAAACAAATATGTTATTGAGTCCGGACTCACACCAGTAATTTAGGTCAATTGGAAATGCCACAGTACTTTATAATCTCCTGGGTCGCATAGAGCTCCTTATCTTAATATGTGTCTTTAAGTAAACTTCTTTTGTGCCTACACTCTTCTGGTGTTTAATAGTCAGATCAGGTTTAATGCAGCACACCAGGACGGGTCCGCCCATCCTCCACCCTACTGCCATTATACCACTCTCCGGGGCCTTCTAATTTATGCACATTTCTCCCTCATCGGGCATTGGGGGCACAGTCTATAAATTCTGCCATAGAAGGGGATGTCGCATTCTTAGCCCACCTTACTCCTATCAGCATTTTCAGCCTCCGGCATAGCCCGCACATCCCGCAGCTCCACGGAGGTTCCCACTTTGATCACCATGCCATCTATCAGGTCCACAGAAGAGGCCGCACACCTCCCCAAGCCTCTGGCAATGAACCCAGCCGTTCCTCTGTCCCCCCGCAATTTTGTTGGGCTCACTTCTCCATGGCCACCAGGATCATGAGCAGTGCCCAGTACCACAGACCCCAGCTCAGCAGACCCATGCAGTCCTCACTACGTCGCCGCTGCAGGTAGCCACTGCAATAGTCTCCAGGTCCTGCCGCAAAGCTAACTGGGTAGGAGTCGCCTAAATCTAGCTCCGCAGTGGCATAGAGCCGTCAATGGGCCTGAGGAGGTGCCCCACGATCTACTGGTTGCGGGTGTTCTGTTCAAGATAGTCAGCTTAGTCAGCCATCTTGGCTTTGCCACCTTCCTGCCTTATGGCTATGCGGAACTTGCAAGTTGCTGAGATTCAACAGGCTTTAGAGATAGGTAAATTGCGAAATTCAAGATATTTATTGATTTCTCTTGTTGCTTGTGGATTTGTTTTCCATTAATTGCCTTCCATTCTTGTACCTCATGTGAAAGTAGGGCATTCTGATGTACTTACCCAAACATTCAACATCACATTTGAATATTTTACTTGTCAGTTTAGAATTGCATAGTGTGGAAATTAAATTGATGTACATGAATTCCCAAATCAATTATAAAAGTGTGGGAGTTTTCCCTAGTTGCATTGCATTTTTGACCACAGTCCTGTCACTCACATTGGGAACTCCTATGAATACAGAACTTCTGCATGCTTTATATAGTTCTGCAGGGATTGAAACTACAGTGCTTTGCAAAACTTAGGCCATTTATTACTTTTTTTTATTTTACAATCATTGCTTTCGACTTAATAAGTTTGTAAATTATACATGCTTGTCTACCCGCCCATTCTTGTGAAGTAGGCTCTAAATAGTGAAATAGAAGCTCTTCATAATACAACCCATAATAATGCTGGGCAAAATTCTACTTAAACCAGTAAACCAATAAGCAGTAATATAGAACTAAAGCAAACATTTGTTTGAATCGGCATAAGGAATTTTAAGAATCAGTGTGGTACTGTTTGCATACAAAAAATCATCCACAATTATAAGTAATGTCTGAAGTTACTTGAGAAACTTCATCCATTCTTGGAGAAGTAACCCCACACAGCATTTTGGCTGTGTTAAAAAAATCCAAACTTCAACAAGACAATACCCTCTATTTTGTAGTTCTCAATTAAAAGCCATCTCCCTGAACAGCTCCAGAATCTGGGGATTACAGACTTTGCACTCAAACGTCTGGCATCTTTTCTGAGCAACAGGTCTCAGATGGATATGGTGGACCAGTTTTGCTTCAAGCACATAACTTTGCAACACGGGGTGCCTCAGGGTACTCCCTGAGCCCTACATTATTCAACTTGTATGTTTTCCTACTGACAAAGCTCATAATATCTTTCGGACTCAAAGCATTGTCCTATGCAGTTGGGCACCCTGTACCAGTCCAAACAACCACTTGTTGGTTATAGGTTAAAGACAACCTTTATTGAAAGCTATCCTAGTAGTAGCTATGGAGAGCAGCCTTCAGGCTAAGTCTTGAAGGAATGTAAAGCAGCTTGTTTTACCAGTCTATAATCTCTTGAGTTCCGAAATGAAAGATATCCACACCAGGTATATATATAAAATATATGTATTCATCACTTAACACACCCTCCTAGTCTCTTTATGAGACTAGAGGTCAAAACACATAAGTTACACTTCAATAATCACAGTAAAATAGCACAAATGTGCCGTCTTTGAGTGGTTTGGACGCCATGGGCTGAAGTGCAACGCCGACAAGTCGGAGCTGCTCTTCTTTGGCTGTACATCTGAACCCGATTGGAAAACCTGGTGGCCGAAAGATATGTCTCCTCCCACTAGCTCGTCTGTGAAAGCTAAAAATTTGGGAGTGGTGATTGACAACAAGCTATCTTTCGGACCACATATTTCATCTCTTACTGGGAAATGTTTCGGCATCCTGCGGATGCTTCGCAAATTTCTCCCTTTAGTCTCTATCCAGCACAGAAAAATTATTGTCCAGGCACTGATCTGTTCCAGGCTGGATTATGCAAACATTCTGTTTCTGGGACTTCCCAAATATTTGGTCAGGCGTCTGCAAATCGCCCAGAATTCTGCAGCCCGAGCCATTTTTGGTCTTCCAAGGAAAGTCAGAGCCACGGATCTTCTTGCCACATTGCATTGGCTCCCAGTTGCAAAAAGGATTCTATTTAAAACTTTGACCATGACCTTCAAGGCCTTGCATGGCATAGGCCCCAAATATATCTCGAAACGACTGTCTTGGTATACCCCTTCAAGATCTCTCAGATCCTCGTCCCTATCAAAGATGAGTGTTCCCTCTATCAAACGAGCAAGAGCAGGAGGACGGTCTTTTCGTTACTTAGCCCCTCATGCCTGGAATGATCTTCCAATCTTTCTAAGACAGACTTCTAGTCTTCTGTCTTTCCGCAAGGCCCTTAAGACTTTGCTCTTCCCGTAATCTTGATGCTGTTTCTGTGTTTGTAGCCCTTTTGGTGTTATGTTTTTCCCCATCTTCGGATGGGAGTCTTCGTTAAAGCGCCGGGATACTCCAGTGGAGTGGCCGTGCGCTATAGAAGTGTATAAATAACATAACATAACAAATACACATCAGGCCCTAGGGGCGAGCCAAACCATATACTAAAATAGTGGTATAAGAACCACGACTTAACTGGACACAGGGCCTAGAGCCTGTAGAATCGCTGGGACCCCAAGGAACCACCCAAGGTAGTGACACAGGGGACCCACAGGGGCTGTGTGCAGTGTGTGAAAACAGCCGCAAGCTCCCGTTAGCTTCTATGGGGAAAGTCGCGGTTAGATTTTTAAAGATTAGGGACACTTAGAATGGAGTCAGGACCAAACCCTTTTGACTTAGGAATTTCTAGGGCTAACACCCACGGGAGCACCGGAGTACTCGTGTTACCTCACCCAGGGAAGCCGGGTGCATAGGTGTCTTTTGGTGTCGGGTCACGTCGTCGATTTCAATGGGAGCTGGTGAAGAAGTGCTGCTGCCGTGAAGAAGCAAAGTGTCCGAAGAGATCCAAGCCTGGATCAAAGATGAGAAGAACCTGAAAGCAGAGGGGACAGAGTCTGGGTCACTAGCCAGTGACCAGGAAGGCGATAAGCAGATGCCCACCGATGTCGGGTGATTTCAGGTGAAAGAGGTGAAGCTTGACTCTTCAGCCACGAGGCCCAGGAGGTGTCGAGGACAACCAGAAGCTGGATTCGAGCTGTCCCACGAAGGATGTCAAGTACTGCAGTATCGATGCCCGGATTTGACACAACAAGCCTTGGCAACAGCAACCCATGCAAAACAAGAAAGCTGCTTCGGTGCAGACCAGCAAGGTCTGAGGGACTCACCACTTGGCAGGGAGTTGGGGCACATCTGGAACAACCAGGGAAGCCCAAGGAAATTCAAAGTTACTCCCTCAGGGAACCACCAGTCAACGGACCAGGGATCGCAAAGGGACCTCAAGACGAAACACAAAATGGCAGCCCACGGGTCACTCGGAGTGACCAAGCTGCCAATCTTCAGTGGATTCAGTGCTTGAGGTGGGGGCTAGAAATCAGCCCAAGCACGACTTCTGGAAACGTCGAAAAGTCAATGCACTTGCAAAAGTGCACAGTGACCAGAAGTTCCGGTTCCACGCTATTCACAAGGGATGCAGGTCTCAGCTTTGCTGGGGAATCGGGCCGGCTTGTGATATGTCTGAAAATCCTCATCCTGGGCTGCAAATACTTTGGAGTCTGGCGGGAGCTTCAAAAATGCAGACCGGCAAATTGCTTTGTTGGTGCCTGCCAAGCAGGGGAGTCACTCCTTGACCCCAAGGGAGATTTCTTCAGTCCTCTGATCTTTAGCAGAGCGTCAAAGGTCCAGGATTTGGCTTCAGAGTTTCATTCAGGGTAATCTAAAGTTCTGGTTACAGGGGTTCCTTACTTATACCTAAGGAAGGGGTTGGACTAGCTCTGGGGACCCACCGATGGGAGGGTTTGGAAAGAGGGGTGGCTACACCCATTTTCTTTGTCCAGTTTCACGCCAGAGCAGGGGCTGGAAGCCCCTGATCCGGTTTGAGCTGGACTATGCACAGGGACACCAAATGTGTCCCCAGTGCAGGACTTCAAAGCACTTAGTGAGAGCTCCCACCCAGCCCCAATACACATAAGCCTGTCTGGGAGATGGTTACACCTCCCTGTGACAGAAAAACCTATTGTCCAGGCCTCCCCTGCCGGTGTTTCGGTCAGCAGCAGGAGACCAGACCCGTGTCGGTGGCCGCAGCATCCATTTTGTGATGCCAGGGCTCTGTTAATTTTCTACCGGGTAACCCAGTACTGCCATGTCTCTCTCTCTAGAACGGTGGGATCATACTCCCACACCAGTTACTGGTGTGGGGGTATGATTCCAAGGTGTTTGACACCAAACACGACATGTTTCCGTGCAGGCAGTCCAAAGTTAGCATTTACCGTTTGGTTATAATGCACTTAAGAGTATATGGTCAGGCTGCACTACAAACAGTATCAGAGAAGGGTCTCCAAACACTGCAGAGGGGCTCTGCTCATGCAGGGGCACCCTCTCACATAAGAACCAAGCACTCAGGATTGATAAGGCATGCCATAGGAGTGACATAGGTTTATATGTGTGTATATATGTAGTGATATATGTAACCTATATCCCAGTAAGGGGTGCATGCACCAACCTTACCCAGGCTGCAGTAGCAGACCTGTGGTGTCATCTTGGGTGGTTTTCCAGGGGTGGCATAATACATGCTTCAGCCCCTGGTAGGCCTGTGGGGTACCTATGGCCTGGGTACATAGTATACTATATACTAGGGACTTAGAAAGGCACCTCAGATCCAATCTGTAATGTACCTAAAGTACATGGAATCATTTTAGAGAGGACGCAGCTAGGATGGGGCCCTGAATAGCAGGGTCCCATCCAGACTTAAGTCGAAAAACAGTGAAACACCAGCAAAAAAGTGGGGGTATACATGTGAAGCAGATCCTACTCTCCTACACAACCCCCCCAAATGCAGGGACATTAAACTAACCTTGACCAGTTGAGTCTTCATGTTCTAAGTGGAAATATCTGGAGAGTCCATCTGCATTGTCATGGTTACTCCCAGGTCTATGTTCCACTGTATAGTCCATCCCCTGTAGGGAAATGGACCACCTGAGCAGTTTGGGATTGTCACCCTTCATCTGTTCTAGCCATAAGAGGGGCTTATGGTCTGTCTGAACAATGAAGTGAGTACCAAACAAGTATGGCCCCAACTTCTTCAGAGCCCAAACCACAGCAAAAGCCTCACTCTCAATGGCTGACCAACGTTTCTCTCTGGGGGTCAACCTTCTGCTTATGAAAGGTACTGGTTGATCCTGACCTTCATCAATCAACTGTGACAGTACAGCCCCTACCCCCAACTCAGATGCATCTGTTTGGACAATGAACTTTTTGGAGTAGTCAGGACTTTACAGAATGGGAGCGGTACACAATGCCTGCTTCAGGTCATCAAATGCCTTTTGACAGCTAATTGTCCACTGAACCTTTTTGGACATTTTCGTTGAGGTTAAGTCATTCAGGGGTGTCACTATTGATCCATACCCCTTGGCAAATCTTCTATAGTACCCAGTCAGGCCTAAGAAGGCTCTCACCTGAGTCTGGGTAGTTGGAGCAACCCAGTCCATTATGGTCTGGATTTTGCTCTGCAATGGTTGAACCTGGCCTCCACCTACAAGGTGGCGCAGGTATACAACCTGACTCTGTCCTATCTGGCACTTAGTAGCCTTGATAGTTAGGCCTGCTTTTTGCAGGGCCTCCAAAACATTCCTCAGGTGGACCCGGTGATCCTCCCAGGTGGAGCTAAAGACAGCAATATCATCTAGATTGCCTGCTGCCTGATTATTCTTTTAAAAGCTTTACCCCACCTTTGCTGCTTGCCTGCTGCCTGATTATGCTTTTTTTTAAAAAAGCAAACAAATGTGATTTTAATTGTGTAATATTTGTGGGGCGAATAACTGTGTACTCCGCTTTAGTGAGCGGTGATAGAGCTCAGGGAAACACTTGGGGGCACGAATTAGTCTAGTTAGCGGTCTAGTTTTTCGACGCTAACTCACGTCACGTCGGCCATGATAAATTGGCCCATGGCGCGACTGCGCAGCGGCGCTTGTTTGTATACTTGACGAAGTTTTACCCTACCTTTGCTGCTTGCCTGCTGCCTGATTATTCTTTTTTTTTTAAAAGCAAACAAATGTGATTTTAATTGCGTAATATTTGTGGGACGAATAACTGTGTACTCCGCTTTAGTGAGTGGTGATAGAGCTCAGGGGAACACTTGGGGGCACGAATTAGTCTAATTAGCGGTCTAGTATTTCGACGCTAACTCACGTCACCTCGGCCACGATAAATTGGCCCATGACGCGACCGCGCCGCTGGCACGCCAAAGGTGCGCCTAAGGCAAGCCCGTCTGCTCCCGTCCGCGCCCAGCCGGGGGCAGGGGCAGGAAACTATGCTGGTTCTGATAAAGAAAAAGCTACTTTTGATGCAGCACAGCTTCATGCCATGAGGAAAGTGGTATTTAGCAAATGTGCACACGCTATGCTGCCTGATATTAGCTATCAATGCCCTAATTGCAAATTCCACTTTCAAAATTCTTGTTCCACCCCACGGACTACGCTCAGGGATAGAAAAATTACCATGCTGCTACTTAACTGTCGTTCCCTTCCCAAACATTTGACTGAAATTCACCTGCTTCTCGAAGAGAAGAATCCGGATGTTTTCTTTCTAACTGAAACTTGGTTAAGTGGCGACACGGATTTTGATGTTGTCCAATCTCTCCCCCCAAATTATGCTATTCAAATGCTTGATCGCTAATCAGGACGAGGAGGAGGTTTAGCCATAATATATAAAGCTAATTTTGTCTGCAGATTTACTGCTAACTAGTCCCTGATTGTGAAAGTCTCTCCTTTGTGATTAATTTAGCATCCACGTTCACCTTTTCAGGGATCCTGGTATATCGCCCGCCAGGCCCCCTTGGGCTTTTTAAGAAGGACCTTCCGGAGACGGCAGCAAACCTTGCCAGCTCAGCCCCCAATTTTACAATTTTGGGTGATTTTAATTTACACTTCGATGATTATTCCTCAGCCTCCACCCAAGAATTGGTTGAAGAATTGGCCATGTTTCGGCTCACATTTAAAGGGAGCAGCCCTCCCCATGTCAAAGGTCATATGCTGGATCCTATATTTTTCAACATTGACCAGCTCTTAGTAGAAGACGCTATCCCTATTCCTTGGTCTGATCACTTCATACTTCCCTTCAGTTTTAGGTTACCTAATGCAAATATACGAACTGCCAGAACTATAAAAACTACTCGTCGATGGTCAAAACTTCCATTAGACACCTTTATAAGTAAATTGAATGATACTATTCCTGTATCTCATCCCAACCCCATTGTGGCTAATTATAAATTTAATAAGTGGATTGACCATGCACTTAACTCTGTTCTTCCCAAAGTTGAAATATCAGAAAAGGTGGGAGCGAAACAAAACTCATGGTATTCCCACAATCTTTGTCAGCTTTAACAAATTTGCAAAAAACATGGGAGACTCTGGAGGAAGAATTTTTCTGTAATGAGTAAAGCCAAATATCGCGAAGCTATTAAAATTTATAAAAAAGGAAATAAAAATAGCGCAAGCTCTCTACTATCAGGGAAAGATCCTCTCGGCAAACTCTCCGCAGTAGGTATTTAAAATTGCTAACAATCTTCTTACCCCCCCTCCCCACTCCTGCTATTAACACTGACAATGCGCAATTGAGATGTGACCAAATAGCGGATTTGTTTGCAGAAAAAATCCAAATTATTTATAATTCTTGCCCACCGGTTTTTAGCTTACAAATGGAGGGATCAAGTGGCGGAGTTAATCCCTCGCCTCCCTCTCCACTGCTGGAGGAATTTCCCCTTATGGACCTCCAAACGTTGCAAAGATTATTTAAAGAACTTAAATCAGGTTCTCCCCTCGATGTTGCTCCCCCCAGTGTTCTTCAAAAAATTGCTGAAGTAGTGTCACCTGTTATACTGGATTGTATAAATTTGTCACTTGTAACTGGGATTGTGCCTTCTCAATGGAGACATGCTAGAGTTAAGGCCCTTTTAAAAAAAACTAATCTTGACCCAGGGAATTGGGGAAATTACCGCCCAATTTCCCTGCTGCCAGGGGTCAGTAAATTAGCAGAGAAATATATTAATAAGATTGTATCTGCTTTCTTGGAAAACAATAAACGTCTTCATGTTACCCAGACTGGCTTCAGACCTCAACAAGGAACAGAAACAGCTATATTGGCGGCCACAGAAGAAATCAGGAAAACCCTTGACAGTGGAGGCTGCGCTGCTCTTATCCTGTTGGTACTTAGCGCAGCCTTCAATACTGTCAACCATCATCTCATGATTCAGAGATTGAGGGTTGCTGGAGTGACTGGGTTGGCTCTTAGGTGGCTCCAATCCTTTCTCCAAAGTAGGGTTTTTACGGTTTTTGAAGGAGAGTGTTTGTCTAAGCCTATTTCGTTGACTTGTGGGGTTCCTCAGGGATCTTCCCTGAGCCCCACGATGTTTAATGTCTATATGAGTTCGTTGGCAGAAGCAGTCCTCCCATTTGGGATACAGGTGGTTTCTTATGCCGACGATACTCAATTGATTGTTTCCTTAAAACAACCCAATCGTCTAGACCCTGATTTGGCAACTTGCCTTCAGAAGGTCTTCGATTGGATGAGCAGCTCCGTCTTGAAGCTTAATGGATCCAAAACTGAGCTTATGCTCTTTGGGAAATCCGCTCCCTCTAACATCGACCATTTGTGGCCTAACTGCTTGGGTGCCCCCCGGGCCCCAAAAAGGTGAGTCAAGAGTTTAGGAGTTTGGATGGATTGCAATTTGGATTTTAAAGAGCAATCGCGTAAAGTAGCAGAAAACTGTTACGGACTGCTCAGAAGATTTAGAAAGGTACTGCCAATGCTGCCATTTGTAGCAAGACGACTACTTGTACCATCCATTGTACTGTCGCGGCTGGACTACGCCAACACGGTTTATCTGGGAGCACCTCTGGCTACGATTAAAAGACTCCAAATTGTACAGAACTGTGCAGCACGCATGCTGATGAACATCCCTAAACATTCCTCGGCTAGGCCAGCCCTTGGCATTCTTCATTGGCTTCCTGTCCAGCAAAGAGTACAATTTAAAGCGCTTTGTATTATTCACAAATCATTGGCAGGAATGGGCCCGCCCTTGATTCGCTCTTGGAATCAACTGTACTTCCCCAATCGTGACCTTAGGTCAGGGAGAAAAGGTTTAATTGGAATGCCTAAGATCAAACGTGCTCGCAGTGGAGGTCGAATGTTTTCATATAATGGGGCCAAACTTTGGAACAGTATTCCACTATACTTACGTTCTGAACCAGATCATCTCACGCTCAGAAAATTGGTGAAAAATTTCCTCTTCCAGTAATTCTTTCGTAGTTTAGTGAGTGCCTTTTTAGCGCTGGGATGCACCTGGGTAACCATGCGCTCTGTAAATACTCCTTCATTCATTCATTCACTATAGTCTTCCAGGCCTGTAAGGACTTGATTCACCAACCTTTGGAAAGTGGCAGGTGCATTCTTCAAACCAAAGGGCATTACCACAAACTGATAGTGCCCACTAGGGGTAGAAAATGCTGTCTTTGACTTTGCATCATCAGATAGTCTGATCTGCCAGTAGCCAGCTGCCAGGTCAAATGTGCTTAGAAACTTGGCTGAGGCCAAAGTATCTTTTAGCTCATCTGCCCTGGGGATGGGATATGCATCAATCCTAGTGACTGCATTGAGACCCCTGTAAACCAAACAAAACCTCATCTCTCTCCTGCCATCTTTGGTGTGAGGTTTAGGTACCAGGAGTACTGGACTAGCCCAAGGGCTATCTGAGGGTTCAATAACTCCCAAATCCAACATCTTTTGGACTTCTGTCCTTATACAGTCCCTGACATGTCCAGGTTTCCTGTAGATCTTATTCTTCACAGGCAGACTGTCCCCAGTGTCCACTTCATGAGTACACCAGGTGGTCTGACTTGGGCTCAGGGAAAACATATGCCTGTGCTGACTGAGAAGCTTTCTGCAGTCAGTTTGCTGCTGGTCAGTGAGGCTGCCTGCCAAGGCTACACCATCTACTGACCCATCATCAGGGTTCTGAGAAAGCAGGTCAGGGAGTGGGTCACTCTCTTCCTCCTGTCCTTCATCAGTAGCCATGAGCAAGCCCATGTCTGCCCTGTCAACATATGGTTTTAGTCTGTTGACATGAAGTACCCTGTGGGGACTCCTAGGGGTTCCAAGGTCTACCAAGTAGGTGACCTCCCCTTTCTGTTCAACAATTGTATGGGGGCACTCCATTTATCTTGGAGGGCTGCTGGGGCCACAGGCTCCAACACCCACACTTTCTGTCCTGGCTGGTAAGCAGTCAGTACAGCCTTTTGGTCATGCCAGGCTTTTTGTAATTCTTGGCTAGCCTTAAGGTTTTTGGTTGCCTTTTTCATATACTCAGCCATCCTGGAGCGGAGACCAAGTACATAGTCCACTATGTCCTGATTAGGGGGTTTGAGAGGTAACTCCCATCCCTCCTTCACCAGACACAAAGGACCCCTAACAGGATGGCCAAACAAAAGTTCAAAAGGGCTGTAACCAACCCCTTTTTGTGGCACCTACCTGTAGGCAAACAAAAGGCAGGGCAAAATAATGTCCCTTTTCCGCCTAAGCTTCTCTGGGAGACCTTTAATCATGCCCTTTAAGGTTTTGTTGAATCTTTCAACTAAACCATTGCATTGTGGGTGATATGGTGTGGTGAACTTGTAGTTCACTCCACACTCCTTCCACATAGCAGTCAAGTAACTAGACATGAAGTTTTCTCCCCTGTCAGATACTACCTCCTTAGGAAAGCCTACTCTTGAGAATACACCCAAGAGAGCTCTTGCCACTACAGGTGCTGAAGTGGTCCTTAGGGGAATTGCTTCTGGGTACCTGGTGGCATGGTCCACCACCACCAGTATAAACCTGTGCCCAGATGCTGTCTGAGGATCCATGGGACCAACAATGTCAATCCCAACCCTCTCAAAGGGAACCCCCACCACAGGTAGTGGTATCACGGGGGCCTTTGTGGTTCCACCTGCCTTGCAACTGGCTTGGCATGTCACACAGGAGCGACAAAAGTCCTTAGTGTCTTCAGACATGTGGGGCCAGTGAAAGTAAGGGACAATTCTGTCCGAAGTCTTCTTCTGGCCCAGGTGTCTTGCTAGGGGAATATCATGGGCTAGTGTCAATAGGAAGCCCCTAAACTTCAGAGGTATAACCAACCTCCTGGATGCACCAGGCTTGGGGTCTCTACTATCTGAGTAAAGGAGTCCATCACCCCTATATATCTTATGGGTGCCACTAGCATTCCCAGCAGCCTCATCAGCAGCTTGCTTTCTGAGGGTTCAAGAGAGGGGCAGGTTGTCTGCTTCGGGCTCAGATAAGACCTGGAAGGGCCTCCTATCCCCAAGAACTCAACCTGGTCAGGTTCAAGTTCCTCTTGGACAGTTCCTTCTTCAGGCTCAAGATCATCTCCCTGAGAAGACTGATCTGCATTCTGAGTCAGGTGGGAAGGCACTGCCTTAACCCTACTGCTCCTCCTCTTGGGAGGCACCTGGTTCATTATTCCAGAATCCAGGGCTTGTCCGGTGTTAGACATTTTGGCCTGTGACCTAATCACAGCAAAGCCATGAGCAGGGATCCCTAACATTTCTGCATGTGTCCTGAGCTCCACTTCAGCCCAAGCAGAAGATTCTAGATAATTGCCAAGCAAGCACTGTACTGGTAGGTCTGCACTTACCACAACCTTCTTAAGGTCAGTTACCCCTCCCCAGGAGAAGTTAACAACTGCCAGAGAATTGTCTGTTCTGACATTGCTAGCATTGGTCACTTGGTATATTTCACCAAGTATAATCTGCCCAGGATCCACAAGATCTTTTGTCACCATTGTGACACTTGCTCCTGTGTCCCTGAATGCCAAAGCCTCTCTTCCATTTATCAAAGGCTGTTGTCTGTTTTTGCCCAGATTACTGGGGCTCACAAAGGGGTACATATCCATGCCCCCATCACAGACTATAACTGCCTGAGTTGGAACTCTGACTAGACCAGAGTCCATCTCAGAACCCAGGGTCAACCCTACTACACCCTTATTCTGAACATTACCACCACCAATTGTAGCTGTACTAGGGGGAACAGTTGCCTTAGGGGCAATGGTGGCTGGAGTAGATTCTTTGGACTTGCAGTCACTGGTCCAGTGAGTTTTCTGCTTACAGATTTTGCACCATGGTTTCTTTTGGCCTTTTCCCTTGTTAGACTGTGAATCCCCAACTGAAGAAGATTTGTGGGGGCCTTGTGAAGACTTCTGGTCCTTACCCTTCTCCCCACCCTTGTCAGAGTTTTTAGGATCTTGCTTCTTGGGTTCACCACCTTGATTCTGTACCTTCTGCCTCACCCTGGTTCTGACCCACTTGTCTGCCTTCTTTCCCAATTATTGGGGAGAGGTCAGATCTGAGTCTACCAGGTACTGGTGAAACAGCTGATTCTGACAATTATTAAGGATCTGCTCCCTCATAATTAAATTGTAAAATCCTTGATAGTCATGCACTTTGCTGCCAAGTAACCAACCTTCCAGAGCCTTAGTAGGACAATCTACAAAGTCTACCCAGTCTTGATTCTGTTGCTTTTGGGTATCCCTGAACTTTAACCTGTATTGCTCAGTGGTTAGGCCGAACCCATCAATTAAGGCACTCTTCAGACTGTTGTAATCATCTGCCTCCTCCTCTCTAACAGTGAGGAGCTTATCTCTACCTTTGTCTGCAAAGGAGAGCCATAAGAATGCTGCCCACTGCTCTTGGGGGACCCTTTGAACTCTACAGGCCCTTTCCAGTGCAGTTATCCATTTGTTGATGTCATCCCCACTCTAGTAGGGAGGGACAATCTTATTCAGGTTTCTATGGTCATACGACCTCTCCCTATCTCTAGGGATATTGCTGCCACCATGGGACTCTAGTCCCATCTTTTTTCTAGTTCTGTAGAGCTCTAGGGCCTCCCTATCTAGGGCTACCTGCTTTCTTCTGATTTCAAGCTGAGCTTCCTCATACTTAAGCAGTCTCTCCCTTCTCTCCTGAGATGTTTCTCTCCTATGAGAGGAGATTGAGGTCCCTATGGATGAGTTAGAATGGTTAGACTCCCTGGAGGAAGACCTTGACCTTATAGGCCCACCACCAACTCTCCCAGGAGGGACTAAGAAGGGTCCATTTTGGTCCTCTCCATCACTTTCTAGGGGAATTGGATTTTCCAGGTCCAGATCATTGTTATCTGCCTGGCCAGCCTCAGAGGTCAGGTCATGGGGAGTTACACCCCTAGGCCTTTCCTCAGGTGCTGTCCCACCCACTCTGCCTAACCCTTCAGATCCAAAAGATCTGCTAAGGTCATCCAGCCTGAGTACCTCTATGAGATGCTGGGTGGTTGGACTTTTGCCTGTCTTCCGTTTCCTAGTTGTACATAATGCTCTCAGTTCCATGAATGGGAGGTTATCATACTGGAAATCTTGAAGCCCATTGGCTTCTGGCAAGTACCTACTGGTTCCTGGCCTTGAAGACATTACTAGTGTGGTGTGGTGTATTGCACTACCTACTCTAGTGTGGCCTACTAAACTCTCTTGAGTTGTAGAGAGGGCGTGCTAAGCCCTTAACACACAACTCTAAGTTCAGTAGAACTTACTGTATTCTAAAGCTTGTATTATATGTACCTTTAGTTAGTCACTCAATTGAGAAGTTACACTTCAATAATCACAGAATAAATTGCACAAATACACGTCAGGCCCTAGGGGCGAGCCAAACCATATACTAAAATAGTGGTATAAGAACCACAACTTAACTAGACACAAGGCCTAGAGCCTCTAGAATCACTGGGACCCCAAGGAACCACCCAAGGTAGTGACACGGGGGACCCACGGGGGCCGTGTGCAGTGTGTGAACACAGCCACATGCTCCCGTTAGCTTCTATGGGGAAAGTCGCGGTTAGATTTTTAAAGATTAGGGACACTTAGAATGGAGTCAGGACCAAACCCTTTTGTACTTAGGAAGTTCTAAGGCTAACACCCACGGGAGCACTGGAGTACTCGTGTTACCTCACCCAGGGAAGCCGTGTGCATAGGTGTCTTTTGGTGTCGGGTCGCGTCATCGATTTCAATGGGAGCTGGCGAAGAAGTGCTGACTGCCGTGAAGATGCGAAGTGTCCGAAGAGATCCAAGCCTGGATCGAAGATGAGAAGAACCTGAAAGCAGAGGAGACAGAGTCTGGGTCACTAGCCAGATACCAGGAAGGCGATAAGCAGATGCCCACCGATGTCGGGTGATTTTAGGTGAAAGAGGTGAAGCTTAACTCTTCAGCCACAAGGTCCAGGAGGTGTCGAGGGCAACCAGGAGCTGGGTTTCAGCTGTCCCACAAAGGATGTCAAGTGCTGCAGTGTTGCTGTCCGGATTGGACACAACAAGCCTTGGCAACAGCAACCCAAGCAGAAACGAGAAAGATGCTTCGGTGCAGACCAGCAAGGTCTGAGGCACTCACCACTTGGTAGGGAGTCGGGGCACATCTGGAGCAACCAGGGAAGCCCAAGGAAATTCATAGTTATCCCCTCAGGGACCCACCAGTCAACGGACCAGGGATCGCGAAGGGACCTCGAGACAAAACACAAAATGGCGGCCCATGGGTCACTTGGAGTGACCAGGCTGACAATCTTTGGTGAATTCAGTGCTCGAGGTCGGGGCTACAAATCAGCCCAAGTACAGCTTCTGGAGACGTCGAGAAGTCAATGCACTTGCAAAAGTGCACGGTGACCAGGAGTTCCAGTTCCACGCTACTCACCAGGGCTGTGGGTCTCAGCTTTGCTGGGGACTCGGGTCAGCCTGTGAGATGTCTGGAAATCCTCTTCCTAGGCTGCAAATACTTCGGAGTCCGGCGGGAGCTTCAGAAATGCAGACTGGCAAATTGCTTTGTTGGTGCCTGCCAAGCAGGGGAGTCACTCCTTGACCCCAAGGGAGATTTCTTCAGTCCTTTGATCTTTAGCAGAGTGTCGAAGGTCCAGGATTTGGCTTCAGAGTTTCATCCAGGGTAATCTAAAGTTCTGGTTACGGGTGTTCCTCACTTATACCTAAGGAAGGGGTTGGACTAGCTCTGGGGACCCACCTATGGGAGGGTTTGGAAAGAGGGGTGGCTACACCCATTTCCTTTGTTCAGTTTCGCGACAGAGCAGGAGCTGGAAGCCCCTGAACTGGTCTGAGCTGGAATATGCACAAGGACACCAAATGTGCCCCCAGTGCAGGACTTCAAAAAGCACTCAGAGAGTGCTTCCACCCAGCCACAATACACATAAGCCTGTCTGAGAGGTGGTTACACCTCCCTGTGACAGGAAACCTATTGTCCAGGCCTCCCCTGCCGGAGTTTCGGTCAGCCGCAGGAGGCCAGACCCGTGTCTGTGGCCGCAGCATCTATTTTGTGATGCCAGGACTCTGTTAAGTTTCTACCGGGTAACCCAGTACTGCCATGTCTCTCCCTCTAGAAGGGTGGGATCATACTCCCCACGAGTTACTGGTGTGGGGCTATGATTCCAAGGTGTTTGATACCAAACACAACATGTTTCCGTGCAGCCAGTCCAAAGTTAGCATTTACCGTTTGTTTATAATGCACTTAAGAGTATATGGTCGGGCTGCCCTACAAACAGCATCAGAGAAGGGTCTCCAAATGCTGCAAAGGGGCTCTGCTCATGCAGGGGCACCCTCTCACATAAGAACCAAGCACTCTGCCTTCAGGTTTGATAAGGCCTGCCATAGGAGTGACTTATAGCTTTATATGTGTGTATATATGTAGTGATATAGGTAACCTATATCCCAGTAAGGGGTGCATGCACCACCTTTTTCCAGGCTGCAGTAGCAGACCTGCGGTGTCATCTTGGGTGGCTTTCCAGCAGTGGCATAATACATTCTTCAGCCCCTGGTAGGCCTGTGGGGTACCTATGCCCTGGGTACATGGTATACCATATACTAGGTACTTATAAGTGCACCTCAGATCTAATCTGTAATGTACCTAAAGTACATGGAATCATTATAGAGAGGAAGCAGCTAGGCTGGGGCCCTGAATAGCAGGGTTCCAGCCAGACTAAAGTCGAAAAACAGTCAAACACAAGCAAAAAGTGGGGGTATACATATAAAGCAGATCCTACTCTCCTACAATTGTGCCTATCTGTGGGGACATGGATGCGATGGCCATCAATTTAAAAAAAACTGAATACATGCTGTGGCCACATGGATGAAAAAAAACTAAAACTCAATGGAGACTAGACGAAAGTCTTGATCTTTGGGGATCAACCATTCATCCGGTCCAGTCTGTGGTGGCCAGATAGGCTGGGAGCCTTACCCATTCCTACTGACTCTACTAAAAATCTCGGAGTACTGGTTGACAAAAATCTTTACTTCAATCTCCAGGTCAACAGGACTGTTGTGAACTGCTCCTGGATAATTAGATCCCTTTGGAAAGTGTTTCCTTTCATCCCTCTCCAAGCACGGAAGCAAGGGGTTCTGGCACTTATTATGTCCAGGCTTAATTATTGCTTTACCTGGATATTAATAAGACTTCACTTGTGAAATTGTAGCTGGTTATAATTGCTACAGCCAGAGTAATTCTTCATGTCCCCAGATCTCACTCAGTTTGTGAGGAGATTTGTAAATTTCATTTGTTACCCCTGAGCAACACAGGCCCTGCAGAACATAGGTACTTATTCCAATTTTAAGATCCTCAGGTAGAAATCTCCTAATTGTTCCTAAGCTTCGAAAATCAAGATGAGGAGGTAGAGCCTTCTCAGTGGCAGCATCCAAGTTATGGAATTTGCTCCCTCATTCCATCTACAGTCTCCAATCCCATATTCCATTTCGTAAAGCGCTTAATACTTTGCTTTTCACTCTTTAAGCATAGATAGTAGGTTTAATCTCTTTTTCTTCGTTCTTCTTCTTTTTTACCTTCCAAGTCTAACTGCTGCTAGCGCCTTGAGGCCTTCAGGCAATTGCTGTGCTTTAAAAATCTTTTTCATTTATTCATTTTCATGTGTTCACTCGGAGTGAAGTATCCTTTTTCTGTAACGAGTTAGGTGTAAAAGTAATCCCAGAACTGAAACTCTTCTAAACCCACAGGTCCAGCTAACTTTTCCAGCTCGTTGCTAATGATTGAGTGTGGATGTTGGGCTACCTACTAGAATCCATTATTCCATGTGATTCTTTTACTCAAAGTGCGAGATGAATCATTTTTAGGTCCCACTGCCTTATCAAGTACAATTTAAGACGTTCTGGGTGCATTAACATATTCAGATAACAAGAACAAGGTCATAAGGGTTATCATTATCAGGAAACAATGTACAGCACTTGTGCTGAAAACCAAGAAATCTACTAGTGTGGGAGGTAAATTGTTTACTGTTTTTTTATTTTTATTTTAGGTATTAAAGTTGTTTGTGACCAGGTAAACAGAGAAACCTTGTAGAAGAATACATGGTACTGATAAATTGATTATTCGGTTTAATTCAAGCATGGCACCTGATGATGAGTAAAAACATCAAGGATGACTCATTAACCCGTACAATCATGATCAAAAAATGAGCCAAGTTAGGTTCTACATTGGGACCAATTCTTTTTTATATATTGGTGATTTATTAGAATTCATTTACCATTCTGGCATACATCCGTCCAGTAGAATGAAACATTTTAAATTGTCATAGCGGTCAACCAGGCCATTTAGCAAGACTATTTTCTTTTTTCTAAACTAACTCCAAAAGCAGAGTTGTTTTGTCAGAAAACAAAAGTGTCGGATAGACAGGGAATTTTCATCCGGGGGCAATTTGCATTTTTAGCGACATTTTGCATGTTTGTCTGCTCAACTCCACCATGCCTTACATGACAATCCCGTGTAGAAAAACACAGTTTGGGAAGAATGGAGCAGGACTTCAGTGCAGTCAAACTGATGACTCTGCAACGCCTTAGTAGCAAGCAATTTCTTATGGCAGAGTAGGCTGAGGCTCTATAGTTGGAAATTAAGCATCTGTCTCACCCCTCCCTTAGTGAGGTTGGACATTGAGCTGTTCCGTAATAGGACATCCATCAATTCACAACGTGTCTCAATCTCGCCACCTCTACACAAGGTCGTAAAATGGTTGAACAATCATATTCCCAAAACATATTGCTCTAATTGATTGATTGAGCAAGTAAATAAAGGTAATCCCTCGACTAAACAATATATATACAATGGTCAGTTGAGTTATTACCATGTGCCTGTTACAGGTTCAAAGCACCACAACAATTCCTTATATCACTAATTGTAAACTTCCACATTCAATTTGCATAGTCACAAAATATTTTATTAAAAATATGTTTCAGAGTTAAAAACATCAAATATCACACTTATAATCACAAGCAACTAATTAAAAAACAGTTAATATAGAAAATAAATGCTCAATCCCAATTATAAATACCGTTATGAACCAGCATAACAGAGAAAACAACAACATATATAAAACAACACAATTTGTCATACACTATTGCACATCATATAGAACAATATCTTCAAAACATGGCTTGGGATACATTCATCAATTATGCATCTAAATGTCTATTGTGATTATAAGTGTGATATTTGATGTTTTTAACTCTGAAACATATTATTAATAAAATATTTTGTGACTATGCAAATTGAATGTGGAAGTTTACAATTAGTGATATAAGGAATTGTTTTGGTGCTTCGAACCTGTAACAGACACATGGTAATAACTGACCATTGTATATATATTGTTTCGTCGAGGGATTACCTTTATTTACTTGCTAAAAGTACCTCATTTCCCTGGACAGTCACAGGGGGTCTCTCTCTGTTTTCCTCACTCTAATTGATTGATTTAAAACAAAAAATTGTTCAGTTTTGCATAAACACCTTTTTGACATTTATCTAATGACATTTAGTGACAGGCTCATAGACTTCCTTTGTTAAGCTCTGTGTTTTTATCTTGTATCCCACAACAGTGTTTGTGATGCCACTGAACGCTAGTTGAATAGTTCAAGAAGAGTGTCGCTGCATACATAGGCATTAGTACGTTGTGGTCTATTGAGTTGACTTACTTGGCTGTTTTAGTTATAACATAAAGTAGGTTCTTGGTTCTAACTGTGCTAGAAATCATTACCAAAGTTTAAAACCGGGAGCCAGACCAAGTGTTACAGAATATGTTTCACATTGTTCCCTGTTCTGTCTTCTTCTACAAGTTTGACTACAACATTTTGTAATCTGGCAATCACCTTTCATTTGTCATAATCTTGAAGCTATTTTAAAGCAAATCTGTACTTCAGTAAATTGGATGCCACATTTAATAACAGTTCAGCTCCGGGGATTTTCACATTTCTTGGCATACTGGTTGTACTACACATCTCAGTCCAATGAAACTAAAAATACACTTTCTCTGGGGGAAAAAACATATGTTCGATTTTATAGAGAGATTTCAACCTCTCACGTTAGGAAATTGAAACATCACTTTTGTTAAATGTGCAAGTTGTTTTTTATCCAATATCACTTGACTTTAAGATATCAAGGCACAACACTATATTCGAAATTTGATGACAGCAATCACTGAAATATATTACAACATTCATAATCATCGTATTTGTTTACATTAATTTAAATTTGTAAATCGAATTCAATGATGTCATGGCACGCTAACAACTAATATAAATCATTAAATAAAAATAATTTTATAGTTTACAACAAAAACCTATCCTTCGAATATACAACCCTGATTCTTACTACGTGCCACCAATTACACTTATTATTGACTCTAAGGCTCACACCAAACAATGCACGAATGTGACAGCAGGCAAGACGTTAATAGCTGACAGTAACCACTTTGCATTCATTAATAATTCTGTTTTATAATTCTGTATAGCAACATTGTCGAACCTGCACATCTTTCTATCCCTATGGTCTGCCACTTCTGGGCCTAAATTATTTAATGGACTCACTGTCCCAAAGTGCGCCGTTGTTCCCCACCACTCTAAGCACCTGCTGCAGTGGACTTGATGTGAAAAATGTATTCTGTCCCCAGAGCAGGTGTAAACTCGCCTACACTGGCAACAGTGATGCAGTGACGTACAGCGCTGTGGTGTCAAACAGCTGCTCTGGGTGTTACTGCAGCTGGTGGATTGGCCTTTTAGGTCTGGCATGATTGCACAGCTACCCCCTGGCTCATTGTGATCAACCTAAAGAAGAGCTCACAGGAGTACTACAGGGTTGGACGTAGGCTTTGCCCACATGCTGGTAGACAGGAGTATGTGTTTTAATTTGCCCGCAGTTGTGTGCTTCTCCAGAAAAAAGTGCTTCCCCTCCGCACATCTATTATTATTTGTTTAACCAGCTGCCTGAGCCAGCAGCAGTATGGCTGTCTGAGCTTCAACTTTTAGGGAAACACTCATGACATTGTAATGCTGAGAGATATCTAGATCATTTATGGGGCTTGTGTTACTTTGGCTCACTAAAGTACACAAAAACTGATGTATGGAATGGATGAACTATTTTTCAGCTGCTGTTAATTGCTCGGGCCGTATCTCAGTCCATCGTTATTTTGCACACCATACCACCCCAGTTTGGGCCAAGCTATTTAAAAATAAGTCTTGACCCTGCTCCATTGGGAACGGTCCAGCCCGAATTGCCAGGTAAGGTCTTACCTGAACTGGAACATAAGCAACCCAGGACTGATTTTGCCCTAGTTAGGGCTTATCAGCCAGGCATAGCTTGATTCCCAAGGCGCACTGTGCATGGAACCCACATCTGGCCATACCCTTCCATTTAGGGCAACACCAGTGCTTATTTTTAGTCAGTGGTTTCCGGTGCTCAGTACCGGCACTTAATTGTCAACTCCAGGACTTATGACAGTCTGCTACGTGGTGAAGCTGTCTGTCTAATTTAGAGATGAGCACAACAGCAGCTTTGGGGCCTAGAATCGTCTGAAATGTCACGATTGGAGGAATGTGATGGTTAGTAGCTTTGTTGGTATAGTCATTGACAGTTCAGGCAGGGGCAATGGGTGGTGCAAGCTGCAGTGGCTTCCTGACGAGTGCCCTGGCACTTTATTTGTTACAAATTAAGCACTGCAACACACTAAAGTATACAAAAAAGTGATGGATAGAATTTTGAATTCATTACAGCCATTGGTAATTGTCCGGCCGCATCCCAGTCCGTCGTTATTTTATTTCAGACTTGACACTGCTCCAATGGGAAAAGTCCAGCACAAACTATATACTTTAGAATGTCACCCTAAGTGGGACAGGTATGGCCAAATGTTGGCCCTGTGCAGTGTCAGGGTTGCTGCAGCTCTTTTTAGAGCATCCTGCCACAACCATGACCAGGAAACACGTTTTTGCACAAGACGTGTTCTAGTCTTTGTGACTGCGACTTGTGCATCCGATGGCCACGTCCACCCCTGAAGACCACGGACCTCAGGGTTTTGGCATTTGGGCACAGCAAAGATAAAAGTGGCACCCGAAGGCCAATGCTTCTCCTGCAATTATAAATATTTGCCTGGAATACATACCTTGGTGCTTGATTCTCGTTTTAGTGGTCATCGTTTGCTGACAGACTGTTCTGGAGGATTTTGATACTTGCTTTAATTACTTGCCATCAGCTGCTCTCCTACCTCTTGAGAGGCCCTGGAGTTGGTCTGTACCTTGGCGTACCTTTAGCGCTTCCCCTGAGGATCTGTAAGCGCAAAGTATTCAATATTTACCAACAGTTAACTGTTACTACAAAATTGGTAAGGTGCATGCACAGACATTTATATCTAGGAGTACTTATCATAATTGAACTCTTACTTGAGGTTTAATTCTCTTTGAGCTTCCTGAAAAAACTGAAATAGAGAGAAGTTCTTACATTTCTGATTTTTGTACTAAAACTGTGGTCGTAAAAAGCTAAGTTTTGGGACAGTTCTTGAATATTTAATACAATTTCCAGTGATTCCTATCTGTATTAAAGAAGGGTATGAAGTAAAACTACCCAAAAACTACTATCATGGTATGGTCCTTCCGATAAAAAAATATATATAATCCCCCATTAGGCATCTATAAGTAGGATTTAGTTTCCATAGGAAAAGCATCATTTGACTTGCTTATAACTTTGGTACCATTTGATGAATCTTCATGAAATTGTCTAAAAAGAGTTTCACAGTATGTCTAGTTTGGCAGGTAAAGTGTCAGGGTGATCTGTCAAGTGGGGGCTGAAAAAAAGGGGAGTAAAAACAAAGTGTGTTTCCCATGCAATTTCCTGTAGGGATTTTGAACACGACTACAGCTCGAGCTGTTGGATGTAATTACACACAATTTAGCAGAGAGCTGACTGTTGGTCAAGATAGAGCCTTTTTTGTGATTTGGTGTAAATCCGTTTACCCGGCTGTAGATCCGCGAACTCACGCACCTCCAGCAACGCCATGATTGGCTGACCACAACCTGACCAGGAGGTTGTGGCCGCCATTTTAAGTATTGGGGAACGGTCCACCGGACTCAAAATGTTTCTGCAAAATCATTGAAGGGGTCAGGGTGGAAGTACCATGTGTTAGAGGAGCGTCTGAGGGACCTATGTTGGGTACGAACGTGAGTTACTGAAGTTTTTTCCCATTTTGTGAATTCACGGATCTCCAACAAGGCTCAGCATGGCCCACAGTATTAATTACAAAGGATCCGTGAACCTTGATGCACTTTGTAGAAAAAAACACTTTCAGACCCTGTCAGACATCACACCCATTTACAGTCACGCCCAAGCAGTCATGCACCCACTCACAGATGACGCAGGCATTCACGCACTCACTCCCAGATTCACTCAATCACCCACTCACAGACCCATGTAGGCACTCACACACCCACTCACAGACCCAAGCAGGCACTAACACACCCACTCACAGACCCACAAAGACACTTCACAGACACTTACAGACCAACTCACAGACTCATGCAAACACTCAGACAACTACTGACAGACCCACTCACACACCTAGTGAAAGACCCACACAAGACCTAATGCACTCACTGACAGACCCACTCAGACATTCACACACCCAGTGACAGACCCATACAGGAACTCACGCACTGACTCACAGACTCACTAAGACACTCACAACCCCACTCCCAGACCCACTCAGCCACTCACAGACCAACTCAGACACTCACAGACCCACTCACAGCGCCATCCACGGAAGGCACTCCCACTCAGATACTCACATACTCAGTGACAGACTCCCACACAAACATACACCCACTCACAGACCATCTCAAAGACTCACACAGACACTCAAACACACACACCCAGAGATCCCCACAGGCACTCAGAGAGCAACTGTCTGCCAATAGAGGTGCAGAAAGAGGCAAGAGAACTGCAGAAAGAGCAATGATGGGTGCAGAAAGAAGCAAGAGAAGCACTGAAAGAAGCAACAGGGGCACAGCAAGAGGGGTGCAGAAAGAAGCAACAGAAATATAGAAAGAGGCAAGAGAAGTGCAGAAAGAAGCAACAGCAATGCAGAAAGAGGGAAGAGAGGTGCAGAAAGAGGCAAGAGATGTGCAGAAAGAGGCAAGTGAGGTGCAGAAACAGTCAAGAGAGTTTCAGAAACAGACAAGAGATATGCAGAAAGAGGGAACATGGGTGCACAAAGAGCCATGAGAGAAACAGAAAGAGGGTTGACGGGTGCACAAAGAGGCAGGAGGGGTGCAGAAAAAAGCAAGAGGGGTGAAGAAAGAAGCAACAGATGTGCAGAAAGAGGCAAGAGAGGTGCAGAAACAGGCAAGGGAAGTGCAGAAATGTAAGAGAGGTGCTGAATGAAGCAACAAGGGTGCAGAAAAAAGCAAGAGAAGTGATGAAAGAGACAAGGGAGTTGCAGAGAGAAACAAGAGAGGTGCAGAAAATAGCAAGTGAAGTGCAGAAAGAGGCAAGTGATGTGCAGAAAAAGGCAAGAGAGGTGCAGAAAGAGGCAAGAGTGATGCAAAAAGATGCAGGTGAGGTCCAGAAATAGTAACAACAAAACAACATAGGGGGAGGTCCAAGGGAAAGATTTTATAGACCTGCAGGTTGTGTATCCCTCAATTTTAAACACTATAAACACTGAATCAACCTGGGTCTGGTGCTGTGTCAACAAAAGGAGAACAGGAGAGAGTATATCTAACTAATCCGACATCTCTTGTTAATAGAGAACCCTTCTAGGAACAGGACCCATCAATCACAGAAGAGTAGTGTATTTGTCATCATTTGGGTCTGTATATCTCGATATAACGCACTAAGTCCTGATAGAACGACCTGGTGACGTATAAAGAGAATATGGCATACAAGGGTTGCTGTCAGATCTCCAATAATAACCAAAGTATTGATAAACCCTCAAGTTTGTGAAAGGGATCCTAAAAGTGCAGCACTAAATAATAAAGGTGATGATAAAAATGGATAAAAAAAGGAGAGGAGAGAGAGACTGCTGAAGTATGAGCAAGACAAGTTCAACCTCAGAGAGCAGCAAATGGACGCCCTAGAGCTAGTAAAAAGGAGGGACTAGAGTCCCTTGGCGGCAGCAATTTCCCTAGAGATAGGGAGAGGTCTTATGACCATAGAAACCTAAGTAAGATTGTCCCTCCCTACCAGAGTGGGGTTGACATCCACAAATGGATAACTGTCTTGGAAAGGGCCTGTAAAGTGCAGAAGGTCCCTCAAGGTCACTGGGCAGCAATCTTATGGCTCTCCTTTGCAGACAAAGGTAGAGATAAGCTCCTCACTGTAAGAGAAGAGGATGCTGATGATTACCAGGTCTTGAAAAGTGCACTGATAGATGGGTTTGGCCTAACCACTGAACAATACAGGTTAAAGTTCAGAGACACCCAAAAATCACAAAATCAAGACTGGATTGACTTTGTTGACTGTGCTGCTAAGGCTCTGGAAGGTTGGTTATTGGGCAGTAAAGTGTGTGACTTCATAGGATTGTACAATCTGATAATGAGGGAGCAGATTCTTAATAACTGTCAAAATCAGCTGTTGCACCAGTACCTGGTAGACTCTGATCTGACCTCTCCCCAAGAATTGGGAAAGAAGGCAGACAAATGGGTCAGAACCAGGGTGAGGCAGAAGGTACAGAACCAAGGTGGTGACCCAAAGAAACAGGTTTCGAAGAACTCTGACAAGGGTGGGGACAAGGGTAAAGACCAGAAGTCTTCTCAAGGGCCCCAAAAATCTTCTTCTAATGGGGAGTCACAGTCAAGCAAGGGTAAAGGCCAAAAGAAACCTTTGTGCAAAATCTGTAAGCAGAAAACTCACTGGACCAGTGACTGCACCAAGTCCAAAGAATCTACTCCAGCCACCATTGCCCCTAAGGCAACTGTTCCCCCTAGTACAGCTACAATAGGAGGTGGCAATGTTCAGAATAAGGGTGTAATAGGGTTGGCCCTGGGTTCTGAGATGGACTCTGGCCTAGTCAGAGTTCCAACTCAGGCTGTGCTTGTCTGTGATAGGGGCATAGATATGTCCCCCTGTGTGAGTCCCAGTAATTTGGGCAAATACAGACAGCAGCCTTTGATAAATGGAGTAGAAGCTTGGGCATTCAGGGACACAGGAGCAAGTGTCACCATGGTGACAAAAGATCTTGTGGATCCTGGGCAGATTATACTTGGTGAAATGTACCAAGTGACCAATGCTAGCAATGTCAGAACAGACCATTCTCTGGCAGTTGTTAACTTCTCCTGGGGAGGGGTAACTGGCCTTAAGAAGGTTGTGGTAGGTGCAGACCTACCAGTACAGTGCTTGCTTGGCAATGATCTAGAGACTTCAGCTTGGGCTGAAGTGGACCTCAGGACACATGCAGAAATGTTAGGGATCCCTGCTCATGTCTTTGCTGTGACTAGGTCACAGGCCAAAATGTCGAAAGCTGGACAGGCCCTGGATTCTGGAATAATGGACCAGGTACCTCACAAGAGGAGGAGCAGCAGGGTTAAGGCAGAGCCTTCCCACCTGACTCAGAATGCTGATCAGTCTCCTGAGGGAGATGATCTTGAGCCTGAAGAAGGAACTGTCCCAGAGGAGCTTGAACCTGACCAGGTTGAGTTCCTGGGGATAGGGGGCCCTTCCAGGTTAGATCTGAGCCAGGAGCAGAACACCTGCCCCTCTCTTGAACCCCTCAGAAAGCAAGCTGCTGATGAGGCTGCTGGGAATGCTAGTGGCACCCATTACGTTTATTGGGATGATGGACTCCTTTACTCAGAGAGTAGAGACCCCAAGCCTGGTGCATCCAGGAGGTTGGTTATACCTCTGAAGTTTAGGGGTTTCCTATTGACACTAGCCCATGATAGTCCCCTAGCAGGACACCTAGGAGTTTTGTCGCTCCTGTGTAACCTGCCAAGCCAGTGGCACTACAAAGGCCCCCCTGATACCACTACCTGTGGTGGGGGTGCCCTGTGAAAGGGTAGGGATTGACATTGTTGGTCCCATGGATCCCCAAACAGCATTTGGGCACAGATTTATACTGGTGGTTGTGGATCATGCCACCAGGTACCCAGAGGCAATTCCCCTAAGGACCACTACAGCACCTGTAGTGGCAAGAGCTCTCTTGAGTGTGTTCTCAAGAGTAGGCTTTCCTAAGGAGGTAGTATCTGACAGGGGTGAAAACTTAATGTCTAGTTACTTGACTGCTATGTGGAAGGAGTGTGGAGTGAGCTACAAGTTCACCACACCCTATCACGCACAATGTAATGGTTTAGTTGAGAGATTCAACAAAACCTTAAAGGGCATGATTAATGGACTCCCAGAGAAGCTTAGGCGAAAATGGGACCTACTCTTGCCCTGTCTTTTATTTGCATACAGGGTGGTGCCTCAAAAGGGGGTTGGTTACAGCCCGTTTGAACTTTTGTTTGGACACCCTGTCAGGAGTCCATTGTGTTTGGTGAAGAAGGATGGGAGTTACCTCTCAAGCCCCCAAAGCAAGACATAGTGGACTATGTACTTGGTCTCCGCTCCAGGATGGCTGAGTACATAAAAAAGGCAAACAAAAACCTTGAGGCTAGCCAGGAACTGCAAAAAGCCTGGCATGACCAAAAGGCTGTACTGGCTGTTTACCAGCCAGGACAGAAAGTGTGGGTGTTGGAGCCTGTGTTCCCTGCAGCCCTCCAGGACAAATGGAGTGGCCCCCATACCATAGTTGAACACAAAGGGAAGGTTACCTACTTGGTAGAACTTGGAACCCCTAGGGTACTTCATGCAACAGACTTAAACCATATGTTGAGAGGGCAGACATGGGCTTGCTCCTGGCTACTGATGAAGGACAGGAGGAAGCGAGTGATCCACACCCTGACCTGCTTTCTCAGAACCCTGATGATGGGTCAGTTGATTGTGTAGCCTTGGCAGGCAGCCTCACTACCCAGCAGAAAATTGACTGCAGAAACCTTCTCAACCAGTTTAGACATATGTTTTCACTGACTCCAAGTCACACCACCTGGTGCACTCATGGAGTGGACACTGGGGACAGTCTACCTGTGAAGAAGAAGATCTACAGGCAACCTGACCATGCCAGGGACTGTATAAGGACAGAAGTCCAAAAGATGTTGGATTTGGGTGTGATTGAACCCTCAGTTAGCCCTTGGGCTAGCCCAGTAGTCCTGGTACCTAAACCTCACACCAGTGGTGGAAAAAGAGAGATGAGGTTTTGTGTAGACTACAGGGGTCTCAATGCAGTCACTGGGGCTGATGCCCATCCCATCCCCAGGGCAGATGAGCTAATAGATTCTTTGACCTAAGCACATTTGACCCGACAGCTGGCTACTGGCAGATCAGACTAGCTGATGATGCAAAGCCAAAGACAGCATTTTCTACCCATAGTGGGAACTATCAATTTGTGGTAATGCCCTTTGGTTTGAAGAATGCACCTGCCACTTTTCAAAGGTTGGTGAATCAAGTCCTTACAGGCCTGGAAGACTTTAGTACAGCATATTTAGATGATATTGCTGTCTTTAGCTCCACCTGGGAGTATCACCTGGTCCACCTGAGGAATGTTTTGGAGGCCCTGCAAAAAGCAGGCCTAACTATCAAGGCTACTAAGTGCCAGATAGAGCAGAGTCAGGTTGTGTACCTGGGCCACCTTGTAGGTGGAAGTCAGGTTCAACCATTGCAGAGCAAAATCCAGACCATAATGGACTGGGTTGCTCCAACTACCCAGACTCAGGTGAGAGCCTTCTTAGGCCTGACTGGGTACTATAGGAGATTTGTCAAGGGGTGTGGATCAATAGTGACACCCCTGAATGACTTAACCTCTAAGAAAATACCCAAAAATGTTCAGTGGACAGTTAGGTGTCAAAAGGTATTTGATGACCTGAAGCAAGCCATGTGCACTGCTCCCATTCTGCAAAGTCCTGATTACTCCCAAAAGTTCATTGTCCAGACAGATGCATCTAAGTTGGGGGTAGGAGCTGTACTGTTACAGTTGAATGATGAAAGTCAGGATCAACCAGTAGCTTTCATAAGCAGAAGGTTGACTCCCAGAGAGAAACGTTGGTCAGCCATTGAGAGGGAGGCCTTTGCTGTGCTTTGGGCTCTGAAGAAGTTGAAGCCATACTTGTTTGGTACTCACTTCATTGTTCAGACAGACCATAAGCCCCTCTTATGGCTAAAACAGATGAAGGGTGAAAACCCCAAACTTCTCAGGTGGTCCATTTCCCTACAGGGCATGGATTATACAGTGGAACATAGACCTGGGAGTAACCATGCCAATGCAGATGGGCTCTCCAGATATTTCCACTTAGAACATGAAGACTCAACTAGTCAAGGTTAGTTTAATGTCCCTGCGTTTGGGGGTGGGTTGTGTAGGACAGTAGGATCTGCTTCACATGGTTACCCCCACTTTTTGCTGGTGCGTCACTGTTTTTCGACTTTAGTCTGGCTGGGACCCTGCTTTTCAGGGCCCTAGCCTAGCTGCTTCCTCTCTAAATGGATTGCATGTGCTTTAGGTACACTCCAGATTGGATTCTGGGGTACCCTTGTGAGTCCCTAGTATATGGTATACTAAGTACCCAGGGCATAGGTACCACAGAGGCCTACCAGGGGCTGAAGCATGTATTGTGCCACCCCTGGAAAGCCCTCCAAAATGACACCACAGGTCTGCTACTGCAGCCTGGGTAAGGTGGTGCATGCACCCCTTACTGAGGAATAGGTTCACTATACCTCACCTATCACTGCACATAGTAACCTATCAGTCACCCCTATGGCAGGCCTTAACAATCCTGAAGGCAGGGTGCTTGGTTATATGTGAGAGGGTGCCCAAGCATGAGGTGCGCCCCTCTGCAGCCTTTGGAATCTATCCTCCGGGGTTGTCAGTAGTGCAGCCTGACCATATACTCTTAAGTGCATTATAACTAAAACGGTTAATGCTAACTTTGGACTGGCTGCAAGGAAACATGTCATGTTTGGTGTCAAACCCCTTGGAATCATACCCCCACATCAATAACTGATGTGAGAATATGATCCCACCCTTCTAGAGGGAGAGACATGACAGCACCAGTATACCCAGTACCAACTTAACAGATCCCTGGCATCACAAAATGGATGTTGCAGCCACAGACAGGGGTCTGGCCTCCTGCTGCTGACCGAAACTCTGGCAGGGGAGGCCTGGACAATAGGTTTCCTGTCACAGGGAGGTGTAACCACCTCCCAGACAGGCTTATGTGTATTTGGGCTGGGTGGGAGCAATCTCAGAGTGCTTTGAAGTCCTGCACTGGGGGAACATTTGGTATCCCTGTGCATAGTCCAGCTCAAACTGGTTCAGGGGCTTCCAGCCCCTTCTCTGACACGAAACTGGACAAAACAAATGGGCGTAGCCACCCCTCTTTCCAAACCCTCTCATAGGTGGGTCCCCAGAGTTAGTCCAACCCCTTCCTTAGGTATAAGTAAGGAACCTCTGTAATCATAACTTTAGATATCCCTGAACGAAACTCTGAAGCTGAATCCTGGAACTTCGACGCTCTACTAAAGACTAGAGGACTGAAGAAATCTCCCTTGGGGTCAAAGAGTGACTCCCCTGCTTGGCAGGCACCAACAAAGCATTTTGCCGGTCTGCATCTCCAAAGCTCCCACCGGACTCCGAAGTATTTGCAGCCCAGAAAGAGGATTTCCAGACATCTCAGAGGTCGACCTGAGTCCCCAGCAAAGCTGAGACCCGCAGCCCTCGTGACTAGTGTGGAACCGGAACTCCTGGTCACCGTGCACTTTTGCAAGTGCATTGACTTCTCGACATTGGGGTTACTTGTAGCCCCAACCTCGAGCAGAGAATCCACCGAAGATTGTCGGCCTAGTCACCCCGACTGACCCGTGGGCCACCATTTTGTGTTTCTTCTCGAGCCTCCTTCGCGATCCCTGGTCTGTCGACTGAGGGGTCCCTGTGAAGGCAACTTTGATTTTCCTTGGGCTTTCCTGGTTGCTCCAGACGTGCCCTGACTCCCTACCAAGTGGTGAGTCCCTCAGACCTTGCTGGTCTGCACGAAGCATCTTTCTCCTTTCTGTATGGGTTGCTGTTGCCAAGGCTTGTTGTATCCAATCCGGGCACCAACGCTGCACCACTCGACATCCTTTGTGGGACAGCTCGAATCCATCTCCTGGTCGTGCTCGACGCCTCCTGGTCCTCGTGGCTGAAGAGTCAAGCTTCACCTTCTTCACCTGAAATCACCCGACATCGGTGGGCATCCGCCTATCGTCCTCCTGGTCACTTGCTAGTGACCCAGACTCTGTCCCCTCTGCTTTCAGGTTTTTCTCGACTTCGATCCAGGCTTGGATCACTTCGGACACTTCGCAACTTCCCGGCAGCAGCACTTCTTTGACAGCTCCCAAGAAATCGACGGCGCGACCCAACACTATTTGACACCTATGCACCCGGCTTACCTGGGTGAGGTAACTTGAGTACTCCAGTGCTCCCATGGGTGTTGACCCTAGAACTTCCTAAGTCCCAAAGTGTTTGGTCCTGACTCATTTCAAAGTGTCCCGAATCTTTAAAAACCTAACCGCAACTTTCCCCATAGAAGCTAACGAGAGCTCGCGGCTGTGTTCTCACACGGCCCCCGTGGGTCCCCTGTGTCACTACCTTGGGTGGTTCCTTGGGGTCCCAGCGATTTTACAGGCTCTAGGCCTTCTTTCTAGTTAAGTCGTGGTTCTTATACCATTATTTTAGTATATGGTTTGGCTCGCCCCTAGGTCCTGACATGTATTTGTGCTTAATACTGTCATATTTGAAGTGTAACTTATGTGTTTTGACCTCTAGCCTCATAAAGAGACTAGGAGGGTGTGTTTAGAAATAAATACATATATTTTATATATATATACCTGGTGTGGTTGTCTTTCATTTAGCCATTCAAGAGATTATAGACTGGTAAAACAAGCTGCTTTACATTCCTTCAAGACTTAGGCTGAAGGCTGCTCACCATAGCTACCACTAGGATAGCTTTCAATAAAGGTAGTCTTTAACCTATCATCAATAAGGGGTTGTTTGGACTGGTACAGGGTGCCCACTATAATTAGTGGGCAGCATATACCAGGCCAACTTCTCACAGTGGTGGTCCCCGGGGCAGTGTGGGGGGGCAGGAGTCCCTCCCCACCCTTCATTTAACTAATTGAAGCCCCAGGGTGGTGGTGGTCCCTGGGGCAGCGTGGGGTCAGGAGCCCCCCATTCTTTTCTTTTATATACAGCCCCGGGGATGTGGAAGTCCCTGGGGTGCAGGGGGCGCCTGCCCCCGCATATCATTAAAATTGCCCCAGAGAGCTGGTGGTCTCCAGGGCTGTGGGGGCCCCATAGGGCCCCTGCATCACATTTTAGCTATGCCACCGGGACGTGGCCCACCCAGTGGCTAAATTAAACAAAGCGCGGTAAACCGCACTTCATTTTTTTTCAGCAGTATTCGCGGACCACATGCGAATCCGCCGCAAAAATAATAAGAAATGCTTTTATTGGTCTCGGGGTCCTGTGGGCCCCTCTTAGAAGGCCTAGGGGGGGTCAGAGTGTTTCAACCCTACCCCCTTTTCTTGATTTTAATATTTCTTTTTTTACCTTTTTCTCGTGACTCCATTCAACCGAGCCACAAGATGGCTGCCAACACTTCCTGATCTGAGATGTTGGCAGCCAATCAGAGTCAAGCTTGCGATCGGGAGGGTTCCCGGATCCACCGCAGTCACCAGATACTAATATATCTAAATATATGAATTGCTCAGGAACTATTGAACGGATTTACACCATTTAGAAAAAGGTCGCTTTCTGAACCAAGAGCTATCTTTTTGCCAAATTTGGTGTAATTCCATTAAGCAGTTCGGACTGTAGTCTTGTCTAAAGTTTCCTATTGAAATTAACATAGTGAAAAAGTGTTTTGTGACCCCCCTTTTTTCTCGGCCCGCTTGAAGAATCACCCCCAAACTTTCAAGGCATGAGCTGACCGAAGCGCCACATTTGTTTTGAAAATTTTGCAGATACATCAAGCGACGCCAAAGATATTGGAAAAAGAACAAAACGTTTTTTGAATAGAAAAAAGGTCCTAACTAAAACTACCTACTGACAACTGCCAGTAGGTAAAAAAAAAAAAAAAGTGGCCAAAACGTGTTATGATGGACTTGCACTGAACTTAAATAAAACATTTCACTGGGCACCAGCAATCAAAGTTGTCCGTATCCTTGTCTGAGTGCGAATGCACGTGGAGTTGTAACTGGATACTATATTACCTACTGGCAGTCGCCAGTAGGTAGTTATAGTTAGGACCTATTTTCCATAGGAAATCTGCAACATTCTATTTGGAAAAACGTTGGCGCCGATTGACGAATCTTCGCGAAATTTTCTAAACTTTTGGCCAGCTCCGGTCCGTTCCTATCCTGAAAATTTCACGGTGATTCGTCAAGCGGGGGCCGAGAAAAAAGGGGGGTCCCAAAACGCATTTTCCCCATGCATTTTCCCATAGGACCTGTTGACGCAGCTAAAGCCTGAACTGCTGAACGGAATTACACCAAATTTGGCAAAGAGGTAGTCCTCAGTTCAGGCTCGTGCCTTTTGCTTAAATGGTGTAAATCCGTTCAGTAGTTCCTGAGAAAATTAGAGTTAAAAAGATAGATATATCTGGGCGGAGCCTAACCACACATCTCATCGTGAGATCTGATTGGCTGTCAGTACTTCATCCAAGAAGTGTTGGCAGCCATCTTGGGACCAATATACATGATAGCGCCTCATTAAAAAGCATTGCAGTTAATAGAAGGTTTTAAGACTTTAGTTACATTAGTTACATTATAAATCATTTGTTGATGGTACCATACTCATTTTAGGAATTGTGGTGTGTTCTAAGGTGATTTTACCATGTGAAAAAGCCTTCTGCTGTGATATCATGAATCATGTTTGAGAGAAAACTATTTTCTCATGCTTTTCCCACAGAGGTTTGGAAGGTGATCTGTAAGCTAAACTGAGAGCATATTTTCTGTAAATTCACATTATCTTTCTCAGTCATGTGAGAATGAAGTCTGACATTCTCAGTAAAACATGTACATCCAACAAGGGCAGAGACTGTCAGTTGATTCCTTTGTGTTCTACTGCAGCTTCACAGAGTGTTCTAAAGAACAACTAGAGCGCTAACAGCCCTACTTATGACAAACGTATTGCACACCTGAAGCCATCTTGATTGGAATAAAGTGGTAACTCTTTAAAACATTTAATTTAAAAAGGAACAAAATGAAGGGGTTCATTTTGCCATAGAAAGTATGATTAGTGCTGCAGAAAGAAAAATTAGGGCACATTTTGAGTGAATTCTCAAATCCTCTTCTATTTCATTAAACAAATCTGATATGCAGACTGAAACATGCACTTCTAATACTAGCAGCAGACTTCCCTGGTGAGCAGTAGCTTTACTACAGTGATCTAATAAGCAACTAGAGTGCTAACATTCTGAATGTATGGCAAATGTGTGACACATCTGAATGCCTTCTTGATGGAATCAAAGTAAAAAACTGAAAGTATTTCCTACTGAGGAGACTGTAGTAAATGAGGAAATTAGGAAACTTCATAACAAATAAGTCTCCCAAAACGGCCACCAGAGACAAAAGAGCCCAAATGTAGCACAAATATCACCCAGATGTAGCTCAAGTATAGCCCAATGACAGAATGTCCCAGAGTGTTCTAACGAACAACTAGAGCGCTAACATTCTTACTTATGACAAAAGTATGGCACACCTGACGCCATCTTGATTGGAATAAAGTGGTAACACTTAAAACATTTAATTTACAAAGGAACAAAATGAGGGGGTTCATTTTGCCAAAGAAATTATGATTAGTGCTGCAGAAAGAAAAATTAGGACACATTTTGACTTCTCAAATCCTCTTCTATTTCATAAAAAAATTCTGACATGCAGACTGAAACATGCACTTTGAATACCAGCAGCAGACTTCCCTGGTGAGCAGTAGCTTTACTACAGTGATCTAATGAGCAACTAGAGTGCCAACATTAAGAATTTATGGTAAATGTGTGACACATCTGAATGCCTTCTTGATGGAACCAAAGTAAAAAACTGAAAGTATTTCCTACTGAGGAGACTGCAGTAAATGAGGAAATTAGGAAACTTCATAACAAATAAATCTCCCAAGATGGCCACCAGAAACAAAAGAGCCCAAATGTAGCCCAAATATCACCCAGATGTAGCCCAAGTATAGCCCAATGACAGAATGTCCCAGAGTATTCTAACGAACAACTAGAGCGCTAACAGTCTTACTTATGACAAAAGTATGGCACACCTGAAGCCATCTTGATTGGAATAAAGTGATAACACTTAAAACATTTAATTTACAAAGGAACAAAATGAGGGGGTTCATTTTGCCATAGAAATGATGATTAGTGCAGCAGAAAGAAAAATGAGGGCACATTTTGACTTCTCAAACCCTCTTCTATTTCATAAAAAAATTCTGACATGCAGACTGAAACATGCACTTTGAATACCAGCAGCAGACTTCCCTGGTGAGCAGTAGCTTTACTACAGTGATCTAATGAGCAACTAGAGTGCTAACATTAATAATTTATGGCAAATGTGTGACACATCTGAATGCCTTCTTGATGGAACCAAAGTAAAAAACTGAAAGTATTTCCTACTGAGGAGACTGCAGTAAATGAGGAAATTAGGAAACTTCATAACAAATAAATCTCCCAAGATGGCCACCAGAAACAAAAGAGCCCAAATGTAGCCCAAATATCACCCAGATGTAGCCCAAGTATAGCCCAATGACAGAATGTCCCAGAGTGTTCTAACGAACAACTAGAGCGCTAACAGTCTTACTTATGACAAAAGTATGGCACACCTGAAGCCATCTTGAATGGAATAAAGTGGTAACACTTAAAACATTTAATTTACAAAGGAACAAAATGAGGGGGTTCATTTTGCCATAGAAATTATGATTAGTGCTGAGGAAAGAAAAATTAGGGCACATTTTGAGTGACTTCTCAAATCCTCTTCTATTCCATTAAAAAATTCTGATATGCAGACTGAAACATGCACTTTTAATACCAGCAGCAGACTTCCGTGGTGAGCAGTAGCTTTACTACAGTGATCTAATGAGCAACTAGAGTGCTAACATTCAGAATTTATGGCAAATGTGTGACATATCTGAATACATTCTTGATGGAATCAAATCAAAAAACTGAAAGCATTTCCTACTGAGGAGACTGCAGTAAATGAGGAAATTAGGAAACTTCATAACAAATAAATCTCCCAAGATGGCCACCAGAGTCAAAAGCAGCACAAATATCACCCAGGTGTAGCCCACATGTAGCCCAATGACAGAAGTGTGCAAAACACTTATTTTTTGTGTATTTGCAGTTGTATATGGATGTATGTCGTTACAACGCACACTTTTACAACGCATGCACTTACAACGCATTTTTTACAATGCAACATCCACTACAACGCATTCCATTACATAGCATGACACTACAACGCATTTTTAAAAACTACCTTTACAACGCATTCCATTACATCGCATACTACCTTTACAACGCATACCATTACAACGCATAATATTAAATTGCATTTAAGGTAAGTATTGGATAGTATAGGGGTAAAAATTACTATTCTAACTCCAGGGGGTGCAACAGTAGGGTAAGTGTTGGATAATATAGGGGTAAAAATTACTATTCTAACTCCAGGGGGTGCAACAACAGGGTAAGTGTTGGATAGTATAGGGGTAAAAATTACTATTCTAACTCCAGGGGGTGCAACAGTAGGGTAAGTGTTGGATAGTATAGGGGTAAAAATTGCTATGCTATCTCCAGGGGGTGCAACAGTAGGGTAAGTGTTGGATAGTATAGGGGTAAAAATTACTATTCTAACTCCAGGGGATGCAACAGTAGGGAAAGTGTTGGATAGTATAGGGGTAAAAATTACTATTCTAACTCCAGGGGGTGCAACAGTAGGGTAAGTGTTGGATAGTATAGGGGTAAAAATTACTATTCTAACTCCAGGGGGTGCAACAGTGGGAAAGTGTTGGATAGTATAGGGGTAAAAATTACTATTCTAACTCCAGGGGGTGCAACAGTAGGGTAAGTGTTGGATAGTATAGGGGTAAAAATTACTATTCTAACTCCAGGGGGTGCAACAGTAGGGTAAGTGTTGGATAGTATAGGGGTAAAAATTACTATTCTAACTCCAGGGGGTGCAACAGTAGGGTAAGTGTTGGATAGTATAGGGGTAAAAATTACTATTCTAACTCCAGGGGGTGCAACAGTAGGGTAAGTGTTGGATAGTGTAGTGTAATATTATGCTATGTAATGGAATGCGTTGTAGTGGATGTTGCGTTGTAAAAAATGCGTTGTAAGTGTAGAGCGTTGTAAAAGTTGCGTTGTAAAGGTTGTTCCCCTTTTATATAGTACAGACTTGTCAGGTATTGGAGTGCTTTACACGAGCATTGGTTACATCACACAAGATCAAATTCATTTTGGTTGTAGACATGGGGAGATTAAGTGGTTTGACCAGAATCACAGAATGTTGAGCTGAAGCAGAAACTCCAACCTGGTTCCCCAGTTGCAAAGTCTGCAGCTCTGGAAGTAACACCACATCCTCTCCCCTAAGTGCAACATTTAATCAAGTGGTCAACTGGATAAAAAAACATAAAGATTACAAATAATTTTAAAGTTCTTTGTCGCTATTTGAAAACTCAGAAAATATGTCCTCATTTTTGTTTTTTAGAGCACTAACTATAATTTTGATGCCAATACGACCCTCTCATATATGTAATTTCTAAAGGAAATGCTCTAGGTATTACAAGTCAAGTCAAAGAAGTCTTTATTGCGAGTATTTCATCATAAAAGACATACTAACATTTCATCATATACAATTAATTAAAAGTAATAGGAATATAAATTGGCACAATAGGCATAATAAACCAATTAAATAAATAACACATTAAAATCAGTAATAATAAAAAGATATTAAATATACAATTTTACAGCGACTTGAATCTTTTTAAAACCTATACCACGTTAGTCTCAGCATTATTTGGGGCCAGGTAGTTAGGGACTAATCCTCCGGTTCCGTAGGAGCCATGCCCAACTAATAAATTTAGCCACACCAATAACCACAAGTATTGATGTATCAGACTTCAGAATTCTGCTGGCAGCCTGCGCTGATCTAACGCCCAGTTCACGGCATACAGGGCACAGCCATAGCCGTCTTGGTTGGAGATACTCTGGGCAAACAAAGAGAAAATGATCAACTGTTTCAATTTTATCCTCACATAGGGGACATTTATCATTACCAGAAGTATTCCAACTTTTTGTAAAACAACGTAACGGAAGGGTGCCAAGTCTAAACTGATGATAAAGTTTACGATCCTGCAGCTTTGTTATTACGTCCCAATACACTTCAAAAAAGGATTCATCCTTGACAGCAAGATATGTTAAAGTCAAGGAACTGCCAGACAGGGAAGCATGACGCTTAACTTTAATCCATTGCCAATAGGTGTCCCTAAGGATCTGTTTCGGGGGGAAAACAGCCGTCTCAGGGTTGGTCCATAGCTCACCCATTCCCATGTCAATCAAAATAGTTTTGATTTCAGAAAGCCAGCTGATCCTATGAGAGCCCCCAAGGGCTTTAACTTCTAGCAGTGCCTTGGCATATAGGGACAGTTCTGGGGTAGTTCACAGGCGTCGCCAAAACGCCAGCGGCCTATACCGCACCATGTCCTCGACAGGCTGACAACCTAGGTCATATAGGAGAGGAATGCGTGGGGATGATTGTGGTAACCCTACTGCAGACCTAAGAAATTTGTTTTGTGCCACCCTCAGGGAATCCAAATTGCTAAACCCCCATAGTTCAGCACCATACATTACCGCTGGGAGAATTTTAGACCCGTAAATTTTAATCAGGGGGCCATAGGTTTAGTTATAGAACGCCTATGTTCTTTAAGTAGGGCTCCACCTAATTGTGTATGCTTAAGGGTGAAAAGGTCAATCTGAGACTTCCAGCTTAGATTGTCACTAAAAGTGACCCCCAGGTAGGTAAAGGTAGATGTCTGTTCCAGAGTGGCTCCACCCATTTCGACCCTAGCTTTTACTGGTCTAGCGCCACGAAGGACCATAAACTTAGTCTTCCCCACATTTACCTCGAGCTCATGTTCGCGGCAAAACAACTTGAAACGGGACAGTGCTAACTGTAGCCCCTGTCGCGTCTTAGAAATTAAAAGAGTGTCATCCGCGAACATGAGCAAGGGGACTTTCATACCAGCTATGGAAGGTTCATTTGTCTGGAAGTTTAAAAAATAGTTTATGACCCCATTAATAAACAAGGAAAACAGGGTGGGGGCCAGTACACATCCTTGTCTTACCCCTTTGGACACCTCAAATCTTGCTGTCACCTCCCCTGGCTTTCCCCAGCGAACCCGGTGCAAATGTATGTTCATGCAGATTAATCAACAGCCTCAGTAGTTCTGGCGGCATAGCCATCTCCCGAAGGACTTCCCACAGTTTCGGCCTTGGCACAGAATCGAATGCAGACCTAAGGTCCACAAAGGCTGCAAAAAGCATGCCACCCCCAAGATAAACTTCCTTCCAATATAAAAGTATAAACCTGAAAGCTTGGTCAATGGGTCCGACATGCGTCCGAAAACCCGCCTGTAGAGGCGTTAATATATCAGTTTCGGAAATCCAACTCATAATAGGACCCAATAGCAAGCGAGTTATAATTTTTTGAACAGCGTCAATAAGGCTAATCGGGCGATAGTTGGCCGGGGCAGAGCGATCACCTTTCTTATAGATCGGCAATATCTCTGCCCCGAACCAAGAATCCGGAACCGATGCTCCACTAGCCAGGGCATTCGCTAGAATGGTCAGATAAGGGACCCATAGGTCCTGCTCCTGCTTAAATAAGTCTGCGAGAATACAGTCAGGTCCCGGGGCTTTACCACTCGAAAGAGATTTCAAAGTTGCCTTTACCTCACTGGGAGCAAACTGTAGGACTTCTTCACCGCTACATGACCACGAATCAACTTCTGACCTGTCCCTGGACTTAAACTGGTTTTCAAAAAAGCTAACCCACTGTTCGGGTTCAACATGAGTAACCGGGGTCATATCCTGCGGGTTCCTGCCCCATTTGAGGAGGTGCCAAAATTGGCACATATGTCTACCCTCACACGCCTCGTATAGCTCGGTCCAACGAGTTTCATCCCAGTTTTTCTTAGCTTTTATTTGGGCAGATTTGTACGCAGCTCTACAACTCCTGATGGTTTACGGTAACCTATATTTAATAGCTGTTAATAAAGCATTACGAGACTCTCTACAGCCTGCATCATACCAGGAATTTTCCCTCAGAGGTTTGGTCTTACCATTAGCAGGGATGCTTTTAATAAAAAAGGTTTTGAGCCCCTCAAATAGTTCTCTATGGATACCCGGGATGCTACTCTTAATCCCTTCCTCAGACTCACATCTGGTCAGTTTAAACATAGCTAAACTAACCAAATTCCTAATAGCAGCCCGTGCAGTTGCATTAGAAACAATCTTTGGCCAGCAAACCCTTCTCTGATCATTAATCAGCATAACTTGCGCTTGCACAATACTACCATCATCGGTGGGGGGGCCAGTAAAACTACTATCAAATAAATACAACGTCAAAGGGTTATGGTCACTTTCTAACCTATCAGTCACCACCATATCTATGACGACCGGCCACAACTCACAATTAACCAAGAAATAATCTATTCTACTCCCACTTCTGCCATTGTCAAGAGTCATCTTCCCAGACCTGTCCGATTTCGTTCTGCCATTAGCAGCCCTCAAACCCTTTTCAAGGCACAGACCCTTCACATGTAAGGCTGCTTGGGTCCATTTCCTTATGGGATTTAGTTCCAGCTGGGGGATTCCCCACACGGAGTCCTCAACCTCAGACAGTTTTCCGTCATCATCCCCCAAGGGCTCGAAACAAGTGTTAAAGTCACCTGCCACCACCTTATGACCATCTATGGGCACAGTACAAAGTAGTTGTTCCAAAAAAGAGACTGTCGGGGAACATTTACCTCCCGGAAGACCCCTCACATAGATATTTATAATGAGGATATTGAGGCCCCTTGTGGAGGTAACCTTGATGGCCAAGATGTCAGGGGTATCAATCGGAACTTCCACGACTGAAATGCCCTCACTTTGACGTACCCATATAGACAGGCCTCCCACCGGTCTACCTCTAGGGCCCTTAACGGCTGGCTTAAAGTAGTTCACAAACCCTACGCGAAATAAAGGATCTACCGCCCAAGTCTCCTGAAAACACCATATGTCCGCCTGGTCGGCAAAAACTACCCAATCGGGTACAGCCAATCTGGATTGTAATCCGGCTATATTCCAGGAGGAGATCGTAACATTATGGCAGTCAGATGTTTTATTTGCCACCTGATTGGCCAGGTTAGAGTGGGAAGCAGGACGGGCACTGGATAAACCCTCGTATGTGGGGCTTTACATTTGAACAGATTCCTCTCCTTGGGCCATTGGATTCATTAGAACTAGTAACTCCCGAGATGATGGTACTAGACCCCCTGTTACTCCAGACCAGGGTAGGTCAATACTGTCCCTCAGTCAGTCATTATCCTCCAGGATAGATAGGGCGGAAAAACGATTATGTGACATAATAGACTTAATAGACTGCAGACCCTGCTGGGGAGCACTATGCAGAACACGGTGCTGTCTGTTTAGCATGGCCCTTGCTGGTCTGTAAAAATAGCCTAGGGGTAGAATCATAATCTGGATGTATGACGTTACAACGCATAATTTTACAACGCATGCACTTACAACGCAATTTTTACATCGCAACGTCCACTACAACGCATTCCATTACATCGCATGACACTACAACGCATTTTAAAAAACTACCTTTACAACGCATTCCATTACATCGCATACTACCTTTACAACGCATACCATTACAACGCATACTGTTACATTGCATTTAAGGTAAGTATTGGATAGTATAGGGGTAAAAATTACTATTCTAACTCCAGGGGGTGCAACAGTAGGGTAAGTGTTGGATAGTGTAGGGGGTAAAAATTACTATTCTAACTCCAGGGGGTGCAACAGTAGGGTAAGTGTTGGATAGTGTAGGGGTTAAAAATTACTATTCTAACTCCAATGGTATGCATTGTAATGGTATGCGTTGTAATGCCTGCGTTGTAGTGACATGCGATCTAGTGTCATGCATTGTAATGGTATGCGTTGTAATGGTATGCATTGTAGTGTCATGCGTTGTAAAGGATGTTCCGTTGTAATGCCTGCGTTGTAAGTGTAGTGCGATGTAATAGTTGCGTTGTAAAGGTTGTTTCCCCTCAGTACCACACAATCCCCTGCCATGGTCTTTTGGGAAAGGCCAACCCAATTTACCCACCTAACCATTTTAAATTCCTCAAACAATGTTTTACTGTCCCCAAATTTGTTCCCAAGACAGTGCAGGGCTTTATTTTTAAGATTAGACCAATGCTCCCTAGACCCTACTGGAAGTGTTGGAACATTAGCTAAAATAACTGTAAAGGGTGTAGCTTCCGGGGGGAGATGTAAACTTATTTACGCATCAGGGTCCTCTGTGTCTTGGGCAACAGGCCTTAACATATTCCCCATTGACTGATGTTCGGTCGACGGTCTCCTACCAATATTAGAAGGGGCCATAGACCGATTTGTGTGAGCCCTGGTCACTGTGGGATCATGAGGGTTATCTACTTTGGGTCTTAAGTCATAGTGACTATTAATATCCCCTTCACCAGCGTGACTAACCACTTCCTTAGGATTCTGCTCGGGTAGTGATGTGGCTGAAGATTGTTTACTTTTCAGGTTTGCTTCGATACAATTAAGCCTTACCACCACAGATTCTAACTTTTCCAAGACGGGTTGTATAAGAGATACTAACTGTTCCCTAAGTAGAGAGCATAGTAGCTCAAAATTCTGCTGGGTCATAGGTTGCAATGATGTAGTGCTTACAGAGGCGGTAGGATTTCCATAAGATTGAGCCCCTATGATACCGGGAACAGCCTTAGGAGCACTTAACTTGCTAAGACCCCGTCCTTTCCTTTTCTTACAGGGCGGTTCTCTAGCTTTGGCTCCAGTATCTTTTTATTTCGCCCGTGTGGTTACCATAACTGGGCTAGAGGGGCTACTTACAATTAAAGAGGGATCTGTAAGCCCGGACCTAGACGTTAAGCATACAGGTCCCACCGGGGAACAATTACCAGACCGAGTATTCTTGGTGTTATCCTGTACAGCCATAGACTGTACACAAGGTAACATTGGAGCTGGTTCCAAGGATAGTCTTCGTTCCACGGCTAATATCTTGTCATTAATTACTGTTTCTGCCCTTGTTAGGTAGTCATCGAGAGTCCCCACCATCCTACCCTCAGCCTTCCTCTTACTCATATTAATGAGTTTCTTAACACCTGACAGACCTGTAATTAAAACAAAAACAGAAACCCCACAATTAATACTGGGTAAATTAGTAAAGCCCTACAACGGCTAAACTGAACACCGAATCCAGAGGTCAAGAGAGGGGGCCCAGCCCGGCCTCAACCAGTCCCTGACGGGCAAGGACGGTCCCGCCCTTGGCCCGGGCGTCGCCTGGGCGCGTCCCGCGCTGCGGGGCACAGTGAGCGACTTTAAGCACCCCCGGCGCTGCCTGCTGTCATCAAAGGCACGCGCCGTGGGGCTGCTGGGAGGCGGGATGCGGAATGCGGGAGGTAAGCTGGTGGACCCCCTTGCTGGCCGTTCCCCTCATGGCTAAGGACCGGTAAGTATGCAGCAGAAAAGTCAAGAACTGGCGCGTCCACAGTATTACAGTTTTGATTACATCAAGATGATGTCAGGCATTCCACACTTTTGTAATGAATATAGAATGTTAGCAATCTAGTTGTTCATTTGGGATACTGTTGAGAGGCAGAGGCCAGGGCCACGGACTCTGAAAATTGAAGGCAGGTAGGAGAGTGCAGAGGCAACAATTTGATCACACTGGGCAGGCAGGAAGGGCAGTGGCAGCACAACAGACTATGAAGGGCAGTGGAAAGGGGGGCAGGGGCAACAAACCAACAATACAGGACTGGCAAGAGAGGCTGTGGCAATATAATGGACCGTTGTGGGCAGAAGGAAGAGGCAGTGGTAGTACAACCATACATGCCAACAGACCCGTTTCAGCCAGGAAACGTCAATTGTTTTTAAGCTCAAATGGACTTTATTTGATCTGTCTCCTGTCTACAATCTCCTCTTTTTCAATGTAACTCAAAGGGGAAAATCAATACCCCAGTTTTTTTTCAAAATCTCCCTCTTACCAAGTTCAAAATGTTCGCAAGTATGGTACATTGGATCATGGTAGGCAGGAGGAATTGGGGTAGGGACATGGACTCGGATAACAGAGGACAGGAGGGACATGGAGAGGTGCACCAAACTGACCCTACAGGGCCGGCATCAAGGTTTGCAGCAGCACAATACACCACACAGGGCATGCGGGACGGGAATGCAGCACAACAATCTATAGAAAGCAATAGGGAGGGGACAGGAGCATGCACATGGACAACAGAGAACAGAAGGGAAAGAGGCAATGGTAGCTAGCTGACCATAATGGACAGACAGGAGAGAAAGCTGCAGCATAACAGACCATAAAGGGCAGGAGGGACGGATCAGGGGCATTACAATGGAACAGACAAGCCAGGAGGGAGGAAATAGGGGTCTGCACATTTAAACAGAGGGCTGGGGGCAAGGGGGCAGGGCAGGAGCAGCAAGATGACCATGGGGGTCAGGCAGGATGGGCACTAGAAACAATACACACCATGGAGAGCAACAGTGAGACTATGATGGCATACACACAGACCATGGAGGGAAGGTGTGAGGGGGTCAGGGTAGCTAGCTGACCACACAGGGAAGGTGGGAGGGGCCATCGCAGCACAGAAGACCATGCATGGCAAGCGGGAGGGTTAGTGGCAGCACAATGGCTATGATGGGCAAGAAGGAGGGTGCAGGGGCATGCACAAAGGAGCATGGAGGATAGAAGGGAGGGTCAGGACCTGGGCACAGGCATGAGAGTTCAGGGGAAGGAGCCTCACAACAGACCACGCGGGGCAGGCAGGAGGAGCAGTTGCAGCACAACAGACCAGGGAGAAGGGTGTGGCAGTAAAATGGACCATGGAGGACAGGAGGAAGGGAATAGGGGCATGGCATGTGGACAGGCAGGGTGGAGGTGGCAGGGACAGGTTACAGTCATCTGACAATGCTAGGCAGGTGGGAGGGGAGTGGCAGCTCAACAGAACATTCAGAGTAGATAGGAGTGGCAGGTCCATGGAACATGGTGGGCAAAAAGGATGGAGAAGGGGCATGCACAAAGACATCGGAGAGCTGGGGGGAGGAGAATAGGGGCAGCAAGCTAAGCACAGAGGCTAAGCAGGAGGTCAATGATGGGCCATAGAATTGGGCAATGGAGGGCAGGAGGAGTGGACTGGTACATCATGCTAAATGGAGGGCAGTGGCAGCACATCAGACCATGCATGGCAGGAGGGAGGAGGCTAGTCCATGGATTCAGACAACAGAGGATAGGGAGGAGGTGGATGGGGCAGCAAGCTAACTGTTCAGAGAAGGTGGGTATTAGGAACTTTATTGTTTTTAAAATGTGTGTCTGTGTGAACTACTTAAAATATGAACAAGTATGCAGCATAATCTCACTTTTATTCAGGAAGAAGAGGACGTTTGTGACTGTGACTCCGGGTTCACTTGGCAGAAACACCCCCTGACCCTCCACCCCCCATCGCAAAATGTAATGCCCGTGAAAAGGGTAGGTGGACGCAGTGTTATATAGAACATAGTCCTGAGAACACGATTGAAAATGAAAACTAGATATAGTATATGGTATAAACTATGCATCAAAAAGTGTGATATAGGATGAACCTGGGCGTGAAATATAATATGCAATACATTGTGCGCAATGACAGATTCATTGGAGAGCGCAAGATAGCACAGGCACTAGCGCGTGCTATGCGATAGGCACCTTGGAGTGTAATATGCACAGGGCAGTGTTGTGTAACCTAACTAGTCTCTAAAGTTGTAATATAAAATATGTGCTGGGGAGTGTAACGTTGCAGATGCACTGTGACAAAGATATGGATCCCAGATTGTAATATCGCTGTGAGTTATAACATAGACATCGAGGAAGGCACGTTAGATGGGATAATATAACCCGTTCGAAGGCAAGTGGGGCATGACATATTCACGGGGTGGTGTTACAGTGCACATGGGCTGGAGAGTGTCATAGCATACGCACTAGCTGGTGGAATACAATACAGAGGTGTGTGGCACTCCGTGGGCACTGCTGGGTGTAACACAGCATTGGGCTCAGCCGGGAGCACACTGGGACTCTCAAGTGAGGTTCGTCTCCTTTCCAGAGAGTAAAATAAAAAGTATTACACATCCGGCGGTGGATGTGTGTTTTATTAACCGTGAGGGGGGTTTCTTGCATAGTTTGGTAGAATTTTTGTCGAATCCCCTTTGAATGGCTTGGTGTGCGTGTGTATTAAATGTGCCCATCAATAGCTACCCAAGTTTGTTTAAATAAATGACAAGGGTGTCTACTTGGAGAGTACCCACCGGCGGGGGCGCCGGGATTAGGCACGGTAGGGCGTCAGACATGTCAGAGCTTCACTAGTGGTGTAAATACATTCAACGTGGATTCATTGTATGCATAGTCGCCTTTTGATGAATATCACGCAAATCGTCATGGTGATAGGTACATACGGTTTGTCCAGCATGTCCTAGGTGTTTCTATAAATATATATTTTTTTCAAATAATAATAAACAAAGGCCGGCCCCGGGGAATGGGGTCCCTGGGGCCATAAGTGGCCTGAGGAGGGGTGCAACGCAGCCCCACTCCTAAAGAATAAAAAAAAAAAGGCCATGACCCGGGTGTTGGGGTCCCCGGGGCCGATTAAGGCCTTGGGAGGGGGGCCACGCGGCCCCCTTCCAGATTTATTTTGTTCAACAAAAAAATTAGGGTGCAGGCCCTGGGGGATGGGGTCCCCAGGGCCAATAAATTAGAAAAAGAAGGGGGCCACACAGCCCTCCTTCTTAAAAAAGTAAAATAAATAAAAGACCGGCATTGTGCCGGAGGCCACGCCCCCTTCTTGCAGCACTCTGCAAACGCGCCCCCTGGCCAGTTGTAAGTTGAGGAATTAATTCCCCTTCAATACTGAGGGTCCCTGAGGGCCAACTAACCCAACAGGTATCTCCAGTATGCGCCAGGGAGCTGCGTTGCAGACAGGTGTTCTGAGGCCACGCCCCTTTTTACACCTCTATGCAACACAGCTCTGTGGCGCTTACTGGAGGTACCTAGTGGGCTAGTTTGACCCTAGGGACCCTTAGGATTCAAGGGGACTTAATCTCTCAACTTAGAACGGCCACAGGGCGTGTTTACACAGTGGTGAAGGGAGGAGACGGGGCCTGAGGTGACGTGTGCAAACACGCCCTGTGGCGCGTTTTAAGTTGGGGAAATAATTCCCTTTCAATCCCGAGGGACCCTGGGGGCCAACTAGCCCACCAGGTGCTTCCAGTAAGCGCCACTGCTCTGCGTTGCAGAGAGGTGGTGCAGGCCGTGCCCCTTTTTACACCTCTCGGCAATGGCGCTTACTGGACGTACCTAGTGGGCTATTTTGCCCTTAGGGACCCTCAGGATTCAAGGGGACTTAATCTCCCAACTGAAAACGGCCACAGGGCGTGTTTATACAGTGGGGAAGGAAGGGGACGGGGCCTGAGGTGACGTGTGCAAACACGCCCTATGGCGCGTTTTAAGTTGGGGAAATAATTCCCCTTCAATCCTGAGGGCCAACTAACCCAACAGGTATCTCCAGTATGCGCCAGGGAGCTGCGTTGCAGACAGGTGTTCTGAGGCCACGCCCCTTTTTACACCTCTATGCAACACAGCTCTGTGGCGCTTACTGGAGGTACCTAGTGGACTAGTTTGACCCTAGGGACCCTTAGGATTCAAGGGGACTTAATCTCTCAACTTAGAACGGCCACAGGGCGCGTTTACACAGTGGTGAAGGGAGGAAACGGGGCCTGAGGTGACGTGTGCAAACACGCCCTGTGGCGCGTTTTAAGTTGGGGAAATAATTCCCTTTCAATCCCGAGGGACCCTGGGGGCCAACTAGCCCACCAGGTGCTTCCAGTAAGCGCCACTGCTCTGCGTTGCAGAGAGGTGGTGCAGGCCGTGCCCCTTTTTACACCTCTCGGCAATGGCGCTTACTGGACGTACCTAGTGGGCTATTTTGCCCCTAGGGACCCTCAGGATTCAAGGGGACTTAATCTCCCAACTGAAAACGGCCACAGGGCGTGTTTATACAGTGGGGAAGGGAGGGGACGGGGCCTGAGGTGACGTGTGCAAACACGCCCTATGGCGCTTTTTAAGTTGGGGAAATAATGCCCCTTCAATCCTGAGGGCCCCTGGGGGCTAACTAGCCCCCCAGGTGCTTCCACTAAGGGCCACTGAGCTGCGTTGCAGAGAGGTGGTCCAGGCCGTACCACTTTTTACACCTCTCTGCAATGCAGCTCTGTGGCGCTTACTGGAGGTACCTAGTGGGCTAGTTGGACCCTAGGGACCCTCAGATTTCAAGGGGACTTAATCTCCCAACTTAAAACGGCCACAGGGCGTGTTTACACAGTGGTGAAGGGAGGGGACAGGCCCTGAGGTGACGTGTGCAAACACGCCCTGTGGCGCGTTTTAAGAGGTAGTTTTAATCCCCTGCCCTATTATATACTAGAGGCTTACAGAGGAGGTCATGCTAATCACAGGGGGACCCCAACGCATAGTGTTCCCTAGTGTATGTAGGTGTTTTCACTGTATTCTGAGTGTCTTTTAACATTACACTGGCTCTAGGACTGGTTAGTCAGATTCAGTTACCACCAGTATCCGTCTGAAAACGTTGAGGGTACAGGATGATTTTGCAACAAGGCTTCTTTCTGCTCTTCTGTTTGTTCTTTCTGCACGTTATCCTTCTTCCTGCACTTTTCTTCGTCTTTGAGGACTTCTGTTGCTTCTTTCTGCATTTTTTTTTCTTTCTGTGCGTTTTTTCTTCTTTCTTCACATGTCCTATCTCTGTAGGCATAGTTAGAAATTAGCATTTAAAATTTTTTTGAAATTCACTGAAAAAACCATAGGTTTCAGGCACGTTATAGTTAGAAATTAGCTTTTAAAAAACCTTAAAAATTCACTGAAAAAACCATAGGTTTCAGGGGCGTTATAGTTAGCTGGACTTTACACTCGTACAAAACCATTAAAATTCCCCCGTTATAGTTAGTTTAGCTAACTATAACTTGCGCGCCCGCAATGCATTGCTGATGACGTCACATATTACATCACTCATGACATGGTCAGTGACATCACTGATGACATCTCAAATGACATCACTGATGACATCATCCTTGTGATAGAGTGGCAGACCTCCTCTCCCCCTAATATAACCTCTGATACATACATTCAAAAATAGAAACTCAAATTTCCAAAACAATGGACATACCAATACCAGGTACAGCAACCTATTCAGTAATTCTAAGATCCGCATACACATCCACTCATTCACCAACAGTCCTATACAGTCACTCATACATGTACTCACTCATCATATGTACTCATACACCTATACATCCTATACATCCTATACAACGCCACTCATCCATAGAGTTACTCACACACATAGTCACTCATGGTAATAAAGAATCAAACATCCATTTACTTGCATATACAGTTATACACACACCACCACACTTACTTCTACAGAAAATTACACATAATTAGTCTTTTAAACAATCACTTATAGAAACACATACTTATTCATACAGGAACACTTCCAATCTCTCACTCTCACATATACTCACTTATATACAATAGTCACATATACTAGTTTAAAACATATGTAGTTACTCATAAAGACACTATAGAGACAGTAATTCACTCACTAACACACCCATGCACACACACATCCACCCATACAGTCCTGCACACATGCTGTCTTCAACACATACAAACAGTGAGTCACTCATTCATGCACCTATGCACTACGTAATACCCCCACCGAACCATACTGACACTCATACTGATACTCAAAAAACCAACTAATAACCTATATAGACACTCATGTAGCTACTCACCAACCCATGCAGCCACTTATACACAAAGTGAGAGACTGATACAGATATTTACATATTTAAACATTACTCACTAAGCCATGTATTCACTAAGATACACTTAATCAGTCAGTTAGACAATCAATTTTTCAAAAACAAATCATCAATTTAGACACTTATATACCCATTTATTCTTCCATCGACCTTGAGATATACATATATAAAACATATGTAATTTTCAGAAAAACACACATTCACTGGATGATGTCATCATGGATGTCATTAGTGATGTCATCAGTGATGTCATGAGTGATGTCACTGACCATGTCATGAGTGATGTAATATGTGACGTCATCAGCAGTGCATTGCGGGCGGGCGAGTTATAGTTAGCTGAACTAACTATAACGGGAGAATTTCAATGGTTTTGTACGAGTGTAAAGTCCAGCTAACTATAACGCCCCTGAAACCTATGTTTTTTTCAGTGAATATATAGATATATATCATCGACATGTACTGTGTCCAGCATCGTGCAAACAAGCCCACCATCCAATTACAGGTATCAATAGCTTTTATTCCAGCCGAGAATCCATAATGATATGACATATTTCAACCTCACTCTGGGTCTTAATCATATATGCAAATGGAGTGGTCAGTTGCTTTTTTTTTACCTTAAAGTGCTTAGACATGAAAAAGGACGTCGGGCCCAATTCACAGAACTAACTTAAAACAAAATCCTAAACTTACTACCATTTTGGTATTCACAGAAGGTACTTACTCATTTTGGTATTCACAGAAGGCACTTACTCATTTTGGTATTCACAGAAGTTAGGACTCCTAACTTTAGGACTCCTAAATACCTTCTGTGAATACCGAAATTCTTCAAGTTAGAATTTTTCTCAGTTTAGGAGTAGTAAAGTTAGAAGTCCTAACTTTACTACTCCTAAACTGAGAAAAGTCCTAACTTTAAGACTTTCGGTATTCACAGAAGGCATTTAGGAGTCCTAAAGTTAGGAGTACTAACTTTACTACTCCTAAACTGAGGAAAATCCTAACTTTAAGACTTTCGGTATTCACAGAAGGCATTTAGGAGTCCTAAAGTGAATACCGAAATGAGAAAGTGCCTTCTGTGAATACCAAAATTAGTAAGTGCCTTCTGTGAATTCCAAAACCGTAGTAAGTTTAGGATTTTGTCTTAAGTTAGTTCTGTGAATCGGGCACGTCGTACAGAAATTCTTTGTATAAATAAATGAGAATCAGTACACATTTAGAAAATTGAGTACACTCATCTTAATAAATCAATAATACATTGCTAGCTTGTGACATCTGCACTAAATGAGTCATCTTCACTGATCAAATATTCCTCATGTTCCCTAATAGTTTAAACACCACAGTATCCATAATGAGTTGCTGCTGTTTGTATTCATCAATTCAATACGTCCTTCAATATCACCTCATTTGCAAGATGGTATTTGCCTTGTAATTATCACACAAATATTAATATTCCTTTTGCCTCAGAGAAGTCAGTTTCATGTAGGGCAACAATATAATATCACCTTTCTTATTCAAGGCAAAACCACTGCTAATCCATAGTCATGTTGTTTTTGGCTTTTTTCCTGGATAACCTAACCTTTGCCATTGACCAACATTGTCTCCCCTCGGCATGTGGAATGGTTAATACCCCTGCAATCCCTGGTTGTCTCATAAGTGTCTCACAAAAATGAATAGCGGGCATGCCTCCCGTCTGAACAAACTTGTAACTGCAACTATAACTGGTGAAATCATCAGCCAGATTCAAGCGGGGTCAATGGTTGGGTAGCATAGGAACCAGCTTCTGGGATCACCTCTCATTCCTACAGCATTGGCACTGCTTAGGAAAGAAAACTACTGAACACGTTAGTGCCCGAAGTTACACTTGTGTCACTGGAACCAATCTATACCTGGCTGTTGAGCCCTTTCATGGGAATGTTTTTTTTTAACTGGTCTCTACAGGTGTGAGAAATACTGGCTACATGTGGATAGAGTATTGATGGGATGATCACTCTGGCATCTTATATTGTTGCCTAAAAATATAGACCGGAAGTTAGTTATGTTTCTTACATAACAAGTCCTGTGCAGCATATGCCATGAAATATTAAAAAAAAAAAGAGAGGTCACAACTTTTCAGTCACCCTTTACTCCTAACCACTACCTCTCTGAGATTTCACCAGCCAAAGATGGAGGGAACTTCAAACAATGATGTGAAGGGGAATGTAGAACAATCTAGGATCTATTTCTCTAGGAAAAAATTAAAACACTAGATGAATGCAAATCGGAGTTCTCAATAAGGGTGAATAAACATTACATTGCATACAGGTAAACACTGGAGTATATGTACCCTGTTGGAATCAGTAACAAGAGACCTAACATATTTAGAAAATTATTTATAACCTATTACACCAAAAAAGGACTGATTTTCAAAATGTATTAAACACTATTGGGTGCAAGCAAACCACAGCTATGAATGTTTATGAGGCCATGGGATAGAGCGTCAAAGATGAAAAGTGCCTTAGAACAATGGTAAAAGTTATGGCGTAACATATGAAAATCACACACAACATACAAGACAGAGAAACACTTTATAAAATGTTTAATTGGTTTAGGATGCTAAGTATACTACACAAAATATTCCAATGAGAAGATGAGCACTGATCGTGCCAATGTGGTAAAGTGGACCACAAGATACACATATGGTGGGGCTGACCAGCACTGACTACATACTGGAGAGCTATCCAAAGCCACATTAAGAAGGTGAGTCGATTTCCCATTCCAGAAGACTCAGGGAGTACCATACTAGGATTAAAACAAGAAGAAATGGAGTGACTCTGATTGAACACTGATAAATAATATGCGACTGGTGGCCAAATAGTAAGTATCAACAAAATGGAAGTCTATCTTTCTGCCGACAAATTTAGATTAGTCGAAAAGTCTCTGGACCATGTTGAATTGGGCTTGAAAAATGAAAAAGACAAATTCAGTTCCATATTGAATCAGCTAGTAGACAATCCTCAAATTCAATTACTGCTCCTTTCCTATTCACGCACACTGCGCACTCCAGGATTTTATTGGGACCACTGAAACATGAAAATATAATGCAAATAGGGTATAATTAAATCACGAGAAAGTACAGGACATACTCAATGGGGATCAATAAAACATTATATTGTGCTCTTGACATGGTGCATGTTGCTGAAAAGACACCTAAATGAAATAATTACGTGGAATCTAGGAGGGCTGGGGTCAGTGCTTTATTTGAGCCGGTGGTTCCTGGTACTCCGCACCGGCATTTAATCATCATCGGTGCTTTTCAATTAAGGACCTATTCATTTATGGTAGGCAGGGGAGATTAAGGGATTTGTCCAGAATCACAGGATATTGAGCTGATGTGCAGACTCGAAACTGGTTCTCCAGCTCTAAAGCAAGCAGCTCTGGCCATTAAGCCACATCCTCTCCCTACTTTCATGGTTAATAGTTGGTTCTGCTTTAGGCAGCGCTAACAGGAGAAATGGACTGGTGCAAGCTGCCTCCTGGGGAGAGCCCCAGCACTTTTTTTATTTACAAATTAAACACTGGTTGGGGTGCGGTTGAGACTGGGACTCTGAAACAATATGTTCTAATGCATGTACTTGACAACAGAATCATTTATAATTAACACTGACGGAGTGGTCAATCTTTTTCTCACACTAACAATTTAGTAAAATGTCTATTATAAAAATGCTGTGAGTAGCCCGCAGTTTTGGGCCTCTCATAGGGAAAAAAGATTCCAGGGGGGTAGCCACCATTCGTGATTGGAATTTAGTGATGAGAAGACCGGACACAGAAAGAAATGCAAGTCATGTGTTCTTTCTGTGCCAGAATAAGGGTGACACTTATCAAATATCAGTCCACACATTGAAGCAACGTGTCATTTACATTACTAGGTGGATTTAAAATGAGAACATCCTGGTAGTAGCTTTTAAAGCCAGGAGGCCACAAGGACAAGTAGGTGCCTCTCATTATGGGAGGAATATCTTGAGTTGCTTGGAGGAGTGTTATTCTCTTTGACAACTAATAGGATGATACATGGCTGGAATAAAGCCAAGCAAGATAACATTTGCCAATCCGTGCCATCGCCGTTTCAGAGAACTGGGACATTATGGCCTTCTGCGGTTGATGTTGCCAAACATTATGTGATGTTTTGAAAAGAATTGAAGGGTATTGTACAGAAAATAAAAACGAATTGGTTAACACAATTCGGTCAATCTCTGTAATTCAATCCTATGATGATCCCTCTATGCTAACGTCAGAGAGCTGCTTGAAGATAAAGAGTAAAAGAAAAGGAATCAACCTGTGTGTAACAATTCCTGTCTGTTTGGGGAAAGACTGTGGTGTGATTAGTTCCAGCTTTCCCTGAGTATCTTGGTCTGAAAAGACTAAAATAGGACTGACTTCACAAGGACAAACGGCAGATTGGCAATTGCTCCTCTATAATGGAATTTTTTTGTTTTGGTTCAAGTCATATTTCATTTTTTAGATCTATCTGGGATCGTGGAGATTCATCTGGCTGCCCTTTCTGACCTATCTGCAACAGCCTTAAAATCCCTATGCAAGGAAATGGAACTTAAGTTGAGCAAGAAGTGCAGGAACAGAGAGCCTGATCTAATGAAAGCCTTCAGGTCCTGGGAGGAAGTAGGCATGCTGAGATCACCTCAGAGTAAGAGGAACAGTGGGAAAAGTCACAGAGGTGGAAGGCCTAATACCTCTCTCTTCTATACCATCTTGAGCATGAGCAGCATGTAAGGCATACCACACCCCTTTTGGGTTGGGGGCAAGGAGACTAGCCTTGGAGGGTGTTAGATCTGTCATCCTAAGGGTGGTCTTCCCACATTTTTTTGCCTATTTGCCTCCACTTTTTGCTGTATTGTTTTGTTGGCCTTAGGACTAACCAGTGAAAAGTGCAAATGCTTCTCCCCTAAATATGGTAGCATTGCTGTATACCTGATTGGCATATTTATGTTACCTGTGAGCCCCCTTGTAAAGTGGCATACCATAAACCCAGGGCTTGTAATCTATATGCATCTAATGGGCCTGCATTTCTGATTGTGCTACCCACGCAAGTAGCCTTCGAAACCTGTTTCAGGCCCACCATTGCGGGGCCTCTGTGTGCTTTGTCCTGCCACTTCAACTTGGCATTTAATACCACTTGCCACGTGGCATGGCTAGCAGCCAGCATGATTGGCCGCAGCTTGAGTGAGCTCCTACTTCCCCGTTTAAAAATCCTTAATTATCCACTGCCATCCACACTCAAAACTAAAAGGAAAGCGTAGTGTCTAATTCCTTACCCCCTTGGAGATACTCAACGGGAACTGTGATCCGCAGGGTGCCTCAGTCGATCCGTTCTGGAGCGTCCCCTTCGGAGCAGGCATGGCGGTAATGGCGGACTCCCGGTGCGGGAAGACTGCAACGGTGGCCTCGAGATGGTGAAGAAGCCTGGCCGCCGGACAGTGTAGGAAGAACCTGGTGGTGCCCTATCCCAGGAAGATTACTGGATTCTGAGAGCGGAGCGGCCGATTGCACTGGCGCCCACCATCGCTAACGGAGATGAGTGCGCTGGCTACCCGAATCCCCAGTTTGGCAGCCTGCACACGGGGTGGTTGCTGCCCCGAAACCTGCTCACGCCGAAGTGCTGGGGTAAGAGCGGACACACAGTGGAGAGCAGAGGAAACGTGGAGGCTACTCGCTGAGATTTCCCCATATCCTGAAGCCCCGACCGAGCCAGCGGTCTAATCGGAGAAGGGGCGTGGCGGACCTGGGTTTCCTGATACCGACGCGTCAGAGATAGGCGAGTCCCCAGCTCCTAGGCCTATTAAGACAGCGGGAGACCCATTGCACCGCACTGTGATTGCAGAAAGGTGACCGGACAGAGGGAAAGGTGCCTAAAGGACACTTTTGAAATGTCTGGCTCAGAGCATTGCCGTGCAGCTTCAGGGGAAGGATGAGGCAGGCCTCCCTACCTATGCCCCGGGCACAAGGGTTCAACTGGGCCCCATGAAATGTAAATCTGCCCAGCAACTTGAGACACCACGGGAAGCTCAGACACAAAGCAATTGAGGGGCACTCCAGGCTGTGCAGTTTACGCCCCAGGGGTCGACAGGCCTCGGCAGGAGAGGCTCTAAAGGTAGCTAATCATAGCCCCTAAGACGCTACGCAGGCTCCCCTGAATCTACCTGTCAGTCGCGGACCGAGGTCTTGGGGGCCTAAGAGCTCCGCAACTGGTGGGGTATTGACTCGGGTGGTTGGAATACCGCCTGAGCCCACGCGGCTCCCCAGACCACGGGTGTCCTTGAAGTGGAAGGCGGAGGGCGGTGGACCCGGTGCAGAACGTCATAGCCTAAGGAACGGGACAAACTGCAAAAGTTCCGGTGGATGATGATTGATACTGGAGTGGCAGCACTCTGTCAGAGAAACGCAAGTGGTGGAGAATTTCAACCTGAGAACCCTGCACCTGGAGACGAAACGGAGGGGTGGCATAACCAGTGGGAACTCCTACTTATCTAGCCAATCCCCCGAGCAGTCTGCGGGAACCATCTGGGGCCGCCTTGGAAACTCGGCGGAAGCTCTGGCTGTCGACTCGCTTAAATGGCGACAAGAGGGAAAGGTCCTAAGGCTAACACGCAGAAACAGCTCGCCAAATTTGCCTGGTCCAAGGCGGGAGATAAAAGTGAATCACCACTGATGGAGAAAGATGGGGGGGCAGCTGCTTCTAAGCAAGAAACGGAGCCGACCCTACACAACGTTTTGGTGGCGATCAATGGAGTGCGGGCCTCGCTGGACTCAGTTACGGTGGAAGTTTCCCTTATCAGGGCTGACTTCCGGAAGATGGATGAAAAAGTAAAAGAATTGAAGATAGTCACCGGCGCATTACAGACGTATACATATGAACTTCAGTCCCAGATGGTTGAATTGCAAAAGAAACAGGAGCGGATGGCGCAACAACTTGATGACTACGAAGGCCGGGCACATCGTAACAATATCCGCATCCTATGCGTTCCGGAGCGGGTGGAAGGACCGGCAGTGGATCTATATGTAGAGAACTTGATCACTAAGCACCTCAAGCCTAAAACTCTGTCCAGCTACTTCTCCATTGAAAGAGCCCATAAAGTGCCAGGTGGAAGGCCAAAACCAGGAGCACCGCCGAGGCCCCTCATTGCCCGTGTGTTCAACTATCGAGATATTATCCTACAGACTGCAAGATCTAATCCCCCACTAAAAATGGAGAACTATGAGTTGACTTTCTTTCCTGACTTTACGGCCAAGGTCCAGGCTCAGCGTCGCAGTTTTCAGGCAGTGAAGAGGGAATTGCGGAACCGGGAAGTGAAATATGCAATGCTCTTTCCAGCAAAGCTAAGGGTGGAATCGGATGGGAAATCATGGTTCTTTGATTTGCCGGAGGCTGTCTGGGACTGGATGGAAGGATGGAACAGGGTAGGTGGCCAAAGAAGAGATCGCCCAGGTAGACCGGGACAGCAGAGGAGCAACACCACGGAAGTTACAAATACTGGTTCGGCGTCAGAAGACAGCCAGATGACGGAGAGAGACTGACAACCCCTACGACTACTGTGAAGAACTGGCACCCTGTTGTAAGCGCAAGTATGTGGGGGGTGACACGATTCATGTTACCCATCGGTGCCAGACATTGAAGTGGAGATAGTGCTGATCAGATCAAGACGGGTGGGTTTAATCTGATGTGATTTGGAAAACAATTGGCTATTTGACATTCGTGGATGGCTTAATGTAAAACTATTCTGATTTGTACATGCAGGGAAGGGGGCTGACTAACCCCGTGCATTTTCAGCATTTCAGGGAGGGATAGAGGCACTCTGCCATGTTTGGAAGTGGGTAGTTTTAGATCCACGGGCAGGGAGGCAGGGAGAGGGGAGGGAACCAGAGGGTCTAGAAATTGGGGAAGTTTATTTGTTGACTGTTTTATTGGTATGCATTGTAATTCACTGATCAAAATGCGTAAAATAGCCATACTGTACACAGGATCTAAGCTGTTGTGTGGGCGGGTACAAACTTCGTATCCATTTATGTTACTCCGTATATTTGGAAATAAAGTGATGCATGGATATGCGGGGGATAGAGATAGAGCGCTTTCTGTATTGACCTGGAATGTCAATGGTGTTGGTGATAAAATTAAGAGAGGGATAGTGCAACAGTATTTAAAGCGACATTCACCTAATGTGGTCTTATTGTAAGAAAAGCATCTTGTGGACTGGAAATCCAAGGCCCTCACTAGGTGGGGGGACACACTTCTGGTTCATGCGGACTACACCACGGGCTCGAGGGGGACGGCTGTATTGGTTAAGAAGAGTACGCCTCTTATCGTTCATAAGACATGGGCAGACCCAGGGGGGCGATTCGCAGGGGTAGAGGCCCAGTGGGATGGAAGGGACGTTAACATACTCTCAGTGTATTTACCGCCCGCTCTGGGTAAGGCGGCATTAGAGGACCTGGGAAGTAGGCTGACAGGACTTCAGATCACATGCAGGCGGCCTTAAGGAAAGACATAGTATTGAAGCCACAACTGGGTCTATTAAACAAATGGGAGGCGACTGACCTCACGGAAGTCGAACAGCAATTCACAACATTGGGATACACATTGGTGAAACGAGAGCTGGCGAAAGGTTGGGGGGATCAGACCCACCGCTCATCACCCTGTGGGCTAAAGAAATGGATAGATGCATGCTTGCAGAAACTGAGGTTTTTAAGACGCAGGGATGCCCCAAAAAATGGGATAGGAAGTGGTCGCAATGGAATAAGTACAGAGGGGAGCCATGTGTGTCACCTACAGTTGAAATTGAGTTGAATAGACTTGTTGAACGGGAGAGTGTTATTTAAGCTTAATGTAATTTCATGTCTGCCCAATTACTATGCTGATTATCTTGAACATGTTGTCCAATCATGTATGTATGGCTGTATTTAAAACCAATAAACACATTTTAAAAAAACAACAAAAAAAACACTTGCCAAGCCCTAAATTCCCCTTTTATAACACAAAGTTCACACCTAAGGTGGGCCCGGGCCCTAGGTAGCCCTATGGGCAAGGTGCTGTGCAAGTAAAAGGTAGGACATGTACTTTTCAATTTTACATACCCTGGTAGTGACAAACAGCAACATTTGATTTTACTACTGTGAGACGGTGATGGAACCTGGGGAAACAAGGGCCCTTCAGGGCCTTTGGGTTGGGCCCTTTGAGGGGATTAAGAAGAATGGTAAAGCCACTCACCTTGTGGGCTTTAAGACCCTCAGGCAATCCCACAGGGTGCTTCACATTAATCGCCTCAAACCCCACATTGAGAAGTCTGAGATCAGCATGCAGCTGGTGACAGATGGAAAAGAGGAGAGTGAACCTCTCTCTGACCCCTCGGATTCCAAGGAGTAGGATGGGTCTGTGGAAGGAGTAATCCTTTCCCCCACTTTTACTGCTGAGCAGCAGCGAAACTGCCCCCAAGTGTTGGGACAGTACTCCTATATGTCCTACCTTGTCCTGGGACTACCCACCTGTGTAACAATGATGTGGACACGGGAGACAACCTCCCTATGAAGTTTTACAGGCTGGCGGAGAAGGGGAGGGCCGGGCTTAAGAGTGAAGTCTCTAAGATTCTGGAATTGAGGGTGATAGAACATTCCAGTAGTCCCTGGTCCATTCCTGTAATTCTAGTACCAAAAGATGTCCTGCTGAAGCCTAATCTCTGTGACAAAGATTGATTCTTATCCCATTCCTCTGGTTGATGAGCTGATTGACAAGTTAGGAGCTGTCCAGTACTTAAGTACCTTTGATCTTGAATCAGGGTGCTACAAGATCACCCTAACAGAAGGTGCCAAAGAAAGGTCAGCCTTTTCCACTCTAGAGGGCCCCTACCAATTTTGTGCAATGCCCTTTGGACTCAAAAATGCCATTGCCACTTTCCAGAGGTTGGTAAACCAGGTACTTGCTGGAATGGAGGCCTTCTCAGCTGCCTTTCTGGATGACATAGCTGTCTTCAGTAGCAGTTGGAAGGACCACCTCCACTGCAACAGGCTGGCCTGACAATCAAGGCCAGTAACTGCCAGATAGAGCAGGGGTACTTGGGACACCTGGTAGGCAGGAGGAAGGTGCAGCCCCTCAGGCCAAGATAGAGACTATCATGGTCTGGGAGCCCCCCAGAACCCAGATTGAGGTTAGAGTATTCTTGGGCCTCACTGGGTACTACAGGAGGTTTGTCAAGGGATATGGCACCATTGTTGCCGTCTTGACAGAGCTGACGTCTAAGAAGCAGCCCAGAAATGTAATTTGGACTGGGGCATGTTAACCTGCATTTTACTCCATATAACATGTGCACAGCCCATGTGCTCAGGGTCCTTGACTTCTCCAGGGAGTGTATTATTCAAACAGATGCCTCAGAGCATGGCATAGGGAAAGTGTTATCACAGCTAAAGGATGAAGGTCCTGACCAACCTGTAGCCTTCATCTCCAGGAGGTTACTCCCCATAGACCAGAGGAGAAGTGCTATAGAGAGAGAAAAGCTTTTGCTGTGGTCTGGGCACTGAAGAAGTTGAGGCCAAACCTGTTTGGTACTCACTTCCTGATTCAGACTGAACACAGGCCTCTCAAGTGCCTCATGCAAATGAGGGGTGAGAATCTAAAATTGTTGAGGTGGTCCATTTTCCTACAGGTTTTGGACATCAGGGTGGAACATGGACCGGGATAGACCACGCCAATACTAAAGGTCTATCAAGGTTTTTCCTCCTTAGTGATGAGAAATCCCCTAGAGGTTGAGTAGATCTCCCCACTTTTATCAGACGTGGACACATGTTAGACCTGTCATCCTTAGGATGGTCTCCCTCATTTTGTTGCCTACTTACCTCCACTTTTTGCTATATCTTTTTGTTGCCCACAGGACTATAAGCACTTTGCAGGACCTGCATGTGCACTTTACTGCCACTTTGACTTTTTATTTAAAACCACTTGCCAAGCCTTAAACTCCCCTTTATGACACTTAGGTCACCCCAAAGGTGGGCCCTAGGTAGCCCTAGAGGCAGGGTGCTGTGTAAGTTAAAGGTTGGAGAAGGACTTTTAAGTTTTACATGTCCTGGTAGTGGCAAACAGCTAAATTCATTTTTCACTACTGTGAGGCCAACTCCTCTCGTAGACTAGCATTGGAAATTCCTTAAAAGCACTTTTAAACTGTGATTCCTGACTAAAAAGGAGATGCTGCATCCTGTTTCATGTTTATGGAATGGTAATGATAAATCCTCTTTAATGGTAAAGTTGGATTTAACAGTACTATTTTAGAAATGCCACTTTTAGAAAGTGAACATTTCTCTGTTCTTACTGCTCTATGTGGCTGCATCCTTTCTACAATACACGTCTGGGCTGGGTGACAGGTACACTTTGTGTATTCCCTCTAGACAGCCACAAGAACAGGAAGAGTGGATGTGACAGAGGACTCATCTACATTCATCAGCATTCTGATAGCCTTCCTGGGCAAGAAAGTGGAATGGGAGGTGACGCATCTGAATAGGTAGTGCCCTTTGTCCCACACAAAGGGCTTATTGCCCCCGCCTCCCACAGATTGCCTAGAAAACCAGGCTGGGATGAAAGGGGACCTGTGCACTTGAAGGAGCTGCTTTGTAGTCACTCCAGCTTCAAAGGCACATTTGGGAATCAGTACTGGGGCTCTGAACCTACTAAGACAGTACACTACTTGGCCTGTGAAGAACTCTGCCAGGAATAAGTACTGCTGTGCCACAAAAATTGCCACTCTTCTTGGCTGACTGTTCTAAGAACTCCTTTATTGCTGTGCTAAGCTGCCATGCTGCCTGATGATCTCTGCCCTGCTGAGGACCAGGATTGGTGGACCCATCTCACTTGAACCCAGAGTGACTCTAAGGGCTTGCCTCCTTTTTTCTGAAGTCTCAGGGTCATAAAAGACTTCTTGCAACTCTGCTGGTGCTGCTGGACACTACCATCTGTGAATCCTACCCTTGCGTGAGGTACCCCCTCAAGTCCTGGGCCTCAGAAGTGAGTTCTACAGCTGTTTGGTAGAAAACCAACATATCGTCACCACTACACCCATCAGAACTAATGCAGTGGCCTTCAACACTTGCACAGTGCTGATCCGAAGACATCCCTGCGCAGCTCGACAACCATGCAATGTCGTTTCAAGGTCCCGACTGCAAGACTCGACTTGCAGTCCATCAACCCAACTGCATGAATCAGAACCGACGTTTCGTACTCTTGAAGAAGAGACTTTGCTTCATCCACGCTACTTTGTCTTCGGGACCTGTTTGAGTCCTGCAGCCAGCCTGCCCTCCCTCACAGTCAACCTGAAGTTTGGATTTACCCTGGTCTATCCAGACCTAAAATAAACTTTAAGTGCTATTGACTTCTAAGCACTATTTTTGGTTTATTCTTTAAACATTCATACCTCCAGTGTTACTTTTTGGATTTTTGTAATTTTGGCATTGATTTACTCTGATAAATATTCTCTATTTTTCTTAAACTGTATGGAGTCTGTGGTATTTTCATTGTGCTACTGTGTGTGTGTTGCAAAAATACTTTACTCATTGCCTCTTTAAATAAGCCTGACTGCTCTGTGCTAAGCTACCAGAGGGTGAGCACAGGTTAGCAACAAAACAAACTTATGATGCCAGAGCAATGGAGAAAAAATATACCATAGAGTAACAGAAGCCATCTCTTGCCTTAGAAGCGAGAAAGACTGCAATGTTTTATGAGCAGATCATCCTGCCTTTTGTCATAACATATCAATGAGATATGCCGACAGGCCAAGTAGGCCACCTTGAAGTCAGTGGATCATACGACAACTCAATTCATGATAGTAATAGCACGGCTATGGTATACGTGGCGTGCTTCTCTTTGATCCTGAATTGTCTGCAAGGGGCAAGCTTAAAGAGGAAAGTTAGGTTATCAAGAGAAGGGGAAATCCTAATCATCTTGGAAAACTGGCCTATGAGGCCTTGTGGGTCATAGTTTGCTATAAACGGGAACTGCTGACAAAGAGAATAGGGGATTGTGCCAGAATTTTAACTTGTATTTTAAATGGACTTGAGGCAAACACTATTCTACTTTATCAACTACTCCTCCCGCCACCTTTATATCAGAGAGCTACTTGGTGAAAGAGGAAAAAAATAAAATACTTGTAAGAATACCTGACTGTCTGGGAAAGGACTGTGGTGTGGCTGACCTAAGCTTTGCCCTGGACTTCTGGACCTGAAAAAACTCCCTGATGACAAGCAAACATAGTTTCTTTCTGATTCCAAAAGTAAAAAGAGGCTCTAGGATCTAGCTATGAGTGCCTGCCTTCTGTAGACTGACTTTCCTGAGATTGGGGAAATTTAAGAGGGGGAGGAAGAAAGGCAAAAGCTTATGTCTGAAAGAATATAAGCACAAGTACTGACTGAACCTTTGATAAGAACTGTTTGATTTTAAGTTAGCATTTCATCATTTTTATTTGCATTATTTGAAGGGCGATATTTGCTCAGCTGAGAGTGCACCATATTGTGAGATGTTCCTTGTCGCATAATCCGACCCTTTGGCACTCCACACACAAGTGCTGGAAAGTCACTGCAAACATCAGGCTTTAACTTCTCTGTCATCTGCAGTGCTTCGTATTTTATGTCTGCAATGGAATATGGTGTTAGACAAGAAATAAAGTCATAAAGTCTCACCAAAGTTGTCAAAGTGCCTTGTTGCACGGGAAAATGGCACATAAGACAGTGCTCAAGAATGATCCTTATCTGATATGAGCATTTCCTTGCCCTTGTATATTGAACCGCAAGTGTAGACATGTATTAGGCTTTAGCAGATGTATCACATTTTATGTGGCAGAGCAAATATTTCCTACATACTAGGCACCAGCCTATCTAAAGAGCGATTTGCGCACACCAAAATATCCTTAGGAATAATGAAATTATCAGTTTGTGCATTTTGTTTACCCTTGTACATGCAAAATGCTTGTCTGAGGCCTTGATTATGAGCATGGTGGGTAAAATAGCCAAGCTCTCACATTCAGTAAATACTGATTCAATAGAGTTCAGTAAATAGCATGTGTTAAATAACATTGATTATGAATGTATGCTGTATACAGTGGAATAGGTATTTACCATAAGTTTTAAATACTGAATTTGTGGCATTTACTCTCGTAGACTAACATTGGGAATTCCTTAAAATACTTTTCAGCTTAATTCCTGATTAGAAAGAGGTAGCTGCATCATGTTTCATATCTATGGAATGATAAAACCTCTTTAATGGTAAAGATGGATTTGAAGGGCCCGATTCACAGAACAAACTTAAGACTAAATCCTAAACTTAGTACCATTCTGGTATTCACAGAATGCACTTAGTACTTCTGGTATTCACAGAATGAACGTACTACTTTTGCTATTCACAGAATGAACTTAGTACTTTTGCTATTCACAGAATGGATTTACGACTCCTAAACTTACGTCCGCACTCGGGCCGGAAATTCCGGCCCGGAGGCGGAGCTTCCGGGCCGGAGGCGGAGCTTCCGGGCCGGAGGCGGGGCTTCCGGGCCGGAGGCGGAGCTTCCGGCCCGGAGGTGGGGATTCCGGCCGATTTAGCTATGGCTGAAATCTCCACCTCCAGGCCGGAAGCTCCGCCTCCGGCCCGGAAGCTCCGCCTCTGGCCCGGAAGCCCCGCCTCCGGCCCGGAAGCTCCGCCTCCGGGTCAGAAACTCCGCCTCCGGGCCGGAAACTCCGCCTCCGGGCCGGAATTTCCGGCCCGAGTGCGGACGTAAGTTTAGGAGTCGTAAATCCATTCTGTGAATAGCAAAAGTACTAAGTTCATTCTGTGAATAGCAAAAGTAGTAAGTTCATTCTGTGAATACCAGAAGTACTAGGTGCATTCTGTGAATACCAGAATGGTACTAAGTTTAGGATTTAGTCTTAAGTTTGTTCTGTGAATCGGGCCCAACATTTTTACTTTAGAAATGCCACTTTTAGAAGTTGTACATACTGCACACCATAAAAAGCACATGCACCAATTATCAGAAAATGCTGTTTTCAGTTACTGAAAATTCCTCTGATGAGAATATTAATTCCTAGAGAGAAGAAAAAGACAGAGCAACCCACTGCCCATATGGACCACAGGTGATACCCAAATCATACCAGCATCTCCTTCCTGTATGGAAGTGTGCAGGAATTAATTTTGTTTGGACAAAGCACCTTAAAACAAGCTAAACAGAATCCATTGGCATCCTCTGACATAACAGTCATCACAAGTGGAAACCTGCCAAACGCTTCTATTATTGAGACTCGCAGAGTAAGGAAGCACACGTTTGTGGATCTTGAGCTGGGGATCCTTGCCAAGGAGGTGCCAAAACACCATGATCATGTAATGTGTCATCTTATACTCAAGAACTCACCAAAAACAAGCAAAACCATGCCTGTAGAAAGAAATAATAGATACAAATAATACTGTATCAATATATCCACATGATTGAAATGCTAGGTACTTAAACAAGTCGTCAAGCACAAGAGCATGGGAACTGGTAGTGTTTGTCCACCTCAGCTCTATCTCAAACCATGGTAAGAAAAAATATGACCATCTTCAATCTTGAAGAAAAGAAGATCTCAGGGTAAGAGGAATCCACAATAAAAGACATGAGAGTTCTAATGGAAATATGTATGGTTGTTAAAAAGTTGTCTTGGCTGAGAATAATCATTGTGAAGAGTGACGATTGTCAACGATGGGATTTGCATGATGATCTTTAGGTCCACAACCAGGCATCTCCAACTCAGAATGCTGAAATAGCAATGAAGAATAGAGTAGCCAGGTTATAGAAAGGATTTTGAGGTAGGAACAGCAGGGAGGGAGATCTGAAAAGGGAATGTTAGACAAAGACAAAAACATCACTTGAATCTGCATTGACCACGCTTCTTGGGATATGATCTGGCGAATGGTATACTTTCCAGAATGCAACAAGCCTAGCCAGGGCTAAATTCCTAAAGAAAATAGCTCACCTCCCACTCACCCTCGAACTCTCATTCGTACACCATGTAATCAAAAGATATTGACACCAGAGCAGTTCTATTCACTGCTCTTCACCTAATAATGAACCTTGTTGTTGAGTCTTTTTCAAAAATCACAGATTAGTTTCACTTAGTTGACAACATCAGGAAATCGGAATCTCTAGAGCTACATTAAAATAGTCCAACGTTAAACCCTCTTTGAAATCCGAGAAAATATCTTTTCAGAAAACATGGTTCACGCATGCAATCGGAATTTATCTCCAGGAATCAGTATTCTGTTCCACAGTTGTCAGATTGTAATAAATAAAAGAATAAGGCTTACAGAGAAGAAAAGACTGGTCTTACTTGGGTTTCTTGGACTCTTGTAAGTGTCTTGCAAAACCTGCTACTCTTCTCAGGGGGACTGCCAGGTAGTGGAAGAAACTGACCTCCAGGAAGGTGAGAAAATAGTGCACGTGTCTCACAAGGCTGGGCCGCCCTTTATGCCCAGCCTCACCTAAGATGGCCCCCATCCGGGGCTTCTGGTATTTTCAGTCTGGAATGAGAAACCGGGCTGAAATGAAACAATACAGAAGAAAAAGCACAGTCATAGGCGGCAAGTTCAGCGGGGCAAGAGACCTGGCAAACCTGTGGTGATCAGGATGGGCACTAGAGTGCGCACAGGCATGATACTGATGTAATTTGTTACCCAATTTCACATTAATCCATTTATGTGCTGTCATAGGAAGTAAGAACTCTCAAATGGTACTGCTGACATGTATTGAGATTAAACAACAGCACTCATAATGCATTGTAATCTTGATGACGAAGAGTTAATTTGTCTACCCTGTACGTTGAGGTTGATGTGTCACTGCAGTGTGGCTGTACGTGTTTCAAAGGGAAACTGTATATGCTGTCCTTTTCAGGAGAAGGGAATGAGAGTTGATTCCTAAGTTGGGCTCCAGAGTATCCATACTGATGAAAATATGTTTTGTATGGTGCCAATAGCAAGCCTAAATATCCTCTGGATCACAAGCTTACTCATGTTTATAGATTCCATTCTAATTGTTTCAATGTTGGCTTGCATCCTGAGTTGCTGCGCTACTGGAGGTCCGTGATTGGTGGCCTAGTTTTCATACTCTCCCAGCATGGTTTATTTTAGCATAACCTAGACCTGGCATAGCAAAAAAGATTGGCCTAGCAGTTCTGTATCCATGGTGGTGCACTGCTGAGTGGAAGTATGAGCTGCTGCAGTTAACCTGAAAGTGCTTCATCTGTCCATGGCTGTTGATGCAGTTCAATCAAGTGCACAGATGTGTGTGTGATTTTATTTTTCCAGTATAAACTGTGCGTGTACTGTGCTTTTCACCATGGTAGGGCTGGTCTTAGATTTTTTGCATTGTTTTACAGCTTTTCTATCGTTCCTTACGCTGACAGTTAATTTTACCACCTGCTTGTGACTAGATTTATTTCAAGGTGGCATTTAACACTGGTTTTCAATGACCTCTCATACTTGTAATTGGGTTTTATTTACTACATTTTTTCACATGTGGTAACTATAACGTGGTAAATATCACATGTGATAAATAGCACATGTGCACCACAGACATGCAGTGCACATGTGATAAATATTGCATTTGTTTTTTAACTTGTGATCAGATGAGTCAGAACATAAATGTGCTATTGTTTCAGGCATGTGCTAGTTACCACTATGCTTAAATCATAATGAGGGAATATGATGGAAAAAAACATAATGAATCAATTTCCTGGTTTTCCACCACAGAACTCTTGTTGCTCATCCATGTAGAAGGAACAATGTAGCTTTGTTCTAAAAAGCTTGGAAAAGTTACCTCTTAGTCAAATTATCTTTATTGAGTTTTAACAGGGTATAGCCAGATACCACATCCTGGAAATGCAACAGGATATGAAGGAGAATGCCATTGAAACAAACAGTTCCCAATGTGTACAGACAACTGATGTTGCAGACAAATAGTCCAGTATTAACATTAACTGCGAGTAATATTTCTCAAAGTATCTTGTTCAGTGACCAACTATAAACCTAATTCTCCCCAAAATACCCCAGTAAACAATAAACCGTAGTTGGGATCATCAGAGTCATGAATCAAGAGGTGAGTGTGAAATTAAGGGTCCCGGGGGACCTCCCCGAAAGCCTCTAGTCTGCATAGGCCTGGCAACAATTCTGGGTGACTTTATATTTGGAAAAGAGGAAGCGCATGTGTTCCTGTGGGGCAGGCCGTAAGTGGGAAGTCAATGGAAAAACAGTTCACTAGGGGCCCTAAGACATACTCAAAATGTTTAAAGATATCCTTTAGAATATCAGCCAGCCTTTCCATAGTCAAGGCCCGACACAGTCAGGCATGCCATTGCATAATTGAAGGAGGAGTCGTTTTCTTTCACAAGGCTGCCAGGGTTATTTCGGCCATGCCCAACCAAAGTTACATGATGGAACTATCACTTGAGGTTTGGCGCTTGAGAGATTTGTCTCGTAACCCCAGCAAGGTGAACCCCATCGTGGAGCGAATTGGACATCCCAATACGTCTTCATTTGTGCTACATTTTCTGACCAAAAGGGATGAATAATAGAGCAATCCCACCAAAAATGGCAAAAGTCCTGATCAACCCACATCCTCTACAATAAAGGTTGGTTGTGTTTAGAATTTTTTATTTTTTATTTTGTGGAATAGAGGTATCATTCATACAGCAATTTGTAGTGGACATCTCTCATCCCCATAGAGTGATTAAAGCTGGGTATGTCATGCCATTTTTTTCTCCATTGATTCTTGGGGATCTCATCTCCAATTATAGTGAACCAGAAGTCCATGTATTGTTGTCTGATCGTTAGGGATGTATTAATTAAAAGAGAAGAAAGGAAGAAAATGGTGGCTTTGGCTCCCTTTACATGCTTTAGAAAGGGTTCAATCGGGGAGAGATGGCGGCATCCCTCAAGTCTAGGTGGAGAGCCCAATGCTTCAATTGTGCATAGTAATACCTCTCAGTGTTGGTGAGGCCAAAATTTAATTGGTAGTGTTCAAAGATCAGAATGTACCACATATGAAGTAGGTTCGAAATAGTAAGGCATCCACCCTCTCTGCAAGGATTGAAAAGGCTGGGCTTCAGCGCTAGGGGAAAGGCCGGATCAAAGTAAATCGGGGTGAATTGGGAGTGTAATGTAATCCAAGCTGCGGCACGATTCACAGCGGTCCAGACTTTCAGGGTAATTGCTGTAGGCATGCTGATGTATGCATGCATTAGGGGGCGGGTCGATTTGCGTTTTCATTGTAAATCCCATATATATCTACCCACTATAGCCTGGTTCATGTTGAGCCAATGTTTATCCTATTCCCTTAGGGACCATTCAGAGATCCCTCTTAGCTGTGCAACTTTATAAGAATACAGGTCTTGGAGAGTCAAACACCCCCCCCCCCTCCCGTGGCAATCATAATACATTATAGGTAACTCGGGCTCTATGATTTTGCCAAACGTAGTTGGTCACCAGGGAGCGGATAGTCGTGAACAGTCCACAATCCACCTCAATTGGAAGGCCCTGAAACAGGTATAGAAACCATGGCAGGACAGCCATATGATTGCTTGGATACAGCCTAGCTACGATAAATACAGAGGAGCCCATTTTTTAATATCTGTCTTAAGTTGATGTATATAAGTGGGGGAAAGTTAGCTTTATATAAGTCAGATAGTTTAGGAGTGATTTTGATCCCCAGATACGCACATTCTATTTTGGTCCTGTGGAAAGGGGGTATCACACGTCAGCTTCTCCCTCTGAAAGATAAAGAGTTAGGTTCAGCATGAAGGATTTGTGAAGTTTAATATGGTAGCCCGCGACTTTCTCAAAGAGGAACAATTCTTGTTGTAATATCACTATAGAGGTCTCAGGTGGAGTTAGGAAAAGCAGCACATCTAACACGCCCAAATGAGGGGCCTTGAACCTCTTTCTCCTCTATTACCTTTGCTGTAAGGGGCTCAATATTGACAGCAAATAAGTGCGGCGAGAGGGGGTGCCCTTGTTGAGTTCCGCGTTCCTATTTAAAGATTCTGACTCCACCCCATTCACTATTACTCTTGAATGTGGATGAGCATTGTTGACCTGGATCAAGTTAATAAATCGTTTGTACATTCTGAATTTGCAGAGTGTGTGAAAAAAAAAGACCAATCCACCCGGTCAAAACCCATCTCCACATTTAGCGCCAGGAGGACTGCTGGTATGTGTTTTCTGGTAGCCTTTTCGAACAGGTGGATCACCCTCCTCAAATTATCATGTGTCTGTCTCTCCTTAATATGCAGACTGATCTGGATGGATCAGATCTGGCACAATAGCATCTAGTCGTGTCAGCAACTTTTTGTGTATAATTTAGCATCCAAGTTCATTAAGGCAATGGGCCTGTATGAAGCACATTGGTGGGGGTCTTTCCCAGGCTTTGGCTGCACGGAGATAAGCACTTCGCTCAAAGAGTGAGCAAATGCTCTAGAAGTGGCTATGTGGTTAAACAATTGAGTCAGGTGGGGCACCAAATCAGAGCTAAAAGTTCTATAAAATTGCAAAGTGAAATCATCAACCCAGGATCTCCACCTCACTAATCGGGTACCCCATAGTCTCGTTTGGTCATTGGTCACCCAGGGGAGAGAGATGTTACTTAGGTAGTGTTGTTGATCTACCATCTCAGATGGTTCAGCTGTGTATAATCGCTGACAAACGTCTCGGAAACCTGCAGCTTTGTCATCTTCCGATGTTGCCACTTCCCCTTTCTCTAGTTAGATGTCACCTAAGTGTTTCTTTTCTTGTTTGACTCACAATTTTCAACCCAGGCAGGATCCCACCTTGTTACCTTGTTTCTGCCCTGTTCAAGTATAGTGCATTTAGCTTGCCTCTCATGGCGGTGACTTTCTGTTGTTGAAGTAAGGAGGGGTTGTCTTTGTGGGCTCATTCTGCTTTTTGTAGCTCCTCCTCTGGCTCTAACCTTGCTCAGGTTTTTTGCTTAGATAGTGTAGCCAAAAATTATATACATATCACCCTAAGAACAGCTTTAAAGGCGTCCCAGGTGTTAGATTAGTCAGTGTCCTGTGGGTCATTCATATTAAAGAAGTCCCTGATAGCCTTACATAGTTCATCTAAAAAAAGCAGTCTCTTACAAGAGCTTTGCGGAAAAAAACACCTGCAGTGTTTGGGCAGAGGAAGAGAACACTCCATTGTCCGAGCAACATGGGCGTAGTCCAAGAGATCTATTGGGTTGGATTTCTGAGTGTATTATAGACTGTTCTAAAGATTTGCCCACGAAAATATGATCAATACTGCAGTATGTTTTGTTGGAGTGAGAAAAGAAAGTGTTGGAGTGGGAAAAGAATGTGTAGTCCTGAGCCTCAGGGTGTACGATCCTCCACGCATCTATAAGGCTGGAGGACTGAAATGTTTGTTTCAGGGCTCTGGGGAAATTCCCAGTGAGAGTGTGATGCGGATGGGTGCTATCAAGATCCGGGTGCCATATCAGGTTGAAGTCTCCCATCAGGGGCATTTCCCCTTCAACAAACTCTCCCAGAGGGTGAGACAGGATTACAGAAAGGTGGTCTGGCAGTGTTGGAAGCATAAATAGTAGCTACTGTGCAGACACAACCTGCTATGATACCTTTCACCATCATTTGCCTTCCTTCTTTATCCGATTTACATCTCGTAGGTTGGGATTTAATTCATGTATGAAAAAAAAGGGCTGCTTGGTGGGAACCGAGGATTTATATATCATGGGATATGCTTTATGGCGTAGTCTGCAGTCCTCATTTTTCTTGAGGTGTGTTTCTTGTAAAGCTACTATGTCTAGTAGCCTCCTATCTAGAATGTATTTCCATAGCTTATGGCACTTAGAGAGGGAATTTAGCCCCCTTACGTTCCATGATGGCGTTGTCAACACCATAATATAAGGTTATTGATAAGTATCAGTAGTGGATACATCCTCCCTGCCACCCCACCATTGCCTTTCTGCCTTAGACCAGAAGGAGATTGTCCCTGTATCCCAGGTCCTCTCTCTCCCACACATAGAAAAAAATTCTCTCACAGAGTTCAAACATGGAAAACAAACAAGAACAAATGGGAAGTCCATTCCCAAACTATAGTGAAAGGCATTCTTAGCTTCCATCAGTGTAGGCGCGCATGTCACACTGCTGTGGCATTTCATCCACGGGCAGCTATAAAACAAGGTGTATTGGTAGCAAATTACATCACATTTGGAGAAATGGGTACCCTTTGCTCAGGGGACCCATGCCCATGTAAAGTATAGGTTATATAGAATATGGGTGAGCATAGAGCAACCTCCTATTGGGAGGGATGTTGAATTGGGAAATCCACAGAGAGATAACCAGTTCAAAGAATTTGCATTGTGATCCACAGATAGGCTAGCTTGTTGCTGTCACGGCGGAGGGTGCAAGTCCATCTTAAGCAATCACTTTACTTGTCGTTTCAAACGTCTCTGTTCTAGCCAATGTCCTTTTCCCTAACCCGACATTGCCTCAAGGATGATCGCTCCAGGGGCATCCCCTCTTATCCGCTCTCCGGGGCGAGTAGGCCTAATAGCATCGCTGCATCCGTCACGGCCGTGAAGTGGTATGATTTGTTTTGGAAATCAAATTCGAAGCCTAAGTAGTAGGTCCACCTGTATTTGACGTGATCTTGGTGTAGTTTTCCCATTACCGTGCAGAACTGGAGACGCTTTGCAAGGGTAGATGGCACTACATTTTGAAATGGAGAGCATGTTGCCCCTTAGAAGGAGAAAGAGTACTTTTTCCTTGCCGCTTGTAGGATCGCTTCTTTCACCTTGACAGAGTATAGTTTGGGTAGGACATCCCAGGGTTGCTTACCTTTGGCGAGTATGTGAGGGCCTACTCAGTGAACTCAAATGAGATTAGCCTTGATCTGAGGGTCCCTTATAAGCTTAGAGAATCATCCCACCACAATAACTTCCAGGTCAAGTCCTCTGCTCCCTCCACCAGATTTCGTAATATTGTCCCTTCTGGAGCAACTTTTCTAATACTTCACATTTGAAGAGTGTGGCTTGCATCTGTTCTAGGAGTCTTTTATTCCTTAAACCCATTGCTCTAAGGACTGGAATTTAGTCTCCAAATCCAGGGTGTGTGTCCCCACCAAGTCTACATCTTGTTGTAGTGCCAAGAGCCTGGTGTTGAGATCAGCATCCAGGGAATGGGTCTTGACTGCTTTCAATTCCTCTCTAAGTACTTTTTTGAAGTCTTTTAATGAAGACAGGAGGTCATCCTTGGTTAGCGCCAGGGTGCAGTCTTGAGGAGACAGAGAGGGCGCTTCTCTAGGTTCTGTCAGTTGGAAGTAGCTGGATATTCTATTATGCTGCATCTTTTTCAAAGGCATCTAAGCTGCGACCAGAGGCCCAGGCAAAGGGGTGAAGGGAAGAGAGTGATTGAGAGCACTCTCTCTTTGGCTACCAGAGACCAAACAGCTCCCACACCAACCCCCAGATGGCTGTATCCTCACAAGAAGTCAGGTTACTAGAAGTTTGCCGGGTGCATCAGAGCATGCATAGGGCCTAGATCCTGATGAACCCATTCAAATGTAGGCCTCTATATCCAAGGGGTGTGCAGTAGTAGCAGGCCTCTGCACGCTTACATTTTGTGGGCCCTCCACTCCAGGCCCCTTATACCTATCAGTCTCCTGGGTACCCACCAGGCATCTCTCTGTCACTTCTGAGGTGGGGTTAGTAATCCATGTAATGGAGGCTCTCAGTATTCAGTATAGCCTTCCCTCGTGTAGTATTGAGCTCCGCTTTCACAGCAAGAACTAAGCTGCGCCTAGTACGGTGGTCCCTCTGTCATCTAGCATAGGGCTGAGCAGAGGTGGAAGAAATTAGGATATTCAGGGGCGAGCTCAAAGGGAGGCAGCATGTCTGGTATCAGCTCGGAGGGAAGCTTCAGTAGGCCTCGACCTTTCGAGTCTCCTTTCTCGACTCAAGACTAGTCCCTACGGTTGGTGTGCTATCTCTACACCTTGCTGGGGGTCAGAAAGAAGCGGGTGCCAGGCCCTGGGATGTCGTACATCATGATTAACCCTGGGCGTAGTACTACGCTACGCTGGCTCAGCGTGCGTAGTTTGCGCTACAACGCACTACGCAAATTGCACGTAGCACAGTGCAAAAACAACTAGCAGGAATTATTTGCTTGCTCGCGGTCCTCAACGTCAAGTTGGTGACCGCGAGCGAGCAAAATCCACATCCCAGCGAGACTTTTTCCTCGTTACCGATCAGCAACATCAAGTTGCCGATCGTGAGTGTGGAAAAAAACCACCCGGCGAGATTCTCAATGCGGGGAGGTCAGGTTTCTCTTTGCGAGTGGTCGAGTAAGCTCGCGACCGCTCGCGATGAAAAACTATCAGTCTGCGTTGAAAAAGCTGCCGCTCGAGTACAAATCTACTTGAGCGGCAGAAAACGACCGCTTGCACTGTGCAAGATGCCGTTTGCAATGATTGTAAAGTGCGGACAAGCATCCGGCACTGTGCAATCAGTGCGATCAGCATTTCCCTCCCACACTACGCAGTTCGCGTAACTACGCGTAGCGCAAAGTGCACTTCGCGTAGCTACGCGTAGCGCTATTACACAAACTACGCCCAGGGTTATTGCAGCGGCGATAGTGGAGCTGAAGGGGCTTTACGCTGCAGCATCCGAACTCCCCAGCAGTGTGGTGTGCATCGCAATGGGAGCCACACCTTTACTGCGCACACATCGTAGGCCCGAGTCTGATTGGATTTCACAGTTATTAGGCAGCGGCCCTCTGGGTATCCCGTTATCTCCTCCGCCTCTCTGAACTTGGGGCATGCAAATTCTTCCCAGTTAATTCATTGTTGTTTCCTGCTGCCTCTATATTGCGGCAGAATGCAGCTGAGCTCTGGCGGTTCACTGCCACTGGGCCATGGTGGTTGGCCACACCCCGTCCCGACTCAAAAGAATTACCTCTTTAAAGAGCCATTCTTTAGCAAGAAAAGTAGTTCAACAATCATGCTACCTTTTTAGGTTAGGCCTAGCGTTGCAGCGCGCATGCGCAGTTTGCTCTGCGAGACATATTGTGGATGACGAGATTTCAGAATGGGACTTGAAGCCCCGCCCCTCATTTTCATTGGCTGGCGTCATCGTTTATGTAAAATAGTGGCCTCTGATTGTAACTGGGGCTTTTTGATTGCTGCCCTTTCCCCTTTTCGTCCGGCCCATCCGGACTCAATGATTTGCTTTATGGCTGTCGTTAAGGTATTTGTTATTTGTAGAAGGCGTGGACTCAGTGATCATGTTTCTGAAGTTGTTATGCAGCTGCTCTGCAGCAGTGCAGACACTGGAGCGGGAGGCGCACAGGCCGTCCGGCACGGGAAGCAACCCACCGTTCGTCCGGCGACAGCCACTGCAGAGCCGGCAGCTCTGCATCATGGGAGGCTTCCAGAAGCAGAAAGAACCCGAAGCAGCTAGCAGCCCCCTTAGGCAGCCGGTGAAAAGGGGCAGCAGCAAAGTGTGAGTAAAAACACACGGGTCAGCATGGGATGGCAGTGTACGTTCCCCCGCCGCCCCATTCTTTTTATGTCTTTTTCCACAAGGCGTACCTTCGTTCCCACTCAGCCCCATCCCTTTTATGTTTTTTTCCACAAGGCGTACCTCCGTTCCCCCGCAGCCCCATTCTTTCATTCTTTTTATGTCTTTTTCCACAAGGCTTACCTCCGTTCCCCCACAGCCCCATTCCTTTTATGTCTTTTTCCACAAGGCGTACCTCCGTTCCCCCACCACCCTTTGCTCTCCTCATTCATTATCTCAGACCAGCACTTTATCTTCTCATCCGCTCCTCTCTGCCCCCCACCCTCACACACGCCTCTCATGTCTCATCACAGCGCCCACTCTCTCATCCTCTTTCAAATTTCTCCTTCCTCCTCCACGCACTCCATCTTCCCTCTCTCCTCAGAGTGCACGTGCCCCTCCTTATCCCCAGATTCTAGAGTTCCCCTGCTCTTTACTTTTCCCCAGCCCTCTACCCCCATCTTCCTTCTCTCTGATCTCGCTTCTCCCTGCTCCCCTGGACTCATTTCTCTCTCCTGCTGTTGCTGCTGTGTCTTCTCCCTTGCGCCTCCTCTGTTCTTTCCCTCTCTTCAGTCCTTCATCTGTTCTTTCTTCTAAACTCGCCTTGTTGCAGGGATTCTGCTTATACACAGAACTATGCGTAGAACCCCAGGACCTCAGTGAATTGTGGTGTACCAGAAACTCACCTCAGAACCCAGAACCCAGTATCCGGCTAGCATAAGTGTCCCATTCGTTATCCGAGATTTAGCTCGGCGGTCCCAATGACAAGACAACCCAGAACAAGCGACTCAGTGTACTCTCAGGAATGGTGGGAATCAGAAATACCTGTTCGTATATTATTCTCACATCAGTCCACAACAAGAATAAACGGAGACACGGTGAAAAATAAAAAGAGTTTATTTTTATAGACCACGTGTCCTAAGATGCAGTACTTTGGCTAATACCTGCAGACAAATGATTATAATCAAAACCATCAGCATCGTTACAATACCATAGAATATAAAGGGAGTGATCATGTTATAAATGACAGTGGATACTACCACCTTCCCTTAACTAAGAAGCTAATATTATTATTATGCTAATAAAAGGTCTCTTAGGCTTGAACAGGGGACCCCATACCTCAAAGATCAGCTTAGTGAAATCACATCACAGGAGCATCAGAAGTCTTCTCTCAGGAAGGCTTGTCTTCGGTCTGAATATTAAACATGATGTCTGCAATATTAAAAGCACCAACTTTCAGGTATTCGCAGCTGCCTGTGTGTTATGGCTAAATAGTGGGTCGATCAACCTGGAGTGGAAAACATGCATTGTCTAACGACCCAGACTGTTTGTTACACCATGTACAGACCAAGGTCGCTGCGCAGAGCTCGGGATGGTAACAACAGATTGCTCTCGTGTGAGGCAAAGCGCGAGTCAGCAGTTTGTTTAAACAATAACATGTAGATGCAGTGTCGTGCGCAAAAGCAGCAAGATGGCTTTCTAACATCTAACGTGGTTATGCTAACTTAACAATGTATGTACGTATTAAGGGATTCCTTACTACATGCCCCCTTGATCGAAGCACTAACCAGTAGGGAAGAAATGAGAGAACGCAGAGTTCAAATTCGACGGAGCAGAACAAGGCGTATTCAAATTGAAACCAAGTATCAGTTCAGAGAAAGTGCGAAGCAAGAAAAAAGAAAAGGAAAAAAAAAACTCAAAAAGGGAAATGAAAAAAATCGAAAAATGCTGCTTTAGCCAGCAATCCAAAGTCACAGGTAATGTTCAGGACATGGTAGAAAAAACATAGCGGATGACAGTTCACTCAATCCATGAACGTGTATGCAGCATACGTAGCAACAGCTTCCAACAGAAAATCGTTGGCACGGCCACTAAAAGTTTCAGCCATCCAGTTAATCAAAGAAAAGGAACATACATGTTTTTCAATAAGCGGAGCCTCTAGCACCATCAGAGGGCAACCGACGTGTTCTTCCAAATAACTCATATCCAGGAAGTCATAGGCAGCCCTTGCGATGTCCCAATTACCCAGGAGACCATGCGCCGCACCACAGGCCATAATCCGAATACCAGAACAGGCAAACTCGTGAGACACTAAGGGTCTCATCAGTCGATCATAATCCGGCACCGGAGACACCGTGTTGGTCAAGCACAAATCCATAGGCCATTCAAAGGGACAATCTAGGCAGTGAAAGACAGGTTGTACGCAGGTAAAGTAGGAATACCGGAAGGATAATCCATACGCCAGGCTCAAAGTCGCCAATGGCAGCGTACCATAATATTCAAGCATCCTGTCACGAAGAAGATGCAGACGGGGCAGGTTGCCGCCATTCCGTAGAATGAAAAGTAAAAGTAGCACACCCGCCACCAGCGCCAGAATCAGCGGGACACCGCCAAAGATGCTCGAAAAAATAGAATGAAAAAATGCCGGAATCACACCAAAAATAGTTTGGAAGGAGGTCACGAGGCCTGAGCCCACAAGTTTAAAAAAATGAGCCAGGCCAGTTGTTGACGAGGCATTGAAAATTGTTTGGATCAAAGCTCCAAAATGCAGGGGGAGGTCAGTATTCAAAAGCGCCTGCACCTCAGTGCGCGTATTTGCCACGTGAAGGACAAATGTTTCTCGGGAGGAAGTCAATGGCACCTCTTTTTGGGACAATAGAGCTCTTATTCTGCTCATCTTGTTGAACTCTGCTTTCAAGGTCGGAATCGAAGGCCAGATGGAAACATCCAGCCGCCCATGCGGGGGTGGAAATAGAACATTATTGCAGCAGACTACTCTCCGCGATACAGTTACTATATATGGGATTCCCACTAACATCCCGCAGCAAGCTTCATTATTTAAAATTAAATAACTACCGTTCGCAAGCAGCGTGAAAGATGGTGTAATCACTGGCACCGGGACACCTTTTAGGACGCAGGCCAAATTTGGGGCGTGTACATTGCATGCACCGTGTAACTGAATGTGCCTACACATAACAGAATGATCAGGTGTCAAGGTACACTCCTCACCTTTCAGGTAAACCTCTGTACCGTCTCTCGTACATCTATACGTAAAAGGGAGAGACCAAACCTCATGTAGGAACGCGGTACCCAGCTGTTCATATCTTCCCAGGGCATAGTGTTTCATGCATGACGTAAACTTAAAAAGCGTGAAAGGGAGCGTGATCAACCCATGTACTAACCACACGGCTGAATTCAATTCCGCCACAGAGAAAGGTAACGGTTCCAACTTTTCAATGTGTAACAATGAATATGTGGCATCTTTCATGGACATGAACTGTTGCTTTACAGTAAGGTTAAATGGAAGGAATAATGATGTTGTATTCAGATAGTCCCAGGGGACCTTTCCTGCCTTTAACGTTTGTAACGTCCATGCAAACTGCATAACAGAACGCAACTGGTTTTGACCATGATACAATACAGACATATCATCATGTACAATATCAACAATTGAAGAAACAATATTGTCTAATGTATACATTCTGGAAGAAAGAGTGTTAATGCTGTTATCTATAACGGCCAAGACCTTTTCCATATTTGCTTGATCAATGGCCCTCAATCTTGAAGCCGCTTCAATTTGCGACAATTTCCATACTTCGTTGTAAATAGCATACGCCCACCTCTTGGATCTGCCACCCACAGGACCTTTAACAAAATCATTCAAATCTATTTTGTCATGTAATTTTGATAAATGAACTTTGACAGATGCCAAGGTGGAATGTCGCAGCCAGGATTGACATAACTTCCCTACAGAGTAGGTAGTTACTGTATGAGTGGACTCAAACCGAGGGTCTACGCGCTGCTGCGTATACCCCGGTTTCAGACCTAGAAAACGACGTTGACATGCATCTGAACTGCTTTGCCAAATTAACCATCCTTCACTACTAAATTTCGAAATATTGAAAGATGTATTAGAGACTAATGACTGCAAAGCAGGAAGGGACAGATCTGTTTGGTTATCCCAATTTGGGTAAGCGCCCAGATCTGGAACAGAGGGGAAATTCAGTTTTTTATAAGTGGCCAATCCGAAACAGGTGGTCTGGAAGATGGTTGAATTCAAAAACAACATATGATTCGGTACAAGACAGGCACGATGTAAAGCTTCAGTTCCCTGAACCTGCCACGGTTTGGAACCCCAAACCGATTTAAGATCAACAGTAGCCTTCCACAGGTCATAACCTTTGATTGACAACTCATCCATAAAGGACTTAGAATATAGCAATTTGGTGTGCGTCAGTCTAACCTTTGAGGCAGACTCAGGCATCACTTTAAAATAAAAGGATGCTGGGCTGGAAACACTGAAATCAGTAAAATAAGTATATTTATCAACCAATGTAGGTGAACTGCCTAATGATGGGGTAGGGCAGTTTCCCATTGGGTAAAATTTACAAAATTTCTAAATGTATTAGCTTTATGTAGGAAGTGATTGCCATAATGTTGAAAACAATACTGTTCTGCATAGTTAGCCGCATTCTCATATAAATCTTCTGCATCAAAAGCGGCATAATATTTCAAATCAGAAAACAGTGCTTCAATGGCATGAACATCCCAATCATCAGAACGAATGTTCTGCTTAACCACATCACCCATAGAAACACGAAATACATTAGGTACATTGATGACCTCTGTAGGACCATGAATTTGGAATTTAACAGCATCCCACGCAATTCCATCCAAAACGGGCCAGGCAGTAATATTCACAAAAGTCTGGTCCCTTTTCATGATGTGGGACGAGGAGTGGGGGGCCAAAGTTCCATTGATAAGTCTAATTGTAGATCTCTCTTTGAGATAGTGGCCATTCACCAGACGGAAAAATACAATTACAAATCCAATGGACATAAACAAAAAAATACTTATAAGCACTAGCCAGACGTATGTACAAGGGGGAATCAAAAAATGTCTTTTGAACCAACTAGCAAAAATAGCAATGTTCGAAGGGGAAGTAGAAGGCAATGAGGTAGTGTCAAAGGAGAAACGTGACTGGTTAACCGCCGTAGATTGTAAAACAGGCGAGTGACCATTTGTAGGATAAGCATACTCAGTCTCTTCGGGCAGACCACCAGCCGGCGGTATTAACAAGGGATCAGTAACTGACTGCATCTCGATGGCAACATCAGACAAGGTGGTAGAAGCAGGAACCAACACTGAATTTCTTTGCATCGTCTGGCATGAAACTGCTGGAGTCATACTAAGAAGTATCGGCCACTCGCTGAAGTTTGACATTGTCAATAGAGATGTACCTGTTTTCTTTGCGACCAGGAAGTGGAGGTAAAATGACTGTTCTTGTACCCTGCACTCCAAGCACTGGAACTGGTGCACGATAAGAGGGGCCAAACTCCTTCTTGTTCTACACCTTCTCACGGACCAGGTCTCCAACTCGGAGTAGCCAGCCGACTACCGGAATCTGAAGCTCAGCATCAGACGTGGAGGGCAAGTGTTCCTTCGATAGAGTGTCTCTGGCTTCTTGTAGGGTCTGCAAAACAGCACAGTGATCATCTACGTCAAAGGGTGCGGTCGACGCCGCCATGTCTAGACCATCAAGGTCTGGGACAAACATTCTGATTCCGAAGAGCATCATGTATGGGGTCCGCCCACCCAGAGACCTTCTAGGGAGATTATTAAGTGCACGTTGGACGTTATACAAGTGGGCTAGCCAATTCCGGCCTGTGCCTAAAACTCGTGCTGTCAAAGATTGCTTTAAGTCACGGTTCATTCGCTCCACCACACTATTACCCTCAGGTCGGTAGGGGGACGAAAATTTGACTTGGACCCCCAAATTTCTCATAGCCTCCTTGTAAGCCTTAGAGGCGAACGCAGGGCCCTGATCAGAATGGAAGGTACCACACGCAAAAGTTCCCACAAAGACACGCAAATCCCTGATGACAGTCCGTGAATCAGCACTCCTTTGTGGCCATACCCAAAGAAAACGTGTGCACGAATCCACTGCAACCAAGATATACTTGTACGCAGTATCAGAAGAAAAAGGACCGCAGTGATCTAGATAAACACAACCAAATGGTTTATTAGATATGTACAACTGTGTTTGTGGTGGGCGCGCAACAGTGGAAGGTTTAATCTGTTGGCAAATGTCACAATCAAGAACATAAGCGCGCGCTTGTTTGTATAAACCGAACCACCAATAACGTTGTTGTAACAGAGATATAGTAGCGGACACGCCGGCGTGGGCAGATGCCAACCCCTCGTGCGCTGCTAGTATCAGAGCTGGTCTGCAGTCCGCGTTGGGAATAATTCTGTCACCAACGTCGTTAATCCTCACTAACGGGACGTTATCAGGACTTAAGTGATAAAAATAACGAGAAGGAAACCCTTCGGGTAATCACTTCCCTTCTCTGTAGCAGCAATAGTTGCCAAGATGTCATCATCAATCTTACTTTTAGATCTTGTAACTGCTGCCACTAAGTATGTAGCCACTGCGGTTTTTGCTGCCTCGTCAGCCAAGCTGTTACCGACAGCATGGACACCAAGTCGTTGGTGACCAAGAGTGTGAATTACATTCACAAGAGGGAGACGTTCTTTAAAGTCTGCCACTCGAACCCAAAGCAATTTATGCTTAATTGTGCTACCTTTGGTATCGCGATATTCGTTTTGAGACCAGAAGTGTAAATTGTCATTGTAGGACTGGACACAATAAAAGGAGTCACTTACTATAAGAGTAGTGACTCGTGGATCAGCAAACTCCAGTGCAAGCACCAGAGCCCGGAGCTCCGCCAGTTGCGCGGTACAATCACCCAATGTCTGCGTATGCACGGCATCAGATTGGAATTCACCATTTACGAATGTACCCACGACAATTGCACAAGCCGCTGAATAGGCATGCTTCGATCCAATCGCCGGCTGCGCCGAGCCGTCAGTGTAAATGACACAATGGTATTCTTCGAGCGGGCGCAAAGCCAGAGGAGCCGGATGAACGAATTCATACTGCAAGTACTCCTGAGTCTGCAAAGAGGTGTCAAAGATATAAGTGACATCTGGTGATGTCAGAGTCGTGGCCCATTGTATCCACCGTGGATGCAAAGCTTTAGAATTAGGTACACTTGCTTTTGTCACTGCCTCTAGGGCAGGATACGGTGTTACAACCAAGATGTGTTTTCCATGTGACAGTGCGCGTTCTTTAAGGATCGCCATCTGTACTGCCGTCAGAACTTTCTCGACAGTGGAAAAACGCAACTCAGCAGAGGTGTACAAGTGTGATTTATACGCAATGGGGACTGTATCGCCCTCATTGAACGTCAAGTACGTGAAACCCACCGCGCCTGGTACTATTCTTATTACCAGGTTAGTGCGGTTATCACGCGTCAATAAGTATTGTGAAGCAAGAAGATCAGCCTGCAAAGACTGTAGGATAGCAGAATGTTCCAGCTGCCAGCTAGACTTCGAAAAAGAAGGTTGTACCAAGGCGTAAAGCAGCTTGATACGCTGGGCATAATCAGGAATATACGTACGGTCGAAATTCAGAAAGCCCAGCAAAGATTGTAATTTTTTCAGTGTTGTAGGAGCACGCAGGCATGCGCACTTCTCCAGAAAGTGAGGAGCCAATCCCTTACCTTCATTGTTGAGCTCGTAGCCCAAAAACAACACTGTATATTCCGCGATGTGAGACTTCGCAAAATTAAATTTGTAGCCATAATCCGCAAAACTCACAATAATATTGTCGACTCGAGACAGATGTGGCATCAGCTCATCATCCGTGAGGTAGATATCGTCAACATAGGAGTATGCGTCGGGGTCTATTCTCTCTAAGAGAGAGACCACGCGAGCGGCAAAGACGCCAGGGCTGTTTTTATAGCCCATGGCTAATCTTGTGAACTGTTTTTGTTTGCCGCCTGAAGTAAACGCCGTCCACTGGCTACTCAGTGTGGACAGGTTATGGCTAAAAAAGCCATTGGAGATGTCAAGTGTCGTTTTAAATCTCTTACGCACGAGACTGTCGACAAGAGCCAAGCTGTGAGTATTTTGTACCGCGCAGGTCCGGCAATGCGAATTTAAGTGCCGGTAATCCAAAACTAAACGGTACGACCCGTCAGGCTTCGTCACAGTGAATAAAGGGTTATTCATAGGGGACACACAAGTTTCAATAACACCCTGATATTCCAATTGGTCAAGGATTGCAGCGACGTGCGGTCTAGCTTCACGACGCATAGGATATTGGGGCTGTGGCTGGGGCATAGACCGCAATGGAATCTCATGGCAGGGGGACAACCGGTCCCATCCCACCTGAGTACGATACACTGCCGGCGCAAGCGCCAGTGCCCACTCCTCAGCGTACACTTCAGCCTGGTCCTTAGGCACTGTGTGCGCAAAGGACGGGAGGATTACCTCCTCCCCTCTAGGAGCTTCTAAAATGAAAGCTGGGGGCCAATCTGCCTCCGCTAGGAGGATATCATAGGTGGTAGTCAGATTATCCCAAAAAATCCCCTTTATTGTACATTGTATGTCACCCTCAATTAACAAGACTATTTCGTAAAGTCTGTCAGGGGGAGCCACTCTGGTGTCAGCTGTCTCAACAGTAACCAATGTATCAGTTGCTGTCGCCGCCAGAAATGGACACAGAGCTTGACGGACTATGGTAATTTCCGCTGCGCTGTCCAGTAGCGTCAGCGCCCATGTCCGGTTCCGAAGCTGTGTCGCACTATCTGAGGCATATCTTGCCGTCAGGGCAGCCACTTTCTTCTTCTGAAACGGGGATCTTTGTCGTGCAAATTCGTCCTGCTTGCCTTTACCTTCAGTCTGTCGGGGTTGGTCACGTGTTTGTGGAGCACCCCGACCTTTGCCACCACCTCCGCCACCGGACTGTGAAGCCGATGTTTCCTGTGAAGAACGAGGAGAACGTTGTTCAGAAACCTGAAATCTATCAGGAGACTTAATAGTAGCACGATCACGCAGATCATAAGTGCGCTCACTACCTGACTGAACGGGAGAGGCAGGCCGAGACCCCTGTTTCTGCTGCTGCTTTCCCTGTTGTTTTGACCGCCAACTCTGTTTCGGAAAGTTTGGACGGTCATCCTTACCAGAGACATCTGCCTTACCCTGCTGCTTAATTTCGGGAGTTTTCACGACAGGCTTAACTCCTAAAGAGCTACGACCCAAATCTCTGTATGCCGTCGAGATTATTTTCGCGAACTCCCGCGGCTTATCCTCATCAGCAACTTTCTTCAGTTCATTACGAACCTGGAATTGCATAGCATCACCCTTAAGGTTACACATTACCATGGTAGCCACCAGGTCAAACTGTCCAAGGAGCCGCATGCCTAATTCTATCGCAGACTCCGCACCGTGGTTATCTTGAACACGTTTAATAACGGAGGGCAGTACCGACATAGACGGAGTGCCAAAGCACTGCGAGTACGTCGCTGCAAAGACCTTGCCCCAGTTTACACAATCATCAATGTCGGGGACCAAGTCTATAGGCAAACTAATGGTAAGGATCCTGTGTTTCTCCACGGGTAAACCGCTTCTATTTGGTCAAATTTCTCAGCAAGCCAAAAAGGGAAATCATCCCTATTCGGGGGACGCTTGCCCATAACAGAATTAACCATAACAGGACTAATGACCACCGCGTGGTGGTCAGTAGGCTGCCCCGCAACAGCAGGTGTCCCCGCCTGCACATTGCGTGACACGTACTGTACCAAAGCCCTATGTACTGTAATAAGGGCAGTGTGCAGTACACGCAAATCAGCCACCGGCACCGTCAGGTAACGGGGATGAGGCGTATATCCGGCTAGTACCGGCCAAGCGGCCCCTGCAATTGACAAAGGGCCCATTCTCGTCGGTATAACCGCATGGGGAAGGGCGCCATTAAACCAAATAAGATGCTGCCAAGCAGAGATTGGTATTTATTGTGTCCTATACGGTGTATAGTTCGCTGGCACGGCAGTGGCAGTGTAAGTATGAAAAGAGTTATCGTCCTCACTCACCGCCGGAAGCGTCACCCAAGAGTAAAACAACTCATAAGGATGAGCCGCATCGGCTCCTACCACAAAGATTACATTCATACCAGTGTCCGGCACCCCATACTGCATCAAATGACGTTTCAGAGCCGCCCGACTGTGCGCCGCTATTTCAACCGCCATAAGGACAAGTTACACTCGAGGAAATTAGTAGCACAAGGGTTCAATAACCTTTTTAATGATCAAGCTTGAAAAAACCTATATCAACAGAAATAGGTAGGTCTAAATCCGTCAGACTTGTTATCCGGAAACAAGAATGAGGGTGTTGTGGACTAATATAAGCACTACTAAGGCGTTTCAACTCATAGACCAAACGTTAGGTGCGCCATGTTGCAGGGATTCTGCTTATACACAGAACTATGCGTAGAACCCCAGGACCTCAGTGAATTGTGGTGTACCAGAAACTCACCTCAGAACCCAGAACCCAGTATCCGGCTAGCATAAGTGTCCCATTCGTTATCCGAGATTTAGCTCGCTGGTCCCAATGACAAGACAACCCAGAACAAGCGACTCAGTGTACTCTCAGGAATGGTGGGAATCAGAAATACCTGTTCGTATATTATTCTCACATCAGTCCACAACAAGAATAAACGGAGACACGGTGAAAAATAAAAAGAGTTTATTTTTATAGACCACGTGTCCTAAGATGCAGTACTTTGGCTAATACCAGCAGACAAATGATTATAATCAAAACCATCAGCATCGTTACAATACCATAGAATATAAAGGGAGTGATCATGTTATAAATGACAGTGGATACTACCACCTTCCCTTAAATAAGAAGCTAATATTATTATTATGCTAATAAAAGGTCTCTTAGGCTTGAACAGGGGACCCCATACCTCAAAGATCAGCTTAGTGAAATCACATCACAGGAGCATCAGAAGTCTTCTCTCAGGAAGGCTTGTCTTCGGTCTGAATATTAAACATGATGTCTGCAATATTAAAAGCACCAACTTTCAGGTATTTGCAGCTGCCTGTGTGTTATGGCTAAATAGTGGGTCGATCAACCTGGAGTGGAAAACATGCATTGTCTAACGACCCAGACTGTTTGTTACACCATGTACAGACCAAGGTCGCTGCGCAGAGCTCGGGATGGTAACAACAGATTGCTCTCGTGTGAGGCAAAGCGCGAGTCAGCAGTTTGTTTAAACAATAACATGTAGATGCAGTGCCGTGCGCAAAAGCAGCAAGATGGTTTTCTAACATCTAACGTGGTTATGCTAACTTAACAATGTATGTACGTATTAAGGGATTCCTTACTACAGCCTCACCCCCTCTGTATATTCCGCTCTGTCTGTACCCTAGCCCCTTCCATCTCCTCGCTGCCTCCTTCCTCCTCTTCGCTTTCTCATGTCCCTCCCTCTGCCCTGTACCCACCCCTCTAGCCTTCCCACCCCCTTCCCTCTTCGCTGCTGGCCTCTGCTCCCCCTCTCTTCCTTCTCTGTCTGCCCTCTATTTTCCGGTCCGACCTGCCCCTCTCCCCTCTGCTTACTCCCCCCCCGATTTGCAGTTTCCATGCTCCCTCTTTCTCCTACTCTCTTTCTTCTGCACTCTCTCTCTCTCTCCATCTCTTCTTGCTCTCCACCTCTCTGCTATCTCTCCATTCCTTGACCTGCAACCTATTTCCAGCTCTCCACCCCAGCAGTAATCGGCTCGTGCTTGCTCCCTCTGATCTACTGTTTATTAAAATATTAGTTTATTCTCTGTTTATGATACCCTATAAGCATAAAAAGCATATATACTCAGCTTATCATAAAAATGCAAAATCATTTACAATTTTGCATAATGATTTACAACGCTTCTAAAATGAATTGCAATTTTACAGATAAGCCATATTTCTCTATTCCTTCTCCGACTGGTCTGATCACCTCTGCTCGTCTTCATCTACTCTCTGCCTTCCCTGTCCACCGTATCTCTTCGAATTTCTCACGCCTCAGGTCTTACCCATCTCGCCCCTCTCTGTCACCTCTTGAATCACCCTCCTCTTGTCTGTACCCTCTCCTCCGTCACTTGTTTGCCCTCACTAAACATCAACGCCCTCCCCTTCTTCTCGCTGTGCTCTTTCCCTACGCTGGTTCTGCTTTCCTCAACCTCTGTGTGCTATCTCTCTTAAGTCGGTTTCTCCTCCTCTACTCTCTCACTCACCTCCACCCTCGGCTCTCGCCGTGAGTGGAGGCAGCTGATGCCTGCTGTGAAAGCTTAAAACACACAGGCGCGATTAGTCACGCTCAGAAATCCCATCCGAGGGCGTGGGGCTACGAGAATGGTGGGCCACGGGGGAAGCACAGTCGCAGACTAGTCTTCCTCCGGGGTCTTTCGCGCAGGGGAGGACCAGGCATGGTCAAGGGGTGGGATTAGGGGGTGGGTATAAGAATGCAGGGGAGGAAGGGGACTTCCTCTTCCTGCATTCTCAGCACCATCGGGAGGGACAGTTTAGAAAGATGATAGGTTAGGCCTAAGTGTCGCTCCTGGAATCGTCGTGTAGGGGATCGCGGAGCCACTCGCCGGTGGTGTCGGGTTTCACGGCGGGAGTGATTGCGGAGGAGTGCTGACATGGCAGAGGTGACTGCTGATGAGGTGACGGAGGTCCTGCACCTGCTGGGCCGGGCGGACCTGAGGTTCTGTAGCGATCCGAACCCGTGAATTCGGTATCGTAGTACTGACACGATTTTGGTACCAATGAACCGCAAATGATCCATTATATACATGACAGTGTTTTCGCTGCGCAACTAGCATGAATTCACTGGAAAATAGGGCATTCTGTCATAAAAGTCGTGGCATCCATTTTAGTTACGGCATCCATTTTGTTTCTTGCCCTCACATAGTCAATGAACGGACGATGACCCCGGCAGAGTCACCTTGTTAAGGACACGTAAGCTCGAGCCCCGAGAAAGGCTGACGCTGCATGACTAGGCAGAATCAAGCTACCTCCCTTGCCTGAGGCCACTCCTGCTATACTGGTTCTCGTGTCCGTTGTCCTGACTGAAAGGCCGAAGACGGTAGCCATGCCCGTTTATGATCCATAAACACCTCTTATCCTACATTTCAATCCTTTGTACCTGGCTCTGCTCTTTTCCTTCTGGGCTTTTACAATGGGGAGGTTACGATTTTTATGATGGGGAGGATCGGGCAAAGAATGGAAAACTGTCGAGAGGACCTGATCGAATACCGAAAACCTACGACTAATTATTGTTTGATGTCAAATTTACTGTTTGTTTGGGATACTGGGTTGGGCATGAGAAATATTCGTGTAATGTAGCCTAAAGACATTTTTCGTGTATTTAAAGAGTAACCCACTTAATGCAATTTGAACAGTCTCGTAGATTCTGCCTCTGTGTGGTTCCTATGATTTCTGTGTCCCTGCAGTAAATAAACCTTGGTCTTTGACGCCGCCATCGAGAAGCCCGTGTCTCTGTTTATTTGTGCACCGGGACAGGAGGAACTCAGGGGTCTTCGGGTGTTGTTTCCCTGACACCTCTGGACTCTTAAAAGTCCAGAACCTCAAATTGGCGCCCAACGTGGGGCGACATCATCCGGTACCGGTCCAAAGCCTGAAAAGTTCGAGAAGTTTCGTGTGAAGATTCCGGAGGGAGGTACCCCGCTTCATCGATCCCTGCATGTCGTAAAAGTGGCCCGACGATCTCTTCCACGAGGGTTCCCATTCCCAGACGGCTACAGAGGACCGCTGCCCTGACTGTCGCCCTGTCTTGGACCCGAGGTGCAGACCTTAGTACGGCGAGACGTAGACGGGTTCTCCTTGGTGACGTCTTCCACATTTCAGTTAAGTATTAAGTGGGCTACGCTCAGTTTGGTTGTTCCTTGTTGCTCTGGTTTAAATTCGTAGATTATCATTGGTTGCTCTTGTTTAGATAATCTTTGTTTTGGTATTGGTTCATTTTGGTAGGCCTAAGTTCTCTGCGCGTTTTGGTTGGAATTTGTCTTTGTTGTCATGACTACCAGTAGTAACTGTTTCTTGTCCTGGTTACGTTGCAACGGGGATTCCCGGTTGGAGGATTCGTGTTCGGTTCCTCCGATTGGAACTCCTACATATGAGCTCTATTGTAAACACGGTGTTGGTCCTATTGCGTATAATGAAGTATGGGTCCGTTATACCAGAAGAGATGGTGTCCTTAGTTGGCCGCCGCATGGTAGCTTCGAAACGGAAATACTAGACAATCTAGAAATGAAGTTGTTCAAGAAAAAAGCCCGGCCGGCAATGTTTGATTCTTTTCGCGTATGGCGCAAAGAAGCCAAACAGAGAGAAATTAGGAAAACAAAGAAAGAACAGAAAGAGAAAGGATTGACTTTAATGGAGTCTGCTAGGCAGCTGCATGTCAACGAGACTGAGAAAGCAATGGAGATGGCGAATAGAAAATATAATTTGGCAATTGATAAATGTTACCCTGTATTGCCATCATGTCCTATTAAGCCGATGGAGGATCATGAAAAGGATCCTCTGTTGTCTTACCTGTTGAATTCACCCCCACCGTATGCACAGGGTATTACAGTACCACAGTTGCTACCTGTTGTACAGCCAGCTGCTGGTCAGCCTGGAATAGTTGCTCCACTTCCTCTGATTCCAGCTCCTATCCTTCCCGTGGTTAATGTTCCTTCGGCACCCCCTCTTCCTGGGGCGCCCGTTCCGCCTTTGCCTGTCGTTTCGCAAACTGCTTTACCTGCTACTCCTACCCTTACTATTTCATCTGCTTCAGCTGTTCTGTCCCCGAACCCTGTGAACATTCTGACTCCGCTTTCCGTTCGTCGGAAAATAACCGACTCTGTAACTAATATCTTAACTCCTCTCTACAGGTCTTTAATTGAGACCCCCGTTTCTGACTCTATACAGAGACGTAGCCAGCTTCCTGGTCCCCAGGAACGAGACACGTTAGATTCGACAGCTCTTAGGTGGATGTCGAAAGCTGCGAAGTATGATGCACGAAGAGTGTTAGATACCTTTATGCAATGGAATGAACCAACCCAACGTTATGTTTTTGACGTGATGTGTTCTCTTGTGCGTGAAGAATGGGAAGATGATGATTTAGACTCCGTCCCCTCTGACCTGATAAATATTCAACAGAAATTTGCCGCAGGAATGGTGATAGGTCCAGAAGTAAGGGGAGCGATAGAAATGATTTTAGCTTATAGGGATGAGTCCCCTCTTCGAGCGACAAGAGACCCTGATGGTTCACCAATTACTACCAGGAAAAGACGAGGTCAATATCCGATGAGGGAAGTTCCGCCGATATGGCGGGATGCAGTTCAAGCTGATGCGGCTAATAATATTGCAGCTGCTCCAGCACATTTCCAGAGAGTGTGGATACACATCCCTTGGAAACAGGCCGAAGTGTTAGCCGTAAAACAAGCATTACCAGACCCACGTAAAAATCCTGCTGGTTATTACAAAGAGTTAACGCAAACAGTACAAGCGTGTGTCATGAATTTAGCAGACATTGAAATGCTATTTGGTAATGTGGTGCCACAGCCTATATGGGCCAAAATTCGGCAAGAGAACCACCCAGTCGCCTTAGGAGGTGATTGGGCAGCTATTATAGCGGCAGATGCGCAACAAATTGGCGGTGCCAAACCTGAACCTCTGATTGCTGCTTTACCTGGCAGAATAATTACTCTAATGAAAACGCTGATGCCAGCGTTACGAGTCAATTGGGATAAATTATCGGCATGCAAGCAAAAGAAGGACGAAAGCGTCTCTGACTTCTTCACTAGATTTGAAGAGACCTTCGTAGACCACAGTGGGCAAGATATGAGTACTGAGGGAGGCCAGAGATTGTTTGTCGACAAATTCGTGTTTAATTTACTACCTGAGCTTAGTAACAAGTTAAAGGATTCTGAAAGTGCATGGGCAGTGTCGACGACAGCACAGATACTTGCAACTGCTCAGTATTACGAGAATAGAGAGAAAGAAGAGAAGGAAAAGTCAGAAAAGAGAACAAAAGATTTAAAGACTAAAGTTCTTCTGCAACAGGCATATCCGCCTCGTTCGAATCAGTCAGATTTACAGCAGCGACCCCAGTTTCAGCCACAACCACAATTCCAGCAAGGGACGGCCCAAAGATTTAATTATGGTTTTCCGCGACAACAGTTAGCATGGAATCAGTGTGCTTATTGTAAAAAGGAGGGTCATTATAAAAATGAATGTCCAGTACTGCACCCACAAACTAGTGGTGTCCCAGCTCAGAGAGGTAATGTTGGGTTTATGCAAGCTCCTAGAGGTAGAGGACGTGGTAAGATGACACCACAGGCTGATCGCCAATCGAATTATTTCGATCAGCGAAATGCACAATCTGCGCAAACAGGTAGATCTCCACAGTATCATGTTGAAGATTACTATGATCATAATGAGGAGATTCAAAGAAGCGAGCACTAGGACAGCCGCAGGCAAAGAGAGGGAGTAGTATCAGTTCCAGTTGATCAGAGTGGACCTTATGTCGCAGTAGTTACCTCAGGCGTGGTCGAACCGTTTTTGTTGGATACTGGTGCGGCAAAAAGTTCAATTATGCATGCGAAACTCCCTGGCGCACCTTTGTCTGGCTTAACGAACACTTCGGTAGGATTCTCAGGCGCCCCTGTTCACAATCCTGTTTCTAGTCCTTTGTCAATATCTGTTGGGCCATGCGAACTAGAAGCACCCCTTATCTTAACAACCGGTTGTAATGAGAATCTGCTTGGTTTAGATCTGTTGAAACGCCTGCACGCGACACTGTACTGTTCTCCTTCAGGAGTACAGCTCACATTAGGCAAAAGAGTCATCTCTCCAATGTATATGTCGATGGATAAGCTCCCACCGGAGCTGCGTTCTCTCCCTGATACTCTTTGGGCGACTGGTCCTAACGATGTAGGCCTCTTGGAAATTCCCCCTTATGTGGTAAGTCTGAAAGCTAATGTTAAATTCCCACGAATCCCACAGTATCGGATTTCGAATGAAGGTGAACGAGCACTCTTATTGATTGTGAAAGACTTAATACAGAAAGATGTGATTGAGGAAACTAGAGGGAACGTCTGCAATAGTCCTGTTCTGCCGATTTTGAAACGTACCGACCCTTCCAAACCTCCAATTTACAGATTTGTGATTGACCTCAGAGAAGTTAACAAAATAGTGATCCCACAGTTTCCTGTAGTCCCAGATATCACCGCATTACTGACGTTAATTCCTGCCTCAGCTTCATGGTTTACAGTGATCGACTTGAAAAATGCCTTTTTCAGCATTCCCATAGCCGAAGAAAGTAGAGACATTTTTAGTTTCTCCTTAGGAGGTCGCAGTTTCAGATTCAAACGCGCTCCACAAGGTTATTGTGAAAGCCCTTCAATTTACAGCCAAGCATTGAAGAGTCAATTAGATGCCCTTGTACTACCTCATGGTGTTGCTCTGATCCAATACGTAGACGATCTTTTACTGGCTGCTGATGACAAGGAAACTTGGAAAGCAGCTACAATTTCTTTATTACGTCATTTGTCAGACTTACATCACAAGGTGTCACCTTCTAAACTGCAATATTGTTGCCAAGAAGTGACCTACTTAGGTCATCTTTTGTCAAAGGAGGGAAGAAGGTTGACCCCAGAGAGAATCAAAGCAATTTCACAGATGACTGTACCAAGCACACAAAGAGAAGTGCGTGCGTTTTTGGGTATTACGTCATACTGCAGGCAATGGATCCCAAATTTTTCTCTCATGGCGAAACCATTGGTAGCCCTGACTGGAAAAGGTGTTCCAAGCCCTTTGCCATGGTCTGATGAATGTCAACAGAGCTTCTCTGACTTACGTGATGCGCTGTGTTCAGCTCCTGTGTTGGGTACTCCTGACTACAGTAAGCCGTTTACTCTATATGTCCATGAAAGAGAAGGTTGTGCATTGAGTGTATTAACGCAACAATTTGGTGACAAACAGCGGCCTTGTGCATATTTCTCATCCACATTAGATCCGGTAGCCAGAGCGTTGCCAAGTTGTTTGAGAGCTACAGCAGCAGCTGCAGTGTCTATTCGACAGTCTGCTGGACTAGTCATGAACAACATGTTAGTAGTCATGGTTCCACATGCTGTGGATACACTCATGAATCGAACGAAAACTCAGCACCTCACCAGTGCTAGACTATCAGGCTATGAGCTGACGCTTTTGGCAAGTCATATTCAGATCAAGCGATGCAACATATTGAATCCAGCAACACTGTTGCCGACTACTCAGGAGTCGAGTGATTCAGAGCCCCATGATTGTTGTTTCAGAACTGAGGAAGAAACAAAAGGTAGGATTGATTTAAAAGACACTCCGTTACTAGATCCAGACGGCATTCTATATGTCGATGGGTCTTGTTTTAAGCTACAGAATGGTGATGTGACGGCCGCGTATGCAGTTACGACTTTGAGTACGATTGTTGAGACTGCAAGAGTAAGTCAGAATTCTGCCCAAGCTGCAGAATTAATTGCACTAACAAGAGCGTGTGTTTTAGCTGAGGGAAAGAGAGTGAATGTGTTTACTGATAGCCAATACGCCTTCGGCGTTGCCCACAATTTTGGGCGTCTCTGGAGAGAAAGAGGTTTTCTCACGTCCCATGGGACTAAGATCCAACATGGGCAGTTAGTCAGCGATCTATTGGAATCCCTGACTCTACCGAATGAAGTTGCAATTGTGAAGTGCAGTGCACATCGGAAGATTACGGATGATGTTGGCCGTGGGAATGCGTTTGCTGATGAGGTCGCCAAAGAGACGGCCAAGAACATGACGAGCCGAATGTATGTTGCAACGTCTGCAAGATGGATTGCGGAATCAGGAAAGTGTGAGAATACGATTGAAAGTGTGAAAACAATCCAGAATGAAGCAACTGAAAATGAGAAGAATGAATGGAAGGAGAAAACGGGTAAAATGGATTCAAGTGGATGTTGGGTCGATTTGTCTGAGCAGCAGCGTTGGATGTTACCTGATGCGTATGTACTTGCAGTAGTCACGATGGCGCATGGAGCGGCGCACATCAGTTCGAAAGGGATCTGTAAAATGTTAGCTCCAATATGGAAGAACAATGGAATTACTAAGTGTGCAGAAAGAGTGGTGAAAAATTGTATGGTATGCCTGATGCATAATCCTGGCAAGGGAACCCCAACCCCAACTGGCCATTTTGCTCCCCCTTCTTGTCCCTTTGAAGTGATTCAGTTGGATTATATCCACATGGATAGATGTAACAATCTCAAATACGTCCTAGTGGTAGTCTGTGCCTTCTCAAGATGGATTGAGGCATATCCGTTAAAGGACAACACTGCTATGTCCACTGCCAAAATCCTCCTAAAAGAATACTTCACCAGGTATGGTATGCCGCGGATTGTTTGGTCGGACAATGGAAGTGAGTTTGTAGGGAAAGTTATGAAGAGTGTGTGTGCGGGTCTGGGTATTTCCCAAAAATACCACAGTGCGAATCACCCACAATCAGCGGGTTTGGTTGAAGGGTACAATGGCACCCTGAAGCTGAAACTTGCGAAAATTCAAGCTTCCACTGGTCTCTCTTGGCCAGACGCACTGCCTTTAGCTTTACTGTCCACCAGAGCGACTGTACACTCTCGAGTAGGGCTTAGCCCATATGAGATTGTGTTCGGCCGCCCTGCTAATGTTTGGGGAGTCCCTAGGCCAAAGGAATTCAAACAGATTGAATACCCAATGTTGATTGATTACCTTCATGATCTGACTGCTAAATTGAGCCTTATTCATCAACAGGTATTCGAATCCTTGCCTAAACTGCCGGAGAGTCCAGGCCACACGTTGAAACCAGGCGACCAAGTGGTAGTCCGGAACTTTGAACGTACTCGGAACCTCCAGCCAAGATTCGTGGGTCCGTTCCAAGTCCTCCTCACAACAAGAACTGCAGTCCGCCTAGCTGGAAGGAAAAACTGGGTGCACGCCAGCCATACGAAGCGTGTCCCTCTTCCACTCCCCTATGATAACTGGGTTAGACAGGGAATTGGTATATCTGAGACAGAACCTGTTCCTAGGCACATCCCTTTCAGTGATGCAGAGTACATAACGGACCACCCACGAACGGGAACACAGAACTTTGACACCCCAGCAGGAACCGCTCCTTTGAATCCTGAACCGAGTACTGTACAAAGTGAACATTTGTCACCTGTGGAGTCGAACATTTCCGCACCTGTAGACCAGCTATTTCAAGACCAGACAAGACCCGGAAAGTGCAGATATAGTCTACGTTCTCATGTTATGAACTAATGACATTGCATAATTACCATTCTGTTTGAAAACTGTTTTGATCTTACTGCATTCCATTCAGTCAGGAAGTTTGCTCAAAATTTTTATCTTTTTGTTTTTTTTTATTGTTTCTCTCACCTTGCCATCTGGGTTACCGTAGGGTCGTAACGTGTGCCTTGTTTTAATTTGCAGGGAATCAGACACTAGGTCGGTTTCTTCTGTTTGTCTTGGGAACTCCCAGGATAAACAGAGGCAAGTTTTTAACAGGTACAAACCATCCGTTGCGAACGGTTGTAGAAGATGGAGCTTCCTGAATTACGATGGGTTAATGTCATAAATGTGCACAAGACAAAGCTATATGACATATTGTATAGCAAATGTTTTCTAATGCAATGTACTCTGACACTTCTAATTGTTTTAATAACTTTGGTAGGCGGAATTATTTTTGGTATTCAGTTGATCTTTACACCTGTTGCATCTACAGTATCTCCCCATGCTCCTGTTTCTCCGACTGTTGTTTCTCTTCATTCTTTCCATCCTTTTCCTGCCCACGAGCAAGCTCGACGCTCTGAGTTTATAAATAACACTTTCATTCAACTCTTGCACCAACATCAACTAGTGGTTAATACAACAAACTGCTGGGTGTGTGGTTTGATACCACATACCATGGACAAGGGCATCCCCTATTTGGTTCTGCCTTTTAGTTATAATGGATCATTCTGGGCATTTCAGACCATGTTCGCTTATGCCCTAGAGACCTATCCTCCACGACCTCCGCGTTCCACCCGGTATAACTCTGCTAACAGAGCCTTGGTAAAAGGGATCACCGACATGGTGAGAGATGTCAATAATACTCCGTTCATTCCCAAGGATGAATTGCGAGTTTACATGGGTTGGAATGTTACGGAATATGGAATTACTCTGGGTGAGAACAAACGTAAGAGCTCAACTCCGATCTGGGTCGTACCCCACCAAGGTCAAGTCTGTTTGCAAGGAAATGGGAGGAATCCGAAAGCTCGACTAGGGAAGAGTGACTGTATCGAAACATATGTTTTTCCGTCACAGTCTTCCCCGGCATTCTTAGCTGCTAAGGGTACCTATTTTGTTTGCCAAGACAGAGCATACACATGGCTGCCTGCTGACTTCTCAGGCTCATGTTACATCGCTCAACTGTTACCTCCGACATATACTGCTGCACCGGACTATCACAAAACTAGAGTTGTGAGAGGTGTTTTCAGTAAAGAAGATACTGCTGGCCAAGAAGCAGGAGACTTTTGCAAGGGTTTCCTCCCATTCTGGGGGCCTATGGCCAACAGTAGAAACTTACGTCAACTAACACGGGTAGTTGAATCCACTATCACTGAAACGGCGGGTGCTCTTAGTAACCTGACAGCTGAGCTTCAAGCGGATCGCCTCATGACGTTACAGAACCGTATCGTCCTTGACGTATTACTTGCAGATCGAGGTAGAGTATGTAAGATGATCCAATCAAGTTGCTGCGTTTTTATTCCAGATAATGCGCCAACAGTATACAAGGCCATCTCTAAGTTACATAAGATTTCTGACTCTATTCATGTAGAGGAAGGTGACTGGTCATTAATGGGATGGTTCTGGAGCCTTTTGTCTGCGTGGGGATGGAAGGTTCTGATAGTCACTGGTGTTGCATTAGTATTTTTATTTTCGTGCTGTCTCATTGTTCAGTGTGGTCCTGCCTTATGTAATCTCTGCATTTCTACATGCGTAAGAAGACCACCTGTTTTTAGAGATACGCCACGGGATAGAGTAATGCTCCAACAACATATCAGTGACCTGATGAACATAGAGATGGACTCTGACATAGAGTGAGTTATTGCCTATGTAAGGGCAAAAGGACGGTCTGAGGTTCTGTAGCGATCCGAACCCGTGAATTCGGTATCGTAGTACTGACACGATTTTGGTACCAATGAACCGCAAATGATCCATTATATACATGACAGTGTTTTCGCTGCGCAACTAGCATGAATTCACTGGAAAATAGGGCATTCTGTCATAAAAGTCGTGGCATCCATTTTAGTTACGGCATCCATTTTGTTTCTTGCCCTCACATAGTCAATGAACGGACGATGACCCCGGCAGAGTCACCTTGTTAAGGACACGTAAGCTCGAGCCCCGAGAAAGGCTGACGCTGCATGACTAGGCAGAATCAAGCTACCTCCCTTGCCTGAGGCCACTCCTGCTATACTGGTTCTCGTGTCCGTTGTCCTGACTGAAAGGCCGAAGACGGTAGCCATGCCCGTTTATGATCCATAAACACCTCTTATCCTACATTTCAATCCTTTGTACCTGGCTCTGCTCTTTTCCTTCTGGGCTTTTACAATGGGGAGGTTACGATTTTTATGATGGGGAGGATCGGGCAAAGAATGGAAAACTGTCGAGAGGACCTGATCGAATACCGAAAACCTACGACTAATTATTGTTTGATGTCAAATTTACTGTTTGTTTGGGATACCGGGTTGGGCATGAGAAATATTCGTGTAATGTAGCCTAAAGACATTTTTCGTGTATTTAAAGAGTAACCCACTTAATGCAATTTGAACAGTCTCGTAGATTCTGCCTCTGTGTGGTTCCTATGATTTCTGTGTCCCTGCAGTAAATAAACCTTGGTCTTTGACGCCGCCATCGAGAAGCCCGTGTCTCTGTTTATTTGTGCACCGGGACAGGAGGAACTCAGGGGTCTTCGGGTGTTGTTTCCCTGACACCTCTGGACTCTTAAAAGTCCAGAACCACAGACCTTCTACGGCAAGGTGCGCTGGGGGAGGCGTGGGTAGGCATTGCGCGGGCCCTGCGGGCGGCTTCCGCGGGCGTTGCAACGGTGGTGGTGGCTTGTTTGGACGAGCCTCCACCATTAGGGAGAGGCGCGTTGGGGCGGGGGCAGGGCCTCGGGAAGAAGAAGCCTGGGCGCGGAGGTCGACGTAGGAGCCTGCCTCCGCGACGTGAATTCCCCCAGCTCGAGTTTCGAGCGCTCGGGGCGGGGGGCCTCTCAAGTTACCGGCTGCTGCGGGAGAGCTGCTGACTTTGTCTGGGAGAGCGCAAGGAGTGGGCAGGGCGGGGGTTTGACCGCAGAACCTCAGCCAGGCCTGTCGGTTGCAGGAGTGACAGGGGTGCAGAGCGCGGAGGGTGCGGGAGTCAGGGGGGGCCTGGGGACCCATGTGTAAGGCTCTGAGGGAGCATCCCAGTGGCAGATAAGGTCGTGGGGCATTGGGAGGAAGCTCCCATTGACCTATCCAGGGGATCTCGAGTGGGCACCCCGGTGCCTGTGGGGAGAGTGGTGGAGGCCAGTGGGGTGGATGTCCAGGTCAGGGGTGAGTTGGGGGCCACAAATCTTGTTGCGGCGTCGGTGTCTTGGTCGCAGTTGCCTGACAGAGGGGTCAGGGGCTATGGCCCCCCACCTCCTTCCCCGGTGGGAGGCTTTAGCTTGGGAAGATAGGATCAGGGAACGGCGCCTCTTGGTCCAGCAGGCAGAGGCGTGCCGGGCGGAGTTGGATGCGGCCAGGGTTGGGGTGGTCTGGGAAGAGGTGGAGGAGGTGCCCTCCACGCCTACCTTGCAGGAGGAAAGGTGGGTGGAGCAGGAGGAGTACGACAGGGCAGAGAGGGGCAGGTTGGGGGGTGGCAGCAAGAGGCCACAGCCCAAGGCAGGGACGGCTAAGGCGGCTTTGAGACCCGATGGTGCTGGGGCCTGCCCAGGTTGGCGCGACCTGGGGGGTGGGTGGGTGATCCAAGAGTGCGGGGTGGCATGGTGGGGCGCAAAACGACCTCGGGATGCAGGCCTGAGGCAGCAGGGGGGTCCGCAGCGGCCATCCCTCTGGCGCGGGAGCGGGCAACGACGTTGTGTATGCAGTGCGGGGGTGTTTTGAGTGACAAAAAGAGTAAGGGTGTGAAGAGAGCGGTGAGAGAGGTTTTGTGGGCGCCTGTGGATGTGGAACATGAGGTGGAGTTGGATTAGGATGAGGAGAGTGATGAGCTGGAAGACGGGGAGGTGAGGGATGATGATGACAGGACGGGGGGTGCGGTGCAACAGTGGTATTGGTGTTTTGCAGGACCCCAAGTTAACGAAGGGCAAGGCGAAGGCTGTGACCGCCAAGACCACCAGCACTAGAGGACGGCCCGGAGAGGCGCACTCGTCATTGGCAGGTGAGGGGACATGGTGGGCTGCATGGGATGGCGAGCCCCACAGGGGAAGGAAGAAAGCTTGCCGGTTGGTGGGTGAGGGGGAGGGGTCAGTGAGGGATGTAGTAGGCTTGCCGAAACCTCTGACTAAGGTGGGTGACAAACCGGAAAGGGTTAAGAAAATGACCACGGCGGGTGTGCAGACAGATAAGGCGGAAGGGACGGACGAAAAAGGGGAAACGACGGAGGATAAACACCAGAAAAAGTTGCCCTACATGGGTTTGGCTATGCCCCTGGGGTCGCATTTGTCAGAAAAGATAAAGAATAGAATCTGGAAACACGAATATGTGGACATGTTTAAGTTGCTGCACAGGGAGGTACAAGCAAAGGAGGGTTCTAAGGAGGAGGAATGTGAGCTGACTAGGCGGCCCAGGATTCCGGTGACCATGGAAAATTGGACGTCAGCGTTTCTCATTTATGCTAGTATTTACTGCGAGAAACACCTGGATAGGGCCATAGCACTGCTGAAGTACATGGACATTATTAGAAAGACCCAGATGCAATTTGGGGGGTTTGCTTGGCTGAGCTATGATGAGGAGTTCCACGCCAGGGTTAGTGTGAATCCGGACAAGCACTGGGGGGAGGTGGATCAGGAATTATGGATGCAGTGGATTGCATCCACGCACTCGTCAGTGTCTACGCACACGGCCAGTGGCTTGCCGGTCACGTACCAGTGTTTTCCGCTGCGTCCTGCCCAAAGCGGGGCAGGGGGGAATAACGCTGGTGCGGGCCCACAGGTCAGCCCACTAAGCCAGGCAGTGGCAACACCGGAGCATGTTGGAGCTACAACAGGGGCTATTGCTCCCGGTGCCCGTGTAAGTTCAAGCATGACTGCTCCAAATGTGGTGGGCAGCACGCCCTTACCCAATGTTTTACCTTGGTCACGCCCTCCGAGCAGTGGCAAAATGTGAAAGGAAGGGGACGACCTGGACAGAAGAGCACCTACACCAGTTAAGACGGAGGCGATTCAGTAGGGTTTCACAGAGGGTTTTCGGGTGGGCTATCAGGGACCTAGGATGCGGAGATGGGCAGACAATTTGAAATCAGCCAAAGAATTGCTGGGAGTGGTGGCGGCCAAGTTGCAGAAAGAGGTGGAGGAAGGGAAGATTGCGGGCCCGTTTGTCAGCTGACCATTTGATGATTTGATAATCTCCCCATTGGAAGTTGTGCCAAAGAAGGAGAAGGGTGAGTTTCGCATGATACATCACCTATCATGGCCCGAAGGGCGGTCTGTGAATGATTTCATCGCAGAAGCAGATGTGAGGGTGCTCTACGCATCGGTGGATGACGCGATTCGCCTAGTGAGGGTGTGTGGGACGGGGCGGAACTGGCTGAATGTGATGTGAAATATGTCTTCTGTCTATACACCCCGCGGATTTCTCTCTGCTAGGGATGCAGTTTGCAGGGGCCATCTATGTGGACAAGGACTTGCCCATGGGGTGTGCGATTCCTTGCGCGCTTTTCGAGATGTTTAGCTCATTCTTGCAGTGGGCATTTACACAGATCAGCGGGCATCGCGACGTCACTTATTATCTGGATGATTTCCTGTTTCTGGGAAAGGCACATTCCGGGGATTGCGGCAGGGCCCTGTCGCAGTTCAAGGAGTTGGCACATCGGTTCGGAGTCCCTTTGGCGCCTGAAAAAACGGCTGGGCCTAGCTGCTGCCTGACGTTCCTGGAAATTGAGCTGGACTCTGTGCAGTGGATAGCTCGACTCCCTGAGGCGAAAGTGTCGGAAATGCGGGCGTGCCTCTTGTGGGCGATCGATGAAAAGCGGATCGCGTTGAGGGCGGTGCAACAGCTGCTGGGTTTCCTGAACTTTTCATGCACGGTGGTGAGGGCTGGCGGACGTTCTGCAGGCGGCTCAGCATGGCCATGTCGGGGGCAATTTTACCGCACCACCGGGTTCGGGTTTCCATGGGGGTCTGGGCAGACTTGAGGACATGGGTGACATTTTTGTCTGATTTCAATGGGGTGTCACTGGACTTTGAGGACGAGAGAATGGTTTGGTAAGTACAAATGTATTCTGATGCAGCAGGGGCAGCAGGTTTTGGGATCTTCTGGGACGGCAGGTGGTGTGCGGAGGAGTGGCCAGCTCACTGGGTGTGGCAAGGGAGGAGCATTGCGTTTCTGGAATTTTTCCCATTGTTGGTGGCTCTGGAGGTGTGGGGATCCGAGTTTCAGAGCAGGTCGGTGCTGTTTCATGTGGACAACATGACAGTGGTCGAGTTGGTCAACCGACAGAGTGCGAGGGATCTGAGAGTGCTGCGATTGTTGAGGAGTTTCATGCTGAAATGTCTGAGGTTGAATATGGTTTTTAGAGCCAAGCATGTCCCTGGGGCGAATAATCACATAGCGGATGCTTTGTCTTGTTCGCAGTGGCAGCGGTTCCGGCGATTGGCACCAGGAGCGGATCAGTTCAAGACCGAGCTGCCAGTCGGCATCTGGGCCTTGGGGGAGTGAGGGTGATAGGCCTGGTGAAGAATTCTATAGCTGATACCACAAGACGGACCTACAGACTGGCATGGGCGGAATTTGGAGCCTTTATGGGATGGAGCGGGGATTCTGCTTGCGGAGATCGGTCAACGGTGGAACAAGGAGTGCTGCAGTTTGTATTGCATTGCATTGACAACGGGCTGTCTTCCGCGACGATCTCGGGCAAACTGGCGGGAGTGTCGTTTTATTGTTGTTTGTTTTTTGGTTTTGACCCTACCAAAGATGTGATTATTAGTAGGGTACTCAGAGGTTGGGGTAGGGAAAGTAAGGGTGGGTGGGTGTTGAGGGAGGCGATTACGTTTGATTTGTTAGTTAGATTGGTTGAGGGTTTGCCGCTGTGTTGTGATGACGCTTGGGAGGCCCGGGTTTTTCGTCTGTGCATGGTATGGATGTTTTTTGGGGCTTTCAGGGTCTCCGAGCTGCTTGGGACATGGAAGATGGGTGGCAGAAGGTGTGAGGAGATCCGGTTGGATGAGGGTCGTCTGGGGATTTGGTTGGGGCAGTCTAAAACAGATCAGTTGGGGAGGGGCAAGTGTGTTTGGTTGTGTGAGACTGGGGGTGAGGGTTTGTGTCCGGTGGCTGAATGTCGGGACTTTCTGCGGACCTCGTGGACTGTGAGTGGTGATATCTTTTGTCACGCATCTTGGGCAAAGGTAACGGCGAGCCAGTTATTGGCGGTGTTGCGCATGGCATTGCAATGGTTGGGGCTGGACCCGGCGGGTTTTGGGACGCATTCCTTCTGTATTGGGGCGGCGATGGCAGCGGCGCGGCTGGGGAGGTCCTGGGACAGAATTCGGCAGATTGGGAGGTGGAAATCTAGGTGCTGTGAGCGTTATGTCTGTAAATAGGGGGCTTGGCATAGGATGGGGCTTAGCAAAGGGGTGATTGGTGGATCATTTAGGCTGTGTTACTAATATCTTTTTCTCCCGTAGGTTGCGTGGGTGGACTGGGGGCCAAGACAGTCACTTGGATTGTGGGGCATTCGTTCCTGCATTGGGCCTCCAAGTATGCAGAGCAACAGGTGTACGGCCGTAACCTGGGACTCAAAGGACAACATCATGAGGTGCACCGGTGGGGAAAAGGGGGGATGCGATGGGGGGCACTATTGCCTTGGCTCGCGAAAATGGTTCCCCCAGAAAGGATGCCCTGATCTGTTGATAATTCATTTGGGAGAGAACGATTTGATTCGGCTGTTGGGTTTGGCGCTCTTACAGCTGATGCAGAGAGACTTGGAGGTGCTGAAACACAGGTTGGCTGGGACATGCATTGCCTGGACTGAATTTGTTTCTTGTAGAGTATGGAGGGGGGCGATCAAACAGGGGGTGTGGAAAAAGCAAGGAGGAAACTCAACAGGGCGATGCAAGTTTTTTGTGGGGAAAAGGACATTCAAGTGATTGCTCACACTGGACTGCGACTGGAGGAACCACTACTGTTTAGGGATGACGGGGTGCAGCTTTCAAGACTGGGGAACGCGTATTACATGATGGAGATGCATGACATGGTGAGCAAGTTGTGGAATGAGGCGATTTGGTGTCACAGGAATGCCTGAGTGGGTGGGAAGGAAAGATGCGCAGTTGGAGCGCAGGGTGGGAGGGGGCAGGTAACCACCCTAAAAGGGGGATCCCTGGTTGGCAATACTTGGGAGGGGGGAGTCAATAGCGGGCATACCCATCCCTCGGGGGGGGAAGAGTGAATGATGGGGGGGTGTCAGAGGCATGAGGGGAATGCCAGCTGATACCAGGGAGGATGCTAGGAGAGCTGTGGAAATGGATGAAGTACGGAACGGGGCATGGAGTGGTAGGAGAAGTGAGTTAGGAGTGGGTAAAGAGAGTGAATGGATCAAGAGTGAGTTTGGGGGGTTGTTGGGATTGCTGTTGTTGTTATTTCGTTATTGTTTATGTTGTGCAGCCTGGTCCTAATAAATGGCCTTTTACGCTCAAGATACCAGCGTGGTCTGTTTATTGCGCGATGGTGGGCCCCGGGGGAAGCACAGTCGCAGACTCGTCTTCCCCCGGGGTCTTTCACGCAGGGGAGGACCAGGCAGGGTCAAGGGGTGGGTATAAGAATGCAGGGGAGGAAGGGAACTTCCTCTTCCTGCATTCTCAGCACCATCGGGAGGGACAGTTTAGAAAGACCGCCTACCCACCCTGCAGCTACTAGGGTGCGGGGGTAGGGTTGGTGAAGCGTGCCAGTTTAGGATGGGCTGCAGGGTTGGTGATACTTGGGAGGGGTGGGGGAGTCAATAGCAGGCATACCCATCCCTCGGGGGGGAAGAGTGAATGATGGGGGGTTACGGAGGCATGAGGGGAATGCCAGGTGATACCGGGGAGGATGCTAGGAGAGCTGTGGAAATGGATGAAGAACGGAACGGGGCATGGAGTGGTAGGAGAAGTGAGTTCGGAGTGGGTAAAGAGAGTGAATGGATGAAGAGTGAGTTTGGGGGGTTGTTGGGATTGTTGTTGTTATTTCGTTATTGTTTATGTTGTGCAGCCTGGTCCTAATAAATGGCCTTTTACTCTCAAGATACCAGCGTGGTTTGTTTATTGCGCGAGCCTTCAGCGAGGGCTGGCCGCTGCGCTGCCCGGGTGAAGGTGGGGGGAGACAGTGGGGAGGGTCACGGCCTGTCGGCCTCCCCCGACGGCAGAGGCATAATCCGGAGCCGTATTTTCCCCCTCCCCCTACACACACCTCTCAGCGGATGCCTGAGGCCCTTTCCCAGGTACTAAAGACCGTGTAGGGTCCCGTACGCATGCACACGGTACGTGAGAGGTGGTGGGCGAGCCACTGAAAGCTTGAGCCAGACTCTAGTCTGAGGCCTGGCTCTGGTTCAGCTCGAAGCCCTGTCGGAACCTCGCTCCCATAACGAGCTGAGCCTGTCTGTGGCTCCTGCCCCCCCCAGCCCCCCCTTTCCTTTTTCTATTTTTGCAGCCAGAACTGACCACTATGGAACTCGCAAATCACTGACCCTCCCCGTACTTATAAACAATGCATGTGACCTTGTGTAATGTAACCAGTGCTCACGTAGAGCGCCTCCAATACCTTTGGGTGAAGTTCACAATATATTTTAAAAACTGCAGTAGAGTGGCTTAAGAAGTAAAAACAAATCTGTAACATACGAAAAGTCAAATACACACCCATTTACTGGCTGATTTGTACAGAATGAAACCAGAAAACTTATAGCAATAGCGGCCAGCCTGCTTAAAACGTGTGATTCTAAGCAAATATTGTATTTCAGCAAAACTCCTGTTCATGTATTATCGTGTATAAAAAAGCACATTCGAATATGTGATTTCAGACTACCAGTTGTACAAAATGATCACTTTTAATGAGTACTTCTCAGTGCAGTGCTATAGTGTGCCTTTTGTAGTAAACGGTTTCAGATAAGGAAATACACCTTTTGAACTTCGAAGAGACATTATCATAATTTACGTGGCTTGTGCTGTGGTTTACATTAGGCGTATTATCAGGCCTTGGCTCGTGCACATGCTCTAAGATCAGAGCCAGACCTTTGGCTCAGCTCCGTATGGGCTCTCCTTGTTATTGTGTTGGCTTGCCCACCTCTACGTGGGCAAAACAGCCTCAGGAACCACCCAGGATGAGATCGGAGATACTAGGGATCGAGAGAGTTCTCTGGATTCAGGTTCAGGTTTCATATGTCTTTATTTCGACTTAATATCATAAAATACGGTACACACAAGGACAATAATATATACATACATTACATTGCATTAAAACATTAAAAACCGCCTATATTCAGCATTTAAAAAAAACATTAAACAAGATATTATAGACTTGATATATGAAGAACCCTTATATTACGACAAAACAAAACAATCATGCTACCTGGAAATGTCTGGCTCTAATGACCCAAGCCCACCCAAGGAACTTTGCAACACCTACTACCACAGTCTCCGAGGTATTGGTTTGCAGAGTCCACAAGGCCTCTGAGCTCCTTCTCAATTTCAGCATTTGACAGATGGGCCTAATCCATCTATGCCTAGGGGCATGATAGGCAGGGCATGCAAAAAAGAAGTGCCCCACACTCTCCTTGTGGTCACTACACCAAGGACAAAATTCATTTGAACCAGACCAATTCCTAGAAAAAGACCTTACAGGTAGGGACCCAACTCTAAACTGATGGTATAATGTTTTATCCAGACTCTTAGTAATAGTGTCCCAATAGTTTTCCAAAGAGGAATCGGTTTTAAATACCAAAAATCTACCTGTTAGGGTAGCAGCACCTGACTGTGCAACAGAAAGGGATCTGGCAGAAGCCCAATAAAGTGCTTTAAAATCTTGTTTAGGGGGGAATACATTAGAACCCGGGGAAACCCAGAGTTGACTAAGACCCATATCTTCCAAAATTAGTTTCACCTCACGTAGCCATGGTATATTCGCAGAGCCCAGAGATGATCTAACTTCCGCCAATTCGCTGGCAAAAGGACTGAGATCCGGCGACGTCCAGAGCCGTCTCCACAGTGCGACTAACCGATATCGAGCCATCTCATTAATGGGCTTACAGCCCATATCTAATAAGAGGGGTTTAATCGGTGTGGATTGGGGGAGTCCTACCAGTTTGCGCATAAATTTGTTCTGGACTTTTACCAAGGGGGTTAAATCCATATACCCCCACAAGTCAGCCCCATACAAAATGGCAGAGCTAATTTTAGCCTCATAGATCTTAAGTACAGGTGTAACCCGTTTAGTTAAGGACATTTTTTGCTCCTGGATTAGACAGCCCGAGAGGCGGACAAATCTTAATTGAAGGGCTTCAGCCTGGGGTTTCCAACGTAGGCGATAGTCTAAGGTTACTCCAAGGTAGGTCATAAGTTCCACTTGTTCAAGACTTACGCCATTCATACTAATGTGGCTTTTAATGGGGTGATTTTTCGTTAAGACCATAAATTTGGTCTTGCTCACATTAATTTGCAGATTATTAACTTGACAAAACTCCTCAAACCTATTTATTGCTATTTGCAGCCCCCTTCGTGTCTTTGAGAGGAGTAAAGTATCATCTGCAAAGATGAGCATAGGGAATCTTGTCCCAAACAATATAGGAGCATCAGTCGGGGTGTTATCAAAAAACTTCACCATCTGATCAATAAACAATAAAAAAAGGGTGGGTGCCAGAACGCACCCCTAGCGAACACCTCGCGTTACGGGGAAACTATTTGTCACCTGTCCTTGGGCTCCCCATCTCACCCTGGCAAAGTTGCCCTCATGCAATCTAATAATAAGTTCAAGGAGATCCAACGGCATCCCTAAGTTACCCAAGACTGCCCACAGTTTTGCCCTAGGCACAAGATCAAAAGCGGACTTAAGGTCCACAAAGGCGGCATAAATGGATCCTCCGCCCAACAGCACCACCTTCCAGTAAATCTGAAGACCTGGTCGATGGTGCTGGTACCTGATCTAAAGCCAGCCTGTAGTGGGGAGAGAATGTTCTCCATCTCCATCCACCCTTGAACTCTAGCAAGGACCATTCTAGCAAAAAATTTCTGCACAGAGTCGATGAGGCTAGTAGGGCGATAATTCCCCGGGACCGAACGGTCCCCCTTTTTAAAAATGGGAATAATTTCCGCCCCTTTCGAAGACTCTGGGATCCTAGCCCCCCTTGCTATGGCATTTGCAATCTGAGTTATGTAGGGAATCCAGAGTTGGAGATCTGGATTCACTTCTTCCGCGTGACAACCATTAACCTTTCCACGCCCCCAACAGTGTGCTAACCTCTTCTTGTTTTCTCTGCCATTCTCCTCATTGTTTGTCTATAAGAGCATGTCCTCACTCCGAGCAACACACACACACAGCTTCAGTTGTGCTTCAAACGTGTAATCACATAGTGCAACACCTTGGCCTCAGGCTTCTTCAGAGCCAGACATAGCTGGAGCCCGGAGCGTCGCTGCCGTTACCTTATCCAGGCTGCGCTGAATATGCACTGCATTTACAACCTTACAGGTCGAAGTGCAGAAAAGTCAGCAGGAGCGCAGGGGCAGGAGTAAGAGGTGAGGGTGTTGATATGGGGCGATCACTATATTGCACTATATAGAACACCTGTTCTGTTGCACCGTCTGCCCTTCGCGTGCATGCATCTGTAAACATCTGTAAAATTTGTAAACATCAGTAAAAACTGAAAACTGAGAGCCTTACTTATGTTATAACAAACAAGGGGATACTGCGGTTACAGTATACAATCAGTGCTATTTACATTGCAAATAACAATGCCTTTTATTTTTGTTGGCACGGTAAATGAGAATGCTTTTTATTTAAGTTTTAAAAACGAAAACAAAAATAAAAGGCATTGTTATTTGCAATGTGAATAGCTCAAACTCGCGTAAATGCGAGACCTATTCCATTGAGATGAAATATCGCCAGTGCACGGATCCCTTCATTTTGTGACAAACGATGTCTGCTTTCAGGTGAAGTTGCTGTCCGTTCAGTATTCTGAGGTGCTTTCATCTGCGCCAGTCTGGGTGTTTGCTCTTTGACCTGATATATCTAAAGCGCCCTTTCTGTTGGTATAGATGGTGAGGGTCTTTGCATTTTTTAAGCTATTAGTATTGTAAATAAGAATTACTTGTATTTATGTTTTAAAACCCAAAACATAAATAGAAGGCATTGTCATTTACAATGCCAGTCGTTCAAAATCGTGTGAATGCGAGACCTATTGTATTGCAAATGCTTGTTGACAGAAGGGGTTAGGTCCTCAACATCCTCCAGGTTCCCTGTAAAATTCTGTCCGAGACCTAGGCCCCTTCTGGCTACAATAACACAATCGTTTCTCACCAAGAAATCTACCGTCAAGATGACACGTCGGCTCTGTGTAAAATTCCTCAACAAATAAATGAATGCATGCTGCCTCACTAATTGATGGGTTGCATTAATACTGATAACTAGTAAAAATCATGTTTTTTGGTAAAGTTGCTAAAATATTCTCACCATATTGAATCACAAAAAGTTCAGCGTAGAGGAGTTCTCAATTATAAATTTGTTTACAAAAGTATATTTTTTGATACAGAAGCTACTAAAGACCTGCCAGAGCTCCTCGCTATCCCCCAGGACACATCAAGAAAGGCACTCCTTTGTCTGAACTGGTGTTTTATTATTTGTTATTAGAAATTAAATCTAGTTCTTTATTGAATTACAGTAATAAAATGAACGACTATGTGTTATTCCCTGAACACCTTCCTAATGCCACGTTTGTCATGGCTCCATTCAGTGGGGATTTGTGTATCAAGTTTATTTTATTGAAGAAAATAAGCAAATCATAAAACTTTTGATTTATTAAAAAACAACACACAGAGAACTATGAAAGTTTAACAAAATATATTTACCTATAATATTCAATGCCAAAACGTTACCTTTTGAAATATGTTTTTAAAACATTGCTTTTGGGCACCATTCAATAAAATATATTCATGCCCTCGGAAAGCAGAAGCTAGAAACCTGTTGTAGCTGCGTAAATATTTAAGTGTCATTTCTGGAGATCTTTTCAAAATGTTATGTGTACTTTTCATTATTAGTGCTCACAGCAATGAGCCCAGTATGCTGCGAGTGACATTCCACAGCTGTAGAACCTGTGACTTGTTAAAATGTAGTTTTGTATTCGAGGCCTTAGAACTAATTTTTTTTTGTTTTAAATGAAATGAAAGATAATCTGCAGATATGTGTACATATGTCGACATTCTTGATAATGTTAATTTCTTCTTGTTTTTTTTTTCTTTTCAGCTTTCTAATTAAATGAAAAGGGATCGTGTGTCTAAGGGCTAATGTTTACACTCTGAAGATAACCTTTTACTGATGGCGCACAGGATATGCTCCCGCTGTTTAAAGCATGCTTGCTCTCTTGGTTTATTTGGTGTTTTGTGATAACCTACCATATTCCTGAGAAACAATAAAATGTTGTCTTGTGTTTCACAAAGGGAAGCTTTTTAATTATAAATGTGCCACTTTGGAAGAAAAGTATATTATAGACAGTATTGTGACTGTCATTGACATCAGTGGTTCAAACTTGAAATAAACATGATCGGAAATGGAAAATCTGTAAAGGTATTCTTATTTTGGTTCCGGAGAGATAGACATATCAATGAGTTATGGATACCATGGTTGCGTTTTAAATCATCAAGAACGGTTGCACATGGATTGAGAAGTTCTCAAAAGTAGATTTTTAGAGCTTTTAACGTTATTAAAAAGTTAGTGCATAAGCATCTACACTAAGTGACGGATTCAGAAACGCACATATGAGTAGGATAATTACTACCTATTTAGAACTACTTTCCCTACTCTTATATGCTTTTGTAAATCGTCCCCAACATTTTCAACACCCTGTTACAAGAGGTGCAGCGGCCACCGTCTTGTCTATTCGAGCTAATTGCATATTAATAGTCCCCTTTCAGTTTCTTTTGCACCAATTCGCAAAGACATATAACGGTACATTTAGTAGTTCTCCTGTAGTAAGTACTCTCGTCATCATGAATGATTTGTGAATCTGCAACCGAGTAAATTCGGGATTCAAAATGGCCTTTTATGTGAAACATTGATCTGTGCTGGGATACATACAATGGTGCACTTCTAAGTGAAACATCTGAAAGTGGGAAGTGTCTTTGCTGCCCGCGAATTATATTGTGCGCTTCGTGGGTACAGACCGGGCACAACTGCTGCAAAAAATCGCCTAATTTATTGTGGCTTTACATGTTCTACGGGGAGGGCTTTAGTGTTCCAAAGAGCATGAAGAGGCGGGTAGTATTGTGAATGTGGCCAACAGTACAAAGGTGCAAGTAATTAGGGACAAAGACACAATCCATAGTTTCCACAAGAGAGTGTAGGAATTTCTTGATATGCAGACCATTCCCAGTCCAAGAAGTAGGGTGACAACATTATGCTATGGAAGATGGTATTCTCGGAATCATGCGGTCAAGTTTGTGAATCACCTAAAGTGATTACATGTATTTCATCTGTAAGCACACAATTATGCATGCATAGACTTATTTCTTGTGAATCATGGTCTAAGATTGGAGGCACATTCTATTTTAGGTCTGGCGACAGCTGGACCTTTTAATTTTACTAAAATATGTATGATATACTTCCATGAAGGGACTTTAGCCACCTGTCTCCATCCATTGCTGTGTTGTTTTGTCATTCACATTTTGCTTCTTGCCACTACTGCATACAGCTTGGGGCGGTGGGGCTGCCTACTTAAGTCACTGGTTAGCTTACCTTTAACTTTACTCTTTCACGAGGCAGCAAATCTGCACACAAGCTAGTTAGCTTCACTGCCAGTGTTTTTGTTTATACTTAATAATTATTTTAGTGTTGCCTTTGTGTTTAGATCTTGATGTGATAGCATTATACTTCTGATGCACAGTCCATCTTTATCATATCCCTTCTCCTGGCAATGCTGTTGTAAATTCGCGTGTAAGTGTCTTGCAGAGTGCTTCTACTTCACATTTTACCAAAATGAGGTCCATTTGAAACTGTTATGTATTAAGTTATCCTCTTTCTACTTTCTTCTTTCTCACCTTTGTTTCTTTCCTTTTTTCCTACTTTCTTTCCTTCCTTCTTTCTTGCTTACTTTTCTTTTTGCTTTCCTCTTTCCTTCCTTCCTTTCTTCAGTCCTTCTTTCCTTCTTTGTTTGTTTCTTTCTTTCTCAAAGACAAGAAACTTGCATCCAATGCCAGACTGATTGACTTTTTTTGAGGTCTGTGTTACCCAAGACCTTTTGATTTAACTAAAATTATGTATACAGCATAGTTATGTGGTTTTAGCTAGACTTCATCCATTAGTCTGTGGTTGATATTAGTCATGTTTTTCTTTCATCCACTCCAGCATTCTTTAAGGGGCATAGCAACAGCCCACTTCAGCCATTGGATAGCTTCTCTATGATTTCAAGCATGCTGCCATTTCACTAGGAGCACATCTGGACACAAAATAGTTCCTTTCAGTGCCAGGGAGTACAATGGTAGTTTGTGTGTTTTTTATTCCAAAAAAAAGTGTTTTGCCTGCAGCAAATTATTTTTTGTTAGACTGATGAGGGCCTGTCATTTTTCCAAACAATAGCGTTTTGCAAAACACATGACAAAGCAAGAATTGTCAGAAGGCTGACAGCCAGCGCCAGACCTGATGGCTTTGCCAAAGCTTGTTCTATATTGAAGGTTGTTTTACATTTGTCCACTGGTTATTTTTATCTTTATTTCAGTGAGTTTCATATGTGCAGGTGTGGAAAGGGAATAAGGAGTGGTCATTAAAGGTTGTGAGTTTTTGAACATCTACAAACTTAGACATTCGGGGTTATTTACAAACTCTCTGACCTTTTACCTCCTTCGGAAAGGCTAGGCATTTGCTTCTTTTATGACCAGACAAAAAATCCTTCTCTTCTACTGGGTGGAAAGTGAACACCCCCTCAATTTGTGTGCGTTTTTTGGACAGTGGGTTATTAGTAGTGGTGAAATAGCATCTTCCGCTGGCAATAAGGCCACTAACACAGTCTAGGGCTCGGAATAGGTCTCAGAAAATTATTCCCATGCTCAGCACATGGTAGCTTGGCTGCGAGCAGGCAGGCTTAGTTTAAGAGACATGTATGTAAAGCATTTAAAAACACCAATTCAGTGACTAATTAGGGCACAACACGCAATTAAAATCCTACACCAATTTCTAAAAATAGAATATAAAGACGCCATAATTAACAAGAAACCGGAGATATGAATTTTGTACGATTTAGCACTATAGAGCACTTGGAAATCTATAGCATTGCTGGAGCAGAGTTTTCTGTTGAAAATTCATCGGGTTTTGAAGCTTCAGTTGTCTAAACATGGTAAAAATAAAAGTACTAATTTTAATGATTAATTATTTGTTTTGTGTAAATGTTTTTATTAATCAATACGTATATATTATCAAGAGAAAAACCGATAAAACCGACACGGGGGAAATGCTTTTGTATTGCTATTAATAAATGTGCATGTTTTATTAAATAAACGTTGCTGAGTGCTGTTTATTTTTAAGCACGAAACGCTTTTGAATTAATGCTTTTCTGTGTTGCTAAAGCTAGATAATTGCATACACATAAGGGTATTAGTGGGGTTAACACTGTTTAATCATTATGCTGTGGTAATGTTGTTTTGTCTCTTTTAATTAAGATGGTCTATTGTGGCCTATTGTGGCCTACTAAAAGATGGCTGACTTTTGAAGCCTGGGGTCGAGAGAGAATTTGTGATGGAAAAGGCCTTGCTGAATATGGACGCAAGTCATCTGTCCACAGTCCTTGCCTGGTTAAAACTTTCTGTGAGGACAGCAGCAGATCTGGGCATGTTTCCAGATGCACTGGACAGCAGCCTTGGCAGTCTTGGAAAACAAAGGAGCTTTAAAGAAAGACTCTAAGCTGTGAGCTCACCAGAGGAAATATGTGGAAGTTGAGAAGAAACATTTGTAGACTTAGTTCCTGTTCTGTCTTTTTATTTTTGTGACTTTTTCTGAGCGGAGATTTTTCAAAATGTAGCGATGCTACATCCTTTCCTTCTCGCTCTGCTCAGCGGTTCGGCGGATGAAGAGGAAATTAAATGTTTCTTTCCTTTGTTTGAATTATTATAAATATATTAGACCAGAGAGGGTTCCATTCCATTGCGGTTTTACTTTCTTCCCAAACCTGCGTTGGTGAGGATCGATGCTGTGAGGACGGTGACTTGGGAGATTTCTACCGAGAGACTTGTCCTGATGACCCATTCTGACATTTAGCTAGAATAGGTAATTATGAGAAAATGATTTATTCTGATTAATTTCTTTTGACTAATTTTAGATAAAGAATCATAACTTTAATATGGTGTTGGTGATTATTTCTTGTCAATTATTGAGTACTCTATTTGATTATTGATGTATAGATTGTTTAGATTATGACAATTGCAATAGCTAGGTCTTATCGACCTCGGTGTAGGTGTGGGGTTTAGGAGGTTCTTTCCACAGGTTCAATTCTGGTAGAGTATTTGAGTGTGTGTTAGTGAAATGGGCCCTAGTGTATGGTGAGTGTATGTGCGTGTTACTGTGAAATTACTCTATCCGTGGAAGTAGGGAGATTATATACACCCCAATCTGCATCAAGTTCCTGGTAGCAGAGTGATGATGGTTATTGATGATTGTCTTGATCTGATTAGATTGCTTGTACATTAGCTTATTGATTATTGATTATTGATTGATGTTGGTATATGTACTAATACTATATGTTGGAGTCGTCATGTTGAGTTATATGTAGTGCTCTGGAACTTGGGAGCTAGTAGCAGTTCCGTAGTAGGGCAGAGGGAAGTATATGCTGCTCTCGGGAAAGACGGGATTGTTGGTCCTGTATGTATGCAGGAAAATTCACATTGTCTGGGTTCGGAATCAGTGACATTGTTATATGTTACTATTAGAGATATTTCTGGTATATAAGGAGTGCGTATGGTAGTGAAGGTTATCTATGAAACTCTGGTTTTAAGTCCCAGGGATCCGTAAGGTTCGCCGTTAAAGCTTATCGCGGGAGAAGTAATAGGTATTCTCTGAGCTTGTTTGAGAAACTATGATGTGTGTTATAATTCTGTAGTGGAGCAGATTGTTCGCTGTTCTCGGGAAAAGCAGGATTCTGTGTGTATGTACTATATTTTCTTGTATGAATGTGCGTGAATGTTTATACATTTAGTTGATTGTAAGACTCTTTGGACAAGTCCTAGAGGAAACAGTTAATGAATGTATGTTAGAAGGGCAGAGTAGAGGGATGTGCTACTGTGTCAACGAGAGGTTTCTTGTGAAATAGATTTCTTTATTATTCTTTGGTTAGCGAAGCGGACAATGGAGATGTTTATATGTTGTAACTAATAGATTTTGTAGAAATTCGACACGAAGTCTACTGAGAAATTTTGTAAAGGAGGGGTAGACGACTGACAGGAGACAGGAGCGAGAAACTGCAGCGACTGCTGACGTCAAACAGACCGCGCTCTCATTGGATAATAGATCAGAATAGTGCTCGCGCTGAGATTGGTGCGTTGGTGTGAGCCGCGCAAGGATTGGTGGAGCTATTTAGTGACGTAACGTTCCAGGATTGGTGCGTTAGTATGAGTCGCGCTGTTATTGGTTGAAAAATCATATTGTGTAGTTGTATTACGGAAGGGATTAGAAAGTTTTGGTAAGCGTTAAAATGTATTACCAAGAGGAGAAAAAGAAAAAATCTTTGTTCAGAAAGATTAAAAATTGGTTCGACAAGGATAAAGATGTTAAAACGAGAGAGGGTGAATTGTTACCTCCATCGAAAACGCCTGCATCCTTCATGGCTGCGAGATATGGGTATCATACCTGTATATGGTTGGAGAATTGGGTTAGGTATACCAAAGAAGATGGAGTTTTAGCATTTCCAGAACATGGTTCATTTAATCTGGCCGTGTTGAAAAATTTACGGGAAAAGATGTTATGTCTTGACCCAAGGCCGACACAGTTCGAGGCTTTAGTGGAATGGGAAGAGGAAGTACATGAGCGAGAGAAACAGAGGTCTGGAGGCAACTATAGGTACATGTTTGGGAGGAGACATGGTCGTGAAACTCATCATGATCGAATGACGAGATGGCGAGATGCTAGTATGTCAGAGGGATTGTATCCTGTGAGAACAGTTGAAGAGGGAGCAGAAAGGGTTCCTGAGGCAGAAGTGAGAAGATATGGAGTTAATGAATATGAGGATGAGGTTTTAAATGACATGATTTACAAAAGACCACCTCCATATAGACCGGAACCAGAAGAGAGTACACCAATTGTTTCTCCGATAAGAGATACGCATTGTATCATTGAGACAGAAAATGTGACACCTGAGTTAAGAAATGGTAATCCTTTCAGGGAGAGAGAGAATAGAAGCAGTGGCGAAAATACGAGAGAATTAACCAGAACTACATCGGAGTTGACTGAAAAGATCAAGGAACTGACAAAAAATCTAGATGCTGTTACGGTACCAGTAACCATAGGTCCGGTTATGCCTGTTTTTGATAAGCAGAGGAAGGGTGAGAATGGTTTGGTTATTCCATATGTTGGGAATAGATTGACAAGTTTGGCTGGTCCTTCAGGAGATTCAGGAAAAAGGGCAGGAAAATTCAGACATAACACCTGTAATGAAGAATTAGAGGAGTCTAATTCAGGACTGGATGCTGGTGAAGCTAGTTGTTCAGGGATGCCGATTTTAGAACAGCAGAAGAAAGTGGTTCCAGTGAGAAAATCTACTGAAATAACAGCTGAGGACTTGAATGAATGGATGAAAGTTCTTCAAAAGAGGGATAAAGATTCACAAGCAATTGATGTTGCTAGGTTACGTGTAGAATTAGAAGAGCTTGTTACAGGGACAGTTCCAACAGAAATTCTAAAAAATCATCATGATGGTGAATTATTATTCATGTGTAAAAATATTACCTGGAGAGCGAGAAATACACATGACAGATTAAGAGCAATAGCAAATGACTATGGAGTTGACATTGATAAAGTGAAAGTTTTGCAGAAGTCTTACAGGATGGATTTCACAGACAAGGATATAGAAAATTTGAATGGTACTGGTAGAACAGGACAGATTAAAGAGATGATCGCTTTATTGCGAAAATGGGGTGATGTTGAAAAGTGGAAGGATAGATGGTACAAAAAGAGAGAAGAATCAGGGGATAGGACTTATTCAGCATTTCCTGTGAGAGAAAAGGAAAAAACAGTGGATACTTATCCTATGAGAGAAATACCTGGAGGAGGATATGTACATGTTCCATGGACCAGACAGGATATTTTGTCATTTTTACGAATGATTTCCCTCGATTGAGAGAAAAGCCCGTCGAGTGGTACAGGCAGGTAGACAGGTTTGTGAAATTGTCAAAAGTGCTGTGGATTGACCTGAATAGTCTGTTTGATATAATTGTTCCAGCAGACTTGTGGGCTGAGTGTAAAATAGTTGTGAGTTGGCCTACTGAGGAATATCCAAGAGATCAGAGAACAGGAGCACCAGATCCAGAAGTAATGAGAAAATATGAGCAGGTGATTGTATACTTGAAAAATAAAGTACCTCCAAAAGAAACAGACTGGGTTAAAATAGATCGAACACATCAGGAAGCAAAAGAATCAGTTCATGCTTTTTACGAGAGGCTGATACTGGCATTTAAACAATTCAGTGGAGATGAACACCTGGGTGACAAGGATTTGAGTCATTTTGTATACAGATTTTTATATGGCCTGAGACCTGAGATAAGTGAAAGAATTCGTGAGCATACTGTGGATTGGCAGAGTAAGAAAATAGATGAGATTCTGAGACATGCAAAATACTTCAGTGATGAGATTGAAGCAAAACAAAGAAAGCTGAAAGAGAAAGCAATGTGGGCACAGGTGAAAGTTGCGGAAAGACAGGAAGCACAGTTGGTGGAACAGGCGAATAATCCAGGAAATAATGCAGGGAATAGACCTAGGTATGCAGGGAAAGGAAAGGGGAATCTTGAGGAAGCAAAAAAGAAGTTCCCATGTCACAACTGTGGCCAACTGGGACATTGGAGATCGGAATGTACTAATCCACCATTAGTGAATAATGAGGGAAACTCCTTGAATCAACAGGTGCAGAACGAGGGAAAAAATCAACAGCAGCAACAGCAGAAAGTTGTGAGACAGCAGAGTCAAGAGCCAAAACCGCCCTTGCCGCAGAATAGAGGAGCACAAAAGTATAATCCGGATTCGGGATTCTACAATGATGAGCAGGTAAACAAACCAAGGCGTTCTAACCAGGTACAACAGTACTTGTTAAAGAATGAAGGGAGTGAGTCTGAGGGTGATTATTGACGGTGCCGAAGAGAGGAGGAAGAGTGCATACTTGGTGCAACTCTAGAAATAGACCAGACAGGACCATTTGTGGATGGGAAAATAAATGAAGAAGGTGTTACTTTTTTAGTAGACACAGGTGCGACAAGATCAACTGTCAGGTCAACAGATATTAGAAATCTTCCTCTCTCGGATGAAGCAATCCAAGTAGTTGGTGTAGCAAATACACAAATCAGAACACGTCTTACTGAACCAGTAAGAGTACAAATAGGGAAATTCTCAGACATGCACAGATTTATCGTCTGTGACACAAGTCCAGTGAACCTGTTAGGTAGGGATCTATTGTGTAAGATGAATTGTACAATTTTTTGTACACCAGATGGAATAGCTTTTGAAACACCAGATGAGGATGTTTTGTACCGAGTGACTCTAGAAAATAGAGAAAGTGAGTTAATTGGTGCATATGCTGTGTTTGATCCAGAGGATTTGCCTCAAGAGCTGAGAGAGACAGTGAAAAGGACAGTTTGGGATTTTACTGGAGAGGATGTGGGATTGATGAATAATGTAGATCCTGTGAAAATTTCAGTGAAAGAGGGAATTACTTATCCTAACATTCCTCAGTACAAAATGACACCAGAAATAATTGAGGGAATAACTCCTATAATTGAGAAAATGATTCAGCAGGGAGTTCTGAGAGAACTACTGAGTAGTCCGTGTAATTCACCGATAATGGGGCTAAAGAAGCCTAATGGGAAATTCAGGATCGTACAGGATTTGAGAAAAGTTAATCAAATTGTGGTGGCATGTTGTCCTATTGTGCCAAATCCATCAGTGATTTTGTATCAGATTCCACATGATGCTGAGTGGTATACAGTGATTGATTTGTGTCATGCTTTCTTTTCAATTCCATTGCATCATGACTGCCAGACGATTTTTGCATTTAGATTTGGTCAGCGTATTTTAGCATGGTGTCGTATCCCACAGGGGTATACAGAGAGTCCTTCAATATTCAATCAGTTATTGAAAAAGTCATTGGAGAGTTTGATCATGCATGAAAACTCAGTACTAGTGCAGTATATCGCTGACCTACTTGTGGCATCAAAGACACGTGAAGCTTGTGAAGTAGATACTATAGCTTTACTGAATCATCTGGCAGATGGAGGGTTAAAAGTATCTCCAGCCAAATTACAGTTCTGCAAGAAAGAGGTGCATTATCTTGGACACAATATTGAGAAAGGTCTGAGAAAAGTGACTGATGACAGGATCAAAATTATCAGAGAAATGAAAGCCCCCAAGACCCAGAGGGAAGTGAGAATGTTCCTGGAAATGGTGGGTTATTGTCGTCAGTGGATAATTAATTTTTCGCTGATAGCGAAGCCACTGATTAAGCTGACTAAAAGTGAGATGACAGACCCATTGGAACTAGATGGAGAACAAATGGCAGCATTCGAGGAGCTGAAAAACAGAATGTGTGAAGCCCCTGCTTTGGGTATGCCTGATTATGAAAAGGAGTTTGAATTGTACTGCAGTGAGAGAAATGGATGTGCACTTTCAGTGTTAATTCAGAAGCATGGATTACTGAGAAGGCCTATTGCGTACTTCTCATCGACACTTGACCCTGTAGCTGTGGGTTTACCAGGTTGTCTGAAATCTGTGGCTGCAACATGCAGAAGCCTAGAACAGAGTGAGGGAATCATAATGGGATATCCTGTAAGGGTATTTGTACCTCATAATGTGGCAATTCTTTTGACGAGAAGCAGAACTCAGTACATGTCACATAGTCGGTTGACTAAATATGAAAAAGTCATTCTGGGAGCATCAAATGTGACTCTTGAGAGATGTGTGAATGTGAGTCCAGCGACATTGTTGCCGGATATTGAAAATGTGGGTGTGAAAACAGAAGATGATCATAATTGTTTGGATGTGCTTGATTACTGTACAAAACCGAGACCAGACATAAGGGATTTTCCCTTGCATGAGAGTGATCATGTGTTGTTTGTGGATGGATCATGCCTGAGGAATGATGAGGGTGTGCTATGTGCAGCATATGCAGTGTGTAAGGTTTCAGAAGTAATGGAAGCATCATCATTGAAAGGAGTGAAATCTGCGCAAGTTGCTGAAATAATTGCAATGACAAAAGCATGTGAAATTGGGAAAGATTTGAGAACGACTGTGATGACTGATAGTCAGTATGGATTTGGAGTTGTGCATGATTTTGGCCAACTTTGGCTACAAAGAGGTTTCTTGACGTCGAGTGGGACTCCAATAAAGAATGCTGAAGTGATTGGGAAATTGCTTAAGGCGATACAGCTGCCGAAAGAATTAGCAGTTGTGAAATGTGCTGCCCATGGAGTAGGAGACGATTTTGTGACAGTTGGAAACAGATACGCTAACGACATTGCACAATACTGTGCAAGAAATAACCAATCTATTAATCGGGAACGAGAGAGTGAAATGTCTTTTTGTTCTGTGATGTTTACTAATGTCTTAGAGACATGGGATGAAGTGAAACAGTTGCAGGATGAGGCAGAGGAGGAAGAAAAGAAAGATTGGATTAAGGCAGGTTGTGCCCCGAGAGAGACAGACCATGTTTGTGTCTATAGAGATGGCAGACCAGTAATGCCGAACTCCATGCTGTCAGCAATGGCAAGGATGTATCATGGCCAGGGACATTTGGGGAGGGATGCGATGATTAGGTCCTTCAAACAAACCTGGTACAATGCAAAGTTCAGGACAATTGCAGAGAGTATCTGTCAAAGATGTTTGATTTGCCAGCAATTTAACACTGGGAAGAAGACAGTGGTGAGTCTGGGAACAATAGGCAGAGAAGGAGGTCCTTTTACAAGAATGCAGATTGATTTCATTGAAATGCCCCAAGTGAACAGACTGAGATATGTACTAGTTGTAGTCTGTTTGTTTTTAAGATGGGTTGAGGCCTATCCGACTAGGAGAAATGATGGAGTAACAGTTGCAAAGTTACTGTTAAGAGAGTTGATTCCTAGGTACGGATTTCCAGTAACGATTGAGTCTGATAGAGGTGGACACTTCTATAATGAACTCATGAGTTTGATTTGTGAAGCATTAAGCATACAGCAGAAGCTACATTGTGCATACAGACCAGAGGCTTCTGGTGTTGTTGAGCAGATAAACGGCACAATCAAGAACAGGATTGGTAAGATGTGCTTAGCCACTGGCATGAAATGGCCTGATGTTTTGCGTCTAGTGCTAATGACTATTAGATCTACTCCAGATAGAACTACTGGTTTAAGTCCGCACGAGATAATCATGGGACGTGCAATGCGACATGCATATGTACCTGTCAATAAGTTGATGACAATAACTGATGACATGATTTTGGATTACTGTAAAGGCCTGGCTGACGCAGTTCATTCTGTGTTTCACCAGATTGGAGAAGAAGCTACTACACTTGAGAAGAAGCAAGCTCATGATCTGAGTCCAGGGGACTGGGTGAGGATTAAGGTGCACAGAAGAAGAAATTGCTTGGTTCCAAGGTGGGGAAGACCAAGACAAGTCATTCTAACTCCGACGACTGCAGTGAAGTGTGCTGGTGTGAAAAACTGGGTGCATGCGAGTCATACTCTGAGAGTTCCAAACCCAAAGGATGGGACTGGTAGAGAGTATTTTGAAGAGTCAGATTCCAGTGATGATGAAGACCCAGAATCAGTAAGAAAGGATCAAGGTTCAGGAAAAGAAGCTTTCCCTACAAGTTCAAGAGAACCATTGAGAATTTCAGAAAAGAGATCTGATTCTGAAAGAGAGCCTGAAGTTCCAGAAAGCAGTAGAGGAAAGAGAAAAGAAAAGAGCAGTTCCACAGAAATTACTCCTGAATCAGAAGAGGAGGAGATTGAAGAACCACTTGAGATTATTTCTGAAGAAGTAGGGTCAGAAGAAGATAGAGAGGGACAGATTGCGGAAGACCCCCGAGGAGGTGTAGGGAATTCTTCTAATAAGTTAGGTGAAGGGACAAGTAGACAGCAAGAAGATTGCGTGTCGGAGACCCGTGGAGGGAAAGAAGTAGGGAAGTCTCAAAGAGTGGTGAAAAGGACTGTGGAGCGAAAGAAAACTGCTGAAGAACAAGAGCGAAAGAAAACTTCTGAAGAACAAGAGGCATTTGAAACAGAATCGGATGAAAGTGAAAGTGAAAAATCAAAGGGTCGAGTTCTGAGAAAGAGAACTTGGATTGGAGAAAGAAATAATACGGAGATAAGACCGAAAAAGGTCATAAGAGGAGATTTTTGGCCTAACAACAGAGTAAAGAGGCTGAGATACAGACTGATAAGAGGAAATACATCGAAAGCTGAACAAGTGAATGAAGTATCGAGTCAAAATGAAGTAAAAAGGAAGGAACAAAAGGAGTCAAGAGAACCTGAGGAAATAAAGAGAATTAGAAGTCCCAACCAAAAGTACAGATCACCGGAATGGTCTTATGTGGCACTGTCTGAAGAAGGAAAAGAAGAAACAGTGACTCGAGATAATCCGGAGGGGATCTTGAGAAAAGTGGTTGAGGAAAAGGAAGGATCTGTTGGAATCTTAAAAGTTATCCTGACTGACATTGGAGAAGAATCAGATGCACAGGATGTTGTTGATGATCTGATACAATTTGATGTTGCTGAAGAAGAAGGAGTGAAAAGTGATGAATATCCAAATTGAGTGAACTGAAGAAATCATTTGGAGAAAGTGAAAAGGAGAAAGTCTGAAATTCAGCTGTCTGAAGTAATCCAAAGTTTGAGTAATACAGTAGTGGAGTAGTAGAGGCTAAGTCAAAAGACAAGGTCAAAGTAGTAAAATGGTTAACATGGAGAATAAACAAAGTAGATGTGCCTTCTTAAGAAGATGGTGTAGAATGTGCTGCTGCTGTACTGGATTATTAATGCTATTATGGGGTATTTTAGCTTTATTAGTTACATTTAGAGTTTCAATAAGTACATTTGGAATACATACTGAGAATGAGACAAATGTAGAAAAGAATTCGCAAAAAGTAGTTCCAACTAGAATTAGTAATACTTACATGCATAAAGATAGGTCAATTAATGATTTTTCTAGTAATGTTTTTTCAAAATTGTTATAAGAATATGTGAAAACAATGGAAGTGTTACTTATCACCATTTACCAGCTACGTATGGAATTTCTTGTAGTGTATTAAGTAGTGTTTTTTATTTGTTAGGGAAAATAGATTATAAGATGTCTAACAAAGATAGTATTTTTGGGCACTTGCCAATGAACAAAGAGCTGAATCCAGCTAAAGAAGCTAACATTTTTGGTGAGATTTTTATTGAAAAAGAAGAATTAACATTAGATTACATTTTTAAGAATAATTTAACTTGTAGTTTGGAAGAAGAGGAGAAAGTTTTCCTGAACATGGTGGAGGAGCGGAGATTGAGCATGCATGAAAAAGCAGAGAAACATAAAGTGAGTGAGACAATTTGGGACATTGAGATGGGAAAAGAATTGAGAAATGGAGCTAGTCCAACTTTAGCTTTAGATGCACCACAGAAGGGTAAGCTGTGCATTACAAGAGGGAAATCCCAATATGATACATATTTTGTTGGGACTAGTGAGTGTCATGATACATACTTCATTGCAACAGGATGGGGTTTCAGAGGTGGAGAAGATACAATTTTTCCAGGAGTATATTATGTTTGTGGGAACAAGGCTTATTACAAGTTGCCTGACCATTGGTATGGCACGTGTTATGTGGGCCTGGTTTTTCCAAAGATTTTTCATATAGATAGAATAGAAGATGTAGAACATATTAATTTACTAATGCGCTTCAAGAGGGAAACTTGGTCTGAAATTGTGGGTGACATTTTTGGAGCTTTAATTCCAGCAGTGGGAATTTCTTTAAATGCTAATGGGATTCGGAAACTGTCGACAGTGGTGGATCGCTTATCGACAAATACCGCTGGAGGGTTTCTTTTGGTGAATACGGAATTAATTGCCGTACGTGCTATGTCTATGCAAAATAGACTTGCTCTTGATATATTATTGGCTAAGGAGGGTGGAGTTTGTGGAATGCTGAAAGTTCAACATTGTTGCACTTACATTCCAGACGAAAGCAAAGACCTGAAGGTCTATATCAAAAATATTACTGATTTGCATGAAGAATTGGTACCACTTGAAGCTGAAAGTATCTGGACTAAAATAGCTAATAAGGTGATAGCTGTTAAGAGTTTTATTGCAAAAATAGGTAGTACTATTATAGGTAAGATATTGTTTCCTTTAACTTGTATAATTGTTGCTTTATTGATATTGAGATTGGTGTGTGTGTGTTGTAAAAACAGGGGAGGGAGAAAGAAGTTAATTAAACGAAACAATGAAAAGAGAAATAAAAAGTTGAAAAGAGAACCACAAGAAATTGAATTAGAAGAATTAAGGGAGAGTGTTTACTTAGAAACAAAGAGGGATAATGAAAGAGTGTCTGGTGTGTAGTGTTGTGTAAGGAGGAAAAAGACATTTCAAATTTCTCCTAAATTGGGACTAAATTTCACTAATTTTTTTTTTTTTTGTGTGGATTATTTGGTGATAAAAATCACCAAAGGGGGGATTGCTGGAGCAGAGTTTTCTGTTGAAAATTCATCGGGTTTTGAAGCTTCAGTTGTCTAAACGTGGTAAAAATAAAAGTACTAATTTTAATTATTAATTATTTGTTTTGTGTAAATGTTTTTATTAATCAATACGTATATATTAACAAGAGAAAAACCGATAAAACCGACACGGGGGAAATGCTTTTGTATTGCTATTAATAAATGTGCATGTTTTATTAAATAAACGTTGCTGAGTGCTGTTTATTTTTAAGCACGAAACGCTTTTGAATTAATGCTTTTCTGTGTTGCTAAAGCTAGATAATTGCATACACATAAGGGTATTAGTGGGGTTAACACTGTTTAATCATTATGCTGTGGTAATGTTGTTTTGTCTCTTTTAATTAAGATGGTCTATTGTGGCCTACTAAAAGATGGCTGACTTTTGAAGCCTGGGGTCGAGAGAGAATTTGTGATGGAAAAGGCCTTGCTGAATATGGACGCAAGTCATCTGTCCACAGTCCTTGCCTGGTTAAAACTTTCCGTGAGGACAGCAGCAGATCTGGGCATGTTTCCAGATGCACTGGACAGCAGCCTTGGCAGTCTTGGAAAACAAAGGAGCTTTAAAGAAAGACTCTAAGCTGTGAGCTCACCAGAGGAAATATGTGGAAGTTGAGAAGAAACATTTGTAGACTTAGTTCCTGTTCTGTCTTTTTATTTTTGTGACTTTTTCTGAGCGGAGATTTTTCAAAATGTAGCGATGCTACATCCTTTCCTTCTCGCTCTGCTCAGCGGTTCGGCGGATGAAGAGGAAATTAAATGTTTCTTTCCTTTGTTTGAATTAATATAAATATATTAGACCAGAGAGGGTTCCATTCCATTGCGGTTTTACTTTCTTCCCAAACCTGCGTTGGTGAGGATCGATGCTGTGAGGACGGTGACTTGGGAGATTTCTACCAAGAGACTTGTCCTGATGACCCATTCTGACATTTAGCTAGAATAGGTAATTATGAGAAAATGATTTATTCTGATTAATTTCTTTTGACTAATTTTAGATAAAGAATCATAACTTTAATATGGTGTTGGTGATTATTTCTTGTCAATTATTGAGTACTCTATTTGATTATTGATGTATAGATTGTTTAGATTATGACAATTGCAATAGCTAGGTCTTATCGACCTCGGTGTAGGTGTGGGGTTTAGGAGGTTCTTTCCACAGGTTCAATTCTGGTAGAGTATTTGAGTGTGTGTTAGTGAAATGGGCCCTAGTGTATGGTGAGTGTATGTGCGTGTTACTGTGAAATTACTCTATCCGTGGAAGTAGGGAGATTATATACACCCCAATCTGCATCAGCATCACATTAGTACATCTGGTTGTGCTTGACCGCGTCAAAGTCAATATTTCAGGCCAACCGCGTTGGACCACGTTTGGATAACCATTGCAGTAGGCCTCCTTGAAATTTTACCTTCGGACTTTGAAACGTTTCTGGAGCTTTTTCTGCCGGGGTCCCTGGATGCTCTTCACCAGTCTGGGTTTGGTGAGGGTTCACTGGCTTGCATTCCAGGGAGCTCCCGGTCAAACTCTGGAAGTCGGACAGTAAAACCTTTTAGCAGGATGAACCAGCAGGAGAGGCCCGCTCGCGGTTTAAGTTCGCCGGCTTGACTCTCACAGTTGAGGAGCTTTTTTCCAAAGTTGCTCCAAACTTCTGGACCTTCATCTTGGAGTTCCTCTGGTGCTGCTAAGGGTCTGGAATCTCCAAGATGGTCCTTGAAAGTTTGGGGCTTCAGTTCCCACAATCCATTGGACAAATCCCTTACAAATCCAATAAATGCAGTCCAGGCTGGGGATTCTTGGTGGTGATTGTCCGGGTGAGCTCTCTTAACGTGTAGCTTGTAGAAAGTCCACTCTTTATTCCTCTTGATGCAAGGTACCTCCAAAGGCGGAAGTTCCAGATAATGCATCTGGTGCAGTTGGTCAGAATGCAGGGCATAATGATGCAAATAAAGTTTCCAGCTCGGCAAGCCTTCTAATTCTTTTAGTTTCAAGGAAAAGATCTGAGAGGCTCTGCCTTTGAACTTATTCAATGTTCTCTTGGGTCAAGCAGGAGGGCACTCCTGTCCAATGAGGTGCAGGGCAACACCCCAGAACATGACCACTTCCTCCAAAGTGTGGCCCAACGGTCATACAGAAAACACTATTCCTCCAAAATTTAATATGGCAAAAGTCTTGTGAGATTTTGGCCTGGCATATGCTGTCCACTAATTATAGTGGGCATCTTGCACCAGTCCAAACAAACCCTTATTGATGATAGGTTAAAGACAACCTTTATTGAAAGCTATCCTAGTGGTAGCTAAGTCTTGAAGGAATGTAAAGCAGCTTGTTTTACCAGTCTATAACCTCGTGAATGACCAAATGAAAGACAACCGCACCAGGTATATACATAAAATATATGTATTTATTTCTAAACACACCCTACTAGTGTCTTTATGAGGCTAGAGGTCTAAACACATAAGTTACACTTCAAATAGCACAGTAAAATAGCACAAATACACATCAGGCCCTAGGGGCGAGCCAAACCATATACTAAAATAGTGGTATTAGAGGGGAACAACCTTTACAACGCAACTTTTACAACGCACTACACTTACAACGCATTTTTTACAACGCAACATCCACTACAACGCATTCCATTAAATCGCATGACACTACAACGCATTTTTAAAAACTAACTTTACAACGCATTCCATTACATCGCATACTACCTTTACAACGCATACCATTACAACGCATAATATTACATTAAAACCCCTGCACTATCCAACACTTACCCTACTGTTGCACCCCCTGGAGTTAGAATAGTAATTTTTACCCCTATACTATCCAACACTTACCCTACTGTTGCACCCCCTGGAGTTAGAATAGTAATTTTTACCCCTATACTATCCAACACTTACCCTACTGTTGCACCCCCTGGAGTTAGAATAGTAATTTTTACCCCTATACTATCCAATACTTGCCCTACTGTTGCACCCCCTGGAGTTAGAATAGTAATTTTTTCCCCTATACTATCCAACACTTACCCTACTGTTGCACCCCCTGGAGTTAGAATAGTAATTTTTACCCCTATACTATCCAACACTTACCCTACTGTTGCACCCCCTAGAGTTAGAATAGTAATTTTTACCCCTATACTATCCAACACTTACCCTACTGTTGCACCCCCTGGAGTAAGAATAGTAATTTTTACCCCTATACTATCCAACACTTACCCTACTGTTGCACCCCCTGGAGTAAGAATAGTAAGTTTTTACCCCTATACTATCCAACACTTACCCTACTGTTGCACCCCCTGGAGTAAGAAAAGTAATTTTTACCCCTATACTATCCAATACTTACCTTAAATGCAATTTAATATTATGCGTTGTAATGGTATGCGTTGTAAAGGTAGTATGCGATGTAATGGAATGCGTTGTAAAGGTAGGTTTTAAAAATGCGTTGTAGTGTCATGCGATGTAATGGAATGCGTTGTAGTGGATGTTGCGTTGTAAAAAATGCGTTGTAAGTGCATGCGTTGTGCGTCGTAACGACATACATCCGGTATTAGAACCACGACTTAACTAGACACAAAGCCTAGAGCCTGTAGAATCGCTGGGACTCCAAGGAACCACCCAAGGCAGTGACACAGGGGACCCACGGGGGCCGTGTGCAGTGTGAGAACACAGCCGCGAGCTCCCATTAGCTTCTATGGGGAAAGTCGCAGTTAGATATTTAAAGATTAGGGACACTTAGAGATGAGCTAGGACCAAAACCCTTTTGGACTTAGGAAATTCTAGGGTCAACACCCACGGGAGCACCGGAGTACTCGAGTTACCTCACCCAGGGAAACCGGGTGCATAGCAGTCAAATGGTGTTGGGTCGGGCCGTCGTTTTCAATGGGAGCTGGCAAAGAAGTGCTGCTGCCGGGAAGATACGAAGTGTCCGAAGAGATCCAAGCCTGGATCGAAGTCGAGAAGAACTTGAAAGCAGAGGGGAAAGAGTCTGGGTTACTAGCCAGTGTCCAGGAGCACGATAGGCGAATGCCCACCGTTGTCGGGTGATTTCAGGTGAAGAAGGTGAAGCTTGACTCTTCAGCCACGAGGACCAGGAGGCGTCAAGGATGACCAGGAGCTGGATTTGAGCTTTCCCACGAAGGATGTCGAGTGCTGCAGTGTCGGTGCCCGGATTGGACACAACAAGCCTTGGCAACAGCAACCTACGCAGAAAGGAGAAAGATGCTTCGGTGCAGACCAGCAAGGTCTGAGGGACTCACCACTTGGTAGGGAGTCAGGGCACATCTGGAGCAACCAGGGAAGCCCAAGGAAAATCAAAGTTGCCTTCACAGGGACCCACCAGTTGACGGACCAATGATCGCAAAAGGAACCTCGAGAGGAATCATAAAATGGCGGCCCACGGGTCACTCGGGGTGACTAGGCCAACAATCTTCGGTGGATTCTCTGCTCGACGTGGGGGCTCCAAGTAACCCCAAGCACGACTTCAAGAAACGTCGAGAAGTCAATGATCTTGAAAAAGTGCGTGGTGACCAGGAGTTCCGGTTCCACGTTACTCACAAGGGCTGCGGGTCTCAGCTTTGCTGGGGACTCGGGTCAGCCTCTGAGAAGTCTGGAAATCCTCTTCCTTTGTTGCAAAGTCTTTGGCGTCCAGCGGGAGCTTCGGAGATGCAGACCAGCAAATGCTTTGTTGGTGCCTGCCAAGCAGGGGAGTCACTCCTTGACCCCAAGGGAGATTTCTTCCATCCTCTAGTCTTGAGTAGAGAGTCGAAGTTCCAGGATTCAGTTGCAGAGTTTCGTCCATGCATATGTAAAGTCTTGTTCCCAGGGGTTCCTCACTTATACCTAAGGAAGGGGTTGGAATTACTCTAGGGACCCACCTATGGGAGGGTTTGGAAAGAGGGGTGGCTACACCTATTTCCTTTGTCCAGTTTCTTGCCAGAGCAGGGGCTGCAAGCCCCTGAACCGGTTTGAGCTGGACTATGCACAGGGACACCAAATGTTCCCCCAGTGCAGGACTTCAAAGCACTCCGAGAGTGCTCCCACCCTGCCCCATTACAGATCAGCCTGTCTGGGAGGTGGTTACACCACCCTGTGACAGGAAACCCATTGTCCAGGCCTCCCCTGCCGGAGTTTTGGTCATCAGCAGGAGGCCAGACCCGTGCCTGTGGCTGCAGCATCCAGTTTGTGATGCCAGGGCTCTGTTAAGTTGGTACTGGGTATACCGGTGCTGTCATGTCTCTCCCTCTAGAAGGGTGGGATCATATTCTCACATCAGGAATTGATGTGGATGTATGACTCCAAGGTGTTTGACACCAAACACGACATGTTTCCGTGCAGTCAGTCCAAAGGTACCATTATCCGTTTTAGATATAATGCACTTAAAAGTATATGGTCAGGCTGCACTACTGACAACCCCGGAGAAGAGATTCCGAAGGCTGCAGAGGGGCTCAGCTCATGCCTAGGCACCCTCTCACATATAACCAAGCACCCTGCCTTCAGGATTGATAAGGCCTGCCATAGGGGTGACTGATAGGTTACTATGTGCAGTGATAGGCGAGGTTCAGTGAACCTATATCTCAGTAAGAGGTGCATGCACCACCTTACCCAGGCTGCAGTAGAAGACCTGTGGTGTCATTTTGGAGGGCTTTCCAGGAGTGGCATATTACATGCTTCAGCCCCTGGTAGGCCTCTGGGGTACCTATGCCCTAGGTACATAGTATACCATATACTAGGGACTTATAAGGGCACCTCAGTATCCAATCTGTAATGTACCTAAGGTATATGGAATTAGTTTGGAGAGGAAGCAGCTAGGCTGGGGTCCTGAATAGCAGGGCCCCAGCCAGACTAAAGTCGAAAAACAGTGTTATAGCAGCAAATAAATGGGGGTAACCATGTGAAGCAGATCCTACTCTCCTACAAGTCCCGCCTCCCAGCTGTCCAGCTCTCCCCGACTCCTACTTAATGGCTGCCGCTGCGGGGACAGCGAGCAAGACCACTAACTCATTGTCAGTGAAATTGCTCTCGCAGCTCTACCATCAAGTGCGTCCTTCCCCTGAGCCCCTGCACTCTAGAGGGCTGGTGTTTGAGGCCCTCCTCCACCCGCAGGTTTTACCTGCACCTCATCACTGGTGGTCCAGTGGACCTCTGTCTCCTTTCTCTCGCTCCGCTTTTTACCTCTGTTTTCACTAGTTTTCCACTGATTTCAATCTCCCCCTTTCACTCCCCTCTGTGTCTTCCCTCCGTTTTCACTCATTTTTTACTGATTTCAATCTCCCCCTGTCACTCCCCCTTTGTGTCTTTCCTCCACTTTCACTCGTTTTTCACTGATTTAATCTCCCACTCTCACTCTCCTTCTGTGTCTTTCCTCCCACTTTTCTTGCACCTTTCACTGCCTCATTTCCACTCTTTCCTCTCTTTTTGCCATTTTCTGCCCCTTTTTCCCTGCCGCTGCTGCCCCTGCGGGCCCTCCCCTCCAGCACGACTAACGCGACCGGCCCAATCCAGCTCCTCTCCTCGCTCCCGCCTCCCAGCTGTCCAGCCCTCCCCGACCCCTACTTAAAGGCGGCCGTTGCGGGGACAGTCGAGCAAAACCACTGACTCATTGTCAGTGAAATTGCTACCCCCCCTCGCAGCTCCACCATCAAGTGAGGCCTTCTCCCAAGCCCCTGCACTCTCGAGTGTTGGTGTTCGAGGCCCTCCTCCACCCGCAGGTTTTACCTGTGCCTCATCCCTGGTGGTCCAGTGGACCTCTGTCTCCTTTCTCTCCATTTTTACTCAAATTCCACTGATTTCACTCCCCCTCTTTTACTCTCCTTCTGTGCCTGTCCTCTGTTTTCACTAGTTTTTTTACTGATTTCAATCTCCCCCTTTCACTCCCCCTCTGTGTCTTTCCTCCGTTTTCACTCGCTTTTTACTGATTTCAATCTCCCCCTTTCACTCCCCCTTTGTGTCTTTCCTCCGCTTTCACTTCGTTTTTCACTGATTTAATCTCCCCATCTCACTCTCCTTCTGTGTCTTTCCCCCACTTTTCTTGCACCTTTCACTGCCTCATTTCCACTCTTTCCTCTCTTTTTGCGTTTTTCTGCCTGTTTTTACCTGCCGCTGCTGCCCCCGTGGCCCCTCCCCCCAGCACGACCAACGCGACTGGCCCAATCCAGCTCCCCTCCCCGCTCCCGCCTCCCAGCTGTTCAGCCCTCCCCGACCCCTACTTAATGGCGGCTGCTGCACCTCCGCACAGCGGGCGCACCGCTGGCGTGCCAAAGGCAAGCCCATCTGCGCCAGTTCGTGACCCGACCGCGACCAGCGCCAGGAACCCTGGACCTCCGCAATGCTACGACCCAGCGGCACTCCACGCTCTCAACCCAGGACACAACAACAACTGCAAGCTAGCATCACCAGCCGACACCCACGGACCCTTCAGCTGTCACAGCTGCCGGTACACTTGGAGCACCGCCAAGACCACGTACTCGGCGCAACCCGCCCACAAGACCACAACCCAACCGAAGACCCTGCAATGCATCCTCCTCAACGTCCGATCCCTCCACAAACACGCCACAGAAATCTGGGACCTCCTCGACAGCACCACCCCAGACGTAGCGTTCTTCACCGAAACGTGGACCAACACCACCTCTGGACCGGACATCGCCATCGCCATTCCCCAAGGATACAACATCTCCAGGAAGGACTGCCCCACCCGCCCAGGAGGAGGAATCACCATCGTCCACAAATCCACCCTCCGCCTGACCACACTCCCTGACGAGCCCACAGACCTCATGGAACACCTTCACTTCAAGATACTGGACAGCCCTACCACCACCCTCCGAGGAACCCCCATCTACCGACTCCCTGGCCCCCGCGGACTTTTCGCTAACTCCATCACGGACATCATCTTCCAGCATGCCATGGCGTCCACCAACTACACGCTACTGGGAGACCTCAACTTCCACCTCGACAACCAACTGGACCCCAGCACCACATCCCTCCTGGACAACCTCCACTACATTGGACTCCGCCAGATCGTGACCAATCCCATGCACTCAGCAGGGTACACCCTCGACCTCCTCTTCACAACAGATAACTTCATCACCTTCAGTGCTCCCACCCTGCCCCATTACAGATCAGCCTGTCTGGGAGGTGGTTACACCACCCTGTGACAGGAAACCCATTGTCCAGGCCTCCCCTGCCGGAGTTTTGGTCATCAGCAGGAGGCCAGACCCGTGCCTGTGGCTGCAGCATCAAGTTTGTGATGCCAGGGCTCTGTTAAGTTGGTACTGGGTATACCGGTGCTGTCATGTCTCTCCCTCTAGAAGGGTGGGATCATATTCTCACATCAGGAATTGATGTGGATGTATGACTCCAAGGTGTTTGACACCAAACACGACATGTTTCCGTGCAGTCAGTCCAAAGGTACCATTATCCGTTTTAGATATAATGCACTTAAAAGTATATGGTCAGGCTGCACTACTGACAACCCCGGAGAAGAGATTCCGAAGGCTGCAGAGGGGCTCAGCTCATGCCTAGGCACCCTCTCACATATAACCAAGCACCCTGCCTTCAGGATTGATAAGGCCTGCCATAGGGGTGACTGATAGGTTACTATGTGCAGTGATAGGCGAGGTTCAGTGAACCTATATCTCAGTAAGAGGTGCATGCACCACCTTACCCAGGCTGCAGTAGAAGACCTGTGGTGTCATTTTGGAGGGCTTTCCAGGAGTGGCATATTACATGCTTCAGCCCCTGGTAGGCCTCTGGGGTACCTATGCCCTAGGTACATAGTATACCATATACTAGGGACTTATAAGGGCACCTCAGTATCCAATCTGTAATGTACCTAAGGTATATGGAATTAGTTTGGAGAGGAAGCAGCTAGGCTGGGGTCCTGAATAGCAGGGCCCCAGCCAGACTAAAGTCGAAAAACAGTGTTATAGCAGCAAATAAATGGGGGTAACCATGTGAAGCAGATCCTACTCTCCTACAAGTCCCGCCTCCCAGCTGTCCAGCTCTCCCCAACTCCTACTTAATGGCTGCCGCTGCGGGGACAGCGAGCAAGACCACTAACTCATTGTCAGTGAAATTGCTCTCGCAGCTCTACCATCAAGTGCGTCCTTCCCCTGAGCCCCTGCACTCTAGAGGGCTGGTGTTTGAGGCCCTCCTCCACCCGCAGGTTTTACCTGCACCTCATCACTGGTGGTCCAGTGGACCTCTGTCTCCTTTCTCTCGCTCCGCTTTTTACCTCTGTTTTCACTAGTTTTCCACTGATTTCAATCTCCCCCTTTCACTCCCCTCTGTGTCTTCCTTCCGTTTTCACTCATTTTTTACTGATTTCAATCTCCCCCTGTCACTCCCCCTTTGTGTCTTTCCTCCACTTTCACTCGTTTTTCACTGATTTAATCTCCCACTCTCACTCTCCTTCTGTGTCTTTCCCCCACTTTTCTTGCACCTTTCACTGCCTCATTTCCACTCTTTCCTCTCTTTTTGCCATTTTCTGCCCCTTTTTCCCTGCCGCTGCTGCCCCTGCGGGCCCTCCCCTCCAGCACGACTAACGCGACCGGCCCAATCCAGCTCCTCTCCTCGCTCCCGCCTCCCAGCTGTCCAGCCCTCCCCGACCCCTACTTAAAGGCGGCCGTTGCGGGGACAGTGAAGCAAAACCACTGACTCATTGTCAGTGAAATTGCTACCCCCCCTCGCAGCTCCACCATCAAGTGAGGCCTTCTCCCAAGCCCCTGCACTCTCGAGTGTTGGTGTTCGAGGCCCTCCTCCACCCGCAGGTTTTACCTGTGCCTCATCCCTGGTGGTCCAGTGGACCTCTGTCTCCTTTCTCTCCATTTTTACTCAAATTCCACTGATTTCACTCCCCCTCTTTTACTCTCCTTCTGTGCCTGTCCTCCGTTTTCACTAGTTTTTTTACTGATTTCAATCTCCCCCTTTCACTCCCCCTCTGTGTCTTTCCTCCGTTTTCACTCGCTTTTTACTGATTTCAATCTCCCCCTTTCACTCCCCCTTTGTGTCTTTCCTCCGCTTTCACTTCGTTTTTCACTGATTTAATCTCCCCATCTCACTCTCCTTCTGTGTCTTTCCCCCACTTTTCTTGCACCTTTCACTGCCTCATTTCCACTCTTTCCTCTCTTTTGGCGTTTTTCTGCCTGTTTTTACCTGCCGCTGCTGCCCCCGTGGCCCCTCCCCCCAGCACGACCAACGCGACTGGCCCAATCCAGCTCCCCTCCCCGCTCCTGCCTCCCAGCTGTTCAGCCCTCCCCGACCCCTACTTAATGGCGGCTGCTGCACCTCCGCACAGCGGGCGCACCGCTGGCGTGCCAAAGGCAAGCCCATCTGCGCCAGTTCGTGACCCGACCGCGACCAGCGCCAGGAACCCTGGACCTCCGCAATGCTACGACCCAGCGGCACTCCACGCTCTCAACCCAGGACACAACAACAACTGCAAGCTAGCATCACCAGCCGACACCCACGGACCCTTCAGCTGTCACAGCTGCCGGTACACTTGGAGCACCGCCAAGACCACGTACTCGGCGCAACCCGCCCACAAGACCACAACCCAACCGAAGACCCTGCAATGCATCCTCCTCAACGTCCGATCCGTCCACAAACACGCCACAGAAATCTGGGACCTCCTCGACAGCACCACCCCAGACGTAGCGTTCTTCACCGAAACGTGGACCAACACCACCTCTGGACCGGACATCGCCATCGCCATTCCCCAAGGATACAAGATCTCCAGGAAGGACTGCCCCACCCGCCCGGGAGGAGGAATCACCATCGTCCACAAATCCACCCTCCGCCTGACCACACTCCCTGACGAGCCCACAGACCTGATGGAACACCTTCACTTCAAGATACTGGACAGCCCTACCACCACCCTCCGAGGAACCCCCATCTACCGACTCCCTGGCCCCCGCGGACTTTTCGCTAACTCCATCACGGACATCATCTTCCAGCATGCCATGGCGTCCACCAACTACACGCTACTGGGAGACCTCAACTTCCACCTCGACAACCAACTGGACCCCAGCACCACATCCCTCCTGGACAACCTCCACTACATTGGACTCCGCCAGATCGTGACCAATCCCATGCACTCAGCAGGGCACACCCTCGACCTCCTCTTCACAACAGATAACTTCATCACCTTCAGCCACACCACCGAACTCCCATGGACTGACCATTGATGCGTCCACTTCAAGTTCAGAACACCCACCACCCACAGACACCTGCACCTGCTCCCACGAAGAAACTGGACCAGAATCACACACAACCAGCTAACCTCATCACTCAGCAACTTCACCCCAACCTCGCGGAAAACGACGAACCCAACACCGCAGCCCAAACCCTGCACAGATGGATCTCCGACAACACCAACACCTTAGCCCCTCTCAAAAGAAACATCATCCACGCCAAGAAAGCCAGTTGGTTTACTACCGAACTTCGCGAGTCCAGATGCACTTGCCGTCGCCTCGAAAAGGCCTGGAGGAACACCAAATCCACAGTAGCCCACAACAGCTTCAGAGCCGCCACCAACGCCCACCACCAACTCATAAAAAAAACGAGGAAAAAGCGATTGAAGACAGAATCTCTACTCACGCACACAACAGCAAAAACTCTTCAACATCATCAAGGAATTCGCCCAACCCACCTGCGAGTCCACCAACATCCCTCCATCACAAGACCACTGCGACAAACTCAGCTCCTTTTTTCACCACAAAATCAAGAACTTCTACGACCACTTTGATGAAGACAACCAACACACTTAACCCTCACCAACCACCCCGACACCCTGAAACCAGCGATCGACAACTGGACAGCCCTCACCACCGAAGACACACTGAAGACAAAGTCAATCCACTCAGAGCCCCCACAGACCCCTGGCCTCACCACATTTTCAACAGAGCCGCCAACACCATCGCACCCATGCTCTGCCACACCATCAACCGCTCCCTGGCCACCCCCATGTTCCCCGATGACTGGAAACATGCCGAGGTCTACCCCCTCCTGAAGAAACCCTCGGAGGACCCCACCGACCTCAAAAACTACAGACCCATCTCCCTGCTCCCGTTCCCAGCGAAAGTCGTCGAGAAACCCATCAACAGCCAACTCCCAACATTCATTGAAAAGCATAACATCCTCGACTCCTCCCAATCCAGCTTCAGAAAAAAACAAAGTACGGAAACCGCCCTCATTGCTGCAACAGACAACATCCGCACCCTACTGGACAAAGGAGAAACAGCAGCCCTCATCCTCCTCGACCTCTCAGCGGCGTTCGACACAGTCTCCCACCGCACCCTAATACGCAGACTCCACGACGCAGGGATCCAAGACAAGGCCCTCATCCGGATCCACTCCTTCCTCTCCGGTAGAACGCAGCGGGTCAGACTCCCCCCTTTCCTCTCGGACCCTACACCTACCACCTGCAGAGTCCCCCAGGGGTCCTCCCTCAGCCCTACACTCTTCAACGTCTACATGGCTCCGCTCGTCCCCATCGTCAGAACCTATGGATTCAACATTGTGTCATACGCAGACGCATCCTTCCCCTATCCAACAAACCCAATACCGCCAGACACAATTTTCGAGAAGGCATGGAAGCCATCACCAAATGGATGAAAAACAGCTGCCTACAACTAACACCAACAAAACAGAAGTACTCATCATGGGCCCAAACCCCAACGCCTGGAACGACACTTGGTGGCACGCCGCCCCAATGGACCACGCACGCAAACTGGGAATCATCCTGAACTCTGAGCTCAAAATGGACCGTCAGATCAACTCCGTCTCGTCCTCCTGCTTCTACATCCTCCACCTCCTACGTAAGACCTGAAAATAGATCCCTCTCAAACACAGAAAGACCATCACTCACGCCCTGGTCACCAGCAGACTCGACTACGGCAACGCACTCTACACCAGAATAAACAAAAACATCTCCCGCAAGCTACAGAACATCCAGAACACCGCCGCAAGACTGGTCCTCGACCTGCCAAGACACTGCCACATCTCCCAGCACCTGCGCACACTCCACTGGCTCACCATCGAAGCTAGAGTCATCTTCAAGATGATCCCCCACACCCACAAGGCCCTCCACGACACTGGACCTGCATACCTGAACAGCCGACTCAAATTCCACACACCCCAGAGGACCCTACGATCAGCCCAGCTCTCCTACGCCATTGTTTCCAGCACCAGAAAGACCAGATCGGGAGGCCGCTCCTTCTCTTTCCACGTTGCCGCGCCTGGAACGCCCTTCCGCTCCACCTCAGACAGACAACATTGCTCCCCATCTTCGCAGAAACCTTAAAACCTGTCTCTTTGACAGACCCCCGCCCCCTTGATGTACTGGAGCCTGCTAACCCCACCCCCAGCGCAATGAGACCCTTACGGGTGATTAGTCACGCTTAACAAACAACTGATTGATTGATTCTCGGGGGCCAGTAACACTGGTGCTGAACACATAGCAGCTTTCAGAGTGTCAAAAGCCTTTTGACACTCTGGGGTCCAATCCACTTTCTTGTACCTCTTCCTAGAAGACTGTTTTGTCAGTGGAGCCACAGTGGTCCCATAAATCCGAATAAACCTTCTATAGGAGTCAGTCAGTCCAAGGAATGCCCTTAAATGAGTCTGGGTAACAGGAGCTGTCCAATCCAAAATAGCTTGAATCTTGGCTTGGAGAATTGGTACATGACCTCCACCTACTAGGTGGCCCAGGTACACCACAGAACTCTGCACTATTTTGGCACTTACTTGCCTTAATAGTCAGGACTGCCTGCTGCATGGCCTGAAGCAGTTCCCTCAGGTGGTTTAGCTGATCCCCCCAGGTGGAACTGTATACAGCTATTTCATACAGAGAAGCTGCACAGAACTGCTCCAACCCAGTCAAGACCCTGTTCACCAACCTCTGGAAGGTGGCAGGTGCATCCTTTAAGCCAAAAGGGTATTACTTTGAACTGATAATGTCCTTCTGGTGTGAAGAATGCTGACCTTGCCTTTGCTCCTTCCATGAGGGCAATCTGCCAGTAGTCTGAAGTCAAATCAAAAGTACTCAGGTACTTACCAGCCCCTAACCTGTCAATTAACTTATCAGCTCTGAGTATATGTCCTCTGTAGTCTACACAAAACCGTAATCCCTTCAGTACCCCTTGGGGATAATGTTTGGGCACCAGCACCATCTTGCTGGCCCTGGACTGTCGGAGGGCTCACTGACACCCAACTCCATCATCTCAGCTACCTCAGATTTAATGCTGACTTTGACATGGTCAGATAACCTCTACAGTTCATTTTCGATGGGTGGGCTGTCACTAGTGTCAATGTGGTGCACAGACCACTAAGTGATGCCTGGGATCAAAATGAACCGGTCGGCAAAGTGGTTCAGCACCTATTTGCAGTCTCTGTGCTGCTGGTCTGTCAACATCGGAGAGAGTACATGTAAAGCTCCTCTCCAACACAGAAATAAAGTTGCTTGTCTTTATTAATTGTATGCAGGACAGGTACCTCCAGCTTACTCTTCCAGCTTCACAGCATCAACTACCCCACTTCAAAGATCAACATTCCACCCTAGCAACAAGCCTTACATTCTACCTTTGAGTAGACTCCACATATCTTCCCTCCTTACATGTAATAACAATAAAATAAGGAAGAAAAGAGAAAGAATATTTTAATAAGAAATGTTACCTCATAATCACACAGGACGCACAAACATTGCAGAAATAACATCAATCATGTATAATCAGCTCAGGAGCACGACCTTTAGAAACATTTCCAGTACTCCAAGCGGAACCAACTGTTAGAATGAGAATGTTCTTTTTCACTGCCTTGACTTGCATAGATTGTGTAGATTTACTCTCACCTTTGATGACAATTCCCCCTCGCCTTACAACAACCCAATCCCCTTCCTTTATGTTAGGATTCTTGATACCTTTTCTAATATTGTAATACCTCGCAGCAGACCTTTGCTGTTCCACAGCATCCTCTTTCACTGCAGCACGATCAACCCACACACACTCCTTGTTTTTAAGCCATCCAGGGACTTCTTTCACACCTGGTTCACGTCCCTTAAGAGAGACAAAGGGAGACACTCTAGTCACTGAATGTGGTGTCACTCTATACGACCACACCAATTTCTTAAGTTCCTTAGACCACGATAAACCGTTGGAAATAGAAAGCTGGATATTTTCCATCATTAGGCAATTAATCCTTTCCACTAAGCCATTAGCCTGAGGCCTGAACATCGCAACCCTCTCATGCTTGACTCCCACTTTGCAGAGAAACTCTTTCATTCTCTTGAAGACTAATTGAACTCCATTGTCCGATACAAGTGTCTTAGGTGTTCCTTCATTCATGAATACTCTTTCCATGAACCCAATTACTTTTCCAGTTTTAATGCAGTCAGTGGTTTCAACAACAAACCATTTAGAGTGGTAATCCACCAAAACCATCAAGAATTTACTGCGTGCACCAAGTTTGGAAATGGGAACTAGAAAATCAATTGCTACTCTTTCCCATGGACGCTTAGGAAATTCTGCACATGCAAGGGGCGGCTGTCTCACAATTTTTGTCTTATCACTTCTGGCGCACTCATAGCACTCCTTAACAACCTCCTCAATATCATTGTCCATACCCAGCAACGAAAATGACTGGCGGACACACCTTTTAGTCATGTTTCTACCTAAATGCCCTTAATGAGCTATGTTTATTATCTTACTTCTGAGACTAATTGGCGGCACCAATTTGTTCCTTCTCCACAACTTTCCTTCACTTACGCTCAATTCAGTTTCAACATGCCAATAACTTCTGAAACGAACATCTTGACAATGACTGTCCCTCCATCCTCCCGACACACAAATCATAACTTCTTGCAGTACCTCATCATTGAACATGGCAGTGTCCCACTCTTCTTTATCAAACGCCTGTTCTTCATTACACCTAATCACACCTACTCCATCTTCCAAATCCTCCTCAATGACATTCACCGGCATTCTAGATAGCTAATCAGCCACTACATTTTTCAAACCCCTCATGTATTCCACTTCAAAATTATATTCAATCACTGATAGAATCCACCTGGAAATCCTTGGCGTTACATTGCCTTCCAGATCTCTACCACCTTTAAATAAATGCACCAAAGGTTTGTGATCGGTGCGGACCCTGAAAGGCAGACCCCAAACAAAATAACGAAAGTGCTTTATGCCCCACAACATGCTAAAGCCTCTTTCTCGATCACGGAATATGAAACTTCTGCGCCTTGCAGCCTTCTAGATGCAAATCCAATAATCCTTTCCACCCCATCATATACTTGGGTTAGAACTGCGCCAATGCCCACAGCACTAGCATCCGTACTAGATAAACGTTCTAAAATTTATGTTGAAATGTCCAAGAGTGGGTGCATGGAAGATGCAATTTTTTATATTTCTGAACGCCCTATCACAGCTCTTGTCTCAATCAAATGCAACACCATTCTTCATTAGCAGCCCTAGTGGTTCTACTATCTCTGTAAATACACTCACAAATTTAGAACAGTACTCTGCTAGTCCAAGAAAAGATTTCAGTTGCTCCTTATTGAGAGGAGTAGGAGCATCATTAATAGCAGAAACAATACTTTTATTTGGTTTGATCCCTGCTTCGGATATTTCATGACCCAAATAGGTTACACAAGTTTTCTTCAATTGACATTTTTATTTCTTTATAGTTAGCCCTTGACTTTCCATACGTTTCAAAACCTCATTCATTATTTTGTCATAGTGTTCTCTATTCTTCCCTACAACCAATACATCATCTTGAAAAAATAGGACATTCTCTAGTCCAGCAAATATCTGTTGCAGAACTCTTTGGAACACCGCTGAGGCAGATGCCAAGACAAATGGCATTCTGCACTAGCGAAAAACACCCAGCGGTGTTACAAATGAAGTAAGATGTCTTGATTCCTCACTAAGATCAATTTGGTGATAAGCTGCAGACATATCAATCACACTGAAGAGTACTCCTCCACCCATACCAGTCAGCATCTCGGAAATATTAGGTAGGGGTTGCCTATCTACCCATATATTCCGATTGAAACCACGTAAATTAACACACAAAAAAATTTTGTTTCCATCCTTGGGCGCAACCACAATGGGTGCCAACCATTCCGAGGCCTCAATAGTTCAATAATACCTTGTTTTAATAATTTGTCTAGTTCATCTTGAAGAGGACCTCTCATTAAGTAGGGCACATTTCTTACCTTATAAACAACAGGCACTGCATTCTTTTTAAGAATAATTTTATGGGAAAAATTCACAAGTTTTCCCAACTTTTCAGAGAAAACATTGGAAAATTTCTCCATCACATTCGTCTCGTAATTATCAGCATTATGAATAGTAGTGGATTTAACAGGCTCACTAGCATTTGGATTTAGCATAATCCCAACGTCCTTCTGATGACGCCAACCTAATAAGTTAGAGCCTTGTTTCTAAAGGTATACCTGACCATAGACCTCCTTCCCTGCAAAGCTTATTATCATCCACTTAAGACCTAAAATGTCAATCGTTTTACCACAATACCCTACAGCCTTCATTTCAGGAATGTCCCAGTCCTCCGTATTACTCTTTTCACCCCATACATAAACAAAAACATCACCCGCAAGCTACAGAACATCCAGAATACCGCCGCAAGACTGGTCCTCGACCTGCCAAGACACTGCCACATCTCCCAGCACCTGCGCACTATCCACTGGCTCACCATCGAAGCTAGAGTCATCTTCAAGATGATCACCCACACCCACAAGGCCCTCCACAACACTGGACCTGCATACCTGAACAGCCGACTCAAATTCCACACACCCCAGAGGACCCTACGATCAGCCCAGCTCTCCTACGCCATGGTTCCCAGCACCAGAAAGACCAGATCGGGAAGCCGCTCCTTCTCTTTCCTCGTTGCCGAGCCTGGAACGCCCTTCCGCTCCACCTCAGGCAGACAACATCGCTCCCCATCTTTGCAGAAACCTTAAAACCTGGCTCTTCGACAGACCCCCCGCCCCCTTGATGTACTGGAGCCTGCTAACCCATTCCCCAGCGCAATGAGACCCTTACGGGTGATAAGTCACGCTTAACAAACAACTGATTGATTGATTCTCGGGGGCCGGTAACACTGGTGCTGAACACATAGCAGCTTTCAGAGTGTCAAAAGCCTTTTGACACTCTGGGGTCTAATCCACTTTCTTGTACCTCTTCCTAGAAGACTGTTTTGTCAGTGGAGCCACAGTGGTCCCATAAATCCGAATAAACCTTCTATAGGTCCCAGTCAGTCCAAGGAATGCCCTTAAATGAGTCTGGGTAACAGGAGCTGTCCAATCCAAAATAACTTGAATCTTGGCTTGGAGAGTTGGTACATGACCTCCACCTACTAGGTGGCCCAGGTACACCACAGAACTCTGCACTATTTGGCACTTACTTGCCTTAATAGTCAGGACTGCCTGCTGCATGGCCTGAAGCAGTTCCCTCAGGTGGTTTAGCTGATCCCCCAGGTGGAACTGTATACAGCTATTTCATACAGAGAAGCTGCACAGAACTGCTCCAACCCAGTCAAGACCCTGTTCACCAACCTCTGGAAGGTGGCAGGTGCATCCTTTAAGCCAAAAGGGTATTACTTTGAACTGATAATGTCCTTCTGGTGTGAAGAATGCTGACCTTGCCTTTGCTCCTTCCATGAGGGCAATCTGCCAGTAGTCTGAAGTCAAATCAAAAGTACTCAGGTACTTACCAGCCCCTAACCTGTCAATTAACTTATCAGCTCTGGGTATATGTCCTCTGTAGTCTACACAAAACCGTAATCCCTTCAGTACCCCTTGGGGATAATGTTTGGGCACCAGCACCATCTTGCTGGCCCTGGACTGTCGGAGGGCTCACTGACACCCAACTCCATCATCTAAGCTACCTCAGATTTAATGCTGACTTTGACATGGTCAGATAACCTCTACAGTTCATTTTCGATGGGTGGGCTGTCACTAGTGTCAATGTGGTGCACAGACCACTAAGTGATGCCTGGGATCAAAATGAACCGGTCGGCAAAGTGGTTCAGCACCTATTTGCAGTCTTTGTGCTGCTGGTCTGTCAACATTGGAGAGAGTACATGTAAAGATCCACTCCAACACAGAAATAAAGTTGCTTGTCTTTATTAATAGTATGCAGGACAGGTACCTCCAGCTTACTCTTCCAGCTTCACAGCATCAACTACCCCACTTCAAAGATCAACATTCCACCCTAGCAACAAGCCTTACATTATACCTTTGAGTAGACTCCACATATCTTCCCCCCTTACATGTAATAACAATAAAATAAAGAAGAAAAGAGAAAGAATAATATAATAAGAAATGTTACCTCATAATAACACAGGACACACACACATTGCAGAAATAACATCAATCATGTATAATCAGCTCAGCAGCACGACCTTTAGAAACATTTCCAGTACTCCAAGCGGAACCAACTGTTAGAATGAGAATGTTCTTTTTCACTGCCTTGACTTGCATAGATTGTGTAGATTTACTCTCACCTTTGATGACAATTCCCCCTCGCCTTACAACAACCCAATCCCCTTCCTTTATGTCAGGATTCTTGATACCTTTTCTAATATTGTAATACCTCACAGCAGCCCTTTGCTGTTCCACAGCATCCTCTTTCACTGCAGCACGATCAACCCACACACAGTCCTTGTTTTTAAGCCATCCAGGGACTTCTTTCACACCTGGTTCACGTCCCTTAAGAGAGACAAAGGGAGACACTCCAGTCACTGAATGTGGTGTCACTCTATACGACCACACCAATTTCTTAAGTTCCTTAGACCACGATAAACCGTTGGAAATAGAAAGCTGGATATTTTCCATTATTAGGCGATTAATCCTTTCCACTAAGCCATTAGCCTGAGGCCTGAACATTGCAACCCTCTCATGCTTGACTCCCACTTTGCAGAGAAACTCTTTCATTCTCTTGGAGACTAATTGAACTCCATTGTCCGATACAAGTGTCTTAGGTGTTCCTTCATTCATGAATACTCTTTCCATGAACCCAATTACTTTTCCAGTTTCAATGCAGTCAGTGGTTTTAACAACAAACCATTTAGAGTGGTAATCCACCAAAACCATCAAGAATTTACTGCGTGAACCAAGTTTGGAAATGGAACCTAGAAAATCAATTGCTACTCTTTCCCATGGACGCTTAGGAAATTCTGCACATGCAAGGGGCGGCTGTCTCACAATTTTTGTCTTATCACTTCTTGCGCACTCATAGCACTCCTTAACAACCTCCTCAACATCATTGTCCATACCCGGCCATGAAAATGACTGGCGGACACACCTTTTAGTCATGTTTCTACCTTAATGAGCTATGTTTATTATCTTACTTCTGAGACTAATTGGCGGCACCAATTTGTTCCTTCTCCACAACTTTCCTTCACTTACGCTCAATTCAGTTTCAACATGCCAATAACTTCTGAAACGAACATCTTGACAATGACTGTCCCTCCATCCTCCCGACACACAAATCATAACTTCTTGCAGTACCTCATCATTGAACATGGCAGTGTCCCACTCTTCTTTATCAAACGCCTGTTCTTCATTACACCTAATCACACCTACTCCATCTTCCAAATCCTCCTCAATGACATTCACCGGCATCCTAGATAGCTAATCAGCCACTACATTTTTCAAACCCCTCATGTATTCCACTTCAAAATTATATTCAATCACTGATAGAATCCACCTGGGAATCCTTGGCGTTACATTGCCTTCCAGATCTCTACCACCTTTAAATAAATGCACCAAAGCTTTGTGATCAGTGCGGACCCTGAAAGGCAGACCCCAAACAAAGTAACGAAAGTGCTTTATGCCCCACAACATGCCAAAGCCTCTTTCTCGATCACGGAATATGAAACTTCTGCGCCTTGCAGCCTTCTAGATGCAAATCCAATAATCCTTTCCACCCCATCATATACTTGGGTTAGAACTGCGCCAATGCCCACAGCACTAGCATCCGTACTAGATAAACGTTCCAAAATTTATGTTGAAATGTCCAAGAGTGGGTGCATGGCGGATGCAATTTTTTATATTTCTGAACGCCCTATCACAGCTCTTGTCTCAATCAAATGCAACACCATTCTTCATTAGCAGCCCTAGTGGTTCTACTATCTCCGTAAATTCACTCACAAATTTAGAACAGTACTCTGCTAGTCCAAGAAAAGATTTCAGTTGCTCCTTATTGAGAGGAGTAGGAGCATCATTAATAGCAGAAACAATACTTTTATTTGGTTTGATCCCTGCTTCGGATATTTCATGACCCAAATAGTTTACACAAGTTTTCTTCAATTGACATTTTTATTTCTTTATAGTTAGCCCTTGACTTTCCATACGTTTCAAAACCTCATTCATTATTTTGTCATAGTGTTCTCTATTCTTCCCTACAACCAATACATCATCTTGAAAAAATAGGACATTCTCTAGTCCCGCAAATATCTGTTGCATAACTCTTTGGAACACCGCTGAGGCAGATGCCAAGACAAATGGCATTCTGCACTAGCGAAAAGCACCCAGCGGTGTTACAAATGAAGTAAGATGTCTTGATTCCTCACTAAGATCAATTTGGTGATAAGCTGCAGACATATCAATCACACTGAAGAGTACTCCTCCACCCATACCAGTCAGCATCTCGGAAATATTAGGTAGGGGTTGCCTATCTACCCATATATTCCGATTGAAACCACGTAAATCAACACACAAACAAATTTTGTTTCCATCCTTGGGCGCAACCACAATGGGTGCCAACCATTCCGAGGCCTCAATAGGTTCAATAATACCTTGTTTTAATAATTTGTCTAGTTCATCTTGAAGAGGACCTCTCATTAAGTAGGGCACATTCCTTACCTTATGAACAACAGGCACTGCATTCTTTTTAAGAATAATTTTATGGGAAAAATTCACAAGTTTTCCCAACTTTTCAGAGAAAACATTGGAAAATTTCTCCATCACATTCGTCTCGTAATTATCAACATTATGAATAGTAGTGGATTTAACAGGCTCACTAGCATTTGGATTTAGCATAATCCCAACGTCCTTCTGATGACGCCAACCTAATAAGTTAGAGCCTTGTTTCTAAAGATATACCTGACCATAGACCTCCTTCCCTGCAAAGCTTATTATCATCCACTTAAGACCTAAAATGTCAATCGTTTTACCACAATACCCTACAGCCTTAATTTCAGGAATGTCCCAGTCCTCCGTATTACTCTTTTCACCCCATACTTTAAGATACATGTCTTTAGATAACAACGTGTACAGACTCCCAGAATCAACTAGCATCCTTTACGTTATTCATATCTAAGCCAATAATAGAGTGTGGTTTTTCCAGCTTATCAGTGCCTTCTGTAGCAATATTAGCACTATTAACAACGTTCTCAATCAATCAATCAATCAAGTAATTTTTAAAGCGCACTACATACCCGTGAGGGTTTCAAGGCACTGGGGGAGGGGAGGGGGGTGCCGCTGCTATTGGTCGAAGAGCCAGGTCTTGAGTTGTCCCCTGAAGGTCAGCAGGTCTGCGGTTTGTCGTAGGTAGAGGGGGAGGGTGTTCCAAGTCCTGGCGGCGCGGTGGGAGAAGGATCTGCCTCCGGAAGTTGTTCTACAGATGTGCGGGACCGTGGCCAGGGCGTGGTCAGCAGAGCGGAGTTTTATGTTGGGTGCGTAGAAGGAGAATCGATTGTTGAGATAGGCTGGTCCGGTCTTGTGGAGTGCCTTGTGTGCGGGGATCAGGAGCTTGAAGGAGATTCTCCTGTCGATGGGAAGCCAGTGCAGGTTCCTCAGGTGGGGGGTGATGTGGTCACGTGCAGAGGCGTTCTGGATTCTCTGCAGTCTGTTGATGAGTTTGGACGGTGCTGCAGCATAGAGGGTGTTTCCGTAGTCAAGTCTGCTGCTGACTAGGGCCTGGGTGACTGTTTTCCTTGTGTTTGTCGGGATCCATCTGTAGATCTTGCGGAGCATGCGGAGGGTGTTGAAGCAGGTGGAGGAGACTGCGTTGACTTGTATGGTCATGGTGAGTTTTGAGTCGAGGATGACTCCCAGGTTGCCTGCGTGGTCGGTGGGGGCCAGGGGGTCCCCAGTGATGTGGGCCACCAGGAGTCATCCCAAGCAGAGGGGTTGGGCCCGAGAATGAGGATCTCCATCTTGTCTGTGTTCAGTTTAAGGCGGCTATCCTCCATCCAGTCGGCGATGGCCTTCATTCCCTGGTGGAGGTTGGATTTGGCGGTGGGAGGGTCCTTGGTGAGGGAGAGGATCAGCTGAGTGTCGTCGGCGTAGGAGATTATGTTGAGGTTGTGCTGTCGGCCGATGCGTGCTAGTGGTGTCATGTAGACGTTGAACAGCGTCGGGCTGAGGGAGGATCCTTGAGGGACGCCGCAGATGATCTTGGAGGCATCGGAACGGAATGGGGGAAGACGGACTCTCTGAGTTCAGCCGGAGAGAAAGGAGTTGGTCCAGTCCAAGGCTTTCTGCCGGATCCCTGCGTCTTGGAGTCGCGTGCGAAGTGTGTGGTGGCAGACGGTGTCAAAGGTGGCGGAGAGATCCAGGAGGATGAGGGCCGCCATCTCGCCGTTGTTTACAACATGTTTCGTTAGGAATGGAGGAGCCATCCACGCACAGCATTAATTCATTAATGTTCTCACAAATATCATCTACTTCTTGTACATACTGGGTTTTAGAGTTGCACACTTTAGCAAGATATCCCCTCTTCCCACAAGCTCTACAGATAGCATTTCTAGCCATGCACCTAGTGCTAGAAGCAATATGACCAGGAGTACCACACTGATAACATTTGAAAACAAGTGTAGTGGTCCGTGGAATCATATTTCCTGAACGGTGGAATTTCAGTGGGCTTATTAAGCAGCTTAGATTGCAATTTTCCTAAATGTTTCACTGCTTTAGCTTCATCTACACATGCATGGATCTCTGACCCTTTAGAATCTAAGGGCCTCATGTAGGTACCTCAATACCGGTCGGTAACGGCCGAAAATCGGTAAATATCCCGTTACCGACTGGTATTGAAGCACTTGAGATGTAGGTGGCTGATTTCTGGATTCGGTATTTACCGAATCGGAATTTTAAGAAATCGGTAAAATACCGATTCGGTAAATACCGAATCCAGAAATGCTATGTAGGGGGCACTCAAGTGAGTGCATTATTGGTGTCTGGATTCGTTATTTACCACCAACTACAAGTTGATGGTAAATGACGAATACCTTACAAAAAGCATTTTTGTGCTATTTGTAAAGTGCCATGTGGCAGACATACATGCCCTTAGGGCATGTATGTGCGCCACATGTGCACACATGCACGAATCAGGGGTGCAACAGGGTGTCAATGTGACACCATGTCACCCATGATAATGCCTCCCCTATTACCGATTCGGTATTTACCGAATCGGTAATAGTAACTGGCTTCCCATTCATTCCTATGGGCCTCTAGGCCCATAGGAATGAATGGGAAGGGATGCATTATTACCGATTCGGTAAATACCGATTCATAATTACCGATATTTACCGAATCGGTAATAATTACCGATTATTTACCTACATACTATTTACCGATTCATAAATACCGAATCGGTAAAATTCGGTATTTATGAATCGGTAAATAGTATGTTACCTACATGAGGCCCTTAGTCCTTTGATCCCAAATCTTTTAACATCACATCCTTTGGTACTATTGAATTGCTACACTTGTCCATTTCTTTTATCCATAAATCAGTATGTTCAAGACCCTTAGCTATTTGTATTGCTTCTTCTAATGTAGAATCTGTAATGAGCAATTTCTCACGCACTCTTTTGTTATTAGTGCACCTGACAATCGGGTCACGTATGAGTGAATCCCCTAATCCTTTAAAGCAGCAAGTTAAAGAAAGTCCCCTTAGTGCGGCTACATATGTTGCGATGTCTTCATCTGCTTTCTGCACACAACAAAAAAAGTATGCCTTTCTAGCACAACATTAAACTTGGTGATAAATCTCACTTCTAACATTTGCATGCTCATTTCATAAACATTAGGAGGGTGTCCATCACCCATTCCTATGGAAATTTCAGGGAGATTTTCATACAAACGTCGACCTTCAACGCCTAAGTGATGGAGAAAAATAGCTTGCTTACGAACTGGACCATATTTATCTGCACCAGTTGCCAATATATAAGTTAGGAACAACTTCTTCCACTCCTTCCAAGGAATGGAAGGGTCACCAGGTGTAGGAAGAAAGGAAGGGGGAGCAGCTAACTCTTGATCAGTCATTATGGGTGATGAAAAGTAACCAAGAGGTAATAGAAAGGTTCAATGTTGAATAAGAGTAACAGTTTATAGCAAGCAAGCCCTTGTATAGCAGTTATGGTATGTTAATTTTTGCAGATAAATAGTTGAGACAAGTTATGAAACAATAAGCTAAGCTGTCAATAATTTAAAGTCCACCTGAAAGAAAAACGATGTGAAAGAAAATAAGGAATTAAAACAATAAATTACTGTTAGGAGATTTGAAGCTGAAGCACTTTTGTGAATAGTAGCTATAGGGATACTACTTTAATGTTTAGATTAGCAGACACAAGACAAAAGAAATGGCTCTACCAGCACTGACAAAACGCAATAGGACAACAGCCTTATTCAAGTGTTTTTGCAGCTAGCCAGAAAGACTTTAACTAAAGTTGGAAGTTACAAAGGATTAAGGACAAGTTTTTTGTAAGGCAGTCTGCCACATATTACAACAACTAACAACACTGAGAATCATAATTAGTGAAAAAGAGGATTAGTTTAAGGACCATGAGATGGTGGGGGCATCACTTTGTCCCAATTCACAAAAAGATGTAAATGGTGTAAATATGCACCTTGTAGGCCCGATTCACAGAACTAACTTAAGACAAAATCCTAAACTTACTACCATTTTGGTATTCACAGAAGGCACTTACTCATTTTGGTATTCACAGAAGGCACTTACTCATTTCGGTATTCACAGAAGTTAGGAGTCCTAACTTTAGGACACCTAAATGCCTTCTGTGAATACAGAAAGTCTTAAAATTAGGATTTTTCTCAGTTTAGTAGTAGTATAGTTAGGACTCCTAACTTTAGGACTCCTAAATGCCTTCTGTGAATACCGAAAGTCTTAGAATTAGGATTTTTCTCAATTTAGTAGTAGTAAAGTTAGGACTCCTAACTTTAGGACTCCTAAATGCCTTCTGTGAATACCAAAAGCCTTAAAATTAGGATTTTTCTCAGTTTAGTAGTAGTAAAGTTAGGACTCCTAACTTTAGGACTAGTAAACTGAGAAAAATCCTAATTTTAAGATTTTCGGTATTCATAGAAGGCATTTAGGAGTCCTAAAGTTAGGACTCCTAACTTCTGTGAATACCAAAGTGAGTAAGTGTCTTCTGTGAATACCAAAATGAGTAAGTGCCTTCTGTGAATACGAAAATGGTAGTAAGTTTAGGATTTTGTCTTAAGTTAGTTCTGTGAATCGGGCCCACTCTGTTCTTCCTTCTGTTTTTTCAGTTTTGTGGTCTTTGGTCTAAAGATGCAGTGTTTAGAAGCATGTTTTAGGTCTTATTTAGTCATTTTATAAACTGTAGAGAATCGGGAAATATCAACATCATATTTGATATTTTGGCAACATTTTATTTCACTGATAGATAAAATGGCTGGTTTCATAAGAATCTTTCCTAATATGTACCATCACATTTACCCACAGACAGAGAATGGGTGAAATCCTTTGATACATCTGGCCCCTTTTCTAGTGAGCCTGTATTGATTGTAAGTAAATTGCCAAACACCCCAAGCTTTAAACATTCAATGCAAGATGTATGGACAGGTATATGTGAAAAGAATGTTCTCACCAAGCATCTGACATAGTGGTGAAAACATGACACCAGACGTTTGGTAAAAATGGAACGCAGTGTCACTTGGGATGCTGCAAAATCGATACCTGTGCTGAAGTGCCTCACTGTAAGAGATCCTTGTCACTTGCTAGATGGTATGCTGAAAGCATCTTTACAATCGTCAGAGTTAATAAAGATGAACATAAGATATATTAGGTAATTATGGATGATATAATCTTAACTACTCATCTACGTACGTTGAGGATATCTATGTGTGCATCATCTATACATTTTCATATATATATTTATTTACATTCACAATGTTTGATAGTCGATGTTCGGGCTACAATATGTTTATACGATGTTGTTTGAACATGAAATACAATGGCAAAATAGAAACAGTTCATTCAATTAAACAAATCGGCCTGGAGCGCAGTCTCAGGCATAGGGTCTGAGGGCTGTCTCAATTTACAATCTGTCTAACACAGACTTTTATACAGTTAATTGAATGTTTCCGTTGATCCTTTTTTGGTAAGGAATGTGTACCTTTGTCTCTGGAGCCATATCTTAGGTTATTGGATGAGGAATGCAGGTGGGCCTCGACCTTGCATGGACACACAGCGGCCAGTGGGTAATGTTTCCAGATGTCCAGCATGGGTAGCGTGTGATTACTGCGTGTACTGTGTGCTGTGTCTTGATTGGCTAAGTGTTCTTAACTTCATGTGGCGTCTGACTTTACGATGTTTTGGGAACGGGTGCACCCCTGTGTACTTTATTGGGGCTAATTTCCCTGGACCATTGTGGTGTTGCTGTGTCTATCTGTGGGATTGATCTGAGATTTCCTGTGTGTGCATTTGCATGCTGGTTAAGTGCTACGCACCAGTGATCTGTCAATCAGTAATCTCGGGCCTGGGTCTCAGGGCCTGCCTAACCATATATTTCTGAGTTGAGGCTTGATGTGGAGTTCACAACAGGCAAATTTGTAAATAAAGATGCAATTTAATTTTTATGCATGAATGTCATTATTCATACTGACATTGACTTTCTCAATATTACTATTCCTCCTCTAGTTGAATTTTCAACTACACTATTTAACCCATACTTCATGACAGTTACTTTGTTGGGGGAATGTTGTTATTCGGTTCTGACAATTAGTACTTTCTTTTTACCTGCATTTACCCAATTTGAGGACTAAGTTTTTGCAGCAGGAAATCACCCAATTGTACGGAGCCACACACAAACAAAAACACAATGAGAACAGGAAGCATCACGGTCATTAAATCTAACACATACGATGCTGCCTCACCATGAGGCGGATTGCTCTCAGTTCTTCTTTGATCTAAATAAGGCACAGCTCAGTGCTGTTCATCATTTTAAGCATTTCCCATCTGGTGATATGAAGCAAGCAGACATTGGATTTTGTCTGCACAGTGAAGAAGGGTATGGACCCTCCCGCTGAAACTTGTGAGTCTGAGAACAATCTAAATTCTTCTAGAATGTTCATGTACTGAGCCAAGCCATAATGACCTGCAGTTCTTTATCCACATGCTTGATGCCGCAAGGTGGTCTTTTCCTTAGCGGGTACTGGTAATAGTCCAAAAGTTCTTTTTCGGGAATGACCTGGGTCGGTGTGTGTATGGTGATGAGAGAGGAAAGTCAGCACCATCCATCAGAAGCTTCTAGTTTTTGGGGGCACTGTTGGAACTACACAGGAAACATGTGCCACGGGCCGAGTGCCTGAGAAGGGGGACCTTTCGAATTAGTAATTGGAACCCATCCCATTTGACTTTGTTTGAATGAGGGAACCTGGGTGCCTGCTTTTAAGTACTTGATCTGGGAGCCACCCCACACACTCATCATAATTCTCTCCCCCTGGGGCATGGCCAGACAACTCCACCCTGGGAAATCAACAGCAAAGTGGGACCTTTTCTACCACAGGCACCCATTATGGTGATCTTTAGTTAGGATACCTGAACCACAGAGCACAAATAGCAGCCCTGAATCACCAGATGTAAGTACAAGTGTTTATTCCCTATGTTCTCTCATTGGTCCTTCTTTTGATTTTTGGTGCAGTTAATTCTTGAGATGTGGGCAATTAGTAGGTATTTTACTCTGGGTTTTTATCTTACTGCACATTTGGATTCTGTGTTTGTGTGAAGGCAATACCTCCCCAGACAATTAGCCCTCCCTGCCGAGGCTATGGCTTCAGTCCCTGTTAAGCTGAGTTACCTGGCTGCGGTTGCCTTTGCCATATTTTGGTCCAATTACCTGACCCCAGTTGCAAGAGTGAAGTGGCTGACTGACCTCGCTGTGACTGAATGTAGGGATATTCATTTTTTCTCTGAGCTTGATTCTAGGGATTAGGATTTTGTGGTGGCTGACCCTGGTCCTTCGATCTCTGTTCATGGTATGCTTTTAACTGGCATCGGTCTGCCAGATGGCCCATCCTGTGGCAATAGAAACATTCCCTAAGGTGGTTGCTGCCAACATCCCTGGCATCTGCCACTATAACTAGGTTGAAACCCTCTAGGGATTTGCAGTGGAGCCCCTTTTGAGAATGGTGCCATTTGCACATTCGCACCCAATGCGGCCCCTTAAAGGGCGGTCTTTCTCAATTTCTGTTGGACCAACTTAGCATTGTCTCTCTGGGTTTGCTCCTGTTTGGGTATTATCCTCGTGGGTCGATGAGTGGGGTGTGTATGCATCTGCCCCCTCATACTAAGCCTTCCTTTCTCTGTGATCAATGGGGACATTTCCCTGAAGTGGGTTCCTGTCTTCGTTGTACGCAGCATTCTTTATGATAGCTAAGCGTTCAGGTATCGTACTTGATAGCTGAGAGGGGTCCTTAGGCGTGACAGATGCACCCCATTGCACCAGGCAACCTCATCTTCGCTGCACCAAGGCACGCAAAGGGGCTGTGGAGGTGGTATTACCTGGGCTTTGTGTTAAGGAAGGTGCATAGGATCTAGCCATTACGGCCATTGTTCCCAAATGACTTACCCCCTGTTCATGCGCTGTCCCCGGGGACCCAGGATACACATGTATAGCCTAATCATGACTCTCTTCCTCCTTAACTACCCTATTAGTTGCAAAGGTTTTTATCTGTTTAGCTTCTCAACCTTTAACAGGGGTTTGAACAGCAGGTCCTCACTGTTACGGGATGTCATGAGTGCATAAATAAGAACAAGCATTTGCAATGCTATAGGTCTAGCATTTTAGAAACTTTGACCTATTAATGTTGTAATTGACAATGCCTTTTATAATTGCAGGTTTTTTAAACACAATAATAAACTGCATTGTCATTTACAATGCCAATAGCTCAAAATCTCACAGTAGTGAGACCTATTGCATTGCAAATGCTTGTTTTGTCAAGTGGTGTGTTATCGCCAATGGATGGGTCTATTAATCACCATGGGCTCTTTCCATCTGGTTTGCTGTTCCTTGATACTGCCTTAGTGGTCTGTGAGCACATAATCCTGGCTTGGCTTGACAGTGTAGGTGCTGCTTGACCTTTTTCTATTAGTTCCTAATAATTCATTAGATTAAACATTTTTTTCCTTGAGCCATTGATACAGAAAGCAGTGTTTTTTTTGGTTTTATTCACTGCTGCAGGCTTTTCTTTAATGTTTTAGTCCTGACTCAGAAAGTCAAATCTATCTGCCATTGCTTTATTTATGGTACAACCCAAACCGTCGCAAGGTAATACAACTATCGAGAAAATACTGTATTAAAGATTCAAATGAGCTGTCATCAGCATATATGTTTTTGCAAAATATATTTGGGTTGTAATAGAATTAATTTAATGTGTCTTTAAGGATTATCGGATGACTCCATGTCACAAATCTTTGGGTAAATTGGGATCTCAAAGCTGCTTTTTGAAATGTTCCAGTGCCGGCTCACATCCCACTAAGCCCCAAACAGGTCCCACCCTCACTCTGGGTTTTGGGGCATCAATCGAGGGACTACATTGGGCCCAATGACACAATAGCAGAGCATCAATCCAGTTGCATTAATCCGATAAAGCGCAAACAATGCATAGTAGCAAGCGTCACCCTAGATTACACACACACGTCCGGCCACCTGGACCACCTCAGAATTCTACCTCCAGGTGGTATTTATGACCCTGTCTATCAGGTTGGGATCAACCATCTGACATGATATTTACAGCCCACAGTACCACTATTTCCAGCCCAAGGGGCATGAGTCTTTCTTTATTGCACCTTCTGAACAATATAAAACATGCCATGTACCGAATGTAAGTTGAATTTCAGCAAGCAACTTTAGGAGATATGGCTGCTATTCTCTGCCTTTATTGCTATGGAAGCTTAAACTGCTTCTGATTGCCAAGCCTCACTGTTCTCCTCTTTGATAGAACCTGCTTACAACATTTGGCAAACCAGTTAGGAGCTGATCACTGTGAATACCCAGGCTACAGCCTGGGGACAAAAGGATCAAGCTGCCTGGGCCCACTCTGTGCGCACTTCTCAAAGAAAGTGGGCGGTAGGCACCTCTCTTTACTGCAAACCTTCTGCCCTGTGGCGGGTTGGATCTGTCCAATGGCGGCCATCAGAAAGGGTAAAAAGCTGTGATTAGCTTTTCTTTCCTAAATAATATGAACAGCATAGCGTGGCAAACAGAAGTGGTAAGGGTTAAAATAGATACTAATGGTCTGAGTATACTTATTTGTATTATTATTTATTATTGACTAGTCACCCAACACTCCGGATCAGAGTGGCTTGGAGGTGCTCTTTAAGTATAAAAATAGATTCACCCACCACTCCCGATCAGAGTGGCCTAGAGATACGTAAGCCTCAACGTCATATTTTTTAGTAAACTGCAAGCTTAGTGCAGGAGGGTTTCTTAACATCTCCTGTATCTGAAAGGAGTGTTGAGAGGAGAAAAAGAAGAATGGAGTAAACCATTTTCCATTCGGACCAGGGACAGTGTGCCTAGGAGACTAGGTCTAACTCAAAAAGAGCCCAGGAGGGGCTGTACAAAAATTGTACCATTGTGTCAAGATAATTATGTACATGTATGCTGCATAAATGTAGTATGAGTGTTGTCTGAATGAGAGAAGACTGCACTGCTCAAGCGCATTCACATTATTTGCATTTTCTTTGTCTGTGGTCAAGAGGTACCAGCTTAACAAAATCACAGTGCCATTGTGACTTGCTTTTAAATGCTTTCTTAACCCCTTCGATGCGCATGACGGAGCGGTTCCGTCATGCGCATCGGTTGCGCTGTGCGTATGACGGAACCGCTCCGTCATGGCCCCGCCCGCGCAATAGATCCTTCAGCACAGCGCGGTAATACGCACCGCGCTGAAGGGGTTAATCAGCTGTTTACATTGTTGTGTGTGCGCCGGGCTAGCACGCCTCACCCTTTGTAGCCCGCTTTTCATTTGTGCCAGCTGCTCACAAGCCCTTGCATACACTCTTAAAAGGGGGACACCAGCTGACATAATAAACACTCGGTTACACGGTTCATCCCGCTTTCAAAAATGCACATTTTCTTGTGCATGCGTTATTCTTTGGGGGTACTCCATATGTGAATTCTGGTCAATATGCACGCTCTCTGCTCTCGTGTGCGTATTGACTACTTGCTCAGAATTCAGTTGTTGTCTCACTGTTCACCCCGTTCTCAGAAAATGCATTCTCTTGTGTGCGTGTTATTTTTTAAGGGTGCTTCATATGTGTGAATTATGGTCAATACACACACTCTCTGCTCTGTTGTGCATATTGACTACATGCTCATAATTTGATTGTTGTTACACTGTTCGTGCAGCTCTCAAAATGTGCATTTTCTTATGTTTGTGCTATTCTATGTGGGTTGCTCCATGTGAATTCAGGTCCTACGCGCACTCTCTGGTATTGTGTACATATTGACTGCATGTTCCTAATTAACTTTTGATCACGCACACACTCTAGATGCACACTCTCTTATATGCACTCAATTACTTGAGGTTGCCTTATGCTTCCTGCTAACACGCGCACTCTTTCTCTCGTGTGAACATCGCCCTTTTAAAAAATTGTCTTCTGCATTGCACATACTGGCTCCCCCTTTTGTACATGCAACTGTTTTTTTTACCTCTTTGTGACTTATGTTATATCTTTGTTACTGAATCCTGCACCTCTGAACTCTACCCCTCCCATTTTCTCTTTCTCATATCCTTTGCCTTTCTGTCCTATACTCAGCCTCTGCCCACTGTTATTACTTATGTAAACCAAAAAAAAAGGTTGTATTGTCTCGTAAATATTTATGAGTTTATGCATGTAAAAAGTGTGTTTTTTGCCATTGTATTCCCTCAGGTTGAAAAGTGAACTGCATCTTTCCACACAAGATTTTATCTGCTAGCTCCCGACCAAACATGCCCCCACAAATGTGACCACTCCAAGCCATGCCCATTCAGAATTCCAGGGCACCACTGAATGCTCACACCGCTTATAACAACCCATGCCCAAGCCATGCCCCTCTCCTGGCCCCTTAAGCCACAGAAATGTGCAATCCTCTGGAGCACATGCAGTGAGGCTTCCCCAACGAAAAGGCAAACATTTATAAACAATGCCAAGAGTGGTACTTGCAAACCAAAGCACACGCATACCCAGAAACATTCAACCCTGACATAATCGAGCATACCAAAACACACATAATTAACAAGCATAAAGGACATAAGAGGGAAAGGAGGAAGGCAACCATTCATCTCTGGACTCTATTCAAAATTTCAAAGAAAGGAAAGTAAATGACCCTGCAGCCCAGCCTACTGTCAAGGTTTCAGCACCTCCTCCTCCTCCATATACAGGCATGTGTGTAGTTACATCTGCTGCACCAGCCTTGGGTTATTGCAATCCCTCCATAGTGGAAGCAGAGGAACCACCCTCTAAAAGGGGATCCCAATCGCTCTCTCTCCTAACTACTCCACATAGCCTAGGTCTGCACCAGTCCAAGGCTTCCTGCACAGGAAAACAACTCACAGCGGAGCTGGACCTCAGCTCCTTTAGGATCAGATGAGGCAGGGTGGCTATCTGGGCAATTTTTAGCCAAGTTAGATAGCGATCCCGCAAGCTCGGACAACAAAGGAAGCTCTAGCTCCCTAGGTTCAGACAGCGAAACACCCAGTGGGGGAGCACAGAAAGATTTAGGATAATGGTAGGCAGGTCAGTACAAAGGGACATCAGACTCAGGGAGGAGAGGAGACTCAGGGAGGAGAGGAAAACTACCTGCACCCTGGAAGAGGAAGAGAGAAGTGAGGCCAGGCGCAAAGAGCAAAGGGAGCAGGAATTGGATGATGAGAGGCTACTTGCCAGCCTAGGATCACCACGCAGCGGACCACCACCTATGTCTAAAACCCTGAGACATAGAGCAGACGATCAGGAGGCAAGGTCATATGATTCTGACTGACCTTCAATGCTCCAAAAATAAGATACTGATAACACCTCCACGCAACTAATGACATGGCACAGGCACTTGTGAAGGGTAACCACACCCCAAAGGAAATAATTACTCTCAAGGAAGGCAACTTATATGTGACCCTTTTTGTAGTTTGCTAGCCCAATGGACAAGAGGAGAGATCAGGTACACTGGGCCCTGGCCAAGAGAAGTGTCTTTTGAACCAGAAGACATGGCCATGACAGAGGATGGCATTAGGCATGAGGGAGGAAACCCACATTGGGACTTCCTCTAATGGTAGCAATGTCTCGCAAAGTGGGAAAAATACATCGAGGACAAGCATACCACCCCTTCAGCAGTAAGCCAATTTCCCTTGCTTTAGAGAGGAAGCACAGGGAATGTTTATGTCCCTTAGACCCAGATGGACAAGGAAGGGCTTAGTACTAAGCTTCCGTCCCTACTTGAGGGGGCAGGGAACTGGATAACCTACTTTGAAAAGAACACTGCAGGCATCACACTCACTATAGGGGGCATTAAAAGCCTACTAAGTAGCTTATAAGTGACCAGACTAATGCAGTGTTTGCCCTAGCTTGCATACCAGCAATTACCCTGAGCAATACTCAACACGATGGGGCAGTGTCCAACACATATAGACATCAGAACTGGATGGCCCTGAGAGAAATGTTCTACGATGCCCCAGACACAGGGGGACTTATGGCAGAGTCGATAAAGCCTGGAAAAGGGATAAATGATTACCTCGGCAGAATGAACAAAAGATAGGGCAGCCATGGGTTAGTGCAAGCCCGCAACTCACTTTTTCCTTAAATGCCCTTAAAAAGGGATAGCCCACCGAAGTACAAAATAGACTAGGCAACATAGTTGGGATGGACACAAAACTATGGCCAGAGATACATCGTCACATCATACATTATTACATGAAGAAAATAGAAAAAGGCAAAGACAGGCCCAACTACAAGGGGACACAACCATGTTGGTACAGTGGAAACTGAAAAAAGGCACCATTAGAGGGAACAGTTGTAGCCGTAGCCAAACAGTTGGCCGCAATCCCCATGGGAAGAGACAAACAGAACTTCCTGGGACTCCAAACAAATGATCAAAGGCAAGAAGAGGTTTCAAGGAAAGTGGAAGTGGAAATCCAATGAAAGACAATAGTGAATCTTTCTACTCCCATAAGATGGGACACCCTGCAGGAGACTGCAGGGCCAAAATGAATCACGAGCAACAGAGATCCAGGTGGGATGCAAAGAATACATACAGCACTCTTCCCCAGCCCATGGGTATGGGTGTGAAATCACGAACGCACCTGTACTTGGGACACCAGACTACAAGAAGGAGTTCTGCCATAGCATTGGACAGGTGATGATGGCAATACCCACCCAGAATTACCCCTTAGGGCACAAAACTATTGCGTATTGCAGTAGTCAACTCAAATCTGTAATGCAGGGACATTTCACTTGCGAGCAAGCCCTTGTTGCAGGTATTCTTCACATATACAGCACTATGCGCACTAAAACAGGACTTCGGTGTATAGGGGTGTACCAACCTATCACCTTAGTACCTAAAATCCCCAAAACTGACCAGCTATAGTGTCTCATTCGTTCTCCTACATAATCACGAAGCTACAAATGATTAGACAACCCAGAACACAACACTGCCGACTCTCTCAGGAATCGCGGTAGCACAACAACTCTTTTGCTCACTGACTCATACTTGTCCACAATAAGAATAGTCAGAGTCCCGGTATAGTTTAAAATGTTTATTTTAACTAACGTGCTGTATGGTGCAGTACACGTGCCATTACTAGCAGCAAAATCCAGAAACACAATACTGTTAGCATTGTTACAATTCCATAGAATACAAAAGGCAATGTCATTTTATAAGGACAGTGGAAAAGGACTACAGGAACTAACCACCCTCCGCGTGATAGAAAATTGTTTATTATAAAAAAGAAGACCTCTGGGCTTTATTAGCAGACCCCATACCTCAAGGCCTAGATGAAAGGTTTACATCTTAGGAACAGCTGAATCTGTTTCCGCTAAAGAGAAAGGAAAGGGGTCTAATTTTTCAATGTGTAAAAGAGTGTACGTTGCATCTTTCATGGGCATAAACTTTTGTTTTTCAATCAGATTGAATGGTAAAAACAAAGCAGAAGCATTTAGATAATCTCACTGGACTTTCCCCAGTCCATAAAGTCCATGGAAATTGCATCACTGAACGCAATTGATTTTGACCATGGTATAACACAAATACATCCTCTTGTACAATATCAATAAAAGAAGAAACAATATTATCCAAGGTGTAAATGCACAAAGAAAGTGTGTTTATACCATTGTTGACTACAGCAAGGACCTTCTCTAAATTTGCTTGGTCAATTTGGCACAAACGAAACGCTGCTTCCATCTGTGAAAGTTTCCATATTTTATTGTAAGCTGCGTAAATGAATCTCTTTGTTCTAGGAACCCTCGGGCCCAGAACTAAATCAGCCAAAATAATATCACAGGACAAGAGTGATAAGTGTTGCTTAACTGACGATAGCGTTGAGTGTTGCAACCATTGTTGACATAATTTCCCAACCAAATAGGTGGTAACCGAATGTGAGTTCGAAAAACGTGGTTCGGTCTATCCTGTGTATAACCAGGTGTTTGCGTTATAAAAACGCAGTTGGCACGCATTCAAATTTGTTTGCCACACTAGCCACACAGAAAGATCTACATCAGAGACATTGAAAGTGTTATTTTGAAATAAGGCTTGTAATATATCAATGGTAAAATTTGTGTATGCGCGCCAATTGTCCTATTCAGCTAAAGAAGGAATGGCCGGGGCATTTAATTTCTTTGCAGTTGCCAAACCAAAGCAAGTAGTTTGGCACACTGTAGCATTCAAAAATAATATTTGGGATGGGATGAGGCAGGCACGATGTAAGGCTTCAGTGCCCCGCACCTGCCAGGTTTTAGAACCCCCAAATAGACTTCAAATCAACGGTAGCTTTTCAGTGATCATAGCCCTGTATAGACAGATCATTTCTGAAGGAATTGGAATAAATCAATTTTGTATGGGTCATGATGACCTTGGGTTGAGTGGAAGCGTGTAATTTAAAATAATAGGATTCAGGTTTAGACTTGTCATAATCTGTAAAGTATGTACATTTATTTCTAAGGGTTTTCAAGCTTCCCAGCACTGGTGTAGGACAATGTTCCTATTGTGTGTAGTTAAAAACAGGTAGTAATGTGTTTGTTTTATGCAGGAAATGATGGCCATAGTGTTGATAATAGAATAAATCGGCATAATTGGCAGAATTTAAATACAAGTCTTCAGCATTAAAAGCAGCATAATACTTTAAAGCAGAACAATGATTGTACTGTATGCACATCCCAGTCATCAGCATGTATTGCCTGTGTCACCACATCTCCCATAGAGATTTGAAATACATATGGCACATTGAGCGCTTCAGTCGGGCAGTGAATTTTGAAAGCTACTTTACCGCAAATGATGCCATCTGCACCTGGGAACGCTGAGATGTTAACACAAGTCTGATTACGTTTCATGATGTGGGACGATGAGTGGGGCGCCAGAATACCATCAATCGAGTTCACAGCAGAGCATTTTGGCAAGTAATGACCATTGATGAGTAAGGAAAATACTGTCACAAAACCAATTGACATGCAGAGAAAAATGAGGATGAGTACCAACCAGATGTAGGCCCTTGGAGGGATTAGAAAAGTATTTTTGAACCAGGAGACAAAAATATTTAATTTGTTAGGGGTAATTGATAAAGGGGAGGACGAGTCATAAGAGAAGCTTGCATGGTGCAAAGGACTGTCCGGAAATTCATGTAGAGACTCCCCCGTTGGATATGCGTACTCAAATTCTTCGTTGCAAGTGGAAGGAGGCAGGACAGGCAAATGGTCAACAATGGTATTAATCTCGATAACAGTGTCTTGGGGATTATTCAAAGACGCGGAAACCCCAGGATTCCTAGTAATGGTGTTGCATGAAACAGCAGACGTGACACTATTCAGAATCGGCCAGATGGTGTAACTTGACATTGTCCACTGAGATGTATCTGTTGTCTTTGCAACCAGGCAGTGGTGGTAGAATGACTGTATGGGTACCCTTCAAGCCTAGGACTTAGATCTCTAATTTTCAGATCAGCAGTGCTGCATCAGTGGAAGAGGGTAAATGTTCAGTTGCAACACTGTCACTGGTCTCTTGAAGGTCCTGTAACATTGTAGAATGATTATCTATGTCAAAGGTTGCAGCAGCTGCCACAACGTCTAGACCATCAAGGTCTGGCACAAACATTTTAATGCCAAAGAGCATTTTGTATGGGGTCTGCCCACCCAGAGATCTTCTAGGGAGATTATTAAATGCACGCTGAACTTCATACCAATAGGCCTGCCAGTACCTAAGACTCTAGCTGTCAAGGATTGATTTAAGTCACGGTTCATTCACGGCACAGTTGAATTGCCCTCAGGCCTATATGGAGATGAAAACTGCACCAGCACCCCCAAAGACTTCATCGTGTCCTTGCATGCCTTAGATGCAAACACTGGACCTTGGTCTGAATGGAAGGTGCCACAGGCAAAGTTCCCAACAAAGACACGCAAATCCCTGATGACATTTTGAGCATCAGCACTGCATTGTGGCTAAACCCAAAGGAATCTAGTGCACAAATCAACTGCAACTAAGATATATTTATTTGCAGTATCAGAAGGAAATGGACCACAGTGATCAAGATATATACAGCGAAAAGGCTGATTAGAAATGCATAGCTGCGTTTGCGGTGGGCGTGTGACCATATTAGGCTTAATTTGCTGACAGATGTCACAAGAAAGTACATAATTACGGGTCTGTTTATATTAACCACGCCACCAGCAACGTTGCTGTAATATGGAAACAGTCGCAGACACCCCTGCATGGGTAGAAGCCATGCCTTTGTGTGCGGCTTTGATCAAAGAAGGTCTGCAGTCTGCGTTGGGAATCAGCCGCTCCCCAACGTCTGGTATCCTCGCATAAGGAACTTTTTCAGGAGTTAACTGATAAGAATACTTTGGAAGGAAACTATAGCTGCCAAAATCTCATTATCAATCTTAGTCATGGACCTTGGAATGGAGGCTACGGAACACGTGGCTACTGCAGATTTGGTTGCTTCATCAGCCAAAGAATTACCAATAGCATGTGCTCTCACACGCTGATGGCCAAGAGTTTGGTTAACCTGTGTGAGTGGGAGATGTTTTTTGAGTTCCGTCACTCAAACCCAAAGTAGTTTATGCTTCATTGTGCTGCCTTTAGAATCTCGACAATCATTCTGAGACCCAAAAAATAAGTTGTCATTGAAGGACTGAGCACAGTAGTATAATCACACACAATAAGAGTACTCACATTTGGATCTGCAAACTCGAGAGCAATAACTAGAGTGCGCAGCTCAGCCAACTGGGCGGTGCAGTCTCCCAGTGCCTGTTTATGCACTATGTTAGACTTGAATTCTCCATTCACCATTGTACCAGCCACAATAGCACAAGCTGCTGAATAGGTTGGAGCTGGTGACCGGTTGCACCGAGCCATCGGTATAAGTAATACATTTGTACTCTTCTTAAGGAAGCAACGACAAAGGAGGAGGATGAATATGTTCATACTGTAAGAACTCCTATGTCTGAAGAGCAGGATCAAAGATAAACGTGACATCAGGAGATGTCAGAGAGGTAGCCCATTGTATCCAATGGGGATGTAATGCTTAAGAGTTTGGTACACTTGCCTTCATCACCGCTTCTAAAGCAGGGAAAGGCGTAACAATAAGAATGCGTTTCCCCTGTGCCAGTGCGCGTTCCTTCACGACCGGCATCTGTACCGCTGTCAAAACTTTTCCAACATTCGAAAAACGCATAACAGCCGAAGTGTACAAATGTGATTTGTATGTGAGTGGTACTGTGTCACCCTCATTGTACATCAAGTAAGTGAAACCCACTGCGCCTGGCACGAATCATATCACCAGGTTTGTGTGATTATCACACGTCAACAAGTGCTTAGTCTCAAGCAGATCAGACTGCAAAGATGGCAGAATTGCTGAATTTTCCGGAAGCCAGCTGGCCAAGAAAATGTAGGTTATATCAGAGCATAAAGAGGCTTGATACACTGGACATAATCGGGAATGTAAGTCCTCCCGAAGTTTAAAAATCCCAGCAAAGACTGTAATATCTTCAGTGTGGATGGAGACTGCAATTGTGCACATTTCTCCAGAAAGTGGGGGACTAAGCCCCTACCTTCATTATTGAGCTCGTAGCCCAAAAAGAGCACCGCATAATAAGCGATGTGTGATTTGGCAAAGTTGAATTTGTAACCGTACCCGGCAAACATAAGAATTATGCGGTCGACACGGCAAAGATGCGGCCATAGTTAATTGTCGGTCAGATAAATATCATCAACGTACAAGAACGCATCAGGGTCTATGCTATCCAACAAAGAGACAACACGTGCAGCGAATACCCTGGGGCTATTCTTATACCCCATAGGCAAAAGCTTAAATTCTTCTGTTTTCCACCGGTTGTAAATGCTGTCCACTGACTGCATTCAGGAGCCAGATTATGACTGTAGAAGCAATTGCAAATATCAAGTGTCGTTTTATATTTCTTACGAACAAGACTGTCCACCAGTGCAGTGCTATGTGTGTTCTGTACCGCAAATGTACGACAATGAGAATTCAAATCTCAGTAATCTAACACAATGCAATATGATCCATCGGGTTTGGATACTGTAAAAAGAGGATTATTCATCAGCGACACGCATGTCTCCATCACACCTTGATACTCCAACTGTGTTAGAACATCATAAACGGAGGCATTAGCATCCTGCTGGATGGGATATTGGGGCCGAGGTTGTGGCATTGACTGCAATGGAATCTCATGTGCCGGCGAATCTTTATCCCTGACGAAACGCGAAAAACTCAGAAGTATCACGTCCTCCCCTCTAGCCACGGCTAGTACAAATGGTGGGGGCCAATCTGCCTCCGCCAACAAAATGTTGTATGAAGAGGTAAGATTTTCCCAAAAAATCCCTGGGATCACACTCTCTACTTCACCTTCAATTTGAAAGACAATGTCATATAGCCTATCGGGGGGGCAACTAGCGTATCTGCTGTTTCTACAGTAATGAATGTATCAGCTGCTCTCGCTTCCAGACAAAGACACAGTGCCTCCTGCACTATGGTAACCTTCGCTGCGCTGTTGAGCAGAGTCACCACCCAAGTCCAATCCAGTGGTCAGGTTTTCACCATCTGAGGCATATTTCACTGTCAAAGCTGCAACTTTTTTCTTTTGATATGGAGGCCGAAAATGAGGCAGCTCCTCTTGTTTGGCTTTGACGTCAAACTGTTGCGGTTGATCTCTTCCCTGCAGCGTAGACGGTCCTTTGCCACGATCCTGGTGCTCCCCACCACCGAGTTGTGAGCTTGAGGTGTCCTGTAAAGAACGAGGACAGCATTGATCAGGGACTTGAAATCTATTGGGTGGCTTAAGTTTTGCACAATCGTGCAAATCATAAGTACGCTCAGAAGTCTCGGGGGTCGGTGAACTAGCACGCGACCCCTGCTTCTGTTGTTGCTGCCCTTTGTTTTTATTTTTCCAGTTCTTTTTAGAAAAGAATAGTCACCCATCTTTATCAGATTGGGCGTTCGGAGCTTGGGATTGCGTCTGCATTTGAGAGAAGGTCTTAACTCCCAGACTATTGTGCCCTATGGTTTTGTAAGCTTCTGCAATTATCTTTGGTAATTCTCATGTCTTGTCTAAATCTGCCACAATCTCTAAGCGGTTAGCCACTTGAACGCTCACGGCATTCCCCTTAACATTAGCAAGGAGCATATCAGCCAGGACGTCTAACACCCCTACTAGTCGCATACCCAACTCCACAGCCGCTTCAGCTCTGTGCTCATCCTGAACATGCTTAATCACGGACGGAAGTACGGTCATGGAGGGGGTGCCGAAGCACATCGAATATACCGCTGCAAACACTTTACCCAAAGTGTTACAGTCAGCTAAATCAGGAACCAGGTCTTTAGGGAAGCACACTGTCAAAGTCTTGTGTTTCTCCACAGGTGAATGTCGGAGGGGCGGTCAGAAGCAGAAGTGAGGAGGCCAAATAGGATCAATACTGTGGCATTTATTGCTGTTAAAAAGCACAGATTAGTATTGATAAAGCTTTCAAGGTCAGGATGAACACAATAGTAGTAGGAAGATAAGCCTGTTACAGCACATGGTTGTGGAATAGGGTGTCCTCTCAAGCGTCCTGGTCGGATGTCGTCTTCTGAGATGTCTAAAGAAACTTCTGGGGCTTCTAGGGAATTCAGGTCGGGTCCCGGAATGCACTCCCAAAAGAAAGTAAGAAAAGGTAGCGGTCAGTAATGATGCCCTACACAAGCATGCTAACCATCACCATACCATGTGCAAAAATGGGTCAAAAAGGGTGAGGGCTAAGGGAAAAATAAGGCAATTATCAACACTTAGGTGTGGATCAGTTGATTTCTGATCCTTACACCCGTAGTGCCTGTTCGGTAACTCATGTGACTGAGGGGGGAGTCTCAGGGGTAAGACATGTTAGGTTGGAGAAAAGCAGAGGATTTAACAGCAGAACAACCACCACCTAAAACGGCTCTCTCCGTGTCCCAGTTTCCCTTTACCCCGCTGCCCGTGATGCCCCTACGTCCCGCCACGTACCGCTAGAAGCAACAACTCTCCTGAGTTGTGGCAGCTCGTGCGTCCGGGATCCATCAACCCTCCGTCCAGGTGTCAGGGGCCTCCAGATCCTCTTCTTCGGCATCTTCTGATGTGGTCACAGCGGCGATCTCGGGCAGCATCTCGGCGTCTCTTCTGTCTTCCTGTTCTGGATACTTCTTACCAGCTGACACCTCGGATGTTTTGTTTCCTCGCCTTTTCTGCCCGGGTTGACCTTTGCCAGGCGTTGCTGATTGGTTGAAACGAGGATTCGTTCCGCCTCCCTCTGGATGTTTGGTTTCCGGGTCAGTTGCTTCGTTCTGCGGGACGAGGAAGAAGTCGTGCATTATTTCCAACCCCGTGGATGCCTCGTCGTCATCATTGCGGTAAGGTACCCACGCAGGGTTTATTGGGTTTGGGTGATTTTAGAGGGTCCGCGTCCGGGGTCTTCCTCACAGTGAAATATTGGGAAAAACTGCTTTGAGTTGCCCAATCCTTTCAGCAACCCAATAAGGAAGCTCGTCCCTATTCTATGGGCGCTTGCCCATTACAGAATTAATCATGAGTGGACTGATGCTTACATCATCAGGTCCCGCCGGTTGCACAGCAGCTCCAGGTGGTCTACCTGGAAGTTGCGTGAGACGAACTGAACAACAGCTCTGTGCACGCGTATCATCAAGGTATGCAATACTTGAAGCTCTGTAAGTGTAGCAGAAGTTGCATAACGTGGGTGTGGAGTATATCCAGCCAAAAAGGACCATCTATTGATGAGGCAAAAACAACAGTTGATGGACAGAATGCAGAACAATGTCATACATTCACCCCAGTACAGAGATCTCGGCCTAAATCCATTGTTTTTTTGCTTACCATGCCGTTCCCGTTTGAACCCAGCCATATGCAAATCAGTCTTGACCCTGTGCCTCATGGGAACAGTCCAGCCCAAAATGCCAAGCCAGGTCGTCCCTGGGCTGAAAACAAGCATTCTAGGACCGGTTTCGGGGTTTCACCCCTCTTCAGCCAGGATAGCATGGTGAGCAAAAAAACGATGGATTTAGGCCCAGATATCTGTACTGGGTGAATTTATGACATTGTTCTCCATTCTGTCCATCAACTGTTGTTTTTGCATTTGTCACCCTGAGTGGAACGGGTATGCCCAGACGTGGGTTCCGTGCGCTCCATGCCACTGGAATCAAGCTATCCTGGCTGAAGAGTGGTGACACCCCGAAACCGGTCCTAGGATGCTTGTTTCCAGTCCAGGGAGGACATGGGAGCTAGTCTTTTAATTTTAAGGATCTTACAAACTTTGTCAACATGCACATCCAATAAATCCATTAAATCACATCTTGGATGTTATACCCTGATGGTTATTTGGTTGAGATGGCTACAACCCAAATCACACAATCAATACAAAATTAGCAACTAGGCAAAATGGAATATAAAAAAGCGCTTTCCGACTCTAGATAGATTTTAAATCATAGGATAATCCCTTCAGAGCCCATCTCCTCCCCATAATGAAAGAATAACATGTCCAATATTTGAACATGTAATTCTAATCATAATGGGCAAACTTCAGGAAGGACACTTTATTCCGAGTGTCCTGCAGCCTTTCGTGAAGTTGAAAACAACGCTTCTGCCTACACGTATACAGTCCCAAACACCAGAAGCAAAAGGAGTACAGTTTAAATCGCCAAGTAGAAAAGGAGAAGACAGCGTCGCAAGAGAGAATAAGGACACCGCCTTCTGTGTCCGGTACTTGGTAAAAAGCGGCCGGGGGGACACCGTGCCCAGCATTTCCCCGCTGTCCCCCAAAAATGTCCACACCACCACACATACCAAATGCTCACCTTGATAAGTCTCCACACTGTGTGCTGGCTGCGGTCTGGTTTTCAAAGTGCCACTTCAAGCTCCTGTTGCTTTTATTTCCTTTCCTGCGGTCAAGGGTGGATTGCAACGACCCGGAAGTAATGCCTATTCCGAAATAAAACTAAACTCTGAAATATACCACGGCGGCCACCTAAAAAATGTCTGCAGTTAACTATTAAAAATGAGAAGAGAAAACGATTTTCCATTTAGTCAATACTAAAATTAAAATTGAGAAGGAAGGGAAAAAGAAAACCCATACCAAAGTCATCAAATAATTGTATGTATACACAAAGCATCTTAAAATGTCCTACCGTTCACTATTACAAACAGAAAAGGAAGAACTATTTTCCATTCAGTCAATTTTTTAAAGGGCAGCCATGGGTTAGTGCATGCCCGCAACTAACTTTTTCCTTCAATATCCTTAAAAAGGGGACAGCCCACCAAAGTGCAAAATAGACTACACAACATAGTTGGAATGGACACAAAACTATGGCCAGAGATACAACCTCACATCATACATTATTACATGTAGAAAATAGAAAAAGGCAAAGATAGGCAGGATCAACTACAAAGGGACACAACCATGTTGGAACAGTGGAAACTAAAAAAGGCACCATTAGAGGGAACAGTTGTAGCCGTAACCAAGCAGTTGGCCGCGATCCCCATGGGAAGAGACACACAGAACTTCCTGGGATTCAAAACAAATGATCAAAGGCAAGAAGAGGTTTCAAGGAAAGAGGAAGTGGAAATCCAATGAATGACAATAGTGAATCTTTCTACTCCCATAAATGGGACACCCTGCAGGAGATTGCAGGACCAAAATGTATCACGGGCAGCAGAGATTCAGATGGGATGCAAGGAATACATACAGCACCCATCCCCAGCCCAATAGCAACCACAGTACCTCAGACGCAGAACATGTATGCCCCTCAATGGGCCCTACCCCAAGGAGGGTAGCTAGGATGCCCGTCCTCACAGCAAACATGGGTGGATGGGCCACACTTATGGCAGAATCAGCAGACAGCTGATCCCTAGCAAAGGGCCCAAGATTTCCCGTTGCACAAGGTGGAGCAACAATATTGGGAGGGAAAACACTTATCCAGTTCCAGAACCCGACCAATGAAGGTGCCTAGGAAACCCCATGTGTCCCATATTGTAGTCACACGCGGGTCAGATAAGAAATCCACTCTGATGGTGGCCATCAATTAGATACCTTCCACATTCCAAGTGGACATAGGGCCAATAAACTGTGCCTCAAGGAAGGGAATGTTCCCCTATCGCAGGACACTATAGACACACAAGGGTTTTCAATGGTCATGAAAAGTGTTCCCTTTGCCAAAATACTTGACAATTGCAAGGTCAACTACTATATCATCCTTCATTGCCTACTAACCTTCTGGGCAAAGATCTCATGGTCAAACTAAACTTGTCCATCCCCTTTCCAGTTGCTGGAGCCATGACTTACTTAATCCCTGGAGACTCAGGCTTATCACCCTAAGACCCACCTTTGGTAAGGGTGACCCAGTCTGGGCCTCCCCAACAAACCAGGCGGCACTCTCCAAAGCAGTCCTGACCCTCATTGCCAATTACCCAACAGTATTCGGGAGACAAGAACAGTTGCCCAAGGAATTATTATTCCGTAGGGAATGGTATTAGGAATGGAAGCCCCAGGAGGAAAAACTACGACAACCAAAACAGTGGAGATCAGACCCACTTATGGGTTCTTGATGGCCTCTGAGGACAATAATGTCCCATAGACATCATTTTCCTAGATCTGGGTCTCCATGTAAAGGAGATATCAGACAAACAACTGTTTGCCAACTACCCAGAAACCTCAACAATAGTCTTTGATCCCATAGACATCAGAGTTGAGCCGTAGCACAGGACTCCGGTGCCTGTCACCACAGCAACATCCCTCAGGGATCAAGACTTCACACAGGTACCCCAACAGCTATGGGCAACTGGTTCACATTAAGTGGGGCTCATCAGCACGCTGAACCAGTTAGGATCACACTCAGGGAAGGATGCATCCTCCCTAGGGTGAAAGAGACTACCCACTGTTCAAGGACGCAGAGGAAGGCATAGCCCTCACGATACAGGCACTCATCGATCAGGGAGTATTCTGTGTGGGGTGTCATCCTGTAATACCCCAATATACCCAAATGAAGAAGGAAAAGGAGGGAGCTTGGTGTTAGTAGAGGACCTATGCCCCCTACATGATGTAGCAGTTCCAGAGTTCCCTGTGGTGCCAGCTCCTCCATCTTGCTGACCAACATCCCAATCAACGCTGTGTACTTCTCAGTCATAGTTGTTAAAAATGCCTTTTTAAGTATTTTGCTTCATCCTGGCAGTCAGTACCTAATGGCATTCACCTTTAGAGGAGCACAGCTGCTCTTTCAAAGGTTGCCTCAAGGGTGCTGTGAGTCACCAAGTATCTTTAACAGGATTCTGAGGCGTGATCAGTCCAACCTCCAATGTAACAGCTTCCTTTGTTGTCCGAGCTTGCGGGATCGCTATCTAGCTTGGCTAAAAATTGCCCAGATAGCCACCCTGCCTCATCTGATCCTAAAGGAGCTGAGGTCCAGCTCCGCTGTGAGTTGTTTTCCTGTGCAGGAGGCCTTGGACTGGTGCAGACCTAGGCTATGTGGAGTAGTTAGGAGAGAGAGTGATTGGGATCCCCTTTTAGAGGGTGGTTCCTCTGCTTCTATGGAGGGATTGCAATAACCCAAGGCTGGTGCAGCAGATGTAACTACACACATGCATGTATATGGAGGAGGAGGAGGTGCTGAAACCTTGACAGTGGGCTGAGCTGCAGGGTCATTTACTGTCCAGAGATGAATGGTTGCCTTCCTCCTTTCCCTCTTATGTCCTTTATGCTGGTTAATTATGTGTGTTTTGGTATGCTCAATTATTTCAGGGTTGAATGTTTCTGGGTATGCGTGTGCTTTGGTTTGCAAGTACCACTCTTGGCATTGTTTATAAATGTTTGCCTTTTCGTTGGGGAAGCCTCACTGCATGTGCTCCAGAGGATTGCACATTTCTGTGGCTTAAGGGGCCAGGAGAGGGGCATGGGTAGTTATAAGCGGTGTGAGCATTCAGTGGTGCCCTGGAATTCTGAATGGGCATGGCTTGGAGTGGTCAGGTTTGTGGGGGCATGTTTGGTCGGGAGCTAGCAGATAAAATCTTGTGTGGAAAGATGCAGTTCACTTTTCAACCTGAGGGAATACAATGGCAAAAAACACACTTTTTACATGCATAAACTCATAAATATTTACGAGACAATACAACCTTTTTTTTGGTTTACATAAGTAATAACAGTGGGCAGAGGCTGAGTATAGGACAGAAAGGCAAAATGGGAGGGGTAGAGTTCAGAGGTGCAGGATTCAGTAACAAAGATATAACATAAGTCACAAAGAGGTAAAAAAAACAGTTGCATGTACACAAGGGGGAGCCAGTATGTGCAATGCAGAAGACAATTTTTTAAAAGGGCAATGTTCACACGAGAGAAAGAGTGCGCGTGTTAGCAGGAAGCATAAGGCAACCTCAAGTAATTGAGTGCATATAAGAGAGTGTGCATCTAGGGTGTGTGTGTGATGAAAAGTTAATTAGGAACATGCAGTCAAGATGCACACAATACCAGAGAGTGCGCGTAGGACCTGAATTCACATATGGAGCAACCCACAAAGAATAGCACAAACATAAGAAAATGCACATTTTGAGAGCTGCACGAACAGTGTAATAACAATCAAATTATGAGCATGTGGTCAATATGCACAACAGAGCAGAGAGTGTGTGTATTGACCAGAATTCACACATATGAAGCACCCTTAAAAAATAACACGCACACAAGAGAATGCATTTTCTGAGAAAGGGGTGAACAGTGAGACAACAACTGAATTCTGAGCAAGGAGTCAATACGCACAAGAGAGCAGAGAGCGTGCATGTTGACCAGAATTCACATATGGAGCACCCCCAAAGAATAACGCATGCACAAGCAAAATGTGCATTTTTCAGAGCGGGATGAACAGTGTAACCGAGTGTTTATTATGTCAGCTGGGGTCCCCCTTTTAAGAGTGTATGCAAGGGCTTGTGAGCAGCTGGCACAAATGAAAAGCGGGCTACAAAGGGTGAGGTGTGCTAGCCCGGCGCACACACAACAATGTAAACAGATGATTAAGATAGCATTTAAAAGCAAGTCACAATGGCAATGTGATTTTGTTAAGCAGGTACCTCTTGACCACAGACAAGGAAAATGCAAATAATGTGAATGCGCTTCAGCAGTGCAGGCTTCTGACCTTCATACAACAATGATGCAGATGGTGTCAATGTGTGCCTGCAGTGCAGGCTTGTCTCATTCAGACAACACTCATACTACATTTATACAGCATACATGTACATAATTATCTTGACACAATGATACCATTTTTGTACAGCCCCTCCTGGGCTCTTTTTGAGTTAGACCTAGTCTCCTAGGTACACTGTCCCTGGTCCGAATGGAAAATGGTTTACTCCATTTTTCTATTTCTCCTCTCAACACTCCTTTCAGATACAGGGGGTGTTAAGAAACCCTCCTGCACTAAGCTTGCAGTTTACTAAAAAATATGACGTTGAGGCTTACGTATCTCTAATCCACTCTGATCGGGAGTGGTGGGTGAATCTATTTTTATACTTAAAGAGCACCTCCAAGCCACTCTGATCGGGAGTGTTGGGTGACTAGTCCATAATAAATAATAATACAAATAAGTATATTCAGACCATTAGTATCTATTTTAACCCTTACCACTTCTGTTTTCCACGCTATGCTGTTCATATTATTTAGGAAAGAAAAGCTAATCACAGCTTTTTACCCTTTCTGATGGCCGCCATTGGACAGATCCAACCCGCCACAGGCCGGAAGGTTTGCAGTAAAGAGAGGTGCCTACCGCCCACTTTCTTTGAGAAGTGCGCGCAGAGTGGGCTCAGGCAGCTTGATCCTTTTGTCCCCAGGCTGTAGCCTGGGTATTCACAGTGATCAGCTCCTATCTGGCTTGCCAAATTTTGTAAGCAGGTTCTATCAAAGAGGAGAACAGCAAGGCTTGGCAATCAGAAGCAGTTTAAGCTTCCATAGCAATAAAGGCAGAGAATGGCAGCCATATCTCCTAAAGTTGCTTGCTGAAATTCAACTTACATTCGGTACATGGCATGTTTTATATTGTACAGAAGGTGCAATAAAGAGACACTCATGCCCCTTGGGCTGGAAATAGTGGTACTGTGGGCTGTAAATTTCATGTCAGATGGTTGATCCCAACCTGATAGACAGGGTCATAAATACCACCTAGAGGTAGAATTCTGAGGTGGTCCAGGTGGCCGGACGTGTGCGTGTAATCTAGGGTGACACTTGCTACTATGCATTGTTTGCGCTTTATCGGATTAATGCAACTGGCTTGTTGCTCTGCTATTGTGTAATTGGGCCCAATGTAGTCCCTCGATTGATGCCCCAACACCCAGAGTGAGGGTGGGACCTGTTTGGGGCATAGTGGGATGTGAGCTGGCATTGGAACATTTCAAAAAGCAGCTTTTAGATCCCAATTTACCCAAAGATTTGTGACATGGAGTCATCCGATAATCCTTAAAGACACATTAAATTAATTCTATTACAACCCAAATATATTTTGCAAAAGCATATATGCTGATGACAGCTCATTTGAATCTTTAATACAGTATTTTCTCGATAGTTGTATTACCTTGCGACGGTTTGGGTTGTACCATAAATAAAGCAATGGCAGATAGGTTTGACTTTCTGAGTCGGGACTAAAACATTAAAGAAAAGCCTGCAGCAGTGAATAAAACCAAAAAAAACATTGCTTTCTGTATCAATGGCTCAAGGAAAAAATTGTTTAATCTGATGAATTATTAGGAACTAATAGGAAAAGGTCAAGCAGCACCTACACTGTCAAGCCAGACCTAAAAATGGCTGAATTATTAAAGATCTGGGAAAACTTCTGGAAGGATGACAATTAAGCTCCAGGAATGCAAAGCTGTCCAGGGTCTTCCTTACATGAGCCACTGTCATCTGGCAGTTTAGTGCAATTGAAGGAAGTTAAGACTACAAATCCCAGGATACATTAGATTGTCCATTGAAAGCTCAAGATTGGAGCAATGGATATCTCAATGAGCTAGAATGACAAGGTGACTGTTCTTCCAAATGGTGCTATGAATGTTCTCCAGTTTGATTGACATTGTCATGAGGTTCTGCAGATCCCAGACTTTTAACCGTTTCTTCGATGATATATTAGGATTATGTGCTCACAGACCACTAAGGCAGTATCAAGGAACAGCAAACCAGATGGAAAGAGCCCATGGTGATTAATAGACCCATCCATTGGCGATAACACACCACTTGACAAAACAAGCATTTGCAATGCAATAGGTCCCACTACTGTGAGATTTTGAGCTATTGGCATTGTAAATGACAATGCAGTTTATTATTGTGTTTAAAAAACCTGCAATAATAAAAGGCATTGTCATTTACAACATTAATAGGTCAAAGTTTCTAAAATGCTAGACATATAGCATTGCAAATGCTTGTTCTTATTTATGCACTCATGACATCCCGTAACAGTGAGGACCTGCTGTTCAAACCCCTGTTAAAGGTTGAGAAACTAAACAGATAAAAACCTTTGCAACTAATAGGGTAGTTAAGGAGGGGAAGAGTCATGATTAGGCTATACATGTGTATCCTGGGTCCCCTAGGGTGACGCTTGCTACTATGCATTGTTTGCGCTTTATCGGATTAATGCAACTGGATTGATGCTCTGCTATTGTGTCATTGGGCCCAATGTAGTCCCTCGATTGATGCCCCAACACCCAGAGTGAGGGTGGGACCTGTTTGGGGCTTAGTGGGATGTGAGCCGGCACTGGAACATTTCAAAAAGCAGCTTTCAGATCCCAACTTACCCAAAGATTTGTGACATGGAGTCATCCGATAATCCTTAAAGACACATTAAATTAATTCTATTACAACCCAAATATATTTTGCAAAAACATATATGCTGATGACAGCTCATTTGAATCTTTAATACAGTATTTTCTCGATAGTTGTATTACCTTGCGACGGTTTGGGTTGTACCATAAATAAAGCAATGGCAGATAGATTTGACTTTCTGAGTCGGGACTAAAACATTAAAGAAAAGCCTGCAGCAGTGAATAAAACCAAAAAAAACATTGCTTTCTGTATCAATGGCTCAAGGAAAAAAATGTTTAATCTGATGAATTATTAGGAACTAATAGAGAAAGGTCAAGCAGCACCTACACTGTCAAGCCAAGCCAGGATTATGTGCTCACAGACCACTAAGGCAGTATCAAGGAACAGCAAACCAGATGGAAAGAGCCCATGGTGATTAATAGACCCATCCATTGGCGATAACACACCACTTGACAAAACAAGCATTTGCAATGCAATAGGTCTCACTACTGTGAGATTTTGAGCTATTGGCATTGTAAATGACAATGCAGTTTATTATTGTGTTTAAAAAACCTGCAATAATAAAAGGCATTGTCATTTGCAACATTAATAGGTCAAAGTTTCTAAAATGCTAGACCTATAGCATTGCAAATGCTTGTTCTTATTTATGCACTCATGACATCCCGTAACAGTGAGGACCTGCTGTTCAAACCCCTGTTAAAGGTTGAGAAGCTAAACAGATAAAAACCTTTGCAACTAATAGGGTAGTTAAGGAGGGGAAGAGTCATGATTAGGCTATACATGTGTATCCTGGGTCCCCTAGGGTGACACTTGCTACTATGCATTGTTTGCGCTTTATCGGATTAATGCAACTGGCTTGTTGCTCTGCTATTGTGTAATTGGGCCCAATGTAGTCCCTCGATTGATGCCCCAACACCCAGAGTGAGGGTGGGACCTGTTTGGGGCATAGTGGGATGTGAGCTGGCATTGGAACATTTCAAAAAGCAGCTTTTAGATCCCAATTTACCCAAAGATTTGTGACATGGAGTCATCCGATAATCCTTAAAGACACATTAAATTAATTCTATTACAACCCAAATATATTTTGCAAAAGCATATATGCTGATGACAGCTCATTTGAATCTTTAATACAGTATTTTCTCGATAGTTGTATTACCTTGCGACGGTTTGGGTTGTACCATAAATAAAGCAATGGCAGATAGGTTTGACTTTCTGAGTCGGGACTAAAACATTAAAGAAAAGCCTGCAGCAGTGAATAAAACCAAAAAAAACATTGCTTTCTGTATCAATGGCTCAAGGAAAAAATTGTTTAATCTGATGAATTATTAGGAACTAATAGGAAAAGGTCAAGCAGCACCTACACTGTCAAGCCAGACCTAAAAATGGCTGAATTATTAAAGATCTGGGAAAACTTCTGGAAGGATGACAATTAAGCTCCAGGAATGCAAAGCTGTCCAGGGTCTTCCTTACATGAGCCACTGTCATCTGGCAGTTTAGTGCAATTGAAGGAAGTTAAGACTACAAATCCCAGGATACATTAGATTGTCCATTGAAAGCTCAAGATTGGAGCAATGGATATCTCAATGAGCTAGAATGACAAGGTGACTGTTCTTCCAAATGGTGCTATGAATGTTCTCCAGTTTGATTGACATTGTCATGAGGTTCTGCAGATCCCAGACTTTTAACCGTTTCTTCGATGATATATTAGGATTATGTGCTCACAGACCACTAAGGCAGTATCAAGGAACAGCAAACCAGATGGAAAGAGCCCATGGTGATTAATAGACCCATCCATTGGCGATAACACACCACTTGACAAAACAAGCATTTGCAATGCAATAGGTCCCACTACTGTGAGATTTTGAGCTATTGGCATTGTAAATGACAATGCAGTTTATTATTGTGTTTAAAAAACCTGCAATAATAAAAGGCATTGTCATTTACAACATTAATAGGTCAAAGTTTCTAAAATGCTAGACATATAGCATTGCAAATGCTTGTTCTTATTTATGCACTCATGACATCCCGTAACAGTGAGGACCTGCTGTTCAAACCCCTGTTAAAGGTTGAGAAACTAAACAGATAAAAACCTTTGCAACTAATAGGGTAGTTAAGGAGGGGAAGAGTCATGATTAGGCTATACATGTGTATCCTGGGTCCCCTAGGGTGACGCTTGCTACTATGCATTGTTTGCGCTTTATCGGATTAATGCAACTGGATTGATGCTCTGCTATTGTGTCATTGGGCCCAATGTAGTCCCTCGATTGATGCCCCAACACCCAGAGTGAGGGTGGGACCTGTTTGGGGCTTAGTGGGATGTGAGCCGGCACTGGAACATTTCAAAAAGCAGCTTTCAGATCCCAACTTACCCAAAGATTTGTGACATGGAGTCATCCGATAATCCTTAAAGACACATTAAATTAATTCTATTACAACCCAAATATATTTTGCAAAAACATATATGCTGATGACAGCTCATTTGAATCTTTAATACAGTATTTTCTCGATAGTTGTATTACCTTGCGACGGTTTGGGTTGTACCATAAATAAAGCAATGGCAGATAGATTTGACTTTCTGAGTCGGGACTAAAACATTAAAGAAAAGCCTGCAGCAGTGAATAAAACCAAAAAAAACATTGCTTTCTGTATCAATGGCTCAAGGAAAAAAATGTTTAATCTGATGAATTATTAGGAACTAATAGAGAAAGGTCAAGCAGCACCTACACTGTCAAGCCAAGCCAGGATTATGTGCTCACAGACCACTAAGGCAGTATCAAGGAACAGCAAACCAGATGGAAAGAGCCCATGGTGATTAATAGACCCATCCATTGGCGATAACACACCACTTGACAAAACAAGCATTTGCAATGCAATAGGTCTCACTACTGTGAGATTTTGAGCTATTGGCATTGTAAATGACAATGCAGTTTATTATTGTGTTTAAAAAACCTGCAATAATAAAAGGCATTGTCATTTGCAACATTAATAGGTCAAAGTTTCTAAAATGCTAGACCTATAGCATTGCAAATGCTTGTTCTTATTTATGCACTCATGACATCCCGTAACAGTGAGGACCTGCTGTTCAAACCCCTGTTAAAGGTTGAGAAGCTAAACAGATAAAAACCTTTGCAACTAATAGGGTAGTTAAGGAGGAAGAGAGTCATGATTAGGCTATACATGTGTATCCTGGGTCCCCGGGGACAGTGCATGAACAGGGGGTAAGTCATTTGGGGCCAATGGCCGTAATGGCTTGATCCTATGCACCTTCCTTAACACAAAGCCCAGGCAATACCGCCTCCACAGCCCCTTTGCGTGCCTTGGTGCAGCGAAGATGAGGTTGCCTGGTGCAATGGGGTGCATCCGTCACGCCTAAGGAACCCTCTCAGCTATCAAGTACGATACCTGAACGCTTATACTCACCATGCCATTCCAGTTTGGACCCAGTCCAGCCCGAACTGCCAAGCCAGGTCCTCCCTGGACTGGAAAGAAGCATCCTAGAACCGGTTTCAGGGCTTCACCCCTCTTCAGCCAGGATAGCTTGATTCCAGTGGCATGGCTGGACTGGATTCGTTCAGTGATGCCTACCTGGACGACATCGCAGTGTTTAGCGCCAGTTGGGAAGAACATCTGCACCACCTCTGGGAATTTTTGATGGCACTGCGGAGGGCAGGTCTCACTATCAAGGCGAGTAAGTGCCAGATCGGGCAGGGTTCCGTGGTGTACTTGGGACACCAGGTAGGGAGCGGCCAGGTGGCGCCCCTACTGCCCAAGATTGAAACCATCCTGGCTTGGGAGCAGCCCAAACCCAGACAGAGGTGAGACCCTTTTTAGGACTCACGGGTTACTACAGGAGGTTTGTCAAGGGATATGGCAACATTGTTGCACCCTTGACAGCGCTGACTTCCAAAAAGCAGCCAAAGAAAGTGATTTGGACTGACACCTGTCAGGAAGATTTTGAGGCCTTAAAAACTGCTATGTGCACAGCACCCATGCTCTTGGCACCCAACTTCTCCAAGGAGTTCACAGTGCAAACAGACGCTTCAGAGAATGGTGTGGGGGCTGTTCTATCACAGATGAATGAGGAGGGCCTAGATCAACCTGTAGCCTTCATCAGTAGGAGGTTACTTCCACGGGAACAGAGGTGGAGTGCTATTGAGCGTGAGGCATTTGCTGTGGTCTGGGCACTGAAGAAGCTGAGACCCTACCTGTTTGGGAATCACTTCCGCGTTCAGACAGACCACAGGCCCTCAGATGGTTGATGCAGATGAGGGGTGAGAATCCAAAGCTATTAAGGTGGTACATTTCCCTACAGGGGATGGATTTCACGGTGGAACATCGACCCGGTACAGAACACGCCAATGCTGATGGTCTGTCCAGATTTTTCCGCCTTAGTGATGAGAACTCCCAGAAGGTGTGGTAAATATTTAAATTACCTGTACTATTTTTTATGCGGTAAAGTCTAGTAAGAATAACTCAGTCAAAATAAGAGGCAGAATCCGTGGTATTAGAGGTTCTGAAAAGGGCTTTATTCCTTACAAAGGAATTATAGTTCGAACTAGGCAACCATATTCCATCACCACGAAGGTTCAGGAAGGGATCAGCAATATATTATTGACAAGTAACAATATTTATATGGAAAGCATTGCATTAGGACAGATGCAGGAGGCGTAACAGCTGATAATACAGATAAGAATACACATACGTAATGAAAATAGGCGTAGATACTAGAAACGTCATTAAAAATGATGTCACAAGTGGGTGGATCCATAAGAGAATCCTGCAGTGTCAGCAGAAATATTTGACAGAGATGCGCGCGCAGCCGCATGACGTGTGATTGACGTACAACTAGAGGATGAAGGGAACTTGACATTTGGCCCTACATGTGGAGACAGAAGTCTGGGGTGTCAGGACAACCTAGTCCTAAATCATATCTAATATCTTGTGTTTAAGGAACTATGGGGCATATGCATCAACCAAACTAATACCGATTCCTTAATAGCGAAAAATAAGGAATCGCCATTAAGGAATCGGTAATTGGCATGCATCAACAGATTCGGTAAAATTTAGCGATTCCTTAAAAATCGCTAAATTTACCGATTCCTTAATAGCGGGGCACGCAGACGGCCCCACTAGCAAATAGCGAGTTCGGTAATACCGATTTGGCTAATAGCGAGTTCGGTAATACCGAATTAGCAATTACCGAATCGGTATTAGCGAAATCGCAAATTGCCGCGTCGCACCGGGAACAGGCTGATGACATCACCAACCAGGAAATACTGCTGCCCCACCCACATAGCCTCGACAGAGGAGCAGACAGGAGCTGGAAAGAAGGACAGGCTGTGCAGAGTGAGGCCACACAGATTCTGCCAGTCACAGCACACATCCATCATGTCGCAGGAAGTGCCATCCAGCGCTGAATCTGCACGCAAGCGCAAGAAGAAGTTCTCAGACAGGGAGCTGGAGTACCTCATCGAGGGAGTGGCCAGCAAACACGACCGCCTCTTTGGCAAGCTGTCCCTCAAGGTGCCTGAGACTGAGAAGTGGCGCATCTGGCAGCGCATCCGTGAGAGGATCAATGCGGTTGGCGTCACTAGCCGCAGCATCGACGATCTCAAAAAACGGTGGTATGACCTCCGGAAGCGCGCAAAAGAGAGGATTGCTGAGAGGCTCCGGGAGGCAAGAAGGACTGGAGGCGGAACAAGCACTGCACCATCCAACACAGCCCTGGAGGACCTTGTGGAAGGGACGATAGAGCGGGAAGCCGTCGTGGGGGTGATCCAGATGGACACGTCCGGCGCAGCCACAATGCCCAAGGTAAGATGCATGCCTGTGCCACACCCAGCATAGCGTAAATCCATACCCATGCCCCCAGCCCAATCTCACTGTGTCTGCAGCTCTGGCACAGACAGTTCCACACATGACACTACTGCATCTTGGGAGTTGTAGTCTAGTCAGCCCAGAGTGCAGGCACAGGCGTAAATCCTCACACAACACATATGTTGTACATGGCTGTAGACTGTTCATTTGTTGGACCACAGAGGGACATTGATGGGTACAACACTATGTAGGTGTAATCATCCCACTAATCATGCACTGTTTCACACACAGATGCATCACCTGGGGACTCTGACGACAGCGACCAGCTGATCATCTCTGAGACACCCGTGGAGTCAGACCAGGAGACTGTGCAGGATGCGCACGCACCGCCAACACCTGCCACCCCACCAGCACCACCTCCACCAGCGCCACAATCATCGGCACCAGCACCAGTGCCACAAGCCAAGGCACCTGCGCCACAAGCCAAGGCACCACCACCTGCGCCACAAGCAACGGCACCAGCAAGCCAGCCTGCAGCCAGTGCAGCCACAATACCGCAGAGGCACAGGCACCAAGTTGCGCCCTTGCAGGAGATGGCAACCCCCCCCCCTCAATTGGCACCCACGCAGCGCACATCCACACCACCTGCTGCACCACATGGAGGCTCAAGACACGCACGGCGTCACAGGGCCCGTCGCAGTTCCGTCTCCTCAGCTGACCAGGATGTCCCAACAACCTCTGCAATTGAGGAGAGGATGCTGCGCACACAGAACCTGCAGGGAAGACATGTGGCTAGCATCAGCTGCAACATCGTGCGCCTAGCGAGGGAGATGCGCGCCATGACTGCAGCAGTCACCGACATGGGCTCCGCGGTCAGGGACATGGGCACGGCGGTCAGGGACCAGACCACTGCGGTTGCTGATGGCAATGCTCAGCTCAGGGAGGAGGTACGTGAGCTCACCCGTGCCATCAGGGAGGGCCATGAGTCCCAGAGGAGGAGTAACCGGCAGCTAATGTTGCGTTCTGCCGCCGCTACCAAGGCCATACAACGGCACAGCAACTGCACCGCTGTGTTGGCACGCCGCACAGTCTCCCTGCAGGTGGACCTTGGGCACTTCTGCGGTGATGTTGCCAAGTCACTGAGACACATCACCACTGCTGTGGAACAACTTCAGAGCAGCACATGCAGTGCTGCAGCATTGGGAGGGGATGACACCAGTGAGGCTGCCTCCAGTGTCAGCAGCGTGTCACTGGCAGAGGCCAGCACCAGGCGCCGAAGTTCGCGTGCCTCCACGGGGACAGGCCGTGGTGAGGGTATGGATGCACCTGAGCGGAGGCTTGGTGTACGTGGCAAGCGGCACTAGAAATTTGTACATGCTGCAGGTCCATGGTGGAGCAACCATGGCCATCCAATTATTCTGTTTGCACAGGCCTGACTTTAAGGAACCTTTTATTTACATTTATGCAATCGGAGCATGATTCACAATGCTAGTTCTGTTGCACAATCCTCAGTGCTACTGTGCATTAAACAGTTGCACCCAACACCAACTTGTAATGTCTCATTTTACCCAGGGTCAAAAATGATTTTGCGTTATGTCTGTCCGCCTCCTATGGCCCTCTGCTGTGTTTGGGATGTGTGCCGGTCGTCGTTGGGCGGGTGGTTGGTCAGCCTGGGGGTCGTCATCCCTGTCCACCTCCATGGGTATCCCCCTTCTGGTGGCAATGTTGTGCAGCATTGCACATACAGCAATTATTCGACAGCATGTGTCTGGTTGGTATAGCATTGCGCCGCCAGTCTTGTGGAGGATACGGAAGCGGCTCTTGAGAATCCCAAAAGTCCGCTCTATCACATTCCTCGTGCTGATGTGTGCAGCGTTGTAGCGATGTTCCTGCGGGGTTGCTGGATTTAGGTATGGGGTTAGTATGTATTCCCGCAGGGCGTAAGCACTGTCACCTAGAAGATAGAAGCATAGACTTAGCATTGGTGATGTACATACATGTGTGGTGTTGGTGTGGGGAAGCGTAGTTCTACTTACCTAACAGGAGTCCCTCTCCAAATTCGCCATTGAGTAGTCGCCTGTGCATTCCACTGTTGCGGAAGATGTATGAGTCGTGTGTGCTCCCTGGGAATTGTGCCACTAGGTCCGTTATGATGTTGTTGGCATCGCACACAACCTGCACGTTGATCGAGTGGTATGACTTGCGGTTCCTGAAAAGGTACTCATTTGCTGACGGAGGGCATATGGGGATATGCGTGCAGTCGATGCATCCAATCACATGTGGAAATTGTGCCACCTGGTAGAATGCCTGTTTAGTGCGGTCCAACTGCTGTGGGGTTGTGGGGAAGCTGATGTGTCTGTGGAGCATTGTCAGCATGGCATCTAGGAATTTTTGGAAGAAGCGTGACAGTGTGCTTTGCGAAACACCTCCAGCAACCGCAATTACCCCCTGGAAACTCCCAGAGGCCAGTAGGTGCAGGCTGCATAGTACCTGAACGTGCGCAGGGATAGCATTTGTCCGGTGGGTCTGGTGCTGCAGTAATGGTTCCAGGTCTGCAATCAGGCGCATGATCATAGCGCGATTGAGGCGATATTTCTGGTACACCTCGTCCTCATTCTGGCCGAGCAGGGTTATGCGCAGTCTGAACACTCTCTCCTGTACCCTTCTCCTGCGCTGTCCTGCTGCATTGATCCGCATCCTCCTTGCAAGCACGTAGAGGGCAGCCATTTTGGGGGAGCCAACAGGGTCTCCTGGGCCAAATTTAAGGGTTTAGTGATTGCCTCAATCATTTGCACATGTAGGAATATCTTTTTTTTTTTTTTTTTTTTTTTGACTTTACCTCCAGGTTTTGATTCCCCTTATTTAGCTCTGGCAAAATAGCGATTTTTGGGATTTTCGGAATTAGCGAGTTTTCTTGCATTGGGGTGCGATTCTTTATTTGCTATTGGCAATTTCCGGGAGCTAATAGTGATTTCGGTAATTGCGGATTCGGTATTTAGCGATTCGGTAAATTAGCATTTTTGGTATTAGCGATTCGGTATGTTCGAGGTTATTTATTTAGCGATTCGTTATTTGCTCGGGTTTTGGGTTGATGCATTGGGATTGGGTATTTTTAACACAATACCGGGAGCTATTACCGAATCGGTATTTTACCGACTGGATTTTGGCTTGATGCATAAGGGTGTTTATTATCTGGAAGGAAGGGTCTTCTCGGACAGATCCTATTCTATACTGACTGTTAGTGCGTGTACAAGCGTCTATGTGTCTACATGTGATACGAGGGGGCAGGAATCTTCCATAGTAACAGGGGCTATGAATTACTTGCATAGAGATAGCGAGGCCGAGCCTTTTGCTCGGTAGCTGGAGGGATGTTTACCTAAACTACTAGACAGGAATGCATTGGATGAGGAGCGGAGCAGATAACTTGAAGGCTGAATACAGTTTTTGGCAGGCAACAGGCCGCGTCAGGCACTGTTAGCCGCGCAGGGAGTAAGACAAAGTTCATGGACACGGATGCAGGTCCAAGCTGGAGCATTTCAGAGGCAGAAACAGAAAAAGGTTTGATGGCAGAATTCAGGGCCTACTCGCCTTAACTACAAAACTAGAAAAGTGAACCACATAAAGTCGGTGGCCTTTCATACTTAGGAATGGAATATTCGACCCATTTATGGCGGATCTGAAAGAGGGCATGTTGACGTTGGACGCACATGTATTTGCGTCTTCATAGCTGGAACTGGAGGGAACATACATGTACTTATAGCATGTACATGGAGCCGTTGGGGTCTAAGATAGGGGACACAATTGACCATAAAAATTCATATTTCCACATTCCCTCCTTGTCCCCTACGGACCCTCATGAAATATCCATCTTCATCAATCCATCAATCTGTTCAAATAGCATCATTTGTTCTTCTTTCTTCTTCCGAGATCTTGAATGAAAATTTGAAGGCGGGATACACGATGTGGCACACAGACCACAAATCGCTGGCCCACATTGTAGACACAAGCAGCAACTGAATAGTATGAGAAAGCCAATACCTAGGAAGGATAGGATCCTCCATCCCCAGGCTGACAACACGCTCCAGAACCAACCGGACCAAGTCCAGGTGCCTGGATTCTGGTGTATCTGGCTTACGATCTTATGAAGTCGAGTTATGGCTTTATATACTGACGGCGCGTTTTCTGGTATGAAAACACAGCAACTTGATCCGATGACCCTACAAGCTCCGCCCCTATCGGCCAGAATGACGTCAAGGACAAGACGATTTTGGAGAACAACAATCCGCATCGCAGACTGCTCCTCCGTTAAGTTGCCCAAAGCGGAAGTAGTTTCATTCACTACTGCTTCAAGTGTTCTAGTTAATCTACGTATCAGCTTACTATTGGTGACTGTACCTATGTAGGGAAAGAAACCTTTATTGAAATCTGTGTATTTCTCCCATGCTGTTTCAGTGTAGTCGACAATCGGGAGGTCTCTCTGCTGTCTATTGTGTACTAAATGGGTGTTCCTATGATAATCAGGCGGGGCTAGGAAAACAGGTGGCAGAAGGAATGCAATGTAACAGGTACCATCCCAATCTAGGGGCAGGCGTATGTATGCGGTGTGACCACAGATGAAATAGGAGTGACGGGAAGCTCTAAATGTAGATTTGCCTTTATCACTGAATTCTATTACAGTGGTACATTTACTATGGCCCATGTGTTTTGAACCATTCTTTCTTACACATAATTCGCCTCTAACTGGAAATACTGACATAGCGGGCAAGATTGGTGTAGCTTCGGATTCAATATTCAGGATCATAAGATTAAGTGTAAAGTTACCTAATCCATATACTTCATTTTCTAGATCAGTTCCTGTTCTTTTGGGAAGTCCCTCCTTGTTAGGGTAGCAGACTTTAAGTAAAACTAGGTTCAGGTTTCCCCATACCCAATTGTCTTGGTAAACTACTGTATTTGAATCTAGGGAATTAATCAAACTAAGCCATGCTCCACAGGAGCCATTGTGTGTGAATGGATACGGAAAGAGGGGCAGAACTCCTTTGTATTTCTGATAGGGAGGGAGTCGGCCACATATCCAACAATTTGTAGCATTGCTGATCTGATGAGAATGATGTAACATACTAATGAATGTGTTGTTGCGCAGCGCAAATCTATAGGACAACTCATGTGGGGGTAATTCGCTAAAAGAGTGTTCGGTAGTAGCATTGGAAGCACGCTTGGAGATAGGGTAATACATGTGTAATAATATACCGGAGATAATAATCAGAAGACTTAGAAAAAACATAATTAACAATGTCACTATGCAGTGACTACGAAGTGATTTACAGTACGCATGTGTCCTGAGCTGTTTCTGTCCATTTTTCTCTCTATTTCGGTCTAGAGGATACATGTCAGAGACAAATTCAACCGATTCACCTTGGAGAGGACTTAAACAATCAAATTGTCTGACTTGCTAGACCTTAGTTTTAGTTTATAGTTTTCACTCTTGGTTTGTTCAACCAGGGGTAGTTTTGAATCAGTCTGTGAGGGAATGCAGGGCTGAGGGTTCACGTCGGACGGTAGTCCATAAAATTTTTTGATGTGGCTCGAGTGCAACCACCCTTTACGTCCCTCAATCTTCACGGCTGTCCTTGTGGTCAAAATGACGAGCTTCGGCGACCGCCACCGAGGCTCCAGCTGGCTCTTCCTGTCAAAATTCCTCACAAACACGAGGTCCCCCGGAACCACGTCGTGGGGCTTCACCTCAGTGTTGTCGGGAAAAGCTGCAGCTACCTGTGAACGACAAGATTGTAGTGCAGACATCAAGGAAGCCAGGTAATCTGTCAGCATATTACAATCAACATCAGTTATTTTACGAGGTATAGGCGTCCCCCACATATTTGGTGGTCTACCGAAGATCACCTCATACGGGGATAGCCCTGTTCGAGAGTGTGCTACCATTCTCATGTAAAAGAGCGCAACTGGTAAAGCTACTATCCAGTCGACACCTTTTTCTCTACATATTTTTGACAGTCTAATTTTCAGAGTTTGATTATGTCGTTCCACGAGACCTGCTGCCTCGGGATGTCGGACACAGTGGAATTTCCATTGGTAGCCTAACAGAAGTGAAACATGTTTCATGAGCTCGGATGAGAACGGTTGGCCATTATCTGAGTACACGATACGGGGCAAACCATACCGTGGGAAGAATTCTCGAACTAACTGTTTGGCAGTAGTCGGGGCAGTGTAATCTGAGACGGGATACGCCTCTCCACCGGGAAAGAGCGCATACAACTACGAGGACATATTTGAATCCTCGACAACGTTCCATCTGGATATAATCCATCTGGAGGACTTCAAAAGGGTGATCGGGGGGTTGAAATCCACCCTGGTCTACAGGTACGCCTTTTCCTGGATTGAACTGACAACAAATCATACAGGTACGTACTTTCTGTTTAGCCGCTGCTTGTAAGTGTTTATTAAACCAAATGTGTTGAATACTGTCTAGCATAGCTTTCTCTCCTAGGTGCGCTGGACTATGTATTGTGTTAATGATGACCTGAACCATTGAGTCGGGGAGAAACCATATAGATTTTCCCTTCGTCATCCATCCTTGATCCGTTTGGATCCCTCCTAATTCAGTCCATCTCTTTATTTCTTCTGGTGTAGCATGTGTCTGTATGTCAATTACATCAAGGGCGGGATCCTTAACTGTCATGCAGTGTGTTGGTGTCGGAACTATTGTCTTTGTCGTGTCAATTGGACGAGTCTGATTCTGAGCAGTCTGTTTAGCTGTTCTGTCAGCTAGGTCATTACCCTGAGAAATAATGTCAGTTACTTTTGTATGGGCTTTACACTTCATGATAGATATTGAAGTAGGCAGATGTATTGCATCTAACAGAGCTTGAATAAGGGGACCGTGCTGGATGTGGGCACCGTGAGAAGTTAAATAACCTCTCTCTCGCCACAGTACGCCGAAGTCATGGACGACTCCGAATGCATAACGTGAATCTGTGTATATGTTGACTTTCTTATTTTTGGCTTGAATACAGGCTTGTGTCAGAGCGATGAGCTCTGCTGCTTGAGCTGACAAGGTGTCGATACAATTTGTTTCAATAATTTCAGTGTCTGTTGTGACTGCATAAGCGGCCACTAATTCTCCTGCATTTGTTCTCATGCATGAACCATCTACATATAATGTCAGGTCTGGGTCTGATAATGGAATATCTGTCAAGTCTTGTCTGGGTTTTGTTGTAATAGTAATGACTTCAATACAATCATGTGCCAATGGGTCTGTTCCATTTAATGGCAAAAGTGTGGCAGGATTTAATGTACTACAGCGTCTGATTTCTATGTGTGGCTGGAACAATGTTAATTCGTAACCCGTCAGTCTTGCTATAGTCAAGTGTTGTGTTTGGGTCCGGTTCAGGAGAACCTCTACTGCGTGTGGTACTTGTACTGTCAATTGATGTCCTAACACTATGGCGTCGCTTTGTCTGATTGCTAAAGCTGTTGCTGCGACTGATTTCAGGCACGCAGGAAGAGCCTGAGCTACGGGATCTAATGTACTAGAAAAATAAGCACATGGCTTGTGTGATCCTGCTTGTTCCTGCGTGAGTACTGACAAAGCAGTACCTTCACGTTCTGTAACAAAAAGTGTAAAACGTTTGCTGTAACATGGCGTTGCTAAAACAGGTGCTTGGCATAAAGCTTTCTTTAAGCTTTCAAAAGCTTGTATATGTTCCTGAGTCCAAGGGAGGACAGTCGGTGTCGCTGCCTCCTGTGTTGTTAACTGAATGAGTGGTTTAGCTAAAAATGCATATTGGGGAATCCACTGCCTACAGTACTAAGTGAGGCCTATGAAGGCCCGTACCTCCTTTTGTGTCTTGGGTGGTGGCATGTTTACAATTAACTGGATGCGATCAGGTGTGAGCTGTCTCCCCCATTTGGACAGCAAGTGCCCTAGGTACACAACTTGCTGTACACAGAATTGTAGTTTCGAAGGGGACACTTTGTGCCCCTTGTCGGCTAAGAAATGTAAAACCGTCAGTGATGCTTTTTCACATTCAGGTTCGCTTCGTGCGGTGATCAGCAGATCATCGACGTATTGAAGCAGGGCAGTGTTAGCTGGCAGGTGAATACTGTCAAGTTCTCTTTTCAGTGCTTGGCTATAGATGCTGGGGCTTTCTGTGAATCCTTGAGGTGCACGTGTGAATTTAAAAATTCGTCCATTTAAACTGAATCCGAACAAATATTGGCTTTCCGGATCGATTGGGACGCTAAAGAAAGCGTTCTTGAGATCAATTACAGTAAAGAACGTTGCTTCTGAATCTATGGCCGTTAATAATGAAGAGATATCTGGGACCACGGGGTATTGTGGTACAATGCATTTATTTAATTCTCGCAGATCAATAACTAATCGATATACTGGTGGTGCTTTTGGATCGGTTCGTTTAAGAATCGGAATTATCGGGGAATTACATATATTGGAGTCGGTTTCTACAACCACTCCTTGTGCGATGAGCTCGTCAATGATTTGCAGTAAAGCCACAACAGCATCTGGCGGTAATTTGTATTGTCGCATTCGTGGTAGTACCACTACTGTTTTGAGTGTGACTCGATATGGTGTAATGTGCATACAACCTACATCAGTGGGGCCTTGTGCCCATAAATGTGCAGGTAGATTCTGTAACCGGTGATCCATGTCTCTAGACACGTAGTGACCTTTAAAGTCACGCAAAATTAGTCGTACTCCTTCTGGAGAACAACATATTACAGCTCCTAGAGCCTTCAATGTTTATATACCTAACAAGTTTTCTGGACATGATTTCGTAAGTAATAGATCTGTAGTCCGTGTTAATGGACCGACTGTAAATGCAAGTGGTTGCGATACTTCGTTAACAGTAGGCTTTCCTGAAAAACCAAGGGAAATATTTTGTGAGCCTGAGAGGGGTACCCCTGGGACTTCGCTGTGACGGATAGTGGTTCTGCTTGCCCCTGTATCGAGTAGAAACTTTCTATCTTTCCCTAATAACTGACTTTGTACATAAGGACCCTCTTGGTCTACTGGAACCTCAATAAGGGGTAAGCCAACTTCCCTCTCTAGGCTATTTCATGTGTAGCGCTGATACTCTGGATAGTCATTTTGTGCATACTGGTACATCTGTTGTGTCGTGTTTTGTGTTGCAGCAATAGGCTGTGGCTGTTGTTGTAATTGTTGTTGTTGTTGTGGTGCGGTCTGTTGTACAGCTGGCATAGGCTGTATATTCTGAGGTACTTGTTGTTGGATCTGATCCTGTCTAGGCGGACGTGGTCTCTCTTTCGTTATACCCGTAGAGATATTATGTTTCAGAACTGCGCAATCGTGTATATAATGACCTGGCTGTTTACAATAGTTGCATGTCCCTCTAACAGGACCTACTGAATCATTGGACTGTGTCATACCCTTTTTATGACCGTCAACTGGAACTGACTGAGCAACAAGCATTTTCATTTTTGTGTCTTTCATACGTCTTTGTTCATGTTCTTGTTCTTCCCTAATTCTATTGTGATGATATTGTAACATTTGTAACATCTGTGACGGTGTGTTTCCTTGCCAGGTACTCTCGAATTTCAGTACTCTACTCTTGACTTGGGGCAGGGAATTCTCAACTAATTTTGTCACAAACAGATGTGGATACGATTCACTACTTGCTTTTATGCCACTATTAATACCAAAACATTTTTCAAATCGGGAATAGAAATCACTAGTGTCTTCATCTTGTTTTTGTTTACAGGCTGAGATTGCACCCCAATCTTCCTTTTTCGTAGTTAATAAACGTGGTAGTACCTGCACTAATAATCCTGGTAATGCTGTAGTCCTTTCCCCAAGCCCTGAACCTGCAGCTCGGGCCTTTTCTTCGTTTTCTAATACTGTCCAATCTATCTTTTGGTCTCCCACCTCCCATTCCTTTTCTTTGAGTTTCTCGTAAATACCGGCGGGTAATAGGACTTTTAATATTTTCATAAGGTCCGGGTAAGTATACTCTCCCAAGAGTAACATGTCCTTTATCTCACGGTGGAAACCTGCTGGGTCTTTGTCATGGCTAGGTACTACTTTCTTCATCTCTAATAATTCAATTTTAGTTATGGGCGCGTACACAAACACGCGTTTAAAAATATTGTCCTCACCTCTGACTGGGTGCACTTCGCGTAAGGGATTCTGTCTGTCTATGTGATACGTTTTTCTTTCCAACTTGGGGGGAACTGAAACATGTTCTGGGCATATGAAGACAATGTACTGGTGTCGATATTCTAGAATTTCCTTAATTAAATCAGTACCTGAACCTCTCCATTTATTCGTGAGTAATTCTATCAGTATATCAGGCAGGGGACCGGGATCGGAGTGTTGGCTTCTATATAATATAACGAGATGTTGTATCATGTATATACCAGCTAAACGCTGTTCGTCTGGGGTAAGATTCAAAAACGTGTGTGCCAACGCATCATCACTGTATTTTTCAGAACTGTCAGCCCATTGTACTGCTGACCTGGCTAATTCTTGTTCATCCATAGAATCGAGCATATGATACCCCCTTCGGTCTCGGAGTAATTTATCAGCAGCCTGGAATAAGTGTTCAGGGGACTTCATATTTAACATAGGGGCTTGAAAATGTCTGTTACATTCTGGACGTATCGGGCGTATCGGGTCATTAAAGTATCTGGTATTGTTACAAGGTCTTCCCCTACCTACATAAGCTATCGTTTCTAATTGTCCTGTGGGCATTTCCGATTCTTCCTCCTCCTCTCCCTCTGATTCAGTTTTGTCTGCCTCTAATCTGGCTTTATGTATTCGTTCTACTTCTTTGCGGATCTTTCGGCACATAACTACTATGCATGTCTGTTTATCATGCTTTCCCTCGGATATATTCTGACCCCATCGGGTAAGTACTTGCATTTCATCCTGGTCTACCTCGGACCTATCTCTGTCTCTGATCAAGCAGTTTATGAAGAAACGTAACAGTTGTCTCTGTATATCCGCTTTCTGGTATTCCATGGCTTCGTCAATACTTTCAGGGCCTTGCCCTGTTTGGACAAAGCGATATATATTGTCTAAATGTTTAATCATTCCTGGTAGCGTCGTTAAATATATTGAGGCTCGTCGTATACGTAGTGATGATAGCACCATTCTGTCATTTTTACCGGGCACTGGATCATATCTACAATCTACAAGATGTTCCTTAAACATGTCGGATGTTGCTATTTGGGGTGTACGTTGGTTTGCTAAATCTCTAAGAGACGATTTGCTTCTTGATGGTGGTGTGGCAAAAATTGCTGTCGCACCTTCTGAGGTGCTAGGCATGAAAGGATTTGTGGGGTGTAAGGTAGAGACTGTGGATGCAGAAAAATCGGTGGAAACAGATGGACCTGTTGAATTGTGCGGAGGAGTTTGTTGTTGCGGAGGTGGGGGCAGATGATCTCGGTGTTGAGCTCCAACGACGGGTGGCGTGTGTGGTGGATCATTAACATATTCGGGAGCTACGTCGTCTAAATAGGAGGAAAGGAAAATATCTTTTGCGGTCTTGGGATGTGCTTTAATCGGGAGTAATGGGGGTGGCAAATCTTTCGGTATTTCCGGGGTGGCCTTAGGTAAACCTTCGGCCAAAAGAGGATACATACCATTCATAAGAGTGTGTCGTTGTCTGTCTACTTGTTCTGTTTTTACTCGGATACCTTCCTTAACTAATACGTTTTCTCGGGCTCTATTTGAGTTCTCCCTACTTTTCTCTTCCAGTCTGAGCGCTTTCTCTGTACGCCTATGCGATTCTTTACGCCATAACTCAATAGCATCTTTCTGTGACTGTCTGGCTTTCTTTTTCCATAATTCTTCTTCTACTCTCATGATGCAATCTGCATCCCATGTCCCAGCTGCGGGCCACCTCTGACTTTCTGCTAGATCCTTGGTGTAGTCCACCCATAAGTCAAGATATAATACGGCATCTAGGCCATGTTTATGATACATGAAATACCCTGGAGTGTCCCTAGGTGGAATGGGAACAGCTTCTTCGAGTACTCCTTTTCTAGTTTTGATCTGTCTTAATTTTGAAAAGAACGGCATCTTCAAACCTTGTTACTTGGTTCTTACTCGAACTGGACTTGAACACAATTAATACGATAAACACAATATAGAACACTCATTCATACCACAATTTTTGGACACAGTAAAACATTTAACATTTAACATTTAACTTTTAACGAACAATGATAATTAGAAGAAAACTAGTTACTGACATAATACTAATACTAGATAATACTGATTTATATATACATGAACATACTGGATATACTGCTAAACAGTACAGATACACTGCTAAAACAGTGCAGACCGGATCTGTGTACCCAAACCCGTCAGGACCGGCACAAATTAATGTGCACGTCTAACTGCCTCCCCAGCAACGGTACTCACCGGGTAGCACGGAACGGAAGGCCTCGGAACTGAACTGAACTGGACCGGACTGGACTCGACTCGACTCGGAACTTCGGAACCTGGTGGGCCTCTGTATACCTCGGATCTTGCTCTCTCAGCTAGGCTCTGGTCGGGATACTTCACACTTCTCACCGCCTCGTCTGGGTGTTGATCGCAGCCTCAGTCACCCCCGCTTGGTCGGAGGGAGATACAGGAAATCCTGCGGGTACGCGTTGTTGTCCGTCCGGCTGTGGCAGGAGACCGGGCCTGCAACGCACCTCCGGCGCGTGAGATGAGAAAGTGTCCCTGTTCGGGCGCCAATTATGTGGTAAATATTTAAATTACCTGTACTATTTTTTATGCGGTAAAGTCTAGTAAGAATAACTCAGTCAAAATAAGAGGCAGAATCCGTGGTATTAGAGGTTCTGAAAAGGGCTTTATTCCTTACAAAGGAATTATAGTTCGAACTAGGCAACCATATTCCATCACCACGAAGGTTCAGGAAGGGATCAGCAATATATTATTGACAAGTAACAATATTTATATGGAAAGCATTGCATTAGGACAGATGCAGGAGGCGTAACAGCTGATAATACAGATAAGAATACACATACGTAATGAAAATAGGCGTAGATACTAGAAACGTCATTAAAAATGATGTCACAAGTGGGTGGATCCATAAGAGAATCCTGCAGTGTCAGCAGGAATATTTGACAGAGATGCGCGCGCAGCCGCATGACGTGTGATTGACGTACAACTAGAGGATGAAGGGAACTTGACATTTGGCCCTACATGTGGAGACAGAAGTCTGGGGTGTCAGGACAACCTAGTCCTAAATCATATCTAATATCTTGTGTTTAAGGAACTATATTATCTGGAAGGAAGGGTCTTCTCGGACAGATCCTATTCTATACTGACTGTTAGTGCGTGTACAAGCGTCTATGTGTCTACATGTGATACGAGGGGGCAGGAATCTTCCATAGTAACAGGGGCTATGAATTACTTGCATAGAGATAGCAAGGCCGAGCCTTTTGCTCGGTAGCTGGAGGGATGTTTACCTAAACTACTAGACAGGAATGCATTGGATGAGGAGCGGAGCAGATAACTTGAAGGCTGAATACAGTTTTTGGCAGGCAACAGGCCGCGTCAGGCACTGTTAGCCGCGCAGGGAGTAAGACAAAGTTCATGGACACGGATGCAGGTCCAAGCTGGAGCATTTCAGAGGCAGAAACAGAAAAAGGTTTGATGGCAGAATTCAGGGCCTACTCGCCTTAACTACAAAACTAGAAAAGTGAACCACATAAAGTCGGTGGCCTTTCATACTTAGGAATGGAATATTCGACCCATTTATGGCGGATCTGAAAGAGGGCATGTTGACGTTGGACGCACATGTATTTGCGTCTTCATAGCTGGAACTGGAGGAAACATACATGTACTTATAGCATGTACATGGAGCCGTTGGGGTCTAAGATAGGGGACACAATTGACCATAAAAATTCATATTTCCAAAAGGTAGGGTAGTTCTCCCCAGATTTCAGCTGGAGGGGACACGTGTTAGACCTGGCACATTGGCGTGAGTCTCCCTTCCATTTTTCACTGTTGCCTCATGTATTTTTGCTGGTGTTAGTTGCTCAGGGCACTGTGCCACTGCTGTCCAGTGCCACAGTGCAAGTGCTCCCTTTTGTAAATTGATGTATGATTTGTGATTCCATGATTAGTTGGTTTGGTTTACCTGTCAGACCCTAGTACAGTTCACTAGGAGTGCCCAGGGCTTGTAATCCAAATGCTGCTGGTGGGCTTGCAGCACTGGTTGTGCCACCCACAGAAGCAGCCTGTAAAAGTGAGTCTAAGGTCTGCCATTGGAGAGCCTGCGTGCAGTCTGGTACTGTCATGCTGACTGGGTAAGTGCACCCACTTGCCAGTCCCTAAACCTTCCCTTTTATTCATATCAGACACCCCTATGGTAGGCCCATTGATAAGGTAGGACATGCCCTGGTGTGTGTGGCATGTTCTAATAGTGAATTACAGCCATTTTCGTTTTTCACTATTGCAAGGCTACCTGTTCTCCATAGGCCAGAATGGGCAGTTTGGTTATTACATTTTGTAATCCTAATTGACTCAGGGAACATGGTAGGAATTCGAATTTACTATGCCTGAACTCAGGATGATAAAATACATCTTTTAGTGAAGTTGGCTTTAACATTCTGTGTTTGAAAATGCCACTTTTAGAAAGTAGGCATTTTCTTGTCTAACCATTCAAACCTGCCTCTGCTAGGCTGTGAGTAGTCCTTTGTCTGGAGTTTGAGTGACAGGGCTGGGGAATTTCAGGAGACAGGGCGAGGTGTCCCAGTGGTGAATAGAGAGATCTGCATCCAGATGGGTGGGAGGAGTTGCACCTGGGACCTGAATAGGGCTGTGCCTGCCTTCCACAATGCTGGCTCCACCTCCTGGGGAGCGGCTGATGTCTCTGCCCTGCACAGTGAATGAATAGAAGGAATCCTGTCAACAAAGTGCTCCAGGGCTGTACTTGCCTTCCACAATGCTGGCTCCACCTCCTGTGGGGCGTCTAATGTTTCTGCCCTGCACTGTGAAAGGAAAGGAGAAGTCTGGTAAACAAAGTACTCAGGAACTGGTTTGGACTGGGCAAAGGCCCCTCTGCCTTCAGAGGACAAAGGATTTCTGGGTATAAATATTGGGACCCTGATCCCAAGAATTTAGATCACTTTGGGAAAACAAGAAGAACCTCTGCTGAGCGAGGAACCAAAAGAAGCTGAGGAGGAAACTATCCCTGAAATTGGGGGATTGGCCTGCAGTGGTTGCCTTACTGCCAAAGAGAGGAGAAAGGAACTTTGTGTGTACTTTTGCTCAACTTGTGAAGGATCTCCAAGGGCTTGGAACAGTGCTTGCCTCCTGCTGATGTCTCAGGAACAACAGACTTCACCCCCCAGCTCCCCAAAGTTCTTTGGAAGTGCCTGCTGCTGTTGCTGGGCCTTCTGAGGGACTGCGTGTCGCAAGGAGGTGGAAGCGAGACTCAAGAAGGAGAAGCGTGCCGCCGTCGGAGCTGTTGTCGTCGCATCTCGTAAAGTGTGTCGCCGCTGCAGCATCGCATCGAGCGGAAGCGTCTCGCATCGCCGAAGAAGCGTGTCGCCCTCGCAGCCATCAAAGCTGACGCATTGCACCGCATCAAGAGAAGAGGCTCGCATCGAGGAAGAAGCGTGTGGCCATCGCAGCCATCGTAGTTGTTGCATTGCACCGCATCAAGAAAAGCACCTCGCATCCACGGAGAAGCGTGCTGCCGTCGGAGCTGCTGTCGTCGCATCGCGTAAAGGGGTGTCACCGCTGCAACATCGCATCGAGCGGAAGAGTCTCGCAAAAGTCAGAGAAGAGTGTCGCTGCCAAGGCCGCTGTCGTCGCATCGCGTAAAGTGTGTCGCCGATGCAGCTGAAGCATCGAGTCGAGTCTTCTCGCAACATCGGAGAAGCTTAACGCATCTGGAAGATCTTCATGTCTCTATTTCTTTGCACCAAAAACTTCATCGCATCAACATTGTTGCAACACTTGCGTTGGCCTGCGTGTCGCATCTAAAAGGTACATTGACTTAAAGTGTCGCAATTAAGAACTAAGAGAACTAGGCAAAATTCTACCATCTAAAGTAACAGTACTGTGTGTTTTTGTCGTTTAATGGTCTTGTGGTAAATCTATATAAAGAATACTTATTTTTTATATAAAACCTGTGTGGTGTCCATCTGTAGTGTTGTCACTTGTGCTTTACACACTGCCTCTGAGATAAGCCTGTCTGCTCGTGCCAAGCTACCAAGGGGGTGAGCAGGGGTTATCTTAGGAGTGTACCCCCCTACCCTGACTAGAGGAGAGGGTCCCTATTTGTCACAAGTGCATACCTGTGCCAACTAGAGACCCCCAAGTCTAACACCATCCAACAAGTGTTACAGCAAACAAATGATGGACGGAATGCTGACAATGCAAACATTCTCCCCCAGTCAAAAGATCTGGGTTGAATCCATTGTTCTTTTGCCCACTACACCACCCAGTTTGGACCCAGCCATATGCAAATCAGTCTTGACCCTGTGCCCCATGGGAACAGTCCAGACCGAACTGCCAGGCCAGGTCCTCCCTGGACCGGAAACAAGCATCCTGGGACCGGTTTCAGGGTATGTCACCCTTCTTCAGCCAGGCTAGCTTGAATCCAGTGGCACAGAACAAGGGACCCACGTCTGGGCATACCCATCCCACTTAGGGATGTCATCCAACAAAGCACTTTCAGCCTCTCAAGTGGTATGGAAAGTCCTATATAAAAACCATGCTATTACAGCATAAACCAGTAAAATACAATGCAATGTACTATACTCACACATGCTAGATTCTGTGTTCTATGCTGATGCATAAACATTTTGCAAATTGGAAGTCAATAACTACTAGCATTATACTAGACAGATTGATGTAATTTCATGGGTGCCATAAGTTGCCAGGAATTACCAGCATTATTCCATGACCAGCATTACACCATGGCCAGAATATACCAATGGTTGACACCATCATGTCATGTATTTCCAGAATATTCCATAAACTAGAACCTTTTAGACAGGGGTATCATACCAGGTATGGACACCATGATACTGTGGACGTCCACAATGTGTCACAAACTGCTATGCCTGTACAAGGTCCAGTATTATGCCAGTGGTACACTATTGCAGCAATGATCCATAAATTATGCAGTTAATTACCATCATGTGTGAGAGCCTGGATTATAACTAAGGTCGATTCATGGCTTAAGCACGCCATGGATTCCCAAAGTATTTCTTATCAAGCCTTTACCAGATTTTCGTGGAGGGAAGGGGGTTCAGAAGCACCCATCAGTGGCTTGAATTTGGAAGAACAGATGCAGACCCACACATTCTGCTACCTAGCACATCTTCAATTGGCAACCAGAGCATTTGCTTTATTACATCAGATGATGAAACTGATGCTACAGTTAAATTGGTAAATTGGAGTTTTGATGATAATTTCCTCAGGGTACTAGGTTGAACACAAGTGGCTGTTGTTATTCAATGCTCTTTCCTTCACAAAGAATTGTAAGATGGCATTACACAGTTCTTGTGAAAGGGAATTTGTGGCCCAGGATAAACTGCAATTACAGAATTCATTTTGAGAACTAATAAATCCCTTCTGACATTGGGAGACCTTAGAAAGTCTATCATTATTATATGATTCTTAAGTAATATTCATTTGAAGTTTAGAGGCCCCTTGAAATTCACAGATACTGAGCACTGGCATTTGGACCTCCATGGCACAGCCAGACACTTTCAGGCCTCTTCTTCATCTCAAGAAGGGCATGTGTAGCCCATGTGTTAAGAACTCTTATTCAATACTTAAATCAATTGGAACAAGGTGCATGTGTCTAGCACCTCCATTAGGAGTGCTTGTGCATAGATCAGCCAATGTGAAGGGCTGACAGAACAAAGGGTCACTGTGCTTTTGTGAAAAGCCCACTGCTCATAGCTGCAAAAGTGGAGCTAGGGGACCACAAATTGGAATATCCATTATGAGGAATGTGACTGTCGGAAAAAACATAAATTCTCTAGATGGTTATGCAAGATTTTAAGTAAATGCATTAAAGGTCTGCAATCACTCCCCCACGCTATCCAGAGACGCATCAAACATATGAATGCATACGGATCAGTAGCTTATATGTTTTTGAGGTAGACATAGCATATAAAATATAGATATTATGTTAACAATGCATATTAGCAGTACATATTGGGGTAGGCATAAAGATATAATGGCAGACAAAATATATGAAGGCATTAATAGAAATATAGTTTTAGCAGTGCATAATTACATTTGCACAGGGATTACACGAGGAATACGGAAACATACATAGCACCAAATATTAACAGTAGGCTGCGGCATGCAGTCGAGTGGATGGGTGAAATTGTTCAGGTGGCTAGGGATGGACATTTTGGCAGTGGGAAAAGGGGTGGGGCATAAGTGTTTTCACCGGGATAATAGTGCTGAGGCTTAGATTTTCATTTGAGGGTGGCAGCAGGGGCCAGTCAGAAGCTTTAGGAGGGCGGGTTCAAATTTTTCGTCTTGGAGTAGAAGGAGTTTCAATTTTATCTTGAAGAGGAGAAAGGATTGATTTTCGCTATGTCTTGCGGTAGTGCGTTCCAGATTCTGGGGTCATTTCCGGAGAAGAATCAGGCGCAGTATTTCAGGAGAATGCTGTTTGAGCTACGTAGAGGTCTTTTTTGTCCAGCTTTTGATATTTTATTTGAATGACAGATTAGTTTATTCATGTAGAGACTTGTGAGTTAAGCATACAGTTTTGAATATGGCTCTTACCTCTATTGGAAGCCATTTCAGCTGTTTGAGAGTGGGAGTGATTTGGTCATGTTGCCTCCCTCCCGATAGAACCCTGGTCACCTCGGGGGGGTTGCTTTTAGCAGGGCTAGGTATGCTTTCGGGGCACCTGTAATCATAGCATTACCATAGTCCAGCTTGAGAAGAATGAGGACTTGCATCACAGGCTTTGGGTAAGGACTGGGTATGAAGGGTTTGACTTTTTTTAGGTGCTTCGGTGAGTAGAGCACACATTTTGCAGAGGTGTTATTATGCTCCTTAATGCTTAGGTGACTGTCGCATGTGATTCTCAGGGATTTAACAGTCCGAGATAGACAGGTTGCAATTCAGTGCAATCATGTTGTTGAGCCAGTTAGATATGGGAAAGGATTTTTCTTTGGCCTGGATGAGGATTTCTGTTTTATTCAGGTTGAGTTTGATCTAATTGCTGGTTAGCCAGGATTGAACTGTGTATAGAGTGCATTTAAGTACTGGATGTCACTGACTGATAGGATTTTCATGTAGAGTTGGGTGTCATCCTTATAGAGGTGATAGGCAATTCTAACTTGTTTCAGAATCACTGCAAGAGGTTTCCTTTAGAGCAGCGGCCTTCAATCTGTGGGGTCGACCCCCAGGAATGCCGTGGGGTCCTAGATAGGGGGTGCGCATTCCCCAGCCTCACTTGTGACTGGAATCCAAAATATTTGCTTTTGTCTTAGAAAAAGACAAACATCCCGAGATGAAGTTTCATTAATTGAGTCTTCTGTGTTGTGAAACGCCTTTGTGCCAGGGTGCCTGCTTGCCTCAATGAAATGCAAATGTGCACTATAGTTATTCTTCAAGTGTAAAGGGTGCTTGGAGGGGCGATTACTCCAAGCTTTGTGATGACAGAGAATTTTTTTTTTTGCTTGGTAGTGCAAAGAGTTAACAACTGGGCTGTGAAGTGCGTACTTACTCAATGGTATTTACACAGCCCTCATTACCCCTAAGGAGGTATTGAATGGACAGTTAGGTAAAAAGAGTAGCACCATTTTATCGTAAAACTATCTGCACATTTTGTACCAGTCTATCTTATACTGTGTGCATGCTTGTACAAAATAATGACTAACATATTCACAGTGCTTTCTGTCAATGGCTGTGACCTCGTAGCACTAAAAATACACAATTCTCTATTCTCCAACCAACCAAGATTTAATTATCTGGTTCTCTGGTTACACACAGACCTCTGCCGTGCATTATCTAATAGAGGTTTCATAAAGTACTATTGTTCATTTCCCATTGAGAACAACTTTTTAAATGTATTTTTCATTTAATCTGCCCCTTATTTTATATGTGGCTACCTGATGGTGAAAAAACAAAATAAATGACATAATAGTATGGAGCATATTTATGAGAGGCTTGCGCCACCATCACTTTTTTTGATGCTCTGGGGGCGCAAGGATCTCAACAATACCTATGAGGCGGCACAAAGTCACCCTTCATGGCTTTGCATGGCCTCAGAGACATGGATCAAGACAAAGCAGCATAAGTCATTGCCTTACTCTGAATCAAGTAAGCATTCCATGGGCATTGTGTGGGGGTTCCCATACAACACCCAGGGATTTTGATGCTGCTCCAGATTTACAAACTCACATAAACCTGTGGCAGCGCAAAAACTGAACGCCTCCCAAGTGGAGGCGTAATGAGAAGAAATCATTTAATTTCTCCTAATTCCTTCCTCTCTTCATTTGTTCTGCAGCTCACATAGAAAGAGGAAAACACCTCCAAGGATTGTTTTAGTAAAGGAAGGTGCCCCTTCCTACGCAAAAACAATCCTGCCTATGTTAGTGCTAGGCAGCAATTTGTGTGCCAAGCCAAGGGTAAAGGACAGGAATGCACTGTTTTTCATAACTTTGCTGCATTCCTGCCCTTTTAGATTGGTATAGGGCAGAGCAGCAATACGACTTTCTACACTGCCCTACACCAATGCCTCATAAATGTGGCCTTTTGTTTTTAGCTACACCTTTCACCACACCCCCACAACCCCACGCTCACTGAGCTCTGGTTTGCTAAATGCTGTTTTTTATTATTTCCCCACCGTAAAAATGATTTGCTGTGGGAATTGGGTGCGTTTATTGTTGCCGATAGTTGATGATGAGGAGTACCAGGTTCTACAAAATGATATCAGGAGGTGGTCCTAATGCCTAAAACGTTTTAACAAGGGGGTCTGGGCATCAAAAAGTTGAAAGTTTGAAGACCTCTGCTGTAGAGGTTGAATTGGGCAAGAGACAGGGTTGACGCTTTCGGCACACCTTGTGAGACCGGCGCTGCATTTGAGATTTCATTGTTGAGTTTGGTTAACTGAGTGCGTGTATTTAGGAAAGAGGCGAACCCTTGAAGGACAGTTCCTTTGATGCCTGCTGTCCTCAAGAGGGAGTTTAGAAGGATGTCATGGTTGCCAGTGCGAAGGCAGCTGATTGGTCCAGAAGGACAAGGATACATGCCTGTCCTTCATCCAGAGATCTGTGAAGATCGTCTATGACTTTCAGGATGGCAGTTTCTGTACTTACCTGAAATCAGACTGGTAGGAATCATGTAAGTTGTATTTTTGAGCCGAGTTTGAGGGGAGCCAGCATGGGGTCACTCAATAGGGAGGAATTGATGATTGTGGTCCATATAGGCGAGATGATGTGACTGAACTTTTTTACAAGGGCTGCCGGGAGAGGGTCTAAAATGTGCCATGTCGGCTTCATGTTTGGAGGTATTTTGCAGACTTCTTCTTCAAAGACAAGGTTGAATTCAGACCAGGCTGCATTGTTTTTCAGTTGCAGGGAGTTGAGGTTGGAGAGCTGTGTTGATGAGGAGGGGAGCTGTGTAGCATGAGAGGAGGGACAGCCTGCATTGGGAGGAGGGATTTTAGGAGGGTCTTTTCTGCAGGGGGTATCCTTGGTGCAAGGTGGATGGATGGTAGGCTCAAGACTCAGAACAGGGGCGGAGACCAAGGTGAGTAAAAAGGCTACTTCTATCCGGGAGGCATTAATTAACGCTCTCTCCATGCCTAAACATAAAACTGAAATTGCTCTGACCATTCAAACATTGAACCTAGACTGCATTTTCATCACAGAGACTTGAGCTAGGGACGACTCTGGGCCTGAACTGGTAGACGCTGTTTCTCCCGGTTACATTATCCTTAGATGTGACTGCTTAGGTCATAGAGGACGTGGCTTGACCCTAGTGGCCCGAGAGATTTTCAGCTGTACCCATAGTCCGAACCCGGGATCTTACTGGAGGCAGATTTGTGATGGAAGTAAGGTATCTGAGAACTGCAACTTCTCAGGCCTTTTCATATACCGCCTGCCCGGTCTACGATCTAAGTTCACAAAGACTTGGTGTAGATCTTATGACCTCTTTGGGATACGAGAAGCTGGTCTGTTCTCCTACCCATACTGCCGGGCACACTTTGGACGGCATTTTCACTAACCACAATAATGTGGTTATTGAGACAGTTCAGCCCCGTAGTTGGGCTGATCACTGGCTGATTATGTTCAAGGTTCTTCTACCATGCCCTATTATGGGTGCTAAGGATCTCTCCCCCAGGCATATACGCTGTAGGGGTATGAATAAAATCACAACTGGAAACTGGGAGACAGCTTTGGCCACGGTATCCGATGTGAGGAATAGTATACATCCTCCCACAGCAGAGGGTTTTCGTAAATGGACCAATAAGGCTCTAGACATTGTCATCCTCTATAAAAACTGTGCGATTAAAAGAACCAAACCCTCGGCCCCTTGGTTCTCAGAGGAGCTCATGTCCCTCCGATGGGTATGCCGCAGTCAAGAGAGGAAATGGCGTGCCAGCCACTGCCCCAGTGAAAAAGGAAAGCATAAATCTCGGCTTCGCAAATGTAAACAAACTATTTTCCAAGGTAAATCACGCTTTTTTACTGAGAAGATCAAGTCGGCTGACAATTCCCCCAGTATGTTGTTTAAAGTCAAAAAGGAGATACCGAGTACACAGTTACTAAACCCTTCTCAAGATTTCTGTGAAAAGGTTGCAGTCTACTTTCAGGACAAGGTATTTAAGATTATTCAAGATCTTACCCCCCTCAGAGGGGTGGAACCGGCCCTTAACTCAGGACTCCGGAAAGACTCGTTTTACTACCTTTCCACAGATTCCGGTTCAGCAAATGAAGGAATTTTTGCTGGGCCTAAAATCGAGCAATCCATTGGACCCGTGCATGCCCTCCATACTCAAATTGGCCCCAAACCCAGGGGCCAATTTCCTGTGCAAAGTGTTTAATGACACACTTTAATCTGGTTTTTCCCGGCCATTTGGAAGGAAGCCATTGTTCCACCGCTTCTCAAAAAACCTAATGCTGACCTCCAGGATCTGAAGAATTTTCACCCAATCGCTCTTCTCCCCACCCCTGCTAAGATCCTCGAGAAATTCATCAACAAAGAATTGATGAATTATGTTGAACCACAAGAGATCTTAGATCCCTCTCAGAATGGGTTCTGCACCGGTTACAGCACTGCCCTCATTTGTCTTTGTTGTGGAATGCCTCAGGGCTCATCTCTGAGCCAGTCTCTTTTCAATCTCTATGTGAACCCATTGGCTAATCTGGTGCGATCTTTTGGTTTTTGAGTGCTCTCTTTTTGTCATGAACATCCAGACGGACAGGGAAGAAGCAGCGCGCAATCTAGCAACGGACGTAGAACAAACACTACATTGCCCAGAAAGCAACGCGCCAAGTTCCCGCCAGGTACAAGGGAGCAAACAACATAAAAGACGACCGTCTGCAACGGGGCGGTGCCAATGATTCCGAAAACTACCTGAGTTTCCAGTCAACGGCCGGCGGCAGCTCCGTGTTCGTCTCAGCTACGAAAACCCCAGCGTTCCTCTGCCCGAGCTTCTGTCCGGGAAATCTGCACGCCAACCTTCCGAACCCCTCCCAGATCGTCGTCGAAGGCAGCGGTCCGGGTGAGTGAACCGTCACGCCCTCCTTCCTCTAGACCCGCTGGTTTACAGGTGATAAGTCCCTGGAGGGTCTCTCCCTTTCATCACCTTCTACCTCCGTTATACTTGCTCCTTCGGAACCGGTACCGCAGCGCTCCCCAGCCCCAAGGATTCCTGGGCTTGGAGTAGAAGCGCGGGCACCAGTTACTCTCCTTCCGTTTCTGTGCTACAAAACCGCCTTCCCGCGCTCCCCAGCCCCACGGATACCTGGGCTCGGAGTCGAAGCGCTGGTGGTTATTCCTTGCTATCAGTACCAGTTCTTCCAGATCTCATCCCTACGTGGTGCGCCCAGACCCCAAGGATTCCTGGGTCTGGAGCGTTCTACCATTCCGACTAGGGCGCAGCGTCAATAAACTCATTGGGCTGAAGCGCTCGTAGCCGGTGTTCGCGGCCCCATCAATCTCTCTGGCCAAGAAGGAGATCGGACTTCGCGGCCCTGCCAGGCAACGAAGAAACAGACACCCCCTACCTCGTCTAGGGAGGAGAAAGAGACAGGTGATTAGAGGAAGCTCCGTGGAACGTATTCCAGCTCAGAGAGAGACAGTATCGTTCCTAACCCTCTCCTTCTCTCGTTTCAGGACCCTTTCCCTGCGGTCTCCTCCCTTCCTTCCCTCACCCACCTGTCTCCCAAACCCGAGGGTCTGTTATACGAAACCGGGTTGGGGACGGATGGGAGGGGGACCCCCTATAGCATCAGCGTCATCCTGAGGAGCAGACTCGAGGAGCCACGCGACACTTTTGTGGATAATACTCATAATATTGTCTCCATTTCTAATGACCTGCAATTGTTTGCGGAGAGGTTCAAACAGTGTCAAATCGTCAAAATGTGAAAAAGATGATAAAACATTCAACATTGAAACTGTTTATCCTTATCTGATAGATGATTTCTACACAAAGGTAGATTCCTGTCCAGAGCTGTCGGACTATCAAGGACGCTCAAAAAATCTGTTCTTGACCTTCTCTGAGCCTTCATCATCAGTTCAACAGGGAATTAGGATCCAAGAGAAGGTCCCTCAAAAAGACAGATTTCATTTTTAGACAAAGGCGAACAAAACAATACGGGTTCGGTTCAAACAACAGCAGCCATGGGAAATGAGAACAAGGACACAATTTTACAAAACTTAAACTCAACATCCATTGTTAACCTGTCCACAAAACAATTGACTAAGGAGGAGGAGTTGGTCCTCGAATTGGACTTGAAGTTCGTTCCAAGTAAATTCACTGATATTGCAAACCTCAAGATTGAAGGAATTTAATTTTTTTTAAGGATCCGACTGAAGGCTTTTTTCCATGAGCAAGACAACATTAAAAGTAATGAACCCTCAGGGTTGGCAAATAAATCGAAATTTGTTCCATCATCCTTTAATATTCCCAAAGAAATTTTAGCCTCTGAGCAAGTGGTGCTGTCCTCTATCAGTCAAGTAGTAAAAAGACGCATGCGAAAAAGAACCTCACAAGGCAACAACAACAAGCCATTCATGATTTAAAAAAGGACGATTCAATCATCCTCAAGCCCGCTGACAAAGGGGGAGCCCTTGTAACATGGCCAAAAGCAATGTACCTGACAGAAGGCAGAAGTCAAGTCCTAAGTCAGGAATGGTATCGACAGCTTTAGGAAGATCCCACATGTAAGATTGAGGACGCAATATCAAGGAAACTCAAAGAAGGGATGGAGCTAGGCATCCTGGGCCCCAAAGAAATCAAATTCATGAACAAAAAACACCCTAGGATGCCTGTCATCCACTTCCTACCTAAAATTCAGAAGCAGCTCATGGAACCACCAGGGAGACCAACCGTCTCAGATTGTAACTCGGTGTTGGATTCTATTTCCAAGTATGATGACATGTTTTTAAAGCCATTTGTTGTACAAGTACCGTCATACCGAAGGGACACAACAGACTTCCTTAATAAAATAAAAGGACAAGAATTTACTACTGAGCAACGATGGATGGTAACATTAGATGTCCCCTCGTTATATACACAGATTCCTCAGGAAGAGGCCCTCCAAGCAATTGAATTCTATTTGAAAACCAGAATAAGGCCACATCGAGTCCCACTGGATTTTATACTGCAACTGGCGAAGATAGCTCTCAAGAAAAACTATTTCAAATTCGAGGAAACATTTTTCATGCAGACGAAAGGGACTGCGATGGGATGTTCCTTTGTCCCAGAGATGGCTGTTCTCTTCATGGCCCGATTTGAGGACAAATTTGTGACCAATGGAAATCCTTTTAAGAAGCACATCCAGCAATGGTACCGATATATTGATGCCATCTGGTGCCTGTGAAACGGCTCAGAAGATAATCTAGACAACTTCCATGGATGGCTAAGTAAATACACAACATGAAGACATTAAATTCAGCATCACCAAAAGCAAGACATGTTTGATTTTCCTTGACATGGACATCATCCCACATGACCATGAACTAGATACCGCTCTGCTTCGGAAGCCAACAGACAAAAACACAACTTTGCATTATCAAAGCTCTCATCCAAGAAACTTAAAGGATAACCTCCCATATGGTCAACTCTTAAGAATTTGGAGGATCTGTGCCCGGAATGAAGACTTTGTGATCCATGCAACGGCATTCTGTGAACAGCTAAAATGCAGGGGTATCCAAACAAAATGCTCAAACATGCGATCAAAAGAGCATGGCACACACCACGGGAAGGTCTACTTATCAAAAAATCTAAACAGCCACTCGGCAAATTAGTTTGTGTGTCAACATATGGCAAAACAAATTTCATCAAATTATTAAAAAAATTGGCATATCCTACAACATTTGGAATGTTCTCCACAACGACCTCTGTTTGCAATCAAGAAAAACCCAAGCATTGGTCAAAGTATCGTAAGAGCGGACATGGCTCAACCCACTCAGGAGAAAGATTTGCGATCCCAATGGAACATGAAACCTATTGTGGGACATCATAAGTGTAGTAACTGCTCAGCTTGCGAAACCACGGTAGATGGAATTGAATTCACACATGAATCAGTCAAATTAATCCATAAAGAATTCTTAAATTGCAAAACAAAAAATGGTGTCTATGTAGTGATCTGCCCATGTCCCAAACTTTATATGTGAAAAGCGAACCAGCAAGTCAATCAAAGAATTGTTCAGCACCGCTTAAGAATTAAAAAGCAGATCCCAACAACCCCAATGGTGTCTCACTTCGTTGAAAAGAAGAACATGGAAAAAGATTTCAGATCGTTTCAGTGCGGCAGCTGCCTCTTTATCATAACCAGTCAAGAACCAATGACACCATCCGATCGGGATCTGAGGAGAGTATAAAAGGGCCCCTGCCTGTCTGTTTAACAGGTTGTTCCAAGCATGGACTGTAATGTTTACAGAATCCAATTCACCCGCTTTTCTGGTGGGTGTCCGGAATAACATCTGGGGGAGCGAGAAGGGGTTAGCAGCGTCTGCCTCAATATATAAGTGTGGCAAGTTCTGCGACTCTTGAATCCAGTATCGGCATGAGAGCTTTGCACCACTCTGTAATACAGATATAAATCAGCCGCATTAAGACCACTCAGCGAGTAGGGCTTAGTTAATGTATGCCACTTGACCCTTGGTTGTTTCCCAGCGCAGGTATGTTTAATAAGTAATGAGCAGGGAACTGCCAATGCCCGACTGGGGAAAATCATTGGGATATTCAAAAGCAAGAACACAAATTTTGGGAGTACAATCATTTTCATTAAAGAATTGCGCCCTATCAGCTAGACTGGCAATTGGATCCACCTTGTTACCTTATCCTCCAGTTTAGCAACAGCCCTCCCATAATTCTCGGTAAAAACGACATTAGGGTCAGCATGCACCTGTATGCACAGGCATGGCACTGACTCTGTGGTCCATTGTAACGGGAAGTCAAGCTCCACAGGAGTCATGGCTGGTGTTAACAGAAAAATTATAGATTTTGACTAGTTGACCTTAAGGCCCGATATAGCCCCAAAATTCACGACCTCCGTAAGCACTGGTGTAAGATTTTCCCCTGGGTTCCAGACATATAAAAGCATGTCATCTGCATAGGCAGAAATAATCTGCTTGTATCTAGGGACTCGCAGCCCTCTGTGTCTCTGGTACTCCCTGAAAGCACAGGCCAAAAGTTCAGCCACCATTGTGTAGAGTGGAGTGGAAAATGGGCACCCCTGCCTGGTACCCCTAGATTTTGTAATGGTAGGTGTTACCATATAGCCAACCCTAGCCCTGGCCACCGGAGTTCTGTACAAGTCCCCCACTAAGCACAGAAAAACATCTCCCACCCCGAAACGTCTGAGCACTGCCCTCATAAATTTCCACTCCACAGAGTCAAGCGCTTTTTACGCATCCAAAAAGACCTCAGCTGCTTTGACCTTTGGGTTGATGTTTTGGATAGCTCCAAAAACTGTTATAAGGTTATAGGTGAGGCATCGCCCGGAACAAATCCTTCCTGTTCAGGCCCTACCAGAATGGGCACGAGAGTGGCCAAAAATTCTTTCAGAATTTTGGCAAACAGTTTAGTATCTACATTTAGTAGTAATAAAGGCCTATAGAAGGAGCATTTGTTTGCCGGTTTCCCTGGCTTAAGAATAGCAATTATCAGGGCCTCTCTCACAGTAGGTGGCATCCTATCCGCCTCTACCATCTCCTCATATAAGGTGACTAAGTGCGGTATTAGTAAGTCTGTGAATATTTTATAAAAGGTTACAGTCTAACCATTGGTGCCAGGGGTACTGCCATCTCTTATTCACTGCAGAGCTCTGCGGATCTCACTAGGCTCCAGGGGTGCCATAAGCTGCTCTTTATGCAAGTTTGTGAGCCTTGGTAGTTGGATATGCTCCAAATAGTCCTTTATGCTCTCCTCATTTGGGGCTAATGTAGAACTGTACAATTCAGTGTAGTATCTACTAAATATCTCCACAATGAACAGCATTTCATGAATCGACCACCCATCTTCTACCAGTATCTCGGTGTCACGAATCACCGTGGCCTCCGGGGAACACTGACGACCCGCGCAGCTTCAGCGCGACGTTCGCGGTAACTACAAACTTCAATTCCCCGGTTTCCCGGGAACCGGACGCCAGCGCTGACGTCATGACGCTCGTCAAGGAATCCTGAAAGGCTTCCGGGTTCCCGAGGAGCGGCGCTGCTAATTCCGAGTTCGAGGACGGCAGGAAGAAGACGGCAAGAACCGGTAGGGGTGCGGTTGCACCGACAGAGATCTTGTGGTCTTCCTGTTTTCGTGTTTGAGTATATCTGGTAGTGCCTGTAATTTGGAGGCTCGTAAGATTCACGCGGCCTGACAGTTGCGCTACACCTCCGTTGTCAAAGGGAGTCCCTACTCCCTCCTATGTTTCGAACCTTCCCCTGAGACACAAGGGGAGTCGAGGTACTTTTGGAGAATAACGTAGGAAGCGACTCGCAGGCCTCTTGGACGAGCCGTATCCGGCTCTTGCAGGCTTGCTTTACGCTTCTCCTTTCATCGGACCTGAATGGTCCCAACCGCAGTGGCGGAACATTATTTGGTTGTAAATAGAGTGTGGTCCTTGGAGTTTCAGGCTGTATGACTTCAATACCGTCTGAATCCCGAAGCTTGGCACAGTGGCACGATAGGTTTGCCATTACGTTACATTGTGGGATTAAGCACCGGTTGGTGTAATTGATTGCATTAAAACCTGAGTGGCCGAGGAAGGCCTGATAACATTGGATCAGCTCCTGGTCTAGTTGATGGCGCCAGCGTACTTCCCTCAAGAGAGGGGGAAACTCTAATGCTATTTCTGCTTCTCGCCTTGTGTGTCAGGGTCTGATAGAGCTCCGTGGAAGTTAGCTCCTTACCCCAGTTACCTGTTGCTGTGATACTTCTAGGTACGCTCTGTTTGTGACTGTCTTCCGTAACCACTCCAGTGTTACGTGGTATAGACCTTGCAGTAATTGTGCTCTCCCCTATACAGGGCAAGACAAAGACCGTGGCTTCTCACAAGTTACTCCCTCGCTTAAAGGAACCTCTCTATGTTATTTTTCTTTACAGGTACTAGGGGGGGCTCAGAACTTATTAGTTTGCGGGACATTAACAGCAAGGAGTCACTAAGAGATTTGCTGTAGGTTATTGATCCTTGTGTGTTTTCCTTTCACAGATCTCCCTCCCTGCTGTTCCCTTCCTTTCCTTCCCTCACCTGATCACTCGATAGAGTCTGTGTTTTAAATCAGGCCTTTTGAGCTATCAGGAGGTGGACCCCATAGAGCATCGTACGTCTCCGAGGATCTGCGGACCTGACACTCGGTCATAGTGCTAGCTTCCCTATTGCTATGCTACAAAGCTGCTAGTACCGGACCAGAACGACCTCCCTCGCCATTCGCTCTAGGTAGGGTGTACTTGCCCATATTTTTCACTTCACTATCTGCTGTCTCCTGTTATTCTCCTAAAGTAACTTAAATTTCCTCAAATGCATGTTGCTCTCCCCTCTGTTGGTAAACCTGCTACTGTCCCTCTAGTCTCTTCTCCAAAGTAGCAAGTCTATCTCTAATTGATCTAAGGACCCCAGAATGTTTAGATATGTTTACCTCTCTAATACAAACTTTAAATGTTTCCCAGATTGTAGTAAACTTGTCCAGTGAGCCTATATTGTTGGCAAAGATCTCTGACCGCCTTAAATACTGGGTCCAATTAAGAGTATGGGAGAAACCTCAAAGTAAATGGTGCGCCGCCTTTGAGGGGTAAATTCAGGTCTAAAAGGATGGGGGAGTGGTCTGAGTAAGTGTGAGGGAGTGGCACACAGTCACTTATGTTAGAACAGAGCAATTTGGAGACAAGCCAGAAGTCAATCCTGGTATGAACGTCGTGGGAATCAGAGTGATGAGAGAACCCTGAGGCCTCAGGAGAGCACCAGCGCCAAACATCCAGCAGGCCTAACTAATCAGTAATGCCGTTTATAACTCTGGTTGCTGCTGAAGGCTTCCAAGGCAGGCCCTTAGAGTGATCCAGAACGCAATTAAAGTTGCCGCCCCAGATCAGTGGTAGATCAGGCCCTGTGAGCACACGTGAAGCTACTGTATGGTAGAAGAGAAGGTCTTCATAGTTTGGGCCATATACTTTAGCTATTTTGATACTCAGCCCTTCTCTATAGAATCTAGAGATGACAATTCTACTGGCTGGATCCACATACAGCTCATGTATATTAATTCCAGGTTTTCAGTTAACCCACATGAGAACACCCCTCGCATGTGAAGTGAACCCTGGTGCATTAAAATTGCCCTGCAGCCGTCTAAGTGTAAGCATATTGCTATTTGGGGCTAAATGTGTTTCCTGAATGAGTGCTTCTTCAACTTGATGGCGCCTGAGGTATGACACTACTTTGTGTATCTTCCTAAAGTTGTTCACCCCTTCACATTCCAAGATATAAAACGAACTCTGTTTGGCAAGTTAGGCGTTGCATCAATTACAGAAGTTGGATTCGTCATAGCAGCATTCTCGGCATTTTAATTCCCCTTGTTAGAAGCCAGCACCATGAAATCTGAACAGTTCTCCTTGTCTATGAACTTGTACTCTAACCCCCCCCATGCTATGCATACCCCCTTCCAAATAAATGAACCCCGGATCAAACTACCCCCTCCCCTGCTCAAAACACAGAAATATTAGCAAAGAGTGAGTAACATGCAGGGGCAAATGTTACTGGCACCTAACTTATTCCAGCCTCCTGCATCATGAACCTGAATATATCTAACATGCTATCCCTCTGGTGCACTACACAGATCATTTAAATCATCACTTATGATTGGACACAGCTATAGCGTACATCAAGATGTGCCATTCCGATTGATTCATCGAACGTGTACTTATTGTGTGAACAGTTCAACATGTTACTTATGCATGGATCTAACTGACAACCCCAGAAGTGTAATTGAGAGGGTTTGTTTTAAACCAGGGTCTTCCGCCATCTCCCCAGCTTCCAATCCAGACTTAAACACAGCTTTGTCCACATCTTATTGTCTGGCCGACTTTCGCGGCTTGAATTATAACTTAGATTGCGACTTGTCTGATTTCCCCATGGCGTCCCTTCATCAGCAGCACCCGAACACAGGGGGTACAGTAGCAATGTGGGATCCAGTAATGCACTGCTTCTGTGTTCTGCCCTATCAGACTGCCAAAGTCTAGGCCCAAGGAGTCGCCAAGTACCTTCCAGATCGTGGTGTGCTACCGGTGGGCGATAGATTAATCAATTTGGGGTTTCCCAGGTCCCACGGCTTAGTTACGAAGAATTGAGGCCTTGCGTCCCTCTCAGCAGTCACCACACCGGCGGGGCGAAGTCGGTTTATTAGGGGTGCCCCTGCCTGAAGTAGAAAACAAGCCACTATACGCAGCTAGGTGCCCCACATTGGGTGGATCACAGATCTTATGGCAGATCACAGGAGAGGCAGTTCACGCCCCCTCAGTGAGACCGGGACGTGACCGTCAAGCTGCAATCTTCTACCTTCACCGCAACCGTAACTCCTACCCAGCCACGGCCCAGTTTGCAATGCCTCCGTGGTCCTCCGAAGGCAGGCAGGCCTCTATCTCTGCTCAGCAGCCACTGTATCAGGTTCTCTGCCGGTCGCGTCCCACCACTTCAGGTCACACAGGCCGTTGTTCGGAATCTCAGCAAACCCGTAACAGGCCTCTTCTCGTCCGCCATGCCCTCCGTCGGGCTGCATAGGCCTCGCCTTGGCTGCCAGCCATAATATGTCATCAGCGCTTCTCAGAGCTCTTGATGGCTGTTAAACGCAGGTGCCACAACCAGGATGAGGACGACACCTTCCCGAGTGGTAAGCGGCTACTTTCTGAAGCCTGATACTGTAGGATTATGGAGGATTGTGGTACCGGATTACGGGGGTTTACTCAAATGCGGCCAATTAGAGCCTGGAAAGCTCCGCCTCCCCACCAATTTTACCATGTTTAGAAGGCAGAGCACTTTACCAGTAGCTAACAGGAATAAAATACAGAGTCCTAAAAGTAAACAAAAATGAGTTAAGCAAAGGAAGGCAAACATATGGGGTAATCCTGCAGAAAAGGCCCAGCCCAATCACAGGTGAATGTCCAAGAAGCTGAAGACAAGCCTGCCTGGTGACTACATGGTTCTCACATGTTGAAAAGGGGTTCCTGTGTAATGTTACAGTAAGGGAAAGAGAAGTGCTCCAAAGGAAAGTGGGACAGGGGTTGTGAGGAAATAGATACGATTGGGGGTTAGATTTGTTGCAATTATTGGATACTTCACAGGATAAATCTGACAACCCAGTCACCACCTCATCAGAACATTCCTGGACATGACAAGGCTATATCTGAACAAGAAGTCCCTGCTGAAAGAAGAAGTCTGGCTTCTGACTCTGGAAGATAAAGACTCACTCACAAGCTCAAGGACCCTCAAATCCTGCAGAACACCTGGCTGAAGAGAGATCTGGTGCCAGCAAGCCTGCCCTGAAGGTATAGGGGCAGCAGGACTGACCATAATAATCCTTTCCAGCAGTTAGAGACTAAGGGCCTGATTCAGAGTTTGGCAGACTGATTACTCTGACACAAAAGTGATTGACGTTATGTCCATTGTATTCCAAATGCATTACATCCTATTGAAATTGTAATAAGGGGGAAAATATATCAGTCACATTTGTGACAAAGTAGCCCATCTGCTAAACTCTAAATCAGGCCTCAAGTCTGAAGGTAAAACCTTTGACTGGACCAACCCACAATTCAAATGAGTTGAGGAAGTATTGCATTTGGCTTGAAATTGGGTCTAGATCCTGGTCTGTTGATTATCCACACTGCTTCACATTTTCTAGGTGCTTTCCGTCTTAATACATTCAAAAATTGATGTTGCTGATTCCCCTTAACCTATTTTGATGATTGGGGTGTCTTTTCACTCATTACATTTGTATATATTTTTCTACATTGGTTTTGGGATGTTATTTTGCTGCGTTCTTCACTTTAAAATTGTTGTTACTGCTTCAACATAGCAAACCACTCTGAGAACTGCCTGCTGCTTGTGCCATAGCTACCTGGGGTTTAACAGAGTTTCTCCCAGAACTGTGATGTGGCCTAACTGGCATGGATTTATTGAGTTTGTGGGGGTGCCTCCAACAAAATTAATAATCCCATTTAGGACAGCAATTTTTAGTGCACTCTGGATTTTAGGATGGTCTTAGTTTACTGTTATTATTGTTGGGCAAGATTTGCATAACTTAGCCATTTAGGTAGAGAAGGAGTTTCCTCCCGCATGAGATTTGTTGACAGATGGGAGAGACAGGAGTGGTCTTGCTTCAGCAGAGGTATAGAGTTTTTGTTGAAAGTAGTGGAATCATGAGACATAAATAGGACAATGACCAGTGTACATTGTTTTGAAGTTGATACATCAACCCACATACATTTTGTATAGACATTCAAGAACATAAAAAAATGTGGAACCTGATATTAAGGGTAATGGCTTTTCTTGCAGTTATGATCTGGATTCTCTGTGAAGTTCTGAAGTATATAATGTTGGCATAGTCTAGGTGGGGATATAGTAGACTTATAAATACTTGCACCTTTTATAAGAATCCTAACTAAGGGAATATTTATGTAGGAATCTCATCATGTAAAAGTATCACTTTGTAACTTGGTGTACTTAAAGAAATCAGAGGTTTTGCTTAGATTTTTCACTTGGATTGATGAGTTTTGAGGTGGGTCAAGCTCTTTTTCCCAAACCGTGGATGGGTGGTAGGTGACTAAAGGCCAGTATCTCTGTTTTTGATGTATTTAATTGTAGATGGTTTGCTGCATTCAATGATCTGTAAGTAGGGCTCATTGGCTGATGGCACAGGAATGTAAATCGTTTGAGCTTTGAAGTTTAGCTATCATTTGTGTGTCAACCATTAATTGTATCAGTTCAGTCTGAAGGAATAGATCAACTCCAGCAGTGGTCTGAGGTCAAAATAATATTCCAGTGCATTGAGGAACAATAAGGTACATCTTGTCTGAAGAGACTGTACTGTAGAGGAGAATCTACAAATGTTTTTATAATTGGGCAACAGTTTTAGGTAGTACCTGGGGGGCTTTGTATATCCAAAACCGTGTGTGTCGATGGCTGCCGCACGTTATTTCACATTAAACTATTGATTCAGCACGTGATAATTTTGCCTTCTGCACCGAGGTTTCTAATGAAAAAAGATTTCAATTGCAGAACTGGTGTTTTCAGCAGATTGTTCATGTTGCAGAATTTACTGCATGCTTTTCTTATAGTAAATACTTCAGTTCTGACCTGCTGTAATCTGTAGCGGAAAAATTGCAGGGAAATGGTGTTTACTAGGCCTGGGATAAAATTCCGTTCCGGTCGCGGAAATTGCGATAATTTGACATTTTCGCCTAACGCGGAGAGCGCGAAAATGTCAAAATTTCCGCAATCCGCATTTTACCGGAAATTTTTTGCTTGCTCGCGCTGTAATATATTACATTCTCACGTGCGTGCGATCGCCTTACCTGAATCCCCGCGTTCGCCGACAAGTTTTCCCGATCCGGTCGCGTTCTCCATGAGATGTTGGATTGTTGGTAGCCATTTGCGGTGTCTTGCGACAGGTCGCGCCCGCAGTGACGTCATTCATCGCGCGATCACGTCTTTCTTCTCGCGATCATGCACCGCGAGACAAGTGAAAACAAGATGACCGCGCCCGCGAGCAACCACATGGGTAAGTTGGCGAGCCATGCAGAAAATACCGGGCAGGAAAAAAACTTCCGCATCTTCGCGATATTTCCGCGTGTTTGCGGAGATTTTTAACATTTTCGCGATAATTTGCGTAAGTGAATTTCGCAAATTCCTCCCACCCCTAGTGTTTACTAAAATTGGCAACATTCTGAGCCCTGCGCACACAGGAGCTTGTGCACACATGTAAATTTAATCGCTCACCTGTAATCATACTTAAACAAGGCAAAGCTTGTAATAGAGTGCAAAAAATGCCCACACACCCATGCTGTAACGATACCCCCTCAAGTGGTTTTAGCGCACTATTGCACTTGTAGAATTTATGTGAAATGAGGACTGAAAGATAACATAAACTTCAGTGGCAGCATTGCTCATTGAAAAAACGGAATGTCTGCTTTTAGGATAAACGGAGACATTGATCACTAATGTCAAAAATAGTAATGAGCTCTGTGTGTCCTAAAAATCGATAGTTCAATATAAAAATGAAATTATCGATTGTGCTTGTTTGACATTCTGCAACTTTAGCAGAATCAACCTTTTACAAAGATACCATATTGCATTGTCTTCCTTGAGTCTACACGCTAACGCGATTTGTTCAGTTAAACCATTTGTTTCATTGGACACCTAAACAGAATATGACAAGGTCAAAATGACACACATTTTCACATTCTTGTCAGAGCTGAGTTTTTTCCGCTAAAAGGCAGTACCAGAGTTTGTGCTACCACATGTCTCATTCTGATGTGGCTGATGTGGTTATGCTTGCGCATTTTACAGAAATGAAAATAGCCTACATTTGAAGACAGCTTACAAAACCACGGTATGAAACGCCACTATTTCCAGACATGTTTCAATGCTGGATTTCTCCGAACGCTCTAACGCAAATATTTAGTAAATTTTGTGGTAAGAAATTAATCCCAGCCCCCTATTTAGTAGATCGTTGCTGATACGCAGTAACATAACGTCAGATAAAAAAAAAAGTACTCTGAAAGTAAAACAAACTGATGGAATGTTATGCATGTTTGTAAAGCGCACTATCACCCGCAAGGCTATCCTGGAGCTGAATAGGTGTGTGTGCCTAGCCCTACCTGCGGTAGGTTGCTTAATTGAAAAGCTAGGTCTTCAACTTCTTGCAGCATTCAAGAAGAGAGGAGCAGGGGCGGCCTTAGGCATGTGCAAGCTGTGCACCTGCACAGGGCCGCCAAACCCCAGGGGCCGCCTGGCCACGAGGAATCGGATACAATACATATTCGTGGCGGCCCCTGGCAGGGATTTGGCGGCCTCCGGCTTCCGCCCCGCCCGGAACCCCTCTTCCGGGGCCCCCTACCTATGCTCCCTGCACAGGACCACCATGAGCCTAGAGCCGCCCCTGAGAGGAGGAGGCTCTGACGTGGGGAGGGAGGTCGTTCAACACTTTAGAAGCGATGTAAGAAAATGCTCGTTCTCCTTATCTAGTTATGTGTATGCGTGGGATGTTGACGAGTAGGGGTCCTGCAGAGCGGAGATGTCTGGATGGTTGGTGGAAGGAGATGTGACTGTTTAGGTAGGTGGGACCTGAGTTGTGGAGTGCCTTGAATCTGTGTGTTTATGTGTTTGGAGTTTGAACTGAGAGAGTTTGTGTATTGGAAGCCAGGGTAGTTTCCTGAGGTGTGGTGTAATGTGAGTTTTGTGTGGGAGTTTGAGGATGAGCTTTGCTGCTAAATTGTGGTTAGTCTTCTAGTGAGTTGCTGGGGGATCCCAGCATACAGGGTGTTTTCATCATCCAGCTTGCTGGTGAGGAGGGTGTGAGTGACAACTTTTCTTCTTGTGAATAAAAATACAGAGAAATAATGAAGCATTTACACTCCACTGCCAATCACTCTTCCTCATTGAAGCAGATTTATATAGATCAAACATATTTTTCCTGGGCTCACATTTATATTTTCCTGTAATACATGTATCAGTAAATAATTTGACATAATTCTTGATGCTATTCTACCATTTTAAATATGGATATTCACTATTCGGTATCTGCCCTTTAACATCTTCAATGCCCGCTCCCAGTGCTCAGACTCTTTAAACATGTCTTTACTGATTACTACTGAAGAGTGTGACAACCCAGACTGCATTGTAGTCATTGGTGTACCAACATGATCATATCTGGTTAGAACGGAAATACTACAGAGGACAACATGCGATTCATATGTTCATACATATCAACACTGTACTGAAAATAATTTTCCCACCACCATCCACTTTCTCCACTGCTACACCCACACAAGTTGAACTCTCACTCACGTCAACCACTACACATATTCCTGCAAGTTGCATCCCACATAAGACCATGGAGCCAATCCATCGATTACATTCAATACACACAAAACAAATATTTATATACAATCAGCAATCCATTTCTCCTTCAGCCTGGACTTTACTGCATTGAAGCGTATATGGTAGAGCTGCAACTATTAATTTAAGAAAAAACTGCCAACAAGCAAGAAGTAGCGCAGAAGAGATGCATTTAGTATCACTAACTCCATTATGATACATATCACAACAATACCGTATATTTTGTTCAGTTGATATTGTGAGGATCGAATGCAAATCCAATTTCACCCTACCTCCTGATTACTATACTTACCCTTACACTGCAAAGCAACACCACGCTAAACAAAATGTTTTCAAAGATTTCAAACACTGCAAAGCTCTAAGTACAATGGCTAAGGTAAAATGATATCCCAAAGGGAACTGATAGACATCCCAAGCCAACAATGTTCAAACTCCGAGCAACTCTGTCACAACAAAAGGGATCAAATACTCAGGAAATACATGGGCCATGAGCCACTACAGACATATTAACACAATCCCAACATAAACACCAACTTTTCTTCACTGGATGCTCACCCCAAAACACTGGCAGCTCATATCATGATCAAATCAAAAGTTAAAGCCACACAAACAGGTTCAGTTAACTCAAACTCCAGGCCATCATCCAGACAGAGATACTACTACCCACCCCTGCAATCCACAAAGATCAAATAATATTGGGCACCTGACTTGCCACACATACAAGAAAAGCATACCATAAATCTAGGAGTGTACTGCTCCAAACATGAGTCCTGGACAGTTGGTTGAAACATCCTGAGAGCCTCAAGCTTTCTGCAAACAGCAGGCAGCAGGCAGCCGTAATAATTCCAGCTGTCAGTACCATACTTCTCCAATACCGATTCTATGTACCTCCACACACAGGACAAACCAGTCACTTGCCAGTCAAATAGTTCCTAAAGAATTAGCAAATCCCTCTCACAGCCACCAAGTACACCATCAGTGAAATGTGAGCAGATGAACAAGAAGCGTTCGTTAACCTGTTGAATATATTAATGCATCTATCTTAGGGGTGGGCGGAATTTGCGTAGTCGCACTACGCAAAGCTCCGCGAAACGGTAACAAATCTCCGCGAACAGGCAGAAATTCCGCGTTCTCGGCAGAGCGCGAAATTACCCAAATTCCGCAAATTCCGCGAGTGGAACGGAATTCACCGTCCAGGCCTAATCTATAGAGTTCACGTATGAAAAGATAACCTATCCGAATTTTGCTTCTTTTAGCGACCAACAAACTTTCTTTCCAAGGCATGGCTTGTTCCTCAGAGATGTTTTTGTGTTCCACAAGGACACTAGTTTAGTGTACTCATGTTTAACAGAAACAGACATTTCTAAACAGATATCCTTGAATTCCAAACCCTCTTTATTCCTATTCTCTATTTAAAAACAATGCTTCATGGCACTCTTTCAAATACGTTGAGGAAAACGCCATTCTCAAAATTCTAACAGATATGAAACCCTCAAACAACTTCAGTGAGCCACTATCCCCCCAACTTCTTCAATGAGATCAAACGAGTTTTACTCCCACTTTGGTCTTAGATCGTTATTGCCTCTCTACTTCCAGGTACAATCTTTGATTGCCTAAAATCTGGGCAGGTCACCCCTATCCTAAAAAAACAGTGGCTAATCACAAGGACCTAAATAACTTCCACTCCATCTCCAACATTCTAACCCTGGCAGGCCCCTTGAAAAATGTGTACACGTACAACTGATGTAACCATATTGATCAATTCTATCTGATTGGCCAATTCCAATCCAGCTTTTGCCTGGGGCACAACACCGAATCGTACTTAGACATATAGTGGGAGATGCGTTAAAATTGTTGGATCAAAACAAATCTTGCCTCCGTATCCTCCTTGACCTATCTTCAGCATTCAATACGGTTAAGCATGACTATCTACTAAATTTATTGGAACATAGGACAGGACTCTCAGGGACCTTCCTAAGCTGGTTCACCTCGTTTCTCCAAAACAGAACTAAAAAAATCAAGGTTAATCAGTCTCTGTCGAAATCTGCACCCATCACCTTAGGGTTCTCACAGGCTTCCTTGCTCTTACCCACTTTCTTCAACCTGTTCATGGAGGCTCTAACAGTAATTCTGAGCTCTTTCAACATCCACTATCACGTGTATGCCAAAAACACCCAATTATACCTGAAATTCCCCTCCCCGGAAGACATCAAAGCCATCAACTTAACCCTACTAAAAAAACTAATTGGCTGACCTCCAACTACCTCAACTTAAACACTTTAAAAACTGAATCCCTCCTAATCGCCCCACCCAGTCACCTGTCGAATGGATGAAGCAACTAACAATCTTCAACCGCCTGCCAGGTCATTTACTCAGCGAGACCACTGGGAATAACTCTCGGCAAGAACCTTAATATGCAGAAGCACATTAGTGCTGCCACCAAAAGAACAAACCTTCAATTGAACATCTTAAGAAAATTAAAACCCTTCCTACCCCCAAGGACTTCAACTCTGCGGTCCAAGCCCTAGTGATTTCTAGGTTGGACTATGGAAATGCTAGCCTAGGCAGCTTGCTAAGATCCAAAACAAGCTCCTTAAGGGCCTCCCTCAACTCTGCTGCAAGGCTCATCACTGGTTCGAAAAGAAACAACCACATCACTATGACAACAGACTTAAAAGCCCTCAACAGACTTCCCTACAGAGCATGAACTCAACTGAATATTGCATGCATGACCCACAAAGCCCTACACTTCAATATACCAAGCTACCTTGTTCAGAAGCTTCAACTTTCGGGTGGCTCCAGATCTTATTGAAGTGCCAACCCTTTACTCCTAAAACCACAGAGATTCGCTAATAAAAAGCCTACAATAGGGCCTTCTATGGCATCACCCTGAGAATTTGGAACTCCCTCCCCCCTGAAACCAAACTGAATCCCTCAAAGGAATCCTTCAAGAAAGAAAATAAACTGCTACTCATTAACAAATGTATGCCTAAGGTCCTGGATCTCGTCAATATGAGCTTTTCAGGATCCAGGATTACTACTTGCCTATTATACTTTGTACTTGATCTATCTGTCTTATCATTGAGGAGATCCCACCCTCATCTGGGATTGTGCTGTTTCTCAACTATTTAATATTGATATTATCTTCTCTCTTCGTACACATGTGTAAAGCGCTCTGATGCCTGCAAGGGTCTTGTTGACAGTATATAAAACCTTCAAATAAAAATAAAATAAAGTAAGTGCAGGATAACAAGGCACCTTGTTTTTTTATTCTTAACATTCTCATGTGAGTAGCATTTCTTGACTGATATATTTAGGTCCAGGGTTTTTAAAACGAGACAGGTCACCTAAAGCTCTAGCCGAAAGGGTATGATCCTGTAATGGAGTTCATTGGTTTCAGCCCCCTATAACATCAAAACTGAATTTTGTGCTGGCTACAGTTTGGTTAAAGGAAAACATGGCAACCCAGCATATAAAGTGTTCTCATATTCATAACCTGAAGCTAACGTGTGAGGTCCAGATCCAACCAGACCTCTTCACTTTTAGATATGTGCTGAATTATATTGCCACTGGAATCAAGCTATCCTGGCTGAAGAGGGGTGAAACCCCGAAACCGGTCCTAGGATGCTTGTTTCCAGTCCAGGGAGGACCTGGCCTGGCAATTCGGGCTGGACTGTTCCCACAGGGCACAGGGTCAAGACTGATTTGCATATGGCTGGGTCCAAACTGGAATGGCACGGTGAGCAAAAAAACAATGGATGTAGGCCCAGATCTCTGTACTGGGGTGAATGTACGACATTGTTCTGCATTCTGTCCATCAATAGTTCTTTTTGCATTTGTCACCCGAGTGGGAAGGGTATGCTCAGACGTGAGACCCATGCTCTCCATGCCACTGGAATCAAGCTATCCTGGCTGAAGAGGGGTGAAACCCCGAAACAGGTCCTAGGATGCTTGTTTCCAGTCAAGGGAGGACCTGGCCTGGCAATTCGGGCTGGACTGTTCCCATAGGGCACAGGGTCAAGACTGATTTGCATATGGCTGGGTCCAAACTGGAATGGCACGGTGAGCAAAAAATCAATGGATGTAGGCCCAGATCTCTGTACTGGGGTGAACGTACGACATTGTTCTGCATTCTGTCCATCAATAGTTCTTTTTGCATTTGTCACCCGAGTGGGAAGGGTAGCTCAGACGTGAGACCCATGCTCTCCATGCCACTGGAATCAAGCTATCCTGGCTGAAGAGGGGTGAAACCCCGAAACAGGTCCTAGGATGCTTGTTTTCAGTCAAGGGAGGACCTGGCCTGGCAATTCGGGCTGGACTGTTCCCATAGGGCACAGGGTCAAGACTGATTTGCATATGGCTGGGTCCAAACTGGAATGGCATGGTGAGCAAAACAACAATGGATTTAGGCCCAGATCTCTGTACTTGAGTGAATGTACGACATTCTTCTGCATTTTGTCCATCAATAGTTCTTTTTGCATTTGTCACCCCGAGTGGGTCGGGTATGCTCAGACGTGAGTCCTGTGCTCTCCATGCCACTGGAATCAAGCTATCCTGGCTGAAGAGGGGTGAAACGCCGAAACCGGTCCTAGGATGCTTGTTTCCAGTCCAGGGAGGACCTGGCATGGCAATTCGGGCTGGACTGTTCCCATAGGGCATAGGGTCAAGACTGATTTGCATATGGCTGGGTCCAAACTGGAATGGCATGGTGGGCAAAAAAACGATGGATTTAGGCCCAGATCTCTGTACTGGGGTGAATGTACGAAATTGTTCTGCATTCTGTCCATCAATAGTTCTTTTTGCATTTGTCACCCCGAGTGGGACGGGTATGCTCAGACGTGAGTCCCGTGCTCTCCATGCCACTGGAATCAAGCTATCCTGGCTGAAGAGTGGTGAAACCCCGAAACCGGTCCTAGGATTCTTGTTTCTAGTCCAGGGAGGACCTGGACTGGCAATTCGGGCTGGACTGTTCCCATAGGGCACAGGGTCAAGACTGATTTGCATATGGATGGGTCCACACTGGAATGGCATGGTGAGCAAAAACACAATGGATTTAGGCCCAGATCTCTGTACTGGGGTGAATGTACAACATTGTTCTGCATTCTGTCCATCAATAGTTCTTTTTGCATTCGTCAACCCGAGTGGGACGGGTATGCTCAGACGTGAGTCCCGTGCTCTCCATGCCACTGGAATCAAGCGATCCTGGCTGAAGAGGGGTGAAACCTCGAAACCGGTCCTAGGATGCTTGTTTCCAGTCCAGGGAGGTCCTGGCCTGGCAATTCGGGCTGGACTGTTCCCATAGGGCACAGGGTCAAGACTGATATGCATATGGCTGGGTCCAAACTGAAATGGCATGGTGAGCAAAAAAAAATGGGTTTAGGCCCAGATCTCTGTACTGGGGTGAATGTACGACATTGTTCTGCATTCTGTACATCAATAGTTCTTTTTGAATTATATTGTGGAGCAGTAGATGTTTCAACATTCATATTTGAACAAAGAATTTCTAAAGTTCACTTGCCATCTATTTCTATCAGACAATGTTGTAGGACCTCCAACTGTGGTTCTCCTCCATCCACCTCCAGATAAAACTTGGTGTCACTTCATAGGCATATCAGAACTCAATAGTTAGGTCTACTTTACTTCTACGACATTACTAAAACACAAATACTCATTTGAAAAAAACTTTCTGTATTGGGCACCATATGTCCTGGGCTGTTGGTCAACTGGCAGCCTCAACCTTTACACACTCTCTCCACCAATGTCTTCCTCTCTCTGGTGCATGATCCTAACCCATAATATGACACCACAATTCATGGGAAACTCCTTTTGTGATTCTGCTATTATACTTCAGTCATCCGTGCTTTGCCTCTATCCTGCAAGACCTTTGGGCATGTTTACAAGGCCCGAACTCCACCAGAGCGCCACTTTTTCTGCCACTCTGGTGGTGTTGCGCCATTCACCGTATTTGCACTGCTTTGAAAATATGCCCCTTGCCGCCGTAGTGTGCTGCAGCAAAGGGTGGGCAGTGGGTGTTGCTTTGGGTATTCCATCGCAAAACCCATTGCTTTTTGATGCTGACCCATATTTACAAGGCTGACGCAGTGCCAAAAAGTAAGGTTAGGGAATGCCTGGTCTTAGAATGGCGATACGAGGGAAATTATTAATTTCACCTCGTTTTTAGGTCACCATTCACCATTCACTTATGCACTACTGGTTTGCGGATGCCCTGAGGGAAGTACATGATTTTTATTAGGGTGCTCTGTCCCTGTTTCCATCCTGTGTACCTAGTTGATGATGTACCACGGCGCAAACAGGGACAATGTGCTCTATACAAAATGCGGCCCCTGGGCTCACGCTGAAGTAATAGCTAAACTTAATAGAATAAAATTACACATATGTATTACACACAGCTTTGAAATCTTGCTTTTTACTCCCTGCAATTCTAGCTAGAAAGCCCCTGTCCCATCTCTCTCCAATGTTATGGACTGCCTACCTGGAACCTTAGTAATCTGTGCTAAAAGAATTTCCTCTCCAAGGAGTGCTACCAGGCACCATAAGAGAGGGTAGGATAGTGGATCGATAATGACTTTATATGTGCCCAGGGCGCTTCCATTTGTCGTGTTCACTGCAGCTCTGAAGCACGCACATGACCATGCCATACTCTGAACTCTGTAACACACGTCTTTATTCTTCGGAATGCAACCGTTAACTGAACGTACTATATTGTAAACTTTATTGACCATACCCAGATGCATCCCACTGATTAAGTAACTTTGTATGGAGTCCGGCAAGGACAATAAGGGTCCTACTGCACATGACCACACAACACTACTTCTCCCTCTTCGTTAAATAAAAAGTACGGACAAAATATATGCATTAGAGTTCCTCAAGGAGCAGTCGATGTGCTTGCACCAATCTTCCAGATTGAGTTGTAAAAAGTGAGAGTTGCACGGTCATCTGGCATTGTAGATGTAGGCCCAGATGCTTGACTTGGGCACTCTGATGGGCTTGCCTCATTTGTGGTATCTGGAGCAAGCGAACAGCAAGGCAGATGCTTCAATTGTGATGAGCCTCTCGAAATTGACTTTCTGGACGTTGAGCTGTCACCCTATGTCAGTTACATGTCACAACTCTCAATGGATCTGCATCATATGGAGCGTCAGTCTTGTGTTACCATTTTTGTTTGACTATGACCTGGTCTCCTTCTTCAAAAACCCTGTCCCTGTGCATCTGCGCTTATCAGCACTGGCCTTTATCTTGCTTTTGCAAGAAGTATCTGTGATACAAATCTCATCAGTGTCTATCACACATCTCGTGGTCTATTGTGGTAGCTTTTTCACAATAGCTCTCCCAAACAGCAAGGTGGTAGGCTTTCACCTTTTGCAGAATGGGGAGTTGACTAATTGGCACTAAGGGCTGGGCATAAGGCTGACCTGAAATGGATTCAGTTGAGTGCGCTGAACCACTTTCTTCAGGATGCTCATAAATCATTCAAGAACACCATTTGCCTGTGGCCAGAGAGGTGTGCTTTTCAGATGCTTGACACTCAGGCAACCAAAAAGGTCTTAAACTCTCTGCTGTTGAAGGGTGGGCCATTGTCAGATTTGAGAATGGAAGGAATACCCCAGGCTGCGAAAATATCATCCAGCCTCTCAATAACTTTGTCCATTGGCGGTCAATGATAAGTCTTCCAATAAGAGGAAAACGTGTGTATTCATCAATATCTACCATGAGATGATGTCCATTATTTAGGGATACAAGGAAATCAACTCCCAAGCTTGTTTAGGAGGGTCAGACGGAGTTGTCTTGGGAGATAAGCAATTACACAGGTGACATGCTTTCAGGTCCTTCTCAACTGGTTCATCAAGGCTTGGAAACCACACTTGGTCTCTGTGGGCTCTCTTGGTGGCTACAATACCATGATGCCCTCATGTGCCAGTTCAATTAATTGTTGGCTCAAGCTCTCAGTTATGACAAGTCTACTTACTGCACATTCTTGAATTTTTGATATTCGGCGTCATCTTTGAGAGGTCAAGTATGTTTCCTCAAAGATTGCCTTGCAAGAATATCCTTGAGTGTGAGCATGTCTCTGTTGATAGCAGTAATGATCTGCTAAACGGATAAAGCTGAAGGTGTGCTGGACTTTACTATAAAATTTATATACTCTTCTGCAGTGTTAGACGTTGCACCGTGATACTGTAACAGCACTCATGAGTAGTAAACTGTGGGGTTTTGATCCTTCTGCGGCTTATGCACAATTGTGTAATCATACTCTTTCAATAACAACCCCCCTCTCTCGATGCAAGGTGGCATTGTGGGTTTTAGATTTCCGAAAATGATGAGCAACACCTGGCGATTAGTGACAAGGGTGACATGCTTTCTGTACAGAAATGCATGAAAATGTTCACACTTCCACACTACAGCCAGGATCTCTTTTTCTGGCTAAGAATAGGCACTGTCTGTCTGAGCTCGACTTCTGCTCGCATAGGCCACAGTGTGTCTCTGAGCATTTTGATGTCCATTATGTTGCAATGATCGCACACAGCCCCACCAGGCTTGTGTCTACTATGATCTCAGTATGTAATTTGGATCAGAATAAGCCATTTCAGTTTCATTTTCAATTGCATGTTTGATTTTCTTGAAACTTTGGTTACATTTAGAGAACTACTGGAAGGGAATATTCTTCTTTGTCAAATCTCTTAATGGGGCACTCCCCGCAGCAAAGTCACAAATGTATCTGGAACAATAGTTGGTGTGCCTAATAAGGATTGCAGCATGGTTACATCTTGCGGGGGACAAGCGGATGACAATGCTTGTACTTTTTCATGGACAGGGGTCATTCCCCCTGCAGAGAAAATATGGCCAAAGGATTTGAGTTTAGTTTAGTAAAACTCACACTTTTCTGAATTTAAATGAGACCTTCATCAGGAAGCAGATTGCATACTTATGTAAGGGCTTTGTCATGCTCCTTTTGTGTGGCCCTGAAAAAACTACTATATTATCACTGTAGTTAAAAGTGTGTGTGACAGGTTGAATTACTCTGCAAATGAAACCTTGAAAATTTTCTCCACCCAAGACAAACCAAAGCTAAGTCTTTTGTATCTGAACAAGCAACATGAGTTGAAAAAGTAGTAATGTACTTACAGTTCTCTTCCAGCTCGAGTTGATGGTATCGTTAGTTCAAACTATGACGGGAGAAGACCATTCAGCTCTGTAATCATGTCCGTTATATGTGGACATGGATGTCTTTCTCTCTCAGTTTTTTTGTTGGCATGGCGCATATCAACAAAAATGCGCACTGCACCTCCACTGCCCTTTATTGGCACTACCACTATGGGTGGAAATCATGGCATCGAACCAGTAGAGCGCTCAATGATGTCATGCTTTAAGAACGTTTCTAGTTCATTCTTAATGACCTCCGGTAGATAAAAAGCAATCTGACCGTGTCACTGAGCAACAAGACACATCTACTCATTTATGTGAAGTTGCACCTTCATTGCCTTGCCAAGTCCATGAAACAATGACTGGAATTGGCTTACTATTTTACAATGTGCATGGAGGTTATAGTTGATGGATATCAGTCCCATGTCAACAGCAGTGCTGAAACTGAGTAGACATGCACTTCTCAAAGGACCTTGGAGAACATGAATTGGTGCGTGTGCTGTTGTTTTCTTATGCCTCATGGTCAATACAAATGACCCTTGACTGTGCAATATCATCGTAGCAGCTCATGTGTGCACCTTTGTTTGTGATGGTGTTAGACGTCATATCAGAGACAGTTTGTTGTATTTTTCTGCCGGTATGATATTGATTGATGCACCATTGTCTATATTAAAGGTTCGTAAAAAATATATGACAACACTAGATATATCAAATGGTTTCTACAGTCACAACTTGGCTGCTGAGAGCTGTGACTTGACAGCATTTACTGCCGTCGGAAATCAGAAACAGAATGTACGCGTTTGCCTATTGGGTATAAGAACAGCCCCGGGGGTTTTGCTGCTCATGTTTCTGTTACACAGCATAGACCCAGATGCGTTCTCGCATGTAGATGATATTTATCTGACGGATGATGAACTGATACCACATCTTGTCCGAGTCGACTGAATTATTTTGTCGTTTATCTACTATGGATAAAACATTTATTTTGGTAAATCACACATTGCTTGCTTTGCGGTGCTCTTTTTGGGCTACGAGCTCAATAATGAAGGTTTAGCCCCCCACTTTCTGGAGAAATGTGCACAATTCCAACCTCCGTCTACACTGAAGAAGCTTCAGGCTTTGCTACGATTTTTGAATTTTGGGAGGACATACATTCCCGATTATGCCCAGCGTATCAAACCACTCTATGCATTGATACAACCTACATTTACTTTTGCCTGATGGTTACCGGAACATCCGCTATTCTATGATCTTTGCAGTCTGATCTGCTAGAGACTAACTTCTTGTTGAAACGTGATAATTCTACAAACCTGGTTATACGTATTGTACCGGGATGGTGGGTTTCACATACTTAGTGTTCAACGAAGGAGACACAGTACCTTTTGCATACAAATCACATTTGTACACAGCAGCGGAAATGCGCTTTTCAAATGTTAAAAAGATTTTGACTGCGGTCCAAAGGGCGATTCCGGAGGGACGCTCGCTGGGGCAGGGAAAACTCATTTTTGGGGTTTTGCCTATGTCTGCTTTAGAAGCCAAGTCGTGCAATTTTTCTGGAAATGCTTAAAGAATATGGAATTCCCTTCCATGTGACCTTCGATGTAACCCTTCCTTCCCTTGGTTCAAGAGAAATCTTCTCAAAAAATACTTTAACTCCTAGTCTACGGGTCTTAGTAAAATATTGCTTTATCAGACCTAGACCCTCTGTCTGAAGCAGTGGTTCTCTCTTTCTTTTTGTGCTTCTCTGACTTTTAGATCCTCTCAAATGTGTCTCTATTGTAAGGGTGGGCGTAGTTCGCGAAGTAGCGCTTCGCGAAGCTACTCAAAGTGAAGTTCGCACTACGCGAGCTACGCGTAGCACTTCGCGAACTGCGTAGTAACATGTTCGCACTGTGCAAGATGTTGTTTTCAATGATTGCACAGTGCGGACAAGCAACCGGCACTGTGCAATCATTGAAAATGGCATCTTGCACAGTGCGAGCTGTAGTTTTCTGCTGCTCGAGTAGATTTTTACTCGAGCGGCAGCTTTCTCAACGCGAACTGGTAGTTTCTCATCGCGAGCGGTCGCGAGCATACGCGACCCCTCGCAATGAGAAACCTGACCTCCTCGCGTTGGGAATCTCGCCGGGAGGTTTATTTTCCATGCTCGCGATCGCGAACAAGGAAAAAGTCTCGCCAGGATGTCATTTTGCTTGCTCGCGGTCGCCAACTTGACGTTGAGGACCACGAGCAAGCAAAAAATGACCGCAGCACTACGCAACACTACGCTACGCGTGTTCGCACTGTGCTACGTGCAGTTCGCGTAGTGCGAAGTAGCGCGAACTTCGCAAACTACGCGAGCGTAGCGTAGTGCTTCACCCAGGCCTACTCTATTGTTGGCCACTCAACTTGCAACTTTGATGGAAACCATTTGTCCATTTAACTACTGTCTCATATATTCATTGCATACCTGCATTTACTGTTTCTTATCATGACCTTGTAAAGTGCTCTGACACCTAAGTGTCCAGCTGGCGCTTTATAAAACTTATATGAATAAAAAATAAATAAAAGAAGCAGAGACTAAGGCAAGTGTACCAAACTCTAAAGCTTTACATCCCCGTTGGATACAATCAGCCACTTAGACATTGGCTGATGTCATGTTTATCTTTGATCCTCCTCTTCAGACACAGGAGTTTCTACAGTATGAACATGTTCATCCTCCTCCGTTGTCGTGGCTTCCTTTGGATGAGTATAAATGTATCATTTACACCGACGTCTCGGCTCAACAGGCCATCGGGTCCAAACATGCTTATTCCACGATTGCGCTATTGCTGCTGCTTCTTTTGTAAAATGGTGAATTTAAGTCCTCAATTGTGCATACGCAAGCGCTTGGAGACTGTACATTCTAGCACTCTAGTTTGCAGATCCTGATGTGAATACTCTTAATATGTGCGATTCTTACTACTGTGTCCAGTCTTATCATGACAATGTATTCTTTTGGTCTCAAAATGATTATCGAGAGTCTAAGGGCCGCGCAATAAAGCATAAAATGCTCTGGGTTCGAGTGGCGGAGCTTAAAACACATCTGCCGCTCACACACGTTATTGATACTCTTGACCATCAGCGTGTGGGAGCACATGCTGTTGGTAATTCTTTGGCTGACAAAGCAACCAAATCTGCAGTAGCCATGTGTTCCATTGCAGCAGATACAAGGTCCATGACTCAGATAGATAATGAAATTCAGGCAGCTATACCTGCTAAGAAGGATAGAACTGCTTACCCGCAGGGCTTCCTTCTAAATATTCTTATCATTTATCTCCCGAACAAGTTCCTTATGCTACAATTCCGGCAGTTGGGGATCGGCTGATTCTCAACATGGACAGCAGACTTCCTTTGATGAAATGTGGTAAATATTTCGTTACCGGTACTATTTTTTATGCGGTAAAGTCTATTAAGAATCACTCAGTAAATATAAGAGGCAGAATCCGTGGTATTAGAGGTTTTAAAAGGCTTTATTCCTATACAAAGGAATACAATTCGAATTGTAGGCTTTCTATTCCATCACCACGAAAGTTCAGGAAGGAAGGGCATATATTATTGACAGATAAGCAGTTTTATAGAAAATACATTACAGTGAAACAGATGCAAGAGGCGTAACAGCTGATAATACAGATAAACTGTGCATACGTAACTAATAGAGGCGTATACATGGGTGTAACTAAAATACGTCATTAAGTATGATGTCACAAGTGGGTGGATCCATAAAAGAATCCTGCAATGTCAGCAGAAATATTTGGCAGAGATGCGCGCGCAGCCGCATGACGTGTGATTGACGTGCAACGAGAGGGTGAAGGGGACTTGACATTTAGATCTACATGTGGAGACAGAAGTCTGGGGGTTATGTCAACCTAATCCCAAATCATATCTAATATCCTATGTTTAAAGAACTGTGTTATCCAAAAGGAAAGGTCTCTAGGATAGAATCTATTCTATACTGACTGTTAGTGCGTGTACAAGCGTCTAAGTGTCTACATGAGATGCGGGGGGGTAGGAATATTCCATGGTAACGGAGCTATGAATTACTTGCATGAGGACAGCGAGGCCTGGCCCCTTTGCACGGTAGCTGAAGGAATGTTTACCTAAACTGCTAGACAGGAATGCATCGGATGAGGAGCGGAGTAGATAATCTTGAAGGTGAAATACAGTTTTTGGCAGGCAATATGCTGGATCAGGCACCGTTAGCCGCGCAGGGAGTAGGACAAAGTTCATGGATACAGATGCAGGCTCAGACTGGAGCTTTCAGAGGCAGAAGGCAGGAAAAGGCTTGATGACAGAATTCAGGGCCTACTCGCCTGAATCTGTAAAATGTGGAAAGTGAACCACATAAAGTCGGTGGCCTTTCATACTTAGGAATGGAATATCTGACCCATTCATGGCGGATCTGAAAGAGGACATGTTGACGGTGGACGCACATATATTTGCGTCTTCAAAACTGGAGTAGGAGGGAACATACATGTACTTATAGCAGTGCACATGGAGCCGTTGGGGTCTACGATAGGGGACATAACTGATCACAAAATTCATATTTCCTCATTCCCTCCTTGTCCCCTACGGACCCTCAGGAGATATCGATCTTCATCAATCCATCGATCTGTTCATATAGCATCATTTGTTCTTCTTTCTTCTTCCGGGATCTTGAACGAAAACTTGGATGCGGGATACACGATGTGGCACACAGACCACAAATCGCTGGCCCACATTGTAGACATAAACAGCAACTGAATAGTATGAGAAAGCCAATACCTAGGAAGGATAGGATTCTCCATCCCCAGGCTGACAACACGCCCCAGAACCAACCGGACCAAGTCCAGGTGCCTGGACTCTGGTGTATCTGGCTTATAATCTTATGAAGGCGGGTTATGGCTTTATATACTGATGGCGAATTTTCTGGTATGAAAATGCAGCAACTTGATCCGATGACCCTACAAGCTCCGCCCCTATCGGCCAGGATGACGTCAAGGACAAGACGATTTTGAAGCACAACAATCCGCATAGCAGACTGCTCTTCTGTTAAATTGCCTAAGGCGGAAATAGTTTCATTCACTACTGCTTCAAGGGTTCTGGTTAATCTACGTATCAGCTTACTATTAGTGACTGTACCTATATAGGGAAAGAATCCTTTATTGAAATCTGTGTATTTTTCCCATGCTGTTTCAGTGTAATCGACAATTGGGAGATCTCTCTGTTGTCTATTGTGTACTAAATGGGTATTTCTATGATAATCAGGAGGAGCTAGGAAAACAGGTGGCAGAAGGAATGCTATGTAACAGGTACCATCTCAATCTAAAGGTAGACATATATATGCGGTCTGGCCACATATGAAGTAGGAATGATGGGAAGCTCTAAATGTAGACTTGCCTTGATCACTGAATTTTATTACAGTGGTGCATTTACTATGGCCCATATGTATGGAACCATTCTTTCTTATACATAATTCCCCTTTTACTGGGAATACTGACATGGCGGGCAAGATTGGTGTAGCTTCAGATTCAACGTTCAGGATCATGAGGTTAAGTGTAAAATTACCTAATCCATATACTTCATTTTCTAGATCAGTTCCTGTTCTTTTGGGAAGTCCCTCCTTGTTAGGGTAGCAGACTTTAAGCAAAACTAGGTTCAGGTTTCCCCACACCCAGTTGTCTTGGTAAACTGCGGAATTTGAATCTAGGGAATTAATCAAACTAAACCATGCTCCACAGGAGCCATTGTGTGTGAACGGATAGGGAAAGAGGGGCAAAACTCCCTTATAGTTCTGATAGGGAGGGAGTCGGCCACATATCCAACAATTTGTGGCATTGCTGGTCTGATGGGAATGATGTAACATACTGATAAATGTGTTGTTGCGCAGCGCAAATCTATAGGACAACTCATGCGGAGGTAATTTGCTAAAAGAATGTTCTGCAGTTATGTTGTAAGCACGCTTAAGAATAGGGTAATACATATGCAATAGTATGCTGGAAATAATGATCAGAAGACTTAGAAAAAACAAAATTAATAATGTTACTGTGCAGTGACTACGAAGTGATTTACAATACGCGTGTTTTTTCAGCTGCATCTGTTGATTTCTTTCTCTATTCCGGTCCAGAGGATACATGTCAGAGACAAATTCAACCGATTCACCTCGGAGAGGACTTAAACAATCAAATTGTCTGACTTGCTAGACCTCAATTTTAGTTTGTTCAGTTCTGGTTTTGATTTCTCAACCAAGGGGAGCTTTGAGTCTGTCTGTGAGGGAATACAGGGTTGAGTATTCACACTGGATGGTAGTCCATGAAATTTCTTGATATGACTCGAGTGCAACCACCCTTTGCGACCCTCAATCTTCACGGCAGTCCTTGTAGTCAGTAGAACCAACTTAGGCGACTTCCACCTAGGATCCAGTTGGGTCTTCCGGTCGAAATTCCTGACCAAAACCAGGTCACCAGGAACCACGTCATGGGGCTTCACCTCAGTATTATCGGGAAAAGCTGCGGTTACCTGTGAACGACAAGATTGTAGTGCAGACATCAAGGAAGCCAGGTAATCTGTCAGCATATTACAGTCAACATCAGTTATTTTGCGAGGTATAGGCGTCCCCCACATATTTGGTGGTCTACCGAAGATCACCTCGTACGGGGATAGCCCTGTTCGAGAATGTGCTACCATTCTCATGTAAAAGAGTGCAACTGGTAAGGCTACTATCCAATCAACACCTTTTTCCCTACATATTTTGGACAATCTAATTTTCAGAGTTTGATTATGGCGTTCCACGAGACCTGCGGCCTCGGGATGCCGGACACAGTGGAATTTCCATTGGTAGCCTAACAAAAGGGAAACGTGTTTCATTAGTTCGGATGAGAACGGCTGGCCGTTATCTGAGTAAACAACACGTGGTAAACCGTACCGTGGGAAGAATTCTCGAACTAACTGTTTGGCAGTAGTCGGAGCAGTGTAATCTGAAACCGGGTATGCTTCTGTCCAACGGGAAAGAGCACAGACAACTACGAGAACATATTTGAATCCTCGACATCGTTCCATCTGGATATAATCCATCTGGAGGACTTCAAAAGCATGATCGGGAGGTTGAAATCCACCCTGCTCTACGGGGATGCTTTTACCTGGATTAAACTGACAACATATCATACAGGTACGAACTTTTTGTTTAGCTGCTGCTCGCAAGTGTTTGTTGAACCAAATGTGTTGAATGCTGTCTAGCATAGCTTTTTCTCCTAGGTGCGCTGGACTATGTATTGTGTTAATGATGACTTGAACCATAGAGTCGGGAAGAAACCATATAGATTTTTCCTTCGTCATCCATCCTTGATCCGTTTGGATCCCTCCTAATTCAGTCCATTTCTTTATTTCTTCTGGTGTAGCATGTGTCTGTATGTCAATTACATCAAGGGCGGGATCCTTAACTGTCATGCAATGTGTTAGTGTCTGAACTATTGTCTTTGTCATGTCAGTTGTGAGAGTCTGATTCTGAGCAGTCTGTTTAGCTGTTCGGTCAGCTAGGTCATTACCCTGAGAAATGATATCGGTAACTTTTGTATGGGCTTTGCATTTCATAATCGATATTGCAGTAGGTAGATGAATCGCGTCTAATAGGGCTTGAATGAGGGGTCCGTGTTGGATGTGGGCACCGTGAGAAGTTAAATAACCTCTCTCTCGCCACAGTACGCCGAAGTCATGGACGACTCCGAATGCATAACGTGAATCTGTGTATATGTTGACTTTCTTATTTGTGGCTTGAATACAGGCTTGTGTCAGAGCGATGAGCTCTGCTGCTTGAGCTGACAAAGTGTTAATACAATTTGTTTCAATGACTTCAGTGTCTGTTGTGACTGCGTAAGCGGCCACTAGCTCTCCTGTACTTGTTCTCATACATGACCCATCTACATACAATGTCAAGTCTGGATCTGACAAAGGGATATCTGTCAAGTCTTGTCTGGGTTTCGTCGTGATAGTAATGACATTCGACACAATCATGTGCCAATGGATCTGTTCCGCCCACTGGTAACAGTGTGGCAGGATTTAACGTATTGCAACGTCTGATTTCTATGTGTGGCTACTGGATCTAATGTACTAGAGAAATAAGCACATGGTTTGTGTGATCCTGCTTGTTCCTGAGTGAGTACTGACAAGGCAGTACCTTCGCGTTCTGTAACAAAGAGTGTAAACTGTTTGCTGTAACATGGTGTTGCTAAAACAGGTGCTTGGCATAAAGCTTTCTTTAAGCTTTCAAAGGCGTGTGTATGTTCTTGAGTCCAAGGGAGGACAGTCGATGTGGCTGCCTCCTGTGTTGTCAACTGGATGAGTGGTTTTGCTAGAAATGCATATTGAGGGATCCACTGCCTACAGTATGAAGTGAGGCCTATAAAAGCCCGCACCTCCTTTTGTGTCTTGGGTGGTGGCATGTTAGCGATTAATTGGATGCGGTCGGGTGTAAGCTGCCTTCCCTCCTTGGACAGCGAGTGCCCAAGGTAAACAACTCGCTGGACACAGAATTGCAGCTTAGAAGGGGACACCTTGTGTCCCTTGTCAGCCAAAAATTTCAGAACCGTCAGTGACGCTTTTTCACATTCATGTTCGCTTCGGGCGGTGATCAGCAGATCATCGACATATTGAAGCAAGGCAGTGTTAACTGGCATGTGGATACTGTCAAGTTCTCGTTTTAGTGCTTGGCTATAGATGCTGGGGCTTTCTGTAAATCCTTGAGGTGCGCGTGTGAATTTAAAACTTCGTCCATTTAAACTGAATCCGAACAGATATTGACTTTCCGGATCTATTGGGACGCTAAAGAAAGCGTTTTTGAGATCAATTACAGTGAAGAACGTTGCTTCTGAGTCAATAGCTGTTAATAATGAAGAGATATCTGGGACCACAGGGTATTGTGGTACAATACATTTATTTAATTCGCGCAGATCAATAACTAATCGCTATACTGGTGGTGCTTTTGGATCCGTTCTTTTAAGAATCGGAATTATCGGGGAATTACATACATTGGAGTCGGTTTCGACAACCACTCCTTGTGCAATGAGCTCGTCAATGATTTGCAGCAAAGCCACAACAGCATCGGGTGGTAACTTGTATTGTCGTATTCGTGGTAGTATTACTCCTGTTTTTAGTGTGACACGATATGGTGTAATATTCATGCAACCAACATCAGTGGGGCCTTGTGCCCATAAATGTGTAGGTAAATTCTGCAGTCGGTGATCCATTTCTCTGGACACGTAGTGACCTTTAAAGTCACGTAGAAATAGTCGTACTCCTTCCGGAGAACAACATATTATAGCTCCTAGAGCTTTCAATGTTTTTATACCTAACAAGTTTTCTGGACATGATTTAGTAAGCAATAAATCTGTAGTACGTGTCAATGGACCGATTGTAAGTGGAAGAGGTTGTGTTACGTCATTTATTATAGGTTTTCCTGAGAATCCAAGGGAAATATTTTGTGAGCCTGAGAGGGGTGCCCCTGGAACTTCACTGTGTCTTATAGTTGTTCTGCTTGCCCCTGTATCAAGTAAAAACTTTCTGTCTTCCCCTAATAGTTCACTATGTACATAAGGTCCCTCTTGGTCTACAGGAACCTCAATAAGGGGTAAGCCAACTTCCCTCTCTAGGCTATGTCATGTATATCGCTGATAATCGGGATAATCTGCTTGTGCATACTGATACATCTGTTGTGTTGTTGCCTGTGTTGCAGCAATAGGCTGCGCTGGTGGTGGTGCTACGGTCTGTTGTGGAGCTCTCTGTTGCGGAGCTAGTTGTTGCGGAGCTAACCTAAGTTGTGCATGCTGAGGGATTTGTTGTTGATTCTGATCCTGTCTAGGTGGACGTGGTCTCTTCTGGGTTCTACCTGTAGCAATATTATGTTTCAGGACTGGACAATCGTGTATATAATGACCTTGTTGTTTACAATAGTTGCATGTCCCTTTCGTAGGACCTGCGGAATTACCCTTTTGATGACCATCAGCTGGGACTGACTGAGCAACAAGCATTTTCATTTTTGTATCTTTCATACGTCTTTGTTCGTGTTCTTGTTCTTCTCTAATTCTATTGTGATGATATTGTAACATCTGTAACATCTGTGATGGGGTATTACCTTGCCAGGTACTTTCGAATTTCAATACTCTATTCTTGACTTGTAGCAGAGAATTTTCAACTAATTTTGTCACAAACAGATGTGGGTATGACTCACTACTAGCTTTTATACCACTATTTATACCAAAACATTTTTCAAATCGGGAATAGAAATCACTAGTGTCTTTATCTGGCTTTTGTTTACAGGCTGAGATTGCACCCCAGTCTTCCTTTTTCGTAGTTAATAAACGTGGCAGTACTTGCACTAGTAATCCTGCTAGTGCTGTAGTCTTTTCCCCAAGGCCTGCTCCTGCAGCTCGGGCCCTTTCTTCGTTTTCTAATGCTGTCCAATCTATCTTTTGGTCTCCCACCTCCCATTCCTTTTCTTTGAGTTTCTCATAAACACCGGCGGGTAATAGGACTTTTAATATTTTCATAATGTCGGGGTAGGTATACTCTCCCATGAGTAACATGTCTTTTATCTCGCGGTGGAAACCTGCTGGGTCCTTGTCATGGCTGGGTACTACTTTCTTCATTTCTAATAATTCCAGTTTAGTTATAGGCGTGTACACAAACACGCGTGTAAAGTTATTACCGTCACCTCTGATTGGGTGTACTTCGCGTAACGGGTTCTGTCTATCTATGTGATACATTTTTCTTCCCATAATGGGAACTGGAACGTGTTCTGGGCATACGAAATTTAAATATTGGTTTCGGAATTCTAGAATTTCTTTGATCAGATCAGTACTTGACCCTCTCCATATATTCGTGAGCAGTTCTGTCAATATGTCAGGTAAGGGTCCTGGATCGGAGTGTTGGCTTTTATATAATATAAGGAGGTGTTGAATCATGTATATACTAGCTAAACGCTGTTCGTATGGGTCAAGATTCAGAAACGTGTGTGCAAGTACATCATTATTGTAGTCGCTGGGACTGTCAGCCCATTGTACTGCTGACCTGGCTAATTCTTGTTCGTCCATGGAATCGAGCATATGGTACCCCCTTCGATCTCGGAGTAATTTATCAGCGGCTTGGAATAGATGTTCGGGGGACTTTGTATTTAACATAGGGTTTGGAAAATGTCTATTATATTCTGGACGTATTGGACGTATCTGATCATTAAAGCCTCTAGTATTATTATGGGGTCTTCCTCTACCTACATAAGCTATCGTTTCTAATTGTTCTGATTCTTGCTCCTCCTCCTCTTCTGATTCTACTCTGTCTGTTTCTCGTCTTTCTTTATGTATTCGTTCTACTTCCTTGCGGATCTTTCGACTCATGGCGATTATACACGCCTGTCTATCGTGTTTCTCTTCTGATATGTTCTGACCCCATTTGACAAGTCTTTGCATGGTATCGTGATCTGCCCCGGGCCTGTCTTGATTCCTAATTACACAATTTATGAAAAAACGTAGTAGTTGTCTTTGTACATCCACTTTCTGGTATTCCATAGCTTCGTTAATACTTTCTGGACCTCGCCCTGTTTGGACAAAGCGATATATTTCGTCTAGGTGTTCACCCATTCCTGGTATTGTCATTAAATACAATGTAGCTCGTCTTATACGTAGTGATGATATGAGCAATTTATCCTGTCTACCTGGTACTGGGTCGTATCTACAATCCACAAGCTGTTCTTTAAACATGTCGGATGTCGCTAGTTGGGGTGTACGTTGGAGTGCTAAATCTCTAAGGGTCTGTTTATTTCGCGGCGGGGTGGCAAACATGTCTGTCGTACCTCCTGTAGCACCATCTGAGGCGCTAGGCACGAAAGGATTCGTTGGACGTAGGATAGAGATTGTGGATGCGGGAAAAACTGTAGAAACGGACGGACCTGTGGGAACTTGTGTAGGAGTTTGTAGTTGCGGGGATACAGACGGATGCTCTTGGTGTTGAACACCATCGGCAAGCGGTATGTGTGGTATGGCATTAGCATACTCGGGAGCTACGTCATCTAAATAGGAGGAAAGAAAAACGTCCTTTGCTGTTTTGGGATGTGTTTTGGGATGTGCTTTTATCGGGAGCAATGGAGGAGTTAAGTCTTTTGGTATTTCCGGAATAGCCTTAGGTAACCCTTCGGCCAAAAGAGGATACATACCATTCATAAGAGTGTTTCTTTGTCTATCTACTTGTTCTGAGTTTACTCGGGTACCTTCCTCAAGTAATAGATTTTCTCGAGTTTTATTTGAATTCTCTCTACCTTTCTCGTCCTGTCTGAGTGCTTTTTCTGTACGTCTGTATGATTCTTTACGCCATAATTCAATGGCATCTTTCTGTGACTGTCTGGCTTTCTTTTTCCATAATTCTTTTTCTACTCTCATGATGCAATCTGCATCCCAGGTCCCCGCTGCGGGCCATATCTGACTCTCTGGTAATTCTTTGGTGTAGTCCACCCATAAATCAAGAAATAATACGGCATCTAGGCCATGCTTATGATACATAAAGTATCCTGGAGTGTCCCTAGGTGGGATGGGAACAGCTTCTTCGAGTACACCTTTTCTAGTTTTGATCTGTCTTAGTTTCGAAAAGAGCGGCATTTTTTGGCTTTATTACTAGAACACACTTTATACGATGAACACAATAATGAACAGTCATTCACACCACAATGTATAGAACGTATTAAAACATTTAACATTTAACAGTTTTTAACGAACAATGATAACTAATAGAAAACTAGTTACTGACATAATACTGATACTAGATAATACTTATTTATATGCAAGACATACTATATATACTGCTAAACAGTACAGATACACTGCTAAAACAGTGCAGACCGGACTTGTGTACCCAAACCCGTCTTGACCGGCACAGACTATGTGCACGTAAAATGCCTCCCCGGTAATGGTACTCACCGGGTAGCTCGGAACGGAAGGCCTCGGAACGGAACTGAAACTGGACCGGACTGGACTCGACTCGACTGGACTCGGAACTTCGGAACCTGGTGGGCCTCTGTATACCTCGGATCTTGCTCTCTCAGCTAGGCTCTGGTCGGGATACTTCGCACTTCTCACCGCCTCGTCTGGGTGTTGATCGCAGCCTCAGTCGCTCCCGCTCGGCCGGAGGGAGATACAGGAAATCCTGCAGATACGCGTTTTTGTCCGTTCAGCTGTGGCAGGAGACCGGGCCTGCAACGCACCGCCGGCGCGTGAGATGAGAAAGTGTCCCTATTCGGGCGCCAATTTATGTGGTAAATATTTCGTTACCGGTACTATTTTTTATGCGGTAAAGTCTATTAAGAATAACTCAGTAAATATAAGAGGCAGAATCCGTGGTATTAGAGGTTTTAAAAGGCTTTATTCCTATACAAAGGAATACAATTCGAATTGTAGGCTTTCTATTCCATCACCACGAAAGTTCAGGAAGGAAGGGCATATATTATTGACAGATAAGCAGTTTTATAGAAAATACATTACAGTGAAACAGATGCAAGAGGCGTAACAGCTGATAATACAGATAAACTGTGCATACGTAACTAATAGAGGCGTATACATGGGTGTAACTAAAATACGTCATTAAGTATGATGTCACAAGTGGGTGGATCCATAAAAGAATCCTGCAATGTCAGCAGAAATATTTGGCAGAGATGCGCGCGCAGCCGCATGACGTGTGATTGACGTGCAACGAGAGGGTGAAGGGGACTTGACATTTAGATCTACATGTGGAGACAGAAGTCTGGGGGTTATGTCAACCTAATCCCAAATCATATCTAATATCCTATGTTTAAAGAACTGTGTTATCCAAAAGGAAAGGTCTCTAGGATAGAATCTATTCTATACTGACTGTTAGTGCGTGTACAAGCGTCTAAGTGTCTACATGAGATGCGGGGGGGTAGGAATATTCCATGGTAACGGAGCTATGAATTACTTGCATGAGGACAGCGAGGCCTGGCCCCTTTGCACGGTAGCTGAAGGAATGTTTACCTAAACTGCTAGACAGGAATGCATCGGATGAGGAGCGGAGTAGATAATCTTGAAGGTGAAATACAGTTTTTGGCAGGCAATATGCTGGATCAGGCACCGTTAGCCGCGCAGGGAGTAGGACAAAGTTCATGGATACAGATGCAGGCTCAGACTGGAGCTTTCAGAGGCAGAAGGCAGGAAAAGGCTTGATGACAGAATTCAGGGCCTACTCGCCTGAATCTGTAAAATGTGGAAAGTGAACCACATAAAGTCGGTGGCCTTTCATACTTAGGAATGGAATATCTGACCCATTCATGGCGGATCTGAAAGAGGACATGTTGACGGTGGACGCACATATATTTGCGTCTTCAAAACTGGAGTAGGAGGGAACATACATGTACTTATAGCAGTGCACATGGAGCCGTTGGGGTCTACGATAGGGGACATAACTGATCACAAAATTCATATTTCCTCAATAGCAGCACATGAGGGCATGGCTTCTGCACATTCAGGAGTGTCTGCGACGGTGTCTATTCTACAGCAACGTTGTTGGTGGCATGGTTTATATAAACAAACCCATAGTTATTGCTTTCTTGTGACATTTGTCAACAAATCAAACCTTCTACGGTTTTGCATCCACCACAGACACAGCTATATATATATATATATATATATATATATATATATATATATATATTCACTGAAAAAACCATAGGTTTCACACACGTTATAGTTAGGAATTAGCATTTAAAAAACCTTGCAAATTCACTGAAAAAACCATAGGTTTCACACACGTTATAGTTAGGAATTAGCATTTAAAAAACCTTGCAAATTCACTGAAAAAACCAGAGGTTTCACACACGTTATAGTTAGCTGGACATTGTACTCATAAAAAACCAATGAAATTCCCCTGTTATAGTTAGTTCAGCTAACTATAACTCGCGTGCCCGCAATCCACTGCTGATGACGTCACATATTACATCACTCATGACATGGTCAGTGACATCACTGATGACATCACTGATGACATCTCAAATGACATCACTGATGACATCACTGATGACATCATCCAGTGAGTATGTGTTTTTGAAAAATTTCAATATGTTTAATATATATAGGGAAAGGCCTGTTTAAGAATGAGTGGGTGTACAAGTGTGTAAATGGATGATTTTCTGTGGTGCATAACATGATTCTTTAAGTTAGTCATTAAATGTATCTTACTGCAGACTAGTGACTAAACTGTGTAAATGTGTGTATGTGTCTGTATGTTGGTGTATAAGTGGCTGCATGGTTTTGAGAACAGCTATATGAGTCTCTACATGGGTAATTGATTTGTTGTCTAAGTATCTGTATGGGTTCATGAATGTTTGTGTGGGTAGGGTGTGTGTCACTCTATGCATAGATGTGTGAGTGGGTGATTCTATGGGTGCATGGTTTTAAGACTGCATCTGTGATGGACTGTATGGTTGGGTGAGTGTATGTATAGGTGTGTTAGGGATTGAATGTATATCTAAGTGGTACATGTGTGACTAACTACATATGTGAAAGGCAGTATATATGCGTGTAAGAGTATATAAGTGGGTAGATGTTAGAGTGTGTGATTGTGAGAGTGACTGTATGGATGAGTGTGTGCTTGTATCAATGATTCTCTAAGAGCGTAAGAATGTGATACTATTTTTATGAGTAAGTGAACTTGAGTGTGTTTCACTGCCTAGGTGAGTAAATGGGAGTGTGAATATTTGCATGATTGAGTAAGTGTGAGAGTACCTCTTTGGATGATTGGTAGTGTGTGAGTGTCTATATAGGTGTGTGTATAAATTCATATGATACTTTTGTATGGAGTGACTGTAAGTATGAGTGACTGTACAGGTGAGTGTGTGGAGGTGTATGTAGACCTAAGAGTTAATAATTGGGTATGTAGTTATTGGTATTGCAGTATGTATGGTTTTGAGAATGGAACTCTTAAATTTTTAGTCGGTGTATCAAAGGTTATATTAGAGTGTGAGAAGATGTGCTACTCTATCACAAGGATGATGTCATCAGTGATGTCATCAGTGATGTCATTTGAGATGTCATCAGTGATGTCATCAGTGATGTCACTGACCATGTCATGAGTGATGTAATATGTGACGTCATCAGCAGTGGATTGCGGGCGCGCGAGTTATAGTTAGCTGAACTAACTATAACGGGAGAATTTCATTGGTTTTTTATGAGTAAAATGTCCAGCTAACTATAACGTGTGTGAAACCTCTGGTTTTCTCAGTGAATTTGCAAGGTTTTTTAAATGCTAATTCCTAACTATAACGTTTGTGAAACCTATGGTTTTTTCAGTGAATTTGCAAGGTTTTTTAAATGCTAATTCCTAACTATAACGTGTGTGAAACCTATGGTTTTTTCAGTGAATTTCAAAGGTTTTTTAAATGCTAATTTTTGTATTTTTTAATTATATTTTTTAAATATGTCTTTTTCAAAAACTTCCCTATGTATAAATTTATATATTATCTGTATCCTTTAATTTGGTGTGGCTAATTTTTTTTTAAAGTTTTAATTAAGATAAAGTTGAACAGCATAGTTAATATCTTCTATTAAGTTATGTCCACTTTTTTTTTTTTATATAAATTCTTAGTACGTTTGCGTACATTTTTCATGAATTCCGCCGTACGTTATTTACGTACGCATACATACGTTTTACTGCGCGCTCGGAGCGCGCACCTAGTACGCATGCATACGTACGCATGCTTACGTGCGTCGTACGTACTCCACGCGGTACACTTCCGTATACGCGTAGAGTACGCGTGCTGACGTTTACGCATACGCGCGTGCTGCATATGCGCGTTACGTACGCGCATAATACGTAAGCGCATGCGCGCATACGTTATTGTACCGTGCGCGCAGGGAGCTTGCTCAGTGCGCGCACCTCGGGGTATGTGATGAATAAAACAACACTTCTAATTGGTTTTCATTACTTTCAGTTTCATATTGTTTCAATACCACACCCAATCCCCTCATGGCAAGTCATGTGATGAAGAAACATCACTTTTCATTGGTTCAAAGTACTTTTAGTTCCAGATTCTTCCAAAATCACACCCACCCCCCTCATTGTTAGTTCTGATTCCCTAGGAGAAGGAGCTAATCTGTGTGTTGAGATACAATGGCAGAGCAGCAGTCATCTTCTGAGAGTGAACAGGACACTCTTGAGAGACAGAGGCAAAGGAAGCAGAAAGACTCCTTTATATGGCAGTTTTTCACTTTTCCAGAGGGACAAAAGAAGGTGAATGCACCAAAGGTCACCTGCAAACTGTGTCAGCGCGTCTTGTCACGTGGGAATCCTAACAAGAAGTATTCTTTTAGTATTCATACTATGACGAGGCATGTTGAGGCAATGCATCCAGTGACTTTTCATCGAGCTTCTGGAGCAAACCCTCCACCTGCTCAGCCGACGACATCTGCAGCAGCTCAGCCGAGCACATCTTCGGCAGCTCAGGCAAGCACTTCTTCTGCAGTGGTGCCTTCACCTTCTTCCACACCTCTGAATATTCGTCCTTGTTTTGGGAGGATGAGTACACACTGCATGGATTGTGGTCTTCTTATTTCTTTGGGTGAGAGCAGTATTGATCTCATTCAAAGAAAATTTGAGGAGCATCCTTGCGAGAGGCCATAATTTTCTTTTTTTTTTTTTCGTTTTTCTCTTCCTCTGTCCCTACATTAACTCAAGGGCTCTATTTAGAGCCACCTAAAATCAAAACACCACAACTTGTTTTTTAGAATCTATTTCTATTTTTTTTTAGAGTGCGCGCACCCAGCGCGCACCCAATGTTTTTTTTTTTTTAAAAAAACAAAACATTTTTTTCACCTTTAGTAAACCTTCAGGAACTCCCTGAGAAAGAGAGGGGAGTGGCAAAGTAATTAAAAAAGAGATGGTGTACATTTCACAGATGAAGGGAAGAGAGTCTTCCTATTAAACTTTAAACTCTGCTTCAGTATTTATGTATAGGTACCCAAAAAACATAATAGCTCATTTTAGTGCTGCATTTGAATTGGCTGTATTTACAAGGAGAGGAAAAGACACACAAAGAGGCTTATCCTCTCCTTGTAAATATGGAAAAGCACCCTGCGCAACTAGTTCGTCAAGAAAATTGACGTAGTGGTGGCGCAGGTGGCTTGTAAATGTGCCCCAGAGATGTTAAGGAAATTAAGGGTAAAACAGACAAACCAAGAGTGACAGATACAGACACAGAGAGCAAACAACTGAGAAGGAGTAAGGCAGTTAAAAAGACTAAGACATATGGATACAGAAAAAGAAACATGGATGAAAAATTTGTGATGGAGGTAGTAAAGGTAGGGGAGTAGTATAGAAGGAGTGAGGAAGTTACAAAAGAGTAGTAAAGCAGGAAGAGAGAGTGAGAAGAGAAATGAGAAAAGTAGAGTAAGGAGAGGTGAAGAAAAGGAAGCATGAAACGAAACCAGTGACACATACAGATATGTTAAACTTACCTGACCATCAAAATAAATAATTTAGAATTAAATGTTTTTATTTAATTGCAAAGATAACTGAATAACATCTTCTAAATTTTCTTTCTAGTTCTGAAAAAAAGAAAAAAAGTATTAATATTCAACAATACACTTTATTAAACAGTACATGTTTTTCATATTTAGCAAAGCAATTTTTTGCCCTTTTTTTGCTGTTTTCAGAATGTTTTGATTCTCACTGAAAATAGTGAAATCAATTGTATTCATCATTTAACAGCGGGCAAAAAAAAAACCAATCTGAAAGATTGTTTAAAAAAGCCCCAAATGTATCCTCACTAAAACATACTTTAATAGAAATGTTAAAAATACCTTTTAAGAAGAATAACAATTTCCAAAAAATAACGTCTGTAAACCTTGTTGCAAAAGAACATTTTCCAAAATAATATCTGTCAAAGAAGTCCACAATTGTTTGTTTTACCTTTCCTTACGGCCAAATGGTAAGTTTAAAATCTCTTTTGAGCGAAATATCCAATTTAAATCCTTTTAAATTTTAATAATGCTTTCTTCCAATGATGATGTTAGTATTTAAAATTTGGGTTTCAGAAAAATTAGTTAACAATTGGGTAAATCATAAGGCAAACGTTGCTTGAAAATCAATTGAGAATCATTACACAGTGTCCATCCTTTTTCACATTTAAGATAAACTGTGTAATGACCAGAAGTTATAGAAGGTCCATCATGAAAAATGATTGCAACTGCAACAAAAGTTTTTCCAGATATTGATAATTGTTGTCCTGTAAACTTCTTTATTAAAGTGTCCAATTTTGAACCATCAGCTCTACAACGTTGCATCATTAAAATTACATACTGTCCATATTTCTTTAAAAATAACGTTGACAACATGTCTGATTTACATTGAGAACATTCCATGTTGTGATTAGCATCTTTAACTAATTTACTAAAAGTCACTGTTTTACTCTCTGGTAATGGTAAATATATGAACCTTTCATAATCAACATTACTACTGCTTGTGTTCATACAGTTATCACAACAATGTTCCCATTTATAAGAGACACCAAATACATTTTCTACTTCTACCCCTTCATCTTCCAGTACCATCAGGATATACATCAAGAATTCCTGTGCATCTTGCTGGACATTTTGTGTAAACTGTGTACGTCCAGAACATACATCTAAAAGATTTCTAACATCAGAAGCACTTTCTATTTTAGTTTTATCATTACTCAGCTTCTCATAGAGGAGTCTCAGCAAAGAACAGAATCTTTGTTCATGATTTAGTGTTATCTGCTCTTGCAAAAATTCAAGATAAAATACAACATTCAGCACTACATTTGCGTAGCAGTTGACACCAGAGCTATTTTCAAAATGGCAACCAACAACCTCTTCCACACTGTCCTTTTTCTTTTTGCTTGCAGTCACATCACTATCTTTTTGTTTTCTCTTCTGTACATCCTCATTACAGATATCCTCAAATCTCCTTTTCCGACAAACAACACGTTTTTCAAACACAGGATACTGACCTAAATGAGGAGCATGGCTTCTTCTTAATCTATTATACTCCTTTACACAGTTTGCAACAGCACTTACTTTTGAGTCATCAAAGTTTATCATGAATAAACCAGATAATTTTTTCACGCATGACAAAGCAACATATGCCATACCTTCTTTAAACACACTAGATCCAATCTTTATAAAAGCACTATCTACAGTTAATCCTTGAGATTTGTGAATAGTTACAGCATATGCTAGAGAAAATGAAAACTGCTTCCTACGCACATATAAGTCTTTCACAAGCAAGAAACGAACTGAACAACGACAAATGTCTTTAACCTCTTGTATCTGATCAAATTTTATTTTTAAACATTCAATTCCAACTTTTTTCTGGTAATTAATAAAACCCACAACTCTTCCCATAGCTCCATTCACTAAACCTTTCTCTACATCCAAATTCCGTCTTAAAATTACTCTACAGTTCATACACACATAAAGATTATTTTCCAAACCTGCTGTTTTTTAAATGTTTTTCTCCAGAGAATCCAATTTAGTACCCAATTTGCCTGTCAATATAACAGTTATTCGTTCATGTTCTATTTTATCCACAGCTTCCAGTTTTATAATCTCTTCATTTTCCAATTTCAAAAGTTCTTGATTGAATACAGAACATTCATGTAGTGTTGGCATTAAGCAGATTACAGTATTTTTTTTTGCAATTTCCTTGTATATTTTCTCTGGAACTATTTATTCTGTTGGAAACAAATTACTCAGCAATCGACTCTGTAATGCTTTTCTGCCATGTTCTGTGAGTAGTCCAATTCTTATATCTTTCAGAATACTTGCATAGTCCTCATCATTGGCTTGCCTCATATTGGTAATGAGTTCCTTATACTCAAAATATGTCCAAATATTTACATTGCCTATACTTCCTAATGACTTTTTTGTGTCTTCATGTGTAAGTGTATGGAATACCGGTTGTCCTTTAACTGGAGTAAGTTGCAAAAGATCTCCAAAAACTATGACGTGTTTTCCTCCAAATAGGACGTCAAAGTCTGTCTTCAGAATTTGCTGCATTCTTAAATGCACAAAGGCAAGCATTAAGTTTGATACCATGCTTACCTCATCAATAATGAGTACTTTCATTTTCTTCAATACTCTTGAAACTTCCAAGCATGCTTCTCCTGCTAGTTTGTGGTACTGTATTTTGTTCTCATGCTGTACTGGTAACATTAGCAAACGATGTAAGGTAACTTCTTCGATGTTGTACGCTGCTAACCTAGTTGGAGCAGTAACAACACAAGACAAAATGGAATCCATTTTCTTCTGTAGGTAGCTTCTAATTACATTAATTAAGAAACTTTTTCCAGTTCCTGCTTGTCCACTTACATACATTCTCATTGGTTCAAAAGATGTGCATGAGCACTCTTTATTTTCATGTAGTAATCCGTGATAAATTTTTTGTCTGACTTCTTCATAAATTTGTTTTTGTTCTTCATTCAGTTGCTCCTCCAAATATGTTAAGTCTACTAAATCTTCCTGAGCTTGATTCATAGCTGTTTCTACTTCGTTCATAGCTATTGCTGCTTCATTTTCGATGATCGGTTGTCCTAGAGGATCTTGACTGAAAGTCCCAGAACTTTGACTGTCTTGAGAACTGTCTCTAGCTACTTCAGCTGCAATTGTTGCTTCTTGTTCAATTTCTTCATTTAACATTTGAACATAAGTTGTGAAAGTACTGCATTCGACGCTGTCATTGCTAGCATTAAAGGAATCTTCATAGCTCTGAAATTCTCCAAGTAGTTCGTCCTCTGAACGCCATGGTTTAAACAGCTGCAAAAGTGCCAAGTAGTAAAATTCCTTTTTATCAGCAACTCAGCTTCCGGTGATTTATCAAACTTCCTTTTGTTTGCTTCACCAAACATCATTCCTCACCAATGACTTTATATTTTCCATTGTTGATATCTTCTGTGACATTCCGTTTAAAAATAAAGTTCTGCTGCACTTCATAGAGACACATGTTCTCAAGGTGATGACTTCTTTGTGGGTAATATGTGTCCAACATGTTTGTTCTTAAAATGTCTGTACTTTCTGGTTCGAACTCTGCTAAATACTCAATTTCTCGAATAGATTTCAGTACCCGATTTCGCATTCCTGCAAGACCTAAACTTGCCCAAATTATTCTTCTGGATTTTGAGTACAGACTTGCAGATGATAACCTATCTGAGCATTCATAGGATCCAATTTCTCGATGCGATAACATCTTTAAACTGAAACTGTATAGCTTCTTACTGACAGTCTTCTCGTGAGAAATCTCATCCCACATTTCCTTCAATTCCGTTTTCTCAGATTTAGTGATGTAAGATGTGACATAGCGAGCAACAGCAATAGAATTGTCAGCAACATACTGTATATCCATGTTAGCATTCCACATGGATAAAATGACTGGGTTGTAGTCATTTATATATTTTGACTCTTCTTTTCTTCTTAGGTTGTAGGTATTCTTAGGTGATTTTCTTGTAATAGTATGTCGCACAGCTGACATAAAACTGTTTACTCTTCCTTTTGAAAGAACAGGTCGTGGAAATCCAAATCGACATTTTGTGTAGAATTTATCTTTACTCTTGTACTTTCGTCGACAGTATTTTCCACACCGATGACTTTGGAAACGTAAAACTTGCTCTTTTAAATTTTTCTCTTCTGTGCTTTTAGGTATAGCACATGTTGCATATCCTTCGATGAAACTTAAAACTGCATCATCAGAATCTGTTCCACATTTTGGAGCATCCTTGATCCACAACAGCATATGAATATGAGGAGCACCACTTGCTTGGTACTCTTTTCTCCAAAAGAAATCCACAACTTCTCCAAGAGGTGGATTTTTTTTATTGCAGATGAAGGACATCATAGCCTCAAATCTATGATTGAAATATCTGCAAACATTAACCGGATCCAATGAGCACAATTCTCCTGCTGTCTTGTATTGGATGTTTTCAATATTTGAATTTGCCTCTCGAAGAAAATCCAGAAGATCATTCCAAGCGTACTCAGCACAGCTTAGGGTAAGGAACCATGTAGGAGTTCCTAAATTCCGTAACATACATTTCAATTCTCCATTGCGTCGGTACCAATATTCATTCGTCCCACGCTGACAAGCCATCAAATTGATCAATTGAGATTCCAAATGATCATCTCGCTGTTGCACTTTGTTCATAAAATCCTTTGCAGTCACATTACGTAGATGTACTCCAGTTTTCAAAATGTGATTTACTGCATAAGATAGTGCTGACAAGTCACTTTCAAATAAAAGATGGAACAAATAAGGAATACTTTGACGAAATCTCGGATCTTCTGCATATAGTCTTGTAGTCCGATACTCAGAAGCAGGAATCTGTACTGGACGTTCATTATATCGTCCTCCTTCTCCTGTAGGAAACAGCTGGGGAAAACAACGAGCTTCCAAGCTCTCCTCCCATACACTCACGGGAGTTCCTTGTGCTTTCTTCATCTGAAACAGATCAATAGCGTTTCCCATAACTTCTTTAGAATGTAGAGGATGTATGCTGAAATGTTCATAAATTTCTTCTTCTTTTGACTTATCCACGTTTTCAAGTTGCCCAGTTGGTATTCCTGTGTCTTCTAGTATTTCTTCTTCATCTTCATCCATATAAATGGCTTCATACCATTTATTATTTTTTTTCAAATATAAATTTGCTCTTTGTACTTTTCGTACATCCACCAGCTCCTGCCAAATATTCTTATTCCTTGTAGGTACACCATTAACCAGAATACTAATGGTTCAGTTTCCAAAGTATCTGCATCAATTGTTTCCATATTTTTTTTCAAATCCAATGGCAAATAGACAACTCTTCCTTTTAAACCTCTTTGTAAATCCGAAGGAGGTAATTTACCAGTTTTTGGCTCCATACGCACTATGGTCTGAAACGGATGGACACATTGAATGAGTATAGACTCATACGTATTTAAATCAGAATGTTCAGGAGGAATATCAACCAATTCTAAATTATTATGTACAGCTCTAGCTGGCATTCTATTTTCTTCTAACTTGTTATAACAGTATTTACAAATACGCTGATCTTCACCCAAATCAAAACAATTTTCCAGAAATATATATGTTGCAAAATCTTTCCACTTATAATTATCTTCATTTTCACTTTTTTATACAGATCAACATTCCTTGTTTGATTTTTGTAATGGCTTCTCTGGCAACAAATACAAGTAATATTTGGTCTTTCATTAGAGATGATAGTAAATTTTGTCATTTCATCCTCAACATTTTTACTAACAGTGAGTTCTACATTCTCTTCCACATTTTCATCAATCACTGTGTCATTTTCTACACTTTCTTGTTCTGGACCAAAGTAACAAAACTGAATCTCATCAGTAACCTTCACTACATCTGATACAGATCCACGGAACAGAGCATTATTCAACTCATTTAACTTTAGTGCTGGACTTTTAGCAAAATCCAATGTTCTCACAAACTTTCTCATTTCAGTATGATGAACAGCCAGCATCCTAAAATGGTGAAAAACACTTTGACACACTTTCCTAGATAGACAAGCCAGAGAATGTCCTTGCAAACCAGTATTCTCTGTCACTCTGCATGGATCTAGTCTTTGAAGCACCTTAATTTTCTGTTTAACACTCTTTTTACTATATTCTCTTAGAAAGTCACATAATTTATCAATATATTCCTGACGCACAGTACAAATACTACTACAATTCCAAGTGTACACTGGGGCTTTAGGACATCTTCCCATAACCTCATCAGCCATCACTTGTTCCTCATTTCTTGGAACCATTTTCTACTTTTCCATTACACAACCATCCTTAACTTCATAAGCTCTACCATTGGTGTCAACTGCATGCAACAAACTATTACTTTGAAGATAAATCTCTTCATTAAAAAATGGTTCAGTACTTGAACTATGTTTCCATTCTCCTAAGAACACTTTACAAAATTTTTTTTTGACTTCTCTTTTCCTTTTGCTTTGTGACTTCATTGCATTCACTATTTTATCTAATCTACGCATCCTGTTCAAAATTAAAATGAATAGTTTTTTTTTATTTCTAATGCCTTGGTAGCAATACTTTCAATACATTTCTTTTTCTTATAAAATTTAGTTTTTTTCTTATATTTTTTCACATCCTTCAGCAAATTTAACATCACTCTTCTCTGAAACATTTTTCGACAAATGTTTTTAAAATCTATTTTCCGTGTTAAGTCACTCTTCCTAACTTCTGAGTCTATATTAGCATTTTCTTTTTGCTGTCGACTCTGTTGTTGTTTTGTACTTGAAACACTGTTTGAATGTATCTTTCGATCATTTTTTTTTTTGGAAGATATTTTTTAAAAATTCTTTAGTTTGCTTACCAGAAGAATTTTTCTGTTTTCCAACACGTGCTTCGCCTCCTATTTTTTTTTTTATCAGCCGTCTTCAAATATAGTTGTTGTTTCTTTTCTTTTCTTTTTCTTGACTTTATAGGCATCTTTATATTTTTTCACTGTTGCTCACCAATACCTGCAAAAAACTAAAAAAAATACCTTTATGTAATTTAAATTCATTACAATTTTTTAAAAAAAAATTTTCAAATCCTATCACATGAGCTGATCCTTTCCTACGAGTCAAACTCTTACAAAATAGAAGAAACATGAATTAAATCTCTGACAACAATTCCTGTGTGCACACAGACTCATGGTCTGATTCTAGGCAGAAAGCGATATTTCCTTTGGCAATTTGAAAGCACATTTACTACTGGGGTAGAGCAAGTGATCATTACTGTAACAGCCTGACACATGTTCCTTCTAGTTTAGACAGGCAGAAAAGAGCACATGTTCTAACAGCTCCTTGAGACCATGACCACGTGTTAGAGGGGTGACTGATTAGACTAGAGCAAAGGAAATGAGCCTTGGTGATTTTGAATCTGTTTGCGTTACACACTGCTATCTGAAACACCACACTGAGCTGACTATTACACATGGGAGTGTAGCAGAAGCTGCTGTGTGTGTGCAAAGAGTGTGTTTCTGGAGACTGTGTATTGTCAGCTGCAAGAGAGATCTGCATGGAGACTCCCACAACTGCATGAAGAGTACAGACATGTGTGTAAGAGTACATGTGTGGTAAGGGTTAATTGGAGTTTTCAACATGTAGGAACCACCTCAGCCATTGCAAGAATTGATGAAAAATCTACCATGCTATTTTCAAATGTGTTTGCATTTGCCTCACATTTTTGAGATACTGATTTCTGCTGAGTGCTAACCAACACATTGGAAGAAAACAAACTCGGCCTTTCCTGAATGTGCAAGTTTTACAGAACAACAGCAACACAAATTAAAACGCTGACAACAATTCCTGTGTGCACACAGGCTCATGGTCTGATTCTAGGCAGAAAGCGATATTTCCTTTGGCAATTTGAAAGTACATTTACTACTGGGGTAGAGCAAGTGCTAATTACTGTAACAGCCTGACACATGTTCATTCTAGTTTAGACAAGCAGAAAGGAGCACATATCCTCACAGCTCCTTGAGACCATGACCATGTGTTAGAGGGTGAGTGATTAGACTAGAGCAAAGGAAATGAGCCTTGGTGACGTTGAATCTGTTTGCGTTACACACTGCTATCTGAAACACCACACAGAGCTGACTATTACGCATGGGAGTGTAGGAGAAGCTGCTGCGTGTGTGCAAAGAGTGTGTTTCTAGAGACTGTGTATTGTCAGCTGCAAGAGAGATCTGCATGGAGACTCCCACAACTGCATGAAGAGAACAGACATGTGTGTAAGAGTACATGTGTGGTAAGGGTTAATTGGAGTTTTCAACATGTAGGAACCACCTCAGCCATTGCAAGAATTGATGAAAAATCTACCATGCTATTTTCAAATGTGTTTGCATTTGCCTCACATTTTTAAGATACTGATTTCAGCTGAGTGCTAACCAACACATTGGAAGAAAACAAGCTGGGCCTTTCCTGAATGTGCAAGTTTTACAGAACAACAGCAACACAAATTAAAACGCTGACAACAATCCCTGTGTGCACACAGACTCATGGTCTGATTCTAGGCAGAAAGCGATATTTCCTTTGGCAATCTAAAAGCACATTTACTACTGGGGTAGCGCAAGTGATAATTACTGTAACAGCCTGACACATGTTCCTTCTAGTTTAGACAGGCAGAAAGGAGCACATGTCCTAACAGCTCCTTGAGACCATGACCATGTGTTAGAGGGTGAGTGATTAGACTAGAGCAAAGGCAATGAGCCTTGGTGACGTTGAATCTGTTTGCGTTACACACTGCTATCTGAAACACCACACAGAGCTGACTATTACACATGGGAGTGTAGCAGAAGCTGTTTCGTGTGTGCAAAGAGTGTGTTTCTGGAGACTGTGTATTGTCAGCTGCAAGAGAGGTCTGCATGGAGACTCCCACAACTGCATGAAGAGAACAGACATGTGTGTAAGAGTACATGTGTGGTAAGGGTTAATTGGAGTTTTCAACATGCAGGAACCACCTCAGCCATTGCAAGAATTGATGAAAAATCTACCATGCTATTTTCAAATGTGTTTGCATTTGCCTCACATTTTTGAGATACTGATTTCTTTTGAGTGCTAACCAACACATTGGAAGAAAACAAGCTGGGCCTTTCCTGAATGTGCAAGTTTTACAGAACAACAGCAACACAAATTAAAACGCTGACAACAATTCCTGTGTGCACACAGACTCATGGTCTGATTCTAGGCAGAAAGCGATATTTCCTTTGGCAATTTGAAAGCACATTTACTACTGGGGTAGAGCAAGTGATAATTACTGTAACAGCCTGACACATGTTCCTTCTAGTTTAGACAGGCAGAAAGGAGCACATGTCCTAACAGCTCCTTGAGACCATGACCATGTGTTAGAGGGTGACTGATTAGACTAGAGCAAAGGAAATGAGCCTTGGTGACGTTGAATCTGTTTGCGTTACACACTGCTATCTGAAACAGCACACAGAGCTGACTATTACACATGGGAGTGTAGCAGAAGCTGCTGCGTGTGTGCAAAGAGTGTGTTTCTGGAGACTGTGTATTGTCAGCTGCAAGAGAGATCTGCATGGAGACTCTCACAACTGCATGAAGAGTACAGACATGTGTGTAAGAGTACATGTGTGGTAAGGGTTAATTGGAGTTTTCAACATGTAGGAACCACCTCAGCCATTGCAAGAATTGATGAAAAATCTACCATGCTATTTTCAAATGTGTTTGCATTTGCCTCACATTTTTGAGATACTGATTTCTGCTGAGTGCTAACCAACACATTGGAAGAAAACAAGCTGGGCCTTTCCTGAATGTGCAAGTTTTACAGAACCACAGCAACACAAATTAAAACGCTGACAACAATTCCTGTATGCACACAGACTCATGGTCTGATTCTAGGCAGAAAGCGATATTTCCTTTGGCAATTTGAAAGCACATTTACTACTGGGGTAGAGAAAGTGATAATTACTGTAACAGCCTGACACATGTTCCTTCTAGTTTAGACAAGTACAAAGGAGCACATGTCCTAACAGCTCCTTGAGTCCATGACCATGTGTTAGAGGGTGACTGATTAGACTAGAGTGTTACAAAAAACAAGCTGCCCCTTTCCTGCGAGTGCAAGGGTAATAGAGCAAGACCAACCGGAATGAAATCTCTGTTTACATTTCCTGTGTGCTCACTGTCTCATGGTATGATTCTAGGTAGAAAACAGTATTCCTGGGTGATACCAGTACACATTAACTTATAATGAAGACATACTCCATAATATATAACATGTTCAAGCCACTTAAATATCTTCCTTAACATAAAATGTAAAACACAACTTTTAAAGTGGTAGGAAAATGTACCATACTATTTTCAAATGTGTTTGCATTTGCCTCTCATTGGTCAGTAAATGATTTCTGCTGAATGCTAATCATCACACTTTAAGATAACAAACTACCCCTTTTCTGCGAGTGCAAGGCTAACAGAACAAAAGCAACACGAATTAAATCTCTGTCAACAAATCCTGTATGCAGACAGACTCATGATGTAATTCTAGTCACAAAACAATATTCCTCACTGATACCACTACACCTTAACTTACAGTGAAGACATACTCCATAATATCTTACAAGTTCAAGATAGTTAAATTCCTTCTAAACCACAAAATGTAAAACACTACTTTAAAACAAGAATGACAATTCTATTATTTATATCAAAATACACCACATACTTCCCCTCTCAAACTCATAACTCACCTTTAAAATTAATTAGTTGAGAAAGAAATGTGGCACTCAAACAGCAGATTATCAGATCCAGAATCTCAGAGCTGTACACCTCTCTCCTCTCTCCACAACCAGTAAATGGCAATTTTTCCCTCTCTTTTTTCCCACATATACATGTTAATGTAAAATCACAGTCCTTCCCACATGTTTTTCAAATGGAATCACACATTTCTATTGGTTGCAACTTTCAACCCCTTTGCAAATCATCCCTTCCCCCAACATGACTACTGCCTGCTACCATAGCAACAGCTCATGGAACACAGGTGTGAGCAGAGAGGTCAGAAGTTCAGCAGACAATGTTTCAAATCCAAAGAGCAAGACTGCTTGACTTTTCAAACCTAACAGCAAATCCAAAGTAATGTTCAGTGGGAACACATTTTTCTGAACCAATCCAAAACATGCTTTTAAAAATGTAAACATACAGCCTAGTTTATAGTGTAGAATGGTTTAAAACAGCCAATGAGTTCTTTTTATTAAAAAAAAGTATGTATGCCTCCATTTTTCAACTGTCTTTCTTTTCATATTGCCATTCTACTGAAAGACACCTCCTGAGTGCATCCTGTTCTCCTTGAAAGATGTTCACAGTGTGGATTGTAGGTCACAGCTATGTCTTCTGGAGTGAAAAATTTGCAGAAAAAAGAGGTATGGTGAGAGACCTTGCTTTGCCAAATGTAGACATTAAATGGATTGGTCAGAGAGGGTTAAAGTGGCACCAATTAATGCCTTTGGTGAAAACCTTTCTACATCTCCCACAGCCTAACCTTATTATTGTGCACTGTGGTGGAAATGACCTAGGGACTTTAACTGGGGTAGGTCTGGAAATGCTTATTAAGGACACCTTTGTGCAATTGATGTCACTTTTTCCACAAACTGCCTTTGTATATTCTAATATATGCCAAAGGCAAAAGTGGAACTGGTCCAACCATTTTTGTCCGCAGATTGACAAAGCAAGAAAGCACGTCAATAAGTCTGTTTCTGCTTTCCTCAGAGACTATGGTATGGGTTCTATATACCACAACAACTTGCGTTACAACATGCAAGACATTTATAGAGGAGACGGTGTACATTTCACTGATGAAGGCAACAGAGTCTTCCTCTTGAACTTTAGACTCTGCATCGGTACTTACTTGTAGGTACCAAAAAACACTCAATGAACACAAGGGCTCTTTTTAGAGCCACCTAATATCTAAACACTTAAAAGTGATTTTTATTTCTTTTTTTTTTATTTCTTTTTTACGGGTGCGCGCTGGGTGCGTGCACCTCGTGATGTTTTTAAGGTTTTTTTGGGTATGCGTAGAGTGCGCGCACCTCGCGATGTTTTTAAAAAAATTAAAATCTTTTTTTTGCCCTTCGTGGTCCTACTGTGCCCCCCTGACAATGACTAGGGGGTCTAGAACTCCCTTCGCTGCCCCCTGTTCACGGTCTCCACCTTTCCTTTTTAGTGCGACACACAAAATGGCGGCCGACACTTCCTGATTTCGACTGATTCGAATGTTTACTGACATCTAACAACCAATCAGAATTACGCTCGCGCACGGCAAGGTGCGCGCACAGGGCTAGCTCAGTGCGCGCACGGTACGCGCGTATAGATATTGACATGCTTTTAAATGCTATTTTCACAGGAAATACTGAACAGATTTACACCAGACCTGCAAAAGGCACTTCCTTGACCTTATAGCTACCTCTCTGCCAAATTTCAAGTAATTCTGTTCAGCCGTTCAGGCTGTAGCTGTGTCTAAAGGTCCTATGGAAAAATGCATGGGTAAAACGCGTTTTGGGACCCCCCTTTTTTCTCAGCCCCCGCTTGACGAATCACCCTGAGACTTTCAGGGTAGGAGCTGAACGGAGCGCCCCATTAGTTTTGAAAATTTCGCGAGGATTCGTCAACCGGCGCCAAAGTTATTCAAAATAGAATTTTGAGATTTCCTATGGAAACTCGGTCCTAACTATAAATATCTACTGGCGACCGCCAGTAGATAATATATATATATATATATATATATATATATATATATATATATATATATATATATATATATATATATAGAGAGAGAGAGAGAGAGATATATATCAAATCAGCCGTTTGGCTGTATATATCTTGATCACTGCAGTCCATTGACTTCTGATACTGCTTATAAATATATTTTTGTTGCAGCTAATTTGTGCACTAGATTCCTATGGGTTTGGCCACAACCCAGTGCTGACTCTCGAAATGTCATTAGAGATTTGCGTGTCTTTGTCGGGACATTTGCTTGTGGCACCTTCCATTCGGACGAAGGTCCAGCATTCGCCTCTAAGGCGTACATGGACGCAATGAAGTCTTTGTGGGTGCTAGTGCAATTTCTGTCTCCATACTGGCCTGAGGGAAATTCTATAGTGGAGCGAATGAACCATGACTTAAAGCAATCTTTGACAGCTAGAGTCTTAGGTACTGGAAGAAACAGGCTGGCCCATTTGTGTGGGGTTCAGTTTGCACTTAATAATCTCCCAAGAAGATCTCTGGGTGGGTGGACCCCATGCGAAATGCTCTTTGGCGTTAAAATGTTTGTATATGAGATTGGCAGAATGCACACCTATATAATCGACGTACTCAAAGTTTTTCATTTTTTTCATGTTTGCGTGCCGACTGCATTTCAGGCCTTTTCATGCCCTTCGTCAGGGTGGCTGTCAAATTAAGAAAATAAACCTCTGTTAATTTTACATATCCAGGCCTGTAGGGCCCGATTCACAGAACTAACTTAAGACAAAATCCTAAACTTACTACCATTTTGGTATTCACAGAAGACACTTACTCATTTTGGTATTCACAGAAGGCACTTACTCATTTCGGTATTCACAGAAGTTAGGACTCCTAACTTTAGGACTCCTAAATGCCTTCTGTGAATACCGAAGTCTTAAAATTAGGATTTTTCTCAGTTTAGGAGTAGTAAAGTTAGGACTCCTAACTTTACTACTCCTAAACTGAGAAAAATCCTAACTTTGTGACTTTAGGTATTCACAGAAGGCATTTAGGAGTCCTAAAGTTAGGAGTCCTAACTTTACTACTACTAAATTGAGAAAAATCCTAGTTTTAAGACTTTCGGTATTCACAGAATGCATTTAGGAGTCAGTAGTTTAAAATCATCCAATCGTGGAACATTCAAGGCCTGAATAAATGAAGGTACTCGCACTTGAGGCGGAGGCTCCGCAGTCATGTGGGAATCTGCACTTGAGGCAGAGGCTCCGCAGTCATGTGGGAGTCTGCACTCGAGGCGGAATATCCACAATGAGAATTCTCATTGCAGAGATTCCGCCCCAAGTGCAAAGACTCACCCACGAATGCAAGGCCTCCACTGTGGAAGCACTTTGTAAATCAGGCACAATGTCCATAAAACTGTCCTGACAACAGCCCCCATCTTTTTCAGGTCTCGCCTACGCAGCGCACATGTGTTGCTTAGGAAAAAAGACCTTTTGCAATTGATTCACTTTTTGCCCTTAAAACGTGCACGTGTTGCACTGCCTTCAATGGCAGCGCGTGCACGTTAGGTGATTCCCTTACGGGAGAGAGCTTTGACACCATATGTTTGTAATTAACTTGCAAACACATGGTGCCCCTGGTTCGCTTCCGCAAGGGAAACGCTTTGTGTGCCTCCCACTTTCCCCGACTTGTGATCGTGAGGCGCGCCCGCTTGTTTTCGAGTGATGCCGCCATGCTGTCTGCTTCCAAGAACTTTGTCATTAAGTAAGGTGAGTCCCCAGTCTTCACACGAGTTATTCATGCTTGAGAACAACATGGTGTTGTTTGAAGTAAATTAGGTACATTATTTCAGCTTCTCTGCATGCGCAGTACGATATATGCGATCCAGTGGCGATTACAACCTTCTACATGCATACGCATGTACTTCCTGCTTTCCGCCACTTTAGTCTTCCTGTTGTCTCCCCTACCATTCTTCCTGTTTCCAGTTGGGTTTTCTCTCTTGTCCTCTTGTAACTTGTTCAACTTCTCTCTTCTTTATGCTCCGCCCATGTCTCTCACTCCGTTCTCACTTTCTGCCATTACGATCGTCCTTCTCCACTCATGCTTTGTTCTTTCTGTCCTCCTACTCCCCTCTGTGTCCACTCTTTTCCTTCTGATCATCCACATTCTCTTCACTGTAACGTATATTGAACTCGCCACTCTTCTGCTGTTCTCTCCCTCTTTTTACCTCCCTTCCTGCTCCGTTCAGTCCATTTCTCCCTTTCTTTTCTACTAAATTTACCACGTAGAATTTCTCCCTCCTCTGTGTTCCCTTTTACTGCTTTTTCGTCATTTTCTCGTTTGTATTTTTGACTATTTCCTCACCTTTTCCTCATTAATATCGCCAGACTCCCTTTGCATCCCCTCCTGCTGCTTTCTACTGCCTTTCTCCATTGACTGGCTTCACTCCCTCCTGCATGCTTCCTTCCCTCACTCTTTTTACTTGTCCCATTTTTTCTCTCTTCCTTCCTTTCCCATCTCAGGGCTGGGCAGGCAGGCTTACATTGTTATCAAAGAGCAATGTGCTCCCAGACCTGGGAAGAAGGCAGGATAAAGGAATACACCACAACTCCAGTTTGTATCCAGACAGAATGCCCATTACCTAGGGCCTGCACTGACCTGTATAAGGGGTGCAGTGCACTGCCTCTCTTTGAAAGCTTACCCAGCCATTCCTCAATCCTGTTGGAAGTCTTGCTGCCGAGTTGTTGCTCAGTGAAGAAATAAAGCACTATCGATGAAGAAGTTAAAGTTATATTATGCTATAGGCCTCTTGTATAGTGCACGTTTTCCCATAAGGTCTTGTGGTTCAAGGGTAACAAAAGACAGCACCTTACAAACAGGGAAGATATAAGCGTTTTGGAACAACCTGGTTTTTAAAAGCTTTCTAAAACCCGCATACTTAGGAGATGATCGAATGGAGAGAGGGTGAGAGTTCCAAGTGTGTGAAGCCAGAACGAAGAAACTGGGCCCTTCAAGCCTTTACCTCTTATATCTTGTGACCGTGAGTAAGTTGTGCTGAGCCGACCTTAGCTGGCGATTAGGGATGTAACGCTGGATTCTGGAGGAGACAAAGGCAGGCCTTTTGCCACGAAGAGCCTTAAAAATAGTGCATGTTATTTAAAAGACAGTCCTCTGGGCTACTGGTAGCCAATTAAGTTTTTCATTAAAGGGTTAGTGTGGCACTGTCGAGGCTGATAAAAGACCAGCCAAGCTGCCTGATTTTGAAGTCCCAAACAAAGCGCGTTACCATAATCAATTCGAGAGATCACAAAAGCAGTTAGGATTTGGATGATGGCTTCCTCCGTGAAGTATCTCCTAATTCTCTTTATTCTTCTGGGTGGAAGAAGCAGGAGGATGGCATGGCACCCATCTGCGACCCGAAGGATAGATACTCGTCAATGAGAATTCCAAGGCTTTTCAACGCTTTCTTGGGCGAAGGTGAAGGACCCAATTCTGGAAGTCAGAACGAGGGATTCCAATGGGTCAATTTGTTGTTAGTGACCACAACTTTGGTTATAAAAGTACCTTTGAAGTTTAAGGTCAACTCAACGGTTTAATTGCATATGATTCAGCCAGATTCTATCCAGAGCAAGCACTTAAATACATGCAGGCAATTCTCTTAAATGGCTACAGCAGGATTTTGGTTATTACAGGACATCTTTCTCTGTCACAACCTGGAGAAGCCCTTTCAAACGAGGCTCTGAGCCCCAACACCTCAGTGCAATTCTTCTAGCAGTATCTGGAGCCATAAGTTTAAATGGCAAACAGAGCTGCCTGGGAAGTCGAGTCATTCATTAACTTGTGTGCCTTTGGCCTCTTGACATTTCCATCGTCCACCTTCTCCCCTTTCCTCCCTCTAGTTATTGGCGCTATGCTCTGAACTCTCTCGTTCCTCTCCTGTTTCCTCCTCACATGCTTTCCTTTCTTTCTCCTTTCCATCATAAAACTGTACTACCTTTAAAGTACGACAAACGCATGTTTCTATGCAGTTTTGTAAAAGTATAACAATTGCAGCAGAGATCAGCTAGCAGGACTAGTTCCCTTGTATTCTTAATGTTTCTACTTTACTCTGCTATTCCCCCAACTTCATGTCATCTCCACGTGATCCAGAATATCACAGCCACACAGTGCTGCCAGAAAACAAAGGGATGTTTCTTTCCTTTTGTGCCTAAAGAGGAGATATTTATAGTTTTACAAAGTTGGCATTCATAGCTACTTTCTGCCATGTTTTAAGGGGCCTTACTTTGTGCTCACAAAAGCACAGCACAGAAGAATGCAAGCTGCGACGGTACTGGCTCCTGTAGGGCATCCTATGGACCATGTATGGGAAGCATCCTCAGACACAAAAGACCCTACATCAATGCGCATGGCAGGGAGAAAGAATGAAGTCTATGGAGCACTGCAGGAGCCAGAGCACCACCATGTACTGATGTTACCCTAACCCATCACTGCACAACTGCAGTAAGTTCTACCCCCCCTGTGATCTCATCTCCTCACCTTCTTTCAGTAGTCATCTTAGTCTACCCAGCAGTTTGCCTGCCAGCCGGGTTAACAACACATCTTTCGGTGGGCACTTATACCAACCCTAATGGAGAACGTGGATTTTCCCACCAGAATTCTCCTGGCTTCCAGAATTGGCCTTTACATTGAAACCTTTTTCAAGGGTCACCCGGCACCCATCTCTTCTGGAGAGCCCTTTCTAAGGTTTGTGTTCGTCACCTGATCTCCATCTAAAAACATCATTGGTAAGCAGTTCCCATCCATGCTCCTGATAGACACATCCTCTGATCAGTAACACCTGCTCGCCCCTACCTTAAACCTAGTGCTGTGGGTGGAGTCTTAGTGGGGTTTGGCAGCTTCGAATACTTGTTTTTTGAGAATGCTCGTGCAAGTCCTTTCTTGCAGAGGGCGTAGTATGCCTCTACTCATGAATGTTGTTATCTCTTGTTTGGTGCCATCGAAAATAGTTGAAAACATCCCCCCAAAGGAGAAGTGGAGAAAGAAAGATGTAGCAAAATAATACTTTTGAGTCTATATTCTGCTTCAAAACTTGTGTCAGAATTGTCACTTGATGCCAAAATATTTACGACTCAAAGACATGACTGTTAGTCCTAGCTGTACATTTTTGAATCTTGTAAAGAGACTGAAATGAGTCAAACCAGGCTAGGCACCACATTATATCTACTGCAATCAAATGCATACATAGTTTTCAAAACCCTACTGCTGTATTTAAATTACATAAGGAAATATGTAGCCTGTAATATGGAGTCTTCTATAGGAAAGCTTGGTGATGGAAGGAGCAAGGACAAATGCAACACCAACGAAATGATGGATGGAATGCTTGAATTAATGTCAGCCAATGTATATTTCCATACTTCTGTGTACTTTAGTATGTCATCGTAAGTGGGACCCATGCCCAGGTCCCATGCACTCTGTGTCACTGGAACCAAGCTACACCTGGCATAATTATGAGTCCATCAAAATGACAGCTTCATTATTATTAAAAATAGTTAAGACAGACTTCGGTCAATGTGTTACCCCAAACATTTTAAGTCACTGTAGTAAGATGAGCTGTGGGTAATTTCGTGCATTTGGAAACATACAACCATTTCTTCCATTATTAGCACAGTTTAAAGTGCCGGTGCGATGACCCGTGAGGGCGTTCTGTACAGGAACAGTTTTACCCTGGTCTTTCCTATATTTCTAGCATTACGTCCTGAGGATACATTTAGAGCCTTCATATGATGAATTGCACTTTTAGTGGACACACAACGTTATTACGAGTAGAACAGTGCTTCGTTCATTAATATCTTATAATACAAAGGGATCTGATAATTACATTTTAGGTTCCAGAAAAGTCGGGTGGACCGACGGCTCTTAGCATTTTGTCAACTTTGCTAAACAAGCATTGGCATAGCCAATAGGTCTTGCCTTTGGAACCTTATAAGTATTTAGTTATGCAGTACAATATCCTTGGTGCAACAACATCAACTGTTGCATGTCTAAACACTTATAAGGTACAAAAGGCGAGACCTATTGGCTATGCCAATGCTTGTTCTTTGTTGCTTCAACAGCTATTTACTCATGTGCGACATTGGGAATTGTTTCGTTGCTTTGAATCACTGAACTGCTTTTCGCTTTTGTTTATCCAAGGCACAGGCGAGTCTCAAGTTCATGTGCTTGCCCTTTTAATTGCATATCATACTTTGTTCTGTCAGACAGGAACTTCAGAGTGTCCAGGTCCTCTGACCAATAGAGAATGCTGTGAAGCAGCGTTTCAACACTTGAGCTCCATTATCAGCAGGCATCGCGTGACTCATAGAGTTCATAAAGACACACAGAGCCAGTCAGGGACATGCATGGAGCTGCAATCCAGGAGCATTGTCTCCGCCTATAGCTCTCGCCCTGCAGAGCGAGGTTAGTACTGTTTCCTGTTATTGTAACAGGGTGTGGGATGCGCTGCAGGCGTTGCAACCCAATGAAGGAAAATGTGCTGTATCCTAGGGAGTGAGGATTCACCTCGCCTCTTCAGAGCTGGTGTGCTGCTGAGCACAGTTCCCTTATCACGATTATAAACATTCTATAATGAGTACTCATTAACACCCGCAAGCACTGGGACCCTAATAGTTATGGGGACATAGAGCAAGTAGACGAGTATATCCGTTGGGGGGGATGACATTTCTGAGATGGTGGATATCTCAGTGCAGAGGGTGGTCACCAGTGTCCTAGAACCTCTCGGGAAACAACAACTACTGCTGCCCCCTGGCCAACCCAAACCACTCCCTTGGAGCAAAGACTAAGGTTCCCCCGGGGAAGCACTAGAACCCTAGAGACAGGAAGGTCAAAGTGCCACCTAGGGGAAATTTAAAAGAAAGAGGGAGCTGCCCGGTTGGGGGACACCCTTGATAGGCTTTAAGAGGCCTTCATTTCATGGTCCAAGACCCCCCACGTGGTAAGATAAGTCTGACCCAAGTCCACAGAGCCCCGCCAAACAGCCAGAGGGTGACCCTGTCTCAGAAGACCGGTCAAACTTGGATGATTCCCAGGCTTGTTCAGAGGACGGTAATAATGCGGGAAGCCCTAGAAGCCAGCTCATGACCCTAACTGGGGTGAACAGTGGGTACAGCAGCAACAGAATAAAACCCTGTTTGACATGCTAGACTCTGAGAAGATATTTCACTCCAGATCCTCGAAGTGGAGCCCTACAGAAAAAGTAGCACAGTAATTGGCTGGATGCCTTCACAAACCACTTGAGAAGGAGGCCAGGAACCGCCTTTGGGTGGAGTGCCCCTGACAAACACTGAAGAGCAAGGTTGCTCTCACTCAGAAATAAATGGAAGGTAGGCCACCTTTCTGGGCAAATTCATAAAAGATACCAAAAATGATTCACAGGTTCTGGCGTGCTTGTCAAGACAAATTACCGGACATTGCAGAGCCCTTCACTAAAACTATGCACAAGGCTGAGGAGGCCAAAGAATCTCGATCTCCATATCTACACAGACATTCTTTGAAGATGGGCCCAATGGGTTATCATATTTTTAGAGAACGCCAACTGAGCACTATCTATGAAAAGGCACAGATCTCTGCTGAGGATGGTGGATCTCAAGTTGTGGGATTTGGCTTCTTCTGAGGCTGTTTCAGTAGCTCAAGGAGGATTGTTTGGAGACCCCTTCTTGAAAGAGTTGAGGAAATATCCCTCTACCTTCATGCTGTTGGAAAAGGCCCAAACGTCTATAAAGAAAATATTTGGGCAAATGGTTTTAGGAAGGGCCAGGAGAGGAAGAGGATGTTCAACTGGCCATCTCCACGACCAAGGTCCTCAAAGAAGGCAAGGATCTAAAAGAGGGCCAGTGGCAAGACCATAACTGGGTTAGAGGTTTCTTCCCCTCAAAAGAGGCTTTCAGAAGCCACAGAAACAGATGATTTTTCTGAGGGATCAGCAACAGCACTAATAGTGGAGGATGTACCGGTAAGTCTAATTTCAACTGCAGTGGTACAACATGGGTGAAGGCTACCAAAGTTCTCCCACTAATGCATGAATGCTCCAGTCGGTCTTGAGGTTCAATTTGAATTTTACAGATCACCTAGGCAGTGGCAGAGACTGAGGCTGATCACATTCTTAGACAAAAATTCCAAGGTTATAGATCAACAGGTTCATTACTTGATGATGGAGCAATATTTTCCTAGCGTGTTCACCCGAGAGGATTCCTGACCACTATCATCTTGGTGATGAAAAAGTATAAGTGCCATAAGGCTGTAATCAAAATCAGAGACTTCAACACGTTTTTGCTCTTACCGCATTTCAAGATGGAGTGGTGCTGGACTTGGCCCTTTTTGCAGGGTCATCCCTGAACTTTTTGCCTTCCTCCTATATTTTTTCTGACCTGTTGTTGGCTGTTTTATGACTCTGGGCACTTTACCACTGCTGATCAGTGCTAAAGTGCATATGCTCTCCCTATTGTAAATTATTGTATGAATTTGTGATTCCATGATTGGTTGGTTTGGTTTACCTGTCAGACCCTAGTACAGTGCACCAGGAGTGCCCAGGGCTTGTAAATCCAAATGCTGCTGGTGGGCTTGCAGCACTGGTTGTGCCACCCACAGAAGCAGCCTGTAAAAGTGTCTAAGGTCTGCCATTGCAGAGCCTGCGTGCAGTCTGGTACTGTCATGCTGACTGGGCAAGTGCACTCACTTGCCAGTCCCTAAACCTTCCATTTTCTTCATATCTGACACCCCTATGGTAGGCCCAAGGGCAGGGTGCGTTGTAAGGATAAGGTAGGACATACCCTGGTGTGTGTGGCATGTTTTAATAGTGAATTACAGCCATTTTCGTTTTTCACTATTGCAAGGCTCTCTGTTCTCCATAGGCCAGAATGGGCAGTTTGGTTATTACATCTTATAATCCTAACTGACTCAGAGAACATGGTAGAAATTCGAATTTAGTATGCCTGAACTCAGGATGATCAAATACATCTTTTAGTAAAGTTGGTTTTAACATTCTGTGTTTGAAAATGCCACTTTTAGAAAGTAGGCATTTTCTTGTCTAACCATTCAAAGCTGCCTCTGCTAGGCTGTGTGTATTCCTTTTTCTGGAGTTTGAGTGACAGGGCTGGGGAATTCCAGGAGACAGGGTGAGGTGTCCCAGTGGTGAATAGAGATATCTGCATCCAGATGGGTGGGAGGAGTTGCACCTGGGACCTGAATAGGGCTGTGCCTGCCTTCCACAATGCTGGCTCCACCTCCTGGGGAGCGGCTGATGTCTCTGCCCTGCACAGTGAATGAAGAGAAGGAATCCTGTCAACAAAGTGCTCCAGTGCTGTACTTGCCTTCCACAATGCTGGCTCCACCTCCTGTGGGGCATCTAATGTTTCTGCCCTGCACTGTGAAAGGAAAGGAGAAGCCTGGTAAACAGAGTGCTCAGGAACTGGTTTGGACTGGGCAAAGGCCCCTCTGCCTTCAGAGGACAAAGGATTTCTGGGTATAAATATTGGGACCCTGATCCCAAGAATTTAGATCACTTTGGGAAAACAAGAAGAACCTCTGCTGAGGGAGGAACCAGAAGAAGCTGAGGAGGAACCTGGGGGTTGGCCTGCAGTGGTTGCCTTACTGCCAAAGAGAAGAGAAAGGAACTTTGTGTGTACTTTTGCTCAACTTGTGAAGGATCTCCATGGGCTTGGAAAAGAGCTTAAGTCTCAGGAACAACAGACTTCACCCAAGCTCCCCAGAGTTCTTTGGAAATGCCTGCTGCTGTTGTTGGGCCTTCTGAGGGACTGCGTGTCGCAAGGAGCTGGAAGCGCGACTCAAGAAGGAGAAGCGTGCCGCCGTCGGAGCTGTTGTCGTCGCATCTCGTAAAGTGTGTCGCCGCTGCAGCATCGCATCGAGCGGAAGTGTCTTGCATCATCCAGGAAGTGTCTCGCAACGCCGAAGAAGCGTGTCGCCATTGCAGCCATCGTAGCTGACGCATTGCACCGCATCAAGAGAAGAGTCTCGCATCGAGGAAGAAGCGTGTCGCCATCGCAGCCATCGTAGTTGTCGCATGGCACCACATCAAGAAAAGCGCCTCGCATCCACGGAGAAGCGTGCCGACGTCGGAGCTGCTGTCGTCGCATCAAGTAAAGGGGTGTCGCCGCTGCAACGTCGCATCGAGCGGAAGCGTCTCGCAAACGTCGGAGAAGAGTGTCGCTGCCTAAGCCGCTGTTGTCGCATCGCGTAAAGGGTGTCGCCGCTGCAGCTGAAGCATCAAGTCGAGTCTTCTCGCAACATCGGAGAAGCGTAACGTGATAAGGGCATGGACTACTGTTTTCTGGGTGGCATTAGGTAAAATCCAAAGGATCTTCCTAAGCCATTTTAGAATGGTAAAACAAGTGGCTGTGACCTTGACTGCTTGATGGTGCATCGTCAGGGAATTGTCGATATAAAAGCCCAGGTTACGGACATGATCTACTGGCCGCGGAAGAGCACCCATCTCATCAGGCCAGTGATACGAGCCCCAGAGGTCTTTCTTTTTACCCAGGATTAGGACCTCGGTTTTATTGCCATTTAGCTTCAGGTATTTCTGGCTCATCCATATTGAAATTTGTCGAAGACCCATCTGAAGACCAGAGGAAGAGCATGAATCAGAATTGGAGGGTGAAAAGATGATCTGAGAGTCATCTGCATATGTAAAGAGGGTCAGACCAACTTGATCGGCAATGTCCGCTAATGGCCTGACGTATAAATTAAAAAGCAAAGGACTAAGTACAGAGCCTTGGGGAACCCCAAAAGGTGACGAGTGGACATTAGAGCTGTCTGTAGCAGAGAAAACCTAAAAGGTACGATCTTCCAAGATGGAGACAAGCCAATCCAGGGCTGAGCCACGGATACCGAAGGACCTCAACGTGTTGATTAATATAGGATGGAAAATAGTATCAAACGCAGCGCTCAGATCTAACAGTATGAGCGCGACTGTCTCTCCAACATCCATGTGAAGGCGTAGCCTCTCAGTGACTCCTAGTCCTAATCCTCCTTTCCCTGATCTCTTTCCTCTGCGGGGCTTGTGTTTGGATTTGATCGTCTGGGTTGTGCCCTGTTGCCCTTCCATATTCTCTGTACCTTGTGTAAAAAAGAGGAGGAGTTAACCTGCCTGTTGTCAGCAAAGGTGCTAGCATTGTCAGCCTCACTGTCACTGGTAAGGGTAGCATTCAGAGCTCGATTAAATTGAGATTATCCCCTGTCTATTAGTTTTCCCTGTCTCATTTCCTGTCTGGAACCGCTGATCATATTTCTTGTCGAGTGTACTTATTGTGTCCCAACATTGTAGGACACAAACATGTAAGATTCTATGTAACACATTGTGTCACAAGTCATTTTCCATGTTCAATTCCAGCCCTGAAGAAGTCAAGGGTTATACACCCGATGACGCAACATGTGTTGGCTGGCCTGTGAAGTGACACACCATTAAATCTACACTTCAAGAAAGAACACTTTGTCATCATTCTTAAACAACGATTACCTTTAATGTTGTATTTACTCATATGCATGTGCACGGGACTTGTTGTTATATATAGACGGACCTGTGTCCAGAATTGAGGGCTTAGGGGTTTTCCCTCACCTGTTGCACCGCATCGATAACCTTCCTTTTGCTATATCCACGACACTAGGCAAGCGCCATATCATACCCTGTGATAATTAACACCCCTTTTTGTCTCCTTGTATCTTCTGCTATAGATATACTAGAACAAGATCTGTCCATACTACAACACGGACAGTCTCAGTTACGTTCTATTATGTTATTACGCTGGACACTGCAATCATTGCGCAGGTTATGTGCCTTGGCATTTTATCAACAGTACGTCCTTGTTTTCTGCTATACAATCTGACAGAAAAACAGATGAAAATGGCAGAAAGAAGAGCAAAATATACAATGCTGTGCATTGAAAAACTGGATAGGTTAGCCTTTACTGTGACGGAATCACCTTCCACAGAGTGGCTGGTCCATGGCCATATTACATTACCGGTCACAACTTTGCAGTTTCAGTACTGTCTAGAACAACAACAGACAGGTAGATATGAGGAAATGGGTAGGGAATATATCAAGGAATCTTGGGAATTGCCGTACAGATTTTGATGCACGAGTGGGGATCGAGAAGTGTTTCTAAGTGGTACAAACTGCGAGATCCCTTTAAGTGGATCTCTCATATGCCAGGATATTATGTTATACGGGGCCTGCAATGGTTCGGTAGCAAACCTGTCCTGCCATCTGGGGGGTACCCCAGCAGCCGTGATTACTCCGGTATTTAAGCTTCTCTCAAATGGAAGTTACTTGATGCTGAATGATCAAAGTTGTTGTGGCATGCGTCTCGGCATCGCATATCTAGTAACCGTGAGCTCCAGGGTTACTTGCTGTATGCAAGTATTGTTTCCACCAACACGTGCAGTCAGGGAGGCACCACTATGGCTTTTGCTAAATGTTTCTCTTATACGGTTTGATACTCTGAGCAGAATGAAAGCCATGCTTCTACAGAAAACCGTGCCCTTAACCTCCGGCCGCTAGACATTTGACATCCAGATCGCAAGGTCCTCAGCCAAGATACAGGCTCTCATACGTACAAACTGACCCTTCCATTTCGCAAAAATGGTAAATCGTATCTTTAACATGTCTGATACGACAGGTATAGTCCACCTATATAAGACCATAGGTTCGGGACTGGGCCCCCGGGAGACCCATTGTTTCAAGAATAGGGGGTCCCACTGAACGCTTGGCTGAATATGTGGATCTCTTTCTTGGACCTCTGGTCTGGAATCTTCTATCATATATAAGAGATACTAAGCACGTACTGAGCATACTGGCTGATTTCACGTGGGAAGAAGGCATGACCCTCGTGACCTTAGATGCGGTTTCACTTTACACAAGTATCAAACCAGACTGGAGTATAAAAACAATCTCACATTTTCTAAACAAAAGATCTGCATCGCAGTGGCAACATACAAACATGCTGCTGGCCATGATGAACTTGATTCTTGATAACAACATCTTAATTTTTGAGACAAACAAAAAAAGAGGTGTAGTTATGGGTTCTAAATTTTCACCCAGTTTTACGAACCTCTTCATGGGCTGTTTGGAAGAGGATTGGATTTGGGGTCCAAAAGGCAGTCGGTTCAATGATTCAATTCTTTTCTGGGGTCGTTCCATTGACGACTGCCTTTTAATATGGACAGGACCACAGGACAAACTTGATGACTTCTGCTCCTATCTGAACACGAACACATATAATATGCGCTTCACATACCAAATGAGTAACTTGAGCATCACCTTCTTAGACATTGATATCTTTATCAGCCATAACACCTTACAGACCCGCCTATTTTGTAGGGATACTGCATGTAACTCTCGTCTTCATGCTCACAGCGCGCATCCCTTGCACCAGATCCGCGCAATTCCCTTTGGTGAGTTCACTAGAGCCAGAAGGAATTGCAGCAGTGATCAGGAATTTGAAAGCTGCCTGTCAGGTCTGAGCAGACTTTCCATAATTCTGTGCTAAGGTGTCCCTATCATAAGTTTGGGAAGGTTTCTAGACTTGCCCTTTCACCTTATACTTCGAGAGAATTGGTGGCTAGACGCTTGTTTGGCAGAGTACATTTAACATGGAGGGCAGTTGCAGGTAGTTAGCGTTCTAGTGTTTCCCTCCCTTTAGCCTGACAGCCACTCTGTTATTGTTTACGCACTGCAGCTGCTCTGCGCACTTCAACTGTCAAACCTTCAGAGGAGGCAGGTTCTGCACTGTGCTCCTCAGTGACTGGAGTTTCTCTTCAGAGACTTGAATATTTTGGGAGTTCCTGAAGCAGCGAGGAGTGTGAGGAGTTTTAAGCCTGTGTCTGAGACGTATTACTGCTGGTGAGGTTATTTATTTCTTGAAGCAGTTCTAGCCAGCACCGGTTCTTGCGCTGAACATTCCCTTTGTGAGGCAGTCTTCATCTTCAGAAGGAATTCAGTATTTTGAATAGCGCTCAGACTGAGTTTATGAATTTTCCTACAATAGACTGTTTGTTCATTCATCGCTAAAGGACAGAATCTCCAATTATTAATAGAGACATATTACTAAAGATTTGCTCCAGAACTAAGGAGAAGACTGAGATAAGGAAAAAAAGACTTTAAGTTGTTTAGAATCCTACTTGCTCTTTATTCTTCTAAGTTAGTTTTTAGCCTTAGCATTAGAACAGAATACTACTTAGTTCTGGTGTCAAGTGACCTTCAAAAAACATATCAGCAAGCAGAGTTAAAGTCTACAATCATCATAACTCGACTGTATATATTAAATATATATATATATTATACTTACCAACCACCAAGTCAGCATCCTTTCAGGAAGAATACCTAAAAGAGAAGGAGAAAGACAGTTAATTCATTTGGATTGTTTCAACTGGTCAATTCAAGTGCTTATTTACTAAACTCCAGTAAGAAAGGTTGCATAAGATTTTCTAACAGTATAGAGAGAGTCAAAATCCACTATCAGACAGGTAAAGAAAAGTTAAATGTGATGTTAAATTGTTAGATTCTCAAAAGGGTTTTCTGGACATAGTAATTCTCTGCTTGTCATTGCAGGTGCAGATACTCCCCTGAGGGATACAGCGAGGGCACCAGAGTGGCAGTCTCTCTTGTTATTTTCCCATTCCCCTTTCCCCCCGTTTCTGAGTCCAGAGGCTATTCTGGTTCAGAGGTGTTGGGGAGTTGGGATTTATACTCCATTAGGACTTCGGCCTTCTGCTCCCATGGACTTCAACAGGTTCAGGTATCGATTCTTGACACTGCCTCTTAGCCATGAAAGCAAGAGTCAAACACAGGGGTTACACACACCTGAATCTCACCCAAGCTGAAACCAGAATCAGACATATTCGTTGGGAAGAAACTATTCGTGACAAAGTATGTAAAACAGAAAAAATGACAGTAAGACTAGTCACAGACTTTAATGACTTCAGCAGGGTATTATCCAAGAGTTTAAATAAACATTGGAAATTGCTCACCAATGACACAGCGCTAGCAGAACATATCAGTAAGAATCCACAAATCACCTACAGAAGGGGTAAAACGCTCAGAACCAGACTTAGTCCCAGCTACCCGAGAACAAAACAAGGACACATGGCTAACAGCACGCACCCTGGGCTTTTATAAATGTAGTTCATGTGGAATCTGCAGATGGGCTTCCGACCGAAAGACAGGTTTCACTGGTCCTGACAAAACATATGACATCGGACACAACATAAACTGCAACACAAAATTTGTGGTATATGTACTTGAATGTACCTGTGGTGGGCACAATCGAGACCCTCAGGGAAAGAATAGGTGAACACTTCAGAGCTCTCAAACAACAGGACACCAGATACCCAATGGCATCACATATGTGGGAGTGTTCATCCCAAGGATCACACTAATGTTTTCTTTTCTACGGAATAGACATCACTGCACCCAGTCTGAGGGGAGGGAACAGGGACGCTCTGAGGCCCTTTAGATCATGCGCTTGAAATCCTATGGTTTTAACAGCGACCGGAAGATGCATTATTTTCTGGGAGACTAGGAGCATTTTGAATTACCTATCTGCAGGTTGTTTCTAATTCACTGTATGACTTCATGCACTCTATCTATAATGCCCTTTGCAATGGTCTTTATGTCAGACTATACTAGATTCATCACTTTTTATTTCGTGTTTGCTATGTTTAAGATTTACAAGAATGACATATGACGTGGTTTGCATGAGAAGTGTTGCAGTAATCATTTGTTTCCCAAATAACTGTCCGCTTTTACCCTGATCTCTGTAATTTCATTGCTGATTCATTATCAATTGAAAGTATAAGTAATGCAGCCTGACGTGGCCACATCAACACTACTGTGTAGTGGCAGCGTTATTACCAATACTACCATGTCAAGGGAATGTGTTTCTTTAATTGTGTTTTTTTCAGTCGTTTACAATGTAATGTTCATCACGCAGGCATTTTGATTATCCTGATGCATTGAACGTTCTCCCTTCCGAAAATCATGTGAAATGACATTATCATGTGATCTTGTGATAATTGTTTTAAATTATGTTGTAGCCCCCTCGATCTTCAAAACCTTTTGCACCTCAGGCATGTATTGGAAATAAACACACTGCATGCCAAAACCGTCGCTGCACACGCAGCTGCGCGAGCGTTCTAAAGCGGATCTAGCGTTCTAGTTGTTTTGCCGTTTGCGGCCTTAGAAATCACTTCTGGGTCGCATCTCATTGAGGGCCATATTATCAAGGAACGGCGATAACATTATCGCCGATTAAGCGGCAGGAAACTGCCACTAAAGCGGTGATAATGGGCTTGATAATATGCCCTTGTGAATTCCCATAGAAGCCCAGGTTCTGGTGTGAACCTGGGCTTCTATGGGAATTCACAAGGGCATATTATCAAGCCCATTATCGCTGCTTTGGCTGCAGTTTCCTGCTGCTAAAGCGGCGATAATGTTATCGCCGTTTATTGATAATATGGCCCCGAGTTTCTGGGTGAAACACCGTGCCGGAGTAAAGAGATACAGGGCGTATTCGCCAGAGGTAAGAAACTTAGTTGCTAGTTTGGGTTCGAAAATACTGGTCTTCACTATCAGAGATTGTGTGAGGGTGTCAAAAACAAGGTTTTGACATTTGTGGTACTGAAAATTCTGGACCCGTGTTATAAACATCGTCGTATCATGACGATTTTGGTATCAGCAGACCGAGAATGATTAGAATACTATGCACAAGCATTTTCGTCATATTCGGGGGACGAAATCACCCTGAAATCAGAGTTTCCGTCCTGAACCCTCGATTTCCATTTGAACGGCAGCCATTTTGTGATTGCCCTCACATAGGCCAATGACTAAGGCCAAAAACGAGTCTGAAGGACACATGCACCTTTGCTGACTCCTCTGTGACCTGGGCAAGCTGACTCCACTGCCTGAAGCCAAACCTGTTCGGCCAGTTCCTTTCCCAGTGGCCGAATGAGATTAGTATCAAGGCACAACATATCATAAAACCTTTCATCACACACAAACCATGCCTAATCTTACACACACCTGTCCCTGTTTCTTCCTTCTATGACTTGCTTTATAAGGAGGAGGTGCCCGTTTTTATTGGGGGTCCGTCGATATCTGATGAAAGTACTGAGCCTTGCCGGGTAATTGATTGAGGGCTGGACAAACTGAAATATGGGCTTGTCATCATGACTCTGCTTTTTCTTTGTAGTGAAAATATGTGAATAGTCAACTGTAAAATAAGGAATGTTTGCCTAAAGCATAATATTTTGTATAAAAAGAGAAGGCTGGCTTTGTAAGGTTGAGCAGTCTCCTGAGAATATACACCGTGTTGTACTTCTAGGATGCCTGTCACTGGCTGCAGCCAATAAATACGATCTTTGACTTCACCAAGAAGATTCTGTGTTTCTGTAGTCTGAAACAGGAAGGACTCGAAGTCTTGGGGTGTGTTCCCTGGCACCGCTGGGTTCTGAAAAACCCAGTACTTCAGTTGGCGCCCAACGGTGGGCGATTTCAGCGGTACCGGTCCAAGCCAGAGGTTCGTGAGGAGCTTCGTGTGAAAATTCTGGAGGAAGGCCGCCACTTCATCGACCCCTGTATGTCGACGTGGTCCGAAAGTCTTTGCTGCAAGGTTCCCCGCTTCCCGACGGCTACGAAGGACTGCTGCCCTGACTATCGCCCTGTTTTGGACCCTTGATGATTGGTAGAGCGAAACGATAGACGAGTCTTCTGGTGACGTCATCGATACCTCAGTTAAGTATAAGTGGAGCGTCTCCCAGTCCTTAGTTTGGTTCTTAATTTGGTATCCCCTTGGGATCTTTGATTTGGAACTTGCAAGTACCAAAGCCGAGGGACTCGTGTATTCACAAGACTATCGTATTCGATAATCCTTTGAAGTTTGAAGCTAGACTAGAGAGCGAAGATGCCTGGTCTTAGCGGACTTGGAAATTTGTTTTGTCTTGGTTGTAATAGGTATTCCCGATTGGAGGACTCGTGTCCGGTTCCTCCGATTGGAACTCCAACCTATGAACTATATGTGAAACATGGCGTAGGCCCCATCACATATAATGAAGTATGGATCCGATACACCAGGAAAGATGGTGTTTTAAAATGGCCCCAATATGGTAGTTTTGACACAGAGATTCTGGATAATCTGGAGGTTAAACTTTTTAAGAAGAAAGTCCGGCCGGCGATGTATGACTCTTTCCGCCTATGGCGTAAGGAAGCCAAACAGAAGGAAATTAAATTAGCAAAGAGAAATAAGAGAGAAAAGGGTATCTCGATAATGCAAGCTGCTATGCAGTTTAAAGATAATGAAGAGGAACAGATGAGTGAGCAGTTGCACAGGCAACGTAAAATGGCGATCGATAAATGTTATCCTGTTTTGCCGCTTCTTCAGCAAGATGCAGCAAAAGAACTTGAGAAAGATCCTTTAATGTCACACTTGTTGAGTTCGCCACCCCCTTATGCGCAGAGTGCTACAGCACCTCCGCAACCTTTAGTTGTGCAACCTCCGGTTATTGTGCCTCAGGTTCTTCCACAGCCGCCAGCTCCTCTTCAGTTGGCTCCTACTCCTATGGCGCAGCCCCCTCAAGGGCCGTCGACTTTGCTACCTGCTCCATCTGTACTTCCTACGACTTTGTCTACTACATCGACTGCCTCCTCTGGTGTTCTTCCTGATACTGCCTCTGCGTCTGCATCGGCGTCTGCCTTGCCTCCCTCTGTTTTTCCTCCTGTTTTTTCGTCAACTTCTCCTTCTGTCCGACAGAGAATGACTGATACTGTTGCTAGCCTTATATTTCCTCTCTTTGGGTCATCTGGTGTGACCCCTGATTCGGAGCGTAAGCAGTCGCGTAGTCAACTGCCTGATTCTCGAGAGAGAGAGAGAAGCGTTTGACCATATGGCGCGTAAATGGGTTACTTACCCTTTAAGATATGATGTGGAGTCTGTTATGGATGTCTTCCGTCAATGGGAAGCACCAAAACAAAGATAAGTTTTTGAGAAAATGTGTGCTTTCCTTTGTGAGGAATTGGAGGATAATGATTTGGAAACCGATCCGCCTGATTTGTGCCGTGTACGGTTTGAGTTTTCAAAGGGCACGATTGTGGGTTCCGATGTTGAGAAAGCAGTTGCGACGTTGTTGTCCTTTAGGAATAAGGATCCTTCTCAGTCACTGTTTGAACATGACTCCTCAGTTAGGAAAAAAGTGTGACAGTACCCAATGAGAGAAGTCCCTCCGGTATGGAAGGACGCCATTGCGGCTGATGCCGCTTAATCAAATTGATGCTGTTCCAGCTCATTTTCAGCGTGTTTGGGTACATGTTCCTTGGAAGCGAGCTGAAGTTTTAGCCCTTAAGCAGACTTTGCCTGACCCTCGTAAAAACCCTGCAGGGTATTATAAGGAATTATCACAGACTGCAGACTCATGCATTATGAATTTAGCCGACATAGACATGTTATTTGGGATTGATTCGCCATACAGATCATGCGCAAGAGTTAGGTGACTCATGGGCTAATATTAGTACTGCAAATGATAGACAAGTTGGTGGTGCCAAGCCTGAGCCTTTGGTAGCAGAACTTCCTGCTAGGATCATTACTTACATGAAAATTTTAATGCCTGCGATGCGTGTGAATTGGGATAAATTGTCTGCGTGTAAACAGAAGAAAGATGAAACAGTGTCTGATTTCTTCACCAGGTTTGAGGAAACATTTATCGACCACAGTGGTCAAGATATGAGTACAGAAGGTGGTCAACGGTTGTTCGTTGACAAGTTTGTGCACAATTTGCTTCCCGAGCTGTGTAAGAAATTGAAAGATTCAGAGAGTTCTTGGGCCATTTTCTCTTCAGCACAAATATTGGCTACTGCACAGTACTACGAAAATAGGGATAAAGATGAGAAGGATAGAGCAGAAAAGAAAACTAAAGAATTAAAGACGAAGGTTCTTTTACAACAGGCGTATCCGCCACATGGTGGTCAGAGTAACTATCAGCAACCTCAACAGTTTCAGAGAAACTCGCAAAGGTTTGAGTTTTCTCAACCACGTGTTCCTGTAGGTCCCAATCAATGTTCATATTGTAAAGAAGAGGGTCATTTCAAGTATCGTTGTCCTATTTTGTTACAGCGTACGAATGGTGCTTCTGGCGCAAGAGGTCGAGGTGTTCAACAAGCTCCTAGAGGTAGAGGACGTGGAATTTTCCCCCAGAACGCTCGTTCCCTTCCGTCTCAGAATTCAATGAATAGTTTTGACCAGCAAAATAACGCGTCTGGTAGGACGGCTCAGTACTATGCTGACGACTACTATGCAGAAGATGAGAATATGGAAGGTAATGATTGCTAGGACAGCCATAGACAAAGAGATTGAGTTGTTTCAGTTCCAGTAGATCAGAGTGGACCTTACGTTGAGGTGATTACATCAGGTGTGTCACAGCCTTTTCTGTTGGATACTGGTGCTACAAAGAGTTCTATTATGCACTCAAAACTCCCTGGCGCACCTTTTTCTGGCGAGATGAATGTTTTGGTAGGTTTTTCTGGCGCCCCGGTTAGGAATCCGATTTCCAGTCCTATGTCCCTTTCTGTTGGACCTTGTGAATTGGAAGCACCCCTTATTCTGACGACAGGTTGTGGTGAAAACTTGTTAGGATTGGATTTGTTGAAAAGATTGTATGCAACATTATATTGTTCTCCTTCGGGAGTACAACTTACACTGGGTAGGAAAGTGATCTCTCCAATGTATTTGTCGAAGGATAAACTTCCGACCGAATTGTCGTTTCTTCCTGATATTCTTTGGGCTATTGGTCCTAATGATGTGGGTCTTTTGGAAATACCGCCATATGTTGTGACATTGAAAGCCAATGTTAAATTGCCACGCATTCCCCAATACAAGATCTCTAGTGAAGATGAAAAAGCGTTGCTAGCGATCACTTTTTGATTGAAAAAGATGTAATTGAAGAGACAAGAGGCAACGTTTGTAATAGTCCTGTTCTGCCTGTTTTGAAACGTACTGACCCTTCTCAGCCACCTGTTTACAGGTTTGTGATTGATCTTAGAGAGGTCAATAAAATAGTTGTGCCACAGTTTCCAGTTGTTCCTGATATCACTGCCCTATTGACTATGATTCCAGCTTCCGCCACCTGGTTCTCAGTGATTGACTTGAAGAATGCTTTCTTCAGCATCCCGATTGCCGAGGAGAGCAGGGATATTTTTGGCTTCAGTTTAGGAGGCCGAAGCTTCCGCTTCAAACGCGCTCCTCAAGGCTACTGTGAAAGTCCATCAATATATAGTCAGGCTTTAAAAACACAGCTTGATGCAATTGTTTTACCTGATGGCGCTACCCTTATTCAGTACGTCGATGATTTGCTAATAGCTGCAGATACTGAGGAGATTTGTAAAGAAGCCACCTTGTCGTTGTTGCGTCATTTGTCTGATTTACATCACAAAGTGTCTCTTTCAAAACTGCAATATTGTCGACAAGAAGTGACCTACTTAGGTCATCTCTTATCGAAGGAGGGAAGGAAACTGACCCCAGAAAGAATTCAGGCAATTGCAAAATTGAGTGTGCCAAGGACACAGAGAGAACTATGTGCTTTCTTGGGCATTACATCATACTGCAGACAATGGATACCAAATTTTTCTTTGCTGGCCAAACCTTTGGTAGCATTGACCTGTAAAGATACACCGAATCCCGTTCTGTGGTCTGAAGATTGTCAGAAAAGATTTTCCGAATTGCGTAATGCATTGTGTTCGGCTCCTGTGTTGGGTACCCCCGACTACAGTAAGCCCTTTACACTGTATGTCCATGAGAAAGAGGGTTGTGCATTGTCAGTGCTGACACAGTCTTTTGGAGACAAGCAGCGTCCATGCGCGTATTTTTTGTCGACTTTGGATCCGGTAGCTAAATCATTGCCGAGTTGCTTGAGAGCCACAGCGGCAGCAGCTGTTTCTATTCGACAGTCTGCTGGGTTAGTGATGAATAATATGTTGATTGTGATGGTTCCACATGCAGTGGACACGTTGTTAAACAGAACCAAGACACAGCACTTAACTAGTGCTCGATTGTCAGGTTACGAGTTGACACTGTTAGCGAGTCATGTGCACATAAAGAGGTGCAATATGTTGAATCCAGCCACGTTGTTGCCGATTTCAGTAGAGACAGATGATGTTGAACAGCATGATTGTTTTCTTAGGACAGAAGAAGAAACGAAAGGGAGAGTAGATCTTAAAGATACTCCTCTTGTAAAGTGTTATGGTACCTTATGGGTGGATGGTTCATGCTTCAAGCTTCCGAATGGTGATACGACTGCAGCATATGCTGTCACGACTTTGCATACGATTGTTGAAGCTGCACGTACACCACATAATTCAGCTCAAGCAGCAGAGTTGATTGCACTTACGAGTGCGTGTGTGTTATCGAAAGGAATGAAAGTGACCATATATACCGACAGCCAGTATGCGTTTGGTGTGGCTCATAGTTTTGGACGATTGTGGAAAGAACGTGGGTTCCTGACTTCGCATGGAGCTAAGATTCAGCATGGTCAGTTGGTGAATGAGCTTCTTGAGTCACTGACCTTGCCGCTACAAGTTGCGATTGTGAAATGCAGTGCACACAAGAAGGTTACTGATGATGTTGGTCGTGGCAATGCATTTGCTGACAAAATCGCAAGAGAAACAGCAAAAGATGTGATGAATCGAATGTATGTTGCAGGCCCTGCAAGATGGGTTGGTGACGTTGGAATGTGTGAAGATACGATAGAGAGTGTGAAGTCTCTTCAAGCTGAAGCTTCAGAGAAAGAGTTGAGTGTGTGGAGAGAAAGTACGGGTAAATTGGATGAAAATGGTTGTTGGGTTGACTTGTCAGAACATCAGCGATGGTTGTTACCCGATGCGTATGGGCTTGCAGTGGTGACAATGGCTCATGGAATGGCCCATATCAGTGTGAAAGGGATTTGTAAGTTGTTGGCTCCAGTATGGCAAAATGCTGGAATTCCTAAATGTGCAGAGAATGTGGTCAAGAATTGCATGGTGTGTCTGAAATACAATCCTGGTAGGGGAACCCCAACTCCAGCTGGTCATTTTGCGCCTCCAACGTATCCGTTCGAGGTTTTGCAACTAGATTTCATCCACATGGAAAGGTGCAACAATTTGAAATACGTACTCGTTGTTGTTTGTGCCTTTTCAAGATGGATAGAAGCATATCCCTTAAAAGACAACACTGCCTTATCCACAGCTAAAGCCCTTGCCAAAGAATTCTTCCCTAGGTTTGGAATGCCGAGAATGGTCTGGAGTGATAATGGGAGTGAATTTGTGGGTCGAGTGATGAAAAAAGTATGTGAGGGGCTAGGTATCCAGCAAAAATTCCAAGCTGCAAATCACCCCCAATCAGCTGGACTAGTAGAGTGCTATAATGGCACGCTAAAACTGAAATTGGCAAAGATACAAGCAAGCTCTGGTCTTAAATGGCCTGAAGCTCTGCCTTTAGCACTCCTATCAACAAGAATGACTGTGCATTCGCGAGTGGGACTTAGTCCCTATGAAATTGTGTTCGGCCGCCCGGCGAACATATGGGGAGTGCCAAGGCCGACAAAATTCAGTGAGATCAAACACCCTGTACTGCTTGATTATTTGTATGAATTGACGGCTAAATTGCGTGTTTTACACCAACAGGTTCACGGTACTCTGCCTCAGGTCTCTGAAGCTCCAGGACATCTTATCGATCCTGGATCATGGGTGCTGGTCAAGAACTTCCAGCGGACAAAGAATGACCAGCCCCGTTGGACCGGCCCCCACCTTGTCCTTCTCTCAACAAGATCAGCTGTTCGAGTGGAAGGGAATAAGAACTGGATCCACGGCGTACACTGCAAGAGGGTCCCTTTGCCTCTACCGTACGACCGGTGGGTCCAGGAGGGGATCGCTGACTCTGAGACTGAGACCGTGTCTCGTTTTCTGCCTTTTAGCGATGCTCGTGCAAAAGGAACAATTTCTGAACGAGAAAGTGACAATATTTTGCAAGAAGCTGTGCCACCGTCAATTCGATTGAACACTACAGAGCCTGAACTCTTGTTCCAGAACCAGACAGTACCTGGGAAAAGCCGTTATAATTTGAGACCGAGAACTATGGACAAATAAAAAATTCTTTTTCTTTGCTATTTTTGAAAGTGCAGCTCTCTCATCTGAGAAACTTTCTTATTTTTGTTTTTCGAACCGCCATCCGGGTTCAGCTGTAGGGTCGTGGTTGCCCAAGTCTTTGGAGTGCAGCTGAAGACGTTAGGTCGACAGTTCTGGTCGGTCTAAGGGAGTTGCCCTGGACTGACAGAAGCATTCCTTAGCATAGAACACACTACCACCGCGAGCAGCAATTAGAGAGGATGGAGTTTTTCGAGAATGAGAGACCTGCCAAACAGATGGACTTTAAAGCCAGAATGTGTATAATGATGACAAAGAAACGATTTTTGATATTATGTATTTTCATGTTGCTTAGTGTAATAACGTTTTTAATGGGATATGTTTTATTCTCTTTTCAAGTGACATTTGCACCCACTACACAGCCCATACCTCCTTCTACTGTTTCCTCGCATTCTTTTCACCCTCTGCCTGAACACGAGTCCGCTAGAAGATTAGAATTTGTCAATAATTCATTCGTTCAGCTTCTACACCAACACCAATTAGTAGTGAACACAACTAACTGTTGGATGTGTGGTCTTATGCCTCATACTACTGATAAAGGTATCCCTTATCTGGTCCTGCCTTTCAGCCATAATGGTTCTGTGTGGGCATATAGAACGATGTTCATATACGCTCATGAAGCCAACCCCCTACGTTCTGTGAAAGATAATCCTAAGAATAGTGCTCTAGTTAAGGGTATAGTAGATATGATTAGGGAAGATATTTCCTATGAGACTATCCCGAGAGATGAGACACTAGCATATATTGGATGGAACATAACAGGATATGGAGTCACTCTGAGTGAGAACCAGCGAGCAAAGAGATCCTCCCCGATTTGGATTGTACCCCATCAGGGTCACCTATGTCTGCAAGGTAATGGCAAGAATCCCAGAGCTCAGTTAGGGAAAAGTATCTGCACTGAAACATATGTTTTTGCGTCTCAGACTTCCCCTTCGTTCCTAGCAGCTAAGGGTACCTATTTCATCTGCCATAATAGAGCCTATACATGGTTGCCCCCTGACTTCTCAGGCACATGTTTTGTTTCGTTCCTGTTGCCTCCCACCTACACGGCCGCGGCAGATTACCATAAGACAAGGATAGTTAGAGGTGTCATCATTAAAGAAGACACTACAGGACAAGAATTTGGAGATTTCGTAAAGGGTTTTCTGCCGTTGTGGGGGCCTATGGTTAACAGCAGGAACATAAGGCAATTGACAAGGGTGGTTGAATCCACGGTAGATGAAACCGCCGGTGCCCTTAGTAATTTGACTGCTGAGCTCCAGTCGGATCGCCTTATGACTCTTCAGAACAGGGTCGCATTAGACGTCATACTTGCAGACCGAGGTGGGGTATGTAAAGTGATCCAATCAAGTTGCTGTGTTTTCATTCTAGATAACGCTCCAACAGTTTACCAGGCCATTTCCAGACTGCATAAGATCTCTGAATCTATTCACATGGATAAAGGAGATTGGTCATTGTTGGGGTGGTTCTGGGAACTGATATCCGCCTGGGGATGGAAGATTCTGATAGTCATTGGGATGATCTTAGCCATTCTTTTCCTGTCCTGTCTGTGTGTACAGTGTGCTCCTGCAATATGTGGCCTCTGTGCTACATCGTGTGTAAGGAAACTTGTATCAAGAGACGAGCTAAGTAATAGGATGATGCTACTGCAACATCTCAACGACTTTATGAATATAGACCTGGACTCAGATTAGCGTGAGTGTAGGTTATTGCCTATGTAAGGGCAAAAGGAGGGTCTGTGGTACTGAAAATTCTGGACCCGTGTTATAAACATCATCGTATCATGACGATTTTGGTATCAGCAGACCGAGAATGATTAGAATACTATGCACAAGCATTTTCGTCATATTCGGGGGACGAAATCACCCTGAAATCAGAGTTTCCGTCCTGAACCCTCGGTTTCCATTTGAACGGCAGCCATTTTGTGATTGCCCTCACATAGGCCAATGACTAAGGCCAAAAACGAGTCTGAAGGACACATGCACCTTTGCTGACTCCTCTGTGATCTGGGCAAGCTGACTCCACTGCCTGAAGCCAAACCTGTTCGGCCAGTTCCTTTCCCAGTGGCCGAATGAGATTAGTATCAAGGCACACCTGTCCCTGTTTCTTCCTTCTATGACTTGCTTTACGAGGAGGAGGTGCCCGTTTTTATTGGGGGTCCGTCGATATCTGATGAAAGTACTGAGCCTTGCCGGGTAATTGATTGAGGGCTGGACAAACTGAAATATGGGCTTGTCATCATGACTCTGCTTTTTCTTTGTAGTGAAAATATGTGAATAGCCAACTGTAAAATAAGGAATGTTTGCCTAAAGCATAATATTTTGTATAAAAAGAGAAGGCTGGCTTTGTAAGGTTGAGCAGTCTCCTGAGAATATACACCGTGTTGTACTTCTAGGATACCTGTGACTGGCTGCAGCCAATAAATACGATCTTTGACTTCACCAAGAAGACTCTGTGTTTCTGTAGTCTAAAACAGGAAGGACTCGAAGTCTTGGGGTGTGTTCCCTGGCACCGCTGGGTTCTGAAAAACCCAGTACTTCACATTGTTCTGTTATGGTCTTAATTACAGCTTTTCCTACGGCGGATGGCGCCACGTTTTCTTTTATCTTGCCTAATGAGGCGTCCTGGCATATAACTTGGAAGTATATAAATGTGGCACACACATATAGATTCACCGACAGAAGTTGAATATTATTACCTTCCTTAAGAGGTAGGAAGAGGATGTGGTTTCCGTTTTTGACTGGTAAATTGATACTGACTCTTGGTTCGGTCGTAAAAGAATTGTGGGATTAGATTACAGCACACTAATGGGAGTTATTATACAGATTTACTGAAGAGCTAAAAGAAGAGAACGCACGCATCTGAGTGATTGTTAGGACCCGCTGGGTTAGAATTATCACCAGTTGAAAGGTGAGCTACACATATCAGCTGCAGTACATAGTATGGTATGCAACACTTACTGTGTTATTATGTTATGTATCTAAGACGGGCACTCACTTACCCAAGTGCCTTTTTGTTTGTTCCAGGTCCAAAGACTTGCTATACTCTACTTGAGGTAGGCTTGCTGTTAGATCTGGGGGTCTCTAGTTGGCAGGGTAGGTACCACTGTCCAAGTAGGGATCCTTGCTTCTAGTCAGGGAAAGGGGGATACACTGTTAAGATAACCCCTGCTCACCCTCTAGGTAGCTTGGCCTGAGCAGTCTAGGCTATCAAAGGCAATGTGTAAAGTATTTGTACCAACACTCACAGTAACACAGTGAAAACACCACAGATTTACTCCACACCAGTTTTAGAAAAATAAGGTATCTTTACTAAAAACTTCACAAGACCAAATACTACAGACAAACCAACATATAATTCAAAAAGGTTACTTTAAAGATAGTTCAAGAGTTTGCAGAAAGTACTCCAGGATGTAAAAGTCAGTGTCCTGCACAATGCGACTCTCAATGCACAAAATGCGACACTTTCGTGCCCAACAGTACCTGTAGTTGCGATAAGGTTCCCAAAAGCTATAACAAGGAAGCTTGCAAAGGCGATGCAATACTCCTGAGATCCTGGGGAGGCTTTGCAGCAGCCCTGCTTCACGCAGCAGGGGTGGATGCGCCGGCTCCGATCTGTAAGGGGAGGATGCGATGACTTTGGCCTTCGTTGCGTAGGTTTCTTAGGGGGAAGCTTCACGCACAGGTTCGATGCGACACTCTTCGATGTGGTGCGATGCGTGGCGCAGCGTTGCCTTCCGGCGCCGCAACTCTCGATGCGCCACGGAACGGGACTCTGCGTCGACGCACGCAGCGATTGGAGACTTTTCACGCACCGGCAGTGGTGCGGCCCGCAAAGCAATGAAATTTTCCTCGCACTCTCGTCTTGCGACACGCAATCGGATGATGCGTTGGGTACCAGTCACTCTTGTTCACGCTTCTGCTTCCCAGCTCCCAAACACAGCAAAACGACCTCCTGAGGCCCCAAGACTGGGCAAGCACTCCAAGGCAGGTCAGAACTCTCTCAGCAGAGTTCCAGGGGAGCTGGTGGTGAAGTCCTTTTGTTCCTGGGACTTCTTAACATGGAGCCAGCTCTTCTCAGGCCCTTGGAGATCAGAATCAAAAGAAGGGGACACAGCAAAGTCCTTCCCCTCTCCTTGGCAGCAAAGCAAAACAGCAAGCAGGCAGTCTTCTCCTCTTCAGTCCTTTCAGCTTTCTCCTTGGCAGAGGTTTCTTCTTAGTTCCAAAGTGATCTAAAGTTTTAGGTGTCTGGGGTCCTCTTCTTATACCCCTCCAAGCCTTTGTCTCTCTTTGTTCCAGTGGGGGGATTCCCCTGCTCAAACCGGTTCCTGGGTGTGCTCTGCTCTGGAGCACCTGGTTCCTTTCAGAGTGAGGGGCAGGGTCGTTAGACGCTCAGCAGGAGGTGGAGCCTTCTTTGTGCCAGCAGAGGCAGAGTCCTCAGCCTGGCCAGCAGGGGGTGGAGCCAGCTTTGTGTTTGGCAGGGACAGCCCTATTCAAACCCAGGGACTACTCCTCCCACCCATCTAAAGCAGATCTCCCTATTCACCCTGCTGCTGACTCATCCAGGCTCCTGGAGGCACCTGGCCCATCACATGACACCCTTCAGCCAACCAGCACACAGGCACACAGGAAGGTTAAACAGGAGAATAGCTACTTTCTAAAAAGTGCTATTCTCACACAGTGAATTTAAAAACCATCTTGCTAAAAAGATGTATAATTAAATTCTGAACACAGAGATACCAAACTTGGATTTTCTATCTTGCCCTTATGGGAAGATAAGCATGTAAACAGCCTTCCCCATTCTATCCTATGGGCAAGATAGCCTCTCAGCAGTGAAAAACGAAAATGGCTGTAATTCACTACCAGGGCATGTTACACACCTCAGTACATGCCCTACCTTTCAGATACACTGCACCCAGCCCAGGGGGGTACCTAGGGCCACCATAGGGATGCCTTACATGTACAGAAAGGGAAGGATAAGGCCTGGTCAGTGGGTGCACTGGCCAGGTCGACATGGCAGTCCTGGACTGCACATAGGCACTGCAAGTGGGCCTAAGACATCATTTTAGCGCTACTCCTGTGGGTGGCACAATCAGTGCTGCAGCCCACTAGTAGCATTTGAATCACCAGCCCTGGCACACGCAGTGCACTTTACTAGGGGCTAACAGGTGAAACAAATATGCCAATCATGGATAACCAATCAATATAACAATTTATACGGAGAGCATATGCACTTTAGCACTGATCAGCAGTGGTAAAGTGCCCAGAGTCCTATTGCCAACAACCACGGGTCAGAAAAAATAAAGGAGGAAGAAGCAAAAAGTTTGGGGATAACCCTGCAAAAAGTGCCGTTTCCAACACAACCCCCTTCCAGCCTAAAGCCAGGGTAGACCAAGCGATACCTCGATGGGATTCCCTGCTTAGGGCGATAGAACACGGAAACTGGCCCACACAGCAGAGCACTATTCCTGTTCTACGCCTTCCTGAACCCGGTTGGATCTCTCCATCCATACTCTCAGGGTCCACTACGCCAACCCATATGGAACCCTTCTCTTCACCTGTGGACACCACCTGTGCAGCACCTAGCCTTAACTTGCTCACAGATGTGTCCCAACAGACAGCCAGCAAGCCGCAGTGACCAGTGACAGTGGTCAGGGATGAGACCCAGGCCTTATGCCTCTCAGGGCCCTCAAACCCCTGTGGCGTCAGAAGGAGGGGGGCAGTAGCCCCAGGTGCTCCGCACCCTTCGTCCACTTCCTTTCCTGTCAGGTCTGGTCTGACAACCTGGCACTGACCCACCAGCCCCGGGCCTGTATCCGGCGGCTGGACAGGAGGCTGGGATGGACCGTTCCATACCTGTTCCTCCTCTTCCTTGGGCCTCTGTACCCTCCCACCTGGAGCGGTACCCCCTTCTAGAATAGTCAGGGCACCTGTGGCAGGTGTCCTGCACCATTCGCCCACCAGTTCGGGGGTTCTATCCTGCAACTGGGACTCCAGGTCAGGGGGACACCCTGGACCTGGCCCTCCAACCTAGGGTCTAAACCCTCTAGGTGAACCGGGGTCAGAGGCGAGGGCTCCCTCCCTCTGCACCCCCTTCCAGAATTCTGCACCCTCCCACTTGGAGTGGTACACCTCAAAGACAAACTGGTAGAGACACTGCTTACAGATGTCCCTCCCTCCAGTTCAGGACCTCTCTCCAGCAACTGGTCTCCCAACCTAGGGTCTAAACCCTCAGGTTGCACCGGGGTCAGAGGAGAGGACTCTCTCCCTCTGAACCCCCTTCCAGAGTGCTGCACCCTCCCCACTGGAGTGGTACCCCTGGAAGCCAAACCGGTCAGGACACAGCTTACAGATGTCCTTCTCCCCAGGTCAGGCAGATCCTGAACCTGGCCTCCCAACCCAGGGACTAAACCCTGCGGTTGCACACCTGCCTGGCATGCCAGGACTTCTGGGGACTCACACAGTATCTCCCCGAGGGTGACACATGACTCATGTGTCTCGTGACAGTCTGCCTGGCGCAGATCTCCCGGCCCCTGTCCACCTGACAGTGCGCGAAGATCCCCCAGGACAGAAGTGGTGTCACCATGGTCACTCCTAGGGGACTCAGCCCTTCTGGCTGGTCCCTGACCCACTGGTTCTCCCACTGGGGAACACATCCCCCTCTCACCCCTCAGTCTGGACTTCTGCACCCTCCCAACTGGAGCGGTACCGCCAGACACCAGAAACACTGGAGCTCTGTTTACAGAGGCTCCAGGTTCTCCTGACACTAGGAGATCCTTCTCAAATGGCCTACTAGCACTGTCTAGGCCCCCAACCTGGTGTTCCCTTAAGGAACCCACCAGGCCCTGAGACTGGGTTTCGGGCACCTTGGGACCCACAGTCCCACACTCACCCCTTCTCCACTGAGACAGGACGTGAGCCCCTACACCCCTCCCACTACACTGGGACCTAACCGGGCTACACTGAACCTCTTCCACCTCACAGGTCTGGAAGATATCTGGGCCACTCCTTTTGCGATCACTCCCCAATGCCTCTCCAGACCTTTTGGCATCCAACCAAAGGTCTGCCTGCAACGCAAGCTCTCTGGAACCAGAGAACTCACACTCCACCGGGTGTTGGCATAGCTCTGGAAAACAGGGACTTAACATATGCTCTCCAACAAATGAATCACATAGCCCCCCACAGTTGTTAACCAAGCTACCATTTGCCTCACCCTCCAGTGCCTCACACAAGTACCCCACACCACTCTCCTGAGATTGGCAAGACAGTACCTGACTGTCTCTGTCACACAACTCACACTCTTCTGGGTGGTCTCCACACTCACACACCAAGGTTTCTACCATGGGGGAACCCCTCTCCCTGTACCTCTCATCTAGGGTCAGTAGAGTGTCCCTCCCACCACTAGGAATATGGTCCCCTGTGTCAGTTCCCCAATCTACTTCAGGGACACTGCACTCCACTGGAACTACATCATAAACCTGAACCCCCTGGTGTATGTCAACCCCCTCCTTCAAGTTTGGTGCCACATCTCTGGGTGTTTGTACCTTTCTCTCAGCACTAGAACCTACAATCTTGCTGCCACCATCTGAGCTGAACTCCACCTTCAACTCAGCAAAGCTCACTTCTTGAGCTACCCATTTTTCTTCTTCAGCTGAGACACTCATGGCCTCAAGCCTCTCGAGCTCCAAATCAAGCTCCCTCATTCTCAACTCATGAGCCAGAAGCAATTTCTTCTCTTCCATGGCACGGGCATTCTTGCTCTCCTCCGCCGCCTTTTCTACTTCCAATTGCTTCATTTTCATTTTCATTATTTCCAATTCATGGTTTCTCACCCTTTGATTCTCCTCCAACTCCTCTGGAGTGAGGCCCCTACTGGAATGGGAGCTGCCAGCCCTTGAGACTGGTCCGACCACGGGCAGATCTTGGGGAATAAAACCATTCTCTTCATCTGCATCATCTTCCTCTTGGGCCTCCCAACAGGCCTTCAAGAATCTTTGTAGCACATCCTTTCCAGATCCGCTTTTCACAGGGCAACCAAGGTCTTTGCAGAATTGCTTGAGCTCCTCAACTCTGTATGAATATAAATCCGCAATGGAAAACTCCAATTCTGCCCTCTCACTTGTTGCCACCTGAGACATGATGCTCTTGAAGAGTTACTCAAAAATAGAATCAAAAATACAGTATGTGGTTGCGTATTGGTCTGCACTTAAACTAGTGATGTACACCAATTACTGTGGGTCAAGTACAAATACAAGTTCAATCCCACCGCTGCCACCAATGTTAGATCTGGGGGTCTCTAGTTGGCAGGGTAGGTACCACTGTCCAAGTAGGGATCCTTGCTTCTAGTCAGGGAAAGGGGGATACACTGTTAAGATAACCCCTGCTCACCCTCTAGGTAGCTTGGCCTGAGCAGTCTAGGCTATCAAAGGCAATGTGTAAAGTATTTGTACCAACACTCACAGTAACACAGTGAAAACACCACAGATTTACTCCACACCAGTTTTAGAAAAATAAGGTATCTTTACTAAAAACTTCACAAGACCAAATACTACAGACAAACCAACATATAATTCAAAAAGGTTACTTTAAAGATAGTTCAAGAGTTTGCAGAAAGTACTCCAGGATGTAAAAGTCAGTGTCCTGCACAATGCGACTCTCAATGCACAAAATGCGACACTTTCGTGCCCAACAGTACCTGTAGTTGCGATAAGGTTCCCAAAAGCTATAACAAGGAAGCTTGCAAAGGCGATGCGATACTCCTGAGATCCTGGGGAGGCTTTGCAGCAGCCCTGCTTCACGCAGCAGGGGTGGATGCGCCGGCTCCGATCTGTAAGGGGAGGATGCGATGACTTTGGCCTTCGTTGCGTAGGTTTCTTAGGGGGAAGCTTCACGCACAGGTTCGATGCGACACTCTTCGATGTGGTGCGATGCGTGGCGCAGCGTTGCCTTCCGGCGCCGCAACTCTCGATGCGCCACGGAACGGGACTCTGCGTCGACGCACGCAGCGATTGGAGACTTTTCACGCACCGGCAGTGGTGCGGCCCGCAAACTGGTTCTGCGACGACCCTCGCAGCGTCAGGAATCTTCTCGCACCGGGACGATGCTCGACGCACTCGGCGATGCGGGGACCCTGCGTGTTGCGATGGTGCCGCAATGAAATTTTCCTCGCACTCTCGTCTTGCGACACGCAATCGGATGATGCGTTGGGTACCAGTCACTCTTGTTCACGCTTCTGCTTCCCAGCTCCCAAACACAGCAAAACGACCTCCTGAGGCCCCAAGACTGGGCAAGCACTCCAAGGCAGGTCAGAACTCTCTCAGCAGAGTTCCAGGGGAGCTGGTGGTGAAGTCCTTTTGTTCCTGGGACTTCTTAACAGGGAGCCAGCTCTTCTCAGGCCCTTGGAGATCAGAATCAAAAGAAGGGGACACAGCAAAGTCCTTCCCCTCTCCTTGGCAGCAAAGCAAAACAGCAAGCAGGCAGTCTTCTCCTCTTCAGTCCTTTCAGCTTTCTCCTTGGCAGAGGTTTCTTCTTAGTTCCAAAGTGATCTAAAGTTTTAGGTGTCTGGGGTCCTCTTCTTATACCCCTCCAAGCCTTTGTCTCTCTTTGTTCCAGTGGGGGGATTCCCCTGCTCAAACCGGTTCCTGGGTGTGCTCTGCTCTGGAGCACCTGGTTCCTTTCAGAGTGAGGGGCAGGGTTGTTAGACGCTCAGCAGGAGGTGGAGCCTTCTTAGTGCCAGCAGAGGCAGAGTCCTCAGCCTGGCCAGCAGGGGGTGGAGCCAGCTTTGTGTTTGGCAGGGACAGCCCTATTCAAACCCAGGGACTACTCCTCCCACCCATCTAAAGCAGATCTCCCTATTCACCCTGCTGCTGACTCATCCAGGCTCCTGGAGCCACCTGGCCCATCACATGACACCCTTCAGCCAACCAGCACACAGGCACACAGGAAGGTTAAACAGGAGAATAGCTACTTTCTAAAAAGTGCTATTCTCACACAGTGAATTTAAAAACCATCTTGCTAAAAAGATGTATAATTAAATTCTGAACACAGAGATACCAAACTTGGATTTTCTATCTTGCCCTTATGGGAAGATAAGCATGTAAACAGCCTTCCCCATTCTATCCTATGGGCAAGATAGCCTCTCAGCAGTGAAAAACGAAAATGGCTGTAATTCACTACCAGGGCATGTTACACACCTCAGTACATGCCCTACCTTTCAGATACACTGCACCCAGCCCAGGGGGGTACCTAGGGCCACCATAGGGATGCCTTACATGTACAGAAAGAAAAGGATAAGGCCTGGTCAGTGGGTGCACTGGCCAGGTCGACATGGCAGTCCTGGACTGCACATAGGCACTGCAAGTAGGCCTAAGACATCATTTTAGCGCTACTCCTGTGGGTGGCACAATCAGTGCTGCAGCCCACTAGTAGCATTTGAATCACCAGCCCTGGCACACGCAGTGCACTTTACTAGGGGCTAACAGGTGAAACAAATATGCCAATCATGGATAACCAATCAATATAACAATTTATACGGAGAGCATATGCACTTTAGCACTGATCAGCAGTGGTAAAGTGCCCAGAGTCCTATTGCCAACAACCACGGGTCAGAAAAAATAAAGGAGGAAGAAGCAAAAAGTTTGGGGATAACCCTGCAAAAAGGGCCGTTTCCAACACTTGCTGTATGATATTATGGTATTACGAATAGTAGAGAAGCAGAATTAGTCCGTTCCTACTAGCCCAGACACTGGCACTCAGTGAAATAATGTCAATACAGACACCTAATAACACCCCGTCTCTGTATTTGTTTACTCACATTGTGGAGGTTTACTCCTCACCAATGCACTTCACCCTTACTTTCACTAGATCTTGCACTTATGCTTTAACTGAACAGGCATCAGATTTTGTACTGTATTCACCAACACACCACACTGTAACCACAAAATAATATGGCAAATTAACTTGAGGTTTCGAGCACGGTGTCTTCACCATGCATGGTCTTAAATATCAATGTCTTCATGACGTTTTTTCTCTCAAATTCACATCTTAGCCTTTTGGTGTTTCCCTCCATTGGTTGATAAATAAGAATAACTAGTGTACTTATTGTGTCCCATCTTTGTAGGACACAAACTGTAAGATTCTATGTAACACATTGTGACACAAGCCATTTTCCATGTTCAAATCCAGCCCTGAAGAAGTCAAGGGTTATACACCCGATGACGAAACACGTGTTGGCTGGCCTGTGAAGTAACACACCATTAAATCTACACATCAAGAAAGAACACTTTGTCATCATTCTTAAACAACGATTACCTTTAATGTTGTATTTACTCATATGCGTGTGCACGGGACTTGCTGTTATAGCAGAAGATGCAATGTTGCCCTGTGAATAAATCCGGGATGTCAAGGTAGTCATACCATTGTCAACTACAGCTAACACTCTTTCTAAGTTGATCCTATCTATTTCTCGTAACCTCTCCGCTGCTTCTTGTTGGGAGATTTCCCAGATTTCATTACAGACAGCATAAAAGAAACATTTTTGACGTGGCTTTTGTAGACCTGATAAAAAATCCCTGAGATCCACATCTTCCACAAGTAAGGATAAGTGTTGTTTCACCTGTGTTAGTGTTGTGGTTCTTAGCCAATCGAGGCATCATTTCCCAACACTGTATGATGTAACCACCCCGGATGTTCTCTCTGTACATAACGTGGGTCTGGCCTATGGATACTGTACCCTTCGGTTGTACCCCTGAATCTTTCCTGACATCTATTAGTGTCCGTGGGCCACACCAACCATCCATTCCAATTGGGGTCTGTCCTATTGCTTTGTACTAAAAGAACCCCCTCTTTCGATGTGAAGTTCGCCTCAGTATGCGATGGTGTTGGAAACCGAGGTGTGTTTAAATCCTTGTTCTTGGCTAATCCAAGACAGGAAGTCTGTTGCACAGTCTCATTTAAAAATATCATCTGTTGAGGGATGAGGCATGCTCTAAATAGTGCTTCAGTTCCCTGGACTTGCCAGTCTCTAGTACCCCAGACTAATTTTATGTCTATAGTGTCTTTCCATAAGTCAAAACCTTGTTCAGACAGTTGGGTAATAAAGGAAGTAGAGTAAATCTGTTTGGTGTTAGTCAACATATTCCTCTGAGCAGGTGTAGGTGCAACCCTATAATAGTATACAGTCGGGTCTGAAATCTTAAACCCTGAAAAATATGAACATCTTGGTGCAAAGGGTTTTGAACTACTTTTCGGAGGTGTTGGGCAATGTTCCCATTGGTGGTAAGTGAAAACATTTCTAGGGTTACTAGATTTGTGAAGAAAATAATGTCCATACTGTTGATAACAATACATTGTGTTAAAGTCTGATGTGTCTTCTAACATTTCGTTGCTAGAGAATGTGGCAGATTGTTCTAAATCAGACAACATATTATTTACAGTTTCAGAATCCCAATCATCGGAAACTGTACTGGAGGTAATTACATCATCTAATGAAATTTTAAACAAATGTGTTTTTTTTAAAAGTTCTGTTGGTCCGAATATATCATAATCAACCTTGTCACATACTATACCATCCGGTATAGGAACTGCTGTAATGTTCACTGATGACAAGTCTTTCTATTCACGATGTTATGAAATGTGGTTTCAGGAGTAAGTTCATTTTTGATGCTGCAGAGCTTTGGCAAAGGTAAGTTCAGTTAACAAGGAAGCAAAAGACAGTCACTGAGCCTAACCAAAAGAGAAAGAAAAGTATCTCTTTGTTTATCCAAAGTTCTACCCAACGTGACACCAGGTAAGTTTTTTAGATTTGTTGTTTATGAAAAATTGGGGCTGGAGTTGTTTCAGGTTCAATCGAATCCAATGAAAATGTTTCAAAGTCAATGAAATAGCCAGATGCAGTTCGATCTATTTTTGGTAGCTCAGCAGGTTTTGTCGAACTCATAGATGGTGCTTGCTGAGGCATATTTACGTAGACATCAGTGTTAAGTCGAATTCAAAGTTTTCTTTCTTCTTGATTTTGTATTCCTTGTTCAAGGGGAACGAGTTCCTTTGCATTGTTGCTTAGTCCATCATTCCGTATGGGTGGTTCTTCGAAGGTGATGAGCCTTTCCGTCTGAACTTCCTGTATAGTAGCGAGAGGAGGGCATCGGCTACTTAGGAGTCCACTAGGCCTACTATTCAGTATCGGCCACATAGTGTGGTTTGATCAGGTCAATGGAGACACATCTTTCTCCTTTTTTCTGGCAAGAGTCGGCAGAAGTACAGTTCTTGTTCCTTCGACGGCCAGGACAGTTACAGGCTTTCTGTGTCATGGCCCAAATTCTTTTTTGTCTGTTATATTTTCTCTGACCAAATCCCCAATATTAGCAATCCAGACAGGTCTTGCCGTGACTGACTTTACTTCCCCAGTGGTGGTCCTCTTTACCTGCACATTGCTTTGCAGGGCTCTGACTGCGTTCATTTCCTGTAAGATAGCCAAACGTTTATGGATGTCAAAAGGTTTTTCATCCTCCACTTTGCCTTCAGAATCAAGATCAGGTACCCACATTCTCATCCCAAATAGGACTTCATAAGCAGTGACACCCCCTAGAGAACTTCTTGGCATGCCTGCTGAACCCCATATAAATGATTAACCCAATTACCACCCGCGCCTAATACTCTAGCTGTTAATGATTTCTTCAAGTCCCAGTTTTTCCTCTCCACGACCAAATTTCCCTCTGGATGGTACGGAGAGGAGTACCGCAATGCTACACCCAAACCTTCCATGGCCTCCTTGTAACCCCTAGAGCTAAACGCGGTGCCATGGTCCGAATGTAATGTCCCACCTGCGTATGTCCGTATAAAGACTCGCAAATCTTTGATAACAGTTCGAGCGACAGCTGAGCGCTGAGGCGATACCCATAGGAATATGGAGCATGAATCTACTGCAACCATTATATACTTGTAAGCCCTGTCAGATTGTAAGGGGCCGCAGTGGTCCAGATAGACCCACAACATTGGTCTGTCTGATATTAGCAATGGTGTCGGCGCTGGACATGTTATGGTGGAGCCTTTCATCTGTTGACAGATGTGGCATTTTAAGACATAGTCTTTAGTCTGCTTAGTTAGCTTCGGCCACCAATGGCGCTGTTTCAATAAGGAGACAGTTGCCATAACTCCTGCGTGTGCAGACCCTAAACCCTTGTGTGCAGCTAATATCAAGCCCAATCTGCGATCCATGTTTGGTATAAATCTATCCCCCACTCCTGGAATCTGAGCAAATGGAACGTTGTTTGCGTCTAACTTGTAGGAGTACTTGAGTGGAAAACCTTGGGTGAGTTTTCATCCCATCCAACATGGTTACAATATAATGCTGGAGCAAGGGGTGCTTCCCACTCCTGTGCGTATCTATGTCTTAAGTGTTGAGGAATGAGGTCTGAGAAGGCTGGCAAAATGTTCGTTTCTCCGTTTGGGCAATCCATAACAAAGGCGGGCGGCCAATCCTTTTCAGCTAGTAGGATGTCATAGCCAAATGTTATGTTTTCCCAAATCAGACCTTTAATCCATCTTGGTTTGTCCCCCTCTATCTGAAGTGTTATTTCATGTAATTTGTGTGGGACAATTACCCTAGTATCAGGTCTTTCCACCTTGATATATTCACTCAACTCCTCTGTCACCAGAAATTCCATCAGGTTCTGGCAAGATATTGCTACTTCTGCGGGGCTGTCTACCATCGTCAGAGCCCATTCCCCGTTCAGTAGTTGAGTCCCCAGAATTCTGGGCATGTCTAACTTTGAGACCTGCTACTTTCTTCTTTTTGAATTGAGGTTTAGGTTTTTGGTTTTCTTCTTTTATAGGTGCATAATCTGGAGCGCGTTGCGTGTCTCTTGACTTAGTATGCTCTTCCTTTCTGTGTTCCGATCGTCCTTCTCGGTCGGAGTTTCATGGTGAACCCTGAAAGGAACGAGAGGAACGTGAATCAGTGTACTGATACCTGTCAGGTTTACGAATGTTGTCTCTATTCCTAAGGTTATACCTTTTTTCGGAGGGCTCCCGTTGAGGAGACCCACCTCTGGATTGAGATCTATTTGTTTATTCTTTTGTTGTTTGCTATTGTCCCATTTCTTCTTTGAACATGCAGGTGCTTGCTTAAAAGTATCATTTTCAGGACTCCTGTGTGTAATGTAGGGGAGAATATAGGTGATCTTACCTGAGTACCTATATGGAATATAACACTCTGTTGGTAGATGGTGTAGCTATTGGAGAGCCCCCATTAATGTGTAGACATTTTAGATGGGTCAGACTGTCTGCTCCCCCAGCACTGAAATGTTCCGGTCTGTGGGACACCAACCTAATGCTGAACCTCTTCCCATGTTGGCAGCAGAATCAGTACCTATCCAGGAAGGAACTGACAGGGAAGCTAGCAAAGCTGCCTTGTATTGTGGCTTGAAAATGAGTGTCATATATCCAAGCTTTGGATTTAACAGGCAGGATGTTTACCCTTGGGAGTCACTTTTTTTATTTCTAGGAGGAGCAAGGGAAACAGGATTGTCTTGTACCAGGTATTCAAAGATGCCACCTGTGTGCTATTCATTGTATTAAGGGTGATGAAAGTATGTATGAGGATATCAGACAAGCACAAGAACAACAACATTTTATTCCATTCAAAAAACCTTTTACAACTGTATTCTCCCAGACTATCGCCAGATTTGTCAGGTGGATGATGCAGGATGCAGTCATTGGCACGGCAATATTTGAAGCTAATTCCACCAGAGTTGCGATGGCCTCAAAGGCTTTTTCTCTGCGAACCTGTTTGTAAGACATAATGACATAATCTGAACCTCTTGCCCTGACAAATAAAAATATTCCTAGCTACTGTAAAGGAAAGTTTTAATTCTATTAAGGATACAAATGTATTCATTCCATGTGCCAAAAAAGGACAACCCTTCAATGGAATTAAAGGGATCAATTGTATTTCTGCATATATATCTTATCTTAAACTTATCACTGTATTAATAGTTTGGCATTTTATGGTTTTTACATGCTGTTATTACCTCTGGTTTGCAAATTTGTACTTAAAGGTTGTATTACACAATCCTCAGGTTATTGTTTTATTCTTGTCCTGGATTGGATCAGAAATAGTACTAGGGTAAGTCTGGGCAGTGAACTCCGCTCCGCTCGTGGAGTTCTGGAAAACTCAGCTCGCGCTCGTCGACGTCAAGTTGACGAGAGCGGAAAATCCACCTACCGGCGAGATTTTTCCCCGTTTGCGATCGTCAATTTCAAGTTGGTGAGCATGGAAAATCAACCACCTGGCGAGATTTCTCAACGCGGGTGGTCAGATTTCTCATTGCGAGCGGTTGCATATGCTTGCGACTGCTTGCATTGAGATACCGGCAGTTCGCGTTGAGAAAGCTGCAGCTCGAGTGAAAATCTACTCGCGCTGCAGAAAGAAAGTAGCGCACACTTGCGCAGGGCATGGTGCCTTTCACGATGACTGCACAGTGCAGACAAGCACCTGGCCCTGAAAATTACGTGAACGTAATTTGATCTAACACACGCCGTTGCTCGCAGAGCTCCATGTGTGCCTATGGGGCGTGTTTCGGAAGCTTTCTGAATGAGCAATTACGATGGCAGATTCCGACAGCCCTTCTGATTCGGTTGGTCCGAACAGGATCAGCTGTCGGAAGCTGACTTTGGAGGGGCCATAGCAGGCACCCATTCACCAGGGGCCTTCCGAATCGGGCCCGTGGGATTACCCATGGGTCCCCTCTTTCCTATCATGCACAGTGGGGCAGGCACCACAGGGTGCCCGATTATCCCCAGTCACCCCATTCTTCAGTGGGCGCCTGAGTATTTACTCGGAACACAGGCTCCCATTGAATTCAATAGGATTCTGACAGAATCGCATCCGGACGCATCCGGATGCATCATAAAGAGTCGTTCGGGCTCCCTAGATCTGAGTCGTTCAGACAGCATTCCGAGACCGATTCGGTCGGAATGCTTTCCGACTGAGATCGTAATCAAACCCTTAATTTTACATGACTGGTTGATTTTAAACTACTGTTGCCCCTATGATGAGAATGAGACATGTATTTTTGCTTTGTGTTGTTCTATTGTGCTGCTGTTGGAATACAGTTGAGTCAAATAAAGCATAATCTTTTCCTTTATGTCCTTAATAAAATGTAAGCTTTCCTTCACTATATCTAGGAAATATTTTATTGGACCATTGGAATGCATGAAGGACTTTATTGTATCTTCAAGTGCTTTCACTCATCACAAATTGTCTTCTGCCACATGATATCACTTACAAAAATATAGCACAAAACTGAATATTGCCCCATAAAAATTGAGAATATTTAACGAACAGTGGTTCCGGTGTGGCCTAAAAAGGTCCAAGGGTAAGAGGGGTGACCCAGAGAGGGGCACTGTTTTCTTTCTTAAGAAAAGATGAAATCAATTCAATAGGGAGCAAAAGATTGAGTCTGTATAGGGTCATGTAGGTCAAAGAGATGACAAATATTTATTTGCACGAAATCAATTATAGACAACAATACAGTAGAATTCCGTGAGTGATTTATGCAATTTTTTAACGGAATTCATGTTGTGGAGTGGTCGACGGCGTTTCAAACCCAATTATTGGGGTTCATCTTCAGGACAAAGTGAGCAAGTTTGGTAACGTGGGTGCTGGGCAGGAAGTCACGGAAGGTGAAGGAAGAATTGGGTTTAAAATGAATTGCCGGCTGTTTTGGAAAAAACAATAAATTCGGTGGTTCCTAGAGGCAAAAATCCAGTGCGCAAGTCAGGGATTCCACGAAGACTATTTTAAAAGCTCCGGGTGAATAAATGTAGGAAACTCAATCCTTTGTTTAATGGAGCAGCTGGGCAGTACGGAAATCCGCCTGGGTGATTATTGGTTTAGTAATGAGTGCGACAGGGCAGTGAATGGGAGCCTGAAGCCCGGCAGTAGACGACGTCCTGCTGCTGCTGGAGCGGACCGTTGAATGCACAAATTGTACGGACTTCACCTGCGGGGAAGAATTGAACTACAGCTACCAGCATGCTCTCACTGGAGAGCGCATGCACATAATGGTGATTGAAGGCTGCAGTGTGATTGTCATTTGCTAATTGCTGCCCTATGAAGAAGGAGTCTGTGGCTCTGAAACACGTCGGGGATATTTCAAACAGCCATAAAATGCAGCTTTCTGAAAATAAAGGTTTTGTGAACTCACCTTCCTTGCAGAGTGGCGTCCTTACAACAGAGGCAACTTGGGAGAATATATATATATATATGTATACACATATATATGTGTATTATAGAAAATATATAAATATATTTTATAACTAAAAACATAAAAGAAGAAAATAACAATATATATTTTAAAATAAATGTAAAAAGTATAAACATAAGGTGAAAATAAATACAAGTATTGAATAAACATGAATATTATATAAAACAAAAAAATGAGTATAATTTAACATTACTACATATTTAAATCTAGAACAAAATAAACATAATTCAAATATTGAAATTAATAATGTTGCACAAAAATGTAAAATGTACAATTAGAATGTAATTAAACTTTTGTGACGTTTAAATCATTATTTACACTCCACTCCAAACTAAGGTTAGATTACTAGTCCCCCTCCAACTTGAGCAACAGTAGGGAAGCTTTGGACTTTGTGGGGCAGAATTACTATTTCCACTCTTACGTGATCAACAGTATGAAAAGTGCTTTACTTAGTAGGATTCAGATTTACTATTTCCACTCCAGCCCGAGCAACAGTAAGGGAAATGTTGGACTTTGGAGGGATCAAATTTACTTTTCCCACTCCAGCCTGAGGAACAGTAGGGAATGTATTTAACTTTGGAGAGGTCTGATTTACTATTTTCACTGCAATGTAAGCAGCAGTGGAGGAAGTGCCAGAGATTGGAAAGCTCAAATTTACCATTCCCACTCCTAAAATTAAAGAAAGCACTAAATAAATATAATAAACACACATAAAATGCATATATAATTAAAAATGCACATGGAAATACACCTAAAATATATCTTGACAAATAAATTACAAATATATGTTTTATAGCATTATATAATCTATATAATAAAACAAATATGATTTCATCATAAAACAGTACATTGATAAGTGTTTACCAATTAATAATATTAAAAAATATATATATTTAAATCACTTTCCGCCCTGAACATCCAGCATCCGATAAACTAATAAAAGTAATATTAGACAAAAATGAGTAGGAACCAATAAGTAAAAAAGAGTAATACTATAAAATGAATTATTACACAAACCATAATGTATTCAATGAATATGAAACATTTTTATTCAATTAAATAGTTTGCATAGTCAATATTATAATTAACAAATTAACAGGTAAACAATGAATTACCTATTTATTGAAAATTGTCTTTTAAATAATTAATACAATAAAATAATTATGTAATTATTTATCAAATTAACAAATTTAAATGTGTAAAATGCAAAACTTGACAAAATTATAAACAATTGTAAAATCTATATTATAAACCTTTCTACCATACTTCCCGACTCAGCAAAAAACCTCCACAGATATTACAACAACAAAAAGTCAACTATATTAAACAAAATAACACATTATGACACATACGAATAATAACAAATAATTACACACAATTAACATTAAAATACTACTGCACAAAAAGTAATAAAATATAAAAGAATATTGTTTTAAACTATTATATACAACTATATTCAAAAATGGTATAAACACTTAAAAAAACGTTATTCTTACCTTCTATATTCCTTCCTTTGTTATTCTTGACATCATGATATTTTTGGCACCATATGTGTGTTGAATAATATGTTCACAACAATATGAAGGTTGTGTACCGCAGATTCAAATCATCAGTTCATAGCTGCATGTCATACACAAATCAATATGTAGTTCTTTTTTAAAGGTTCCTGTAGCATCAATGTTGAACTTTTTTTTTCAGTGCGTGGTTATGAACTTAATTCTATAATTGCCAACTATTATACTATGCCTCGGGTAGGTCTAACACAAGCATAGCTACCCGAAGTCTTCATCCCATGAGACTTTGGGCATCACTTACGCTTCTGTAGGTCTAACCCTCTTACCCTAGGGCCAGGCCACTACTGCTTTTCACTAAACCTGGTGGCTTGCTTTAGTCTTGCCACCAGCTACTGCTACTTTTCAGCAGGCCCACCGGCTATTTGTATTCTGTTGGTTGCTGCTTCATCTCACATCACAAAGACAGTTGACCGAAGTCTTGATACCATGAGCCACTGACCAGACCTCTTTCTTTTAGTGTACACAGAGGCCATCCTGCTGTCAAGCCACTGCTCCCTTGCAACTTGACTGGTAGTAATTTTTTATTCTGCTGCTGGGCACAACAAGCATCAGCAACTGAAATTGCTCTACCTTGCAAAAAAAGTCCTGTTGACCTAATGGGTACCATTTTGGTTAAAAACAGCTTTAGCTACAATAGAGCGCTCCTATTAAATTTTGAACAGAGAAAAAATGTGCTATTTGACCACATTGCTGTTAACCCACAATCATTAATCAGCCACTATCTGAAAAGCAATGGGGATGCTTCACAAATACAGTGCTTTGGTAAAAGAAAGGGACCTCCACATGTTTGTATTTGTTTTGCATTTTCTTATTAATAATATGATACATATTTTTGATGATGGACACCAAACAAACATTTTGTGGTTTTATAAAGGTGTTTTATAAGGTTTCCATTTGATATAAATTTTGACTATGACATGCATTATGTGATCTGTATTTATGTCTTCAATTTCTATCTAATGAGTAATATATACTTCAACAACAACCTTAGAGCTAAAAGAACAGAAACTAGCAGCTAGAAGAGCCGAGCGAGCCTGGAGGAAAGACTACAGCCCAGAGCTAAAGACTATATATCTGTCTGTTTTAAAAACTTATAAAGCGGGCATTCTAGCGGCTAAAACTGCATTCTATACCAGCAGGATTATGGCAGCTGAGTCTCGCTCAAAGGAAATCTTTACCGCGGTCCATGAATTAGCATTATCCAGTCGAACCACGACTACCATTCCCCCCTCTCAGTCCTTCTGTAACTCGCTCAATGAGTTTTTTATTGATAAAATACTCAAAATCAAACTTAACATTCCACCACCCTCCCTTGCATTTGTCAATTCTTCCCCTCCCCCCACTGTCCCCAAACTTAACCTTATTCCACCTTTAACTGAGGACACCTTCTTCTCATTACTTCACCGAGTCAAATCCGGTTCTCCCTTAGATTTTGCCCCCGCCCATATCCTCAGGGAAATCTATTTATCTTCCCCCACTCCCCCTTTGACCCTCCTCAATGACTCGCTAAAGAAGGGAAACGTTCCTGATATACATAAATCAGCGGTTGTCATACCTATTATTAAAAAACCTGACGCTGATTCTTCCTCCCCCTCCAACTACCGTCCCATTTCCCTACTGCCTTACCTAGCAAAAATTTTGGAAACTCACGTCACAACCACCTTAAGCACTCATGTTGAAATCAATCACTGTCTTTCCCCCCGTCAAGCCGGCTTTCGCCCATTGCACTCCACCGAGAAAGTGGTGATCTCGGTAATGGACGTGCTACGTGAAGGCATTGACACCAACCTTCCGCAAGCCTTGATTTTATTAGATCTGTCCGCCGCCTTTGACACGGTGGATCATTCCATTCTTCTCAGCCGTGTCAGGGCGGCGGGCATAGAAGGTTCTGCCTTCTCGTGGATTGAGTCCTTCCTCACAGGGAGGGCCCAAGCCGTCCATTTGGCCAATTTCACCGCTGACTTTCGCAAAGTGGAGTGCGGAGTCCCTCAAGGCTCATCACTTTCCCCACTTTTATTTAATTTGTACATCTATCCCCTCATTTTTTCGTTACAGCAGATGGAGGTCACGGTGTTTAACTACGCTGATGATCTCCAGCTAATCTTTAATCTCTCCAACTCCCCCTCATCTGCTTCCAATGTTCAGACCGTAATGACATTCATTCAGGACTGGATGAACTGCAACCACCTCAAACTCAATCCGGACAAGACTGAGTTAGTCCTGACCGGAGGTGGTTGCAGTCCATGGACCTCTGCCCACTGGCCCTTGTCACTTGGTGCTCCCCCTCTTCCTGTCTCTAAGGTCAAAACTCTTGGGATTTTTCTTAACACACAACTCTCTATTCACTCACATGTGGGTTCAGTGGTCTCTGCTTGTTTCTTTTCTTTAAGACTAATTAGGAAAGTATCCCGCTTTTTTTCCCTTCCTGCTTTAAAAATCATTGTGCTGGCCATGGTACTGTCGAGAGTTGACTATGGTAACATCATTTACAATGGAGCTCCAGCATATGCGTTCCATCGTTTGCAGCTCATTCAGAATCAAGCGGCTCGTTTGATCTATGGCTTACCCAAATACCATCGTGCCACTCCCCTGCTTAAAGCTTTGCATTGGCTCCCGGTGAGGGAGCGTGCCCTTTTTAAACTGGGTTGCCTTACCTTTCAGGCTAGATCAGGTACAGCCCCCGAGTTCATTTGCGCCGCCATAAAACCGTACCTCCCAGGTCGTGAACTCCGCTCTGCCCATAGGGCTTTCCTCATCATTCCTCGTTTCAAGAAAAAGAAATCTGGCGGAGCGAAATTTGCTGTTCTCGCCCCACTTTTCTGGAATTCTCTCCCTCCTGCTCTCCGATCTTCTCCGTCATACACACAGTTTCGGAAAGACCTTAAAACCCTGTTATTTGAGCAAGCTTATACTGTCTAGCCCTTCTGCCGACCGCTACTGCATCACTTAAAGCGCCATGAAACCGCATGGTATACGTGCGCTTAACAAATGCTTTTAAATTCAAAATTCAAATTATCACAATTAAACAAATTACGTTACTGAGTCTATAAGTGAATGATACTATGAATAATTCACAACATCACAAAGATGAATAGTGAATTTGTTTGTAATCAATTTTCAAGCATGACTAACAGAGAAGAATGGGGCATTTCATATTTGCACTGTGACAAATTGGATTATTGGTTGAGAGGGGTGGAAGCCCAAGTCAGGCTACAACCACAATCCTTGTCAGGGTGGACCACAAAAGTCAGTATATTAACAAGTGCTTAACCATCTGGTAGCTTGGCATAAATGCTGCCAGGCTTAACTTAGAGGTCGTGTGTAATGTATTTATGCAGTACACAAACATTAATAAGGTGACAGCACAACACTAGAAAAATCCCAAACCAAATTAGAAAACTAGAGTCATGTTTAATAAACAGACTGCTACTAGGTCAGCAAAAATCTAATCAGTAATGTCAATGTCAATGTCAATGTCAAATATTTTTATAAAGCGCACAAATCACCGAAAGGTCTCAAGGCGCTAGCAGCAAAAAGACAGAGAAACTGACAGTAACCTAGACACCCGATACAAAAGCTTATTGAGAAAAGAGCCAAGTTTTCAGATATGCAATTTCAATGTTTTAAGTGAAAATAGCACCTAAAAGCATCAAGTACCACTTGTGGTCATCTGCATGCAATAGACTGGGGTAATGTCAGAAGTTCAGGCCGACCACGATGGAGCGTGGGTTGGATACAGTGATGAGGTTAGTCCAGTTGAAAAGTTATCTGCAAAGTCTGGTGCGCAAAGGTCCATTCCCGTGAGAGAGGCCACTATGAGGAGGCTTGTAGTCATGTATGGTTGTTGCTGTTGCACGAAAATCCAGTCAAGAGTTGCGGACAGTCAATGCATTAGCTTTGCATTGGTGGTTGTTGCGGGCTGTTGTTGCTGTCACGTGAAATGCAGGTCCTGTGTTGCTTGTCCTCACTGGCAGTCACTATCGAGGCAAAGGGTATGTCTCACCAGGACTTCACATTAGCAGTCCTTGCGGGCGCCAGAATCTTGATGCAAACGAGCCTGGTCGCAGTCACAAGGAGCCCAAACTTCAGGATTTTCACCTTTTCTTTAGGAGAACTACACTCTGATGCCAGCCAAAGTTCTATGACCTGGGAAGGGACCTCTTGAGGATTAGGAACTAATTCCAGCAGAGCTCAGGCAGGTCCAGTTGCAGGTCCTGTTGAGGCAGGTCAGCTGGGCAGTTGCAGGAAGGCCTCTGAATCTTGTGCTGTCCCTGTAGCAACACACAGGAGATCATTCAACTGACCACTGGAGTCACTCTACTTATCCTGGGATGAAGACAGCCATGGTATTAAGTTCCACAACACGACACATCCGGGATGATGAAGAATGTTTATTTCTTTCAGCGCATGAAAATGCGGTAGTTTTATTTTTTTCCCCGTTTTTGTAGGTTTGATGCTTCTCCTCATTACCAGTATTAAGTTTTATGACATGACACATCCAGGAATGGGAAAGGTGTCTATTATTTAAGTGCAAAACCATCAAACCCTGGGAGCAGCAGTAACTTCCCCAATTATTGTTGCCTCACATGACAGCTCAGTCAAAAGTGGTGACCACACACATTCCACCCTGATGGCAGTGCTCATTCATCGAGTTCTATCCACCCTTAGCAGCATGGTCAACCTTCCAGACACAGAGCTGCAAAGAATATTAATTAAAACATGGCACAGGTCCATTCTCCTTCTCAGACTGTAAGGTATTTCTTCATGCAGGAAGGCAGTCCTCTGGCAGCAGATCGGTCCTTCTTCTGTAACTTCCACAGGTCCATGAGTGATTTTAAGAGTGCCTCTGTTGTCCATATACCTGGTGCCAGCATTTATTTACGGGAATTCCCTGTCCTACCCCCACATCTAGGTCTGGAACGTTCTTCCATGTCAAGGCTCCAAAATGTCTGGGATGACAAAAGGCAGGGCACGCCTGATGTCAGGTCCCTTTGTGTGTGCAGTAGCCAAAGCCCTTTCAAGTGTAAATAAAGCTGGGTAGAACTCCTCCCTAGTCATCCTCCCAGGATGTCCCATCCTGTCCACACCTAAGCCCCCTCAGTATTACCGTCTGGAAGCAAAACACAAACCCGAATAGCAGAGCTATTCATAGTAATGTTACTCAGGACCCTGACAAAGTCACAAATGGTTGGAACAAGAAAATTTCAACTTTTTAAAAATAGCATTTTCAGAATTGTGACTCAAAATCAGACTTCACTATGAAATGGGATTTAAATTTACGATTCACTTGAGTGCAAACAGCACATCTCTATCTGCTCCCAATCCAAAGTTAACACTTATTAGATGGTAACCTAGTGTCATTCAGTGGGAGATACAGACCTTAAAAAATGAAAAATTACTTTAGACATTTTTCACTGCCAGGACATATAAATGTTAAAACACATGTTCTACTTTTCAAATACAATGCAGCCTGACCTATGAGTCTTTAAGGCCTACCTTTGGGGTGACTGATAAATATTAGATAGTAAGGTTTAGGCCTGGCGAGTGTTTTTGCTTTGATATGGAGACATTAAGTTTATTTTGGGGTTCAAATGTCTTGCGATGTTAATAAATACATCTTTACAATTTATAGATACTCCTGACGAAGGTTTTTCACAAACCGAAATGCATTGAGTTAAGGAAATGTACCGAATCTGGTGGATGCTTGGAAATTCGAATAACATTCATGTATAGGCCTGGATGGGCAATACACTGAATTTCAAAACTAAGAAGTTACGGATTACGCATCTCTTGACGTGAAGTTGTAACAAAATGGATAAAGAATGTCAAAACTTTTTGAAATAAATAAGACAACATTTGGATTACTATGGTGGATGAGTATTAATTTGATAATACCTATGTGTATACGCTGTGCAACCCGTGCGTGACCTGCTAACGCAGCGGGTCACCACTTCTCAGTACGAGTGTTTTATTTTGCCATGTCAACAAGGCAGTTTAAAACTGCCCTACAGGATGCCGTGGCTTGCCTGAGATATATTTTTAAAGTGCTACTGGAGTGTGGGGAACAATAAGTATTGCATGCCAACTAGTAGCATTTAACATACAGGCCCTGGGTACATGTAATACCATCTACTAGGGACTTACAAGTAAATTAAATGTGCCAATTAGTTGTACTTCAACTTTTCGATGTTTGAAAGAGAGAGCACAAAAACTTTAGCATTGTTTACCAGTGTAAAAGGGCACAGAGTTATAAAGCCACCATTAAATGAATTTAGAAAAAACAGGAGGAGTGAAGGCAAAAACTTTGGGGGAATATCACACAGAGAATGTCAGGTCTAACGTACACTTAGCAGGAGATGACAACTCTGTAGACAGTGAGGCATGAAGACTAAACAATATTATACAAAAGTACTGAAGGTATGGAAATCAACAAACACAAGTCAATGCTGACAGAAATTATAAAAATAAGTTACAATAATCCTTCATTTTAAAATATAAAGTATTATAATCGGGTGGTTACAAAATGGGACCAGGACCAGATGAAAGGTTGGGCTGAGAAGGACCTGGGTGATCTGTGGTTAGTGGTAGGGCCCAGAAAAAACATTCTGCGGCAGATTTACAAGCCCCTTGCACCACCAGTGCGTCACTTTTCGTGAAGCACTGGAGGTGCATTTTACTGCCCCATATTTACAAGGACAGGAAAAGCCACCCTGCATGACTTTTCCTGTCCTTGTTATTACAACCGCTCTACACGCAACACTTTGCATGAAAGGGGCGTTCCATGGGTGTTGGTGTGGGTATTCCCATGCAACACCCATGGAACCAGACACATTCCGGCGCCTGGCAGCTGTTTGTGCGCCAGTGCTGGGGAGAGCACGGGAATGTGACACATTATTCTAAATATTTTGCATGCCTGTGCTTTGAAAGTGCCGTCGCGTGGCGCAGCCAAAGGGCTTGTGTTTCTTGTAAATCTGCCCCGTATTTTTTTTACTTTTATGTTAGTCTTGGAGTTAAGCTCACTCAAGTTGGAGCTGGTCTTAAAAATATGTGATGTATGTTTCATGTGCCTGAAACTGATTGCCTGGAGCTCCCAGTATTAATGATATATGTTTAGGGAAAATCTTGAGGTTCCAGGACAAAACTATGGGCCTCATTTATGAAAAGTGACGCATCACTGCATGAAAACAGTGATGCGCCACTTTTCACTGCGCATTCAGAGAAACTGCAGATCTAAATATCCTTAAGAACACACTTAGGGCCCGATTGCAACTTTTGGTGGTGCGGGAGCGGGCAGTATGCCACCACCAAGCTCCTGCACCGCCAAAGCCATGTGAGCACCGCCCACCAGATCACGAGTGTCCCTCTTGTCTGGTGGGCCTTTCTTTGGTGGTCCCATGGTGCTGCCTGTGAAAATAGGCACCACAATGGAAACGTCAAAGGCAGTACCTGCACGGCATGGACTGGTGGGATCCATGCCTTTGAGGTATTGGGGTGCATGCACACAGGGGGGAACAGCATGTGCCTCCCTGCATGCACCACATGGCCCAGAGGCAACAGGGGGCCCTGTAGGACCCCCTTTCTTTCCTCTGTCATGTTTTTCATGGAGAATGAACTGCCATGAAAACCGTGGTGGAGAAGAAACTCATAATATGCTGACCCACCAATCATATTGTGGCCTCAAGACCACCGCACCACCGCCAAGGATCTCTGATCCCCAGCGGTTGCAGCAATGCAATGGTGGTCCTACCGCCCAACTTGAAATGGGGTGGTCAGACTGCCGGTGCAGTGGTGCCTGGACCAATACCACCGCTCCACCATGACTCTGGCGGTCAGTGGTCTGCCAGACTCATAATCAGGTCCTTACTGTGCTGAAGATTACAGACACCCTCAATTACCCTCCGCACATGTAGTCGCATGAAGGTGGCTACCAAAGACTCAGGTTGCCCAGGTCCTTACTTTCTTGACCTCCTTCTGCAACACTATGCCCTTGTTCCCTTTCACCTAGTGGCCTGCTCAGCATCTAATACTACTTTGTGTTCCTTTTCTGTTTCAGAACTGTTCAGAGAAATGTCCCCTTCCTTATTGATTTCCTCTCCCTGCTAGAACCCCATTTTTTGGGATCTTTCTTGAGATCATAAAAGCACATACATAAAACAGATATCCAAGTCCCAAAAGTCATGAACAAGTACCTTGCTACAATTGAAAATGTATTCAGATGTTTAAAAACATTTTAAAATGCAACAATTATCGCTAAAAACAAAACATTTATACATAGTTTCCTATAGCAATATGAGTCTAAATGTTACTGACCATATGAAGTGCATATTATAGAACATTAATCTCAATTGCTTGTACAGAGGAAACTCAGGCTCAAAAGAAAGGCCTACTGATAGGTACTACCTCAGTTTCACTCGAGAGCAAACATCTCAAAATGGGTCAGCTATACTCCATTGCTGAAACTGAAGAACACCTAGTCGGATCTGTAAAATTAAACTTTCGTGAGAACTCTGAGTACCTATAAACGACCGACATAAACATGTACCCTTTCACAGCATTTAATGCAGAAATATTATGTATCTGGTTCAGAAACAGAATGAGCCAATAATACAACTTTACAAAATTAAACTGACCGGTTTAAAGATGGGCGATTTTAAGATATTTATGTTAAAAAAGGATCTCTTCAGACAAATGTTTCCGCCAATTTTAGCACTTCTAGGAAAAGTATGGCTATTGAAAGATATATAAAATGTGAGCATTGGATACAAATATAACAGGTCTACACTTTGCAAAGTTCAAATATTTTAATAGGGAAACTATCAAATGTCTTGTGGAGTCGTGATAAAAACTACAGCAAAACGACAGGTATAGGATACATTGCTCAGAAGGGATAGTCATTGTTGGTCACCTGGCCTAACAGAAAGTGATAGTCAATTTTGGTTACCTGCCCTAAACAGAGCTACAAACCTTGATGGGGCAAAATACAATTGTACACTACTATTGTCAGTTTCTTAGATTCAGAAGTGACACATTCAGCCACCCAGTGCTCCATAAATAACTTTTTAGAATCCTTTCTACCTATGCTAGACATGGTTCATGGGTCCTGAAAGAACTGCCCCTTGCCCAGCTAGATACATATATTCTTGGTATGGGTAAACCATGGAATAAGCTTTACCCCATCCAGCTTTAAAGAGTCCCTAATTAATTCCCTGTTTACCTTAGCAGCTGGCTTAGTCCGTGCCACATGCCAAAGGAGCAACGGAACAATAAAAACCAGATTAACACAACTATTCGGGACTGCTAACAATTTTTCAGAAATATATTTTTGACTCTCTGAAGGGGACCTACTCAGGGCCGAACAGAGAATGCACACCAGCCCTGGCCATTCAGTCGGACCAGCCCCTTGGGAGTTTGGGGTGCTGCTGGGAAACTCTACTGCTACTTTTGGTACAGGGGCCCTGATAATATAGCACTGCTGCAAAACCGGCCTCCAGTAACAAAAATGGCCCCACAGGTCCAAAATTAGCTCCCACCCTTCCAGCCCACAGTAAAACGCCTTGTGCCTGCTACGGCCAGTCCGATCCGGGACCTACTTCAGCGGTTTCCCACACTTTGGCCCCATAACAATCAGTTGACACACACTTGCTCCTGCGTATGTCAATCATTTCTTTTATAGGCTTGCTGCCCATTTTGGCCACAAATCTAAATACCACTGCCAAAGATTTTTCAAAATATAGAGCTTTGTTAGTAACCTGATTAGTCTAGCTGTTGGAAGAGTTAAATAAAAGGCATAGGTAGGTAAAAGTATTTGATTTTCTCATTATCTGAGGAAAAAGGTTGTGTCTTCCACTTGACCAGGCCCACAACCATTGTGAAAGTTTTCCCTTTATAGAATTTTTGCCCCATTTTTCCATTTAAATAACATCAAGAAGCTATTACAACGATTTTCCTGTACAATCCATTAGCACTGTGCCATCCGTGTATAACAAAATAGGCACAGGTCGTGTCCCTATATGGGGCACATTGATGACCTTGTCGATCATGACCTTATCTATGCCATGTACATAAAATGTTAAAAGAAAGGGTGCAAGTATATAGCCCTGCCTCGCACCTCTATTTACATTAAAATACTTAGGGGGATATTCACGGAATTATCACTGCATAGCAAGCAGGATTGTTTTTGTGCAGGAAGTGACACCTTCCTGCACAAAAACAACCCCTGTGGCATTGTCATGTTTCTATGTGTGCTGCATTTTGCAGCACACATAGAAAGAGGAAATATCGAGGAGAAATAAAGATATTTTCCCTTACTATGCCGTCGATGGGGAGGCGTAGCAATTTGACACATTGACCCGGTCACTCCACTCCGCACGGCCCCCGTGTGCCCAGATTCTGCTGCTGCTGCCTTCTTGGCCTCTCTTGCTGCCGCCTCTCCTGAAGGCCCCTGCTCTCCAGGCTTGCCCAGGCTTGCCCTCACTCTCCCGCTCCGTCTTCCCACTCTTTCCACCCCCCCTTCCGCTCCTACAGCCCCGCCCCCTTCTCTTGACACCCGCTCCCTATTCGCCGCCCCGCTCCCGCCTCCCAGCTGCTCCTCCCTCCCACTTTGCCAAGGCGCGCCAAAGGCAAGCCCGTCTACGCCCGTCAACGCCTGGACCGCGCCCAGCGCCAGAACCCCTAGACCCCGCCGGAGCCAGCCAACCCAACAGAAATACGACGCCGCCACCCTCCACGCACTCAACACCGGCCGACAGCCAGCCTGCTACCAAGCCAACCCGAAACGCACCCACGGAGCATTCACCTGCCACGCCTGCAACTTCACCTGCACCCGATCCTGCACTGCACCCACCAAGCCAGGCTCCAGCAACGACCACCTTAAGTGCATCTTGCTCAACACCCGCTCCATCCACAGGCACGCCGTCGAACTCTGGAACCTTCTCGACACAACATCACCAGACGTCGCCTTCCTCACAGAAACATGGATGAACGCCTCCTCAGCTCCCGACATCACCATAGCCATCCCGGATGGCTACAAGATCGCCCGGAAGGACCGCGTCAACCAAGCCGGAGGAGGCCTCGCCATCGTCCACAGAAACACCATCCGAATCACGACCAACTCCGACGACACCCTCACCGCCGCCGAACACCTTCACTTCCAGATACACACCGACCCCAAGACCACCCTCAGAGGCACCCTCATCTACAGACCCCCGGGACCACGCACACAATTCAGCGAAGCCATCGCTGACTTCGTCAGCCCGCACGCCCTTACCTCCTCAGACTACATCCTCCTAGGAGACCTCAACTTCCACCTGGAGAACAACAATGACAGCAACACCGCTACCCTGCTGGACAACCTCGCCAACCTTGGACTCAAGCAACTGGTGAACACCCCCACCCACATCGCCGGCCACACGCTTGACCCCATCTTCTCCTCCAGCAAGCACATCTCCTTCAGCCACTCCACCGCACTGCACTGGACAGACCACAGCTGCATCCACTTCAACTTCAGGAGAACCACGACCCACAACCACCCTCAACAGGTTCCCCGCAGAAGCTGGAGCAAGATCACCGCCGACCAGCTCACCACCTCCCTCAGCCAGAACCCCCCCACCAACACGACGGACCCCAATGAAGACGCCCGCAACCTCACACAGTGGCTCACCAACTGCGCCGATGACCTCGCACCACTGAAGAACCCCCCCCAGCAGACACGGTAGCAAGAAAGCCTCCTGGTTCACCAACGACCTCAAAAACTCCAAGAAAACCTGCCGTACCCTCGAGAAAGCCTGGCGTCATGACCTGACTACAGAAAACATGACAGCCCTCAAGAACGCCACCCGCAAACACCACCAACTGATCCGCACCACCAAAAGGACCACATTCAAAGGACGACTGGACAACAACTCCCACAACAGCAAGGAACTCTTCAGCATCGTCAAAGAGCTCTCCAGCCCCAGTACCTGCAACAATGACATCACACCCTCGCAGGACCTCTGCGACTCACTCGCCTCGTTCTTTCACCGCAAGATTGCCGACATACACAACAGTTTCGGCGCACAGACCGCGCACCCTACCACCGATCCGGCGCCCCCCACCACCACCCTCCGCACCTGGACGATGGTCAGCACCGAAGATACTACCCACACGATGAACACCATCCACTCCGGCTCCCCAACCGAACCCTGTCCACACCACATCTTCAACAAAGCCGACTCCATCATCGCACCCCAACTCCAGGACATCATCAACAGCTCCTTTGCATCCGCCACCTTCCCAGAGAGCTGGAAACACGCCGAGCTCAGCGCCCTCCTGAAGAAACCCACCGCGGACCCCACCGGACCTCAAGAACTTCCGCCCCATCTCGGCCAAAGTCATCGAGAAGATCGTCAAGAAACAACTCTCCGCCTTCCTCGAGACCAACGGATCCCCGAACACTCGCAGTCCGGCTTCCGAGCAAACCACAGCACCGAGACCGCCCTCATCGCAGCCACCGACGACATCAGGTCCCTGCTCGACAACGGGGAAACAGCTGCCCTCATCCTCCTGGACCTCTCGGCAGCCTTCGACACCGTATGCCACCGCACCCTGATACAGCGCCTCAGCAACATCGGAATCCAAGGAAAGGCCTTGGAATGGATCATCTCGTTCCTCGCCGGCAGAACCCAGAGAGTCCGCCTTCCCCCGTTCCGGTCCGTGGCCACTGAAGTCATCTGCGGTGTCCAACAAGGATCCTCGCTCAGCTCCACCCTCTTCAACGTCTACATGAGCCCCCTCGCAGCCATCGCACGCCAACACAACCTCAACATCATCTCCTACGCCGACGACACCCAGCTGATCCTCTCCCTCACCAACGACCCCGCCACAGTGAGGAAATATGAATTTTGTGATCAGTTATGTCCCCTATCGTAGACCCCAACGGCTCCATGTACATGCTATAAGTACATGTATGTTCCCTCCTGCTCCAGTTTTGAAGACGCAAATATATGTGCGTCCACCGTCAACATGTCCTCTTTCAGATCCGCCATGAATGGGTCAGATATTCCATTCCTAAGTATGAAAGGCCACCGACTTTATGTGGTTCACTTTCCACATTTTACAGATTCAGGCGAGTAGGCCCGAATTCTGTCATCAAGCCTTTTCCTGCCTTCTGTTTCTGAAAGCTCCAGTCTGAGCCTGCATCTGTGACCATGAACTTTGTCCTACTCCCTGCGCGGCTAACGGTGCCTGATCCAGCCTATCGCCTGCCAAAAACTGTATTTCACCTTCAAGATTATCTCCTCCGCTCCTCATCCGATGCATTCCTGTCTAGCAGTTTAGGTAAACATTCCTCCAGCTACCGTGCAAAGGGGCCAGGCCTCGCTGTCCTCATGCAAGTAATTCATAGCCCCGTTACCATGGAATATTCCTACCCCCTCGCATCTCATGTAGACACTTAGACGCTTGTACACGCATTAACAGTCAGTATAGAATAGATTCTATCCTAGAGACCTCTTCTTTTGGATAACACAGTTCTTTAAACATAGGATATTAGATATGATTTGGGATTAGGTTGACATAACCCCAGACTTCTGTCTCCACATGTAGAGCTAAATGTCAAGTCCCCTTCACCCTCTAGTTGCACGTCAAATCACACGTCATGCGGCTGCGCGCGCATCTCTGCCAAATATTTCTGCTGACATTGCAGGATTCTTCTATGGATCCACCCACTTGTGACATCATGTTTAATGACGTATTTTAGTTACACCCATGTATACGCCTCTATTAGTTACGTATGCACAGTTTATCTGTATTATCAGCTGTTACGCCTCTTGCATCTGTTTCACTGTAATGCATTTTCTATAAAACTGCTTATCTGTCAATAATATATGCCCTTCCTTCCTGAACTTTCGTGGTGATGGAATAGAATGCCTACAATTCGAATTGTATTCCTTTGTATAGGAATAAAGCCTTTTAAAACCTCTAATACCACGGATTCTGCCTCTTATTTTTACTGAGTTATTCTCACTAAGACTTTACCGCATAAAAAATACTACCGGTAACGAAATATTTACCACATAAATTGGCGCCCGAATAGGGACACTTTCCCATCTCACGCGCCGGTGGTGCGTTGCAGGCCCGGTCTCCTGCCACAGCTGAACGGACAAAAACGCGTACCTGCAGGATTTCCTGTATCTCCCTCCGGCCAAGCGGGAGCGACTGAGGCTGCGATCAACACCCAGACGAGGCGGTGAGAAGTGCGAAGTATCCCGACCAGAGCCTAGCTGAGAGAGCAAGATCCGAGGTATACAGAGGCCCACCAGGTTCCGAAGTTCCGAGTCCAGTCGAGTCCAGTCCGGTCCAGTTTCAGTTCCGTTCCGAGGCCTTCCGTTCCGAGCTACCCGGTGAGTACCATTACCGGGGAGGCACTTAACGTGCACATAGTCTGTGCCGGTCAAGACGGGTTTGGGTAAACAAGTCCGGTCGGCACTGTTTCAGCAGTGTATCTGTACTGTTTAGCAGTATATATAGTATGTCTTGCATATAAATAAATATTATCTAGTGTCAGTATTATGTCAGTAACTAGTTTTCTATTAGTTATCATTGTTCGTTAAAACTGTTAAATGTTAAATGTTTTAATACGTTCTATACATTGTGGTGTGAATGACTGTTCATTATTGTGTTCATCGTATAAAGTGTGTTCTAGAAACAAGATCTAAAAATGCCGCTCTTTTCGAAACTAAGACAGAGCAAAACTAGAAAAGGTGTACTCGAAGAAGCTGTTCCCATTCCACCTAGGGATACTCCAGGATACTTTATGTATCATAAGCATGGTCTAGATGCCGTATTATTTCTTGATTTATGGGTGGACTACACCAAAGAATTACCAGAGAGTCAGAGATGGCCCGCAACGGGGACCTGGGATGCAGATTGCATCATGAGAGTGGAAGAAGAATTATGGAAAAAGAAAGCCAGACAGTCACAGAAAGATGCCATTGAATTATGGCGTAAAGAATCATACAGACGTACAGAAAAAGCACACAGACAGGAAGAGAAAGGTAGAGAGAATTCAAATAAAACTCGAGAAAATCTATTACTTGAGGAAGGTACCCGAGTAAACTCAGAACAAGTAGATAGACAAAGAAACACTCTTATGAATGGTATGTATCCTCTTCTGGCCGAAGGGTTACCTAAGGCTACCCCGGAAATACCAAAAGGTTTAACTCCTCCATTACTCCCGATAAAAGCACATCCCAAAACACATCCCAAAACAGCAAAGGACGTTTTCCTTTCCTCCTATTTAGATGACGTAGCTCCCGAGTATGCTAATGCCATACTGCACATACCGCTTGCCGATGGTGTTCAACACCAAGAGCATCCGTCTGTATCCCCGCAACTACAAACTCCTACACAAGTTCCCATAGGTCCGTCCGTTTCTGCAGTTTTTCCTGCATCTACAATCTCTATCCTACGCCCAACGAATCCTTTCGTGCCTAGCACCTCAGACGGTGCTACCGGAGGTACGACAGACATGTTTGCCACCCCGCCGCGAAATAAACAGACCCTTAGAGATTTAGCACTCCAACGTACACCCCAATTAGCGACATCCGACATGTTTAAAGAACAGCTTGTGGATTGTAGATACGACCCAGTACCAGGTAGACAGGATAAATTGCTCATATCATCATTACGTATAAGACGAGCTACATTATATTTAATGACGATACCAGGAATGGGTGAACACCTAGACGAAATATATCGCTTTGTCCAAACAGGGCGAGGTCCAGAAAGTATTAACGAAGCTATGGAATATCAGAAAGTGGATGTCCAAAGACAACTACTACGTTTTTTTATAAATTGTGTAATTAGGAATCAAGACAGGCCCGGGGCAGATCACGATACCATGCAAAGACTTGTCAAATGGGGTCAGAACATATCAGAAGAGAAACACGATAGACAGGCGTGTATAATCGCCATGAGTCGAAAGATCCGCAAGGAAGTAGAACGAATACATAAAGAAAGACGAGAAACAGACAGAGTAGAATCAGAAGAGGAGGAGGAGCAAGAATCAGAACAAGTCGAAACAATAGCTTATGTAGGTAGAGGAAGACCCCATAATAATACTAGAGGCTTTAACGACCCGATACGTCCAATACGTCCAGAATATAATAGACATTTTCCAAACCCTATGTTAAATACAAAATCCCCCGAACACCTATTCCAAGCCGTTGATAAATTACTCCGAGATCGAAGAGGGTACCATGTGCTCGATTCCATGGACGAACAAGAATTAGCTAGGTCAGCAGTACAATGGGCTGACAGTCCAAGCGAATACAATGATGATGTACTTGCACACACGTTTCTGAATCTTGACCCATACGAACAGCGTTTAGCTAGTATATACATGATTCAACACCTCCTTATATTATATAAAAGCCAACACTCCGATCCAGGACCCTTACCTGACATATTGACAGAACTGCTCACGAATATATGGAGAGGGTCAAGTACTGATTTGATTAAAGAAATCCTAGAATTCCGAAACCAATATTTAAATTTCGTATGCCCAGAACACGTTCCAGTTCCCATCATGGGAAGAAAAATGTATCACATAGATAGACAGAACCCGTTACGCGAAGTACACCCAATCAGAGGTGACGGTAATAACTTTACACGCGTGTTTGTGTACACGCCTATAACTAAACTAGAATTATTAGAAATGAAGAAAGTAGTACCCAGCCATGACAAGGACCCAGCAGGTTTCCACCGCGAGATAAAAGACATGTTACTCATGGGAGAGTATACCTACCCCGATATTATGAAAATATTAAAAGTCCTATTACCCGCCGGTGTTTATGAGAAACTCAAAGAAAAGGAATGGGAGGTGGGAGACCAAAAGATAGATTGGACAGCATTAGAAAACGAAGAAAAGGCCCGAGCTGCAGGATCAGGGCTTGGGGAAAAGACTACAGCACTAGCAGGGCTACTAGTACAGGTACTGCCACGTTTATTAACTACGAAAAAGGAAGACTGGGGTGCAATATCAGCCTGTAAACAAAAACCAGATGAAGACACTAGTGATTTCTATTCCCGATTTGAAAAATGTTTTGGTATAAATAGTGGCATAAAAGCCAGTAGTGAGTCATATCCACATCTGTTCGTGACAAAATTAGTTGAAAATTCTCTGCTACAAGTCAAGAATAGAGTATTGAAATTCGAAAGTACCTGGCAAGGTAATACCCCATCACAGATGTTACAGATGTTACAATATCATCACAATAGAATTAGAGAAGAACAAGAACACGAACAAAGACGTATGAAAGATACAAAAATGAAAATGCTTGTTGCCCAGTCAGTTCCAGCCGATGGTCATCGAAAGGGTGATTCCGCAGGTCCTACAAAAGGGACATGCAACTATTGTAAACAACCAGGTCATTATATACACGATTGTCCAGTCCTGAAACATAATATTGCTACAGGTAGAACCCAGGAGAGACCACGTCCACCTAGACAGGATCAGAATCAACAACAAATCCCTCAGCATGCACAACCTAGGTTAGCTCCGCAACAATTAGCTCCGCAACAGGGAGCTCCACAACAGACCATAGCACCACCACCAGCGCAGCCTATTGCTGCAACACAAGCAACAACACAACAGATGTATCAGTATGCACAAGCAGATTATCCCGATTATCAGCGATACTCATGAGATAGCCTAGAGAGGGAAGTTGGCTTACCCCTTATTGAGGTTCCGGTAGACCAAGAGGGACCTTATGTACATAGTGAACTATTAGGGGAAGACAGAAAGTTTTTACTTGATACAGGGGCAAGCAGAACGACTATACGACGCAGTGAAGTTCCAGGGGCACCCCTCTCAGGCTCACAGAATATTTCCCTTGGATTCTCAGGAAAACCTATAATAAACAACGTAACACAACCTCTTCCACTTACGATTGGTCCATTGACACGTACTACAGATTTATTGCTTACTAAATCATGTCCAGAAAACTTGTTAGGCATAAAAACATTGAAAGCTCTAGGAGCTATAATATGTTGTTCTCCGGAAGGAGTACGACTATTTCTACGTGATTTTAAAGGTCACTACGTGTCCAGAGACATGGATCACCGACTGCAGAATTTACCTACACATTTATGGGCACAAGGCCCCACTGATGTTGGTTGCATGAATATTACACCATATCGTGTCACACTAAAAACAGGAGTAATACTACCACGAATACGACAATACAAGTTACCACCCGATGCTGTTGTGGCTTTGCTGCAAATCATTGACGAGCTCATTGCACAAGGAGTGGTTGTCGAAACAGACTCCAATGTATGTAATTCCCCGATAATTCCGATTCTTAAAAGAACGGATCCAAAGGCACCACCAGTATATCGATTAGTTATTGATCTGCGCGAATTAAATAAATGTATTGTACCACAATACCCCGTGGTCCCAGATATCTCTTCATTACTAACAGCTATTGACTCAGAAGCAACGTTCTTCACTGTAATTGATCTCAAGAATGCTTTCTTTAGTGTCCCAATCGATCCGGAAAGTCAATATTTGTTCGGATTCAGTTTAAATGGACGAAGTTTTAAATTCACACGCGCACCTCAAGGATTTACAGAAAGCCCCAGCATCTATAGCCAAGCACTGAAACGAGAACTTGACAGTATCCACATGCCAGTCAACACTGCCTTGCTTCAATATGTCGATGATCTGCTGATCACCGCCCGAAGCGAACTTGAATGTGAAACAGCGTCACTGACGGTTTTGAAATTTCTGGCCGACAAGGGGCACAAGGTGTCCCCTTCTAAGCTGCAATTCTGTGTCCAGCGAGTTGTTTACCTTGGGCACTCGCTGTCCAAGGAGGGAAGGCAGCTTACACCCGACCGCATCCAGTTAATCGCTAACATGCCACCACCCAAGACACAAAAGGAGGTGCGGGCTTTTATAGGCCTCACTTCATACTGTAGGCAGTGGATCTCTCAATATGCATTTCTAGCAAAACTACTCATCCAGTTGACAACACAGGAGGCAGCCACATCGACTGTCCTCCCTTGGACTCAAGAACATACACACGCCTTTGAAAGCTTAAAGAAAGCTTTATGCCAAGCACCTGTTTTAGCAACACCATGTTACAGTAAACAGTTTACACTCTTTGTTACAGAACGCGAAGGTACTGCTTTGTCAGTACTCACTCAGGAACAAGCAGGATCACACAAACCATGTGCTTATTTCTCTAGTACATTGGATCCAGTAGCTCAGGCTCTTCCTGCGTGCCTGAAATCGGTGGCAGCAACAGCTTTAGCAATCAGACAAAGCGATGCCATAGTGTTAGGACATCAATTGACAGTACAAGTACCACATGCAGTAGAGGTTCTCTTGAACCGCACACAAACACAACACTTGACTATAGCGAGACTCACCGGTTACGAACTGACATTGTTTCAGCCACACATAGAAATCAGACGTTGCAATACGTTAAATCCTGCCACACTGTTACCAGTGGGCGGAACAGATCCATTGGCACATGATTGTGTCGAAGTCATTACTATCACGACGAAACCCAGACAAGACTTGACAGATATCCCTTTGTCAGATCCAGACTTGACATTGTATGTAGATGGGTCATGTATGAGAACAAGTACAGGAGAGTTAGTGGCTGCTTACGCAGTCACAACAGACACTGAAGTCATTGAAACAAATCGTATTAACACTTTGTCAGCTCAAGCAGCAGAGCTCATCGCTCTGACACAAGCCTGTATTCAAGCCAAAAGTAAGAAAGTCAACATATACACAGATTCACGTTATGCATTCGGAGTCGTCCATGACTTCGGCGTACTGTGGCGAGAGAGAGGTTATTTAACTTCTCACGGTGCCCACATCCAGCACGGACCCCTCATTCAAGCCCTATTAGACGCAATTCATCTACCTACTGCAATATCGATTATGAAATGCAAAGCCCATACAAAAGTTACCGATATCATTTCTCAGGGTAATGACCTAGCTGACAGAACAGCTAAACAGACTGCTCAGAATCAGACTCTCACAACTGACATGACAAAGACAATAGTTCCGACACTAACACATTGCATGACAGTTAAGGATCCCGCCCTTGATGTAATTGACATACAGACACATGCTACACCAGAAGAAATAAAGAAATGGACTGAATTAGGAGGGATCCAAACGGATCAAGGATGGATGACGAAGGAAAAATCTATATGGTTTCTTCCCGACTCTATGGTTCAAGTCATCATTAACACAATACATAGTCCAGCGCACCTAGGAGAAAAAGCTATGCTAGACAGCATTCAACACATTTGGTTCAACAAACACTTGCGAGCAGCAGCTAAACAAAAAGTTCGTACCTGTATGATATGTTGTCAGTTTAATCCAGGTAAAAGCATCCCCGTAGAGCAGGGTGGATTTCAACCTCCCGATCATGCTTTTGAAGTCCTCCAGATGGATTATATCCAGATGGAACGATGTCGAGGATTCAAATATGTTCTCGTAGTTGTCTGTGCTCTTTCCCGTTGGACAGAAGCATACCCGGTTTCAGATTACACTGCTCCGACTACTGCCAAACAGTTAGTTCGAGAATTCTTCCCACGGTACGGTTTACCACGTGTTGTCTACTCAGATAACGGCCAGCCGTTCTCATCCGAACTAATGAAACACGTTTCCCTTTTGTTAGGCTACCAATGGAAATTCCACTGTGTCCAGCATCCCGAGGCCGCAGGTCTCGTGGAACGCCATAATCAAACTCTGAAAATTAGATTGTCCAAAATATGTAGGGAAAAAGGTGTCGACTGGATAGTAGCCTTACCAGTTGCGCTCTTTTACATGAGAATGGTAGCACATTCTCGAACTGGGCTATCCCCGTACGAGGTGATCTTCGGTAGACCACCAAATATGTGGGGGACGCCTATACCTCGCAAAATCACTGATGTTGACTGTAATATGCTGACAGATTACCTGGCTTCCTTGATGTCTGCACTACAATCTTGTCGTTCACAGGTAACCGCAGCTTTTCCCGATAATACTGAGGTGAAGCCCCATGACGTGGTTCCTGGTGACCTGGTTTTGGTCAGGAATTTCGACCGGAAGACCCAACTGGATCCTAGGTGGAAGTCGCCTAAGTTGGTTCTACTGACTACAAGGACTGCCGTGAAGATTGAGGGTCGCAAAGGGTGGTTGCACTCGAGTCATATCAAGAAATTTTATGGACTACCATCCAGTATGATTACTCAACCCTGTATTCCCTCACAGACAGACTCAAAGCTCCCCTTGGTTGAGAAATCAAAACCAGAACTATACAAACTAAAATTCAGGTCTAGTAAGTCAGACAATTTGATTGTTTAAGTCCTCTCCAAGGTGAATCGGTTGAATTTGTCTCTGACATGTATCCTCTAGACCGGAATAGAGAAAGAAATCAGCGAATGCAGCTTAAAAAGCATGCGTATTGTAAATCACTTCGTAGTCACTGCACAGTAACATTATTAATTTTGTTTTTTCTAAGTCTTCTGATCATTATTTTTAGCATACTATTGCATATGTATTACCCTACTCTTAAGCGTGCTTACAATGTAACTGCAGAACATTCTTTTAGCGAATTACCTCCGCATGAGTTGTCATATAGATTTGCGCTGCGCAACAACACATTTATTAGTATGTTACATCATTCCCATCAGACCAGCAATGCCACAAATTGTTGGATATGTGGCCGACTCCCTCCCTATCAAAACTATAAGGGAGTTTTGCCCCTCTTTCCATATCCGTTCACACACAATGGCTCCTGTGGAGCATGGTTTAGTTTGATTAATTCCCTAGATTCAAATTCCGCAGTCTATCAAGACAACTGGGTATGGGGAAACCTGAACCTAGTTTTACTTAAAGTCTGCTACCCTAACAAGGAGGGACTCTCCAAAAGAACAGGAACTGATCTAGAAAATGAAGTATATGGATTAGGTAATTTTACACTTAACCTCATGATCCTGAACGTTGAATCTGAAGCTACACCAATCTTGCCCGCCATGTCAGTATTCCCAGTAAAAGGGGAATTATGTATAAGAAAGAATGGTTCCATACACATGGGCCATAGTAAATGCACCACTGTAATAAAATTCAGTGATCAAGGCAAGTCTACATTTAGAGCTTCCCATCATTCCTACTTCATATGTGGCCAGACCGCATATATATGTCTACCTCTAGATTGGGATGGTACTTGTTACATAGCATTCCTTCTGCCACCTGTTTTCCTAGCTCCTCCTGATTATCATAGAAATACCCATTTAGTACACAATAGACAACAGAGAGATCTCCCAATTGTCGATTACACTGAAACAGCATGGGAAAAATACACAGATTTCAATAAAGGATTCTTCCCCTATATAGGTACAGTCACTAATAGTAAGCTGATACGTAGATTAACCAGAACCCTTGAAGCAGTAGTGAACGAGACTATTTCCGCCTTAGGCAATTTAACAGAAGAGCAGTCTGCTATGCGGATTGTTGTGCTTCAAAATCGTCTTGTCCTTGACGTCATCCTGGCCGATAGGGGCGGAGCTTGTAGGGTCATCGGATCAAGTTGCTGCATTTTCATACCAGAAAATTCGCCGTCAGTATATAAAGCCATAACCCGCCTTCATAAGATTATAAGCCAGATACACCAGAGTCCAGGCACCTGGACTTGGTCCGGTTGGTTCTGGGGCGTGTTGTCAGCCTGGGGATGGAGAATCCTATCCTTCCTAGGTATTGGCTTTCTCATACTATTCAGTTGCTGTTTATGTCTACAATGTGGGCCAGCGATTTGTGGTCTGTGTGCCACATCGTGTATCCCACATCCAAGTTTTCGTTCAAGATCCCGGAAGAAGAAAGAAGAACAAATGATGCTATATGAACAGATCGATGGATTGATGAAGATCGATATCTCCTGAGGGTCCGTAGGGGACAAGGAGGGAATGAGGAAATATGAATTTTGTGATCAGTTATGTCCCCTATCGTAGACCCCAACGGCTCCATGTACATGCTATAAGTACATGTATGTTCCCTCCTGCTCCAGTTTTGAAGACGCAAATATATGTGCGTCCACCGTCAACATGTCCTCTTTCAGATCCGCCATGAATGGGTCAGATATTCCATTCCTAAGTATGAAAGGCCACCGACTTTATGTGGTTCACTTTCCACATTTTACAGATTCAGGCGAGTAGGCCCGAATTCTGTCATCAAGCCTTTTCCTGCCTTCTGCTTCTGAAAGCTCCAGTCTGAGCCTGCATCTGTGACCATGAACTTTGTCCTACTCCCTGCGCGGCTAACGGTGCCTGATCCAGCCTATCGCCTGCCAAAAACTGTATTTCACCTTCAAGATTATCTCCTCCGCTCCTCATCCGATGCATTCCTGTCTAGCAGTTTAGGTAAACATTCCTCCAGCTACCGTGCAAAGGGGCCAGGCCTCGCTGTCCTCATGCAAGTAATTCATAGCCCCGTTACCATGGAATATTCCTACCCCCTCGCATCTCATGTAGACACTTAGACGCTTGTACACGCATTAACAGTCAGTATAGAATAGATTCTATCCTAGAGACCTCTTCTTTTGGATAACACAGTTCTTTAAACATAGGATATTAGATATGATTTGGGATTAGGTTGACATAACCCCAGACTTCTGTCTCCACATGTAGAGCTAAATGTCAAGTCCCCTTCACCCTCTAGTTGCACGTCAAATCACACGTCATGCGGCTGCGCGCGCATCTCTGCCAAATATTTCTGCTGACATTGCAGGATTCTTCTATGGATCCACCCACTTGTGACATCATGTTTAATGACGTATTTTAGTTACACCCATGTATACGCCTCTATTAGTTACGTATGCACAGTTTATCTGTATTATCAGCTGTTACGCCTCTTGCATCTGTTTCACTGTAATGCATTTTCTATAAAACTGCTTATCTGTCAATAATATATGCCCTTCCTTCCTGAACTTTCGTGGTGATGGAATAGAATGCCTACAATTCGAATTGTATTCCTTTGTATAGGAATAAAGCCTTTTAAAACCTCTAATACCACGGATTCTGCCTCTTATTTTTACTGAGTTATTCTCACTAAGACTTTACCGCATAAAAAATAGTACCGGTAACGAAATATTTACCACAACAGCCAGAGCCAACCTCCAGGAAGGAATGAAAGACGTCGCGGAATGGATGAAGCTCAGCCGGCTGAAACTGAATTCAGATAAGACGAAAGTCCTCATCCTGGGAACATCCCCCTCCGCCTGGGACGACTCCTGGTGGCCCCCTGCCCTGGGCTCCGCTCCAAAGCCAACGGACCATGCTCGCAACCTGGGCTTCATCCTGGACTCCTCCCTCACGATGACCAAGCAAGTCAACGCCGTCTCGTCATCCTGCTTCAACACCCTGCGCATGCTCCGAAAGATCTTCCGGTGGATCCCCACCGACACCAGGAAGACGGTCACCCAGGCCCTCGTCACCAGCCGACTGGACTACGGAAACACCCTCTATGCTGGAACCACAGCCAAACTACAGAAAAGACTCCAGCGCATACAGAACGCCTCTGCACGTCTTATCCTGGACACCCCCCGCTTCAGCCACATCTCTCCCCAGCTGAGAGACCTGCACTGGCTCCCCATCAGCAAGAGGATCATGTTCAGACTCCTCACCCACGCACACAAGGCTCTCCACAACATACCTCAACAACCGCCTCACATTCTACACACCCACCCGCCACCTCCGCTCCGCCAGCCTTGCCCTCGCCACCGTCCCGCGCATCTGCAAGACTACTGCCGGAGGAAGATCCTTCTCCTACCTGGTGGCCAAGACATGGAACTCCCTCCCCACCCACCTACGACTGACCCAGAACCATCTCTCCTTCAGGAAACAGCTTAAGACCTGGCTCTTCGAGCAGTAGCGGATCCCCCTCCCCCCAGCGCCTTGAGACCCTACGGGTGAGTAGCACGCTTTACAAATTGATTGATTGATTGATTGATTGATTGACACATTCCCAGGTTTACCACTGATGGGAAATCTAGAAATCCATGGGGGGGGGTGTGTGGTAAGACCCACACTCCACCCATGGAACACCCCCTGGGGCAGAGTAAATCAAGGCAGCGTATTGTGCTATGTTACTCCGGATTTATCAAGCCACTCAAGGTCACACAAGGTGGCCTTATGTGGCTTGATATAAATCCTAATTAGGTTTTGCGACGCCCTTGCACCCTCTTGAGTCGTGCAAGGGCGCCACAAAATCAAAATAAATATGCTCCTCAGTATATTCCTCGAAATGTCCATAATGTACTGAGGTCACAGTATCAGTATAAATCTTTTTTTTAAACTTGATAATACACGTCAACCCCTAGATGAGTTAGGAGGTCCCTCAGGGTACAACGATTGACACCGTCAAATGCGCAAGAGAGGCCAATAAATGGAATGTAAAGGAATCCCTTCTTTGCCTGAGTACATTTACTAATCCGTATGGCAAGATTTAAGAACTGTTCAAATGTGTCAGGCCCTTGCCTGAAACCTTATTGGGTGTTACTCCCAATCCGATTGTCCCTATCAGCCACCCTGAGAGTAGAGTTAAATAAAGACATTGGCCTGTAACAAGAGGGGTCAGATTTGTTGCCCTTCTTACAAAAGGGCACAAAAAGCCAGGCACTGGGAGGGCTCACCTTTGCTACAGCATTCAGTACATTAGAAAGCAATGGGGCCCATGAATCAATATTATCTTGCTGATCAACTTTCCAGTGACCGGATGTTTGTTCAAGGTCAGACTGTGATTCAGAGAAACTTCTAGTGAGTCAATTTTGACCATTACTAATTTAAACATGTCTTAAGCTAGGCCTTCCAATGTGTGAGTAAGGTATGGTCCATTATAGTTTTAAAGTAACATTTGAGAGTGTCCATGTCGACTACCTCTGCTATCTTAGCATTTTGATCATTGGGTGTTCAACCCTCTTGGACGTTTCTTAGATTTCTTGGGTAAGAACACTGGGCTCACAGTACTGGACCGCTCTTGGTTAATTTCTGACCTCTGAGTAGGGCCTTTTGGCTCGTTTTCTGGAGGAGAACCTTTGTTATCTGGGGACAAACCCTCCTCAATTATAAGGGAGGGCTCCAGAATGCACGGATTAGGCCTTGTGGCCACGCCAGCAGTGGAAGTACAAGCAACCAAAATAGGGTTATTACCCTGGTCTGTTACCACCTCCTGCCTAGGCGTCATCTTTCTGGTTGCCCATGTAGCTGTTTCAAATCTTACTTCCACATTACTAATTTTTTTTTTTTGGGCCCTCATGCCGTCTGTAAGGAATGACACAACACCTGGAATCCCACTGTTTTCCTTACTCAATCTGTTCAGTGTCACGTTCCTATTCCCCATGACAGCCTTTGAACAGAAACTATATAAATACTCCAAATGTCCAGGTGTGGATGAAAGGGGGTATGGTTGGCCCTGTCTCTTACAGTCTATGGGTCATCTGGGCCCAGTCTTTACCTGGTCAAAGGCTTGGCATGCCCCGGACACATACCGCACTGCTGGTAAAAGCACTGGTTTATAAAGGGTCTGAGCTATGCCCCTCAGATAATCAGCAGGGCTCCTCAAAGCTATCTGGAAAATGCAGTTCCAGCCGCACCAAATCATTCTGCGCTGCGAGAAAAGCACTGGTTTATGGGGGGTCTCAATCCCGCTCCTTGGTTCATCAGCAGGGAAATGGAGTCTCAGCTTCACCAAATCATCCTGTGAGGAGAGGAAAAGCACTGGTTTATGAAGTACCTCAACCCTGTCCCTCAGTTCATTAGCAGGGTGCCTCCAAGCAATCTAGGCAATGGAGTCCTAGCCTCACCAAATCATCCCACTACTATTGTTGTGTGCCTACTGTTTGCTATTTGAGGACCATAATGTCCTTGCATGGATCGTCAATCTTTGCACTGTTAGCTGCCTAGCTTGTCCTTATTTCTACCTTAGTATATAGACGCAGGGCCCTTGTTCCTTTGTTACCTTGTCCATCATCTCTGTCACATCTGCTCCCATTAATAGGGATGCACTTTCGCTGCTATGCTGAAAAAACACCTTTTGGCCTTGCAATAGCATTTGGCCCAGATGCGACCTTTGGAACTATTATGCCATTTGGTAACTTTCCCCACTCAATCTTCCTTTACTATTCCACCTGTCCAACTCACTGTACTGGTACTTGTTCGCTGGAATTAAAATATGGAGTTGGTATCCTACACAACACTGCAAAATAAAGTACCCTATGCGCAAGTATCAAGACATACAAATTCTGTGTATGTCTTCCTGGTCTGTAGTATTATAAACTATGAGAAATTGGGTTGTTGGTAGGCTAGGGTGTGAGCCCTGGTCAAGCACCAGCCACAATCCCTGGCAGAGTGTTCTACAAAAAGTAATTAAACTAACCTGTGCTTAACCCTGGGTAGCTTGGTACAAAAAGCAGTCAGGCTTAACTCTGAGGCAATGTGTAAAGTGTTTATGCTGCACACAAACAGTAATAAAGTAATAAAGTGAAAACACTACACAAGAAAAATCTCACACCATTGTAGAAAAATAGAATAAAATTTAATAAATTATTTGACACGAAAATGTCAAAAATCCAATCAGTAGAACTAGAGTTATAAATTAGCACCGAAATGATCAGAGCACCAACCGCGGACATCTAGTTGTATGAGATCAGGTCAAGGACTAAACATATGGGTGACCACAATGGAGCATGGTTCAGATACAAGAAATGGATTGGGCCCAGTCAATGCTTACCTTCGGGCTCAGAAGAATTTTCAAGAAAAATGTTCTGAGAAGGTAGAAGGCAAGGCTGCTGTTAGTGTCCAAGGAGGTAGCATTGTCATCAGGGAGCCTTCGGTCAAAGCCTTAGTGAATATTTCTATGTTTGGACTTAGGGCCTGATTACGAGTTTGGTTTTCTTCCCACTGAGGACCACGCCAGGGCTCCACGGGAGGACTGTCAAACCTGCTCACACACCACCTGCCAGGTTAGGAGTTTAGCCCTGGTCTCGTAGACGGTGCTGAGGCGGTCCCACGTCAGTGCCTTTCAAAGGATCATAGGAGGGCCTTAAAAAAGCACTGCCGTGGGACTGCCGCAGTACATTCCAGCACGGCATGGAATGCACCATGTCAGCCAGTCCATGCTCTGCAGGATCTTGGGGATACAAACACACGGGGGGCACAATATGAGCCTCCCTGCATGCATTCCCAGGCCTAGTGGCAGTGCCCCCTGAGTTGCCGCACCACCATCCTTTTCATGATGGGCTCACCGCCATGGAAATGATGGCAGTGAGGCAACCCGTAATATGCCTGGTGATGCCACAGCAGCAGGGCCAACATATTGCTGCCTCTACCCACTGTGCAACTACCTCGGGATTACGGATCCCTGGCAGTTGCAGCGGTCCTGTAGCGATCCAACTGCCCAAGTAATAATAATACGGCGGGTGGACCACCAGTCTGTCGGCCCATGAACCGCCACCATTACCTCATGTAGTCGTAATCAGGCCCTTAGTCGCTTTTTGGGAGCTTGAAAATCTTCATTTGTATGAGGCAGGAGACTGTAGTCAAAGACTGTTCCAGGGGCTCGTTAACATTTTGGCAAAGGACCCCTGAACAGCATTTGCAGCTGCAGAAAAAACATAGTGGGAGCAGCCACAAAGTCAGGCCGACCAGCGATGCACCTTGGACTGATAGACAAGCAGGTTGGTTCCAGTCTTCCCTCAGTTCTCAGACTAGTCTTTAGCCTAATCTTTCTAAGTTCTCAGTTGTGACCTTTAGGCACCTTTACCACCATAACCAAGTGTCCACCTCTTAGGAGTTGCAGACTCACTCAGGTGCGGGTTCAAGATGGTAGGAGCTTTATGTCCCTGTGGCTCTAAACCGGGGGGCAGCAAACTAGCCCTTGGAGTCACTCTGGTAGCCCTGAGTTCAAGTGAAGATTCAGGGTTTAAGCAGCAGAGTTGATCTGAGGGGTCAAGGCAGAACTCGATAGAGCAGTCCTTCTAGGTACAGCAAAGTCGTTTTGCAGACTGCACAGCAGGTCACAACAGCATGCAGTCCTCTGAGAGTCCTTCCACAGGTGCAGGAGTTAACTGAAGAGTGGGTCTGAGATCCCTACTTTTATATCTGGTGCCTTCTTTGATGATAGGACATGTTTCCAGAGGTTTCTGTTTGAAGTGCTTAGAATGTCCTGACTCGCCTGCTTTGGCTCCAAGCTAGCTGCAGTGACAATGTGAAAGTGATAAGCCCTTTGTGTATAGCTAGAGCACGTGTTAGTGTGTGTACCCCAATGGTCACAGAGAGTGCCAGGAACCTTCCTTTGATCTCAGAAACCTTAGCCCCCACCGTCCCTGGGAAAGTACGGGTAAAGAGGATAGCGGCCCCAGCTTTTTTGGTAAGTAGGGAAGTAAATTATGTAGTTGGATTTTGTTGAAATGCCTGTTTGTAACGGGCTGAGATATATCCTGGCTATAGTATGCATTTTCAATGATGATGGATTCAACCCAAATCTGTGACTGGGGGTGAGTGTCTGAAAAGTTTCAGCGATCCTTCTATCATCTCCTTGTGTTTGCTTTGATCACCCTAAGTTGGCAGGGTATGTCCAGGCGTGGGTCCCTTGCTCACTTTGATTCAAGCTAGCCTGGCTGATGAAGGGTGTTACCCAGAAACCGGTCCCAGGATGCTTGTTTCCGGTACAGGGAAGAGGTGGCTTGGCAGTTCGGGCTGGACTGTTCCCATGAGGCACAAGGTCAAGACTGATTTGCATATAGCTGGGTCTAAACAGAGGTGGCAAAATGAGCTAAAGAATGATGATGGATTCAAGCCAGATCTGTGACTGGGGTGAATGTCTGAAAAGTTTCAGCGCTCCCTCCATCATCTCCTTGTGCTTGCTTTGTTCGCCCTAAGTTGGCAGGGTATGCCCAGACGTGGGTCCCTTGCTCACTTTGCCACTGGATTCAAACTAGCCTGGCTGATGAAGGGTGTTACCCAGAAACCGGTCCCAGGATGCTTGTTTCCAGTTCAGGGAAGACCTGGCTTGGCAGTTCGGGCTGGACTGTTCCCATGACGCACAGGGTGTAATGGTTCTCAGAATCTTCTGCAGGAGCGTCAGGAATCTGAAGAGTAGGTCTCCGTCCTCCCCTACGGCCTTCCGTCTCTATCAAACACTAGAGAACCGGATGACACGCCAGGGGAAAACAGGGTAACAAAACAAGGGAAGGAGGGTGTGACTTCAGGGGTGTGGCTGTGGTGGAACCAAGGATGTAGTTCTTCTCTGAGCGCTGCAAATAGAAAGTCCTAATCACTTTTAAGCATCACCTCATTCACTTCAAACCCATAGACATTTACCAAACCCACCTACCACTGGGGTCTTGCCTTTGTGTAAGATAGGTGTCACCTCCACTGGGAAAGGATGGGACTCAGGAAGGGGCAGGCGTGGAACAAGCAGGCCAAGAATTCCTACACCACATAAAGTAAACAACTCAGGGAATATTCTTTCATGTAACATCAAATTCTCCGTACAATTTCTTATCGGTCTCTTACTCACTAACGGTAATATACCTCCACGTCCCTCTATTCCACATGGTAAGTAACAATGAGAGACTATTCAGGTGTAGGTTAAGACCTAGGGGGAAAAGACAAAACGATAACAATTACATCCACCCACCCTGTAATATGTCCATAAGTGCAAAAGAAAGATGTAGCGCACTGCTCTGTTACCGTGCTTCAGACGTACACCGGCCCCTGTGACGTGGTCCACGCTAGCGTCCCCTATGGGTTATTAAAGTCTTCTGTCTCAGGGGAGACCAGCACCACTGTCGAGAAGTATGAATAGTGCTGAACTGGCACGGTGAGGGATTGAAAGGTCTGTGGCCCCAGCTGGGGACCAGGCGCTGCTGGGGCGCGATAATCAGCAGAGAAGGAAACAGCGATTTCAGGGCATCGGGTGATTGAATGAGCTCGTAAAGGGAACTCCGACACCCTTAATAACTGAGAGGGGACTGGAGGAATATGGGAATGAAAGGAACGGGGAGAACAAGGCAATTGGAAAACAAACGAAGCATACATACATAATACCGCCACCCAGGAGTGAGTGCCACCACGAAGCAGCAGCACCGGGGAAGGGATAGAACGTGCACTCACTCGCAACTCCGCCACACGTGGCGGGAATCAAATGCGACCAAAGCAAAAGCGAGCCGCCAGAGTGTTGAAGGACTCGCTACTATAAACAATCAGGCGTCTTCACCAAGACGCGGAACACACGGGCTGAACCCGCGAAGGCTCAAAACTCTCGTAACGCGACTGCGGAAACAGGAAGTTCCCACCGGAAGTCAGGCACACGGAACAAAGACGGAAAACAGAGCTCCAAGCTAGAACGCTAAGCGCGTTCGTACGCGCCTAGGATCCTTATATACTGGATCGTCTGTCGATCCGGATCACGGGGCATGACAGCACACTCCACCCACAACGGTCCCCCACCGCATTGGGCTTATCAGGATGTCTCAGGTGAAACAGGCGAACAAGTCGAGGGGCGTGCACATTGGTAACCGGCTCCCACGTACGTTCCTCCACTCCATATCCCTTCCAATGTATTAGATATTGGAGTGTGTTCCGTACCAAGCGTGAATCCACAATGGATTCCACCTCATACTCAGAGGTATCTGAAAGAGAGACCGGAGCCGGACGTCGCGGGAGTCGGGTACCAGGTTCTACGGGTTTTACCAAGGAAACATGGAACACGGGGTGTATCTTTATAAAGGCAGGTAGTTCCAGTTTCAAAGCCACTGGATTAATCACACTGTGTACCTTGTATGGGCCTATGTACGTAGGGTTAAACTTGCGTGGATCACGAAGCGCCAGATGTTTGGTGGAAAGCCACACCTTATCCCCCGGTTCATAGATAGGCTCTAACCGTCTATGTAGATCGGCCCCTTCTTTGTATCTTGTCTTTGCGGCTTCCAGGTTCACTAGGGTACTGCTATGAGTCTCCTGCATTTGTGAAATAAGCTCATTGGCCGCTGGGGTAGGGCCTTCCGGGGATACCCCTGTAGGTAACAACTTGGGATGAAACCCGTTAGCACAATAGAAGGGTGAGTAACCCGTAGAGGAATGGGGGTTGTTGTTATAAGCAATCTCTGCCACCCACACCCATTCATCCCATTCTACGGGTTTCTGCAGGGCTTGTGTTCTTATGTATTGCTCGAAACATTGATTGACCCTTTCGGTCTGCCCATCTGACTGCGGGTGATGACTCGAGGACAACCTGACATCTATCCCAAGTAAAGAGCACAAACTCCTCCAACACCGGGATACGAACTGGGCCCCCCTATCAGACACCAATACAGAAGGAAACCCATGTAGACGGACAATCTCACGTAAAAACACTGAAGCAAGTACACTGGCAGTAGGTAACCCACTCAAGGGGACAAAATGAGCAGTTTTAGTAAACATATCCACCACCACTAGCAAGGTATTATTCTGGTTTTGGGTCACAGGCAGCTCGACAATAAAATCAAGGGACACAGTATGCCAGGGTCCAGGCGGAGCAGGGAGAGGCAAGAGTAAGCCCACGGGGTTTTGGCGGGAGACTTTAGATTGAGCACATACATGACAAGTCTTTACGTACGTAACTATGTCTTTCAGCATGCCCGGCCACCAGAACCGCTCACGTACTACTTGTGTAGTCTTCTTTATCCCTGGATGGCCCGCAAATGTGTGGGAGTGGTACCAATCTAATACCTGTTGCTGCAGTTCCTTAGTGGGTAAGACTACTCCCCCTTGTATACAGACGCAGCCGTCCTGAATGGTAGTTGCATGTGATCCCACTATTTCCCCCATCTCCGAAGATAACTGGATTTGTCGAACCCGGGTGAGAAACATTTCTTCAGTGAGTACCCCCACTACGATGGCCTCTCTGGGAACAATGGTCGGGGATTCCAGGGGTACTTCAGGTTGATCAAAACCTAAGCGGGACAAAGTATCAGCCTTCCCGTTCTTCCGTCCTGGACGGTAGTGAATACAAAAATCGTATTCGCAAAAGAATTGCGACCAGCGTATCTGTCGCATGGACAATGCCTTGGCGGACTTCAAATATTGGAGATTACGGTGATCCGTTAGGACTGTTGTTTGATGCCTGGCCCCCAATAAATACTGACGCCACTCCTCAAAGGCCTTTTTGATCGCCAGAAGCTCCTTTTCACCTACCGCGTAATTGTATTCCGCCGGGGTGAACTTGTGTGAAAAATAGGCCACAGGGTGAGTCAGGCCGCTAACAGGGTCTGTTTGGCTGAGAACCCCCCCCCACAGCCACTTGTGAAGCATCGACCTCCACAACAAAAGGCAAGGCAGGATCTGGGTGGTGAAGAACGGGAGCTCGGGTGAAGGCCAGACGCAACTGTTGGAATGCATTCTCCGCTTCTCTAGACCATGTATATATGACACCCTTCTTTAAGAGAGCCGTAAGCGGTGATGCCAATTCCGAAAAATCTTTTATGAACCTCCTGTAAAAATTGGCAAAGCCCATAAAACTCTGCAACTCTTTGACTGTATTGGGCGCCGGCCAAGAAAGAACAGCCTTCACCTTACCGGGATCCATAGCTAGACCCCATGGAGATACAACAAAGCCTAGAAAGGGCACCTCTTGCATGTGGAAAGTGCACTTCTCCAGTTTGCAGTACAATCTATTGTCATGGAGGCGTTCTAATACCTTCCGCACATGCAACACGTGATCAGACAAGGAGACAGAAAAAATTAGCAGATCGTCAATATAGGCTATCACAAAGTCCTCTAGCATGTCTCTCAGCACTTCGTTGATAAAAAACTGAAATGCTGCAGGAGCATTACAAAGCCCAAAGGGCATGACTAAATACTCGTATAACCCATATTTGGTACAGAATGCTGTCTTCCACTCATCTCCCTCCTTGACTCGCACAAGATGGTAGGCTCCACGTAAGTCTAGTTTCGTGAAGTACTGTGCGCCCCGTACCTTGTCAAGGAGAGAGGCAATGAGGGGCAACGGATAGCGATTCTTAATGGTGACTTGATTTAGCCGTCGGTAATCTATGCAGCATCTCAAACCCCCCTCCCGCTTGGGAATGAAAAACAATGAAGAAGAGGCGGGAGAACGCGAGGATCTGATGAACCCCTTTTCCAGCATGTCATCAAGGTATTGTCTTAGAAACACGTTTTCTTTTTCTGTTAGAGAGTATACTCGACTGCAAGGGATTCTAGCTCCCGCCTCCAAATCTATTCGGCAGTCATAAGCCCTATGAGGGGGTAGAGTTTCTGCCTCTCGGGGGTCGAATACTGCCTTTAGATCGTCGTAACAGGTAGGTAACGCAGGCGACTGTTCTAAGGTCTCAGAAGCACTGTTCCCCAGAGTGCCTGCTATCACCACCCTTTGCCTTTGGGAAGGTCGAAACTCCAAAGTGGAGTTCTCCCAATCTATGATGGGGTTGTGGAGCTTTAACCACGGGATTCCTAATAAAACGGGAATATGCGGGGAATGAATCAGATCAAAGGACAGGTCTTCCTGATGGTGCGGTTCAATACTCATGTGTAGCTGCTCTGTTTGATGGGTCACAGGCCCTGAGCTAAGAGGCCTGCCATCAATAGTGGTGACCCTATTGGTGACGTCTTTCTTTTTACATGGTATTAGATTAGTTTTAGCCCAATCGACATCCATATAATTCCCTGAAGCCCCAGAATCAATCATGATTCTTACATGCAGACCATGCTGCTCAAGTGCGATATACGCAGTGACATAAAAGTGTGAGGAGGAAGCCATGTTTTGATCAACGGGGGAGACCGTATAACCTGTACTGCCCGGGAGCCTGGCCTCGGAAGACCCCGGACTCTCTAGTTTCCCTGTCGGTTTACGGGACTTGGCTTGACCGGGCAGGCTCTTACGAAATGACCGGCTTTACCGCAATACATGCAGAGTTTCTCGGCTCGTCTTCTTTGCCTTTCTTCAGGCGTCAAAGGGCCCCGCACCATTCCTATCTGCATAGGCTCACTCTCATCCACAGACTTGGGTAGATCACTCTTTTTCTCCTTGGAAAATACATATCGGGGTTCCCCTTTTCCCTTTTCGTGTTTCCGCTCTCTTAGCCTGTGGTCAATTTGGACTACTAAATCAATAAGGTCAGAACAAGAGTCGGGTGAGTCGACTATTTGGGATAATGCATCCTTTATGTCATCCCGTAAACCTCTGTAGAAGAGTGTGCTACGCTTTTCTTCCGGCCAGTTGGCCTCTACCACTAGTCTCCGAAATGAAGTGATATACTGAACCAAATCATGACTGCCCTGCTTCAAGGCCAACAGCTCTGTATCAGCTGCATGGGTGTACATGTGCCTATCAAACAGCTTACGAAATTCCCTCCTAAAGGCTCCGTAATTGTACAGTAAAGGGTCGTCTCTATCTACCAAGGGTATGGCCCAATCAGCTGCGGACCCACTCAAATAGGATATGACGAATGCTACCCTGGATTGATCCGTGGGAAAACAGTTCGCCTTGCACGAAAAGTGCAACTGGCATTGACTAAGGAAAGCGGCGCATCTAGCCGCATCTCCCGCAAAGCGCTCTGGCGGAGCTAGGGGAATAGACTGGGGAGTAGTAACTTGGATAACCGGTTGTTGGACAGTGCTTCTCTCTCCCGCAGAGACCACTCCCTGTTGACCCTACAGGGCATCGACTCGGGCCGCCAAGGCCTGAGTTTCGACCTGCAAATTGCCTATCATGTTGGCTACATCTGCCAACGTTACTGTTCCCAAGTCCATAACGCTCGGGCAGAACACACTGTTAGGCTTAGCGTTCTGTAATGGTTCTCAGAATCTTCTGCAGGAGCGTCAGGAATCTGAAGAGTAAGTCTCCGTCCTCCCCTACGGCCTTCCGTCTCTATCAAACACTAGAGAACCGGATGACACGCCAGGGGAAAACAGGGTAACAAAACAAGGGAAGGAGGGTGTGACTTCAGGGGTGTGGCTGTGGTGGAACCAAGGATGTAGTTCTTCTCTGAGCGCTGCAAATAGAAAGTCCTAATCACTTTTAAGCATCACCTCATTCACTTCAAACCCATAGACATTTACCAAACCCACCTACCACTGGGGTCTTGCCTTTGTGTAAGATAGGTGTCACCTCCACTGGGAAAGGATGGGACTCAGGAAGGGGCAGGCGTGGAACAAGCAGGCCAAGAATTCCTACACCACATAAAGTAAACAACTCAGGGAATATTCTTTCATGTAACATCAAATTCTCCGTACAATTTCTTATCGGTCTCTTACTCACTAACGGTAATATACCTCCACGTCCCTCTATTCCACATGGTAAGTAACAATGAGAGACTATTCAGGTGTAGGTTAAGACCTAGGGGGAAAAGACAAAACGATAACAATTACATCCACCCACCCTGTAATATGTCCATAAGTGCAAAAGAAAGATGTAGCGCACTGCTCTGTTACCGTGCTTCAGACGTACACTGGCCCCTGTGACGTGGTCCACGCTAGCGTCCCCTACGGGTTATTAAAGTCTTCTGTCTTAGGGGAGACCAGCACCACTGTCGAGAAGTATGAATAGTGCTGAACTGGTACGGTGAGGGATTGAAAGGTCTGTGGCCCCAGCTGGGGACCAGGCGCTGCTGGGGCGCGATAATCAGCAGAGAAGGAAACAGCGATTTCAGGGCATCGGGTGATTGAATGAGCTCGTAAAGGGAACTCCGACACCCTTAATAACTGAGAGGGGACTGGAGGAATATGGGAATGAAAGGAACGGGGAGAACAAGGCAATTGGAAAACAAACGAAGCATACATACATAATACCGCCACCCCGGAGTGAGTGCCACCACGAAGCAGCAGCACCGGGGAAGGGATAGAACGTGCACTCACTTGCAACTCCGCCACACGTGGCGGGAATCAAATGCGACCAAAGCAAAAGCGAGCCGTCAGAGTGTTGAAGGACTCGCTACTATAAACAATCAGGCGTCTTCACCAAGACGCGGAACACACGGGCTGAACCCGCGAAGGCTCAAAACTCTCGTAACGCGACTGCGGAAACAGGAAGTTCCCACCGGAAGTCAGGCACACGGAACAAAGACGGAAAACAGAGCTCCAAGCTAGAACACTAAGAGCGTTCGTACGCGCCTAAGATCCTTATATACTGGATCGTCTGTCGATCCGGATCACGGGGCATGACACAGGGTTACGACTGATTTGCATATAGCTGGGTCTGAACTGAGATGGCGAAGTGAGCTAAAGAATGATGATGGATTCAACAACCTAGATCTGGGACTGAGGGTGAGTGTCTGAAAAGTTTCAGCACTCTGTCCATCATCTCCTTGTGTTTGCTTTGTTTGCCCTAAGTTGGCAGGGTATGCCCAGACTTGGGTCCCTTGCTCACTTTTCCACTGGATTCAAGATAGCCTGGCTGATGAAGCCAGATCTGTGTCAGGATGAGTGTGAGGAGAGCAAGACCCCTATGGAGATCGGAATAGCCAAATGGTAGGAGGCAACCGAGATCTAGTGTGCCAGTTTAGGGCATACCACAAACCATCACTGAAGAAACAGAATTCTGTGGTATACATGAGTCAGAAGAATATCAACAGACAACAAGTAGATCCAAGAGGGCTAGAGTACCTTGTTGCAGGTAATCTGCACCGAAATGGACTTCCTACTCAGAGAACGAGCCTAATGCATCAATCAAAATCCTGACGTACTGAGATCAGAAACATTTGAACTTCCATGATATGCCACACTAAAACAGCATTTGATATAAATTTCTGAAGCAATATTACAAGCATTATTTACTGGAAAATCTGATTTTATCAATAATGAACCATAAGAAACTGTGATAAATTATCATGACAATTATTCTCTAACAAAGGCAAATAAAAAGAATTAAGAAGAATTCCCAAGGGCCAACACAGCAGCAGAAGAATAGGGATAGCACATAGGAGAAGACAGTAGGACTAGGGATGCCTCACTAAGACTATTGTACATAAGCTGAATGAAATAATTGCAAGCTAATCATTGAACGTTTAGCTCACTTTGCACAAGTAGACATTAAAGCAGAATATTGACTCTGTCTGCTGCTATTTTCTACAAAAGGTCTGACTGCAGACAAACATTTGTGTCCTTACCAAGCCTAAGTGTAGAATAGTGATTAATGTCATGTTAATAGTTGTTGTGTCAGCATTAATTATTCTTCTAGTTGGGATGAGTTTGAGCTCAGAAGCAGAAACATTTACAACTACACCTACCTCACCTGCACACACAATAGATGAGAAGAAACTAAAAGCTTTATTTATAGATATCTCATAAAATCCTTCTCAACTAATGTTTATTGTTGAGTAGTTCAGGAATACAGTCAACCTGTAGACATTAGGGATTGGTATAATTGCGAAAAATTACCTTCTTCAGTTGCAGAAGATGTGACATATCACCATATTCCACTTATGTATGCAATTACATGTAGTATATCACTTAGTGTATTTTATAGACAGGAACGTTTTTAATATTATTTTTCCAGTTATGACATAATTATTTCTAAAGTTTCCCTTCAGAAAAGAATGAACCCTCATCCACAAGCTAAGGATATGGAAGTTGTGTGGTATTTCTTTAGGTCCCCTACAGTTAGAGACACTATCAAGGTATAGGAAAAAAACGAACTTGTTTAATGAGACCATTAGAACATATTTGTATTTTATCAAGAAGAAAGAAAAGCTCTCATGTTCCACAACGAAAACAAGGATGAAGCTGTATTAAAGAATGTTTGGAAGAAAAAGGAGAATGAATACAAGAGGAAAATGATATATCCAAAATTAAAGTTAGATAGGTGACAGAAATGGAAACAATGTGTTTACAAGAGGAGAAACCAGTTTACAAAGAGACACATTGGGATAAGTAGCTGTGAACATACATTTAAAGTCTGGGAGGGCCTGTTCAAATTTTAATAGGGGAAGAGGCAGTTACTGCTGGAGTTTCTTTTGTCTACGGACAGGATGCATAATTCTAGTTACCTGCTGATTGAGAGGGTTTTGCTATTTAGCTTTATTGTTTCCCAAGATGTATCTTTTTAATGGTATAGATAATAATAATATTTAATAATCCACATTTGTAAAGCGCGAACAATCACCCGTAAGGGTCTCTAGGCGCTGGGGGGCCGTCGGGAAGATTAAGCAAGCTATTGCCCAGAGTCACATGGTGCTGGGCTAATCTGCCACCGGCGTCGGGGTTCGAACGGTGATCCCCAGATTCTGGCGTCAGTCACCCTGGCCGCCGCGCCCCACCTCTTCCCTCTTCCCTAGATGCTTTAACCATTACCACATCTAACAGACACATGTAGTACCACTGATGGAACACAATTGGTAGGAGATATTTTTGGAGCAATTATTCTACCAGTGGTAGTAGTTTTAAACGATGAGAAAATTAGAGAGCTTTATCCTGTAGTAGATAAATTAGTTACTAGTACGTCTGGTGCTTTGTTAACACTTAACACAGAATTAATAGCTATCAGATCAATGGTTTTGCAAGATCGTTTAGCTCTCCATGTATTATTAGCAGAAAAATGCAGAGTCTGTAAAATGTCAAAGGCTCAACATTACTATTCAGATATACTTGACAGGAGTAGAAAGGTAGAAGAATTTTCAAAAAGCATTTCTGATTTAACACCTGATATTAGAACCATTAGGAGACTACTAGTGTGTTAGGACCTTAGACAATGGAGCTTCTGCTATCAACAATTGGTTTGCAACAGTAGGAGGAGGACTTTTTAGAGTCATATCAAAACCTGTCATAAACATTGGCATTTATTTAACCCCTTCTGTGCACCGCCCTTTCCACGCCCTGTGCCGGGCGTTTCATTAGCGGGCGGGGTTCATGACGAGATAGTCTCGTCATGGGCACAGCGCAACCGCGCTCCATGACGAGACTATCTCGTCATGGGCACTGAAGGGGTTAATATGCTTATATGCTTTAAATAACATAATTAAGGCTATCTAACAAGAAAGGGAAAGAAAAATGAGAGAAGAATTAAAAATGGAATAGAGAAAGAATTGGACATACAAGAAATGAAAGGAAGCTGAAATGCTGAAAAACTAAATTAATGAAACAGCAGAAAAGGAACATGTCCATTAAAGATTCATTTGTGAGAAATTCTAATGTATGTTTTAACCATCAGAGGGGGGAGCTGTTGCTGTGATCCTATCTTTTACAAATAAAAATGCATTTAACTGAAAAGTATATAAAATAAAAAATAATGTGCTGATTTAAGTTAGATTATTTGACAATGCCATATTAACTATATAGAAAATACATTAGCATTGAAAGGCCTGCTCTTCACTTTGAGCTGCTGTTTTGCACAAGATTTGTTTCCTCTTTTGCTGTAGATGCTGTAAGTTTCCAGAAGCCTTCTGTTGGTTAGCAAATAGTCATTTGTTTTGTATTAAACAACTGATAGTAAGCTTCTCACTTGGAGGAGAGGAGACAACAATGAATAATAAAATAAAATAATTGGAAGTTAAGAATTTGGAAAATAAAACCAGTTAACTCACACAACCCTTTTAATGACTGTGCTTAAAGTCTTTAGTTATTTTATTACTTGTATGTTTTGAAGTAGATGATCGCTCCTTTTCACTTCTTCTTGTTGATGAATAAAGGTCCATATGGCCAGTGGCGGGGTAATTTAATGATTACTCCTGAAGACTAAGAAATAGAAAACCCGCTCCAACACTACAACCCAGCATTCCCACTCTCGATAAAGAAAGTTCACCACTTGTGTGAATGTGCCTAATTCCTGTGACTAGATCTGATGAAAACTGGAGCCTTATGAAGTCAGTGTGCCATCATTGTAGTTTTAGCATGGTTTATGGATTAGTCTGGTCTTTTCTCAGGTAATAGGCTCAGCCATACAAGTAGGGGACCATTTTTATTGCGAGAAGTGAGGGAACACTTGGTGGCAGGCATTTTGTGTATCCCTGCAGAGCCCAAAATGTTCCCTCACAAAAATGTAAGGAAAAAGCATAATTTTAGCCAATTTGACATTTGCAGCACATCCTGTGTAATAAAACATAGTGGGATCTATGCACACTATGCCACCCTGGATTAGCCTGGTTCTCTAGGTTTCAGACATGCCCAGTGCTTATTTGGTTCCCATCTGACCCAGAACCCACATAATGTGGCTATTCTCCATGGCAAGTGAGAGAATATTGGGATTTAACACCTCACTGCCTTCCCATTAGTCAAAACTATGAACTCACTAGAATGAACATGTCCCCTAATTTGCCAGGGGGGTGGCGATACTCTATATCCAATGGGGGAAGAAAAACTGATTGGGCTTTGGGAATGGGAGTACATCCTGATGTAAGATCAAGCAGCCCCCACCCCTTTTTTTAACAAACGTTCCATGATGCCTAGTGGGCTTTCTGCCCTATTGGGACTTACTAGGCAGCGCACCCCTATCTGCCCATTGGAGGTAGAATGACTGTTGTGACTGTTAAGTGATGGGGTCAAAGCTCGATGTTTGGCAGGGCTTCTCCACCCCTTCTATTTTGGAATTAGTTTTCTCTGGTGGTAAGTGGGCTTTTTGCCCTGGCTGGGGAGATTGGGTTAAACATCCCATTCTGCTCCCTGGGGTTGCAAAAAGACTGCTTGGGCTGTTATGGGATAGGGGCAGGGTCTGATGCCTTTGTGCCCCCTCACCCCTTCTTTTTTTAAAATATTGTTTCTGGTGTATACTATGTCCCCCTTGAGGAACATATTGGGGGATAATACACCTCCAAATGTTTTAGGGTGGGCACTGCCCCACGTCCAGGGAGCCACTCCCCCACCAAATGCTATCCCAGATGGCTAATGTGTGAAACCCTTCGCCTTGGTAATGGAAAGTGTTAGAATGCTAATCTTTTTTTACGTATATTGTGCTGAGACTCCTTGCCACACTAACCTCCCCTTCTGTGACACCCCAGGTGGGTGGCTGCATGTTGTTGGCCCCATTAAAAGTGAAGCTTCTGCATTTGTTACCCCACGAAATGGATCAAAAAGAAGAACAGGCCAGGGTTCTTGTTTCCTTGTGAAGTTGATACAAATAGAGTCAAGCGCAAAGCGACAGATATGTGCTTTCAGTAGACAGTTATCTGCTGTATGACATTAAAACTGGCCCTATCTTCATGCACTTAACAACATTAATGCCAAAAACATGGATTGATTTTTAAATATTGAGTGTTAAAAACATTAAGGCAATGCATGTCGGCAAATTATTTTCTCTCTTATTTCAAGTTTTACTTAATCTTGTCTCCCTCAAGAGTTAGCTATTTAATCATGGTGTGTTTCTTTCTGTATTTTGTTTCCATGCACACTTTGTGCTGCGCAGGTGTTTATGAGGGACTTTGATTAAAAGCTCTGATGCTGAAGCTAAAGCAAAGTGCCTGTCAGTGACTTGACCGCTCTGCATATGGTCGTGTATTCCAATTGTAATTGCAATTTTGTAAAACTGTGTGTGAAGGGGGTGCACAGATGGCAAAATGTTTACAGGGCAAAAGTGAAAGTAAATAAATTGCTTAAATGAGAGTGAGTGCAGTGTGAGTTTGGAAGTGGTGATTTTTTTTCTCTGGAGGAGGATCCAGCCTGCACCCCATGTTTTTCCATGAAGCTTGCCTGCGCCACTCACTACATAAAAGTCATACCAAACATTTACGCCACACCACTTTCAAATGTCACCAGCTGCCACTGAAAAACTGCATTGTCATAAGATTTAATAATAAACAGAAAATTCTTGATTATTGACGTGTAGCTGTAGGCACAAAAAAGGAATACATTGTATACAGGAGCAGAACTAGAGGAGGTAGAAAAAACTTGAAGAAGAGAAGGAAAGGCTGCCAAAGAATTTCAGATTTAGCAGTGTTTGTACCTGTTTGATTGTAAGGGTGAGCTGATTCCACAATCCAGCATGCAGTACCAAAAACCTTCTTTCACAGCAGGACCTGCATGGAGTATATTACATGAATGTAGTATCCTGTCAGGTCAATATCAACGAATCTGTTAGCAAGATAGACTAACTTAAAAAGAGGTAAGCATTTCGAAATATACTCTGGCATTGACAAGGACCAAGTGAAATGACCCTGAGATCAGACACATGATTACATTTCTAGTGACTAATGCTCACTCCCTCAGCCATGTTCTAAATTGCACTGTAAATTCTGGATTTGAACCTGCATCAGGTCAGCATAAAAAGCGTTTCTATATATTTCTAGCATAACACAGTGATCCTACAACACCTTGCTCAGGTAATCAGACAGGAAATTGAGTACCTTGCATAGTTCACCTAGCGTGAATCTTCACCTCCTAGCACATTACAATTTGCAGAGCCAGTGTCAAATAAGAATTTAAAGATTTTTCACGTTATCCTTAAATTTGATAGGAACCTCTAATACACTCAGGCCTTCGTTATTAGTGCTTTTTCATTTAAAATTGGGCAGCCATTGTGCCCGTAACATCAGTTACCAGCCTCTTCTGGATAATAATGTTTGTGGGAATCCAGCGGAAAGCAGCCAAAATCGCCATGTGAAAGTCCTCAGACAAATGAGACATTACTAGGGGGAATCAAGCCTGGACTTACTGATTCCCCTACACTTTCATCATTTAATGGAAAATCAGGGTATCACTTTTAATCCCCCAGTAACTTCATCCCTACTGAGCTATGCTACCCCTAATATTGGTAGCGCCACGCCCAAGTTACCAGGGGGATTATCGGGTCACTTGTAATGAGGGCCTCGGTAGTTGAGGGCGAAGTGTGAGAGAGGACATCAGTGTGGGGGCACAAAGGATAGCCCTCTTGCTCAATTATGACTCCTATACGATCATCATTTCCTTTAGTTAGGTGGCTCAAATCTTCTCTTTTGGTCCCAAAATATCTCGCTTTAGTTTCCTTGATTTCTAAAGCAGCATTAGGTTGTGTAGCGTTCGAAATAAATGCAGCATTTGCTCTGAGCAGCTGTAATGCTTGTTGGCATTGGTGCGGTCATTTAAGAAACAAGGGGATACAAAAACAGACTGTGTAACGTACGTGTGGGACTGCAACTATTATGGTGGGGAGGGGTCTGAAATCATAGGAAATTTTACCCATGAAGATGAAATGATGTGATTTTTAATGTTTGGTGACTCGAACTCTCCGGTGCACTGAGTACACATGTCTTTTCAAAGACGACCAAGGAAAAATCAGCAAGAGAAGACATTCTGCATCTCTCCTGCTGAGGAAATGTCAGCCCGGATTATATCGACTCTGCATTTCTACACATGGCTACTCATTTGAGCTGAAACAGATTAGAAGCGCTACACCAACTTTCCAGTAATGAAGAAACATTAATATCCATGCTCCACTAATCACAGAGTTCTGGGACAGCTCATGACATTTTATAAAAGTATAAAAGGTTACCCAAGTGCCATAGAAAGTCAGGTTCAGAAAGGTCTTTGCATTCGAAATCAAGGCAGTGTACTGTGGTAAATAATTTTCCTTTACCTGGACATAATTTGATACAGAAACATAATTAAATAGCTCAGTAAAATGAGAGGCAGAATCCGTGGTATTAGAGGTTCGGAATGGGCTTTATTCCAATGATCGATTATAATCGGTTGCTCCAAGTTCCATCACCACGGAGGTTCAGGAAGTGAAGTACATACTTTATTGACAAGAAGTAACCTTTATAGTACATACATTACAATGAAGCGAATGCAATAGGCGTAACAATTGATAAGGAAAATGACGATCTATCTGCGTAACCAAAAAATGGGTGTAATAAGGAGTAAAAAGGAACATAATTGGTTATGATGTCATATATAGGTGGATCTATAAGATAATACTTGGCATAGATGCGCGCGCAGCAGTATGACGTGTGATTGACGTGCAACTAGGGGGTGAAGGGGACTTGACATTTAGCTCTACATGTGGAGACAAAAGTCTGGGAGGTCAAGTCAACCTAATCCCGAATCATATCTAACATCCTATGTTTAAAGAACTATGTTATCCACAAAAGAAGGACTCTCGGACAGAATCTATTCTATACTGACTGTGCGTGCGTGTACAAGCGTCTAAGTGTCTACACTGAAAGCGAGGGGGTAGGAATATTCCATGGTAACAGGGCTATGAATTACTTGCATGAGGACAGAGAAGTCGAGCCTTTTGCTCGGTAGCTGGAAGGATGTTTACTTAAACTACTAGACAGGAATGCATCGGCTGAGGGGGAAGCAGATAACTCGAAGGAGAAATACAGTTCTTGGCAGAGAATAGGCTGATGTCAGGCTTCGTGAGCCGCGCAGAGAATGAGACAAAGTTCATGGTCACAGATGCAGGCTCGAACTGGAGTTTTCAGAGGCAGAAAGCAAGAAGAGTTTGATGACAGAATCAGGGCCTACTTGCCTGGACTGTAAAATGGCATAAGTGAACCATATAAAGCCGGTGGCCTTTCATACTTAGGAATGGAATATCCGGCCTATTCATGGCGGATCTGACAGAGGACATGTTGACGGTGGACGCACATGTGTTTGCGTCTTCATAACTGGAACTGGAGGGAACATACATGTACTTGTGACATGCACATAGAACCGTTGGGGTCCAAGATAGGGGACATAACTGATCGGGAAAATCCATATTTCCACATTCCGTCCTTGTCCCCTACTTGCCCGTTAAGAGATATCCATTTTCATCAATCCATTGATCTGTTAATATAACATCATTTGTTCTTCTTTCTTCTTCCGGGATGAACGAAATCTTGGTGGTGGAATACACGATGTGGTACACAGACCACAAATCGCTGGTCCACATTGCAGACATAGACAGCAACTGAATAGTATGAGAAGGCCAATACCTAGGAAGGATAAAACTCTCCATCCCCAGGCCGATATCACACTCCAAAACCAACTGGACCAAGTCCAAGTGCCTGGGTTCTGGTGTATCTGGTTTACAATCTTATGAAGGCGAGTAATGGCTTTATATACAGATGGCGAATTTTCTGGTATGAATACGCAGCAGCTTGATCCGATGACCCTACAAGCTCCGCCCCTATCAGCCAGGATGACGTCAAGAACAAGACGATTTTGAAGCACAACAATCCGCATAGCAGACTGCTCTTCCGTTAAATTGCCTAAGGCGGAAATAGTCTCATTCACTACTGCTTCAAGGGTTCTAGTTAATCTACGTATCAGTTTACTATTAGTAACAGTACCTATATAAGGAAAGATGCCTTTATTGAAATCTGTGTATTTTTCCCATGCTGTTTCAGTGTAATCGACAATTGGGAGATCTCTCCGCTCTCTGTTGTGTACTAAATGAATATTTCTGTAATAATCAGGAGGAGCTAGGAAAACAGGTGGCAAAAGGAATGCAATGTAGCAGGTACCATCCCAGTCTAGAGGTAGACGCATATATGCAGTCTGACCACATATAAAGTAGGAGTGGCGATAAGCTCTAAATGAAGATTTGCCTTGATCACTGAATTCTACTATAGTAGTGCATTTACTATGGCCCATATGTATGGAACCAACCTTTCTTACACATAATTCACCCTTCGCTGGGAATACTGACATGGTGGGCAAAACTAGTTCAACTTCGGATATGACATTTAGAATCATGAGATTAGGTGTAAAATTACCTAATCCATATACTTCATTTTCTAGATCAGTTCCTGTTCTCTTGGGGCGACCCTCCTTGTCAGGGTAGCAGACCTTGAGTAAAACTAGGTTCAGATTTCCCCATACCCAATGATCTTGGTAAACTGCTGTGTCTGAGTCTATGGAATTGATCAAACTAAACCATGCTCCACAGGATCCATTATGTGTAAACGGATGTGGAAAGAAAGGCAGGACTCCTTCATAATTCTGATAGGGAGGGAGTCGGCCACACACCCAACAATTAGTGGCATTACTAGTCTGATGGGAATGATGTAACATACTAATGAAAGTGTTATTGCGCAGCGCAAGTCTATAAGACAATTCATGCGGAGGTAAGTCACTAAAAGAATGTTCAGCAGTAACATTATAAACATGTCTAGAAATAGGGTAATATATGTGCAACAATATGCTTGCAGTAATTATTAAAAGACTCAAGAAAAACAAGATTATTAATGTCACTATGCAATGGCTACGCAGTGATTTACAATACGCCTGTCGTTTCATCATTTTTCGCGACTGTCCATGATTCAGGTCTAGAGGATACATGTCAGAGACAGATTCAACCGCTTCACCTAGGAGAGGACTTAAACAATCAAATCGTCTGACGTTCTAGGCCTCAATTTAATTTTATAAAGTTCAGTTTCAGTCTTTTCAACCAAAGGAAGTTTTGAATCAGTCTGTGAGGGAGTGCAGGGCACAATGTCTATATCCGAGGATTGTCCATGAAATTTCTTGATATGACTTGAATGAATCCAGCCCTTGCGGCCCTCGATCTTCACGGCTGTTCTTGTGGTCAGCAGAACCAACTTGGGTGTCTTCCACCTGGGCTCCAGCTGAGTCTTTCGGTCGAAATTTTTCACAAACACGAAATCACCCGGAACTACGTCATGGGGTTTCACCTCAGTGTTGTCGGGAAATGCTGCAGCAACCTGTGAACGACAAGATTGTAGTGCAGACATCAAGGAAGCCAAGTAATCTGTCAGCATATTACAGTCAATATCAGTTATTTTGCGTGGTATGGGCGTCCCCCACATATTTGGTGGTCTGCCGAAGATCACCTCATACGGGGATAGCCCTGTTCGAGAGTGTGCTACCATTCTCATGTAAAAGAGTGCAACTGGTAATGCTACCATCCAGTCGACACCTTTCTCTCTGCATATTTTGGACAGTCTGATTTTCAGTATCTGATTATGTCTTTCTACGAGACCTGCTGCCTCGGGGTGTCGAACACAGTGGAATTTCCACTGATATCCTAGCAGAAGTGAAACATGTTTCATTAATTCGGATGAGAACGGCTGGCCGTTATCTGAGTAGACAACACGTGGTAAACCGTATCGTGGGAAGAATTCTCGAACCAACTGTTTGGCAGTAGTCGGGGCAGTGTAATCTGAAACCGGGTATGCCTCCGTCCAACGGGACAGAGCGCAGACAACTACGAGAACATATTTGAATCCTCGACATCGTTCCATCTGGATATAATCCATCTGGAGGACTTCAAAAGGGTGGTCAGGAGGATGAAATCCACCCTGTTCTACGGGAACGCTTTTTCCTGGGTTGAACTGGCAACAGATCATACAGGTACGGACCTTTTGTTTGGCTGCTGCTCGTAAATGTTTATTGAGCCAAATGTGTTGAATGCTGTCTAGCATAGCCTTTTCTCCTAGATGCGCTGGACTATGTATAGTGTTAATTATAACTTGGACCATTGAATCAGGAAGGAACCATACAGACTTTTCCTTCATCATCCATCCTTGGTCCGTTTGGATCCCTCCTAATTCAGTCCATTTCTTTATCTCGTCTGGTGTAGCATGTGTCTGTATGTCAATTACGTCAAGGGTAGGATCTTTAACTGTCATACAGTGTGTCGGTGTCGGGACTATTGTCTTTGTCATGTCGAGGGTTTGAGTTTGAGCAGTCTGTTTAGCTGTTCTGTCGGCTAGATCATTGCCTTGGGAAATGATATCAGTAACCTTCGTATGAGCCTTACAGTTCATAATTGATATTGCAGTGGGTAGATGTATTGCATCTAATAAGGCATGAATGAGGGGTCCGTGCTGAATGTGGGCACCGTGGGAAGTTAAATAACCTCTCTCTCGCCACAGCACGCCGAAGTCATGTACAACTCCGAATGCATAACGTGAATCAGTGTATATGTTGACTTTTTTATTTGTGGCTTGAATACAGGCTTGTGTCAGAGCGATGAGCTCTGCGGCTTGAGCTGACAAAGTATTTATACGATTAGTTTCAATGACTTCAGTATCTGTGGTGACTGCGTAAGCAGCCACTAACTCTCCTGTACTTGTTCTCATACATGAACCATCTACATACAACGTCAGGTCTGGATCTGACAATGGGACATCTGTCAAGTCTTGTCTGGGTTTTGTCGTTATAGTAATAACTTCAATACAGTCATGAGCTAGTGGGTCTGTTCCGGTTACTGGCAAAAGTGTGGCAGGATTCAATGTGTTACAGCGTCTGATTTCTATATGTGGCTGAAACAATGTAAGTTCATACCCTGTAAGTCGCGCTATAGTCAAGTGTTGTGTTTGCGTTCTATTTACAAGGACCTCTACTGTGTGTGGTACTTGAACTGTCAATGGATGTCCTAACACTATGGCATCGCTTTGTCTGATTGCTAAAGCTGTCGCTGCTACTGATTTCAGGCATGCAGGCAAAGCCTGAGCTACTGGATCTAATGTACTAGAAAAATAAGCACATGGTTTGTGTGCTCCTGCTTGTTCCTGTGTGAGTACTGACAAGGCAGTACCTTCGCGTTCTGTAACAAAAAGTGTAAACTGTTTTCTGTAACATGGTGTTGCTAAAACAGGTGCTTGACATAGAGCTTTCTTTAGGTTTTCAAAAGCTTGTGTATGTTCTTGAGTCCAAGGGAGAACAGTCGATGTGGCTGCCTCCTGTGTTGTCAACTGAATGAGTGGTTTTGCTAGAAATGCATACTGAGGGATCCACTGCCTACAATATGAAGTGAGGCCTATGAAAGCCCGTACCTCCTTTTGTGTCTTGGGTATTGGCATGTTAGCTATTAACTGAATGCGGTCGGGTGTAAGCTGCCTTCCCTCCTTGGACAGCGAGTGTCCAAGATAAACAACTCGCTGGACACAGAATTGCAGCTTAGAAGGGGACACCTTGTGCCCCTTTTCGGCTAGAAATTGTAAAACTGTCAGTGATGCTTTTTCACATTCCGGTTCGCTTCTCGCGGTGATCAGCAGATCATCGACGTATTGAAGCAGAGCAGTGTTAACTGGCATGTGGATACTATCGAGTTCTCGTTTCAGTGCTTGGCTATAGATGCTGGGGCTTTCTGTAAATCCTTGAGGTGCGCGTGAGAATTTAAAGCTACGTCCATTTAAACTAAATCCGAACAAATATTGGCTTTCCGGATCTATTGGGACGCTGAAAAAGGCATTCTTGAGATCGATTACAGTAAAGAATGTTGCTTCGGAATCAATAGCTGTCAGTAATGACGAGATATCTGGGACCACAGGGAATTGTGGCACAATGCATTTGTTTAACTCGCGCAGATCAATAACCAATCGATATACTGGCGGGGCCTTAGGATCTGTTCGTTTAAGAATCGGAATTATCGGTGAATTACATACATTGGAGTCTGTTTCTACAACTACTCCTTGGGCAATAAGCTCGTCAATGATTTGTAGTAAAGCCACTACAGCATCTGGTGGTAACTTGTATTGTCGCATTCGTGGTAGCACCACTCCTGCCTTTAATGTGACTCTATATGGTGTAATATTCATGCAACCAACATCAGTAGGGCCTTGTGCCCATAGACGTGTAGGTAAAGTCTGCAGTCGGGGATCCATATCTCTAGACACATAGTGACCTTTAAAATCACGTAAAAACAACCTTACTCCTTCCGGAGAACAACATATTATAGCTCCTAGAGCTTTCAATGTTTTTATTCCTAGCAAGTTTTCTGGACATGATTTAGTAAGCAATAAATCTGTAGTTCGGGTCAGAGGTCCTATCGTAAGTGGCAGAGGTTGTGACACTTCATTAACAATAGGTTTTCCTGAAAAACCAAGGGAAATATTCTGTGAGCCAGAGAGGGGTGCCCCTGGAACTTCACTACGTTTTATAGTTGTTCGACTTGCCCCTGTATCGAGTAAAAATTTCCTATCTTGGCCTAACAATTCACTATGTACATAAGGTCCTTCTTGATCTACAGGAATCTCGATAAGGGGTAAATCAACTTCCCTCTCTAGGCTAGTTCATGCGTAACGCTGATACTCAGGATATTCATACTGTGCGGTCTGATACATTTGTCGTGTTGTTGTCTGTGTGGCAGCAACAGGCAACGGTGGTGCAGCTGGCACAAACTGTATTGGCTGTTGTGCGGCTGGCATGGCCTGGGCATGCTGCAGAGCTCCTTGTTCATTCTGCTCTTGTCTAAATGGCCGTGGTCTTTCTTGTGTTTTACCTATGGCGATATTATGTTTTAAAACTGGACAATCGTGTACATAATGACCTGGCTTTTTACAATAATTGCATGTCCCTTTTACAGGTCCTGCGGAATCGGAATGCGTCATACCCTTTTTATGTCCTTCAGCTGGAACGGTCTGGGAAACTAACATTTTCATTTTCGTGTCTTTCATGCGTCTGTGTTCATGTTCTTGTTCCTCTCTAATTCTATTGTGATGGTACTGTAACATTTGTGATGGAGTGTTACCTTGCCAGGTACTCTCGAATTTTAATACTCTATTCTTTACTGGTGGCAGGGCATTTTCTACTAATTTTGTTACAAACAGATGTGGGTATGATTCGCTACTTGCTTTTATGCCACTATTTATACCAAAACATTTTTCAAATCGGGCATAGTAATCACTAGTGTCTTCATCTTGCTTCTGTTTACAGGCTGAAATTGTACCCCAATCTTCCTTTTTCGTAGTTAATAAACGTGGCAGTACCTGTACTAATAAACCTGGCAGTGCTTTAGTTTTATCCCCAAGTCCTGCTCCTGCAGTTCGGGCCTTTTCTTCTGCTTCTAACACTGACCATTCTATCTTTTGGTCTCCTACCTCCCACTCTTTTTCCTTGAGTTTCTCATAAATACCAGCAGGCATCAATACCTTTAATATTGTCATAATGTCGGGATAGGTATACTCTCCCATGAGTAACATGTCTTTAATTTCTCGGTGAAAACCCGCTGGATCTTTGTCATGACTGGGTACCACTTTCTTCATTTGTAACAATTCTATTTTCGATATGGGCGTATATACAAATACGCGCTTGAACTCGTTGTCCTCGCCTTTTATTGGGTGCACTTCTCGTAAGGGATTCTGTCTATCCATGTGATACGTGGTTCTTTCCTTGACGGGCAATGAGACATGCTCTGCGCATACAAAAAGAATATACTGCTTTCTTGATTCTAGAATTTCTTTAATTAATTTAGTACCTGCACCTCTCCATTTATTCATAAGCAATTCAGTCAGTATGTCAGGTAAGGGACCAGGGTCCGAATGCTGACTTCGATATAGTATAATGAGTTGTTGAATCATATAAATCCCAGCTAACCTCTGTTCATCTGGGGTAAGATTCAAAAATGTGCGTACTACTGTATCATCACTATATTTTCCGGGACTGTCCACCCAATGGACAGCTGCCCTGGCTAAATCTTGTTCATCCATAGAATCGAGAAAATGATAACCCCTTCGTTCTCGGAGTAGTTTGTCGGCGGTTTGGAACGAATGCTCGTTAGACCTTATATTAATTATAGGTATTTGGAAATTCCTGTTATTATCTGGACATATCGGACGTATTGAGTCAGTAAGACGTCTATTATTATTACAAGATCTTCCTCTACCTACATAGGCTATGGTGTCTGACTGTCCTGTGGGCAGTCCTGACCCTTCTTCCTCGCTTTGTTCGAACTCGTCTACCTCTAATCTCTCTTCGTGTAGGCGTTCTATTTCTTTACGGATCTTTCGGCACATGGCTATTATACAATTTTGTTTATCATGTCTCCCTTCTGATATATTCTGGCTCCATCTTGTAAGAATTTGCATTGCTTCCGGGTCTACCCCCGGTCGGTCTTGATTTCTGATCACACAGTTTATGAGGAAACGTAACAGTTCCCCCTGTATCTCTACTTTCTGGTATTCCATAGCTCTGTTAATACATTCTGGATCTCGCCCTGTTTGGACAAAATGATATATATTATCTAGATGCGCAGTCATTCCTGGTAACTTTCCTAAATACACTGCGGCTCGTCTGATACGCAATGATGCCAGGGTCATTTCGTCCTCTTTACCGGGCACAGGGTCATATCGGCAATCTATAAGAAGTTCCTTCAGCGTACGGGCACTTATGAGTTTGGGTGTACGTGAATGTGCTGACTCTTGAAAAGTAAGTTTATTTATTCTGGGTGGCGTAGAGAAGATATTGGTAGCACCTCCCGTGGCCCCATCTGGGGTGTCGGGTGTGAAAGGATTCGTTGAACGTGACACAGCAACTACAGGTGTGGACACAGCTATAGAAGTAGCTGTAGGAGCGGATGCAGAAACAGATGTGCTTGCCAGAACTTGTGACTCGATTTGTTGCTGTAGGGATACGGGTGCTGGATCTTGGCGTTGGACCTCCCTGGTATGCGGTCTATGCGGGGCGGAATTAGCATATTCGGGAGCCGCGTCATCTAAATATGAGGAAAGAAAAACATCTTCTGCGGTTCTAGGATGCCCCTTAGGATGTACCTTTATTGGGAACAATGGGGTTGGCAAGTCTTTCGGTATTTCTGGAGTAGCCTTAGGTAATCCTTCGGCCAGAAGGGGATACATACCATTCACAAGGGCGTTTCTTTGTCTGTCTACTTGTTCTGATTTCACTCGGATACCTTCCTCAATTAATAGATTTTCTCGAACTTTATTTGAACTTTCTTTACTCTTTTCTTCCTGTCTACGTGCTTTTTCTGTGCGTCTATGAGATTCTTTACGCCATAACTCAATGGCGTCTTTCTGTGACTGTCTGACTTTCCTTTTCCATAACTCTTCCTCGACTTTCATGATGCACTCTGCATCCCAGGTTCCCGCTGCGGGCCACCTCTGACTTTCCGGTAATCCCTTGGTGTAGTCTACCCATAAATCAAGAAATAGTATAGCGTCTAAGCCATGTTTGTGATACATGAAGTGCCCTGGAGTGTCCCTAGGAGGAATAGGGACGGCTTCTTCGAGAACCCCTTTTCTAGTAGTGATCTGTCTTAATTTCGAGAAGAGCGGCATATTGACAACTGATCCGACACTTAATCTTGAACAAACTTAATACAAAAGCACAATAATGAACAACCATTCATACCACAATATGCAGGACGTTTAACACATTGAACATTAAACATTAAAACATTTTTAACCTTTAAAATAACCAACAATGATGATCGTCTGCATAATTAATCACCAAGCTTAATTCTTGACAATAACTAGATACTTCGGAATACTTGATATACTGCTAAACAGTACAGATACACTGCTAAAACAGTGCAGACCGGATTTGTGTACCCAAACCCGTCTTGACCGGCACAACCTATGTGCACGTCAGAAATGCCTCCCCAGCAATGGTACTCACCGGGTAGCTTCGGAAACGGAAGGCCTCGGTAACTTGAACTTGAACCGGACTGGACTCGACTCGACTCGTCGGACACTGGGCTTGATTTCGAACTGGTGGGTCTCTGTATACCTCGGATCTTGCTCTCTCAGCTAGGCTCTGGTCGGGATACTTCGCACTTCTCACCGCCTCGTCTGGGTGTTGATCGCAGTCTCAGTCGCCCCCGCTTGACCGGAGGGAGATACAGGAAATCCTGCTGGTACGCGTTATTGTCCGTCCAGCTGTGGCAGGAGACCGGGCCTGCAACTCACCGCCGGCGCGTGAGATGAGAAAGTGTCCCTGTTCGGGCGCCATTCATGTGGTAAATAATTTTCCTTTACCTGGACATAATTTGATACAGAAACATAATTAAATAGCTCAGTAAAATGAGAGGCAGAATCCGTGGTATTAGAGGTTCGGAATGGGCTTTATTCCAATGATCGATTATAATCGGTTGCTCCAAGTTCCATCACCACGGAGGTTCAGGAAGTGAAGTACATACTTTATTGACAAGAAGTAACCTTTATAGTACATACATTACAATGAAGCGAATGCAATAGGCGTAACAATTGATAAGGAAAATGACGATCTATCTGCGTAACCAAAAAATGGGTGTAATAAGGAGTAAAAAGGAACATAATTGGTTATGATGTCATATATAGGTGGATCTATAAGATAATACTTGGCATAGATGCGCGCGCAGCAGTATGACGTGTGATTGACGTGCAACTAGGGGGTGAAGGGGACTTGACATTTAGCTCTACATGTGGAGACAAAAGTCTGGGAGGTCAAGTCAACCTAATCCCGAATCATATCTAACATCCTATGTTTAAAGAACTATGTTATCCACAAAAGAAGGACTCTCGGACAGAATCTATTCTATACTGACTGTGCGTGCGTGTACAAGCGTCTAAGTGTCTACACTGAAAGCGAGGGGGTAGGAATATTCCATGGTAACAGGGCTATGAATTACTTGCATGAGGACAGAGAAGTCGAGCCTTTTGCTCGGTAGCTGGAAGGATGTTTACTTAAACTACTAGACAGGAATGCATCGGCTGAGGGGGAAGCAGATAACTCGAAGGAGAAATACAGTTCTTGGCAGAGAATAGGCTGATGTCAGGCTTCGTGAGCCGCGCAGAGAATGAGACAAAGTTCATGGTCACAGATGCAGGCTCGAACTGGAGTTTTCAGAGGCAGAAAGCAAGAAGAGTTTGATGACAGAATCAGGGCCTACTTGCCTGGACTGTAAAATGGCATAAGTGAACCATATAAAGCCGGTGGCCTTTCATACTTAGGAATGGAATATCCGGCCTATTCATGGCGGATCTGACAGAGGACATGTTGACGGTGGACGCACATGTGTTTGCGTCTTCATAACTGGAACTGGAGGGAACATACATGCACTTGTGACATGCACATAGAACCGTTGGGGTCCAAGATAGGGGACATAACTGATCGGGAAAATCCATATTTCCACAGTACAGATCCCAAACCTGTTCATGCAGCACTTGCCTGGAATAGGGTCAGGAGCATGCTGCACTTTGAATAAAGATATTAAGAAACGAATTCACAGTTAGGTATGCAGGCAAGGGGATGGTGCCAGAATATTGAGTTTTAAATGGCTTGCTACAAAAATGTAATAGGAAAGCATCCACGACAAAATATTGACAAGTAAAACATACAGAGATAAGTATAGGTTTAATTCATATACGTGAACTTTTATGCTAAATGTCTCTTCAATGTACATAGATATGGAGTTAAGAATAGTAAATATATACTTACCATGATATACTTACTTCCATTTCATTTTAGTAGTTGAATAGTTGGTCATTTCCCCCAAAGTACCCATAACTCACGCCCCCACCATGCACTGCATTGTGATTAATTATGTCATTTAAGATGTTGCAGTGATATTATCAATGATGTCATGAGTGACGTAATATGTGAGTTAATTTGCAGTCTATGGCAAGGGTGCATGTTATAGTTACTCTAGTGCACAAATTATAACTCCTTGAGATAACTATAACTGGTGAGGCTCAGTGGTTTTGTTGGTTAAAAACGGTATGTTTTAACCAACATTTTCACCTAACTATAATGTCTCTTTAATCCTTGTTTTCTAAGTGAATGTCTATGTTTTTTCTTCTTATAAAGATATTATTACAATTCCTACCTATGGCACCACTGTAACCTTGTATTTTTCATTGAATTTCTATGGGGTTTATTTTTCAATGTACAGTAAGATGTCGATCACTGTGCGGGGTGTGGGGTTGGTCACCCTGTGGACTGGTCTGCGCCAAATCCCACAAACACGGCTGACTATGTGATGTAATAATATTAAGAGTATCATTCTAATTAAAGTAGACCTAAAGACTTTGTCAAGAAGTCAGAACAACAAAATATCAAATGTGGGCCTATGGCCATTATTAAGGGATTAGCACATCAACATACATAGATCAGACCTTTTTTCGAAAAGCCACCAATAATTATAATCAAACATAAATCTTATACATTGATAAAATTCACACATTGCAATGTTTAATACAATTGATTGTCATAAAATGTTTTTAATAACACCTTGCAAAAACCCATACTTTTAAGTCTTTTGTTTACATTTTTCAGGCCACAAAATTCAATCCTAGAACCCACCACGAGGGATCCTTGCACTTCAGTGGAAAAGAATACATGTCCAGATTGGAGTGCTTTAAAAAAAATTATGGTAAGCTCACCTGGATTCATGGATTGAAAGCCCCAGGACAAATGCCATGTTTTTTTAATGTTGCTAGTTAGCTGTTGCACTCCCTGCAGTCCCCTACAGAAAAAAAAATGGTTGACGGTGTCCCCTCCCTCTTCTAGGGACACCACCAGAATGAAGAAATATGTTTTTTAAAAGCCCATAGGCAATATGGAGTACTTCTTGCTGAGCAGTGAATAACAAGTGCCTCCTGCTGCTCATTAATTTTTTCTTCTTTTACCCAATTTCCTGAAATTTTTGGGGTGTCTAGTTGCCCACCGCGGTACCCACAACATTGACAGTTTGGGGGCTGTGGCAGGAGTGCTAGGGCCCCCTCAGTCCTTGCTGTCTCCCCATCAACCACCATGGCAGGACATTTAAATTATTTTTTTAAGTGGGTTCTCCAGTGCCCACCTAGTGTACCCACAAAATGTAGGGGCATATTATCAAGCACGGCGTTAAAATTATCCCCGCTTTAGCGGCAGTAAACTGCCGCTAAAGCGGCGATAATGGGCTTGATAATATGCCGCAGAGAATTCCAATAGAAGCCCATGTTGACACCAGAACATGGGCTTCTATGGGAATTCTCAAGGGCATATTATCAAGCCCATTATCGCCGCTTTAGCGGCATTGTTCTGCTGCTAAAGCTGGGATAATTTTAACTCTGGTTCTTGATAATATGCCCCATAATTTGTTAGGGGCAGTAGTGGGAGACGCAAGACCCTTGTGGTCCCAGTCGGCTCCCCAGACAGCATCCATTGTTGGCGGAAGCCTGCTCTTTCACTTTGCTCCAGCTCAGACAGGATTAGTATTTTATCTCTGCTCCCACCTAGGCAGAGCAAAGTTGTGTTCCGTGACCAGGAGAGTCAACAGTGGTGAACGTTCGGGATCTTGCTCCTGATCTGTTGTATTTGGAAAAACCAGCTGAGATAGAGCTGCCAACTTCCTTTGATATGAAGGTGCTCAATGGTGCTCCTGTCGTGCACATCCTGTCTTCAACTCAAGGTTTTAGGACTTTTGAAGACTTAGCCATTGACGTTTTCATACCTTACCTAGTGCAGCACCTTGATAGCCCAAGAAGGGTGTACATTGTCTGGGACAGGTATGTCAAAGACATCATCAAAATCTCTCAAATAGGTAAGAGGAAAAGGAAAGCAAAGAAAGGTTGCAAGTCAAAATAAAATTCCAGGACAGTGGCAAAACTTCTTGTGTGATGCAGACAACAAACAGGAGTAGTTTCTGTCCGAGAAGATTGAGAGCAGTAAATTCCCCCCTGGCAAGGAAGCAGTGACAGCAGATGGAGACGGAATTCTGGTCAGAGGCAGTAACCTAGCCATGCCAGCATGTAACCATGAAGAGGCAGATACAAGAGTGGTGTTACACGTAGAACATGCCCTACAACAAGGCTCTGTGTATTGCTTGGTCCACACTATGAACACTGATGTCGTAGTGATTCTGACAGGAACATTTTACCAGCTAAAAGACTTGTGTACCAAGGCCTATATGTGTGTAGCATTCTGTACAGGGAGGTATATTTCCTACATCCACATAAATGTCATTGTTCCGACCACAGGAAAGGAGAATTCCACAGATTTGCTGGTGTTTCACAGCTTCACTGTCTGTGACACTGTCTTGGCATTCCTTGGAAAAGGGAAGAAATCGGGGTGGATGGCTTGGAAATCTGATCAGGAAGTTACAGCAGCATACGCCGACATTGCCAGGAATCCATTCATAGCAGTGGAATAACAGCTTCAAAAATTCTGAATGCTTCACTGTTATCTTGTACAAGAAAGCAAACCAACTGGAGTCAGTGAATGAAGCCTGCAGAGAACTGTTTTAGCAGCAAAACAAGACAATGAAAGCCCTCAAACCAACAGTCTGCTATTCCTGAACATACAAAGTGTGTTGTTTAACTAGCAGGGATCTGGCGCACATGTGATATAACTCAGCAGAGGGATGGGGTCAAAAAATGGAAAGAGACAGTCAGTGCTGGACCTCATTGTGGACAGCACTGCCAGTGGCATCTAAGGCATGTGGTGTACCTAAGTGTGGTGCAAAGCTGCAGCTGGTTGCACAGGCAAGTGTGCTTACAAGATGGCACTATGGAAATGCAATTGCATCAGAAACTAAGCTCACAAAAGGATTTTTTTAGGAAAGTTTAATAAACACAGAACATTTCTGCAGATATCAAAGTGCTGTTTTACTTTTCTTTTTTAAAGTTAATTTTACATGGTAGAAATCTGCACTTAAATGAATTCTAAATATAAAATGTTTTGTTGATGTTTCCATCATACCCTCTTCTGAAGTCAATAACAGAAGTATAAATGATTTTCCTGTCCCTCAGTGCCTGTTGCACGGCCCAATTGTTGAAAAATGTTACGTGACAGGATTCATAAGTACTGATCCCATGGATCCTACCAAGCATATTACCAAACAAAATTCCACACACAGTTTGGTGCTTTTGGTGCTTTTGTCCAACCTGTCCCCTAGATCTTGCTAAGGGACCTCACAGTTGAATGAATGAATGAATACTTTCTTATATAGCGCATGGCTACCCTGGGGCATCCCAGCGCTGTGAGACCTGGAGGATGTTAGTAGACCTTCTTAAACAAGAACGTCTTTAGTTGCTTCCTGAAGATGGTAAGGTTTGATTCATGCCTGATATTGTCGGGGAGCTTATTCCAGAGTTTAGCCGCTTGTACAGAGAGTAGCCGGCCGCCCATCCGGGCGAGCCTCACCTTGGGCACTACGAGCAGATTACGATGATTGTATCTGAGAGATCTTATTGATTGATGGCGCTGAAACCAAGGGTTCAGAATGGAAGGGCCCATGTTATGAATGGACTTATGTGCCAAACACAGAGCCTTAAATACGATCCTCTCCTGAATTGGGAGCCAATGAAGAGTTCGAATTGAGGTCTTTGCTGAGCAACGTTTGGGGACTTTCATGAGCAGACGTGCTGCGCAGTTCTGAACAGCTTGCAAAGTTTTTAAAGTGGCTGCTGATGTCCCCAGATATATGGCATTAGCGTAATCCAGTCTTGAAAGAATCAACGACTGGGCCAGTATGCGTCTTGCTTCAAAGGGAAGAAGGTCAAGGACTTTTTTCAGCGATCTCATAAGACCATAGCAGGTTGCCGCCACCTTATTGGCCTGATGTTGGAAATTTAGAGTGGCATCCATCCATACCCCTAGGCTTTTTATTTTGGTCTTAGGCTTAGGAGGGGTTCCCAGACAACTGGGCCACCAGGGGTCCAGGTTGATCGGAGCTTTAAAGCCCAACATCATGATGTCTGTTTTGGCTCCATTTAGTTTTAGGCAGGAGGAAGTCATCCATTCCAGGACTTTGGTGAGACACGGGGTTAGATTGTTAAGCCCATGATGTGAATTATTGTCCCTTGCCAAAGAAACAACCAGCTGCGTGTCATCGGCGTAGGTGACAAGCTGAATTCCCCAAGGAAGCACCACATCAGCCAACGGTCTCATATAAATGTTAAAGAGTGTAGGGCTGAGTGATGATCCCTGGGGAACGCCGTAACTCAAATGCAACTGGTTTGATGAAACCTCGTCCTCGAAGACGGAGAAATACCTGTCCGATAAAAAGGAGTGCAGCCATTTGAGAGCCAATCCTGATATCCCTGCAAGACGAAGCCGATGTAGCAGGAGAGAGTGATTTACCATATCGAAAGCTGCGCGACGGTCCAATAGAACCACCGCAGCGCAGCCTCCAGCATCCACAATCCTCCTGGTAGCCTCGACTACCGCCACCAGTGCTATTTCGGTACCTTGCTTGGGTCTGAAACCAGTCTGAGAAGAGTGAAGGGCACCCGAAGATTCAACAAAAGAAGAGAGAACCTGGTTAACGTGCTTTTCAGCTATTTTGCTGAGACTAGGTAACAATGAAATAGGTCTATAGTTGGCCAGGTCTTCTGGGTCCGACTTAGGTTTTTTTAGTAAAGCACGTACCTTTGCTCTCTTCCAGTTCGAGGGAACCTCTCCTGAGGTCAAAGATGAATTAATGACCTGCATTATAATAGGGCAGACTGTTTTCGAGACCAGTTTGAGTACTGCCGGTGGAACGATGTCCTGAGGCGAGCCCGATTTTAAGTTGTTAAGATGACGTTCCACCGTAGCAAGATCTAATAGCGGAAAAGCCATGAGATCATCGCCTGAATTAGGGGCAACTACCTCCGAGCTTTCAGTAACATTCTCCAATTTATCAGGCGTGTGAGGGGTTGTTGGAAAACTAGTGTAGATATTAGATACTTTGGCCGCAAAAAAGTTGGCTAATGCCTCACAATGTTTCTGAAGGTCCGGTGGAGGGTTGATGATCCTAGGAGTAGCAACCAGTGATTGAAAGACTTTGGAAATCTCTCTGGTGGAATTATCTGCCTCTGAAATTTTTGTTTGATAGTATTCTGCTTGAGTGAGTTTAAGTAGTTTTTTATAAGACCTGAGGGCTGTTTTATATTCAGTTTTAGCAACGGGAGAAAAGACTTTCCTCCATTTCCTTTCTGCCCGTTTGCAAGACTGCTTATGTTGTTTGAGATTATCAGTGTACCATGGATGTTTACTATGACCTTCACGATGGCGCATTTCTTTTTTTGGAAGGATGGTATTTAGAGTGTGGTTCAGCCAGTTGTCAAAGGCTTCATTAGCAGCCACAGGATCCTCAAAAAGGGAGGGTGGACATCTCTTCAGGGCAGCTTCCCAGTCACTGACAGATAGTCTGGAACAGACTCGGCCGAGTTTCTTTGAGAGGCTAACTTTATGGTTATGTATATCAGGCGACCAAGCAAAGGAAAGTAGGGCGTGATCTGACCAGGGGATAAAGTGGGGCGACTCACACACTATATTCTTGAGATTAGTGAAACAATGGTCTAACAGATGACCTGCTGTATGTGTGGGGGAAGTCACAATTTGATCCAGGTGTACTAATCCCAAGGTATCCAGCAGGCATTGAGTAGCAGCTGTATCTGTTTCATCAAGATGAATATTAAGATCACCCAGGATGGAAAAATTAGAGGAGCTGCTAATGGAAAGGGAGATTTTATCAAGAAGATTATGACAAAAGCTGTGATGGTCACCCGGAGGTCTATAAACCAAGATCCCTGAGAAGGTACTCGTGGGCGAAATGGAGATGGAAAAGCCAAGGCTCTCGCAGTCTGTAAGTGGGCTGTCTTGGGTTCTGCAACTAAATATATTTTTATAGATAATTGCCACACCTCCTCCGCGTCCTGTCTGACGGTCTTGTCTAATAATAGAGTAATTGGAGGGGAGGGCCTGAACTATATCCGGGTCCGATGATTCAGTGAGCCACGTCTCGGTTAGGAAGAGTATATCTGGGTCTCTTTCCTCTAGGATCAAGTTGATTTCTATTGAATGCTTCAGGAGGGATCTGCAATTTAACAGTGCAAATATAATAGGGGTGTTAATAGCTTTCACTGACTTAAGGGGGTTGCAGTGCAGCGCAGTGCAGTGATGACAATGGGTGGATATGTCATCTAAAAGGGCCACCGGAGGGCAGAATGATCTAGCGTGGTCTCTCAATGTCATCAGAAGCTCACCATTATAAACACGACTATTTGACAGTTGAGCTGACATGACTACGGTCCTAAGCTCCGTCCTGCTCCGGCCTGGCACGGACGGGCACAGACGGGCTTTCCTTAGGCGCTCCTTCGGCGCTCAAGGCGCTCCCGCCAACGCGTACGCTAACGCGTAGAGGGAACATTTTAATTTATGCGTTTAGTGGCAGCGCGTGTAGCCCTACCTCCCAACAACTAGCCCGTCACCTCCTCCTACTCCCAAGATGGCCGCTATTGTGTGTCGGCCCCTCTGGTCCCGAGTGCCCAGCGTCACCAGGAAGCCTGCAGGGAGCAGCGGTATAAGGCGGTAGCCTTCAAGCGCCAAGAGCGATGTGCAAAATGCTCCGTAAGTGAGATGCAATTTTATTTAAAACACACAGAGAAATAAATGATTAAAACTAACTGGCTCCCGGCTTTCCGCCTCAGGAGCAAACAAGTCCCTAGGTCTGACACGAGTGTTGTATCCTGCTTAATTTATGCGTTTAGTGGCAGCGCGTGTAGCCCTACCTCCCAACAACTAGCCCGTCACCTCCTCCTACTCCCAAGATGGCCGCTATCGTGTGTCGGCCCCTCTGGTCCCGAGTGCCCAGCGTCACCAGGAAGCCTGCAGGGAGCAGCGGTATAAGGCGGTAGCCTTCAAGCGCCAAGAGCGATGTGCAAAATGCTCCGTAAGTGAGATGCAATTTTATTTAAAACACACAGAGAAATAAAATGATTAAAACTAACTGGCTCCCGGCTTTCCGCCTCAGGAGCAAACAAGTCCCTAGGTCTGACACGAGTGTTGTATCCTGCTTAATTTATGCGTTTAGTGGCAGCGCGTGTAGCCCTACCTCCCAACAACTAGCCCGTCACCTCCTCCTACTACCAAGATGGCCGCTATCGTGTGTTGGCCCCTCTGGTCCCGAGTGCCCAGCGTCACCAGGAAGCCTGCAGGGAGCAGCGGTATAAGGCGGTAGCCTTCAAGCGCCAAGAGCGATGTGCAAAATGCTCCGTAAGTGAGATGCAATTTTATTTAAAACACACAGAGAAATAAAATGATTAAAACTAACTGGCTCCCGGCTTTCCGCCTCAGGAGCAACCAAGTCCCTAGTTAAGAATCTTAGCACATTACCATTGCTAACCAGTGCTAAAGTGCATGTGCTTCTCCCCTAAACATGATGAGATTGGTGTATACCCAATTGACATATTTAGTTTACCTGTAAGTCCCTTGCAAAGTGCTGTACCAATTACCCAGGGCCTGTTAACTAACTGCTACTAGTGTGCCTGCAGCACTGAGTAAGCAATCCACATAAATAGCCTTTGAAACTTGTCTCAGGCCTACCATTGAAGGGCCTGTGTGTGCTGTTGACTGTCACATCAACTTGGCATTAGAAATTACTTGCCATGCCGTAAACTCCCCTTTGATTACATATAGGTCACACCTAAGGTAGTCCCTAGGTAGCCCTAGGGGCATGGCGCTCTGTAAGAAAAATGTAGGACATGTACCTTCATGTCTTACATGTCCTAGTAGTGACAAACACCCAAATTCATTTTTCACTATTCTGAGGCCTATTTTGCTCACAGCTTAACATTGGGACTTTCTAAATACACTTTTAAGCTGTAATTCCTGAACAGAGAGGAATGCCTTTTCATGTTTCAAATCTTAAAAATGGCAAGGATAATTCTTCCTCATTGGTAAAATGGATTTAGCAGTACTGTCTCCAATACACATCTGGGGAGGGTTGACATCTGCACTTTGTGCATTCACTCTAGACTGCCAAACACAGGAAGGATTGGCATGTCTGAGTACCTATCTACATACATCTGCATTCTTGTACCTTGAGCAATAACTGGCCATGTTAAGTTTGGCCTGTGAAACTCACACTTCGCTGCATTCAGAGTAAGACCTGCATCAGCAGGTAACTGGCACACTTGTGTAACAGCCTTGTCAAGCTCCTTTTGCGTTGCTCCAAATACCAGCATGTCATCACAGTAATTAAAAGCATGCGTAACAGGTTGAATTATTCGGAGTACAACATCCTGTACATTTCTGCAGCTGATAACACTCCACAATTGAACCTTATGTATCTGATCAAACCAACATGAGTCAAAAAAGTAGTGATGCACCTAGAGTTCTCTTTCAACTCAAGTTGATGGAATTCCTTGTTCAGGTCAAGTCAGGAGAAGATTTTTGCACTGTTCAGTTGCATGATCATGTCCGCTATGTGTTGACCAGCATGTCTTTCTCTCTCTATTGCTTTATTGGTGCATATCAATGAAGATGCGCACAGCTGAAGAAATCAAAGCCTTCTCAGGGGTTTCACTGATACACCTGATGCTTTTAAACCAACAAAGAAGAGATTGGCACAGAAGCTGTAATATAAAAGACATCTTTTTTATTAACCTCAGATGAGGGAGATTGCGTCACACAGTAATCTCAAGTCAATGTAGGAGGCATTGTAAGGAGTACAGAGAACAGGGGCCTTATATACCCACACAGGGGCTCAAAAGAACGCGGTACAAGTACACATGAGAAGAGTTACACACATAGATGGTCATACAGTAAATGCACAGTCAACAAGTTGGAGGAGTAATAAGTTGCTGACATCAGTTAGAGCAGCCTGACAGTTCTATACTAGGAGCAGGTGCATTCTACTGGCTAGGCCCTTCTGAGCATGTGCAAGGCTTTGGAAGAGGGAGAAAGCAAATGACTAGTACATAGCTAACTAAAATGGCTGCCAAGTACAAAATGGCTTTCAGCTCATGCTAACAGATCCCCGTAATCTTTAACACAGCAACTACATTACTAGTTTTTGGCATCCACCACTATGGGCAAAACCAAAGGCTTAGGATTAGTGGAGCGCTTGATGATGTCATGCTTCAACAGTGTTTTTAGTTCTTTCTCAACATCGTCTTGCAAGTGGAAAGCAACTCTGTGGTGCCGCTGGTTAACAGGGCAAATGTTCTCATTAATAATAAATTGCAATGTCCTTCCTAGGCAATGAAACAATGACAGGAACTGACACAATTTCAGATTGGGTGTGCATGTTGTGATTAAAGATATCAGTCTCATGTCAACAGCAGTAGCAAAACTGAGCAGTAGTGTACTGGATGAAGTTCTTTGAAGAATATGAGTTGGTGCTTGCTCTGATACTGCTTTATGTCACATTGTCGCTGTGAATGAACCTTGACTCTGCAATGGTTTAGAAGCAGCCCATGAGTATACTTTCATGTTTGATGGATTGAGACATGGCACAGGTGATAGGCTAATGACCTTCTCAACTGTCATTATGTTGATCGATGCACATGTCTATGATAAAGGTTATGGGGCCTTTATTGTAATTTTTGAGCAGTGTCCAAATGAATTCAGTTGTTTTGTTTGGTGGTTTGCCTTTGTCTTTTGTTCTTTCTTGACAGCAGCCAAATCTACATGTGCTTTTCATCCCTCGATTGACATCATCGCACATCAATCGTCTTCACTGTTGCTTGATAATGATGTTGAAGAGGCTTTGTAGTATAAACTTGATGAAGATCGACTTTGTCTGGTTTCTTCTTGCCATAACTGATGTTGCTTGTTGTCATTTTGAGCATGCTGAGAATGCTTCTGGACCCATCTCGCAATCATTTTTCTTCTCACCGTGAGGCATTTGATTTCTCCATTGCTTTGCAGACCATTAAGAAGTAGTTTTCATTCCCACAGCTTTTGCAGTTCTGTCCCATTTGTCTCTATAGACGTTGACTTGCGTGCATCTACCTTATGCTTATGACTGCTTTTCATAATCAACGCTGATTTACCTTGCGCTACTCTAGCTTTCAGATCAGCGGCCTTTCGATCTGCACATTCTTCTGCCCTCGCTGCCATTCACACATTCTCTAAACTGAGTGTCTCTCTCATTATGCGTCTTCGGAAAGAGTCTAAAAGAGAGCCATCAATGACTCTGAGGAGTGTGGCTTCTTCATCATTAAATTCAATCAACTTGCAGTGTTTGATAAGCATATCAAGTTGCTCAAAAACTCATCCATCATATTTTAACTGACTTGTTGTGCTTGAATGAAAATGAACCTTTCATAGTTGACTTTTGGCATCAGATTGAACTTGGCTTCCTTGATTTTTTTTTTATAAATCTTTTTATTAGACAGGGTCATGAAGTGATACATAGTGAAAGACAAGTACATGCATTCAGATGATCAAATATATGATGACAAATTACATTGCGACTGGGTTAATACACAACAATCATTATAGTCCAGGTCAGGTAGATTACATCATAGTTAGACCATATTTAAATCACGCGACACATCTGGTTCAGAGTTTCCTCAGTCACAAGCAGCCAGTGGACCCACCGACTCGCAGTCTGTTGATTTCTCACCTACATTTCTGTATTTCTCCCGGGGGGACCATGTTTATTCAAATTTTTTCTTGCACCCCCATAATCTTCTCTGCTTACTGGCACCAATCGAGGTCGGTCTCCCACTCTGCCACTGATGGGGGAATGTGTGACCCCCATCTGTGCACAATGTTTTGTTTTGCTACTCTGGCTGCTAAGGCCAGCCAGGTTCTCGTGTGTCTGGGCCAGTCCTCATCTCCCCTGATCATCAGCAAAAGCCACTTGGCATCCACGGCAACCTCTCCTTCCGTAATCCTTGACATTATTGTTGTCAATCCCTGCCAGAATAGGTTGATGACTGGGCATTCTCATAAAATAAGAAGGATCCCTCTGTCTGGCAGCCTCTTATGCAATGCGACAACTGTACTTTTCCCCATTTATGTAGTTGCGTGCGGGGGTGATATGAACGGTGTAGGACCCTGAGCTGTATCAGTCAGAATCTCGATCTGATTGCTCACCCGGGTGGACCTGATGGAGATCAGGGGGTCTGATGAGTTATTTATTTGTTTTTTGTAATTTGTGGATGTCCCTTTGTCAGTTATCGAGTCTACCAATTGTCTGTCTTCTAGGGGGCAATAGTCAGGGATGGTCGCCCCTGCTTTATATGTCTATTTAGTGCATGCAGGAGTTGCGTGTAGGGGAAGATCTGGGTAGACTATAATTCGAATTCACTCTTCAAGTCCTCAAAGGACACAGGCGCTGTTCCCCTCCACACATCCCCCAGGTGCTCGATACCTATGGTCCGCCACCCTGAGAAACCTGCCAAGGTGGTCACTTCCTTCACCAGTCTCCCACCCATAGTGGTGTCATTGCTGTCAAGCGGTCATGCCATCCCACTATTTATTCGCTGCGAGCCAGCATTCACTCACTGTTGCCGTATGAGCTGGCAACCTCTGATATAAGAGATTCACGATTACCATTAAGCATTGCTTCTCTATCCATTTTATAAGCCAGCTCTTCTCTCCCTGTTTAAATACAATAATGTATTACTACCAACTGGGAGGCCCAGTAGTACAGTCTACCATCCGGCACCACCAGTCCACCGTCGTAGACTCCCCTCTGTAGTTTGTTTAGCACTATTCTGGGTGCCCCCCTTGCCATATTACAATACGAAGTTCCTGAGCTATATGTCTGAAAAAGGAGGTCAGGACCAGGTAGGGCCAATGCCCCGCATCTGGTGAAATCTTTGTAAGAGGGGGAAGAGTTTTTTCTGTAGGAGAGACTGAGGGCTTCGAGTTACGTATATGCCTAAATACTTAAAGCCTCCCTCCACCAAAGGAGCCGCACAGTTTGCCGGCAGTCTCGGGGCAGGTCCTGATGGGGGCAACACAATTGATTTCGTACAATTTATATTGTAGCCCGAGTAGCTACCAAACAGCTAAAAAATGTGGAGCACTCGAGCTATGGAGAAGTAGGGCCTCGACAAATACAGGAGTATATCGTCGGCGTGGAGGGAGATGCGTTTACCCAGCCCCCTGGTGCCCGAATACCCCATATTATCTGGTTTCCTCTGATCCAGTCCACCAGGGGCTCCAGCACAAAAGCAAACAATAGCGGTGATATGGGTCAACCCTCCCTGGTTCCCCTACCCAGCAAGAATTGGCGCAACAGCGCCCCATTAACTCTCACCCTTGCGAGTGGACCCTGATATAACAGTTTTACCCAAGTACAACATTTTGGGCCGAAGCCCAGCTTAGCCAGCATTGCAAATTAATAGGACCACTCTATGCTGTCAGAGGCCATTGGAGCATCTAACGCCATCAATGCGGACTGAGTAAACGAGGGGGCTGCCGCCATGTGTAAGACTCCGTACAGTCTCTGTAGGCTTCCTTGATTTGACGGTATGATACTGTATCAGCTTGTGATATTTTCTTCATCACTTCTTTTACTCCATCACCAGCAAGGTTCTTAAGTATTTACTGATTTTCTTACTGTCTCCTTCTTCCAGCATGTCTTTGAAATCATTCAACGTCTCGATCCATGCTGTCACCCTGGTGCCAATATTCTGCTTCTTGGCGGTGTTGAATGGAGGTGGTGGTTTTAGGAACGCAGCAGCATCATATTTGGCACTCTTCTCTACTGCCATTGAGAGCATATGCTGTTCGGATGACTGTCACTGTTCACCTGTACATGGCTTTAGCTTTTTGCACCTTACCTGGTTGTGGCTGTCTTTAATGTTTGTATTGATGATGGCTCTGTGTTATGGCACAGTGCAAAATGTCTTCTTTCAGCCTTAGCAGCAGATTCGTGTGGGCTTTTCGACTGTGCTCCTCTGTAGGGCCTTCAACTTCTTTAATGGTCATATCTGGGTTGAAGCAGGCCTTTGGCTCCACAAATGTCAACTTCAGACTGCTTTGCATCGACTTGGTGCACACGTGCCACGTGCGAGCAGTTTGCTGTACCTTTGCAGCCACTCAGGGAGAGCAGTCCCATTTCATCGGGGCATGTATCCCCTTCCCGTTGCCAGATGTAGTGTCCTCCCAATCCTGAGGGAATGCAAATGAATATGCCATACACATTTTTTTAGTTTCCCTAATATGGATTAGGGCCTATAGCTGTGGTTTTCTATTTACCCTTGTACAGCCTGCCTCTTTGGTAAGAGTTTAATTGATCACAATGAAAGATTTTTAAATCTGAAGTCGTTTGTGAGTAGGTTCTCAGTTCCGGCCGCCATGGCTCAATGGGTGGTGGTGTGTGGTCGCGTAGGGTCAGGTGGACGGGTGTGTGGTCATGAGGGAAGGGGGGTCAAGCGGGGAGGGGGGGTTTAAATAATAAATAAATACATTTAAAAACGTATCTTTCCCGGGTCTCACGTCTAAGATAGGTACAAAATCCACTGTAATTCTAAACCAGTAGATTATTTGCTATATGATAACTTGCCCTTCCTAGGGTTACATTTAGTTAATGGGATTACTCTTTGAAATATGCAAGAGTAATAGATGTACAACACATAGGCCAATGAATCTGGCCCTTAAGTATTAACCATAGAAGTATGCTCTTTAGGCCTGATTACAAGTAATGCGGGAGTCCCACATTGGTATTCCAGTAGTGGGAAGTACTTCTACCATGGAGATTTGTCCTTCAGCATTGAGGGAATACTGAATGTTTCAATGAATAATGGACACTAAAAGAACAATAGGTTGGAATGCTACCCTGTGCAGCTACCAGTGGTTGAACTTATTGCAGGTATACCTTCCATCATCCATTATGCGTTTGATATAATGCCCCAATTCACCTAGCGATATGCCTAGAACGAAGTGAGTCCTTGCTCACTGTGCAACTTGAACCAAACTACGCCCAATTGGAGAGGCTCAATCAATAGGAAACTGGTCTTGGGTTCTTTGTGCTTTGGTTCAGAGTGGACCTGGCTTGGCAGCTCATGCTGGACTGTTCCTGGGTAAAGGCTGGTTTACATTTGACTGGGTACAATCTGCAGTGACATCGTGGGCAAAAGAAGGATGGGTTGGGATGGTATCCTTAGCGATTGCCAGTGGTTACACTCTTTGCAAGCTTTCATCCCATCTCCTTTTTTCTGGCTGGAATGCTGAAAGTTAGCCGTGGAGAGATGGGGCTAACTGCTAGAATCTGTTTCTGCCCGATTCCCATGTGTTATTTCTCATTTCCGGTCCGGGTTTCCCCACCACACTTCTTCGCCTCTTTTACCAGATGAAACATCTGATAAAAATAAATGGGATTTTCGATTTTCATCAGAATTTTTATAATTATCTATTCTACTAACAACTTTTGTTGCCAATGAGTCGGGGACAACTTGGTCCTGGCAACGAGTGCATTTGTCCGGAATAGCATCATTCACTGGCACTGAGGAAAGACATGAACAGAGGGTTTGAAAATGCATTTGAATTCAGCTCGAATGCATAACGTCTGATTGTTCTTCATGATTTCCATAAATATTTTTCTAATACCACGTTGTGTTCATCTTTTCAGAACAGGTTCCTCAAACGCTTGGACGCTCAGGACCGAAAGGCCGACAAGATCCTTCACAACTTCTCGCACTAAGTGATTGACAGAGGAGGTGAGAAATGAGATGTGACTGATGTAGATGAAACAATAATGTTCTGGAGTTGAAAGGAATCAGAAAGGAAGAAAGCTAAGCCGTTTCTCTTATTACCGAGCTGAGGGACACGATGTCCATTATTTTCTCTACAAGTTGTTTCAATCAAACGTCGATAGAGGCAGTCATGTGTATGGAACATTGTATTCAGTTGTATTGTTTTGCATTTCCTTGTTTCGAGTGTTTGATTTTTCTGCAGCGACTCTCCACTCTTGCAAGTGTGCAATATTCTATCATGTCAGAGTATATTTGAATCAATTTTAAGCAGGAAAGCAGTGATGTAAGTTGTCTGAGAGAAGTGAGTGTTGTTTTTGTGAAATGTACTATATATACTACGTTTGAGAAAGGATAACATGCAGCAAAGCAAATATAAAAAAATGAGACGGAGAAGTAAAGGCGCCCACGTCTATACTGCGCATTGTGGAGAGGTAATGCCGAGAAGCGAAAGTTAAAATGAACTTCGGACCCTACTTTTGGGCGCATGTATAAGAACGGCCTGTCACATCTCGAAGGAGTTCAGTCGAGTATTATGCTGAGGTTTAGTCAATGATTATAAGGTGCACTGTGCTGGCGGTGTGCAAACTTCGCATGCAGAATGACATTACTGTCACCAGTGGCACGAATGTCAAGTGTAACCCTATACAATGGACGAATAGTAGTGAGGGACTGGATTTAATGGTTGCAAAACCACATATACATCCAAATGTGTTGAGGTTTAATGCATACATTTACCATTTGGTCTAAGCAGGTGGTAAATGTGTGCGGGTGCTTCTGTGTGGGTGGAAGGAAGGAGGTGGACGGAGTAGGGGAGGGAAGAGAAAACTCATTTCTGGTAGTAGGAGCATTGTTTGCTCCCCTATGTCAGAAAACAATGTGCAAAGACGCTTGGCTACTGGTGAGGCCACACCTTATTCAATTTTACTGGGTGTATTTGCCACATGGTAACATCGGATCCAGTGAATCAACTCTCTGGAAAACTGTGTGGGGGAACACCTTCCCACACAGAAGCAGGCCGAGTGGAATTAAGAGCAGCAATCCCGTGTCTCAAGATCCATAATCAGGTCCTTACACTTTGGCTTAGCCATCACAGAGTGTAAAAAACTAACATTACGACTAACAGTCTGTGTTGAATCATCGCCTCGAGAACGTCTTCTCATACATACATCCCCCCTCTTCTTCATTCAAGTCCTTAATCTGTAATATGATCCATCTCTTTCGATGCCTCACCAATTCCAAAAGCAAAACCCCTTTCTTAATAGAGATGAATACAAAACTCCATTCCCTTTCATAATTACCTATTTCTCCTGTCTCAGGTAGCTTTGAACATTTCACAAGTGCGTAAGTAATTTTTTTGTTTTCTGTTTGTACTTTTCATTGCAAGGGCAGTCACTGTGCTCACAGTTTTATAGCCCTTGCTTTGTTTATGTGTTGCTCTTTTTCTTCACGACTTGAGTCCTGTGAGCACAGTGAAAAGGTAATATGGTTTCCTTTTTGGTTAGTTTTTTAATCTATTTTTAATTTTTCAGTGGGTCAGACATGCATATCGCACGGGGTTTAGCCAAGCTGTTCACCTTGGTGGACGTTAAATTCTTTTGGTGATTGCTGTTGGATTGACTCTAGTTAGGCACCTTTGGGTTACTCAGCATTGTTGCACTTTTTGGTTGTGTCTCATTGTGGGTAAGTGGTTCACATGATGCTTTGTGGCGTGTTGCTGTTGATAGTCATTCATTGCTCTCTAGCACATTTAGGTGTTGTCTTCTTTCTCACCATTCACAGCACCGAGTCCTGATGGTGTTCTCGGGGGCCGTGTGGCCATAAGAGACCGAAACATTGACGGATCTACCTCTATAACCATACTTCTATAATTGCATCACTCTACAGTTCTCATCATTGTTCAAATCAAAATAAAGTCATATTCAACTTAGGATTCATTAACCTATATGGTTAAGAGGACTTTATGCTTCCCAATGATCCTTGGATTTGCTTTGTTCGAGCAATATTGATGAGATCATGTGGGTGGCGTCAGTGTTGTTTTTTTCCATGTTTGTTTTGTCCATGTAATATGCTTTGTTTACTCTATACAATGGATTATACTTTTTAATATGTAAATAACCTTGTGATATCAATACGCCTGTGTCTTACTTTGCTCTGTACGGCTGAATCTAGTGACCAACATAAGTTGTAACTAAGCAGAAACAATTCCTCCAGGGACATGTTTTGCTTGCATATTGACACAGGATTAGCAAAACAATGGATTATCGATAAATATTAAATACATATTTTGATGACAAGTATTGACGAATAAATAGTGTAAATAAGGAATCATACTATGTCTAAATATATAAATAAATAAGTGAATAGATAAATAGTAGAATTAACATGAAGAAGAAGTTGATAGTACATATACTATAATATATAAAATGTGAAAAAATCTAAATGGAAATAAGAAACAATAACTTTGTACAAGACAATTATATTAATAAGATCAGAGCAACAAAGTTTAAAGAAGAGTATAAAGTTGATATGGAAAGTGGAAGGAAGAAGATCGTTAGAGAAAGGAGGTAGACTTTAAAGAGTATAATGAAAAATCAGTGCGAAATAGAAAGAGTAGAGCCAGAGTAAGGGAGGGGAGGGAAGGAAAACAGAGGAAAGGAAATGAAATGGTAAAGGGAGAGGGAAAAAAGGAGAGGAAATACACAAGGATGTAAAATAATTAATTAATTAATTCAATTGTTTGCATTAGGAGAGAGAGTGGGATTGATAACATCGTCAATTTTAGCTTTTAAGAAAGGAGACCAAGTTTGGAGGAAAATATCAACTTGGTCCTGGAGGTTATAGATTGTACGCTCATGTACGGGCGTCTGCATCATTGCCACCAGCCAGTCTTCCTGAGAGGGTGGAGATGAAGACTTCCAATGGTGCAAAATACAAATGTTGGCCGTTGCTAGCGCAGTATGTAGGAGATGAATTTGTTGTTTAGAAAGCTTTAGAAAGTTGCGGAAATCATACGAAAGGATAGTAGCAGATGTAAATGGTAAAGATAATGACATTGTGGAATGCAAAGTTCTGCCAACGAAGGTCCAAAAAGACCTGGTTTCTGAACATTCGCAAATAATATGTGCTATGTCACAGCCAGAGTTGGAACATCTCCAGCAATTAGTGTGTGAAAGTAGTCCAGCTTTATGTAATTTAGTTGGTGACCAATGCCAGTCATGGAGGATTTTAAATATACAAAATTTAAGCCTTGCTTCACAAACTCCTTTATGTAATCCCTCCAATATCTGGTCTCATTCAGAAGCCATATATGAAATAGATAAACGGGATTGCCATTTATTTTGAAGAGCATGGGAGAGAGACTGTGAAAATAAAGGAAGCATAAAGGTTTTATAAAGACCAGAGGTCACTCCTTTAAGCTTCCCCCACAAATTTAGGTAAGACAGTATTGGAGACACCTGGAGCAACCAAGGGGGAGATCCCAGGTTCCTCTTCAAACATTGTTGAAGTTGAGAATATTTAGAGGAGTGTTGTATAGGAAGATCAAATTCCTCGCATAATTGAGAGAAGGTTTTGAAATTTCCATCATGAAGAAGTTGATCTAGGGAGTAAATGCCAGCTGCTTTCCATAAAGGCCAGGATAAAGTGCGACCATTAATATGGATAGCTGAATTATTCCATAGTGGACCCTTAGCATGAATACGCACATTTGAGCCTAGTGTACGATGTCCCATCTTCCATGATTTGTGCACGACTGATAAGATCGGATTTTTGGGGTCAGAAGAGCTAGTGCTACTACCATATAAAAGAGAAAGATCTGGATCTTTGGATAAAAGTTGACGCTCAATGGAGACCCATTGCGGAATATCTTTAGTTCCTGGCAGAAAATAAGAGAGTTGGGAGATGTGTAAAGCAAGGGAATAGTGTTCAATGAATGGAAGACCCATACCTCCATATAACTGGTGGGCTTTTACTTTTGCTATAGCAAGACGTGGCTTAGCTGAGCCCCATATGAAAGTCTTAATCTTGGAATCTATTGATCTAAGGGTAGCTAAAGGAATCTGGAGGGGAAGCATACCTAGAATATAATGAAACGCGGAAGGGTGACCATTTTGATAGCTTGAACTCTACCCCAAAGAGATAGTCCTAAAGCTTTCCACTTATCAAAATCCCTCTGCTTTTGAGAAAATAAAGGAGCTAAATTGACTGCAGCCATATTTTCCAAACCTTTGTTGAATAAAATTCCTAGATATTTAAAATGTGAAGACTGCCAGTGAAAAGGAAATCCGTGACTCGCTGCCTTTGTAGTGCTTCACTTTTGTCCCAATTTATTTTATAACCCGAAAAGGAGGAAACATCATTAATAATTTGAAGGAGGGATGGAAGAGATTGGGGAAGATTAGTAAGAGTAAGAAGGATATCATCTGCATATAAGTAGATTTTAGAATGTCCAATTGGAAGGGGGACACCTATAATATCATCAGATTGACGGATTGCAGCAGCAAGTGGCTCCATTGCTAAAAGAAAAAGAAGGGGGGACAATGGGCAACCCTGACGCATTCCTCTCCGAATTGGGAACACATTAGACAAAAAAACGCCGCAATTTACCTGAGCTGAGGGATTGCCTTACAGTAAACACACTTTAGCTATAAATTGATCAGCTAACCCAAATTTGTGCATTATAGTAAAAAAATATTCCCACTCAATGCGGTCAAACGCTTTTTCTGCATCAAGCGAAAGAGCCAAGGTATCTTCTGAAAGATGTTTAGCAGACCACAATGTATGGGCCAGTGTGCGGAGATGATTCCTAGAGGAACGCCCCGGGACAAAACCCACTTGAGTATAATGTATTAAGGAGGGCAGTACTTTGCGGAGTCGAGACGCCAAAATGCTGGCCAGGATTTTAATATCACAATTCAATAAGGAAATGGGACGATAAATACTGCATAAAAGAGGGTCTTTGCCAGGTTTAGGTAATACGGCTATGATTGCCTTATTAGAAAGAGCTCCCAATGATGATTCTCTATCAGCCTCAAGAAATGCAGCATGCAAAGTATCAATCATACTATGACCTGCCCATCGTTAAAATTCAGCAGGGAAACCATCCTCTCCAGGAGCTTTATGATAAGGCAGAGCAGCAATAGCTTTAGAAATCTCATCTCTAGTGATTTCACCATCAATTAGAGCTCTACCATCATCAGAAAGACGCGGAAGATTCACCTTCGCTACAAAATAGGACATCTTATCTAGATCAATTTGGTTGCCTGGTGTATATAAGAATTGATAAAAGGAGGCAAATTCATTAACTATCTCTTGGGGTCTTGTAAGTATGTCACCTTGAGTCGATCGGATAGCTGGAATAGCCATTGCAGCTTCTCTTTGACGTAATTGTGCAGCTAACAACCACCCAGCCTTCTCCCCTTGCTCGTAATGTCTCCCCTTCATTCTTTGTAAAGCATATTCAGCTTTGGATGTAAAAAGACCATTAAGGAACATGCATGCTTGCTCCAATAATTTGTGATTATGCAAGGTAGGATCTGATGTATATAAACAAAAATAAGATTGAATATCTCGTTCTAATTCTGCTTGTTTTGCAGACTTATTCTTGTTATCGAGAGCTGCATCGCGCATTAACTGTCCCCTAATAGTGGCCTTAGCTGCCGCACATACGGTCCTATTGGAAGTGAAAGAGCCCTGATTATTAGAGAGATAATCTTGGAGATAGGATTGTAATTGAAGTTTACCCTTGGGTGTCCTCTGTCTCTGAATGCTCATACGCCATGGTTTACGCCCTGATTGGGATAGACCTAAATCTAGAGATAGAAGGACAGGTGAATGATCAAACAAGGCCGCTTCGAGGGTATGACACTACGTGACCAATTGGACCACTTTGTGTGATATCAGAAAGTAGTCTAAGCGGGAAAACGTGCCTTGCGAGAATGAAAAGAATGTATACTCTTTGTCTTGTGGATGACTAAGACGCCAATGGTCAACCAAACCATTATCCGCGAGTATATCATTTAAGATCAGTCTATCCGCTGCATTAGCTTTCTCAAACGGGCCTGTTTTATCTAGAATAGGGTCTTGCACCAGATTCCAATCCCCACCAATGAGGTATTGCGAGGCATCACTTGCCCTGTTGAATGGCAAGCTCAGATTTGTATCTGCAAGTGCCCTTGTTTGAAGAAGTGGCTTTTGATGTTTTGATGTTGTAGGTGCTGAATGTTCCTTTGCTCTTTATATGTCAACATTTTCAAACATTTTCTTGTCGTTTCTCGAGGGTATATGCCTCTAGAAAATTTGTATTGTTTGTCATTGCTTGAGAGTGTATGCCTCTACATGTGGTCTAGATGTGTGAGCAAGAGACTGATATATAGTGATGAGTGAATTTCCAGGATAACCAGTGGTCCTTCATTATTAGGGCAACATATGAATACAATAGAAAACACACAGTAGGATTCTTGGAAAGACTACACAAGAAACCAGTAAGAACTGAATTGCAGATTCACAGAACTAATCTGAGACAAAATCCTAAACTTACTACTTTCGGTATTCACAAAAGGCATTTAGTAGTAGTAAAGTTAGGAATCCTAACTTTACTACTACTAAATGCCTTTTGTGAATACCGAAAGTCGTAAAGTTAGGATTTTGTCTCAGTTTAATAGTAGTAAAGTTAGGAGTCCTAACTTTACTACTACTAAATGCCTTATGTGAATACCAAAAGTAGTAGAAGGTGCCTCCCGCTCCTAGGGGCGGGGTGCCTTTAGTGGCATTTTGGGCGTGAGCCAGGAATGGTGCCCACTGTAACGGGAGAAGGAGGGGAGGGTTTGCCTGGAAATGCGATATACAGGGGGCAGGCATCCAGGGGTGTCCCTGAGGTGCGCAGGCGGCCCCTCGAGGGAAGAGATAAAAGCCCTGAACACGAGGAAGAAGCCCTCTTTGTTCTCTCGCCCCGGGTGCCCAGCAGGACGCAGCCTGAAGCGAGTGGCGATGAGTGCCGGGGTGAGGGGGCCTCACAGCGTAGGAGAGGAGCAGGCAGTACCAGGTTAGTTAATTTTAGTTTCAGGTGCTCCGTACTAGAGATTGGTGCTCATTGTTCTGCATGTATGCGCTATATTAGCACCTCCCGGGGGTGCGGCTGTTAGCCGCATAGATCATTTGAAGTGCGCGAGGCCCGCAGGGGGTGCAGCATGAGGCAGTTGGCGACTCGCTAGGAGCCTCGCATGTAGGCCCTGACGGGGTATTGCGGAAGGGGATAACTGTTTAATGGGCCATACAGTGCATCGGAAGTCCAAGGGGTGCGCCTGTTAGGCGCGAAGGGCCTTTGATGTGCGCGAGGCCCGCATTGATGGTCGAGTGAGGGGGCGTGGCATGAAGGGTGGCGATTTGTCGCTCGCTAGGAACCCTTCCTGTAGGCGCTGGCGATGTGGACAAGGTTAATTAATCGATCCAGGTTCGGTTCCCGGGTGGTGCACGTGATGGTAATTAAATTGTACAGAGCCTTTATCTGCCGTTTGATATTTCTCACGCTTACATTTAATTGATTTATGGGCCACGCGGCACATCGGCGGCTTGACGTTGGTAATGCGATAACAGCGAAACACGGGGCAGGGTGCGGGCCGGTTTGCCTCATAGACGCCTAGGCCCGTTTTTATTGTACCGGAGGGCGCGTAGATGGGCAGATTGATTACCAGGACATATATGATGTGATGTCAGATTGAGTTGTGAAACAACATGTTAGGTGCTTTACAAATACACACGTTATGTTATGTCAGGATTCAGTCGGCCGGCAGTGATGAATCAGTCCAGCGAGGGTATATACTGTTATGTTTGCCTCTCTCCAGAAACATTGGCATTGCTCGGATTACACATGTCTGCATGCATGACGCAAGGGGAAGTGTGGCATGTAGAGGGGTGGGCAGGGCATCCTCCGTGATGGGGGTCCTTGATGGGGCAGAAGCATGGGGAGGAGCATGTTTTGCCGGGACATTCAGTTGGTAGGTATGCTGAGTGTCTCGGGGGAGTGCGTATGTTGGGAGGAGCATGTTTTTGATGGGACTTAAGTTAGTAGGTATGCTGAGTGTCTCGGGGGGTGCTTATATTGCATGACAGAGTCGAAAGGAGGGCAATGGGGTGGTGAGTATCCCTATTGCTCGGCTGTTGACGCGAAAGTAAGCATGGAATGGGGAAGAAGGGAAGCGCGCGGTCGCACTTCCGGCCACCACAATACAAGGAGAAACTGGGGCCAGCTTTTAACTCTATTTTCTCATTTCTCTAGTCGGCGGGATGCTACCAAAGCGAGCACAGGGGGGCAAGAAGGCCCCGGTGTCTGCGGAGGAATTTCGATCCAAGTCAGCACTGTGGAATGTGACACAAAAAGGCAGCATCGATTGGGTGCTGAAGACCTTAGCGCAGGGGTCAGGAAAAAGCCCTCAGCAAGAGGCTCCATTGGCTAAGCGCACAAGGCGGGTGCCCGAGCGTTTTAAGGATGCGCAACAGGAGAAGACCAAACAGGTCGCAATACCGAAGGCGAGCACTTCAGGTGAGGCGGTGGCCTTGGGCCAGCCCCTGTTGTATACAGACATTGGTCAGGTTGCTGGCGCTGCGGCGCACAATGTTCAGACAGAGGTAGAACTGGTCACAGGTGGAGATCTGCAACAAGCTCCCTCTGGGTTAACTATGCTGGCTGTGGCACATATGCACCAAAGCACCAAAGTACAACAGTGCGGGGGTGTTCACCACACCAAACACAACACAAGCTCCCATGCCAGTGGTAGTGCATCAGGCAGGAGGGGTGGCGCAATCTCCATTGGTTGTGGCTGCCACGTCACAGGGCCCAATCAATAATATAGGTTCACCAGAGGGGGGTCTACTACAGCAGCGCCATCTATAACCACGGGGGTCGGGGCAGCAGGGCAAGCCCCCCTGTCACAGAGCCCACTACTGTATGGGTCCGCGTCTTTGGCAGTGGCAAGTATCACATGGCATGTGCCAGCGGAAACCCGAGAAAACATTTTCAGGTGGGAGTATGTCGATGTATTCGATCTGATCAGTGCGGGAGTGGTTCCAGGGAAGAGCAGATCAAGCAAGGAGGGAGAATTTAAACATAAGAAAGTTTGGGTGGAATGGTCAATCAAGAACTGGATGATGGGTTTCGCTATTTACGCGGACATTATGGTTGAGCGGTTCCCAGCGCTGGCGGCACAGTTAATAAGCTACCTGTCATTGATTCATGGGGCAGCTTCTGAATTCTAGGGCACAGCCTGGCTGCAATATGACACCAAACAGACAAGAAGGAGGTGGGAAAATGTTGCCTCATTCATAACCTCTCAAGTCCGCCTGGACTGTTAGTCAATGACAGGTTGGATCCGGAGCTATGTGCAGTACGGTACACCACTTTTGATACTGCTACTAAGAAGCTGCAGAGTTTAGGAGGGGGAGCCCTAATGGCAAAATCTGATATTGAGGCGGCCTTTCGACTCTTGCCGGTGCATCCGGACGACACAAGGTTGCTCAGTTTTACGTTTGAGGGGAATTTCTTTGTGGACTTATGCATGCCAATGGGGTGTTCCTTCGCGTGTGCGGTGTTTGAAACTTTCAGTCATTTCTTGGCATGGGCAGTGAAAGACCTAATGGCTACACAAGATGTGGTGCATTATTTGGATGATTTCCTGTTTATGGGTCCACATAGCTCGCCAGCTTGCAGGGAGACCCTACAGGGCTTCCAGCGGGTGGCAGAGGTATTAGGGGTACCTCTTGCAAAGGACAAAACGGAGGGCCCAACAACTTGCTTAACTTTCCTTGGCATTGAGATTGACACGGTGCGGGGAGGGGTGTAGACTCCCGATGGAGAAGGTAAATGCTTTTGAATCAGCTATAAATCAGTGTTTAGCAGCACGTAAGGTCACTTTACACCAATTGCAGGTCTTGGTGGGGCAGCTTACTTTTGCACCTCGGGTTATTCCCATGGGCAGGGCCTTTTCCAGCAATATTGCCAGGGCAATGTCAGTTTTAAAAGCGAAACACCATCACTCTAGGCTGTCTACTGAAGTGAAGGGCGATTTGGGTACATGGAAGGATTTTCTGACAAGGTTCAATGGGACAGTGATCTGGCAGCAACCAGCGCAAACAAGCATAGAGCTTGAGCTTCACACGGATGCAGCTGACGGTGTGGGCTTTGGGGCAGTGCTAGGCTCAAGATGGTGTATGCAGCATTGGCCAAAGGAGTGGGTGGAGACAGGATTGACGTGCAACATAGTGTTCCAAGAATTATTCCCCATGATTGTGGCACTGCATTTGTGGGGTGCACTGCTGGAAAACAAGCGCATTGTGTTTTGGTCAGACAATATGTCAGTAGTGATGGCTGTGAACAATCAAAAGGCAAAATGTCCATGGGTGCTGCGTTTGCTAAAAGACTTGGTCAGGGAATGTCTCAGACGCAATGTGTATTTTGCAGCAAAGCACGTCCCAGGGGTGGACGACACAGTAGCTGATGCCTTGTCTCGTTTCAAGTTGACAGAATTCAGAGCGCGATGGCCCCAAGCGGACGATCAGATGACGTCCCAGAAAGCCTGTGGAAGATTGGTGCCCCATTGCTCCTGACCTTATAGCAGCTTCTATTGCGCCCAAGACTAAGTGTATGTATGAGAAGACATGGCAGGTATACATAGTGGTCTTAGAGGGTGCTGGGAATGTGGAAGAATTCTCACCACAAGGGGTGCTTTTGTTCATAGTGCGTCAGAAGGAGAAGGGACGGTCACTGTCACTGGTTAGGCGGCAGTTGTCAGCAATTGCATTCTTTGCGGGGTTACAAGGGGTGCCGGACCCTACTAAGGACCCTCGAGTCAGGCGTGCAATAAAAGGGTGAGAACGCATGTTCCCGGGGGTCAAGGACCTCAGGAGACCCATAGACGCTAGTAGACTGGCCAACATCTTGGGGGTGTTGCCGCAAGTCTGCATATCCTCATATGAGGTGCAGATGCTGAGATTAGCTTACTCTTTGGCCTTTTTCGGGGCTTTCCGCATATCAGGGCTGGTTCCAGCCTCAAAAACGGATGAAAAAAGGGGGAATCAGCATGGTGGATGTGTTCCTGTTGGGCGATGTGCACCACGTCAGAGTGAGGAGGTCAAAAACAGATGTGTTAGGCAAAGGTGTTTGGGTCCAGCTAAGGGCGGTTAATGGGGCGGTTTATTGCCCAGTGGCCTTGTGGGTAAATTTCATGTGGATGTGGCCGGATAAAGGCTTTCATTGCATGCAGACGGAACACCTTTGACAAGATTCCAGTTCACACGGTTAAGCAAACGCGCTTTAGGATTGCTGGGGCAGGAAACTGCCCATTTCACGTCCCATTCATTCCGCATTGGGGCGGCTACAACAGCAGCCACCCTGGGTATATCTGCAGAAACAATCAAAAGGGTGGGCAGATGGAGTTCGTCTTATTTTGAATGTTATGTCCGACCACAGCTGCTTTAAAAATACGAACTAGGATGGCGGCGATTTAATGGTGTTCCCTTCTTTGTTTTCTTTCCCCTTTTTGTTTATTATTCTTTTCACTTTTATGCAGTGTTGGCAGGGCATCGGACGCAGATATGCTGGTGTGGAGATTCGTTTATACGCAGAGCAGGGCAATACTTTGTCAAATCCGGGGAAGAAACAGCGCAAAGAGAGAAAGGAATGGATTATCATTGGATAGGGATTGAAGGGCAACGGTTGGGGGAGCTCGCAGGCCAGTTGATGGGGGCACTGGAGAATGGTTTGCCTGTTCCGGATGTATTAGTGATTCATTCAGGGGGTAACAACATGATCCCGGCGGACAGGAGGCACTGTTCTTGGCACTTACATGTTTAAGGATGTCCTTGCCGGGTACCACCATATTTTGGTCGGAAGTTATCCCGTGCCAAGTTTGGGGTGACAATGCGCCACCGAGCACAGTGAACAAGTCGGTGAGAAAGTTGAATCAGGAGGTGAGGAAATTGTTAACAGGTTCGCCAATACGTGTCATCAGGCATAATCTGATACAGGCGTCTAAGTCGGAATGGTATTTGGCAGATGGAGAGCATCTGTCGCACTCAGGCTTGGAATTGTTTGTGCTAACGATATTGGGAGCTATAGCTATGAAGCTGGAAGATGAAGCGGCCGGGGGAGGGAGGGCAAAGGAGCCAGTAGGCTCTTTGCCCTGTGGCGGGGTCCCGGGCAAGAGGAATGGCGGGGACACCTTAGTAGCTGGGACTGTCAGATCCTTGAGCAGGGAGGACGGTCAATGGGGCTCATAGCTGGTGGGAGAGGGGGCCGTCCTGCTGGTGGTCCTGGACTCTCCGGCCCTACCCGCGATGCCGGTGCTTGGAGGAAGCAATTGGTGTAAGAGCTGGTGCGCAAGCAAGGTGCAAGGCAGTGCCCTGGTGGCTGAGTCTAGGGGGTAGACGGTGGGTAGTCACCTCCGAATGGAAACAGTTGAGATGGGTGTTGCTGCCTGCTGGCACAACCCGCATCAGGTGTGGCGGAGATTCAGAATAGTAGTGGAGATGGGTGTTGCTGTCTGCTGGCACTACACACATCAGATGCGGTGCTGGAGATACCGAATTGAAAATACAATTATAACCTGTGGGCAAAATGAATACTGTACAACCCTATGTTTACCTATGTGTATTGGTTTGATTTAATAAATTGAATAAAGTTGGTCTAACGTTGATAGTGCATCAACAAATAATGGTGACATTATGTGAGAAGTAATAAAACTACGCAGTGAAGCCAACCACTTGTATAGTGCCCATTGTGCTGTGAAAAGGGAAGGGCCAGCGGATGGAGTGGCAAGGAGGACAGAATGTCAGGGGTGAGTAGCCCGCAATATGCCCACTGTAAGTTTAGGATTTTATCTCAGATTAGTTCTGTGAATCGACCCCTAAATTTCTAATGGACTGTAGGAGAGTAGGATCTGCTTCACATGTTTACCCCCACTTTTTGCTGGTGTTTCACTGTTTTCGACTTTAGTCTGGCTGGGACCCTGCTTTTCAGGGCCCCAGCCTAGCTGCTTCCTCTCTAAATTGATTCCATCTACTTTAGGTACACTCCAGATTGGATTCTGGGGTATCCTTGTGAGTCACTAGTACATGGTATACTATGTACCCAGGGCATAGGTACCCCAGAGGCCTACCAGGGGCTAAAGCATGTACTGTCCCACCCCTGGAAAGCCATGCAAAATTACACCACAGGTCTGCTACTGCAGCCTGGATAAGGTGGTGCATGCACCCCTTACTGACATATAGGTTCACTGTACCTCGCCTATCACTGCACATAGTAACCTATCAGTCACCCCTATGGCAGGCCTTATCAATCCTGAAGGCAGGGTGCTTGGTTATATGTGTGAGGGTGCCCAGGCATGAGCTGAGACCCTCTGCAGCCTTCGGAATCTCTTCTACGGGGTTGTCAGTGGTGCAGCCTGACCACATACTCTTAAGTGCATTATAACCCAACGGTCAATGCTAACTTTGGACCAGTAGCGGTCCATGGAGGGAGTTCCGTGGGGCAGTGAGGCGGGGCGGGGGAGGAGAAATGTAAACACTGGAATATGGATGAACGAAGGTAAGTACACATTTAAATAAATAAAACGAATTCCTTTGCGCGCGCTGTATCGCAAAATGCGATGCAGCGCGCGCAACGAAATTCGTTTTATTTATTTAAATGTGTACTTACCTCCATTTATCCATATGCCGGTGTTTACATTTCCCCACCCTGCCCCTCCCCCGTCCCGCCTCACTGCCCCACAAAACTCCCTCCACGGACCGCTACTGCTTTGGACTGGTTGCACGGAAACATGTTGTGTTTGGTGTCAAGCACCTTAGAATCATACCCCCACACCAGTAACTTGTGTAGGAGTATGATCCCACCCTTCTAGAGGGAGAGACATGAGAGTACTGGTATACCCTGTAGAAATCTAATAGAGCCCTGGCATCGCAAAATGAATGCTGCAGCCACAGAGACGGGTCTGGCCTCCTTTTGCTGACCGAAACTCCAGCAGGGGAGGCCTGGAAAATAGGTTTCCTGCCACAGGGAGGTGTAACCACCTCCCAGACAGGCTTATGTGTATTGGGGTTGGGTGGGAGCACTCTCTGAGTGCTTTGAAGGCCTGCACTGGGGGCACATTTGGTGTCCCTGTGCATAGTCAGCCCCAACAGAACTGTACAAGGGAGTTCCTCAGGGCTCATGTTTGAGCCCTACACTGTTTAACATCTATATCGCTCCCTTGGCCAATCTACTGAGGACGCATGGGTTTATCCCCATATCCTATGCCGACGACACTCAGTTGCTCTTTCCATTCGACAAATTCACTTCTTCTGTGCAGTTTGCCTTCTCTAATGGTATGAGAGCTATCTCCCACTGGATGAAGAGTGATTTCCTCCAGTGCAATGTGGGAAAAACAGAGATTATGCTCTTCGGAGAAGCCCGGTCCTTATGGATGCCAGAATGGTGGCCGATTGATCTAGGCCCTCATCCTGCCCCCAAGCTGACGGTTAAAAACTTGGGTATTCGCTTGAACCAACATCTGACTCTGAAGAAGCATGCTGCTCAGACTGCAGGCTCCTGTTTCCACACAATAGCCTGCTCCGTCGAGTCTTCCCTCTGCTCCCTGATTCAACCCAGAAAACTTTAGTTCAGGCACTTGTATTAAGCCGTCTGGACTACTGTAACGGCCTGCTGATCTCCGCTAATGATGCCCCGCTCAGCAGGCTGCAGGTAGTCCAGAACACGGCGGCGCGACTGCTCCTCAATGCTCCTCCTAGGACTCCTTCCGCCCTCTTCTTACGCAGCTGCATTGGCTTCCTATCCGCCAACGGGTACGATTTAAGATCAGCTGCATTATCCACAAGTCACTGCTTAATTTACGCCCCTCTTACTGAAGGACTGGGTTATTCTTAAGACCCAGCGGTGCCAGGGGACAACACCTGAAACCTTCGTGGGTTACCTGTTCTGGCGTACCAAACACAGAGACACGGGACACTTCCAGCGACGTCAGAGATCAGCGTTTATTTACTGCAGGGATACAGAGGTCACAAGAAGTACACAACGTGTAGGTTCTCGGAGACTGCTTCAAATTCGTAGAAGTGGGTCGCTCCTTTTATACAGGTTTTTGCCATAGCACAGTATGGCGAACAAAGGTTACAACTCGGTTCCCACAATAAACTTCAAAAGGGTCGCGTTCATGTTTCAAGAGGCCGGAACATAATTACAACAGTCTTGCCGGTTCCCAACTGTAAAAACATATCCCCTCCGCGATAAACACATTCCATCCTAACCATAAACGCATTAAGAGGAAGGACGGAAAACAGATGTAAGGAAAGGACAAGTATGCACAACAGGTTAGAAAAGAGTGTTGGGGGCAATAAAGGAAACTCGATAGAGGGGTCAAAGACCTCGTGTCTAATGTATGCGTGGCTGAAACAATAGACCGGAGCGGCAGGATGAGCCTCGAGCGGGGCCATCTGCCTCACTCGTGTCATTCCCCTCATCGTAAAAGTTACCTCAAAGAAACACGTGTCCTTCGTACTAGCTTGAAAGTTCCAGGGTCACGAAGCGGACAAAAAGCCCGTTCGCTGGCTACCTGAGGGCAAGAAACAAAATGGACGCTGTATCTAAAATGGAATCCGAGGGCTCGGATGAACGAACCCAAAAATGAGGCGAACCATACGTGGCTGCATAGCGAAACTTCGTACACCCACTATACTCGTCATTTGCGGTTCATAGATACCAAACTCATCCATATTCGTCACCACTCAAAACTGCCGTCCCGTCTCACACGGAACCTCATTACCTCTCAGAGAAATTCACGTCCTATGTACCATCCAGATCTCTTCGCTCGGGTGCCAAACATCTCCTTGTGGTACCCCCGAGTAAGAAAGGCCAGATTGGGAGGAAGAGCCCTCTACCATCTTGGTCCTCGATATTGGATCGAGCTTCCCATACTTTTGAGACAATGCACTGATCACCTACAATTTAGGAAGCTGCTTAAAAACACTCTCTTCAAGCCTGATTCTGCTGTCGCTGCAATACAACCTCACGGTCCATCCTAAGCGCAGAGATACCCCCTTGGGGGTCGATTCTAGTGCTATATATGTAAATAAATAAATAATTAAGGCTGTTCTCCATAGCTTCCACTAGGATAGCTTCAATAAAGGTTGTCTTTAACCCTTAACCAATAAGGGGTTGTTTGGACTGGTACAGGGTGCCCACTATAACTAGTGGACAGCATATACCAGGCCAACTTCTCACATGGACTGTCTCAATGCAAACATTATTCTGGTAGTCCTCCAAGTAAGTAATATCCCTATCATCTTTGTAGATGGTGAGGAGTTCAAGACTGGCTTTAGCTTGTATTCAATAAATGCCAATGAAGCAGGATGGTACTAAGCACTGTGATAGCTCCTATACAAATAGAGAGGATCAAGAAAGAGATTGTTGATTTAGAAAAAAAGTTTCTTGAAGATCAATCTATCACAAATGCAAAGGAGCTACTGAAGAATTTAGAGGCCACTATATCAGAATTCCAAAAGACCAACATTCTGAAAAAGACTGATAAATTGCAAAATGATATCAGGAAATATAGTAAAGAGCGTACTTACAATTATTTGAGAAAAGGTTTTTTACAAGGCCCAATTAATACAGGAGGATTCCCCCCAAAAATTATCACCTTTCTGAGACTTCATCTGGCTCATATAGTGATTTGTCTACAAGAGGTGTGACTAACCTAGGCTTTGGCTCAGTTCCATCAATCACCAATCAGCATTTTTTACCATGAGGCAAGAGGCCCCAACAGGGCAGGTGAGGAACCCTAGACAAGGATGGTTCAGCAACAAGTATACAGCAGGCTTTTGCCTGACCAGGAATCAGTACCAGTACTCAAATACCAGTCACAACTTTGAGGTGGTACCTATTTTCAATATGTCGCCTCATGAGTTAAGTTCTATGTAGGTGGATGTTTTGAGCGCTGGCCTTTCTTTTATTCCTATGTGCAGGTACAATCCACCTCTGAAACAAATTTAGCTTTTCAGATCTTTTAGAACATTGAGATAGAGATACTTTTTTCGGTTACACCTGATACTGGTGTAAGGGATGCTACAGGTTTGCACCCTCCTTGTACATTCTACCCCTCCTCCCCCATAGCATGCTTAAAGAGAATATTACATTTGAAAATGTGGTCTTGGCAGAAGTAGAGTTATTACTCAAACAATGGAAATATATGCAATACAATTTTTCTAAATAACAAAATTAATCCCTAACCTCATTTGCTAATCGAAGAGAAGACCAACTGGATTATGACAATGAGGTTTTGAGGCAGTTACAGAAGCCCTAATACTACAAAAAAGTTCCAAAATATCCCACTCCTGCCATTGGGAAAGAAACACTGACGCTAACTACAACAGGTTTAAATGGTCAGTGGTTGAGCAAGAAGGACTTTGAATTTTTGAACAAAAAAGATGATACCATACCAGCTTTTGATATGCTCCCAAAGATTCATAACAATGACCTAATACCTCTGGGAAGACTGATTGTGGCAGGATGTCAATCCATTCCGCAACCACTGGCTGAGTATGTGGATTTCTTTATTAAACTTTATGTCCTTGTGACCAGCTCATATACCAGAAATAGTTTCTCAGTAATCACACAAATAGAGGGAATGGGAATAGAGACAAATGTCACAATGGACATTAAGAGTCTTTATACAAATATCCTGCAATCTGAAGCTTTGGAGGTTATCGAAATGACTCATGATTCCAGACCCAGGCCTCACAATGTACTGACTGGGGTTTTCACAGAATGTGCAAAGATAGCCCTGGAACAGAACTATGTTGTCTTTGAGAGGGACTTCTATGCCCAGAACAAGGGATTGGAATTGGAAGCTATTTTTGCCCTGGATATAGCTAATCTGAACGTTAGTGCATTTGAAGATAAGATCATTTATAGTGACACCAATCCTCTTGAGAGGAATATAAAGAAATGGTTACGATATATAGATGACATTTCATTGATCTGGCATGACTTTACCACTGACTTATCTGAGTTCCATGAGTGGTTTAATAATCAGAATGCAAACTTACATTTTACCCTGGAATTTAGTGACCAATCCATTAACTTTCTTGATCTGAAGATTTCAAAATGATGATGGTGTGACAAAACAAAAAAATCAAAAGAGCTTAGTATTATGATCGGGATACCCTATTAAACGTAAAGTATAGACAGAATCAGTCTCGGCTGACATGTGTCAACACATTTGGTATAGAATCCAATAAGATAAAAAAATTATTCAGAAGAACTGGCATCTGTTAGATTAATTAAAGACACAATGTGATAAACCTATTTTCTCCTTTACGAGAGTGAGGTATTTGAAGGATCGGTTTATGAGAGTTTATATTGAACCAGACCCTCAAACACTAAGCAAGATGTGGGGTGTTTCTCTTATTTGCGGGTACTATCTGTTGTAAAGTTTATGCTTCAGATTGTCAGCTGTCTGTCATGGCTGTGATGACATCTGAGGATTCTAGAATGGATAAGAGGGCTTGCTGTGAGAGAGAATCTTGAGGAGGAGAGTAAGAGGCAGTTGGACGGCTGAGCTGTTGTACCTTTATACTTATGAATAAAGAACCTATGGAAATCTACTTACTCTCATCTAATCTTTGATGGAAGAATCTACCATTTAACACTGGCGACGAGGGTGGGATTATCCTTGTGGCAATTGTGCAGCATGTTCAACAACAAATGTAGTAAAATCATGTTTAATAATTGAAAGGACATGGGAATTGAAGCATTTCTCTAACTGTGGAACACAAAATGTTGTTTATTGTATTGAATGTCCTAGTGCATTGCATTATATTGGGAAAACTACACAAGAAGTGAGAAAACGAATCATATAACATCAATCGCAGATTCAGTATAGGGTGACTAATGCCCCCCTGGTTGATCATTAAAATGCTTTGTCCCACGTTCCTTTTGATATCAAAATCTTTGTTCTAGAAGTGGTGAAATGCTTCAGATTTATGGGCATAATGTGGACTGCTTGCTTACAATAAAGTAGAACAGATGCATCTCAATGACCAATGCTGTTACTAAAGGCCTCAACAAGCAGGTTGAATAGCATATGCTGGTCGTGTTGTCAGCATATTGTGGATGCTTGCTTGCAGACTTCAATAAGTCTGACCATGAATTGCATGTTCTCTTTTTGATGAGTGGGATCCCATATTTCACCCTGGTGTGCTAGTGGTGCAAGTTCAGTAGCATTAGGCATTATGATGATGAGATCTTTGTACATCACACTGTTTGGTTCTGGCCCTAGGATGATTTGGTGGAAGATATTTTGTTTTTTTCTGTATTCATTGGTGGGTGTTTTTACTAGCTGGTTTGGCTATTGTTGTTTTGTGCAATGTTATTTTATTCTTATGGTGACTTGCAGATGGCAATATAGCATTAATTTGTCATGACGCCTCATACTTTACTTATTGGTTTTTAAATGGAATCCATGTGATGTGACTAATGAACAGTTACTAGATGGCACACACTTTTTGGAAGATATTCACAGGTATCAGCTCTCTCTTTCTGTAGTTAGATCAACTTCATCTTTTCATTAATACCAAGTGCTCCTAGTTACTATTGTTCCATTCATAGAATATTTAATGAGGATGGTAGGCTTATTGTTGGGTGTTTATTGTATTAGGAAGTACAGGTATTAGCTCTCTCTCTCTGTACTTACATTGACTACATGTTGTTATTGATTCTGAGTGTTATATAATATTCAAATGTCTGGACTGTATGTATTTTCTGTTGCTAAATGGTTTCTCTCCCTCCTTTGTATTAAGATCCTTAAGGCACTTCAGGCATTCGCATGTGGCTAGCATGTGAGCTGGAAGGGGCGGGTCCCACACCTCTCTCCACGTGTCTTTTAGCGGCTTTGGAGGCAGTGTCCCAATGCAAATTCTGAGAGCGCCTGACTAAGGATTAGTAAGTACACGATTGTACTGTAAAATTGTTAGGCAACTTTACATGTCATTACCACAGGGATAATACTCCACTATATTTGGGGCATCCTAACTAGTGACCAACACGACTCAGAATATAGTCAAATATCATATATTTATTGCATCAAAAAGCAATTAATAAATGTATTTATATCAATAAATATGCAAATTATATTTTATACTTCCTCTAAAACATGCCATCCAGTCCAATTATAGAAAGCTTTCACAGCCATGGTTCTCTGACTCGCTCAAAGCAACTAAGCAAGAATGCCGGAGAGAAGAACGCAAATGGCGATCTAATTATTGCAGTGAAGAGAGAGTGAAATACAAATTTTGTCTTAGTAGTTATAAATAAGCAATTCTAAAGGCCAAAACTGATTACTATACAGCACAATATATTCAGCTACTAATATCTCTAAATCCCTCTTTCAAATAATAAAACAACTGACCATCCCGAAGGGAGCAGCACACCTAACACCAATCCAGAGTTCTGAAATTCTCTAGCTAGGACTTTTCAGGCAAAAGTCCTAGATATTTTTAACAATTTTAACAGTGGCACATCAATGTTATTCACTAACTCAAACGCCAGTCCAGTGAGCTTTGGACATTTTGCTGTTCCTTCTCCAGCACAGATCGCTGAACTCATACCTAAGATCAAGGGTTGTTCCCTTAACTACCTGTGTTCCCCCAGGGTGAATCACTTGGTTCCTGAAGTCATAGCACAACACCTTGCAGCTATCTTTTCCATCATGTTTAAAATGGGAGTATTTTCCTATCATCTGGAAAGCTGCATCTGTAAATCCTCTTTGAAACAAACCCACTCTTGACCCGTTTGATCCCAATAAATATTGTCCTATTGCACGGCTTCCCTTTCCAGCTAACTTAGCAGAGAAAATTATGAACATCCAACTTTCCTCCTACTTAGAGTTTAATCATCTTTTAGAAGCTACACAGTTAGGCTTCAGAGAAAATCACAGCACCGAATCTGCTCTGCTCACAGCCACTGAGGAAATTAGATAACTCCTTGATAAGGGAGGTAATTCACTGTTGATCTTGCTTGATCTTTCAGATGCCTTCGATACGGTCAATCATGAACTACTTGTAGACCCTCTGCAGAATCTGGGGTTCAATGATTCAGCACTGGCTCTGCTCAAATCCTATCTTTCAGGACGCCAACAAGTGGTGTCAAGTGGGATTTTCAACTCAGGAATTTTCTGTCTACCTTGTATGGTCCCTCAGGGATCTTCCCTATCCCCAACTTTATTTAATCTTTACGTCACTCCACTTGCCGCTCTGATCAGATCTTTTGGGCTATCCTTGGCATTGTATGCAGATGATACTCAAATTATAATATCAGTGGCTGAAGGTGAAATTGGGGCCGGCTACACGTTCAATAAATGTGCAGTGAACAGCCGGATGGCCAGCAATTGTTTAAAGCTATATTCCTCGAAAACCGAGCTCATCCAGCAATCTGGTCCCAGCACTAGTGGCCATCAGATTTGGGTATGGCACCTTTGCCAACCTCCAAAGTAAGAAACTTGGGGTAATGCTGGAAAGTGAATTGAAATTTAAAGATCAGATTAATTTAATTACTTCCTCTTCCTTCTCCTGGCTCAGAACTGTCAAAAGGTTTTAGAAATACCTGACAGCTGACTCACTGAAAGCTGTGGCCATAGCATTAGTTCTCTCACGACTGGACTACTGCAACAGTCTCTATATCAGACTCTACAAAGGCTCACTTAAAAAATTCAAGACTATCCATAATGCTGCAGCCCGGCTTCCTCTTAAAATCCCCAAATTTCAATCTGCCAGAGCCACTATTGGACAATTGCACTGGCTTTCGGTCCACCATCGCATTTCTTTTAAGGCTCTCTGTCTAGTGTACAAGTCGATCTATGGAAAAGCACTTGCCTACTTGAAGGCACATCTGGGGAGTTACATCCCCAGTAGAAATCTTTGTCCAAGCTCAGCTAACTTGCTGAGGGTCTCTCCCTCAAGCGTCTTACCTGGGGAGGTGGAAGCTTTTTTAGAACCATGGATCTACTGTGGAACCACCTGCCTCTGGAACTTAAAGTAGCACCCACGCCCCTGGCGTTCAGGAAGAAGGTCAAAACTTGGTTATTCAACCAATGATCCCCTAAGACTTGGCCCTCGTTTTCTTTCTTATGATTTTCTCAGCGCCAAGATGCCTCTGGGTATTTGTGCGCTTTATAAGATATTTCATTCATTCATTCATTCATTCATTCATTCATTCATTCATTCATTCAATTAATATATTGGTCTCAATCATACAGTCATGCATCCTCATTCATTCTTCGATGTTGAGTAGTAAGACATCTAAAAATGGTATCTTAAGATCCATATATATTAATAATATACTTTTCTGTATTTAACAATGTTCACAACTTGAAGGACTTTTATCTGTCATGGCTGTATTGTCCAGTCTCCCTGGAGACTGGACCATACAGCCATGATAGATACAAATGAATGAATTATATAGTCCTTTCAATCTGGAGATTGCACCATACAATAGATAAACACCAATATATTAGATATAAGAAATCTCTCACCATTGGATATCAGCCCTTCAAGTTTTGAAAATTGTTAAATACAGAAAAGTATATTATTAATATGTATGAATATTAAGATACCATATTTAGGTGTCTCTCTGCTTAACATCAAAGAATGAATGAGGATGCATGACTGTATGATTTAGACCAAGATAATAATTGGACTGGATTGCATATTTTAGAAGAAGTATAAAATATAAATTGTATATTGATTGATATGAATATATTTATTAATAGCTTTTTGATACAATAAACATATCATATTTGACTCTATTCTGGGTCGTGTTGGTCATTAGTTAGGAGGCCCCAAATATAGTGGAGTTTTATGCCAGTGGTAATAACATGTAAAGTTGCCTAATAATTTTATAGTACAATTGATTTATTTGTCCCTGTCTTAGGTACCCCATTCCTTTCCAGGGGTAAGTACACAATTACAGAAAGGATTTGAATGTTTTACGGTGTGTCACTTTGGCATTGTGGTTTATAGAGGCTGTGGTTTGTTTTCCCCCTTTTTCAGATAGATTTACCCAACCTATGCAGCACATTGGGTAAGAAATGGATTCTTGTGTTTTTTGTATAAATATGTAAATGGCAGTAGTTCTGGATGTGCTCTAACCCTTGCTTTGTTTAAGTGTTGCTCTTTTGCTTTAGTACTTAAGTGCTGTGGGCACAGTGAAAAGGGAATATGTTAACCTCTTTTTAGTATTTAAGCTATTTTTAATTTATTAGGTGTTTGCAGTGGGTCAGACATGCATATCTCACGGGGTTTAGCTAAGTGGTTTACCTCGGTGGAGGGGGAGTTCTTTTGGTGATTGCTGTTGGATTATACTCGTTAGGCACCTTTGGATTACTAAGTGATGTGGCACTTTTTGGTGGTGTCTCATTGTGGGTAAGAGGTACAAATGATGCTTTGTGGAGTGTTCCTGCAGATACTCATTAGTTGTTTTCTAACCCATTAGGTGTTTCCTTCTTGCTGAGCATTTACAACGCTGACTTTGATAATGGTATCGGGGATTGTGTGGCCATAAGAGACTGAAACCTTGAAGGATCTACCTCTATAACTATAATTCTATGATTGCATCACTGCAGTTCTCATCATTGTTAGAAGCAATATAAAATCATATGTACAACGGATTATATGTTTTAATATATAAATACCTGTGTCTTAGCAATATGCCTGTTTCTTACTTTCCTCTGTATGGTTGGATCTAGTGACCAACATATGTTGTACCTAAGCAGAAACAATTCCTCCTGGAACATATTCTTCTTGCACTTTTACAAAGTTTGAATTTTCTTGTCCCAACCATTTGTGCCTTCTGGAAGTGTCCTGTGCCAGATGACTGTGAATGGCTCTATTGTTGGGGTTAGTGCATTGCTTCCAGACAGTAACACAAAGTTGGCTTAGGTGTGGACAGGATAGGCCATCCTGACAGGATGACTGGGAAGGGGCTGTACTGAGTCCCACTTACACTTCAAAGGGCTTTGCCTCCTGCACACACACAAAGGAATCTGACATCAAGCCGGCCCTGTGTTAGATCACCCCCAGACAGTTTGGAGCCTTGGCAGGGGACGGGGTAGAACTTTTGAAAACTAGTTGTGAGGGTCGGACAGGGAGTTCCTCCAAACAAAGGTTGGCACGAGGTGTAAATATTGGGCCTTCAGAAGCACTCATCAGGACACCTCTCGACCTGTAGAATTTACAAAGGAAGGATTGCCCTGCTGCCACAGGACCTCCTTGCTGCTTGAAGGACTGCCTTGCTGTCTGAGAAAGAAGACTGAAAGTGCTTACCTTCATCCCATGCTCATGAGAGTAACTCCAAGATACGGGTGGAGGGAACTCGCTGAGTTTTACTCCATAGAATTCGGCGGAGTTACATAAAAGCTCTGCAAAATTCCATAGAGTCCTGCCCACCCCTTTTTTGCTGATAGCTGGTTCTTTACACAAGGACTGTAACGCTGGCCCACACTTGTGTCTCTCTCTCTTACAGCAGCACACAGCACTCTGATATGGATAATACAAAAGAGACATCTGCATTTGTGAAAATATGAGCAACATTCCCTCAATCTCAATCACTGACCTGGCAAGAAAATTTGGAAAATGCACTTCTCTGTCAGTACATGCATTTGTAGTCACACTCATTCTCAAGCAGTGAACATGCATTAGCTAATTGGCTCATTAATTCTGGTGTTGAAAAAGTAGAGCAACTCATGAAATATGGAAATGTCACACGAGGCCCTGTGGGGACACACAGGCCTGTCAATTTGTATTTGTTCAAGGCTGTCGCTCCAGTCGGAGCGGGGGAAGTTCACATTTGAATGTTAGTGTTTTCTGTGTTCCAGTGGCCAGAATAAAGTGAGTTTTTCTGACATACCGAGGATCTGGGCAACACTCTGGATGGGTGGATCATGGAGTCAAGTAGCGACCACCTGAGCTTAGCTGGGTTTAAGAAAACATCTGCTTTCCCTATATGTCATGAATGTGAATGACCAGATGAGGCAGTGCACATTGCCTCCTGTTGGAATTCACTGCATTAACCTAGTAGTGATGCAATACTTTCCCACTGTGACTCAAGTACTGGTATTCTGCCCCCGACAGCCTCCATCCCCTATTGTATCAGGAGGAAGACAAGTATGTTGTTTACTCAAAGAGCTCAAGGTAAAAACCTGAGTTCTCAAGTACAAAAATGCACAACAGCTTTGAAATGAACTGGATACTCTTAAACAACACCATACAGCCACATCTAATGCATCATTTCCTCACCTGATCTTCTAGGGAATATCCTGCTACCAAGTTCATTACATTTGCACCTGTCCTGTGGCCATACTCTGAATATCATCTGATGCCCCTTATGATGAAATTAATACTATCACACACTCTGTGCTCTAGATAATTCCCCATAAGCATTTGACACATCTCATGTCCGCACTTGAGGCACCAGTTGATATCTCAGAAACACATTCTTGGCTGCCCTTACTACACCCATACTCAATGCTCATCAGTACCTTACGCTCCACACCAACAATTGGTACCCAACATTGCAGCCTGATATCTCCATCAGCACTGCATGCAATGGCTAATATCTAGCATTGTACCTGACACCGGGCATGCTGAACACTGCTCTGACCCACCACCCCTTCTGAGAACCATGCTCCGGCTTTGCCATTCTCGCTGTCACTTCAGCAGTAGCTGGAGGACCTGGCTAAATCATGTGCAACTAGAGATAACAAATCACTCTCTACCAGTGCACAAACTACCTTCCCACTTCAGAACAGGTCCCACTTACAGCTACTAGATATGAAAGGAATGATATACGGATGTTACTCAGCATGCCTCTGCCTACTGCAAGAGGTCTCAAGTGCTGTTTAAGGATGGGACTGGCCACCATGTTTTGCAAGGAGGCAGCTGAAGCACGTTTCAGAGTACTATGAGCAGGGGGCAATGCTGGGTTGGGGAGAGCTGCCTTCACCGGAGCTGGCCCAGCTGCCATGTTGTATATGAAGCTTGTATCTATTATCGATTCGCACAGAGAAAACATCTCCACAGTCCCTTTGGCTCTAGCCCATGTTGCTTTCCTCAGGTACACACTGTAGTTGACCCCCCTCCACTTTCTAACTGTCTCAGCCACAGTGGTATTGTCCTGACTGAAGATTGCAGCACCAAGCATGACATGTTAATGCAGGAAGTACTACTTGTGAGCTGTGCTACAGAAGAACTTCAGTGGCATTGGCTTGTTCAGTGGAGCAGCGTGTGCAGAAGAAGTTGGGGAAAAGGTGAGAATGAGGTGTGGTGCTGGTTAACTCCACCACGCTGCAGTTGACAGGGTTTATGCAGCACTCTGTACTCCAATGGAACACAGAGTAGCAAAACACCACACACTCCACCAGTCCACCAGCAGAGCGGAGTTTACCACCCACCCCTACTCCAAGTGTCAGTTGTGTGACCCCTTGTGTGAGTTACAGTGACACAACAAGCTTCAGATGGGTCCCTGCAACTGCCTATCTGACCTTCTGCAACTGCACCTGCTTGAGCCCCGCTGCCCTCTGCTGGAGTGAGTGCCTGATTCCCAAGAGGTGCCTCCTCAGGTGCTGGACCCTTGGCTATAATCAGAATGTACTCCTCGAGAAAAGTGAAAATCCTGAACTTTGGGCTCCTTTCAACCATAAACAGGCCCGTTTGCACCAAGGCCCTGTCATCCATGACAACCACCAACTCAAAGCTCCAGTGCTACCTCCTCTTTGTGTCAACGGTATCTGCCAGGGAGGTCCATCAAAGCGAGGCCTGCATTTCATGCTACAGCAATGACAGTCTGCGACGACTGCCAACACAATGGTAGAGCAAAAACCAACCGGGATGCCCAAATGGCTCTTTGCACTACATCGACGACCATCTGTGACACCTGGCCTGGTCTTTGTACTACAGCAATAACCATATGTGACGTTCAAACTCCTCCTCAGGGCTCTCTTCCAACACGAACAGAGCTCTTTGCATCGTGTTGCTCACTCTGACAAGGATTGTGGTTGTTGACTAATGGGGCTTCCACTCTCTCAACCAATAACCCAATTTCTTACATTGGTGTGGCAGGATCCCGTACTTGTGTTTGTGCAGTGCCACTCAGTCATGAAATCAGATTCAACCAGTTTTTCAATTCTTCCTGTTTGACTATTTTTCCTTTTTCCTTTAAATGTAATTCCTCCCTCAGTTTTGCACCTATAACTCAAGATGGATCTCAGCAACTTGGAAAGCTACACTGTGGAAAGCTACACTATGGACTAGCTGAAAGGACTTTGCAGGGAGAGGGAGCTACCAGTAAATAGGAAATCAAAAATGCAGGAGCTCCAGAAAGTCATCAGGGTCTGTGAGGAGCCCCACCAGTTGCTAACTGCAGCACATGAGCAAGAGGAGGATGAGGATATGGAAGAGAAGTAGAAGTAGTAGAGGAGGAGGATGAAAACCCCTAGACCATGATTTCAGAGGAGAGAGGGGGCTCACAAATGTAAGACCTCCTGTTCTGTCCAAGGCAGGAAGCAGCAGTGTGCCCTCCTGCAACCTGTCTCATGAGGAACTGAAGGACAAGAGGACAGAGAGGGAGTTTTAAACAGCTAACTGAGTTGAAGTTTGAGGCAGCAAGGAGGAGGCTGCTGCAAAGAGGACCTTGAAGGAGAGGAGGTTGGCTGCTAAAGAGGCTGACAGGGTCTTAGAGGAAAATGCAATTCTGTTGGCTCATGAAGTAAGCCTGAAAGAGCTGGACCTGAAAGTCAAACAAGTCTCCAGGTCCCGCTGGGATGGTGGGAGCTCCACAGGTTTCCCAGTGTGGCCTTGAGGGAAGATAGTCCCTCGGAGCAGAGATTAGACCATGCTCTGCTGTCCCTTAGCAGGGAGGTGGATTCCCAAGGTAAAACCATAGCCCGAGGGTCGGAGTTGCCACTTCCATCAGGTCACAATTAATGGGATACCTGTCACTGCCAAAAGACATCGTGTTGGAAAGAATGGTTTCCCCAGAGTTGTAAACCGGACAGGTGTGTAGGGTAACTCAGGCTCATGGGCAGGCCTTTTTCTGGCCTATAACTCTGGTGTTCCCGGAATGGGTTGGGGAAGGGACCCCAGAAATGTCATAGTTAGTCCTCAGATGCCCATTGACTGCATTCTGGGATATGAGTTACCACTTATATGTGAATAGCTGAGAGGGTCGGTTGCCTTGAAAGCTTTAGTTTCTTGGGGTACTACTCTCAGCAGGAGAGTAAGGAGGCCCGGATGGAGGAGCTGAAAGTGGAGACAGTCCACAGTGGGAGGACCCATGGATCTGGGGTTACCACACTCTGAGCAGAGCACCCTAGTGATGCCCTTCTGACCCAGAGCTGCTACCTGCACTGTCACAGTGACAGAAGACAGGATACCTGCACCCGGAGGACCACTGCATGACACAGACATGGTGTGTCTTGAGGGGGTGGTGGTTCCCCTTGAAAGTCCTGGTTTGCCAGGCACCTCTTCAGTATCAGAGTACAGACCCTGGCTGAGAGGCCAGTCTCAGACACCACCCGTAGACTGGTGGGAATGAGATTAGATGTAGGATAACTAACACCCAGGGCTGTTGCCCCCCACTCTGAGAAACATCAGCGGTCTGGCAAACCTCAGAAGCAAGTAGGGAGCTCCTTACCAGCCCAAAGACTGGAAGTGAGGTCTAGCCAAGGCACATGTCTGACACAATGGGTGACATGGGCTACACCACTTTGTTGGCCATGGTGGTACTGTCAGTCTACTGGGATGCATCTGTGAGCAAGTTAAGTTCATAAGCTTTATGTTTGGGGTCCACGGATGAGGAGGGTTCCTCATGGGCTAGTGGTGTGACCCCAGAGGATAATGCCAAGGACAAGGGCCTCTGCAAAAGTGGGCCATTGTCCACTTTCTATCACCTGACAAGGGAAGTTCATCAAGGTATTGATTAGTTTACCCTAGCTTTAGTCTGGAGGGTGGGTCATGTTGGACCTGGCCGTTTTTGCAGGGTTATCCCCAACTTTTTGCCTTCTGCTGCAGAATTGATTTTTGTAGGCATTAGGGCTTTGTGCACTTTTTTTCTGCTTACCATTGGTAAAGTGCTGTGCTCTCTCCTTAAAACATGGTACAATTGGCATATACCTTTTTATTTACTCGTAAATCCCAAGTTGATGGTACTACATGAACCCAGGGCATGTAAATGAAATTCTACTAGTGGTCAGCAGCACTCCTTGTGCCACCCCCAAAAGCAGCAGACTTGCCAACTAAATAAACAAGCATTTTTAATGCAATAGGTCTCACATTCACGTTAGTTTGAGCTATTGGCATTGTAAATGACAATGCCTTTTATTTATGTTTTGGGTTTTAAAACATAAATAAAAGGCATTATCATTTACAATACTAATAGCTTAAACACTTGCAAATGCGAGACCTATTGCATTGCAATAAAAGGCCTCCTCGACCGGTTGTAAGATTGAAAATATCAAAGAAAGAGACCGGCCTGCAACATCTTCAAAGTACTGATAAATAGTGCTGTGACGAAGATGTGTAAGTGTTGTAAATTACACAGACACAAAAGTGTAAAGTGAGAGTTACATATGATCCGAGCTATAAACACAAACAAATCGCTCCAACACCTTTCGCTCTGTGATTACACTGTCGCAGCTCAGAAGAAAGAGCAAGGGGGGGGGGGGCTATTTCCTGCCCTCTCCGTGATTTGAGTGTGCAGTGTAGCATTGAGTACTGTCATTGCTATCCTTGGCCTTATAAAAAACACTCCAGCTGTAGTAGGGCCCTGGCTTCACCTCCTGGTGCAGGGCAGGCTGTGCTTTATGGCAGGCATGGAGGGAGGGAGGGAGGGATGGTCTCGGCTGCAGCGCCGGCATCATACAATGCCCCTGTTATTACTAGTGAGCAAGAGGCGCTGAGTTGGTGGTATTGGTGGTGGTGGTGGTATTGGTGGTGGTATTGGTAGTGGTATTGGTGGTGGTATTGGTGGTGGTATGGGTGTTGGTGGTAGTGGTAGTGATATAGGTGGTGGTGGTATTGGAGGTGGGGTTATTAGCATTGGTGGTGGTGGTATTGGTAGTATTGATGGTGGTGGTGCTATTGGTGTTGCTGGTATTGGTGGTGGTGGTGGTTTTGGTGGTGGTATATTTGTGGTGGTTTATTGGTGGTGGTGTATTGGCAGTGGTGGTATTGGCGGTGGTGGTAGTATTGGTGGAGGTGGTGGCATTGGTGGTGGTGGTGGTGGTAGTGGTATTGGTGGTGTCGATGGTGATGGTATTGGTAGTGGTGGTATTGGCTGTGTTATTGGTGGTGGTGGTATTGGAGGTGGTGGTATAGATGGTTGTGGTATTGGTGGTGGTGGTGTTGATGGTTGTGGTATTGGTAGTGGTGGTGTTGTTGTTAACAAAACAGGCTTTTGAAAACAACCCGTCAGGTGGCTTTAGTACAGACGACATGTAACACAGATGTGCTGTTGTCAGCTTCAGCCCATTAGCACATGATTATGTGCTACCTGGAATTCACATGATTTAATTTGCTAATCATTTCTTAATCCATTTGACTGGGGGGGGACTGGGGGAGGGGTTGAAACCGACACAAGATAATGCTGGGTTAAAGTGATTGAAAGCAGGCACCCTGGTTACGGGGGCGTCCATGCTGCTTAAAAAAACACACATGGTTTTAGCTGAAGCGGCGCGTGTCCGGCCTGCAGTAAGACAAACAAAGTAAATAGTGCCTACAGACTAAATAACAGGTCCGTGTAACAACCTGAGTAAATGTCCAGTAGCCATGGGAGGTTACAAATGAAGACAAGGCCGCACTAAGGAGGGACCAAAATTGAGGAGATTGGGCACAGTTTGTCTCCCATACTCTACTACAGCAGTCTCGCAGAGCAAGTAGCGAATGCGTGCTGCCGCTAGGTTCGACCTAAAAACCAAAGTTGAACAAAACATGACTATCTGAAAACAAAATATATATCCATCCAATATATAATTCTGTGAAGCACAGCACCAGAATGGGAATGGGCGGGGGGTAGAAGAAATAGAATCTGCATCGCACTTGACAGGCACTAATCAAGTGGAATTCATCTGTGCCTTGGTCCGAGCTCCTCAGATAGGAACGGAAGTGACGTATAGGCTGCACATACCAATTAGGAAGCAGCAAAGAAGAGATGCACTGGAGTCATTTCTTTTTCACAGGAGAGAGTGAGAGAAGCAGCACAGTTGCAATCTTCCAAGTACTGTACTATCACTAAAGGCAACTGTTATCTACTGTTTTCCCTTACGGGTGTACAGTTTTCAGAACTTAGTTTCTTATCAGCTGATCCTTGAACAATGGGTGTGTCCTATAACCACTTAGTATGGTGGGATATCCAAAGATATTGGAGAAGACGCCTCACTCAATAATAGTGACATGCTTCATCATAGGCGTCGTTCCACACCCAGGTAAGATGGTACGACCCGGGCGGACTCAACGAAAGATGTTATGGGAGTTCTTATATAAAATAACAACTGGTTAAGCAGGGAACCAGATAGGTGATATATTAAAAATACCCAAAATCTATGTTTTATTCGTAGGGTACCAATTTTATCAAATGTACCCTTTCTATAATGCCAGCATGTTTCGGCCCCACGATACTAGCCCTACGGGGTCTGGGGCCTTCTTCAGGGCTAAGATATCTACTCTTTAATGTCCCTGCCTTATGTTAAGCAATTTTTTTATGCACAATATTAATGAGGCCTATTGCACTCACCTAATATTTTTTATTATTCATCCAGTAGTTTTTCTACTGTATGGTGCTACTGAGCACCATGCGGGTCTTGTGTGTTAAGGTGTCGTCTTGTAGTCACACATTCGTCAAAGATCGGACACCATTAGGCTACCTATCTTCCGCACACCGCCCGCCGCCGCTAGGTTCGACCTAAAAACTAGAGTTGAACAAAACATGACTATCCGAAAACAAAGTATATATCCATCCAATATATATTTCTGTGAAGCACAGCACCACAATGGGAATGGGCAGGGGGTAGAAGAAATAGAATCTGCATCGCACTTGACAGCCACTAATCAAGTGGAATTCATCTGTGCTTGGTCCAAGCTCCTCAGATAGGAACGGAAGGGACGTATAGGCTGCACATACCAATTAGGAAGCAGCAAAGAAGAGATACACTGGAGTCAACCTGTGGTAAGCAGCAGGTGGGATCAAAGTCCTTTATTCAAAACAATATTCTCGCAAGCGAGAGCATGCACAGCTCGCTCACGCAGGCTTGAACCAAAAAAACAGCATCTCCCACAATTCATGTAGTCTGCAACAGCATTAACTCCAGTGATAAGTGCAACCAAATTGATGAATAGAAAATAGGCAACATCTGGCAGCATATCTGTGATACAACCATCATAATTTCCCCCAATGCCGCTATGAGATGCACCCACATTATTGGACACCTCCATTTAACAATTTATAAATCTTTCGTGAAGCCCTCAGGCCTCTGCTCAGCATAGAAAGTGCCCCCCAGCTCAGGCAATCACCCTAACACACTAGTGTGCGATTGGGCCTTTCTCTGATGAAAGAAAACAAACTTGACTCAAATGACCTTGCCAATTACTGTTCCATCACTCATCTGTAATTCTGTACCAAGATCACTGGAAATGTATTAGCCATGAAGCTGTAAAAATAAGCATATTCTTAACTTTCAGTCAGGATTCTAGCCACGATATAGCACAGGGTCAGGAACCCTCTAATCGCTGGATGGGATTTCCTCTGCAGCGACAGTGACAACCCATGACGTCTGGTCTTTCTGGACCTGACCTGTGCATTCCACATAGTCAATCATCTAGCCCTAATCTACCTTCTTACCACATAGATGTGCAGTTAGAACATCATCCTGAAAAGCTACCACCCCCCTTTATGTAACTGACCATCAAATTTGTGCCTCCTACAGAGTACCCCAAGGTTCCATCCTCTCCACAATCACCTTTAGACCCTAGAAGGAACCTCAAGTCTTCCTGTAACCCAACAAAAATATTGAGACCGAGGAGGATGCAGAGGAGATGTGGTGCTGCCCGTAAGTCTCAACCAACTTGAAGAGACTCAGCGTATCTTCCAATAGTGATAAAATGTCTGCAGAAATGCCAACCCCCCCTTAACAGGTTCATCTTTTAATACCAGCATCAACAAAATGGTACAGCCTGGCACCAGATGGGACGTCAATTCACAATCAAAGCTTTTAAAACCAGGAAAAAACTAAGAACAGCCATCCAAAGGTTGCTCCTTTATCAACAGAGCAATAGACACAACCCGTTCACCAATATCCCAGACACATCTGCTGCAACTGGAGAGATTCAAGCACAGCCAGCCCAGGGAGGATGCACTGCAGAGAGAAGAACCATACAAGGTCTGTCCTTCTTACAACCATGAACTGGAACCGAGTTATGCCAGATCTGGCCAGCATCTAGGTGCAAGCAAAGCTTCTCCACAAGCGGAATTAAGCTGGTGTCAAAAATTTGAAACTTTACAGACTACAAACTGTAAGAGAAAAATCTAGCAAACTTACATTTTGCCCGAACATTTCTTCTAAAAAAACTCACTTTTAGCAGAATATTACAACACAGGAAATATTTTCCAGAATATTTTGTTGGGTTCGGATTTTACTCCCAGACAAGGTGAGCAGGCGTTACAGAGTTACTTTGGTAGCTTCACAAATCTTTACAGTTACGTCAAACTTTGTGCTTCGTATATGTACATTTCTTATCTTAGTGCTACAACTTTACATCTATTTTTTGATTCAACTTAGAGGTAGCTATAAACAAAAAATTCAAATGCTTGCTTTACTACCCACACTATTTTTTTTTTATTAATCTGTATTCACACAAAATAGGAAGGTAATTTGAAGCGTTTGCCACTTTGTTTCATGTATTACGGAAAGTCATATTATTGATCATCATTTATGAATTTGTCTGGTTATTTTTGTATTAGTTTGTATATTAGGTTTTTTAATTTCGGATTGGTATATTTAATGTATTTTATATGTATGTTTATTTGTAGCACTGAAGAAGGTCTAATAGAACGAAATGTGTTGGCTACAGAAAAAGAAAATTGTTCAAGCAGCAAGCAGAGGCGTAGCTAGAGCTTGTGGCGGCAATCCCTCAGATTGCCGCCCCTGGGGGGGGCGTTGCTGGGGAAAAAGGATGGCAAGCGCTTGAAAGAGGACCGAGAGACACGTAGTATCGCCGCTAATAGTTACCTCGATCATGCAAGTTACATGCACATACATGACACGGTCCAAGGCTACACAGTTGAATACACCGGTGACTGGCAGTGACTGGCAGTACAAAAGAGAACACACAGACTGCATGATCTATCTGGGGACTCAGAAAAACCGCATGTGACATCCATCACAGAGCTGCGTGAATAATTACCTGGTGATCCCCTCAGCACAATGCAAACATGCACATACATGACACTGTTCAGGGATCCATCATCTACAGCTGACATTAAATGACCATTCATCATGGTCCCCCCATTAAAGCAGTGCACTTTGTGATCTGCATGGTACATGTTCTTTGCAGCAGGCACATTAACCCTCTGTGCTACCTTTCCAGGAGTCAACCCTTCCACTAGACAAAACTCGGATCTCTCTCTAGGAAGAACATTAATCACCGAAGTTATCATGACATTTTTATTGTTTCTGAAAATTGCTGGAGGCCAGGAAGGTGGCAGCAAGTTTTTTTTAAACCATAATATACTTGCAAACACTACGCACCCACCCGAACTAGGTACCCAGTGCGGTCGCACCGTTCGCAGCGCCCTAACCTGCTCAAGGTTCATGTGACCTCAGTGACAGAGTCACAGTGACTGGATCACTGTTGCTCTAGGGTGTGCTGCTTCGTAGGCCTGCCAGCAAGACTGGAGATGAACTTCAGTATGGATTGTGGTGGACAGGCCTTCAAGGTTAACTCACAATTGGCACCACTAGGGTCCACCAGCTTGTGCTAAGACATCAAGCCTTCTAAGGTCTAGTGGTCATTCTAAGGTCTAGCATGGGAATGTGCTCCCTCAGTAGAGTGGTCCGGTGGACTGGTCATGAAGGCTGAACCCAGTTCCCCAGTTCCAAATTCGACCGCTCTGGCCATAGTGCCACATCCTCTCCCCCACTGAACACCATACTGCCCCACTGAGAGAAACTCGTACTGCCTTCAGCTACAACCTAATTGTGCCCTGCTATAAACACTTGGATGTGCCTCAATTCAAATTATGCACTTGATAAGAGTAATATGCTGCCTAAAAAAAAAAAAAGTAAAAGCAACCACTCATAGGGAATGCAAGATTAAGTAAAGCATGTGAAATGTAAGCAGAAACAACATGGTTACCTTAACGATCTCTCACTCGCTATTCAGAAATCAGCGAGTGGTTTTACCTGAAAAGTTAAGGACATGACTACAGGGCCCTGAAGGGAACCGTTTCAATGTCCATTGCTTATATCCTTAATAAAAGTAAGCAGTATGGTTTAAAAAGACCACATCCATAAACAGAGCCATGGTACACATTTTGTTTTCCAATCCACCCATCAACCAGGTATTGCCGTACCTCCAGGAATGGTACACTTTCCCACCTGGGGACAACAATGCTGTTCAAAGAAAGATGGGAAAACAAAAGTAGCGCTTCACTGCAAAGTCTGTAAAGTGAGGCTGATGTGTTTGGATGTGAATAAAGCCAATCTGGACACTTTGCAACCCCTCTGTCTTGCTTTATTTAGGTATGTATTTATTTTTCATATTTAAAACCTTCTATTTCTCTCCATCCCGCTGCACTTTGGAATAGAAAAATGTCATAAAAAGGGCATTTCCCGCAAGAGTGTTTTTCTTTTTTGGATCCATTTCACAGGGAAGCAACTAAATGAAAGAAGGAAAGAGAGGTTGTGAACCGTTTCTTTCAAGTTACGGTTTTCAGTAAGTGAGGAGCAAGACAGAAAGAGGGGGAATAATAGGAAGGGGGGGGAAAACAGCTGCCAGCACAAAAAAGAAGAGGACATTGCCCGAGTCCTATTCCTTTTCTTCCTGTCCCCGAACGTCCACGAAAGCAAGCCGAGCCTTATCTGAATGCCTTTGTCGCCCCCAAAATAGTGCTGCCTGGGGCGTTCGCCCCCCCCCATAGCTACGCCACTGGCAGCAAGCAAGTTCGATTATACATGATTCAAAAATAAAGAAATGTTCAAACATCCACCTAGTTGCTTGTTTCATCAGTGGTCAAATCATTTAATCTCACCATACATTATTTGCTTTTATCTTTTTTGATTTACTTATTGTCATCTTAAGTGATATTTTTGGAATGCTGGGTCATATTTCACAATGGATTGTAGGAGACACCTTTGGCGGTCTGCAAGTAAGGGATCACGGTGGCTGATTCCTAGTTAATTTGTGCACCTCAAATAAGATATTGCCAGACTTGGAATGTAACTGGTAATAGTGATATGTAAAACATTAGTAAAAAAGGATTTGTAACTTTTTTCAGCAGAGCAATGGAAAACATTTGTCCACATAACTCAGCATATTTGAATGACATCTACAATTGAGAGGCCCATTACTGATCAATGAGAAGTTATATTTGGCCTCCATAACACAACACTTAGAAAAGCGGACTCATAGTACAGAATATGTTCTCCATAAGCACGTAACATACCTAGCTTGGTCCTGAGAATTCCACAGCATCTTAATGTTGCTGAAATTTTACAGAGATCTAAAAATAATCCAAAGACACAGTTCATTAGATATATTTTTGTATTTGTTAAGTTGTTTAGTAACTTTTTAATATGCACAATGTAGGTGTTATATCAAATATTAGAAGTAGGTTTACCTAGAACATTGAACTACAGAATTATGGAAGTATCACACTCAAGATACACCCCTGTCCTCCTCCGTCTGAGCTGGTCTGAGCTAGAAACGGCAGGGAGAGGTGTGGCGCAGAGGCCAGAGAGGCTGACTCAGGAGCACAGGGCTCACGGTTCGACCCCCGGCTCAGCATCATGTGACTCTGGAAAATAGTTCACTTAATCTCCCCGACGGCCCCCAGGCCATTGAAATCTTAAGGGGTGCGCTTTACAACTATGGATTTTTTTTATATTTGCAGTGTAAAGGACATTTGACAATTATCTTTTCTGTTTATGAAATAAATAAAATATCAAAGTACAAGAAATAAATGACTTCTTGTAATACAATTTTAAATTTACAGTTGATCAGCTTAATAAAAGCTTCTTAATGTCTTTCCTATTTCTCAGTTGGCTGTCTTATTTTGCATCTATGTTCAATACGTAAATTGTCCCTCCTAGGTTTGTAATTGTTCTATATTTTAAAAATATTTATATAAATTTTATAAAACATTTCTTTAGTATTTGCTATAGGACACTGGACTATATGTTATGTACACCCTGTGACAGGCAAGGACCAGTGAACCAAGATGGCCACAGGTACAGCTAAGAGGCATTCAGGTGCAGCACTATGGATTAAACTGGTGGATTGTGGCGGGCGGAGTTGCACAATATTAGACGTGATGCTGTGCCTCCCTATACTCTTACCCTTTCAGCCTCTCAAGTCCATATCGGTAGGAAGCGAATGGAAATTACTTTTTAACATGTGGTGTGCGCAGTGTGACCTTGTGCAAGTGAGCTGTATAAAAAACCCTGAACGCTGCTAGAAGTAAGAGATGCAAGACCACCAAGTCTTTACTCTGTCCAGGCAAATCCTGTTAGGAGGTAGACAGGAGATATACTTGAAGATGAGCAGTAACTCAGAGTGTGAATAGACAGCGCACCCAGTTGAACTGCAAGCTTGAAAACTGTAGGAGCGCAGAAGCCACTAACCTTGGAGCGATGGCCCAATCAACATCCGGCAGGGGGCATCCACAGACGATTGTGTCAGTCCAAATAACATGTAAAATAGCAAGCTTGGATTTGCGTCTCATTGACCAGGAGCAAACCTACACGTTCACATTATGGCAGCGACTGCTATTTACTTTACCCTTAGGCAGTGTTGTCAAAATTTTATAATTTATTGAGTTTTTATCATGGCGTTTGATTTGTAACAACTTTGATTCTTAATAAGCTATCTATCTTTTGTTATGTTTTCGGCATAGAGCTCAGGCCGTCATTGGCAGGACCTCATAGCTCTGGACTTCTGGGGCTCTACCAAACACGAATACGTTACTTCCGTCGCGACCAGAGCCTGTGTTATTGTTACAGAATATGTTCTGGGTGGCGTGGTTTGTGGCCCATCTCTTGTTCAGTGGCAGCGCTATGTTCTAGGAGCCACAGGCAAAGCACAGTCCTGCGGAAAAAAATGATTTGCATATGGCTAAGGTGGCATGGCTGACAAAATAACTAACCCACTCCTCGGAAAACTATACAACAAATTTACAAACTGAGTTAATAGTTTATGTCAAAGCATACATTTTTAACCTTTGAATTCACAAACTTTTGCAATCAGGAACAAAACAACAAAAAGACCATAACATCTCAATAACAAGCGTGCGCCTCGCTCTAAGTAAAATAAAAAAAACGTTTACCGAGAGGCAGCAGGGGGAGGGGAGATAGGGGGTCTGCTCCTGTTTCCCTTGTGGCAGCGAGCAGGGGCACCATATATTTGCAAGTTAATTACAAACATATGGTGTCAAGCTCGCTCCCGCAAGGGAATCGCCAAACGTGCACGCGTTGCCATTGAAAGCAATGCAACTCGTGCACGTTTTTAGGGCAAAAACTGAATCGATTCCAAAAGGTCTCTCCTATGCTGCTTATGCGCGCTGCATAGGCGAGACCTAAAAATCATACAGTGTGAGAAAAGGTGAGGCCTTGGAGGGGTGGGGCCTCATGCCACAAAGCACCTAAGAGGCACTGGTGCCCCCATCCCATTGCACCCCGCCCCAAACACTCTGCTCTACAACAACCAAAAAAAGGCTTGCCAATGCTGTTACCGATGTCCAGGGGTGTTTTCACATCCCTTAGTGGACGTTGGCAGTTCATAGCCTCTGAAAATCCACTGTTTACAGTGATTTTCAGCTTGTTTTTCCCTCCACCATGTGAAATCGGTTCCTCACTGGGTAAAACATGTTTCAGTCCTGGCTCTAAAGCATATAGTACAGTTTTAAACTGCCATTTTGACCTGGCAAAATAAACCCTTTGCTGGGTCTAAACATCTTTTAGTACTTACAAGTCACCCCTAAGGTAAGCCATAAATGAATATTGGGCAGGGTGCATGGTATTCACTACTGATAGGAGAGGTAACCGTGTACCACATGCAAGTAAAATGTACCCCTCATTGCTGGGACTGGAGCTCAGCAAAGCAAAACAAAGGTATTTGTGCCCAAAAACATTTTTCTCTCCTCTATACACAGCTCCTAAAATTCACAGGTGATGATAAAACTGTCAAAACCAATAACAATATTGAATTTAGTCAGGATTTAAAAAAATAATATATTTGCAAACATTTTTGTATTTTCCTTACTTTAGTGTATCTTTGTTTAGTCTTGTCCATACATTTAGCCAGCAGCGGTCTGTGGAGGGAGTTCCGTGGGGCGGAATGGCGGGGCGGGGAGGGGCAGGGTGGGGGGTACTAAACACCGGAATATGGATAATTGGAGGTAAGTAAACAATTAAATAAAAAAAACGAATTTCGTAGCACACGCTGCACCGCATTTTGTGATGCAGGGCGCGCTACGAAATTTGTTTTATTTATTTAATTGTTTACTTACCTCCAATTATCCATGTTCCGGTGTTTAGTACCCCCCACCCTACCCCTCCCCCGCCCCGCCTTTCCGCCCCACGGAACTTCCTCCACGGACCGCTGCTGCATTTAGCCCTCTTTTTCTTAACGTTCTCATTTAAGGAGACAGGAACCTCCATTTAGAGCACCCATATAACTCTGTCTCCCTCATACTAATAGAAGCCCTCTGCTCCCTTGGCCTCTCTAATTTTACAGTACTCTACACCAGGGGTCTTCAAACTGTGAGGCGTGACCCCCAGAGGGGGCCATGGAGCGATGCAAAGGGGGTCGCGCATTCCCAGTCACACTTCTGAGGGCCAAGGGCTTCAACCCCCCCCCCCTTCCACCGTCCTGTGTCTCAGACCGGGCTGCTGCAGAGCAACTCGAGCTGGTGGGGGCTCAGCTGGGCAGTGTCTGGAGTCTCATCTCTGGCACGCCCGTCCGAGTTTTTCACAGGTCTTTAAATGACCATTTGCATATTTACATGCGTTTGTAAAATGGTTACAGAGGCTTGGGTGCCGATTACGATCCGTTAAAAACCGGGTACGAACCGTCGGTCGGAGCGTTTTCTCCGTCCGACTCGTACCCGGTCGTAAAACTTTACAAACATGGAATTACGATTCGCACGGAAACACCATTTCCGTACGAATCGTAAAAAACACCGACCGACGAAAATATACATACGAATGTGATCCGGGAATGCTGCGACGTGACGTCGGGACGCTTTCAGGCAGCGTTTCACGACCCAGGAATTACGATTCGAACCGACAGCAGTCCAGACGGCAATATTTGCACGGCACCCGAAAGGTGCCGGAAAAGCGAAGTACGGCGCGAAACGACCAGAGTAGGTGGCCCGGTACGTGCCGTACCCCCCCCAGCCCCCGTACGTTCGAGTCGTACCCCCCGTGCATGTACACCCGTGTACGTGTCGTACCCCCCGTGTATGTACACCCGTGTACGTGTCGAACCCCCCACGTGTATGTACACCCGTGTACGTTCGAGTCGTACCCCCACCCGTGTATGTACGGTGCGTACGCGCAAATGAGAAACACACAGAAGGAGGAGGAGAACCTGCCAAATGGGGTATCCTACAGAGCATAGAGAAAGGTTTTTATATCTTCCTAAAGGATAATAGATTCTTGGTGGAGCAAAGCAAAGGAGGGTGCAAGTTCCATAACTGCGCGGCCTACACCAAAACAGCGAGACAGACAACTCATGCCTTCTTGAATTAGGGAACAATAAGCAGAGTGGCAAAGGCCGAGAGGAGCATACGGGTCCGACCCGTATGCTTGGTGAGGAGAGATGAGAGGTTGAGAGAGGACAGCAAGGGAGTGAGAGAATTTGATTGAAGTGGTCAGGGATGAGGAGAAATGTGAATTGCCGAAGAGAAGTGTGGACACGCAAGAAGTGAATGTGAACCAAAGGTGAGGGCTTCTGTTAGAAGAAAGGGGAGATGTGGAAGATGATTGGGGGGACTGGAGAGGTGTAAGATACAATAGACAAAAATTTGAATAGAGAGACGAGGTGAATGAGAAGTGCTGAGGGGCACGGGAGGTGAGGGGGCCAGAGAGGCCTTGAGATAAATGCGAAAGACTGTTAGAGATGAGGGCAGTGAAAAGACAGAATGGCAAGAGGTGATTAAAGGTGAAGTGAGAGGTTGAATGGGGAGAGTTCAGAAGTTGTAAAAAGGGGTGAAAGAAAATGGCATGCAAAGTGAGAGAGGGATTCGAGGTTGGGAGAGGAGAGAGGGATGGAAGGGAGGGGGTGAGAAGAAAGTGGCATGGGTAAACTGCTTAACTCTGCACAAGATCGCCAGGGTTTTAAGGGACCCCTGCTGCTCCCGACCAGGGCCAGGTGAGCTTCTAATGTGGCAACACGTATTCCTGCGGAGTGGAAGGCCCTTCACAAAGGTTGACTAGAAATCTTTCTGATGTAAATTGCTGTATTTTGGTTATAAACAGGTACTGATGGGGTAAAATCTTTCCTCAGTGTTACTGTGTGTAAAAAACTAATTTCAAAATAATGAAGCAATGCTATCCCAAAATACGCAGCATCACATAACATCATTTACATTTTCTTCCCACTCAATTTAGTCAAGCCTGTCATGTAATTTGGTCCTCACCTGCCTCATAATTCCAGTAGCCCTGCATACAGGTTTAGAACTTTTTGTCAGGAGGGGGTCCTTACACCTCAAAATGTTGACCGGGGGGTCTCGGCACCCAAATGTTTGAAGACCTCTGCTCTACACGCAAATTCAGTCAGATGCTTGATACCATATTTTTCAATATTGATAATTCTGTCAGCTTTGACCCGCTTCCTCTTATATGCTTGGATCTTTGTATCTGCCTTTGAATAAAAACACCCTTTTTCCCGAAACCAATATGTCTCCCTCTTTTCCAGAACATGGTCAAAAGTATCAGCTAGCTCTTTTTCTTTGGCCCTTCACAATAAACCTCATCCTATTTCCCCTGCAGCTTCACCTCTTCTAAACATTTTAATTCTTGGATCACCAGCCCCCTTGATGTGGGAGCCCATGGAGCCATCAAGTGGTATTTCAAACAATTACAACCAAAATGTACCCCAACCTACAGTCTTATGGATAAATCGACTTATGAGTCCAAAATAAAAACAAATACCAACATCGGAACCAGACAGCTACTGGTGGTACAAAATTGAATATGCTTCCTTGTCATCCCCAGGAGAGTAGCTTTGGGGGAGTGTTACACCCCCTTATACATGTATTAATTATTAGATAGTTGGGTACAGGAGAGTTCAGTAGAGTATGATAAGGTTTCTGTTGGATTTCATCTGGGACTTTTAAATACTCACCGAGAAAAAACACACACATATACACACCTGTCTTTTTGCAAGGTCTTAAAACATGGTTATTTTACCAAATACTGTGCTTTAGGTCCCCCCGCACAATCCGCACTCCTTTCCCATTCCACAGCTCCTTAAACCCCCCTCATGCATTCCTTCTCATATGATTAAGGTAATATGTATGGGTGATTGGAAGAAGATTGGAAGCTCACCCCCCACCCCAATCTTACTGACCAAGCCACGCCCCTGGTCATCCTATGAGCTCTATTGCATTGTGAAAGATCTAAATTTTACCTCAGGTTTTTTCCAACCTCCTCCCTTTAAGCTCTTCCAATTTCTTGCCTGTTCCTTTTCTTCTAAAATCTCCTCCATTCAGCTGACTTCCTCCCCAACCTTCCTCAAGCTTGGTGCTAGGCCTCTGCACTCAGCTAAAAGTGGGTGCAGACAGACAGTATGTTGCTGCACCTAGACAAATATAATTAGAGAGAACATTGGGTGTCAGTATGATAGACTAGCACCCCCTCTTTATCTTTGCTTAGTCAGCATCACAATATTCACGTTTTCAAAGCACTCCATTTTAGCACCCTTTGGGAAAGGGATGCAGGTTGTAGAAAGGCTGTGGTCTTGGCAGGATATTATATAGGGAGTAGTTGCACGTTATGTGCTTCATGAAATTTGCACCATGTGCATAATATTGATCTTGTTTTTCATACTTTTCCTTCCATTTGAATTTGTGGAGTATGGAAGGTTTTGGCAGGCTATTAAGAATGTGGCTAACCACCACCTGCTTCTGCATTTTAGTGCCATGTGCATCGTCTTGATCACATTTCGCCCTCACTTTATTTCAAAATTTATTTAATGCTGCAGTGGTATTTGTAGCGAATGATGGATTTTGCAGCTTGTGCAAGTGTCATAATTCTCATTGCTTCTCGGAAATGCTCCCAAGGAGATATATCGTTTCATTTGACAACAATACATGGTGGGAGGCAAGGCACTGCACTTCATAACCGAAGTAAAGAGAATTTGCGTTTCATGGAGATGCACATAGTTTTCTTACTTTGCCAGACTTCACCCAAGGAAATATTAGCTTCATTTGCCTCTATTCCCTGCACTCGAATACCCTCCTAAAAATCTTTTTGACTTCAGTCTTCAGAGAGTTTTTTTGTCTGTTGAAACTAGGAACTCTACTTCGGAGCTCATTACAAGTCTGGCAGTCCATGGAAAGCTTGACTCTATAGTGTGGCGGTTGCGCACTTCCGATTGCCCTATTAAGACCAGAGTGGTCAGGCCGCCCTGGAACAACTACAACCGCCACGGATCTCTGATCCCTGGAGGTGGCGCAGTGGTCTTGAGGCCACAATATGCTTAGCAGGGCTGCTGCAGACCCGCAAAGCATATTATGCCTTTCACCAGATACCCTGATGTGGGAAGTCACCTCATGAGACTTCACACTGTACTGAATTGTATACACATGTCCTGGGAGTCACAAATCGAGGGAACTGTAAGTGGTAGCACACTCGTGGTCTTGGAAATCAGTGGGAAATGTTCCACTGTTGCACAGGAGTACCCTTGTTTTGCTTACTATTTTTATCAACTTTATCAGCTTGGCAAAGTTCAAAAAGTGTGAAAACCATGTGTAGTTGTGAAGCATTTATCTTCGCTAATGTATACACTCATGTTTTGCATAGTCACTTTAATGAAGTGTTACATTTTGAGGAAGGGTGCATAATTTGCAATTGTGCTGAAAGTAATACATTTGTCACGTGTCTGAAGCACCTTTCACCACTACATTGATATATTGTTTACAGTCTGACAGAATGCCAACACCTTTTGAATTTTGTTTTGTGAATTATGACTTGAGCTGTGTCTGCCATATTGATTCCATTTTGAAAATGCATTATTTCATCTCTAAATTGGTGGAGTCCTTGAGTTTGTTGAGAAAGGTTGGGTTTGTCAATTTGATAAAAATAAGACAGCAAACCTCCTTTCTTTTTCTTTTTTGTACGCATGCCATACGGAACACATTTTCCATGCATCCTTTTTCATTAGCACTTTTGTGGAGCATCAATTTAGGAGAATAACTTAACAAACACAGATTGATGACTAATATAGGTGAAAACAATATCGAATCACAACAATATCAGACAAAAAATATAGTTTACGAAAACAACACCATCGAATACTTAATTAACAAGAACGCAAATACTGATGAACAAAATATTGCTGTTAAAAATATCTATTTTTACTAATATCAAAACCACAAATATTGTAAACAAAAATATTGTTATCTATAGATAAATATATAAAATGGCAAAAATATTGAAACACACAATAGCAAGCACACTAACAATTACGCAAGAAAAATAAGGGCACATATTTGTAAATAATATAATAACTTCATTTTATTGAAAGAAATAAAGTCAAACTCGACAAAAATTATTATAACAATAAAATAGACTGTAAACACATAAAAAACAAATAAAATACATTTCAAAACATTAAATGATTAACAAGCAAAAAATGCTTTAAGCAATTTATGTAATATAAAAAATAAACATTAAAAAATTAAATTAAACATAAGTAATACTTCCAGCATAGCATGTTTGTTTTAAGATAATTGAAAGTAACGTATTTAAATTAGATTATAATGAAATAACTAGCCAAACTCTCTTTTTTTATTTATCTGTCAAACTTTGAATACTACAGAAGAAGTAAAGACCATCTACAAACCCATCAAGAAAATTCAACACTCGAACACCCGGATAAAGGCACATAAAGAGTAAGTAAAAGCAAACCACTTATCAATACCAGCTACCAGCTAACCCTTAAAAGTAAAAATAAGACTAACACCTTCAACCCCCATAAACTACTCACAAAGAAACACGTGCAATGTAACTAATACAACTTTTTCCCCAACAGATAATTAAGCACCAATTCCCAATACAAGACCTACAACAGAAAACTGAAAAAAAGAACTGCATTGATATTCAAAAGCAGAAACGTAAGTATAAAATACAAACCAATGTTCATACTATCTTGTGTGCATTAGCAATGCAAAATATAGAATAATTACAATTTATTTAAATTTATTATTAAAATATTTCCAGGCAGAATTGACAGAAAGAGCAATATAAATGGGCTCACAGAACGAGAAACAATTACTCTTGCACATGGGCTACATCATGTACAGCCAAGAAAGCGCAAGCCCCAATAATGTTAATTAGAAATGTACAAAATTCTACTCTAATCCATGTAATGGGTGGGCTACTCCAAAAAATGATGATTTTATTAACGTTAGACGACACAGCTACCGCCCAGATGTCACAGAAATTGAAGAAAGGCATGTACAAGATTTAAAAGAGGCACGCACTAATTCCCAAGAGCCCACTACTAATAAAACTCTAAAATACATACTATATTTTAAATACTATATTTAAATTTATTAATAACAGTATAATATAACATTATTTTTAACATTTTATACACTAAAATAGTTACATTAATTACTCATACTACCATTGAAACCATTTTAGAGGTTAGGCTATATACTAAAGGGATCACATTTACTATTCCCACTCCAATCTAAATGGCTGATTACAAGTTTAATAGATGAGAAACTCCATGACAAATGTGACAGCTATCCACTCCTCCATATTTGTCAGGCGGAATATCCATCATGTTTGTGATGGTGTAACTCTGTCTGCCAAACTCGTAATCAGACATTAAATCATTTAGGGTAAGGTGGTACCCACTAAGGAAGTCATATTTACTATTCCCTCTTCGATCTAACCCATTGAGGGGAAAGTTGTGCACATTAAAGGGATGACATTTACTATTCCCACTCCAAACTAAGCTATGTAGTGGAAGGTTAAAGGGGTGTTGTGGTTCCAGCCACTGCACAACCCTCAGTGCTGTTATGATTTAGGTAGACATTTCCCCTTTTTCCTTGTCCTGTCTCCTGCACCAAATTGCATGTTCACTCTGTGGTGTGGGTTGCTGTGTATTCTTTCCCTGGTGGCACGGTGGGAACTATTGCCCCTAACAGACAGTTCAACTAAACTCAATAGTCTGCTCGTTAAAAATCCATAAGAACACTCCAGTATCTTGGTAACAGTGACAGGTGCACCTATTAATCAAATTCATGAGGACTATTTGCTCTGCCCAATCTGAATGTTCCATGCCCCAGAGGGCAGCAGCACGTGTACTCAGAGACTAATTACTCTGCTCAAGTTGAACATTCCATGACCCTGGGGGCAGCAGCAGGTGCGCTCAAAGACTAATTACTCTGCTCAAGTTGAACTTTCCATGACCCTGGCAACAGTAGCAGGTATACTAGCTAATCAAACCCACATGGAGTAACTGCCAAAAATCAAGAGGTGTTTTCTAGAAACACGCGGCCGGCTTCTATTTAAAGGCTGCTCCCACCCCAGTTTCCTGCTTGGTCTCTTTGTCCTGCACTCACCTGCTTTTCTTCAACAAGGCCCTTCTCCACACTCGTCAGTCCCTGCTTCAGGCTGCAGCTGCTCCCTGATTCTGTCCTGATCCGGCAACTGCTCCAGCATTGGATTTCCAAGAAGAAGAAAAAGACAACCAAAGACACAATCTGACATCAGGTATTTTTGCTAAAATCTGTTCTTGTTTCTTGTGCTCTGAGCTCAGTAACAATAGATTCTATGAAACTAAATGAACCTTTGATTTATGAAGCACACAAAAAACTCTTGCACTAGCAGGCTCTGCCAAGAATAAACCTCCCTGATATTGAAACTTTTGGTGCCCCCTAGGTGCACATGTTGGGTGCATTCTGGATGACTCACGGGCTACAAATGGGACACCTAGACTCAGCGTTTGATAAGTGAGTACCCAGAGATTTCATGCGCTGCACTTGGGATGCTACAGGATAATTGTGTTGACATCCATCAAGCGATTCATTAAGAATCCATGTTGCAACTTCACAATGACACAAGCCTTCTGACCAGAAAGACGGAGCACTACTAGATATCTATTGGGGTACAAACAAAGGATATATAAATATGTTTTGCTGATTCTGTTTAGTAACTATATTGTGAGTTAAAACACTGCTCTTGCAATTCAGATACTCCTCTGATTAGGCATTCGCACAAGATGGGTGACAGGCATTTTTGAGACCCCACTGTAGCTGCAGCTGAGGAGCACCACCGCATCTTGTTTGCCTTTCACAATCTCAACCCCCTTTTCCCTTGGGGCCTGCAACTAGTAGAGTGTCATTTCCTCCCACCGGAGGCAGACCCTAGGAGGAATAAAGGGATCTAGCATTTCCCTATCAGAACCACCTGGGATTCAGGTGAGTGGCTTGCAACAAGGGGTGACATTTACTATCCCCGCTCCAATCTAAGCCATTTAGGGGTAGGTGTTGGACACTAGAGTTGCAGTATTTACTGTTCTCACTCTTTCCACTCCAATCTAAACCATGTAGAGGATGATGCTTTACATGTACTATCCATCAATCAATCAATCAAACACATAAGAACCCTCGGGTCTGGATAAAGAGATAAGGCTAGATGAAACAACACCAAAACCCACAAGACGTCCCTTTAAAGGACAGTTTACCTCACCTACCAGAGGTGGCATGCTTCATCATTGGGGAACCTCCTTGCACCATGGAACCTAGTCATGGAGCGGGCTTCGACCCCCTCACTGAGAGGGAGGAGCTCATGGATGTTTTTGTTGCTAGGAGGGTATTTACTAATTACCCAATCAATGTGAGCTGAAAGGCGTGGTGAAGGATAAAGTGCAAAAAGTGAGTGAAAATAAAATAAACTAGCTACAGGGTTCACCACTTTCCTTTATTCAGGTGACTCTGGGCTGGGATTAAAAACAAAGACAGAAAAACACATCGGAGAACATTAGACCTGCTTGTATTGCTTAGAGATCAACATGTTTCGGCCCATGACCTAGCTGGTGTCATACCTTTCATCAGAATCTAATTAGTGCTACTGCAGTGAGATCGAAGTGTAAAACCAAAAATATAAAGGGACTTTATATACAAAACCAGAGATCCATTGGTATCTGAGTAGTGAATTTACCGGTAGTACCTGTTGGAAAACACAAAGGAGAAATATACAGTAGAAAAATGTATTCTTTTAGCAGGAAAGGTATTGAACTATCCAAGTAAGCCTTAGCTTCAAGATTGTAGTTGAAATCAATACACCAGATAGTTCTCTAAGTCTATAAAAAATACAATGACACCAAGTGAAACTCTTGCACTAGGCATTGCCCAAATGTGTGGAAACCAATTTTCAGAACACTATTTGAGGTAACTGAGCAGTGACACTTACCCGCCTCAGTCGGGTATCATGCCTCAGCTGTCTTTGGCATGGGCGCTCAAAGGGCAGTCAGGTATCTGACCTACGTGATAATTGAAGGAAAGAGACTTACAATTGCTCAGGACATGAGAAAGTGGCAGCAAAATATAGTTACAGTGAGAACCAACACTATGTCATTAAAATGCATCTAAGAGATGAAATACGTAGTGGATATAGATAGCTGGAGTCATCTTAGATCTAGAGCTATCATCTAGAATATCAGTAAGTGCTAGGCTCAATCTAGATACTCATACTAATGATGTGCCATGTGTTGATTTATTTGGTTTTATTGGCATTTCTCAAGTACAACAGCAAAGAGCACATTTGCCACAAAGAGAAGATAAGACATATCATGTCCATTTTAGCAGAAAGCATGTGATATATCAATGGCAAATTCACAACAATCTCTAAATAAAAAGAAGCAACAACAATGCAGGGTTACATGCAGGGTTACATGAGCGTAAAATCCAGATGTTGTGAGTTACCATATATGCCAGCTGGTGCATTTTGTGAGAAGAGCGCTAAAGCCTTTCAGTCTGTGAGTTCAGTGTGTGATAACAGAGCACGGAGTGCTTGCCAAATGTTTTTGGGTCGGGAGGTGAGGAGTATCAGTGTGGCATAAACATCGCAATACATCAGGTCTCTCACCCATGCCTTCACAGTCGGGGTTGTAAGGCCCCTCCAGTGCAGGGATACCTTTCTCTTGGCCAGCAATAAGGCGATAGCAGTAAAGCGGCGTATTCCAGTCCCCAGTGGGTAGACATATCCCAACAATGCCAACAATGGGGAGGGTGATAACCCTGAGTCCACCATCAGTGCTAGCTGGTCAAAGATTGCTTCCCAGAATGCCAGGACCGGGGGCACTTCTACGCTAGATGGATGAAGTCAGCCTGCAGTGCTGCACACCTCCTACAGTTGTTCTGCTTAGTGGGATCCATTTTAGCAATAAGCTTGGGTGTGATATAGGTCCTATGTATGTATTTAAAGTGGAGTAGATTTTGCCTGTAGTTGTTGGAAATATAGTGAGTTTGCTCGCAGCAAAATGTACACATTTTGTCTGCCAGTGGACGCCCCACATTTGCCTTTCTAGCTGCCCGCCCACCCCCCCGCCCACCCCAGGGCGTAGAGTCTGGGCATGGTGGTACAGTCAGGAGACCAAGTATGTGCCTTCGGACAATGTAACTATTGTGGATAAGGGAGGAAAATCCTGCGGTTCCAGCACCGAGTGGCGCATTGCAGCAATTAGAGATGCCCTTGTCCTGCGTATTTGAAATTTGTCCAGTATGGATATGTCGCGGTTCTCAACCATGTCCGCAACCGAGTGCACCTGACCCTCCATAAGCGAATCGCCAAACTCCAGAATTTTGCAGCTAGCAAGTTCATGTTGCGCTCGGCTTTCAGTGGTCAGCGTATCCACGGCTTGTTTCATGATGGCAAGTGCGGGGAGCACAGGCGGTCAGTCTTCAAATATTGACAAAGTTTCTCCCAGGCCCAGTAAGTGGTTTGTAATGTGTGGATTTCCGTTGGCGTCCTTGTGAGGCCGTTCGATAAAACAGCAGAGAAGGGGCAGGGGCGAGCCTGAGAGTGCTCAGGCTTTAAATACTGCAGTCCCGCATCTGGGTGGTACCAAAAATAAGCATAGTGTGCCTGTGCTATGAGATGATACAGTTAAAAATCCGGTACTCCAAAACCGCCCGGCGAAAAAGGCATTGTGAGTGTCTGCCACCCCTCCAGGGTCCGTCCCCCAGCCCAAACCAGCCGAGTCAACAAGCCTCTAAGTGTTGCAAAAAACATAGTGTTAAGTGGAATGGGTATATTTAAAAATAGATAAAGAAGGCGCGGCAAAACAACCATGTTGATAATGGCTATCCTGCCAGCAACTGACAACGAAAGCATAATCCAACAATCGATCCATGTGGATAAGCAGTCCATGGCAGGGCCATAATTAATACGGATCACTTCAGAAGCCGTGCAATGCAGCAGGATTTTGAGATATCTGGGGGTTCATTGCACCATTGTAGCGGGAAGTCAAGCTCAAAGGGCAGGGTAGCATCAGTCAATGGGAAGACCTCTGATTTGGCCCAGTTAATTACTAGTCCAAAGAAGGCTCCAAAACGGACCACCTCTGTATTATTGGAGAAAGATTAACAACCGGGTCACTCATGAAAAGCAGAATGTCATCTACATATAACGAGGCCAGGCGGGTACCCTTATAAATTCTAATTCCCTGTTGGAGATGGTGCTCCTGTAGGTGCCTCATTAGAGGATCCATGGCAATTATAAATAAAAGTGGCGAGAGAGGGCATCCCTGGCTGTTCTCCTGCAACAGGTGTAACTGTTCTGTGAGCACCCTATTGAGACAGAGGCGCCCCACTGGGTGGGTGTACAGAAGGCAGACCAGGGCACTGATATCGCCAGGAAAACCCAGTTTGTTGAGTGTTGCATACAAAAAAGGCCACTGCAGGGAATCAAAAGCCTTTTTGGTATCCAGCAATATCGCCGCGGCTGGGAGTTCTGGGTTAATCTGGCTGATGACTGCAAATATCGTGCGCAAATTAACTGCGGTCGATCTGTTGGGGACAAATCCTATTTGAAGCAGGGAGATTATATGATTGATTAGGAGCGAAATACGTGTGGCTAGCACTTTTGCCAGGGTTTTATAAGGTTGATTTAACAGGGATAGGGGTCTATAGGAAGTGCACTCATCAGGCAGTTTTCCCAGCTTGAGCAGTAATGATACAATAGCCTCATGCATTGTGGAGTGGGGAGCGTTCCCATCTCTAGAGCATCAGCATTAACCTCCAGTAGATGGGGAACTAGCAAGGTTTTTTAAGTCTTATAGAATACGCCCGTAAACCCGTCTGTACCAGGAGCGTGTGATCCATCAAGGTCATCTATGGCTTGGGATATCCCATCTTCGCTAATATAAGAGGCTAGAAATTGATGATCACCGCCCTCAATCCACAACATAGCGACATCCTCCAATTAGTTGAAGAGGGAATGGTCAACCGGTGGGGATCTTGTTGCGTAGGGTCGGGTGTAGTAAGAGAGGAAAGCAGTGCATGTGTCCTTGCCTTGAGTGATCTTGGTGCTATCATCCAATTGCAGTTGCGTGATGTATGCGGCCTACTGCCAGGCTTTGAGCAATCTAACTAGAGTCTGCCCCGATCTCTCTCCTTCTCCATACACCTGGGCACTTGTGTATTTCCCCATATAAGCCATCTCGCTAGTGGCGAGCTCCTGGAACTCCTCCAGAAGCTTTGCGCGATGGTGCAGTGGAGGTGGCAAACCCCCTGAGGCTGCCTGAGCATCGAGTTCCCACAGCGCCCTCTCTGTAACATCTAGGTCCCGACGTATATTGATCGAACTCCCGCTTGTTTAGTGATACAGATGCCTCAAATGAATCCTTTGAAGGCTCCCTATAAAGTCGCATAATTGGACACTGAGCCTGTGTTAATCTTGAAGTATTCTACAATCGTCTCTCGCACTTCACTCTTGAACACTGCATCGAGCAGCTAATCTGCCCGGGAACCTCCATAATCTCTGTGGACGCACAATCCTGGGCAGGGTCATTGTCAACATTACCGGTGAGCTGTCAGACAATGTGCGGGGCAAATAATCTGTCGCCTGAGAATTTATCAAGAGGTCCAGAGTTAAATACCAGTGATCTATACAAGACCACTTACAGTGCGGTGCAAAATAAAAAAGAGAACTCTGTATCGGTTGGGTGCTGGTGCCGCCAGGCATCAGTCAGTAATTACTGTTGCAACAGGTGCCGGAGCTTGTCTGCAGAGTGCGGTTTAGTAATGTGGCCTGCGCCAGTGGCATCGGAGAAAGGCTGCAAGGTCAGGTTGAAGTCCCCCCCGATATGATAGAGTCTATGGGAATGCCAGAAACGTGAGAAGATAAGCCTGCAAAAAAACAGGGGCATTAACATTAGGGGCATAGATCTTGATTATGAGTATCTGCTTCGCACCAAGGCTACCCGCCACCAGCAAGTATCCTGCCTCAGGATCTTTAATAACCGTCTGGACATGGAATAGCAGTGTTTTATGAATCAAAATGCACACTCCACAGAAGTAGGTACTGTAACTGGCAAAGAACCTGTTGATGCCCCAGTTGACCGCAAAAGATTATCAGAAAGTGGTGCGTAGTGAGTCTCCTGCAATAGCGCTATATGTGCCTTATGCCGGGTTAGGTAGGCCAAGACCTGCCTCCCTTTTTGAGGATTCGATAAGCCCCTCACATTCCATATCATGCAGCACAATTCCATTACCCCCACCACCCTCAACCCTGACTCAGAAGCTCTGGCAGCAAACCTGTGAATAAGCCAATACGTATAGTATAAAACAGCCGGCAACAGCGTGACATGATATCCTGCATTTTCAAGGCAAACTTAAAATCATAACATTGCATTTCCCCCCCCTCTACCTCCTACCCACATCAGATAACCCCCCAACATGTATCCGGTGAATCTCCATACCCCAAAATTAACACTGTAGGAGATCTCCTAGGGGGAAAGCAACACCCAGAGCGGGCCACTAAACATAACACAAATATTGCAATGATTGTATGTATCTGCAATTTGAGAATAGTAGAGAGCAAAATGACATTAATAAATGATTTTGCATCCTGTTGACTCGTCCCAAGCCAGAGAGACACGTTGTACTCTGTGGTAGAATTAGACACTGGTAGACAAGTAGATTTAACATGTACCTTTAATCTGTAGTCGGTTCAAGTACATCCTTATGGTTGGTAAGTACATCAGACAGGTAGTCCAGGTAACAGGTGAAGTATAAGTAGATGAGCCAGTAGTCAAGCCATTAGTTCCAGGTAGTAGGAAACCCCTTGTAGTAGCAAACACCACCAGGAGCAGCCTGCCTGCTGCTCAGCCCCTCTCTCTAACTGTCATTCCTCACTCACACAGACACCCAACGTTCCATGCATCACTGCATTCCCAACATTCTACAGTAAACATGCACATTGGCTGAGCAGCAGGAAGAAAGGGTGAAGTGTGGAAAATAGAATAACTATGCAGGGCATAACACATCCCTTTCCTTTTAAAAGAAAACAAAAAGTAACAATACAGCAAAAGAAGAACTATACACAGAAATGTACAAATGCAAGAAATAGTTCAAAACCCAGGGATGTGAAATAAAGTAAACATCACGGGAGGGTCAGAGCTATTCAAAACAGAGAGAATGGATACCTTACGGACATCAATGGAGTAAAATAACCCATCCTCTCCCAATAAATATAATAAACAAAGTTCCTTGTAAATTGCAAAGGGCAAAGACAAACCCGCAACTACAATCCCTTCTGAAAGGGAACACATCAATAGGCAAGATTCCTCACGTAAGGAAACTTACATTTGCTGTGAAAGAGGAGCAAAAACCAAACTTCCACCCCTCATACGAGGTACTAACACTAGGGACAGTGACCCAGAAAGTCCAGAAAGACTTTATACTAGAATATGGGAACAAAAATTATGTAAATACACCCTGTGGAGGGGAACCAAACCCATAAACCCAAAATCCACTAAGTGTAAGGGTTACATGTAATGTTGATTGGAGAAATCCCCCAAAACATACCCCGCGTAGTAGTTACCAAACTAACAAGTGTAAATGGGAATCGAACCCATGACTAAAACCAACCCAGTGAAAGGGTTACCTGTTATGTTAATCGGAGAAGACCCGATAAACATACCCAGAGTCAGGGTTACTAAACAAACAACTGTACCTGTGAGACACACTCATAAACTCACCCCAGTGTAGAGGCTGCGTGTAACGCTTAAAGAGAAAAGAAGAACTCACAATACCCGCCCCTGCGTAGGGGCTAAATATAACACTTTATGAGAAAAAGGAAGAATTCCCAAACGCATGCCCATACCTGTTAAGGGAACATTGTAGTGCAGCTACCCACTAATAAACCAGATCAGGACGTCCTATGGGAGAGAAAACCCAAGATGTGGAAGCTGGCACAAGTAAACAGTTAACCTAAATCCTTCAAGCACAGTTGCTGTACAATACATACACAATGTACAAGCAAAGCAAAAACATTTCTGTAGGGAAAAAAAATAAAACCAAAGACTACGCCGGTGAGCGATCTCTCACCCGAGCTGTGTGTACACACCCAACTTGTGCACACAACCCTACAAAAATTTGCCTTGTCTGAGAAAGCCCATTGAGCACGAATCCATAATGCAAGACAGTCCAATAATGTGCGCGTGTGAGCAAACTTAAAGGAAGAGCGCCTCCATTTAAAAAAAAAAATGAGTCAATGATCCTGTTTTAGTAACACCGCTGCTGCCATAGGTCTCTCAATTGGGATTAGTCAATCTCAAAAATGTTTAGTGAATCAGAATACTCATACTTAATATCCAGATATATGGAACATGGCACCGGAAGATAGTCAATGGAGAAACTTTGTCACCGGATGGTAAATAAAAAAAAAACTTCCACTCGGCGCAGGTGTTCAAACAGCATCCTAAGTCCACTTTTAGAAACCTGACCGATCACCGGGGCAAAACGCTGCATTAAAACAAGAAGCAGCAGCCAACTTGTTCCCCAAAACGCGACAATCTTGTCACTCTTCATGCTCCACATAAAAAAATACGTGGTTGGCAAACAGACAGGCTGGCAGGCAGGCCGGGAACCAGCATTAACAAAAGCGCTTGCCAGCCCCAAGATGGAGGCACGCTTGTGGTGTTGCGCCGGGTGGCTCCTGGCATGCGAGTGCACCAAAACGCTACAGTACAATGGTAGAGCGCCACAGGAGAACCCTCGTGGATCTACGCGACATGGAGGCATCTCAGGTAAGAATCCACGCGCTGCATGTAGCTCACGCCTCAGCTTTTGAATTTCAAAACATCAGTTAGACTAACAGTAAAGCGCTGCCAGTAACGGAGAAAAAAAACCAAAAGAAAGGCTCACCTCAAAAGCGCCAAAAATGTACATTAGGCAATATCCTCCGTATCTTGTCGCATAACAAGTACAAAAGGGCCAATTATAAAGATTCGGTACTCCAACACTACTTCGGCTCTGAAAATGCCAAAAGTAGTGCAGCGTCGTGTAAACCGCAGGGTGTGTGTAGACTCCATAATCTCCCCAAACAGTGCTTCAACAGCAATATGCTGCCACTACAGCGCTTACAAACACCTGTGCAAGACACGGTCAGTGTGGATCTCTGCTCCAATTTAGATGAATGTAGCAATTAAAAACACTATCTAGGCACCTCCAAAGTTGCTCCCACATCCAGAAGAAGTCAGATTTCGCACAGATTAGATGGCCATGTAAGAACATGAGAAGAGCTGCTTCCAAGCACAGCTTGGACAAAATGACAAACTTGACCAAAATCTTGACTTGTGCTGCATACAAGCACAGTTTGTACAAGTTCCAAGTCCTTACTGAAGCAGGACTAATGGCAACTACAGAGTACAATATGCTTACTTTGGGGCTGTCCGTTGTACAAGACACGGATGGGGTTGCGGAATATGCTGTACCAAATTCTTTTGTTTCAATGTATCCTCTTTTGATGCTTTTCGTGTTGCCTCTAGTATGTTTGGTGTAGCGTTGTTTCTTGGTTGGCTGCGCTAGTAAGGCTAGTGGCTTCTTCTCACCTTCTGGACTTATTGAAGATGTCATCTTCCACTTCCTTGACTTGTGGTGGACAAGTAGGCACGTGGGAACGTCTCCAACTCTCGCTCGTCGTCAAAATATGTTGTACTCTGTGGTAGAATTAGACACTGGCAGCCAAGTAGATTTAACATGTACCTTTAATCTGTAATCGGTTCAAGTACATCCTTTTGGTTGGTAAGTACATCAGACAGGTAGTCCAGGTAACAGGTGAAGTATAAGTAGATTAGCCAGTAGTCAAGCCAGGTAGTAGGAAATCCCTTGTAGTAGCAAACCCCACCAGGAGCAGCCTGCCTGCTGCTCAGCCCCTCTCTCTAACTGTCATTCCTCACTCACACAGACACACAACGTTCCATGCATCACTGCATTCCCAACATTCTACAGTAAACATGCACATTGGCTGAGCAGCAGGAAGAAAGGGTGAAGTGTGGAAAATAGAATAACTATGCAGGGCATAACACACATCTTCAAGAGGGACTCCACATTTGGTTGTGGGTAGCTGGTCCGTGGTACAAAACAACAAGTACAAGCCGGTAGATGCAGGGCTAAGTTATTTCCCAGGGGGAAGAGTTGTGTTCAATTTGCACTGCTTCCATAAATTAGTAGCATTCTTGGGAGTGTCAAATATGAGGGTCTTCTCATCAACCTTGCAGTCTTCCAACTGTACAAAATGAGGTGGCATAGTATTGTAAATAATTCAAGTGTCTAACAGTGAAAGTATTTGATCCCCAGAGAGGACTACGCAGCTAAATATCATTCAATGATGAAATAATGTCCTATGAAATAGATAACTACTGAATCTCATTGTTCAGGCCTGTTTTGTCTGTGCCCAATCTGAACACCAATCTTTGTTCTATTTTCAGGAGGGTTCTTGTCAAGTTAGGTGTAGCTTGTGTCAGATTGGGTTTGGCCAAGATCATCCATCTAAGGTCTTCCGGGAGGTGGCCTTGTCTGGAAAGTGATTCGTTATCTAGTGGCTTGTTCTTTGCATTCTATTGTACTTGTGTGCATCATAATCCGGGTTTTCACTTTACGGGTGGTCATTCCAACGTATCTGAGATTGCACTGGCAAACATATCGATAAATCAGTCTCTCACTATTGCAATTTGGGTGTTGTTCCAACAGCTATGCTCGTACAGTTCCAATGTCAATGGTCTGTGTAGCACTTATAAGGGCACAAACTCCACATGACCCACATGGGTAACATCCTTTGACAGGTGGGAGGCCCTAAAGATCTCACATGTCACCTTTTTAATCAGGTTTGGTTTAGAGCATAATGTGTTGACACATACCAGTCCATCAGGGAAATCTTTGTGTGATGGAGTATCTACTAATGCCCCCTGGTCGTTGTTCCATGCTCTTTTGGAAGATCTCTTTATTAGAGGTAGTGGATATTGCCTGTTGAGTAGGTTACTTGTCAGAGTTGAAGCATGTTCTTTATACTTGTTGATGCTAGAACAGTTTAGCCTCAACCGTAGAAAGTGCAAATTATCTCGTAATGCTTTTGGATTGTAGTTGTCATAGGAAAGTAAGGCATTCCGAGCCATAGGTTTTTTTACACAACTCCGTCTCTAGATAAACTGAAGACAGAAAAACAAGTAAATCTAGGAAGGTAAGTAATACTTTACTGTATTTGCAGGTGAATCTCAGGAAAGGGTTTAGGAAACAGAGCCAGAAATGGAAAGTATCGATGGATGGGTGGTCACTATGCCAGATCAGAAAAATGTCATCTACATAATGCTTCCATAAAAGGATTTGACCATGGTGTGGGTTCCTTTTGGTCAAGACCTGTTCATTATTTTATTTTTTTGTGAACAACTTTTATCAAGATTTTATAGGTGGTAATGTATCTCGTAATGCTTTTGGATGGTAGTTGTCATAGGAAAGTAAGGCATTTCGAGCCATAGTTTTTTTTTTACACAACTCAGTCTCTAGATAACCTGACGACAGAAAAACAAGATTACAGGATTACATTAATCTGTTTAAACCGCTATTGTGGGACATCGTAGGGGAAGTTCTGGAGCTGGTGCGGCAGTCACGACAATGAGACCATCTTGAAAATGGCACACCGACCGAATAAGGACAAGGGCAAGGGAGACAATGGCTTCACTTCTTCTCATATTTGTAGTAGTAGGAGGTTAATGTGGTTTGTCCAGGAGAGGTTCAGGCTGCGGGATATCTACATATACTGAGGTACTAGAAAACCCCTGGCGTGGGTCAGATGGACCGCCCACATACCTCTTCCCTGGTCCGCACGAACCGATACCAGTACTGATTTCGCCAGATTGGTGCATAATCCGGATTCCTCCCCGAATACTCAAAGTATTTGCAGGATTCGTTGGCCTGTAAACCCTTGATCCGTAAGGAAGAATAAAGCATTGTCGGCATTCAGTGCGATCCTGTCCGATGTCTTGGTGGACCATTTGAATCCACACACTAGTGGGTCCCACCTCACCCATGCAGCTAAAGGCTTGACCGCAAGTGCAAATAATAGAGGGGATAGTGGGCACCCATGCCTGATACCCCTTTGGATTGGGAATTGGTCTAATAGCCCCCGGCCGTACACACTTAGGCAGAGAGGTCTGTGTAAAGAAGGCGGATATATGTGAGGAGCCTATGGCCAAAGTTGAGAGTTTGCAGGAGGAGAAATAAATAGTCACAGCTGAATGCTTTATCTATGTCAGCCATAAAATGGCAGCGGGTCGGCCTGGTTCTGGGGCCTATGCAAGGGCGTTATGAATGCGCCTGATGTTGTGGTTTGTGGATCGCTGTGGTATAAAGCCAGCCTGATTAGGGTGAACGAGGCCAGTGATATGTGGGAGAAGGTTATCTGCGAGAACCTTAACCAGGCATTTAGCTTAAAAGTTCAGTAATGAGATAGGGCGATATGAGGAAGGTTCCTCGTGATGACACCCCGGCTCGTGGAATACCACAATATGTTGCTCGAAGGCTTCTTGGAGTGCGTTTGGCAGGTGTGAGCCCAGTTTGGGCATAAGGAGTCTTAGAAACTCGCTTGGGAACCCATTGGGTCCCGGAGCTCGGAAAGGGTATAGGCCTGACAGGGCTTTCGTAAGTTCCTCTTCAGTAATTTGCGTGTCGGGTTGGTCCCGAGTCCTGTCAGAGACCGATTTTTGTGGTATGTCCCTTAAAAACTCATTAATTTGGTTATGTGACAGAACTTCCTGTTTTGAGTATAGGCTTGAGTAATAAGTTGCGAACGCCTGAACAAATGGGCGTGTGTTAGTACAGAGGACGCCCTCCGCATCTCATAGTACTGGCATTGGGGTCGGTGACTGCGCCATTTGACACAGGTGGTGCAGTATCTTGCTTGATTTGTCTCCCCATTGATATTCTACCCTGGGTTGCTTGCCACACCTGCTGGGCCTCATTTGTAAGTAGTTGGTACAGTTGCTGTTGAGAGAGGAGAAGATAGCGTTTGGCTTGTGCTCCGCCACCTTCTCTCACTTCAGCCTCAAGGGCTCGCTGATGGGTCTCCAGTTCTACCACTTGTGCAAAGCAGCAACATCTCTCACTGGTGCAATAACTAATATCTACCCCCCGCAACATGGGCTTCCCACAAAATCACGCCCGAGGGTGCAATGTTGGCATTAGACGCTAAGTAGTCTGTGACTGCCTGGGGGAGGGTGGTTTTCTACGATGGACCTCTCAGTTGCCAGGGAGACATTCACCAACGAAATGGAGATCTCCGGGGCCCTATGTGTAGCCTGAGAGTCACTGGAGAGTGATCTGACAGTCCTCGGGCAGGATTGTGACCGCAGAGGCCCTGTGACCAGGGGGATGGGGAAGGAATAGATAGCCCAACCTGGAGAAGGACCTGTGAACTGCCAAGAAGAAGGTATATACGGGTCCCGTAGTGTGGTTGGCTCTCCATACATCGAACCATGCCTCTGTGCGCCACCTGTCAACTGGTGCCATGATGTTGTTCCAGTCACCCCCCATCACGGATAAGCTGTCCGGTAGTTCCCTCCAGAGGCGTAGGACCCTATCTGGAAAGGACTGCCCTATGGGAGGGGGGGCATAAAAGCTACCCAATGTCAATAATTCCCCATTTAGCGTACCCACCACTAGAGTGTACCTTCCACCCAGGTTCGTCCAAACCCTGGTGGACCCGTAGGGGACTCAGCAATAGATCAGGATTGCTGTGCCCTGTGACCTACGAATGAACCCTGAGTGAAAAAGCTGGTCGAACGTGTAGCGTGCTAAGCATGGTGCCTTAGTTTCCATCATGTGGGTTTCTTGTAGTAAGAGTATGTCAATCTCCCGCCTTTTGGATTGTTTCAGGATCACCCCTCATTTAATTTTGTCAAGGACACCCGCATATTTCATGTCATGATGTGGATCCCGCCGAGCTGGTCACAAGATAAACTTGTAGTCATCTATATTTAGGGGGATGCCATATGGAGCTGGGTGTGAAAAAACAGTGGTACCTCTGTGTCTGTACCATAATAGTGTTAAACATTTAGTGACCAGATTCAACATCCCTGTCCCCCTGCCTCCACCCCAATACCTCACCAAACATTAAGTATCTGTTGCAGCAGTCTGGGAGGGCCACATACCAATGGTTCCAAAGATCACAACACCCCCAACCATAGTTCTTTAGCACTTGCAGGTGGAATTCGTTGAGGCCAACTAGGCCTTGTGGCCCCTCAAGAACGGATCATGCAGGTCCCCTCTGAATGTAGCAAGTCTAGGTTGGTTTGGCCGCCTCTGGGGCAGCCCCGTCGTTCCAGTTATGAATCTTCCCCCTGAGTCTGGAAACGCCAATTGGAGGGTGATCTATGTCTCTATTTCAACGTGAATTTCTTTGGGCGAATCCTCCTATTTCCCTGGGAAGAATTCAACTCCAGCACTCTATAATCAGTGCACTGTCTCATCAGTCCACGTTCAAATCACCAGAACAAGGATTAAGACTTGCAGGTAACCCTCATCCGTGCTGGATATAGTAACATATATTGGATATTGAGTTCTTGGAGTCTGCGTTTGGCCGCTACAACAGGTTGGTACTGCTGTTGGACTGTCTGGTATAATCGGGAAAAATCATGATATCCTGAGAGTTGTGGGTGAGTTTATCCCTGTGGCCTGTGTGACTTGGAGAATAGGATCTCTGTCCATATAGTTCAGCAGTTTAGCGATGACAGGGCAGGTCCTTACTCCAGGGGGGGTTTTCATGAGTGCTCGGTGGGCCCGCTCCAAAACAAAGCAAGGGGAGAGCGAGTCTTCTGGTATGATAGAACACAGCCACTGTGTCAAGAACCCTTCCATTGTGGCGCCTTCGCACCCCTCCGGAAATCGCACAAAGCGCAGGTTAATTTGCCTGGCATGGCCTTCCACATCTTCTACCTGCGGGATGAGTTCCTGAGTCAATACCGTAAGTTTGTTGACTTTTTGTTGGAGCGAAGTTACTGTGTCCTCCATGGTTGAAGCATTGGTCTCAGCTTTGGTGTTGCAGTCCACAGCCTTCTGAAGATATTGTCTGAAGAATGAGACCTCGTAGCCGACCGCACAAATTTTAGCGTCTAGCATGTCGCGTGACTGTGTTATTGCGGCAGGCACAGCTACCTTGTCCGGGATGGATCCCCCACCATCTGAACCACTAGCTGCCCCATTGTTTGCAGTAGTGTATTGGTCCAGGGTGCTTTGTTTCATAGATGGGGCCAGGGATTTGTCCTTCGTCGTGTGGTTGTATGAGCATCCCTTCAGGCAAAGTCTAGCTCTAGCACAATGTTTCTCCACGCAGGGGCCCCTTCTCTGCAACCTCCAGGCCGACCGCCTACTTCTCGGTGGGTGCAGGGCCGGGACACTGCGAGCCGGGCCTCACCAATTCGGCCGGCCCTGGGCAGCAAGCCGCACTGGGCCTATCTCGGCCGCTTCTACAACCCAGGGGCCAACCGCGGAGTGGACCCCTTAAGGGCATCTCACCTGCCGGACCACCTGCCCACAGCAACCTCCCCAAGCAACAACTGTGCCACCTTGCTGCCTGAGCACTGCGCCGTCATCCGCAAGATGTGTAGGAGCCAGATATGGCCCCAGACAAAGGCACGGCCTCAGCGGGGCCCGATGCAAGGGTCCCCTGCTCCAGCCCAGCACAGCAGGGACTGAGCAAAAGGAGGCCCCTGGTGGATCTGTAAAGGGGGCCAGTACCCCAGATGGAATGTCGCTGCAGTCCCGCTTGGCGAGCCTGCCTCCTCTGGTCCTGATTAGCGAGTCTGGTGTAGGCAGGAGCTCCCCTTGGCTGGCGACGGGCTCCTGGAGGGCGGTCCTGGCATGGCCCAGGCACTGTCGGTTCTGAACCTGCCCGATGGGCCCACCTGTGAGCACTCCTGCATGGCAGGCAGCTCGGCCAATGGAAGGCGGAGGTCCCCTCCTCGGATATATGCCTGTCTGTGGTCTTCCTGGGCTTCCGCGAATCTGGTGGGCTCTGCAAGTGGCCTCGTGGTTCCAGGGCAAACAGCCAGGGTGCCGCCCACACTGTGCAACAGCTCTGGTCCCTGATATTTTACACTATACTCACCTTCCTTTGGTCACTATTGGATGATGCGTATTTTGGATGATACTAGTGAAACTTTATTGAAATCGATAATTTATTATGCCCTGATGAAGTTCCACTAAATGGAACGAAACGCTTTGGCTGTTGTCTTATGTGTTCCCAAATGAAATATGAAGAAGAATAAAAAGGATTAACTTTGAACAAGTTGGCGTATACGGACGTGTGACTTCTTTCCTGGTGCCGCCTCCATTTTTCTTCATAAGTTTGTTCTTGGGGCTTCCCAATGAGACCTTTCCGCAGCAGATCTCGGAGACGTCTGGCACAGGAGTTTTACACTTATGGGACTTTTACATTGATGTGCACAACGATAGTCGGCTGTGGGGTCTTTTGTTTGTCAAGTGCTCTGGCATACCACACCACTCAGGTACCCCCAGCTAGCTACCATGTCACAGCCCACACCGGCCCTCAGGGATCAGGTCCTCAGCGCAGCTCCGGTACCCAGTCACACCGCAGTGCGGACGGAGCAAGGCGACAGGAATCCAATGACCACAGGGCCCACCTGGTCACTCATGGGGACAGAGCACCTGCACGATGCTCCCGCGAATCCTCCACCTTCAGCACTCTCTCCACTTGAGCCCCCGCCGGTCTGGGTAAAGTTCTGTTCTCACAGAGGGATTGGTTGGATGTTGTCTTTTGGGCTGGAGCGTGCTTAGAGAGAGTCTGCCACAATGGCTCGTCAGGCTGCACCACCCCACGACTGATGACCTGTTCATTTTCAAAGGAATGTAAGCATAGATTAGCGAGGCTGGGGGCGAAGGGACTGCTCATCGAAGTCTCGGACATCTAAAGATATAGGGATTTTTTTAAATAGAAGACATTTTCTATCATTACCAGTGTGGCACACTTCATAATGAAAGGAACCAGGGTAATAGTATCCAAGGCACAACCTTGGAGAAGGATCCCCTCTGTGGATAAAGTTTAATCCTGTGGAACACAGGTATAAAGACATTCAACATTATATGATACCAGGTAGTCAGTCGCAACCTCAAACAAAGATCAGTGAGGTGTCGTAGTACGTCTTTTCTATACTAAGTTGAGTAGGCATTTTGCCCACCAAAGGTCTTAGGAAGTGATACACAAACTAAGACCGGGGTTCTAAGATAGACCCGATGCCGGAGATGATTGGTCTCCCTGGCGGTGGTCTCTGTGTCTTATGGATCTTTGGAAGGATGTAGTAGTATGGTGTGATTGGTTCAGTAGTAATCAGAACATTGGCCTCTTTGGGTGTGAGCCATCCATTGTTTTTGGCATCATCTACCATGGATTTGATGGTTGTGGCAAGCCTCTTAGTGGGGTTGGTTTTCAGAAGCCGGTATGAGGTTGTGACATTGAGTTGTCTCAAGCATTCAGTACTATATGCAGGAGAGTCTATAATGACCTTGGCTCCTCCCTTATCTGTCGATTTGATTACAATTGACTTATCTTGACTTAAGGCTCGCAGAGCTAGTTGCTGATTTTTTGGCAGATTTTGATAGACATGTTGCATGTTATCTGAATTCAGATTAAGCCCTTTGAGAACTGCTTTTACAAAGGTTGCAACATCTGCAGGGATCATTTGGGAAGGTTGAGTAAAGGTTGATCTCTTGCTCAGGTTGGTATTCAAGACTGGAATGTCTATAGGTATTGTGGCTCTGCATGCAAAAAAGAACTGGAGTCTTATCTTCTGAAAAAATCTAAACAATTCTCGATGTATCTGGAAAGGATCCCCTATTTTCGTGGTCCCAAACCCCAGTCCTCTTCCCAATACTCGTTGTTCATCCATCGTAAGAGTTCGTTGACTGAGGTTGACTACTAAGAGCCTGATTTCAATGCAGTTTGAGACTCATTCCGACCGAATTGGTTTGGGAATGGTTTCTGACCAACTCGGATCGGGAGAGTCCAACTGACCGAGTACGATGCATCTGGATGCTTCCAGATACGATTTGGTTGGACTCAATGGGAGCCTATGTCCCAACTGAATGCATAGGTTCCCATTGAAGAAAGGGGGGTGGGGTAAATCAGGATCCTGTGGCAGGCACCCCCTGGCGCCTGCCACACTGTGCATGGCTGGGAAGGGGGCACCCATGAGTACCCCCACAGGCACGATTGGGAAGGCTCCGGGTGCAGGGGGCACACGTTTTGTAAACACTGTAAAAGCCAGCCAACGCATTTTATCCAAAAGAAAATGGACTTTTTCAGGGCAAATATACAGTAAAGTAAATGTATATCATCTGGTCCCGTTGTAAAATGTATATGCGTATCAACTGCGTACTAAGAAACATATAGGGCCCGATTCACAGAACTAACTTAAGACAAAATCCTAAACTTACTACCGTTTTGGTATTCACAGAAGGCACTTACTCATTTTGGTATTCACAGAAGGCACTTACAAATTTCGGTATTCACAGAAGTTAGGAGTCCTAACTTTAGGACTCCTAAATGCCTTCTGTAAATACCGAAAGTCTTAAAATTAGGATTTTTCTCAGTTTAGGAGTAGTATAGTTAGGACTCCTAACTTTAGGACTCCTAAATGCCTTCTGTGAATACCGAAAGTCTTAAGATTAGGATTTTTCTCAATTTAGTAGTCCTGAGTTTAGGACTCCTAACTTTAGGACTCCTAAATGCCTTCTGTGAATACCGAAAGCCTTAAAATTAGGATTTTTCTCAGTTTAGGAGTCCTAAGGTTAGGACTCCTAACTTTACAACTACTAAACTGAGAAAAATCCTAATTTTAAGGCTTTCGGTATTCACAGAAGGCATTTAGGAGTCCTAAAGTTAGGAGTCCTAAATTTAGGACTACTAAATTGAGAAAAATCCTAATTTTAAGACTTTCAGTATTCACAGAAGGCATTTAGGAGTCCTAAAGTTAGGACTCCTAACTTCTGTGAATACCGAAATGAGTAAGTGCCTTCTGTGAATACCAAAATGAGTAAGTGCCTTCTGTGAATACCAAAATGGTAGTAAGTTTAGGATTTTGTCTTAAGTTAGTTCTGTGAATCGGGCCCATAGTTTCCACTATAATCTGTCCAAACCAAAAACAACAGGAAGTCAAAACGATGAATGACATCCCACCCAAATGTGGGTTCAGTATGGATAGGTTCATATATTCCAGGTCTACGTTACATGGAGGGCAACTCCACCCTATATCAAGCACTATGATTGGCGCTGTATAGCAGGAACGAGAGTGTTCCTCCCGGTCTCAAGCGTGCAATCAAAGAGGACTGATTATGTGACTCTGTCCCGGTCCAGCGTGCCCAGATATTCACAGTTGGTACTTTAAGCCTTTTGGCGCTGTTAACTCTAAAGGCTTCAAAATTCAATACCCCTGCTTCTACTCATTGGATTTTTGTCATTTTGGTCTTGTTTTATGTATTACATTTTACTTACATTTTCTAACCTGGTGTGGGATATTTTTGTGTGATGTTTTGACTGTTTTACTGTTTGAAGTGTTGCACAAATACATTACACATTGCCTCTAATTTAAGCTTAACTGCTCTGTAACAAGCTGCCAAGAGGTTGAGTACAGGTTAATTTGGGATTGCTTGTGCCTTACCCTCACTAAAAATTGTAGCTGCTGCCTGACTCGGGCTCACACCCCAGTCAACCAACAACCCAATTTCTAACATAGACATTCTGTTAACATTCAATTGAATTGTAATATTCAATCCTCTTTAATGGTGAAGTTGGATTTTAAGTCACATTCTTAAAATGGCACTTTTAGAAAGTTGCCATTTTCTTGTCCTAACCATTTGTGCTTTTGCCAGGGACCTCTGTCACATAACTGTGGATGGCTTTGCTGTTGGGGTTTTTGTATTGCTTCCAGACAATAACACAAAGGGGGCTCAGGTGTGGACTGGTTGGGACATCCTGACAGGCAGGATGACTGGGAGTGCCTGTACCCAGCCTCACTTTCATTTCAGAGCACTGTGCTTCCTGTACACACACAGGAATACGACAGAAGGCCTGCCCTGTATTTTGTACCCTAGACAATTTGGAGCATTAACAGGGAAGGGGAAGAACTTTTCAGAACCAGGTGTGGAGGTAATGTAGGGAATCCCCACACAAAGGCTGCCACCAGATAAAAATCTAGAGCCACTCTTCATGCACTCCTGTACCTGTGGGCGTTGCAGGAGACAGACTGCCCTGCTACCAAAGGACTGCTCTGCTACAGAAGACTGCTTTGCTGTCAGAGAAAGAGACAGAGCATCCTTACCTTCATTTCAGGCTAATCTGTGTGGCTCCAAGGGTCAATTGAATGACTTTCTGTGTGTGCTACAGGAACACAACAACTCTAGAGGCCTCCCTGCAACAGCCCCAATGATCTGCTGCACTTGATCTGGGTGTGTCCTGCCGGACCCTGCTAGACTGATTTCCTGATCCCCAAGAGGTGCCCCCCAGATCCTAGCCCCTAGTCTTGCATCAGTTTGAGTTCCTTCAAAGAAAAAGAGGTGATATTTTAATGTTTGGTCTCTTCACAATCGCAAATGGGCCCCTTTGTATCTGGACACTGCAACCCACAATGACCACCAACACAAAGGTCCCGTGAGTCCTGCTCTTTGCACGGCAGTGACCCTCAGTGACAACAGGCAATGCAAGATCTGCACGCTGCACTACAGCAACAGCAGCTCATGGTCACTGCTAATGCAAAACCCCAGCAACGACAATCTGTGATGGTCAACCGGTTCTTCATGCTACAGTGATGACCATCGATGACACTCTCCTTGCTCTTCGATACCTTTTCCACAGTGAACTGAACTTTTTGTGCCAGACTCAGAAGTTAACTCTTCTTCAGGACTAACTTGGTTCTTGTATTTGATCGCGGTTGACCAGAAATAGTGACTTTACCCCTGTCCAGTGCTACCAAATGACCGTGAGTGGCACTTTGTGTGGTTTTAGGTGCTATTTTCACTATTAACTTCAAAACTGAAAATCTCCGGTCCTATTAATTGGATGGTTTTTGATCTGGTATCATTTTTTAAAAATATAATTTACCCTATATTTTTGTAAATTATTGTGGGATTTATGTTTTGTTTTCACTTTAAAAACCTTTGTGTGCTGCATAAATACCTTACATATTGCCTCTCAATTAAGCCTGACTGTTCTGTGCCAAGCTACCAAAGGGTTAATCAGAGGTTAATTTTGTGACTTTTGTGATTCACCTTGACAAGTATTGTGATTGTTGCCTGAGTGGGTCTTCCAACCCCATTAGCCAATAAACCAAATTCTTACATTGGTGTTCAGTAGTGGGGTACTGTACTTGTGTTGGTGCTCAGTGATTTTGTAGAAATGGAAAAATTCCATATAAATCATCTGACATCAGATTGAACCATATTTACATTTTCCTTGATTGGTATTGTTTTTTTTCCTTATGCAAATTCAATTCCTGAGTCACATTTGCTCCATCTGTGATATCTGCTTGTGAAAATGGATCTTGAGCTTAGCATCCTTGACAACCTTAGAATGGCAGAGTTGAGGAAGCTCTTCAAGGAGAAGGGGGCTAACCTTGGACAAAAGGGCAACTAAAGCGAACATTCAAAATGCCCTCAGAGCCTATGAGGAGGTATGCAGCCTCTCAGGCTCTGAGAGACACAGGAGCCAGCTGTTATCTGGTGTCCTCAGAACAGATAATTCCTAATGTTCAACTAGGTTGCAGTAGCAGACAACCACGAGCATCACTTTCCCATGGCTCTAGTTCCCTTTAGATGGGGGGGGGGCTCTCGGGCTCCTTAAGGATAGCTCTGAGCCCAGCCATGCCTGTGGATTGTCTACTTAGAAATGACATGAAGCACAGGGCCTAGAAGGAGATGGAGCGCTGGTCTCACCTGGAGATGTTAGGGTTGCCTAAGTGGGTGTGTCTGACCACATGATCCATGACAGCCTTAGAGGGAAGTTGAGAGGACCTGAAGCTGAACAAATGTCTTAGGTACCTGAGAAAAAGAGGAAAGGCAGGGGGCATGGGAAACCCATTCCAGAGACATCCCTGGTCTGGGAGGAGGTCGAACCTGAGGCTGACACCCTGGAACCTACAGGAGAGGACATTGCTGCCTTGGAGAAGTACCTGGGTTAGCTGGCTGGTAAGCCAAAGGGAGACCATTAAAGCCAGAGTTCTACAAAGCATAGAAAGAGTGCCCTACTCTGGAGGGCCTAATGCCACAGACTGAGACCTAGTGAGATAGCAACACCTCTGGTGATCACTCTGATTACTAGAAGAATGATCTCCTGTAGTGAACCTAGTATTCCTGACCCTGGTTCATCCCATGTGTTGGAGGTGCCCCAGTGCTACAGGGCCTTCCTACTGGGTTTGGCTCATGATGTACTCCTTAAAGGGCATCAGGGGCAAGACAAACCTTTTGTTAGGCTTGTCACCCACTTCTAGTGGCGTGAATAAGCATGACCTCACATTCATTCTGCATACCTTGCCCTACCTGCCGGGGTAGTGGGAACACTGTGAGAAATTTTAAGGCTTCCGTGGTCCCCTTCCTGTCATAGGCACCCCCGATGAAATAATGGGCATTGATATTGATGGGCCTTTGGACTCCAAGATTGCCCTAGGTAACAGGTTAATCCTGGTGTTTACCTGGATAGATTTCCCCAAAGAGGTGGCACCAACTTCAAATCAGTGTACATGAAGTCAATTAGGGATGAGTGTGAAGGAAACCTACAAGTTCTCCACACCCTATTGTCCCCAGACCAATAGGCTTGTTGAGAAAGATCCTCAAAGGCATGATCATAGGCCTATCAGAGCCTTTGAGGTGGAAGTTGGACATCCTCATACTTGTTATTTACTTGCAGGGAGATGCCAAAGAAGTGGTGTCCTAAACATTCCCCTCAGGTCTGGATACAGAGTTAAGGCTAGAGGAAACAATTCCAAAACCACAAAAGGCGTCCTTTTAAAGGACGGGGAACAAATATTAATTGTTTACTTACTTAAAACCATAACAGTTTTCACACAAAAGTCAGTACCTAAAAAGTAAAAAGGAAATTAAAATCAAAATGATCATAAAAATCCCATGATGTAATACCTAGTTCAAACAATGTGTATTTGTCAGAATTGTCCAACAAGTCTATGCAACAAAATAAAGTTAACATTACAAAAAAAAACTACAGTTGTCAAACAGAAGACTGGTTAATTTTTTTTCTGACCAGTAATAATTTGTCAAGTTTGATTAAATCCATAATACTGTAGGTCTCAAGCCTTTAAAGGACTGTTTCCCTCACCCACCAGAGGCGGCATGCTTCATCGTTGGTGAACCTCCTCTCACCGTGAAACCTAGTCATGGAGCGGGATTCGACCCCTTCACTGAGAAGGATGAGTTCAGGGATGTTTTGGTTGCCAGGAGTGTATTTACTAATTACCCAATAAATGTGAGCTGAAAGGTTTGGTGAAGGATAAAGTGCAAAAAGTGAGTGAAAATAAAATAAAACTAGCTACAGGGTTCACCACTTTCCTTTAGTCAGGCGACTAAAAAATAATAGAGCTGTAATAAGACAGAAAAATACAGAGAGGAACATAAGACCCACTTGTGTTGCTTAGAGATCAACATGTTTCGACATGTGACCCAGCTGGTGTCATGGCCTTCATCAGGATCACATTAGTGCTACTGCTGTGAGATTGAAGTGTAAAACAAAAAATGTAAAGGTACTTAATATACAAAACCAGTGATCCATTGGTATCCGAGTAGTGGATTCACCAGTAGTACCTGTTGGAAAACAAAAAGGAGAAATATACAATAGAAAAATTTATTCTTTTTGTGGGAAATATATTGTCATTTCCAAGTAAGCCTTAGCTTCGAAATTGTAGTTGAAACAATCAATACACCAGATAGTTCTTTAGGTCTGTAAAGAAGTACAATGACACCAAGTGAAACTTTGGCTTTAGACATAACACAAATGTGTGGAAACCAATTTTCAGAACACTATTTGAGTATCAGTCGGGTATCATGCCTCAGCTGTCTTTGGCATGGGCGCTCAAAGGGCAGTCCAGTATATGACCTATGCAACAGTTGAAGGAGAGAGACCTACAATTGAGCAGGACACGAGAAAGTGGCAGCGAAATATAGTTACAGTGATGAACAACACTTTGTCATTAAAATACATCTAAGAGATGAAATACGTAGTGGATATAGATAGCTTGAGTCATCTTAGTGCCCTGTTTAAAGTAGGGTTATCTATGACAAGTGGTATATACAATTTAAAATCACTGAAATGTCATGTCAATGCATGAGGGCTAAATGCGCGCCTCACGGATGCCATTTGTCAATAGGAAGTACATCCCTGGTTATAAGCTGGGCGTGTAGTTTGAAATGCAAGGACCATAGCTGAGGAAAATGAATCCATATATCTCAAGAATGACGTAAAACTTATGTCAGTGCACGTAGGCTGAATATGCTCCTCACAACCACAGACATCAAAAGTTAGTGGAAGCGTCAATGATTATGAACGGGGCATGCAGTACAAATTTGAATTAATTAACAGCCCCTGTTTTCATGAATCTAATACTTAGTCAAAGCACTGCCTTTCTGCACAAGTTAGCTTTATTATAGGTAGTGCGATCTTAAGTACTAACATGCCACATGTATGGACTCAGCCGGTAAAACATATATATGCCACTAACGAGCAAGTTAGTTGAGCTCACCAATGACGGAACCGGGAGGCAGCTATCTATAACAAGCATTTGCAATGCAATCGGTCTCGCCTTTGGGACCTTATAAGTATCTAGCGATGCAGCACATTATTGCACATTACTGCAATGAGGCTGGTTTTGTTCGTGCTTGCCAACTGCTAATAAGGACTATTAATGACGGCATCTCCAGCCGTGACAACGCTACGTGTTGGCCTGGTGATTACATATTATTAATCTCTAAGGTCAGGTCTGTTCATGTGATATCAATTTCGGGGAAGTAATAATTAATTTTCTAGCCTGCATAAACAAACCTCTTTTGGGGCACACGTGTTGCAACTATGCGTATTTAAGAAACAAACCATTAGAAGGACTGCCATCGTAATAGAAATTGCATTTTAACCCTAATGGGTGTTTTCACTTCCGGAATAATTATTTTTGCTGCATGGTTGAGAAGACACCACCTGTCCGGGTTCTCATTACTCTTTGTAACCTATGTAAATAGTATTGCTGTTAACCAAGCAAACCACTAACATTCAGGTTACCTGGCCAAGTATGATGGGATTCCAGCAGTATGCCATAATCTTAAGTGACCGGGCCTCAAGCATTTGGTCTGTAGATGACAAGGTATATAAGAAGAGGCCAAGCACAACCCTCACAAAAACAAATACTTAAAGCAGGGTGAATAAACAAACCAACCAATATATACAAACTCTAAGCAAAATACGCAGCTCTACACACACATACATGCAAACACTTTCAGCAAAGCAGACACACACAGGCAGACAAATAGACACACACAGCAAAAAATAGGGAGGAAAACAAACACAATCAGAAAACCAGTGAAACGCAAATAACAAATGTAGAAACATCAATAAATGGAAGAACACACACACACAACAGTTTCTCATTCTCTCTCACTTAAGCACACCCAGATACACAGGCTAACACACATAAGAAGACACAGAGCAACTTTGTGTTCCCCCCCACACACACACACACATACACACACACACACACACGGACAGATGGCCACAAACAGGAAGAAATACAAACAGTTACAAAAGTACAGACCAGCATAAAAATTATTCAAACACTGTCACATGTAGATGCGTAGCAACAAACAAGGATAAGCGCATACATTAACTGAAACACACTAATACATCAAACATGCAATTCGCACACCGACAAAAACCAACAAATAGACAGCAGAACATACACACCAACGCTTTTGGCAGCAAATAAATGCTGACAAATGCAGTTACTGCCACAACCAACTACAAACAAATACCAAGAGAAACATGGAGACCACCATACTTCCAGGAAAAGGAAAATCTGTGTAAAAAAATTAGAAACACCCAAACTCACACAGCAACGTGCAAGCACACTTCACACAGACAGCCACATACACAGTAGCACAATATACGTAAACTTAGACAATTCTGCAGCCAAAATCGCAAATACCTGTACGTACAAACATTTACTGAGAGCCACACAGAGAGAAACAAAAACAACTTCGGCCCTCCCTTCCATGTAAACACAAACACCAACACATAAATTATCCCGAGTGCAATGGAGGAACCTTACAAAATGAGAGCGAGAATGGGATAAAGAGAAAGGGAGAGCCAGACTAAACATGGGCTAGAACAGGGACTGGAGAAAGGGAGAGGGAGTGAAAGGACGACCAACAGAGTAAAACATGGTCCATGAAGAGGGAGAAGAAAAGGGGGAAGCTGTGCAGTGAGAGCAAAATGAGAGAGCAACAGAATAAAGAGGGGGCTGAGGAGAGGACGAGGGAAAATAGGGCCACTGAGATGGCATGGGGAGGGGTGATGAGAGGGATGAAAGGAAAGAATGTTAGTGAAAGTGATGGGGGAGTACAAAATAGAATACAGGAAGAGAAAATGTGTAATAAACAAGAAGAAAAAGAAGACGAGAAAAAAAGATGAAGAGCAATTGAAGAGAGGTTGAGAAGAGGAACAAGAGGAAGGTGGAGATGGGGAGAATGAAATAAGGAGCAACAGTGGAGAAAAGGCAGGCTAAGGGGAGAGATAGGGTTGTGGGTTGAAAGTGACAAGGGACAAGGGATAAAGACGACCTGAGACATGTGAGGGAGGGGATACACGGCTTAGAGAAAGAGAGAGGGGGCGGAATAAAAGTTGAAGTCAATGAGTGAAAAACTGCAGCAGAGAGAGCAAGAACAAAGGATGAGAAACAAGGACCGTGCCTGCGATGGGAGGCAGGACAAACCAGGTATGTGTCAGAGATGTAGGAGAAACTGGCTAAAAAAGATCAGGCATGTTAGGAGACTTGGTTCTATTAAACAGTGCCAAAATAGGAAGCTTCTGGTTACATTTTAGCTGAGCAGCCCTGTTTGCCACCCCCTTATGCAGTTTAAATAACAGAAGAGGGTGAGGAGTGGTGATGGTGGGAACACAGCACAGGATGACAACTTGTCATTGTCAGTGTGCAGGGAAGGCTCGGCTCAGAAGGGACTGCTGTGATCTGGGCCGATGTTTGTTGATCAGAAAAGCAGTGTGGAAGTAAAAATAAAAAATAAAAAAAAACACAATTTGGTGATGAGCAGATGGTCAGCTAGGGGAGTGATGGCAGCTAAAGGCTGTCTCCTCCACCATCCTCCAACCTCAGCCTTAGCTCCCGAGGGGTGCTCTTCGTTTCTGCAATAAAAAATAGAGTGCAAAAACAAGATGAATGGGTGGGGCTCAGGTCCCCTCTGTGTTACTCCCAGCTATAACACACACAAATTCCAAAAGAAATGTTATTGCATAGAACTGCAGACGAACAACGAAGCCAAATTTGTCTATAGAAACGTCCAGGAGACAAAACAGCAGCGAACACAAGTGCACTTATCACATCTAAACAGGAATGGGACTGATTTTTTTAAAAAAGGGTCCCAGTTTAGCAAAATACTACTGAGCCACTTTCTTTTATATTTTTAAACATTTCGGTACGAGCCCCACTCAAAAGAACGCTCTCTTTTTCAATAAAGAGCAGCGAATGTGGAAAGTCGCTGCTCACTGTGACACAAAACAATACACCATTGTGTTAGGCGGTTAACTCCGAGGAACAATGATCTGCCTGTACCTGATATGCAGACCCCTATTATACCCAGATATGTGAACAAAAATACAAGCACACATATAGTCTTGTGTAGGTTGCCATGCTTAGAATACTTACAACTTTCTGCTACTGCTACTACCCGCCTGGGCACCTTTCTCACCTCATTAATGTAAGGTGCTGCGCTACATGGCCAGTTCCTCGGGAAGCAGATATGCAACGATCGGGGCAAGCTGCACCGTGGGGAGCAAGCAAAAAAAAGAAGAAATGTAAAATACTCTCCTTAAACCGTGCCCAGCCCGCGGCGCAGCTGCACATCTCTCCTTATCTCTCCAGCGGTCTCCTGCCCACGAGCCCTGTGCAGTGCTTTCTGTTTCCTCAATCTTCATGGCTGAGTCCTGGGGAGCTGTCCCGGGAATGGGTGCGCCAGGGAACAGATGACTGCTCAGGAAGAGCGTGCCTCCTCTGAGCCTTGCAGTTACAAGCAGAGAAGGAGTGGGGGATTGAATGGGAACATGATGTGATTTATGACAAACATGAACCACTGCAGCCGGAGCCACGAGCAGAGCCCTCCATGCGCCGGAGCCAAGCCCAATATGAAGTACGACTTCTGGCACGGCTACGGCTGCATATGATGATGTCTCCAGCGGTTGCCATGGCAGCTGAGCACAGACAATCTTTAAGGACACCCCTGAACTACTTCTTCCTCTTCGTGCGCAGGAGCGGCTGCTGGACAGGTCAGGCAAAATAAAGTGCAAAACTCAGCCAGCCAATCCCAGGAGAAAACAAGCATTTACAAATGCAATAGGACTCGTATTTAAGCGACTCCTATTGCATTGTACACAAAAGTGCGGGCGTCCAAGAACGTAGGAACGGGAGTGGGGGTGGGAGGGGTGGTGGGCAGAGAAGTTACACACTGCGGGAGGGAACGGGGGAGGCAGGGGAACAAAAGAGTTTTTAAAGTAAAGGGGCTGATAGCCATGGAAGGAGAATAGTGACGACATGTCTGACAGGAGGAGGGACTAACAAGCTGAAAACCAATGAGAATGCAGGATTTACAATTTAAGCCAATTAAAAAGATGCTCGGAAAGTAGGCGGAGCTTCCCTCCATTATACTGTATACTGCATGCCTCGCAAAGCGAGCAACGCGTTGCGTTACAACGCTATGCGAGACCTAAAAAAGAACAGGAACAGCTGAGCTGAGACTGGCGGTTGTGAGCACTAGTTATACTGCGCCCGTGTCTGTGGAAAATGCCGGGGATCTGCACATAACTATTAAGTTCAGGAGGTTAATAGCTGTCGCTAGTGTAGGGATACACTTTTTAAAGGGCACACCTAGCAAGATCCTTCTTAAATTTATTGAGTTTCATAGTTAATAGGGATTCCTTGTATTCTGTTGCTGATTGGATAGCTTCTTCCAGGTTCTTTTTGTATAGTGTCACTGTTACTGTTGTCTTCAATTGGGCCTCATGCTTGAATTTGAACCAGAATAGTGTCAGCAATATGTTTGGCTGTGCTAATAATTAATATTACCTGATAAGAAGCTCTGTTTGCGGATTTAACCTCCCCATGTTCACAATGAAGAAGTGCCCAAGTGTGGGATCTCAAGTTGTGAGAGCGAGCAGGACCCAACCAAAGAAGCGCAGTGACCTTCTAACAGCTTGGAATATGAAGCCGGTACAAGGCCATCATAAATGTGGACACTGTATCGCCTGCAATCGGACAATTGAAGGATGGAACAACAAGCTGGACCCACAATGAATTTGCAAACTGTAAAACTAACAATGTAGTGTACGCTGTCATCTGCCCATGTAAAAAAATCTCCATTGGAAAGACAAACCAAGAAGTGAGGCACCGGTAAAATTCTTTCTGACTTTCTGAAACCATGCTTGGCTGCCCATAAAAAAACATTTTTAATAATAATGAGGCTACATATTTGTCGTTTTGCAGCCTCGCTAATTAAAATCTGGTTCAAGCATCACTGAGAACCCACCAAATATACTTCCAGTTTTGGTGTTTGAGGTAATACAACCAACTGATGAATTTAGGAATGCCGATGCAAACGGAGAGTGGTTTTTAAAATTTTGCACTGTTTTAGTAAAATACACTACCCTTTTACTTTTCAGAAATCACCCAGCCCTTTTCCTGAGGAAAACCCATAAAGGAAGTGGGGTTTGAAAACGCGTAGACCACGAACAATGGCTTATCCTTGTACAACGCACATCAATATGGATGAATATAATTAAGTTGTAGCAAAAGACAATTTCTTCAAGTGCATATTAGAAATATCTGTACCCCCATACTATGTTACAAGAGCATCTGTTGTTGATAAAACGCTCTGGCTCTGCAATTAAAGGACTGGTCAAACACTGATTACCACATGCTTTAATATGTCTTTTGTATACATTTCAATTTGTGTTTATTAATTTTTTTATAGAGCACAATGTCCCTTTAGAATTTGCAAATCTCGGAATCGATAGTTGGTATCACTCCATTTTTTGTAATGCGATTGAAGCTTTCAAAAGTGTTATAATCATGAGTTAAAAAGAACAAGAGGTCATGTTTATTGAATCAGATGATCTTTACACAAACGTAAAAATATGTTAAAATGAAGCAGTCACCTAGTGTTGTTTTATGTTCAACTTTCTAAAAGTGGCATTTTCGGAGTGAAACTTAAAATCCAACTTCACTATAAGTTATGATTTAACATTAGGATGAGATCGAAACTAAACATTAACTAGTTTTCTCTTCCCTTTTGTAAATTACACTGAGGGGCCCATTACAATGCGGTCGGAAAAGGCTCCGACTTTCGATTGGAGCCTTTCCAACTGCATTGTAATATGTCGGTTGGATTCCTTTCCGACTGGTTCATCACGATGGAGGCAGTCGAAAAAGAATCCAAACGGTCATTCCAACTGCCTTCTGACGGGCTTGGAGAGCCCATCTGCCAGCTGGAATGCAGCCAGTAATCCTAAGGGTGGCTCTCTCCACCCTAGGGATTACGATGTCAGGTTTTGGCAGCCTTTCTGTGCCGGGCTTTCCGACACAGAAAGGCTGTCAGAACTTGACTTTGGGGTCCCCCAGCAGGTCCCCCTTGGGTGCACGGCCTCCGGTTGGAGGCCGCAGCTGTTGATCCCTGCACCCTGTGGCAGGCACCTCAGGGTGCCTGCAACGGGGCGTTGAGAAGAACTGAACCTCATATTTTACAATGGGAGTATTCATTCTGGACGGTTTACCGGCTGGAATACATGTTCACATTGTAAAGTACAGGAATGCGACCGAACAGTGTTCGGTCACATCCTAATTAGTTGGTCGGGCCTGCCGACCGGGTGTTGGACAGTTCCGTCCTCCGTCCGACATTGTAATAGGACCCTTAGAAAATGTAATAAGGCAACTCCAATGTTAACCTATGGGTCAGATAGGCCTTGCAGTGGTGAAAAACAAATTTAAGAGTTTTTCATTGCCAGGATATGTTAAACTTGAAAGTACATGTCCAACTATTTAAATATGCTGCACCCTGCCCTTGGGGCAGTTTATGGGCTATCTTCAGGGGTGCCTTATATGGATCAAAAAGGAAGGTTTGGCCTGGGAAAAAGCTTATTTTGCCAGGTTTAACATGACAGGTTAAAACTGAACACACAGGCGCTGCACCGGCAGGCCTGAGACATTTTCAAAAGGCTACTTTAGTGGGTGGCTTAATCAGTGCTGTAGGTGCACTAGTAGCATGTAATTTACAGGCCCTGGTCACATACAGTGCACTTTACTGGGGACTTATGAGTAATTTAAAGATACCAATTGGGTACAAGCCAATGTTACCATGTTTTCAGCAGAGAGCTCAACCACTTTAGCACTGTTAGCAGTTGCAAAGTATGCAGAGTGCTAAGGCCAGCAACACTGGTTAGCAAAAACAGGAGGTCTGAGGGTAAAATGTTATGGGGAGCCCAAGCCCAGGATGCTAGGTCTAACAATCTCTATCGGCTCCTAATCCAAAGTTATCATTTAATAAATATATTAAGGTAATCCGGTGTTAGTCAATGGGAGAGATAGGCCTTACAGTAGTGAAAACAACTTTAGGAGAGACCAGGACATGTAAAACCTAAGTACTCATGTCCTACCTTTTAAAAACAATGCACCCTGCCCTATGAGCCTTTAGGACCTTTCTTAAGAGTGACATAAATATTAAAAAGGAAGGGTTAAACCTGGCAAAAGTGCAAGGTTGAAATTGCACTTTAAAACTGCACGGCTGTTGTGGCAGGACTGAGACATAGTTAAAGGACTACTTTAGTGGGTGTCACAACGAGTGTGGCAGGCCCACTAGTAGTATTTAATTTACAGGCCCTGGGCACAGGTAGCACCATGTACTAGGGACTTATAAGTACATTAAATGTGGCAGGTAGGGGTAGTCCAATTTCATCATGGATGAAGAAGAAAGCTCAAGCACTGCAGCACTGGTTAGTAGTGGTAAAGTACATAGAGTCATAATGCCAACAAAAACACATTAAGTAAAACAGGAGTGAGAACAAAAGGTTTGGGGAAATACCACACCATGTTTAATCATGTTTAACTATAAGCCTTGCAGCCTGCAAGGTTGGGTGTATTATATTTAAAAATGGGACATGTAGAAATGAAGTATTACACTGCCCCTGCAACGACAAGCCCCTCTAAGGTACTTTCACTGTGGAACTCTCTAGCTGTCCAATAGAGACTACAAGTGCACAGAATAAACTATACATTCCGAATCTAAAGTTTCAGACCAGCTAGAAACCGAATGCAACCACTCTTTTAATATCTATTCAAAGCCCAAATCAATAGTGACGTTGCATTTTTAATACATTTTTAGGAAAAGTAATGTTTTAGAAAGTTAACTTTTCCCTGCCTAAAGGTCACATAAGCTAATATACATTAGGTCTCCAGCAGCTGTCAATCATGTATTTGACCTACATGAGGTATGAAAACTGCTCCCAGATCAAAGACAATGGTAGTTTGTTTGTCCCTTGGCAGGAGGACCGGTGCAATAACTTAATTAACTTCAATGGGGTCTGTTTGTTTGTCAAAAACAAATGTCTAATGACACCTGGAAAGGTTCAACTTTTGTCTCCATAGTCAAGTTGACACCAAACGCACTGGAAGAAAAGCTACTCAAAATACTGTTTTGGATGAACCATAGAGTAGGAGGCAGCTCATTACCCTGGCCACATTGTGGGTGGACACACATGCTCTGTAGAAGAGGAAGAGCTCACCCCCCTCAACTTGAGGAATAAGGTGTGCTGAGGGATTGTTTGCAGAAGGGCACACAGGAATTACTACAAACATAGATATTGAGTGTCACCCATGGGAATTTTTAGCTCATTGGTTAGGGATGAGCCAGAAGTTACCAACACCCAGTAGTGTGAGTCTTAAATGTGACACCCAAGACACCATCATAAGACACTTTCTGGACCTGTGGAAGAACGGAAAAGGGACTGCAAATGCTAGTTGAGACATTTCTCTAAAGATTTGACTACTAGGCATTCACTGAGATCAATCCATTTGGTGTATCCGACCTATGCTATATCATGCTCAGCTTGAAATCCTGTTTAGGCCCGAGTCTACCACTTTCATTGACTAAAATTGGCTCTTAGTACTTTTGGCACTATTTTTACTTAAATCTGTAAAAAATCATAGCTCTGGTTCCCCTTGTTGGATTTATTTTTATTTTGGTGTCATTTTGCTTATTACGTTTTTATCTCTCTCTCTTTTTTCTATTATAAAAGTGTGTTGTGTCTTTCACTTTTTAACTGTTTTGTTACTTTGAAATATTTTAAGAATTTCTGTTAAGTTAAGCAAGCCTGTCTGCTCTGTGCCTCAGCTCCCAGGGGTTGAGTTCAGGTTTAAATTACTGAAACATTTTTCTTGAACTAACAGGCTAGTGACTTGCTGTGGACCACTATTCTCCCCATTTAACAATTCACTTTAAAAATATCTGTAAAATGTACAAATTAATTGGCAAAGCATGTTATTTTTTAAAATCAATTTTATTAATTGCTGCCATTTGTTTGCTTGATAAACATAAATGTTGTATTTGTTATTAAGTGTTAAGTAAACAAAACCAGTTATGTTTTGTTCTGTTGTTGCGTTTCAGATGTAGCTATTTACCTTGGTATGCTGAACTTTAATGTATTGGGAAAATTATTGTATTTACCAGCTGTTGATTAGCAGACCGCACAGGACACTTTTCTTATTCATTTGACACATATTAGTACAGAAAATCCTTTTTTTAAGTAATTGTATGAAGTGCCTCCAACTTACAGCTATGAATATATAACTCCTTTAATAAATGTATTGCTTTCTTTTGTTTACACTTGCACTTACCAGATAGGTTTGGTACATGGCACTGACTCCTTCATAGCTCTCTCTTTTGAGTCCTGGCACATAGATAAGATTCACAATAAAACAAACGGTTTGAGCAAAAAAATAGTAGCATAGTCTATGCTTATATTACATGAAGAATTGAATATGTAATTATTGAGTTTTACTTTTCAGGTGAAAAATGGTCCCTCATGCATTTTGAAAGGAAGATGGAGTGGAACTCTGGGGCAGATCTAAACAGACTCTGTACATGTTAAAGTATTAGTAACAATGGGTTCTGTGAACAACTGCCTCGTCAAGCTAGACCTAGAAAGGAAGTGATGAATTCCATACTGAAAAGAAGTGGTCTTAAAAGAAAATATCAAATGATATATTATCTTATAATATCTTTTTTAAACAAAGTTATTTAGAGTAGTTGAACGTTGCTGATTAAGGGGTTAACCGTATCATGGGATTTAATAGTGTGAAACAAATTCAGTAATTAAAGCTAAACACATCAAAATGCCTTACTCTTCACAAATTTTATGAAAGCTTGTAAACGAGGTTCAAGGTAATTGTACATTTAGAAGGACTGGTGGATGAGCAGAAAACATATCTGTACCCCTAGATGAGGAAAAATATCTCATGAAAATAAGCAGATCTCAATTTGTAAATCATAATTTACAATTTGTGCAAACAGGTGACACCTTTTGAGCATGCAAATTGATCTTAAATATTTAAAACCATTTCTTAAAGTATGTTGGCATATAAGTATAAAAGATAAAGTAAGTATATGCATTTGTATCATCATGATTTCATTTGTTATTGATAATGATTGATGGAATGACATACTCTATTTTAAAGCATGTTTTATTGCATTTATGATTTTCTATGTGTTTTATGAAAGTTTTTCGCCAGAAATAAATAACATATTTAAAATGAGGTGTCGATTAAGTCTATTAACATATCATTGACTTTGCTATATTAGAGGACTGTATTACATAGCAAAAATCATGCATCTTTATCATCTCCCTTAATGAAAATGCCTTATTTTAACGAATAGAAACTTTATTGAAAGGTAAAGCATATGAAAAACACAGAAAATACACACCAACACTCACACGTTATACCCGAAACGCGCAATTGGGACTGTAAGTGAATGAAATAAAACAAGCGCTTCGTTTTTAACTAGAACAGTGTTATTTGGTCTGTTAAACCCGTTATATTTAATGCAGTTGTTGTCAAATCTTTTTTGTTATTTTTCTCATGTTTTCTTATTGCACTAATATTTAAAAGCAAAGGAAGTAGTGAGAAAGATATGTGGGGAGCATGTGGGAATGGAGCTGCTCGGATCCTAGAAGATAAAAAGAATAGAAGAATAGAAGAAGACTGCTGCTGGAGAAATTACTGATTGTCAAAGGATGGACTGTTGTCTGTCTGATCTTACTTTATTTGAAACTTGGGCTTAGATTACTATATTTTTGCCATGGCACTCATTCAGTATAAACTGACACTACTTAACAAAAATAAAGCAAACGAAAGTGGCGACCAACTTTTGCATACAAAAGTTTTAGTGCCAACAAGTTGATTAAAGCACATGAGAAATCAATTCTGGACTTCATCCCATGAAATCACTGTATAGAAAAGAGGTGTGTTTAATTAGAAAAACTCGGATTAAAAGCAACGCCCGAATTACTTATATAGCAAGATCTGGGAAATTATAGCACCAAATAAAAACAATTGGAAATAATTGACAAAGGGAAATCGAATGCTGTTTTAAGTCATAAAATATGTGACAGGTCCACAAAATGTCATCTGACCACCCATAATGTTCTTCAGGTCTCAACAGTGGGATGAAGCAGAATACACAAGCTGCAATACTATAACACACACACATAATACTAGTGTCTATTATTGCTGTGTGCTACATAAAAGGGAAATTGAGGAGGGACGTGAATCATATTGGGACAGTATGCTTGCTTCTCTCCCTCAACAGATTGGGTTTGAGTGAATGACTACTAATCGTCTTTCTGTACATTGCTTCTGTGGGAAGAAGGCTTGATCATCACTTGAGCCATGTCCTAGATATGCATTACTAATAGAAATCGCTGGAAAATGATTTCAGTTGTCTATTGCTCCTTTGTAAGACCAGTTAACACGTGTTCGAAGCCAGTAATTCAGCAGATAGTGATCCTAAGACACGAGTACACTTACATTTCTAAGGGCTTTGGAAACCTTATAAAGATGAAGGAATGTAGTTTGAGGTTTATGTTCAGTAAATACTACTTTCGGAGCTGCAGGGCCACTGCTTGTACTGAGCATCTACTTCTTCTCCCATCTGTAGCTCATCAATTAGGTGACAGTTAGAAAGTAAGTGCCACACACTTCTTGAATTTTCGCTCTCATTGTCTATTATGTCACTTAGAAAAAAAGCCGTAATTGTTAGTTATCCATTTATAATTCTTTATATTACTTATATTATGCCATTAGTTAATTGCTTTTTTCTCTAATCAAATGCTCTCACCTAAGACCTTAGATATGTATAATGTGTAAATTGTTACTCTAAACAGCTATTACTATTGTATAGAGATGAAAAACGCTATTACAGGCCTCATCAGTGGTAACAATGTTTACTCAAGCCATGCCCATTTCATGAATTACATATATACAAAATTACAGGAAAAGTTGGATCACATACACATCTTAGTTTTCACATACAAGAACTTCTAAAAGTATTTCCAACATTTTATTTCACATTCTTTCATACAGCAATAGCAATATTTATAATTCTACTAACATGTATTTACATTTTCATTTACTAATATAACAATATATTTCTTCTACTTACCAGATTTTTCCTGTTCGCTAGGCGGAGAAATCCATAGCAAAGTCGGAGAACTCAACTGTCTGGGCAGACATTTGCAGCTACTGTGCCAAGCAGGAAATTACATGGAAGAACAATAAGTAGGCAATTTCTGAGCCATACATTGACATCCATACGACCCTCTTGCATTTTGCTGCTCCCGTTGTTTTATAATTTCCTAAAACGACTACTGATAGAAAAGAGATGGTCCCCAGTTTTTCCCAGGAAAAATTGTAAATCATCATGGAGTGGGGCCTACAAAGGTATATTCAAATCTACGGGAAATCAGACACCTAACTAAGTCATGTAGGATAAATCCAAATCTGGAAGGAAGTTACCATGTTGCTTCTGTAAAGTCGGTCTTCACACCAGTAAAGCCAGGGAGTGCTACAAGTGCTGAGAGGGCCTCCATTGCATGGCACAGCTGAAGACACACTGGGTCTATTTACTACGATTTAATGCTGTGTTTGCATCACAAAAGTGATGAAAAACTACGCTAAATCTTTTTTCACCTGTTTACTTTCCAGCATGAAACCTGTTTTATGCTAGAAGAGAACTTGAAAGTAACTCAAAGCAGCGATTAGCGCTGCTTTGCATTACTTAGCCTCAAGGGGGCATACCACGGGGGTATATGGGCATTCCCATGCAACCACCCAAGGTTTCAAACACTAAGCCCAAAGCCTAAGCCTACCAGCCTGGCTGATGAGGGGTGATACCCCGAAACTGGTCCCAGGATGCCTATTTTCAGTCCAGGAGAACCTGGCCTGGCAGTTTGGGCTAGACGGTTCCCATTGGAGGCAAGGTCAAGACTGATTTGCATATGGCTCAGTCCAAACTGGGGTAGCTTGGTGAGCAAATGAATGATGGATTTAACCCAGATCTCTTTACTGGGGGTCAGTGTGTGAAAAGTTTCAGCACTCCATCCATCCTTATGTTGTGTTTGCTACTTTTATAAAGTTGGCATTTTCGTGCTCTAACCCTTTGGTGTCAACAGCCTGTCCCGGGGTCTTTAAACTAGGTGTAGCTGGCATTTAGTCTTTGTGTATTGCTCCCAGTGAGACAAATGGAAAATGGGTGTAGCCAGGATGGGGCACTATGACTTAAAGGAGCTGTCTGAGGTTCTGTAGCAATCCGAACCCGTGAATTCGGTATCGTAGTACTGACACGATTTTGGTACCAATGAACCGCAAATGATCCATTGTATACGTGACAGTGTTTTCGCTGCGCAACTAGCATGAATTCACTGAGAAATAGGGCATTCTGTCGTAAAGCCATGGCATCCATTTTAGTTACGGCATCCATCTTGTTTCTTGCCCTCACATAGTCAATGAACGGACGATGACCCCGGCAGAGTCACCTTGTTAAGGACACGTAAGCTCGAGCCCGAGAAAGGCTGACGCTGCATGACTAAGCAGAATCAAGCTGCCTACCTTGCCTGAGGCCAGTCCTGCTATACTGGTTCTCGTTTCCGTTGTCCTGACTGAAAGGCCGAAGACGATTGCCCTGCCCGTTTATGATCCATAAACACCTCTTATCCTACATTTCAATCCTTTGCACCTGGCGCTGCTCCTTTCCTTCTGGGCTTTTACAATGGGGAGGTTACGATTTTTATGATGGGGAGGATCGGGCGAAGAATGGAAAACTGTCGAGAGGACCTGATCGAATACCGAGAACCTGCAACTAATCATTGTTTGATATTTATTTATTGTCTGTGTGGGATACCGGGCTGGGCATGAGAAATATTTGTGTAATGTTGCCCCGAGACATTTTTCTTGTACTTAAGAAACGACCCACTTGATACAATTTGAACAGTCTCGTAGATTCTGCCTCTGTGTGGTTCCTATGATTTCTGTGTCCCTGCAGTAAATAAACCTTGGTCTTTGACGCCGCCATCGAGAAGCCCGTGTCTCTGTTTATTTGTGCACCGAGACAGGAGGAACTCAGGGGTCTTCGGGTGTTGTTTCCCTGACACCTCTGGACTCTTAAAAGTCCAGAACCTCAATTTGGCGCCCAACGTGGGGCGACGTCATCCGGTACCGGTCCAAAGCCTGAAAAGTTCGAGAAGTTTCGTGTGAAGATTCCGGAGGGAGGTACCCCGCTTCATCGATCCCTGCATGTCGTAAAAGTGGCCCGACGATCTCTTCCACGAGGGTTCCCGTTCCCAGACGGCTACAGAGGACCGCTGCCTTGACTGTCGCCCTGTCTTGGACCCGAGGTGCAGACCTTAGTACGGCGAGACGTAGACGGGTTCTCCTTGGTGACGTCTTCCACATTTCAGTTAAGTATTAATTGGGTAGTGCTCAGTCTGGTCATTTGGATACGTTTGTTTTTTGGATTTGTAGATTATCATTGGTTGCTCTTGTTAGGATAATCTTTGTATTTGGTATTGGTTCGTTTTTGGTAGGCCTAAGTTCTCTGCGCATTTTGGTTGGAATTTGTCTTTGTAATCATGATTAAGGGTAAAAATTGTTTCTTGTCCTTATTACGTTGCAACGGGGATTCCCGGTTGGAGGATTCGTGTTCGGTTCCTTTGATTGGAACTCCTACATATGAGCTCTATTGTAAACATGGTGTGGGTCCTATTACGTACAATGAAGTATGGGTCCGTTATACTAAGAAAGATGGTGTCCTTAGTTGGCCACCGCATGGTAGTTTTGAAAGTGAAATTCTAGATAATTTAGAAATGAAGTTGTTCAAGAAAAAAAAAGCCCGGCCGGCAATGTTTGATTCTTTTCGCGTATGGCGCAAAGAAGCCAAACAGAGAGAAATTAGGAAAACGAAGAAAGAACAGAAAGAGAAAGGGTTGACCTTAAAGGAGGTTGCTAGGCAGCTGCATGTCAACGAGACCGAAAAAGCAATAGAAATAGCGAATAGAAAACATAATTTGGCGATCGATAAATGCTACCCTGTCTTGCCATCTTGTCCTGCTAAGCCGATAGAGGATCCTGAAAAGGATCCCCTGTTGTCTTACCTGTTGAGTTCACCTCCACCGTATGCACAGGGTATTACAGCACCACAGTTACTACCTGTTGTACAGCCAGCTGCTGGTCAGCATGGAATAGGTGCTCCACTTCCTTTGAATCCAGCTCCTGTCTTTCCCGTGATCAATGATCCTACGGCACCCCCTCTTCCTGGGTCGCCTGTTCCGCCTTTGCCTATCGTTTCACAAACTGCTTTACCTACTACTCCCACCCTTACTATTTCGTCTGTTCCAGCTGCCCTGTCCCCAAGTCCTATCATTCTGACTCCGCTTTCCGTTCGTCGGAAGATAACCGACTCTGTGACTAATATCTTAACTCCTCTCTACAGGTCTTTAATTGGGACCCCCGTTTCTGACTCTATACAGAGACGTAGCCAGCTTCCTGGTCCCGAGGAACGAGACACGTTAGATTCGACAGCTCTTAGGTGGATGTCGAAAGCTGCGAAGTATGATGCACGAAGAGTGTTAGACACATTTATGCAATGGAATGAACCGACTCAACGTTATGTTTTTGACGTGATGTGTTCTCTTGTGCGTGAAGAATGGGAAGATGATGACTTAGATACAGTTCCCTCTGATTTAATAAATATTCAGCAGAAATTCGCCGCAGGAATGGTGATAGGTTCAGAAGTAGGGAGAGCGATAGAATTGGTTTTAGCTTATAGGGATGAGTCCCCCTTAAGGGTGACAAGAGACCCTGATGGTACACCGGTAACTAGAAAAAGACGAGGTCAGTATCCGATGAGGGAAGTTCCGCCCATATGGCGCGAAGCAGTTGCCGCTGACGGGAATTTGGGTATTGCAGCTGCTCCAGCACAATTCCAGAGAGTATGGATACATATCCCTTGGAAGCGAGCTGAAGTACTAGCGGTAAAACAAGCATTGCCAGATCCTCGTAAAAATCCTGCTGGTTATTACAAAGAATTAACGTTTACAGTCCAGGCGTGTATCATGAATTTGGCAGACATTGAAATGCTATTTGGTAATGTAGTGCCACAGCCTATATGGGCCAAGATTCGGCAAGAGAACCACCCAGTCGCCTTAGGAGGTGATTGGCCAGCTATCGTAGCGGCAGATGCACAACAGGTTGGCGGAGCTAAACCTGAACCCCTGATTGCTGACTTACCTGGCAGAATAATTAATCTGATGAAAACGCTGATGCCAGCGTTGCGAGTAAATTGGGATAAACTATCAGCATGCAAGCAAAAGAAGGACGAAAGCGTCTCTGACTTCTTCACTAGATTTGAAGTGACTTTCGTAGATCACAGTGGGCAATATATGAGTACCGAGGGAGGTCAGAGGTTGTTTGTTGATAAATTCGTGTTTAATTTATTACCTGAGCTTAGTAATAAGTTAAAAGATTCAGAAAGTGCATGGGCAGTGTCGACGACAGCACAGATACTTGCAACTGCTCAGTATTACGAGAATAGAGAGAAAGAAGAGAAGGAAAGAAAAGAAAACAAAAGATTTAAAAACCAAAGTTCTGTTGCAGCAAGCGTATCCGCCTCGTTCGAATCAATCAGATTCACAGCAGCGACCTCAGTTTCAACCACAGCCACAATTCCAGCAAGGGACGGCCCAAAGATTTAATTATAATTTTCCCCGACAACAGTTAGCATGGAATCAGTGTGCCTATTGTAAAAAGGAGGGTCATTATAAGAACGAGTGTCCAGTACTACACCCTCAAACTAGTGGTATCCCAGCTCAGAGAGGAAATGTTGGATTTACGCAAGCTCCTAGAGGTAGAGGGCGTGGTACGATGACACCACAGGCTGATCGCCAATCGAAATATTTCGACCAGCGAAATACACAACCTACACAACTAGGTAGATCTCCACAGTACCATGTTGAAGATTACTACGATCATAATGAAGAGATCCATAGAAGCAAGCAATAGGACAGCCGAAGGCAGAGAGAGGGAGTAGTATCAGTTCCAGTTGATCAGAGTGGACCTTATGTCGCAGTAGCTACCTCAGGTGTGGTCGAACCGTTTCTGTTGGATACTGGTGCGGCAAAAAGTTCAATCATGCGTGCAAAACTCCCTGGCGCACCTTTGTCCGGCTTAACGAACATTTCAGTAGGTTTCTCAGGCGCCCCTGTTCACAATCCTGTATCTAGTCCTTTATCTATCTCTGTTGGGCCATGCGAGCTAGAAGCACCCCTTATCCTAACTACTGGTTGTAATGAGAATCTGCTTGGTTTAGACCTGTTGAAACGCCTGCATGCGACACTGTACTGTTCTCCTTCGGGAGTACAGCTCACATTAGGCAAAAGAGTCATCTCTCCGATGTACATGTCGATGGACAAGCTCCCACCGGAGCTGCGTTCTCTCCCTGATACTCTTTGGGCAACTGGTCCTAACGATGTAGGTCTATTGGAAATTCCACCTTACGTAGTAAGTCTAAAAGCGAATGTTAAATTTCCACGAATCCCACAGTATCGGATTTCAAATGAAGGTGAACAAGCACTTTTACTGATTGTAAAGGACTTGATACAGAAAGATGTGATTGAGGAAACTAGAGGAAACGTTTGTAATAGTCCTGTTCTGCCGATTTTGAAATGCACTGATCCTTCCAAACCTCCAATCTACAGATTTGTGATTGACCTCAGAGAGGTTAACAAAATTGTGATTCCACAGTTTCCAGTGGTACCAGATATCACTGCATTATTGACGTTGATTCCTGCATCGGCATCATGGTTTACGGTAATTGACTTGAAAAATGCATTTTTCAGCATCCCGATAGCCGAAGAAAGTAGAGACATTTTTGGTTTCTCCTTAGGAGGACGCAGTTTCAGATTCAAACGGGCTCCACAAGGTTATTGTGAAAGTCCATCAATTTACAGCCAAGCATTAAAAAGTCAACTAGATACCCTTGTACTTCCTCATGGTGTTGCTCTGATCCAATACGTAGACGATCTTCTACTAGCCGCTGATGACAAGGAAACTTGCAAAGCAGCTACAATTTCTTTATTGCGTCATTTGTCAGACTTACATCACAAGGTGTCACCTTCTAAACTGCAATATTGTTGCCAAGAAGTGACCTACTTAGGTCATCTTTTGTCAAAGGAGGGAAGAAGGTTGACCCCAGAGAGAATCAAAGCAATCTCGCAGATGACTGTACCAAGCACACAGAGAGAAGTGCGTGCGTTTTTGGGTATTACGTCATACTGTAGGCAATGGATCCCAAATTTTTCTCTCATGGCAAAACCATTGGTAGCCCTGACTGGAAAAGGTGTTCCGAGCCCTTTGCCATGGTCTGATGAATGTCAACAGAGCTTCTCCGACTTACGTGATGCGCTGTGTTCAGCTCCTGTGTTGGGTACTCCTGACTACAGTAAGCCGTTTACTTTATATGTCCATGAAAGAGAAGGTTGTGCGTTGAGTGTTTTAACGCAACAATTTGGCGACAAACAGCGGCCTTGTGCATATTTTTCATCCACGTTAGATCCGGTAGCCAGAGCATTGCCAAGTTGTTTGAGAGCCACAGCAGCAGCCGCAGTGTCTATTCGACAGTCTGCTGGACTAGTCATGAACAACATGCTAGTAGTCATGGTTCCACATGCTGTGGATACACTCATGAATCGAACGAAAACTCAGCACCTCACCAGTGCTAGACTATCAGGCTATGAGCTGACACTTTTGGCAAGTCACATTCAGATCAAGCGATGCAACATATTGAATCCAGCAACGCTGTTGCCGATTGCCCAGGAGTCGAGTGATTCAGAACCCCATGATTGTTGTTTCAGAACTGAGGAAGAGACAAAAGGTAGAATCGATTTAAAAGATACTCCGTTATAAGACCCAGACGGCACGTTATATGTCGATGGGTCCTGTTTCAAACTCCAGAATGGTGATGTGACGGCCGCGTATGCAGTTACGACTTTGAGTACGATTGTTGAGACTGCAAGAGTGAGTCAGAATTCTGCCCAAGCAGCAGAATTAATTGCATTGACAAGAGCGTGTGTTTTAGCTGAGGGAAAGAGAGTGAATGTATTTACTGACAGCCAGTACGCCTTCGGCGTTGCACATAGTTTTGGACGTCTCTGGAAAGAAAGAGGTTTTCTCACGTCCCATGGAACTAAGATCCAACATGGACAGTTAGTCAGCGATCTATTAGAATCCCTGACCCTACCGAATGAAGTTGCGATTGTGAAGTGCAGTGCACATCAAAAGATTACGGATGATGTTGGCCGAGGGAATGCGTTTGCTGATGAGGTCGCTAAAGAAACGGCCAAGAACTTGATGAGCCGAATGTACGTTGCAACGTCTGCAAGATGGATTGCTGAATCAGGAATGTGTGAGAATACGATTGACAGTGTGAAAGCAATCCAAAATGAGGCAACTGAAGATGAGAAGAATGAATGGAAGGAGAAAACGGGTAAAATGGATTCGAGTGGATGTTGGGTTGATCTGTCTGAGCAGCAACGTTGGATGTTACCCAATGCGTATGTACTTGCAGTAGTCACGATGGCGCATAGAGCGGCGCACATTAGTTCGAAAGGGATCTGTAAAATGTTAGCTCCAGTATGGAAGAATGATGGAATTACTAAGTGTGCGGAAAGAGTGGTAAAAAACTGCATGGTATGCCTGATGCATAATCCTGGCAAGGGAACCCCAACCCCAACTGGTCATTTTGCTCCCCCTTCTTGTCCCTTTGAAGTGATTCAGTTGGATTATATCCACATGGACAGGTGTAACAATCTTAAGTATGTCCTAGTGGTGGTCTGTGCCTTTTCAAGATGGATTGAGGCATACCCATTAAAGGATAACACTGCCATGTCCACTGCCAAAATCCTCCTCAAAGAATATTTCCCTAGGTATGGTATGCCACGGATTGTTTGGTCAGACAACGGAAGTGAGTTTGTAGGGAAAGTTATGAAGAGTGTGTGTGCAGGTCTAGGAATTGTACAGAAATTCCACAGTGCGAATCATCCACAGTCAGCAGGTTTGGTGGAAGGGTACAATGGCACCCTGAAGCTGAAGCTTGCGAAAATTCAAGCTTCCACTGGTCTCTCTTGGCCAGACGCATTGCCTTTAGCTTTATTGTCCACCAGAGCGACTGTACACTCTCGAGTAGGGCTTAGCCCATATGAGATTGTGTTCGGCCGCCCTGCTAATGTTTGGGGAGTCCCTAGGCCAAAGGAATTTAGACAAATTGAATACCCCATGTTGATTGATTACCTTTATGATCTGACTGCTAAACTGAGCCTTATTCATCAACAGGTATTCGAATCCTTGCCTAAACTGCCGGAGAGTCCAGGCCACACGTTGAAACCTGGGGACCAGGTCGTGGTGCGGAACTTCGAACGCACCCGAAACCTTCAGCCGAGATTCGTAGGCCCGTTCCAGGTCCTCCTTGTAACCAGAACTGCAGTACGCCTGGCCGGCAGGAAGAATTGGGTGCATGCCAGCCACACAAAGCGTGTCCCTCTTCCACTTCCCTATGACAACTGGGTTAGACGAGGAATTGGTGTATCAGAGACAGAACCTGTTCCTAGACACATCCCTTTCAGTGATGCAGAGTATCTAACGGACCATCCACGAACTGAAACGCAGAACTTTGACACTTCAGCAGAAACCGTTCCGTTGAACCCTGAAATTGCACAAAGTGAACATTTGTCACCTGTGGAGTCGAACATTTCTGCACCTGTGGACCAGCTATTTCAAGACCAAACCAGACCTGGAAAGTACAGATACAATCTTCCTTCACATGTGATGAACTGATGACATTGCATTACTACATTTTTGTTTGGAAACTGTAAAACTGCTTTGATTGCATTGCATCCCGTACTGTCAGGAAGTTTGCTTTTTTTTAAATTTTTGTTTTTGCTATCCCCTCACCTTGCCGTCTGGGTTACCGTAGGGTCGTAACGTGTGCCTTGTTTTAATTTACAGGGAATCAGACATTAGGTCGATTTCTTCTGTTTATCTTGGGAACTCTCAGGATAGACAGAGGTAAGTTTTTAACAGGTACAAACCATCCGTTGCGAACGGTTATAGAAGATGGAGCTTCCTGAATTACGACGGGTTAAAGTCATAAATGTGCATATGACCAAACTGTATGATATACTATATAGCAAATGTTTCCTAATACAATGTGCTCTGACACTTCTGATTGTTTTTATAACTCTAGTAGGCGGAATTATTTTTGGTATTCAATTGATCTTTGCACCTGTTATGTCTACAGTATCTCCCCATATTTCTGTTTCCCCAACTATTGGTACTATTCATTCTTTCCACCCTTTTCCTGCTCACGAACAAGCTCGCCGCTCTGAGTTTATAAATAACACTTTCATTCAGCTCTTGCACCAACATCAACTAGTGGTTAACACAACAAACTGCTGGGTATGTGGCCTGATACCACATACCATGGACAAGGGCATCCCTTATTTGGTTCTGCCTTTCAGTTATAATGGATCATTCTGGGCATTTCAGACCATGTTCGCCTATGCTCTAGAAACCTACCCTCCACGACCTCCGCGTTCCACCCGGTATAACTCTGCTAATAGAGCCTTGGTAAAAGGAATCACTGACATGGTGAGAGATGTCAATAATACTCCGTACATTCCCAAGGATGAGTTGCGAGTTTACATGGGGTGGAACATTACAGAATATGGCATTACTCTGGGCGAGAACAAACGTAAGAGCTCAACTCCGATCTGGGTCGTACCCCACCAAGGTCAGGTCTGTTTGCAAGGGAATGGGAGGAATCAGAAAGCTCGACTGGGGAAGAGTGACTGTATTGAAACATACGTGTTCCCGTCACAATCTTCCCCAGCATTCTTAGCCGCTAAGGGTACCTATTTTGTTTGTCAAGACAGAGCATATACATGGCTGCCCGCTGACTTCTCAGGCTCATGTTATATCGCTCGACTGTTACCTCCGACATACACTGCTGCACCGGACTATCACAAAACAAGAGTTGTGAGAGGTGTATTCAGTAAAGAAGATACTGCTGGCCAAGAAGCAGGAGACTTTTTCAAAGGTTACCTTCCATTCTGGGGGCCTATGGTCAACAGTAGAAACCTGCGTCAACTAACACGGGTAGTTGAATCCACCATTACCGAAACTGCGGGTGCCCTTAGTAACCTAACGGCTGAGCTTCAAGCGGATCGCCTCATGACGTTGCAGAACCGTATGGTTCTTGATGTGTTACTTGCAGATCGAGGTGGGGTATGTAAAATGATCCAATCAAGTTGCTGCGTTTTTATCCCAGATAATGCGCCAACAGTATACAAGGCCATCTCTAAGTTACACAAAATCTCCGACTCCATTCATGTAGAGGAAGGTGACTGGTCACTTATGGGATGGTTCTGGAATCTGTTATCTGCATGGGGGTGGAAGGTTCTAATGGTCATTGGTGTTACGTTGGTATTTTTATTCTCGTGCTGTCTCATTATTCAGTGTGGCCCTGCCTTATGTAGCGTTTGTGTTTCATCATGCATAAGAAAACCACTTGTTTCCAGAGATGCGCCACGGGATAGAATAATGCTACAACAACATATCAGTGACCTGATGAACATAGAACTGGACTCTGACATAGAGTGAGTTATTGCCTATGTAAGGGCAAAAGGACGGTCTGAGGTTCTGTAGCGATCCGAACCCGTGAATTCGGTATCGTAGTACTGACACGATTTTGGTACCAATGAACCGCAAATGATCCATTGTATACGTGACAGTGTTTTCGCTGCGCAACTATCATGAATTCACTGAGAAATAGGGCATTCTGTCGTAAAGCCATGGCATCCATTTTAGTTACGGCATCCATCTTGTTTCTTGCCCTCACATAGTCAATGAACGGACGATGACCCCGGCAGAGTCACCTTGTTAAGGACACGTAAGCTCGAGCCCGAGAAAGGCTGACGCTGCATGACTAAGCAGAATCAAGCTGCCTCCCTTGCCTGAGGCCAGTCCTGCTATACTGGTTCTCGTTTCCGTTGTCCTGACTGAAAGGCCGAAGACGATTGCCCTGCCCGTTTATGATCCATAAACACCTCTTATCCTACATTTCAATCCTTTGCACCTGGCGCTGCTCCTTTCCTTCTGGGCTTTTACAATGGGGAGGTTACGATTTTTATGATGGGGAGGATCGGGCGAAGAATGGAAAACTGTCGAGAGGACCTGATCGAATACCGAGAACCTGCAACTAATCATTGTTTGATATTTATTTATTGTCTGTTTGGGATACCGGGCTGGGCATGAGAAATATTTGTGTAATGTTGCCCCGAGACATTTTTCTTGTATTTAAGAAACGACCCACTTGATACAATTTGAACAGTCTCGTAGATTCTGCCTCTGTGTGGTTCCTATGATTTCTGTGTCCCTGCAGTAAATAAACCTTGGTCTTTGACGCCGCCATCGAGAAGCCCGTGTCTCTGTTTATTTGAGCACCGAGACAGGAGGAACTCAGGGGTCTTCGGGTGTTGTTTCCCTGACACCTCTGGACTCTTAAAAGTCCAGAACCTCATGTCACCTACCAAACTTGCACATCACAAAAGCCCTTCCTGAACTTACTCACAAAGATTTTGACACTAATCTTTAGTGTCACCAGACAAGCTAGGGCAAGATCAGGGTTGAAGAGGATGCCTGGAACTTCAGGGAGGTGGAAACCTCCAGAACTTTCTCCTACTTCAAAGTGGGCACCAGGTATAAATAATGGACTCTAAAACCCAAAACATCAGTACACATTTGGACCTGTGGAGGACTCAGGAGAAGGACTGCTGTGCTTCTTTTCTGCAAGATGGACTGCCACTCTGTGTTGTCCTGCTGCTTGAGTGAAAAGGACTGTACCTGCATCTTGGCCGCAGGACCACAACAGTGACTCCAAGGGCTAGTTGGCTGGCCTCCTGAACAGAGCCACAGGGACAGAACAGGCTCCAGCAACCTTGTACACAGCACCAGGACTCTGTCAGATGTTATTCCTATCCTTCCAAATGGGTCCACACCAGTTGGTCCAAGCAGAACTGGCACAGTGTGACGTATCACATGGTCAAACTGCGTATTGGAACCGCTGTGCAATCCATCCCTGATGCAGGACTTTGCATCCCAGCCCCACAGCTTATCGAAACCACTGTTGCATGATGCATCCTCAACGCAGGCCATGTCATCGCAAGCCCATCATGGCAGTATCCTCAACGATGACACGGGACTCAGCATTTCCAGCCCCACAAGCTCTTCGGAGCTAATTGGTGCGTGACGCATCTTCGACAGAGGACTTCACATTGCAGGTCCCTGTTAATGACATCCTCGATGACAAAGCAGGACCTCTCTTCGTGGCTCTCAGGAACCACCTTAGTATGATGCATCTCTTTACCTGGACCTCTCATCACCTCTGCTGTGCGATGAATCCTCAACGCAGGATCTCGCAATGCTCCGCAACCAGGATTTAATGTACTCTTGTTCAGCAGGCCTAACCTGGTCCCTGTATCCAGCTCACTCCATCACAGTCAGCCTTAACATGTGACTTTGTCCCAATGCAGCGCAACGACATAACCACAGTTGAATGTTTGTGATGCTATTTTCACTTAAGTCTTTAAAATAGCACTTTTGTCATTTTGGACTTAAAATATTTATTAAAATATACTCTATTTTTCATAATTTATGTGGGATTTTTCTTGTGTTGTGTTTCACTCTATTTCTGTTTGGACTGCTGCATAAATACTTTATACATTGCCCCTGAGTTAAGCCTGATTACTCTGTGCTAAGCTACCCGAGGGTTGAGCACGAGTTAATCAAGTTAATTATGGTTTGCTTGTGACTTCACCCTTACAAGGATTGAGGTTGCTGTTTGTGTAGGTTTTCATAACCCCCTTAACCAGTAACACTGTTTCTTAAACATGTCATAAAGAAGAATATGAAGATTTGCTGGGTCTAAGGTAGCAGGATGAAGTTGTTATTAGTAGACACATACTGACTTGACATGAGACAATTTAAGGAAGTGTGAGATATAAAATATCATTTATTTTACGTAAGCAGTTGGGGTAGAAGTAGAAAAAGACGGCCCGTAAGGAAAATACCAATAATGGAAAGGTGCATTAGTTACCAAGATTATCCTTATAAGCTTAAACTTTCAATTTCCGAAATAATACATGAAAACTACTATAATCGTGCTACTTCTTTTGAGATATTGGGTACCTACATGGCACAAATATCATCAAGGTACATAGCTGTGGAGTTAGGAATAGTAAATCTATAGTTTTTTTTTTTTTTTTTCCTTTTTCAAAAAACCTTTATTCAGCATGATTACACATTACACAGCCTCATGCCTACAACCATCAAGTGGCCGGCGGCCTGGTACGAGGGTGGAGTTTAGAGTTGAACACAGCTGCCTGCCTACAACCCTCTAGGGGCCGGCTGCGGCATATGAAACAGTGATAATAGGATGCAAACTCGAAGAACAGGTCATATCTATCGTGGAAGACTGCACAGTCAGTAATCGTTTCATAGTAGTATATCTCGGGCGTGTAAAGGCGACTGTCAGTACTGTGTAATGTTACTCCCTCCCTCCCCCTCCAGCACACAGCGCAACATAGCAGTACCATGAGATACATCCATGCCGGAAAACAAGAGAGGTAGAGGGGGACCAAAGTCTCATTGCGTGGTGACATCCCAATAATCCCCGCCTCCTCAGTTGGGGTGCAGCCTCAGAATGAACTGCATGAAAACCTAATGTTGATGAGGTGGAAAGAGTGAGTTATATCTGAGGGTGTGACAACAGATACGTTTGAAGGGGACCCCAAATGTCAATTGGCCGGGATGCGGAAGGGAGGAGTTCTGCGTATAGAAGTACATTGTCCTGACAATGAACCATGTCGTTGATCCAATCCTTAAATTTGGGAGCTCTACCCCTCCCCCATCTACAGGCTACGAGTCTCTTAGCCATGAGAAGGGCGATAGTGACAAATCTATGGACCGGCTTCTTAATAGTTTTGGTGTAGCCTAATAGTGCCTGCGTCGGAGAGGGTACAAGAGGGACGTCAATCATTTCGGAAATGCCGGAATACACATGTTGCCAGTAAGAGGCTAATTCACGGCATCCCCATGCCGTATAGTAAATCTATAGTTCCCTATATCCACTTATCTTTCGCTATTTTGTCCCTCAAAATTATTACGCCACAATATTGTTGGTCTTGATATTGAGCAGTACAATCATTTGGTAGATGTGAGGATATAGACTGTATTATATGGTGTGGTGGTGCAACCTCGCTATGTAATACACTTACCAATTCCTTTAGGACCCTTAGGTTTAGTTTGTCAAACCTTCAGCACCACTCTGGGTAGCTATGGCTCTGAGCACCAAGGCTTACACAAAGGAGCAAGTGTAAAGCATTTAAACAGCACCAAAACTATTAAAGAAGAAATCGATAAGACACCAAAGAAATCCGACACCAATTTATGAAAATAGACTGTGTTTTCAAGGATTTTTATGACACTAAAACAAAAAAGATCCACTGGGGGGTTCTGGAGATAAAGAATTTACAAGATATAGTCAATCAAGTTATTTCTCTCAATTGCGAATAAGCATTGGCAAAGCCAACACATTTGACACTTCAAAACGTTTTCACTAACAATTGTGGGCAAGTTGGAATGTGGTCACTTGGAGTCACATTAGGCAACTAACTCCAGTATGGAGCCAGTCAGCGGGACCAGCAAGATCCTCAGAAACAGTTATCTCAGCAAGGGGAGCAGTGTTCAGTCAGTTCCGCTGCTTTTATCCTTTGCAGGTCTTTCCTATGAACGTGGTCCTGACGCAATGGTTGAAGGATGTTCAAATTATGCTGTCGATGTGATGTGGTAGATGGGGGTCTTGCTGCGACTACTCCTTGGTCCACAAAGTGAGTAAGGCGGTCCTGGTCACATTGTCAATGTACATTGAAGTCCTCTTGATGCTGGCAACAGTCCAGTCGGCAATGGACTACCAGTTGGCCAGTGTCGCGGTCATGTCCTTCCTGAGTCAATAACTCATCCTCTGGAGGCCCCAACTTCACTCCCACCTGGCTTGGTGAGCTCAGGTGCAACTTTGAGAGTCAGGGCCAAGTACCAGGTGCTGCATGGTGGCGGTAGGTGCTGGAGTGAGGATTTTGGGCTACCAACTTGCCCCAGCAGGCTTCTCAGCTGTTGTGTCCCTGTGCTGTGAACAGTAGGCCATGTTACTAACCCTTGCAGTCTCTTAGTTTTGGATGGGCTCTGGAGATGATTTCTACTTGAGCAGGATACAGCCGGCACAGTCCCTCTCCTTTGCTAGCCAACAGGTTCAGAAGGTCTAGTCCTTGCTTGGGCAGCCTCTCTCTGCTGGTTCCATGGTTCAGCAGGGCAGTCCTTCTTTGGTCCTTCTTCCAGTTCAGTCGGGATCTGAGCTAGGAGGGCCAGGAGAGCACTACTAATGCTCAGAAAATGAGCTCAGGATAGGATGCTGTTGGCAGCCAATGGGCTACCAGGTTTCCTCCCACCTAATGACCACTTTAGGCAAAGTGTAGCATCTTGGCATCCCAGGATGCCCCATTCTTACTACTTCCAATATAGCAGGATCCCTCACCCTAGACCAGCCCAGAAATGCGGCTACCAAGGGGACTACACGTCCCTGGAAAACCGGTTTGGCAACTGGTTTCCCCTCTCCTGTCCCAAGTGCTAGCCTGTCTGCCTAGAAAATGGAGCAGCCCTGCTCTTAAGTGGTACCCATGTGTACTTCAAAGGCAACTTCTCCTATGAAACTTGCCTTTTGGGCCAACACCTGTGTTGCTTCCTACAGGAAGGAGGTGACACCTCCTTCCAGAGCAGGCCCCTATTGGATTCTTTCCTGGGAATCATTAGCATGTCTCCCCAGGAGGGCAGAAAACTGCCTCAGCAACAAGCCCCTGTGTTCAACCAGTATGGGCACAGGGGACTAAAGGCAAAAAAATTGCACAGTGCAGCTTGTTACATACATTTTGACCTGAGAATCAAGTTGGGCTTAATGTAAAATGTGGTTTGGTACCTTGGATGATCCCCTTTGGTCGCACCATTCCAGAGTTTGCACAGCTGAGGGGTCACCGTGTAACTCTGGACTGCCAATTTTCCCACATAAAAATGACAGTGCCGCGTTTTCACTGTCAGAACATGTCAAATTGCATGTTCTAACCATGGAATATGTTGCACTCTGACATAGGACTTGATAGACCTGCCATAGGGGTGACTTACACATATACTAGGGGGAAGTATGGCTTTGCCATTGCTTTAAATGTAAAAGTCAGACCAGCACTTAAAACTGCTTTTCCAGCCTGCAAATGACTGGCTGAGAGTCTTGTTTTACTTGTGTTCCACCCAAGGTGGCATAACCGGTGCTGCAATCCCCGGGGTGACCCTCGAACTTACATACCATGTGTACCATTTACTAGGGACTTACATTTACTCAGCCAATTGGGTAAAAGTTAATTCAACAATCAAAAATGTAAGGGTAAGGGCAGAGGCACAGAGGTCTGGTTAGTAGCACTCTCAAAGTCAAAAAATCAGAAACATCAGTCCAAAGCTTGAGGGTGACCATACAAAATGAGGAATTTTCTTACAGTGGATTTGCTGTTTAAATCAGCATTGATGTTTATGCATTCTAGTCAACACGGTCAACAACTGTGGAAAAATTGGTCCCACTAACTATATTTGTTTCAGCTGTGTAATTTGCCCAATCTGGAATTGCTTAAATACACGGAACATGACCTGTTTATATTCTGTATCATCATCTGAAATAGGTGTTTGGTGTGAGTGCCACTAGGCTACATTTAATTGTATTTTGATTTATTCTTGGAAGATGGATTTTAAGAAAGAATTTGTTGGAAGTGTCAGCTTATCAGGTGCAGTGTTTGGAGAGCTTTAGCATTCCTTTAAAAAGGTGATTCTAATTAAAACTAGATTCTATCACCGGGTACTTTAGAGCTGATCAATAAAGAAAAGTTTTTCATGTCTAATGTAATTACTGTTTTGTATCTGTATCATTTTTCTAATCAAAGGAATGTATTATGGCACATATTGTATTTAAAACAGATGTTTTACATAAGAGAGATAACAATTCTGCCATCTGCAAAGCAATTTTGTGTATTTAAAAAGACAAACATAGCGCTTGAAAGGATGAGTTTCTTAAATGTTACTGATTGAAAGGACTCTGTAATGAGGATGTATCATGTCCAGTTTACTGCACTAAAATTTTAAATAGACTTATTCAGGAAGAGACTGGCATAAACCATGTGTTATTATCACTGCATATATAATTAGGACTGAACCATGCCTCTACTTGGGTTAATACTGCCACCAATCTTGCAGGAACAGGTAACATAATTAAAACACATAGAGACTGAAGATTCTTGTCATACAAGCTTACATGTGCGCACATTTAAATTCTTGAAAGTAAGCAGTACATAGCAGGGAACAAACAACTTTATTGGGATACCCAGACATTTGTAGTATCATAATTAAATAATAAAGGTTTTCCATAATTCTAACATAGTTGACATGAAAATATTTCCAGAGTGGTAACACTCAATCTTACATCCAAATTACATTTACAGTTGCTTACATACAACAACAGAAACCAACACTCTATTTCAATCTTATTAATCATAATGAGTTGCCAAGGCCATTTTATAAATTATCTCATGGAAAAATCTCTCATTTTATTGGTTTAATACTAGCATATAGAATTGTAGCTGAGTTACAGTGACTAACAGGCAAGGTTTTGATAATGCTATTCGGAACCTCATGGCTAAAAACATCCCAGATATTCACTCTTACCCACCTACAATTTCAATTTAAATATGGCTCACTCAGATCATCTGCTCCTGGTTTCAATAGCTTAGCCGGGATACAGGAGTCACCGGGAAGCCATAAACAACATGATCTTAGCTGCCTCAGTCCCCTGCCCAACTACTCTCTGGCAATCAAACTCCCTGCTCCCATATATGAAAAAATACCTGGTGCCCTTGTAATGATTTCCCTTTTGGGCCCACTTTGGTTCTCCCTTTTTAGCATATTAGATGTTTTAGGTTGCTCCTGCTTGCACAGCCGCACATAACACTTTTTTTTTTGTGAGAATATTTTAGAAATGCATTGTACATATTGTTTTGTATTCAGTGCTTCTTCTTGGGTTTAGTCTGCAAATTTAATACATGGTTTCTTAGAATATATAACACCATATTGTACTGTTTTCTGTTCAGTCAGCAACAGCTCCTAACATTCTAGACATAACACGTCAGTGAAGCTGTGGCTTTCCAACACAATAGTTTTATCATATAAACTGTGTTTTGTTCCTTTATGGGCAGAGAGGACAATTTCTTCAGAGACACGTTTCCTAGAACAAACGCACACCAGGTATCACTAGTCTACCCCTTTGCTTACACAGTAAGGGCAGGCATAGACAGATAATTAGCCAGTAATGCTGATTACTTTGCTTAGTTGTATTTGCCTACTTATTGCAGCACATATGCTTCAAAATATACTATGATAGTTTCAATAAATGTATTGCAAATTTTCTTTAAGTCATTCCTTTATTTACTAAGGGCATGCTTGTGTGAGAGAGGAAAGATGATGATCTGTTTCCACTATTTCCTTGGGGACTAGAGGGTCTAGTTCTAGGTTTGCCAAAATACCTGCTCCTTTGGGAAAGTTAGATGGTCAGGTGGGACATTGTGAGCTTGCCAGAATTTGGGCCAACAAGCTCTGACGTGGTAAAGAGACACAGTCCCTACATTCTGAAATCTTGTCATCCCAAGGCAAAGTTATGCTTACTAGAAGAATACCTTCTCCGTGGCACTACCAACAATTGGTCAGGTACTTATTTAACAGGTCTCCTGAGTAGTACTTGTGTGAGCCCTGTGTACATTTACACCTCCTCCAGAGACATCTGTGGTGTTGTGGATTAATCGTTCACAGTATTTTAGGAAGTACTCAATTTTATTTGTTGGTTGCTCAAGCTTGAACCTTTACAAGGATTACCCATGTTAGTGTTTTCACGTTGTTTCCATTTTATTAATGGTGCAGCCACAGCCTATACCAATTGCTGACAATTGCAGACCTGCTGTCCATGCATATTCAAATTTACCTGGCCATGGCAATGTAGGTGGTGACATAATCTTCATGTTTGAAACCTACGATGCCTATAGTTTAGAAGTCTTTTATTCTTGGGTCAACTTTCCAGCTGTGAATACTAATAAGGAAACATTTCATGGATAAACTAATGTTGCAGCACTGCAAGCATACAGAGCATATCAGCTTTTAGAAATTCCACTTTCACATTGGGAACATCAAAATAGGTTCCGAGGTGACCTAATTCATGTACTTGCTCCTTTACACATGGGTCCCCTTAGTTATGAAAGGGCCACCTGGCCAGCATTAGCTGCTTATACACCATTCCTTAACCTACAGGGTCTCAATGTTAATGAGCTATAGCAATTATTCAGTGGCCTAGTTAGACTATAGAGACGCTTACCTCATTATGTTTTGTGCACCTTGATGGCTGTCCTGGCAAGGGCAGATTTAAAAGGGCACCTCAGTTGCCTGCATTACTGACAATAAGTCCTGTAATTATTAATTCAATTATGGGTAAAATTTAAACAAATCGTGAGGAAATTCCTTTTTGGCTAGCCCAAAAACATTTATCAAATCGAAGCTGTGTTTCCCCTTAAGGGACCACAAAACAAGCACAGAATATTGACTAGGTACTAACCCCGTGGAATGGTTCTCCAAATAGGTGACTGTAACACTTAGGGCACAGTCTTTGCTGCATTTTATATCATCACACATGGTACTCCATCTATGTCAGTCTTTCCAGAGGTATTAAATCAAATACAGAACGAGCACGGGGTAGCTGCTGTCTTGCATTTGGGGATGAAATTATTAGGAAACTTTCTTGTGATCTCTTCAATGATTATGTCTAACATAAAAGGCGAAGTGGCATCTTTGGCTATATGCAAGAGGCCTGCGCAAGTTGCACCAGCCTACCAGGAAAGTGAGCTACCTATAATTATTGCTAAAGTATTTACGTCTATAGGTCGCAATAATTTGGGGACCAGGCCAAATAAACCACAATTTAGCAAACCTGGTTTCGACGAGGAAACTACCAAGAAGAACCCGGAGGTTGTTGAAAAATGATGGGACAAACCCAAACATAAAGAAAAAGCTAGATCTCGAGGAGGTTCTCTGCAGCTGGAGCCCACTGACAGATGCTATACTTTGCTTGAATGCACACAATTGAAAGCACTCAATAGGTTTCAGCTTTCAGATACTTGTACTTCTCGTTCCTTTCGGGAATCAACTGGAAAACACTACGCGAGAAGAGGGCATTCTGAGCGCAGACAGGAACAGTATGATCGTCTGATGTGAAGATAAAGAAGGATGAGAAACCTCCTAATTTTAAAATCCCAATTTCAGAAAAAGAAGGTTACGGCTTTAACTGCAAATGATGCCACAAACAATGAGAACTCTTTTGCTGAACAGGTAGTGACTCTCTAGGGTAGCACAGCAGCGAAAGCAACTCATCAATACATTGCAGTTTTAACCCCGGAGAGGCACGTAGCCCTCCAGACAGATTATATAATAAGAATATACAAATTGAGGGTGACATACAGAGCACCATTCGGGTAATATTCTGGGAAACTGTAAAATTATCACATGACACTCTCTTAGCAGAGGTCAATTCGCCCCCGGAACTTCCCAACAAGGTGAAGATGTACTATTACCATATGTTTCTGCACTTGTCCCTGATGAGATCAAACAAGCGTGTGCTGCAGAACGGACTCTTGCACTATCCCCAGCTTGATATAGCAATCATGTCAGCTGGGATAAGAACTCGCCTTGTCATTTATTACCCATAAGGCCACAAGTTTAACCACAATAACAAATAAAACAGGACGCTAAAGCACATCTTAGAGAAATACTCTCACAATTAGAGTACCAGTGAGTCATTGAATACTGTGCTTCTCAAATAAATAATCCCCTTTTTAGGTCTCGGCTAGACAGCGCGCATGCGCTGTCTCTCCGAGACCTCAAGTATGTTATATGCAAATCCGCCTATTGCCCGGTAATTTCTCCTTCCGTTTGCAATTTGTTGGTCGTTGGCCTAGCTCCTGTTATCGTGCTTTTTAGTGACTGTTGATCAAATACTGACTTTTGTTTAGTCCGGAAGCAGCAGCGCCTAACTACTGTTTTCGTCCGCTTTTTTTTATCATCTGTGTTTGAGGGGGAGCTTCCTTTTACATACTTACTTCAATAGATAATGAGACAGTGGTGTTAATTGTTTATTTGGAGCTCCTTGTTTAAGATGGATTTACTTTTTTTTGTTACTAAAACGCGGGTGCCGAGATTACTTCAAAAGCAAAGAAATGGGAAAAAAACACCTTTTTTGTATTTCTTTACTTTTAGGCAATCGCCGCACCCGCGCTTTAGCTAATGATGATTACAGCTAAAGCGCGAGTGTGGAGAGTGTAACAAAGTCAACAAATAGAAACAAAAAGGCGTGGCCGACATTTATTTTTTATTTGCTTACTTTTGTTACAATCGCCGCACTCGTGCCTTAGCTGTAAACATTATATAAGCTAAAGCGCGAGTGAAAAGGAGAGGAATTAGTCTAAAGCTGCTTAGTGTGGGTGGTCTGCGCTGGGCTCTTCAATAAAGGATTTTTGATGCATGGTTAGGTGGATTTTTGGGTATGTATTTGGTGCGTGATAAGAATGCAGGTTATTTGTGTGGCATCGGTGTGTAGTATTTGCGATGGAGGGTGCTGTGGTTTATAATAATACATTGGTTTTTAACTTCTTTCATGTTGTACTTTTAACCTTTCTAAGAGTTGCATCGCGAGTGATAGCTTCAAATAGGCTGTAGAGAGTCGTGGATCGGTTATGTGGCGTGTGCTGTGTGTGCGATGTTATGTGTTTAATGTGTGAGTGAGAATGATGGGTGCTGTAGTGGGTTGTAGAGTTTAAGCGTGTGGGGTGTTCATGTTGATGGTGAATGGATTTGGTGTGTGGCAGGTGTGGGGTGCATGTATGTGTGCTTGTGTGAATATATCAGGGTTTATAAATGATGCAGTAGATGTGGTGTGTGTAGGACGAGTATGTACATTTGTGTGGAAAGTGTGGAGTTTATGTTCGCATTTGTCGTTGTGTTTGCGTGAGTGTCGGCGTTGCGTGTGTTGATGATTATGGTAGGTGTGGAGTGTCTGTTTTGTTTTGTATATATGGATTGCATGTATGGATGCTTGAGTCTATGGGTGGTAAAGGTGTTTTGTTGGGAATGGAGTGGGTAGGGGCTGCTGCCTCCCTCCCAGGACCTCTTATAAGGACTGGTGCCAACTAGTTGCGGCTCAACCAACCCTGGGTGTCGGTGCGGCAATAGGTGAGCATGTGTCGAATTATTCCGTACACATTCCACGCACCAACTACGGCAATGGTGTTTTTCATACCCCCTAAATAAACCACATTTGCAGATGGATTTCTTCTGTGCCTGACACTACACTCCCATTAGATCCCAATTATGTGCTATACAGCTAATTACCAGTGAACAACAAACCACGGCACAGTTCACCCTGTACTCCCCTCCCTCGCACTAACGCCCTGCCCCAAAAAGTAAAATGGTTTCTGAAGAAGACTCAAGGCATAGCATGGCAAATAAATTGTACTCAGAAAAGACAAACGAGGTGGAATTTGAAAAAAAAAACACAATTGCACAACTATTTTGATGTGTATCTACTAGTCACTGCAATTACTTTAATGTTTGGGAGTTTGTGTTATCCTAAACATTCGCAAACATTTTTTGGGTCTGCCACCATGCACGGCTGTCAATTGAAGTTGAAAACAAACACACTCTTTAGCGCATGTTGCCCCCCCATCTCCCCATATGCAGGAGCACACATGCCTCCCGGGGCTGCCTAAAATATAGTATTCCTCGTGGTTCCTCGCCACGCTTTAATTGTGTTCTTCAAGGATAACACAAACTCACAGACATTAAAGTAATTGTAGTGATCAGAGAGGTGGACTCTCGCTCTTCGGGGAGTTTGATGTCTGTGTCAAATGAATGTGTTTCTGGAGTGAGACGGATTTCGGCTTCTAGCCACTGGCAAAGTTGGCGGCATCAGTGAAGTGAGGGGGAGAGGTGCGGCGAGCCTGGCAGAGCTCTGCTGCCGAGACGAAAGCTGATTGACGAGGTGGGGGAAGGGGAGGAAAGGGCACAGGGCCTCCAACAGGGGTTCAGTGCCAGAGAGCTGGGCGACTTCCAGGAAGCCGCAACATGAACGTCATTTTTATCGGCCTTGTAAAGATGAAAAGCGGAGTTGAACCTGCCAGACCTTTAAATTTCGCATTTGAAGGCTAGGGCGAGTGCTCAGGTAATGAATGCCCAAAAACAAAGTCTGTTTTCGGCAAAATACGCAACACTGTTTATACTTCCTTTTTGTCACTGCTCGGAGTTGCGGGCTGAAAAGGAGTGTTGGCACTGGGGCTCACGTAACCACAAAAACGTGAGTTTTTTTGACAGATTTCTAGTGTCTAAGATTATTATTTTAAAATCTTTTTCTTTTTTTCTGATCCCAGTTTATCCTGTACCAAAGATCAGGGGCCTCATGTAGGTAGCCAAATACCGGTCGGTAACGGCCGATTTTCGGTAATTATACCGTTACCGACCGGTATTTTGGCTGTTGGTATGTAGGGGGAGAATTTCTGTATTCAGAATTTACCGAATCGGTAAAATTACCGAATCGGTAAAATTACCGATTCGGTAATTTTACCGATTCGGTAAATTCCGAATACAGAAATCAGATGTAGGGGGACTGTTTTGGTGTTGTTTGGAGTCGGTATTTACCACCAACTAATAGTTGGTGGTAAATAAAGTATGGATGTGTAAAAGCATGTTATAGCGCTTAGAAGTGTGCAATGTGGCAGACATACATGCCCTTAGGGCATGTATGTGTGCCACATGTGCACACATGGCCGAATCAGGGGTGCAACAGGGTGTCAATGTGACACCCTGCCACCCTTGCATGTGCTCCCCCATTACCGAATCGGTATTTACCGATTCGGTAATGAGGCATACCTTCCCATCAATGGGAAGGTATGCCTCATTACCGATTCGGTAAATACCGAATCGGTAATTACCGAATTATTCCGATTCGGTAATATTTACCGACCAATTACCTACATAGCATTTACCACTTCATAAATACCGAATCGGTATGATTCGGTATTTATGAAGTGGTAAATGCAAGCCCACCTACATAAGGCCCCATATGAGGTAAAAAGGAGCAATTAATTTGTTTTTTTTGGGCGGATCCGCGAAATCCTCCTGGCACTGCTTCTCTGTGGGTGTCAGCCAAATTTGCATTGCATGTCTTTAGCCACTCCTTGATCACTCCTCTTTTGCATATGCAACTGAGGGTATTTTGTACTTCCAACCCTGTCGCTATCCGGTATACATGCAGCCTGCGACTGGTGTACATTAATCTGTGGATGCAGAAGTTACGCTCACTCAGAGTATTACTTACACGCAGATCAGGGTAATCACACTTCATATTGTCTCGCAGTTTCTGCCGATGTTCCAACTTGTGCCTTTTGTGAATTGCATTTAACCGGACATGACATAAAATTAGAGCAAGTCTGTTTTACAGTAAAGGGAGCTTACATACTCATTCATTCCTCGTCCAGTTCTTTACTATATGCACTATGACAAGTGAGGCCTCACCCCTACCACATATAAGCATAAGCACAACTATGTTTTACTCTAAGGCACTGCTCATTGCCTCACACATGATGACATAAGTTACATCATCAATGACATTATATATCAAGCTCCATTAACATTTTTCATAACATTACTTTGGGGAGGCAGGGTATGGGATTTTTGAATAAGCTTTAACATTAGTTCCATCTGTGCACAAACTATTTAATCACTAAATTGGTATGCTTTCTTCTCCATGGCTAAATACTCAAAAGGTCCCAAAGGCGAGACCGATTGCATTGCAAATGCTTGTTAATCTTAAAATCACATCTTTCCTATCGTACAGTCTTAGTATATAGACGTTTTAATAGTCATACGTGCACATTTGCAATATAGAATACACACATTGCGCCACTTATAATATAGTCTGTACACAAAGCAACCTTGGATATTTTCAATGTTTTTTTCTGCCAAAATATAGTGCCTGAAAGCAGAGATTGGACTGCCTTCTCGGTGCTTGGCTTTCACCATTGCTTTTCTCGACTTCCCATGTGGTATAGGAACAGTCCATGACTGTTTGCTGTCCACATTGTGTCAATCCTACATGATATTGAACCAGCTGCATTGTCCTATGTAGATGATATCTACCTGACAGATGATGAGCTAAGCATACACATAATCTGGCTACAAATTCAGCTTTAAGACATCTAATATAGCATTTCTAAGTGTCCTGTTTCTAGGATACAAACTTACCCATGAGTGAAACATTTTTGCACCACACTTCCTGAAGAAGTGTGCTCTACTACAGCTATCAAATACTCTAAGGAAACTGCAATCCTTGTTAGGATTCTTTAATTTTGGCAGAACTTGCATACTTGATTATGCATAACACATTAAATCATTGTATGAATTAATTTATCCTGATTTTTCCAATTCACATTGGACATCAGAATATACAGACATACTCCGATTACTACAATCTGACATGCTTACAACACGCCACTTAAATACATGTGAAATTACTGCAAACCTGGACATTCATTTGGTCACTGGTTTACATAAATCACCTTTAATGAAGGTGAAACAGTGCCTACTGCTTATAAATCGCATTTATATTCCAATGCGGAAATGCATTTTCAATCCACTGAAAAAATACTGACTGCAGATGGTGATACTTAAAGAATGGCCACTTGCACAAGGGAAATGCATATTGTTGTATCTCCCATTCAAGCCTTAGAGGCTGTCAGGATAGCTGAGACTCAGAGGCGATTCCCTCAGGAACAGATGACTTAGACCCAAATCCCCCGAACCAATGCCCGCGACAGGTGAATAACAACTGTCACTAACTTCAGTCAGGGGGAAAGGGGAATTGGAAGACAAAAACAAAGAGAGACAGGCCTCTGGACACTAACTCCTCTTTTCTTCTGGAAGGAATCCTGCAAGATAAATACAACAATTACTCTTTCCAGTACTAACTTCCTGTATGTACTCTCACCCAACTCCTCCCCCTTTACCTGTGTCCTGAATGCGGCTAGCTACTTTCTATATTGTCTTGTCTGTAATTACTTAATTAATCTGATTGACCAGCAGAACTTCGCCAGGACTTCCGACTCGCTGCTCAGTTGAATGTCAGAGAGTTTGGTTTGTTACCAGACTACTAACTTGAGTAGAGAGTCTACTCCACCATGGATATACAGTTCAAGAGTTCCATTCAAGAAAAATCATTGAAGTGTAGTATCGTCACTCTATTAAGAATGTGACTCTCAATCAGTTCTTTAGTCTTTTAAGTCTGGTTCATTTTATAGAATACTTTCCTCAGGAGAGTTTCAATCTTTTCCAAAAATTAAAGTCTCATGTGCACACCTTGACACCTCAGCGTTGAAAACGGCAAATAAACAACTGGACACGATTACTTGGGAATAGGTGGAGTTCTTCTCTTGACAGAAGACACTCCCAGGATACCACTTCTTCACTACCTCACCCGGATACTAGGAACCTTTGTAGTAAGTGTCTCTCCTCCTCGTGCTGCTCGCAGAGAGACTTTTCTGCTGAAAGAAGGTTACTTCATTAACATACTGTATCTTAATATCTTTACTAAAATACACTCTCTCGCTTCCCTCCGAATTCACTGTGACTCAAGAATAATTTCCTCAAAGAATTTAGCCAAGTTGACGCGAAGCACAAGGACAGCGCGTCCTGTCAGAAGTAGCTCTGCAGTTGAAGTGCGCCGCGCGAAAGGCGCGCAGGCGCGTTAGTCTCTCACCACCGTTCCTGGAGAGAACAACTAGACCGCGCACCTCCACAGAAAGTGGGCGCAATCCGGTTTTGTCCCTCAATGGCGGAACGCCTTAATTCCAATAGCAGCAAGCGGAGAGAGGCTCTCCCACCAGGAGTCAGTCTTCTCCAACGTGGATATTTAATAGCAGGCAAGCTCACACATTTCCTGAGATGGCCATTGGAGCCTTGTGAGGGGTTCCTGACAGTACTCCCCACCAAAACACGTCCCTCCAACCTAGGCTTTGATGGATGGGCTCGATGAAATTCTCGAATAAGTCGTGGAGCATGAATATTGGTATGAGGCTCCCACGACCTTTCCTCTGGACCAAAGTTCTTCCAGTCAACCAGATAATACAATTTACCCTTCCTAAAGGTAGAATCTAAGATTTTATGTACTTTGAATTCTTCTTCAGAATCTACTAAAACTGTCTTGGGTACAGGACGAATTCTTAAATTAGGTGGGCTCTTCTTAATCAAAGAGACATGAAATGCTGGATGTACCTTAAGATAGGAGGGTAAGTGAATCTTTACTGTTACTGGATTTAACATCTTTTCAACCTTGAAAGGACCAATGAATCGAGGTTGAAACTTACGATTTTCTTTTAATTTTAGGTTCTTAGTAGATAACCAGACCTGATCTCCTGGACTAAACACTGGACTCACTCTTCTTTTCTTATCTGCGTGGCACTTATAAGAAGCCTTAGCCTTAGTTAAATTCTCTTTAACTCGTGCTATAGAGTCCTGCACTCCCGACACAAACTCTTCTACCGCAGGGACTGGACTTTCCTCTTTCTCTAATATTAAACTCGGGTGTCTACCGTAATTCAAGTAGAAAGGGGTGTTCCCTGTGGAGGAGTGCTTTGCATTATTGTAGGCGAATTCAGCTGCCCAAACTAACTCTGACCACTCTGACCTTTGATCTAGTAGATAGAGACGAAGGTACTGTTCTAAGTCTTGGTTGACCCTTTCCGTTTGGCCGTCAGTTTCTGGATGGAAACTAGTGGAATAGCGAGCATCTATTCCTAACTTCTTGGTGAAGGCCCTCCAAAAATGTGAAACAAATTGAGTGCCCCGGTCTGAAATCAAGACTTTCGGTACCCCATGTATTCTTACTATGTGCTGGGAAAACAACTGAGCCAGTTGAGAAGCAGTTGGAATCTTTTTTAGGGGGACAAAATGTGCCATTTTGGAATACACATCTACCATAACCAAAATGGTTGTGAACCCTTGACTTGAGGGAAGATCAACTATTAGGTCCATAGAGACCGTGTGCCATGGATGTGGTGGAGTCGGCATTGGCATCAACTGTCCCTGAGGCGCCCTCCGATCTGACTTCCCTCTTAAACACCTCTCACAGGTTGACACAAACTGTCGTATCTGCGGTCTCATCCCTGGCCACCAGAAATTTCTTTCCACCAGTTCCACTGTCTTATGAATTCCTTTATGTCCTGCAAGCAAATTATCATGGCAAGATCTCAGAGCCTTTTCTTGAAGTTCTACTGTAGGAAGAAATAGACGACCATCCTGGTAAGGAAGGTTCTCCTTTATTTCTCTACCTTCTGCCTCTTGAGTCCACTTGATCATTTCGCAGGTTGTCATAGCCTTTTTGATCTCCATCGAGAATTCCCTAGTGTTGGTGGCCGAGACAATCTTTTCCTCCGGAATGATAGCTTGAGTCTCTCTAATGTATTCCTGAGAATCTGAGCCGATTCGAGAAAGCGCATCTGCCTTGGCATTACTTGTTCCAGGACGAAAGGTTATCACAAAATCAAAATCAGCAAAAAATAAAGACCATCTTAGCTGGCGCGCAGTCAAGGTACGTGCAGATTTTAGAAATTGCAAATTCCGATGGTCTGTAAACACCGTGACTTTGTGTTTGGCACCCATTAAATAATGTCGCCACTCCAAGAAAGCACATTTCACTGCCAACAGCTCTTTATCAGCGATTGAATAGTTGCACTCGGGGGGTGTCAGCTTCCTAGAGTAATATGCCACTGGATGCAATTGACCAGTTCTTGGATGGCGCTGAGAAAGGATTCCCCCTAAGGCAACATCCGAGGCGTCTGCTTCAACATAGAATGGATCTTCTATCCTTGGGTGCAACAGGACAGGGGCTTGAGTGAAGGATTTTTTCAAAAATTGGAAGGCTTCTTCTGCTTCCACTCCCCAGACAAACCTGGCTCCTTTCTTCAACAATCGAGTAATGGGTGACACCTTGTGGGAGAAGTCTGGAATAAATCTTCTGTAGAAATTAGAGAAACCGGTGAAACTTTGGATCTCCTTCACATTTCTTGGGGAAGGCCATTCTTCCACTGCCTTAACCTTTGTAAAATCCATACTAACTCCTTCGGGAGATAGCACAAAACCCAAAAATTCTACCTTTTCCACGTGAAAAGCACATTTCTCCAACTTAACATATAAGTGATTTTCTAACAGTTTTGTCAAAACGGCTCTCACATGAAGCGGGTGTTCTTCCACGCTGTCCGAGAAGATCAAAATGTCATCAATGTAGACAAGTGCTATTCTATCCAAGAATTCTCCCAAAACGTCATTTACAAAATGCTGAAAGGCAGCGGGAGCGTTGCACAACCCGTAAGGCATTACCTGGTATTCACACAATCCGTATCGGGTTCAAAATGCAGTTTTCCATTCATCACCAGGTGCCACTCTGATTAAATGGTACGCTCCTCGTAAATCCAGCTTTGTATAGATCTTGGCATCCTTTACTTGATCCAACAACACGGAAATCAGAGGAAGCGGGTAGCGGTTCTTGACAGTCACCTGGTTTAAGGCCCTGTAATCGATGCAAGCTCGGAGATCTCCATCTTTCTTAGGGATGAAAAATAGGGGAGAGGAAACAGGAGATTGAGACGGGCGTATGAATCCGCTAGCTAGATGGTTATCCAAATAGGCCTTTAAGAATTGATTCTCCGTTTCCGTGAGTGCATAGATGCGACTGCAAGGCAGAACTGCTCCCGGCTCAATCTCAATCTTGCAATCATAAGGGCGATGTGGTGGCAACTTTTCTGCTTCGTTCTGATCAAAAACTGAAGACAGATCCTCATATTCCAAGGGAACTTCCTGGGTGTTCATCATGCAAATCTGAGCAGGTTGATGATGAACCAGATTTTGAACTGGTGTGTCAGCAATTGGTCTTGTCTGCTCTCCAAAACAGTTTTCCTTACAATAAGAAGAATCCATTACCACAGTTCGCCTACTCCAATCAATTCGGGGGTTGTGTTCCGTCAACCAAGGAAGGCCAAGGATCAACTGGAATTGTGGTGCATCGATTAAATTAAACGTTATTAGTTCTGAATGGCCTCCTAGTCCCGTTAACTGAACCAATTCTGTTTCATGAGTGATTGGACCGGAAGATAAATTGGTTCCGTCCACTGCTCGAACTGCTTCTATAAGTTGCTTTTCCACAAATTGTATTCCAATCCGCTGGGCGTACTTGATGTCACAAAAGTTCCCAGTGGCCCCAGAATCTATCATCACAGAAACCTTCCTAATTTCCTGGCCACGAAACTTCGCGGTAAGGGAAACCACCAAATGAGGGGCTGCAGACTGTAACGTATTCATTATTTGCTGTGATTCTTGAGCTGTCTTAATCGTTGCTTCGTCCCACGCAGCTCCATCTACGGGTGAAGCCGTCCTTTTCCCTGCTGGGGAGTCTTGGGCTTTTTTGGGCACTCCTTCACAAAATGTCCAGCCAATCCACAATATAAGCAAAGCTGAGCACTTCTTCGACGCTCTTTTTCCTCCTTGGTCAAAGGCCCCCTGACTGAGCCTATCTGCATAGGTTCTTCTGAAGAAGCACCTTCTGAAACCTTGGAACCTTCTGTCTTCATGCGATCAAATCGAGGAGGCGGAGGCCGAAAATCTTTTCTCCTCTCATTGCGTCGTTCACCCAGACGATGATCAAGTTGCAACACTAAATCAATAAGTTCAGATATCTCTGTAGGCCTCTGAGGAATTTGAGCTAAGGCATCTTTAAGCTCATCTTTTAAACCTCTGTAAAAAATGGAGCCTCTTTTTTCTTCTGGCCAATTCGTTTCTGCCACTAATTTGTTAAAATGAGCCAAATATCCGACCAAATCTCGATTCCCTTGCTTGAGGTCTAATAATTCATTATCAGTTGCTTGAGAGGCAGAACGTCGATTGAAAATTCGTGAAAACTCCACTTTAAAGGCTTCAAAATTGCACAAAACAGGATCATTTCGGGTGACCAAGGACATTGACCAGGCTGCGGCATCACCATTCAGATTCGACAGAATAAATGCCACTTTGCTTGATCCTCAGCAAAGATTACTGGGCGACACAAAAAATGCAATGAGCATTGGGTCATAAATATTTGAGCCTTGTTAGGGTCTCCACCATATCTTTCTGGTGGCGCCAAAGGAACTATTGGTGAAATGGAGTGAATGACCTGAGTGGAGATGTCAGACGTGGTGGAATTCCCTAAGAAGGATGATGTCCCCTTAAACCCTGAGCCTGAAGCTACCAACTCATCTAATCTCTGTCTAGTTTGTATGGACTCTTGACTAAATCTTTTAACCTCCTCTCTCAAAGATTTATTTTCTGCTAGGGTGCTGTTTAATTGCTCCTGCATACTATTTAAAATATTGGTTAAGGACTTTACATCGAAACCTTCCGCCATGCTGTCCAGGAGGGAATCTACAATCCTCAATGAAGAGGCTGGCACTTCAATCTGTCAGGATAGCTGAGACTCAGAGGCGATTCCCTCAGGAACAGATGACTTAGACCCAAATCCCCCGAACCAATGCCCGCGTCAGGTGAATAACAACTGTCACTAACTTCAGTCAGGGGGAAAGGGGAATTGGAAGACAAAACAAAGAGAGACAGGCCTCTGGACACTAACTCCTCTTTTCTTCTGGAAGGAATCCTGCAAGATAAATACAACAATTACTCTTTCCAGTGCTAACTTCCTGTATGTACTCTCACCCAACTCCTCCCCCTTTACCTGTGTCCTGAATGCGGCTAGCTACTCTCTATATTGTCTTGTCTGTAATTACTTAATTAATCTGATTGACCGGCAGAACTTCGCCAGGACTTCCGACTCGCTGCTCAGTTGAATGTCAGAGAGTTTGGTTTGTTACCAGACTACTAACTTGAGTAGAGAGTCTACTCCACCATGGATATACAGTTCAAGAGTTCCATTCAAGAAAAAACATTGAAGTGTAGTATCGTCACCCTATTAAGAATGTGACTCTCAATCAGTTCTTTAGTGTTTTAAGTCTGGTTCATTTTATAGAATACTTTCCTCAGGAGAGTTTCAATCTTTTCCAAAAATTAAAGTCTCATGTGCACACCTTGACACCTCAGCGTTGAAAACGGCAAATAAACAACTGGACACGCTTACTTGGGAATAGGTGGAGTTCTTCTCTTGACAGAAGACACTCCCAGGATACCACTTCTTCACTACCTCACCCGGATACTAGGAACCTTTGTTGTAAGTGTCTCTCCTCCTCGTGCTGCTCGCAGAGAGACTTTTCTGCTGAAAGAAGGTTACTTCATTAACATACTGTATCTTAATATCTTTACTAAAATACACTCTCTCGCTTCCCTCGGAATTCACTGTGACTCAAGAATAATTTCCTCAAAGAATTTAGCCAAGTTTACGCGAAGCACAAGGACAGCGCGTCCTGTCAGAAGTAGCTCTGCAGTTGAAGTGTGCCGCGCGAAAGGCGCGCAGGCGCGTTAGTCGCTCACCACCGTTCCAGGAGAGAACAACTAGACCGCGCACCTCCACAGAAAGTGGGCGCAATCCGGTTTTGTCCCTCAATGGCGGAACGCCTTAATTCCAATAGCAGCAAGCGGAGAGAGGCTCTCCCACCAGGAGTTAGTCTTCTCCAACGTGGATATTTAATAGCAGGCAAGCTCACACATTTCCTGAGATGGCCATTGGAGCCTTGTGAGGGGTTCCTGACAGAGGCTGTCACAAAAGCAAGCATTCCAAATCCTAAAGCCCTCCATCCTAGATGGATACAATGTCAGCAACCTTAACATCTGTGGGTGTACACTTTGTCTTTGACACGTCTTTACAGACACAAGAATTTCTTCAATGTGAGCATGTTTATCCCATGCCCAGCAATCTTTTACCAATTACCAGTATAAATATATTATTTATAGTGATTGTTCAGCCCAACCTGCTATAGGAACAATGTGCTGCAGGTGGCATGGCAAGCAAAAGAATGCTGGATTTAACCCAGAGCTCTTGACTGGGGGTGAATGTATGATTTATTCAGCATTCTGTCTATCACTTGTTTGTGTGGCACGTTTCGCCCTAAGTGGGATGGGTATGCCCAGACGTGGCACCTTGTTCACTGTGGCACTGGATTCAAGCTAGCCTGGCTAATGAGGGGTAATACCTCAAAACCGGTCCCAGGAAGCTTGTTTCTGGTCCAGGGAAGACCTGGCTTGGCAGTTCAGGTTGGACTGTTCCCATGAGGAGCAGGGTCAAGACTGATTTGCATATGGCTGGGTCAGAAAAAAAGTCAAAACATTCACCCCCAGTCAAAAGATCTGGGTTAAATCCATCATTCTTTTGCTCACCATGCCACCTCAGTTTAGACCTGGCCATATGAAAATCAGTCTTGACCCTGTGCCTCATGGGAACAGTCCAGCCCGGACTGCCAAGCCAGGTCCTCCCTGGACCGGAAACAAGTATCCTAGCACTGGTTTCGGGGTTTCACCCCTCTTCAGCCAGGATAGCTTGATTCCAGTGGCACAGTGAGCCCAGGACCCACGTCTGGGCATACCTGGTGCACTTAGGGCGAGAAAGCAAAAGACACACAATTGATGGACGGAATGTAGAACAAACTGGGGTGGCGTAGTGGGCAAAAGAACGATGGATTTAACCCAGATTGTTTGACTGAGGGAGAATATCTGCATTGTCAGCATTCCGTCCATCATTTGTTTGCTGTAACACTTTTTGCCCTAAGTGGGATGGGTATGCCCAGACGTGGGTCCCTTGCTCACTGTGCCACTGGATTCAAGATAGCCTGGTTGAATAAGGGTGACATACCCAGAAACTGGTCCCAGGATGCTTGTTTCCGTTCCAGGGAGGACCTGGCCTGGCAGTTCGGTCTGGACTGTTCCCATGGGGCACAGGGTCAAGACTGATTTGCATATAGCTGGGTCCAAACTGGGGTGGCATATTGGACAAAAGAATGATGGATTTAACCCAGATAGTTTGACTGGGGGAGAATGTGTGCATTGTCAGCATTCCGTCCATCATTTGTTTTCTGTAACACTTTTTGCCCTAAGTGGGATGGGTATGCCCAGACGTGGGTCCCTTGCTCACTGTGCCACTGGATTCAAGCTAGCCTGGCTGAAGAAGGGTGACATACCCAGAAACCGGTCCCAGGATGCTTGTTTCTGGTCCAGGGAGGACCTGGCCTGGCAGTTCGGTCTGGACTGTTCCCATGGGGCACATGGTCAAAACTGATTTGCATATGGCTGGTTCCAAACTAGGGTGGTGTAGTGGGCAAAAGAACGATGGATTTAACCCAGATCATTTGACTGAAGGAGAATGTCTGCATTGTCAGCATTCCGTCCATCATTTGTTTGCTATAGTATTTAATGTACGGCACTCCATGTCACAAGAAATGACAGATACGTCAGGAAACCTGATATGTCTGTTGGCACAAAAGTCTTGCATTGCTGCAGTTGTATTGCAAGCATGACGCAACTCCAGCAATGCATGGAGAAGGCCTGTGCCTATGGCAATGCATCACCCTTACGACTGCCATGTGGCAGATGTAAAGTTTCGATGCAGTGGCATCCTAGAAGTGTACTCTCTGGTTTTGTACGAGTGAAATCTCCAACTAACCATAACGTCCCTGAAACCTATGGTTTTTTCAGTAAATTTCAAAGGTTTTTTAAATGCTAATTTCTAACTATGCCTACAGTGGTAGGACATGTGCAGAAAGAGGAAGAAAGGTACAAACAGAAGCAAGAGAAATGCAGAAAGAGGCAACAGAAGTTTAGAAAGAGGAAAGAGGCAAGTGAGGTGCAGAAAGAAGCAAGAGCAGTGCAGAAAGAACCAACAGAGGTGCAAAAAGAGGCAAGAGGGGTGCACAAAGGGGTAGGAGAAGTGAACAAATAGGCAAGAGAGGCACCGAAAGAGGCAGGAGGTGTGCATAAAGAAGTAAGAGAAGTGCAGAAAGAAGCAAGAGAATTGCTGAAAGAAGCAGCAGAGATGTAGAACGAAGCAAGAGAAGTACAGAAAGAAGCAATTGAAGTGCAGAAAGAAGCAAGAGCAGTGCAGAAAGAACCAACAGAGGTGCAAAAAAAGGCAAGAGGGGTACAGAAAAAGGTAGGAGGGGTGCACAAAGAGGCAATAGAGGTATAGAAAGAGGCAGGAAGGGTGCAGAAAAAAGGTAGAGAAGTGCAGGAAGAAGCAACAAAAATGCTGAAAGAGGTGCAAAGGGTGCAGAAAGAGAAAGAGAAGTGCAGAAAGAAGCAACAGAGGTACAGAAAGTGGCAAGAGAGATGCAGAAACAGGCAGGAAAGGTGCAGAAAGAGGGAACAGGGGTGCAGAAAGAGGCAAGAGAAGTGCAGAAAGAGAAAAGATGGGTGCAGAATAAAGCAAGTGAGGTGCAGAAAGATGCAACAGAGGTGCAGAAAGACGCAAGAGAGGTGAAGAAACAAGCAATAGAAGTGCAAACGAGGCAATAGAATTGCTGAAAGAAGCAACAGAGGTATGGAAAGAAGAAAGAGAAGTGCAGAAAAAGGCAAGTGGGGTGCAGAAAGAGGCAAGAGAGATGCAGAAAGAAGAAAGAGAGGTACAGAGAGAGGGAAGACAAGTGCAGCAAGAGGCAATAGAAGTACATAAAGAAGCAACAGAGGTGCAGAAAGAGGCGAGAGGGGTGCAGAAAGAAGAGAGAGAAGTGCAGAAAGAAGCAAAAGAGGTGCACAAAGATGCAAGAGTTGTGCAGAATGAAGCCAGAAATATGCAGAATGAGGCAAGAGATGTGCAGAAAAAGGAAGAATGGTGCAGAAAAAGCAAGAGAAGTGCAGAAAGAGGCAAGTGAGGTACAGGAGGCAATTGAGTTGCAGAAACAGGCAAAAGGGGTGCAGAAAGAGGAAACAGGTGTGCAGACAGAGGCAAAACAAGTGTAGCAAGAGAGAAGAGGGGTACAGAAAGAGACAAGAGGGTTGCAGAAATTTGCAATAGAGGTACAAAAAGAACCAACAGAGGTGCAGAAAGAGGCAAGAGGGGTACAGAAAGAGGCACGAAAGTACAGAAAGATGCAAGATAGGTGCAGAAATGGTCAGGAGAGGTGCACAAAGAGGCAAAAGGGGTACAGACAGAAAGAGACAAGAGGGGTGCAGAAAGAAGGAAGAGATGTGCACAAAGAAGCAACAGATGTGCTTAAAGAGGCAAGGTGGGTGCAGAAAGAGGCAAGAGAAGTGCAGAAAGAAGCAACAGAGTGGCAGGAAGTGGCAATAGAGGTCCAGAAAGAGGCAAGAGAGATGCAGAAATAAGCAAGTGAGGTACAGAAAGAGTCAAGAGAGATACAGAAAGAAGAGAGTGAGGTTCAGAAAGTGGCAAGATAGGTATAGAAAGAGGCAAGATAAGTGTAGAAAGAGGCAAGAGAAGTCCCGAACGGGGGGCTTAAGGTACAGAAAGGGGCAGGAGAGGTACAGAAAGAGGCTCAAGAAGTGCAGAAAGAGGAAAGAAAAGTGCAGAAAGAGGCAAGAGAGGTGCAGAAGAAAGAGAGTGAGGTGCAGAAAAAGGCAAGGGAGGTGCAGAAAGAGGCATGGGAAGTACAGAAACAGGCAAGAGAAATGTACAAAAAGGCAAGAGAGGAGCAGAAAGAGGCAAGAGAGGTATAGAAAGAGGCAAGAGAAGTGCAGGAAGAGGCAATTGAGGTGCAGAAAGAGGCAAGAGATCTGCAGAAAGAAGACAGTGAGGGGCAAAAAGAAGAAGAAGAAAGGTGCAGAAAGAAGAGAGGTTTGTGCACCAATAGTACCAATTTAACACCCACATTTAGCTGTAAGTAACACATGACTATTCCAGCTTTGCAAATGGCTTTCCACAATGCTGTAACACATGACGCAGCATTTTTGGGAACATTTGATCAATTTGAGCTATAAACAAGGCTTTTTTTGTTCAAATCTGCAGATTAGGCAGCAGATGATGGAATATTTGGCAAATGCGGAAAATGTTTAATTGTGTGAAAACTGGTGCAGCCGAACAGTCACATAATTCCAGTGGCCCTGCTCATACCTCCGACTAGGTCCAGAAATGCTCCTCAGTGGTTCCTTCTTTTTGTGTCTCATTGAGTTCTTACTTTAGCTTCCATGAAAGAAGACTAAACCTGAGGTTACCACTCCACAACACAGACTACAATACCACATAATTACTATCCAAAACACATAATTCCACTCCACATAATTCCTATACACTAAATACCACATACTTTCTATTCACATAATTTCACTGCACATCATACCACATAATTCCACTACACACAACGTACATCCACTCTACACCAAAAAAATTAGTAAAAATCTTTTACATTTACAATGCCAATAGCTCTAACTCTCGCAAATGCGAGAACTATTACATTACAAATGCTTCTTTAACTGGTAGTCACGTTTGCAGAGTGGTGCAGAAAGGGGGCAGGGCCTCCTACCAGTGCTCAGGAGTTCCACTGTGTAGGACTTACAGGATGCTTCTTGACCCCCAAAGTCCCTCAGGAGTAAAATGGACTTCATCCCCCAACCAGTACTGTGCCAGGAGGCGCGTTTGCAGAATGGTGAAAAAAACCAAAGGTTTCAAAGACGTTATCGTTAGAAATTTTCATTTGAAAAACCTTTGAAATTCACTGAAAAATACAGAGGTTTCAGGGACGTTATAATTAAAAATTAGCATTTAAAAAACCTTTGAAATTCACTGAAAAAACCAAAGGTTTCAGGGATGTTATAGTTAGAAATTAGCATTTAAAAAACCTTTGAAATTCACTGAAAGAACCACAGGTTTCAGGGATGTTATAGTTAGTTGAGCTAACTATAACACGCGCCTCCACAATTCATTGCTGATGACATCACATTTTACATCACTCACGACATGGTCAGTGACTTCACTGATGACATCACTGATGACATCTCAAATTACATCACTGATGACATCATTGATGACATCATCCATGTGATAATCTGACGCACCTCCTCACAGCCTAATATAACCTTTGATACATCCACTCTAATTTACAGACTGCCATTATTGAATCCATAGAAACACCAATACCAGTTGCTACATACCCATTCACTGATTCCTAGGTCTACACACACATCTACTCCCTCATCCATACAGTCACTCATACATGCAGTCACTCATCAATGCAGCCAGTATTATATGCACTCATACATACAAACACTCACTCACTGCCACTCACCCATAGAGTTACTCAAACAGCTAGTCATTTATGCAAAGAATCAATCACACACTAATTTCTTCTCCGTCACAATTATACACACACTACCTCACTTATTTATACACATACTAACATATATTTACTCTCTTATTCAATCACTGACACAAGCACACACTCATCCATGCAGCCAATCTCACAATCACTCACTCTCACATATAGTCACTTATATACTCCAACACTCACATATACTGCCTTTCATATCTGTAGCTACTCACCCATGTACCACAGAAACATCAATTCACTCACCAAGACAGCTATACGTACACTCACTTACTCATACAGCCCATAACACACACACTCATGAACCCATACACCCAGTGAATCACCCACTTGCACATCCATGTAGGGAGTCACACACACCCCACCCACCCATACAGATACTCAGGCACCCATAGAGATACTCATACAACCAAGTAATAACCCATATAAACACTCATATAGCTACTCACCAACCCATACAGCCGCTTACACACCAACTGACAGACTGAAGTAGACATTCACACAGATTAGTCATTCACCCATGCATTCAGTAAGACCCGTACAATAACTCACTTATCCAGTCAGTCACACACCCACTAAATCATTCATTCAGACACTCATACACCCACTCATTCTTCAATACACCTTGGTGTGTATATATATATATATTCAGTGAAAAAACCATAGGTTTCACACACGTTATAGTTAGGAATTAGCATTTAAAAAACCTTAGAAATTCAGTGAAAAAAACCATAGGTTTCACACATGTTATAGTTAACTGGACATTTTACTCGTAAAAAACCATTGAAATTGCCCCGTTATAGTTAGTTCAGCTAACTATAACTCGCGCGCCCGCAATGCACTGCTGATGACGTCACATATTACATCACTCATGACATGGTCAGTGACATCACTCATGACATCACTGATGACATCTCAAATGACATCACTGATGACATCACTGATGACATCATCCAGTGAATGTGTGTTTTTCTGAAAATTAAATATGTTTTATATATGTATATCTCAAGGTCGATGGAAGAATAAATGGGTATATAAGTGTCTAAATGGATGAATTGTTTTTGAAAAATTGATTGTATTACTGACTGATTAAGTGTATCTTAGTGAATACATGGCTTAGTGAGTAATGTTTAAATATGTAAATATCTGTATCAGTCTCTCACTTTGTGTATAAGTGGCTGCATGGGTTGGTGTGTAGCTACATGAGTGTCTAAATAGGTTATTAGTTGGTTTTTTGAGTATCAGTATGAGGGTGAGTGTCTGGTTCGGTGAGGGGTATTACGTAGTGCATGGGTGCATGAATGAGTGACTCATTGTTTGTATGTGTTGAAGACAGCATGTGTGCAGGACTGTATGGGTGGATGAGTGTATGTATGGGTGTGTTAGTGAGTGAATGACTGTCTCAATAGTGTCTTTATGTGTAACTACATATGTTTTAAACTAGTATATGTGACTATTGGTGTATATATGTGAGTATATGTGAGAGTGAGAGATTGAAAGAGTTCCTGTATGAATAAGTATGTGTTTCTATAAGTGATTGTTTAAAAGACTAAGTATGTGTAAGTTTCCGTAGAAGTAAGTGTGGTGGTGTGTGTATAACTGTATATGCAAGTAAATGTATGTTTGATTCTTTATTAGCATGACTAACTATGTGTGTGAGTACCTCTATGGATGAGTGGCATTGTGTAACAGGATGTATACGTGTATGAGTACATATGATGAGTGAGTACATGTATGAGTGACTGTATAGGACTGTTGGTGAATGAGTGGATGTGTATTTGGATCTTAGAATTACTGTATAGGTTGTTGTAACTGGTATTGGTATGTCCATTGTTTTTAAAATTTTAATTTCTATTTTTGATTGTGTGTATCAAAGGTTATATTAGGGGAAGAGGAGGTCTGCCACTCTATCACAAGGATGATGTCATCAGTGATGTCATCAGTGATGTCATTTGAGATGTCATCAGTGATGTCATGAGTGATGTCACTGACCATGTCATGAGTGATGTAATATGTGACGTCATCAGCAGTGCATTGCGGGCGCGCGAGTTATAGTTAGCTGAACTAACTATAACGGGGCAATTTCAATGGTTTTTTACGAGTAAAATGTCCAGTTAACTATAACATGTGTGAAACCTATGGTTTTTTTCACTGAATTTCTAAGGTTTTTTAAATGCTAATTCCTAACTATAACGTGTGTGAAACCTATGGTTTTTTCACTGAATTTCTAAGGTTTTTTAAATGCTAAGTCCTAACTATAACGTGTGTGAAACCCATGGTTTTTTCAGTGAATTTGCAAGGTTTTTTAAATGCTAATTTTGTTTTTTTTCTTCTATTTTTTTAAACATTTTTTTATTTTAATTTTCTATCCTTTTTTAAAGACTATGGTTAAATTTTTAAAATTCTATAATATGTTTTTTTTAATATATTTTATAAAATAAACGTAAAATTTATTAGCAATACATTTTTTCCTTTTTGTAAATTTTTTTTTTAGTACGCGTACCGTAAGCTTACGGTAAGCGTACGGTTTACGCAACGTCCATAATTTATCTACGTTGTTTGCGTATAGTTACGCAATTTGCGTAGCCGCGCGTCCTCCGCGTGGGACGCGTACGCGTGTACGCTACACGCGCACGTTACGCGGAAGTGTCGGGTAGTGACTGTTATGCGCATGCGCGCAAGCGCGTGTCTTTTTTACGCGCATGTTCACTTTTGCCGTAAGCGTACCGTAAGCGTACCGTAAGCGTACGGTAGGTCATGTGATCATGAAACACAACTTTTGATTGGTTGAAACTACTTTCAGTTCTAGAACTCTCCTACACCACACCCATTCCCCTCATTTCTGCTTGTGATCCCTTGGGAGAAGGAGCTGGTTTGTCTTTGGGATACGATGGCAGAACAGCAGAGCTCTTCTGAGAGTGAGGCTAGCACTAGCAGCACTGTCTTGAGGCAGAGATCGAGGAAACAAAAGCCCTCTTATGTATGGGATTATTTTACTTTTCCTGAAGGCCAGCAAAAGGTGAATGCACCCTTAGTAACTTGCAGGCTGTGTCAGCGTGTACTTTCTAGAGGTAATCCTGACAGGAAGTATTCCTTTGGGAATCACACCATGAAGAGACACCTCCAGGATGTACACAGAAGGACACATGGTCATCTTTTTGGAGGTAACTCTTCAGAAAGACAAGCAAGTACATCCACAGCAGCTCAGCCTGGACCATCATCTGCAGGGCTGACTCCTTCTTCTGCAGGTCAGGTGAGCCCTTCATCTGTGGGGGGAGCATCTCCTTCTGCTGGCCCTCTGGAAATTAACCCTCGTTTTCTGAGGGTTGATATTCGATGTGCCTCTTGTCATGATCTAATTTGTCATAGGGAGACCAGTGTTTCCCTAGTGAACAACAAAATAGATCAGCACACTTGTCACAGAGACTAATTTTTCCATGCTTTCTTTCCTCTGTCCCTGCATGAACACAACGGTTCTTTTAAGAGCCAACCTTATCTTTCATCTTTTTTTTACATATGTTTTTTAAAACTTTTTTTTTTTTTTTTTACCGTACGCGTACGGTGCGCGTACTTTTTTTTAATTTTTTTAAAAAAACACTAAAAATCAATTATCACATTACAAGGTCCTTGAGAGACTACAATTATTATTATTGACTTACCATACTCACTCAAAAAAATATTTATTCATTTGTTTTTTTAAAAAATAGTTTTAAAAATGGTTCTAGTTTTCGAAAATTTTCTATATCAATCTGAAAAAAAAAAAAAGTATTAATATTTTTAAAACAATTTATAATACAGTACACATATTTACATTTTTTTCCAAAAAATATTTTTGCCTTATTTTTGCTGTTTTCAGAATATATTGCATTTCACTATAAATTGTGAAAGCAATTGCATTCATCATTTTACAGCGGGCAAAAAAAAATAACAATCACAAAGATTGTAATAAAAAAGCCCAGAATCTCTTTTTACTTAAACTTAACATTATAGAAATGCATAATATTCTAAAAAAATATCATCTAATACCAATAGTTATTTCTTTAAAATACTGTCTGATATGTTTGTTTCAGAAGTATAATCACAATATTATATCTCAAATAACTCCAAAATACATCTGATTCCATTTCCTTTAGGCCAAATAGTAATTTTAAATTTTTTTGGGGAATAAATTTCAAACGGTAATCCAATAAAATTCTAAAGTTTAATTTGTCCAGATCTCACCGATTCTCTGTAACATTTTGGTTCACGAAAATTTTTTGAATAATTTATTAAGTCCACAATAGAATTGGTTACTTTTCCGCATGGCCAAATAGTAATTTTTAAAATCTTTTTTGAAAAAATTTCCAATGGCAGTCCAATAACATTCCAAAATTTAAATTGTGCAGATGTTACCGATTATCTCTAAATTATTGGTTTTTCAAAGTTTCATTTAAAATTAAAAAAGTCCACATTACAATTGGTTATCTTTCCATTAGGCCAAATGATAATTTAAAAAATCTTTTTTCTATAAAATTGCAATGGTAATCCAGTAAAATGGTAAAATTATTTTGTCGAGATCTTGCCAAATCTGTCTAAAATTTAGGTTTCAGGAAGATTAGATAGGAATTTGCTAAATCAAAAGGCAAACGTTGCTTGAAAATCAATTGGGAATCATTACACAGTGTCCAGCCTTTTTCACATTTAAGATAAACTGTGTAATGTCCAGAAGTAACAGTAGGTCCATCATGGAAAATTATTGCAACAGTTACAAAAGTTTTTCCTGAAATTGATAATTGCTGTCCTGTAAACTTCTTTATTAAAGTATCCAATTTTGAACCATCAGCTCTACATCGTTGCATCATTAAAATTACATACTGTCCGTATTCCTTTAAAATTAATGTTGAAAACATGTCAGATTTACACTCACCACATTTCATGCTATGATTAGCATCTTTAACTAATTTTGCAAAAGTAACTGTTTTACTCTCTGGCAATGTCAAATAAATAAACCTTTCATTATCAACATTAGAGCCACATATATTATAACAATTTTCACAACTATGTTCCCATTTATAAGAGAGACCAAAAAAAATTTCAATGGGAACTCCTTCTTCTTCCACTACCTGAAGAAAATACAACAAGAATTCCTGTGCGTCTTGCTGTACATTTTGAGAAAACTGTGTTCGTCCTGAACATACATCTAAAAGTTTTCTAATTTCAGTAGCACTTTCTATTTGAGTTTTATCTTTACTTAGCTTTTGAAAAAGGAGAGTCAGCTCTGCACAGAATCTTTTTCCCTGATTTACTATTATCTGCTCTTGCAAACTTTCCAGATAAAATGCAACATTCAGCACTACATTTGCGTAGCAGTTGACACCAGAGCTATTTTCAAAATGACATCCTACAACCTGTTCTTCATTTTCCTTTTTCTTTTTGCTTACAATTACATCACTCCTCTTTTTTTTCCTCTTCTCTACATCTTCATTACAGATATTCTCATTTTTTCTTTTACGAGAAACTACACGTTTCTCTAACACAGGATACTGACCTAAATGAGGAGCATAGCTTCTTCTTAATCTATTATACTCCTTTACACAGTTTGTATCAGCACTAACTTTTGAGTCATCAAAGTCTATCATGAATAAACCTGATAATGTTTTCACTCGTGACAAAGCAACATATGCCATACCCTCTTTGAACACAGTTGAACCAATGTTTATAAATGCACAATCTACAGTCAATCCTTGAGACTTGTGAATAGTTACAGCATATGCTAGAGAAAACGGAAACTGCTTCCTACGTACATATAAGTCTTTCACAAGCATGAAACGAACTGTACAACGACAAATATCTTTAACTTCTTCTAACTGATCAAATTTTATTTTTAAACATTCAACTCCTTCTTTTTTCTGATAATTAATAAAACCCACAACTCTTCCCATCGCTCCATTAACTAAACCTTTTTCAACATCCAAAGTTCTTCTTAAAAATACTCTACAGTTCATGCAAACATATAGATTTTTTTCTAATCCAGCTGTTTTGGAGATGTTCTTCTCTAGTGAGTCCAATTTATTTTTCATTTTGCCTGTTACTGTGACAGTAATTCTTCCATCCTCAATTTTGTCCACTGCTTCCAATTTCCTGATCTCTTCCTTTTCCAATTTCAAAAGCTCCTCATTGAATATTGAGCATTCACGTAGAGTTGGCATTAAGCAGATGACACTTTTGTTTTCTGCAATGTTCTTGTATATCTTCTCTGCAACTATTTCTTCCTTTGGAAATAAATTATGTAGCAGCCGACTCTGTAATGCTTTTTTGCCAACTTCTGTGAGTAGTCCAATCCTGATATCTTTCAGAATACTTCCATATTCTTCATCGTTTGCTTGCCTCATATTAGTAGTAAGTTCCTTGTACTCAAAGAAGGACCAAATATTTGTATTTCCGATGCTTCCCAATGACTTCTTCGTGTCTTCATGTGTGACAGTATTAAACACTGGTTGTCCTTTAACTGGAGTAAGTTGCAAAAGATCTCCAAAAACTATGACGTGTTTTCCACCAAATAACATGTCATAGTCTGTCTTCAAAATTTGCTGCATTCTTAAATGCACAAAGGCAAGCATTAAGTTTGATACCATGCTCACCTCATCAATAATGAGAACTTGCATCTTCTTCAATACTCTTGAAACTTCCAAGGATGCTTCTCCAGTTAGCTTGTTGAATTGTATTTTGTTCTCATGCTCCACTGGTAACATTAGCAAACGATGTAAAGTAATTCCTTTTATGTTATATGCTGCTAACCCAGTTGGAGCAGTAACCACACAAGACAAAGTAGAATCCGTTTTTTGCTTTAGGTAGCTTCTGATGACTTTTATTAGGAAACTTTTTCCAGTTCCAGCTTGTCCGCTTACATACATCCTGATTGGATGAAATGATGTGCATGAGCACTCTTTTTTTTCATGTAGAAATCCGTGATCAATTTTGTTTTTGATCTCTTCATAAATTTGTTGCTGCTCTTGATTCAGTTGTCTTTCCAAATTTTCTAAGTCTATAAATTCTTCTTGAGCTTGATTCATAGCCGTTTCCACTTCATTCATGGCTATTGATGCTTCATTTTCAACGATTGGTTGTCCTAGGGGATCTTGACTGAGTGTTCCTGAACTTTGGCTGTCCTGAGAACTATCTCTAGCTATTTCTGCTGCAATTGTAGTTTCCTGTTCAATTTCTTCATTTAACATTTGCAGATAAGTTGAGAATGTACTGCATTGTATGCTGTCTTTGCAAGCATTAAAAGAATCTTCATAGCTCTGGAATTCTCCCAGTAGTTCATCCTCTGTACGCCATGGTTTAAACAACTGTAAAAGAGCCAAGTAGTAAAATTCCTTCTTGTCAGTAGTGTCGCAACTCAGCTTCCGGTGATTTATCAAACTTCCTTTTGTTTGCTTCACCAAACATCCTTCTTCACCAACGACTTTATATTTTCCATTGTTGATGTCTTCTGCAGCTTTCCGTGAATAAATGAGTTCTGCAGCACTTCATAGAGACACATGTTCTCCAGATGATGACTTCTCTTGGGATAATATGTGTCCAACATGTTTGATTTCAAAATATCTGTACTTTCTGGGTCATTCTCGGCCAAATATTCAATTTCTCCTACAGATTTCAATACCCGATTTCTCATTGCTGCAAGGCCTAAACTTGCCCAAATTATTCTTCTTGACTTCGAGTAGAGACTTGCAGAAGATAACCTATCTGAACATTCGTAGGATCCAATTTCTCGATGCGATAACATCTTCAAACTGAAACTGTACAGCTTCTTACTGACAGTCTTCTCGTGAGAAATCTCTTCCCACATTTCCTTCAATTCTGTTTTTTCTGATTTTGTAATGTAAGACGTTACATATCGAGCAACAGCAATGGAATTGTCAGCAACATACTGTATATCCATGTTAGCGTTCCACATGGATAAAATGACTGGGTTGTAGTCATTTATATTTTTTGATTCTTCTTTTCTTTTAAGGTTGTAGGTATTCTTAGGTGATTTTCTTGTGATAGTATGTCTCACAGCTGACATAAAACTGTTTACTCTTCCATTTGAAAGAACAGGTCTAGGAAATCCAAATCGACATTTAGTGTAGTATTTTTCTTTGCTCTTGTATTTCCGTCGACAGTATTTTCCACACCGATGACTTTGGAAACGTAAAACTTGCTCCTTTAACTTGTTCTCTTCTGTGCTTTTTGGTATAGCACATGTTGCATATTCTTCAATGTAAGATAACACTGCTTCTTCAGTATCTGTTCCAAACTTTGGGGCATCCTTGATCCACAACAGCATATGAATATGAGGAGCACCTCTTGCCTGGTACTCTTTTCTCCAAAAGAAATCCACTACTTCTCCAAGGGGTGGATTTTTTTTATTGCAGATGAAGGACATCATAGCCTCAAATCTATGATTGAAATATCTGCAAACATTAACCGGATCCAATGAGCACAGTTCTCCTGCTGTCTTGTATTCGATGTTTTTAATGTTTGAATTGGCCTCTCGTAGAAAATCCAGTAAATCATCCCAAGCGTACTCGGCACAGCTTAGGGTAAGGAACCATGTTGGTGTTCCTAAATTCCGTAACATGCATTTTAGTTCACCATGGCGTCTGTACCAATATTCATTTGTCCCACGCTGACAAGCCATCAGATTGATCAGTTGTGTTTCCAAATGATCATCTCGGTGCTGCACTTTCTCCATAAAATCCTTAGCAGACACATTTTGTAAATGTACTCCACTTTTTAAAATGTGATTTACTGCATAAGACAGTGCAGACAAGTCGCTTTCAAATAAAAGATGGAACAAATAAGGAATACTTTGTCGAAATCTGGGATCTTCAGCATATAGTCTTGTAGTCCGATACTCAGAAGCTGGAATCTGTTCTGGACGTTCATCGTATCGTCCTCCTTTTCCTTTAGGAAACAGCTGGGGAAAACATCGAGCTTCCAAGCTCTCCTCCCATACACTCACGGGAGTTCCTTTTGCTTTCTTCATCTGAAAGAGATCAATATTGTCTCCCATAACTTCTTTCGAATGAAGAGGATGTATGCTAAAATGTTCATAAATTTCTTCTTCCTTTGACTTGTCCACTTTTTCAATTTGTCCAGTTGGTGTTTCTGTGTCTTCTTGTAAATCTTCTTCTTCTTCTTCTTCTATATAAATTGATTCATACCATTTGTTATTTTTTTTCAAATACAAATTTGCTCTTTGTACTTTCCGCACATCTACCAGCTCCTGCCAAATCTTCTTATTCTTTGTAGGTACACCATTAACCAGAATAATTAATGGTTCAGTTTCCAAAGTATCCGCATCAATAGTTTCCATATTTTTTTTCAAATCCAAGGGCAAATACACCACTCTACCTTTTAAACCTCTCAGTAAATCTGAAGGAGGTAATTTACCAGTTTTCGGCTCCATACGTACTATGGTCTGGAACGGATGAACACATTGAATGAGTATAGACTCATATGTATTTAATTCAGAAAGTTCAGCAGGAATAGCATCCAATTCTAAATTATTATGTACAGCTCTGGTCGGCATTCTATTTTCCTCTAACTTGTTGTAACAGTATTTACAAATACGCTGATCTTCACCCAATTCAAAACAATTTTCTAGAAATATATATGTGGCAAAATCCTTCCACTTATAATTATCTTCATTTTCACTCTTTCTGTAGAGATCAACATTCCTAGTTTGTTTTCTATAATGAGTTCTGCGGCAACAAATACAAGTAAAATTTGGTCTTTCATTAGAGACTATTGCAAATTTTGTTATGTGATCATTAAATGTGTTACTTACAGAGGGTTCTACATTCTCTTCCACTTCTTCCTCATTTACTGTGTCCTTCTCTGCACTGTTTTGTTCAGGACCAAAGTAACAAAACTGAATTTCATCAACAACCTTCTCTACATCTGATACCGTTCCTCGGAACAGAGCCCTATTCAATTCATTTAACTTTATTGCTGGACTTTTGGCAAAATACAACCGTCTCACAAACTTTCTCATTTCAGTATGATGAACAGCCAGCATCCTAAAATGATGGAAAACACTATTGCACACTTTTCTAGATAGACAAGCCAGAGAATGACCCTGCAAACCAGTATTCTCTCTCACTCTGCATGGATCCAGACTTTGAAGCACCTTAATCTTCTGTTTTACACTTTTTTTACTATATTCTCTTAGAAACTCTCGAAATTTGTCAATAGATTCCTGACGCACAGTGCAAATACTACTACAATTCCAAGTGTACACTGGGGCTTTAGGACGTCTCCCCATTGCCTCATCTGCCATCACTTGTACCTCATCTCTTGGAACCATTATCTCCTTCTCCATTATGCAACCATTTTTTACTTCGTATGAACGACCTCTGGTGTCAACTGCATGCAGCAAACTATTACTTTGAAAATAGCTCTCTTCATTAAAAAAAGGTTCACTACTTGAACTATGCATCCACTTTCCTAAAAACACTTTACAAAAGTTTGTTCTGTTCACTACTCTTTTCCTTTTGCTATGTGATTTCAGTACATTAACCATTTTGTCTAATGTACGCATCCTATTCAAAATTAATATGAATAGTTTCCTTTTTAATTCTAATGCCTTTGCTGCAATGGCTTCAATTTCTTTTTTTCTCTTATAAAACTTAGCCTTTTGCTTATATTTCTTCACATCCTTTATCAAATTGGACATAACTCTTCTCTGAAACATTTTTCTACGTATCTCTTTAAACGCTGTTTTTCTGTTTAAGTTTAACTTTTTAGTTGCAGAAGGTATATTTGCATTAACTAAATTCTCAATTTTTTCTTGTCCTTTTTGTTTGAAATCATTCTTTCCTGTACAGACATTTTGTACATTTTTCCTTTTTTTGAATATATTCCTTAGAAAATCTTTTTTTTGCTTACCAGAAGATTTTTTCTTCCTTCCAACATCAGCATCTTCTACTAACTTTGATCCTCTAGTTGTCTTCAAATATAGTTTTTTTTTTAGCGTTTTTTGAACTCTGGATTTTGTAGGCATCTTAAATTTTGTTCACTGCTCTTCAGCAATACCTGAAAAAAACTAAAAAAAAATTCCTTTATTTTATTTAAATATATTACTACATTTCTTTTCACAATAGTCACAAAACGAAATTTCTTTGCCAATTTGAATGCACACTAACTGCTCTTTTTTTTGGGCAAGTGAAAATCACTTTTACAAACTGTCACATTATGAAACCACTTTTCAGATTTTTTAAAAAGCCCATGTCCAGACTGCTACACTCCAGCAAGGGCAACCAGCCTTAGTGATGCTGAATGTATTTGCATTACAGACTGAAACCTGAAAACCCCACTCGCTTGTAAATACTGTGCATGATTATACATGGCAAGCACATGGGTGTGTGCTAAGGGTCTGCTTCTTCCCCCAAAAAATCGCTCCCCCTTTCCATCTAATGCAACTGTGAAATCACCAGAGCAATACGCAATAAATCTCTGCCTATAATTCCTCTCTGCACACAGAGTCATGTTTTCACATTAGTCCCAAAACGAAATTTCTTTGCCAATTTGAAAGCACACTTACTGCTCTTTTTTTTTGGGGCAAGTGAAAATCACTTTTACAGACTGACACATTATGAAACCACTTTTTTGATTTTCTTAAATGCACATGTCCAAACTTCTTTTTCAGACCACCTCCATGTGTAACCTGGGTGGCTGCCTACACTCCAGCAAGGGCAACCAGCCTTAGTGATGCTGAATGTATTTGCATTACAGACTGAAACCTGAAAACCCCACTCGCTTGTAAATACTGTGCATGATTATACATGGCAAGCACATGGGTGTGTGCTAAGAGTCTGCTTCTTCCCCCAAAAAATCGCTCCCCCTTTCCATCTAATGCAACTGTGAAATCACCAGAGCAATACGCAATAAATCTCTGCCTATAATTCCTCTCTGCACACAGAGTCATGTTTTCACATTAGTCCCAAAACGAAATTTCTTTGCCAATTTGAAAGCACACTTACTGCTCTTTTTTTTTTGGGCAAGTGAAAATCACTTTTACAGACTGACACATTATGAAACCACTTTTTTGATTTTCTTAAATGCACATGTCCAAACTTCTTTTTCAGACCACCTCCATGTGTAACCTGGGTGGCTGCCTACACTCCAGCAAGGGCAACCAGCCTTAGTGATGCTGAATGTATTTGCATTACAGACTGAAACCTGAAAACCCCACTCGCTTGTAAATACTGTGCATGATTATACATGGCAAGCACATGGGTGTGTGCTAAGAGTCTGCTTCTTCCCCCAAAAAATCGCTCCCCCTTTCCATCTAATGCAACTGTGAAATCACCAGAGCAATACACAATAAATCTCTGCCTATAATTCCTCTCTGCACACAGAGTCATGTTTTCACATTAGTCCCAAAACGAAATTTCTTTGCCAATTTGAAAGCACACTTACTGCTCTTTTTTTTTTGGGCAAGTGAAAATCACTTTTACAGACTGACACATTATGAAACCACTTTTTTGATTTTCTTAAATGCACATGTCCAAACTTCTTTTTCAGACCACCTCCATGTGTAACCTGGGTGGCTGCCTACACTCCAGCAAGGGCAACCAGCCTTAGTGATGCTGAATGTATTTGCATTACAGACTGAAACCTGAAAACCCCACTCGCTTGTAAATACTGTGCATGATTATACATGGCAAGCACATGGGTGTGTGCTAAGAGTCTGCTTCTTCCCCCAAAAAATCGCTCCCCCTTTCCATCTAATGCAACTGTGAAATCACCAGAGCAATACGCAATAAATCTCTGCCTATAATTCCTCTCTGCACACAGAGTCATGTTTTCACATTAGTCCCAAAACGAAATTTCTTTGCCAATTTGAAAGCACACTTACTGCTCTTTTTTTTTGGGGCAAGTGAAAATCACTTTTACAGACTGACACATTATGAAACCACTTTTTTGATTTTCTTAAATGCACATGTCCAAACTTCTTTTTCAGACCACCTCCATGTGTAACCTGGGTGGCTGCCTACACTCCAGCAAGGGCAACCAGCCTTAGTGATGCTGAATGTATTTGCATTACAGACTGAAACCTGAAAACCCCACTCGCTTGTAAATACTGTGCATGATTATACATGGCAAGCACATGGGTGTGTGCTAAGAGTCTGCTTCTTCCCCCAAAAAATCGCTCCCCCTTTCCATCTAATGCAACTGTGAAATCACCAGAGCAATACGCAATAAATCTCTGCCTATAATTCCTCTCTGCACACAGAGTCATGTTTTCACATTAGTCCCAAAACGAAATTTCTTTGCCAATTTGAAAGCACACTTACTGCTCTTTTTTTTTTGGGCAAGTGAAAATCACTTTTACAGACTGACACATTATGAAACCACTTTTTTGATTTTCTTAAATGCACATGTCCAAACTTCTTTTTCAGACCACCTCCATGTGTAACCTGGGTGGCTGCCTACACTCCAGCAAGGGCAACCAGCCTTAGTGATGCTGAATGTATTTGCATTACAGACTGAAACCTGAAGACCCCACTCGCTTGTAAATACTGTGCATGATTATACATGGCAAGCACATGGGTGTGTGCTAAGAGTCTGCTTCTTCCCCCAAAAAATCGCTCCCCCTTTCCATCTAATGCAACTGTGAAATCACCAGAGCAATACACAATAAATCTCTGCCTATAATTCCTCTCTGCACACAGAGTCATGTTTTCACATTAGTCCCAAAACGAAATTTCTTTGCCAATTTGAAAGCACACTTACTGCTCTTTTTTTTTTGGGCAAGTGAAAATCACTTTTACAGACTGACACATTATGAAACCACTTTTTTGATTTTCTTAAATGCACATGTCCAAACTTCTTTTTCAGACCACCTCCATGTGTAACCTGGGTGGCTGCCTACACTCCAGCAAGGGCAACCAGCCTTAGTGATGCTGAATGTATTTGCATTACAGACTGAAACCTGAAAACCCCACTCGCTTGTAAATACTGTGCATGATTATACATGGCAAGCACATGGGTGTGTGCTAAGAGTCTGCTTCTTCCCCCAAAAAATCGCTCCCCCTTTCCATCTAATGCAACTGTGAAATCACCAGAGCAATACGCAATAAATCTCTGCCTATAATTCCTCTCTGCACACAGAGTCATGTTTTCACATTAGTCCCAAAACGAAATTTCTTTGCCAATTTGAAAGCACACTTACTGCTCTTTTTTTTTGGGGCAAGTGAAAATCACTTTTACAGACTGACACATTATGAAACCACTTTTTTGATTTTCTTAAATGCACATGTCCAAACTTCTTTTTCAGACCACCTCCATGTGTAACCTGGGTGGCTGCCTACACTCCAGCAAGGGCAACCAGCCTTAGTGATGCTGAATGTATTTGCATTACAGACTGAAACCTGAAAACCCCACTCGCTTGTAAATACTGTGCATGATTATACATGGCAAGCACATGGGTGTGTGCTAAGAGTCTGCTTCTTCCCCCCAAAAATCGCTCCCCCTTTCCATCTAATGCAACTGTGAAATCACCAGAGCAATACGCAATAAATCTCTGCCTATAATTCCTCTCTGCACACAGAGTCATGTTTTCACATTAGTCCCAAAACGAAATTTCTTTGCCAATTTGAAAGCACACTTACTGCTCTTTTTTTTTGGGGCAAGTGAAAATCACTTTTACAGACTGACACATTATGAAACCACTTTTTTTTGATTTTCTTAAATGCACATGTCCAAACTTCTTTTTCAGACCACCTCCATGTGTAACCTGGGTGGCTGCCTACACTCCAGCAAGGGCAACCAGCCTTAGTGATGCTGAATGTATTTGCATTACAGACTGAAACCTGAAAACCCCACTCGCTTGTAAATACTGTGCATGATTATACATGGCAAGCACATGGGTGTGTGCTAAGAGTCTGCTTCTTCCCCCAAAAAATCGCTCCCCCTTTCCATCTAATGCAACTGTGAAATCACCAGAGCAATACGCAATAAATCTCTGCCTCTAATTCCTCTCTGCACACAGAGTCATGTTTTCACATTAGTCCCAAAACGAAATTTCTTTGCCAATTTGAAAGCACACTTACTGCTCTTTTTTTTTTGGGCAAGTGAAAATCACTTTTACAGACTGACACATTATGAAACCACTTTTTTCGATTTTCTTAAATGCACATGTCCAAACTTCTTTTTCAGACCACCTCCATGTGTAACCTGGGTGGCTGCCTACACTCCAGCAAGGGCAACCAGCCTTAGTGATGCTGAATGTATTTGCATTACAGACTGAAACCTGAAAACCCCACTCGCTTGTAAATACTGTGCATGATTATAAATGGCAAGCACATGGGTGTGTGCTAAGAGTCTGCTTCTTCCCCCAAAAAATCGCTCCCCCTTTCCATCTAATGCAACTGTGAAATCACCAGAGCAATACGCAATAAATCTCTGCCTATAATTCCTCTCTGCACACAGAGTCATGTTTTCACATTAGTCCCAAAACGAAATTTCTTTGCCAATTTGAAAGCACACTTACTGCTCTTTTTTTTTTGGGCAAGTGAAAATCACTTTTACAGACTGTCACATTATGAAACCACTTTTTTCGATTTTCTTAAATGCACATGTCCAAACTTCTTTTTCAGACCACCTCCATGTGTAACCTGGGTGGCTGCCTACACTCCAGCAAGGGCAACCAGCCTTAGTGATGCTGAATGTATTTGCATTACAGACTGAAACCTGAAAACCCCACTCGCTTGTAAATACTGTGCATGATTATACATGGCAAGCACATGGGTGTGTGCTAAGAGTCTGCTTCTTCCCCCAAAAAATCGCTCCCCCTTTCCATCTAATGCAACTGTGAAATCACCAGAGCAAAACGCAATAAATCTCTGCCTATAATTCATCTCTGCACACAGAGTCATGTTTTCACATTAGTCCCAAAACGAAATTTCTTTGCCAATTTGAAAGCACACTTACTGCTCTTTTTTTTTTGGGCAAGTGAAAATCACTTTTACAGACTGACACATTATGAAACCACTTTTTTCGATTTTCTTAAATGCACATGTCCAAACTTATTTTTCAGACCACCTCCATGTGTAACCTGGGTGGCTGCCTACACTCCAGCAAGGGCAACCAGCCTTAGTGATGCTGAATGTATTTGCATTACAGACTGAAACCTGAAAACCCCACTCGCTTGTAAATACTGTGCATGATTATACATGGCAAGCACATGGGTGTGTGCTAAGAGTCTGCTTCTTCCCCCAAAAAATCGCTCCCCCTTTCCATCTAATGCAACTGTGAAATCACCAGAGCAATACGCAATAAATCTCTGCCTATAATTCCTCTCTGCACACAGAGTCATGTTTTCACATTAGTCCCAAAACGAAATTTCTTTGCCAATTTGAAAGCACACTTACTGCTCTTTTTTTTTTGGGCAAGTGAAAATCACTTTTACAGACTGTCACATTATGAAACCACTTTTTTCGATTTTCTTAAATGCACATGTCCAAACTTCTTTTTCAGACCACCTCCATGTGTAACCTGGGTGGCTGCCTACACTCCAGCAAGGGCAACCAGCCTTAGTGATGCTGAATGTATTTGCATTACAGACTGAAACCTGAAAACCCCACTCGCTTGTAAATACTGTGCATGATTATACATGGCAAGCACATGGGTGTGTGCTAAGAGTCTGCTTCTTCCCCCAAAAAATCGCTCCCCCTTTCCATCTAATGCAACTGTGAAATCACCAGAGCAATACGCAATAAATCTCTGCCTATAATTCCTCTCTGCACACAGAGTCATGTTTTCACATTAGTCCCAAAACGAAATTTCTTTGCCAATTTGAAAGCACACTTACTGCTCTTTTTTTTTGGGGCAAGTGAAAATCACTTTTACAGACTGACACATTATGAAACCACTTTTTTGATTTTCTTAAATGCACATGTCCAAACTTCTTTTTCAGACCACCTCCATGTGTAACCTGGGTGGCTGCCTACACTCCCGCAAGGGCAACCAGCCTTTGTGATGCTGAATGTATTTGCATTACAGACTGAAACCTGAAAACCCCACTCGCTTGTAAATACTGTGCATGATTATACATGGCAAGTACATGGGTGTGTGCTAAGAGTCTGCTTCTTCCCCCAAAAAATCGCTCCCCCTTTCCATCTAATGCAACTGTGAAATCACCAGAGCAATACGCAATAAATCTCTGCCTATAATTCCTCTCTGCACACAGAGTCATGTTTTCACATTAGTCCCAAAACGAAATTTCTTTGCCAATTTGAAAGCACACTTACTGCTCTTTTTTTTTGGGGCAAGTGAAAATCACTTTTACAGACTGACACATTATGAAACCACTTTTTTGATTTTCTTAACCCCTTCCATGCTCATGACGGAACGGTTCCGTCATGAGCCACGGTTGAGCTGTGCTCATGACGGAACCGTTCCGTCATGGTCCCGCCCGCGCTCGAACCCTTCAGCACCGCGGCGGAATTCGCCCAGCGCTGAAGGGGTTAAATGCACATGTCCAAACTTCTTTTTCAGACCACCTCCATGTGTAACCTGGGTGGCTGCCTACACTCCAGCAAGGGCAACCAGCCTTAGTGATGCTGAATGTATTTGCATTACAGACTGAAACCTGAAAACCCCACTCGCTTGTAAATACTGTGCATGATTATACATGGCAAGCACATGGGTGTGTGCTAAGAGTCTGCTTCTTCCCCCAAAAAATCGCTCCCCCTTTCCATCTAATGCAACTGTGAAATCACCAGAGCAATACACAATAAATCTCTGCCTATAATTCCTCTATGCACACAGAGTCATGTTTTCACATTAGTCCCAAAACGAAATTTCTTTGCCAATTTGAAAGCACACTTACTGCTCTTTTTTTTTTGGGCAAGTGAAAATCACTTTTACAGACTGACACATTATGAAACCACTTTTTTGATTTTCTTAAATGCACATGTCCAAACTTCTTTTTCAGACCACCTCCATGTGTAACCTGGGTGGCTGCCTACACTCCAGCAAGGGCAACCAGCCTTAGTGATGCTGAATGTATTTGCATTACAGACTGAAACCTGAAAACCCCACTCGCTTGTAAATACTGTGCATGATTATACATGGCAAGCACATGGGTGTGTGCTAAGAGTCTGCTTCTTCCCCCAAAAAATCGCTCCCCCTTTCCATCTAATGCAACTGTGAAATCACCAGAGCAATACGCAATAAATCTCTGCCTATAATTCCTCTCTGCACACAGAGTCATGTTTTCACATTAGTCCCAAAACGAAATTTCTTTGCCAATTTGAAAGCACACTTACTGCTCTTTTTTTTTGGGGCAAGTGAAAATCACTTTTACAGACTGACACATTATGAAACCACTTTTTTGATTTTCTTAAATGCACATGTCCAAACTTCTTTTTCAGACCACCTCCATGTGTAACCTGGGTGGCTGCCTACACTCCAGCAAGGGCAACCAGCCTTAGTGATGCTGAATGTATTTGCATTACAGACTGAAACCTGAAAACCCCACTCGCTTGTAAATACTGTGCATGATTATACATGGCAAGCACATGGGTGTGTGCTAAGAGTCTGCTTCTTCCCCCAAAAAATCGCTCCCCCTTTCCATCTAATGCAACTGTGAAATCACCAGAGCAATACGCAATAAATCTCTGCCTATAATTCCTCTCTGCACACAGAGTCATGTTTTCACATTAGTCCCAAAACGAAATTTCTTTGCCAATTTGAAAGCACACTTACTGCTCTTTTTTTTTTGGGCAAGTGAAAATCACTTTTACAGACTGACACATTATGAAACCACTTTTTTGATTTTCTTAAATGCACATGTCCAAACTTCTTTTTCAGACCACCTCCATGTGTAACCTGGGTGGCTGCCTACACTCCAGCAAGGGCAACCAGCCTTAGTGATGCTGAATGTATTTGCATTACAGACTGAAACCTGAAAACCCCACTCGCTTGTAAATACTGTGCATGATTATACATGGCAAGCACATGGGTGTGTGCTAAGAGTCTGCTTCTTCCCCCAAAAAATCGCTCCCCCTTTCCATCTAATGCAACTGTGAAATCACCAGAGCAATACACAATAAATCTCTGCCTATAATTCCTCTCTGCACACAGAGTCATGTTTTCACATTAGTCCCAAAACGAAATTTCTTTGCCAATTTGAAAGCACACTTACTGCTCTTTTTTTTTTGGGCAAGTGAAAATCACTTTTACAGACTGACACATTATGAAACCACTTTTTTGATTTTCTTAAATGCACATGTCCAAACTTCTTTTTCAGACCACCTCCATGTGTAACCTGGGTGGCTGCCTACACTCCAGCAAGGGCAACCAGCCTTAGTGATGCTGAATGTATTTGCATTACAGACTGAAACCTGAAAACCCCACTCGCTTGTAAATACTGTGCATGATTATACATGGCAAGCACATGGGTGTGTGCTAAGAGTCTGCTTCTTCCCCCAAAAAATCGCTCCCCGTTTCCATCTAATGCAACTGTGAAATCACCAGAGCAATACGCAATAAATCTCTGCCTATAATTCCTCTCTGCACACAGAGTCATGTTTTCACATTAGTCCCAAAACGAAATTTCTTTGCCAATTTGAAAGCACACTTACTGCTCTTTTTTTTTTGGGCAAGTGAAAATCACTTTTACAGACTGACACATTATGAAACCACTTTTTTGATTTTCTTAAATGCACATGTCCAAACTTCTTTTTCAGACCACCTCCATGTGTAACCTGGGTGGCTGCCTACACTCCAGCAAGGGCAACCAGCCTTAGTGATGCTGAATGTATTTGCATTACAGACTGAAACCTGAAAACCCCACTCGCTTGTAAATACTGTGCATGATTATACATGGCAAGCACATGGGTGTGTGCTAAGAGTCTGCTTCTTCCCCCAAAAAATCGCTCCCCCTTTCCATCTAATGCAACTGTGAAATCACCAGAGCAATACACAATAAATCTCTGCCTATAATTCCTCTCTGCACACAGAGTCATGTTTTCACATTAGTCCCAAAACGAAATTTCTTTGCCAATTTGAAAGCACACTTACTGCTCTTTTTTTTTTGGGCAAGTGAAAATCACTTTTACAGACTGACACATTATGAAACCACTTTTTTGATTTTCTTAAATGCACATGTCCAAACTTCTTTTTCAGACCACCTCCATGTGTAACCTGGGTGGCTGCCTACACTCCAGCAAGGGCAACCAGCCTTAGTGATGCTGAATGTATTTGCATTACAGACTGAAACCTGAAAACCCCACTCGCTTGTAAATACTGTGCATGATTATACATGGCAAGCACATGGGTGTGTGCTAAGAGTCTGCTTCTTCCCCCAAAAAATCGCTCCCCCTTTCCATCTAATGCAACTGTGAAATCACCAGAGCAATACGCAATAAATCTCTGCCTATAATTCCTCTCTGCATACAGAGTCATGTTTTCACATTAGTCCCAAAACGAAATTTCTTTGCCAATTTGAAAGCACACTTACTGCTCTTTTTTTTTGGGGCAAGTGAAAATCACTTTTACAGACTGACACATTATGAAACCACTTTTTTCGATTTTCTTAAATGCACATGTCCAAACTTCTTTTTCAGACCACCTCCATGTGTAACCTGGGTGGCTGCCTACACTCCAGCAAGGGCAACCAGCCTTAGTGATGCTGAATGTATTTGCATTACAGACTGAAACCTGAAAACCCCACTCACTTGTAAATACTGTGCATGATTATACATGGCAAGCACATGGGTGTGTGCTAAGAGTCTGCTTCTTCCCCCAAAAAATCGCTCCCCCTTTCCATCTAATGCAACTGTGAAATCACCAGAGCAATACGCAATAAATCTCTGCCTATAATTCCTCTCTGCACACAGAGTCATGTTTTCACATTAGTCCCAAAACGAAATTTCTTTGCCAATTTGAAAGCACACTTACTGCTCTTTTTTTTTGGGGCAAGTGAAAATCACTTTTACAGACTGACACATTATGAAACCACTTTTTTGATTTTCTTAAATGCACATGTCCAAACTTCTTTTTCAGACCACCTCCATGTGTAACCTGGGTGGCTGCCTACACTCCAGCAAGGGCAACCAGCCTTAGTGATGCTGAATGTATTTGCATTACAGACTGAAACCTGAAAACCCCACTCGCTTGTAAATACTGTGCATGATTATACATGGCAAGCACATGGGTGTGTGCTAAGAGTCTGCTTCTTCCCCCAAAAAATCGCTCCCCCTTTCCATCTAATGCAACTGTGAAATCACCAGAGCAATACGCAATAAATCTCTGCCTATAATTCCTCTCTGCACACAGAGTCATGTTTTCACATTAGTCCCAAAACGAAATTTCTTTGCCAATTTGAAAGCACACTTACTGCTCTTTTTTTTTTGGGCAAGTGAAAATCACTTTTACAGACTGACACATTATGAAACCACTTTTTTGATTTTCTTAAATGCACATGTCCAAACTTCTTTTTCAGACCACCTCCATGTGTAACCTGGGTGGCTGCCTACACTCCAGCAAGGGCAACCAGCCTTAGTGATGCTGAATGTATTTGCATTACAGACTGAAACCTGAAAACCCCACTCGCTTGTAAATACTGTGCATGATTATACATGGCAAGCACATGGGTGTGTGCTAAGAGTCTGCTTCTTCCCCCAAAAAATCGCTCCCCCTTTCCATCTAATGCAACTGTGAAATCACCAGAGCAATACGCAATAAATCTCTGCCTATAATTCCTCTCTGCATACAGAGTCATGTTTTCACATTAGTCCCAAAACGAAATTTCTTTGCCAATTTGAAAGCACACTTACTGCTCTTTTTTTTTGGGGCAAGTGAAAATCACTTTTACAGACTGACACATTATGAAACCACTTTTTTCGATTTTCTTAAATGCACATGTCCAAACTTCTTTTTCAGACCACCTCCATGTGTAACCTGGGTGGCTGCCTACACTCCAGCAAGGGCAACCAGCCTTAGTGATGCTGAATGTATTTGCATTACAGACTGAAACCTGAAAACCCCACTCGCTTGTAAATACTGTGCATGATTATACATGGCAAGCACATGGGTGTGTGCTAAGAGTCTGCTTCTTCCCCCAAAAAATCGCTCCCCCTTTCCATCTAATGCAACTGTGAAATCACCAGAGCAATACGCAATAAATCTCTGCCTATAATTCCTCTCTGCACACAGAGTCATGTTTTCACATTAGTCCCAAAACGAAATTTCTTTGCCAATTTGAAAGCACACTTACTGCTCTTTTTTTTTTGGGCAAGTGAAAATCACTTTTACAGACTGACACATTATGAAACCACTTTTTTCGATTTTCTTAAATGCACATGTCCAAACTTCTTTTTCAGACCACCTCCATGTGTAACCTGGGTGGCTGCCTACACTCCAGCAAGGGCAACCAGCCTTAGTGATGCTGAATGTATTTGCATTACAGACTGAAACCTGAAAACCCCACTCGCTTGTAAATACTGTGCATGATTATACATGGCAAGCACATGGGTGTGTGCTAAGAGTCTGCTTCTTCCCCCAAAAAATCGCTCACCCTTTCCATCTAATGCAACTGTGAAATCACCAGAGCAATACGCAAATAAATCTCTGCCTATAATTCCTCTCTGCACACAGAGTCATGTTTTCACATTAGTCCCAAAACGAAATTTCTTTGCCAATTTGAAAGCACACTTACTGCTCTTTTTTTTTGGGCAAGTGAAAATCACTTTTACAGACTGTCACATTATGAAACCACTTTTTTCGATTTTCTTAAATGCACATGTCCAAACTTCTTTTTCAGACCACCTCCATGTGTAACCTGGGTGGCTGCCTACACTCCAGCAAGGGCAACCAGCCTTAGTGATGCTGAATGTATTTGCATTACAGACTGAAACCTGAAAACCCCACTCGCTTGTAAATACTGTGCATGATTATACATGGCAAGCACATGGGTGTGTGCTAAGAGTCTGCTTCTTCCCCCAAAAAATCGCTCCCCCTTTCCATCTAATGCAACTGTGAAATCACCAGAGCAAAACGCAATAAATCTCTGCCTATAATTCCTCTCTGCACACAGAGTCATGTTTTCACATTAGTCCCAAAACGAAATTTCTTTGCCAATTTGAAAGCACACTTACTGCTCTTTTTTTTTTGGGCAAGTGAAAATCACTTTTACAGACTGACACATTATGAAACCACTTTTTTCGATTTTCTTAAATGCACATGTCCAAACTTCTTTTTCAGACCACCTCCATGTGTAACCTGGGTGGCTGCCTACACTCCAGCAAGGGCAACCAGCCTTAGTGATGCTGAATGTATTTGCATTACTGAGTCCAACCTCAAACCCTTAAACTATTCTTTTTTTTTCCAGTACACCTTAATTTATTGTGAAAACATACTCCATATTATTTTACATGTTCCTCACATTTAAATTTCTCCCAAAACAGAAAATGATAAACGCAACTACAACAAAAAGAATTTCCATTTCTATTATTCATTTCTTAAGTTACCACATACATCCCCTCTCAAACTCTAAACTCACCTTTAAAATTAGTTAGTTGTGAAAGAAATGTGACACTCAAACAGCAGATTATCAGAGCCAGGATCTCTGTTGTGTTCACCTCTCTCCTCTCAGCAGAACCAGATAATGGCAAACTTTCCCTCTATTTTTCCACACATATACATGTAAGTTTCAAATCTCAGTGCTTCCCCCTTTTTTCAAATGTAATCACACATTTCTATTGGTTGAAAACCAACCCTTTTCCAAAAGTACCCTGCCCCCAACTTGACTTCTGCCTAGTACCCTTCCCCCAACTTGACTTCTGCCTGCTACCATAGCAACAGCTCATGGAACACTGCTGTGTGGAGTTAGGTCAGAAGTTCGCCACACAATGTTTCAATTCCACAGAGCAAGAGTGCTTGACTTTTCAAACCTAACAGCAAATCCATAGTACTGTTCTTTGGTAACACATTTTTTTGTACCAATACAAAACATGCTTCTATTAGTTTACACATACAGCCTAGTTTTTATTCTAGAATGGTATGAAACAGCCAATCAGTTCTTTTTGTTTTGAAAAAAATATGTATGCCTCCATTTCCAAACTGTCTTTCTTTTCATATTGCCATTCTACTGAAAGACACCTCCTGAGTGCATCCAGTTCTCCTTTGAAGATGTTCACAGTGTGGATTGTAGGGCACAGCTATGTCTTCTGGAGTGAAAAGTTTGCAGAGAAAACAGATATGGTGAGAGACCTTGCTTTGCCAAATGTAGACATTAAATGGATTGGTCAGAGAGGGTTAAAGTGGCACCAATTGATGCCATTGGTGAAATCCTTCATGCAAATCCAACACCCTGACCTCATAATAGTGCACTGTGGTGGCAATGACCTAGGCACTTTGACTGGGGTAGGTCTGGAAATGCTTATGAAGGACACCTTTGCACAACTGTTTTCACTTTTCCCTAAAACTGCCTTTGTGTTTTCCAACATATGCCAAAGGCAAAAATGGAACTGGTCCAATCATTTCTGTCCGCAGATTGACAAAGCAAGAAAGCACGTCAACAAATCTGTTTCTGCTTTCCTCCGTGACTATGGTATGGGTGCCATTTACCACAACAACTTGCGTTTTGACATGCAAGACATTTATAGAGGAGACGGTGTGCACTTCAATGATAAAGGGAACAGAGTCTTCCTCTTGAACCTTAGACTCTGCATCGGTACTTACTTGTAGGTACCACTAAAAAATCATTTCATAAACACAACGGCTCTTTTTAGAGCCCCCTAATATCTAAACACTTAAATCTGAATTTCATTTATTTTTTTATTTTTTTTTCTACCGTACGCTTACCGTAAGCTTACCGTACGCGTACCCCGTGATTTTTTTAAAAATCAATAAATGTTTTCTTTGTACTTTACAGTCCTTCTTTGACCCCCTCACAAATGTAAGGGGGTCTGTAACTCTCCTCATTGCCCCGTTTTCTTGTTTTCACTCTTTTTTTTCTGAGTGAAACACACAAAATGGCGGCCGCCGCTTCCTGGTTTCGGCCGATTCGAATGTTTACCAAGATCTAACAGCCAATCAGAATCGCGCTCGCGCACGCCACTGTACGCGTACCGTAAGCTTACCGTAAGCGTACGGTAAGCGTACCGTAAGCGGGCTCAGATATATATATTGATTTAAAGGCTATTTTCTCAGAATCTACTGAACAGATTTACACCAAACCTACAAAAGGCACTTCCTTGACATAGGGACTACCTCTCTGCCAAATTTCTAGTAATTCTGTTCAGCCGTTCGGGCTGTAGCTCGTTCTAAAGGTCCTATGGAAAAATGCATGGGAAAAACGCGTTTTGGGACCCCCCTTTTATCTCAGCCCCCGCTTGACGTATCCCCCCGAGACTTTCAGGGTAGGAGCGGAGCGTAGCGCCCCACCTATTTTGAGAAATTCGCGAGGATTCATCGACCGGCGCCAAAGTTATTCAAAATAGAATGTTGCGGATTTCCTATGGAAAAGGGGTCCTAACTATAACTACCTACTGGCGACCGCCAGTAGGTAATATATATATATATATATATATATATATATATATATATATATATATATGGTTTCCCAAGTATTCCCCAGATTTTGAAGGCGCACTCCACAACGTACAGGTAACAACCTTTATTTGCAGTAGAAAGCGTGGTTCTGCCCCGACCTTTAAAGTCCTGATGCCAACGCGTTTCGAAGTTTGCTGCCTTCTTTTTCATAGGCATTCGTGCTCACACAGTCATGCTGGCTTTTAAACCCCATCCCTCTGCGTGTTCGTGCTTTCATTGACCTCAGGTGTGTCATCCATAATGGTTTTATACTAATTACGGCACGCTGGGATATGTAGTCCACCTGTCTTTAATATACTCCCTCTGGTGGGTTTCTGTGTCTTTTCACGATTTCACAGGACAAATTAAGCCCTCCAGTGGGCCTCGGAACAGAACTGCGTTCTCTCTTGAATTTTCCGCTGTGCCTGCATTCGGGTAGGAATGATTCCATCATGCAGTCCTGTGTCTCCTCAAAGGTGGTGCAGCCCTCCACGGCAGGAGACGCCGCGATGAATGGTTTCCCAAGTATTCCCCAGATTTTGAAGGCGCACTCCACAACGGACAGGTCACAACCTTTATTTGCAGTAGAAAGCGTGGTTCTGCCCCGACCTTTAAAGTCCTGATGCCGACGCGTTTCGAAGTTTGCTGCCTTCTTTTTCATAGGCATTCGTGCTCACACAGTCATGCTGGCTTTTAAACCCCATCCCTCTGCGTGTTCGTGCTTTCATTGACCTCAGATGTGTCATCCATAATGGTTTTATACTAATTACGGCAGGCTGGGATATGTAGTCCTTCTGCCTTTAATATACTCCCTCTGGTGGATTTCTGTGTCTTTTCATGATTTCACAGGACAAATTAAGCCCTCCAGTGGGCCTCGGAACAGAACTGCGTTCTCTCTTGAATTTTCCGCTGTGCCTGCATTCGGGTAGGAATGATTCCATCCTGCAGTCCTGTGTCTCCTCAAAGGTGGTGCAGCCGTCCACGGCAGGAGACGCCCGAATGAATGGTTTCCCAAGTATTCCCCAGATTTTGAAGGCGCACTCCACCACGGACAGCTAACAACCTTTATTTGCAGTAGAAAGCATGGTTCTGCCCTGACCTTTAAAGTCCTGATGCCGACGCGTTTCGAAGTTTGCTGCCTTCTTTTTCATAGGCATTCGTGCTCACACAGTCATGCTGGCTTTTAAACCCCATCCCTCTGCTTGTTCGTGCTTTCATTGACCTCAGGTGTGTCATCCATAATGGTTTTATACTAATTACGGCACGCTGGGATATGTAGTCCTTCTGCCTTTAATATACTCCCTCTGGTGGGTTTCTGTGTCTTTTCACGATTTCACAGGACAAATTAAGCCCTCCAGTGAGCCTCGGAACAGAACTGCGCTCTCTCTTGAATTTTCCGCACCACCTTTGAGGAGACACAGGACTGCAGGATGGAATCATTCCTACCCGAATGCAGGCACAGCGGAAAATTATTATTTATTTAAAAATAAAAACGTCAGAATGCTCACTGGGTGCGAAAATCCAGATGAAAAAATAAAAATGAAGCGGGGGCTGCCCCACTTCATTTAAATGAGCCCCCAGGTGGGCCAGGTTCCGGGGGAAATCCTACAAATATATTGTGGGGGCCTGTGGGGCCTCCGCAGCCCCAGTGACCACCACCTCCCTGGGGCTATGTAAATTAGGAGCGGGAGGGCACATGACCCTCAAGCAGTCCTGGGGACCACCACCTTCCTGGGGCTTGTTTTGTAATTTTTGGGGGGCATCTGAGGCCCCCCCAAGCTCCAAGGATCGCCACTCCCTGGGGCTTTAATTAAATATGCAGGGGGGATCTTCATGGGCTCCCCGAAGCCCCGGGAAACACCACCTGTCCGGGGTTTTGAAAATAGAGGGAGGGGGGGGTGCGCGGCTCCCCTGCTGGAGCCCTTGATGGCCCTGGGGACCGCCACTCCACAGGGCCTGCTCTTGCAATGTCCCGGGTAGCTCACCTCCGGGATGTTGTTGTTTGGTATGAGAGGGTGGAAGCATGTCTCGCACACTGTCATAGCAAACCCTGGTTGCTTTGCTGAAGCAAGAGGAGGAAAACCTGCTCTTGGTTCAATGAAGCAAAGCAGGATTGCTTTTGGGAAGGGGATCTGTATGTTAGCAGGTCCCGTTGCCCAAAAGGAATGCCGGCACCCGCAGGAGGCGGGGAGCCGGAGGGACCATGGAGGCATTGGGGCTTCCCCCATGGTCACCAACAGAGAGGCCAGGCCAGAAGAGGCCAGAAGAGGCCTGGGACGGAGGCCACGCGGCCCCACTCCCCTTGGTAAAAAAATAAAAATTATGTAGCTGTGGGCATGCCTCGGGGGATGGGGTCCCCGAGGCAAATGTTATTTAATGAAAGTCATTGCTTTTTATTTTTCAAAAAAGTTTGGAGTTGGGACCCTAGAGCGGCCCCCTAGTGTGACTACAAAGGGTGTGCGGCTCTCAGCGCAGCCCCCTAGTGTGAATACGAAGAGTGTACGGCTCTCAGCACAGCCCCCTAGTGTGAACGCGCTGGGTGCTCGGCTCTCAGCACGGCACTCGAGTACTTCTCAGGTCTTTAAAACACCGAGAAGCATATTCTCAAGGACACATCGCCGAGTTAACAGCACTTTATCGCAGCCAAAATGGTGATAAATTTAGCGCACCATTCACAAGCTGGTGCAAACAGCCCATATCACCAGTTTACCAGCGATAGCAGCCTCAAAAAGCATCGTCACGGATAACCCCGGCAAATATTGTTAATGAGATGCAGAGTAGGTGTTCCCGTGCAAATAGCAGCGAACACACCACTTTGCAACTTTCTCAACCACAAGCAAGATCAGCGAAGAGAGTACAAAACAGGTGATAAGGTGGGTTAGCACCAGGAAGTTTAGACGTGCTCTGACCTGGTGTAAAGTCGGACTACAACCTGCAACATGAAATGGAGCCCAGCCCACTGCCACACCTGAACGACAACAGATGCAATGGAGCCAATGATCTTGCAGCTCGGACACCCATCAGTGCCCTGACACTCCCGGCCACCAGCCCCTTGTCCGCCATCCCCCCTGGCCCCCCGACAAACAAATGTGACAGCAACCTTCCGAAATTTAGAACTTAACAAATCGGGTGATGTTACACAATTATAATAAAAGATATGCATGTGAGGTTGGACAAATGTGAATCTCAGTCATCTATGGATTTACATATAAAACATTTTATTTAAACAAAACAACAAAATAAATGTAGGTACTGCCATGTCACGTCATCCCTCGACAATTTGTGAATTACAGCCTGCAAGACAAAAAGCAAGATAAGATTGTGGGTCATGAGCCCATCAAAGGAGAGATAGAGAGAGAAAGAGAGAAAGTGTGAGAGAGAGGAAGAGAGAGAGAAAGAAAGAAAGAGTGCGAGAGAGAGGAAGAGAGAAAGACAGAAACAGTGTGAGAGAGAGGAAGAGAGAGAGAAAGAGAGAAAGAGTGAGAGAGGAAGAGAGAGAGAAAGAGAGAAACAGTGCTAGAGAGAGGAAGAGAGAGCGAGTGAGAGAGAGAGGAAGAGAGAGAGTGTGAGTGCTGACACTGTGGACAAATCCCTTACAGCTCACCTTTCCACCATCGGTGTGTCTCCAACCATGTGCCAGGACATAGTGCAGTCCTGAAGCTCACTCATTTGAAACATACTATAGAATCAGTAGTGGGCTAAAAAACGGTGATGGATCAAACCCAGATCTGTTGACTGGGTGTGAGTGTTTGATTGGTTCTGATACTCCGTCCATCACCACCCCCTTTTGTACTGCATAGAATCAGTAATGGCAGAGTACATAAAACTGCACACGCCTAAATCGCTGTCCCGCCCCTGCGCACCCAGGCTGCTGCACCCCATTCACTCCCACTGCCCAGAGGTGTCTGCCTACCACTGCACACTCAGGCTGTTGCACCCCATCCACTCCCACTGGCCAGAGGTTTCTGCCCGCTCCTGCACACCCAGGCTGCTGCACCCCATCCACTCGCACTGCCCAGAGGTGTCTTCTCGCTCCTGCACACCCAGGCTGCTGCATACTATCCACTCCCACCGCTCAGAGGTGACTGCCTGCCGCTGCGCAAACAAGCCTCTCTGCTGACCTTCTGCCACCGGCGTGTGTCCAAGAGGGCCCACCACATGCCAAATCAACCTCCTCAGTGGTGGCATACACGCAGTTCAGCTGCGCTCACAATTCAGATCGGGTCTTGATTGCCAGGATGGTGTATGAAGGCCACGCATCATCGCAGGCTGCACGCCCGCTCAGCTCCGGTGGCACTAACTCAGTGGAACTCAAGTCATCCCCACGTGGCGGGAGGCCCGTGTGGGGTGGTCGACAATCTGTGAATCACAGTCTGCAAGACAAAAAGCCCATCAAAGGAGAGAGAGGAAGAGAGAGAGAGAGAGAGAGAGAAAGAGTGAGAGGAAGACAGAGAGAAAGACAGAGAGAGTGAGAGAGAGATGAAGAGAGAGAGAAAGAGTGTGAGAGAAAGGAAGAGATGGAGGTTGAGAGTGAGTGCCAACACTGCGGACAAAACCCTCACAGCTCACCTTTCTGCCACCGGTGTGTCTCCAACCACGTGCCAGTACATACAGCAGCCCTCAAACTCACTCATCTGAAACATAGTATAGAATCAGTAATGGCAGAGTACATACAACTGCACACGCCTTCATCGCTGTCTTGCTACTGTGTACCCAGGCTGCGGCACCCCATCCACTCCCGCCACCCAGAGGTGTCTGCTCGCCCCTGAGCACTCAGGCTGATGTACCCTATCCACTCCCCCCACCCAGAGGTGTCTACCCACCCCTGCACACCCAGGCTGCTGCACACCATCCACTCCCACCGCCCAGAGGTGACTGCCTGCCGCTGTGCAAACAAGCCTCTCTGCTCACCTTCTGCCACCGACGTGTGTCCAAAAGGGCCCTCCACGTGCTGAAGCAACCTCCTCAGCCGTGGCGTACACGCGGTCCAGCCAAGCTCACAATTGAAATCGGGTCTTGATTGCCTGGATGGTGTATGAAGGCCACGCATCATCGCAGTCTGCACACCCGCTCAGCTCTGGTGACACTAACTCAGTGGAACTCAAGTCATCACCACGTGGCGTGAGGCCCGTGTTGGGGGGGGGTCTAAAATCTGTGAATCTCAGCCTGGAAGAGAAAAAGAAAGATTAGATTGTGCTTCATGCGCCCATCAAAGGAGAGAGAGAAAGAGTGAGAGAGAGGAAGAGAGAGAGAAAGAATGAGTGAGAGAGGATGACAGGGAGAAAGACAGAGAGAGTGAGAGGGAGAGGAAGAGAGAGATTGAGTAAGAGAGAGAGGAATGAGAGAGAGAAAGAGAAACAGTGTGAGAGAGAGGAAGAAAGAGTGAGAGAAAGAGAGGAAGAGAGAGAGAAAGAGAGAAAGAGTGTGAGAGAGAGAAAGGAAGAGATGGAGAGGGAGTGCCGACACTGCGGAGAAAACCCTCACAGGTCACCTTTCCACCACCCGTGTGTCTCCAACCACATGCCGGGACATACTGCAGCCTTCAAGCTCACTCATCTGAAACATAGTATAGAATTAGTAATGGCAGAGTACATACAACTGCACATGCCTTCCTCGCTGTGTCCCGCCCCTGCACACCCAGGTTGCTGCACCCCATCCACTCCCGCTGCTAAGAGGTGTCTACCCGGCCCTGTGTACTCAGGCTGTTGCACCCATTCCACTCCCACTCCTGCCACACAGAGGTGTCTGTGTGCACCCAGGCTGCTGCACACCATTCACTCCCACCGCCCAGAGGTGACTGCCTGCCCCTGTGCACCCAGGCTGTTGTACCCATTCCACTCCCACTGCCCAGAGGTGACTGCCCACCCCTGTGCACCCAGGCTGCTGCACACCATCCACTCCCACCGCCCAGAGGTGCCTGCCCACCCCTGCGCACCCAGACCTCTTTGCTCACCTTCGGCCAGCTGCGTGTAGAAAAGAGGGCCCACCGCATGCCGCTGCAAGCTCCAAGCCTGGGTCCCGCAGACAGGGCACACTCCACATCATGCAGCCCTCTCCGCAGGCCACCAGGTCTCACATTTGGTGCTGTGTCTTGATTTTACCATGGTAGACGACATATCAGTGCACCTGCCATCATCGCAGGTTGCACATCCGCTCAGCCCTTGTGGTGCCACTAACTCTGTGACCAGTGAGGCCACGCCACGTGGCGGTAGGCCCCTGCTGTTTGATGGCTCAGGCTTACACTGCGGTCCAGCAGGGCACACAAAACCTGACCTGTCCGGACCGCCAGGACAGGGCATCATCGCAGGCTGCTCACCCCTTACAGTGCCCCTACCTCAGTGCACCGAAAGTCACTGTCCCATGGCGGTGTGCCTGTGCCGGCCGCAGTGCATCAGGTGCCACCAAGTCTGAAATGGAAATGGCGTGGAGCACGCACGCCCGGTCCTTTTTATTGGCAGGGTCACGTGTCCTGTGATGCCTGTGCTTGATGGATATGGTGTGGGTGTAAACCAGCCATCAGGGAGTGGCTGTGGCATACTGACAACTAGATCTGTGAGCAACAGATCACTGCAATGAAAATCTGGGCCATGTAGAGTTGTTGTCCCTCCCTGTAAGCGGAGTGGGCTTGCCTGGTGTATGCCAGTCCGGCTTGAGGCTGTGAACAATGACTCTGGAGCTCTCTGCATGGTTCTGTCCTGGGCTGTATGAAGAATCAACTGATGTGGGTGTCTCTGTTGTAGTGCTGCCACCACCCTGGCTGCAAGCGCCAATGTGTCACCCTGTGACCCAGGTCCCAAAACATGGCCAACATGGAAGGTAGGGGGAATCACTGACCCTACATGCATTCATACTTCCACACATGAAAGATCGTGCACATGACATATCTGTGTGGATATGAATGTTTATTGCACAGTCAGTGGAGTGTTGCAGCTGTAGCAATACAGGGCCATGCAAAGCCCAAATTTCCGTTTTTGACACATGGAGGGCAGCCAATTAGAGCCAAGCTCGTGCTTGGGGGTTAGGTTCCACCAACATATGTTCTTATCCAATCACTCCTCCAATTCCGAAGCACTTATAAATTCACTATACACTCTCCTTGCAGTACTCTAATGATCCAGTCTCTACCTATGTACTTATACAATGACCGAGACAAAGTTACATAACCAAAGTTTCTCCCACTTCCAGAGGTAACATGGTTGCCAGCGCTGTCCACTGAAGAATGTAATGTGGTAGCGCCCAGGGGCAGCATCATGCATACATAATCAACACACAGACACAGTTAGATAGATAGTGGAACTGGGTACGGGCACGTGCGCTCGGCCCCTTTTTATTACCAGGGTCACATGTCCAGTGACATCTGTGCTGGATGCGTGTGGGGCGAGTGTAAGCCAGCCCTCAGGGAATGGTTGGTGCTGGCAACAACTACAATGTAATCATCGGATCACACACAGAGATTCAATCATAAAGGGTCCATGACTTTTGCTGCACTAAGGTAAGGGCACCAGATATGAAATAATACACAAAAGATTCTATCATAAAGGGTTCGTGACTTGTGGTGCACTGAGGTAGGGGCATCAGAAGCATTCCGCGTGTGCACTCAATTTTAATTGTGAGCCCTGCTGACTGCAGTGTAGGCCAGAGGGAGCGGTCAGCAAGGGCCCACAGCCATGTGGCTTTGACATGAGCTGCACAGAGTTATTGGTACCTGAAGCACTCAGCGTGTGCGCAGCCAGTGATGATGCGTGGTCCGGGCGGGCGGCACTGGATACAATGTCTGTTGCCTACTGGACTGCGTCATCTGCAACCACGACTCTATCTAAATTGTAATCCCTGCTAACCGCAGTGTAGGCCGGAGGCAGCGGTCAGCAAGGACAGACATCCACGTGTTATTGACTTGAGCTACACAGAGTTAGTGGCACCTGAAGCATTTAGCGTGTGCGCAGTCAGCGATGATGTGTGGTCCTGATGGGCCGCACTGGTAGCAATGTCTTTTGCCTAATTATTTCTGCCTCAATAAGGCCACGTGGTGGTGACTTGTGGTGCACAGAGTTAGTGGCACCTGAAGGATTCAGCGTGTGTCTAGTCAGCGATGATGCATGGTCCGGACGGGCCGCACTGATAGCAATGTCTTTTGCATAATGAATTCTGCCTTAATAAGGCTATGTGGTGAAGACTTGTGGTGCAATGAGATAGTGGCACCTGAAGCACTCAGTGTGTGCACAGCCAGCGATGATGCGTGGTCCGGGCGGGCGCACTGGGAGAAATGTATTTTGTCTAATAAATTCTGCCTCGGTAAGGCCATGTGTAGGGGTGGGCGGAATTTGCGAAATTCACTATTGCAAATTATCGCGAAAATGTTAAAAATCTCCGCAAACAAGCGGAAATATCGTGAAGATGCAGAAGTTTTTTTCCCGCCTGTTCGCGGTACTTTCTGCGTGGTTGCGGCTTGCCAACTTACCATGCGTTTGCTCACGGGCACGGCCATCTTGTTTTCACTTGTCTCGCCGTGCATGATCGCGAGAAGAAAGACGTGATCGCGCGACGAATGACGTTACTGCGGGCGCGAACTATTGCGAGACAGCGCAAATGGCTACCAACAATCTAACATCTCGTGGAGAAGGCGACCGGATTGGGAAAACTTGTCGGCGAACGCGGGGATTCAGGTAAGGCAATCGCGCGCACGCGAGAATGGATTATTTTACAGCGCGAGCAAGCAAACAATTTCCGGTAAAATGCGGATTGCGGAAATTTTGACATTTTCGCGCTTTCCGCGGAAAGCGAAAATGTCAAATTATCGCAATTTCCGCAAGCGGAACGAAATTTTAGCCCAGGTCTAGCACTGAGTTAGTGGCATCAGAAGCATTCAGCGTGTGCGCAGCCAGTGATGATGCATGGTCCGAGGGGGCTGCACTAGTAGCAATGTCTTTTGCCTAATGAATTCTGCTTTGATAAGGCTACATGGAGATGACTTGTGGTGCACTGAGTTAGTGGCACCTGAAGCACTCTGCGTGTGCGCAGTCTGCGATGATGCATGGTCCGGGCAGGCCGCACTGGGAGCAATGTCTCTTGCCTACTGGACTGTGTCATCTGGAATCGCGACTCGATTTGAATTGTGAGCCCTTCTGTCTGCGGTGTACATTGAAGGCAGTAGTCTGTACAGACATAACTTTGTGGTGTTGTGGCGCTTGGTTCCAGGTGGCCTGTGTCAAGGAGGGCGGCGGTCACAGCAGTGGCCTCGTGGCAGGGTGAGGGCCGTCGCTGTGGCAGATATATTGGCCTTCCCAGAAGTGAATCACACCCAGAGTCCTGGCCTATTTATTCACACTCCTAGGCTAGAGTGGCGTACGTTGGACCAGTCCACTCTGCTTCCGCTTCCGCTTACAGGGGGGGACAACACAGTTACATGACCGAGATCTTTCCCACTGCCTGAGGTAACATGGTTGCGTCCACTGTCCACAACAGTACAAACACCAGCAGTATATATACACATGGAGAGGTCTATGCTCTGCATAGTGAGGTCTGTCTAGCACATTACTGCTACACTTGGAACTGTGTGCATTGTTATTGATGGGTGACTTGCATCCTTCACACATACTTGGTTGCCACATCTCCCAAAATTCAGCTATTATGTGGCTGGGGGGCCATGCCGTTTTGGGAAGGTCCGCTGTTCTGTTCTGTGCTGCCTCGGTGGTAGTGGAGGGGTTCCGTGGGGGAGGTCCTGGGGGTGGTGGCGGTGGGTGTTGTGGCCTTCTTGGGTGTCGGAGCGGTATGACCAGTAGCTCTATGACCTGTGTTGGTCTTCAGATGTGGCTCTGGGCTGGGCTCCGTTTCATACTGTAGGTAGTTGTCCTGCTTTATACCAGTAAAAGGCAGGTGTTAAATTCTTATTGCTAACGTGGCTTTTTGCCTGTTTTTGGATCGCATTGCAGATTTAGCTGGTTGCTGAAAATATCGGGAAGTGGTGTTTTCGAGCTTATTTTTGCACGTGAATGTCTACTCTGCATATCATTAGCATTAGTTGTCGGTCTCATTTGTGGTGATTTTTTAGCGGAAGCTATCGCTGGAAAACTGGCGATATCTGCAATTTTCACCAGGGTGAGAATGGGATGATAATTTAAAAACACAGAAAAAAGCATAGGTTTAACGACCATTAAAATTAGAAATTAGCATTTAAAAAACCTTTGAAATTCACAAAAAAAAACCATAGGTTTCAGGCACGTTATAGTTAGAAATTAGCATTTACAAAACCTTTGAAATTCCCTGAAAAAACCATAGGTTTCAGGGACGTTATAGTTAGTTGGACATTACACTCGTACAAAACCATAGAAATTCCCCCGTTATAGTTAGTTCAACTAACTATAACTCGCGCACCCGCAATGCACTGCTGATGACATCACATATTACATCATTCATGACATGGCCAGTGACATCACTGATGACATCACTGATGACATCTCAAATGACATCACTGATGACATCACTGATGATATCATCCACGTGAAAATATAATGCACCTCTTCACACTCTAATATAACGTTTGATACACTCACTGTAAAATACAGAGAACCATTTTCGAAACCATTGACATACCAATACCAGTTATTACATAGGTACTTACTGATTCCTAGGTCTACACACACATCCACTCATTCACTCATACAATCACAGATACATGCAGGCACTCATCAATACAATACTATCATAAGCACTCATACACCTATACATGCACTCACACACCACCACTCATCCTGAGTTACTCACACATGTAGTCAGTCATGCAAAGAATAAATCACACTTCCATTTACTGACCTATACAGTTATACACACACCACATTACTTATTCAAACAGAAACAAATGCATACTTACTCATCCATACAGCCAGTCTCACTATCACTGACTCTCATGTATAGTCATTTTATACTTCAACTCGCACATACTCTGCCTTTTACTTATGTAGTTACTTGTACACGTACCATTGAGACATCCATTCACTCACCAACACACCCATACACACACTCACCCACCCATACAGCTGTTTCCACATGCACTATTGAACACCTAATAGACAGAGAATCAACCACTCAAACATTTATGCACACACCTTCCACCCACCCACACACACACTCAGGCACCCATACAAATACTCAGGCAACCAATCGATAGCCCATATAGACATTCATATAGCTACTGAGCAACCCATGCAGCAGCTTATACAACAACAGACAGACTAATATAGACATTCACACAGTTTAGTCACCAACCCATGCATTCATTAAGACACATGTAATCACTCACTTAACCAGTCAGTCACACACCTACTAAATCCTCCTCCATCCAGACACTTATACACCCACTCATTCTTCAATACACCTTGGCATTTATATAATACATATTTACACTTTAAAGAAAAACACTGTCACTGGATGATATCATCCGTGATGTCATTTGAGATGTCATGAGTGATGCCATGAGTGATGTCATTGACCATGTCATGAATCATGTAATATGTGATGTCATCAGCAGTGCATTGCGGGTGCGCGAGTTATAGTTAGCTGAACTAACTATAACGGGGGAATTTCTATGGTTTTGTACGAGTGAAATGTCCAACTAACTATAACGTCCCTGAAACCTATGTTTTTTTCAGTGAAAATATATATATATATATATTATCTACTGGCGGTCGCCAGTAGATAGTTATAGTTAGGACCCTGTTTCCATAGGAAATCCGCAACAGTCTATTTGGAATAACTTTGGCGCCGGTCGACGAATCCTCGCGAAATTTTCAAAATAGGTGGGGCGCTATGCTCCGCTCCTACCCTGAAAGTCTCGGGGTGATTCGTCAAGCGGGGGCTGAGAAAAAAGGGGGGTCCCAAAACGCGTTTTTCCCATGCATTTTTCCAAAGGACCTTTAGACACAGCTACAGACCGAATGGCTGAACAGAGTTACTTGAAATCTGGCAGAGAGGTAGTCTACAGGTCAAGGAAGTGCCTTTTGTAGGTTTGATGTAAATCTGTTCAGTAGATCCTTAAGAAAATAGCCTTTAAATCAATATATATATCTGTGGCAGCTTACGGTGCGCTTACCGTGCGCTTACGGTAAGCTTACCGTACGCGTACGGTGCCGTGCGCGAGCGCGATTCTGATTGGCTGTTAGATCTTAGTAAACATTCGAATCGGTCGAAACCAGGAAGTGGCGGCCGCCATTTTCTATCTCGCACTCTGAGGGGGGGGAGGAAAAACAAAGGCAAAAAACATGTAAAGGGGATGTTTAGACTGCTCCCAACCACCTAGCCTTGATGAAGGTGTCCCCAAAGAACCCCCAAGGCAAAAAATTCAATTTTATTTTTTTTTGAAAAATCGCCGATTACGGTAAAAATACTTAAAAAAAAAAAAAATTATCCACACTCTCCACACCCCGTGTGCAAATGGTGCCCGAAGTGCACCATTTGAGCATTGCATATATTATTTATTAAAAAGTAAAACATTACCTTTCACAACGAAGCGCATAATATGTCCTCCATGTGCGCACGGTGCGCGAAGCGCATCGTGCGTACATGGCCCATCCAGCGTAACGTGGGCATGCGGTGCACGTAGCGCACCGCGTGCCCACCGTGCGTGCACGGCACTAACTGCGTAAAGTGGGCGCGCAGAGCCACGAATGGCGTAAAGTAACTTAGCATTTAAAAAAACGTACAAATTCACTGAAAAAACCATAGGTTTCACACACGTTATAGTTAGGAATTAGCATTTAAAAAACCTTGCAAATTCACTGAAAAAACCATAGGTTTCACACATGTTATAGTTAGCTGGACATTTTACTGATAAAAAACCAATGAAATTCCCCCGTTATAGTTAGTGCAGGCAACTATAACTCACGCGACCGCACTCCTCTGCTGATGCTAATACTGTATTTAGACACTTATTTGCCCATGTCTTCTTCCATTAAATTTTAGCTATACATATATTACAAATATTTTTTTTTCATAAAGACACATATGTCATCAGCAGAGGATTGCGGTCGCGTGAGTTATAGTTGCCTGCACTAACTATAACGGGGGAATTTCATTGGTTTTTTATCAGTAAAATGTCCAGCTAACTATAACATGTGTGAAACCTATGGTTTTTTCAGTGAATATATATATATATATATATATATATTGTATTTCAATGAGCCCGTAGCTTTCAGGAGTCACTCGACAGCTCGCCTTTGCCTCGGCATCTTGAAAGTAGATTGAAGAGCCCTACGCGTTTCGAGGCCATCCGCCTCTCGTCAGGGGCTGTCTTTCATTTCTGGCGCCTGAACGCTCTCCTTTAATTGGTGCATGCTTGATTAGTTGATGGCCCCCAGTGGGCCGCGCTTCGTGCGCCGAACTGCATGCAGGGACATGTGGTCCCAGAAGAGAATTTTATTATCCATAGTGGACTCCAGGCAGCGAGAGTATGTAAAAACCTTGGTAGGAATCAGGAGGTCGAGGCAATGTCCTTTGTGGATCGGGCTTGCTGTGCTGATCGGATGGACATAGTTTCCAGCCTCAGCCTCTGCATTTTAGATGGTGCTCTCCTACGCGGATGAACGGCCGCGCTATAATTTTGTATTTCAATGAGCCCGTAGCTTTCAGGAGTCACTCGACAGCTCGCCTTTGCCTCGGCATCTTGAAAGTAGATTGAAGAGCCCTACGCGTTTCGAGGCCATCCGCCTCTCGTCAGGGGCTGTCTTTCATTTCTGGCGCCTGAACACTCTCCTTTAATTGGTGCATGCTTGATTAGTTGATGGCCCCCAGTGGGCCGCGCTTCGTGCGCCGAACTGCATGCAGGGACATGTGGTCCCAGAAGAGAATTTTATTATCCATAGTGGACTCCAGGCAGCGAGAGTATGTAAAAACCTTGGTAGGAATCAGGAGGTCGAGGCAATGTCCTTTGTGGATCGGGCTTGCTGTGCTGATCGGATGGACATAGTTTCCAGCCTCAGCCTCTGCATTTTAGATGGTGCTCTCCTACGCGGACGAACGGCCGCGCTATAATTTTGTATTTCAATGAGCCCGTAGCTTTCAGGAGTCACTCGACAGCTCGCCTTTGCCTCGGCATCTTGAAAGTAGATTGAAGAGCCCTACGCGTTTCGAGGCCATCCGCCTCTCGTCAGGGGCTGTCTTTCATTTCTGGCGCCTGAACGCTCTCCTTTAATTGGTGCATGCTTGATTAGTTGATGGCCCCCAGTGGGCCGCGCTTCGTGCGCCGAACTGCATGCAGGGACATGTGGTCCCAGAAGAGAATTTTATTATCCATAGTGGACTCCAGGCAGCGAGAGTATGTAAAAACCTTGGTAGGAATCAGGAGGTCGAGGCAATGTCCTTTGTGGATCGGGCTTGCTGTGCTGATCGGATGGACATAGTTTCCAGCCTCAGCCTCTGCATTTTAGATGGTGCTCTCCTACGCGGACGAACGGCCGCGCTATAATTTTGTATTTCAATGAGCCCGTAGCTTTCAGGAGTCACTCGACAGCTCGCCTTTGCCTCGGCATCTTGAAAGTAGATTGAAGAGCCCTACGCGTTTCGAGGCCATCCGCCTCTCGTCAGGGGCTGTCTTTCATTTCTGGCGCCTCGACCTCCTGATTCCTACCAAGGTTTTTACATACTCTCGCTGCCTGGAGTCCACTATGGATAATAAAATTCTCTTCTGGGACCACATGTCCCTGCATGCAGTTCGGCGCACGAAGCGCGGCCCACTGGGGGCCATCAACTAATCAAGCATGCACCAATTAAAGGAGAGCGTTCAGGCGCCAGAAATGAAAGACAGCCCCTGACGAGAGGCGGATGGCCTCGAAACGCGCAGGGCTCTTCAATCTACTTTCAAGATGCCGAGGCAAAGGCGAGCTGTCGAGTGACTCCTGAAAGCTACGGGCTCATTGAAATACAAAATTATAGCGCGGCCGTTCGTCCGCGTAGGAGAGCACCATCTAAAATGCAGAGGCTGAGGCTGGAAACTATGTCCATCCGATCAGCACAGCAAGCCCGATCCACAAAGGACATTGCCTCGACCTCCTGATTCCTACCAAGGTTTTTACATACTCTCGCTGCCTGGAGTCCACTATGGATAATAAAATTCTCTTCTGGGACCACATGTCCCTGCATGCAGTTCGGCGCACGAAGCGCGGCCCACTGGGGGCCATCAACTAATCAAGCATGCACCAATTAAAGGAGAGCGTTCAGGTGCCAGAAATGAAAGACAGCCCCTGACGAGAGGCGGATGGCCTCGAAACGCGTAGGGCTCTTCAATCTACTTTCAAGATGCAGAGGCAAAGGCGAGCTGTCGAGTGACTCCTGAAAGCTACGGGCTCATTGAAATACAAAATTATAGCGCGGCCGTTCGTCCGCGTAGGAGAGCACCATCTAAAATGCAGAGGCTGAGGCTGGAAACTATGTCCATCCGATCAGCACAGCAAGCCCGATCCACAAAGGACATTGCCTCGACCTCCTGATTCCTACCAAGGTTTTTACATACTCTCGCTGCCTGGAGTCCACTATGGATAATAAAATTCTCTTCTGGGACCACATGTCCCTGCATGCAGTTCGGCGCACGAAGCGCGGCCCACTGGGGGCCATCAACTAATCAAGCATGCACCAATTAAAGGAGAGCGTTCAGGCGCCAGAAATGAAAGACAGCCCCTGACGAGAGGCGGATGGCCTCGAAACGCGTAGGGCTCTTCAATCTACTTTCAAGATGCCGAGGCAAAGGCGAGCTGTCGAGTGACTCCTGAAAGCTACGGGCTCATTGAAATACAAAATTATAGCGCGGCCGTTCGTCCGCGTAGGAGAGCACCATCTAAAATGCAGAGGCTGAGGCTGGAAACTATGTCCATCCGATCAGCACAGCAAGCCCGATCCACAAAGGACATTGCCTCGACCTCCTGATTCCTACCAAGGTTTTTACATACTCTCGCTGCCTGGAGTCCACTATGGATAATAAAATTCTCTTCTGGGACCACATGTCCCTGCATGCAGTTCGGCGCACGAAGCGCGGCCCACTGGGGGCCATCAACTAATCAAGCATGCACCAATTAAAGGAGAGCGTTCAGGCGCCAGAAATGAAAGACAGCCCCTGACGAGAGGCGGATGGCCTCGAAACGCGTAGGGCTCTTCAATCTACTTTCAAGATGCCGAGGCAAAGGCGAGCTGTCGAGTGACTCCTGAAAGCTACGGGCTCATTGAAATACAAAATTATAGCGCGGCCGTTCGTCCGCGTAGGAGAGCACCATCTAAAATGCAGAGGCTGAGGCTGGAAACTATGTCCATCCGATCAGCACAGCAAGCCCGATCCACAAAGGACATTGCCTCGACCTCCTGATTCCTACCAAGGTTTTTACATACTCTCGCTGCCTGGAGTCCACTATGGATAATAAAATTCTCTTCTGGGACCACATGTCCCTGCATGCAGTTCGGCGCATGAAGCGCGGCCCACTGGGGGCCATCAACTAATCAAGCATGCACCAATTAAAGGAGAGCGTTCAGGTGCCAGAAATGAAAGACAGCCCCTGACGAGAGGCGGATGGCCTCGAAACGCGTAGGGCTCTTCAATCTACTTTCAAGATGCCGAGGCAAAGGCGAGCTGTCGAGTGACTCCTGAAAGCTACGGGCTCATTGAAATACAAAATTATAGCGCGGCCGTTCGTCCGCGTAGGAGAGCACCATCTAAAATGCAGAGGCTGAGGCTGGAAACTATGTCCATCCGATCAGCACAGCAAGCCCGATCCACAAAGGACATTGCCTCGACCTCCTGATTCCTACCAAGGTTTTTACATACTCTCGCTGCCTGGAGTCCACTATGGATAATAAAATTCTCTTCTGGGACCACATGTCCCTGCGTGCAGTTCGGCGCACGAAGCGCGGCCCACTGGGGGCCATCAACTAATCAAGCATGCACCAATTAAAGGAGAGCGTTCAGGCGCCAGAAATGAAAGACAGCCCCTGACGAGAGGCGGATGGCCTCGAAACGCGTAGGGCTCTTCAATCTACTTTCAAGATGCCGAGGCAAAGGCGAGCTGTCGAGTGACTCCTGAAAGCTACGGGCTCATTGAAATACATATATATATATATATATATATACACACACACACATATATGTATCAAAATGATGTCCTGTCAGGCATAGAGTGACGTAAATCAGAAGCAGACAACTCTTGGTAGTTTTCAAGTTTAGGTGGAATGCAGCTCCTGTGTAGAGCACCCTCAACACCAGAGACACTCCAAATCTGCTCACCCCAAATGTCTGCCTTTCTATAAAAGTCTTTGAGCATAGGTTTAGCACAGTGCCATCCATGCAGAGATAGAAAGGGACCAAGTCTTTTGCCATTTCTACAGCAAAGCTTTTAAGCATAGGACTAGCACATTGCCACCCATACCGAGCTGCAAAATGACAAAAGCCTTTTACCACTTCAGGGACAGTATTACGGCTTTGAATTGGTAAAATGCTAACCAAGCCAGCCTGACATGAACAAAAACAACCCCTGACACATGTTTAGCCCTCATTAGAGCTCTTCAGAGATGTATAACGTTGTCCAGACACAAGGGAACACACAACAGGTCAAACGATACTCTTCAGGCATGGAATGAAGCATAAAGTATGCAAAAAAGAAGCAGAGAACTCTGGGTAGTTCTCAAGCTTAGGTGCTGCTGTATAGAGCGGTCTCAACACCAGCAACACTCTAAATCTGCTCACCTCAAATGTCTACCTTTCCATCAAGTCTTTAAGCATAAGATTAGCACAGTTTCTACAGCAAAGTTGTTAAACATAGGACTAGCACACTTTCCTGCATGCTGAGCTGCAAAATGACAAAAGACATTTGCCACTTCAGGCACAGTATTACTGCTTTGAATTGGTAAAATACCAAACAAGCCAACCTAAAATGAATAAAAGCAACCCCTAATGTGTTGTGCTCTCATTGGAGTGTTTGATAGAAAGGCAGACCTCTGTTTGTAATTCACACTGCTATGTTGTATTTACAATGCTTTCCAAAGTCTTACACTTTCCATTTATTAAAAACAAATCACCTCTAAAATGAGTTGTTGGTAGGTATTGGGGTTAGAAGGTATGTGTTTGAATGTCAAAATATGTAGTTTGAATTTTTGTGAGTTCGAAACATACTTACAGACCAATATACCCAATTATACATCCATCCATCTATCTCTGCACTCACTGAGATACCTATTTAGAAAATATTAACTCCTTAAACTCTTCTTTTTCTAGATAAGCCACCGTGAGATAGGCTGTAGGTAGGCAATAGTGCAGGGAGCTATGGGCTTAAAAGATAAGACATGATGTTTAAAGATTGATTGAGTTACATTCACACTTGCAGACCCATATCTCTACTTATACAGCCTGTCTCCTCCCCACACTGAAACTCACATACCTATGTGTAAAAGGATTAAGCTGCTAATATACCTACTCACACAGTGAGAGAGACACTCAAACATTCACTCAAAACATTCAACTCTTATGTATCCAGCAGTAATGGAAGCAGTTGCACAGACAGTTAAATATCCCAATACTAACTGGCACCAACGAGTATTGGTAATGCTGTCATGGAGAATTGAAGTGTACGTTGGGAAATCTAGGTTCACCTACTTGGTTTTTGACTCTTAGTTGTGCTGGGCATGCCTGGGATGACCTGCTTGAATTTTTGACAGAAGCAAAACCTAGCATTAAAGATATCAAAGTAAAAACAGCCAGAGAACTTTTCTCCTTTGATCCTGCTAATGTTGGCAGATATTTTAATTACAGGTTTCAAGCTATGATGTCTTTCATCTGCAACAAAACAAATCCTTCTCTTAGCGAAGTAACTGATTTCTTTTGACGAAAAGAGTACGAACCAAGGCACCCCTCCTAGTCACATGCTGTTATGGATAAAAGATGCACCTAAATTTGGAAAAAACAGTGAAGAGTCTGTCTTGTCTTTCATCGAACAGTATGTGACATAAGCCATAAAACAGATGGTGGTGAAAGGAGCTTGGGACAATAAGTTCTATGCTTTCAAAGTCATAGATGTGGCAGGTACTGTTGTCGAAAATACAGATGCAAAGGTAAATTTCATACAAGATATCTTTTTGGATGGCGCTAGAGGGTGTGCGGACAAGATGGCCGCACTGTAGTGAGGCTCCGTCCGCCCCGGAGATAAAATCCAATAAATATCCTTATCCTGCGGGCCATCTCTTGCTACGACACCCGTCTGGCAAGTGGTGAAGAGACAGCGGCGGTGGCACAGCTCTTCAAAACAGTGCGGGTTGCTGGCAGACCCCAGATTGGTAGCCGAGCCTAACTGCGGCCTGCGAGGCGAGGAGCGGCTGGCTGGGCCGTGTGCGGAAGAAGCCTGTTGCAGTGACCACAAGCCATGCTCACTTCTCCTGCAGGGTTATATTATTGCTGCGGGACACAAGAGCCACGCCGGAGCACAGTCTGAAGGTGATCTGGGGGCACTGCAGAGTGTCAGACCTGCGCGGTGGCTCTGGTGCGCTGGGCCCACTAACAGCCCTGGGGGCACCCGTGCCAAGGAGCCACTCACGTGAGGCCATGGTCTTGGGCCCTCTCATGAGGCGTGTCACCAGGCTGCACTTGGGCAGGGTCCCGGGGCCCATGGGGCCGCTTTGCGGAGTTGTCGCCCACTGGAGACTGCACAGACTGCAGGGAAGACCCGGCGTGAGGGCGGCGCCAGGCAAAGAGCCGGAGGGACCGTGTCCGGCGATGCAGACGTGCTGGTGCCACACCCTGGAAGACCTCCGTGTGGCATGGCGAACACACGATCGCCTATCACCCCCCTTAGTGATCACGACCCTGCACTTCCCGGTCCTAGATGCCCCAATTCTGCTGCATCTCGGAAGGCCGCTCTGCTGCTGTGCCTGCCATCGTTGATTAAGTCAGGGCCTACGTGTACAGAGATACCCCACCAGGCCAGCGGGAAGGGAGCACCCGTTACACCCAGTATGGAAGCTCTACGGACCGTGGTGTTCGCTTGGGCCCCTTGCCGCAGCTGGGCCAACGACTCGTTCTGGAGCCAGATTGACCCTGCGGACTGCAGCCCTGGGAGTGTGGCGGTCTTGGGCCTCTTGGGTCCTGGGCGGCTTTCCTCGCTACCTGATGTGTGAGCACTACGGAAGGGCCTGGGGAAACCTAATCATCACAGAGAGCTGCATGAACATTGAGCCGGATTGTTTCACTCATGGGCTCGCCCAGTAGTGGCCCCCCCTTGCATCTGGGCTCCCTACGGGGTCGGAGGGGGAGCGCCTGACTAGTGACATGGATCTGTCCCCCCTCATACTAACGGGGATGCTGGCTTGCCGGGGATCAGGGAAGAGGAACTGCCTCGCGCCTGTGATCCGCCTGAGGCCTGGGTGAGACATACCTTGTTAGGCCCTAGACGCGCTTCACTGCACACACCACTGAGCACCCCTCCCGGGAGCGGTGGGCACATCGGAGCGACCCCATACTCCCAGGCAGTTGGCGAAAGACTGCAGCCTTTCAGGTGCTTGACCTGGACCCCAGGGTTGCTGAGGCAGACACAGGAAAAGCGCACCATCGGACCCTCTTCTGGCTGCCACATATAACGCTACCATGGGGAAGCCGGACAGCAGGCAGCCCAGGCTCACATTCGACGGTCGCAGAGCGATCCGGGGACAGCCACCTGATACAGAGCACAGTGACACCAGTCATGCGAAACAAGACACTGGTGAGGTGGACATGAAGATGCTGCTCACCACCATGAAAGCCACCTTTGTCTTAATCGAAGGCAAAATGTACTCCATGTGCACCAGGATGGACCAGCTCACCCAGAAGATAGAAAGGCGAGATGGTCGGATAAAAGAGGCCAAAACACAAATCTCCACCCTCGAAGATGACCAGGCGCATGTGGCTGGGCAGCTATCAGACATTGACAAGCTACTAAAGGTGATAGTGCTGCAGATCGGCGCATATAAATTCTCCCAGCTTCCACGGACAGAGTAAATCTACAGCCACACTTATTTCAGGTCTCAGGCCATATACAAACCTGTAAACAAAATGACTCAAATCCTTATCACCCAGGTGTTCGTCTCCACTAAACTGTTTAAAAGCCAGTATCAGCCTTTCGTAAAAAGCATGAACTGATTCTTTCATTTCCTGATGTGTTCGATCTATCTTAACCCAGTCTGTCTCTTTTGGGGGTACTTTATTTTTCAGGAATACAATTACCTGATCATATTTCCTCATGACCTCTGGATCTGGTGCACCTGTTTTCGGATCTCTTGGATACTCTTTAGAAGGCCAATCTACAACTATTTTACACTCAGCCCACAAGTCTGCTGGAACAATTATATCAAACAGACTATTCAGGTCAATCCACAGCACTTTTGACAATTTCACAAACCTGTCTGCCTGCCTATACCTGCCTTTACCACTCGACGGGCTTTCCTCTCAGTCGAGGGAAATCATTCGTAAATGATAAAATATCCTGTCTAGTCCATGGGACATGTATATATCCTCCTCCAGGAATCTCTCTCATAGGATAAGCATCCACTGTTTTCTCTTTTTCTCTCACAGGGAAAGCTGAGTAAGTCCTGTCCACTGAATCTTCCCTTTTCTTGTACCACCTATCCTTCCACTTTTCTACATCACCCCATTTTCGCAATAAGGCAATCATTTCCTTAATCTGCCCTGTTCTGCCAGCACCATTTAGATTTTCAATATCCTTATCAGAGAAATCCACCCTGTAAGGCTTCTGTAAAACTTTCACCTTATCCATGTCAACTCCCTGTTCACTCGCTATTGCTCTTAACCTTTCATGTGTATTCTTAGCCCTCCAGGTGATACTCTTGCACATAAACAACAATTCTCCATCATGATGGTTTTTGAGTATGTCTGTAGAAATTGTCCCTACAATAAGCTCCTCCAATTCCATGCGCAACCTGGCTACATCAATTGCCTGTGAATCTTTATCCTTCTTTTGAAGAACTTTCAACTAATCATTCAAATCTTCAGCAGTTATTTCAGTAGACTTTTTCACTGCACTCACTTGCTCTATCATCCTCTGTGGTTCCAAGATTGTTCCTCCCAAACAACCAGTATTCAATCCTGAATTAGGCTGCACATCTAATCCTCCACTACATGTGTCATGTCTCGACTGCCTCGAATCATTTCCTCCTGTTCTCACTCTTGATTCCTCCAAAGTACAAGTACCAACCAAACCATTCCCGACATAAGGAACTGTCAAATTATTTTCAGCCATTCTTTGTTTATCAAAAATAGGCACAACCGGACCAATAGTTACAGGCACTGTAACTGCTTCAAGATTTTTCGTCAGCTCACGAATTTTCTCAGTCAGCTCAGATGTGGTTCTGGCTAATTCTCTTGTTTTCTCTTCACTGACTCTCTCTCTCTCTCTCCCTTTCCATGAAAGAGCTACTATTTTTCAGATCAGGTGTCATAACCTCAGTTTTAATAATTCGCAAAGTATCTCTTACAGGAGTAGAAACTGGCGTACTCTCTTCTGGTCTATACGGAGGTGGTCTCTTGTAAATCATGTCATCCAAGACCTCATCTTCATAATCAGTAACTCCGTACCTTCTCACTTCTGTATCAGGCACCTTTTCTGCACCTTTCCTCCCTTCCGCTTCATCAACAGTCCTCATAGGATATAATCCCTCTGACATACTAGCATCTCGCCATCTCCTCATTCGATCATGATGAGTCTCACGATCATATTTTCTCCCAAAAAAGGACCTATAATTGCCTCCACTCCTCTGCTTTTCTCGCTCATGCACCTCATCTTCCCATTCCACCAACGCCTCAAACTGTGTCGGCCTTGGTCTAGGCTCTAGACACATCATCTTCTCCCGTAAATTTCTCAACACGGCCAGATTAAATGAACCATGTTCCGGGAATGCTAAGACACCATCTTCTTTAGTATACTTAGCCCAATTATCCAACCATATACAGGTATGATACCCATATTTCGCAACCATAAAGGATGCAGGTGTTCTCGTCGGAGGTAGCAATTCACCTTCTCTAGTTATCACATTCTTATCTTTGTCGAACCACCTTTTTATTTTACCGAACAAAGATTTTTTCTTCCTTTCCTCAGGTTGGTAATACATCTTAACGTTTACCAATATTCTCTAGTCCCTTCCATACAGTTGCGAATCTTGTCCAATAACAGCACGATTCACACCAACGCACCAATCCTGGGGCGTCCACGTCACTCTGTACTCCTTCCAATCTCTGCGCAGCTCACACCAACGCACCAATCCTAGCGCGAGTCACTATCCAATCACAGCGCGGTCTGAATTACGTCAGCAGTCGCTGCAGTCGCTTCTGCTCTGTCTCCTGTCACTCGTCTACCCCTCCTTTACAAAGCCTTCTTGGTAGACTTCGTTTCAGATTCTACAAAGTTTATTAGTTACAACATATAAACATCTCCATTGTCTGCTTCGCTAACCACAGAATAGTAAAGGAAATCTTTCTCACAAGAAATCCCGCTTCTCTCCAGAACAGCGCTTACCTCTGCTCCACCACGGAATAATCACTTTCGTTGACACAGTAGCACACCTCTCTACTCTGCCCTTCTAACATGCATCCATTAACTGTTTCCTCTAGGACTGCTCCAAAGAGTCTTACAATCAACTAAATGCTCATACATTCACGCACTTTCATACCAGGAAATTTAGCACACGCACACAGAATCCTGCCTTTCCCGAAGACAGCGAACAATCTGTCCCGCTACAGAATTATAACACACGTTAACCAAGCAGCCTACCTCTGCCCAGTCCTTCAGACAAGCTCAGAGAATACCTATTACTCCTCCCGCGATAAGCTTTAACGGCGAACCTTTCGGATCCCTGGGACTTAAAACCAGAGTTTCACAGATAACCCTCGCTACCATATACACTCCTTTTATACCGTAAATATATCTCTAGTAACACACGACGATGTCACTGATTCCGAACCCAGACAATGTGACGCGCAACTTCAATTGTCACACGTTTTTTTCCCCCGCATACGTACAGGGCCAACAATCCCGTTTTCCCGAGAGCAGCACTTACTTCCCTCTGCCCTACTACGGAACTGTCACCAGCTCCCAAGTTCCAGAAGCCGCACACACTACATAGAACTCAACACGACGACCTCAACATATAGTATTAGTACATATACCAACATCAATCAATAATCAATAAATCAAAAGCCTATGTACAAGCAATCTAATCAGATCAAGACAATGATCATAACCATCATACTGCTACCAGGAAACTGCTGCAGATCGGTGCATATAAATTCTCCCAGCTTCCACGGACAGAGTAAATCTACAGCCACACGCGCAGTCACACATCATACACTAGGGCCCATATCACTAAATTCACGCTATTACTCTATCCACACTGAATATAGGAGAGAAAACCTAGACCAATCTGCATCTACAATGAGGTCAATGCGACCATAATGACATTGCCTTGAGTCATGATTCTGAACATAAGAAATACATTTGAAACTCAATAAATGACAAAGAATAAACACCAAACACTGTAATTCAAACAAATGCTTGTTTATCTAAAATTAGTTCAAAAGTAAAGTCAATCATTAGCAAAATCGTTATTCTCATAATTTCTCATAATTACCTATTCTAGCTAAATGGGACAGGTCAGGTCTCTCGGTAAAGTCTCTCGAGCTGCCGTCCTCAGCATGAAGTCCAAACGCGATGACCGCAAGGTACGCGATGAATGTAAAGAGCGCAATGAACATGGATCCTCTCTAGTCTAACATTTTTATAGGAAAACTAACAAATCAGAGTAACAAATAAATGTTGAACATCCATTGAGCCACTGAGCAGAGCGAGCAGGAAAGGAAGTCTTTAGATACATTTAGAAAATCACTGCTCAGAAAAAATCACAAAAATAAAAAGACGGAAGAAGGAAACTCGAATTTGCAGATGTTTCTTTCGAAGACGCTCTTCCTTGATATCTCTAGCAGAGCCACCGCAGCATTGTCATTGTTCATTGTGGCTTTATCCTTGTCCAAGGGCAATTGGACCCGCGCCCAGAGCTGCTGTCCTCACGGAAAAATTTAAAACCAGGCAAAGGCTGTGGTCAGGTGACTCTCGACCATGTTCAGCAAGGCCCTCTCATCAAAATTCAATCACTCGAGCGCAGGCTGTAAAAGGCAGCCATCTTTTTCTAGGCCAAAACGGACCATCTTAATTAAAAGAGACAAAAATAACGTTACCACATCATAATGATTGTACAGTGTTAAACCCCTCTAATACCCTTATGTGTATGTACTTATCTAGCCTTCTGCAACACAATAAAGCATTAGTACACGTTATTTCAAACGCACAAAACACAAAACAAAGAGCATTTGTGAATAAACCGCACACTATTATTAAGCAACATAAATGCATCCCACGTGTAGTTTCTCTCATTAGTACTATTAGTTAATCCGGACAAAACAAACTATTAATTAGTCATTACAAATTAGTCATTTTAAATCATAACATATAGACGAAACTGGAGCTTAAAACTCGATAAATTTTCAACAGAAAACTCTGCTCCAGCAATCCCCCCTTTGGTGATATCTTATCACCACAAAAAAAACACCCAAAAAAGGAAAATTTAGTCCCAAATTTAGGAGAACTTAGAAATGTCTTTATGACACAACATTAAACACCTGATTCTCTCACATCATCCCTCCTTGACTCCAAATACACACTCTCCCTTAATTCCTCTAATTCTACTTCTTGTGGGTCTCTCCTTGACCTCTTTTGTTTCTTTTCAGCATTGCTTCTAATTATTCTCTTTTTCCCTCCCCTGTTTTTACAACACAAACACCCCAATCTTAATATCAATAAAGCAACAATTATGCATGTCAAAGGAAACAGTATTTTACCAATAATGGTACTACCTATTTTAGTAATAAAACTCTTAACAGCAACTATCTTATTAGCTATTTTAGTCCAGACACTTTCAGCTTCAAGTGGTACTAATTCTTCATGCAAATCAGTAATATTTTTGATATAGACCTTTAGGTCTCTGCTTTCGTCAGGAATGTAAGTGCAACAATGTTGAACTTTCAGCATTCCACAAACTCCACCCTCCTTGGCCAAAAGAATATCAAGGGCAAGTCGATTTTGCATAGACATGGCTCGTACGGCAATCATTTCCGTATTCACCAAAAGAAACCCTCCAGCGGTACTTGTCGATAAACGATCCACCACTGTTGACAGTTTCTGAATCCCATAAGCATTCAAAGAAATTCCCACTGCTGGAATTAAAGCACCAAAAATGTCACCCACTATCTCTGACCAAGTTTCTCTCTTAAAACGTGTTAGTAGATTAATGTGTTCTACATCTTCTATTCTATCTATATGAAAAATCTTTGGAAAGACCAGGCCCACATAACATGTGCCATTCCAATGGTCAGGCAACTTGTAATAAGCCTTGTTCCCACAAACATAATACACTCCTGGGAAAACTGGATCTTCACCACCTTTAAAACCCCATCCTGTTGCAATAAAATATGTATCATGACACTCACTAGTCCCAACAAAATATGTATCATATTGAGATTTCTTTCTGGTAATGCATAGTTTACCCTTCTGTGGTGCATCTAAAGCCAAAGTTGGACTAGCTCCATTTCTCAACTCCTTTCCCATTTCAATGTCCCAAATTGTCTCACTCACTTCATATTTCCCTGCCTTCTCATGCATGCTCTTTCTCCTTTCCTCTACCATATTTAGGAAAGCTTTCTCCTCTTCTTTCAGACTGCAAGTTAAATTGTTTGGAAAAATGTAATCTAAAGTTAATTCTTCTTTCTCAACAAAAATCTCACCAAAAATGTTAGCTTCTTTAGCCGGATTCAGCTTTTTATCCATAGGCAATTGCCCAAAAATGTTATCTTTGTTAGACATCTCATAATCTATTTTCCCTAATAAATAAAAAACACTACTTAGCACACTACAAGAAATTCCATACGTAGCTGGTAAATGGTGATAAGTAACACCCTCTGAAATGGATGCAGGCAATTGCATACATACGTAGCAATCCCTAACTTCCATTGTTTTTACGTATTCATACAACAACTTTGAAAAAACATTACTAGAAAAATCATTAATTGACCTATCTTTATGCACATAAGTATTACGAATTCTAGTTGGAACTACTTTTTGTGAACTCTTCTCTACATTGGTCACATTTTCAGTATGTATTCCTAAAACGTCTATTGTAACTCTAAAAGTAACTAATAAAGCTAAAACACCCCATAATAGCATTAATAATCCAGTACAGCAGCAGCACATTTTACACCATCTTTTCAAAAAGGCACATCTACTTTGATTAATCTCTGTGTTAGCTATTTTATTACTTTGGCAGTGTCTTTTGACTTAGCCTCTTTCACTCCACTACTGAGTTTTTAGAACTCTAGATTATTTCACACAGCTAATTTCAGATTTTCTCTTTTCACTTTTTTCCAAGTGACTCTTTCAGTTCACTTTCACTCCTTCTTCAGCAACATCAAATTGTATTAGATCATCAACAACATCCAGTGCATCCGACTCTTCTCCAATGTCAGTCAGGATAACTTTCAGAACTCCAACAGTTTTCTCCTCAACCACTTTTCGTACGGTCCCCTCTGGATTTCCTTGACTCTCTGCCTCTTCACCTTCAGACAGTGCCACATACGTCCATTCCGGTGACCTATACTTCTGGTTAGGTTTTCTGACTCTCTTGATCTCCTCTGGTTCTTTTGTAACCTTTTGTTTTTCACCTTTTGCTTGATTCTGACTAGACACCTCATTCACCTGTTCAGCTTTCGATGAACTTGCTCGTGTCAGTCTGTACCTCAGTCTCTTTATCCTGTTGGGCCAAAGATCTCCTCTTACAACCCTTTATGGTCTCACTTCTTTATTATTTCTTTCTCCGATCCAAGTTCTCTTTCTCAGAACTCGACCCTCTGATTTCTCATTTTCCCTCTCATCTGATTCTGACTCATTTGCCTCTCGTTCTTCAACAATTTTCTTTCGCTCCACAGTCTTTTCCACCACCGATTGAGACTTCCCTAATTCTGTCCCTCCTCGGGTCTCCGACACGCAGTCTTCTTGCTGTCTACTTGTCCCTTCACCTAGCTTATCAGAAGTGTTCCCTACACCTCCTCGGGGGTCTTCCGCAATCTGTCCCTCTCTATCTTCTACTGACCCTGCTTCTTCAGGTGTAGTCTCAAGTGGATTTTCAACCTCTTCATCTGATTCAGGTGTAGTCTCTGTGGAATTGCTCCTTTCTCTTCTACTGCTTGTTGGAACTTCAGGCACTCTTACAGAATCTGATCTCTCCTCTGAAACTCTCAATGTTTCTCTTGAAGCCTCTCTTGGAAAGGGGAAAGAATCACTCAACTCTCTTTCACCTTCACCTCTTTCAGGATTTCTCCCCCTTCTCACTGGTTCAGTTTCTGCATCATCACTGGAATCTGACTCTTCAAAATACTCCTTACCAGTCCCATCCTTCGGATTTGGAACTCTCAGAGTATGACTCGCATGCACCCAGTTTTTCACACCGGCACACTTTACTGCAGTTGTCGTAGTGAGAATTACTTGTCTCGGCCTTCCCCACCTTGGAACCAAGCAATTTCTTCTCCTGTGCACCTTAATCCTCACCCAGTCCCCTGGACTCAGATCATGGGCTTGCTTCTTCTCAAGTGTGGTAGCGTCTTCTCCAACCTGCTGAAACACAGAATGAACTGCGTCAGCCAGGCCTTTACAGTAATCCAAAATCATGTCATCAGTTATTGTCATCAACTTGTTGACAGGCACAAATGCATGTCTCATGGCACGACCCATTAAGATCTCGTGCGGACTCAAACCTGTAGTTCTATCTGGAGTAGACCTAATGGTCATCAGCACTAGAGGCAAGACATCAGGCCATTTCATTCCAGTGGCTAAACACATCTTACCAATTCGGTTTTTTATTGTGCCGTTCATCTGCTCCACAACGCCAGAAGCCTCTGGTCTGTATGCACTATGTAGCTTCTGCTGTATGCTCAATGCTTCACAAATTAAACCCATGAGCTCATTATAGAAGTGTCCACCTCTATCAGACTCAATGGTCACTGGGAACCCGTACCTAGGAATCAACTCCCTTAACAGTAACTTTGCAACTGTTATTCCATCATTTCTCCTAGTCGGATAGGCCTCCACCCATCTTGAGAACAAACAGACTACCACTAGAACATACCTCAATTTGTTCACTTGGGGCATTTCAATGAAATCTATTTGCATTCTTGTGAAAGGACCTCCTTCTCTGCCTATTGTTCCTAGACTCACCACTGTCTTTTTCCCAGTATTGAACTGCTGACAAATCAAACATCTCTGACAGATGCTCTCTGCAATCAACCTGAACTTTGCATTGTACCAGGTTTGTTTAAAAGACCTGATCATCGCATCCCTTCCCAAATGTCCCTGGCCATGATACATTCTTGCCATTGTCGATAACATTGAGTTAGGCATGACTGGTCTACCATCTCTGTAGATCCAAACATGATCTGTTTCTCTTGGGGCACAACCTGCCTTGATCCAATCTCTAATTTCCTCATCTCCTGCCTCATCCTGCAACTGTTTCACTTCATCCCACGTTTCTAGGACATTAGTAAACATCACAGAACACAAAGACATTTCCCTTTCTCGTGCCCTATTAATTGAATGATTATTTTTGGCACAATATTGTGCTATGTCATTGGCAAATCTATTACCAAGAGTAACAAAATCATCTCCTTGTCCATGAGCAGCACACTTCACAACTGCCAGCTCTTTAGGCAGCTGTATCGCCTCAAGCAATTTCCCAATCACTTCAGCATTCTTTATTGGAGTCCTACTCGACGTCAAGAAACCTCTCTGTAGCCAAAGCTGGCCAAAGTCATGAACGACTCCAAATCCATACTGACTATCAGTCATCACAGTCACTCTCAGATTTTTCCCAATTTTGCAAGCTTTTGTCAACGCCACCAATTCAGCCACTTGAGCAGATCTCACTCCTTTCAAAGGTGAAGCTTCCATAACCTCTGAAACCTTGCACACCGCATATGCTGCACTTAGCACACCATCATCAGTTCTCAGACACGATCCATCCACAAACAGCACATGATCACTCTCAGGCAATGGCAAATCTCTTCTGTCTGGTCTTGGTTTCGTGCAATAGTCAAGCACATCCAAACAATCATGATCAACATCATCTCCAACATTCACATTGTCAGCATCTGGCAACAACGTTGCTGGATTCACATTCACACATCTCTCAAGAGTCACATTTGATGCTCCCAAAATGATTTTCTCATATTTAGTCAGCCGACTATGTGACATGTACTGAGTCCTGCTTCTTGTCAAAAGAATTGCCACATCATGAGGTACGAATACCCTTACAGGATATCCTATTATTATACCCTCACTCTGTTCCAAGCTTCTGCATGTAGCAGCTACCGCTTTCAGGCAACCTGGCAAACCCACAGCTACAGGGTCAAGTGTCGATGAGAAGTACGCAATCGGCCTTCTCAGTTGTCCGTGCTTCTGAATTAACACTGAAAGTGCACACCCATTTCTCTCACTGCAATACAACTCAAACTCTTTCTCATAGTCTGGCATTCCCAAAGCAGGGGCTTCACACATTCTGCTCTTCAGCTCTTCAAATGCTGCCATTTGTTCCCCATCTAGTTCTAATGGGTCTCTCACTTCACTTTTGGTCAGTTTAATCAGTGACTTTGCTATCAGGGAGAAATTACTTATCCACTGACGACAATAACCCACCATCCCCAAAAACATCCTCACTTCTCTTTGGGTCATCGGGGCTCTCATTCCTTTGATAATTTTGATCCTGTCATCGGTCACCTTTCTCAGACCCTTTTCAATATTGTGTCCAAGATAATGCACCTCTTTCTTGCAAAATTGCAATTTAGCTGGAGATACCTTTAACCCTCCATCTGCCAGATGATTCAGTAAAGCTATGGTATCTACTTCACAAGCTTCACGTGTCTTCGATGCCACAAGTAAGTCATCAATATACTGCACTAGCACTGAGCTTTCAGGCATGATCAAACTCTCCAATGACTTTTTCAACAACTGATTGAATATCGAAGGACTCTCGGTATACCCCTGTGGGATACAACACCATGCTAAAATACGCTGGCCAAACCGGAATGCAAAAATCGGCTGGCTGTCATGATGCAATGGAATTGAAAAGAAAGCATGACACAAATCAATCACTGTGTACCACTCAGCATCATGAGGAATCTGATACAAAATCACTGAAGGATTTGGCACAATAGGACAACATGCCACCACAATTTTGTTAACTTTTCTCAAATCTTGTACAATCCTGAACTTTCCATTAGGTTTCTTCAGCCCCATTATCGGTGAATTACACGGGCTACTCAGTAACTCTCTCAAAACACCCTGTTGAATCATCTTGTCAATTATAGGAGTTATTCCCTCAATTATCTCTGGTGTCAGTCTGTACTGTGGGATATTAGGGTAAGTGATTCCCTCTTTTACTGAAATCTTCACTGGATCTACATTATTCATCAATCCCACATCTTCTCCAGTAAAATCCCAAACAGCTGTTTTCATTGTGTGTCTCAACTCCTGAGGCAAATCATCTGGATTAAACACAGCATACGTACCAACAATCTCACTCTCTCTATTATCTAGAGTCATCCGGTACAAAACATCCTCATCTGGTGTCTCAAAAGCTATTCCATCCGGAGTACAAAAAATTGTACAATTCATCTTGCACAATAGGTCCCTACCTAACAAGTTCACTGGACTGGTGTCACAGACAACAAATCTGTGCATATCTGAAAATTTCCCTATTCTTACCCTTACTGGTTCAGTAAGACGAGTTTTAATCTGTGTATTTGCTACACCAACTACTTGGATTGCTTCGTCCGAGAGAGGAAGATTTCTAATATCTGCTGACCTGACAGTTGATCTCGTCGCTCCTGTGTCTACCAAAAAAGTAACACTCTCCCCATTTATTTTCCCATCTACAAATGGTCCTGCCTGGTCTATTTCTAGAGTTGCACCAAGTATGCACTCTTCCTCCTCTCTTCGGCACCGTCAATAGTCCCCTTCAGACTCACTCCCCTCATTCTTTAACCAGTACTGCTGTACCAGGTTAGAACGTCTCGGTTTGTTTACCTGCTCATCATTGTAGAATTCTGAGTCCTGGTTATACTTTTGGGACCCTCTATTCTGCGGCAAGGGCGGTTTTGGCTCTTGACTCTGCTGTCTGACAACCTTCTGCTGTTGCTGCTGTTGATTACACCCCTCGTTCTGCACCTGTTGATTTAAGGGTTTACTTTCATTACTTACTAATGGTGGATTGGTACACTCGGATCTCCAATGCCCCAATTGTCCACATTTGTGACAAGGGAACTTTTTCTTTGCCTCCTCTAAATTACCCTTTCCTTTCCCCGCATATCTGGGTCTAATTCCTGGATTATTCGCCTGTTCCATCAACTGTGCTTCTTGCCTTTCAGCAACTTTCACCTGAGCCCACATTGCTTTCTCTTTCAGCTTCCTCTGTTTTGCCTCAATCTCATCACTGAAGTACTTTGCATGTCTCAGGATTTCATCAATCTTTTTACTCTGCCAGTCAACCGTATGCTCACGTATTCTTTCACTTATTTCAGGTCTCAGGCCATATACAAACCTGTAAACAAAATGACTCAAATCCTTATTACCCAGGTGTTCGTCTCCACTAAACTGTTTAAAAGCCAGTATCAGCCTTTCGTAAAAAGCATGAACTGGTTCTTTCGTTTCTGATGTGTTCGATCTATCTTAACCCAGTCTGTCTCTTTTGGGGGTACTTTATTTTTCAGGAATACAATTACCTGATCATATTTCCTCATGACCTCTGGATCTGGTGCACCTGTTTTCGGATCTCTTGGATACTCTTTAGCAGGCCAATCTACAACTATTTTACATTCAGCCCACAAGTCTGCTGGAACAATTATATCAAACAGACTATTCAGGTCAATCCACAGCACTTTTGACAATTTCACAAACCTGTCTACCTGCCTATACCACTCGACGGGCTTTTCTCTCAGTCGAGGGAAATCATTCGTAAATGATAAAATATCCTGTCTAGTCCATGGGACATGTACATATCCTCCTCCAGGAATCTCTCTCATAGGATAAGCATCCACTGTTTTCTCTTTTTCTCTCACAGGGAAAGCTGAGTAAGTCCTGTCCACTGAATCTTCCCTTTTCTTGTACCACCTATCCTTCCACTTTTCTACATCACCCCATTTTCGCAATAAGGCAATCATTTCCTTAATCTGCCCTGTTCTGCCAGCACCATTTAGATTTTCAATATCCTTATCAGAGAAATCCACCCTGTAAGGCTTCTGTAAAACTTTCACCTTATCCATGTCAACTCCCTGTTCACTCGCTATTGCTCTTAACCTTTCATGTGTATTCTTAGCCCTCCAGGTGATACTCTTGCACATAAACAACAATTCTCCATCATGATGGTTTTTGAGTATGTCTGTAGAAATTGTCCCTACAATAAGCTCCTCCAATTCCATGCGCAACCTGGCTACATCAATTGCCTGTGAATCTTTATCCTTCTTTTGAAGAACTTTCAACCAATCATTCAAATCTTCAGCTGTTATTTCAGTAGACTTTTTCACTGCACCCACTTGTTCTATCATCCTCTGTGGTTCCAAGATTGTTCCTCCCAAACAACCAGTATTCAATCCTGAATTAGGCTGCACATCTAATCCTCCACTACATGTGTCATGTCTCGACTGCCTCGAATCATTTCCTCCTGTTCTCACTCTTGATTCCTCCAAAGTACAAGTACCAACCAAACCATTCCCGACATAAGGAACTGTCAAATTATTTTCACCCATTCTTTGTTTATCAAAAATAGGCACAACCGGACCAATGGTTACAGGCACTGTAACTGCTTCAAGATTTTTCGTCAGCTCACGAATTTTCTCAGTCAGCTCAGATGTGGTTCTGGCTAATTCTCTTGTTTTCTCTTCACTGACTCGATTCTCTCTCTCTCGCTCTCTCTCTCTCTCCCTTTCCATGAAAGAGCTACTATTTTTCAGATCAGGTGTCATAACCTCAGTTTTAATAATTCGCAAAGTATCTCTTACAGGAGTAGAAACTGGCGTACTCTCTTCTGGTTCTGGTCTATACGGAGGTGGTCTCTTGTAAATCATGTCATCCAAGACCTCATCTTCATAATCAGTAACTCCGTACCTTCTCACTTCTGTATCAGGCACCTTTTCTGCACCTTTCCTCCCTTCCGCTTCATCAACAGTCCGCATAGGATATAATCCCTCTGACATACTAGCATCTCGCCATCTCCTCATTCGATCATGATGAGTCTCACGATCATATTTTCTCCCAAAAAAGGACCTATAATTGCCGCCACTCCTCTGCTTTTCTCGCTCATGCACCTCATCTTCCCATTCCACCAACGCCTCAAACTGTGTCGGCCTTGGTCTAGGCGCTAGACACATCATCTTCTCCCGTAAATTTCTCAACACGGCCAGATTAAATGAACCATGTTCCGGGAATGCTAAGACACCATCTTCTTTAGTATACTTAGCCCAATTATCCAACCATATACAGGTATGATACCCATATTTCGCAACCATAAAGGATGCAGGTGTTCTCGTCGGAGGTAGCAATTCACCTTCTCTAGTTATCACATTCTTATCTTTGTCGAACCACCTTTTTATTTTACCGAACAAAGATTTTTTTTTCCTTTCCTCAGGTTGGTAATACATCTTAACGTTTACCAATATTCTCTAGTCCCTTCCGTACAGTTGCGAATCTTGTCCAATAACAGCGCGACTGACACCAACGCACCAATCCTGGAGCGTCCACGTCACTCTGTACTCCTTCCAATCTCTGCGCAGCTCACACCAACGCACCAATCCTAGCGGGAGCACTATTCTGAGTCACTATCCAATCACAGCGCGGTCTGAATGACGTCAGCAGTCGCTGCAGTCGCTTCTGCTCTGTCTCCTGTCACTCGTCTACCCCTCCTTTACAAAGCCTTCTTGGTAGACTTCGTTTCAGATTCTACAAAGTTTATTAGTTACAACATATAAACATCTCCATTGTCTGCTTCGCTAACCACAGAATAGTAAAGGAAATCTTTCTCACAAGAAATCCCGCTTCTCTCCAGAACAGCGCTTACCTCTGCTCCACCACGGAATAATCACTTTCGTTGACACAGTAGCACACCTCTCTACTCTGCCCTTCTAACATGCATCCATTAACTGTTTCCTCTAGGACTGCTCCAAAGAGTCTTACAATCAACTAAATGCTCATACATTCACGCACTTTCATACCAGGAAATTTAGCACACGCACACAGAATCCTGCCTTTCCCGAAGACAGCGAACAATCTGTCCCGCTACAGAATTATAACACACGTTAACCAAGCAGCCTACCTCTGCCCAGTCCTTCAGACAAGCTCAGAGAATACCTATTACTCCTCCCGCGGAAAGTTTTAACGGCGAACCTTTCGGATCCCTGGGACTTAAAACCAGAGTTTCACAGATAGCCCTCGCTACCATATACACTGCTTTTATACCGAAAATATATCTCTAGTAACACACGATGATGTCACTGATTCCGAACCCAGACAATGTGACGCGCAACTTCAATTGTCACACGTTTTTTTTCCCCGCATACGTACAGGGCCAACAATCCCGTTTTCCCGAGAGCAGCACTTACTTCCCTCTGCCCTACTACGGAACTGTCACCAGCTCCCAAGTTCCAGAAGCCGCACACACTACATAGAACTCAACACGACGACCTCAACATATAGTATTAGTACATATACCAACATCAATCAATAATCAATAAATCAAAAGCCTATGTACAAGCAATATAATCAGATCAAGACAATGATCATAACCATCATACTGCTACCAGGAAACTGCTGCAGATCGGCGCATATAAATTCTCCCAGCTTCCACGGACAGAGTAAATCTACAGCCACACGCGCAGTCACACATCATACACTAGGGCCCATATCACTAAATTCACGCTATTACTCTATCCACTCTGAATATAGGAGAGAAAACCTAGACCAATCTGCATCTACAATGAGGTCAATGCGACCATAATGACATTGCCTTGAGTCATGATTCTGAACATAAGAAATACATTTGAAACTCAATAAATGACAAAGAATAAACACCCGACACTGTAATTCAAACAAATGCTTGTTTATCTAAAATTAGTTCAAAAGTAAAGTCAATCATCAGCAAAATCGTTATTCTCATAATTTCTTATAATTACCTATTCTAGCTAAATGGGACAGGTCAGGTCTCTCGGTAAAGTCTCTCGAGCTGCCGTCCTCAGCATGAAGTCCAAACGCGATGACCGCAAGGTACGCGATGAATGTAAAGAGCGCAATGAACATGGACCCTCTCTAGTCTAACATTTTTATAGGAAAACTAACAAATCAGAGTAACAAATAAATGTTGAACATCCACTGAGCCACTGAGCAGAGCGAGCAGGAAAGGAAGTCTTTAGATACATTTAGAAAATCACTGCTCAGAAAAAATCACAAAAATAAAAAGACGGAAGAAGGAAACTCGAGTTTGCAAATGTTTCTTCCGAAGGCGCTCTTCCTTGATATCTCTAGCAGAGCCACCGCAGCATTGTCATTGTTCATTGTGGCTTTATCCTTGTCCAAGGGCATTTGGACCCGCGCCCAGAGCTGCTGTCCTCACGGAGAACTTTAAAACCAGGCAAAGGCTGTGGTCAGGTGACTCTCGACCATGTTCAGCAAGGCCCTCTCATCAAAATTCAATCACTCGAGCGCAGGCTGTAAAAGGCAGCCATCTTTTTCTAGGCCAAAACGGACCATCTTAATTAAAAGAGACAAAAATAACGTTACCACATCATAATGATTGTACAGTGTTAAACCCCTCTAATACCCTTATGTGTATGTACTTATCTAGCCTTCTGCAACACAATAAAGCATTAGTACACGTTATTTCAAACGCACAAAACACAAAACAAATAGCATTTGTGAATAAACCGCACACTATTATTAAGCAACATAAATGCATCCCACGTGTAGTTTCTCTCATTAGTACTATTAGTTAATCCGGACAAAACAAACTATTAATTAGTCATTACAAATTAGTCATTTTAAATCATAACATATAGACGAAACTGGAGCTTAAAACTCAATAAATTTTCAACAGAAAACTCTGCTCCAGCAATAGCGGCCAAGAACGAGGACATTGAAGCCCACTCACGGCGGAACAATATCCGCATTTCAGGTGTCCCTGAGACAACCAATACAGGACGACTGGACGACTACTTGGAAAGGCTGCTCGTCACGTGTTTCGGCCAGGAGACCTCCTCGAAAATGCTTACCGTGGAACGTGCACACAGAACACTGGCTCCCAGGCCCATAGTAGTGGGACTGCTTAATTATCGTGACCGTGATGCAGTCCTGCGTAAGGCGAGGGAGCTGCAAGAAGTCAATTTTGAGAACAACGCTTTGTCACTGTATCCCAACTTCACTTTGAACGTCCAAGAGGTGCAGAAGAAGTTTTTGCCCGTTAAAAAGTAGCTACGACAAGAGGGAGTGGAGTATGCAATGCTCTACCCTGCACGTCTCCGGATTACACACAAGGGCAAGCTATGCATCTGTAACACACCACAACAAGAGGCATATTCCCTGAAGACGACAGTGCGAGCTGCCAAGAAAACAGGGGGCTCCCCATTAGGTGGCAAAGCAGGTCCAGTACACCAAGATGACGACTGAGGATGCTTGTTTGCCGTCTTCAAGTCATCCCTGACAGGTTTGAAAATAGATGCTGTGCTACTGCCCGCACTCCTTAGGAACCAGGTGACGTTGCATGCGGTTAGTAAGGGGTCGCCCGATCTGTTAGCAGACCGAAACAAAGACAGAGAAACCCTGTAAGATTGCAGAACTGAACTCCAGGGGCCCCTCCTGTACGTTCCTATGGAGCGGGAGGCGCAGTCACACCCCCCTGTGACAGATGCCTCTAAAGGGTGCTCCCCTACCCTCCTTTAGTGGAGGTATTTGTATTAGGCTGTTGCCTTTATTGTTGTTTTATGGGGTCATTCCAGATGATAATTGTCAGTGCCCCTGGGGCCCACTTTCTGTTCATTCTCCTTGTGGTTAATGCTGCACTGTCCCTGAATAATGACAATTCTATGTTACAAATGTTACACGGTAGCATAGCAATGCTGGCGTATTGGCGCCTCAGGGCAGCTGTAACACAGCCTATGGAGGTGTCGACAAATGTTTTGGGAGGGTTTCAGAGGGCGGGGACAATGCATGGCAAGCTGGGGCTGTCGATGTGGGAGGGGTGGGTGGGAACTTGGGTGGGCATACTTAAGTCTACAGTATATAACTGGACGCATATGTACAACACTAACTTGGTGACAGGCACACATGCTCGTTACATACTCGCGCACGGCTCCCTGGGTGATGGAGGGTGAGGGACAGAAACACCGCACAGAAGCACACTTGGAATTTCTAACATGGAATATCAGGGGGCTGGGCAATCCTAGAACAAGCATTTGCAATGCAATAGGTCTCGCATTTGCGAGAGTTTAAGCTATTGGCATTGTAAATGAAATGCCTCTTGTTAGACCTGGCACCTTGGCGTGAGTTTCCCTTCCACTTTTTGATGGTGTGCCTCGATTGTTTTGCTGGTGTTGTCCGCTCAGGGCACTGCGCCACGGCTAATCCGTGCCGCAGTGCAAGTGCTCCCTAGGTAAAGTGTACCTGTAATTGATGTCCACGATTGGTTTATTGGATTCACTGTCAGTCCCCAGTAAAGTGCACCAGGGGTGCCAGGGCTCGTGAATGCCAATGCTGCTGGTGGGCTTGCAGCGCTGGTTGCGCCACCCACGGAAGCGGCCTTGTAAAGTGTGTCTAGGGTCTGCCACCGCAGACCCTGTGCGCGGTCCGGGACCGTCGCGCTGACTGCGCAAGTGCCCCCACTTGCCAGTCCCTAAACCTTCCCTTACCTACATATTAGCCACCCCTCTGGTAGGCCCAAGGGCAGGGTGCATTGTAGGCATAAGGTAAGACATGCCCTGGTGTGTGTGGCATGTCTTAGTAGTGAATTACAGCCCTTGTCGTTTTTCACTATTGAAGGCTACCTGCTCTCCATAGACCAGAATGGGCTGCTGGGATCACGCCAACGCTGTGACCCCAGTGGACTCAGAGAGCATGGTAGAAGTGTCAAGTTTAGGATGCCTGAACTCAGGATGATAAAATACTTCTTGTAGTCAAGTTTATTTTGATATCCTGGGTTTGTAAATACTACTTTTAGAAAGTTAGTATTTACTGACCTGACCATCTCAGTCCGCCTCTGCTGTATGTGTGTGTGTTCTGCCCAGCAACAGTAAGGAGCAGGGTTGGGGAATCCCCAGAGACAGGTTGGCTGCCAGGTGGTGGGTAGAGAGATTACACCTGGATGGGTGGGAGGAGTACACCTTGACTCTTGAACAGACCTGTGCTCTGCCACCACAAAGCCGGCGCCACCCCCTGTGGGGCGGCTGATGTCTCTGCCCTGCTGCTGAAAGGAAAGAGCAGAGTCACCATAACAAAGTGCTCCAGAACTGGACTGAGCCAGGCCTAGGCCCCCTGGCGCTAAAGAACAAAAGAATCATGGTATAAAAGTAGGAGCCTGACTCCTAAGAAATCAGAATCCTGTTTACCACGAAGAACCTCTGCCCGACTAGAAGGAGAAGAAGACGCCGGAGGAGCTGGCCTGCTGCTTGCCTTGCTGAGAGAGGAGAGGAAGAGACTTACTGAAAAGACTTTGCTACTTTGTGCTTGAACATTCTCCAAGGGCTTGATCTGAGCTTGCCCCCTGAACTGAACCCCAGGAACAGTGGGTTCTTTGTGCTTCTTGCTCGTCCTCCAAATCCGAGCCGTGTGTGCATCCCGCTGGAAAAGAGACTGCGCCCCTCATTGCCCCTCCTAGGGCCGTGACACCCAGAAGCTCGCCTGCCTCAAACCCGTGAGAGCCCCGCTCCGTCCAGAGCCGCTCTCTGTTCCCGGGCCAGGCCGCCTGCATCCCTGTCACCGCCTGCCATTGGAGTGCGCTGAACGCGCTATCACCCCTCCTGCCGGAAGCCGTCCGACGACTGTGATCTACGCCGGGTCATCCAGCTGCACTGACCGTGCCCTGCGACCCCGCTTCGCTATCCCCGGACATCTCAGGCCGCGCCGCCCCCGCTGTGGAGACCCTCCTGCACCGCCGTGCTAAAGGGTCGCTGGCCGCGCCTGCCTACGTGCCCACACCTGCTGATTGAGGACCCAAGAACACTTCCCAAGCTGAGAGTCGCACCGACCTGTGCCGACTCTCCTAATCACGAAAGGAGTCCAGTATCGGGCTCGGGGCCCGCAACGCCTTATTTCCCCGTTCGCAGGAACCGATCTCTGTGAGTACTGGAACTACGAGTAAGGAAACTACGAGCCAAGAACATTTGCCTGCTGTATAACCTGGTGGCCTAGCGAAAACGTTATTGGTCTTGTGATAAGTCTGTTGAGATATATATACCTTATTTTTACATAAAGAATCGTATTTTTATATATATCCAAGTCTGGTGTCCGTTTCTGGGGGGATTGATGTATTTACTGTGTGTACGATTGTAAGTGCTTAACCAACAACGCCTGAGGAATCGCCTTGGCTGCTCACGCCACGCACCTAGAGGGTGAGCAAGGGTCATTCGCGAGGGGTTATCCTGCGCCCTGACGTGGAGGAGAGGGTTCCTGCTTGACACAAGGGCAACCTTGCGCCAACCAGAGATCCCCGACTCTAACATTGTTGGCAGCGGGTGGGATTTCGGATTTGCACTTGTAATTTGCATACAGTGAATTATTAATCACCAGATAGTGAGAGCAGACCAAATAACGCAGCCACAGGTTTGTAATTGTTGAACTTTGTTGAGACATCTGCCATTACTGCAACCATGCCTGGCTCACACTCCGCTGGGAGAGCACTCTCTGTGATTTCTGGAATCGATGAGGTGGATTGGGAGAGACTGGAAGGCTACACGATGGAGCAATTGAAAGGCTACAGTGTACAATTCAGAGTCCCCCATGCTGGATGCAAGAGGAAGACCCAGTACACCAAGGCGTTGAGAGCCTGGAAGGAGTCACGAGACCTACGGAATGCGGGGGACATCGTTCCACCCGACAACCTTGAGGAGCCCAGCAGAGTCCGGTCGCCAGAGGAGCTGGCAGACAGGGCAGCAGACAGGGCGCATGCAATGGAGATGGCAAAGTTGGCAGGACAAATGGAAATGGAAAAGCAGAAGTTGGCCCTGGAGGCACAACAACGCCAAATGGATCATGATATCAGATTGAAGGAGTTGGAGCTGAAGGCGAAAAGTTTGGATACCGCTCCTTCTGGTGGCAGCACTCCACCAGCGCAGGTAGAGTCCAAGGTGTACATCCCCAAAGATGTAGTAAAGGAGTATTTTAGAAAGGATGACATAGGGCAGTGGTTTAGAGCCTACGAGGTGGCCATGTCCTCACACCGGGTCCCTGAGAAAGACTGGGGAGCGGGGTTGTGGGGAAGGTTCCTTGCGGAAGGGCGGGACACCCTGTTAGATTTGTCCTTGGAAGTCCAGACCTCATACCCCCATATGAAGGAAGCTTTAATGACCAGGTATGGGTTAACTCCGGAGCTATATAGACAGCGGTTCAGGGAGACGAAGAAGATCCCTGAGAGTACGTATGTGGAATATGTGACCTTTTTCTGCAGAGCGCTGGATGGTTGGGTGAAGGGTAGCAAAGTGAATGATTATCAAGGGCTGCTTGATTTAATTGCATGGGAGCACTTGTCCAGTCAATGTTTTCCTGAGCTACGCCAGCACCTGATAGATAGCAAGCTGTCCAACCCGAGGAAGCTTGCTGAGGAGGCGGACCGCTGGCTCAGCACCAGGGTCCACAAGGGTCAAGTGGGAGACTCCGCCAAAGGTGGGCAGGGTCCCCAGCAGAAGAGTGGGGGGGACAAGGGTAAACAGAAGGGGTTCCAAAAAGGCCCCCAAAGTAATTCCCAAGGGAACCAGCAGAAGGGTTCTCAGCCTCCCCCAACCCCGCAGCAGAACGGGGCCCCGACAGGTAGACCTGTTCCAAAGGGGCCCTTCAATTGTTATAGGTGTGGTGAACCGGGTCACATTGCCTCTGATCCTAAGTGTCGCCTGTTTGGTAAGACCGCACCCACTGGAGCTCCACCCCGGCAAGTAGCTAGTGTTAACTTTGGGGAGGAAGTAGCAGTCCAGGAGGGTGGGGGTCCCGGGCAGATGACCCTAGTCTCGCTAGGAGACAGTGAGATGGTCCCTGTAACCTACCTGCCCTCTAACACTAAGAAATATGGGCAGGTGGTGACCATCAATGGAAGGAAGGTGGAGGCTCTTAGAGATACAGGAGCCAGCGTGACCTCGGTGAGGCAACACCTGGTGTCTCAAGAGCAGATTGTACCCAATGCCTACTGTAGGGTTGTCAATGCTGACAACATAGAGAGTCGTTGTCCAATGGCTCAAGTTCCCTTTGAGTGGGGGGAGGTCTCTGGTACTCTACAAGTCGCTGTGAGAACTGACATGCCTGTAGACTGTCTGCTAGGGAACGACCTGGAGAGTTCCCCTTGGGAAAAGGTGGAGAAGACCACGCATCTGAGGATGGTGGGTCTACCCGACTGGGCGTGCGTGACCACCCGGTCCATGGCAGCCAGTAGGGGTGTTGAGAGGGTCCTGGAGCCTGAGGGAGAGGTCCAGGAACCGGCCTTAGGGAGAAGGCGCAGGAGGCGCGGGAAACCGGCCCCCGAAGTTCCCACGGCCCAGGAGGAAGTAGACCCTGAGGGGGATACTCTGGAGCCTACCGGGGAACAGATTGCCGAACTGGGAGATCTGCCTGAGCTGACCCATTGGCAGCAAGAAGGAGGTCCCTCCAGGGAGGAATTCTGCAGGGAGCAGAAAGAATGCCCTTCTCTCGTGGGTATGCGGCAGCAGGCTGCAGACCAGGCCAATGGTGTTCAGGCCAAAACACACTACGTGTACTGGGAGAGTGACCTCCTGTATTCCGAGCCTAAGGCTGCTGAACCTGGGTCAGCCCGTGTGCTGGTGGTACCCCAGAAGTTCAGAACCTTCCTACTGGGGCTGGCTCATGATGTGCCGTTAGCAGGACATTTGGGGATGGACAAGACCTATGACAGGCTTGTCACCCACTTTTACTGGCCCCAAATGCATAAGAATTCAGATTCCTACTGCAGAACCTGTCAGACTTGCCAGGCAAGTGGTAAGAGCGGAGGGAAGCACAAGGCTCCTCTGCAACCTTTCCCTGTGGTCGGTACGCCATTCCAACGAGTGGGTATTGATATTGTGGGGCCTCTGGACCCCAAGACAGCCCTGGGCAACAGGTTCATCCTGGTCTTGGTGGACCATGCCACCCGGTACCCTGAAGCCATCCCTCTGAGGACAGTGACGGCCCCCGTGGTGGGACGAGCACTGATGGGAATTTTCTCCCGAGTGGGATTCCCTCTAGAGGTGGTGAGCGACAGGGGGACCAATTTCATATCCACATATATGAAATCCCTGTGGAAGGAGTGTGGGGTAACGTACAAGTTCACCACTCCTTACCATCCCCAAGGAAATGGGTTGGTTGAGAGATTCAACCGAACCCTCAAAGGCATGATCATGGGCCTGGACGGTCCGATGAGGCGTAAGTGGGACGTCCTCTTGCCATGCCTGCTCTTCGCTTACCGAGAGGTGCCGCAGAAGTCTCTAGGGTTCAGCCCCTTTGAGCTTCTGTATGGTCACCCGGTAAGAGGACCTCTGAGTTTGGTAAAGGAAGGCTGGGAGCAATCTCCCAGGAAACCTCCCCAGAATGTATATAGTTACATGCTGGCCTTCCGAAACCAGACTCGGCGTTTCAGGCAACTTGCTGAGGCAAATCTGGAAGCCAGCCAGGAGGAGATGAAGCGGTGGTACGACCGGAATGCCACTCTGGTAGAGCTTCAACCTGGACAGAAGGTGTGGGTCTTGGCCCCGGTGGAGCCTTGTGCACTTCAGGATAAGTGGACAGGTCCATTTGAGGTTGTGGAGCGCAAAAGTCCTATCACCTACTTGGTGGACATGCAGACTCCCAGGAACCCTTTGAGGGTCCTACATGTTAACCGCCTTAAGCCCCACTTAGAGAGGACCGAAGTGGGCATGCTGCTGGCCACTGATGATGGAATGGAAGAGGAGACCGAGCCTCTTCCTGACCTCTTAGTGGCCTCTGAGAAAGATGGGTCAGTGGATGGAGTTAACCTCTCACCCACCCTGACGCCCGAACAACAGGAAGACTGCCGCCACTTGCTGGGACAATTTTCCGACCGATTCTCCCTGGTTCCTGGTGTCACAGATTGGTGCGTCCATGATGTGGACACAGGAGACAGCTTACCTGTGAAGCACAAGGCTTACAGGGTAACTGACAGGGTCAGAGCTTGCATTAAGGAGGAGGTCTCCAAAATGCTTGCGCTAGGGGTGGTTGAGTCCTCCAGCAGTCCTTGGTCCAGCCCCGTGGTCTTGGTCCCCAAAGCTGCTGCGCCGGGAGCCACACCTGAACTCCGGTTCTGTGTGGACTACAGAGGACTCAATTCAGTAACGAAGACTGACGCGCACCCCATCCCCAGAGCTGATGAGCTCATTGATCGGCTGGGGGCTGCCCGGTTCCTCAGCACGTTTGATTTAACGTCTGGGTACTGGCAGATCGCCTTGACCGATGGGGCCAAAGAGAGGTCAGCATTCTCTACACCAGATGGGCACTTCCAGTTCCGAGTCATGCCATTTGGGATGAAGAATGCCCCTGCCACCTTTCAGAGGTTGGTCAACCAGGTACTGGTTGGGCTGGATGCGTTCAGTGCCGCCTACCTGGATGACATCGCAGTGTTCAGTGCCACCTGGCCTGAACACCTGCGCCACCTCTGGGAAGTGTTGATGGCGCTGCGCCGAGCAGGCCTCACGATCAAGGCAAGCAAGTGCCAGATCGGGCAGGGTTCCGTGGTGTACTTGGGACACCAAGTGGGGAGCGGCAAGGTGGCACCCTTGCAACCCAAAATTGAAACCATCCTGGCTTGGGAACCCCCCAAGACGCAGACCGCAGTGAGGGCCTTCCTGGGGCTCACTGGGTACTACAGGAGGTTTGTCAAGGGCTATGGAACGATCGTTGCCCCCTTGACAGAGCTGACTTCGAAGAAGCAGCCCAGGAACGTGATTTGGACTGACACCTGTCAGAAAGCTTTCGACACCCTGAAGACTGCCATGTGCACGGCGCCCGTGCTCTTGGCCCCTGACTTCTCCAAGGAATTCCTAGTCCAGACAGACGCTTCAGAGCATGGTGTAGGGGCTGTTCTCTCACAGATGACTGAGGAGGGCTGGGACCAACCCGTAGCCTTCATCAGTAGGAGGTTACTTCCACGGGAAAGTAGGTGGAGTGCAATTGAGCGAGAAGCATTTGCTGTGGTCTGGGCGCTGAAGAAGCTAAGACCCTACTTGTTTGGGTCTCACTTCCGGGTTCAGACGGACCACAGGCCCCTCAGATGGTTGATGCAAATGAGGGGTGAGAACCCGAAGCTGTTGAGGTGGTCCATCTCCCTACAGGGTATGGACTTTACGGTGGAACACCGTCCTGGTACAGATCACGCCAACGCTGACGGTCTGTCCAGGTATTTCCGCCTTAGTGACGAGGAACCCCCTGGGCAAGGGTAGTTCTCCCCACATTTCAGCTGGAGGGGACACGTGTTAGACCTGGCACCTTGGCGTGAGTTTCCCTTCCACTTTTTGATGGTGTGCCTCGATTGTTTTGCTGGTGTTGTCCGCTCAGGGCACTGCGCCACGGCTAATCCGTGCCGCAGTGCAAGTGCTCCCTAGGTAAAGTGTACCTGTAATTGATGTCCACGATTGGTTTATTGGATTCACTGTCAGTCCCCAGTAAAGTGCACCAGGGGTGCCAGGGCTCGTGAATGCCAATGCTGCTGGTGGGCTTGCAGCGCTGGTTGCGCCACCCACGGAAGCGGCCTTGTAAAGTGTGTCTAGGGTCTGCCACCGCAGACCCTGTGCGCGGTCCGGGACCGTCGCGCTGACTGCGCAAGTGCCCCCACTTGCCAGTCCCTTAACCTTCCCTTACCTACATATTAGCCACCCCTCTGGTAGGCCCAAGGGCAGGGTGCATTGTAGGCATAAGGTAAGACATGCCCTGGTGTGTGTGGCATGTCTTAGTAGTGAATTACAGCCCTTGTCGTTTTTCACTATTGAAGGCTACCTGCTCTCCATAGGCCAGAATGGGCTGCTGGGATCACGCCAACGCTGTGACCCCAGTGGACTCAGAGAGCATGGTAGAAGTGTCAAGTTTAGGATGCCTGAACTCAGGATGATAAAATACTTCTTGTAGTCAAGTTTATTTTGATATCCTGGGTTTGTAAATACTACTTTTAGAAAGTTAGTATTTACTGACCTGACCATCTCAGTCCGCCTCTGCTGTATGTGTGTGTGTTCTGCCCAGCAACAGTAAGGAGCAGGGTTGGGGAATCCCCAGAGACAGGTTGGCTGCCAGGTGGTGGGTAGAGAGATTACACCTGGATGGGTGGGAGGAGTACACCTTGACTCTTGAACAGACCTGTGCTCTGCCACCACAAAGCCGGCGCCACCCCCTGTGGGGCGGCTGATGTCTCTGCCCTGCTGCTGAAAGGAAAGAGCAGAGTCACCATAACAAAGTGCTCCAGAACTGGACTGAGCCAGGCCTAGGCCCCCTGGCACTAAAGAACAAAAGAATCATGGTATAAAAGTAGGAGCCTGACTCCTAAGAAATCAGAATCCTGTTTACCACGAAGAACCTCTGCCCGACTAGAAGGAGAAGAAGACGCCGGAGGAGCTGGCCTGCTGCTTGCCTTGCTGAGAGAGGAGAGGAAGAGACTTACTGAAAAGACTTTGCTACTTTGTGCTTGAACATTCTCCAAGGGCTTGATCTGAGCTTGCCCCCTGAACTGAACCCCAGGAACAGTGGGTTCTTTGTGCTTCTTGCTCGTCCTCCAAATCCGAGCCGTGTGTGCATCCCGCTGGAAAAGAGACTGCGCCCCTCATCGCCCCTCCTAGGGCCGTGACACCCAGAAGCTCGCCTGCCTCAAACCCGTGAGAGCCCCGCTCCGTCCAGAGCCGCTCTCTGTTCCCGGGCCAGGCCGCCTGCATCCCTGTCACCGCCTGCCATTGGAGTGCGCTGAACGCGCTATCACCCCTCCTGCCGGAAGCCGTCCGACGACTGTGATCTACGCCGGGTCATCCAGCTGCACTGACCGTGCCCTGCGACCCCGCTTCGCTATCCCCGGACATCTCAGGCCGCGCCGCCCCCGCTGTGGAGACCCTCCTGCACCGCCGTGCTAAAGGGTCGCTGGCCGCGCCTGCCTACGTGCCCACACCTGCTGATTGAGGACCCAAGAACACTTCCCAAGCTGAGAGTCGCACCGACCTGTGCCGACTCTCCTAATCACGAAAGGAGTCCAGTATCGGGCTCGGGGCCCGCAACGCCTTATTTCCCCGTTCGCAGGAACCGATCTCTGTGAGTACTGGAACTACGAGTAAGGAAACTACGAGCCAAGAACATTTGCCTGCTGTATAACCTGGTGGCCTAGCGAAAACGTTATTGGTCTTGTGATAAGTCTGTTGAGATATATATACCTTATTTTTACATAAAGAATCGTATTTTTATATATATCCAAGTCTGGTGTCCGTTTCTGGGGGGATTGATGTATTTACTGTGTGTACGATTGTAAGTGCTTAACCAACAACGCCTGAGGAATCGCCTTGGCTGCTCACGCCACGCACCTAGAGGGTGAGCAAGGGTCATTCGCGAGGGGTTATCCTGCGCCCTGACGTGGAGGAGAGGGTTCCTGCTTGACACAAGGGCAACCTTGCGCCAACCAGAGATCCCCGACTCTAACACCTCTTATTTATGTTTTGATAATTATCAAAACATATAAATAAAAGGCATTGTCATTTACAATGCCAATATCTCAAACTTTCGTAAATGCGAGACCTATTCAAAAAAGCGGATGCCATTGTCCTGGGCTGCTTATTGCAGGAAAACATGTTGTGCCTGCAGTAGGAGAAACTATTTAAAGAAAATAATGCTTACAGACTAATAAAAGACGTACCGCTTAACAACCGAAGTAAAAAGGGCCGGTCCTCATGGGAGGTTAGAAATGAAGACAAGGCGGTACTAAGGAGGGACTAACACGCCTATTAATGAATCAGAAGCCAGCATTTACGAAGGACAATGACACAAGCCAAAGACAAATATAGGCGGAGAGTGGGCGGGGTTTCTATTTCATACTCCAATACAGCATGGCTCGCAGCGCATGCACTGCTCAGGCTCGACCTATTGGATGAATGGATGGAGAGGAACGTGCACAAAATTCATTAACGCCCCAAGCCCCCTTTACACTTGATGAAGTCATAAGCACTTCAAAGCCCACCAAGGTTTTTTCGAGTGATACAAGTAAATCATTCAGACACAGACATGAGAGAAAAAGGGGAAATGTGTAATTACTTCACTGGAAAGTTTTTAAACAAAATCAAAAAAGGCACAGGCCTGACTTCGTCAATAAAACATGAAATAGCCACGGACGACTGTGTGAGCCATGAAGCTCTATGTATATGTCCACAAACTTCCTCCACAAAGCTCATACAATTGCACCATGACCCACGGAATTGTCACAGCCACTGTGAGTAAGAAAGTGTCCCTTCAGCTAGGAGTTTCCCCATAAGCCATGAAATTGCCCGCACTTACACATATAATGAGGAGGAAAACTATAGGGGGAGAAAAGGAGATGGGAGTTAAGTGGAACAAAATAGAGCAAAGGCTACAATAAGGCCAGGAAGAGTTGATAAATGTGAGCAAAAGAGGCAAAATAAAAAGAATGAATTACCAGACAAACCGTAAGCAACACATATATAACACATGACTCTATTCCTTTGCTCGGACACAAGAAATGAATGCACACATTAACACCAACAACTCGGTGAAAAAAGGCACAAATGTAGAACATCCAAATAGAGATTAAGGATGAACACTGTTTACCCAAAGCACACCTTAAAACAGCACACAGCACCGAACGCCCACACACACACACACTGCGGGCATATACATCCCCTAATGCACCATTTACGAATGAATGGATGTGACCACACCCTAACACACTCACAGAAATCACCAAATGCAAAATCACACATTCATGCAGCCACCCTTAAAGGCACATATACACTAATCAAACACACATTTTCAAATGCGCACACACACGCCACTCAATGCACACAAACACCATCAAATGCACAAACGCACATTATGTTACACAAATACACACACACATACATCAAGTCCACACACATTCATTTGTCATTTTGTCATTGGGATAGAAGCAAATACGCACCCACTGAGCTGACATACTCATAAAACACTCGCATTTTCACAGTACGTGTCCTTTAGCAAGGACACACAGAACAGCAGCAGAGATAACACGTCCCAACGAAGACCTTGAAAACAGGAAGCTGACAACTTTGCAAGTAGTCGGTATTGTGCACCGTGGGTGCAGCATCCGCAGACACATAATAATAAGCAGTATACATTGATCATAGAACAACTTGTGTGACTGAGTGCAAAACTACAACTGAAGTAGCATCATGCATTCCCCATGCACTAACTGCCTAACTGTCTTCTGCTCTGACCCAGCCCTTCTGTCCACTTCCGAGCCCCCTCCATCCCTGCCCTGCCCAAGTCCCTCTGCTGTGCGGTCCCGATCGTCTGCTAAAGAAATGAAATAAAGGCGCGGCCCACCAAAGTTTTTTTTCAAATATTTTATACTTTTCGTAAGCAGCGCAGTATGTTGCCTGTGCCGCGCTGCTTATTAAAAGAATTAAATATTGAAAAATTAGAGTTTGGCGAGCCGAGCCTCTCTTTGGAGTGGGGTGAGGCAGGGCTTGAAGAGAGCCCAAAAGGAGTTTGGTAAGCGGCGTAGTGTAAAAGAAAGGCGCGGCTCGTTAAAGTCTATTTTTTAAATATTTTATGCTTTAAGTAAGCAGCGCAGCATACTGTATGTGCCGCGCTGCTTATTAAAATAGGGTTTGGCGAGCCACGCCTTTTGTTGTAGTGAGGTGAGGCGGGTCCTGCAGAAAGCCCATCAGAGTTTGGTGAGCAGCATAAAATATTATAAAAATAGAGTACCGCGCGCCAAAAACCCGAATACAAATAACACCATTACTGCTGACGCTGACGCAATGTTTAACGCGCTGTCACTTTACGAATAAGAAAGAAAAAGCATAGGCCGCGCGGCCGTGAAAATGACACGGCCGCGCGGCCCTCGAAAGTGATAGTGATCACGGACGCGATCAAGCAGGGCGAGACACATGGCGGCTGCGCGAGTGCACGCTCACGTGCACGCAAGCTTTAGGCCACAGGCAGCTCTTGGAAAACGCAAATACAAAATGTCTCTGCCAGACCAGCGCATGCCCTGGATCAGGCGAGACCTAAAAAAAATGTAATATACTGGCTTATCTGGACAGGCATTGAGTAAGCATAGCCATGTTGCAGAAACGCACACATTTCCTTCACAGCAACCCCCGTTTGCCTCTAGATCGGCCTCTCATCGACACTTTTCCTCTTATTCAGCATACTCGAGATGTGTGAAGGTGGCCTGATATACGCTGTCCACTAGTTCTATTGGGCACCTTGTATCAGTCCAAACAACCCCTTATGGTGAATGGTTAAAGACAAACTTATGTGAAAGCTATCCTAGTGGTAGCTATGGAGAGCAGCCTTCAGGCTAAGTCTTGAAGGAATGTAAAACAGCTTGTTTTACCAGTCTATAATCTCTTTGAGTGATCAAATGAAAAGACAACCACACCAGGTATATATTCAAAATATATGTATTTAAGGTTAAACACAGCCCTCTAGTCTCTTTATGAGACTGGAGTTCGAAGTACTAAAGTTACAAGTGATTAAGCATCAGTAAAAGCACAAATACACATTTGAGCCCTAGGGGTGTACCAAACCATATACTAAAAAAGTGGTATAAGAACCACGACTGTGATAGGCACTAGGCCTATTGCCTCTAGAATCGCTGGGACCCCAAGGAACCACCCAAGGTAGGAACACAGGGGACCCACGGGAACTGTATGCAGTGTGGAAACACAACCGCGGGTTCCTATTACTTTCTATGGGGAATGTCGTGGTTGGAATTTTAAAGATTAGGGACACTTCTAATCGAGTCAGGACCAAACCCTCATGGACTTAGGAATTTCTAGGACTAGCACCCACAAGAGTACTGGAGTACTCGAGTTACCTCACCCAGGGAAGCCAGGTGCATAGGTGTCTTTTGGTGTTGGGTCGCGTCGTCGATTTCAATGGAAGCCTGCAAAGAACTGCTGCTGCCGTGAAGAGGAGAAATGTCCGGAGAGATCCAAGCCTGGATCTAGGATGTAAGGAACCTGGAAGCAGTGGGGACAGAGTCTGGGTCACTTGCCAGTGACCTAGGGCAGGATGGACCAATGCCCACAGATGTCGGGTGCTTCAGCTGAGTTGATGGGTGTCTTGACTCTTCATCCACGAGGTCCAGGAGGTGTTGACAAAGTCCATGAGCCGGATTCGAGCTGTACCACAAAATCTGTCGAGTGCTGCGGTGTCGGTGACCAGGACGGACCCAACAAGCCTTGGCAACGGCAATTTTCAGGAAATCATAGAAAGGACTGCGGTGCAGACCAGCAAGGTCTGATGGACTCACCCAGTGAGGGTAAGTAAGAGCAAGTCTGGAGCAACGACAAAAGCCCCAACAGAAGTGGAGTTGCCTTCATGGGGACCTGCTAGCCAACGGGCTAGTGATCGCAAAGGAGCCTTGAGCGGTCACACTGGAAGCTGGCCCACGGATCACTCGTGGAGTGGCGGCCAACAATCTTCGGTGCAGGAGGTGCTCAAGGCTGGGGTTACTAGAAGTCCAAAGCACAACTTCAAGGATGACCAGGAAGGTGTTGTTGGCGCAAAAGTTCACGGTGTCCAGGGGTCAAGGTTCCACGTTACCCACGATAGCCACGGGCCTCAGCTTTACTGTGGACTCAGGGTAGCCTCTGGGAAGTCTGGAAATCTACCTCTAGGGATGCAGAGACTTTGGCGTCCGGTGGGAGCTTCAGTAATGCAGACCGGTCAGTTGCTTCCTTGGTGCCTGCCAAGCAGGGGAGTCACTCCTTGACCCCAAGGGAGATTTATTCCGTCTTCTAGTCGTGATAAAAAGTCGAAGGTCCAGGATATATGTTTCAGAGGTTCGTCCTGGTTAATCTAAAGTCCTAGGGACTGGATTCCTATACTTATACTAAGTTTAGGGGATGAACTAACTCTAGGGCTCCACCTATGGGTGGGCCTGGGGTGGGGGTGGTTGCACCCCTTCCCCTTTGTCCAGTTTCGTGCCAGAGAAGGGGCTGAGTGCCCCTGCAACTGCTTTGAACTGGGCTATGCACAGGAACACCTTGTGTGCCCCAGGCAGTGTCTCAATAGCATTCTCTGAATGCACCCACCCTGCCCCAATACACATCTGCCTGTCTGGGGAGGTGGTTACACCTCCCTATGACAGGAAACCTATTGTCCAGGCCTCCCCTGCTGGAGTTTCCTCCAGCAGCAGGAGGGTAGACCCATGTCTGTGGCAGTGGCATCCATTTTGTGATGCCAGGGTTTTGAAAGGATTTAACCGGGTTTAGCCAGTGTGAACATGTCTCTCCCTCTAGAAGGGTGGAATGCTACCCCCACCGCCAGAACTGGCGGGGGGGTAGTATTTCAAAGCGTTTAACATCAAACACAACATGTTTTGATTCAGCCATCCCAAAGTTAGCATTTACCGCGAGGTTGTAATGCACTTAAGAGTATATGGTATGGCTGTATCACAGAACAGTCATAAGGAACTATTTCCGAATGCTGCAGAGGGGCTCAGCTCATGCTTGGGCACCCTCTCACATACAACCAAGCACTCTGCCTTCAGGAAAGTCAAGGCCTGCCATAGGAGTGGCTTATAGGTTTATATGTGTCTGTATAAGGTAGTGATATAGGTCGCCTATACCACAGTAAGGGGTGCAAGCACACCCTTACCCAGGTTGCAGTAGCAGACCTGTGGTGTCATTTTGGGGTGCTTCCCAGGGGTGGCATAATACAAGCCCCTGAGGTACCTATGCCCAAGGTACATAGTATACCATATACTAGGGGCTTATAAGGCACTACAGAATCCAATTAGATATGTACCTAATGTACATGGAAACCATTTTAGAGAGGAAGCAGCTAGGTTGTGGGCCTGATTAGCAGAGCCACAGCCAGACTAAGGTCGAAAAACAGTGAAACACCAGCAAAAAGTGGGGGTACTCATGTGAAGCAGATCCTACTCTCCTACATGAGAGGCACTGCAATCCTTATTAAAAGAATGGTTCCATACACAGAAGAGGGCTCTGCACTTGACCCACAGGGTAGGTATTGAATGATATGCAGCAGGTTGGCGTCTGAGTCAGTCACGATGGTCTGTAGCTATGGGCCTAATACAGACGATGAAGACTGCTATATCACCTTATGGGCGCGCATAGTAAATATAGGCTCGACCCATCTCATATGGGGGGGCAATTTTAACCTAACACTGCATCCCCAATGGGATCACTCTCACCCACTGCTGCATCACTACTCCAAAGCGCAATGACAACTACAGCAAATACTGGCAGACAACCTGCTCGTAGATGCATGGCGCCACCACCACCCCACCCAACGGGGAGGCACATTCCACTCGGCAGAGCCCAATAACTGGTCTCGGCTGGACATGTGGGTGGTGTCAAGGGGTATGGCGGTGCAAGCTCTCTCTACCTGTCACCTTGCGCGTACATACTTGGATCACTCTCCTGTGCTTATGGTGCTGAACCCTCCGAGCCTGTCGCCCCAGCCCAGGCAGTGGTGTCTCCTACCCACAGCACTACTTGATCAGGGGCTCCAGTCAGAGCTGGGGGACATGCTCGAGGAGTTCCTTAGGCTGAACGTTGACCTTTCCCCTTCCCAACCACAGTATGGGAAGCATTAAAGGTCACTGTTAGAGGACATTGTATGGCCAAAACGGGGGGCGTCCTCAAAGACATCCACACTACCATAGCCAGCCTGGAGCGCCAGCTCAAACAGCTAGAACTCCACACACACGGGACACGAGACGGACCTGCCCTAGCCTAAATTCTCGGACTTCTCGCAGAGTACCAGGCCGAGGCAGAGTGAGAGTGCTGATTTCGAGGGAAATATCATACGGCGCGTAAATATGGGGAGGGCGAGTGCCCTGGCAAAGAGTTAGCAGAAATAATTAGGCCACCAAAGACAGCGAACCATGTATTAGTGATTCGTGATGGGGAGGGGGCGTCCCACCGAGGTACACTGGCCATCATGGGGGTGTTCGCCACACACTATCACACACTCTACATGTCCTGTGCGTCACGCCAATGGAAGACTCCTCAATACTTACAGCAGATAGAATTGGCCTGGCTCAGCAACCAGCAGAGGGAATTCTTGGTGTCCGAGCTCACCATAGACGAAATTCAGGAGGCCATCATGCAAATAGGGAATGGGAAGTCACCGGGAACCAACGGAATAGAATTCTACAAAACCTACATAGACATGCTGGCACCCTTCCTAAAAGACCCGTGTGAAGACGCGGCAGAGGCGGGATCGCTCCCCCCATGCGACAGGCCATGCTGGTCTCACTTTTAAAACCAGGGAAACCCTCGGAATCTCCAGACTCATACCGGCCCCTGTCCTTAATAAATTGTGACACTAAGATTTTAGCCAAGGTCCTGGCCAATAGACTCACGTTATTGATGGAAAATCTTATCAAACCGGACAAAGCAGGCTTTATACAGGGCCGGTCTACCTCCCACTACTTGCGAACCCTGTTTTCTGTCGTGCACAGTATAGATCAAGATGAACAGGCGGTGGCGGTCTTTTTAGACAACACCAAAGTGTTCGACTCCCTGGAGTGGGGCAACTTATTCGCAGTCTTGACACACATGGGATTCCCATCCGCGTTCCTGATGTGGATCAGACTGCCATTCCACCTCCCTAGTGCCACATTGCTCCTGAACGGGGAGCGCTCCCCAGCCTTCGCCATATCCAGGGTCACGCAGCAGGGGTGTCCCCTTTCACCTCTGCTGTTCATGATCGTGATGGAGATACTGGTTGCAACTGATGACATCTCAAATGACATCACTGATTACATCATCCATGTGTAAATCTGATGCACCTCTTCACACTCTCATATAACCTTTGATACACTCTCTGTAAAATACAGAGTACCATTTTCGAAACCATTGACACACCAATTCCAGTTACTACATAGGTACCCACTGATTCCTGGGTCTATACACACATCCACTCATTTACCCATACAATAACAGATACATGCAGGCACTCATCAATACAACACTATCATAAGCACTCATACACCTATACATGCACTCACACACCACCACTCATCCTGAGTTACTCACACATGTAGTCAGTCATGCAAAGAATAAATCACACTTCCATTTACTGACCTATACAGTTATACACACACCACATCACTTATTCAAACAGAAACAAATGCATACTTACTCATCCATACAGCCACTCTCACTATCACTGTCTCTCACGTATAGTCATTTATATACTTGAACTCGCACATACTCTGCCTTTTACAAATGGAGTTACTTGGACATGTACCATTGACACATCCATTTACTCACAAACACACCCATACACACACTCACCCACCCATACAGCTGTTTCCACATGCACTCTTGAACCCTTATACACAGTGAATCAACCACTCAAACATCTATGCACACACCTTCCACCCACCCACACACACACTCAGGCACCCATGCAAATACTCAGGCGACCAATCGATAGCCCATATAGACACTCATGTAGCTACTGAGCAACCCATGCAGCAGCTTATACAACAACAGACAGACATAAACAGACATTCACACAGTTTAGTCACTAACTCATGCATTCATTAAGACACATGTAATCACTCACTTAACCAGCCAGTCACGCAACTACTAAATCCTCCTCCATCCAGACACTTAAACACCCACTCATTCTTCAATACACCTTGGCATATATATAATACATATTTGCACTTTAAAGAAACACACTGTCACTGGATGATGTCATCAGTGATGTCATTTGAGATGTCATCAGTGATGTCATCAGTGAAGTCACTGACCATGTCATGAATGATGTAATATGTGACATCATCAGCAGTGCATTGTGGGTGCGTGAGTTATAGTTAGCTGAACTAACTATAACAGTGGAATTTCTATGGTTTTGTACGAGTGAAATGTCCAACTAACTATAATGTCCCTGAAACCTCTGGTTTTTTCAGTGAATATATATATATTTATATATATATACACACACACACATATGTATCAAAATGATGTCCTGTCAGGCATAGAGTGACACATAAATTATGCAAAATAGAAGCAGACAACTCTTGGTAGTTTTCAAGTTTAGTTGGAATGCAGCTTCTGTGTAGAGCACCCTCAACACCAGCGACACTCCAAATCTGCTCACCCCAAATGTCTGCCTTTCTATCAAGTCTTTGAGCATAGGTTTAGCACAGTGCCATCCACGCAGAGATAGAAAGAGACCAAGTCTTTTGCCATTTCTAAAGCAAAGCTTTTAAGCATAAGACTAGCACATTGATGCCCATACTGAGCTGCAAAATGACAAAAGCCTTTTACCACTTCAGGGACAGTATTACGGCTTTGAATTGGTAAAATGCTAACCAAGCCAACCTGACATGAACAAAAACAACCCCTGACACATGTTTAGCACTCATTAGAGCTCTTCAGAGAGGTATTACTTTGTCCAGACACAAGGGAACACACAACAAGTCAAAACGATACCCTTTCAGGCATAGAACGAAGCATAACTTATGCAAAAAAGAAGCAGAGAACTCTGGGTATTTCTCAAGTTTAGGTGCTCCTGTATGGAGCAGTCTCAACACCAGCGACACTCTAAATCTGCTCACCTCAAATGTCTACCTTTCCATCAAGTCTTTAAGCATAGGATTAGCACAGTGTTTTGCCATTTCTACAGCAAAGTTTTTAAACATAGGACTAGCACACTTTCCTGCATGCTGAGCTGCAAAATGACAAAAGACATTTGCCACTTCAGGCACAGTATTACAGCTTTGAATTGGTAGAATACCAACCAAGCCAACCTAAAATGAACAAAAGCAACCCCTGACATATTTTGCTCTCATGGAGTGTTTGATAGAAAGGCAGACCTCTGTTTGTAATTTACACTGCTGTGTTGTATTGACATCTACAATGCTTTCCAAAGTATTACACTTTCCATTTATTAAAAACACATCACCTCTAAAATGAGTTGTTGGTAGGTATTAGGGTAGGAAGGTATGTATTTGATGGAAAAATATGTAGTTTGAATTTTTGTGAGTTAGAAACACACTTACAGACCAATATACCCAGTTATACATCCATCCATCTATCTATGCACTCACTGAGATACCTATTTAGAAAATATTAACTCCTTAAACTCTTCTTTTACTAGATAAGCCACCGTGAGATAGGCTGTAGGTAGGCGATAGTGCAGGGAGCTATGGGCATAAAAGATAAGACATGATGTTTAAAGATTGATTGAGTTACATTTACACTTGCAGACCCATATCTCTACTTATAAAGTCAGTCTCCTCCCCATACTGAAACTCACATACCTATTTGTAAAAGGATTAAGCTGCTAATATACCTACTCACACAGTGAGAGAGACACTCAAACATTCACTCAACACATTCAACTCTTATGTATCCAGCAGTAATGGAAGCAGTTGCACAGACAGTTAAATATCCCAATACTAACAGGCACCAACGTGTATTGGTAATGCCGTCATTGAGAATTGAAGTGTACATTGGGAAATCTAGGTGCAACTACTTGGTTTCTCACTCTTAGTTGTGCTGGGCATCCTTGGGATGACTTGCTTGAATTTTTGACAGAAGCAAAATCTAACATTAAAGATCTCAAAGTAAAGACAGTCAGAGAACTTTGCTCCTTTGATTCTGCTAATGTTTGCAGATATTTTAATTACAGGTTTCAAGCTATGATGTCTTTAACTGCAACAAAACAAATCCTTCTCTTAGCGAAGTAACTGATTTCTGTTGTCGAAAAGAGTACCAACCAAGGCGCTCCGCATAGTTACATGCTGTTATGGAGAAAAGATAAACCTACATTTGGAACAAGCAGTGAAGAGTTTGTCTTGTCTTTCATCGAACAGTATGTGACATATGCCTTTCAACAGATGATGGTGAAAGGAGCTCGGGACAATAAGTTCTATGCTTTCAAAGTCTTTGATGTGGCAGGTACTGTATTCGAAAATGCAGATGTAAAGGTAAATTTCATACAAGATGTCTTTTTGGATGGCGCTAGGGGGTGTGCGGAGAAGATGGCCGCACTGTACTGAGGCTCCGTCCACCCCAGAGATAAAATCCAATCAATATCCTTATCCTTCGGGGCCATCTCTTGCTACGACCCCCATCTGGCAAGTGGTGAAGAGACAGCAGCGTCGGCATAGCTCTTCAAAACAGTGCGGGTTGCGGCAGACCCCAGATTGGTAGCTGAGCCTAACTGCGGCCTGCGACGCAAGGAGTGGCTGGCTGGGCCGTGTGTGGAAGAAGCCTGCTGCAGTGACCACGAGCCATGCTCACTTCTCCTGCAGGGTTATATCATTGCTGCGGGACACAAGCACCAGGCCGTAGCACAGTCTGAAGGTGATCTGGGGGCACTGCAGAGTGGCAGAGCTGCACTGCGGCTCTGGTGCGCTGGGCCCACTAACTGCCCTGGGGGTGCCCGTGCCGAGGAGCCACTCACGTTAGGCCATGGTCTTGGGCCCACTCATGAGGCACGTCACCAGGCTGCACTTGGGCAGGGTTCTGGTGCCCGGGGTCCGTGGGGCCGCTTTGAGGAGTAGTTGCCCACTGGAGACTGCACAGACTGCATAGAAGACCCGGTGTGAGGGCAGCACCTGGCAAAGAGCAGGAGGGATAGTGTCCGGCGGTGAAGACGTGCTGGTGCCGCACCCTGGAAGACCTCCGTGTGGCATGGAGAACACGCGATCACCTTTCACCCCCCTCAGCGATTGCGACCCCACACTTCCCGGTCCTAGATGCCCCAATTAAGCTGCACCTCGGAAGGCCACTCTGGGGACCCCCGCGGGGTGGGCCTCCTACGCTACCTGAGCTGCTGCTGTGCCTGCCATCGTTGATTAAGTCAGGGCCTACGTGTACAGAGATACCCCACCAGGCCAGCGGGAAGGGAGCACCCGTTACAACCAGCACGGAAGCTCTGCTGACCGTGGTGTTCACTGGGTCCCCTTGCCGCTGCTGGGCCAACGACTCGTTCTGGAGCCAGATTGACCCCGCAGACTGCATCCCTGGGAGTGTGGCAGTCTTGGGCCTCTTGGGTCCTGGGCGGCTTTCCTCGCTAACTGATGTATGAGCACTACGGATGGGCCAGGGGAAACCTAATCATCACTAAGAGCTGCATGAATATTCAGCCGGATTGTTTCACTCGTGGGCTTGCCCAGTTTTGGCCCCCCTTGCGTCAGGGCTCCCTACGGGGTCAGAGGGGGGGGCGCCTGACTAGTGACACGGACCTGTCCCCCCTCATACTAAAGGGGATGCGGGCTTGCCGGGGATCAGGGAAAAGGAACTGCATCACAACTGTGATCCGCCTGAGGCCTGGGTGCAACATACCTTGTTAGGCCCTAGACGCGCTTCACTGCACACACCACTGAGCGCCCCTCCCGGGAGCGGTGGGCACATCGGAGCGACCCCATACTCCCAAGCAGTTGGCAAAAGACTGCAGCCTTTCCGGTCCTTGACCCGGACCCCGGGGTTGCTGGGGCGGACACAGGACAAGTGCACCACCAGACCCCTGCTGGCTGCCACATATAAGGCTACCATGGGGAAGCCAGACAGCAGGCAGCCCAGGCTCACATTCGACGGTCGCAGAGCGACCCGGGGACAGCCCACCTGATACGGAGCACAATGGCGGCAGTCCTGCAGAACAAGACACTGGCGAGGTGGACATGAAGACGCTGCTCACCACCATGAAAGCCAGCTTCGCCTCAATCGAAGGCAAAATGGACTCCATGTGCGCCAGGATGGACCAGCTCACCCTGAAGGTTGAAAGGCAAGATAGTCGGATAAAAGAGGCCAAAACACAAACCTCCATCTTCGAAGATGTCCAGGCGCACGCGGCCAGGCAGCTATCAGACAAGCTACTAAAGGTGATAGCGGCCAAGAACGAGGACATTGAAGCCCGCTCACGGCGGAACAATATCCGCATTACAGGTGTCCCTGAGACAACCAATACAGGATGACTGGAAGGCTACTTGGAAAGGCTGCTCGTCACGTGTTTCGGGCAGGAGACCTCCTCAAAAATGCTTATCGTGGAACGGGCACACAGAACACTGGCTCCGAGGCATCCACCGGGCGTGCCACCCAGGCCCATAGTAGCGAGAGTGCTTAATTATCATGACCGTGATGCAGCCCTGCGTAAAGCGAGGGAGCTGCAAGAAGTCATTTTTGAAAACAACGCTTTGTCACTGTATCCCAACTTCACTTTAAACGTCCAAGAGGCGCAGAAGAAGTTTGTGCCCATTAAAAAGTAGCTGCGACAAGATTATGGATTATGCAATACTCTACCCTGCACGTCTCCGGATTACACACAAGGGCAAGCACTGCATCTGTAACACACTACAACAAGAGGCAGATTCCCTCAAGACAACAGTGAGAGCTGCCAAGAAAACAGGGAACTCCCCATCAGGTGGCAGAGAAGGCCCAGTACACCAAGATGACGACTGAGGAAGCTTGTTTGCCGTCTTTAAGCCATCCCCGACAGGTTTGAAAATAGATGCTGTGCTGATGGCCGCAGTCCTTAGGAACCAGGTGATGTTGCATGCAGTCAGTATGGGGTTGCCTGATCTGTTAGCAGACCCAAACAAAGACAGAGAAACCCTGTAAGTTTGAAGAACTGTACTCCGGGCCTCCCTCCTGTACATTCCTACGGAGCGGGAGGCGCAGTCACGCCCCCCTGGGACACACGCCTCTTAGGGCGCTCCCCTACCCTCCTTTAGTGGAGGTATTTCTATTAGGCTGTTGCCTTTATTGTTGTTTTATGGGGTCATTCCAGATGATAATTGTCAGCGCCCCTGGGGCCCACTCTCTGTTCATTCTCCTTGTGGTTAATGCTGCACTGTCCCTGAATAATGACAATTCTATGTTACAAATGTTAAACGGTAGCATAGCAATGCTGGCGTATAGGTGCCTCAGGGCAGCTGTAACACAGCCTACGGGGGTATCGACAAATGTTTTGGGAGGGTTTCAGAGGGTGGGACAATGCACGGCAAGTTGGGGCTGCCAATGTGGGAAGGGCGGGTGGGAACTTGGGTGGGCATAGTTAAGTCTATAGTAGATTACTGGAGGCATATGTACAACACAAACTTGGTGACAGGCACACATGCTCGTTACATACTCGCGCACGGCTCCCTGGGTGATGGAGGGTGAGGGAAAGAAATACCGCACAGAAGCACACTTGGGATTTCTAACATGGAACTTCAGGAGGCTGGGCAATTCTAGATAAAAATGACATATACTAGCTTATCTCGGCAGGCATTGCGTGAGCACAGCCATGTTGCAGAAACACACACACTTCCTACACAGCAACCCCAGTTTGCCTCTAGATGGGCCTCTCATAGACACTTTTCCTCGTATTCAGTGTACTCGAGAGGCACTGCAATCCTTATTAAAAGAACGGTTCCATACACAGAAGAGGGCTCTGCACTTGACCCACAGGGTAGGTATTGCATGATATGTGGCAGTTTGGCGTCTGAGTCAGTCACGATGGTCTGTAGCTATGGGCCTAATACATACGATGAAGACTACTATATCACCTTATGGGCGCACATAGTAAATATAGGCTCGACCCATCTCATATGGGGGAGCGATTTTAACCTAACACTGCATCCCCCATGGGATTGCTCTCACCCACTGACGCATCACCACTCCAAAGCGCAACGAATAATACAGCAAATACTGGCAGACAACCTGCTCGTAGATGCATGGCGCCACCACCACCCCACCCAACCGGAAGGCACATTCCACTCGGCAGAGCCCAATAACTGGTCTTGGCTGGACATGTGGGTGGTGTCACGGGGTATGGCGGTGCAAGCTCTCTCTACCTGTCACCTTGCGCGTGCATACTTGGATCACTCTCCTGTGATTATGGTGCTGAACCCTCCGAGCCTGTCGCCCCAGCCCTGGCAGTGGCGCCTCCTACCCACAGCACTCCTTGATCAGGTGTTCCAATCGGAGCTGGGGGACATGCTTGAGGAGTTCCTTAGACTGAACGTTGACTCGGTCCCCTCCTCGACTACACTATGGGAAGCATTAAAGGTCACTGTAAGAGGACACTGTATGGCCAAAATGAGGGGCATCCTCAAAGACATCCACACTACCACAGCCAGCCTGGAGTGCCAGCTCAAACAGCCAATTGACACGAGACGGACCTGCCCTAGCCTAAATTCGCGAGCTTCTCAGAGTACTAGGCCGAGGCAGAGAGAGAGTGCTGATTTGGTGGGAAACATCATACAGCAAATAAATATGGGGAGGGCGAGTGCCCTGGCAAAGAGTTAGCAGAAACAATTAGGCCGCCAAAGACAGCGAACCATGTATTAGTGATTCGTGATGGGGAGGGGACGTCCTACCGAGGTACACCGGCCATCATGGGGGTGGTTGCCACACACTATCAGACACTCTACACGTCCTGTGCATCACGCCAAGAGGAGACTCCTCAATACTTACAGCAGATAGAATTGGCCTGGCTCAGCGACCGTCAGCGGGAATTCTTGGCGTCCAAGCTCACCATAGACGAAATTCAGGAGGTCATCATGCAAATAGGGAATGGGAAGGCACCGGGAACCGACGGCCTCGGAATAGAATTCTACAAAACCTACATAGACATGCTGGCACCCTTCCTAAAAGCCTTGTATGAAGATGCGGCAAAGGTGGGATCGCTCTCCCCCCCATGCGGGATGCCATGCTGGTCTCACTTTTAAAACCAGGGAAACCCTTGGAATCTCTAGACTCAGACCGGACCAAGCAGGCTTTATACAGGGCCGGTCTACCTCCCACTACTTGCGGACCCTGTTTTCTGTCATGGACGGTATAGATCAAGATGAGCAGGCGGTGGCGGTCTTTTTAGATGCCACCAAAGCGTTTGACTCCCTGGAGTGGGGCTACTTATTCGCAGTCTTCACACATGGGATTCCCACCCGGGTTCCTCATGTGGATCAGACTGCTATACCACCTCCCTAGTGCCACATTGCTCCTGAACGGGGAGGGCTCCCCAGCCTTTGTCATATCCAGGGGCACACAGCAGGGTTGTCCTCTTTCACCCCTGCTGTTCGTGATCGCGATGGAGCCGCTGGCTGCCATGCTGCGACAGCACCATAAACAAAATGCGCTGGACTACCCTGTCTTAGTCTTGTTCTATGCGAATGATATCACGCTCTATGTTCATGACCCCATAAACTGGTTAAATGCCATGATTCATGAAATAATAAAATTCAGGGCTTTTTCGGGCATCAAAATCAATTGGGGAAAATCTCAAGTTTTGCCACTTACAGACTGTACCGTTCCATTCCCAATGGATTACCTGTTGCAGTGGTGTGACGACGAGGTTCGTTATCTTGGGGACACACTCACCAAAGACAAAGACACACTCATGAGGGCAAACTATGAAGAGGTTCTCGACAAGATAGAAAGCTTGATCACCAGATGGGAGCCCTTCCGCTCTACCTGCCGGGTCAAGTGGCTTTAACGAAATTGGAAATTATGCCCAAATTCCTATATCTGTTCATAAATATCCCCTTCTGCCCAGGTCGTCATTTCTTTACCAGACTGAAGAGCCAGCTCATTCCCCTGGCTTGGTGCGGGAAATAGCCTAGGATAAAGTGGAGTACCCTCACGCTGCAATTCACCCAGGGCGGATTCGAAGCACCCGATCCTGAACTCTACTATCTTAGCGCTCAGGCACACTACGCTGCATATTGGCTTGCACCCCCACCCTTCATGACTTACTTGGCAGTCGAACACAGGCTTCAGGCATCCACTTCTCTCGCAGGACTTCTAGATGTAGACAATAAAACAGCTTGGGGAACACCGTCCCAGGCACCTATGATCTACTCCCCGCTACTCTCCATCCGCGATCAGCCTCATCTGCCCGCCACACAAGAAGGCATCTGCGAGCGCATGTTCCTGAGGTTTGGGATCAATACCGGGGGAGACATGTACCACGAAGGGCAATTCAAGGGTGCAGCGACATTCTTTGGCGACACTCCCCCACTACCATGGACCGCTTCCTTTACATTCGCTTGCGACAGGATGTCATGGCCACCACACCCGCATTCCTGGAGTAGCCCCCTACACTGCTCCCACTACACCTGACACTGCGGGCTGGGTCATTACACGCTGTATCACGCATCTACAAGGCAACCATCGGGGCAAGATTGAATGGCTCCCTGAAAGCACGAAAGGGATGGGAAATGGAGTTAGGCCATCCCATTACAGACGAAGCCTGGGCATATTGCTGCCAGCAGACTGAGCGCATTACAGCAACCAGCAGATTTAGGGTCATACATTCTTAATTCCTTCACCGCATGTATTACACTCCTGCAAAACTGCACAAACTTCAATTGCGTGATAGCTATAAATGCGACCGCTGTGGGGGTACAGGGTGGGGTTCCTCCACTTGGCATGGGAGTGCGGATCTGTGGCGTGCTTCTGGACTGAGGTGGTGGCGGCGGCACCGGGGGACATGACTGGGGGGGGGCAGATTGAATTTACACCTGAAATGGGCCTCCTGGGGTACCTCCCTGGGTACAAAGGAAGCACTAAGCGTTTCCTGGCACTGGGCCTCCTCCTTGCCCAGCACAAAGTTGCATGTAGATGGGGTAGGGGCTGGGTGTCCAAATTCAAGGACTGGTTAGCCGACCTCACTTTTTGCCAGGAGCAAAACACGATATATGCTGAGATACTCCCTGTCCGCTCGAGACCCCAAGACATCTGGGAAACCCTCACATCCTACCTGCTGAAAGAAGCAGATAGTGTCACTGATCCCACTGCGACGATCAGGCAAACTGGTTGCAAAAAGGAGGCTGCTGGATCCCAGATTAGCGAGGTGCCTCCCTAGAACATCTGTTGTGCAAGTCTGTATACCTCTCATGTTGATAACTGTTCTAAAGTACTGTGTCCCACACTTGAAAACCTTACCTCCTTTGTACTTTATATGCACTGTATCATTATATATTTGCACTGTAGAGGAAATGCCCACCAAGTACTATTTGTGTTTGTACTGTGATGCGAAAAAATGCCAATAAACAGATTCCCCCCCCCCCCAAAAAAATGTTGTTTTAGATCCCCACGACCCGTCATTTCACAAGGAAGTGTAAACAGCTTTTTGTCTGCAGTAAGGCATACACTATCACGAAAATCACCAAAAACAAATATAACATGAGAAGAACAGAAGCCTTGAAGTATATTAATGACTATAATCAAGTCATTCTGAAAATGTGGAATGCGACCAGTGATATATAATTTGTTGCAGTCAAATCCATTGCTGTTGCTCATGATGTCACTTCAAATATTACAAAATCAAAGAAGTCAGAGATGTAGGAGATGTGGGAGAAGATTTCTGCAGAAAAGAGTCTTACCAAGAAATTGTACTGCTTCAACTTGAAAATGCTTTCCCATAGAGAGATAAGGTCCTACGAGTGCTGGGATCGTTTGAGCTTGGCCAGTTTGTTCTCAAAGTGAAGGAGAATTGTTTGGGTAAGTTTCGGCCTTGCAAGCATGCACAATACGGTGTTGAGTTCTTTCCCAGAAATTCAGGGGGTTATTTATGAAACCCCTTGCACTGCCGGTATGTCACTTTTTCCTATGTTAAAAGTGACGCACCAGAGACACAAGGGGCTTGTGAATAAGCCCCTCAGCATCTAGCAGATTTTGATTCAGAAAGCAGAAATATTGTGAAGTCAAATATGTTTGATACACACTATCCCATAAGAAGTCGACACCTAGAGAACATATGCCTATATTTAGTACTTCAACACTACAAATATAAAAGTAAGGTAATGGAAAACATAGAAGAAGACAAATATGCAGTAGTTGGATGTGATTTTTTTTAGTGAGACATAGCAAAGTAAATCTAATCAACCCCAGAAAACTGAGTTGCCAAACTTCAGACAGAAGAGAGGTTTTCTATTTGGCTCTTCTGCAACTGTTCATGCTTTGGCATGCTGAATCAGAACTACTTGGAGACTACGAATGCAATGAAGACTCTTTTAATGCTTTAAAAGATAACATTCAGTGTCCAGTCTTTTCAAACTACTTGCAAATGTTGAAAATGAGCTTGAACAGGAACAAAACTATTACAGCTGAGGTAGCTAAGGAGAGTTCACAAAGCGGCCAAAGTTCTAGACCAATGAGTCAACATACACTTGGACAACATGTTGTTCAAAATGAAACAGTCATAGCCATGAGTGAGGGGAGTCTAAAAACCAACAAGAAAGAGAGGAAAGTGTAGATTTTTAACACTTAGTAGCACAACTAAATGACAAACAGAAATACATTTATATTGAAGTAAAAGACAAAATAGCACATGGGTTACTGCTTGAGAAGGAAGAATGTGAATGCTCTTAATTTAAGATAATTCTACTATGCATCAGCGATCAAGCTGACACTGGGAATAGTTTTCTAATTAAAGTTCTCACTGCTTACACACAGAGGACTACAGAATCAAATGTATCATGTGTAGTAACAGCACCAACTGGATTAGCTGCACACAACATTAAAGGAATTACTTTACACTGATTACTTATGCTACCTGTTGAATATGACAATAAACTGGATCCCAGAAAATATCTGGTGAAGCTTGCCATGAGGTATCAAGAATATTGAAGAAACTGAAGTTTTTAATCATTGATGAGGTGAGCATGGTTTGGTACTTAGTGCTTGCCTTAATACATGTAAGAATGTGGCAGAATTTAAAAACATGTTGTTTGGAAGAAATCATTTAATTGCCTTTGGTGACCAACTGCAACTTACCCCCATGAAAGGACAACCTGTTTTCAATACACTTTTCTATAATGAAACAAGAAATTCTTTTTTTTTTTTTTTTTTTTTTTTTTAAACCTTTATTGTCAAAGTCAAATTTTACACAGCTTGTTACCTACATCCTGCATTGATACAGGCCGGTAGCGACAACTCAGTATCGAGAATGATAAGCATTGCAGGGCAAGTACCGACCAATTAGCACAGCTCATATGCCTACAACCCTTAAGGGCCGGCAGCAGACTAGGAACAACAGGCTACTTATGTGGGAAGCGAATGCATAGTCGTAAAGCCATAAGAGGTCAAACAGGGAGTAGTCGAGGTTTCGTTTATCTGTATTAACTAACTCAAAGAAAAAACAACATCAGCACCCACCCAGGGTGTGTCCACCATACACAGTATGTGGAATACCGTATCTTACAGCGTGGGGCTGCGGCACCGCGCAGCGCACAACAGAAGAAAGTAGGAGCATGAAGTGGTGCAGCGCAGCCCCGGCTCGCAAAACCGCTGCTCTGGGAGGGGGGTCGGTATGAACCAATCAGGAAACTAAGAAAGTCGCGTTACCATCTAGGATGCCATGCCATCTACCCCAGTAGGGAACTAGGGTCCCAGGACCCCGGAGCCAGGAAAATCGCAGAGCCCCCGCCCATCTCCCCCGAGCCTCAGGCATGCGATATGTGAGTACCTTGGAGAGCATGTAGCGGAGCCGGATGCGTCAAGAAGCGCAGTGTGAGGTGTGTACCAGGAGGAAGGGGGCAAGCGGGGTGAGGAGATGCAGCAGCGAGGAACGCCATTGGGGGTAGGCGCAGGTCAGCTCGTAGCGGGCGGGCAATCCCCCCCCGAATCCCCGCTCGGGTTCCCTCCCGCCTCAATCGCATCCGGAGAGCGTAGGAGATATGCCTTGAGGGGCCCCCATAAGTCTTTGGGACGGGACTTGCGAGGCAGCAGGTCCGCGTAATTGTGAAGTTGTTCCTGCCAGGTTGACATCGTCGCCAGCCAAGTCTTAAATTTGGGCGCTCGCCCTCGCCCCCACCTGCACGCCACATGGCGCTTAGCCAGCAAAAGACCCAGCGCAAGGAACCTCCGATGTGCCTTTAGCGCGGGGCAGGAGCGGCCCAGGAGGGCAATAGTAGGGCAGGGCGCTATATCCATCCCGACCATCACGGAGAGGGCAGCGAACACCTCAGTCCAATACGTAGCCACTGCACGGCAGGACCACGCCAGGTGTATGAAATCTGCACCCGGCTCCCGGCACCGCTGACAACGATCGCTATCCCGGAGTCCAAAGCGGTACAATTTGGCAGGAGTGAAATAAAGGCGATGCAAAAATTTATAATACACCAAGCGGAGGCGTGCATTGCCCGTCACTGCAGTAATGTGGGAGCAACTCTCCTCCCATTGGTCATCTGACATGGGATCACCCAGATCGCTGTCCCAGTCCCTCCGTGCCCTGAGCGAGGGGGGGGGTGGGAGCCGCCCGCACATGTGTATATAACAGCGAGACCACATGCGTCGGGGCGGGCGTCTGGAGCAGAGCGTGTAATGGCGCCACAGTCTCCGGCTCAGCCGGGAAGTGTGGCGTAACAGCCCTGATATTTTGCTGAAGGCGAACGTAGAGAAATGTGTCCATTGCAGATGGGGTAGCGTCTCCAAAAAAGTGCGCCGCCGCTCGAAAGCTCCCCTGATAGTATAGATCTCCGCACGTGTGAATCGCCAGCCGCGTAAGCATCCGGCGTCCAAGCTCCTCGCGAGTGACACTCAGTCTGGGATCATGCGCTAGAACCATGCGGGGAGAATATAGAAATTTGACATCCATGTAATCCGCCAAGCGCCTCCAGGCCTGCACTGTGCAATCGACCGTAGTGGGGTCGCGAGCCCCCGGTTGAACCTCTGTGTATAGATACCCCGATGGTTGCGCAGGCCTCATGAACCCATCTTCAACTGCGAGGTGGGCCATAAAGGGGGGGGGGGTGGAGCCAGTAAACCGCGAAGTGGCCTTGGGCGCAGTCATAATATTTCTGAAAATTCGGGACATCGAGCCCTCCCTGATGATAGGGCAACATAAGTGTCCGTAGTCCGACCACAGATTAGCCGAGAAATCTGGGAGTTCAGGGTCTTGAAAAGGTATGCCCCCGGGCTATAGGGGATGTTGGTAAATAGATATAACAATTTGGGAAGCACCACCATCTTGATCAGGGAGATGCGTCCCGCCATGGACAGAGGGAGGTGGATCTATTGTGTGATTTGATCCGTGAGTTTGTCCAGGACAGTCCCGTAGTTAGCTCTGATCATGGCTTCCTTGTTCCTGGTTACCCGAACCCCCAGATAAGTGAGCTCGTCCGCTTCCCACACCAAGGGATAATCCAACGGGAACCGTGTAGTACTGTCAGTCAGGGGGAACAAAGCAGACTTCGCCCAGTTAATTTGTATGCCCGCTATGGCTCCGAATTTAGTTACCTCACGCAATAATGGGTTAAGATTTTCTCGCGGCTTGTGGACAAACAGGGTCATGTCGTCCGCATATAACGCGATAAGGAGTTGGCGCTCCGGATAAATAAGAGAGCGGTGTTTGTGGTGTTGTCGTAGTTTGGCCGCCAGCGGCTTACCAATGGCAAATAAGACGGGAGAGAGGGGGCATCCCTGCCGGGTGCCTCTGTGGATAGTGAAGGGAGCAGAGCGGGACCCATTCAGCAGAACCGTGGCCTGAGGATGGCGGTATAACAACCGGATCCAGTCTAGGAAATTGAAGGGCACTCCCATCCGCTCCAACAAGGCCAGAAGATAGTCCCACTCCAGGGTGTCGAACGCCTTGGTGGCGTCCAGGAAAACCGCAGCGGCTTCACAACTGGGATCAATATCCTGCATCACCGCTTGCAGGGTGCGCAGATTGTGGGATGTCGCCCGGTTGGGGACGAACCCGGCCTGATCGGGAAGGACCAGACGCTCCATCAGAAGGTTAAGGCGCGTAGCGAGCACCTTCGCTAGGATCTTGCTATCCGTGTTCAATAAGGAGAGGGGCCGATAAGAGTCGCAATGTTCCGGGGGCTTGCCCGGTTTCAACAGGGATGTTATGAGGGCTTCGCGCATCGTTCCCGGCAGGATGCCTTCCTCAAGGGCGGAGTAATACACCCTCTTCAGTATAGGGGCAAGAACATGAATGAAGGCCTTATAAAAGTCTATCGGCAAGCCGTCTGACCCGGGCGCCTTGCCAGACTTCATAGACATTATCGCCTCCTTTATCTCATCAAGTTCTAGTTCGTGGTGCAGGAATTTCTGCTGGGATGGGCCCAGCCACGCTATCGCGGTGTCTTCCAGGTACTCCTGCAGGGCTATCGGAGTAGTCCTGCGAGAGGTGTATAAGCCTACGTAATGTTCGGTAAGGACTTGAAGCTGGGCTGAAAGGTCCCTCTGTGGGACACCCTGGTCATCCAGAAGGGTGGATACGTAATTTCGGTACCTAGGGGGACGTACCGCAACGGCCAAAGCTCTACCGGGTCTGTCTCCCTCCCCATATAGCCGCGCAACGTAAGGCTTCCCTAGAAACTTACACTCTTTGGCTAGAAACTTACACTCTTTGGCTGCAGCATCAGTGTATTCGGTCACTTTTTCCCTGAGACGCGCCGCAACTGTGCGATCGTGTGGGGCCCGTGCCATTTCCTGTTCCAAGAGGAGCAGCTCAGCCTCACGTTTGCGTTCATCCCCGCGCAGAACCTTAAGAACCCCCCCGCCCCTCGCCATGCACCATCCCCGCACGGTAACCTTGAAAGCCTCCCATACCATAGTGAATTGGGAGACTGAGGCAGCATTACGGTCAAAGAAGTCTGTCATGTCGTCCTCCAGTTCCGCCATAAAGGCAGAATCCGTGAGGTGCGCGGGGTTGAGACGCCAGTTCAGGTATGGGGAGGTATCAAGGGGAATGTGGAGCGACAGTAAGACAGGGGAGTGATCGGAGAAAGTCCGGGCTAGGTGACGCGCCCCGAGCAACCACGGGGCAATGCCCGCTGAGAGAAAGATATAGTCGAGACGAGCCCATGTAGAGTGTACAGCGGAATGATGTGTGCCTTGTCGAAGTGTCGGGTGAAGGTGTCGCCACGCATCAACCAGCCGATGCTCATCCGTTAAGTGTACCAAATTGTGCTGGGTGCGCGAGTAGTGTGACGGCTGTGGGTGCGACCTGTCCATTGCGGGTCTGAGTGCGGTGTTGAAGTCTCCCCCGAGGATGACATGTGAGATACCTAACGTGTGTATCTTACCCCACAGGTTCAGAAGCGTTGCCGGGTCGTCTACGTTGGGGCCGTAGTAACATGCGAACAGTATTGTGTGTGAATGTAGTTTCCCCCAGATCATGCAATATCTGCCACAGGGCCCCACCTCAGTACCCGCTGGTATAAACCCCACCCCACGCCGGACCAATATGGTCACACCCCTCGCATAAGTCGAATAAGATGAAAAGACCCTGCATGCAGCCCACCGCGATGCGAAGGGAGGGCTCCCACCCGGCCGCAAGTGCGTCTCTTAAAGCATGGCAACAGATACTTTTTGCCTATCTAGGTATCCCAGGACCTGGCGACGCTTTCTCGGGTCATTCAGCCCACACACGTTCCAGGAGACTATCTGAAACTGCTGCACTGGCTCAGTGTTCTCTACGCTCCCCATGGATCCAGGCCAAATAACACATGACCGGTAGACATGGCATGGGACAAATCATAGCAAGCGTGGTCATGCTGAGGCTGCTGAAAGAAGAGTTGTTTACCATGGTGTGTTATTTTCAATTTCGCTGGATACAGCATGGCGTAAGGTATCTCCTGTGCTTGCAATTTCTTCTTGACAGCAGCAAATTTGCGTCGAGACTCCTGGACAGTGGCGGTAAAATCGGGGAAGAAGGATAATGTTTCATTGCCGTAGCGCACGGTGCCCATTTCCCGCGCCCGGCGCAGCACGGCATCTCTGTCCCTGTAGTTCAGGAATCGAGCGATGATGGGCCTCGGAAGGGATCCAGGTGGAGGGCGGGCGGCCAAGGATCTGTGTGCCCTCTCCACGATAAGGTGCGGGGAAAAGGAGTCCCTTCCAAAGAGTTCAATCACCAGGTTTTCAACGAAGGTCTCAACTTTCCCAGCATTGGTGGACTCCGCAAGGCCCAGAATGCGAACGTTATTGCGTCGGGAACGGGCCTCCAGGTCCTCATTCTTGTCCGCGATGATTTTGAGGAGCCTGTCCATTTGTGTCAGCTGTTTGCCCGAGGAGGCAGCGCCGTCCTCGAGGGAAAAGATTTGTTCCTTAGTCTCCTGGATGCGGGCGTCATGTTGATCCAGTTTAGCCACTACTCCATCCAGTCGGGCATTCATGGTGTCGATTTTGGAGTCAATGGAGGATAGGCTTTGTCTCATGCCCAGCAAGAGGGACTTCCAGCCCTCGTCTGGGGCCTCGGTGAGCGGAGGCCCCCCCTCCGCGCCAGCCGACGGAGGGGGGTATCTTTTGGCCTCATAGGGCAGTTTGGACTGGCGTGTCTCGCTGCGGCCCATGGCGCGGTGAGGTGTCGACCCCTCCGCTAATCCTTCTATCCCGCCAGGGGGGGAGGTTTGGCCGGAACCCGACGGGGGGAGCTCACCGTCCACAGCCGTCCAGACAGCGATCAAGCCCGGCCCCAAAGCAACTGGCAGGCGACAGGGGCCCAAACCCGCCCAGTATCAGGCAGGTTCCCGGTAGGGTCAACGGCAGCCACGCAAATGAGGGCGATGGAGTTAGAACAGCAGGAGTCGTCGCAGGCCCAGCCGGGAGTCCGTAGCGCAGACAGGGCCCAAACCGGGTGTATAGTTCAAATGGCCCGGGGGCAGACAGCGGTAGTCTCCCGCTCCCGCCGCACTCCAGTCGGGGGCACAATCGTCAGCAATGCAGGCCGCAGGCTCAGCAGGAGGAAGGGTCCGAGCCTAGAAGGGGTCCCACAGCAGTCCCCGCGATGTGGCCGCTCTGCAGGGGCTGCCACTCAGATAAGGGCTATGTTCCGGCAGGCTGCAGCGAAGGGGGAAGCACCCTCCATGCCCCGGGGGGGGACCAGCCCAGGCCACAGAAGCGTCGAAGGCTTCAAATTGTGTATCGCGGTGGGGGCCCCGAGGCTCCAGCCAGTCTGGGGGGCGACGCCAGAGGTCCCCCAGGAGGAGGGCGGCAGGGCACCGCGATGCAGCAGGTCGATATCCAAGATGGTGGCGAGGACGCGGCCGCAGCTCACGGGTCCAGCGCGCCTCCCAGGTCCCAAGGCCAGAGGCAGCGCCGCTCCCACCAGCCAGCGGCAGGCAGCAAAAGGTCCGAGGCTCCCCTCCCCGGCCCGTAGGGTGACCGACAGCAGGTGAGCCCGCTCGGCATGGATGGGGTCAGTGCAGCGGGGTGCGATGTCTCGTGGCTCGAGAAAATACCTCCGGGAGGGGGAGACCTCCACTAGCGGTCTGGTGTGGCAGCCAGCGGCCGGTAAGGATCATCGATGCATTCTGCTCCTCAGATCCTCTCACCCAGGCAGCAGTCGGGCGGCAGCGCCGCAGGCAGCCCAGTGCCCCCTCCTCAGTGACACGGCGCCCCCAGCGGGCCTCCGCCTCCGCAGCCCGAAGCAGGCCCCCGATCCCCGGGATCTCCTAGCGGGCAGCTGCCGATCAGGTCAGGTTACGCGTTGGGGCCGTCCTCCGCTCCCCAGAACAACCCCAGCTATCTCGGCTCGCCAGGGTGCGAGCGCTTTGTTTTTAACACCGTTGGACTCCGCAGGTTCTCACACGTACATCGGTGAGGGTTGTAGGTGGAACAGTCTGGTCAGGATAACGTGAAGGATGGTGATAGTGCCTGGTCGGGCAGGAGCCTCACTACAGTGTGGCCATCTTGGTTTAGCGCCACCTAGCGCCCCCCCCCTGAAACAAGAAATTCTTTGGGAAGTATTGGCAATGTAAATATTTGGTATAACTTTGAATATAAGGAATTAGTGAAGATTATGCATCAACCACCCGATGTGGAATATGCAGATATCCTGAAGGACATTAGAGTAATGAAGGGAAAAAGTGCTTCAGAAAGTCGACTTACCAAGAAACAATTTTCATCTGACAACATAACAGCACAACTAATGTACAATTTCATTGAAAAAAGACATATCCATAGTCTGTTTAATGCCTACACATCGAGAATGCTCCAACTTCAATGAACCATTACTGAAGCTGGAAAAGAAGATATTTTGGAAATAACAGCAATCAATACAATTGAACAACAGGGAGTAACAATACTACTAACTGAGAAACTACAAGGACAATAGATTATTTGTAGAAGTCTGTGTTGAAGACTGCAGGATTCGAAAAGTGTTTATGTGTATGCAAAAAGTGTCAAGTAAATTTGTGGCGTAATCAAAATATGTGGAGGAAGGGTTAGTAAATGGTGCTATGGGCAAAATTATTGATTTTATTAATTTTCCAAATAGGGATGAGGTTGAGTACTCAGCCATAAAACATGATGGTGTGAAGCAAATTGGCTGATGTATTGTTTGTTTTGTGCTTGAGAAGGACTTATATGTGCGTTGGCAACAGCTTCGACTGTGTCGTATTGTCCTGAGTTAGAACATTGTCCTGTTCGTTTTTAATGGAATTTGATAAGAAAGTTAGTGCTGATGCAAGCTGTGTAAGAGAGTACAATCGGTTGAGAAGTCTATACGCTTGTCATTTAGGTCAGAACCCTATTAATGAGAAACTGGTAATCTGTCCAAAATGGAAGCTTACAAAAGTGTTAACTAATGATCAAGAAAAGAAAGAAAAGCAGCACAAGCTAGAAGGTGTCAGGAAGTAAAAACTGGAAAATGAGGCAGATGGATACCAGTTGAAAAAAAGTTCAGGTGTCAAATGCTATGCAAATGTTGTCCTGAATGTACTGTTTCATTTACCACATCTTGTAAATCAAATTGAACAAAAATAGATAAGAGATTGCATTCTGCACTGTATCATTTGCTCCATTGTTTACTCAGTGACATATCCGTAATACATCCTGCTTCAGGCATTCAAGACCTTTTAGATATCTGTACCGGATCATTAATAATTACTCTCAACCAGATGCACAAGAATTTATAATGGTCATGCTTGGAGTTTTAGAAGAAGAAGTAGATATGTATTACTTATTTGGACTGATTTACAAATGGAGACATGACAGTGAAAATTGCTCATTTGCATCCACCACTCAAATTCTGAGCGATTTCTGTACTTAACACAACCAGATTGCAAAACTGTGCTTTTTGAAAGATTGATTAAAAATGCAAACTAAAATATGTCCTGTCTAAATTGTGGATCAGATGTTATGTCTCCATTGCATCTGCAAAGGAGGTAATATAGAATGTGGATATTACTCTCTCTAATTAAAGACTAAAACTGGATGGACGCAATGGAATCACAGCAACCTTCAGTTGGAGCCAAAACTACCATTTAAATTACAAAAGTGTCAGTTTTTGTTTCTTCAACCAAACTTCTATGGACTATTTCACGGGAAAAAGTAATGTATTACGGTTATAGGGATCATCTGCATTTTAGACATCATATGGCCTTCTAGGGGTGAAGCTTTCAAAAGGATCTCCAAAATGTAAGTGTGGTTTACATTTATTAGTAGTACTGTACCAGGTATAATAATAAAAGGAAAGGTTTCAATGTATGTTTGTTTACATTAGTTAAGTAAGTGTAGGCAAAGCAACTATTTAACAAATTGTGGTGAGTGCAATGCATACCATATTTACAGTGATGTACTGTGCAGTTATGTTTTTTTTCCTGCAATCCATATGATTGTTTTTTCCACACTGTTCAAGGATGAAGTTTCATATAGTATTTGTGAGAATGGGGTACCCCTAATTGATTTTCCTAAATCAGGGCAATTAAACATGTGTGAAAAAACATAGATATAGGAAACAATATTATCAATAATGGACCTGAACAACATATAAGCGTGTAAATTGAATGGAACTAATAACGTTCAAAATATTCAAAGATGGCTGTTTATTTAGCAAATCTTTAATTTTTTTGAATTTTCTTTGAAATAAATAGATATCAAAATCAACCATAAGTTATCTGTATATGTACAAGAATAGAATTCATAAGCATTGTTTCATTCCTGTCACTATAGTAATCATAAATCATAAATTAGGATTTTGACAGAATTCTAAGCTGTGCCATTGTTGTATTATGTGAATTTAAAAAAAAACATTAAGCCATGTCATTGTTGTGTTGTATTTTTGTGTAATTTATGTGTAAGCCTCTCACTTACCCATGCAGCCACTGATGTAGCCATTGACTCGCCCATATAGCCATTCATGCACCCTTTTACTCACTCATACACCACTCATGCAGCCACTCACTCATCTATACAGCCACTCACAGATTATCTTACTCACTGATACATGCACTCACCCATGCAGTCACTAACACACCCTATCACTCACTCATACAATCACTAACACACCTACTCACTCAATCAAAGTCAGTCAGACACCCACTCACCCATACAATCACTCATGCACCCACTCATACAACCCCTCACTCACACACTAAGCTACTCACACTCACTCACCCATGCAGTCACTCATGTACCCTCTCACTCACCAATATAGTCATTCATGCACCTACCCACCCAATCACTCATTCATACATCCATTCACACACCCTATCACTCACTCATACAACCACTCACTAACCCATGCAGCCTCTCCCAAACCCACTCAATGACCCATACAGGCACTCATGCATCTACTCACTCACTCATTTAGCCACTTGTGTACCATTTCACTCAATCACTCATACAAGCACTCACACACTCCCTCACTCATACAGCCAATCACACACCCACTGACTCAGGCATACAGCTACTCAATCACCTACTCACTCACTCATACAGCCACTTACAGAGACACTCACTCACCCATGGATATATTCACATACCCATTCATTCAACCATCCAGACACTCATTCATTTTTTCACTCACCCATGTAGCCACTCATGTTGCCACTCACTCATATAGACACTCATACACCCATTTATTCACTCATATATCCACTCACACAGCCACTCGCTTACCCATTGAGTTACTCATACACTCACTCACCCATGCAGCCTTTCATGCACCCTTTCACTCATCCTTATAGCCACTCGTGCACCCATATACTCACCCATACACCCACTCATGCATCCTGTTACTCACTCATATAACCACTCACACACCCACTCATTCATCAATACAGACACTCAACACGCACTCACTCACCCACACATGCACTCATGCACCCTCTCACTCACCCATATAGCCAGTCATGTAGCTACTCACTCACCCATACAGCCACTCATATACTCTCTCTCACACCCATACATCCTCTGACACACCAACTGAGTTACCCATATAGCCACTCACATACCCACTCACTCACTGATACATAAACTCAGATAGCCACTCACTCTCCCATAGAGCCAATCATGCATCCTGTCACTCACTCATACAGTCACTCACACATCCACTCAGTCACCCATAGAAAGACTCAGATACCCACTCACTTAGTCATACCTATACTATAACATGCAGTACTTTGCCTATACAATCACTGACACAACCACTCATTCACCCATGCAACCACTCACTAAGTCATGCACCAACACAGAGAACAAGACTTGTTCATAGGCCTGGGCGGTAAATTCCGTTCCGTTCGCGGAATTTGCGGAATTTGGGTAATTTCGCGTTCTGCGGAGAACGCGAAATTGCCCAAAAATCCGCTTTCCACGACTTCGCGAAATTTTTGCTTGTTCGCGTTCTCAAAATGCGTGTTCGCGAGATATTTCTCCCCGAACACGCAAACAGCGATTGCGAACAGGAAAAAAGCATCGCGAACAAGCAATTCCGCGCGTTCGCGGAATTTCTGCGTGTTCGCGGAGATTTTTTACCGTTTCGCGGAGATTTGCGTAACGCGATTACGCAAATTCCGCCCACCCCTACTTGTTCACAAGGTTACAAACATACATATAACATGTACATTTTCTTTCTTAAACCAAAATAGGTGGTTCTAACAAGTACCGTTTTATTTGAATCATTTTTGTTTGTGTTTTTTTATATTCAGAACAGAAAGGTAAATGTAGTGCTTTGCAAGCCAAAGACCAAACCTTGCAGCAACAAAAATGAACACTTGTGAGTGTTCATTGATGAAACCAGTGCTGGGATGGACTACTCTCCAATAGCTAGATTTGTGCGGCATTTCAAAACAAGATTTTCCCACAGCTGCAGATTCAGGGATGCTAGTTCGAGGACCAGTTGAAAGAGTTGAACCAGATGAGGTGCACTGTTCAACACCATCAGAAGATGATGGTGGGTTGTCTTGTTTCTCTCTCTCCTTCACTGCTCTTGGCAGCCAAGTAGAATGAATCAATCAATCAATCAATCAAGCCATTTATAAAGCGCACTACTCACCCGGAGGGTCTCAAGGCGCTTGGGGGGGGGGGGTGCCGCTACTGCTCGAACACCCAGGTCTTGAGCTTCTTCCTGAAGGAGAGGTGGTCTTGGGTCAGGCGCAGGTCGGTCGGGAGGGAGTTCCAGGACTTGGCGGCCAGGTAGGAGAAGGATCTTCCTCCTGTTGTCGCTCTTCGGATGCGCGGGACGGCGGCGAGGGCGTGGCTGGTTGATCGGAGATGGCGTTTGGGGGCGTAGAAGTTGAGGCGGTTGTTGAGGTAGCTCAGGCCTTGGTCGTGTAGGGCTTTGTGTGCGTGGGTGAGGAGACGGAAGGTGATTCTCTTGTTGACGGGGAGCCAGTGTAGGTCTCTCAGATGTCCGGAGATGTGGCTGCTTCGGGGGATGTCGAGGATGAGCTTGGCTGAGGCGTTCTGTATCCGCTGGAGTCTCTTCTGGAGCTTGGCGGTGGTTCCGGCGTAGAGGGCGTTGCCATAGTCCAGTCGGCTGGTGACAAGGGCCTGGGTGACCGTCTTCCTGGTCTCGGTGGGGATCCACCGGAAGATCTTCCGTAGCATGCGCAGGATGTTGAAGCAGGACGAGGAGACGGCGTTGACTTGTCTGGTCATGGAGAGGAAGGAGTCCAGGATGAAGCCCAGGTTTCGTGCGTGGTCTGTCGGTTTGGGTGCGGTGCCCAGGGCGGGGGGCCACCAGGAGTCATCCCAGGCGGAAGGCGAGGAGCCCAGGATGAGGACTTCCGTCATGTCTGAGTTCAGTTTCAGGCGGCTGGTCATCATCCACTCGGCTACGTCTTTCATCCCTTCGTGGAGGTTGGCTCTGGCGGTGGCGGGGTCGTTGGTCAGGGAGAGGATCAGCTGGGTGTCGTCTGCGTAGGAGATGATATTGAGGTTGTGTTGGCGTGCGATGGCTGCAAGGGGGCTCATGTAGACGTTGAAGAGGGTGGGGCTCAGTGATGATCCTTGGGGACGCCGCAGATGACTTTGGTGGCCTCTGACTTGTACGGTGGTAGGCGGACTCTCTGTGTTCTTCCGTCGAGGAAGGAGATGATCCATTCCAGTGCCTTCTCCTGGATTCCGACGTTGCTGAGGCGCTGCACTAGGGTGCGGTGGCAGACAGTGTCGAATGCCGCGGAGAGGTCTAGGAGGATGAGGGCCGCTGTTTCTCCGTTGTCCAGCAGGGCTCGGATGTCATCGGTGGCAGCGATGAGGGCGGTTTCGGTGCTGTGGTTGGCTCGGAAGCCAGACTGTGAGGGGTCGAGGGATCCATTTGTCTCGAGGAAGGCGGCCAGCTGCTTGTTGACGGTCTTCTCGATGACTTTGGCTGGAAACGGGAGGAGCGAGATGGGGCGGTAATTCTTGAGTTCGGTGGGGTCCGCTGTTGGTTTCTTTAGTAGAGCGCTGAGTTCGGCGTGCTTCCAGCTCTCAGGGAAGATGGCGGCGTCGAAGGAGGTGTTGATGATGTCCCGCAGGTGGGGTGCGATGACAGCGTCGGCCTTGTTGAATACGTGGTGAGGGCAGGGGTCGGCCGGAGAACCGGAGTGGATAGAGTTCATCGTGCGGATGGTGTCTTCTGTGTTGATCGGGGTCCAGGCTCTGAGGGTGGTGGTGGGGGGCGTTGGTGCGGTCGTGGGGGGTGCTGTTTGTGGGATGAAGCTGTTGTGTATGTCCGCGATCTTGTTGTGGAAGTAGGAGGCGAGGGAGTTACAGAGGTCTTGCGACTGGGTGATGTCGTTGTTTCCGGCGTTGGGGTTGGAGAGCTCTTTCACGATGTTGAAGAGTTCCTTGCAGTTGTGTGCGTTGTTATCCAGCCGGTCCTTAAATGCAGTTTTCTTGGTGGCGTGGATCAGTTGATGGTGCTTCCGGGTGGCGAGCTTGAGGTTGGTCATGTTGTCCGGTGTTGGCTCCCTTCTCCAGGCTTTCTCGAGGGCTCGGCAGTTCTTCTTGGAGCTCTTGAGTTCGTCGGTGAACCATGGGGCCTTCTTGCTGCCGGGTCTGCTGGGAGGGGTCCTCAGTGGGGCGAGTTCGTCCGCGCAGGTGCTGATCCACTTCGTGAGGTTGTCGGCGGCCAGGCTAGGGTTCGCTGAGCTGGCTGGAGAGTGCTGGCTCAGGGAAGCGGCGAGCTGGTCGGCTGTGATCTTGTTCCAGCTTCTTCGAGCATCCTGTTGCTGGTGGTGGTGGATCGTGGTTCTTCTGAAGGTGAAGTGGACGCAGCTGTGGTCCGTCCAGTGGAGTCCAGTGGCGTGGCTGAAGGCGATGTCTTTGCTGGCTGAGAAGACGGCGTCGAGTGTGTGTCCGGCGAGGTGGGTGGGGGTGGACACCAGCTGCTTGAGTCGGAGGCTGGCGAGGTTGTCAAGCAGGGTGGTGGTGTTGCGGTCGTTGTTGTTCTCCAGGTGGAAGTTGATGTCCCCCAGGAGGATGTAGTCAGCGGAGGGGAGGGCGTGTGGGCTGATGAAGTCGGCGATGTCTTCGCTGAATGGTGTGCGTGGTCCCGGGGGTCGGTAGATCAGGGTGCCTCTGAGGGTGGTCTTGGGGTCGTTGTGGGTCTGGAAGTGTAGGTGTTCGGCGGTAGTCAGGGTGTCGTCGGTGTTGGTCGTGATGCGGATGGTGTTCTTGTGGACGATGGCGATGCCTCCTCCAGTCTGGTTGTCGCGATTCCTCCGGGTGATCTTGTATCCCTCTGGGATGGCGATGTCGGGCGCTGAGGAGTCGTTCATCCAGGTTTCCGTGAGGAAGGCAACGTCTGGAGATGTGGTGTCGAGGAGGTTCCAGAGTTCGATGGCGTGTCTGTGGACGGAGCGGGTGTTGAGCAGGATGCACTTGAGGTGGTTGCTGCTGGTGTTCGGCTTGGCGGGCGCTGGTGTGGGGCAGGTCCGGATGCAGGTGAACTTGCAGGTGAGGCATCTGAAGGGTCCGTGGGTGCGTCTCGGGGTGGCTTGGTGGCATCCAGGGGTTCGGCCGGTGATGAGTGCGTTGAGGGTGGCGGCGTCGTACGTCTGGCGGGTGGGCTGGGGTACACGGGGGCCAGGGGTACGGGCGCTGGGCGCGGGCCAGGCACGGACGGGCGCAGACGGGCTTACCTTTGGCGCACCTTCGGCGCACAATCGGCGCGCCCGCTGCGCGTCAATGCTGCGCGTATGCACGGTCGCCATTTATGGCGAAGTGGGAGGGAGGGCGGAGCAGCTGGGAGGTGGGAGCGGGGAGGGCACAGAAGGTAAAGGGGGCGTGGCCGCACGCAGGCGGCAGGAAGCGGGGAGCGGGAAGCGGGTGGGGGGGCACAGAGAGCAGCGCTAAAACAATGCAGGCACAGAAAAAATAGGATAAACAATCAGGGCACAGAACAGAGGGCAAAACGATACAGGCATCACAGAATGGAGAAAGCACACACCAGATGTGACGGCGGGGGGCGGGGTCGACAGGGCGGGCTCAGCGAGGCTGAGGGCAGTAGCGAGGGGACGCACACGCTACAGCTGGTGGCCGTGCGGCGCGGGGGTGTCCTGGATAGTCCGCAGATGTTACATCATGCTCGTGGTTCTGCATGAATATTTTTCTCACTGACCCTCAAGAGAGCACTTTGTTGCACAGCTTGCAAGTCAACTTTTGGGCATTCACTTTTTGTTCTCCATCAGGGATGCTGAAGAATTCTCACACGATGCTCTGCTTTTTTTAGGTGGTAATGGCTCATCTTCATGAGTGGAATTCCTGTCATTCTCTCCAGGTGGTGGTGCAGTAGATGCCATCTTTGTGAATAAAAATGCACCAAAAAAACGTATTTGAGAAATACAAGAGATCTGTGAAAAACACATACACAATCCTGAAAAGATAAAGGAAATGGGTGGGGCTTCCCCTATCATTCATGCAAAGGTGTTTAAGTAATCAAATCCATTTCTTTCTGTGTCACATGGGACGCATGATGCCTTCGCACTTATGTCATGGCACCATCGCAACTCTGCAGAATACATTAAATTGAACTTTTCAAATGCATATGCACTATAATTATACTATTTTATTATAGTATTATTATAACTCTTACTTTAAAGACAATGTTAAAAGTGTCTATATAAGTGTTTTTTCTACTGCAAACATTATGCCCAAGTTGTGTAACCAGCACAGATCCGTAAATACATTCCGTTGCGGTGAACAAAGGCATTGAGGCTCCATACAGAGTATTAAAATGGCCTTTAAAAAGTTTTTCCTTTAAAATTATACCACTTTTATTACTTTAGTAGTATTCCAGTTACCTTAAACAAAATATTTAAAGTGTCTATATATCTGTTTCAGTTATGTTAAAACAAAGCCAGAGTTGAGACTCAGTGGTGATGGGTCGCAAAAGATGCAAAACTCCCTATTTCTTTAGAAAAATAAATATTATTAATAAAAGCAATATATTACTGTACACACATCACGACCATAGTAATAAGCCACAGACACAAAGGTCTTCCCACCATATGCCAGGATAATGGACAGCTTACCAAAAGCCCCCAATGCTTTTCCCACTAACTTTTGTGATGCATTCTTGATGCTGATGAATAGGAGGACATCTCCACCAACCAAAAAAACAGTTACTTCATATAGCTAAGAGGAAGTTCCCTTGTTTGGTGTCTCATTGTACTCTCTGTAAGAGGATTTATGCTATCACAGATTTCTGCAGAACAATCACATTACCCAATGCTCACAACATCGTTGGAGACATTTCCTCATTGGCCATTGCGCTTCTTTGGTGTGGAATACACACTGCTCATTCACCCAGTGAGATACCACTTACTAAATAATAACTAGAAAGTACTCAAATTGGATAGACATTTTGAGCAAAAGTGGGGACTCTTGTTTACTACACATGCAGGTGAGCTTTCATTTTCAGCCTGATGTCCATTTCACAGAAATTAAACCTCAACATGAAGCACTTACAAATGTAAACATAGGAGGTACCCCAGTTGAAGCTCTAATTCTGTAAAGGACAAATGATTGTAACTCCATGGCTTGTTAAAAGCAAAGCAAGTGTATTTTCTTGGAAATTCCATGTTGAAAAACAGTCTTAAATCCTCCATGGAAGTGAAGGCACCGTAGATCTGTTGGAGTGCAGCTTGTAGTGACTGTGATGAGTGAGCTCTTTCTTGACCTCTCCTGGTCAGAGCAGAGTCTATGGTTCTCCATTTAAATTACCAGGAGTATGCAAATTTGCCAATCACATCCATGCACCACCTGTTTGGCCCTGGCTCGTCCACCTTACTAGTATGCAAAGGGATTCCAGCATTTTCACAGGTGGAAGGATAGCTTACCAAAAGGGCTTCCAGCACATTACCCACCAATTTTGGTGATATGTTGTGATCCTGAGCAATATGAGGACATCTCCAGCAAACAAAGATGTACTTTCTTTACATAGTTAAGAACTAGGATCCTTGTTTGGTGCAGATTTACCACTTATTCTCTTATCTTATCTATAAGAACATTCATTTTATCACAAATTCTGGATAGAGGTGCATGAGGAACAATCACATTGCATCACTAGTGACATTTCCTTGTGCTGCATTACACAGCTTTAGTGTAGAAAACATACTGGATATTTACCCAAGGAGGTACCACTTAGTAATTTACCAGTAGAGAGTACTCCACTTGGGTAGATATTTTATGCAAAACTGTGGACTCTCTTTCAATAAAGGGGCAGCTGCTGTTCTGTTATGGGCCAGTCACTGATACTGCTCCTGAAACTTGCACAGAGAAACTCACACACCCACTCACGCACTCAGCCACTCACACAGCCACTGACAAACTCACTCAGACCCTGATACACCTACCCACAGAGCCACTCAGACACTCAAACATCCACTCACAGATAAACTCATACACCCACTCTCAGACCTAGTTAGACACTCTCATATGCACTCATAGACCTACACAAACACTCATACACCCTCTCACAGACTCAGCCAGACATTCTCACATCAAATAACAAACCCATTCAGGCACTCATACACCCACTCACAGAACTATTCTCTAAAAAAGTAAACAAAGGTTACAGGGACATTATAGTTAGGAAATAACACCAAAACAGAGAAATTCACAATACAATCTAAAGGTTGCATGGTTCATTATAATTAAGAAATAACATTAATAAAAATGTAGAGTTTCACTTAAAAAACCAAAGGTTAGAGGGATGTTATAGGCAGGAAAAAGAATTGAAAAAGCCTTAGAAGTTCACTGAAAAAACCAAAGATGACAGGTACATTATAATTAGGAAATAGATTTTAAAAAACCCTAGAAATTCACACAAAAACCCAAATGTTACAGAGATGTTATAGTTAAGCTCCTATTTCACTCATGCAAAACCATAAAATTTCAGCAGTTATAATTTCATTACAAAAAATACTTTGATAATTAACTATAGAATTTTGCACACACGTTTGTTTGACATTAACTCAGTTTGACATTTGTGTCAATAGCTGTGCAACATCTTGTTGACCCCCTCACTCAGGGCATGGTTAACAATCCCTGCCGCATGGACTGCACTGATATTTCTGTGTTGTCAATCATGCAGAGGAGTGTTCCACGAGATGCGTGGAACACTGGGCCTGACGAGTAGCAACAGGAAGGAAAATTCAGGTCTTGGCTTCTTCTTCATGAGCCAAATGAATGTCCTAAGTTTCAGGAAGAGGCAAGGCAAGCCTTGTAAACTGCCCTTTGCATAATGGTGGTCTGTGTATAGAATGCTCTCTGAGTAGTATCTTGTGATATCAAATGCTGTTTGGGTCATATATAAGAAAGCATTTCTTAGTGATGGGTGGATTGCAACACATGCATTTCCTTAATTTTGGCTGTTGTCTATTGCCCCTTGCTACTCTTTTCCCTGATTTTTTACTTATAGTTGTTTGAACTGCTACTCAGTATTGTTTTATGGCTATTCCTATTCCCTGATGTCAGGGGGAGTTTGGTGCCTTGCTAATAACTTGGGTTTTTATCTTCATTTCTAGCAAAGAGCTGCAAAACTGTGAAGAAGGATGTTTACCCTTTGTAAATCTTCCTTTTTTACCTTCCTTCTACTTTTGAAAGTGACATGCAGCACCTTTTTTGTCTTCTTTTCAATGCAAAGTTACACTGTAACTACTAGGCACCCTTTTCTCAGACAATCAAAAAGGTGACTCAGCAGACATTCTCAGAGGCCAGTTTTTGACAATAAGCACCTTACGGTCGGTTAGTCTATGGATCCTCCCCAGGACATAGCACAAGCATTAAAACAATTGCTCTATGAGAAATAAAAACTAAAGCTTATTTTGGTATTACAGTCTATACATATATCCTAGTCGTCCCTCAAGTACCCCACATTTTTTTGAATATATACTGGAATTAAGAGAACTTTTGGACTTCCTTACCATACATTTTGCCTTTCGTTCTGCATAGTTTAGTCCAGATCGGGTAAAAGTGAGTTTCCTGATTTTGTTCCTTAACTGGTCTATATTGATCTAGGCAACTGCTCTAGTAGAACATTCTGATGTTTCTTTGCAGACGTATGATACTTTCTTTCAAGTATTTAATAAGTTTGAATGTCCTGACTTAAAGTATCCTGATGACAAGGCATTGTGCAAAATTAGGCAAGGTAAAAAGGTTGTATTGATTAATGTACTGATTAATCAAACTCATTTTCCTCATTTGACAGCTGGAACTACCTAAGTTGAAATGCCCCGATTATTCTTTTGACATGGTTTAAAAGAAGATATTAAGAATGAGTGATCTATTCACAATGTCATACTTCCTGAGATTATTGCTTTAGTGCTGTTGATTTTACACAGATTGCAAAAGATGAAAGGAAAGAAGAGAGTCCTGCAGAAGATATTATAAGTTTTATAGAGTTGGGACTATTGGAGGTTTCAGCGGACCTGTTGTCTTAAGAATAACCTATGTTACTATAAGCAGTAAGAGATCCTTTAATTGAAAAAGAAAAATAGTGCCAGTAAAAGGTGGAGCAGTGTCTATATATTCAAGTGATGCTTGACATATAATGTATGCCTTTTCTTAAATGCTCTGAGAACACAATTATTTCCTGAGATAAAAAAATTATTGTTTTGGCTTTGTTACATTGATTTTTCTGTGGATAATGCTGATACTCTTTAGTTATTTTTACTATTTGCTATGAGCAAAGAAGAAGGAAAGTTGGTAATACCGCTTCTTTTTTGGAGAGTGGCATCTGTGGAATATTTGTTGATTTGGATTGGACTACTAAAAATAATGTTCCTGTCGGAGACAGGAAGATTTCGTAAGTGGTCTGAACTGTGGCTGTTAACTTCAGGTCTGCTGTAAGAGGCCTCTTCTTCTTTGCAAGTCTCATTTATGGATCTTACGGAAATTTTATTGTTTGACATTATTGCCTATTCCAATGATGTTGTAATTTCTAGATTTTATTTGGTGCAGAGGCATGGTTCATATGTAAATTGGTCTACTCAAACAATATTTTTGTCATCCCAGTTTTGCCATGCTCAATGTTATTGTCCAGGAAGCCATTCATAAGCAAAGAGATAAGGATTATTGTTCGAATTTAATAATAGCTAATCATTGTTCACTTTCACTGAAGTACCATGCTTTTTCTCCAGTTTTAGCTAAGCCTCAAGTTACTTAGCTTTCCACTCACAGGGAATACGATTGCACCATACTAACTGAACCTGATGCTATTGTTCCTTTTTTATATATTTATTCCTTAACTGAGAGAGAGAAGGAGATACTAAAGGTCTGTTCACAGGTGAATTTGCAACATGGTCTACTTGTACCATCTGCATCACCTGCGGAGGCAAATTTGTTTTTTGTGCCCATGAAATATAAAGATATTCAATCTTTTATTGATCATAGAGGCTTAAATCAGATCAGCCCCCCCAAAGGTTTTCCCTTCACTTGCCCTGTTTTCTAAATTTGTTTTTGTTGGCATTAGGACTCTGCGAACTTTCCCACTGCAAAACAGTGTTAAAGTGCTTGTGCTCGCTTCCTAAAACATGGCAAAATTGTTATATTTAACTTACTTATAAGTCCCTTGTAAGTGGTACTGCATGCACCTAGGGACTGTAAATTAAATGGTACAAGTGGGAATGCAGCAATCATTGTACCACCCACTAAGGTGGCACTTTAAAACATTCCTCAAGTCTGCTATTACAGCCTGTAGTGCACTTTTAAACTGCCATTTTGACTTGGCAAAATAAATCTTTTGCCAGGCCTAAACCTCCCTTTTCTAATACATATCTCACCTCAAAGGTAGGCTGTAAAGGCTCCTGGGGCAGGGTGTGTTTAATTTAAAATGTAGGCCATATGGGTTTAAGTTTTCAGTGTCCTATTGGTGAAAAACTCATAAAGATGTGTTTTTTAACAGCCTGGATAGGTGGTATATATACTTGGGGGTCTTATTTACAAGCCCCTTGCGCTACTTTTGCATCATTTGTAACATGGGAAAAGTGACGTACGGGTGGAGCAAGGGGCTTGTCAATAGGCCCCTGGGTATATTGCCATGACTAATAGTTTGGGAAACACTGTTTCATTCATTACAGTTTTCATCTTAGGAATGCTTCTATTTTGTTTCTTGATATATTTCATGTTTCACTGGGAAAGATCATCTACTTTGTGCTACTGCTACCATGTGCAAGCCCTAGTTTTCAAATTTAAACTGTGTTTTATCTAACATGGATCTAAGGCCCTGAGGTACTAAACTTCTTTTCACAAAAAGTAGTCAGTTGCCAAAATCACCATTTGTTGGGGTTGCAGACTTAAAATTCATTAGCAGGTTGCAATTTGTTATCCCGTGATTGACTGAAAATACAGGGATGGTTGCCTGCAAGGAACAGCAGACCTCCATCTCTGTGTTTGTAGTACCAAATGGGAACCATTTTTTTAAAGCAGCCCAAGTTCCCTGAAGGAATTGTCAGTAGTGTAAAAAGAGTTTCTCTTTTGGGAAATCTGTAGAAGGAGCGGGTAGTGTTCCCCTGCATCACTGCCTTCTCCTTTAAGGCTGCCAAAGGGGCCCTAAGAGGACCTCCTCTCCTTTGCAAATCAGATGAACTCCTTTGAGAAGTCAGTACCTGGTCATTGTTTAAGACTGGAATGCATCTGCACACCATTGATATATTGGTTAGCAAATTGCAATTTGTAAGGGACGCATCTTTCATGCCCCTTACAAATTGTGTTTCGGTACAGTTTAAAAAACCTATTTAATGAGTCAAACAATACTTTCTGACAAAAATGGGCTTCTACATAACAAATGGGCAAGTGAGTAAGCAGGAAAAAGAAGTACTCCCCCCAACTTTAACCCATATTCGAAATGGAATAGCAAGAGTAAGCGGAGTGAGCACACTGGAATGTTTACAGGCAGGTGCCAGGGGTGGGGGTTTCTCCCCCAATAAATGATCTATCAAATTGACCTCAGTGGTGCATTTTCGAACAAAGCTTTAAAGAATTTTGACAAGAAGCAACACATTTACCGGAATTTCTTCAAGGACTCTTAGGAAATGATCTAAAAGCAGGGGCTGCTTACTTCGGATGACATTCCCTAAAGAATTTTGGATGAAGATGATATTATTTATTGGATGAAAATTCATTATAAACATAAAGTAACGTTCAATATATAATGTATGACGTATTCAAATCATCTAAATGTCTTTTGCTGGTCCATGTTTCGTTTAACAAATTAACTACTGAACAATACTCTCCGTGTCCTTTGTAACCTTAGAAGTAGAACATGAATTTAAGTAACACTAAAGATCCAATAGAATAAAACATTCATTGATAATGATGGCACATTACAAGACAGGTTCTCTTAAACTGAGTCATTTCACTCAAAACAGGCTGTTAATATTTGGGCATGTAATAGGAGCATTCGAGTTTCCTGCACATAAAATATTGAACTTTCTCGATCTCAAACGGTACAAGACCTTTCATCATCAGAATGAACTATCAGCACCTTGGCACTGTCTTCAAATATCTGTTCAATTTGCATTCAAAATAAAATTCTGCTCTTCCATTTTTAACTGCAGTCCAGTTGCGAACCACTTGAACCTAGTCAATGTTTTGATCTTTGTGAATATGCATGAGTGCCAGCCCACAAAATCGGTTTTCATTCATACTATTTCTGAGCCATGTTTTTAATCACCTCATACAGGATATTGATCTTTAAGCCGTAGTAGTACTTACTAGAAGAATAAGAACAATGCAAAAAACAATTTTGAGGTTTGGATAGAAGTCAGGGGTAGCTAGTTTTATGACATCATTAAACACATTGGAAGGATGGTGGTATCACAGAGCCTTTTCCATCTTTTAATTTCAGCATTCAAGGCATCTGAATTAGACAGTTCTTCCTTGAAACAACAAAATATGCCTTTCTCTGAAGATTCATCAAATTTTGTGATATCCTCAGTGTTAGACCCGGCATCCTTGGCATGGTTTTCCCTGACTTTTTGCCTCTACCTCCTGTGTTTTTGATGCTTTGCTGGATTTCGTTTTTGCTGGCTTAGATGCTTTGGGTACTTTGCCACTGCTGATCAGTGTCAAAGTGCAAGTGCTCCCAGTGTAAATTGAGATTGTGATTGGTTCTTCCTGATTGGCATATTTGTTTTACCAGTAGGTCCCTAGTAAAGGGCACTGAGTGTGCCCGGGCTGGTAAATCAAACGCTACTAGTGGGCTTGCAGTGCTGATTGTGCCACCCACATGAGTAGCCCTGAAAGAGGACTCAGGCCTGCCACCGCGGTGCCTGTGCGCAGTTTTTTAACTGCCATGTCGACTTGGAAAGTGCACCAACTTTCCAGGCCCTACCCTTTACTTTTCTTACACATAGGACACCCCTATGGAAGGCCCAAGGTACCTCTCTGGGCAGGGTACATTGTATGTGAAAGGTAGGACACGTATTAGTGTGTGTAACATGTCCTGATAGTGAAATACTGACAATTTTGCTTTTCACTATTGAAAGGCTATCTTACCCCATAGGACAGAATGGGGATTGCTTTGTAACATTTTAAAAGCATATCTTCCCATAGGGATAAGATGAAAACATGCAGTTTAGTATCCCTGAACTTATGATTTAATAACACATCTTTTAGCAAAGATGGTTTTTAAATTATGTGTTTTGAAAATACCACTTTTTAGAAAGTGGCTATTTTCTTGTTCAACCTTCCTGTGTGCCTCTGCCTAGTTGTGGATTCACTGTCTGGCTTTGGAGCGACAGGGGCTGGGGATGTGCAGTGGCTCCAGGAGTCTGGGTGAGTCAGCACTAGGCTGAATAGGCCTGATCTGTATTTGGAGTGGTAGTTGGAGGAGTAGCGCCTGTACCTGAATAGGGCTGTGCCTGCCTACCACAATGCTGGCTCCGCCCCCCTCTGGGGTGTCTGGAGCCAAGGCTCACACGGACAATGGATGTTGTTGTGCACTTGCAGAGTGTCTCCAGAACTGGTTTGAACTGGGCTCAGAGACCCTTGCACAAAGAGAACAAAGACATTTTGTGGTATAAGTACTAGACCTAAAACCCCTAAACTTTAGATCATTCCTGGAATTCAAGAGGAACCTTTGCCAAGGAGAAGGAGCTGGAGAGATTGAGGAGAAGTACTGCCCTTGCTGTGTATCTGGGGTTGGCCTGCAGTTGCTGTTTCTGCCAAGGACAGGAGAAGGACTTTGCTGTGTGCTGTGTCCCTGCTTGAAAGAGATCTCCAAGGCCCTGAAGTGTGCTGGCCTCCTGTTCTGAAGTCTCAGGGACAAAAAACTTCACTCCAGCTCCCCTGAACTCTGCTGTTGTGTGTTCTGACCTGCCTAGAGTTTCCTGTGCCGGTTTTGGGGCCTCTGGAGGTTGTTGCTGCTGTTTGGGAGCTGAAAGAAAGAAGAAGCGTGAAGAACTGCTAAAATCAACGCATCGCTCTTCTTGCAGCTGTTTTCTCAACCCATCTCCACGGTGCGAGAAGATTTTCCACACATCGCCGTGCCGCTGCGAAAACCATCACAGCGCCTGTCGCTGCTGCAAGAATCAAGGCATTGCGGGATCGTGGCTGAAGAGGACCGACACAGTGCCATGCAACGCTGCCGCATCGATCGCTGACGCATCCCAAAGATCCACGCATTGTACCTGTGTGGCACACTTTTCCGACGCATCGTCTGCGGACTGGAACCGGCACGAAGAATTGATGCATTACTCCCCATACAGACCAGAACCGACGCAACTCGCCTTCTGCATCACCTCTCCAAGGTCTCAGCAGTGTCGCATCTCTTTGTTTTCCAACTCTGCAGCTGTTTAGCTTGGGAACTTTTGTCGCATCTACAGGTACTTTGGTGAAAAGTCACGCATCCATAGTAGTCTATGGTACAGGTTCTTGAAACCTATTGAAAGTCATATTGTTTACTGTGTATGTTGGATTTTTGTCGTTTTGGTCTTCTTAAGTTTAGATAAAGATACTTTATTTTCACAAAACTGAAGTGGTGTCCATTTATGGTGTTATCACTGTGTTACTGTGAGTGTTGGTACAAATACTTTACACATTGCCTTTGGGATAAGCCTGTCTGCTCATGCCAAGCTACCAAGGGGGTGAGCAGAGGTTATCTAAAGAGTGCATCCTCTTACACTGACTAGAAGCAAGGGTCCCTATTTGGACAAAGGTACCTACCTCTGTCAACTAAAGACCCCCATTTCTAACACTCAGTGATAAGTGAGAAAGCAAAAAATAAGTCCACATGATGACCTGACATTATGCAGGACTCCATTTCTTGTAAAATATCACCAATAGAAAGAAAACACATGTTGCTGCAATAATGTTCAATTGCATCTAATGCCTCAGCGTTGAACTATGAAGAGCTTTCTTTGGAATACGTGGGTGCTTCAAAGTATGACCCTGAACAAATTCTACTGTTTTTTACAGTTTTTCAAATACTTCATTGTTTCTTTCATTTGTTTTCCAGCCCATAATAAGCTTGTTTTCAAAAATAGCTTTTCTGAGATCATAATGTTGACACTGCAGAACATTTGAGCCAGGGGATGTGAAATGCAAAATATGCACACTCACACCTGATAAATGACAAACTTTAAAGAAGACATGGGAATTAAAAAAGATACACCCTTATGCATCAAGCCAAAATCCAGTCGGTAAAATACCGATTCCTTATTAGCTCCCGGTATTAAGTAAAAAATACCCAATCCCAATGCATCAACCCAAAAGCAGAAATCGGTATTTAAGGAATCCTTAAATAGCGATTCTTTAAATAGGGATTCCTTAAATACCGATTCCTTAAATAGCGATTGCATTTAAGGAATCCCAAAGTGAGATTCCTTAAATGCAATGCATCAAAGTTAAAAAATTAGCGATTTCGCTAATAAGGGGAGCAAATTACCATGAAGATGAACTGCATGGTAATTTGCAAAAACTTTGAAAAATGCACTTTTGTGCATTTTTCAAAGTTTCATGTTGCGCACACACATGCCCTTAGAGCATGTGTGTGTGCAACATATGTGCACATATCATTTTCAGGGGTGCAACAGGGTGTCCTTTTGACACCCTGGCACCCTTGAAAGTGCTCCAGCTATTAGCGATTCGGTAATACCGAATCGCTAATACAGAATGGCTTTACATTCATTCCTATGGGCCTCCAAGCCCATAGGAATGAATGGGTAGGTATTCCTTATTACCGATTCGGTATTACCGATTCGGTAATAAGGAATGTTAAGGAATCGCTATTTGAATAGCGATTCCTACATGCATAGCCTTTTGCTATTCCTTATTAGCGATTCCTTATTTTTCGCTAAAAAGGAATCGCAAATGCTAATGTTGATGCATATGCCCCATAATGCTTTACTGTCTTCATTTTCACTCACAAGTATTGAAGCTTTTTGGGTAACATTATATTTTTTCATGAAGGTTGTCACGGCCCTAGATCGAGCTGTCCAGTGAGTTTCACTTGGCTGAACTAGTCAAGTTTTTCTATCATCCTTCACTTTTACAGTGATGCTCCATAAATCTCCTTTCTTGATAAGCAATTCAGTGCATTATTTTGGGAGATGGGTAAAAAGTTGCTGATTTCAGAATAGTTTGCATCATGCCCAGTATCAAGGGAAGACTGCAGCTCTGTACAATTGTGTTATGTAGAGCACATGCCCAATAAAGAAAAAAGGGGCATATTATCAAGCCAGGCGATAAAATTATCGCCGCTTTAGCGGCAGAAAACTGCCGCTAAAACGGCGATAATGGGCTTGATAATATGCTCTATGGGCTTGATAATATGCTCCATGGAATTCCAATTGAAGCCCATGTTAGATGTCCTTCACATCTAACATGGGCTTCAATCGGAATTCCATAGAGCATATTATCAAGCCCATTATCGCTGTTTTAGCGGCAGTTTTCTGCCACTAAAGCTGCGATAATTTTATCGCCTGGCTTGATAATATGCCCCATAATGAGCCAGAGGCTGTTGTTCTTTAATTCTAATGCTGACTACTTTTATTTTGCCACTCATGTTGGCTGCCCCATCATAGTTTGACCTCTTAGGTGCTGAATACCAAGACCAACGTCTGGCAGAACAGATAGGTGAATATTTGCCAGTGATTACCCAGTTGTTGACTCACGAACCTCATAAAACTGAATCGACTTATTATATTGCAAGAAATGTGCACAAATGGACATCTGCTCAACTGTGGAGCAGTCAGTCATTTCACCTATTAAAACAGAATGGAAGGGGGAGTTTTTGACTTTTTCTAAAACTTTGCACGTATATAATTCCCAAATGCACTGATCAGTTCATTTAGATTTCTGTGGATGTGTATTTGGCACTGCCAGGATCCTCTTTTAAATATCTTGCCAGATTTAAACCCTTCTCTGCACAAAAAGACATTAGTGTATTAAATATACCACCAAAGGAATGATGTCCTGGAAGCAGGAGATTTTCTTTCCTTCAGGGCACAAAGACATGGAGTACAAAAAATAAGGCTTCAGCATTACAGAGTTGCTGGCTAACAGAAGATTGAGAGGAAGTGCATGATATAATGAAATTCTCTGCACATAGAAAAGCAAAGCCATGTTTTTGCCACAGTGACCAGCAACACATTTTCCAATATCATGCAATTATTATAGACCTTGCTGATCAGATTCCCAGTCTCACTTGGACCAACAGTTCATAATGTACACGAAGGACACCATCCTCTGCTTTACTGTATCTTAAGAATTATAATATTAATAAAACATCTACAGAACATTTTCGGTTCTGATCTCCTATTTTTCTGAGTGGAAATTCGAGTGATGAAAAATCCTGTTTTTGCTTAGGAGTAGTAGATTTACAATGTCAAGCAAATGTGCCCTCTTTTTTAAAAAGTGTCAGGGATCAGTACACCATCCAATCTAAAAAGTGGACATGCATTATTATCACCGTCTTCCTTGTTTTCCTGTTGAAAACAGCTAGGCACTCCAGATTCTGTTTCATATGATGGTGTTGTGGACATAACTGAATTATGTGATACAAAACAGCTTTCACCCCTTTCTTTCGAAACCTGTGCAAAAAAAGAGGTGGTAAGATCGACTATTTTCTGCTTCTTCTTGTAAGTAGTCTTGAGGGATTGTAATACCTGTCTCAATGTTTTAGTTGTAAATTTACCAGCTATTACAGTTCTATATACTAAGAAAAAAATAACATAAATGACTTTTATTGAGGGCCAGGTTTAAAAATATTTCACGCAACGCAGCAAGATAACTTGGTACGCTGCCTGAAAGGGAGAGAGCAGGAATGCGCCATATTTATCAACACATGGCGCATTCCTTCTCTCTGCCTGCGCTGGCAAAACATCTGCTGGCTAGGGCCATTGCAGGCACCCTTGGGCCATGTTACATTGGTGCCTGCGTTGCAGGCAGGATTGTTTTTGTGTAGGAAGGAAGACCTTCCTGCACAAAAACTATCCTCTGAAGCTCTGTCCTCTTTCTAAGCGTGCTGCGGAAGGCTCTCTGAATTAAAATGTTAGCCTAGGATCACACAATGTGGACAAGCAGGGAAGTCAGTATTGAATCAAGGTTACCTGGGTTGATATTTACTAATTCGGCCACCATATGGGCATGACTGTCTCTCTATCTCTCTCCCTTTTATATCAAAGGTCACTGTTTTATCTTTATTTCTTGACTCATGACAAGAAAAACCGACAGAGATTTCAGACCCGACTCAGGGCACACCCCCCAACTACCAAGCCAAGACTACATTTATTTGAGCAGGGTCACACCCCAAACACCCCCCTGAAGCTGAGAAGGAGGGGGGTTATTAATTCTTAAAGGTGTTTACAACGGCGCTAGACCCAGTAGCGTGATCAGTATTCATTTAACACAAAAATAAATGCAGTGCTACAGGTGGGGGGAAATAGCCCCTTAAACCCCCAAACCGGGACCAGACGGTCCGAAACAATATATATCAACAAATCCTATCCACACGCAATAGAGTATAAGGTATGATGAGACACTGTTCTTGAAGTTCACAAACGAAGAGTAGTCCTTAACCGGTGTGGTTCATTTTTAATGCAGTAATCTTGCGCAAAACCAGCCAACATGTGCTTCGTCAGTGGGTAGTGACACCCTTGACTTCTTCAGGGCAGGAGAACAACATGGAAAGTCAATCATGTCATAAGGCGTATGAAACGACAATGAATGTACAGACAAAAACAGACTTCATAACACACCTGCATAGAGAGTTACAGTTTCAGGTGTGCCCCAAATTTAGAGTATTGGCGAAGACAACAAGAGAAGAAAAGTAGAGAGATAAAAAGCACCCCAACAAAAAACAATCAGAATTTCCAGTTAAATTGTAACAATTCTCAAAACCAAACATATATCATATTGAATTGATAGTTACAAATTCCAATAAGGATATAAAACAAGAAGGTGGAAAAGATGGGTGTAAGGAAGACTACAGAAATCGTAATGAAAGAAAAACGGAGGAGAGAAAATCGTGAAGCCAAAATGTCTATCGTGTGCCAAGTGCGCCTGAAAATATTATAGCGGAACCTCGTGATAAGCGGTTGGTATCTGGACATAAAAATTGTACCAAACATGAATTATATTCTTAAGAGAAAAGACACACAGTATTCGTGACCTGAGTGCCAATTAAGAGCAGAGAGATGTGCTCACCAAGAAGAACGTGTTTCAAAAGAACCACTTACTCTTGCCCAGGTGCCAGTGAGACTCGAGCAGTGAATAATAAAGAAGCAAACGAAAACGCTTGCTCTTCTGTAAGAGAAAGCCGCATACCTTTCTGCGATTATGATGAGCGTTAGTTAAACCTGTGGAACCAACCAGAATACGCGTTCCAATAAGATAGTAGTATTCCAAACATTAGGGTCTCACAAAATGACATGCCTAATATTACAAAATTACAGCCCATAATCTCAATGCCGCTCACCTCTCGACCGGCGATATTTCCGACCCGGTTGGTCACGCACAAATGTTTTTTCGGTATCATATATAGTTAATACCAAGTCTGTGAATATGAAAGGAAAATAATCCCTGTCATACGTCTGTTCCATGGGAGTCTCCAGAGAGTTCATCAAAACCGCAACTCAAGTTTGACTAGAGATTGTTTTATAAAAGGCCAACCATTAAATTCGCACGTGACTCCTTACCTCAGATCCAGAAAATTGTGTCTGGTCCGAGCCTCCCTAAAGCTGAAGCGTAATTGTAGCCACTGGTAATTATTCGTGGAAGCATTTCAATCCATTGTTTTTAGCTCATCTGTGCAGCTCAGGTCAGTAATGGGCCATCAGCTTTATCTTGCATTAAATCAAGATGTGGTATAATGGCAGGAGCTGCCAAGTTTGGAACTGGTGAACCAGGTTCCTGGTGATTTTGGAACTGCAGAGCAACGTTTTTGTTTCAAATCCCATCCTCTGATAAACATCTTCTGATATTGGGCAAATAACTTACCCGAAAATGTCTCTTATAAAGCGCTCTAATGCCCTGGAGAAAATTTGCATTGGCTAAAACTGCAAAAAAATCTGGTAAAAGGAGTTCATACGATACATCTGATAGCAATCATACATCCATGGCAACCACCGTCCCAAATCAGGTCACGCACCAGGGAATCCAGTGCTTAAACTAGGGGTGGGCGGAATTTGCGAAATCCACTTTCGCAAATTATAGCGAAAATTTTAAAAATTATCGCAAACACGTGGAAATATCGCGAAGATGCGGAATTTTATTCCCCGCATGTTTGCGAGATTTTCTGCATGGTTGCGGCTCGCCAACTTACCCATGTGGTTGCTCGCGGGCGCGGCCATTTTGTTTTCAGTTGTCTCGCGAGAAGAAAGACGTGATCGCGCGACGCATGACATCACTGCGGGCGCGAACTGTCGCGAGACAGCGCAAATGGCTAAAAACAATACAACATCTCATGGAGAACGCAACCGGATAAAGAAAACTTGTCGGCGAACGCAGGGATGCAGGTAAGGCGATCGCGCGCGCGAGAATGTATTATTTTACAGCGCGAGCAAGAAACAAATTATCGCCAAGCTGCGGAATGCGGAAAATTTGACATTTTCGCGCTTTCCGCGGAACGCGAAAATGTCAAATTATCGCAATTTCCACGAACGGAACGAAATTTTTCCCAGGCCTAGCTTAAACCATGAGATTGCTACGCCCAATGGTAAGTTTGCAAAAAAGCAAAGGAGTCTGGGGTGCATGGCTATCTTAGTAAGCAGAATCTTAGTAATTATGGGCAGCTCAAGGGATTGCCATAAGATGACATAAGTCTTCAGGGAGCGGGGGGGCCTTCCTCAAAATTGACCTCCCGGAGCTCTTCCAAATGATGAATCATTTGGATCCCCAAGTACCGAAAGGAGGTGGGCGACCACATCAAATCTAAAGAGAGGCCCTATGGCTCAGCCACATCCGGGGAAACAGGGAAGATATGTGTCTTGGTCTTATTGACCCACAGCCCAGACACTACCTCAAAACTCTACAAGTGTTCCAGAGCATGTGTAATGCCTTTCACTTCGTCCCTCTGGTATATCATGTGCATAGAGGGAGATTATATTTTCTCGTCCTTAAACTGTTATGCCTGAGCCTGGGCTTTCTCATCTAAAGAGGTCCTCGAGGGGTTCAATGGCCAGGGTGAACAACAGCGGGGATAGCAGGCATCCCTGCCTCGTTCCTCTACAAACTTTGTATTGTAGGGAGAGCGTGGTGCCTGTTATGACACGGACCGTAAGGGCAGTGTATAATAGCCTGACCCATTTAACCCAGTTCTCTCCCAGGCCCATTATTGACATCACCTCGAAAAGATAGTCCCACTGTACTGTGTTGAATGCTTTTCAAGGACCACCGACATCAGCATTACGTCTCGGTTTGCAAGGGCCTCAGGGTGCTGCATCACATGGTCAAGTCGCCCATGGTTCCGTGCGGTGCTGCAGGTAGGGATAAAGCCACTTTGAGCTTCATGAATGAGAGTCCGCAGATGGGAGAGCAAGCTGAGGTCCAATACCTCACTAAGACTTAAAGTCTATATTCAACATAGAAGGAGGGCAGAACTCATGGACCTAGACCCCCTGCGTCTTAGTTTTGGGAAGTGGAATGACCACGGCATCATTGGAGGACTCCGGGAGTGCACCGATTCACCATGAGTCTGCGTACAGCTGTTCCAACTGTGGGGTCAGAGTTCAAGCATAAGTCACATAAAACTCAATCGGGAGGCCATCAGGGCCTGGTGTCTTGCCCCTCACCACATCTTTAATAACCACTCGGATCTCCATTGCTGTCATAGGTCCTCCCAGATCTTTACGATGTTCCTCAGATAAAGAATTCAGTTGTATAGTTGATAAAAAAGACAATTGAGTTTCCGCTAGGAGGGTCAAAGGGGCAGCGTATAGGTCTTTGTAATACCAACAGAAAAAGAGAATGCCTGCCGTAAATTGATAGGGGAACAAGGCCCTAAAACGGGTCCGAATAATTAATACCCAGTGCCACTGGGCAGGCCAAGACAAACATGTAATGATGCAAAAAGGTTTATAATGTTTTTGACAATTTTTTATTTTTATTCTTTTTTATTTAAGCAGATAGCGTGATCTTTTACGTGTGTTGGTTAACATCAAGAACCAAGGGTGAATATATATACATTACAAAATTCCTGTACATAAAATTACTAACACTTCCAAACAAAGCTCCTTCACAACAACACAATCATACTAACACTCATTCAAAATTATCATCATTCACTACATAACATCAATACACAAAAATGGAAACATATACGTAATCCCACAGAGTGGATTCAATGCAAATTCAATGAAAAACAATTTAAAAGACACAAATGAACACAATTTAAGTAGCCAGGATGAGCTTAAGAGCGCCAACGCGCGTTTCGGTGTACAAGCCCCAGACGGGGCTGCACCTTCATCAGGGCGAAGGAGGACACATAAGATGGGACTGGCAAACCTAATGGTTGAAGGATTATCCACAAGAAGGGTAAAAGAAGGGGTTCAAATCTGGCAAACAGGTTTCTTGAAATGGTTCAAAACCTGGAGAGGTAATGGATCCGTGAGTATTGGGACAATCAGTCCTAGTTGCGACGGGTGCGGGGGGTATTCGTCACCGGTGAAAGGTGACCGAGGAGGGTTTCCCTCGTTGGACGAAAACCGCACACGGGATACAACAGTCTTCCCAGGGGTAGGACGCGATATGCGGATAACAACGGAGATAGAGTACGCGTGTAACCTTAGTTCGCCAGCGAATACAGCACTGCGGCACGGAGCAAGGATTTTTCTGATGAAAAAAGGCTGTAGCGTCTCCGAGCAGCCGGTCTTTGTAATAGTAAAAAAACTTGCTATTAATAGGCGTGGGCAAATGTAATGACTGGCCATCTCTCTGTCGTATATGCGTGAAACGGGCCCCCGAGATTCTGGTCTAATGAGCCATGCCAATAGCTGTCCCGCTTTGCCCTCCTCTTCATGAGTCTTAGCAATGTATTGTTTATAATCATGACTACACATTCTCTCTACTGTAGCCTCATACCATTCTCTTGTGTCCCAGATTTCATCCAGCATCCCTGACTGGGTGCCAAGAACCTTATCTAAGGTATGCAATTTGTCCTCTAGTGTTGAAGGTCCCTACCGAGATCCTTCTGGATACCGACCGCCAACCTGATACAGCGACCCCAAGCCACCACTTTGAAAGCCTCCAATTCTACTATACTCATGGATGTGGGGCCCTGGTTCTTAGAAAAGTAGTCTGAGATTGGTTGTTTGACAGAGGCATGCATGGTTGAACTACACGTGCCTCTACCGCACAGCCCGAACCATGAATGCGCCCCAACAACACATTTCTTTACCACACATGCCTTTACCACGCAATTGTGTGGTAAAGGCATGTTTGGTAAAGAAATGTGTGGTAAAGTTCACACCCCATTCTATCCACCCAGAGTCCTACAGTCCTTGCTCCTACCCGATAACCCAGCCCCAAGCCCTAAAAGCCACACCACCCATTAAACCTTAAAATAACCTGACTCCCCCTGCCCAAAAAAGTCCCTTGCCCTGAAAACTGCCCCTTAACACCTGCCCTAAAACCGCTCCTTCCCTCAAAACCAACCCCTCCAGCCCCAGACCAACTTACTTTGTCACGTCCCTGTCCTTCGCACAGGTCCTCCTTTCTGGTTCCTCTCCCTGCCAGCCAGCAGCTAGAACGCTGACTGCCTTAACCACCCATATGTGTGGGTCAGCGATGTGCATGATTAAGACAAGCGGTGTTCAGCTTGTGATAAAATAGAACACATGCTTGATGCCGCATTGTAAAGTCTGTTTCCTGTCTGAGATCACCTACGCCAGAGATTTGCGCTGGCATGTGTCCCCCATAAAGGCTGGACTAAGCAGCCACATAGGTATAGGTGGGCATTCCCCTAGTGGTTGAAACCTCAAGATCATGGGACAGTGATCAGATAGGTTTCACCCCAGGTATTCAGAGTATGCAATATGTTGGGTAAGCTTCTGAGAGGACACAAATCTATCTATCCGGGTGTGTAGGTTATAAATTTGGGAGATTTATGAGAAGTCCCATACCTTCCTGTGTTGAGTCCTCGATACATCTACCATATCCCAGTGCCCAACCCAATCTCACAGTACCTCTGCCAGTTTGCCTGCCCCCGCCCCTTTCAGCTGTGGTGTCGAGCAGTCCAACATCAAATCCAATACACAATTAAAATTGCCACCTATCAGCAGGCTATAAATCGGAAGGCCAGCCATGTGAGTGGAAAGTGAGTGGAGGAAGAGGATCTGGTCCTGGTTCGGAGCCTAAATGCACCCCATTGCATTCTCCTTCCCAAATAATCTACCCTCCACATAGACAAATCTACCCTTCTTATCTATAATGGGGTGAGTGGGCTCAAATTTACCCTCGCCTTAATCCGTATTAAAACCCCCCTGGCGTAGTCCGAGTAGGAAGTGGCATAAAGTTGGCCCCGCCATCTACATTTCAAACAATCTATCTTGGCTCCTGCCATGTGGGTCTCTTGGAGCATCGTGGCCTGCACTCCCCTCCGACGGAGGTACCTATGAATTCTATGTTTCTTTAAAGTTGAACCCATCCCCCTAGTGTGCCAGAACATAAATGTCAGGGATTGTCGTTGTTCAGGCATATGAAATTTAGCTGCAGTACCTTTTTCACTGCCTCCCAGAATCCCCATGCCCACCTCCCTTTCCCCCGTGTTGCATTATGCGGTCCCTGTGTAAACAAAAAAAAGAAGAAAAAGAAGGAAGAGGACATTAATGGCCCCTAACTATAAACTCTCCAACCCAAGGAGAGCGCAGCAATGGCCAGCTGTCCAAACCAAATAATACAAGCCCATCTAAAGAAATAGCTCCAGTGGCATAACGAAAGTTGAGGGGGCCCCTCTGCCACATACACGGAGGGGCCCCCACTCCAGATCTAATCCGAGCTCTTGGGCCAGAGTTTGTGCTGTGGGGGGCCCCCTGCAGATCGGGGCGCCCTTGCAGCTCGGGCCCCACCTCACCGCGGGGTCTGCGGGGCCTGTGTTACGCCACTGAATAGCTCCCCCAGTCAGCCTACAAGGGCCAGTCTGTGAGGTGTGGGCCCAGAGGGGGATGCTAGTTCTGTGCAATATCGGCCCATTACATTATGATCAATGCAATTATCTTTCCAGTAATCAATCCAGGTCGCTCAGGATAAAATATTGATAGGGAATGTGTAAAATGATGTGATTAAGCTCAGGAGGCATCCTCCTCCACCGAACACCCAATTGCTCCTGCAAGCACAGAACCTCATACAGTAAAGGATATCAAACCAGGTCATCCGCCGTCTCGGGTGTAACTACTGGGAGTCCAGCCTTATCCCCATGCGAGGACACAGAGTCAGACAGCACTGATTTGTGGTCCGATGCAGTTTGAAGCTCTGGAGTTTTCTTGCCTTCTTGTACAATGCCTGCTACTGCCTGCAGGGCTGCTGCTCATTCCAATTCAGTTTGTGAGGTCGATGGGCCGCCCGTGGGGCCATCTCTTATAGCCCGACAAGGGCGCTTCCGTACCCTCCGCCTGGGTACTGATGTACGTTGGTATGTTGTGGGGAGAGCCGTCCCTGCCTTATAGGCCTCCAACCAGGTCCAGTATGATTTTGTGTCATCACAGAAGTGCATGGAGCAGTCACGAACAATCCAGAGTTTTGATGGGAACATCAGGGAATGAATGCTGGATATCATTTTCACAGAGATCTCTCTTGACCTCCGAAAAGAAAGTCCATCTAGCTTGCACTTCTGCCGTAAAGTCTTGAAATATAGAGACCTTGCATAGTCCACCACATAGAGGCCCTCTGAGCATGCCTTCCGTAGTATAATATCCCTGTCTCTGTAATGCAGCAGCCTCGCCACCGCTGGCCTGGGAAGCCGGCCCAGGGCCAGCGGCCTCGCTGGCACTCAATGAGCTCACTCCAGTATGAAAAACGGGGTGAGTAAGCCAGCAGCTACCTCCGTTCCCAACCAGTTTTCCAAGTAGTTCACCATATCACCTTTTTCATCTTCCTCTGGTAGGCCTAATGTTGTTACATCTGTTTTGGCCTTCAGCATCCTCTGCTCGCTGCCATGTCTTGCTGTAGAGTTGCCTTAGTATCCTCTATAGCCACTATGATTTTTTCTAGTTGTAGATGTATGGGGTCTCCAGTTTGGGTAGCGTTGTCATCTTCAGCCACTGTTCCTTGACTGGGGTCACCCCAAAAGTGGTCCCAGGATGCTTGTTTCCAGTTCAGGGAAGACCTGGCTTGGCAGTTGGGGGTGGACTGTTCCCATGCGGCACAGGGTCAAGAGTGATTTGCATATAGCTGGGTCTGAACTGAGGTGGCGAAGTGAGCTAAAGAACAACGATGGATTCAATCCAGATCTGTGACTGGGGATGAGTGCCTGAAAATTTTAAACGCTCCGTCCATCATCTCCTTGTGTTTGCTTTGTTTGCCCTAAGTTGGCAGGGTATGCCCAGACGTGGGTCTCTTCCTCACTTTGCCACTGGATTAAAGCTAGCCTGGCTGATGAGGGGTGTTACCCCGAAACAGGTCCCAGGATGCTTGTTTGCATTTCATGGAAGACCTGGATTGGCAGTTCGGGCTGGACTGTTCCCATGAGGCACAGGGTCAAGACTGATTTGCATATAGCTAGGTCTGAACTGAGGTGGCAAAGTGAGCTAAAGAATGATGATGGATTCAACCCATATCTGTGACTGGAGGTAAGTGTCTGAAAAGTTGCAATGCTTCGTCCATCATCTCCTTGTGTTTGCTTTGTTCACCCTAAGTTAGCAGGGTATGCCAGACGTGGGTCCCTTGCTCACATTGCCACTAGTTTCAAGCTAGCCTGGCTGATAAGGGGTGTTACCCCGAAACCGGTCCCAGGAGGCTTGTTTCCGGTTCAGGGAAGACCTGGCTTGGAAGTTCAGGCTGGACTGTTTCCATGAGGCACAGAGTCAGGACTGATTTGCATATAGCTGGTTCTGGACTGAGGTGGCAAAGTGAGCTAAAGAAAGATGATGGATGGATCCATCCCAGAGCTGTGACTGGGGTTGAGTGTCTGAAAAGTTTCAGCGCTCCGTCCATCATCTCCTTCTGTTTGCTTCGGACGGGACTCCTGACTGTTTGTGTCATGCCTTTCCCATCAGTTCTGTAATGGACAGCGCACCACAATCAGAGTGAGGCACTTAGGAATTTACGTGCAACCACTGCTGTGTAACGATGGGCGGTTTTCACTGTGAGGGCGTTTTGTAGACTCTGCAATGCCCCGTAATCCCTGCAGAATTTCAGACCAGAGACATACCAGTCCCACTGGCCATATGTCTGAGGTTGGATCCCAAGTTATAAAGAATTCCACAGGACAATCACCTTAAGTACATGGTAACTCCAGGTCTCATGGGCAATCTGGTAGGAGACAGCCAGTTTGAGACGGTTTGCTTCAGTAATATAGAACGGGTTATGAAGGATAACCACTATCCAAAGAGGCTCCCCCCTCTCCCCACCGTACATTCAGGAGGCCTCAATACCATAGGTGGACAACAGGTAGTAGGCCTGTCGTCTATGTGAACCAGGTCTCTCAGTGGGGGTTTCCACCTCTCAATGCCCCCAAGGTCTCTCTTTGGGGCCTAAGTCTTATCAGTGACAGGTGCTGAAGGGAGCGATCCTCTCAGTATACCAGGCTCCGCTCACTCAAGCATGTCGTGGCACCCACTCCTGCTCCTTCAATCTCTTCGGAGAGCAGCATGCCAGCTCCCATTCTCATTGAACTCACCAGTGCTCCTGGGGTTCTACAGATGTGGCTCCTCACTCTCTAGGGTCGCACAGATCTTGAACACCACTCCAAGACGCAGGCCACACATCCGGCAGACAGGGACATCAACTTATTGAGATTTTTACCAAGAATTGTCCAAATGATTCCAAACATCTGGATCTTCTTCTTGAAGGTCCTTTTGGGGTCTTGAAGTGTCCAGAATACCAGTCAAAGTACCAGATGCTCTGAGTTGCTTCTTGTAAAGTTGGGACTACAATTCCCATAACGCACCTGTCAAATCCTTAAAAGTCCTCAGAACGCTGGTCAGCTGGGATATTCTTGATGGGGTTGATATAGGCGACTTCTTGAAGCTCTTTTGTATGTGTTGTTTTCAGGGAGTCCACCTTATAAACTTTTAAAATAAGTCAAGGTCCTCTTTAATGTAGCCCGGAGTGTGAAACAGATGCAGTCCTTGTGAGTGCAGTGCTTCTTGGTGCAGGCCAGGGGTCCAGCAGGGTAGTGCTTCTTCTTGTTTCCAGGTAGGGATCTGAGTTGTTGGGAAGCTCTTCCATATTTATCCAGGTTTCTGGGCTGGCAAGAAGGGGGGTGATGACCACTTCCCCTAAAATGTTGGATTTTCTTGTCCCAGAAAGCACTATTTCACAAAAAAACAAAATGGAGAAAAATGTTCCTGGATGTTCAGGTTTGGATAACCCTATCTTTTCCCTACACTCTCCTTCCAGCCCATCTCCTAATTCAATTACAAGGGCTACCAACTGGCTGGGGATGCAGGAAGTGGGGATTGGGCCCGGTTCCTGTCCTCATTGTCTTTCTTCCTTTGAAGATCAATTTGGCTACGCCACCCACTTCTTGTCCAGGCATCTGCTTCTGCCGATCTCTTCCCAACAGATGTCTGCTCTGTCTCAGCCCAGGACTCTTCACACCTCATTAAGGGAGGTTGACTCAGCCTGTCAATGGCTGGCCGATAAGAACAGGCTGCTAAAGGTCTGAATTTGGTAACTTTAGGAAAGTAGTTCTATAACTTCTTCCCTATACTAGTTATAATAAATCAAACCTTGGCTAGTTGTTGGATTCATGATATGTTTGAATTTTCTTTGCACTCAGACTTTACTTTTTACTTGCATGCTTGTCATTTATTAACCCATTTTATATATGTACTTGATTGCTTGTCATTTTTAACCAATGTATTTTAAGTACTTGCTTACTTGCTTTTTTTAACCTATTTATTATATGTATTTGCTTGCTTGTCATTTTTTAAATCTATTTACTATGTACTGTTGCAGTGAATTCATTATTTGTAACATATCCTGGCAGCTATTGCTTTATGTTTTTAACTAATAATTGGACCCTTTAACTTATTATTTGAGCACGCTCGTGTAAAAAGATAGGCTTTATTAATGTTAAATAAAGACTTCCCATGTCACCCTTTGGAGCTAATGTACTACAAGGGGGAAAAATTAAATTGGCAGTTTTCCCTCACTAAGGCAAAAAAAAGATCTTCTCCAATGTGCCTGCTTATTTTAATATGTCAACCTACCCTTTGGGGCACCTAGGGCAAACCTTAGGGGTGACTTAAATGTAAAAATAAAGTAGTTGAAGACTTGGAAGTACCTTTAATTCCAAAGTCAAATATAAACATCGTTTAATTTGAAAGCAGCCTGCAAGGCAGGGCTATCTTTTAAAATGTCAGCAGGCACCACACTATAGTAGTGCACATGTAAGTGCATTAAATATAAAGGTGGAAGACTCTTGGTAATGACTAGTACTGGAACTCACCAGGCATTTTTTGCGTCCTTTTTAGAAAATAGGAAATAAAAATGGAATCTTCTCCATGTAGGGTCAAAGAAGACTTCTAAATCAGTGCACAGCATTGGAAAGGGGATTATCGCAGGATAATAGTGTGGTATGAACTCATGTGTAAACGTGCACTCTTCTAGTCCTCCGCAGATATGGACCAAGTGAAATAGGCATTCAATTTGAATTAGTGTGAACACCATCCACTTCTGCGTCTGACATAATTGTGTAAGGACAGTTGTGCTTTTCCTCAGCAGATGTCCCACACATCCAATCACATTCTCTGGTCTATGGCCTCTGTCCTAAGTGTAAACCGCCCTCGTTTACTATCATCAGAGAACAAGTGGAAGAACGTGAAATCATGAGTTCAACTGATATTGTTCCAATTTCGAACATATGATGTCACTAGTTCTTTAAAAAAATGATTAGTAATGACACAACAAGCTGTAGATTATTTTTTTTTTTTTTTTTTTTTTTTAAAAACCTTTATTGACATTTTAATCAGTTACACATATGGGCCTACAACCCCCGGGGCCGGCCGCTAAACAGTCAGAATAACAGAGCAGGGCTATCACAGTCAGTACCTCGGGGAGCAAAATCTCGTCGCTAGCATACTCTCAGTCTCTGAACAGCCCAAGTAGGAGACCAGGATAATAAAGGTTTGCATTTTATAATAGAAAAGGATGGAAGGATCAGGTGCCAAGCAGTTTCCCAGCAGCGAAAAATGGCAGGCAGAGCGATGAACGTCAACAATATCCAGCAGTCTATCTTAGCAATGGCGCTTGAAACAGGAAGTTCAGGATGTGGAGAAAGGACACGGCCATTTGCGCCTGCAACCCCCTGCCCCAAGACCCAGGAAACTCCACGGAAATTATGGCACTACGGAAACAGCAGTGATTAACAACAAAGGAGTTCTATCATGCTGATCCCAGAAAAAGACAGGGAAGAGTAGGAGAAGAAAAAGAGGCCATAGAAAAAGGAGGTGAAAGACTAAAGAATCCCCCCCCCCACCCCCCCACCCTGCACCTCTGCAGATGAGTACGGCCCCTCCCCCCAGCAGTGTGCCTGTCGCCCCGGAACCAGACCCGAAATATAGAAGAAACAGAGAAAAGGAGTGGGAAAAGAGCCCCCACCAGACGGGGGGGTAGAGAGAGTATTAATAAACTGGAGGAGGGCCTACAAAACACGCCCCCGGCTTCTCCCTCCCGCACCATACGTTGTCCCATAAAGCATACAATAAAGAACACCAAATCGACCCCGTCAAAAAAAGGAGAAAGGAGCATTACGTACTTGGTACACTAACAGTTATGCCGTGTGAACACACAACTCCCGAGCCCGCCCGCCTAGTAGGTGACCACCTCTGAAGGGTCAGCCTCATCCTTGGCCACTCTTTGTAAACCCACCCATGCATACCCCTCGTCCCAGTGCCATGTCCAATGTTACCAGGGAGAGAAGTGTCCAATAAAACTCAGGAAGCGACACACACAGGTAGGGTAGAGGGCTCTGAAGATCGACACAGTCAGTTCTATGGAGGATCGTCTTTCCCAGTGCCGAGCCAGGATTTACACTGCACACCAGGCCCAGGAAGGCGGAATCAGCCAGGGCGGGCGACCGTAGCCTGGATGTTGCCCGGGTCGTCGGAGGCCGCGCACGGGACAAGGCCACCACCCCCCACTCAAGCCCGAGACCTCCGGAACCGACCAGATCCACCGCCAGCTGATCGCACGTTAACATACTGTCCGGAGAGTCCAGGCGTGCACTATTCACCGGGGCGGCCACGACACTGTCCCCCCGTGCGCGGCGTAAGAAGCCCCAGTGTACCTGGGAATAGGCAGGCGGCAACTGTTCCGACGCTAATGTCACTCCATCGAGCTTGCTCCCCAACACCCAGGCGCCGTGAATCAAGGTGGAGTGAAGGGCACCGAGAGCCTCGAGAAGGTCACCGTACCCCAGTACAGCTCCCGGCGCTCGCTCCGCTACGCTCCTCAGAGTCGCACCCTCCCAATCCTGCTGGAACCCAGTGTACAGGATGGTGGACTCTGTCGTACCAAAATGGCCGCTGGGTAGGTCCATCCCAGATCGGGACCGGGACTCAGACACAAGCGCCTCGGGTTCCATGGCACTGGTAACAGGGTTCCGAGGGCAGGCAAACAATGTGTCCGGTGTGTGGTCACGGGCCACAGTCGCCCCCACCACGGACCAGCGCCCGCGAAAATCCGGGAGCGGCCCGCAAGAATCGGGGCAAGGTACGGGCGGCGTCCGGGCAGCTCACCGGCGAAGGATGAAGCAATCACCGGAGAGTCTTGGAGTTGCCACCTCGGGCACGCACGCGTTCAGCTACGCTTAGTGGTGGGAGCGACCTCGGCGAAGCGCAGTCCGGCATTCGCACCACTCCGGTAGTCCGACCCCACCCAGTCACCAAAGGCCGCTGTTGTTGCACTGCCGCCCGGCCACGGCGTCCACCCGAGGTCCCGGCTCCAGGGCCGCACAGGCCGCAAACTTCAGACGGACATTTCTCCGGCGGTACCGCTGCCAGAAACTTCGGGGTCACACGGCCGGTCGCCGCTCGCGTTCACCAACACGGGTAGATAGCGCAGGCTAAGGATCTCGTGCAGGATATCTGTGCGGGGTGCGGAGGTTCACGGAGCCGGGAGCCTACGCTGCCGTCCCGGTCGCCATCTTGGCTCCTCCCAAGCTGTAGATTATCGATACGTTCTAACGGTTCCCTCTAGAATAACAGGGTCCAGATTTATAACCCAGTGGCACTAAGGACTTAGTCAATGTGCCAACCCAAATTACAAATCCAATTGGACCTCAACCCATAAACAAACCACTAAGCAATTCTGTGTAGGAAGTGCCATAAGATGAGTTCAGGAACACAGTGCCAGTGCAAACATTCTTTTATTAATAAATAACACACTTAAATAGCACTAAGAAACAGGATATGTATTTAAAAATGTTTATTTTAAAATCGTAATCTAGTGCCAAAAACTTGAATGGTAACCACACAAAATATTAACAATAAAGTGCCGAAATAGGGAATGGCTAAATACAAATTCTATCATTGTTGTTGAGTTCTATAGTCCTGACATCCTCATTCTGCTACATCTAAGCACTCGGCTAACTTTAACTGAACCAGTAAATAATAAGGTTATTCTCAAATTTCAGCCGATCTGTTTTCGGGACAACAGGGAGCCTTGAAGACCACTCTTCTTGCTGTCTCCTTTGATCAAAGAGATTGCTACCCTCTGATTGGCATGTCCTTGTCCACGATAGCCCTGAAGCCAAGCTACTCTCTAACTTATATATATCCTAATACTGTTTTTTTTAAATTAAATTTAGTCAGAGATATTTTGAAAAGGCCTTTATTTCAAACAATAAACACTAAAAGGTATAGTCATTAGGTTGTTTTTCATTAAAGAAAACAATGACTGAAACCGCACACTATATTTGTAAAAAAAAAAGATGTTCCAATAAACTTGACATTCAAGATAAATAACATGGATGTGAATGTGTCAGCTTGATAATCCTGAAAATCACATTTTACACAGGAATTAGAGGAATGTGAAAGCGAAAAGCACCGTGTTTATGACACTATGGGGCATATTCTCAAGGACTCATCGCCGAGTTAACTGCACTTTATCTCAGCCAAAGTGGTGATAAATTTATCGCCCCATTCACAAACTGGTGCTAACAGCCGATATCACCAGTTTACCTGCGATAGCAGCCACAAAAAAAATCGCCACAGATGACACCGGCAAGGAACGCTAAGGAGATGCAGAGTAGGCGTTCCCGTGCCAAAAGCTGCGGCAACACCACTTTGCAACATACTCAACGACCAGCCAGATCGGCGATAAGATCACAAAACATGCGCTAAGGCGCGTTAGTAGCAGGGATTTAACACCTACTCCTAACTGGTGTTAAGTCGGACGACAACCTGCACCATCAAAGGGAGCCCAGCCCAGAGCCACACCTGAAGAACAACAGATGCCTTGGAGCTACTGATCACACAGCCGGACATCCAAGAGGGCCACAACACCCACCGTCACCATACCCAGGACCCCCACCCCCGGCTTCCTCCCCACCCCCGGACAAAGCTACCTTAGAGCAACTGCACGAAATCATGAGCAAAACATTTCACCTGATGCCGCACAATTACAACAATTAACACTCATGTGTGGACAGAAAATGTAGAATCATTCATTCATCTTTGAAGTTCCAAACAAATTATTGCAATGAACTTCAACCCAAAACAACTATTAGGATCTACCCTGGACAATCTGTAAGTCACAGCCTGAATGACAAAATTCAAGATAAGAAGGCGTGTCATGCGCTCATGAAAGGACAGAGAGAGACAGAAAGAGAGAGGAAGAGAGGAAGAGAGAGGGAGAGGAGGAGAGAGAGGGAGAGAGGGAGAGAGAGCAAGGGAGAGAGAGGAAGAGAGAGAGAGAGATATTGTACAAGGAGCGTAAGGCCTCTCGGCCTCTTGGCTTATACATGCCAACTGCTGTTTGTGTATCGCCATTGGTGCACCATAAGCCTAATGCCTAGCTTCAATGCAGCGCGAAAGCAACATCACATTTCCCGAATGCAAGCAGAAGTCAGACTTACATTAGGGATGAAAGCTCCTTTGTCTCAATACATAAGGCGGAAGGACATCCGTACCTCTGACCTTGGTCTGGCATGCGTCTCGCACCCCCTGAGAGAGATACCATTGCAGATGATGACGACTCCCACACCACGCACTCCGCAAATGAAAGACCAAAGTATCCACACCCCACACACAGAAGTCCTTGCTTGAGGTAGTCCTGCATGGGTTGCCCTTGACACTTATGTACACAAAAACCCCTTCTCCCAAACGTGGCACACACATACAACTCATTGCTCCGAGCTGTGGCATATCATCCACATAACTGCCGCAGGACAGAAGAGTGCTGGTTCTGTGAGAGCCAACAATGCAATGGTGGGACATCCCAGGCATATGCACAACTCCAGTCACGTGGAACTGTACAGTGCATGTATGCTGCATTTGTTGGGGGCACTGCCACTGGCAGTGTTGCGCATCTGTTACCGTCTGAGCTTCCGTATTGCGTACGTCACCTGCATCCAGCCCTGGTTCCACTGTCGATCATGCACATTCGAGTGGCCCATTGATGTCTGCCTATCCAACACAACAGTAGCTGAACTGGATTACGGCTTGAGTGTGCGCCCCCTGTTGGTCCTCAAACAGGAGTGTAACAGTGATGCCTGTGCATGGGATGCCTTGATATTTGGTGTATGTGCTGGCAGCTGGGCATGGGAGATTGCACAAGTCCTCGTGTGCAGTGACCACATCGAGGCGACACCCTATTGGGCTGTTTTGCGGATTGGTGAAACGGCTTGGACACAGCACATCTGTCTGGACCAGTTAATGGATTGGCTCTTCCACGTGTTTGTTGAAGTCGACAACAATGTACTCTTGGAACTCATTTCCGAGTAACTACGTTCCTGCAGCCACAACTGATTGTAACCTAGAGCACAGGTCCCAACACCTTGTTGGATCTCAGAGGAATGGTCACATATCCCACCACAACAGTGGACATGTCTGCATTCGCCTGGACTCAGAATGCATGTGCATGCACCTACACGTGTTGACACATACCTGTGCAAGGTGAGGCAGTACCATGGGCGGAGCTGCACAGCGACGTTTGGCAACGTTCCTAAATCTGACATACTGCTGGAGGGAGAGTACACACATGGCAATGTAGTACTACATGTGACCTTGTTGGACCCGTTCACCTGCTCACTGTCAGCAGAGCAGACAGTCAACACAGTCTGGTGGTACAGCACTATGCAGATCCCATGGGCTGTGAGTCGTGTCCCCTGACACGGGGCAATGAGCATACGACAAACATCACATTACTTGTCCAGCAAGACAAGGTGGGCTTAGACTGTTGCCATCCGTAATGATTTGTGTTCATTTTTGACTCGCCATTTCTTACACCTCTACATGTTCCTATGCTGCTTGTTAGTGTCTGAAGCATTGGTCTGCATGTTGTGGCCCTTGCCTTGCCCGTACTGACACGCACATGCTAATAAAGTCTTGGCAGCTTCATTAGTGTTCAACTGTGATGAGTGTTGATCAGAATGACAAATTGTGTGCCTCAATGAGCATTGTCCGTACACAGGGAGGGACTGACTTACACATTTCACTTGGGGGTGAGTCCCTATTGACAGCTCCACCTCTGTGAGCCAGATATTGTGGTTGGGATAGTTGCTGGTAGACCTGTGCTCTTAAGTGTCTTCAGCAATGTGAGTATGGTGTCCAACTTCTTTCCATGTGGATCAATGTTATCCATCAAAACAGGCTGAGTGTGAGTAGGTATGCACAGAGATGTTCTGTTGTCACATGTGATAGGGGACACTACTTTGGGACTCCTCCAGAATTTGACATAGCCAGACCCGCTCCGCAACTTACCACTCGCACCAGACAACAGTGCGTCCGATGACATATAACAACACCATCTAAAGCTCAATTTAACAACGATAGGGAACGCAGCCCAAGAGTGACCGGGGGAGAACCAGAACGCAACCCAAGAGTGACAAAAGACACCGATGGACAGAATGATGCCAATTACAGGGGAACGTACACAAAAGAATAATTGAAAGAAGACAAAACTCAGCGGGGTGCACAACGGAGAATAGCTAGCTCAACAGTAAAACCAAAATACGCTATTCAATCCAGAGCAACTAGGTCAGGCCCATAACTGACATACTGTCTACATACATAGAAAAACTGGTCATATCCCCCACTCATAGCACAACAACAACTTATGACCCTAAGACAGAAATCCGAGGAATCTAAAGTCAATCATCAACAAAGAAGACACATAAGAAATTCAACCATTTTTTTATTTTTTATTGAGATTTTTGTCATAAAAACAAAAACAAAACCAGCAAATACAAAGCTAAACATTTAGTCATACAAAAACATAGAACATGCACAAAATCAGTGAATTCTATAGTCTACGGTATCCACCGCTTCCTTTTTTTTCTTTTATAGTCTGCCCTTCCCCTCTGTTCTAGTAATGAGTCTAGTTTGTTTAGTGAGGAGATAGGGGCCTGAGCTGTGGTACTTGTAAAGGAGCATAGATAGAGAGAGAGAGCTTGGTATTTTTGTTCTAACAGCTATTAGGCCGGGGTCGCACCCGCTTTTTTCATGGGGGCTCGTATGGGCCTATGTACTTGTCCATAGATGTCCACATGCCTCTGTTGGGTTGTCTCCACGGTGAGTCTCGTAGGGACAACGTATCCGCACCTCTAAGGTATGTTACCCAGGTGAGCCACCCTTTGAACGATGCCTTGGATGTGTTCTTCCACTTATTTAGAATCATTTTAATCCCTGCAGTAAGCAAAGAGTAGATCGCTGTCTCTTTGTGATAGTGGTTCTGTCATGATAGGGGTAGTTACCAGGGTTGCGAAATCTGGCTTAAGGGAACACCCTAGCATGTCAGTTAGGAAGGTAAAGATTTTCCCCCAGTAGGTTTTAACTTTAGGGCAGTAGAAGATGAGGTGTGCTAGATCTCCCTTCTCGCTATTACAGTTCCAGCATAGGTCATTTGTGTTTATGCCCAGTTTCGCTAGGCGAGCAGGAGTCCAGTGTAGTTTGTGTAAGATCCAGAATTTTGTCTGAGCCAGTACCGGTTACTTAACTGTGTTTGGGGGAGGACCATAATGTTTGGCTTTCTTTCTCGCTTAGGGTGTTACCTCGCTTTTCCTCCCAGTAAGTTTGTGCTTTGACGTTGAGTCTTGAAGTATTTGGGTGCAGAAGTCTATAGATGTGTGACACTTGGTGGCCCGTTTTGTTAATACTGAACATATATTGCAAGATTGAGGGTATGGCTTTGGACAATCTCGCTCTGGACACTGCCGCCTTGATTTTTAGGAAGTTGTACAGTTCGATGTCCGGTAGGGTGTGTTTGTCCTTAAGCGAGCTGAAAGTGATGGGTCTCCCTTCCTCTTCTAGCTGGATGGGGAGGGATATTCCTGCTTCCACCCATGTTTCCATATAGAGTGTTTTGCATTTGTATTTTATTTTGTCATTTGACCATATTGATTCCCATCTCGAGTTTGTTAATCTGTGTTCTAACTTCTGATCAACCTTCAGTAGGGCGTTTCTGGTGTTTGTAAGTATAATGTTCATTAGAGTGTTGTGTCTGTTGGTTGTTAGAAGTGCTATTGGCTCTAGATTGTTTAGGATGGCTCTTTCTACTTTCAGCCACGCCGGTGTATATTCCTGGTCTGGTAGTATCCAGTAGCTGCCCTGTTTTGCTAGGAAGGCCGTTTGTTTAGAAAGTCCTGAAGTCTGCCAGGTTTAAATCCCCTGAGTTTTCGTCAATCTTAGTTTCTTAAGACTCATCCTTGGTTTTTTGTCTCACCAGATAAAGTTATTTAGTATCTTGTCTATTTTGCGGTGGAAATCTACAGTGAGAGTTAGGGGGAGCATGTTAGTGAGGTAGTTGATCATGGGTGTGACCATCATTTTGATTGTTTCAATCCTCCCCCACCATGTGATAAATTTTGGTGACCATCCCTCAAGCAGCATTTTTATCCTGTTCAAAAGCATCTTCTCATTGTGTTCTAGCATGTTTTTAAGATCTTTGTCAAAATAGACGCCGAGGTATTTGATGAACCTGTTTTGCCAAGTGAGGCCCGAGTCTCCCAATATATCTCTAGTTGTATGTATGTTGAGGGGTTTACATTCCGACTTATCTCTGTTGAGTTTATAGCCGGAGTGAGCCGAATATCAATTTATGGAGTCCATAAGAGCCATGATGGAGGTTTCAGGTCTTTCATTAACGACAAGAATATCATCCGCATATACCGCTAGTTTCGTTGTAGTGTCCTTGATGGCAAAACCCTTCACCCGCTTGTTGGCTTCAATGTCCCTGATCAGTGGTTCAAGTGCAAGTAGGAATAGAGAGGGGGATAGTGGGCATCCTTGTCTTGTGCCTCTGTTGAGTCTAAAAGGTTCTGAGATGGCCCCATTTACCACTATGCGGGCAGATGGTTTGTCATATAACGCCATTACTTTCTTTATGAACGCACTTCCTAGGTTGAAACTTTGCATGCATTGTTCTATAAAATGCCATGATACCCTGTTGAAAGCTTTCTCAGCGTCGAGTGCTATGGCCACTGCTGGGTTGACTTGCTTGGCTGCTCTTTCGATAATGTGGCAAAGGAGTCTGGTATTGTCATGTGACATGCGTGATTTGAGGAAGCCCACATGTGTGTTCCTTATTAGTTTTAGGAGTAGCCTAATAAGTCTCACTGCTAGGATTTTTGCATATATCTTGCAATCCATGTTTATCAGGGATATCGGCCTGTAATCTTGTGGGAACTTAGTGTTTTTGCCCTCTTTGGGTATGACTATGATGTTCGCCTCAGACATTGTTTGAGAGATCGACCCCGTCCCTTCGCAATGGTTGAAAACCTTTTTTAAGATTGGCTGTAGTAATGTGATAAATGTTTTATAGAATATGGCTGTATAGCCATCTGGTCCGGGGGCCTTATTAGTTTTAAGAGACTTAACTGCCATTTCTATTTAGGTTGTGCTGATCTCTTTCTCCAAACTGAGTGCGTCTTCCGGTGTTATTTTTGGGAGATTTAAGCTGTTAAGGTATTATAAACTGCCCTTTTCATCTAATGTTTGGTCCTTATTATAGAGCTCCTGGTAAAAGTCACTAAATGTGTGTAGAATCTCTTTATGTTGTGTGTGTGTGATGTTATGGGGGTCTGTGATCGCGGAGATGGTGTGTTGCCTTTGTTTGTGTTTTAAGTAGGATGCTAGAATTTTCCCCACTTTGTTGGCTTCGCACAGGTTAATTGCCTTGTATTTTTTAACCCACGGGCCTGCTCTCTCGCTTAGAATTCTATTGTATACGTATTTCTTTCTTGTAAGATCTGTCAGGACCCCCAAGTTCTTTGTGTCTTAAATGTGTGATGATTCTAGTGAATATAGAGCTCTTGCTGGTCTGAATGGGCCTTGGCATTTTTGTTCATCCTGCCTTTGATGTCCATAATCGTTCCCCTAATTGTGGTTTTTAGGGCGTCCCAAATGATGTTGGGGTCCGCATCGGCTGTGTCATTAAAATTAATGTATTCCGTAATGGCTTGTTCTATTCTGGTTCTATTACTTTGTTCTTTTAGGACATCGCTATTAAATCTCCATCTACGGGGGTGATCTTCATTATGGCGGCCATTTAGGAGTAGGCTGATACAGGAATGGTCTGAAATTGTTCTCGTGGCTATGTCCGGATGCTCTATTAGGTGGGTGTGTGAGCCAGAGATTAGTATGTAGTCGATTCTGCTATATGAGTTGTGTGGGTTTGAGTAGAAGGTGTAATCTCTTGTGTCCGGATGTTGAAGTCTCCAGGTGTCTTTCAGGTTGTATTTGGTACATATATTTCTAAGTACTTTGGGGCAGATTTATGAGCCCCTTGCGCCACTTTTGCGTCACTTTTCCCATGTTAAAAGTGACGCAAAAGTGGCGCAAGGGGCTCATAAATCTGCCCCTTTATGTCTCCCCGGAGGTAGTGTGTGGCAATGCGATTGTCTGTCTAGGGTGTCGTCCAATGCCATATTAAAATTACCTGTTACCACTGTTAGCTCATTTTGTATTAGCGCTTCCATCCTTTCTGACACGTTATCCCAGAAGATGGCATCATCCGTGTTTGGGCCATATATATTAAGTACATGACATTTTTGGTCTCCCCTTTTGAGGTGTGTCACTAGGATTCTTCCCTCTAACTCATATTTATGGTCTTCTATGCTTATCTTGGAGTTCTTATTTATTAATGTGATCACTCCACGTTTTTTCCCTACAGCCTGAGAGCACGCCATTTACCCTGTCCATCTTGCCCTAATCCGTTCTGCATCATCTTGTGATAGCCTGGTTTCTTGGAGGAGAAATACGTCCGCTTTTGTTTTAGCTAAATAGTCATGTACTTTCTTCCTTTTGACTGGGTGGTTAGGCCTTTGACATTCAAGGACACAATCTTCAGATTGGATGAGAGAGATGGTGCCTTATTTTGTATGGATGTCATTATGTGAGGCTAAGCTGTGGTTCTGAGGTTCAGACCCTGCCCCCTTTCGATATGATAGTACTCACGTTGGTTCATAGTGTTTCGTGGGTATTGTCCCTGACTCAGGTCTCTCTCTGTGCATATATTCGCTTTTGCCGTGCTTCTTTCGTTTCAACAATGTGCATGAGTTTGTGGGTGGGGAGATTTGGAGACAAGAGGGTGCATGAGGTAGAAGATACATTCGAGTGCTTGACAAACAGAGCTAGAACTAACATGACATACAGACAATTAAACCCCCCTGCAAGAGACCTCCCTCCCGCCCCCCACGTCCTACTAGTTGACTTTTGGACGTGTGACAGCAAAGCTCCTTCTCCCCTTCCCTGGGATGTTATTTCTACCGTGCTTATCAGCTTTGCCTCCCAAATTACTTGCATCTTATTTGCTCTATTTGCCTCTTAGTTAGACTGGAGGTCTGTCACATAACATTGATTTTAAGAAAAGGATTTTATTGATCTAGTGTTCGCTTAATTTGCTTCAAGACATTAAAACCGCATGTCTGCGATGTTGGATTCAGTGATTGTTCCTTCCAGGTGCCAAGCAGCTCCCAGCCGCAGTCTTTTCTGAAGGTCGATCCATGGCATTGGTTCTTGAGGTAGTCGAGTGGCTAGAAATAATGGTTTAAGTGAGGTAGATATTGAGGGTGAGGTAGGTGGTTGTATATGTGATAGGGTCCGGGGTTATCAGGTGAAAACAGCTTCACACGCTCTCCCCTAGTTCTGGTGAGGCTCTTCTCTTGTTCGCGTTTGCTTGCGATAGCTCCATATCTTGTGTTGATGGTCCTTGTAAATAGTTGGTTAGATCATTGGGGTCTTTGAAGATGTGCACTCTGCCCCTGTCTGTGGCTTTGAATTTCGTAGGGCCTATGAAAGAGAAGAGGATGTTTTCCTTCCTCAGTTTTTCCCTTTGTATAAGAAATCGTTTCCTTATATCTACTGTGTGTTTCGAGTAGTCCTGAGTTAGGATTATTTTTGGGCCGTTCCACATCAAATTCTGCTTTTTTCTGGCCAATGCAAAAATGGCTTCCGTATGTTAGAGTCTCAGTGGTTTGCATATTATAGGGCGCGGCCCAGCCAACGTCGGTCTATATGCCGGAACTCTGTAGGCTTTGTCTAGTTCAAGATGCATATCGAACTTCAGGTTGGTGAGTTTAGGGATCAAATCTTGTAGGAAGGCCATGCATGAACCGTTTTTCTCTTCTTCTCCTTCTGCGATTCCTAAAATCCTGATGTTCCCTCTTCTATTGCGATCATCCATCTCAGCTGTTTGTTTTAGAAGTATTGCTGTTGTTTTTGAGAGTTCCTGCAGAGCCTTGTTGGATTTTTGCTCTTTGTCTTCCACATCACTTACACTCTGTTCTACATCCGCTAGTCTGTTATTTGCTGCATGTATGCCTGCTCTAACTGCAGCCAATTCCAGCTGTATGGCATCCGTGCTTTGCTTGGTCGATTTCGCTAGATCATGTACATCTGCCAGTTTTTTTAGGATCATGTCTAGCGTGCTGTTAATGTCTGGTCTTTGTTTGATAGGGGATTCCAAATTCTCACTCTTATTTTTTTTTGCTTGTTGTGTGAGCTTCCCATCGTTACCAGCCATCGCAGCTCAACCCCTCTTCTCCTGTTGCAGTGAAACTAGCCCATGTGCTCCCTATCCCCATAAGAGAATAATGGGATAAATACTGTAAAGCACACTGACTTTCCCTGGCATGTTTCTTCCCACTGTATAGAGCCTATTCCATGTCACCACCCAATTCTGCATAAGTCCTGCCACACCATTGACTTTGTAGCTGCTCCTGGACTGCGCATGCCAGGAATCTCCCCTGTGCAGCCCACACACGTGTGCACACGCATGTACACATGTGTCTGCATGTAACCAGCCTGGTGCCCCTTACTCCAGCAGCTGCGCAGCGGCCTAGTCATGCTAGGGGGCACCAGTAAAATCCACATGCAGTCTCTTTCATCATGAGTTCACTGTGGATGAGTCCCAACTTATGAGGCTCTCCCACAGTAAAAGCTCAACAAATAGGTGCTCAAAAAGCAAAAAATCCGGGTGGCTCAGAGTGTCAGAACCACCTTCTAATCAGCCAATCAGAGGCAAGCTTGTGCTCGGAACGGCTCAGCCAATCAGATCTCACAATTCTCAAATATTTACACCATTTAAAGAAAAGCATGCTTTCTGGACCAAGAGTTATCTGTCTGCAAAATTTGGTGTATATCCGTTCAGCAGTTCGGGCTTAGCCATGTCTAAAGCTTCCTATGGAAATTAACCTTAGAGAAAACATGTTTTGGGACCCCCCTTTTTTCTCGGCTCCCGCTTGAGGAATCACCCTGAAACTTTCAGGACAGGAGCTGATCTATATATATATATATTCACTGAAAAAACCATAGGTTTCACACATGTTATAGTTAGCTGGACATTTTACTGATAAAAAACCAATGAAATTCCCCCGTTATAGTTACTGTAGGCAACTATAACTCACGCGACCGCAATCCTCTGCTGATGCTAATACTGTATTTAGACACTTATTTGCCCATATCTTCTTCCATTAAATTTTAGCTATACATATATTACAAATATTTTTTTTTCATAAAGACACATATGTCATCAGCAGAGGATTACGGTCGCGTGAGTTATAGTTGCCTACAGTAACTATAACGGGGGAATTTCATTGGTTTTTTATCAGTAAAATGTCCAGCTAACTATAACATGTGTGAAACCTATGGTTTTTTCAGTGAATTAGCAAGGTTTTTTAAATGCTATTTCCTAACTATACCGTGTGTGAAACCTATGGTTTTTTCAGTGAATTTGTACGGTTTTTTAAATGCTAAGTTACTTTACGCCATTTGTGGCGTGCGCGCCCACTTAACGCAGTTCGTTCCGTGCACGGTTTTTATCAACTTTAATAAGCCCTGTACATTTGGTGGCCTTCGGCCACCAAAAGCACAGGGGGTGAGGTCAATGTGGATAGTGTTTTTTTTATTTCGATTTTATAATTTCATGTTGCCAAAATTACGTTTTTTTTCTCTATTAATAAGCCCTGCACATTTGGTGGCCTGCGGCCACCAAAAGCACAGGGGGTGGGGTAAGTGTGGATAGTGTTTTTTTTATTTTTATTTTTTTACCGTAAGCGTACGGTAAGCTTACGGTAAGCGTACGGTAAGCGTACGGTAAGCGTACCCCGCGAAATTGCCGAAAAAAAAATAAAACCGTTTTTGCTCTTGGGGGATGTTTGGGGACTCCCTCAACATGACTATGTGGGAGGGAGTTGTCAAAACAGCCCCGTAACATGTTTTTGGCCCTCATGTTTGATAAACAACACTCAGTGCGAGAGACAAAATGGCGGACGCCGCTTTCTGGTTTCGGCCGATTCAAATGTTTACTAAGATCTAAGAGCCAATCAGAATCGCGCTCGCGCACGCCACCGTAAGCTTACGGTAAGCGTACGGTAAGCGTACGGTAAGCGTACCGTAAGCGGGCTCAGATATATATATTGATTTAAAGGCTATTTTCTCAGAATCTACTGAACAGATTTACACCAAACCTACAAAAGGCACTTCCTTGACCTAGGGACTACCTCTCTGCCAAATTTCTAGTAATTCTGTTCAGCCGTTCGGGCTGTAGCTCGTTCTAAAGGTCCTATGGAAAAATGCATGGGAAAAACGCGTTTTGGGACCCCCCTTTTATCTCAGCCCCCGCTTGACGAATCCCCCCGAGACTTTCAGGGTAGGAGCGGAGCGTAGCGCCCCACCTATTTTGAGAAATTCGCGAGGATTCGTCGACCGGCGCCAAAGTTATTCAAAATAGAATGTTGAGGTTTTCCTATGGAAACGTGGTCCTAACTATAACTACCTACTGGCGACCGCCAGTAGGTAATATATATATATATATATATATATATATATATATATATATATATATATATATATAGATATATATATACACACGCACTTAACAACCACATCCTTACAGTTTCATTGTAAAGGAATGCGTGGTAAAGGTATATGCATGGTAAAGGTAGGCATTTGGTGGAAATAACCACCTGGAACTTACTTACCCCATATTATTGGGAGTTTCAGGTGCAGTATTACTTCATCAGTAGTCCTGTAGCACTCAGAATGAGGCCCTTACTCCTGACATCATACAAATGATGCCACTTATGATTAAGATGGTTACAAATAAAGGGTAAACCCAAAATCAGTGGTACCTGGGTACTAAACAGTATATATTATGGTGGTCCCAGTATTTAAAACATCGGAATCGTGTCAGACAAGGCTAAAAAATACAATAATATTCGAATTACAGAGTCACTCGCTGGAAAAAATTGATGTGACAGTGTTATTTAATCGCACTGAAACTGGTTAGCATATAGTCAAAACAAGCATTAAAGGAAATACATTTTTGTAAAACATCATCATTGCAGTGCCCGAAGGGAAACGTGGAAAGGGGAAGGCAAGTGATTCAAGTGAGATGGTGAGGTAGGTAATATAGGTGGTGATAAATTATCACAATCAAACATTCAGGCATAAATTGTTCATATGCCAGGAAAGCAATCAGATATTCGTCCTATTACATAACATCTGTACATATTCAGCCATGTAACACACAAGTCCACAGTAAAGTAAGTACTGTTGAAGAGACTGGCTTTGGCGAAGTGTCAATTTTTTCCCACATTTGACTCTGTAATTAGAATAATATTGTATTTTTTGCCCTTGTCTGACACGATTCCGATGTTTTAAATACTGGGACCACCATAATATATACCACTTATGATTAAAATGGCAACTGCTTTATAGAGCATGAAAACTTCAACCAGTACTAAGCTTCATGCTTTCACAGCATCTCAGAAATGTCTACAACAAAATATGTCACAATTTGTTATTTGGTATGATAAGTATCAGAGAGAGTATTTCAGGTTTTATTGGAATGATTGCAGTGTGAACTCCCCAACTGATTTGCTAGTATAAGATGTAAGATATGACTGAGTGCCTGATTGCATTCTTCTCATTTACTAATAACATTTGTAATCCCACTGCATACAACCGCATAGTGAAAGGTTTGTATACTTGTCTTTTAGAGAGCACCACGAACTGAGTTGCAGATGTGGTGCACTGTCCCACTCTGTGCCGCAGAGCACCCTTAAATGTGTGTGTCAGGCAATAACTGAGACAGTGCGACGTATCTCAGTAAATTTGGAATTCACAGTAGAAGCAGGAACCTGTGCTTGTACTGTGAACTGAGCATAAGTGAACAATTGACTGGCAGTTGAATTTACCAGTGCACCATTCACTGGAGGAAGCGGCCCAGAGGACGTTTCAAATGTAGACAGAGATACTGTTACAGGAAGATGCAATAAGTGACAGCATCTGCCTGCTCTGGCAAGCTTGAGAGTCCTGGGGCCCTCATGCTGCCCTCACAAAAGGGGCACTATCTGAAGTGCACTGTGGGTCACATCTATGTGGCACATAAGCAGACTGCCTCCAAATGGTCTCTTGCCTCTAGGCATATGTCTGTAATATGGCACAGACACAGAGGTAAACATTTCCCTCATCTGCATGGGCACTCTCCCATTGATTAGAGGACACAAGCCATTGGGATTGCACCAGTGCACAATTAGCTCTGACACAATGTATATTACAAAGTGTCCGCAGCCTCTTCTGTAATACCATAGTGCCCAGTGGTGCAAGTGGGTGCAAATGCCTATTGCCAAACCAAGTTCCTGCTCTACTGAGCTTACGCTCCCCTTATGTGTGGTGTTCATGAGCAGTACAGCTGCACTTTGCTAATCCATCCACATACAACTGGAGGCAAATAACACCCTTTTCATCACGGTAATTGTAAGTCTGGTGTAGCGTTTGGTCTGACTCCTTCTATTAACAATTTGAGGAGCAAGACCCTAAGGTCCCATCGGCAACAGGAATGAGACAAGTTTACATTTGCATTACCAGAATTATACATAGGCTTCATAATTGGGGGACAGCACCACTTTAACATACTTAGGTCTTTGAATCCGTGGGTTCATTCGGGAGAAAAATCTGGTTCAGCTCTGTTTAAGTATTTTATTTATTTACGTATTTTCCTTTCCCATGTTTTGTTAATATCACGGACTGCTACGAGCCGGATAAAAACCCTCGAATATATTACCCTGTGTTTCCTTATGTGGATGAATGAATATACTGAGAATTGCAAAATGCCTATCACAAAACGCGCACAGTGGCATTTTGCACTATGGGGAAGGGCGGCTAAAGGAGATCTATAGGGAGCAGTGCACTTATGTGATACTTGCTGATTTGAGCGTTATTGTGGCAAATTGACCTTGTTCACCGTAAAATATGTACACAATTTTCGAATGCAACTTAAAAATAAACTGTAAAATGCGTCCTGTTTCTTTATATGCCTACTACATACTGCTTGAAGACACCCTTTTATACACGGGTAAGTGGAAAAAGAAACAAGGGGCCTTAAGTAGAGCATTCACGTGCCTTGCCCATTGATTTTCACAATTGACAAATTAATATTTTAACTACATCTACGTGTCAAAACTGCAACTTAGGAGTAAAGAAAAGGAAAACATATGGGCTCTTGAAAAATGAATCACTCTTGTTGGACTGTGAGAGACTGCAAAGAAATAACTCTATCCCCACTCCAGATTTATAATGACTGAAAAGCAGATGCCCATTAAAATTGTGTAGCAGCTGCGTTGATGTAGTAACTAATGCCAAACTGGGCAAAACTTCACCTGATGGAAACTCTAAACAGCAGATATAATGAGCCCTAAGGGGACCGCCACAACTGTGAGAAAGCGGGCATTAGAAGTAGTTAGCACAGCCTCCTAGAATGAAGTGAACAGGGACACCGAGGATCCAGAGTTTCAAGTGCAAGAGTAGTTTCTAATAAACAGGCGGCGTTTTTTTCCCGGGGACGATTGGCTGTTTACCTTCACTTTTTGCCACTTGTAAAGCATTTGCCAGAGTCATAAATATGCTGTTTTAATTTGCTGTTTTATACATGAATTTCGGTTTCACATTTAAGACAATTACGAACATACGGCTATCTGAACGAAAATGAATATCCCAGGGTGCAATTCTTTATACATTTTCAACAAAATGCCTGTGCTGCAGTAGCAATGGGCAAGGTGTTTAAGGCGCAGAGTATTTTGAGACACACACTAGCAGAAAGAGCTCCGCTGAGAGAAGGTTGGGTATATATTTATTAACAAACCGAGCACATTTAGAGGGTCAACTGTAAAATCGTTTGCAGGCAGCCAAAATTGCCATTTAACGCACATTCCACTTCCACATTAATACTAAGTCAGAAACCTTATATTTCTTTCAAAAAGATAACACAGGGATTGTAAAGCCTAATTCTCATTTTTTCGACCTTGCCAGTTTACCGATCCCCCGGAGCAAAGGAAAAGGCCACGAGGAATATACTTGCAGGTACACACCCCTGTTCAAGGAGACCACTGTCCCTTCTTGGATTGACGAGGCCATGCTCCCATTCACAAGTGGGTCAGTAAACCATTAAATGCTGATCCCTGGTCAAAACCCTGTTTGTGTAGGGATGATCAGAACTCTACAATTTGCGGTGATTACCACACCAAAACATCTGAAATGGTCAAGTTAAAGTTAAAGTCAAACCTACTGATATTTGCTGATTAAAAAGCCAATTCTCTATTATAAATAGTATGTGCAATTTTTAGAAGTTGGTTTCTGTCGATGATCCATTAAATAAGTTCTATCTTCAGGCAAGGCTGTGTCACCATGCCAGATCAACAGAACATCTTAAAGGTAGTGACACTACATTGTTATGTTATCTTTATGATTTTGATTTAATGACTGAAACCAATTGCAAAACTCTGCATACCATTTCAGTTAGTGAAGTGGCTTTCCCGGACCCCGTGGTCACCTTGAAACTAATGTTTACCATAAACTTACTGATAAAAACAGTCTTCCATAATTTAAGAGTTTTCACCCTCACATGTTATGTGGGAATATATCCATGGGTAAACTCCTATGCCTAAATCACAACTGTTGGTCAGTGTCAAATTACTGTGGACAGGCACATTTGCTATCATATAAATTGTGCAAAGGGAGATTATCCTGCACCAATCATAGAGAGAGCAACAAAGTGAGCCATGAACATTAAGCTTGAGGGTTTCCTTGAGACTTGTTCATTTCCAACAGAGGGCAGATTGATAATATGTGTTATCATCAATGGTGCAATCTCGATTTAGCAAAAACTCTGTTTTCATTTAAGAAAAGCATTAGTTTGCATAATCTTTTGGTAAATACCAGAGCAGTATCGCAAAGACCAACTTGAACAATACCTTGTGGGGATTACCTTCTGTAACTGGCTATTACCCTTGTGGGAATTGTAATGTATGCCATGTTACAGATGTCACAAGAAGTGTCAATCTAAGTTTGAATATCTTATAGATTCATATATAATCAAAGGGGATGGATCACTTGTTACTGGCACCAGGGTTCAGGTGGCTGTGTCCGATATAGGTAAAAAACCCTCAATCACGTAGAATTATGTGTGGGCGGTATATCTTGGTTCTCCGCCTTTAGATACGTGATAGCATCATCATTGGGTTAGTTCCATGCATCCTCCAACCTGGAGGGAACCACTGAATTTTCCAGTAGTGATCAGGGAAAAAAATGATAAAATAAAAAAGTGAGAAGTGCTCAAGTGGAGTGAGTAGTTAAAATAGAATATTCCTCATGCTTCCTATAAAAAAGCCTTTATTCTGATAGGAGCCGGGGAAACATTAAAAAGTTCAAGTTGCAGCTAGGACGTGTTATGAGTCCTCTGCGGTATTAAAAATAGTGAACGGTCGACATGTTTCAGCTCTTGTAATGCCCATGGGGGGTCAGGGAGCTTTCTTCAGGACCACAGGTGAAAGGTGTGAATTGAATACTTTTCAATTTCATATAGAAGTTCCAATGCCAATTCTGATGGACTTCGTCAGGGGTAGTACCTATATACAGATAAGGGAAGATAGGGGCAAAAGGGAAAGTGGATATGAGCGTCCTTAGTAATACCAAGGGGAAAAAAGGGCCATGGGAGCTGCAAAGGTATACATAAGCAACTATAATTGGCAAATCTTTATATACTTGGTATACATTTTTATCTGCAAGTGAAGTTTCGAACCATCGCTCTTACTAGGAGAGCCTTAAAAACACAATACCCTATGAAAATAACGATATAGTAAGACATACAAGTATTTATTCACGAAGCGGGGGTGGTACAGACTACATGGTATTTGATGTTAGTAATTACGTGCTTGTCAGCAAAGAGACTCTAAATGCATTAAAAACGGGGGCGGTACTGTCCGTGTTTGTCTAAGGTTACGGCTATTGATTCTCACACGTGTAGCTAAGTGGCGACAGTTGCAACATTTAAGCATGCTTAATGAGGAATCATTTCTAATATAAGCGATAAGTTAGACTACCGAAAAAGAAAATACCTGATGTTTTCACAGTACGGGCTTCGTACGTAGATACAGGCAGCGATATTACTGTGCAAATGAAGATAAGAAATAACGAGCATTACGGGAGGAGAAATAACAGAATAACATTACGTGTCTTCATAATTGCGTTGAAGTATCGGGCTCCGTACCGCATATGTCAGCTACGACTTGTGCTGACTCTGGTTTCCTGTGTGTACGTGGAAGCCAGGGGTGTGTCTTAAATAGCAAATCTGTGGAAGTAGAAAAGGGGACCACTGCGGGCCGTGTCAGTGTCTGAAAAAACTTTATCTAGTGAGGTAAATGGACAGAACATGCCGTAGTTGATCTAGATGTTAAAGCAGCCGTTTAATTTGTTGTCTATTGTAGTATTTAGAAAGCAGGAGGACTGAGTTTCCCCTGATGGGAGGAAAAGCCTGTTTTTCATAAATACAGTTGAAAAAGGAAGGAAAAAAGGAAAAAACGTCAGCATAATAAATGTGGGACGTAAAGTCTTTTTATAATGACATACTTAGCCAAGGAATATCGTCATTTAATCCCTTAATGTTAGTTTTGAGGCGATGAACCCATCTTTGTTCTTTTTGGAAGAGTAGTTTCTCTGCATTGGGTGTTTTGGATACAAGCGTTTCAAGAATTACCCATCTCAGTTCATTGACAGTGTGTGGATGTTCAATGTAGTGTGTACTCAGTTTGGTGGTTCCTCGTCCGCATTTAACATTGCTTCGGTGCTCACATATTCTCTGTTTGATCTTGCGACAAGTCATTCCAATGTACCTCAGAGCACACGGGCAAGTTATCATGTAAATGACGTGTGTCGTGTTACAATTGGTATGCTGTTTCATCGTCCAGGTCAAATTAGGTGATAAAATGATAGTTTTGGTAATTTCTGTCAAAGGACAGACAGAACAATTGCCGCATGGGAAGTGGCCAGTGACTGGGGGTAGGGACCACAGAGTATTTGGACTTGGATTTGATTTGACAGCTGGTGGACGTGTGTGTACCAGGATGTCTTTGTAGTTCCTGGTTCGTCTATTAGCAAACATGGGTTTGGGCCAGGTCAGGTTGCCAGATGTGACGATGCGCCAATTTTTGTTGATGATTTTTTTAACTGAGTTTGTTACAGTACTGTAGGTGGTGACACAGGTCAATTTCTCAGTAGTAGTGGCTTGCGGTGTTAATTCCAGGAGGCTTTCTCTTGGCTGGTTTCGAGCCCTCTTCTGGCATTTTCTGATTATTGTTGCAGGGTAGTTTCTTTTCTTGAGTTTGTTCTCAAGGTCTTGTGCTTGCAGCTTGTACTCACTGAGTTCACTACAGTTCCTTTTAAGTCGAAGGAATTGGCTGTAAGGCAGGTTTTCTCGTAGTGGACGCGGGTGAAAACTATTGAAAGAAAGCAAGCTGTTCTTGGCCGTTGTTTTAAAAAAGGTCTTCGTCTTGATGGTGTCATTTTCAACGTAAATGGTTAGATCTAGGAAGTCCAAGTGGTCCTTATCTGCCTCATAGGTAAACTTCAGGCAGGGGTCTTGAGTATTCATCCAGTCGTGGAATTCTTGTAAGTCAGTTTTGGTACCCTCCCAGAGCATGATGACATCATCTATATACCTTTTCCAAAACTGGATTTTTGGAAGGAAGGGGTTAGTGTCATTTAATATGAAGATGTTCTCAAAATTGCTGACATAGAGGCCTGCCACGCTTGGAGCGAAGGTACTCCCCATGGAAGTACCGTGGCATTGTTGGTAGAGAGTACCTTCGTACTCGAAGAAGTTTTCAGTCAAGGCCAATCTGCAGCATTCTAAGACAAAGTGTCTAGGCGTATGGTATCGCCAATCTTGTTGGAACAGTAAATCTTCCAGAGTGTTGAGGGTTGCTTGTTGTGGTAGGCTCGTATAGAGGCTTTCTATATCGAGTCCTACTAGCAGCATTGTTTCACTAGAGAAACTCTTGTCTCTTAGGAAATTGAGAAGATCACGTGTGTCTTTGAGATAGGTGGGTGTACGTTGGACCATAGGTTTTAAGAATTGGTCTGCAAACTGGGAGAGAGGTTCCAAAACTGAACCAATCCCAGATACTATGGGACGACCAGGTGGGGGTCTTCTTGCTTTGTGCACTTTCGGAAGAGAGTAGAAGTATGGTGTTCGTGGGAGGGTGGTACGTAAAAACGAGGCTTCGTTCTTTGATATCCAACTATTTATCTCAGCTTCTTCAACCATAAGGTTGATAGTTTGTTGTAATCTAGGTGTAGGATCTTCTGATATTATTTTGTAAAATTTCTCATCAGATAGTAACTCTTGACATTGTGCGTGGTAGCCTTCTTTATTGAGAATAACAATGCCTCCGCCTTTATCGGCGGGTTTGATGATGATGTTTGGGTGTGTTTTTAGTTCATCCAGGGCTTTTTTCTCTTTGTTTGTGGTGTTCATAAAAGGTTTTTTCACTGTCTCACCAAGTTGGTTGATTTCCTTCATGACTGCTTGTTCAAACGCTTGGATCTCAATAGGGACTTGATGGGGCGCTGGACAGAAGGTCGACTTGGATCTCAGAGAGGTGTCTCCTCTGTTGGTATTATCCTCTCTATCTTGGAAGAATGCTTTCAATTTCAATGCTCTGCAAAAATGGTCAACTTCACTTTGTAGTTTGAAGATGTCCAATGGTGGAGTGGGTACGAAGCCTAGACCTTTGTTAAGTACAGATTCTTGTTCTGCTGTAAGAAGAGTATCAGAGATGTTGAAGATTAATGTGTCGTGCTTGTGCTCGGTTTGTCTTTGTTCTGGTTGGACATGCTCCTGGTTAGTATTTGCCTTTCTTGGTCTAACCAGGTCACGCCTCTCCTCCTTCCTCTCTGGTTGGATCGGCCTCTCCCTAAAAAAGACGGTTGTTGTTGAGAGAAGGGTCCCATATAGGGACCTAATGGAGGCGGTGCTGCTTGGTAAGGATTCATCCATCCTTGGTAATTTTGAACAAAGGGGTGGAAAAGAGGAGGTGGGAGTTGACCTATAGCTGGATTACGCCATATGTTTGGTCTGCGTCTCTGTTGGCGTCTATTGGAGCCTCTGTAGTTACGTTGTTGTGTAGTATCTTCTCCACTATAATCTGAATTGTTGGAGGAGTTGGCACTGGATTCGTTGTCAGATTGATAGGTAGGTGCCTCATAATCATCTTTAGAGTATGGATGCATTTTCTCAGTGGAAAAGCGTTTCAAATCCTTACTTAATTTTTGGATTTTGTTTTGCGTCAGATATTCCTTCGTCTCGTTCATGTCGCGATTGATCTCCTCTAATTTCTTTTTGTAAACGGTGATATGCACCATGTTTTTCAGTTTCGTCTCACTTAGTTGGATTTTAATCGTGAGGGCTTCAGTTAGTCTTGTCGCGGTTTTAATTATGAGGACGAGGTAGTCTCTGGTGCACTTCCATGAGATCGCTGACCAATCTTTTCTGAAGGCTAAATCTTGCAGAAAAATTCTAGGAGCATTATGGACCCAGAGGCCTCTGGGTGCAGCGTTGGCACGCAAATACTCCGTCATGATGACACCATGGATCGCGGTTTTTACCTGTTCCTTCTTGTCTTCGGATAGTGTTTCCCAATCATTATTTTGTGCTAGGGTTTGCGTTAGATCTCCATCCTGTAGGAAGGATGAGGGGGCAGCAAGGATGGCATTGATTTCATCCAAAGAGTAACTTAATCCTAAGTTCTCTGCCATTTTTGGATGGGAGGGGCGAGATAAGGTCAAGGTAATTGTTACCGAGATCTGATTATTCCTTGTAAAAACAGGAATAAAGGGAAGATTCCCACAGCTGTGCGCTGCTAAATATAATATAATCAAAGTAGGGAAAAAGAAGAGGCTGTGATCCAATCGGCTTCCAGCTAGTCATATATAATCAAAGGGGATGGATCACTTGTTACTGGCACCAGGGTTCAGGTGGCTGTGTCCGATATAGGTAAAAAACCCTCAATCACGTAGAATTATGTGTGGGCGGTATATCTTGGTTCTCCGCCTTTAGATACGTGATAGCATCATCATTGGGTTAGTTCCATGCATCCTCCAACCTGGAGGGAACCACTGAATTTTCCAGTAGTGATCAGGGAAAAAAATGATAAAATAAAAAGTACCTTCGCTCCAAGCGTGGCAGGCCTCTATGTCAGCAATTTTGAGAACATCTTCATATTAAATGACACTAACCCCTTCCTTCCAAAAATCCAGTTTTGGAAAAGGTATATAGATGATGTCATCATGCTCTGGGAGGGTACCAAAACTGACTTACAAGAATTCCACGACTGGATGAATACTCAAGACCCCTGCCTGAAGTTTACCTATGAGGCAGATAAGGACCACTTGGACTTCCTAGATCTAACCATTTACGTTGAAAATGACACCATCAAGACAAAGACCTTTTTTAAAACAACGGCCAAGAACAGCTTTCTTTCTTTCAATAGTTTTCACCCACGTCCACTACGAGAAAACCTGCCTTACAGCCAATTCCTTCGACTTAAAAGGAACTGTAGTGAACTCAGTGAGTACAAGCTGCAAGCACAAGACCTTGAGAACAAACTCAAGAAAAGAAACTACCCTGCAACAATAATCAGAAAATGCCAGAAGAGGGCTCGAAACCAGCCAAGAGAAAGCCTCCTGGAATTAACACCGCAAGCCACTACTACTGAGAAATTGACCTGTGTCACCACCTACAGTACTGTAACAAACTCAGTTAAAAAAATCATCAACAAAAATTGGCGCATCGTCACATCTGGCAACCTGACCTGGCCCAAACCCATGTTTGCTAATAGACGAACCAGGAACTACAAAGACATCCTGGTACACACACGTCCACCAGCTGTCAAATCAAATCCAAGTCCAAATACTCTGTGGTCCCTACCCCCAGTCACTGGCCACTTCCCATGCGGCAATTGTTCTGTCTGTCCTTTGACAGAAATTACCAAAACTATCATTTTATCACCTAATTTGACCTGGACGATGAAACAGCATACCAATTGTAACACGACACACGTCATTTACATGATAACTTGCCCGTGTGCTCTGAGGTACATTGGAATGACTTGTCGCAAGATCAAACAGAGAATATGTGAGCACCGAAGCAATGTTAAATGCGGACGAGGAACCACCAAACTGAGTACACACTACATTGAACATCCACACACTGTCAATGAACTGAGATGGGTAATTCTTGAAACGCTTGTATCCAAAACACCCAATGCAGAGAAACTACTCTTCCAAAAAGAACAAAGATGGGTTCATCGCCTCAAAACTAACATTAAGGGATTAAATGACGATATTCCTTGGCTAAGTATGTCATTATAAAAAGACTTTACGTCCCACATTTATTATGCTGACGTTTTTTCCTTTTTTCCTTCCTTTTTCAACTGTATTTATGAAAAACTGGCTTTTCCTCCCATCAGGGGAAACTCAGTCCTCCTGCTTTCTAAATACTACAATAGACAACAAATTAAACGGCTGCTTTAACATCTAGATCAACTACGGCATGTTCTGTCCATTTACCTCACTAGATAAAGTTTTTTCAGACACTGACACGGCCCGCAGTGGTCCCCTTTTCTACTTCCACAGATTTGCTATTTAAGACACACCCCTGGCTTCCACGTACACACAGGAAACCAGAGTCAGCACAAGTCGTAGCTGACATATGCGGTACGGAGCCCGATACTTCAACGCAATTATGAAGACACGTAATGTTATTCTGTTATTTCTCCTCCCGTAATGCTCGTTATTTCTTATCTTCATTTGCACAGTAATATCGCTGCCTGTATCTACGTACGAAGCCCGTACTGTGAAAACATCAGGTATTTTCTTTTTCGGTAGTCTAACTTATCGCTTATATTAGAAATGATTCCTCATTAAGCATGCTTAAATGTTGCAACTGTCGCCACTTAGCTACACGTGTGAGAATCAATAGCCGTAACCTTAGACAAACACGGACAGTATCGCCCCCGTTTTTAATGCATTTAGAGTCTCTTTGCTGACAAGCACGTAATTACTAACATCAAATACCATGTAGTCTGTACCACCCCCGCTTCATGAATAAATACTTGTATGTCTTACTATATCGTTATTTTCATAGGGTATTGTGTTTTTAAGGCTCTCCTAGTAAGAGCGATGGTTCGAAACTTCACTTGCAGATAAAAATGTATACCAAGTATATAAAGATTTGCCAATTATAGTTGCTTATGTATACCTTTGCAGCTCCCATGGCCCTTTTTTCCCCTTGGTATTACTAAGGACGCTCATATCCACTTTCCCTTTTGCCCCTATCTTCCCTTATCTGTATATAGGTACTACCCCTGACGAAGTCCATCAGAATTGGCATTGGAACTTCTACATGAAATTGAAAAGTATTCAATTCACACCTTTCACCTGTGGTCCTGAAGAAAGCTCCCTGACCCCCCATGGGCATTACAAGAGCTGAAACATGTCGACCGTTCACTATTTTTAATACCGCAGAGGACTCATAACACGTCCTAGCTGCAACTTGAACTTTTTAATGTTTCCCCGGCTCCTATCAGAATAAAGGCTTTTTTATAGGAAGCATGAGGAATATTCTATTTTAACTACTCACTCCACTTGAGCACTTCTCACTTTTTTATTTTATCATTTTTTTCCCTGATCACTACTGGAAAATTCAGTGGTTCCCTCCAGGTTGGAGGATGCATGGAACTAACCCAATGATGATGCTATCACGTTTCTAAAGGCGGAGAACCAAGATATACCGCCCACACATAATTCTACGTGATTGAGGGTTTTTTACCTATATCGGACACAGCCACCTGAACCCTGGTGCCAGTAACAAGTGATCCATCCCCTTTGATTATATATGACTAGCTGGAAGCCGATTGGATCACAGCCTCTTCTTTTTCCCTACTTTGATTATATTATCTTATAGATTCCTAATAAAAATACCAATTTCAACACTGAAAATGTAATTTACATGATCGCATGCCCTTTCAGATTGAGATACATGGGCACTATTAGAAAAATGCAAATTTGAATCAGTGAACATAGGAGCAATATACAATATAGAGAAGCAGTAGCATGACTTGCCAGTCATTTACTAGAATTCGCATACATAGAGAATGACATACACTGGGTATTGATATACAAACCATGGATTCAAAAAACAAATATGACCCCCCAAAACATCCTACTCAATAGGTAACAAAGAACGATTTATAAATTAGGTACTCACACCCAGGACTTAAATGATGATACCCTTTGGAATGTACTAAAATCTTGGATGAGATAATATGTTACATTCCATGCTGGTGCCTGTGGGAATACCTCTGAAAGATCTAATCAATGGACTAATGGTATAAGGCTTGGATCGGTTACTTATAATCTACGGGGATCTTACCTTTTTCTTATTAATGTTAATGTTGATACCATGCTTCATAACAAAATAACACTGGAAACCCAGAGGAAGAACGACCACGTTTCTGACTTTCTGATCATGGTTTTAAATAATAGCCGTGTAGCTGAATCTGAAAGTTATACAATACCAGGAATCCGTGACCAGAATAAACTAAAGTGAAAAAGCTGTTTAATTTGTTTTATCAGGCAACATAGGGGGATATTCTCAAGAACGTGTGTTAATCATCGCAAAATAAGCTTAACGCAACTTTGAATATCGCAGTATATTGCAGGAAAATAACGCCGTGTCAACGTAGTATTCTCAACCTGGCGGCACCATGCGATACTCACATGATAACGCACCAAATGACCACGTTAAAACAAACACAACGCCCAAAAAACGTGAAACACGAACGTGAAAAAAAGTTGCGATGTGGCCATTCACGATACAAAAATGAGCGATAACTAGCAACAGGCCTGCAATTCCCACGCGTCATGCGGGAGAATGCACTATAAAAGCAGCAAAAAAAACTCACCAAAACCAAAAACCAAGTGCAGAGGATAAGAACCCCACAAGCCCCATGGAGGACCAGCCAGGAACCCCATGCTAGGGGAAGGGCAAGGTGAAGAGGAAGAGAAAGACGCAGTTCAGTCTGCAGGAAAACAGGATCATCGTCACGGAGGTGATAGAACACTACCAACAACTGTTTGTCACCTCCACAGTGCCATTGGCAACACAAACGGAAATATGGCAGTCCATCGTTAACATCGTGAATGCAGTCGTAGTGTGGAGGAGGTCAATGGAGGAGGTCATGAGGCGCTGGTATGATGTGAACAGCCAAACCAAGCAGAAACTCGCTGCCAACCAGAAGGCAGCAATGGTGACTGGAGGTGGGAGCCCTGCGCCACAGGAGGATCTGGATAAGCTGGAGGAAATGGTGGCCACAGTCATCAGTGTGGAGACGGTGGCAGGAGTTGGGGGTCCGGACACAGGTCGATATGACCTAACCCAATAGCAACAGGGTGAGTAATGACCGGGGACTGGGGGCACGGGGGAGATGGGCACAATGGCACACATGCACAATTATGTGTAGCACACTGCACACCCACAATGATTGTGGAACATGTCCCTGATACCCTTGGCACACTGCAGCACACATAGAAACACCAAGTAGGCCCCGTCCACTATGTGCACAAAGGGCCCCCACTCCCTATCACCAATCTCACAACCTACCCATGCACATATGCTGAATCCAGCAAAGCAGCGGCTCTGTGTGCCACACTGACACTGCAAGTGACACTGTGTGACCAATAGCATGGCTGCAGTCAAAATACATGACATGGTGCACGACATGACACTGAGGTGGCCCAGTGTGGACCACAACCTCAAAGGAGCAGGTCACACCCTGACATATCCATATGCACAAACAACACCTGATGCCAACAACACATCTGCAGACAAACAATGCACATGAGTACAAAAACCGTCCAAGAGCACAAATTACTCAAGTTGTCAACATCTCAGCACCGTGGAAGCACACAAGTCAAAGGCACACCTCCTCAAAGGGATAAGGGGCCGCTGAATCAGAGCTGCAGGGGCGACTCTCCCACAATGCAGCACATACACATAGCAATCACAGCACATCAACATTGACGACAATGTGGTACAAAGTGCAACACTTTCACTACAGAACGGAGGACCCAACTGGTGCCGCTTGTGCGTAGAAACTGGCAAATCACATCTGCCATAGCAGGAAACTGTGAGATGACAATGTACGAGTACAACCTTACATCCATCATGTAGTCAAAATGTCCACTGTCTCCCATCAAATATCCAGCTCCTCCAAAACAGTCACAATGTATATTGTCATGCAGTCTGAATGTAAACATGTACAATTCGTCAACATACATGTTACACACTGTTAACCTGCACCTCCCGTTTACATTGCAGAGGGAAAATCAACACGTCCTGCAGAGCACACCAGACATCTCTTCAGTGATGATGACGAGGAGCCCCTGGCCATCTGCCCCGACACCCTCCAATGGCTCGTGGACAGCCTCCACACCCCACCTCGAGGAGCAGGGCAGCCCAGCTGCATCAAGGTGACCCCACCCCCTGCACAGCCCACACAGCAGGGAGCACCCACCATCACGGCTGGCTCCCAGCACCTTGTGGAAAAACACATGGCATTCCAACGCCGTGTGTTAGACTGCCAGAGGGGGCTGGCTGAACAGGTGCGAGTTGGTTTTGATCTTATGGCAGCCAAATTTGATGCCATATGTGGGTGTATGAGTCCCATCAGGGACCACTTACAGTCCCTAACGGACGCCCACATTCCCTACCATGCTCTACAACACTCCTTGGCTGACCTCGCTGGAGCCATTACTCAGATACAAGAACTGTCTAGTCAGTCGGGAGTTGAGACACATGCGGAGGACAATGGAGAACATGGAGCGGATGCAGGCTAGAAGGATGGCTGCCACGGATGTACACCAGCGAGATGTAGCTGGGATCTTCCATGCAGTGCAGAACCTCATCTTGCCATTGTTGCCACAGAGCCTGTCCCAGATGACTGCTGCAGGAACTTTGACACACACACCTCTGCCCCCTGATGTGTCAATGGCACCCAGTGAGGCAGCCATACCATCCCCACCCCCTGATGTGTCAGTGGCACCCAGTGAGGCAGCCATAGCACCCCCACCCCCTGAGAGAAAAAGCTAAATGGGGACACCAGAAGACGTCAGAACTAACAGAGAGACGGCAGCCCGCTTGACTCAACCGAGCAAACAAAGAAAGAGGAGAAAATCCCAGAAAGAAAAGACCCTGGTCCGAGAAGAGAAAAGGACCAAAGATGGTGGTCGCAAGCTGAACTACCCCCGAAAGAAAGACCCACACTCAGCCACGCACACGGTGAGCTCCACAACATATCCGTTCAAGTAAGGTCAGTGCAGAGGAAAACTTCACGTGATATCGCAGAAGTTACAACACCGATATACAGACAAACGAAGTTTCCGTTAAAATATCTGGCGAGAAACCGAAACTGACTTGGCTGCTGGGGGCCGCCATTTTGGGGAGAACAAAAACAATTCTGATGCGATAGGTTTCTTTGGGAGGTGGTCCCAAATCTTCATCATCAGAAGGAAGGTCTATTGGTGGAGTGGAAGAAGCCATTGGAGAAGTTTTAGAAGTAAACACCAAAGAAATTCTCAGTATTGCTCCTAAAAACGCAGCAGGTAGCTCTCCTCTGATGCAGCTGAGAGAATGACTAAAGAGGGTGGGGTCCTCCAAGTTCTAGAATGGAAAACCTTGTCAACCAATTAAATAGTTTCTTTCAAAGTCACTCAGGAGTCGCGCACCCAGCGAGCAACCAGTGCGCACCCAGCGCGACGTCGCGAAAATATATTTACCAATAATATAAGTTTATTACAAGTACAAATGTATTATGTATTACTTTTATAAATAGTTTAGATGATCTCTTGTTCTGATATGTATATTAAAGTTATATACATATAGTTTTTAAACATATTTTTTCTTATGGGAGTCACGCCCCTGGTGCGACCCTGCACGTATATGACATCACACGGGTCCCAGCAATGCGCATACGTTGCATACGAGGCACGCACATGACGTGATCCCATATGTATATGACATTACGCGGGGCCATGCACTGCGCATCAGTCGCATACCAATCACGCACATGACGCAATCCCATACGTATACGACGTTACATGGGGCCATGCACCCGTCCCAAACCAAATGCGGATCCTTCTCGACTTTTCCAATATGGCGGCTTGAACTCACGCAACCACCATGATAGGTGCACGATGGGTACGCAACTCCAATATTTTTTGAAAAAAAAAATATACATATATTTTAAAAGACATAGAACATTACATAATTAAATTAGAATAAAATATATAAAAAAAGATAGAATATTACAGTTATAAAATATCTTTTAAATAAAAAACTTGCAATTTTCAGAAAAACATAAAAGGTTGTATAAATATTAAATTTACAAATTAGCAATTAAAAAACCCTGGAAATTCACTGAAAAAAAACAAAGGTTTCAGGCCTGTTATAGTAAGAAATTAGCATTTAAAAAACCTTTGAAATTCACTGAAAAAAACATAGGTTTCCGGAACGTTATAGTTAGAAATGAGCATTTAAAAAACCTTAGAAATTCACTGAAAAAACCATAGGTTGCAGGGACATTATAGTTAGTTGGACATTTCACTCCTACAAAACCATACAAATTTCGCCGTTATAGTTAGTTCACCTAACTATAACTCGTGCCCCTGCAATGCACTGCTGATAATGTCACATATTACATCATTCATGACATGGTCATTGACATCACTGATGACATCACTGATGGCATCTCAAATGACATCACAGATGACATCACTGATGTCATCATCCATGTGACAATCTGATGCACATTCTCACACCCTAATATAACCTTTGATACACCAACTCTAAAAAACAGAATACCATTTTTGAAACCATAAACACACCAATACCAGATACTACATATCAAGTCACTGGTTCTTAGGTCTACACGCAGATCCACTCATTCACCCATACAATCACTCATACATGCTGTCACTCATCAATACAACACTATCATATACACTCATATACCTACACAGACACTCACACACCAGCACTCATCCAGAGTTACTCACACAGCTAGTCAGTCATGCAAATAATCAATCTCACTTCCATTTACTGACCTATACAGTTATACACACATCACTTATTCAAACAGAAAGAAACACATAATTACTCTCTTATACAATCACTGATACAAGTACACACTTATCCATACAGCCACTCTCACAATCACTGACTCTCACATATAGTCATTTATATACTCCAACTCTCACATACACTGTCTTTTACATATGTAGTTACTTGGACATGTACCACTGAGACATCCATTCACTCACCAACACACCCATACACACACTCACCCATCGATACAAGTGTTTCCACATGCACTCTTGAACCCATACACACAGTGAATCAACCACACAAATATCTATGCACAGACTCACACAACACCCACCCACCCACACACACACACACAGGCACCCATACAAATACTCAGACAACCAATTGATTACCCATATAGACACTCATGTAGATACTGACCAACCCATGCAGCAGCTTATACAACAACAGACAGACTGGTACAGACATTAGGATAGGATAGGATAGGATATATGTTTGTAGAGCGCTCGTATGCCGTGGCGTCTTGGCGCTAAGGGGTGAGAACCTAGTAAGGCCTATAGCCTGTAACATTCACCTATGTTGTAGCAAACAGCCAAGTCTTCAAGGCTCTCCTGAAAGCCAGTCTGTTAGGTTGGAGACGCATGGCTACAGGCAGTGAGTTCCATAACTTTGCCGCACGGTGGGAGAACGCTCTACCACCCCATCTTGCCTTCCTAATCCTGTCCAGGCGGAGAAGTCTCAAGGTACCAGACCTTAGTGATCGGGCAGGGATATAAGGTCTAAACAGTATGCGCATAGTCCTAGCACCTCCTCCATAAAAAGCTTTATGGACCAAACATAAGGCCTTGAATTCAACACGATGCTGAATTGGAAGCCAGTGCAAGGTTCGGATAGCCGCGGAGGTAGACTTGCCTCTGGGTATATCTAGAAGTAATCTAGCAGCAGCATTCTGCAATGATTGAAGCCTGTTCATTTGGGACTTATTGATTCCCAGAAGTAGGCCATTGCAGTAATCTAACTTGGAGAACAAGAGGGCTACTACTACTGATTTCTGTTGTTCCTTCCTAATGAAGGGAAAAATCTTCTTCATGGTTTTAATTAAGAAGAAACTTGGGCAGAGAAAGTTAAATTGCAATCAAAGATGACCCCCAAATTTCTGATCTTGGATGCAGGGGTGGGAAATTCCCCGGCTGTCATTGCCCACCAGGATGCGTCCCATCGAGGTTGCCCCTGGCCAAATTCAATAACTTCTGTCTTGTCAGTGTTTATTTTTAGGAAGCTATGGTTCATCCAAGATATAATCTCCTCCAAGCAGGCATGAAACCTAACAGCCGTGTTCTCTGGATGTTTAGCTATGGAGATTATGAGCTGAGAGTCATCAGCATATGATGTAAATTCAAAACCATGCCTCCTAATCAAACTGGCCAGTGGCAACATATAGATATTGAAAATGGTAGGTGACAGTGCGGAGCCCTGGGGGACCCCACAGGGCAGGTAGAAGCTCTCCGATTGCAGACCCTCCCAACATGATGAGTACAGGCCCCAGCTAGGCCCGCAAATACAAGGGTTTGCCCTCCTGTGTACGAAAACTAGAAGGAAGTTGGCACGGAAACTGCAAATACAAAGACAGAGTTTATTAACCCTTAAGGGTGGTCCTACAACCTACACAACACTCTTCAGTATTGCATAGAGTAGCACACAGAACTTGCGTACACGGTCCCCTTTTATACACAACAGAGGGGCTCATAAGTGTCATGCCCCGTGACTCGGATCAATAGACGATCCAGTATATAAGGATACTGGGCGCGTACGAACGCGCTTAGCGTTCTAGCTTGGAGTCCTGGTTTTGTCCGTGTTCCGTGTGCCTGACTTCCGGAGAGAGAGATTTCCTGTTTCCGGAGTTGTGTAACTTGGAGTTTGAACCTTCGCGGGTTCTGCCCGAGTATTTGGCGTGTTTGCAAAGACGCCAAGTAATTGTAGCAGCGAGCCCTTCTACACCTTTGCGGCTCGCTTTTGCTTTGCGTGTATTTGACTTCCGTCACGTGTGGCGGCATTTCGTGTGAGTGCAAGTCCTTTCCCTATCCTTGTGCTGCTCCTTTGTAGTGGCGCTCACTCCTGGGTGGCGGTGTTATGTATGTCTGCCTTCTTGTTATTTCTCTCAATCGCCGTGTCCTCCCCACTCTGTTCATTCCTCAAGTCCCCGCTCAGTGATTGAGGGTTTAGGAATTCACGGGGCCACTCGTCACATCACCCGATAGCCTACATTACTGTTTCCTTTCACTACTGGATCATCACGTCCCGAAAGCACCTGGCTTGCTGCTGGGGCCGCACACCATTTACTCCCGCATCTTCCCAGTCCAGCACTATCCCTACTCCTTTTGCCGTGGTGTTAGTCTCCTCTGAGACAGAAGACTTTAGTAACTCAAAGGGGACGCTAGCATGGACCACGATTCAAGGGCCGGTGTACGACTGAAACACGGTAACAGCGCTGTGCGCTCCTCCTTTCTTGTGTGCTTATGGTCGCTTTATATAGTGAGTGGAAGTAATAGTTATCGCTCTGTTTTTTCCCACCAGGTCTTGACCTACATCTGAATATATTCGCCTTGTAATCTGTCATTGGAAAATTCAAGGAAGGGATGTATGTTACCATTAGTGAGTGATAGATCTATAAGAAAGCATATGGTGAAATTGATGTTACAGTTAAAGAATACCCTCTGAATTGTTTCCTTCATGTGGTATAGGAACTCTTGGCCTGCTTATTCTACGCCTGCCCTCTCCTGAGTCCCTGTCCTTCCCAATAGAGGTGCCCCACCATCATACAAGAAGACAGGACCCCAGCGGTAGGTGGGCTTGGTAATGTGTATGGTTTGCAGTGCATGAGGAGATAAGGAAGAGTGATTAGGCCTTTTCTATTGCAGCGTCCAGAGAAGAGCTACCTCCTTGGTTCCACCACAGCCCTACCACTGAAGTCACACCCTCCTTCCCTTGTTTTGTTACCCTGTTTTCCCCTGGCGTGTCATCCGGTTCTCTAGGGTTTGATAGAGACGGAAGGCCGTAGGGGAAGACGGAGACTTACTCTTCAGATTCCTGACGCTCCTGCAGAAGATTCTGAGAACCCTTACAATAAGTGGGTGGATACAACATAGAGCAAAATTCATTACCATTTATGGACGTTTTCGATACAGGATCAATATATGGGCGGAGTTAACAATTTCCTGAGCCCGCGAAAACATGGTCAAACAAGGACTAACTGATAACAGATGTGGTCAAGTCTGGGCATGCGCCAGACGGACAAAGGAGCTATTTATAGACTGTTACTAGGCAGATTACAAGAGCAACTAGCGAAGAGGTAGGACTGTTCTCGTGCAAAGCACGTGGAGACATGACAATACAAAATGGAGTCCGGACATTATTCAACATAAGACAAGAAACACGTTTTGACTGTAGAGAATTCATGTCTTCAATGAATGCTTAATCATATCGCTGTTTTAGTTTTCAACAAACACAGGCTCTGCACTCTCCCATCCAAAAAAGAGGATAGGAGGGACAGCGCTGTCCCCCCAATACCCACATCTCGGAGCCGCTGAACCAACACCGTGTGGTTCACGGTGTCGAAGGCTGCCAACAAATCATGCAGAACCAAGACTGCATTTCCCCCTTGATCCATTGTTCTCCAGATCTCTTCTGTAACTACAATCAGGGCAGATTCAGTCGAGTGATTAGATCTAAAATCATGCTGAGTTACATCCAATATTTCATTGGTCTCGAGGTACTCAGTCAGAGTTCTGTTCATTGATTTTTCCAGGATCTTAGCCATTATGGGCAGGCCGGCAATCGGCCGGTAGTTCTTGAGCTCTATGGGGTCTAGAGTAGGCTTTTTTAAGATAGGCCTAATAGTGGCCATCTTCCAGCATGCTGGAAAACTGCCTGACTCCAGAATTTGATTGAATAATGGCGTTAGTACCTCCCCAATCCTATTTGCAACCAGGTGTAGTACCGTGGCCGGGCAGGGGTCTTTGGGTGATCCCGATTTTAAGGAGAGAAGTAGATCACAAACTTCCTCTTGACTAATCATAGGAAAGCTAATTAGTTCCCTCGAAAGTGGTCCCACATAGAGACTTGTGCGCCTGCTTCCAGACCCCAGTCAGAGAGTTATGCACCCAGTCACAGACCGGTCGAAAGACTTATGCTCCCAGCTGCATGCTGGTTAAAATAGTCATTTATCCACTGACATATTAAGTTATAAATTCATGCAGCCAGTGACATACACAGACTGTGCACAGACTGACAGACTTATTTGAAGTCTCATGCAGCTACTGATATGTCTTGTCAAGAGAGTCATCTACCAACTCAAATAGTACTCAGACAGTCATGCACCCACTGACATACCAACTCAGACACGTATGCACTCTGTCACAGATCTACTAATTTATTTATTTTTTACAGAGTGTTTTATAGCGCAAACTTGACCAAAGGTATCGGGTATCAGAGTGCTTTACATAGCACCAGTTGCGTTATATGAGGACTCATTCCTTTTTGGTAGGCACGGGGAGATTAAGTGATTTTTGCCCAGATTCACAGGATGTTCAGCATCATTGCTGAGACTCGAACCCGGTTCCCCAGATTCTAGGTCGACCGCCCTAGCCGTTAGACCAACTCCTCTCCTCATATACCCACTGACGGACTCACTTAGACACCCGCAGTCCCACTGATACCTATATATCCACTCACAGACCCCGTTAGAAAAACCCATTGATGCACCAACTCAGAGATGTACTCAAAGACCAATGCATGCACTCAAAGACCAACTAAAACATTGACGGATCCACAGAAACACTTAGTGAGACACTGATGCATTCAGTGAGAGGGCACTCCGACACTGATGCATTTACTCAGAATTCAACCTAGACACTGGCACACCCATTGAGAGACCAGCTCAGATATTCAGATAACCATTCAGAAGCCTAAACAGACACTAATGCATCCAGTCAGAAATCCACTTTGACACTCATGTATCCACTCACAGGTCCAGTCAAGCAGACACGCACTCAATTACAAATGCACTAAGGCACTCATGCACCCACTCACAGATGGACCAAGAGACTCATGCAACCAATCACAGACCCATTGAGACAATCATGCACCCAGTCACATATCCACTGAGACAGTCATGCTGTTAGTTACCGAACCACTCATAGACTCATGCACCCTCTCACAGATCCAGTCAAATACTTATACAGTGAATGGGAGACTTACTGAGATAGTGATGGTTAAGAAGATACCAATGGGTCCAGCAGCAAAGGCTGCTGGACTCCTATTATTGTTTTCTGTAGATCTCCTATTAGTGTTGTCAGTGTCTCTTTTAATTTTAAGCATGCTTTAATATTCCAGTGAATTCTACCATTTGATTTTTTTAAACTTACAGATTTATTTTTAAAATTCCATGAGTCTACTTCTGTTATGGTCACATTGATTTTACAGAAAATCAACATATGATCGCTGTAAGAGTTTTCTAGAACTTCAATATGGGACAGCATATTGAAGGTGTCAGCTGAGACGAATATATAATTGATAATGAACCACCGGATGACGATTTATGTGTAACCTGTGCTGATATATCATCTCCTAATCTTCCATTGGAAATTATTAGATCTGAGTTTCTCAAGCCTTCTAGTAAAATCAGGCCTCTTTTATCAATCTGGCTGTTATGCGGGAACATAGCTGAGGGAATTTTTAGAACTTCCACTTTAGAGGCATTTGAGAACAGCCCTAATCGATGATGAAAACATTGGCGTTCAAATCGCCAACCAATAATAAATGTGTGCAATACTCTCTTGACATAGTATTGGAAATAAAAACAAATAATTCCTTCAGGAGGAAGGCCTGGGAGGATCCTGGGGGGATGTAAGCATTTACAATTAACAATGTTCCTATACTTTAATAATTTTTCTTGAGATCTATCTTGATTGCCTCAACTAAGTTAGAAACATGAAAAAAAATCTTTATAGACCCACCTAAAATTAGTTCTGAGCAGTACGGCTAAGTCCCTTTTCACGTGACCTGTATTCACAGGGAGAGCAGGTCGTCTTAACACAGTACCGTCCCCATATGTAGAAGAAAATAATGCAGCATTGGTAGACTGGGAACTGGTGCGTTATCTCCTTGTGCGTCCAATATCTGATCACGTAAGTTCCTTGGTGACATTGATGAACCTCTTGTTTTTGCTTCAACTTGTCCTCCTACACCCATTACTGCAGTTGGATTGGGATTCAAGATCGAGTCTGAATCAATGCGCAGTTTCTTAGATTTTTTTTGTTTATTCTACGTAGCTTTTTCCTCTTTCCCATCTTCTGCTTTTGGTCAGTTTTATTTTTACTATTGATCTTCTTATAGTACTCACTGTTGACACGTAAAGGCAGTGGAAGGTTGAATACAATGACGAGGAAGTCTCAAGCTCAAAAAACCTTTGCAATGAGGAATGCTGAACTTTTCCATATAGATCCACATTTTCCTTACTCTTTTTATTCATATTAAAGGGTGCACCTGCCTGGGTGCTGAAGTCCCTGCAACTAGAGTTTGGTGCAGCATTCATTTGACATGCTTTAGTTGAGTTAGAACTGTGATGGAATTGAGGTGGGTACTCCCCTTTACAAAGGCCAGACTTACTGGAGGAATTGAGGGAGAAAGAGGTGGTGTTTCCGTTGAAACATCAGAAACAGAAGAGAGTCCAGAATGTAATTGGTATCGGTCACAGAAATTTTCATCAAGGCCAGTATAAAGGACAAAACTCTTTCGAGGCAGTGCAGGGATTCAGATAACAGAACCTTACTCCTTTGTTTATTATGTGATGAGTGTTAACTCAGGCTTAAGTTTGGAGTAACTGACACCCTTGAGTTTGATATAGAATTTCCAGTGGGAGTGCTACTAAAAATGTGTACCCCTGATACTTTCTTCTGGGTTAAAAGAAGGTGGAATATCAGTAAGTACTTTAGAGGCTTGAAGGCCATTCTTGGCTAAATCCATATTAATGTCTGGGAGGGTAAAACCTTCCAAAAGAGGGCCTTCCTCCCTGGTTTCTATATCTGTTTCAATACGAGACCGGCTCACACTATTTACACGTGTATTACTAATTTGGTTTGACGCATGAAACATTTCTATTTCCTCCTCAGCTTTTCCAGGTGGTGAATCAAGCATATTCTCTGTTGCAGCCACTTTGTTTAATCCTACCTCTTTTTTGGAGAAGAAGGTAGAAATAGCATTAACATCTTTTAGGGTATTTATCTGTATTGACATTTCCTAGGGGATTGGCTTTGGTCTTTTTGCAGGCACTTGTGAAAACAATTTCCCTGAGTACAGCTTATTAGCGGTCATGCCTCAGCTGTCTTCCACCCTCTATTGATGGTCTGTTATTAAAACTAAGAAAAACTGGTCGGTTATATAGGGTTATTCGAGAAGTTCATGCTCTGACTCTTCATTGAGCAGCTTATACTGGATTGAAAGGACGGGGTCGAGGCGAGAAGGGATAGTGTAGGAGCTGACTCATTGCTGGAGCAAGCCCCACCTACCATACTTTGGGTGCTTCTGTGCCAGCAGAGAGAGACGTGCCACTCTAAGCCTTGCCTACTTTCCCAATACCAATCTTTACGTGTTAAAAGGGCGCTTTTCTCATCGAGTGCAGTTACTTAGTCCCAAAAATGGAGATGTGGTCATAGGTGAACTAGTGACCATCAAAGGCAATGTGTATGAATCTCTGCTATTTCTCACTGTTCCAATTCTCCGCACCAATGCCGTTCTACTATGCAGCTGTTATGGACTTATCTCTGAGGCATCTAATAAATGGGAAGCCCAACAGGGTGTGAAAGGTACTGGAATTATCTTGACCTTAATACCACTGCTGTCTCCAATGCGGATGTCAGCCCACCATCCCCATTACTCAGGGCTGTTTATACTGTATGTGGAGGAAAAAATGGGCAGCAGGCGCAAAATAGGCCCGCAGGTGTGGGCTGGGGGAGCAATATCCTGGAAAACTTGTTGGGCAAAATTCAGGGTCTTTTATTCCTAGACCCTCACCTTCACCTCTGTCTTGGCCTGCTTGTCTGATTAGATTCAAGTGCTTATCACCCTTTGAACAACCACCTTATGCGTGCCATCACTCCTCCACTCCACTGTACCCTCTCCTGATGAAAAAAACACTGGCGCTGAGCTGAGAATCCAATCAGGTTACAAAACAGAGACAGATGAAGTCTCAAATCCATGTAGAACCCCTTGAAAACACCATTAAAAAATGTTTGAAAAGTGGGCTGCTGCTACAGCTATTGTAGTGGTGAGATGCGGGTTTACACAGTGAAGTGAACAAATAATTTGTACTAATTTTGTTCACTCTCTGTGAGTAAAAAGTGAAACCACTAATCCACTGGATCTGGGAGGCAGTTAAGGGGGAGGTTGGGCACAGAGCAGGAGCTCACTGGGACGGACACAAGCCACTCCCAGACCTAGCTGGGCCACTTCCGCATGGGGCTCACTCTCAGCGATACTAGCTACTACCCACGCGCTCGCCTCCCACTCGGCTCAGCTCCTCCCATCCTTGTGACCAAGTCCAGACCATAATCTTCTCTTTTTTCTGGCCGGTATGCCATGCCGTGGCTGTTCTCAGCTTGCAACAGCCCGTGTTTCTCCTTGGCGCAGCACGGCTCCTCGGCACGGCTCTTCAGTTCCTCGGTTTTGCTTGGTTCTGCAGCTCTGTGGCCCAGCCCCGCTCGCTCTTTCTCTTGTGGCATCTGTTGTCACAGTCCTGCGCTCAATACTCTTTAACAATTGACCACTGAGCAGATTTAGATGGATGTTTGGAAAGGTTGCAAAGCCAACTATTCTAAATAAACAACTATAAGGAAATGTGCAAAGAACACAAACCACAAAACATTAATGGCTGATATGGAGGGTTGCAAGAGCCAGAAATTATTTGGGCCTTTACATTATACAATTTTACAGTGACAGAGCATATGTCACACTGAACAACCTTTATGATGTTGAAGAAGTTAATAGTGCTAAATATCAGTAACAGGAATTTCCTTGAAGAACCAGAACTCCAAAAAATGGTTGCATGTCACAATATCTAGGCAGAAATATCATATAACACATCTAATTTCTTAGATGTTGTTTACAAAATTATAATCTTCATTTTGGCTGCAAAGGTTCAAATATTAACACAAATGGACTGGTATTTTTTTAGAACAATATTGAGGAAGCGTAGGAATCTGACGCATTCTCAGGTTTAAAAATCTTTGTAAATCTGGAGATGCTCATTATCCATGGGTGTTGCATGGAAACACCCACAGCAACACCAATGGAATGCCCCTTTCACGCAGTGTTCTGCGTAAATGTGCCACATATTTACAAGGCCATGAAAAGCCACTGGAAGTGGCTTTACGTGGCCTTGTAAATATGCTGTGGCACATTGGAGCATCAAAAAAGTGATGCTTCTGTGGTGCAAAAATGCCACAGGGGCCTTGTAAATGAGGCCCTCAGTGCTTTAAATAGGCCGGTACTTCAGTATGTTTGCATTTTAGGAACCTGTGACATACACCCTCAAATTATTATGGAAGTATGTTGATAAGTCTAGCTACCATGTTGGTCCTGGTTATGATCCTATAAAGCTCACTTTGGGGCTGAAACGTCAACAACATCAATAGTGGACTGATATTGACTGAAATGATTTACATACTTTACTCTAACTTTGAGTTATGTTGTGATAGTTGCATCAACTATCCGCCCCTAGTATTGTATATACTGTATAGACCCTCCATTTGTCCCACCAGCTCTCTTCCATCTCCTTTGACACGAGGACGGGCCTCAACGTAACCACCAGATGCCAGAGCGGCATAAAGATATGGATGGCGTCCCGCAGTGCGGGACCCTCCATTTGCCACACAAGCTTTCTTCCATTGTCTTCTGCATTAGGAGAGGCTGCAACATTACCACCAGGCGTCGGAGCGCCATAAAGCTACGGGAGGCATCCCGCAGCGTGGGACCCTCCATTTGCCGCACCAGCCTTCTTCCATTTCCATCAGCGTGAGGGAGCACTATTTCATTAACCTAATGAGAACATTTAATCTATATAGTTTTTACATGGTTCATATTTTTATGTAACAGGTTTTTATGAATTGATCAAATACTATCCTTTGAAAAGAAAAAACAATTAACTTTTATATGTATATCTTGCTAAGAATGTACACATGAACTTTGCACTTTTATGGTCTGATGACCGAAATAAAGTTTATTGATGGCATATACTGTATTCAGCAATTGCGCTCTTCACACACTTATGCCACTTCACACTATCTCTGCGCCTTGTTTTTGTTGGTGCATTTATATTTCAAATCAGAAAGCATGAGCTTGTCATACTGATGTAATTACTAGACAATAAATGGTTTCTGTATCTCATACAAATATTTGTACATATCTTACCAGCCAAGGGAGGTCACTATTAACAATTGGCATCATATATCTGGCAAATGCTGATAAAGAAAAGGAAACCACTATGGACCTCCTATGCCTCCCAAAGTCCAATCCACATGGATGCCATCTCGTTAATAACTGGGGAATTAAATGCAAATCTTCATCAAGTGAGAGATGAACCAGTGTGGCAACAATCCAAGGATTTTTATTCCAAAATTTCACCAAAGATTACACAATTCTAGAAAATCGACCAAGAAGGAAAATACTTAGCAAACAAATTGAATAACCTAGGCCAGTGAGTTTCTTAATGGCAGGATTGTGATGGACCAACCTGCGCTATACACCCACACATCACACCAAAGACTAGCTATGCTGTACTATATGTGGATTTCCATTACCCAGTTTCATTAGATAAAAGTTTAAAGTAATACCCAACATGGGCATTGACCATGCTTGGATGTCATGTACATGTAAATGGGGTGACCTTGGATCAACAAAAAATATTAGGTACTGTTCTGCTCGATTTTCCCGGCCTTCTTGTGAGGAAAGGTGATTGAATGTGACTTCAGTCTCTTACCATTCAAGTCTAAGGGTTAGAGTAGTGAATGGAGCCTATTTACTAGGCACTTCGACATGATCCTGTGCTCTTCCCCATAGATCAGGGCTTGCACACATAGCCTAGGGGATAGATTCGTTAGTATTAGGGATAACCTGTCCTGTAGTGAGGGTATTTCATGGAGCCGTGCTGAATTCAGGCCTGGTAGGCCTCAAACGGGAGAGACTCCATCTTTCTTTCTGCTCCGGCAGCTTGGGATGCTTCTAGGTCAAATGTAATGTTTTAGTTATGAGGTGTTATTCGCTTGGAGAGAACCGGTTCAGGCCGGCCCTTATCGAAGGATTGTATTTTTCTTCATGCCGAAGACACTACATCAGGCCGGCCGGCTGGGAACGTGTCCTAGGTACGGGGAGGTACAAGAATTTGGTGGGCGGCAGGTTACGGGCCGGAATTTTCCATGAGGAAACGCACCTCTATATTAGTGAAAGTCTGAGGCAGTTACATGTTCAGTCCGTAGGCGGCATCTAGCCGTTAGCAGTAAAGCTAGTACTTATTCCAGGGAAGACAGACGCCATCTTGGAGGCGGAGAAAAACCGAGAGACAGATACTCTCCTAGCAGAATAGCCAGAGAGGAGAGAGTAGCCGATAAGGAAGAGGTCCCAGTGACTCGGAGAAGGGTGAAGGGAACAGCGCATAGTGGTGCAGACGTGTATCCGTGACTGCGGAGGTGTGACTTCCAGGCGAGCCGAGGCACAGACGAGAAGGGAACCTAGATGACCACTGAGTGCAGGCTACACACTACTAAGGTGATGTCGACCCTTTCTTATTAGAGTGCACAACTTAATCTTTCACTTTTCTTTGCAGGTTATGTGTTATATTGTAATGTTATGTGATTGCGTATGTAATGAGTAATAAAGTACCCAGTTTGTAGTGAACCAACATGTGCTGCGTGTTCTTGTATGAGAGGGTAGCCTATTCTTCTAGTCAGCTGCGGCTACATGAACAGATGTTAACCCTGATCAGGTAAGTGGTAACTGAATAAGCGAGAGAGGAGCCCCTCGAACCGGAGAACAGGCTATGCTCGAACTGGCAGTCCTTGTGTGATCTGATGAATAGTGAGACTGATTCCCTTTTTATATGTTATGGTGATCATAGGATGAACTGTCGTATGAGACTGCCGTCTGGGTAGAGAGGTCTGGATTCGTATGGGATCGCGAGGCCGCCACTTGTGATACTGTCGTATGGGCAGAGAGGTCTGGATTCGTATGGGATCGCGAGGCCGCCACTTGTGCTGAGACTGCCGTCTGGGTAGAGAGGTCTGGATCCGTATGGGATCGCGAGGCCGCCGATTGTGCTGAGACTGCCGTCTGGGTAGAGAGGTCTGGATTCGTATGGGATCGCGAGGCCGCCACTTGTGATACTGTCGTATGGGTAGAGAGGTCTGGATTCGTATGGGATCGCGAGGCCGCCACTTGTGATACTGTCGTATGGGCAGAGAGGTCTGGATTCGTATGGGATCGCTAGGCCGCCACTTGTGCTGAGATTGCCGTCTGGGTAGAGAGGTCTGGATCCGTATGGGATCGCGAGGCCGCCGATTGTGCTGAGACTGCCGTCTGGGTAGAGAGGTCTGGATTCGTATGGGATCGCGAGGCCGCCACTTGTGATACTGTCGTATGGGCAGAGAGGTCTGGATTCGTATGGGATCGCGAGGCCGCCACTTGTGATACTGTCGTTTGGGCAGAGAGGTCTGGATCCATATGGGATCGCGAGGCCGCCGATTATAAGAGGTCTTGGTATGTATAGTAGGAATTCCCTGTCCTTAGGTGGTAGATATATGTGGTTACCTATTGTAAATAGGCCCTAGGGAGGGGGAGGGGGTAACGTTCTGGCTGGGTTAGTGAGGCTCTGATGAGCGGGTTCTATCTGATCCGAAAACCCAAGCAGAACATTTGGCGTCACGAACCGTTTACGAAACCTGTGTGCATTGTGGTTGTATCGTGTTTGCTTTCGGCGCGTGCGTGGTTTCGTTTGTATATTATTTGTATATAATTTTGTGTATAGTTTTTTTTCCTTTCTTTTCCGAGATGTTTTCTAGAAAGTCGAAATCTACTTTTAAGTTGCCCGTTGATATTCCCGGCTGGGATTCAACGCCTTATGAAGCCTTAGCCCGTGAGTGGGCTGATTCTACTGGTTTGAGTGAGAATTGGAATTCTTTTTTGGAGCTGGCGGAGCCGGCTAATGTGATTACTTGTTTACAGAAGGCACCGGTATCTAAGGGTGATGAGCTTCCCGTTTTGGGGCGCAGAGGTTGGATTGTTCTGTCTGCGTACAGGATTCTGCATGAGAGGTTGTTGAAGTTACAGAAATTGCATAAGGATGTGGAAGCGAACTTTTTGAGATTCAGAATGCTCATACTTTGTTGCGGTGTCAAAATAAGTTGCTTGCTGACAAACTTGAGACGTACCAAACTATTGCCGAGAGGGTGGCTGTGCGAATTGCTCGTTATAAATACAAGAATCGGCGTGGTCGGGTTTCGACGCGAAAGGTGCGTCTGGTCGTGGCGAAAGCCGGACTGGATTGGAATCCTGATGAATGGGATGGTAATATCTGGAACTCGAGTGATTCTCGTTCCTCGGGTGAGGAGTCTGCCAAGCGCGAGTCCTCTCGCTCCGGCCGTGATTGTATGTCTGCTTCTTGCGCCTCTGATGGTGCACCCCGTGATTGCGCTCGTCCTTTGAGTGGGGTCGATGCTTCTTACACTGATTGTTCCTCTACGTGTACTGATCGAGCTCCTTGTGATGCTCGTCCCGCGGTCTCGGTGCATCCAGTTTTTCGGCGGAAGTTGCAGCAGGCTCCTGGTGCTCCGAATGGTATTGCTTTAGACTCTTTGGAAGATTTTACTCAACAAGAAATTAGTGATATTTTGCAGCGATTTCGGCAGCGAGCTGGTGAGACCTTACTCACATGGATGGTGCGCCTTTATGAACTGGGCGCTGCTGGCATTATGTTGGATGCTGGCGATTGTTTGAAGTTTTGTTCCTTGAGTTCAGATTCTACTGTACAGGATCATTTTCGTAACTTTAATGGTGGTGGTCAAATTACTTTGCTTCAATTGGCGACTGAGGGTTGTAATCAAAAATATCCTACTGAGTCTGACTGGCCTGTGAATGACAAACCGTGGTATACTTTGCGTGATGCTGCGCAACGTCTCAAAGAGGAGGTGATGAAAACGGCAATTTTTCTGAATACTGCTGACAGGTTGCTTGATGGTTTGTTGCCATCTTCTGTGCGGAATCGTATTATCCGTTCTTCCCCTGTTGCTTATAAGCAGGTCATGATGACTTTATTGATTAATCAGACTGGTAACATATTATCTATGGTGCTGGAATCGGTACGCCAACTCGGTGAGTTGGGTGAGTGGTTTAAACCTGAACGGCAGTCCCGGCCTGACACTCGTACTCCTGGTGACAATAAACTTACTAGACGTGATATGTTTTTTGGTCTTATGGCCGATGGTGTGCGGAAGGAGGACATTGACGGTGAGACTACTTCTCGTTTGTGGGAAATGTTTCGCAAACGTGGCTTGGATCGAAAGGAGGGTGCCCGGCGTGTTCGGACGACTGAGTGTGATCGTGGTTTTTCTGACGGTAGCGGTGATGACGACCGCCGTGGGCGCTCTGATCGTCGTGATGATCGATGTTATGTACTTGATTTGTCCCCCCGTCGTGAGAGAGACAGAGAGAGAGAGGGGGAAAGAGAAAGGGGGAGAGATGATTATGTTAACAGCAGACGTAGAGATGATAGGGATCAATCCCCTGAGTTGAGAAGGAGAGAGGATCGACACAGATTGGCCGATCGAAACCCGCAGTACAATGCAGAGGACAGGAATCCATTTCGTAATAGAGATGGATATGAACAGGAGGTATCGATACCTGAGAAACGTGAGAGTCTTTATCCTGATTTATCCTGGTACACAGAACGCAGTAAAAATGACTAGGAAATAGGTCAAGCTCCAGTACACAGATGGGCTCACAGAGATAATAGACCCTATGTAGATATTGATATTTATTGGAGACATCGTAATGTCCAAAAGGCCCGAGCATTGGTAGATACAGGAGCGGAGGCCACTCTTATTCATGGAAAATCAAAGAAGTTTAAAGGTCAGCCTTTTCCAATTACCGGATTAGGTGGAAAGGAAACTCCCGCAGTTCAAACTTTACTTGAAATGAGAATAGGTAGAATTCCTAGAAAAGAATACTCTGTATTAGTGGTGCCACTCTTAGAATTCATAATTGGAATTGATATTTTGAAAGGAATGACTTTGCACTTAGATGATGGATGTTACCAATTTGGAACTAAACATTATATATCGTCCAGGCCTGTACGGGTTGGTCGTTTAAGAATGCCCCCCATAAAAGTTCCCCAGGCGACAAAAGTGGTTTGTCAGAAGCAGTATCGTATTCCAGGTGGTCATGAAGAGATTAGTACCACTATTCAGGAGTTGGTGGATGCAGGAGTTATAACCCCAGTTACTTCTGCTTGGAATAATCCTGTTTGGCCTGTACGTAAGAGTGATAATTCTTGGCGCATGACTGTTGATTATCGAGAATTGAATAGACACACACCCTCTTTGACTGTTGCAGTACCGGATGTTATTACCCTAATTGAAAGAATCCAAAAACATCCAGGTACATGGTATGCGTCCATTGATATTGCTAATGCTTTCTTTTCGATTCCGATTGCCCCTGAGTGTCAGGAACAATTCAGTTTTACGTGGAACGGGCGTCAGATGACGTTTAGAAGTCTTCCCCAGGGCTATGTGTATAGTCCTACGATATGTCACCGGCTGGTGGCAGAGCAATTGGCTGAGGTACCGGTTCATCCGCAAATTCAGATATGTCACTATATTGATGATATTTTGATCCAAGGCCAAACACAAGAGGAAGTTCAGACCCAATTGGACAGAGTCATTGAGTGCCTGCGTGAGAAAGGTTGGGAAATCAACCCGGATAAATTACAAGGTCCGTCCCAGGCTGTGAAATTTTTGGGTATTAATTGGCATGAGGGGCACCGAGAAGTGATCCCTCAGGTTAAACAGAAAATTCTTGATTTTGCAGTTCCGAGGAATAGGAAAGAAGCCCAAAGCTTCATTGGTTTGTTTGGTTTTTGGCGCCAGCATATTCCTCATTTGAGTCAAAAATTGGCCCCTTTGTACCATGTCACTCGTAAAAAGAATGCATTTGAATGGGATAAACCACAGCAAGATGCGTTCAGTCTGGCAAAAGAAGCAATTCAGCATGCTCTGGATTTATGGCCTGTATGTGATGGTGATGTGGATTTGAATGTGTCTGTACAAGGCCTTTATGCGAATTGGAGTTTGTGGCAGAAACAAGGCAAGAGTAGAGTACCGTTAGGTTTCTGGACCAAAAAGTTACCTGATGCTGGTGAGCGTTATACACCTTTTGAGAAACAGTTACTTGCATGTTATTGGGCTCTGGTGGATACCGAGCAATTGACTTTGGGACATGATATAGTTTTGCGACCTGAAATTCCTATCATGCAGTGGGTTATGAGTTCGCCGAAAACTCACCGAATTGGACACGCTCAAGAGGCGAGTGTGATTAAATGGAAATGGTATATACAAGACAGGGCACGTGTGGGACAAAAAGGAGTTGCATCTTTGCATGAGCAGGTGGCGCGGGCGCCATCGACTGAGATTGAGAGTGAATGTTCCGTACCTTTAGTACAGGAGTCTCCTGTTAAGTGGGGTAGACCTTTTGATGATTTGTCCGCAGAGGACAGAAACCATGTCTGGTTTACGGATGGTTCAGCAAGGTGCATAGGGACGAAACGGCATTGGAAGGCGGTGTCCTATAATCCGATCACACAAAAATTGCTGAGTACAACTGGTGAGGGTAAGAGCAGTCAATTTGCTGAACTCTATGCTGTTTATCAAGTTCTGAAACAAGAGTTACCTGGCACATGTCATATTTTCACCGATTCTTGGTCTACTGCCAATGGACTGGCAGTTTGGTTACCGACTTGGCATTCCCATAGTTGGAAAATCCATTCAAAAGAACTGTGGGGAAAAGAATTATGGCAGGAGATTTGGGAAATGCTCCCACAGAGTACTGTTACAATCTTCCATGTGGATGCTCATACCCCGATAGACTCATTTGACAAATTCTTTCATAACATTGCAGATGAGAAATCTAAAATTGCTGAGGCAGTGGTGGACAGGCAAGATTCTGATATTGCGGGATTGGCGAAATGGGCCCACCAGAAAGCAGGACACTTTGGAGAGAAAGCCACTAGCAGGTGGGCTGCTGATCGAGGAATTTATATTCCCCTAGATTTAATCAAAAATGTTATTCTACATTGTCCCATTTGTCAGCATATCAGGCAGCGCAAAGTGCCCCAAATTGTTAAAGGTCATTTACATCGCGGGAAATTGCCCGCTCAAATTTGGCAGATTGATTACATCGGTCCACTTCCTATGAGTAGGAATTGTCAATATGTTTGCACTATTGTTGATACATACAGTGGCCTGTTGGTGGCCCTTCCCTGTAAGCAAGCTACCCAATTGAATACTATTAAAACATTGGAATTGATTATGATGTATTATGGTGTGCCATTCCAAATTCAATCTGATAATGCATCCCATTTTCGTGGAAGATTGGTACAGGAATTCTGTGTGGAAAACAATATTGAATGGGTGTTTCATATACCATATTATCCACAGGCCTCGGGTCTTGTGGAGAGGTTGAATGGCCTGCTGAAAGATCAGTTACGTAAATTAACAGATGACAAGTATAAGAATTGGCGAGACTTTTTGCCTCAAGCGCTATTGATTTTGAATAACCGTCCTTTTCTAAATGCTGAATCCCCACTTATGCGTTTGTTTCCTCCGAATGTTGATGCTAAGCCCAATGAAATCAGAGAGACTGTGATGTACTGGGAAATTACTCCCGGAGCTTTGGCTCCATGTAGAGCGACCCCAGGGTCGGCAGGTTTAGACTTGCATGCCATGAATGACACCGTTATAAAAAGTAAGAATCAAGTCATCATTGAAACTGGTGTTGGTGTTCATATACCAACTGGGAATTTCGGATTAATCGCCCCTAGATCGAGGCTGGCTGTAAAAGGCGTTCAGGTGCTTGGAGGAATCATTGACAGTGATTATCAGGGAGAGATTAAGGTGCTCCTGCTGAATAGCAGTGAGGTTGACTTACTGATACATCAAACTGACCGAGTGGCTCAATTGCTAATAATGCCTGTTTTCAGTGGTGAGATCACAAAAGGCACTGCCCCAACGTTGCTAACTGTACGAGGCCAGAAAGGTTTTGGCTCCACAGATAATCCTGGGGCCAGAGTTTAGGTGCAGTCGCCTAAGAATCCCCCTGAACAAGCAGAGGTCATTGCAACCGGTCAAGACAACAACATTTTAGTTATGAGACCAGGGAAAGATAGCTGGGAAGCAGTCCCGGCTGACAAATGTTACTTACGAGAATGAATAATGCCTGTATTTGATTCTCTTTCAGATCATTCTTTGGACTGTTGCTGCAGGATGTGTCGGCGTTGGACTCCTTTTGGGCTGGTACGACGAGAGAGGAGGGATCCCATCAACCCGGGCTGAGTTGAGAACCCGAGTGTCGCGTTCCTTCGCTGCGTGGGATTCGTCGTCGAACTTTTGGACTACGTTAGCCAAACGAGTGACTAAAGCCCCTCATTTCTGCTTGACACCGATGAGATCGGTGACTGACATTCTAGCGACTTGTTTAGTTGCTGTCCCTGCTTCATTGGAGACTTTGACTCATATTTTCAATATATCGAATGCTCGCCCCAATGTTCTTCTGGGCGATTTTGCTACCCATGAGTATTGCCCCTTGTGTACTGTACTGTCAGACCCGATACCCCCCATCCAGTCCCAAATAGTTACCTATAATATCACACAGGGTGATTTGTGTTTTTTCCTTACTTGTGATCCTAGTGCGATTTCTGAATGTATGCGTTTAAGATTGAAAGGTGCCACTTCATTCACCGCTCATGAACGAACTTTGTGCCTTCAAAGGACACCGAAAACATGAACTTCTGTTCAGAATAACATGACTTGCAAGAGTTTGGTAGTTACCCCCAGTCATTATCGCACAATGTTACTACCTGCCGGATGGCTTTTCTCATGTGGTAATACTTCCTGGCCATATATCCCCGCAAATATTTCTGGAGGCCCTTGTGCCATTACTAGACTGAGCTTGTTAATGTTTTCATCACATCCGAATGCCAACTCTCGTGTGATTCGAGATACAGTGAGGTTACAGGAGGATTGTGACTCATCTTTGCATTTATATTCCAAGTCTGAATACCTTAGCCTGGCTATTTCAATTGTTGGTGTTCCTGCTTTGGCAGTTTATAATGCCAAATCTATTGGGAAAATGGCCTGATGGATGGTAAAATCCATTAATCATACTTCTACAGTCCTGTCTGACATGCTATTAGACGCCCAGGGTGAACGTAGAGCTATCTTGAAAAATCGAGCGGCCATTGATTATCTTTTGCTTAAACATGGACACGATTGTTCTGATTTTGAGGGTCTTTGTTGTTTTAACTTGTCTGATCATACAAAATCCATTCAAGCTCACATTGATAAACTACATGACTTGACAGAAGAAGTTAGAAAACACATTGACCAGGGCTGGTTTGACTGGCTCTTTAATTGGTTACCTGATTTGCATATGTTACGTCAGATATTAGGAGGTATTCTGATTACTATCGGCATTTTGATTTCTATCTGTTGCTTTATTCAGTGTATTCCTTCACTACTTCAATTCTGCACACCTGGTACTAGACATAGATCAGTTAGTTTTGTTTCATATTATTCTTCCACAGATATTAGTTCTGTTTAATGAATGTATAATAGACTGAAGTCAAGGGTGAAATGTTCTGCTCGATTTACCCGGCCTTCTTGTGAGGAAAGGTGATTGAATGTGACTTCAGTCTCTTACCATTCAAGTCTAAGGGTTAGAGTAGTGAATGGAGCCTATTTACTAGGCACTTCGACATGATCCTGTGCTCTTCCCCATAGATCAGGGCTTGCACACATAGCCTAGGGGATAGATTCGTTAGTATTAGGGATAACCTGTCCTGTAGTGAGGGTATTTCATGGAGCCGTGCTGAATTCAGGCCTGGTAGGCCTCAAACGGGAGAGACTCCATCTTTCTTTCTGCTCCGGCAGCTTGGGATGCTTCTAGGTCAAATGTAATGTTTTAGTTATGAGGTGTTATTCGCTTGGAGAGAACCGGTTCAGGCCGGCCCTTATCGAAGGATTGTATTTTTCTTCATGCCGAAGACACTACATCAGGCCGGCCGGCTGGGAACGTGTCCTTGGTACGGGGAGGTACAAGAATTTGGTGGGCGGCAGGTTACGGGCCGGAATTTTCCATGAGGAAACGCACCTCTATATTAGTGAAAGTCTGAGGCAGTTACATGTTCAGTCCGTAGGCGGCATCTAGCCGTTAGCAGTAAAGCTAGTACTTATTCCAGGGAAGACAGACGCCATCTTGGAGGCGGAGAAAAACCGAGAGACAGATACTCTCCTAGCAGAATAGCCAGAGAGGAGAGAGTAGCCGATAAGGAAGAGGTCCCAGTGACTCGGAGAAGGGTGAAGGGAACAGCGCATAGTGGTGCAGACGTGTATCCGTGACTGCGGAGGTGTGACTTCCAGGCGAGCCGAGGCACAGACGAGAAGGGAACCTAGATGACCACTGAGTGCAGGCTACACACTACTAAGGTGATGTCGACCCTTTCTTATTAGAGTGCACAACTTAATCTTTCACTTTTCTTTGCAGGTTATGTGTTATATTGTAATGTTATGTGATTGCGTATGTAATGAGTAATAAAGTACCCAGTTTGTAGTGAACCAACATGTGCTGCGTGTTCTTGTATGAGAGGGTAGCCTATTCTTCTAGTCAGCTGCGGCTACATGAACAGATGTTAACCCTGATCAGGTAAGTGGTAACTGAATAAGCGAGAGAGGAGCCCCTCGAACCGGAGAACAGGCTATGCTCGAACTGGCAGTCCTTGTGTGATCTGATGAATAGTGAGACTGATTCCCTTTTTATATGTTATGGTGATCATAGGATGAACTGTCGTATGAGACTGCCGTCTGGGTAGAGAGGTCTGGATTCGTATGGGATCGCGAGGCCGCCACTTGTGATACTGTCGTATGGGCAGAGAGGTCTGGATTCGTATGGGATCGCGAGGCCGCCACTTGTGCTGAGACTGCCGTCTGGGTAGAGAGGTCTGGATCCGTATGGGATCGCGAGGCCGCCGATTGTGCTGAGACTGCCGTCTGGGTAGAGAGGTCTGGATTCGTATGGGATCGCGAGGCCGCCACTTGTGATACTGTCGTATGGGCAGAGAGGTCTGGATTCGTATGGGATCGCGAGGCCGCCACTTGTGCTGAGACTGCCGTCTGGGTAGAGAGGTCTGGATCCGTATGGGATCGCGAGGCCGCCGATTGTGCTGAGACTGCCGTCTGGGTAGAGAGGTCTGGATTCGTATGGGATCGTGAGGCCGCCACTTGTGATACTGTCGTATGGGCAGAGAGGTCTGGATTCGTATGGGATCGCGAGGCCGCCACTTGTGATACTGTCGTATGGGCAGAGAGGTCTGGATCCGTATGGGATCGCGAGGCAGCCGATTATAAGAGGTCTTGGTATGTATAGTAGGAATTCCCTGTCCTTAGGTGGTAGATATATGTGGTTACCTATTGTAAATAGGCCCTAGGGAGGGGGAGGGGGTAACGTTCTATTGGGTTAGTGAGGCTCTGATGAGCGGGTTCTATCTGATCCGAAAACCCAAGCAGAACAGGTACTCAATCAGAAACAGAGCTCATCAAAAGATATGAAATAGAAAATAATCAAAGGAAAGATAAAAGATTATCTGGAACAGCAAATATAATAATAAACAATGGTTATGCACCGTTGCCAGGTCGGCTAAACTAATGACTGCACTGTTATCCCTTTTATCAGAGGCAGGGAAACAATGCTCCCATATAGATAACATTCTAGGCCTCAATGCATGAGGGAAAGACATCAGGGATCTCAAAAGGTTATTAAATAAGGTTCTCAGATGCCAGACTAACAAATCTAATAAGCAATAAAAGAGAAAATAAAAGCTATAAGAAAGTATTACAGAAAGTTGCTCTGGGAAAAAGAGACTAACAGAAGAAAGAACATGAAGTTGTAAAATAAAAAAAAACTGAGGAAATTCTGGTTTATGGTTAACCAGCAGGGATCGACGAAATCCTTGTCTATGTCCTTAAATATAACTGCAGAAAACTGGGCTAGTCCCATCAAAAAAACTATACATGGATAGTAGATTATTAACACCCTATAGACAGGAAGTAAGAATTCTGCAGGAGAGTTTACCAAGCTATGACTAACTGGCCAAATGGTGGAAAATGCATGAAAAACATCTGTCCCTAGGAGTTCCAGGGCTCAATGGCATTCTTACACAGATTTTAACACTAGAATGGGTGGAAGTACTTCTACCTATTTTCAAGAACTGCCTGGACACCAACACCATCTCAGACAGCTGGAGAGGCTCCCAGTTAGTACCCATACAAAAAAAGGAAACCTGCAACCTCCCAGAGAACATCTGGATGTTGAAGGCATATGTTTTGCTAAAATAATACACCAAGAACAAGAACAATGGACAGTGGAGAACCACCAGACCACAGCAACCCAAACGGGCTTCCGGAGTGGAAGCAATACCAATGATAATCAACTCGTTTTATCCTCCCTGGTGGACCAAGTGATCAGAGGGAGAGCCATGACCCCACACAGCCTTTATTGACTTTGCCACAGCCTTTGACAATAGCGACAGAGGAACGCAGAGGCTCCTCAAAACATTTGACAGGTTCAGACTCAGTGGCCATGTGCAAGATAATTGGAAGCAAACTAATGATAGCATTAGCATATGGGATGCTTGCATTTAGAAACAAGCTTGGTAATTGTCCAGACAAAGCCCAATGCAGATGTTATCAAAGTCTCTTCCATTTCTCAGACTCTACTGTATCAGCTCAGATTTGCCTCCAATTTAACTAATGTAGGGAAGACCTTATACTCAACACCAGATTCCTATCATACTGTGCAAAGATAATGGCTGTTGGAACAGAATCCTTGAAAATCCTATTGTGGAAGAGCATACAGGGCAAAAAGTCATTATTATTATTATTATTAGGAGTTTTATATCGCGCACGGTTACCCTTGGGCATCCCAGCGCTTGCATTGGGAACCCGTCCTGGTTTTTCCCTGTGAGATAATCCATACTGGGCATCCCCAAGGTGAAAGCCAGGCATCCCGCCGCGGGGGGGCCGTTGTGGAGATTAAGCGAGCTAGTTGCCCAGAGCTGCCTAGTGTGAACTCATGCTTAGAGTAGGCACCGAAGCGAGAATTATCAAGTCCGTGGACAATTGGGCTCCAGACCCTGCCGCGTCGGGAATCGAACCCTGGTCCCGGGTCTGACCTCTGCTTCAGGGTATGCCTGCTCTAACCAGTGAGCTACACTTCTCCATAGTCATGGAGCCCTAAATATCATTAAGTGTCCACCCTAAACCTGTAGGCCAGGGAAATTTGCAAGTACAATATGCCAAACAAGCAGCTGGCAAAATAGCTTTCAAAAAAAGCAGAAATCTTATTTAATAGATACAAGTTGCCTGAAATTAATTAGATGTTTACAAAAAGATGCACACAAATTTGGTTGAAAATCTGTATTACCATCCAAATTAGCAGGAATATTTAAAACAATCTTTCTCATTAGACCTAAAAAGCAAACCGATAAGGCTGAGATGTGGAATCATTCCATAAGGATCATTGCTATTGAAGGCCACAAGGGAATCTCGAACACCTCTGCACACTGTGTGGGCTAGCACCAGAGTCACTCAGTCATATCACTTTCATCTGCAAGAAACTCAATGTAGCTTCTGATCTTCCAAACTCTACATATACAAACATGCATTGAGGATGTAGGTTGCAATATTAAGGGAGAAAGAACACTTTTGAGTATTGAGAGTGATATTATTGAAATATATTAACTGTGTATTAAAATAACTAAATCAATAGAAGATCAATATAAATGTAGAAAAAAAAAACTCAGGGGGCAATAAACTAGCAAAAGAATTCAGGAATAAAAGGGACGAACCACAGAAATAACAATATAGTAACCCGATACAATGCATCAAATGAAGTGCTGATAAAGATTAATTGAAGTCTTATTTTATATATGCTCTGCATTGTGCACTTTATCTTTCAACTAATTTTTATTATCTTAAAAGTTTATTTGAATTTTTTGTTTGAAAATTTGTAACAATTTTAAATAGTCGCACAATAAAATATATATCTAATTAACAATAACAAGGATGGCACCAGCTTCCCTCATGCAGTGTCCTTCTTGGCCACCTCTTTTCGGATTCCAACATCCTACAGGAATGTTAGTCCACCTTTTACTTATGAGCCCTTTCTCTCAGTCTTTCCACTCTTTCTATCCCATCTCTCCCAAGACCACCTTTTCTTTCTACCTTTCCCTGTTATAATCTGTTCCTCTTTCTAAAAGTGCCTGACAGTCCCATGAACCTTGACACACATCCTAATGAGTAAACCCCAAACCCACTCCAAACACTGTCTTGTGTTATTGGGTAGGGTTGTAAATGGCGTCCTCAGCAAGGCTTCCCATATAAGCTAACCCACACCTAGCAGTGACCCTCTTCACCCCAAGAGGATTTGTAAATGACAAATGTACACTTTGTAATAACAAGGTGACATGGACTAACATAACAGGTTTAACGTTGGTGCTTGGTAAATGTTTAATAGCCTTGGACTTCATCTCAGAAGCTAGGCAGGTTTATAGATTTGAAAAATAAAAACACAAACAAAAAAAGACAGCAGTGTTGGCCTAAGGACAAGCACACTGATGTCAATGTCAATAATGTCTAGCGGTAGTGCTTCACCTCTTCCAGTCCCATTACTCGGAAACTGTTAAAATTATGCAAATCCTTAATTGTAGAGGGAACACTCAATATTAAATAATTGTATCCTTCTATTCAGTTTCAAAACAGTTCAACACAAATTTTCCATCTTCTGGTACAAAAATGGAACAGAGCCCAACAGCGTGCTCTTAAGAAGCTTTTACACGGCACGGATGCCATTACACAACGCAATAACTTTGCCGGACATATCCAGTGGAGAGAGACTGATTGTTCAAAAGCGCATAGTGATTGGCCTAATTTGGACTGCTATAAGCAAATTTTATATAGGCAGTGACTGACTGGTGTTTTTTAAACGCACAAGAACTGACCTGTTCTAGATCACTGTGTGCACACTTTTTAACCCTGCTAGTTAAAAATGGGGTTCTGGTTGACTAGGGTGTGCACCTAAGCTAGGCAGAGCCCACCACTCTAGTCAGGGTAAGGGAGTTACACTCCCAAGATAGCCCTTGCTCACCCACTTGGTGTCCGAGCGGCAATGTGTAAAGCGTTTGCACCAGTGACACAACAAATACACCACAAAAGAGACTCGACACGGTGGTATATAAAAAATATCTCATATATTGTATATAAATACATAGACCATGTTGGACTTGGCCCTTTTTGGCTAAAGTTCCCTAAACTTTTTGCCTTCTCCCTAGACCTTTTTTCTGCTATGGTGTTGCCAACTTAGATTCTTTGGGTACTTTGCCACTGCTGGTCAGTGTCAAAGTGCTCCCTGTATAAAGTAGTATGGATTAGTGATCCCATGATTGGTATATTTGTTTTACTAGTAAAGACCCCAGTAAAGTGCACATAGTGTGACAGGGCTAGTAATGCAAATGCTACTCATGGGCCTGCAGCACTAATTGTGCCACCCACATAAATAGCACTCAAAAGAGAACTCAGGCCTGCCACTGCAGTGCCTGCTAGCAGTTTGCCAACTGACATGTTGTCCTGACAAGTGCACCCACTTGCCAGGCCTAACCCTTCCCTTTCCATGCACATCAGACACCCCTATGGTAAGCCCAAGGTACCCCCCAAGGCAGAATGCTGTGTCTGTTAAAGGTAGGACATGTACTAGGATGTGTATCATGTCCTAAGAGTGAAATACTCTCCATTTTATTTTTCACTGTTCCAAGGCTATCTTGCCTATAGGACAGAATGGCGAAGGCTGTGCAATATCCGTCCAGCCTATCTTCCCATAGGCTTAAGATGGAGAGGTGAATTTTAGTGTGCCTGAACTCACAACTTAATAACACATTTTTTTGTGAAGGTGGTTTTTGAATTGTGTGTTTAGAAACCACACTTTTAGAAGTGGCTGGTTTTCTTGTTCTAACAGTTCTGTATGTCTCTGCCTGGTTGTGGATTGACTGTCTGGATTTGAATGTGATAGGATCTGGGATGTGTCTTGACCCAGGGGAGGGGTAGGTGAGGCAGCAACAGGCTGATCTGCATCTGGAGTGTAGGGGGGAGGAGTAGCCCCCGGAGGTGAAGAGGCCTGGGCTGCTGCCATAAAACAATGACTCCCCCTCCTGCTGAGTGTTTGAGGAACCAGACCCCCACTATCAAAGGAAGAAGGTGCCAATGGCAGGAAGACTCCCAAAACTGATTTAGACAGTGGTCAGTGCCCTCTGAACACAAAGACTTCAAAGACATTGAGGGGTATAACTATGAGAGCTGAAACCCCTGAACGTTGGACTGATCAAGACTGGAAAGGATTGAAACTACTTCGTGGTCAAGAGGAACCTCTGCCAAGGAAGAAAAGGTGAAGAGACTGAAGAGAAGGACTGACCCTTGCTGTGTGCTCTGGGGCTGGCCTGCAGTTTGCTGATTTAACTAAGGAGAGGCTAAGGGACTTTGCTCTGTGCTGTGTCCCGAAGTAACTTGTCCCCAAGGGCCCGAGGAGAGTTGGCTACCTGTTGTGGAAACTCAGTAACATCAACGTTTCCAAGTGTGTCTCAGCGATGCTGTGTGTGTGTGCTTTTTGTAGCCTGAGACCTTCGTAAGCATTGCCCCAGGACTGTGTGGCCTGAAGCCCAACCGAGTCTCAGTAACGCTTTGTGCATGTGCAGCATGAGACTGCTGTGGGAGTCCGTGGTGCTGGTTGGAAAGTGCCCCATGACTGCAGCGCCCCCGCAGTGTGATTCATTGTCAAAGCTGCTGTGTAGCTGTTGTGGCCCGAACCGTCATCGTAACGGAGGTTGCGGATCAAGATCACTGCCGCCGGCCAGAGACGCAACGTGCTGAAGGATTTCGTAAAGCTGAGGAAGTTGTGAGGTAATCGTGATCGTTGTTCGCAAGAGCAATCTGCCCAACATCGTCAGCAATGGACAAGGCAGCGCCGTAACCTGTCAGGCTACAGCATCGTCTGCATCGGAGCTAGATTGTCATCGGAAGCGCCCAGCAAGACGTCCGACGAGTGGGGAGAGAGAGAGAGCGAGGCAGCGCATCCCCCAGGTAAGGCTTGGACTCCATTCGGGAGCTGCAAGCATGTGTGGCCTGGGGAGGCATGCAGGAGGAGTACAGGAATGCTCCTGTCCCTCTCCCACTGCATCGCGTTAGACCTGATATTATTTTTAAATTACGAACTGCCTGATTACGTGCATTGGGGATTGAATTATTCTTGCATTACGAACTGCCTTATTATTGCATTAAGGAGTGCGTTATACTTGCATGACGAACTGCCTGATTACGTGATTGAGGATTGTATTATTCTTGCATTACGAACTGCCTGATTACGAGCATTGAGGATTGAATTATTCTTGCATGACGAACTGCCTGATTACTTGCATTAAGGAGTGCATTATTCTTGCATTACGAACTACCTGATTACGTGCATTGAGGATTGCATTATTCTTGCATTACGAACTGCCTGATTACTTGCATTGTGGTTTGCATTATTCTTGCATTACAAACGGCATTAGTCTGACAATACGAACTGCATTACGAACTGCATAACATTGCATTAGGACTGCATTTGAACATCGTGAACTGCTCATTAATAGAGCAAGAACCTACAAGTGTTTGTTGGCCTAATAACCGGCAAAGTGAAATATTATGAATACGCATATGTTGGATTTTTATCATTTGGTCTTACTGTATTTTTCTTCTTGATAAAGATAACGCTATTTATATACATCAGTGTGGTGTCCATTTGTGGTGTTATCACTGTGTCACTGGGAGCGTGGTTGCAAATACTTTACACATTGCCTTGAAGATAAGCCTGGCTGCTCGTGCCAAGCTACCAGGGGGTGAGCAGGGGTTATCAAAGAGGGTGTCCCTCCTTTCCCTGACTAGAAGCAAGGTTCCTATTTGGACTAAGGCAACTGCCTCAGCCAACTAGAGACCCCCACTTCTAACAGACCACAATCACATAAATTGTTTTGGCATCTAGGCAATTGTCATAGCATTATAGGTAGTGCCATAAAGTAAATACTTATAGATTGCACACATGATTAAAACTCCCCACACAATAACTGTTCATATTATGCAGGTCCTGAAATAGTACTTGTTATCCAGACAGTGCAGGCATGAAAAATGACATAAACCCATCAGGGCATGAAATGCGGCAGATTAAAAAATGCAAATATGAATCCTGACATGAGTGCAAGAACACAAAGCAGGTGATGACACGGCAAACACAGGAATCAGCAATTTTGACCTTAAACACAAAGCCCCTGCGCTTCTGTGCTTCTCTTACAGGTTATACAGTACCTGAACACAAAACGTAGGTCAGGGGAACACCTGTGTGCCTATTAGATTATTACAGTAGTCCTGGCATCAGCAGTGTTGTCCCCCCACAAAGGCACAGAATGCAGTACCTTTTGGTGTATACACACTGGGAACCTCGGTTGAAAATGTACCCTGTCCTACCAACAACATCAGTTGCCCTCCACCAGGTATGTTCCAGAAGGGAGGGAGGGGACACACACGTACTGCCACCGTCGGCGGGGATCCCTAGTACAGCAGATCATCCCACAGCCTCTCGGTGCTCTTAGAAATGGGAAGTGCGGGACAACGGCCAACTCCCTCGGGGTGCGACTCACCCTCAAGGGTTTCTGCAGATCTGGTTCAGGCTGCTCCCATTGGGTTGGCGGCTGCCTTTCTGGAGTCTGTGCCATCTTCCTCAGCTGACACTTGACTCCTAGAAGTGGAGCAAGGCGGACGCGCTTGGTTAATGTGGGCAGCTCCCAGTTGCCAGGCACAGGCAACAGGGGTCAGGGAAGACCATGCTGGGTGCACCCCTGCAGAGATTTCCACTCAGCCCTGCGGCGTCACTGTGAGTGCTCTGGAAGCTTAGTTCCCAAAAGCACAGAGAACAACAGAGCTTTAGCAGGAACTAGAGACACCACGAATGCCACTCCACATGGAGGTCAGGAGCCCTGGAAATGTCAGCGCTCAGCACACACCAGTTGTGGACAGATCAGGGCAGCATTACTATGCTTCACCAAATGGGACATGCTAATCTTGTTACAAGGTCAGAGACACCGGGGCATCCATTACACAGCGCTCCCAGGATCCTCCCAGTAAACCAGGAGATAAAGCCCTCCCCCCACAAGCTGGGCTGCAAAATAAAGAGCTCCTCACATGTTTTCCTTTAAAAAAGGGTTAAGAACAGTCCAGTCCTTCTCTTGCTCCATGAGGAGCAGCAACTGAAGACTACCCCACACTCATCAGGACAGCACCCCTCACACAGCTCTCTCAGCTATCCTTCTAGGCAGGATCCTTTTAGCTCTAGCAAGGACCTTTTGAAATCTTTTATCTCCGTGAGACTTCCAACAGGAGGCAAGCACACACAAGCCCTTGGAGATCTTCTCAAGCAGGATACCACAGCAGGGTTAAAAGAGTCAATCCTTTTCCTCTGCCCATAGATATAAGCTGCAACTGCAAGCCAACCCACCCCTCACACAACGGAAAGGCAAGGTCTTATTATTTATAGAAGTGATCTAAAGTTCTTGGGTTTAAGGTCTAATAGTTATACCCCATTTTATCATTGTAGTCTCTGTTTCAGAGTCTCTGAGCTCAGTACAAACCAGTTCTGTTGTCCCTAGTTCAGCTTGACCACGGGGTGCGGAGACAGCATTGTGCAAAGGAGACACAGCATATTCAGGTGCTAGTGAAAACTCCTCCTACTACTCGAAATGCAGAAAGATCTATCCATTCTGGCTGTGACTCACCAGTGTAGGCAGGACACACCTCTCCCCCCTTGGTACTATCTGGAGTGCATGCATATTCCCAACTTCTGTCAATTCAAAACCAGGCTGTGCAATACACAAACAGGCAGAGGCACACAGAATGATAAAGCAAGAAAATGACCACATGCTAAACGTTTTTGTCAAAGGGGGTATGGCACTAAATGACAACTAGAAAGGGCCTACTATTAGAAACACCAAGAAGATCTTGCCATCACATTTAACTTATACACTTCGTATATGGCAAACCAAGAAACAATCATATGGTTTAGAGTATTTATTTACTCAATTATTCATATTTTGTCATTGAGCATGGTTATTAGCGTCTATGTTCAAAACAAGGGAGATATTCAAATTCAAACAGGAAACATAAACTTTCACAGTTGACAAAGAAACATTACAATGCACATTACAATACATAAATCTTAAGACCAGTCATGGCTTCAGGAAGAAAGAAAACGCAACCTAAATGGTGATTTGTTAACCACATTTCATTACAAGTTGTTAGGTTGCTACCAGAGGGAACACAAATGTATTATATCCAGGGATAACCTTAATTACACAGACAATTATTCCCTGCAATAGGGTACAAATCCAAAGAAGGTGTTCCACTGGTGAAAGGTGCCGACGCGTTTCGAACCCCAGGGCCGTGACTGGGTATGATCTAAACTCCTCACCCACACATACAAGGCCCTTCACAACACCGGACCAACATACCTGAACAACCGCCTCTCCTTACACACACCCAAAAGACACCTCCAATCAGCTATCCTCTCTTTGGCTACCATTTCAAGCATATACAAGACTAGAATGGCAGGAACATTCTTCTCCTATCCTGCAGCCAGGGCTTGGAAGGACCTCGTTCTCCACCTCTGACAAACCCCCACAACACAATGCCAAAGTTCAGGAAGGACGTCAAGACCTGGCTCTTCGGATGACCCCTGTACTCAACGGAGCCCCCCCCCCCCCCAGTGCCTTGAGACCCTTGGGGTGAGTAGTTGCTCCTTACCAGCCGTGATTGATTGATTGATTGATTGATTGATTGATTGATTGATTGATTGATTTATTGATTGATTGATTGATTGAAATGCACTTTAGCACTGATCAGCAGTGGTAAAACGGGGAGTGTCCTCTAGCTAACAAAAACAGTGTCAGAGAAATAAGAGGCAAAAGGCAAAACGTTTGGGGTTAAACCTGCAAAAAAGACGAGGTCTAACACTGATTAAGTCCTTGACAGGATAAAACGCGTTGGCTGCGGCTGACTTGAATTCCACAGTATTGATGGAAATGAATGAAGATGATATTTTTAAAAAAATCAAATTTCGACTCCGGCTTCATATTTGGAACAGAAGATGGAATTATGTGTTGAACTGTTTTGAAACTGTACTATAGGATAAAATTATTTAACATTGAGTGTGCTCTCTACAGTCAAGGTTAGAGATTCGCAACATGACATCTGTCTATACAAGTCATTGCATGCACCCTTATCATGGAGTGAAATCATGTAGTGTATCCCGAAATAGTATTAGGCAATATTTTACTGTCTCAACAGAGTCGGAACAGAGACAGATGAGAAAATCAAACTGGCGCCCGGGGAACTCCAGAAAAGTAAATGGAAAACTAGCAAATGTCCTAAGTTGCCTCATGGGGACTTGTGAATTTATGAGTTGTAAAAGCTACTGCTACTGTTGTGAGATGAACATAATGTAATGGAAGATGTAGTCTTAAGTTCGCTGCTGGCGGCATCTGAACTATAAATCCTCAATGATTGCTGTTTTTATGTATGTAGCTTAACGTTATTAACTTTGCTTATTCAAACAAAAAAAAGCATTACAGAAGGTCATCCATCAGAAGATTTCCAGGCTAGCAGAAGGACAGGACCAGGGGCCATTACTTAAACACTCACCATCCCCAGTCACTGCTTTACTGAGTGGGCTTTTGAAAGCATGCCTTTCAGCACTGTATCGACTCAGAATACATGGTAATAAAACTGCAGTTTGTAACAATTCAGCATTTGTTTAACCACGAGTTTCTGAACTCTGAACACGTATGCTTCCCAAATGCCAGCAATTAATGGTCGAGAAATGTGTTTCAGGCCTAAGGGCATTGTAAACATATGCGAGAAACCCTGGTAAGACTTAGCTGCATGCAGTGAAACAAAGCACCGATACTGCAGTAAACTGTGCAGGTGAGCTGGAGTAAAGAAGCATCCACCAGAAAGAGGGCCAGGGTGCCTATAGAGGTGAGAGGGCACAGACAGCTCGTATACAGGGGCCGCGCATCTTCTGTTATATGAACGGATGGGAGTTGTCACAGTGAGTTCTCCTATCTCTGCATCAGTTAGTTTCAAGACTGCTACGCAAGCAAAGCGCGCGCTCTGTTATGGAAGATATTGTGATATGGAAGCATGACTGCTTGGGGCATTTCTGCCCAAGTTGTTTTCCATTAAAAGTATTGTTTGTTATCATTCATCTTCGGCTTCCTCTATTTCCTTTGGGTTTCTATTACTACACCTGCTAGGCCCTCTCATCGCAGCGCTGACAGTGATTTATCTGACACATTAAATCCGCAGCATCTCTTGCTGGTGTGGCTTGTTTTTCAAATAAGAAATCTTCCGAGTGTCCCCTTTAACCTGCCCCGGACCTGCTCGTCCTGTTTCCTATGTTTTAGAAAGCACAATTTGGTTTTGCTGCTAAGTTAGTTTCACCGTTTCAAAAATAAATAAACCAGGAATTGTTGTCAACTGTCTTAAGCGAGAAAGAACAACATCATTGTTTCAAAACTGAAGCTCAGGGGGCGCTCCAACATGCACACGCGGGTTTAACATACTCAAGACCTGCAAAGAGTATTCTTTCGGTGAAAAGTAAAGACCATGCCGCCACTGACACCTGCCACTATCTCTTTAGAGAGCACTGGGTACAAATTACAGCATTTACCTCTTGCTGACGTTTCGTACTTTTGTTGGTGATGTTGTTTTCAGAATAATTTATCAAGTTGTTAATGCTTGGTGTTGGATGTTTTTAGAATGCGTTATGTTTTTCTTGAGTCCTTTTGTACATTTTTGCCAGATCCTTTCAGAGTTAACAGTTTATCAAAGGAAACACAGATGTTTTTGGAACCAGAAACTCCTGTTTCGTTAAAAAAACAATTCCTGACTTTGTAATGTCTGTTTTTAATCTTGCTTCTTTTTTGCAGTGTATTTCAATCGGCATTGCTGTCTGCTAAGTATAATCTGCTAAATGTAACTTTCAGGGCTAAATGTAATTTTCAGTCACCTTTCGAAAGTAGTGAGGAAAATAAGGGGCATATTATCAAGCACGGCGTTAAAATTATCGCCGCCTTAGCGGCAGAAATCTTGCGCTAAAGCGGCGATAATGGGCTTGATAATCTGCCGCAGAGAATTCCAATAGAAGCCCATGTTGACACCAGAACATGGGCTTCTTTTGGAATTCTCAAGGGCGATAATTTTAACACCGTTTCTTGATAATATGCCCCTACGTTTCTTTGAATTGGGCCTAGCTTACTATTGACCTCCTTTATGAGAGTCTGTTAAGTTCTCCTATGCTGAGAAAATTGTGAAGAGGCAGAGCCCAATGGAGCTTTTTATAAAACAGTTTTCACATAAATTGGGAAAAATCCTACGATTCAGATGGGGCACACATTAAATATTCCAAAACTTTTGTGGTGAAATAAACAAGCTTTTCCTTCCTCAAGATTTTTCGGACTCACACAGCGCATCTCTCCCCACTTCCCCACCCCCAAAAAAACTTTAAGCAAAGTTGGTGGAACAGGGGAGATTTTACCATAGTCTCACCTAAAATTGGCTAAAGAGCTGCTGGTATTAGAGGCAGTAAAACGCAAGATCACATGCTCTATTGCTTTTCAGAATTTAGATAGCATCTTTCTACACTAATTTCCATCCAACCTCTTCCAAGTAACTTATCAAACAAGTGTTATGGCTGAGAAACTACATGGAAGGGTGAACAAATCACACAATAGCAGCCCTCCCTACCACAGGCCATATAAAGATGTAGGAGACAAAGCTGAGGGACTCATGCTCTTTTGCACCAATGGGGACACCAGTGCCTGAATCACGCCCTCATAAGCCTACGACTACTCCCGCAGTGCTGCTCTTTTGCTGCCGGGGGGCTCCACATGCCCCATACGCTATCGGGAACACGGGGGCCTGAAGTCACGCCCCCCCAACAATGTGCTCATAAGCAGTGACTGCTGCACTTTGGTAAGGCCTGTCCAGTCAAATCCAGCGATCTTCAGTGGCTATCTTTTGTTGCTGTGGTTTTAGACTGTGAGTGTACTTTATTCTGTTCTCTATTGATCAGCTTTCGTGGCTGCATATTAAGTGGCTATGGCAAAAGCCAAGCCAGCCAAGCAGCCTAACAGCCAAGGTTTAGCCACAGTTACTCCTAAACAAATACCAAAATCCAGTACACTGACTAACTATTTCATCAGTGCTGTGGGCATAATCAATGAGGAGGGAGCGAATTCTAATTCTGGAAGTCCTCCCGCTAATGCATCAATCTTGGGGCAAAATATAGAAGAGAGTAGAAGAAAAAGGCATGCTATCTAGAATCCATATGTCCTTTCTGAGGAGCAGGCCAATGACGGCCAGTTCCTTTTGCTTCCAATGACAAAGAAAAAGAAGAAATGTCCCCAGTCTGTCTCAGCAGATCCAGTAAATTGTAAAGTGCTATTAATATCTAAGGGTTCTGGCACTAATTCTGGGATTATTCCGAGGTACAAGCAGGCCCAGAGGAACTTACTACACTAAATACCACGGATAAGGTCTCCTTCGCCTCCATCCTTGAATAGATGGTAAAAGTCATGGAAGGGAGACTCATTAGCCTATTGGACAAGCTTGGGGAGAGTCTCTTCATGGTAGAATCCCTAGTTCATAAGTGTCTGGATAATCATAGCAATTTAGAGGCCCAAGAGAGCTACCCTCCCCAGGTCTGTTAGTCTTGGGCAAAGGTTCTGCTGTACAAACCCCTATAAGAAGTAACTTTAGAGGTGTCTGTTTTGGACTAGTCAATATGGGACAGGAGCAGAGGAAGAGAACCTTGGTCTAGGCCAGACCATTGTGTCACAGGCCAGTAATTCAGCTGATATCAATGGAGTACTGTCTTTGTTAGTGAATAAGTAATCAAAAATAGAGCAAGGAAATAGGAGTGGCTATTGCCTTTCCCTGAGTAAACATCATCCATCAAAAAGAACGGGCTCACAAAATTATTGATTCTGCATCCAAAAAAGGTGTGTGCAAGAAACCAATAGGTTTGTAAAAAGAAGCTTCACCCACCAACCCAGTTGGTGGCATGCTTCATCGTAGGGTTCCCACCCGGGATGCCGAGTGCAACCCAGGTGAGGTTCAACATCTGATTACAGCAGAGCTGGTATTTTTTCTGTGCAAGGTGATAGTGATGAGTTAAAAAAACTTCCTACAGGGTCCCCTTCCTTAGGAGGAAAGTTTTAATCTTGGGGCCCTGTGGTAGGATTAAAAAGGAAGAGATTGCGTATATCTCAGAGATTTAAATGGTCTCATTATATCCTATAAGTGGTCTACATGTTTGAGCCTAAAGTTTTTTTTTGTATGGCTTATGTCAGGACCAAACAATGGTGAAATGACAAAACAAATTGTTCAATATACGATATGTGAGCGCACACACAAAACGGCTAGTAGCCTGAAGGATCGCCTAGTGTCAAAACTTCCCAAAAAAACTATTGATCACTCAGACAAGACCATACCCAGTGCTTGGGGCTTACCAAATATAACAGGACATTACCCCTGAGAAAACCTAGATTTCATAACAAATATCCAGAAAGCTTTTGTTATGACTATTGGGAAAAAACGTTCCAAATCTTCTTTCAGTATCAACAAGGTCTGTATTCTGATTGTCCCTACTTTTGGCTACCTTGGTGTTTTGTTTGATGATAAGAGTAGCTGGACTCCCTAGCATAACATTAAATCGCAGCACTGGCTTACAAATTATGGGGCAGTCTCTAGGTTTGCCACCAGGGTAGACTCATGCCCTTGAAAAAAACTGTGCACTTTATATAGTGCCAAGGCTGTGTCAGCTGCAAACTATGGGTCAAGCATTTGGGGGTATTCAAGCGTGGATAAAGTGCAATCTCTGCATATGGTTTTGGCCCCTCAATCCACTTCTGCCTCCATCTGCCACAAAGAAGAAGGCCTGCCTTTTATCGAGGATATCATGAAGGCAGCACCTATCCTGCTGTGGCACTCGATCTAGATGAAGCCTGAAGCAGGACTGAATAGGTACAGAAATTGCACACAACCAAAGACCTCACCATCTTCTGCTCCTATCTTAGCTCCAGCTGGAGCTCTAGGCCTCTACCTAACCACCACGCTCGGCCCCATAGACCTTTACCTCAGCTATCGGATGAAGATATCTTCACCCTGCTTGGGACCTACACTGACTCAAAGACAGTCTCTCAACCCTACTCCACTCTCAACATCCCCTCAATCATTGCAGACCTTGACACGGAACCGAGCCCTAAATTCAGTAATGTGAACACTGAGAACCTACTTCATATAAACACCTTCTCTCAAGAAGTTGTCACTTCCAACCTGCACATCAACTCAAATCTACTCAATTGTAGATCTACTGTGAAACATGCAGCTGATATTTCTGATCTCATAATTGCGCACAACCTGGACCTTTTGATCATCACAGAAACATTGCTCAATGATACTTCCTGCCCAATTCTTGACATTTTAATCCCCCCTGACTACTCCATTCTCAGAAGCGATCGACTTGGTAAAACAGTAGGGGGCATTGCCTGTATTTATCGCTCCAACCTCACAATAAAACACAATCTTCTGGCACTGTTTTATCCCCTTGTGAACAGCTTGTCTCTGAAATTTGGAACAAAGGCAAGAAGATTTTGCATGCTGCATTCGATCTATCACCCTCCTTGTGACAATCTAGTTTTCATTGAGCAAATCATGGAGATCATTAGCTTGAGCTCGGATCAACTCTCCCACATATTCCTCGGAGACTTCAACCTGCATTGGAATGACACAAATGATCCAATTGTCGGTTCTTTTAAGTCTTTCCTCTCTGACCTCAATTTCTCACAGCTATGTAAAGGCCCTACTCACCAAAAAGGAGCCACTCTCGACCTCATCATTGCCAAAGACAACTTCATACAAATAGGTGAAATACTACCTTGTGACTGGTCTAATCATTTTCAAATCACCTTCCTAATCCTAGACAAGGGACCGGCTCGACAGGGTCAACCCCTAAAAGCGAAACAACTGACTCGCAACATGAGAAAAATCGACATTAACATGATAGCTTCTATCACCAAAAATAGACTTCAACCCCCCCAAATTTGACCAACCTTGACGATGTTTCTGAACTTTATATTAATACTTTATCTGACATTCTTGACTCTATTGCTCCGACACAGCTCAAAAGGATCCCAGTCAAACATTCCAAGCCATGGTTTAATTGTGCCCCAAACGAGGAACGGCGCAATCTAAGATTCTCTGAGAGAATCTGGAGAAACTCTCCTTCCACCACTAAGGTATCTCAATTGAGGAAAGTGAGAAGAGTCTACAATAAACACAGTTGCTTGGCTAAAATCAAACACTTCAGAACTCAGCTGGATGGAGCAAAAATAGACCGAAAAAACTCTTTGATATCATTAAGGGACAATCTAGCCAATCTTCTAACCACAACTCTACTCCGCTATCCCTGCTCCCTAGAGGCGATGATTTCACAGCTCACTTCGCTGACAAAACCAGGAAAATAGAGCTGGAGCTATTACATGCCACTCCAACCTTGTAATCCATGATACCGCCTGCAGGATTAGGGGAGGTGGCAGAATCCACGCCAATATACTCAACTTTGGGCTGCTCTCTCAAAAACAACACCTCTTCGAGCAGTTTTCTCCTACCAGACCGCTCTGAGATTCTCCGCAACATGGCATCCATCAAACCCTCCAACCACTTTGGTGATCCTCTACCCTCCAAGCTCTATCACGATTTAATCCCAGCCTTTCTCCCTCTTTGGTCTAGGATCATTCATGAATCCCTCTTACAGGGAAAGATTCCAGACTGCCTAAAAGTTGGGCAAGTTACTCCCATTCCTAAAAAGCCCAACGCGGACCTATCCGATTCAAAAATTTTCGAACTATCACCAGCAGTATGACGCAAGCTAAAGTGCTTGAAAAATGTGTACATTCGCAGCTCGGCAAACACTTGAGAAATATCAACTCCTGGATCCTCATCAATCAGGATTCAAAGCAGGGCAAGGCACTGAAACGGCATTAACTCACATTGTTGATGATGCCATGAGAGCCCTTAACCAAAATGTCCCTTGTCTCCTGATCCTTCTAGACTTGTCCTCAGCCTTCGATTCCATAAAACATGAAAACCTGATCGATCTTCTATAACATAGGATGGGATTATCAGGCCTGGTTTGCCTCCTTCCTTTACAACCGCACGCAAAGTGTCAAAGTTAATCATACCCTCGTTGCCAATACCCCGTCCTGATCGGAGTGCCCCAAGGTTCTATGCTATCACCCACTCTCTTTAACCTGTTTATGGAGCCTCTGGCAGTCATTCTGAACAGAGCGAACATTCAATACCACATGTATGTGGATGATACGCAATTGTACCTGAAGATCTCCTAGCAAGAGGACATACAAACTTTAAATGCTGCACTTGCCCAAACTCAACAATGATTAGCTCAGAACCATCTTCTACTAAATACGCTCAAAACGGAATTTCTTTTGATCACCCCACCTAATCACTCCACTCCTACCCTTGACTGTATTAAACACCGAACTGCTTTGAACTGTACACCTCATGTTGTAGCCTCTGCCAAATGTTTAGATATCACCTTGGATAAACACCTAAATATGCAAGTACACATCAGTGCTACTACTAGGGGTGCCAATTTCCAACTCAACACACTGAAGAAAATCAAACCATTCCTACCCCCCGAAGATCTCAGGCTGGCGGTTCAATCTCTGATTATCCTTAGACTGGAATATGGGCTGGTGACCCTAGCAGGACTTCCCAAAGCTAGCTTGGCCCCACTCAGAGCTACCTTGAATGCCAGACTTTTAATGGGCTCGAGGAAATTTGATCACATTTCACCCGACTTGCTGCAGCTAAGTTGGTTATCCATTGAAGCGAGAATCCGACTCAAGATAGCTTGTCTGACGCATAAAGCCATTCACCACAATACCCCATACTACCTTGCAAATAAACTTGAGCTATCAGGCTCCAGCCGGAACCTCAGAATTACATCCACCCTTCTTTTGAAACCTCCAAGATTCAAAAAGAAAAAATCATATAACTGTGCGTTCACTGGTCTTGCTCCTAGAATCTGGAACTCCTTGCCATCTGAGATCAGATCCAATCCATCCACGACCTCCTTCAAAAAACTTGTCATAAGGATACTAATGAACGAATGTTAACACATTGATTATGCTTTTGTGTTTTGTCAAGAACAAAAACCTTGAATTATTTTCACTGATATTCCATTATATGTGTTTGCCCTCTTTTTGTTCAAGTCCTAGATAGTTCCTTTAACTGCATTGGACAGTTTTGATTCTGTTAGTTCCTTCTTTCTGCTTAAACTCTTTGTGGCACATCGCACATCTTGGGTCATTTCTATTGTGTGATGTTTTACTAAGAGCGCTCTATGGCACCTCCGAAACACTATACTCTTTAATTTTTAATGTTTTCCCACAGATTGTAACTTCACTTACCTGGTTTATGTTTTTTTATGCTTACTGCTGCTAACTCTGTACAGCGCTCTGATACCCTTTTGGGTCTTGTTCGCGCTCTATAAAACTTTTCAAATAAAATAAAATAAAAATAGCCGGTTGCCTCTCTCTTGACCACTCACTTGAGATATCCTGGCTATGTTAAATCAGGGAGGTGTATTCATCTCTGAGCATTCCTGTTATACTTACTGAGGGGTGCTTCTCCTTTAACTGCCCGAAAGTAGAACTAAAGGCCAGATCATGTGGGGTGGCGAGGGCTGCGAGGGATCAACATGACCTCTTTAAGAGTTCGGTGATCTCATACTTATCCTTTCCCCCTGTGTGCCATATTTGATATTCTGTCTATCCACATTAGGTTCACTTTAACCAGGTTCCTTCTCAATTTAGTTCATTTTATGGTGGCTTACTCACTGAGAGGTCAATGGACAAGAGAAAGGATGATCTAGTATGGTTGTTCTGTTCAATGCAATGTATTCTTTGTTTTCTTTTGCTATTTTTGCCACTCTATTAGAGTGAGATTTATTTGTCCCTTTATTCAAAATTTTAGGCATTGTAGGAAGGCCTTGTTGTTTTTACAATCTGTTCCTAATCGTCTGATATGCTCATCAATTATAAATTATGTTTCTGCTGCTATGAGCATTAGAAAGCTTTGTCCTGATTTGCATGCTATGACTATATCCAGTTGATTGTGTTTTTCATGTTCCTATTGATATATGCTACTTTATGCTTAGGAGGCATGTGCTAGTTGTGGATGTTCAATCGTATTACTTTTTAAACATTTATTTCCTCTTTTTGTTCTATTGACATGTCCTGGACTTAGTTATATGTGAGGGTAGTTGCCAGGCTATCCTGACCATCAACATGGTGGACTATTAAGTAGGTTTCTGTGTTTAGGTTTAGGGAACATGTGCTGTTACATCAAACGTTTGTGTTCAGCCATTGGGAGTGGGTACTGAGACATGTGACTCTGTTTTGAATCTCGCATCAAGAGCAATTCAGTTAAGCCTAAGAATTTACATCTTTATTAACATGCATTAACTCATGATATATGAAAGGTGCAGCTTCATGAGCTAAAGCAAACAAATGATGGACGGAATGCTGACAATGCAAACATTCTCCCCAGTCAAAAGATCTGGGTTAAATCATTTGTTCTTTTGCCCACTACGCCACCCCAGTTTGGACCCGGCCATATGCAAATCAGTCTTTACCCTGTGCCCCATGGCAACAGTCCAGACCAAATTGCCAGGCCAGGTCCTCCCGGGACCAGAAACAAGCCTCCTGGGACCAGTTTCAGGGTATGTCACCCTTCTTCAGCCAGGCTAGCTTGAATCCAGTGGCACAGTGTGCAAGGGACCCACGTCTGGGCATACTCATTCCACTTAGGGTGAAAAGTGTTACATCAAACAAATGAGGGACGGAATGCTGACAATGCAAACATTCTCCCCATTCAAAATATCTGGGTTAACTCCATTGTTCTTTTGGCCACTACGCCACCCCAGTTTGGACCCAGCCATATGCACATTAGTCTTGACCCTGTGCCCCATTGGAATAGTCCAGACCAAACTGCCAGGCCATGTCCTCCCTGGACCGGATACAAGTATCCTGGGACCAGTTTCAGGGTATGTCACCCTTCTTCAGCCAGGCTAGCTTGAATCCAGTGGCACAGTGTGAAAGGGACCCACGTCTGGGCATACCCATCCCAATTAGGGCGAAAAGTGTTACAGCAAACAAATGATGGACGGAATGCTGACAATGCAAACATTCTCCCCAGTCAAAAGATCTGGGTTAAATCCATCGTTCTTTTGCCCACTACGCCACCCCAGTTTGGACCCAGCCATATGCAAATCAGTCTTGACCCTGTACCTCATGGGAACAGTCCAGACCGAACTGCCAGGCCAGGTCCTCATGAGTTAAGCCAGATATAGTATAAAAAATGAACTTAATTTGGGTATCATAGCATTGTTCACCATACACTGGCAGGGCATTATTTTGATAGCGAGTATGGTGTGCAGAGAGTACCTGCATCATCGGGGCTAAGAAAGTAACAATGAGATGCGGAGCTCAAGAGCATTTTAACAATCTTTTTTTGGATAACAAATGTTGTGAATACACACAAGAACTTGTGGCAAACCTGTTCTCTTAGCGGGGAGCATTATGAATTCCATTTATTAGAGGAAGAGTTGGAATGTTCCACTTCTTGGTCAGTAAGGTCTCCTATGAATCTCAACCGGTTAGCAGGGTCTTTGAAGATATGGCATTTTCTGTGATGATCTTCGAGAACAGAGATATCTTTCTTCATGTGTTTTGTGATGGTTTAGAGGACTTGTAAGTCTTTGATGGAATGATAGGTTGAGTCTTCCACCTCACTTAGGGCCATATGTAGATAATTTCTATTTACCGATTCATAAATACCGAATTTTACCGATTCAGTATTTATGAATCGGTAAATAGAATGTAGGTAAACATTCGGTAATTATTACCGAATCGGTAATATTCGGTATTTATGAATCGGAATTTACCGATTCGGTAATAATGCATCCCTTCCAATTTATTCCTATGGGCTTGGAGGCCCATAGGAATGAATGGGAAGCCATTCACTATTACCGATTCGGTAAATACCGAATCGGTAATAGGGGGAGCATATTCATGGGTGGCAGGGTGTCACATTGACACCCTGTTGCACCCCCTGAATCGTGCATGTGTGCACATGTGGCGCACATACATGCCCTAAGGGCATGTATGTCTGCCACATGGCACTTTTCAAAAAGCACAAAATTGCTTTTTAAAAGGTATACGTTATTTACCATCAACTTGTAGTTGGTGGTAAATAACGAATCCAGAAACCAAAAATGCACTCACTTGAGTGCCCCCTACATAGGATTTCAGGATTTGGTAATTTACCGAATCTGTATTTTACCGATTTCTTAAAATTCTGATGCGGTAAATTTCCGAATCCTGAAATCCAGCCACCTACATCTCAATTGCCTAAATACCGGTCGGAAACGGGATATTCACCGATTTTCGTCCGTTACCGACCGGTATTTAGGTACCTACATATGGCCCCAAGTCTTTGTTCAGCCTACAACTTTTTTGTATTGATTATGTTAATATCAGCATGTATGGCGGTCATCTTTAGTTGCATGGAGTCTGTGTTTTGTTTAGTAGATTTTGCCAGATTGTGTACTTTCACCAGTTATTTCAGTGTAATGTCCTTTTCGCTGTTTATATCTAACTTGCCCTTAAAAGGTGAATCTGGAGACGGAGATTCAGCCTTCGATTGTTTGTATTGCGCCTTGGATTCTTTTTCTGCCATTATGGTTAGTCTTAGGTATCTGCCCTAAGGAGTGCTGTCAAGTGGCTTTGTGGTAGGTCTTTAGAAAGACCTCCAAATTTGTGCTGAAATTGGTGGAGTGTATACAGATTGTACACAGATTTAGTTGTTAAGATAGTTGACTATGTGTCACGCACAATGTGCCTTCACGTGTGTGACCCACAGAGCTGGACTCGCCTGTCCAGACTGGTGCTATGGGCTAATGTAGTAGCATTGATATAGCGGTTTTCACAGTGATTCTAGCCTTCCCCTGTAGTTTACAGCACATGTGACAGCACCCAAGATCAGGTGTGAGTCTCATACCTCATGGCACATTCATATCCAATAAGTATGGCTTTCTCAATGCCTGTATTAGTCCACTATCGAGTCCAGCTCACAGCAGATCGTAGTTTCAGAGAGGTGGTCTATTTACTGAACCTGGTAGTTTATAGCAGAACACAGCTGCACCGGGTCTCTGAGTCAGGAGAAGAGGTGATCACAGCACTCTACATCATTTAGCAGCAGGTAACATCACACGGTGCTGTGACTCTTATCAAGTGTAAATGACAGCAGAGAAAGGATTCAGTGCTAGAGACCTTTTGGTGGCTTGAGCAGGTGTCCAGGGATTATATATTGCAATCCGCTTGGTTATATCTCTGTTTTAGAGTGGTGGTTGTCATTTTCGTTTCAACCACATGGGCAATATGCTAAGTGTGAGATGCTGAATGTTCTTTATAGAAACACCTTGCCCGCAATTCTGATAAGATGAATTCGTTGATCCATTTAGTTAGTGATCACTTGTGTGTTTAGTGCCTTTGCCGCTTCTGAATAGACTTAGCGTGGAGTTTTTGGAGTGTAATATTCTCTCTGGACATTGCTCTTCGCCATCTTAAGGTTAGGCAGTGCCTAGAACGTACCATGCTGTGTGTGCAGTCCAAGGGTAAGCATAGAATGTTTAAGTGTATTGTTCAGTACCTTTGAAGGAGAATGGTCCCAGCAGTAGATAGAGAGTTAGGCCTTGTCCTACTTTGTGAAGAATTATTTTTTTGGGGGCCATTGCTAGCATGGCATCTGGCTTAGTTAGTCTCGACTGCCATCGTGTGATCAAGGTGACAGAGTTGTCAAAGTGTTTTATTTTGCCTCCTAATCACCAATGATCATTCCGGTGTGTTCCGTGGATTCAGCTAGTCTTCCGGTTGTGAGATCCTTCCTTACCCCACTCAGGGATATGATCTAGCAGTTTGATATCGTCTCATTTCGCTCCATGCTGGCTAGAGAGATGGAGCTAGGCAGCAATGCGCTCTGCCATCCAAGCCATGCCCCGGTTACCTGAAATCCTAATCAATTTAAACCAAAGTACGAATTTGCATTGACAGTCTGGCATGGCCACATAAAGTAAAGGGAAGAGGACGTTCCTAAAAGATTAAAAGACATAACAGTGACATCAATACCACTCCCATGAACGTAACTGAGAAAATTGGTGATTTGCACAGATAAGTCTGTATAGAGCTTCAAGTGCCCCACCTTAGCATGAGAGATTCCATTGCCATCTCAAAATTAATGCCTTCCACAAAAACTCATCCTCTCTAAATTAAGTTGTCCCATCGTCTACCATGCATGAGAGGGTAATTAGTCCAAAAGAAATGTATAAATGAAAGTGAGAGTTAGTGTAACGTTACAATTCATGCAAATTGTCCGGTGCCAAGAAAAACCCTTAAAGTGCTGTGTTTCTCCTGTTATATACATCGGTAACCACTACTGAACGGCATGTACCCTCAAACCACAGTGATGTACTTTGCAACTTGAATTATCTTTATACCAATTGAGGAGATCTGATCTGTGGCTCGACTCTGATGACTTCGTTGACAAGGAGGTCCAGCTCCACCGATGTGAACTTTGGATTCTTGTCTGTGGGCATGGTTTGGGGTGTGTGTGTGGATGGTTGTGGGTGTGTGGGTGTGAATGTGACGGTGTGTGTGTGAATGTGAAGAGGGGGATGTTTGTGAAGGAGGTTGTGTGAAGGTGTGTGAGTGGATGTGTAGTGCAGGTATGAGTAATGTAGAGTTGTTTCTCCGTGGGGTCTGGCAGCAGTGGGTCTGTTGCAAAGGATCATGGGTTATGTGTGTGGGCCCTTTTTATTGTTCCATTTTTGGGTGTGGCTGTGTTTGAATTTTGGTGGGTGTGTTATAAGAGGTGGTTGTGATTTAGGGCCTCTGTTTGCCTGTTTGGATGTGCCAGGTCAGTCATTGAGATGTATTTAGTCATGTAGACGTGTTTTGTGGTGTTGTGCGAGTCGAATTGACCCTCCTTGTGCTGTTTTACAGTGTCCTGGTTCTGTAAGACTAGTTTTCGCGTAGGTACGATCCGTACATACGCGATGCTGGGTGAGGGTGCTGGGGTACGGTGTTGGAGTGCGGCGCGTACATGCGGTGGGGGTACGTGCGTACACGGGCGGCCCTGGGGTACGGCGCGTACATGTGGGGGTACAGCGCGTACATGGGGGGGTGAGGTGCGTACATGCGGTGGGGGTACGGTGCGTACACGTGCGGCCCTGGGGTACGGCGCGTTCATGCGGAGGTACGGCGTGTACATGGGGGGGTAAGGCTCGTACATGGGGGGGTTAAGCACGTACATGGGGGGTATGGCGCGTACATGGGGCGGGTGGGGGTATGGCGTGTTCAGGTGCGGTGCTGGTATACAGTGCGGACAGGGGGGGTTAGGCGCGTACATGGGGGGGTACGGCGCGTACAGTTGCGGGGCTGGGGTACAGTGCGGACAGGGTGGTGTATGGTGCTGACATATTTGGGGGTGGGGGGGCTGTACGGCTCTTTCACGGGCATTAGTTTACCCTGTACATGTGTGCTACTGCGTTGCCTCCGTACGGGCCATTTTACGTGCGAATGTGTATTTGGACGAACGTCGGGATCGTACTTGCACGCTCGGACTTGTGTTTTACGATTTGCACGTAAAAATGTCCGCCTCACTCTCGTACACTTTTCCCGATGATATTCGGACGTAAAAACTATCCGACGCATTGTCGTACCCTTTCCCCGACGCTATTCGTAGTTATTTTTCACTACCGATTCGTACTTGCCCATTTGTACGGTACTTGTACGACTCGTAGGTAAATAATACGGATATGGGTCATACGCTAATTATTTTTACCGGATCAGAATCGGCACCTTTGTGTGTGATCACCATGCTGGCACAAATGTCTTACCACACAGCGTCCTCTCAGTCTTCCGAGTAAAATGATACCTCACTTGGTCGGGTGTCCAATACAGAATTGGCATAATTTCTTTTTTTACGCCTCTAAGTTAGCCTGAATGACCGTTTGAATTCCATTACGACTGCTATCATGAAAATGAGGCACTCGTAAAGTAATCTTACAGGCATATTACGATGCATCTTTAAAGGCTCTGATGAAGGGTCGAAGGCTTTTACAGCTGCATGCTAATCATCCCTTAAATTATGTTATATTTTTAAATAATATTTTTTTTAATTTATCACTTGAACCTGAAATACAGGTTTATACATAATATTTTTTTTTCAAAAATTATTTTTCTATATTTACACTTTTTTTCATTACTTTTTCAACATTTGTGTATAATTTTTGGTACAAATAATCAACAACCAATTAATCAAACCTTTTTGTGCTGAATCAGCGTTACATGCACGGACATGGTGAAAAGTATCCTTTGGGTAAGGGATGCAGCACGGCTTTTTGGGTGTGGTATTTGTTTACAATGTGTGTGCACTGCTCCTGTGCTTGTTTTGTTACTATGCATACATGTCTACTCAGCATGGGGGACATGACATGTCGCAGTATTCACATGAATTGATAGTCACACTTGGTGACAGTCATCTGTAATGGGACTGTGGATTGTGATGAAGGCATCAATGTGTGTCACACTGCCCTCGGAAACATACGGGATGCACCGGCTTGACATAGTGTGGGACATCCCCATTAGAGGCTCAATGGTGAATAGCAGCCTCTCCGTGACCAGCAGGGGGTGTTTGGCTCAACCCCGTCACTTGTGTGCCAGTTCAATGGATTTCCAGCATCTGTGGTGCAAAGGGGGGTGCCAGTGTAGGCCACACATGTTCATCCACCTGACCTGTGCGTCTGTTCATATTGATGCATTTGCCTTCATGCGAGCATGAATAATAAAGGTGTCCCTCAGGCTCCAAGGTGCCACATCTCTGTCAATGCAGGTCTCTTGCCACTGTGCATGCGGCATCTCTTGTTTCGTTATCAGAGATTGTGCATATGAGTCTATGTGTAGAGTAGCAAGATGCAGGCTGTTTGTCAGGGATTAGAATCTGTATTGTGCATGAAGTCCATGGCTGTGTAGGTATTTTTGCATCTCTGTCCCCACAACGGGCACTCAACACCTGCTGAGTGTTTGTTTCCTGTGCGCAGCTCGCCCTTCAGTTTCCTGATCCATTGTCAGTCATCTTTGCTGATTGTGCATCCATTGTCTCTGTGTGTGCCATGTTGAACCAGACACTCCTTCCTTAACATACACCTTTTGCAGTAGTCCTTTCTGACATCCTTGTCTTTGTGTGAAAATTGTGGCATGGTTTTCAGGACATGCCGCCTGCTGCTGCAGGCCCTGCAGCAAGGGCACACAGAGTTTCTATATTTGGCCTCACACACACGCCTCTAAGATGCTCCTCCCTTCCTCCCTCCACCCATTCATTTGGGTGTAATCAGCTTGTGTGTGACACAGTTGCGGCCACGCGGTGCCAAAGGCTGGACCGTCTGCACATGCTACGTGCACATTGCACGAGCCTCATGTCCTTGCATGAGCCACATCACGCTACAGTATGATGTTGCAGCCACCCTCCAAGCAATGTCCATCCAAAACATCTGTCCCCTGCACTCAGGCATGCACTAAGCGCCCACACGACACCTTTGCATAATGAGTGTGCAACTCCAACTGCCTACACAGCGCTGGCACGCCTTCCAGGCCCTGTCACACTGACCAGGTCATGTCCCTCCTACTCCGCACCGGCTATGTACCCCAACAAGCCCATGGGAGTGGTATTCAAGGCCTCTGCATGTAGCATGGTGTCGTTGTCGGACACATGGCAGAGGTATCATGTCTCAGCGTGTCAGTCTACAATGTGTCCAGGATCCCCCTCTACACCATCACATGCGCACAGCACCTCATCATCATCTTGTGTGCCATTTACAGCCAGGTGCTCCTCACCCTCCCCAAAGACGCTGACCTTGCCAGTTCTCATATTCAATAATGCATGAGATCCATTGGCAGATGGCTGAACATCAGCCACCTGATGCTGGACTTGTACAGGACTGAGGTGATCATCTGCGGATTGTCCCCTTACAGCTGGGTCAACTGATTGTGTCCCACCCGCAAGGGCCCTGCACAAGCACACAGTGGCCACGCACACAAGCTGGTGTGCATCATGGATTGCTTGCTCACATTTGCTATGCTGATCACCAGCATCTGTACCTCAGGCTGCAGCGCACTCTGCATTATGCACATGATCCCCAGTTCGATCCACCTCAAGGCAAGACAGACCATCCCCCAGGTCCACTACAACATCCGTGCCAAATCCGACCCTGCCGTCTACGGAGCAAGTACATTACAACTCCCATTATACTTGTCCACATCCAGGGTGCATCTGCACAGCTGTGCTTCAACATTCGGCGACCCAGCCACATCACCGTCCAGCAGAGATAGCTGCAATGGATCACTGTCGCTGCAGGATGACCTTCACAATCCACACCCACACTAGGGAGGCAGGCCACGACCACGAGCCCAAAACAACCTTGTGGCACTGTCATCCAAGACCCCATTGTGCCATCTCCATGCTTCCAACCTTGGCCTGGCCACCATTCTCCACTTCCACCTTACTCCAGCATGCAGGACACAGTTCTCCCACCTGGCTAGACATACCTGGGACTCCCACCCCAGGACACTCCACATGAGCCCTGACCTCTGCGCATGAATGATGCTCTTCAAGCCCCCCCTCAGCAGGTTGAGCCCATCACGGGTGAGTATGGTGCTCCATGTCTGTATTGAATGATACATTGTAACCCATATGTGTGTCCTGTGCCAGACTCAGATCCCAGGGGATGGATGGTTGGAGTTACTTCAACATTCAGGCATTGTTTGACATTACAACACACACATGTAATGGAATAATACAAAATGACGGCATCATCTCATGATTGTGAGGATTTTTATTTGTGTTGGGGGACGTGTTTGGGTGGATGAAAATAGGTGCTCGCCGGGTGTCTAGAATCCAAAGTTCACAGGGGGAGTTGGTATCCTTGGCATTGGAAGTCAGCAAAGTCCATGGCACAGTCTTGGTCATCATTGGTCAGACTGTGACCAGTAAGTCCATGTGGCAGAGAATGTCATTGGATGAGGTGCTGCTGTTGCGCCAGAGGGCCAGGTGCCAGGCCAGGTGACCTGGGAGATGTTGATGGTCCGCTGACTCTCACGGTCTTTTCCGTGGATGGCCCACCTTCCTCTGGGGACCCTCAGATGCAGGCCGTGACGATGTTTGTGATGCTCTGTCGGACGAATCCTCCTCCTCCTCATCCCTCCCTGTGGCTGGTGGTGATTTTCGCCTGGTGGCACAGGGAGGGTTGCCCATGTTGTCGGCAATCCGACGGAGTGAACGGCTCATGTCCGTTTGCACCGCCACGAGCTCAGACACTCTTGCCTCCATCCGTCCTTGGTGTTGTCGTTGACTGGCATGTTGCCCGGCCTGCAGGGTCTTCGTCTCCTCGAGGGACCCCTTGATGTCTGTGAGGGTCGACACAACCTGGCTGATGCCCTTGGTGTCACGCTGGTATGTGTCAAGGATATGGCGTACATGTGCCATACCGGTTCCCTCAGCTGGCTGGTCAGGTTCTCGCCTCTGCCGTCCTCCACTCCCACCACCCCTGCCCACACGAGCCTGGCCTGCCGTTGTGGGCGCATCAGGTCTACGGGACCCCTGAGGGATGGCATTTGCGGGGTCGCCTGCCTTCTCCTGGGTGCCCGGAGAACCTTGTCCCTCCTGGTCAGACTGGCTGTGTTGTCCAGTGCGAGCAGGTCTCCTGGGTATATCCTGGGATGTGGCAGGAATGGGGGTGGTGATTGGCACAGTTGTACCTGATGCAGGTGCTGAAGGGGCTTGGGCACCAGAGGGGCCAGGTTGGTCGGGGTCATCCACGGAGTGGTGAGAGTCGTCGCTGCCGGTGGGGTCTACTTGACGCCGAGCCTGGGCCTGTGATTCTTCCCCCCCAGTGTTGGGTGGAGATCCATGACGTTGCCCTGTGTGTGAGAGAGAGACAATGTTAATGGTGTTTCATGCGACATCCATGTTTCATACATATTCATGTTGGCACAGTTCCTCTAGGTAGTTGGATATGGCTAGCATTCCTCTCAAAGTACACTTGCGGATGGGTATGTTGCGGGGGACAGATTGATATGTACTCCTGAGTCTTTGGCCTGTCTAATGAGTGGTAGGATGCTTATTTGGCTATGGATTGGTCTTGTTTTGTCACATGTCCATTGTGGTAGTGTCAAAATCCGTTGCCTGCCACGGGGGTGTGTGCTTGTGTAAGGGGGGGGGTGTGCCCGGGCATGCTGTTGGGTGTGGTGTGATTTGTCATTGGGTCTACCAGGTGATGTCTCTATCCCCTTATGGTGCATGCTGGCATGACAGTGAATGTGAGTTCCTGTGGTAGGTAGGATGCATGTGGAGTTGGTGTTTGAGTGTACAGTGGTCACAGGAGGTCCTTGTGCTGTCTACAGCAGGGCCAAGTGTCATCTACCTTGTCTGTACTTGGCAAGTCCCTGTGCATTGAGCATGGTGCATGGGTATGTCCCTAGGCCACTGCTTTCCACACTTTTCCTGTTGGTGACACACTTTTTGTAGATGCATCATTTTGGGACTCAGTAAGTCTGTTTAGCGAGCAAGCGTAGCGAGCGAGGCAGTACCGCCTGACGGTTTGCACTTTAAGTGGGCAAATGGTGCATTTTCAAAACAATTAGAGTAAGCAGGAAGGTTACTTATGCATTTGTGAATCAGTTTTAACAAACACAGTGAGTGGTAAAACTGGGTGTAAAGTTAGGTTTGTGCCTGAAGCAAGGATCTACTCATGCACAGATTGACACATGCCCCAGTGATTTACAACACAAGAAGGGCTGGTTCACGCACTGCCAAACCTTGTAACCATGCACACAGTCCACCTGCTGACGAGCGAGCAAGACCAAACCACCCAAGGGGGATTTGGTCTCCCTCTGTCTCCCTCTCTCCCTCCCTCTGTCACCCTCCTCCCTCTGTCTGTCTCCCTCTGTCTCCCTCCCTCTATCTCCCTCTCCCTCCGTCTTTCTGTCACCCTCTGTCACCTCAGCCCAGCTTCCTGGGCACACACACTTTGCAGGTCTTTCACAGGCCATTTGCTTGTTCATGAGGCTTAGTCTTGAATCTCCCGGCCCCCATAGAGCAGAGTGTCTCTGAGTCTGCGCTGCTGCGGCGGTGTGTGCTGACACTCTTTCAAAGGGATGCCTCTTCATTAGCTGCTGTTATGTGCAAAATGGCAGTTCATACCGATGTCATTCTGCGACGCGCCCACCATTTGCAGGCGACACAGTACTGTGTCGGGACACACTGTTTGGAAAGCTCTGCCCTAGGCCATATGGCTGAGGGCATTGGTGTCTGCTTCTGAGTTGCACAATGTGTTTTGAGAGGCCCACCCTCCCGGCATCGCGGACATCCAGTCTTGTGTTGATATTTTGTGTGGCCTGTGACTTGGCATGGCCTTGCTTGGTGAATGGGGCATGGACCCGTTAGTGGCATGTGCGTGTTTTTGGAGTGTGGTTGTGTCCGGTGTGGGCTTTGGGGTAGTTGCGTGCATTATTTGGAGTTGACTTGCGGATGCGGTTCCCCCATGTAACACGAGTTGTTTGTGTACTCACCAGGCTATGCGACTCCTTCAAGTCCGTGTACTCCCACCGGCGGAAGCATGCCCATCACCTTCTCCTCCCAGGGATGGTAATGTACTGGTCTGCGGGGGGCACCGCCTCCAGTGATGTTTGTCTGGGCGTGCTCTTCATTCATTTTTCTCTTTACCGCCCTCCGCAGATCGTACCACCTGGCTTGGCATTCATGCCTGGTCCTTTTGATGGCCGCAACAGCATTCACCCGATCGACGATCCTCTGCCACATGGCTGATTTCTCCGCTATGCTGGTCTGTCTGACCAATGTTCCAAAGAGCTGTGGCTCGACTCTGATGACTTCGTTGACAAGGATGTCCAGCTCCTCCCTTGTGAACTTCGGATTCTTGTCTGTGGGCATGGTGTGGGGTGTGGGTGTGGATGGTTGTGGGTGTGTGGTTGTGGATGTGACTGTGTGTGTGAATGTGATTAGGGGGTGTTTGTGAAGGTGGTTGTGTGAAGGTGTGCAAGTGTAAGGTGTAGTCAGGATTCGGGTATGGTGCAGTGGTTTGTATGTGGGGTCTGTCAGCAGTGGGTCTGTTGCAAAGGCTCATGGTTTGTGTGTGTGGGCCCTTTTTATTGGTCCATTTGTGGGTGTGGCTGTGTTTGAACTTTGGGTGGGTGTGTTATAAGATGTGGTTGTGGTTTGGGCCTCTGTTTACCTGTTTGGATGTTGCAGGTCAGTGTATTCCATGTATTTGGGCTTGTTGGACGTGTTTTGTGGTGTTGTGCGATTCAAATTGACCCTCCTTGTGGTGTTTTGCAGTGTCCTGGTCCAGTACGAGTGGTTTTTGCGTCTGTAAGGTGCGTACATCGGCCATGTTGTTGTACAGTGCTCACATTTGCAATGGTTTGGTACGATTAGTAAATGCGCGATGCTTGGTGAGGGTGCTGGTGTAGGGACCTGGGGTACAGGCTGTACATACGGGGGGCTGGGGGTACGGCGCGTACATACGGGGGACTGGGGGTACAGCCCGTACATACGGGGGCTGGGGGTACGGCGCGTACATATGAGGGGGCTGGGGGTACGTCGCGTACATAGGTGGAGCTGGGGGTACGGCACGTACATACGGGGGACCGGGGGTACGGTGCGTACATACGGGGGCTGGGGGTACGGCGCATACATACGGGGGGCTGGGGGTACGGCGCGTACATACGGGGTGGGGTATTCGGCGCGTATGCGGGCACATGTTTAGACATCTGCATGGTTACTATTGGAGTTCGCTCCGTACGGTGTTTTTACAATACGGTTGTACATTTGGACGGACGGGACGGATCGTACTTGCACGCTTGGGCTTCAATTTTACGAATTGTACGTAAAAATGTACGGGGATGTGTCGGGGACTTTTTCCGATCCGACGACGTGTCGAGGAATTTTCCCAATGCGATTCGTATGTAGTTTTTCACATACGAATCGTACTTGCCAGTTTGAGGGACTTGTACGAATCGTACGTAAAAAAATACGGATCCGATTCGTACGGGGAATATTTTTAACGGATCGGAATCGGCACCTAAGTGTATTAGGTAAGTACTATTTTTTTTAAATTTAGAGGTGGCTTTTCAAATTTTGTAGTGTTATAGGGGAGGTAATAAAAGTAAGTACGTTTAAGTAAAAATTAATATTTTTCTTTCTTTTTTTTTGGATCAAGCCAATTTCTTAAGTTTTTTTAATTCAATATAACATTTATAGTCATGTGTTATATGCATTTATCCTTAGTATATGTTTTGCTCAATATGTAATATTAAATATATTTTCAATTGAATTTTTATCAGATTTATATATATATATTTTTTGTGAATAAGTTTGCTGTTTTTAATATTTCTATTCTTTTTAATTTGTTACTGACTGTAGTGATAATATTAATTCTATTTATTGATTGCAGTGTGAATTTTAACATTTAGCTTGCTACTATCCAACACTATCCTTACTGTTGCACTCACTGGAGTACGAATAATAAGTTTTGCTCCTCTGCTATCCAACACTTTCTCAACTCTTTCACTCATTGGAGTTCGAATATTATTTTTTACCAGTCCACTATCCAACACTTTCCCTACTGTTGCACTCATTGCATTTCTAATTGTAAATTTCTACCCCTCCGCTATCCAACACTTTCACTACTGTTACACTCATTTTATTGTGAAGCTTAATTTTTACCCCTCTGCTTTCCAACACTTTCACTACTGTTTCAATTATTGTAGTGGGAATAGTAAATGTTATCCCTCGCAAATTCAATTTTTTCCCTACTGTTGCACTCATTTTGTTGGCAATAGTACATTTTACCTCGCCACTATCCAACACTTTCACCACTGTTGCACACACTTGGACTGGGAATAGTAGTTTGTACACCTCCGATACCCAGCCAATTGTTGCACTCATTGGATTGTGAATATTTATTTTTTACCCGTACGCTATCCAAGGCTTTCCTTATTGTTACACTGAGGGCCTGATTCTGATGCAGTTAGTAAAGCATTCCCAACCAGGGCCTGATTTTGATGCGGTTAGGAATGCCTCCTAATGGCATTTGCTCCTTCCAAATCGGATCAGGAACGTGTTTTCCTGACCGAGGGTCCAATTATGATGCGGTTAGGAACATATGCTCCCATTTAAGTCAAGGGGAGTCCAACCATATTGTATCTGGAAGCATCCGGATGCATCGTACTCTGCCGGTTGGACTCTCCCGTTCCGAGTGGGTCGGAAACTATTTGCCAAACGATTTGTTTGGGAAGCTTTTCCAACCCGCATCAGAATCGGGCCTTTACTGGAGTGTGAACAGTAATTTTTACCCCTCCCCTATGTAACACTTTCACCTTCTGATACACGTACTCGATTGTGAAAAGTTTTTTTAACACCTCCGCTATCCAACACTTTTACTATTGTTGCAGTCACTAGATTGGGAATAGTACTTTGAACTCCATTGTTATTCAACATTTTCCTTACTGTTGCACTGACTGTATTACTATTTTAAAGTTAAAAGACTTTTATATTTATTTTTTACTTTTTTTATGTTATTGAAATGTGTATATATATATATATATATATATATATGTGTGTGTGTGTGTGTGTGTGTTTATATTTTAATATACATTTAAAAGTAAAAAAACAAAAATATATATTTTTTTAAGTTAATATCTATACAATTGATGATTATGTAGGTTTGTTTTACCTTAATTGTTATGGGGTATATTTTGTTAAAAGTTTATTACTTTTATTTTTTAATCAAAAAATAATTTTTTAATTATATATATATATATATATATATTTAATTTTTTTCACACACACACAAATATATATATATAAAATATCTATATAAAATACTATATATATATATATATATACACATACATATATAATTTTCAGAACAATATTTTTAAATTCAATTAATTTTTTTCCAACATTTATCGAATTTACCTGTTAAGGTATAGGTAATTAATATGTTGGCTTTTTATTTTAACCTTTTTTAAATAATCTATATTTTTTACATAAATTTTTTGATAGGCATCCAAATAAGGAAATAAGCCCCCTACTTAATAATGCACGATTATCTGGGATGCTGGATATCCACAGTATCAGTTTGATGTAAAAAATGCATTATAATGTGTTAAGTCTGTTCGTTGAATGCAATTGGAAAAAAAAAATTTTTCCCGTGTCCTTCACAGTTGCGTTCTTGGAAATTTAATTGCGAATTTTATTGAAACACTAGTTTGATAAAGAAGGTTACTGCCTAGTTAAGTAGGCAAGTGCCTTGATAATAATTGCATATTTACGCAATTTTTCTTGCTTGCCAGTTACTGGCATATCACGTTTATTTTATTGTTTTTATCATTGCACACGACTGAGCATGGTAAAACTCTGCAGCAAATCAACATCCAGCCTTTATTTTTTTTTTAAAAGTCGCAGCTTGAATAAAAATTTTATTTTCTCTTTTAACTCCTTACGATAAGTCATTCTATTGATCTTGGTTTTTCTAATTTCGATATGTACTGAGTGGGTTGGTAAACTGTTATGTGCCATACTCAGGCAAACGATCATGCCAGTCAACCACTTGCATTGTTTCAACCAACGTGGCTTGCAGGCTGTTGAGTTTCTCAACAAATTTCCTCTCACGGATTAATATCTGTCTGTACAGAGTACCTGTGTAGAGCAAATTAATACAGCATTCTAATACCAAATAGAATCTCAGTTAGTGGCACAACCAATGTTTGTCCTCTGGTGCCTTGTACTGTATATTGGTCCTAATCCAGGGCTCCTGGTCGGGTTACAGGAGACACAGTTCAAGTTACAGCAACACACATTCTTTCTCAGATGTATGCTTCACTACAATCTAGGTATTCAATATATTTTGTTTTTTGAATAAAATATGTTACATAAAATACTGCCATGCATAAACATCGAGTATTAAATATTGTCACATAGAAATAATTTGTGCTAGAATATAGGAATCAGAATTATTGATTTTGATGGAATTAATACAGTTGTTAGTATTATTGAAATTATTTCTATATTTTACATAAATTTGAAATTTAAGAATATTAAAGATTTTTTTTTAATATGTTTTCTTACTTTATCTGTTATAAAATGTTTTTTCTTATTTTTATCTCTATTAGTGTTTTTAAAATGCAATTAATTTTTTTAATTACATTTTATTATTTTTGTAATGTTAAAATACACAATGGTTGTGTGGTTCATAACCATTTAGGGTGGTTATTAAATAAATTATAATTCATCAGCAAACTAATAATATATATTATTTATTAAATATAAATAAACATTAATTGTCACTTATATAATTACATGTTATTTCTGAATAAAGATTATTTAGCGGCATGTGTTTTTTAGGTGTATAGATAGTGAAGGTATGTAATGAATTGAAGTTAATTATTATGTTTTGGTTAGTATTACTTATTTATTTGAGAAATATGTATGTCAATTGTATACTACAATTTTTCACAATGGGGGTCATTAGGATGCAGGTCGCAAAATCACCCAGACCTTCATGGTAGCGGGAAAAGACCGCCCACAAGGACCGCGGCATTACCAACAGTCCAATTAGTATGCTCCGCAGTCCAAATCCGACCTCCGCTGTACAATCCTGGCCTTTAACATTGCTCTGGTTGCTGCTGCCAGCAGCACCGCTGCAATGTCAAAAGGAGTATGTCCTGATTTCCATGCACTGTGTGGCAGGCACTGCACAGTGCCTGCCACCTGGTACAGGTACATATTAGCCCCCCAGCGCACCCACACCCCCCCAAAACATTTGGGGCAGCCAATTGGCCCACCAGAACATGTCTCTGCCATCCTTTCAATGGAGGTTCCAATGCTGGGGAAAGGCTGGCTTCCACTGTCATCATAATAGTGCCGGAAGAGCCTCCCCCTGCATATGCACCATTTTAGCGGTCCATCTCTGCCCACCATGCAAGCGTGAGGACTGCTAACTGCGGAAAAGTGGCCTGTGGAATTTATCACCGCCACGCCCATCACCACAATGCTAATGTGACCATCCGTTTTTCGGGTTTCGCTCGCAGACGGATGGCCGCCGCTGGCTTGGTGGTTGCTACCGCCGGCCTTGAGGCAACCATTTTTCTGCTATCCTAATAGACCCCTATTTTTTTGCTCAGTCTTTTGTGTTGTGCAGTTGCATATGATGTTTATTCAAACATTTTGAATTTAATTATTATTATTAGTTGATTTTCAATGTTAGCTTGAAAATGTATTGATTTTATTCTGTAATACGTACCTCAAGCGAACCCCAAGGATCGTCCCTTAGCCAGACACTCTTTAACATCTACATGGCACCTCTCACCAACATCACCCTATCGCACCACCTCAACATCGTCTCATACGCTGACGACGCCCATCTGATCCTCTCCTTCACCAAGGCCCCCACCACCGCCAAATCGACCAGCACGAAGGAATGAAGGACAACTCCAAACGGATGACGAACAGCCGCCTTAAACTGAAATCGAACAATACGGAGTTCCTCATCATCGGATCCACCCCCTCTGCCTGGGACGACTCATAGTGGCCGTCCGCACCAGGAGTTGCACTGAAGCCCTTTAACCATGCACGCAACCAGGGAATCATCCTAGACTTCTCATTGTCAATGACCCATCAAGTGTACGCCGTCTCCTCCTCATGTTTCAACACAATCCGCATGCTCCGCAAGATTTACAGTTGGATCCCCCCCCCGGTACCAGAAGGACAGTTATCCATGCCCTCGTCAAGAGCAGACTGGACTACGGTAATGCTCTCTACGCAGGAACCTCACCTAAACTCCAGAAATGACTACAACGCATACAGAACGCCTCTGCACGCCTCATCCTCAACAACCCACTCAACAGCCACATCACAGCCCACCTGAAAGACCTGCACTGGCTCCCTGTCAACAAGAGGATCACCTTCAGTCTCCTCACCCACCCTCACAAATTAATCCACAGCTCTGGACTAAATGAACGACTCACCTTCTATACCCCGAACCGCCAGCTTCGCTATGCTGACCTCGCACTCGCCACAGTCCCTTGCATCTGTTGATCGACCTTCGGCGGCAGATTGTTCTCCCACCTCGACGCAAAAACCTTGAACACCTTCCACACACGCCTACGACAGACCCTGCACCTGCTGGCCTTCAGCAGACTGCTTAAGACCTGGCTGTTTGAGCATTAGCAGCATCCCCGCCCTCGCTCCCCCCAGCGTCGAGACACCCTCACAGGTAAGTTGTGTGCTCTACAAATGTACTGATTGAGTGACTCTAATACAATATGTTATTCCAGTATGTTTAAACCCTCTGAATTAATGTAATTTTAATCATTAAATACAATGTTGATCCCTAATAAGTAATGAAATGTTAAATATTTATTCTTATTCTGTACTTGTGATAATGTTTATTTGATATAATCGGTGTGACGTTTGGCATTTGTCGGAACATTATTGAAATTAAGATAATGTAATATAATTCATTTGCTCTAGTTAATAACTAATAATAATAATTAAACTGGTAATCATCTAAACAGCACTGAATATTATCTTAATTTGTATATCATGTTTTGGTTGATTTTTTATTCTATCCTCTTAACTGTATGTATGTTCATAATTAGAAATAGTGTTATATTATTAGTTGTTATTAATATATTCACATATTACAATTTTAATAACAAGTGTATATTACATCATTTGAATACTTGGTTTACGATTCTTTTTGTGTACTTTGTATATGTAAAGTGTATACATTTTTTAAACGAATAATAAAGGTTTTTAGAATTACTTGGTTTTTTACAATTTTTGGTTATTGTATATTTTTATTGTCGTCTGCTTTTGCTTGTAAATAACATTATTTCTTATTATGATTGCATTTGGAAGACTGTCCTGCCGCCATTGTTGCAAGAATGTGACGGACCAACAGGTACTCATTAGGCCCACCATACCAAATTTATCATCAGACTGCCTTTCAGTCATTCCTAAACAGGTCTATTTTATAAAGGCTTGTGCTGAAGCATGGCAAAGTACCGCATCACCAGCTTCAATCCAAGGAGGCCCGTTTTTAAACATCCCTGTACCACATGGCAGGCACGGCATGCAAGTATGTTTAGGTGTTGCACCATGGAAGGATTTGAACATTGCGGAGGCCCATAGGTGGCACAGCCCCCGATACGTACCCCCAAAACAATGTTCCACCAGCCTTTTTAAGTCAGCACAAGCTAAGCGAAGTGGTTGGCAGAATGTTGCATCATAATCCATGTGGTGGAATTCAATCGTACCGTCCGCTGTTCTACTTGAGGCAATTGGAAGATTTGGCTTGGTTGATCCTTCGGCAATTCTTTCGGACTGCATCCTAATGTGGCTCTCGCACGTGTGTAGAGATCAAAGTACTACAGATACTGACGGTCCTAACGATATTATAATCATGCACATTGTTTTTAGAGTTAGAACACATATATATAATATAGTTTTTGAAATATTTATATTTTTTGGGTATTATTGTTTGAGATAAATGCTTATCAAATTTTTTATGTCACTCTAAAACTTTTGTTTGATATTATGTATTTTCACATTTAATTTTTGTGTGTATTTAGTATTATTTCAAACATTTTATACTTTGTTTAAGTAAGTTACTCTGTTTATAATATTCCACTTACTGGAGTAGTAATTAATAATAGTTACCCCTATGCAATACAACTATTTCCCTATTATTGCGCTTACTAGAGTCTCAATATTAAATTCTAGCCCTTTGTCAAATAACTCTTTCCCTACTTGTGTGCTTATTGAAATCGAAATACTTTTTTTTGCCCCTCGAAAAATCCTATTTTGTTACTAATGTGTGATTTTCTTTTGTGGTTTGCGTACATTTTACACATTATAATATTTACATTTTTACAACTTTTTTATACCTTTTAATGTGACTATTATATCTTTCAATTGACAGATTGTATAGTATAATCTACATTTATAAAAATTTTATTATTACGTTTATGTTTAGAAAGAATTTTCAATTCTTAAATTATTCATTTATATGTAAAAAAAATTCTTCAAACTTTTTTGGGTATTTAATATACAATTCAATATCAAACAAAATTGGCAAAACGTTTTACTGTATAATAGTTTTAACTTTGAATCAACATCTTTAATTAAATTATTACTTTATTGTTTTTTTGGTTGAAAAAATATATATATATAGATATACCCACATATATATTTTCACATTTATATATATACATAAATATATATGCTTATATATATATTTAGAGTTTTATAGCTATATATATTTTTAAATATGTGTGTGTTTCTGTGAATTTCTGTAATTAATGATATTTAATAGATATTTTTCTAAACCATAATATAATTTGCATGATATTTAAATTTGTGTTCTTATTTGCATTATTTTATGCTTACAATTGAGATTTCCATATAAACTAAAATATATTTTTGCTCAAATGCTATTAGTAGCAACGAACAATTAACTTCAATGAGTCTGTGATTTTCTGTGCTAATATATATTAGGAATAGATTTTACATATTTCAATATTTTTGCTGAGATTTTAAGGCGAGGATATATTGTTTTTTTTTTTTTCCAGTAAAATCTACCTTAACAAGCAGCGCGCTAGGGAGTAAAAATTAGTCGATATGGGAACCTGTGCTTTGGAGGCATAAGGTCAAAGGGTGGTCTTTGCCTCTCTGGTGTGTCTTTCAACAGGGATCTGTCATGGCATTAACAGCTCTAATGTCAGATAACAGGAATCTGTTCCGCTGGGGTAGCACCATTAAATTACCATCTGTGTAAAGGTCCCTCCCACACAGAAACACACAACCATGAGCACTCTAGACATTGCAAATCGCTGTTGCTAAAAAAAGAAGAGGTAGTTTGTGGATTTTGGCAAGGAAGCCCACTTTTTCACAGCCGAAAGCAGAAAACTTACCATTTTTTCAGGACCTTATTTGGTGTCCAGATTTTTACTTAGACATATCTACCCATTGGTTCTATCCGTGTCCACAATGATCTGAGCACCAGGGATTCATAAAACAGGATGGTCACACCTCTTTTTTTCTGTGCCAAGTGGCTACTCGGGTTGTGGGCTTTGTCTTAATTGCATGTATCACAGCACCCACACAATCCTGTCTGACGGGCATATTCCGATGCCTGACAGACCGGAGACCATCACACATTGGTTATGACCTTCTGGAGTTGGTTACAGCTCCGCAAGTACAATGCCATTCAACCTTGTTCGGTCGCAATCCTTTGCATTACAATTAAAGCTTGCATTAATTAAGCAATGCATGCTCTCATTGTAAAGATCATGGGTGCATTTCAGTTCTGCACCCGGGCGCAGGTACCTTAAGTTATCGCCTATTGTATCCATAGATCTAAAGTAGTGAGTCACAGGTATCCCCTAGGTTGCCAATCTGCATCCTTTCACTCATATTGTACATGTACACCCCCCACCCCTGTACGTGTCGTACCACCGTCTATGTACACCCCAGTACGTTCGAGTCGTACCCCCACCCCTGTACGAGTCGTACCACCGTCTATGTACACCCCAGTACGTTCGAGTCGAACCCCCACCCCTGTACGTGTCGTACCACCGTCTATGTACACCCCCCCACTCCTGTACGTGTCGTACCACCGTGTACCTACACCTCAGTACGTTCGAGTCGTACCCCCACCCCTGTACGAGTCGTACCACCGTCTATGTACACCCCAGTACGTTCGAGTCGAACCCCCACCCCTGTACGTGTCGTACCACCGTGTACCTACACCCCAGTACGTTCGAGTCGTACCCCCACCCCTGTACGTGTAGTACCACCGTCAATGTACACCCCAGTACGTTCCCGTTGCACCCCCAACACAACCTCCTAAGTACGGAGCGCACCCCAGGCCCCAACATCACAACCGCATGTACGAGTCGTACCAAGCCACACACAAGTAGAGCACCGTACAACCAAATGGCCCATGTACACACCGTACACACGCTCAAAACGCACGTACACAACCAGGACAAAACTAAACAACACAAGAATACACTATACGAATGGTACAAAGCCACTAAACATGGCCAACAAACACTACAAAAACACCTTCACTGACCTGCAACTGCCAAAAACAAACAGAGGCCCAAAACACCACCACTCCTTATAACACACCCACCCAAACTTCAAACACAGCCACACCCACACCCACCCATGGACCAATAAAAAGGGCCCACACACACAAACCATGAGCCTTTGCAACAGACTCACTGCTGCCAGACACCACAGAACCATACTACAAGCTTCACCACACCTTACACTTGCACACCTTCACACAACCACCTTCACAAACACCCCCTCATCACATTCACACACACACACCTGCACAACTACACCCACACACCCACAACCATCCACACCCCCCCACCACCATCCACACCCACACCCCTCACCATGCCCACTAACAAGAATCCAAAGTTCAGTAACCGAGAGTTGGAGGTTCTTGTTGATGAAATCCTCAGAGTCGAGCCACAGCTCTTTGGAACATTGGTCAGACAGACCAGCATGGCAGCAAAAACAGCCATGTGGCAGACCATCGGCTGTGAATGCTGTTGCGGACACCAGAAGGACCAGGCAGGAATGCCAATCCAGGTGGTACGATCTGCGGAGGAGGGTCCGAGCCAAGATGCAGGAGGAACACAACCAGGCCAACGCCACTGGAGGAGGGCCCTCCCGCAGACCCGTACACTACCAGCCCTGGGAGGAGAGGGTGATGGCCATACTGCCGGTGGAGGCAGTGGAGGGATTAGAAGGACTCCGAGACCCGGGTGAGTACACAAACAACGCACCTCACATGGGGGGAACGTCATCCACAACCAAAATCACTAACAGGCACGCAACCACCCCAAGCTATCGCATGACTCAACCACACTCCATGAACACGCACATGCCACTACCGCCACCATGCCCCATGCACCCAGCTGGACAATGTCAAGTCACAGGCCACAGAAGACAACAACACATGACACGGTAACCCGGATGGCGGGAGGGTGGGCCCCAAAAAATCACATAGTGCAACTCAGAAGCAGACAACAATGCCCTCTGCCCATATGGCCTAGGTCACAGCCAGACAAACACTGTGTCCCCACACAGGAAATACTCGCCAGCAAATGGCGGACGCCTTGCATCAACACATGGGGGTGAAGGCACTGTTTTGCACATGACAGCAGCTAATGAACAGCCAACATTGTGAAAGAGTGGCAGCACACACCACCACAGCAGCAGCGCACACACAGACACTACACCCAATGGGTGCCTGGAGATCAGAAACAAACTCACATCAACAAGCCAAGGGCCATTCAAAGATCTGCTAACAGTGTGTGCACAGGAAGCTGGGCTGAGGTGACAGAGGGTGACACACAGAGGGAGGGAGAGGGGGATAGAGAGGGAGGGAGACACAGGGAGACGGACAGAGGGAGGAGGCTGACACACGGAGGGAGGGAGAGGGGGACAGAGAGGGAGGGAGACACAGGGACACGGACAGAGGGAGGAGGCTGACACACGGAGGGAGGGAGAAGGGGACAGGGAGGGAGGGAGACACAGGGACACGGACAGAGGGAGGAGGCTGACACACGGAGGGAGGGAGAGGGGGACAGAGAGGGAGGGAGACACAGGGACACGGACAGAGGGAGGAGGCTGACACACGGAGGGAGGGAGAGGGGGACAGAGAGGGAGGGAGACACAGGGACACGGACAGAGGGAGGAGGCTGACACACGGAGGGAGGGAGAGGGGGACAGAGAGGGAGGGAGACACAGGGACACGGACAGAGGGAGGAGGCTGACACACGGAGGGAGGGAGAGGGGGACAGAGAGGGAGGTAGAGGGGGACAGAGAGGGAGGGAGACACAGGGAGAGCAAATCAGCCGTGTGGTGTGTGGGAATGTCTGCTCGTCAGCAGGTAGACAGCGTGCATGTAGCCAAGGGTGGCCAGTGCCAGAACCCCCCCTCTTCTCCATAGCCAAACACAGGGCCATGTCACAACCTGTTCACAAGCACAACGACAGCTACCTGCATTATATAAGTGTGTGGATCCACTCCATGTGCACATGTACAGTGCTACACGGAAGGCGCCAATGCATGGCTCGCCACACCTGCCCACTCCACTGCTGACTGCAGTCACACTTGACGCAGCAAGTAAGACTGTGCCACACATAGTGAAAGGGGCCAAAGTGGTGCCCAAGGGACACACCCATGCACAAGTGCACTGTGAGTGGAATGCAAGACAGATCCTCATTCCAAGAGGAAAAGTGCCAACTTTGAAACTGATGAAACATGGATGTTGCATGGCCCAAAATTAACATTGTCTCTCTCACACACAGGTCAACGTCGTGGTTCACCCCCCAACACTGGGGGGGAAGACTCACAGGACCCGGATCTGCGGGAGCCCGATCCCACCGGCAGCGACGACTCTCACCACTCTGTGGACGACCCCGACCGACCTGGCACCTCTGGTGTCCAACCACCTGCAGCACCTGCGTCAGGTACAACTGTGCCAACCACCACCCCCACTCCTGCCACATCCCAGGAGACACCCAGGATCCCTGCCCCACCACCACAATGCAGCCAGGCTGGCCAGGAGGGACACGGTATCCCGGGCACCCAGGAGGAGGCAGGCGACAACGCCAATGCCACCCCTCAGGGGTCCCGGAGACCCGATGTACCCACAAGGGCAGGCCAGGTGCAAGTGGGCAGGGGTGGTGGGAGTGGAGGACGGCGGAGGCGCGAGCCTGACCAGTTGGCTGGGGAACCGGTATTTGCCCATGTCCGTAACATCATGGACACATACCGGCAGGACACCACGGGCATGGCCCAGGTTGTGTCCATCCTCGAGGGGATCAAGACCCAGCAGGCCCAGCAACATGCCTGTCTACTGCAACACCAACGGAGGATGGAGGACAGACAGGCTGAGCAAGTGACGGTGTTCAAGGGGATTCACGATACACTCCGTCGGATGGCCGACAACATGGCCGACCCTCCCTGTGCCAGAAGGCGGAGAACATCACCACCCACAGGGAGGGAGCAGGAGGAGGAGGAGGAAACATCCGATGGAGCATCCCAGATGTCGTCACGGCCTGCTTCTGAGGGTCGCCGCAGGAGGGCGGGTCATCCACGGAAAAGACCGTGAGGGTCGGCGCAACATCACCATCTCCCAGGACACCTGGCCTGGCACCTGGCCCACTGGAGCAACAGCATCACAGCATCAAGAGACATTCTCTGCCACATGGCCCTGCTGGTCACTGTCTGACCAATGTTGACAAAGACTGTGGCATGGACTCTGAGGATTTCAAATGGCAAGGACACCAACTCCCCTACTGAACTTTGGATTCAAAACTCCCGGAAAGACCCTCACTTCATTCCCCCCCCCCCCCCAATAAAAATTCACACCATGAAGAGAAGATGCCTGCTGGTTGAATTATTACCTTACATGTGTGTTGTAAAGTCTAAACATGCCTGAGCTCTCTTTTGACTCCAACCATCCACACCCTTGGGCCTGAGTCTGGCACAGGACACACGGGTCACAGTGTATTAGGCAAGACAGACATGGAGCACCATACACACCCGTGATGGGCCAAACCAGCTGAGGGGTGGCCGCACAACCGTGCTGACAGACACATTGAGTACAGCAACAGTCATGCGCAGAGGTCAGGGATCATGTCCAGGGTCCTGGGGGGCACCCAGGTATGTGTAGACAGGTGGCAGAACCATGTCCTGCAAGCTTGAGTCCGGTGGATGCAGAGAATGGGGGCCTGGCCAACGTTGGATGCATGGGGATGGCACATGTCACAATACCCACACAGTCATGGACATCATGCCCTTTACACAGTCTCAGCCCACACACACAGTTTGCATCTTGCTACTCGACACATCGACACATAGCCACTATCAGGGAAAACCATGCCAGACATGCTGGATGCACCGTGGCAACAAACCAGCATTGACGGAGAAGAGGCACCTTGGAGGCATAGGGACACCTTTATTAGTCATGTTTTCAGGATTGCAGAGGCAACTTGAAGTACACATGAACACATCTTGTGGAGTAACATGTGGGTCCAACACTGGAACCCCCCTTCTGCAGCACAAATGCGTGTTAGCCATGGAACTGGCACACAATTGTCGGCTAACAGCTAAACACCCACAGCTGCTCACGGAGAGACTGCCATACACCATTGATCCGCTGATGTGGAAGTCCCACACCATGTCAAGCCAATGCTAACCGTATGTGTCCGAGGGCAGTGTCACACACATTGATGCCATCATCACAATCCACTATCCCATCACTGATGACTGTCAACCAGGCAGACCATCTAGTCAGGTGTACACAGCTGCATGTCGTGCCCCATGGGGATGCTACATGGCTGCAGAGGAACCAAACATCGACAGGGGCAGTGTGCATACATCGTGAACAACTGCCACACCCAATACACCCCAGATACATCCCTTACCCTATGGAGACTTCCAAATGTGTCCGTGCCTGTAACGCTGAGTCAGCCCACGATGACGTGTCCATGAGGAATAGCAGTGCCACAACAATGCAAGCAGCAGACGGCATGCGCAAGTACCTGGGGAAGAGAGACACACAAGAAGTCAGCCACAAAAAGCACAGCCACTTGCATGTGCATTTACTCAACACATGTATGGATGACAACATGCTAGGTCACAATTATGACTGGGGAAATACAACCATCACTGCCACCATCACTCCAGTGACACACCCACACACACCTCTGACTCACGTGCCATACATGCAGGTGGAGACACACATCACAACACATGCCACACGGGGACCAATGCGTGCACACTCAGACACTGGTACTCACCACTAAGCAAAGAAGTCGCGTATGAGCCGAGTCCGGATGTCCTCTTGCGGCTCCACATCCTCCACATCACTAGCCCCATTGCCAAGCCCTACGTCCTCCACGGGTGGATGGTCCTCGTCATGTTGATCCATGATGAGTGGCACAGCTCTCTCAACTGCCATGTTGTGCAGCATGCAGCAGACCATGAAGATTTTGCAGACCTTCGCAGGGGCATATGGGAGCGCGCCGCCGGTCTTGTGTAGGCACCTAAATCGGCTCTTCAGCAGGCCAAACGTCCTCTCTATCACTCGCCTTGTCCGGCCATGGGCGGTGTTGTAGCGGAGCTGGGCCGGCGTGATGGGGTTGCGGAGAGATGTGAGCAGCCATGGCATGTTGGGATAGCCAGCGTCCCCTACATGGGAAGCACATGGACATCGTTAGAACTGGTGAAGCGGCCGTGCTGGTAGGCTATGCAAATTACAGGACAGACAGACTGTACCCACCAACAACACATGCTCTTTCGTTGCGCAGCTGCATCATCATTTCAGGCATCCTGCTACGCCTCATGATGTAGGCATTGTGTGCTGATCCTGGAAAACGAGCACAGACATGTGAAATCACCATGTCGGACTGACACACCACAAGGGCATTGATGGAGTGGTAGTGCTTCCGATTGCGGTACGCCACCTCCCGTGCGTGTGGTGGTACCAAAGCTACATGTGTCCCATCTATGGACCCAATGACATGGGGCATCCCTCCCAGGGCATAGAATCCACGCTTGACCGCAGTCAACTGTTCAGGGGTTGGGAACTTGATGAAGTCATCCAGGTGAATCAACATGGCCTCTAAGAAATCATGCAGCACACGGCAGAACATGCTCTGGGACATGCCACCAACATGAGCTATGGTATTTTGAAAGGTACCCGTGTCAAGAAAATGTAGGGCAGCCATTACCTTCAGCTGGGGTGTCAGTGCCGTAGGATACCTGTGCTGCGGTTGCAGGTGTGGTGCCAGTCTCGCCGTCAACTCCAGAATCAACGGTTGGGTGAAGCGGTAGAGCCGGATGCAGTCATTCTCCTGCATGGCAGCCAAGTCCGGAATTGGTCGGGCAAGAGGCGGCGCTCTGCAGTAATTTGGAAGTGACAAGGAAGAGTAAGTGCACTACGACAACAATTCATATGTACTGAGCACATGTTAATCTGTCAATACACATATGCTACATAGGGAGTCAGGTATGTGCTACATGCCCAGGACATGTATGGATGCAAGGTGACACTCCTACCAAGACCCAGCTACACACGGAGATTGAGAACCTCCCCATGCCACGCCATGGGAATAGCTGTGTCCCAGTGCAAGTGAACAGCCAGACGCAAGACAGGAGTGACATACGCCCACACATCAGCAGAAGTAGGATGCCGATTGCAGAGACTGGTAGCGGAACACTAGAGCCACTGGTCACATGACATTACACTAGGACAGCCCACACACCTTGCCATGAAGGTGCACATGTCATGACTCACCACACATTCATTGTGAGGATGCAGACATGTCCTTGTCACGCTACTCCGTGTCCCATGCATACATGTGCACCTCACATCCGATACCACATGTGGCATGGTGTGCGGAACAGTGTGAAATGACAATCTACACACAGACACATGTTGGTTGCTGCAACAGCTGCAGCTTTTGAGGGTGCTCCAACATCAACCTGATGGGAAGCCCCCACACATACATGACATAGTCACATTGTGCACCGTGGGTAGTGACAAGTCAGGTGTGATAACCCCTGTACCGTGCATCAGGGGACACTTCCGTGTGTTGGTGTCCGTGCCATGCCAGTGACGCTCACCCCAAGTGTGCAGTACGACATGCACACATGTCAAAGGAGTAAAGGGCATGCCTGGCACACATTGCACCATCACACATTACATCTGTAGACATCTCATCATACATCTGGTGCCTTCTCGACTCAGGAGTAATGTTCCACATCACAGGCCGTCACACCTGTGCCCCACACATGTAGTAATGCACAGACGATGCCTTGATATCAATTAATGGACAAGTATGTCCATTCATGGACAAGTATGTCCATCCATGGACAAGTATGTCCATCCATGGACAAGTATGTCCGCCCTATCCCTACCTCTGTGCCGCCTGTCACCACTGTGATGTGTGAAAACCGCTGTACTGCTGCGAAGAGGGCCTGTGTACGTTCCCATATCACTATGCGAGTGCTGCCGTATGTGTACCCATCGTGATGGCGAGCGTACAGGCATGTGTACGGCCTGTACCACTACGAGTAGGCATACGCAAGAACACCCATAGTGGTACGGGCCGTACACACGCCTGTACGCTCCCTATCACTATGGGTGTCCTCGCATATGCGTACTCGTAGTGGTACGGGCCGTACACACGCCTGTACGCTCCCTATCACTATGGGTGTCCTCGCGTATGCGTACTCGTAGTGGTACGGGCCGTACACACGCCTGTACGCTCCCTATCACTATGGGTGTCCTCGCGTATGCGTACTCGTAGTAGTACGGGCCGTACACACGCCTGTACGCTCCCTATCACTATGGGTGTCCTCGCGTATGCGTACTCGTAGTGGTACGGGCCGTACACACGCCTGTACGCTCCCTATCACTATGGGTGTCCTCGCGTATGCATACTCGTAGTGGTACGGGCCGTACACACGCCTGTACGCTCCCTATCACTATGGGTGTCCTCGCGTATGCGTACACGTAGTGATAGTGAGCGTACAGGCGTGTGTGCGGCCCGTACCACTACGAGTACGCATACGCGAGTACACCCATAGTGATAGTGAGCGTACAGGCGTGTGTACGGCCCGTACCACTACGAGTACGCATACGCGAGGACACCCATAGTGATAGGGAGCGTACAGGCGTGTGTACGGCCCGTACCACTACGAGTACGCGTACGCGAGGACACCCATAGTGATAGTGAACATAGGCACGCGTGTACGGTCCGTTGCAATGCATTTGGGGTGCCCTAGGGCCCCGGAACGCACCGTACCTGTGTGTGGAGCTCCAAATTACATAGGGGACACATGAGGGACAAGTATTAAGGCCTACATGCATGCTGGTTGTCATGGAGACCAAGTTCAAAATTTGAATGTGTTCTGGAAGGTGCACAGCAGTAGTCAGTTGGAATGAATCTACTTTGTTGCAATGTGTTTATGGGGCTGACATCATGCAGGAGAATGAAACCGATAGAGAACACACAGACTGCTAGGTTTGAAGGGATTGGAGGAAACATAGGATGCAAATGTGAGTGACCAATCACTCTGTACTCCTGTGCATGAGATGGGCCAGCAAGGCAGATATAAGGCAGCCAGGTCCCATGAGGGAGCACTTGCCTGCACATCTTTGTATTCCACGACCCAGCTGCTGCTACTGATTCCCTGGAACCATGTCAAGGGCTGTGGAGAGGTCACAGCCATTCACCCTGGAGGAGAACATGGCTTTGGTGGATGTGATCCTCCCACGGTACCCCATGCTGTATGGGCGACCAGGTTATCAGGTGAGTTCAGTGTCCACTGGCACAGACTGTGTCCCTTTTTAGTGACTGTGACTTCTGCCATTGTGTCCAGGTGTGAGACACATGCTTTGTACTGTAGGGGGGGTCCCAGGGGGGGGGAATGCCTGATGTCTCCCAGCAGTGCCCTGAGACAGGAGGGGTGGGTGCCTATCACTCCCAGCAGTGCCCTGAGACAGGAGGGGAGTGTGCAGAGTCCTCCCAGCAGTGCCCTGAGACAGGAGGGGAGTGTGCAGAGTCCTCCCAGCAGTGCCCTGAGACAGGAGGGGTGGGGGCCTATCACTCCCAGCAGTGCCCTGAGACAGGAGGGGAGTGTGCAGAGTCCTCCCAGCAGTGCCCTGAGACAGGAGGGGTGGGGGCCTATCACTCCCAGCAGTGCCCTGAGACAGGAGGGGAGTGTGCAGAGTCCTCCCAGCAGTGCCCTGAGACAGGAGGGGTGGGGGCCTATCACACCCAGCAGTGCCCTGAGACAGGAGGGGAGTGTGCAGAGTCCTCCCAGCAGTGCCCTGAGACAGGAGGGGTGGGGGCCTATCACTCCCAGAAGTGCCCTGAGACAGGAGGGGAGTGTGCAGAGTCCTCCCAGCAGTGCCCTGAGACAGGAGGGGTGGGGGCCTATCACTCCCAGCAGTGCCCTGAGACAGGAGGGGAGTGTGCAGAGTCCTCCCAGCAGTGCCCTGAGACAGGAGGGGTGGGGGCCTATCACTCCCAGCAGTGCCCTGAGACAGGAGGGGAGTGTGCAGAGTCCTCCCAGCAGTGCCCTGAGACAGGAGGGGTGGGGGCCTATCACTCCCAGCAGTGCCCTGAGACAGGAGGGGAGTGTGCAGAGTCCTCCCAGCAGTGCCCTGAGACAGGAGGGGTGGGTGTGATGCACAGTGTGAGCCTGGATCATTGATTGTGTAGTTGCCCTCATTCCACCTGTGTCCTTTCAATGGCACGTACTGCTTTTGGCCTTCCCCCACAGGATCATGTCCCTATGACAAAGTTGCAATGCGTTTGATGCATACTATGCCTTGTTGTAAACAGCAAATGTGTTCTAATCTGTGTCCCCGTGACATGTGCAAGGTGTATTGATGTAGTGTCACTTGTTCATCCTCACAGGTAGACACCTCTGCCAAGGAGCAGATATGGCTGGACATCGTCAGCGCCGTGAGGAGTGCGGATGGTCGGAGGCGGCACCTGTCTCCCACCGTGTCCCCCGACGATGCTGTGGGCAGGGCGAAGAGACAGAAAGTAATCATACACCTGTATACATATGTCACATGAGTACAATCTACGTAGGTTACAGTGCATAGCCTGAAACAAAGGATGAGTTACAACTACAAAACAAGGTACATACGTAGGCCCTGCAAGACACAGTTGTGTGACCCACCATGCCATGGAAAAACTATGGAGAGCATGACACAATAGCAAATGAGATGACATGGCAATCTGACTGAGGAGCAAGGCCCTGGGGACAATACAGCACTGCATCTGCACCACACAGCGTGGCAGGAAATTGGGATGAGCAGGGACCAAATCCAGGAACTAGAGGCACATGCAGCATAGGTAATACTGATAACATGCCCACCCTGACTGGCACGCTGCACCTTGAGTGTATGTCCAGACAAACATCACACACTGGCCAGTCCGAGCAAGGAGATGACAGGTCTTGACATGTAGGCCATGGCCGCCCCACCCACCCCCTACATGAGACACATCTGTGGAGACACAGGAAGCACTTACATCTCTTAGTCTGGGTGAAATACACATGGGATGCAATAATTCAAGATTGCACACCAAATACCCAAGGTGCGCCTGTCCAAAGAATCATGTACAAATGGGCACCATCAGATGATTGCTACTAGACACACAGGCAATGGCCACCGTGAGTATGTACTTGGAAAATCATGTCAGGCTGGACAGTGGACACTTGTAATACATCTCACGTCAATAAACATGGTGCCAGGGGACAATGGCACAGAGCACAACCTATGCTGTAGACACAGAGATTGTCGGCATTCTCGGATTACACACATGATACCTAGGAAAAGATGCCCCTGGGGACAGTAGTGGGCACACAACTCCATGCTCCTGAATGGAAATGACTGCAACACACGCTAACATCCCAGCACTATGCGTAACGCACACTCATGCACATCATGTGACAGGCCACCACATGGGACATGCCTGCTAGAAGGCCTCGCACTCAAGAGATTAACTCCCATGTCTGAAATCAACATTAGTGCCAACTGACATGGAACCCACAAGTCCAGAAGTGGACAGGGCACAGGCAAGGTCACTAAACCTCTTACACACCACCCCCACACATGATGCTGCAGGCATTGTACACTTGGAGAAGGTGTCAGGCTACATAACTTTGTGATGGAGTGACTACACAGAGACCAGGGAACACATTGCAAGGTGGGGAAGGGAGGCAGGAGAGGCCTGCAACACTGTGGGTAACAGGATCGTCACAGCACCATAAACCCTGGAAGTGTATCCATGGAACAGTGCACTTACAAATGCTGGTGAAACACAACAAACACACACATGTACCTACCCCCTTCCGGCTGCTGCATGTCCTGTAGACGCCTGTCCAAGTCAGGAAAGACCACCGCCAGCACACGTTTCTGGATGTGGGAGAGACGGCGGCGTCCGCGGTTCTTGTGGCTCTCAGGTGAGTCCCCCAGCAGGACCCGTGCGATCCTCCGCGTCCAGCACCGGATATCCTGCCAGCGTTTCCTCACCTGGGACAGGTGCCGCCTCCGACCATCCGCACTCCTCACGGCGCTGACGATGTCCAGCCATATCTGCTCCTTGGCAGAGGTGTCTACCTGTGAGGATGAACAAGTGACACTACATCAATACACCTTGCACATGTCACGGGGACACAGATTAGGCGGAGGGACCGAGCACCAGTGCCAGCGGTGACATCGGGGCTGGCACTTCGAGTGGGACAGAGGCGGTGGAGAGTGACCCCGGGGACCTGTCGACTGGCACAACAGACTATGAAGCGGACGGGTCCGAGGATGATCACTCCGAGTGGGCGGTGGCTGCACCACCATCTGACAGCAGCCCTACATCTGGCACCGCCCCCTCCATTGGCATCAGCCGCCTCCCACGTGCTCGTGTCCCTTCCCAACGTGCCCGGTCACCACATGTCTCCTTCCTGCCAGGCACCGCACCCCCTGCCCCTGTCTCCACTGCTGCCGCCAATGCTGAGTCTGTGGACATCCAGCGGCAGTTGCAGATTGGTCAGACTGCGATCCTTAATGTCCTCCATGGCCACAGCCAGGTCCTCAACAACATGGAGGCATACTTGGAGGGCATTCATTCATCGCAGGCTGACCAACGCAACTTGCTGAGGTCCATAGACTCCACACTGACTGCAGCAGTGGGTCTCCTGCAGCGCTACGTCCCACCCCCTACCCCTGCTCCTTCCACACTTCCCACTCCCATGCCTGTCCAACATACACCCAGACGTAAGCATGCACCCACCACAACAGACACAGGCACCACACCAGCAGGGAAGGTCCGCCGCACACCTCCTGACACGCACACACAGGGTGCAGTAGGCACACCCACTGGGTCGGGGTGCAAACGGCTGACACGCAGCCAGAGTGGGAGTCCGCATTCCACCCAATCCACTCCCTCCAAATCCCCTCCCCTCAGCTCTCCTGCCCACATCTCCCCCAAAGACTCCTTCATGGCCGCTCTGTCCCTGAGCCCCACAGTGACACCACTCCGCAAGCGGTCACGGAGGTCCCCGGTCAGGGTGCTTGATTCCCCCCCCTGTCCACACCCTCCCACAGTGGCGCTGCGACCCATCCCTCTGACTCCCCCCCCCTCCTTGGGGCCTGTGGTTCCTTCGGGTGCAGGGGAGTCCCTGGAGGACCTTGCCGAGGTGTGCAGCGCGCTCCTAGAATACACCTTTGGTCCTGCCCCAACCCCTGTGGTGGAGTCCTCCATCCCTGCACCCACGTCGCCTACCCTTCGCACTCCTGTCCCTGCGGTGCCTGTTCATTCCCCCCCACTTGATGCCCTGACCCCTGTGGAAGACAACGGATTGTAACTGTGCAGGCAAGCTAGGGGACACGCATCCCACTGTGTCCCCCATCCAGCTGGAACTCCTGGACTGCCCTATGGCCTTTGTTAAAATTGGACTCACGTCATACTAGTTTTTTTCTCATGCTGAATAAAGCTATTTATTTTTTCCCTTGGAACACTCCTGCATAGCTGGCCTTGCTGTTGGTGGGGCTGCTACATGGTTGTGGGTGTTGGTCATGTGTTGGGTGTGTGGGAAATGTAGTAGTGTGCTGCTCATAGGGGGGACCCTGGGATCTGTGTGCCATCACACGGTGTTAGCTACCTTTCTCCATTCATGTCAGCAGTTGCTGCATGTTGCAACTGTCCCAAGGTGTATTCCTTCCTCTGTGTACCCTGACTTCTTCCCTGCAGGGTGTCCCCTGACTTTGGCACAGAGCTGGGTGTCCATTAGCTGGGTGTGTGACGTAGTCCTTCACCTTTGCACATGCATGCTGAGCGATGTCTCCACCTGCGTCATTCGTGGCATCCTTGGTAGTCATTGTACTTGTGTATGTGGCCTATTGACATGACTTCATGTGTAAATGTTTTCTTTTCTGCGCTATGCATGCGTATACTCCCAGCCTCGAACACATGTGGTACATGTACTGCAGGGTCTTTGTGCACCTGACTGACATTTGTGGGCATGGTATCTGTGACTACTCCACCCTTTGCGTTCCATTGGCACTGCTGGGAGTGATGGGCCCCCACCCCTCCTGTCTCAGGGCACTGCTGGGAGTGATAGGCCCCCACCCCTCCTGTGTCTGGGCACTGCTGGGAGGACTCTGCACACACCCCTCCTGTGTCTGGGCACTGCTGGGAGTGATAGGCCCCCACCCCTCCTGTCTCAGGGCACTGCTGGGTGGACTCTGCACACACCCCTCCTGTGTCTGGGCACTGCTGGGAGGACTCTGCACACACCCCTCCTGTGTCTGGGCACTGCTGGGAGGACTCTGCACACACCCTTCCTGTCTCAGGGCACTGCTGGGAGTGATAGGCCCCCACCCCTCCTGTCTCAGGGCACTGCTGGGTAGACTCTGCACACACCCCTCCTGTGTCTGGGCACTGCTGGGAGGACTCTGCACACACCCCTCCTGTGTCTGGGCACTGCTGGGAGGACTCTGCACACACCCCTCCTGTCTCAGGGCACTGCTGGGAGTGATAGGCCCCCACCCCTCCTGTCTCAGGGCACTGCTGGGAGTGATAGGCCCCCACCCCTCCTGTCTCAGGGCACTGCTGGGTGGACTCTGCACACACCCCTCCTGTGTCTGGGCACTGCTGGGAGGACTCTGCACACACCCCTCCTGTGTCTGGGCACTGCTGGGAGGACTCTGCACACACCCCTCCTGTGTCTGGGCACTGCTGGGAGGACTCTGCACACACCCCTCCTGTGTCTGGGCACTGCTGGGAGGACTCTGCACACACCCCTCCTGTGTCTGGGCACTGCTGGGAGGACTCTGCACACACCCCTCCTGTCTCAGGGCACTGCTGGGAGGACTCTGCACACACCCCTCCTGTCACAGGGAACTGCTGGGAGGATTCTGCACCCACCTCTCCAATTTCACAATATGTACGCTCATGACATTCACGGATGTGGGTACGCTCCATGCATTCGAGGTGGGGTTACGTGTCGTACTTACACTGTTGGGGTGGGGCTACGCTCCATGCATTCGAGGTGAGGGTACGAGTCGTACTTACACTGTTGGGGTAGGGGTACGCTCCATACGTACGCGGGTGGGTACGGGTCGTACTTACACTGTTGGGGTGGGGGTACGCTCCATACGTACGCAGGTGGGGGTACGAGTCGTACTTACACTGTTGGGGTGGGGCTACGCTCCATACGCATGTGGGTGTGGGTACGGGTCGTACTTACACTGTTGGGGTGGGGCTACACTCCATACGTACGCGGGTGGGGGTACGAGTCGTACTTAGACTGTTGGGGTGGGGGTACGCTCCATACGTACGCGGGTGTGGGTATGGGTCGTACTTACACTGTTGGGGTGGGGCTACGCTCCATACGTATGTGGGTGGGGGTACGAGTCGTACTTAGACTGTTGGGGTGGGGGTACGCTCCATACGTACGCGGGTGTGGGTACGGGTCGTACTTACACTGTTGGGGTGGGGCTACGCTCCATACGTACGCGGGTGGGGGTACGAGTCGTACTTACACTGTTGGGGTGGGGGTACGCTCCATACGTACGCGGGTGGGGGTACGAGTTGTACTTACACTGTTGGGGTGGGGGTACGCTCCATACGTACGCGGGTGGGGGTACGAGTCGTACTTACACCGTTGGGGTGGGGGTACGCTCCATACGTACGCGGGTGTGGGTACGGGTCGTACTTACGCTGTTGGGGTGGGGGTACGCGCCATACGTACGCGGGTGTGGGTACGTGTCGTACTTACACTGTTGGGGTGGGGGGTACGCTCCATGCATACGGGGTGGGGGTAGAGTCCATACATATCCGTCCCCACGCTATGTGATGCTTGTGCGGGCCGTACCCAGGCCTTTGCCACGTGGGTACGAGCCGTCCCGCCATTGTTGGGGTGACGTGGGTGTGGGCGTGGTTCGACTCATACCCACGCTCTTCAGGCGTGGGTACGGGACGTACCTGTCTGGTTGTGTTGCCTGTTCGCGTCGTGACGGACTTCCGTTGTGGCGGTCGCTGGCTTATCTGGACACGCCCCCACCCCCTCGTAGTGACCAGGGCCTGGGAGTCAGGTATGTCCAGGGCATGTGTGCTGTGTGACTTTGGTGGGGGGTTTGTGGCCTGCCCTGGTCCTGCCACACCCCCATCCCACTTTCCCCCCTCCCTTAGTTGTTCTGACCTTCTGCGGCGTCTGCGTCCGAACCTGTGGAGGAGGTCGACTGCTATGAGGGCCGGGATGACTCGTAGGTTCGGGTCCATGTCTGTCCGTCGCGTACTGGTCCTCCTTGTTCGCGTCGTCCTGTCGCGTACTGGTCCTCCTTGTTCGCGTCGTCCTGTCTGTCCGTCGCGTACTGGTCCTCCTTGTTCGCGTCGTCCTGTCGCGTACTGGTCCTCCTTGTTCGCGTCCTCCTGTCTGTCCGTCGCGTACTGGTACTCCTTGTTCGCGTCGTCCTGTCGCGTACTGGTCCTCCTTGTTCGCGTCATCCTGTCTGTCCGTCGCGTACTGGTGGTCCTTGTTCGCGTCGTCCTGATTTCCCGGCAGTTTTTGGCTGCCGGAAAATATTCACCGTGCGGGATGACGGCGGTGCGAATCGTAATTCCTGGTTCGTGAATGGCAGGCTGCGAGCGTCCCGACGTCAGGTCGGTGCTTTCCCGGATCGCATTTGTAGGTTTATTTTGTTTGGTCGGGCTTTTTTACGATTCGTACGGAAATGGTGTTCCCGTGCGAATCGTAATTCCATGTTTGTACATTTTGACGACCGGGTACGCGTCGGACGGAGAATATGCTCCGTCCGACGGTTCGTACCCGGTTTTTACAGGATCGTGATCGGCACCTAGGTGTGCAATACCGTGTCTTGTAAGCGATGACCCAGGCTGACTGGAAGCTTATTAGCCACATACCGAATGCTCCACAGCTGGTATTAATATAGTTGAAAAATACAACTGCCCTACCAATAATTTAATGTTTCACCGCCCATGGGAGGGGATGGTGATGCAACAACTTTTCCACAACTTACCTCACATAGAAGTTACATTTCATTAGATTTGGCAACCGCTGAACTGCTATCTCACCCGCTTGGAGTTCACCTGTTTCAACCCAGCAGAGCTTGGAGCATTTCAGCTTTTTAATAACTTTTCATCCATGCTTAGCTTCAATCGAAAGGCCATGTCCCCCATCTACCATGAGCGTCAATCCTGCGTTCTCTATTGCACGACTTTGCTTATATTGTGAAGCTGTATGTTAACAACATTGACCTGCAAACCTATGACGATCCCCCACCCCTCAAATGGGACTGGAGACACTGGTAGATGTTTCGCATGGGAGCCAGAAAATTAGGACTTTGTGGAATGTGTTTGTTAGGACCTGCTCTGCAGTCAACAGCTAACACTTGACAGTTTTCATGCTGGCTTCGGTGTCTCACAGAGCCTCCACCTCTTAATGGTGTCCCACTGCCTATATCTGGAAGCATTTGAAGGCATGTTGGATTATGGTTCTATTCCTCTATGATCCATGGAAACTAGGGTCACCTCTGCCTGTCAACCCCAAAAGTAACTGTGACTACCTCCTTCACAATCACTAGACTCGACAACCCAGGTGTCTGCCCACAGGTAGAGGGGTGTGCCCTTATGGGACATTTGCGTTTACCCTTGTTGTGCCCATATTTGTAGCACACTGTACATCCGGGTGCAACCATCCTTTTCCTATGGTTAAGGAAGCCATTTCAGAGAGTAAGCCTTTATTTTAGGTTTTTCTCCTCCGTCTTTATTTTGTTGGATACCCTGAGCACCTGAGGATGTCACCACAATATACCTTATTTAATCTTTAAACTTAAATATATTTTTGAACTGATGAACATTCACCTTTAGGAAAGAGAATTCATTTTAATACCTGTGTACTAATTAATAGGCTTTTAACTGAAAAAATTATTAAACATACATTTTTTTAAACCCAACTTTAACACTTTTAGGGACAAAGTGCAAATAATATTAGGGTAACGGGAGATGAAATTGTATTAATACCCAGGCATAAATTTTAATTCCAGAGTACTAATTACTAGGGACACGATTACGATGTCAGACACCGCTATTACGATGAGACCGCACCATGCGCGGTCACATTCTCCGGTTTCTCTATCGGAGCTTGTGTTACGCCCGTAAACCGAGCATAACACAAACTCCCAATCAGAGATTGTGTTAATCCCTGCACTCCTTGGCAGGAACCTCAAGGTGGACAAGCAAGGGCAACGGGGCCCCCAAACTCGCTTTCCATCAGGCTTCCCATGTCAGAAAGACTGTGGGAAAACAAGAATCCTAATACTGAAGGTGGAAACGCCTTCCTATGGGACTACAGGTCGGTCTCCGAATGGCCAATGGGTTCCTAGAGCCTGTCTCAATTCAGCTGTAATGACCAGCCAGTTTCAATTCTGACCGGCTGCATTGTAATCAGCTGGTCAGAACTGAAACAGGCGATATCGTCGTAAAGCCTCTGACCGAAGGTCGGAGGGTATATGATCGAGTTCGTCATATGCCCCTTGGTCTCTAAATACATTTAATTTTAGCATTAAACTTCAATAATTTAATTGCACTACTATATTCACCTTTAGTGACAGGATATAAGGGATATAGGGGTAATGGGCGGGGTAGTACATTAATACCCAGGTAATACTTAATTTTTACATACTAACTGACATTTATTTTAAAAATGAATACAACAGTGAGATTTTAACAGACATTTAAATATTAAACCACAATCATTATGAATAAATAATAATTACAGCGAAACACCTTATTTTAGAGTGAGCAACAGGAAACAAATAAACACCACTTTTTTTTATTACTTTGAAATTAGTTGATGAATTGACAATTTGCAAAAATAAATATATGTACACCTTTTAAGAAAAAAACCAAGCCTTTATTGCAATAAAAAAAAAAATCTTTAAAAAATGGCAGTAGTTTCCCATTATTTTAAATGTTGAAAATGGTCCTTTTTTCCGTTGTTACGCAAAGCCAGACTCTCTTCGTCAGTGATGACGTGGAAAATCACCTTGTCGTTGCATATAAAAAAATGATTGACACACCCAAGACAGTATAAAGGAAAACCACAATTCACTTTTCAAATGTTTACTGTAATCTTTTCACTTTTGTACAAAAAGGGTGCTACAATTGGTAGAGAAATATGAAATTAAACTTTTACTTTTAAAACCAGAACAATGAGCACAACAAATATTTATATTATTTTAAACACATTAAGATTCTACCTCCTACGTATCATGATATTTGTATTTGATCCACTGAGAGCATAATGGGGTTATACTTCTGCATTTAATACTCCAAAGATTATTAATAACTACATTGAAAGCCTTATTGCTTTAGTAAGGTTGCCTCTTCTGTTTGAAAGCATTGTAAATGTATCCATCTGAAGAATTAAATACATAGTACCTGCTGGGAAAAGGGAACAAATAAAACAAAAATATGTTAGACAGTTTGCTTATTATGCACAACAAAAGTTTTATTTTTGCTAACTAAGGACCTGATTACAAGTCTGGCCGTATTGCAGTGGCACGGGAGGAGGGTGAGGGATGGTGACGGTTCACTGTACTGCAGAATACAACTTACAAAGTCGTAATGGCGCCGGTGGAACACCTGCTGCGCCAGGGAACAGTGGCGGTGGTGCTGCAGCGCCACAACGCAATATACTGAGCAGGGACTGGCGCAGTCCGAGGCAGCATATTTTTTAGTTCTTGCACCACCAGCATTTTCATGGCACAGGCCCACCATGAAAAAGCTGGTGCTGCTAGTACTACAGGGTGTACATTTGGGGGGCAAAACATGTCCCCCGCCACTGTATTTCCCACAGTTCTAGCACAGCATGGAAGTCAACGCCCATGCATTGCTGGAACTTTTAGGCAGTTCCTATTGGGGTGCATCACCATGGAAAAGGCCAAAGAACTGCCGACCATATTCCGAGCTGCACATTTGCACCTCATAATACGGTCGGCGGTGCTTGTGCAGCAGAGGCTGCATTGTGCCGTTGCTGCTGCGCTAAAGTTGTAATCAGGCCCCTAGTCATGGTGAGGAGTTGTTTTTTTTTTTTTTTAGAAATGCCTGTATTAAAGTGCCCCTGTTGGACATGGTTAGCCCCATGATTTGCATGATATCTGATGCATCTTTGACTGCAGAGCACTGGGTTCCTGCTAACCAGGTTCCACAGTGCCAGTATTATTTCCCAAAAATGTATGTAAATGCTTAATTGTGCCACAATTGGCAAGGCCCTTTGCACCGCTGTAAGGGCTATCTTTTGGTATGTAGGGAATGTGTCCTGAGGAAGGCCCCTTATAGCTGCAGCATGTATTGTGCCGCTCTAAGGTTACTGGGTCTCTGAATTTACACAATAAATTACTTGCTAAACTCACGCATGTGCACAACACAGCAGTCAGCATTCCAGTCCACTGTACAGAACGGCTCTCCATAGCTGCTGCTGGTGAATCTGCGTACTAAATTACATTCCTAGACGCACCTGCGTACCAGATTGCAGTTAGCATTCTAGTCAGCGGACGCTTTCCAGGGTTTTTGAACTATACTGTCAATACAAACCACTGCCAGGTTACCTGACCAGCACGTCACACTCAAACTAAAGAGACCCACTCTGGTGGGAACTTAAGCCCGACTGAGTTTCGCATGAAGTACGTTTTTCCTCCCTTCTCCGCCCCTGTCCCCGCTAAGTCCTGACATCTATTGCATGGATATTTTTTTTTTCCAACATTTTTATTGCCATTTATTTTAATATACATCCATAATTGTATAGTTCAGCAATTAGTGATATATCACTATACAGCACTTATTTGGCATATAGAATATATAAAATCGTCCTGTACTAACTTTATTTACATTTCGAAGAAGCTATAGAGCAGGTTATCCATTAAAGTTCTTACACATGAATCATAGTCTCATATGTTAGTCTTATTTTGCCTGTAACTTTTAGGAAAAGCATATTTCGGTTAATGTATACTATCACATATTATATGCCAGTCTGTAAATATCTCGCAGATTTAATTAAAAAACTATACAACTCGTGAATCATACTATGTAATTAACTAACTGTGCAGTGGGGCCAAGGGTTGTGTATTTGCTAGTACGTTAAGCAGGCTGTGTGCGGTATGCGCATGGGAGGCGGTGGCCGGGTGTGCGCTAGACCACCAGTGGGTCATTATCCACATGTCAGGCCGTAAGTTCACAGTGTCCCCAAGTTTTGTGTGTGAGCTGGGCAGTGTGTGCAGTCCCTATCTGGCCATTGTTGTGTGGTATATCAGGGTCTGTTTGCAGTAGTGTTTTTATGAAGGTCAACTCAGTGTTTTCATTTAGGCGTCATACCTTTGGTCATCCTCCTCGCCGCTTGTATGTGTTCCCTCTTCGCTCCCCCCAATGTTGCACCTGTCTCGGTCTGTGTTTTCCCATGCCTCCAGTATCTTCCCGGAGGTCGGCAAGGGTGAGTTGCCACAATCCAAGCACCTTTAACCTCGTCAGTACTATGATTTCTGCCCCCGCCCAATGGGTTACATCGTGTTTCAAGGCTTCCATTGCTGGTCCATGTACGAATTCCCAGGTCAGTGCTATTCTTCTCCAGGCTAAGACCAGGGTTAAATCTAGGAATCGGTTTCCCGATTTTCTTTTAGGAGAACAGGGAAAGAGCCCCAACAGGAACACTCCCATTGAAGGTTAAGTATGCGCCCCACAGCTGCACACATGAGTTGTATTGTTTCCTCCCAGAACTTGCGTAGTGGGCCACAATTCCAAGTCATGTATAAAAAGTCTGCATCCACACGGTCGCATATTTGGCCAGTGTCTCCAAAGGCAAGCTGAAGTTTGTGAGGTGTCATGTTTATGTAATTGAACTGTGTGTACTTCAATCTAGTATCGCGTAACACTTTCTTAGGGTATGGCAACATTTTGGACCATTCTGGGTCTGTGATGTGTCTATCCAGAGCAGTCTCTCAACAGGTGCGCAGTTTCGTTAGGGTTGTGCAGACCATCTCCAGTTGCGATGTATAGAACCATTTTACCTGGTGTCTTGCAGTGCCTAATGTAAGGACTTAGTGTAATATTGAGTGTGATTTAGGCTCCTGTTGGCTCCCTCCCATAGCCCTCCAAAGGTGTACAGTATTATCTCATAGGTTAAGAATTGGCCTGTTAGTAGGTCGTAGCTCTCAAGTAGGTCTTCAAATGGAGCCAGGGTTGCTTGCTGGTAGCAATCCCCCACCAGTTATGGTCTGGCATTATTCCAGGGCTTCAACATTGCTGGGGTTAGTATCTGCTTGGAGTTCCCGTGGGGGAGGCCCACCAGGGTCAGGGCCAGGGCATATAGGGGAGATTTCCCTTCTTTAAAGAGGCAGCATTTCGAGCAGCGTAGAGCCGTGGTCTGCAGCAGGGATAGATGAGATGGTGATGTCCGCGTCTAGCATCTTTGCCAGCATCAGATCCATACGGATCCCTTGGTCAGTGCCTACAGTGCCCGTATCTGGCAACCACTGCACCAGCCACTGGAGTTGAGAATCTAAAAAGTAGAGCTCGAATTTAAGCACTCATATTCCTCCCTCCGCGAGTGGGCGTTGTAGGATCGACAGGGCTACCGCCTCCTCCCTTTTTACCATATCATATCTCGCAGTAGAGCATCTAGTTGTCCAAACCACGAAGCGGGAACGGTTATGGGGAGATTGCTGAAAAAGTACAGCAGGCGAGACAGCATGACCATTTCTGCAAGGGAAACCCAGGCCATGATCGGCAGTTGTAGTGTGCACCAGAAGGAAACATTTGATCTCGGAGACCGGAGGGCCATGCCAAGATTACCTTCACGTAAGTAGTCCATCGAGTGGAAGACCGGAATCCCCAGATGACTGAAGGTTGTGGGGGTCCAGTAATGCCCACCATAAAATCTAATGGGTGAATCACATTGGCAGAGATGGGGAAGAGTTAAGTTTTGCCACGTTTAACTTTGAGGCCAGACAGCAATCCAAACTGCTCTATCAGGCGCAGTGCAGTATTGGTACCCAACATTGCGTCACTGAGGTATATCAATAAGTCATCTACATACAGGGAGATATTAGGAGTGTTACCCCCTAATGGGATGCCTAGTCCCTCCCCGCCTTGGTGGAATAATGCTGCCAATGGTTCCATTGACAGTGCAAACAACAGAGGTGACTATGTGTATCCCTTTTGTGTTCCTCGGAAGATCTCATACTGTGGGACAGTTTTCCCGGTCTGTATCCTAGCTGTGGGACGTTCATAAAGCACCCTCACCCAGTTTACCCAGCTTTCCCCCAGGCCCATGTGTCTAATAGTTTCAAGCAAGTAGTCCCATTGCATGAGGTTGAAGGCCTTCTCGAGATCTATCAACAAGAAGGCTGCATGCTGTAAATAACAAGTTTCTGCATGGAACAGCATCAAGTACATCCTTCGCAGGCTGTATGATGTGTTCCTGGCCGGAATAAATCCATTCTTGTCAGCGAGAACCAGGGTCGGCATGTGGGGTAGGAGGCAGAGCGCCAGAGTTTTACTAACGATCTTGAAATCCATGTTTAACATAGAAAGTGCCCAGAAGTCTTTGACTTATGCCACCTGTTTAGGCTTTTTGGGGAGGGGTGATGACCAGCACATCGCCTGTGGTCTCTGGCAGGCATCAAAGTTTCAGGGATTCTGCGTAGAGCTTCTCCAATTGCGGCAGAAGCTGTGCAGTGTAAGTTGAGTCGAATTCGTCCGGGAGACAGTCAGGTACAGGGGTCTTTCCTCACAGCCCGGATCTCGGGGACTGTCAGAGGCCCTACCAGCATATCAATTATGTGGTCGTCAAGGATTTGGGGGCACAGCAACTTCAGGAATTCCTTCTGTATATCAGGGGAGGTGCCTTAGTGATGAATAGTAGTCACAAAATAAGGCATGAAGGGCCTACGGACCATAAAATGGGTCGCCCTCAGGAGGTATAATTTGCGTTACTGGGGATCCCCGCGTCTCCGGCTAAAATAGCCAAGCCACAACCTACCCAACCCCCAAACTACTTCTTGCACCTAGGTGAGGTAACTCCTAAAGTCGTGACACAGCTGTCGGTCAAGAGCTTGATATGACGTGCATGTTTGAGGGAGTTGGATGCGTCTACTCTAGTTCCTTGTTAGTTTTCCTGTCTATGTAGGTCACCTTCTTAGGTGTCCACTTTCCAGGTGAAGTTCCCCCTGGGCTCCCACTGTTTCCCCCACACATTTCACCCTCTGTCCTACCTTGAAAGTCTCCCACTCTATCAGTGTATTGGAGGAAATCTGTCTGTTGCTGTCGAAGTAGAAGTCTATAGCTGTGCCTATGGTCGCTCTGAAACAAGTATCTTAAAGACCCAGTGTTCAACCGCCACACTGGAATTGGCGGGCGGTGTTCCTCCGGCTGGACTGCTAGCAAAAGGGGACTATGGTCAGAAAACGTCCGCCCCAATTATTCTGTGTGTAACTAAGCGACTCAGGCCCAGTGTACCCAAGAAGAAGTTCAGTTTTGTTTGCAAGTGATGTAAGGGCGAGTAATGAGTAGTCTCGGTCTCTGGCATGTCCTCCAGTGTCCTCTCCAATCTTGGAACCCCGCCGCAGTTTTATGTATTTGGGCACTCGGCAGTGGGGGGTGAGAGTGATCTAGAACCATGTCAGCAACACAATTGAAGCCCCCTCCCATTAGTACGCTTGGGGTTAGCACCACAGTCAAGGAGCATGAAAGCCTATGGAGGAACTGCACTTGATCTTGATTAAGGGCATGTATACTACCCAATGTGAGTTCCTGTCCATAAATTCTGCACTTCAGCACTACATATCTACCCTCTCTACCAAACAGTACGTGCAAGGGTTCGAATGGTATGCCAGTTCTGATCCAAATCAATGCCCCTTTCGCGTATGCAGAATAAGAGGTCGCAAATACCAGCCCTCTCCATCGTCTGCGCAGCTTCTCACCCTACCCACAGGTAATGTGCGTTTCCTGGAGGAGTGCAATCTGCACCCCCTCATGCGCAGATATCTATGTATATTGTGATGCTTGACGGTAGAGCCCATTCGACTAATGTTCTATGTTACACATTATAGTGTAAGCCTTTCCATGGGCATTGTAAGAATCGAGGCATCCAGGTCTGCCTCCCCTCCCCCCCACACACAGAGGCGATGGGCCAGGGCCCCACTTGCACATAAAAACCCAAAACATGGATATGAAAACTAAAATTCCCACAAACCAAAACTCCCTTCTCCCCGGAGCAGCCTGGCAACGGCCAGCCACCCAACCTACAGGCCAATTGTCCAAGACTTCGGCAGGCTCCATCCATGGGTGGGTGGAGCTTTCCACAGGGGCAGGCTATTGATGGACAAACCACTGTTTATTTGGAGGTTCTTCTTGGCTATAGGTCATCACCTGTTCTAGCGGTAACATCTGGCATTATGGCACTATTTGCTTCAGAACTGTCCGAATCTGAGCTATCATTTCATTTGAGGGATCTAGTTCCGGGCTGTGAGACAGTCAGTTGGTTTCATGAGGTCAGCCACCGCTTGTAGGGCTGCAGCTCTCTCCTTCACAGTTTGGGGAGGGCTCGGTCTTTTTGGTGGTTTCCGTCTTGAATGGGTCTGTGTTCTCTTTCCTGGTTACGCTATAGTTTGTGGGCGCTCATCAAAGACTGTACCTGGGTCTTTATCACCTTTGTAGGATTCAAACCATTCCCAGGCTGAAAAAGTAAGTTTTCCCATCTAGTATTATACGAAGACGAGCTGGGAACTTCAGAGTATTGTAAGCCTTCATCTCAAAGTGTTTTTTTTTTTGCCAAATATGAGGCTCATCTTCTCTGTAGTTCAGTGGTGTAGTCGGGGAAACTTGAGACCCAGGAGTTGTCCACGGTGAATGGGCCATCCGTACGTGTCTTCTGCAGTAGGATGTCGATCTTTATAGTGAAGGGGTTTCGCTACCACTGCGTGTGCTGGGCGCCCCGAAGCCCGGGGGTGGTGGGGCGAGGAGGGACCCTGTGCAAGGTAGGTTTGGTGTCCGCTATCGCTTCCAGGATTTTAGTTAGTCACTCTTGTACTGGGTCGGCCATTGATGGCGTTGCCTCCGAGACCTGTGGAGGGTCTGCTGGGTCTTCACCTTTATACGCCTTCGTTCTGGGTTTACCTATGTTAGGGTCTTATCGTGTACTTAAGAGTGTCATCAGCGGGGATAATCTTCAGGCACCAAGGGGGTGGTGGTCGACCACGGGGGGGAAGGGGCAATAACTCCAAACAAACAAACAATATGTATAGTTGTCCCCAAGGGCTTATGCGAGTGGACGTGCCCCCAACAATTAAAGCTGACCCTCCTCCGCGGTGTATCCGAGGCAGGGCTAGATCTCTGTCCTCTGAGCCCACCCCCCAGTTCCACAGGTTGTGGGGGTCATGATGGAGATCGAGGTTGAGCAGTATGGGAGGCGCAGGCCTGCCCCTCCAGGCCACGCATGGGGTTGGATGAGTAGTCTCACATTCCAGTTACTAGGTCCAATGAGGCACACCGCTGCATTTCCCCACTAGTGGCGTCCAGTGATTTTTCCAGCTTGCAGGCCCCAGTATCTTGCATCTCCCTGAATTTGTGGAGAGCTGTCAGGTCTTTCCTCCCTCCACCTGGGCAAAATTGTCAACTGGGCGGTGAGGTTTGAAGTCTCTAGTGCAGGCCACCACACCCGCCCAAAGTCCTACTTTCGTTACGAGGTGTTTGGGGCAGGGATCAACTTCTCACTCAGTTGAGGGTTGCAGACCAGTACAGGACTCTCCCCTCAGGCAGATCGGACTGATGCCGTTTTGGGCAGTTGTGCGGCTCCCCAAGGTGCATCACCTTTTTCCGGTGCAGGCGGTGTCGCAGGAGCTAATCGGGTGGCTAATCTCTCCTCCCTCCCATCGCAGATCCGGTGGTACGCACCAGCAGCAGGCCTCAGCCCTCCGCTCCCAAACTGGTTCTGGGCCGGTGACCCATTCAGGCTCCCAACACTCACGGCCTGATCTTCGGCAAAGCGTGTGGTTCACGGGATCCAGGCAGTCAGCTCAGCAGTCCTTCAGGCCCTCAACAAGACACGACCTCATGTTACCAGTAGTGAGGGAGGGCCACATCTCTACATCCACACATCACTGCCACTATATTGCGATCAGTGGCGACGGGGCAGATGAAGCCTCGTAATAATGTGTCTCTTCCTCTCGCCTTGAATCAAAGCGTCTCAATTGATGCAGCAGACTTTCCCCTTCCTGCGCCACCGTTTCAATCTCGGGCGTTGCGGGCTAGGGCTTGATTACGGCATTAAAGTTGTTGGGCCGGCGCGGAGCTACTGGCTCACACGTCGCCATTCAAGGCTCCCAAAACACGCCTCCAACTATCTATTGCATGGATACTTAAACTGAAATTTTCAATCCGTAATTCAACTAGTTGCGGCAGAATTAGCTTCAGAAATAGGTGTGTTAAACCTTATCCGTGACGATTAGCACAATGGCTCTCTAATTGGTAACAGGACGGGTGGAGGACTACTCAACGCTCATCCCGGTTTTGATAACCTTTAAGTGATCAATTACAATTAACAGCCTCATTACGATGTCAGGCGTAAAGCCTCCTCCCAACAGTTGGATTCCCCTAGACAGTGTCAGAAACCTTCCGACCACTTACAATGTTCACGGTGGGATTTCAAACCAAATGGTCTTTACGAATCGGTTATGATCAGCTCTCGGAGCATTCATGTCGGTCAGACCCGCATCATACAACTCTACAGACTGCATTTCCAGATGAGCAATTACAATGTTGGCTTCAAACAGCATGTCCGAGTCGGGCCGACACGAAAAGGCTGTGTTAAAGTGACTAGTAGGGCCACCCTCATCCTGAGTCCTCCGGTTTGGAGTCAAGGGGGTAGACAAGGAACCCCCCTGTAAAATAATGCAGTGTGGTCACCGCCACAGGGTGCAAGGTTTTCTGCAAACACCCATTTTCCCCATAAAGGCACCTGTGCTGTTGGTAGGAACACAGGCTGCCATTTAAGTCAATGTGAGTCCTTCCAAACGGTGTTCGGAAGCATAATAATCAGTCAGGCGTAACAGCTAACCACGAGTCGGTTGGAACCGTATCCGACAAGAAGTCAGGTGGTTTACTTTCCGACCGAGATCGTAATGTGGCCCCAAGTAATAAATAAAATAAATTATTTTTAATTTAGCTGCTAAATAACTTCCCACCTTGTTCTCCTACAACCACAAAAAAACACCAAACATACAATGTAAAAAGTGCAAATAGAATTTTGCAAATTATCACTAAATTGAACATTTCAATAAAGATTAATTACTAAATAATTATTTAACTACCTGCCAAGCCATTTTGACCTACAAACTAAACCTGCTGCTAAAATGTAACTTAAAAAATATGATAGTTACACAATTTACATTTTATTCAATTAAATAATCAATAATTACTTAACTTCGCACCCAAAATCTCCAACACAACCATCATCGAATATAATTTAAAAAATATTTCAAAAATTACATAATAATTAATAAATGTTAAATATTTATAATTGATTACATTTTCACCCTGTACCCCTACAAAACCAAACAAGCTGCGTCTAAAATATACAACTATCGGCCGATTTCCAACATTCCAATGCTAGTCAAACTCCTGGAAAAACGCGTTAACTCACAGCTGAGCAGCCACATTGTTAAATTCAACCTACTTAACCAGTTTCAATCAGGCTTCCGAGCAAATCATAGCACTGAATCTGCTATGACACATATTCTGGACGACGCGCTAAAAATCGTAGACCAAAACGAAGCCTGGTTACCAATTCTACTCGATCTATCTTCAGCTTTTGACACTGTCAAACACGGCAACCTGCTCTTACTCCTGAAACACAGAATGGGAATTTCTGGTTCTGTACTTAACTGGTTCACTTCTTTCCTACAAAATAGATCCCAAAGCTTCAAGGTCAACCAAACCCTGTCCAACCCCATGCCAGTCATGTTAAGAGTTCCTCAAGGCTCCTCTCTCTCTCCCACCCTTTTCAACCTCTTTATGCAACCACTTACCGATCTTCTCAGCCTCGCCAAAATTCACTTCCACATGTACGCTGACGATACCCAAATCTACATCAAGATTCATTCACTTGATGACATCATATCACTCAACTCCACGCTACAAAAACCCAAACTTGGCTGGCCGAAAACCACTTGAAACTAAACTCCCTCAAAAACTGAATTCCTCTTAATCGCTCCCCCAAACAAAACTCCAATTATACTGGACTGGATGAAAAACCTAACAGCTATTAATGGACATCCTCTAGTCGTGGACTCAGCGAGATCGCTGGGGGTCACGCTGGACAGTAAACTGAAGATGCAGAAACATATCAGCGCCGCCACAAAAGGAGCTAACTTCCATCTGAAGACTCTACAAAAACTAAAACCCTTTCTACCGGCCCAAGATTTCAAACTAGCGGTTCAAGCCCTAGTAATCCCTTGTGTGGAATATGGGGCGGTTACCCTATGCGGCCTCCCGAGGGCATCGACAGCCCCGCTAAGAGCCACGATCAACTCAGCTGCGAGACTCATCACGGGCTCAAAGAGAAACTCCCACATTTCACCAGACCTGAGAGCACTCAATTGGCTTCCGTTTGAGGCCAGAATACATCTGAAAATCACTTGCATGACACACAAGGCCCTCCACAACAATGCCCCCCACTACCTAGCTCAGAAATTGGTGCTCTCATCGAGCAGCAGAGCCTCCAGGAGTGCCAAAACTCTTCTTCTGAAACCTCAAAGATTTGCCAAAAAAAAAAAAACTATAACCGAACCTTTTCTTGTATGGCTCCTAGGATCTGGAATGCCTTACCCAGTGATACAAGAATGAACCCTTCCTCTGCCGCATTCAAAAAAGAAGTGAAAGCGTTCCTCATGGCTAAATTCAATTGAACTCTTTAACGGTTTTCTATATTTTATGTTTGATGTATGCTGTTTTTACTCTCTTCAGTTGTCCTTCTGTTTAGCTTAATCTTTATGACTTTCAGATCTGTATAACTCTATCACTTAGATCTCGCTATGCTTAGCTCAGGATTTACTCTTATGACTTGTAAAGCGCTCTGTTACTCGCAAGAGTCTTGTTCGCGCTATATAAAACTTTCTAAATAACCTTGAAAAATATATTACACAACTGACATAATGATCAATTAAAGAATACATCAATATTTAATTATTATTAATTATAGTTATTATCTTCCAACTGTTTAATCCTGGAAACCTCACAATCTGGTACCTTACCATAAATTACATTTAGCAATTAAAATTATAAAGAACTTAAAAATACAAATCATATTTAAAAAAAACTTAGTTTATAACATACAATTAAAATATAAACTATAATATATAAAAATATTTTAAAAACGTTTTACAACTATATCATTGTCAACGATATTTACAACTCAGTTTTGACAACCATATTAGTTACCCCAAAGAATTTTTGTAATTTTTAATCAATATTTCAGCATCACAATATTTAAGTAACACAATATTGCAAACTTAATATTTGTGTAGCTTCATATTTTGGATTCAATATTTTGTTAATATACCGATTGAAAGATTGGCTGTGTACAGGGACGTAGTTGTAAATGAAAACGGTGGTTTCAGCACTGTACACAGATGAGGGTGCGATAGCAAGTTTGAGTCTGTGCAGAATCTTTATTCTGGAGGTGACTGAGTACAGAGGATAAGGCTTTCTTCCATCGGGAGCGTCTGTTGGTAAGCATTTGTTGGTAAAAAACAAATTAGATCGTTGATTATCAATTCTTTATTTTTAGCAGAAATTTGAATCTATGAATAGTGCTTCTCTATTCAATTTGAGCATTTTTGTGAGATTTTTTGCTGCGTTTCTGGAAAAGTTAGGAGGAAAAATGATTTGGACCGAGATGTGCCCAGCGGGAGATAGTAAGTGGTTCAACATAATGATGGGGAATGCTTACATGGTGAGTTCACTGGGCAGGAAGGACCTAGTGTAGTGAGGGAGGGACCGTAATGGAAGAGGACTTGTTCCAGGATGTCTGCCCCCTAAGAGGAGTAGGGAGCTTAGTCCTCTTTCTATTTCTTTTAATGTCTATCCCAAAAGGAAAGGTCCTACCAAGGGAAGAAGCCCTCTTGATTTCTATGGCTCATTCATGTAAAAATACCTTAACCTGGGAGTCACAAAATGTCCACTACAAAGAGGACATCCCTGAACCCCAATCAAAGGAACAGGCAAGACTGCACCAACTCGAGGCATTGGATGCAAATGGAGGATAACCACAGCATCTATGTGGAAGGAGTGGCTCGATCGCGTGTGAGAGGCCTGCAGGCACCGTGCTCATATTCAGTCCCTTATAAAGTGAATCACTGTGATACAGGATTCTGGTAAAGTCTGGTGAGCACTGAGCTCTGCATTGGCCCTCTAGGAAGAACATAATACGTCGGGGCACGGCTGAGCAGTAAGACATTGGAGATCGTGGCAGGGATGGGTGGTGCGGGTTACCCATTAGGCTACAGTTAGGGGATTCATGGGATGGCTACATACTGCCTTCTGAACCTCAGCAGTCTAAGGACCGGATTACAATTTTGGCGCAGTTGCACCGACTCTCCGCCAACACAGCAGCACAAGGACCACCCACCTTATTACAAGTTTAATTTATGTAAGGCAGACTGTACTTCGCCTTTCCCATGGCGGTGCCTATAAACGAAGCACCACAACGGGAATGGCAGAAGAGTTCCAGCACAGCATGGTGTGGTGATGTCCATGTTGTGTCGGAACTTCGGGGGAATAAGCAAGGGGGCACCTGTTGTGCCCCCCTGATTGTATCCCCATGGGGAGGCTGTAGGGTCCCCTTTGTTCCTCCACCCCCAAATTTTTCATGGGGGGGGCACCTGCCATGAAATGGCTGGCGTAACTCTCAATATGCTGAGTGGGACTTGCGCTAATTCTGCCCAACATGTTACACTGGGACGCAGCTCCACCACTGCCAGGCAACGATGGTTCCATGGCACAGCAGGTGGTCCTCCGCTGCAACTACTTTTGAAGTCGTAATGTGGCGGACGGACCACCGTGAGTCTGGGGCTCCTACGACCGCCATATTCGTAATCAGCCCCTAAGAACTCAGCAGGGTCGACTCTAAAATGGATTGTTCATTACCCAGATCCACTGCCTAAAGCAGAGCCCCCACAGTGGGGGATATCGGGCTATGAATTTCTCTGTGGAGTCACAGAAGAAAGGACATGGGGCATTGCTGACATTCAAAATCATAATAAATAGGGGGTCCAAGAAAGGGGAGAAACAGGGATCATCATGCACTGTGCCCAATACCGTTCCATACTACCATGAACAGCACTGCAAAGCAAAGTGTCGGTCAGATGCAGACAAGCGATGTCGGGCCACAGCCGGTCCCCACCATGCTGTTCCAGTGGGCAGCAGCCACCAGACTGTAGGACCACCAGCATCGACCAATGGATTCTAGGACCTCATTAGCCACCTGTAGAGTAGTGGTCTGCTTTGAGAAAGACTATGCACAGGCAATCGGAATGAACAGATGTCGCCAGGGTGGGGTGAGGGGGGCAGTGCGTACTCTAGGGCACTTTTCCCATGCCTCCGGGTGTACAGTTCAGACCACTTGATGGACAACGTGGCAAGCTTATAGGCGATCAGGTACTGTTGCATATCTAAATCAGGTCTATAAAACTGCTGAGCAGTTAGTAATTGGGTTGCAAAAGTGGGAGGGCACAAAAGGCTGACTTAGTGGGTATTTAATCAAAAAAGGTCATTCATAGCCCTGGAGCCTCTGAAAGTCACAGCCCTATGGTGGCCATCCTGCCCCACGCCAGACCTTGGAGAATAATCCCCTGCTGTCTACATCCCCACCTAGCAGGATCACCTGATCCAACTTGGAAAGAACATTGAGGGTCTGCAGAGTGCAGGCCTCCCTATCAAGGTAAGCAAGTGCCAGATAGGGCAGGGCTATGTTGTATACTTCAGCCACCATTTCTGCAACCAACGCTTGTTGAAATACCAGTCATTACTCCAGCGACAGCACCGACAAGCAATCAATGAGTGACATCGGCACCACAGAGGCCAGCACCAAAAGTGGCCCAGCTGTTCTATTTTATTCATTCTTACTGGTCTTGACCAAAACCAGCAAGCGCCTTGACAGACAAGTTCCTGACAGACAAGTTCCCTGACAAAAACACGCTGCACCTAAGCTGTCCAGCCTAAAGAAACTGCCTGCTTCCCCCATGTGCCCAGACCCTCACGACTCCACCCGATCCCAAGGTGGGAGCTCTCCGAAGTCTCCACTTGCAGCCTTTTTCCAGGTGGTCCTTCTTCCTTTCTAACGAGTCGCATGCAAGGTTACCAACCCGTCTAGCACCTCTGCAACCAGACTCTCCAGGGAATTCAGAAAAAATATTGGAGTTTAAGATATTGATGTGCAAGAATATTGATTCTAAAATATCGTGACATGGAACTATCGATGTCAAGAATATCGATTTTAAGTTGAGTAATGCCTATTTTTTAAATATCAAAGTCATTAACATCCTTTGTAAAAATATAGTTTAAAATATTTGATAAATTATTGTTATGCGATTTAGTTTATATTTTATATGCATATGTTGTAATTAGATTTTGTGTTTAATACCATAGCATGTTTTGAGTTTTATCGGGAAGTAAGTAATTTAATTATTCCTTATTTATATATTTTTTTAAATATAAAAATATTTATTTTATTGTTATTTATGTTAATTGTGTTCTTTTTCTAATGTCAATTTTATGTGCGGGGTATGTGGTGTTTTTGGGGTGAAGGGGGGAAAGTAACTTATGTTTTATTAATTACTAATTAATTGTTTAATAAATGATAATTATATTAATTGTTTATTTGTTGGGGTTGCAGGGTTATAGGGGTGATGGTTGGGAAGACATTTTTGTTAATTTGAAATAAAAATGAATTATGTTTAATAAATGAAATATTTTTAGGTGAGAATAGTGGAGTTTATAGGGGTAAAGGGTGGGGAGTAAATTAATGCTAATTAATTATTAGTTAGATACTATGAATTATTTAATTGAGAATTGTTTCAATTGTGTATAAAAAAATTACTTTGATTTTAGGTCTGGGTTATGAGGTTTATATGCGTAAATGGTGGGAAATATAATTAATGTTAATGAATTAATATTAAGGGGCTTATTAAGATGTCCGTTTGAGTTGCCTCCGACCAACACGGTCTCAGACTCGGGACCTACAGACCTCAGGCCGGCGGTTCCAACCGCCTGATTACGATGCGAACAAACACTGTTCGGTCGGATTTCCAAAGTTCTCTATGCGAGCTTGCGTTACAGTTGTAAACGGGCCGTAATACAGGCTCCTACTGAGAAATGGGTGTGTATTTGAGAAACCCTGCACCCTGTCCCAAGCACCCCATGGTGCCTGTAACAGTGCAGGGTTTTACAGGTGGGTACCCTTTCGAACACCAACCATAGGCCACGAAGGCAAGGGGGCCCTGTTAGAGGTCCCCAGAGTCGCTTTCTGACATCCTTTCCATGTCAGAAAGGCCGGCACGGAAAGGCTTTCAAAAACCGACATCATATTCCCGATGGCGGAAACATCATCCATAGGGGATTGCGGTGCAGTTCCGACCAACAGAAATGGTTTACGTTCCGACCACAGACATCGCAATCGAACGGTCGGAATGCAAACCGACACTGCGGTCGTAAAGCTTCCGACTAGCGGTCGGAAGCTTTACTATCGACATTGTAATCGGCCCTTTTGTTTTAGATATTTAATTGTGTTATTAAATTATTTGTTTTAGATTTTGTGTTTGTTTTTTGAGGGTATAGGGTAGGAAGTAAACTATTTAAATTAAATTATTTTAAAATTATTAATTAATAATTTGATAATCATGTTTAGTGCGTTAATCATTTTTGTTAAATTGTATGAGTAATGTGTGTTTTTTGGGGGTATATTGTGCCAAGTAAAGTAATTAATTAATATATCATATTTGGATTGTTCCACTTTATATTAATAGAATAAATATTCATTTTTAAATTACATTGTATGGTGTAGGTTGAGTTTGGTGTTGTTTTATGGTGTGAAGTAAAAAAATATATATATATTTAAAAAAAAGTATTTCTATAAAAATTATTTTTAAATTTGATTTCTTATGATATTTGTGATCTGAATGTAACATAACATGTTTACTTTTTGGATTATTATTTGTATATTTTTAAAAAATATTTATATTTTTTAACATTTTTTTTTAAGTAAATTAATTTTGTTGAAGATATTTGGATTCTTTTTATTGTTGCACTAACTGAAGTGGGACTAGTAAATTTTACTCCTCCGCAATCCAACACTTTCCCTACTGTTGCACTTATTGGAGTGGAAATAGTAAATGTTACCCCTTTAGAGTTTGTCTACTGTCGTACTTTTGTTTCTTTTTATTGTTACACCAATTGAAGTGGGTATAGTAAATTTTACTATTCCGCAATCCAACACTTTCCCTACTGGTGTTTTTATTGGAATATTAAATGTTACCATTCTGTAATGCAACATTTTCCCTACTGTTGGAGTGTGTCAAATGGTAATAGAAAATAAAACCTATCTGCAATTAACCCCTTGCATTCGCACAACATCTCCCGGCCGTCATGCATTACGGTGGGCGTGTGCGGACGACGGCCAGGAGACGTCATGACCACGCCCGCGATAGGAATATGCTGCACTGCGGCAGAATTTGCGCCGCACGCAAGGGGTTAAACGTTACCTCTACGTCCCTTTAGCTTATCCATTACGCAATGAGGTCCCTGTGCCTCGTAGACACACAGCCCTACCAATATAAAGGCACCGCCCACTCCACAAAACCTGTTCTTTTGGTTCCAGACACAGAAGGATGTGTGCGGAGCACTCACTCCAGCGTGAGTTTGTTTGGCGGTGTCAGTTGCTAAATGTTTACCGCACTGGGTGGGGTGTGGCTCCTGCTGCAAGAAGTTTATTCTGGGTTGGGCACGCATGACGTTCCTTGTGGCTTGGTTTCCTGCCGCTCTGTGCCGGCGGTGGTGTGGACCGGCTTCCGCGTTCTTCTCTCCTGGTTGTCATGTCTTCAGGCGTGCTGGGTGGAGGGAGATGTTGTTCAGGTGAGGTGGGGGAGTGGGTCTGCTTGCGAGCGTGGGGCACCTCTCTCATTCCCTTTTCTTGCTGGGATGGAGGTCTGCAATGCTTACCTCCGTCTGGCTTGCGGTGGTGTGCAGGGACTCTGTTGTCCCGCTGTGTCTTACTCACTTCCACATTTAAAAAAACCAAACACAAATGCCTGTTTTTCTTTCTTACAGGGAGGTAGACTGCTTTCCTCCGGTTGGGGTGGCCTGTTGCCAGGGCTGGCCTGTGCCTCTCGTTTGGTCATCTTTTTTGTGGTGTGTATAGCTGTGCATTTTTTTTTTGTCTGTTTGGGTTGTCTCATAACCAGTCATTTTCCCCCTTGCCTGTCGGTTTTCCTGTGCCTTGCCTCTGCGCCTACGGTGCAGTGCTTGCAGGCCTGGCGCTGCTTCTTCTGGGGCGTCCCCCAGGCTGCTGGGCGCACATGCCGGTTGCAGGGCAGAGTCTTGTGCCAGCCCTTTCCCTGCACTTCCTATGTTTTCCGCTTCCTATTGGCTGTGGGTGCCTTTGGGGAGGGGAGCGCTCCTGCCAGGGTCCTTGTTTGTGGCTTTGGTGTCTGTAAGAGCTGTTGCATGTCGTTTTCGGGGCTTCTCTAATGTGCGATTTCTCCCTCCTTGGTATGGCGGTGATCATTATTTTCGGCTTCCCCTGCGCGCTGTTTCATGGGGTGCCGTGGCTGCTTCTTTCTGCCTGGTTGTTCAGTCTTGTTCCAGCCTGTTGGCTGCTTCTTGTACTGGAGCTCTTTGCCTGCTGTTCCGGTGGTTTGCCGGCGAGTGGTGGCTTGTGATTCGTTTGCTGACCTCTGGTTTTGGCCTGGTCTGCCTTGTTGTGCCAGTGGGGATTGTGCTGGTCTCCCATGTTCGTTTGCTGACCTCTGGTTTTGGCCTGGTCTGCCTTGTTGTGCCAGTGGGGATTGTGCTGGTCTCCCATGTGCTGTTTGTTGTCCCATCATGTGTTGGGGGTGTCTGTGTCCTTTGGCCATAGGACCCTGCAAGCACCTGTCCTCGTATGTTCTGGGACGTTCTGCAACATCAGGCCTGGTTCCTTCCTGGTTGGGAATCTGCCTGGGATTGCCGGGGGCTGTAAGCTTCGCTGGCTCCTCTGCCCTCCTGGCCGGAGGGCTGTGTTTTGTGGTTCGGTTTGGGCTTTGCCCTCTTTGGTTCCATGGTGGGGCAGTGGTCTCCAGCTCCTGCTTCTCTAGTTTCTGTGTGGTTGGGGAAGGTGCTGTGGCCTTGTTCAATCAATCAGGGGTTTTAAAGCACGTGGGTAAGGGTCTCAAGGCACCAGGGGTGGGGGTGGGGGGAGCAGCTCCGGTCAGTCGAAGAGCCAGGTCTTGAGGGCATTTCTGAAGATGTGCAGGGTGGGGGTGCGTCCGATGACGATCAGGATGTTGTTCCAGGCTTTGGTCGTGATGTAGAAGGTTCTGACTGCCGTTCTTGTTCTACGGATGCACAGGGGTTCGGTAAGGGTGAGGGCTGTTCGGAGGTTCCTCTAGGGTACGTGGAAGGAGATTCTGTTGTTGAGATTTTGGGGTTCGGTGTTCTGTAGGCATTAGTAGGCCTGGGTGAGCATCTTGAAAGTTACTCTTTTCTCAACGGGGAGCCAGTGGAGGTTGCACAGGTAATGGGTGATGTATTGTTGTTGTTGTAGGGATGCCAAGGACGAGTCTGGCTGAGGTGTTCTGTATGGTTTGGAGTTTGCGTAGCAGAGACTTGTTGATACCAGCGTAGAGGGCTTTGCTGTAGTCCAGTCTGCTGGTTATGAGTGCGTGGGCGATGGTCTTCTTTGATTTGGGAGGAGATCCATTTGAAGGTCTTTTGGAGAATGCAGAGGGTGTTGAAGCAGGTGGAGGTGACATTGTTGACCTGCCGGGTCATGGAGAGAGAGGAGTCAAGTACGATGCAGAGGTTTCAGGCATGGCCTTTCGGTGTGGGGGGCTGCCATGAGCGGTGGCCCACCAGGTGTTGTCCCATGCAGAGGGGGAGGGTCTGAGGATGAGGACCTCGGTCTTCTCCGAGTTGAGCTTTAGCCAGCGGCTGGTTATCCAGGCTGCAACGTCCTTCATTCCTTCCTGGAAGTTGAGTCTGGTGGTGATGGGGTCTTTGGTGAGGGAGGGATGAGATGAGTGTCATCGGCAGAGGATACTATGCTGAGTCTGTGCTGTCTGACAGTGGCGGCAAGGGGGGCCATGTATATGTTGATGTGTTGGGCTGAGTGACGATCCCTGGGGTACAATTGATTTCTGTGGGTTCTGAGAGGAAGGGTGGTAGTTGGACTCTTTGGGTTCTGCTGGAAGGAGCGGAGCCAGTTGAGGGCAGTTCCCTGTATGCCGGCGTCGTGGAGTCTTGTTGTGAGAGTGCGGTGGTAGACGGTGTCGAAGGCTGCAGAGAGGTCGAGGAGGATTAGGGCTGCGGTGTGTCACTGGTTGAGGAGGGTGCGGATGTAGTCTGTGGCAGCGAGTAGAGCGGTCTCCGTGTTTTGGTTGATGCAGAATCCGAAGTTGGAGGGGTCGAGGATGGAGTTTTCTTTGATGAATTTTGTGAGTTGGACGTTGACGGTCTTCTCGGTGACCTTGGCTGTGAATGGGAGGAGTAGGATGGGTCAGTAGTTTTTGAGGTCCATGGGGTCTGCCGAGGGCTTCTTTAGTAGGGGTCTGACTTCTGCGCATTTTCAGTTGTCGGTGAAGATGTCAGTTTCGAAGGTGTATGTACACCCCTGTATGTGTCGTACCCCCGTGTATGTACACCCCTGTACGTGTCGTACCCCCACCCGTGTATGTACACCCGTGTACGTGTCGCACCCCCGTGTATGTACACCCCTGTATGTGTCGTACCCCCCGTGTATGTACACCCCTGTACGTGTCGCACCCCCACCCGTGTATGTACACCCCTGTATGTGTCGTACCCCCCGTGTATGTACACCCCTGTACGTGTCCTACCCCCCGTGTATGTACACCCCTGTACATGTCGTACCCCTCCGTGTATGTACACCCCTGTACGTGTCGTACCCCCCCTGTATGTACACCCGTGTACATTAGAGTCGTACCCCCACCCGTGTATGTACACCCGTGTACATTAGAGTCGTACCCCCACTCCTGTATGTACACCCGTGTACGTCAGAGTCGTACCCCCACCACAACCTCCTAAGTACGGAGCGCACCCCAGGCCCCAACATCACAACCGCATGTACGAGTCGTACCAAGCCACACACAAGGACAGCACTGTACAACAAAATGGCCCATGTACACCCCGTACACACGCTAAAAACGCACGTACACAACCAGGACAAACCAAAACAACACAAGAATACACCATTCGAATGGCACAAAGCCACTAAACATGTCCAACAACCACTAAAACAACACATTCACTGATCTGCAACTGCCAAAAACAAACAGAGGCCCAAAACACCACCACTCCTTATAACACACCCACCCAAACTTCAAACACAGCCACACCCACCAATGGACCAATAAAGAGGGCCCACACACACAAACCATGAGCCTTTGCAACAGACTCACTGCTGCCAGACCCCACAGACAACCTACAGCACCAAACTAGAAGCTTTACCACACCTTACACTTGCACACCTTCACACAACCACCTTCACAAACACCCCCTCATCACATTCACACACCTGCACAACCACACCCACACACCCACAACCATCCACACACCCTCCCCCATCCACACCCACACCCCTCACCATGCCCACTAACAAGAATCTAAAGTTCAGTAACCGAGAGTTGGAGGTCCTTGTCGATGAAATCCTCAGAGTCGAGCCACACCTCTTTGGAACATTGGTCAGACAGACCAGCATTTCAGCAAAAACAGCCATGTGGCAGACCATCGTCGATGCTGTGAATGCTGTTGCGGACACCAGAAGGAACAAGCAGGAATGCCAAGCCAGGTGGTACGATCTGCGGAGGAGGGTCCCAGTCAAGATGACGGATGAACACAACCAGGCCAATGTCACTGGAGGAGGGCCGTCCCGCAGACCCGTACACTACCATCCCTGGGAGGAGAGGGTGATGGCCATACTGCCGGTGGAGGCAGTCGAAGGATTAGGAGGACTCCGAGACCCGGGTGAGTACACAAACAATGCACCTCACATGGGGGGAACGTCATCCACAACCAAACTCACAAACAGGCACGCTACCACCCCAAGCTATCGCATGACTCAACCACACTCCATGAACACGCACATGCCACTGGCGCCACCATGCCCCATGCACCCAGCTGGACAATGTCAAGTCACAGGCCACAGAAGACACCAACACATGACACGGTAACCCGGATGGCGGGAGGGTGGGCCCAAAAAATCACATAGTGCAACTCAGAAGCAGACAACAATGCCCTCTGCCCATATGGCCTAGGTCACAGCCAGACAAACAGTGTGTCCCCACACAGGAAAGACTCTCCAGCAAATGGCGGACGCCTTGCATTAACACATGGGGGTGAAGGCACTGTTTTGCACATGACAGCAGCTAATGAACAGCCAACACTGTGAAAGAGTGGCAGCACACACCACCACAGCAGCAGCGCAGACACACACACTACACCCAATGGGTGCCTGGAGATCAGAAACAAACTCACATCAACAAGCCAAGGGCCATTCAAAGATCTGCTAACAGTGTGTGCCCAGGAAGCTGGGCTGAGGTGACAGAGGGTGACACACAGAGGGAGGGAGAGGGGGACAGAGAGGGAGGGAGAGGGGGACAGAGAGGGAGGGAGACACAGGAAGACAGACAGAGGGAGGAGGCTGACACACAGAAGGAGGGAGAGGGGGACAGAGAGGGAGGGAGAGGGGGACAGAGAGGGAGGGAGACACAGGAAGACGGACAGAGGGAGGAGGCTGACACACAGAGGGAGGGAGAGGGGGACAGAGAGGGAGGGAGACACAGGAAAACGGACAGAGGGAGGAGGCTGACACACAGAGGGAGGGAGAGGGGGACAGAGAGGGAGGGAGAGGGGGACAGAGAGGGAGGGAGACACAGGAAGACGGACAGAGGGAGGGAGAGAGGGACAGAGAGGGAGGGAGACACAGGAAGATGGACAGAGGGAGGAGGCTGACACACAGAGGGAGGGAGAGGGGGACAGAGAGGGAGGGAGAGGGGGACAGAGAGGGAGGGAGACACAGGAAGACGGACAGAGGGAGGAGGCTGACACACAGAGGGAGGGAGAGGGGGACAGAGAGGGAGGGAGACACAGGAAGACGGACAGAGGGAGGAGGCTGACACACAGAGGGAGGGAGAGGGGGACAGAGAGGGAGGGAGAGGGGGACAGAGAGGGAGGGAGACACAGGAAGACGGACAGAGGGAGGAGGCTGACACACAGAGGGAGGGAGAGGGGGACAGAGAGGGAGGGAGACACAGGGAGAGCAAATCAGCCATGTGGTGTGTGGGAATGTCTGCTCATCAGCAGGTGGACTGCGTGCATGTAGACAAGGGTGGCCAGTGCCAGCACCCCCCCTCCTCCATGGCAAAACACAGGGCCATGTCACAACCTGTGCACGAGCACAACGACAGCTACCTGCATCATATAAGTGTGTGGAACAACTTCATGTGCCCACGTACAGTGCAACACGGAAGGCGCCAATGCACGGCTCGCCACACCTGCCCACTCCACTGCTGACTGCAGTCACACTTGACGCAGCAAGTAAGACTGTGCCACACATAGTTAAAGGTGCCAAAGCTGTGCCCAAGGGACACACCCATGCACAAGTGCACTGTGAGTGGAATGCAAGACAGATCCAAATTCCCAGAGGAAATGTTCCAACTTTGAAACTGATGAAACATGGATGTTGCATGGACCAAAATTAACATTGTCTCTCTCACACACAGGTCAACCTCGTGGTTCACCCCCCAACACTGGGGGGGGAAGACTCACGGGACCCGGCTCTGCGGGAGGCCGATCCCACCGGCAGCGACGACTCTCACCACTCTGTGGACGACCCCGACCAACCTGGCCCCTCTGGTGTCCAACGACCTGCAGCACCTGCGTCAGGTACAACGGGGCCAACCACCACCCCCACTCCTGCCACATCCCAGGAGACACCCAGGATCCCTGCCCCACCACCACAAAGCAGCCAGGCTGGCCAGGAGGGACACGGTGTCCCGGGCACCCAGGAGGAGGCAGGCGACAACGCCAATGCCACCCCTCAGGGGTCCCGGAGACCCGATGTGCCCACAAGGGCAGGCCAGGTGCAAGTGGGCAGGGGTGGTGGGAGTGGAGGACGGCGGAGGCGCCAGCCTGACCAGTTGGCTGGGGAACTGGTATATTCCCATGTCCGAAACATCCTGGACACATACCGGCAGGACACCATGGGCATGGCCCAGGTTGTGTCCACCCTCAATGAGATGAAGGGGACCCTCGATGAGATCAAGACCCAGCAGGCCGAGCAACATGCGGAGCAACATGCCTGTCTACTGCAACACCAACGGAGGATGGAGGACAGACAGGCTGAGCTCGTGACGGTATTCACGGGAATTCACAGCACACTCCGTCGGATGGCCGACAACATGGGCAACCCTCCCAGTGCCAGAAGGCGTAGAACATCACCACCCACAGGGAGGGATCAGGAGGAGGAGGAGGAAACATCCGATGGAGCATCCCAAACATCGTCACGGCCTGCTTCTAAGGGTCCCCGCAGGAGGGCGGGTCGTCCACGGAAAAGACCGTGAGGGTCGGCGCTACAGCACCATCTCCCAGGACACCTGGCCTGGCACCTGGCCCACTGGAGCAACAGCAGCACTGCATCAAAAGACATTCTCTGCCACATGGCCTTGCTGGTCACTGTCTGACCAATGTTGACAAAGACTGTGGCATGGACTCTGAGGATTTCAAATGGCAAGGACACCAACTCCCCTACTGAACTTTGGATTCCAAACACCCGGAAAGCCCCTCATGTCATACCCCCCCCCCCACTAAAATAAAAAGTCACACCATGAAGAGAAGATGCCTGCTGGTTGCATTATTACCTTACATGTGTCTTGTAAAGTCTAAACATGCCTGAGTTCTCTTTTGACTTCAACCATCCACACCCTGGGGCCTGAGTCTGGCACAGGACACACGGGTCACAGTGTATTAGGCAAGACAGACATGGAGCACCATACACACCCGTGATGGGCCCAACCAGCTGAGGGGGTGGCTGCACATCCGTGCCGACAGACATATTGAGTACAGCAACAGTCATGCGCAGAGGTCAGGGATCATGTCCAGTGTCCTGGGGGGCACCCAGGTATGTGTAGACAGGTGGCAGAACCATGTCCTGCAAGCTTGAGTCCGGTGTATGCAGATAATGGGGGCCTGGCCAACGTTGGATGCATGGGGATGGCACATGTCACAATACCCACACAGTCATGGACATCATGCACAATACACAGTCTCATCCCACACACACAGCTTGCATCTTGCTACTCGACACATAGACACATAGCCACTATCAGGGAAAACCATGCCAGACATGCTGGATGAACCGTGGCAACACACCAGCATTGACTGAGAAGAGGCAACTTGGAGGCATAGGGACACCTTTATTAGTCATGTATTCGGGATTGCAGAGGCAACTTGAAGTACACATGAACAGTTCATGTGGAGTAACATGTGGGTCCAACACTGGCACCCCCCTTCTGCAGCACAAATGCGTGATTGCCATGGAACTGGCACACAAGTGTCGGCTAACAGCTAAACACCCCCAGCTGCTCACGGAGAGCCGCCATACACCATTGATCCGCTGATGTGGAAGTCCCACAGCATGTCAAGCCAGTGCAAACCGTATGTGTCCGAGGGCAGTGTTACACACATTGATGCCATCATCACAATCCACTATCTCATCACTGATGACTGTCAACAAGTCTGACCATCTATTCAGGTGTACCCAGCTGCATGTCATGTGTACCATGGTGATGAAACATGTCTGCAGAGGAACCAAACATCGACAGGGGCAGTGCGCATACATCATGAAACCCTGCCACACCCAATACACCCCTGATGCATCCCTTACCCTAAGGAGACTTCCAAACGTGTCCGTGCCTGTAACGCTGAGTCAGCACACGATGACGTGTCCATGAGGAATAGCAGTGCCACAACAATGCAAGCAGCAGACGGCATGCGCAAGTATCTGGGGAAGAGAGACACACAAGAAGTCCGCCACAAAAAGCACAGCCACTTGCATGTGCATTTTCTCGACACATGTATGGATGACAACATGCTAGATCACAATTATGACTGGGGAAATACAACCATCACTGGCACTATCACTCCAGTGACACACCCACACACACCTCTGACTCACGTGCCATACATGCAGGTGGAGACACACATCACAACACATGCCACACGGGGACCAATGCGTGCACACTCAGACACTGGTACTCACCACTAAGCAAAGAAGTCACGTATGAGCCGAGCCCGGATGTCCTCTTGCGGCTCCACATCCTCCACATCACTAGCCCCATTGCCAAGCCCTTCGTCCTCCACGGGTGGATGGTCCTCGTCATCTTGATCCAGGATGAGTGGCACAGCTTTCTCAACTGCCATGTTGTGCAGCATGCAGCAGACCGTGAAGATTTTGCAGACCTTCGCCGGGGCATATGGGAGTGCACCGCCGGTCTTGTGTAGGCACCTGAATCGGCTCTTCAGGAGGCCAAACGTCCTCTCTATCACTCGCCTTGTCCGGCCATGGGCGGTGTTGTAGCGGAGCTGGGCCGGCGTGATGGGGTTGCGGAGAGGTGTGATCAGCCATGGCATGTTGGGATAGCCAGCGTCCCCTACATGGAAAGCACATGGACATCGTTAGAACAGGATAAGCGGTCGTGCTGGAAGTCTACGCAAAATACAGGACAGACAGACTGTACCCACCAACAACACATGCTCGTTCGTTGCGCAGCTGCGTCATCATTTCAGGCACCCTGCTACGCCTCATGATGTAGGCATCATGTGCTGATCCTGGAAAACGAGCACAGACATGTGAAATCACCATGTTGGACAGACACACCACAAGGGCATTGATGGGGTGGTAGTGCTTGCGATTCTGGTACGCTACCTCCTGTGCCTGTGGTGGTACCAAAGCAACATGTGTCCCATCTATGGACCCAATGACATGGGGCATCCCTCCCAGGGCATAGAATCCACGCTTGACCCCAGTCAACATTTCAGGGGTAGGAAAATGGATGAAGTCATCCAGGTGAATCAACATGGCCTCTAAGAAATCATGCAGCACATGGCAGAACATGCTCTGGGACATGCCACCAACATGAGCTATGGTATTTTGAAAGGTACCCGTGGCTAGAAAATGTAGGGCTGCCATTACCTTCAGCTTGGGTGTCAGTGCCGTAGGATACCTGTGCAGCGGTTGCAGGTGTGGTGCCAGTCTCGCCGTCAAATCCAGAATCAACCGTTGGGGGAAGCGGTAGCACCGGATACAGTCATTCTCCCGCATGGCAGCCAAGTCCGGAATTGGTCGGGGAAGAGGCGGCGCTCTGCAGTAATTTGGAAGTGACAAGGAAGAGTGAGTGCACCACGACAACAATTAATTTGTACTGAGCACATGTTAATCTGTCTATACACATATGCTACATACGGAGTCAGGTATGTGCCACATGCCCTGGACACGTATGGCTGGCAGGTGACACTCCTACCAAGACCCAGCTACACATGGAGATTGAGAACCTCCACATGCCATGGCATGGGATGAGCTGTGTCTCAGTGCAAGTGAACAGCCAGACGCAAGACAGGAGTGACATACACCCACACATCAGCAGAAGTAGGATGTCGATTGCAGAGACTGGTAGCGGAACACTAGAGCCACAGGTCACATGACATTACACTAGGACAGCCCACACACCTTGCCATGAAGGTGCACATGTCATGACTCACCACACATTCATAGAGAGGATGCAGACATGTCCTTGTTACGCTACTCCGTGTCCCATGCATACATACGCACCTCACATCCGATACCACATGTGGCATGGTGTGCGGAACAGTGTGCAATGTCAATCTACACACAGACACATGTTGGTTGCTGCAACAGCTGCAGCTTTTGAGGGTGCTCCAACATCAACCTAATGGGAACCCCCCACACATACATGACATAGTCACATCGTGCACCGTGGGTAGTGACAAGTCAGGTGTCGTAACCCCTGTACTGGGCATCAGGGGACACTTCCGTGTGTTGGTGTCCGTGCCATGCCAGTGTCGCTCATCCCAAGTGTGCAGTACGACATGCACATATGTCAAAGGAGTCAAGGGTATGCCTGGCACACATTGCACCGTCACACATTACATCTGTACACATCTCATCATACATCTGGTGCCTTCTCGACTCAGGAGTAATGTGCCACATCACAGCCTGTCACACCTGTGCCCCACACATGTAGTACTGCCCAGACAATGCCATGATGTCCATCCATGGACAAGTATGTCAGCCCTATTCCTTCCTGTGTGCTGCCTGTCACCACTGTGATGTGTGAAAACCACCGAACTGCTGCTAAGAGGGCCTGTGTACGTTCCCATATCACTATGGGAGTGCTGCCGTATGTGTACCCATAGTGATGGTGAGCGTACAGGCATGTGTACGGTCAGTAAGTACGCATACGCAAGAACACCCATAGTGGTACGGCCCGTACACGCGTGTGTACGTTCACTATCACCATGGGTGTCCTCGCGTATGCGTACTCGTAGTGGTACGGCCCGTACACACGCCTGTACGTTCACTATCACTACGAGTACGCATACGCGAGAACACCCATAGTGGTACGGACCGTACACACGCCTGTACGTTCACTATCACCATGGGTGTCCTCGCGTATACGTACTCGTAGTGGTACGGACCGTACACATGCCTGTACGTTCACTATCACTACGAGTACGCATACGCGAGAACACCCATAGTGGTACGGACCGTACACACGCCTGTACGTTCACTATCACCATGGGTGTCCTCGCGTATGCGTACTCGTAGTGGTACGGCCCGTACACACGCCTGTACGTTCACTATCACCATGGGTGTCCTCGCGTATGCGTACTCGTAGTGGTACGGCCCGTACACACGCCTGTACGTTCACTATCACTACGAGTACGCATACGCGAGAACACCCATAGTGGTACGGACCGTACACACGCCTGTACGTTCACTATCACCATGGGTGTCCTCGCGTATGCATACTCGTAGTGGTACGGCCCATACACACGCCTGTACGTTCACTATCACTACGAGTACGCATACGCGAGAACACCCATAGTGGTACGGACCGTACACACGCCTGTACGTTCACTATCACCATGGGTGTCCTCGCGTATGCGTACTCATAGTGGTACGGCCCGTACACACGCCTGTACGTTCACTATCACTACGAGTACGCATACGCGAGAACACCCATAGTGGTACGGACCGTACACACGCCTGTACGTTCACTATCACCATGGGTGTCCTCGCGTATGCGTACTCGTAGTGGTACGGCCCGTACACACACCTGTACGTTCACTATCACTACGAGTACGCATACGCGAGAACACCCATAGTGGTACGGACCGTACACACGCCTGTACGTTCACTATCACCATGGGTGTCCTCGCGTATGCGTACTCGTAGTGGTACGGCCCGTACACACGCCTGTACGTTCACTATCACCATGGGTGTCCTCGCGTATGCGTACTCGTAGTGGTACGGCCCGTACACACGCCTGTACGTTCACTATCACTACGAGTACGCATACGCGAGAACACCCATAGTGGTACGGACCGTACAAACGCCTGTACGTTCACTATCACCATGGGTGTCCTCGCGTATGCGTACTCGTAGTGGTACGGCCCGTACACACACCTGTACGTTCACTATCACTACGAGTACGCATACGCGAGAACACCCATAGTGGTACGGACCGTACACACGCCTGTACGTTCACTATCACCATGGGTGTCCTCGCGTATGCGTACTCGTAGTGGTACGGCCCGTACACACGCCTGTACGTTCACTATCACTACGAGTACGCATACGCGAGAACACCCATAGTGGTACGGACCGTACACACGCCTGTAAGTTCACTATCACCATGGGTGTCCTCGCGTATGCGTACTCGTAGTGGTACGGCCCGTACACACACCTGTACGTTCACTATCACTTCGAGTACGCATACGCGAGAACACCCATAGTGGTACGGACCGTACACACGCCTGTACGTTCACTATCACCATGGGTGTCCTCACGTATGCGTACTCGTAGTGGTACGGCCCGTACACACGCCTGTACGTTCACTATCACCATGGGTGTCCTCGCTTATGCGTACTCGTAGTGGTACGGCCCGTACACACGCCTGTACGTTCACTATCACTACGAGTACGCATACGCGAGAACACCCATAGTGGTACGGACCGTACACACGCCTGTACGTTCACTATCACCATGGGTGTCCTCGCGTATGCGTACTCGTAGTGGTACGGCCCGTACACACGCCTGTACGTTCACTATCACTACGAGTACGCATACGCGAGAACACCCATAGTGGTACGGACCGTACACACGCCTGTACGTTCACTATCACCATGGGTGTCCTCGCGTATGCGTACTCGTAGTGGTACGGCCCGTACACACGCCTGTACGTTCACTAACACTACGAGTACGGATACGCGAGAACACCCATAGTGGTACGGACCGTACACACGCCTGTACGTTCACTATCACCGTGGGTGTCCTCGCGTATGCGTACTCATAGTGGTACGGCCCGTACACACGCCTGTACGTTCACTATCACTACGAGTACGCATACGCGAGAACACCCATAGTGGTACGGACCGTACACACGCCTGTACGTTCACTATCACCATGGGTGTCCTCGCGTATGCGTACTCGTAGTGGTACGGCCCGTACACACGCCTGTACGTTCACTATCACCATGGGTGTCCTCGCGTATGCGTACTCGTAGTGGTACGGCCTGTACACACGCCTGTACGTTCACTATCACTACGAGTACGCATACGCGAGAACACCCATAGTGGTACGGACCGTACACACGCCTGTACGTTCACTATCACCATGGGTGTCCTCGCGTATGCGTACTCGTAGTGGTACGGCCCGTACACACGCCTGTACGTTCACTAACACTACGAGTACGCATACGCGAGAACACCCATAGTGGTACGGACCGTACACACGCCTGTACGTTCACTATCACCGTGGGTGTCCTCGCGTATGCGTACTCGTAGTGGTACGGCCCGTACACATGCCTGTACGTTCACTATCACTACGAGTATGCATACGCGAGAACACCCATAGTGGTACAGACCGTACACACGCCTGTACGTTCACTATCACCATGGGTGTCCTCACGTATGCGTACTCGTAGTGGTACGGCTGTACACACGCCTGTACGTTCACTATCACTACGAGTACGCATACGCGAGAACACCCATAGTGGTACGGACTGTACACACGCCTGTACGTTCACTATCACCATGGGTGTCCTCGCGTATGCGTACTCGTAGTGGTACGGCCCGTACACACGCCTGTACGTTCACTATCACCATGGGTGTCCTCGCGTATGCGTACTCGTAGTGGTACGGCCCGTACACACGCCTGTACGTTCACTATCACTACGAGTACGCATACGCGAGAACACCCATAGTGGTACGGACCGTACACACGCCTGTACGTTCACTATCACCATGGGTGTCCTCGCGTATGCGTACTCGTAGTGGTACGGCCCGTACACACGCCTGTACGTTCACTATCACTACGAGAACGCATACGCGAGGACACCCATAGTGATAGTGGACGTACAGGCGTGTGTACGGTCCGTACCACTATGGGTGTTCTCGCGTATGCGTACTCGTAGTGATAGTGAACGTACAGGCGTGTGTACGGGCCGTACCAGTACGAGTACTCATACGCGAGGACACCCATAGTGATAGTGAACGTACGCACGCGTGTACGGGCCGTTGCTATGCATTTGGGGTGCCCTAGGGGCCCGGAACGCACCGTACCTGTGGGTGAAGCTCAATTTTAGATAGGGGACACATGAGGGACAAGTATTAAGGCCTACATGCATGCTGGTTGTCAAGGAGACCAAGTTTTGAGTTTGAATTTATTCTGGAAGGTGCACAGCAGAAGTCAGTTGGAATTAATCTACTTTGTTGCAATGTGTTTGTGGGGTTGACATCATGCTGAAGAAAAAAACACAATAAGAACCCACTGACTGTGCTAGGTTTGAAGGGATTGGAGGAAACATAGGATGCAAAGGTGAGTGACCAATCACTCTGTACTCCTGTGCATGAAACAGGCCAGCAAGGCAGATATAAGGCAGCCAGGTCCCATGAGGGAGCACTTGCCTGCACATATTTCGATTCTACCACACTGCTGCTGCTCCTGATTCCCTGGAACCATGTCAAGGTCTGTGGAGAGGTCACAGCCATTCACCCTGGAGGAGAACCTGGCATTGCTGGATGTGATCCTCCCACAGTACCCCCTGCTGTATGGGCGACCAGGGTATCAGGTGAGTGCAGAGCTACTAGCACAGACTGTGTCCCTTTTTTTGTGACTGTGACTTCTGCCATTGTGTCCAGGTGTGACACACATGCTATGTACTGTAGAGGAGGTCCCAGGGGGGGGGATGCCTGATGTCTCCCAGCAGTGCCCAGAGACAGGAGGGGTGTGTGCAGAGGCCTCCCAGCAGTGCCCAGAGACAGGAGGGGTGGGTGCCTATCACTCCCAGCAGTGCCCAGAGACAGGAGGGGTGGGTGCAGAGTCCTGCTGATCAGGAGGGGTGGGTGCCTATCACTTCCAGCAGTGCCCAGAGACAGGAGGGGTGGGTGCCTATCACTCCCAGCAGTGCCCAGAGACAGGAGGGGTGGGTGCCTATCACTCCCAGCAGTGCCCAGAGACAGGAGGGGTGGGTGCAGAGTCCTCCCAGCAGTGCCCAGAGTCAGGAGGGGTGGGTGCCTATCACTCCCAGCAGTGCCCAGAGTCAGGAGGGGTGGGTGCCTATCACTCCCAGCAGTGCCCAGAGACAGGAGGGGTGGGTGCCTATCACTCCCAGCAGTGCCCAGAGACAGGCGGGGTGGGTGCAGAGTCCTCCCAGCAGTGCCCAGAGTCAGGAGGGGTGGGTGCCTATCACTCCCAGCAGTGCCCAGAGTCAGGAGGGGTGGGTGCCTATCACTCCCAGCAGTGCCCAGAGACAGGAGGGGTGGGTGCAGAGTCCTCCCAGCAGTGCCCAGAGTCAGGAGGGGTGGGTGCCTATCACTCCCAGCAGTGCCCAGAGACAGGAGGGGTGGGTTAATGTTAATGTTTTGTTAATGTTAATGTTAATGTTAAGGGGATTTATTAAGCGCACTATCACCATAAGTTTCCTGGCGCTGATAGACCACGGGGATGTGCAGAGAGGCTTAACGGGAGTGTGAGAAGAACAGAGTTTTCAATGATTTCCTAAAAGGCAGGAGAGAGGGCTCAGCCTTGAGGAGGGGTGGGAGAGAGTTCCACAGCTTGGGAGCCAAGTGAGTAAAGCTGCGGCCGCCTAATCTAGAAAGTTTGAAACGAGGGATGACCAGGAGCTGGAGATTGATGGACCTCAGAGTGCGGGAGGGACAGTAAGGGGTGACCAGAGATTTCAGGAAAGCTGGACAGAGGCCTGACCGAGCTTTAAAAGGCAGGCAACAGACCTTAAAGGCTATTCTTTCGCTGATAGGCAGCCAGTGTAGTTGATGGAGCAAGGGTCTGGCCGACTGCCATCTAGGGATTCCAAAGGCGAGTCTTGCGGCCTGGTTTTGAATGAGCTGAAGCCTAGATAGCAAGGATTTTGGGAGGCCGAGGTACAGGGAGTTGGAGAAGTCCAGACGGGACATCACCAGAGCTATTATCACCTGTAGCAAGGCTTCCGGGGTCAAAAGGTAGGAGACTTTCCGTATCCGGTAAAGCTGGAACATACAGGCGGAAGTTACAGCGCTCACCTGGGCCTTGAGAGTGAGCCGAGAGTCGATGATGACTCCAAGACTCTTTACACAGTCAGCTGGTGAAGGCGGAGGGCCGAGCTCGGAGGGCCAGAACTGAGGGCCCCAGTGGGCGACGCTCCTCCCGGGAAGGAGGAGCTCAGTTTTTCCTGGATTGAGCTTCAGTTGGTTTTGGTTCATCCAGTGCTGGATGTGTAGCATGACCATTTGGAAATTAGTGATGGCGTCAGGGGAGGTGAGTGGGAAAATAATTTGTAAGTCATCCGCATAATTGAACACGGTGACGTCCCACCTACCCAGGGAGTGAATAAGGGGTTGAAGGTACAAATTAAAAAGGAGGGGGGACAAAGATGATCCTTGGGGGACGCCACAGAGCAACGGGGTGCTGGAAGCTGTAAAAGGGCCCAGTTTGACAGCTTGAGATCTTCCCTCAAGGAAAGACCTGACCCAGGTCAGAGCGAGCCCATGGATTCCTGCTGACTCGACACGGTGGAGTAAGATGGCATGGTCCACCGTGTCGAATGCAGCCGACAAGTCCAATAGGACCAGGGCCTGGGAGAGACCTCTGTCGGCATTAATTCTGAGGTTATCCATCATGGCGAGAATAACAGCCTCGGTGGAGTGGGCTGGTCTAAAGCCGGCTTGATTTAATTCTAAAAAGTTGGATTCCTCAATGAATTGCGAGAGGCAGGCAGTGACATGTGCCTCTAGGATTTTAGATAAGTAGGGCAGGAGGGAGATGGGCCGATAATTTGCGAGGATCGATGGGTCCGCGCCAGGCTTTTTCAACAGAGGAACCAGGATGGCCTCCTTGAATGACCTGGGGACTGTTCCAGAGCTGAGAGAGGCATTGAGTAGGGGTAGAACACTATGTGGAAAAGTGTGGCAGATCTGGCGAAGCACTGAAGGAGGGCAGCAGTCTTTGGGGGAGCCAGATTTCACACGTGTGGCCAGTTTTGCTAGGGATTCGGGGTCGAGGGAGGGGAAACAAGTCAGAGTAGAAGCATTAATGGAGGGGGCTACGACAGTGGCCAGAGAGGGAGAGTGAGGGATAGAATTTTTGATTATCAAGATCTTATCAATAAAGAAGGAGTTCAGAGCATCACAAGACTCAGCGGAAAGCGCCTGATTGGGGAGTGTCCTGGCGTCTGATGTTAATTCAGCAAGAACCTTGAATATCTCCTTGGATTTGTTAGGGGCAGTTAGTATTCTCTTGGAGACGAAGGCAGCCTTAGTGGTGATGATGGCTTTTTTATATTCCTTACGTGCAAGCACGTACGCCTCCCTGTCGGTGCTGAGGTAATTACGCCTCCACCTATGCTCCACTTGGCGTAGCTCAAGATGTTGAGATTTCAAAGCTGAGTTGAACCATTTGTGGGACTTGCTATGTCGGGAGCGAGGGAACCGAGAGGTGGGGGCGAATTGGTCGCTGGCTGTCGTAAGCCAATGGATGATATCAGCATCCAAGGCGTTGATGCCTGAGCTGTTACTAGGAGGGGGTAGGGTTTCTGCAAGGAAAGAGAGGAAGGCAGGAAGATCAAGGGCATTCCATTTCCTAGCGACCCCACCCTCCAAAGGCGGAAGTCTGACCGGGCCATTCACCGAGATAGAGGTCTCAATCAGCGAGTGGTCTGACCAGATGCATGGAGAGATGATCGGGCAAGAGAGCGATACCCCCATCGACCAGATGTGATCCAAGATGTGGCCCCCGGTGTGAGTGGGAGTAGTGACATGCTGGGTCAGATTCAAACTGAGGAGTGCCTCAAACAGTTCGGTAGCATGAGGACCGGCGTCAGCCTGATTATACCAGTAATTAAAGTCGCCAAACATGGCGATACGAGCAGAGGCAATCATCAGGGCGGCAAGCTGTTCGCTGAGAGCAGCAGAGAACAAAGGCATAGGGGTAGGAGGACGGTACAGAACAATGAGAGTCAGGGCTCCAGCCTCGGAAGCTAGGCTGATGACAAGATCCTCAACCTCTGGAAGGCAGAGCGAAGAGGACGCAATGAATTTGAGATCTTTGCGTATGATTGCTGCCACGCCTCCGCCGCGACGCGCTGAAGGCCGATTGGCATTCAGCATATAATAGCTAGGTGGCAGAGCAGCCAGAATATCGGGGAGGGAGAGGTCAGATAGCCAAGTCTCGGTGAGCAGCAGGACATCAGGGTTCTCGGCTGTCAGGAGAAGAAATATGTCAGAATGGTGCTGAGGGAGGGAACGTGTGTTGAGATAGAGTATACGAATCCGAGACTCAGGCTGGGTCGGGGCAGACAGAGCCTGATATGTGAGTGGGAGTGAAAGTGTGTCAGCCGAGATGCCAAGAGACACTAGGCGATCCCAAGCAGCAGAAGGGAGAGCACAGGGACAGTGCTGTAGTGCTCTGAGCGTAGCAGCGGAATAAGTGAGGGCAGGAGCAGCGTTCCAGGGCCCTGGGCCCGGCAGGCCGCGGACGGGCGCAGACGGGCTTAACTCAGGCGAGACTCCGGCGCGCCTACGACGCGCCCGCTGCGCTCGTCCGCTGCGCTTCCGGGGAGGGGAGGCCATTTTGTAGGGCTGAGGGCGGGAGGGGCCGAGCGCTAGTCCGCTCGCCTCGTCTCCGCTCCAAGCTCCTCACCCAAGATGGCGGCCAAAATCGGGTCCCAGGCGGCGCTACAATCGCCAGCCAGGGGACAGATCAGGGCGAATACAGAAATGAGGGCAAGGTAAGCGCAAACAGTAGACCTGCACAACAATAAGGGGGGTTAGCAAACAGAGTACAATTGTAATCACAGAGTATGCAATTCGGTTTTAAAATCAACAGTTCAAAGTTAAGATATGCAGTTCGCTTTTTAAGATTATTTTAAGATATCTGAGCTAAATCACAGGGCCCAGAGGAGCCTCTGACAACGTGAGCGTCTATCAATAGACTGCGGCACAAGAAAGGTTTTTGTAGGGCTGAGGGCGGGAGGGGCCGAGCGCTAGTCCGCTCGCCTCGTCTCCGCTCCAAGCTCCTCACCCAAGATGGCGGCCAAAATCGGGTCCCAGGCGGCGCTACAATCGCCAGCCAGGGGACAGATCAGGGCGAATACAGAAATGAGGGCAAGGTAAGCGCAAACAGTAGACCTGCACAACAATAAGGGGGGTTAGCAAACAGAGTGCAATTGTAATCACAGAGTATGCAATTCGGTTTTAAAATAAACAGTTCAAAGTTAAGATATGCAGTTTGCTTTTTAAGAATATTTTAAGATATCTGAGCTAAATCACAGGGCCCAGAGGAGCCTCTGACAACGTGAGAGTCCTCCCAGCAATGCCCAGAGTCAGGAGGGGTGGGTGCCTATCACTCCCAGCAGTGCCCAGAGACAGGAGGGGTGGGTGCAGAGTCCTCCCAGCAGTGCCCAGAGTCAGGAGGGGTGGGTGCCTATCACTCCCAGCAGTGCCCAGAGACAGGAGGGGTGGGTGCAGAGTCCTCCCAGCAGTGCCCAGAGTCAGGAGGGGTGGGTGCCTATCACTCCCAGCAGTGCCCAGAGACAGGAGGGGTGGGTGCAGAGTCCTCCCAGCAGTGCCCAGAGCCAGGAGGGGTGGGTGCCTATCACTCCCAGCAGTGCCCAGAGACAGGAGGGGTGGGTGCAGAGTCCTCCCAGCAGTGCCCAGAGTAAGGAGGGCTGGGTGCCTATCACTCCCAGCAGTGCCCAGAGACAGGAGGGGTGTGTGCAGAGTCCTCCCAGCAGTGCCCAGAGTCAGGAGGGGTGGGTGCCTATCACTCCCAGCAGTGCCCAGAGTCAGGAGGGGTGGGTGTGATGCACAGTGTGAGCCTTTATATTTGATTGTGTCTTTGCCCTCATTCCACCTGTGTACCTTCACTGGCACGTACTGCGTTTGCCCTTCCCCAGAGGAGTATGTCCCTATGGCAAAGGTGCAATGCGTTGGCTGCATGACATGCCTTGTTGTAATCAGCTAATTTGTTCTCATATGTGTCTCTGTGACATGTTGCAGGTGTATTGATGTAGTGTCACTTGTTCATACTCACAGGTAGGCGCCTCTGCCAAGGAGCAGATCTGGCTGACCGCCGTCAGTGCCGTGAGGAGTGCGGATGGTCGGAAGCGGCGCCTGTCCCAGGTGAGGAAACGCTGGCAGGATATCCGGTGCTGGACGCGGAGGATCGCACGGGTCCTGCTGGGGGACTCACCTGAGAGCCATAAGAACCGCGGGCGCCGCCGTCTCTCCCACATCCACAAGCGTGTGCTGGCGGTGGTATTTCCAGACTTGGACAGGCGCTTACAGGAGATGCAGCAGCAGGAAGGGGGTAGGTACATGTGTGTTTGTTGTGTTTCACCAGCATTTGTAAGTGCACTGTTCCATGGATGCACTGCCAGGGTTTAATGGTGCTGTGCAGATCCTGTTACCCACAGTATTGCAGTGCTCTCCTGCCTCCCTTCCCCTCCTTGCAATGTGTTCCCTGGTCTGTGTGAAGTCACTCCGTCACAAGGTTATTTAGCCTGGCACCTTCTCCACGTGTACAATGCCTGCAGCATCATGTGTGGGGGTGGTGTGTAACAGGTTTTGGGACCTTGCCTGTGCCCTGTCCAGTTCTGGTCTTGTGGGTTCCATGTCAGTTGGCACTAATGCTGAGTCCAGACATGGGAGTTAGTCTCTCAAGTGTGAGGCCTTACAGCACGCATGTCCTATGTGGTGGCCTGTGACATGATGTGCATGAGTGTGCGGTACGCATAGTGCGGGGATGGTAGTGTGTGTTGCAGTCATTCCCATTCAGGAGCATGGAGTTGTGTAGCCACTACTGTCCCCAGGGGCAGATTTTCCTAGGTATCATGTGTGTAATCCGAATATGTTGACAATCTCTGTGTCTACAGCATTGGTTGTGCTCTGTGCCATTGTCCCCTGGCCAAATGTATATTGACGTGAAATGTAGTACAAGTGTACACTGTACAGACTGACCTGATTTTCCTTGTTCATACTCACGATTGACATTGCCTGTGTGTCTTGTTACAATCATCTGATGATGCCCATTTGTACATGATTATTTGGACAGGCGCACCTTGGGTATTTTGTGTGCAACCTTGATTTGTTGCATCCCATGTGTATTTCACCCAGACTAAGGGATGTAAGTGCTTCCTGTGTCTCCAAAGAATAGTCTCATGTATTGGGTGGGTGGTGCGGGCATGGCCTTCATGTCACAACCTGATATCTCCTTGCTAGGACTGGCCAGTGTGTGATGTTTGTCTGGACATGCACTCAAGGTGCAGTGGGCCAGTCATGATGGGCATGTTTTCAGTATAACCCATGCTGCATGTGCCTCTTGTTCCTGGATATGGTCCCTGCTCATCCCTATTTCCTGCCACGCTGTGTGGTGCAGATGCAGTGCTGGATTGTCCCCAGGACCTTGCTCCTCAGTCAAAATTCCATTCCATCTCATTTGCTATTGTGTCATGCTCTCCATAGTTTTTCGGTGGCATGGTGGGTCAAACAACTGTGTCTTGCATGCCCTACATATGTACCTTGTTTTGTAGATGTAACTCTTCTTTTGTTTCAGGCTATGCACTGTGACCCATGTAGATTGGACTCATGTGACATATGTATACAGGTGTATGATTAATTTCTGTCTCTTCACCCTGCCCACAGCATCGTCGGGGGACACGGAGGGAGACATGGGCACAGACGGAGCAGAGGGACCGAGCACCAGTGCCAGCGGTGACATCGGGGCTGGCACATCAAGTGGGACTGAGGCAGAGGAGAGTGAAGCCGGGGACCTGTCGACTGGCACAACAGAGTATGAAGCTGACGGGTCTGAGGATGATCTCACCGAGTGGGCGGCGGCTGCACCAGCAGCTGACAGCGGCACTACATCTCGCCCCGCCCCCTCCATTGCCATCAGCCCCCTCCCACTTGCTCGTGTCCCTTCCCAACGTGCCCGGTCACCACATGTCTCCTTCCTGCCAGGCACCGCACCCCCTGCCCCTGTCTCCACTGCTGCCACCAATGCCGAGTCTGTGGACATCCAGCGGCAGTTGCAGATTGGTCAGGCTGCGATCCTTAATGTCCTCCATGGCCACAGCCAAGTGCTGCACAACATGGAGGCATACTTGGAGGGCATTCATTCATCGCAGGCTGACCAACGCAGCTTGCTGAGGTCGATAGACTCGACACTGACTGCAGCAGTGGGTCTCCTGCAGCGCTACGTCCCACCCCCTACCCCTGCCCCATCCACACTTCCCACTCCCATGCCTGTCCCACGTACACCCAGACGTCAGCATGCACCCACCACCACACACACAGGCACCACACCAGCAGGGAAAGTCCACCGCACACCTCCTGACACGCACACACAGGGTGAAGTAGGCACACCCACTGGGTCGGGGGGCAAACGTGTGACACGCAGCCAGAGTGGGAGTCCGCATTCCACCCAATCCACTCCCTCCAAATCCCCTCCCCTCAGCTCTCCTGGCCACATCTCCCCAAAGACTCCTTCATGGCCGCTCTGTCCCTGAGCCCCACAGTGACGCCACCACGCAAGCGGTCAAGGAAGTCCTCGGTCAGGGTGGTTGATTCCCCCCCCCTGTCTACACCCTCCCCCAGTGGCGCTGCGACCCATCCCTCTGACCCCCCCTCCTTGGGGCCTGTGGTTCCTTTGGGTGCAGGGGATTCCCTGGAGGACCTTGCTAAGGTGTGCAGCGAGATCCTGGCCTCCACCTTTGGCCCTGCCCCACCCCCTGTGGTGGAGTCCTCCATCCCTGCACCCACGATGCCTACCCTTCACCCTCCTGTCCCTGCGGTGCCTGTTTCTTCCCCCCCACATGATGCCCTCACCCCTGTGGAAGACGACGGAATGTAACTGTGCAGACAAGCTAGGGGACACGCATCCCACTGTGTCCCCCATCCAGCTGTGACTTCTGGACTGCCCTATGGGCTTTGTAAATATTGAACTTTCTACGAACATACAATTTTTGATCATGCTGATTAAAGCCATTTTTGTTTCCTTTTGAACACTACTGCTTTTCTGATATTGCTGTTGGTTGGGCTGCTACATGATTTTGGGTGGTGATCATGTGTTGGTTGTGTGGGAAATGTAGTAGTGTGCTGGTCATAGGGGGGACCCTGGGATCTGTGTGCCATCACACGGTGTTAGCTAGGTTTCTGTGTTCATGTAAGCAGTTGCTGCATGGTGAAATTGTCCAAAGGTGTATTCCTTCCTCTGTGTACCCTGACATCTTCCCTGCAGGGTGATCCCAATATTTAGCGCAGAGCTGTGTGTACATTAGCTGGGTGTGTGACGGACTCCTTCTACTTTGCACATGCATGCTGAGCGATGTCTCCACCTGCATCCTTCGTGGCATTCTTGGTAGTCATTGTACTTGTGTATGTGGACTATTGACATGACTTCATGTGTACATGTTTTCTTTTCTGCGCTATGCATGCGTATACACCCAGCCTCGCACACATGTGGTACATGTACTGCAGGGTCTTTGTGCACCTGACTGAAATTTGTGGGCATGGTATCTGTGGCTACTCCACCCTTTGTGTTTCATGGGCACTGCTGTGAGTGTTAGGCACACACCCCTCCTGACTCTGGGCACTGCTGGGAGGACTCTGCACCCACCCCTCCTGTCTCTGGGCACTGCTGGGAGGACTCTGCACCCACCCCTCCTGTCTCTGGGCACTGCTGGGAGGACTCTGCACACACCCCTCCTGACTCTGGGCACTGCTGGGAGGACTCTGCACACACCCCTCCTGCCTCTGGGCACTGCTGGGAGGACTCTGCACACACCCCTCCTGACTCTGGGCACTGCTGGGAGGACTCTTCACACACCCCTCCTGACTCTGGGCACTGCTGGGAGTGATAGGCACCCACCTCTCCTGTCTCTGGGCACTGCTGGGAGGGCTCTTCACACACCCCTCCTGACTCTGGGCACTGCTGGGAGTGATAGGCACCCACCCCTCCTGACTCTGGGCACTGATGGGAGTGATAGGCACCCACCCCTCCTGTCTCTGGGCACTGCTGGGAGTGATAGGCACCCACCCCTCCTGACTCTGGGCACTGCTGGGAGGACTCTGCACCCACCCCTCCTGTCTCTTGGCACTGCTGGGAGTGATAGGCACCCACCCCTCCTGACTCTGGGCACTGCTGGGAGTGATAGGCACCCACCCCTCCTGTCTCTGGGCACTGCTGGGAGTGATAGGCACCCACCCCTCCTGTGTCTGGGCACTGCTGGGAGGGCTCTGCACACACCCCTCCTGACTCTGGGCACTTCTGGGAGGACTCTGCACACACCTCTCCTGACTCTGGGCACTGCTGGGAGTGATAGCACCCACCCCTCCTGTCTCTGGGCACTGCTGGGAGGGCTCTTCACACACCCCTCCTGACTCTGGGCACTGCTGGGAGTGATAGGCACCCACCCCTCCTGTCTCTGGGCACTGCTGGGAGTGATAGGCACCCACCCCTCCTGACTCTGGGCACTGCTGGGAGGACTCTGCACCCACCCCTCCTGTCTCTGGGCACTGCTGGGAGTGATAGGCACCCACCCCTCCTGACTCTGGGCACTGATGGGAGTGATAGGCACCCACCCCTCCTGTCTCTGGGCACTGCTGGGAGTGATAGGCACCCACCCCTCCTGTCTCTGGGCACTGCTGGGAGTGATAGGCACCCACCCCTCCTGACTCTGGGCACTGCTGGGAGGACTCTGCACCCACCCCTCCTGTCTCTTGGCACTGCTGGGAGTGATAGGCACCCACCCCTCCTGACTCTGGGCACTGCTGGGAGTGTTAGGCACCTACCCCTCCTGTCTCTGGGCACTGCTGGGAGTGATAGGCACCCACCCCTCCTGACTCTGGGCACTGCTGGGAGGACTCTGCACCCACCCCTCCTGTCTCTGGGCACTGCTGGGAGTGATAGGCACCCACCCCTCCTGACTCTGGGCACTGCTGGGAGTGATAGGCACCCACCCTCCTGTCTCTGGGCACTGCTGGGAGTGATAGGCACCCACCCCTCCTGTGTCTGGGCACTGCTGGGAGGGCTCTGCACACACCCCTCCTGACTCTGGGCACTGCTGGGAGGACTCTGCATACACCCCTCCTGACTCTGGGCACTGCTGGGAGTGATAGGCACCCACCCCTCCTGTCTCTGGGCACTGCTGGGAGGGCTCTTCACACACCCCTCCTGACTCTGGGCACTGCTGGGAGTGATAGGCACCCACCCCTCCTGACTCTGGGCACTGCTGGGAGGACTCTGCACCCACCCCTCCTGTCTCTGGGCACTGCTGGGAGTGATAGGCACCCACCCCTCCTGACTCTGGGCACGGCTGGGAGTGATAGGCACCCACCCTCCTGTCTCTGGGCACTGCTGGGAGTGATAGGCACACACCCCTCCTGCCTTTGGGCACTGCTGGGAGGACTCTGCACACACCCCTCCTGACTCTGGGCACTGCTGGGAGGACTCTGCACAAACCCCTCCTGACTCTGGGCACTGCTGGGAGTGATAGGCACCCACCCCTCCTGTGTCTGGGCACTGCTGGGAGTGATAGGCACCCACCCCTCCTGTGTCTGGGCACTGCTGGGAGGACTCTGCACACACCCCTCCTGTGTCTGGGCACTGCTGGGAGTGATAGGCACCCACCCCTCCTGACTCTGGGCACTGCTGGGAGTGATAGGCACCCACCCCTCCTGTCTCTGGGCACTGCTGGGAGTGATAGGCACCCACCCCTCCTGTGTCTGGGCACTGCTGGGAGGGCTCTGCACACACCCCTCCTGACTCTGGGCACTTCTGGGAGGACTCTGCACACACCTCTCCTGACTCTGGGCACTGCTGGGAGTGATAGGCACCCACCCCTCCTGCCTCTGGGCACTGCTGGGAGGGCTCTTCACACACCCCTCCTGACTCTGGGCACTGCTGGGAGTGATAGGCACCCACCCCTCCTGTCTCTGGGCACTGCTGGGAGTGATAGGCACCCACCCCTCCTGACTCTGGGCACTGCTGGGAGGACTCTGCACCCACCCCTCCTGTCTCTGGGCACTGCTGGGAGTGATAGGCACCCACCCCTCCTGACTCTGGGCACTGATGGGAGTGATAGGCACCCACCCCTCCTGTCTCTGGGCACTGCTGGGAGTGATAGGCACCCACCCCTCCTGTCTCTGGGCACTGCTGGGAGTGATAGGCACCCACCCCTCCTGACTCTGGGCACTGCTGGGAGGACTCTGCACCCACCCCTCCTGTCTCTTGGCACTGCTGGGAGTGATAGGCACCCACCCCTCCTGACTCTGGGCACTGCTGGGAGTGATAGGCACCCACCCCTCCTGTCTCTGGGCACTGCTGGGAGTGATAGGCACCCACCCCTCCTGTGTCTGGGCACTGCTGGGAGGGCTCTGCACACACCCCTCCTGACTCTGGGCACTTCTGGGAGGACTCTGCACACACCTCTCCTGACTCTGGGCACTGCTGGGAGTGATAGGCACCCACCCCTCCTGTCTCTGGGCACTGCTGGGAGGGCTCTTCACACACCCTTCCTGACTCTGGGCACTGCTGGGAGTGATAGGCACCCACCCCTCCTGTCTCTGGGCACTGCTGGGAGTGATAGGCACCCACCCCTCCTGACTCTGGGCACTGCTGGGAGGACTCTGCACCCACCCCTCCTGTCTCTGGGCACTGCTGGGAGTGATAGGCACCCACCCCTCCTGACTCTGGGCACTGATGGGAGTGATAGGCACCCACCCCTCCTGTCTCTGGGCACTGCTGGGAGTGATAGGCACCCACCCCTCCTGTCTCTGGGCACTGCTGGGAGTGATAGGCACCCACCCCTCCTGACTCTGGGCACTGCTGGGAGGACTCTGCACCCACCCCTCCTGTCTCTTGGCACTGCTGGGAGTGATAGGCACCCACCCCTCCTGACTCTGGGCACTGCTGGGAGTGTTAGGCACCTACCCCTCCTGTCTCTGGGCACTGCTGGGAGTGATAGGCACCCACCCCTCCTGACTCTGGGCACTGCTGGGAGGACTCTGCACCCACTCCTCCTGTCTCTGGGCACTGCTGGGAGTGATAGGCACCCACCCCTCCTGACTCTGGGCACTGCTGGGAGTGATAGGCACCCACCCTCCTGTCTCTGGGCACTGCTGGGAGTGATAGGCACCCACCCCTCCTGTGTCTGGGCACTGCTGGGAGGGCTCTGCACACACCCCTCCTGACTCTGGGCACTGCTGGGAGGACTCTGCATACACCCCTCCTGACTCTGGGCACTGCTGGGAGTGATAGGCACCCACCCCTCCTGTCTCTGGGCACTGCTGGGAGGGCTCTTCACACACCCCTCCTGACTCTGGGCACTGCTGGGAGTGATAGGCACCCACCCCTCCTGACTCTGGGCACTGCTGGGAGGACTCTGCACCCACCCCTCCTGTCTCTGGGCACTGCTGGGAGTGATAGGCACCCACCCCTCCTGACTCTGGGCACGGCTGGGAGTGATAGGCACCCACCCTCCTGTCTCTGGGCACTGCTGGGAGTGATAGGCACACACCCCTCCTGCCTTTGGGCACTGCTGGGAGGACTCTGCACACACCCCTCCTGACTCTGGGCACTGCTGGGAGGACTCTGCACACACCCCTCCTGACTCTGGGCACTGCTGGGAGTGATAGGCACCCACCCCTCCTGTGTCTGGGCACTGCTGGGAGTGATAGGCACCCACCCCTCCTGTGTCTGGGCACTGCTGGGAGGACTCTGCACACACCCCTCCTGTGTCTGGGCACTGCTGGGAGTGATAGGCACCCACCCCTCCTGACTCTGGGCACTGCTGGGAGTGATAGGCACCCACCCCTCCTGTCTCTGGGCACTGCTGGGAGTGATAGGCACCCACCCCTCCTGTGTCTGGGCACTGCTGGGAGGGCTCTGCACACACCCCTCCTGACTCTGGGCACTTCTGGGAGGACTCTGCACACACCTCTCCTGACTCTGGGCACTGCTGGGAGTGATAGGCACCCACCCCTCCTGCCTCTGGGCACTGCTGGGAGGGCTCTTCACACACCCCTCCTGACTCTGGGCACTGCTGGGAGTGATAGGCACCCACCCCTCCTGTCTCTGGGCACTGCTGGGAGTGATAGGCACCCACCCCTCCTGACTCTGGGCACTGCTGGGAGGACTCTGCACCCACCCCTCCTGTCTCTGGGCACTGCTGGGAGTGATAGGCACCCACCCCTCCTGACTCTGGGCACTGATGGGAGTGATAGGCACCCACCCCTCCTGTCTCTGGGCACTGCTGGGAGTGATAGGCACCCACCCCTCCTGTCTCTGGGCACTGCTGGGAGTGATAGGCACCCACCCCTCCTGACTCTGGGCACTGCTGGGAGGACTCTGCACCCACCCCTCCTGTCTCTTGGCACTGCTGGGAGTGATAGGCACCCACCCCTCCTGACTCTGGGCACTGCTGGGAGTGATAGGCACCCACCCCTCCTGTCTCTGGGCACTGCTGGGAGTATTAGGCACCCACCCCTCCTGTGTCTGGGCACTGCTGGGAGGGCTCTGCACACACCCCTCCTGACTCTGGGCACTTCTGGGAGGACTCTGCACACACCTCTCCTGACTCTGGGCACTGCTGGGAGTGATAGGCACCCACCCCTCCTGTCTCTGGGCACTGCTGGGAGGGCTCTTCACACACCCCTCCTGACTCTGGGCACTGCTGGGAGTGATAGGCACCCACCCCTCCTGTCTCTGGGCACTGCTGGGAGTGATAGGCACCCACCCCTCCTGACTCTGGGCACTGCTGGGAGGACTCTGCACCCACCCCTCCTGTCTCTGGGCACTGCTGGGAGTGATAGGCACCCACCCCTCCTGACTCTGGGCACTGATGGGAGTGATAGGCACCCACCCCTCCTGTCTTTGGGCACTGCTGGGAGTGATAGGCACCCACCCCTCCTGTCTCTGGGCACTGCTGGGAGTGATAGGCACCCACCCCTCCTGACTCTGGGCACTGCTGGGAGGACTCTGCACCCACCCCTCCTGTCTCTTGGCACTGCTGGGAGTGATAGGCACCCACCCCTCCTGACTCTGGGCACTGCTGGGAGTGATAGGCACCCACCCCTCCTGTCTCTGGGCACTGCTGGGAGTGATAGGCACCCACCCCTCCTGTGTCTGGGCACTGCTGGGAGGGCTCTGCACACACCCCTCCTGACTCTGGGCACTTCTGGGAGGACTCTGCACACACCTCTCCTGACTCTGAGCACTGCTGGGAGTGATAGGCACCCACCCCTCCTGTCTCTGGGCACTGCTGGGAGGGCTCTTCACACACCCCTCCTGACTCTGGGCACTGCTGGGAGTGATAGGCACCCACCCCTCCTGTCTCTCGGCACTGCTGGGAGTGATAGGCACCCACCCCTCCTGACTCTGGGCACTGCTGGGAGGACTCTGCACCCACCCCTCCTGTCTCTGGGCACTGCTGGGAGTGATAGGCACCCACCCCTCCTGACTCTGGGCACTGCTGGGAGTTATAGGCACCCACCCCTCCTGTCTCTGGGCACTGCTGGGAGGGCTCTTCACACACCCCTCCTGACTCTGGGCACTGCTGGGAGTGAAAGGCACCCACCCCTCCTGACTCTGGGCACTGCTGGGAGTGATAGGCACCCACCCCTCCTGTCTCTAGGCACTGCTGGGAGTGTTAGGCACCTACCCCTCCTGTCTCTGGGCACTGCTGGGAGTGATAGGCACCCACCCCTCCTGACTCTGGGCACTGCTGGGAGGACTCTGCACCCACCCCTCCTGTCTCTGGGCACTGCTGGGAGTGATAGGCACCCACCCCTCCTGACTCTGGGCACTGCTGGGAGTGATAGGCACCCACCCTCCTGTCTCTGGGCACTGCTGGGAGTGATAGGCACCCACCCCTCCTGTGTCTGGGCACTGCTGGGAGGGCTCTGCACACACCCCTCCTGACTCTGGGCACTGCTGGGAGGACTCTGCATACACCCCTCCTGACTCTGGGCACTGCTGGGAGTGATAGGCACCCACCCCTCCTGTCTCTGGGCACTGCTGGGAGGGCTCTTCACACACCCCTCCTGACTCTGGGCACTGCTGGGAGTGATAGGCACCCACCCCTCCTGACTCTGGGCACTGCTGGGAGGACTCTGCACCCACCCCTCCTGTCTCTGGGCACTGCTGGGAGTGATAGGCACCCACCCCTCCTGACTCTGGGCACGGATGGGAGTGATAGGCACCCACCCTTCTGTCTCTGGGCACTGCTGGGAGTGATAGGCACACACCCCTCCTGCCTTTGGGCACTGCTGGGAGGACTCTGCACACACCCCTCCTGACTCTGGGCACTGCTGGGAGGACTCTGCACACACCCCTCCTGACTCTGGGCACTGCTGGGAGTAATAGGCACCCACCCCTCCTGTGTCTGGGCACTGCTGGGAGTGATAGGCACCCACCCCTCCTGTGTCTGGGCACTGCTGGGAGGACTCTGCACACACCCCTCCTGTGTCTGGGCACTGCTGGGAGTGATAGGCACACACCCCTCCTGTGTCTGGGCACTGCTGGGAGTGATAGGCACCCACCCCTCCTGTGTCTGGGCACTGCTGGGAGGGCTCTTCACACACCCCTCCTGACTCTGGGCACTGCTGGGAGTGATAGGCACCCACCCCTCCTGTGTCTGGGCACTGCTGGGAGGGCTCTGCACACACCCCTCCTGACTCTGGGCACTGCTGGGAGGACTCTGCACACACCCCTCCTGACTCTGGGCACTGCTGGGAGTGATAGGCACCCACCCCTCCTGTCTCTGGGCACTGCTGGGAGTGATAGGCACCCACCCCTCCTGACTCTGGGCACTGCTGGGAGGACTCTGCACACACCCCTCCTGACTCTGGGCACTGCTAGGAGGACTCTGCACACACCCCTCCTGACTCTGGGCACTGCTGGGAGTGATAGGCACCCACCCCTCCTGTGTCTGGGCACTGCTGGGAGGGCTCTGCACACACCCCTCCTGACTCTGGGCACTGCTGGGAGGACTCTGCACACACCCCTCCTGACTCTGGGCACTGCTGGGATTGATAGGCACACACCCCTCCTATTTAACAATATGTACGCTTAGTCCATACACGTGTGTGGGTTCGCTCCATGGGGGTACGGGTCGTACTTACACTGTTGGGGTGGGAGGTACGCTCCATAAGTATGCGGGTGAGGGTACGGGTCGTACTTACACTGTTGGGGTGGGGGTACACTCCATACGTACGCGGGTGAGGGTACGGGTCGTACTTACACTGTTGGGGTGGGGGGTACGCTCCATACGTACGCGGGTGAGGGTACGGGTCGTACTTACACTGTTGGGGTGTTGGTACGCTCCATACGTACGCAGGTGAGGGTACGGGTTGTACTTACACTGTTGGGGTGGAGGTACGCTCCATACGTACGCGGGTGGGGGTACGGGTCGTACTTACACTGTTGAGGTGGAGGTACGCTCCATACGTACGCGGGTGGGGGTACGGGTCATACTTACACTGTTTGGGTGGGGGGTACGCTCCAAACGTACGCGGGTGAGGGTACGGGTCGTACTTACACTGTTGGGGTGGGGGTACGCTCCATACGTACGCGGGTGAGGGTACGGGTCGTACTTACACTGTTGGGGTGGGGGGTACGCTCCATACGTACGCTGGTGAGGGTACGGGTCGTACTTACACTGTTGGGGTGGGGGTACGCTCCATACGTACGCTGGTGAGGGTACGGGTCGTACTTACACTGTTGGGGTGGAGCTACGCTCCATACGTACGCAGGTGGGGGTACGTGTTGAAAATTAAAACAGCGATATGATTAAGCATTCACTAAAGACATCAATTCCCCTTCCTTGGACCAAGTTTCTCTTCTTATATTGACTAATGTCTGGACTGCATTTTGTATTGTCGTGTCTCCACGTGTCCAGCACGAGAAGAGTCCTATCTTCGTGTTAGTTGCTCTTGTAATCTGCCTAGTAACAGTCTATAAATAGCTCCTTTGTCCGTCTGGCGCATGCCCACACTTGACCACATCTGTTATCAGTTAGTCCTAGCTTGACCATGTTTTCGCGGGCTTAGGAGTGTGTTAACTCCGCCCACATATTGATTCTGTATCGAAAATGTCCATAAAAGGTAATACTCTTTGCCTCATGTTGTATCCACCCACTTATGAGCCCCTCTGTTGTGTATAAAAGGGGACCGTGTACGCAAGTTCTTTGTGCTACTCTATGCAATACTGAAGAGTGTTGTATAGGTTGTAGGACCACCCTTAAGGGTTAATAAACTCTGTCTTTGTATTTGCAGTTTCCGTGCCAACTTCCTTCTAGTTTTCGTTACAGGAGAGCGAACCCTTTGTATTTGCGGGCCTAGCTGTGGCCTGTATTCATCAATTGGCGCCCGTCACGTGGGGCTCATCGGCGACTCGGATGCTCGAAGGACTGGTCATGACGAAGGTGAGGAATTTGGCCGGGGATGTGATCACTGCCAGTGGCGTTTTAGTCCTGGCATCCCGAGGTTTTCTTCCTTCCCTTCCGAACTGACCTTCTGGGTGGCGCCGGTCCTCGACTGAGACCTCTTCTGTCGGTTTGCCGCGACAGCCTTTTGGGCGAATTTTGGAACTTGGCAGTTGGAACCTGGACACTCTTGATTGGTAAGAACCGTTGTACGGTACATGCTCCGAGTTTTGAAGCCTGGGTTGGCTATTTGAGTTTGATTTGTGATGACCGGTCATATTTTGTATTGATTATTGTGAGAATATATGCGTTGCAACACATATAGTCAGGTAATGTGGAGATATTTCTCCGGAGCTGTGTAAATTTGAACGGCGCAAAGTTTAAGTGCCATTTTTTTGATAATACTGCATATTTTGCATTATTTTTGAGCATGCCTGCTTTTAGCGCACTCCGTAAGTGGTGCTGCTGCTTTGGAAACTGGTTAAACCTCGAGGAATCTGCTCCAGCCCCCCCAGAGGGGACCCCTAATAGGGATATGTATGTGAAGCATGGTCTTTCCTCTATAATGTACAGCACAGTGTGGAGGAAATACACCACAAAGGATCCTGAGTTACGATGGCCTTTGTATGGATCGTTTGATATGCGTAAGATTGAGTATGTGGAACAGTGTATGTGTAAACGGCGTGCTCGTCAAGACATGTTTGAATGTGTACGGTTATGGGTGAAGGAAGTGCGTGAGCGAGAGAAACGTGAGAAAGCGCTGTTTGATAAAGAGCAACGGAAAAATGATCATGTGAGAGCGCAGGAAGCGAAGCGTCGGGAAGAAAGAGAACTGGCGGAGAGACAAGAGAAAGAGCGTAGGTTGCAAGTCTCGGGTCAATATGCTGTCCGCCAGCCACTGTATCCCGTCCTTACTAATCTTGAAGATGATTTTTATTTATTAGATCGTTTTCCGCCCCCTTATGTTGGCGCTTCTGCCCCGAGATCACAGGATTCTGGATTGGTTTCGGATAAGGTAGACACGCGGTCCATGTTATCAACTGAGCGTATGGGTGAGCTTCGGAAAATTTATCTTCGTGCGCTTAAGGACAAGCTATCTCTTTCTGAATTATTGGAATCTTTGGAACATTGGCGGGATAAAGAGCAGTTGTATTTTCTTGAAACCTTTTCTCATGATGTGGTTGCTGCCTTTGATGTAGTATCAGATTCTAAGGCATTACGTAACGGTGTTTTTTCTCTCTCTAAGGTACCCGATGCAGTCCGACGGCTGTTTGCATTGCGGGACACGGCGTTTGAACTTAAGGAGAGAGCGCGCCTACAGGCAGCGGAAAAGGCGCAATCGGATTCGCACATCGGCGGCGGCCAACCATCTACTTTCGATTCAGATAAGGGCGAACTAGTGCATGCTAAACCGATGCGAGAGGCGGCACCTTTGTATGTTCCTCCTAAAGGAGCGGGAACTAGTTCAGATATTACTTCCGCCGATGCTAAGGGATATTTTGTGTATAATTGGGTTTATACTCCCTGGCATAGGGCTGATGTTATGGCATTAAAGAATGCATTGCCTGACCCCCGCAAGAATCCAGCGGCCTTTTATGAAGAGGTCGAAGGGGCCTTGAATTCTTGTACTATGACTTTAGCAGATATAGATTTGTTCTTTGGGCTCATATTACCACCGGATATGTGGAGATCTGTGCGGAAGGTGGATGATGTCCCCGCTTTTAAGGCTAGTTGGTCCGAGATTGAGGATGAGGATAGGGAGAGAAAACCCGCGCAAAAACCACCGCGGATTATTTTAGATCTTCCTGCTGCTATCTTGACCAAGTTGAAAACGATTATTCCCCCTAAAAAGATTGATTGGAATATGTTAGCCTTGTGTAAACAGAAGGTTGATGAATCAGTTTCAGATTTCTTTACACGCTTTGAGGAGACGTTTCATGATTTCAGTGGTCAGTCGCTTACGGATGATACGGGCCGGCATCTTTTTGTGGATAAATATGTGGCGAATTTATTACCGGGAATAGCAGCTCGTTTAAAGGCGAGTGAAAGTTCTTGGTCCACCTCGCCTCCGGCATCCCTCCTGACTATGGCCCAGTATTATGAGCGTCAGGAGCAAGAAGCGAAGGGGAATGAGGAGAAGAAATCGAAAGATTTGAAAACTAAGGTGATGTTAGCACAGGTATATGGTCCGCCTCGTCGGGGTGTAGAACGAGGTAGGGGAGGATTCTATGGTCCCCCTTCGGGTCGGTCAGATGTAAATAGAAATCAATGTGCGTATTGTAAACAGTCGGGTCATTGGGCCAGAGATTGTCCGGTGTTGTATGCATCTCGTCAGGGACGTGGTCAGGGACCACCGAGAGGTAGAGGGGGCTTTTCGAATTATAGAGGGAATTCTAATGATCGTATTCGATTTGAGCCTAGCGTACAGCAACGGGATAGGCCTAATGTGTTTGATAGGCAACACCAGTATCAAATGTCTGGGAACGACCGTTCTGGGTATCATGACTCACAGCATGCGTAGGATTGCGTTGGATGGGGGTTTGAATCAGTTGAAGTGCCGGTTGATCAGAAGGGTCCTTATGTTTCAGCAAATGTTTTGGGTTCTACTGATCGGCTCCTAGTTGATACAGGAGCTACTCGCAGTGCGCTGTCCAAACAATTGGTTCCGAGGGCTCCCCCATCTGGCTTAATGGTTACATCGGTAGGGTTTGATGGTACACTCTCTCGAAGCCCTCTTTCCCGACCCCTTGCATTCCATGTTGACAACCTTTCTGCTTCCTGTCCGTTTCTGCTTGCCCCGAACACGCCTGACAACATTATGGGTCTTGATATGCTCAAGTACTTCAGAGCAACGATCCGCTGCTCCCCTACTGGAGTACGTGTGATCTTAAATGATAATCACCCCATGACAGAACGGATGTGTGTGGTAGCGGAGGATACTGCATTAGCTTCCCTCCCTCATTCTTTGTGGGCCACTTCGGATACCGATGTGGGACAGATGGTGATTCCGCCTGTCCACATTAGTGTCCAGGAGGGTGTGGTGTTACCGCGCCTCCCTCAGTATCGTATTTCCCAGGAGGGGGAGGAGGCACTTATACAGATTGTGCAGGATCTGATTAAGGTGGGAGTAGTGGAGGAAGTTCCCTATAATGTTTGCAACAGTCCCATTTTACCCATTTTGAAGAAAGATACCGATGCCAGGGTTTATCGTTTTATCATTGACTTAAGGGAAGTGAACAAGATTGTGATACCCCAGTATCCAGTGGTTTCTGATATCACGACGTTACTTACTCTGGTCCCGCCAACGGCGACCACGTTTTCAGTTATTGATTTGAAAAATGCTTTCTTTTCGATTCCTATCCACCCTGATAGCCGATACCTTTTCGGTTTCACTTTGGATAATAGGTCTTATAGATTTTGTAGAATCCCTCAGGGTTATACAGAGAGCCCTAGTATTTACAGTCAAGCATTGAAAAGGCAATTGGATCCCTTTGTTCTGCCTGAGGGTGTCGCCCTTTTACAATATGTAGATGACATCTTGTTGGCAGCCGACACTCCTGAGTTGTGTGAGCAGTGTACGTTATCCTTGCTTTCCTTTTTGGCATCTCACAATCACAAAGTGTCGAGGAAGAAATTGCAATTTTGTAGTCCAAAGGTGACTTATTTAGGTCACCTTTTGTCGAAGGAGGGGCGTGCACTCACACCAGATCATATTCAAGCAATTTTGGACACGCCAGTACCTTCCACACAGAAAGATGTGCGTGCATTTTTGGGTCTTGCTTCTTTCTGTAGGCAATGGATATTGGGGTTTTCACACATAGCTAAGCCATTGTTAGCACTTTTGACAAATGACACTCCGATTCCTCTTCCCTGGTCAAATGAGTGTGAAATTGCTTTCCAACAATTGCGACAAGCCCTTTGTTCAGCACCAGTGTTAGGTACCCCTGATTATACGAAGCCCTTTTCACTGTACGGGCATGAGAAAGATGGATGTGCATTATCAGTTTTAGTGCAGATGCACGGCGACAAGCAGCTCCCTTGTGCATATTTTTCGGCTGTACTTGATCCTGTTGCCCGAGCGTTGCCTGGTTGTTTTCGCTCGGTTGCGGCGACAGCTGTGTCAATACGCCAAAGCGAGGGAATTGTGTTATCTCATAAGCTGTTGGTATTAGTTCCCCATGCTGTTGATGCCCTGCTTAATCAGACAAAGACGCAGCATTTGACCAGTGCTCGTTTAACGGGATATGAGTTGACGCTTTTGGCTCCTCATATTACGTTAAAGAGGTGTGCAACGTTAAATCCAGCCACATTGTTGCCGTTCCCGGAAACTCAGTCTGAAGCACGAAAAGCACATGATTGTATTCTTGTGACTGAGGAACAGACAAAGGGTCGTATTGATCTCCAGGATACGCCCTTTACAGATGTAGATGGAGAACTGTGGGTGGACGGATCATGCCTGAAGCTACCAGATGGTACGACTTCAGCAGCGTATGCAATTACCACATTACAAACAATAGTGGAGACAGTGCGCATACCGCAGAGATCAGCTCAAGCAGCGGAACTGATAGCATTAACACGAGCATGTGAGCTCAGTGCAGGATTGTGTGTGAATGTTTATACAGATAGCCGCTATGCCTTCGGAGTAGCGCACGATTTCGGCCTACTCTGGAAGGAGAGAGGGTTTCTAACGTCACAAGGAGCACAGATAATGTACGGGGAGTTAGTTCACAACCTTTTGACTGCATTAACATATCCAAAGAAGATTGCTATAGTCAAATGTAGTGCCCATAAGAAAGTGGTTGATAAAGTTGGAGAAGGGAATGCTTTAGCAGACCGGGTGGCACGAGAGACTGCGATGCAGCCTGGTGCTACTGCAATGTATGTTGTGAAGTCACAGGCAGAAAGATGGCACGATGCTAGGAGAGAAGTGCTGGAGATACAGAGGACCGCTCCCGATAAGGAACGGGAGCAATGGTCCAATGATGGAGAATTAGATGATGAAGGGTGTTGGAGAAGTAAGCAGATGGATAAGTGGAAGTTACCCACTGCCTTCGTACAACCTATGGTTCAGATGGCACATGGACTAGCGCATGTCGGAGCTTCCGCAATTGTTAAATTACTCACACGAGTTTGGGAGCATCCAGAGATCTCTAGTACGGCAAAGAGGGTAGTGAAGACCTGCATGATTTGCCTGAGGTATAACCCGGGAAAGGGTACCCGAACTCCAGCAGGAGGATTTGCGACACCTACTGCACCCTTTGAGGTTTTGCCGATGGATCACATTCAGCTTGAGCGCTGTAACAATCTGAAGTATGTTCTAGTAGTGGTTTGCGCCTTCAGCAAATGGGTTGAGGCATACCCTACGAAAGACAATACTGCAATGACTACAGCCAAGATGCTATTGAAGGAGTTCTTCCCTCGATATGGTGTTTGCAGATTGTTGTGGAGTGATAACGGACCTCATTTTATAGCAGACGTTATCAAGTATGTCCTGAAAGGCCTAGGCATTACCCAGAAGTTTCAAACAGTATTCCACCCTCAGTCTGCGGGATTGGTTGAGAAATATAACGGTACTTTGAAGCTTAAGATCGCTAAGATTCAAGCTTCGACTTCTCTGACTTGGCCAGACGCTTTACCGCTGGCATTATTGTCAATTAGATCAATACCGCATTCTCGGACCGGTCTCACACCCTACGAGATCGTGTTTGGACGCCCAATGAATATTTGGGGTCCACCAAAACCGAAATCACTGTATGATGTACCTTGTGTAATGATGAATGATTATCTGGCACAGTTAACGGATAATTTGGTTTCTATTCATCAACAGGTTCGAGAAGCGCTCCCTGATCGGTCCACAGGTGAAGGTCATAATCTTCGACCTGGAGATCAGGTTATGATAAAGGTCTTCGAAAGGACGAACAGTCTGGAGCCGAGATGGGTTGGTCCTGAGCAGGTCCTGCTTGCAACGAGGACAGCTGTGCGAGTTTCCAATCGGAAGAACTGGATCCACTCCTTGCACTGTCGTAAAGTGCCGCCTGGATTGGTGGAGCCTGCTGTGTTGACCGACCATCGAGAAATCCTGACTGCGGAGAAAGGCCGTGCTGTGGAGCCGAACGACACTGAGGAGCTCTTCCCGGACCAAGCGATTCCTGGAGGAAGAAGATATCACCTTAGACCAAGGAAGTGATTGCTGTATCCAAAGTTGTCAGAACGGCCCTTAGGTTAGTGAAACGGAGCGCCAATGTGGCAAGGGGGGGGGATCAGCCCTATATAAGTGTAGTGACACCCGTCTTGGCCCGCTGGTGAAGAAATCGACGGCTGCCTAAGCGGAAGAGTTCTGACAACCTTTTAGTTTCAGGAAGATATTGGCTTTTTGCTGCAAGATGGAAAAGAAGAAGATTCTTTGTGCGACAAGCTTTATTATCATTGTGGCTATTGTTGGTATAACCACATGGTTTGTTGAAGATGTGACTCCTGCCCGTGAGTTGCTTGTCTTGACTACTCCAGTGCCTGAGGAGCACTACTTTTATACCCTCCCGTATCAAGAATTGAAGCATCGTCAGTCTTATTTGAATAACACTTTCATCCAGATGTTGCATCATACCCATGTTGCTACGAATGCTACGAACTGTTGGATATGTGGTATGATGCCAGCTCATCAGAAGAAAGGAGGAACGCCATTCATACCTCTTCCTTTCTCTCACAATGGCTCTTGTAGGGCATGGTACACTTTGCTTTTTGCCACACAGAAACCTACAGTGGGACGATTACTCTTCAGACTTAATAAGGAATGTCATCAGGATAAAGAAGGCTATCCACAAGCGAATGGGACAATATGGGAATGGGAAGAATATCGACCAGACAATGAATCGATTCTCTACATTTTCACGAACACCAGAGACACTACAAGGAATGCACAATTTGTGATTCAAGTGGCACAAGCTCAAGCTGACCTGTGTGTCCAGAGTGTGGGTTATATTCCTGTTGGTGTTAGCGATTGTATTATTGTTCTGAATATTGATGGGTTAAATAATAGTACTTTCTTAGCCTCCCATAACACATACTTTGTATGTGGGAATAAGGGTTATTATCGTTTGCCAGCCGGCTGGTCCGGAGTATGCTATGTAGCATTCCTATTACCTCCTGTATTTTTGGCACCTGCATCTTATCATAAGGATTTGAAGTTGTTGAATAATGTGACTGTAAATAGGTATAAACGTACTCTATCTATTGATGATGTTGATCAAACTGATACTAGCTTGCAGCAGTATATTGATTTTACCTTAGGATTGTTTTTCTTTGTTGGAGCTGCCCTAAATAGTAGGAAGGTTCGGAGATTAACGAGAGTTGTAGAGGCTGTAACGAATCAAACCGCTGCTGCTCTTGGGAATCTTACGGAAGAATTACAAATCACTAGAATTGTTGCATTGCAGAATCGTATGGTATTAGATGTTATGTTAGCTGACCGAGGTGGAGCATGTAAAATTATCGGAAGTAGTTGTTGTGTGTTTATTCCTGACCATACGCCATCAGTTTATAATGCTATTAATAAATTGCATGAAATCGCAGCCGAAATCCATACAGAAAATGGCACTTGGACCTTTTCTAGATGGTTTTGGGCATTGATCACTACATGGGGATGGAAGGTTTTGACTGGTCTCTGCATTATTGTAGCAATTCTGTTTTCTTGTTGCATCTGTGTCCAGTGTGGTCCTTTATTCTGTTCTCTATGTGTGTCATTTTGTACTCCTGATAAGAAAGCTATTGCCAATGTCACCTATCAGAAACATTTAACTAAAGAGGTAGAAGAGATGATGAAAATTGACATAAATGATGATTATCCTAATAAGCCGAATGTCTTCAGTAAATGCTGAAAGGGTCGTCTGTTGAAAATTAAAACAGCAATATGATTAAGCATTCACTAAAGACATGAATTCCCCTTCCTTGGAACAAGTTTCTCTTCTTATATTGACTAATGTCTGGACTCCATTTTGTATTGTCGTGTCTCCACGTGTCCAGCACGAGAAGAGTCCTATCTTCATGTTAGTTGCTCTTGTAATCTGCCTAGTAACAGTCTATAAATAGCTCCTTTGTCCGTCTGGCCCATGCCCACACTTGACCACATCTGTTATCAGTTAGTCCTAGCTTGACCATGTTTTTGCGTGCTTAGGAGTGTGTTAACTCTGCCCACATATTGATTCTGTATCAAAAATGTCCATAAAAGGTAATACTCTTTGCCTCATGTTGTATCCACCCACTTATGAGCCCCTCTGTTGTGTATAAAAGGGGGCCGTGTACGCAAGTTCTTTGTGCTACTCTATGCAATACTGAAGAGTGTTGTATAGGTTGTAGGACCACCCTTAAGGGTTAATAAACTCTGTCTTTGTATTTGCAGTTTCCGTGCCAACTTCATTCTAGTTTTCGTTACAGGAGAGCGAACCCTTTGTATTTGCGGGCTTAGCTGGGGCCTGTATTCATCATACGGGTCGTACTTACACTGTTGGGGTGGAGGTACGCTCCATACGTACGCGGGTGGGGGTACGGGTCGTACTTACACTGTTGGGGTGGGGGGTACACTCCATACGTACGCGGGTGAGGGTTCGGGTCGTACTTACACTGTTGGGGTGGGGGTACGCTCCATACATACGCGGGTGAGGGTACGGGTCGTACTTACACTGTTGGGGTGGAGGTACGCTCCATACGTACGCGGGTGGGGGTACGGGCCGTACTTACACTGTTGGGGTGGGACGTATACGTCCGCGGGTGAGGGTACGGGTCGTACTTACACGGTTGGGGGTATGCTCCATGCATACGGTGGTGGGGGTACGGTCCGTACATATCCGTACCCACGCTATGTGATGCTTGTGCGACCCGTACCCAGGCCTTTGCCACGTGGGTACAGCCGTCCCACCATTGTTGGGATGACGTAGGTGTGGGCGTGGTACGACTCGTACCCACGCTCTTAAGGCGTGGGTACGGGACGTACCTGTATAGTTGTGTTGCCGGTTCGCGTCGTCAGGCACTTCCTTTGTGGCGGACGCTGGCTTTGCTGGACACGCCCCCACCCCCTTGTGGTGACCAGGGCATGGGGGTCAGGTATGTCCAGGGCATGTGTGCTGTGTGACAATGGTGGTGGTTTTGTGGCCTGCCCCTGGTCCTGCCCCCCCCTTTCTCCCCCTTTCCCCCCTCCCTTAGTTGTTCTGACCTTCTGCGGTGTCTGCGTCGGAACCTGTAGAGGAGGTCGACTGCTATGAGGGCCGGGATGACACGTAGGTTCGGGTCCATGTCTGTCCGTCGCATACAGGTACTCCTTGTTCGCGTCGTCCTGATTTCCCGGCAGTTCCTGGTTCGTGAATGGCAGGCTGAGTGCGTCCCGACGTCACGTCGGCGCTTTCCCGGATCGCATTTGTATGTTTTTTTTCGTCGGTCGGGGTTTTGTACGATTCGTACGGAAATGGTGTTTCTGTGCGAATCGTAATTCCATGTTTGTACATTTTGACGACCGGGTACGCGTCGGACGGAGAATTTGCTCCGTCCGATGCTTCGTACCCGGTTTTTACAGGATCGTGATCGGCACCTTAATGTGTTGGCGGTATTCAGTCATGGCGTTCTTGTATAGTGAGAGCGACATTCCGAGGATTTACTGTTTCTCCAAGTTTTTCCTTGAGACTTCTGCAGGTGCGTCTGGCTTCTTGTAGGTCGGCGGTGAACACGGTGGCCTTTCTGGGGCGCTGTCGGTCGGGGTTGTGAGCTCGTCTGTGCAGTTGGTGATCCATCTGTAGAGCTCTTTGGATGCAAGGTTGGCGTCAGTTAGGGTGATGGGGCATCGTAGTTGAGGGTGGAGTTGAGCTGCTCCTCAGTGACCTTGATCTAGTTTCTGCGTGCAGTTTTGGGTGGCATGGGTTTGTTGGAAGTGTATGCATTGGTGGTCCATCCATGGGGGTTGCATGGTGTTGTTCCCACTTGTGAAGAGGAGGTCGAGGGTGTGTCCTGCCATGTTGGTGGGGGTGGTGATGAGCTGTCTCAGTCTGATATTGGCTTGGTTGTCCAGGAGGGTGACGGAGATGGGGGGGGGGGTCGATGGGGCTGTTGAGGTGGAAGTTCAGGTCTCCGATGAGTATGTAGTCCATAGAGGCGATGGGGTGGGGTGCGATGAGGTCGGTGATGGTGGTGAATGAAGCTTGAGGTCCGGGGGGTCTGTAGACTAGGGTGCAGCGAAGTGTGGATTTGGGGCCAGTCTGAATCTCTAAGTGGAGGTGGAGAGTTGGCGGGAGCTCGTATGTGATATGGAGAGTCCTCCTCCTGGGCGGTTGGGGCAGTCCATCCTCTGGATCTTGTATTTGTCAGGGTTGGCGGTTGTGATGTTGGGAGCGGTGTTGGTACAGGTTTCTGTTAAGAAGGCAACGCCTGGCGAAAGGGTGTCTAAAAGGTCCCAGATTTGTACGGCGTGACTGCAGGGCACGCACGTTGAGGATGCACTTCAGGGCTTCGGTGGTGTTGGGGTCCGACGTGGGGGAGGAGACTGTGGGGTTGCGGAGCGTGGTGAAGGTCTGTTGGGAGTGGCAGCAGGACTGGGTGTGTGTGATTTTTGGCGTAGGCAGCTGGCAGTTGTTGTTCCTCCCAGGGTTGAGTGCGAGGAGGACTCCTGAGTCGTAGTGGCTCATGTTCAGAGAAGCAGGGTTCCTGCCGCTGGTCGCAGACGGGCTTGCCTTTGGCACACTTTTGGCACACCAGCAGCGGGCAGCAGTCATTAAACAGGGAAGGGGGAAGGGAAGCGTAGCTGGAAGGCGGGAGTCGGCAGGGAGGAGGGTCTGCGGGGGCAGTTGCGGCAGGAAAGGGTGACAAACTGGCACGGGGGCACAAGGGCAAAAGCAGCATCGCAACAGAAAGATAACAAAATCACTTCTACAATTAGAATACAGGAACAATTACGAATATTCAGGCAGAACAACGCTCACAACACGGGAGGCAGGACTCGAACACCAACACACTAGGAGAGGCGGGGGCAGCGGCTGACTAGCAGAGCTGCTGGGGAAGGGGGCAGAGTCCCTTAACAGGAGGTCAGAGATCTTGCCTGCGCGCCCTAGCAGCGGCTGACATTAAATAGGGAAGGGGGGGGTAGCGCAGCTGGGAGGCGGGAGTCTGCAGGGAGGAGGGGCTGCAGGGGCAGCAGCGGCAGGAAAGGGCAACAAACGGACACAACAATGGCAAAAGCAGCGAGGCAACAGAAAGATAACAACAAAATCACTATTACAATACAGGCACAATTACGAATCCTGGTGGATCAACGCTCACCAGGCACCACACCTACTCACTAGGCGAGGTGAGGGGGCAGCGACAGCGACACACTAGCGGAGCTGCTGGGGCAGAGGGCAGAGTCCCTGAACAGGAGTTCAGAGGTCTTGCCTGGTTCCTTCATGGCCCCTCTTGTTGCCACTGATTCTTTCGGGTTCGTGGGGCATCGGTGACAGCCTCCTCTGCTGTCCTGGCCGGCTGGTTCCATGTTTGGTGTCCGGTTGTTTGGTTTACCAGGTTGCCAGGCTTACTTGCCCTCCTGGTCCGGTTGGTCTTCTCTCTGCTCTTTTTCTAGCTTGGCTGCCTGCATCCCATGGGTTTTTCCTGCATGCAGTACCCCATTTCTTTTCCTTCTGTGGGGCGGTTTCTGCCAGGATGAGATTGGCGTCTTTTTTTACGCTGTACTGCAAGGTCCCTCTGGCTGTGTGCCTAGTCTGGGGTGACCAGTGTGCACCTGTCCTGTGGCTGGTTGGTTGCCGTGGGTAATCCTGCTGGGGGCTTGCCTTTCCTTCTAGTGGGCGTGTTGGATTGTTCGGGTCTCCCGGCTTTTCCTCCAAACTAGTTTGTAGTGCCTCCCTGCTCCCGTACCCTGGCAGGCCCCCTTGGTTCCGCCGGCTTTGGGTCAGGGGAGGGACATTTGCCGTTGGCACTTGGGTCTTCGTTCCTGCTTCGTTTTGCTGGTTACGTTCCTGTACGTCCCCGTTGGTCCATGTCTTCTGCGTTTTTTGGGGGGTCCGCTGTGATCTCTGAGCCTTTCTGGTTCCTGCCGACCGGGCTATTTCCTGTGATAACCTGGGTGTGGGTTGCCATAGGGGCTGTTCAGGCGCCTCTTTTACATGGTTTACCGCTTTGGTTTGTGGATGTGGGGGGGTTGCTCTGCGGTTTACTTGACCTGCGGGCCTCTTGGTGGCTTCTCTCTCTAGGACTTGTTCCAGGGTTCTGTTTCAGTGGGATGTGAGTCTGGTTTTTTGGTGCCTCCGGCCTGTCCTGTTCCTTTAGTCCCTCTGTTATTGGAGTTGGTGGTGGGTCTGGAATCTCCCAGTCCGTTGGTGACTGTGGCCCTGTGGTTTCTTTTTTCCTGGTGCCCTCTCGGGTGTTTCCCAAGTGGGCGTCTTGCAGATGGAGCATGGTGGACGATGGTGCCTTGGTCTCTCGGCTTTGGTCGCCTCTTCTGTGAGAGTGCCTTTTGGGGGTCTGTCTGGTCTTACGGTGCTCTGCGTCGACTGTTGGCTGGGACGTGGTGTGCTCGTGGTTCCTTTCTGTTTCTCTGGCACTCCGGCTGGACTTTAGGGGCTTAGCGGTCCTCTTGCTGGGGTCTGTTGATCAGTCTGGGTCTGTTCTACAAGTCCTTTTGTTGCGTTTATCTGTGGGGGTTGCACCTTCTGGTTCTGCTGGTTCTCTTCCTTTTGTTTTCGGGTTGCCTTTTGTGTCGGCTTGCAGGCTCGGGAGTCCTCGGCTCATTATCTGTGGGTCGTCTTCTTTCCTGTGTTTGAGGCCGGGCGTACCTCCGTGATTCGGTCCACAGTGTTGGGACTGGCCTATCTTTTCTGTTTGTTTGACCTTCATTTAGGCATCTTTTGTGGTGCTCTGGGATGATGCTTGAACCGTTGGTCTGGTTTTTCCTTAGCTTGGTATGGCTCATTGCGTAATGGAGATAAGCAAGAGGGACGTGGAGGTAATATTACTTACCGGTAATTACATTACTCTTAGTCCTGCTCTCGCTTATCTCCACTGCGGCTCACCCTTCCTCCTGGTGGCCCGGCCAACTGTCTATGTTGGGTTGGTACATACAGGTATTGTGTACTGGGCGATGTCTTTTTATATTGGTAGGGGAGTGTGTCTACGAGGCACAAGGGCCTCATTGCATAATAGAGATAAATGAGAGTAGGACTAGGTGTAACGTGGTTACCGGCAGGAAATATAAGCATTTTCACTATTATCGTATTTATTGGAGGGAGATTTTTAAAAACAAAAAAATAAATGCGTTGCGTAAAGTGGGAATTGTACGTTTACCTTTTTTTATTATAATAGTTTGCGTAGTTCTAAATACATTTTAGTGTGAATAGTATATGTATTAAATGTTATATTTTATTACATATTTTTTCAATTGTTTTTTTTTATTCAAAATTATGATAATTTTAATTATACATAAACTTCCCACCCACACTGCCACAAAATAGAGCATGTAGTGGTCGTCATTTGAGCCCTGTAAAGCAAGAAGGGTCATCTTCACTCTACACAGTATACCTTACTTTGGTGCACTACATAGAGATCCAGGTTCCTACAATGCCAAATCAAAATAGGTTTAATATTTTCCTAATATTGACTTGTAGATTATTTAAGGCTCTTCACAAGGAGGAGAGAGCATGTCAGACTTCAAAAGCACCATAGGTAACACATCCAAACTTACAACGTCTGTGCGACACACCTGAGTCAGCCAGAATAATGGCCCCTTCTTCAATAGTGATTTTCCATGTAATTTCCAAAGCACAATTCCTTGATTTAATGATGGCTAGACCATGAGTAGACATTGTGTCCAAGACCTAATAGTAGTACAGAAATACTAGATCTATTTGATTTTTAATTTTTTTTTACATAGTCTAAGGAACAGCCCTGGACACTGATCATGTCGTCCTGTGGAGTTTGTTATTAACCCCCTATGTAGTTATCCAGATGTCCTGGAACACATCCTTGTTTGGCTGTACTTACACTGAAACCCTTTAAAACGTTTTTAACAGCTGAACCCTTGGATGACCATGAAAAACATGCAAAGTATATTTGTAACATTATTATTACTATTGCTATACCACTAATCTACTTCAAGATGAAGTCCTTGAATGTGCTCCTTAATGCAAAAGAGAAAAACTTTTACAAAATCTGGAAAAAAATAATGCCGTAACACTGTACATTGGGTAATGAGTTTTACAATTAAGGGGCCGATTCCGATCCGGGTCGGACAGCACTCCGACCGAGACAGATCCGGAGTGTTTTCCAAACGAGCCGGGGTCCTGCAGTCCGACCAAGCGAGTACGATGCGGCCGTATGCTGTCGGACTCGGTTCAGTCGAACTCCCATAGAAGTCAATGGGAGCCGGTCGTACATGGGCTCCCATTGACTGAATGGGTACGTCGCGGACAAGTGCGCCCCCTACAGTGGGTACGCGTCGGTGCCATCCGAACCGTACATGCCTGTGTTAGGGAGACCCATGGGTCTCCCCCTGTGTCCGAGTTGTAAGTCTGCGGGTGACGGGGCGGGGGGGGTCCGTCGCGGACCCCCGAAGTCCAACTCCGGGAGCTATTGCGAGCCGGACGCTCAGACTCGATCCGGCTGTCCGAATCGAGCATCATACTAGCTCGGTCGTGAAACGTCTCCATTGCACGCCACGGTTTGCTTGTGACCAAGTTGTACAGAGCGGTTCGGAACCAGAAAAGATTTGGACGGAGATTTTGCGCTTGTTCGCATCGTACTTCGACCCGTGTACGACTCGGACTGAAAATCAGCCTCCGAATCGGATCCGCTAATGCCGTAACCAGATTCGGTGCCCTTCCGACCGAGATCGGAATCGGCCCCTAAGTGGTATACCATATACAGAGCAAGCTTCTGCCAACATCAAACTTTTTAAATAGGACCACACTCTGCTCTGGAGATTTTTCTAAATATACACTAGCGAAAAGCAAAAATACTGCTGTTCAGTTTCATATTGTCATGGGAACCCTAGGTCGTTTGGGCAGGTTATATGGTGCAGAGCCAGAACATCGTGCTAAAAATATTGTTGGTCAAGAATATCGAAAGAAAAATATTGTGGTGCAGAATATCAATTTTGTGTATTTAATATAAATGAAAAACATATCGAAGTTTTTAATATAGTTTGCAGAAATATAGATGTTAAAAATATCAATTTTTGTATTAATGTTATGTATTTTAGTAAATATGTTACGTTTGTGATGCATGTATTTTTTGTATAAGAATTGTTTGTATTTTTATTATTTGTGTTATGGTGAGAAGAGTGGGAAGTAGTTTATTTTTAATTGATAAATTAATTAGTTAACTATTTTGAATTAATTAGTAATTAATTATGGTAATTGTGCAATTAATGTTAGGTGTGTTGTGGTGTGGTGTTTATAGGTGTAAATGATGAGAAGGGTGAGAAGTAATTTATTGTTAATTTCGGAATCAATAATTAGTTTAAAAAAATTAATAAGTAATTTTGGTAATTGTTTAATTTATTTTCGGTGTGTTGTGCATATTATAGTGTTAAAGAATGTGCATTCAACAAATGTTCATTAATCTTTTTTTATACTAATTTGTAAAATCATAATTAAATTACGTTAAAATTTGAAAACCAAAAAAACATTTAAAACATAAATGTATTTATTTTGTTCCCTACCATATAACACCACCACCACCACTTTCCCTATTGTTGCACTCACTGGAGTGAGAATAGTAATTTTTACCCCTCTGCTATCCAAAACTTTTCCTACTCTTGCACTCGCTGGAGTGGGAATAGTAATGTTTACCCCTCCGCTATCCAACATTTTCCCTACTGTTGCACTCACTGTAATGGGAATAGTAAGTTTTACCCCTGTGTTTTCAAACACTTTTCCTACTGTTGCAGTCACTGGAGTGGGAATAGTAATTTTTACCCCTCCGCTATCCAACATTTTCCCTACTGTTGTATTTATTTTACTGTGAAATGTATGTTGTAATTATTTTTATAATAGTTAAATGTTAGAATTACTTATAAAATGGTATGTTTAAATTTTACATTATTGATATAATAATTAATTTTATGTTTATGTAATTTAAAAGTTTACAAATTCAATAAAGATAATTGTTAAATTATTTTTAAGTAAATATATGTATAAATTATTGTTTGTGTGTTTATATTTTTTAAATTAAGTTTATTTGTAATATTTAGTTAAAATGTCAATTAAATTTAATTAGTTTGGTTAAAAATAACATTCGTATTTAATACATTATATTTTTTGTTATATATATTATAAAAAATCTATATTATTTACATCTATATTTTTGTACTTACCTGTTCAAGTTTTGGGTAGTCGATATTTTGGTATTCAATATTTTTACTGCGATATTTGTTATCGATATTTTTTACATCGATATTTTTTTAACAGTGAACCGGTCATATTCTTCCTCCTTGGACCTTTCTGTAGCTTTCAGCTCCCTATGCAACAGCTTAAACATTCCGACATATAATCCCTGCCAGATCTTTTCTGTGGTGGACAACAGATTGTGTGCCCCCATCTGTTTTGTCACCATGTATGACAACTTTTTTCAAATCCTTTCTTTCTTTGAACTCCACTATTTTGACCGTACCTTTCTACCTCTCATCACAATCTGTTACTCAGCATCAGTTCCCGTGTTTGACCTTGCCCCCTCGTTGTTCTCTTGCTGACTTACCTGTCCGTGCACAAGATCCTCCATCTCTTTGTGCAGCCTCCTTTTTGTGTGTACCTTCTTCTTTTGTATCAGAGCTTCGCTCCCCCGTGCCTAACCCAGTGTCCTTAACATACCAGTACATCTGTAGACATGTTGTTTACTACTTTCCATTCTCAGCCTCCACCACAATTGAAAACATAACAGTGGCAGAGAAAGTGGCACTTACATCCTTACCTGGCATTAAAGTCAGTACCCGCTCCGTAGTCTGCTGCCTTGCCTCTGTTGCCTTGCCAGTAGAAGTCACCTGCCCGCCAACCTTGTGTCAGTGGATCTGGACAATACTGCATCTTAAACCTGTAAAACACTAGGCGGACACTGATTAACAAATACAGCCCCCACCACCCACTGACCTTCCTGCCCCTTGCTGCCACCACGTCTGTGACGCCTTATCAATTACATGACTGCCCAAGACCTCGTCCTCCTCCAGGCTATCCTTCTCATAGTCAAAGTCCATACAACCCACCAATTCATTTGCCTGGTCAAGATGGCCGCTTTCTAGGTGAGCTCCGTATGCCATCGTAACTATCCGGCAGGAATCCGGCAACATCCAAGCAACAAATTACATGCTCGCTGCCGCTCTGTAAAGCACTTGAGGTTCATTGCCCATCGGCGTGCTCATCGTGTCTGTCCGAGTTGCTGGTGGACGGGGCAGCGCTGCGGCCTCCAAGGGCCTAGTGAAGACGAGTGCTGCAGTCTATTACCGGCTGAGACGTGGCAGCACGGACACCAGTAGTCTCAGGGCCTGTGGCCCGTACTGACCTCCGCTGGTGACCGGAGCACATACCTTGCTCTGATGGCATCCTTGGGGCTGGCGGCATCTGGCTCGTTGCTGACCGGTCTGGGCACGGACAAGCTACTTGTGCGGCGAGGTGTGGTTCGCTTGTGCATGGCTGCCCTGTAGCCCAAAACCGCAACCTTGTGCCCACGTTGGACGTGAGCGATCTTTGTGCCCAACCGGTGGACGGCGGGTGGTGCTGGGTCCTGGTTGTCAGCGGCTGGGCAATATCCACGACGTTGCCCAAATCAAGCACGCTCCTGCTGGCAGACAGGGAGTGCACTGCGAGTCGCCGGTGGACGGCCCCCAGCCGCCTCTCTGACAGCAATTGCAGAGATAGCAACTTGGGCCCTGTTATACTGGTTCCGGATTGCTGGGTGAGGCCTGGTGAGACTGCTAGGGATCGGTGAGGGGAGACTTAAATTGCTGGCCGGCGGATGAGGGACATGTTTAGACGTTATCGCTGCACACAGAGGGCCTTGTTACTCTGTCCTGTCTGGCACCAGAAGATAGACTAGGGAGTTCCCATGCCCACTATCAACTGCTGCGATCTACTAACGACTCAGGGATTGGCCTTTCCCCCTATGGTTTTCTCCTGTTTGTATCCCTGCTGGGCTACCTGTGTAGGCTTTTATTAAGCAGAGGACTCTTGCCTGGACCTGAAGATTGAGCGGATTGATTTGTGGACCCTTGCTGACGTGGGCAGAGTACTACGATACTGTGAGCCTTGTGGCAGCTGTGGTGGGGCTTGGACATTTAAAGACTATGGGCAAGATGGACAAATCACAGTCTAAGCTGCAGTTTGAGCAGCGCAAGTCGAGACAGAGGGATATAGGCACTGACAAGTCTCCCGATGTGCAGAGTGATAACACCGAGGAGTCTGAAGGTGATATCCGTCAAATTTTGAGGGCAAGACAGAAAAGCTGGTCTACGATAAATGGCAAAAGTGACTCTCTGGCCTACCGGATGGACCGCATGTCTGAGCATAGTGAGCGCCTAAATATGGCGGAGAGACTGGTGTTCGAAACTGAAGACGCTGAGATGGAAACAATTAATGGCCAGAAACAGATGGGGAAGCTCATTACCGTCCTGCAGGACAAGGGAGAGGATTTGGAGGCTAGATCAAGGAGATGTAATATCCGCATCACAGGCCTTCCTGAATCTCCAGCAATGGGCAATATGGAGGCGTTAGTTGAGCAGCTCTTGGTGACACTCCTGGGTCGCGACACATTTTCAGCCATATTTGTCGTGCCCAAGGCTCCCTGGGTCCTAGGAAACCGCCTGGTGCTCCCCCACATCCTGTTATTGCTAAATTATTGAACTAAAGGGAGAAGGATGCTGCGTTGAGGCAAGCTAGAGAGAGACTCGATATACAATTTGAGGGTTCCTCGATCTTGCTTTTCCCGGTCTTCACCATGAGTGTGCATGAGGAAAGGCAACAGTTTGCTCCCTTGATGAGTTGCCTATGGGAGCATAATTGAGGGTCATCGTGGATGGCGGATCAAAGATTTTCACTGACCCAAAGTCACTGCAGAAGGCCAACAAGGAGTACATCAAGACGGATGGACGGAGAAGAGACACTGAGGAGCTGGCCGGGGCGTTTGGGTTGATATGGAGGGGCAAGTATAACACGGTTGTCCTCTGGTTTTCTTACATTTCTCTGAACAGGTATGTAACATATGGACTGTTGTTTGAAGTGCACTAGAGGTGATTCATGGATGCCTGCTGCCCAGAGTTTGAGGGGATAACTTCATATGCTTGTTTGGGGATGCGGTCAGCTTTGATTGAGATCGACATTGAGACTTTAGATCTGCCGCAGCTTGCGGATGGTCCTCTCTGGCCTGGCAGGAAGGCCTCTGAGTTGGTGACAGTGAGACTACCTCAACTTTTAGGGGATCCAGTTAACTGTTGCTCGATGGGTGTATAAACAGTGTTCAAATGGCCACGTCTTATTTCTGACTTTGTGGATTTCCAAGCGGTGAGCTGGTAACAGTGTGCATACAGTACTTACATAATTCTCGAACAATGCACTGTTGTATGAGAGAGGGGTGGAGATGCATGGATCCCATAGATAGTGCAGATCTAGTTAATGTAGCTTGAAATGACGCAGAGCCAGGGCAATAGAGCTCGCTTCCTCACATGGAACATTTGGGGCCTTAATGATTATAGAAAGACGCGAAAGGTGATAGCTTATCTTACTAGGCACGAGATTGATATCGCCTTATTATAGGAGACCCATTTGCCCATAGATAGTAAAATGCTTACACTTAGGCGTTTACATGGTACCTTTCATGCGGCGGGGTTCACTACGCATGCCATGGGGGTGCTCACCTGGGTCAACCCCAGATCAGGAATACATTTGGAGGTGCTTGAGGCAGACCCAAGGGGGCAGGTTTGTGATCTCTAGCTGTCTAGGGCAGGGAGCTGACATACTTATAGTTAAGATCAATGGACCTAACTACGATAATCACCAATTCTATCACAACTTGTTTGGGGGTCTGGAAGGGGAGTCCTCTCTACCGCAAATATGGGGTGGGGATCTCAACTGCGTGCTGGGCCAGGCATTGGACCGATCCTGGGGCCCTGCTCGTTGCCCTTCAGCTGCGGATAGGGATTACTGATGTGGCAACTCAGTTCAATATGCTGGATGTCTGGCAGACATTCTCACCGGCTGCCGGGGGCTTTATCCACTACTGAGCCCTGCATGACCTCCATACCAGAATGGATTATTGGTTGGTCGCTAGACCTTTGTATCCTCAGATTTGCGCCTGGTTGACTCACTCCCACTCCTTTTCAGATCACTCACCAATAATGCTGGACATAGAGAGACCTCAGAAGAGGCCTGCTCCCTTCACATGGCAGTTTCCGCCATACTCGTTGTTAGACAGGGTCTTCAAATCCGAGATATCTGCGGACATAGAGAGCTTCTCTGAAACAAATATTGGCTCTGTTCGCCAGTTTTATACAGTATGGGAGACTTTAAAAGTCTATATACAGGGGATAGCCATGTCCAAGCATTCTGGGGTCCTCTGTTCTCTTAGAGGGAGACTGGCTGTGAGTAAGTGCCCTCTTTCTGCATGGTTGTCCCCACTTTTTCTGAATAGATTATGTGCTTTGACTGAGTGTGCCCTGGGCACCTGCTAATCAGGTACCCAGGGACTATGTTATTTCCCTAAAACTGCATTGAAGCCTAAACCCAATTGGCATCTCTGGCCAAAGGTCAGCCCCTGGTAAATGGTACCACTGGTACCCAGGGCACTGTGACCAGAGAAGGCCTCTAAAGGCTGCAGCACTTATTGTGCCACCCTTAGAGGTCCTGTACCATTTCACTCACACACTGCCTTTGCAGGCTGTGTGTTTTGGTGCAGAACAAAGTGAAGAGTCAACATGACACACTTCTCTTTGTGCCATGCCTGCAACCCACTGCTCTGGCATAGGTCAGCCTCCCCTCTAGCTGGGTGGACAATACCAGTGGTGAGGATACAGGTGCATGAGCCATGTCCCCCTACAGTGTCTAAGTCAATTCTTAGACATTGTAAGAGCAGTGCTGCCATTAAGAGTATATGGTGCTGGGAGTTTGTCATTATGAACTCCAAAACGCCATAATGGCCACACTGTAAACTGAAAAGTTTGGTATCAAACTTCTCAGCACATTAAGGACACACTGATTCCAGTGTGGGACTGAATGAAAAATGCACACAGAGGGCATCTTAGAGATGCCCACTGAAAACTAACCTACCACTAGTGTTTCAGCTGCCACCACCAGACATGTTTCTGGACCCCTGGGGCAAGAGTTTACTGCTCTCTGGGGCCTCAAAGAATGCACATCCTGGGACGAGGTACAAAGCCTCCTCCCCCAGGATTGGCAGGGTTCACGAAGAGGAAGCGTCAAAGGCTTGCCGCCTTTGTAAGCTTCCCTAGGCCACTTGCTGCTCTCAGCAACTGGCCCCCACTGGTTTAGAACCCCACTTTGGGCAGGAAAACCGGCAGGAACAACAAGTGAGGAGAGAGGTGTGCCCACCTCTGCCAACTGGATGTATGACGTTACAACGCATGCTATTACAACGCATACCTTTACAACGCATTTTTTACAACGCAAGTACTACTACAACGCATTACTTTACAACGAACACTTTTACAACGCAAAACCTATTAAAATACTGAAAAGTGCTGTTACAACGAAATCTATTATAACGCATACCATTACAACGCGATTTTTTTATTTTTTTATTTAAAAGTACAATAAAATCTGGCACGGGATGCAGGGAAATTAGGGGTTTTAGGGTGGGGAAGTGTATTAAAATGTGGAGAACAACTGTGCGTAAATCTACTGAAATCCATTACCAAATTAATACTCGAGTATTAAAATTAATACTCGAGTATTAAAATTAATACTCAAAATCCCCAATAAAATTCCGTTTTCACACATTTCAAAGATTAACAAAAAGAACGATAGTTAAAACCACAGTACTAACACATTTTTATCATGATTACATCGGAAAGTAAGTAAACAGAGTAAAACACACATACACATAGGCGCCATTTTAACCATCTCACTTGTAAAACTTGTCCTACAACACTTTCTATGAAAACAATACCAAAAGACATGTTCCAAAATGGATGCCAAAACGGAGCAAATGAGTGAAAACAATACATTTTAAAATGCATTTTTAAATTATCATTTTCCACAGTAAAATAAAGAATCAAAAAAAACACATCGACCGCAGTTTTTAAAAAAATTAATAGTGACACAGAGTAAAACTTATAAATACCAGGAAGACACCATTTTGCAATCAGTTGATTATCAACTACCAGAGAGACCAGACGTGAAAACCTGACCCTCTGTCACCTCCACTGCGACCTCCTCAGAGAGAGCACTAAATTCCTTCGGAAAACCATTATTAGTAGACAACTACAAGTAAGTCAGTAAAATATTTTTAAACAATGGTTTTGCGTAAAATATGTCTACATTCCATACAAAATATATTTTTAAATTTTTAATATTAACTTTTAAAATGTACTGTTTCTAATTTGTTATGACTAAAAATATATACTAACTAGAAACAACTACTTTTTTTTCCAAAACCAGAAACTTGCAATACATTGAGAAGCTAAAATTGGTGTACCTAATTTTGCATCACCTCCACATAAACGACTCACCTTTAGTATTGTGAAGGTAAATGTAATTTTTTTTAAAATTATTTCTGTTTAAAAATATATTTTTAGCATTAGCTAAAGTGTTGTAATGGCAAAGGTGATTTTTTTTCTTTCCTCAATCACACTACATCATAAACGAAATTATACCATGGTGCAGGTGTAACAATTACTAATAAGACTTCAGTTAGGTACAACACCTGAAAAAGCGTTCCAAGTTACTGAGGTAACTATTAGTATTCTAAGTCCCAGAATGTTCAGCAGTAGAGTAATTGAGTGATAGTGTGGGTGTATCCATTATTACTCTTATTTCAAAATGCATTCAATGTGTATTATGTTTTGCTTAACCAATTTTGACACATACTCATTTGTCAAATATCATATTTTTCAAAAATGTTTTTTTTTTTTAAACCAACGTTGGCTAAGTAACATTATTTTTTATATATATTTTTTTTTTCCAGAGTAAATCGGTTACAAAAAATATAACTATCCTGCAGCAAGCATTACCTTAAAGGCACGAAAACAAACAACAACTGACAAAGGTATTTTACATTATGAGTGTTATAATTTCCACAATTTAATAGTCATTCCTTTTGCTATTGTTACTCCACTAAAGTGCAGAAATAGGATAACTGATGGATAGTGTAAAGGTACAATTTACTATTCTAACTCCAGCAAGGTGCAGCAGAAGGGAAAGTGATGGATGGTGTAGGGGTGCAATTTACTATTCTAACTCCAGGAAGGTGCAGCAGTAGGAAAAGTGTTGGATGGTGTAAGGGTGCAATTTACTATTCCAACTCCAGGAAGGTGCAGCATTAGGGAAAGTGATGGATGGTGTAGGGGTGCAATTTACTATTCCAACTCCAGGAAGGTGCAGCAGTAGGGAAAGTGTTGGATGGTGTAGGGGTGCAATTTACTATTCCAACTCCAGGAAGGTGCAGCAGTAGGGAAAGTGATGGATGGTGTAGGGGTACAATTTACTATTCCAACTCCAGGAAGGTGCAGCAGTAGGGAAAGTGATGGATGGTTTAGGGGTGCAATTTACTATTCTAACTCCAGGAAGGTGCAGCATTAGGGAAAGTGATGGATGGTGTAGGGGTGCAATTTACTATTCCAACTCCAGGAAGGTGCAGCAGTAGGGAAAGTGATGGATGGTGTAGGGGTGCAATTTACTATTCCAACTCCAGGAAGGTGCAGCAGTAGGGAAAGTGATGGATGGTGTAGGGGTGCAATTTACTATTCCAACTCCAGGAAGGTGCAGCAGTAGGGAAAGTGATGGATGGTGTAGGGGTGCAATTTACTATTCCAACTCCAGGAAGGTGCAGCAGTAGGGAAAGTGATGGATGGTGTAGGGGTGCAATTTACTATTCCAACTCCAAGAAGGTGCAGCAGTAGGGAAAGTGATGGATGGTGTAGGGGTGCAATTTACTATTCTAACTCCAGGAAGGTGCAGCAGTAGGGAAAGTGTTATGTACTATATGTTAAAATGAATTTAATTTTTGCAAAAAGTTATTGTAAATTTGCATTTCTCTACAACGTTCATTTTTCTCATTTTTTCCATTTATCACTTTTGCAGACAATTGTTTTCGTTTTACATTTCAAATCAATACCCAAGTGTCTACTCCAGCCTACAGGCCATTCCCACTGTTGAAGACTCAGCAAGGAAACCAATTTCAAAAAAACAAGGTATTTTTAAAAAAGATTATAAGGTGCAGCAGTAGGGAAAGTGTTGGATGGTGTAGGGGTGCAATTTACTATTCCAACTCCAGGAAGGTGCATCAGTAGGGAAAGTGTTGGATGGTGTAGGGGTGCAATTTACTATTCCAACTCCAGGAAGGTGCAGCAGTAGGGAAAGTGTTGGATGGTGTAGGGGTGCAATTTACTATTCCAACTCCAGGAAGGTGCAGCAGTAGGGAAAGTGATGGATGGTGTAGGGGTGCAATTTACTATTCTAACTCCAGGAAGGTGCAACAGTAGGGAAAGTGATGGATGGTGTAGGGGTGCAATTTACTATTCCAACTCCAGGAAGGTGCATCAGTAGGGAAAATGTTGGATGGTGTAGGGGTGCAATTTACTATTCCAACTCCAGGAAGGTGCAGCAGTAGGGAAAGTGATGGATGGTGTAGGGGTGCAATTTACTATTCCAACTCCAGGAAGGTGCAGCAGTAGGGAAAGTGATGGATGGTGTAGGGGTGCAATTTACTATTCTAACTCCAGGAAGGTGCAGCAGTAGGGAAAGTGTTATGTACTATATGTTAAAATGATTTTAATTTTTGCAAAAAGTTATTGTAAATTTGCATTTCTCTACAACGTTCATTTTTCTCATTTTTTCCATTTATCACTTTTGCAGACAATTGTTTTCGTTTTACATTTCCAATCAATACCCAAGTGTCTACTCCAGCCTACAGGCCATTCCCACTGTTGAAGACTCAGCAAGGAAACCAATTTCAAAAAAACAAGGTATTTTTAAACAACATTATAAGGTGCAGCAGTAGGGAAAGTGTTGGATGGTGTAGGGGTGCAATTTACTATTCCAACTCCAGGAAGGTGCATCAGTAGGGAAAGTGTTGGATGGTGTAGGGGTGCAATTTACTATTCTAACTCCAGGAAGGTGCAGCAGTAGGGAAAGTGATGGATGGTGTAGGGGTGCAATTTACTATTCCAACTCCAGGAAGGTGCAGCAGTAGGGAAAGTGATGGATGGTGTAGGGGTGCAATTTACTATTCTAACTCCAGGAAGGTGCAGCATTAGGGAAAGTGATGGATGGAGTAGGGGTGCAATTTACTATTCCAACTCCAGGAAGGTGCAGCAGTAGGGAAAGTGTTGGATGGTGTAAATGTTATGTTTTTGGTATTTCATTTATTTTGTCAGGCTAATTTTTTTTTCTTCTCTTCTCTTTTCAGATAATGTCTAGTCTGGAAGCTGCAAAGTTTATTAAATCCAAGAAGGGCAAAAATTTATTAAACCATGGTGGATACATATATAGTAAGGAAAGAATAAGTTTAACTAGAAATCATTGGAGGTGTGTGCAATACTACACTACCCATTGCAGTGGCAGAGCGGTTACTGTTGATAATTTAGTTGTGAAAACCACTGAACATAACCACTCTGCCTCTGCAATGGAGGTAGAAATTAGAGAAACAATAAACGAAATGAAAGCTATTGCAAGCACCTCCAATGATTCTACAGGATCCATTTTAAGAGAGGTTGCACAGCATGTCCCCAGTCATGTTGCTAGTAACATGCCTATAATTCCTAATTTGAGAAGAATTATTCAGAGACAAAAGCAGGCAAGTAACATTCAATTATCTACACCACATTCTTTCTCTGACATTAGAATTCCTCATGATCTTTCTATTTCTTTTTCTGATGAACCTTTCCTTCTGCATGACAACGAAAACCCTCAGAAACGAATTCTCATTTTTAGTACCCCACGTAACCTTGCTAAGTTAGAAAGTAGTGAAATTTGGATGATGGATGGGACGTTTAAAAGTACACCCCATCCTTTCACTCAAATTTACACTATACATGCTAAAATTAACAATAGTGTTATTCCCTTAGTTTATAGTTTGCTACCTGATAAGACTTCTGCAACATACACTGAACTTTTATCAGTGATTAAAAGTAAAACATCTTCAAGTCCTCGAAAAATAATTATTGATTTTGAATTGAGCATGATCAATGTGATCACTAAAACGTACACGGATACCCAAATTCAGGGATGTTTTTTTCATTTTTCGCAGGCATTTTGGCGTAAATTACAGAAAACATCCCTAGTTGCAGAATATTCTCGGGATAGCAAACTACAATTTGAACTAAAAAAATTAACTGCACTTTGTTTTGTTCCTCCCGATAGTGTGGACGAGTACTACACTGCAATTATAGAATCTGTTTATTATACGAGTAACGAAGAAAAATTGGCACCCATTCTAAATTATTTTGAGGACACATGGATTGGACACCTAAGCAGATCGGGTCGCAGGAGGAAGCCACGATTCCATGTGGAGTGGTGGAACTGCTACACGAGTTGTTTAGAGGGAGAAGCAAAAACAAACAATGCCATTGAGGGATGGCATAACTCCTTCAACCACACAATTGGCAAACCACATCCAAACTTCTACTCTTTTTTGGAAACTTTGAAGAAGGAGCAAAGTTTTCAGGAAATGAGAATAGCCCAAACACTCGCAGGTAGTCTAAACCCACGAGTAACAGTCAAAACAAGGGAAATGTCTGAGAGACTATTGGCAATTCTACAACAATTTTCGTTGTGTGTGGCTATAGACTACCTGGAAAATCTTTCTAACATTCTTTCTTTCTAAAATAATGTATTAACTTACTTTCCTGCTTTGCTTTAAAATTAAATATTTTTCAAATTACAATTGGCATACAATTTTTTTTTCTAAAAACTTTTACAAACAAACAAGTCGGGTCCTTTTTTTTTTTTAAACAAATCTTCATTTCAAGAAAAAACTTCCAATGTGTTCGAATTTACTGTCCCACAGTATTTGTACAATTTTTCTAAATCGGAACACCATTACTATAATTACCGATAACTTCCATTATAATTTCCGTCCTAAGAAATCACCAAAATTCAAACATATCTTAATTCTAAACGTCAAACCATAATCAAAAATGCACTTTGCTGCTTATTCACCATTTTTCAATCAATCTTTATTTTCCAAATTTTACAAGTGCGCTATTTTTTTCCAAATCGAAATGAAGATCGACATTACTTTTGTTACTTCCTAAGTAAACAAATCAACTTTCTGAACAGTAACTTTAAATTCTTTAACAGTTACAAACTTTTTTTAAATCAAAAAATAACTTTTCGCGACCCGACTTAGGCATACATTAATGACATTAATGTGGACATGTTTAAAAACATTTAAGACATCAATTAGTTTTCCCGCAACCTCTCCTTATTCTTTCCTCACTATATATGTATCCCTTTTAAAGGTTTAATCTATAATATCAAATGAAAGTATTTCCTACCTGACCGCAGATCAGCTTCCTGCTGCTTCCTCCTCCGATGCTCTGCAAAATGGCGCATTACGTCGACGCTCACGTCATTACGTCATTGCGTGCATCACAATATTCAACGGACTACTTTATTTAACTAATCTGTTAATAAATGTTTATAAATGTAAATAAAATATTAATATGTTTTTTGGAAAATGTTACTTACATTGCAAAATTAAATAAAAATATGGTTTATTTATCCTTATTTTTGTATAAATAAATATTTTCAAAACAAAAATTGTTTGCTGTTATTATTTATTAAAAAGTGATTAAATCTTCTAAATTGTAACTATTTATATGTAAATTTACTAAATATGTTCCTTACCTCGACTCTTTTGTCTTTTCCCTTCAAAACTTCCTCTTTCTTCTCTTTCTGATCCTTCTTTTCTTGTTCCGCGGGTTGTATATTCAGAAGCTGCCAAAATAAATGAAGGACAAATAAGCTCATAGACTTCAATGCAAAACCGTGGGAATTTTTTTTTAAAAGTAAGTACTTTTTTCCTTCTCTTTTTTTTTAACTAATATTATTTTTTAAATGCATTTTTTATTACTCTTTAAATATTAAAAATATTTTAATATTTGAAATTTTATTTTTAAAATTTCTCTAAATATTTATTAAAAAAGTCAAAAAGTACTCTTCCATTTTTTAGATAATAATTATAATTTATTTTTGAAACTTAAAAATACTCTAGTATTAATCATTCTTATTACTGATTAAGTACTCTTTATTTTTTTTTTTTTAAATTTATAATATTTTTTTTTTCTCAAAAAAAAACTCAAGTAATAACATAATGTAAAAAATACACATTAAAATTTGAAAAATACTCAAGTATTAATATTTAGTTACTCACTCTTTTTTTAAAAAAAAATATTAAATACTCTTTCTATTTAGAATAATTCTCAAGTATTAATTTAACTTTTTACAAACTCACTATTAACTCTAATATGTTTCAAATTAAATTTAAAAAACATCTTTCTATTTAGAGAAATACTCAAGTATTAATTTAACTATCCTAAAAAACATTTCTATTAGTCAAAATACTCAAGTATTAATATTTTCAAAAACTACTCACTTTTCAAGTATTAATATTTAGTTACTCACTCTTATTTTCTTTTATTTTAAATATTAAAAAATCTTTCTATTTAGAATAATTCTCAAGTATTAATTTAACTTTAAAAAACTCACTATTACCTCTAATATGTATCAAATTAAATTTAAAAATACTCTTTCTATTTAGAGAAATACTCTAGTATTATTTTAACTATCCAAAAACAACATTTCTATTAGACAAAATACTCAAGAATTAATATTTTGTAAAACTACTCACTTTTTTAAAATTATATTTTATTTAATTAAAATTAATTATACGATATATTTATATATTTATAATAAAATACCAACATTAAAAAATGCGTTGTAATAGTATATGCATTGTAAAAGTACTTACCATATAACATCATGCGTTGTAAATGCATGCGTTGTAAATGCATGCGTTGTAAAGGCATTTTCAAAGAATGCGTTGTAAAGGTATATGCGTTGTAAAAGTACTTACCATATAATAGCATGCGTTGTAAAAGCATGCGTTGTAAAAGTTTTTGCGTTGTAAAAAATGCGTTGTAATAGCATAGCGCTGTAAAAGTTGCGTTGTAAAGGTAGTTCCCCCTGCCAACTACACCCCTCAGGTGGGGGAAGCGAGGTGAAGCACAAATCTCAGTCCCTGCCATCCTGCAGATGGGGGGACCCAGCTAACCAGGGATAGGCCTATGCCCCCGCCCACTGTAGGGTAGCAGAATAGGGGCTGTACCCACCACAGGGAAGGGAGCCATTGGTCCCAACCTTTTTACCAAACTGTGACGCCCCTGAATCTAGTATTTAGGGGCACTCCTGAACCTTGCTTCCTCAAACAAGATGAAACTACAAGAAGAAGAAGGACTGAACAGCCGTGCAGAACCTCACAAGAGGAAGACGCCCACTGACTTGGCCCCAGCCCTACCGGCCTGTCTCCCCCTCGAACCTGCTCCTGCAAAATCCTGTTGTGTCCTGCAGCCAGCAACCTTGAAAACCCCGGAGGACCGACCTGCCTTCAACCCCAAAGACTTTGTCTCCCCTGAACACCGGATTTGTTAACCTGCAATCTCTGCCCTCGGCTGGAAATTGAGAATTCGCACAAGTTTGCACCCGCCGTACACGGCCGGAGCTCGAGTGGGCAAACAGCACGAGGTGGTCGCCCTGGTGATCCTGACCAGAGATCCAGTGATGCCCGACCTGCCTCAAGCCTCCAGCCGACGCCTGCAACCTAAATCCAAAAGGACCCCTTAACCGCGACCAGGAGCTGGTAAGAAGATCCTACCCCAAAACGGACCCCAAAAGGCATCCCAGCAACCGACGCCGCGTAGCCTTGGGTGGCCCAACCAACGGTGCTTAGCCAACCCCCAATTTACCTTTTGAAGTGGTGGTCGCACCCAGAAGACCTTCTTCCCTGCAGTGCCTTTTCAAACCGGAGGTTCCCCATAGCAAACAACAGGGTGCCTGGCGTCGAAACAGCACCCTGCACCCGGCCACCCTAGTGCCGCTGAGGGTGCACCTTTGTTTCCCCATTTGCCCTGAGCTAAAGTTCAGGAGCTTTGCTCACACAGCCAACTGGCCTGCTAGCCAGCAGCCACCAACCGGAGAACCCCCATCCCCATTGGATAATATTGTGCCTCAGCACTCTTAACCCGGCCGCCCTAGTGCCGCTGAGGGTGTAACGAGAGTGAATCCTTGACCCTGGGGGAACCCTTGTTCTAACCCAGAAGCTCAACTCCAAAGACCAATTACTTACCTGGTAACCATTAACTTAATTTCTCTCCATAGGAAACTATTGACTGTTTTTCTCTGAAAAATGTTCCAAGTGTGGACTTGCATTGTATGGAAACCTGAAAAATAACAATTGTGCAAAACTGACTTAACTTACTTTTTCTCTTGGAAATGTCCCAGTGTGATAGCTAGGCATATCACACGGAGTAGAAAAATTAATCTAAAAAGTAATCTGAAAGTAACGTAAAAATAACTTACCTGTAATTTTAACTGCAAGATCGATACAAAGTATATGTACAGCAGTTCACAGTATTGCATAACCATTAATTCAAACTGTAACCATTCCAAAGTACATTTGCAACGGCATTTCAAACTGTATATTTACTGCAAAGTAATTATCAACTTACCTGTGCCAGGCTTACTTGGTTCTAGGAAATAAAATAACAAAGAGTAATTTTATACAAAACCAATTGGTCTGAAGTTCAGTCTTTGAGTGTGTGAATTAATTTGCTGACTGGGTGTGTGCAACAAATGCTTAACATGGTGCTCTGATAATGCCTTCCTACTCCTCTCAGAACTCGCCGCCTCTAATGCCATCTCAAGGCACGTATTTTATCTGCCACGATAGGGCTTACACGTGGTTGCCAACTGGTTTTTCTGCTACCTGTTATATAGCTTTCCTTCTTCCCCCTACATACACCGCTTCTGCAAATCATCATCGAAACAGATATGGCAGAGGGATTATTGATTTTAAAGACACAGCAGGACAAGAGGGTGGAGATTTCCTCAAAGGATTTCTTCCTTTTTGGGGTCCAATGGCCAACAGCAGAAATATAAGGCAACTGGTTCGTGTCGTAGAAACCACTATAGACATCACTGTAGGAGCCTTAAGTAATATCACGGCAGAACTACAGGCGGATCGTCTTATGACCTTACAAAACCGAGTTGCCTTAGACTTTGTTCTTGCGGATCATGGTGGAGTGTGCAAATTGATCGGGTCAAGTTGCTGTATTTTCATACCTGAGGACGCTACGACAGTATACCAAGCTATCTCTAAATTACATATAATCTCTGAGTCGATTCATCAGGACGAAGGAGATTGGTCATTATTGGAGTGGTTTTGGGGACTACTGTCGAAATGGGGTTGGAAAGCATTGACATTCCCTGGAGTAGTTTTGACCATCATTTTCTCTTGTTGCCTTTGTATGCACTGTGGTCCCGCCATCTGCGACCTTTGTGCTACTATGTGCATCCCTAAACCCAAATCACAAAGAACAGAGAATATTAGAATGATGCTACAGCAACAGCTCGATGACCTCATGGCCATCGACATTGACTCGGATTAACGTGAGTCTATGTATCTTGCCTGAGTTCTGGCAAAAGGAGGGTCTGAGAAAATTCGATTTTCGATCGTGATTGAATCGACCCGCCATTTTGTGCTCCGCCGCCATTTTGTGTTGCCCTCACTCAGGCAGCACGGCGAACAAAGTCTATTCTGCTTTTCCTGCAGCATCGTGTCAAAATAAGCCTTCTGCCTCTATTTACAAAGCTGGTGTTAGGACTGGCCGAGTACACTAATCCCTGTCTGGTTTTCCTAATCCCCGTCTCAACTATCTGTTGGTTCACACTATTCTCTTCTGACTTTATCTTATCGTCTAGCCTTCGTTGTCCTCTGCTGGCATTCTCTCGTTTCACAACTGTCCTCCAAAACACACAAACGTATCTCGCCACCTGCGAGTTGGTTACAAACCTGTTAATGAATTAGTTTGTGGGAGGGGTGACAAACACAGTCGGAGGAGAGGCTTCTTCGAGTTACCTGATACTTTATTTTCAAACCTTTTCTATTGGTTCTGTTCTGTTTTCCAACCTTTCTTGTTGGCTCTTTCTTGTATGTTTTGGGTGTGTTTTTGGTTAATGTATATTTCACATATGTACTATATAAGATTGTGCGCCACGGAGTGAAGTGGCAGTCTCCTGAGAAGCTACCTCGTGCACTTCTGGGATAACTGTACTAGCTGCAGCTAATAAATCCGATCTTTTAATGCCTGACAGAGTGTCCCGTGTCTCTGTGTAGCTGAGCAGGTGAACCCCGGAGATTAAGGCGTACCCTGCGCCGCCAGGCCCATAAGGTTCTGGTTCTTCAAGTTGACCTTAATCTTTTCATGTTGCCTGTTTATTGAGACTAACTTGACTGGTTTTGCAGTCAGATCTGTGAGTTTTATAGTGAATCTTTCCCAGCTGATCAGTGGGTTCTCACCAGAGGCGAATGTGCATTTTATGCGTTTGAGGTTTATCGTGTAACCTGGAGTTCCATTATCCTTTGCGGGTATGAGTGCTTCTAAGTCTAAGTATAGAATTATTTCTTGGGACCGGAGGTCACTTTCCAATTTCTTGCCATACTCATAAGCACTAACAACTTGCAGTAGTGAGAAACTTACAAATGTGTAGTCAATGAGTGATGCACCAGATCTAGACAGAAACGAAGGCTCAGGTGCTTTGCCGGGTTTGTACCGACCGTTTAATGCTCTAAGGCCTCTCCTATCTTCTTTTTGCCACTGGGGGCCACCTGAGTTGGTATCATCCAAAGGGCTTCTTGGGCCTCTGTGACCTAATTTTTCGGTAGCTTGCTCATTAGCCACATGTTGAAATGGCCTGTAACTATCATTTCAGTCTTGTTCATTCAGCCTTAGAGCCAGGTATGTCTCAGTCAGCTTCTCTGTTAGCCCAGCCTTGGTTGCGGCGTTGGGGTAAATGTAGACGTTTACCATTATAATTTTCTTTGGCTGGCTGTTTGTAGTCGTGACTGTCATTACTACGATTTGTAGGCCAGCTTCATCAGTTTCTTGCTCTAGGCTTTCAATATTGCTTGAAGCTCAGACTTCTATTGACAGACCACCCTTACTGCAGCCATGTTTGTGTGCTTTGACTGCAGGAGTATAAAAGCTTGTAAAGCCCTCTAGATGAGATGCGACCTGAGCCCAGGTTTCTTGGAGGAGAATTACATGGAAGGTGCGCAGATATTGGTAGGTGTCTAGTCCTTCAAGCTTATTAGCCAGGCGATTAATATTCCAAGAGCAGATGCTAATTGCTTTGTCAATACCAGTAGTAAGAGCAGTGTCTTTTCATTGTAAAATTCTGGTTCTGTTCAAGGCACCAGATAGCCAACCCCATTCTGTGCCACGTCTGGTTCTGTGGCATACCCACCACAGGGCCTTTCAGCCCATTCAATTTGCTTCTTGCGCCTCTCAGGACAGAGTAGATAGTTCTCGGTTAGGTCGATGTTAAGGCAAACTTTTTTTGTGACTCAGGACATAGGGATATCCTGTTCCCTTGAATGGTTTAATGATAATCCCCCAGCCTTGGAATATATTGGCTGCACTCAGGATCTTCTCAGCAATCTCAATAGGGCCCCACACTAATTTAGTTGATTCATTTCACTGACCAGCGCCTGGGTCAATACATTCAATTGATACTAAATTATGTGAGGCGGCCTCCCCCATCTCCTCCATTGTCCGAATGAGCTTGAGAATGTTACCTCTATCTGTGCGCAGGGCTGGTTTGTTTAAAAGTGGTCATTAATGTTGGAACTCCTGAGTCGTCAGTTTCACATAGAGATCTGCATCCCTGGGGGTGGAGTGTGGCCTGAGTCTTGTATTGAAGACTGGGTAGGCTTCCAGCCTGCTAGGCCGTAGGAGCTTTTTGTTGCAACCCATTCTCTTCCTTGCTCCCTGCTGTTTTGGTGGTTCATCCATGTTTTATTGGGTCCTGTCAAAATCTGGTGAGCCTGCCATTGGCGAAGGTGCCATCCCAGTGTTGGATCCAGCAGTCCCCAGGCATTCATTCTTGCAGCAGGAAAGGTGGCCACACTTCAGCCCCTCTGACTCTACTGGACGTGGTGCCTCTGAGTGGCCTGCCTTAGTGTTCAGGGGTCCTATGCTCATTTGGGGCCTGTCTTTATTCATGTCTTTGAGGTCAACCAGTAGATTCGACATCGTCACCAGAGGTGTTGACAGCTTGTCTATGACAGGGGCGCACCCGTACCTCTGTCCCATTCCCTGCATGTCAGCCTGTGCTCTCTTTTGGTTTGCAATTTTTGGTTTGCAATTTTCTCATCAATGCCTGCCACATACATTGCTAGAGTGTTCAGGAGGCTAATTTGTATGTCCATTTGCTTGTTTGCTTGAAAACTGTGTACCTCTTCTGAGCCCTGCAGAATCCTTAACATGGTTGACCATAAGGCCCCTTGGGATTTCTTGCTTCCTTTTGGGTTTGGGCTGGAGTTTGTTGGTGCCTCGATGCCCTATGAGACAAGCATCCTCTCCCATTCCTTCGAGTAGAGACATAAAGTATCATTCACAGCTGCTAATGAGTCCTCACTGTCAGTACCAGCCAAATTGTCAGCTGTATCCTGAGGGCTCAGCACAGTGGGGGGGATAGTCGCAGCCACAGCATGACCCAGTGGTGTTGAACAGTTGCTATGAGATCCCATTCCTAGCCCTGGCGGTGAGTCAGTCCTGAGCGTTTGACATTTCCTTACTTCCTCCTTCAAGTTGGTTTATTAACTGTAGCAGGTCTTCCCGCTCCCCAGTGGTTGACCGAGTGTTGGCTGCGAGAAATGTTCTGCTGTCAGGGGGATATCATTTTTCATCACTGTTTCCTCGGTCTGCTCAGAGTGTTCTAAGAGCTCTAGGCATAAAGGGTTGATTTTGACTCTCAGGCTGGCTCAAGCTACCAGCATCATACCCTGGTTATCTAAATTCTTCTGCTTAACAGGGGACCTATGGATTTCTTGAAGTATCATGGTGCCATTGCTAGTTGTGGAAACCACCGCCTGCCAGGGGATAGCTGGTCCTCTCAGAGGGTTTTGTGCCAGTACCGTGGGGCTTAGGGAAACAGGAAACCCTTTGATGTTCAAATTGCTTGAAAATAAGACTCCCCCAGCGTCTTTCAAGAAGGTAAACTTGAACATAATCTTTGGCTGTAGCAGCCCCTCATTGGCCTCCCTAGGGAAGCATGAGGAGTCCAGGAGTGAAAATGTTGCTATTTAGTGTGGAGATAGCAATATAGGTGTCAGTGCCAGTGGCTGTATTGGCTGCTTTGGCGCCTTCCTTTTCCTCTTTAGGGTCACCACTGGAGCCCTGGATTTACCTGATCACATGCTGGGATCTTTTTCCCCAAGTTATTCCAATGAGCATCAGGAGGCTCCACCTCCTGCTGATTTATGCTGCGCCCGATCCCAGTCGTCTCACAGTAAAAGCCAGAGCCGATGTCTCCTTCTTTCTGTGGCTACACATAACCCTTTATCACTCACTGCCTACTGGGAGAGGCACGAGCACACCAATACCCAATATGAGTTGAGGCTCGTGTCCTTGTTAGATACTTCATGGTGTCTTAAAAGTATCGGATCTCACTACAATGGTTCTCAGTTGGCTGTTTTGAGCACTTGTAGCCAATTCTTAGCCTGTGGCTGCCTAGTGGGGATGTGCTGTGTCTCCCAGCAGGGATTGCAACCAAAACTGAGCTTACTGGCTGAGATCAAGGGCGAGGGGGAGGGGATAGTGGCAATGTTGCAGTAAAAATGGTAAAGGCGGAGCTGGTATGTGGTTCTAAAAAGGAAGGCACAAGCTGCACCGACCTAAAGCCGGCTACCTCCGCACCTACCAGTTGTGTGCCACAGCACTATGGCCTTACCTTAGCTCATACTCCACCCTCCACATCAGAGCTCAGCAATCTATTCCATCCTAGTTTCATTCTTCCTTGGAGCTTCTCTGGACACTGACTTGCATCGCCCTCCATGTGGGATTCGCCACCTTCTCCACTCACAGCCCTGTTGTCATGCAGGCTCAGTATCTCCAATGCGTGCTCTGCTGACCTTCAAGGCAGACGCAGGCCTGCGAACTATGCGGGAGGTCCTGGTAGTTCTGGCACTAACCTCCCTTTCCTGGGAGCTGGCTGCAGCACAGTATGTGTCTCTGTCTGATATCGCGCCTCCGTGCTGCAAGGAGCGATCAGCACCCCACCAGCTGGCATGGTGTGTAATGTTTGGCGGTAACGCGGGGGGACAACAGCCCCAGAATGCTAAGTGTTGTTAGAGTGAAGGGGTGCCTGTTTGGCAGGTATATTGATCACTGGCATTAGCAACCCTCAAATGCTGTGGAAACTCGTGTACTCCCTCAGTGATGTGGAAGTCAAGAACTGCGAGGGACTGGTGTCAGCAGGGCCGCAGTCTGGGGGCCACAGCTCCAGAGGCCCGTGTGGACTGGGAGCACCGGGTTTGAAGGATAAAAATCAATTGCACTGTTTATTTGCACCATGTAAAGTTATCACAATGTATCTATGACGGTAATTCTGACCAGATAAATACCTATTCACATGTCCTAGAAGAAGCGTTTTTCTCGTTTCTTGCTACGCTACGAAAAGGGCCGAAAACCATACCGTGGCCATCTTGGTTTGCGATAGACCATGTGTCAGATCACGTGGTTTCTTTTGCCTACCGTCTTCATGATTTAGTTCGTGCCAGCCCAGAGACAGGTTAATTGTATTTATGGCCAAGGCCCAAGGTCGCATCTGCTGTAGGGAGTATTAAGCAAATTCCTTCAGGCCCTGGGATGAAAAGGGAGTCACCCTGCCGACCTCCTCTGTATAGATAGCACCCTTTTATGTGAGACTGAAACTGAACACTGTATGACTAACTGGTATTTTTCCACTTGTAAGGCTTTGTATGCTGAATCTGTTATTTATATAAGTGTGGTTTTGTCAAGGGGACAGCAGCCTTCCTCTGCGCACCTGATGGGTAAGGATCGATGAGGCTCCTCTATATAGAGTTTTGCTTTGGCCAATAAAGCTTCTGAACCTTCTCCGTTGCCGACTGACTATTATTTGTAATATTGCGGGCCACTGGTAAGTATGGCCCTTGGGATTTTTATTGAGTACTTCAGGTTGACCACCTGTGAGCTTCAGATGTCTCTTGCGCTGCCACTTGCTTCTCGTGGCACCGTTCTCCTCAGCCTCACCTCAGAAGCTGTAAACCACAAAAGCTTCACGCTCGCACTGTGCCCTCCAAGGTCCTGCCTCGGCTTCTGCATTCTACATCCTGTGTGATACTCTGCACTGCTAACCATGAACTCTAGATTCTGTTGTGTAATGTCAGTGGTGTAATGTATATAATCTATGCCTATTTCAAAGTCCATCAGTACTCTATTCTCTTCCATTCATTTTTACTTTCTGTTTATGAGATTATCTGTCCTTACTGTTCAGTCGACACATGGAGTCTCCCCACTGCTTGGATGCACTTATTTTTAGGGCAGAACATTTATTTTTCCTCAACAGGTTTTGATCCAGAGCAGGGGAGAGAAAACCCCCAAAAGAAGGGAAGGGGGAAGAGAAAGGCAGACAGTGACACAGCGACATAGCAGGGATAAACAAGCACCTGCAAGAGTGAGATAAAGAGGCAGGGAGTAAGGTGGGAGCAAGACAATGCAATGTTGAATTTAGCACACCAACATTTAATAATGACAGTCGCAGGCATCTGAGCAAAACTTTGGTTACAGAAAAGGATGTCTGGACACGTGTTTGTGTTTGTTCTGATTCAGGAAATTTCCAGTAGGCTGAGTTCAAGGTGAAAATTCTTTATATAAAGGTGATTTAGGAATTCTGTATAGGTTAAATAACGAGTGAAAAGACAACCAACACGTGTTTCGCCTCCTTACATGGCCATCCGGCCTGGGCTTCTTCAGGGCGTATCAGATAATCAATTGAGCCTACGAGTCTTCTAGAATTAATACAGTCGGAGATCCTAAGTCGATCTATATGTCTCGGGCATAATCACACTGACGTGTCTTCGAAAACAATGCAAAACATTGGACCCTGGGACTTATTCTTTTACAAATTAAGCACTGCCTATTGCTCTTCCTTCTGGAAATCTATTCACCGTTTGTCTCCTTTCCTACGTGTTTCTTTTTATTTACCATCCTACTGCCAATGCATGTCTCACTTCTTTTCGCCATCTGAGTTCAACAGAAACCTAATTTTTCAACTTTTCCTCTGAAACCCCCAACGCATCATGTTTTGATTCCTTTATAAATTGTGCGCTGCTCACATGTGCACAGTGGATGATTTCTAATGTTGCCTTACTACTGAAAGTTATAAACATAATACAATCCTGCAATTAGGAGTATACTAATAATATGCTAAATTAATAGCAGGCATTCTCTTAGCTGAGACACACAGAATCGTACTTAGGGTTTCTCAGATGGGAAACTTTAACAAAACGTGACGGGTATACACTCTTCCGTATTACAAGCGCCAAACAAAGGCTGTAATGCTCTTCTTTGCAATAAAGTGAATGAGAAATCCTCCATGGCTGTAATGTATTTGTAATTGTAACTATATAGTGCTTACTACCCCTGATGAGGCGTCAAAGCACTTTACATCAAATTGCACACTACGCCGGAAACAATTAGTGGTTAGTCCAGTGGTTATTGTTGGTTATTTTGATTAGTTGTGTAGCTTCCGGTGAACTGTTGGGTGGGATAGATAGGCTGGCAGATATTAGTTATTGTTAGATCACAGGGATAGGGATTTAAAGAGGAAAGGTTTTGATCTATGAAATGAGGTATCAACCAAATGCAGAATTACAATAAAAAGGATTGAGGCAGACAGGCAAGAGACAGAGGAGACTATTGTTTAATTAAACTACTATTCTCAGAAATAGAAGATATGCAGAGGATGGAAGCCAAGCAGAGGGGCATGCTGAAGAAAGAAAGGAGAGGAATCAATCAAGAGTAAATGAATGACATTTTTTCAAGCAGTGTTTAGGAGTATATTAGGAGAAGGCTTTCTGTGTTCAAATAGTTAGAGAATGTAAGCTGTAGAGAGTAACATTAAACATAGTGTTCTATATCCAGGACAAACAGTTTAAACATGTGATTGCAAGTGTATACATCATTCAAACATTAAGAGCCCTAGATATTGCAGAAAAAAAGTGTGATGCTCATTTAAAGGGCTCTAGTGCCCCAGAACCTGAGTTCGCGCAATATAAAACTGTAAAACAAAATCAGTACGCTGAGAGAGGGTGTTAGGCAACGGACAGAGATGCTGAATCCAGAGCCGGGGAACAAGGCTCGAGTCTCCGCGTCGACCTAACATCCCTTGACTCCGGGCAAACCACTCCATCTTCTCGTGCCTACAAAATCGGTGTGTTCCTATGCAATGCAACTGGCGTCCATGCAAAGCACTCCAACACTGCCTGGTGGAGCTCACGTAACCCAATATGAAAGACAAATGGAGGCTGAACCCATGGCTATGCAGATGTGGGCCAGAGGCTTGTTGTTTACGAGGCAGATAGGAAGACCCATTTATTGGGGGCTTCTACAGAGGACGTCCTGGAGGGTATGGGGTGAGATGGCATCTGAGTTGATTATCCTGTTCCTCCCTCCAGTCTGATCCTGGTTCAACCCCCTACCCAGGAAGAGGAGGCCATGACACCCATGCAAAGAAACTGGGAGCTAAGTGGAACAGGAAGAGTGGGCAACACTCCCATGAATGCTGCATATTTATAGCCTCTGGAGTCATAGGGGGTCTTTAGTCCTTGCAAAATAGAAATGCACAAGAACCACAGAAAAGAAAGTCATACAACTGAATTGAGGGGGAAGGGGACACAGGGGTGGAACTGAGGCAGAAAAGATCAAGCAATGCAGGTACTGAGTGAGAAGAGAAAGAGACAACAGAGACGAAAGCAAATGGGAGAGAGCAAGATGGTGCCTGTGTAACCTACCTCACTGCATATCGCCCCACCCCACTTCGATAGCTTGGTGGTCCATTCCAGTACCTGAACAATGCAAGGAAGTCCGGCGGGAGGGTGAGCCGATGGTGGTGATATGTGAGAGGAGCTCTGGTGACTCACGTTATGGATGCTTTAGACGCGGTCTCCTCAAATTTGGCTTGGATTATAATTTGGCTGTGATCCTTATGACGTCGAAGCAACTGGCTAAGGTGCTACAAACACGGGCCGTTACGGTAACCCTAAAAGAGGAGAGGCTGGCAAAGATGGCAGACAGAGGGGCAAAGTCCACGAAAACTAAACCTCCATCGTCAACGTCACAGCGGCTCTATTCATGTTAATGTTAATCATAGATTTATAGAGCACACAGCTACTTGACAGAGTGTCCCGGCACTATGACAGAAGAGACAAAGAGCTAAGACTCAGAGTCCAATATTAGTTATGGTAATAAGTTATGGTAATTGTTCAACCGGATGGGCCAGGACAGGTGCACCAACTTCAGCTCAAGTACCAAGCAGCCCAGACACAGCAATGGAAGGAAGGATGGTGAGAAAATATGACGATCAGACAGCTAAAGGATAAGGAAACCCAGATGCTGGCAACAAACAGGCACAACAGCTGTCTTGTGGTATTAACCCCATGAAAGCCGGGGATGGCCAGCCATCACTTGTTGATATGTTTTCTGCTACAAGGAACAAAGAAATGAAAAAGGCAGATATCTCAACAGTCCAGTTGGATTTGGACACCCCTGTGATGTCATCAGAGGAATTTTCAATTACGACGCAGAGCGAGGCGGATGAAGAGACAGTAATCCTGGTGCCCTCACCAGCACTACAGTCGGATGCATTAAAGTTGAAAGCCCGGGGGGGGAGGGGGTAAAAAGTGGGGTTGAGATGTCAGTGGTTGTTATGTCCCCCAATAAGGCGAGTCCTACATAGATAATCCAAGGCAGCTTAATAGGCCCAATAACTTTATGCTCCCCCAAGCTTTTGGGTGGAAAATTCTTCTTGTTGATGGATGACTCGGAATCATCACCACCAGGAAACGAGTTCTCCACTACTACCTTTTCGGACCTAAGCAACAACAGCTCATTGGAGGAATCAGTGGTGGCTGTAGGGAGAAAAAGTATGTCCAAGGGTGGGGAGAGAGAAAAAAAAGCCTCACTGCAGAAGAGAGGGGAAAGAAAAGGAAATGTGAGAAAAGTGAGCTCTAGACAAGATGGATTGAGTCGTGGGAACTCACCCAACCTAAGATTTGATTATCCAGACACACAGTTGCTGCCTCAGGAAAATGAGAAACCAGATAATGGAATAATGGAGGGTCCCAGTGGCACAGCTGATTCAGAAGTACAGAACACGGGAGAACCTTCACCCGCTGATATTTTATTTTCTATAAAACAGATACAGGAGGAAGTGAGAAGTGACAATCGTTGGGCACAGCAAGCCTCTAAAATATTGCAGGGTGCAGTAAGGGAGATCAATAAAACATGCACAGACATATTGGAGAGATTGACAATGGTTGAGGCCCGTACAGAGTTTCTCGAATGAGAGGCAGCAGAATTGAATAAGACAAAGATATCTCAAGATCCCAAGATAACTGACATGATGCGGAAATTGGAAGAGAAGGAGAATAGGCAAAGAAGAAATAACCTCAGACTCCTAGGAATACCTGAAGGCGGTGAAGGGGGGATGCAAGAGGGTTTAGAATAAAACTTTTAGAGGGGGCCTTCCCAGATTTGATATGGTGGGACTGGGAAAATGAAATTCAAAGGGCCTGTCGTGTTCCCGTAACTCTTAAAATTCATCATGCAGGCAATCAAGAGCAACCTCAGGCAATACTTGTATTTTTAGTCAAATTTTTGCTGAGGGAATGTATATATGCTCAAGCACGGCCAACTGCAAAAAAGGAGTTTGAAGGGGTTTCCTTTTGTGCAAGACCTGACTTCACCAATGCCACAGTGGAGAGGAGGTGGCGTCTGAGGCAATTATTCACACCATTCCAGAAATTGGGAGCGGAGGTATATTTACAGTACCCTGCGAAACTGAAAATAGTTTTTAAGGGGAGTGTTCGTAGCCTTACCTGATTGACCTGTCGGGGGAGATCTGAAAGGCCTCAACAGAGAAGTGGAGGGAGGGACCCGAGTAGTTAGATGCAGCCGTTGAGGAGAGAGATTCCCCAATGATTTACAATGAGATGGAACCATCAAGCTTATGATGCTTTGAAGCAGGATGAAGTATGGAGAGGTTGTAGCAGATGGATAAGGTGGGGAGGGTGGAAAGAGCAGTTATACAGATAACCTCTAGCTAGACCTAATTGCTCACATGTGTGGGGTGGGCGGAGGGAGGGGGTGTGGGGGTTTGAAGGGAAAGGGGGCTTTGTGTGATGGGTTGGGGTGGGGTGAGGTGGAGGATAGGGGGTTCATATTCGAAGAGGTGTAAAAGTTGGAAATTAGGACAGAGCCATTTTTGTTAATTGTATCCATGTATAAGCTATAGTCGGGCTATGAAAGGCATGTAGTGGGTGGACAAGGAAAAGTGTGTATAGCCTCTATTAATATTTGTGGGTTGAATGATGCCAAAAAAGAGCGAGAGTGGCAGTTCGTCTGCAAACATTGAAAGCAGATGTGGTTTACTTGCAAGAGACCCATTGAAGGCACACATAGAGATGTCTTAAATGCTCTTGGCTATAGGTTGATTGTGGGGACCTCTCAAAGTGTTCGAATAGGGGGGCTGGAGATTTTGGCCAAAGGTAATAAAATACAGTTCAAGCAAGTTCCAGCTGACAAGGTAAATTGGTGAAAGTAGGATGTCGCATTAAAAACGGAGGCATTCTAATGTTATGTTCTGTGTATGGGAGTATTTTGGACATCCCCCATATTATTAACGACTTATCGAATGAATCAACTTATCAGCCTCTGCCAATAAAGGTATGTGGGGATCTGAATATCAATCTGCCCAGTGGTTGGGATAGGGGCAAATCTAAAAAGTATGTGGGTCAGAAAACGAAAGTTTCTCGTGCCATAGAAAGCATCTGTGAAGATCATGGGCTTATTGATGTCTGGAGTAGGAAGAGACCTCTAGAGCATGGGTTCACTTATTATTCGGGCCCACATGGTTCACATGCCGGTCTAGTCAATTTTATTATCTCAAATACATTGTTGACGAGCTGTAGAATTAAACGATACCCGTGTTTTTTGTCAGATCATAATCCTTAAATGCTGGAAATTCAGGGTCGGGGAGACTTAAACTAAAAACAAAGTGGAGTTTTGAGCGGGCCTTATTAACAAATGTGGATTATCGCAGCCATATGAGGAATTGATCCCAATATCTTTTAAGGGAAATAGTGGTAGTGCACCCATAGGGTTAGTTTGGGACACACTGAAGGTGTGTTTACGTGTGGGGATGCTGGGGTTCTCGTTGGATAGAGAGAAGGAAGAAAAACAACTCATTCAGCGTAAACAAGATATGTTAGTCACTGCTGAGGAGGACCTGGTTAGAATACTCAAGCAGGGAGGGGAGATAGGGGAGGCTCAACTAGGGGTCACCTTAGCTAGACCAGCACTTAATCAGATTTTTGCAGATAGAGCTGCAGAAAAAATGGCAGCCCGGAGGGAGGAAGTGTATGAATGTAGCGAGCAAGCCGGGCATCATCTGGCTGCAAGAGCTAGACAGAAATCTCAGCAAATTAAGTGAGAGGAATATGTGATCCCGCTTTCGGGGCAGTTTCTGAGCCCAGGAAGATCAGGGAGGCATATTATCAATAGCCAGCTCAGATCAGATAGCCGATACTTTGAGAGGAGTGCCGCTAAGGATATTATCCCCGGAAGATAAAGAGTCCCTGGAAGGGGACATATTTTGGGAGGAGATTTATACGGTATTAGCTGGTATGGCTACAGGTAAGGCCGCAGGGCCTGATTCAATCCCAGTGGAATTTTATAAAAAGGTTGCCCCCCAATTGAAAGTACATCTGACTGATTTATTAAACCAGATCTATAGAGGAACTCCCCCTCCAGGATCGTGGTCTACAGCAAATATGGTTGTTTTCTTAAAAAATAATAAACCAGCCACAGTTCTGAGTTCATAAGACCAATAACTTTAATGAACGGGGATGCAAAGGTTTGTCCTAAGATTTTAGCTGCACGGTTGGCACAGGTTATGCCGCAGATAGTGTCCAGCCAACAACATGGCTTTATAGCGGGCGGGACATGACAGATCAGATCAGAAGAGTGGTCGCACTGCTCGATGCAGTACAAGTGTCATGGGACCCTATGGCTCTGGTCTTATTGGATGCAGAGAAAGCCTTTGATAGGGTCTCCTGGCACTTTCTCTGGCAGATAATGCAGATTATGGGCATTGGGCCAGAGTTTATACAAGTGGTTAAGGCCCTATATTACAAACCAGGAGCTAATATTTTTGTCTCAGGTGATTTGCCTGAAAATATAGAGATCACACAAGGGATGCGGCAAGGGTGTCCCTGCTCCCCCTAGCTGTTTGCACTGTATATAGACCCTCTGAAATGTAAATTCGAGCTAAATTCAGCAATTACACCAGTGGTAGTACAAGGGTATGAGAAGAAAATCTTAGCGTATGCAGACGATATAGCCGTGGTGACCCCTAAACCTGAAATGGCCCTTAAAACAATTGAAAGGGAGGCAGTACTCTTTGGGGAGGTTTCCGGATACTCGTTGAATATGGATGAGACCCACGTGGTGATAAATGATAAGATAACGATGGTGGATAAAAGAATGATAAAAAAGCTGTCTATATGGGTGTTAGCATCAACTCGGAGGTGGACTAAATCTGGACCCTCTCATAGGAAAGATGAAAAAAGATCTAGGTAGATTAGACAATTTACATTTTACAATTGTGGGGAGGTGTAATTTAATAAAAATGATTTTTTTCCCTAAAATTCTTTATTTGTTTAGGTCAATCCCTTTAGAATTATCGAACCATTGGTTGAAGACGCTTGAGGCAGTTTTTTCTCCATGTTGGTGTCTCTCTCTATATACAATTCAAATTGCGTTTTTCCTGTTTCCTTTGGATTTAGATGATCTTTGGATATGAACAATGAAAATGTCGTTTTTTCTTTTCTCATGGCATTATTTACAGCCTTGAAAAAGTTTCTAAGAAACGAAACACGTGTCGGCTGCCGGTTCAACGCTTAAAGAGGAGGATTGTCACATGAAGCTGTCTATTCCTAAACATATTGATTCTGTGTTTTATATTTAAAATTTGTGATTTAAAATTTGGTGACATATTTATATTAAATTGATACAGCAAGAACGGAATCATTGTCCTGCTGATATTTTTAACTTGTTTGTGCTACAACAATTATATGAATTGATAATATAATTGTACTAGAGTGCCGAGGTTGACATATCTATTTCATGTTCTCACTGGGTCCAATTGGGCTTCAGTGTTCTTGCACCTTAGGCAGTGGGGTGCAGTTAGCGGAACCCTGAGGGGCACCAATATTTGGATACATAGATTAAATGCGCTCAGAGAATAGATGTGCTACCAAGTAAACCACCACTGCCATTTGTAAATATTGTCACGCTTGAGGCTGTGTTCTCAAGGTTTTTATGGGCCTACTCCAAACCTAGAAGGGCATTGAAATACCTTTCACTTCCAAAAGAAAAAGGAGGGGGGGCATTACCAAACCTCAAATTGTATTATTGGGCTTCTATGTTGCAATATAGCTCTACATTACTTGGACAACCCCACATTAATAAGCCTCAACAGGCTATACCTTCAACATATGAGTTATTGATTGGCAATGAAGCCTGGGGTTGCTTCTGGAGACAACTAGAGTTTAGCTATTACAAAAAAGTTAGATTCAAGTGCATTTTGGGTGCCTATAAAGTCAGGGCCGGGGTATGCAAAATGCTGAAAATAGGAAGAATGAACTTTTACAAACATGTTGCTGACTAATGAAAATCTGCCCTTAATTTTTGGGTGTTAGTGTATACAAAGATGGTTGCAATTAGGTATCAACAGTCAACAGGCTTTTTATTCCTCCACTGGGATTGTCTCATTTGAGGAGTTAAAACATAAGTTTGGTATTAACTATAGAGACTTTTTTTAATATCTGCAAGGCAGGGACTATCTGCAGCGTAAGGGGGTGGCTCAGTGGGCTTTGGTATAATTGAGCTGGTCGAGAAAATAACAGCACAATGCGAAAGCAGAATCGGGAATTTATATCATATACTGAATTCAGAGATGAAAGGTGATCTCGTAAAGTTCTCGTCAAAATGGGAAGAGAATGTATTGATATCGGATTTGGATCTCTATAAAGCTCTTAATTTCTCGCAATACGTTTTTATGTCAGCTAATTTGCAAGCTCACGTCTTTAAGACCTGCTTTATGTTATACCACATGCCCACTAGGATAGCAAAATGGGGCAGGGCTGAGTTGTGAACTGTCCTCGCAGTGCCATGTGTGTGATGATATAGTGCATATGTTTGCACCTTGTAGTGCCCTGAGCCCTGTAAAAGACCAAATTGCCCGTTTTCTTGAATATAAACTAGAGATAAAAGTCAGTCTGACCACACATCTTATTTTATTGGGAGTTCAAAAAGAGGGACGGTTATGAAGGCAAAACCTTTTTTGGCATTGGCAATGGCTTTTTGAAGACTCACTATAGCATCGGCCTGGCTAGATCCGAATCCCCCGTCGTTCCAACAGTGGTTGAGTCAGCTATTGGTGAACCACAATCTGGAGAAGGCTATTTATGCTAGGAAAGACAGACAAGCAAAGAAAAGGGGAAGTAAACTTCGGGCACCCTAAGTGGTTGGGTAAACAACTAGATCTGTAAAGGGCTCTTGGGGGCTTTGTATTTAGTATATATGGCAGTGGGATACCCAGTAGGTCAGGCTATAGCCTTTTCTATGTCTTTTTAAAATAGCCAAACTATCTTTAAAGGTTACATTGTGTGGCTAGCAAGACGGTTAGGAATTTGTATATGTATATAAGGATTGCTCAATTGTTTGTATATCCTGTGGGCAAATTGAATGCAAATGGGGTACGAGACCCTCAGGTTGAGGGGGGGTCTGTCACTTTTATTGGTATTTTTGGATGGATGTTATTTAATGTCAATGTTTATTCTTGCACAATGCAGTTCAAAGTAGGACAGCTGACTTTGTTAGGGGTAAATTTGCCGCCCGGTTGGTTAGCTCCAACTCTATTTTGTGGTAAACTAGAAAAGATTGTATTTTTGGTTATATGGATGTTTTTTTTATACTCTTCGTGTATAGTGATTAACTCTGAATGTATGGGGCAGGGCTCGGGGGTGGGTCCACTGTGTTTATATTGATAGAAAGAGTGCAATAAAAATATTCACAAAAAAAAAACAAGCAAGTGGGTGGAGGGGCAAGTAGAAGAGGGGCCAGGGTGGGACGAGGAAGCAAACAGATGTAATGAATGAAGAGAACAGGGACAGGGCATGTAATAAGTGGATCTCCAGCATAAATTTCACTGTGCAACCACGCAAAACACGCATCTGCCCGACCGATAAAGTATGCTTAACCCCCAACACATGTACACATGCACAGATCTCCCTGTGAAACTGGAACACAATCAGCAAGGCTGCTATTACACTGTCCATCCACAGCTGACTCTAGAACACCTACTCTGCACTACACAATAGGATTGTACGCCACATAGATGCACAAAGCAGAACTGCCCTGCAAAGCTGGAGATACACAAAACATGACAGTTCACTGGCATAAAAAAACCCTGCAAACATTACAAAAATGGTCACTACAACAATTTGACGAAATTATAAAGTAGCATCAAAACACAGAACCCCCTCCCCTCCATAAATGGATATCATGCCGGTTTCATCCAGCTTTAGGAAAGGTTGAGCTGCTGCTGTCCATGTGGTACCTTTATTGCGTTATGATGCTTAGTATTAGACTTTCCACTACACAAAGGACAAAACTATTTATATTGCCTATGCTTGTTTTAATGCATGGTGTGAGTAAACCCTCACAAAATACATGGGCAGAATTTACTCTTGGTTTTATGTGTGAAACAAGCAGTTTTTAAGTTATCTAGATAAGGCCTTCATAACCTTTTTACTTCTGTGGACTCCCACTGAGTCATTACTGGAATGTGGTGGCCCCAACTGAGTCATTATTGGAAGATGGGGTCCCCCGAGCCTAAGCAATTTTCATGATTTGAATCTCAAAACAATGCACAGAAATACAAAAACAAACATATACCAAACAAATGCTAAAATATTGAAATATTTTGTTTAATTCACAATCAATATAAACTTTTACATTTTCAATTCACTTACTTTTTTGTATAAAGTTTATTATGTTTAATGTATTCATTTTTAATATTATCTCATTTTGTAACACAATCATGGATCCCCTGAGTTTGCCTCGCTGACCCCCACGGGTCCTGGGACCACAGGTTAAGAACCACTGATGTAAATTGCTTTGATTTGATTTTTAAACATAGCTGACAAGTGTCTCATGGGGATGTATAAAACGCCAGGCCAATTCTGGCATTTTAGTCAGCAGCACTTTGAATGCTAGGATTATGAGCCCTTAATGCAAGTGTAAAAAGGAAAACTACATGGCCCGCAATGCTGTGGTCTTAAAAGCCAGGAATGGCTGATAGTATCATGTGTCACAGTGCTACTTGGCAGGCTTGTGAAATGCAAAAAGGAAAATTACATCCTAACTCACTTTTTTCTCGCAGGGCATCAACAGCCAAGTAGGTGAGAGGACAGAGATAGCCTTTCAAAGGCAAATACAAGCTACTCACTGCAAATGGGTTAACATAAACACTCATTGGAAATGAACATGCTAACAAAGGATGCTATTTACCTGAACAGTGCAGCAGTAGCAGAAGCTGGACATGTCTAAAGACACATTTGGAAAGAAAAAACAATATGCTGGCACCATTCTTCCCGAGGTTAATTTCGCGTGATTTAGATGGTGCAGCTGCATCTCCACTATGATTGATGCAATCTGCCTTGAACAGGTGCGCCACTTGCTGCAGGTGTGCCATGACTATCTCTTGCACTGATGACACGCCAGTGTTATACCCTCAACAGGGGTCACAGTTCACCATGGACGAGGGTGAGGCTGGTGGTCATTGGGACGCCTCTATTCTTCATCGACGAGCACTGTCACTGTGCATGAGGCCCACCCCATGCAGCCTACTAGTTCAGTAGTACAATTAGGACCAATTTAAAATTATGATTTTAGTTTTGTACTGCTCTGCTGTGCTGTCAATCATTAGGTGCCTGTGTGCCAGCTTGCATCCTATCCACTCAACACCAACAGACCAGTCATCTCATTCGCCAGGTGCTGCACAGACATGCACTTCGGCTCAGCCTTGATTTGCTGAGTGAATGTTATGATGGATGGTGGCACTCGTTAGGGACAATGACAAGTGTCAATGAAGGTAAGTCACTTGTGCCTTCTGGGAAGGCTGAGGCAGCACACATTGGTGTCACATGTTATAGTGCTTGTGGAGGGTCAGCAGGAATACCTGTACTTTCCTTGTTCCCGCACTGGTCCGCCTATGTAAGCGACACCAGCAGTCATCACATGACCACCATGAATGGATGACTGTGGGTAGTCCAGTTCCAACTCTATCCAACCAGGCTGACAGCAAGGAATTGCGTATGGACAAAGCGGGTTCCACTCTAGTTGTCCAATCAAGCAAAGTACTGAATTACTGAGTCTGAGCCCCTCTGCAAGCAAGACAAATAGGACTTATATAAGTTTATTTAGGTATGGAAGCGCAACTAAAGTGCAGATATGTTTATGCATTTAATAGTTTTACAAAGCTCTTAGGTGTTGCCCTATGACTACTTTAGATCCCTGTGGAAGTAAAGAAGGTGAAAGGAATAGAATTATATGGCGATGAAAAGGAATTGGACCACCTGGATATGGTACACATTAGGAGACACATAAATGGTCATCGTAGAAAAAGGTCTTGGAGGACATTTTTGCCTGGTTTTTATATTGACTATGTTTTAAAGGGTGAACATTAAATGCATCTCTGAAAAGGCAGGTTCTAAGGTGGTTTCTGAATTGAAGGCACTTTACTAGGTTTCTCTTACAAGGGTCCGGGTCGTTACCAACGTGAGGCCTCACGCACATTAAGCACCTTCCTTATTTGTCAGTGTTCTGGGCTTTTGATGAATGAGCTGTGGAGCACTGTCCAATCATGAGGTTTTCATAGGTTGGTAAGGTGAGGCCAAATGCTTGACTGTATGATAAAGAGTGACTACTTTCATGTGAGTGCGGATGAGTGACTGAATGTATGAGAGCATATAGGTACTTTCAGTTGTAAGCCAGACTAATTGAGACAATACCTTCTCATAGTGCAGACACCTCGAGTAGTTCCAACTTGATTCTAATTCATTATTTGTTTATTATACACAGGTTTCTTTTGAGGGTGCATTAGCCCACCATATCGGATTGCAACAGGTATCACTACCTTTGAATATCTAGTTTCATATAAAGCACCGAACTCCTTGGCTCTGCACATGCCCAAGGAAGTCCAGGTTCACACCTGCTCCCACCATTCTGAAATATGAGAAAGCTTTGTGCAGCATGAAAGGGTTTTCACACTAATTCCTCTCGCATCTTGTAAATAGCTGGGCTTTGCTGCCCTGTGGACCTCTTCTATGGCCCACATGTGGAGGGGCACTTAAGATGTGACAGGAGCAGGGCATTCCCATAGAGACTTAAGACAGAGGGGCCAATTCTGATTCCATCTGTAAAACGTACCGAGCGACACGGACTGGGAACGGAGACCAACCGACATGGCCCGACGCCATACGACCCGCGCAGTATGATACAACGCATGTGAATTACAACCCACTCTCACAGAACACAAGCCGAACAACCGAACCATATGAAAATCAGTGATTCGCCCGTAAAATGACCGGGAATCCTACCAACCAACACGCACCAGGAATTGATGCGACCGAAACGTACCCGCGATGCACGAGCCGCGCAGTATGATGCAAACGTGTGAATTGAGACCGACTCGCACGGAGCACGATCATGAAAACCGAGACGCACAGCAAATAGTGACTAGCAAACAACAGCCCCCTCTACGTCTGACGCGTACGACAACGTCGAAAACAGCAGAATGTCAGTGTGACAAACTCGGGTTACCCCGCACGAGCCACTGGCAGCGTCCGACACGGTCAAACGAACGTTTCCATCATGCACAACAAAAGCAAAGGAAAAGTCACAAAAAAAGCCCCAAAAAACAAATAACAAAGCCAATGAATAAAAAAGGAACAAAGACACACCCACAACTCCTCCTATATAATGGTAAGAAATCTCTACCATGATCCTTTGCAAACTACAGGCATAGGACAGCAGACACCACCACCACATTGCAGAGACACACCACAACTCACACAACAACTACACCATTTGCACCACTTAAAAACGAAATCACATATTCACTGACAAACTCACACCCACCATACTCACATACACCCCCCATCAATCCCCACAACCACCCAGAACCATGCCCTCCAAGAAGAATCCAAAGTTCACAGATAATGAGTTGGAAGTCATGATTGACGAAATACTCAGGGTAGAGCCACAGTTGTTTAGCACATTGGTCCAACAGACCCCCATGTCACAGAAAACCAAGATGTGGGAGAGGATTGTCGACAAGGTCAATGCACAAGCACCTTGTTTGCGCACAAAGGACAATATACAGAACAGGTATTATGATGTGCGCAGGAGGGTCAAGAAGCTCATCGACAGGGAACACACCCTGAGCAGGCAGCCTGGCGGTGGCCCTCCTGCCAAACAAACCCAATTCAGGTCCTGGGAGAAGGTGCGGGCCATCCTACTACCGGAGAGCATACATGGATTAACAGGAATACCAGAGCCTGGTGAGTACACAACCAATTCACTCATAATTGTGTGGCAACACACATACAACACTGTCAAGGGGACTGTGAAACAAATTACCGCCAGCAAAGCCATAGCAACGGAAAGGCAAGTATCCTGTGATGTGTATATCAGTTATACAAACACAATGCCTGCCATCCCACAGTAATATGGAATTTAGTCCTAACATGTACAAACCTAAAGACCAATACTGCAAGGCATGACCATAAATAATAATACACCAAATAAACTGTAAGTCTCACATTAAATATGATCCTCCTGTGACAATGAAAACGAAAAAGGATTAACTGATGGAGTTTCTAGGTAATACATCATAGTCTAAGTTAATTAAACAATGATTCCCATCACCCACAACAAGGGGCTTGCTTCATCATCTGGGAACCAAGAACTATCGGTAAAACCACTTATTACTTGAGAAATGTAAATCGTGGTTACAGATAAGTCCCAGAGTGGATAAGCATGTCATTTATATGAGAGAAGCCTATATGATTTCAATGGGGGTGATGCTTGCAGTGCCAGTGATATTGTGAAAAAAGAAAAGTGATGTTAAGATTGGCTATCAAGACCCAAAAATATTTTAATGAGGCGCTGTCGTGATGCCAAGGTAAAAACAGTGCTTATACGGCTCGAAATAATAGCTGTGAGAAAACAGGTCTACATGTTTCAGCCCATGGATATTCGAATCCGGGCTTTCGTCAGGACCATGGGATAAGCTAATGCAAAGAAGTGTTAATGTATTAAACAAACAAAGAAGAAGATTTCAAATTCGTAACGGTACTACCTGACCACTTTTGTAAATCCCGGAGAAAAGGGGCAGATAGTGATTCCAGAACGAAACCTAGAAACAATCAAACAAAAAGATACTTGCAGAGAATCCAATTCGTAATAATGACAAAGTCACTCAAGGATCAAGTAAGCATATGGAAAGTTTTACCATTTATGCACAATACTAATGATGTATCTTAGCACCAAAACGTTGTGTTCTATGATGATTGAGAAAGTACTTACCCGGTATGTTGCGGGTACGCACCTCGCCTCACCTGGCAACTGCTCAGGTCATGAGGCACCGCTCTAAAATATAATTGTGTCAACAGTCAGAACACCAGTATCAAAAATGCGGATTTGGTAACATTATTTCTTATAATGCACATGTTAAAATCAAGGCAGAACAGTAACAGGAGCCATTGAAAAGATGTTAAGATGCTGATGGTAAATGTATGCTTAATTCTTACTTTGGTACTCAGCTACTTAACGATATCAAGGCTGATTAGAGTCAGACCCAATGCTCAAAAAAGCCGATGTTATTAAAGGCAGAAGGTCATTCTAAGAATCAGTACGCCTGACCAAATTATCTAGGCTTAATTCTTACTCTGGCACTCAGCAACTTCACGATATCCACGCTGATTAAAGTCAAACCCAATGCTCAAAAGAGCCAATGTTATTAAGGGCAGAAGGTCATTCTAAAAATTAGTCCGCCTGACCAGATTATCTAGGCAAGGACTAATCAAACAACAACACACAGCTATATCTTGTGTCTAATTACAAGCAATATTGGAATGCACACATGTCGAGGCAAAACCAAAATGAAAATATTCAAAAAAGAAGAAGACTGCTCGCCTCACTCACCTATCCGTCGGTATCCCTCGCTGTTCCTGAGTTTGAAGGGGAGGTACCGGCTTTAGGGAAAAGGAGCTCTATAAATATCATTAGTATCGTAAGGAACGCTAGTTGCGTGACTCGCGCGAGGCAAGAGGACGCATTAGAACGTCTGGCGCATACAAAGAGCGTCATCACGTTAAGCGTGCCAGAGCTACTCTTACTGGGATTTGTAGTATGCTGCATCCATCAATGTATATATAATGAAAAAGAAGAAAGGCTGCATCATTTTTTAGAAAAAGCTAATCTGGTCAGCGTGCACCATAAGAATGCATAGCGCATGGATCTGTAAAAATCATTGGTGTCCCTCGAAACACTACTCGCATCGCTCGCATTGAACAAACGGACGCATAGTTAGCATGCATCAGGGGAGTACATAGAACATAAAAAAATGTCACCACAATTGACGCGCCATGTCTCGTCTTTCCTAGATATGTAGTATAACTAAGTGTGATAGGTATAGTTAAATCATGGTGTAGAGTCTAATATATACGGGGTAAACCTACAACTCAGAGGTTCCGAAAATATTAGAATTATAAAGCATTTAGAGTTGAGGTACCAATAATGCCCTTCACATAGTGAATAACTCTTGGCAGAATCTAGAGCATCAGCTAGATCTCCAAAGGCAAATGCTCGTTATCATTAGAAATGCTCATTACACCAAGAAAAAATTGTCGTAAAAATTGCACCAAGAAAAAATTGTCGTAAAAATTACAAATAGGGCAAAAAATCTTCAACTGGAAGTAAGTTGTTAAATCATAGATTCAGCCTGGGACAGGATGAAAAACCAAAGGACAGTGTTATAATGCTGTCCATGGTATTTCGTCATTTAATCCATGGCAATCACTCCCCAGTTTAAATACCCATTTTTGTTCCTATATGAACAGGAATTTTGTGATATCTGTGACGTGAGGTGGAATAAAGGGTTGTTCTAGTATTAACCACCTAAGGTCTTCCGGTTTATGTTTTTGTGTGAGAAAATGATTGGTCAATTTAGTGGCTTGTCTACTCCGCCTGATGGTACTCACTAATGCGTACTTTAATCTTGCAGGTCGTCATTCCCACATACCTGAGGGAACAAGGACAAGTAATCAGGTAGATCACCTTATCTGTGTTGCAATTTGTATGCTTCTTTAGGACCCAAGGTCGATCTGTCCCAATGTCTACTGTTTTAGTAGATAGGGTTTGCGGACACACTGAACAAGATCCACAGGGAAAATGGCCTGTTACAGGTGGTAGATCACATAATGTCAGAGCCGGCGTACCAACTTTGCCTTTCGGTCTTGTATGTACAAGGCTGTCTCTCAGATTGGTACCTCTTTTAAATGAGAAAAGTGGTGGTGGAATATTCTCATTTCCTACATTGAGGATGCGCCAGTGTTTCAGAACGGCTTTTTGCACACTATTAGATAGTGTGCTGAAAGTGTTGACACAAGTAATTCTTGTCAGTGGAGGTTTGGGTAAAGGAAGTTCCAACAATGCATCCCGATTATTGTTAGACTCTCTTTTCAAGGCCTGTTTAACCAAATGTTTGGGATATTGCCTGTCCTTCAGTTGTTTCGACAGTTCTTCTGAATGGCGTTCAAAATTCTCTCTTGCTGAGCAATTGCGCCAAATTCGTAAGAACTGTCCCACAGGTAAATTCTCTCAAAGAGATTTCGGATGATGACTCTCAAAGCTGAGTAACGAGTTCTTAGATTGAGGTTTCTTATACAGATCACTCCCGAGTCTTCCTAGTTTAGGACAAATCGAGATATCGAGAAAGGGTAGTGTGGCTTTATCATATATGACTGTGAACCTCAAGAAATTATTCTGAGAGTTGAGCCAAGAGTGGAAGTCTAAAAGTGTAGCCACTGTCCCACGCCACACCACAAAGATATCATCTATATATCTCTTCCACGCCAGGATTTGTTCCAAAAATGGGTTACAGATGTTCAACACACTATTCTGTTCAAAATGATGAACATACAGATTGGCCAGGCTCGGCGCAAAAAAGCTGCCCATAGATGTTCCTGAGGTTTGAAGATATATTTTTTCTTCAAACTTGAATTTTTTTCCCTCATGGCCAGCCTGGCACATTCCAAAATGAAGTGTGTGGGTGTAATGGTGTCAATAACACTGGTGTCCAGAAGGCCCCTAATCTCTTCCAGGGTTTCTTCTTGCGGAATGCAAGTGTAGAGTGATTCTACATCAAAACTGACCAACAGGTCAGTCTCTGTGTCGAAAGCAATATCTGGTAAGAGTCTGAGAACATCTTTTGTGTCCTGCAGAAATGTTGGCATAGCTTTCACCAGAGGACGCAAAAAGAAATCCACAAAGGTGGATAAAGGTTCAAGGAGTGAACCTATACCTGAAATGATGGGCCGACCAGGTGGTGGTCTGATAGTTTTATGTATTTTGGGAAGGATATAGAAATATGGCATGACAGGATATTTGGTAAGTAAAAATTCAGATTCCTGCAAGGTTATCCATTCTTCCTCTTTTGCCTCGTTAACGAGGTCATGGATTTCAGTAGTTAGTCTCAAAGTAGGATCTTCGGAGAGGACCTTGTATGCTCTGGTGTCATTAAGTTGTTTTATGCACTCTCTCCGATATGACTTCGTGTCCATGATGACAATAGCCCCGCCTTTATCGGCAGGCTTGATAGTTATTGTATCATCATTAGCCAAACTTGTTAAAGCTAGTTTTTCAACTTTGGATAAGTTCTGATAAGTATTCCCATTCTTAGATTTCAATGAAATAATATCATGGGTTACCGCCTGTTCAAAAACTTTAACCTGATCTGGTATAAGATGAGCCAGAGGATTGAAAGTTGAGGGTGACTTAAGGCCAGTGTTAGAAGGACCGTCACTGTCTGATTGATTCGTATCCGTGATGTCCTTGGATTAAAAAAAAAAAATGCAACCGTATTTTTCTGAAAAACTTTGAAATCTCACATCTAATTTGGAGACCATAAATAACCAACAAACACTGTCATCCATTTTGCCACCATTGTCACACCACCTCACAAGAAAGCTGAGTCAAAATGTAGGAAGGTTGGGCTGCTGGGAATATGCATGTAGCAGAAAGCATGATGGGAGTTGCAGTCACAGCCACTAGTCCCCCACCCACATGTGCCTGCAAGCTCACACTGAACCATGCTCACCTCACAAGAAGTGCAAAAGTACTGCCAAGATGGCTGACACTAGGCCCTGGTGTGGGGAGCACAAGGCCCTGCTGGGCTTTGGCCTCTAACTGACAACAGGCCACCAATGCCAGACATCCTGAAAGGTGACCACTACTCCCTGCAATGGAAGCATGATGCATGGTAGGAGGTCTGGACTGGGGAGGAGGACTGCCAGCTCTGACTACAACTACCAGCAGGCACTTGCACACACACACACCCCTTAACACAAACTACACCCAACCCACCTGGTTTAATGCAATCCCTCAGAATCCATTGGTATATCCCACAAAGATTGACCACACTGGGTTCTGCTGTGTGAAGGACATGGACTTTTCAGGACTTGAGTGCAAACAAACACCAGGACACCACTGCCTGCCAAACTGTCAGCACAGGCACACCACCACGGAGGGAAAAAGATTCACAGGAAGGAAGCTCAGGTATTGTGGGAAGGTGGGTGGAGCCAAAAGCATGATAGGAGTTGCAGTCATAGCCACCAGTCCCCCACCCACATGTCCCTGCAAGCTCACACTGAACCATGCTCACTCACAGGGAGTGCAAAAGTACTACCAAGATGGCTGACACTAGGCCCTGCTGTGGGGAGCACAAGGCCATACTGGGCCTTGGCCTCTAACTGACAACAGGACACCAAGGGCAGACATCCTGAACGTAAATTGTGACTTCCTGCAATGGAAGCATGAAACATGTGGGATTCGCTGGCCTCTGTGGGTGAAGGAGGTCCTGCAATACCATCAATGCGGCCTCAAAGCACACCTTCTCAGCCAGAACAAAGTGCCCCCTTGGGACCAGTCACTCCAAAAGTAAATGTCTTGGCAAGATGGACGACACATGGTCATGATGTATGAATTGTCCGTAAGTCACACCTATGCACTGGCCAACTCAAACACATCTACACTCACACCCATTGGAACTGTAGGTATCCTCCCACTCTCTGGAGATGCAGTGTCCCTATGGTGTCCCCTAACCTGGCTGTAAAGATGTGTCTTGTAGATGACAATTGGGGAGATGTAGACATAGTACATAGCAACAAGCACATGCAATGTCACCTATACATCATTGACAGTGGACACCCGACAGTGACTAGAATTGACACACACATAGCTGACACTGTAGCATGGTGTCATTCAAAGAATGTGCAGTTGTGAGCTGCATTTTAATCCCACTTTGGTCTGCGTTGTACGCAACATTCATGCAACACATTATTCACTGTCATGGAGACCCCAAACACAATGACTAACCTGGACTGCATCTGAGGAGGTATGCAACTCACAACAGCTGAACTGTAACACACACACATCTCTGCCCATCACTGTAATGAGCATTGAAAAGCAAGAGAGCTTCTGTGTCCAATCCATCTCACTGTGGAGGAATTTGACAAGATAGAAGGTGTTAGCACATACAAAACTCAGCACCAACTTCGTTAGCTATGCTAACACCATGACTTGTATGAAAAGAGATGTGAACTAGGAACACTGACAACAAATTAGTGTCTCACATTGGATCTCAGGCATACCATACTGCAACCATGTTGCATAGACACACCAATGTGATGCACAGAGGAAAGAGAAGAATCACACAATACATGCCCCAAGCTCGCCACATACCCCAAGTGTAATTGTACGTATGTCATTGTTAAAGCACAAATGTGGACAGGGATAATACAGCAGTGTCAGGCATGTAATGGAACCTGAGTGGCAATGGGCATCTACAGACAATTGATCAATACATGAGCTGGTCATGCACACAGCTTGACGTGCACATCGAAATGCTCCAGGTTGCCATTACAAAGTGCTCCAACTATATCAATCTCTGTCTGTCACAACTTAGGACAATGCAGTGTACAGACTCTCATAATGATGTTCAGTGCCAAATGTCATGTGTGTGAAACATTGAGGTCTGTAGAAACATAACATACATTGTGTGTCTCCTCCAAACACAGGGGATGCTGGGGACACAGCAGGTCCTGAGGAGCAGTCCCAGTCCCAGACTCTGGCGGCCCCTGAGCTCCCCGGCGTGGATCACTCTCCGTCCTTTTCGGACGACAACCTTGACTGACCTGGCACCTCTGGCGTGAGCCATCGTGCAGCCCCAGCAGCAGTAACATCAGCACCTCCCTCAACCACTCCTTCCACATCGGATACCAGACAGAGTCCCCATGCCGACACAGACAGGCCCAGGCCCCAGAACAAAAAGCGAAACAGGTACACAGGGCCCCCCGGAAGCACGGGACAACACCACTGGCGCTAGCACTCAAGGGGGCCCAGTGTCGGCTGGGCCGGCCACGGCAGGTCCTGACCGTGTGGGTCGGGGCGATGGGATGCTGGCCAGGCAGAGGACACGGCCTCCCGAGGGGGCTGGACTGCATCACGAGCCACACCTGGAACGCATCATAGATGCGTACCAGGAAAACACCAGAGGGTTTGGACAGGTCATGGGGATCCTCAAGGAACTCAAAGAACAGCAGGCTGCCCATCATGCCCGCTTGGACTCCCACATGGCCCGGGTGGAGTCCAAGTGGGACAAATTGGATGAACTAACAGCAGTGCATAGGGACATACTGACATGCCTACGCCAGATCAGCACCAACCTGACCACACCTCCCTGTGCACCCACAACATCTGTTGCCACAACAGATGTTGTGTAGCCTGCACATGAGGGTCCCCCGAGGAAGAAGAGAGGTCGTCGGAAGAAGGGCAATTGAGATGCTGATGGCCATGCATATCCCCCAGACACCCAACACCTGCTCCTGTTAACATCCTTTGTGTGCAAACCAGTTGACCATGTCAGCCTACATCTAAATCACCCACTTGACATGGAGGGTCAAAGTTGTGACAATGCACCAAATCACTGTGGATTCTACTCTGGACATTTCAACTACCAAGACTACAAACTCACCTGTGAACTTTGGATTACCATCACATTGTACAGCACTGCAAATTCCGTTCACCATCCTTACACATGTTTGTAAATAAATTCACAATCACACAATACTTGCCTCTGTCGTGATTCCTACTTGCTTTGTGCCATGGCGATGATGAGCTGCTAAGGAACACTGTGCATGCAAACTAATACAGCAATGTGAACACAGTTATGTGAGTCATGTGAATTTGACACATATGAGGGAGACACACCACTAGGACAACACAACACATACTCACCAGGGCCCCTAACTCCTCGTGAACACTGATGTCAACAGGAAACACAGTGGAATGCACACACACAACACCCATCCTGGGTCATTGGCAAGCAGCCCACAGGTACAGGATCCAAATTACTGTTGGATGTGTGGACACACACGGAGCACATCACAAAGTGAAGGGCAGACTTATTAAATATTCACATTGTGAGAATTCCACAACTGATGCACGTTAACCTAACATGACGGTGATCAGAAAATTAAACATGTGGTGAACGATGAAAGTCCAGAGGTGTGTGGCACATCATAGGTTGGGATAACGAGTACTTGCACTCTGGAAAAAGGATTTGTGTCTTGGGGTTCAGACCGCACCATACAGCATCCAAAGTACCCTGTGAAGGACAGACAGAAAACACAATCAAAAACACAGATTTACAGCAGACAACAACAATATACATGCCCAAACAAAACACTAACAACCCAGACACATCCTAACAATCAGGTAAACACTTTTTGGGAGTACAGACTACCAGAAAGGACACATCACAGCAAGCATCCTGACCAGTAGCATACAGCCACACTCAATCAGCACCAGTGCACCGCCAACATAGGTCATGCCGACACAAGACTTTAACAACACATGCCTGTATACTGACATTCATGAGAAGGATCAGCTGGCTCCGAACATCACCATCACCCTCTTCATCACTGGAATCATGCCCCAGGCCAGGATACTCCACGGCTGGCAGAGGTTGGTCATCGTCATCCTGGATGAGAGGCAACCGCTTGTGCACTGCCAGGTTATGTAGCATGCAGCACACAATGATGATCCTGCACACCTTTGCAGGTGCATATGGGAGGGCTCCTCCTGTCTTGTCCAGGCAGCGGAATCTGCTTTTCAGGAGGCCAAATGTCCGCTCAATCACTCTCCTGGTCCGACCATGTGCCTCATTGTAGCGCATCTCCGCTGGTGTCACAGGGTTCCTGAGGGGTGTCAGCAACCACAGCATGTTGAGGTATCCGGAGTCACCTACAGAGAGACAATTGCACATTAGTTGAGTGTGAAAATAGGGTGCAAATCAACTTTAGCAAACACACACAATGCTAAGCAGTCAGTACACACCGACAAGCCAGGAACACTGGTACTGCATATGTGCCATCATCGTTGGGATGCGACTACTCCTCATTATGTAGGTGTCATGCGCTGAGCCCGGGAACCTTGCACACACATGGAAAATGGTCATGTCTGCCAAACAAACCACAAGAAGATATATAGAGTGGAAATGCTTCCTGTTCTGGTACGTCTGCTCATGTGCCTGCGGTGGTACCACAGCCACATGTGCCCCATCAATGGAGCCAATGACATGTGGCATCCTGACTAGGGGATTGAAGTCCCCCTTGATGTCAGCTAGTTCTTGTGCCTTGGGGAAATGGATGTACTGGTTGAGGAAATGCAACATTGCCTCCAACACATCCCGAAGCACACGGCTGAACATAGTCTGTGACATCCCAACAGCAGTAGCAACAGTGTGCTGGAAAGTACTGGTGGCAAAAAAGTGTAGGGCTGCCATCACCTTCACCTTGGGGGTCAGCGCTGTAGCGTATGTCTGGCCAGGTTGCAGATGTAGGGCCAACTGCTCCGCCAATTCTTCGATCAGTGGCCTGGTGAAGTGGTACCATCGCATGCAGTGACGTTCAACCATGGTTTCCAGGTCCGGGAATGGTCTGTGGACATTTGGTCTACATGGGAGAGCAAAGACAGTTTGTCATTCCCCCTATCTATGTGCCAGTGTACTTGACAAATAGCACATGATACCACATTACAGGACACAAGAACATGATGTGTGTGCTGTGGGTATGGACACACATATCAGATACATGCCCATCATCTGACATCTCAGCACTACAGGGCCACACAACAAGGTCCCTGTATGCTGTGAGCAATCAATGGGCTCCGTCACAGTACATCAGTACGAGTGTCACATACCAGACACACACCACAGTGACTAGTGAGGACAGATGTCTACCCCACATCACAGGAACCTGACACACACACACAGGGACCTTGTGTCTCAACATGGACACCATCAAGATGTGGTGTCCCATATGCACTACACAACGCACACATGACACACACATGTAGTGCCCCCTGATTTCATGCCAGCTCACACATGGATGTCTGTGACACACAGACACAACATCAACTCACATTGACAATAGACAGGGATGTTGTAAACGTTTGACATTGAGCACATTAAATCTGAGTCATCTCTGCATGGAAATGCACACATACTGTGGATCAACATCACATATGTGGCACTGAGACACCCTGCGAGGCACCTACCATTCCACTGAAGAGTCAGGGTGGGCATCACATGACATACACAATGTACACCGGGAACTGTGTATATGCCTCATGCACTGAAATGTACTGTTGTCAAACACAGTGGTTATGTGTCCAGCCAACAATTGCATCTGTCCCCATGACAACCTGCCCTGCCTGGGAGTGGGTGCCACTAAGTGAAACATACAAAATCACATGTTTATCCACATACACATACAGGTAATGCAGCCTGACATGCACTTTGAGATACTGTGTCACAGACTGTATTGTTGACGTGCCCATGGGTCAATGGCAAGCTATGGTGTGTTGCACACCTTAAACAGTTACTTCTATGGTGACTGATGCGGGTGACCAATGCGAAAGACGCGTTGGACACCTAGGGATGGAGCCGCACGCACGCCTTGCATGCACGCCTTGCACAATGTCTTCAATGGGGACTGACGCGGGTGTATGGAGCCGCACGCACGACTTGCACGCACGCCTTGCACAATGTCTTCAATAGGAACAGACGCGGATTTGAGCCTGGTACGAATTGGTTTCTTGAAAATCTGTTGGCTGCCTGCAACAATGTTTCAGACTCGTCATTGCAATGCTTTTGAATATTTCAAATTGTGCGGAAGGCATGTAGGAGGCGTGCAATGCGATGGATTGGCCAGATTCATAGGATGCAAACGTGTTGGACCTATTGCTTTTGACACATGGGACTGAATCTGCCTCTGCAGCACATAAATAAGTCTGTCTGTTCACCTGGGAGCTCACTTGCCTGCAGTACATGATCAAGATTGACATCTCTGCTACCACTGCTGCTGTCTCTGCTTCCTCTGGCTCCAAGAATGGCACGTACTGTGGAGAGGGCCCAAGCCTTCACAGAGGAGTAGAACAAGGCCCTGCTGGACAGCCTCCTTCCACAGTACAGCAAGCGTATGGGACACCAGGGAAGCAGGTGAGTGTGCACTCCACATCCCTTGTTCATTGTGTATGTTGTTTGACTGGCACCAATGAAATTGTGTTCATACCCCCAGGATGTGTAGGTTCCTGTAGTGGACAGGTACTGTGCATGAAAAGTGCATTTTCACACGGTTGTAATACTCAGGCAATGTTTCCCTGTTGGAAATTCAGGACAACTGTCAATCACCATATCTGCACTACCTGTGTCCATCATATACCCTTGCGAGAAAGACATGTATATCCAACTGTGTGATGCACAAACATGTGGCATGTGTGGTAAAGGATTTTTTCTATCCTTGTCATCCTCACAGGCTGATGCCCACCAGAAGCAGGAGATCTGGCTGACCATTGCCGTGGCTGTTCGTTCTGTGTGGGCCCACACACGCCGCATCCACAACTGCCAGAAGAGGTGGCAGGACCTTCGTGGCTGGACCCGGAGGATTGCCAGAGTCCAGCTGAAGCTGTCACCTCCTCGCAGAAGGGGCAGACGACAGACACTGACCCCCCACATGCTCAGGATTCTGGCGGTGGTCTTCCCGGACCTGGATGGGCAGTTAAAGGCCAGACAGCAGCAAGGAGGGGGTAAGTGCATGCATTCTCTGTGTCCAATGTCTCACATGCTCTTTGCACTCCCACATCCTGGTTACACATCCCCAGATCTCCTGTCTGCTTGTTCAGGAGTCATGTGGCAAAAATAGGTCAGGTCCCATTCTCATCTGATACACAGGTGTGCCCCTTTCAGTCTGTGACTTGTGTAACTTGTGTTGTGTGTCCCTGCTGTTGTACAAACTTAACGTTGTGAACAGCATCTGCGACCGGTGCATTGTTTGGTCTTCATGAGTGAGGCACATGATTTCCATGTGTCTGCACATTGCCAGAAAAAAAGACATGTACTCTGTGTGGGCAATTGATATGTGTTCCAATTGATGGTGTCTGCATCGGTGTCATTGTGAGGTGGCCTCTTAGACTCCTGTGGTGTTGGTCATTTTGATTTGTGCAGTTAGCTGGGGTGTGGCCAATGGATCATCACAATGGGTTCATGCATAGGTGTGGAATCACTTGACGGTGCATAATGTTGTATTGTACATCACAGTGCAGGCAGTCAATTAATTCTCATCATGCTGTGATGTCATCATGCTTACAGATTTGTGCTTGCAGTCAGTCATCTGTTGCATTTGTATTACGTGTGATCATCAAATGCCTGAAGATGTGGTTAGCATTGGGTATACCTGTGCACTTGACATCTGTCAAGTCAAGTCAGGGACATTTGTATAGCGCACAAATCACTCCCAAGAGTTTCATGGCGCTTAAATTCTCATACATGTTAATGGTTGTGACACAGTGCAGTATGTTTAAATTTGGATGCACTGCCCCTGAGACAGAAGCCAGTGCTGGCAGCTTAGCCATACTGGGCCGTAGCATGGTATCCCACTTGCTGATGTGTATCCCGCAGTGATGTCAGTTGTACAGCATACACTCTATTGTGGCATTGACCATCAAAACATGTGCACATCATGGTGTTTTGTGAGTGAAGCATATCCATTTTAGTGACAATGAATTTGGCCATCCCGTCGCATGACACATGTACTGAGTGTCCATGTGGTGCTTGTGCACACATATGAGAAGTGGCATACAACATGTCCCAGACAGATGGGTCCATGGAGGGGCAGGATATGAGGGGCATGGTTGACTGGCAGACTGAAAGGTGTCATTTCCAAACAATTTCTCCACTTTTCGCAATATCTTGCACTTGATGCCAAGGCGTACTCTGTGATGTGCTGTACTGACTGGAGCTGTTTATCCCGATTGATTGCGGATTCATCTATGGCTATTGGAGGACACAGCTCCATTGCCCAAGAGTAGATGCTGAGCCAGACTGGGTCAGCTTCAGAGGATTTTGAGGGACCCAGTGGCACTGAGGGTGAGGGGAGACACACGGAGGAGACCTCAGCTACAAATACCTCTGCTGAGGAACACAGCATCTCCAGTGAGGACTCCCTTGTGGATGAGGGTGTCAGCAGACCCCAGACAACACCTATCGTGTCTGTCCCCGCCACCACCACCATCTCCACCCTCCCATCTGCTGCCATCCCAGATGTCCGTGGAGGCCGCCATGTGAGGAAACGTCTCCTTTGGTCCAGGCACCGCACCCCCTGCCCCTGTCTCCCCTGCTGCCCTGAGTGTGGAGTCTGAGGACTTACTGAAGCAGCTCCATGTAGGCCAGACTGCAATGCTGAGTGTTCTCCATTCCCACACCACTCTGCTGACTCAACTGGTGTCCTTCATGGAGGGCATCTCATCCAACATGTCTGCTCTACATCGGACCATTCAGTCCATGGCCTCCACACAGATTGCAGCAGTATCCCTCCTCCAAATGTCCCTCACCCCTCCTACCTCTGCCACACCCACAGTCCCCACTACCCTACCTGTCCAACGCACACACACACTAGCACCGGCACACACCACAACAGACCCAGCCAGCACACAATCACGCAAGTCAAAATCAAAATCCGCAGGCACGCACACTCCAGGGACTGATGGCACACACAGAGGGGATGGGTCACAGACGCACAAACAGGCATCCACGAGCCCTCCGCAGACCTCAGATGCCTCTCCCTCCAAAAGCACTTCCCCTGCCTCACCTGCAACCCCCCCTTCCAAGCAGCTCTTCCTCTGTGACCTTGGCCTCTTCCCCACCGATCCATCTGCTCAGATGCACAAGGGGAAGAGGAAGTCACCACGCACAAGGGGGAGTTCCCTGCCACACAGACACCCACCCCCAGGCACCCGGGCACTTACGCCCCCATCCGCAAGTCCCCCCGCAGCAGGAAGAGCAAGACCCCCCAATCCCGCAGCTCAAAGTCACAGTCTACACCCTGCAGCCCCCAGGCCACCACTCCACAGGTCCCCTGCAACACCCTGCCCCTGGTTCCCCCACACACCGATACCACATCCCCAAAATGCTTAGGCCATCCCCTCCTACCACATGCACTTCCACCCCCACCTCACATGCTCAGCCTGTTCCTGCCACTGATGTGGGGACCATGTCCCCCATCTGTCCTGCCAACCTCACCTGAGCCCCATGACACTCCCTTGGAGTTTTGCACTGCAGTGGAGGCCCCGTCCCAACCATCTGACCAGCCCACTGCAGTGCTGCCAGTAACAACTCCATCTGACTTGGGCCCTGCATTGGTGTCAGCACACACCCCATTGGACTTGGGCCCTGCCGTGGTGACGGCGCCAACTTTGTCAGACACCTCCGCTGCAGTTGCCAGTGACACTCCTGCACCCACCAGCCCTCCCCTGCCCCATTCTGCTGTCCCCTGATCCTGTTACTGCGGTGCCTGGCCTGCCCTTGTGTATGCCCCTCCAAGGGGAGATGTCCCCTGCCCGTAGCAGTGCAGGCAAGCCATTGGCCTCTTGACATTGTGGTTAAACGGTTTCAAAGAGTTATGTCCCCAATAAAGTCAATTGTTGTTATCCAGTGGTGTTGCATCAAATGTACATGATGTTGATGATGAGTGTCATGGACTTGCTGCTGTACAGGTGTTTTAAGGTATAACAGAATGATTTTTTGATGGGATGTACTCCATGTGGTCCCTGAAATCTGTGTACTTTTCAGATATGTATCCATGACATCCTCAGCTGCAATTTCAGGGTGTGATATTGGCTACATGTTGTGGGCCGGATTTTCTCTTTGGGGTTGCAACTTCACATCTTTAGCATACACTGTTGCACATAGGTTGTGCTTACATTTAGACACATGGAAAGATTCCCTGACTTGGACAATCTCCACTGGACAGGCATGTTTGTGCATCCATGTTACACAAGTCATCTGTGTCATCAGTCCAACTTGGTGTACATGTGTATTGCATATGTGCAGATGACTGAGGGAGGACTCTCGTACACAAGCTTCTGTGACCATAACTTTTCTTGAGTTGTAATAGTTGGATCACTGTGCAAGTGTTGTGCTGGCATGACAGAAGCCTGCACAGACAAAATTTTGGCACAGCTGACCTTCCCTAGGAGTGCAGTCCCCTCATGGCATTGTGCCATTCCATGACATTGCCTGGGCACATGGTGTGTGTTGTGTTCACTTCACGTTTTTGGATGCAGCCTGTGTTCCAGACAGATATACCTGTTTTGTGGATTTGCAGACTTGGCCTGTGTTCATCTTACTTCTTTGCCCTGCCTTTTCTGGGATGTAGGTGCATGACAAACTACTGCTAATAAGGCTGGCATCCCTGGCTGTTTCAGTGGTAAATTCCAGGAATGTTTTCCAACGCACGTGGGACACATTCTGGATTACCATTGGCACTTATGTGTTATCAACATCATGTTGTTTTCCCTATGTGGTATCTGTCATTGACAAGCTCACTTGTGTGTGTGTGTGTGAGACTACTCCCTATCATCAGGGTATGTTGTAAGGTGTTGACCTTTGTACGTTGTGGCTCTCCTTTGGTGCAACATTGGTGTGGGTGTGTGGCAGGGTTCTGAATGAATTGTGTAGTTTTCACATAATGTCGGTGTGCCGCATGCTGCGCAGTGTGGCAGGCCTTCACAGGTGTTGTTGTCAGCCCATGTGTGAGGATTTGTGGGTACCTTGGATCCCCCCCGGGATTGTCATGCAATATCACCAGTCTCTGTGTGCCTAGCTGATGCACATTGTTGCAGATCAAGGTGTGTGCTGTTGATGGTGGCAAAATGGGAGTTGTTTAATGTCTAGGCCCATGACTACTTTTTGCCCATTGTTTGCAGGCCACGGCCAGTGATTTGTGTTTATGAGGTGTGATGTGAGTTTGTGGTCCCGGAAACATGACCCAGGACGCACATCTGACTGTGTTACGCAGTATGGGGAAAACCTAGCTTTATCATAACAGTGGGATTGGCCTACAGACTAATGTCACCACAAATGAGGGTACTAGAGGGTAGTGCTGTGTTGGGTCTGTCTCTTGCTGTGTTGGTTGCTGTTTCACCTACCTTGTGTCACATGAATCGTTTGTGATCCTGCTTACCTGACAATGCCTGCTTGCCCCCCAAAGGTGTGCCCAGTCAAAGATTTACTTTTATATGGCACTGTGTACACAGGTGATTCATTGTAGTTCAGCCCACCGTCATGCGTTGTGCAGTAGCCTGGGAACACTGTGACACACACACGTGTTGTGCATGATATGCAGTGTGTGGCTGCCTGTCTGTGTTTGTGCATCTGCGCCTCTGCATTGGTGTGGCTTTAGTGTTCCATTGGGGGGATGTTGTTTGTGGGATTGTTTCTAGTGTCCATGCGTCTTGTAGATCATCATCCTGCACATTGATCATGTTTGGTATGTCCCATTGCTGCCATGGTATCTCACTTTGTCACCTAACATCGACAGTATCCACATGATTCTGCAGTTTGTGTGTCTGTTTGTAGAGATATGTGTACTGTGTATGCATCAGTTTTTTTTTCAATATCTTTCTTGCATTTTATCTTGTTTGGTACATAAATTCTAAGTGTCAATACACATTGCATACATAACAACATTTTCCATTTTTTGCCACTGTGGACAGAAATCAACACATTTCTTACTCACAATTACGATATAGTTTGCATCTACAGTGCAAAATTACTTGTGCATTTATAAAGTATCATGGGCATCAATAGCCTGCACATGCTGTCATCTCCAATCGAGGGGTGGAGTGTGCCTACCGAATGCGCCTCTACACAACAGTGGTCATTTATGGGTAAGTATATCGATGTATACAGAAGCACGTTGTTAATACACAACTGAACTTTGAAATTACAACATATAGTGCCGCTCATTAGATATCTTTTTTTTTTTATAACATTTTAACCACATCTAATGAAAACAAAAGAGAAAAGGAAAAAATCCAAATTAAGAGATATCAGATGTTTGAAGGTATATGTAACTAGTATGTAGAGTATTGTTAGAGTGTAATCTTGACTAGGCCTGTGTGTAAGTAGCGGATGTGGGCTGCTGTTCCTGCTGCATATTCGGTTGCATGGATACTAGGGTATAGCGCGGCAAGAGCCATGTCTATGCATTATTTTTTTAAGGAATGCGAGGTCTATGGCTAACCCAACATCCAGTGTTGAAGTGTCATGCGGTCATAGCATGTCCTCTACATCTGGGTAACATGTCAGGTATTAGTTCCCGCCCGTTGCGTAGGAGGTGTCCGCAATGCAGCATCAGAGCGTGTAAGGATTCTGAGCATATCATCCCAGGTTTGTGCAAGGGGATACTTTCGCAGCCCTGATGTTTCTTCCCTATGTAGGGTGGTGCTCTCTGCCTGCGCCCAGACCTCTAATGATTTCACCCAATACAATACCTCCGGTGGGTCCTTGTGTTTCCACCTCTTAGTTATCAGTCGCTTCGCTGTTATGAGGTCTAGGTCACGAAATCTGGAGCTTACTTTGTTGGCTTTGGTTCGCTTGTAAAATCCCAGGATACCTCCCATGTGGCGGGCACCTCAGCGCTAATGCAATTTGTAAGTGTTTTTGATATTATGCACCAGTAGGGTAAGAGCAGGTGGCAAGACCATAGCATATGTAATAGGTCAGCACCTAGGAGACGGCATCTCGGGCATTCGGAAGTGTTGATGTTAACATATTTATTAATCTTATCTGGTGAGAGATACGCCCTATGCAGTATATAGGTCTGTATAAGTTTAAATCGTGAATTGCATGCTATGTGTGTGGCACTTGCTAGGACGCATTCCCATTCCTTATCAGTCCAGGGACGGCCCCTGTCCTCAGTCCAACGCGTGCAGAGTCTCTGTAATGGTTGTAATACGTGGATGAGCAGGGCATGTACTAACCAGTGTATCACATGAGACCCCTCCCCCATTGCATTCAAGTACTGTAGCAACTGATGTGTCGGCGGCTCATTATTTAAATCTCCCCGTGCTAGCGTCAACGTCCGTGTAATAGCTGCATGCAGAAGGAACCGGCTCGCCGGTAAACCATTATCTGCCTTTAGTGTCGCAAAAGGTTATAGGGTACCATCTGCGTCTCCTAGCGTCTCCTAGCGTCTCCACTCCCGCTTCAGTCCAGGGCGTCAGTACTATATCCATTATGGGGTTTTTACCTCTGGGTGTCCCTATGAGCGGCAGTATTGGGGCATAGGGGATCGTGTCTTTAGTGAGTTGAAGGCTTCTCTTATAACATCTATGAGCTAACTCAATATGTAGCTGCGTCGGGCGGGGGATTTTTGCCAGTGGATGAAACAATCCATAGATCTGGTTTTGCGTCAATAATGACGTCTCGGTCGCCGTGTCCGCCAGGCTCTTGCCGCTCAACCACTTTGTGACCCATTGTAACTGCGCAGCTAAGTAATATAGTTCCAAGTGGGGAACTGCTAAGCCTCTACTCTCTGGTGGCACATGCAGTTTCTGCAGTGCTATCCTGGGCCGCCCTGCATTCCAAATTAGACCTCGGGTTAATCCCTCCAGTTCCCTAAAAAGTCGTACTGGGACATATACCGGAAGGTTTGCAAAATAATACAATAGCCTTGGCAGTACTATCATTTTAGTTAAGGTGATAGAGTCTTCCAGAATTGTATCTGTGCCCTTACTGAGGAGATGGCTTGCACCAAGTTGCCCTCTAGTATGTCTGCTGGGGACCTGTAGATATATATGCCCACGTATTGGAACGTGGTTGGATACCAAGCAAGCGCAATCTCGTTAAAAATTATATCTGTCACAGCCCCGTCCTCATTGAAGAGTAGGCACCTGATTTAGCCCAATTCACCCTAAGGCCTGACACTTCCTCAAAGCTACGGAACAATGTAGATATCTCCGGCGGTACCGCATGCAAGTCTCTTATGTATAATAGCAGGTCGTCCGCATATAGGGACACTGTGTGAAGTCCATCACTCAAGGGGATGCCCCAATCCTTGCCACCCCCTCGGAGGAGAGCCGCTAAAGGCTCCATGGCAAGGGAAAAGAGCAACGGGGACAAAGGGCACCCTTGCCTGGTTCCTCATCTGACCCTGATTGTATCAGAGAGGAGCTTACCCGTTCGAACCCGCACTGTGGGGTGTTGATACAGTAATTGCACCAGTTGTAAATATTCATCTCCCAGCCCGTACTTACGCAGGACCGCCGCAAGATAGGGCCATTCCAGCGAATAAAAGGCCTTCTCCAGGTCCAGTACTAAACAGCCAGACCGAGGCCAGTTCACAGTTGCACACTTCTGAATTCTGAAAAGCCTGCGAATATTTAGGGAGGTGCTCCTGGTTGGAACAAATCCGTTTTGGTCAATATGCACCAGAGTCGGCACAAATGGGGCAATTCGTTTAGCCAGGGTGGAAGCAAGGATTTTATAGTCTGTATTCAACAGAGCCAGCGGGCGGTAAGAGCCCAGGAAGTTCAGGGCTTCTGCCCGGCTTTAAAAGGGAGATCAGCGTTGCCTCATTTTGCGTAGGTGTAAGCGTAGAGTGTTCTAGAGCCGCTTCATATACCCGTAACAATTCTGGTATTAATATATCTGAGTAGGCCTTGTAAAATTCAGCCGGTAGTCCGTCCGGATCCGGCGTTTTACCATTCGAGAGGGAATAAATACTGTCCCTTATTTCCTCCGACAGCAGAGGAGCACCCAGTTCCTCTTGTTGGTGTTCTGTCAGTTGCGGCAGCGTTATGGCAGAAAGAAAGTCCCGTATGCCTGCGTCTGTAGCCATCATACATGATCTGTACATCATAGAATAGTGTTCCACAAAAGCGTGGTGTATTTCACTTTGGGTATGTACCATGACTCCCTGGGCATTTTGTATTAATGTCACAGGAGTAGCGGCTGTTTCTTGCCGTATCAGCCAAGACAGCAACCTACCAGGTTTGTCTCCCATATGGTGGGTGCGCGCTGAGTGTGCTGCATAATTTAAATTGCGGAGCCGGTCTAGCAATCTGGAGTGTTCTTCTCTATCGTGCTCCAGAGGCCCAGCATTGCCCTCTAACGCTTCCCCCTCTCTTCAGAGCAGGTCAGTTTCAAGGCGTGTGAGGTCTGCTTCCAACTGTCTCCGCATACCTGCCTGCACACCAAGGCAATCTCCCCTGATTACTACCTTAAACGCGTCCCATTCCACCTGAGGTGTCGTGGCTGTATCAGTATTGTCTTCAAAATATTGGGCAATGTTGGCGGCTAGTAGGCTACGAAAGGGTGCATCCAATAGCAAATTTGGTTGTAGTCGCCAGGTTGGAATTGGCGGGCGGGGGTGTTCCCATAGCATCTCTAACATATGTGGGTTATGGTCAGAGTGTGTCCTGCCCAAATAGTAAATTGCTGATATATGAGGGAGCAGCGTTTCCAAGAGCATATAACGGTCTAATCGCACATGCAAGTCGTGAGCACCAGAGTAGTAGGAATATATCCTGTTGTGGGGGTGACGGTGTCTCCAGGCATCTCTCAAGTGCCACTGTGTTGCCCAGTTAGTCAATGCCTTCATGGCATGGTATGTGTTTGTACCCGGAAGGGGTGGAAAGGAACGGTCCAGTGATACCTCAAGTACGCTATTGTAGTCTCCCCCCCATTAACATGGGAACATCCTGTCATGGCGCCAGAATATGTGATATATTGTCGAGGAAGGCAGCCTGCTCTGTGTTAGGAGCGTAAAGTGATGCCATCACAATATGCCGGCCATCTAGTGTGCCCTTAACTACAACATACCTGCCCTCCGTATCTACCAATGACTGTGTAATTTTAAGTGGAACCCCTGGCCTCACCCATATTAGCGCACCTCGCGCAAAAGCCGAGTACCCTGTGGCATACAATTGACCACGCCAGAGGCGGTGCAAGCGTTGAATTTCTGTTTTGGCCAGGTGAGTCTCTTGCAGGAGAGCTATTTGTATATGATGCCGTTTGAGGTAGGAATATATCTAATACCTGCATGACGGTGAATGCATGCCCCTCACTTTCCACGCACCAATTTTAAAGGAAGACATAAACTCTACATCGTGCTAAGCAACCATGTGTCTGTAGCGGCCCAACAGACATGTGCATTGCATATAACCTAGCATCGAACAGCTTACCTAGCATGCTGACTCGTGGCATGTTACATTGCATACATCGACATACACTAAATGATATCTCACAATAAAACCAAAACAAAAACATAATCATAAACAATTCCAAAAGGGCGAAAATGCAACTAGCAATCGTCCAAACTCTCAATGGAGATAACAGTTTAGACAATCTGGGGGGGTGAGCTGCGTATTACTCTTTGTTAGCCTACAATTTGTGTATCTAGCGTCCCAGAGGCTCCCCGTCATCAGGCAAAACACAATATAAATAAGGCAGTCTGTGTATATCAGCTCAGGAACACTCATCAAGCAAGCGGTGTATATGTGTATCCACGTGGCAGCAGCAAAGCCCGCCTCCCCGCCATGTAGCATGATGTTATCCTCAACCTCACGTGAACAATTGGAGGCACAATAACATCTAGCACAGATGGCCACATTGCTAGCAGCTGCACGCCCCCACATATACACCTCAATACCTCAAATCAAGGTCTATTCAGAGATAGGGTCTTGTAATGTTCATATTATTGTGTCTGCCGTCTGTGGGGTGACATCTGGCTGTTCAGTTGAATCTTGTGAGTTCTGCAGGCCATATATTTGCTCATCATCACTAGATAGGCCCCGTTGACCGGAGTTGGATGCGTCCTCAGTCACCAAAGAGCCGCTTATCTCTGCTACCACTTGTAGGGCATCTCGTTGTCCGCTGAGGATCAATTCTGAGTGTGAGCCTACAGTTGGTGAAGGCGGTGCCCGCATTCCTGTTGCACTACGCTCTCTTCGGCGGCGGCGAAAGGGGCCCCTTAGCTTCGGTAGTGTTGCCGTCGCAGCAGTGTCTCAACGTCTTGTAATAGTGAAGGTATCTAGCCAATCCTTTGACTCTTCTGATGTATTAAAGAAGTGCGTTTTGTCACTTGCAACCACCCGTAGGCGCACCGGGAATAGCAGGGAATATTTCAGGTCATTTTGACGAAGGCGTTTCTTTACTGCTATGAACGAGAACCTCTGACGCTGTACCTGGATAGTGTAGTCCGGAAAAAACATTATTTTATGATTGTCTATGTGGATATCTTGGAGCTTACTGGTTTCCTGTAGAATGGAATCTCGGTCTCTGTAGTTAAGGAGTCGGAGGAGTAAGGGCCTTGGGTTTGATCCTGTAGGCGGGGTCTTGCCGGGACTCTATGTGCACACTCTTTGACAAAGTGTGGTGAGAGGGACCCCTCAGGCAAGAGATCTCTGAGCCAATTTTCCATGTGTGAGGTGGGCTCCTCTCCTTCCCATCGTTCCGACACACCTACTATGCGTACATTGTTACTCCGTGCTCACCCTTCATCATCCTCGGCTCTATCTTCCAGGAACTCTACACGGTGCAATAAATCTTGCAAATGCTTATCTGTCTGAGTTACTTGCGGCTTGATGTCATTGAGCGTGGTTTCCAAGACAGTAGTGCGGTCCATTCGTTTCCGGTGATCTGCATGCAAATGAGTGAGGTCAATGGCCACCTTGTCAATTTTAGATTCCAGAGAGGTGCGAGTCTGATTGATGGTTTCTTCCAGTCGTTCCACTGCAGCGAGCACCACATCTAGCTTGTTTGCAGTTTGGTCTGGGAGTCCCGGCTTCGCCATCTTGTCCGACTTAGGCTTGGACGGTGGAGGTAGGGTCTGCGCACCTCCCGTTCCGGTCCGCGCTCGGGTGCCACCCGACATTAGTCGCAGAGTCTGTACACCTATGTTGCTCCACGTCCAGCAAGATCTCCACACAATGCCCCTAGGGCGCGGGTTTCACAGCAGGTCCCGCTTCCACGCCAACAGGCCGTGTTCAGCAGCCCCTTCATAGCTCACAGCTTCAGCGGCGGAGCCACTCCACCACGTACCAGTATCTCCTCTGCAGCATGGTCGTCACCCGTGTCTCTCAGCCACTCAGATCACATTAGGCAGTGGTGCACCACTTCATCTCAACAAGAGATCATGTGTGGTTAGCTTCGGTGGTGTAAGTCTCCACGGCCACCACCCGGGCAGCCTGTGTGTGGCGTTCCAGGTGCAGCTCGTCAGAGCAGAAATGTGCCCCTGCCAGCCGTGCAGTGGTCGCCAGAGTAGCAGCATGCGCCTCCTTGCTGCCCTAGGCTGTGGTGGGTTGGGCACCAAAACGCCCTGGTGTTTGCACGGGGACAGCTTTGGAGGCGCGCTAGCTTCATGGGCTTCAGGCAGCGGGTGGGGCAAGTATGGATTTTGTCCAAGTGTTGTCTTGCAGCCTCTATGAAGGCATCACCAGTTCGTTCCCCACTATTAGGCCGCAGGGAGAGCTCAGTATGTCCCCATTGCTCACATAAGGGAGCCTGCCAATTCAAAAACCAGCCATTAGTGTTGAGCAGGTAGCTTTGCAGGGGTAGAGCCCTCTACGCAGTGGGGACAAGGGTAATGATGTTCGCCCGAGCGGCGCCGTTGCATGTGATCTTCCTCCCTTCGCCACGGCAGCCAGCGACCAGGCCTGTGAAGTCTCACTCCGCCGCAGCCCACCGGCGGCACAACAGGGACCCCAGCCGTGCCCCACCTCACATCGGCGGGTGTATGTAGGGGCGGCGGAGGACAAACAGCTGCAGTTCTCGTTTTGACAGATGGCCATCTACCGCAATCGCGCCAGTGAGCAGACGCAGCACAGACGGCCAAGGCTACGTCCTCCTCCGCAGCTCCTCTCCGGGCAGCAGCCGGGCCAAGGGAGAACAGACTCCGGATCCGTGCGGGCAGTTTCATTAGGGCTCCGATCACACCCCACCTCACATCGACTGGCATTGACACTGCATCGGAGCGAACACCTGAAACTCTCCTCCGTCGGGTGGGATTCATCCGCTTCGGCCATGCCGTGATGGCAACGGTTATGTAGGCGATCCGGGCAGTGTCATCATTCACAGTCCACCTTCCGTGCCGCAGCAGTCAGCGAGCAGTTCAGGGCCTCACAGTCGGAATTGGGTGGATGACACAGCAGGGGCCCGACCGCATCCCGTCGCATATCGGCGAGCATTCATTCAGGTGAAGTCGCAGCCAAAGTCCGCTCCCATCGGCTCAGTATAGCTGTGCCATCTTCTACAGCCTTGTGGGTGGAGCCAAGCCCCAGGCTCGCGTAGCTGGAACTGTCCCCGCTAGGATCATACATCCGTCGCCCCCCCCAGTCGGGAGCCGCTCAGCGGGGTCCGGGCAAGCCAAAACCAGCAGCGGTGCTCTAGAGTAGAGTCCTGTTGAAGTTGCACTCAGCAAGAGCCCTCATACGTGACTGCATTCGGAGAGCCGGGCCTGTTTAGGGGAGCCTCCGGCAGAGCTCTACCCAGACACGTCTGCCTCGTAACCACGTCCCATGTGTGAATGCATCATGATGCTCACTTTTCACTCAATCTAATTGTACACTGTTGGCATTGTCAGGGGTCATGGCCAATGCTTGTCTGCACATGGCAGAGGAAGTTCTTGTGATGCACAGCATTCTTTGCCTCTCATATCTATGTTTGTAAGTGACACAACCACCACATTGCCACTACGTTGGTTGCAGTAGTCACAAATGCTGGTCTGGTGATGCTGCTCTTGTTATGTCCACATTCACCTTTTGGTCACTGTAGTGAAGGGGTGTTTGTACCCCATTACCACTATGATTCGACAATGCTGGTTTTTTGGACCCCACACTCAACTTTTGCTGACTGTAGTGATGTAGGGTTTAGACCCCATTACCACAATGATCCTGAAATGGTGTTTTTGTAACCCCACAACAACCTTTTGGGCTGGCATGTGATGTGAGTCACATTGTATGTTCACTGTCGGAATCTGGTTTGTGGCCATTTTGCACACACAAACATATGATCTTGCCAAGATGTTAAGGGGATGGTTTGCTTGATCAACCTATGAGTGGGGAGGGGAGTGGTGCAGGACATACAGCCCCCTATGAGTGGGGAGGGGAGTAGTGCAGGGCATACAGCCCCCTATGAGTGGGGAGGGGAGTGGTGCAGGACATACAGCCCCCTATGAGTGGGGAGGGGAGTGGTGCAGGACATACAGCCCCCTATGAGTAGGGAGGGGAGTGGTGCAGGACATACAGCCCCCCATGAGTTGTGGGTAGTAGTGCAGGACATACAGCCTCCTATGAGTGGGGAGGGAAGGGGTGCAGGACATAATCCCCCTATGAGTTGTGGGTAGTGGTGCAGGACATACAGCCCCCTATGAGTGGGGAAGGGAGTGGTGCAGGGCATAATCCCCCTATGAGTTGTGGGTAGTGGTGCAGGACATACAACCGTCTATGAGTGGGGAGGGGAGTGGTGGAGGACATAATCCCCCTATGAGTTGTGGGTAGTGGTGCAGGACATACAGCCCCCTATGAGTGGGGAGGGGAGTGGTGCAGGACATACAGCCCTCTATGAGTTGTGGGTAGTGGTGCAGGACATACAGCCTCCTATGAGTGGGGAGGGAAGGGGTGCAGGACATAATCCCCCTATGAGTTGTGGATAGTGGTGCAGGACATACAGCCCCCTATGAGTGGGGAAGGGAGTGGTGCAGGGCATAATCCCCCTATGAGTTGTGGGTAGTGGTGCAGGACATACAACCCTCTATGAGTGGGGAGGGGAGTGGTGGAGGACATAATCCCCCTATGAGTTGTGGGTAGTGGTGCAGGACATACAGCCCCTATGAGTGGGGAGGGGAGTGGTGCAGGACATACAGCCCCCTATGAGTGGGGAGGGGAGTGCTGCAGGACATACAGCCCCCTATGAGTGGGGAGGGGAGTGGTGCAGGACATACATCCTGCTATGAGTGGGGTGGGGAGTGGTGCAGGGCATAATCCCCCTATGAGTTGTGGGTAGTGGTGCAGGACATACAGCCCCCTATGAGTGGGGAGGGGAGTGGTGCAGGACATACAGCCCCTATGAGTGGGGAGGGGAGTGGTGCAGGACATACAGCCCCCTATGAGTGGGGAGGGGAGTGGTGCAGGGCATAATTCCCCTATGAGTTGTGGGTAGTGATGCAGGACATACAGCCCCCTATGAGTGGGGAGGGGAGTGGTGCTGGACATACAGCCCCCTATGAATGGGGAGGGGAGTGGTGCAGGACATACAGTCCCCTATGAGTGGGGAGGGGAGTGGTGATGGGCACCTCCCTAGGTGTGGTGACTGCTGCTAGTGGGGACCATGCTACCCCTGTGGTTTTGCTGTTGCTGGTGGAAGGGATTTCACCCCCCCATGTGTGTAGCATTTCATGTGTTTGTGACGTTAATTTGTGAGGGTGTCGGACTGAGCGTCTGCGTTTTGCGATTCTGTTCCTGATCCGTTCATTGATGTACAGTACTGGGATGACCTGCGCGATGGGATTCATCGTTGGTTCAGCTCATACTTGCTGCTTGTTGCTCCATCTCGTACACGTTGAGAATTGGTCCGTCTCGTAGCCGTGGATCGTGTTGTGGCGTGAATTGGACCTGATATGCAGCTCTCCCAGATGCTGTGACGTGTTGCTAGTGGCGACCCATCTGGCACGTAGGATTTGCGCATCGTATTGTCCGGCCAGGAACTGCTTCCGTGCAACTCGAATCGTTGTTCGGAGGTACGGCTTGTGCGGGAAATGCTGCTGGAATCGCAGCCTATGTGTCAGATGGAATTGTTTCAGTTATGCACATCGTACTTCGTTGCCCGGATGGACTGGCTCCCGGGAAGAGTTGGTCGCAAGGAAAGGCTACGGACAGCTCTCGAAGGGCTGTCCGACCCGGATCGGAATCGGCCCGAGAGAGTGAAAATCGGGACAAACGAGTTTATCTTTGCTAGCAGGCTAGAACGGCCCTCATTACAAGTTCATGGCTAAATGCCAATCACTTCACAAGAAACTCTGTGAGCACAACACCTAGAGCCACTAACATACTTGATAAAAAAGGAAGCCCTCTTTTTTTACTCTTTTCACACTAATCATCTAAATCATTTCCATATGATACATTTAATATGCACCTCATTTGGTTTTGTGCGGAACAGCACATTTTCAGGAGAGCAGGAACCTGCATGTCTCCATCCATTTCAAAACATTAAATAAGACTCATGCCGTTTAGACTGTTGTATTTGCTCTTATTTACCAGAAAATGGCAGTTCAGGATATAATTTAGTATCTTATTTCTTAACTTTGAAAGATACATTGCAGCAATCAAGTCTGTACATGAGGCATACATGCAATCACACACGCACTCACATTGCATGCCCACACAGATGCAAACACAAACATGAGCACAGAGAACTGCTGTGGAAGATAAGGGCACACACACATACACTCACACAAACAAAACAAAAGCATACAGGTGCCCAAACACATGCACATCCACATAATGCATGCCCTCACAAATGCACCCACAAACACGCACACATGCAAACACACAGAAACGAGCCATGAAAGACAAAGGAACACGCACTGAAGCTTACAGAAACAAGCAAAGGCAGGTGTTTGCAGCCCTGCCAAGTGCCACGCATCACGCGTGATCCTAACGCATTTGAAGGCAAGTCCCCGCATCACCGCATTAAAAATAATCATCATGCATTATTGCGCTTCCTCGGTGTCAAGCAGGAGCACTGCAATATAGTAATTCGCATTGTCTGTCTGAGCAAAGCTGGCAGTGCCGGTTTGTGCTGCTCGCGGCTTGGGGGCAGACTCAGCTGCGCTCCGCTCTGGATACATTTTACCTGGTCCCAACATTCTGATTCACGTGACCCAACGTCATGAGAGTGACTGTAAGGATTTATCCAAAGACTGTGCAGCCACGAGGGGACACGTAAAGGCGGGCCACAAGCGGGCAAGCTGGTGACACTGACCTGAGAAGTTCGAGGTGTTCACTGTTTTATGCTCAGCCCTCTTTCCTTCAGGTCGGATGACTGTTCTGACTGAGAGCAGTGACACAGCGGCAGCCGAGCCCGCACAACAACTAACTGTGCAGCAGGGACAGTGGTTCAGTGTAACCCCTAAGGTAATCAATGTCAGGGACAGTTCAGTTTACATTTCACATTTAACTAAATATTGTATTACCTTGAATGCGGACAGCAGCTTTCACCATTCCACAAGTGTCCCGGGCTCCAGTCTGGCACTTAAATCCACATTACCTTCACACAAAAGGATTATTCCCATCCATTCCCCAAAGCTTTAATAAATTACACTAAATTATAGAAAAGATTAATGACAAACTCCAGCAAGCATCAGTCGAGGGGAGGGGAGACGCGAGAGTGTAAATATGGGAACGAGGCTAGGGATCCTTAGTTCCTACATGTTTATTATTTTATTTACCCCAACAAACACGAATGAAGCAACTATGAATGATGTCACTATTACACGTAAGATTGACATTTAACCAACGGGAGGGTTTTTGTTTAGGTTATCGAGGGCTGTATTGTGATAAATTTACACCAGTGCAAAAACAACATAGCATACATTTCCACCACTGGCAAAAAGGATGTGCACCAATGCCCTTCTGGTGCTGCCGTACTACCCTATAAGTCTGCCCGACCCTGGCACCCAAAAGAAAAGCAAAGTAGTATTCGATGGCGGCCACAATCTTTAATATGTTACAAGTTCCGATTGCATAACGCGCCTGCCTGTTGCAGCAAAAAATGTCTGCTTCCTGTGAGTGCATGTAAATCAGAGCCACTTTGCCCAGCTTTGGTCGTGCAGGCAGCATTTCCTCCCCCAATTATCTTCTCTCTCTAATAGAGCAGCCTCCTACAAGCTGCTAAGCTGTATGAGCTGTGAGTTCGTTCTTGTCTATTTTGCATGTTTCACTTGTGTTACGCAAAATACTACTTTTGTTAAGTGGGCTGAATGTAATAATTGAGTTGACATTACTATTGTGCAATATTTTTGATTGCTTACAAAGCGATGGAAACTCAATCTGAGCAAAAAGTGGACTTCTTGAACTAGCGTCGGAATAGAATTTTTCATGAATTTGGTAAAATTATTTAAAGGACACAAAAACTTCGAGTTTGAGTAAGAATGTAAGTGAACACAGGCACAGTGAATGAGCAGAAGTGTTTAATTGTAATGCTTTTAGGGTGACAGGCCATAGTTAATTTGCATAATAGCTTTCACTCAACATTCCAAACAAAAGCTAGCATAGAAATTGACCTTTTATACAGCTGTGAATATTGTGTACGACTATGCTTATCACTCTGGTACTGTTTCTCATACTATACAAGTTTATAATTCCTTCTTGTTGTATGTAAGTTCTTCTTTGTGACTGTTACTTAACCTATGCATTTTTGCGTGCATCACTATGCTACTATCCCTGAAATTGTGATAGTCGGGTATTCTCACTGGGCGTCATAATTTAATGTCTGTCAGGGGCCCGTAGAGGTTTTCACTGCTCAAATGGGAGTAATTTCTGATTTTTACTTGTTTTTCATGTTTTCAGAGATTAATTTTGCACGTGAGAAAGTGTCCCTCATAGTCATTGAATTGTCACTCATAATGACACTAAAATTATTAAAATTTCACACATAGCAATTTGAAACCTTGCCAGCTATGTGCTTGAACTAAAGTAAGTAGATATACAAACATGTGTGCCCTCCACAGCTCACGATGAAAGTGGCACAAAGGCATACATGATTTTCCTAAGAAACACATGTGATCACATACCAGACATATTAGCGCACATAAACTTGAATAACATTTCAATAAAGATTTTACTGTAAATCACTTTTTAATCGTGCTTCCTAAAAGAACTCTGCATCTGGGAACGTAATTGTTTAGCCAGCAGTTGGAAATGGCCCAGAAAAGAATTGTAATATGAGCTAATTTCAGAACCATTAATTATTTTCTCTCCTGTCTCCAAGACGTAAGGGATTCAATGGCTGTTTAAGAAGCACCTAACTGCAATGCGTGCATTTCTATCTGCAGCTCTGCTCGGCGCGCTGCTCCTTCTGCCTGCTTGAGCCGAGGTTCCTCTCTCCTGGGGTGGGCGGGGCTGCTGGGGGCTCGTCCAAGCTGCCCAAAAGGCAGTACGTCCGGAGGATGCCGAAGAGCAGGGGATACCAGCTCTCGAGGGGATACCAGATATTACACAACACCGGCCCTCTTCTCCCTGGCCTGCTGCTTTGTTTGTGTGTCAGTGCACGCTCTCCTTTACTATGCGGTTTAGATCAGGGCCTTGCTGCTTGAAACCATCCCATATTGTTTCATTTAAATGCTGAGTTCCCTTTCCAGATTCGCAATTGAACCTTCAATGTTATCATCTTAAGCAATGTTATATGTTATGTTATGTAAAGAAGTAATCGTGAAACACATCACTGTCATCCTCACCGCTTGAGGGCTTGGGACCTTACCCATGGGGACATGTGTGTGCTGGAGATATGTTGAGACATCGGCGTTTCTTTATTGACTATGATGTCGCCTGTGCCTCTTCAAAGAACGTTGGAAGATTTCAGCTTTCAAAAGTCTCTTGAACTTGAAGTGGCTTTTTTCAGTAATTGCTTCTGTCAGTTTATTGCAAAGTCCATGATCCCTGTATTCCACAGTGCATTACCCTGCTTTGATTTTCAGTGGCTGACATATATGGTTTATATGGCTAATTATGCAACACCTGCAATACATTTTTGTTAAACATACATAAGCAGATTTCTGTAGCATAGTATTGGTTCATTATTTTGTAATTTTTATACTTTAGCGCTTGTGCTTTTGTTGTGTTTCCCCTTATGCTTTTGCGGCTGTTCAAAGACATTGTGCTTCTCCTTTATATTTAAATACTTACTTACGTCGGAAAAGGCCAAGATAGTTTGTGTGCACATTTAAAAGTTTTACCCACCTCCTCCCTCCTCCCTCCCGTCTATGCCTGCACCGCCCACAAATCACTCTCTCCCCCGTCACTACTTTTAACCACCCTTTGGCCTTTGATGCCCGCAATTCGTTGTCATCGGTGTTTCTAACTGGCCTCCCCCCAGGATCGGTTCAGAGTCTCTGTGCAGACATGTTCACAGAGTCGAAGCGCTTTGATGTTTTTTAGCCTCACTCGGCCTGCATCTCGAGACTCAAATGTGGTCACCCGAATGTGCATGTTGAAGATCCTAACAGTGCATATTTCCATGAGAATGCTTAGCACTACATAGCCGCCCTAGATGCGAATTCACAGTGCTGGCACAACTGATTAATAACAATGTGCGCTAATATGCTCATTCAATGCAAAGGGCTAACGTGTTATGTATACGTTTTATACAGCGCCACCCATTTGCAGCCCAGCGCCTCGGCGTACCCACAAATTTACATTGTGGTTTAAGGAGAAATCTGGATCCATGTCGACACTCCCAGTTACTGTCCTCAGTAGTGATCCATGACTGAAAGTTCTCAAAACACGTAATCCTATAAAAAAAAGAAAAAAATCCCTGCACCCCAGTTTTCAAAAAGTGCACCTTGCACAGACCTTTCTCGGGAAACTCTTCAGGAACATGCCTCTTTCCTGTCCTACAATTATCTTATGAAAACACACTGGTTCTGGCACTCCTTGCTGCAGCTGCATAACACCCTTTCTGTCTGCACAGGATTGTCTGTCAATGAGATCTATAAAGCTTGTCTTACGTGAGCTTACGTGTAACACTGCTCCAGAACTAACCAGTTTCCCGTGCCTGATGCTCTACATGCGCCTTTGCCTCAAGTGCAACCATCCTCCACATATGCCAATAGTTATGGCTAAACACTTATAAGGTCCCAAAGGCGAGACCTATTGGCTATGCCAATGCTTGTTTCTCAGCCCCCACTTGACAAATCACCCCCAAACTTTCAGGATAGGAGCTGACCTGGATAGACGTTTTTTTGGTCGAATTTTGGAAAGATTCGTCAAACGTATCAAGTACCTCCTAAATCAAGAATCAAGTTTGGAAAAACATGTGCTCCCTGGACAGATACCTTCTCAAGAGACAAGGAATATCTATCCTTGATTGTGATCCAATTTAAGACTTGCTCAGTATTTCTTGAGTACAAAGAAAAAGAGGTGTCCCAGATGAAGATTGCACAATCAAAGCATTTTGCAAACATTGCTGTGGATAATTCTCCTTATCTTTCTCAGCTAAAGAATCAATGTGAAAAAAGGAAAAGTAGTGCTAGATTCAATTGGTATTGCTCAATCATATTGTCTCTGAGGTTAGGCTTAGAACAAATTAAAGAAAGAGCATGATTTTTCTGTGGCACTTAAAAAAGGTTAACCACTATCAAATAGGAAGTGTCTTTTATATCTTCACTCAGCATCCATCACAATGAAAGGGAGGAGCTGGCTTAGGTGCAGCCTGAGTGAGACAGAGGGGAGCTGTCCTGGTCAGCCAGGACAACCACGGAACTGTTGTTCCAAGCTACAGCATAAAGGTATTTGGTAGAGAAGGGTAATGGCCAGGTGTGCAGGGCCCACATCTCCAGGTGTGATCTATGACTTGTGCCATTCGACCTCATTCATTGTGGCATGACCACTGGGTGGGAACAAGCTGTCAGACTGGCTGGCATTCACTCTGCTGGGCAGCCTCCACAAAAGACAGACCCTCAAGTCAAACAGTCCTGTTGGGGGTGGAAGGTCTTTGCCTGCAATAAAAGCTGAGGCTGGCCAAGTAGGGTATTTTTAAATTGGCCAAGTGTGACCAATCGTTCAAAGTATGGTGCTGGCAAAATACCCCCAAGCATGCTGCCCTGCACTGGAATGCCAGCTCTGCATCTCTGCCTGCTCTTCGGGAAGGAAGGCTCTGAAGAAAAGTCCTGTTGGATAGTATTGAAAAGCAGCCTCAGACCGTGGGCTCAGACTCATAGGGCAGGCCAGCACAGGCCCTAGCTGCAGCAGAGGAGGACAACCAGATGAGAAGGGGGTACCTAGCACCTTGTCCCCACTAATCTGGTAGAAGGCTACCTACCTTTCTTGTAATCTATGCACAAAGAGTTACAGAGGAGGACATTCAAGAGATCATGGCCAACCTTCTGGAGCCCTGGCTGGACTTGAACAATCAAATGTGCCCTTATATGGTCTTACAGGGCAGCCCAGCCATCTAGGCACACCACCCATTCCTATGGCATGTGCGATCAGATGGCTGGGCTAAAAGCAACCAGATGACTGGGCTTAAAGGATGCCCATCTGTTCTCACCGTGTTTTAGAACTGTCAGCCTTAGGGTGGTTTTCTCCCACATTTTTCACCTTTCTCCTCCATATTTACTGGTTCCATTTTTGTTGGCCATAGAACTCTGTGCATATTACCACTGCTAATCAGTGTAAAAGTGCAAGTGCTCCCTCCTTAAAACATGGTAACATTGGCTTATCCCCAATTTGCATATTTAATTTACTTATAAGTCCCTAGTAAAGTTCACTACATGTGCCCAGGGCCTGTAAATTAAATGGTACTAGTAGGCATGCAGCACTTTTGCCACCCACTTAAGTAGACTTACACACCTGTCTCAGGCCTGCCATTGCAGCCCGTATGTGAAGTTTTTAACTGCCATTTCAACCTGGCAAAATAAACCTTTTGTCAGGCTTAAATCTGCCTTTTTAATACATATAGGTCACCCCAGAGTAGGCTCTAAACAGCCTAAGAGGCAGGGTCTAATGTATTTATAAAGTAGGACATGTAAATGTAAATTTCACATGACCTGGTAGTGAAATCTTTGAAAATGAGCTTTTCCTTACTGCAAGGCCTGCTTCTCCTATAGGCTAATATTGGATTTGCCTTGTTATATTTAATAAGCTCTAACTTCTAAATGAGAACAGGTAAACAGTTCATGTTTGGTGTCTTTGGAACTGTAATGAAAAATCCTCTTTTATGATAAAGATAGATTGTTGGTTGCAATTTTGAAAATATCACATTTGGAATGTTGTTATTTTTCTACCTTAGCCATTATAGTGCCTTGAGCCTTTCTCTGGCTTATATGGCCGGATGTATTTAGCAGTTGGCCTTTGTGTATTACTTTTAAACAGCCAAGTACAATAAAGAGCTTAGGTGTGCCTGCAAGGGCCATCACTGGCAGGATGGAAGGAGAGAGTTAAAAAAAAAAAAGTTTTATATAGCGCTACCTCGACCGGAAGGTATCAGAGTGCTCTACATGAGTACCAGTTGGGTTACATTCATTTTGTGAGATTAAGTGATTTACCCTGAATCACAGGATGTTGAGCGTCCCTGCCGAGACTTGAAACTGGTTCCCCAGCTTTGAAGTTGACTGCTCTAGCCGTTAGGCCACATACACCTAAATAGGTGGTGTCCTGCATTCACACAAAGGATTGCATATCCCCTGTAGTTGGTCTGGAGCCAGAGCATGGGAGGCAGGAAACCTTTGCACTTCAAAGGGAAACCTCTAGAAGCTTCACCCCAGTTCAAAGGAGGTACCAGGTACAAATATTGGACCTTAGACACCAAATCTTCACTACACTCCTGAACCTGTGGATCCTACCGATGAAGGACTGCTGTGTTTGACAAGCAAGACAAGCTTGAGCAGCTCTGACCCAGGGTCCAGCTAGAGATTCTCACCTCAGGCAGACAGGGGAGGCCTTCCTGGTACTGTGGCACCCCGTCGTAGGCACTTGAAGCATGACGGGCCTGTGTATGGACCCCAGGTCTTGGTGTCCTCACTATTCAGCCATCAGTCCACAATCCAGTCTAGTAACCTATGCACACCGAGAGACATTCAAGAGAATGTATCTGGCCTCCTGTTGCCTTGACTGGGCTTGAATCTTCAAATTAGCCCTCATTGGGACCTCCAGGGCAGTTTTTCCTCTTTTATACACTTAGCAACATGCCGGGCCAGAGAATGGAGCCCAGGGCTGGGACTTCCACACTAGGGCATGCCTGTGCTTTGATATAGGGACCAGTCAGAGCTTCTTAACCAGGAAATCAGGGGAGATCTTTCCGGGCATGTGGAACCCCATCCCAGGCAGTTTGTGACACAGCAGTTAGCAAAAAGGAGTTCAAGGTCAAGGACTTTCACCTCAGTGTCCTCCGGAGTTCTATTGCAGGTCCTGGTCAGAGATTCTTAGCCCCGGCTGGGTTCGGAGACATTCCAGAGCCTGTAGGACCCCATCCTGGGCACTTCAGGATATGGTGGGCAAGAGAACGGAACCCAGGGTTGGGTCCTGGACCAGGACCTGGTCAGAGCGTCTGAACCCATGCAGACAGGGGAGGCCTTTCCGGTCCTGCAGGAACCTATCTCAGGCACTTTGTGACAAGTTGGGCCGGTGAATGGACCCTAAGTCCAATGTTCCTCACCCGTCACCCATCAGCACACGACCCATTCTTGTAATCCTTGCACCGAGTGACAGAGGTTCAACATTCAAGATAATATATGTGGCCTCCTGGAGCACAGCCTGTGCTTGATGCTTCAAATGAGCCCTCATTGGGACTTCCAGGGCATATTGGAATTCTGAACACAGCAACGTGTGAAGGAAGTAACATGTTTTGCTTATTTATCTTAAGTACAAAATGTCACCAGTGATGTTAGCATAGCACATTTCACTCAATCATATATACATGGTAAATGACATGTAATATTAATTTCAGACAACCCTACTCTGAACATACCAAGTGGTTTCTAGGTTAAGCACTTTGGAGATCTTTTCGGTTACACACACTCCTATCCTAGAGAAACCGCCTCCCTGGGGAACCACATAAAAAAAAATATTGAGCAAGGCTCCATGAGACAGCTCAGTTGGATAACATTGTTCTGCTTGCATAAAATATTTGTAAACATTTGCCATCAAAGGCTAGAATCCCCATGTCACTATACAGCCTATGGAAAGCTGTACTGACTGTGCTCTTCATGGGAACAGTCCATCCCGAACTGCCAGGCCAAGACCTTCTCCTGAAGGGACCAAAAGCAATTTCAGACTGGTTTGTTGCTGTAATTGTCTTCTTTTTGACTGGCCTTCATTGAATGACTCGACAACATTCCTTATTATGGAATGCATTTGGTGCATCTGCAATTGCCTGGGTCCTGAAAACAGCAGTGAAGGGCACTGCTTATTGGTCATCCGACTGCATTGATTCAGTCAGAAACAATGAATGGCAGTGGCAACTTACTACAAAGAGAACGGTAGGTACTTAGAAACCAGGCAAAATACTATTAGACACTGAGGTAATAATATGTTTGCATCATTTTTTTTAAGACATGTATCTGCTATTCTAAAGAATTGGAAATAGTTATGTTAAATTGTGATAAATATATTGCACACGTGTGACATCTAGGGTGTGTGTCCGCCAATCAATAACAAGAGACATACAACAAAATATATTAAAAGAAAAGTGACTAATATTCATTGTAACGATCAATCACTTCATGTGGACAATATATATTCTGTTTTGTTATGGTATGCCCACTTGACTGTGGCTAGGATGATCTTTTAACTTACGAACATATTCGGTGAAATGAGTTTGTCAATTGTACAGCTAAACGTAAAGGATACCTGTCCGGATGACATAAACTGACTGGCATGTCTTAATTTGAGTCAAAGTGGTATTTCACAGTTTATTGTACATTGTAAGTGTGTGATATTTGCTCTATTTGTTTTAGTAACGACCATACCTGCATCTACTTCCTGATCTCCCGAAGCACCTCCGGGAGCGACGCCTTGCTTTTACGAGACTGCCTGTCTCTTTTAACTTTGTATTCTTGCCAGCACTGGTGCCTTCCGCGCTCCTACCTTAGCGCCCCTGGATCGCAGCCTCGTCCCTCGCCCGCGCCCCAGACCGCCGCTGCTGACCGCCCCCTCCTCACCTGGTTCCCGGTGCGAGACGGGCTGGCTCTTCCATCTTGGGCGGGTCTGGGTGCCGCGTTGCAGCTCTCTGGCTCCTCCCCCCGGCAAAGTACTTCTGGCTGACGGCTGACAGCACGCCCAGCCCTGCATCTACTTCCTGATCTCCCGAAGCACCTCCGGGAGCGACGCCTTGCTTTTATGAGACTGCCTGTCTCTTTTAACTTTGTATTCTTGCCAGCACTGGTGCCTTCTGCGCTCCTACCTTAGCGCCCCTGGATCGCGGCCTCGTCCCTCGCCCGCGCCCCAGACCGCCGCTGCTGACCGCCCCCTCCTCACCTGGTTCCCGGTGCGAGACGGGCTGGTTCTTCCATCTTGGGCGGGTCTGGGTGCCGCGTTGCAGCTCTCTGGCTCCTCCCCCCCGGCAAAGTACTTCTGGCTGACGGCTGACAGCACGCCCAGCCCTGCATCTACTTCCTGATCTCCCGAAGCACCTCCGGGAGCGACGCCTTGCTTTTACGAGACTGCCTGTCTCTTTTAACTTTGTATTCTTGCCAGCACTGGTGCCTTCCGCGCTCCTACCTTAGCGCCCCTGGATCGCTGCCTCGTCCCTCGCCCGCGCCCCAGACCGCCGCTGCTGACCGCCCCCTCCTCACCTGGTTCCCGGTGCGAGACGGGCTGGTTCTTCCATCTTGGGCGGGTCTGGGTGCCGTGTTGCAGCTCTCTGGCTCCTCCCTCCCCGCCACGCCCACTGACCATCCCCCCTCATGTGTCCCTATAACATGGCCTCCCACCCTCGGCAGCGCAGCGGACGAGCGCAGCGGGCGCGACGAAGGCGCGCCGAAGTTGCGCCTAAGTTATGCCCGTCTGCGCCCGTCCGCGACGGGCCGGAACCAGTGGCCACATACCCTGCTCCTCACTTGGTCTATACTGCAGCTCAACTCACTGCTCTGTCGTCCTCCCTCCCTCCTCCTCTGTCGTTACTCCAACATTTGGATTCCCATGGCATCGTCTCCTCTCCCCCCTCCCACCCTGTACCCATCACTCTTTGCCCCATTCCCCGCTCCTCCGACTCCCTTCCTACCCCTCGTTCCCTTCCCGTTCCCACTCTCGCCTCCGCCTACCTTCTTAACACCCGTTCGGCAGTCAAACACCAATCAGCACTTTTCAACCTTCTGTCCTCGGATTCCCCCGACTTTCTGTTTCTGACTGAAACCTGGTTTTCCTTTGACTCCCTACCTGATCTTTTGGCTATCCTCCCCGATTCCTATTATGCGCTTCGAGCTGACCGCCCGGCTGGCAAGGTTGGGGGTGGCGTGGCGATGATCGTTAGGTCATCTCTTAAATTTCAACTTCTTACCTACCCTCCCATACCCAACGTTGACTACTTGGTGGCCCGCTCACTTAACCTTTCTGCCCCTCTTACTGTTGTTCTTGTATATCGTCCCCCCCAATCCATGCCCTCTTTTGTTGCTTCCCTTCAGGACTTATTGGCCACTTTGGTGGTCAATAACTCCTCTGTTCTCCTGTTCGGCGATTTTAATTTTTGGCCGGGAGACATTAGGAAAGACTCTCACTCCAAAGATTTCTCCGCCACTCTCCACTGCTTGAACTTTATATCTCATGTCACAGCTCCCACCCATGTTCAAGGACACATTTTGGACCAAATTTGGTCTACACGCTCGGTTATTTCATCCCCTTCTATTCTTCCTTGTGTCTGGTCGGACCACTCCATCATTTCCTTTTCTATTCACTTGGGTGCGGTTGACAAGCTTTCTTTTCCTAAAAACCGTGTAGCCCGGAACTGGAATCAGGTTGACCTTGATTCCCTCTCTCTCACTTTGGCTTCTTCTGCCCCGGCCCTTAATGATTTCCCTTTAGAATCCCAGGCCGAGCTTGTTAACTCCTGGCTTTCTTCCTCCTGTGACCTAGTTGCTCCGCTTAGCAAGATCAAAGCGGTTCGTCCCTATGACGCGCACAAATGGTTTTCCCCAGAGTTAAAAGCACTTAAACTCGACCTCAGGAGGGCGGAACGCCATTGGAGACGGAATTACAACTCCTCTCTGCGTGTCAAATACAAATCACTCCTTAACGTATACAAAAAGGCGATCTTAGTGGCAAAAACCTCTTACTTTACTGAGAGAGTGGCTCTTGCCGCCAATAAATCTCAGGAAATTTTTTCCCTGGTCCACAACCTTGCCACTTCTGACCGCTCCACCCCCAGTCTTCTTCCCTCACAGTCCCTCTGCTCATCACTCAACGATTTCTTCATAGACAAGATCCTGAAGATTAAAGCCAACATTCCCGCGGTGGCCCAACCTAGCTCTACCTGTCTTTCCTCCCCCCCTCGTTCTTACTTTGCCTCTTTTCCTTCCATTTCTCTTGAATTATTTTTTAAACTCCTAGCTAAAGTTAGGTCTGGTTCTCCTGCGGACTGCGCGCCAGCTCGCATCCTCAAAGTTCTCTTCACCAACTGCCCCGCCCCTCCTCTTGCCTTTCTCAACTCTTCTTTGGTCTCTGGTTTAGTTCCTTCTTCTTTCAAATCTGCCATAGTCCTTCCCATCTTAAAAAAAACTGGTCTGGATCCCTCTCTTCCTTCTAATTTTCGTCCTATTTCCCTTCTTCCCTACCTTGGTAAAATCCTGGAAGCCCACGTCACCTCCTGCCTCTCCACTTACGTTGAGGAGAACGGCCTATTGGCATCCCATCAGGCGGGCTTCCGCCCGGGCCACTCTACGGAGTCGGTGGTCCTCGCGGTTCTGGACGAACTAAAGGGAAAAGCCGATCTTAACCTTCCCCAAGCTTTGGTTCTCCTCGATCTATCCGCTGCGTTTGACACGGTCGACCATTCCATCCTTCTCGACCGTGTCAGATCAGCGGGTATCCAGGGCGCAGCCTTTTCTTGGCTTGCGTCCTTTCTCCGTGAGAGATCCCAGGCGGTCCATCTTTCCGGCTTTTCCACCCCCTCTCGCCCGGTCACTTGTGGGGTTCCCCAGGGCTCTTCTCTTTCTCCCCTTCTTTTCAATCTCTATATTCAACCTCTTATCACATCTCTCCTTCAGCTGGGGGTCTCTGTGTACAACTACGCAGATGACCTTCAACTCATCTTCGATCTGTCTTCTTCTCCTGATTCTCTTCCTAAGTTCTGCCCCACTTTAGTCTTTATTTCTGAGTGGATGAGTGCTAATCACCTGAAACTCAATCCGGACAAGACGGAGCTTGTCCTCACTGGTGGTCCCACTAACCCCTGGTCCCCCGCTCATTGGCCCCCTTCTTTCGGTCCCCCCCCCTTCCTGTTGCCTCTGTCCGTACTCTTGGTATCAAAGTCAGTCATGACCTTTCAATGCACAACCAGATCAGCTCCGTTGTTTCCTCCTGCTTCTTGTCCCTCCGTCTTATTCGGAAGATCTCACGGTTCTTTTCTACTGACGCTCTTAAAACCATAGTCGTGGCCCTTGTCACCTCTCGCCTCGACTATGGAAATGGCCTATATGTGGGTATTCCTGCCTCTGAATCCCGCAGACTTCAGGCCATCCAAAATCAAGCTGCCCGACTTATTCTTTCCCTCCCTAAATCCTCTCACATCACTCCTGCGCTCAAGTCCCTTCACTGGCTCCCTGTCCGCTTTAGATCCTTTTTCAAATTGGCCTGCCTAGCCTTTCAGGCTCACTCCCGTTCTGCTCCGCTTTTCATCACTTCTCTTATCTCCTCTTATGCCCCTTGTCGCACTCTCCGTTCTTCCTCTATGTCTCTTTTGCACATCCCCCGTTTTCGTAAATCCAGATCGGGTGGCACGCGGTTCTCAGTCCTGGCCCCTCAGTTCTGGAATAGTCTTCCCCTTTCTATTCGTTCTATTCCCATCTATTCTCACTTCCGTAAGGCCCTCAAAACTTTTCTTTTCTCCCAGGCGTTCCCCTCCTAGTCCTTCGAGCTGATCCAGGGAGTTCTGACTCAGGTCCCTAGCGCCAGGAAGCCGCTTGGCCACAGTGCGCTTTATCAAATACCTTTTTTCATTTCATTTCATTTCATTCCATACTTTGTCTGCATAAACAACATTTGAAAATGTATTTTTCTGCTGCTAAAACGGCAATTCCCATTACAAAAAAAAGTGGAACTAAATAACACACCCTCATAACCCTAAATTCGGTGCTTATTAACTCCTAACATTTTAGATAAAATGACAATAATTGAACAGAGGTATTTTGCTAAATATTCACGTGTATGTGTAACATGAACATACCCACTATGAAGAAAAATACATTATGCTGCAGATTGACACCCTAACGGTGTATCCCTTACACAAACAAAACAAGAAAGAATCTCCCGACACCCTCATTGTTTATTCAATGTCTATTTAAATTGCCAGCTATAAGCACCTTTCGATGAAAAAACTCTTCAATAATGACTATGTATTATTCTTTTTGCCCTGAGTTTACCTTTCGCACTCCGCACATGGTTTCCTGGCTTGAATAAAATCACTGCAGTAAAGTATGTCACTATTCTGCTCAATTATTCAAGAGACAAAAAGCTTCGAAAAACCTCAGATAAGTGTGTCCCAATTTAAAGATTTGTTCTTGTTTATGTGCCCTTGTTTTAAGAGCCACGACAAAAGCCCTGAGCAACACATCCACCAATCAGAAATGCAAGTCTACAAAATGTTACTGAGGCGCAGATAACATAAATTGAAGTGAACACCCTGTAAAACATCCCATTGATTAAATAAATAATAAATATATATTGCACTGGTCCCTTGAATCACAGCCAATGTGCTTAACATGACTTAAAAGCTATGGATCTGATGACTGGGACTGCGAGCCAGATGTAGGAAAGGCAGGTTACAAATAGAGGGGCATATTTATCATGGTTTTGCATCACCCTTGCGCCAAACCAGGGGGTGCAAGGCTGTCGCCGAACCAAAAATGAGATTTACCAAGCCACGCAAGGCCACCTTGGTTGGTGCTGTGTGGCTTGATAAATCTAGAGCAACACAAGGCTACTGATGGAGCAGGCAAAACAACATTTTGTATACCTCCTCTAATTTGCATGTAATTAATTACGTAATCATTCTAACAATAATTTACATAATATGTTTGGAGTGGAAATTTATAAATCAACCTTTGCACCTTGATAAACACGAGATACATGTGGGACTAAAATGCTACTTGCATGGCAGAACTATTAATTAATTAACTATGGTACGCAAACTAACCTTAGATTGTAGTGAAATAGTAACATTGCATGATTTATGTTGCTTTGTGATTGTTTGTACTTTAAAATCATCAAATGGGGAGGAGGAGCCTAGCGCGCAACCAAGATGGCCGCGTAGGTGCGAGGCTCCCGAGGACCTCCGCGACCTCCTATCACTATCCTGAACATATCCTGTCCCAGATGAGGGGACTGTGTTGGTGAGCCCGAGCTGAGGTGGCGCTCGTTTTCCGCTTCCAAATCGGACCTCGGACACCGACTTTACCACCGATTGAGGTTTGCGGCCTTCTCCTAGCCGAACCCCGGATTTGCGTTGTGGGGCGATCCAGTGACGAAGTGAATAACTGCGGCGGGCAGGGCTTGGTGGCTCGCGGAACCCGCACTTTCACTTTCGCTTTCGTACCCTCCTTGCTGCCTATGCGAGGTTGGGTCACGGGGCTTTGTGTGTTGGTGTGGCCTCTCTGGGGGACCCCGCCTGCCCGCCGGCTGTGATCCGCCCCGCAGATCTGGGGTGGCACCCCCCCGGAGCCCGTGGACCGGCTTGCCTGCCCTTCGCGACGTGGCTGGTGCGATCGGGAGACTGGGACCATGGCCACGAAACAAGATGGCGATCGGGCAAAGGTAAAATCGACCCGGCGTGGCGCAGCCCAACAGTCCAACAGCATGGATCGCTATACCCTCCAGAAGGGGTCTCCTGAGGTGCCACGCAAGTCCCCTGAGGGCCCTACTGATGCCCCCGATCTGCCCACGGATCTGACTCTGCGGGATGTCATGGGCGCCATCGCCGAGATGAAGGCCTCTGTGGGCCAGCGTTTTGACACACTGGCGCAGAAGATCGACTCGGTCCTCGTAGATGTTGGCCTGATAAGGGCCGATCTCTCCAAGACCAACGACCGAGTTGATTCTTTGGCCCACACCGCATCGGGCCTTACGACAGATGTGGCGGCCCTGCAAACGGAGGTGCGCCGGCTTGCTCGGGCGAGTGCGCTGATGGATCGTCGCCTGGAGGACTCCGAGAGTCGGGCCCGGCGTAACAACATCCGTATCATCGGGGTGCCTGAGGGACGCGAGGAAGCGGCGGCGGACCTTTTCGTGGAAGACCTGATCGTCACCCATCTCCAGCCACGGGGGCTGAGTAAATTCTTTGCTGTGGAGAGAGCCCACAGGGTTCCCGGGGGAAGGCCTAAGGTCGGAGCCGCTCCGAGACCTCTCATCGCCCGGATTTTTAATTTTCGGGACAGAGACGCTATCCTGCAATCCTCCAGACTACAGGGACCGATTAGACTTGATAATATGGATATTAATTCTTATCCTGATTTCACCCCTGCGGTCCAGAAGCAGAGACTGAGCTTCCTTGGTGTCAAGCGCCGTCTTCGGGACCTAAACATCAAGTACGCCATGCTCTTCCCAGCTAAGCTGCGAGTAGAGGTGGAAGGTCGCACACACTTTTTTGATCGTCCCGAAGCGGCCGGGGACTGGCTGGATACTCTGTCTGGAGATCGGGATCGGGGTGGCGGGGGGGGAGCGGCTGGGGGAGAGGGCTCGCCAGATCAAGACTGAGGGACTAATATTAGGCCTCACTCGGGACAAAAATGATGCCACTTATGACTATACGTCGGATTGCTTAATTTCCCCTCCTATGGAGGTTGTGTGGGGTCTCTTGGGGGCTCTCCCTCCTCCTCTGGGGGTCTAGTTAGTTTAACTATCTATGGGGCGACAGGCACACTGCACATTGGGGGGGCTGTCTGGGCTCATGCAGGGGTGCAGGGAGGGGGGAGTTTTGTTGGGGTGGGTGGGCAGGGATGGGGCGTTGTTTGTTCTTATCACAAGGCAACCCTTTTTTTGTGTAGGCTCTACTGTGCTCTCGGGGGGACGAATGATGGTCTTTGTGTATGATGGGGGGTAGGGAATTGACTTTGTTGTCTTGGAACGTTAATGGACTGGGGGACAGGATCAAACGAGGTGTGGTCCTACAGTATCTGAAGCGACTCTCGCCTGATGTGGTCTTCCTGCAGGAGACACACCTTATGGGCAATTCCTTCTGCGCCATGAATCGGCGTGGCTACCGCCTTGTGGCCCACTCGGGCTTCACGTCAGGCTCGAGGGGTGTGGGTATCATGGTAAAGAACTCGCTCCCGTTAGAAATTGATGAGGGGCTCCATGATGACAGGGGACGTTACACTGCCTTGGTGGGGAGAATGGAGGGCAAAGTGGTTGTCTTTGTGTCAGTGTACGTCCCACCGGGGTTGCAGTCGACCACCTTTGCAGATCTGGGGCGCCTCCTCCTTGGCCTTCCGGGGGGGCTTCTGGTGGTGGGGGGGGATTTCAACGCGGTGGTTTCTGGAACTGTGGATCGTCACCCCCCTAGGGACCTCCCCCGGGCACAGGCGTGGCTATCCGGCCTCTTGGATACGCTGGGATTGGTGGACTGCTGGCGCTTGAAACATCCCACGCAGTTGCAATACACTTTCCACTCGGGGGCCCATGGTAGTCTCTCACGGCTTGATTATGTCCTTGTCCCGGCGGCCCATGTCGGGAGGGTGGGGGAGGTGCGCCATTTGGCACGGGGTATCTCGGACCACTCCCCGCTATTGTTGCATTTTGATGTCTTTCCGAGGGCTGAGAGCAGGGTGGTCCCAATCAATTCCTGGTACCTGCGCGACCCCACCATTCGCGCTGACTTGATTAAATCCCTACAGCGCTATTTTGAGGAGAACGTGGGGTCAGTGCCTTCAGCTATCTCCCTGTGGGAGGCCTTCAAAACAGTACTTAGAGGGGAGGCCCTATCCCTTATTTCCCACGCCCGGAGGCGTGAGCGGGAGGAGGTGACCCGGGTGGAGGCTGAAATAGGGGAGCTGGAGGGTAATCTAGAAGATGGGGTGACGGACGCTGCACTACATGTCCTCCAGCTCAAGCAGGCGGCTTATAGGGCCCTCGTTACGGAGGCGGCCAGGGGCCTTAGTAGAGAGCAACAGGGGCGGCTGTATGATGTGGGTGATAAGGCTGGTAAACTGATAGCGTGGCTGGATAAAAAGGAAAGGGCGAATCGTGTGGTCCCGCTGATTGAGAAAACGAATGGTGTGTGTGTAACTGAACCAGAAGAAATTGTCTCCTGCTTCGCGGAGTATTTCCGCGAGGTGTATTCCCCGGTCTCTTCTTGCTCGGAAGAGGATTCCCGTGCTCTGCTCAGAGATATCGCACTGCCTTCCCTGTCCGGGGAGGACAGGGTGTCGCTGGACGCCGCTCCCACCTCCGACGAAATCGCCCTCGCCATACGCTCGGTCGCTTCCGGCAAGGCCATGGGCCCGAATGGTATCCCTATCGAGCTGTATAAGCTGCGACCGGATACATTGGCGCCTCACCTCCGCGCAATGTTCCTCGCGGCCCACTCGGTGGGCTCCCTCCCGCTTGACCAGCGTCTGGCTACAATCGTGGTGATCCACAAGGAGGGGAGACCTCGGGATCGGGTTACTTCTTATCGGCCTATCTCACTACTGAATGCGGAGCCCAAAATTCTCGCTAAGGTACTCGCCAATCGGCTGGTCGGTGTGGTGGGAGATCTGGTTCATCAGGACCAGTCTGGCTTCATTCCCCATCGCAATACAGCCCTTAATCTGCGGCGTTTGCATGAGGTGCTTGCGCGCGTCCCATTCATACGGGAACCGGCCATTTTGGCGTCCTTAGACGCCACCATGGCGTTTGATACACTTGAGTGGCCATACATCTGGGCGATGCTTGCTAAGTTCGGGTTTGGCCCAGGATTCATCAGTTGGGTCAAATTGTTGTATGCGGGCCCATTGGCACAGGTGGTCGTGAACGGAAGAGTATCGGCCCCGTTCGGGCTGGGCCGGGGCACGCGGCAGGGCTGTCCCCTGTCGCCGCTTCTTTTTGCCCTTGCCTTGGAGCCCCTGGCGGAGTGGCTGCGGTGGGAGCCTTCCATCCGTGGTCTCCGTTGGACCCCCGAGTATGAGGATCGCGTATCCCTATACGCTGATGACATCCTTCTGTACCTAGCCTCCCCACGCAAATCACTTATAGTCCTAGTTGATGTTTTACACTCGTTTGGTCGTAACTCCGGTCTCGTCATCAATTGGGCTAAATCGTGTGTGTATGTTCTATCTGGGGAGGCTCCTATTCTCCCGCGGGGCTGTCCGATCCAGATCGCCCCGCTGGGATTTCGGTACCTGGGTGTCTTCATTACTCTGGACCCGGAGGCCCGGTATGAACGTAATCTGCTTCCCCCCCTCCAGCGTTTGCGAGTAGATGTCGCACGCTGGCGGCGCCTGCCGCTTTCGCCGCTCGGCCGGGCGGCACTGTTCAAAATGATGTCTCTGCCGCGTTTTCTGTACGCTCTGCAGAACACTATGGACTTGGTCCCGGCGCGCTACTTCCGTGAGGTGGAGAGTCTGCAGCGCCGCCTGTTCTGGGACGGGAGGCCGCGTATTGCTCTGGCTAAGCTGACGCTCCCATGGTTTGATGGGGGGATCGCCCTCCCGGATATTAAACGGTACTATTGGGCCTCCCAGCTCGCTGCCATTAACCATGGCCTCTACGGGCCCGCCTTAAACCCGGCATTTGAAATGGACAAGATGCTCCTGCCAGGTGGCGATTACAATCGAGCGCTCTACTCTGGCGCGCCCGACGCTCGTCTGACGGGCCCCACGCGTGTCATGGTGCAAGTCTGGCACGCGGCCAATGCAGCTATGGGGTGGAAGGACCGTTTGACCCAGGCGGCACCGTTATATGCGTCTGAGCGGTTGGGTTCCCTGTGGACCTCTAAGGGGTTCGAGAAGTGGGACATAATAGGTATCAGCAAAGTGGGGGATCTCTGGACGAGGGGAGGATTTAAAACGTTCGATATGCTGCAGACGGAATTCCAGTTGCAGGGCAGTGAATACTTCCGGTATTTGCAGGTCCGTCATGCGCTGGGTTCCGTCTTCACGGACGTTGCCTCCATCCCGGAATATTCCCCCCTGGAAGATAGAGTGCTGGATGGGCACGTCCCGGACAGCACGATCTCACTTATAAACAAAAAGCTGATAAACGACCGCTCGGGCCTGTTGACTGCCCTTCGTGCGGCTTGGGTTGCCGACGGGCTGGAGTTGGACGACGAGGACTGGACCTCCGCGGTGGCCTCCCCGAAGGAGGTGGCCATACCGGCTCGCCTTCGCTTCGTCCAGCTCAAGATACTCCACCGGGTCTACATGACGGGGCCAAAGCTTTTGCGTATGGGCTATGCCGGAGATGGGTTATGTAAGCGTGGGTGTGGTGCTTTGGGGACCTTTATGCATATTTTGTGGGAGTGCCCGGAGGTAGAAGGGTTCTGGCGTGGTGTACATGAGGTGCTGCGTCTGGTTACGCATGTGGCGCTGTTGCCTGAAGCGAGGAGATACCTGTTGAATGTGTGGGAACCGACTGATTACTCAGCGCCGCAGATGTGGTGGGTGACTCTGGGATATATGGTAGCCAAGCGTGATATTGCTCAACTGTGGGGATCCCAGAGGCCCCCGACGGTCTCGGCCTGGAAAGAACACATGGACTGGTGCATGTTTCGTGAAAAAGTGGTGTATGTGGCGAGGGGTAAGCCTGGGACATGGGTGAAAGTATGGGGCCCCTGGAACGCCTACCGAGGGGGTATCTGCGCGCCACCGCTGCTGCCTGATCCCTCGCCAGCCCCATCCCCTTAGCCGACTCATTCCCCCGCTGCCGGGCATTGGGTTCCCCCAGTCCTCGCTTTGCTCTCTTCCCCCTCTTCACACTTCTGTGTATAGTTGGGATCCCCCCTCTTGGGGAGCACGTGCTGCTATTTTTGATTGTGGGTTGCCTTGTGGGTGTGGTTTTAATTTTTGTTGTTCTTAATTTAAAATGAAACCGCATAATGAGGCCTGGACGATGTGGTTTTTGACTTGGTTATCTATTGAGAAATGCTCCTCCTGTAATAACACGTGTTCCATGAATATATGTCGTAGGTTCCTACTATTGCTAGCGGCCGGCCGGAAGGTTGTGGGCCCATACTTGTATACTTTTAAGACCTGTAATAAACGGTTTCAAAAAATAAATAAATAAATAAATCATCAAATGGTAAGTATCATTGCTTTAAATATTGCTACAGCTAGGAAAATACTAATATATAATAGGATTAGTGTGGGTTTAAACATTGGCATCTTCATTTCTATATTTTAATTACTGTTATGTCTATTTTTGCTTAAGTTGGCATTCGGGCCTACTAGGCCGCTGTACCCAAGATGGCGTACTCTGAAGTAGATGCCACCATGTGAGCGCGATGATTTCTGCGCATGACCGGTTGGCTATGGAGATCACCAAGTGACATGAACTCCTGACATCGTGTTCCCTACCAAGTAAATGAGTATAGGGATTTGACCGCAAGCCAATAGATGACTATGTGGGAACAGCGGAAAGGACAATACAGAACATGTGAAAAGATTACTTTTTCATCTTGAGGAGATACATTCGCTGCTCTCGCCTGGGAGTCAAATGAAACTTAACACTTTGTGCCTTCCTATGCCAAGTCATCAAGGAAAACCAGTCTGCACCGGAAAAAAAAAGAAAATGAAGCTATGGGTAACCTTTAACTGTTCAAGCTGAACATTTTCTCTGCCCCTAAAAGTTACCATGTTTAGTATGAAGTAAGACGGAAAAGGGTATAAAAAAGCCCTCATCCACCATTGGGTGCATTTGGTGCATCAATTGGGTTGATTATTCGTGGCGTTGGGTTGCATTGAGCTGGTCTTAATTCATTGGTTTTCCTTGGGTTTATTTGGCATTTGGGAGAAGAGTTTTGCAGTACATCCTATATTTCTGCCTGACGGTTTGATCCTTCACTGTGGGTCAGACAGCCTGTCCATGGAGTTGTACCTGAGAATGCGGATAACTCTCTTTTTGATCCAAAGCCATCGTCATTTGCCAAAAGGTAACAGATTAACTGCATTTTTCCTAATTAATGATTACTTTCTAAATGTTTGATTTCTCTTTAATAAAACAAAAAATGTCTATTATGAGCTGTAGTTAATAAATGCAAACGTAAGAAATTTTATTAATTAGATAAACAACAATTGAAATAATAAGAATGAGTTTATGATTCTTTAAATTTATGATGAAATTAAATGATTTCCAGACTTTAATTGTGTCTTAGCTGGTTCTAATTCACCATCAACCAGTCCAACTAATTGGTCCATCGACCAAGTAGTGGAGTGCCTTGATGTTAAAGTCAGGATTCTGAAAGTTGTATTTAAAAATGTATATAATTTAATAATCAAATTAATCCTAATAGGTAATAAGGTACCCACGTGTCCAGCGCTTTTCTACTGTGAACAGATTCGAGTGAGTTTGATTGAATGACGAGTGTGTTTGTGTTATGGGCCCAACCAATGAATGATTGTATGAATGAGCTGTTCTGAATAAGAATCTGTGACATAAGGAGAATATGTAAATCTTGTCCTCCGCGCTGCATCACAACCTTGCTTTACTCTGCAGCAGAGAGGTGTGCCATGAGGTTCCCACACATCCACCCATGGACTGTGTTACATTCCAACATTTACCAACACTAGTAAACCCGGTAATGTGTCAGAATTGTATGCCTCCCCTTGAGAGGCGCAATATCTTTATTTCTCCTACATTATTTCCCTCTTTCTAAGTGTGCTGCATCGTGCAGCACACTTACAAAGAGGAAAATGCCTCTGCGGATTGTTTTTGTGCTGTAAGGGTCTTCAACCCATACAAAAAACAATCCTGCCTACAGCAGAGACACCATTGCACAATGGTGCAAGGTTGCCTGTGTTGGCACTAGGCAGCAGTGTGTGCGCCAACTTACACAGAGAGTAAGAATGCACCATGTAATGTTCAATGCTGCGCATGCCTGTCTCTCTCCTTTTCACGCATCGCAGCTAAGTGCCTTGCGGCATTGTGTGAATTGTTGATAAATATAGTACAGAGGGTGTAAATTGTGCGCTGACTATTTGAGAACCTACCTGCAATATTGTGATCCAACATGTCTACTAATAGGCCTCATAGCAAAATGTCCATTTACAGGGATTTGCAAAACAACCTGTGTAATGAAATTAGATTAGGCAGGTTGCTACCATAATCGGAGTAATTTCGATAATTCTAAATTACCTTTTGACACGGAGTTACCAATAATAACTCGGTTACAACAGCTCGCATAATTAGGAGTAATTTGGGAGAAAACAATCCTACTGCGAGAGCACATTTACGACGTTGAGCTGCCGCTCGCGCTTGCTGTTTATATTCTGCTGTGTTTAGCTCTATTTCTTAATGCAAAATGCATCCTTGTGTGGATGTGTGGGTGCATTCTGTGCTAATAAAATAATAGATCCCAGGAGTATGTTGGGGGAAATTCTACTCCAACAGCACATTTAGTGCTATTTCTTAGTGAAAAATACCTGTTTGAGCCCACTTTGGACACAAGGGGGGCATTTTTTGATAAGAAAATGCAAGGGGTAAATTGGGTGAAAATCCTTCCCTAGAAGTACATTTAGCTTGTGCGAGCAGCTGCTGGCATTTGTTATGTGCGTTCTATTGTATTTAACACTATTTCTTAGGGCAAAATGCATTCTCTCACCTATTTTGGATGGAGAGGGTATTTTCGCACTAAGAAATAGCACTGATCAAAGAATTACTCTTCTTGCATAATTAGGCACAAGGTCATGGTGTTTGTAGGTAATACCGTGTGATAACGATACACTGAACAGATGCTTCTTTAATAAACAAGACTAGGCAAAGCCAATAAGTCTCCCCTTTTGGCTGCCAATCCAAACCTATTGTATGTTTGTATGGACCTCTTGGTACCTCGGCCAATCTATGTATGATTGTGCCTGTAGGTCTTAGTTGATCTGTGCACGCCTATTTTTCTGTGTGTGAGTGTGCGGGACACAGGCCATATATCTGTTTATGTTAGAGTGTATATGTCAGTGTCTGTGTCCCTATTTATATATAGAATATAGCTCAAGAGGTTAAATCACCTTCTGCAACTAAACATGGGAGCAGTGATAGAAGTTCAGATGTATTCAGGGGTTATGGCTGAGCTGACTACTCATGTTTAGGGGTGAAATGCAAAGCTTGCGCTAGAACTTCTTCCACCTTAGGAGAAGTGACATTTCATTCACCCCCTTCTATGGTAATTTCGCCTTAGTTCATGACTTACCAGGCTCTTAGCTGAGAGCTCCATCTTCAGCTGTCTTGATGTTGCACAGCTATGGGGAAAGGCCAGACGGAAAAACTGTAATAACTAGGACAATTTGGTAGCCAGTGCATTGAGCGCCTCCTACAGAAATCTGTGCTGAAGAGCACGCGCTAGAAATGCAGTGGGCCAAATAATTGATGTTGTACTTAACCGCAGTAACACCTGCTATCAGTCCTTAGATGCAATTTAGTGAGTGGCTTGTGCTATAGTATTCGATTTTGTCATACTACCACATTGGTGACAAGCTCTGTGAAGCTTCATAGAAGCTCATTTAACCTCTATAAATAGGAGGATAGACTCTCCACTATAAGTTATATATTACAGCAAAGGGCGACAAAAAGTTCTGATCACTACACGCTTTACCGGTTTTGCCACTGAGAAAAACAATGTATGAGCTAGTAGGTGGCATGATGAAATCTAGAGCACAGTATGGACTTGATTGACTGTAACTTGTGTGCAACGATCAACTTTCACCAACCATGCAAATCCCAGAAATATTAAGATATATTAAACTGTCCACAGACTATGAAGTACATCCATTAGTTGAATGTTACATAGTGGGGGTATATTTACGAGAAGCGTTGCATTGGACTTCACGTGGAGTTGAGTGGCTTCATAAATATTGAGTAAGCAATGCAGTGCAAATCACTGCGTTGTCTTACTCTGTGATAGGGATGTGTTCCATGGGCGCTGCGTGGGAACACCCACGCAACTCCCATGGTTTTTGACACATTTCCAGATTTACCAGAACTGGTAATCCGGGGAATGCACCAAACACAATTGTCTTCCTACAGCGGCATAAGAATGAGAAATATATTTATTTCTCCTTGTTACTTACTCTTTTAATGTGTGCTGTATTCTGCAGCACACATAGAAAGAGAAATTTGCCTCCCAGGATTGTTTTTGTGCAGGAAGGTGGCCCTTCCTGCATAAAAACAATCCTGAATGCAATACAGCTACCTTTGCACCATTGTGCAAGGGTGTCTGCATTGGAGCTAGGCAGCCAAAAGGACTCCAGCTTAAATGTTGCGCAGTCCTGCTCTTTTAGCGCAGCTCAGCATGGTGACTTTCTGCGCTTCACTGCGTGTCTTTATCATAAATCTGCCCCTTGTCCTACAAGTCGCACGAAAGCACATTTTCAGAGCTGTGCGGAAGAAGTATATTTATCCAAGGTACTTTAGATGAGACATGGGTGTAGATAGGTAATTTAGGAATATGTTGAATTAATAACTGTGATAATGTCCTCATTTGCCACTCTTGGTAAATTGTATGGGAATTTAAATAAATGGAACTTCGAACTCTTTCCGAGGAAATGTGAGGGAGGCTGCAGTTTTGGGACTAGTAAAACAAATGCCAAGACTGGGAACACTATAGAATAAATACTGACATTCAGATACATTTTGTAGCTTGGGAGCTTTTTCCCTTTGTTTTGCGCACTTTGCGTATGCACCCTGATGGACAGATTGAAGCAGTCTTTTCTCGGAAGGCATGGCAATTGGCAGCTGACAATGCTTACATGGTTTCCCCACTGAGTCAATTGCACTTTACCAGTTTATTTCTTCAGCAGACTGGGGTGAGGCTATGCCAGGGTCCTAGTCTTAGCCTACAGCCAGTGAGCTACAATCAGGGCTGTATCATGAACAGTTGCACTGGACAGAGCAGTCACGCTCCTGAGTATATGTGATTGAATTTCTAAAGTAATTTTATTTATTTAAGTATTTCTCCACATAAAAACATGTGTTTGGCATTGCTCTGATCTATTGCAAGGTTTCATGCTGTTAAAAATGCTGCTGCTATGAGCTTCGCCTCCGTTATTGTGGAGGTACTACTCCGTACTTCACTGCAGTCTATCATAAAGCTACTATTGGACCTACTTTTCAGGACCCAACATACGATTGTAGAGTTATCCATTAATCACAGGAGAAAAGATTAAGTTGAGCTGATTTATTCAGGAGCGCAAGCAGTCAACATGTGCTCAGCTCTCTTCTAGCTGTCATCCTCTTCACATTCTAGGATACCCCGCTACCATGGCAACCATTGTCAATGGTTTCTGGCCACCCCGGATATTACACAGATACCACAGTCATCCTCTTGCTTCCTTTGTTTTAGTGTCATTTTTACCTTGATTTTCTAATTACGTTCATATAATATATTGTATTTTCTGATAGATAACCTATGGCACTGGCGTTGTAGGGCATTACACAATTGAAATGTGCTTATTGTTCGAGTCTTTTGATACAATATTTCAATTTCCACGTTTCTACACGAGACATAGTTAGCAGGCACTTATCGTGAGTGAAGTAATACATATTTTTTTCCATTTTCCTATTGTTTTTCTCTGTACAGAAGAAAACTAAAACTATTTAAAATTATTAAGAAAATAGAATAGCTGCGTTTACCTAGGATAACGGTGGATGGAAACGTTTTATTAAAGACAGTACCTAAAGTTAAAGAGGAGAATCTCAGTAATGTCTTTAGATGGATAAAGTTACTTAGACGAGGATCCAGAGCCCCCACAATTGAAATTTCTGCAACTCCGATTGACATATGACATCTGAGTTTGTTCTTTGACAAACTTTCCAAATTCAACACAAGACACTCAATACACAACAATCCTTCAGGTTCCCTCAATTCTCCATTCCCAGATTGTTCCGGATCAGATTTCTCAACCACATACTTCGCAGATTGACTCGCAATTCTGATGAATGAACTCAGAATAGGAGCACATCACTCTAACTGCTGGACAAGACAAGACTGTGGAACCTGCAAAGGTCACATGTGATGTACACAGATCCAGATGTTCACATCAAAAACAGAAGGTCTCACAAAGAGAGAAATAGTTTACAAGACACCCAATTGTCTGACTCCATGAAAATCTACATCAATCTCTTCGATGATCACCATGGTGAAAGTCAACTATTTCTATGATAATTTGGTAGACTATCAGTCCATCTAAGTAGTCTTGGCAACATCTCTTCACCATGTCAATGTGTTACACACAAATAAATAGGCATAGGTCAGCAGAAGTAGATGGACATAAGCTGTAGATGTTATTTCCTTGAGGAAGAACTTACATAACAATGTGAAATGCCAAAGTAGCCTACATTGGTTATCCAAACTAGTCATACAAGCGATATCGCAGCACTCATAATGCTGTCCAATGAGCAATTATTTAGTCCATTGAGTAAGTATTCCAGTGCATTCAATCCAATTAGGTTTATTATAATTAAATAGGATCTTCAACAACACCCAGTGAGTGACATCATGAAGCACTGCCAACACGTGTTTCATCACACAAGTGACCTCTTCAAGGCTGTACACGTTTACAATAGAGAAACAAACAATCAAGAATGATGTATTCTAAATCACAATACATATCACAATGGCAAAAACTTTAAAGTAAGATAAAGTGACTCCAGATAAGTCCCAAAACCTGTAAAAGAGAGTACATAAAAAGAAGATCACCTAAATGTGTCCTTGTGACAGACCAAAGAGACGAGGAAGAGGTTGGACATGCCTAGAAAAGTTTGAGTGCTGCTTAGTGTAGTAAGCAGGTGTGGCAACCTAACACCCTGGGGTATTCAACATATTCTGCAAATGTGAGTGTGCAACTTGCACCCATCACCAAATTAAGGTGATAACCTAAATATATGCTCACGAACCTCTTACTATGGTCCAACTCATCAAAAGTCAGCCAGGCTAGTGGTTCAATTGGTGTCCAAAAAAGTAAATATTGCTAAGGAAATACAAGTGGACAAAAAGTGACCAACATTATAAATTACACAAAATGCAAAAAAAAAGAAAATAGTATTGAAAGACAAAGTTAACTGAGGCTTACACTATAAAGAAATGGCGACTAGACGTGGTTATTTTTTTTATACGGTGAATTCAAATGACCGTATGTCAGCAATGATAGTGAAAGTATTGTGCAGTCTAAACCGGTAGCTGTTAAGGCTCTATAAGGTAAATAAATAAATAGGGATGTGTTGATAAAAACTGTATAAAATACATAAATGTGAGAGGCCTCAAACTGAGACCGATGAACCCACCTGAATGTGTGTACAGTACTCAACAAACACCTACAAATTCGTAATCCATTTACCACCAATTTTTCAGTTTCAAGTCTTTCAATGATACTCTAGTTGCTATATTATTGAGAAAGCAAAAACATGTCATGTGCATAGTTTGAGGTGATATGCATGAATAGTCCTGGTAGTGACTAAAGGTCCAACAATACGGTTCTTACCTATATGTGGCTACACAGTCACTTAAAACAAATCAGACAGTTTGTAAATGTGGTCCGCCAGGACCACTATTAGTAGATGAACTAATACGTTTCTGGGGTAATAAAGTAGAGTGAGACTGCAACTTGGAAACAAAATTCAATTTCGCTCAAAGTCATAAGAAATCTTAAGATTTACCAAGTGCATGGAGAATTAATACACAATAGTACAACCAATAATATTATGGCAAAATTACACCGTGTGTGTCAAACTGAATTCAGAGAGGAGGGCACATGTTTTAATAAACTGACGTTTGTATGTCCAAAAGAGCACATCGTACCTGCCATGTGGGAGATTTGATAAGCTCCTGAAATGACAAAGTGAACCAATATCGCACAGGGAAAAGGAGAGGGAGTCTCTATTGTCCTACTAAAACAAACCGTAGAGTCAGAGGGTTCACTCCGGAGGAATTTATAACCCTAATTAGATTAACTCACTAGAATCCTTACTCAATGAACTAACAAATTGCTCATTGGACTGCATTATGAATACTGTGATATCTCTTGTGTAACTTTATTGGGCACATGCTCTTTGATCCAGTGCCATTGATACCATTGATAGTAGGGTGTCCAGATATCAAGTTATAGCCAGGGGCGGCTGCTGACATTTGAAAGTGATGGGCGTAAAATGATTGGCATACTGCACCGTTGCGAGCGAGCATAGCGAGCGAGCCCGAACCATCATAAGGATGGTTGGGGGGTTCTCCCCCCGAGAAAATTTTAAAAAAAGAGAAGAAAAATGGTGCATTTTCAAGCAAATTTGAGAAAGCAGGAAGGTTAATAAAGCAATTGTGAAAGTGCAGCTATTACATTAATAAAGAGATGTCATATAACATAGGTATCTGCTTATTCAGTATAACCACAGAGCTTCATAACAGACTTCGAGATACAATGCATTTCTGAGTACCTCACTCACAGATGTTTTTTATTTAACAAACAACTACACTGGTCGCAAAGTAGCAGCATTCAACATTGTTTACTTTTTGTAAATGAAATCAGCACATCTCTCTTTAAGAGCAGCCAGAGTCCAGAGAGTAGTAGACACTCACAATGGGAGGTTTGTAAATGTCAGAAGCAAAAATTGATACAGCTTCCATGCCATCCACGCACCATGATCACCCCAACGATGGAAATGTTGAGCCCATAGGTTCAGAATCTTAAAATCCATTCCCCGATGGGAATTACACGGGGATCATGGTGCATTACATTTAACTCTGCCAAATGTTACAACAATCCCTCCATGTGCAGTGTTTCACTCAAGCTGCCACAAATCCCCTATTCAGGGATAACCATTCCTCCATGAGCTTAACCCCTCGCCACAGCTGCTGCAAGAAATGTCAGCAGGTGTCCTTTAAATAACCACAACACCACGAGTTTGTAGAACTCGCGCCCTCCATGGGCGGCTGAAAAATCCTTCGGCGGCGGTTCAGGAGCTTTCTAGATAATATATATATCTGCAACATATACACACTGTTCCCCGTGCAATTACCCCGGGTCTCAAATATCCATGAATGGGCAGGAAGGGCCAAATATGAGCAGAACTATAAATAAACATTTTACAACTCACATGTGGGCATATAAGCACTCTGAAGAGGCCACAGCATATTACATCAACAAGGTACGTTCAACACTAACCCTACTGCTTGCTCCTATACTAAAACCCGCTTAATTCTGCTTTTTCCATATTATAGCCTGCCCCAGCCTTAACAGTAACCCTACCTTAAAACCCTACTAGCCTTATCGCAACACTCATATCCTTTATCTTACCTGAGCCCTAATCCTAAACATGTCACCACCCTTTACCGTAATTCTATCCCTGACACACCACAAAAGATAGCAAGAAAAAAAGAACTAGACAGGAAATAAGAAGGAAGCAGGGGATATTTTACCAGGCTTGCTGCTAGTTCTCAATCCTGCAAGGGTGTAACATAGGCCCCCATAGACCCTGCCGTGCGGGGGGCCCCAAGCTGCAGGGGGGTCTACTCCACACAGTACTCAGGCCTGAGAGCTCCGGATTAAATCCAGAAGGGGACCCCTCTGTGTACCTTGCTGGGGGGTCCCCTCAACTTTCGTTACACCAGTGCTGTCCTGCCTTGGAGTCTAATAACAAATCATAATGCTATACGACATCTGTGCAAGTAACAAAGGATAGGCAACTATATTTTTATTTCAATTGGAAATTGGCTTTTTTTTAGAATATTCTATGCTATGGGTTGATTTCGGTAGGTGTGTGTGCCAGATTGCTTGTTTTAAGTGAAAATAACACTCTTGAATATAGGTGTAAGGTAATTTTCTTCTGATATGAGAGGTGTGGCACAGCAGCCAGAGAGGCAGACTCCGGAATGCGGGGCTCATGATTCGATCATTTGGCAGCAGCTCAGCTCAGCATTGTGCAACTCTGGGGAATAGCTTACTTAATCTCCCCAACAAACCTCCAGTGCCTAGATGCCCTTAACGGTGATAAGTTGGCACTTTCCAAATGTGAAATTATTAATATATTTTTTATCATGCCGTGTTTAAAATCTATTAATTTTTCTGCTGAGGTTTATTTAGTTAGTTTTTTTGGAAATATACATCTGAACTCTTGGGGATATATTTACAAGGTGATAGCGCCACCAGAGCATCAGTTTTAACAACGTTCTGGTGGCCTTATGCCCTTCACCGTATTTCCAAAGTGCTGTTAAGCCACTTTTTTGTGGCTTAACGCCACCTTGTAAATACAGCCTCTTTATAAAAATCACTTTTCATGAAAGGGGCATTCAGTGGTTGGCACTGTGGGCGTTCCACCGCAGCACCCATTGCTTTTTGATGCTACCCCAGATTTACAAGGATTTATAAATCTGAGGCAGCACCAAAAAATAATGTCATGCAAAACAGGCATTAGAATGGCAAAACAATGAGAAATACTTTTATTTCTTCTCGTTTTTGCGTCTCCTATGTGTGCTGCATTCTTCATAGAAAGAGCAAAAGGCCATTAATGATTGTTTATGTGCAGGAAGGTGTCCCTTCCTCCACATAAACAATCATTAAATGTCAATTTGCTACTTCTATGTGTGCAGCATTCTGCAACACAGAGAGAAGTTACAAATCGCCATTATTGTATGTTTATGAGCAGGAAGGTGTCCCTTCCTGCACATAAATGGACACCTTCCTGAACATAAACAATTACTCACTGCAATGCAGACTCCCTTGCACTATGGTGAAAGGTTGCCTGGGTTGGCGCTAGGCAGTTAATTTTAGTGCGAGCACTAGGAAAAACACAGTAATCGTGTAAATACGGTGCATCCCTGCATTTTGAAAATGTTGGAGTGCAGCACTGCCATATTGGCGCAGCTCCGCACTCCGACATTTCCTTGTAAATATGCCACATGATATGTTGCACTTTGGTAGGAATCCAAAATGTCTAATAATGCTTGTAGTTGATCCATATTAGGCACCTGGAATATATACAAGTGTTTCCCCAAACCTTCATATTAAGTGCATGCAATTGTTCTTTCTCAAAATTCATTGATCTGCACTTTCTAAACATTATTCCGGGTAATGTTTTTTATGACCGAAATGTAAGCAACCATGGTGAGGTATCCATCAGTGATTAGGTTAATGTATTCATCCACCAAAAAGTTTGCAGACAAGTAATATACGTTTGTCATTTTAGGAATACTGAAAGGTACATTTCAGAACATTTCAAACCTAAAGTGGCTGAAAGTGTTGACACCCTAGATGAGCAGCTTACTGTATACGTACTATATTGCACTGGACAATGCCAGTTAATCCACACAGTATCAAGCACAGTACCAAGCCCTTTCCGTCATGTATTAAACACAACACTCCACTTGTTTTAAATGTACCTTACTTAATAACCCCCAAACTTCATTCCACTGAGAACTACACGTAGTAATTAGAACAAGGAATTCCTTGTTTTGTTAACTCTGGAGAAATGACTGTACGGGTTATCCAAGTACAAAGCTGTGCCCATGTGGCATCTCCTATGCTACCCTTTTGATCATGCTATGTTTTATTTTGGGAACTTCATCTATTTTGAATTATATGGGAATTTTCTCTCTTTTTTTTTAGGTATGGTCAAGTTATAAGTATTAGCGATTAGGAATTAAAGACTACCTCGCTACAAGATTTGAAAAGGTTGTCCTTTGACTGATAAATAGGATTCATTTATTATATTGTGTTATGTTACATTTACCAGAAGCTTATTACATAACATGCTGTTACCATTGATACAGCCATAATGTTTTTTAGGTTTGTTGTTGCTCTCCCATCTAGACCTTGTTTTGGCTTTCAAAAGAAAAAAACACACAAAAGGTGATGGACGAAATGCTTGCAATAAGTCTAACCATTGGCAGCATTTTAAGCCATTGTTTTTTTGCCCATTATGCCATCTTAGATTAGACCGAGCTTTATGTATATCAGTCTTGGACCTGGTCCAATATGAAAAGTCAAGCCTGAACTGCCAAGCCAGATCTTCTCTGGACCAAAACATAGACAATCGAAGACCAACATGGTTGGAGCTCTTCAGTCTGTTGTAGGCTCGTTCCAGTGGTTTTTAAAAGCCTGAAGCCTGTGTTTTGTACTGTTGTATTCCATAAATCTCAATGGGCAATCCATACATCCACAGGTATTGCAGAGCACAGCTCATACTGTCTGGCATGTGGGTTATTTGGTGTTGTTCTTTTAGAGACTGACAATCTGTAAACCCTTTAGTTAAATAGTGTTTTGAAGAACAAGTGGTTTTGGTGCATCAAAGATGTGCCGTTGTGTATAATACTGATTTTGATTTGATCACATTTCCATGCAAACCTAAGCATAATGAGGTTGTTCAAATTCACAATAACAGAGTGAAGTAAATTATACTCAGCAATCAACATTGTTGCATGATTATAACATATATGCATACTTACATCAATGTATAGTATAATATTGCTTTGTACCTTCTCTGTGAGATTTCAGCTGATGAAGGTAACTTAACTCTCCAGTTAAAAGTTAACAGATCCTTAGTGTTTATCGGAAGGTGGTTTGTTGGTAGATGCAGGTAGGTACCCACAGCTAGTAACAGCACCAAAAGCACAAATATAGTCCACTCAAGTCACAATAAATTAGTCTTTGCTCAACTCTTGGTAGCTTGGCTCACAAACAGTCAGGCTTAACTTAGGAGACAGGTGTGTAAAGCATTTGAAAACATCAATAACAGTAAGTTAGTAGGACACAACACACAATAAAAATCCAACACCAATTTATAAATATAAGAAATATTTTTGTGAATAAAATGACTCCAAAACAACAAAAATCCATTGTAGGAAACCGGATATATGAATTTTTAAAGATTATATGCTTTCTAGTGCCTATAAGACAAAAGAGGCAATTTGGGACATCTGGTCGCGCTTGGCCAAGACCAAGCCAAAGTTTCAGGCTGACTGCGATGGAGCGTGGGTCAGATACGATGAGCCGTAGGGTCCGATCAAGTTTTTACCTTCTGGCTAAGTCACTGTTTTGGAGCTTTTTCTCTCGACGTTGAGAGAGGCTTCATGTCAGGCCAGATTGCAGATCGACGACGGCGGCATGCTTCAGTGCGATACCTGGTGATCTCCTGGAGGTCTTATCGATGGTGAAAAGCTCAGGCTGAGTCGGGGTTCGATATCGCCGGCTTGACTCTCGACAACGGGTTGGTCCGCTTATGGAGTATTTTGTCAAGAATACTCCAAATGATCTCAAACTTCTGGATCTTCTTTTAGAAGGACCTTTTGGGGTCCTGAAATGCCCAAAACACCAATCTATGTTTCCAGAAGCTCTGAGTTGCTCCATGAGAGGTTGGGACTAAAAGACCCACAATGTACCTGGCCAGATCCTTCGAAGTGCAGGTGAAGCTGGTCAGCTGAGTCCTTCTTGGAGGAGATGATGCAGGTGGAGCTCTTTTAACCTGTTGCTTTCAGGGAGTCCACTCTGTAAACTTTCAAAGCAAGAAAAGTTCCTTCTGTTTTTTGCAGCCTGAATTGTGCAGCAGATACAGTCTTTAAGAGTCTTTAAGAGTGCAGTCCTCTTGGTGCAGACCAGGGGGTGAGCAGGGCTGTCCTTCTTCTTCTTGTTTCTTCCAGGCAGGGATCTCAGTTCATGCCATATTTATCCAGGTTCTGGCCTGGAAAAAATGTGGGTACCCATGAAGAATGGGGTGCAGGATGCCACCATCTGTGATGACCACTTCTCCTAAAGTGTGGCATTTTCTCAGAAGGCTCTGTCCCTCCAAAAAATCTTAATAGTGATAATCTCTCCTGGAGCTTCAGGTCTAGATAACCCAACCTACAGGCGTGGCTACCTTTCCCTAACACTACCATTCCAGACCCTCTGCTAATTCAATTACAGGGGCTCCCATCTGACTAGGCGTGCAGGAAGTGGTTCCAGTCCTTACTGTCTTTTTCCCTTTACCCCCTTGCATGCTTATGACGAGCCCAGCTCGTCATAACGGCTGCGCTCCGCCCATGCGCGGTTGAGTCCCCGCCTGTGCAGGAGAATCAATCAGTGGGCGGAGTCGTGGCGAGCCCAGCTCGTCATGAGCACAGCTCCACTGTGCCTCATGGTGAGCTGGGCTCGTCACGTGCACCGCAGCACCGCCCCCCGCGCCGTGGGGGAATTACCCCCGCGGCGAAGGGGTTAAAGACCAGTTTGGCTAAAATGCCCTCTTCCTGCCTTTTTCTCTGTGGCTGCAATTCTCCTCCCACCAGATATTTCTTTATTTCCTATCAGGCCACTTGACACCTCATTAGAGCAGTTTGGCTTAGACTGTCAAAGGCTGGCACATCGAGAGCGGCTGCTCTAGAGCTGGATTCAGGCACATCAGAAAAGCAAGTTCTATAACTTATTTTGTGTCATAGTTATAATAAATCCAAACTTGGCAATATGCTGGATTTATTCTAACTATTATCTTGACACTTTGAATTATTATTATAGCTCATTCCTGTCAAAGGTTAGACTTTATTAAATTTTAATAAAGTCTTCCCATGTTAGCCTATGGAGCTAATGTATTACAATGAGGAACAATTAAATTGCAAGTTTTTCCTTCACCAGCTCACATAAAACATCTTTTATAATGCCCCACTTATTTTAACATGGCACCCCACCCCCCGAGGCACCTAAGGTAGACCTTAGGGAAGACTTATATGTAAAAATAAGGTAGGTTAAGATTTTTTGAGTGCCTTTAATCCCAAAGTCGATTTTGTATATGGTGTTATTTTATAAGCAGCCTGCAAGGCTGGTCTGGCTTTTCCCTCAGATCTCATCATTCTGAATGTGCTGTTACCTCCCACTAGTGGCACCATATGAATTAGATAGCCATAGATACAGAAGTCCCAATTAGTGGCCAAAACTCTACATGTGCAAATGAGTATGGTGCCAGTTCATTCCCCCATACTGTTGAACATACAACATCTATAATCTTTCTGTTGTGTTCAAATAGAAGAATAATTCTGTGATAATATTTATACTCAAATGCATGTGATTTGTTAAAAAGTGGTGTATGTGGCGAGGGGTAAGCCTGGGACATGGGTGAAAGTATGGGGCCCCTGGAACGCCTACCGAGGGGGTATCTGCGCGCCACCGCTGCTGCCTGATCCCTCGCCAGCCCCATCCCCTTAGCCGACTCATTCCCCCGCTGCCGGGCATTGGGTTCCCCCAGTCCTCGCTTTGCTCTCTTCCCCCTCTTCACACTTCTGTGTATAGTTGGGATCCCCCCTCTTGGGGAGCACGTGCTGCTATTTTTGATTGTGGGTTGCCTTGTGGGTGTGGTTTTAATTTTTGTTGTTCTTAATTTAAAATGAAATTGCATAATGAGGCCTGGACGATGTGGTTTTTGACTTGGTTATCTATTGAGAAATGCTCCTCCTGTAATAACACGTGTTCCATGAATATATGTCGTAGGTTCCTACTATTGCTAGCGGCCGGCCGGAAGGTTGTGGGCCCATACTTGTATACTTTTAAGACCTTTAATAAACGGTTTCAAAAAAAAAAAAAAAAAAAAAAAAATCATCAAATGGTAAGTATCATTGCTTTAAATATTGCTACAGCTAGGAAAATACTAATATATAATAGGATTAGTGTGGGTTTAAACATTGGCATCTTCATTTCTATATTTTAATTACTGTTATGTCTATTTTTGCTTAAGTTGGCATTCGGGCCTACTAGGCCGCTGTACCCAAGATGGCGTTCTCTGAAGTAGATGCCACCATGTGAGCGCGATGATTTCTGCGCATGACCGGTTGGCTATGGAGATCACCAAGTGACATGAACTCCTGACATCGTGTTCCCTACCAAGTAAATGAGTTTAGGGATTTGACCGCAAGCCAATAGATGACTATGTGGGAACAGCGGAAAGGACAATACAGAACATGTGAAAAGATTACTTTTTCATCTTGAGGAGATACATTCGCTGCTCTCGCCTGGGAGTCAAATGAAACTTAACACTTTGTGCCTTCCTATGCCAAGTCATCATGGAAAACCAGTCTGCACCGGAAAAAAAAAGAAAATGAAGCTATGGGTAACCTTTAACTGTTCAAGCTGAACATTTTCTCTGCCCCTAAAAGTTACCATGTTTAGTATGAAGTAAGACGGAAAAGGGTATAAAAAAGCCCTCATCCACCATTGGGTGCATTTGGTGCATCAATTGGGTTGATTATTCGTGGCGTTGGGTTGCATTGAGCTGGTCTTAATTCATTGGTTTTCCTTGGGTTTATTTGGCGTTTGGGAGAAGAGTTTTGCAGTACATCCTATATTTCTGCCTGACGGTTTGATCCTTCACTGTGGGTCAGACAGCCTGTCCATGGAGTTGTACCTGAGAATGCGGATAACTCTCTTTTTGATCCAAAGCCATCGTCATTTGCCAAAAGGTAACAGATTAACTGCATTTTTCCTAATTAATGATTACTTTCTAAATGTTTGATTTCTCTTTAATAAAACAAAAAATGTCTATTATGAGCTGTAGTTAATAAATGCAAACGTAAGAAATTTTATTAATTAGATAAACAACAATTGAAATAATAAGAATGAGTTTATGATTCTTTAAATTTATGATGAAATTAAATGATTTCCAGACTTTAATTGTGTCTTAGCTGGTTCTAATTCACCATCAACCAGTCCAACTAATTGGTCCATCGACCAAGTAGTGGAGTGCCTTGATGTTAAAGTCAGGATTCTGAAAGTTGTATTTAAAAATGTATATAATTTAATAATCAAATTAATCCTAATAGGTAATAAGGTACCCACGTGTCCAGCGCTTTTCTACTGTGAACAGATTCGAGTGAGTTTGATTGAATGACGAGTGTGTTTGTGTTATGGGCCCAACCAATGAATGATTGTATGAATGAGCTGTTCTGAATAAGAATCTGTGACATAAGGAGAATATGTAAATCTTGTCCTCCGCGCTGCATCACAACCTTGCTTTACTCTGCAGCAGAGAGGTGTGCCATGAGGTTCCCACACATCCACCCATGGACTGTGATACATTCCAACATTTACCAACACTAGTAAACCCGGTAATGTGTCAGAATTGTATGCCTCCCCTTCAGAGGCGCAATATCTTTATTTCTCCTACATTATTTCCCTCTTTCTAAGTGTGCTGCATCGTGCAGCACACTTACAAAGAGGAAAATGCCTCTGCGGATTGTTTTTGTGCTGTAAGGGTCTTCAACCCATACAAAAAACAATCCTGCCTACAGCAGAGACACCATTGCACAATGGTGCAAGGTTGCCTGTGTTGGCACTAGGCAGCAGTGTGTGCGCCAACTTACACAGAGAGTAAGAATGCACCATGTAATGTTCAATGCTGCGCATGCCTGTCTCTCTCCTTTTCACGCATCGCAGCTAAGTGCCTTGCGGCATTGTGTGAATTGTTGATAAATATAGTACAGAGGGTGTAAATTGTGCGCTGACTATTTGAGAACCTACCTGCAATATTGTGATCCAACATGTCTACTAATAGGCCTCATAGCAAAATGTCCATTTACAGGGATTTGCAAAACAACCTGTGTAATGAAATTAGATTAGGCAGGTTGCTACCATAATCGGAGTAATTTCGATAATTCTAAATTACCTTTTGACACGGAGTTACCAATAATAACTCGGTTACAACAGCTCGCATAATTAGGAGTAATTTGGGAGAAAACAATCCTACTGCGAGAGCACATTTACGACGTTGAGCTGCCGCTCGCGCTTGCTGTTTATATTCTGCTGTGTTTAGCTCTATTTCTTAATGCAAAATGCATCCTTGTGTGGATGTGTGGGTGCATTCTGTGCTAATAAAATAATAGATCCCAGGAGTATGTTAGGGGAAATTCTACTCCAACAGCACATTTAGTGCTATTTCTTAGTGAAAAATACCTGTTTGAGCCCACTTTGGACACAAGGGGGGCATTTTTTGATAAGAAAATGCAAGGGGTAAATTGGGTGAAAATCCTTCCCTAGAAGTACATTTAGCTTGTGCGAGCAGCTGCTGGCATTTGTTATGTGCGTTCTATTGTATTTAACACTATTTCTTAGGGCAAAATGCATTCTCTCACCTATTTTGGATGGAGAGGGTATTTTCGCACTAAGAAATAGCACTGATCAAAGAATTACTCTTCTTGCATAATTAGGCACAAGGTCATGGTGTTTGTAGGTAATACCGTGTGATAACGATACACTGAACAGATGCTTCTTTAATAAACAAGACTAGGCAAAGCCAATAAGTCTCCCCTTTTGGCTGCCAATCCAAACCTATTGTATGTTTGTATGGACCTCTTGGTACCTCGGCCAATCTATGTATGATTGTGCCTGTAGGTCTTAGTTGATCTGTGCACGCCTATTTTTCTGTGTGTGAGTGTGCGGGACACAGGCCATATATCTGTTTATGTTAGAGTGTATATGTCAGTGTCTGTGTCCCTATTTATATATAGAATATAGCTCAAGAGGTTAAATCACCTTCTGCAACTAAACATGGGAGCAGTGATAGAAGTTCAGATGTATTCAGGGGTTATGGCTGAGCTGACTACTCATGTTTAGGGGTGAAATGCAAAGCTTGCGCTAGAACTTCTTCCACCTTAGGAGAAGTGACATTTCATTCACCCCCTTCTATGGTAATTTCGCCTTAGTTCATGACTTACCAGGCTCTTAGCTGAGAGCTCCATCTTCAGCTGTCTTGATGTTGCACAGCTATGGGGAAAGGCCAGACGGAAAAACTGTAATAACTAGGACAATTTGGTAGCCAGTGCATTGAGCGCCTCCTACAGAAATCTGTGCTGAAGAGCACGCGCTAGAAATGCAGTGGGCCAAATAATTGATGTTGTACTTAACCGCAGTAACACCTGCTATCAGTCCTTAGATGCAATTTAGTGAGTGGCTTGTGCTATAGTATTCGATTTTGTCATACTACCACATTGGTGACAAGCTCTGTGAAGCTTCATAGAAGCTCATTTAACCTCTATAAATAGGAGGATAGACTCTCCACTATAAGGTATATATTACAGCAAAGGGCGACAAAAAGTTCTGATCACTACACGCTTTACCGGTTTTGCCACTGAGAAAAACAATGTATGAGCTAGTAGGTGGCATGATGAAATCTAGAGCACAGTATGGACTTGATTGACTGTAACTTGTGTGCAACGATCAACTTTCACCAACCATGCAAATCCCAGAAATATTAAGATATATTAAACTGTCCACAGACTATGAAGTACATCCATTAGTTGAATGTTACATAGTGGGGGTATATTTACGAGAAGCGTTGCATTGGACTTCACGTGGAGTTGAGTGGCTTCATAAATATTGAGTAAGCAATGCAGTGCAAATCACTGCGTTGTCTTACTCTGTGATAGGGATGTGTTCCATGGGCGCTGCGTGGGAACACCCACGCAACTCCCATGGTTTTTGACACATTTCCAGATTTACCAGAACTGGTAATCCGGGGAATGCACCAAACACAATTGTCTTCCTACAGCGGCATAAGAATGAGAAATATATTTATTTCTCCTTGTTACTTACTGTTTTAATGTGTGCTGTATTCTGCAGCACACATAGAAAGAGAAATTTGCCTCCCAGGATTGTTTTTGTGCAGGAAGGTGGCCCTTCCTGCATAAAAACAATCCTGAATGCAATACAGCTACCTTTGCACCATTGTGCAAGGGTGTCTGCATTGGAGCTAGGCAGCCAAAAGGACTCCAGCTTAAATGTTGCGCAGTCCTGCTCTTTTAGCGCAGCTCAGCATGGTGACTTTCTGCGCTTCACTGCGTGTCTTTATCATAAATCTGCCCCTTGTCCTACAAGTCGCACGAAAGCACATTTTCAGAGCTGTGCGGAAGAAGTATATTTATCCAAGGTACTTTAGATGAGACATGGGTGTAGATAGGTAATTTAGGAATATGTTGAATTAATAACTGTGATAATGTCCTCATTTGCCACTCTTGGTAAATTGTATGGGAATTTAAATAAATGGAACTTCGAACTCTTTCCGAGGAAATGTGAGGGAGGCTGCAGTTTTGGGACTAGTAAAACAAATGCCAAGACTGGGAACACTATAGAATAAATACTGACATTCAGATACATTTTGTAGCTTGGGAGCTTTTTCCCTTTGTTTTGCGCACTTTGCGTATGCACCCTGATGGACAGATTGAAGCAGTCTTTTCTCGGAAGGCATGGCAATTGGCAGCTGACAATGCTTACATGGTTTCCCCACTGAGTCAATTGCACTTTACCAGTTTATTTCTTCAGCAGACTGGGGTGAGGCTATGCCAGGGTCCTAGTCTTAGCCCACAGCCAGTGAGCTACAATCAGGGCTGTATCATGAACAGTTGCACTGGACAGAGCAGTCACGCTCCTGAGTATATGTGATTGAATTTCTAAAGTAATTTTATTTATTTAAGTATTTCTCCACATAAAAACATGTGTTTGGCATTGCTCTGATCTATTGCAAGGTTTCATGCTGTTAAAAATGCTGCTGCTATGAGCTTCGCCTCCGTTATTGTGGAGGTACTACTCCGTACTTCACTGCAGTCTATCATAAAGCTACTATTGGACCTACTTTTCAGGACCCAACATACGATTGTAGAGTTATCCATTAATCACAGGAGAAAAGATTAAGTTGAGCTGATTTATTCAGGAGCGCAAGCAGTCAACATGTGCTCAGCTCTCTTCTAGCTGTCATCCTCTTCACATTCTAGGATACCCCGCTACCATGGCAACCATTGTCAATGGTTTCTGGCCACCCCGGATATTACACAGATACCACAGTCATCCTCTTGCTTCCTTTGTTTTAGTGTCATTTTTACCTTGATTTTCTAATTACGTTCATATAATATATTGTATTTTCTGATAGATAACCTATGGCACTGGCGTTGTAGGGCATTACACAATTGAAATGTGCTTATTGTTCGAGTCTTTTGATACAATATTTCAATTTCCACGTTTCTACACGAGACATAGTTAGCAGGCACTTATCGTGAGTGAAGTAATACATATTTTTTTCCATTTTCCTATTGTTTTTCTCTGTACAGAAGAAAACTAAAATTATTTAAAATTATTAAGAAAATAGAATAGCTGCGTTTACCTAGGATAACGGTGGATGGAAACGTTTTATTAAAGACAGTACCTAAAGTTAAAGAGGAGAATCTCAGTAATGTCTTTAGATGGATAAAGTTACTTAGACGAGGATCCAGAGCCCCCACAATTGAAATTTCTGCAACTCCGATTGACATATGACATCTGAGTTTGTTCTTTGACAAACTTTCCAAATTCAACACAAGACACTCAATACACAACAATCCTTCAGGTTCCCTCAATTCTCCATTCCCAGATTGTTCCGGATCAGATTTCTCAACCACATACTTCGCAGATTGACTCGCAATTCTGATGAATGAACTCAGAATAGGAGCACATCACTCTAACTGCTGGACAAGACAAGACTGTGGAACCTGCAAAGGTCACATGTGATGTACACAGATCCAGATGTTCACATCAAAAACAGAAGGTCTCACAAAGAGAGAAATAGTTTACAAGACACCCAATTGTCTGACTCCATGAAAATCTACATCAATCTCTTCGATGATCACCATGGTGAAAGTCAACTATTTCTATGATAATTTGGTAGACTATCAGTCCATCTAAGTAGTCTTGGCAACATCTCTTCACCATGTCAATGTGTTACACACAAATAAATAGGCATAGGTCAGCAGAAGTAGATGGACATAAGCTGTAGATGTTATTTCCTTGAGGAAGAACTTACATAACAATGTGAAATGCCAAAGTAGCCTACATTGGTTATCCAAACTAGTCATACAAGCGATATCGCAGCACTCATAATGCTGTCCAATGAGCAATTATTTAGTCCATTGAGTAAGTATTCCAGTGCATTCAATCCAATTAGGTTTATTATAATTAAATAGGATCTTCAACAACACCCAGTGAGTGACATCATGAAGCACTGCCAACACGTGTTTCATCACACAAGTGACCTCTTCAAGGCTGTAAACGTTTACAATAGAGAAACAAACAATCAAGAATGATGTATTCTAAATCACAATACATATCACAATGGCAAAAACTTTAAAGTAAGATAAAGTGACTCCAGATAAGTCCCAAAACCTGTAAAAGAGAGTACATAAAAAGAAGATCACCTAAATGTGTCCTTGTGACAGACCAAAGAGACGAGGAAGAGGTTGGACATGCCTAGAAAAGTTTGAGTGCTGCTTAGTGTAGTAAGCAGGTGTGGCAACCTAACACCCTGGGGTATTCAACATATTCTGCAAATGTGAGTGTGCAACTTGCACCCATCACCAAATTAAGGTGATAACCTAAATATATGCTCACGAACCTCTTACTATGGTCCAACTCATCAAAAGTCAGCCAGGCTAGTGGTTCAATTGGTGTCCAAAAAAGTAAATATTGCTAAGGAAATACAAGTGGACAAAAAGTGACCAACATTATAAATTACACAAAATGCAAAAAAAAAGAAAATAGTATTGAAAGACAAAGTTAACTGAGGCTTACACTATAAAGAAATGGCGACTAGACGTGGTTATTTTTTTTATACGGTGAATTCAAATGACCGTATGTCAGCAATGATAGTGAAAGTATTGTGCAGTCTAAACCGGTAGCAGTTAAGGCTCTATAAGGTAAATAAATAAATAGGGATGTGTTGATAAAAACTGTATAAAATACATAAATGTGAGAGGCCTCAAACTGAGACCGATGAACCCACCTGAATGTGTGTACAGTACTCAACAAACACCTACAAATTCGTAATCCATTTACCACCAATTTTTCAGTTTCAAGTCTTTCAATGATACTCTAGTTGCTATATTATTGAGAAAGCAAAAACATGTCATGTGCATAGTTTGAGGTGATATGCATGAATAGTCCTGGTAGTGACTAAAGGTCCAACAATACGGTTCTTACCTATATGTGGCTACACAGTCACTTAAAACAAATCAGACAGTTTGTAAATGTGGTCCGCCAGGACCACTATTAGTAGATGAACTAATACGTTTCTGGGGTAATAAAGTAGAGTGAGACTGCAACTTGGAAACAAAATTCAATTTCGCTCAAAGTCATAAGAAATCTTAAGATTTACCAAGTGCATGGAGAATTAATACACAATAGTACAACCAATAATATTATGGCAAAATTACACCGTGTGTGTCAAACTGAATTCAGAGAGGAGGGCACATGTTTTAATAAACTGACGTTTGTATGTCCAAAAGAGCACATCGTACCTGCCATGTGGGAGATTTGATAAGCTCCTGAAATGACAAAGTGAACCAATATCGCACAGGGAAAAGGAGAGGGAGTCTCTATTGTCCTACTAAAACAAACCGTAGAGTCAGAGGGTTCACTCCGGAGGAATTTATAACCCTAATTAGATTAACTCACTAGAATCCTTACTCAATGAACTAACAAATTGCTCATTGGACTGCATTATGAATACTGTGATATCTCTTGTGTAACTTTATTGGGCACATGCTCTTTGATCCAGTGCCATTGATACCATTGATAGTAGGGTGTCCAGATATCAAGTTATAGCCAGGGGCGGCTGCTGACATTTGAAAGTGATGGGCGTAAAATGATTGGCATACTGCACCGTTGCGAGCGAGCATAGCGAGCGAGCCCGAACCATCATAAGGATGGTTCGGGGGGTTCTCCCCCCGAGAAAATTTTAAAAAAAGAGAAGAAAAATGGTGCATTTTCAAGCAAATTTGAGAAAGCAGGAAGGTTAATAAAGCAATTGTGAAAGTGCAGCTATTACATTAATAAAGAGATGTCATATAACATAGGTATCTGCTTATTCAGTATAACCACAGAGCTTCATAACAGACTTCGAGATACAATGCATTTCTGAGTACCTCACTCACAGATGTTTTTTATTTAACAAACAACTACACTGGTCGCAAAGTAGCAGCATTCAACATTGTTTACTTTTTGTAAATGAAATCAGCACATCTCTCTTTAAGAGCAGCCAGAGTCCAGAGAGTAGTAGACACTCACAATGGGAGGTTTGTAAATGTCAGAAGCAAAAATTGATACAGCTTCCATGCCATCCACGCACCATGATCACCCCAACGATGGAAATGTTGAGCCCATAGGTTCAGAATCTTAAAATCCATTCCCCGATGGGAATTACACGGGGATCATGGTGCATCACATTTAACTCTGCCAAATGTTACAACAATCCCTCCATGTGCAGTGTTTCACTCAAGCTGCCACAAATCCCCTATTCAGGGATAACCATTCCTCCATGAGCTTAACCCCTCGCCACGGCTGCTGCAAGAAATGTCAGCAGGTGTCCTTTAAATAACCACAACACCACGAGTTTGTAGAACTCGCGCCCTCCATGGGCGGCTGAAAAATCCTTCGGCGGCGGTTCAGGAGCTTTCTAGATAATATATATATCTGCAACATATACACACTGTTCCCCGTGCAATTACCCCGGGTCTCAAATATCCATGAATGGGCAGGAAGGGCCAAATATGAGCAGAACTATAAATAAACATTTTACAACTCACATGTGGGCATATAAGCACTCTGAAGAGGCCACAGCATATTACATCAACAAGGTACGTTCAACACTAACCCTACTGCTTGCTCCTATACTAAAACCCGCTTAATTCTGCTTTTTCCATATTATAGCCTGCCCCAGCCTTAACAGTAACCCTACCTTAAAACCCTACTAGCCTTATCGCAACACTCATATCCTTTATCTTACCTGAGCCCTAATCCTAAACATGTCACCACCCTTTACCGTAATTCTATCCCTGACACACCACAAAAGATAGCAAGAAAAAAAGAACTAGACAGGAAATAAGAAGGAAGCAGGGGATATTTTACCAGGCTTGCTGCTAGTTCTCAATCCTGCAAGGGTGTAACATAGGCCCCCATAGACCCTGCCGTGCGGGGGGCCCCAAGCTGCAGGGGGGTCTACTCCACACAGTACTCAGGCCTGAGAGCTCCGGATTAAATCCAGAAGGGGGACCCCTCTGTGTACCTTGCTGGGGGGTCCCCTCAACTTTCGTTACACCAGTGCTGTCCTGCCTTGGAGTCTAATAACAAATCATAATGCTATACGACATCTGTGCAAGTAACAAAGGATAGGCAACTATATTTTTATTTCAATTGGAAATTGGCTTTTTTTTAGAATATTCTATGCTATGGGTTGATTTCGGTAGGTGTGTGTGCCAGATTGCTTGTTTTAAGTGAAAATAACACTCTTGAATATAGGTGTAAGGTAATTTTCTTCTGATATGAGAGGTGTGGCACAGCAGCCAGAGAGGCAGACTCCGGAATGCGGGGCTCATGATTCGATCATTTGGCAGCAGCTCAGCTCAGCATTGTGCAACTCTGGGGAATAGCTTACTTAATCTCCCCAACAAACCTCCAGTGCCTAGATGCCCTTAACGGTGATAAGTTGGCACTTTCCAAATGTGAAATTATTAATATATTTTTTATCATGCCGTGTTTAAAATCTATTAATTTTTCTGCTGAGGTTTATTTAGTTCGTTTTTTTGGAACTATACATCTGAACTCTTGGGGATATATTTACAAGGTGATAGCGCCACCAGAGCATCAGTTTTAGCAACGTTCTGGTGGCCTTATGCCCTTCACCGTATTTCCAAAGTGCTGTTAAGCCACTTTTTTGTGGCTTAACGCCACCTTGTAAATACAGCCTCTTTATAAAAATCACTTTTCATGAAAGGGGCATTCAGTGGTTGGCACTGTGGGCGTTCCACCGCAGCACCCATTGCTTTTTGATGCTACCCCAGATTTACAAGGATTTATAAATCTGAGGCAGCACCAAAAAATAATGTCATGCAAAACAGGCATTAGAATGGCAAAACAATGAGAAATACTTTTATTTCTTCTCGTTTTTGCGTCTCCTATGTGTGCTGCATTCTTCATAGAAAGAGCAAAAGGCCATTAATGATTGTTTATGTGCAGGAAGGTGTCCCTTCCTCCACATAAACAATCATTAAATGTCAATTTGCTACTTCTATGTGTGCAGCATTCTGCAACACAGAGAGAAGTTACAAATCGCCATTATTGTATGTTTATGAGCAGGAAGGTGTCCCTTCCTGCACATAAATGGACACCTTCCTGAACATAAACAATTACTCACTGCAATGCAGACTCCCTTGCACTATGGTGAAAGGTTGCCTGGGTTGGCGCTAGGCAGTTAATTTTAGTGCGAGCACTAGGAAAAACACAGTAATCGTGTAAATACGGTGCATCCCTGCATTTTGAAAATGTTGGAGTGCAGCACTGCCATATTGGCGCAGCTCCGCACTCCGACATTTCCTTGTAAATATGCCACATGATATGTTGCACTTTGGTAGGAATCCAAAATGTCTAATAATGCTTGTAGTTGATCCATATTAGGCACCTGGAATATATACAAGTGTTTCCCCAAACCTTCATATTAAGTGCATGCAATTGTTCTTTCTCAAAATTCATTGATCTGCACTTTCTAAACATTATTCCGGGTAATGTTTTTTATGACCGAAATGTAAGCAACCATGGTGAGGTATCCATCAGTGATTAGGTTAATGTATTCATCCACCAAAAAGTTTGCAGAGAAGTAATATACGTTTGTCATTTTAGGAATGCTGAAAGGTACATTTCAGAACATTTCAAACCTAAAGTGGCTGAAAGTGTTGACACCCTAGATGAGCAGCTTACTGTATACGTACTATATTGCACTGGACAATGCCAGTTAATCCACACAGTATCAAGCACAGTACCAAGCCCTTTCCGTCATGTATTAAACACAACATTCCACTTGTTTTAAATGTACCTTACTTAATAACCCCCAAACTTCATTCCACTGAGAACTACACGTAGTAATTAGAACAAGGAATTCCTTGTTTTGTTAACTCTGGAGAAATGACTGTACGGGTTATCCAAGTACAAAGCTGTGCCCATGTGGCATCTCCTATGCTACCCTTTTGATCATGCTATGTTTTATTTTGGGAACTTCATCTATTTTGAATTATATGGGAATTTTCTCTCTTTTTTTTTAGGTATGGTCAAGTTATAAGTATTAGCGATTAGGAATTAAAGACTACCTCGCTACAAGATTTGAAAAGGTTGTCCTTTGACTGATAAATAGGATTCATTTATTATATTGTGTTATGTTACATTTACCAGAAGCTTATTACATAACATGCTGTTACCATTGATACAGCCATAATGTTTTTTAGGTTTGTTGTTGCTCTCCCATCTAGACCTTGTTTTGGCTTTCAAAAGAAAAAAACACACAAAAGGTGATGGACGAAATGCTTGCAATAAGTCTAACCATTGGCAGCATTTTAAGCCATTGTTTTTTTGCCCATTATGCCATCTTAGATTAGACCGAGCTTTATGTATATCAGTCTTGGACCTGGTCCAATATGAAAAGTCAAGCCTGAACTGCCAAGCCAGATCTTCTCTGGACCAAAACATAGACAATCGAAGACCAACATGGTTGGAGCTCTTCAGTCTGTTGTAGGCTCGTTCCAGTGGTTTTTAAAAGCCTGAAGCCTGTGTTCTGTACTGTTGTATTCCATAAATCTCAATGGGCAATCCATACATCCACAGGTATTGCAGAGCACAGCTCATACTGTCTGGCATGTGGGTTATTTGGTGTTGTTCTTTTAGAGACTGACAATCTGTAAACCCTTTAGTTAAATAGTGTTTTGAAGAACAAGTGGTTTTGGTGCATCAAAGATGTGCCGTTGTGTATAATACTGATTTTGATTTGATCACATTTCCATGCAAACCTAAGCATAATGAGGTTGTTCAAATTCACAATAACAGAGTGAAGTAACAATATACTCAGCAATCAACATTGTTGCATGATTATAACATATATGCATACTTACATCAATGTATAGTATAATATTGCTTTGTACCTTCTCTGTGAGATTTCAGCTGATGAAGGTAACTTAACTCTCCAGTTAAAAGTTAACAGATCCTTAGTGTTTATCGGAAGGTGGTTTGTTGGTAGATGCAGGTAGGTACCCACAGCTAGTAACAGCACCAAAAGCACAAATATAGTCCACTCAAGTCACAATAAATTAGTCTTTGCTCAACTCTTGGTAGCTTGGCTCACAAACAGTCAGGCTTAACTTAGGAGACAGGTGTGTAAAGCATTTGAAAACATCAATAACAGTAAGTTAGTAGGACACAACACACAATAAAAATCCAACACCAATTTATAAATATAAGAAATATTTTTGTGAATAAAATGACTCCAAAACAACAAAAATCCATTGTAGGAAACCGGATATATGAATTTTTAAAGATTATATGCTTTCTAGTGCCTATAAGACAAAAGAGGCAATTTGGGACATCTGGTCGCGCTTGGCCAAGACCAAGCCAAAGTTTCAGGCTGACTGCGATGGAGCGTGGGTCAGATACGATGAGCCGTAGGGTCCGATCAAGTTTTTACCTTCTGGCTAAGTCACTGTTTTGGAGCTTTTTCTCTCGACGTTGAGAGAGGCTTCATGTCAGGCCAGATTGCAGATCGACGACGGCGGCATGCTTCAGTGCGATACCTGGTGATCTCCTGGAGGTCTTATCGATGGTGAAAAGCTCAGGCTGAGTCGGGGTTCGATATCGCCGGCTTGACTCTCGACAACGGGTTGGTCCGCTTATGGAGTATTTTGTCAAGAATACTCCAAATGATCTCAAACTTCTGGATCTTCTTTTAGAAGGACCTTTTGGGGTCCTGAAATGCCCAAAACACCAATCTATGTTTCCAGAAGCTCTGAGTTGCTCCATGAGAGGTTGGGACTAAAAGACCCACAATGTACCTGGCCAGATCCTTCGAAGTGCAGGTGAAGCTGGTCAGCTGAGTCCTTCTTGGAGGAGATGATGCAGGTGGAGCTCTTTTAACCTGTTGCTTTCAGGGAGTCCACTCTGTAAACTTTCAAAGCAAGAAAAGTTCCTTCTGTTTTTTGCAGCCTGAATTGTGCAGCAGATACAGTCTTTAAGAGTCTTTAAGAGTGCAGTCCTCTTGGTGCAGACCAGGGGGTGAGCAGGGCTGTCCTTCTTCTTCTTGTTTCTTCCAGGCAGGGATCTCAGTTCATGCCATATTTATCCAGGTTCTGGCCTGGAAAAAATGTGGGTACCCATGAAGAATGGGGTGCAGGATGCCACCATCTGTGATGACCACTTCTCCTAAAGTGTGGCATTTTCTCAGAAGGCTCTGTCCCTCCAAAAAATCTTAATAGTGATAATCTCTCCTGGAGCTTCAGGTCTAGATAACCCAACCTACAGGCGTGGCTACCTTTCCCTAACACTACCATTCCAGACCCTCTGCTAATTCAATTACAGGGGCTCCCATCTGACTAGGAGTGCAGGAAGTGGTTCCAGTCCTTACTGTCTTTTTCCCTTTACCCCCTTGCATGCTTATGACGAGCCCAGCTCGTCATAACGGCTGCGCTCCGCCCATGCGCGGTTGAGTCCCCGCCTGTGCGGGAAAATCAATCAGTGGGCGGAGTCGTGGCGAGCCCAGCTCGTCATGAGCACAGCTCCACTGTGCCTCATGGTGAGCTGGGCTCGTCACGTGCACCGCAGCACCGCCCCCCGCGCCGTGGGGGAATTACCCCCGCGGCGAAGGGGTTAAAGACCAGTTTGGCTAAAATGCCCTCTTCCTGCCTTTTTCTCTGTGGCTGCAATTCTCCTCCCACCAGATATTTCTTTATTTCCTATCAGGCCACTTGACACCTCATTAGAGCAGTTTGGCTTAGACTGTCAAAGGCTGGCACATCGAGAGCGGCTGCTCTAGAGCTGGATTCAGGCACATCAGAAAAGCAAGTTCTATAACTTATTTTGTGTCATAGTTATAATAAATCCAAACTTGGCAATATGCTGGATTTATTCTAACTATTATCTTGACACTTTGAATTATTATTATAGCTCATTCCTGTCAAAGGTTAGACTTTATTAAATTTTAATAAAGTCTTCCCATGTTAGCCTATGGAGCTAATGTATTACAATGAGGATCAATTAAATTGCAAGTTTTTCCTTCTTCCTTCACCAGCTCACATAAAACATCTTTTATAATGCCCCACTTATTTTAACATGGCACCCCACCCCCCGAGGCACCTAAGGTAGACCTTAGGGAAGACTTATATGTAAAAATAAGGTAGGTTAAGATTTTTTGAGTGCCTTTAATCCCAAAGTCGATTTTGTATATGGTGTTATTTTATAAGCAGCCTGCAAGGCTGGTCTGGCTTTTCCCTCAGATCTCATCATTCTGAATGTGCTGTTACCTCCCACTAGTGGCACCATATGAATGAGATAGCCATAGATACAGAAGTCCCAATTAGTGGCCAAAACTCTACATGTGCAAATGAGTATGGTGCCAGTTCATTCCCCCATACTGTTGAACATACAACATCTATAATCTTTCTGTTGTGTTCAATTAGAAGAATAATTCTGTGATAATATTTATACTCAAATGCATGTGATTTGTTAATCACTCCATAATCATATATGTACTCTGCTTATAGTGCTGCACTGTATTTAAAAGATAGGCTCATGCTATAGGACCATTTCAATTAAAAATACATAAAGAAGTGCCTTCCATGTTCCTTCACTGGTAAATTGACTAGTGTTAAACAACTAAAATCTCTTCTCAACAGTTAAGACACTGAGTCCAGTGAGGTGGGACAGGGACTTATGAAGTAATTAGGCTTTTGTAGGACTTTTAAGGACAAAGGTCCCCCTTTAATGCCAGTCATGTTTATGCGCCTTTGTTGTTTTCATGTGTACCATAATTTACACATACAGTTTCTGACTCATATGTATGGAGACAAGTATGTATATGGTATTTCACATAGTGCGAAACCTTCAAAAGGCAGCGGAGCGATGTACAGAGCCAAAGATAAGATTGAGTAATGAGAAGGTCAGCTGTGTTATGAACAGTGAATACCTTGTGATGTGGTGTTCTTTGAAGAGGTTCGTTTTCAGTTCTTCCCTGAATTGGAAGAGTTGTGATAGATACAGGGCTGATGTTCCAGATCCTCGGTGCATGGATGGAAAAGGCCCTCTGTGTTTTCATATTTTTATTTTTTACACTTCTTAGAGTCTATAGCTTGATGGTATCCTGGCTGCTGTTATGCCGAAAACCATCAGAGATGCTTGGTTTGTCTTCAAGATAACGGTGATGTTGGTTGTGATGGCTGTGTAATTGATGTAGCTGATTTTGAAAATGCTGTGGGCCAGTGAGGTGAGCAAATGGAGATCCACCAGGAAGGGGGTGTTGTGTCCCTGAATGAGATGTGCTTTGCCCGGTAGGATGTCTTTAAGGGGTGCCAGTGTGAAGTCTAGGTGGTTATAGAGAAGGGTGATAGCACAATCCAGACGTGAGAGGACGAAGGCTTGAACAGCAGTTCTGGCGTCACTTTCTGGAAGAAACAGTTTCACTTTCTGTAGAAAAGAAAGCTGTTCCCATGCTGTCTTTGGTTTTTGGCAATATTTTCCTTGAGGGTGAGGTTGGTGTCCAAGGTGAATCCAAGTGACTTGGCATCAAATGAAAGTCGGAGTTCGAAGCTATGAAGGTTCATATAATTGAGCAAGGTTTATGCTGTTTCTTCTTTTTGACAAATTAAATTATACAAATTCGGACTTGGCTGAGTTGAACTTCAGGTAGGCACTGGACATCCAGGTTTGAAGGCACTGGCTGTCTGCAGTGTTTCTGGTTGCTATTCTTTTTTGTGTAGGTGACAAAGGTAGAATTTAATTCTTTATGAATGTATACAAGTTTGGTCTCAATCATTTTACGTTTGTAATGTGCTGAATGCTACTCCAACATTCTTCTCAAGAGAGCTTTGCCCTCAGTCGCACACCCACCTACTGACTAATATGGAGAATTTTATAACGTCGTTTGTGAGACTGAGCTGAGCCTGATTTGGGTTTAGGACCTGCAGAAGGAGGCCCTGCAGTCCTTTCAAGACATCATAAGCATTGAGAGCAAGGACAAGTTTAATAGCGCACAAAATAACGTATCTAAGTTTTACAAGTGAAGTTGCACTATGTATTTCTGAAAACCATTTACGAATTTTATGTGGATTCAAGTTTCGGTAATGGACCAAGAATGATTCATGTAACCAGCTGCAATAAAATAGGCTTTAGTGATCTGAAACGTATCAACACCGTGGTCTTTCAAAGAACACACAAAGGCCCAGAGGAGGTTAAGCAATTTGTCCAAAGGAAATGTAAAAGCTAGAATGATAGCCTAGAATGATAAAATTATTGAGATTGCTTCAGGAAAGGTGAGCGAGGTTGCTTTTGGAACACTTTCCGTGGAGTCATGTAAGATACTGAAATTGTTGTTCTAAACGTAGCTATGCGTTCCAGGCCTGATGAAAAGATTCATATCATGTTTTCTCATACACTTTGTAACATCTTTAAAAGTTTTTCGAAAGAGTGGAGAAAATACCTTTTCGTTCCCTATTAAATGATCGAAGACTGGCGTGTGATAAAAGATTTACATTATATATTTTTTAATTCAATCACCAACTTTAGTAGCTGTAAAATTATCATACATTTATGTGGACCACAAATATTGACAGCTAAGCAGACAGAACAAAAAAACGGGCCATTAGTTTACTTAAAGAAACCTTGGAAAGCAATGCTTAATTCTTTTGAAGGGAGGTAAAAGGTAGGAAACAATATTAGAGTTAATTAAAAATAATTTATAGCAATTGCCAAAATATCATACAAATAGTAAAACTACTTTCCCGGTACATAATGCGCCAGCTGGTATGTTGCTGTTTTTGTAACAAACTAGTCACAGTCACTTACTAGATACATGACATTCATCCGTGAAAAATACTTTAACTGTGTAGTGATTAGTGCAACAATGTTTTGAACGTAAATTACATATTTTGAAACGTGGTTCTCAATGGTGCCGATATAGACTTCAAATTACAAGCCCCCTCAGTCATCAAGTGGCCTTTTGATTCAAAACATTGCCATTAATGAGCTGATGCTGTACCCTTATTCGCTCTATAAACATTGGAAGAATCCAAAAATGTTGCACCACTATATAGACAAAAAGTGAAGAGGAAAAATATAGCAGCTGCTTACGAGTTGTTCGAACTGATATGCGTCAGGTAGTGTTTTCCTGAACTTTTTCGCTTTTTCCAGCTGGTTATTCCTGATTCTCGTATGTGGCCTCTGGGCACTTTCCCATGTAAATACACTGCAAAAGTGCATGCTCTCTGCCCACCTGTGTGGGGAAGTGTTGCTGATTCAATATTTTGAAACATGGGCCGATCTGTCCTTGCAGACTAGTGAGTGCGTACTGGTAGCTATCGTGAATAAAGTCATGAGCAGTGTTCAGTTATAGGCTGCTATATTTTCACACCCACATATATGGTGCCCGTGATTGCGTGTGCCACCTGCCATCACAGGCTTGTGTGATAGCACAGAAACACGTATTAGGTAAACCTGTGTCCAGTCTGCTAGGCAAACTCAGGCAGGCGCACTTACATCCCTGTTGCTGGGGACTGAGGGGCAGATTTACAAGCCCCTTGCGTCGGTGGTGCATCAGGTTGTGTGACACTCCAGCAGTGCAACCTTCTGCATGATATTTACAAGCACACGTAAAGCCACCCTGCAACACAAGCTAGGGGCATGACATGGGTGTTGCTGTGGGTGTTCCCACGCAACACCCATGTGCACTGATGCGTTTCCTGATTTACGAGCAATCATAAATCTGGAAATGTGTCAGAATGCTATGCCACACTAGGGGTGGCGAACGAGGTGCAAAGAGGAGAAATATTTTCATTTCTCCCTGTTTGATTCCTCTTTCAATGCATGCTGCATTCTACAGCATGCATTGGAAGAGGAAATCCCCTCAATTTATTGTTTTTGTGCTGGAGGGCGCCCCTTCCTGCACAAAAACAGGCTCCCCACGATGCAGGCATCCTTGCACCATGGCAGTAGTCTGTGCGACAGTGCAGAGGGGAAGCACAGAGATTCAACATATTGTTGTAAATATGTTGCATCCCTGTGCTTCGAAACTAATGCAGCAAGATGACTTGCGGCACCACGCTGCATTCATTTCTTGTAAATCTGCCCCCATCTGTCCAACCTGCCAAAGCTCTGTGTGTGCAATAGCGCGTGTGCGCTCATGTAGTGAGGAATACCTATGTGTGTTTTCACTACCCATGAGGCCTGCTCTTCCCATAGGCTAACATGGGGAAGTGATTGACATTACTCGGGCTGCAATAGTGAATTGCAGTGGAGCAGCAAGATGATGTTCCTATCAATGGATGTGGCATGCCAAACCGTTTCCATTGGTAAAGAGGGTTTTGGCATAACTCGCTTAGAAATGTCTCTAATAGAATACGGACATTTCTAATAGTCTTGGGTGCTGAGGTGCCTGGCTCCCGTTGACACCAGGGTCAGGGGAGCACATCCGTTCATTCCCCAAGTTGCAGCCATAAACCATAGGCTTTCCCACGAGAAAGACAGACCCCTGCCACTTGAGGACCAAATAGCATAGATTGGAGAGGGAGGTTTTTGCAATTTAGGAGAAACATCTGTAGATCAAAGGGAAACTCCTTAAACTACCCCCAGCTTCAAAGACACACAATAGTATAACTATTGGTGCCATCCTTCAGCAAAGGGTGAGATAGGCTTGTGGGATGTGAGACCAGAGAACCCAGACTGTGTGTTGCACATTACCAGAAGACTCTGTTTGGTCCATGGATGGATAACTGTCCAAATAGTGGCTGGCTTGGGCGGAGGACCTGCTGAAGTGTGATGCGCTGAATTGTGCTCTCCAAGGGTCTGACCGCAGGCCTCCTGTTCTCTCAGAGATCTCAGGGACATCAAACATCTCTAGCGAGGGATCTACACGTGCCCACATCAGCTACTGAATCCCAACTGATGGCGTGGAACTAAAATTTGTGTCTGGAGACCCAGAAATCATGCCCGCATCTAAGACATGGGGTTCCTGTACTGCAGGGACCCTGCTACTCAGAAGTGCCTAGTTGGTGATGAGCTGATTCACCGGTTAAGGGACCCTGCGCTCCACGTTTCATCAATCGTGCCGCATCTCTCTTGTGCGACATGCAGACTGCATGCTCATTGCGCGCGGTGTCCGATTCGGAGCTGGGGGTGTACTCATAGAAGTGCCTCATTGTACCTCATATGGCTATGCTGAACTTGAAATAACGCAAAAACAAATGGTCACTGTTACTAATAAGAGAGAAACAACTGGAGAGAGTTGTATAGAGATTGGACGTCCTTATGGAAAGACAGTCAACAGGACTGTTCCATGTTGCCCTCACACATCTCTAAGGATGTCAAGCTTCATCATAGAGCGATTGCTCCTCATCGGACTGGCACTGCAATGCCCTATGGGTCCCCTGAATGGTCCCTTTGGCAGAGATATTATGTTTTTGTTGCTGTATGATGAATGCAAGCGAGGTCTGGGTGGGGTTGTAAAGGGTGTGCAGTGATCACTGAAAATTTTAATAACCGGATACCCCATCAGATTAAAACACCTAATTATAAGGTTGATGCTACTCGTGGGATGATAAGGTACACTAATAGCTGATTGTTTGTACTTGAAGATGGGGACAAATGTTAATCAATATGTTTCGTGCCCCTGGTGGTCATAAGGATCCGTGGTGCTTCTTCAGCATGAAAATAATAATGGATGAAACTTCCTACCCCACATTTGTGTCAATGTTGGTGCCCTAAGTTTTGTACCTGCTTGTCTTGGTGTTGGTTGTCCAACCTGTAAGGAAAGAAAGTAGTAAAGCAAAACAAAAGTCATTTATCTGGAATAAAAATGTCTTATTAACCAGAATGTCCCTTCTAGTGGACCAAAATGTGTGTCTCGAGCTAAGGTGGCTGTCAGACATATATTTACACAAATACTACAGAAACACATACAGCGTGGAGAAAAGTAGATAAAATGGACATTGCCAAACAAACATGTAACAATATCTGATTTGGGTGTTCCATGCTTTGTGAGTGTAACTGTCCAGCTGATAAGTGCCACACAGTGCGATGAATGAACATTCTGCAGGAAACATTCAATTACATCTCAATTCTTAGTAGCGTGTCATGAAGAAAGTGAGTTGTCAGCCTTATGTTATAAAGTTGCTGCCACTGTGCAACTAATGTGGCCGAGTGGAGATGTAAAACTGTTTATGAAAATTGCTTGCCACCGTAATATGTGCACACTTAGCAAACACATGAATGCAGTGTCAAAATGTGAGAAGAGTTGCTGAAAAACTCCACACTCCGCCACGGAGTGGAGTTCTTTTTTTGTTAGTGCGTCCGAAATGCGTTTTCGTGCACACAGGAGTGACTTACCGGGTGCCTGCGATCGCTGACAAGATTTCCTGAGCCATTCGCGAGCACCACTAGAGTTGCTAGGTAGCGGCATGGTCCCGCAAGAGTTTGCGATCCCAAACATGTCATTCGGATGCACCATCAGACTTCCGGTGGAAATTTTGTGATGAACGCTACCTGAACACGCATAATTTGCAATCTGGAGAAGGTTCTCTCCCAAGCAGCATCAAAGCCTTCTCAAAATGATGATTTGGAATAAAAAAACTCCATAGATTGACATTTGGATGTACTTTTTTGTGCAAGGAGTCCTTTTTCTTTTAAAAAAAATTTTTTAAGAGGAAGGAAGTGTCCCAGAATCTACAACTTCCTGTTCCTGTCCAGCAGGGTCCTCCCAGTGCTTTGTCCATCTCCTGTTCAATTTTTATTTGGACTTGTATTGTGTCTGCTGCATCATATACCATTGGATTTGAGGAATTTTGAATTTGAGATTTCGTAAGTAAGTTGGAAAAATTGGTGTTGTATGTTTGATAGGGGTCATGCTCCAAGATTTTTGCACTTTTCATTGTTTTTAAAAAAAATATTGTGGTGGGTGGCCTTTTTCATGATAATTTCACTATAATCTTCATTTTTTGCTTCCTTTGCAAAGTATTTATTTATGGTTGTATCTGTGTTCAATCACATTTATTTGTTTCTTCTTTCTTTATTTTTACCATCATTGCAGATCATCCGTATCCTTACATATTAATCCCCTGTTCCTTTTCTGTTCTCCCAGTGTGGTACGTCTCCCTCTGTTGGATGTGCCGTCTTTACAGTCTGTCGCCAGTCCTTGTTGTTTGCTTGTCTCCCTTTGAAGGTATGTATTTCAGATGTCACTCTAGGTTTGACATGTATCGTCTCCTTTTATATCTTTACTCATTTCCTTTCCTTCTTTCTTGTTCCTCTTCTCTAACTCTTCTCTTACTGATCTTATTGTATTTCTCATCCTATGTGCTTTTTTCTTCACTTATCCTTCACAGGCATTAGCCATCCCGAGGATTGAATACGGATGTACAGCTTTATCAGGACTACCAAACATCTCAACAGCCCCGCTGAAAGCTTGTCTTAATGCAGCCGCAAGACTCATAACGGGATCTAGAAAATGTGACCGCATCTCTCCACATCTGAAAGCGCTCAATTAGCTGCCATACGAAGCAAGAATACAACTAAAGATGGCATGTATCACACACAAATGATACACTACAAAACACCACTGTATCTAGCCCAGAAAATTATGATATCTGGAGGAAGCAGATTCTCTCTGGGCTCTGGTGATCTTTTACTGAAACCCTCATCCTTCCATAAGAAGAGAACGTATGATAAAGCGTTCTCTGGAGCCGCACCAAGAATATGGAATTTGCTTCCCCTAAACATTAGAAGAATACCAACCATTTCAGTATTCAGAAAGGAAGAGTAGACCTTCCTAATGAGCAAATTCCTCCCATTACCAACAGCAGACCGAACACATCATTGCTCTAAATATAGTCTGACAGACAATCTTTGAATTTTCTATTACCTACTATCTCCATAAAACTTCATAATTGCAAGATAATAGACCCACTGATTCATAGAAGTGAAATTGTCTGATCGCTCATCCTATTTCGGACTCATGGACTTAGCACTATACTTTATAACTAGTATATTTGCTGTGCACAGTCCACTATTCTAAATACGTATCGAGATATCCTTTTAGAACAGATACATCTAAATATCTCATATCATAATACTTAGGGCACATACGATTGTATTGCAAGTTGATGGCTAGTAATCTTTTGTCTCTCTGGTATTATTTAAAGCACAGATGTTCCCACATAAAAGTGAACAGAGACACTTGGCAATTTTGTTTCAAGAAATCATTCTAAATGTCAGAATTACAATGCTATAGAGTTGTGAAGTGCTCTGATAACCAAATTGGGTCATGCTCGCTCTGTACAAAACACTTAATAAATGAATAAATAAAATCCTACTTTATTCTTCCCATTTCATCACGAATGATCGTGTCGTTTTTTACCTAATTCAATATCTTTACAGTCAGAGTTGCATCTTGGAATGGGAAAGGTTTTATTAACCCTATAAAGAGTCAGAGAATACTTTCCCATCAAGCCTCATATAATCCTCCCTTAGGGCCATATGTAGGTAGCTAAATACCGGCCGGTAACGGCCAAAAATCTGTAATTTTCCCGTTACCGACCGGTATTTAGCCCTTTCTAATGTAGGAGGCAGGTTTTAAGAATTCGGTAATTTACCGATTCTTATTTTAAGGAATCGGTAAAATACCGAATTCCTAAAAGCTATGTAGGAGGAGTACATTTTTGCATTCAGGATTCGTTATTTACCACCAACTACAAGTTGGTGGTAAATACCGAATACCTTTAAGGAAGCAATAATTTGCTTTTCTCAAGGTGCCAGGTGGCAGACATACATGCCCTTAGGGCATGTATGTGTGCCACATGTGCACACATGCACGATTCAGGGGTGCAACAGGGTGTCAATGTGACACCCTGCCACCCTTGAATATGCTCCCCCAATTACCGATTCAGTATTTACCGAATCGGTAATAGTGAATGGCTTCCCATTCATTCCTATGGGCCTCCAGGCCTATAGGAATGAATGGGTAGGTGATTCCTTATTACCGAATCGGTATAACCGATTCGGTAATAACGAAAATTACCGATTCGGTATTTTTTACCGAATTATTAGCTACATATGAAATACCGATTCCTAAATACCGAATCGGTAAAATCCGGTATTTAGGAATCGGTATTTCATATTTACCTACATCGGGCCCTAAGTGTTGTTGCAAGAAACCCATTTGCTGGCGACAGAGGCTTTGAAACTTAAATGGAATTGGGTTGGTTTAGTCCACAAAAAAATGGGGTAATTATCTTGTGTCAGAAAAAGTTGAAATGTTCTGTTATTTCTCAAGAAGAATATTTGGAGGGTAGATGGCTGTTAAATTGCTTTTAATAATATATCTTTAATAGTATTTTTATTTTATGTTCCTACTCAATTGGATTATTCTTTCTGGCCTAATATTACTACAAAGTGTAATCAATATAATGATAACTTTTTTAGCCCGTGACTTTATCATAGACTTTGTTTCCAGAAAAAATAAACACTCACTTACTCAACATAAAATTCTACTAGCCAATTGCAAATGCCCAGAACACCAATTTTACACCTCTTCATCCGACTCGACCTTACAGGTGCTTGTTTGTGCAAAACTCGAATTTAACAAAATAAATATGGACAATGACTGATCTATTCTTCTACGTACTAGTGCTTGTTATTATGGTGGACAAAATAAAGTTGGCAATCATTTGGCTAATTATCTTAAATTTCGGAAGGAGCGGGTGTTAGTGGAATCCCTTCATTCACCAGATGGTAAACTTCTTTTCAAGAATCAGGACATTTTAGATGAATTTATGAAATTTTATAAAACTCTATATACTCCGTAGTCCCCTTCTTCTCTCTCTCTATTTACACCTATCTTCGTTGCATTTTACCCTCCTCCCATAAAGATCTTGACTGCGCATCTCTAGAATCTGATCTATCAACTCTGGAGTTATCTCAATCTTTAAGCCTTCTTAAAAAAGATAAAACTCTGGAGCCAAATTCCTTGCTTTACATCTTGAACCTCTTTTACCAAATCTAATTGGTCTAGAGCAGTATGGTTTCGTTAAAGGCAGACTAACTTCCGATAATTCCCGGTTATTCTTTAAATGTTTTGAATATGGCTTGCTTTTGATGTGGAGAAATCTTTTGATAGGGTAGATTGGTCCTTTTTATTTAAAGCTCTTCATTCGGATGGTTTTGGTCCCAAATGTGTTTCTCTTATCTCCTTGCTATATTTGGCCCCTAGAACTTCTGTTGTATTCTTCTGTTGTAGTCAATGGTCTCACTTCTAAATTCTTTCCTCTGCAACATAGTGTACGTCAATGTTGTCACCTTTCTCCTTTTCTTTTTATTTATCCATTGAACCACTTTTATCCCATATTCGTCAGAATACTTCTATCTCTGGATGTCTTTATGGTGATAATAATTTGAAGTTATGCTCCTATGCAGACGATATTTAATTTTTTTCACTAGTTTCAGGTTACAAGATCAATTCTGACAAGACAGACAACCTCCCCATCATCAAATTTTGTCACAAACATCAATTTGATTCTACTGAGTTCCATTGAAATAGTTCTAAAATGAAATACTTAGGTATCTAGTTCAATAATTCCAAATTCGTTTCAGTTAAAATTAATATGAAGGAAGCACTAGATTGTATTTCTAAACTTCTCTCCTCCTGGAACCCTCTTTTTCTTTCTGGGTGGGGTCGTCTTGATTCTATTAAAATGATGATCGCTCCTATTTTATTATATATCTTCTCTATGAACCTTATTCATACTATGTCTGTTTACTATTAAAAAATTGACTCCCTCCTTTATAAATTTTTATGGAATAATAAGAAATCCAGAATTACGCTGTCACATCTTCAGAAACCTAAATCCAGTGGTGGCGTGAATTTTCTCGATTTTCGACTTCATCACAAGTCCTTTTGTCTTAAACTAGCTTCTAAATGGCTTCTTATTGCCTCCTCCCCTTTTACTTTATGGGTTAAAGTTGAACGAGCCTTAGTTGCACTTTTTTCTATAAAGAAAGTGCTTGCCTTTCCTACTAAAGTTAATGTCACCTCTCTTTCGCTGTTTAGCACACATGTTCATTATTAAGGCCTCATTGCCAGTTAAAAATCATCTCTCGAGTCTCCTTTCTACGATCGCCTCTTTGGTACAATTGTCTCATTTCTATCAACAATAGACCTATCTACTGGAATCCCTGGAGACTTAAGGTTCCAGGATATGTTTAATGGTATGTCTCCTTGTTCTTTCCCTCCGTTTCAGGATGACCTTGTTCATTTTGGCATACATTTTCAACCCTGTGATTGCAGAAGTCTTTTAGTCTCTTCCTTCAAATGAACTGACACCTAAAGAACATCCCCTTCTCAGAATATTGGCAGTCCTTCCCAAAGCATCCTTGATTTATAAACACCTTCATACCCCAAATCCTGATCATCCTAAATCTAAATTGGAACTTTCTCGGGAGACGGATTTGGGTTGTGTTTGGAGCATCGAATTCTGGTACAAGATTTGGGCTAGATCCTTGAAAATCTCCAGATCTGCCTCCACCACTCAATCAACACACACTTATAACAAATCCTGTTTGTCTTGTGATTTTCCCCTAGCAGATTTGAAGCACCTCCCGTTCTCCTGCCCTGCTGTATCCTCCTTTGGCAGGAATATTTGGTCTGGTATCTCACTCATTTTTAATTTGCACACTCCCTAATGAAATAATATTCTTTTTAGGAAGCTTATCAGAGTCATTGAGATTACTTTCGTATGAAAAGGGTTAATTTGACTTGTTGTTGACTTTAGTTACCCTTTTTGCAAATTTCACTGGAAATGTTCAACTAAACTGTCTGTTAAGACCTGGTGGCTAGCGGACTTCAGGGTGTTCCAAATGGCTTATCTGGCAAAGCAAGGAATGTACTGGGTCTCCACAGAGTCTGAGTATACACCAGTATGGCTGCAGGTAGAGAAGGCCATTCTGAGCAACCTGAGATCTCTGACCCTACTAACTGCCAACTCTCATCCCCACTCATCCAATACTATCTTTAAAAACACAAAAATAGCACTCCTTAGCGTAGATAAGAAAATGGATACACACCTATCAAAGGGTCCAAATCAGAATCACTGTGGGCGAACAACAAACTTAGATACAAAGGGAAAAGTTTTAACTTCGACACATGGATAGCGAAAGGTATCTGCTACCCACACCAACTCGAAAAGGGAGAATACCCCATCCCCTTTTCTGACCTTAAAGCAAGCTTCCACCTAGAAGACATTGATCTATATAGGCTCCTGAAAATAAGAACATCCCTTGCAAAGAGGAAACTAGATCCCGCCCAACCCTCAATCTTCCAGTATACATCAAACATTAACAAAACAGGCCACCAAGTCTCAAACTTATACAAGCTTCTACGCCCCAAGTCAACCAAACTGAACGAAAAAACAATAACCTACTGGAATAAACACACTGACACACCACTAAATGAACAGGAATGGGTAACTATGTGGGCCTCGTCCTCGCACAACAAGATCACCCCAGTTCTGGCACAAACTAAATTTTGGTTGCTCCACAAGGTATTTTGGACTCACGCCCAACTGCACAAACTAAAACTTAAAGACGACCCTCTATGTTGGAACTGCAAAAAAGAGAATGGGGACCTGGCTCACCTAGTCTTCCACTGCCCAACACTCAAGACATTCTGGGGGAAAGTCTTTGATTTCATAAACAACGTGTTTGACTGCAAAATAGCGATGGATTTCGCCTCCCTCACCTCAGCTTTCCTAAGCACAAACTTGAGAACTGAGCAGGATAAAGACCTAATGGACTTGTTATTATCAGCAGCTGTTAAAATGGTATTAAACAACTGGAAAGATACAAGTAAAACTAGCTACAAAGGTTGGATCAACTGGATTACACACCTCAGAGGAGCAGACAATTTGGCACTTCAGTAGACACCATGGAAAGCGTCAACAAGGGGGATGTGGGAAACCCTGGACACTTATCTAGACTCTTATGAACCTCCATAAACACTGTACCTGAACTTTAAACTCTATACCATGCAAACCAAAAGGACCGAGTCCTCACATTTAAAACATTGCAAGCTTCAACTCTCAGGAACAGCGAGCAACCCAACTTTTGTTGTCAAATGTACAAAGTAAGCATAGCAACAGCTAAATGTACTGCCAAGCTTTTACAATGCCTAATGACCTATCCCTTTCCAATCTTGTTTCAACACTAAACTCGCTGCCTTTTCCTCCTTTTTTTATCTTTCTCTCTTAACCACACGAACAGTATGGGCCAGTTATGCATGTACCATAGTAAGACATGTTTTATACACCAATCTGGCCGATTGTTGAATGTATCTGTCTATAATCTTTAATAAAAATTCATATAAAAAATAAATAAATAAGAGACCTGGTGGAACAAGGTTTGTCACTATCATAGACTGGATGTTGCCTTTGCCTTCTCTTTTAAACCTTTTGCAAATAGAGATTTATTTTGGTCACCATTAACTAATTATTTGAAGAAGACTGCAATAATCCATGTTTCATTCAGATGTTTAGAAAATGTTCAACCTCCATAAGCTGTTGTTGTCTCTGCTTTCTCCTCTGAATTGTTTTTCATTATTGAATAGTTTTTGGGATAGGTTAATTTACTTTTTTAGCAATTGTATATTGTTACTTATTCTTCAGTTACAGATTTGTATTTTGTACCCTCTTCCCCACCTCATTCACTATGATATTGTCAAAATGAAAATAGTTTTCTACTGTGCTTTATTGCCCATCTTTCCCTTTTTGCTTTCTCACAATTAATATGTCATTGACATGGCTTACTTTTCTGTAGTTGTTATTTACTCCAGAAAGCTTATTAAACTTAAATAAAAAATGGTGCTACTCTGAGACCCTACATGCCACTAAATAAGTCTCAAAACCATTTATCAAAAAGCCCCCAAATCCCTGCTGCAATGAAATAACAAGTCACCTAAATTGATGAAAGGAGCTAAATTATAAACGTAAAACAACATACTATAGTAATAGTTTATGCCAATTTTATCGCACATGATATGCACTGCAATACAACCCACAATAGAAAACTCTAAATTAACATGACATGACAGGGCAAATGTCAAACAGGCAAACAAGTAAAAAAGACATACTCATAAAATGTTATCAAATGTTGTCAAAAGTTGTCAAAATTAGCATGTAAAAGAACAAACAACATAATGAGCCTTAAAATTTGTATTATGTAAAATCAAGTAACTTGTGATGACGTACATAAAGTTTCTATGTGGGATCATGGTAGTCAGATGCGCTGACAAAAACATATATAATAATATGAATATAAAATGTAGAAGCAACTAAGTGGTAGCTTAGAGTACCCTAATAAGCACTTAGGAAACACTGGCTTCCACCGTTAATGAGTGTAAAATCTATCACAGCACACAATGTAAGGCTGCAGAAAGGCTATCACTTTTTCATGGTACATGTGCTACCAGAAACAAGGCAGAAAATAATTAGACAATAGACTTTCATATTTGCACTAAATGGATAGCAGCTAAAACTGTCACAGAAACGTTTCCATATTTGGATACTCCTATTAGCATATGTGCACAGAACGCATAAATACTTAATTAAGTTATTATTGCTTATTATTTTTAAGGCTCAGATAGGCCGTTGTGTCTGTAGGAAAAACATTATCAATCGTCACATGGAGGCTAACCAAATCATGTATTGTTTGTCCAGAAATTTGAAATTGCTTACTCAATTGCATTAATACTTACAAAGAAATATAAAGGTAAACACACAGCACAAGCCATAAAGCATAATGTCAGCTAACACAATACGGAATATCCATGAAAATAGGAGCAATGTTTCTAACGAATAGTCATAGAAAATATGTAGATGGGTAGCTTAGAATGTAGTCCAGACAAAATAACGCTGGCTATCAATATTGACCTCTGAAACTCATAATATCAGAAATAAGAATAATGCATATACAAAAGGGAAAACTACTCAGTAGCACCATTGAGGCCTACATTCACACTATTCAAACGGAAAATCTACCTGTTCTCCTTCATCACAAAAATTCGAAAAAAGTCTCCAATATGCTCATTGGTTATTATTAGTTAAATCATCAGTTATTTAATTTGGTTCTCATTATTTCTGAATTTGTTAACTTACTAAAGAGGAGCTATGATTTGCCAGTTACTTTCCATAATTGATGCTATGCTAAGGGTGTTTTGATAGGTCTAGTCATTTTGACCACTGAGAACAGACTACAGGAACTGGACCAGAAGGTAATAGAAATGCCATGGGGGGTGTACATTTAATATATACTCACAAGAGCCAGATGCATTTTCTATTTGAAAACTATTTCATCTCTATTGAAAAAGTGGGATCTTCTGCAACCTGTACACTGATCGTGTGCTAAAATCCTGCCCTGGAAGTACATCTCTTTTGGTCCATAAAGAAGTATAAAAGGGTGAGCAGATTTAATTAGTGATTTTTCGATGCATTCTTTGTACTGTAAGAGGTAAAAATAGGGTAAATGTACATTTTGTTGATCAAGCTATGAGGTCCTCTGGAACTCCCACGCAGTCCAGAGAGATTGATGTCTCACTAGACTAGGCAGACTTTCCGACTTGCTGAATAATTTATTTTTGTTATCAACTCAACGTCAAGTGTTTTTGGATTGTATTTATGTCATTACAAGACTAGAGTGTGTAACTTAATAACTGACTGATTGTCAATTTCTTTTAGCGCACTGTGACGAAAATGTGGATTATTATATGGTGTCCTTATGCAACCTTACTGTGTAATATTAACACAAACCCCTATCTGAAACCATAGTTTAGTCCTGCGTAGTTGTGGCTCAGAACAGTAAGTGTAAAGTTTTAAGAAGTATTAAAATAGCTAAATAAGACGAAAGTGAAACACAATCAAAATCTGACACCTATTTATAAAAATAGGTTATATGTTTATCTTTAAATCGACACTTCAACCACAAAAATCCACCAGAGTGTTCTAGAGCTATGATTTTTCAAAGAAACAATGCATGGCTGCTTTTCACTAAATGTAATAAATATTTCTAATCTACGATGATCGCTTTTTTGGGCGAGCCACAAAAAGCAACTTGAGAACAGCTATATGGACATGCCAAGTGACAACTCTGATAGGGAGCCAATCACAGGGACCAGTCAGATCCAGGGGGCAGTTACTTGTTGGCTTAAGCAGTCTCCAATCCAGTTTCGAGTCTTATGCACAAACTGGCAGAAGTCAATGGAGTGGTTATAATGCAAAGGGTATAGGATGCTGAAGATACTCAAGGATGCTTAGGATGCTGAGCCAATGTCGGGAGGCTTCCAGCGGCCAACCCTTGGATGTTGAGATTTGGGGGGTGACTGTGACCTCAGTGGTTGACATTCCAATTATTCCTGGTGAAGTTCAGCACAAGACCTGTTGCCACTGTACTGCTGTTCTCCTGTTGGTATTTAGATAGAATATCAGAAACAGAAATATTGTGGACCAAAATATTGTGTCAAGAATATCAAGTACACAAATATTGTGTAGGTAAGTTTCTATAGGTAAGCAAAGTTTGGCTATATATAACTCCACATATATGTACTATAACAATATATATATCTTCAAGGTACATACATGTGGAGTCAAGAATAGTAAATCTATACTTAAGAATTTAGACTTACCTACTCGATATTTTGGTCTTCAATATTTTTGACACAATATTATGTCCACACAATATTTCTGTTTCTGATATTCTGACAGTGATCACTACGGTTACAGCAAAATCAGTGGTTTCCTTTGGTTGATGACTGATTCTGTGCTGGCTGACCAAACAGCACACTGACAACTCTCCTGGGTCCAGTAGACTTAAGCACAATTTGGAGTGTCAGGACTTGGTTTCTCACGCTGCACTGCATCCAGCAGCAGTCACGTTTCTTGGTTTTGGGCTGTCAAGGGTGGAGGCTTCCTAGCTTTTATGGCCTTGTGTCAGTAAAAGGGAGTTAGTCAACTGACTCTTGGATCACCTTCTCTGTCTGGGGTTTGCAGGCATCTTTTCCATGAATGGGGCACTGCAGGTACAGCCCAAGTTGCAGAAGATGCATTCCAGTCTTTGGTGCAGCCTCTCTTTGCTGGGTCCAGGAAACATCAGACCAGTCCTTCTTTGGTCCTCTCAACATTGCCATCATGATCTGATGTCCGAGTGCCAGGGGTGCCACCTATGTCTGCAATGCACCTAGGAGATTTGGCGACTAACTAGCCAGTGGACTACTGAGTCCCCTCCTGCCTGATAATGATTTTTTGTGAAGTGTAGCATCTAGTTAGCCCATCATGCACTATTATATCCACCCCCACATGGCAAAACCTCTCTCTCAGTGTGTGTAGCTCCCTAGCCCAACCCATATGTTTGGTTACCTGGGGACTATACTCCCCTTAAATAATTGGATATACAATGGCTTCTCCCTCTCTGCCCGAGATGCCCGCCTGCCTGCTTTAACAAAAGAGAAGCCTATTCCTAGAGTGACTACTATTTGCCTATTGAAAAGCAGCTTCCCCTTTAAAGCTTCACTTTCAGGCTCACGCACACTCTGGCTGTCCTGCCTAAGAGAGATCACACCCTTTCCCTCTGCAGGTCCTTTGCTCCCCTTCCTGACAGCTGTTCTCATCTCTCCCCAGTAGAGCAGTAGGGTCCCCGTGGATAGCAACTGTGTGCAACCGAAAACAGCTATTGAAAAACTTTCAGTAACAAAGTCACAGCTTTCTAAAGTTACCATTTTTGAAAAAGTAACAGGTCAGGTTTAACGCAACAATACTTTAGAAACTTTGAAGTACCATATTAGGAAGTCCCATTAGGAAATTAGCACTGCTGCTCTATCAGAGTGTAACTCCATATTCGCCAATGCGGTTTCTAGCCTTGCTACAGTAAAAATGACATTGCAGGTTTTTTAATGTCAAAACATGTAAAGTTAACAAAACACATGTCATTAATATAATGCACCTTGCCTTTAAGGCTCAGTAGACCTGCTTTAGGGTTGAGTACAAAGAAGATTTGTGCTTGACACTGGGTCAAATGGCAAAGTTGTGTTAGCAGTTCAAAAACAGCTCTGCCAGTGTGTAACGTCAGGCTGGAAGTCATGCGTTGCTTTGTCACACTCATGGTGAAATAATCTGTGCTGCAGTCCACGAGGGACACTTACAGGCCGTTGGTACGCCTTTTACCATTGCCCACTGGCAGTCGCCACTGGGTAGTTAGAGTTAAGTCAGCTGTCCCATAGGAAAATCATTTTTTGTGTTGCTAAAATCTTTGGCCCTGTTTGACGAGTCTCCATGAAACTGTAAAAAAAGATGCTTCTTTTTCACTAGATTGTGCATGGAAGGTTTGAGGGTGATCTGCCAAGTGGAGGCAGGGAAAAAAGGGGGGTTCCCAAAATGCTAACTCCCCAAGCCTATTCCATAGACTTTTTTAGACAGGTCTGCTGATTGGAATTACACCAGATTTGGCAGGAAGCTAAATCGTGGTCCTCAGATGGTGTTTTTTGTTTGTTTTTGTGTAAATCCGTTCAGCAGAAGCACCAATTTAATTAGCTCTCTCTTACTCTTCTAGAGAGAAATCATCCATATTGGATTTTGGAAGTGCAGTGCTATGTGGGACAAGAAGATGCCACACTTCGGAGTAAGTTGTAATGATTTTGGGTGCTACCCGGCATCTCATTGGATAGAGATGCCCCCTGCTTGTCGCCAAAGAACACTAAATACATATTTGATAGCCGCATAGCCTGTCAGATCTGCTTGCTGAAACTGCAAGGATAAGAAGGACTGTCCTGCTGGAATCTGGATTTACACCCAAGGGCCTGCAGTCTGAATGAATGCGCCTGCTGCATAATCTAATACTACAGTCATGTAGTCTGTGACTTGCTTCAAGAAGGATTATGGAGTGGACTCCCTGCAAGCTACAGATTAACGGAGCCTAACTGCATCAAATCCACCAAAGGTCCTCATCTTGCAGTGCGTTAAGTGGACTTTTAAGGATTTGGCCAGGTGCATTGTAGGAATTGAGGTCTAGACATCCCAAAGACAATTTAGGAGATGCCAGACATTTGTACTGGTGATTTGAACTCTTTGAATCCACAAGGAGACCTTCATGAAGCACCTACTGAAGTATGGGGAACTTTGGAATTATTTTGTAAAGAAGCTCCATAAGGTGACCGACCTGATGGCGAGAGTCAAGCCGACTATCTCAACCACAACCTGGCCAGGATTTAAGGTTCGTCCCACTGAAAGTTCCGGAGCTCCGGACTTCTAGGATTTGACCGGGGAATCGTGCAAAATCAACCATGCAAACCCTCGCTGAATCCGGCCTGCTCTAGGGTCGAGGGCCATTGGAAGAAAAATCTACAGAAAGGTATCTAAGTGTGAAGGTAAAATTTGGACCGGGGCCTCCTGCTTAGTGTATCCAACCAGGGCTCCATCACGGTCGGCCTCAAACTTTGACTCTTTCCCAGTCATGCGTGACCAGATGTCCCAGAGTGGGGCTATATGCTTTTAAGCAATATAAAGTGGTTAATCTGTAAAAATTCGAATCTCCGGTTCCCTACATTGGATTTGTCACATTGGTACCTATTTGTTCACAAAAATATTTACTATTTTTACAAATTGGTTTGGGATTTTCTGTTGTGGCTTACTTATTTGATGTATTGGTGTTTTTAAATGCTTTACACTCCTGTCTCCTACGTTAGGCCATACTGCTTGTTGTCAACTACCAATGGCTGAGCAAAGGGCTAATTTACTGAGACCTTAACTTTACCCTATACCGTTTTAGTGGACCTACTAGTGATAGGTGCATACTTACCCCTACCTATAACCCACTTTCAAACAAGGATCGTCCTCCAGTGTGGCAGCAGCAGATGTGCAGTGTCTGTGTGAGGGTGAGGTAAGCGGAGAGAAAGCTTCTGGGTGACTGGTGGAAGTTTAGGCAGTGGTTAATGACTTTTTGGAATAAACAATTATGCCAATGCTTAAATTATTACTTTTTATTTATTTATATGTATTTACTTGCAAAATTGTGCATATGCACATGATATCCATATGGTAGCAATGTGCATGTGCATGTGGAGTAGTTTCACTTTTCACAAAAGGTTTGCAGACATTTCTTTCAATGCATGTTCCCCATCTGCTGTTTCTGTCAACATATTTGCAAATGCTGCATTGATTTATGTGCCATAATACCTTTTGTATGACTTAAGCAAGGTCCATTTATGTATGAATCAAGTCCTCTGACACAGGAGCAAGCATAATTGTAAAAGTTTGTGAATATCGCAATGCATTAGAACTTTGTGAGTATGCATAGCATTTGCACTAAGAGTTTGATTCGGAGACAGGCAGAGTGAAATTGCTGCATGCAATTTTGCTCCACCTGATTCAGAGTTGGTAGGTTTTTCCACACCTAGTTTAAATGGGTGTGAGAGAACCATACATGGCGGGTAATTCTGGCCAGAAAAATGGTAGCACCAGCAGAGGCTCATTCTATGTTTTTTCTAACAGAAGGGGACATTGTATGCATTACATGTCCCCCTTGACAGAAACCAAACTTACCATTACACCCTATATACCCACCCCTTGCCGTACCTACAGGCCTTCACATATATTTGCCAACTGCTCAGAGCACATGGCAAAAGTATGCAGCAAAACCCTATTCTTTGTAGTTTTATGACTGTTAAAATCATTCCCATGCAGGAATTCCCCATTCCATGGGTTTTTACTTGTAACTTATTGCTACTGGTGCGCAGTTACTGATGGTAATGGTAACATTCCATGTGATTCTACCCTTATCGCAGTATTATGCAACCCATACTAGAGGCTCAAGTCTTCTTGGCTACTCCTCTGACAATACCCTTTCTCTTTGGTGACTCACTACGTGCCACCTGTATATATACGCATCTCCCTATTTTATACTGTTTACATTATAGTTCCTAACATACAACACACATCGGTCCTAAGTCTCCCTTAAGTACATTTGGTTCTATGAATGATTTAGAGTTTCTAAGTTGCCTTGCATGACACCTTCATTCAGTCCTAGCTTCTTCCCCAGTTGCATTTGGCATAAAGCAAATTCGAGCCCTATTTATGCAGCACAATTCACAATGTTCTATATACATGTAAGTTAAGCTTAAGATGTGCACATAGTCTATTAAACAAGTGCAAAATTCTTTTGAAATTCACAAAAGTCGATTTCACTCTGCTCAAAGGAAGAACACAGACAGAAAATGTTGTGCATAGAAATCCACTCCCAGGGGTGCAGGAAGGTGGTGTTACAAAATGTTGTATTTGTGTGGTGTAATAATCACCAAAGGGGGATTGCTGGAGCGGGTAGTACAAAATTTTGTATACCCCCCCCATTCTGCATGTTTATATTAATCCGAATAATCTATTAATTGTAATTTTATTAATCTGTTTGAAGTGATAATTTACCAACTATATTAACGAGAGAATTACACGTGGGAATTGCACTTTGCATGGCTATATTAATTGTGAATTAACTAGTGTACGCATATTAATAGTAAAAAATTAGAATATTATATGTTATATGTTGCTTTAAGTGATGTATTTGTGATTTGTGCTTTATTCAGTGAGTATAAACTGCTCTGTGTTTTGCTTCTGCTAGATAAATACACACACATATGGGTATTAGCAAGGGGATAACATTATATTAGCCATTTCTATGTTTTAAATACGTTTTTGTGTTTCTTTTGCTTAAGTTGACCATTTTGGCCTAGACAAGATGGCTGAACGAGACGCTAAACGTGACTGCCCTGACTACACGAGGTTCTGGGTGAAGTGCGCATGCGTCACCGCCAGCAGCAGTGGCCTGGACCTGACCCCGGGAGAACATGTACCCTCCGAGGTCGTTCCGGGAACCAATCCAAAAGAAAAGACAATGCTCGATTAAAACGCCGGAATAAGCAAGTTGGATGACTTCATTATTCGACACCCTGAGAACTGCACCATGCAAGACAAAATTGACCAATAAGGACTCTCTAAACCCTGATCTTGATACATTTTTGTTATTATTTTCATTATAAAAGTAGGTAGGGAATTGAACTATTAGCTCTCGCTCTTCTTTGATGAACTCGATTTCCTGACGTCATGCTGACAGAGAGGACGGTGACACTGCGGGACAGCTGTTATCCTGAATCTATGAGAGACTGAATTGCGGCCTGAACTTTGCTGAATAAATTCTCTTTGACTGACTGACTTAGAGGACGGCTTTAGCCTGAATAGGTAAATATGATGCTCTGAAATGCTAATGATGATTTCTAACATTTCTTTCAATATTTCTCAGATAAAGAATAATTGATTAATTGACAAATGTGTTGTGTCGATTATTTGAAGAAAAAGATTAAGGGAAAGATAATAGAGCAAAGGTAGACGAGTAAATCATCAATTACCAATTCAACTAAATGATCTATCTCCGTGGTGTAGGGATATCTTAGGTTTAAATGTCAATGTGTTTAGGGTAAAGTAAAGGTATTCCTCTCATGTCAGCGTTGAGAAACGTATTTTCCCTCAGAAAACAGGTCAACCGAGAGTAAGTATATTGGTGTTATGGGCCCCACCAATGAATGTATGTGAGTGAATTGGATGCCGAGGTAGTTGGTCTGTGCCGAAGGGGGAATTTGACGCTGCAACAGTGTTCCCGAGGTGGAATGCCCTACAGCGTATGCACAGGCATAATCAAACACATGCATGAGCATTCAAAATTCCCCTCTGGGGATTTACTCCAGTGAAAAGCAAGACTAATCCATTTGCAGGGTGTTAAGGAGCAGCGAACACCCAGGAATTGGCTCGGTTAGGGGAAGTGTTTGCTCTTTGAGGAACAATATTTTGTCCATGTAAAGAAAACACAGGAAACGTTTATTTCATAGTCACGGGAAGGCATTCCCAAATGCACAGTTTTAGTCCCATGGCTAAAGAAATGACTACATCGGCACTCATGGATTTAGATGTAAGCCACCCATAGATATAAGATCTCACAGTGTTGTAGATTACTTTTGTCGAAAAATTAAAACCGACAAATGTTTATTGTTTTCCAGATTTGGCCTTGAAACCAATACCACATACTGTTTTTCTTGCATGATTTTGGGAAAGATTTGCGAATTTTCTTTGCCGTGCGAGATTATATAAATGTATATTTTCACTTGCTAAAAAAATCAGGCAAAGTGCAAATTCACTCGATATTTTTTTCAGTTTTTTTTTTCAATTGGACAAAAAGAGTAGTTTCTCTTTTTCATCAGATAAACACGTCAATTAATAAGCCGAAAGTCAGAAACTACAATCGTAAATGAAACGTATAATTCTCGGGGAAACATAGATTGAGAAAAGAGGTGTGCTTTGCAGCTCTAACGCGTCTGACAGACGGCCATACTGTTATTGATAAATGACATGACTAAATGAGAGTTCATGACCGTAGGCGTATGCAGATATGCAGCGAGCACTTCAGAAAAACACATCATTGACAACTGAGAGACATAGAAACTTGCACAGAATATTAGCAGGTGACATCCAGGTTTGAACTCACCTACACAGGGTACCAATGGCGCCACCAGGCCACCCACCAGGTAAATTGATAGATAATATTTTAAGTAAACTAAGTGGATTAGTGTTAATGTAGGCTGACGAAGGAGGGTGACCCAACACAAGTCTATTGGAGGCATGAAGATTATGCTCCTTCTTCAGCATCCAAGTATGAGCTATGTCTTCATGCATGTAGACTTACAAAGGGCATTTCTGGCAGAGTTGTATTTGGATACTTGGTGACCATGGTTCTTGTTTAAGTTAATTGTGGGAGTTCACTGTGTTTTGGCGTCGAAACTGTTTTTTGGGAACGGTGCATGGAAGACCACTTTGGATAAGCGGAGCAGAGAACAATGGGATTTAAGTGTTACACAGGATTTTCCATGTTCTTTAATGTCTATCTGCTTTACCTTTCCTACTCTTCTGTCCAGTGCGGGCTACTGTGTACAATGGCACAGGTATTCGCTGGATGCAAAATACTCATTTAAAATCTATGGGCCTGGGGTTTCTGTCTGTGAAGCGTACAGAATATGTCTAGGTTGCAGTCGTGGTTGGGTTTCTGTGCACTTCTTTGATGTATGGTAGTAAAAAGATTCAAAGTAAAAACCCTAACCTCCACTGTTAAAATGATGATAATTGTTCGAATCAAGCCAGTGATGGAGCATGATTATTTAGGAGTATTTTGCTGGATCAATTCATGATCATTGGGTGTGATACTAAGACAGACTTAAGAAATATGACTACAAGTGTGCCTCATGAAGCACTTGAAAGTTTAAAACTGCATCGTAAAAGCATGCAGAAGGGTCACAAACTGGTTTAAGATTTGAGTCATTCATGACAGAGAGAGAAACCCACTAATGTGCTATGATAATAATGTTAAATGTAATAATGCCGTCTGTAATTTTAGTAAAAAATGATTATGAAAATGCTAAGTGTAAAATGATTCCTTTTTATGTTTTCTTCGACATGAAAATCTAAGAGAAAGTGCTTGCTTGTTCATTAAAGAATTGTAATCAGACTATCCTTATAATTATAATGCAATGGTGTTCTTCTATTATTTCTTATGCATCTCTATTTCTCTAATATTTTGTAATATTAGCATTTTTTCTTTAGAAAATGGTGATTTAGTCGTTTTTCATGTAGGCCTCAAATGTATTTTGTCTTTCATAATTTTCTTAGAAAAGACTAGAAGTGCAGACTTGATTGCACTGGAGCTATGAGTATTATCGCTGAAGTTTCTTTCATACAGTTTAAGTAATGGACATTCTCTCTTTAAGTATAAAACTATGTCGGCTTTGTAGCAAGGTCAGAAGAGAACTGTGTGGAGCTGACATGTTTAGTTGCAAATGTATTTCCTATTTCCGAAGAGAAGTGATATTGCACATTCTTAGAAAACAGTGAACACTAAAAAAAGGTATTACGTATGAGTTCCAGACGACTGGGTTAGAGAACGATCACACCACGGTTGCACCACAGATTTAGACCAATAGAAATCATGTAAACTGCATAAAAAGTATTCTGTGAGCAGGAATTGTGAACATTTGGAGGTATAATTGCCCCGTGGGAAAAGGACGTGAGTGGCTTTTATTTTGGCAAATCTTGAGCTTGACATGTTGTCAGTCTGAACTGATTTTCCCTGAACTGACCTCTCCTGATTACCTCTGTGCTTTACCGGCTGGGGAAGTCGAGCAGGCCAAATCTTTTGGGTGAAAAATTAATGACTGTGGCTATTAAACACTGTACTCTAGCGTTCCACTGGGTCCATCTTGTGTCCCGGTCCTGATAAATCTGCAACCGAATCTTGGTTTATATGATTTCTAATTGCATTTCATATTTTGCAATGTGTTTGCTTTCTCTCTCTCTCTCTTCCTCACACTAGGTGGTATTTGATGATGTATTTGCTCTGAGTTGTGATGTGTTGTCATTTTACCTGTATACAAAAGAATAACCGTTATTAAATGATATTTTTGTGCTCTGATCATTCATCTTGAAGTTTAGATAAAGGTATCTTGATAACTATTCCATGTGTTTTCCTTACTTATTGATGATTGTATTGATATTGTGTGAATATTGTTGTTAGCTAGGCACTTCTTTATTACAGGTCCTCATGAAGGAGTGGCTTTCTGTCTCTTGTCATCTGAGTCCCTATTAACTCTTACAAAGATCTATCATAGCACCTTATGGTTTTTGATTTATTGTAGAGTTTCTATGTGCTAACCTCTGTGTTATTGTGAATTGTGTTGCTAATGATGGAGTTTATGGTGTAGAGGGTAACCGATGTCTGAGCCCACAAACATTTACACCGCTTCCGCTGAATGACCAGCAATATATAAACCAGTGATCTTTAATGATACAACTTCCCAAACTCTCACTCTTTATGCTACATACAATTTATTTCACTACTCTTGAGCGCTTTTTTGAAGAGCAGCATATATTGGGCAGTTTGGAGACTGTAGAGTTGTGAGATATTGCTGGTGTTAGAGACAGTAAATGACATCTTCGAAACAACATAACATTAAAAAAGACTCCCAAAATAGAAATGCTGACCGAATCTTTGTCCTTTCCGGCATGCGCTTCCACAGCACTTTCATAACCAACAACGTAACAATTTGAAAAAGGTAAGCCCGAGGACAGTATATCAACTTCTCATTTTCAAGATTCATAGCTGAGCCAGCAACAGTGGAAGCATGTGGATTCCATAACAGGAAACTACATCAAAGGTGAAAAATAATGTTGTTCGGTACACATTGTAAACATCATTTTCAGGCAACAATGTAAAAAATAATCTATTGTTCTTGCCAAAAAAAGAAAAACTGGAAGAATTCAGGCGCACTGTGGATCTATGTAAAAGCAAAAAACAAAGCCTTAAGCAGACTGGCGACAACACATTTGCGGATATTGAGGTAATGTATAGTTATTAAAAAATACAAAGCAGACTTGAAAAAGGGAATCAATTGACAAGACAAGTCGTGACAGTTCAGCTGTGTTGTTTGTCACCCAATCTGCGCTATGGATATGCAGCGAGACAAGCACTGAATACTAGCAAGTGACCTCCAGGTTTAAACTCACGTACCCAGGGTTCCAATGGCACAATCAGGAGACCATCCAGGCAAATTGATAGATATTATTTTAAGTAAATCAAGTGGATCAGTGTTAGTGTAGTCTGACGGAGGGGGGTGATCCAACACAAGTCTATTGGGGGCATGATGATTAGTTTAAAAAAGGTGACAATCTCCACACGAAAATATCTTAACAAGTAACATTTTGCTCTCTCTCCTTCCTGGGCCATAGTGCATCAGGGCTGTGCTTACCACAACATAGTGGCAAGGTTTCTTCACTTTCCACTGTGAATGAGCTTTAGCTGGAAGAACTGTATTTGTCAGCCTCAATGGCTTATGTTGACATATTTTAAAGTGAAATCATGGATGCATTGGAATATTTCTTATTGTAGTATGAACAATCAAAATTGATTTATATTTGCAAATTTGGACTACTAGTCCTACATTTTCAGCAGAGGCTGGCATGGTCTGCTCAACTTGGTTTTATGGTGTGATTTTAATGTTCTTCACTAGTCTATTACTTGCTGTTATGTATTAAACAATGCTATTATTTTATCTTTGATGTTTATGGCGATTGTGCTCTTCTGTTTTGAACTCTTACTTCACTTTCTATGTCATAATTCTGCTTCAGCTTTCATGTGTGCACCAATTTGTATTTTTATTTGTGTTTCATCACTAGTTTTCTGATTGCAGCCTCCTTATATCTTGTGTTTAATATATATATTTTTATGCTGGCTGTGGGTCAGGTTCCTCTCATCTAATCATGTTGATCATAGAGTATTTGTATGTTATTATTTTATAATTCTTAACATTTGTAGAGTGCATGGATACTCACCTGGGGTTTCCCAGTGCTTATGCAGAAATCATATCAACCATCTACAACACCAATGCCAGAACAGCCAGGTCTTCAGTTGTTTACAGAATACCTTCTGGGTGGAACAGATGCAGAGATTGGCGGAGCCCGGTACTTAAAGGAACATCCTCTTGTCTGACATGATGAATTTCAGAACTTAAGCTAGTCTAAGATAAATAGAGTGCAGGTTTCTTGAGGGCCAGTAGGGGGTCACCACCTTCTTAAAGTTGTGAGGTCTGCCTGTGTGAGCCCTCTGATGGGAAAGCAAAGTGTTTTTAAATGTATGCCCTTAATCACAGGCAGCCATTGAAGGTCCCTGAGCTGAGAAGAGACCAGAGGGTATTTAGGAATGTTGCCCAACAGACGTTTTGAGTCTTTTAACTGCAGCTTTAGAAGATCCCAGGCACAAGATAATTCCATGATTCAGTTGCCCAATGATCAATGCCTGGACAATGGTCGTTTGAGTAGTTGCAGGCAATAGCCAAAGTATGTTCTTGTGGTGCCTTAGTCTTCAAAACAGCAGCAGGTCACAGTCTTAATCTGGTGGCAAAGTCTCAGTTCCAAATCAAGCCACATTCCCAAAATGTTCACTAGCTTTTGGCCTCTGGTCAGGGGTGAGGGAATCCAATATTTTAGTGCTGCCCGCATAAAAAATTATCAAGACCCCAAAGGATTCCACTATGTCTGCTATGAGGCATACATATATGTGAAAAAGCATAGAGATTTGCACCTCACCGCAATTCTCAATCCTCCTGAGAAGAACAGGTTGAGAAACTGTATCAAAAGCAGCACTCAAATCAAAAACATGACAGCTGCAGCCCCACCTCTGACTAGTGTATTTGAGGTCCTTCCTGACCCAGAGGAGCACTGGCTGTGGCCCGGCCAGAAACCTGATGGAGATAAATGCAGGATATAGTGGGCTTCCAAATATTCAGTTAGTTGTATGTTAATATGTTTTACTAATATTTTAGTCAGTAACTCAGAAATGAGAAAAAAAAACAATATTCAGAGCAGCTAAATGTAAAACAAAGCATTCAACTATCAATACAAAAAATGTCCTTGGCAGAATTTCTTCAATTATCAATGCTTCCTGCATAATACGCCACATGAGCCTTCCTGAAAGCCTTGTGATATTCTTTCATGGCTTCCTTCTAATCTATTTTGGCTGAATGGTTGTAGGATTTATGCCAGGTGCATTCTAAAATGTTGCACTCTTCTTCAAGGCTAACACATCCTGATTAAACTGTTGGACAGGGATGGCCCTTCATTAGGGGCCTAGAATAAATCAGAATGAGGCAGCCTAGGGCTGAGTTAATCCATACTTTCGACTTTTTTTCTAGTACCTACACCTGGGTGTCGGTGAAGGATGGAAAGAGGACAGATTACAGAACCTTTGAGGTCCAGTTTGGAACATTTCCTAGAAAGGACCTGCTGTTTCTGGGAAGGCAAAAATCTACAGATCATATGATGTCTTAGACGAAGAGCATAGTGGTCAGTTCAATCCAGGGGAAACGACCATGAGAGTGGATCAATTTGAAATAAACTGGGTCCAAAGGATCCCTAGCTCTATGTGTGAGGGCCTTAACTATTTCCATGATTTGAAGTGCATCTAAGTCATTAAAAAGGTTCTGGGAGGCAGAACATTTGAGAGCTTCAAATGAAGGCTCAGATCTCCTAACATATGGAAATTTGTACACTTGAGTGCATAAGGAGCATGTGCTTTTGCTAGTTTCGGACCACAGTTAGCTTTAGGTCCTGGTGGGCAATAGATCAGGGAGCCGGAGAGTGTAAAAATACTGGATACCAGCTGAGAGAAAATCATGCCTTCACAGTCCTGCACTAGAGGTTGCTTTATAACACAGTGTATAGATAGACATAAATAGTAGCAACAACTCGTTCCCTTTTATCCTGGTGGTCCCATTTAGCAATGCCATACCTTTCTGGTAAAGCTGAAAAGATATCTGTTAGAAAGAAAACTTATGATCATGAGGCTAGATGTAGAAAATAATTTTGCAGTTGCCAATGGCCAGATTTGCAGAATTGGGCTGTTTCCTACTGCAAAAGTGCATTTTGGCATGCTTTAATCCCAAATTGTGATTCGGTTACCATGATACCGAATCGCAATTTGGAATTGGGAATACATACCGATTTGCTACTTGGAAGGGGCATGTTTAGGGCAAAAAATTGCTGTTTGATAATGGCTATTCCCACTGTTCATACTCCAGCCCATGATCTGTTAGGAAGTTGAAAATATCCAGGTTTTGTCTAACTAAAGAACAACAGTTAAGATTATTGAAGCACAAAGGCCTCTGTATTGGCAACTGCTGCCTATTGCCTATATAGGATGTAGGAACTGACAGTTTATGTATACATTTAAAAATGCACTCTACACATACCCAAGGCACATCCATTGGGGAGAATGAATGCCTACAGAGAGAGAAGGTACTTTGGCTCCAAGCTAGAGCTGTTCTGGAGAGTAACATAGATTCTGTTCTTTTTTTTTTGTGTCCTCATTCGCCTTCTTGCCACGCTTCTAGTTACAATACCGCCCTGGGTTTTCAGCTTCATTTACTGGATACAGGAGGGTAGATGTAAAGCTTTAGGAGTGGAGGCCCCCCCCTTAACCATTGCACCTTCTTTTACCCCTAGAGGACCTCCTCCCACAGCTGCACAATCATGCCATTTCCCTAGTCTTCCTGTATAGACAGAGAAGATTTTTGCCAGCTGAAGCAGATGAAGACTTAATCATTGGACTTTTAAAGATTGCACACCCAACTCTTAACCATAATGTGTTAGAAAAGGCTTCCAAAAATGGTACCTCTTGTTAGTCTGATCCGAAATATCCTTCTTAGCAGCACATTTCATTGATTGTAGCCAACCACCCTCCATTGGGCTGACAGGGGAAACCCAGAGTTTACAGATCTCTCTTCGGGCCAGCAATACTGCATAAAATATAAGCTTCGCTTTATCGCTCATGTCCTTACCATGCAGCTCTGATCTTCCACATATAACCATCTCAGGGCTTACCTTTATCTGTAACCCTAGAACCCTAGATAGACAGCTACTCACGGACTCCGAAAAGGTCTGAATCTTCAGGCATTGCAGAAACATATGCAGATCCTCTTCATTCAGGCTTCCACACTTGGGACACAACACCACTCCACCTGATCCAAATTTAGAAAGTCTTCGTGGAGTCCAGTAGACCCTATGCATAGTAAAAAAGTGGTTCTTCCTTAAATATGCAGGTTTCACTGTTTTATAAAGCATAGACATTGTTACTTGCCATTGGTCTTCTGTCACAATCTCCGGCAAGTACCTTCCCCACAGATTCTCTGGCAGCGTGAAAGGACCATCCTCCATCTCGAGTGTTAGCCAGTACCACAATGCAATTTATTTCTAAAAAATACAGTTGGAAAGAAGCTTCTCCTCCAGTTCATTAGAGGTACCTATCAACTCGCCGAATGCCACATGCCAGCTATGGATCTGGAGGTATTTAAATCTGGAGCAACTAGGTCCCCACTCCTCTTCATACTGCCCCCATGACATTAACTGCCCTTCTGGAAATAACTGTTTCCACCTCACCAAACACCTTTCTTTTAAGGGACGAGCCAGTAGATCTTTTGTCCAAAATGGGGACCCTGGTGCATCCCAAATTGGAGCCAGCTGACTAAAATATGGAATTTTTAAAGCCTTCCTAATTTTGTACCATGCTTCTGCCAAGTCCTTTAAAACCTTCAATCTAACCTTCTTAAAATATTTCGGATCAGCAAATTTAAACAAAAACCCACTCTCTGCATTTCTCTGCTTCTTCAACATCTCCCTATATATTCTCCCTATTTCAGTGTCTGCAGGTGTACCAAATAACATCCTACTATTTTTTAACAGAAATGCCCATGAATAAAGCAGCAAGTCAGGCACTGCTAAGCCCCCTTCACTAACTTCCTCCTGAGATTTTTCAAGGACAAACGTGGCCCTTTTGACATCCAAAGAAAATAACTAATTACTCCCTGCAGCCTTACAAACCACTCCGTCCTGAAACTTAAAGGAATTGTTTCAAATAAAAAGGTTCATTTCGGCAGGATCATCATTTTCACCAAGTTAGCTTGGCCAAATAGAGTAAATGCATCCATCCCCGTAAGCTAGCGCTGATCTCCTTTCTGAGCTTATTGAAATTCTCCTTAGTGAGGTCAGCTAAGTTGTGTGTGATCTTAACTTCTAGGTACCTCATCTCTATTTTGCAAATGTATACCTTCCATACTCATATTCCAAGTTCACCTCTGTTTTCTCCTGATTGATCTTATAGTCCAAAATACTACCAAACTCACTAGTTAGATCCATCAAACACCTCATGGTTTGTTTAAGATCAGGTGTGTAAATTATGATGTTATCTGCATATAAACCTATCTTTTTACTCCAGCCTTCCAACTTGAAAGGCACGATACCCTCTGTACTCCTTATTCTGCGTGCCAATGGCTCAATGTATAAATCAAACAAAAGTGGAGACAGAGGGCACCCTTGTCTAGTACCACGCGTAATCTGGACTGACTGGGTCAGCACCCCATTTACTAGTACTCTAGCCTTGGGAGCCGAATATATAGCTGTTAACGTTTTACAAACATTCGGACCTTAATTCAGATATCTCGCCACCGTCTGCAGACACACCCAATTGACACGATCGAACGCCTTGGCTGCATCTAAAGCAATGAAAGCCAAGGAAAGATCAAAAGATGTGGCCACATCAATGAAACCAAAAGGGAGTATGTCAGTTCTTTCAGCGTTCGACCCCTAATAAAACCTTTCTGATCCTCGTGAACCAGATGTGTCATGACTCTATTCAGCCTTCCTGCTATAATTTTAGCATAAAGGTTGTAGTCCGCATTCAATAAAGAAATTGGCCTATACGAATCTACCTTTTTTAATGACTTCCCTGGCTTGGGAATCAGCAAAATATTAGCCTCATTCCATGAAGGCGGCAGAGAAGCATCTGACATAAAAATCTCATTAAATAACTGCCTTATTATAGTTGCCAAAACCCTGACCCAAGTTCTATAAACCTCCACCGCAAGGCCATCCGGCCCAGGCGCCTTACCCTTTTTGCCTCCTCTAATAGCCTCTTCCACCTCTTCATTAGATATCTCTTTATTCAGGATATCCTTTAAATCATCCAAAAGAGGATCCATATTTTCCAACCAGCTCCCCGCATCCTGCTCTTTAACAACCAAATCTTCCTTATTAACCCTCTCAAAATAACTATGGAATGCTGCAGCAATTCCCTTACTATCACTAAGCACTATGCCCGAATCCTCACTTATTATTTACCCTAATCAAACTTCGAACCTGTTGGCAGTTTACTTTCCAAGCTAGTAGTTTACTACAACCCTCGCCATATTCAAAATGTGCCAGCTGGCTGGTTTCCCACCTTTCCTTAACTCTGTCTCTCAAAACTCTCGATAAATTTGCTTTTAAATTTAGTATTTTCTCCATCTCTTTTTCACTAGCCTCCCTGCTTCCAGCTTTAACTAAACCTACCTCCAAGTTCCGAATATTTTCTTCCCAAGCCGACACTCTGCTGTAATATATTCACCTTTTCCTTGCTGCCAAGGCTCCTAGCCTACCTCTCAAATAGGCCTTATAGGCATCCCAAACAATGCCAATCTTAGCTGAACCCTGATTTCTTTAAAAAAAGCTCCTTTGTTTCTTCTCTTAAGGCCTCCGCTACCTCCTCTTCTAGTAGTATCATACAGTCTAACCTCCAAACAGTACCCGTTGTCTCTTCTACCGCCAGCGGAAAAAAGATAGCTGAATGATCAGACAGATGTACCCCGATATGTTCTACCTCCAGAACTGTATCCTTCACTCTCCTATCTACCAATATATAATCTATACGTGACTTATGTTTGTACTTTTTATTATAAAATGTATAACCTAACTGTGTGCCAAACTTGTGCCTCCATACATCATATAAACCCCACTGTTTCATCAACAATCTAACTCTGTTTGACATATTCGGATTCACTACAGCTCTACTACTCTCAGACCTATCTAACTTGCAATCCAAAACAGTGTTAAAATCCCCTACCATTATAATCTGACCGGAAAAACTCAAAAGCTCCTTAGCTAATTCGTCTAATGGGCCCACATTGTCCTGGTTTGGACCATAGTAACCCACCAAAACAAAAACCTGTCCAAATATCCTTAGCTTAACTATAAGCCACCTCCCTGCAACACTTGAAGCTTTACCTTCTATTGCAGTTTTCAAACCTTGCTTAACCAATAATGCAACTCCTTTACTAACTGCTGTTTGTTGTATATAAACTGCATGAGCAACCCATCTCTGTGCTGCAAAAATCTTCTTACTCATTCCTCCATCAAATGTGTCTCCTGTAAGATAATAATTTGCGCCGGAGAATTTTTCAAGTATTCCATTATCAGACCTCTCCTCCTTTTCACCCGGAGACCATTTACATTTCATGAAAAAACTTTCAGCTTGTTTAATCTAACCCCACTCATCTTGAAAAAAGAAACCCTTGCAGCCAATCCAAATGACAGCAGCAACGGTCGCAACAAAACCAATGAGGAATTTTCCTACATTTTCCACCCAACAAACCCTCCCCCTCCCCAACAAACCCAAAACCCCAACACCTTCCCTGGAAATCCCTAACCAACTGCCCATGGCTAAGCTCTATGAGCGACCCCTTAGCGTGCAGTGCTATACCTAGAACACACTGGTGCCGAGCAACTATTAAATCTCATAACATCCTTGATAACCCAGATTACTATTATTCCTAATCTAAGTGGTGATACCATTCATCCTTCAAAAGCTCCCAGACTGTTGTTGTTCAAGAAATGTATCTGCCTCATCTAAAAAACGAAAGGAGTACATCTTGTTATTCCACATAACTTTCAATAACGCTGGAAATTTCAATTTCACTGAAGCACCCATCTTCCTTAATGGCTCAATCCTTTTACCTAACTCCCATTGCCTATTGGAAGTTGCTGTTGACAAATCTGATCTAACATCAATCTGTACTCCGTCCACCTCCAAAACTTTCTTTTTCAAGGCCTTAGCTAAAATCTTTTCCTTCAAGGTATATGTGAGAAGATTTACCAAAATTCTCCTTGGTCTAGACCGATTTGAATTCAATCTGAAGGGGTCCCTATATATTCTCTGAATATCCCTAGAGATTTCCTCCTCTGACTCCTCCAGTTGTAACTCATTCTTAAACAGATGCACCACGAAACTTTTAACATCTCCTCCTTCTTTACCTTCTGGGAGTTTCAAAATTTTTAAATTATTCCTCTTTTGAAAGTTTTCCAAACTTTCTACTCTTTTCTCCTGCACCCTTTCCCTGACCTTAAACCCTTCAATCTCGGTTCTATTAACCATCATCTCCTCCCTAAAGTCTCTCACTTCAACTTCTAAAGCCATTGTCCAACTGTTTAAATCATCTATTTTCCTCTCTAGCCCCTCACATACGGCCCTTACACCCTGCTGATTTGATTCTGAAATCTCAAATCTTTTCTGCATCTCAAGACTGAGGTTTGTAAGCATCGAGATTATAGATTAATCACGAGACCCTACATGTCCCCCCTGTTCCAACCCTCCCAACATATCATTCTGTGGGTCCTTTGGTGTTTCCACTCCTCCCTCTTCTGCTGACATTACTGCGGCTTCAGGGTCTGAGCCAGCTCCCACAGTGCATAAACTGGCCCCATCTGGGACAGAAACGGAATCTTCACTCATCTCTTCAGATAATACCAGGAATCGGTTTGGGCTCAAATGAGTAGACCAATCTGTCAGATCTATATCTAACGCGTTTTCTACACACTCCCCTGACTGTGAAAGATTGCCCTCTTCCTGTTGCTGTAATGATTTACTCTGATGGGGTACCCCAGCCTTTATCCCAGAATTCTCTCTCAGCACCAGGGTCTTAGGGATCACTTTAACCCCTTCAGTGCCACGCCCTTTCCCCCTCCTGTGCCGGGCGTTGCACTAGCGCAACCGTGCTCCATGACGAGACCATCTCGTCATGGGCACTGAAGAGGTTAAAATAGGACCTGAGAGATGGTGTTACCTTAATCTTGCGTTCTAAAGAGCCCACTCTAGCCAGTTTATTTTTAACAGAGCGTCTACCCCTAACCTTCACCTCCTTCACTTCCCTTTTGTTATTCTGGGTCTCATTAGCTTGGTGAATTGAACCATCTAAATCAGTAAGCACCTTTGCTCCCCCTTTCTGTGTACTTCTCAGAGTGTACCTTGAAATCCCCCTTCTAGTCCCCTCTCCTCCCCTTCAGCAGCAACTGACTTGACACTCCTCACGTTTCCCAACCTCCTCCCTCTATCAGCAGGTTCTTTTAACTCAGTCGTATCGCTGGTTCTTGTCTCCTGCACCATGTGGTGCAAAACAGGAGCCTGTCCCCTCAAGCTCTCCACCGGCGAAACACGCTCTCCCAGATTCCTCACAACCTCCCTCTCTCCGGTTCTCGCCTGCCTTCCTCCTCCTTGTCCACCCCCTCACAAAGGAATCCTCGCAGCGGCTCGGCATCTCCTGTCTTGTTCTGAAGCCGCTCTCCCCCATGGCAGCTCCGCTGAGGTCTCTGACTCCTCCTCCAGCCTCACAGGGCTGTGTTTGTCGTCGGCCGTCCTTGCCGCCATACAACGGTGAACCGCCCAAAGCCGACAACCAGGTAAAACCTGTCTTTTTCGTTTCACTCTGGGAATCTATGAAGTCGCTTATCACTCCTCCGCAAGCTTATCTTCTTACACCACGTTGCATCGCTCCTTATGCACCGCCTGATAGTAAACCCACAATATTCACTGCACGCTCCTGGGAACACCCGCAGCCCGCCTGTTAGCCGGCCGCCGTGTTTTCCTCCATAGATTATGTTCTTGAGAGTGCCCATTTCTTTTTTCTCTGAATTTGTATCGATACTATTGGTATAATGTACTAGAGAGAATATTTCTTTCATCTTTGCTTTTATCTATTGCCATAAAAGTGTATGTATTGCATCAAATGTGGAACCTTCTCTTCTGCTAGATAGCCTCCACTTCTTCTTTATTTAATGCAAACACATTCTTATAAATTTTCTCTTATATTTTTCAGCTTTTCAATCAGTGGATTTATAGAGCGCACTACTCACCCTTAAGGGTCCAAAGGTGCTGGGGGGTGGGGGGTTTGGCCAGCTCTGAGATCATCCAAAGAGCCAGGTCTTGAGGTCTTTTCTGAAGGCTTGCAGTGTAGGGCTTTGTCTGATAATGAGGGGGAGTTTGTTCCAGGTCTTGGCCGCAATGTAGGAGAAGGATCTGACCCCCGTTCTGTCTCTGTGGATGCAGGGGATTTTGGCAAGGGCTAGGTCAGAGATGCAGAGGTTTCTCTCGGGGGTGTGGAAGGAGATTCTTTTGTTGAGGTATTGGGATCCATCATTGTGGAGGGCTTTGTAGGATCCTCTTCATAGTCTCTTTGGTGTCTTCTGTGGTGACAGGAGTCCACATGAGGAGGGTCGGCTTGGTGGCATTGCTGGTGGAAGATGTAGAGTCGGTGCCTTGGTCTTGGTCATTGAAGTTGTCATATAGTGTCCTGATCTTGTGGTGGAAGAAGGAGCTGAGTTTGGTGCAGAGGTCCTGGGAGGGAGGGAAGTCAGAGGTTTTGCTGTGGGGTAAAGTGAAGTGAATTCTTGTATGATGGTGAAGAGTCCCTTAGAGTTGTGGGATTTGGAGAGGATTCTGTCCTGAATGAAGTTTCTCTTCGTAGCTCTGATGAGTTGGTGGCGGTCCTGTAGGCGGTGCGTGCTTCTGGGGTTTTGCTGTTTCTCCATGCTTTCTCCACTCGGAGGTCCGTTGTGAACCAGGCACTTTCATGTTGTATCGTATGTCGGAGTTCTGGAGGAGGGCGAGCGTGTTGGCGCAGTTGGAGATCCATTGATGGAAGTCGTTGGCTGCAGTGTTGGCATCAGTCCTGGTGGGGAAAGGAGAGTGGCTGCGGGCAGAGGTGGGTGCTCTTTGGTGATCTTGCTCCAGGTTCTGCGAGGGAGGCATGGCTTAGTCTTGTGTGTGGTGGGTTCCGAGAAGGAGGAGTGGATGCAGTGGTGATCCATCCAGAGAGGTAGGATGGTGCGACTGAACAAAGGTTGTTTCCTCCGGTGAAGATGGGGTCAAGAGTGTGTTCCACTGTGTGGGTGGAGGTGGTGATGAGTTGCTTCAGACTGATGTTGTTGAGGTTCTCTAGGAGGGTGGTGGAGTTGGGGTCGCTGAGGTTGTCAAGGTGGAGATTTAGGTCTCTGAACAGTATGTAATCCGTGGAGGTGCGGGTATGGGGCGCGATGTTGTCTGAGATGGTGGTGGTGAATGGGGAGTGTGGTCCGGGAGGTCTGTAGGCGAGAGTTCCACGTAGTGTGAATCTGGGGTTGGGCTGGATCTAGAAGTGGATGTGTTCCATGAGGTGTCGTTCGAGATGGCGGTTGTAAGTCAGAGGGAGCTTTGGAGTATGTTCAATATATATCTGACATTCTAATTCCAGAAACCTTTATATATAAAGCCTTTAACACCTTTCAGCTTTCTTTCCTATTGAACAACATATTTGTTGTATCAAATTAATTAAGATGTTTGGTGCTTAAAACGCCCTCAGCCAAATACACATTCTCTAAACATACAAGTAGTTTGTAATGCATCAAATGTATTTACAGAAATAGTGGCATGATTCCCTGTAAGTACCCATTGTTCATTTATATTTAGCCATATAAGATGTACACACGCCCTCTTGGATGAAAAATTGGACATGAATATGTGCTTGGTAATTTTTAACTATGCACATGATTGGCTGGCTGCAACCTGAGCGGAGACTTGTGGCCACCATTTTACCTTATTGGAACAGTCCCAGGGGATGAAAATTAGAAGCAAAAGTGGTATAAAGTGTCAGGGTAGAGGTACCCTGACACTATGTATGGCATATAGGGGTCTTTGAGGCACTTGTAATGGGTATCAAATGTTGAGAAACAGGGTTTTGTGCAAACGCGATATTCACAAATTCATCGTGACTGCCAGTGTGCCCCTGTGTAACATCATAATGAATTGAAAAAACAAAACAATCTCAGGCACATTTTGACAATGAGGCACCCAGTCACAGTTGCACTCAAAGTAACACAGTCAGTCAGAAACCCAGTCACAGACTCATGCACACTATCACAGATCCACTTAGGCACTCACAGACCCACTCAGGGACTTACGCACCCACTTACAGACCCACTCAGACACTCACACACCCACTCAGAGACCCAGTCAGAGACTCATGCACCCACTTACAGACCCAATCAGAGACTCACTCACCAGTGACAGGCCCACTCAGAGACTCATGGACCCTCTCGCACCCCCACTGGCTGCCGGTGGCACAGAAATGCAGATTTAAGGCATGCTGCACGGTGTTCAAGGCACTGCATTTGAGATGCCTGGGATTTGTGAAAGCTCACATTGTAAAATATTGTCCGACGAGAGAACTGCGATCAAGCTACCTTCACTACTTGGTCACCCCCACCTACAAGAAACTCAGGATTTGAGGACGTAGGTTCTCTATTGCAGCTACTCATATCTGGAACACACTTCCATTGGAAATGAGGCAAGCATCTGTCTACACCAAATGTAGGCAACTTCTAAAGACGTGGTTGTTTACACAGGCTAATAAATAGTAGGGATCCTCGACTTTTCATTACCTAGCACCAAGAGACCTAGCCAGTGATCGTGCGCTCTATAAATAACCAATAACCTAATATAAAATAACCCACTCAGACACTCATGCACCCACTCAGACACCCACTCAGATACATTCACACCCACTCACAGGTCTACTCAGAAAGTCACTCAGACACTAATGCACCTACTCAGACACCCACTCAGACACTCATGCACACACTCACAGACCGACCCACTCAGACACTCATGCACCCACTCACATACCCAGTGAGACACTTATGCAGCTACTCCCACATCCACTCAGACAATCACACACTCACTCACATACCCATTGAAACACTCACAGGTTACAGTTAGGAAATACAATTGAGAAAACCTTCGAAATTCACTGAAAAAAACAAAGGTTACAGGGACATTCTAGTTAGACTCAGATTTCACTCATACAGAACCAGTGAAACTCAACAGTTATAGTTAGCTGAGCTAACTGTAACTTACGCCCCCACAATGCACTGCTTATGACCGCACATATTGCATCACTCATGACATGGTCAGTGACATCACTCATTACATCACTGATGACATCTCAAACGGCATGACTGATGACATCACTATTTACATCATCCTTAGGACCACTCCCATATCCACTCACAGACCAACACAGTCACTCACATTCCCACTCACCTACCTACCTACATAACCCCCCCTTATGCACCCACTTAACCATTGACACACCCTCTCATTCATCCCTAGAGACACTCACAAACCTACTCACTCATACATGCAGGCACTCACAGAGCCACTACTTACCCATACAGCCACTTACACACTCAGTCATACAATCACTCACACACCCACCTATGTACCCACACAATCATTCAAGCATGCAGACTCTCCTCCATAGTGAGTGGGTATATGTGTGATTGTATATGTGAGTGAGAGGGTGTCTGAATGCCTATATGAGTGAGTGAGTAGGTGTGTAAGTGGATGTATAGTTAGTGGGAGGCTGTTTGAGTGGGTGTTTAGTTAAGTGAGGTAATGTGTGAGTAGCTATATTGGAGAGTGAGAGTCCATGTGAATGACTGTATGGGGAAGTGAGCAGACATTTGAGTGTTTGTACAGATGTGTGAATGGGTATGGAAGTGGTTGTATGGGTGTGTCAGTGAATATGTGAGTACTTCTATGGGTGAGTGAGTAGCTGTATGAGTGAGTGACTGGTTATATAAGTAGCTGTATGGGTAAGTGAGTGGTTGTGTGAGTGACTATTGTCATGTAGTTCCTACCAATCCATAGGATCTGCACATTGTTTGGACAACATAAACTAAGGGTATGGTGCCAGGACTGATTCCGGACACCCCAGCAGGATATGTTGGCCTACAGACCAGCTAGCTCACAGAGCCACCATAAGCCCCCAAACCTTACCAGGAAGTGAATGGTTTCAGGTAATCACTAAACATGACAACTCTGACACCTCAGGGATTGTGAAAACAATGCAGAACCTTTCCCTCAGTCACTCGTGCTTACTTATTCTCAGAGAAGTATACAGAGAATACACAGTGGGAGATTTTTATTATATTTATTGAACCAATGTTATTCTTGTACATGTACTGCAATGATTAATAAACTGAAGAAGATAAAAGTGATTGTGAGCACCAAAACGTGAATGGTAGTTATGGTTCTTCCATGGTACTAAAGCCATGTATTTATTTATGCAGGCATATAAAACAAGGAAGTAATCATGCGTACTCCTTTGATGCAAACCCTACTCTGAGTGCACCTAGAGTGCATGTAGGTGTAGAGCCAAGAATCCCCCAAACGGACGATCCCACCCCATTACCTGGTGGGAGAGAATGAAGGGCTCCATCTTGGTCATGAACTGAATACCCCTCACGAAATGTCAGACTGCTGTGTGGCGAATTCTCAGCATACAAGGACATTTGGTGTCAGTGAAGTGCCTCCTCTTCTTATCTATCGGGATGCTCATCTTTTAATATAGAAAATACACTTGCGATGTGTGTTTAGATTAGTGATGTTATGGACATATAGGTAGCCCCGATAGAGATGACATTTGTACATAGTGCGAAAAGAGACCTGTACATGATGTTCAGGCAGGGCAGGACTGGCCGTAGCAGGCATCGGGAGTTTGCCCAGTGGGGAGCCAGGGTGGAGGCAAGTTTTGGGCCCCTGGGGGGGGGGCGATTTTGTTACAGGGATATTTTTGCAGCAGAGCTGCAATATCGCCCCCTGTAACAAAATCCGCCAAAACCGGCCCTGGCAAACAGCTCGGCCACAGACCCATCCTGCTGGGGGGCTGGCTGAGCACTTTGCCAGGACCGGTTTTGGTTCCCAATCCGGCCACGTGTTCAGGGAATTGTGAAAATGTTGTCCGAAGCTAGATGTGTAAACAGGTTTAGTTTTAGGGAAACTAATCCAACATTGTTGTGCATGCAAATATGTGCAAAAGGTCACAGCTGTCATGTAATTGTGAAGACAATGCAAGAAATAAGCAGCTTCGCTATATGGGCATATCTAAGGAATATAACACTGTATGAGTGAGTGGGTATGTGAGTGGCTCTATGGATGAGTGAGTGTTTCTGTGAACACTTGTATGGGTCTGTGAATGGGTATGTGAGGGGTTGTGTGGGTATGTGAGTTGGTGTATGAGAGGTGATATAGGGATATGAGTGAATCTGTGGATGATGTCATCAGTGATGTCATCAGTAACTATAACTGCTGAATTTTAACTTGTTTTGTACCAGTGAAATCTGAGCGTAACTATAACGTCCCTGTAACATTTGTTTTTTCAGTGAATTTCTAAGTTTTTAAAATTCTATTTCCTAACTATAACGTCCCTCTAACCTTTAGGTTTTTAAATACATTTCTATTTTTTTAATCCTATCTGTAACCTGTAGGTGTGTGAGTGTCTGTTTGGGTCGGTGAGTGGGTTTGTTCAGGTCTGTGTGTATGTGAGTGGGTTTGTGAGTGTGTGTTTGGGCTGTTGAGAGGGTATGTGAGTACCTGTGTGAGTGGGTGTATGAGAGCCTGTGTATGCTTGTAAGTGGGTCTGCGAGTATCTGTTATATGCTGTGAGTGGGTCCGTAGGTGCCTGTGTGGGCCTGTTAGTAGGTGTGTGAGTGTCTGAGTGGGAGTGGGAGTGCCTGTGTAACTGTGAGTGGCTATGTGAGTGCCCATGTGAGTCTGTGAGTGGGTCTGTGAGTGCCTGTGTAAGTATGTGGGTGGGTATGTGAGTGCATGTGTGGCTCTTTGAGTGGGTGTGTGAGTATCTGTATGGGTCTGTGAGTGATTGTGTGAGTGCCAGTGTTTGTCTGTGAGTGGTTATGTTAATGGTGCTGTGCATTTTGGGCATTTGCATAGTTAGGGTATTTAAAAGGGAGAATCGTTGACTCCACTCTCACCATTAGAAAATGAGAAAGAAATCACTCATCACAGCCAACCCAGATCATGCTCCAATAGATCAAAAATGCAGTCACCTCCATTAAGGTTTTCAGATTGTTTTTCAAAGTGGAATATGAGAGGAGACACACTTGCTTTGGTTTCACCAAGCCCAAGAAGTTAGTATCAGTTGTGCTTTACTGAAGGGGAGCTTCCAATGGAGCACCTGCTCTGTTTATATTTGTAAGTGCTTATTGTTGAGGTTAAATTTCTGTAAAATGCACACCAGGGCCTGAATGGAACCTACATTTTTCTAAGAGAGTCCCCAGTTTATCCGAAAATGTCTACCCAATTGGAGTACTTTCATCTGATTCATTGGTAAGTGCTAACTCATTGAATAAATGGCTCATGCATATTCTGCACTACAGCCGCGTAAAGGACCATGAGCTAATGTTTCCAGTGACCTTGTGTGCATGTAATTTCAGCAGTGTGATTGTTCCTCGATTGTCTTCATCCACACATCTGTGATAAAGTGAATAGTTGTCAAGAGAAGTTGACAAGACTACAAAGAGGTGAATCTCCACCAAACAGAGGTGCTTCCTCTTAACTAAATAAGGTAAGTGCTTCTTTGTTTGGTGGAGATGTCCTTGAATTCCTCTTCATCAACATCTCATCACCAAAATCAGCTTGAAACACGCTCAGTAACCTTTTGTTAAGCTGTCCATCAATGAGGGAACAAGGGGAAGACCTTTGCATACTACAAGTCAAAATGGGGAGAGGGCCACGTAGACCCCCAGGCTGATTTTGGCCCCAGGGACCCCATCCCCTGGGGCCTGGCTAAAATGGAATGGGCAAGGGTGGCCAAGCAGCCCCTCTCCCAGGAACGATTTCAGCCCTGGTCACCCCATCCCCCAGTGTGCATGTTGGGGACAGCAGGGGGAGCCTCAAGGTCCTTGTGGTCCCAGAGGGCTCCCCACCTTCTGTGAGAGCTAGCATTGTTCTTGCACACAGGGAGCTGCTGGAAATGGGAGCTGCTGGAAATGCAGCTCCCTATGTGCAGGAGCAATACTTTCATTTCTTTCCCTACCCGCATGTCTGCAGGCAGGAAAATAAATGAAAACTTCACTTCCTGGAAGCAGGAGTGGTTTCACAGCTCCTGCTTGCTGGAAGTAAAGTGTTTGATTTTGCTTGGTGGTAGCTGTCATAGCTCCCTCCAAGCAAAAGCAAACAGCTATCTCACAAGGGTTGGACCTCAGGAGATAGCAGGATCTGGCCCTGGGGGTCATCAGGTCCATGTTTTCTTGTGCCCGGGCCAACCCTGGGTAGGTGGTGGTTCCCGGGGCTGTATATGCCCAGAAAGGGGGCTGCTTGATCCCACTCATTCATTTGATAAAAATAATTTGGTCCTGGGAGGTCGTGGCCCCCAGGGCAGGGGATCTACGGAGACTTTAAGGCTTATTATAGCTGCAGGGAGGGGGCGCTTCCCAGGACCCAAGGGATCTGCACAGTCCACATAATTTTTTTTTATTTATAGCCTAAGGTAGATGATGGTCTCCGGGGCCCGGGGGTCCCCGCAGCCCCCCTGCATTAATATTGACATGAGCTCCAGTAAGGTTGTAGTCTCCATGGCATAAATAAGGCCTTGGAGGAGAGCCCATGTGCCTCCTCTATTTTTTCTCTGCATGCCCCTGGGACTTGACCCACCCGGAAGCAACATTAAAAACAAGTGTTTTTTAGTTTTTTTTAATTGACAGTGATATTCACGAATTTTGTAGCCCAAGGCAAGGCTGGTTAGGGTCCCTTTTTTTGCCACTCGGCGGAAGCCAGAGGTTTGGGCTGCAGGCGTCTCCAAAGACTGTATGGGAATTAACAATGGAGAAACACTTTTTTTGACCCCCCCTTTTTCCTGCTTGACAGGTCAACTCAAGACCTTTTATGCACACAAAAAACTCTTGACAGTTTTTGTCGAAAATTTCTGAAGAGTCATCAAATGGCACCAAACTTCTAGGCAAGTCAAAAAAATGCTTTTACTATGGAAAGATGGTCCTAACTATAACTACCTACTGGTGACCGCCAGTGGATAATATATACATTAAATATTTTACCTATTAGGGTCACGAAGACTTAATGAATAATGCCAAGCTTGTTCAACTATAACTCGCACCCCAGCCATGCATAGTGTTGTCAGCAATGATCTCATTTTAAATGCTGCAGTGATGTTATCAAGAATTTCGTAGATCATGTCATGAGAGATGCAATAGCTGAGGTAATTTGTAGTGCATTGCGAAAGTCCCCACAAAAAAATTATTAGATTTGAAATACATTTAAAAAAATACATATTTAGGTTTTTATTTACCTTAAATATACTATTTACCATGTGTGGTAAAGACATGGGGCCCAATTCACAAAATTAAACATAGACATTTGGTCCAAACTTAGACAAAACACTTAAGTTTGTGAATTTGGCAATTCTCAAAGGGCATCTACCAGGACTATCTTTCTGTCTGCACAATATTCATAAATATTCTTAGAGAATTCACAAAGTCATACATTTTGACTTTTGGTCTAAATTTAGAGCAAATTCCTCAGTTTACCCTTGTGAATCGGGCCCATCGGTGTTAAAGGCATGCGTGGTAATGTCATACACCCATTTGCATAGGTATCGGCTAAACATGGTCATCCATTTTATTTCTAAAATATTTCACACTTTCATATTGTTAGAAACAGTGCTTATGCTTGAAGCTCATGAATTTTCATATTGTATCTTAACCCTGCAACACCAAGTGAGAGTTTCTACAATGCTGCTCATAAATCTACACAGAGTTTGATAAAGCATAAATTTGGGCTGCTGAAGTATAATTTCTGCTGTTTCCGTTCGTGTGGGGTGACACTCCAGTATACACCAGAAACAAGCTGCAAGATAGTAGCAAAATGTGTAATATTTCACAACATAGCAACACAAAGAAGAATACCCGTCATCTTGTCAGAGCCAGAGTCGGATGAAAATTATCTGCTGATACCCCCTTTCCCTCAGGATGGTTCAAGGGAAGGAAAAGGAAGAGTGTGATGTGCAGAGATCACTAGAACTTTTTTCCAAAGTTAAAATGTATGTTCTGTAAAAATAAGAATAAACAATGTTACTTTTACAGTCATGTTTTATTACCTTTCATTCCAGTTTAGTTAAATGTATTTATTTTGTCAATGATTGTTAGGATCAAACAAAAATCCTGTTTAGCAAATACCTTTTTAACAATGCAAATTGCAACAAATGCAACTAATTTAGCAAGAGATAGGTGAAACATTGTTGTAATGCTTCTTTATCCCTCTCATAACACTTGCCCTTTCTGTGGTCTCAACACTCTAACATTCTGAAACATCAGTACCAGTAGTTTGTCTTTGAGTGTGAAACATTCTCATTGCCTCTGGTACAAAGATCCTAATGACACTACATATCTCTTCATGTTCACCCTCGTCAATTCACCAGTCACAGAGATGTGTGATGCTTGGATATTTTGAAAACACTGGTAACCTGAAAAAGGCCATGTGCAACATCAGCACTGTAGTGACTCATCTCTACCTGCATGTCAACTGTGCACCTTGATAAAGTGAAAATAGCTAGAGTCAGCTGGTGAAGAAACCTCATGAATAAATTTAATTGGCACTTACGCTGATGTTGACGGTGCCTATGATTTATGTGATTTTGTTATAAAACTGTTCATAAATTCTAGGTTAGATGCTTGAAATTATCAGCAATCACTAACTGACTCTCCTCAATGGTGTTATAAAGCTTATCTAAGTATTCTTTAATGTTTCCAAAATTTCATTCATTGTGACTGTGTATTAGGTGCTTTAATGTTCTTATTTTGTTCGGGCTGCACTGCAAACACTTTGCCCTCCAAACTAATGTAAACAATGGTAATATCACAATCATCTGGAGACCTAACAACACATGAACCTGTCAGTCTGGAATCAATGCCTTGCAGTAGAAAAAGCATCCTACCCATGTGTCAGCATGGGATGTAGGACGGAACCATACGTGCCATTACCACGCATGCCTTAGTTTACAACGCATACTTGACAATGTATATGCCTTTAAAATACATGTCTTTACCACACACAATTTTACCACACATATGCCTTTACCATGCATGCCATTGCATCGAACATGTACGTGTTTCATAGGTAAGTATAAAGCCATTTATATCATTGTGAGTTTCGGCAGTGAAAATTTGGAAGTACGAGGGCAGAATTTGGAGTAAGCAAGAGGATTTGTTTAAGCATGAAAGCGAGGGGAGCCAAACCTAAGCAAAACGCAGAGCTACTTTTTATGAAAGGAGAAGGGTATTTAAGATCAAAGGGTGAGAGCTCAACAGCAGCGGGAGGTGAATAGACACTAAAACAAAGTTAAAACCAACTTGAAATACTCCTTAAAAAATGGGTAAGAAAAGATTGGAGGTAATTACTTTAAAGAAATATATGGAAGTGTGAAGAGCCCCCAGTGTACTAAGGATTTTTACCTTACCCAGTCACCCAGATACCAAACCAGAAATGTTGGAGGAATGGGGAGTCAACAGCATGCAATGCTCTAAGAACGTGATTGTTCTAAAAGACACCAAAAAGGCCATTAAATAAATAAATAATTTATTCAAAGAGGTGGGAATCCAGATCCAGTCTCTGAAGAAGGAATACGAGAGCAACAAAATGAGGAAAGACATGGAGTTAAAGCTGGACAAATATGAGACAGAAGTGGAAGAATGCAAAAGAAGTAAGTTCATAAGGGATAATCAAGATTGCAACAATGGAACCATACTAACCTTTGCCTAAAGTTTTGATCTTCTCAAAAAACAACTATAAACCAGACAGATAAGAGTAAATGAATCTCCAGATGCAACAATAAATTAATCTGACACAGATTTGAGCGAAGGAGAGGAAACACAATGGTACAAAAGAAAATTATTTTTTTAGACAAAATGAAACTGCTTTACATGGATTAAAAGGCACCCAAAGTAAGAAGAAGAGGATGCAGCCAGGGTTGTTGTAGAAGAAAAGGCCATCAATTGGGGCAAATAGATAGAAAAAAAACAAGAAGACGATCGAGGAAAAGGAATTTTCCAAGTACGGAATTGTTCAAAAAGATCATAATGGATGAGAAAAATGAAGATAAGGAAGTTAATATTCTGATAATAAATCTATCAAGCTATCAATTAGACACAGATGAAACAAAAGTTTTAAACATAGGGCTAACATTCTGCCCTGAAAAGTACTTTGTCTATGTTGAAACAAAAATAGATGTGCATAAATTTGTCAGGAAGTGGAAACTCGCCAAATACATTTTTAAATTGATGTCAGACATAAAGGGCCCGATTCACAGAACTAACTTAAGACAAAATCCTAAACGTACTACCATTGTGGTATTCACAGAAGGCACTTACTCATTTTGGTATTCACAGAAGGCACTTACTCATTTCGGTATTCACAGAATTTAGGAGTCCTAAGTTTAGGACTCCTAAATGCCTTCTGTGAATACCGAAAGTCTTAAAATTAGGATTTTTCTCGGTTTAATAGTAGTATAGTTAGGACTCCTAACTTTAGGACGCCTAAATGCCTTCTGTGAATACCGAAAGTCTTAAAATTAGGATTTTTCTCAATTTAGTAGTAGTAAAGTTAGGACTCCTAACTTTAGGACTCCTAAATGCCTTCTGTGAATACCGAAAGCCTTAAAATTAGTATTTTTCTCAGTTTAGTAGTGGTATAGTTAGGACTCCTAACTTTAGGACTCCTAAATGCCTTCTGTGAATACCGAAAGCCTTAAAATTAGTATTTTTCTCAGTTTAGTAGTGGTATAGTTAGGACTCCTAACTTTAGGACTCCTAAATGCCTTCTGTGAATACCGAAAGTCTTAAAATTAGGATTTTTCTCAATTTAGTAGTTGTAAAGTTAGGACTCCTAACTTTAGGACTCCTAAATGCCTTCTGTGAATACCGAAAGTCTTAAAATTAGGATTTTTCTCAGTTTAATAGTAGTATAGTTAGGACTCCTAACTTTAGGACTCCTAAATGCCTTCTGTGAATACCGAAAGTCTTAAAATTAGGATTTTTCTCAATTTAGTAGTAGTAAAGTTAGGACTCCTAACTTTAGGACCCCTAAATGCCTTCTGTGAATGCCGAAAGCCTTAAAATTTGGAATTTTCTCAGTTTACTAGTAGTAAAGTTAGGAGTCCTAACTTTAGGACTCCTAAACTGAGAAAAATCCTAATTTTAAGACTTTCGGTATTCACAGAAGGCATTTAGGAGTCCTAAAGTTAGGACTCCTAACTTCTGTGAATACCGAAGTGAGTAAGTGTCTTATGGGAATACCAAAATGAGTAAGTGCCTTCTGTGAATACGAAAATGGTAGTAAGTTTAGGATTTTGTCTTAAGTTAGTTCTGTGAATCTGGCCCAAAAAACGGTCAAATCCATCTGGTGAATCAACATATCTAACAATTGAACAGACGACTGATAATAAAAGAGCGTATGATCTCATGCACTCCATGAAGGATGAAGAGCTAACCGAAACAGATGTACTGGAACACCTAGGAATTGAGACGGACAGCCACAAAAAAACTGACTACAAGGTGACATCAAGATGTTGTCCCTCACTAACCCCAGGTAACAAATTAGATACGTTATATGATCTGGAAATTGCTGCTATGGAGAAATTGGAGAACGTAAAACACAGTGGGAAGAAAGAGAACCTAACACAAAAAGAACATGAGGCCCTCAAACGACTGATGAACAATAACATTCTAGAAATAAAACCAGCCGACAAAGGGGGAAACATTGTGAACCAGGATAAACTTGATCACCTGCAGGAGGCATATTGTCATCTAAATGACAACACCAATTATCATAAATTGGCATGCAATCCTATTAATGATTTGATGTTGAAACGTAATAAAAAGCTGAGACAATGGTACGAAGTGGGCCTACTGGATGACGATGAATTTTCCTTTGATAAGGTTGAAAGTCTGGTAATTCTGACAATTTATTTCCTCCTGAAAGTACATAAGACCCTCACCACGCTACCAGGAAGACCCATTATTTCACGTTGTGGATCACTTTACGAACAAATCTCCACCTATGTGGAATACTTCCTAGCCCCGATTATAACAACTTTATATTCCTACATAAAAGACATTGGAGATTTCTGCTGGATTTTCTAGTATGTATGAGGTGGCAGTAAGACTACTTACTAGTGACAATTGATGTTGTGTCACTATATACATCTATTAGCCATGACATAGGCCGTGGAGCAGTCAACTACTTCCTGAGACAGAGAAACATCAATGAACTGAATCGTTCAACCATGTTAATTGAAATGATTCATATGTCTCTCAGAAATAATATATTTATCTTCAACCATTAACTGTACTTACAAGTGTGTGGAACAGCAATGGCAGTTTCCTTCTGTCCAAGCTAAGAAAACCTTACCACGCATTGGTAGGAGAAGACTAGCTTGGAGAGAGAAGAACAGTGCCCACACATAAAAAATAGCCCTCTAGCTGAAATTTATCGATGACCTTTTCTTCATTTGAAATGGCACGGAAAAGGAATTCTACACATACTTTGATATTCTCACTGATAACCAGCTAGGTCTGAAATGTACCTGCAATGTAAACATAGCTCAAATTGAATTCTTAGATGTAAGGGTGTATATTGAAGACAATAAGATATAAACCACTCTGTATAGGAAACTAATGGACACAAATAGTATTTTACATGCTCCAGCATCCACCCCAATATTTGGAAGACAAGCATCTCATATAATTAACTAGAATCAGGTGGAACTGCTCCACTGATATGGAGATGAAAGATCAGTTTGAGAAAACAGAGAAGAGATTCCTGAAGAGAGGCTATTCAGCAACAGATTTGAGAAAATGAATGGAGCGATCGAGGGTCCTTACTCGAAACAAACTTTAGTGAGAAACAAAATGCAAAAAAAGAGGGAATGCGGAGTCTAAGAGTGAGGAAAACATCAGAGGGATCCTGACATTCAGCAAAGAAAATCAGAAGATGTATAGCTTCTTCACAAATTTTGGCACCTACTGGCGGAGGCCCAGATGTGGGACACAAAGTGGCTATCAAACACATTGTAACATACAGGAAAACACCATAGTTGAAAAACAGGTTGGTCAGGAGTCACTTCTCAATTGAAAAACCACTCAATGTGATAAGTGCAAGGCCTGCCAAATAGACAAAAACAAAAAGGAATTCCATTTTTACAAAGCCGTAACATCGCTATAAGTTAAAGAATTACATGTGAAATGAACCACGTAGTGTACGTGCCAATGTGGCCTAAGATACGTTGGCAGCACCATATGCCCCCTGAAAAAAAGCATATTGGATCACATCAGGACTGTGTAAAATAAAGATGAGAACTACACTCTGGCTAAATACTACCAGATACAACACCCTGATAAAGACTGGAATAGGATGCAGTATTACCGGATATTATGCATATGAAAGAATGAGAGGGGAAGTGAGAGAGTCTAAAAACTAAGGTGCTTGGATTCATGCCTCATTATCAAATTACGGACAAAGTTTCCACATATACTCAATTCAGACGAGGATCTATATGTATACCTCTAATGGAAATCTTTAAATGATGAAGGTGGCATCCTGTAATGAGCTTTATGCAATTATATTTCATTTATCAATAACTGAACCTCCACTCTCCCTCATTGACTCTCACCTTTTGCATATGATCCTAATAATATGTCTTCAAAGGTAAATTGTTTCAAATTGTAATATGAATGATGTGTCATTTCATTTTTTAACTGTTCTATTGCTAGAGTAATGTTATGAATTAGAACTAATCTTGGTCATAATAGTTGACATACCGACTAGAATGCTTCATTTGTAAAGGGGCATAGGAACACCAGCCATAGACATCTGGCATGATAAATAGCAACTAGTAGCCTAGTCAAAAAAGTCTGAGCCTCAATAGGAACATACCAAGCATGACCAATGAGGATAGACCGGGATAGACTGGGCCTCCTTTTGTGATAGGTAACGTGACCCACAGGCAAGAGAGATGCAGAAAGAGGGAAGAGGGGTACAAAAACATTCAACAGGGGTGCAGAAAGAAGCAATAGAGGTTGAGAAAGAAGCAAGAGAAGTGTAGAAAGAAGCAACAGAGGTGTAGAAAGAGGAACGAGGGGTACAGAAAGAGGCAAGAGAAGTGCCAAAAGAAGCAACAGAAGTGCAGAAAGAGACAAGAGAAGTACACAAAGAAGCAACAAAGGTGCAGAAAGAGTCAAGAGAAGTGCTGAAAGAGGCAAGAGATATGCCAAAAGAGGCAGGAGAGGTGCAGAAAGAGGGAAGAAGGTGCAGAAAAAGGCAAGAGGGGTGCAAAAAAAACAAGAGAGGTGCAGAAAGATTCAAGAGAAGCGCAGAAAGAACCAACAGAGGTATAGAAAGAGGCAAGAGGGATGCAGAAAGAGGGAAGAGAAGTGCAGAAAGAAGAAAGAAAAGTGCAGAAAAAGTAACAAAAGTGCAGAAAAAGGCAACAGAAGTGCAGAAAGATGCAAGAGAAGTGCAGAAAGAAGCAACAGAGGTGCATAACAAGGCAAGATAAGTACAGAAAGAGGCAAGAGATGTGTAAAAAGAGGCAGGAGATGTGCAGAAAGAGGGAAGAAGGTTGCAGAAAGAGGCAGGAGGGATGCTAAAAGAATCAAGAGAAGTGCAGAAAGAAGCAAGAGAAGTGCAGAAAGAACCAGCAGAGGTGCAGAAAGAGGCAAAAGGGGTACAGAAACACGGAGGAGAATAGCATAAAGAAGCAAGAGATGAGCAGAAAGAGGCAAGAGAGGTGCATAAAGAAGCAAGAAAATGGCAGACAGAAAAAGAAAGGTGCAGAAAGAGGTAAAAGAGGTACAGAAAGAAGCAAGAGAGGTACAGAAAGAAGATGAACAGTGTGGATAGAAGCAAAAGAAGTGCAGAAAGGCAAGAGAGGAGAAGAGAGAGGCAATATATGTGCAGAAAGAGGCTAGAAAGGTAAGGAAGGAGGCAGGGAAATTGCAGAAATAAGCAAGAGAGGAGCAGACAGAGGCAAGAGAAGTGCAAAAAGAAGCAAGAGAACAGCAAAATGAATGAATGAATGAATGAATGAATGAATGAATGAATGAAATTAGATTTGTATAGCGCTTAGCTACCCTGAGGCCTCCTAGTGCTTTTGTGGAGAGGAGAGACTGAAAGGCGGGTCCTGCTAGTGTGCCGTGATAAAGAGATGTGTTTTAAGCAATTTCCGGAAGACCAGCAGATTAGGTTCTCCTCGGAGAGTGGGGGGGAGGGCATTCCAAAGGTTGGAGGCATTCAGAGAGAAAGAACGTCCACCCCACCTAGATCTTTGCACTTTCAGAGGAGTGGCAAGAAAAGCAGAACTGGAACGAAGATTCCTAGAGGGTTGATAGGGGGTGACCAACGACTGAATAATGTGGGGGACGGATTTCCAAATAGCTTTGTGGGCCAGGCACATAGTCTTGAAATGGATCCTGGCCCAGATAGGCAGCTAGTGAAGATTCCTCAGAGCAGGTTTCGCTGTTTGTCTCCGGGGAATCTGGAGCAGTTGGCGAGCTGCACAATTTTGGATTACTTGTAGTCTATGGAGTGTGGACTGAGGGGCTCCCAGATATAGTGCGTTCCCGTGATCTAAGCGGTACAGTATGAGGGCCTGTACCATAATCCTCCTTGCCTGAAAAGGGAGCAGAGGAAGAATTTTCCTGAGCATCCTCATCAGGCCAAAACACGTAGCAGAGAGTTTGGTAGCCTGATGGTTGAAGAAGAGGGAGCCGTTGAGCCACATACCAAGGCTTTTAATCTGTTGCTTTGGGATGGCCATGGGGCCAAGACAGGTCGGCCAAATGAGTGCCGAGGCAGGTGATGGAATTTTACCCAAGAACATCAGTTCGGTCTTGTCCCCGTTTAGCTTGAGGTGGGAACGGTCCATCCATTCGGCTACCGCCTCTAGGCAAACACCTAGAGCGCAGGATGATCCCTCAGGGTGGTTTAGTGCCACCACCAGTTGGGTGTCATCTGCATAGGTAATGATTTTTATGCCGAATGGAAGGACTATCTCAGCTAATGGGGCCATATAGGTGTTAAAAAGCGTGGGGCTCAGGGAAGATCCCTGTGGGACCCCACAGCTGAGCGGCCATCGATTGGATGTGGCAGTTCCCTCAAAGACTTGCAAGAATCGATCCTTTAGGAAGGACTGAAACCAGGTAAGTGACATATTTTCCACTCCCATATTTTTCAGCCGCTCGAGCAGGATGTGATGGTTAACAGTGTCAAAGGCGGCACTGAGGTCTAAAAGAATGATAGCTGCCGAGCCGCCCTGAACCAAAAGTCTTCTAGCTTCCTCAGTCACTGCCAGAAGGGCCGTCTCTGTCCCTAGCTGAGGGCGAAACCCTGTTGGAGAGACATGAAGCAGGTTGCTGGATTCGAAGTGATGAACTAATGGGGAATTTATATGTCTCTCAATTAGCTTACTGAGCCATGGGAGGAGAGAGATGGGACGGTAGTTGGCCATGTTCGAGTGATCGAGGTTATTTTTTTTTAGAAGGGCTCTAACCTGAGCACATTTCCAAGCCAGGGGCACTGTGCCGAAGGCAATGGAGGAGTTTAGTACGTCTAGGATGACTGGGCCAATTGTATTGGAAACTAGTGTGAGGTCCTGTGGAGGGGCGGGGTCCGTTGGAGAGCCAGAAGTTATCCTAGTCAAAAGGATGTCCAGGGATTTTGTATCTAATAGGGGGAATTCGCCTAGGGAGCCCTGTATTTTAGGATGTAGATTTCCTGTGCTAAGATCGGTAGACTCAGGCACATAAGGGGAAAAAGGCAGGCAGATCGACTGAATTTTATGATGGAAGTATTCGGCTAGGTTATTGCAGCGATCTGGGACTTCCTCCTCTTTGGGAGGATTTTGCGGTAAGGTGGAGAGGATTTTGGTGATCCGAAAAATCTCTTTAGGAGAGTTGGCGGCTGCATTGATTCTTTCCTCATAGAAGTTTATTTGTGCAGTTTTGATCTCTGCTTTATAGATCCTTATTGCCTCTCTATAATCAAATTTCCTATCTTCTTCATAATTCTCCATCTCCTTTCCAATTGCCTGCAGGTCTGTTTGAGTTTCCTTAACTTAGGAGAAAACCATGGAGCAGATTTTTGTTTGAATCTTTTGTGAGATGGTTATTTTGGCATAACGTGTCCAGTGAGTTAAGGATCCATGAGTTGAAATTATTATTAGCCAACTCAGGGTTAGGGTCACTGTGTGGTCTGGTGGCATTAAGGACAGTGGTCCATTGGCTAGCAGAGAGATTCGACCATTTCCTCTCAAGGGTCAAGGTGTCTGAGGGTGGTTAGGGGCTATAGTCTCCCAGACCAGGAGAATTAGCGAATGATCAGTCCAAGGGAGGGGGATGGGAGTGCCAACCGAGAGATTCTGATCATTACTAAACACTGGGTCAAGGAGATGAAAGAAGAAAAATGAAAGAAGAAAACTGTTGTAGAAAGAGGAAGAAAGGCACAAAAGGAAGCAAGAAAAGAACAGAAAAAAACAGTAGAAGTGGAGAAAGAGGCAAGTTTGGTACAGAAAGAGGCAAGAGAGGTGCAGAAAGAAGGAAGGGAAGTGCATAAGGAGTCAAGAGATGTATAGAAAGAAGCAACAGAGGTGCAGAAAAAGGCAAGAGAAGTACAGAAAGAGGCAAGAGATGTGCAAAAAGAGACAGGAGATATGCAGAAAGAGGGAAGACGGGTGCAGATTTAGGCAAGAGGGATGCTAAAAGAAGCAAGAGAAGTGCAGAAAGAACCAGCAGAGGTGCAGAAAGAGGCAAAAGGGGTACAGATACAGGGAGGAGAACAGCAGAAGAAGCAAGAGATGAGCAGAAAGAGGCAAGAGAGGTGCATAAAGAAGCAAGACAACTGCAGACAGAGGAAGGAAGGAGCAGAAAGAGGCAAAAGATGTTTAGAGAGAGGCAAGAACAGTGCAGAAATAAGCAACAGAATTGCAGAAAGAGACTGGAGAAGTGCAGAAAGAGGCAAGAAAGGTGTCGATAGAGGCACAAGAGATGCAGAAAGAGGGAAGAAGAGTACACAAAGAGAAAACAGGGGTGCAGAAAGACTCAATAGAGGTGCAGAAAGAAGCAAGAGAAGTGCAGAAAAAAGCAACAGAGGTGTAGAAAAAGGCAAGAGAAGTACAGAAAGAGGCAAGAGATGTGCAAAAAGAGGCAGAAGATGGGAAGAAAGAGGGAAGAAGGGTGCATAAAGAGGCAATATGGATGCAAAAAGTAGCAAGAGAATTACAGAAAGAAGCAAGAGAAGTGCAGAAAGAACCTACAGAGGTGTAGAAAGAAGCAATAGGGGTGCAGAAACAGGGAAGGGAATAGCAGAAAGAAGGAAGAGAGGTGCATAAAGAAGTAAGAGAACTGTAGACAGAAGAAGAAAGGTGCAGAAAGAGTCAAAATAGGTACCGAAAGAAGTAAGGGAGGTACAGAAAGAAGATGAAAGGTGTGGATAGAATCAAAAGAAGTGCAGAAAGAGGCAAGAGAGGAGCAGAGAGATGCAAGATATGTGCAGAAAGACACTAGAAATGTAAGGAAAGAGGCAAGGAAATTGCAGAATGGAACAAGAGAGGTACAGAAAGAGGCAAGGGAAGTGCAGAAAGAAGCAAGAGAACTGCAGAAAGAGGAAAAATGTTGTAGAACGAGGACGAAAGGCACAAAAAGAAGCAAGAAAAGTACAGAAAAAAAGCAATGGAAGTGGACAAAGAGGCAAATGCAATGGAAGTGGACAAAGAGGCAAATGAAGTGCAGAAAGAGGCAAGAGAGGTTTATAAATAGGCAAGAGAAGTGCAGAAATAAGCAACAGTGTTGAAGAAGGAGGCCAGAGAAATGCTGAAAGAGGAGAGAGAGGTGCCGAAAGAAGCGATAGAAGTGTAGAAAGAATCAACAGTGGTACAGAAAGATGGTAAGATAGGTGCAGAAAGAGGCAAGAGAAGTGCAGAAAGAAGGAAGGGAAGTGCATAAGGAGTCAAGAGATGTATAGAAAGAAGCAACAGAGGTGCAGAAAAAGGCAAGAGAAGTACAGAAAGAGGAAAGAGATGTGCAAAAAGAGACAGGAGATATGCAGAAAGAGGGAAGAAGGGTGCAGAAAGAGGCAAGAGGGATGCTAAAAGAAGCAAGAGAAGTGCAGAAAGAACCAGCAGAGGTGCAGAAAGAGGCAAAGGGGGTACAGAAACAGGGAGGAGAACAGCAGAAGAAGCAAGAGATGAGCAGAAAGAGGCAAGAGAGGTGCATAAAGAAGCAAGACAACTGCAGACAGAGGAAGGAAGGAGCAGAAAGAGGCAAAAGATGTTTAGAGAGAGGCAAGAACAGTGCAGAAATAAGCAACAGAATTGCAGAAAGAGACTGGAGAAGTGCAGAAAGAGGCAAGAGAGGTGTCGATAGAGGCACAAGAGATGCAGAAAGAGGGAAGAGGGGTACACAAAGAGACAACAGGGGTGCAGAAAGACTCAATAGAGGTGCAGAAAGAAGCAAGAGAAGTGCAGAAAAAAGCAACAGAGGTGTAGAAAAAGGCAAGAGAAGTACAGAAAGAGGCAAGAGATGTGCAAAAAGCGGCAGAAGATGTGCAGAAAGAGGGAAGACGGGTGCAGAAAGAGGCAATATGGATGCAAAAAGTAGCAAGAGAATTGCAGAAAGAAGCAAGAGAAATGCAGAAAGAACCTACAGAGGTGTAGAAAGAAGCAATAGGGGTGCAGAAACAGGGAAGGGAATAGCAGAAAGAAGGAAGAGAGGTGCATAAAGAAGTAAGAAAACTGTAGACAGAAGAAGAAAGGTGCAGAAAGAGGCAAAATAGGTACCGAAAGAAGTACGGGAGGTACAGAAAGAAGATGAAAGGTGTGGATAGAAGCAAAAGAAGTGCAGAAAGAGGCAAGAGAGGAGCAGAGAGATGCAAGATATGTGCAGAAAGACACTAGAAATGTAAGGAAAGAGGCAAGGAAATTGCAGAAAGGAACAAGAGAGGTACAGAAAGAGGCAAGAGAAGTGCCGAAAGAAGCAAGAGAACTGCAGAAAGAGGAAAAATGTTGTAGAACGAGGACGAAAGGCACAAAAAGAAGCAAGAAAAGTACAGAAAAAAAGCAATGGAAGTGGACAAAGAGGCAAATGAAGTGCAGAAAGAGGCAAGAGAGGTTTATAAATAGGCAAGAGAAGTGCAGAAATAAGCAACAGTGTTGAAGAAGGAGGCCAGAGAAATGCTGAAAGAGGAGAGAGAGGTGCCGAAAGAAGCGATAGAAGTGTAGAAAGAATCAACAGTGGTACAGAAAGATGGCAAGATAGGTGCAGAAAGAGGCAAGAGAAGTGCAGAAAGAAGCAACAGAGGTGCATAAAGATGCAAGAGAACTGCGTAAAGAGGCAAGAGAGGTATAGAATAAGGCAAAAGAGGTGCAGAAAGAGGGAAGACGGGTGCAGAATCAGGCAAGAGGGTTGCATAAAGAGGCAACAGAGTTGGAGAAATAGGCAAGGGAGGTGCAGAAACAGGTAAGCGAAGTACAGAAAGAGGCACAAGATGTGCAGAAATAGGCAAGAGAAGTGTAGAAAGAGGCAAGAGAGGTGCTGAAAGAGGCAAGAGAGATGTAGAAACAGGGAAGAGGGGTACAGAAACAGGCAACAGGGGTGCAGAAATAAGCAAATAAGGTTCAGAAAGAAGAAAGAAAAGTGCAGAAAGAAGCAACAGAGGTGCAGAAAGAGGAAAGAGGGGTACAGAAATATCAGAGAGAAGTGAAGAAAGAAGCACCAGATGTGCAGATAGAGGCAAGAGACATGCAGTAAGAGAGGCGCAGAAAGAAGCAAGTGAGGTGTAGAAAGAAGCAACAGAAGTACAGAAAGAACCAACAGAGGTACAGAAAGAGGCAAGAGGGGTTTAGAAAAAACCAACAGAGTTGTAGAAAGAGGCAAGAGGGGTGCAGAAAGAACCAACAGAGTTGTAGAAAGAGGCAAGAGGGGTACAGAAAATGGGAAGAGAAGTGCAGAAAGAAGCAAGAGAAGTACAGAGAGAAGCAACAGAGGTGCAGAAAGAGACAACAGAAGTGCAGAAAGAGGCAAGAGAAGTGCAGAAATAAGCCCAAATTGGACCAGGACTCAGAGCCCCAGGCTGCGTTGCGCTCATAGCGTCAAACCCAGCACCAGGAGGCACGAGATATAAACCGATGTGGGCTCCCGCAGCACGGGACGTCCGATTGCACCTATCTAAGCCTACTTTCCAGCCGGGACCGGGTGCCAGGACTCAGAGCCCCAGGCTCCACCACGCTTATAGCGTCACACCCAGCGGATGGAGATGCGAGATATAAAATGATGCGGGCTCCCGCAGCGAGGGACGAGCATGGGCATGGCCCGGGCAAAGCCCGGACAAAGACCGGGCCAATGGCAGGCCTGGCCTTGCCTGTCAGAGCCCAGAAGAGGATGGAATGGGTCCGGTCTATTGGTTCCTGGATCCGGACTCCTAACTGACTTCTACTTTTGTTGCACAACAAGGGGCAGCCTGATTGAAGTCTTCTAACATGAGTAAGTCTGATTTACATTTGCAATATACCCCTATTTTGAATGGCGGATAATCTAAAATCGACGAGGGGAAAGCAATCACTCCAAAACCATCATTAAACTCTACACTTGACTGCTTCCTCCTAAGGGTGGCCAAGGCCATCAACAAGGAGAAAAAAATCATGGAGCCGTGGGTTGGCATCATTTTTAGACAAGGCTGCATTGACCAAAACAGCTACGTTTGGCGATTCCCTTCCCTACCCGTTACAAGAGGCTCATGGAGTATTACCTCCTACATAACTTAATTAACACATACATGGTACTATTGGGTATCGTATTAAGTGCATAAAATTCATGCATCTTTCATTTTTCTATTTTTATCACTTTTGTATATCGCAAAATCATTGTGGACATTCAACATAGTGAGTACTGAGGGGATCTTTCAGTCCTGATGAAGAAGGATTTGCTTCGAAACATGTTGACTTTATAGTAGTATCCGCACATCATAGGCAGGACATCTCCGCATCATCTTTTTAACAGTTCCAGCCTCGACGACCTATTAAAGTTTTTTAAGTCCATGAGGCCAGGTCCTTTTTAAATCACCTACCCATACTCACTCTCGACCTCTCCTCTCACTACTCAATCACTACACATAGTGTTGTCAAAACAGTGCTCCCACGTAGTCGTAGGTCATACCACTCTCTGTCCCACAGCGGGACCCGAAGACCCCTACGATGAAGCATGACACCAAGGGCCCTTTTGGTGTGTGAGGGGAATTTAAGCAAATACTGTGTGCATCCACATCAGGGTGAGTAACACATTTCCTTGAACACAGTCCAATCTATGTGGTGGAACCTTTTGATTTAATTACTAAGTACTAGAGGAAGACGTATCCGCCCTAGTGTCCATGTACGAAACTACCTCTTCACTCCCTCGCCTTGTTATATAAAGCATCAACAAGGAGATTCAGGTTGCAGAGCGACGTTTGTCAGTAGAAGGGGGTTCGGCTGGTCTATTACTTGCCCTATTGCTGAGGCTACAGCACAAGCTCTTCCAACAAGTGACCCCAATCAGAACAATCATGTACCCAATAGAAGTCTATCTGTCTCATCCCCCTCTCAGTGCCCTTTTTCTTTACCAATAGCAACTCCAGTGGGTGAAAGCCTAGTTAAAAGGAAAAAAAAGTTAAACATTTGGAGCCTTTATGGGTTGCACGGACTAGATCCAGGAAAAAGATCCAGGCGGTATCCACGGAAGTTACTGCTGACACATTGCAAAGACCATCTTCTACGATTGACTCTAACACTATTTCGCCTCTCCACTCTGAGGAATTACCCCAGCAAACTATTGTAACACTAATATCATGCATAGAATAATCTATTGCCAAAATCTTTCTGCCTCTCTTGGATTGACTCGACAAATTTGAGTCAAGCATGGAGCTAATTCATAAATCAGATGCCGATATATTTTGTGGGACGGGGTAATAAAGAAAATATACGAAGGGGGGCTGATTCTCACGGGGGCTCAAATCCTGGTGAGGGGCCTTCTAGTAGAAATGTAGATTTTGCCAACTTGAACCTTAAATACTGGATCTAATAGGAATGACACTAGGGCATTACCACAAAAAAAGACAGGGCCCTTACGCTCTAGCCACCTGGGGAATGTAAGGTTGCCTCCTAGTAATATTGGGCCTATCCCCTATGGGCAAAAGAACGATGGATTTAACCCAGATCTCTTGACTGGGGGAGAATGTCTGCATTGTCAGCATTCCGTCCATCATTTGATTGTTGTAACGCTTTTCGCCCTAAGTGGGATGGGTATTTCCAGACGTGGGACCCGTGCTCACTACGCCACTGGAGTCAAGCTATCCTGGCTGATGACGGCTGATAGCCAGAAACCGGTCCTAGGATGCTTGATTCCGGTCCAGGGAAGACATGGCTTGGCAGTTCGGGCTGGACTGTTCCCATGAGGCACAGGGTCAAGACTGATTTGCATATGGCCATGTCTAAACTGGGGTGGCGTAGTGGGCAAAAGAACGATGGATTTAACCCAGATCTCTTGACTGGGGGAGAATGTCTGCATTGTCAGCATTCCGTCCATCATTTGTTTGTTGTAACGCTTTTCGCCCTAAGTGGGATGGGTATTCCCAGACGTGGGACCCGTGCTCACTACGCCACTGGAGTCAAGCTATCCTGGCTGATGACGGCTGATAGCCAGAAACCGGTCCTAGGATGCTTGATTCCGGTCCAGGGAAGACATGGCTTGGCAGTTCGGGCTGGACTGTTCCCATGAGGCACAGGGTCAAGACTGATTTGCATATGGCCATGTCTAAACTAGGGTGGCGTAGTGGGCAAAAGAACAATGGATTTAACCCAGATCTCTTGACTGGGGGAGAATGTCTGCATTGTCAGCATTCCGTCCATCATTTGTTTGTTGTAACGCTTACATTCCTTCAAGACTTAGCCTGAAGGCTGCTCTCCATAGCTACCACTAGGATAGCTTTCAATAAAAGTTGTCTTTAACCTATTATCAATAAGGGGTTATTTGGACTGGTGCAAGGTGCCCACTATAACTAGTGGACAGCATATACCAGGCCAACTTCTCACATTGGTGTGCAGCGTGTGGGATTCCAGCTTGCTATTGTTTTACCAGATAATCTCAATTGAATCTCAATTAAGGTACATATAATACAAGCTTAGAATACAGTAAGTTCTACTGAACTTAGAGTTGTGTGTCAAGTGCTCAGCGCACTCTTTCTACAACTCAAGAGAGTTTAGTAGGCCACACTAGAGTAGGTAGTGCATACACCACATCTCACTAGTAATGCCTTCAAGGCCAATGGGCTTCTTCCCTCCAAGTATGATAACCTCCCATTCTTGGAATTGAGAGCATTATGCAGTACTAGGAGACTGAAGACAGGCAAAAGTGCAAAAACCCAACGCCTCATAGAGGCTGGATGATCTCCGAAGACCTATAGGATCTGAAGGGGTAGGCAGAGGGGGTGGGGCAGCAGATGAAGAAGGGCCTAGGAGTGAAATTCCCCATGACCAGACCTCTAATGCTGACCAGGAAGATGACAATGATCTTGACCTGGAAAATCCAGCTCCCCTGGAAGATGAGGAGGAGGGCCACAATGGTCCTCTCTTTATCCCTCCTGGAAGAGTTGGTGGTGGGTCTAGAAGGTCCATATCTACCTCAGTGGAGTCTAACCATTCTGGTTCATCTATAGGGACCTCTCTGCTCATAGGAGGGAATCCTCCCAGGAGAGGAGAGAGACTGCTGAAGTATGAGGAAGCCCAGCTTAAGATCAAAAAGCAGCAGATTGCCCTAGAAAAGAGTTCCCTAGAGCTCTACAGATCTAGAAAAAAGATGGGACTAGATTCACATGGTGGCAGCAACATCCCTATTGATAGGAGAGGTCTCATGACCATAGAAACCTGAACAATATTGTCCCTCCCTACCAGAGTGGGGATGACATCCACAAATGGATTACTGCACTGGAAAGGGCCTGTAAAGTACAAAGGATCCCCCAGGAGCAATGGGAAGCAATCATATGCCTCTCCTTTGCAGACAAAGGTAGAGATAAGCTCCTCACTGTTAGAGAGAGGATGCTGATGATTACTCCAGTCTGAAAAGTGCATTGATTGAAGGGTTTGGCCTAACCACTGAACAATATAGGTTAAGGTTCAGAGATACCCAAAAGGCACAAAATCAAGACTGGGTGGACTTTGTAGATTGTGCTACCAAGGCTCTGGAAGACTGGTTACTTGGCAGTAAGGTGTGTGACTTCAAATGATTGTATAATCTAATCATGAGGGAGCAGATTCTTAACAACTGTCAATATCAGTTGCTACATCAGTACCTGGTGGACTATGATCTGACCTCTCCCCAAGAATTGGGAAAGAAGGTGGACAAATGGGTCAGAACCAGGGTGAGGCAGAAGGTACAGAACCAAGGTGGTGACCCAAAGAAGCAAGATTCTAAGAATTCTGACAAGGGTGGGGAGAAGGGTAAAGAACAGAAGTCTTCACAAGGTCCCCAAAAATCTTCTTCGGGTAGGGATTCACAGTCTAACAAGGGAAAAAGCCAAAAGAAACCATGGTGCGAGCTCTGTAAGCAGAAAACTCACTGGACAAGTGATTGCACCAAGTCCAAAGACTCAACTCCAGCCACCATTGCCCCTAAGGCAACTGTTCCCCCTAGTACAGCTACAATTGGTGGTGGTAATACTCAGGATAAGGGTGTAGTAGGGTTAACCCTGGGATCTGAGATGGACTCTGGCCTAGTCAGACTTCCAACTCCGGCTGTCCTGATCTTTGATGGGGGCATGGACATGTCCCCATTTGTGAGTCCCAGTAACTTGGGCAATTACAGACAGCGGCCTTAGAGTAATGGAAAAGAGGCTTTGGCATTCAGGGACACAGGAGCAAGTGTCACAATGGTGACAAAAGATCTTGTGGTTCCTGGGCATATTATACTTGGTGAAATGTATCAAGTGACCAATACTAGCAATGTCAGAACTGACTATTCTCGGGCAGTTGTTAACTTCTCCTGGGGAGGGGTGACTGGCCTTAAGATGGTTGTGGTGAGTGCAGACCTACCAGTCGAATGCTTGCTTGGCAATGATCTGGAGACTTCAGCTTGGGCTGAAGTGGAACTCAGGACACATGCAGAAATGCTAGGGATCCCTGCACATGTATTTGCTGTGACTAGGTCACAGGCCAAAATGGCAAAAGCTGAACAGGCCCTGGATTCTGGAACAATGGATAAGGTTCCTCCCAAGAGGAGGAGTAGTAGGGTTAAGGCAGTGCCTTCCCCCCTAACTCAGAATGCTGATCAGTCTCCTCAGGGAGATGATCTTGAGCCTGAAGAAGGTACTGTCCCAGAGGAGCTTGAACCTGACCAGGTTGCGTTCTGGTGGACAGGGGGCCCTTCCAGGTCTGATCTGAGCTAGGAGCAGAAAACCTGCCCCTCTCTTGAACCCCTCAGAAAGCAAGCTGCTGATGAGGCTGTTGGGAATGCTAGTGGCACCCATAAAGTTTATTGGGATGATGGACTTCTTTATTCAGAGTGTAGAGACCCCAAGCCTGGTGCTTCCAGGAGGTTGGTAATACCTTTGAAGTTTTGGGGCTTTCTACTGACACTAGTCCTAACTTTAGTACTCCTAAACTGAGAAAATTCCTAATTTTAAGACTTTTGGTATTCACAAAAGGCATTTAGGAGTCCTAAAGTTAGGACTCCTAACTTCTGTGAATACCGAAGTGAGTAAGTGTCTTCTGTGAATACCAAAATGAGTAAGTGCCTTCTGTGAATACTAAAATGGTAGTAAGTTTAGGATTTTGTCTTAAGTTAGTTCTGTGAATCGGGCCCGTAGAGTTTTCTTAAACAGCTAATCAAATCTCTACTTTCTTAAAAACAGCATGTTGTCCACCATTTTAGATAGATTTAATTCTACCACCTGCCTACCTCACCTACAAACATCTCTTGATTACCTACAGAGATCTCTTCAAGATGCTTTCTGTGTGGATTATTGGACACAGCTATGTTTTCTGGTGCAAAAGGTATGCTGAAAGCAGAGGTATTGACAAAGACCTAGCTTTGCAAAATGTAGACATTAAATGGATTGGACAGAGAGGATTAAAGTGGCACCAATTGATGCCATTGGTTAAATCCATTTGCATCTCGAACCCCCTGATTGTGCACTGTGGTGGCAATGACCTAGGCACATTGACAGGGGTAGGTCTGGAAATGCTAATGAAGGCCACCTTTGCTGAATTGATGTTACTTTTCCCTCAAACTGCCTTTGTCTACTCTAACATATGCCAAAGACAGAAATGGAAGTGGTCCAATCAATTTTATCCACAGATTGAGAAAGCTAGAAAAAATGTCAATAAAGCTGTTTCTGCTTATCTCAGAGACCATAGTATGGGGTCCATTTACAACAACAATCTGCGTTTTGATATGGATGGTATCTACAGGAGTAATGGTGTACACTTCACAGATAAGGGAAACAGAGTCCTTCTCAAGAACTTAAGACTCTGCATTGGCACTTACATGTAGCTATAAAACTCTCCCAATAAACACAAGGGTTCTTTTTAGAGCCACCCAAGATGCTAACATATATTATAGCTTTTTAATGAAAAAAATCTTAATTTTTTGTATTAGGAGTCGCGCACCCAGTGCGATTAGAAGTCACGCACCCCTCGCGTTCACACCAATGGGCCGCACTGGGACTCATGCACCCCTCGCTTTCACACCAGGGGGCCGCGCTGGGTGTCACGCACCCCTCGTGTTCACACCAGGGGTCTGCACTGGGAGTCGTGCATCCCTCGTGTTTACACCAGGGTGCCGCGCTGGGAGTTGCGCATCCCTCGCGTTCACACCAGTGGGCCGTGCTGGGAGTCACACACCCCTCACGTTCACACCAGGGGGCTGTGATAGAAGTCATGCACCCATCGCGTTCACACCAGGGGGCCACGCTGGGAGTCATGCACCCCTCACGTTCACACCAGGGGACTGCGCTGGGACTGGCACACCCCTCGCGTTCACACCAGGGGGCCATGCTGGGAGTTGCGCACCCCTCGCGTTCACAAAAGGGGGCCACGCTGAGCGCCGCGCTGGGGACGCGACTCCACATTTTTTTAGAAAAACAAATTGGCTCCTACCACTAATTTTTATTCGCCCAGGGGACCATATCCCCCGGGGCCTGGTCACTTTGTTGGGGACCATGGGGGGAGCCCCAATGCCCCCACGGTCCTGCAGGCTCCCCGCATCCTGTGAGAGCCGGCATTGCTTTTCCACATGGGGAGCTGCTAACATGCAGCTCACCGTGTAGAAAAGCAATTCTGCTTTGGATTTTGAAAGAGAGAGCAGATTTCCCTGCTTTCTCTTCCAAAATACAAACCAGTGTTTGCTATAGTAGGGCAGGAGACGTACTCCCGCCCTATCATAGCAAACAGCAGTGTCTCAGGGGTGGGCACCCCAGGAAACTGCAGGAGCCAGCCCTGGAGGGTGGCGGTCCCCAGGGCCATCACAGGCTCCAGGAGGGGGGCCACGTGGCCCCCCCTCCCAACATATGAACAGCTCCGGGGAGGTGGTGGTCCCCAGGGCTCCATTATGGACCCCCAAATTTAAATATTAGTGCCCCGGGGAGGTGGCGGTCCCCGGGGCGTGTGAGGGGGCTCGAGCCCCACCACACAGGTATTTTTTTTTTAAAGTCCCGGGGATGGCGGTCCTTGGGGCTGCGGGAGAGCAGTGTGCCCCCCGTGATTATAATTAATGAAAGCCCCGGTTACTGTTTTCTTGTGCCTTGGGTCTTTAATTTCTCAGCAGTGTATAATTAGTCAACAACCATTGTACAAACAAAAATCCCAGACATTCTAGCAGGAAACAAGGACAGCAGCAAATGGAAGGCTTTAAATGATTGTTCAGTAGTGTAAAAATGTCAGGTACTTTTACTTCATTAAATTGATTTGTTTGCAGTACACACAAACAGAAGTACATAGCATGCCTTTTTTGTTTTGCAAGTCTGTTTTTATTAGTTTTGTATTTTTACAACATACAGCATATATGTATAGGCATTGCTGAGCATATTCTCTGTTACATGAGGATTGGTACATGTACATTTGTACAGATCTATTGCATTCACAAAGCAGTATTATTGCCGTAAAAACAAGACTTTTAGATGCAGTTGCAAATCATGCCCAGTAGGCAGGCGAGGTAGGAAAAATAAAAGGAGGAGGACAGAAGTCATGTCAGTTACATATTAGCTTACGTGTCTGACTGTCCTTTGGAATATATGGTTGTTACCTGCCTACCTCTGCACGCCTTTACTTGCACTAACATACAGATTAAGCGGTTGTATCCGTGCTCATAGCCTGCTAGGCGACAGTACAAGATTAATAAGAGAGCAACCAAGACAAGATTTGCAGAAACTAATAGTATCAAAGAGAAAAAGAAAAGAAACGTGTGTAACAATTGCTCAGCCCTCAACCCCTCCCCGTTTCCATATGGAGTGTTATGTGTCACTCGTACAGCTGGTAGCTGCTAGCTGCCCCCCAATTTCTAAAGTGTGGTTGTATACAGATACAGTCAGCGCGCATTTGTAGAGAGCATCCCAGTATGTTGAGATTAGGCCTGGGCAAAAATTTCGTTCCGTTCGCGGAAATTGCGATAATTTGACATTTTTGCGTTCCGCGGAGAGCGCGAAAATGTCAAAAATTCCGGTTTCCGCAGCTTGGCGATAATTTGTTTCTTGCTCGCGCTGTAAAATGATACATTCTCGCGCGCGCGCGATCGCCTTACCTGAATCCCTGCGTTCGCCGACAAGTTTTCTTGATCCGGTCGCGTTCTCCATGAGATGTTGTATTGTTTTTAGCCATTTGCGCTGTCTCGCGACAGTTCGCGCCCGCAGTGACGTCATGCGTCGCGCGATCACGTCTTTCTTCTCGCGATCATGCACCGCGAGAACAACTCAAAACAAGATGGCCGCGCCCGCAAGCAGCCACATGGGTAAGTTGGCGACCCGCAACCATGCAGAAAATCGCGCGAACATGCCGGAAAAAAACTTCCGCATCTTCGCGATATTTCTGCTTGTTTGCGATAATTTTAAACATTCTCGCGATAATTTGCGAAGGTTAATTCCGCAAATTCCGCCCACCCCTAGTTGAGATGGGAACCTTACGCAACCCCAGGGTTTCTTTGCGCCTGATGGTGAGGCTTTCCGCATTGGCCCACGTGAGCATGGAGTTCCGCCAGGCCTGGATTTTGGGAGAGTCTGGTGCTTTCCACTTTTTCATTATCAGCCTTTTGGCTACTATCATACCCAAATCCAAGAATCTGGATGTGACCTTCATGTTGGATGTCCTGCAAAAGTTATGCAACAGTTAGATTGGCCGATCAAAAAGCAGCTCAGTACAAGTGTGCAGTAATGCGGCAACTTCTCTCCAGTATATACCCACATGGGTGTAGCTCCAGAGCATGTGTACTAAGTCAGCCCCATTCTCAGCGCACCTCTGACATTTCGTGTCTTCACTACTGAAATATTGATTGCAGGCGTGAGATATGCCCTATGAACTATGTATAGCTGTATCTGGCGGAAGCGCATATTCCTGGGGATACGTGTCGGGCTTGCAAGCACTCAGGCCTATTCCTTGTTGGTGAATTGGTGGCCCAGGTCCTGTTCCCACTTGTGGCGGAGTGTATCGAGGCTAATTGCTGCATGAGTTCTGAGTGAGGCTGTGAACCAACACGTAAGATGCCTACCCATGACATGTAAGTACTGCATAGTAAGATCCATCTGTGGCTCTGTAGTGACAGCCGCCCGTTTGGCCATGAGAGAGGCTACCAGCACGTGATGGACATGAAATTGCCCTGGTGGCAGCCCCTCTTCTTCTACGAGCGTTGTGTATGGTATGAGCGACCCCTCGTGATATAGGTCTTCAAGTGTTTGGATGCCCATCTCCTGCCATCCCCTGATCGCTGGCACAGTGAGCACCGCCTGCCCAATGGGAGTTTCCTCTAAGGGTATCGCGGGCGCATAGGGGATCACATTTTGCGGTATATATAAGCTCCTGTGAAAGCATTTATGGGCCACGACAAGCAACAAGGGTTCCGGCGGTCTCAGTTTTGCGCCTGGATGGAATAGTCTGACTATTCGCTCCAGAGGGTAGGGCAGCTGTGTAGTTGCAACATCTGCACAGTGACGACCTGACAGCCACGTGCAATCCACTGCAGCTGAGAGTCTAGGCAGTAATGCTCGAAACAAGGAGCTGCCAGCCCACCTTGGTCTGTCGGTAGGACAGCTTTTTCAGTGCCACTCTATGCCTGTAGTGAAGAAGGAGGCTGGTATGTATATTGCCAAATCAGTAAAATAGCATAGAAGACACAGTAGGATAACCATTTTAGTGATTGCTATCCTACCCGGCACAGCGTGCTACAAAACCGCATCTGCAATTTAATGGACGTCACCACCCTCCCCAGGTTCCCAGCAAAGAGATCATCTGATTGGCGGTAAATCTGGATTCCCAGGTAGTGAAACGCATTTGGCTGCCATTGCACCTATTTGCCACTCATGGTGAGACCTGGGTTCCGAAGCCCCTCCCTGAATGGGTAGTGGCAGAGTTTGTCTATATTCACTTTTAGCCCAGAGAGTACAGCAAAATCGTCCAACAATTGAGACAGTTGAGCAGGGACTTGGTTAATGTCTCTTATGTAAATGAGAAGAACGTATGCATAGAGTGACACCTGATGCGTGGCATCCCTTAGGGGCACCCCATCTCCTAGCCGGATGCGCAACGCTTCTGCTTGTGGCTCCATCATGAGCGCAAACAGGAGTGGGGACAAGGGGCACCCCTGCCGTGTACCCCTCTGTATTGGTAGAGACTCCAAGATGTAGAGGCCCAATTTGACTCTGACTGTGGGATTTGTGTAGAGTAGGTGTGCTAGTTGAACAAAGAATGGGCCTAAATCAAATTTCTCAAGTACTGCAAACAAGTAGATCTACTCCAGGGAATCGAAGGCCTTTTCCAGGTCCAGTACAAGGCACCCTGCCATTGGCCATTCCGCCGCGTATGTTGAAACACTAGAGTACCGCCGCAGGTTGAGGGAAGTACAGCGGGCTGGCACAAGCCATTTTGGCTTGCGTGGACCAATGCTGGGACTGCTTGTGCCAATCTCTCCCCCAACACCTTTGCGAGTACCTTATAATCAGTGTTGAACAGGGCCAGGGGCCTATAGGAGCCCATCTCCACCGGGTCTTTGATGGGTTTCAACAATGACACCAGGTGCACTTCGCGCATAGAAGGAGGGAGTCGCTGGGTCTCTAACGCAGTAGTAAACACAGTGCTAAGGCTCTGCTCAAGTGAGACGCCGTATGCCTTATAGCACTCCGACAGTAGTCCATCCGGCCCTGGGGTCTTCCCGGAAGCTAGAGATTGTATAGCATCTCCGATCTCTTCCAGCGAGATCTGTTCATTGAGCGCCTCCATGCATTCTCCTGCCACTGTGCATAGCTGTAAACTGTCAAGAAACCTCACCAGGTCACATTCATTACAGCTTCTACGGGACTTATATAGGCGTGCATAATGCTGTGTCAGGGCCTCTTGTATTTCACGCTGTGTAACTAACAGCTGCCCCGTGATTGCCCGCAATGCCCGATGGGGGTGTGGGCATGTTCTTGCTGGATCAACCAGGCAAGCAATCTGCCTGGTCTGTCTGCTGCAGTGTGCACGCGGGCTGTGTGCGCACTGTAATTGTGGCACCGCAGTTGCACCAGTTGGTCCGCGTGTTGGGAGCGTAATGTTTCTAGGCGTTGTGAGTCTCTACGCACCCTCTCTCCCTCTCGTTCATAGCGTAACAGTTGGGTTTTGATCTTTGTAAGGGGATCAGATAGCTGCTTACGGACATTCCACGTGGCTCTCATGCAATGGCCTCTGATTGACACTTTAAATGCTTCCCATTCTATGAGCTCATCACTAGCTGTGCCCTCATTCAGTTCAAAGTACACTAATATAGCCATCCCCAGCGATGAGCGAAATGCCGGGTTCTCCAGTGCACTAGGCTGGAGTCGCCACGTGGGGACCGGGGGACATTGTGCCTCCCACCTGAGCAGCATCAACAGGGGATTATGATCAGAGTGGGTACGACCCAGGTATTCAACATTCTGGACCAATGTTGGCAAAGCCTGCGATATCACCAGTCCATCCAGGAGCACATGCAGTCAGTGCACTGCAGAATAGTGAGAGTAGACACGAGTGGTGGGATTGAGGATTCGCCACACATCATGAGAGCCTAATGTGTGAGCCAGCTTGTGAGAGCCTGTGCATTGGATGCGGAGAGGGTTCTGTTGAGGGGCGGGAACGACCTATCCAGATAAACATCGAGCACCTAGTTAAAATCCCCTCCCACCAACCAGGGGATTCCACTCCATTGAGCCACCACCTCAGAAATGCATTCTGGGAAGAAGGCCTGATCTGTGCTAGGAGCATAGAGGGAGCCTAGTGGAACCTTTTGGCCGTTCAAGCGGCATATTACAAAAGTGTACCTACCCTCTGTGTCACGTATGTCCTCCTCGCGGACAAACGGGATGCCCGCTCTGACCCATATCAATGTGCTGAATATGCAGTGCCGAATATCTGACCCCGCCATCTCCTAAGCAAGCGCTCCAGCTCGACCCGTGACATGTGCATCTCCTGAAGTAATGCAATACCTGCCATGTGCCGTTGAAAGTACGAGAATAAAGAATACCTGCATGTGCATGCCACATATATTCCACGTGGCTACTTTGACCTGTGTCATGTCTGACTATTGTACCATTCTGGTTGGTTTGGGGCAAACTGTGTAACATCCTATATGCAGTGTGTGTGGGGGTAGCAGGCTGGCCATGGTAACCTAGAACTTGAAACATGAACCATAACCATGTTAACGATTAAGGCAAACTTCGCAATGAGGTTCATCCAAACTAGTCCTTTGCCCAACAATGGCAGCAACTATTCCATTGTGGATACTGGTGTGGGTACAGGCAGTGTGTGTTTTACACTGAGTGTCACCTGTCCCTCTGTGTCAAGATGTTGTAACCCGCTTCCCCAACCTGTGTGCTAATGTGTATATTCGCTATTTATGTGCTGCAGTGGCTGCGGCCTATGTGTAGAATATGCGTGTGTGGCCTATCAAGACAACGGTGGCAAATTACACTTTGGTGAGTGACCAATTATGCCGGTAGGATAAACACTGGAGCTCACCAGCGCCATGTGTCGTTGATGACGTCAGACTTGGGGCACAATGCAGTCAGGGCCCCACCCCCAGAATTCATCTTCTTCAAGGTAGCTGCTAACGATGCTATCCTCCCGCGGAGCATATAGGGTTCTTACTCTCAGTACAGCATGAAGTATTGCAGCCAGTCACTTGGTGGCGTAGACTCTGCTGGGTGAGCATGCTGGAATGCAGGTTAAACCAGTGTTCGTCGTGGTGGCCTTTACCTCTGCCTTGCACCTGATAAATGACTTCCTTTTAGTCCAGTGCCCTGCTCATCACATTTCCGCCAGAATGCTCCACCAGATCATAAACTTTGGTCTATTGTGCTCTGGGCTTCCTGCTGGCCCATACCATGCATCGGGTGTACACTCCAGCGGGGGGTGACCGTGTAAGCTCTGCCACTGGCCCACACTGTTGCGTCTGACTTCTTCCACTGCGACACAGTGGGTGACGTGTACTTCCCCGCTCAGTGGCTGTCACTGCGAGTCAAAGGGCCGCAGTGGTACGTTAGCTGGGGCCCACGTTTTTGGGGTCTGTGGCCGCATCACGTGGGCTGCTAGTTTGAGTCCTTGACGTCACCCATGCTGCTCAGGAACCCCTGCCCAAGGGGTTGTGGCCCTCAGGTGGTGTCTTTGAAGCCAGGCCCTCAGTGATGGTAGAGGTACTCACATGTCCATTGCTGTGGTCCAGCGGAGATTTCCAAAATTGACTGTCACTCGCTCATAGGTCTCAGTCGCTTCCGCCCGTATGCACCCGTGGACCAAACTCCTTACCTTTAAGGGCCAGCTTGCCAGGCCGCAAGATGCAGTTTACTCCCTGCCTCACACAAGGCCCATGAGCGGCTATGGGCTGGAATGCGCATTCAATGTCAGTGGAGGATTCCTCTGGAGTGTCTGCTGGGACAGTTGCATGGCTGTCAGTCTGGGCTTACGGTGGCCACTTTACAGATGGACGAGGCCTCCCTGATCCAGCCCAGCATGGGAAGCATTTCGAGATATAGTAATCACTTGACACGGCCGTCACACAGTGTGATCCCAGGCGGCTGTAAGGCATGTAGCTCCGCATGCTGTGCTCCCTGTATGACCACCGGACCCTGCAGTACCGTTGTGTCTCGGGTGCTTCCCTATGACCTCCGCTTCAGTGTAAGGCCACCAGAGGCCTGCTGGCGCATCAGTCAGCCCCTGGGCAGCCGCTTGGCATGGCACCTCACCTCACTACTCCTGCATACGCGTCCACTCTGTGCAGTCACATGCTCAGTGGCTGGGCCTGCCAGAACCAGGTGTAGGCCACAAGGACCTTAAGGCTGCCCTCTCCTGTGTGTCAGCGACAGCAACTAGTGAGCACCCTGCTCACGGGGATACAGGGGCATTACAAGTCATGGGATCGCCTCAGCTCACTGTCAGGTTGGTCGCTGCCGTCCCACAGACACTACCCAGTGAGGCAGGCCGCGTGGTCCATTTTGTGGGTTACCCGGCCAGGGTCTGCTCCGCTGGGCCTAGAGGGGGGCTCCAGGGTGCAAATATCGGCAGTCTCCGAGTCAATTCCTCAGGGCAGGGATTGTCAACTACGATTTGGAGGCCACATCACAGAATGTTGGTGATCTCGGCGGGTGCAGCCACGTCTTGCCGGAGCGCTCACTATCGCCTTGGTTCCCACAGGTTCCCAGCGGCTGTTGTTGCATTCGTTGCACGGCTGTGTAGGCTGCAGGTCTTAATCCGCCGGTATCGCAAGGTGTAACTGTACTCACTCTGGGCAAGGGCCTCAGCGGCGAACACAGTCTGGCGCCAGCAAATTCCTGCCTTTCATTTGTGCGGATGGGTCCCATGCAGGGCAACTATCAGGAGAATTGAGGGATTCGTAGTGGAGCTCTAACAATTATAGTCCAGAAGTATCTGGTTATTGGAAACGGGCCTCCTGGCTCCAAAGTAACTTTCCGTCTCTACTCTAGATGAAAGCCTCCGTTCGAGTGGAGCCAGATACTTCTCGACTATAATCATCTACTGAGTACCTAGGTGCCTTGGTCACTCTCTAGCCACAGGAGCCAGCGCGCCCTCCACGCCCCTAGCCTGTGGGCAGAGGCTTTATGATCACACCCTCCCCCATCCCCACCCGTTTGTACTGAAGAAGATCCTGACATAAGGGATGCAACAACCTACAATTCCATAGGGTCGAAACGTCGACATTTTACTGTACAAGCCAGCAATGAACAGATATTTCATATTGTGCAACTTTTGAAAACATGGCTTTATATTGTTTCTATTGAAATGGAGATTGATTGGCTCAAGGAATGAGCCACATTATTCTTAAATAACACATTGTTTTTGATTGGCACTTCTATCCTTCAATCACTTCCCTTCCCTCACTGAAACACCAATACCCGACCCTCCCTTCTCCCGTCCCTCACCATGACCCCGCCTAGGGACAATGTCGCATATAATAATATGTAAATATTTTCATTAAGAGAACATTGCTCAGTGTGAATTAAACACTGAGTATAACAAAATACCCTCTGTTTTATGTTTTGATTTGAATATTTGTTTTGAATTTACTTACAGTGTATGGTTGCTCTCTGGGACCATTGCCCCTACATATTAACAGATTGCTCTGAGCAGAGCTCAATGCGAGACATAAGGTGTTACGGGGGGCATTCAATTTCTGCTGCCATTTTTCATCTAACTTTACCAGGTCATCAGGCATTTGACTGTTTAATATTGAGTAAATATACCCAATCCGAGGTGGAACTAAACCCAGCAATTTGTCAATAAGATCTATTTTTGCAAAGCCTGCCAGCCCTCCCATTTTACGGGTCAAGAAGTCTTTTATGGTGTGGTATAAGAAAGTCTGATTATCGTTCAGGTTGTAATGAGTTGTAAGGTCATTAAATGGCCGAACTACTTCAGAAGTCACTAAGTCCCCTAATTTTAAAATACCTATTTTATACCATTTTTGGAGATATGTCTTCCCGAAAATAGTTGGTAGGTTAATATTGTTATTGATAGCTGTATAGTAATTTAGTCTACCTAATCCGAAAATTCTGCGTGTGTTAGTAAAGACCCTGTACGCGCTCATCAAAGTCCCATTCATTTAAGAAACACTCAGCAGAGCATGCAAAATAAAGTACATAGAGTCAATGGCCCTTGCCTAACTGGAACACCTGAGAACATATAACACAGCTAGGCTGGGATATATAATCTTTCTTGCTACTATTCTGCTTCAGTTATTAAAAATGTAGGTTATCAGTAAAAACATAATTGTTTCAATTCCATATTAAAGAACCATGACTTGGGCTATTTAAAGTGGGCAGGTGAAAGTTGGCATGGGTCAAAGTTGCCAATATTACACCCTAGACACACTAACAAATGAACAGAAGGGGTACACAGCAACAAGACAGACAGTTAAAAGACAGAGGGTCAGCTTTATCAAGGCTTTGTGCCAGTGCAATGACACAAAACCGAACACAAACTTGGTCCAAAGTGTTGAATTGGGATTTACTTTCCAGAATAAATATTGATTTGCACTAGAAAGAAGAGCTAAAGTCACACAAAGTAGTGATTGCGTCAATGTGGCATCGTATGGGTGGTCCACGGGATTCAACCATCAATAGCTGTGGTTGGAATGCTCTATATTCTATTAAAAAAAGACAGGCAACAAAAATGTTTCTCTCGTCTATGCTGATATAATGCTACAGGAAAGTTTTTCTTTTCAAAAAACTTTTCTAACTTTGCATGTGTCCTGTACTTTACGCACAGTACACAAACAAATAGAGGTCTAAACTGTGACTAAGCATAGTATAAACGCCAATGGTGGCTACCCTCCCACTCGTGCACTTTGATGCAAGATCCTGTTATAGTGCAAGGCTGCCTAAATATGCCAGTATAGGGAATGACACCAGGTGTGCAAATATTGTAATACATATGGGACTGTCCTGTTGCCTCCCTTTCTACCAATATCCTTCTCTCTTTGGTTGCTGCGCATAATGGCATGAGTTCCATGTAAATTTGGTCACAACAGTGTTAGGCTCGAAGAATTTTGCTTTCAATGAAAATGTCTATAAAATTAGCCCAATGAAATACATTGTAAAACACATCTTAATAATATTTGTTTTTTTATTTTCTTAGCCCTTTGAAACCACTGGCATTGTGCGACACTAAATTCGAAGTGCACAAACAAATATCAGATTCAGAAGTGGAGCAAGTCTACGGGTATCCAGAACTCATATAAATTGCTTTTGCAAAATTACTCAAAATTTCACAAACATTGTGAGAAAATAGATTTAATTATGCAAAATGCTAAACTGGCAAATAAAATTGTGCAAAAAAAAAAGAAAAGTACCATGAACCATAGCGGCTGACTTACTGTCGTTGGCATTGTTCACATGTGCTCGCAGTCAATTTTTACCCACAAATAGCGCATTTGATGTAAAGATATTACTGCTATCGTCTCTTAATTATGCAAAGTAGCATAATAGTATCATTTCTGGAATGCACAGTACTATTTAAAAATGCAGGTTCTGTTCATAGCAAGAGTAAAACAAAATTACTGAAATTATGATTCATGATGCCAGCGTAATGCAAATTTAATCCAGACCTAGGAAGGTCCAATGCTGATTGGTATACATGGCGTGTTCCTGTCTCATCTGGTTTGATGGACTTGAATGTGGCCAAAGTAATTACAATTAGCTGTGGATAATTCAAGCAGTCCACCCATCACATTTTGCTTTATTTAGTGTGATGCCCAAAGTGCAATAGGTATGCCCAGACAAGCCAACGAATTCAATCTATACTCTATTGATGAGACCCAGGTAGGCTGAAAGCGGACCTGGTCTAGCAAGTTGGGCATAGTGGACAAAAACATAATGTACTGGAATGAAACCCAAATAATAACAAGTGGCTGAAATTAACTCAGACATTCCACCCATCACTTTTTGCTTTCTGCAATGTCTGCTGTAACAAGTGCAACATAGAATACAAAATCTGCTGAAGCAAGCAGTACATAGAATTCCGTGGAAAACAAAGGTTCCATGGATTGCACTGTAGTTTGTAGAATCTTTTAAATGTATTAGCATCTATTTCACAGGCAGAGAGAAACTTGTGTTGATGGTAAAGTACTTTGAGGGCCAGCATGTAGTGACAAATTGTGGGCTTGCAGCAAGGTGAGGGTTTTAATGGAAAAGTAAAGGCCAAGTACAGGAAAAGATTGAATTATGGCAGAGTCCCTTCTGATCACGAGATAAGGGTGACAGTTCTCGAGGTCAAATGAGGGTGACAGGACAGTACGGGATCACGGTGAGGAGGAGGGGGAGAGCAGCCCGGGACGCTGCAATAAGGTAAGTGCGCTTTTATTTAACTTTAATTGGAAATTGTACTAAAAAACTATTTATTGCAGGGGGTGGAAGGCACGGAGCAGAGCTCCCCTGAGTTTTTAGCCAACTCTGTAGAGCTCCGTGTAGAGCAGGGGTCTTCAATCTGTGGGGCGCGACCACCAGGGGGGGCATGGAGTCCTAGAAAGGGGGTCACGCAGTCCCGTCGCCCAAAACGTTTGCCTGGAACTACCTGAATCTGGAATCAAAAACGTTTGCTCTTCGTTTTGGATTCCGAATAATGTGGCATCTTCAGGCGCTGTCTGATTGGAGGACATTGTAAAAGCATATGGCGTCATCAGTGATTGTCCTCCAATCAGAGTATTTGCAGATTGAACACCAGGAAATATGCTCCTGGGGAATGGGCTGCAGTGTTTCAATGTTTTGTTGTTGCTGCTGCCTTTCACTCCTGCTGCATTTCCTTGACTTCCTCGTCGTCGTTGCTGCTGCTGTGTTTTGTCCAGCTGGTGTCCTTTTCGTGCTCCTTCTTCGTGGGTCTTAGCTTCTGAAAAGCAGAAAACCTAATTTTCTGCTTTTCAGTAGCTAAGATCCAGCAGAAGTTGTTCTACATAGGGCCTGATTCCAAGTGAATGGAACAATATTAATGCATGCTTTTATGCGTTAATTGCGCTCTACCTGATGACTACTGGTTAGGTTTTTTCGCACCCAGTTTTACTGAATGTGAAAGAACATGACCCGATTTTTCGGACCGGTAAAACCTGCTGGAAAAATCGCATAAGACTTTGATGACAGTAGCAGCGAAGCCTCATTCCGCATTTTAGAGGCATACAATACTTTCCCCTGCTAGAAAAAAAAAGCGTTTCCCTCCCTCCTACACCCTCTCCTTTCTCACCCCATCTCACACACCACCTGCATACATTTACCTCCTGCTCAAAACAGTTGGGAAAAGTATGTAGAACATTTCCATAGAATAGCGAATTATGTGTGACTCTATGAGCGGAAAAATCATTCCACACAGTAATTCTCTGCTCGATGAGGCATCATGACCACAAGTAGTGTAAGGACAAAGGTTACCCAACCAGCTATGCAACTATATTATTTCTGCCATTTTCTCACTTCATTCGATCAAGCTCCCACCCATTTTTGTATTCAGAGAACAGTTTATGGGCTCCCTGATTTTAATTGGTTCTTTAATATCCATATGAGGTGCCCCTTAGGTACACAATTACTGTGCCTTAAGAAGGGAGGGTGTCTTTTGGTGTTCCCACCCTTCACTCTCGAGGTGGTAGCCCAACTTGATTTTCTATGTACAGCACTTGGCTTGTGGCAACATTAATATGTTTTTTGGTGCTGTTACTGCACTGAGGGAAGATGTCTGCTGCTCTAATCTTTTAAACTCAGGCCCAGATTTATTAAGCCCCAGCGTTGGATTGCGTCAACTAATGCGACACAAGGCAACACAAGGGCTTATGTGATATTTACTAAGCAATGCAAAGCCACCTTGCATGGCTCTGCATGGCTTAGTTAAACCAGAGTAACGCAAGGCAGCCCAAATTGCTGCGTTGTGTTACTCCTCGTTGGGATGGTGATCCTACGCATCCACCCATGGATTTTGGCAAATCCCCAGGTTTACTATGTGCAGTAAAATTGGGAATGCATCACAATGCTACCCCATCCCAACAGCGGCATAATGAAGAGAAATATGTTTGTTTTTCTACGTTATTTCCTCTTTCTAGAAAGAGGAAATGCCTCTGATGATTATTTTTGTGCAGGAAGGTGTCCGTTCATACACAAAAACAATCCTGCTTGTAACGTAGCCGTTGCACCATGGCGCAAGGGTGCCTGCATTGGCGCTAGGCTGCACACTGTGCACCAGCGCAGAGAGAGCAGGAAGGCACCATATCTTAGTAAATATGGTGCATTCCTGCTCCCTATTTGATGCAGTACAGCTCAGCTCAGCAAGTTATCTTGCTGTGTTGCGCTATGTCAAATGTTAGTAAATCTGGCCCTAACAGCATTGGCCTGCGGCAGGTGGGGACTAGTTTGTATTTATTTTTTATGCATGGAAATGTTTGCAGGCATTATGTTGATGAAGTGCAAACATTGAACAGTGTGTGCATGGGAGATATTTTGTGATCACTAGCAGTGAACTATTCAATAAGATTACCATTAATTTAGCACACACTTTTGTACTAAGGATTTATCGAGCCCTCAATGATCCTTGGTTGACTGACTAATGCCTGTGTCAAAGGAGGATTTGGCAGACTACAAAGATCAGCATCCTATCACTAATAATGGGTCACACCATATCACAATGTTGACACGGCCATATATAATTTGTAGCTGTTTCCTGATTTCCACGGCAACCGCAACTTCGTGGAACTTGTAAGTAGACTGCCTCTGCCCCACCTCCTCCACCATTCTCTGGCTTTTTTCCCCTCAGACCCACACACAAGCATAGCCGCACACACACACACATTCTTAACTCCAAAAATTCACACCCACCCTTTCCCCGCTGCTGTCTTTGGGATTCCTCTGCTAAAGTAAGTCACACAACCAATAGCACGAGATTTGAAGAGTGAACGCAGGCTGGAGAGCAGTTCTCATAGGTTCAGCCAGGCACCTGCTGACTTGCCTTGGCTGTGCTTTCAGACCTTTTATACTTTGCTTAATAACACCAAAAACTCAGCACTGTGTTTTTATGACTATTTAAACATTCTCTAAATATGTTATTAGTACCTGAGCTGATACTGTGTTAAAGTACAATTTTCACACATTCTCATTCTCTTCCAGCCTCTGCTCGAAACCTCGTCTCTCCTTTCACACATCTTTGTCTTTTATTCTCATTTCTTTTCTTTCACTTTTTTCCTGCTGCTGACGTGACCCATATAATGTTGTCAAATGTGCAGCTTCCACCATGGAAAGACCTGGTGCTCCCTTCGCTCTGTTTCTGATTAGAAGATTGCTCATGGCAGGGGGTGGTGGTATATTCCGCCCTTACCTCCCTTTCGAACTTCCTGTATCCTCTCCCTTAATTTCCTTCAGGTGGCTTCTTCACTTCCGGATTTGTTTTCTCTACACCTGTCCTCCCACTCCTCCCGCTGCCATCATGTCCAGGGCAGGCATGACTCTCTGTTTCACTATAGAAGTACATTTCCACCATCAGGATCATGTGGGTCCTGTCCCCTCGCTCCTCCAGTGGTAAAGACCTAGCTCTGTCTTAGACAAGCTCTCCCTCTGTTGTGAGTAAGGTGTGTCTCTCCCACACTGGGGCTCTCTCAGGTGAGTCCTGCCCTCTGACCCCTTCAGTGGGTCTGCCAGGCCTGGCTCTGTTCTACAAAGTCTCCCTCTGGTGTAAGGAGTGTCTCTCCCACACTGGGGATCTCTTGGGTGGGTCTTGCCCTCTCACCCCTCCAGTGGGACCGCCATTCCGTAAGGTCTCCCCTTCCATTATTATCCAACATATTAACCAGGGAAACTATGTTTTGACATTAATGGTTTTCTGGAGAACAGGTGGATTGAACAATTTTTTAATTTGCCTCAAAGTTCATGTAGAACCTGGTCTCTCTGTAGAGAGGAACACAGTGTTTCCTGTTCTGCCTGTTTATTTGAACAAAGTATTGTTCTCTGTGAATTGTAGTCCTCCAATGCTTAAGATCAGTTGGATTGCCGCACCTGATAACGGTAATTTATAAAAATGAAAGCTTGAAAGTGGATGCATGGACACTCTTTTACTAATGTTTTGTAAGGGTGCTTGCATGCTGAAAGGCTACACAAAAGTTATTGTCAATCTGCTTACTTTTTAAAGGCCTGTATGCTTTCTTGCTTTGTGTTATGCACCCGCCAATGCATACTTTAGTTAATAAATGCCATGGTGTTTGTCCTTTATTCTGAGATCTAGATCCATAGTGACCTGGTAGCATAGTGTAATTTAGCGTCCCTATGGATACTAGGGTTCTTTGCGGCACTCTAAGGCTGGCTTCTGAGCCTGGCCTCTCAGTAAAGAGGGATGCAATGTGGTTCCCTGGAGAAGGTGTGACCCTGAAGAGGCAGGAACTGGGTGGTCTGCTCCATAGCACCTCCTGGTAGTATGGAGGTTGTCCATGAGGAGTAAGCAGATGGTGGTTTGCGTCCCAAATTTTATTGATGGGGCAGAATGAAACCTGGGGAGAGCAAGAAGCAGTGGCAGTTGGCATGGACCCTGAGAAACAGAGATGGGTAGGTGAGTCTATCCTAGATACTGCATTGTTTGTGGTTACCTTGTGAGCTGTGGCCCAGGTCCTAATATCTGAGGGTAGCAACCCTGAGACAGAGAAAGTAAGGACTAGGAGGCAGGTTTCAGTTGTAGCAGTAAGGCTAAAGGAGGGTAGTAGGAGAGTGGGTCATGCTTAAAAAGAATTGCTGAGAAACATTTTCTACTCAAACCAGTCTCTTGCTGTCAGTATCTATCCATATTTATTTTTTGCCCATCTTATTGGTATTTATCCATATTTATTTTGTGTTTTGTGAACAGATGATGTGACAACTCGTATATTTCCACATTTACTTAACAGATAGACGTGCACTCATACTTTGATGCCTGTCACGTTTTAGCAAATTACACTGCCAAAATAATATAATACACACATCAAACAATTGGCATAATAGCACAAATACCTGTTGAGAAATGCAACAATTACTTTAAGCAAATGTCAGTGAGCTTTATAACTCCCTAAGCTGGCAATGTGTACAGCTACTGGCCTGAAAGTCAATGATCTCAGCATAGAGAGTCACCCAAAAGTAGATAATTATCTGTATTTTTCCACTTTTAAAAGATACAGACAGGATGTACAATGTTTTCTGTCTGTAGTTATCCATAAAAATCCGTAAAAACGGAAAACAGGGAGCCCTAATTATGAGGAGTACTAAGTTCTAGAACTTTATGTAAGGAGGGGGTCCTCCTGCCTGAAAAGTTTTGACAGGGGGGTCTCGGCCTCCAAAAGTTTGAAGAACTCTGGTGTAGAGCAACACCGCCTGCTCCGTCCGGAGTTACAGCAGAGGGTGAGTAGTGACAGACTTATAGCTCTTTTAACAGCTGGCTGATTGACTCCTAAGGCCAGAAGAAAAAAAACAGTTGCAATGCAAAAGGTCTCCCATTTGTGAATGTTTGAGCTACTGGCATTGTAAATGATAATGCCTTTTATTGATGTGTTTTGAAAACCTGCAAGCAGTCTGTGAACACGCACTTTGTTCCTTTTAGTCCTTGTTTTACGAGAAGCAAGGCTGGCAGTAACTGCGCCTCTTTTACTGCCAGCTTTGCTTCTCGTAAGCAACGACTATAAGTCAAAAGAGTGTGTTTATGCACCGCTTGCATGTTTTCAAAACACATAAATAAAAGCCATTGTCATTTGCAATGCCAATAGTTACTCACAGAGTCATAGATGACATATTAATTTGCATTAAGAAACATTGTTAGAACAGACCACCAGGGACCTCTCTGATTTTCCACAAGAGTAATTCCAACTAGGAATCTCTTTTTGTACAATGTTAAGACCATCTGCCAACCAAAGATCAAAACATTACCCAAAATGAATCGCACATACCAACGGTATAAACTACCAAATTCAATAACATGCATAACACCATTCAAGCTTAGTGCCAATTACTGTATGTCAAAGGCACCACCCAGTGCAACTAAAAAACAGTCCTGTTCACCCAGTCCTGCATTGCTAACAATCACCAAAAATAGCTTTTCAAGAAAGTTCTTTTGTTTGATAATGTCAGTTTGGGCCAGCTTGTGTTTTTAGACATATGGAATCATTTACCGGAAGACCCCTTTAACATTTCCTGACTCGTAGCATAGCACCACTTATCCAGATAAAGAGTCAGAAAAAAGGGAAGAGGAAGAAAAGGGTTTCTTACAGTGGGTATTCTGGTAAGGAAAACATAGGGATTACAATTTTTGACAAAAGAAAAATTGTATGTGTAAACACACACACTTGTATGTGTAAACACACACACCTTCACATGTATGATAACTGTACAGCACAAAGCAAGACAAAAGCAATGGAGTGCTTTTCAGGGTCAATGGAAAGGGAACAGTCCGTGAGAGATATAAGGGCTCCTTGGGTTCTAGGCACAGAAGTGGACTGCTGTTGTATCTCAATGTAGTGTTCTTTGAAGAGGTGTGCGCCTTCTGGTCTTTCCTAAATTAGAGAAGGGTTGAAGTGGTATTATTTGATACGGGATAAACCCGAGTGCATAGGTGGAGAAGGCCTCTTGCATTGCTATTTTCCATGTTGTACTTTTTCCTCTCCAGTTTGATGAGATCATTTCTGAGGGTGTGCTAGGTGCCCCCGAAAATGGCAGCATCTTTGCAGCAAAGGTTGGGTGCCGGTCGAGCTTTTTGCTCTGAAGTGACTGACAGGAGGCATGTAATGGAATATAAAATAATGAAAAATAAATACACATTGGGTCATCATATTGAATGGAGAACATGAGAGAATACTTAATGATAGGATTGACTGATTTGCCTCCTGTTTTCGTGTTAGAAAAATAAGAACTTAAACCTAGAATGTTGACTCCAGAATTAGTGAGTGGGGATACATGGTGTAATGGGTTAGAATCAGGGCTTTAAGTGGGCTGGGTCCTGCCGGTGCTCAGCATCAGCAGTTCTAAAAAGGAGGTGCTGAAATGGGTCTCTATTGGGCTCTCCATTTTTGCCCTTACTCTCAGGGTGAAAATAAATCTTAACTCTGCAGCTGAACCACACTTCACTGCCTTTGGTGTAACTTCAAAGAGCCTTGTTATAGTTCTTTCTGTCTCATCATTTCAAAACTGAAGAATTTTCAATGTCCTATACAAAAAAGCCATAGTTGTTGACTGTAATGTCCAGCCTCACACCAAAATGACACACGGACACAGACTTGGTGTTAACTTCGGGTTTATTCCGGAGAAGGGAATCAAGTGCATACTCTTCTCATAATCCCCGTAACAACTGCCATTGCGCGGGCTATCCCATCAGGCACCACGTGGGATCACGTGGTCGCCTGACGACGAGACTGCGACACCACACATCTCTCCCTTAACGATAACAACAAAAGGAGAACATAGTGAACTTGCATCAGTTGCAAAGGCGCATTGTGCATAGGCCGTGGGTCAAGGAAGGCCCTGTGTTTAGTGCCTCCCCGGGGTGGGGAGAGGATGAAAAAGGGGAGAGAGAGAAAGAGTGAGAGAGAGAGAGAGAGAGAGAGAGAGAGAGAGAGAGAGAGAGATTAGCGGAGGCTGTTCTGCACAGAGGAAGCAGGGGGTGCACAGTAGAGGGGTTACATTGCAAACTCGCTGTATCTCTTAGGGCGCACCACTATCCTGCCTGTGCAGGTACGTGTGAAGGAGGCTTGCTACTCTCCTGTTTCAATTGTCTGTGATGAGGTCTGTATGTTGCTCTGTGCCTGATTCTCTTTGTATGCTGTGGGGATGCCCTACCTTGTTTCTGGGTTGTCGTTGGGTTCTTGAGGAGGTGGTTGCTGAGTAGGAACTCCAATGTACCTTCCTTCTGTGGTCTCTGTATCACCCCCTGTCCTACTCATGGTGCCAGCAGCTCTGGAGTCCACCAGAGGCGGGTCCACTTGTGCGTCTGCATCCTCACCGTCGTAGCTTGCTCTTGTGGGGAAGCTGGCTTTGTGCCACTGCAGTACCTTGTTGGATTTCACCATCCGGCATTGGGACCACACTTTGCCGTCACTCAGTAGAGTCGAGTGGGAGCAGAGTTCTTTGAACTAATAAAGGCTTGCTGAACTTGCTGTCTCCTTGCTTGCACAGATGGCCAATCTTTACTCTAACCCAGTCTCCCAGGGCTAATGAGACTTCTCGCACTCTGTGCTTCTTATTGTAGTTGTCCTTGTAATTTTTTTTAGCCTTTTCAATGTTGCTTCGAACCACGGCCGGAGACCATTTTCTCTGAAGTTTCATGGTCATCCATGCAAGGTTGTCCTTCGTGAATGGTTCTATTCCTCGCAGTATCAAGAACGGGCTGTATCCTGTCAATGTGGGCGTGATGCGATATGCCCATAGCATGTTCTGGAGCTCTGTTTCCCAGTTCTTGCCTGCTCTGATAGCTGCTTGAACAGATCCTATGATGACACGGTTGAACTTTTCGGCTAGGCCGTTGCCGGCGGGGTGGAACAGAGTTGTGTTGTTGGTCTTGATGCCAATTCTACGTGTGAACGCCGTCCATTTCGCAGAGATGAACTGTGGCCCGTAGTCGCATGTGATAACTCTCAGGATCCCTTCTCCAAGGAAGGCGCCGGTGAGGAAAGCGATGACCGCATCAGTGTTCACTTTTTTGCAGACCTCAACCTCTGGCCATTTGAAGTACCTGTCAAACAAGACGATGACATATTTGGGCACACCCCAGGAGTCCAGGATGGGACCAAATATGTCGAGGGTTAACTCATCCCAGGGGTTGGCGGGATTGGTGAATTCGCCCATGGGGGGCCTTAGCAGCGTCAACGACTTGTCCGCATTAGCGCAGTACGTGCACACCCGTATGTAGGTTGCCACTGATGCTTCGATGGCAGGCCACCAGTATGACTGTTTTAGTCTCTGTTTGGATTTCACAATGCCCAGATGTCCGTCATGCATGTTGTCCAGAATGCGGTCTACCAGCGCTCTGGGGGGCACTACTTTGTCTCTTCTGAGTAAAAAGACGGTGTCGTCGCTGAGGGACAATTTGTCCAGGACTCCCCAATATTTCTTCGTCTCTTCGGTCAAGTGCTTTTTAGCAGGCCACTCTTGTGTGATGAAGGATTTCACCTGTGACAGTGCGGGGTCGGTGTCGTAGGCTGAGATCCATCCCTGTGCACTGATGACGAGTTCATGGTCTGCAGTGAGTGCGACCTGGAATTCATCCCAGTTGCTGGGGTTTGGTGCACTTTCCATGGCGGTGGAGCGGCTGAGGAAATCCGCCTGGCAGATATTCTACGTCATACACGAAGTCGAGGAGTTTGAGCAACATTTTGGCTATCCGTGGAGTTGCTGTAGCATAGCCATTGGACGTTAAGACCTTGACTAGCGGCTTGTGGTCCGTTCTGAGGGTAAAGCGGGAACCCAATAGATACTGCCGAAATTTCACCATGGCCCAGGTGGATGCCAACATCTCTTTCTCAATGGCGCTGAATTTCTCTTCGTTGGGGGCAAGAGAGCGGGATGCGAAGCTGATCGTGGTTTCTGTGCCATCCGCTGCACGTTGCGATAAGACCGCCCCTAGGCCTTTGTCACTGGAGTCTGTGAAGTAATCTAATAGTAATCCCAAGGGCCACACTTACCAGTGGCCCGCAATATCGAATCAATAATAAGCAGTTGGCAACGTAGAAGGTTCAAGCGTTTATTGGCCACAACAGAACTCTACATAGAGGAGCCCCATTGAACCTCACCCAGAAGGTGTGCCGACGAAGACTGCTGGCTCCTTGACTGAACAACACTTATATACATTACAGATTCGGCATACAAAGCATTGCAAGTGGAAAAGTACCAGTTGGTCCTAGAGCTCCTAAATGAGCTCATACCATCTGCCCGTATAAGGTTACTATCTTGTTCAAAGAAGGTCGGCCGGGTGACTCCCTTTCGTCTCGGGCACAGAGGAATTTAGCTTAGTACTCCCTTCCGCAGATGTGACCTTGAGCCTCGGCCGTAAATACAATTCACCCTGTCTTTTAGGCTGGTACAAGCTAAATCATACAGATAGTGTTAACAGAGAGTCACGTGACCTAGGCCTAGTCAGTCGCGATCCAATATGGCTGAACTATGGCTTTTCGGCCCTTTCTATCATGCCGGGTACTATAAAGAATAAGCCATCTTAGGAAGCGGTTCTATGGACATATGGGGGGACACAACCCTAGATACGTCATGCTAACTTCATATACTGGCCTGAATCCCACAGAACGGCCCTTTTTAGCATAATGTAGCTATTCATGGAGCTATTCTTCGAAAATTCCCTTGTCTATTTGCATTATGTCTTGTATCTCCTTCTGGACTAGTTGAGCATTCATCTTACTAGGATTTGCTTTAGGAGTAGGTAAGGCAAGGCGGACTTGGGTGGCACAATAGGAACAACAAGCGGGCCCACATTGGATACAGATACAACAAGTGAAAAGAAAACCTCCTATTCCTAAAAGGCACATGAAGATCTTCCAACCCCAAGTGGTAAGGAGACCCCAAAACCAGCCTGAAATAGACCAGGTTCCGGTCTCCGTGTGAATCTCGGATGCCAACCGATGTAACTTCTGTATGGCCAGATGGACTGAGGGGGCGGAGTCAGGTAGCTGCCAATCACTCTACATGCTCCCCCACGGTCGGCTAGAATGACATCTAAAACAAGGCGGTTCTGAAGCGTCACAAGTCGGGTCGCTTGAAGCTCGACTGTGATATTGGTCAGTATACCAGCAGTGGTATTTATTACTCCTTCTACCACTCGGGACAGTCTCCTAATTTCTTTACTGGTCACAATGGGTCCCCATATAGGCAGAACTCCCTTTATTATATCGACAAAATGTTGGGCAGGGGTATCAGTCTGGTCAGTGGCATCTCCGTCAGTTTTTACTGAGTTTAAGCTTCGCCGATTCAGTGAATGAGACCGGTGATAATCAGAAGGTGCTATATAAACAGGAGGATATAAGAAAGACAAATAGCATTTACCTGACCATCCTCTCGGAAGCCAAGTGTAAGCATTTTCTCCACATACAAAATATACATTCGGGGGGGGGGTGAGTATAGGCGGGCTGCTAAACGTGCGTAGGCTATAGCTATAGTTACATCTACTGTAACCAACAACTAAATGGCCAGTACCATGTATGCAAAAGGAGGACGTGCTGTTCAGCACAGGGACCGGGATGACTTTGTCATTTGACACATTTCGCTCCTGGAAATATCTAAAATATTCGGTAAAGTTGAAGGACACGAAATCCGATACCTCATCCCTTAACCAGGTGTCATTCTCATGTTCCATATATACATTCATGCAAGCGGTAGGATCCAGAGTACCGTCCGTACCTTCCGTACCTTCAGCGTTTGGGGTGAATCCCTGATGTTTTTCTATATAGGCCAGAATCAAATCATAGTCTTTCTCTGAAAATCGGTGACCATCAACAGCATAATGTTCATACATCATTGACAATAATCTGAACCATGCTTCACAACTGCCTAAATATGACAATGGCATTGAAATGAACAGATCATGCTTGTGCATCACTGAAGGGAGGAGCCCACATACCCAGCAGTTTGTGGTATTCGTTGAACTGTGGGTTTGGTGCAACATTTCAATGAAGGCATTGTTGACATAGGTCTGGCGGTGCCTTTCTTTATGCGGGGCAAAAGTCTGAAAATGGTGCTCCTCTGGGACGGGAGTGGTAGCTATCAGGGTATGTACAGGATAACGGAATTCTAAATAAATGAACATTCCTAAACATAGTATTAATGAAACAATTATTATGACAATAAAAACAATCTTAGCACGCAAGCTCCAAGTAGAAAACATTGGCAAATGTGGATGCAAAGGGCGGTGTACTATGGGACGCTCCTCTTCAGGGACAAAACGGCCAAAAGGGTACATTCTCACTAAAAGTCCAGTTATAAGATCGGGAAAACAGAAAATCTACAAGCAGTCCAACCTGCCGGAGGGTGCTTCTTTCCTGTGTCCGTTATAGAGCCTCACAGGCAGACTCCTATTGTTCCAGGTAATTTCAAAGAAAGGAAAACTCCCCCTGGGCCCCACCAGTCTACCAATGTCTCTCTCTTCTTTCTGAACAGAGCAATATCAAAAAGTTCCAAGCTCTCAACGGGTTCAGTCCATTGTTTTTACTTATTCCCAGAGGCTACCCAGATCTCTCGCTCTCATTCTCTAGCCTGAGCCTGGGATCTTTGCTTTTGGTCGGGCCGCAGGTATAGCTAACATGACCCGGTGTTTCAGGATTAATGAAAAGAACAGGCACAGTGGGGTCAGGTAAAGGATTGGGTGCGTGACTTCTCTTGTCACCCGTTGTGGCCCCAGATGCCTGATTACCTTTTACAGATGTCGCCGAACTTACGACACCCTCCTCTCGCCCATCCGTTTCTCCTCGGGCGTCTGGGGAAGGTGACTCTCCGGCTGACTTGCCACTTTCGGGTCTCAACACCTCACTTTGGTCCCACTGGTCATCCGGCAAGGGAAGAGGAACCTTTTTGAGGTGGGACACATGAATCCAATGCCGCTTCCCTTCGACCTTCACAGCCGTCCTTGTGGCCAGAAGCACCTGGAAAGGCTTGGTCCAGCGTGGGTCTAGACTCGATTTCCGTTGGTAGTTCCGAACCAGAACCCACTGTCCAGGCTCCACACCGTGTCCGGGACCCTCCGGCAGAGGCTGCAGCGCTGCTGTTATCTGTTGATGAATGGAACGAAGATCTTTAGTTAGTGCATAAAGGTAGTCTGCCAACATAGGGTACTCGATGTCTCTAAGGGATTTTGGTCGAGGCACGCCCCATACATTGGCGGGCCTACCAAATATCACCTCATATGGCGATATTCCACTACGGGAGTGAGGAGTGGTCCTTACAGATAGTAAAGCTAGAGGTAAGAGATCGGGCCACTTTAGACCTGTGGTGTCCTTCAACTTGGCCAGCTTTAATTTAAGGATTCCATTATATTTTTCCACCAATCCTGCTGATTGGGGATGGCGAGCCGCATGGAACTTTTGCTGTATCGCCAGGCTCTTGCAAACATGTTTAACCAAATCGGCATTGAAATGTGTCCCATTGTCACTCCAAATCACCCGGGGTACCCCATAGCGGGGAAAGAATTCTTTTACCAAGGCCTTCGCAGTGGCTAAGGCAGTATTCTCCTTGGTAGGGTACGCCTCCACCCACTTGCTAAACGTACAGACCACCACCAAAACATACTTAAGATTATTAACCCGTTCAAACTGAATGAAGTCCATTTGTAGTACCTCAAAAGGCAAGGTGGGTGGCGCGAAGATACCAGTCAAAACAGGGATGCTACCCCCCGGATTATGCTGTAGGCAAATCATGCAATTCTGAACTAGATGCTTCGCAGCCCTGTGAATGTTGGTATTATTCCACACAGGATCCAGGATTGCGCAAATGCCTTGAATTCCCACATGTGCCGGACCGTGTGCCATGGACACAACTGCAGTCACAAAGGCGTTCGGTAGCAGCCACCTACATCTTTCAGACAGATCAACCCAACATCCATTGTCATCCAGCTTCCCTATCTGCTCCTGCCAGTATTGTAGTTCTTCAGGGGTTGCTTCTGATTGCAAGTCTCTTACGCTGTCTATAGTGTTACTGAATGCCTCCGCTTCTATCATCCCAGTATGAGAACTTGCTACAAACATGGAGGTGGTATTAGATTGGGCAGTCTCCTTAGCGATTCTGTCTGCAAAGGAATTACCCTTACCCACATCATCAACTATAGCTTTGTGCGCACTGCACTTAACAACTGCTATGGCTTGGGGCAGGGTCAGGGCGGCTAACAATCTCAACACCAATTGACCATTCTGTATCTTTTGTCCATGGGATGTAAGGAAACCTCTCTCCGCCCATAATCATCCAAAGCTATGTGCTACGCCGAAGGCGTACTGGCTATCGGTGTAGACATTTATCCTCAACCCTTCACCCAATTCACAAGCCCTTAGTAGTGCGACTAACTCGGCAGCCTGGGCCTATCGATAAGGTACCTTAGCCGTCTCAACTACTGTTTGCAACGTGGTTATTGCATAAGCGGCAGTCGTAGTGCCATTGGGTAGCCGAAAACATGAGCCATCAACATACAATTCCCCTTGAGGGTCAGATAAAGGAATGTCTGTCAAATCTATCCGCCCCTTCGTTTTCTCTTCTGTCCGAAATATGCAATCATGTATATCTTGACTATGATCCTCCGGGGGAAGGGGTAGTAGCGTAGCAGGGTTCAAGGTGACGCAACGTTTTATAGTAATGTGTGGTGCAAACAGGGTCAATTCGTACCCCGTAAGACGTGCACTAGTTAAGTGCTGAGTCTGTGTCCTGTTCAATAATACGTCCACAGCGTGGGGCATCATGACTGTCAGGTCCGTATTCAGGACGAGACATTCCGATTGTCGGATCGCCACAGCAACCGCAGCCGTGGCTCTCAGACAACTCGGAAGTTGCCTGGCGACATTATCCAATACCGCCGAAAAGTATGCACAAGGTCTTTGCTTACCACCAAATCCTTGTGTTAACACTGAAAGCGAGCAACCGTCCACCTCATGCACATAGAGTACAAAAGGCTTCCGGTAATCAGGGGTGCCAAGCACAGGAGCAGAGCAGAGAGCAGATTTCAGAGCAACAAAAGCATTCTGACATTCAGCTATCCAAGGTAAAGGTTCATGCACGTCTTTAGTCATTAAATGCAAGAAAGGTTTAGTCAATAGGGAATAGTTAGGGATCCATTGACGACAGTAAGAAGTTATACCAAGCAAAGCGCGGACATCACGTTGCGTGCAAGGAACAGGCATGTTAGATATGGTTAGAATACGATCAGGGGTTAGCCGTCGTCCCTCTTTCGACAGGAGATGACCGAGATAGGTCACCTCCGGTCGACAATATTGAAATTTAGACAACGACACTTTGTTACCATGGTCTGCCAGGTGCTGTAGCAAAGCAGACATCGCCAGTCGGCAACCCTGCTCAGTATCAGAGGCCACGAGAAGATCATCCACATACTGTACCAAAACATTACCGGGGGGCAATGTTAATGTGTCCAACAAGGTTTTAAGCGCTTGGCTATAGATACGAGGACTCTCTGTATAGCCCTGTGGGGCGCGACAAAATCTGAAGCTGCGACCCCCTAAGGAGAATCCGAAAAGATAACGGCTATCTTGATGTATGGGAATACTGAAAAAAGCGTTTTTCAAATCTATAACAGAGAAAAATTTAGCCGTCGGGGATATCATAGTCAGGATAGTAGTGATGTCAGGCACTACAGGATATTGGGGTACAACAATCTTGTTGATTTCTCGCAGGTCGATCACAAAACGATAAGTATCAGCATAATCAGGACTCTGATCTATCGGGGCCCGTTTAAGAATAGGAAGAATAGGGCTGTTGCACGTGTTAGAAGCCGTCTCTTCCACCACCCCCGTGCGGATCAAATCGTGAACAATGGACAGTAATGCCCGCTCCCCTGCGGGGGCAATCTTATACTGCGGAACTCTGGGTAATCAAGCATTTTGTTTCAGAGTGATCAAAATGGGTGGTATGTTCAACAACCCTACATCAGTATCTCCAGTAGCCCAGAGAATCTGTGGAATCTTGGCAAGCTCGGGGGGCAAAGGGTCCGTTTTAGAGAAACATTGTGCAGAGGGAGGTAAGGGTTTCCTAATCGTTAAGTAAACACCATCTGGAGAGCAATAAATGCGGGCATACAGCCTCTTCAGTATGTCCATACCCAAAAGATTCTCCCCACATTGCGAGGTCAGAAGGAACGGTGAGTCAATTGAAATCGGCCCCAAGTTAAGAGAAAGAGGTTGGGAGACGGGGCTTACCACTGGAGTTCCGGAGAAACCGACAGACACATTATTCTGGCCAGACAGAGCAGCCCCAGGGACGAGGGCGTGTGAAACAGAACTATTCATAGCCCCTGTGTCAACTAGAAACTTACCTGATGCATCCATTAGACGAGCATGTACATAAGGTCCGTTTTGATCGATCGGAATTGACACACGTCCCTCACTCTGTCCTCGGCTTCCCTATGCCTCACCGTAACCTGCCGAGTCATTACTTACGCATCCTTCATTATAGTACTGTTTTCCTTGACCATGATCAAAACAATTCTGGCTAGCCTCACCTTGCTCAACTTCGTCTTGTCTCGTATATCCACCTCGGCGACCACCTCCTCGGCCTCTTCCTTGACCTCTCGAAACCCCGTTCTGCGCCTGCAGCAGCGGACACTGTGCTCGCCAGTGCCCTTCCTGCTTACAGAAGGCACACTGGTTTATTCCTAAATCAGTTCGTCCCCCACCCTGTCTGGGCCCCGCCCCTCGCGGGGCGAAATTCTGTGTTCCCCTACCCCTACAGCGTCCCCTCTCAACTTGCTGTAACAAACCCTGGTTTTCAAGTCCTTTGACCTCTTTTCCGTCTTCTCCTTACTCTCATTCTCCCGGTGCTCATAGTATTGGGCCATGCTCAGAATGGTCGAGGGGGTTGACGTAGTCCAGGTACTCTCCGCAGCCTGAAGTCGGGCCGATATCTCAGGCAACAGATTAGTTACAAATCTGTTGACAAACAAACGTGTGCCACCCTCCTTGGACAGGTCTTGCCCACTAAAATCAATAAAAACTCCCTCGAACCTCATGAAGAAGTCGGACACATTCTTGTCTTTCTTCTGCTTACATGCAGTCAATTTGTCCCAATCCACCTTCCTGGGGGGAATTAGGTAATGCATATAGGTTATTATTTTATCCGGTGAAGCCAATATCTCACTTCTAGGCTTATCTCCTGGCTTACGATCCCTATCCCAGTCTCTCAATTGTTCCCATGTTCCTCCGAACTCCGCCACATGATCCTGGTCATGTACCTGCCGCCATATATCCACTGGTACCAACAGAGCAAAGAATAGCTCAATGTCAGCCAGTGTCATCACCGCCAAGGAGGCGGCTTCTGTCAGTTCCTTATAATATGCGGTAGGGTTCTTCCTGGGGTCGGGCAACTGAGTTTTCAAAGAAAGTACCTCACTCCGTTTCCAGGGGGTATATACCCATTGTTCCTGAAAACGGGCGGCCACCCTTGGGCGGGTGACCGCTCCTTGTGCGTCTATTATCTCGGTTACTTCGGGGTGATAGATAGGGTGCACCTCACGCATCGAGATTTGCTGTACCCCTACAGAGCTAGCTGTGGGCAGGCGCATTCTGTAATTGACTAAAGTGGTCACGTTCCCATACACCGCTTCTGGACTCAACTGAGACCTATGCGCCTGGGTGCAAATGTCATATACGATGGCCGGGGCTCTATCCCCTCTATAGGCTTGTTCCCATAATGAGATAAGGCGTTGGGCCACATGGGCCAGCGCGTGTTGCTGCATTACTGGTTCATAATCTCGCATGGTGTTCCATATGTCGGTCAGGGTATAGATGGGTTGCCGCATCCACTGGGATGACTGGACTGCAAGGGCCTCCTTCTCCTCGGTTCCTAAGGCTGATCGAGTGAACAACTTCCTACCATCTAATGAACCGGTCGGATGTACTGGAGTTGAAACAGCTGCAAAAGGAGTTGCACTCGCGGAGGAAGAGGTCAGGGCGGAAGGGGAATACATGGCCCCCGGTGACAGCTGTGTTGTTTCAGCTGTCGAGGCTGACAGCAAATTGGGCCATAGGGCCATACTGTCCGAGACGGAAGAGGACAGCCGGGAATGATCAAGGACCGGTGCAAGGGAGGGGGGCTGAGGCGCTGACGCGACTGAAGTTGCTAGGGAAGCAACTGGCGCCGGCGCGGGGTCAACAGCCTGTGCCCCGGCCGATACGACAGCAGCTGTCACCTCCGGATACAACCGTTGCGGGACATACGGGGGTGGCGGTTGCATGTCCAGCAGGTCTTCTATCTCATCTTCTGCATTGGGTTGGGCCACATAACTTTTGTCAACTTTTAACCTAAATTCCCGATTCATACAATCGATTCCTTTCTCTACCCTTGCTCTGTCGTAGGCTACAGCCTTCTGAGTTACGGTCTGCCCTGCCTTGGCTCTCGCCAACTTCTCTCCCCTCATTCGTCTTTGCTTGGCCTCTTTCTGCCAGGCGTTTAAGGCATCAAACATAGATTGTCTGCTGCGCCTGGAGAATAGTTGCTCCTGTAAGAAGGCAACTTTCTTTTCGTCAAAGGAACCAGTCTTCGGCCACTGCAACTCTTCATTACCTTTGGTATACTTGTGCCACAGGGTGTTGAACAATATGGGGGCAATTCCGTGCTTCACACACATGAAATGACTAGGACTGCCCTCCGGAGGGGCAGGCTGACTCTCGGCCAACCGAGAGTCGCTGGTCCGACAACAACAACCAAAACAATTCAATTTGCTGAAACATGACATGTTGGTTAGTTAGACAAACACAAATACCACATAACAAACTTTACACCACAAATAACATGTATGTGTCGACATTACTTTCTGCAGTTCACCCTACCAACATTTGATGCATCCAAACAAACGAACGGAGCCCGTCGACTCCCGCTCGTGGAGAATTATTCAAAAAGGATCAACAAGATCACGACAAGCCGTACTGGCAGAATACGGTCAGACAGGGGTGACCACGGACTGGACTACGGACCATCCCATGACCTTCCTGGTTCACCACTGAGACTATTCTGATGTAGACCAAGCCGTACTTCAGATGTGTCTCATGGCTACTCAGTTAGGGCCACAGGCGTTTCCGAGTGAAATCCGGCCACGTATTACTCGCAGGTAACAACTAGGCATCTGATCAGTATCTCGAAATATCACAACGGATCCGCGAAGTCTCTACAGTCAGTCCCTACCGGACCACCCTGCAAGACCTCCGTAATTCTCCTGGGGTACTCACGACCCATCAAATCCAATACAGTTAACTGCTCCAAGTGCACCCCCCAACAGCGCGTGCTTCAAACCAATGCACCGCTCAACAGCGCATGTTTCAAACAAACAAACTACTCACCGGGTGCACCCAGGTACGAATGTTCGTTCTTCGCTGCCAACCTCTTACCATCAATACGGTCAGCTCCTGGGTCCAGCCCGTAGGACCCCGGTGAAGGGTCACTAGCAGCAGAGGGTGCCCCGAGCGGGAGCGCGGAGTGGACGTAGACTCCCCTCCGCCCACCCGGCCAAGACGTCCCCGATCCTCTCACCCGTTTACGGGGAGGGAGAAGACCCTGTCACGGGGTCCCTTCGTGGTCGCCAACTGAAGTAATCTAATAGTAATCCCAAGGGCCACACTTACCAGTGGCCTGCGATATCGAATCAATAATAAGCAATTGGCAACGTAGAAGGTTCAAGCGTTTATTGGCCACAACAGAACTCTACATAGAGGAGCCCCATCGAACCTCACCCAGAAGGTGTGCCGACGAAGACTGCTGGCTCCTTGACAGAACAACACTTATATACATTACAGATTCGGCATACAAAGCATTGCAAGTGGAAAAGTACCAGTTAGTCCTAGAGCTCCTAAATGAGCTCATACCATCTGCCCGTATAAGGTTACTATCTTGTTCAAAGAAGGTCGGCCGGGTGACTCCCTTTCGTCTCGGGCACAGAGGAATTTAGCTTAGTACTCCCTTCCGCAGATGTGACCTTTAGCCTCGGCCGTAAATACAATTCACCCTGTCTTTTAGGCTGGTACAAGCTAAATCATACAGATAGTGTTAACAGAGAGTCACGTGACCTAGGCCTAGTCAGTCGCGATCCAATATGGCTGAACTATGGCTTTTCGGCCCTTTCTATCATGCCGGGTACTATAAAGAATAAGCCATCTTAGGAAGCGGTTCTATGGACATATGGGGGGACATAACCCTAGATACGTTATGCTAACTTCATATACTGGCCTGAATCCCACATCTGTTGTCAATATGCTGATGGCAGAGCTGTCGAAACCGTGCAAGAAGAAGGCGTCGCATATGTCTCTTTTTATTGTCTTGAACTCTCGGTCCGCTTCCGGTGTCCTACAGAAGGTGGTCTTTTCCTTCAGCAGCTGGCGCATGCTGTGGGTTTTGGTGGTGAAATTTCGGACGAATTTACTATAAAATTCCGCTAACCCCAGAAAGGAATGGACTCCTTCCTTGGTTCATGGCCTGGGCGCTGACTTGATGGCCTCCACATTCACCTTCGTCTGGGAAATGCCTTTTTCACCAATCTCATGCCCCATATAGGTGACGTTGGTTAGGTCAAACTTGCACTGTCCCAGTTCTGCAGTGAGGCCATTCTCCGACAGCGGCCTTAACACCTTTCGGTGTGTGATGTTGTACTCCTGTTGGGTGGTTCTCATGATGAGGATGTCGTCCTGAAAGTATGAGATGTTGGTGCTGTATTTGAATAGTTTGTGCATCAGCTTTTGAAACACCGACGCTGCGGAGGCCAGTCCGAATGGGAGTCGAAACCTGTAGCAGCCAAATGGTGTGATGAAGGAGGTCAACCTCCTGCATGAAGGGTGGAGCAGGATTTGGTGGTATGCTGCCATAAGGTCTACTCTGGAGAACCACTTGATCCCCTTGGTCTGGGCCAACAGTTCGTCGATGCGTGGAAGTGGGAACTTGTCCACGGTATATTTTTGTTCAATTCTCGTAGGTCAATGCAGAGGCGCAACTTGCCATTCGGTTTGCGTGCCACTACTAAATGCGCCAACCATTCAGCGCTTTCTTGTGTGTGAATTTTGAAAGTCGGACAAACGTCCCTCCAAAGGCGTTGGGGAACTCCTTCTGCAAGTCGATGCCTACAGGCCTGGGAGAGTCATCCGTCATGAAGACTTGGGTTTCTCTGTTGGGATTCAATTGTATGCCCAATGCTCCTTGGTCGAGCCATCCAAGCACAGAGGGGCCCTTCTCAGCTACATATAGTATGCCTGTGGTGACTCTCCCTTGAAACTCAAACGTCAATTGTCTAAATCCTACCATGGGGATTCTCTCCCCTGTGTAAGTGACAGGGTATACAACTGTGGGGTGCTGGTGACTTCCTATGGTGTCTGCAAAATCACTTTCCCAAATGTCCCTTTGTATGCTCATGAACGGGGACCCAGAGTTAGCTACCACGGAGATTTGAACGCCACCAATGGTCAGTAGGCAGGAGGGTTTGCTTTTTGCCTTAGAGGTAATGCCCATCACTTGGTCATCAATGCATAGGATGCACTTGTCGTCACCCTTGCCCTCCCCCGTTTCTGGTTCCGACTCATAAATGACACATTTCACTGAGGAGCTGCTGGGTCTCCTCCTGCAAACTTTGCCGAAATGTCCCACTACCTCGCAATAGGAACATTTGACTCGAAAGGCTGGACAGTGTTTATCATTAGCCATGTGTGTGTGCTACCACATCTGTAGCAGGAACCCTTCTTTTCTGGAGGAGGTCTGATTCACTATGTTTCCATTTGAAAAAATTTATTCTGTCTATGCCTGTGCAGATCACTGGCTAGTAGTGGTTGTCGAGGTCTTCCAATGCATGTTGGAACACTTCTTCATCTGTTGCGACCCTTGACTTCACCATATTCTCGTAGACCCTTAACCCTTCTGGACCTGGGTTGTGTAGTAGTATCTTTTTCCTGCGTTTACTGGAAAACGCCTCCTCTCCTTCATATTCCAAGGCGGACAGGTAGTTGAGGAAGTACCCCTTTCAATCAGACCACTTCATGGCTAGCTCACCCGGTCTAGGGAGGAAAGGCACTGGATTGGTGAGAGAGAATGTTTGGACGTACTTTATGGCGGGCTGGGATGTGTCTGCTAGACGTCCCCGTTACTTCAAGCTTATGTAGGACTTGACGTGCGGCTGGGTGCCGGTCCGTAGAGCTGGACATTGTCCTACCTCCGTTGGCGCTGCATGGTGCATGCTACATGTCAGGTGGCGTGTGCAAGGAATGCATCGCGCTGGACACCACGCTGAGTATGCTGTATCAGGGCTGGATCGCAGGCTGCAGGGTGGGGCTCACCGTGTGGAGGCTGTGCGCCGTTGAAAGGGTCCTCCGGGTCATTCAAGTCATATGCAGGTGCTCAATCCTTGTGGGGTTGGTGGCGATCGTCGGGGGGGGTGAGCCTTGATGCCTCCATGGTGCAGGGATGAGGTGGCATGCGAGGCGCAAATTCGTTATGGATCCCTGGCACTGAGGCATAGCGTGTGCTCTCTGGGCGGGGGGCTTCATCGCAATGCGCCTCTGGAGGGGTACGGGCTTCGCGTAGACAGGCGCTGCACCAGGTCACTCCCCCTTTCTGGATAGCAGAAACGTGAGCGCAGAGAGGCAGCAGGCATGTGCGGTGGGTACGAATCCGCTCATCGCCAGTTTGTAATGTCCAGCCTCACACCCAAATGACACACAGACACAGACTGGGTGCTAACTTCGGGTTTATTCCGGAGAGGGGAATCAAGTGCACACTCTTCTCGCAATTCCCGTAACAACTGCCGGTGCGCACACTATCCCGTCAGGCACCACGTGGGATCACATGGTCGCCTGACGACTAGACTGCAACACCACATTGATTATCTATGTTAGAAAACTTACAGCCCTTGACAAAGTCAATAGTTCTGGCTTATTGTAGGTGTATTGTTACTTGCATTACATATCTGGATGCAATGACAGAAGCAGCAATATACCAGTTGGGCTGCACACTATCCTAAGCACAGATTTTTAGATTACACGTTTTAAGCACTGCCCTTAATTACATCAACCATGCGCCTTGGAGAGACCCCCCCTATTTTTTTCCATCCACTTAAAACTCTGGTTAGAATAAAACTATGTGATAGCACCACGTTCAATTGCAAATATGTATGCTGTCCCCTTTATCACGCCGGGGGGGGGGGCATTCCTAAATGAGCCATGATAAACAAGCAAATCACCGGACGCTTGCCAGCAGACAGGTTGGGTGTGAAGGTTGAACTTAGTGGGCAGTGGGGGCACACACCTGATCAACAGTGGGGTACATCGATGGTGTGTTAGACATGTGACCTTTCTTTGTTGCCTCACCAGGGGTTGGGCTTAACAAGTAAAATTAATGATGTGTGCAAGTGGTTAGCATTTGAAGTTCTACCTGCCAATTAATGCAAAATGCATGAAGTGTGTGTGGATAACGATGTTTTCCAAGTGGGAGAATGCTAATTTAATAGCTGCGCTCTGAAGATCACCATTTCTTCTGTGTGTAAAAGTAATACGGCAGGCAAGCAGCTTTTTGAAAAACTTTTTTTATTTTATTTATTACCATTTGTAGTAATGGGGGCATGCAGCACGGCGTAGTGCCATAGTTACAAAAGTGAATAAATAAATAAAAAAGTTGTTTGTCCGCCGCATTACTTTTATAAACAACGGAAATGGCACGCACAGTTCACCCACCTCCTGTTCGTCATACACAGGACTCTGACCAGTGTTGGCAACAGTAAGGAGACCGTCTCACATTTCACAAAGTACTCCAGATGGTGTCAGGCCATGTCCTGTGTCTGCTATCTATGCCACAGGCCCAATTAAAATAAAACGAGGAGGTCTGCGGCTGGCCTGTCTGTGGGAGAATGCTTGCAGCTGCAGGGACAGAGTATGAGCAGACTTTGGCAGCGAAATGGAGGAGAGCAACGTGCCCGAGTCTGCCGGTGTCCTTGCCTGTTCTACTCCTCACGCCTTGAATATCTGCTGTGTATAGTGTGGGACCAATTAAAAAAAAGCCAGTCAGCCATGCTTTATGATTGAGCGCCGCCGTGCTTTATGTATCCACAAAAGTATTTCAAACATTGAAATAAAGTGTAAGCACCCGCTGCCAGCATTTTTAGGTCTCGCCTGACCCAGCGCATGAGCTGGTCTGGCGAGACTTATTGAGAGGGCTCCAAAAAGTGCTACCAGGCCAGCCTAGAGCTACAGTGCATGTGCGCGGGCGCGGGCGCCGCGCTTGACCGCGATCACTTTCACTTTCGCGGCCGCACGGCCGCTTTTGATGTTTGATTGCGATCACTTTCGCAGCCGCTTGGCATAGCCAATAGGTCTCGCTTTTGGGACCTTATAAGTATTTAGTTATGCAACTGTTGAATGGCTAAACACTTATAAGGTCCCAAAGGCGAGACCTATTGGCTATGCCAATGCTTGTGTTACCAGGCTCTTATGATCAAGGCCCCAACTACCTAAAAGATTTGTTCCACAGAACACTTTTTTGCATGCTGAGGTTGCATCTGCCAATTGTTTACGCGTTACCTGTGCTAGGAAACCTCAATTTGGCCATTGATTCTTTAGTTTTTTCACTATTTCTCTCTGAATTAATCTGTGTTCTCTCTTTGCTCTACATCTTCCTGTTGTTCAGAATACACCCGAAAACATTCCTTTTCAACTATTACAATTCCGATTTTCTGTTCCTTATGGACTTTTTGCATAGCGCCAGGAAAGCCAGATGTGCTTTATACAATTCTAGTACATTCAAAAATATCCCTTTTAGATATGTAAATGACTTTTAAATAATTCCTGGTTCTCTCTCGTTTTCCAAGACGTGACTATTCTGAAAGTTCCTCATTCACAAACATTTACAAAAACATAAATTTCAGTAAAAAAATCTAATTTAACAGTGACTCGTACTGATTGACTACATAGGTATTATTTCTGGTACTAGACGACGGCAGTACATGTTATTAAGGCACGGGAGTAGGGTGAACTGACTTGTCCTAGATCACCCACAATGTTGAATGGAACCAGGCCTCGACCTAACTAACGGCAGATTATGCCACTAGGCTGCAAAAGGTTTAAAAAAAATAGAGAGCAGTCTTTCGGTGAACGCTACTACTTCAAATAAAGTAGCAGGGTAAGAAGGGGTTAACGTGGCCTTTCGGGGAATCGTAAGTTGCTGGTGTTTTTCGTTTCCCCGTGTTTTAAGAGAGGTAAAACGTACTTGGGAGAGCCGTATTGCTGTAAAAATGTCCATGATCACCTAAACGTAGCAGGGTACGCACCGTGCCACTCTCAGCCTATGCAGTCCAGCCCCTTCCAGGTGGCCATCAGAACTCTGCCAGAGATGTATACACACATCATATCTGCCGCTCAGTGCAAAATCATTACAACTTCGAGCTGTAACTCTAGCCCTAATTCAATGCACAGGGTATTAAATTGGAGGTCAGAATTCCACTCGATAGGCCTGTGGATACGCGGGTTTCCCAGCGTCAGCATTTCAGCCTGGCGCTGAGAATGATGCGTCTTGACAGTGCTATGGTTTGGATAAGATTAAAAAGGGTTCTTGTTTACTTGAAAGTCATTAAGAATCTCCTGGCTCTTTTCAACACAGTTAGAGTTGCTAATGCCTACTAATGTTTTGCCAAGGACTTTGAAACGTTACTTGCTTCCCCTAACTTCTTGCAAGCAGGTTTACACAATTACATTCATAATTAGGAATAGAAGAGAACTGGTATCCGCCGTCTACCCTCACGCACCACGCGTTTCTAGTTATATTTCCTTACATCAAAGTTTCCACGACATTTCAAGTCCACTGTCGGTCCTGATCGCACGCCTCCTCGCCCGGACCCGTTTGATGAGGAAATAAAACACTTAAAAGGGTAGACTTTGGTGTGCAACTGAGGGTGAGTTGGTGGCGTTGCTATTTCCTCATTAGACCTGCAATTGTTAACAAAATGGCGCAGTATGAAAACCCCGACCACTCTGGAGTTCCACTTCTTGATAATACACGTCTTCACTCGTTGCTGGCTGGGTGCTTGGACTCTTGGACACTGCTGGGGGTGCATTAAACATTATGGGCGTTGCATAGGAAGCATGTTCTGCTGTGGTTTGCTTTAACTTCTGCTTTGGAACGCACTGTTTTGAAGCGGAGACGGTCTCTGTGTTGCCAGGTGTTCTGTCCCCTCAGAAGGCATTTCAAGTCAGTGGAGTCACAGCCAAATGCATTCTTGGAAACTAGGCTAACCCAGGACTGGAGTGCAAACCTTCATTTATATCAGTGTGCAGTATCAGGAACTGGGAGGAGAATCATCTCTCGTGGGAGGATGGAGACCATCCTGCTCCAGCAAAGAGAGCAGATACCATGACCAGTCACCAGACCGTAAGGGCGGGCCTTTCCTGTGGTCCGCCTAAAGTAATCCATTCCACAAACTGCTTCATTCTTGGAACAAGTAAGTAAAAACCAGGAACAGAGCCAGAAAAAGGGAAGGAACCTTGTAATTCCTGCACCTGGCTGACTGGGCCAATTCCTTCCTATTGAGTGAGTACATCAGGGCATAGGTTACATGTTTGTGTGGAACTAAGTAGTATACACCAACTACACTAATACTTTTACCCTCGAGGAGGATGAAGCCAATCAATGTTATTTCCCTGTTAATCCAGAGGTTTTATCTCATTGAAAGCAGGAAAGGCCACAATGTCCTCACTGGTCTACGGTTCTGGATCACAACATTTTAGCCAGTGGACCGATTTCCTAGTTTCTCCTTTGGGTAGTGTGGAATCCTTGGAAAATGTTTGTCCTTTTGTTAGTACAAACTACTATGGATATGAGACGCAGAAGACTATTACAGTATGTATACAAAGAGGTACAGCAGTAAGGATTCTAGGCAGATGTCCTGCGCTCGTGAGCCACTGGAAGTCAGCTTAGAGATCCAGTGTCGCACAGCCCATCAAGGCTGGCAATTTGACTAGGATTGCTGATTATGCCTTAAAATTAAAGTAAGGTATTTAAAACTGGTGTCACTGCATGGATTTTAGTTTATAGTAGGATGTGATGAAGGCGTAGCAGAGCTGTAGGTGTAAGGATTCCAACGTTGGAAACTCCAGGGAGGACAGAAACCATACTGCTTCAAGGAATCATGACAGAATACATTGTGTCCTCTTGGGAGGCATCTGAGGTCAGGAAGGACAGCCACACAGACTAAGGAGACAGGCATTGGCATAGCCAATAGGTCTCGCCTTTGGGACCTTATAAGTGATTAGCCAAGCAACAGTTAATGTTGTTGCACCGAGGATATTGTGCTGCATAGTTAAATACTTATGATGTCCCAAAGGCGAGACCTATTGGCTATGCCAATGCTTGTTTTTTTGTTTGTTGCATATTTATATAGCGCGAAATAGACCCGAAGGTATTGGAGCGCTTTACATAGCACCGTATATACATTACACATTCAGGCACGGGGAGACTAAGTGATTTGCCCAGAATCACAGGATGTGGACGCGACCTCGAGGCTCGAACTCTGGTGTCCAGCACCAAAGTCGGTAGCCGACGGACCACATCTTCTCCCCTTTGTGATGAAGCACGGCGGTTGGAGTGTACGCACAAAAGGAAGCAGGACTGAAATAAAGTGAAAGTGCCCCCTGCCTGGCCATGCTGTGTGATAAAGCGTGCCAGGGCCTCAGTGTATGCACAGAAGAAAACGGGACTGAAATAAAGTGAAAGCACCAGCCCCCCAGCCATGGTCTGTGATAAAGTGTGGTGCTTCAGCGCTGAATACCACAAATCCCCTTGCTACAGACCAGACCACAGATCTTCTTCAACAACCACATTCATTCACTCATTCACTGGTGGGGCCCATAGCACCAATCATTCATTTCTTACTTTTTAGATCAATGGTCCTTGAGGGAGAGAGGAATTCTCCTACAATTTCATGCGCTGGAAAACGATGGGAGGAAGATTTGCACCAATCACCTGATGAGTAATAACAAATTCACCTATTCATCCCTACCTCACCAGGGTCTCAATACCTTTATAACCTAGCAGTTCCTCCCATGCTATTGGCCATGGATCAGCTTAGATGCTGGGTAGAGCGACACTTAATGCCTCTAAACAATATACATCAAAACACTTCAAATAATAACCCGACACAGTTCTTAAATGAATTTAAATGTTTATCTAATTAAAGTATAAGAAAATCATAAAGCATTCAATATTTGGTTCGCATATTTACCTAATCTGGCTAAATGGCGTCCTCTATGCCAAATTCAGATCTTTCGTCTCTATGCCCATAAATCGATCAATCAGTTCGTAAATTAATTGGGCATCTGATCAGTCCGTCAGAGTCTCTGGCAAGCAGCTGTCCAGCAGTGTTACCGTCCTCTCCGTCAGCATAACGTCAGGAAATCAGGTAAAGAACGACAAGAGGTGGCATCTACCCTCACTGGTCTACTTCTTTTATAGTTAAATCAACAACAAATGTTACAATACATGTTTTAGGACAAATCTGATTGGTTGAACCAGGATCATTCCTCCTGATTCCCATACATTCAATGTTGCATTAGATGTAGTTCTCAATTTATTAATAAAATTGTAACAGTTTCTAGTCCAGTCAGGGCATGTTGATTCCCATGCGGGTTTGTGTCCAGTGTGTCATCAATTATAACAGTTCTTAGTTTATGGAAGTTCATTGTTTGAGGATTGGCACTCCTCCCGGGGCGTCCTTCACGAGTACAGTCTGCCTGGGGTCAGGACGAGGTTATTGTTGCTCATCTTTAGCGCAGGCGCACTTCACTCAGTGACTTCTGTATCTTGTCTGTCCGTCAAAATAGAGATGGCAGCCATTTTGTGGCCACTCCAGAAAGGTCAACTTAAGCAAAAAGACACAAAACGTAATTAATACATGGAAATGACTATTAAAATGTTATTCCCTCACTAAACCCGCTATGTGTGTGTATTTATCTAGCAAAAGCAACACGCATTGCGGTTTATACTCACAATTTAAAGCACGATTCACAAATCACATCACAAAAGCAACATATAACATGCAAATTCTAAATATCTGACATTAATATGCGTACGAAATTAGTTTACGTATCAATCAGGCCATGCAAATGCGATTCCCACGTGTATTTTCTAATTAGTAATGTTGATTAATCAAACCCACAGCAAACCATTAATACTATTAAGGTTAATCAGTTATTCATTTTAATTCTAAATGATAAAATGGAGGAGGTATATGATTCTTAGGGAAAACCTCGCTCCAGCAATCCCCCCTTTGGTGATTTTATCACCACAAAACACCCAAATTTAGTACCCTTTTACGGAAAATTTTGCAATGACTTCTTACTCATAGCTCAAAATTCAGTTTCTTCATATTCATCTCTTTTTGCTTTCTTATACATACTGTCTTTCCACTCATCTAAGGCTATCTCTTCAAAATCCTTTTCTGGATCTTTTCCTTTTCTCTTAAGCTTATCTCTTTTTATTTTATTATTTGTTTTCTTTTTCCTGCAACACATACACCCTAATCTTATCACTAATATTGCAACTATCACACATGTTAATGGAAACAGTATTTTACCTATAATAGTACTACCTATTTTAGCTAAGAAATTTTTAATAGCAGCTATTTTCTTTCCCATTCTCGTCCATGCATCTTCAACCTCCAGTGGTACAAGTTCATCGTGCAATTCAGTAATATTTTTAATGTAAACCTTTAGATCTTTACTTTCGTCTGGAATGTAAGTGCAACAATGTTGAACTTTCAGCATTCTACAGACTCCACCCTCTTTTGCCAAAAGAATGTCAAGGGCAAGTCGATTTTGCATTACCATAGCACGCATGGCAACCATTTCAGTATTAACCAATAAGAATCCATGAGCAGTGCTTGTTGACAAGCGATCCACTACTGTAGATAATCTTCTAATTGTATTTGCATTCAGAGTTATTCCCACGGCCGGTACCAATGCACAAAAGATGTCACCCACAATTTCTGCCCAAGATTCTCTCTTTCTTCGCACTAAATGACTATTTAAACTATTTACACCCTCTTCTCTGTCCATGTGAAAGATTTTTGGAAATACCAGGCCTACATAACATGTGCCATACCAATGGTCTGGCAAACGATAATATGCCCTGTTCCCACAGATAAAATATATTCCAGGAAATACTGGATCTCTTCCACCTTTGAATCCCCATCCACCCATGATTCGGTATGTATCATGGCACTTACTATTACCTACAAACAGGTTATCATATGCAGTTTGATTCCTTCTTTATACAAAGTTTTCCTTTCTGAGGCCTATCTAAAGCTATTGTTGGTGTTGACTCTCCTTTTTTCAGATGTTTCTCCATTTCTATGTCCCAAGCCGTTTTCTCAACCTTTCCTTCTGATGCCTTTTTGTGCATCTTATGTCTTCTTTCCTCAACCATATTCAAAAATGTCTTCTCTTCTTTCTGCAAACTGCATGTCAAATTATATTTAAACACAGCTTCTAATGTTAGTTCACTAGTCTCTAGGAAAAATTCACCTAAAACTTTAGCAGGTCTTACCTTATTTAGCTTATTATTAGCAGGCACTAATGCAAAAGTGTTATCTACATCTGAAAAATAATACTCTAATTTCCCTATCTCATAAAATAAGCTAGCTATTACACTACATGCTATTCCGTAAGTAGCTGGAAGGTGATGATAAGTCACTCCCTCTGCCACAGAAGCAGGTAACTGCATGCAGACGTAGCAGTCCCTTACATCCATAGTCTTTACATATTCATACAATAATTTTGAAAATACATTATTAGAGAAATCGTTAATAGACCTATCTTTATGCAAATGAATGTTTGTTTCTACAGTCGGTACTACCTTTGAAATTTTACCTATGTTAGTTTTGTTTTGACCATTTCCTTCTATTGTATCTATTGTGACTTTAAATGATATTACAAGAGCTAGGATGCTCCACAAAAGCATTAATAATCCTGTACAACAGCAACATGTTTTACACCATCTTTCCATGAATGTACATTTACATTTACTACCATCTGTGTTAACCATTTTTACTAAATAGACCGTGTCTTTTGACTTAGCCTCTTCTACTTTGTGACCAGTTTCTACCCCAAAGCTTCTAAGCTTCTATTTGGTTCTACTAGTTTTCTACTTCTTCTCTTTTATTATCACATCAACAGCTTCTTTGTTTATTCAGTTTGGCATCTCATCGTCCTTTGCCTCCTTCTCCCAATCAGGATACAGAATTTCCTGAATCTCCGCTTCTTCTTCTCCAATGTCGGACAAGAGAACTCTCAGGATTTCTGATTCTTCTTCTTTTTTAACCACTTTCAGTAAAGCCTCCTATGGATTTCCTTGACTGTCTGCCTCTTGGGATTCTTCAGGCAGGGCCATATACGTCCATTCCGGCGACTTATACTTTTGGTTAGGTTTTCTTGTCCTTCCGGACCCTTTGGTTACAACTGTTTCTTCCTCCTTTGATTTTTCCTGACTCGTGACTTCATTCACTTGTTCAGCTCTAGGTGATTTCACTCGAGACAATCGATATCTTAGTCTCTTTATTTTGTTCGGCCAAACTTCTGGTTTTACAGTTCTTCTCAGTTTACTTTCTTTGATATTCTTTTCATTCTTTACTTCTCTCCAAGCTCTCTTTCTCAGAACTCTACCTTCAGGTATTTCGTTCTCACTTTCTTCTGATTCTATCCCAACTTGCTTTTCCTTTTCACCAGTCTCTTTATCCACCACTTGTTCTGGTTTCCCTACTTCTGTCCCTCCTCGGGTCTCCGACACGCAATCTTCCTGCTGACTACTTGTCCCTTCACCTAGCTGGATGTTGCAGTTCCCTACACCTCCTCGGGGGTCTTCCGCAATCTGTCCCTCTCTCTCTGTAACTGTCCCTTCTTCATTTAAATCTATTAATTCAGGTGGAATTTCTCTCATTTTTTCATCTGGGATTTGTTCTCTTTGACTTTCTTTTGCTGCTCCTTCTTAGTCTTCTCCTTCCTTCTTTTTAGGTTCTTTTCTAGAACCTTTCTTTCTCTGCTCGCGTTCAGTGTCTGAGCTGTCAGAAATCTGCAGTCTTCTTCTCAGAGAGACACTTCTGGGGACTAGAATCTGTTTTGGTTCGTTTTCCCCCCTTTCAGGATTTTCACGTGTTTTTGGTTCTTCGTTCTCTGATTCAGTACTTGACTCTGATTTGTCATAGTACTCTTTCTCCTTGCAATCCACTGGATTTGGCATTCTCAGGGTATGGCTGGCATGGATCCAGTTTTTCAGTCCTGCACACTTCACAGCTGTTGTCGTGGCCAGAATGACTTGTCTTGGTTTTCCCCACCTGGGAACCAAACAGTTTCTTCTTCTGTGGACCTTTATCCTCACCCAATCTCCTGGGCTTAGATCATGGGCTGGCTTCTTTTCAAGGGTGGTGGCATCCGCTCCAACCTGATGAAACACAGAATGAACTGCGTCAGCCAGGCCTTTACAGTACTCCAACACCATGTCATCAGAAATCGTCATCAGTTTGTTGACTGGTATGTAAGCATGCCTCATCGCATGTCCCATGATTATTTCATGAGGACTTAACCCTGTAGTTCTATCTGGGGTTGCACGTATGGTCATCAAAACTAGAGGCAAGACATCAGGCCATTTCATTCCTGTAGCTAAACACATTTTCCCAATTCTGTTTTTGATTGTACCATTCATTTGCTCAACCACACCAGAAGCCTCTGGTCGGTAGGCACAGTGCAGTTTCTGTTGTACATTTAATGCTTCACTGACCAATTTCACAATCTCATTATAGAAATGCCCTCCTCTGTCTGATTCAAGGGTCACTGGGAACCCAAACCTGGGGATGAATTCTCTCAAAAGCAGCTTTGCTACTGTCAATCCATCATTTCTCCTTGTCGGGTATGCTTCTACCCACCTGAAGAATAGGCAGACTATGACCAGAACGTACCTCAATTTGTTACATGTTGGCATCTCAATGAAATCTATTTGCATTCTGGTAAAAGGCCCTCCTTCTCGGCCTATAGTTCCTAGGCTCACTACTGTCTTTTTCCCAGGATTGTATTGCTGACAAATTAGACATCTCTGACATAGACTCTCTGATATAATTCTGAATTTTGGGTTGTACCAGGTCTGCTTAAACGACCTGATCATAGCATCTCTCCCTATGTGTCCCTGGCCATGATACATCCGTGCCATGGTAGACAACATGCTATCAGGCATGACTGGTCTTCCATCTCGATAGACCCACACATGATCCTTTTCCCTTGGTGCACATCCTGCTTTTACCCACTGCCTTGTTTCCTCATCTCCTGCTTCCTCCTGCAATTGCCTCACTTCTTCCCATGTCCCTACAACGTTAGTAAACATTAAGGAATAGGAAGTCATTTCTTTCTCCTTTGCCCGATTGACTGAATAATGATTTCTGGCACAGTACTGAGCCATGTCATTGGCATAACGGTTGCCGACAGTAACATAATCCTCCCCTTGGTTATGGGCAGCATATTTCACCACAGCCAATTGTTTAGGCAGCTGTATTGCCTCAATTAAGTTTCCAACCACTTCAGCATTCTTTATAGGAGTTCCACTTGAGATTAGGAAACCTCTTTGTAGCCACAACTGGCCAAAATCGTGGACAACTCCAAAGCCATACTGGCTGTCAGTTATCACAGTCATTCTCACACCTTTCCCAATCTTATCTTGCATGCTCGAGTCAGAGCCACTTATTCTGCTACTCGGGCAGATTTTACTCCTTTTAGATAGGATGCTTCCATCACTGTTGAAACTGTGCACACTGCGTATGCTGCACTCAACACTCCTTCTTCCGTTCTCAAACATGACCCATCAACAAACATTACATAATCATTTTCTGCCAAAGGTACATCTTTTATGTCTGGTCGTGGTTTCGTTCAATACTCAAGCACATCCAGACAATCATGATCTGCTTCATCTCTCACTTCCACATTCTCACCATCTGGTAACAACGTTGCTGGATTCACATTCACACATCTTGCAAGGCTCACATTCGTTGCACCTAATATGACTTTCTCATACTTAGTCAGCCGACTATGTGTCATATATTGAGTACGACTCCTTGTTAAAAGAATCTCCACATCATGAGGTACAAACACTTTCAAAGGATATCCCATCACGATTCCTTCACTCTGCTCCAAACTTTGACATGTTGCAGCTAATGCTTTCAGACAACCAGGTAAGCCTACAGCTAGTGGATCAAGCATCGATGAGTAATATGCAATCGGTCTCCTCAATCTTCCATGCTTCTGGATTAACACAGAAAGTGCACATCCATTTCTTTCACTGTAATATAACTCAAATTCTTTTTCGTAATCAGGCATACCCAATGCTGGGGCTTCACACAATCCATCCTTCATTCGTTTGAATGCTGCCAATTCTTCCTTATTTAATTCAAGGGGATCTTTTACATCACTCCTTGTTAGCCGTACCAGAGGTTTTGCAATCAGCGAAAAGTTGCTGATCCACTGGCGGCAGTACCCTACCATTCCCAGAAACATTCTCACTTCCCTTTGAGTCATGGGGGCTCTCATTCCTTTTATGATTTTGATTCTGTCTATTGTTATTTTCTTCAATCCTTTTTCAATGTTATGTCCCAAATACTGTACTTCCTTCTTACAATACTGCAGTTTGGCTGGGGACACTTTTAATCCTCCATCTGCCAGGTGATTTAGTAAGGCTATAGTGTCTACTTCACAAGCTTCACGAGTTTTCGACGCCACAAGGAGGTCGTCGATACACTGCACTAGTACTGAACTCTCGGGCATTTGCAGACTCTCCAATGACTTTTTCAACAATTGATTAAATATTGAGGGGCTTTCTGTATACCCCTGTGGGATTCGGCACCATGCCAAAATACGGTCTCCAAACCGAAATGCAAAACTTTGCTGACTGTGGTGATGCAATAGAATGGAAAAGAACGCATAGCACAAATCAATTACTGTATACCATTCTGCATCATGGGGAATCTGATACAAAATCACTGATGGATTTGGTACAATGGGACAGCATGGTACAATGATTTTGTTGACCTTTCTCAGGTCTTGCACTATTCTGAATTTCCCATTTGGCTTTTTCAGGCCCATTATGGGTGAATTACATGGACTGCTCAATATTCCTTGCTTGATCATTTTCTCAATTATTGGAGTTACTCCTTCAATTAATTCAGGTGTCAATCTATACTGAGGAATAACTTACTCCATCTTTCACAGTAACTTTTACCGGGTCTACGTTTCTCATTAATCCCAAACCTCTGCTTTTACAGACAGTTTCAATTCTCTGGGCAGTTCATCTGGATTAAATACTGCATATGTTCCAATAGTCTCACATTCTCTGTTAGCTATGGTCATTTTATACAATACATCCTCATCTGGTGTTTCAAAAGCTATTCCGTCTGGAGTACAAAATATAGTGCAATTCATCTTGCACAGCAGGTCCCTACCTAGCATGTTCACAGGACTGGTGTCACACACCACAAATTGGTGCATTTCAGAAAATTTCCCTATACTAACCTTTACGGGTTCTGTAAGGTATGTTTTTAACTGTTGGTTAGATACACCAACTACTTGGATTGTTTCATCCGAAAGAGGAAGATTCTTAACATCAGCTGATCTAACAGTAGATCGAGTAGTGCCAGTGTCCACTAGGAAAATAATGTTATCATCATTAATCTTCCCATCTACAAATGTTCCTGTCTGGTCTACTTCTAGAGTTGCGCCAAGTACGCACTCTTCTTCCTCCCTTCGGCACCGTCAATAATCCATTTCTGAATCACTCTCATCATGTTGCAGCCAATACTGCGAAATAGTGCGAGCGCGTGATGGTTTATTTACCTGTTCTTCATTGTAGAATCCCGATTCTTTACTATACTTCTGTGAGTTTCCGTTCTGTGGAAAAGGTGGTTTTGGCACCTGATTCTGGGAAGTAACCACCTGCTGCTGTTGCTGCAGTTGACCACCCACCTCTTTCTGCACCTGTGGATTCAACGATCGATTTTCATTATTAGTATTTGGAGGGTTCTTACACTCGGATTTCCAATGCCCTAACTCACCGCAATTGGGACATGGGAATTTCTTTTTGGCTTCTTCTATATTTCCTTTCCCTTTCCCTGTACCAAATCTTGGTCTTACTCCTGGATTGTTCGCTTGTTCTACCATCTGAGCTTCCTGTCGTTTGGCTACCTTTACCTGTGCCCACATTGCCTTTTCTTTCAGTTTTCGCTGTTTTGCCTCAATCTCATCGCTGAAATATTTTGTATGTCTCAAAACTTCATCTATTTTCTTATTTTGCCAATCAACTGTATGCTTCTTTATCATATCAACAATTTCTGGGCGTAAACCATATACAAACCTGTATACGAAATGACTCAAATCTTTATCACTCAGGTTCTCGTCTCCACTGAACTGTTTAAAAGCCTGAATTAGTCTCTCATAATATGCATGTACTGACTCCTTGCTTTCCTGCTGGGTTCTGTCAATTTTTACCCAATCAGTCTCTTTAGGGGGTACCTTATTTTTCAGAAATGCCATAACCTGCTCATATTCCTTCATTACTCCTGGGTCAGGAGCTCCCGTCTTAGGGTCCCTAGGATACTCCTGAGTGGGCCAATTTATCATCAGCTTGCACTCTGTCCACAAATCTGCTGGTACTATTATATCGAATAGACTATTGAAATCTATCCACAATACCTTTGCCAATTTTACAAATCTGTCTACCTGCCGATACCACTCGACGGGCTTTTCGCGTAGTCGAGGGAAATCATTTGTGAAAGACAAAATGTCCTGTCTTGTCCATGGAACATGTACATACCCTCCCCCTGGAATCTCTCCCATGGGGTATTCTGTCGTTACCTTTTCTTTCTCTCTAACGGGAAATACTGAAACTGTCTTTTCTGTGATATTATCACGTCTTCTACACCACTTACTTCTCCATCTGACAACATCTCCCCATTTTCTCAACAAACCAATTATGTCCTTAATTTGACCTATTCTTCCTGTAGTATTCATGTTCTCTATATCCTTCTCAGTGATAGGATTTTTGTAGTGCTTTTACTTTGTCAAAATCTATTCCCATCTCACTTGCAATTTCCTCTAATCTTTCATGCAAGTTTTTCGCTCTCCAGGTTGCACTCTTGCAGAGAAAAACAATTCCTCATCCTGATAGTTTTTTCAATTTTTCAGTAGGGATAGTTCCTACTATTAATTATTCTAATACCATTCGTAATTTGGCCACATCTATTGACTGGGATTCTTGATCCTTTTTCTGTAACTCCCTGAGCCATTCGCTTAATTCTTCTACGGAAGGTCCTGCTGGGTTTTCTACATTATTTTGTTCTGGAGCCTTTTGTGGTTCTAATAATGTTTCCATTGTCATTCTGTTCTTTTCAGCATAAATTTGATTTACAAATGGATTATTTGAAACATTCGGTTCAAACATATTTATTGTCGGTCCCCACGGATTGTCAATTTGACTCCGTTCAGCATTTTCAATTAGATTTTGGCTTCTGTACGGAACTGTCAAACTTTGTTCAGTATCTTTTTGTTTTTCAAATATGGGCATTACTGGACCTATCGTTACTGGAACTGTTACAGCTTCTAGATTTTTGGTCAATTGTCTTATTTTCTCGGTTAATTTTAGGGTAGTTTTGGCCAGTTCTACTGAATTCTCACCATTTACCCTACTTACTGTCTGTTTTTCTATCTCTCTTGCAGAGTTACTTTTCCTTAATTCTAGTGACATCGTCTCTGTTTTAATTATTCGTAATGTTTCTCTCATTGGGGCACTTGGTGACAATGCTTCTGGTTCTGGTCGATACGGTGGTGGGTTTTTGTATAACACCTCATCAAGAACATCATCTTCAGATTCATTCACTTCATACCCACTCAAATCCACATTACGCCTTTTCTCGGTGTATTTTCTCCCTTCATTCTCTCCTACCATTCTCATAGGATACATACCCTCAGTCATGCTTGCATTCCGCCACCTTTTCATTCTGTCATCATGTGTCTCATGTCCGTATGATCTACCGAACATTTATCGGTAACCCCGACCACTTCTCTGCTTTTCTCGTTCATACATTTTGTCTTCCCATTCCGTCAATGCCTCAAACTGCGTCGGTCTAGGTCTTGGTTCTAAGTCCATCATTTTGTCTCGGAGATTTCTCAAAACAGCCAAATTAAAGGAACCATGTTCTGGAAATGCCAGGACTCCATCGTCCTTGGTGTATTTTACCCAATTATCCAACCAAATACAAGTATGATACCCATATTTCGCAATCATTGTAGATGCGGGTGTTTTCGGTGGAGGAAGTAACTGTCCTTCCCTAGTCTCAACTACTTTATCTTTCTTGAACCATCTTTCAATTTTTCCAAACCACGATTTCTTCTTTTCTGGTGGTTGGTAATACATTCTCTCGACTTTCATGTACCGTTTAGGCTTCTTACAATGGTACTGCTATTCTGTCCACTCACAGCGCGACTCTTACTAACGCACCAATCAGGAGTGTCTACGTCACTATCACAATCCTCCAATCTCAGCGCGACTCACAGTAACGCACCAATCAGGGAGCGTTTACGTCACACTGTATTCTTCCACTCCTAGCGCGGCTTTACACTAACGCACCAATCCGGAGCGTTTTACGCCTCTAACCTACTGTCCAATCCCAGCGCGGTCGTTCTGACGTCAGCAGCCGCTGCGGCAGCTCGCTCTGCTCTGCTCTCGTCTACCCCTCCTTTACAAGACCGCTCCGTGAACTCTTACGGTAACTTTTTCGATTCTGTTAGTATCAACACTAAACATCTCCATTGTCTGCTTCGCTAACCAAAGAACAGCAAAAGAACTTTCTCACAAGAATTCCGTCTGTCCCGAGAGCACGCTTACCTCTGCCCTACTACGGAATCGTTCCGTTGATAAAGTAGCACATCCCTCTACTTCACCCTTCTAGCAAGCATTAGCTAATTGTTTCTCCGGTTATTTTAGAAATAAACCTAGAGTTTCGCAATCAACCCGAATGCCTTTACATTCACACTCGTTCATACAAGAAAATGTAGTACATACGCACAGAATCCTGTCTTTCCCGAGAACAGCGAACAGTCTGTCCTACTACAGAATTATGACACTCGTTAACAAAGCAGCGCTTCCCTCTACTTCGTCCTTCTAACAAGCTCAGAGAACACCTGCTACCTTTTCAGTGATAAGCGTTCTCGGTATGCCAATTGGTTTACTGGTACTTAAAGACCAAAATTTCACAGGTAACCTTCGCTATCATACACACTTCTCTCACACCGAGAATATTTCTAATGGCAACACACGACGATGCCGCCAAATCGAACCCAGACAATGTGCCGTGCAACTTCACTTGTCACACGTTTCCCCTGTGTACCTACAGGGCTACAACAATCCCGTCTTTCCCGAGAGCAGCATCTACCTCTGCTCTACTATGGAACTGTTACAAACTTCCGACTTCCTACATCCCAGAAGCCGTGCAAACAACATATAACTCGACGCGACACAACATAGAGTGTTAGTACATTAACCAATACCAATCAATAATCAATAAGCTATTTACAAGCCATCGTCGCTAAACCCAAAACAATAGCTAACCATCATTCTGCTACCAGAAAAACTGCTCCAGCGCTGAATACCACAAATCCCCTCGCTACTGACCAGACCACAGATCTTCTTCAACAACCACATTCATTCACTCATTCACTGGTGGGACCCATAACACCAATCATTCATTTCTTACTTTTTAGATCAATGGTCCTCGAGGGAGAGGGTAATTCCTCCTACAATTTCATGCGCTGGAAAACGATGGGAGGAAGATTTGCACCAATCACCGATGAGTAATAACAAATTCACCTATTCATCCCTACCTCACCAGGGTCTCAATACCTTTATAACCTAGCAGTTCCTCCCATGCTATTGGCCATGGATCAGGTTAGTTGCTGGGTAGAGCGACACTTAATACCTCTAAACAATATACATCAAAACACTTCAAATAATAACCCGACACAGTTATTAAATGAATTTAAATGTTTATCTAATTAAAGCATAAGAAAATCATAAAGCATTCAATATTTGGTTCGCATATTTACCTAATCTGGCTAAATGGCGTCCTCTATGCCAAATTCAGATCTTTCGTCTCTATGCCCATAAATCGATCAATCAGTTCGTAAATTAATTGGGCATCTGATCAGTCCGTCAGAGTCTCTGGCAAGTAGCTGTCCAGCAGTGTCACCGTCCTCTCCGTCAGCATAACGTCAGGAAATCAGGTAAAGCACGACAAGAGGTGGCATCTACCCTCACTGGTCTACTTCTTTTATAGTTAAATCAACAACAAATGTTACAATACATGTTGTAGGACAAATCTGATTGGTTGAACCAGGATCATTCCCCCTGATTCCCATACATTCAATGTTGCATTAGATGTAGTTCTCAATTTATTAATAAAATTGTAACAGTTTCTAGTCCATTCAAGGCATGTTGATTCCCATGCGAGTTTGTGTCCAGTGTGTCATTAATTATAACAGTTCTTAGTTTATGGAAGTTCATTGTTTGAGGATTGGCACTCCTCCCGGGGCGTCCTTCACGAGTACAGTCTGCCTGGGGTCAGGACGAGGTTATTGTTGCTCATCTTTAGCGCAGGCGCACTTCACTCAGTGACTTCTGTATCTTGTCCGTCCGTCAAAATAGAGATGGCAGCCATTTTGTGGCCACTCCAGAAAGGTCAATTTAAGCAAAAAGACACAAAACGTAATTAATTCATGGAAATGACTAATAAGATGTTATTCCCTCACTAAACCCTCTATGTGTGTGTATTTATCTAGCAAAAGCAACACGCATTGCGGTTTATACTCACAATTTAAAGCACGATTCACAAATCACACCACAAAAGCAACATATAACATGCAAATTCTAAATATCTGACTTTAATATGCGTATGAAATTAGTTTACGTATCAATCAGGCCATGCAAATGCGATTCCCACGTGTATTTTCTAATTAGTAATGTTGATTAATCAAACCCACAGCAAACCATTAATACTATTAAGGTTAATCAGTTATTCATTTTAATTCTAAATGATAAAATGGAGGAGGTATACGATTCTTAGGGAAAACCTCGCTCCAGCAGTGGCGGGGCCCAATGTATTCACAAAAGAAAGCGGGACTGAAATAAAGAGAAAGTGCCTGATGCCCGGCCATGCTGTTTGATAAATTGTGACAGGGCCGCAGTGTATGCACAAAAGAAAGAGGGGGTGAAATTTAAAGTGAAAGAACCCATGGTGTGCACTGAAGCCTGCAAAATAAGCATAAACAACCAAGGCAAATGGAAACAGAAGGATTGCAGAAGACAGTTGTCCTGCCTGCAAGAGAAAGCCATTGAAATAAATAGTGCTCCGAGGCTGTAATTAAAACATACCAAGTAACAACACATGTAACGGGGGTGTCCTAATGGAAGGATACAAGTAGAGAAAAGGCTATGCTAAAGAGGGAATACTAAGCCTATTGACCAATGAAAAGCCACCATTTACAAAGGACAGTGAAAGAAGCCAATTAAAAAGATGGGCGGAAAGTGAGCGGCCCATATACTCAATAGAGCATGTCTCGAAGTGACATCACAAGCGCTGCCCAGGGGTCTGGATTACTTGCAGATGGCATAGGAGTTCTGAGGGATGACAGAGATTTCAGCACAAGGCCACTGACCCAACACTTTGGGCTGGCGTCTTTCCCACTGTCCCTTCTGCATGCACTGTTATCGACTTCTGAGCAGAATTCTGCACTTGCTTTATCTCTAGACACACATTTAAGGGGGGTAGGATGCCCCATATCAGACCTTGCCCTTCACACTGCCCTGCATACACTGCTGAGGTCAGAAGACCCATAGACTTGTCTTTTTGCTGCCTTTACTATACCTGTCTGTTCTGTTGTGTGTGTTAGAAAAGCGTAAACTAATGCAACCTATGCTGTGATGGTTTAGTGTGGGTGAGAAACGGTTGTAATGCTTCCTTTTCCTTCGAAGCAGCATTTCATGTTTGGGGGGTGTTAAATGTCGACATATATTAAAGAATGTTTGTTCTGCTTTCTTTTATTTTGGTCGAAGCAATTACCTCTTATAGCCCTTTTTACTATCACCCTGGTGAATTGTGAGCCTATGCAAACATCTGTAAATTTAAACAGGTCATTCCTGCTGGAATTTACTGAAAAGCATGGCAAGCATTTACTGAGACTTGCAGATGTGCGTATTATGCTCTAAGAACTGCATAATTTTCCCTCCAAAGGGAAAATACCCAGAATGAGTGCTATGCATCATACTTGATTAATTCCAAACCCTAGGGTTTTGGATTTTCTAGGGTTCTTTAAAAAACACCTATTCATCCAGGTCACTCGTAATCAGACCCATTGCGTTTAAAAAGAAATATCTGCAGTATTCAATGTATAGCAGGATACGTCAAAGGGTACTGGTGCTGAGGGGGGAGCCCACCACATTTTATTTTGGAAGTGTGGTATGCATAAAACATTTGAAGACCACCATATTTAAATACATTCCAAAACACATACTTTTGCAGCAGCATTGCCATAGAGGTAGCCAGCCTCTAGCTAGAGGTGACACGCTCTGTGGCCCTGAACCACTCCGGCCTAATAACCATACAAATCTTAAAGGACTGGTGGCAGGGAATGTGGCAACCATCTGGTATCTTGCATACCCTCCAACTGGGTTGACTAAGTTTCTACATTTGAACCTCACCTGAGAGATTCAATCTCCCATGATGTTTGTAACAAGCTTGGCACAGTATGGTGTTGGAGGATTGGGTGAGAACAAAGATTGGAGATTGATGAAGAAAGCAAAAACTTTTTAAGTGAAAGATAAGGGTAAATAAAGTACTGTTATATTCCATATAGGTGCCCTAATATAGGTGCAGGTAACATTGCAACCTTTCACCTATATTCTTCCCTACATTACACACATAACGGTTTACAGGGACTGACTTTTTACCTAGATAAGACACTGCGTTCAGAATGCAGGCTTTCCCTAGTTCGAATCTCATACATTATGCATAAGGTTTTGATGGAGCGGGTTTTGCAAAACGAAACCCGCTTGGATTAAGTACCCCTGTAATACGTACTCATTTTAAGTAGTAAGTATATTTATGTGCAATCACACATAATACGTGGGAGATTTGCTTTGCAATATGCATGAAATTAATCCTAACAATACGTAAATAACCAGAAACTGTAATAATATTGTGTATAGAACGTGTTATGAATATTTTGCATGACAAATTGCATGTATATGTAGTAAAAGCATGACGTATGTTGCTTTGTCATAATAATTAATGCCTGACGTATGTTACTTTGTCATAATAATTAATGCCGCTTTCCTGCTTATGCTATGCTAGGCTAACAGTTATCATGGACTAGAGATAAGGTGGGTGGTTAACAGTGAACATTGTATTATCACATTATTAATAAACGTCTGCTTTCTGTTCTTTTAGTAAATGGACCAGCCTCCATTTTATGTTAAGTTAGCCGAACTGTAATGAGTGAAACTTGCAGCATGCACAAACCATGTGACTGAGAGGCTGGAATGCTGAGCAAGCTGAAAGAGCATAGCACGGTGAAGGACATGACGCTTGACATGCAGCCAACTCCAGTGTCTTCGTGAGAAAATTCACAAGATGTTAATTGTATAAACATTTGTTCTTAATTTGTTTCATTAAACTCATGAGAGAACAGGGATGTATACTGAATATGTGGGAACGGAAATTAAACAATGGAGTAGACAAAGAAGTGTGATCTAATGGTAGGGTGACCATTCGCCCCTCGTTTTTAACCAATCCTGTAGCTAGAATGGGTGACTTTAGCAACTTTAGTGGGATGGACATGTATGATAAGGGTATAAAGAATAGGTGATTTAGGGGTGGGGCCTGATGTGAGGGCGGCAGATGCGGCTGCTGCTTTGGGCATGAAGAGAGAGAGGGAGCGCAGCTGATTATTGGGTTGTAGAGGGGCCTATCTGTTCCAGTCATATTCTTGTACTGATCTTAGAGTCTTTGATCCCTGACTCTTTGTCTGGGGGTCCCCTGCCGCTACCGAGACCTGGGTGGTGGTTTTCCTTGTTCATATTCCTTGGGTTGGTATGTTTGATAACTCAAGTTTTTTTATCTTTGTACTTTTGTCTCTTCCTCTATCCCCTCCATGCAACATATGTTTCTTGAGATTGATTATTTGCTAACTGTTTTTTTTAGAGTGTATTCTCTCTAATGAGGTATTTTTAAGATTAATGCATTTAAGTTAGATAAAATTTAACAAAGAGACTGTGGTTATTTTATTCTGTGTATGATTTGAATAACTGTTGCCTTACATTTTTCAACTAATTGGTCCATCGACCAAGAAGATGGACATTTGATCGAGAAGGTTTATTGTGTAAATTGTGAGCTGTCTAAATATTGAACAGCTAAGTATGAATTGGTAAGGAATTTGCAAACTTGACACCAGGCAACAGGGACTTTGGGTATATGTGTATGGGCCAAAGTAAATGAAGTAATTGAATGCTTGTCCCTGTCCAAATTATTGGGTCCATGCTGGATCAGTTTCTTGGAAGCACAGTAGGACTACCATCTCCTGTATAATATCTCTGTGTAAAATTCATGCCCGATGTCATCCTTAGACCGACACAGTAACATAGCAAGGTAGGATCCCTGGAGAGACCTATAGATATATATACATCACATCTTGCTTAGATAGACAGAGGAGACCGAGACTTACTGGCCGCAACACTGACCAGAGACACTGAGGTTCCTGCATGCAGACACTCCAGCTTAAAGTGGTCTAAAACATCCCTTGCGGGGTGTCCAACTCGAGACCAGGACAGGGTCCCACAGTCTATCACTTCAGGTAATAGGGTTGACTAAATCCTAGAGGGATTCTTGACTTAACACCTACACACATGCTAGGTACATCTAGATAGGGAGGCATCGTAGGAGTACACACTTTTATTATCATGTGTTTTATATACTTGTATGTATTCGTGATTACTGCAAGATGGTAGAGCTTTACCACCCATATACCTTTATAGTACTGCTAATCAAATATATCTTTTACTACCTAATGTTTGTTGCATCTCATCCATTTTACACCAGAATAACAAATTCTTATTAAAAATGCCCAGCCTCTTTATTCTGTGTATCTCTCTGAGCACGAATGACTGAGCGAAAAGTAGTATATTGTTTCCACGATTCAGGGTTGTCTTGTTCGATGGTTGCCAAGAACTATTCTCTCCCCGGTAAGAGGAGATTCTAGTGGCACTGTGAGCAAGCTGATACAGAAGGCCAACATACCCGGTGGGGGTGTACAGAGTCAGTCTGACACCAATCCTGCAGTGTATGCTGTTATACTATATAGTTTTTATAGGCGCTACACGACAGTACAGAGGAGAGCTGAGTATAAGGGGCTGTAATGGATTATGAGAAATTGTTGAAGGAAGAAGTAGAAAGGATGTGCATGGCTGAGTGGAAAAGGAGGAGGAAAGACTTTGTGGTGGCCCTGAAGAAAGAATAAGGAGTAGTTTAGGGGGCTAATTGGTGGTGGATAACGGCATAGCCAGTGCTAAGTGGCTTTAGGATGAATAGCAAGCGGGGGATAGAGAAAAGGATGAGGGGATGTGGAAGGGTTTGGTGTTGTAGTACCAAAGGGATGATGCATTTTGTGGTGGAAAGTTAGGGAAAGTTTTGTGGGGGATGATAGAGAGAAGAGCAGTTGAGTTTGCCTATTCGTGTTCTAATTGCACTGCATGATTCTTGCTTTACACCCTGTCACACTCAAAAGGCCAGCACGGGGTAGTTGAGAGAGAAGCCTGAAGAATGAAGCTCAGAAAAGGATAAAGAGAGACAGAGAGATAAAGGGGCTGAAAGACGTCTTAAAAGAGTGCAGGTGTAGAGCAAAGGGAATTCAGTTGTCATCTCTGGTTGTCTATAGATGGTATGTTGCTCATTTGTTTAGCTTGCACATTATCTGTAATTTGATTTTCTTTGAGAAATAGTATAAGTTTTGCAGAGGTCAGGATTACAGGCAAGTGGGAAATTTATATTAAATTCTACGTCATGGGTTACATAGCATTTGGGATTATGGATTATGAGACAGTCACAGTTAGATATTTGTTTGAGCAAAATGTAGAGCCACACGGAATCCCACTTTATAATGTATTTGCCCCAAGAAACTGTAAATTGGCAGGCTGTGTAAATGTATGCTTTGGACAGGGGTCTCATCCACTACTTTACCCAGGAATGAAGGGAATCCTTCCAGTCCTTGGGAGGGGGGACATGGTACCATTTTAAGGGAGGAGTGTAATAATTGCCTGTTGCAGAACAAGGTTAGACAGTCCTGGTTGTCACATCTTGCTATTTTCTAGTGAAGACTACAACTGTATGGAATTCAACTAGCATGCTATAAGGACAATAAGTCTCAGTGTGATCTCTGGCAGAACTTCCACAATATAGGTAACTCCTTTTACTTTATTGGGTTACATTTCCCCAGTTCTGGCACAGACTTCCAATTGACATACTTTTTTTCTGAGAAATGTAGTTACAGGGTGAGGGGGAGAAACCCTACTCAAGCAGCAACCATAATTCTTGTAATGGTGAGGCACAAGCAAACCCCAAATTAACCAGTGCTCTATTCTCTGGTAGCTTGGCACTGAGCAGTCAGCCTTAACTTAGAGGCAATGCTTAAAGTATTTATGCAGCACTTTAAACAGTAATAACGTGAAAATACAAACCAAGAAAAGTCCCACACCACTTTAGAAAACCAGAGCAAAATGTTGTGAATAAATCAGGCCAAAACGACACAATCCAATCTGTAGAATAGGTGACATGCAATTTTAAAGTTTCAAGTGAAAATAGCACCAAAAAATCCAAAGTGAAATTCGCGGCTATCTGGTTGTGCACGACCAGGAGAAAGTCCCAAGTTCAGGAGGCATGTGATGGAGCATGGGTTGGATACAGGGACTGGGTTAGTCCAGCTGAAATGTTGCAAAACTGCCCACTCTATACAAGTCACTAAAACCTAAATGAAAATGATACCTGACACACAAAATGAACATGCACCATGCACATGAGTCCTATGTGTCATAAGGATTTATGGACACCCGCGTATAACCCAGCTGTTGCAGAACAATCTGTACTGTAGATTGTATAGTTATTTTTTAGAATGTTTACTAATATCAGAAAAGAAATAATTTTGAATGTTTAAGTTAGGAATCTTCTTTACTAAATTTGAGATGCATTTAATAAAAGGATTTAGAAATAATCATCGATGTTGATAAATACAGTAAATGACATGCAATAATAGAATGTACATGCTTCATTTCAACTAAACGGGTTTGCAGTTTAACGTATACTACCATGCAAAGGAGAAAAGCAGTACTGAGTAATATTTCCAAAAACTGTTTGTTTACTGCATTACTGAAGCCTTACATGCAATTCATAAATGTATGCTATGCTGTGTGTGTAAATGTTAGGAATGTCATTTTTAGCTTTGATTCATGTCTAGGAAAGGCACGCAAAGATGAGCATTTGAGAAACCGGTGGCTGAACAAGAGACTATTGTACTCTAGTCTGAGTGTGTGACTAAGAAGGTGTTCCGATGTCCAGAGTGGAATTATTCCTTACTGTTGCACCCTGCAATGTATGGCTACTACAGACAATGGACTTTTATTGATGATGCAACCAAAGGGATGGTACCCCACGAACTTGAAGACTATAACATATCAACAGCCGCGGTTTGTGCAGGTCACAGCGGTAGGGCCAGGTAAGGGGGGATTTCGAGGGACGATGCTGAGGGAAAATAAATTATTTATTTAATTTTCCCCTGGCCTCGTCCCTTGAAATACCCGCTTACCCGGCCCCACTGCCCCACCGCTGTTACCTACATGGACTGCGGCTGCATATCAATCACCTTGTTGGATGAGGAGACGCTCTCAGACTTTGCTCTTGGAGTTGTTGTCTCTTTAGACTTCCTCTGAATCCTGCAGATGACTTTGGACTTTCCTTATTGAGTCCCTTTTCTGTATGTCCTATATATGGACCATTCCTTGGACTTCTACCCGAATCATGCCCCTGATCCCCATTGTCTTTGAACTGGTTTCCCATAAGTGTGACTTTAGAATGGCACTTCTTTCCAACTTATTAAAGACTCCTGACTGAACTTCTGCAATCCTACTGCTCGTGTTGCTAATACTCTTTTGCCTTATCCCTATCGTTGTCCGTAGAGCTATTTGATTCCTGAACTCTGACTGTTTCTTTGCTTTGGCCTGTTCTTGCAAGAAGTACATTGCGAATGTAGAGAAAAGACAAAGTAAGATTCTGCAGGTGAGTGAGATAACACTTAACTTAAAGTAAGTGCCACACTAGCTCTGCTGCATGACATTCGCACATATTTGCCGAAATTGTATGGAATTTTTCCTTTGGACATATGCTAATGTGGTCCGAATATGCTAGAATCTATGAACTTGTTTAACCTCGCAATATGTTATTTATGTTTTGTCACAGGTCAACTAGTGATACTGCAGAACTGCCGGATCACTGGTTTGAGTATCTTTTATATACACATAGACACATTCACTTTCACTCACTTTTTCTTACCAACATAGCAGTAGCTTACCAAAGAGATCCTGAAGAAAGCCATGACACTTTTATAAATCAATAGACTAAAACATGTTGCTCATGTTGACAGGACACACGCAAATTTTAGCAAACAAGCTTTACTCCCAGCTCATGTCTATAAGCCCACCATATGATCTGGGCGAGTCCGTTTACATAACATATATTAACCCCTTCAGCGCGGCGCGGATTAACGCGCTGTGCTGAAGGGTTCGTGTGTGGGCGGGGCCATGATGGAGCGGTTCCGTCATCCGCACAGCGCAACCGATGCGCATGACGGAACTGCTCCGTCATGCGCATCGAAGGGGTTAACGACTGCCTCTTGTTTACTGTTGATAGTGTTAAACAACTCCCTCACTGCTCCATATACCTAATCATGTACCTACAACATCTTACGTGTTGTGCTCTAATCTCCTTTTCTTTTAACTTACAACCCACACAGTACATAGGTAAATTCCTTGTGTGATACCTACTGGGTATTGATAAAGTAAAATGAGAAACCCGACTGTGGTGAGTTTATCATTTTTTTCTGCAACCATGGTGGTGTTCCACCATACGTGCCTGTGTAATTTTCATGATAAAAGGTCTGTGAGAGTCACCCACATGGCACTCACATTGTGTATGTTTTTAGCCTTCCCCACTGTGTACTGTGAGCTTGTCACACAGGGAACACAAGAGTTTTGTTTATACTAAATTCTCAAATCTTAATATTTGTTTTTATTCGTTCACCAGGTTGGCCGTGTTCTATCAGGTACTATACATAGTATGTGTTAGGCTGGTTTAAAGAGGTAGATTACACCATATAAACACCCTTGTGTAGATAGATTTGATTTTATAAGGTCCTGAAGAATCGCCACCAGATTGATTGAATATTAGGCGAGAAACATGTTGACCACACAATAGAGCACCCTACCTGAGACATAAATAACCTCAGACATGCATCGTTGTTTCTTTTAATCAGGTTGGGAGACCTATTGATTAAAATTGTTTGTGTTGGTACTTCCAAATCTGTTTTAAACTTCCTTCAGGTTACACACCTCCACTCACTCATCTACACTGGTTAGGCCCTTCACCCACACGGCAACAAATGGCAATTTGGAATAAAAGATCTACGCCAAAGAGCCCCTTATATGGAGCCCGTCAGGTATTGCAGCTCCGACCTGACGAGGAGCAGCCCTATGATGAAGTATGACACCCAGTCGGGTGTGTGAGGACCCTAAATTCCAAGAGGAGGAATCCCCGTCCTCCTACATTTAATGACCACGCAAAACCAGTTTCCCTAGTTTTCCCTTGTCTCATAATTAGGAACAGCATACTTTCTGTATCTTTGATCACTTTCTAGTGCCACAGCCTCTAATGCCGGCAGTGGCACTACTCAGTATCTGTTTAACTCCCTAGGACCAGATGGCAATAATAAACTGTGGTAGGCTAACCTTGTAGCTAATTTTAGTACATTTTTAACCAGCACTGCACTCCCTCCACCACACACTATGCTCACATTGGGTTCTATGGCCCTGCTTATATTAAAAAAAATATCCCTGAGCTCCTCCATCACAGCGAAGGGGTTGTAGCCCGCGTCACAACTAGGTTTGTGGCCCGAGGAGGCATCCCGATGATGAAGCATGACACCTCTGGTGTGTGAGGGAAACCGTCCTTCAAAGGGATTCCCCCGTCTATACTCTCAGCATAGTTGTTTCCATGCACTACTCCTCCTAAGTGACTCTGGACCCGAGGCCTTTTGTGTGTTTCAATAAGCCAATTCTACCATATTTTAAGGAGAGAGCACAAGCACCTTAGCACTGGTTAGTAGTGGTAAAGTATGCAGAGTCTTAAAAGCCAACAAAAGCAGGTTCAGAAAACAGAAGGGTGAAGGCTAAAAAAGTCTGGCGGTGACCCTGCACAAAAGGGCCATGTTAACAGTTTTTATTATTTGTTTCTAGATGACCCAATTTTTCTGGTCCTGATGAGACCCCTGTATCTCCTTTTGGGTTGAAATGCCCGTCAACATGCATGATGATGAAATTGCAATTTAAAATTGGTCTAGTGTGTTAAATACTGTTGCATCTTATAAAAACACACTGAGTCCCTACCTCACAATTACTATCTATCTCAGGATACTTTTAGGGGTGGTTATTTTTCTACACACTGCACTAAAAAGTTGTTTGTCTTAACTATTATATCAATTTAAAATATTGAATACTGTTTGTGACATAAAGACTGTTTCTGTACTTATTAGTCCAGAAAGTTTTTTATTGAATTGTCCAGCATTCAGTGCAGACGGACATTTTTTCTGTTAAATGTGAAAATATCTGAACGAAACGAATGAGAACCAATGCACATATAAAATAACTTCCCCAGAGATAGAGGGTCTCAGAAGGTGAATCAATTTTTCGTAAAGTGTTTTCTTGGCTCAACTGGGTAGCTTACCCTGAGGAGCAAGTTGAAATGATGGAGAAATGTTTTAAGTGTTTGTGTTTAAGAAAACCATATAAACATCTATGAGGGTAAATACTTATCATAAACCTCAAAGCCAGCGTTAGTTAAAATTGTAAAATAGAGGACGTCCGCGTACCAATGGATAACCTCTAATACGGGGCTTAAAACATGTTATAAAAATGTACCACAGGGAAAGAAAAGGTATTACTATCTACTTCTATGTGAGTAGCAGAAATCTTCGAAACATTATAAATTCTTCTTGTTGATGAAGGTTGGACTCAGGGTCCAAATAAGACAGATACAGAAGAGTGCGTACTTATGGCGAGAGGCTAGATTGTTTTAACAGTAGGTAGGGGAGAGGATGTGGCGCAACGGCTAGAGCGGCCGACCTTGAAGTTGGGAAGCTGAGCTCCAGTCTCGGCGAGAGGCTGGACCTCCTGTAATATGAGGCAAATCACTTCTTGGCGAAAAATGAATGTGATAAAGTGTGTAATGATGCCCCTAAAAAGTGCTCGGATACCTTCGGTTGAGTTTGCGGTAAATAAATCTGAAAGTTAATTTCAAAACCAGATACACTTGGCATGCGGCTTCATGCATATATTTGTAGAGAAGAAAACGATCCACGCCTAACAAGGGTGAAGGTGTAGCTATGTCGGATTGACAGAAGCTTTATACTGTAGCTTTACTTTTTTCAGATATCCACTAAAATGGTTCTTATTGCTGTAGAAATTCAACATTTTACGTTTTCAGAAAGTGGGAATTTTAAGACAAAATATATTTTTCAGTTGGTTCATATTCTGATTTCCTTGGGACTCAACTAATGTGCCTGGTTTATGTCAAGAAAAGTTGCAGTGGGTTCTCTCAAGTAGCAAGAAAACGTTGTTTAACACAACTTTAGACACATCCATTTAGACAGAATTGCATTGGATGTTAACACCTCTCTTCTATTTCCTGAAGCTGGAAAGCGGAGAATATTCTTCTTCAGCCAAAGAAGGTATCTTCCTGCTTCTCCTGCATCGGCCTGAAATCTGTTTTTCCTAACATCAGATATGCAGACTATCATAACATTGATAAGTAGACTAAAGTTTTTCCCTATTTGTCTTTTCTGTGTTTCACCCCTCCTTTAAGGAGAGGGTGATTTAATTCTAGATGTGCAAAATTTGGTTTATGGCTGAGGAAATCTGTCCAAGCATGGTATGTGAGATCCAAGAAGCTGAAGACCTTGCTCTGATTGTCAGAGTTCGCCCTACCAACTAAGACTTCCAGATGAAAAACAATGAGCCCTTTTGTCAGTGGCGGCTCCTCCGCTAAAATGATAATAACAAGAAGTCGATCATTTTATTTTTCTTTGAGAGACTGCAGCAAGTTCGGGCGTGGCGGGGCTGGGCTCGTCGCCATAGGAGGGAGCAGGAGTGGTTTTTACTCCTTCCCTAAGTACCCATGACAGCTTGGCCGGCCCCAAACATTCATGCGCACTTGGTGTTCTCCACTGGACTGTGTTGCACAGCCCAGTGGAGAACATGCCCAGCCTCCCAGGTACTGCCTGAGCGGCCAAGCAGGCCACTCAGACCCATCACAATGCTGCTCCTGCTGCGTCGTGATTGGCTGGGAGAGTCTGGGAGCCTGGGTACTTTCTCTGGAAGAGAGTGAGGATGGAGGAGAGACGTGAATGGACGAAGAAGGTATGTTTATTTTTTTTTAAATTTTCATGCATTCGCTTTACCACTATGTGCAGAGGCAGCCGCCACTGCCTCTTGTACAACAAAGGCATTTCTCACCTGTTCACTATACATGAGACAGAGCCCCTTCCACCTTATACACTGCTCTAAATTGTCATTTAATGTGTAAAAGTGTCCTCTTGAAACTTGTTTGTTCCATTGAAAACTGTGTGTTTAACAAACCTACAGCTTTGCCTGAGCCTTTTGTGTTCTACATTGTTTGTCCCTCTTGGTTTAGTTGGATGCAGGCTTGTGTCCCACTTACAAATTGTTTTGTCTGTATTGTTCCTACTTGAATTTAAAATATTAAATATTTGACCGTTGTCCAACTGGACAAGTTATACAAATATAGTACTGACCGGGTCTATATTCATTTCCCCCCTTTTTACTGTTGTTTCTCTAGGGACCACTGTTCTCAATAAAAATCAATCAAAGATACAGAGAATTTGTTTGGGCATTGATTTCTAAAAAGCCATAACCTCCCCCCACCCCTAGGTACTGCCTGTCTCCATCTCACTACTTCTACAATTATCTGGTGCTATTAGGGAGGGTTGCCACCTGACAGGATGTCCTACCTCTGGAATACTGAATAAAGAGTCCTGTCCAGGTCACGTAACCCATTCTCTTTAATCGGAAATACTATTTTATGTAAAAAAGAATTATTTATATATGTTCACAAAGTAATATGTGACATTCACAAACAATACACATGGTCTTCTGAGGTCAGGGCTCTAGTTTTTCATAGGCAGGTCCCTAAGTCCCCGAGTATCACTCTCCAGCTAGTGGTAGTGGCTACTCCCCATTGACTATAAATGACCTTCAGGTTAAGCCCTACTAATAGTCCAGGTCTCAGGAGTCCCACTCCAACTCTCAATTCAAATTAAAAGTGTTGCAGAGCCTCAGCACTATCTGACAAGCAAGTTCCCCTGGGACCTTCCGGCCTGAAAATTAGCCTTACCCACACCATCAGAATCCAAGCGACTAGAGTCTGTCAGTGTTCCTCTTTCACAGGCACTGAAGCGGCAGCAGCTGCCTCCGGTAACTCTTTCACACAGGCTGTGGTTGTGTGTCCTTAAGTTCCTCACACACTGTCCTTCAGTGGCAGCAGCTTTGGATTTACTGATGCTCCGCTGATGCTTGGTAAGATCCTTGGGTTCCTTCCCACAGACAGGATGGTGGTATGACAATCCTGGTGCTGGTACTCAGTCACGGCTTGGGCCTGCTTATTTCCCCACAGCAGCCTCCTTCCTCTCTCGATGGTTTTGACCAATCCACTTTTTTTGCTTTGTCCCAGTGGCCCACTGGCATACAGGGTCACTGTTGCTCCTCTGCATATGGGCTATGGCCCGATCAAAACAGCACATGCACGAAGGAACCACATCCGGTCCTCATGCAAGCTGCACAGCCATAACCATTATTGAATGAATCAAATAAATCAAGTTTCTTTTTAATCTTCAAGTTATTAATTTTTTTTATTGCTTTTCGCTTCTTTTTATCGTATTCTTTTTTTTGCTTTTTGTCCTAGTTTCCCCCTGGCATACAGGGTCACTGTTCCTCCTCTGCATATGGGCTATGGCCCAATCAAAACAGCAGCAAACTTCATGGCGGTCCTACCCAGCATATGGGGTCACCAACTTGATTCAGCACATGGGCTATGATGCGATTGGCACTGCAGCAATCTTCATGGGGGCCCCACCTGGCATACAAGGTTGTCACCTTGATACCACACACGAACTATGACCCGATCAGCACAACACCAATCTTCACGGCAGCCCCACCTAGCACAGGGGGACTTGGGACTGCACACGGGCGATAACCTGTGTTGTGCAGCAACGGTCACGTCTCACTTGACAGCAGCTCTCCTCTGGTATATGTGGGTCACCGACTTTTCCCTGCACAGGGAAACAACCTAATCAGTACAGCAGCTGCCTCTTCACACCTCACTGTGGGGATCCACTCACCAAGTTTCTTCCACTGGACCTCACTCCCTCCAACACTCCCCTGTCCCTCACAGGGCACACTGGTCTTGGCTAGTCAGGCAGGCACTAGGGCTCCAGGCTTCAAAGGTAGGTAGTCTTGAATTGCCTTGGTGATGTCCCCTCACCCAGCTGGGAGACTAGCAGTCATTGGCCCCGCAGTCCCAGTCATAGGCAGAAGTTTTTCAGAGTATATCTCCTTCACACATCCCACCTCGCTTTTTGATGGTTAACAATTTTTGGGGTCTTAAGCTCCCCTTCTGAAAGTCCATTTCCAGACACCAAGGGCCATATGTAGGTAGCATCACATTTACCGATTCATAAATACAGAATTTTACAGATTCGGTATTTATGAATCGGTAAATGTGATGTAGGTAATAATTCGGTAAATTTTACCGAATCGGAAAAATTCGGTAATTATGAATCGGTTTTTACCGATACGAAATGAGGCATACCTTCCCATTGATTCCTATGGGCCTGGAGGCCCATAGGAATCAATGGGAAGGTATGCCTCATTACCGAATCGGTAAATACCGATTCGGTAATGGGGGGAGGATATTCAAGGGTGGCAGGGTGTCACATTGACACCCTGTTGCACCCCTGAATCTTGCATGTGTGCACATGTGGCGCACATACATGCCCTAAGGGCATGTATGTCTGCCACATGGCACTCTTAAATCTGCAAAATATTACTTTTTGCAAGGTATTCGTTATTTATCACCAACCTGTATTTGGTGGTAAATAACGAATTCTTAATACTAATTTTCACTCTTTAGAGTGCTCCCTACATTCAGGATTCGGTATTTACCGATTCGGTATTTACCGACTCGGTAATTTACCGAATCCTGAAATTATGCCTCCTACATCTCAAATAGCTAATAACCGGTCGGTAACGGGATATTTACCGAATTTCGGCCGTTACCGACCGGTATTTAGCTACCTACATGAGGCCCCAAATGTGATGCAGATTCTGAGTATTTGATGTTTATGGTGGGGGTCTGCTTCCTCTTTAAATTGCCCTCTCCTTTGTACTTTCTTTATCCAGAAAGCAGTCTGTGACAGCAGGCATGACTCTAAATCTGACAACAGAGGCCGTAGGAGTGACTAAAGGTTCACATGTGGATGTCAGTCACAGTGCTATGTGTATCAAAAGGTGGCCCCAGGGCTTTGCCCCTACTCTTTAAGAGCCTTCTATCAGCCTCATCTCCTTCCTGAGATGTCCCCAGGCCACATCCCAGTTACCTCTCTTTGAATCAAAGAGCACTTTTTGAAGTGTACGAGGAGCCTGGCTTTCCCCTCCTTCAGTGTGTCTCACCGGTTTACAGGAATGCAGCAATACACAAATCTGTCTGGGGGTTTCCTCCACCTCCTCTTCTCTTGTTTCTACAGTCAGCCCTGAGTCTCCCAAAATGGAAGCCAGAGTCTTCCATGTACTGTACCATTTAAAGGCACACATACACATCCAGCACATGCATATAGGGGCTGTCTTACAAGCCCCTTTCACTGCTGGTACATCAATTTTAATCTGGGAAAAAGTGACGGACCGGTGAGACAAGGGGCTTGTAAATGAGCCCCATAATATAACACATGATACAGCACTGCATTATATCTGTATTGTACATTCACAGGCACACATACACCTATCACATGTATACCGCACACGTGCTGCACTGCACTACACACCAAATCAATGTAGGCCAAGGGTGAGTCAAGCATACAACAGTGGAGCTTCAAATGAGTGTGCCAGCAAAGCCTCACTCCAGTGACACAAGGGTAAAAAGTATCTAGTCATTCCTACTGATCACTACACGGTATGCTGCCACCACAGCACTTCTGCTGCCTAGCACCTGGCGAAGACAGGAGCCTTTCACTACAATGAGGGTAGCACTTTGGTCGCCCCTCCCTGTCCAAAAAGATCGTAAATCCACGAGACAAGCCAATGTCATGGCGCACATGCATGATCCGCCCATGACAACAACATTCAGCATCAGGGATCAAGACATCAATACAGTTGAGGCACTGAAGGCAGGGGTGCACGGCCATCACAATGGGAAGGACTGTCCTGGCCCAGCAAAACCGTCCCAATGTCTGAGCAGTGTTGCTGCTAGTGGAGATTTTTAGGATCTGTGGAAAAGGATGCTGAGGATGCATAAGACATATGTGGCTTTCCGGAATAAAACCTCTTCCATAGTCCCATATGTAACTTAAGCAAGTGGTCTGCATCAAAGCTAACTAATGTCATGGGTATTACTATTCAACAGCTCCCTTTTTCAACATAGTGACCTGGCACAACATAGTGACCAGTGCTATTTAAACAGGTCTCAGAGCAAAAGGGACCATTTAGATTAATCAAATCGTGGCTGAAGCTTGACCAGCAGAAGAGGCAAATAACCATAGGCTCTATAAGCAAAAAGGCTGTTAAAACACCATGGACTGATCAGTGGCAGCTGTTGCAGAACAGAAGTGGTGAGGCAACGAGGGAAATTAAAAAAGAAAAGACTACTTACCTGCTGCCTCCATCCTCTTCTGTTCCTGTCGCCTTCTGGCAGCACACAGTCTCCCAGACAGCCCTAAGCCAATCATGATGCTGCTGTCATGCTGGTAATACTATTACCAGCCTGACAGAAGTGCCGGGATTGGTCTGAGTGACCTGGTTTGGTGCTCAGACGGGCCTGGGAGGCTGTGTCTATTCTCCACTGGTCTGTGCAACACATCCAGGTGGAGAAATGCTAAGCGCATGTCGGTTTGGCCGCCCTAAGGTGTCCGGCTAAACAGTCATGCACACTTATGTTGACCAGCACTCCTCCTCCCTGCTCCTCTGTCACATCCCTCACGATTGCCTAGCCCAGCCCCACCTCACCCAAGACTGCCTCAGTGCTGAAAAATAAAATGATAATGACAGTTTTATTATCATTTTATTTTTCCTGTTTCCCCTGCTGTAAGCTGTGGGGCGCCTTGGAGTGCAGTCCCTGCAACGTGGTGGTGAGGCCTCTACTCCTTCTCCAAGTACCTCCCTCAGAGTGGTGGACATGCAAACCATCGCCCAGCTAGATTTCGTTATTTGCGTCAGCCACATGGTGGATCTGTCTGTACATGTTGCATAAAAAATATATGCTCCAGGTGGATCAAAGAAACCAAAGGACACCCCTTTTGAATGTTTGAATGAGAAACATCTGGGTTGAGATCAAGTTTAGAATAGCTTAAATACATACTCCAGGACGATATCTTATTTTCTAAGACATCTTGCTCTCTCTTGCACTCTCTCACTTTCCCAACCTCTCTCTCTTTCATTTTCTTTCGTCCTATAACCTATCATGATTTCAAAATGTCGTGCACATACGTTTCTGGTTACAACTAGGCCTGTTTATATAATAATTATCCATCCTACTCCATAATATGTCATTTGTCACATTTAAAGCATAAGGGCAACACGATCAATATTGATGTTGACTACTGTGTGCTTTAACTCGTATTTTAACTCATATTTTATACGTTCCTTGGGAACCTATAAAAAATAAGAGTTTTTCCATCCTTTTGATCACCATTGACATTATATCGCTGGTGAGAAGTTTATGATGTGCAACGGCGTTATAAAAATGCAAAAACACCTACATTTGCAATAAAATACGCCCTCGCAGTCACTAAATCAAAGGAAAATATACTAGACAGCAATGACAGGACGAATAAATATTATTTATTAAATATCCGTTGGAGCATTTCTCAGAAGGTCTGTAAAACTTTCAATGTCTCACAAAGGACACATTATCACGTTCTACCGGCTATTCAGCAGTGTTAATGCCAGAAGGATAAACCATGATACCATAATATGATGCCACCTTTGCACAAATCTCTACCTTCTGGAGATCTTGGTTATAGGTTCAGTGGCATAGTGGTACAATCAAAGTGTCCTTCTTTATTATTAAAGTGCGCTGAAACATATGTCAACTCAAAGCGCGTTCCACTTTATAGCTATGTCATGCATCGCTATAATAAATTGTGCGGCATGAATGCTGTGGCAGCCGCCATGGAGTGGATATGACTGTATAGTAAATTTCAAAGTTTTAAAAGGATTACGTTTAGGAGATTATCATCAGTGTCATTTTTCTCCATTTTCTCAACATAAAATATGCAACCAAGTTATCAGCCATACAGGGCTCTAATTCCACAGTTGTTATCGAAAGCTGTAAAAATGTGCTGTAAAAAGAAAGAGTAGAAAGCTAATAAAATACTCCAAGCGTCTGAGGATATCTACTCGTTTGTTGCCACAGTAATTATAGAACAGAAGAGGTAAGACTGGTTTATTTGGATGATTTATTTGCTTTAATGGCAATCAAAACTCGGTGGTTCCAGATCTAACTAATGCAGTCTGATAATGCTTTAAGTTAGTGCAACAAAATAACCATGAATGTGAAATACGCTGCAAAACCATCTTCCAACGTAGGCAACTTATGTGCAGCATAAATAAAAACGATAATAGAACTGCAGCACGATGTATACAACTGCTGACTACCAAGTTGGTGCTTTCTAGATGGGAGGGAGTTCAAAAGGAACATTGCCACGAGTGAACAATCCTGATAGGAGCATAGCACACTTTATGTTACTCACATGTCCGTATATGTCAACTAATACAAACATACAGTGTAGCGTAACAATAGAATGGCTATACATCACATTGATAAGACACAAAGGGGCATATTCACAAGAACGTGTGATAACTACCTCAATAGTAGCTTAACACAACTTTCAACATCGCAGGAAAATAATCCTGTGTCAACGTGGAATTCACAACAAGGCAGTACCATGAAATAGTCTGCCGAAACCGCAGACAATGTCCGCGACACAACCACCTCGATAGAGATAAAAACACAAACCACAACACCAAAATACCTGCCATGGGCCAAAGTGCGATGAGGAAATCAGCGATAAGCAGCGCCAGACCTGCAACACACACCTGGCCGAAGGGAAAAATCTCCATAAAAGTAGAAAAAAACACCCAAACACAAACTGACCAACACCCAAACACCATGGAGGCAGCTGGAGCAGGCGCAGAGGACGAGCGCAACCCCACAAGCACCCCGGACGACCAGCCCAGGATCTCGGGGACAGGGAAGGGCAAGGACAAGAAGAAGAGGAAGACGAAGACGAAGTTCAGTCCGCAGGCGAACAGGATCATTTTCCCGGAGGTGATGGAACACCATCAACAACTGTTCGTCACCTCCAACGTGTCATTGGGCACCAAAACTGGAATATGGCGGGACATCGTGGACAAGGTAAATGCCATTGGAGAGCACAAGAGGACAATGGGCGAGGTCAAGAGGCGATGGAATGACATCAAGCGGAAGACCAAGGAGAAAGTCGCAGCCAACCAGAAAGCATCAATGCAGGCTGGAGGTGGGGGCCCAGTGCCACAGATCGAGCTGGATGACATGGTAGAGCTGGTGTCGACAGTCATCAGTGTGGATACTGGGGCCGGAGTCGGGGGACCGGACACTGCTCGACAGGACACAACACAACCGCAACAGGGTGAGTGACCACCAGGTGTTGGGAGGACAGGTGGAGATGGCCACAATGGCACACATGCACAGTGCATGCACAGTGCACACCCTCAATGACTCTGGGTCATCGCGCAGATGCACAGACTGTCACAATGTACAATGCCATGCTGTCTGACTGTCAACATGTACCTTGCGGCTACCTACATGTGGACACATTGCAATACACCATCTCCCCTTCACATTGCAGGGCCACCGTCAACACCCCCTGCAGAGCAGTCCCAGCCACTCTTCTCTGATGACAAGGAGGACAACCCCAGCATCGACACCCAAGCCCTCCTAGACATCATTGACATCATCCGCGACTCACCTCCAGGATGAGGGCTGACCAGCTGCATCGAGGAGACCCCACCCACCACCCAAACCACCCAGCAGGAGGCACCCACGGCCCCGCCAGTCTCCCAAGACCCCCAGGAACAACACATGGCCTTCCAACGCCGTGTGCTGGAGTCCCAGAGGGAGACAGCTGAGCAGGTGTGGAGACAAGAACACCTGTCTGCTCAGTGGGGCTCCAGCGATAGCAGCCGTGAGCTGGCACACATGCAGAGGCTCATGGAGGACATGGTACGGATGGAGGCAGAAAGGAGGGCAGCCACCGCTGTACATCAGCAAAATGTAGCTGGGATATACCATACCCTGCACACCATCATCGTGCATTGCTGCCACAAGGCATGGCGCTGATGAATGCTGCTGACCCCACACCATCCACATCTCCACACCCTGGTGTGTCAGTGCCCCACAGTGCGGCAGGCGTATCCACTCTGGAACCTGATGTGTCACTGCCACACAGTGCGTCTGACAACCCTCCTCCGGCCCCTGATGTGTCAGTGGCACACCGAGCCCCAGCCGGTACTGCAACACCCACAGGTGGGGCAGAGCACACATCAGGGGACGAGGACGTGGATGGGTTTGTGATCAGGAGGCACTAGCATTTATGTCCGCCACCTGGCCTGTTCCTGCTTGGTGCCGCACATGGCCCCATGACCTTGGAGACTTCAATTACTGGCCGTCAGATACCCATGAAAGCCCCCAATCCCTGGCTTTCACTGATCTTCTAACTGGGCTTAATGGTATCCAACACATTCATCTACCCACTCACCCCAAGGGCCATATCCTTGACCAGGTGTGGACCTACAACCTCGAAATAAAGTCGCTCACGATCTCACCCTGCCACTGGTCCGACCACCATTTAATTTCTTTCCTCCTTCTGGTCCCTCCCCCGCCCCCTCGCAGCCGAGGCCCCAGCCTCCATGCTCGCAACTGGAACAAAGCTGACCTTGATTTATTCATCACTTCTTTAACATCTTCGGTCTCGGCCACTCTTGGCCCCATCGATTACCAAGAAGCTGCACTAGTCGACTGGCTAGAACATGCCAGCGACAAGGTTGCCCCCCTTAAATTATTAAGATCCAAGCGCCCCCACGACGCACATCGATGGTTTTCCGATAGTCTCAAAACCTTAAAACTAGGTCTCCGCCACGCCGAGCGCCGCTGGCGCAGAAGCTACGATTCTGCAAAGAAACTACTCTTTCTAAAATTATTGGGAGAGTACAAACTAGCTATATCAGCTGCTAAAACCGCCTACTTTTCCACCAAAATCCTCAACTCTGCGCAGAAATCTAAAGATATCTTTGCAATCGTAGACGAGCTCTCACACCCGGACAGGGTAACTCTCAAACCTCTTCCGTCTCAAGCACTCTGCGACTCCCTCAACTGTTTTTTTATAGAAAAAATTATCAAAATCAAAAATAGCATCTCCTCCACTCCCCCGGCTATACCCTTCACTGAGGCTGCACCTTCGGTCAACCCTCATCTTCTGACTCAGTTCCCCCCGATATCAGAAGAAGTCTTCATCAGTCTGCTTAACAAAGTCTCCTCTGGTTCCCCCACAGATTGCTGCCCCCCGCGATTCTCCGGGCTGCCTTCTCAGCCTGCCCCTTCCCTCCACTGGCCCTCCTGAACAACTCTCTTCTGCTCGGTGAGGTTCCCAGTCAGTTTAAGAACGCGGAAGTAGTACCTATCTTGAAGAAACCCAGCGCCGACCCTACGATCATGGCCAACTTCCGTCCCATTTCCCTCCTTCCCTACTTTAGCAAAGTACTTGAGTCATATGTCACCAGCATCCTCAGTTCCTTTATTGAGGACTCCAACTTCCTGGACCCTCAACAGGCTGGGTTTAGACCAGCCCACTCAAACGAAGCGGTCATTCTCTCTGTAATGGAGGAACTCCGCAGAGGCGCTGACTCTAACACCAGCCAAGCCTTAATCCTTTTGGACTTGTCGGCAGCCTTTGACACGGTCGACCACTCCATCTTGGTCGACCGTGTCAAGGAGGCTGGTATTGGAGGGACGGCCCTTGACTGGGTTCGCTCCTTCCTGACGAACTGCCACCAATCTGTTCGAATCTCCCAATTCTCGGCGGATAGGATGAAACTCACCTGCGGAGTCCCGCAGGGCTCATCTCTGTCTCCGCTCCTTTTTAATTTATACCTTACCCCCCTGATCCGCTCCCTCCGGGGAAGGAATGTCACTGCATTTAACTATGCAGATGACATTCAGCTCATCTTCAACCTTGACTCGCAGGAAGCGGCCCAGGACTTCCAGTCCACCATTTGTCATATCAGCGACTGGATGGGCGCTCACCACCTCAAGCTTAACCCCGACAAGACGGAGCTCGTTCTTGTCGGAGGCCCAGCCAATCCCTGGAACTCCACCTTCTGGCCCCTTTCCCTTGGCCCCCCCCCCTAGTCCCGCTGATAAAGTAAAAAGCCTACGGGTCTACATCTCACAGGATCTTTCCATGAATCATCAGATCAGCGCCACAGTTTCCTCCTGCTTCCATCAGCTCAGAAAAATCCGAAAAAAAGCTCACTTCCTGACCACTGAAGCTCTCACCCTGGCGTTGTTGGCGCTAGTCATCTCCCGGATTGACTACGCCAACGCCCTATACGCAGGCATTCCGCAATACCAAATAAAGAGACTTCAGTTAATCCAGAATCAGGCCGCCCGTCTAATCTACCGTCAGCCAAAACATCACCACGTCCGTCCCCTCCTCAAAGCCCTTCATTGGCTTCCTGTGTCGGAACGCTGCAAGTTCAAACTTGGCTGCCTAACCCATAAATCCCTGGCCGGCATCGGCCCCTCTTTCATCTCCTCTCTTCTCCATCCGTACGCCCCCCCCAGACACCTCCGTTCCTCCCGTCACGCCCTCCTCCAGACACCTAGGTTCAGGCGTAAAAAGCACGGAGGCCTTAGATTCTCCTTTCTGGCCCCCTCACTCTGGAACTCTCTACCTTTGGACCTCAGACTCTTCTCTTCCTACCCTCACTTTAGGTCTCTCCTAAAAACTCACCTTTTCCGCGGTGTCTATACATAAAGTTCGTCTTTCTCCCCTCTCTGCCTCCTCCTGGGTTAGTGATCAGCGCCAAGAAACCGTCCGGTGAACGCAGCGCTCTACAAATCCTTTTTACATTACATTTTACATTACATGACCTACCACGGCCATATCCTGTTTGATGATCAATGACATGGTGACCACACTGCGCACTGTACCCTACCTCTTCCACAGGACTTGTCATCCCCAGATGGACTCTGGCTGGCCCTCCACGGGCCCATATTGTGTAGTGTGCTTGGCATTGCCCTGTACCGCTCCAGCTGCAGGACTGCACTGGATGTGCAATAAACATCCAGTGATGCACTGCTGTGTTATGTCGTTCATCATCCATGTATGAATTTGTGGGTGAATGTAGGGACAGTGATGTCCCTTGCGTCAATTATGCTCATCCTGTGGAATGACATTCAGAGGGTGATACATAGCATATTGTGTACGAGTACCCGTGAACACTACAACAGGGACACACGCATCAGTCACTTCCATGTCTGGACATGGACTGAACCATGCCCAGATCCCACGTGTCATTGTTGCAAGCCCTGCACTGGTCTGACGTATGGCAGGCCAAAGCACTCCTCATATGCTCTGAGGGGGGCCCTCATTGCTACCCGCCGCAGGCATACTCTCTGGTGGTGTGCAGGTCAATGGTCTAGTTGTCAGCATATCACATCCACTCCCTGAGGGCAGGTTTGCACGCACACCACACCCAAACGGCACAGGCGTCACAGGCCATGTGACTCCGCCAACATAAGGGGCCAACGACGTCACATTCTCCTCTGCCGGTGGTGACTGGATGATGGACGCTCCACGGTTCTCAATCATAAAGGGCCCATGAGTTGTTGCGCACAGGGTTAGTGGCACCCGAGGCCTCGCGGCCGTCACGGGCCTGCCACCACGTGGCGCTGACTGGGCTTGCACAGGGTTACTGGCACCCGAGGCCTTGAGTCCATCACGGGCCTGTCACCACGTGGCACTGACTGGGCTTGCACAGGGTTAGTGGCACCTGGAGCATTACGGCCAACACAGGCACCCCGCAATGGGATAGTGACTTTGGGTGCACTGAGTCAGTGGCACCTTAAGCTGCTGAACAGGTGTGCAGCCTGAGATGATGCTCCATCTCGGCGGTCCAGACAGCTCATGTTTTGTGTGCCCTGCTGGACCGCAGTGTAGGCCAAAGCCAGCGGGTAGCGTGGTCCTACCGCCACGTGGCATCGCTTCTGGGTATCAGATATCAATGGACGGGAGTGGATTGGTATAAGTTCACATAATTTAGTCAGCTGCTTTTGGCAATTTGCTACATCACTCAGTCATGCTTTAATGGTGGGAGTGGGCTTCCTAGCCTATTGTATGTCCACCCTATCTTTAGCCCGCAGGAGTAGCATGGCAATGAGACTACGGTGCATACTGGGTGTTTTCTTAACATAGCCCAGCAGCCCCACCAGGAGGGGTGAGGGATTAGGTGTCCAGTGATCCTATGTATATGGCCATAGAACTTACCCCAGGAGTATGCCACTCCCAGGCCCTGCAAAGCAAGATGGAGAAAGGATGCGTGTGGTGAGCTGTAGTGTAAAAAGTGAGGGTCAGAAACCAGCCCCATTTTTAATAGCTGTAGAGGGGTGTGATAGAAGCGATATGGAAATTTGAAGCGAATTAGGTGTAATCTATACTTTGGGGAGAGAAATTCGAATTGCCCACAACAAAAGGACCATTGTGCATCCGTTATGGCTGGGTCAGTGTCAGCCTCCCAAAGCGCCCATGCTTTCAGGAAAGTAACTGTTGAGGAACTCTGCATAAAGTTGTAAAGGTGGGTTATCAGCCTCCATGGGGACGGAGAAGGGAGGATCTGTTCCAGCACCAGGACCGATAGGGGCGAAGATGGAAATGTGTCATGTGGCGCGGCATGTACCCTGCAGTTGATAGGGTATCCAGAAGAGTGGGGGATGGGGAAGCTGCGCCCTTGAGTGGTGGGAGGACCTTTCCATCTGGGTACAGGTCTGAGAATAGTTTGAGGCGGTGTTTATGTGCGCATGTGATAGCACTCTAGAAGTGGTGGTATCAGGAGGTATCAGGGGGTTGTTGGCAAGTGGGATGGAAGGGGCATAGAGGAGGAACAGCCTTGCTCTTTTCCTCAGGTCCACCCACACCCAGCAGACACATTTGACCATGTTAATCTCTGCCCTAGGAGCTCTATATGGTAGATATAGTGCCGTTGTTAGACCTGACATCCTTGGCGTGGGTTTTTCTCTTATCTTTTGCCTCTGCTTCCTGTATTTTTGATGCTGCGCTGGATTTCGTTTTTGCTGGTTTAGATGCTTTGGACACTCTGCCACTGCTGTCCAGTGCCAGAGTGTAAGTGCTCCCTGTGTAAAATATCATATTGATTGGATATACCTGATTGGCATATTTGTATCGCCAGGAAGTCCCTAGTAAAGTGCACTATGTGTGCCAGGGCTGGTGATGACAGATGCTACTAGTGGGCCTGGAGCGCTGATTGCGCCACCCACATGAGTAGCCCTAAAATTGTGTCTCAGGCCTGCCACCGCAGGCCTGCCTGCAGTCCCTGGACTGCCATGTCCTCCTGACCAGTGTCCACACTGGCCGGGCCTAACCCTTCCCTTTTTGTGCACATCAGTCATCCCTATGGAAGGCCCACGGTACCCCCTTGGGCAGGGTGCAGTGTACGTAAAAGGTAGAGCATGTACTAGTGCAGGTACCATGCTCTGGTAGTGAACAGCGGCCATTTTGTGTGTTCACTGCTGCAAGGTTATCTTGATCCGTAGGCTAACATGGGGGAGACTGGTGCCAATGGCTATCAGCCTATCTTCTCATAGGAACAAGATACGGCATGAGTCTTTGATATCCCTGAGCTCAGCATTTAATAACACATCTTTTAGGAGAGGTTGTTTTTAAATCCTGAGTTGGAGAACAGTACTTTTTAGAGAGTGTTGGATTTGGCCCTTCTGGCAGGTTCACCCCTAAACTTTTCGCTTTTACTGGTGACCTGGTGGTAGTGATTTTTGGTTTCTGCGCACTTTCCCTGTGTCCCAGAGGAAAGTGCTTGTGCACTCTGAGTGCATTTGGTGAGATAGGCCTGCCCTCCCATAGGAATGCATGGGGAATGTATGTGTCCCTAGTAGTTCCTGATGCATGGGGTGTGCAGGCCCGAGTTTGGTATGTGCGGACTCGTGTGATCGAATGCTTCGCAATGATATATAATGCGTGATTATGTCATGTGCGGAAGTGCCACTTCTAGGAGTTGGCATATTAGTGTAAAGTGTGTCTGGCATGTGATTGGCTGGAGCTGGCTGGTGAACCTGGCTCCAGGAGTCTGGTTGGGTCTGCCCCAGTGGTGAGTGTGAGATTAGCATGCTGATGGCTGGGGAGGAGTGCACCTTGGACCTGAATAGGGCAGGACTTTCCCCACACAATGCTGGCTCCGCCCCCTGTGGTGCGACTGATGACCCTAGCCCTGCCAGTGAATAGAGTAAGGGGCTGAGCACATCAAGGGTGCTCCCCAACCAGCTGCGACTGGTTTTCCCCCTCACCCTGAACCAAGAACAAAGGGTTTTACTGTATAAAAATGGGGCTGTGTCCCCACAGAAACTGTTCTCTTCCAGGATCCTACCTGAGGGGGGCTGCTGCTGGACCAGAGGACCGCCACTTGGACTACCTCCCTGCCTGGAGGCCCAGTGAGCTGGCTCTAGGTCCAGCCTTGCCCCGCCCCACCCCTGCCTTGCTGTATGCAGGGGAGAACTTTGCTGGACTTTTGTTTTTATCCTCCTCTAAGCGCTGGGAGCGCTTTAATTGTATCCCTAAGCACCTGGCAGCACTTTTACTGGACTTATAGCACTAGGAGCGCTTTATTTGGGCCCCCAGCATCAAGAAGCGCTTTCCCTGAAAGGCGCCTTCATTGGAGCCCATAGCGCGGCGCTACGATAATCAAGGAGGGAACCCCGACGTAGGGATTCCCCCGCTTTGGCCGGATTTAAGGCGGGTGCCCACCCCGCATTGTGGCACTTGGTGGCGGGTGCCTACCCCGCTTATTTTATTGTTTCATATACGGGTGCCCACCCCGTATCGCCTCCCTCGCGGGTGCCTACCCCGCTGTGTGTGCCCCGAGACGAGGAGCCACTTTCGTATTTTTGTACCTGAAGGCGGGAGCCCACCCCGCGCTTCAGTAAAGGGAACAAGAGAAGTTCCTCACCACCGCCGGAGGGTTGCCTGGCAACCGGGACTCCTACCGCCGCGTCATCAGCATGCAGGGCGGAGGCAGGAAGTCCCGGCTCCAGGGGGAGCGAGGCAGCGAGACGCTGCTGCCCCGCCGTAAGACTGCCGCCGACTTCTCCCCGAAGAACCTTCACCCCCCCAGCTACGAGCCGGTGGCCCTGTCCCCTGTACATATAATCCCTTGTAAACTCTGCCCGTGCCTGTTGGCACATTGTAAAGTGTGTGTTTTTATCTAATGTGTTTTGGTAATACAAAGGCTATTTTTATATCTTACCTTGTGTGGAGTTTCATTTGTGGTGGGCCTTGGGTGTTGTTGCTGGGTGCTCGCGCAAACACTTTACACATCGCCTCCGGGATAAGCCTGACTGCTCATGCCAAGCTACCAAGGGGGTGAGCAGGGGTTATCTTTGGCGTGTAACTTCCTTGCCCTGACTAGAGTAGTGGTTTCTGCCTGACTTTGGCGCAAGCCTTAGCCAACCAGAAATCCCATTTCTAACAGAGAGTAGCTGATCTCTTGTCTGACCCTTCTGTGTGCCTGGGCATGCTTGTGGATTGACTGTCTGGTTTGAGAGTGACAGGGGCTGGGGAGCCCCCAGGAGGTTGGATGAGTCAGCCCTTTGCTGAATGACTGCATTTGCAAGTAGAGTGGAGGGAGGAGATAGCACCTGGGAGTGAATAGGGCTGTGCCTGCCTGCCACGATGCTGGCTCCACCTCCTGCTGGGCGGCTGACGACTCTGCCCCTCACTCTGAAAGGAAAGAAGAAGCCAGGAAAACAAAGTGCTCCAGCAACACCCAGAACTGAATCAGACCGGGCTCAGGACCCACTTGCACAAAGACTTCAAAGACTTTTAGGGGTATAAGTAAAGGACCCCTGACAACAGATTTTTAGATTCTACCATCAAGAGGAACCTCTGCCAGAAGAAGGACCGCGGAAGAACTGAAGGAAGATTGCCTTGCTGTGTGCTCCAAGGGCTGACCTGTTCTGCTGTTCAACTGAAGGAGAGGAGAAGGGCTTGCTGTGTGCTGTGCCCCTGCCTACTTGTATCTACCAAGACTTTGCTGTGTGCTGTGTCTTTGACTGAATCTCCAAGGCCCTGAGAAGAGCTGGCCTCCTGTCCTGGAACCCAGGGTTAAAAGGTTCCCAAGAAACTGAACTAAGCTAGCAAGACCGTGCTGTTTCTGCCTGAAGCGTGAATTTGTCAACAGCTGCTAAGAGTCCCGATCGGTGTGCTCATCGGCACACGGCTTTTGCGAGGGTCGGAGGTCTGTGTGGCCTCCCCTCGTGAATTCTGCCTTAGATCAACACCTGGGACCTTGAGGGCGGCCTAGCCGTGGCCAGCACCCTCCAAACCCTGTTGCCGTGAAGGTTTTCCGCTGCCAGAGGGCCGTACATCGTCCTGCGATCTTGCCGTACCTTGCCGGCGCTTCCGAGGCGAAGATCGAGCCCGCTGCCCTCTCATTGGTCGAGAGGATCGAGCCCCCTCGCTAACGCCGCGCTGGGATTGGCCAGCGTCATCGGAACATCCCGGGAAGCCCGCTGCCCTCTCATTGGTTGAGAGGATCGAGCCCCCTCGCTAACGCCGCGCTGGGATTGGCCAGCGTCATCGGAACATCCCGAGAAGCCGTTGAAGTGGTGCCCTAATCATCTGCGTGACCCGTCCCCGCCGAGGGAGCAGCGAGTGTGTTCAGCGCCCCCGGCCTGCGATCCCAGAAAGAGAAGTGCCGAACTGCCTCCCCGCCGCTCGTTGGATTGTCGAGAGCGGGCGGAGGAGCGGACGGGATCGGCTGGGGCTGCTCCGGAGATTCCGCCCACGCTGAGGCTTCAGTGGAAAGCGCAACGGTGAGAAGAGCATAGAAAAGTACCGCCAGAGTTAGCAAAGAGCTGACTTGGGTGACACAGCTCTGCTGTGATACCCCTGTGATAGCGACTAGAGACTTGAGACTATTTTGAAGTAAAAGAACTTCCTAGTAACCTAGTTCAACCATTAAGCTCATGTGCAATTATCCTGTAAGTGATCGTCTTTCTTTCCTGCTAAACTAGATAAAGATATATTTTTACATACCTACCTGTGTGGTCTACCTTTGTGGTGTACTGGGGAGTCATTGTGGTGATTGAGTGCAAATACCTAACACATTGCCTTGGGGATAAGCCTGTCTGCTCGTGCCAAGCTACCTAGAGGGTGAGCAGGGGTTATCTACAGTGTGTGTCACTGTGCCCTGACTAGAAGCAAGGGTCCCTATTTGGTCTCAGGTACTTACCTCTGCCAACTAGAGACCCCCAGATCTAACAGCCGTCAATAACTGACATGGGGCGGCATGGTCTGTCTTGACATCCGTATGTGGTTGGAATGGAGCTGGGAACAACCAGAAGTGAAGAAATTGAGTGTGGCCACAGTAGGCGAATAATGTCAGGTCCAGTGCACCCGGCCCATCTTGTGCAAGTGATAGCGTGAGGAGTACCCAGGGGACCAGAGGATGTTTGCTCACCTATAGTAGAGACACCATGTTACATTTCAAACGTTTGAAGAAGTGAGACGTGAGCCAGAGGAGGATGTTAGGGAAAAGGTAGAGGAATTTAGGAAGGATAAACATCTTTGCTATCGCAATGTGTCAAGCTAGGGATAAGGATAGTTAGGGCCACATAGGCACTCTGTCCTTCAGCCAATTCCTGGCCCGACCCTGGTTTGCTCTTCACAATTCTCTCCACAGTTCTTCCCTATTGCGACTGAGCCATATGCCCAGGTATCTAACCAGGTCCGCCTCTCACTTAAATAGGTACTCAGTTGGGAATGGTTGTGTATTATCGTTAAGGGGGAATAATATAGATTTAGCCCAATTGACTTATATGCCTGAGTAGCCACCAAATCGCAGCACATCATGTGTCAGGGGTGCTGGATTTTCCCATGGGTCGCATGCGTATAAGGTGATATCGTCTGCATACATAGAGACCACTAGACCCCAGGTGGTAAAGCCAATGCCTCTATTTGCATGGTGTTGTCGAAGCCTAACCGCCAACTGCTCCATCATGATAGCGAAAAGGAGCGGTGACAGTGGGCACCCCTGCCACATGTCCAGGGTGACGGGAATATGATTGGAGATTAGGGCTTTTAAGTGCACCCGGGCGGTGAGAAGAGTGTAGAGGATCCTCACTTGCTTAATGAAGCTAGGGCTAAGGCCAACCCATGCTAAGAGGGAGTAGAGAAATTCCCACTCTAAAGAGTTGAACGCCTTAGTGGCATTGAGTAAGGCAGCAACTAGGGTCGAGGTGCAGCATTACCGCAAAAATAGTGCGCAGGTTGTGTGATGTGAAGCGGCCAGAAATTAAGCCTGACTGTTCATGTCTTACAATCATGGGTATGAGGGTCAGTAGCCAATTTGCAAGGACCTTGCCATACATTTTATTGTCAGCATTTATTAATAAAATGGGTTGATATGAATCACAAAGATTTCCTGGTTTATCCAGTTTTTAAGGCGGTAATGAATACTGCCTCTCTCGATGAGGGCGGTAGGAAGTCTGTGTCCAAGGAGTCTTGGTATATGGCGAGAAGATGTGGGGCCAGCAGTGACCCTGGATTATTTTGTGATGCAGGCACCCCATACTACAACCTTGAATGCCTCCCAAAGTTTGGATGTGATTGCACGGAGCCCATGTTGTGTGTGAAGTATTCTATTATTATACTGCAGATCTCCTCCCCAAACACCCCATCAAGCAGTTCTCCCGCTGGTAGGCACCAGGTGAAGGCCCAAGGAGTCGTCTGTGGGATTTGGAGCACCAGCAAGACCCAGGCATGGTCAAAAAGTGTGTGTGGCATGTGAGCCACTCTCAAGGTCCATGTTTGGGCATCCCCAGAAAACAGCCAGAAGGGTAGTTGTGACCATGCATTATGAAATGGCCTATAGACAAGTGCCCTCACAAGTGTGAGGGTGCTTGTCACCAGATGTCCAGTAGATGTGAGGTATTGTGTTAATGGTTGTTGTGGTATGTGGATGTAGGCCTTTTGAGGTGCCAGAGTGGTCTAACTGATGGTCAATTATAACATTGAAGTCGCTGCCCCATATGATAGTGTGGGGACCGAGGCCTGAGATTTGCGACCAAATCCAGGAAAATAAATCATGTCATCTTTATTCGGTCCTTAAATGGTGGCCAATGTCACAGGCTGCTTGTTCAAGGTACCTGTCAGGATAACATACCGCCCGTCAGGGTCCACACGAGTGTGGGAGAGCTGCCACTGGAGGTCTTTGTGCAACAGCACTGCCACGCCCCTGGCGTAGTTCAAATACGCTGACGAGTAGGTTTCTCCCCACCACGAGCACGCAGACAAGGGGCCAATGGGCCCCACATGTGGGTCTCCTGTAATAAGCAAATATCTATCTTGTGTCTGTTGAGGTAGGCATGGACAAGGCTTGCCTCTCTGTGATCGTTCAGAGCATGAATATTCCATGTGATGCAAATGGTGTTGGCCATAATATCTACATGGAAGAGTCATACTGTAGACCTGTGAGTGGTTTGTGTTGTGTGCCCAATAGTGAGGAAGTGTGGCCAATAAGATTGCACAAGTGTGGCATAAGCCAAGGAAAGGAGGGCTGACAAAACAGCAAACAACAACCAAACTGAGCAACCCTATCCATCCCCTCCACTCCAACCCACCAACCAGGTTGAGATAAACTTCCTCCTTACCCCCAACAACCCTCTACCAATAGGGGGACTAGTGTGGGAATTATCCCTTGGGGAAGGAAGACACTGGGTGGTCTACCCTGCCAAAAGCGGCTGGTTGGCCGAACATAGGGAGTGAGAGTGACCTATACAGATGAATAGCATTATACCTAATACAGAGTATTCTAAGCAAACGTCAGGGTAGATATAAAAAAAGTGAAGGGCAAATCACAGACAGATGGAGGCTGCTGCCAGACTCCCAGAACCCACAGGGGGAACCAGGCACCAAAGGCAGCCTGCTGTGGAGGCCACTTAATCATTGTCACTAAGTAGGGCATCTGCCGAGGTATTTGGTGAGTTCCCCTGGGAATCCCCGCCCCCTGGTGAAATGTTTAGCAAATTCGGCATATGTAAAAAAGTGCATTTTGTCCTCGAAGGAGACCTGCAGCTTAGACAGGTATAAAAGAGCATAGGGTGTGTCAGCTGTTTGAAAGAGCTTCTAAGCAGGTATGAAGTCAGACAAAGTGAAGTCCGGGTACAAAGAAACGTTATTACCTTGATATTGGATTGAGCCACATTCTTGCGCCAGCCGTAGGACTGCATCATGATCCCGATAGTTCAATAAGTGGGCAACAATGGGGTGAGCTGGTGCACCCGGAGGCGGCCAAGGGACAAGAGAGTGGTGGGCGTGCTCCACAATGAAGACTGCTGACAGGCCCTCACCAAAAAGATCAAGTAACAAGATCTCGACAAAGTCCTCTATTTTTGAAATAGCTGGGATTCTGGAATTCCGGTGATCCAGAGGTAATTATGTTTGGATCTTGCCTCTAAATACTCATTTTTGGCTTTGATGAGGTCAAGAACCTTGTCCATACAGTGTAAATGTTCTTTGGAGATCTGCCGGAGGTCATCTGCATTAGAGACCCAGTATTGCAAATGGTCCATCTGGTTTTTATGTTTGTGGATGCGTTGTCTGATGTAGTCCAGCCAGCTGACATGTAGGTCGAGTTTAGAGTCAATGGATTTCAGACTTGTTTTCACATCCACGAGTAGCGCTCGAAGGTCAATGTCTTGTGTGTTATCTTCCTCCTGGTGGGCTGCACCTGACTCAGGATTGTGGACCTGCTCCACATGCTGAGTGAGGGGCCTACTCTCGAAGGAGAGCTTAGACTTCTTGGAGTCATACCTCTCTAGGCTGCGGGGGGTGCCACAGCAGCAGTGGGGAGTCTCGGGTCCTCTCTCACCCAGCGCGGCCCTCAGGCCAGAGGCAGCCATCAAGCATGCAGGTATGCTGGCACGTGGGCCCAGGGGTGTGCAGTCAGAGGTAGGCGGTGACCGTCAACGTCATGCAGCCGCAGTCACAACCCACGTCAGTGCAGGGCAGGCCGAATCCGGATAAATTAGGGGCGGCCAACTGCGCAGCTCAGTATAGGCCTGTTAGACGGACCGGGAGGGTCGGCCGAGGACAAGGGGAGAGGTCTCCGGGGAGAGCCGTCTCCAGCGATCGTACAGACAAATAACTTCCCCCCCACAGACAGATACCACACAAGGAGATGAGTTAGCGTTCTTTATAAGCACTTCTTAAGGTACGATGAAAAGGTACAAGGAGGTCTGGACTCAGGGGTCCCCTCGATTCAAGTCTCTCAAGATGGGAAAAGGGGGTAGCGGGACAGTCTGGTTACCAGTCTGGTAGTTGAGATGGTATGGTGGGTAGCTCACAATCCTCGAGCTAGGTGGTCTAGCTGGTACGGGCCGCGGCAGCGCCAGCAGGTCCCGGTGAAGATGGTCGATACACGGTCCGCGGCAGCGCCAGCAGGTCCCTGTGAAGATGGTCGATGTACGGTCCGCGGCAGCGCCAGCAGGTCCCGGTGAAGATGGTCGTTACAACGGGCCGCGGCAGCGCCAGCAGGTCCCGACGAGGATGGATGTTGCAGAAGGCCGCGGCAGCGCCAGCAGGCAGGACGATAGTTCACAAGATAGGGCTACGGCAGTGCCAGTAGTCCGTCAAGGCTGAGTTCTCTCGGTGTCTCTCGACACCAGGGTACAACTGCCTTCCTGCTCCGGAGCTGCTCCAGTTATAGGGCAGGCGCCCTTTGATGTCCGGACCCTCGCACTTGGAGGTCGGAGGGTCCGGGATGAAGGTGTCCAGACACCCAGCGGGGGGTGGAGCCGGTGCCTGGGGGAGCTGGAGGCGATCGGCACCTGGCGGGGGAGAGTCCTTGGCGCTTCGTTCTCCCATTGACCTGCCAAGTGGTCCGCTCACCTCCTGGGTGGATGGTGGTGCCGGGATGTCGGGGCCGGCCAGGCCCAGGGTTAGGGTCGGGTGGAGGCCACGCGGCCTCGTGGCGCAGGGCCCAAGATGGCGGCTTGACCCGGCCGAGGGAGCCGGTGGTGGCTTGGGCCCGTGATACATGGAGGTCCGAGGGCAGGAGTTCCGTCGGGAGACGGGGTGCGGGTGATTCTCGTAGGTCACGCCTGGCGGGCCGGGGCTTGGGCCCTGTCATGCGGGGAGGGAGCAAGCCCTTCGTGTGGCCTGTCCAACATGCGTCCCCCCCAGCTGAAGGCGGGGAGAGTCACCCATCTTCTTGGGGACTCTCCTCGTCAAGGCGGAAGAAGCGTGACAGGCCATCTGCGTTGGCGTGGTCTTGGCCCGGTCGGTGCTCCACGGTGAAGTCCATTCCCTGCAGGGAGATGGACCAGCGCAATAGTTTTGGGTTTTCCCCCCGCATCTGCATCAGCCACTGCAGGGGTCTATGGTCGGTTTGTACCCGGAAGTGGGTACCGAAGAGATAGGGCCGGAGCTTTTTGAGGGCCCACATCACTGCGAAGGCCTCCCTCTCGATTGTGCTCCAGCGCTGTTCTCGGGCCAGGAGACGTCGGCTGATGAAGGCCACCGGCTGGTCATGACCCTCGGGGTTCACTTGGGAAAGAACTGCTCCGATGCCGTGGTCGGAGGCGTCTGTCTGTACCACGAATTCCCGACTGTAATCGGGGGCCTGGAGCACAGGGGCGGTGCACAGGGCGGCCTTCAGCTTTTCGAAGGCCGCTTGACAATCGGGGGTCCAGTTAATCCGCTTCGGTTGGTTCTTGGACGTGAGACCCGTGAGGGGCCCCACAATGCTGCCGTAGTCCCTCACGAACCGCCGGTAGTAGCCGGTGAGCCCCAAGAAGGCTCGGACTTCGGTCTGGGTGACGGGGGGCTGCCAGGACTGGATGGCAGCAATTTTAAGTTGCAGTGGGGCCACCAGCCCGCTTCCCACCTGGTGCCCCAGGTAGGTCACGGACCCTTGACCAATTTGGCATTTGCTGGCCTTAATCGTGAGGCCGGCCCGCTGGAGGGCCTGTAGGACCTCCTGGAGGTGGAGGAGGTGGTCGGACCAGTGGCGGCTGTATACAGCGATATCGTCCAGGTAGGCAGCGCTGAACTCTTCGAGCCCCGCCAAGACCTGGTTCACAAGATGCTGAAATGTAGCGGGGGCGTTCTTCATGCCGAAGGGCATGACCTTGAAGTGGTAGTGGCCATCGGGGGTAGAGAAGGCGGACCGTTCTTGAGCCCGGGGTGTGAGACCGATCTGCCAGTAGCCCGCTGTTAGGTCGAAGATACTGAGGTAGCGGGCGGCCCCCAGCCGGTCGATCAATTCATCCGCTCGGGGGATAGGATGAGCGTCGGTTCGGGTGACAGCGTTCAAGCCCCGGTAGTCGACGCAGAATCTCAGTTCAGGTGTGGTGCCGGGGGCAGCGGCTTTGGGGACCAATACAACCGGGCTGGCCCAGGGACTGTCTGAGGGCTCGATGACCCCGATCGTGAGCATTTTGGCCACTTCCTCTTGTATGCAGGCCCGTACCCGATCTGGTACGCGGTAGGCCCGGTGTCGGATAGGGGGACTGTCCCCGGTGTCCACGTCGTGCAAGCACCAAGGGGTGACCCCGGGAGTGAGGGAGAACAGTGAAGCGAACCGCAGCAGGAGGTCCCGGCAGCCCTGGCGTTGCTCTGGGGTGAGGGCATCGGAGAGCCGGACCCCGTCCACGGAACCGTCGTTCTCCTGAGTCTTCAGGAGATCCGGGAGGGGTTCGGAGTCCTCCTCTGCCCCACTGTCTGTAGCCATCAGGAGGCTGAGTTCTGAGCGCACAAAGTGTGGTTTGAGTCTGTTGGTGTGGAGGACCCGAAGGGGGTTCCGGGGGGTCCCCATGTCGATGAGGTAAGTGACGGGGCTTTTGCGCTCGACCACCTTGAAGGGCCCCGTCCACTTATCTTGCAAGGCACATGGTTCGGTGGGGGACATCACCCACACTTGTTGACCAGGTTCGAACTCGACGGAGGAGGCATTGTGATCATACCATCTCTTCATGTCTTCCTGGCTGGCCTCGAGGTTCGCCTTGGCCATCTCCCTGAAGCGCCGGGTCTGATTGCGTAGGGCCAGGAGGTACTTGAAGACGTCTGGAGGGGTCTTTAGGGGGGCCATCTCCCAACCTTCTTTGACTAGGCTGAGGGGCCCTCGCACAGGGTGCCCGTACAGGAGTTCGAAAGGGCTAAAACCGAGGGACTTCTGGGGAACTTCTCGGTAGGCGAAGAGGAGGCACGGGAGTAGTACATCCCACTGGCGACGGAGGGGCTCTTCCAATCCCCCAATCATCCCCTTGAGAGTGCGGTTGAATCGCTCCACTAGTCCGTTCCCTTGGGGGTGATAGGGGGTCGTGAATTGGTAGGTGACCCCGCACTGTCGCCAGAGGGACTTCATGTATTTTGAGATGAAGTTCGTGCCTCGGTCGCTGACGACTTCTCGGGGGAAGCCCACCCGGGAGAAGATCCCCATTAGGGCCCGGACAACCACCGGAGCTGTTACAGTTCGTAGAGGCACCGCCTCGGGGTAGCGGGTGGCGTGATCCACCAGTACTAGGATGAACCTATGTCCTTGTGCCGTGCGGGGGTCCAGGGGCCCCACAATGTCTATTCCTACCCTCTCGAACGGGGTGGTGACCACTGGGAAGGGTTGTAGAGGGGCTTTCAGCTTACGGCCACTCTTCCCGCTGGCCTGGCACGTGGGGCAGGACCGGCAGTGGTTCAGGACGTCGTTCCGCATCTTCGGCCAGAAAAAGTGGGTCACTAGGCGACTGTAAGTTTTGTCTTGGCCCAGGTGTCCAGCCAGGGGGACATCGTGGGCCAGGTTGAGCAGGAAGTCTCTGAAGCGGAGAGGTACCACCAGTACTCGACCGGCCCCTAGCTCTGCGATTCTCTGTTCGCTGTATAGCAGGTCGTTCTCCCAGTAGACCCAGTGAGTTCCGGTGGAGTCCCCTGCGCTCTGGGCGCTGGCTTGTTGGCGGAGTCCCTCGAGGGAGGGGCAGGTCTTTTGCTCCTGGCGGAACTGTTCTTGGGTGGGCCCCCCTTCTTGACGCCACTGAGCCAGGCCGGGGAAGTCCTGGGGTTGCGCGTCCCCTTCGGTCGTTGGTTCCGGGGGGTTGGCCTCGTCGTTGTCTTCTACTGGGGCGACCGGGGGCGGAGGTGCTGGCCATTCCGGTTCTTCTGGTCGGGGGACGGCACGGGCGGCCATGGACCGGGTGGTTACGCAGGCCCAGTCCGGGAGGCCCAGCATCCCCAGGTGCTCTCTTCTCTCGACGGTGGCCCACGGGGAACTCTCAAGGTCATTCCCCAGGAGGCAGTCCACGGGGGCATCATCCCGGACCGTCACTTTCAACAGGCCGGAGACCCCTCCCCATTCGAAGGGGACGCAGGCCATTTGACACAGACTTTCGGAATTGTCGGCTGAGCGGACGGGGCAGAGAATGTTCGGCAGGATCTGCTCGGGTTTCACCAGGTGACAGCGGACGGCCGTCACACTGGCGCCTGTGTCACGTAAGGCCTCGGCCCGATGCCCATTAATGGTCACCCACTGACCGTATTTCCTGGTGTTGGCGGGTAGGGGAGCCCGCGGGACTATGTCTTTTCCCCCTAGGCACGCTAGAACCATGGCGGCCGGTTCCCACTCTTGCTGGGCTGGCTCATACTCTTCCTGTTCCTCTGATAGTCGTTCTTCCCCCAGGGCGGCGGCAGCTACCTGGCGGGGCTTGGGCGTTTGGTTCTGCGGGCAGCTCGGGTCATTGGCGTAATGGCCGACTCGCTGGCATCGGTGGCACGTGATATTGGCTCGGAACCCTGGACGCATCGGGGGGTTTCCCCGGCCGGCCGGGGGCGGGGTGCTGGCCACGGGTGTTGCCGGGAGGGTGTCTCTCCCTCGCCCCTGGCCTCCCCCTCCTCCCCGAGGACGGTGCTGGCCTTGGTTGCTTCTGTTCTGCTCGTGTGGTCCTCTCCGGCCCACTCGGGTGCTTTCCCATCGGTCAGCTTCAGCGGCGAGCTGCCGGGGGTCAGTCAATTTACTGTCGAGGAGGTGCTGCCTGAGCTCGACGAAACAGTTGTTCGACAGGTGTTCCCATACCATAAGGTTAAAGAGTTGTTCGTAGGTCGTTACATGGCTCCCCTTGATCCAACCCTCGAAGGCTCGGCTGAAATAGTTTACGTACTCCACCCAAGTTGTACCCGGGATCCGGGTGCAATCTCTGAACCTCTGGCGGTACATCTCGGGTGTGAGGCCGTAGCGGGTGAGGAGGGCAGCCTTCATGTGGTCGTAGGACGACATTTGGTGATCTGGGAGCTGCAACAGGGCATCGCGACCTTCGTTGACGAACCTCCCCCATAGTCCGGCTCCCCAATCACTCCGGTCGATCCGGTGGGAGGTCATGGCGATCTCGTAGGCTTTGAACCACTGCTGTATGTCGTCTTCTCGGACATACTCTCGGACAACATCCTTGGGGATGTGGACTTTTTTCTCGGTTGCCCCTGGGGTGTGCGGTCGCTCAGGCACCCCCGGTTCTTTATTCTGTTTCCGAAGTTCTATTTCTGCCAGTTTGCGCTCGTGTTCGAGTGTTATTCTTTTTTCCTCAAGCTCTCTCTGTCTCTGTTTTTCTTCTCGTTCCTCTCGGAGCCGCAGATGCTCTAGATTTAGTTTCTGCTCGGCTAACTTTAGTTCACCGTCCATCTTCAGTCGTGCCATTTCCAACTCGTGTAATCTGGTCCTTTCTCTTTCCTGGATCTCCTCCTGCGAGAGGCCCGTTCCCCGCTCCTCGGGAGCCGTGGCGTTCCCCTCTGGTGCGACACTGTTTTGGTCGGAGGATCCGGCGATCCCAGTTTCTGCCCACGACTCAAGGGCGCGCTTTAAATCATCTTTGGTACTCAGGCCGGTGGTAGCAATGCCTAGTTCCATGCAGAATTGTTTAAGTTCGCGGTGGCTATATTCTTCCAACTTATCCATTTGGAACTTTTCAGTGGAACCGCTATCTTTGGCTGACATCGTGGTTTTGTCGTGGGGTGAGCTACTCTCTGTACGATTACGCGTTGATTCGGATCCCGCTGCTGGCCACCAATGTTAGACGGACCGGGAGGGTCGGCTGAGGACAAGGGGAGAGGTCTCCGGGGAGAGCCGTCTCCAGCGATCGTACAGACAAATAACTTCCCCCCCACAGACAGATACCACACAAGGAGATGAGTTAGCGTTCTTTATAAGCACTTCTTAAGGTACGATGAAAAGGTACAAGGAGGTCTGGACTCAGGGGTCCCCTCGATTCAAGTCTCTCAAGATGGGAAAAGGGGGTAGCGGGACAGTCTGGTTACCAGTCTGGTAGTTGAGATGGTATGGTGGGTAGCTCACAATCCTCGAGCTAGGTGGTCTAGCTGGTACGGGCCGCGGCAGCGCCAGCAGGTCCCGGTGAAGATGGTCGATACACGGTCCGCGGCAGCGCCAGCAGGTCCCAGTGAAGATGGTCGATGTACGGTCCGCGGCAGCGCCAGCAGGTCCCGGTGAAGATGGTCGTTACAACGGGCCGCGGCAGCGCCAGCAGGTCCCGACGAGGATGGATGTTGCAGAAGGCCGCGGCAGCGCCAGCAGGCAGGACGATAGTTCACAAGATAGGGCTACGGCAGTGCCAGTAGTCCGTCAAGGCTGAGTTCTCTCGGTGTCTCTCGACTCCAGGGTACAACTGCCTTCCTGCTCCGGAGCTGCTCCAGTTATAGGGCAGGCGCCCTTTGATGTCCGGACCCTCGCACTTGGAGGTTGGAGGGTCCGGGGTGAAGGTGTCCAGACACCCAGCGGGGGGTGGAGCCGGTGCCTGGGGGAGCTGGAGGCGATCGGCACCTGGCGGGGGAGAGTCCTTGGCGCTTCGTTCTCCTATTGACCTGCCAAGTGGTCCGCTCACCTCCTGGGTGGATGGTGGTGCCGGGATGTCGGGGCCGGCCAGGCCCAGGGTTAGGGTCGGGTGGAGGCCACGCGGCCTTGTGGCGCAGGGCCCAAGATGGCGGCTTGACCCGGCCGAGGGAGCCGGTGGTGGCTTGGGCCCGTGATACATGGAGGTCCGAGGGCAGGAGTTCCGTCGGGAGACGGGGTGCGGGTGATTCTCGTGGGTCACGCCTGGCGGGCCGGGGCTTGGGCCCTGTCATGCGGGGAGGGAGCAAGCCCTTCGTGTGGCCTGTCCAACAAGGCCGCTTTAGGCCGCACACAGACCCAAACTTGCGGTCCTTCACCGTGGGCCCAAGAAGTGATGGCCAACCCCTAGAACGCACCAGCTGGGTCCTGGTAATAAGTTAACTCTGTGCAGGCATCTTTCGGTGTCAGGTGGCTCTTCTACAGCAGGATAGTTGGCAGATTAAAAGTTTGGCCGACAGAGCCCTCTAAAGAGTGGTCATCTTGCAGCTCTGTGAAACAACGTCCCCACTGACAAATCTATCATGATATATTATAGCTAACTTTTTGAGAGGATTAATTTTGAAGATAGCACTTTATGATGCCATGCGCCTACTAACAAGGACAGAAGGATTCCTAGGCAATGATTGTCATTATTAACATGCCGTAAGCTCTCACTTTCAAATATATAAATACTTGATAGAAAATCGTATGTTGCCTGTGTAGTAGTAGTTTATATGAAGGAAATAACCACACTGATTTGCTTGCAAAGAAAAAGTCGCCTGTTTCAATTCTAAAATCCATTGGTAGATGTGCATGTACAAATGCATAAAATTAGCCAATCTTTGATCCAGAAAAAAACTGACACCATTTCTTGAACAAAAGCCCTACTTGACCTAAGACCAACCTCATCTAAGTTACTTTTTGTGTTTGGAAAATAGCTCTTTAAGCATCCTTAAAAAAGCTGATGATTCAGACGTTAGTTTTATGAGCTGTCAGATGTTAGTTGAGCTGTGTTAAACACTCAAAACGTACCTTTGGTCATCATGCTATTTCCCAATGGCACTATCTCTATTCCAGAAACAGCACCAGATATTGATTACGCCATCAGACCTCAATCCTGCTGCCGATGATAAGCCAATATTTGATTTGAATATGCCTTCTATCAGTAGGCACAAAGCAGCGAGTCTCTAAGCCTTCCTACTTTAATGTTCAATTACTACTCGAAGAGAACAACAGCCCTTTTCTGTGGTCTTCCTAACGTTTGGTTTTGTGAAGCACGATATTAAAAAAGCTGAATTTATTCATGCGCTTAACTATGTTTATCTCTGAAACTTAAATCTGTTAATCTTCAGCTCTGGGTGTTACTTTTGATGTTCTGTCAAACTAAAAATGGTCTCTTATTGATCGATTTTCAAAAGAAGAGGGAGGCTTGGCTATGATGATATCTTATTAACGCCACTTAGTGCAGCTTCCTCTTTTTCCTCATCTGATCTTGTGGTGCTTAACCTCTTCGGTGCCCATGACGAGCTGGACTCGTCATGGTTCGCGGTTGCGCTGTGCCCATGACGAGTCCAGCTCGTCATAAACCCCGCCCGCTAATGTAACGGCCGGCACAGGGCGGGGAAAGGGGCGGGCACTGAAGGGGTTAAAATGCCACTTTATGTTTGCTGCAGTTAAAAGGCTCTATTAATTTACTGCCCCCTCTGCCAACCAACAATGTTGGCCTCATGCTTGTCAAACACACTTCTGTGCTGTGATATTTCTGTGTGCCTCTAACCGTATACTAATATTGTTCACATTCACACTCAAAAAGTCACTAGAGCATTTGTTTGTCAAATGTTTTACGCCTTTGATGGTTTCTTTTCTTCTTAGACTATTCATTTGTTACTGTTCTGTTTCTAATTCTGTATCTGAAGAAAAGAACCACACAAACTTTCTTCAAAATTTATTTTGAGCTGTACTTGGCACAAAGTCACACAAATTAAAGTTTCTGCTACTCTCGGATTAAACATGTGTGATTGATGCTCAAAAAATGAATTATGGGTGCCACAGACACAAATTGGCTTAACAATTTAAGCAGCATTTGAACCGTTCAACAGCTCAATGGTATATTCAGGAGTTGCCCAAAACAAAACAGATTTGAAAAATTCTTGAGCACATTTGGGGCCTCATGTAGGTAAATATAATTTACCGATTCTTAAATACCGAACTTTACCGAATCGGTATTTATGAATCGGAAAGTTACATGTAGGTAAAAATTCGGTAACAATTACCGATTCGGTAACATTCGGTATTAAAGAATCGGAATTTACCGAATCGGTAAATACCGAGGTGGTATTTACCGATTCGGTAAATACCGAGGTGGTTTTTACCGAATCGGTAAATAACTAATCGGTATTTACCGAATCGGAAAAACGAAAACACATGACTGGATGAAACAGCCAATCCTGTGCAACCACACCCCACCCAACCAGGAAGTGGCCACACCCAGGCAGGTGCACACAATCAACAGACCCTGGAGAGGCTGGGAGTGCAGAGGAGAGGCAGGGAGCCAGTGCCTGATTGTGCAGCTCAAAACCACCATGTCCAGCCAGAGAACACAGAGAGATGGCGGGGAAAGGAGGAGGAAGCAGAAATTCAGCCCCAGGGAACTCCAGGTGCTAGTGGAGGAGGTGGTGAAGCAGCACCAGAAGCTGTTTGGGAGGCAGTCCCTGCAAGTGCCAGAGTCAGAGAAGTGCAATATATGGCTGGGAATCCAGGCGCAGGTCAATGCGGTTGGAGTGACCCCCAGGGACATTGAGGTCCTGAAAAAGCGCTGGTACGACCTGAGGATCGTCACAAAGAGGAAGATGGGGGAAATACAGAAGGAGGCCAGCCGGACAGGAGGTGGAATTAACAGGGCACCTGCCCTCACCGAACTGGAGAAGCTGGTGGAGGCCACAATAGAGCACAAGAGCGTCGTGGGCCTTGGGGATGCCGACAGCTCTGCCAGAGCCGCCACCCAACAAGGTAAGACGAATGCACAGCAATGTAGCCCCCCCTACCCCTATCCCACATCCCCCATAGTTAAATGAGTATCCCACTCCAGTCCATGTGTTAGTGCAGACAGGCAATGCATTATGGGAGATGTAGTCAGGGAAACCCCAACCGTGAACTGAATAGCACAGAACAACAATGCATGGTACACACATTAGCCAAAAGGATGCAGGGGACAATGTGAGAGTGTTACATAAATTTATTGTGATGCTAGCAATGCAGGGCTTCAGGTACACTGAGCTGATGTTGCATTTCTGTCCACAGATGTAACATCGCGCAGGACTGCACATGCTACAGGAGAGAGGGCACACCGGCAAGACAGGTCAGCTCTGGCCAGCACAAGTTCCGCCCAGGGAGCATTGCCACAGCCACCATCACCACTACCACAGCCAGCATCACCACCACCACAGCCCGCATCACCACTACCACAGCCAGCATCACCTCTACCACAGCCAGCGTCACCTCTACCACAGCCAGCATCGCCACTCATGTTTGAGTCACCGGCCACATCACCGCCTGCATTTGTGAGGTCGAGGAGGCGTGCTGCTGCCAGGTTGCGTGCGTTAGACACCACATCTGACGACAGCACGGGCCCGGAGCCAAACACTGTGCCCCAGGATGGGAGCCATGCCACTGTGCCCTCCACCTCACAGGGAGAACACACGGGTGCAAGACGGCGCCGCAGGTCGCGGGTGCAGAGTCCACCAGCAGACGTCGACAGTCATGGGGTCTTCTCGGGGCTCGAGGGCAACATGCTGAAGCAACAGCGCCTGCAAACAAAGGCAGTGATGTCAGTGCAGCGACATATGCGTGGACTGAAAACCACTTTCACCAACATGGACAGGAACATCAGCACAATGGCGGTGGGGATGGGTGACATGGCAGCGGGCATTCAGGACATCTCCCAGTCCATCAAGCTGTTGTGCAGCAAATATGATGCTGACAGAGCTGCACGGTGCCGGGAACGGCAGAGGAGGGACACTCACACCAGGGCACTCAACCGGCTGGCAACTGCCACATCACTACTCTGCCGGCGCTCTGTGTCTATGCAGGAGGGCCTGACACACTGCAGCAGCGACGTGTCTCGGGGGATGGTGCAGGTCACAAGTGCACTTGAGGTGCTATTGACTAGTCAGGCGGCCACTACTGGTGCAGGGGATGCTGCAGAAAGCATCGACACCAGCAGCAGGAACAGCATAACACCCCCCGTCCCAGATACCCGCAGGAGCAGCAGGTGGCTTGGGGTTGGCAGTAGTGAGGAGGCTCAATCGGTGCCATCCCACACTGTAGCGCGTGGACGCAAGCATTAATGCAGCACCGCATAGCCAAAGACTATTGGGTGACGTAACCCTGTACTTACTCCTTGTACTTACGCAATGTTGCCAGACTGGCATATTTTTGGTGTTGTGGCGTAGTGCCGCATTAAAACTACTTCATGACATACAACAACTGGGTGTGTCCCCTTACTTACTCAGAAATAGTTGCATGTAATCTCTGCCCGTCTCTCTCTCCCATCTGTTGCTGTTGGCACTCCAGCAGCGTTGGCCTCTGGCTGACCTGAATCATCCTCATTGTCCTCAAAATCTGTTAGTTCCACCTCTGTACCTCTCTTCGTGGCAAGGTTGTGCAGCATTGCACAAGTGGCAATGATCTTGCAACAGATGATGGGTGTGTACTGGCGTGCGCCTCCGCTCTTGTGGAGGCAGCGGAACCTGCTTTTCAATAGTCCAAACGTGCGCTCCACCACGTTGCGTGTAGATTTGTGTGCCACGTTATATCGTCTCTCACTCTGGGTTGTTGGGTGTAGGTAGGGAGTGAGGATGAATGACCGCACGGCATATGCACTGTCGCCTAGGTGAGTAACAGGGAACCATCAGTCACATGCCTCAATACACTATGATTTGCAAGTTTCATGGGGCGTCACTGTTACTTACCTAGCAGGTATCCCTCTCCAAATTCTCTGGCAAGCAGTCGTGTGTAGATCCCACTGTTCTGGAAGATGTAGGAGTCGTGGGTGCTCCCAGGAAACTTCGCAACAATATCAGTGATGATGTTCCCTGCATCGCAGATTACCTGCACATTGATGGAGTGGGTGGACTTTCTGTTCCTGTAGATGTGCTCAGTGGCAGCTGGTGGGCAGATTGGGATGTGTGTGCCATCAATACAGCCAATGACATGGGGGAACTGTGCCATGTGATAAAAGTCAGTTTTAGTTTTCTGCAGTTCAGCCTGTGTGTTTGGGAAGCTGATGTAGTGGTGCATTCTCTGCATCATGGCATCCAGGAACTTCCTGAAGAAACGGGACAGGCAACTCTGGGATACACCGCCCACCGCAGCTATCACCCCTTGGTAACTGCCAGATGCGAGTAGATGTAGGCTGCAGAGCACCTGCACATGCGCCCTACTTGTTGGCTGGTCCAGGAGTGGGTGCAGGTGCCTGATCAGGTCCATGATGGTTTGTGGGTGTAGCCTGTACCTTTCATGTATCTCTGCGTCAGTCTGTTGAAAGAGTGTGATGCGCTGTCTGTAGATGCGTTCCTCCCGTCTCCAAATCCTCAGACCTGCTGCCTGTAGACGTAGGCGCCTTGCAATGACATACAGAGCGGCCATGTTGTCCACGCTGTTGCATTTTGGGATTGCTTATATGCATTGTTGATGCTTACCACCTGCTTTCAATCCGTGTTAATTACCGACTCTTAATTACCGAATTTCATGGATTTCTTAATTACCGAATTTACCTACATGTCTTTTTCAGTTTTACCACTTCATATTTACCACTTCATATTTACCACTTCATATTTACCACTTCATATTTACCGATTCGGTAAATCTGTGTTCGGTAAATATGAATCGGTATTTACCGCTTCATATTTACCGAAAACTGGTTTTTGGCCTCCTACATCTCACTTGACTAAATACCGGTCGGTAACGGCATATTTACCGAATTTCGGCCGTTACCGACCGGTATTTAGCTACCTACATATGGCCCTTAGTACCTAAATTATGATGTGGAGGAGCAATTGGAGCCTATAAAAACAGTCGTTAGCTAGCAATGCCAGTGCCAGGAATTCCTCCAAGAGGGTATTTTAAGTTGTTAAAAGCTTTCTCACCCTTATAACCATCTCCTCTTCTATCTCTCCAACTAATAGCCTCCGGGACAATGTCCATCTTCTTCTGGCAATCATTCTTCCCTAACCTAGGGCCCGATTACGATGCCGGACAGAAAAGCCTTCCGTCCGCCATGGTTTCGGAAAAAATTGAAAGTGATGGTAGGAGAGATAATCAGGGTAGAACCACATTTGTTTGGGAACCTGGTCCAAGACACCCCACTTGCGTGCAAGAATCAGATGTGGGCAAGTATCCAAAGTGAAGTCAATGCCGTAGGGACCACCCTACGCACTGTGCATGGCATCAAGAGGTGGTGGCTCGACATCGAGGCCCGGGTCAAGCGTCAGACCTAGAGGAACCACGTGGCGGCCCAGAGAACTCTCCATTGTTGTGTTTCCGACATCCGCGACGTGGTGGTTTTTACCCATCGGTGAAATGGGCTTCTTTGCAACATCGTAATCTGGTTGGTGGACGAAACGTGTTTCCGCATACCGGTCTCTCTCTATTGGCTCCGTCCGCCACCCTTCCGTACGCAAAAAACGTGCAGAGCATGAAAGACCGCGGTGGATGGAAAACGGCCTCTGTTGGACCATTGTAATTTGGTGGTTGCAATGACCGCACCTGGGAAAATGAACGTTTTGCGCCACCAGCACGGATGGGCTTCTGTGCGTTATCGTAATAAGCCCCTAAATTATCATCAATAATTGCATTCCTAGCTATAGTATTGCTTATTCCTTACGTAGCACAAAGTTCTTGTCACCTGCACTGCGGTTGAATGAAGCTTGAAAGGGTTAGGCCTGGGAGGTAAATTCCGTTCAGTCTCGGAATTTGCAGAATTTGGGTAATTTTGCGTTCTGCGGAGAACGCGGAATTGTAAAAAATTCTGCGATCCGCGGCTTTGCAGAATTTTTTGCTTGTTCGCGCTTTCAGATTGCGTGTTCGCGAGATATTTCCCCGGAGCTCGCAAACAGCGTTCGCGAACAGGAAAAAAGCATCTCGAACGGGCAGAATAAGCAATTAAGCGCGTTCGTGTAATTTCTGCGTGCTCACGGAGATTTTTCACCATTTCGCGGAGCTTTGCGTAGGCGACTACGCAATTTCCGCCCACCCCTAGAAAGGGTATTAGGTCGTTGATTATGTCAGATTCTTCTCTTTATGCTTTGTTTACCCACTTTCTGAACATGACATCAGATGCAGTCACTTCTATACGTCCTGAGCTCTCCAACCAGTCATAATCTTCTGTATTTTACCAATTGATTTGATGAAGACCATGGTCACCCCATTATTAAAAATAAAACCAGATGATCCCCAAGTTCTCCTCAATTTTTGTCCTGTCTCCCTTTTACTTTTGTGTGAGGGTAAGTGAGCATCAGATACATCATCATTTTTCCCATTCATTCATGACATCAACCTATTAGACCTATGTGATCTTCATGATAGACCAGTTTTGAATAATAATGGATCCATGTGGCTCAGCTGCTTTGATCTACTAGACCTCTCATGGATTTTGAAAGAATTCCTCACTTAATTATCTTATTCAAGGTTCAGTCAAAAGCATGTGAATGGCTTTCTCAGTTTTTGTCTGGTTGTTCTCAGGTTATACACCTCCTTTCTCAGCTTTCCTGTACATGAACAGGAAATTATGGACTTTTTTGAAGGGGAAAAAAACTGGGTGCTGTCTTTCACTACTTTCACTGCGTTACACACAAGTGTAAAAAAGGGTGTTAGAATGAGACACACTAGTCAGCAGATCTTTGACATCTGCCGGTGATATTGCAGAGCCTCCCCTAGAATTAGTACATACCCAAATATTGTATTATACGTTAGAATGCATTATTCTTGAACAGATCATGTGAACAAGAATCATTGTCACATTAAGAAATATCTTAGCAATAAAAATGATAAAGTGAATGCTAGATACACTCTAAACATTGTCATTCACACACCCCTAACTTATTAGTATATTTGCCTCACTATATTATATTTAGCATTCTCAGAGCTGGCGTAATAGTTTAGTATAAAATAGTGTAATTAGGTGGTTACTCACAAAGAAGACAGAGACAAGGTAGGTGGAAGAAGAGACTTTACTTGAAACATCTCAACCATCTACCACCAAAGGAGCAACTGTCACAGATCCCTTGAGCATTCTATTCAACCCATGCATGAATGCAACATTAGTTTACTTGTAAGAATTACACTTTTCCCTTCCTTAAAATAAAACATTTAACTGTCACAATTCTAATTACAAGTACACTTACAATTTTTAGAACAACAAAAATATTGTATATATAATAATTTTGTAACATAATCATACAAATACCCAGATCGTTTACACATTCTGAGACTTTTCCTGTTGGCTATACAACAGTTCCATTAAGGAAGCTACTGGGCTTGGGATAATTTATCGAGAAATATCCCTGCTGATGCCCTGCCATCCACCCCCTTGTTATACACCATTACAACCAGGATCGCACTGGAGTTACTTTGAAAGATACTACTCACATGCATGATTCGAAGACACTGAAGATACTCTCTGCTATGTCTGGTCAGCCTCAGGACTCTGGCTGCAACTGCTTCAGGCAGCTGGACCCGCTCTTCCCCTTGAAGCCGGGTCAAACGCCTGGTCCTTGCTCTCCTTTGTCTCTTTGCTTGTTTGGTAAGCTGTGGGCATCGCGCTGCTGAAGCCTGCAGGAGTTGTCCTGAACCATGGAGGAATGGTGTGTGAGGCTTGAGTCTAGTTGCTAACCCGTACGATTGCCCTACTTTTCAATCTGCATGCCTTGGCCAACTGGAATGATACTGGCGGTCTTCATCGCTGTAGCAGAGGAGTGGTGAGGGTTCTTCTTGCTGTGTTGTGCATGGGGATGATGAACCTCTTGGCGGCCCCGCCATTCTCTGGTGACTAACCCGCTTGACTTCCCCCCAACTCTGGTGTCTCCTTCAGAAGGGGTACCTGATTCTGCCCGATGCTCCCTTGAATTGCCTCAGGTGGGTCTGCCTCTCTCTTTCTTTTCTTTGGATATCTTGCATTCTGGTGCAGGAGGGCTCGTTCTGGGGCTCTCCGTTCGATTGTCGTCAACCCCGCTCCAAAGCCAGCTGGGTCACTCTGAGGGCTTGGGTCTTGCAGCAGTGCGGCAGACTTGCTCTTTGTTGGGGGTTGGCTGCCACCCCAAGACCAACTGGACACACTGTAAGTTGAGCTCTTATGGTGGCCCTGCAGACTTGCTTGATTGCACGTTGGTGACCTGGATGCTGGAAACTCGTGGCGATCGTTGGTTTGTGCAGGTGGCTCTGATTCTTCACGTCATGTCGTGCTGAGTTGCAGGGCTTGAGTGTTCTCAACACTGGCTTTGATTGCGCTTACATCAGGAGCACTGAGTGCAGGATTGTTAACTGCCTGCAGACTTTTGGAAACCCTCCCGTTTGGCCTGTAAACCTGCCTCCTGGCCTGCTTCTGATCTTCCCACCATGACCAGTGATCTGATTGGGTTTACTGATATTTTTTGGGTTGTTTCCTCTGCTCCAGATGCACCCACTGTGCTTCAGGTTCTACTACCTCTGTGGATGCGACCATTGTGCATCAGTTTGCATTATTCCTATTTTTTGGGGGGTCTTCCCTTTCCCTATATGAAGGCCTTAGCCATAAAATGGTGGCCCTGCCCCAGGAAACATGAGTCAAAGCTGGTTTGTGGCTCAATACTTGGAAACTAAAGAAGGACTTTGATGCTTGTCAGTACCTTACTTCACAGAAACTAAAAAAGGACTTTGAGGCACACAACCAAAACAATAAGTCAAAGGTGGCAGCCATCTTGCAATGGTTGCGGGTCCTGCATTCACAGCCAGACCGAAATGCATCTAAGATTAATTGTCCCCAGTAACATATCCAAAAACATAGCCAAACACTTCAAACAAAACCTACTTAACAGAACTCTGAAACATTCATATCTGATGCGTACTATTGAGCTCAAAAAGGTGTTGTGGTTAATGATTTAATCTTCTTCACCAGCAGAAGAGCTAAATGGAGGAGGGCTTTAGCCTCCATGCTCCAGATTAAGACATCTAGGAAAACACCACATCGCTTACGCATCTCCATTACAGCCTCTCCATTATTCATGGCCGAAGCAACCATCCCCCTCTACAGCAATGGAAAAATTCTTATCTAATCATCGGAACGGAATCTAGAGTGGTTTGATGATATCTTCTTGTGGATCAGAAACACTGTGTAGAACAATGTCCCCACTGCCTCTTTAAGTAAAAGATGCTCCTCTCGCTCTCTGATTGAAACACAGGCCTCACACAGTGCCTCCCCTACACTATCACTCATGTCTCACCTCAACCTTTCTCTCTGTTCCAACTCTGGAACAGTTGATGTTGCTCACAGATCACCTATTCCCAGTGATGAATCTTCCCCTCCCCATTCTACACTTACATGATCCACTCCTTCCCATAGTGTATAGTAGGGTAAGTGCTAAAACCTACTGCCTGAGAGCTGTATACAGTCCTAACATGGAGATTCTCACGTCCATGAATCACCAGAGTTCAAGCTATGATACCTCCAACCCCTTCCCAGCTTCATCCCCAGGGTCAACTCACTTGACTACTTTGACCTGCAACTTGCTGTCAGCGACCCCCAGACAACACATGGGGCCTGTCGCGGGCATGTGTTGGAGACTTAACCTTCCTTTTTTCCAATCTTTATCTCTAGCATTCCCGTTATTACCCACCAACTCCTACCACTGCCAATATCAGATCCCTCTCCTCCTATGACACCACCGGTGTGCATACCACTAACTCCATGTCTGTGGGATCACATACCCCCTCCAGCTCTAGGCCACACTACAATCCTATCGGTATTACTTACCATCATTCCTTGGAGGATAAACTTGTTGAACTTAAGCAAGACCTTCTCCCACTTAAAGCTGATCTCCAGAACCTTATTCACATTACTTTGAACCTCCAGAAGCATTGGATTTCCAACATGACTGCTTGGAATAACAGCACCCCACAAATTAAACACTATTCCCCACCCTCTAGGGGTAGTATGAATCACCCAGGGCACGAGGCATCGATCTCTGAGATTGTACCTTACTTACATGCTATTTATCTGATGTAGACATTCATTCCCTCTTGTCATCTTTCTCTACTGCTCATAACTTCTCATCTTCCTCGCCACTAACTACCCAGACCACTCCTTCCAATCCTCTCAGAGGACCCACCCTCAACCATAGAACGATCCATCAGCACAATCTATGACATGTCCCCACAACACACTCAGAGTCACTAGTAACCAAATCTCATATCAAGTCTATGCTTCTTAATTGCAGGTCACCGGTAAAACATGTAGCTGATATCATCTATATTATCCTCGCACAAGATCATGATCTCCTAATCTTAACAGAAATGTGGCTCACTGACACCTCTTCACTCATTCTGGACATCCTAGTTCCCCCCAACTATGACATTATCAGATTGCATAGCTCTGGAAGAGTTGGTGGCAGCATAGCATACATCTACCATTCCCTGCTCACCTTGAAACTTGTACAAATGGCCCCTATACCCTCTTGCAAATACATAGGTATTGAAATATGGAACAATGACAAGATGGGGGTTCACACTCCACACAATTTACCACCCCTGAGAAATAACGTACCCTTCCTTGAACAAACAATGGAGACCCTCTCCTCTAACTCCGACTTAAATACCAACCTAATCTTCTTTGGGGATTTCAATATTCACAAAAAATGACTTAAATGACCCCTTACTGAACATCTTCAAGGCCTTCCTTTCTGACCTCAACCTGACCGAGTCATGTAATGGCCCAACTCAAATCAAAGGCTCCACCCTTGAACTAATCATCGCCAAGGATAATGTCATACAAATGGATTCCATATCTCCCTGGGATTGGTCAGATCACTATCTCATCTCCTTCCCCATCTTGGAAGAGATGCTGATTAGACTGGGCCAACCTATTAAACCCAGACAATGGTCTCGATACTCGATAACATTAATCTATTCATTCTAACTACTACCAGCAACAAACTCCTTCCTCCTCCCACAAACATGACGAGTATAAACGAGCTTACCGATCAGTGCTTCCAAACCATGTCTGACATACTTGACATGATTGACCTGTAGTAATTGAAAAGAATAACCAGTAGACACACCCAACCCTGATTCAATGGCAACCTTAATGAGGTAAAGTGTGTGAGATTCACCGAGAGATCTTGGAGACGTTCGCCCTTCATTGCTTACCTCAAGCACTTGAGGTCGACTGGAAGCACCTATAATAAACTTATCTGAAACTCAAAAGCAGAATATTTTGTGCAACTGGACAATGCCAAAAACAGACCCATAACATTTTTTGAAATCGTCAAACAACAAACAGTCTGCAAATCTAACAACCAGTCAATGGATCATGGGTCATGGTCAAGTGGTGATGACATCTTTACATATTTCTTTCAGAAGACTATTAAAATTGAATCATGACTGCAACTTGTCTCCCAGCATCTACTAAACCAGGTTCAGCCCAGTCTCCTTCCAGTGCAACGCTTGGGGAGTACCTCTCATACTGGTTACACTACCCAAACAAATGCTACTTAGAATTCCTTCAAACTCCTTGATGAAGCAGACATACTGAAAACATTAATATCTGTAAATCCCTCTAATCACTTCAATGATCCTCTGCCCGCCCAGCTCATCCAAGAGCTGAGTTCTTGCATTCTCCCCCTTTGAACTAAGACTGTCAATTGTCATTGCAGCACTCTCTCTCATGGCTTGATTTCTGAATTCTTAAAGATTGTCAGGTTGGCCAATCCTTAAAAAACAAATGGAGACTTGTTTGACCTTAATAATTTCCTTCCAATTACCCACATCCCAACACTAGCAAAGTTACTTGAGAAATGTGTGCACCTGCAACTCTGCAAACACATTGAGGAGTTTTAGCTTTTGACTATTGCTAATCTGACTTTACATCGGGTCACAGCACTGAAACGGCTCTTACACATATTGTTGATGATGCCCTGAGATTGGTTGATCAGTATGAGGATTGCCTGCTTATTCTACTGGATCTCTCCTCTGCGTTCAATACGGTCAATCATGACAACATGATCAACTTTCTGGAGAATAGGATGGATTTATTTGGTTCTATTCTAAATTGGTTTGCTTCATTCCTACATAACAGAGCTCAAAGAATCAAAGTTAATCAAACTTTTCCTGACATGACTTCAGTCTCAAGGTTCCACCCTCTCCCCCTAGTTATTCAACTTGTTCATGGAGCCCCTCACCCAAATGATGAAGCTTTCAAACATTCATTACCACTTGTAAGCTGATTACACATACCCGGAAATCTCCTCTCCTGAAGATATTAAAACTCTCAACCACACCCTGCTGAAACCCCAACAATGGCTAACCCGCAATAACCTTTTGCTCTATGCACTATAAACTGAATTCCTCTTGATCGTCCCCCACAATAACTCTTCCCCATAGAAGAATTTCTCAAACAACTTACTTCTCTCAATTGTGCCCTGCATGTTATTGACTGTACTAGATCACTTGGTATAATTGTGCATAAATACCTGAATATACTAAATCATATCAGTGCTACCACCAGGGGAGCCAATTACCATCTAAGCACAATAAGAAAAAACAAACCTTTCTTTCCAATGGATGACTTTCAGCTAGCAGTGCCACCCCTAGTCATCTTCTGATAAGTCTATGGGAGTGCTACTCTTGCAGGGTTACCCAAGACAATGCTTGTGCTGCTAAAAGTCACTTTGAACTCAGCAGCGAGGCTCATCATGGGTTTCAGAAGATCTGCTCACATTACACCAGACCTAAAACAGCTAAAACGTCTCCCGTTCGAAGCAAGGATACAGCTGAAGATACCTTGCATGTGACACAAGGTTCTTCACCACAACACTTCCGTCTACTTGTCCAAAAAGACTAGGTCTGTTTGGTGGTAGACGTTCCTTAAGAAACACCAACTTCCTACTGTTGAAGCCACAGAAGTTCAACAGAAAGAAAACTTAAAACTGCTTCTTCTCCAGTCTAGCCCCAAGAATTTGGAATGTACTGCCTCCTGAAACCAGGCCAAACCCCTCTGAATCTTCTTAAAAAAAGAATTAAAAATGCTTCTGTTGAATGTATTTCTTAACTAGTAACCCTTGAAGTTCACTCATTGGGACTATTTTCCTGTGGACACCACCGGAGCCTGAATTTGCAAGGCTGATTAATATATTATATTTTGCAATGCCATTTTACTTATTCTTGCTTCATTCCCTTTTATGTTTGACTTATCTAATTTATGTAGAGTGTGCCTATTTTCCCTTTATGTATGACTGGTCTGCTTTATTTTCAGTGCTCCGATACCCCTACGGGTCATGTTTGTGCTATATAAAACTCCTCAAATAAAATAAAACTATTTGTGGAAGAATCAACATTTTCTGGAACAACATTTTCATTCATGTCTGAAGAACAACTTGCTTGGAATTTGGACATATAAGAACCATGTACAACAACCCATCTCATATTCCAAAGTCTTCCATAAGCAGGTTTCATTGCATTTTTGAAAACTTTAACAATTCTTGGCATGTTTGTGAACTTAGACCATTGTGCACAACCTTCAGATGCCTTTATTTTAGCCGAGTAACCTGCTTTGACCTGCACAACTTAAACACTGTTTTTTGTATCAAAATGTTCCCTTCTTTTGTTTTGCATCCCAACCTCATGATCTCTCCAACTGCCAACACCATTGAATTTCACTCTTTTGTCCCAATTCATCCAAGCAGGACATAACATGGTATTAAGAGATCTCCCGTTTAAAACCTTGAATGGAGTTTCCCTGGTAGAAAGATGAAGAGACGTGGAAAGCAGTAATTCTCATTTGTAACTCCATTTTCCAATTCAAGAAAGTTGATCTGGCCAACTGAATGCTCTACTTTAATGTTTACAATACATACAGAGCTTTTCTTGTGATATATACCACACAATTCATAATGTTCTCTTATCTTGTTGGAACAAATGTGTGGGCCATTGTCTGAAAGAATGTATTTTGGAAAGCTCGCCCTCTCAAACACCTATTCAAAAAACAAAATAACACTTGATGATGAAATATCATGAATACAAGTCCATTAAAACCAACAGATAAGGTATCTAATGTTCATCTTTGAATAGCCCAACTATGTGTATGGGAACCACTTCCCAAGGATGATTAAGTACTTTCCTGCAAACCTTTGGCATTTGGCAGGAAGTTAGAATCTTGTCACTACTCACGCATTCCACACACTCTCTGACAGTCTGCTCAACTTCCAAGTCCATCCCTGGTCACCAAGATTAGCTTTCTAACTTGCTTTTATCTGCACAATTACTAGATGCCCCACATAAGATTGTGCTATAAGTCTGCTCCATAACCTTAAAGAAGGAGCTAACCTCGTTCCTCAATAGCATCCCTCTATCCACAGACAGCTCATCTTTCAGTAAACACCAAAGCTTTCCAACCTTGTTGAATTCATTAGCTTGAAAACCTTTATAACTTCCAACAGTGGTACATCCTTTTCTACATAACGTCTCAATTCCTCCTCAGACACAATTCCCAGGGTTATTTCACATACAACAATTTCTTCCTCAACAAATTCATTATAGACTTCATATTGATTTGTCTCAGGTACCAATTGATTAGACAATCCACACCCAAGTACATATCCAACCTTAAAAATGAACTGTTGCAGGGCAACCACCCATCTTCTAATCCTAACTGAAATAAAATCCAAACCTTTTCTCGTGAAAGATTCTATAACATACTCATGGTCAGTGCAAACTTTAAATCTCATACCACACACAAAGGTTTGAGATTGTCTCAAAGCCTTAAAGATAGCCAATTCCTTTCTTTTGATCACAAAACAATTTTCTTCAGTATCAAGTAAGCATGTAAGTGGACAGGCAATCAAACACTCTTTACCTTCCCTGTTTTGCATTAAACCAGCACCCAAAGCTTTTGAGATAGAAACTGTAATAATAGATGTCTTCTCACCGAGCACATAGGCTTGCAAATTTGGAGCTTGTTCCAACTTGAATGAATGTGCTGAACTCATATTGGTCCATCAAACACCATACAATCATTTTTTCTTTTAAGCAGTCCTCTTAAATGTACTTATTTATCTGCAGAATTCTGTATACATCTGCTGTAATTTTCAACCATCCCTTTAAAGTAACCTAACTCTTCTGTGGATTCAGATTCATTCAACTTCAGTATAGTGTCAATGAGTTCACCCATCACTGTAATACCTTCTCCAGAAACATGATGTCCTAAATAACTAACATCCTGACCACAGAACTGATACTTTTCTTTCCTTAGTGTCATACTTGCCTTCATAAGTCTTCACAGAACCAAACGTACTCTTGCATCATGTTTACCCATGGTATTCCTGAACATCAACATACCATTCTGATAAATTCGTACACCATTCACACACTTCAAAATCCATGTCCTTATCTGCTGGAAAATGGAAACGGCCGAAACAAGACCAAAAGGCAATCTTTAGAATTTAAATACCCGCATAGGAGTAATGAAGGCAGTCATTTTTGAGAACTGTAGTCTAACTCCACTTGATATTATGCTACTTTTAGACCCAGTGTGGTAAAATATTTTGCCCCACCCAAAGAGGATATTATTTCTGCAATATTATGGAGTGGAAATCTATCTACCACAACCTCATTGTTCATTGATAATAAATCAACACATAGTCAAATTCCTCTATTAACCTTCTTAGCCACAACTATGGGAGGTAACCATTCAATGGCCTCACCAGGTTAAATAACACCCATATCCATCAATTTTCTCAATTCTCTGCTTCTTGTGAGCTCAACAGAATTCCTCTCATCCTAACTGCAACCTTGCCAGCTTAGAATAATGTTTATAACTCCTTATACAACTCAACTATTTAGTAAACAGTTTGGGATATTCTAACACATAACCTACAATATGTGGATTTATAATCTAAATCTGAACCTAGTGGTTAGCATTTGGGTTCAATGTAACTCCCAATGATCACTGATGTACCCAACCTATCAATGCATAACCCTTCATTGAGGTATAAATGTTACAATTCATATATTCAATGCCCAACTCTATACAAACATTGAAATAACTCAACATCTTTATCAGTCGTCAACCATACTCCCCCAGGGAAAATATCCATAGTACTCAACGTATTCATTTTCTCAAAAAACTTCTCATACGTTTTTTTAGAAATAATTATCAGATTAGTGCAAGAATCAAATACAATGAGTAAGTCTACCCCATCACTTTCATAATGTTGCCAGGATGATCATTGTGATTGTTAGACCTGTCTGCTTCTGAGAGTCCCCTCACACCATGATTTATTTTGTTCCTCCGTGCCTCCTAAAATTTGTCGCTTTTTATTTGTCTACCAGGACCTTTTTGTGTGTTGTCCCATGGGGTTAGATGCTCCTTGACGCTCAGTTGCTCACCAAGTTCCTGGCACCTATGTACAAGGCGCCTGACGGAAACGGTGGCATTACACACTGAGGTTGTCAACCCTAAAATGGTGGACACCATTGTCCCCTATGAGAGTGACTCCCATTGGAGTCCTTCTGACCTCTGACCCTTTGGAGGTTTTGGCGCACTTTGTGTAACCTGCAAACCTGACAGGAATCCCCTCAGAAGTTACAAGTACACAAAATGGCTGCCTTAGGAAGCCCAGTATGGTGGCTCCTAATGACCAAAAAGACACCTTGGAAGGGCCATGTCATTGACACAGCCAGGGAAGGTTCTAGAACCTTCTGGCTCGTGCTGGCACCCCAGGGCACTGGCTATAAAAGGCCCAGTCCCTGGCGGCCATGATGAGAAAAAGTGGAGAAGAGAAGAAACATAGAAGAGGACTTGACACCAGATTGACACCTGCCCTGTTCCCCCCCCTGAGGCAGCTGATAGCGCAGGCAGGCAGAAGTACAGCCGAGGTTGTTGGCGTGGACCCTGACTGGCGTTCCAGTCAGAAGCGCGAGCAGTGACCTCTCGCCTTCAGCGCCTGGCCAGCGAGTGCCCAATTGCCCCTCAGAGACTTTGGCCATAGTTAGAGCCTCCCCGCCTCCCCCAGTGGTGAGATCGCGACTGCGACCCTTGACAGGGCCCCTTCAACTTAAGTGCCTCCTGGCGGGCGTTTGGACGTCTCCGAACCCACCGCCGTCGAAGCGCTGATCGTGGACAGAAGGTGAGGTGCTGCGCTGGGGCGGGGAAAGGCTGGCCTTCATTTGGGCGAGAGTACCGTCTCTGCCCTGCCCGAGTGACTTGGGGACTGTTGTTGTGGGCGGGAGCCCCCCCCGTGAGTGAGATCGGAGGGAGGATCGCGGAGCCCCTGGGACCCCCCTTCGCCCTTGGGAGAAGGGCCATACCGACTGGAGCGCTTACCGGCGCAGCTAAAGTGAGGTGGGACCGTCTCTTCCCCTGAAGTTGCCGCATTGTTCCGGGACTGAGGTGCGGCTCCAATTTTGAACTGTGCGCGCAGGTAGTTTGACCCCTCCGGCAGCCCGTTCAACGGTCTGAGGACTCGTGAATTGAAGCTGCCTTCGGAGACCCCGCCTGCGTTGACAGAAGCGCACAGACTCCTCCGGCCTCAGTAGTATTAAACCGGCTGGCCGCGGAGTGTAATTGCCGTAGTCATTGTATGTCTTTATCTTCCAGATACACGCGCAATATGCTTAAGTGCAACTAAAGGATTATCACGAGTATCTTGTGCCCAGAGAGCCCGAACCCTTGAACACTTCAAAAACTGTAAGAGCGCGCATTCCGCATTAAATGGCAATCTAAATGTGTTTACCCTGAAAGTGATTAATTGGTGGCAGCGATACCAGTATGACCCTGAGATATTTATGTGAAACGATCGGTATCTAACTTGCTATGCAACTGTGATGTTTTGCTGATATTTATTCCAGTCATTGCTGATATTTATTCCAAATGTATTGAATCCTGATATTTATCCAGTATATTTATTTATTAGAGTCCAACCATTTATTCCTACGCAACCAGTACACAGGTAATCAAACCCATGTAAGAAAGGTGAATGTGATTAACTAATTGAACTTCTTCCAACCCAGAGAACTTTTACATAAACGAAACGTATTTATCTATAACAGTGGTGTGGTGTCCTTCTTTTTATGTGGTGTGCAGGGAGTTATTATTTGGTCATAGCCGGCTTAACACAACAGCCTTCTACCGCCTTGTCACTCGAGCCAAGCTACCCCCCTTTGTGCTGGGCTTGCCCATCGCAGGTCCAACAGTGATAAACTTTAATTTAATTTAATTTGAGAATTTTCATTTACTTCTCTTTTGTTCTTTCTGAATGTTGTGCCAGCAACGTTTGGAAAAAGTAAATTTTTTCCACAGTCATTACAATATACATTCAAAGCAGGGTAATAACTAGAATTAGCCATATGACTTTGTCTGCCACATCTGAGGCATTCTCCTTAAAACCTAGTACAACCATCCATTGCAACATTTTTGCATTTTACTTCACAGACATCCTAATCCACTTTCTCAAGTTGAATAACATGTTTCTATTTAGAACTGCTTTACTCAGAGACATATTTAAGCATATGTTCCTCTCTTTTTGCTACCACAATTACCTCCTCCAAGGATGGCTCAACTTTTAGCCACAAATCTTCTCTTATCACTCCCACATCTCCAAAAAATTGATCTCTTATTCGTTCTTCAATACTAGCCCCAAATTAACAGTTAGCTACTAGAATATGACACTTTACAGCACATGTGTTCCAACGCGTGTCATTATAACACATTTTTTACATCGCAAAATCCATTACAGCGCATGTCTAACTCCGCCGTTACTTTCGTGAATGCGTTGTAATGGATTATGCAATGTAATGGCATGCGTTGTAATGGATTTCACGTTGTAAAACATTCGTTGTAATGACATGCATTGTAATGCATGCGTTGTAAACAATGTTTCCCATCCCAAATTATTCCAATGGGTGAGCCACGCTAGTTTCCGAATCCTCCCGAGACTTGCCCTTGGTTTATAGTAGTAGACACTGCTCCAGTGGCAAATCCCAGAGGTTGGGAGGGAGAGAGCCTGTAGAGTCAAAGATGCTGTGGCTCATCTCCTCAAAAGCAACATTGGAGCAGGCATTCACACCAGTCTGATGAATAGTACGAGTAGATATGGTACCTATAAACAAACAAATAATAAGGCTTTAGTGTAGTATTAACTTTATCTCTTGAGGTATCACCTCAAGAAAGCTTTTCAAATGTCAACCAACCTTTAGTTTTGTTGTTGTTTTGTTTTCATTTAGATTGTCAGTAGAGTCCCCTTCATCAAAGTTTTCAAAACTGTAGGTGTATGATCTCAGCATCAAACCCACAAGCAAATTTGGACGGGTTTAGCTTCACCTAAATCCTGTCTGGCACAGCCCAGCCAATAGTATGTACAAGTTGAGCAAAAACACTGGTTACCTTTGTTTGCAGCACAATGTCGCGACAGAACTCTGAAAGTAGTAAAATCAAGTCTGTCAACTCATTTCTCCTTTTCTTCTTGTTCTTTTTTCCATCCAGGTGCGAGGCTAATGTGGGACGTTCTTTGTGGTGAGGTTGAATCAGGAAGATCATGGGAGCTTTCAGGACAGAGTTGTGGAAGTTGGGAAACCGGTAAGTGGCAGGGGAAGAGGCTAAACGAAGGGGAGGAGTGTGGACGTTCTTTAAATAAGACTGCTTCAGAATGTTCATAAAGGTCAAATTCTAATTGTTTACAACAAGGAACAGGTGCAGATTATGAACTTGATAAGGCTGCCCCCTAGAAGGTTATCTGGAATGTTCACAAAGGTCGCAATCTAATTGCTTATAGCAAGGAACAGGTGCACATTATAAATTTGATGAAGATGTGTTCTGGAAGGTGCTTTTATATTGTTCACAAAGGTCATGATCTAATTGGTTATACCAAGGAATAGGTGCAGATGATTAATTTGATCAGGCTGTCTTCTAGAAGGTGTTTTAGAATGTTCACATAGGTCGCATTCTAATTGCTTATAGCAAGGAACAGGTGCAGGGGATCAATTTGATGAGAGCTGTCTTCCAGTTGCTTGATGCTTATTCTGGTGGGTTTTCTGTGGTGCCTGAAAACTGACCTTGCATCTGCATGGTAACACATATGTAAAATCTATTAAACCTTTTCAAACATACAAGAATACACCAGCTGCAGCTAGCTATTACCAAGAGCATGTCAGGGTACAAGAAGTTTGCTCATTCATAAGTGTTGGGAGAAATGATAGGACTCGTGCTGGTATATTGTGATCATCAAGAGAGGTGAGCTGTGGCAGGGATCCTGACTATTACCTTGTTCTCTTGGTCCAAAACGATATTGTTCCATTATTGTACTAACCCCTGTTAGGTAATGGTATTCAAGTTTCAAAAAACAAATCTCATATTTGTTAAAATTTCATTGTTCTTTAGTACCTACTTCAGGGAATGTTTCTAAAACATCTTGCCCTTCTCCACCTAGGCAACGCATCAGGCAGGAATATCTGCATTTAGCTCTCAGATGCGTTACACAAATTCTTGCATAATGTCCAAACATTTTATTCCACTTGCTTTATCTTATAGGTGGTTCACCAGGACTACTGAAAAAGAAAGGTGAAGGAGTGTCGTTCTGTATGTTTATACTATACAAAATTAATAAATCATTCTATAATGCTCTAAAACACAACAACTATTATGAGATGACATGCAGTGAACTGTCATCCTTTATAACCTTGAATAACAGAACCTTTATGTGCAGCCTCAAAAAGTCTGAATATTACTCAATGTATTGAATTTGTTGTGACAGACACCCTAACGTACCAAAACAGTGTTGCTGTCGCTGGAAAAAGTTAGGCTGTAGAAGTTGTATATTACACTGCTCATAACAAGTTGCAAGACTGTGACTGTTCTTGTTTTGACCTCTGAGACCTCTCAATTGTTATCAAGTCACATAAGATGCACTCTTCTCCTTCTTAGCAACAGAGGTATGTTTAAGTAGGTGTGCCTATCTGTGGTATCTTTATACTTGGTATGCAGAGTTATTAAGTATACAGAATGGTTATATATGTGTGTTTTGAGAATGTAGACTGTAGCTATGGAACGAACTGGCGGAGTCAGTTGCAAGCTGGCTGATGTGATGGTTGGGACGTTTCGTGTATCCTGCTGAACTTCTTCAAAACTCATTTGTGTTTCAACAACCCTGAGTGTGGTAATCTTCATCACATTGGCAATGACTTTGAAACAGATCATTTGAAAACCCATACCTAGGTCCAGTCAGAAGAGGAAAAGAAGAAAGAAACCTGCAGAATATGGAAATCAAATTTAAGGTGCTATTGAATCTTTTTGGTCTACCTCTTATGCTTACTAGGTGTTTTTTGTAACCCTGGGCGTAGTTTGCATAGTAGCGCTACGCATAGCTACGTGAAGTGCACTTTGCACTACGCAAGCTACGCGTAGCTACGCGAGCTACGTAGTGCAGTAGGGAAAATGCTGTTTGCACTGATTGCACAGTGCCGGATGCTTGTCCCCACTATGCAATCATTGCAAACGACAAGCGGTCGTTTTCTGCCGCTCGATTAGATTTGTCCTCGAGCGGCAGTTTTCTCAACGCGGACAGGTAGTTTCTCATCGTGAGCAGTCGCGAGCATACGCGACCACTCGCAATGAGAAACCTGACCTCCCCGCATTGAGAATCTCGCTGAAAGGTTTATTTTCCACGCTCGCGATCGGCAACTTGATGTTGCTGATCGCGAACAAGGAAAAAGTCTCGCCGGGATGTCATTTTGCTCGCTCGCGGTCGCCAACTTGACGTTGAGGACCGTGAGCAAGCAAAAAATGCACGCTACGCTACGCCACGCTACGTGTTTTTGCACTGTGCTATGTGCAATTCGCATAGGGCGTAGTTGCACAAACTACGCGAGCATACCATAGTCCTACGCCGAGGGTTAGTTTTTTGTAATATTTCGCCTTTCACTAACTTTCCTCCTGGTTAGCACCCACTCAGCGCCCACTCTGTGTACCAGAAGCAGCGCAAGGATGTGGGGAGAGTGCTTCAGATGGAGCATGAGACAGCCGCACGAGCAAGGGTGGCAACCATGCATAGCGTGTGCACTTCTACCTTGGATCATTGAGGGAACCAAGCATAGCGCATGCACTCGTATCTTGGATCATGCCAGCCGACTGTTGTGTGCGCTATTCACAGCAGCGCTTATTTACGCTTGAAGATTTTATGTCTCACTGTGTGCGCTACACGTCTTGCAGCAGCATTCTCTGATTCATGGGGATCCAAACATCATGCCACCCAAGCAGCCCACAAAGGGTTATTGACATACAGGGCCAGTTTTAACACTGGTGGCGCCCTGTGTGACAATGTTTGTTGGTGCCCCCCCCAAATGACCACCTCTGCCACGGGTTCCCTCACTAGCACCCTTTAACAGTGCCCCTCAAGTCTCCATATCCACTGTCTCTCAGATTCATTTAGTTTTATAGCACCACTCATACCAGTGTAAGGTGTTAGAGCACTTTACTTCACAAACACATTACAAAGAGAGAATCATATGTGTGTGAATCAGTGTATAGGAAATGTTACATCAGACAGGACTACAAGGTGTAGTGTAGGAGTGACATGTCAGTGATACTGGTAGGCAATATAGTTTAAGAGTCCTTATTCTGGAAAAGCACAAATTCAGAATTTAAAACGTAACATCATTGTTAGGGGTTCTCTTTAATAATAAGAATTGTTTTCTTCCCAAATAAACCCTTTGGGAATATTAGGATAATGAAAGACTTTGCAAAATAAACATATAGCTCTCACATATACCTTGCAGTTTGCATGGAGCTCTTTGATGACAGTTTAATAGCTCAATGTTCTTTATTAGGATTTTGACTTACACACTACAGATAACAAAAATAACTCTTTTATGGAAGCAGTAACCCACTGACCTATTTATAGTAAATGCACTTTGTGATCTGCATGGTACATGTTCTTAGCAGCAGGCATTTTAACCCTCTGAGCTACCTTTCCATGAGTCAAAACATTCACAAGTTATCTTGACATTTTAATTGATGCCTGAAAATTGCTGGATGAGAGAAGTTGGGCTGGTATATGCTGTCCACTAGTTATAGTTGGCACCCTGCACCAGTGCAAACAAACGCTTATTGATGATAGGTTAAAGACAACCTTTATTGAAAGATATCTTAGTGGTAGCTATGGAGAGAAGCCTTCAAGCTAAGTCTAGAAGGAATGTAAAGCAGCTTGTTTTACCAGTCTATAATCTCTTGAATGGCTAAATGAAAGACAACCACACCTGGTATATATAAAATATATGTATTTATTTCTGAACACACCCTCCTAGTCTCTTTATGAGGCTAGTGGTCAAAACACATAAGTTACACTTCAAATATCACAGTAATAAGCACAAATACACATCAGGCCCTAGGGGCGAGCCAAACCATATATTTAAATAGTGGTATAAGAGCCACACCTTAACTAGACACAAGGCCTAGAGCCTGTAAAATCACTGGGACCCCAAGGAACCACCCAAGGTAGTGACACAGGGGACCCACGGGGGCCATGTCCAGTGTGAGAACACAGCCACGAGCTCCTGTTAGCTTCTATGGGGAAACTCGCGGTTAGATTTTGAAAGATTAGGGACACTTAGAAATGAGTCAGAACCAAACCCCTTTGGGACTTAGGAAGTTCTAGGGTCAACACCCACGGGAGCATCGGAGTACACGTGTTACCTCACCCAGGGAAGCCGGGTGCATAGGTGTCAAATGGTATTGGGCCGTGTCGTCGATTTCAATGGGATCTGGCAAAGAAGTGCTGCTGCCGGGAAGATGCGAAGTGTCCGAAGAGATCCAAGCCTGGATTGAAGTCAAGAAGGACCTGAAAGCAGAGGGGACAGAGTCTGGGTCACTTGCCAGTGACCAGGAGGACGATGGGCAGATGCCCACCGATATCGGTGATTTCAGGTGAAGAAGGTGAAGGTTGACTCTTCAGTCACGAGGACCAGGAGGTATCGAGGACAACCAGGAGCTGGATTCAAGCTGTGCCATGAAGGATGTCGAGTGCTGCAGCATCGGTGCCCGGATTAGACATAACAAGCCTTGGCAACAGCAACCCACGCAGAAAGGAGAAAGATGCTTTGGTGCAGACCAGAAAGGTCTGAGGGACTCACCACTTGGTGAGGAGTCAGGGCACGTCTGGAGAAACCAGGAAAGCCCAAGGAAATTCAAAGTTACCCACCAGTTGACAGACCAGGGATCGCGAAGGGACCTCAAGAAGAAACACAAAATGGCGGCCCACGGGTCACTCGGGGTGACTAGGCCAACAATCTTCGGTGGATTTTCTGCTGTAGGTGGGGGCTACAAGTAACCCCAAGCACGTCTTCAAGAGACGTCGAGAAGTCAATGCACTTGCAAAAGTGCACGGTGACCAGGAGTTCCGGTTCCAAGCTACTCACAAGGGCTGCGGGTCTCAGCTTTGCTGGAGACTTGTGTCGGTCTCTGAGATGTCTGGAAATCCTCTTCCTGGCCTGCAAATACTTCAGAGTTCGGCGAGAGTTTCGGAGATGCAGACAGGCAAATTGCTTTGTTGGTGCCTGCAAGCGGGGGAGTCACTCCTTGACCCCAAGGGAGATTTCTTCAGTCCTCTAGTCTTTAGTAGAGCATAGAAGTTCCAGGATTCAGCTTCAGAGTTTCCTCCAGGGATATCTAAAATTCTGCTTATAGGGGTCCCTTACTTATACCTAAGGAAGGGGTTGGACTAACTCTGGGGACCCACCTATGGGAGGGCTTGGGAAGAGGGGTGGCCACACCCATTTCCTTTGTCCAGTTTCATGCCAGAGCAGGGGCTGGAATCCCCTGAACCGGTTTGAGCTGGACTATGCACAGGGACACCAAATGTGCCCCCAGTGCAGGAATTCAAAGCACTCAGAGAGTGCTCCCACTCAGCCCCAAAACACACCATCCTATCTGAGAGGTGGTTACACCTCCCTGTGACAGGAAACCTATTTTCCAGTCCTCACCTGCCAGAGTTTCGGTCCGCAGCAGGAGGCCAGACCCGTGTCTGTGGCTGCAGCATCCATTTTGTGATGCCAGGGCTCTATTAGATTTTTACCGGGTATGCCATGTCTCTCCCTCTAGAAGGGTGGGATCATATCCTCACATCAATAACTGATGTGGAGGTATGATTCCAAGGTGTTTGACACCAAACATGACATGTTTCCGGGCAGCCAGTCCAAAGTTAGCATTAACCGTTTAAGATATAATGCACTTAAGAGTATATGGTCAGGCTGCACCACTGACAACCCCGGAGAAGAGATTCTGAAGGCTGCAGAGGGGCACAGCTCATGCCTGGGCACCCTCTCACATATAACCAAGCACCCTGCCTTCATGATTGATAAGGCCTGCCATACGGGTGACTGATAGGTTACCATGTGCAGTGATAGGTGAGGTATAGTGAACCTATACCTCAGTAAGGGATGCATGCACCACCTTACCCAGGCTGCAGTAGCAGAACTGTGGTGTCATTTTGGAGGGCAGGGTGGCACAATACATGCTTCAGCCCCTGGTAGGCCTCTGGGGTACCTATGCCCTGGGTACATAGTATACCATATACTAGGGACTTATAAGGCCACCTCAGAATCCAATCTGGGATGTACCTAGTGTACATGGAATCAATTTATAAGAGAAAGCAGATAGGCTGGGGACCTGAATAGCCAGTTCGCAGCCAAACTAAGTCCAAAACCATCAAAACACCATTAAAAAAGTGGGGGCAACCATGTAGTCAGATTCCACCTTCCTACACTGGAGGCCCGAAACGCAGAAGCAGGTGCTTTTAAATTGTTAATATACTTGCAAAAATGACACCCCCAACCCAAGTCAGGGCCCGGTGCGGTGGCACCAATCGCACCGCCCTAGACCTGGCCCTGTTGACGTCAACCTGTGCACATTATTCACCTTGTGGCAGCGTTTCCTGATTAGCAAAGAGCCGCACTTCATGCCACTTCACACTAGTCACAAAGACCTGTTGAGGTCTAGCTGACGCATTGTGCCAACAGCTGATTGACTTCACAACCAGTTTTGCGAAGAGCAGGGAAATTGTGAATTTTATCAAGACCATCAAGCACTTCATCGCCTTTCATTGTGCTACCAATGCGCTCCACAAGTAGAACTGTGATCAGCTTCCTCAGATTTTCTCATACGGAAATTGATGTTCTAAGGACATACATTGTGTTTGCTGGGACATCTGAGGTGTTTAGCTGAGCTCTGGGATTTCTAGGTCTAATTGGACGCTGGGGTTATTGCAAAACTGGAGAAAAAACCTGTCTTGCAAAAATGTAATTTGTACACATATACAAATGTACTGAGTTTATATATTTACAAATAGTTATTTGCTATGGCGAAACTTCAAAAACTTGTGTTACAAGACTTTAACTCTTGCATCTTTACATATGCACTGATTAAATGTATATATACACTAGTTGCCATTCCCTGTCAAAGAAAACATTAAGCATGGTCATGCAGCATATCACACCACCACCATTTTTTCTATCTTCTCCAGAGTATTCTAACATCAGGTGGTCAAATTGGAAAAACTTTTTCACTCATTAGCACTTGTCTGTGGGTCCTCCTGGAGCGTGGAGAGGAAAACCTCTTTGCTTTTTTATGGTTTAGGCATTGAAGGCCAAGAGGTTTTCAAACACCTTCATGAAATTGAGGGTGGTGAAGCAGAGGGGTTGAATGAGTTCAAACTGTGCATAAAATACCTAGATAAACATTATTTTCCAAAAGTGAGTACAATGTTATTGCAGTATTACTCTGGGAGAAGATTACAAAATCCGCAGGAGTAGGTAGAGAATAATGCCACTGACCTCACAAACTGGGGGCCACATGAAAATATGACGGCTGTTTATAAGAGCACATCCAGGACCAGTTCATATTGGGATGCAACATAGAAAAAGTCAAGGATGAATTGTGGCAGAAAGATGACACAAACCTAGATGAGGTGTTGATAATTGCAAAAAAGATTGAACACTCCCTAGCTTGCGCAGATGTAATAAAAAAGGAAAATTGTCTTGCCCCATCAGAGTAGTTGCACAGTATACGTAAAGGGAAATATACATACACCTCAAAGAAGACATATAAAGGCAAGTTATTTAGTTGTGGCCTATTAGGTAATCTAGCCAGTGATAGGAGTTGTCCAGCTCTATCGGTCAAGGGTAGGGTCTGAGGCAAAGTAGGACATTTTGCCAAATGCTGCAAGTCTCAAAACAAAGCAAAATAAGGGAAGGAGGTTGTTTTGGATGATGAGTATGAGAATAAAGAATAGGGTATCACAAATCTGCCAAGCGCTAATTCCCATCCTGTGTAAGTAAAGATTTATTATATAAGCAAAACCAATCTGAGAATGAATTCCATCACAAAAATGCTTGTTCCAAATAGTTTGTAAAATGTTTGATATATAATATCGCATCAGAACAACCAAAACATGTTTCGAGAGACAGTTTCTTCTTCAGGGATGTTTTTTTTCTTTTTGTTTTCATAGTTTATGTTATATAGTCTGTTTTCAATCAGCTCAAGCATTTTTATCCATAACTGTAAAGATCATGTTTCCAAACTTCCCGTTCCCAACTCCTCCCACCTCCCAACCTCCCCACACCAGCTTCATCTGCCTACTATTTCCAAGGTACAGTGGGTATCTTCATGATGTCCGTCATTCTCTTGTAGCACAGGATCCAACCCTGTATTTCGGCCTCTAATTGGTTATCTCCAGTATGTTCATTTTCTCCCTGGGTGTGTCTTGGGACCTGACTCTGCCCCCGACTTACATCTTGTTGTGTATGTAAGGTTGTTTCTACTACTTCTTGATCCATCAGCCCCCAGGCCTGGAGTACCTCTGGTAGTTTATCATCCCTCCTAGTTTTTCTCATGTGCTCCTCCTCTGCCATTGCCTATTCCTTGAGTTCTGCCCTCTACTTATCTATTGCTGGGCCTGATGAGGATATCCAATGTATAGCTATTCATCTCTTGGCTACGGTAAGTCCTAGCATCAGGAAGCTCCTGCTAGTTTTATGTTTAGAGTTCCTGGGTAGCAGTCGGAGGAAACATTTCCATATTTCCAAAGGTGCTTCCCACCTTATCACCTCTTGGACCTGTTACAGTATTTGTATCCAGTAGTCCTATATTACAGGGCAATACCAGACCATATGTACGAAATCGGCCTCTTGGTGGAGGCACCTGGGGCATCTTGGGTCCTGTGCTGCATTAATAGCGTGCAGTCATCTAGGGGAAAGGTAAGTCATATGCACAATGTTGTATTGTATCTGTCGAAATCTGGCGCTTATTGAAACTTTATGGACCTCCTTGTGTATTTTGGTCCATTCGCCAGCAGTCAATGGCTCTGCGCTGGCATTTTGCCATTTCTCTTCTATCTTGAGAGGCTTACGGTTTTTTGTCCGCCCATAATGCCCTGTATAAGTGTGTTACAAATTTCTGCTCCCCTACCATTGTTATCATAGTGGGTAGTGTTTGCGAGTGTTCAGGCGTTTCCGAGAATGTCGGCCATAGTTGCTAGGCTGTAGCTGCCATCTTTGCAGACTGCAAAAACTATCCTTCGCCCAAAGCAATCACCTCCCTTGTGTCCTGATACGACATGAATCTGTCCACAGGGTATAAGTCTGCCAACATTAGGCATCCTCCCTCCTTCCACTTCTTCACCGACATCGTCTGTGCTATTTGGGCAAACTGCGGGATACTCCAGACATCCATATCTAGGGCATAGGGTACCCTCCTGAGGACTGTTCTCACTGCCTTGCCCCATATCTTAGTAGCTAGTCATATTAGTGGTGGGAGTGAAGCTTGTATTCCTCCACCTTTCATCAACAGGGCCCCCAGTTGCTGTTGCCCATATGTGCCTGCAAGTAGGGTTCTCTCCCAGGAGGGGTCTGTGTCTAGCCACTGTATTGCATGCTGCAATTGGGATGTCAGGTAGTAGAGCTCCAGATCTGGGATGTCCAGTCCCCCTTTACCCCACTGCTGTTTTAGTATGTCTAATGCTACTCTGCTATGCTTCCCCTTCCACAGCAATCTTATTAACAAGGCATCCAATTCCTTAAAAACCATGGGCCAGATGTATGACCATTTGCTTTTGTGACTCGCAAATTGCGAAACATTGTGAGTCGCAATTTGCGGGTCATAAAAGCAAATGTTTTTAGCAATTCCCTAATGGGGTCACAAAAAGCAGGCTCATAAATATTAATGAGCCACTCGCAATTTGCAACCCCATTGGGAATGGCTGGCCCTCCCAGGGATGGTGGCCTGCTGGGCTCAGCAGACCTCCATGTTTGGGACTGCTTTTAAATAAAGCAGTTTTTTTTAAAATGCAGCCCGTTTTCCTTAAAGGAAAATGGGCTGCATTTTAAAAAAAAACACGTTTTTGTTTAATTTTTTAAGGGCCTTCCCGTTTGAGAATGCTTTACCACCTATTTGAAGTAGGTGGTAAATTGCGACTGTTTTGCGACCGCAAATTGCAGACACAAAACAGTCATACATAGGGCTCAGACTCGGTATTAGGAAGGGACACCCTTGAAACGCCTCTTTTTATTAGTGACTCGCTAATTAGGGTTTGTACATAGCCCTTAGGTATTTTTGCACGTGCAAACGGGTCGCAAACCTGTTTGCGCATGCAAAAATACTTCATACATCTGTCCCCATACGTGGTATCTCATAGAAGGACCCCAGAATCAATCACGTAGAGGCATCTAGGGAGGACTACCATCTTGATCAGGGCTACTTTGCCCATCAGGGACAGTTTCAGTGTGTTCCAGAACTTTAAGTTCCCTTGAATTCCCTTTACTACCTTGCCCATATTTAATTCATAGAAACGGTCCTCTTCCCTGGTGATCTGTATGCCAACATACCGAACACTTTCCATTTCCCTGGGGAGCTCAAGACGTGGAAGCTGGGATGCCCTGAGTCCCCACACTCTACCTTCGGGAATGCGTGAATTAGCACTGGGATAGAGAGTGTCAGTCGGTTCAGGTATACCAGGGCGTCATCCACAAAGAATGACACTACGTGCTTCTGTTCACCGACTTTTATACCCTGTCCCTTCAGTCGTGTTCTAAGTTGGCATGCCAGAGGCTCTATTGCTATGGCAAATATCAGCGGAGACAGCGGGCAGCCCTGTCGTGTCTCTCTTTGGAATAGTGTACTTCCAGACACGCATCTCCCTACACGGATCCTAGCCGTTGGTTTTTTATATAACAGTTGTACCCACTTAATGAACTGGGGACCCAATCCCATTTTCTCCAGCACTAGCCAAATATATTCCCCTCTGAGAGAATAGAATGCTTGCTCGATATACAGAAAGGTCAGTGCGCATTCATGTGTGTCCGTGCCCAGGGACTACATAACGTGTGCAAGTCGTTGGATATTCCCAAGGGTATTCCTGCAGGGTATAAACCCTTTCTGGTCATCATGTATAAGTTTGGGGGAGGAACGGTAGCAATCTACTAACCAGGACGTGGCTTAAGAGTTTAATGTCCACATTCAACATTAACAGTGGCCTTTATGAGTTTGGTACCGTTGGGTCCTTCCCAGGTTTAGGGCCTACCACTATAAGTGCTTCTTGCATTGTACCTGGCAACTCCTTCTTCTCCCGTGCCTCTTTTAAAACCTCTAACATTCTATCTACTACCAGTCCAGGGTATTGCTTATAAAATTCGGCAGTAAGGCCATCCGTGCCCGTGGATTATGGTGTGTTCAAATGTGTAATTGCGGCTTTTAACTCTTCTTTAGTTATTTGTGTGCCAAAGGCCTCTTGGGCTTCCTGGTCCAAACTTGGTAGTTCTACTCCTCTTAAGTAGGTCTCTATATTAAGGGTGTGTGCGATATTTGGGGGTTCCGTACATACCTCAGCAAGATGTTTCATGAAAACTGCATTAATTTCGTATTGGGTATAGACCATGTTATCCTGTCTGTCCCGTATCGCTAGAACAGGCTTAGGTTGTGTTTCAGTTTTAATCAGGCGTGCCAGTAAGCGGCCAGTTTAATCATCCTCCGTAGTCCAACGCCGTCTACTGATATTTCAATTGTACTTGTCCAGCCTATCCCACAGTTCCCCTACCTTCTGATGTTGGTCCAACTGGCTCTGGGGGCCCTCCTCAGAAGTGGGAGCACTGCCTCTAATTTTGCTAACTCTCGTTCTTGTCTCTGTAAATCTGGTTCAATTGATTTTTTCACCCCCACTGCTAATGCCATGCATACCCCCAAAGTACCACTCTCAGTGCATCCCATTCTACAGTCCTGCTACTAGCTGTCTTCCAGTTTGTATCGAAGTATCCCTTCAGTTCAGTTCTTACTGTGGCCTTGTAAATGGTGTTTGTGAGTGCCTCAGCGTTTATCCACCACAGCCGTATTTTGAACTGGGGTCTCCTCAAAGTGTAAACTATTTGTGATGGAGAGTGGTCAGATAAATATCGAGCTAGGCACTGGACGTCTGATACTCTGTGTGCTGCCGTTGTCTGTATTAACAAATAGTCTAGTCTGCTGTATGTATTTGTTGCCGGAGTGTGGCAGGAGTATACTTTTTGTTGTGGGTTGTTGTGTCGCCAAATATCCATAAGGTCTAGGTTGCATCTGTCGTATAGCCTCTCTTGTCTTTGGTTTGGCATTAGGTTTAGGTCTATCTAGCGCTCCGTCAACTGCGCAATTGAAGACCCCAGCAACCATGAGTGCCATATCTGCCGTGTGGTGGGCCTGTCCAAGTGCCGCCCCCAGGAAGTCCCCATCATCGTTATTTAGGGCAAAGACATTAAAAAGACCCATAGCGTACCGGTCCAAACTGCCCTCCACTAATACACATCTCCCATTTTGGTCAGAACAGGCTCTCTGTATCTTGAAGGGGACCCCAGGTGCCACCCAAATGAATGCCCCTCTGGCGTAGCATGAATAGGATGTCACAAAGAAATGTCCTCGCCATTGTTTAAGGATATATTTTAGAATTCAAAATATCGATGTATGTCCTCAGTCAGAGTGGAACCCTTCACGGGTTGGTCTTAGTGCACTGGCATTGTGCTATCCATGGTTCACTTCTTACTCAGCAAGGTAAACAATAATATAAGTTGTATCTTTCTCCTACCTGTGCTTCTAGACGATCCTTTCCAGCTGGAGTGATACAAAGTAGTCAATTAAGAAATCTCCTATGTGCTACATTTCACAGGTTTAATACAAAAGTATGGTTATAACAGTCTAAAGAGTGACGCTGTTGGCATCATTGTTTGGAACGTTAGTAAAATGTAAAAAATGAAAACAACTAAAAAATAAAGATGCAGGGTACTCTTCCTCTTACCAGCAGACTAAATTCAATTCAGACACAAAGCAGGCGCAATCGCTTTGTGGGTCAAGGAAGTTCAAATATGATGTGTCCTAGACAGTAATTTATCCTTATGTAAGAACTAAAAAGATGTTTTAGTTGGCCCTGAAAATAGATATGCAGTCATTGAAAGAGAAGTACTGTGTATTTAATTGCTAATCAAGAACTTGAAAATGTTGTAGTAGGCACAGATCATATTCATAAGCCCCTCAAGGATGTATTTTGTAAAAACAACTTGGATGCTTTTTCTAGCAGAATATGCAAATGGGTGGTAGCCCTACAAGACTATGACTTTAGAGTAGAGTACATACCAGAGGCAGAAAACAAAGCAGCACATTACGTATCACATTTGGTCTCAGAACAGTTGGAAACAAAAGCAGAGGTGGAGAATGACCAATGGGACTTAGAAGAGTTCAAGGTCTGCGAAGCCACTGAGGGCATCGTCAGTGAGGATGAGAGGAAGGTGCTGCTGAGAGAGGACACGCTGTTACAAGAAATTATTAGATTGATCAATAAAGGCTTGAATTCAAAGGTAGGAGTGAGTGAGGGTGGACAACGTGCTGGAATGTGAAGAGCGAGTTGTCAGAGTGTAAAGGTATAATGTGAAGGGGCACAAGATTGGTTCCTCCCTGCTTGTGTCAGAGAAAAACTCACCTAATTGGGTCATTGGTGATATCTTAGAATTTCAACAACTAAAGATAAAATTAGGCTACATGGCTGCTGGCCTGGAATTTACACCCAGGTGTAGAGAGTTGTAAAGACTGTATAGAGTGCAGGTCAAGTGATAAAGTTTGTAAAACAAGGATACAGCATATGGACAGGTGAATCTTACGTGATGGGGTTGATGGACATTGGCCAGAGATACGCATCACTAAAAGCATTGAGACAGACAGTGTTATTAGATTGCTCAAAGAACATTTTGGCAGAGAAGGACTTCCTGATTCAGATAATGGGGTACAATTAGTCTCCAGAGAAATGAAGGAATTTTTCTCCCAAATGATTGATCAAACACAGAAATATTCTAGTTACCATCTCTGGTGGAAAGATTCAACAGAGTATTGAAAGAATCCATTCAGATTGCACAAACTCAATTTAAAGATTGGAAAACAGAAGTTCTTGAGAGGGTGGAAATCTATCACCTAACTCCCCATTTAGTCATGGGTAAAGTACCATTTGGTTATGTAGAAGCAAGAAGACAAACATGTTTATGTGTCCTTCCTGTATGAATTGTAAGAACCTGGGAATAATGGACGAGACCCAAGGAGGGGGGATGTGTGCTGTCGTTCCACTTGGTATGCAGAGTTATTTAGTATGCAGAATATTTATATATGTGTGTTCTGAGAACTTAAAATGAAGCTATAGAATGACCTTTGGGAGTCAGTTGGAAGCTGGCTGATGTGGTGGCTGGGATGTTTCTTGTATCCTGCTGAACTTCAACCCTAATCACCGCTTATATAGGCTTACTGTAATTGTTCCTCTCTCAGCACATTCCAGAATTGCAATCTTCCCTAATGTTGAAACAGTGCCAACACATTTCCTTCACTTGCATATTGAATTGATCCCAAAGACTCAAAATAGCTGCCCAGGCCACTGTACATCTGATATCCAGAGGAAATTGAATGTGTTTCCCACTTCACTCGACATCTCTCAGTGTCCATTTCCGAGGCTTGACATCATATTTTCATATCGTGGAATGCTGATGCATTAGAATGAAATTCCGCTTCTCGCACAGTACAGATCTCGCCCTTGGCATACAAATGTGATGCAAAAGCCTTATGTGTATCACAGGGTGCAGAGACAGAATGCCGAGTAAAAAATATCGAGTTGCACAAATATTGAGTCATTAATATCGTGGCTCAGAAATATCGACAGCAAGAATATCGTGGTCAAGAATCGACTTAAGGTAAGTAATATCGATCTTAAAAATATTGAAGTGCTTAATCACATTTACAAAAACATAGTTGTCAAAAACTCATTTTTTATTAATGTTATGCATTTTAGTATATATTTTATATGTATGTGATGTATGTTTTTTTGTATAAGAATTGTTTGTATTTTTAATACATGTGTTAAATCTTTAGTAGTTATTAATAGTTTTTTATTTGAATTTAGCTTTTTAGTTCCATAGCGGGTTGTGGGTTTATAGGGCTATAGGGTGGGAAGTAAGGGTGGGCAACAATTTCTGTTGCGCTTGCGGAAATTGCGAAGATTCAACATTTTCATGTTCCGCACGGAACGCGAAAATGTCGTAACTTCCACGATCCGCGAGGGAACGGAAATTGTCTCCCACCCTTAAAAGTTACAGACATACATGGTCGCTGGAGACAACTCTTCTGGCCCTTTACGCAGCTGTAGTGTAGGAAAAGCACTATACATTTACCCAATGAGGTAGCACCTACTGATTAGCCAGTAGAAAGTACTCCAGTTGAGTAGAGGTATTGCACAAAACGGTGGCATCTTCTTGGACAAAGATGAAAGTAGTCAGTGAGAATGCTTGCCAATGGTGTACACACTGCTAGTACTGCTAGTCAGACAACATGCATAATTAGGAAGTCAGTGGACGGCACACTCACCTGCTCCCCTGGTTTCCCATAGAGCTTGCTGTACTGTGGAAGGAGCCCGTCCAGCAGGGCCTGGTTTTCCTCCTCAATGAAGGCTGGGGCCCTCTCCAGAGTATGTGTCATGGCAGGAGCCAAAGGATGCAGAGACAGCAGCAGTGGTAGCAGGAATGTGGTTCAGGAGCATGTAGTGCAGGCAAGTGAGCTCCCTGGGGGCCAGCCAGCCTTATATCTGTGCTGTAGAGGCCGAATCTATGCCATGTGTCCCAAGTGATAGGTCCAAAACGGTTGCATTCTATGAATCTGGCCAATCCATTTAAAAGTACGACTCGTACATGCCTTCCGCATCGTTCAAATCTTCACCTTCATGGAACACTTGAAATTGCAACATTGTTGTAGGCATCCAACTGAATTTCCAGTGCACAACTCGTACAAGTTTTGAATCCGCATCCGTCTCCATGACAGTCCGGAGCCAATGGGTGCGCCCGGCTCGTTCAACTAACTGTAATGCGCGTATTTTGAATATACACATGCACCCGTCTCCATACAATTCAATGGCCAAGGCGTACGCCTGTCTCGGACCATGCCTGTCCAATGCGTATGCATGATAGTCACCCACGTCGAACCTCATTGCATTCAATGACAAAGCGTACACATGGCTCGGACATGACCCGTGCAATGCGTACGCATTGTCACCCGCATCGGTCTTCATGGCATCCAATGACAAAGCGTACGCACGGCTCGGACATGACCCGTGCAATGCGTACGCAGTGTCACCAACATTGGTCCTCATTGCATTCAATGACAAAGCGTACGCATGGCTCGGACATGACCCGTGCAATGCGTACGCAGTGTCACCCGCGTCGGTCCTCATTGCATTCAATGACAAAGCGTAGGCACAGCTCGGACATGACCCCTGCATTGCATACGCAGTGTCACCTGCGTCGGACCTCATTAGTGTGACTATTATACGGATGCAACACACATATACTGGCCTGGGACACCTGTGCACACCTACCACACTACAGCATTGGCCACACAGTGTCCCATGGCATGTAAGGCTGCATTCCCTGGGTGTTTGGCTGGCACTTTGTGCAGCCACTCCCAGGCTGTGCACGTGTACATGGGGGCAGAATCCTTTGTGTGTTGTGCACCTTACCACTGTGATGTGCAATTGTACAGAAATGGGCATGAGTCACGGACACAGTGTCAGGTTGGATATGTTTAGGACAGGTCACCTACACCCTGAGTCCTGGGGGTGATGGCATGCACGTCACAGTGAGACCTGTAGCCACAATACTGATGTGCACCCACAGTCTGTGTGCATGTTGTGTCTCAGATGTGTCTGATCAAATGTGCCCAATGGGTGACAGTCTCCACATCCATGTGGTATATGCATCACCCTTGATGGGGTGTGTGTCTAAGAGACGTACATGTAGGGCTGGCAGGAACAACAGTGGCCACTACCTGTGGAACTTACGCTTGCCTTGTGGTGTGTACGTGCTATGCCATGTCCATTGCTGTGTTGATGTGGCAATACAGGGACCCTGGGTTTCTGCATGGCAAAGATCTGTGATGCCTGGGAGACATGAGGCCTCAATTTTTACTGTGGTGTGTGTTTGGAACGTTGCAGCAGCACATAGGTGATTGGCCATTGCACTACATGGGACTCATGTGGACATGTGGAATTGAGACGTGAGGTGGTGGTCTTGTAGGTGACATATGTGTCCATGACCAACAGCACACCTCAGTCCATTGTGTAATGTCATGATCTAGCATGTGATATTGATCGTGGTCATGGCCACATGGGTGGATGAACTGACAATCTTCCTTTGTGAATCTCTGTACTGCAGGGCACCAGCTGTCCATCGGCTGTTCCCAGACCTTGCAACCATGCAGGAACGCGACTGCATCAGACGGTACAGCTTCACCAGGCCACTGATTGCGGAGTTGGCTGAGCAGTTGGCGCCACATCTGCTATCTGGCCGGACATACTTTACAGCACTGACCCCAGAGGTGAAGGTGATGGCAGCCCTGCACTTCTTTGCTACTGGTACCTTCCAGTACACTGTGGCTACTGCTGGTGGGATGTCGCAAACGATGTTTTGTCGGGTGCTACGCGATGTCTTGGAGGGGATGTTGCAATTCCTTGACCTGTATATCAAGTTCCGAGGCCAGCTGAACTCCCTGAAATAAAGTATGCTTTTTATACACTGGGGAGGATGCCGAACGTCATTGGATCTATTGATGGGACACATGTTGCCCTGATACCACCACAGGCACATGAGCAGGCATACTATAACAGGAAGCACTACCATTCAATCAATGCTCTGGTGGTCTGTCTTGATGACATGTCGATCACACATGTGTGTGCACGGTTCCCTGGTTCTGCGCACGATGCCTACATTATGAGGAGTAGTCGCATTGCAACGCTGATGTCACAGATGCCAGCTCAGCATGCCTGACTTGTCGGTGTGTACTGACTGTTTCTCATTGTGTGTGTTTGTCAATGTTGTATTCCGCACTCCTACAAAACTCAGCTACTTGTTCATTTTTGTGTGTGTAGGTGACTCCGGATACCCAAACATGCCGTGGTTGCTGACACCCCTCAAGAACCCTGTGACACCAGCCGAGCTGCGCTACAATGAGGCACATGGTCGGAGTAGGAGGGTGATTGAGCAGACATTCGGCCTCCTGAAAAGCCGCTTTCGCTGTCTGGACAAGACCGGTGGGACCCTCCCATATGAGCCTGCAAAGGTGTGCAAAATAATCCTTGTCTGCTGCATGCTACACAACATGGTGGTGCGGAAGGAGGTGTCTCTCATCCAGGAAGACGATGACGATGACCAATCTCCGGCACCTGTGGAGGATCCCGGCCTGGGCCTAGATGCCAGTGATGATGAAGATGATGGTGACGTCCGCTCACAGCTCATCAACAACTTCTTCACCTGAATGTGAGTTTCCAGGGTTGTTATGTGAATATATGGAGGTAGCCTTTGAATTTGTTGTGCCAGCTATGTTGCTGTCTGAGTGTGTCTGTGTGCCACTTGACTGGATGCGTGCTGTGATGTGTCCAGTCAGGTGGTGTGTACTCCACAATAGGGTAGTACTGCTAACTAGTGTTTGTGTAGGTGTCTTGCAACATGTTTTGTGCATGTGTATTGCATTTTTCTCCTGTTCTTCTGTGCTTTTGACTGTATCTTGTCTGTCCTTGCCAGGGTACTTTGCCTGTTGTGTGGTCAACACTGACCCCCAACACCCAGAAGTCAACACCAGTGTGGAAGTTGACAATTCCCATCAACTGATGTACCACACATCCCTGTACTTCCATTCTCCAACACATTGAGAGCATGTGTCCACTGTTACGTAGAATTACCGTGCAACTATTGTGGAATAAACGTGTTGCTGATGTGTAATGAACCTGTGCTGCGCTTTGTTATGTGCGTCGTCTGTCTTCCCACATCTGAGTGACATCTGCTTACCTCACCTGTGGACTTGTTACCACTGACTGGGGTTGGTGTTGTGTCTGTGCATGCCAATGTGTTTCAGGTCAACATCATTGTGTGTGATGAGTAACATGGCCATGGTGAGTATGTTTTGTGTTGCCATAGTGGTGTGTCTCCCTCACATGTGTCACATCCCCATGACTCACCTTACTTTGGTCACATTGTTGCAGTATTTGGCATGCACTGTGTTGTGTAGCAGATCGACATCTTCCTGAAAATGACAAGTTGGAATCACAACAGAGGCAAGTATGGTGTACTGGTGAGTTTATTTACAAACATGTGTGAGGGAAGTGCACAGGATGGTGGGTGCTGTACATTGGTTTGGGAACCCAAAGTTCACATTGGAGTTGGAAGTGCTGATAGATGAAATGTCCAGAGTAAAGTCCACAGTCATCTGATACATTGGCCCAACATGAACCCTCCATGTCATGTGGGCAAGTTGTGTGCGATTGGACAAGGTGAACGGGTTGCGCACAAAGGTCATTGTCCAGAACAGGTTTAGAGGCCCTGGGGATGTGCTGGGACATCTGCCTCTCACATGTCCTTCTTCGGACGACCCCTCTTCTTCCGGGGGGGATCCTCATGTGCAGGCCTCTGCAGTGCAGGGGACTCTCCGCCAGAGTCCTCCTCCCTCCCTGTGGTTCTGGCAGATGGTGTTGCGACAGATGTTGTGGGCACACAGGGGGGTGTGGACAGGTTGGTGTTTATCTGGCGGAGGCATTGGAGTATGTCCCGATGCACCGCAGTAATGTCATCCCACTTGGCCTCCATGCGGGCATGGTGGGCGACCTGCTCGTGTTGCATGTCCTTGAGGATCCCCACTACCTGGCCAAATCCTCCGGTGCTATCCTGGTACACATCTAAGATGCGTGCCAGATGGGGGTCATCATGCAGTCCAGACCCATCTGCAAGACGCGCCCTGTGCCTCCCACCTCTCCCAGCAACCCTCTCCACACAGGCAGGACCAGCAGCGGGATGCACAGGTGACACTGGGACCCCTTGGGTGCTGTTGCTGGTGGCATTTGCTGTAGCTTCCAGGAGGTCCTGTGTCCCTGTACTATGGGTGTTGATTGGCCTTGGTCTGTCCGTGTTGGCAGGGGTGCCCTGTCGGTGCCCAGATGCTGAAGGCTTGGGTACAGTGGGTGCAGATGTTGATGCTGATGGTGCTGCATGATGGCTCACACTGGAGGGCCCAGGTTTGTCGTCGTCATCCGAAGAGGACAGTGAGAGAGTCAGACCAGAGAGCTCAGTGTCTGCCAGAGTCTGGGACTGGGTATCCTCATCATTTGGTGCTGGGTGCCCAGCACCACCTGTGTTTGGAAGAGACACACAATGTGATATATGTTTCTACGTGCATCGATGGTTCACAAACATGACTTTTTCTACTTTTCGAACAGATGCCTGCCTGTACACTGCTTTTTCCCAGCTTGTCACGGACAGAGTTTGATATTGTTGTTGGCCATTTCCCAGCATGTCCGTGTGCTCCCCACAACAGAGCCCAGTGTCAGACATCTTGTCAGTCCCTTCCCACTCCCTGTGAGGCGAGTATGGTTCAGTTTGATCTTGCTGAGCAATGTGGGTGGGTGTAGGTTGTCTGTGACTGCAAGTCCCATCATACTCTTGGCTACACCCCCCTTCCCAGCACGCACATACTTCCTCCCTCTTGACTCTGCTTCCCTGTGAGGGGATGTGACAGCAATGGCAAGATGGCTGACTGTGAAGTCCTGATGTTTGATGTTGGCCATTTCCCAGCATGGCCTTGTGCTCCCCACAACATAGCCCAGTGTCAGACATCTTGTCAGTCCCTTCCCACTCCCTGTCAGGCGAGTATGGTTCAGTTTGATCTTGCTCGGCCATGTGGGTAGGTGTAGGTTGTCTGTGACTGCGAGTCCCGTCATACTCTTGGCTACACCCCCTTCCCAGCATGCACATACTTTCTCCCTCTTGACTCTGCCTCCCTGTGTGGGGGCGTGACAGCAATGGTAAGATGGCTGACTGTGAAGTCCTGGTGTTTGTTTGGCTACAAGTCCAAAGTGATCCCCGGTACTTCACACAGCAGCACCCAGTACGGGGTATCTTTTGCTGATATTTCAATGAGGTTTATGTCAATGCATTGTACCCGGTGAGTTGTGTGGAGTTTGTGTTGAGGGGGGGTGTCTCCCCATGCTGGTAAGTATGGTCAGGGCTGTCAGTCCTCCTTCCCATCATGAAGCGTGCTTCCATTGTAGGGCATGCAAGTTGTCTTTCAGGATGTCAGTCAGTGGTGTCCTGCTTCTGATTTTCACACAATCCCGAGCAGGGCCTTGTGCTCCCCACAGCAGGACCCAGTGTCAGCCATCTTGTCAGTCATTTTCCACTCCCTGTGATGTGGGCATGTTTCAGAGAGGTCTTGATGGGCCAATCAGGAGGGTGAGCATTATATGTGACTACAAGCCCCATCATGCTTTCGGATACACTCACTTCACCTGCATCCCCAATATTCCTTCCTGACAGTCAGCTGCACTGTGAGGTGGTGTGTTTGTGGTGGCAAACTGTCTGGCAGGGTCTATTTGGCTTTGTGCCACTGTCTTGCTCTATTTGTTTGTAGGTTGGTGCATGTCATGACACAGTTCTCAGTCACTCTGAGATGGCAGGTGTTGTGTTTGTCTAACTGGCATACACATCTTGGGCTGATTATCTATTGGTTAGTGTAGCTTTGCTTGCGGTGCATGGTTTCACTGTCCCTACAGTCTTGGGTATGTTGTTTGTGTACTCACCAGGCTCTGGGATGTCTGCTAGGCCATGGACGCTCTCTGGTGGTAGGATGTCCTGCACCTTCTCCTCCCAGGTCCTGAAGTAGACTGGTTTGGCAGGAGGGCCTGAAGAACCAGAACCTTTTGGACCTGGCGGCGCAGGGTACGCCCAATGTCTTCGGAGTTCTCTTGCTTCGCTACACAGAGACACGGGACACTCTGTCGGCGTTAGAAGATCAGGTTTATTTAGCTGCAGCTAGTACAGTTATCCTAGAAGTACACAAAGTAGGTTCTCAGGAGACTGCCACTTCAGTCTGTGGCGCACAACCTTATATACAATATGGAAACAGAAACATAAAATAAGTTTACTCCCAAAGTATACAAGAAAGAGCCATTAAGGAAAGTTGGAAAACAGGGTAGAACCAATAGGAGAAGTTGGAATACAAGTTGTCAGATGACTCGAAGGGACCTCTCCTCCGACTATGTTTGTCATCCCTCCCTCAAGCTAATTTATTAACAGATTCGTAACTAACTTGCAGGTGGTGAGATACATTTGTGTGTGTTGGAGGACAGTTGTGAAATGAGAGAATGCTAGCAGAAGACAGTGAAGGCCAGATGATAAGATAAGGTTAGGGAAGAATAGTGTGAATCAACAGATAGTTGAGACGGGGATTAGAAAAGCCAGACAGGGATTAGTGTACTCGGCTAGGTCTAACACCAGCTTCGCAAATAGAGGCAGAAGGCGTATTTCGACACCAGGCTACAGAAAAAGCAGAATAGACTTTGTTCGCCGTGCTGCCTGTGTGATGGCAACACAAAATGGCGGCGGAGCACAAAATGGCGGGTCACTTCGATCGCGATCAAAAATCGAAGTTCCTCAGACCCTCCTTTTGCCAGAACTCAGGCAAAACAGACTCATGCTAATCTGAGTCCACGTCAATAGCCATGAGGTCATCGAGCTGTTGCTGTAACATCATTCTTATGTTTTCTGTTACTTGTGGTTTGGGTTTTGGGATGCACATAGTACCACAGAGGTCACAGATAGCGGGACCACAGTGCCTACAAAGGCAACAGGAGAAAATAATGGTCAGAATAATGCCAAGAAACGTCAATGCTTTGCAACCCCATTTGGACAGTAGTCCCCAAAACCACTCCGTAAAAGACCAATCTCCTTCGTCCTGATGAAGAGACTCAGAGATTATGTGCAACTTGGAGATAGCTTGGTATACTGTCGGAGCGTCATTAGGTATGAAAATACAGCAACTTGACCCGATCAATCTGCACACTCCACCTCGATCGGCAAGAACAAAATCTAAGGCAACTCGATTTTGTAATGTCATAAGACGATCCGCCTGTAGTACTGCCGTGACATTGCTTAAGGCTCCTACAGTGATGTCTATTGTTGTTTCTACGACACGGACCAATTGCCTTATATTTCTGCTGTTAGCCATTGGACCCCAGAAGGGAAGAAATCCTTTAAGGAAATCTCCTCCCTCTTGTCCTGCTGTGTCCTTTGATTCAATAATCCCTCTGCCATATCTGTTTCGATGATGATTTACAGAAGCAGTGTAAGTAGGGGGAAGAAGAAAGGCTATATAACAAGTACCAGAGAAACCCGTTGGTAACCAAGTATAAGCTCTATCATAGCAGATGAAATAGGTGCCTTGAGATGGCACTAGAGGAGGCGAGTTTTGAGAGGAATAAACATACGTGTAGGAGCAGTTATTCCTTTGTATAGTGTCAGAAGAGTGATCGTTTATCTGTAAGCAGAAGTTACCCTGATGTGGTATAGCCCAGATCGGCGAAGATTTTCCTTTTCCAACTTTACTACTAAGACTAGACATATATTGGGTGACGTTCCAATTAGTATACGCTTTTCTTTCGTCAATGGAGATTTTACTATTTTCCATGATTTTAGCCATAGCTACCATACCCTTAATCAAAGAACTATGACTAAAATCCGGATAATTAATATGTGAATTAGCAGATCGTTTGAATTTGCTTTGATAAGCATTTGAAAAAATGACGAAATAAGCCCAAGCAGAACCCTCATAAGAAAAAGGAAGAACTAGATATGGCATTCCTTTCTCTGTTGTATGTGGCATAAGTCCACACACCCAACAATCAGTTGTATTAACCACTAATTGGTGCTGATGTAATAGTTGGATAAAGGAATTGTTATAATATTCAGTTCTTCTGATAAGTTCATGTGGAGGAAGAGTATGAAAGAGATGTGGAGAAGTAGTAGAAGAGAATGAAGAGGAAGAGGGAGAAACAACTTTTGACTGCAGAGCATAAATAATCCAACCTATAAACGCCAAAATAATACACAATAATATAATAACACATAAAACTATGCTGAAACGACTGTACATTATTTTACAGGATGCTTTCTTCATTTCTTCTTTTCTTTCTTTATTACCTAGTGTAGTTTCCATCTTTCTAATGGATGCTCACGGCAATCTTCCTCACTCGCTAAATCACGATATTCCACCGTCCTATGACACTGAAGATCCTGCCGGCCTATTGCCACTATTCAGGTTGTGACTCAGACTCCTACCGTGACCCTGCAACCGGGACAGAATACAACACGAAAGAGAAGAGTCTTAAATGTTCTTTGGTCTAGGTCTTAAATTATATTGTTCTTTTCCCAAAACATTCTGGTCTTGGAACAATGTTCGTGGTTTAGTCGTATCCAAGCGACGATGTGATGGAATCGCATCCTGTAAAATGTCGTCGTCCTCTTTTTCAGATTGTGTCCCATTCAGGTGTGCATCGCTGAAGGGTATGAATCGTGGAACTCTTTCTTTTTCACAGTCACCAACACCTCGGCGTACCCATTGATCGTATGGCAAAGGCAAAGGTACTTTCTTACAATGGACACCGTGAATCCAATTTTTCTTTCCTTTGACTTTAACTGCTGTCATTGTAGTGAGGGGGACCATTCGAGGCTCTCGCCATCTGGGTTGCAAATTGCTGGACCTCTGGAAATTCTTCACGCATACCCAGTCACCTGGTCGGATGGAGTGACCTGGGTCTGTGGAAGCCTTCAGCAGAGCACTCTGAACCTGTTGATGAAGGACACGCAATTTAGTCGTAAGGTCATGCAGATAGTCAATCAACATTGGATATGGCAAGTGTGAGTATTTCTTAGGACGAGGGATTCCCCATATATTAGCCGGACGGCCAAACACCACTTCGTATGGGCTAAGTCTCAAACGAGAGTGTACTGCAGTTCTGGTGGATAGCAGAGCTAATGGCAAAGCATCGGGCCAATTGAGTCCTGTACTTGCTTGAACCTTTGCTAGCTTTAATTTCAAGGTTCCGTTGTAACATTCTACTAAACCCGCTGACTGTGGATGATTCGCCGCGTGGAACTTTTGTTTGATACCAAGACCTGCACAAACTTTCTGCATGACTTGGCCAACAAATTCGCTCCCATTGTCACTCCAGACAATGCGTGGTAAACCAAACCTGGGGAAGAATTCTTTTAGTAGAATTATAGCTGTGGATAAGGCTATGTTATCTTTTAAAGGGTATGCTTCTATCCATCTCGAAAAGGCGCATACTACCACCAGAACATATTTGAGGTTGTTGCATCGTTCCATATGAATATAATCGATTTGCAACACCTCAAATGGATATGTTGGAGGAGCAAAGTGACCCGCTGGAGTTGGGGTTCCCTTTCCCGGGTTGTACAGTAAACAAACAATACAGTGCTTCACTACATTGTCTGCACATTTTGGGATACCTTCATTCTGCCACACTGGAGCCAGAAGTTTACAAATACCTTTTGCACTTAAGTGGACTGGACCATGTGCCATAGTAACCACTGGGAGAACATAGGCATCTGGTAACAGCCAACGTTGATGTTCAGATAGTTCTATCCAACAACCCATCTCATCCAACATTCCAGTACTTTCTTTCCACTTGTTTAACTCCCTCTCTGAAGCTTCTTTCTGAATCGTTTTCACACTTTCCACTGTATCCTCATACATTCCTCTCTCTCTGACCCAATTCGCAGGACCTGCCACATACATTCGACTTGTTGAATCTCTTGCTGTCTTCTTTGCTATTTCGTCTGCAAACGCATTTCCTCGACCAACATCATCCGTAACCTTTTTGTGTGCACTACACTTCACGATCGCTATCTGGGTGGGTAAGGCAAGTGATTCGAGGAGATCAGTCACTAACTGGCCATGTTGTATTTTAGTGCCATGTGAAGTGAGAAAACCCCTTTCCTTCCAGAGACGCCCAAAGTTGAACGCTACACCAAAAGCGTATTGGCTATCAGTGTATACGTTCACTTTCTTCCCTTTCGATAATACACAAGCTCTCGTTAGTGCTATCAATTCTGCTGCTTGCGCTGAATTGTGTCTAATGCGTGCATCTTCCACAACTGTATGTAGAGTAGTCACAGCATAGGCTGAAACTGTATCTCCATTAGGCATTTTAAAACAAGAACCGTCCACCCATAGAGTTCCATCTGGTTTCTCTAGCGGTGTGTCTCTCAAATCAATTCGTCCCTTCGTCTCTTCCTCAGTACGGAGGAAACAATCATGTTGTTCTTCAACATTTTCTTCATCTAGAAGAGGCAACAGAGTAGCTGGGGTCAGGGTATTACATCGTTTGATGTGTACGTGACTAGCCAAAAGTGTCAGTTCGTATCCAGTTAGACGAGCACTCGTTAGGTGCTGTGTTTTTGTTCTGTTTAATAAAGTATCCACTGCATGTGGTACCATGACAATGAGAGTGTTATCCAACACCACTCCAGCAGACTGCCGAATAGAGATTGCTGCTGCTGCTGTCGCTTTGAGACAACTGGGCAATGCCTTAGCTACAGGATCTAACGTAGCCGAAAAATAAGCACATGGCCGTTGTTTGTCCCCGAACTGCTGGGTTAAAACTGACAATGCACAACCTTCTCTCTCATGCACATAGAGCGTAAATGGCTTAGTGTAATCAGGGGTGCCTAGTACAGGAGCAGAACACAGAGCAGCACGTACGTCTGTGAAACTCTTTTGGCACTCATCAGTCCAAGGAAGGGGGTGAGGCGTATCTTTTAAAGTGAGTGCCAACAAAGGTTTAGCGATTAGAGAGAAGTTAGGGATCCACTGTCTTCAATAAGAAGTAATACCCAGAAAGGCACGTACTTCCTGTTGTGTGGATGGTACAGACATTCGCGTAATCGCCTGAATTCGTTCTGGTGTCAATCGTCGTCCCTCCTTTGATAGGAGATGACCCAAGTAGGTAACCTCTCGACGAACATATTGTAGTTTGGAAGGTGAAACCTTGTGATTCAGTTTAAACAAGTGGCGTAACAATGCAACAGTGACATCTTTGCAGATATCTTTTGAATCGGCGGCGACTAATAAGTCATCCATATACTGTATAAGAGCAGCACCAGACGGCAAATGAAAAGTATCAAGATGACTTTTTAAAGCTTGGCTGTAAATAGAGGGACTTTCACAATAGCCTTGGGGTGCGCGTTTAAACCGGAAGCTTCGGCCTCCAAGAGAGAAGCCAAAAATGTCCCTACTCTCTTCTGCAATGGGAATACTAAAGAAGGCATTCTTTAGATCAATGACAGAGAACCAAGTCGCTGTGGAAGGTATCATTGTCAACAGAGCAGTAATATCTGGAACAACAGGAAATTGTGGGACAACAATTTTGTTTACCTCCCGCAGATCAATTACAAAACGATATACAGGTGGTTGAGAAGGATCAGTGCGTTTAAGAACAGGAAGAATTGGACTATTGCATGTGTTACCTCTTGTTTCTTCAACCACACCCTTCTGAATCAAGTCATGAATGATTCCCAAAAGTGCTTTCTCACCTTCAGCAGAAGTTTTATACTGTGGGATGCGCGGTAATTCAACATTGGACTTGAGAGTGACAACATAAGGCGGAATCTCAAGACAACCCACATCATTCGGACCCGTGGCCCAAAGCGCTGTTGGAAGAGAAAGCAATTCAGGAGGAAACTGATCTTTGGTTAAATACATTGGGGAGACCAATTTCCGTCCTAAAGTAAGATGTACACCAGAAGGAGAACAATATATCGTAGCATGCATTCTTTTCAATAGATCTAGACCCAACAGATTTTCACCGCAACCATTCGTCAACAGAAGTGGAGCTTCCAAATCATAAGGACCAACTGAAATAGGCAAGGGGCAAGAAACTGGATTGCGAACAGGGGCACCAGAAAATCCTACAGAAACATTTGTTAAGCCAGACAAAGGTGCCCCAGGGAGTTTGGAGTGAATGATAGAACTTCTCATTGCCCCAGTATCCAGAAGAAATGGCTCTGAAACACCCATTGTAGTGACGTTAACATAAGGTCCATTTTGATCTACTGGGATTGGCACAACTCCCTTACTTTGTCCATGGCTGTCCTAGTTAGCATGAAGACTTTGATTCTCGCCTTCAACATAATGATCTTCATTGTAATACTGTGCGGACCTTACATTCTGCTGATCAAAATAGTTCATGGAGTTGGAAGAAGGAATTGCATGCTGTTCTTGAGTCAACACACCCTGACCTCTACCTCTGTTTGCTGACTGAAGGCCAGCACGACCTCGTGGAGCAGATAACGCTCCGTTACGTTGCAATAAAACTGGACAACTATTCTTAAAATGACCTTCCTCTCTACAATAGGCACATTGATTAGGACCTAGCAAAGGTCGCGGAATATATGGCTCAGGTTTTTGATACAACCTTTGAAGCTGAGGAGGCTGCTGAGTTTGAGGCTGAGCATAACGTGGCGGATAGGCTTGTTGCAAGAGAACCTTTGTCTTTAAATCTTTCGTCTTTTTCTCTTGCTTTTCTTTTTCTTCCTTGTTCCTATTCTCATAATATTGTGCAGTAGCCAATATCTGGGCAGAAGAAGAAACAACCCATGAACTTTCTGAATCTTTTAATTTGTGTGACAGCTCGGGAAGCAAATTGAATACAAATTTGTCCACAAATAATCGCTGTCCACCCTCTGTAGCCATGTCTTGACCACTGTGGTCGATAAATGTCTCCTCGAAACGAGTAAAGAAGTCAGAGACACTCTCATCTTTCTTTTGTTTGCATGCTGCTAACTTATCCCAGTTAACTCTCAATGCAGGCATCATAGTTTTCATTAACGTAATGATTCTACCAGGGAGTTCCGAGATCAGAGCGTCAGGCTTTGCGCCACCCACTTGGTCTCTATCTGTATTAGTTATAACGTCCCAAGTAGCACCTAATTCCTGCACGTGATCCTCTCTACGAATCTTAGCCCAAATTGTCTGTGGGACTACATTTCCCATCAACTTGTCAATACCTGCTAGGTTCATAATGCAGGCGTCAACTGTCTGCGATAGTTCTTTATAATAACCTGCAGGGTTTTTACGAGGATCTGGTAGAGTCTGCTTAAGAGCCAAAACTTCAGATCTCTTCCAAGGAACATGTACCCATATACGTTGAAAATGAGCAGGAATAGCTGCATTAGCACCTACTGCCGCAACCTCTTCCTTCCATACTGGAGGAACCTCTCTCATAGGATAATTTTTCAACGTCAGTCTAACCGACGGATCTGAATTAAGGAAAGTTTTAGAAAACAATAAGGATCTATAAGAGATAAGTGTCCTTACAACTTCCTCAACTTTAGAACCCACAATAAGTCCTTTTTCAAAATCAGTCTGAACATTTAACAGATCTTGTGGGATCGGACTCGAACTCATATCTTCCCATTCTTTAATGAGAGTGTCGCACATTACATTAAAAACATATCTTTGCGTAGGTGTGTTCCATTGCAAAAAGGTAGGCATAATATCAAGCACACTATATTGTGGACCCTTCTTGATCCATCTACATGCAAGAGAGACTAACTTCTCTCGTTCCTCAAAATCTGGGAACTGACTACGAGACTGTCTTCGAGCAAAAGCCGGAGACGTATTTAAAGCTCCAAAGAAAGGAGATAGAATACCAGTGACTGCATCTGTAAGACAGTTACGCACAGATGGTGAATTAGACATGAGAATTGGAGACAGAGTATTAGGAGAACTGACAGAAGGAGAATCAATAGTTACAGGAGGAGCAGAAGGCAAAGGAGATTTAGGATCAGGTGATGAGGGCAAAGAAGTCGAGGTTAAAGGTAAAACCGGCAAGGGCGTTAATACTGGAGGAGGCAAATGCTGAAGAGCCGGAACAGGCGAAGGTACCGCTGGCGGCTGGACAGGCTGTAACGGCTGAGGTACATTAGCACTTTGTGCATAGGGCTGAGGCAACCTTAATAAATGGGACATTAGGGGATCTTCTTCTATATCTTTCTTATTATCCAAAGGAGAAACAGGCAACACCGGATAGCATTTATCTATTGCCATATGATGCTGTCAATTTCATCGTCTTTAAACTGTTGGGCAGCCTGTATAATTGTCATACCCTCTGCTTTCCTATCTCGTTTTGCTTGTTTAATTTCCTTCTGTTTGGCTTCCTTAAGCCATAAGCGGAAAGAGTCAAACATTGTCGGCCGGGCTTTTCTTTTGAATAAAACTGCTTCTAAATTGTCTAGCACTTCAGGATCAAAACTACCATTTTCTGGCCATTTTAGAACACCATCTTTCTTCGTGTATCGGGTCCATGTCTCGTTAAAGGCAATGGGGCCGATACCATGTTTTGAATAGAGCTCATATGTGGGAGTTCCAACCGAAGGAATCGGACATGAGTCCTCAAGTTGGGAATCCCTATTACAACCAAGACAACAAATTCTACCAAACTTAGCCAGACCAGGCATCTCGCGATATTACCAGGCTGTTCACAAACTTCAAGGGAGTAAAACTCAGTTTACGCAGCACAAATGCACTTACCCTCGGCTTTGTAAACTGCAGTGTACAAATCTAAGAACCAAAGAAAACCAAAGAACCAAAATTGTGGGCGCGACCCACGAAGATACTTAACTAAGGACGTCTTCTCCCATCAACAGAGGCCCGTCTATCATCTCGCCTTACCATACATCATCAAAGGAAGGGCCAAAGCAGGGCGGCAGTCAGGGCAGCGGTCGTAGTAGCCGTCAGGAAGGAGTAACCGCGCTGCAAAAAACCTTCGGACCACTTTCGACATACAGGGGTCGCTTAGTGTGGCTCGCGAACCCTCCGGAATTTTCTTGCGGGGTTCCTCACGACCTTCGGGCAGAACCGGTACCACTGAAGCCGCCCGACGTTGGGCGCCAATTAAAGAACCAGAACCTTTTGGACCTGGCGGCGCAGGGTACGCCCAATGTCTTCGGAGTTCTCCTGCTTCGCTACACAGAGACACGGGACACTCTGTCGGCGTTAGAAGATCAGGTTTATTTAGCTGCAGCTAGTACAGTTATCCTAGAAGTACACAAAGTAGGTTCTCAGGAGACTGCCACTTCACTCTGTGGCGCACAAACTTATATAGAATATGGAAACAGAAACATAAAATAAGATTACTCCTTTTTTTTTTTTTTTTTATTTATTTAAAGTTTTTGTACAACAAACAGTCAGACAATGAGCAATATAACAGAAAGCAAGCATAATAAAAATAAGATATAAACAGCAATAATAGAGAAGGGACAGGGTAAATCACTTAAATCCAATTAGTGACTGGATCCCAGATTTTTAGACCTTGTCTTTTTTTCTTTATCCCCTTAAGCTTATACATAGCCAATTCTATATGATAAATAGAGAGCAACTTGCATTGCCATTGATGGAAGGTCGGAGGTTCCTTATCAATCCACCGCGAAGTAATACAGAGACGGAACACGGACTTACAGAAAAACAAAAATGCTTCTTCAACAGTAAGTCTTTTCCCTGACTGATCTGCTTGAACACCAAAAATGACCAAATCAGGAGAAAGTTTTACAACTATCCGTAGATTGTTATTAATAAAAGATTCAATATCAGTGATAAACCGGGATAGTTTTTCGCATTTAAAGAACATATGAATAGAGCCCGCGTCCACCTCATTACAACGATTGCATCTTGATTCGCCGCCGACCTTCCATTTAGCTAACTTGGCGGGGGAATAATAAAGATCGAAAACAGACATATAATGCTGGCTTTGGAGGGACCCATTAAAAAGTACCTTCATAGATATATCGATAGATCTTCCTATATCAATCTCTACTATATCTAACTTCCTTTGCCATTTGCTCTCTACGGAAAATAAATCATCTTCAAGGTGGTTAATAATCATTTGATAAGTTGGGCCTATTTTATTTATTTTCTTGATAGTTTCTAAGATCTTATGAGGGTTCATACAGGGATTAGTTAGAAGTCCTTTTGATTCTAGAAAACTCCGAATCTGAAGATACTTAAAAAAATGATGCTGTGGTAAGCCATATTTGGTTCGGAGAGCCGAAAATGAAAAGAATTGAGCCTCTTCATATAGATCGCCTAAGATCTGTATTCCGGAAAGATACCAAACTCTGATGATTGAATCATGAAATACCGGGGGTAGGGCAGGGTTATTAAAAATTGGGGAATAGGAAGTAGTTTCCCCCAGACACAGAATTTTATTCCTAAATTGTCGCCAAATTGTAAAACAAGCTAGAATAGTCTTGAATTTGTTTTTTTTTATAATAGCTGGGTTCGATAATTTTAACTAAACATTGAGGAGCTGCCTTACCTTACAGTAATTCATAAACTGAGGGGTAGACAGATTCTTAAGTAACGGTGTCCACAAAGAGAAGTATCCCCATAGATCTTAAAGAAATAAGCCAATAATACAACCGAAAATTAGGTACACCCCACCCCCCTTTCAGCCTAGGCAAAAAGCACCATTTTAACGCTCGACGAGAGCGGTGATACCCCCATAGGAATCTAGAGATCATTCTATCGATTTTTGTAAAATAATGAGCCAGAAACAAGAGCGGTATAGTGCGAAATAAATATAAAAATTTTGGTAAAATTAACATTTTAATGATATTGACACGGCCAAAAAGAGAAAAGTGCCAGTTATTAAGTCTCTCCAAAGTTTTATTAGAAAAATTCAAGACAGGGTCGATATTTAAACGTACAATATCCTCCACCTTGGATGATATCGTTATCCCCAAAGATTGGGCTTCAAGATCAAAAACCATTTCTTTAGGTTGACCGAAATCAGAGTGAATCAGTTGGGTTTTGGCCACATTTAATTTATAGCCGGATAAAGAGCCAAATTCTTCCGCCAAAAATATGATTTTTGGTAATGCACGGCCGATATCTACGGTGTTTACAGCGACATCATCTGCATAAGCAAATATTTTGAAAAGATTGGTGTTAATTTTAACGGGTATGATATCTGCCGCAAGGGATAAATTACGTAGATACGGTTCTAAATATAAAGCAAACAGCAAAGGAGAACAAGGACAACCTTGTCTAGTCCCTCTTGTGATCGGAAAGCCCTTTGAAATGGAATTGGTTATTCTAATGGCAGCTTTAGGTTGAATATAAAGAGCTTTCGCAGCATTAATATATGAGATAGGAAAGCCCATCCAAAGCATGGTGGACCAGAGAAACTCCCAAGAGACCCTGTCGAACGCTTTTTCTGCGTCCAACAGGGCCACCGCAACCGGAGATTCAGAGGTCTGAGCCAAATCTAATAAAGCTATTATTTTTTTAACATGGTCTGTAGTATCTCTTTTCGATATAAAGCCATGTTGTCTGATGGAAACAAGGGTCGGCATCAATGGGTTCAATCTGTTAGCGAGAATTTTTGAGTAGATCTTACTATCGGTGGAAATCAGAGAGATAGGACGATATGAGCCTAATTCTTCACTATTTTTACCCTTTTTTAAAAAATTACTATTGTTGCGAGGGACCATGACGCCGGTGGAATGCCAGCAAAAGCTGAAGAAAAAATCTTCATTAATTCTGGCTTTAAAATTCCTCTGAATACTCAATAAAATTCCAGCGGGATAGAATCGGGACCCATGGCTTTTCCAGCCGCGAGACCAGTAATGGCGAGTTCAATCTCATCCCAAGTAACTGGGGTGCTAAGACACTCCACATATTTTGCTGGCATTTCTGTGGTATGGATCTGATCAAGATATTGTTTAATAACGAAGCCCGGAACACTATCCGATTGATGATAGAGCAATTGATAGAATTCGTTAAAAGCGGCAAGTATATCTTCTTTAGAGGTTTTAAAGCCCCCATGAAGATCTTGAATTTTGAGGATCTCATTAGCAGTGGCTTTTTGACGTAGTCTATGTGCTAGGATTTTCCCGGTTTGTTCACTTAGTTCATAGCTTTCAGTCCGATGTTGATTATGATGTAAGACTACTTGATCAGCTAAATGAGCATAAACAAAGCTGCGTTTGATCGATAGATCCAGTTGGGATTCCTCTATATCACGATTCAATTTAATACATTCAGCCAGCCGTGTCTCTGCATATAAAACTAAATCACAGTCCCTTTTAAATTTATTCCGCTTATCCTTTAATTGAAAATTGGAATATTTTAATGTCTCTCCCCGTACCACAGATTTAAATGTGTCCCAGACTACTGGGACTGAGGCTGACTGATTATTTAACTCAAAAAAATCCTGGATAACTTTAGACATAAATTGAATGTAATCTGATTGTAAAAGTAAATTCCGTTGAAACGTCCAGGTCGATTTGTGCCCTTGTTCGATTGATGAGATACTAAGCTTTAAACAGAGGGGGTTGTGATCCGACAGCAACCTGGGCAGGATTTCAACCACAGTTTTACCCAAAAAAAACTGAGATAAAAAAAAATAATCGATCCGAACATGTTTCTTATGCGGAGCAGAAAAAAAAGTGAAGCCATACTCATCTGGGTGAGCAGTATGCCAAGCATCAGATAAAGCATTGTCTAGTACCAGAGATCGGAGAGCCTTAAAAGACCGTGGCTTCGATCCTTTATACCTTGAATTTTGTCTAATGTTAAAGGCAGCGTCGATATGAATAATAAGATCCCCACAGAAAATAATAGGAATACTGCAAAGAGCAAGCTCCTGATTTAGATAATTAAATAGCTCGGAGTCGTCGAGATTGGGACCATACAGTAAATCATGAACCTGTTCTGAGAGATTAAAAGTTCTACCATGACCCAACGGCCCCATTTATCAGCAGCAGTCTTAATTAAAATGCCCAAATTCCGACGCATGAGTATGGCTACACCACGTTTAATACCAGTCTGCCTAGAAGCCACTAACACTTCCAATCCCAAGCTCTTTAACAAATCCCTTTTCTCCCATGATAAATGCGTCTCTTGGAGGCAGAGTATATCTATTTGCAGTAAATGGATCATTTTGGACAAAATACCTCGCTCCTTCGCATCATTAAGACCATTAACATTGAAAGTACACATTTTAATTATCTTATCCATTGGAATTCAAAACATAAGGAAAAATTAGGAAGCTAGAATTTATCAAACAAGGCTCTATATATAATTGAAGACAAGCCAAATTAAAAAAAGTCATTGTTTTGCCCAGTATTGAAACATTAATAAAACAGCCTAAACGAAACTCAAAAGCTTGTAAATAACGAGACATTTTCATTGTATCTTGCTCAAATTGGACTGATGTTGAGTTACACCCCGACCACCACCACCACCCCCCCACACCCACCCCTGACACCTTCCCCCCACCCCAACTCCACCCCCCACCCCAACCCACCTTATGAGGCACAGGGATAGCCAATCCCTGGGGTCGCCGAGTGCCCCCACGCCCCCTCCCAGATGACCCGAGAAGAAGAAATGCAATTCCGAGATCAGCTTAGACCAGCCAACAATATCAACCCAACATAGCTATATCATAACTATCATATTTAAATGTCGTTCTTTTGAAGATAAACATTAAATCATAAAGAGTCAAGATATTCTTTTGCAGCAATTTCGGAAACAAAAAATTTTGTTTGGTTTTTGAAAATAACTTTAAGTTTGGCTGGATTTTGTAAATAGACCGTGGCACCTTTTCCTTGAAAACCGGCCATTAATTGCCTTAACTGCCATCGCTTAGTAACAGTGGACTGACAAAAATCCGGTCTAACAAAAAAACAGCAACCCTTAGCAGAACGCTTTTTATCCGGTCTGGCCAGATCAAAAATAGCTTCTCTCGCTAGGAAATTATTAAATCTAACCAGAATGGCTCTCGGATACTCTCCCTCTTTTAGTCTAGATTTAGTTTGGAACGGAAAGCGATGAGCACGTTCAATGATCAGAAGCCAGTTCCAGGATGTAAGTTCGGGGAGGGCTTCCGAGAAAAGATCGCAAATAAATTTCCGAATGTCTGGACCCCCTAGATTCTCAGGAATTCCAAGCACACGCAAATTGTTTCTCCGTGATTGATTTTCAATCTCAGCGAGCTTGAAGCTAACATCATCCCGTTGTGCTTTGACAATGGCAAGTTCTTTTTTTTGTATAGAAACTTCATCTTCGAGAGAAGATATCCTGGTTTCGGCTTCCAAAACTCTAGTCGTCATGTCGGTACAGATTTTTTTGTTACGACGAACAGCATTTTTAACTTTTTGACATGTACCTTGTGTACGAGCGATCTCGATTTTGGTATCTGATCGATGAGCCAACATAGTTTGGTAAATCATAGAGAGAGTCACTTCCGGAGAGAGATCGGAATCCGGTGCTTCACGAATAGCAGGGTCACTTGAAGGATTAGTGTGAACGGATAGAGGATCTGCTGCACCATTGGACTTGTTCCGGATTGGAGGTGTTCTCCTAGCCCTGACCTTATGTTTCTTTACTGTCACACTAGAGACAGGTGACGACTCGCTGGCCCCTGTCTCTTCACCCGGGCTGCTGTCTTCTGGATAGTCAGCCCAGTCCTTATCCATACTTTCATCAGATGTGAGGTCAGACATAGAAAAAAAGTTCTCAGTGGGCTCCAAGGCAGATTCCTGACACAGAGTTTCAATAGATGCTGATATGGGCTGAGCAGACATAGACAGAGAAGTAATCTGAGCATTTGTGATGGTATTGGTATTCGAAGCCTCCCCATCCCCAGCAGTATTAATAGAGATATTTGGAACTACAGCTCCCAGAGTGCTGTGCGACGCTGATTCAAGCACAGGCACAGAGTTGAGCGAAAGCGACGCCTCTAACTCAGAATGAGAAACGAAGTTTGAGGAGGTGTCTGCAGGTGCAGAGAGAGTCGGTACCAATACACTCAGATTAGTAGCGTTTTTAGCAGCTTGCTTATTGAATAATGCAGGAACTGTTTGATTGAGAGCCTTACTCGAAACATCACCACCTTTTTTAGCCGAGGAAGAGGTAGATATGGATGTGGACTCACCGGGTTTGACTAACCCTCGGGTTAGTTTACTCCCAAAGTATACAAGAAAGAGCCAATAAGGAAAGTTGGAAAACAGGGTAGAACCAATAGGAGAAGTTGGAAAACAAAAGTGTCAGATGACTCGAAGGGACCTCTCCTCCGACTATGTTTGTCATCCCTCCCTCAAGCTAATTTATTAACAGATTCATAACTAACTTGCAGGGGGCGAGATACATTTGTGTGTGTTGGAGGACAGTTGTGAAACGAGCGAATGCTAGCAGAAGACAGTGAAGGCCAGACGATAAGATAAGGTTAGGGAAGAATAGTTTGAATCAACAGATAGTTGAGACGGGGATTAGAAAAGCCAGACAGGGATTAGTGTACTCGGCTAGGTCTAACACCAGCTTCGCAAATAGAGGCAGAAGGCGTATTTCGACACCAGGCTACAGAAAAAGCAGAATAGACTTTGTTCGCCGTGCTGCCTGAGTGATGGCAACACAAAATGGCGGCGGAGCACAAAATGGCGGGTCACTTCGATTGCGATCAAAAATCGAAGTTCCTCAGGCCACCGCCGGTGCACTGACTCAGGGCGTGATCTTTTTCGATGAGTTTCTTGACCATCCTGCGCACCTCATACCACCCCTTCTGGATATCGTCCTTTGTGCGCCTTGCTGGTGCTTGGGCGTTCACCTTGGCCGCAATCCTCGCCCACATCTTGGTTTTCTGTGAGATGGGAGTCCTTTGGACCAAACAAATGTGGCTCTACTATGATGATCTCGTCTACCAGCACTTCTAACTCACTATCTGTGAACTTTGGATTCTTCTTTGGGGGCATGGTGATGGGTGGTGGTAGTGAGGGATGTGTGTGTGAGGGTGCAAGTGAGGGTGGGTTGGTTTTGATGGGTGTATGTATGTGTGTTTTTGTATGAGGTGCTGATGGTGTGTGAGTTGTGTGATGGGGGAGTTGTGAGTGTGTCTGTGGTTGCTGTGTACTGGTATTTGTTGCTGGCTGTGTCTACTGTTTGCAAGGGATGATGGTAGTGATTGTAGTCCTTTATATAGTTGAAGTTGTGGGTGTGTCTTTGTCCCATGTTTTTTTTGGAGGGGTATTTATTGGCTTTGTCATTGCTTGTTTGGTCCTTTTTTTGTCTTTTTGCCTTTGGGTTTTGTAGGCATGAAGGAGACGTTCATGTGATGGAAAAGGACGCTGCTGTTGTCTCGTGCGGGCTTCTCCGCCTCGTTCACGCTGCCTATCTGTGTTTGGTACGTGTCGGTCGCGGCGGTCACTATTGCTTGCGTGCCAGGTTGTCTGTGCGTGTCGGTCGTGCGGCTTGGTCTCCGTGCAAGTCGGTCTGGTTTTACACGCATTGCCACGTACTGCGCAAATCGTACATCGCGGGTACGGGTCGGTCGGGTGCATTCCGGGTTTGTGTCGGTCGGTGATAATCACGTCGGTTTTCCGGCCTGATCACTATTTTCCCTACGGCTCGGTCGTACGGCTTGTATTCCGTACGTGTCGGTTGTAATTCACACGCGTTGCATCGTACTGCACAGGTCGTACGGCGCTGGTCCATGTCGGTCGGTATTCGCTCCGGGTCCGTGTCGGTCAGTTCGTTATGCGGCCGGAATCGGAATTGGCCCCATAGTTGTTAATTAATGTTCATTATTTGATATTTATTTTGGATAATTGTTTATTTTTTTGTGTGCTGTTTTTACTTTAAAAGGGGTAGAGGGTGAGTATTAAATATATTTTAATTACTTTATTATTAGTTGTGTATAGTTTTTAATCTAAAAATAAGTAATTGTGTTTTATTATTTTATAGTTTAATTTAGGTATGTACTGTGGATATTATAGTGTTAAAGTGTGTGTAGTCAATTCCTGTTTATTAGATTTTTTTATTAATAATATTTTATTACTTGATCATTAATCATGTCAATTATGGAAGTAAATTTAATAAAGTGTTTTGTGATTGGTGTGGGGTTATAGGTTAGGCAATAAAATTAATTCATTTATGTATTAATACCTTTTTTTGTTTGTAAATATTTTCTAGTTTAAAAGAATAATTTTTATATATGTATTTATTATTTTTTTATATATTATTTGTAGGTTTATGTCATATGTAATATTATTAGAATATATTTTCTTTTAATAAATTTTATATATTTGATTTTTGAGTTTTTACATATTTTTTTTATGTACATTTTTTTTTTGTTCGAACTGTTTGAGTGTGAATAGTATTTTTTGTCTCTCCGCTATCCAACACTTTCCCTCATGTTGCAGTCACTGGAGTAGGAATAGTAATTTTTACCTCCCCGCTATCCAGCACTTTACCTACTGCTGCACTCACTGGAGTCAGAATAGTAGCTTTTACCCCTCTGCTATCTAACAATTTCCCTAATGTTGCATTCTTCGGAGTGGGAATAGTCATGTTTACCTCTCTGTTATCCAGCACTTTTCCTAATGTTGCACTCTTTGGAGTGGGAATAGTGATTTTTTCACCTCCGCTATCCAGCACTTTCCCTACTGTTGCTTTCACTGGAGTGGGAATAGTAATTTTTACCACTCCGCTATCCAACACTTTCCCTACTGTTGAACTCACTGGAGTTGGAATAGTAAATTTTGTGGCATATCATCAAGGGCTTTATCTCCACTTTTCTGGCTTTAAAAGCCAGAAAGGCGGAGATAAAACCAACGCCCTATCAGCAAGAGGGTGCTAACATGAGTATTCGCATGTTAGCACCCTTTTACACTACGCCTACCTTTGTATCTGTAATGAGATGCAAAGTGGGCGTTCCTGACATACACTACATGTCAGGAGAGCAATAACGCGTCTTTGCGCTATCAGCAAGGATGCCCTTAGTTTTTGGAGAAAACTGCTGTTTTCTCCAAAAACTAACGTCTGCTAAAATCCTGATAAGCCACCCCTAACATTGGGGGTGGATTATGCTGATACGACCACAGAGTCGTATCAGCAAGGTTATCGCCCTTTTGCAGGGATCATCGCTAGAAAATCAGCGATGTTCCCTGCAAAACGGCGATAACATCGCTTTCTCTGGAATTTTTATCGCCCTGGAGCAGCGCGTTGATGATAACGCGCTACCAGGGCCATAAAAAGCAGAGATAGCCAGCGATAAGAAAATTATCGCTAAGCACGGCCAGTGATAATTATCACTTGTCGTTGCTGATATGGCCCCTAATTCCTCTGTTATCCAACCCTTGCCATACTTTTGCACTCACTGGAGTCGGAATAGTTATCATTACCCCTTTGTTATCCAACACTTTCCCTACTGTTGCACTGATTATATTGTGAAATGTAAGTTTAAATATGTTTTAATAGCTGGTTTTAATTTATTATAGATTTAGTTTTTTATACTTTAAATTATTAATATATATTGTTATTTTTTATATTATTTTAAACTTTTAACGTAAATGAAATATAACAGTTTATTAATTGTTTTAAAGTAAATATATATGTATACAATATTATGTTTGTGTGTTTATTTTTTTATTAAGTTTATTTGTTATATTTGAATAAAATGTTTGTAAATGTATTTTATTTTGTTACAATTATATTTAATATATATTATTTTATTTTATATTTTATATTTATATAAAAGATTATATTTTATACCTCTATATTTTTTATCGATATTTTTTAGTAAATATTTTTGTACTTTCCTGTTTAAATATGTGAGTCGATATTTTTATTTTCCATATTTTTTACTCAATATTTTTTACATCAATATTTTTTACATCGATGTGTCAGTGAACCGTATCACAGATCTCTTTCACTCTAACCAAGATTAGAGCATACAAATCACAAGCCAAATTCTTCTGAGGAATACAGAACACCGATCTCGACGAGCTCCTTATCAACGGAACTCGCACTCCATGTTGAGGTGTTCCTTGCACATCCAGTGGGCTCCTCGTTGCACAATAACCTATTAGCATAATTGCCTCACTATATTATATTTTGCAGTTTCGTGACTTGGTGTATGAGTTTACTAAAATGTTTGCATGGTCGTTTAATGCCCCCAGCTTATCTGAACTCCAGTAGGCCTTACAACGGAGTTCGAGTTGTCAGCATCTTTTTCTGGGCTCTGAGATGTCTGGAGTAAGGAACGCCTCAGGCCCACATACAAATTTTTCTCCACAGGGCTTTTTTTAGTTCTAGGAAGCACATGGATGCTGCTGTATTGTAGCTTTAAGTTCTGGAACGTGTACAATGTAAACTGGTTTCAGATCTCTGAACTGCAGTGAAGTGCTGCTGAAACTGGAAAAATCTTTTTATCGCTTTGTATTGTGAGCAGTGAACACATACGTTAGCTTGTAGAAAAAATAGGTTAAAAAGCCCCCAATTAAATGCACCAAAAGTCTAGGCCGTAACACTTCTGTTAAGGAATTACATTCATTCAATGTAGAAACAACAACCATGTTAACATACATCAAGGCCTTTGATGCACATAGTGTGGCCCAAACATAGAGAAAAAGCATGTATACATGCAACACACAGGTTGAGTGCCAGTAGCCTCTTCGCTGAATAGAACACTTTTTAATGTGTGGCACTCCATTATTACAACCTATTCATTCCTTTGATCTCTTCTTTTTGGCCTACACTGTCGAACATTTAGATTTGATAAGTCAATTACCCTTTTGGCTAAAATCATAAAGGTTGCCTCTTTCATATAGCTCTAAAGATTTACAAAATTCCTCTTCTCTTTTTTTGTATTTTTGTGGTAATCCAGGGTTATTTCACCTATATTACTGTAATTCTTTTTTAAGGATTCTAGTACGAGCTCAGGGGTGTACAAATAATGCAAAACTGTTTGGCTTGTCATCTGCTTTCTTTCTGATCCATTCAGTAATTTCAAATCACTTGAAAAAGTTGCACTAGTTATCTATTGCACAGCACGTACATAAGTGTCTATATTTGTTGCAAACTTGTCTTGTTAAGGGCAACTTCTCTTGAAATCCGGGCTTGGAACTTATATAATGACTAGAGATCTTCACTTCTATTCCACAATGCTGTTAAGCCTATAACGTTTTAAGAAACACACATGGGGGCAATGTATGCCTTTTTGACCATTTAGTATAGGAATTCTTTGTCTCTCCAAGAACTCAGACTAATCAGCTCACTTATAGAAAAACACCAGTGCTTAATTTGAGCCGGTGGAGACTGGCACTTATTTTTCTTCACCGGATATTGACTGCGAGCATGAGCAAGGCAAAAGCACAAACAGGAAAGGAGAAGGAACAGTACAATCTTTCACAAAAGGAGAAACCAGGAATCTGCAAGAGTGAGATACCGACCGACACGGACCCGGAACGGAGACCGACCGACATGAACCGGCGCCGTACGACCCGTGTAGTACGATGCAACGCATGTGGATTACAACCGACACGTACGGAATACAAGCCGTACGACCAAGCTCTAGGGAAAACATTGATTCACCCGGAAAACGGACGCGAGTAGCACCAACTGACACGTACCAGGAATGAACCCGACGACACGTACCCGTGAGGTCCGATCCGCGCAGTACGATGCAATGCGTGTAAACCCAGACCGACTTGCACGGAGCCAGGAACCCAAGCCACATGACCGACACGCACAGAAAACAGGGACCTGCAGCAATAGAGATCTACACAACCGACGCATATGAAACACAGAAGAAAGTCAGCGTGAACGAGCTGGAGAGGCCCGCACGAGCCGTCATTAGCGTCCGTCTCGGTCAGCAGAATGTCTCCATCATGCCTAGAAAACCCAAAGGAAAAAATACAAAAAAAGGACCAAACAAGCAATGACAAAGCCAATAAATATTTTTAAAAAAACTTGGAACAAAGACACACCCACAACTGCACCTATATAAAGGACATCAATCACTACCATGATCCTTTGCAAATAGAAGACAACAGCTAGCAGAAAACACCATCACACAGCAACCACAGACACACTCACAACTTACCCATCACACAACTTTCACACCATTAGCACCTCACCAAAAGCACCCACACATACAGCTAGCAAAACCGACACTCACCCACCCTCACTTGCACCCTTACACACACATCACTCACCACCACCACCCATCACCATGCCCCCAAAGAAGAATCCAAAGTTCACAGATAGTGAGATAGACGAGATCATCAGAGTAGTGCCACATTTGTTTGGTACATTGCTCCAAAAAGGACCCCCATGTCACAGAAAACAAAGATGTGGGCGAGGATTGTAGACAAGGTGAACGCACAAGCATGAACGTTGCGCACAAAGGACGATATCCAGAACAGGTGGTATGACGTGCACAGGAGGGTCAAGAAACTCATCGAGAAAGATCATGCCTTGAGTCAGCACACTGGTGGTGGCCCTCCTGCAAAACCAGTATACTTCAGATCCTGGGAGGTGAAGGTGCGGGACATCTTACCACCAGAGAGCAGTCATGGTCTAGCAGCCATACCAACCAACATACTCAATATTGTGTGGCAAGGGGACAGTGAAACCATGCACCGTTAGCAAAGCCACAGTAACTAAAAGATAATCATCCCAAGATGTGTATGCTAGTCAGACAAACACAATACCTGCCATCTCAGAGTGACTTGTAACTGTGTCATGACATGTACAAACCTAACAACAAATAGAGCAAGGCAGTGCCACAAAGCCAAATAAACACTGTCAGACAGTTTACCACCACAAACACACTACCTCACAGTGCAGCTGACTGACAGGAAGGAATAGTGGGTATGCAGGTGGAGTGAGTGTATCCAAAAGCATGATGGGGTTTGTAGTCACAGATAATGCTCCCCCCCCCAAATTGGCCCATCAAGACCTCTCTGAACCATGCCCACATCACAGGGAGTGGAAAATGAATGACAAGATGGCTGACACTGGGTCCTGCTGTGGAGAACACAAGGCCCTGGTAGGGGTTGTGTGAAAATCAGAAGCAGGACACCACTGACTGACATCCTGAAAGACAACTTGCACGCCCTCCAATAGAAGCACGTTTCATGGTGTGATGTCTGGCCGGGTGGGAAGGAGAACTGACAATTCTGACCATACTTACCAGCATGTGGAGACACACACACCCCTCAACACAAAGTCCACACAACTCACTGGGTAGAATGCATTGACTCACACTGTAGTGAAATATCACCCAAAGATACACCACACCGGGTGCTGTTGTGTGAAGCACGGGGGCTCTCTTTGGACTTGTAGCCAAACAAACCCCAGGACTGCACAGTCAGCCATCTTGCCATTGATGTCACACCCCCTCTGTTGTGGGGAGCACAAGGCCATGCTGGGAACTGGGCACCAACAAACACCAGGACTGCAGTCAGCCATCTTGCCATTGCTGTCACACCCCCTCACAGGGAAGCAGATTCCAAAGGAAGGAAGTATGGGCATGCTGGGAAGAGGGATGTAGCCAAGAGCATGATGGGAGTTGCAGTCACAGACATTCCCCACCCACCCACATGGCCCAGCAAGCTCACACTGAACCATGCTCACCTCACAGGGAGTGGGAATAGACTGACAAGATGTCTGACACTGGGCTCTGTTGGGGAGCACAAGGCCATGCTGGGAACTGGGCACCAAAGAACACCAGGACTGCACAGTCAGCCATCTTGCCATTGCTGTCACACCCCCTCACAGGGAAGCAGAGTCAAAAGGAAGGAAGTATGGGCATGCTGGGAAGGGGGGGTGTAGCCAAGAGCATGATGGGAGTTGCAGTCACAGATATTCCCCATCCACCCACAAGGCCCAGCAAGCTCACACTGAACCATGCTCACCTCAAAGGGAGTGGGAATGGACTGACAAGATGTCTGACACTGGGCTCTGTTGTGGGGAGCACAAGGCCATGCTGGGAACTGGGCAACAACAAACACCATGACAGCACTGACTGACATCCTGAGAGTTAACCTGCACCCACTGCAATGTTGGAATGCCTCATGATGGGATAACTGGCCTGGGGGAGAAGGAGGCCCTGACTGGCAAACAAATAACACCGATGCTGGCCATACACACACCTTCTATGTTAAAACAAATTGCACACGTGGTACCAGTCACTCACGAAGATGATGCCCGGGCAAGTTGTCTGACTCGTGGGCCTGAGAAATGATGTGGCTGAAAATCACACATATGCACTGGCCAAACAAAACACGGTTGCACACACAGCCATTGCAACCATATGTTCAAACTCACTGTCTGGGGATGCAGTGTCCAGGGGTGCCCCCTGGCCTGGCTGGGGATGTGTGTCTTGCAGATGACAAGTGTGGAGAGCCATATATAGTACATTGCACAAAACACACAGGAAATCACATATACATCATTGACAGGGGGACATTTGACAGTGAATGGAATGGACACACCAATATAGCCGACACCATAGCATGGTCTCATTCACACTCGATGCTGTTTCCACTTCTACATCGTGCTGCAACATATGCATCCTTCACACATCACACCACTCACTGACATAGACACTGCAGACACAAGGTCTAACCTGGACTGCATTGGAGGAGACATGCTACTCACAGCAGCCAAACTGCAACATACACACCACCGGATCTCACTGTCATGAGCAAAACTCAGCACCAGACTCATTAACGATGGCGACATCATCACTTGTATGAAATGAGATGGGAACTAGGAACACTGTAAAAAAACACTTTCTCCAAAGAGATCACAGGCATACCGGTCTGTGACCATGTCGTACCAATACGCCAATGTGACACACAAAGACTAACAAAATCTGCTACAACACATACCCCAATCTTAGAACATCTCAGTGGAATTGCACGTATGTCCTTGTTAAAGCTCAAATGTGTACAGGGATGACACACCTGTGTCAGCAAAGTGATGGCCCTTGAGTAGTAATGGCCATGTACAGACAAATCTATACATGAGCTGGCCATGCACATTGAAATGTTTCATTTTGGCTGGGCAATGTGCCACAACGATATCAATCTCTGTCTGTGACAACCTTGGACAAATCAGTGTACAGGCACGCATCCTGACGTACAGTAGAAAATGTCATGTATGTGAACCATTGATGCCTGTAGAAACATAACTTACATTGTGTGTCTCTTCCAAACACAGGTGGTGCTGGGGACTCAGCACCAAATGAAGAGGAGTCCCTGTCCCAGACTCTGGTGGACCCTCAGCTCTCTGGTGTGGATCCGTCTCTGTCCTCTTCGGATGACGACGAACAACCTGGCACCTCCGGTGTGAGTCATCATGCAGCACCCTCAGTACCAACATCTGCACCCCCTGTACCCATGCCTCCAGCATCTGGCAACAGACAGGGTACCCCCGCCAACACGGACAGACCAAGGCCACAGAACACCGACAGCACAGGGACATAGGACCCCCAGGAAGTTACGGACAACACCACCAGCAACAACACCCAAGGGGGCCCAGTGTCACCTGTGCGTGCCGCCGCAGGTCCTGCCCATGTGGATAGAGGTGCTGGGAGGGATGGTAGGCAGAGGGCACGCCTTGCAGAGGGGTCTGGACTGCATGATGACCCCCAACTGGCATGCATCATAGATGCGTACCAGGATAGCACCGTAGGATTCGGCCAGGTAGTGGGGATCCTCAAGGACATTCAACAGGAGCAGGCTGCCCACCATACCCACATGGAGGCAAAGTGGGATGCACTTACTGCGGTGCATCCGGACATACTCCAATGCCTCCGCCAAATAAGCTCAAACATGTCCACATCTCCCTGTGTGGCCACAACATCTGTTGCCACACCATCTGCCAGTGCCACAGGGAGGGAGGATGACTCTGGCAGAGAGTCCCCTACACCACAGACGCCTGCACCTGAGGATCCCCCCGAAGAAGAAGAGGGGTCGTCCGAATAATGACAAGTGAGACGCAGATGTCCCTGCACATCCCCCAGGGCATCTAACCCTGTTCTGGACAATGTTCTTTGTGCGCAACCCGTTCACCTTGTCGTATCTGACACAACTTGCCTACATGACATGGAGGGTTCATGTTGGTCCAATGTAGCAGATGACTGTGGACTTTACTCTGGATATTTCAGCTACCAACACTTCCAAATCTACTGTGAACTTTGGATTCAAAACCCAATGTACAGCACACACCATCCTGTGCACTATCCTCACACATGTTTGTAAATAAACTCACCAGTACACCATACTTGCCTCTGTTGTGATTCCAACTTGTCATGTGTCATGGAGATGTTGATCTGCTAAACAACCCAGTGCATGCCAAATACTACAACAATGTGACCACCGTTATGTGAGTCACTGTGATGTGACACATATGAGGGAGGCACACCACTATGGCACCACAACACATACTCACCATGTCCATGTTACTCATCCCACACAATGATGTTGACCTGAAATACATTGGTATGCACAGACAACACACCTATCCACAGTCAGTGGTAATAAGCCCACAGGTGAGGGAAGCAAATGTCAGTCAGATGTGGGAATACAGACAACACACCTAACAAAGTGTAGCACAGGTTCATTACACATCATCAACATGTTTATTCCACAATAGTTGCAAGGTAATTGTACGTTACAGTGGACATACGGTCACAAAGTGTCGGAGAATTGAAGTCCAGGGGTGTGTGGCACATCACTTGATGGGAATTGACAACTTCCACACTGGTGTTGGATTCTGGGTGTTGGGGGTCAGTGTTGACCAAACAACAGGCAAAGTACCCTGGGAAGGCCAGACACAAGACACAGTCAAAAGCACAGCAGAACAGAGAGAAATACAATACACATGCACAAAACATGTCAAAAGAAACCTACACAGAAAAAGGTTAGCGGTTCAACACTATTGTGGAGTACAGACCACATGAAAGGACACATCACTGCACGCATCCAGTCAAGTAGCACACAGACACACTCAAACAGCAACAGAGCAGCCCCAACACATTTCAGGCTAACTGAATACATTGACATAACAACCCTGTAAACTCACATTCAGGTGAAGAAGTTGTTGATGAGCTGTGTGCGGACATCACCCTCATCATCATCATCGCTGGCATCATGGCTCAGGCCTGGATCCTCCACAGGTGGCGGAGGTAGGTCATCGTCATCCTGGATGAGAGGCAACTTCTACCGCACTGTCATGTTGTGTAGCATGCAGCATACAAGGATAATTTTGCACACCTTTGCAGGGTCATATGGGAGGGCCCCTCCGGTCTTGTCCAGGCAGCGTAAGGGGCTTTTAAGGAGACCAAATGTCCGCTCAATCACCGTCCTGCTCCGACCATGTGCCTCATTGTAGCGCATCTCGGCTGGTGTCACAGGGTTCCTGAGGGGTGTCAGCAACCACGGCATGTTAGGGTATCCGGAGTCACCTACATACAAACAATTGAACAATTAGCTGAGTTTTGAAAGAGGGTGGAATACAACATTGCCGAACACACAAAATGGTAAACAGTCAGTACACACCGACAAGCCAGGCACGCTGTTCTGGCATCTGTGACATCAGCGTTGCAATGCGACTACTCCTCATGATGTAGGCATCGTGCGCAGAACCGGGGAGACGTGCACACACATGTGTGATACACATGTCTGCAAGACTTACCACAAGAGCATTGATGGAGTGGACATGTTTCCTGTTACAGTATGCCTGCTCATGTGCCTGTGGTGGTATCAGGGCCACATGTGTACCATCAATAGATCCGATGACGTTCGGCATCCTCCCCAGTGTATAAAAAGCATCCTTTACTTCAGTGAGTTGACCTGGGCTAGGAAACTTGATGTACAGGTCAAGGAAATGCAACATCCCTTCCAAGACATCGCGTAGCACACAACTGAACATAGTTTGTGACATACCACCAGCAGTGGCCACAATGTACTGGAAGGTACCAGTAGCAAAGAAGTGCAGGGCTGCCATCACCTTCACCTCTGGGATCAGTGCTGTAGGGTATGTACGGCCAGGTAGCAGATGTGGTGCCAACAGCTCCGCCAACTTCGCAATCAGTGGCCTGGTGAAGCAGTACCGTCGGATGCAGTCGCGTTCCTGCATGGTTTCAATATCTGGGAACGGTCTATGGACAGCTGGTGCCCTCCAGTACAGGGATGAACAAAGGAAGTTTGTCGATTCCTCGACCCATGTGGCTGTGACCAAGCAAAATATCACATGATACATCATGACAATACACAATGTACTGAGGTGTGTTCAGTTGGGCATGGGCACATATATCACCTACATGCCCATCACCTCACATCTCAAGTCCACATATCTACATAAGTCCCATGTAGTGCAATGGCCAATCATTGGGCTGTGTCACACTACCTATGTACTGCTGTCACATTACAAACACACAGCACAGTGACAAGTGAGGCCTGATGTTTCCCAGGCATCACAGATCTTTGCCATGCAGATACCCAGGGTTCCTGTATTGTCACATGGACACTGGCATGACATGGCGTATCATGTACACGCCACAAGACAACCGTGAGTCCCACAGGTAGTGGCCACTGTTGTCTCTACAGGTCCTACATGTACGTCTTGTAGACACACACACAACATCAATGTTGATGCACAAACCACATGGATGTGGAGACTGTCTCCCATTGGGCACATTTGATCAGCCACATCTGAGACATAACATGCACACAGACTGTGGGTGTACATCAGAATTGGGGCTATAGGTCTCACTGTGATGTACATACCATCACCCCCAGGATTTAGGGTGTATGTGACATGTCCTAAACATATCCAAACTGAAACTGTGTCCATGACTCATGCCCATAACTGTACAGTTGCACATCACAGTGGTAATGTGCACAACACACAAAGGATTCTGTCCCCCTGAACACGTGCACAGCCCGGGAGTGGCTGCACAAAAGTGCCACACAACAAACCAAATGTTGCCCTCCAAACACACAGGGAATGCAGCCTTACATGCCATGGGACACAGTGTGGCACATACTGTACTGTGGTAGGTGTGCACCTGAGTCCCTGGCAAGTAATTGTGTGTGGAAGCCGTCAAAAAGTCACACTAATGAGAACCTATGCGGGTGACTATGCGTACGCATAGCACAGTTCAGGACCAAGCCATGCGTACGCTTAGCCATTGACTGCAATGAGGACCGACGTGGGTGACTATGCGAAAGCATTGCACAGTTCAGGACCAAGCCGTGCGTATGCTTAGCCATTGACTGCAATGAGGACCGACGCGGGTGACTATGAGTATGCATTGCACAGCTCCGGACCGAGCCGTGCGTACGCTTAGCCATTGACTGCAATGAGGAGAGACGCGGGTGACTATGCGTACGCATTGCACAGTTCCGGACCGAGCCGCGCGTACGCTTAGCCATTGACTGCAATGAGGACCGACACGGGTGACTATGCGTACCCATTGCACAGTTCCGGACCGAGGCGCGCGTACGCTTAGCCATTGACTGCAATGAGGACCGACACGGGTGACTATGCGTACGCATTGCACAGTTCCGGACCGAGCCGTCCGTACGCTTAGCCATTGACTGCAATGAGGACCGACGCGGGTGACTATGCGTTCGCATTGCACAGTTCAGGACCGAGCCGTGCGTACGCTTAGCCATTGACTGCAATGACGACTGACGTGGGTGACTATCATGCATACGCGTCGGGCAGGCATGGACCGAGACCAGCGTATGCCTTAGCCATTGAATCGTATGGAGACGGGTGCGTGTGTATTTTCAAACTACGCATTGTACAGTCAGTTGACCGAGCCATGCGCACCCATTGGCTATGGACTGTCATGGAGACGGATGCGGATTCAAAACTTGTACGAGTCATGCACTGGAAATTCAGTAGGATGCCTACAACAATGATGCAATTCCTAGGGTTTTATGAAGGTGAAGATTTGAACGATGCGGAAGACGTGTACGAGTCGTACATTTCCATGGATTGGCCAGATTCACAGAATGCAACCATGTTGGACCTATCACTTGGGACACATGGCACAGATTCTGCCTCTGCAGCACTGATATAAGGCTGGCTGGCCCCCAGGGACCTCACTTGCCTGCACTACATGCTACAGGACCACATCCCTGCTGCTGTCTCTGCATCCTCTGGCTACTGCTATGGCACGTACTCTGGAGAGGGCCCCAGCCTTCACTGAGGAGGAGAACCAGGCCCTGCTGGATGGGCTCCTTCCACAGTACAGCAAGCTGTATGGGAAACCAGGGGATCAGGTGAGTGTGCAGTCCACTGCCTTCATAATTGTGCATGTTGTCTGACTAGCAGTAGTAGCAGTGTGCACACCAGTGGCAAGCGTACTCACTTAGTACTTTCATCCCCCAAAGTGTAGGTACATGTAATGAACAGGTGATTTGCAGCTAAAGTGCATTTGTGCAAGCTTAAACTTCCCAGGCATAGTTAACATGTCAGACATGCAGGGCATTTGTCCATTTCCACGGGTGCACTACCTGTGTAACTCATTTTCCTTTGTGATGACGTCATGTATATCCAACTGTGTGCAGCACAAACATGGGCCATGTGTGTTAATGGACTTTTAACTTTGTCATCCTCACAGGTTGAAACCCACCACAAGCAGGAGATATGGCTGACCATTGCCTGGGCAGTTCGATCGGTGGGGGTCTACAAGCGCCGGATCCGCAACTGCCAGAAGAGGTGACAGGACCTTCGGGGCTGGACCCGGAGGATCGCAAGGGTCCAGCTGAAGCTGTTGCCTCCTCGCACGAGGTGCGGACACTGGACCCTGACCCCTCACATGCTCAGGATCCTGGCAGTGGTCTTCCCGCACCTGGATGGGCAAATGAAGGCCAGACAGCAGCAAGGAGGGGGTGCATTCATGCCTAATCTGTGTACTATGTCTGACATGCTAATTGTAGTCTTTTGGCCTGGTCACTCTTCCACATTACGTAGGTCTTGTAGCCCAATACTCATGTCCCTCAATTGTGTGATGCACCCTCCTCATCTGATCCACAGGTGTGGACCCTACAGTCTGTTGCTTGTGTCACTAGGGCACTGTGTCCCTGCAGTCAGCTATGCTTCAGCTTCCGGACAGCATCTGTTACCGTGACTCTGTTGTGGGTTTCATGGGTGGGTCAATTGTTTACACAATGCCTGAGATCTGACATGTGATCTGTGTGTGCCCTTGATATGTGTTACAAATTGCTGGTCTGACTCGCCACATGTGGCTGGGGTATTTCAAATAAACCCATGCAGCAGGGGACTCCAATTTGTGTGCCTCAGGAGTATGTATATCAAGTGTGTCACACTTGCTTAGCCACCTGACTACTGTCCAGGGCTAAACACTGTTTCACATAGACCTGGGCAGTCATGCCTACTCAAGAGCATTTAGAAACACTCTGTAATCCCACTCCTGTGTATCAATTTACAGGTTGTGCTTAGTGACATGTGCCTTCAGGTGTCTGCCTCTGTGTCATTGTGGTGTGGCTTACTTTTCCGTACAACTGGGATGTTCATGAGTTTGATGGTCAGCAGGACATCTGGGATGTGACTATGAGAGGCAATACCTGTGTGACATATAGGTATGTGATCACTTGACAGTGCACAATGGTGTATGTAACTGTGCACTTCAGGCAGCTGTGTTTCATGCACAGCAGACTGTGATGTGTTCATGTACAGGGAGTTGTGTTCGCAGAGACTCATATGTCCATTTTGTATGATGTGGGGTCTTCTGGGTCCGGGATATGTTGTTTGCAGGGGATGGACAAGTGCACTTGTCAGCTGCAGAGTTTGCTTTACCCATGAGCTATGATTGTGACACAGTGCATACTGTTGTTGTCTGGATGCCCTGCCCCTGTGACAGGAGACAGTGTTGACTGACTTTCCAGGCATGCCAGTGCCATGGCATTTAACTTGCTATGAGTGATCCTGCATTGTGTTCAAATGTGCTCCATGCACCCCATTGTGGCATTGACTATCAGGACATGAGAACATCATGTGTTGCTGGCATGCATCACAAGCATGTGAAATGAGACTCTGGCCATCCCTTCATCCTGACACCTGTACTTTCTCAGTGGCAAGAGATGCGATGTGTGTATAGTGACATACTCCTACATATTCACTTGCATGTCCAAAAAATGTGTAGGTGGTGCATGTCGGCACATTGGGGTATTAGCATCCAACATGAAACAGACATATGGGTGCAAGTCCAGGAGGGATATGAGTGCCATGGTTGATGGTGAGACTGACAATTGGTTTATTCTAAACAGTGTGAGCACTTTGAGCAGTGTTCAGCTGATGATGCCAGGGTTTGCCCTGTGATGTGCCGTACTCACTGTGGTGTGTGCAGTCAGTGCAGGTGACTGATGTTGTTCTCTTTTTTCATACTTTTATCCAGATACACCCACGGCCACAGGAGGGGACAGCTCCACGGACCAGGAGGAGCCACAGAGCCTGCCTGGGACAGAAGGCGAGGAGTCGGAGGGACCCAGTGGCACGGAGGGTGAGTGGAGCCAAACCGAGGAGTCCTCCGCACCATCCACCCCAGCTGAGGGCCACAACAGCTAAGAGGATGACTCCCTTGTGGAGGCGAGTGTCAGCAGCCACCAAACCCCAGCTAGTGCGGCTGTCCCCGCCACCGCCCCCACCACCACCATCACCATCCTCCCATCGGCTCCCATCCCAGAGGTCCGTGGAGGCTCCCGTGTTCGGGAGCATGACTCCTTTGTGCCAGGTACTGCACCCCCTGCCCCTGTGTCCCCTGCTGCCCTGAGTGAGAAGTCTGTGGACTTGCTGCAACAGATCCATGTAGGGCAGACATCAATGCTGAGTGTCCTCCATGCACACATCAGTCTGTTGACACAACTGGTGTCGTTCATGGAGGGCATTTCAGCGGGCATGCCTGCCCTACAGAGGACCAATCAGTCCGTGGCCTCCTCCCTGACGGCAGCAGTGTCCCTCCTCCAACAGTCCCTCCTACCCCTGCACCACCCACGATTCCTAGCACCCTACCTGTCCAAAGCACACACACACCAGCACATTCTCACAAACCCACAGACACGGGCAGCACACAAACACCCAAACCAAGGGCTAGACGTGCACACCAGCAACCTCAGGGGACTGATACCACACTCACAAGGGATGGTTTGCAGACACACACACAGTCATCCACAACCACTCTGCAGTCCTCCGATACCTCTCCCTCCCAGCCCCCTTCCCTTGCCTCACCTGCAACCCCATCTCCCCAGAAGCTCTTCCTCTGTGACCTTGGCCTCTTCCCCACCGACCCATCAGATCCAGCTTACAAGGGGAAGAGGAAGCCCCACATACAGAGGGGAGTGCCCCTCACACCCAGACACCATCCCCCAGGTGCAGTCAGACTGAGGCCCCCACCCGCAAGTCCCCCCGGAGCTGGAAGAGCAAGACCCCACCCCTGCACCACAGCTCCACAATGAAGTCTCCATCCTCCATCCCCCAGGCCACCACTCCACAGGTACCCCCGCCACACCCTGCCCCAGGTTTCCCCACCCACAGATACACCATCCCCAAAATGCTGAGGCCCTCCGGCCCTACCCCTTGCTCTTCCACCCCCATCACTCCCGGTCAGACAGTTTGTGCCACTGATGTGTGGACCGTGTCCCCCCCTCTGTCCTGCTGACCTCACCTGAACCCCATTCCGCTCCCATTGAGTTAGGCACTGCACTGAAGTCCACAACCACCCCGTCTGACTTGGGCACTGCAGTGGGGTCCCAGTCCACTCCATCTGACCTACCCACTGCAGTTGTGCCGGCACCCACTCCATCTGACTTGTGCCCCGCAGTTGTGACTGTACCCACTACTTCAGTCAGCTCCACTGCAGTTGCCAGTGACTCTCCTGCATCCACCACCCCTTCACTGCCTCCTTCTGCTGAGCCCTGATCCTGTCCCTGCGGTGCCTGGCCTGCCCCCATGTATGACCCTCCGATGGGATGTCCCCTGTCCTTACCAGTGCAGGCAAGCAACGTGTGACAGTTGTCACTCGAGTTAACTTTTTGTTATTTGGATATGGACTGGCTGTTGGCCTTTGTTTTGAAAGGACTTTGCATTTAAAAATTGCTGAATAAAGCATTTTTCTTTATCCTTGTGAATTTGATTTAGCTGTACATTATGTTGATGATGTTTAGCATGAACTTGCAGTTGTAATGCTGGATTTCCAATGTTGAATACTGAGGTGTTGATGTGAGGTACTCCATGTGGTCCATGAGATATATATCCTATTCTGGTCGTTATCCATATCATCATTTGCAGCTAACTGGGTGTGTCATGAAAAACAATTTGTGAACATCTCTGTAAACATTTCATTTGCATGGTCACATCTGTGGCTTGCACACATCCACATATGATGTGCTTCGCTTTGTCCAATTTGTTTATTTCCCTGACTGTGGGCGCATCTCCACTGGACATGTACGTGTGGGCATCATTGGTGTAGGAGCAACTGGGTCCTCTGTGCAACTTGCTGGACATATGTATCGAGTATATGCAGATGACTTAAGGGACACTCCCGTACCCAGGCTGTTGTGACCAGAGCCTATATTGTGTGGTAACTGATGGCTGACTGACCAAGTGTTCTGCTAACATGACTGAGACCTGCTGGGAGTACGTTTGTCACAGCTGAGCTTCCACAGAAGTTGAGTCCCCTCAAGTAAGTGTGTTGTTCCGTGACATTGCCTGGGCCCATGGTGTGTGTTGTGTGAGCATGTGTGCGTGTGTCAACATCCCTTTTCATACACAGGCAGTGTTCCCTTGATATGTTCCTGTTGTTAATGTTTGCTGAGTTGTACTGTGTTCATCCCACAACTTTGCCATGGGCTACCAGATGTGTGGGTGCATGACACACTACTGTTAATTGGTGTTTCATCATTGGGATTTGTCAGTTCTGAGTGGTGATGATGTGGTCAGACGCAGATGGGACACAGTCAGGGGTCCCCAAGGCACTTGTTTGTTCGCAATATCATGTAGTTGCCCCCAGGTGGTACCTTTCGGTGACTGAGAGATGTGTATGTGTGTGTGACTGCTCCCACTTGTCAGTTTCAGGGCTGCAATGTTGGCCGGTGTCAGCATGTGTGCCTTGTGGTTCTCCTTGGCTTCTGCATTGTCCTGGACTGTGGCAGGTATTCCGAAGGTTACGGGAGCTTTGACGTCATGGCCATGTACCACATACTCCGCAGTATGTGTGTTATTCACCAGGGTTGTAGACTGTCCTTGTGTGATGAGTCTGTGCACCTTAGTTCCTCCCAACATTACTGTGTTTGTCATGGGTGCATGTGCAATGTCCCCTGTCCATGTGGGCTTCACAGATACACATTGGTGCAGTTCAGGGTGTGTGGTGTTGAGCGTGGACTGATGTAAATGTTTGCATGGATGGGCCCCTAGCTCCCGTTTGTCCATGGATGATGGGCCATGCTGAGTGATTTGTGTTTGTGTAGGTGTGATGTACGTTTGTGGCACAGGACACATGTCTGGGTTTCACAGTTTGTACGACATCTATCTTTGTCATCACAGTGGACGTATCATGCATGCTTGTGTCACCCCAATGTCTGGTCCCTGGGGGTAGTGCTGTTGTGTGTCAGTCTCTTGCTGTGTTAGTTGCTGTTCATTCCAGCTTGTGTCACGGATAACGCCCCGCGTCAGTGAGTCAGGGGAATCTGCCGAAACTGAAAGAGGAGGAGCCGGTGCCCTCCTCAGCCGCCATCGGCCACGAGGAAACGAGGGACACGCCCCCCTACCCTTCCTATAATTATGTGCATGCACAGGAAGCGCAGCGGACGAGCGCAGCGGGCGCGACGAATGCGCGACGAAGGCGCGCATAAGGCAAGCTCGTCTGCGCTCGTCCGCGCCGAGTCCGGGCCAAGGGCCAGTTCCCCTGCCCTCCGAACAACCGACCGCTTATGTTACAGTGCGGACCTCCTTCACAGCCTGAGGGCCTCCACGGTCAATTATAGTTGTCACAAATACTCTGCAGATACTCTACCCCAACTCTGTCCAGAGTGTCATAAGCTCCTTAAGCCTACCACCACTCCCAAACTGCTCCACCACTTTCGGATGTTCTTGCTGAACTGCCGCTCCCTACCTAAACACACAGCTGAAATAATGCTGTTAATAGAAGAACTCTCCCCCGACATTCTGTTTTTGACAGAAACCTGGCTCTCCCCGGCAGCCGACCCAGCTATAATAGCTGCGCTCCCCGCAGGCTTTCAAATCCTGCGCCAAGACCGGTTAAAAGGGAGGGGAGGAGGCCTAGCTATAATACATAAAGAGCAGTTCAACTGCAGAGTGGTCACCGAAACCATTCTAGACTGTGAAAGCCTCTCCTTCAAAATTGAACTGTCCCCCAATCAGTGCCTTTCAGGCACTTTGATCTACCGACCTCCAGGGCCCCCGAGGCAGTTCCACGTTAGCCTACCGACTTATGTATCCGAGCGTATTAACACTTCATCCAACTTTATCCTGCTGGGTGATTTTAATTTTCACTTTGACTCGCCCTCTGACCTTACCGCCTCGACTCTAACAGGCGACCTAGCAGCCTTGCTGCTCTCACAACGAGTCACCCTGCCCACACACGAAAAAGGCCATCTGCTCGACCCAGTTTTTAGCAACTGCCCCAACCTCCTAACTTGTCCTCCCATACCCCTTCCCTGGACGGACCATTTTCTGATCCCCATCAATTGGACCATTCTCAAACCCCCCGAACCTATCCCCACTACAAGACTCAAGAGAGCCTGGACCCATCTTATGATTGATAATTGGACTAATGCACTCACAGAGACCCAACCCTTGGTCACGGATAACCCTGAGCCAGCTTATCAGGCCTACGTCAATTGGATTTCCCAATCTCTTGACATTGCCCTTCCGAAAAAGGTAATCACTCTTAAACGCCTTCATAAAACTGCCCCGTGGTACACGGAGAATCTGAGAAACCAAAAACGATGCTGTAGGAAACTCGAAAGACGCTGGCGAACCGATTATTCATCGGTACATAAAACTCTCTACCGAGAAGCTATCAGCAACTACAAAAGCCAGATAAAGGAAGCCCAGGCCTCCTACTTCTCGGAAAAAATTGTCCTTGCAAAATCCAAACCGAAGGAAATTTTCAAAATCATTAAACAACTAACCAAACCCCCGCCCAGCCTACCAGTGGACAAACCCACTTCTCACTGCAACAAAGTTGCCGAATTTTTCCATCAGAAAATCAGTTCAATCTACTCGGCTTTCCCCCCGATCAACCCACCTCCGTTCATTACACTTTCACACCCCGTTGAACCCGTTCTCAATCCCCAATCACCCACGCTGTCCCATTTTCCCCCACTGGAACTTGTCTTGCTGGAGTCTCTAGCACGCAAAGTCAAATCCGGTTCTCCTAATGACCCTGCCCCCCCAGAGATAATTATGGCCGCTGCACAAACCACTCTACCTATACTAAGGGACGTCCTAAACACCTCCATCTTCACGGGCATAGTTCCCACAGTCTGGAAGCAGGCCATGGTGAAGGCCCTGCTGAAAAAGCCCAGCCTGGACCCCACAGATATGAGCAACTACCGCCCAATATCCCTGCTCCCCTGGGCGAGCAAGGTCCTGGAGAAATACATAAACCTCCAGCTTACCAACTTTTTAGAAACCCATCTGCTCCTGGATCCCGCCCAAACCGGATTTAGACCTAAACATGGGACCGAGACCGCCCTCCTCATGGTCACCGAGGAGGCCAGGAAAATCTTAGATCAGGGAGGATCAGTGGCAGTGATCCTCCTTGATCTTAGTGCGGCCTTCGATACGGTCAGCCATGTCACCCTGCTGGACCGTATGGCCCAGGTCGGGATTAAGGACAAAGCGTGGACCTGGTTCCGGTCCTTCCTGGAAGATAGATCTTTCCAAGTGTTTGATGGTGATTCAGTCTCCACCAGCATCTCCCTGAATTGCGGCGTCCCCCAAGGTTCCTCTCTGAGCCCGGCACTTTTTAACCTGTACATGAGACCACTAGCTGATGTCGTCCGTCCGTTTGGGATTAAGATCATCTCCTACGCGGACGACACGCAGCTGGTGGTCTCCCTGACACAGGAGACCAATCTCCCTGTACAGAGCGGCCTCAGAGAGTGCCTAGAGGAGGTAAAATCCTGGATGTCCCAATCATCTTTAAAATTAAATGGAGATAAGACCGAGCTCATGGTTCTCGGCAACCCGGTCCCCAGCCTCCCGCCCACCCTTTGGCCACCCAGTATGGGCCCCATACCTATTCCCAAAAACAGCATAAAAAGTCTGGGAATATGGATGGACAACTCTCTCTCCTTTGGCGTACAAGCCACCAAACTCTCGGCTACCTGCTTTGGCATCATGAAGATGCTTAGGAAAATTCTCCCCCTCCTTCCCATGGAAGCCAAGCAAGCAGCGGTACAAGGCCTGATTCAATCTCGTCTCGATTTTAATAATGTCCTTTACCTTGGAGCCCTGGAATCCACATTGAGGAGGCTACAGATTGTGCAGAACTGCGCCGCACGTCTGCTACTTGACATCCCTCGCAGACAGTCAGTAAGGTCTGGGTTGGTCTCTCTTCACTGGTTACCAGTACGCCAAAGGGTTTTGTTCAAAGCCATGTGCATATCCCACCAGTCCTTCTGGAACTCTGGCCCCATGATCACACAGGACCTAATCCTTCACTATAGGCCCAATAAGAACCTAAGATCCATCCAGTCCTTCTTGGCAGTCACTCCGAGAGTAAGGAGATCCAGATCTGGAGGTAGGTCTTTCGCCTATAACGCGGCGAGGGCCTGGAACTCCCTCCCATTGCACTTAAGATCCAACTCTAATCACACGACTTTCCGCAAACAACTAAAAACCTTCCTATTTCATCCAGTTTAATTTCCCCTCCCTCTGTTGTGTTTTTTTTTTTTTTTTTTCTCTCTGGTCGGTTTTGGTGTTTTCAGCGCTTGGACGCCCTCGGGCAACAATTTGCGCTTTACAAATCGACATCCAATCCAATCCAATCCAATCACATGTGTCTTTTGTGCTCCCTCTCATCTCACAATGCCTGATTGCCCACTAAGGGGGGCCCATTGATGGGTTACTTTTGTATGGCACTCTGTGTCCACATCTGTCTCACTGTGGTTCAGCCCCCCTCATGTGTTGTGTAGTTGCCTGGGGATACTGACACACACAAACACATGTTGTGTCAGATGTGCAGTGTGAGGTTGCCTGTTTGTGTTTGTGCATCTGCACCAGTGCATTGGTATTGCTGTTGTGGGCCATTGTCTGGATGTTGTTTTTGTGATTTACCCTGCTGTCCCTGTGAGTCATATCACATCATTCTGCACATTCAGCCTGGTTGTTAGGTCCCATTGCTGGCATGGAATGGGAGTTTGTGACCTGACACCTACAGTCTACACAGGATGTTTTGATTTGTGTGTCTATTTTCGAGATGTGTGTATGCTTTGTGATGGTCACTTCTGTTTTTGTGTCATTGTACACTGTATGCCTAGTCAGCCCCCGTGGGTAGTGCTTGTCTGCACATGGCTGAGAGTATGTTAGGGTTTCACAGCACTGTTAGCCTCACCACATCTCTGTGGGTATGGGACACAACCACTACTTTGCCCTAAAAGTGTTTCATGTGTTGGGACCAGGAATCATACATGCTGTTTGGCATTTGCAGCTTTGACCATGATGACACTTACCTTCTGGTCACTGTGATGAGGGGGGTTTTCGACCCCATCAACACAATGCTCAAAATTTGCTGCAGTTTGGAACCACACACTTACCTTTTGTTCTACACAGTGAGGGGGTGTTAGTTTTAAATTGACACAGTGCTATAGTGATGCTTGCCTTGTGTAGGCCACACTCAGGTTTTGGTCACACATGTGATGGTAGCTACATTGTATGTTCGAAGTCATAATCACTGTTGTGGACATTTGTCACAGACTACACACTGTTGTCATGATGTTAGGGGGATGTATTTTGCTGACATACCTAATGTTGGTGTATGATGGATGTGTGGCACATCACCCATCCTATGGCTGAGGGTGGCAGGGGGGATGGGCAACATAAGTCCTATGAGTGGGGGTGGCATTAGTTGTAGGCAACCCAAGCCCTATGAGTGAGAGTGGCAGGAGTGCTGAGCAACAGGTCCCCTGTGAGTGGGGGTGGCAGGAGTGATGGCCAACATAAGCCCTATGAGTGGGGGTGGCAGGAGTGCTGGGCAACAGGTCCCCTATGGGTGGGGGTGGCAGAAGTGATGGGCAACAGGTCCCCTATGGGTGGGGGTGGCAGGAGTGATGGGCAACATAAGCCCTATGAGTGGGGGTGGCAGGAGTGCTGGGCAACAGGTCCCCTATGGGTGGGGGTGACAGGAGCGATGGGTAACAGGTCCCCTATGGGTGGGGGTGGCAGAAGTGATGGGCAACATAAGCCATATGAGTGGGGGTGGCAGGAGTGATGGGCAACAGGTTCCCTATGAGTGGGGGTGGCAGGAGTGATGGGCAACATAAGCCCCATGAGTGGGGGTAGCAGGAGTGATGGGCAACATAAGCTCTATGAGTGGGGGTGGCAGGAGTGATGGGCAACAGGTCCCCCATGAATGGGGGTGGCAGGAGTGATGGGCAACAGGTCCCCTATGGGTGGGGGTGGGAGGAGTGATGGGCAACATAAGCCCTATGGGTGGGGGTGGCAGGAGTGCTGGGCAACAGGTCCCCTATGGGTGGGGGTGGCAGTAGTGATGGGCAACAGGTCCCCTATGGGTGGGGTGGCAGTAGTGATGGGCAACAGGTCCCCTATGGGTGGGGGTGGCAGGAGTGATGGGCAACATTAGCCCTATGAGTGTGGGTGGCAGGATTGCTAGGCAACAGGTCCCCTATGGGTAGGAGTGGCAGGAGTGCTGGGCAACAGGTTCCCTATGGGTGGGGGTGGCAGGAGTGATGGGCAACAGGTCCCCTATGGGTGTGGGTGGCAGGAGTGATGGGCAACATAAGCCCTATGGGTGGGGGTGGCAGGAGTGATGGGCAACAGGTCCCCTATGGGTGGGAGTGGCAGGAGGGATGGGCAACATAAGCCCTATGAGTGGGGGTGGCAGGAGTGATGGGCAACATAAGCCCTATGAGTGGGGGTGGCAGGAGTCCTGGGCAACAGGTCCCCTATGGGTGGGGGTGGCAGGAGTGCTGGGCAACATAACCCCTATGAGTGGGGGTGGCAGAAGTGCTGGGCAACAGGTCCCCTATGGGTGGGGGTGGCAGGAGTGATGGGCAACATAAGCCCTATGAGTGGGGGTGGCAGGAGTGATGGGCAACAGGTCCCCTATGAGTGGAGGTGGCAGGAGTGATGGGCAACATAAGCCCTATGAGTGGGGGTGGTAGTGGTGCTGGCCATGCAACCCCTATGGTGGCCTGTTGCTAGTGGCCAGGATATGGATCCTCTGGGTGTGTGTGACATTTGGTGCGTACGTGTCGTTTGTTTGTGTGGTGGGTGTCTGACTTACCGTCTGCGCCATCCACGTCTGTTCCTGATCTGGTCATAGATGTACAGTACTGGTATGACCTGCGCGATGGGATTCATGATGTGTTCATCTCGTACACGCTGCTTGTTGCATCGTCTCGTACCCATTTAAAGCTGGTCCGTCTTGTAGTCGTGGATAGTGTTCTGGCGCGAATCGTACCTGATATGCTTCTTTTCCGGATGCTGTGACGTGCTGTACGTGGCGACCCGTCCAGCACGTATGATTTGCGCATCGTACTTGTCCGGCTAGAAACTGCTGTGGATACTGCTTCCGGGGGACTAGGTTCGGCGTCGGAGGTACGGCTCAGATGGAGAATGAAGCTTGAATCACTGCCTACGTGTCGGTTGGATTTTTGTCAGTTATGCGCATCGTATTTCATTGCCCGGATGGACCGGCTCCGGGTACGAGTCAGTCGCAAGGTAAGGCTAAGGACAGCTCTCGGAGAGCTGTCCGACCCAGATCGGAATCGACCCCTAAGCAGTCTTGGTATTTGGTGCACTGACCGTGGGCTTCCGAGCAGAGCTTTGGGCACCGACTCTCATTCTTTTACAAATTAAGCAGTCCGATTTTACATTTGAGACCAACCTCTACCTGCTTGTGGAATCAACATCTGGTCGGAACTGAAAGGGGCTGTCTGTGCGTTCACTCTAGACAGTCACACAAAGGGAGCCGAGGCGTGGCCTGCAAATCCATGTGGCCTATCACTATGCTGATGGGCCTTCCATAGCTAGAGTGGTGGGAGGAGCTGTCACTGACAACTATATAGGGCTGTGCCTGTCCTCTCATATTGCTGTCTCCATCCCCTGAAGTGTGTGTGGAGCCAATACAGGGCAACGCAAGATCTTGTGAGCAACTTAGACTTTCCTTTGAAGTATGCCCACTTAAAAGGCCAAAATGGGTTTAAGTATTGGACCTGTAACCCCACATTTTTAGAACACATCTGGACTGAGAAGAAGAGCTGTGAGGAGGAGTACTGCCCCTTTGCTGTGTGTTGCTTTGCTGGGTTGGCCTGCAGTTGTTGCTTCTGTCTGTGGGGAGTTTGCTTTCTGAAACCTTCTGTTCCAAGGTTCTCCCAGGGCATGTGTGTTCTTGCCTCCTGTTGAAAGTCTCAGGGTCATCAAAGTCTACATCTGCAGTCCCCTGCTAAGTGGTTCCAACTCCAGGTCTTGGCCCTTGGAGGTGTTTTGGATGTTTAAAGAGCTGAAAATCCACGCACCTCACAATCAGCGCTGTTTCTCCACCACAAGCTTGCCAAGCATTTGAAAAACTAAAGCATCACCAAGGTGCAGCTAAAAAATAGACACAGTGACTGTTCGCAACCCGAAGAAACACTGCAGACTGCATCTAGAGCTCTGAATCTCTGACGTCCGAGACCCTGCTCCTACTCCAATGCTACCCCTGCTGTGTGGCTGAAGGAGTTGACCCATCACCGATCTGAGGCTGCATGAACCAACGCAGTGCCTGTTACACCACTGTTACATCATCTCCAGAGCGTCCGGATTGCCATGCACCTTACCTATGCGGCAAGTTTCCACTGCATCGCCTTGTAGAATGATATCCGTCTTCGGATTTGATGCATCACTTCTCCTCACAGTAAGGAATCGACGCAACACTTCTCCTGCATGCAGCAGAACTGACAACTACATTCCCTTGGGACTCAAAAAGTGACGATTTTCTGTGTTTTCCGACACTTCTCCCCTCTGCAGCTGTTTTCCATCTTGTATTTTGATGCACCAAAGGTACTTTGTGCTACAATCACCACATCTATAGTGTTCTATGGCCAGAGTTGCTTAAACCTTTAGAAAGTGATATCTTGAGTTCTGTATGTTGGATTTTTGTTGTTTTAGTCTTGTTTGGATTAGATACAGATTGGTTATTATTCCAAACTGGTGTGGTGTCCATTTGTAGTGTTTTTACTGTGTTACTGTGTGTGTTATGTACAAATGCTTCACACATTGCCTCTGAGATAGGCCTGATTGCTCGTGCCAAGCTAGCAAGGGGTGAGCAGGGTTTATCATGGGTGTGACTCCCTTACTCTGACTATAAGGAAGGGTCCCTACTTGGACAGGGTGCATACCACTGCCAACTAGAGACCCCCATTACTAACAGATACAAAACCACATGTCCTAAATTTGTTATACTGTGCTTTGCATAAACAAATTACTCCTGAGGCAGGTGCAGAGTTAGAGAAGTATTTTAATTTCTTCTAACATTTCACACATTGCATGTTTACTGCACTATGCAGCACACATATATTGTGTGAAATGTGTTCAATTTTGTCTAGGCATAAGATGTTTCCACTGAAAAGCTACCCTACCAGATCAAAACCTATACTAGACATCACACACAATGCACACATTTGAACTATGGTGCAAAGGTGTGTGCCTGGCCGTAGGCTGCCAATGTGTGTACCCACACAGGGGAAAAGAGTAGCAGCAAGCCATATTTATTTAACCTCTCCCTCTAGTGCAACCCAGTGCAGCAACTTTGATTTCGGCTATAATTTAGTAAATCTGCCCTTCACTCGACCAAATCTGATAGAACCACAAATAAGTGTATGTGATGACTCTTCCTATGACATCATCACAAGTCAAAGAGGAAGTGATGTTACTTCCTCTACCCTTGCATTTTGGTGAATTAACGTCCATGGTGTAATTTCTGCCCTGTCTTCTGGAGCTCTTTCGGAGATTTTTTAGAGGTAATGTATGTCCAGAAAGTGGGTAAAAGAAAAGCAAAACTTCTTTGTGGGCGTGGCTCAGTGAGCAGGATCATGATTTGGCCCCAAGTTGTAACCTCTTTGACATTAGGGCTTGTAGACTGTGGAATTCTTTGCTCATCCCCATTACAGTAACACAGTTCACGAAAGAAAACGTTTATTTTCTGAGTCAAATTGTGTCTTTGATGTGTGCTTGTGGATTTCCTATCAACTTTGTGACCTCCTTTAAAAAACACACCGATTAGGATGAACACAGTGACTGGCCCGCAACATATCCACTACATTTCTTATGTTGAACGTACAGTGGCAACAAGAAGTTGAAAGTACACAGGGGTCAAATTGGCAAATGAAGCAGCGGGATACATGGGACCCAACCAATTAAGGATTGTTACTAACAACATGAATGACCTAATCGAAATGCTGGCGCTGCATGCTGTAATGGCAGTCTTTATATTTGCAATACACTTCAGTTTTCGAGATGGGTTATTTGCACTTGCAGTTTCATGGCTGTACAAGAAGGATGCTGCTATAAACTAAAGGGCTGTGCGTTAAATTAAATAATTAATAAGGTAATTAATTTATAAAGGGGTGTTAGAGCCAAAGCGCATCACATCCTTTTAATTAAGTAGGAAATCAATAAAGAATCCTACAAGAATCAATGAATAAAGTTGGGGCGTCAAGGGAATGTTACAGTTCTATAAACCTTTAATGCTGGTAGGCTACAACTAAGAAGCAATACTAAATGAGACTAGTTATAAGAAGTATTTCATCATATACTTATTTTATCGGACTGTTTGCACTGTACTGCACATTTTTAGTATCGAACTAAAACTCCTGGGGCGAGATGACAGAGCGAACTAACCGCTCTTGAATTGGATGAAGAGACTAGAAAGGGTAGTGTATTCCACTGATACTGTCTGTCAAGCCAAGAAGAACCTAGAGGTTCCATAATACTGTGGAGACCAGTAAAAATACAGTGACGCACCATAAGACGGGGAACAAATAGTGGCATGTCACAAGTGTTTGCAGTGCCACAAAAAGATCCACGCTGAGCTTCCAGAGAATCGCCGCCTCACACAAGACCAATAACGCACTTTAAGGGCACTTGAATGCAGAATTAAACACCTATATGTTAATTTCATCAGTTGAATGTATTTATGAATTCGAACTCTCATAACTTGCATACTACCAAAAGATATGTCACTTGCTGCAGATCTTAATGAATTACCAAAATCAAATAGCGTTTCAGGGGTTTCTTTCTTTGCATGGATTACATGGACAAATTCCTGATTTCAGTGTATAGTGAATTCCAAAAAGGAACCCAAACTGAAGAGAGCTTTATGTCCTCTGAATTGGAGCTTACACTGTGGAATAGAAAGAAAGCATCAATTTACTTTGGCTCCCGAAATTACGCCACTGGAAGTATAAAAGAACTCTAGTAGCCGGTGAGGGGTTAATGTTTGTGCATGTGGTTAAACTTTAAGACCCCTTTCTTAAAATGCATTTGCTCCTCACCTGAAAGTCAGTGTAAGGTTCTCCTGGCCTGAGATATACCGGGACCGTGGCATTCTGTACTCTCTGCAAGTGGCGGATTTGGAGCAAAAGGCCAGCGTGTAGCTGTATGTCCGACTATAATTGTCCGAGGATCTGACAAAAATATTGTGTCCTAAATACCTTCTATAAAAATATTCCGCATAGAGGCTCTGACAATTCAATCTGGAGAATTTTGCTGCTCCCATCACTGATACTTCACGGGTAGGTCGAGATAGCGTCCAACTACCTTTCAAATTGTCCATTATGTGTCCTATTTGAGTCAAACTGGATTACAACATTTTTGACATTTTTGACCTTAGTGGAGACCGGAAGGTTATGGCTCAAAACTGAAAGGAGGAAGTGAAGACAAATTATTTTTACCTTTCTCAAGAATGAATTACCTCACACTTTGCATTATTTACTTAGAAAGTCAAATAAGGGTGCGAAAGATACAGTACATAGAGCTGTTGAGTGACATGGATGTGAAACCATGTTGACGTGATAGGGCTCTAGGGGAACTCTTTGAGGACATTGGAATTGGAAAAGCTCAAACCAGAGGAGGGTCATTTTTTCTGCATGGGCACCTGTTGAAAACCTCTATCCACAGAGTAGGATGGTCTTACCATCAAATGTTGCCAACAGATTCAGCAATACTAAAAGACAGCTATCAGACTCTTTGGTGAAACGCACAACACCTGGTTTATGACGGAGACAAAAGCCCAACTACACAGGCAAAGGCAACGGCAATTGTTATTGTCCAGGTATTCCTGAATATGTGCTTTTGTGAGCATTTCCAGTATTTTAACTAGGAGAGGAACTTAGGTAATAGGTAAATAATACATGGAATTCTTGAATCCTTGTATACAAATCGGCCTCCGTCTTTGTTTTTATGACTCTCATAGAGAGCCTCTATTGTTTCTAAATCTGATAACTTGCTGCTATGACATAGCAGCAGTTCATAACAAATCTCATTACTCACTGTTGCTACATCATAAAGGCCTTCCAGACCGGGGGACAAGGCTATCTGAGGGCCTGTAAGCACAATGCTGCTTGTCTGCTATGACTGAAAGCGGAAAGCACCGATGCATGAGTGCGAATGAAAGCAGGGTAGAGTGGTGGGCTAGTTAAGTTTCACATTTGGGTCAAGGAGTAGATGCCATGCTATGTATGGCTCCGACATCAATACTCTGCCCCTGCATAGCAGTTGAAAGCAGGGGCAGGTGATGTTACATAAAATTATAGATGGGTAAAAAGTGAATTGTGGGATGTTTTTCATTGAAGGGTTCTGAGTGACATCAAAGGCACAGCCAGAGTGAACCTTGCTTTCGTTTATGATGTCACTCAGAATGCCTTGGTGAAAAACAGTCTGACAATCTATGACATCTGCCTAATACCCTCATGGACCCCAAAGTCCAAATATAACATACTGGACTGAACCAATAATTGATTTTAGAGTCCACATTCAACCAAAGTCCACATTATATACACCAGCCTGTGATAGCCAACATGTTTGTGACTTGATCTTGGAAAAACAGCAAACACCCTATAAAGTCTCGATTAACAAAATATTGCTAAATGGAAAATTATAAAAAATGTGAACAAAGATATATTTAAAATTTACAAAAAGTAAATATTACACATTCAATATTACATCATCTAGTAGAATACAGTACTCCAATTTCATACTACACAATATATTTTGTATCATATTTACTCCAAATGACCCCACTACTACAAATGTATTGCATTGTGTTCTCAAATAACTGGTTGTAGAATAGAGCTTTTAGTGTGAAGTAAATTCATGTAACTTATTTTACTCTTCCGGTCTTATACTATTAATTTTACCTCCCTGAGGTTTTAAAATGTTCCTTGGTGAGAAAAACTACTAGAATACCATCTTTTTATGTTGATCAGATATTACTTTTCAAAAGTCAAGTAAAGTTTCGACTATTTATTTCCTAGATTTAAAATCTTAGATTATATTAATTTCTTCAGTGTGTTGTGCTACCTTATTTCATTTATAAATCTGTTTATTGAGGTTTTGAAAAGGTGTACATCACAGTATGGAAACATAACAATGTACAGTAACATTTATATATTGGTTATGCACCCGGACAAGCATGCATTGGGCTGTGGAGAATGGGTACGCCACCTGGTCTCCTGTCACCATGGAGGCCCTCTCAGCTGTGTCAACAACTATAAAGCTGCTTTTGAGATCCTACCACAGAAGGGGGTGGCCACGAAGAAAGAATATTAATACGTCACACATTCTCCCTTAGAGTTTCTCCATAAACAGATAGCAAATCATAAAATAACAGGGGCCAAACAGCTAACGCCCAACCAGTGCAGCAACAGCAGCAAAGTCCGGCCATTGTCCAGGTATTGCTCACCCATGTCCCATAGGTATTCCCCCCAGCTCTATGCATCCTACACTGGCTACTGCACATACAGCATTGCGCTTGTTCTTGCGCCCCGCCAACCTGGCTATGCCCTCGCTACTGTACTCCATGGCCCTCGGCTGGACGAACTAACTCCATGTCCCCCGGGGTAGCACCCTCGTCACGTACCCGACTGGCCTCTGCGGGGTCTTCATCTGAGCGCATCATGGTCTGCAAAAGCGCCTCCCACTGGGCTGCAATGGGCGTCTTCCTGAGGCCTAGCGTTTCCTCCCTCCTGAGGGCCGTGCCCTCCGCTTTAGCCCACACCAAAAAGGAACTGCGCCATGCCCACGTGTGCGGTGGAGTAGCCGCCTTCCAACGCTTGGTGAGAAGCTGTTTCGCCACCACGAACCCCAAGTCAATGAATCGAGAAGTAACCTTTGTGGAAGGAGTTCTGCGGAAGAGGTGTAATAGGTAGGCTGGCCACTCAAATGGGACATCATGACCTGTACACTCGCAGAGCGCTTCCTGCACTGCCTGCCAGTACAAACTCAGTACGGGACAGCTCCACAGCATATGAATTAGGCCAACGTCCAGCTCCGCACAGCGGGGGCAGCATGCATCCATGCGGTGGAAGTATCTATTAATAGAGGCGGGCGTGAGATATGCTCTGTGTAAGATGAAGACTTGTGTTTGGCGGAAGCGCATGTTCCTGGGGATTCTCATCGGGCCCTCCAGCACCCTGTCCCACTCCTTGTCAGTCACGGGCCAAGCCAGATCCGCCTCCCACTTACCACGTAACGACGTCAAATTAATCGCCGCATGTGTGCGCAAGGACGCCGCGAACCATTTAACCAAATGTCTCCCCCGTCCCATGACAGGGAGATATTGCACCGTGAGTTGCTGCTCTGGCTCCTCCCGAAGGCCTCCCCAACAGCCCGTGAGCGTTGCCACCAAAGACCGATGACGTAGAAAGTGGCCGGGAGCCAACTCCGTCTCTTCCACCAGAGCGGCAAACGAAAGAAGGGTCCCGTTCTGATAAAGGTCCCCCAATGTTTGTATGTCTGACGTGCTCCAGTCCTCGAGTTCCAAAGCTCTGATCACCCCCTGCCTACTAGGAGAGTCTTCGAGCGGTATGGCCGGGGCATAAGGAGTCCGGGTCCGGGTAAGGTGAAGACACCGGCGGTAGTATTTGTAGGCTACCACCAAAAGAAGAGGTACAGGCCTCGATACCTTCACGGCCGGATGGAAAAGCTTAATGATGTCAGCCAGTGAGAGGGGGGGAGCCGCAGTCGCACTATCCTCACAGCCTCTGTCTGCCAGCCAACAAGCTATCCACTGCAACTGCGCAGCCAGATAGTAATGTTCAAAACACGGCATTGCGAGTCCCCCCTGGTCAGTGGGGAGGTACAACTTGGGCAACGTGACTCTGCAGCAACAGCAGCAAAGTCCGGCCATTGTCCAAGTATTGCTCACCCATGTCCCATAGGTCTTCCCCCCAGCTCTATGCATCCTACACTGGCTACTGCACATACAGTATCACGCTTGTTCTTGTGCCCCGCCAACCTGGCTATGCCCTCGCTACTGTACTCCAAGGCCCTCGGCTGGACGAACTAACTCCATGTTCCCCGGGGTGGCGCCCTCGACACGTACCTGACAGGCCTCTGCGGGGTCTTCATCTGAGTGCATCATGGTATGCAAAAGCGCCTCCCACTGGGCTGCAATGGGTGTCTTCCTGAGGCCTAGCGTTTCCTCCCTCCTGAGGGCCCTGCCCTCCGCTTTAGCCCACACCAAAAAGGAACCGCGCCATGCCCGTGTGTGCGGTGGAGTAGCCGCCTTCCAGCGCTTGGTGAGAAGCCGTTTCGCCACCACGAACCCCAAGTCAATAAATCGAGAAGTAACCTTTGTGGAAGGAGTTCTGCGGAAGAGGTGTAATAGGTAGTCTGGCCACTCAAATGGGACATCACGACCTGTAAACTCGCAGAGCGCTTCCTGCACTGCCTGCCAGTACGAACTCAGTACGGGACAGCTCCACAGCATATGAATTAGGCCAACGTCCAGCTCCGCACAGTGGGGGCAGCATGCATCCATGCGGTGGAAGTATCTATTAATAGAGGCGGGCGTGAGATATGCTCTGTGTAAGATGAAGAATTGTATTTGGCGGAAGCGCATGTTCCTGGGGATTCTCGTCGGGCCCTGCAGCACCCTGTCCCACTCCTTGTCAGTCACGGGCCGAGCCAGATCCGCCTCCCACTTACCACGTAACGGCGTCAAACTAATTGCCGCATGTGTGCGCAAGGACGCCGCGAACCATTTAACAGAATGTCTCCCCCGTCCCATTACATGGAGATATTGCACCGTGAGATGCTGCTCTGGCTCCTCCCGAAGGCCTCCCCAATAGCCCGTGAGCGTCGCCACCAAAGACCGATGACGTAGAAACGTAGAAACCCCGTCTCTTCCACCAGAGCGGCAAACGAAAGAAGGGTCCCGTTCTGATAAAAGTCCTCCAATGTTTGTATGTCTGCCGCACTCCAGTCCTCGAGTTCCAAAGCACTGAGCACCCCCTGCCCACTAGGAGAGCCTTCGAGCGGTATGGCCGGGGCATAAGGAGTCCGGGTCCGGGTAAGGTGAAGACACCGGCGGTAGCATTTGTAAGCTACCACCAAAAGAAGAGGTACAGGCCTCGATACCTTCGTGGCCGGATGGAAAAGCTTAATGATGTCAGCCAGTGAGAGGGGGGGAGCCGCAGTCGCACTATCCTCACAGCCTCTGTCTGCCAGCCAACGGGCTATCCACTGCAACTGCGCAGCCAGATAGTAATGTTCAAAACATGGCATTGCGAGTCCCCCCTGGTCAGTGGGGAGGTATAACTCGGGCAACGCGACTCTGTGACGCGCGGCACCCCACAGGAAGTCCCGGAGGGACCACGCCAAAACCGCAAAGAAAGACGCCGGAACATAAATAGGCAGGTTGGCGAAATAGTACAGGAGGCGGGGTAAAATCACCATTTTGAGTAATGCTACTTGGCCCGTGAACGAGAGGGGAAGCATACCCCAGAACCGCATCTGAGTCTTGACTTCGGACACGGCTCTGCTCAGGTTGCCCTCCACAAGATCCGCTGGCTGACGATATATCTGGATACCCAGATAACGAAAGGTGTCCGGTCGCCATTGTACCTGCACTCCCCGAAGATGATAACTCGGGTCTTGAGTGTCTGCCCAGAACGCGTATAGGCAGGATTTAGCAGCGTTCACCCGGAGTCCCGAGAGGGCCTCGAATTTAAGCAAAATACGCTCCGGGTCAACTGGAATGTGAGCCACATCCCTGACAAAGACCAGCAGGTCATCCGCATAAAGCGATACCTGATGCGTCGCATCGCCCAGGGGGAAGCCGTCAGCCAGCTCCCTGCGGAGCGTGGCCGCCAGAGGCTCTATTGCGAGCGCAAACAGGAGGGGGGAGAGCGGGCACTCCTGCCTAGTGCCGCGGCCAATAGGGATAGCATCATATATGTACGGCCCGGTTCTCACTCTCACTGTGGGGTCCTTGTACAGGAGGGCTGCCAGTTGAAGGAAGCCGTGACCCAACCCGTAGTGCGACAATGCCGCCACCAGGTATCCCCATTCCAGGCAGTCAAAGGCCTTTTCAAGGTCTAAAACCAAGCAGCCCGCCCAAGGCCATTGTTGGATACTATCGGATGCCACTCGAAAGATTAAGGGAGGTACTGCGTTTAGGCACAAAGCCCTTTTGGTCGGTATGTACCAGCTCCGGCACCGTTGGCGCTAGCCGCTCCGCCAGCACCTTAGCCAGAATTTTATAATCCGCATTAAGCAGAGCAAGGGGGCGGTAGGACCCCAGTTGGGTGGGATCCCGGATCCCGCCCGGGCTTGAGCAAAGATACCAGATAGGCCTCTTGCATTGAGCCGGGCAAGGTATGCTCCTCAAGGGCGGCCAGATAGAGGGTGTGCAATTTGGGTACCAGTGATTCCCGATAGGTCTTATAATATTCCGCTGGGAGCCAATCAGGGCCCGGTGCCTTCCCAGAAGCCAGAGAGGCGACCGCGTCTCCGATCTCATCCGCAGTGAGAGGGCTCTCGAGTGACTCCTGAAATTCATCTGGGACAGTGGGCAGACAGGCAGCCTCCAAGAACTGGCCCAGATCTTGCGACTGCCGGAGTCCCATCGAGTGGTACAGTGACGTGTAGTGTGCCGTCATCACCTGATGAATCTCCCACTTCGTGTACACAAGTGACCCGTCGGGCCCGTGTATAGCGCCTATCGGAGCGTAAACAGTCTACGGTCTTAGCAGCCAGGCCAGCAACCTCCCCACCCTGTCTGATGTGGCATGGACACGAGCCGTGTCAGACGCATAATTCTTGCATCGCAAGCGCTCCAGCAGCTCGGCATGGTGCACCCGGAGTCTCATCAGCCGGGTCGAGTCACGACTGCCGCCCTCCCCGTGCCGCTAGCACGAGAGTAGGCAGGATTCCAAGGTGGCTAGCTACAATGCAAGCTGCTTGCGGATATTCCACGTCGCGCCTAAACAATGCCCCCTTGTGGTGGACTTATGGGCATCCCACTCTGTCAATTCACTGCTCATGGTGCCCTCATTCAGATCAAAAAACTGCTCTATCGCAGTGCCTAAGGATGCACGGAAATCTGCATCTTCCAGAGCCGCTGATTGGAGGCGGCATGTAGGGATTGGGGGACGGCCGGGGTTCCATTGGAGGCACAGTCTAAGAGGATTAAGATCGGAGTGCGTCCGACCTAGATATTCTGCCTGCTCTAAGAGGGGAAGCAAAGGATAGGAGCCCACCACCCTGTCAAGACACACATGAAGGTCATGCACTGCCGAGTAGTACGAGTAGATGCGATCATCGGGGTGTAAACTGCGACACACATCGACCAATGCCCAACGCGATATCCAGTCATTCAGAGTCCGTGCATTTGAAACTACTTGTGTATTACGGAGGGGCGGGAAGGACCAGTCAAGACGTACGTCGAGGACTGAATTAAAATCCCCGCCCAGGAGCCAGGGGAGACCCGCGTACGGCACTAACACCGTGGACAGATGGGCAAGAAATTACGATTGCTCAACGTTCGGGGCGTACAATGAGCCTAGTAATATGTGTTGTCCATTAAGTCGCCTGCGCACTAATGTGTATCGCCCAGCCGGGTCGATTACTACCTCCGTACATGTGAGTGGAGTGCCCGCCCTCACCCAGATCAACGTGCCCCTGGCGTGTGCAGAATATGTGGTTCCAAATAGTTGACCCCTCCAGCGGGTGTGCAGCCGGGCCATATCTGACTGTTTCATATGAGTCTCCTGAAGGAGGGCTATGGCCGCCTTGTGTCTCTGCAAATAAGCGAAAATTGAATATCTACAAGCTGGCATGTGCATGCCCCTAATATTCCATGTGATTATGTTGGTGTTGGCCATGTAAAGCAATTAAAGACTGCATAGGTGACGGGGCCGGGGTCCAGTCGTCCAGTGGGAGGAACATGGGCTCTACATGTCAAGCCGGTGTGCTTCAATGAGAAACAGAACAAGTAAACATATACGTGCTGCCAAGCACGCGAGCTGAAAATCAAAAACAGTATAACCATCAGGGCAAACCCCTGTACGGGCATTCGTCCAAACTGCAAGCTAAACGCTTATGGAATTAAACTAAGCCAGGTAGTGGCTAACGGGTGCTTAGTGTGGCTATAGATACCGCTAGCAGCTCCCGTACCGCGGTGCCCCTGTGCGCGCTGTAGGTGCCTCCTGTAGCATGGGCTTGGCCAAGCATGGGCTGATAACCTAACTGCAGCTACCTACACCACCTGCCGCAAAGTCCGCCTGGCGTGCAGTCCCCCCGTCCACCCCACACACATGTAGCGACCAAAATAGACTTAACAGCGCCATCACATAGCACTACACCATAGCATATAGCAGAATCTGTAAACAGTCAGCCACCATGACTCATTGTCTATCCCTTATTGATGTGTGTGCCGGTGAGCGCTGCTGTCACGATGCTTCCGGCTCACACAATGTGGTCAGAGGTCTGGGGTGTCACTAGTGGCATTAGTTGGTCCTCAGAGAGCGTGATGGACGGAGAGGATGATCTGCTGGTCTCGAGTTCGCTATGTCCAGGAAGGTCCACATCTCCCTGACTGCTCGTAGCCCCGAGAGTTACCACCGCTTCCAGCGCTCCTTGACGTTCTAGGCGCATCCTCTCCGGGCTAGGCGCTACCCCCGGGCCCAATCCTGCATCTCTACGTGACCCTCTCCGCCGCCGCCGCTTTGGCCTTCTTCCCCGCCGACTGCCAAGTTCTGGATCCGGAGGCCTCTGTCCCCTACTCTGCCCCGTCTCCTCCAGCCTGTTCCTGACATCCGACGGGGCATCAAAGAAACGGGTCCCCTCTTTCGTGACCACTCTGAGGCGTGACGGGTACAGCAGGGAGTATGGCATCTCCAGGTCACGCAGTTGGCGCTTCACCGCCAGATAGCTGCTCCTCCGCTTCTGCACCACTGCCGTGTAATCCGGGAAGAACATCACCTGCCCACTTCCCACTGTGATTGCGCCCAACTTCCTGGTCTCGCGAAGCACCACATCCCTGTCCCGGTATTTGAGAAGTTTGAACAGAAAGGGACGGGGTTGAGTCCCCGGCTTGGGCTTCTGTGCCGGGACCCTATGGGCCCGCTCCACCACGAACTGCGGAGAGAGTGCCCCCGGAGTGAGAAGGTCTCAAAGCCACCTTTCGACATACTGCTCTGGTTGTCGTCCCTACTCGCCCTCCGGTAATCTCACCACTCTGATATTGCTGCACCGGGAACGCCCTTCGGCATCCTCAACACGATCTTCCAGGGTGTGGACGCAATCTATTAGGTCCTGCAATGTTGCAGTGTGATTATTCACCACTGGATGGATATCCTGAAGCGTTTGGCGTTGTTGGGTCACTGTGTCCGCTAACTTGCGGAGGTCTGCGTGAAGAAGGGTGAAGTCCACCCTGACCTTATCAATCCGGGACTCTAGAGAAGCCTTCGTCTGCTCCAGGGTAGAGCCAATTCGTTCCACCACAGCTAGCACTGTGTCCAGTTTTGCTGCAAGCGCCACCGCCTGAGGCTCCACGCTTTCACTGCGCCATCCCGGCATGGGGCCCAAGCCCGCCGTCGGTGTCTGGCCCTCCTTTGACACATTTCGTAGCTGGCCCATGACCAATTGCTGCGCCGTAGGCATCTGCTGGTAACCCCAGCACCAGGCAGGCGGCCCGGGCCCTGGCCCTCAGACTACCACAACAGGAGAGAGTTGACACCACAGCCCCTCCAGTGACGCGGCAAGGATGGAGGAAGGAGAAGGAAGCCAGAGCCCCCCCCGTAGGGTCCGCAGCCACCGACCAGGAGGTATCAACTGCCTCTTACTCACGGATTTCGTGGGCCTCCAGTGGCCATCGCATGTCACTCCCCCGATATAACAGGGTCCCCCGTCGGACACCCCTCCTCCGCCTGGACGTCGGTGTCCCTCGTCAGGTAGGGCTGATGGATGTCCGCCGCCTCTACCTCTGGCAGCTGCTCCTGCGCAATCACCGACCGCTGGGCACCACTCCGGTACTGCAGGCACGGCACAGGCGGCGACATGCCCCAGACAGCACCCCACCTCCAGTTAGGCCAGGTCACCTCATTCGGCGTGCGCCACCACCAGCACCCACAAGTCAGTCCGTGCCTCTCCTGCTTCCTCAGCACCGCACCGCATGTAAAGGTACCAGGTGCCACCACCACACATCAGCGCCTCCGGTATGCGTAAGGAGCCCAGGCGCTCCCCTCACGCCCCTCACGCCAGTGCCAGGTCGCTCACCTCGTAGTCCGGTACCAGGCCGTCCTCTGATCGCCTACCCAACTGCAGTCGGTGGGCCCCCAAGGCTCCGGGTCCCCACGCCGTCGCAGCAGATCTCAGGGCAGTCCGCTGTGGCGAGGGCCACCGAATAGTCCAGCACTGGGCCATCCGCTCCACCGCGATATGTAGGGAGGCCCGCCTCACGTTCCCAGCCACCTCACTGCATCTGTCAGGCCTGCAGCACCCCTCCAGCGGATCGCCACCAAGCGCTCAGGCAGGCCTCTCACCGGGGCACCTCAGGTGTTCTGGAAAGGTTCTGGCAAGGTTGCAGCAGCGCCCCAGGAAGGTCGCAGGTGGCCCGCCGCACCACAACTCCGTCAATGGTCACACCTCGCGGCGCCACCAGCAGGCCACAACCGCCTCCGTGCCTCAGTCGCCCTCGCCGCTGTATCCAGGGCGTCCCACAGGGTCAGGGCATCCCCTGCAATTCACTGCATGGCAGGACTGTCTCCTTCAGCCACCGCTGGTCCAGGGCACCACGTTGATAAGGTCCGGCGGCGCCACACCACCGCCACCGTCGCTCCAGCCAGCACGGCCTGGGCTCCTCATGGTGAGCCGCGGTCTAAATTACTTGTCGCAGCTGGCCGCGGCTCACCGCCCACATCTCCGCGCCCACCGGCGCCAAGTTCCGTGTTGCGAGGCCGGTGCAGCAAGCGCCTGCGCCGGCCAACTCCCACCGTGTGGCGGCAGAAAGTCTGGTCCCCGCTACCGGCGGTGCCCAGTGCCAGAAAGAAGCCCAGCCAGGAGGAAAACAGCAGGATAACGGCACCGGGCGGCAGGAGCTTCACTCGCATGCAGCCATCTTACAAGCGCGCCACCTAGCGCCCCGTGTGTTGTGCTACCTTATGCACACACATATATTCTGTGCTTAGTACATTTTAAGATAGTTGGGTGCATCACACTGTGTAATATATATCTAAAATTGTTAATAATCCGTAAAAATCACCTATTAAGTATCTTTGTATTTTCTATTGTCTTCCTGAACAATAATGGAAAATCCAGAATTTCATATTTTCTCAGGTTTCTATTGAAAGTAACTTTTTTGATTTATTGTACTGATCAACTGGTAGTCCAATTATAAATGCAATCTAGAAGTAAGTCAAGAGATGGAAGATCTCACCTAATTAGATGTTGGGAACATAGGGGCTCATTACAATGGTGGAGGGATTGCCACCGCCTGCCCGGCAGTGGTGGTCCCTCCGCCATCTCCATGACCATTTCCCCCCACCAGATCAGGATGGCGGGGGGAATCATTCCGCAAGCGTGGCGGGCACAAAGCCTGCCCGCCACGCTTCAGCCACAGGCAATATGTGGATATGGGGGCGGTGCCTCGAAGCACCGCCAGCCCCGATCACGATGCTGGCTTCAAACAGTCTTTCCATGGCGGTGAAACCGCCATGGAAAGGCTGGCACGGGCTGGCTTCTGTGGGTGGTGGGGTCATTTGTGCACTGGGGGGTACCTATTGTACCCCCCTCCATATCCATGCACAAAGTGGCAGGCACCGCGCGGTGCCTGCCGCGTTATGCAGGGAAATGCAAAGCATGGTCATTTGACATTGCGGCAAGAGCTGCAAACAGCAGCTCCCGCCGCAATGTTAAATTGCCAGATGCGACCACGGCGGTGGCGGGTGGCGGGTGGACTCAAGTCCGCCTGCCATCCTAATGACCCCCATATACCCAACATGTGATGGCAAGATAGTCCGCTTAATCTGATAAACAATCACTGCGAAACCTTTAAACTGTGAATATGAAACAGAAGTTTATAATTAGTTTCTCAAATACCATGGTTTTCTCTTATTAATGTAATATTGTGTTACAATCTACTCCTATTGCAACATTAACAAAGAAAGTCTATTGCAATAGTAAATTAAAGAGATATGCATATTTTACAGGGTCCCAAAATTCTCTCTTATTAATGTAATATGTTGCTTTAACCCAATCCTATTTTCTCATTGCCAAAAGTATTCAATATTGCCCCTCACATATGACAATATATAGATGCACTTGATAATAAATCTAAATCTCCAAGTCATCTCTTATTTTATTGTAATCTCATACTATGATCTAAGCCTAATTCTTAGATACCAAGAGTAGTCTATTACATCGCCACGCATGGCAACCTATAGGTGAACTTGAAAAGGGTTCATTTCATCCTACCTAGTGTCGGATATAAAATATCTTAAATTTGGAGTAGATCGGTACTTGTACTTGACAATACATCATGTTTGCCTATGGTGTGGAAAGGGTTGTAATTTATAATCCACCCAAAACTAGTGTGCATGGACCACCTAATTATCCTCTCACCCCAATGTCTATTTAACCCCTTCAGTGCCCATGACGAGCTGGACTCGTCATGGGCAGCGGTGGCGCTGTGCCCATGACGAGTCCAGCTCGTCATGAACTCCGCCCGCTAATACAAAGCGCGGCACTGGGCGGGGAAAGGGGCGGGCATGCAAGGGGTTAAAGGGTTAAAAATAAAGTTCATAAAATAAACATCCTAGTGGTTTGAACAGTCCTAATTGTCTTATCATTCTCTTGCTAAATCATAAAATGGTACAGTCATCAAACTTACCTAGACAATAATTCTGTATAAAAAAGTCAGTATCGACACAAATGAAATGTTCAGTCTCCCATAATACAGGTATCGAAAAGAATATTTAATGAAATACAAGAGTTGGCATTATAAATTGAAAAGATTCTATACATGGCTTTTAGTTGTTTCTCTGGGCAACCGATTGTTTATATCTGATCATTTCAAATTGGAATGTCCTAATGCATCCGCTACCAGTACCAATTGGTCTACAAGGTTGAAATCCTTTTAATACTTTTCAAATCACCCACTAAACCATAAGCATGCAGTTCGACCTAGACATTTTAAAGAAATCACTTTTGGGTTGATAGGTTTCATTCAAAAGAGATATTGCTGCCTTTAATGCATTGTAGCACAGTCAATTAACTGGATATCGTCTGCCAATCAATCATTTGAAAATAGAACCACGTCTCAGATCACACACTTTAAAAAAATGTATGTATATGATATTTATCACGTCCCATCATAAGTACGTAAAAGAAAGAAAAAAAACTACAAGCTAAGAAGAATTAATATCAAAATAATAAGATTTATCGCTACTTAGTTCTGGGCCTACTACTTTATTATGTTGAGCCCACAGACTGTTATCACATGCCACTCTATCCCTCATGCTAATCACAGTCAATACCCATCTTTACAATTTCGAGCATTCATTTAGCTGATAGCACTTGTATACTGTATGAGTCAAGTATTTGAAGATTTGAACAGAGAAGTCATTTTCCCAACTGTGAGCGTCATTCACTTCATCCTAATGGTAGGTCTAAGTATTACCAATATTGTATTACTATTACTTAAAGGGAAGAGGACAGAAAATAAACCCTAAGATTAATTAGAATCATATACAAAAAAGATTGTATTTATTCCTACTGGGAATCAAGCCAACTTCACCTTCATAGTAAACCCAACCACTATTATGGTATGCCACTGTGTCACCTGTGGGGATCACAGTCAATTAATGTCTCTGTTTATCATTGATGGATTATTGTAGCTACTGTTCTGTGGAATATCTTCCTGGTTAGTCCAAAACTGATGACACCCAACCAATGGTACACAGAGAGAAGATGGAAAACTCTCCTGGGAATAAATTTAAAGAAAAGACCAAAAAACAAAAGGATGGGATTTCTCCCTACTGAGATAAACACCTACATCACCTACATAGTAAGCCCAAACACTGTACTAGTATTCTACTGTGTCACTCGTAATAACTGCACTAAATTCACATCTCTATCATTGATGCATATCAGTTCTACCGTTCTGCGGATTTCTATGGAAACTGCATTCAACATTATTGGCTGGTAACCATGAGCAAGAATCTGACTATGCATCCAAATGTCCAGAACCAAACGTTTAGGCAGATTTTCACCTGGAAAGGGACTCTCATGTGAAATTAGCACAATCGGGTTTCAAGGGGGCAAGCCTACCTCATAATCTCATATTGCTGTATCTCAGTTAGTATTTAACATCTTGCTATTACTATGCCCCTACAAAGGGTTGTGAGGTATATCCAATGACCAGTGATTAGGACAAAAAAAGGGGAAAGAGGGATTCTCCAAGTAAAAGCTATCTACAATGTAGTTTAATTTTAAATACTTGATTCATTGGCAATGTTTGTAAATGACCTTATGTCTACAACCATATCTGAAATTGAATGTGTAATTCTAAAATTCATTTTTTGAAAAGGATACTACAGATTGTATGACTATATCAAAAAAGACTGACAATAGTAACATATTCACAATGCACAATCATATCAAGGTGTAGAACAGAGCAGCATTATTATGCGTATTTTACTGGGTCTAAAATGGAGTGTCGCAGGAGACCCAGTGGCCAACCCTGCAGTAACGAATTACTCTGGAGTGGTCTGGTTTTATCTCACTCTTTTTACTGATTGTTCACAACAAGTGATTTGTTATGAAAAAGTAGAGTAAGAGTCTCACTTAAAGAGAACACAAGACTGAACAGATTTTAACCCATTTATTTCTAACAAGGAAACATAAATATAATCTAATAAAATATGTATATGTAGAAGGGAGAAAAAAAGCAAGATGAAAGAGAGGATTGTGTGACATGCATTCCTTTTCTCTTGATGACTGAGAGGCCCACAGCATAAAGTGTTGTTTGCTCACTCTTTATAACTGGATGTCTGGGCAGCATACTGTGCTTAGGTGCATGCTCATATTTAATCTCACACAATTACTTACCAATACAGCTTTCGATTCCCCAAAATGTTTTATTAATCTCTTAAAGAACCTCTTGGCCCTAGCTGCGTTTTCTAAAAACAATCTTGCAAGTAATTCTTCTGAATAACTGACAAAATGTCGACCTAAAAAATATCGAGGTCCAAAAATATTGTGACAAAAATATCGAAGTCAAGAATATCAACATCCTATCTACATCATGGTAAGTACAAAAATATCGAGATAAAAATATCGATTTCAAAAATATTGTTGTCAAAAATATTGTTTTTTTCAAATGTTAAAAAAATAATGTAAAATAAAGTAAATAATAATATATATAATTAAAAGAAACATAGTTAAAAATATTTAAAAATGTTTAAAAATAAAAACTGATACATATAGGTGGCGATTCCGATCCTGTAAAACTCGGGTACAAATGGTCGTACGGAGCGTTTTCTCCGTACGACTCGTACCCGGGAATTCCACCTTACAAAACAGCAAGTACGATTCGTACAGAAATACCATTTCCGTACGAATCGTACAAATCACCGTACGGCTAAAAAATACATACAATTCTGATGCTGGACAGCGCGTATGCGACGTCCGCATGGAGTCAGGCAGCGTTTTACGTACCAGCAAGTACGATTCGTACCTACAGCACTCCGCACGGCTATATTTTTACGGGAGCCAAAGAGTGCCAGAAAAGCTAAGTACGCCGCGATGCACGAGGAAAAGGGGGCCCGGTACGCGACGTACACGCCATCACCCACATCGTAGGTGTCATCATGTACGGTGCGTACCCCAACAGTGCATATGTACGGTGCGTATGTCCGCACCGTACCCCCCACCCGCGTATGTACGGACCGTACCCACCACCCACGTATGTCCGCAACGTACCCCAGGCGTACCCCAATCCTCACGTATGTACGGACCGTACATACGTGAGGATTGGGGTATGCCTGGGGTACGGTGCGGACATACGCGGGTGTGGGGGTACGGTCTGTACATACGGGGGGTGGGGGTACGGTCCGTACATACGGGGGTGGGGGGTACGGTCCGTACATAGGGGGGTGGGGGGTGCGGTCAGTACATACGGGGTGGTGGGGGGTACGGTCCGTGCATACGGGGGTTGGGGGGTACAGTGTGGACGTATGGGGGGGTGGGGGGTACGGTGCGGATGTACGCGGGAGGGGTGGGATGCTGGGGGGGTGTACGACGCGTACCCGGGGTGGGGGTTATACAAAGTTCGCTCCGTACAGGGCCTTTTCCGTGCGCTTGTGTTTTTGGACAGGCGGTACGGATCGTACTTGCGCGCTCGGACTTCAGTTTTACGATTTGTATGTAAAACTGTCCGGGGATGTCTCGTAGACTTTTCCCGAGGCAATTCGTATGTATTTTTCACGTACGAATCGTACTTCGCCGTTTGTATGGGACTTGTACGATTCATACGTAAAAAAAATACGGATACGAGTCATACGGGAAAAAAAAATCCAGGATCGGAATCGACCCCATAATGTTAAAAAAATTAAACATATACATATAAAATATAATATATATACTTACTTAATATTATTCATAAATAATTATTTAATAACATATATACACATACAAAAATAATAATATTAAACATTTTACAAATGTATTTAACAAATTAAAAAAAGTGCAATATTTAAAAAAAATGTAAAATAAATTATACACAAAATTAACTAAAACAATACAGAGAAATATTGGATAGCGTAGTGAAAAAAATTACTATTCCCACTACAAAGAGTGCAACAGTAGGGAAAGTGTTGGATAGCGTAGGGGTAAAAATTACTATTACAACTCCAGAGAGAGCATCAGTAGAAAAAGTGTTGGATAGCATAGGGGTAAAAATTACTATTTCCACTCCAGAGAGTGCAACAGTAGGGAAAGTGTTGGAGGGCGTAGGGGTAAACATTACACTTCCAACTCCAGCGAGTGCAACAGCAGGGAAAGTGTTGGATAGCGTAGGGGTAAAAATTACAATTCCCTACCCAGAGAGTGCACCAGTAGGGAAAGTGTTGGATAGCGTAGGGGTTAAAGATAACATACTTATCAATTACATATTTTTCTACTTAAATAATGATTTAATAATAAATTGACAATAAATTATTTATATATACCAATAAAAGAAAATTAATAATTACTTTAATAACATTAAATTACTTCCCACCCTATTCCCCAATAAGCACAAAACCCACTCCGCATAAAATGAAACACAATTAATATAATTATCAATTAATCAATTATTAAAGATTAATTACCAATTCATAATTAATTAACAATAACATAATCAACAATAAAATAATTATCAATACCAATAAATAAAAATTTGTAAAAAGTAATTGCCAATTCATAATTAATTAACAATACATTAATTATCAATACCAATAAAATTAATAAATAATGACAATTATAATACATTACTTCCCACCCTATTCCCCTATAAACAAACAACCCGCTCCTAAACTAAATTAACACAATTAATATATTTATCAGTTAATTAATTAATGAAAATTAATGAGCAATTAATAATGGATAAACAATAGATTAATTGGCAAACCCCCAAAATTAAAATGATTAATTTCTTTATTATAATTAATTTACTTTCCACCATATTTCTCTATAAACCCACAACCTGCTCCAATTAAAAATGCATACAATGAATATAATTATCAATTAATCAATTAAAAAAAAGTAATTACCAATTAATAATTAATTAACAATAAATGAAATATCAATACCAATAAATAAAAATTAATAATGACTTAATTACAATTACATTTCTTCCCACCCTATTCCCCTATCAACCCACAACCTGCTACGGTACTAAAACTCAATATGTACTCAAAAATAAATTACTAACTTCTAAACAATTAATACATATATTAAAAAAATAATACAAAACTTAACAAAACATGTGGAACAAATACATACTAAAATACATAACACTAATAAACATCGATATTATTAACATAGATATTTTTACTATCCATATTAATAACTTCGATAGTAACAAAAATGAAATTTCTTTCCTTCAGGTCGATATTCTGGTCACAAATATTCTTGATGTTGATATTCTGCCCCACTGATATTTAAAACTCAATATTAATGTAGGTCGATATAAAACACTCAATATTTTGTCTGTGCACCAATTCTTCCATCTGCTTCTTGAAGGATGGGAGATTGTGTCATGTGGGGGTGGAGCTTGGCTAAGCTCAAGTTGGCGGACTCCTGTTGCGGATCCAGGTGAACCTGAAATCCCAACACGATCTACTTGCGCGCTGCAGGCAAGCCTGACGTTCCAACATAATCTATTTGCTCCTAGGGCATCATCCAGTCCAGTGCCAGATGGCAGACAGTGGCAGAGGTGTAGACAAGAGACTGACTAAAGTTTGGTGCATGGCAAAGGGTCTTGCTGTCCTTTCATGGTGAGGTGTTGTAGGCCTGTAGAGCACGGATACAAGCCCTGGGCCTCATGCATCTAAGACATTGGCTGGTCAGGTGACAACCCACCTGAGACGCGTCACCGAGACTGCTACGAGTCAACCCCTGATACATTCAGCCCTGGCTGAATGGTGCTGGGAAGTCCCAGCGGCCATACTTTTACTGGACAGATTGGGCAATTTGCCATACCCTGGGGCACATATATGCCGGTATTTGAACCATAGATAACTCTGGAGGTCAGCGGACGGGCAGTGGAAAGGAGGTTCAAATGGGCCTCACTGCTGCCCTACCTTAGCGTCACACTGAGAGGACCACTGTCATGCCCATGGGCAAATGTGTCCTGTGCCCCTTCTGCCATGGAAGAAGATAGGTGGGACATTAGTTAGCAGGACCTACTGCAAACAACCACTGTCCTGCGCCTGCCTAAGAACACGTGTGCAGTACAATCTAGTGTGTACACGGAGCATATAGTTCACTGCTAATGGCTGAAAAGTACTGCACCCTAGTCCAAAAACCCTCTAACTACAGAACCAATGAAAATCCCTCTCAGCCATGCCACCCTGGTGCCCTGGGAGCCTTCTGATGTGAGGGGACCGCTGTATGTGCTGTGTTGCTTGTACATGCTGGCAACAAAGAGCTGCAACTTAGCTCTCTTTAGTTGGAGCCTCCAGAGACGACACTACCTACTACCTATAGACCCTGCCTGGGAGACCGCTCAGTGGTAAATCGACCTCAAGATTACACAACAACCTTCATGGAGGCCAGGTGATGCGGCCTCCAACTGTTTGAATCGGTGGCAAACTATGCGCCTGATCCTGTAGATTAACTTGTGTGACAAAGTGAGAAGGTCCATTGTCTTGTTCTGTTCTCACTCTCTTCACCCAGTTTTCCAGAGGGAAAAGTGTCATGCCAATTTCTTTTCTCTGAGGCAATAATGAGGAAGCAAAAACCAAAGGAAATGATGGACGGAGTGTTGAACAGTGCAAGCACTCACCCCCAGTCAACTGATCTGGGTTTAATCCATCACCGTTCTTTTGGTTTTTGCTTTGTTCGCCATAAGTTGGCAGGGTATGCTCAGACGTGAGTCCCTTGCTCACTTTGCCACTGGATTCAAGCAAGCCTGGCTGAAGACGGCTGAAATGCCAGAAACCGGTCCTAGGAAGCTTGTTTCCGGTCCAGGGAAGACATGGCTTGGCAGTTCAGGCTGGACTGTTCCCATAAGGCACAGGGTCAGACTGATTTGCACATGGCCATGTCTGAACTGGGGTGGCAGAGTGGTGATGGATTAAACCCAGATCAGTTGACTGGGGGTGAGTGCTTGCAATGTTCAACGCTCCGTCCATCATTTCCTTTGGTTTTTGCAATAATGAGGAAGCCAAAAGGATCCCTGGGAAAATGTTCAGCATTGCCTTGGACACTCTATACGAAAGCTGACATCGATTCAGACCACAATGGGCATTATGCTAGATACTATAACAACAAACATTGAAATGAAATCATTGCAAGCAGATCTTGGAACCTTCCAAACCAGACCTGATGCCACTGACAAAAAGTTGGAGCTGCTGAGGAACATATTGTTGCAGGGATTCTGCTTATACACAGAACTATGCTTAGAACCCCAGGACCTCAGTGAATTGTGGTGTACCAGAAACTCACCTCAGAACCCAGAACCCAGTATCCGGCTAGCATAAGTGTCCCATTCGTTATCCAAGATTTAGCTCAGAGATCCCAATGAATAGACAACCCAGAACAAGCTACTTAGTGTACTCTCAGGAATGGTGGGAATCGGAAATACCTGTTCGTATATTATTCTCACATCAGTCCACAACAATAATCAACGGGGACACGGTGTAAATAAAAAGAGTTTATTTTTATAGACCACGTGTCCTAAGATGCAGTACTTTGGCTAATACAAGCAGACAAATGATTAATATCAAAACCAGCAACATAGTTACAATACCATAGAATATAAAAGGGGTGATCATATTATAATGACAGTGGATACTACCACCTTCCCTTTACTAAGAAGCTAATATTATTATTATGCTAATAGAAGGTCTCTTAGGCTTGAATAGGGGACCCCATACCTCAAAGATCAGCTTAGTGAAATCACATCACAGGAGCATGAGGAGACTTCTCGCAGGAAGGCTCGTCTTCGGTCTGAATAATAAACATGATGTCTGTGATATTAAAAGCACCAACTTTCAGGTATGTGCAGCTGCGCGTGTGTTATGGCTAAATAGTGGGTCGATCAACCTAAAGTGGAAAACATGCATTGTGTAATAATCCAGACTGTTTGTCACACCATGTACAGACCAAGGTCGCTGCGCAGAGTTAGGGATGGTAACAACAGATTGCTCTCGTGTGAAGCAAGTCGCGAGTCAGCAGTTTGTTTAAGAAATAACATGTAAACGCAGTGTCGTGTGCAAAAGCAGAAAGATGGCTTTCTAACATTTAACGTGGTTATGCTAACTTAACAATGTATGTACGTATTCAGGAAGAACTCACTACACGCCCCCTTGATCGAAGCACTATTTAATAGGCAAGAAAAGAGAGAACGCAGAGTTCAGTTTCGTCAGAGCAGAACAAGGCGTAACCAATGCAGAGTTTCAGAATGCGCCAAAGTCCGAAACCACAAAAAATATAAACCAGGGTTTGTTGTGAAAAAAAAAATGGAAGTAAAAAACTCAAAACGACCATCAGGAAGAAAAAAAGAGAAAAAAAAGAAGAAATGTTGCGCCAGGGTGCTGTCCAGTAGCACAGGCGCAAAGGACGACTGTCCAGTTAATCCATGAATGTATAGGCAGCATATGTGGCCACTGCTTCCAACAAAAAATCGTTTGCAGGGCCACTGAAAGTCTCAGCCATCCAATCCATCAACGAAAAGGAACATACGTGTTCTTCAACCATCGGAGCCTCAAGCACGATCAGAGGGCACCCGGAATGTTCCTCCAAATAGCTCATAGCCAAGAAGTTGTAGGCAGCCGTTGAGATGTCCCAATTACCCAGGATACCATGCGCCGCACCACAGGCCATAATCCGGACACCAGAACAGGCCAACTCGTGAGACACTAAGGGCCTCATCAGTCGATCGAAATCCGGCACCGGAGACACCAGGTTGGTCAAGCACAAATCCAAAGGCCATTCAAAGGGACAATCCAGGCAGTGAAATACAGGTTGCACACAAGTGAAATAGGAATACCGGAACGATAATCCATATGCCAGGCTTAAGGTCGCCAACGGCAGAGTTCCATAAAAGTCAAGCATCCTATCACGAAGAAGATGCAGGCGGGACAGGCGCTCGTGTGGCACAGAAGGAGCATCCATTCCGGAGTATGAAAAGTAAAAGCAGCACACCTGCCACCAGCGCCAGAAGCAGCGGAACACCTCCAAAGATGCTCGAGAAAAGTGAATGAAAAAATGCCGGAATCACACCAAAAATAGTTTTGAAAGAGGTCACGAGACCCGAGCCCACAAGTTTAAAAAAATGAGCCAGGCCGGTCGTGGACGAGGCATTAAAAATAGTTTGGATCAAAGTGCCGAAATGTAGGGGGAGGTCAGTGTTCAGAAGCGCCTGTACCTCAGTGCGCGTATTAGCAACGTGAAGGACAAATGTTTCACGAGAGGAAGTCAATGGCACCTCTTTTTGGGACAATAGAGCTCTTATTCTGCTCAACTTGTTGAACTCTGCTTTCAAGGTTGGAATCGAAGGCCAGATAGAAACATCCAGCCGCCCATGCGGGGGTGGAAAGAGAACATTATTGCAGCAGACAACTTTCTGCGAGACAGTTACTATGTACGGGATCCCCACTAACATCCCGCAGCAAGCTTCATTATTCCAAATTAAATAACTCCCGTTTGCAAGCAGCGTGAAAGAAGGCGTAATCACAGGCACTGGGATACCTCGTAGGACGCAGGCCAAGTTCGGGGCTTGTACATTGCATGCGCCGTGCAATTGAATGTGCCTACATACCAAGGAATGGTCTGGTGTCGTGGTACATTCCTCTCCTTTCAAATAAACCTCAGTTCCGTCCCTCGTACATCTATACGTAAAGGGGAGGGACCAAACCTCATGTATGAAAGCGGTGCCCAGCGGTTCATATCTACCCAAAGCATAATGTTTCATACAAGACGTAAACTTAAAAAGCGCGAAAGGGAGAGTTATCAATCCGTGTACTAACCACGTAGCTGAATTGATCTCCGCTACAGAGAAAGGCAACGGTTCTAACTTTTCAATATGTAACAATGAATATGTAGCATCCTTCATGGACATAAATCGCTGCTTGTCAGCAAGGTTAAAGGGAAGGAATAACGATGTAGTGTTCAGATAGTCCCAAGGGACTCTCCCTGCCTTTAACGTCTGCAATGTCCATGCAAACTGCATAACAGAACGCAACTGGTTTTGACCATGATATAACACAGACATATCATCATGCACAATATCAACAACAGAAGAAACAATATTATCTAATGTATAAATCCTAGAAGAGAGAGTGCTAATGCTATTATCTATAACGGCTAAAACCTTCTCCATGTTTGCTTGGTCAATAGCTCTCAATCTGGAAGCCGCCTCAATCTGCGACAACTTCCAGACTTCGTTGTAAATAGCATACACCCACCTTTTGGTTCTGCCACCCACAGGACCCTTAACAAAATCATTCAAATCTATTTTGTCATGTAATTGTGATAAATGAACTTTGACAGACGCCAAGGTGGAATGTCGCAGCCAAGATTGACATAACTTGCCCACAGAGTATGTAGTTACAGTATGTGACGACTCAAACCGAGGGTCTACGCGTTCCCGAGTATACCCCGGTTTCAGTCCCAGAAAACGACGTTGACAGGTGTCTGAACTGCTTTGCCAAACTAACCAACCCTTACTATCAAATTTCGAAATATTAAAAGATGTATTTGAAACTAAGGATTGCAAAGCAGTAAGGGATAGATCTGTGTGGTTATCCCAATTGGGATAAGCGCCCAAATCCGGCACTGAAGGTGACTTTAATTGTTTAGAAGTAGCCAATCCAAAACAGGTGGTTTGGAAGATGGACGAATTTAAAAACAAAATATGATTTGGTATAAGACAGGCACAATGTAAAGCCTCTGTACCCTGAACCTGCCACGGTCTGGAACCCCAAACCGACTTTAGATCAATAGTAGCCTTCCATAGATCATAACCTTTGATTGACAACTCGTCCATAAAGGACTTGGAATAAAGCAACTTTGTGTGCGTCAGTCGAACCTTTGCGGCAGACTCAGGCAGCACTTTAAAATAAAACGCTGCCGGGTTGGAAACACTGAAATCGGTAAAATAAGAATACTTGTTAACTAGGGTTTGTGAACTTCCGAATGCGGGAGTAGGACAGTGTTCCCATTGGGTAAAATTTACAAAATTTCTAAATGTATTTGCTTTATGCAGGAAGTGATTGCCATAATGTTGAAAACAATACTGTTCCGCATAATTAGCCGCATTTTCATATAAATCTTCAGCATCAAAAGCGGCATAATATTTTAAATCAGAAAACAGTGATTCAATGGCGTGTACATCCCAATCATCAGAACGTATGTTCTGCCTAACCACATCACCCATAGAAACACGAAATACATTAGGTACATTAATGACCTCTGTAGGCCCATGAATTTGGAATTTAACAGCATCCCATGCGATTCCATCCAAGACGGGCCAGGCAGTAATATTCACAAAAGTCTGGTCCCTTTTCATGATGTGGGACGAGGAGTGGGGGGCCAAAGTTCCATTGATAAGTCTAATTGTCGATCTCTCACTCAGATAGTGGCCATCCACAAGACGGAAAAAAACTATTACATAAACAAAAAAATAGTAAAAAGCATCAACCAGATGTATGTCCAAGGGGCAATCAAAAAATGTCTCTTAAACCAGCTGAAAAAAACAGCAATGTTTGATGGGGGGCTTGAGGGTAACGAGTTAGTGTCAAAGGAGAAACGGGACTGGCCAAGTGCTGTAGATTGTAAAACAGGCGAGGGACCACGTGTAGGATAAGCATACTCAGTCTCTTCGGGCAAACCACCAGCCGATGGTATCAACAAGGGATCAGTAACAGATTGCATCTCGATGGCAACCGCAGGCAAGGTGTTAGAAGCAAGAGCCAACATTGAATTTCTTTGCATCGTCTGGCATGAAACTGCTGGAGTCATACTAAGAAGTATCGGCCACTCGCTGAAGTTTGACATTGTCAATAGAGATGTACCTGTTTTCTTTGCGACCAGGAAGTGGAGGTAAAATGACTGTTCTTGTACCCTGCACTCCAAGCACTGGAACTGGTGCACGATAAGAGGGGCCAAACTCCTTCTTGTTCTCCACCTTCTCACGGACCAGGTCTCCAACTCGGGGTAGCCAGCCGACTACCGGAACCTGAACTTCAGCTTCAGATGTGGAGGGCAAGTGTTCCTTCGAAAGAGTGTCTCTGGCTTCTTGTAGAGTCTGTAAAACAGCACAGTGATCATCTACGTCAAAGGGTGCGGTCGACGCCGCCATGTCTAGACCATCAAGGTCTGGGACAAACATTCTGATTCCGAAGAGCATCATGTACGGGGTCCGCCCACCCAGAGACCTTCTAGGGAGATTATTAAGTGCACGTTGGACGTTATACAAATGGGCTAGCCAGTTCCGGCCTGTGCCTAAAACACGTGCTGTCAATGATTGCTTTAAGTCACGGTTCATTCGCTCCACCACACTATTACCCTCAGGTCGGTAGGGGGACGAAAATTTGACTAGGACCCCCAAATTTCTCATAGCCTCCTTGTAAGCCTTAGAGGCGAACGCAGGGCCCTGATCAGAATGGAAGGTACCACACGCAAAAGTTCCCACAAAGACACGCAAATCCCTGATGACAGTCCGCGAGTCAGCACTCCTTTGTGGCCATACCCATAGAAAACGTGTGCACGAATCCACTGCAACCAAGATGTACTTGTACGCAGTATCAGAGGAAAAAGGACCGCAGTGATCTAAATAAACACAACCAAATGGCTTATTAGAGATGTACAGCTGTGTCTGTGGTGGGCGCGCAACAGTAGAAGGTTTAATCTGTTGGCAAATGTCACAATCAAGAACATAAGCGCGCGCTTGTTTATATAAACCAAACCACCAGTAACGTTGTTGTAGCAGAGATATTGTAGCTGACACACCGGTGTGGGCAGACGCCAACCCCTCATGTGCAGCCAAGATCAGTGCTGGTCTGCAGTCTGCGTTGGGAATAATTCTGTCACCAACGTCGTTAATCCTCACTAATGGGACATTATCAGGACTTAAATGGTAAATGTAACGAGAAGGAAAACCCTTCGGGTAATCGCCTCCCTTTTCTGTAGCAGCAATAGCTGCCAAGATGTCATCATCAATCTTACTTTTTGATCTGGTAACTGCTGCCACTAAGTATGTAGCCACTGCTGTTTTTGCTGCCTCGTCAGCCAAGCTGTTGCCGACAGCATGGACACCAAGTCGCTGGTGACCAAGAGTGTGAATAACATTCACGAGAGGGAGACGGTCTTTAAAGTCTGCCACTCGAACCCAAAGCGTTTTATGCTTAATTGTGCTACCTTTTGTGTCTCGATAATCATTCTGAGACCAGAAATGTAAATTGTCATTGTAGGACTGGACACAGTAGAAGGAATCACTCACTATAAGAGTAGTGACCCGGGGATCAGCAAACTCCAGTGCAAGCACTAGAGCCCGAAGCTCCGCCAATTGCGCGGTACAATCACCCAATGACTGCGTATGCACTGCATCAGATTGGAATTCACCATTTACGAATGTACCTACGACAATTGCGCAAGCCGCTGAGTAAGCGTGCTTCGATCCAATCGCGGGCTGCGCAGACCCGTCAGTGTATATGACACAATGGTATTCTTCGAGCGGGCGCAAAGACAGAGGTGCCGGATGAACGAATTCATACTGCAAGAACTCTTGAGTCTGTAATGAGGCATCAAAGATGTAGGTGACGTCTGGCGACATCAGTGTTGTGGCCCATTGTATCCACCGAGGATGCAAAGCTTTAGAATTTGGTACACTTGCCTTTGTCACTGCTTCTAAGGCAGGATAGGGTGTTACAACCAGAATCTGTTTCCCATGTGACAGTGCGTGTTCTTTAAGGATCGCCATCTGTACAGCAGTCAGAACTTTTTCGACCGCGGAAAAACGTAATTCAGCAGAGGTGTACAAGTGGGATTTGTACGCAATGGGGACGGTGTCGCCCTCATTAAACGTCAAATACGTGAAATCCACTGCGCCTGGCACTATTCGTATTACCAGGTTAGTGCGGTTATCACGTGTCAGCAAATATTGTGAAGCAAGAAGGTCAGCCTGTAAAGACTGTAAAATTTTAGAATGTTCCAGCTGCCAGCTAGACTTCGAAAATGTAGGTTGTACCAAGGCGTAAAGCGGCTTGATACGCTGGGCATAATCAGGAATGTACGTACGGCCGAAATTCAGAAAGCCCAGCAAAGATTGTAATTTCTTTAGTGTCGTAGGCGCACTCAAGCATGCGCACTTCTCCAGAAAGTGGGGAGCTAACCCCTTTCCTTCATTATTGAGCTCGTAGCCCAAAAACAACACCGTATATTCCGCGATGTGAGACTTCGCAAAATTGAATTTGTAGCCATAGTCAGCAAAACTCACTATAATATTGTCGACTCGAGACAGATGTGGCAACAGCTCATCATCCGTGAGGTAGATATCGTCAACATAGGAGTATGCCTCGGGGTCTATTCTTTCTAAGAGAGAAACCACGCGAGCGGAAAAGACGCCAGGGCTATTTTTGTACCCCATGGCTAATCTGGTAAACTGTTTTTGTTTTCCGCCCGAAGTAAACGCTGTCCACTGGCTACTCAGTGTGGACAGGTTATGGCTAAAAAAGCCATTGGAAATGTCAAGTGTCGTTTTAAATCTTTTACGCACGAGACTGTCGACAAGAGCCGAGCTATGTGTATTTTGTCCCGCGCAGGTCCGGCAATGGGAGTTTAGGTGCCGGTAATCCAAAACTAAACGGTACGAGCCGTCAGGCTTCGTTACAGTGAATAAAGGGTTATTCATAGGGGACACACAAGTTTCAATTACACCCTGATATTCCAATTGTTCAAGGATCGCCGCGACGTGGGGTCTAGCTTCACGACGCATGGGATACTGGGGCTGAGGCTGGGGCATAGACCGCAATGGAATCTCATGGCAGGGGGACAATCGGTCCCAACCCACCTGAGTACGATACACCGCTGGCGCAAGCGCCAGCGCCCACTCCCCAGCGTACATTTCAGCCTGGTCCTTAGGCACTGTGTGCGCAAATGACGGGAGGATTTTCTCCTCCCCTTTAGGAGCTTCCAAAATGAAGGCTGGGGGCCAATCTGCCTCCGCTAGGAGGATGTCATAGGTGGTGGTCAGATTATCCCAAAAAATCCCTTTTATAGTACGTTGTATGTCACCCTCTATTAATAAGACTATTTCATAAAGTCTGTCAGGGGGAGCCACTCTGGTGTCAGCGGTTTCAACAGTAACCAATACATCAGTTGCTGTCGCCGCCAGAAATGGACGCAGAGCTTGACGGACTATGGTAATTTCCGCCGCGCTGTCCAGTAGCGTCAGCGCCCATGTCCGGTTCCGAAGCTGTGTCCGCACTATCTGAGGCATACTTTGCCGTCAGAGCCGCCACTTTCTTCTTCTGAAACGGGGGTCTTTGTCGAGCAAATTCGTCCTGCTTGCCTTTTCCCTCAGTCTGTCGAGGTTGGTCACGCTGTTGTGGAGCACCCCGACCTTTGCCACCGCCTCCGCCACCGGACTGTGTAGCCGATGTTTCCTGTGAAGAACGAGGAGAACGCGGTTCAGAAACCTGAAATCTATCAGGAGACTTAATAGTAGCACGATCTCGCAGATCATAAGTGCGCTCACTACTTGACTGTACGGGAGAGGCAGGCCGAGAGCCCTGTTTCTGCTGCTGCTTTCCCTGTTGTTTTGACCGCCAATTTTGTTTTTGAAAAGCTGGCCGGCCATCCTTACCAGGAGTTTCTGCCTTACCCTGCTGCTTAGAATCGGGATTTTTGATCACGGGCTTAACTCCTAAAGAGCTACGACCCAAATCTCGATATGCCTCAGAGATTATTTTTGCAAATTCCTGCGGTTTGTCCTCTTCAGCAACTTTCTTCAGTTCATTACGAACCTGAAAGTGCAACGCATCACCCTTAAGGTTTCCCATTATCATGGTAGCCACCAGGCCAAAATCTCCGAGGAGCCGCATCCCCAATTCTATCGCAGACTCCGCTCCATGGTCCTCTTGAACCTGTTTAATAATGGAGGGCAGCTGTAACATAGACGGAGTGCCAAAGCACTGCGCGTACGTTGCAGCAAAAATCTTACCCCAGGATACACAATCATCCATATGGGGAACTAAGTCTTTAGGCAAACTAATGGTGAGGATCCTGTGTTTCTCCACAGGAGTTGTATGCGGATAAACCGCCTCTATTTGGTCAAATTTTTCAGCAAGCCAAAAGGGATAATCATCCCTTGCGGGGGGGCGCTTGCCCATAACAGAATTAACCATAACCGGACTAATGACCACCGCGTGACGATCACTAGGTTGTCCCGCACTAACAGGCGCCCCCGCCTGTACAGTGCGCGACACATACTGCACTAACGCCCTATAGACTGTTATAAGGGCAGTGTGTAGTACACGCAATTCATCCACCGTCACCGTGAGGTAACGGGGATGAGGCGTAAATCCGGCTAGTACCGGCCAAGTGGCCCCCGCAATTGATAAAGGGCCCATTCTCGGCGGTATAACCACATGGGGGAGGGCGCCATTAAACCAAATCTGATGTTGCCAAGCAGATATTGGTATCTCCTGTGTCCTATACGGTGCATAGGCGGCAGGCACGGCAGTGGCAGTGTAAGAATGAAATGTATTATCATTACCACTGACTGCCGGAATCGTCACCCAAGAGTAGAATAACTCAAAGGGATGAGCCGCATCGGCTCCCACCACAAAGATGACGTCCATGCCCGCGTCCGGCACTCCATACTGCGTCAAGTGACGTTTCAGGGCCGCACGGCTATGCGCCGCAATATTAATCGCCATAAGGACAAGCTACACTTCAAGTATTCAGTAGCACAAGGGTTCAATAACCTTTTTAATAATCAAGCTTGAAGGAACCTATATCAATAGAACTAGGTAGGTTTAAAATCCGTCAGACTTGTTATCCGGAAACAAGAATGAGGGTGCTGTGGACTAAATGTAAGCACTACTAAGGCGTTTCAACTCATAGACCAAACGTTAGGTGCGCCATGTTGCAGGGATTCTGCTTATACACAGAACTATGCTTAGAACCCCAGGACCTCAGTGAATTGTGGTGTACCAGAAACTCACCTCAGAACCCAGAACCCAGTATCCGGCTAGCATAAGTGTCCCATTCGTTATCCAAGATTTAGCTCAGAGATCCCAATGAATAGACAACCCAGAACAAGCTACTTAGTGTACTCTCAGGAATGGTGGGAATCGGAAATACCTGTTCGTATATTATTCTCACATCAGTCCACAACAATAATCAACGGGGACACGGTGTAAATAAAAAGAGTTTATTTTTATAGACCACGTGTCCTAAGATGCAGTACTTTGGCTAATACAAGCAGACAAATGATTAATATCAAAACCAGCAACATAGTTACAATACCATAGAATATAAAAGGGGTGATCATATTATAATGACAGTGGATACTACCACCTTCCCTTTACTAAGAAGCTAATATTATTATTATGCTAATAGAAGGTCTCTTAGGCTTGAATAGGGGACCCCATACCTCAAAGATCAGCTTAGTGAAATCACATCACAGGAGCATCAGGAGACTTCTCGCAGGAAGGCTCGTCTTCGGTCTGAATAATAAACATGATGTCTGTGATATTAAAAGCACCAACTTTCAGGTATGTGCAGCTGCGCGTGTGTTATGGCTAAATAGTGGGTCGATCAACCTAAAGTGGAAAACATGCATTGTGTAATAATCCAGACTGTTTGTCACACCATGTACAGACCAAGGTCGCTGCGCAGAGTTAGGGATGGTAACAACAGATTGCTCTCGTGTGAAGCAAGTCGCGAGTCAGCAGTTTGTTTAAGAAATAACATGTAAACGCAGTGTCGTGTGCAAAAGCAGAAAGATGGCTTTCTAACATTTAACGTGGTTATGCTAACTTAACAATGTATGTACGTATTCAGGAAGAACTCACTACAATATAGATCCCATTAATAGGGGCCCTGACCTAGCCACAAACTCTGGATGATGTAAAAGAAGATAGTGGAGGTGGAGAACTGGAGCCGGAGGAATAATGTCCAGTTCTTGGGTCTTACAGAACAGGTAGAGGCTGAGAAAATATATTTGGCTTTGTAACCTCCTTTATCAAGGAGACAACAGGCTTCACTTCAGATCCTCTGTATGACTTCCAGAGGGTGCATAGAATCCACTCTAGGGCCGGTAAGAATTGAACGGCAGTCAGGCCAACTAACAATTGCTTCTTCCATCACCAACAGGTCAAATATGTGATCCCAGCGGGGAGAAACACCACAAAGGGCCACTCGGGTATATATAGTAATTGCTAAAGGCATTTCACAGGACACTATTCAGGAGAAAAGAAATACTGACAGTGAGACCCTTTCTCTGAAAATGGAATATTCGCAATGGTCTATTGGTGCTTGCCTTAATGATGATTAGTATGAATGATAAACACAGATTTCACAGAACCTGAGGATCTGGTGCAGTTTCTGGTGAGCTGGGACACTCTGAACATGGACTCCTCTGGGCCCGTGGATGGACAATCACCACTGATATCTTAAGCCGCCCTCAGCACTGAGGGGATATTAGGCTCTCATAGTGATGCAACTATACAACAGAGACTGGAAGCTGTGACCAAGATATGGGAAGAAATAGAGCCAAAAGAGTCTCAACAACCAGTGCAGAGAGGCAGAGATAGATCCCACTCATCTATGAACAACTGAGTTGATGGAAGTTGGACTTGACCCTCTCTGCAGGGTCATTGCCAAACTTTTTGCCTTCACCCCCCTGTTTGCTGACCCCATTTTGATTGCCTTTTAGGACCCTGTGCACTTAACCACTGCTAACCAGCGCTAAAGTGCTTGTGCTCTCTATTTTAAACATGACAACGTTGGCATACACCCAAGGAACATTTAATTTAAAAGTCCATGATAAAGTTGTTCTACATCTACCTATGGCCATATTGTGCCACCCACTTAAGTATCCCTTTTGAACATGTCTCAGGTCTGCCATTGGAACATGTGAGTACAGTTTTTGACTACCACATCAACATGGCAAATAAATCCTTTGCAAAGCCTAAAACTCAGTTTTTATTACATATAAGTCACCCATAGAGTATGCCCTAGGCAGCTGATGGTGCAGGGGGCATTGACATTAACATGTTGGACAGTACTTTTAAATATTACATGTCCTGGTAGTGAAAAACCCACAAATTGTTTTTTTTACCACTGAAAGACATACCTCCCTCTTAGGATAGCATTGGGTTACCTTATTAACTTTAATAAGTGATAACTCTTGAATGGGAGCAGGTAGGAAATTCATGTTTGGTGTCTAAGGAATTGTAATTTAAAATTGTCTTTAATGGCAAAAATCAAATTTCAAGACACAATTATGAAAATGCAACTTTTTGAAAGTTGCCATTTTCTTGTCCAACCCATTTGTTGCTGGCAGCCTGTATACTGAGTCACATGACTAGGTGTAGCTGGCAGTTGCTTTTTGTGTATTACTCCCAGACAGTTAGACAAAGAGAGAATAGGTGTAGGCCATCTCTGACTTGATGAGGGGGAGGAGCTGTCACCTACCAAACATGAACATCACAAAGACTCTGCCCTAGCACACTCACAAAGGGCTTCACACTAGTCTGTTATGCCCCCAGACAAGCTGGGACCAGGGCAAGGAGTCCAGAAATTCCTGACTCCTCTGTAGGGAGGACTCTGGAAGCTTCTCCCACCAAAGTGGGCACCGGGTATAAATACTAGGCCCTCAGACCCAACTCTTCAGTACACTTTGATACCTGTTGAAAACTCAGAAGAAGGACTGCAGTGTTGCAGTACTGCAAGAAGGACTGCCCATCTTCCCTGCTACTCTGCTGCCGTGCTGACTGAGTGAGACAGACTGGACTTGTACCTTAAACCCAGGTCCCCCAGACTGACTCCAATGGCTAGTTGGAAGGCCTCCAGATCAGAGCCTCACGGAAAGAAACAGCTCCTACCATCTTGAACCCTGCACTTGGATTCTGCTTGCTGTGAGTCCTAACATCCAGGTGGTGCAGCTCAATCCTGGGCTCTTGGAAGTGGGGCTAAAGGTGCACTGCCAACCCAGCTGTGATCTATCCAGAACTGAAGCAGTGTGATGCAAGTTCCGAAAAAGCTCTTCAAAGCACCTCATCTGAACTGCAGTGGCACAACTCAACCTCGATGCAAGCCTACATCACAGTCCTTGCAGCTACTCGGAACCACAGCTGCATGATGAATGCTCAACACAAGCCCGTATCACAGCCTTCAAAGCTAATTGGAACCAGTGCTGCATGATTCATCTCCGATGTGGACCTTGCAGCGCTCTGTGGGACTGCTGCATGGCATAATGCTCTGCAACCAAGATTTAAGGTATATTGCTTAGTGGTACTAAGAGGGTCCCTGTATCTGGCCCCCAATCCATTGTGGTTGGCCTGAACTGATCCAATGCGATAAGATAACCACAGTTGGCACTTTGTTCTTTTAAGCACTATTTTTACCTAAATCTATGCATATCTCCGATTTTACTAATTGCATTTTGTCGTTTTGGCGGCAAATAATTGATTGCAATTTATTCTAAATTTCTAGATTGGTTTAGGATTTTCCTTGTGTTGTATTTTCACTTTATTACTGTTTGTGTCCTGCATAAATACTTTACACATTGCCTCCAAGTTAAGCCTGACTGCTTTTATGTTAAGCTACCAGAAAGTTAAGTACAAGTAATTTAGTGATGTTAGTGGTTCACCCTGATGGGGATTGAGGCTGCTGCTTGAAGAGGGCTCACACCGCCAACAAATAACAACCCAATTTCTCACAATATTGGAGTGGAGAATGAAAGGGAGAGAGAGGATAATGTTACACAAGTTGCATGTTAGGATTTGCCTGGTTATTGCCCAAGTGATTATTCCCTTCCTATTACAGAAATTAGGCTGTGCAGGAGCGGGGTGCGACCTTACAACACTTTAGCCATGGAATGAAGGGCAACACTGCTGTGAGAGTCCATTAGTAAATGCACAGTGCTGGCACTGGTATATACTATAATCATACTGACAGCCTCTGGAGTGGGACTATGCTTATGATGATATTGGATGACAGGGTAGCCATGAATAGGAGGGATAGCAACCTAGTTTAAAGTAGCTAGCTCACTGTTACCCAGCTGTTGGTTAGCTATACTGATATTGTATTCCCCCATTGAGAATAGCCTGGAGTTTCTGACACTCTATATACGTGATATCTATACCTGTTATTGTTCATTGATCATTTGTGCTGCTCATCATGTAACCATCATCATCTCTATTTCTCTCCTCTCTGACAATCTGAACTAGGGGTTTTGAGTCCTTAGGGGTTTCCATAAACTCTTGATTGTGTCATATAAGGCTATGGACCAAAATGGCCTTAGGAGTGCTGATTAGGTCACCTAATGGATGCACAGATATGAGTCAGAGCCCGAAATTCCCTGCCATTGCCCCCGTACAAGAGACTCATTTGTCACAACATGTCAGCCAAATTGAAACAGGAGTTGGTAGGCAGTGTGGTGAGTAGTAGCCGCACCACCAGATGGAAAGGACCTTCTGCATCCCAACTGGTTCGGAAACGTCTAAGAAATGTGGAGTAGTTAACTTATTTCACAAATCCTTACAGTACACCCTACTGAAAACTTGGACTGATGGAGCAGGTAGATATGTATTTGTAAAGATCAAAACACAGAACACAGTACTGGTGGTGAGTTTGATTTATGCTCCCAAGTCAAATGGGGCTTGATTTTTCTTGTCTTTCGCCAGTGTCATAGTGGGATAGGGAAACACAAAGGTGGAGATCAGGTGGAGTTTGAATTTAACCTTAGACCGGTCTGGACAATTAGACAAACCCTAGACACAGAGTGATACCCTGTTCTATCCGTGTTACAGGTCAGTACAATTCTTTAGGGGGGAAACACGGACCATTCCCTAATACTGTATAACTTCGGCCTTGGACAGACTGCCCCAACTGCCAAAAGATTGTGGATGAAATTATATAAGCTGCTGGCTAAGGAAAAAGGTCTGAAATTAACATGTATGTGCATATCTAGACAAGAACCGAGACTTGGCCCCATCCGCTCAAACTTGGTGGGCAGCAGGTAAGGCCCAGCTGTGGGGCTTATTTATGAGCGACTCTACCAGATGAAAGAAGAAATCGTGGGATGCCCAAAAATGTCTAGACAGTAAATCATTTACTGATCAGACAATATGATGGCAGTCCTATATCCTAATTCTTCCATTGCCCAGAAAGGGATACATTTGACTTGAATACTTGTATCAGATTGCAGACAGAATATGTCCTACTGCACTGGAAGTGGAAAAATTACAGACAGAGATAAAAAGTGGGCAGGCTGTTGGTGGCACAGTTGCCGCAGAGGGAAGCCAGCCAAGCCACACCAGCCATACAAATTCAGCAAAATCTTCTTGTGATCTATCCTTTGTAGATAGCTGATGTATTTTTTAAGTTCAGAGTGGCTGAGTGCACCAGTGGTGAGTTCTTGGAGAAGTTCTACTTACCTACATTCTCCAGCGAAGGGCAAAACTACTCAAGGGAGTCATATTAGTGGTGAAGATAGATGTGGCAATTACTAACTTGCATATAACAAGGTCCCAGGGGGCAACGAGTACCCAAACAAATTCCTTAAGCAAAACAAAGTACTAATGGTCTCTTTGTTATATAAAATCTTTAAGGAAGAAGAAGAGATGGGTGGACTGAGGGCTGAATATAACAAAGCAATTTGTTTGCCTGACTTTGAGGGAAAGTAAAGAACCCGCTTGTGTCAATTACTGTGCCATTTCACTCATTTACATTGAGCTGACAATCCTGGCCAATGTTTTGGCAAATACACTGTAAAATGAATTGCTGAGCCTTATCCATGAATCCCAAATAGGTTTCATTTCTAGTTGTTCCTCCAGAAATCATATGCGTATATTATACATCATCCTTTGGCAGAAGAAGAAGAATGTTTTAATCAAAATAATTCTATATGTTAATGATATTCGCCTAACGATTAGTGATTCAGATGTCTCTGTTCTGTGTCTTAGGATTTTGATAAATGACGTCTACCTTTTATACCATCTTTAGGATTGACTGGATCAAAAGTGAAGCCTTGCCTGTAAGTAGCTGTCGGTTTGGACAAGCAGTCAATGAACATGGATTCACTCCGAAAACTTCTAGATTGAAATCTCTCAATATAATAGTCAATGGGAATCTGAAAGATATGATTGTGGATAACACAACCATTGTTAGATAAGATTGGTTCAGATTTTCTGTGATGATCCTCTTTATAATTCTCATGGTGGGGTAAGGTACAAGTGGTAAAGATGTGTTTTGCTCCCAGGTTTAATTATGTGTTTTGGATGCTCCCACTACCTGTCCTCATGATGATACTACTTTCCTTCGACAAACACATAAATAACTTCATCTGGGCAGACAAGAAGCCTAGGTTGAAACCCTCAATTTTTCATGTGGGTAAAAAGGCTGGAGAATTGCACTCAACGGACATGCACATCTACTATGAAGCACATCTATTGTCTCAGCTAGCATATTTTTATACCAAGATGCAAAGCAGCTGCTTTGGGTATCCTTAGAAAGGTCCAATTTAAAAGCACTGCCAGGTCTTGTCGTCCTTTACTTAACAAATGATCCAGCATCTTTGTTTCATTCGTCCCTATGATAGCAATGACAAAAGCCTGGAGAGACTCACATAAGCTACTAAAAGTGAATAGCCTGCACTCAGAGGCACCAGTGTGGAATAATGCAGACATCAGGATAGGATGGAAAGTTACACATTGGCTTATATAAAAAGGCGGTGCGATAAAGTCGCTGGAGAACCCCTACAGTAATGATATGACCCAGCATTTCCTGTATTTATGTGCAGAATTTTCTTTGTCGCAGTCGCAATTGTAGCGGCACATACAGTTATATATAACATTATTTGTAGACAAGGTTGGGCCCACTCCCCACAACCCCGACAAATTCCCCCATATATTGATATTTGACGACCTGGGGAAAAAGTAGAAGATTGGTGTGCAACTTATACCAAATTTTAATTGATGCACTATTTTCCGCTCCTACCTCTTTATCTGTGCAGGAATATAAGCAAACATTCCTCAGTGTGACCTACATGGACAAAGACTGGACAAGTCCAATGGAGACACAAAAACGCAAATTTGGAGACAAATTTTGAGAAAGCAGGCTAGAATTCACATATTTTAAAATAGTGCATATGTAGTGCTGGTCACCATGCAGACTAAAAAGAGAGCGTCTGATCCCTGATGAAAGCTGCCAGAGTTGCAGCGTCCTAAGTTGTGATATTATTCACATTGTATGGTCCTGTGCAAAGTTTCAGGCATATTGGACAGAAGTTTGTCGAACATTGCATAACCTAGTCTCTGCCCCTTTGTGGAGTCAGTCAAGGGGCATTATTATATGATACCTCTGACACTGGCGAAGCAACCGTGCAATGTCTCCACTGGATAGCTACGGCTGCTGATGGAGGTCAAAATCTGTATACTACGTCATTGGAGCACACTACACACTCCCACTTACATTGACTGGTCCAGTGAGCTCTTCCAAATAGCCACTTATGCGAAACACATATTTAGACTACAGGACCACTTGACAACATTTGAACATTTTTGGGGTTCATTTCTAGAAACCAGTACACCATAGACTGAAACTGACTAGTCCCCCCATGGTACTAGACCTCACACCTTGAAATACCCATAAGCAATGAGCGACACTCACAGACGGGTTCTGAGTCTAGTGCACACCATATACGTACACACCCCCTCCACACTTCAGGCAACTTTAACCACCTCATGCGCTCTTCCCAGCCCCCTGTTTCCCACCTTTCCTCATTTTCCCCCTTTGTTCCCCTTTTTCCAGGGTACACTCTTGCTAGCTGTAAAAGAGCACTATATATAGGATGATCTAGTGGAGTAGGACAATTTTAGACACTTACATAAGTACTATAAAATAATGGACAAGTCGGACGTGTTATACTATGTTGGTACAGTGTGTTGCTTGGATCATTTTTAGGTCTCGCCTGAACCAGCGCATGCGCTGTTCTGGCCGAGACATTATGTGTATGGGTTTTCAAAGTGCTGCTTGTGGCCTAAAGCTTGCGTGCACGTGAGCGTTCATGCGCACATCCACCATGTGTCTTTCCTCCGCAGTGCTTGATCGTGATGCGATCACTTTCACTTTCGCGGGCCGCGCGGCCGTGTCACTTTCACGGCTGCGTGGCAAATGCTTGTTTTTATTTTCTTTTAGGGCGCGCGCACACAACTCCCGGGCTTGTTTTATTTGCAGCTCGGTCGCTTGTACTTTATGAATGATATTCAGCGAGAAATGTCTTCCTCAGACAAGAAGAGCATGTTCTGCACGTCTCTACCAAGGTAACCACTGAAATACTGCATGTCCTGCAGAATGAGTCAAATGTAGGTGGCGAATTATGGCAAAGGTGTCCTGCTCTGTGCAGTAGCCAGCGGCGTCAGTAACCTTAAATAACATAGTCCTGAACATTGTGCTGAACTTTGGCATCAGACTTGAACCCTTGTCCAGTTCACCTCCCTTTGACAATTTCCTTACGTTGCTGCATGTGCACCCTGGCTGGTGTCCACGCTCTCAGCTTCTCTGAGTCTGTTCCGTCTGTGTGATGTTCAGTATTGCCGTTCACTCTCCATGCGTGGAACCTCAACCAAGCATTCAAGTGTGAGCCGAACCAGGGTCACATCGGCTTCTGCGCCGGCCTCTCGGTCTCAGCCTCATTCTTTGTAATCGTGTACTAGGCCTGGGAAAGAGGGTGGCGATTATTGTTAATGAGTTGTGACTCGGCATTTCACATCCTGTTTCTTGCTGCCCATCTGGTCTGTGATGGTGCCAGCTTTCAGAGGTTTTGGTAGCACGCACCATTTAACATCAGTAATACAGATATGGTATTAATGCGCAGCGATAACTTAACTTTTTGTGCCCAAGATAAAACACTCAACCGTTCTATTTTAGGTCGCAGTCTGTGGTATCAAACTCAGCCATCTTGCTGTTAAGCAGAGAGCGCGGCTGCGGCAAATCAACTCTGATGGCAAACAGGACGAAGTCATTCACGCAGAGGCACCCGGACATTAGCATCATTTCGTACTATGTTGGCAGCAGCAGTGGAGCTTGTGATGACGTCTTGTCTTTTATGAAGCATTGCATCACGGAACTCCGGTGTCAGCACTTTGATAAATCATTTTCAAATTCCTTCTCCTTTTTAAGTCTTCATGGCATAACAAATGTGCAGACTGACTACCGTAAATGAGAATCCCAGAATGTCTTTATAAGTCATACTGTTGTGGACACGAGGTCTCAAGAACTAAAAAAGAAAAAGCGGGATGGCTAATTGGCATAAGCAGTGTAAGTACTCACGTAGAATGGCATCACAGGAAGTGATGTCATAGACATCACTTTTCTCACCTTTAAGGGAATGGGCCAATTTTACAGTCAAAGCTGATATGCAGTCTTTACTGTATAGAATATAAGTATGTAATGCTTTCAAAGTATGTACTCATAGCTAAATTACCACAAATGTAAATACATACATGTTATTTGTGATTGTGAAGAAGTAAATGTTTTTGGCAGCACCCGAACCAAATTTTAAACAATAATGCATTAAAAAAAAATAATTTGCATGTTATGAAATCATGAATGCAAATTAAGAAATGAGGAAAGTGCTTAAGAAGGTGTGCACCTTCAAAATTATCACTTATAGAGGTGATAGCAGGAATGACAAATTAAGTCAAATATATTTATTTGTGACACATTAAAACAAGCATTGGCATAGCCAATAGGTCTCGCCTGTGGGAGGTTATAAGTATTTAGTTATGCAGCATAATATCCTTACTGCAACAACATTAACTGTTGCATGGCTAAACACTTATAAGGTCCCAAAGGCGAGACCTATTGGCTATGCCAATGCTTGTCACGTTTGGAAATGTGATTGAGGTACTTGGCTACAAGAACATTTCTATGGGTTCTAACTCATGTGTAATCTAAAAATAAGACAATAAATAAAGAAATGAATAAAAAAAAGTAATTGCTCCCTGTGAAGACTTCAACATTGATCAAGCATCTGCTACTGTGTTTATACAATACTGATTACTTTCCCAGCCTCTTCAGAAGCACAGAGAAAGGTCGTAGTGTCAGAGAGCTCTGTTCAATTCAGCCCTCCTCTTCTTTGAAATCGCCCATTCAAATTACCATGCGGTTAATATACCATCAGTATATATCCGGTAAACCTAAGTAACCCATGATAGCTCCAGGTGCTTTATAATTGCTTCTGAACATTATCCATATGCCCTCGTTAAGTGGGATACACTCCATTAAAGCCATTTGCTTTATTTACTTCTAAGTTCATGACTTCTCTTAGTCATCAGTTAGAGGCTCACACTTTCATGCAGCGTTTCTCTAACGTTAATCAGCCTTAAATATGGTCCTGCACACAGTCCCACTAAGAAGAGTATATGCAAAGGTTAGAATATGCGCGGGGTTATAATATGGGTGTGTGGAGGGGGTGCTGCAGCGATTCGAAAGTGAATGAGCAGTAAAAACGGCGATACAATCCGTTTTTATCTTGTCATATTTGTTGCTTGCTCAAAGACAGAGGTCGAATGCTGGGCTGCGCCTTCTGACAAATCGCTGCCTGTTTTTTCAACAAGGAAATTGGCTTTTTCTGTCTCTGGCTTGAAAATGAGAGACAGTCTTGTTGGTGGAAAAGAAAAGGCTACAGGATGTCATGTTTAATAACACACAACAAAATGTAAACCCCTATAAATGAACTGCACATATATTTCAAAATATATTAGCAGTTAGGAAATCACTAATAAAGCATTTTTTTTTTGTCATCTGAAGGGTGAATGAAGGGTGAATGAAAGAAAGATTTCAACAGGATCAAAACATTTCAAGACGCTTTATGAAAAATATTGAATATTTCTACATAATATTGTTGTGTGCTATATAGTTGTATGAGTAAAACTAGGTTTTAGCAATTATAGTGACAATTTTAATAGATGATGTGCTGTCTGTGACAGTGGAATACCATAACATGCTTTATAAAATATGTGCAGCAATGTGCTCCAAAAAAGCACTACAAGCTACCCTCTACATGCACCCTTACCCTCGCTTGCTGAATAGGCGTGGCTTATTTGCTAAACATCTGCTTTTTTTGACACTGGGATTTTCCACAGTCCTTACGAGTTCAGTGATGTAACATTGATGACAGCACCCCCACTCTGAACATTGTTCCAGCACCACTGAAGGATATGTGTGTCTGTTGGCTCTGGCCTGTGTTTTCTGTTAGGCTTCCTTTTCTACTGCTGGGGTCTTGAGGGTCCAGACGCCCTTGACAACAAGCAATTCCAAAGTCTTGCTTTGCTGCCTGTACTTCTATTACCGGTTAAAGGTGACCGAGGAAAAACGCCCTAGATGAACTTGTGCCACCTTTTGTGAAGGGCACGAGTGTGTGATCCTGCTCAGACTCTGTCCGAAGGTGCTGCGAGCATCACTGGGCAAGGTCGTTAAGGACCCAGCAGGCAAGGCTGTAGACCTCCCAGAAAAGCATGTACGCTCGTGGGACAAGGACGTTTTGTGTGAACTCCCATGGATTTAAGGAGAAGTTCTGGACACTGCTTTGATTTCTGAGGCACATTGTCACTGGTTCCGGCTCTCCTCGTCAAACTCTCTGGGGCAGATCTATATCGGACTTGCGCCACTTTTACGCCGCCGTTGCGTCACTTTTGTGACGCAGCGGCGGTGTAAACCCTGCGCCACGTTGCGCCATATTTACATCGTGACGCATCTATGGAGATGCGTCACGATGTAAAGCCCTGCGCCACGTAAAACCTGCGTCAGGTTTCACGTGGGCGTGTCGACAGAGGGGGGGGCGTTCCGTCGCAGGAACGCCCCTGAAAAGTGACTCAGTCAAATCTATAAGATTTGACTGAGTCACTTTCCCAACGCTGATGCGCCAAAACCCTGCGCCTGTTTGAAGCAGGCGTAAGGCTTGACGCACCATGTTAGGGATAGGGTAGGTTGGAACAGTGCTGGAGTTGCGTCGCGCTTGCGACGCAACTGAAGCACTGCGCCAACCTTACGCCATCGGATGCGTCACGCATCTGTTTATTCCTGCGCCATGATGCGCCGCATTGTAAATGCGGCGCATCATGTGTGGCGCAAGGGTAAACTTGCGTGACGCATCATTCCTGGCGCATCCTTGCTGATTTGCAGGGATGCGCCAGGCAACATAAATCTGCCCCTCTGTCTTTGTTTCTGCCTCAGACTTCACACCATGCCTGCTCTGGTGGCTGCAGTCTGATTAATAATTTCCACTGTATCCTGCTGCTTCAGAACGTTAGGCATATTACACTCTGTCTGAAGTGCTTAGCAGCTATATCTTAACAATGACTTTAAAGTACATTAAGGCAATCAGCGTCAGTGAGGTGCTTCTTTTCACATTTCACGTTTCATCTAATTTACCTCCCTAACAGTATTTGCTTTTTCCATGATGCCTTTTCCCCAATTCTTTTCATTCAACATATTAATCTTTTATTGTGCGTACTGTGAACGTTCAGGTTATAGGTGGGTGTTTTTGATGGGCCAAGATTGAGAGGTTTGGAGTTGAGACTAAAGGCAGTGTGAAGTTCTCTCAGTGCCTTGACTGTGGGCCATAAAGTTGTTCAAAATACAGAGAGCACCCAGCAATGATGGCGTCAGTCACTTTTAATTGTGAGTATGTGCAAAGCTGTTGAAATATTCACAGAGTGAATGTAAAATAAAATCAAGTGCTTACAGGTGAATGTGCGTGGGTGGATGGGGAAGTGAAAGAGATGGAAGAAAGTAGACGCAGAAAGAAATTGAAAGAGGGAGGGTGTGGAAGAGGAAAGGGAAGACATTTTAAATCTGCAGATGGAGGATTTCAGAAAGATGTGGGGAGAAAAAGAGTGTAAGTATTTCACAGAGAGGTTGTACCGATATGCAGTATGAAGGGGAGTTCAGGATTGATTGTAACACTCGGAAGACACTTTTCATGCCAGAGATCTCAGTAATCTTTAATTCACAGTCTCATATTTCCAGAAATGAAACATTTCTGATTTTACTTTTTTCACACCGACATCATGGTTACTCATTTATCTGATACTGTTAAAAATCATTGTCAAAACCAATAAGTAGGGCTTTTTTTAAGTGCCTGTGCGTTTCTGTGTTGTTTGTCTGGATGCAATTGCAGAAAACTGACAGAAAGTCACTCAAATGCTAGTGAGATTTCATACTGTGTGAAGCACAGGATTTTAGGTTGCATGTTTTAAGACGTTCCCTTAATTATATAGGTCATACCTCCTGGAAAGGATTCATAGTTTGATTTGTTTGACCATGCCATGTTTGGAGACCTTGCCACTTCTTTCATTCCACTTAAGACACTGATTGCTCAGGGGCATCAGGTGCATCTTAACCATTGCTCCATGATAAGGTAGACACTGTCTGAGAGAGCAAGAGGGATGGGAGATCTGTACACACACACAATAAAAATGTTGAGCCTGGTCCCCCAAATCCTCCATTTTTTCAATGCCCAGGGGAACCCATTTCCTCACCATACTTGATGGTGCAAGGAATTCAGGAAAACAAAACTTGCTCGGATCAAAACCTTAATTAACATTTACTAACTGTTAAAAGTTGTAAACGAGACAAAACTAATATACACCAAACACTGACACGCGGGAAAGAAGCTTTACGCATGATTAATTAATGTGGAATAAAGTGCAACTTGACTAAAACCGCTTCTATTTGTAAAGACGCTTTGCGCGTGTGCAAGCTAGAATTACGTAGAAATAACGTGACTTACTCGACTTTGGAAGGAAATCTTTGCGCATACTCAAGAAGGACTAACACTTGGTCTTGCGGAACCGCATGCCTGGCATCTGCTTGCCTGAACTAAAAAGAAAGCCACTTACAATAATGTTTTGGCCCAGAAAAATAATATTAACATGGGATAGAGTAGAAGAGGGTGGTGAACAGTTAGAATTATATATTTGAGAAAATAACATTTGTGTATGATTCTTTTATCAATAGTGCACATTTGGGACTGTTTTCGCATATGACAGGGAGAGAAAATAGAGTTGAATGACGATCAGATGCATTTACTCAGTAGATTTAGAATATGACCCCATGACCGAAGAAATTAACTGCTGCCAAATATCAAGGACAGAAGACATGGGAAAGTGAAGACGTGTATGCCTCAGCTATAGAGACTGCATTGAAATTGTGAATAAAAGTTGCAACAGTACATGACTGTGGAAGGAAACATGAATGAGCTAAAGGGGACGGGTTTGCGAGTAAATGGTACCTTTATAAAAATGAATATGTCAGCATAGTGTGATGAAAACTCCCCTAGCCCTGTCCAATCATATTCCGTATTTTATTTATATTTGCAACTATTGAGGGTGGGACATGCAGAAATGAAGACTAACTAGAGTGACTTTAAAATGTTAGACGTTGGAAGAAGAGACGAAGGGAGGTTGGTGATGCAATTGCCAAGCCAAGAGAAACTTGCTGTAGAAACTCAAGTAGAGTGGGCACCAGTTACTGGGTCTCATGAGACTGCTGTTGAAATGAAAGAAAGACAAGAGTTTGAAAGACCAGAACAAATTGAGCAAAGAATAGAAGAACTAGCTACAAAAAATCCAGATCAGGCTCGGTCAGAAGAAGAAGGAAGATTAAAAGATTCAGAACAAATTCAGTCAACAGAAAGAGAAGGATCAGAAAGTCCAGAACAAGTTCAGCCAAAAGAAAGAGAAAATAAAAGAACACTCGAAATAGGTGAAGAAGGTGAAAAAGCAGTGTAAACTAAGAGGGTCAGAAAAGGTGATCAGTGGCCAAGTGGAGGGAAAAGACTGAGATATTTCCTGAGAAGGAAAACAGGGAAAGAACAAGAGCAAATAAATGAGGTTTCAAGTGAAACTGAGCAAGAACCATTAAGAATCAAACCAACACGAAAGTCAAGAAGAGTGAGATTTCCAGGCAGAAAATATAAAGCTCCTGAATGGACCTACGTGCTATTCATGGAACCCCTCGCCGAACTTCTTCAAGCATCTAACGTGCACTACCACATGTACGCTGATGACACTCAATTATACCTCAAGATCCACACCTTAGAAGACATCAAACTGCTCAACACAACGCTTGGGAATACCCAGATATGGCTGGCAAAAATACATCTCAAATTAAATGCCCTAAAAACCGAATTCCTGCTTATAGCTCCACCCGCCCAAGTCCCTGTAATGCAAGAGTGGATAAAACACCTTACGGCACTCAACGTTCAACCAATCATCGTTGACTCAGCCAAATCACTGGGAACAACTCTTGACAGTAACCTCAATATGCAAAAACACATCAGCAATGCTACAAAGGGAGCTAACTACCAGATAAACACACTGAGGAAGTTGAAACCCTTCCTGCCAAGCAAGGACTTTAAGCAAGCAGTACAAGCACTAGTTATCCCCAGAATTGAGTACGGAAGCGTCTGTCTTTGCGGCCTACCCAAAGCAACCACGGCACCACTAAGAGCCTCAATCAATGCCGCAGCGAGACTCATCACTGGTTCTAAAAGAAATGTACACATCTCACCGGACCTCAAATCCCTGAATTGGCTACCACTGGAAGCTAGAATTCATTTGAAGATAGCGTGTATGACGCATAAAGCCATGCACCACAAAGCACCCAGATATCTAACACAGAAGCTGACGAACTCTGGGGGGCTCAGATCTTCCAGAAGTGCGGAAAACTTATTACTAAAACCACAGCGATTCAACAAGAAAAAAACATATAACCGTACCTTCTCAGGGATGGCACCAAGAATTTGGAATGCTTTACCACCCGAAACCAGACTTAACCCCTCTATTGTCTCATTCAAAAAGGAAGTAAAAAGAATTCTCATGGCCAAATTCACCTGAGTAAGGTCCAAAGTTTTGTGGTGAACTACTATAGCGCTGCCATTACCCTGACTAGGACAAGGAAGCATCTAAGCAAGCGGGACATTCCATCTTCCTGTTTCCTGATGCAAGAGGATAGCGTCCTGATGTACCCGATCACTTTGCTTTTGCAACATGTTTTTGTATCGATGCTACAATTTGCCTTTGGTTTATGTATAAAAACTTTATTTACTGTTAAGCGCTCTGATACCCGCAAGGGTCTTGTTCGCGCTCTATAAAACTTTCAAAATAAATAAATAAATAAAATAAATATTAGAGGACTTTGAGAATCTAGATCTGAATGAAGAACAAGAAAGTGTTGCTGTTGAAAGAGGTGATGAAAGCAAATTAAGACCACCTTAAAAGGAAAAGACTTTGACATTAAGGGTGGAAATTATCAAATAAAGAAAGAGAAAAAATAAAGAGAAAAGGGTCAGGGACAAAAAGACTTGAAGTGTGGGATCACACCAAAATTTTATATGTTTATAACATTTTTTGAAGAGAATAAATTAGATAATTTCTTTTAGAGTACTAAAATGGCTGAAACAGAAGTGACTGAACATCCGGAACCTAGTTTAAAACGAAGATGTGCTAGAGCTTGTTTGTGTAGTATCATAACATTGACATTGATGTGGTTGTTGTTAACTGTTGTAATACCTGTCCTAATGGTAATGAATAACACAAATACTAGTAAACGAGTGAATGCAATTTCTAAAGGAACTACTACTACTATTTCAGAGCAGATACATGAGAGCATGAATCATCATGAAAAAAATCAAATAGTGATTTGTTGTTAAATGTATTTACTAAACTACTTTATGAATACGTTAACCCGATGGATGTGAGTGATTGTTATGTTTGCATGAAATTACCTTCGCCTGTCTTGGAGGGGGTGACATATCACCATCTTCCATTAACATATGATGTGTCGTGTAGCGTTGTGCCCAGTCTGTTTTATGTAAAAGGAAAACTGCAGTATTACTATTCGAATATGGATTTGGTGTTTTCAGAAATCCCTATTCAAAGAAACATGAACCCAGTGCTTAGTAGTAAAGATGCAGAGTTCATGGGCGAGTTTTTCTTAACAACAAGCCCAATAGATATTTCATATGCTCACAAGAACATTTTAACATGCATTTTAAGTGGTGAAGAGAAAGATTTTCTAAATTTTGTGGAGGAGAGAAGGCAGGATTTCCAAAAGAAAGCTGTTGAAAAGAAGTCACATGCACCGCTATGGGCAAATCAGGAGGGTGGTTATAAGAAAGGCGAGACTCATGCTGCAATGTCCCTGGCCTTGCCAAGAATGGGGAAATTCTGTCTGCATAGATTAAAAACAGATTATAACAACAATTTCATTGGTTCTAGTGAATGTGAACATAATAATGGGGGCATGGGGACTAAAAGGTGGAACTGATCCTGTTTTTCCAGGTATTTATTACGGGTGTGGCAAAAATGCCTAATATAGGTTGCCTACACGATGGTATGGTAGTTGTTAATTTTTAATAGTATTTCCGAAGGTATATCACGTAACTAAGAAAAATGAAATTAATATAGTAAGTCAAGGACTAAAAAGAAGTAGAAGAGCAAGTTTTCCAGAAATAGTAGGTGATATATTTGGAGCACTGATACCGTCTGTTGGAGTCGTACCGAATTCGCATAAAATACGTAAATTGTCAACAGTAGTTGATCATTTATCAACAGGCACTGCTGGAGGATTCTTGATGATTAACACCAAAATGGTTGAAATGAGATCAATGGTTTTGCAAAACTCCTTGCCCTTGATATTTTATTGGCAAATGAGGGTGGAGTCTGTGGCATGTTCAAAATTCAACACTGCTGTACCTATATCCCAGACAAAAGTAAAGCTATTGGGGGATATATTAAGAATATTACAAAGATTCATGAAGATTTGACCCAACTGGAGGTTGACGGTGTTTGGGAAAGATTAATTAAAAGTATTTCCTCTATAGGTAGTTGGTTTTGTACATTTGGAAGTAGTTTATTAGGAAAAATACTGATACCAATAATGCAAATAGCAATAGTAACCCTGATGATAATGATGATATATAGGTGTTGCAAGGGTAAAACCAGAAACAGAATGGTGACTAATAATAGAATGGGAAGAAAGAGGAAAAGAGATGAGATCGAATTAGAAGAAATGAAAGGAAGTTTATATAATAAAATAAAAGAATTAAATATGAAAGAGATCAATGAAGAACTTGTTAAAAGAGAAGAAGACAATGAAATCAGATAAACAAAGTTGGCACTTGGTAATGATGGGTATTTTATGATGGCTCAAAAATGCCATCAGAGGGGCAATTGATGGAGTAAGGATTCAGGAAAACAAAACTTGCTAGGATCAAAACGTTCATTAACATTTACTAACTGTTAAAAGTTGTAAACGAGACGAAACCAATATACACCAAACACTGACACGCTGGAAAGAAGCTTTACGCATGCTTAATTAATGTGGAATAAAGTGCAACTCGACTAAAACTGCTTCTATTCGTAAAAACGTTTTGCGCATGTGCAAGCTAGAAATACGTAGAAATAACATGACTAACTCGACTTTGGAGGGAAATCTTAGTGCATGCTCAAGAAGGACTACAATGTGGTCTTGGGGAACTGCATGCCTGGAATCTGCTTGCCTGAACTAAAAAGAAAGCTGCTTACATTAATGCTTTGGCCCAGAAAAATAATATTAACATGGGATAGAGAAGAAGTGGGTGGTGAACAGTGAGAATTACATATTTGAGAAAATAACATTTGTTTATGAGTCTTTCATCAATAGTACACACTTGGGCCTGTTTCGCAAATGACAGGGAGAGAAAATGGGGTCGAATGACGATGAGATGCGCATGCTCAGTAGAGTTGGAATATGACCCCATGACCGAAGAAATGAACTGCTGCCTGATATCAAGGACAGAATACATGGAAAAGTGAAGACGTGTATGCCATGTCTATAGAGACTGCAATGAAATTGTGAATAAAAGTTGCAACAGTATATGAACGTGGAAGGAAACATGAATGAGCTAAAGAGGAAGGAAGTGCGAGACAATGGTACCTTAATAAAAATGAATATGTCAGCATAGTGTGATGAAAACACCCCTAGCCCTGTCCAATCTTATTCCGTTTTTTATTAGTATTTGCAACTATTGAGGGTCGACATGCAGAAATGAAGACTATAACTAGAGTGACTTTAGAATGTTAGACGTTGGAAGGAGAGAAGAAGGGAGGTTGGTGATGCAATTGCCAAGCCGGGAGAAACTTGCTGCTGCTTGGTCGAGAGAGAAGAGAGCAGTCTGGGAAGATTCAGATCTGAATGACAGCCAGATTAGATTAGAAGATTCCGGAAGAGCATCGAGGAGGGAAAGAGTGTAAGAGATGGATGCACCGTGGTACATCGGGTAGATAGAGAAGCTTAGTAAGTATCTGTCCTGTCCTGATCCTGTCCTATAGTCTTTGTCTCCTGATTCTAACTCAGGGGACCCACACCATTCCTTTGGCAAGAGGGTTGGTTTTCAGTATTTCAAATAGGTAAATATTACTCTGACTCATATTTTGCACATTTCAGAGCAAATGTATTTTTGCCTCTGGACTTTTTGTCTCTTCATCTATCCACTCTTTTTTTGCAATGATTTGTTTAATGAGTTTGTGTCGTTTGCTGTATTTAATAAATGATATAACTCTCCCATGTGAACATGATGGCATTTGCACTGTGGATTTGTATTGAAAGAGCGTTCACCTATTATGTGTGAAATTTCGATAAACTTATGAATCTTACCCAGAGTCTGTGGTTATTCCACTAGGATATATGAATTAGTTGAAAAACTGTCAATATCACCATCAACTAACTCAACTAATGGTCCATCGACCAGAGGAAAGAGTGTTGATTCGTGAAGGGTTGGTTAGGATATGTATATTGTTTCAAAAATTTAAGAGTACAGGAAACTAATCGACATCTGAGTGAATTACCCTGCGGGTACCAGGGAAAAGTGATGAAAGATTGGGTAAGTATATATGGGCCTTGTTGAATTTTGTGGAGTAGTATTTATTCTGGTTCACCCACATGGATCATACTCATACACTAGCCTGCATTCTACTCATAATTTGGTCAGTTATGCTTGCTTTCTGTTTCCTTACATTATGTTTCCAGTGTACTACTAAATTGAAACTCATTCAAATTCTGGGCCTGCACCAGTTCCCCTTATCTCCATTACCTCTCCAGTACAACATCCCCTACCTCTCCACCTTCTCTCTCCCATTCTCTCATTTCTTTACCCCCTCCTTGTCTCTTCCAACATTCCTATCCATTCCACCTCTTTCCCATCTCAAATACAACAGGGCAGTGGAGAACTGGGGGAGCATCATCTCTCCCTCCTGAGTGTCTTCGACCTGTAGATGTTTGGCAGTCGATCTTGTTGATCTCTGGGGGGCATGGATTTGCCCCTATTTTCACTCTTAATCAAGTAGGTATAGGCTTGGAAGTTTGCAAAAAACTCTTAATTCTCCAGCAGTTGCTGTTATAATTTTGTGTAGCAAGGGGTCCAAAAAGTGGAATTTGATAGTTTTACAAATATTGAAACTGGCTCTGAAATGTAATTGTAAGGCATGTTTCTAAAATACTGGACTGGTGGCAACACCTAAAGGTGTTTCATGGTCACAGTTGCACATGGCAATGACAGGACATGTACTCATTGCCATGGTGCTGTTTCTAGCACCAGGTGGACATTCCAAGGATAACCTGTGCCTTGATCCGACTATCCCCTTTTATCTCCACTTTTTTTTATCATGAAGTTTGGGATCATCTCATCTCGTTTTTCTCCTCAGACATTTTGAGTGAATAAAAGCAAGAAGAGCAGCTGGAATAAATAGATTGCTATTTGTCCTGAGAACGGATCAGAAATGTCTGATTTTGCATTTTGGCTTTGTTTTCTTCTAGATTTAGTATGCTGGTAGCAGAATAATCAATCCACAGCCTGTAAACAACTAAAATGTATATTCTGTAAAACAGAAATTACAAGTGTAGGTAAGGGGGCACTGTCCTAGCTACATGGAGAGTTAATTGGTTGGATCTCATAAGCACTGCTTGTCTCACAATCACAACAATCTAGTTAACATAAATCATGTTGGTTTATGCATCCACACTGTAAGTGTATTAATCTACTCACAATAATTGTCACATGATAGTCATATCATATTTCCCGTTGCAACTTGACACTGAGCTCTGATAATGTGAAGGTCATATAGTGATGTGCGTAATCTACTCACATGACCTTGTTTGGCAGTTGTATAATGGTAAGCAAAACATTTGTGTCTGAGGATGTAAACTGTGGGCGGTTACATTGTCCACCTTTCATTGTTAATTCATCTCTATTGATCCACTGTAGTGCAACAACCAAACTTAAAGCTGAGGTGGCATGTGAGGTGGCATGTTGATCACTCTCATCCTGACACCTGGGCATTGGTAAGAATGGGGCCTTTAGGCAAGGGTCTGGTCTGTGTATATGCCCTTTTTCAAGACATTTGACCTTGACCTAGACTACCAACATCAACTGAGTGTGTGTTTTTTCTTTGAGTCATATAGGAGAGTAAGTGACATTCAATATTTTAAAAGAGTATTCTAGTAGACGAGAACTGAAACTTTCGTCAGAAAGCTCTGAAACTGATCTTTTCTGTTTACAGATTCTGCCTCGGCTCAGACGGCAGTTTTGTTAGTTTTTTTAAGTCTCATTTTTCATGTAGCCACTCTGTCCCATATTCCTAAATCTATTGTTCTTTCCCACCACAATCATTGTGTATTTTTTGTTTAATTCAATAGATTTACCATATTTAAAAAAAAAAATGTATTAATCTTTTTATTAACTTTGCTCAAGGTCTCATACAATTCACAGCAGTGCTCAATTGGCATGTAAGAGAACAACATTACATTTTACATTTGAAGACAATCTTGGCAGTATAATGGACCAGTTACAGTTTTTCCCCCTGCCCAATCCCACCCCGCATGGATCGATACTTCTGCCAAGGCCCCCAGACCTTCTTCCATTTCTTGCCACATCCCCTGGACTTGTAAATCGTTTCCTCCGACCTCTGACACCAGTCCAAGTCTTGTAGCCATTGGTCCCATTGTGGGGGCGCCTGCGCCCCCCCCGCATCTGGCTATATTACGTTTTGCCACCCCAGCTGCCATAGCCAACCAGATCTCGTTATACCTGGACCTGTCCGTGTCTCCTTTAATAATAAGTACTAGGCACCTGGATTCCACCGGGACCGGCGATCCCACTACTGTCGCCATCGTGTGTGCTACTTTGGTCCAGAAGGGCACTATGTTCGGGCATTCCCAAAGAATATGGAAAAATTTACCCTCCCCCTGACATCCCCTCGAACACAGGGGGGACCGGCTCCTGCCCCATGAGAACAGGTGAGTTTGCGGGTAATGCACCCGATGCAAGATTTTGAATTGCACGAGACGGAACCTAACCCGGATCGCAATTTCGCAGGGGCTTTGCAGGGCATCCTGCCAATCTTCGTCCTCCAGGTCTCTGATATCACCCTCCCAACTCTCCCGCAGGGACACCAGAGGGTCAGGCATATTGTTTATGAGTTTGCGGTAGATAGTTGATGTGGGTTTCCCAAGAATGGGGTCGAGTAGGAGCCTGTCCTCCATAGGAGAATATTCCGGGATCGAAGTGTCTGAGTGTACGTGAGAGCGCAAGGCGTGTGTAACGTGCAAATAGTGATAGTGTTAGGAGTCGTGTAGTTGGTACTCTTTTTTGAGATAGTCAAAGGATCTAGGGGTGCTCCCCTTCCATACATCGCCCAAGTAGTCAATCCCGATTAATTTCCATTCCCTGAAACCTGTTAGTCTTGTCACCTCCGTAAGCTGGTCTCCGAACCAGAGCGGGGTGCTACCCGTCAGGGTTCCTGCCAACCCCAGAAATGTATTGGCCTCCCTCTAGCACTGAAGCACCACCCTGTGTGCGAAGGTAGATCCCTGCTCTGCTTTCGCGAGTACAGAAGAGGCTCGCAGTTGCCCCCCGGCATGACATATCTATCCACCCTGTAGGCAGGTTCCGACCATACCGCATACACCCAGTCATTATCCACCTGCAGCTGTGAAGCCCAATAATACAATTGGACGTACGGGAGGGCCAGCCCCCCATCGTACACCCCTCTTGTGAGCTTTCGCAGCGCTATCCTCGGGTTCCCACCATCCGAGAGCAGAGTTCGCAAAACCTGGGATATGCGCTTGAACACCTCACCGGGGACCGGGTATGGTGCATTTTGTAAGATATATAGAAGTCGCGGCAATGCCAGCATCTTAAAGAGCGCGGCGTGCCCCATCAGGGATAGAGGCTAAGATCTCCAGTGGGTGAGGTCCGATGCTAGTCACGCCAGGTGGGGCTCAAGATTTTTGGTGAGGAACTCCGCTTTGTCCCTGGTGACGTACACCCCAAGATATTTGAATCCCTCAGTCACTATCGAGGCAGGACACCTCGTCGGAATCCGCGGGGGGCCAGAGAGGGGGCAGGTCAACGATTTGGCCCAGTTAATCGTGTAACCTGAGTAGCTACCAAACAATTCGAAGAGATGAAGCGCTTGCGCCATTGAATGTAGGGTCTGGTCATGTAAAGGACAATATCATCAGCGTATAGGGATATAAGCTCCTCCCACTCATCGGTGAGTGCCAGGCCCCAGAAAGACCTGTCTCTTCGAATCGAGTGAGCCAGTGGTTCCAGGGCCAGGGCAAAGAGGAGAGGGAACAGGGGACATCCCTGCCTGGTGCCCCTGCACAGGGGGAATGCTCGGGACAATGCTCCATTAACTCTCGCCACCGGTTGTTCATACAGCAGCCGCACCCAACTGCAGAAAACCGGCCCGAAGCCCAGACGCTGAAGAACCATAAATAAGTACGGCCATTCGATGCTGTCAAAGGCCATTGAGGCGTCCAGCGCCATCAATGCTGTTTGGGTGTCGCCCACGTCTTCCGTCATGTACAGAACCCTGTAAAGTCGTCGTAGATTGTGTCGAGTGCTCCTGTGAGGCATAAACCCTGACTGATCAACATGTATCAGGTCTGGTAGAACCGAGAGCAGTCTCGTCACCAAAGCTTTAGCCAATACCTTGGTCTCCACGTTGAGGAGCGAGATTGGCCGATAAGACGAGCATTGGTCAGCCGGATTCCCAGCCTTGTGGATGACCACAATCGTGGCTTCTCGCTGATCAGCCGGGTGCCTCCCCACTTTTCGTGCTGCAAGGAACATATGTCTTAGGGGGTCGATTACTACGTTAGCCTGCCTCTTATATATTTCCACTGGGAGCCCTCTTTCCCAGCCTGGAGGGAGTTAAGGGCTTCGCCCAGCTCCAACCCCATAAGTTCAGCCTCTAGGCGGTCGGTTTGCTCCTGAGAAAGCGTGGGTAGGGCAAAGTCCTGTAGGAACTCCTCGCAATCCAACTCCGTCCTGGTGCATACCGGGGTGTAAACCCTCTCATAATATGACGCAAAGGCCTCTGCTATGTCCATACCGGTGGATGCCAAGGACCCCGACTCATCCCTTACTTCGGTCACCCAGGATCTCTCCCGATCCCTGCGCTCGAGCCACACCAGTAGTTTCATGCATTTGTCCCCCGCGTCATATATCTGATGTTGCGTGGCGAGGGAGTAGGCGCGCGCCTCTCCCTCCGCCAGCGAACAAAGTTCCTTTTGCTTGAGGGCGAGCTCATGGCAGTGCTCCAGCGAGGGAGTCTCGCTGGTGCCCTGCTCCAAAGATTCAATTTCCCTTTCCAACTGGTTGATCTGTAGCGCTTCCTCCTGTTTCTGGGTGCCAATCAGCGCTTGGGCCTGGCCTCTCAAGACCATTTTATAAGCTTCCCACAGGGTTAGCTGGGAATCGACCGAGCCCTGGTTCTCAGCGAAGTATAGTTGGGAGCCCTCCCGTAGCTTGTCATTTATGGATTCATCTTTGACGTGCCATGGGTCTATCCTAAGGAAGGCCGCCATAGCAGTTATTGCCCCTTTGAGAGTGATGCCCACTGGTGAATGGTCAGAGATTCCCCGGGCCATGATGCAGGGGTCCGCGAAGTCACCCAATTGGTCCCCCTACGCGAAGAGGCTCTATCCTGGAGAAGGACCCATGTCTAGCGGAGTAGAAAGTGTAGTGCCTTTGGGAGGGGTGATGTGTGCGCCATATGTCACTAAGACCCATTGCTGTGGTGAAGCCGTGCAATCCCATTTCCCCCCTGTTGCCCTGTCTCTCTCCTGAGCGATCTAAGTCCGCATCCATAACCGCATTGGTGTCACCCCCCAGTACCAGAGTGCCCCGGGGAAGGACCGCCAAGTGGGTCCCCAGTTTTGCATATGTCGGGGCATGCAGGCCGGGTGGGATGTAGCATGAACTACAAACTATCGTACGCCCTTCCCATCTGGCCGCCACGGCCGCCATACATCCAGAGTCCTCCGTCCATGTGCCTGTTGCTACAATTAGCAGGGCATTGTGGACTAGAATCCCCACCCCCCTGGAGCCAGACATGAATCCCGAATGGGCCACCATCTTATAACTGAAGCGGTCTAGAGCCCTACATTTGTTACCACGTAAATGAGTCTCCTGTAGGACCACTACGTCTGGGGAGTGACGCTTCACATGCTGCAACACTAGTGTCCGCTTTATTTTATTGCCCAGTCCATTGACGTTCCACGTCCATATCTTTATATGTGCCTGGTCACCCATTTAAGAACAAGGGCCTATGTTGTCTTGGATCCTTTGCATTCCACTGCATACTGTCACAATTAAATAACCGAACATTTGAATTTGAGACATCATGAGCCAAACATAAACATTCCCTCAAACCCCTCCCCCCACCCCAGCCCATCCCAACTCCCCCCTCCCTGCCGCCCTACCTGGTGAGCCCCCAACCACCCACCAATAAAACTTGCAGAGTGCCTGTCGCCCCGTTACCACAACAAAAACCATTGCAGGGGAAATGTGAAACCGCTGACCCAAGAAAGATGCATACATCGAGTAGCGGATCCCTTACCCCCCTGTTGAACACCTCAAGCGACCCGCATAGTGCATTATACTCCCATCACCCGGCCGAACTTCCAGCATAGGGCTGGAACGATGTATGACTCGACCATTCTCTCCTGCCCGGGACAGAAAAAAGTCACTGCTTTGTCCTTCCCCCCCCCCTTGTAGGGGGCCAAACAGCCGACCACCCACCCCCTCCATCCCAATGTCAAAAGGCCAATCAGGACCCCTGGCCAGGCTCGATAATACCTTCAGGGTGCCAACGTCACTCCGCCGTCGTTCTCTCACCATCGCTGGAGACCCGCTCGGTCTCCGGAACCGCCCCATGATCACCTCTGTTTGGCAGCCCCTCTTGCCATCTCCCTTGACGGCCAACAGTGCGCCAGCCCCCAGCCAGTCCGCCGCATCCGCCGGCGTGTCGAAGAAATAGGCCTTGTCTCCATCGAGGACCTTAAGCCGCGCCGGGAACAGCATCATGTACTTCAAATTAGAGAGTTGTTTTGGCTTCAGGTGGTTTAAGATAAGGTCCTCCACAAAGAAGTCTGTCGAGGGCAGCTCCAGTCCCTCCGGCACCCCACTATGCGGATGTTATTCCGCCGAGCCTGCCTTTCCTGCTCCTCCAAACAGGCATGAATGTCAGCTTGCTTCTTTGTAAACGTGGCTACCTGTTCCTCGAGTCTCTTAGTCTTCGCCTAGAGCCCACTGATGCCCGCCTCCACCACCGCAACTTTGTTGGACATTTTTCGAAAATACGCTCGCAGGAGGTTCACCTCTTCAGTCCAGCTTGGGCTCCAGAGTACCTCGAAAGTCCCTGATTGCCCTCATTATGTCTTTCAGGGAAGGGTCAGGACCCCGTCATCATGGTCCTCATCTCGTGCACCGCCGTTCGCACCCGCTTCCCGGTTCATTGCCACTGTATACTTATCAATCTGATTAGTTTGGCCCAGAGTCCTATTTCGACCCATAGCGCTCCCAAGGCCAGGGCCGACCCGGGCAGCAGTAATCCTTAGAGCCCTACTCGAGTCCGTGCTCGCTGCGCTGCCTCTGCTTCTCCCTCGCTTCAAACTCATCACCTGCCTCTGGGGCCAAGTATGTCCAGCACGCCCCTCAGGCCTCCAAGAGTCCAGGGCAGTGCTTCCCTACTGCCAGCTCTCACTTCCAAAATCACTGCTGCCCCATGTGCACACGCCTTCCAGGAGGCTTCAAGCTCCAGGCCGAGGCGTAGGCCCAATCACAGTCTGCTCACTCTTCGGCGACAGTCACTCCCTGCCAGGCCAGAAATGGCACAGGCGCTTCATCTCTTCGAATTGTTTGGTAGCTACTCCGGTTACACGATTAACTGTGCCACTGGAATCAAGCTATCCTGGCTGAAGAGGGGTGAAACCCCAAAACCGGTTCTAGGATGCTTGTTTCCGGTCCAGGGAGGACCTGCCTTGGCAGTTTGGGCTGGACTGTTCCCATGAGGCACAGGGTCAAGACTGATTTGCATATAGCAAGGTCTAAACTGGGGAGGCATGGAGAGCAAAAGAATGATGGATTTAACCCAGATCCCTTGACTGGGGGTGAATGTTTTGATTTGTTGTGCATTCTGTCCATCAATTGTGTGACTTTTGCTTTCTCGCCCTAAGTGCGCCAGGTATGCTCAGACGTGAGTCCTGGGCTCACTGTGCCACTGGAATCAAGCTATCCTGGCTGAAGAGGGGTGAAACCCCGAAACCAGTCCTAGGATGCTTGTTTCCGGTCCAGGGAAGACCTGGCTTCGCAGTTCGGGTTGGACTGTTCCCATGAGGCACAGGGTCAAGGCTGATTTGCATATAGCCAGGTCTAAACTGGGGTGGCATGGTGAGCAAAAGAATGATGGATTTAACCCAGATCTCTTGACTGGGGGTGAATGTTTTGATTTGTTCTGCTTTACATCCATCAATTGTGTGTCCTTTGCTTTCTCGCCCTAAGTGCGCCAGGTATGCTCAGACGTGAGTCCTGGGCTCACTGTGCCACTGGAATCAAGCTATCCTGGCTGAAGAGGGGTGAAACCCTGAAAATGGTCCTAGGATGCTTGTTTCCGGTCCAGGGAGGACCTGGCTTGGCAGTTCAGGCTGGACTGTTCCCATGAGGCACAGGGTCAAGACTGATTTGCATATAGCCAGGTCTAAACTGGGGTGGCATGGTGAGCAAAAGAATGATGGATTTAACCCAGATCTCTTGACTGGGGGTGATTGTTTTGATTTGTTCTGCATTCCGTCCATCAATTGTGTGTCTTTTGCTTTCTCGCCCTAAGTGCGCCAGGTATGCTCAGACATGAGTCCTGGGCTCACTGTGCCACAGGAATCAAGCTATCCTGGCTGAAGAGGAAACCAGTCCTAGGATGCTTGTTTCCGGTCCAGGGGGGACCTGGCTTGGCAGTTCGGGCTGGACTGTTCCCATGAGGCACAGGGTCAAGACTGATTTGCATATAGCCAGGTCTAAACTGGGGTGGCATGGTGAGCAAAAGAATGATGGATTTAACCCAGATCTCTTGACTGGGGGTGAATGTTTTGATTTGTTTTTCATTCCGTCCATCAATTGTGTGTCTTTTGCTTTCTCGCCCTAAGTGCGCCAGGTATGCTCAGACATGAGTCCTGTGCTCACTGTGCCACAGGAATCAAGCTATCCTGGCTGAAGAGGGGTGAAACCCTGAAAACGGTCCTAGGATGCTTGTTTCCGTTCCAGGGAGGACCTGGCTTGGCAGTTCAGGCTGGACTGTTCCCATGAGGCACAGGGTCAAGACTGATTTGCATATAGCCAGGTCTAAACTGGGGTGGCATGGTGAGCAAAAGAATGATGGATTTAACCCAGATCTCTTGACTGGGGTGAATGTTTTGATTTGTTCTGCATTCCGTCCATCAATTGTGTGTCTTTAGGCCAGAAATGAAGGACTCCCCAGTAATCAGGCACCGCACCGCTCAAGGCCTCTGAGCTGCACCACTCATTGCCGGATCGCAGGGCGTCGCGCACCGGTAGACCCCCGGCAGCCGCTCACCACCTCGATGCTGATGGTGGGTGCTCCCGCGCGGCAGCCCCCACGTGCAATGCTCCTTACTCACCACCCGGGCCACCAACACTTTAAAGGAGGGTCCGGCCGAACATCAGGGGCCCGCTCCTCCTCTCCGATCCGGACAGGGAAGCCCCACCGATACAGGGAGTCACCGCTCACCGCACACGGGCGGGCGCCATTTTCAGCAGATCGGGTCATGAGCCGCCGTCTCCCAGGCTTTCCCAGCAGGCGCTCAAGTTCTCTGTTAGGCACCACCGCGAGCCACTACCACTCTCCCACAATGGTGGGTGTCCATCGCGGCCTCGCAGGTGCACGGATGATGCTGGATGTGCGGGGTTTTACTCAGGCCGTTAGCGCAGCTCTTGCACTACGCCGCCATCTTCTTCAGCCGCAGGCCACGCCCCTTAGATTTACCATATTTAATGTGCTTATACTGCTCAAGCGTGTCAGTGTCTGTTGCTGTGACCTTGTTATTGTCATTAGTGTACTTATATTGATACATCACACAATTGCTTGTAGGAAAATTGTTACGGTTTTGGCATTTTTTCTTATTATGTGGGCAAGCTGTGTGTGATTGTTGGTCTGATGAGGCACAGATGAGTGGGGGTGGTGCCTCCCCCTTTCCTTTAATAGGTGTGCTTTGCACGAGATGTGATGTTAAAAGGTTTTCCTCTTTCATAAATCAGGACAATATGTATTTTCATTTGCATGTATCTGGTTTAAAAAGGCGATTTTTGGCAGATCTGTGGTGAGGTACTAAGTGACCAGAAGGACTCAGTGGACCAAGTGGACCAAGTGGGGTCAAGTGTGAGTCTGTGAGGTGTGTACCTATACCCGTAGCACAGCGGCTTTTAGCAGCTGTTGCTGAGTGTGAGCCCAGGACCCTGCAGAAGCCGCCCAACTAGGTTTGGGTGTGGCCTGTGGGGGTGTCTGGTGAGCCCCACTTAGGTGTAACCTAGCCCTTCTCCAGCCCCTGAAGCTCCTCAACTCTTCCTCACATGTGTTTTCTGCTCCTGCTACAACCCTACAGTCCCAGGCCTTGGGTGAACACTTGGGGATATACTTGGCTTCCAGCTTTCAGCCACCAGGCTTACAGGCTTACAGTCTAGGGAGCCATCTTGTAACTGTAACAGCCTGGAAAAAGAGCTATATTACTCCCTGAGCAATCACAAAAAGAGGCCGTGAATTACTTAAAAGGCACCCGAGGATATTTTTGGAGCGTCTAATAGAACAAGAGTCTATTAATTTTAGCAAGGATGAAATCCTTGCAGTGTAAGGTGCAAGCCTCAATTAAAAGGAAGCGAGAAAGAGATACCGCACTGGGAAATCTTTCCACGAAAAGAAAACCACAAATCCAATTGTGCAGGTCCGTTGTCAATGTGGACGACCCCCCGTCAAGAGGAATGGAAGTGCCACCTATGACTTGGACCTGGACCTAAGCCCGGAGCTTCGCCAAGAAGGTAGCCCCAAGGTTCTAACCACCCTAGACTGTACTGTGGGCTTGAGGCCAGGCAAGATTGTTGCCAAAGACAGTGACAAAGAAGATGAAAAATCATTGGATCAGCATAACCTGTCAAACATAACAGATTACTTTCGGCCCTCTAGGAAACACAACACAATTTGACTATTTTAAATAAAAATGATAAATGTCAACCAGAAGTGACGGACGCTGCCACGTTCACACCTTTCCACCTTCCAATTCAGTATCTCTATCACACTTGCATCCATGAAGTAGGTCACCTGTGTATGCCCCAGAAGATGTGGTGTATGCCCGAGAAGATGTGATGTATACAGATACAGCTTCAGCAGGTGGTGATGGGTGGGCATCTACATTTTTTGTATTTCCTGAATTTAAATTAAACAACAATGAGGATCCCCCCGCTAGTCCCCGAGGAGGGGCCCAATACAATCACCCAGGAAGCAACTATAGAAGAAGAGTTAATCAAAAGGGCCCGGAGAAAATCCCCCGAACCTGTGGTCTGCTATATTGAACTCAATGCAAGCAACTGTAGTGTCCCTAACTCACCACTCAAATAAAATGGACATCCAGGTGGACTTACTGAACATGATGGCATTATTAGTGTCTGGAATAGACGAGAAACTTGAAAAACTACACGCACTAGTCACAAGGGCCCAATCAAACCATTTAAATGATTTCAAAGTTTGTTCCTACAAGAAGGTAGTGGAGAAACTAGTGCAACTCCCGGCTATCATTCAAGCAATACTGCGTGAAGTCAAAAACCACACTGTCCCCGAGTTTTGCCCCGGTACAACATTGAAAGAAGAAATATCTAGGCCTGGGCGGTGAACTTCGCTCCGTTCGCTGAGTTTGCGGAGTTTTCTGCACTCCGCACTCCACAGAGCTCGCGGAGTGCAGTAAAGTCTGCAACGCAATGTGCAGAGGAGTTTTTTTCCCGCTCGCCATCGCGAACGGTAAGATCGCAAACGGTAAGTTCACGAGCTCGAGCCGCCGCTCGGGTGGTGCGGCAGGAATACCAGAACAAACTGCAGTTCGCACTGCACTCTGCCACTCGTGGAACTTCGCGGAGTGTTTTTGTAACTTTGCAGGGTTCCGCGTAGCAAAACTCTGCAAACTACACCCAGGTTTAGAAATATCCAGTCCAGAGAATGTAACTGCATGGAGCCAAGTGGTTCCCATCGAAAGGCCAGCAGAGGAAGACTCCGTGGATATAGTAGAGGACAATCTCGAAACTCCATCGAGAGTCCACAATACATCACCTGTGGATGGGGGCACTAAAACGATCACTCCTGATGTACCCCAACAAACTAAAAGGAAAAGTAACCGAGCGAGGAAGTGAAGGAACAAAATCCGCTCGGGTAACTTAGAGATTGTGAGAAGTTGGTCTGATATATGCTGTCCACTAGTTATGGTGGGCACCCTGTATCAGTCCAAACAACCCCTTATTGGTTGTAGGTTAAAGACAACCTTTATTGAAAGATATCCAAGTGGTTGCTATGGAGAGCAGCTTTCAGGCTAAGTCTTGAAGGAATGTAAAGCAGCTTGTTTTACCAGTCTATAATCTCTTGAGTTCCTAAATGAAAGATATACACACCAGGAATATATATAAAATATAAGTATTTATTACTAAACACACCCTCCTAATCTCTTTATGAGACTAGAGGTCAAAACACATAAGTTACACTTCAATAATCACAGTAAAATAGCACAAATACACGTCAGGCCCTAGGGGCGAGCCAAACCATATTCTAAAATAGTGGTATAAGTTCCACGATTTAACTAGACAAAAGGCCTAGAGCCTGAAGAATCGCTGGGACCCCAAGGTACCACCCAAGGTAGTAACACAGGGGACCCACGGGGGCCGTGTGCAGTGTGTGAACACAGCCGCGAGCTCCCGTTAGCTTCTATGGGGAAAGGCGCAGCTAGATTTTTGAAGATTAGGGACACTTAGAAATGAGTCAGGACCAAACCCTTTTGGACTTAGGAAGTTCTCGGGTTAACACCCACGGAAGCACCGGAGTACTGGTGTTACCTCACCCAGGGAACCCGGGTGCATAGGTGTCTTTTGGTGTCGGGTCGCGTCATCGATTTCAATGGGAGCTGGCGAAGAAATGCTGCTGCTGTGAAGATGCGAAGTGTCCGAAGAGATCCAAGCCTGGATCGAAGATGAGAAGAGCCTGAAAGAAGAGAGGACAGAGTCTGGGTCACTAGCCAGTGACCAGGAAGGCGATAGGCAGATGCCCACCAATGTCGGGTGATTTCAGGTGAAAGAGGTGAAGATTGACTCTTCCACCACGAGGCGTTAAGGACAACCAGGAGCTGGATTCGAGCTGTCCCATAAAGGATGTCGAGTGTTGCAGTGTCGGTGCCCGGATTGGACAGAACAAGCCTTGGCAACAGCAACCCATGCAGAAACAAGAAAGATGCTTTGGTGCAGACCAGCAAGGTCTGAGGGACTCACCACTTGGTAGGGAGTTGGGGCACATCTGGAGCAACCAGGGAAGCCCAAGGAAATTCAAAGTTACCCCCTTAGGGTCCCACCAGTCAACGGACCAGGGATCGCGAAGGGACCTTGAGACAAAACACAAAATGGCGGCCCACGGGTCACTCGGAATGACCAGGCTGACAATCTTTGGTGGATTTAGTGCTCGAGGTGAGGGGCTACAAGTCAGCCCAAGCACAGGTTCAGGAGATGTCGAGAAGTCAATGCACTTGCAAAAGTGCACTGTGAACAGGAGTTCCGGTTCCACGCTACTCATGAGGGCTGCGGGTCTCAGTTTTGCTGGGGACTCGGGTCAGCCTCTGAGATGTCTGGAAATCCTCTTCCTGGGCTGCAAATACTTCGGAGTCCGGCGGGAGCTTTGATAATGCAGACCGGCAAATTGCTTTGTTGGTGCCTGCCAAGCAGGGGAGTCACTCTTTGACCCCAACGGAGATTTCTTCAGTCCTCTGGTCTTCAGACTTTCGTCCAGGGTAATCTAAACTTCTGGTTACAGAGGTTCCTTACTTATACCTAAGAAAGGTTTTGGACTAGCTCTGGGGACCCACCTATGGGAGGGTTTGGAAAGAGGGGTGGCTACACCCATTTCCTTTGTCCAGTTTTGCGCCAGAACAGGGGCTGCAAGTCCCTGGACTGGTTTGAGCTGGACTATGCACAAGGACACCAAATGTGCCCCCAGTGCAGGACTTCAAAGCACTCAGAGAGTGCTCCCACCCAGCCCCAATACACATAAGCCTGTCTGGGAGGTGGTTACACCTCTCTGTGACAGGAAACCTATTGTCCAGGCCTCCCCTGCCGGAGTTTTGGTCAGCAGCAGGAGACCAGACCCGTGTCTGTGGCTGCAGCATCCATTTTGTGATTCCAGGGCTCTATTAAGTTTCTACCGGGTAACCCCGTACTGTCATGTCACTCCCTCTAGAAGGGTGGGATCATACTCCCACACCAGTTACTGGTGAGGGGGTATGATTCCAAGGTTTTTGACCCCAAACACAACATGTTTCCGTGCAGCCAGTCCAACGTTAGCATTTACCATTTGGTTATAATGCACTTAAGAGTATATGGTCAGGCTGCACTACTGACAACCCCGGAGAAGAGATTCCGAAAGCTGCAGAGGGGCACAGCTCATACCTGGGCACCCTCTCACATATAACCAAGCACCCTGCCTTCAGGATTGATAAGGCCTGCCATAGGGGTGACTGATAGGTTTGTATGTGCAGTAAAGGGTGAGATATAGTGAACCTATATCTCAGTAAGGGGTGCATGCACCACCTTACCCAGGCTGCAGTAGCAGACCTGTGGTGTCATTTTGGGTGGCTTTCCAGGGAAGGCATAATACATGCTTCAGCCCCTGGTAGGCCTCTGGGGTACCTATGCCCTTGGTACATAGTACACCATATACTAGGGACTTTTAAGGGCACCTCATATCCAATCTGTAATGTACCTAAAGTACATGGAATCATTTTAGGGAGGAAGTAGCTAGGCTGGGACCCTGAATAGCAGGGTCCCAGCCAGACTAAATTCGAAAAACAGTGAAACACCAGCAAAAAGTGGCGGTATACATGTGAAGCAGATTCTACTCTCCTACAGAGATCATTTATCCCTCCCTAATCACTCGACAGGAAGACCGGGATTGTCTAGGGATGGCCCAAATGGACCCGAAGACACATGGTACAGCCATGGCTCCATCTCATGATGTTGTTCACTACAAGGTAGTATCCGCTGAAAATGTAAAGGCATCTTGTACCATACCCAGTGGACCCCCTTGCCGTTATGCAGTTCCCAACCAGAGGGAACACTAGGAGTCCACCATGCCGGCCGAGAGGACAAAATGCTGCGCACCATGAATCCACAAGCAAAAGAATGCATGGAAGAAGAAACCCAAACAGCCCTCAAGTGAACAGCCTCTCCAGGAACCTCAGTTGCAGGTGGCAACTGATGAAAATCAACTGACTTCAAGAGATAGTGTCGGTCCTCATAAACTTTTACTGTTACTGCATGATCTAGAATCCTAATCGCGCTATAAAGGAAGAATCCACTTAAACCAAACTGGCTTCCTAAGAGGCCAAGGTATTTCAACCAATCTCATGAGCCTAAGCCTAATCAGGAACAGAGCAAAAGCAACTAGGACACCCCTTTACATGTGCTTTGTAGATTTTAAAGCAGCTTTTGATGGTGTCCCCCGGGACAAACTATGGGTCAAACTTCAGCGATGGGTTATTCCACCGAACATCATACAAGCAATTAGGCTGGTATGTTCAGACACATGGGTCAAGATTAAAATTGGAGATGGCAAATGCGTATCAAGGAAGGTGCAAACTACTTCTGGCGTAAAACAGGGCTGTGTCCCAGCCCCCTTCCTCTTTAATTTATTTTTGGCAGATCTCTCTACTAAGCTAGACGAACAGAAGGCTCACGTACCGAGCGTTGGAGGACAACAAATGTCGCATATCCTCTATGCTGGTGACCTGGTGCTGTTTAGCAACACTCGAATAGGCCTTTAAAGGATGCTTAACCCTCTAGTAGCTTATACCGAAAAGAATAGCCTGGAAATACATTTTTCGAAAACAAGTGTTATGGTGTGAAATCATCCTTCTAAGACCAATCAAAAATGTCTTATCAAGGGAAACAAAATTGACAAGGTCAAACTCTATGTATACCTAGGAGTGAAAATAGACGCACATGGCTCCTTTGGTTCCCAGAAGAAGGCGATAAGGGTGAAAGCAATGGCCAATAATTATGGCTTCCAGTCACTGGCTAGATCCTTTCGAGGCCATGATCTATAGCCCTTGGGATCAGTTATGAAAGCCAAACTGTTGCCAACCCTTGCATGCGGATCAGAGATCATGCTGGGTAACGCTGCTCTTCTGTTAGATAAATTAATGATAAGAGCCTTTAAATAAACCTTAAGTCTCCCCAAGTTGGCCTCTCCTGCACAGACCGGCTAGAATTCCTGCCTACAAAACAGATACTTGCTAGACAGGTGGCGTTCGTAAAGCTTCGTCATAACCTGCGAGAAACAGCTAAAAACACCCTGGATTCAAATTAACCTACAATGGGGCAATGGTGCTCACAAGAAATATTTAGAAAATAGAGTTAGGATGCTTGAACTTGGTGACCTTTGGACCTCTAATACCTCGGGGCAAAACGAAGAAACAAGTAAATAAATGTACTAAACGGCAAAGTTGGGTTGCAGACAAAGAAAGCCTGTCTGGACGTCGCCATGGGTGGCTGATGTTGAAATCATATTCCATTCTCAGAGAATCAGCCCTGCTGGCTGCACCATTCCACCAGAAGATCAAACAATCATTTTTGGCCTAAAAATAAATCAGAGCCCTCTTTGCAATATTCAGTTGCTCCCTATCCTGTTACGCTTAGATAACTACTTTGTCTATTTTGGTATTTTGGTGATGTGAAGTTTTGCACACTTGGGGGTATATTCACAAGAACTTGTGATAACTACCGCAAGAGTAGCGTAACGCAACTTCCAATATCGCAGACCTTCATGGGAAAATAACTCCGTGTCTACGTGGAATTCACAACAAGGCGGTACCATGTGATAGTCCGCCGACACCACGGACAATTTCCGCGATACAACCACCACAACGGAGATAAAACCACAAACCACAACACTAAAAAACACGCGATGGGCCAAAGGGCGATCAGGAAATCAGCAATAAGCAGCGCCAGGCCTGAAACACACACCTGGCAGGCTGAAAAAATCACCATAAAAGTAAAAAAAAAAAACACACCCAAACTGACCTACACCCAAGCACCATGGATGCAGCCGGAGCAGGCGCAGAGGAGTAGCGCAACCCCACAAGCACTCCGGACGACCAGCCCGGGACATTGGGGACAGGGAAGGGCAAGGATATGAAGACGATGAAGATGAAGTTCAGTCCAAAGGTGAACAGGATAGTAGTCACGGAGGTGATGGAACACCATCAAGAACTCTTCGTCACCTCCAACGTGTCATTGGCCACCAAAACTGGAATATGGCGGAACATCATCGACAAGATGAATGCAGTCGGAGAGCACAAGCGGACAATGGACAAGATCATGAGGCGATGGAATGACATCAAGCGGAAGACCAAGTAGAAACTCTCCACCAATCAGAAGGCAGTAATGCAGACCGGAGGTGGGGGCCCAGCGCCACAGTTCGAGCTGGATGACATGGAGGAGCTGGTGTCAACAGTCATCAGTGTGGATACTGTGGCCGAAGTCAGGAGACTGGACACTGCACTACAGGACACAACACAACCGCAACAGGGTGAGTGCCCACCAAGTACTGGAAGGACAGCCCTGATACATTGAGGAGACCCCACCCACCACCCAAACCACCCAGCAGAAGGCACCCACAGCCCCGGCACCCTCCCAAGTCCACCAGGAACAACAAATGGCCTTCCAACGCTGTGTGCTGGAGGGCCAGAGGGAGACGGCTGAGCAGGTGCAGGTGGGGTTCGAACTGGACGCCATCCTTGGGTGTCTATGTCCACCTCATGGTCTCCAATGAGCCATGACTGACATCGCTTTAGTCATGATGCGGAGAGTGGAACAGCTGTCTGCTCAGAGTGGCTTCAGCGATACCAGCCATGAGCTAGCACAAATGCGGAGGCTCCTGGAGGACATGGTGTCGATGGAGGCGGAAAGGATGGCAGCCACCGCTGCACATCATCGAAATGTAGCTGGGATCTATCATGCCCTGCAGACTTCCATCATGGCATTGCCACCACAAGACGTGGTGCTGATGAATGCTGCTGCCCCCACACCATCCACATCCCCGCTCCCTGGTGTGTCAGTGCCTCACAGTGCGGCAGGCGTATCCACTGCGGCACCTGATGTGTCACTGCCACACAGTGCGGCCGACAACCCTTCTCCGGCCCCTGATGTGTAAGTGCCACACAGTGCCGCAGCCGGTACTGCAACACCCACAGGGGAAGCAGGGCACACATCCGGGGATGAGGACATGGATGGGTTTGTGATCAGGAGGCACTAGCTTTCATTTCCGCCACCTGGCCTGTTCCTGCTTGGTGCCACATATGACCCCATGACCTTCAATTGACCCTTGATACACTCCGATACACTCACCTTGGACAGCGACATGGACTGCCACATCCTGTGAGAAAGTGCCATCTTTCTTGCATGGTATGCCCCCACTTTTTGCTGAATTGCTGAATGTACTTTGACTGAGTGTGCCCTGGGCTCCTACCAATCAGGTGCCCAGGGCCTATGTTCCTACCCTAAAAACTGCGCTGAAACCTAAAACCCAAATTGGCAAACCCTGGCCACATGTCAGCCCCTGGTAAATGGTACCCTAGGTACCCAGGGCCTTGTGACCAGGGAAGGCCTCTAAGGGCTGCAGCACTTATTGTGCCACCCTTAGAGGCCCTGTACCCTGACACAAACACACTGCCCTTGCAGGCTGACTGTCTGGGTATAGGACAAAACAGAGAGTCGACATAGCACACATCCCTGTGTGCTATGCCCACAACATACACTGCCCTGGCATACATCAGCCACCCCTCTAGCTGGGTGCCCTATGCCAGTGGTGTGGGTACAGGAGCATGAGCCCTGTGCCCCTACAGTACCCAGGTCCATTCCTGGGCACTGTAAGTGCAGTGCTGCCATTTAAGAGTATATGGTGCAGGGAGATCATCAAACACAAACTCCACAGCACCATGATAGCTCCACTGAAGCCTGAGAAGTTTGGTATCAAACTTCTCAGCACATTAAACCCGCACTGATGCCAGTGCAGGATTTAATGTACAATGCACGACAGAGGGCATCTTAGAGATGCCCCCTGAACCTAACCTACAATTCACGCCTGGTCTGAGGGGCTGCCTAGGCTGCCACAAAGCAGACATGTTGCTGGACCCCTGGGTAGAGAGCCATCTGTTCTCCTGGGCCTGCAACAATGCACATCCTGCTAGGTCTCCTCCCCCAGGATGGGCAGGGGAAGTTTCAAAGGCATGCCACCTTTGTGAGCTGCTCCAGGCCATTTGCTGTACTCAGCAACTGGCCCCTACCGGTTCTAAACCCCCACTCTGGCGGGAAGACTGTCGGGAAACCCCAAGGAAGGACAGGGGGTGTGCCTGCCTCTGCCAACCCCACCCCTCAGTTGGGGGAGGCGAGGTGAAGCACATCTCCGGGCTCACGCCATCTTGAAGATGGAGAGCCCTGCCCAATCAGGACTAGGCCACTGCCCCCTCCCACAGGAGAGTGGCAGGATAGGGGGCGTACCTGCCCCATGGCAGGGACCCAGTGGTCCCTGCTCTTTACCTACCTGTGACGCCCCTAAATTTAGTATTTAGGGGCACCCTGAACCTTCCTTCCTTGGATCCAGATTCTGAAACAGCAAAGACGAGCAACAAGAAAGAAGACCTGCCGTGCAGCTGCTAAAAAGAGGAAGACACCAACTGCTTTGGCCCCAGCCCTACCGGCCTGTCGACCCTCGAACCCGCTCCTGCTAAATCCCAGCATCTGCCGTGGCCAGCAACCTCACAAACCCCGGAGGACCTGGCTACCTTGTGACTTTGAGCATCCAGGACTCCCATGAGCAGGGGCACTGCTCAAAGCAAGTAACTGACCCCTGGCATCAGCCAGGAACCGCAAACCCTGCACTCTCTGCACCCGCCAAGCCTGGCCTGTGCTGGAGTGGATAAAGACCATGAGGACGTCCCCCCAGCGACTGTGACCCCCAATCCGGCACCCAAGGACTCACCTCGACGTTCCTGATGACACCTGCAGCCTCAGAACCAGGGACCCCCCAACCGCGATCAACAGAGGGTAAGATTTACTGACACCAAAAGGCACCCCTGCACCCGGCGCCCTGCGGCACCCTGTGCCCAACTCCTGGGTACCTACCTCTCGAAGTGGTGGTCGCACCTGACGAATCTTCGTCCCCGAGCTTGCAGCCTTTGTTCGTTCTTGAGCTTCTCCATTGCAATCCATCGAGCGCCCGAAGGCTCAAAAGCACCCTGCACCCAGCCGCCCGAGTGCCCCTGGCTGTGCAACCTCTACTCCTGCCTACTTCCCCATTTGCCCTGAGCAAGTGACCAGGAGCCCAGCTCCCACAGCCGCGTGGCCTGCTAGTCAGCAGCCACCAACCAATGGCCCCCTGCCTTCCATAGGATAACATTGGGCCTAACTCACTCTGCACCCGGCTGCCCATGTGCCGCTGAGGGTGTAACAACTGTACTTACTTGACCCTGGGAGACCCCTGAGTCTATGCCCAGAACCATAACTCTGCCAGTCGAGTACTTACCCAAAAGCCAATAACTCACTTTTCTTCCACAGGGTAACATTGACTGGTTTCACTTGAAATTTCTTCTAAGTGTGGAGTTTCTAAACTTTAAAATATTCACCTAAAATCAACCGAGTAACGAAAATGGAAATACTCACCTGCTATTAGGAGAGATCCCAGTGCTGGATCTTGGCGCCCAGCACTGACCCTGAAAAGTAATTACAAACCATAGTTACCGCTAACTCAATTTTCTTCCAAAGGAAACCATTGACTGTTTTTCTGTGAAATTTCTTCTAAGTGTCGATTTTTGCAAACTACAAATATTCTTTCAAAATCGTACCAACTGTGAAAACGTAATTACTTACCTGTTTTAGATAGATGTCCCAGCACTGAGCCTAGGAACCCAGCACTGGATTACAAACGTAACGAGAACATACTTTACCGGTAACTTGAATTTTCTCCTATAGGAAACCATCGACTGTTTTTCAGTGAAATTTATTGTTTGTCGATTTTGCAAACTTCTAAATATTCGTTAAAAATCGCCTGTATAACCTAAACACATTCTATCATCTGCTTACAGGTGGTATACTAGTGCTGGATCCAGGATCCAACACTGAACCCGAAAAAGTAACCATAACCCCACTTACCTGCTAAGTGAATTCCCTCCCATAGGATAACATTGGTAATTTGATTAGAAAAAGTTTCTGTCAACTTTTAAAATAGCAAAATATTGCTTAAAAATCACAACAGTAACTAAAACGTATTTACTCACTTGTTTCCCAGAACTGTCCCAGGACTGAATCTAGGATCCAGTCCTGAAGTTAGAAAAGTAATCCTGAAAGTTATCAATTGCATATAACTTAAAATTCCTATTGAGCTCAATGTATTATTGTGTTGCCTATTGCAACAAACTGTAACTATTGCATTCAAAAGTCAGTTGCCTTTTGCAAAGTATTTAACTAAAGCATCTCATTCTGAGAAAGTATATTTTGATACCTATTATTGGTTCTAAAATAAAACAACCATATATTTTTATATACAAACCATTGGCCTAGAGTTCAGTTCTTGAGTGTGTGAGACCATTTGCTGACTGAGTGTGTACAACAAATGCTTTACACTGTCCTCTGATACTGCCTTACTGCTCGACCAAGCTACCACTGTAGAGAGTAAGGTTATATCTGACTTTAGCCTCTGCCAAACCTCTGGGGGCTGTGGACTCTGTACACACTGTACCTATTTGAGAACAGTATATACAGAGCCACTTTCCTACACATCCTGCTCGACGACCAATGACACGGCGGACAGACTGCGGACTGTACCCTTCCTATTCCGCAGTACATGTCATCCCCGGATGGACTCTGGCTGGTCCTCCACGGGCCCATATTGTGTAGTGTGCTCGGCATTGCCCTGAAACCAGTTTGCACATCCAGTGCATAACTGCTTTGGATGTGCAAATAAACATCCAGTGATGCACTGCTGTGTCATGTCTTACATCATTCAGGTATGGATGTGTGGATGAATGTGGGGACAGTGCCTTCCCTTGCGCCAATGATGTTCATCCTGTGGGATGCGAGTCAGAGTGCGCGACATAGCATTTTGTGTACCTGGTCCAGTGAACACTACAACAGGGACACACGCATCAGTCACTTCCTTGTACGGACATGGACTGGACCACGCCCCGAGCCCACGAGTCATTGTGGCAAGCCCTGCGCTGGTCCGGCATACAGCAGGCCAGACCACTACGATGACGCACCGAGGGGGGGCCAACATTGCACCCGTCACAGGCGTACTCGTTGGTGGTGTGCAGATCACTGGTCTAGTTGTCAGCATGTCAAAGCCACTCCCTGAGGGCAGGTTTGCACACACACCACACCCATCCAGCACAGGCGTCACTGGCCATGTGACTATACCACAAAACAGTATGAAATCTTGGGGTCACCTATGGTGAGTGAGGGAATTCGTCCTGTAAAGGGATATGCCCACAGCTTTATACTGTGAGGTTTAGTCATTTGGTTCAGATCTGAGAGGTTGATACCCACTTTTATATTTAAGTTCCGTTAAAGCTCGTTCACTGACCCCAAGATTTCATACTGTTTTGTGATTACTGTTATGGGGAATAAATCTTGTTGTGGTCATTAAAAATTCCCTTAGACCCCCTGTTTCGAACTGTATTGTAGATTAGTCATGTGACTATACCAACACAAGGGGCCGACGACGTCTCATTCCCCTCTTCCGGTGGTGAATGGATAACGGCCGCTCCACGCTTCTCAATCATAAAGGGCCCATGAGTTATTGCGCACAGGGTTGGTGGCATCTGAGGCCTGGCACATGACACGGGCCTGCCACCACGTGGCGCTGACTGGGGTTGCACAGGGTTAGTGGCACCCGAGGCCTTGAGGCCGGCATGGGCCTGCCACCATGTTGCGCTGACTGGGGTTGCACAGGGTTAGTGGCACTTGGAGCATTGCGGCCGGCACAGGCACCCCGCCACGGGACGGTGACTTTGGGTGCACTGAGTCAGTGGCACCTTAAGCTGCTGAGCAGGTGTGCAACCTGCGATGATGCCTCGTCCCGGTGGTCGGGTCAGCTCAGGTTTAGTGTGCCCTGCTGGACCGTAGTGTAGGCCAGAGCGAGCGGACAGCTTGGGCCTACCACCATGTGGCGTCACTTCCGGGATCCCAGAGTTAGTGGCACCCATTGGGCTGAGCGGGTGTGCAGCCTGGGATGGGGCCGGGTGCACTGGTATGTGTTCTGCCAAGGAGTAATCAAGACCCAGCACCAAACGTGAGACCTGTTGGCCTGCAGAGAGTGGCTGCATGGTGTGGAGGGTGCCATGTCTGCGGGCCCCAGGCTTGTGGCTTGCAGTGGCACATGGTGGGACCTCTCGTCTACGTGCCGGTGGCGGAAGGTGAGCAGTGAGGCCTGGGTGTACGTGGGCGGGCATGCTCCGATGGGCGGCGGAAGGGGTTGGGATGCCTCTGCCTGGGTGTTTATGGGTGGGCAGGCGATGTTGTCTTGTGCAGGTGTGTGTACTGTGCCAGTTATGTATCCGGACTCTGTTTCAGCTGATGGCTCTGACTCAGATGTGTGACCTGGTGAACTGCGATACATACAGGCACGTGGTTGGAAACACACCGGTGGCAGCAGTGTGGCCTGGGTTCCCAGGGGCAGCACTCTCTCTCCCCCTCTCTTCTTCTCTCTCTCTCTCTCTCCCTCTCTCTTCCTCTCTCTCCCCCCTTCGCTCTCTCTCTGCCCTTTGATGTGCGGGGTACACACCTTCTCATCATGTGTTTTGTCTTGCAGGCTGGGACCTACGGATTGTCCCGAGGAGAGCGGCCATGTGTCTTTACTTCATTTCAGTTTTCATTTTAATAAAGTTTTGTTTGTTGCTTCGAAAGTGAATGTGTGCTGCTCATTGCTGTGTCGACACATGCATGTCACCAGTTGTGATTGTGCGACGTCAGGCGGATTATTTTGTGCATGTTTAGGTGTAGCTGATGTGGCATGTCTTTGGTCAGGGGGGTGCCAGGGAGGGGTGGTCTTGGGGGTGGTGTTGGTGGGTATTGTGGCCCTCTTGGATGTCCAGGCCTCATGATGGGTGGCTCCATGGCATCTGTTGCCCTTCCTATGTGGCCCTGGGCTGTGCTCCCTTTTGATGTGCAGGCTGCCATCCGACATTACACCCAGTCAGAGCAGGTGTAGATTTCCTGGTGCTAACGCGCCTTATCGCCTGTTTTGTGTTTTTATCGCAGTTCTGTCTGGTCATTGTGAATGTTGAGGTGTGATGTTGTTGCGGCTTTTGGCATGGGAACGCCACTCTGCATCTCATTAGCGATAGTTGCCGGGAGCCTCTGTGGTGATGTTTTTTGTGGCTGCTATCTCGGGTATACTGGTGCTGTGGGCTGCTAACACCAGCTTGTGAATGGGGCAATAGTTTTATTGCAACTTTGGCTGCGATAAAGTGCCGTTGACTCGGCGATAGTTTCTTGTGAATATGCTCCTTGCACTTTTAAAGCGGGACTCATAGCCAATTCAGCATTGTATACATACCAGCCTCGGCCCTGCTTATATGCACCTTAATTACTTATATTAATCTACTTAAGGGAACTTTAGCTGTCTGTATTTTAGACATTAGGGAAAAGATCAGCCCCTGTTTACCCTCTTTTATTAAATGTAGCTTTGTGTTTGACATCTCGACTAAAATACCTAGGGAAGAAAATGAAGGGCTTGTGGCGCAATGCCTAGTGGCTGTATTAGTTGGATGATAAATCTTCTTTAATTCATTGTGTATCTATTTTTTAAACTTTGTGAACTGTGTGATTTGGTTTATGGTTTTAATTGACTAATAAACCAATAAATGTATTTGGCAGTCTGCCTGTTGGAAGATGGGTTATCAGTATGGGTATGCATGCACCTACCACTAGCAATTAGGCCACCAATTCAAAATATGATCCAGGCAAGGTCTCAATAAAGTATTCCCATTGCTCAAGCCTTGTTAGCTGGCAATGAACAGGCAGGGTTAATTTAGGAGATAGGTGTGTAAAGCATTTAAAAACACCAATACCTTAAAGAAGTAAGACACACACACAATCAAAATCCAACACCAATTTTATAAAAATAGGTGATAATGTTATCTTTAGAATGACACTAAAATTACAAACATCCAATGTAGAGTACCGCAGATATGAATTTGTAAAGAATAAGCACTTTCTAGTGCTAAGAAACCAATAGTGCCAAATTAGGACATCTGTTCTACCTTGATTGGGACAAAGTCAAAGCTTGAGGCTGACCGTGATGGAGCCCTGGTCAGATATAGTAAGCGGGAGGCCTTGGTCAAAATATTACCTGCTCACTTAGAAACCTTTCTGGAGGATTTTCTCTTGATGTCAATCGGGCCTCTCCAACAGGCCAGATTGAAAGCTGCTTCATCGGCTTGGTTCTGCGGGAGCCCCTGGTCAACTCCTGTAAGTCTTGAGCTCTGAAGCTGTCAGCGGGGTGAACTTGAAATTCAGGCTGGGTTGCATTTCGAATGGTTGACTTGACTCTCGAAGTCGGATCAGTCTCCTTATGGAGTGTCTTCACAAAGTTCTGAAAAAGTTCAACAAACCTTAGGGGTGCTTTCTGAAGTTCCTTTTGGGGGTTCAAAGTCTCCACAAACAAAATTCAAGGTTGCAGAGTCTCAGAGCTGCTCCTCAGAAGCGGGGACTAAAGTTCCCACAATGCACCTGGCCAAATCCTTTAATGTTTATCTGAAGGCAGTCAGCTGGGTTCCTCTGGCTGGAGATTATGCAGGTGGGGCTCTTTTAACCTGTTTCTTTAAGGGAGTCCACTCCTCTTTTTGAAGCTAGGCAAAGTAAGACAGCAGAGCTGAATTGCTAAGCAGTTCTCCCATATATATTCAGTGTTTTGGGGCCACAAGTATGGGGCACCCCTGACAAAAGGGGTACAGGGTGCCACACAAAAGCATGACAGCTTCATCCAAAGTGTGGCAGATTCTTGTTCCACAAAACACTGTATCTTAGAATTCAAGATGGAGAATCTTTCTCCTTGGGGTTAGGATCTGGCTAAGCCAACCTACTGGTGTGACTCATTTCCCTTAACACTTCCCCTACAAATGTCCTGCAAATTCCATTCCAGGGGCTCTCAGCTGGCTGGCTGGGGGGGATACATGACGAGGGGGTACTCTGACTGGCATTCCTTACTTTCACGCTCTCTTTGAAGATCAGTGTGCCTAGCCAGCCCTCTTCCTGACCGGTTCACTGAAAGTTGGGATCTCCTCCCACCAGCTAACATCTGTCACTATGCAGGCCACTCATCACCTCATCAAAGCAGTTTGACCAAGGGCTGGCAAATTAGGAGTGGCTGCTAGAAGGCTAGAGTTTGGCTCAAAGAAAAGAAATTTCTATAAATTGTTTTCTGTATTAGTTATGATGTCAACAGTGCCAAGTTGTTGGATTTATCATTACCAATCTTTTAAGTCCTTGAAATATTAATTTAGCTCACTCCTATCAATACTTATACTGTATTACAATATCCCCATGTTAGCCCATGGAGGTAAAATGATACAATGGGGAAAAACAAGTCGGTAATTTTTCCATCACCAGGGTATATAAAACATCTTTTAAAATGTCCCTGCTTATTTTTAGCTAGCACCCTACCCAGGGGGTACCTAGGGTAGACTTTAGAGTTGACTTACATGTAAAAATAAGGGAGTTCCATACTTTGGAAGTACCTTTAAATCCAAAGTCAAATTTGCATATAATTTCAGTTTAACAGCAGCTTGCAAAGCAGTGCTGACTTTTAAAAGTACAGCAAACAACAGAGCAGTTCACACTTAAGCACGTGAAATCTACTGGGCCTCTAAACCTACATATCCTACCATATACTAGGGACTTACAGGTAGGTTGTCAGTGCCAATTGTAATTACATCTAATTACCATATACCTTTTTAATCAGAGCACTGTCCATGGGCCTGGTTAAGAGGGCTCAGGGTGGTCAGTCAGTTACAATCAGTATCAGTCAAAAAATGGGGGTGTTCAGGGCAAAAGGTATGACTTTGCCACACTGCCAATATGTGCATTTGTGTTAGTTCAATTTTCGTGTGATGATGGTGGCAGCTCTGACTGTCTCTTTCTGCTGGATGTTCTTATGTTTCACATGTCCCCAGTGTCAGCATGCTGAATAGGTTGCATATTTATGTTTTCTCATATTTTGTTGTGCCTCATGTGTGCATGTTTTTGCTGTGGATGTGTGGTCCAATGTTCTGTTTGCATTTTACTTGCTTTGTCTTGGTAGCATTATGCCCTGTCTTCACTGGTTTCCAAGTGATATATTTGTAGTTCTTGTACATAGCCTGATGTGGTGTGTGAATTACTTCCGCTTTGGACAAAATGTCATCATGGTTTGCCAGTAGTATCATCTGAGTGGATGTGGGTGGAACGCTTTAGGATTTAGTCTGACTTACACTTTGGTTGGTGCTTTACCTCATTTGCATGGCCCTCCGAGCGCTTCTCTCTCGCTTTTCCTTTGTCATTCTCTTTTCGAAGAGATTGGCAATTTTTAGTAAGCTAGAAGTCACTCCTACCTTTTCTCTTTTATAGTAGGTTTATGTGTGCATATATTTTACACTTGCAGACCTTTAATCTTAACACAAGGGCTATAGCCTTGTGCATGGATTTATGATCGGATAGGAGGTAATTCTACTGCACATAGTAGTAAATGGTTTGCGGATCAGTCTCAATTTGTTTATCCATACCAAAGATATTTTTGTTTAAGAATCAAACAACCAAAATCTCCAACTTTTTATCGTGTTTTTCTCCTCTGGTAAAATATGTTTTCTTGTTGAAAAAACCCTTTCCCTAGCACCCTCTTTTGAAAATGTAGGAGTTGGAAAGCGTTTAAAGAAGCCCTCAGGGGTGGTAGTTGTATGTGACTTTCTTGACTGTAAAATACTTACAGAATTATTGTAAACGCCCGTGTAGCTCTGTTCGTTTTAAGTTGTTCCTTGCATTTTGCACTGTCACCTATAGTAACACCTCCTTTCCCACCCCTAACTTTAAATTTTAAGTGCTGTAGACATATGAGGTCACAAACGTTTACTGGAACTTGCATTGCCCTTTGAGAATGCTCAGTAGTTTTCTCTTGTACCATCTTTCCATTCTGGCACAGGATGTTTAATATTTATTCAGATACGAGTCAGTGATTTTTCTCCTATAGCGAGCCACATGCTGGTATTTGACAACACATGTGGATTGAAATGGTTGAGTGGATACTTGAAGGACACGTTTATGCTGCACACATTTGTATCTGTTAAACAGAAAAAAACATGAAATAGAACAACAGCTTCTGTGTAAGCAGTTTAATTAGAGATCATATTTTTTATGACAAAAATCCATGAAAAATTGCCAAATGTTTTTATCACTGAAGTAGTTAATGGCTTCTTCTATAACACAGACCCGCTAAAATGCAACTGTAATAAGCGCACGTTTTCAGTACGTAAAAGGAAAATAAAATATCCCTTAAATAGCTTGATAGAAGAAAGGATGCTTTGAGGTATGTAAGTAACCTGCAGGTTTAAGACACTTTGATAGGATACATTCCCAAAGGGAAGGGTCTTGACTCGTCTTGTATTTTCTTTTTTATGCTGCTTTCTTGCCCCAGGCATCCAGTATTACATTTTCTTTGAAAGTTAGAACTATGAGCTAGAAATATTAATGATCTTACCGATATATTTTGAACATTCGTGTTAAAAAAAAGAGAGCAATGCACGACACATAATTGTAATAAAATCCTCCCAGATCACTTTTATTTTATTTCCAACTTAATTGTAATAAAAATGAAGTAAACTTAATACTATATATAAGATCACTCCTCTCTTTTCGAGACTTTGACCTTAGACTACAGTCCTTTCTTCACAACATCTCTGGTACTCTATAAACGTATTTACTTGTTGCCCTGTCACTGCATTTAGGGCATTTATACTTTGATTACTTACGGCAAAATAAATACCAGGTTGTCTCCCTGGGGTTCGTGTGCCTGGTTAAATCTGGTTGTTGCCCCTTCATGTAGTTAATGCAACTTTCCTTCTTTTAAACCAGTGTTGTTAGTGAATAAGCTGCAAGGAATTAGACCAGGATCATAGAGGAGCCTGCATTCTCTAGGTGACAGTGACATTAGCACATCGATGAATTTCTTTTCGCCCAGTGCTTCTACATTTTAGCACTTATTTTATCCAATCATCAGCACGAGTTTCCGTTCTTAGAACACATAGAATGCCGTCTTTCACTCCAGCAGCAGATTTACACTTCACACTTGCATAAAGGCAGCTACGTTAAGCACTGGAGGGCACATTTTGCATGAACAGGTAGGATGCTGCAAAGCATTGCAGTTAGGGCCATGTCTTCTGATGGCATTTTTATTGGAAAGTTGTTTATTACTAGTGATAAGTAGGAACTTACCACTAGTTATCAGACCACAAGCACAATAAAAGTTTTAGTCAAGGTCTCAAAAAATTATTCCCTTGCTCAACACTTGGTAGGTGGCAACGAGTAGGCCGCGTAACATAGGAGAAGGTATGTAAAGCAATTTTAATACAACAATACATTGAGTAAGTAAGACACACCACACAATAAAAATCCAACACCAATTGATAAAAGTAGGTTATATTTTTATGAACAGAAATACAACAAAAGGACAAAAATCCAATGTAGGGAACCAGAGATAACAAATATTTTAAGATTAAAAGTAAAACTAGCGCTTAGAAACAAATAGCACTGAAAGTGTTAAAAAAAAGTTGTGCTGGACCGGGGCAAAGTCCAGATTTCAGGCTACCCACGATGTAATACTTTTACACTTACTTCTGGAAATGTTTCTTGATGCAGGAAAGTGGTCCACAGCACCAGCCAAGGTTCTGTTGCTTTGGTTTACCTCTTGGGTTCTGGGACTACAACTCCCACAATGCACCTGGTCAGCTTATGGAGCTTTTTCCCAAAGTTGCTTCAAACTTGTCCAAATTTCTGAACTCCTTCCAGAAGGTCCATTTGTGGGTTCAAAGTGCCCAAAACACCAATCCAATGGCCTAGAAGCTCTGTGATGGTCCTTGGGTTTGTTGGGACTACAATTTCCACAATGCACCTGGCAAATCCTTAAAAGTCCACTGGACGCACTCTAGGAAGGTGACGTCTTGGCGGAGATGATGCAGGTGGGCTCTGTCAACCTGTAGCTTTAAGGGAGTTGAATCCTTAATCCTTGTGAAGCCAGGCAAAGTACTTAGGACTGTAGTACCATATTGTGCAGCAGGTGCAGTCTTTCAGAGTGCAGTCCTTCAAGTGCAGATCAGGGTTTCAGCAGGGCAGTCCTTTTTCTATTGATTTTTCTAGGCAGGGATCTGAGTTGCCTTGCATCTCTCCCATATTTATTCACAGTCCTTGTGTGACAAGCACGGGGTACCCCTGACCAATGGGGTACAGGATGACACCCAGAAGTATGACCACTTTCTCCATAGTGTGGCAAAATCTTGTCCTAGAAGGCACTGTACTCAAAAATCTAAAATAGAGGGCGAAGGTTCCCTAACACCCCCCCCCCCCCTTCCAGCCCGCTCACTAATCTAATTACTAGAGCTCCTCTCTGCCTGGGGGTGCAGGATATGGTGGTGAGCAACTTAAGCCCTAAACTGTAATTCTCCCTTGGAAGACGAGTTTGGCTAATCCACCTCCCACCTGCCTTGTGCCTCAGCAGCTGTAGTTCTCCTTCCACAGGAAATACTTTCTCTGTAGTCTGGTCACTACATACCTCATTAACCCCTGCAGTGCCATGGACGTAATGGTAATGTCTCGACTGTGGTGCTAATGTCCAGCGGACATAACCATTACATCCAGGAGCCCACCCACGGAGGAAGCACTGTCGTTCCGCAATGGACTGCTAATTATGGAGCCCCTACCTGGGACGCTACCTCCAACCCCTCCTAGGCAATCTGATGACATCAGTGTGCTGATTGCATGCCGCCACCATCAAGTGCAGCTGGCGCTATTTGCTTCCAGCATGTCAAGGGAGAGGACCTGGTTTCAATGAGTCCATCTCTCAGGGATTTTGTTTTTAAAAGGATACAGATGCAGAGGTAAAGGTAAAGGACTTTCTCCCTGCATCTGTAGAGTACCGAATCCTGTTCTACAATCGGGGTGGGCCGCTATCATGGAGAAGGGATTCACACCACTAGATAACAGGGATGTTTTATTGTTATTGTTGGGAGAGCAAACCCTTAGGCAATAGTAGCTCCATTGGGGGTATATTCTATCCTTGTTTCAGCCATTCTAGTCCGATTAGCCCCCGAGTGGGGGGTTCGAAAACCACTAGAAGGCAGGGAATAATTCATCATTATGATTACAGGAAGTGACCCCTTGACAAGAGTTGCTCCCCTTGGGGGATCTTTTTTTTGGTAGTTCCATCTCCCCAGAGGGCAGATCGGCCGAGTGTGGAAGTCCACTATACCACCAGGGATTTGTTTTTGTTTGGGGAGCAACCTCTTGGGCAAGGGTTCCTCCCCTTAGAGGAAAATTGTTTTTGGTTATTCCACCCCCAAATGGCTGATGGGCTCTTTTTAGGCCCATCTGCCCTGTTGGGGGTTGGAGGGGGTGGAAGCCCACTAAACCACCAGAGATTGTTTTTATTCTTTGGGGAGCGACCCTGTGGGCAAGGGTTGCTCCCGTTGGGGGAGAATTTCTTTTTAGTTATTCCACTCCCCCAGAGGACAGATCTAGACTCCAGGGAGATATGTTTCAAAGGGGAGAGACCTCTTTGGAGAGGCACTCTCCCCTTGGGGGCCCATATTATTTTTAGGCTGCACTCCCCTGAATGCAGATTGGGGATTTTTAGGCCGATCTGCCCTCTGGGCTGTGATTTTGCCCCCTTGACAGATTTTTGAGTGGATTGAGCCGCAGGTTGGAAAGTAATACTTGAGTCACCTGGGAATAAGGTTATGCATGTGGTGCTTCTGGTGTAAGGTTTACTTCCATCTGTGTTGGCACGTCTCCTTTCAGGGGAAGATCAGTGTCTTAAGATATTTTGTTATCATTTGTATTCATGTCATAATTTTTATTTATTTTTTGTAGAGCCAAGCGTTTCCTTTGTCATGTTGGTGAATTCTATTTGTAGGTACAGCTTTGGAAGATCTGCAGTTTGTGGAGTTGTGGTGGGTAAGCTAGTCATTTCATAATCTTTTCATCTAATGTGTATCCTTTGCCTATTTGTATAATTTGTTTTGTTGGGCTTTTTGAATGATTGTCTTTCAAAGTAACATATTGATTAGTGCACATTGATTACTGCCTTGTGTGTAACGTTGTTTTTTATGGGACTTCTTTAGTGCTTGCTGTGTCTGCAGAGTAAGTGCAGTTGATCCTCGGTGTTGCTGTCTGTGGCAACTGGGTGGTATTGTTTCAGAGTACATAGATCTTTGTGTGCATGTCTGGCTCTAGGGAGGTGCGACGGGTGCCACTGCACCGGGTGCTGAATTCGGGGGGGGGGGGGGGGGTGAAACCTATTTGCAACTATATCATTGTTTCAAAAGCACCTGCTGCCACATTCCTTGTCTCCAGCAATTCTCAAGCAACAATAAAAATCTCAAAATAACTCCAGTAATTTATGTTCTTGCTGGATAGAGATCGGAAATTTGTCTATTTCAAGTTTCAACTCATCATAAGATAGCATAGAGGGTTATGCCTGCTGCAAAGAGCGTTTACCATGTAGATCAAACAGTGCACATAATGTACATAGGTCAGTGGGTAAAAGATTTTGTCAGAGAGATACTTTTGTTACTTGCAGTTTATAAGTTAAAATCTTTACATAGAACAGTGAGCTGTTAACTGTCATCAAAAAGCAGCATGCAAACTGCAAGGTATAGGTTAGAGTATTTTTTTCTTCCCCTCTTTTATTATCCTAATCTTGCAAAAAGGGTAGAACCTCGACCCATGGTGTTACGTTTTAAATTCTGAGTTTGTGGTTCTCGAAACCAAGCCTCTTAAACTGTACTGCCTACCAGTATGGATGACGTGACTCCTACACCTTGTAGTCCTGTCTTACGTAACGTTTCCTATACACTGATTTACACACATATGATTGTCTCTGTGTAATAAGTATGTGATTTAAAGTGCTCTGACACCCTACACTGGTATGATCGCTGCTGTACAACTAATTAAATGCATCTGAGAGAGAGTGATTATGAAAAGTTGAGGGGCACTGTTAAAGGGTGATAGTGAGGTAATCCATCTCAGAGGTGGTCATTGGGGGGGCGCAAAAAACATTGTTGCACTGGGTGCCACCACCGCTATAGCTGGCCCTTTTTGTGTGCTTTGAATTGATGGACTTTTCCTTCTAGAGTTTGCTATATCCCAATAGTTTTACTTTCCATTTGATAAAGCCACACTTTGTTTATTGCTTATTTTATACAGTGTTGGATATTGTTGACTGTGTCATGTTACTTTTTTAGTGAGGATTATGGCTAGCTGCAGGATGACCGTTCAGCAGGTTGTTGGAATGCTTTTCAGGTCTTCTTCTGTCTATTAATATGAGACTGACTAAAAAGGCCAGGATCCTGGCAGTGAATTTTCTGTCTGAGAGGAATCATCTGATGATGAAGTCACTCTCATTGGGGATGAAGTGCCGCTTTTAGAGGAAGACACCAATGTCCCAATAGTGCAGCAAGAGTCATCTGCATTGCATCCTGGCGCTGAAAGACTTCCCATTGGAAGTGCTGAGCTCTGGGTTGACCCAAACATGGTGCAGCTGGTGTTGCCTGCCTTCAGTAGTGTTGCAGGGTGTAGAGTAAATACTGAAAACCTTTTGCCTTTAAGTTGTTTTTTAGTTTATGGATGATGTATTTTTGGATGAGACTGTTGAGCAGACCAATTTGTATGCTGGACAGTATTTGAGGCTCACTCAAGAGCTACCCAGTGGACTCACACAAATCTGGATGATTTAAAAATGTTTTTGGGTTTAACTTTTTTGATGGGCCTGATAAGGAAGCCGTTGCTGTCTTCATATTGGTCTACTAGTCCCTTGATGGCAACAGCATTATTTCATTCAACCATGAGTCATAATCAGTATTTGCTTCTTCTTCGGATGCTGCCACAAGATCGCCCTGATTGTGACCTACTATTTAAGATTCAGCCTGTCCTTGAATACTTTGTAGATCGATTTCAGAGATCTATGTTACAGGGAAAGAAATAGCTGTGGATAAATCTTTGGTCCTGTTTGATGGCTGATTGTTTTTTACATACCTAGAAAGAGGTAAATTTATGAAATTAAGATGTATATGCAGTCTGAGAGTAGTACTGGATATGTCTATGATTTCAGGGTGTACACCGGTAGTGATCCAGTATAGACCACCCTGGTAGTCCATCCACTTTTGGAGTTAGTGAGAAAAGGGATTTCTTTTCAGAAGGTCACCATTTATATGTAGATAACTTTTACACTGGTGGACAATTGTTCAGGGAATTGTTTAAAGTAGACACTGTTGCTTGTGGCACAAACCACTCTAACCATAAAGGTTACCCAAAAGACCTTGTGTGTAAAAAACTGGAGAAGAGACAGTGCAGTGCCTTGCATAGTGATGAACTTCTAGCATTGACATTTCCTGACCAGAGAGATGTCTAAATGCTGACTACCATCTATGATAAAATTACTTCACACATGACTGTTTGGGGTCAGGCTGCTGAAGTGCGCAAACTTGTGTGCATTTTAGACTACAATAGGCACATGGATGGTGTAGATAAAGTAGATCACGGGTCGCACTCTTACACTGCTGTTTGTAAGGCATAGGTTTGGTATAAGAAATTGGCTATCCATTTATTCTGTTTAGCAACCTTTAGTGCTTTTGTTGTATTCAAGAATTGTTCTCCAGAGTCAAAAATGACATTTCTTCAATTTGAGCAGTCTCTGATAGGCAGCCTTGTTGTAGTGGAACAAGGCAAGAGGTCCTAGAGAAGCAGTGGTGGAGGATGTAGCTAGACTGAAAGATCGCCACATTCCTGATCACATTACTCCCACTGTAAAAAAAAAAACGTTCCCTGTAAGAAATGTAAGAAAAGTAGAGTCTTTGCTGAAAAGGTATCTGGAAGGAGAGTCATATGTACTGCTCCGATTGTCCTTCTAAGCCTGGGCTGTGTGTGCCTGCATGTTTTATGTTGCACCACAAGCAATGGAGGTTTTGGGTGCAACCGTGAGCGTAAAAGTGAATTGGCTGATCTGTATCATTTTATATTTTTTGTTCAGATTTCACAGTTGGCATTAGTGTGATGTGTTTAGTTAGAGCTGTTTTGTTTGGAGTTCTAGTTTTGTATCTACTTCCATTTGGTTGTTTTTGTTATTTTTATAAAACAAAATGTGATGGCATTGCGCATGGACTGGAGCTTGGCTGGTGGTGTGTGTTGACTCTTGTTTGGCTGGCGGTGTACGTGGACTGGCTTTGGCTGGTGGTGTGCATGGACTGGTGCTTGGCTGGCGGTGTACCTGGAGTGACTTTTGGCTGGCAGTGTGTGTAGAGTGGCATTTGGCTGGCAGTGTGCGTGGACTGGAATTTGTCTGACACTGTGCTTGGACTGCCACTTGGCTGGCCTTGTGCATGGACTGGTGCTTGGCTGGTGGTGTGCATGGAGTAGTGTTTGGCTGGCAGTGTGCGTGGAGTAGTGTTTGGCTGGCAGTGGGTATGGAATGGCATTCAACTGGCAGTGTGCATGGACTTGCTTTTGGCTGGCAGTGTTCATGGACTAATATTTGGCTGGCGATGAGTGAGTAGTGACTAGCTGCTGGTCACTACACACACTGCTAGCCAAACGCCAGTGCACACACTCCGTCAACTGCCAGCAAATGTGATTGCTGTGTCAGTCTTGTGGGCATATGAAAATGATGGGCCTTTGAATGGCTCTGTCTGTTGATGTGAATGTGGTAATGTGCTGGACCCGAGGCTGGCGGTGTGAATGATCTTGTGTGTGTCACGTATGAAAGGTGTGTGAATGGCCTGTAGAGAGGTTAATGCCTTGCCACACATTTACAGCTCACAAGATGTGAGTCATTGGCTCAGGTTTTCAATTATTAACAGCTCATTTCATTTTTGTGAAATCTCTAGTTAATAAAATTCTATGGTCTGAACCTTCACTCACCTTCAAATCTAACCAGTATGAGTGTGTACTTGATGAATAGATGTTCGTGAAGTAATAGGTGTCTTGTCTGTCTTTCTCTGCCAGGGTGTGCTCTGTCTATATACATTGTCTGTTGATGTGAGTGTTGTAATGTACTGGGCCCGTGGCTGGTGGTGTGAATGGTCTTGTGTGTGTCACATATGAAATGTGTGTGAATGGCCTATAAAGAGGTTGGTGCCATGCCTTGACTTTACAGCTTAAAAGCTGTGAGTCATTGGTTGAGGTTTTGAACCTTTCAACAGTGCATTTCATTTTTGTGAAAATTCTTTATAATAAAATTTTACGCTTTGAACCTTCACTCGTCCTTGTGCCAAATCCAGCCAGTTAGTGTGAGTACTTGAATAGATGGATGGGTAGTAATATTCGTCTTTTCTGTCTTTCTCTGCCAAGGTGTACATTGCCTCTAGGGAAAATCTACCAATTCAAATTGTTGTAAACTACAAGCCCAGTAGCATGCAGAGTGGTATGCCTCTTGTGGGTCTCAAAAAGGTTATCTTACCCACAATGGCCTGCAAACCGCAAAATGTGACTAAAGTCACACATTTTTCTTGCATTCCAGAATCAGAAAGGAACCACACATTTCTTACCACCCAGTGTTCCCCTAGGTCTCCCGATAAAAATGGTACCTCACTTGTGTGGGTAGGCCTAGTGCCCGCAACAGAAAATCGCATAAAACATACTATGGAGACGTCAATATTAACTATCCCATAACAACCTGGCTTTGAAAGGGAGTGACCTGGTTTTTGGTTCTGGGTACGGCGGCCAACAAGGGAAACCTACCAAATCCAGATAGTTCTAAAAACTAGGTAGATAGGAGTCCAGGGAGGTGTGGCTTGCATGGATCCACAAAGGTTTTCTAACCAGGAATCCCTTGCAAACATTAACTTTAGCAAAAAGAAAATCACATTTTCCTCACATTTCTGTGTGGGAATGTTGTGGGATCACCGGGCAGACACAAATGTCCTACCACTCAGCATTTCCCCAAGTCTTCCAATAAAAATGGTGCCTCATTTGTGTGGGTCAGCTAAGTGACTGCGACACTACAGTATCATATCTACCTAAAAATAATTGTTTTTGGAGTCTGGAAAATAGACTTAATTGTTATGCATATGTGTATTTGTTTGATTTGATTTGTGTTCTCTGTATGCCTTGCAGAAAATGAAGAGGAATCCCTTATTTTTACGCCAATCAAAAGCTGTGTAAATTTTAAAAATTGGGCAAATAAAACAAAATACAAAGGCCTGATAACGATGTCGGTCAGAGTTGCCTGTGACTGACACCGTTTTGGGTAAGGGAACCGCCCAACCATATGTCGGTGAATCAAAAAACCTGATTATGATGTGACCGCACATGGCCGCAAACTCCTGTTTCTCTATAGAAGACTAATCACATTGATTGAAGGAGTAGTCCAGGTAAGAAAGAATATAAGCAATCTTGTTATTGTCCATTCGGAAAGCTTGTGGTTTATTTAAAACATGAACTCTACCTTGGGCAGTAAAGAATTTAAACTGTTGTGGATCTCATATATACTTTTCAGGCAGGGCCTTAACCGTCCTCGACTGTGGAGTCCAGTTGTGGTGTTAGTACTGATAAAGTTCTTAGGGGGTCTTCTCTGGCTGCCCAGGCACTTGAACCAGCTGTGTTTGAATTTTATTGATGTTTATAAAATTCTTTTGTCTTTGTTAATAAGAAGGCTCATACTTGATGAGTCAGTGCCCGACAATATTGTTTCTGAGACATTATGTTAACAGGATCAGAATCAGAGTGTTTTTAGGGCCTCACAAATTGTCAGGACCAGGGCTGTAATATGGATACGGTGTGCTTTACTTGTTTGCGCCACGATGTACATTTCAAAAGGTGCACCCAGTGCAATTAAGGAAAGTGCACTGTTTTAGAATGATTGCGCTGATCTGAGGGCAACGTGAACTTGCGTACATTAAATGAAATACGGAGCAGCTGTTTAATAGCTGCTCCGTGTTTCTCTGTGCAAACGGCAACTAACCTGCTCTTTTAAGGGGGATTAAAGACTTCCTTGCAGGTTGGTGCAGTGAGTGACTGCACCTGGCTCCAGGGGGATGTCTGGGGGTCAATGGGACTCCCTTTATCCCCTTTAAAAGGCTGTCTTTAAGAAGCACACTGAAAGTGTGCCAACTTTTGTCTGAAAGGCATGTTTGCCTGAGCACTCACGTTGGTAATATGGCACAGGTGCAGACAGTGGCGTAACGAAACTTGAGGGGCCCCCCTGCAAAACACATGGAGGGCCCCCCCCAGCAGCCAAGGCCCACCACCTACCACTTTGCCCCACAGCCCAAAAATCTGGCATATTTTGATTTGAAACCTCTAACATTTAAAGGAAATGCCGCTATATTGTCTTTCTCAAAGTTCTAATGAGAAAGTGGGAAACCCACTTAACATATAAGCTACGCCATTTGTAACAATAATGTCGAAAGCAGATTATTTAACTGAGGCAGCAATCAGAACAATGCCTAGGAGCAATCCTATTGTCTCAGGAACTGCAGCAATCAGAACAATGCCAAGGAGCGATCCTATTGTCACTGGAACTGCCTATGGCTGAAGAATAACTATGAAGGGTCTGAATGATAATTGACATTAATGTACAATAACATGAAACTTTGAAAGACAAACCCAAACCTGCAATTCCATAAAAACTCGACTGACAATCAGTGCTGGCTGGTGACATTTGAAAGTGGTGGTGGTGGGGCATAAACGTTCTATGGGAGAGCACTATGGTGAGCGAGCGCAGCAAGCGATCCCGAACAATTAAAGGGGTTTGGGGTGCTCTCCTCCCGAGAAAATTTTGAAAAAGAGTGGGTAAATGGTGCATTTTCAAGCAAATTTGAGAAGCAAGAAGGTTTATAAGGTAATTGTGAACGTGCAGTTATTACATTAATAAAGGGATGTCACATAACAACAACATGGTAGCTGCTTATTCAGTATAACCACAGAGCTTCATAACAGACTTCAAGATACAATGCTGAGAACCTCACAGATTTTTTTTATTTAAACTGCAAACAACTAAGGGCCAGATGTAGGTGGCTAAATACCGGTCGGTAACGCCGAAATTCGCAGAATTTCAGCGTTATCGACCGGTATTTAGCCATGTGCAATGTAGGTAAAACCGAACGCCATCGCAAATAAGGAATCGGTAAAAATAAGGGAAACCAGTTACCGATTCCTTAATTTGCGATTAGCAGACACCGAAACCCCTAAATACCGAATCGGTAAATAAGAAATCCTTAAATAATCGCAAATCCGATGTACCAAAAATCAATAATACCGAATTTTTGATTTTCCGGTATTTAATAGTCGCTAATTACCACTGACTCAAAGCAGGTGGTAATCAGGTGCACTGCATTTAACCAGCCCCAAAATGCAACAGTCTGAACACAATGGTGGCCCTCTACGTACTTGCAAGGTGGCTACGTTTGCAAGCAGCAGGACTGAGGATCTGGAGAAGGGAGGAGCGCGTGTATAGACTGCGCGTTACACTCTTCCAACTGACTGAGGCTGAAATCCATGAGAGGTACAGGCTACACTCCCAAACCATCCTAGACCTGATACGGGACCTGCACCCGCTCCTGGAGCATCAGACACCAAGGGCACACAGTATACCAACACATGTGCAAGTGCTCTGTAGCCTGCACCTACTTGCATCAGGAAGTTACCAGGGGGTGATAGCTGTGGCAGGTGGTGTGTCACAGAGTTGCCTGTCCCATTTCTTCAACTCTTTATTGGATACCATGATGCAAAGAATGCATCACTACATACGCTTCCCCAGCACACAGGCAGAACTGCAGAAGACAAAGCTGGATTTTTACCAAAAGGCACAGTTCCCACATGTAATAGGATGCATTGATAGGACACACATACCAATCTGCCCACCCGCAGCCACAGAGTATCTATACCGGAACCAGTCTTTCCAATCTTTATTTCGGCCATTTGGCCATAAAAGAAAAACAATACACATATACAATCACAATAAATCCAAACATTAAAACATTGGAAGTACATATGTTAAAAATACAATAAAAACTGTGCATCTAAAATTTTAAGAGGGACCCAACACCTTTAAAATGCGGTTGCGCGTATGCCAAACATTAGTAAGAAATTTTGATAATGCGAGGACAGTTGGACCAGAGAGATCAGATTTTAAAATCCTATACATTGGAGCATATTCCCTGCCGCCCATATTCCTAATCAAGGGAAGAAGCCAGTATTTCCGTGCTGCCCTGTAGGCTGGGCAGAAGAAGGCCACGTGTAAATCGGTTTCCTCCAAGGCATCACAAGCCGGGCACTGTGTCGTAGTGGGGGGCGATGACAAAGTACTTGTAAAGGACCGAAAGGGCAGTGAGCCGTATCTCCATTGGAGAAACAGCTTCCTAGCAAGTACCGGAAAGATAGGATCCAATACCCTCTCAAACCTATAAAGGTCCTTGCTTTGCAAAAACACAGAGGATAGAGACCCTTCTGCCTGGGTAACTCGGACCCTAGCTAATTTGCGTTCGTGGTATACGTTAGTCAGGGACCTTTTAGAGATATTCAGTGCGGCATTCGCAGGGTCAGTCCATAAGTCGGGGAGCCCTAGTTCCATGCAGGTGGATTGGATGTTTTTGACCCAAGGGATACGGAGCGCTTTTGGGTGGTTCAATAATTCTGCCAGTTCCGCCCTGTATGCTGCAAGATCATTACTGCTCCACAACCTACGCCAGAAGGCTATTGGTCTCAGGCTTATTTCATCAGATAATGGTCGTAGACCGAGGTCAAGCCTCAAGGGGAGGAGCGGGGTACTGGGGGGAAGCGCGGTTATCTGTCTTATAAACTTGTTTTCTATTAATGACAGGCTATGGCATGGTGTGTGTCCCCACAGTTCCGCCCCATACATGATCGCTCCCCTGGCCTGGGCCTTGTATATCTGAATTAGGGCCCCCAGCGGGCGGTATGAGGAGCCGGTCATCATCCGGGCGATACCCCCAGTAATTTGTGTAAGTTTAAGGTTCGCCCTAATCTGGTGGGATCCCCAAGTCATGGTTTCATTGAGAGTCACACCTAGATATTCAAAGGTGACAACCCTCTCGAGCCGTGCTACTCCCAATTGCGGATTCGGCCGCAATTTTTGGCTCGGATTTAAAACCATGAATTTAGTTTTGGCCGCATTGATTTCTAGCCCTCTGTCCGTACAGAAGGCTACAAATGAATCAAGGATCCTCTGTATCCCCATGGGGGTTTTAGATAGCAGCAGGGTGTCGTCCGCAAACATGATTGCGGGCACCCTGCTGCCATTAAGTTTGGGGGCGTCAGTATAATCGGTGGCATTTAGGTGGGCGATTACCCCGTTGACGAAGAGGCAAAACAGGGTCGGTGCCAACACACAACCTTGCCTTACCCCTCGGTCAACGGGGAATCTATCGGTCAATTCCCCCGACCTCCCACACCTCACTCGGGCATAATTATTATGGTGAAGCCTCTGTAAGATTACTAGGATGTCCGGGGGGACGCCCATCTCTGCCAAGACGCTCCAGAGTTTTCCCCTGGGCACCAGATCGAAGGCGGCCCGTAAGTCCACAAAAATTGTGTACAGACTGCCGCCCTCGAATATTGCTGCCCTCCAATAGATGAGATTCAACCTAAAAGCCTGGTCCACTGTGGATACCCCCTTCCTAAATCCCGCCTGATAGGGACTAAGGGCACCCACCTCTTCCATCCAATCCTGGAGGCGATTCAGCAAAACCCTGCCAAACAGCTTCTGTGCTACGTCGATTAAGCTGATGGGTCTGTAGTTGGCCGGGAGGAGAGGCGAGCCCTTTTTAAAGATAGGGACCACCTCTGCCCCCAGCCAAGTACCAGGGATTTCCATGCCGCTTAGAACTCCATTGAAAAGGGCAGTAAGGTAGGGGGCCCATACAATGGGCTCCTGTTTGAACATATCCCCAGGTAAGCCATCCAGTCCTGGCGCCTTTCCAGAAGCAAGACCTGAGATGGCAGCGGTGACCTCACCCAGCGTTATCAGCTCTCCTTCATAGCCTGGCCAACCAACCTCGGTGACAGTAGGAGATTCTCCCGGCTCAGAACTGTAAAGAGACTGAAGGTGGGCCTGCCACACCCCTGGGGCAATATTGGGCTCTATTGCCGATTGAAGATGCCCCGACCCCCCATTCACTATCCTCCAGAACAGACGTTGGTTTTGGGTCGCTAGGGCCTTGCTAAGTTCTTCCCACTGATTTTCCTCCCACTCGGCCTTAGCGTGGGTAACTAGTTTCTTGTAAGCCCGCCTGCTTTGTCTTAGGCTATCCCCCCCTAGTCCCTCCTTAATAAGTCTGAGGAGTTCTGCTTTTGCCCTTCTGCATGCCGGACTATACCATGTTGTTTTGCCTTGTCGCCCCTGTCTAGGTTTTCGTGAGCTACTAGAGAGATGAGGGGCCGCAGCCTTTATAAGGTCCTCATGAGCCTTGTACAATTTAGCCCGGGAATCATTATTGCTTGCCTCGTTGTCCAAACTCCCCACAGTTTCCAAGATGGGAGTTATCCCGTCATAGAGCATGGGGAGTTTGTTCTTACTTGTAACCAAGTGCTCCCACCTGATTCTTCTCCTACTATTTTCCAGGAGAAGCGCAGGTTTGTTCCCTTCTACATTGGTCACAGGAGCTTGAGGGCCAGGGGTGACCAGGTCGAGCTCGAGCGCATTATGGTCGCTATCTGACCGTTCCATAACCCTAAAATCCTGAATGGTCGGCCACTTCACTATTTGGGCCAGGACATAATCCAGGCGGGACTCTCTTCCCAGTCTGTTGTAGGTGGTTTTACTGGGTATATCTGATTTCATTCGCCCGTTACAGGCTCTGATTCCGAACTTTAGGGTTAGAGCTGTGATTTGTAATGCAAGTGGGGTCCAAGCCTTCGGGGGGGGAGCTTCCACTGGGGGGACTGCCCATCTGGCCTCTTCTTCCGATGAGAACCCCTCCAAAAGACCAGGAAGTGGCTCAAAATGAGAATTAAAATCCCCTCCCACCACATAAAATGAATCACTCGGTAGTTCAGATATAAAGTTCGTGAGTTCATCTATGGTCGGTGATTCCTTTGCAATTCCCACTGGCCTAGAATAGATGTTAATTAACACAAGTTTGGCTTGGTTAGGCCAGGATAATGAAACCACAAGAATGTCTTCTGAGTTAGCCGGCAGCCGTGTTGCCGTGCAGCCTAGATGAGATGCAACCCAGATCGTCAGCCCCCCTGACGGACGGCCCTTGCCTTCCCACCTAGCTGGGATGGAAAAGGACATGTAGCCTTGATGACCATAATTCTCTCTAGCCCAGGTTTCCTGGAACATACATACATCTCCAGTCTCGATGTAATTTACCCAGTCCGGGTCACCCAGTTTGTTGGCCAGTCCAGCAACATTCCAGCAGATTAGCCTTAGGTGTTCGGAGGTGTCAGTTGCCGTGCCAGAAGGGTTGGAGGAGATGGTTACAGGTGCCGCTTCGATCAATAGTTCTGGGACATTACCGACGGTGGGGGCAGATGGCTCAGGGAGACTGCAGGGGCCATTATCCAGGAGCTCTGGACCATTTAATAGTTCAGGAACATTGCCAGCACTACGGGCGAGTGGATCAGAGGGTCTGCAAGAGCCATTGTCCGGGGTCACCGTGACATTCAATAGACCAGGAATTTTACCAGCGATCGGGGGAGATGGATCAGGAAATCCGTCGGTGCCATTATCCAGAGTCACTGGGCTGTGAGCAGAGAGTCAGTCAACCCCATCCAAGCTGTTCAAGCAGTTAAAACGATTGAAGTGGAAATAGGGTGTATGAGGCACTTGGAAGTTAGGGTGCTGTGCATAAGCTTTGTGTCCGCGTCTACGTTCCACCCTTATCCATTCGTCATGCAGAGGAGCATAGTGCATGCGAATAGGAGGGAAGAAAAAGGATACTGGGCGGGTCTGGATGGTGGAATCCAATGAACGATTTACTCCTTCACAGATATGCAAGACGGTGCCCGGATCTTTAAAAGTTACCAGAATGCAGTCCCCTATTATTGTTTTTCTGGTCTTCCCTAGCCAAGGGACCCTTCTAACCATAATAATCTCGTTGTTAAAATGAGATGGTAAGGGTCGGTTCCAATTTAGCCACTTGATCACCTTTTTCTTTAGGGATTGGTAATCTTCATTTTCGCCAGTTCTTAGTTGAGGAGCACCTGCTAACACCACCGTTAGATTATTAGCTTCTGGCGGCAGATCTGGTCTCCGTGGTCTTGGGACTGGTCGCCCCGGGGGAAGAAGGAGGGTGCTTCCAGCTTCGGGGAGGCCATCATTGGTCCCTGTCTGAGAGCTTTGGGGGGCAGAGTCTGTTGGTTGTAAAGGCCTATAAGTTGGATTATTACGCGGTGGCTGGACTGGAATAGCCATTAGTTGCTGCAGGGGGGGAGCAGTAGGAGCACCCCGGGAGGGGACTATGTTGGTACCCTGTAAAGCTCCTGTTTTAGAGGCGTTTACTACAGGGAGATGAGGTCCCACATTCTTGGATTGCTTACTAACTAAGGTATTTAGGGATGTCTCTAGTATAGTCAGCCTTATCTCAACCTTTTTCAGGCTGTCACTAATAGGCTGCAAGAGGGAACGAAATAAGAATTCTATACTCCCTATAGATGTGAGAGGGGGGTTTGTGTTGGATGTGTTGGCCACTGGATCGCTGTTAATAGCAGCTGTGTTGGGGCTTGGATCTTTGGGGGGGACAGCGATAGGCGCAGTCTCATTGTCCTTCCCAGATTGGAGTGCATTTTTATGTTTTTTGCCAAAATCTAGGTGAGATAGTTTGGTTTTCCCCCGCCCCCCCATGGACTTCCTACTGCGTTTGCTAGGTGGAGGCATGTGCATCTCCACCACAACACTTTGCTTTGGCTTGCTCTTCTTATTTATATTCGAGGGGGGAGATTGGATAACCAGGTTAACTGGAGTGTCAGATGACAAGAGTGGAATTGTGTCTGCGACTTTTTCAGGCAGCATGCCAGGGGTGCTTGGGATTTCCCGAAGTAAGAGGGGGAAGTCCTCAAGGGTCGTCGGATTCAAGCTATTGGGGGGAGTACCCTCCTCTTGAGAGATAGGATACGGGATAATTTCAGTCAGGGGTCTACTCTTCATTGATTCAATGGATCGCCGACGGTCCGCCCTACGTCTCTCTAGGGAGTTTTCTTTGCCCCCATCTCCTTTGGCGGGTTTGAAGTAATTGTCCAGCGTCCCAGTATTGCTACCCCCCTCCCTTGCTGGAGTTTCACGTGCTGCAGGTGAGGGCATCACCTTATGCACAAGCAGAGTTCAACCAGAGTTTGGGTGAAAAGGATAAGGGGTATGGCCCAGCCCGGCCTCCTTTGGCCCCTGACGGCCACAGACGGTCCCGCCCTTGTCCCGGGCTTCTCCCGGCGAGCTCCCGCGCGCTCCCGCGCAGCGGTACTCACGCGTTAGTTTATAGCTGTGGTGGAGGTGAGCAGGTCATTGGGGGCGGGGCGGGGAGGGAGAGCAGCCCAGGTGGAGCGGGCGCGGGTTGCTGGGGCTCCTGGGAAATGGAGTCCCAGCCCTCTTGCTCGCAGCCCTCGGCCCCTGGTGTACCCCCGCAGCAGCTTCAGCCCAGGAAAGCGCCCCTCTGCGAAGCGGGACCCGCGCAGCGGGTTCCGCGAGGCTTGGACAAAGTTTCACAGAGTGTCCTCAGGAATCCAAAACGGCAGAGGCAAGTTTGTTGGAAGGTCCCACGAACTGCAGGGCAAGCCGGTATTTAATTCACCTGGTCGTTGGGGGCGGGGCGGGGAGGGAGAGCAGCCCAGGTGGAGCGGGCGCGGGTTGCTGGGGCTCCTGGGAAATGGAGTCCCAGCCCTCTTGCTCGCAGCCCTCGGCCCCTGGTGTACCCCCGCAGCAGCTTCAGCCCAGGAAAGCGCCCCTCTGCGAAGCGGGACCCGCGCAGCGGGTTCCGCGAGGCGTGGACAAAGTTTCACAGAGTGTCCTCAGGAATCCAAAACGGCAGAGGCAAGTTTGTTGGAAGGTCCCGGAACCACAAATCTACGCATTCCATCAACGTGCAGGTGATATGCGATGCGGACCTCATCATCACTGACATTGAGGCCAAATTTCCAGGGAGTACCCATGACTCCTACATATTCAGGAACAGTGGGATCTACACACGTCTGGCTGGGGGTGAATTTGGAGAAGGATACCTGCTAGGTAAATCAATGTGAGACACCCTGATGTATACCTTGGATGAATGTGTTGGTGACTCATATTAATGGCACTTCCTTTCTCACTTAGGTGACAGCGCATACGCCGTGCGGGCATTTATTCTGACTCCATACATCAACCCATCCACACCAAGTTAGAGAAGATACAATGTGGCACATAAAAGCACGCGCAACGTTGTGGAGCGCACCTTCGGACTCTTAAAAAGAAGGTTCCGCTGCCTCCACAAAAGTAGAGGTGCACGTCAGTACCGCCCCATCATCTGCTGTAAAACAATAGCAACATGTGCCATGCTGCATAACCTTGCCACAAAGGAACAGCAGTGGAACTAACTGACTCTGAGGACGAGGATGAGGACTGTCCACAGCCAGAGCACAGTGTAGCAGGTGTGGCAGCAGCACCAGATGGGAGACACAGACGGGCAGAGATAACACGCAACTATTTCTGAGTAAGTAAGGAGACACAGCCAGTTACTGTAAGTGAGTGACGGTGTTTAATTGTCATAGCACACCACCACAACATGAAGGGCTTCACATGCCAGGCCTAGTTTGAATGCAGAATACAAAACCAAAAAGGGTTGCATCACCCATTTTGGTAAACCATGTGATGGCTGGCATTACTTCCTGCGCCCACACGCAGCACTGCTGCGCTCCTTGGGCACACTGTCCTCACTGGCAGTCTGTCCTGTGGCAGCGCTGTGATGTTTGCTGCGCCTCCTGGACTTTGTTATAGGGGGCGTGATACTACTTTGGCTAGTAGCCTCTTCACTATCCCCCATCACCTGTAGTGGCAACCTGGTTTGTCTGTAGCACTTCTAGTGCACTGGTCACTGTGACCAGCCCCCTTGCCACATCACGGCTGCAGTGGGCCATCTCCTCCTGCATGGCCACCGAGTGCCTGCAAAGCAGAGAGGTGGCAGTGGAGAGGCGGTTCACCGCCTTGGTGTAGTTGTCAAGTTTTTGCCTCTCCCTGCACCTGGCCAAACGGTCCTCAGCCAATTTGCTGCACAGCAGCCTCACTGCCTCGGACATGTCCCTCATGCCCTCAGCCACAGTATTGTTCATGCTACTGATGCCCTTCTCAATTCGCAGCATGTGCCTATTCATTTGTACCATCTGCCGCTGGACTGACCTTATTGCTTTGCGCTGCACCTTGAGCATGTTCCTCTCAAGACCGGTAAACACACTCTGATCCTCACCCTGTGAAGCTGGACTGGCTGCCCTTGTCCTGCGGCGTCTGGCACCTGAGTGGGGGTGCTCGGTGGGGGACTGTGAGCCTGCACCTTTGGCATCCTCAGCCACCGTGGACTGTTGGCCTCCCATGCTGTCCTCCTCGGACACCTCCATCTGCTGGAGGCTGGCCACTGCATGCCTCCTGGTTCTCGGTGCTGGTGGCGTTGATGGTGGCGGTGGTGATGCTGGTGATGGTGGTGATGGTGATGGTGGTGGTGGTGGTGATTGTGGAGGTGGTGGTGATGGTGGTGTGCTCTGCAGGCGACAGGACCTCCTCCTCCTGTGTCCTCTCTCTCCTGGGTGCCTTTCCTGTGCTCCTCTCTGCAGCCCTGCGCGATGGCTCCCCTGTGGAGACAGAATGTACATTTGCTCACTTATCTGGCAGCATTTGCGTAATAATAAATGTCATGCCTGCCAATCAAACTGACTGTCCTCTGCGTGCTAATTGCTGATGTGTGTCACATGCCTTTGGGTTCAGTGGACTGACGGTTCTGACATGTGTTACTTCTGACAACATCTCCCATAATGCATTGCTGGTTTTTAGTAAAACATGTACTGGAGTGGGATTCACAATGCATCATTGGGGATTGGGGTTAGGGAGTGGGGGGCACAGCATGCAGTGCATGCATCTTACCTTGTTTGTTGCCATCTCTGGCTGAGCTGTCTGCATCCCCAATCCCACTCACAGTCTCTGGCTGGAGGGTGGACTCGACCAGGAGATCCAGGGCAGTTGGTGCAGGTGCTGTGTTCCCCCTTCCACCTGTCCGGTTGGCTTGCTTCTTTCTCTCTGCCAGTCTCTCCTTTGCATGCTTCCTCAGGTTATACCAGCGTTTTTTGAGTTCCTCAATGGAGGCCTGGGTTACTCCAATGGCTTTGATCTTTTCTTGGATGACCAGCCATATCTGACTCTTCTGTGATCCAGGCATGTGCAGAGACTGTTTCCCAAAAAGTTTGTTGTGGTTCTTTGTGACATCCTCAATAAGGACCTCCAGCTCCCTCTCACTGAATTTATGTTTTCTCTTGCGTTCAGCTGCCTCCTTCTCCCTCTCCTGGTTGTCCATATTTGCTCAGTGTTGTCAGCAAAAAGTTGGAAGAGTTGCTCCTGGCTTGTTTGCTATGCTCCCTGCCTCTCAAACAGCTTCAGGATCAGTGCAGCTGCATGGGTGTGGCCACTTCCTGGTTGTGAGGTAATGAGGAAGCACAGGATTGGCTGTTTCGACAATTATCGATTTTTTAAATTACCGATTCGCTAATTACCGAATCGGTATTAAGGAATCGGTGATACCGATTCGGTAATGGGGAATCGGTAATTATTTTTACCGATTCATTCCGAATCGCTAATTTTTACCGATTATTACCGAATCGGCAATTTTTAACGATTTTTTATATACATCTGAAATACCTTAATAGCGAATCAGTAAAATTCGCTATTAAGGACTCGGTATTTAAGAATTACCTACATCTGGCCCTAAACGAACAACTAAACAGGCCACAAACTAGCACGATCACTGTTTATTTTCCCATAAATTCTGTGGAGTAGTGTGCTAATGTGTATCCTGTTTCTTTAAGTTGGTTATAGAATGATTATGTGTCACTGATGGTTCTGTATTCTTTGTAGAACTTTACCGCTGGTTGCTATGTGAGGGTCAGTTTACTTATGATCCTTCGCATCAGTAGCCGGTCTTTATTGGACTCATGGAATAAACTGCTTTACTTTATCACAGCTGTTTCCTGCCTCGGTCAGTTAGCCTACCCCGATACTACATGTAATGTAAGTAACACTTTTCTAGCGCCGCTCCCACCCAACGGGTATCCTGGCGCTGAGATTACAAAAAAGAACCACTGTGTGTAACTGAATTTAAAGGATCAGAGCTGGAGATTAATTTCTGGGAAAGAGTCTAGTTTACAATTCCTTCCTAAAACGTGACAAGGTGTTCATTTATCTGAGCTCAATTGGCAGTGTATTCCAGAGTCTGGAAGCTACAAAACTAAATGATCTGCCACCTAGTCGAACTTTGTTAACATTTGGAATGCATATCAAATTGGCTGAAGAGGAGCGCAGGCTTCTAGCTGGAGAGTACCAGAGGAATTTCCTCTGTAAAAGCTTAGGCCCCATTTTATGTACTGCCCTGTAGACAATACAGAGTGTCTTAAACTGGGCTCTCTGCGCAATGGGCAACCAGTGAAGATCTTTTTAGGGCAAGCAAGGCTGAAGCTCTGCATTGTCTGTTTAATGCAAGCTTAGCTATGATAACCTGTATCCTTTGCAGATTTTTTAACAGACAAGCTGGAGCTCCTAGGAGTAGGGCATTGCAGTAATCTAATCTACTCATAATAGTACTCCTTACCACTTGAGGTCTGGCTGAGGCTGGTAGAAACAGGAGTATTTTTCGAAGAGCTTGGAGCAGAGATAGACAAGTGCTCACTGTTTTATTCACTAGAGAGTCCAGTTGTAGATTACTGTCTAATAGTACTCCTAGATTCCGAGCTGTCTTGACAGGCAGCAGAGGATTATTAGCAGAGACTTGCCAGAAATCTGCTGGTAGGGGACGGGGAACTTTACTTGCAGCACAGCATAGTACTTCCATCTTATCACCATTGAATTGTAGTGAGTTATATCTGAGCCATCCTGCTGTTTCCCGCATGCAGCTATGGAATTTCTCCAAGGGGACTACATTGTTGCCCTCGTATGAGAAGACAAGTTGGGTGTCGTCCGCATAGTTTATAACTTCAATGCCAAAGGATTTTATAAGGGAAATAAGTGGGCACAAGTAAAGATTAAAAAGGATTGGACTGATCACCGAACCCTGCGGAACCCTGTGTTTTAGTGGGCCATTCTGAGACAGGAATGGCATCATGGTCAATGCCTGCTGCCTGTTTAGAAGATAGGACTGCAGCTAGTCCAGTGCCTTGCCCACAATACCATTCTCCTCAAGTCTCTTGATCAAGATCTTATGGTTGACCGTGTCCAGCAGCACTAAAATGGCTATTTGGCCACTGTCAGCCTGCATTCTTAGGTCATCAAGGACTGTCACCAGGGCAGTTTTGGTTCCATGTGCCGGGCGAAACCCAAATTGAACTTCATCCAGAAGATTGTTTTCTTCTGCAAATTTTGAAAGAGATTTACTCACTACTCTTTCTAAAATCTTGGTCGGGTAGGGTAGCAGGGAGATGCGTCTATAGTTAGAGGGGCACTGGGGATCTAGTGTAGCTTTCTTTAATAGAGGAGAAACAACTGCCTTTTTCCAACAGTTAGGAACTGTACCATTACTTAAGGACTGGCAGCAAATTTGGTAAAGGTACGGAAAAAGCTCAGTTCTAAAGACTTTCCACATCTTAGGTGGAAGCGGGTCCAAGGGAGAACCTGAGGTGATGCCAACTGCAATTATATTAAACTCTTCTTGTGAAGAGACCTGGAAGAGCTCCAGGGTCGTCGTATATTCCCTGCTGGGTACTACATAAGGAGTTCTGCTACTAGGTGGTAAATGTGTATCATCTTCACTATCCAACTCTACATCCCTGGGGGTATTTAGGCCAGTTAGAATTTTGTTGATTTTTTCCTCGAAGAAAACTGCCAGGTCATCACAAAGCTCTTGTTATGCTGAAATCTTGATCTTTGCACAATCAGGGTTAGACATATCTCTTAATAAGCTGAATAAGGTTTTGGACTTATTGGACGCTTGTAGGATAGTTTCCTCAAAGTATTTAGCTTTGGCCTTACCCATCATATCTTTATAAATATGTAGTAGTTTTTTAAAAACTGCTTTGTCTGTCTCTTCATATTTCCTCCTCCATTTCCTTTCTGCTTGTTTACATTTTTTCTTCATCAGCCTCAACTCCTCATTATACCAGGGGGCTGACGGCTTCTTGTTGCTTTTGACTGTCCTCAGCGGGGCCATCTGATCTAATGTGTTAGCAATTTGATCGCCTCAGATTCAAATAATTCTCATCCACTGATTTGTTAGTGTCAAAGCTACTACCATCAACAAGCCATAGAAGTTCTTTTAATTTTTAGGATTTTAGACCATTCCCTTCCCAGTCGAGTGTTGACCGGTTGGGGAGTTTGTTTATTTAGAGTGGCTAACCTTAGGGAGAAAAGGACCAAGATGTGGTCTGTCCAGCATAGAGGGAGTATCTCCTCCACAAGTACATCCGTTTCGTTTGCGAAGATTAGGTCCAGCACATGACCTCCCTGATGGGTAGGGCGCAGCACCAGCTGCTGTAGGTTAGTGTTCTCGCACGCTTGCCATAGTTCATTAAGAGCCGTCTCTAGGTTACCATTCTCCCAGAGATTAAAATCTCTGAGGATCATTAATTTAGAATGGGAGTGTGATAGATTATATATCGCATCAATCAGTTCTTGATAATGGGCGGCAACACCTTCTGGTGGTCTATAACCAAGTATACCGGAGCACAGAACGTCACTGTTATCCTTGAGTGAGAACCTGAGAAGCTCAAAACCCTGGAATTCCTCTACATCAACGGGGCAAGATTCCAAGTATCTTTATATATAATTCCTACCCCTCCACCTCTCCCACCCACCCTTGGTTTATGAAATATTTTAAAGCCCAGAGCGCAGGCCAGACCTAACTCAACTTCGTTGTCAGGTCGCGTCCAGGTTTCTGTGAGGAACAAAACATCCATGTTTTGATCTTCCAGTAGTAAGTAAGTCTCCGAGTAGTGCTTTGCAAGGGACCTTACATTAACTAACCCACAGTTAAGATCTTATAACATAACTTCTTTAGGGATATCCTTACCACAGGTCTTTCTTATACTTTCAAAAGCCATGTGCTTCTGTGCACCCATCGCAATAAGTTCATCTCTAGAGTATGTCCGATGGGCAGCAAAAGATGCAGCATGGCTGGCGCTGAGTGCGACTGGTGCGCGGACGGGCGCAGACGGGCTTTGCATTGTGTCTCCTTAAGTAGGGAGGAGTGCGGTTAACAGCTAGAGCGCTGACCAAGATGGTGTGGCTTCCGGTGACTCGCTCTTACAGGCGACTACACCAGCACACCCTGGTAGCGCTAAGAACTAATTCAATGCGCGCTAACAGTGCTAAAGTGGCTGAGGGCAAGCAGCTTTCACAAGTAAGTTACAAACACTTTTAAAATACACTCCCTATGAGTTATAAAATTGTAGGAAATTTAAAAACCAACACTTTCTAAAATCAGCAATAACTCTGATGGAAACAGTTTCTATGCTAAGCAAGGCGCAGCGGGTAATCAGATCATTGTGGTCACTCTGCTTTATTAATTGGAAACTCTCATCTGTTAACTGGTCTATTCACAGCGTACTGTGCCACGTCACAGGCCACCTTGCCTCATATATTGGTCCTTTGCATCAATCTTTGAGCACTCTATCTCATATTCACGTATTAACATACCTTAAATGTACTAAACATTGCTGAGTCATCGGCCTTGTTTTCACTGATCACTCTGACACATATTCGCAGCTCACTCTGCCAAGTTCACTAGTTTCTCACTGTCCCAATCATAGTTTGTGTTGCCCTATTTATGGTTTCCCTTGGCACATAGTCATGTGGCTCTGCTCTATTAACATGCACATTTAGAGCTAAGGGTTCCTTGTTCACAGCAGAGTCCCCATCGCTCTCTAGTTACCTGCACCACAATATTTTGCTAGGAGTTTACATGAAGTTTGAGACATTATGTACCGTTTCAGCTCACAATCTCCAGTTAGGCGACTAATGTTATCAAGTCTCCCCTTCCCTGATACTGGCACATGGATAATTAGCAGCATCAGCAGCCCAGCCCTTGACAACTCCCTCTGCCTGCGGCCCTGGGCATAGCATTCCTCCTCTAGCCTAAGAAATACCCGACTGTGCCTTTTCCTCTCACGCCCGCCTCTCCCCACAGACCACTCCTGCCATGGACAGACTCACCTGAGAGCTGAGGCCTGGCCTGGGCTGCAGCTTCAGAGGCATGTGCGTGGGCAGCAGAAGACAGGGCAGGGCAAGGCTAGCCAGGCAGGGGCTAGTAATAATTTAAGTTATGGCCTGTGATGGACGGTCCTTCTCAGTCTCTGGCATGGCTGGGTCCTGGGAGGCCTCACCTCACAAGTCACACGCACTTTTAATTTCGCTCCGTAATGCGCATGACATTTTCAACGGCATTGGTCAACAGCCCCACCCTTATGATCGCGCCGACGCGGAGACAACTGCGTGCCGCGCACCCACCATTTAATTAATGAAGAGTCTCAGAGGCCCGGCTGGGTCCCGCGCGTGCGCACCATCATGATGAGAAGGCTTGCCGGCTCTGCTGAGTGAGGGAGCCCCTAGAGCACAGGGGCCCCCCGCAACACGGGGCTGCAGGGGCCTGTGTCACACCCAGGGTCCCTAAAAAACTTGTCTTTTCGGTGAGCAATCTACAACCGAAATTCTATATATTTAATTAAGTTCTATGTTGAAACAGAAACTGTCAAAATAAAGGTTGGAGAGCAGAAATAGGGAGATGTCTTCTGCTGCTAACTAGTGCGTGTTAAAATTCTGGTACTGTTTGTGTTCTTCTGTGGGGTGTTTTTTGCTCGTATAATTAAACATTTTCTAAATAAAGGTTTTAAAAAATCTGGTGCTACATCAAGAAAGCAACCAAACGTGTTCCACGGCCAAGTTTTGAAAGTAAACAAACACGCCCTCGCAGCTGCAAACTCCCTCTGGAGTAATCACAGAGAATCCTAAAATAGGAGACCACAAGAAGGAGTCGAGCATTCCCTCAGGCATAAAACCAGCCCAAAAGATGCGCTACAAGTTTTAGTTGGAGACAACAAGCTAAAATGCAAAAGATCACTTGCAAGAACCATTAGCTTGAAGAATACTTCACTGGTCAAAAACTGATAGCATAAACAACAAATACCGGCACAGATCAGACCAAAAATGTATAGAGGATACAAGTTGTCAATAGGTAGACTTTGGAGAAACAAACACTTTCTTCTGCACTGTCAAACGTACACTTGGGCCATCTATTTCCCTATATTCCGAAAAGAAAATCAAGTATTTGCAGTTGCAAGTGAAGTAGGAAAACTCTGTCACCCTAAAAAACCCAAAAAGAACACATCTGCACACATTATCAAAAAGAGAGAGAGTGAATAAAACATGGAAACTGAAACTACCACTGTTGGCAAGACAGTGAGGTTTAAAGAATTTTACGCTGTTACTTGGTCAAAACTTGTTTAACTTGTACCAGCAAAGTGGTTTTTATTGTCAAGTCAAGTCAATAATAACTTTATTTTGGTCAATTTGACGTTACAAGTGGATCTAGAATTGCATATGAATCATTTACTTTAAAATAGATATGGATAAAAAAGAGATAAAACAAAATTAAAATACATACAGTAAAAACAGTTAAATAAAACATACAGAGGTATGAACTGGTGCAAACACCTAGTATGATCTATTCATACAGTTCCACAAGTGAAAACAATCGGTACATATAAGACAATAAATTGATCAAAGATTGGAACAATAATGGCATTTGAAAGTGCATGTACTAACTATATAAATTCTAGAAATAGATTCTCGCGAACAACAAGCCAATATAACAGTGAGTCTAAAATGTAAATAGAGTGCATCAATAGCAGTAATCTCAATTGAACAGCAATGGGAAAAGATCTTTTTAAAATTCCTCATTTCATTTATGCAGAGCTATGGACCTTGTTAATTAGGTTGATTTTAAAATTGCTCTGCGAGTACACCACATGGAGAATAGAAAACCTGCTACCGAGTATATTATCGGGATACAAGAATCGTATTTCAATATCCTGAAGGCTTCGCAACAGTGCCTGGTACCTAGGTTTCTACACATCTGTACCAGCCACCGGTTTCTCGCTTTGTGGTAACCGGGGCAGCTAAAAAACACATGGAGTTCTGATTCTGTGGGGTAGTCGCATGCCGGGCACCCCAAAATTTGCGAGTCCCCCCACATGTTTGTAAAAAAGTGGAGTGGCAAAACCCAGTGTCTGAACTGCACATAGAGCTTTCTTGCGGTTGCCGGCTTGATATCGTTCAGTGCCGGTTCTAGGCTGAACCTGTCCTTTATTTCTAGGAAGACTGCAGTAAGCTTACCCACTGGAGGGTTGCATTGGAGTTGGGCCAATTTGAACTCCCCAAGCAGTTCTTTAGCATTTTCCTGGAGGTTGAGGCACAAGCAACCTCCGGGTCACCCCAGAGGCCGACCTGTCCCAAACTCTCTAGTGTATGTCGGATATAGGAAAGCCAGGGTAATTTGCCCGCCCCCGGTAGACTCATCACCTCTTTTAATTCCTCACTGTATTCTGTAAGTTCTGGGGTAACCCACAGGTGCCGCCAAAATAGAAGGGGTCTGAGATTAGATTCATCGGCAATGGCCTTTACCCCCAAGTCCAGTCGGAGCGGCGTAAGAGGGGTTCTCCGTTGGAGGCTAAACAGTTGCCTGAGGAAGGTGTTTTCTGTCTGCGTAAGAGTCTCAGAACTGCGGTGTCCCCATAATTCTGCTCCATACAGCGCCCCTCCCCTGGCTTGGACCTTATATATTTCTATGGCAGGGCTCACAAGTTTATGGCCAGATTTTCGGAAAACCTTCATTAAGCCCCCTGATAATTGTGCCAGTTTCAGGGTTGATTTTTTAATATGGACCCCCCAGTCCATAGATTCTGTAATGGTGATTCCGAGTTAGTCAAAAGAGGATACTCTCTTTAGGGGTTTGCCATTTAAGGATGGATTCGGTTGAGTGCTTTTGCAGTGTTAAATGCCATGAATCTGATTTTTTGAAGATTAATTTCAAGCCCTCTTTCCCTGCAAAATGCATCAAATCTATTTAGTACCCTCTTAATCCCCATGGGTGAATTAGATACTAATAAAGTGTCGTCGGCAAACATCATAGCTGGAATTTTGCTTGATGCCAACTTAGGAACAACCAGATCTTTCTCGCTTAGCAGAAAGTCAACTAGCCCATTTATGTAGAGGCTAAAAAGGGTCGGAGCGATCACACATCCCTGGCGAACGCCTCTATTTACCGGAATAGGGGCCGTAAGATTTCTTTCCTTGCCATATCTAATTTGGGGATAGTTTCCCTCGTGAAACCGCTTCATGACTTGGCACAAGTTGGGCGGACCCCCATCTCATGAAGAACTGCCCACAGCTTCTCCCTTGGAACCAGGTCGAACGCAGACTTCAGGTCTACAAAAATTAGGTAGAGGCTGCCAGCCTCCAAACACACGATCTTCCAATGTAAAATTTGCAGCCTGAGGATTTGATCCAGTGCGGACATTTTTTCTCTGAACCCTGCCTGTATGCTCCTCCATCCAGCTCAGTTCTTATTGTATAAGTGAGGTGGTATTTTTTTTTGTTGCAGATTTATATAGCGCAAACTCGACTTACACAAGAACACATTCATTTGCACGTTCTGTTGGATAGTGGGGTGCGTGCTGGTGTGTACGTGTTTGTGGAAGATAGAATCGTAGGTGAAGAAGGATGTCTTCCCCTTGAAGAAAAAGGGGCAGGTGTGATGTTGAAGGAGGGGAGAGGTGTGCCTTATATTGAAGGAGGAAGAGAGTAATGCCTTCTTCATTGTGATAAGGGGTGAGTCCGCGTTCGTCTGGGAAAGTTTTTGGGAAGAAACAGTAAAGTTTTACTTCCCCAAAAAATAGGGCGAGGGGTGCCGTTCGCATTAAATGAGACAATGCGTGGCCCAGGGAGGAAGCGGTGCTTTCTTAAAAAAGAGTTGCGGAGTGTTAAAAGTTAATGTTTATTTACTCTCAATCTAAACTAGCTGCCAAATATGTCCAAGCTGAAGGAATGTCCAGCCTGGTCACCCCGCCTTCTCCAGGACTCGCAGCCAGTTCTCCCTGGTCTGCATACACAGATGCAGGCAGGTGAAGCGAGCTCACTCCCAGCTCCCCCGCCTGCAGTCAGTCTGAGCGGTCAGTGCCGGCCCGGGGCAGCACCTTGCCCTGCCACCCAGGAAGCACCCAAGAGTTTTCAACCAGGGGTGCGGGCTGCAGGCTGAAACCAGCACACAAGCAACATCAAAGAGGGTGCGTTTCAAACTATCTCAACTGGCTTTGTATTTTTTTCCATATTGCTTATCATTCACCTCGAGGCTACTAGCTTGGTTGCCATTGAATCAAAAGAGTTCTTTTTCACACATAAAAAGTAAATAAAATGCGTGATGAAAGCCACAATAAGTTTTGGAATTTAAACCTCTTGAAATGCAAATCAGGCATTTATGAGGTGCCGGATTGCTTTTAAAAGAATAGTTGTGTAAGGCTCTTTCAATCAGCCACTGTTTCTCCTGGCATTTCACTGCTGCTGCCCAAGTGCCTCTCCAGTGCGTCATGAGTGGGCTGATTACACAAAAGCTAAAATGGAGCAGCGAGAAACCCTTTGTGTTCAGCCCACTGGTCGGAGTGACCTTTAGAAGGTCTGCAAGTGGAGGACACTGCCCGAAGGAAGGTGGAAGGCACGGCCGGTGCTCACACTTAAAATGAAGATGTGCTCCGTGCTCCTGTTCCGGTTAGGCTGGTCTGAGGGACAGTGCTTGTAATGAGCTGAATACTATTTGTTCATGCGCATGTTCTCATTCTCTCATGCACGCTATTTTTTATACAAGATCCTGTTCCAGTTCTTGCATGCGCGCTGGTTCTATTGCATGCACACATTGTGTGTTATGTTACATTATTTTTATTCACTTAAACTTGCATTCTCGTGCATACCAACTCCTCGTTGAACTGCGAATGCGGCAACTGACATTGACAACTCGTACTTCAAAGAGGAAGGATGCACTCCAGTGGTGTTCGCTGTTTAAGCTGAATAAAGCTTCTTCAAGTTTCCTCAAGACGCTTCTGTTTCTTTTATGGATAATTATCTCACCTCATTTCAGTGCTTCATTAGTAAAAACACATAAGGTCAGGGCCCCAAAGACTTCTGTAGGACCCCCACAGTGGTGGTGTCAAATTTCAGAGTAGCAAAACACCAAGGCTGCCTGGTCCTGATTCCCTTCTTGACCCTTTTTTCCACCGCCCTTCACAATAGCGCATTGCAAAAATATTGTGTCCTAAGCATCACTTACAAATGTTTTGTCCAATGGTGTTAACAATATAAGATCCACACCCAATGGGACAGCATTTTCATAAACAGTATTTAGGACACAATGTTTATGTCAGACTGTATTAATGTATGGATATTGTGATGTACAAAGGGTGGTGTTAGGTTCAAAGTCAAGCACTTGGGCAGAGAATGCTCAAGGTAAGCACCTGATGGCTGCCATCTGAGGCCATCAGACACACAAGGGATGCTGGGTTATCTAAACTGGAGTACCAGTGGGTGCAACTAGACCCCACAGAGTACCGAGGCAATGTGGGGATGCTTAGACCTAACGCAAGGGTTTGCAACAGTTTTCTCCATCACATGTCTGTAGGCCTCACCTAGAGCAGTGAGGCCACCTCTGATGGTCTCAAATGGAGAACAGGTTCCAGCTCTGTTTCCCATCTAGGATGTTATCCAGGCTGAGACCTGGAGCCCAGACCTGCAGTACACGGTCAGTTTTGGAGCCTCCCTGGAATGCTGTGTGCAGTTGACAACATCTGTCATATTGTGTTCATTTCTGGATCCCAGACCTGAAGTATTGTGTCCTGTTTGGGAAGCAGCAACCTGAGGAATATGACAAGCTCCGGACATCTCCCCTGGGGTACCATGTGCAGTTGTAGATGCAACATCTGGAATAGGGTTCTCATTTTTGGGGTCTTGACTAAACTATTGTGTCCAGTACTGGATGCAAGATTTCTAGTTCTGTGTCCATTCCTGGAGGTTTTAGCTTGCACATTGTGTGCAGCTGTGGGAGAAACATGTGGGGTATTGTCTACCTTTCTGAAAGAGACATGGGCCCTGATTACTAGTTGCATGGCTCCTTAGGGGCGCAAACTGCACATGTAAAATGTACGTTACTGTGTAAGAACACCCGTCCAATTCTGTTCAAGTATGGAAATCCCATAGTATGGGGAATAACCCTGTGGGCCAAATGTACTTGTCATAATACTAGAGAGAATTTTCAATTAACACATGCATGTACCCATGCTCTAAGCTCTGTGTTTGGTGGGGGGAGGGATAGGGGTGCGGAGTAGGGGGGTAAATAAAAAACTTCTTTCTGGCAGGGGCAGCACCGTTTTTGCCCTTTTCCAGCAATGCAAATCAGAAGGGATGATCGGCCGCTGCAGACAAAGCTTCTTGGCATATTTCTGGGTGGATTCCTGGCAGGTGAAATCAAGTCCGGTGTTGCTAAGTAAACTGGGTGTGGGAACCTCGACCCCTTCTGGATTAGGCGGAGTGGAATTTGGGGAATTTGTACCTACTTAAGGAATAGACAAAACTAGCTTTATTGCCATTTGTGGAAGAGGCATGTGAGGTATGGTGCCCAGTTTTGAAGAGTGCTAAAGAGGTTAGTTTCCCATACTGGACAAAGCTTACTGTTATTGTCAGATTCTGTTTGAAAATCCCTTTGTCTGCCTTTGGCTTGGCCTCGTGTCTTTCATCAAAAGACTGCCACGCACAAAAGTTTTAAGCCATGCTTCATTTAACATGGGCAATTCGTCGTCATACAAAACGCCAATGGGATTTTCGCTTTCTCCCACTGGTTTCTGACAAGCAGCTTACTGTAGCCTGCCTCCCCGAAGGACCTCCGCTCACCTCGCTTTTTCTTGGGACGGAGAGCCGCACCTCCACTTTCATGTTGGCGCAGCTCATCTTCGTCCTCGCTGCTTTCTTTCCACCTCTGACTCCTCAACTTCCGTCTCCTGGCCCGAGACCCGCAGCTTCGGTAGAAGGCACAGGCCAGTGGCAGAGACCGCAGCTGGCAATTCCATTTTGCTTTGGTCCCAACCAATGTCCGACATCATGGACCCAAGGGCCCCGGCCTGCACGTGTAGTTTACACTGTGCATGACAATTCAGTCACACCAGCGCAGCTCTGCCCCACCCTGAGCCAGAAGCATGCCCGCAGAATAAATGCATCATAAAATTAGTGAAAAGCGACGATCGTCGAGCATAACTTTCAAATTAGGTCCGAAAGACAGACACTTACAATGTAAGTACACTGTGCGCTGAGTGGGCCCCTGGAGCTCGGAGGTCCCCTGCGGGGCCCTTTGTTACGCCCCCAGGTGCAGAGGCAAAGTGATTCCTTCATTTGCATTGGGCCACACAAACATGCAAATAAGGGAACACACTCTAATGATAAAGCTGGTGCAATATGTGCGCCAGCACTCTCTTTATTACAGAAGGGGACACGCAAGCGTGTGCTGCCCCTTTTGTAATATCATTGTGCCCAGGGTGCTCAAACCGGGCGCCCCTGAGACACAATGTATTATGCGGGCCCAGGAGGTTATGTGTGAGCTTAGAGGGCTACAATTAAAATCTCCCACTCTCCACCAAATGACCTGCAGGTCAAAAAGCAAATTAACTCTAGCTTTGAGGTTCTCAAAATGGAAAATTGGGATAAAGGGGAGAATAAAAATTCTCTGAAGATAAGTTACTTTTTTTTTTTCCCAATGTCCATCTCCTCTACTTGTGCAAATTGATGAACTGTTTAATTTCACCTGGAGAATCAAAAGGTATAGATTGGTCTTTATATGTAATCTTGAACATTTGCATTTTCCCACCTACACCAAGTATGTGGTAATTCATTCGCAAAAAGGAAAGGAAAGAGCCCCAAAGGGACCCCTTTGTCCTTTGTCAATGGTAGCGAAAAAGTTTTTTCAGAGCAGGCAGTGATTCTGTGGACCACCGCCTGCTCTTTAAAAATGAAAAGAACACTTTAAATTTTTCCTTTTAAAATGCAGCCCGCCCTCCTCTAAGGAAAACTGTCTGCATTTAAAAAAAAAAAAAATGATTGCTTTTTTTAGGTTTAAATCTGTTTTTTATTAGAGAAAACAAAGTATCGGAGTGGCATCAGCAGCTATCGCCTACAACCCTGCGGGCCGGTGGATCACTGCGCTTGTAGGTCAGCTCATCAAGGCCTCATCTAGCTCCCCGTGGTCGGCCCCCCTTTACACACAGCATGTCGCCTACAACCCCGTGGGGCCGGCCGCGTTTTAAACTGAACGGGACAGGAGGACCCCCGGGGTCTCTGAGGGGCAGTGTTGACCATTCTCCACCATATGTAGCCCAGCTGGGCCGGGCCATTGAGGAACCACTCCGCACTGCGCATGTCAGATAGGGGTCCTCCCCTAATGAGGCTAATACTCCGCGCTAGGCGTAAGGCTCTACGACCATGATCTACCCGTTAGGGCGTTATCCACCTCGATACTTCAAGAAAACAAAGAAAAAGATAAACTCAATCCGCCCCCCTAAACTCTCCCCCTCCCCTGCCCAGATACCCCAACCCCCAGAGTCCCCAACCCCCTACCCCCAACCCCCCCCCCTTCCCGTTGTCCAGTGCGCGTCATTGGATATTCCTGGGGATTTCGAACAGTCGTTCTCAGGTGTTGCGTGGCAAACACAATCAAGGGGCGCCCTCCCCCTGCACGGTAAGCCGCAGAAGTCGAAGATATTGTGGGCAGGTCAGTTCTCTTAATTCCGTGACCAGTAAAGACTGGAACGGCTGCCATATGTCCGCGAACCGTTCCGCCTCGCCCGCCACTGCCAACGACATCTTCTCCATTCCCAGTACATGCCACAATCTATGGAGCCAGCCCGTAACCGTGGGAAGTGTAGCGGTGCGCCAATGTGCCAGGATGTTCTGGGGGGCTGACCCTAAGGTAATGGCTATCTGTCTCCCTCTGCGTGATTTTAAGGGGTACATCAACTTATTCGGGAGGCTTAGCAAGATATAGACCGGCAGGCGCGGCAGCTCGGTGTCAAAGTGGGAATCTACGTTGTCTAACACCTCCTTCCAATAGGCGTCCAAGAGCGGGCAGTCCCACAGGAGATGTGAAAGCGTGCCCACCTTCCCACTGCCCCTCCAGCAAGTGTCCTCTTTACTATGGTCCATGGCGTGTATGCGTTCTGGGGTATAGCACCAATAGGTCGAGATTTTAGTGAGGGTCTCAGTGAGGCCTGTGTGGTATGCCGAGTGCCTGGCCCTATAAGATATCTGTTCCCATTCTTCCTGACTTAAGGCTCTGCCCAGTTCCTTCTCCCAGCGCTCCCTCCCCGGGTTATAAAAGAGTGACGAGGGTAGTTGGAGAAACTGATAGAGGTCGCTTATGAGCTTAGCGTCCAACGTCCTCGTCAGAAGCCAGCGTTCGTAAGGGAGGAGCCGTCTGTCTGCAGTCTCTCGTACCTGAGGATGCAGAGCCCAATGGCGCACCTGCGTGTAACGCATCCTCTCAGTTTCTTGGAGTGAGTATTCTTGCCGGAAGCACTGAAAGGGAATGACCCCTTCCGAGTCGTACAGGTGACACAGCGCCCGGCATCCCGCCGTACGCCAGTGTGTGAACGCCCCCAGTTCCATCCCCGGGGTAAAGTCAGGGTTATCCACTAAGGGTGTCAGTGGCAAAGGAAAGGTCGTTAGGCCGAGCGCTATGTTGGTGGCGTCCCATACCCTTATAGGGACTCTGGTGATATAGGAGGCATATAGATTCGCGGGGCGGTGAGCCCTACGTAGAAACGGCACTTCCTGCAGGGGCCTGCCCGCAACCGCTTGATCCTGGAAGAGCCAGTGTTTGTCGGACTCCCACCGGCTCCATTCCACTAGATAACGCAACTGCGTCGCCTGAAAGTATTTGCGGAGATCCGGTATGCCCAGTCCTCCCGCCTCCGGTGCCAGCATGGAGAGCGCTCTCCTCATCCGGGGCTTCTTGCCCTGCCATATAAAGCGTGCTAGGTCAGACTGTGTTTTCTGGATCCAACCGACCGGCGGCTGTAGCGGCAGCGCTCGAAACAGATACAAAATCTGAGGGAGAATCATCATCTTGACTGCCGCCACTCTACCCAGCAGCGAGAGGGTGTTGCGATCCCACCGAGTCAATTCCCCCTTTATCTTCTTGCCCAAGGCGGTATAGTTCGCCGCAACCATAGCGGGCAAAGTGGGGGCCAGCATAATTCCCAAGTAGGGCACTCGATCTGACGACCAGACTATCGGTACTCGGTGTTGTAGAAGGGTTCTGGTCGTCGGTGAGAGAGAGAGGTCCAGGGCTACAGATTTGCTCACGTTCATCTTGAATCCCGCGACCTCTGTGAAGGAGGTTAGCTCCGCAATGCACGCCGGCAAGGCCCGCATCGGGTCTTCCAGTGAGAGTATGACGTCATCAGCGTATAAGCTGACGGTGTGGTAAAAACCGCCAAATTTCACCCCTCTCACTGCCAAGTTGCTACGGATCCTGTGCGCGAAGGGCTCCATGTAAAGAGCAAAAAGTAAAGGCGACAGCGGGCATCCTTGCCTCGTGCCTCTTTCAATGTTAAAACTTTTAGAGCTGTACCCGTTCACTCGCACCACCGCAGTTGGGGACCGGTAGCAGTTGAATATCATGCAGCGGAATTTGTCCCCCAACCCCAATTTCACTAGTACCTGTTCTAGATAAGGCCAGTGGACGCGGTCTAACGCCTTCTCCGCGTCCACCGCTAGTAACATTCTCTCCCCTGGGATCCGTGATGCCTTTTCTATGAGATGAGTAATCCGTTTAGTGTTGTCCACCGTCTGCCTTCCTGGGACAAACCCCGCTTGATCCGGGTCAAGAAGTCCCGGTAGATGTGGAGCCAGGCGCGCTGCCAGGATCCCAGTGTATAATTTGAGATCTATATTTAAAAGAGATATCGGCCTGTAAGAGCCGCACTGCGATCTATCTTTCCCCGGCTTGGGGAGAACCACGAGGGACGCCTGTAACAAGTCCGGTGGAATGGCCCCTGGTTCAGCGAAGGTGTTGAAAAGGCGCGTGAGAACCGGTGCTAATGTCGTACAGAACGTTTTGTAAAACAGGGACGTATAGCCATCTGGGCCTGGGGATTTACCATGCTTAAGACGAGCAATGGCCGATACAACTTCGTCGACCCGTATCTCCTTGTCTAGGGTCTCTGCCTGTGAGAGTGTCAGGGATGGCAGGGAGACCGAATCCAGATACCCCTTTGTCGCGAGTGTGTCCGGGGGTTCCCCGGCGTAAAGGTCGGCATAGTACCTGCGGAAGAGCTCTGCAATATCAGCTTCCTCCGAGACTTTCGAGCCCGTTGGGCTGGAGATCTCTTTCACCATCTGCTTCTGTCGTACCACCCGGAGTTTACTTGCCAGTAGCCTACCGCACTTGTCCCCCCCCGGGTAATAGGCGTGCTTTAAGTGCAACGCCGCATACTCCGCTCGGTCCATATCTAACGCCGTCAGTAGCTTTCTCGCCTCCTTGAGCCGCTGCCAAACCCGGGGGGCCCCAGTCCTACAGTGCATTTGCTCCAGTTCACGGACCCTCTGAGTGAGTTCCTCCCGCTTCTGCCGCCGGGCCGCATTATCCGCGGAGGAGATAGCGATAAATTCTCCTTGCAGGACCGCTTTCAATGCAGCCCATTGGGTCACTCTGGAGGTGTCAGAACCGTCATTGTGGGAAAGATATTCCCGGATCGCAGCCGTGACCTGCGTGACCACCTCCTTCCTATAGAGCAAGGAGTCCCGGAGACGCCAGACCCGGGGGGAGCGAGAAGCCGGCGGCAAGCTAAACGTAGCCATGACGGGGGCGTGGTCCGACATGGATATCACCCCCAGCTCCGCCGCCGTTGCTAAAGAGTGCACTGGCCCCGTGACCAGAAAGTGGTCCAACCACGCGTAAGTTTTGTGTGCGTGCGAGTAATAGGAGTAGTCTCTGTCAGTAGGGTGCAAGCAGCGCCAGAGGTCATGTAGATCCATCTCTGCCAGCTGGGCCTTGCACCCGGCCGAGAACTCCCCAACCTGCGGGGAGCGGTGCGCGGACCTGTCAAGCGCCGAGTCAAAGACCATGTTGTAATCGCCGCCGACAATGATATGCCTGTCTGGCGTAGCCATGACCTCCCCCACTGCTGAGCTAAGGAAGGATTCCTGCCTGTCGTTCAGGGCTATAGAGAGACCCTATTGTGAAGGAGAGGCCCGCCACTCTGAACCTGTAAGCTAAGAGCCTTCCCTTCTGTTCCGCTTGTTTGTTGAGGATTTCTCCTCGAAAGTGTCGGGCTACTAGGATCGCTACCCCCGCTGTTTTCGTGTTGCAGGACGAGAAGAACTGTGTTGGGAATGAGTGTGAGCGTAATCGAAGGCAGTCCCGGGGTAAGAGGTGCGTCTCCTGAAGAAGACAGATATCCGCCCGGGTGTTCTCTAAAAGAAATAGGACAGCCCGCCGTTTAACCGGGTTATTACGGCCCCTGACGTTCAGCGTCACAATGTTAAGAGTTGTGGCTATCGCGGGAGGAGACAGATGTAGCCGCGTTTCTTTTCAACTGACCCCCGACTCGTGCCCCAAGCGCTGCAGCTGCGGCAGGGACCCTGTTCACGCACCGGACAACCCCCCTCTCGCCTCGATCCCCCACCCTCTGTCCCATCGGACCCCCTTCCTCCTATCATCCCCACCCCTCTCCTCCCCCCCAACTACCCCTCCAACCACCACCAACCCTTCCCCTGGCAACGGGCCAATAACTCTGGGCAACTCCTCCCTGGTCTCCTCCTCCCACTCCCCCAACCCCTGGTCATCATAGTCCAAGTCAAGTCCCATCAGGAACCAGTCTTTGGTAGGATACTCAAGTGGACGTCCAGCCACCGGTCTCTCCCCGCTCGCCCCCCCCTCCCCCAGCCCCCAAACCTGCAAGTGGAAGTTGGCAAAAGTGATCTCCCCCGGAGTGATTTTATGCAGTCAGTGCCACCGCGTTGGCGCCGGTGTTCTTGGCCACCTCCATCACTGCGCTTTCCATGCTGGCCCTGATGGTGGGCGAGTCCGGTCTCCCGGAGCGCTCATGGGGTCGCCGCCTGGATACCCGCTGCCATCCATCCCCCCCAGAGCGCCCCCGTCGTTGCGCTGTCATATCAACCTCCACTGCGGTAATGCCCAGAACTCCACACGTCTCCTGCAGGGAGCGGAGTTGGTGCATAGTGCCATTCCACCTGAATATTAGTCGAAAAGGGTGTCCCCAGGCGTACGGTGTGCCATGCTCTCTTAGAAAGTTAGTAGCAATTTTGAAAGTTTTTCTCTTTTGAAGTGTGATGGCGGATAAGTCTTGGTAGAGGGCCACCGGGTGGCCCCGGAAAGTCAAGGACTGTTGCTTCCGCGCCTCTGCCAGGATGCGCTCTTTAAGGGGGAAGTCCGGGAGAAAGGCCAAGATGTCCGGGGGCGGCGCCGATGATCTCCGCGGCAGCCCCACCCTATGCGTCCTGTCGATTCTGATGGGGAAGTCCTCCGCCTCTCCCAGAACCTCCCAAAACAGCTCCCGCAGATATCCCGCAGTGTCTGCCCCTTCTTCTTTCGACGGAACTCCCCGAACCCTTACATTGTTCCGCCGAGATCTATTTTCGAGGTTTTCGGCATGTGCCTGGAGGTCAATCTTCTGGTCCCGGAGGCGCAGCACCTCTTGTTGTAGTAGTTCGAACTCCTCGTCTCGCCTCTGGCCAGCATCCTCCACTGTAGCCACACGTTCCCCCAGGCCATCCACCTCTTGGCGCATCTCCAGTACCTCGCTGGCCACCTCATTTTTCAGGGTTTGGAAGTCGTCCCTGAGGGAGCTAAAGAGGGATTCCATAAAGGACCTTGTGATTGGAGGCTCGCCACCAGCAACCCCCCCAGTGCCTCCAGAGGAGCCAGGTGACTGGTGCCCCCTCTCCATTCTCTGCTGATTTTTGCTGAGGAGCTCGGGGAGTGTGCGCTCCCCCTTCTTCCCACCCTTGTTGCCTGCCATGGCTGGTGGGACGTGAGGCCTCTCGACCGGTCCGCTCCGCTCACCACCCGTGAAGGCCCCCAGCCCTCAGCGCTGCCTCCAGGTGCCCCCGGCCAAGTCCACGTGTTCACCCCTTCACGGAGACTTCTAACTGCACCAGTGCCAGCGATCGCTAGGCCCTCGAGTCCCTCCACGTGCCGGCGATCTGGCCCTCCGCTCTCTCCGGCGCCGCTGCATCCAAGGTCCTGTGCTCCGTTCCTGCCCTGCTGCGGGTAGCGTTGGACCCCTCGTGGGTCCTCCCCCGCAGCGCTATCCGCTCGCTGACGGGCTCAGCGCTTTCGTCTGGTGCGGTCTCGGTCCCCGCCACTCCCCGGTGCTATGAGCCGAGCTCCACCATTGCCAGTCCTCCAGGATAAGTAGGCGGGGGGGTCTCGCTGTCTCACCCCTGTTAGTCGCTTGGGGGTAGCCCTCCGTTCCTCCTCCGCTCCCGGGCAGGCTGCGATCGGCGAGCCCCTGGCGCCGGTGTTTCACTGCGCGGCCCCCCCCTCGAGGGATCTCTCCTCACCTCCTCCGGGCTGCCGGCGCTGTCTCGGCGCTGCTTCGTGGAGCCAGGTCCGTCTCTGAGCACCAGCAGTCCCTCGCCAGAGACCCGAGGCTCACTCCAGGCCGCCGCACTGATAGCCGTTCGCCCCCTCCGGTTCCGTGTGGGCCGCCTCGCCCTTGTATGAAGCTGGTCGGCGCTGCTCCTTCCGTCTGCCATCCTTCGCTGCCACTGCTCTGCCCTCCTGCCTCGTGGCTCCTCGCTGCCGCTCTCAGGGCACCGTGCGCTGGCAGAGCTCCACGTGTCTCCGGGGCCGACTCGGACGTGCGCTGTGGGACAGCCCGCGCCTCGGGGCCAAACAGCACCCCCAGCCGCTTCCCACTGGCCGTTCTTCCATCCGGTCCAGCCCTCGCTCACCGCCGGGCGTCTCCGGCTGCTTTGTTGCGAGGCGGCAGGCCGCTCCCTCAGTGCCGGGCACTTGCGTAAGATTCAGCCCAGGCACGTGGTCTCTCGGCCCGGCTCCTCGCTCCTCCTCCCGGCCGCGTCGTCAATCTCGATGGCCGCCGGGTCACACCGGCGCTCCTCGGGACCCCCGGGTTCCGCACGGCTGCAGCCAGCACTCCACAGCCGTGGTCTCCTGTTCCCCTGCAGATCAGGGGGAGATTCTGCGTCAAACACCGGTCTAGGGGCTGAGAGGCCTAGGAGCTCGCGGGGAAGACGTCCGTTCACCTCGCCATCTTGGCCACGCCCCCAGTTACTTTTTTTACAGTGGTTTGGGTTGGTACATATTTCTCTCTCTCTTATGAATAGTATGGGAACAGAACATGGTGAAGGACCAGCACACATGATTAAGCAGAGGAACATGTATATCTTTACAACACAATCCCAATTCCCATATAACTCCCCTAAAGCTTTGAGCACGCAGCGCTGAATGGACATCACCCATTAAAGGTCCAAGGTTCAAATTGGAATGGTCAGTAAATTGGGGCAAAGATACATTGGATGCATGAGGGAGTTATGGAAACAAAACAAAGGTTATGGGAACTCAATAACTGTGAGCAAACTGAATGTACGGGAGTCAAACAACCAAGAAAACTTGCACCAGCTGAGTTGCTGCTTGAATTGTCTTGGATGCAGTCTTTCTGTTGTTTTGTTGAGTTCACTCCCTGATAGCTTGGCACAAAAGCAGCCAGGCTTAACTTAGAGGCACTCTGTTAAGTATTTATGCAGCACTCACACAGTAATAAAATGAAAACACAAAACAAGAGATAGTTCACACCAATTTAGTATAAATAGCACCAAGAAGAAGATAGGGATGAGTGTGGGTATCTGGTTGCACTAGACCGAGACAAATTTACAAGTTTAGGCCTACCTCAATGGAGAATAGAGGGACCAAATTAGTCACACTGAAAAAGAACCTTTTTCAAAGTCTGGTGCACGGACTTTAAAACTTCAGAATTTCAACTGGTGCCTGCCAAGAGTGCAAGACCTGATTAGGAACCTCTTGGGCATCAGGAACTCTTTCCAGCGGAGACCACAGGGCACAGGAGGGTCCAGTCGAAGGTCCAGGCAGGACAGGTTGCTGGTTCAGAGAGGGCTAGCTGCAGCAAGCCAACTAGGCAGTTGCAAGGAGGCCCCTCGGACGTATTGTGTCCCTGTAGCTCAGAACAGGAGGTCAGTAACTGCCCCCTAGAGTCACTCAGGCTGGCCTAGGATGAATGGAGCAGGTCTAGTCTTCCTTCTCAGAAAGCAGGGCAGTACTCCGGGGAACAAGATAGTCCTCAAGCAGCAAAGGAGTCCTCTGTCGGTCGGAGCCTTCTGAGCCGCATTGTAATCAGCCCCTGATTGTGCATCATCGTCTCCTTCTATGGATTCTCTCTGTAAAACTGCAGACTTGAAGGTTTTCATATCTTTTTTAGATTAAAATGAACTCAGTAAAACAAGAAAAAGACTTTTGCTTTTTAGTCCCTTTTGGATTCATTTTAATTTTTTTGACCATGCTTCCTAGTTATACTAAAGCAAACACAAGGAGATGATTGATGGAGCGCCAAAACTTTTCAGACACTGAGCCCCAGTCACAGATCTGGGTTGAATCCATCATCGTTCTTTAGCTCACTTCGCCACCCCAGTTCTGACCCAGCTATGTGCAAATCAGTCTTGAACCTGTGCCTCACGGGATTGTCCAGCCCGAACTGCTAAGCGGGGTCTTCCTTGGACCGGAAACAAGCATCATGGGACCAGTTTCAGGGTAACACCCCTCATCAGCCAGGCTAGCTTAAATCCAAAGACAAAGTGAGCAAGGGACCCAAGTCTGGGCATACCCTGCCAATTTAAGGCAAACAAAGCATACACGTTTTAGACACTCACACCCAGTCACGTCCTTTTTTGCCAAGCTCTTTCATTTATCAATACGCATGGAAAAATATACTTAAATAGTCATTAGTGTTATTGCTCTATCATTCCAGGTATGATGTAATGTTTGTGTTTCTCTTTATCTAAATCCATTGCATTACAAATATTTGTAAATTTATGTATCTCAGTGCACATTCTTCCTTTATTAATATGTGCTGCAATTAGCATTAATTGGGCATGTACAATTTACTTTAATATAGTTTGATACCAAATAAATTATTTGAATACATTTATTACAGTGATTTATAACATGTGATTAAATTTAGTGATGGTGCAATATAATTAAAATGCTAACTCTTGCATTATACATCATAAATTACAAGGTCTGTCATTTTAAAAATAATTAGAAAAGTATATATTAACATCCATTAGATATGAATTATGCGGAGATGAATCTGTATCTTGCTTTCTGGCAGATTGGTATGTGTGAGCTGAGGCGCAAATATTCTTACTGAAGGCCATCTGCTCCGCAGAGACAACAGGTTACTAGGACTACCATAAATAAGACAGAAAACAAATTTCCCGAAACACAGAACAACAGACTCATTGTTCAGATAATGTATGCGACCCAGAAGCCATTAATAAGAAATTAAGATGGGCACTTTTGGTGAAAATACAATTTAGCTGAGGGGCTAGAAGGGGTTGCTGGTTAACAAAGACTAGTTCCATCATTCAGTGCAATGAAGTACTGAAACATCATCACATGGTTCAAATTATTTTTAATATCTTCCTTATTCCTCACAAATTATGTAAACTAGATTAGAATATAACGATTTTACCAAAGTCTTTAAAATGTATAATGTGGATTTCTTGTGTATACCTTTCATACTGAAAGAAATTTCGGAACTCATTAACACAACAAATAATTCTGTAGTCACACAGAAGTGATCTTTGCCTGGACCACACCATCCTCATGTAATGCATAGGCGGTCCTTGGGCTACGCTCCATTAGATTTCCACTCTCAAATTGGTAAATTGCTTTGAGCCTGTGTTTGGCCAGAGAGGATCTAGGGTTTCTAAAAACTGGGTCGTATTTTGCAAAGGTGCATACATCGTATAACTATTACTGCTATTAGACTTGTTAGCTTCATTCATTATGGTGAACCATCCAACCATCTTCATTGAGACAGTGAATTTAGGGAGATTACATCCATTTTTGTAAAACTACTCTTCGGAGTACAGTCAAGGAACTATTCCAGTATTATGAAAACAACTGCAGAGTCTCTTCATAAAACACAATATCCCCTCTCCTTTTTAATATCTACATCAGACCACAATTGGGCAAAAGAGTATGAAATAGAATATAATTTTTGAGAAATAACCAAACAACACTCAGATTTTGTTGAGAATCAATGGATCATGCTCTCAATGAGACAACTTGGGTTTGTTACAAATAAATCACCTTTTTTTCTGTATTTCCCACAACTACTGAATCTACAGACATCAATGAATCAGTAATGCTGGTATGGAGAGATTACTCCCTAGTATGTGTGAATGGGCAATAACATGCAGGAATAGGTATTTCCACACTTGTCTGCACATATTTTTCTACATGTTCATGTTTTCAGCAGATGAAGTGTTCAGGTGAAAAACATGGATTCACAAATTACTTGAAATCCCAATGGAGTCAGTAATAACTGTTACCAGCCTCACTGGAAATAATGGATCCTTAGTGGGACATAAGAAGAACGTTGAGGACTGTAGAAATGCAAGCTGGCACCAACTGAATGTAGCCAAATTGAATTTGATATGTGCTAGCAAAACCTAGGATTCCTGAGCTTTTTGCCAAGGTTTCTTTGTACAGACCCTAGTACCACGCTAAAGGTAAATGATATAGAGGTTATATTCAATAGGGGGCTAACTGTTATCATTAGGCCAAACTGAGGAGGTGATCAACTTTATAGAAGGGCTCTTCAAATGTATTGTGGTTGGAGTTATGGCTAATTCATGCTTTTACATGCCAAAAGCCTGCTGACCAAGTTGTCTAAGAGCCCCTCTCTAGATTACAGGTATCCCAGAAAGATCAAAGAAGATAAATAATCAACATCTCTAGACACAATCATGTGTTTAATCTAATCAAGAATTCCACTTGCTAGAAGTTAAATAGTGGGTGCACTTTGAAACAGTGGTTCTTGAACTTTTTAGACTCTCAATCTACTTTTTGGAACAAGAACTCTTGCTTCCCATCTACCTTTAATGGACATGAGGTGGGCGATTTTTGAAGGTAAATAAAGTATTTTCTGACGGCGCATTGTCAATAACAGACAGCACATTTTTCATTGAAATGGCAAATAAATTTGCACCGCCAGACAGTTTTACTGATACAACTAGTTAGCAAACAAATGATAATGTGTGGAAATCAGTTTTATATGAATAATCATCATTTGTGCATCCACGTCTAAGTAAGTGTCTTGATTTGTTTTCATTCTATTAATATCTTCATTTCCAGCACACTTCGGAAGTGATTAAAATAAGGGCTTCAGTTTTGCTTTCCTACCTGCTGGATGCATACTGTTCCTCTACAGGTATTTACATTTTTTTGTTTACTGCAAAAAACAACATCATAGGTTGGAACATAATTACCTTTAAAAACTCCACTTTGCCCTCAGAGAGAAAAGCAGAAATCAATTTCCATGTTAAAAGAATAAAGCAGTCTGAAATGTAACCTCTGTCTTTAACCCCTTCAGTGCCCCGCCCTTTCCCCCTCCTGTGCCGGCCGTTACATTAGCGGGCGGGGTTCATGACGAGACTATCTCGTCATGGGCACAGAAGAGGTTAAATCACTGACAAATGTGACAAGTTAGACACAGAATTAAAAAGCATCTTCATTTATTGCTCTGCCTTGTGCAACCTAGCAAAAATCAGCTCAGGACCCACTAGTGGGTCACTACCCACAGTTTTGGAAACACTGCTTTAAAGTATTTTGTATTGTTCATAAATTAATATCTGGAAGTGGGCTTGTATACTTGAAGAAAAGTCAAAGCTATCTAGCTTGAAGAAGATGTTGGGAGTCAGTCAACTAACAAGTGTCTAGCTTCTTGGACAAGTCACTGCTTGAGAACTGCAGACAGGATTTTATATTGTCTGGCTTCCAGATTATTGAAGTTCTTCAAGAGAATATATGATATGAGGAGGACCACCCACACTTCAAGACTTCATTAAAAACTCAGGGCCCTAATCACAGATGTGTACATGTGTTGTCTTCCTACGTGTAAATTTACTCTTACACATTTGAGTAACTTTACTACTTTGGGAATTAGTCTTTCAAAGTTGAATCTGTCTAAAATAAACAGCTCCTCACTGTGATAGAGAACTAATGACACTTGATGGAGCAGTTATCTGGACCAATATGTCATCTCCCCATGTCATTTACATACATTCTATTGATTTTGAAACTAGAGTAGGAATGCTTGCTCATTGCGAAAACAAATTTGGAGCTATAGCTCTTAGAGGTCTCCTTATTTGCACTCCGGCCTTTACAATATGGCACATATTCAAATACCACTACGTAAGTAGATAGTGGATATGTCAGGGCGTACATGGGTTATTGTGAACATCACTTTTGCACTCTGAGAGGCAAGGACAGCCAGCACAACAAAACATGTGCCCAGACATTTGTGTAAACACAACATTATACTTCAACCGAATGAGTAACACGGTTATCCATAGGTCTTCATTAAGAATTCACAGGAAATCCTAATGGAATGATTACATGAAGGAACCAATGTGATTGGGATTACAACATTTGCAGGAAGACTTAAGGTCCATAGTTTTTCATCCATACACTGCACCTTGTAAAAGACGGGAAAACTCTGGATGTAAATAGAGAAAAACATGTAAGAAACAAGTGTGAAAGCAAATTACTTCCTTTTAAATTCTTATTACCATTCATTTGGACCCCACTCCCATTGAATTATTGATGTACACGTCATTGGTAATTCCAGGGGATAAATACTTATAAAGTGGGCCAAACAGTTTCAATTTAAAGTTGTATTGTGCTGATTAGAGGTCTTAGTCATTGCCTACTCTGTATACGAGAGTGTTTACACTTTACCAATGAGTGAAAAATTACTATGTGTAAAAAACCTTTTCATTGTCTGGCTTGACAGTGCAAATGTCACCAGACAATTATATGAGAACCACCAAAAGAGGGGCTTTGGCTCCAACCACATGTTGGGAGCCAGGAGTACATGTTTTGATTGGACAGAGGTTGTGTGCTTCCACAAAAAAGTGCTTGCCCTCCACACAATTGTGATAATTTCGTTTAATTTTTCAGCCGCTTTAGCTTGAACTTTCTGTGGTACACACATGCCATTGTAATCCTATTTAAGTGTCTTAGATAACTAGGTCATTTATGGTGTTATTCTCTGGCAGTAGCAAAGATGGAAGAAGACAGTCATTAATGTACATTGATTTTTAGGTCTGGCTTGACAGTGCACTCATACCTAGTTGCATTGTGAATGTTTGTTTATAGGGGGTCCTGCCACGAAAAGGCCTAGTGTTTCAATGTCTGAATGTTTGCAGGCTTTGACTTTATTTAGATATGCTACAGTTGGTAGTAATGTTTATTTTGGGCTGCGTAGCCCTTTCAACAAGAATTTCTGTTGAATGAAAACTGTGAAGCGCTCTGTATATGCTTTGTTCTCATGTAAAGTTTTTGGCAAATCAGCATTTGATAATACATATATCTTGTCAAGATGGTCTAACTGGGGTTTATATGCCTCTTTATCTGTCAGCTTTCCATCCAAACTTGGTTAGACAGTGAAGCTTGTGTCTGAGAACGGCAAAGAAAGGGAGATGATGGTAGTGCTGCTGTTATGGTCTTAGCCGAATCAGTGATAAGTAGCCTTAGTGATGAAGGATTATGGAACATGCCTCTCATCCCAAACTAGAAAGTGATCAGGAGAGTTGGTGGAGCCAAGCCAACAAGATGGCAGTTTTCATTTCAGGCTCTGAAGGCTCAGCTGTGGTGGAGGTAGTGTCACTGAATGGAGGGTATCTTTATTCCTTTAATACCACCAATTGGTGATGAAGGTTCACCTGACCTTCTCCAGAAATTAGACTCAGCTGAAACAAAGTACTTGAGAATCCACTAATGACTACTTCACCCTTGGTTCTACCCCAGGAGACTGATACCAGCTTTGAATGTCTGGCCGTTGGCAGTTGCAGCCTAAAACAACCTCTTTCTTCCCCTGCTCCAGAGCCAAGCTCTATCCTCACCTCCAGTGTGTGGTAACCATTGGGGTAGTCAGGAGATGCAGAGACCTTCTTGAGCTTCAAAGTCACCTTGCATGAAGAAAGAATGGACGGCATGGAATGAAGCACTTAACAGTGCACAGAGCTACATTGGATGGGATATAAACTGCACCTAGTCCTCTGGCTGCATGTGCTGGCTGCAGCAGGGATCCTTACAGACTGCACAAGACCCACTGAGAATGATGAAGATGAGATGCTGATAAGCCACCAAAACAAAAAGTAAACTTTTGAGCATTGAAACAACAGTAACCATCTTAAATAGTATCAACACCTATTGCACTTTGCCATCTGGAGGACGTAAGAGTGCTTATCTCTGACTATGAGAGCTGGTGACTTGATCAAAAGGGACAGAAATTTTGGTATGCACCATCTGGACCTATGCTGTAACAACTTTAGGCCTGACTTGTGCATTTAGTAAGGTCCGCCGGGGGACATGGAGAATCGTCACAAAGGGGAGGGGGCGGTCACCCCCTCTCTCAGCCTTACATTACCGGGCAGCTAAGATATTAATTGCTACCTCCCTCCACTCATATATTAAGTATAAGCCTCCTCTACACTGCTGTCATATTGTTTTAAAATCCACTGAACCCCTCAGGACAGGAAGAATCAGGGACATTGGCTACAACCTCCTTCATCACCTACCACCCCCAAATTTAGCAAACTACTGATGTGCAGGAGACAATATACAATTTTACCCCAAATTAAATTTGAACTCTGCATCAACCTCTACCTGCATTCACTTTCCTGTATGGCCTTATCTCTACCACAAGAGAAAATGGAAAGAAATGGCAACTACCTGGCCTTTAAGGCAGTTCCTGTCAATGGAGACGGTAAAGAGTGATAAACAACCTGCATCAACCTAACTTTCTAAACAACAGAAAATCACATCGTAAGCCATACTGAGATAAAACACAGTGATGAATACCTTAATGACAACCCAGAACTCTATTGTAACTAGGATGGCTTTTGAATTGACACCAGTATGCACAGAACTTACCGCTCTCCAGCAAACACTGGACTTAACAGATAAACAACTAACTTGCTTTGAATCCTGTTTTCACCACACCCTATATTGGGGATAAGACATATGCCCTATTTGTCAAAACCGTACAGACCTTGTAGACAGATTGCACGGAGGCGTCTGATTTTAGTGCATACAGGAAAAACTGAAACTACCAGATGGACAACAATTCCTGATGATATTTTTACCTCCTCTGATGAGCATGGAATTTGCACGTCTCTTCAGATTACAAGAGGTGCATTGTATTAAACTGAGGGGCCAGCCTAGCTTCTCCTGCCCTCAATTGGTCATCTCCTCCTTTGTTAGACATGGGCACATGAAACAAGTCCTGCAATATTTCATAGAAAGTGGATCTTTGACCTATGAAGGTCATATGATCCATGTTACAGCCAACTGCTCCTTTTGACAAAGACTGCAATATTGGGATGTCAAATATAGGTTTCTGAAACTGGCAGTTGTGATCACAATTGATGACAAAACCCAGGAATACATAGATCCAGTGGACTTCCAATGGTTTTTGGATATCATGGGATAGTTTCGACATAGCAAGCCTAGGAGGCTCATTAGTATGGCGGGCGGACAAAGGCCCCGGAAATGGGACTGCCCGCTATGTATGCGGCGGTCCCACATTAGGCATTAGGATGCGCCGCCATACTGGCGGGCGCATCCCGCATTCCTGACATTGCGGTGGGCAGTGCTTTCAGCAGCACCCTCCGCGATTTCAGAAATGCATGTTGTGCATTTGCATGCAAACCGTGGCTGGCACCGCGCGGTGCCTTCCACCTTGTGAATGAAAAGTACCCCCCATGTGCCCCCAACATCCTGGGGGCCCGCAACGGGGCCCCAACTTCAAACTCTGCATGCCTTACCGTGGTGGTGGGCTGCCAGACACCGCCGCCATATTAAACCCTTTTCCGCCCGGCTGACTCGTCTACCGTGCGGAAAAGCAGCGGACGGTCTTACCGTCCGCCGCGGTACCCCCGTCATACTTATATGGTGTGGGAAATGGGTGGCGGGCGGGGAAGGATTTAGAGCGGTGGCGATCCGCCCTACATCCTAATGGACCCCCAGGAGTGCACCAACATGCAAATTAAAAGTGAGATACAAATGTGAATCACAGTTTTGGAGCTATTCTCCATTTTGGGAGCACTGTAAGTGTGTTCAATCATATTGCTAACCAAAAGTTTAATTTTTAGAGAACATGATATAAATGTATAAAGGCCAGGTAGTTAATAAACGCATGACATTTATGGGTGGCATTTTAGAGTGCAGAAGAATAGTGTCTCTGATAACATTTTATCTTCACTCACATGCAAATTTAAGACAGAATTGAACTGGGATACCCAAGCATAATGACGGAATTTCCAAAAAGGCTGCTGAAGGACTCAAACACAGAAAACTAATGTAAGAGCCATAGCTAGAGGACTTTTATCATTCATTAAACTGGGATTTTTAAAAAATGAATTATGTAACCTTTCTAATGTATGCACGTACTAGCATCATAAACCAAAATCACAGTGTTAGAAATTGTGTCTCTAGTTGACAGAGGTCTGCACCTTGTTCACGAAGTCAGTCACCCATCATAAATTATCCTGTTCTCACCCTCAGGTAGCTTGACTCTAAGCAGGCAGGCCTGACTTAGGAGGCAATGTGTAAAGTATTTGTGCAACACAACACACAGTAATGCAATGAAAACACCGCAAAAAGACTCCACACCAGGTTAGAAAAATAGATATGATTTGTATAAATAAAATAGGACCAAAACGACAAAAATCCAATAAGTCGGCATATTATTTTTAAAGAATAAAAATGTCTGTAGCGCTTAGAAGCAATAAGCGCCAATGGGAGTTATCTAGTCGCGCTGAACTGGGCGAAGTCAAGAGTTCAGGCCAACCATGTTGGAGCATGGGCTGGATACAGGAGACATGCAGGCCCAGTGAACACTGTACCTTGATCCTAGTCACAACAATGATATGCAGTGTGCAGCCAAGTGATGTTTGGTACCGATCCCGCAGTCGAGGTGATGCTTTGATTTTCTTCACACAGTGGCGGCGATGTGTCAGTTTCGAAGGTGATGTGCTGAACCGAGAGGCATTGGTTACATAGATGATACTCTGGGTTTTTACAAGCAGTTGAGGTCATGGGTCGATCTACCCACACTGCAGCTGTGGTGATGTGTTGGTTCTGATGTGTCAGTTCTTTAAGGTGATGCACTAGTTCCGACTGCAATTCACCAATTCTGTTCTTGCAACATGGCCGATGCGCCGGTTCTGCTACACGCTGACCTGAAACGCATCAATTTTACTGGAGCAAGCACCTGGGTCCACTTTCAATGGACTAGGCACAGGAGCAGGTGGTGAAACTTTGATATCCCTGAGTCTCAAGCAACAGGAGGCAAGCAAACTAGCCCTTTGAAATCATTGTAGGTTTATGGCAGAGCCCAGGTCTCCCTCAGTAGGGTCAGAGAGCAACAGGCATCATGTCAGCACAGCAGAAAGGCGTTTTTTCCACAGCAGCAGTCCAGCAGAGTGACAGTCCTTGAAGCAGCACAGTTGTTCTTCTGACAGGGGCTCTTATAGGTCCAGAAGTGTATGATTTGGTGGGGTCAGATACCCAGTACTTATACCCAGTTGTGCCTTTGAAGTGGGGGAGACTTTTAAGAAGGATCTTTGAAGTTCAGAGAGGTCTCTTCTTCCTAGCCTTGGCTCCTGACTCACTAATCACCCTTTGTGTTGGGATAGGACACTGCCCATTTATGTGCAAGGGCCAGCTCCTCCCTCACATCCTGCCCAAGATGAGCCATCAGGATACAGATGGGCACTCAGACACACCTAACCTTCCTTTGTGTGTGCAACAGAGCAAATGCACAAAATCAAGCTGTCATCCACCCAGATGTGTATTGGGGACAGGCTGCAGGCACACAGAGCTTTAAGAGCAGAGGAATGCCCTTTTTCTAAAAGTAGTTAATAAGTACAAGAGAACCCAAGAAGCGATAGGGACTACAGATTAATTTTTCATTATTCTTGTCTCTAGAGCATTGTTTTCTATTCCTTGACTATTCATTCATTCTATGTTCCTTAAATTACATTCTAAAAGTGTTATTTCTAAAATATTATTGTCAAATCCATCTTTACCAGTAAAGAGATGATTTACTATTCCAAAGATATGAAACATGACAGAGCAACTCCTTTCTAATTATAAATTACAGCTTATAATAAGAAATACCCTACTTGTGTGAGTGGCACAATCAGTGCTGCAGGCCCACTAGTAGAATTTCATTTACAGCCCATTGGCACAGGTGGTACAAGCTACTAGGGAAATACAGAAAAATTGTGATATACCAAATGTGACCATGTTTAGGGGAGAAGCACATGCACTTTATAACTGGTCAGCAGTGGTATAGTGCTCAGAGTCCTAAGGCGAATAAAAAAAATCAGCAAAAAGAAGAGGCAAACAAGCAAACATTTGAGGGAAGAACACGCAAGGTGGACAAGACTAACTCACAGCTAGCCTCATTACATGCACGGTAGTGACGCAATACTGGGAGAGAAGAGGGCAAATGTTACACTCTGACTTTGAAATTCTGCTCACCTAGAGTAGTCGAATATCTTAGTCATCCTAGTCATGAGCTGACTCTGAGATCAGAAATACTGCCGGATGAGGTTGTAAATGTGTGTATATCAAGCCAAGAGGCAGGACCTCCACCGGTCTTCCATGGATTCAATTAATCAATCATTCATTCAGGATTTGAAAAGCAAAGCTGCTTCACCCATGAGGGTCTCGAGGCACGTGGATTCTGAATAATCACCTATCAATAAAAAAGTGTGCTACTCAAAGCCCTGAGAAAGAAGTTATTGTGATTTTAGGGTTAACATGCATTTGTTCAGAATGGGACTTTCCACAGAAGGTTCAAAAAGAGACAAGATCATGAGAGTCAATAAGTGAGGGACAAGCAAGTAACAAGCAAATGTAATAAATTTCGAGTTAAAGAAAATAGCTTATTGACAAGGCACCTAGCGGAGGAGTCAGAAGGGTAAATGCAAGATGTGATATTAAAAAGAGGCAGATAAGAAAATAGAAGCCTGGCTTTATTTTTTGGTAGCTCTGGGTTGAAATGTGCAAGTGGATTCCCTGCAAGCGAGCTCTTATTTTATATCAACAAACCAGTCACTTGTTTTAAGTTCCATTTCTAGAGGGTGTGCTTTGAAATTATGTGCCTTCAAAGAGGTTGCTGCAAAGAGAGTCACAGAGAGGGGAGCCGATGCTCATTGGAAAAATAACAGCAAAAGAAGAAGTGATACTCTGACCCCAAGGTACGGAATAAATTGCCTTGTAGAGTGACTTTGCTGTGCTGGTGTGAAGCATTAAGGACAGTTTGAATGCAAATGCCTGACATATCACGAAATTGAAGGTCGAAAACAAACTACGTCTACTGATCAAAGTTAATTCTAAGGTCCAATAATGCAGTTACTAAACTATATCAACATTTTCGCTCTTCCAGCTCTGTACTGTATTTGGGGTTCGGTTATGCTACAAAAAAAGGGTTTTTATTATTTTATGTACACAGTAAAATGCTGTTTGAGTGGTCTGTGCAATAAAAGGCCTGCATTACTACATTTGAGTAAACGAACTAATCTGACTCCACATAGGACACAATTAATTCCAGCAATGCCTAAAGTTCAGAAATGCTCTTAATGGGACCATCCAGTGAATTATGAGAACAGTTGTCAAAACCCCAGCACGCATCATCAAACAGAACAAACTGAGGATTGTTAGTGGTGCGTGCCAGTGTAGAGAGTACCATTTTGTTTCTTGAGTAGATGGCCCCTTTAAAACAGCATTTCATTTTTAATACCAAACATAAGAGAAAGTGGTAAGGCCTGTTTCAGCATTAATGAATAATCATGCAGTAACTTTCAAGTCGTATTCTAGGAACTATATGTTATTTGTATTGTCAAAAATAAAAAGAAATTCTGTGTTCAAGCACAGTCTCAAAAAGAGTTTGGCAAAGCTAAAAGATAAACATGCCCTAGTGTTCTTTCACGAAAATGAAAACCCTATTTTTAATGAAAAAGACGTAAGCGTTTCATCTAAGATAATGTAGTTAATTGTTATTTAATTAAATGTTCACGGTTCATCAGAAAAATTGAGAGACACGCTGTCTTTGCTCTATGTTCAAAACGTGTTCTTTTTTGCAAATTAGTCATGCTCTTTGCCAATAATTTCAAACTTTAATTAAGTGCACGGATTCCTAATTGAAATAAGGAAATCAGGGAAGTAAAATGAAGTTTTTTGAAAATATTTAGTGCTTGTTTTCATGAATTTCTGCTTCTCATTTGAACTAATTTGCTCCTTTAATGAACTGATGCAGGTTTGTTACAGGTCCACTTCCCAAATCTGGACAGAATAATATGTGCACAGGGCTTCATTCATCCTCAAGACCCAATAGGCTTATCAGACCAAGTAACGTTATGAGCTGAGTACATCTGTGGAGAGAAACACATTTAAACCCTGACAATGCTATCTAGGTGGCATCAACGCAACTACACATTTTGCCATTGATTACATTTCGTATTTTGTAGAGTGCCACTCCTACAAGTTCATTAAAACATACATTTAAAGAGGTAAAAAGTATATAAGCAATTCATGGAGCTTACTATTGGTATAAAAACTATGGGGCAGATTTCGTAACATTTCATGCAACACAGCACAGAAACCAATTTTGCGGGGCTGCGGTGCATTGCATGAAAGAGAGAGAGCAGAACAGTGCAATATCTACTAAGTTATGGTGCTGTTTCTCTCTTTCCCTATGCTGCGCTCTTTAGTTTGCCTTGCTCTAAAGCACACACCCTTTCTGGGGGTGTGTGATGTAAATCATAGATCAATGGTTTTGTACTGGAAGGGTACCGTCCTTTACAAAATATTACTCTCTGATAAAGTTGAACCATTTTCCAACTTATATGTGTGCTTTACAGTGCAGAACATGTGCAAAGTTGAAGAGTTTCATAAAAGGCAATTTTTTACACAATTTCTGTCTGGAGGTGGCATTTATTTTTGCCTCAAAATCTTGTCTACCTTTTGAAGTAGGTAGGGCTTTGCATCAGAATCCCTGAATGCTTGCTTGTGATTATCCATGTACCGCTCATGGAATGCCAATTTGACGCGAAGTAGCACAAAGCATTGATTTGCATTACTTTAGGCATACTTTCCAATGCAAATCACAATTTAGGCTGGAATGCAAATCCCAGTTCAACCCTTTTCATGTGTGTTGCATTGTTTTTAGTGACGCAGCACCAGACCATAGCTTGATAAATTTAGCCCCATGTAGTATTTGTTTTGCTGCAACTAACACATTTTGCAAAGCAAAGCAAGCCTCCTTTGTACATTATATGAAACGGCTAAATGTGCTTCAAAATCTGTTTGCAATGATCGAAAATAAAGAGCAGATAAGAAGCATGTGAATAAAACATCAAATATTCATAAACTACATTGAGTAGTTGTCCCCAAGAAGGGAAATTTAAACTGTATTATGATGAGACAAATGCCAATCGATAGACTGAAAACGCCTTTCCCTAATCCTCTTTACCTGCTCGCAGCAGAAGTGACAGTAAAAAGCTGCCTGTTATATTTGTTTACATATCACATCCATCAACCATGAAACTAAGAAAAATTGATCATTGTTTTTTTATATATAATTAAAACTCTTCCACTCTGTCAACTGAGCCTAAACTTAGGTTCAGGGAAATGCCACAGCTGGATTTTGCCCTTTCTGCAGGGTCATACCCCTACACCCTCTTGTTTTCTGAACTAGTTTTAGTTGGGGCCTTAGGACTCTGTGCTCTTTACATAGGTAAAGTGTTTGCGCTCCCTCCTTTAAATATGAGAGAATGGGCACCCAAGTGGCACAAGTGCCAAAGGCATAGTGGGCCAACAGCACTGATTGTTACACCCACTTAAGTAGTCTTTTAACATGTCTCAGGCCTGCCATTGCAGTCTGCATTTGTAGTTTTAAACTGCCATTTAGACTTGACAAAATGAACCTTTTGCCAGTCCTCAACCTTTCTTTTTAATACGTATAAATCACCCCTATGTATAGGCCCTAACCAGATTGTAGGGCAGGCTGAGGTGTATTTACGAAGTTGGACATTTACATTCAACTTTTGCATAACCTGTTAATAAAAAAAAAGTCAAATTAGCGTTTCACTAATGTGAGGCCTACCACTCCCATAGTGTAACATTGAATTACCTTATTACATTTTATAAGTACTAAGGGCCTTATTATGACTTTGGCAGTGTGGGAGTGGGCCCTCTCGCCAGCACCCAGCTGCCACACTGCCAAATCCATTTTGAGACCGCTTGCCGGATCCTGGCTGGAATCCAGGTCGCGCGGTCCTCTGGCAGTACAATGCTAAGGCTCATACACGTCAAGCCTTTGCCTGCACTGCTTAAGAAAAATGTCCCTTTTATTTGGAGTCATCTTTTACATGAATCCTCAGACTGATAAAAAAACAACTGATCAGTTCCAAGTCTTTGGAAGTTTTTGACCCAAATATATTATGCTAGATTACCATGGATGCTAGTCATCTTCGGTTAAGAGCAGTTCTCACAGAACTTAATGGTAGTATTGAGAGCACTATTTGGTTTACTTCAAGATTACTCAGGGATGCAGAGATATGTTTTTCTAATATTGAAATACAATTGTTGGCTTGCTGGTGGCTTTGTGAAATTTCAATCTTTAAATTTGGAGTATGACATCCACTGCGAAGATGGACCATACACCGTTGGCAGTTATTTTAAGTGCTGAGAGAATTAAAGACCAAACCCCCAGAAACACAAGATTTTCCACCAAACTTCTTCAATATCATTTTATTGTTGTATACATACAGGGTGCAAGGAGTGTCAGGGCAGAATATTTTTCAAGGTTTTTGCCACTGATGACCAACCTAGTGATACTAGCAAGGAAGATGGTGAGAGCTGTTTGATTGGCTCAATTGATTTCAAAGGTTTGTGTGCACAGAATGGAGAAGGAAAACACTTACAGACGAGACTTTGAAACAGGTAGCTTTGTATATCTCTGATGGTTGACCAAAAGAGAAAAGTGTTTTGAGTTCTTGTCAACCCTTCTGGAAAATTAATTACCTGTTGAGGTTGCACTACTTATCTTTGGTGCTAAGTTGATACCACTTGAAGGGTTGAAGTTGAGACGGATAAATGTTGCTTCTGATGGGCATTTGGGATGCTCATTTGCCAAACACTGACTTTGTCAGACATTTTTATGGCAGTCAATGGACAAAGAAGTGGATGCATGATTTGTGCTAGAGCTCAGAAAAATCTCAAAGTCGGCAACCCTTGTTTACATCCCATTGAGCTGCCATCTATAGCATGGGATAAGGGCGATATTGGTCTTGTTGGACCATTTGGTTCTCTACCTTCTCATCTCTGCTTTGCTTTAGTTCTGGTTGATTTTTACTTCAAGTGGCCTGATATTAGGCTTAGATCCGAACCTAAATCTAAAACTGTTGAATTTCTTAAATACGTGTTACTTCATCAGGGATTTCCTCTATTTTAACTTTCAGATAATGGTGGCTAGCTTGTTAGTGATAATGTTTGAGTCTTTCTGAAGCTAAGTGATATTAAACATTTGAAGAGTTCTCTTTACCATTCACAGACAAATGGCCTTCTGGAATGCATGAATCATGTCCTACTGGAATGCATTTAATGAGCTATCTCTTGGCAAAGGATTTGTGCTCCCTGTTGATCACCCTGTGTTATGGTTTTGTCCCCATTCCACAACCAAAATTTCAACTTTTGAATTGCTAAGCGGGCACAATCCATGCACCAAAGCTTTTGTTGGCTGGATGGCCAAGTGGATTAAACAGAGATTCTCTTTAGTTAAGTGAAAAGTGAATGAATTAATGATTTTATTTATGTTCCATTAACGAAACAAGCACAGCGCTTACTGAGTACAAGTATAAAATTGTTAAAACCATATTAAAAGACTATTGACAGTACTTCTTAAAAATAAATCACATTTGCAAACACCATTAACATTCTTAAAAGGAAAAACATTGTGTTCAAGCAGCATGCATGTTCTTTCTTCTTGACATGCAATCACCAGATTATTTTTTTAATAATATAATATGATTAGCTACTTAGAGTTGAGGCAGAGGCCAAGAAAGTGCAGAATGCTTGTGCCATAACAAGACTAACAGCGGGGGCCATACTGTCTTTGCATACGTTCTTCAAGGCGTGTGAAGTGCATTAATTGTTTAAAAGTGTCTGTGTGGGAGACAGGGGAAGGGGGGCAAGGGAGCAGGCTGAGGTTCTAGACCCCAGGAGAGTAAAAGACAAAATGAGTTAGTCATGTTGAGACTGGGCCGATATCAACTAGGTGTGACATTTACAAGTGCTGATCGGATAACATCAGTGAATTTCCCCAGCCTTGCTAAGGTTGTTGAAGTGTTTTTGGAGAACACAGCTTTTCTACAGGTTCCTATTCCATTAGCCAAGAATAAGGGGGCTAACAGGTGGTGACGGTCAGTGGCGAGTTTGGGGCAACAGTACAAGTAATAGAGCCGGGATTCTCTGCAGTAGTTACAAAGTCTACAGGCGATTGCTCCATCCTGCCTTGCCCAAGAGGAGTTCAGCGATAAATACGGCAAGAAGCCACATGTATATGATTTTCCTGCATGTATGGTCTGTCAAGACTGGATGAAAGTAGGGCTGAGCTTTCCCTGATGTGTATGAGGAGTCAAGTGCCTCTGATGTTGGGCAGCAACGGAGACTTTTAGTGTCCGATTCAATGGAGATTTTCTTGACCTGCACTTTTACTACCCTTTTCCAAGCTGATGCAGTATTTTAATAGATACCCTTGACATTTGAGGTCCATTCTCTCGTAACCAAGCTCCAGTCTAAGCCTCGCTCTTCTAGCTCACCAGGATACATAAAATATTTTTTTGTATGCTGACTTTTATGTGCACTGCGAAAGGCTAGATGGCCAAAATTTAGAGTGGGAATCAGTTTAGCTCTCAGGACTTTTAGCATTGGTTCAGCTGTTGGACTTTGCAGACGGCTGTTATGGCATTTCAGGCTGTGAATAACTCCAGCTCCCTTTGTTTTGAGATGCTTTAGATGGGCCGTGGTTTTGGCCCCTTCAGTGAACCGGACCCCTATATAGCTGTAATTTGCAGCCGTTGTTATTTGTAGGTTCCGAGCCGCTTATGTGCTTGTTTGTTATGTATGTGTTTTCCAAAGAATATGATTTTGGCCTTTCCCTTTTTTACATGAAGTTATTGGCTTTATTGAACCTATGAAGCACATCAAGGGCTCTCTGTAGACATGTTCTTGTGTGGATCATGATTGCAATATTGTCTGCGTGCTGCAGAATTAGGAGGCACACCTTTCTCAGCTTTGGTGTAACCAGGCTGGCACCTTCTGTTGCTTAACCAGGCCTTCCTTGTAAAGATTGAAAAGGAGGAGGGCCAAACCACAGCCCTGTTTGGGTCCATTGTAGGTAAGGACCTTTGCAGTTCCTGTGGTGGGGCTTGTTCTTAACAGAAACCAGGTCCCCTGGTATAAAGATATTATACCTTTGAGGAGCGGAGGGACTCTCCATGCTTTTATTTTTTCCCACAGCTTTCCCCAGTCCACCCTGTCGAAGACTTCACTGTAGTCAATGAAGCATCAGAACAATGGTGGTTTACTCCATGTTGGTTGATTCAACAGGTATGCAAGTGCTAGAACATTCTCCATTGTAGAGCTTTTGAGCCTGAAGCTGGATTGGAAATGCGGAAGGATGTTTTTTCTGTTGCTCAGGGTTCCAGCTCTTCCAATAGGATGTGGCTTTTGCTTCCAGGTCTAGAAGGGTGATAAGCCGCTAGTTTGCATGGTTTGAGCAATTTTCCTTTTTGTGAATTGGGAAGAGAAGTGATCCTCTCCATGAGGTCAGAACCGTTGCAGTGGCAACGGTGTACTTGAAGAGCAGAGTGAGTGTTCCAGCCCAAAAGTCTTGTGTAGTTTTGAAGACTGAGGCAGGGAGGCCATTGGGACCAGGGGTACTGTCTCTCCTCATTTTATGTATGGTGGCAATAATTGAGGCCGCTGTAAGAGGAAAGGATGATTGAGAATAGCAGTCTGAAGCTGGAAGTGGCTCGGTGGGTGCTGTTGTTTCTTTCACCTGGTTGTCTGTATATAGGAGCGTGGAATGTGTAAACCACTCCCTTTATGCCATGTCGTTCTCCTCAGTCTGGGTGTAATTGCTGAGATTGTTCATGTGCTTCCAAAAGTGGGAACGGTTCCTCTCTCATTTCTTTTTTTTTTTTCCATACATTCCACCAATGAACTGCTCTGTATACTGAAATCCTTTGTCCAGAAAAGTTTTTTCACCTCATTTTTTGGCCGCTATGCAGCGGCGTCACTATGGGGGTGCGGACCGCACCGGGGGACACCCTCACATGGGGTGACACCAATAGGGCAGGTGTGCGCAGAGCAACCTAACCTTTCAGAAGGAGGAGGTGCCTGTGCACGGAGGTGCCTGTGCGCAGTGCGCACTGTCTCCTCTCCTTTCTTTTATTTGCTTCCCTGTGAAATGGATCCAAAAAAGAAAATCACTTTTGCTGGAAATCAATGACGTATTTTTCTGACATTTAATTCCAAAGTGCAGCATCGGGAATACAAGTTTAAAAATATGAAAAATAAATAACTAAATAAAGTAAGACAGAGTGGTAGCAAACTGGCCAGATTGATTTTATTCACACCCAAACACATTAGCGCCACTTTTACAGAGTTTGACAGTGAAGCGCTATTTTTGTTGTCTTGGCTTTCTTTTGCCTGGGCTTGGAACTAGTGTACCAATCCTGGAGGTGCTGCAATGTGAGGATTGAAATACAAAATTTGTACTGCTGCTCTGCATCTAGGGATGTTGTCTTTTTTTACCATACTGCTTACGTTTTGTAAGGATATAAGCAATGGCCATTGAAATGGGTCAATTCAGGGCCCTGTTGTCATGTCCTTAACTTTTCAGGCAAAAGCACTCACTGATTTCTGAACAGTGAGTGTAAAAGCGTTAAGGTAACCATGTTGTTCCTGCTTACATTTCAAAGGTTTGCTACATTTTGTATTCCCTATGATTGTTTGCTTTTTCCAGAATGCTGTCACTTTTTTTGTGGGCCACATATTGCTCTTGCCCAGTGCGTAATTTAAATTGAGCCGCATCCAGGTGTTTATAGCTGGCAAAAATTGGGTTGTAGTTGAAGGCAGTCTGAGTTTTTCTCATTGGGGCAGTATGGTAATCAGTGGGGGAGAGGATGTGGCACTATGGCCAGAGCTGCTGAATTTGGAACTGGGGAACCAGGTTCAGCCTTAATAACCAGTCCGCGAGCCCACTCTCCTGAGAGAGCACTATCTCATGCTAGACCTTAGAAGGCTTCGCAAGACATTAGAAGCCCTGGTGTCGTAGCACCAGCGGTGGACCCTAGCATGACAAGTGTAGGTTAACCTTCAAGGCTTATCCACCACTATTCATACTGAAGTTCACCTCCAGTCTTGCAGGCAGGCCTATGAAGCAGCACACCCTAGAACAACAGTGACCCTGTCACTGAGATCACAGGACCCCTGAGAAGGGCCAGCTCTAGGGCGGTGCAACCGGTGTGACCGCACTAGGATTTTTCTCAATTTAGTAGTCCTAAGTCTAAATTTAGGACTACTAAATTGAGAAAAATCCTAATTTTAAGACTTTCGGTATTCACAGAAGGCATTTAGGAGTCCTAAAGTTAGGAGTCCTAACTATACTACTGAGAAAAATACTAATTTTAAGACTTTCGGTATTCACAGAAGGCATTTAGGAGTCCTAAAGTTAGGAGTCCTAACTATACTACTACTAAACTGAGAAAAATACTAATTTTAAGACTTTCGGTATTCACAGAAGGCATTTAGGAGTCCTAAAGTTAGGAGTCCTAAACTTAGGACTACTAAATTGAGAAAAATCCTAATTTTAAGACTTTCGGTATTCACAGAAGGCATTTAGGAGTCCTAAAGTTAGGAGTCCTAACTATACTACTACTAAACTGAGAAAAATCCTAATTTTAAGGCTTTCGGTATTCACAGAAGGCATTTAGGAGTCCTAAAGTTAGGAGTCCTAACTATACTACTACTAAACTGAGAAAAATCCTAATTTTAAGACTTTCGGTATTCACAGAAGGCATTTAGGAGTCCTAAAGTTAGGACTCCTAACTTCTGTGAATACCGAAATGAGTAAGTGCCTTCTGTGAATACCAAAATGAGTAAGTGCCTTCTGTGAATACCAAAATGGTAGTAAGTTTAGGATTTTGTCTTAAGTTAGTTCTGTGAATCGGGCCCTAGGATTTTTAGCCATTCATGTTTGAACTGCTGTTTTGGAAAAGGGAGAAGTGCTGATGACAGAAACTCCATGGCTCGGAGACAAATGGCTTGTGCTTCCACATTTTATCGTATTTGGGGACATTCTGTGATTAGAAGGATGTCCCACTTTGTGAATACATTTTACTGTGAATAACTCATTATAACCTTAAATAATCATGCGTATCCATTGGTTGACAAAACTGGGCAGTGAAACCAAACAAATACAAAAAATTGGGATGTTTGCGCATTCTGGCCACGCCTCTGCCCACTGATCCATCCTTGGGTAATTCCCGCCCTCTGATTCTCCGCCCACAGTTCCCCTACTTTTTCCCCCCACTTCGACCACTGATATATTGTGTTGCTGGATAATGGGAACACCACACAAGTAAAAAGTACCATACCTATGATATTATAAATTCCAATAACCTGTTGACTAGCAGGTAGCCCACTGTACAACCTGATTATTGAGTCATTATCACACTGTTGTTAACAGGCACATTTTGTAAATTTAGGACCTACATTTACAAACATTACTAAGGATTCTGTAAGGTCCCGTTATTTGCCAACTGTGTTCACTGGCGGACTCGGAGCGGAGGAGGTCCATGCGGTGAGTCGTGAGGGGGTGACACCATGAGTTACCCGCACCGGGTGACACTAACCCTAGTGACGCTACTGCCGCTATGGCCCTATGGAGGTTGCGTTCGCTTGTGGCCAGTTCCATGGTTCTCTTTAGCTAAGATTGACACTGCTGTCAGGCACAATGTGTGTCCAAAGCATACTTCAAACGAAAGCGTTCTTTGACAAATGGAAGGGTGTCCATCACATTGTTCTAAAGGATGTCTTGTAAGGAAAGTGGAAAAGAATTGTGGAGATTCTCTGGTCATCGATAGGGTTTGTGATAATGTCTTTAGAGTTAATGGACGAAATTAGTGGAATGCTGACAAAGTTGTCAAAGTTGGTGGCGAGCATTCTCTACTGCTTTCTTTCCTAAATCACAATTTACAAAGCATTCACTCAAGTCAGGTAAACACAGCAAAAGTTTGAGAGCATTCGTGTGGAACATTCACCACTGAAGCTTAGAATACTGTATTTACACTTACCACTAGAACTGAGACAACTGTATTTATTTGATTTTACATCATTGTCAAGTATTCTCCCTCCATGTTGCTTGGTTTTAGAATTCCTTCCCAGAATTCTTTATTACAGTATAACTAGAATTTAAATTTGTCTTTATTGTCCTGTTTTGCTTTTCTTTGTTTTCAATTATATGCTTTTGTTTTATACAAAGAGTGGTGTCTGTATTTTCAAGAGGAAAAGTAATGTAGTACCCTGTATTTTTATTTCTAGTGCAATTTACACTGATCTGCCATGATGTGAGTATGACTCATCTCTCTTCTAAGAATTGTGACTCGGAAAGAATGACAGACAGTTGGTAGTTGGTGAGGTGAAGTGTTGGCAACCGTCATCCTCATTGCAGGTCCATACAAAATCGCTGCAAATAAACATCGATTTACAGCAACATTCTGCATGTGATGGTGAAGATTATTACAAAGATGCAGCTTGTTATGCTGATAAGAGAAAGCTCTGCTTCCAAGAAAGGGAGACAAGAGCATTCACTTCTTTATACTAAAACACATTTTCAACTTTGAACTTTCACCCCTGATTTGTGCAAGTACAGAGTTGCTAACTGGCTCATCAGAAACTTATATGTAAATAAAAAGCAAAATCTGTATCTTGTTAGTTGACTTGTTTGCAGGCAGTCTGGCTGCTGACAGTCAACTCCTTGCAATTATTCATAAATAAATAAAGGCTTCTCCTGGCATATCTGCTGCTTACTGATTACTTCAACAATGGTTATGAATAAAGGGATTTTCATAGACCTCTTTATATTGCTGTGTGAATTAATGTCTTAATGCCTTTCTTAATTGTATGAATAAAAATATGTTATCTTTAAATATTGTCTAACTGACTCTCGGTTTAGTTTTATATTTAGGGTCCTGATGTACGAAGGTATCTTGTGATTGCAAACCATAAGATTGCAAAATCACAGGGTTTGCAATGCAAAAATTGAAAACCCTTCTTTTTTTCTATTTACCATAAACATTTTGCAAATCAGAAATGCCTTTTCAACTTTCAGATTGAGTTCTGCATTCTATTCTGATTTGCCACAAGAAGGTGGCATGAAAGCGGCAGCCTCTCCTAATTGCACATCATAATGGTAATTTTCAATGATTTGCACCGGCAATCGTGATTACAAACTTACTGGGCTCAGGTGTTATTGAAGAACAAGTTAAGATGGCGCCTCCTCTTTTATGGATAAAGATATGGAATTCCCCCAAGACCTAATTTTTGTAGCAGGTAATAGCCGACTTTGTAAATGTAGAGAACATGACTGCCATCCAATGGCTGGCCTAAGTTAAAAAAACTTTTTGCAGCCTGGGCCTTAGCAACCTCTTTGATTGCCCTGGAAATATCGACCGTAGATCTAAAGAGACAGGCATAGGGGCATTTAGATCATTCAGAGAGGAAGCAAGAATCAAGAATTTTCAGGATATGTAATCTGGTATTAAATATATGCAAATGTCTATACTCACAGGCCTGGAGCACTATGTTAGTTGGATAACTAAACCTAAGCATAGATTTTACCTCACCAGGCTGAGATTGAACACAGTTCACTTTCTCGTGGCCTTTCCTATTGAATGTACTTGGCATGCTTCTCTTCCATGATGCGCCCACTGCCCATTCTACCATGTATTTTATGCTATTTTACACTTTGTATGAATTTCCTAGACTACGTTTTTTGCTTCCAGTTCTACTAAAAAAGCACTTTGTATCTCATAGGGAGGAGTTAACTTTCCCGCAAAAGTAGAAATTTGTACTGCTGTTCTTAATTATATTATTACTGCAATTAAATTAAGAAGAAAAAAATGCACTTTAACTGATGGGAACGCGCTTTGATATTTACTTACTTGCGAAGGTTCCTGTGCTCTGTGCTGCCACAAGGGAATTGGCTGCTGTTGAAGGGGTAATCCCCCCCAAGAGGTTCTGTCCACCAGCTTTTGGTGAGAGGGACGAGGCTCCGACGGACTCCATTACCCAGAATCCCCAGCCCCGGGCGCCTTGCAGCAGTGTCATCAAACGGCGCCGGGGAGGGGATTTAAGCTCCTCGCCAGAACCGCAGCGCGGGACGCGCTTTGATATTTACTTACTTGCGAAGGTTCCTGTGCTCTGTGCTGCCACAAGGGAATTGGTTGCTGTTGAAGGGGTAATCCCCCCCAAGAGGTTCTGTCCACCAGCTTTTGGTGAGAGGGACGAGGCTCCGACGGACTCCATTACCCAGAATCCCCAGCCCCGGGCGCCTTGCAGCAGTGTCATCAAACGGCGCCGGGGAGGGGATTTAAGCTCCTCGCCAGAACCGCAGCGCGGGACGCGCGCGGGCCGCGCCCGGGCGAAGCCCGGGCCAAGGGCGGGCCCGTCTCGCGCCCGTCATCGCCAGGAAGAGGCTGGGCTGGGCCCCCCCTCTTTGACCTGATTCTCATCTTTAAAGGTACTGTGACTGTTTGCGGACCCCGAGGACCTGCTGTTGCTGCCTGTAAGCCCTACCTGCTTGCCACTCGCTCCTAAAGCCCCGTAGTCCTCCCGCTGCCGCATTACCATCGGACCGGCAGCCGAGGGGAGGACTACTACTCCCAGGAGCCTTAGCGGCACGCACGTCGCATTACGTGCCCAGAGGTGCCATAAATCCAGTTTGTCATCCACGTCGTGGGATCGCCCGGGGCTTAGCCCGGGCAAAGGGTGGGCCCTCTGTGGCCCTCAGTGGCTGAGGTAGGCTGGGCTGTGCCCTGTTACTTTCATTGTCCTTGCCGTTATTTATATTATATACGTTTGGCAGTTAGAGGAAGGAACTTTCTGTGAAATTCTTTAGTCGCTTCCTTGCTATCTACTACCGGTTAGTTACTGCCGCATCTCCAGAACTATATTTATTCTCTTATGTACATTGTACTATTTAGTGATTTTTTATTCTGGAGGTAAATCACTTGTATAACATCGATTTGTGGGAAAAGTCTGCAGAAAATGTCTAAAAAACTTCGTTCAGGAAGGTTAGTGGGAGGAAAACCTGGTGCTAAAATAGATACCATCCGCACAAGAAATAAATCTGTGAACAATCCCCCGTTGAAGGGTCAATGCCAACTCTTTGAGCTATGGGACATTCCCATGGATAAGAAGTCTAATTCTGCTGTAAAGGAAGCTCTCCGCTCCGCAGTTCAGGAGGATCTTACTCAAGCTGTTACAAACTCTTTGTCCTCTTCCTTGTTGACCGCGCCACCGCAAACAGCAGCAGCGGTGAATGCCTGCCCTGTACATCCTGAAGGGGAGGGGGAGAGTAATCTCGGAGTTCTTGTATCTGAAGGAAAACTAGAGAATCTACCACCTATGCCTCAAGCTCTTACTTTGAATGACAGGCTAGGTGGGGATTCCTCATCGTTATCCATTGATCTTGAACTTTGCGGCCGCTATGTAAATACAGCTAATTTGGAGACTCTGGATCCTATAAAGCCTTCTGGGGGTGCCACTCCCTCTGGGCTAATGTTATATAGTAGTACCCCTTCGTTAAACGGACAGGACATGTCTGATCTGTTAAATGTTTCCAGGAGCTCGGGTTTTAATCTTTCTGGTATTTGTCGGCCAGCTGAAGTTAGTGATAAACTGATATCAGAATCCATGATTGCTTTGGAACAATTATTAGCCTCTATTCTATCTCTCCTGGGGAAATTTGTAGGCAGCTCGGATTGTATCCTGGATTCAGTTACCCAAATACTGAAGACATTGTTACAAAAATCACCAGATACGAGGAGTGTTTCCCCCTCCAAGGCTGAACCCAGTTCTCCAAAGGGGAAAATAAATGCGCCCATAGTGGATACTGGCATAAAGGCTGCAGCAATAGTTCATCAAATTCATACTACAGTTCAGCCTTTAACCGCAGTGCCCAATTGTGTTAAGAACTCTGTTCTAGAGATTGAGGAAGAAAACAAACCTATTTCCGGTTCTAAAGTGGTACAAGATTTATTCCCAATCTTCATGTCTGAAAATAAAAAAGAACTTTCTGAAGATAAACAAGAGGTAATGATAAAAAAAAACGGTAAACATAGAAAGAATAAAGGGAATAAAAGGAAACCAATCCGAAAATACAGGAAGAAAAGTCAACGACGGATAATCTTCCAAAACTCTCTAGTTGCATCGGAGAACGAAGAAATAGACTTGGATCCAACTTCTACGTCTTTAAAGGTGGAAAGTGAATTTTGCCCACCAATGCCTTTGGAAGTTTTGCCGCAAATGGAGGGCCCTCTTCCGAGTTCCTCTCCATCGACTGCGACAAGAGCCCCAATCCTATATCAACGTGGGCCCCTTAACCCTTTGGCCTCTTCTTTCTCTCCTGCCCCAGAGATTGGAGACCGCTCTCTTCCTGCGCGCCATCCAAAAAACTCAAAGGCTCATGTGGACACTCTTGTGTTAGACTTTTTACCTTTATTCGATGCAGATATACCCCTAAACAGAGCATGGCTACTTAAGCGTTTTAGCCAGATTGAAAGTCTTCACCCTATTCAATCTAGGGACATTGAGCTAGTCTCTTTGTCTGGCGGAGACAGGGTTTTGAGTATAAGGGTTAAATTTTATTCATCTATCATTGTAAATTTGATATTACAGCAAGCTGAGAATTTTCAACGTACAGGTATTGATGTTCTCCCTATTTTTAACCTTGGTAACACCAACCCTTCCCTCGGGATGGCACTAAAGGGCGATAAACGATATGGGGTAGCCTCTCCTCTTGGAGACCTGAAGATTTGGGTCTCTAAGGGGAAACGTTTGGTCTCTCAGGTAAAGCCACTCTCTTTGCCTCAGAATTCCTCCTTCATAGAGGATAATAATCGGTGGAATTGGCTGCATAGTGCTTTATCTACTAAGACCACAGATAACCCCAAATTGTTTCACCATCTTTAACACCCCATTGAAAATTATTTCTTGGAATGCGGCAGGGATTCATAGTAGCCCAGAGAAATTTGACCTTTTATTCTCTTTAGGAGCAAATGTGATTTGTATACAGGAAACCTGGTGTACTAATATGCTGGACGTTTCGAAGGATTTCTATGTTTTGGAAGTGCCAGCTGCCCCTTCCAAGAAAGGTCACGCTAGGGGGGGAATCGCTTGTTTATTATCAAATAAATTGCAGTGGAGTTTTTCCCATTACACCGACCCAAGTAAATTTTTTCACGCTATAACAATAGCAAATCTGTTTAGTAATTTTAAAAAGTCACCTATTGTTATTCTTAATGTGTATATTCCTCCAGAAGAGCGTTTTAATCTCATATTGAAGCAGGTATTTCGATATATTGATCAAATTAAAAATGTCCCATCCCCTCCGGAAATCATTCTCGTAGGAGATCTGAACTGCAAAATTTCCAATGCTAGTCTGAAACTTTTTAGAAATAAATCTAAAGAAGAGGCGCATTTTGTTCCCCAACCCCTATTCCCAGATAAGTTAGTGACTAACAAAAGAGGGAAGATTTTGCTAAAAGAACTAGCGGCCGTTGAGGGACTTATATTAAATGGGAGATTCCCGTCAGATGTGCCTGCTAAATTTACACATAAGTCTCCTTTTGGGTCTTCTATCTTGGATTATGCAATCTCGGATTATGGCTTGTTTCCGTGTATTCAGGATTTTAAGATTATTCCTACATCTTTGAGCGACCATAGTGTAATGCTCATAACTATTTCTTTAAATCCCATGCCCACTGCGCCATGGTCCCTTAACGGCAGTGACGCTGCTTTCCACGCTTCCACGGGAAGGTGCTTTTGGAATCCTTCTGCCATTAATGGGGTCCAGGATATATTATGTGGAACTTTAATAGAATTAAATGAGTGGCGTGGTCTAGAAATAGTTAATTTTGAAAAACTCATGCGAAACATTATTTTACATGTAAAAAAGACTTCCCGCCCTAGAAAAGGGGTAGTGGTGCCTAGTTTACTACGCATCCTGAACAAGGAAATAAATAAATTAGTCCGTGAGCAATATCTAGATAGAGTTATGGTACGAGAAAAAGAAATTTCTAGACTAAAAAGAAAGAGATGCAGACTAAAGGCGAAAATAAAAAAGGAGAAGGAAGATACAGTTTGGATCAACTTGAGGGAATCAGTTGTTCATGGTAGGATTAGAGAATTTTGGGCAATAATTGGGAAGGGATGTGGTACTAGAATAAGCCCTTGCCCCATCCCTATAGCTGAAGAGGTATGGATCACTTATATTCGGGACCTCTATGCAGGGAATGGTATTACAGGTGAAGATATTGTCCTAGATGCAACGCCCGAAGGCCTCATTAATTTTCCTACAGAGGAAGCAATCGGGATGGCTATAAAAAATATGCGTGCCTCTGGGGCAATGGGTCCTGACGAACTCCCTATGACAGTCCTGAAGCAGGATCCTTTAAGGTGGAGTAAAATCCTGTATCCATTGTTTAAAGCCTGTTTCTTGTCTAAAACGGTACCCGCCTCCTGGAGGGGAAGTATCTTGGTCCCTATTTTCAAGAAGGGAAACAGGGATAGCCCCAGCAATTATCGTTTGATAGCCCTCCTCGACTCTATCGGAAAGGTCTTTGCGAAATGCCTTTTAAATTTCCTCTCCGACTGGGTCGAGGAGAATAATATCTTGCCTCCTGAACAAACTGGCTTCCGTAGGGGGCATGGTACTTTAGATAACCTCACTGCTCTCCATGTGGTTACTGATAAATACGTGCAGGTGAGAGGGGGGGTGGTGTATACGGCTTTTATTGATTTCTCCACAGCGTTCGATAAAGTAGATCGTAGAACGATGTGGAGAAAATTGGCAGCTCTTGGTGTTCCAGCTTATCTATTGGAGCTTGTTCGGACTCTCCATACAGAGACTTGGTGTAGTGTCTTGCAAGGGGGCGAAAGGGGGCTCTCCTACCAAATTCCGTCCTTGAATGGCCTTAAACAAGGCTGTTTATTGGCTCCCCTTTTGTTCTCCTTATATACTGCAGACCTACCCGCCGCCTTGTCTGCCAGTGAGGGTATTGCTCCGGTGATGGGGGGGACTCCAATATCCTGCTTGATGTATGCCGATGACGTCCTTATTCTAGACTTGACTCCTAAAGGACTTACAAATCGGCTACATGCCCTTCATGTTTTTTCTGCTGCCCACTGCATGAAGATTAATATATCTAAAAGTAAAGTTATGTGCATAGCCGGTAAGAAGAAGTGCCGATCTGTAAATTTTGGATGGTATATCGGCGGCCAAAAACTGGAGGTTGTTAACTCCTATACCTTCCTGGGGAAAATTATCACGGCTAACTTGAGTGAGAGGCCCCATATTGAGCATAGTTCACGCAAAGCCCTCGCCCATGGCAAAGGTTTAAACTCCCTCTATCAGGATACGGGGAAAAGGCACTTTTCGTGTTTACTGGAGGTGTACAGGTCTAAAATCCCCGCAACGATACTGTATGGTATAGAACTTATAGAGGTGAAATATTGGGACTTTTGCCATAAGATTGAGGGGAAACTCTTAAGATCCCTATCTTCTTTAAATACTGCGTGCTCTTTGGCCGCTTGTAGGCTCGATTTCGGTCTCAGGAGCAGTTGGGTACAGGGACTATGTGCCCTAGTAAAATGGGTGGCCTGCTTGGCTAGAGCTGAACTAGGGACGATGAGAGCTCTCCTCAGAAGTGAATTACTGGGTAATTTTAAAGAGTTCTCACAACTTGTAAGGAATTTTAGAAAAGCCGTAACCCTTCTAAAATTAGATGAAAACACCTTGTTTTTGTATTCTCCCTTACAGTTAAAACTCGTATTAAAACAGGCCTCGTGGGAACTATGTTTTCAGTCTGATAAGAAGATAATCTGTGAAAAAAGGGATGTAGACCTTCTCCTTAATTCTTATGTGATGAAGTTGGCCCAACCCTATGTCACATGGAACCTGCCGCATGGTATTCGTAGATTCTGGTTTCTTTTACGTTACGACCTAGTACCTTTAAATCTACTTTTATCCAAATGGTACGGTTCTTCTTCTATGTGCAATTTATGTAAATTGAGTACCCAGGACTGTATGCATGTTTTATTGATCTGCCCTGCGCTCCGTATATTGCGTCTCAGATGGTTAAAACCTATTTGTATCCGACTGGGCATTTCCACTTTGAACGGCTTTCTCCAAGCACTTTATTGGCCTCCTAATGAAATGTTCTGTTTCTATATTTTTAACTTTTTTAAAGGTTTTTTAGCTATTTATTAACATGCCTCTGGAGATGTTTGACATTGCTTCCTGCTGTAGATTTGTCATTGTATGTTATGTTTGTACTTAATTATGTTTTTTAAATGTCATAATCTTGATTTGTATTTGTCTCCTGCTTTTATCATTGTAAACTTTTATGTGGCCCTCTTTTGAGAGCCAAAACATAATAAAATAAAATTGAATTGAATTGAATTGAATTGATGGGAACGCTAAGACTACCCATCTAGAGAATCACTGTTGTTAATTATTATAGATATTTTAAAAGTTTTTTAACATGAATGGAATGACATACGGTACGCTGATATACTTTTAAAGGAATTTGGATAATTTATTTATTTTCATTTATTTTGTCTTAGTGTGGTAATTATACAAATGTTATTACTTTGTGCTCTTATCGTCATATGTATTGATCGAATAAAGATATTTTTGACTTTGACTTTACAAACAATTGTTAAGTTAAAGGGACCTCAAAGGAGGTGGTAACACATTCACAAAGTGGAAAAGTGTGCAGATTTTGAAACCTCAGCAATTCTTTATTTTTTTTCAAGCAGGCCCAGTTACTTTAGAGAACATTAGCTGCTTTTAAAGCAAGCATTGGAAATGCAATAGGTCTCGCATTTTTTGGAGGTGGGACTATTGGCATTATAAATGCCAATGTTTTTTACCTATGCAATAGATACGCTCTCTCCACCTAAATAAAATAAAGAATTCTGTTGTGGATTATTTTTATGTAGTACACCTGCAATGGTGCGGTAGCGCTGCGAGTGAAAATAGATGCCCATATGGTTTGCTGCTGCAGAGAAATGATGCTCCTTGGTGCTGTACCAGACCTGGACATGTTGGAACGTTTTGGAACTACCTGAACAACCAATGACTTTTGCCCATTATGTTGTACACGTGCGCTGTAAAGCCGATCACTTGTCCCCAGTCTGACCATCCTTTTGCCAGGCCTCAATTGGATTGTATTAATCCACTGACCTTCCCTACGAGAAAAATGCATCTCCCATATTAACAGTTAAACTTACATGTAGTTTTTTGTATTTAAAGGGTGTGTATTACAGTTTACACTCTAGTACCTGTAGGTGAAAAACCAATTGCGTATTTGATCCTGCCTCCACTATACTCAGGATCACTATTTCCATACATTTCTATGCTATTCCACTGCTGGTTGAGGGTCAAAAGCCTAACGCCCCAGCTGTGCTCACTAACAGTGCTTTTATAACTCAGGAAAACATTCAAAATGTCTTCCCGCGACCATGCTCCAATCCAAACCCAAGCAGCTATTACATATGGAGAGAGAGGTGTATAAACTGACTAGGAAAACATATTAGTATTGAACAGCGCCCAGACATTCAGTGCAGATGCCCAATTAAGCCTAAATTTACAACAGATGCGCATAAACTATGACTATGACCCGTGACAAATACACATCCGCCTCTGAGGAACGTCCCACAGACATAAACCAGAAGCAAGATTTCCAAAAATATTAAAAGACCAGAGTATGCTGAACCAACAGGTCGGTGGCAACCAAACCGGACCAGTCGAGCTCAACACTATAGACGCTTACCTCAAAACCAAACATTAGAAACAAAACAGCTTTGCCAACACAATTAATTTTGCCAAGACATGCTGTACCTGCCCGTGAAGCTTCTCCACCCGGTACCCGAACAGAATCTGCTCATAACAGCCACCTAGCCGTACATGCCGCGCCTTGGTCTGAAAACAGAGTACGGAGAGAGAGCAACGCACACTTGAGAGTCATTTGGTGCAGCTGAGACTAGCCTCCTGCAGCACAAAAAGGAGACATCTTCAAGGGGAGGCAGATAAAGGAAAAAGTAGAGTGGTGCTACATATTTATATTCCTCTGTTCAGAAGTGTTTTAACAAAGATTTGTAAATAATGACGATTAATTATGTACTGAGATCTGTGAAATATTACATTTATCTATCTGGCTATAATATGTAGATTTTCAATCAGTCGGCGGTCTTGAACAGACACTACTAAAAGCTTTAAAAAGGAATCCAATTAACTAAAAAGTACAATTCTTTCAATCTTTTTTGTGCAAGCCAATTGGATAAAACATATTTCTAAATGTTGTCCTTTAGTTTTTTTTCCGTTTTGTACATGAGGCTTAAAGAATCAGTCCACTTTCTCTGCCCATAGCCAGAACCTCTTTTCTATATCTCAAAAGTTTCCATTTCAAGCCACTAGCTTCAATCGAACATTTGGGCTTTCTAATGGCGTTGTAGGCGAAAGATATGGTTCAATCGATTAATTCTGTGCATATATATATTCATATATACATATTCGGAAGCGAAAGCGGGCAAGCCACGGCGAATGTAAGCAAGGCACATTGTCGTGCCTAAGGTAGGAAAAACTAAATAAATAAATTAGTACATGTACATGTAACAACCAAGTAAAGGGGCCAGTAGCCGTGGGAGGATACAAATAATGATATGGCCGTTCTAAGGAGGGGCTAACAAGCTTATTTAGGAATCAGAAGACAGCATTTACGAAGGACAATAACACAAGCCAATGAAAAATATGGGTGGGGGAGTGGGTGCGGCTTCTCTACCGTACTGAACTACAACAGATCTTCGCCAGAGCAGCTCTTACGTGCTGGCTCAGGCTCAACCTAAAAAGCTTCCTATTTAGAAATGCAAACACAGGGATACCACCCCTTTATTTGCTGTCAATCAGCAAATAAAGAACTGCCTAACTGATATTCATTTTTTCCAATCATTCTGCTACCCCTCTAATTTGAGATTTTACTTTTTGACCTACTAGTGCACTGGTCATATTGCTAAATCAGAGAGAGTTCTAAAAATGTCAGAGTTCAGTTGAAATCACTTCTTTTGATCCGGTTCTTTGTACAGCAGGCCTTAAGAGTATTAAAGACATAAAGTCATAAATTTCACATATGTTAGAAGAATAATCTGCAAAGTGAAAAATGAGTCCCTATTAACTTGATGTGAGTAGGTGTATGACTAATGATTTAGTTTAATGTTTTTTGGATACAAGGGTCATCTTGCCTAGTACACTGCACAGCATTGGTCAATCCCTGTCAGGAGACTCTCATGTCAGTCCTCATATCAGTGAAATTACATCCATTATTCACTAATTCTGAGTAAAGAATTAGCTCTATGATAAAACAAATATTAATGGATAAACCATTAACTTGCAGTTGTAGACTTCAAGTCCCCCTCATTTTATCATACAACTTAGTTATCACCCAGTTCCTCTACACCTCTACTTCTTTTTTCTGGTTGTGTTTTATGTATTGTTTAAACAGGTAAACAAAAGCTCAAATAGTGTTGCAGTGCACTCAACTCTGTGGAAAAACAATTCAGCTAAAAGTTCTTTAGCAGTCATTTATGTTATCCTTCAGTAAAATATGCTGTACTAGAGTTTCCATTAAAACTGCAAATTGCATACACTTAATGCAGTTTCAGAAGGTGGCTGTTGTAAATTGGGTTACTGGTAGAGGGTAGTGGACAGCCACAATTTCTATAAGGCTGAAATCCCAAGCAAATCCCAAATAAACCTGTGCTTAATCCTCTGGTAGCTTGGCTCAAAGCAGTCAGGCTTAACTTAGAGGCAATGTGTATAGTATTCATGCAGCAATATAAAATAGTATCAAAGTGAAATTTCTCACACCAATTTAGACAAATAGAGCACAATTTAATTAAATATTTGACATCAAAGCGACAAAAATCCAATCAGCAGAAACAGAGATTTGAAATTTTAAAGATTTCAGGTAAGTGCCTTAAAGCATAAAGTGCTTCTTGTGAGTATCTGATCGTTCGAGACTGGGTGAAATTCACAAGTTCAAACCAACTGCGAAGGAGTGCAGACCGGATAAAGGGACCAGGTTGTCCCATTGAAAGAGTTATCTTTAAAGTACAGTGCGAAGAGTTCCGTTCCCTGTGGAAGGGCCGCAAGGAGCAGGGAGAGCATCACGCATGGCCGTTAAAGTAGCGCGACGAGCAGGCCACTGTGGCAGACAGTCATTGCTGTAGCACGAAGATCCTTTCAGGCATCATGGACAGTCATTCACATTGACAGTTGCCGTGAGCTGTCTGTGATGTAGTGCACAGTGCAGATCTAGCATTGGCAGGCATCGCTGCTGGTCACTGTGGTGTGAAGAGTCAGGTTCACCAGAACTCCAAATAGGCGGGCTGTGCTGGCAGCAAGATCTTGACATGGTCGGGCCCTTTCATGTTTACAAATAGCCCAAAACTTCAGGATTTCTCCTTTCCTTGAGAGGAGGGCTCAATACATCAAAGGTCTAGGGCCTCAGGGGCACCTCTGGGAGACCAGGAACTCACTCCAGCAGAAGACAGCAGAACTCAGGCAGGTCCAGTTGCAGGTCCAGAGCAGCTGGGCAGTTGCAGGGAGCCTCCGGAGCTTGTTATGTCACTGTGGCTTGGAACAGGAGGACAGCTGACTGACCCTTGGTGTAATTTCAGCCTGGGATGGAGGGTGCAGTTCCCATCTTCCGAGCAGGGCAGCAGAGAAGCAGGGCAGCAGGGCAGCAGGGTGGCAGTCCTTCAGGCAGCAAAGAAGCAAAACAGTCTTTCTTCTGTAGTATCAATAGGTCCAAGAGTGTATTGAGGAGTTGGGTCTGAGAGTCCCATATGTGTGCCTCATGGCAACTTTGAAGTAGGGTAAGTTTCTATAGAATTCCCATTGAAGTTCTTGACATTTCCTGCTTCCACTGTCCTGACTCCAAGCTAGCTGCATGAACAATACAGTGGTGACAAGTCCTTTGTGGGAAATCAGAATACAGCCTATTGAGTTGAAAGTGGTGCTGTGCTCTGCTTCGCTCTCCCATCCTGCCAGTTGATGGCCCATCCAGGCAATCTAATACCTTTATTGTGTGGCTGTATAGGAGGAATGAACAAAGTCCAACTGCAAACTGCACCCATTCTTGTGACCCAGGAATAGTCGGTGGGCACCAAGTAGTTGGGGCAAGAAAATGTCAACTCTCTAAGAGCGGCATTTTGAAAATTGTGACTTAAAGCCCGACTTTACCATTAATGAGGATTTTTAATTACAATTTCTAAGACACCAAACATGAAATGTTTACCTGCACCACCCAACATTTAGGGCCTTATCAATGAGTTTGGCAGTCCGATGGACACCAAACCCACAGTGCCATTGTGGCTCCTGCCACACAGGTGGTCCGATCACACTATTACAAGTAGGGCAGTCCCCCGCCATGGGTTTGCTGCTGCCACCAGGAATCAGTGATCCCTGGTGGTCTTGAAGTGGTCTGAGGCCCATAATTTGCTGCTTCATCAACTACAGTGCAGCCTTCAACAGGGTGGACTGGGGTAAGCTGTGGGAAAAATTAACAGCATGGGAGGGTCCCCTGATCCTCAAAGCTATACATTCTTTGTAACAGAGGACTTGGGTTACGATAAAAACAAGCTCCACCACAGGAACTGCAAAGGTCCTTACCAACAATGGACTCAATCAGGGCTGTACTTTGGCCCTTCTCCTTTTAAATCTTCACAAGGCTGACCTGGACAAAGCAACAGAAGGTGCCAGCCTAGTTACACTGAAGCTGAGAAGCGTGCTCCTCCCAATTGTGCAGTATGCAGACGATCTTTCAATCGTAAACCTCACAAAACAGGTCTAGAGAGAGCCCTTGATGCACTACATAGGTTTGATAAAGCCAATAAACTTCAGGTAAACCAGGGAAAGACCAACATCATCGTCTTTGGAAACCACATACATAAAAAATAAGCATATTGGTGACTCAGGAACTGCAAATAACAATGGCAGCAAATTACAACTATGTATGGGTCTGGTTCATTGAAGGGTTAGACCCCACGGCCCATCTCAAGCATCTCAAATCAAAGGGTGCTGGAGATATTCACAGCCTGAAACACCACAACAGTAGCCTGCAAAGTCCAACAGCTGTACCAATGCTAAAAGTCGTCCTGAGAACGAAACTGATTCCGCTCTAAATTATGGCCATCTAGCTTTTCCCAGTGCAATCAAATTTCAACAAACAAAAAAATCTTATATGTACCCTTGCAAGCTGGAAGAGTGAGGCTGAGACTGGAGCTGGTTTTTGAGAGAATGGACCTTAAATGTCAAGGGGATCTAGTAAAAAGAAATGCATCAGGAACCTACAGGCCCCCGAGAACACACTTAAAGAGCAACTCAAAGTAATCTTCGAGACAGGGAACTCTCCAGGGCAAATGTATTTAGCAGAAGCAATCAGTAACTTGAAAATCAAAGCTACCAATAACCAGTGCCAGGGCATACCTTTCGCAGCTTGGAAAAGGGCCGTAAACGTGCCAGTCAATACAATCTCCTTTGAACTGGACACTGAAAGTCTCCATTGCTACCCAACATCAGAGGCACTTGACGCCTCCTACACATTATGGAAAGCTCAGCTCTACTTTCATCCAGCCCTGACAGCTCATACACACAGGAAAATCATATACATGAGGCTTCTTGCCCTAGCTATCACAGACTTCAACTCCTCTTGGACAAGGCAGGATGAGGCAATCCCCTGCAGATTTTCTAACTACCACCAAGAATCCTGGCTCCACTACTTGTACTCTTGCTCTAAACTCACCACTGACCATCACCGTCTGTTAGCCCCCTTTATCCGGGCTAATCGAATAAGAACCTGCTGTAAAGCTGTGGACATGTGTTTCTACAAAAACACTCCAACGACCATAGCAAGGCTGGGGAAATTGACTGACGTTATCCAATCAGCACTTGTAAATGTCACACCTAGTTGTCTATTGGCCCAGTCTCAACAAGACTAACTAATTTTCTCTTTTCCTCTCCTGAGGTCTACAGCATCAGTCTGCTCCCTTGCCCCCCCCCCCTTCCTCAAGCACTTGCACTTTTTGAAAAATGAATGCACTCCTCATGCCTTAAAGAACATATGCAAAGACAGTATTGCCTCCGCTGTTAGTCATGTTATGCAACAAGCGCCTTGCACTTTCTTAGACTCTGCCTGAACTCTCAGTGCTCTTTCTTTACCTAAACATATTCTATTATTAAAAAGAAATCTGGTTGTATGTCAAGAAAAAATAGCATGCATGCTGATTAAACACAATCCTATTCCTTTTAGGAATGTTAATGTTGTTTGCAAATGTGATTTCTTTTTATGTACTGTCAATAGTCTTTTAATATGGTTTTCATTTTTTTATACGTGTACTCAGGAAGCGCTGTGCATGTTGTTATCATGAAATGGTTTTCAGTAATGGATCATGAATAAATTAATTCATTAATTCATTCACTTTTTACTTAACTAAAGAGAATCCTTGTTTAACCCACTTTGGCCATCCAGCCAAGACAAACGTTGGTGCTTGGTTTGTGCCCTCTTAGCAATTCAAAAGCAGAAATTTTGGTTGTGGAATGGGGACAAAACCATAACATAGGGTGATCGACATGGACCACAAATTATTTGTTAGAGATAGCTTAATAAAAGCCTTCCACTAGGACATGAGTTACGCGCTCCAGAAGACCATTTGTCTGTGAATGGTAAATAGAACTCTTCAAATGGAATGTAAACAACAGCTGCTGAGTTTGAGATTTTTCTGAGTCCAATCACAAATCATGCATCCACTTCTTTGTCCATTGACTGCCATCAAAATGTCTGACGAAGACATTGATTGGTAAATGAACTTTCCAAGTGCCCCTTGTGAGCTGCATTAATCCATCTCAACTTCAATCCTTCAGGTGGGTTCAATTTAGCGCCACAGATAAGTAGTCTATCCTCCATGGGTAATTCTAAATTCATTTTCCAAAAGGGTCAACAAGATTTCAAAACACTTCTCTCTTTTGGCCAACCATCAGAGATATACAAAGCTACTTGTTTTAGAGTCTCATCTGTGAGTGCTTCCCTTCTCCACTCTAGAGATTGCACACATGTCTTCCATATCAATTGAGCTAATCAAACAACTCTCACCATCTTCCTTGCTAGTGTCACTAGTTGGTTCATCAGTGGACGGAACCCTTGACAAATGTTCTGCCCTGACACTCCGAGCACCCTGTATGTACACAACAATAACATTATATTGAAGAGGTTTGGTAAAAAATCTTGTGTTTTTCGGGGTTTGGTCTTTCATTCTCTCAGCACTTAAAATAAACTATAAGGATTGACATTTTGCAAAGTCCATCAGCAAGTCATCAATTCTTTTTCATTTTAGAAAAACATACCTCTGCATCTCTGAGGACTCTTGAAGCAAATCCAATTGTTTTCTCAAAACTTCCATTCACTTCTGTAAGAACTGCTCTCAACCGATGTTGACTAGCATCCACGATAATCCAGAATAAAATATTTGGGTCAAAAACTTCCAAAGACTTGGAACTGATTGGTTGGTTTTTTTATCTGTGAAAGCATTCTTGGCCAAAATGACTTAAAAAATGTAAGCAGTGAAGACGAAGGTTTGTCATGTAAAGCGTACTCAGAAATGAAATGTGCATACAATTCACCCAACCCCATGAAATAGTGCAATCATGTCAGTTTGTATAAGAGCATCGATAATAGCACACACCAGACCAGGTCTATGGTTTGTTACATCTCATGAAACAAGGTGTCTCAAATTTTCCACCCAGGACTTAATAAGTTCATACAACTTCATGTTGAGCACCACACCATTTTCCTCCATGATAGTGAGTACTTAATGTGATATAACATCATATTCTTCCCTGCTGCAAAAATCAATACCTCATCTTGAAACCCAACCATACTTTTTACACCTTTGAAAAGATAGAACAAAACTCTCTTATAAAACAGAAGCAGCAGAGGCAAGACCATAAGGCATTAAACAATATTGGAACATGAATATGCATGTAATGAATACCGAAAGATGTCTTGGTTCCGGCTCTATAACAACGTGATGGTACGCAGAGGCTAGATTTAATTTGGTAAATTCAAAGCCAACTTTTCAGTAATTTGGGATAGAGGATGAAAGTCAACTCAAATGGCCCTTTTAATATTCCCACGGTTCACACAAACCCTCTAATTTTATCCTTGCATTTATATGCCACTACAAGGTGTGACAACAATAGAGACAATTCAATAGGCTGAATGATACCTTTTGTCACAAAGTTGAGTAAATTCTTTCTTGAGATCATTGTCAATACAAAATGGTAGGTTTCATAGTTTATATCTGATGGGAACAACACCATTCTTAACTCTGATCTTGTGCTGGAAAACCTTGATGCTACCCATATTTTATCCACAAACCTTTGGAAAATGTTTTATAACCTCTTTAGCCACAATATCACTGACCACAGAAACTTGGTATTTGGTGCCCTGCCTCCAAATCATGTGAACAAACTAGATGGAACAATCCTCAGGTGCAAAGTCCCTTTACAGCAACATATACCTTACCAAAAACGTTCTTGTTGTCAAAACGTGAATGTGATTCCAACACTCTACCTCACCCATACTCATTGAACAACTCATGAGTAATCACAGTAATACTTGCCCCCGAGTCAACCAAAAGTCTCAAACATTTTTCACTGACAAGGACATCAATGTAAGAATTACCACAATCTGAGGGATCTTCTTTAGACACCTCACCTTTACTGATAACTAACACCATGTCATTAAGATCATTCTGAATTATGATATACTAAAATCACTCTTTTCTGCGTTATCAATGACCACATTTACTACCTTTTCTCCATGTTTCTTGTAACTCTGGCGCACTTTGGACAAGTTTCCTACCTTATTGTAACTCCTAGATGTGAAAAACATAGCCAGGCTACCTTTACTCCCTTGTGCTGTTACCATGTCTAAACCAAAGTTTTTTTTTAGTGAAAAAAATGAAACTTTGCTTGTTTTAATATTATTTATTTGACACCCTTGCTCTCCTTAGAAACTTTAGACTCTTTGAAACATACCACATTAACAGCCTCAGAGTGTCAGTTTTCCAACTCTTTCACTAACATCTGCGAGATTTCAATACTTTCAGCTGTCCTAATGGTATTTTTAGGTGTAGATAGATAAGTCTTTGCTAAATAGTTTTGTCAGAACATTGACAAATAAACTGACCACATACAAATTGATCCATAAAATTACAGAATTGACAGTCACCAATAAGTATTCTCAGTGCAGAAATGTATGTATCAACTTTTTTTTACAATTCTGTTGTTTCCTTTAGAAGAGCTTTTGACAGATCACTACCAAACTCGGTTGATTTCTTCCTTCTCCCTACAGTCAAGATCAGGTAAATGTTTATAAATAGACCTGCAGTCAAAACCAATAGAATTTAAGATTTTTCTTCTTTCTGCTCTAAATTCAGTTGCTCCTTTTGCTCCAAGATAAGTCTGGAAAGCATCATACCAATTCCTCCAAGGAATAGTTAGAACACCTGGGGTTTTCAAAAACGGTGAAGGAGGGTTTACTGACATCAAAGATAAAAGCTATGAACCAGCTCTGAAATAAAGAGGAAACAAAACAATACTGACAAAATTAGAACTGGTAAAGTTATGTTGATCAGCCCTGAGTGTGCACATCACTGGGAACTCTATGAAGAAAAAGGTAAGAATACTGTTCAAAAGTTCTTTGAAATAAGTACTGCCAGAATAATGTGCACAGATACCCTTGACAGGTGTGCGTATTACAGTTGTTGATAGCACCAATGCAAAATGGTGACCAATCCCTGAAAAGGTAATGTTTATTTGAAAATGAAGTATTGTAATCTGCCTCACTTTAATAGTACATGATGAAAGTGTAGTCCTGCAGAATAATTACAGATCACTGAAAACACAACAAGATAATTAAACACTGGAAATAAAGAGAGTGTGTATCATAATCTGCACATCTAAAATTGCAGAAATGGCCTAAGAAAACGACTCCCTCAATACAACTGTAGGCTGCTGCTTTACGTCGTACATCACTGACTTTAGAGTTGACCTGTTTGATGGAGGATATCATGATTCATCTTGGCTGTATTTCCCAAACCAAAATGGCAGATCCAGATGTAAATTGTCACCACTGTGAAAAAACATATAAGTTGCGCTCCCGCCATGCACAGTGTTGTCATCAATGTAATTTCAGATGTCATCACCGATGCTATTTGTGATGTCAAACAACATGTCAGGAGTGATGTAGTATGTAAGATCATAAGCAGTGCATAGCGAGTGTGCGAGTTAAAGTTTCTTGAGTTAAGTGTGACTGGTGAATTTCAACGGTTTATATAGTTTAAAACATTTTGTTTTAACTGACATTTTCACCTAAGTAAGGGGGAGAGGGCATGGGGCCCTCTTTCCTGGGCCCACTTGGCCCCGGGGACACCATTCCCTGAAGCCAAACAAAAAATTTAAGGGAGACGAGCTTGTTTTTAAAACATTTTTATGCACAAATTGTCTACGAAATCACAGCAAAATATATTTTTTAAAACATTTTTGGCCCCAGGTGAGTTCCCTTTGGGGTCCCAGCAGTAGGCCTAGTGGGTCAGCGTATTCCCACCTTGCCCATTTGTGGTTTTGTTTTCATTTTTCTTGGGACTCCGGCCAAGTCCTTCCTGGTTGAAGTGGTGACAGCCAATCAGATCTCACCATGAGATCTGTGGTATCCGTCAACCATCCACATGCTGGATACAGCTATTTCTCTCCTAAATCATTCGCCATATCTCAACAAGTTTAGCCTGCTGGAGGCAGACTCAGTACAGGCCCTTCTTACTCAGACGAAATCCGGTTCACCTTTTGATCCCTGTCCACCGAAAATTCTTTATCCAGTATCAGGGACGATTACCATCTATGTTACAGAAATTCTTAATAGAATGTTTAGCGAAGGTTACTTTCCGGAAGGAAAGGAAAAGAGACTCTATCCTCCCGCTTATAAAGAAAGCCAACCTTGATGTGAAAGACTCCAACAACTACAGACCAATCTCTCGCCTTCCCCTCCAAGCAGAAATAGTAGAAAAGGTCATGAACTCAGAGTTATCTTCCTTTATCTTTAATAACAATCTTTTAGATTCTTCCCAATATGGCTTTAGAAGTTACCACAGTATGGAATCTGCCCTACAGAGGGCAGCAGAGGAAATAAGGTTAACCCTGGATAAGGGAGAGAGGCCTGTTCCTATCCTAATAGATCTGTCTGCAGCCTTTGACACGGTGAACCATAATATCCTCATTGACCATTTAGTAGCTATTGGGATTGGAGGTACTGACCTAAAACATTTGTCATCCTTTTTGTCTGATAGAGAGCAGATCATTGAAGTTAATGAGTTTAGGTCAAAGGCTTTTTCTCCTCCCTGTGGTGTCCTGCAGGGCTCGTCCCTGAGACCCATGTTATTTAATATTTACGAGGCGCCTCTAGCTAGTCTCATAAAAAGTTTCAGATTTTCTGTGGTCTCCTATGCCGATGACACACAGATCGTGGTGAGTTGTGGGGGAGTGATTCAGTTTAGGGCACGAGAGGTTGGAATCATAAATACATTGTAACATGGGGTACCTCTCAGACCATGGATCATAGATTCTTTTAACAATGGAAAACTAACAAACTTTTCTCCACATGCACTCACTTAATGAGCTGTTAAGTGAGCGGATGTGGAGAAAACATTGATAGTTCTCCATTGTCAAAAGAATCTATGATCTATGATCTGAGAGATACCCCCATGCTACAACACAGATCGTGGTGTCACTGTCTGGTGATCTAGATTCTACGGCCTATAGATTTCGGGATTACATGCGTTAGGTAGGAAACTGGATGTCAGAAAACTATCTTAACTAAACTCAGGGAAAACTGAAGTTGTCCTATTTGGGAAGAACAGTTCCTTCTGGACACCCACTTGATGGCCGGTAGAAATGGGGCATGCCCCTGCTCTGGTTACAAAGGTAATAAACTTACTTTTGAAGGCTATATCACCTCCTCCTGTTTTTTAACCTTAAAGATTCCCTGTAAAGTTTTACCTTTCATTCCCCTGGAGCTTCGCAAAGCCATCATCCCTGTTTTAGTTCTATCAAAATTAGATTATTGTAACACCCTCTTATTAAACATCAGGATTAAAAGCCTCAATAAACCCCAGGTTTTGCAGAATGCAACTGCTCGCCAGCTTCTGTCCATTACAAAGTTTCACTCTGTTTCTCATCTCCTACCACGTTTGCATTGGCTCCCTGTAAAAAATCCAATTCTCTTTAAATCTCTTTGTATTGCTTTTCAATCTCAACAAGGTCAGGGCCCTGACTTATTCAAGAAAACATTTTGTAGGTATGCCCCTTCTCGGCAACTTAGGTCTTCTTCGGTCCTTAATCTTGTTATTCCAAAATCTAAAATGGCCAGCTGGGGAGGACAACTTTTTATAGTGGGTACAGCGAGGAGCTGAAATACTCTTCCCATCTCTCTTAAAATCAAAACTGAACTTTTTTCATTTCAGAAAGCATTGAAAACTTGTTTTTTTAACAACTAAATTCAGTTTCTGCTTCTCCCTCTTAGTCCAGAATCTTACGGCCCCAAGACACCTTTGGGTATGCGGCATAAATTTTCATTTCATTTCATTTCACATTCCTAGATATACATGAATCTGTTTTTCTTTATTAATTCCAAAACTATTGAATGGATTTAAACCAGACTGTAAAAAGCACTCTTTCTAGCCTTCTGACAATTTTGGTGGAATTCCGTTCAGCGGTTCGGGCTGTAGTCCTCTTCAACATCCCAAGTACATTGCACAGAGAAATCACGTTTTGGGATCCTCCTTTTTCTTGAATTCTACTTGAGGAATAACCCCAAAACTTTTCAAACAGCAGCTGAAGTGAGTCAGGTTTAAAACATTTCTTGAAGATTCATCAAATGGTGCCAAAATTATTAGTAAAAAAGGGTTTCCTATGGAAGCTAGGTCCTCTCTAGAACTAACTACTGGCAACCGTTGTGCACACATCATTAGGTCAGAGTTTCCATAGAGTATTTTGTGTTTTGCTAATAACTTCAGCACCGTTTGCCGAATCTTCAGAAAACTTTCCCAAAAACTGACTTTTAATGCAGTCCAGAACAATTTGGTTTATGCACTGCATTAACAGAGGACTCTGAGCAGCTATGGTTTGACAGTTTTACAGCCATTGTCAGTGTCAACAAATCTAGTGATGATACCTCTGGGTTGAAGCCACTCGTAGATTGATATAAAATTTATCTAAAATGTTGGCAGCTAAATGATATTTTCTCATGGCAAACATAACAACAGTTGAATGCTAGTGAATGACCTAAAAAGCATAGTTAGTTGTCGCTTCACTCCCTTGTCCGGGAGAACATGCAGTAATACACATAGAAACTGTTGCCTAAAATAGGTCTGGATTTGAACCTTCCGTTTTGTGGACAAGATCTCCATAAATTAAAAAACCCTACTCCTTCTACAAAAGAAAAAGGGAGGAGGTCATGCACTAACACCTTGTCCAGCTTCCTATTGTATAAATGGTCTTTCTCATTGGTTCTGTGATACAGCAACTCTTTGGTGAACATAGCCTTGATGGTTGTTCAGGCGGTTTTTTGTGATGCCACCTCTAATGACCTACAGGGAGCAGATAAGCTGCTCGATTGCTTAGGGGTAACTTTATCCCTCTGACGCTAGTGGCATTCTGAGGTTGCTGCAGTTGATGCCTACCCACTATGAACAACAATCACAGGGTTGCTTCGCATCATGCTTCAGTCTCTTCTTCGGTCTCACCAGCACTTCCTTCTATCAGTAGAATTTTGTCCTTTCTATAACCACTAGCACCTATATTTTGGAGGTGCTCTTCCAATACAATTGCATGTTGGTTTTTCAGATGTCCCATTCAGTGCTGCTTAGGCAGATTCAGAAGCTCCAATCTATAGATGAGACTTTTCTTATGGTGCCAAAGCCTAAAGAAACTGTTGAGATGGAGCTAGAGGGTGGTGTTGGTCTTTTCTCCAGGGTGGAGTGTAACTTCGATAGGGGTGGTGGCGATTGCACCAAATTCCTGGTGTTTTCTTTAAAAGGTGGCAGCAGTCAGTGTTGCTGAGCTGTAGTTTCTCTGTGCCACTCTCCATACTAACACTGGCTCATTATCACCTTCCTCACTTTGAAGGCTTCCTTTCCACTCCGCTTTCATGGTGGATCTTGGGTGGGTTCCAGACTGAACACAAATCATTGGAAGGGGGACTTGGAGAAGATGGGGAGTGCTCTTTTTTTCCTTTCCAGAGATGGTGAGCTGATGTGTTCATTGGAAGAGCAGTCATAACGTCCTCCTCTGCAGCAAAATTAACTTTATGGTCTGATCCTACTTGTGGAAGATCAGTTGTTGCTGGCTGCTTGTTCCTGCTATTGATTTTCCTGTGTAATTTCAGTTTGCTGGTGAGACAATTCAATTTTCAGACTCACTGTTCTCCATCACTGCAGCCAATGCAGGGCTGAGATACAATGGCTTTGGATTTGTTGTGGGGAAGTTGATCCAGGGTTGATCACCCTCCCTGCCTCTTCCTGCCCAGTGGAGGATGCAGCAGGTACGTCCTGTTTCTGTAAAGATGAGGAGGACTTGATGTCAGTTGTGGCACTGGCAACAGACTTCTTCTCTTTACTGGTCAATCCCCGCAAGAAGGTTGTCAGGACCCTCCTTCTTTAGGGCTATTCCTTTATTTTGCACAATGGCTGGCACAAAACACTTATCAGAGAACACTGGTGTTGCTGTTAGTTACCCTGCAGACTTCTCTCCACCTCACTATTGTGTGTGATAGGATATCTCATGTGCCGGCAAACAATACAAATGTAGCAGGAAGCCAGTGAGACTTAGAAAATCTGGCCAGTTTAATAATGGTTCATTTTCCCCATCATCATCATTATCTTCATCATCTATGCTTAACAAAAGTGTAACCATGCATACACCAGATCTAATAAATAGTAAATAGTAGTTGGGTTCCCTCCAGGACCTATGGATGGTGGGGGCAGGCACAAATCAAATAAATTAATTAAATAATTGTTATTGTCTCTCGAGGGGTCAGGTATAACTCTAATAAATTACAAGTAAACTATAGTTTGTGTCCCTCTGGGGCCCATGGGGACGCTTTGGGAGGCAGGCACGGGCACAAATTGAACACATGAATTAAATAATTGCTGGTGCTCTTCAAGGGCCCATGAATACTCTATGGGAAGAGAAAGGGCAAAAGTAGGGGCAAACATAAGAACAATTATTCCAAAATAACATGTTTACTATAATCAGCCACAAGCACAAATACATTGTTCAAGAAAAATCAGGATAAAAAGTTCCTAAAAAATGTCTTTTACAAGTTGAATAAAAAGATTGGCTGCCCAAAATGGTGCTCAGAAGCGCATCCACCACATGGCCAGCAAAGGCATGGCAAACAAAGACAAGATGGCCACACACACACACACACACACACCCCTGCACACACACACACACACACACACACACACACACAGACACTGGAAAGAAGGAGGCATTGAGAACAAAGACAAATGGCCTACACACACACACATAATCTACAAAAAATGGGCACCATCACATGGCCAGCAAAGATGGATATAAAGAGAGCAAAGAAAAAATAGTGGCCTACGACAAACACAAACACTGGCTACACAAAGTGGCCACCACTGTATGTCAAGCAAAGAAGGACACATTAATAAATGTCTTCTCTTGTCCAGAGTGCCTCCTCCAAAAGAAAAAGGATTTCAGAAAAATGTTGTATAGATATTTATAATTCACCCAAAATGAGTCGGGCCTACACATTGTACTGCCCTTTACCCACTACTGGTTAATCAGCACTGTCAGAACAGAAAATTGAATAAACTTTAAAAATTCCCAAACCACAAAACGGTTAAACAAAATATCAACCAAAAATTGGGAAAAAGCTAATACACAACAAAGGAACATCTCTGGCTGCATGAGCCTGGATTCCAGGAGCCACCCCAAGCCTATCTACTAGCATTCACACGCAGACAGAAAATAAGCAATATTTTTCATTTAACACAAGACCTTTGCTAAGCCTTTAAAATGATTAAAACATCATTTAGCACAGCAGCAGTGAGAATGTGAACAAAAATAAAGAAATGCATCCAATGCCTGTTGCAGATTAGACTAAGCCCCAAACAGTAAAACAACAACACAATTAAATTATTAAAAAATGTGTAGAAAATAAAAAGACACAAGGAAATTGAGAAAATGAATATATTTCCCCAGACCTTCAGCATCCCAAAAATGTACATACTTTATCACTTAAAAAAAACTTAGGGGCTAATTAAAGTTTGGCAGAGAGTGTACTCCATTGGAACAGCGACAGAGTACCCTCTCCACCAAACTGAAGGTCCACCCACCTCATTTAGACTTCAGTGGGCATTCATTATGTTGATGGTGGAGAGTGCTCTGTCTTTGCTGCTGACATAAAACTCTAATGGCTCACAGAATAAGGGCTGTCAGATGTTGTGACATGTGTCCGCTCGCCAGGTTTGGAGTGGGCAAACACATCGGCACTTTTCACTATCCATTACCACCAGGTAAAACTACAGTGGAACCTGCAAAAAATGCCCCCCGCCCCCTTATCCTGGGGAAAAACTCCCATGGCAAGGCGGGCATTGATTTGTTTTGTTTTAAAAAACAAAATCCAACCATGGGTTTTTGTTTAGGAAAATAAACGTTAACTTTCTAAGTTTGCTGTGAGGCTTCCTCATGTTAACGGAGCTGTCAAACTTACAACTTGACGTGAACCACTGTGATAGTGGTACCTGCCAATGCTAGAGTTATTCACTTGGCTGGCAGACACCTCAGAATTTGCCAAATGGTGACTCCTTCAGGGCAGCGTAGGAGTACTGCACTCTGTCGCCATGATAGACTACACACCAGTCCACAAAACTCTAAATCAGGCCGTTAGTCCAGGCTATTCAACAACAAACAGACAAAAAGAAAAAAAGCAAGAAGGAACACATAGACTATTGCCTGCCATTCAACAAATTTTTTGTAAAGTAATGAAATAAACAGAGTTGATTTTTGACAAAAATTAAAAATTCTAAGGGTGTGGATGCACCAGAGATTGCATGCAAAAAATTAGTAATGCTTTCCCTCTAAAATAATAAAGGTCTGAACAAAGCAGAGTAAGGTGTTTTCAGATCAGAAAGAGGAAATTGCCCCTGCATGTACAGTAGTTTTATAGTCTCTATGGCACTTTCCTTTTGTTAAATAAAAACAAAAATGTGTTTCACTCTGAAAAAAAATACCCAAACTGTGAATAGGGGTAAAAGTCTACTTGAAAATGTATTTAAATGTCTTTTTTTTTTTTTTTAAATCAACCTAAAATCTTTGTTGACTAGCCTGCATTAAAGAACTACTGCTAGCTCTCGAAGATGCATCTTGCATGCATGCTGATCATACTGTTTCAGTGCTTCCCACATTAGGATTTTCCCTTAATGGGAATTCTGTTAAACACTGTGGTTAAAACGCATATTCTCCAATATTACCAATAACTCTAGTTATACAAAATTTTCAAAAGTAGTCCAATTAGGCCAGTACAATTGAAATTGCAACCCCACCTACAAAAAATACAATTGAAAGTTGATAGTGCAGATTATCCAAATACTTTGTCACAGAATGCTTGATCAGTCCCATGTTATCTAGTATCCAGCCGAGCAAGCCCAAATTATCCTTGGTATGAGAGCTGCACACATCCCAGAAGTACAGCACTTTAACGCATGTATTCTACAGTTCCCACTGTTATTCAAATATAAGGTAGGAGTGATCAAAGAAAACTTCAGTGATTTAATGAACCGTTCACAGGTCCACGGTATGGGCCAAGTGTACACATGCATGGATCAATCTTAGAGAAGCATATGCTTCTGGCAGCATCAAACAGGTAACTGTACCAGCTGGAGGAAAGTGTGATGTGTGTTACCTGCCAATTCAGGACTGCCCTTCACACCCATTGTTAGCCTGTGGGTATCTGATGCCTACATGGTGGAGAAAGCAGGCACCTGCAGCCCAGCCTGCTCTCCAACAATGCAAAGAAGAGACAGACTAAGTCATTGCCTGAGAGAGATGCAGGGCTCTAACCTCACTGCTTGCCCCATGGATTCGCTGATGTGCGTGGCTGGATTGATACTTCACGGAACAGTTGTTCAAAGTTGCTGCAGAAAATCACTGTGCTGCAGAAAATCACTGTGAGAATAAAGGGCAACGATGTAGCATCAGGTGGCATTTGTAGCTAGTGACACCTAACCCCAACCACTCTGGTCACAACACTGAGGCAGCAAGGTTCTGGGCTGTTCATTCTTCACTTTGCTGAGTGGAGAGGCCCTCTTGAGAGAAGAGCATAGCAGAATGCCACACCCACGAGTCAGGCAGTAACAAGTAGTCTGAAAGAAATTTTTGTTATGCAGGCAAAATTCACAAAATTCTCAAATTTCACATTATGCGCAATAGGGGAAATTTCTCAAAATCAAGCATCATGCCACTTCACATAATGGGTTTTACCTAACCATCCATCTTATAACAAATAATTCCATGAGATATCAGTGGGAGACCAGTTCAAGTAGAAAATACCTTGCAAAGAGAAGTTTTTCTATTCAAACCACCGTCCTGCATGCATCTCATGACACTTTGTAATGCGAAAGGCACACATAGGTAAAAAAGTGACGTGAAATAACAATAAATCGTATTTTGCTATAGAAGTGTCATTTTTTTTAAATAGCATGAAGTTTTCTGACATTTTGGTAGAGCAAATTACACAGTTTCACCCAGTCTTCATAACAAGGCATGGTGGAAGCTCATTACTTGGTAATACCAGCTGTAACTGACCAAGCAGTCCCTCCTTAAATAGATCAATGATACAGAATGTATCCAAATATGTAGGAATAGAATAAAAAGGAAAATAACATTGTATTAATTCTGGTACCATAAAGAAATCAAAAGGAAGGTAGGCCACTTTGACATTTTAACAAAGGTCAGGAAATGACTTATTTGTGGAGAAGACTTACAAATAATTGATTAAATGTAAGCATCTGTTATAAGTTCAGGAATTGAAGTCGGGGCATATTTCAATGATGATCAATCTATTGTGTGCAATACACTATTACAATAATTCACATTTGTACCCTGAATAAAGTGAAATATTTTCAAACATTAAAGTGTTTAATTTTTACATCTCTGGTTGGATATTCCCAACTTTATTGTAACTGATAAGTGTATTGGTCTCTAGCTCGACTCAGACCAATACACTTTCCTTGAGCTAGGCCTTGACTGCTCGTCGACCTCCATTTGGAGAGTTAAAAGCTTAGGAAGATAATTTACCATTGATGAACAAGTGCCATAGTATGACTCAGCACGGAACACCAGCACTATCACCTATAATAGTGCATGTATTTTTATTTGATTTTGATAGTGCTTGAATGTTCGTACAACTGCGTTGGCGGGAAACAGCTGGACAGTTTCAACAGGATGCTATAAATCAACACCCACCTCATTTCTGGCTGATTGCAAAGACTTGTTCTTTTACTAATAGTTTTGTTCACAGAGAAGTAATGTGATTGGCATAACAACAGACAATTGCCTGGTGATCAATGTAATATAAATGACCAATCAAACTAACAGGGTGTGCCTGCAGGAGAATCTGTAGTATCTGTGTCCTTACAACTGAAGTGAAAATCCAAAACTTCAATTTTCATAATTTTGCCTTAATTTGAAAAGTGCCTTAATTGAGATTTGAACTTTGGATAAAATAAAATAAATGGAACATAGTTTAGGTTTCACAATTGAAACACCATGGGGCAGATTCACGCACTGCACTTTGTCATACGTTTTTTAGTACTACCATATGTACTGCAAAATGTTATTTACAAACTACATGCAAAATGTAAGCCTCTACCTGTCCTATCTTTTTTATGGAGTGAAGTTTTATACACCAACTGCGGAGTCTACATACAAGTAAGTATACATTTTAGCAGTACATGTGGAAGGAACTGGAGGGTATGGATAGAAAAAGGGGCACAGTTACAATTAAAGGGGAGGAGAATAAGGAGTTTTAAGGAGGGATCAGAAAGGTCTTTATAGCGAAACGTCAATCCCCCCTCAATGAGTATGCCCATTGATAACACAACCTGCACTTCTAAAGTTACTACTGGAATAACAGTAGTAAGTTAAGCACCACACATGGCCAACCACTGGTACGGAAACACCCTCTCATAGAAAATAATGGAGGCAGGGACTTACAAAAATGTCACAGCAAATACTGTTAAATTAATGTAGTTTGATTTTTTTTTTTAAATACTGATTTTAGAATACTACATTAATTAATTAATTTTATTAGAACCTATTTTAATATAATTCAATAACTTATATGGAACTTAAAATATAATTTAATTCAGAAAAATAATTTCAATGAAATATGCTAATTAAAATGATTACATCACTGTAAAAAATATTTATGTATACCTTAATTATAATTTATTTCCAACATATGTTTAATGTAAGCTCATGAACAATATACAAGCAAATGCCGGGATATATATAGCAATTATTGGGCCTGGACCCCAGTCAGATTTTTTTGTCTACCTCTGCACTCCATTTTTGCTGGCGTTTAGGACTCTTTCCCTCCTAGCCAGTAAAATGAGTGTGCTCTGCCCTCTAAACATTGGAAAATTGGCCTACACCTAATTGGCAACTTGTAAGCCACTAGTAAATGGTCTTACAAATACGCAGGGTCTATAAATTAAGTGCTGCTAGTGGACAGCAGCACTCATTGTGCCACCCATTAAAGTAGCACTGCAATGCATGTTAGAGGCCCCCCTATGGTAAACTGCCATTTCGACCTGGTGAAATAAACCATTTGCTAGGCCTAAACCTTCCTGTCTAATATTTCAACAGCACCCCTAACAAATGCCCTAAAGACTCACAGGGCAAGGTTCATGGCTTTTAGACAGTAGGGCATCCGTGCATGGGTATGTCTCTCTTAGGCTAACACTGGATTACCTTACTTCAATTAATAAGTGCTAACTTCAGATTGGGAGCAGAAAGAGAAATTATGTTTACACCCAAATGATATGTAATTAGTATTCCTGTGTACTCAGAAAGTTGGACTTTAGATTACAAATTTTAAAGTTAAACTTTTAGAAAGTTGGCATTTGTCTGCCCAAAGTTTCAGAGACCTTTCTAGGAGTATACAGCTTCCGGGCCTGTTGATTGCCCCCCATTAATGAACTATTGGGCCCAGACAGCGAACAATGGGAACAGGGTATAGCTAGGAGAGGGTCTTCCCTGGCAGGGAAGGTGCTGGACCCTGCCCTGATTACATTTCAAATGACCTTGCCCATCGCACACACACACAAAGGAACCAGACACTAGGGCTGCCTTGTCTTTTGTCACCTCAAACAGTTTGGAGCTAGGACCAGGGGAAAGGGAATAACTGATCAGAACCAGTTTTGGAGGTAGGTCAGGGCATTCCCCCACACAATAGGTGGCTTCAGGCATAAAAAGAGAACCTTCAGAACATCTTATTAGAATACACTTGTGCTGGTGGAAAATTCAGAAGAAGAACTGCCCTGATACAAGAAATACTGTCCTGCTGCTTGCAGGACTGCTATGCTGTCTGAAGAAGGAGGTTTGAACATGCTTGCCTTGATCTCAGGTTACCCATTGTGACTCCAAGGGTCCATTGGCTGACCTCTTGTATGAGCTACAGTCACACAAGCTTCCAGAGGCTCCCTGAAACTACCCACCTGACCAGCTGCAGCTGATCCTGCCAGTACCTGCCTGTCGCTTGCTACTGGCCTCTACTAGATTAAGTCCTGATCCCCAAGAGTGACAGCCGACTTGTACTTCCCACTGACAGCTACCGTCTACGATGATTCACCACCTCGAAGTTCCAGCAATTACCATTTATTCTTGCTACAGTGGCAACCATCCACAATGCTCAACCTGCTTTTTATGCTAAAAAGCCTCCTCACACGGCCTCCTAGAACACAAACAGAACTCTTTGTGCTAAACTTGAAAAGGTAACTCTTCAGCAGGACTAACGTTGTCCCTATAACCGACTCAAGCTCCATTGTGGTTGTCCTAAACTTGGGACTTTCCCCCGGTCTAGCGAGACGAGATGACACAAAGTGGCACTTTGTATTTTTAGGCACTATTTTTACAAAAGCTTTAAAATTCAATATCTCTGGTTGTACTGAGTGGATTATTATTGTTCTATTATCATTGTATGCATTAAATGTGCCCCGTTTGTCTAAATTGGTTTTTGATTTTTCCTTTTTTGGTTTTCCACTATTTTACTGTTTGTGTGCTGCGTAAATGCTTTCACATTGCCTCTAACTTAAGCCTAACTGCATTGTGCCATGCTACCAGAGGGTTAAGCACAAATGTATTTATTGACTAGTCTTTTCAACCTGACAAAGACTATTGCTGTTTTCTGAGTGGGGCTTCCACCCCTCTGAACCAATAACCCAATTTCTTACAGTACTGATGTAAACACTTGCAGCACACCAAGATAATGAAAAGAGTTCTCAGCTCCACCATCCATCTCCAGTAGAAGCTCATTACAATAATAGCCATTCAGAGCAAGGTAAAGCACACATTAATTTAGTGACTTTGTGGTTCACCCTGATAATAATTGTGGGTATGTTAAGAGTTGGCTTCCACCGCTCTGAACCAATAACCTAATTTCTTACCACAGTGATTTAGACACTTGCAACACACCTGGTAATGAAACGTGTTCTCAGCTCCACCACCTTTCTCCAACAGAACCTCATTGCAACAACAACCAGTCACAGCCAGGCTAATCACCTAAAAAAGGAGCACACACCAAAATGATTTTCTTGCCTTCACTATGTTATTGAATGTTTTTGTGTGTTTCCCGTTCTTTTGTGGATGAATTATTTAAGGCGGTTGCTAGAGATGGTTTACAGACAAAGGATTAGCTTCTTCAGTATGTCCAGGGAAGCTGCTATTTCCAGATACCAATTCTCTCATGATATGATCCAGGATATAATTGCTGACTGGGAGCTGGATCCAACAGCACACTGTTCCCAAGCTACTCCAACCAATATCAAAATTCTAGCTGCACTCAATTTTATGGCCACTAGATTTTCCAAGAGGGTCTTCTCCAGCCAGGTTGGCACATCACAGGTACCCCAGTCCCAATGCTTGCATAAGGAAAAGAGATGCATTGAAAGATGAGTGTATCAGTTTATCGCCACGCCACAGTCACTGGTGGAAATCCAAGGGTGACAAGGGAATTTGATGCCTATACCCACTACCCTCCTGTGCTAGGCCCCAATGACTGCACCCATTAGGCATTTAATCCACTTCACCTCATAGCGGTCTTTTTCTGCTACAGACACAGTTGGCACACCATCAATGTGCAGGCTGGCTGTGATGCCAGAGACTGCTTCACAGATGTAAAGACTGCCTTTCCTAGAAGAACACACACCAGCTTCATTTTTTGCCAGCCACCTCTTACACTTTGTTTGGTTGCAGAGGATTTCAGAGACATGCGGCTTCTTGGGTAGTAACAACACTTCATAGTGCACTTACTTTTGTATCAGGTGGGTGCTATCTCAACACTAATCAATATTGAGTACAACACAATCAACACACACACAACCTTGATACACACTACATGTAGGTAAGCATGCATAATGTTCTATGAGAAAACAGCACAATTAATAAAAAAATATTTTATAGAAGGTACCGTGTGTGCTCTCTCCCCATCTCCTCACCCCCTCCAGATGTCTTACCAAAATATCTCAGTGGAGGGACAATAACTCACATATACATACACAAACCATCCTTGAAAACACTCTAGGTGGCCTCCTCAAATTATGATTCTGATATCTTAACTGTACGGGGGTGCTGGTATACTTCGCCGAAGTTGTGCGCAAGATTGTTGTAGCCTATTGTGCATTGTACAACATCCCTATGGGCCGATTATGATGGCGGTCAGACCACACAATGACAGGCCATTGTTGGTGGTCTGACTGCCAATAGCACTTCAGTCCCACTGCCAGATTATAATCCTGATGGTTAGAGCCACATCAGTTGGGGCGAATCCTGGAGCCTCCGACAGGATCAGTGATCCCGATGTGGTGGCAGTTGCAATCGTATTCCCGGATAAAGTATAAGTATAAGTATAAAGAAGCTTGTAGAGTGCTCGAATGCCATGCAGTGTCTTGGCGCTGAAGTGTGTACGGTCAATGGAGAGAGGAAACAAGTCGCTAGTGAATGTTAAACAACTGAGACTTCAGAGCCTTCCTAAAAAATGAGAAATTCTGTTGAAGTCGCATAGCCACTGGTAACTTATTCCATAGTTTGATTGCACAGCTGGCAAAAGAGCGACCGCCCCATCTTGCCAGTCTATATCTGGGAGTGCAGATGAGGCCAAGACTGGCCGAGCGCAGGTCACGAGAGGGAGTGTAGGGCCTAAACCTATCCCTCCCGTCAGTTGCACCCCCACCAAACCGTGCCTTGTGCACCAGACAGAGCGCCTTGAACTCAATTCTCTGCTGGACCGGAAGCCAGTGTAATGATCTTCTTCCCTTGGAGGTGGGATGTCCCCTAGGTAAATTTAAGATAACACGAACCGCCGCGTTTTGCAGTGACTGGATCTTACCGACCTGGTACTTATCAATACCTAGGAACATAGCATTACAATAGTCCAATCTGGACATAAAGAGAGCAGCCATTACCCTCTTCTGCAACGCCTGAGGAATGAAAGGAAAGATTTTTTGCAGCGTTTTTAGCAGAAGAAAACAAGAGGAGGTTAAACTATTAACCGGGGCTGACATATTCATCTTATCGTCAAAAATCACCCCCAAGTTCCTCACCTTAGTGACCGGTAGTGGACACTGCCCGGCCTCAGATGGCCACCACAGAGTACTCCACAGAGGAGAGCCCCTACCAAATTCCATGACTTCTGTCTTCTCGGTATTTATCTTTAGGAAGCTCTGGCGCATCCATTCCATCACATCCTTTAGAAAGGCATGAAATTTGACGCTGCTAACTCTGGGTTGTCAGATACTGATATCACAAATTGTGAATCATCAGCATATGACACAAGGGTAAAGCCATGTTTCCTGACTACTCTGGCCAATGGCCTAACATACACATTGAAGAGGGTCGGGGAGAGTGCAGAGCCTTGTGGGACGCAGCAAGGCAGTGTAAAATTACCCGACTGTAAGCCCGCCCAATTTAGGCTCTGCTTTCTGTCGTCCAAAAACGAGGACAGGAGGGCCAGGGCCCGCTCAGTAATCCCTACCTCTTCTAGTCGCTGTACCAATACCGCATGATTAACGGTATCAAAAGCGGCAGACAAGTCAAGGAGGACAAGAATTGCCCTCCCTCCTCCATCAACTGCTGCCCGAATTCCCTCCGCTGCCGTAATAAGGGCCGACTAGTAGAGTGTTTAGGCCGGACACCATGCTGGGACCAGTCAAGCAGGCCATGTTTGTCTAGGTGGTCAGTTAGACTTAAATTTATAGCTCTCTCCGTTACTTTAGCTACCAGTGGTAGGCCAGAAATAGGTCGGTAATTTTTTTAATCTGACGGCTCCAGTGAGGCTTTCTTAAGAAGAGGCATGATACTAGCCGTCTTCCAGGCAGCCGGATAGGTCCCGGCAGTCAGGACTTGGTTAATCAGGGAACCTTTCAGCCGCCAAATGCATAGTTGGTGGGGGACAGGGATCGGTAGCTGAGCCTGACTTTATGGATCTTAACAAATCTAATACCACCTCCTTAGCAAAGGGACCAAAGGAGGTGAGACTACACGACAGGTTCTCCTCCTTACACGGTGTCTGCTGCTTGCCTGAAGCAGATATTAGACTTGATGAGATGGCCAAGTTGTCATATATTGTCTGCACCTTATTTTGAAAGAAGGCTGCCAACCGATCACAAAAAGCCTGGTCGGAACTAAACAAATTGGCCTGCTGGGGTTTGGAAAAAAAAAGACGCAGAATTGCCGGCGTCCGAGATTTTCCGGGTAAAATAGGCCTTTTTTGTAATCAGAATGGCCTGTTTATATTTATTCAGGGCATCATTATAGACTGCCTTGCTAACCCTACTATAATCCACTCTAAATTGTCGCTCGCGCCTTCTGCACTCTGCTTTTAACTTTTTAAGCTCTGGTCCATACCAAGGGACACCCGGTGGATGTCTATTACGTTTAGCAACCTGTAGGGGAGCGACACAATTAATTGCTCCCAGGATCCAGTCATTAAACTGAGTTGCTGCCACCTCATTGTTGCCATTTAAAATTGGGGGGGAGTGGTCCAGGGCGCCCGTTAAGTCGGCGCAGGTTATCTTATTCCATCACCTGAACAAGATCTTTGTGGGTTTAAGGGGAACACCCACTGCCATTGACTTAACCCCAACCTTAAAAAACACTGCTCTATGGTAGGTCCAGGGGAGGGATTCAGCCCTATAAAATGAAAGTGGTACAAAAAGGGGTGATGATGGACGGAGCATCAGAACCAATCAAACACTCACACCCAGTCAACAGATCTGGGTTTGATCCATCACCGTTCTTTAGCCCACTCTGCCACCCCAGTTCAGACATGGCCATATGCAAATCAGTCTGACCCTGTGCCTCATGGGAACAGTCCAGCCCGAACTGCCAAGCCATGCCTTCCCTGGACTAGAAACAAGCTTCTTAGGACCGGTTTCTGGCATTTCAGCTGTCTTCAGCCAGGCTTGCTTGAATCCAGTGGCAAAGTGAGCAAGGGACTCAACGTCTGAGCATACCCTGCCAACTTATGGCGAACAAAGCGGTTCAAAAGGGGGTGGTGATGGACGGAGTATCAGAACCAATAAAACACTCATACCCAGTCAACAGATCTGGGTTTGATCCATCACCGTTCTTTAGCCCACTCTGCCACCCCAGTTCAGACATGGCCATATGCAAATCAGTCTGACCCTGTGCCTCATGGGAACAGTCCAGCCCGAACTGCCAAGCCATGCCTTCCCTGGACCGGAAACAAGCTTCCTAGGACCGGTTTCTGGCATTTCAGCCGTCTTCAGCCAGGCTTGCTTGAATCCAGTGGCAAAGTGAGCAAGGGACTCAACGTCTGAGCATACCCTGCCAACTTATGGCGAACAAGGCGGTACAAAAGGGGGTGGTGATGGACGGAGTATCAGAACCAATCAAACACTCACACACAGTCAACAGATCTGGGTTTGATCCATCACCGTTCTTTAGCCCACTCTGCCACCCCAGTTCAGACATGGCCATATGCAAATCAGTCTGACCCTGTGCCTTATGGGCACAGTCCAGCCCGAACTGCTAAGCCATGCCTTCCCTGGACTAGAAACAAGCTTCTTAGGACCGGTTTCTGGCATTTCAGCTGTCTTCTGCCAGGCTTGCTTGAATCCTGTGGCAAAGTGAGCAAGGGACTCAACGTCTGAGCATACCCTGCCAACTTATGGCGAACAAAGCGGTACAACAGGGGGTGGTGATGGACAGAGCATCAGAACCAATAAAACACTCACACCCAGTCAACAGATCTGGGTTTGATCCATCACCGTTCTTTAGCCCACTCTGCCACCCCAGTTCAGACATGGCCATATGCAAATCAGTCTGACCCTGTGCCTCATGGGAGCAGTCCAGCCCGAACTGCCAAGCCATGCCTTCCCTGGATCGGAAACAAGCTTCCTAGGACCGGTTTCTGGCATTTCAGCCATCTTCAGCCAGGCTTGCTTGAATCCAGTGGCAAAGTGAGCAAGGGACTCAACGTCTGAGCATACCCTGCCAACTTATGGCGAACAAAGCGGTACAACAGGGGGTGGTGATGGACAGAGCATCAGAACCAATAAAACACTCACACCCAGTCAACAGATCTGGGTTTGATCCATCACCGTTCTTTAGCCCACTCTGCCACCTCAGTTCAGACACGGCCATATGCAAATCAGTCTGACCCTGTGCCTCATGGGAGCAGTCCAGCCCGAACTGCCAAGCTATGCCTCCCCTGGACCGGAAACAAGCTTCCTAGGACCGGTTTCTGGCATTTCGGCCATCTTCAGCCAGGCTTGCTTGAATCCAGTGGCAAAGTGAGCAAGGGACTCAACGTCTGAGCATACCCTGCCAACTTATGGCGAACAAGGCGGTACAAAAGGGTGTGGTGATGGACAGAGCATCAGAACCAATAAAACACTCACACCCAGTCAACAGATCTGGGTTTGATCCATCACCGTTCTTTAGCCCACTCTGCCACCCCAGTTCAGACACGGCCATATGCAAATCAGTCTGACCCTGTGCCTCATGGGAACAGTCCAGCCCGAACTGCCAAGCCATGCCTTCCCTGGACCGGAAACAAGCTTCCTAAGACCGGTTTCTGGCATTTCAGCCGTCTTCAGCCAGGCTTGATTGAATCCAGTGGCAAAGTGAGCAAGGGACTCAACGTCTGAGCATACTCTGCCAACTTATGGCGAACAAAGCGGTACAAAAGGGGGTGGTGATGGACGGAGCATCAGAACCAATCAAACACTCACACCCAGTCAACAGATCTGGGTTTGATCCATCACCGTTCTTTAGCCCACTCTGCCACCCCAGTTCAGACATGGCCATATGCAAATCAGTCTGACCCTGTGCCTCATGGGAACAGTCCAGCCCGAACTGCCAAGCCATGCCTTCCCTGGACCGGAAATAAACTTCTTAGGACCGGTTTCTGGCATTTCAGCCGTCTTCAGCCAGGATTGCTTGAATCCAGTGGCAAAGTGAGCAAGGGACTCAATGTCTGAGCATACCCTGCCAACTTATGGCGAACAAAGCGGTTCAAAAGGGGGTGGTGATGGACGGAGCATCAGAACCAATAAAACACTTACACCCAGTCAACAGATCTGGGTTTGATCCATCACCGTTCTTTAGCCCACTCTGCCACCCCAGTTCAGACACGGCCATATGCAAATCAGTCTGACCCTGTGCCTCATGGGAACAGTCCAGCCTGAACTGCCAAGCCATGCCTTCCCAGGACCGGAAACAAGCTTCCTAGGACTGGTTTCTGGCATTTCAGCCGTCTTCAGCCGGGCTTGCTTGAATCCAGTGGCAAAGTGAGCAAGGGACTCAATGTCTGAGCATACCCTGACAACTTATGGTGAACAAAGCAGTACAAAAGAGGGTGGTGATGGACAAAGCATCAGAACCAATAAAACACTCACACCCAGTCAACAGATCTGGGTTTGGTCCATCACCGTTCTTTAGCCCACTCTGCCACCCCAGTTCAGACACGGCCATATGCAAATCAGTCTAACCCTGTGCCTCATGGGAACAGTCCAGCCCGAACTGCCAAGCCATGCCTTCCCTGGACTGGAAACAAGCTTCCTAAGACCGGTTTCTGGCATTTCAGCCGTCTTCAGCCAGGCTTGCTTGAATCCAGTGGCAAAGTGAGCAAGGGACTCAACGTCTGAGCATACCCTGCCAACTTATGGCGAACAAAGCGGCACAAAAGGGTGTGGTGATGGACGGAGCATCAGAACCAATCACACGCTCACACCCAGTCAACAGATCTGGGTTTGATCCATCACCGTTCTTTAGCGCACTCTGCCACCCCAGTTCAGACATGGCCATATGCAAATCAGTCTGACCCTGTGACTCATGGGAACAGTCTAGCCCGAACTGCCTGAGCAGGGTATGCTCAGACGTTGAGTCCCTTGCTCACTTTGCCACTGGATTCAAGCAAGCCTGGCTGAAGACTGCTGAAATGCCAGAAACCGGTCCTAGGAAGCTTGTTTCCGTTCCAGGGAAGGCATGGCTTGGCAGTTCGGACTGGACTGTTTCCATGAGGCACAGGGTCAGACTGATTTGCATATGACCATGTCTGAACTGGGGTGGCAGAGTGGGCTAAAGAACTGTGATGGATCAAACCCAGATCTGTTGACTGGGTGTGAGTGTTTGATTGGTTCTGATGCTCCGTCCATCACCACCCCCTTTTGTACCACTATAAAATGAAAGGTCGGGATGGCTAGAGAACAGGCCATCTAAGGTATGGCCACCAGTATGTGTGGGGTCCGAAACCAGTTGATGCAAGCCAAAAGCTGCCAGACAATCTAAGAGTCTGATGGTATCAGTATTATTATCAAGCTCCAAATGATAATTAAAATCGCCAAGAATGGAGTAATAGTCAGAGTCAGTACAGGACTCCAGATGAGACTGGAGAGCCAATGGAAAGGCGGCTCTGGGGCCTGGTGGCCGATAGACCAACAGACCTTGGAAAACAATCATATTTTTTAATTTAATACAGAATTGCATTGCTTCCGCATGTAGGTTGGCTACTGCCCTAGCCTGAACCTTCAGTGTTTCCCTGTAGATTATAGCTATGCCGCCACCTCTACTATCTGTTCTATCCTGGCTGAATAGCGCATAGCCAGAGGGCAGGGCTGTATTCCAGTCAGGACTAGATGCTGCACCCGTCCAGGTCTCAGTAATAAAGACCATATCAGGGCTATAGGTACTTAGAAACAATTCTAGTTCATGTTTATGTTTGGCCACTGAGCGGGCATTAAGGAGAATGCCCATAAGACTGTTCACTGAAATCGTCTCAGGCTCAAAGGCCAAGGCTTGCTTCTCCCTGGAACGGGAGACAGCATAAGACCAAGAACCTTCTCCCTTCCCAAACCCAGCATGGGGAGCAGCACAGCCCTTCATCCCACCGCTTCTGCCAGCATACCTACAGCTAGAAAAGTGGCAGTGAGTACAAGAGTATATTTGTGCCTCACCGTCAAAGATGAATCAGGTGCATTCCCTGGACTGCTCAGGCCAAAGGCCCAATAACGCCCTCTGCGAATAGCATATAAACCCCACGCTACCAGGGATCGTGGCCCTTAGCGCGTTCCTGGCGCAGACGGGCTTGCCTTAGGCACGCCTTTGGCGGGCCATCGGTCCCCAGATGGTGGGACGCAACAATTTTACGCAAATACATAGAGAAGGGACAGGTACCCAGGGGTCTCCGAATTCTTATTTTTCCTATTTGGAAGAAGGGCCCCAGTCTATTAACGGATAATGTCCTTTTCTTAGGCCGTTATATAGACGACATACTTATGTTTTGGTCAGGCACAAAAACAATGTTAGATGAATTTTTTGATTATTTAAACAATAATCCGTTTAACTTAACGTTTACCAAAACAGAAAGTACCACACACATTAATTTTCTAGACATCACAATCATAGTGGACAAGAATAAACTAATATCACGTCCATACAGAAAGGATACGGCATGCAATGCAGTCCTGCATGCCACTAGTGCACACCCACCATCACAAATCAAAGCAATCCCTTTGGGAGAGATGATCCGCACAAAAAGAAATTGCAGCGATATACAAACATTGGAGCAGGAACTAAATACAGTTGAACAACGTTTTTTGGCAAGAGGGTATAAAGTATTTGACATTCGCAAGGCACGCAATAGTGTAAATAGCATGACAAGAACTGATTTGCTGAAGGGCCGCATCAAAACTAACAAAAGGCCATGTGATACAAGAACCATCAGGTTCATCACACCGTACTCAAATGCCAGTCCCGAAATATTTAAAATTCTGAAAAGACATTGGCATTTATTAACAGGTGATGTAAAGATTTTAGAGGCGGTGGGGTCTAGACCAAATATCACATTTGCCAGGGGCAATACTCTGAGACAAACCTTATGCCCCAGTTTTGTACGAAAAATGGACCAAACCACTTGGCTACCAGTTAAACCAAAGGGGTTTTTTAAATGTGGGACTTGTAATGTCTGCCCCTTTGCGCTGAATAGGACCACTACGTTTAAATACAATTCTGAAAAAATCCATTCAGTCAATGGGTTTATCAATTGCAACACTAAATTTGTAATTTACTGCATTATCTGTATATGTGGGAAGATTTATGTGGGTAGTACAATCAGACCACTTAAGGAACGGATACAAGAGCATATAAGGGCCATCAGAAACAATAATACCCAGTATCCGTTGGCCTCACATTTCAACACTTTGCATAATCACACAGAATTGATTAGGATAACGTTTCATGGTCTTGAGGTAATATTGCCACATCAGAGAGGTGGCAATAGAGTGAGTGTCTTAAGACAGAATGAATGTAAATGGATCATCTCTCTGAGAGCAGTGGAACACGGGATTAACATTGATAAGGAGCTGTTTGAATTTTTATAAGTCAATGTTCAATGTACAATGTGGAATAACTATGATTGTCTGTTCTGGGAAATAATTTGACTGCTGCTGTGCCCAATGATCAATGTCTTTGAATTTACATGTACTAAGGATGTGACATAAGTTTACTTGGACTGATTGCGTTACAGAAGCATTTTGACATATGTTGTGGCTCCAGGATTCTCATTCTATATGACCTGCTGCTATCTGTCCTATCTATGGCTATTTTACTAATTTACATCACTTTACATCAGGACTTCTGGTCCACCTAACATCACTAGGGATATACAATTTAGTTGTGTTTCGGTGAAAAACAGTTGATTTATGACTATTTATAATCATTTTTTTATTTGAAGAGGCATTACTTGCCTAGATACATGACATACTTGCCTTTAACATACATATTGGATCTCTCCAATATGGCCGCTAATCTAGGACAGTGAACTCTGACACCCTAATTTTGCAGTCCACTTTTCATTTCCATGACCTCACGCGCTGTGCTTATTTTCGGCAATGGCGGGAGGCATACGGATTCGAAACGCCGATTTACAGTGAGAGTACGAGTGACTGCAGTAATGGTAAGTGTTACATGGGGTTGTTGTGGGAATGAGTTTTTGTGTATAAGCGAGTTACTATAGCGCGACTTTGGCCTCGGCAAGTGCGTCGGATGGATTGTTTTTACATCCATCCGGGGAAGTTGTTATTGTTGGGAACGAACTTGCGATAACTTAGACTGGAGTTATAGGAACGATACCGTTTAATGTCTTGACAAACAGGCCGGGTTAGTTGTACATAATGCTGATTAAAGGATGTGAATGGATATGATTTATGTTGAACGAATTTACATTACAGTCGTTACAGTAACGTGTTGTTATAACGCTAATTTCGGGTTTGGAATATTAAATCCTAGATTCATACGCGCGAATGGCTTTGTTGCGGTAAAGACACATACGGAATTAGGCAGTGATCACTTATTTGTGTTACATATCTGTTTCAGAGGGGACGGATCCTGGTCCTTCTGATTGCTTGAACAATATTACAATTGCACTAAACGCGGACAGTGTCCTATCTAAGACAATTTCTTAACATTACACGGGACGATTCTGTTAAGATTAGGTAAGCAATACCTAACGTATGGACAAATGGTGTGTCAGATATCGTGATAGTCTAGTATCAGTGCGTTGATCTGGTTCGGTAATTTGTTTTACAGACTTTACAAACCTCACTTACTATTTTGTGAACGAGACGTTGAATTTTATAAGGTGAGACCATATCACCTTTGAGTTATTTACTTTGAGCACTCTACTAGCATGTGCCCCATTTTCTATTTCTTTTTGAGCTGATGGAATATCCCACATGGGCACCCCCATTACCACTCACATTCACAATGGTGATATACACATGTTTTATTGGGTAACTTAAAGAGACAAGTTTCAGTTACCCATTGGTGTTCTTCACATGCACGTTCTTGCCATCTGGGGAACCTTTCGGGACGTATCTCTCTACAAATCACCCACTCTAGGGGAGCACTCTGTTTTTGAGGGTACTTTCCCCTGAAGCCCTGGTTTGATTTTATTAAATTATATGATAGACTCATGATAAGAAGTACTTTCTAACTGCCAGCATGGTGGTGGAATCTTAATGCAGGAGTCAGACCTCTGCTTGATTGTCAGACAGTCTTCTGAGCACTGCAGTAGCATGTAGCAGTCCGACTGACCACTTTTATAATCTGCCCCTATGTGATGAAGCTTACACATATGTCTTGACCCTGAACAATACCTGCTATAAATGGGGTATCTAGATGGCAGAAGTTTGCCCCCTGTCCAAATAGGGACCACCACTCTAGTCAGGATATGTCAGATACACACCCTAAACTAACTTGTGCTCACACTCTTGTAGCTTGACTCACAACAGTCGGGCTTAAGTTCAGAGGCAGTGTATAAAGTATTTGTGCAGCACACACACAGTAAAATAATGAAAACACCACAAAAGACTTCACACCAGTTTAGAAAAACAGAGAGGATGTATCTTATGAAAACAGGACCAAAATAACAAAGATCCAATAAATAGAAGTCGAGATATGAATTTTTAAAGATTAAATGTGAAAACTGCTGAGAAGTCACTAGCAGTCAATAGGTTACTTAAGGTCGCAAGTGACTAGCGACTGGTGCAAATTCAAAGTTCAGGCCATGATGGAGGCTACAGACCCAGGCAAGTCCCGCTGACGAAATACAGCCTACTGCGTCATCGGCGAGCCACGCATAGGGAGTCCTGTGTCATTGTCGAGCTCTGCTGAAGTGAATGCAATGCCCTGTCTTCAAGCTATGCAGAGCGTCATCCTCAAGCCAGGCAGGCTGTGGATCTGATGTCATCGAATAGCCTCTACATCGGTTTCGAAGGGCAATATGGCTGTAATTCTCAAGCAGTAGAAGAAATTAGCTGCAGGACCCTCTTCTGAGCCCTGGATGAGAGGGGCACCTAAAGCAAGGGTAGGCCTTATAGATGGAAAAGTACAGCAGCACTAACAGAATTGCAGTAAGTCTTTTGCGTCCCTGCGACTTCAGAAAACAGGAGGTAAACCTGCAAGCTCTTGGAGTCAATCTGGGTTCAAATGAGATGGGTCCAGTACTTGTCCTCAGCAGGGCAGAGATCATTAGGTAGCAGGGCAGCTCAGCAAAGCAGAAAAGCACTTCCTCAGAACAATCAGTCACAGCAACGTGGCAATTCTTACCGTACAGCAGTCTTTACTCCAACAGAGTTCTTCCCAGGTCCAGAAGTGTACTGGTTGGTAGGGTCTGAGCCCTGTTATTTTATACCCAAAAATGTCTTTGATGTAGAGGGTGACTTCAAATGAGTTCTCTAAAGTGCACAAGGATCCCTTTCAAACCAGTCCCATCTGCCAGGCTATCAGTGGGGGATAATCAGCCCTTTTTGTGAGAACAGGACAAAGCCTATTCAGATATAAGTGTGACCTACCTCTCCCCCTTCCCGCCCAGGAAGGTTATCAGAATGCGGATGAATGCAAATGAGTCCTCTGTCACATCCAGCTTTTCCTGTGTTTGTGGCTGTCCATTGATAACACACAAAGTGTAGCTCTAACCAAGCTCAGACGTGTAGTGTACACAGGCTGCAGGCACAAAGAGCAGAGGAATGTCCACTTTCTAAAAGTGGAATTTAAATAAAAGTAAAGTCAAATATAACGTTACCACAAAAGAGTAATTATCACCACCATTCAAAGATTAAAACACGATGTAGCTATTCCTTTCTGATCACAAATTGCAACTTAGAAAGTGTTTTTAGGAATTACTAATGCTAGCCTATGAGAGAAGTAGGCCTCACAGTTGTGAAAATTCTTTTTTGCTGTTTGTCACTACCAGAACATGTTAAACTTAAAAGTGCATGTCCTACCTTTTATTTACACAGCACTCTACTTATAGGGCTACCTAGGGCCTACCTTAGGGGTGACCTATGTGTAATAAAAGCGGAATTTAAGGCAAGTGGTTTTAAATGCCAAGTCGAAGTGGCACACATGCCCTGTACTGGCAGACCTGAGCTAGGTTTGAAAGGCTACTTGTGTAGGTAGCACAATCAGTGCTGCAGGACCACCAGTAGCATTTAGATTACAGGCCCTGTGTATATGATATACTACTTTACAAGAGACTTACAGGCAACAGGTGTCAGTCAGGTATACACCAAGTACACACAGGTTAGGGGGAGGAGCATGTGCTTCAAAGACCTGTTAGGCAGTGGTGAGGTGCTCAGAGTCCTAAGGCCAGCAAAAAGTGTTCAGCAAGATGAGGAGGAAGGCAAAGTATTTGGGATGACCCTGCAAAAAGGGCCATTTCCACCAACACCCACATCCAGGGAACTGTGGTGGGGTACAAACAGTGCCCATGGCCTGCAGCTGTAAATATCAGCTGTGCAACTCATTTGTTTCTTGTGTTGCCAGTTTGGTTACTGTATATATGTGGTTAAACAGTTTCTCTTCCATGCCGAAATGCTGGACAACTAAATCACTGTTTATAAATTCCATCCTGTGACAACTATGTTTACATTTTTTAATGTTGTTAGCTAACATGCTATGCTCAAGGGTAAAAAAGGTGATTGTTCTCGTGCACCAAAATTTTTACACCAATCCACATCAATAAACCACCACTTCATTTCACATATGAAACTCATTTTTAAGAGAAAATATACAAGAAGAATAACGTGAGAATCTGGCCTGGTAAATGATGTACACTTATGTAAGTGGACACCTTGCACCAGTCCTGACAACTCTTTTGGTGATCTAAGAGGTCTTAAACAATCTTAGAAAGCTCTCTAAGTGATAGCTGTAGAGAGCAGCCTTGAGGCTTAGTCCAGAAGGAGTGTAAAGCAGCTTGCTTGACCAGAATGCAATCTTATAGTATAGATTAAGGGAAAAATAACCACACAAGGTATTTATAAAAATATTTATTTATTATATAATACTCTCTAACACATACAAATGTCTCCTACATGGAGAGATGCTCAATGCACACAATACTTTGCATAGAAACACAGTAAATTGCATGTAATACACAGTGGACCCTGGGGGGGAACCAAACCATATAGTAGTTAAGTGGTATAAGAACCACAACTCAGATCAAGACAGTGTTGAGAGGATGTAGAAGTGCTGGGGAAGTGCTGGGCACCCAAGGAACCACCCAAGTGAGTAACTAGGAACCCCACGGAGAGCGTGTGCAGTGTGGGAACACAACCACGTGCTCCGCACAAGTCTAAGTTGCAATTAGATTTGTAAAGATTAAGGACCCTTGACAGTGGACCCTGAAGAAACCCTGTGGAAGACAGAAGGTTGGAGAGCCACCCCACCCATAGATTCCCTAGTACCCATGTTACCTACACCAGGGAAGTCGGGTGCATATGTGTGAAGTGGTGTCGGAAACTGCTGTTGTTTCCAATGGAGGACTTCAGGAAGGTGCCACTGCTGGAGGAGGAGAAAGTGTCCAGTTGAATCCGAAGGTAGATTGTAGATGAGAAGCACCTGCAAGCAGAGGGGACAGAGTCTATGTCACACAGGAGTGACCAGGAGACTTGGAAGACGAATGACCTCTGATCTCGGGTGTTGCAGGAGAGTTGACGAGGACCTTGCCTCAGCTGCTGTGAGGACCAGGCGACACTGAGGAAGACCAGGAGCTGTGCACAAGCTTTCCCACAAAGGATGTCGAGTGCTGAAGGGTTGTGTCTGGTGGGAGCACCAACAAGCCGTGGCAAATGTAACCATCGTAGGAGCTGAAGAAGGAGCAACGTTGGGACTGGCAAGGTTCTGGGGACTCACCAAAGGCAGGGAAGTCTGAGCAGTCCCCGAGCAATCAGGGGAGCCCAAGAGAAATAAAGGTGACCCTCAAATAGACCCACAGGCTGGAGGCACTTGAGTCGCAAGAGGACTTCAAGCAGCTCACCAAAGGATGCAGGCCACGATGCACACGATGTGGTATGGCTGAAGATTCTAGTAACAGAAGATGCTGGTGGTTGTGGCTACTTGGAGCCCAAAGATCTTTTTGGAAGGAAGTCAAGAAGCCTTTGCAACTTCAAGTTGATGCGGTGCACAGGGGTTCGGTTATTGCAACCCCCATGTGGGATACTGGTCTCAAACTTGGTGACAGGGCAGGGGAGGCCTCAGGAGTTTTGGAAACTACCAGCAGTGTTGCAGAACCTTTTGGAGTCCGGAGGAGCTCAGGATCAGCAGACCGGTCAACTTAGTTGCTGTGCCTGCAAATGAAGGGGAGTGACTCCTTCACTCCAAGGGAGATTCCTTCAGGTGTCTTTCATGACGAAGTCAAGCCCAAACGAAGTCCAGCGAAGTCCAGAGTGCCCAGACAGTAGAAGTGGTGACTGATCTTAAACTTATCCCACTACAAATCTAGGGACCTACACCCAGGTAAGCCCGTAAGTACCCTAGGGAAAGGGTTGGGATGATTCAGGGGACCCTCCCACTGGAGGGTCTTGTCAGAGGGGAGGTTACTCCCATGTCCTTTGTCCAGTTTCATGCCAGAGCAGGAGCCAATGGCTCCCAGGACTGGTTTGAACTGGTCTATGCATGGGGACACCAAATGTGCCCCACATGCAGACTGAGTGGTGCTGGCAAGCACACCCACCCTGCCCCAATACAGTAAATCCTATCTGGTCACACCTTCCAATGACAGGATGCCTCTTGTTCCTTCCCCTGCTCAAGCTTGGCTCAGCAGCAGGAGGGCAGAATCGTGCCTCTGGTTTTGCAGCAACCATATAGTGCTGTCCGGGTCTGGAAGACTCATACCGGGGACATGGAGAGCCTAACGGAGGGCTTATCCAGTGCTTGGGATCATACTGATTCCAACATGTTTGATATCAAACATGATAGGATTCATTGCAGCCAGTTTGGAGATGGTCATTGCGTAACTATGGGGTGCCCCTCTATATGATATATGACTGCTTCACTGACAACCTGGGAGAATGGACTCCGTAGGCTGCAGCGGTGTCCTGCTCATGCAGGGGCACCCACTCACTTAGAACCAAGCACCCTGCCTTTAGCATTGCAAAGGCCTGCTATGGCAGGTTTTAAGTGCAGTGACCCTAGGTATACGAACCCTATATTTTTAGTAAGTGGTGCTAGCAACAGCTTACACAAGCTGCAATGACATGCCTGTAGTTCCATTTTGAATAGTCTCCCATGGGTGGCATAATGCATGCTTCAGCCCATGGGGGACAACTGGGGTACCAATGCCCTGGGTACCTCAGTACTATATACTAGGGACTCATAAGGGTACTCAGTATCCAATCTGGGATGTACTTAAGTACTGAACATAACCAATTTAGGGAGAAGGCAGATAGTTTGGGGTCCTGATTAGCTGGATCCTAGTCAGACGAGTCAATAACAGTTTAGCATCAGGCAAAACGTGGGGGTAACCATAGAAGTAGACACTACTTTCCCACATATAGCTTTACACAGATCTGATCACTATCTGACAATTCCCTGCTGTCAATTTGCTATTGTATAACATTAGGATATATTTTAGTACATGTTGATTCTTCCTCCCCATGTTGTGCCACTGCCTCGTGTTCACAGTTTGCCCTCCATCCTGTTGCTGCTTTGTCGAATCTTGCCTCCTACATTGTTGAGGGAATTGGGGAGAAGGTTTCCCCTATTCCAAAGCAGAATTAAATATCATCAGTGGTTGGGCCTGCAGCTTTAGGGGGGACTTGATGCCAGGTTGAGCAATGCAGTGCAGGTCCAAATCTTGAGGGACATCGCCACACACTCCAGTGCAGTGGGTGTCCACAACTGGTAGGGATGCTGTGCCATGAGCACTGGGAGGATTTGTGACATGGACTCATATTAAGGCCCAGAACATAAAGGGCTTGTCCTCCAAGTAGTATACACAGCACCCATGCATCACATCACTCTACTGAAAGGTCCTGAAAGCTGCCTAGCCTACCTTTCGTGCTGAGCTGGAAGAGTTTGAGCAATAGAGAGAATGTAAGTATATTTGCATTTGGCACATGTGTGAACATGAGTTTTGAAAGTGCTGTCCTGTTATGCATTCACTGTGAGATTTCCCACAAACTTTCTTATTCTCTTTCACATATTTTCTGGTTGAAAATTTGAATAGATCACATTTAGTAACAAGCATGTTTATTCTTTGTTTTCTTTATTATGAGTACTAATAGTTTTTGTCATTTAGGAAATGCTGACATTGTGTACCTTTATTCCACTTCCTACACAACATTCCTTTGCAATATTTTACTATTTAAGTTCACACTGTTATTGAATAATGTAATTAACTTTGTTGCTTAACATGTGTTTACCATTTCAATTTCAAAGTCCTTTACAATGCTTAGTAGGCTGGTGGCAAAAATGCTTCATGGATAAACAGTGTGAGTAACCTGCAATTAACCTTAATTTATATTAGGATAAAATGAGTTTTCACATAACAGAAATGTTACCTATCCTTGCATGTACTTTGAGTGGTTCATATGAAAGTGCAGGATAGTGAGTAGCTTGGAAAAGTCTACACATTGTCAGCTATAATTATAGAGATATGAATTATTTACCCCAAATTTTAACAAAGCCTCTATTTGTTTTTTTAATTCTTTTTAGTGTACCCATATGGACAACCAACAGAAGAGCAGGAACATTGGCAAGAAGAGAGATATTTGGCTCAGAGGAGAGCATATAATCTTGATACATTCAGTTTGGATGGAATTGGATCCTAACACAAGCAGGGTTAGAGCACCTGCTCAGAGAATTACATGATCTTCCACCAAAAGACTCCAGGTGAAGGCTGAGCAGTCTCCTGGGGGTAGTAGAAGTGGACACCACCAACCAGGGGAAGGAAGATGTATGTCTTTCTTGTGACCTAAAAAATACCACCAACCAGGGGAAGGAAGATGTATGTCTTTCTTGTGACCTAGAACAACTAAGAGTGATGCCCCTGGAGTAGACCCCACATCCTTCGGGCCTGCCACAGCCTCTTGAGGCCCCCATTCTATTGGGGCCTCCAGCTGAGCCCTATACATCTACATCTCCTTGCAGTGCCCTCCTGGAACAACAAGAGTTGAGGGATAATTCTGCCACTAATTCACCTCACCCTCTTGTGATGGTCAATGTCGTCCACTGATGCAGTGACTGCATTCAAGGAGCTGATGATCTCAATTGTAGAGGCACAGGGAGCACTCTTTGGGAATCCAGGACTTTATAGGAGTGGACCGGATACTCTGAGAGATGGTCTCTGGTCAGTGACAAACTTTAATTGGTGCCATCTCCTCCTTGACCATAGCTATTATGTCATGTCTGCCTTTCAAACCCACCCCACCTCCTGTAGTTCGGTCTCCCAGCTTGTATGTCCTTACTGTATCCCCTGCTACTCCTTGTGTTCTTCCTTACTGAGGGGTGTCTGGTGCTGCAACGTCCAGACAGCTTATGCCCATGTCACTGAAGGATTTTAACATTATACTCAAGACTCGGGTGAGAATGTCCAGTGATCTTTGCCCCAAGGCAAGACCCTGATTTGGACTCACCCTCCAGTTTTGGGTCTGACCCCATTTTATAATTTGACAGTGGACCCTTGATTTGGATTATTTTGGTATAATGCAAGTTTATTTTCACCCATTTTAAACAGATTGGTTACCTTGAGACTTTCTGACTTTATTTCATAATTTACCCACCCCCCTCTAAGTTTGCTTTCCACTTCTGACTTAAATGTTCATTTGTTCTTCATTGGTCCCAATGACAGTATTTTGTGAAAAATAATGTGCTTTGTTATTTTGGAAAGTTATTTAAACTAGATAAATATTTTTAACAAAAAAAACTCACTTTCCTGAATCTAGTAAACATAGTCAATGATGCATTCAATGTCCTTTCAAGGAAACATCTAGCTGTTGTGAAAATGTTTTCTATATCTCTATTTAATTTTTAAAATGGTAACCTTTGAATATTTACAAAGAAGATAACTTAACATACCGCTATCTTATGTTGAAAATGAACAAACAAATTCAACACAGATGAAATGTTGAGACAGGTTTGGTGTGTAAACAGTGCTTGAAAAATATTGAGAAAAATAATTGAACACACTTATTACAGTGCTTTTCTCTTACTAGTCTGCCTACTCAATGCTAGTTTTGCGAGTCTTTGAGACTGAAGTTATTCTGTGTGGTCGTGAAGGTGTTACAGGTGCTGCAGGTGGTAGTGCAGGAGCTGAAGCTAGAATTGCAGTTGCTGCTGGAGGATGTGGTACGGGTGGTGCAGGTGGTGGTTCATGTAGTGGTGCAGGTGTCTGTATATAATCTCCTGAATGTGTTAGCCGTGAAGGATGACACTGACATTTTTGCTGATTGTTTAAGTCATCTTTATGGCCAAAGCACAGTGTTATTCACTCTCTCCCCTAGACAGTCTTAGCTGTTCTTGGTGCATCTTTACCATTTCTTGGTTACATTTTGCTACAATATTCACGGCATGGCTTTTGCAACATTATTCAAGGCAGGGCCTGCCTGTCAATCATCTGAGGGAGTCATTTAAGTGAGTCTGAAATTTCACGCAGATACTCGTAGTTTGTTGTTAGAAGAATTGATCCTCCCAGTGACCAGCATCAGTGCATGTCAATCCAACCGCATGTGCGGGCATCTCAAATGACCAGCAGGTTGACCCCTCACTGATAGGGATGGCACCTGGGTGATTGTGAGGAGGCGTTTCATGGACAGGAGAATACCTGGACCATCCCCAGAGTGTTCTCTCCATCAGATGATTAAGCTAATACTCGAAATGCACCATTATTAAATGAGTGTGTAGGAAATTATAAACATGGGCCAGTGATGGGAGGGCTGTGTGGAAGTGATTGTTGATGTAGCCTACTTAGCTGCTTGGGTCATTCTTGGGGACAGGCAATCCTCAGAAGGGATTTAGGAGGAATACTGGTTCCCATCCATAAAGTGCCTTCAATATTTTTGGTATGGCTTCAACAATGGCCTCCTCTTCATCCAGGTCTTCTACCTAAACCAACAGGAACTGGTTCTCCAACTTTTCTTCTTAAGCAGTGCTGACCGCAGATATTTTTGCTTGGAGGAGGATCGGATTCTTTCCAAGGATTGCTTGCCTTTCTCAGCTTGCAGATGGTTCAGCATCATCGTCCGTCTTAGTATCCCCAGTGCCTTCCAGTGTCTTCCAGTACCTGGAAGAAGAAAATTGAAACAGATGAAGTACATCACATTCTGGTTTTGATGCTCTTTCACAACATGTAAGATGTTTTCTTAGTAGGGACTGGAAAGGCCTGCTGAGGAATATTAGCTCCTCCCCGATATTCCATCTGGAAGGTTTGTTTGATCCGGGTAAACATGTGGAGGATAATTATATTACCTTCTGTTCACAAACAAATAACTATCTTGATCAGATCGACCCACAGAAAATGATCAAAAGAGGTGGTAAACCCTCAGCGCCCTGGTATAACACTGCCCTGAAAAATTCAAAGCTGGGTTGTAGACAGGCTGAGCGAAAATGGAGGAAGGGGTATGCGGATACAGACAAAGTTCTCTGGAAAGAGAACATTTCTAGTAACAAGAAAGGTATTGCTGCTGCCAAAGCGGAGTACTTTGCTGATGTAATCTTGAAGGCCCAAATAGCTCTAAGAGCATTTTCAAAATATTGAATGATATTGCCAATCCGGTGTGTACTAAAAATAAGGTCCTTCCCACACAGGAACTTTTTGATAGCCTAGCTGCCTTTTTTAACAATAAGATTAGCAAAATTATTGAAGGGTTGGAAGAAATTAACAGGGCTGATAAGACTGCTGGTCTCACACAGGATAAACAGGAAGACCCGAGAGTGATGAGGAAGGTCCCGGCTCACATTCCTGTCTTAGATCATTTTGACACACTGTCTACTGAGGTGTTTGAGCAACTCGCTGCGGGGGTTTCCTCCGGCTCATCTTTAGATCCCTTTCCACATAAGGTCTGGAAAGCGTTTGGATCTGAATTGTTTCCTTCACTCAGACAGCTGTGTAATCAATCCCTGCTTGGTGGGATGGTTCCACCCTGTTGGAAGCAAGCAGTTGTCTCCCCCACTATTGAAGAAGCCTTCACTTGACCCGCCGTGTCTTAAAAACTACAGGCCTATTTCACTCCTTCCATACCCAGTAAAGATCATTGAGCGCCATGTGAGCAGAGCACTTTCCCAGTTCCTAGGGGCAAATGATCTACTGGATGAGGTTCAGTTTATATTCCGCCCGGGACATGGGACAGAGACTGCTCTATTGACCGTGTTGGACGATCTTCGTTTGCGTGCAGACAAGGGTCAACATGCCATCTTGATCCTATTAGATCTGTCTGCCGCATTCGACACGGTCAATCACAAGGTCCTCTTGGAGCGTTTGGAAGGAGTGGGGGTAGTCGGTCTAGCACAGAAATGGCTCCATTCATATCTATTTGATAGAAGTCAGGCCGTAGCTCTTCCCCCCTTTCGGTCCAAGTTCACCAAAATCCATCATGGTGTTCCGCAGGGTTCTGCAATAAGCCCCATTCTGTTTAATGTCTACATGCGTCCCCTGGTGGATATTATTAAATCTTATGGCATAGGCATGGTAAACTATGCAGATGACACCCAGTTGATCCTATCACTGGAGGGAGAACAGTCATCCACCTTGGAGAATTTTCACGCATGTATGCAGAGTGTGGCTTGTTGGTTAAGAATTAATTCTCTGCAATTTAATGCAGACAAAACTGAAATCTTTTGCACTGAGGGTGGGAGAGTGTCCCATCCTCTTCCGGTCAACTTCTGGCCAATTCCTGCAGACCCCCCATTGCGACCATCTTAGGCAGTCCGCTATTTGGGAGTCACATTTAATGAGAAACTGACCTTGGAAACACACGTCAACAATATTTTGGGGATCTGTTTCTCTCTTGTAAGGATCTTGAGGAAGATTCTTCTCCAGCTGCCATATCAAACGCGCCCTTTGGTAGTTAGGAGCGTGATTTTGAGCAGGTTGGATTATTGTAATTCATTATTGCTGGAATCCCCTAAATTTTTAACTGGGAGATTGCAGAGAATTCAGAATATGGCAGCTAAGTTGGCTCTGGCGCACCCCCGTCAATCTTCCTCTACTCAGGCCCTTGCGGAGCTGCACTGGCTTCCCATAGGACAGAGGATCTATTTTAAGTCCTTTTGTGTTGTGTTTAAGGCATTGTATGGTCTGGGTCCCATACCATTGCAGAGTAAATTCTGCTGGTACGCACCTTCACCCTGCTTTCGATCCTCTACAGCTTACAGGGTGAAAGTACCTCGGATCAGAAGAGCTAAGCTGGGGGGACAAGCTTTCAGTGTTGCTCCTGCGAGACTTTGGAATATACTGCCCCTGGAGCTGCGACAGATGAAAGATATTTTATCTTTTCGTAAACAACTCAAAACCTGGCTTTTCCCCAGAATCTAACAGCTTTCTGCTTATATTATAATAACTGTCCCGTCTTTTCCCTCTTTAGCGGCAGGATGCTCGATGAGTAGCAGTGCACTCTATAAGTTCTTTTACATTACATTACATTACATGTTACTCTAATAAATATTTTTCTGCAGCTCAAAATTAAAGTTATTACCATGTTGGGCTAAATCAACATATAGTATGAAGTGCTGATATTTGGATCTGATTCCTAAATCTTTACTGTGTGAAGAGAAGTCACCAGCTCAAGCCACAGAGATGAGTGGTTAGGAGATCCCCCATGATGCCAGCCGCTGAATTTGGTTTATTGTATCTTTATTTGATAAAGAACGTCTAGTTCCAGCTACTAGAAAGGGAAGCTGTGGGTTCAATTGATATAGTCAATAATAATAGTAATTCTTCATGAACTCAAATTGTGATATAATGTAGAAACATATATAGGAGCTTAGACACTTCAATGAGATGCCTTTAGACATGTTTAATATACTTTCTAATACGAGAACAGAGTTAGTGATTGTGTGTTTTTTGAATGAATGAATTTATTCATGATCAGTTCCTTAAAATCATTACACAAAGCAACAAACATAGTATTTTCTAGGTACAAGAATAAAAATGTTAAAACCAAAGAAGAAATATTTTGGCATTCATTCTTTAAAGAAATGGCATCACAATCGACATTAAAATTCTTACAAGAAATAGCATCGCAATCAAGCAACATGCCTATTTACTTTCCTTGACATGCAACTAAAACCAGATTATTTTTATGTTGTGGCACAGCTTGTCTAGCAGCAAGGGCGAAACTGACTTTGCATGTGACCTTTAAGGCATGTGGAACACATTCTTTTTGCAGAAAAAATGCCAGTGCAGGGGACGGAGGGAGCTAGGGGACAAGCTGAGACTTTGGACCCTAGGGGAGGGAGAGAGTGCGTGAGTCACATTAAGTCAGGCCCGATGGCACCCGGATGTGACAATTGGAGTGCTGATCGAATGGTGTCTATACATTTACCTAGCTTTGCTATGATCGTAGGAGTGTTGTTGGAGAAGTCTGAGGCTTTTCTGCAGGTTAATTTCTATTGATGCAGAATATGTGGACTAAAAGGTGGTGACTGTCACTGGTGAGTTTGGAGAAGAAGCACAGTAGGTGGTAGCGGGATTCTCTGCAATAATTACATAGACTGCAGGATCTTACCTCACCCTGCCTTAAACAAGAGTGATTGAAATCCATAATTGATAGGGTGAGGAGCCGCATGTGTTTCCTCTGTGTGTGGGCTGTGAGGGCTTGGCGAAAGCAGGGCTGGACTTTCCCCAGCGTGTAGAAGGCGTCAAGTGACTTCGATATGGAGCAACGATGGAGACTTTCAGTGTCCAGTTCAAAGGAGTTTTTCTTGACCTGCAAGTTCACTGCCCTTTTCCAGACTGAGAAAGGTATGTCAGTAGAGCTGGAATCAGTTTAATTTCAGGACTTTTAGTATCGGTTCAGTAGCTGGCGGCTGTGAAGGTGCTTTAGGCTGTAAATAACTCCTGCACCCTTATTTTTGAGGTGCCTTAGCTGGGCTGTAGGCAAACTGAACCCTAAGTAGTCCTAATTAGAAACGTTGCTATTTGTGGCTATTTGTTGCTCTCTGACCCACCAGTGTGCTTGCTTCTTATGGGGGTATTTTCAGAAGATGATGATTTTGTTTTTTTTCCTGGTTCACCTGAAGTTTGTTGGCTTTGTTGAACCTGTGAAGTTTGTCCAGGGCTCTATGTAGGCCTGTTTTGGTGTGGTCCACGATCACTATATCATTTACATTCTGCAGAATTGGGAGACGCAGCCTTCCCAGCTTAGGTGTGACTAGGCTGGTGCAGGAGCGGGTAGTACAAAATGTTGTATACCCCCACCCCCATTCTGCATGTTTATATTAATCTGAATATTCAATTAATTTTAATATGATTAATCTGTTTGAAGTGATAACTCACCAACTTTATTAACAAGATAATTATACGTGGGAATTTGGTCTTTGCATGGCTATATTAATTGTGATTTAATTTGTGTAAGCATATTAATAGTAGAAAATTAGAATATTATATGTTATATGTTGCTTTCAGTGATGTATTTGTGATTTGTGCTTTATTCAGTGAGTATAAACCGCTCTGAGTGTTGCTTCTGCTAGATAAATACACATACATATGGGTATTAGCAAGGGGATAACATTTTATTAGCCATTTCTATGTTTTAATTACGTTTTTGTGTTTCTTTTGCTTAAGTTGACCATTTCGACCTACACAAGATGGCTGAACGAGACGTTAAACGTGACTGCCCTGACAACACGAGGTTCTGGGTGAAGTGCGCATGCGTCACCGCCAGCAACAGTGGCTTGGACCTGACCCCGGGAGAACATGTACCCTCCAAGGTCGTTCTGGGAACCCATCCAAAAGAAAGGACAGTGCTTGATTTAAAAGCCGGAACAAGCAAGTTGGATGACTTCATTATCCAACACCCTGAGAACTGTACCCCGCAAGTCAAAGTTGACCAACGAGGACTCTCTAAACCCCGATCTTGATACATTTTGTTATTATTTTCATTATAAAAGTAGATAGGGAATTAGGGTAGTAACTCTACAATCACGCTCTTCTTTGACGAACTTGATTTCCTGACGTTATGCTGACGAAGAGGACGGTGGCACTGCTGGACAGCTGTTATCCTGAATCTATGAGAGACTGAATTGCGGCCTAAACTTTGCTGAATAAATTCTCTGTGACTGACTGACTTAGAGGACTTTAGCCAGAATAGGTAAATATGATGCTCTGAAATGCTAATGATGATTTCTAACATTTCTTTCAATATTTCTTAGATAAAGAATAATTGATTAATTGACAAATGTGTCATTATTTGAAGAAGAAGACTAAGAGAAAAGTAATAGAGCAAAGGTAGACGAGTTAATCATCAATTACCAATCCAACTAAATGATCTATCTCCGTATGGTAGGGATATCTTAGGTTCAATGTCAATGTGTTTAGGGTAATGTAAAGGTATTCCTCTCATGTCAGCGTTGAGAAACGTATTTTCCCTCACAAAACAGGTCAACCGAGTGTAAGTATATTGGTGTTATGGGCCCCACCAATGAATGAATGTGAGTGAATTGGATATCGAGGTAATTGGTCTGTGCCGAAGGGGGAATTTGATGTTCTGCGCTGCATCAGTTTTCTGGTAGCAAGACAATGGTTTTTATTGTTTTTGTTTGGTGATTATTTGCTTGTAAGTAGCTTATTGATTATTGGTTATTGATATTGATTTATGTACTAACACTCTATGTTGAGTCGTGTTGAGTTTTATGTTGTTTGTACGGCTTCTGGGATTTAGGAAGTCGGAAGTTAGTAACGGTTCCGTAGTAGAGCAGAGGTAAGCGCTGTTCTCGGAAAAGACGGAATTGTTGTTATCCTGTAGGTACACAGGAGAAAACGTGTGACGGTTGAAGTTGCACGACGCATTGTCTGGGTTCGATTCGGTGACATCGCCGTGTGTTGCCATTAGAGACATTGTCTGTGTGAGAGTATTGTGTATGATAGCGAAGGTTACCTGTGAAATTCTGGTCTTAGGTACCAGGGATCCAACTGGCATTCCGATAACGCTTATCACTGGAAAGGTAATAGGTATTCTCTGAGCTTGCTAGAAGGACAAAGTAGAGGTAAGCGCTGCTTTGTTAACGTATGTCATAGTTCTGTAGCAGGACAGACTGTTCGCTGTTCTCGGGAAAGACAGGATTCTGTGTGAATGTACTACATTTTCTAGTGTGAAAGTGCGTGAACGAAATAGCATTTGGGTTAATTGCAAAACTCTGGGTTTATTTCTCAGGAGCATTGGGTCTCCAACTATGTGTCTTAAATACTAAAGAAACAGTTAGCTAATGCTTTTTAGAAGGGTGAAGTAGAGGGATGTGCTACTTTATCAACGGAAGTAATGATTCCATAGTAGGGCAGAGGTAAGCGCTGCTCTCGGGAAAGACCGAATTCTCGTGAGAAAGGTCCATTGCTATTCTTTGGTTAGCGAAGCGGACAATGGAGACGTTTTTATGTTGTTACTAACAGAATTGTAGAAATTGAAACAAAACTTACTGAGCAGATTTGTAAAGGAGGGGTAGACAGGAGCAGGAGCTGCCGCAGCGGCTGCTGACGTCAGAACGACCGCGCTGGGAATGGACAGTCTGTCAGAACTGCAAAACGCTCCGGATTGGTGCGTTAGTGTTCGTCGCGCTAGGAGTGGAAAAATACAGGGTGACGTAAAACGCTCCCTAATGGTGCGTTAGTGTGAGTCGCGCTGGGATTTGAGGATTGTGACAGTGACGTAGACGCTCCGGATTGGTGCGTTAGTGTGAGTCGCGCTGCGATTTGACAGAGTAGCGGTACAGTTGTAGGGAGAAACTAGTGAGACACGAAAAGAAAGGAAGATGTATTACGATCCACCAGAAAAAGACAAAAAGTCATGGTTTGGTAAAATTAAGAAGTGGTTTAAGAAGGACAAACCGATCAAAACTAGGGAAGGACAGTTACTTCCTCCACGAAAACCCCTGCATCCTTAATGATTGCGAAATATGGATATCACACCTGTATTTGGTTAGACAACTGGGTTAAGTATACGAAGGAGGACGGAGTGTTGGCTTTTCCAGAACATGGTTCATTTAATTTGGCTGTTTTGAGAAATTTGAGAGAGAAAATGATGAATCTAGAACCGAGACCTAGACCGACTCAATTCGAGGCTTTGACGGAGTGGGAAGACGAAATGCATGACCGAGAAACACAGAGAAATGGAAGAGGATATAGGTACTTGTTTGGCAGATCGTACGGACATGAGACGCATGATGATTGAATGAGAAGGTGGTGGAATGCGAGTATGACTGAGGGTTTGTTTCCCGTACGAGCTGCAGGAGAGCATGAAGGACGAAAGTGTGTAGAAAAGAGACATAATGTGGAGACGAAAGGGTATGGAGTGAATGAGTCCGAGGAGGATGTTCTTGATGATATGTTCTATAAGAATCCACCACCATACCGGTCAGAACCGAAAATATTAACTCCAAGTGCCCCAATGAAAGAAACAGTACGAATCATAAAATCGGAACCAGAGTTCTAAGATTTGGGAAGACACAATCCTATTAGAGAGGTAGAAAAGAAGTCGGGAGGAAAATTGGATGGAGAAAATTCTGCAGAATTAGCCAAAACAACCCTAGAATTAACGGAGAAAATAAGGGAATTGACTAAGAATCTGGAAGCGGTAACTGTACCAGTAACGATTGGTCCAGTAATGCCTATTTTTGACAAGCAAAAAGACAGTGGACACTGTTTGACAGTCCCTTATAAAAGTAATAAACCGGTTGAACAACCAATAGTGAGTCAGAGTGAGAATCCATGGAGACAGACTATGAGTATGATTGAACCAAATTTTTCAAACAACCCGTTTGTAGGTCAGAACTGTGCAGAGAAACGTATGACAATGATAGAGACTATGTCAGAAACGCAAAAAGATTTTGGAAAAGGAAATGTAGAGAAGCCAGTAGGACCATCTACAGAGGAGTTGAGTGAATGGTTGAGAAGCTTGCAAAAGAAAGACAAAGAATCTCAGTCAATAATTGTAGCAAAATTACGAATGGTACTGGAAGAATTAATAGTAGGTACTATCCCAAGTTAAAAACGTACCAAGATGAGGAATTGTTATTTCTGTGCAAAAGTGTAACATGGAGAGCGAAACATCTTCATGAAAGATTAGAAGAGGTGGCAAATGAGATGGGTATTGATATTGAAAAGGTAAAAGCCTTACAGAAATCCTATTGAGTAGATTTCACTGAAAAAGACATTGAAAACATGAATACCACAGGACGAATAGGTCAGATTAAGGATATAATTATTTTGTTGAGAAAATGGGGAGATGTGGACAAATGGAAGAGCAGATGGTATCGTAAGCGAGACGAAGTTTCAGCCAAGACGCTTTCAGCCTATCCTATGAGAGAAAAGTAGAAGGTTGTGACGGAATACCCTATGAGAGAGACAGAGGAGGGTATGTGCATGTCCCATGGACTAGACAGGATATTTTGTCATTTATGAATGACTTCCCTTGACTGCGTGAAAAACCCGTCGAGTGGTATAGACAGGTGGACAGATTTGTGAAATTATCTAGAGTATTGTGGATTGATTTGAATAGCCTGTTTGATATAATTGTACCAGCAGATCTATGGACAGAATGTAAAATAGTAATAGATTGGCCGACACAGGAATACCAAGGGATCCTAAGACAGGAGCTTCAGACCCTGAGGTAATGAAGAAATATGAACAGGTTATGGCATTCTTGAAGAACAAAGTACCACATAAGGAGACAGATTGGGTGAAAATTGACAGAATACATCAAGAAAGCAAAGAATCAGTACATGACTATTATGAGAGGTTAATTTTAGCCTTTAAACAATTCAGTGGAGATGAAAATTTGAGTGACAAGGATTTGAGTCATTTCGTATACAGGTTTGTATATGGTCTTCGTCCAGAAATTAGTGAAATGGTAAAACAGCATACGGTAGATTGGCAAAACAAGAAAATAGACGAAGTATTGAGACATGCTAAATATTTCAGTGATGAAATTGAAGCAAAACAGCGAAAACTAAAAGAGAAGGCAATGTGGCCCCAAGTAAAAGTAGCAGAGAGACAGGAAGCACAATTAGTGGAACAAACAGAGCCAAAACAAAGATTTAATCCTGGGAAAAATAAAGGGAATATTGAGGAAGCTAAACAGAAATTTCCGTGTCATAATTGCGGTAGGATAGGGCATTGGAAATCCGAGTGTAACAATCCACCAAGTACTAATGATGAAAATTCATCCTTGAATCCACAGGTGCAGAATGAGGTGAGTGGTCAACAGCAACAACAACAGCAGGGTGTAACACAACAGAATCAGGTGCCAAAACCACCTTTCCCACAGAACAAAAATTGCCAGAAGTATAGTAAGGAGAATGGATTCTATAACGAAGAACAGGTAAATAAGGCGCAACGCGCTAGCGCTGCCTCGCAGTATTGGCTGCAACGTGATGAAAGCGATTCAGAAGAGGGTTATTGACGGTATTGACGGTGCCGAAGGGAGGAAGAGGAGTGCATACTTGGCGCAACTCTAGAAGTAGACCAGACAGGCCCATTTGTAGATGGAAACGTTAATAATGAAAATATTACTTTCCTAGTTGATACTGGTGCTACTCGATCAACTGTTAGATCAGCTGATGTTAAGAATCTTCCTTTCTCAGATGAAACGATCCAAGTAGTTGGGGTCTTCAACAGACAGATTAAAACTTACCTTACAGAACCAGTGAAAGCTAGTATAGGGAAATTTTCTGAAATGCACAGATTCGTAGTGTGTGACATTAGTCCAGTGAACTTGTTAGGTAGTGATTTATTGTGTAAGATGAATTGCACTATATTTTGTACTCCAGATGGAATAGCCTTTGAAACACCAGATGATGATGTGCTGTATAAAATGACATTGGCAAACAGAGAAAGAGGTTACAGGAACATATGCTGTATTCAACCCTGACGCACAACCAAAAGAATAGAAACAATCAGTAAAAGCAGAAGTTTGGAACTTCACAGGAGAAGATGTAGATTGATGAAGAATATAGATCCAGTAAAGATAACTGTAAAAGAAGGAGTAAGTTATCCAAATGTCCCACAATATAAATTGACCCCAGAAATAATCGAAGGAGTTACTCCTGTGATTGAGAAAATGATAAGGCAAGCAATTTTGAGAGATATAATGAGTAGCCCATGTAATTCACCGATAATGGGATTGAAAAAGCCTAGTGGGAAGTTCAGAATAGTGCAAGATCTGAGAAAGATAAACAAAATTGTTGTACCATGTTGTCCCATTATACCGAATCCATCTGTGACTTTATATCAGATTCCTCATGACGCAGAATGGTATACAGTGATTGATTTGTGCCATGCTTTCATTTCCATCCCATTGCACCATGACAGTCAGCAAATTTTTGCATTTCGTTTCGGCGAGCATATTTTGACATGGTGCCGAATTCCACAGGGGTATACAGAAAGCCCCTGAATCTTCTATTGAAAAAGTCTTTGGAGAGTCTAGAAATGCCTGAAAATTCAGTACTAGTCCAGTATATCGATGACCTACATGTGGCATCGAAGACTCGTGAAGCTTGTGAGGTAGACACGGTAGCTTTGTTAAATCATTTGGCAGATGGAGGACTAAAAGTGTCACCATCAAAATTACAATTTTGTAAGAAAGAAGTCCAATATTTGGGACACAGCATTGAGAAAGGACACAGGAAAATAACCATAGATAGAATCAGGATCATAAAAAGAATGAGTCCACCAATGACCCAAAGAGAAGTGAGAATGTTTCTGGGAATGGTTGGATATTGTCGTCAATGGATAGGAAATGTTTTCTTGATTGCAAAACCTTTGGTACGTCTAACAAGAAGTGATGTAAGAGATCCGATTGATTTGAACAAAGAGGAGTTGGCAGCATTCAAGAAGTTGAGAGAAGGATTGTGTGAAGCGCCAGCGTTAGGTATGCCTGACTATGATAAGGAGTTCGAGTTGTATTGCAGTGAGAGAAATGGATGTGCACTCTCTGTTCTAGTGCAGAAGCATGAGAAACTGAGGAAACCAATTGCATATTTTTCATCCATGTTGGACCCAGTAGCTGTAGCCCTTCCTGGGTGTCTGAAAGCAGTAGCTGCTACATGTCGAAGTTTGGAACAGAGTGAAGGAATTGTGATGGGGTATCCTGTGAAAGTGTTTGTGCCTCATGATGTGGCGATTCTTTTAACAAGGAGTCGTACTCAGTATATGACGCACAGCAGACTGACTAAGTATGAAAAGGTCATTTTGGGCGCAACAAATGTGAGTCTTGTGAGATATGTGAATGTGAATTCTTCAACATTGTTGCCTGATGTAGAGCATGTGGAGGTAAGAGATGAAGCAGATCATGATTGTTTGGATTTACTTGATTTTTGTACAAAACCAAGGCCTGGCATAAAAGATGACCCTTTACCAGAAAGTGATTATGGCATGTTTGTTGATGGATCTTGTTTGAGAACAGATGATGGAGTGCTAAGTGCGGCATATGCAGTATGTACAGTTGCAGCAGTGATGGAAGCATCCTATTTGAAAGGAGTAAGGTCGGCCCAAGTAGCTGAACTTATCACCCTGACCAGAGCATGTAAGATTGGGAAAAGTGTGAGAGTGACTGTGATAACTGATAGCCAGTATGGCTACGCGGTGGTCCATGATTTCGGCCAAATTTGGCTGCAAAGAGGTTTCCTGACCTCAAGTGGAACTCCCATTAAGAATGCTGAAGTGGTTTGAAGGTTGCTTGAGGCAATACAGCTGCCCAGGCAATTGGCTGTGGTAAAATGTGCTGCTCATAGTCGCAGTGGTGATTACATTGCCACTAGAAATAAATTCGCCAATGACATGGCACAGTATTGTGCACGAAATCAGAATTCAATCAATCGGGCAAAGGAAAAATAATTGGTTTTGTGTTTCCCAATGTTTACTAACACTGTGGGAACATGGGATGAGGTAAGACAATTGCAAGAAGAAGCAGGAGAGGAAGAAGTAAAACAGTGGGTAAAAGCAGGATGTGCACCAAGAGAGAAAGATCATGTGTGGGTCTATCGAGATGGAAGACCAGTAATGCCTGATAGCATGATGTCTGCCATGGCACGGATGTATCATGGACAGGGACATATAGGGAGAGACGCCATGATTAGGTCTTTTAAACAGACTTGGTATAATGCCAAGTTTAGGCTTGTGGCGGAAAGTATTTGTCAAAGATGTCTAATTTGTCAGCAGTACAATCCTGGAAGGAAGACAGTAGTGAGTCTAGGAACAATAGGCAGAGAGGGAGGACCTTTCACCAGGATGCAAGTAGATTCCATTGAGATGCCACCTTGTAACAGGTTGAGGCATGTTTTGGTAATGGAATGCCTATTCTCCAGGTGAGTAGAGGCGTTCCCAACAAGAAGAAATGATGGAATGACAGTGGCAACATTATTGTTGAGGGAATTTATACCTAGGTTTGGGTTCCCAGTAATAATTGAATCAGACAGAGGAGGACATTCTCATAATGAGATCATAAAATTGATTTGTGAAGCATTGAATGTACAACAGAAACTGCATTGTGCCTACCGACCAGAGGCTTCTGGTGTAGTAGAATAAATGAATGGTACTATCAAAAACAGAATAGGGAAAATGTGTTTAGCCACAGGTATGAAATGGCCCGATGTCTTTCCTCTAGTACTCATGACTATTAGATCAATACCAGACAGAACCACTGGTTTGAGTCCTCATGAAATCCTCATGGACGCTCAATGAGACATGTATTTATACCAGTCAACAAGCAGATGACAATAACTGATGACATGGTATTGGAATACTGTAAAAGCCTGGCTGACGCAGTTAATTGTGTGTTTCATCAGGTTGGAGCGGATGCCACCACTCTTGAAAAGAAGCCAGCTCATGATCTAAGCCCAGGGGACTGGGTAAGGATAAAAGTGCACAGAAGAAGAAACTGTTTGGTTCCCAGGTGGGGAAAACCAAGGCAAGTCATCTTGACTACAACAACAGCTGTGAAGTGTGCTGGATTGAAGAACTGGATCCATGCAAGCCATACTTTGAGAATTCCAAATCCAGTTGATTGTAAAGAAAATGAGTATTTTGATGAATCAGAATCCAGTACTGAGTCAGATGACGGAGAGCCAAAAGATAAAGAAGGAGAAAACTCTGAAAGGGGGGAGACAGATCCAAGGTTAACTTTGGTCCCCAGAAGTAACTCCCTAAGGAAAAGATTGCAGATTTCTGAATCCAGTTCAGACTCAGAGACAGAACAAAGAGCCCAGTCATCCACGAAAGAACAAAGGAAGAACAAAGAAATGGACAGTGGAGAGACAATAAAAGAAATCTGTGAGAAGGAAGTACCAGATGAAAGATTGAGAGAAATTCCACCTGAAACAACACCTTTAGACGGACAGGTGCCAGATACGAGAGAGAGGGAAAGAATATTGCAGAAGACTCCCGAGGAGGTGTAGGGAACTCCAACATCCAGTTAGAAGCAGGGACAAGTAGTCAGCAGGAAGATTGCGTGACGAAGATTCGAGGAGGGACAGAAGTAGGGAAAACAAAAGAGGTGGAAAAAGAACTTGTTGAAGGTAAAAAGCAAGTTGAAACAGAATCTGAAGAAAGCGAAGATGAGATACCAGAAGGCCGAGTTCTGAGGAAGAGAGATTGGAGAACTGAAAAGAATGATAAAGGGAGTAAATTAAAAAGAGCGGCAAAAGACGAGGTGTGGCCACACAAAATAAAGAGACTGAGATATCAGCTGACCCGTGTAAATTCGCCAAGAGCTGAACAGGTGAATGAAGTAACGAGTCAGGAAAGATCGAAAGAAGAAGAACAGACAGTAGTCAAAGAAAACAAAAGAACAAGAAAACCTAACCAGAAGTATAAATCACCGAAATGGACATATGTGGCCCTGCCTGAAGTGAAGGAAGAGGCGGACAGCCAAGGAAATCCAGAGGTGATTGCACCGGAAGTGGTTGAGGAAGACGAAGAATCCGAAATCCTGAGAGTTATCTTGTCCGATATTGGAGAAGAAGCGGATGTTCAGGACAACCTGTATGTTGGAAACAAAGGGAAGGTGAAAGATGATGAGATGCCAAACTGAATGAGACAAGAAAATTACTGATGGAAAAATAATAAAATACTGAAAAAGACAAAAACTGGTAGAATCACGTAGATGCCTAGAAGCCTAGGGTTAGAAACTAGTTGTGAAGTAGAAGAGGCTAAGTCAAAAGACAGGGCTCATTTTAGAGAGATGGCAAACATAGAAAGTAGCAAAAGTAGATGTACCTTTCTTAGAAGATGGTGCAAAATGTGTTGTTGTTGTACAGGATTATTAATGCTTCTTTGGAGTATTCTTGCTCTACTAATTTCATTTAAAGTTACTGTAGATACATTAGAAGGACATAGTGATAACATAACTAATATATGGAAAGTTCAAAAGGTAGTTCCAACTAGAATAGATAAAAACTATTTACATAAAGACAGGTCAATAACAGATTTTTCTAACAATGTGTTTTCAAAGTTGTTGTATGAATAGGTAAAAACAATGGACGTAAGGGATTGCTACGTTTGTATGCAATTACCTGTATCTGTATCAGAAGGAGTGACTTATCATCACCTTCCTGTAACATACGGAATAACATGTAGTATAATAGCTAGTTTATTTTATCAAACAGGTAAATTAGAGTATTATTTTTCAGATGTAAATACTATATTTTCGCAAGTACCCGCAATTAACAAACTAAACAAGGTAAAACCTGCAAAGGTATTAGGTGAATTTTTCCTAGAGACAAATGAACTAACCTTAGAATATATATTTAGAAATAACTTGACTTGCAGTTTAAAGAAAGAGGAGAAGACATTTTTGGATATGGTTGAAGAAAGGAGATTGAAAATGCAAAGGAAGGTTTCAGAAGGGAAAGTGGAGAAAACGGTTTGGGATGTAGAAACGGAGAAACATTTAAGAGGAGAATCAAGTCCAACTATGGCTTTAGATTGGCCTCAGAAAGGGAAATTGTGTTTAAGAAGGAATCAGACGGCGTATGACAATTATTTTCTAGGGAATAGTGAGTGCCATGATACATACCGAATCATGGGAGGATGGGGATTTAAAGGTGGAAGAGATCCAGGAACGTATTTCATTTGTGGGAACAGGGCATATTATCGTTTGCCAGACCATTGGTATGGCACATGTTATGTTGGCCTTGTTTTTCCAAAGATTTTTCACATGGATAGAGGAGAAGACGGTGTGCATAGTTTAGGTAGCTATTTAGCACGTAGTAAGAGAGAATCTTGGACTGAAATTGTGGGTGACATTTTTGGAGCACTGATAGCCGCAGTGGGAATATCTCTGAATGCGAATAAAATTAGAAAACTTTCAACAGTAGTAGATCGCTTGTCGACAAGCACCACTGGAGGATTCTTATTGGTAAATACTGAAATGGTTGCCATGCGTGCTATGGTAATGCAAAATCGACTTGCCCTTGATATTTTATTGGCAAAAGAGGGTGGAGTCTGTGGAATGCTGAAAGTTCAACATTGTTGTACTTACATTCCTGACGAAAGTAAAGATTTGAAAATTTATATTAAAAACATTACAGAATTGCATGACGAAATTGTACCACTGGAGGTTGAAGGTGTCTGGGAGAAGATTGGTAAGAAAATATGAGCTATTAAAGACTTTGTAGTAAAATTAGGTAGTACATTTATAGGTAAGATATTATTTCCATTAACTTGTGTGATTTCCTTAGTATTAATAATTAGACTAGGGTGTATTTGTTGTAGAAAGAATAAAAATCAGAAAAGAATAAAAAGAGAAAATTTAAGGAGAAGGGATAAGAAACAAGTAGAGAATTTGAAGAAATAGGACTGGAAGAGTTAAAGGATAGCATGTATAAAACAGCAAAAAGAAAAGAAACAGGGGAAACTGAAATATGAATGAAACAAGAAATCAATTCGAAATTTCCATAAAAGGGATACAAAATGTTTTAATTAGTGTGGTGATATAATCACCAAAGGGGGGATTGCTGGAGCGGGTAGTATAAAATGTTGTATACCCCCCCATTCTGCATGTTTATATTAATCTGAATAATCATTTACTTTTAATATTATTAATCTGTTTGAAGTGATAACTCACCAACTATATTAACAAGAGAATTATACGTGGGAATTGCACTTTGCATGGCTATATTAATTGTGATTTAATTTGTGTACGCATATTAATAGTAGAAAATTAGAATATTATATGTTATATGTTGCTTTCAGTGATGTATTTGTGATTTGTGCTTTATTCAGTGAGTATAAACCTCTCTGAGTGTTGCTTCTGCTAGATAAATACACACACATATGGGTATTAGCAAGGGGATAACATATTATTAGCCATTTCTATGTTTTAATAACGTTTTTGTGTTTCTTTTGCTTAAGTTGACCATTTCGGCCTACACAAGATGGCTGAACGAGACGTTAAACGTGACTGCCCTGACAACACGAGGTTCTGGGTGAAGTGCGCATGCGTCACCGCCAGCAACAGTGGCCTAGACCTGACCCCGGGAGAACATGTACCCTTCAAGGTCGTTCCGGGAACCCATCCAAAAGAAAGGACAATGCGTGATTTAAAAGCCGGAACAAGCAAGTTGGAACGCTTAATTATCCGACACCCTGAGAACTGTACCCCGCAAGTCAAAGTTGACCAATGAGGACTCTCTAAACTCCGATCTTGATACATTTTGTTATTATTTTCATTATAAAAGTAGATAGGGAATTAGGGTAGTAACTCTACGATCACGCTCTTCTGTGACGAACTTGATTTCCTGACGTTATGCTGACGGAGAGGACGGTGACACTGCTGGACAGCTGTTATCCTGAATCTATGAGAGACTGAATTGCGGCCTAAACTTGCTGAATAAATTCTCTTTGACTGACTGACTTAGAGGACGACTTTAGCCAGAATAGGTAAATATGATGCTCTGAAATGCTAATGATGATTTCTAACATTTCTTTCAATATTTCTTAGATAAAGAATAATTGATTCATTGACAAATGTGTTGTGTCGATTATTTGAAGAAGAAGAAGACTAAGAGAAAAGTAATAGAGCAAAGGTAGACGAGTTAATCATCAATTACCAATCCAACTAAATGATCTATCTCCGTATGGGAGGGATATCTTAGGTTCAATGTCAATGTGTTTAGGGTAATGTAAAGGTATTCCTCTCATGTCAGCATTGAGAAACGTATTTTCCCTCAGAAAACAGGTCAACCGGGTGTAAGTATATTGGTGTTATGGCCCCACCAATGAATGTATGTAAGTGAATTGGATATCGAGGTAATTGGTCTGTGCCGAAGGGGGAATTTGACGTTCTGCGCTGCATCACTGGTGCCTTCTGTTGCGTTGCCGAGATTGGCAGTGTAAAGTTTGAAAAAAGGGGGCCCAGCATGCAGCCCTGTTTTTGCCAGGTATTGGTGATGACTTTTGCGGTTTCTGTGATGGGTCCTGTTTTTATCCGAACCCAATTTCCCTGGTATAGAGATACTATAGTTTTGAGAAGCAGGGGAATGGACCCCCATAATGTTAATTTTTCCCATAGCTTGCCACGATCCACCCTGTCAAAGGCTGTGCTATAATCGACGAAGCAGGGGAACAAGGGTGGTTGTATGCTCTATGTGGCTTGGTGCGACAGGTACTCTAGTGCTATGATGTTGTTCATTGTTGATCTTTCTGGCCTAAAGCCTTGAAAGTATGGAAGGATGTTTTTTCTTCTGTTTCCCAGGCTTCCAACGCTTCTACTAGAATTCATGCATAGGCCTTTGATTCCAAATCTAGAAGGATGATTATCCAGTAGTTTGCTGGATTTGAACGATCCCCTTTTCTGTGAATTGGGAAGAGAATGGAGCCTCTTCATGAAGTTGGAGTCGTTCCAGTGGCAAAGGAATATTTGAAAAGCAGAGTAAGTATCCCTGCCTAGAAATCTTGTGAAGCTTTGAAGTCTGAAGCAGGAAGGCCGTAGGGTCCAGGGACCCCATCTCTCCTCATTTTTCATATTGCAGCGATGACTAAGGCCTCTGTAAGAGGGGAGATGGTTGTGCACAGCAGTCTGAAACAAGAGGTGTCTGGGTGGGCGTTATTTCTTTCACTTGGTCGTCCATGTATAAGAGCTTGGCGTAGATTATATACTCCCTTTCTGCCATGCAATTGTGTTTGATCTGGGTGAAATTACTGAGTCTGTTTATATGCTTCCAGAAATTAGAATGATTCTTTTCTTGAAAAATCTCTTCAATTTCTTTTTGTTTTTTGTTACTGCAAAATTCACCAGTGGGTCGCTCTGTGTGCTGAAATCATTTGTCCAGTGAAATGTTTGTCACCTTGTCATTTGGCCTCTTGCCCTTCAGAGGTTGCGCTTACTTGTGGCCAGTTCCTTAGTAGTGGTTTGGGAAGCAGTTGGTCGATTGGGGAGGCATCTTCTCAGAGTGTGCCATGATCCTTCCCTCAGGGCTGTGTGAAGGTCCTCACAAAGTTCCTCCCAGTGTGCCAGTGTGAGTGCGCTGAGTGACTTATCAGCTGCCGCTTTTGTTGTGATCCAGTTTTTTTGTCTTTCAGCAAGGTTGTCTTTCCATTTAACTCTGAGGAAAACCTTATGGCATTCATCCTGGGATGGTTCCCCAACTGGGAGTAGATGAGGTGAGTGCTTGATGTCTAATTGCCGGATTGCACGTAGAGGTCTATGATCACTTTCACCCGTCATCTACTTTAAAAGTGCAAAGCGTGGGTGCCAAAGATACACTGATGAAAATGTTATCGATAGTGGATATATTCCTAAAGGTAGGAGGAATTTGGCATTGCGGCTTGTTAACTTCTTTTAGGGATTGCATATAGACTAGCCTGTGGTTTTTGAAGAGGCTCTTAAACAGTGCAGCATCTGGGGATGATCTGGTTAATTTGGTGTAAATGCCCAGGGCCCTGGTGTTGAAGTCTCTGGTCATTATTGGAATCTGAGAGTCATATCTGTTTAGGAGCTCTTCAATTGTGGTTATTAGAGCAGTTTTTTCTGGTGCTGTGTGGGATTGATATAACCGTTAATTAGCAGCAGTGGAAGTGGTTTGAAGTCACATTTTAGGCCTTTTATAAGCAAAGCTTGGAGTGTATGAGTACTGGTGGGTATTGCAGGGGCCTCTATTTTCCAGTCATGCTTGACATAGATGGTCGCCCGAAGATGTTACATTTTTTTGCTGCCTGGAGTAAGGAATTCATTATAGCCTGGGAGTATCTCTGAAACCCAGGTCTCCTGAAAACATAGGATGTCGCCTTTATGAAGGTAATCGAGAGCTGAGTTGTCCTCAGTCGTTTTTTGAAGGCCTGGCACATTCCATGAAATGATTGTTAACTGAGGGCCGGAGATGGCCACCCTTGAGTGTTTGCTTTACGTCCAAGCATTAGTGGTGTTAGGAATGCCATTGAGGGAGACCCAGGCAAGGAAGAGCCCGCTGTTCCTGGTCCTCGTTAGCAACCCGGAAGTACACCGCTCTCAGCTCATTTGTACATGATACGTTAAATGCATTGTGCTTCTTTAGTTCAGTTTGATATTCAAAAGCATTGTCGGGGTTATTTGTCCCTTGCGGTACAGAATATACCCCTTTCTTCAGAGATAGGGCCTGGAGCACATATGGGTATTTCTGTGGGTGATTTTGTTTGATGTCTATTATCCATTTGGCAAATAGGGGCGCTTCCTTAAAGCATGACGTCCTGAAAGGGTTGTTGGAACAGACCTGACAAAGTTGACTCACCATGGGTGTTGCCGGGGAGTTTATGGAACCTAACGCTGATGAGATTATCCGAGTGAATGTTTAGGATGTCATGTTAACCTTTAATATGGTATCAGGGTTTTAGCATGATCTCCAGGCTGCCCATGCTGGACTTTGTGGTGATTGATTCCAGTGATTTAGCCCGATGTGCTGAGGGGCGTTGGTCAGGTTGATGCCCGGGTTTTCCGCATTTGAAGACGTTTTGAGTGGGACCAGGGTGAACAGGGTGGTGAGCCAGCAGTGTGGTGCTTTAGCAGTGGTGATGGAGTCCCGGCCTGGGTGCCCACTGATGTCTGTGCATGGCTCATGGGTTAGGGCAGCTTGGGTACTGGCATCCACCCTTTCCTTGTTTGTCAGTTGGAAAGGACTATGGGGTGTCTTAAGGGCTAAGCTAGCTGCAGCAATGTCTTTCCTTTACTTGTCATTGAGAGTGGGATTGTCTTAGGGACTGATCTTGCTACTGCAGGATCTTTCATGCTGTTAATGCCTATCCTGGTGGCAAACATCGGGTACAACTGAATAGGGTCATCTTCTGCAGATAGATGCCTATTTTTAGTGGTTAAGAGATGCCACTCTTTTGTCCTTTGTGGCCCTTTTCTTCTGTTTCTTTAATTTTTTCTTCACTTTCCTTGAAAGTGTTGCACCTGACAGTGATGGGCTGGGTGGAACCTCCTGCAGTCCCCTCCTGTTGGCTGAGCACTAGCGCTAAGACTGCAGTCTGTGTGAATACGTACATGGTTTTGTGGGGGCAGTGAGCACAGAGTGCAAGGATTTGACTGAGCGCTATCTATTATGTTTATCGTTGAGACGAAATAGGTCTCTTCTCTGTCATCAGCTGTCATTGCAGTGTCAAGAGAGCCTACTGTTCACAGAGCAGTCAGCTTTACTTCTGACTGTGGCAACAAGTTCTAGGATGGTGGCCAATCTGTCAATGATGAATGCTCGTGAACAGAAACTTGGCCTATCTCATAGACTGCCTTGGATTTTAACACTGATAAAGTTCATCTTGGCACTCAAGTCAGTGAGGTCCTGTGCAATCGACTGTAAAAGGTCTATCTGTAGCTCCATTTTGGTGAACCACCATATCAGCGCTTAGGCCATTGAGATTTGTGCAGCACTAATGGAAGTCAGTTGCGGGTCTGCCATCCCATGGATGTCTTGAGTAGAGTATCGGGAGAACATTGTCTTTTTGCATCCAGAGTTCTAAACAGCTTTGACATGAGCTTCAGAGTTTTTTCTATCTTTGACTCCAGATTGCGGTAAAAGGATGTTGATAGTTCACCCAGATCATGATTGTGTTCAGTTGTGGTGATCCTGGTTGTACTTGGTCTGATAGGGTCGGGAGAAGAGGCCTGAGGTGTGGCCATGCTGTGCAGTAACTTCCCGGGTGCACTTCGCTGCCATTTCGGAATTCAGAGCATTGTCGGGTGTTGTTTGTTCCTGCTCCTGAGATTCTAGGACAAAGGAGTTGGAAAACATGTTGAGGAACTGCCGAGAGTGATGTCTAGTGCTCCCTGGAGCCCCACACAGCCTTGGACAGGATCAGGACTGCATTTCCCTGTTGTAGCACACTGACTGCATCCAATGAGGGGTTTACTTCAGTGGTTCTTAGGCAGCACCACCTCCTTGCCGTCTATGTTGCTTGAAGAACTAGTAGGGAGTAAGTTACCATGGGCGTAAGGATTAGAAGCCTTGAAATACTGCATGATGAGGCCTGTAGATGTGACGTTAGAGGGAGGACTTGGGACTGAGAGTGCCTGGTCAGCTCTCTGAGTGTTTTGAGCTATCTCTGAGGCAGGGGAATCTTTTTCTTTTGTTACCAACTTGGACCAAGTGGAGGATTTCGTTCTTTTCATTTTGCTGTTTTTGCTTCATGCTCCCCTTGCAACATACTCTGAAGAGGTTTGAAATGCCCGGAGAGTGGATTTCTGACTTCTGCAGTACTAGAGCACTAAAGACCCATCTGTTGTAGCCTGCAAGAACTTGTGCAAGTTGATGGGAATGCTGGGAGTCCTAAGAGTGCAGAAATGCTGTAGATACAGTTGCTGCTTATAGGGTGGGCCGTGCCTGCTCTCTTGCTTGTTGCCAGGTGTATGCAGACTTGGTGCAGACAGAACTGTGTCCAGGTAAATGCCACAGACTTGTTTGTTTGAACAAGGCTTACTTGGTTGCTTTTTCTCCCTTAGTGGAGGTGCCGACTGCTGTGTTGTTTTATGAGGCTGGTGAGCACACTAGGAGAGAAAAACCACATCGGAGCTTGGTCCAACCATTTCTATCACCCCTGGCTCAACCCTGTGGCTGCAGCCCTAGCACTGCTACCACCACTTGCATCCATGCCTCACATCCACCTTGCCGTGGCCCTCACCTGCTTACTGCCAATAACAAGCCTACCAGGCCAGGGGCAGGCCAGAAGCAGAGCTGGCCAGGAACAGAGCTAATGGCGGTCTATTATTTGCTAAGCTTGTGTAGGGTTTGTCGAGAGGAGCAGGCAGGGTGGCCCTGCTGCTCCCTTATGTTTGCTGAGTGGCCCGGTGCTGTTACGGCATCCCTGAGGACTTTCCACCACCTTCTATCTGTCTTTCTCTGATCGTATCTCTGGTCAAAGTCAGTGGTCTCTGTGGTAGGCAGTTATTGCTATGGCAGATGAGCCACAGCAGGATTGCCCATTCTACCGCTGCCCCCATACATCTGCACTCATCTCACAGGTAGGGATGTTGCCAGTCAAGGTTGGTGGTCACATCGGTGGAGACAGGCAGTTACGACCACAGTATGCCAGCCATGCCATGGCAGGAGCAGGCTGAGGCACTGTGGCCACGTACATCCATGTTCACCACACTCACAACACTGGTACAGGAGTGAATTACATGTGATTCTGCTGTATCTGACATCAAGAATATTTAAATTATGAGATGTGGAAGATAAGATCATAGATCTTCAAACTTGCCTGATGGATGGTTGGGAGAAGGCTTAAAAGCTTCTGCCAGGATGTCCCTGATGCCCTAGTTGATTTTTTCTTCAAGATTGACGTCAGTGGCTGTTTTATGACAGAAGCTGACAGGAGAGAGGAATGTACATAGTGGAATAAGTCATTGTAAGTCAAACAAGAAGATGCTAGGTACATGCTTTTACTACTCATTTTGAGAGACACATCAAATGATATTTAGCAACATTGAACAAGTCTTAAAACAAATTATACTCCTAGCCTCACGTCAAAACTCTGCAAAAGTTACAATTCAATAATATGTGAAATAATAGTTTGCCATATTGAGCATGATGACAACACTTATGTGTGAAAAAATATATATGGCTACTCTGTCAGAAATAAAGGAAAGATATTAGAGCCTTATGAATACAAGCGGATATAGAACTTATTAATGTCTTCCATCCGACTACTGTCAGCATGGCTGTGTCACGTTTGATGGCGTGAGAGCACTGCTAGGAGCAAAAGTTACTCTTGTGGTAGATGATGGATGGGACAACAACATAGAGCCTAATAATTAAAAAATATAAACACTACCATATATTAGCTTACCAATATACATGCCCAATTGGGCCCATAAACTCTTAGGGCCCGATTCACAGAACTAACTTAAGACAAAATCCTAAACTTACTACCATTTTGGTATTCACAGAAGGCACTTACTCATTTTGGTATTCACAGAAGGCACTTACTCATCAATGAGTAAGTGCCTTCTGTGAATACCAAAATGAGTAAGTGCCTTCCTCAGTCACCATCACAATCAGACGCCCAATGGACAAAGATGGATCGGGCTACAAGCAAGACCTCATTCGACCCGCCAAGCTACCTCTCTGGTGAACTCAGGACTCAACTTTCCCAATCTTTAAGCGCTCCGCAGTTTCCTACCCCGGGACCAGGCAAGCACCCTGGAACAGCATGAACTGACTTTGATCCCAAATTTTACCCCAAATGGCTCATTTGACATACTCAACAGGAGCAATCTCCTACACATATTTAAACACATTCCAGCTCTTCGGGAGCTGAACTCTGCTGACTTAACATCTGTAAAGTTTATACAAATCCCCAAAAAGGGAACCTTGGAGACCACATGGTCAGGACCGAGTCTGTAGGACACCATCCTGGGCGAAGCAAGAACTTTTGAGGATAGGGGCATCGAGCCCCTGAAGCAACATCCGCCCAAATATCCCCATGTGTTGCTACAGCAAGACACTCTGAAGCATTAAAAGGCACCAAAAATTGGAGCCATGTCCCTAAACTGACACTCCCCAGCCTGGCAGGCAGTATTTATTTCTGGCACATCATGTTACAACAAAGATACTCCACTTCTTCTAATACAATGCTACCACAATGCAATTAAAACATTCGAACTACCTGCTGCCAAATGCCTACACACCAGTCTGGAGGATCTCTTCTTGGAGTTTGCCATGCATGAAACTTTGTTAGTAGGAGACTTTACCATCCGCGTACTAAGGAGCACCGATAATTCTGCATGTAAAACCAAAGAACAGGGAAAAATTAACAACATCTTGTCGAACTATTACCTACTTTCTGCCTAAACATTTCTCAGGCAAAAGACCCTCACATTCAGTTCCCCGCTAAATTCAGGGGGATCTCAACCATTGACTACATTTTCATGTTAGCCCCTTAAGCCAACCACCTGGTCAAATTGGATATCCCGACAGCCCTGCAAGTGAACACAACCCCCTGACTGTAACGCTCGGCCTAAATGTCCTAACAGTTGCCAGTTTCCCTGAAGTGGGCCTATCTACGTTGGCCAAACCATTCAAGATAGTCAGGAGAATGAAATGGCGAGAGTCAGATACCTCCAAGGAGGGGAAGTAGCTGGAAGACATGATTTCAGTGCCGAATATCAAATCCCTGGGAGACTCATACCACTGATGGGATGGCCTAATAAGTAAGCTAAGGGACCATCTGCTGGGATCCGGCAACTCCCAACAATACTCTAAGACGCTTGTGAAGCAGTAGCCCCAACAGCTGCATAACAGGGCCCTCAGTACTGCATGAAGAGCATTAAGAAGGGAAGCACGTGTTCACACGCTAAATCCCACCTCAAACTCCACAAAGAACATTGTCAATCTGAGCAACTTACAAAAAAATAGCTTAGAAGCCACAGAAAAATGTTGAAAAAAAAGAATGGGCAAAAAATATATCAATTGCTGTTAGAAATGTAGACGGGCCCATTTCTGGAATGACATAAACAAACTCAGATTTTCCAACTGTACCAGGTACAATGCAGTTCCTGAAGAATCCTGGGTGTGACATGTAAAAGCACTGTACGACTGCCTGCCAAGAGGACCAAGCAACACGCTTTGCTGGGGGACTGCAGACCATGCAGACCCAGGTCTTTAAACACATAAAAGCCATGAAAAACGGCTTTGCTCCAGGCTCCAATGGCCTTCGAGCCTGCATATTTAAATGTGCTCTGGAGGACTGGGCAAAGATGCTAACCCCAACAGTGGAGGCTACCGAACCCGGGTGGTGGGGCGGGGGGGACGGGAAAAAAAACACCTATCTGAAAACAGCCAGCCACTGCCTCTCCTCCGTCCTCTTCTTCCTGTCTATGGTCTGGCAGTCCCCTTGCCAATCGTAATGATGCAATGCATCGTTGTGATTGGTCTGAGTGCCATGGATCTGCACTCAGATGTGGAATGGGAGGCTGGGCATGTTTCACACCTGGCTATGTAATGCAGCCTGATGGAGAAGATGAAAAGTGCACAAGACTGTTTGGCCAGCCCAAGTAGATCAGCCAAGCAGTCATGCACATTAAGGAGTGCAAAACACTCCTCGCCCTGCTGTGGCGAGCCCTGCCCCGCATTGAGAGCCACTGACTGCAATAGGAAACCTAAAATGATACTAATGATATGTTTTTATCATTTATTTTTGCTTTTGTTCAGTGGGGCGACGCTCCTCTGCCTTAGCGGAGGAGCCGCCACTGGTTACCTTCTCTTTTCAACCAAGCTTACACTGCACCACAGACCCCAGACTCTTGGAGGGGCTCCATCCTATGCCTGATTTTTAAATGGAGACCCGATAATTACATCCAATTATCAACTCTTAGCACTCCTGGACCTAGAGGTCAAAGCATATGCCTGCTCTCTCCTCAAACAGCTAGAGGAATGGGTTGCAAAAAACCACATCTTGCCTTTCCTTCAAACTGGGTTACGTGCTGCTGCCTCAACAATTGATAACATCTCTGCACTTGCCATTTTGACTCATTGAGCAACCCAAAAAAGTCAGCCTCCACTCTTCAGCTGTATCATTGGCTACCGCAACACATATGACAAGGTAGACCATAACACGTCCTGGAGAAAACTAAACGTATGAGAGTTACACCAACAATTGGTTGTGGCCATCATCTCTCTGTACTCAAACACCTGGGCTCGCGTGAGAATAGGCCCCAACACTGTAACCTCTAAAATCACAACTGAAAATGGGCTGAAGCAGTGGTGCTTCCTTGCCCCTCTCCTTTTCAACCTATACACAGCTGACCTGAACAGATTTTTGGAGAGCTGGTGCCTGATACCTACACAACTTAGCCACTCAAAACTACACATCTTACAATACGCTGATGACATCATCATAATGGACCACACCAAAGCCGGAATCCAACGAGCTCTGAGCAAACTCCAGGAATACAATGAAGCCAACGTTCTCATGATCAACCAGGACAAGACCAAAGTCCTTATTTTTCGCCACTATAGAAAGAAGAAACATCTAACATGGTGCATGGGGGCTGCGACCATTAACACAACCACAAAATACAACTATCCGGGGGTACGGTTCAATGAAACCTCCAGACCAACGGCCCACCTAACCACCTTAATAAAGAAAGGCGGGCCATCATATACAGCCTGACCTGTCTAAATAAGAACTTAAACAGCGCCTCAGCTGTACCAAAACTGAAGGTCATTAAGGTCTCCCTTCTCCTGCTACTACACTATGGGCAACACGTTTTTTCCTGAGGCCTGCACCCCCAGCCTAGAATATGCTCAATGCATGGCCTACAAGACATATTTCTACTGCCCAGATACATATGGAGGACTAGAATATGCTTGGAACTGGGCCTTCCAATTCAATCCCTCACCTGTGAGGCTGACAGCAACTGCAAACACACTTAAATCTCATATAAAAGAGACATTTGAGAGCCCTGGGAACCCTTGGCACCAACAAGTTAAAAAAGCAGTAGCCTCTCTACAAATTGAAGTTTCAGCGTTGAACTCAGACGTTATTCCTTACACAACTTGGAAAATCAACAGGCAGCTGAAATCAACCTCACACTTCCTGGACACCTGCTCCTTAAAGTCCTCAAAAATCTTATCCCCCTTGAACAATTCCTGCCTAACTGGGAAGCCACAGCCATACGTCTGAAAAAGTATAAACAGACGGGTCACAAAAACATTTTATTTATGCGCTTGTTAGGCCTACCAGTGGCCGACTTTAACCCATGGGACCAAATGGGCAAGATGGGGTGCTGGAGCAGAGTTTTCTGTTGAAAATATATCGGGTTTTTTTAAGCTCCGGTTTTGTCTATATGTGTTGACTTAAAATACTAATTCGTAATCAGTAATTATTTGTTTTGTGTGAAAATTCTAGTTAACCAACATGAATTAACAAGAGAAATTACACGCGGGAATGCATACATGTTGCTTAATAATAATGTGCAGGTTTTATTAAATGAATGTTGCTAAGTGCTGTTTGTTTTAAAGCACAAAACGTTTTTTTGAAATAACGTGTACTAATGCTTAAATATGTTGCAGATGGCTAGTTAATTACATACACATAAGGGTATTAGTGGGAATTAACACTGTTTAATCATTGCGATGATGTAGTAACGTTGTTTGTATTTCTTTCGATTAAGATGGTTCGTTTTGGCCTAAGAGAAAATGGCTGCCGTTTACAGCCTGTGCTCGAGTAAAATGGACTTCGAGAGGCCTTGTTGAAAGTCATCTGACTATGGCTTCTGCTGGAGTTTTGAAAATTTCCGTGATGACAGCGACTCCAGGCAATCGTCCAAGTAACCTTGGAGGGAAAGAGAGCCACAATGAACTTTGTGATTACAGTAGTGGTTTTCGTGATGGTTCTGAGGAAGAACATTTGTAAAAGTTACATTTGCAAACTCGAGTTTCCTTCTTCCGTCTTTTTTATTTTTGTGATTTTTCTGAGCGGAGATTTTCCAAATGTAGCGATGCTACCTCCTTTCCTGCTCGCTCTGCTCAGCGGCTCAACGGAGATTTAGAACATTTTATGTTGCTTTATTTTGTAAGTTTTACTATAAGTATTGTTAGACTAGCGAGGGTCTAAGGCCACTTCTTCCCAAACTTGCGTTGGTGAGGATCGATGCTGTGAGGACGGCGACTTGGGAGACTTCTACTGAGAGACCTGTCCTGACCCATTTATGACATTTAGCTAGAATAGGTAACTATGAGAATAATGTTTTATTTTGATTGACTTTTCTTTTGAACTAATTTTAGATAAAGTACCATAATTCTAAATACAGTGTTGGTGGTTATTTCTTGTCAATTATTGAATACTCTATTGTGATTATTGTTGTTTAAATCATGACTCAAGGCAGTGTCAATTTGGTCTCATTGACCTCGTTGTAGATGCAGGGTGTTTAGGAGGTTTTCTCTCCCATGGTTAGAGTAATCTGAGTGTATGTTAGTGAAATGGGCCCAAGCGTATGGTGAGTGTATGTGCGTGTATATGTGAAATTACTCTGTCCGTGGAAGTAGGGAGAATTTATATGCCCTGATCTGCACCAATTTCCTGGTAGCAGAATTTGATGGTTTTGATTATTGTCTTGATCTGATTAGATTGCTTGTACATTGGCTTTTTGATTTATTGATTATTGATTGATGTTGGTATATGTACTAATACTATATGTTAGAGTCGTCGTGTTGAGTTTTATGTAGTGCTTCTGGAATTTGGGAGCTGGTAGCAGTTCATAGTAGGGCAGAGGGAAGTATATACTGCTCTCGGGAAAGACGGGATTGTTGGTCCTGTACGTATGCAGGAAAAACGTGTGACAATTGAAGTTGCGCGTCACATTGTCTGGGTTCGGAATCAGTGACATCGTTGTGTGTTACTATTAGGGATATATTTCTAGTATAAAAGGAGTGTGTATGATAGCGAAGGTTATCTGTGAAACTCTGGTCTTAAGTCCCGGGGATCCGTAAGGTTCGCCGTTAAAGCTTATCGCGGGAGAAGTAATAGGTATTCTCTGAGCTTGTCTGAAGGACTGGGCAGAGGAAAACACTGCTTGGTTAAATGCGTGTAATAATTCTGTAGTAGGACAGACTGTTCGCTGTTCTCGGGAAGGCAGGATTCTGAGTGTATGTATTATATTTTCTTGTATGAAAGTGCGTGAATGTATGAGCATTTAGTTGATTGTAAGACTCTTTGGAGCAGTCCTAGAGGAAACAGTTAATGGATGCATGTTAGAAGGGCAGAGTAGAGGGATGTGCTACTGTGTCAACGAGAGTAATAATTCCATAGTGGAACAGAAGTGAGTGCTGTTTCAGGGAAAAGACGGGATTCTTGTGAAAAAGATTTTCTTTACTATTCTATGGTTAGCGAAGCAGACAATGGAGATGTTTATATGTTGTAACTAATAGATATTGTAAAATTTGACACGAAGTCTACTGAGAAGATTTTGTAAAGGAGGGGTAGACGAGTGACAGGAGACAGGAGCAGGAGCGACTGCAGCGACTGCTGATGTAATACAGACCGCGCTCTGATTGGATAGTAGATCAGAACAGTGCTCGCGCTGGGATTGGTGCGTTGGTGTGAGCCGCGCTGTTATTGGATAAAATATCGTACTGTACAGTTGTATTACGGAAGGGATTAGAAAGTTTTGGTAAACGCAGAAATGTATTACCAAGAAGAGAAAAAGAAGAAATCCTTGTTCGGAAAAATTAAAGGATGGTTTGACAAGGATAAGGATGTTAAAACAAGAGAAGGTGAATTGTTACCTCCAATGAAAACGCCTGCATCCTTTATGGTTGCGAGATATGGGTATCATACCTGTATATGGTTGGAGAATTGGGCTAGCTATACTAAGGAAGATGGTGTCTTAGCATTCCCAGAACATGGTTCATTTAATCTGGCCGTGTTGAGAAATTTGCGAGAGAAAATGATGGGTCTAGAGCCTAGACCAAGGCCGACACAGTTTGAGGCTTTGGTGGAATGGGAAGAGGAAGTACATGAGCGAGAAAAACAGAGGTCTGGAGGCAACTATAGATACATGTTTGGGAGGAAACATGATCGTGAAACTCATCATGACCGAATGAGGAGATGGCGAGATGCTAGTATGTCAGAGGGATTATATCCTATGAGAACGGTTGATGAGAAGGAAGAAAGGAAGGGTACGGAAAGGGTTCCTGAGGCAGAAGTGAGAAGATATGGAGTTAGCGATTATGAGGATGAGGTCTTGAATGACATGATTTACAAGAGACCACCTCCATATAGACCAGAACCAGAAGAGAGCACACCAGTTGTTTCTCCGATAAGAGATACATTGCGTATCATTGAGACAGAAGTTGTGACACCTGAACTAAGAAGTGGTAACCCTTTCAGAGAAAAAGAGAGAGAGAAAAGATGTGGTGATGAGAATACGAGAGAATTAGCCAGAACTACATCAGAACTGACTGAAAAGATTAGAGAACTGACGAAGAATCTAGAAGCTGTTACGGTGCCTGTAACCATAGGTCCGGTTATGCCTGTTTTTGATAAACAGAGGATGGGTGAAAAAGGTTTGGTGGTTCCATATGTTGGGAATACGATAACAAATTTGGCTGGTCCCTCAGGAGATTCAGGAAAAAGGACAGAAAGTAATGATGATTTGAGACAATCCAGACGTGACACATGCAGTGGAGGATTAGAGGTACAGTCTAATTCGAGATTGGATACTAGTGATGCTAGTTGTTCAGGGATGCCAATGTTAGAACCACAGAGGATGCCAGAAAAGGTGGTTCCAGTGAAAAGAACTACTGAAATAACAGCTGAAGATTTGAATGATTGGATGAGAGTCCTTCAAAAGAGGGATAAAGATTCCCAGGCAATTGATGTGGCCAAGTTACGCATAGAATTAGAGGAGCTTGTTGTAGGGACAGTTCCTACAGACATTCTAAAAAATCATCATGATGGAGAATTGTTATTCATGTGTAAAAACATTACCTGGAGAGCTAAAAATACGCATGACAGGTTAAGAGCAATAGCGAGTGAGCAAGGAGTTGACATTGATAAGGTGAAAGCATTGCAGAGGTCTTACAGGATGGATTTTACGGACAAAGATATTGAAAATCTGAATGGTAATGGTAGAACAGGACAGATTAAAGAGATGATCGCCTTATTGCGAAAATGGGGTGACGTAGAAAAATGGAAGGATAGGTGGTATAAGAAAAGGGAAGAATCAGTGGACAGGACTTATTCAGCATTTCCTGTGAGAGAAAAAGAGAAAACAGTGGATGCTTATCCTATGAGAGAAATACCTGGAGGAGGATATGTACATGTTCCATGGACCAGACAGGATATTTTATCATTTACGAATGATTTCCCTCGACTGAAAGAAAAGCCCGTCGAGTGGTATAGGCAGGTAGACAGGTTTGTGAAATTGTCAAAAGTGCTGTGGATTGACCTGAATAGTCTGTTTGATATAATTGTTCCAGCAGACTTGTGGGCTGAGTGTAAAATAGTTGTAAGTTGGCCTACTGAGGAATATCCAAGAGATCAGAGAACAGGAGCACCAGATCCAGAGGTAATGAGGAAGTATGATCAGGTGATTGTATACCTGAAAAGTAAAGTCCCTCCAAAAGAGACAGACTGGGTTAAGATAGATCGAACACATCAGGAAGCAAAAGAATCAGTTCATGCTTTTTATGAGAGGCTGATACTGGCTTTTAAACAATTCAGTGGGGATGAGCACCTGGGTGACAAGGATTTGAGTCATTTTGTATACAGATTTGTATATGGCCTGAGACCTGAGATTAGTGAGAGAATTCGTGAGCATACAGTGGACTGGCAGAGTAAGAAAATAGATGAGATTCTGAGACATGCAAAGTACTTCAGTGATGAAATTGAAGCAAAACAGAGAAAGCTGAAAGAGAAAGCAATGTGGGCACAAGTGAAGGTTGCGGAGAGACAAGAAGCACAGTTGGTGGAACAGGCAAATAATCGAGGGAATAGGCCCAGATATGCAGGGAAAGGAAAGGGGAATCTTGAGGAAGCGAAGAAAAAGTTTCCTTGTCACAACTGTGGCCAACTGGGACATTGGAGATCTGAATGTACCAATCCACCATTAGCGAATAATGAGAGCAAAACCTTAAGTCAACAGGTGCAGAACGAAGGGAATAATCAACAGCAGCAACAACAGATAGTTGTGAGACAGCAGAGCCAAGAGCCAAAACCGCCCTTGCCGCAGAGTAGAGGGTCACAAAAGTACAATCAGGATTCGGGATTCTACAATGAGGAGCAGGTAAACAAACCAAGGCTTTCTAACCAGGTACAACAGTATTTGTTAAAGAATGAAGGGAGTGAGTCTGAAGGTGATTATTGACGGTGCCGAGGAGAGGAGGAAGAGTGCATACTTGGTGCAACTCTAGAAATAGACCAGGCAGGACCATTTGTAGATGGGAAAATAAATGAAGAAAGTGTTACTTTTTTAGTAGACACAGGTGCGACAAGATCAACTGTCAGGTCAGCAGATATTAGAAATCTTCCTCTCTCGGATGAAGCAATCCAAGTAGTTGGTGTAGCCAATACACAAATCAAGACACGTCTTACTGAACCAGTAAGGGTACAAATAGGGAAAGTTTCAGACATGCACAGATTTGTAGTCTGTGACACTAGTCCAGTGAACTTGTTGGGCAGGGATCTGCTATGTAAAATGAACTGTACAATTTTTTGTACTCCGGATGGAATAGCTTTTGAAACACAAGATGAAGATGTTTTGTACCGAATGACTCTAGATAATAGAGAAAGTGAGATGGTTGGTACATATGCTGTGTTTAATCCAGAGGATTTGCCTCAAGAGCTGAGAGACACAGTGAAAAAGACAGTTTGGGATTTTACTGGAGAGGATGTGGGATTGATGAATAATGTAGATCCTGTGAAAATTTCAGTGAAAGAGGGAATTACTTATCCTAATATTCCTCAGTACAAAATGACACCAGAAATAATTGAAGGAATAACTCCTATAATTGAGAAAATGATTCAGCAAGGAGTTTTGAGAGAGTTACTGAGTAGCCCGTGTAATTCACCGATAATGGGGCTAAAGAAGCCTAATGGGAAGTTCAGGATTGTACAGGATTTGAGAAAAGTTAACAAAATTGTGGTGGCATGTTGTCCTATTGTGCCAAATCCGTCAGTGATTTTGTATCAGATTCCACATGATGCTGAGTGGTACACAGTGATTGATTTGTGTCATGCTTTCTTTTCAATTCCATTGCATCATGACAGCCAGCCGATTTTTGCATTTAGGTTTGGCCAGCGTATTTTAGCATGGTGTCGAATCCCACAAGGGTACACGGAGAGTCCTTCGATATTCAATCAGTTATTGAAAAAGTCATTGGAGAGTTTGATCATGCCTGAAAACTCAGTACTAGTGCAGTATATTGATGACCTACTCGTGGCATCAAAGACACGTGAAGCTTGTGAAGTAGATACCATAGCTTTACTGAATCATCTGGCAGATGGAGGGTTAAAGGTATCTCCAGCCAAATTGCAATTTTGCAAGAAATAGGTTCGTTATCTTGGACACAATATTGAAAAGGGTCTGAGAAAGGTGACTGATGACAGGATCAGAATTATCAGGGAAATGAAAGCCCCAAAGACCCAGAGAGAAGTGAGGATGTTTCTGGGGATGGTGGGTTATTGTCGTCAGTGGATAATTAATTTCTCCCTGATAGCAAAGCCACTGATTAAGCTGACAAAAAGTGAGATGAAAGACCCATTGGAACTAGATGGAGAACAAATGGCAGCATTTGAGGAGTTGAAGAGCAGAATGTGTGAAGCCCCTGCTTTAGGTATGCCAGACTATGAAAAAGAGTTTGAGTTGTACTGCAGTGAGAGAAATGGATGTGCACTTTCAGTGTTAATTCAGAAACATGGATTACTGAGAAGGCCTATTGCGTACTTCTCATCGACACTTGACCCTGTAGCTGTGGGTTTACCAGGTTGTCTGAAATCTGTAGCTGCAACATGTAAAAGTCTGGAACAGAGTGAGGGAATCATAATGGGATATCCCGTAAGGGTATTTGTACCTCATAATGTGGCAATTGTTTTGACAAGAAGCAGAACTCAGTATATGTCACATAGTCGGCTGACTAAATATGAGAAAGTCATTCTGGGAGCATCAAATGTGACTCTTGAGAGATGTGTGAATGTGAATCCAGCAACATTATTGCCAGATAATGAAGGTGTTGGTATAAAGACAGAAGATGATCACAATTGTTTGGATGTGCTGGATTACTGTACAAAACCGAGACCAGACATAAGAGATCTTCCATTGCCTGAGAGTGATCATGTGCTGTTTGTGGATGGATCATGTCTGAGAAATGGTGATGGTGTGCTGAGTGCAGCATATGCAGTGTGCAAGGTTTCAGAAGTTATGGAAGCATCACCATTGAAAGGAGTGAAATCTGCACAAGTTGCTGAATTGGTGGCATTAACGAAAGCTTGCGAAATTGGGAAAGATCTGAGAGTGACTGTGATGACTGATAGTCAGTATGGATTTGGAGTTGTGCATGATTTTGGCCAGCTTTGGCTACAGAGAGGTTTCTTGACGTCGAGTGGGACTCCAATAAAGAATGCTGAGGTGATTGGAAAATTGCTTGAGGCGATACAGCTGCCTAAAGAATTAGCGGTTGTAAAATGTGCTGCTCATGGACAAGGAGATGATTTTGTGACAATTGTAAACCGATTCGCGAACGACATTGCACAGTATTGTGCTAAAAATAATCACTCGATTAATAGGGAACGAGAAGGGGAAATGTCTTTTTGTTCTGTGATGTTTACTAATGTCCTAGAAACATGGGATGAGGTGAAACAGTTGCAGGATGAGGCAGGAAAGGAAGAAAAGAAAGGCTGGATCAAGGCAGGTTGTGCCCCAAGAGAAACAGATCATGTCTGGATCTATAGAGATGGTAGACCAGTCATGCCGAATTCTATGTTGTCAGCAATGGCAAGGATGTATCATGGCCAGGGACATTTGGGAAGGGATGCGATGATCAGGTCTTTTAAACGGACTTGGTACAATGCAAAGTTCAGGATGATTGCAGAAAGCATTTGTCAAAGATGTTTGATTTGCCAGCAATTTAACACTGGGAAAAAGACAGTGGTGAGTCTAGGAACAATAGGCAGAGAAGGTGGTCCTTTTACCAGAATGCAGATTGATTTCATTGAAATGCCACAAGTGAACAGATTGAGGTATGTTCTAGTGGTAGTCTGTTTGTTCTCGAGATGGGTGGAGGCCTATCCGACTAGGAGAAATGATGGAATAACAGTGGCAAAGTTACTGTTAAGAGAGCTGATTCCTAGGTACGGGTTTCCAGTAACGATTGAATCTGATAGAGGTGGACACTTCTATAATGAGCTCATGAGTTTGATTTGTGAAGCATTGAGCATACAGCAGAAGCTACATTGTGCTTACAGACCAGAGGCTTCTGGTGTTGTGGAGCAGATAAATGGCACAATCAAGAACAGGATTGGTAAGATGTGTTTAGCCACTGGAATGAAATGGCCTGATGTCTTGCCTCTAGTACTAATGACTATTAGATCTACTCCAGATAGAACTACTGGTTTGAGTCCACATGAGATTTTGATGGGACGTGCAATGCGTCATGCATTTGTACCTGTCAATAAGTTGATGACAATAACTGATGACATGATTTTGGATTACTGTAAAGGCCTGGCTGACGCAGTTCATTCTGTGTTTCACCAGGTTGGAGAAGACGCTACTACACTTGAGAAGAAGCAAGCTCATGATCTGAGTCCAGGGGACTGGGTGAGGATTAAAGTGCACAGAAGAAGAAATTGCTTGGTTCCAAGATGGGGAAGGCCAAGACAAGTCATTCTGACCACGACAACTGCAGTGAAGTGTGCTGGTGTAAAAAACTGGGTTCATGCAAGTCATACTCTGAGAGTTCCAAACCCAAAAGATGGGACTGGTAAGGAGTATTTTGAAGAGTCAGATTCCAGTGATGATGAGGAAACAGAACCAGTGAGGAGAAATCAGAATTCTGGGAGAGCTGAAGGAGAAAGAGAGTCAGGTGATTCTTTCTTTCCAGGAGAAGCTTCAAAAGAAACATTGATAGTTTCAAAAGGGAGATCAGATTCTGTGAGAGAGCCTGAAGTTCCAATAAGCAGTGAAGTAGAAAGAAGAGAAAAGAGCAGTTCCACAGAGACTATTCCTGAATCAGAAGAGGAGGTTGAAAATCCACTTGAGATTATACCTGAAGAAGTAGGGTCAGAAGAAGATAGAGAGGGACAGATTGCGGAAGATCCACGAGGAGGTGTAGGGAATATTCCTGATAAGCTAGGTGAAGGGACAAGTAGACAGCAAGAAGATTGCGTGTCGGAGACCCGAGGAGGGAAAGAGTTAGGGAAGTCTCAAATACTGGTGGAAAAGACTGTGGAGCGAAAGAAAACTGCTGAAGAACAAGAGGCATTTGAAACAGAATCGGATGAAAGTGAGAATGAAAAATCAGAAGGTCGAGTTCTGAGAAAGAGAACTTGGATTGGAGAAAGAAATAATAAAGAAACAAGATCAAAAAAGGTTGTAAGAGGAGATCTTTGGCCTAACAACAGAGTAAAGAGGCTGAGATACAGACTGATAAGTGCAAATACCTCGAAAGCTGAACAAGTGAATGAGGTATCGAGTCAATATCCAGTAAAAGGAGAAAAGCGGAAAGAGTCGAAAGAACCAGAGGGGATCAAGAGGATAAGAAAACCTAACCAGAAGTATAGGTCGCCGGAATGGACGTACGTGGCACTGTCTGAAGGTGAAGAGGCAGAAAGTCAAGGAAATCCAGAGGAGACCTTACGTGAAGTGGTTGAGGAAGATACAGGTGAAATCCTGAAAGTAATCTTGACTGACATTGGAGAAAAGTCAGATACTGAGGATATTGTTGGAGATCTAATACAATTTGATGTTGAAGAAAATGAAGTGAAGAGTGATGAATATCCAAATTGAGTGAACTGAAGAAATTCCTTGGAAAAAAAGTGAAAGAGGAAAGTCTGAAATTTAATTGTCTGAAGTAATCCAGAGAAAAATAGAAACTGCAGTAGTGGAGTAGTAGAGGCTAAGTCAAAAGACACGGTCAAAGTAGTAAAATGGCTAACATAGAAAATAATCAAAGTAGATGTGCCTTCTTGAAAAGATGGTGTAGAATGTGCTGTTGCTGTACTGGATTATTAATGCTACTATGGGGTGTATTAGCTTTATTAGTTACATTTAGGGTTACAATAGGTACATTTGGGATACATACTGAAAATGAGACTAATGTAGAGAAAAATTCAAAGAAAGTAGTTCCAACTAGAATTAGTAATACTTACATGCATAAACATAGGTCAATTAATGATTTTTCTAGTAATGTTTTTTCAAAATTGTTATATGAATATGTGAAGACAATGGAAGTAAGGGATTGCTACGTATGTATGCAGTTACCTGCATCCGTTTCAGAGGGTGTTACTTATCACCATTTACCAGCTACGTATGGAATTTCATGTAGTGTGTTGAGTAGTGTTTTCTATTTGTTAGGTAAAATAGATTATGTGATGTCTAACAAAGATAATATTTTTGGGCAGTTGCCTATGAACAAAAGGCTGAATCCAGCTAAAGAAGCTAACATTTTTGGTGAGATTTTTATTGAGAAAGAAGAATTAACATTAGATTACATTTTTAAGAATAATTTAACTTGCAGCTTGAAAGAAGAGGAGAAGGCTTTTCTAAACATGGTAGAGGAAAGGAGAATGAGCATGCATGAAAAGGCAGGGAAATACAAAGTGAGTGAGACAATTTGGGACATTGAGATGGGGAAAGAGTTGAGAAATGGGGCTAGTCCAACGTTAGCTCTAGATGCACCACAGAAGGGTAAATTATGCATTACAAGGAAGAAATCCCAATATGATACGTATTTTGTTGGGACTAGTGAGTGTCATGATACATATTTTATTGCAACAGGATGGGGTTTCAAAGGAGGAGAGGATCCAGTGTTCCCAGGAGTGTATTATGTTTGTGGGAACAAGGCTTATTACAGGTTGCCTGACCATTGGTATGGCACGTGTTATGTGGGCCTGGTTTTTCCAAAGATCTTTCATATAGATAGAATAGAAGATGTAGAACATATTAATTTACTAACACGATTTAAGAGAGAAACTTGGTCAGAAATAGTTGGTGATATCTTTGGAGCTTTAATTCCAGCAGTGGGAATTTCTTTAAATGCATATGGAATTCGGAAACTGTCAACAGTGGTGGATCGCTTATCGACAAGTACCGCTGGAGGGTTTCTTTTGGTGAATACGGAGATGATTGCCGTACGTGCCATGTCTATGCAAAATCGACTTGCCCTTGATATTTTATTGGCCAAGGAGGGTGGGGTTTGTGGAATGCTGAAAGTTCAACATTGTTGCACTTACATTCCTGATGAAAGCAAGGACCTGAAGGTCTATATCAAAAATATTACTGATTTGCATGAAGAATTAGTACCACTGGAAGCTGAAAGTATCTGGACCAAAATAGCTAATAAAATAGCTGCTGTTAAGAGTTTTATTGCAAAAATAGGTAGTACTATTATAGGTAAGATATTGTTTCCTTTGACCTGTGTAATTGTTGCTTTATTGATACTAAGATTAGGGTGTTTGTGTTGTAAAAACAGGGGAGGGAAAAAGAAATTAATAAAAAGAAATATTGAAAAGAGAAATAAAAGGTCAAAAAGAGATCCACAAGAAATAGAATTAGAAGAATTGAGGGAGAGTGTTTACTTGGAGACAAAGAAGGATGATGAAAGGGAGTCTGGTGTGTAGTGTTGTGAAAAAGAAAAAGACATTTCCAATTTCTCCTAAAATGGGACTAAATTTGACTAAAATTTTTTTTTTGGGTTGTTTATTTGGTGATAATATCACCAAAGGGGGGATTGCTGGAGCAGAGTTTTCTGTTGAAAATTTATCGGGTTTTTTTAAGCTCCGGTTTTGTCTATATGTGTTGACTTAAAATACTAATTCGTAATCAGTAATTATTTGTTTTGTGTGAAAATTCTAATTAACCAACATGAATTAACAAGAGAAATTACACGCGGGAATGCATACATGTTGCTTAATAATAATGTGCAGGTTTTATTAAATGAATGTTGCTAAGTGCTGTTTGTTTTAAAGCACAAAACGTTTTTTTGAAATAACGTGTACTAATGCTTAAATATGTTGCAGATGGCTAGTTAATTACATACACATAAGGGTATTAGTTGGAATTAACACTGTTTAATCATTGCGATGATGTAGTAACGTTGTTTGTATTTCTTTCGATTAAGATGGTTCGTTTTGGCCTAAGAGAAAATGGCTGCCGTTTACAGCCTGTGCTCGAGTAAAATGGATGTCGAGAGGCCTTGTTGAAAGTCATCTGACTATGGCTTCTGCTGGAGTTTTGAAAATTTCCGTGATGACAGCGACTCCAGGCAATCGTCCAAGTAACCTTGGAGGGAAAGAGAGCCACAATGAACTTTGTGATTACAGTAGTGGTTTTCGTGATGGTTCTGAGGAAGAACATTTGTAAAAGTTACATTTGCAAACTCGAGTTTCCTTCTTCCGTCTTTTTTATTTTTGTGATTTTTCTGAGCGGAGATTTTCCAAATGTAGCGATGCTACATCCTTTCCTGCTCGCTCTGCTCAGCGGCTCAACGGAGATTTAGAACATTTTATGTTGCTTTATTTTGTAAGTTTTACTATAAGTATTGTTAGACTAGAGAGGGTCTAAGGCCACTTCTTCCCAAACTTGCGTTGGTGAGGATCGATGCTGTGAGGACGGCGACTTGGGAGACTTCTACTGAGAGACCTGTCCTGACCCATTTATGACATTTAGCTAGAATAGGTATCTATGAGAATAATGTTTTATTTTGATTGACTTTTCTTTTGAACTAATTTTAGATAAAGTACCATAATTCTAAATACAGTGTTGGTGGTTATTTCTTGTCAATTATTGAATACTCTATTGTGATTATTGTTGTTTAAATCATGACTCAAGGCAGTGTCAATTTGGTCTCATTGACCTCGTTGTAGATGCAGGGTGTTTAGGAGGTTTTCTCTCCCATGGTTAGAGTAATCTGAGTGTATGTTAGTGAAATGGGCCCAAGCGTATGGTGAGTGTATGTGCGTGTATATGTGAAATTACTCTGTCCGTGGAAGTAGGGAGAATTTATATGCCCTGATCTGCACCAGGGGTACTGCAGATTCTGCTATTCTAAGAAGCAATCATGGTTACACTTTCTGTGCTGTTATCCCATGCTCAACGCCCCCAGGAGATCTCTCCTAAAACCAATTTACCTAAAGAAAACAATTCGCTCTAGGTTGGAGTCGTCACTGTGCTTCTTCCACAATGATACAAGAACCCTATCAAGGTGCGGTAAATATGTCAAGAAACTTGAAGACCTACTTCGAACCCATCCTGCAGATCCTCACTCTGTTGCCTTCTCTCAAAGACTGATAATGGACTACTTCATGGTGAAACCCAGAATTAGGTAATGGTGCGGCAAGGGTCTCCCTGGTTAAGTACAACACACTGAGAGGGAGAGTAGTCCCCCTAGCAGGCCCCCACTACTCCCACCCCCAGCATGCATCCCGCATATGTCCAGCCTGACTTATTTTTAACGCCCTAATGCCCTACGGGGCATCAATATTTGCACTTATCACTTTCATCGTTTTACTCACTGCCTCAAGCAGATCGGTCAGGATTTTAGACACTTATATACAAACAGCAACTAGGGCTATTTTTTTAATAATTGTACAATCTAATCTTTGCACATGGACAGTAATGGTGCTCTTTCTCATCTTTTTAATATTTGTTTTATTGTAAAATTGTTATGGTTTTAACTAACTAAATCATAAACTATTGATGGTTGCTTGTTTGCTCAAACAGCACCACTTATGTTTCTCCATCTAGTTATTCAGTTTCCTTTTTCTATTATTGTTACCTTATTTTCGGTTGGTTACATGCAAAATGTTCAACGCTGGTATTGATAACAATCTTATAAATTCAAACTATATTTCCCAAGTTCTGAAAGTATTTATCACTTTTAACAATAAAAGAAGACCTGATGGCAACTATTTATCCAGCTGAAAAATAAAGGATTGTAGAGCAGCGAGTAGTATAACAGGAGCTCTCAGGGGAGCAGTCTGTTTTTGAAAACATGTGCCTTTTCACCTTGCATGCTCTTGTAAGTTATTTTGTTTTCAGCTCCACCGAGCACTTTAAGTCTCATTTTTAAATGGCAAGACATTAAAAAATAGCTGCCATCTGAACTTTACCTCATAGATGTCACAGATGACAGAAAAGAAAGTTCCTAAAAGGTTGTCACGCTGAGCCAGAATCACGCCGATGTTGCTTTAAAACTGCCCCTGAATGCCAATCTTTTCTGCAAGTGTTGTAAATTTGAGATGAAAACAGCAGTGATTTTATTTTAGCAATCTAGGTTCAAGAATTGTAACATTGTTAGCTCTGACTCATGCTTTACCTCTCTCTTATTAACTGTTTGCGTAGCCTTTGCTGCTGTGATGCTTACAACGTGGTTGAAAAGCACGCGACATCCAGTTTAGTGATTGTTAGGGCCTGGGAGATAAGGAGTTTGGGAAGGAAGTGCACCTCAACCTCTCAACACAATATTCTGAGAAAGCAGCCATAGAATCACTTTAAAACTCGTGGCCTCATTTTGTCCGTGATGGACTCGGATTGATATTTGGCTAGGAATGTACTGAAAAACAAATGAACACCACCTGCAAGCGGTGGAGTAGTGGTTTGATGTTTGCCAGAAGTCTAATGCTACCTGGATGTACCCAGAACAGAAATACTGGGGGGTAGGGTTGAAATGCGGAAACAATTTGGCCAGGGCAGCCCAAAAGAAGTGGCCCACATCTGCAGATCGCATCATAGACTTAAATTTGCCTTTTACACTCACCCGTGCTTTTAGATATTTATTTTTTGCAGTACTTAAGAGTGGCCCTCCAATGCTCAGAGGCTGATGAGCGGTGTATCTGTGTTTTTTGGTTTTCCTGCCAGCTGAACTTGTACATTCAAATCTAGGGAAGGATGCTAGTGTGTAAATGCAAAAATTAATAATGTTAATAATGTCACTTTCCTCACACACATGCAGTTTTATATATGGCACGAAATTGGTCTAGAGGCATTGGAGAGTTTTACACGGGCATCAGATAACATTAGAGACCATCAAGCTCATGTTTCTTTGACTCGTGTAAGTTAGTGATTTGCCCAGAATCACAGGATGATGAGCTGACCCTGGGACTCATACCCAGTTTTATGGCAGGCAAAGGAGAACAGCAGAGACTAATTTGCATGGAAATCCCATTTCCTTGCAGAGGACAGAGACAAAAATAACTGACGAGCCCCTTTGCTGACCCTCACCAACCCCTCACCATTTGCTCTAATCCTCTCCCCTGCCAGAGTACCCTGCAAAGCAAGTTCTAATGACTTCCCATCTGCAACTCCTTGTGGCCGCTGTCACACCTGGAGGGAGCCAGAGGGCAGACACACCTCATGCTGTGACAACCAGAGCTTGATTGGGAAACAAGGAAACCCTACCCACAAGGAGCCTGGGTATTATGTGCTGTAAGGAAACAATAGCTCATGCGGATTAATACTTAACAATATAGTATGTAATCTAAAATAATGATGAAAAAAAGAAAAGGGGATTATGAAAGATGTCAGAAGAAAAGGCAAAGCCATACACGTTAGGTCTTTTTTGTGAAGAATGTTCTTCGTTTATATTACTAGAATATTTACACAAGAAGTGAACATAAATTTACAATACAAATTGACATTAAACAAACAAATTACAAATTAGTGTCCCAATGAAAAAAACCTTTAAACAAACAAATAACATAAAATACGACATACAAACAAGGTTTCCATTTCTCTTTACAAAGGCAATCACAAATAATTGATAATTCAAGTTAGCAACACTCAATTATTATAGGTGTTGATTTAGTGATTTGCCTATCGCGTCAATGGCGTTTCGACCCTATTCCAAGTTAAAGGGTCTCGTCAGGACTGTCTAATATAGGGACACCTAAAAAGAGATGAGGAAAATATGTGTCAAAAAAAAGGGGAGATCAAAGTGTCTCAAAGAAAGAAATATAGGTGATGAGCCTATCTACCTTATCGTCCAGGACAGGTCTAGCGTGTAAGTGTACAGTGACACCGTGTTCAAAGTGAAAGGATAAAATACTCACAGGTACCCAGCCGGGTGCTGTGTGAGGACGAAAAAAACCATTATTATCACCACCATAATCCAATTACTTAATTATCAAGTAAATACCCAAGTATCTACTTACCCCTGTGAGAGAGGACTCACACGGAGGCAGTTGCCCACTGTAATTCAATACGGTTTTGATTTTAGCGTGATGTAAGGGTCCTTCAATGTATAACACCTACAGAAGCTCCAGACTGCTGTGTAGCTGTCGCCTCGTAATAACGAGTCCGGTAAACTATTCAAAAAATATACAAAAACGGAGGACTATGATATTGTAAGTGCTTTCAGGTGAAATATCCTCTTCGGTCTATAAATGACCTATAACGAAAGACATTATAGTGGAAACGCCGCTCCTACCTCTCTTCCTCCTTCCGGGTTTACGAATGTCCAGAGAAGTGCTGCAGCAGGCAACCAAAGTCCTGTCTGCTTGGTACAATCACAGCGGTTGGTCGGGGTAATGGGATACTTAACCCTGATTCGCTAATGAATGGCCAATCTAAAGTGTCCAACAATAATGTAACGGTGGGGCGAGCGTGACGTTGCCTAGTTACCGGCAACTGCAGTCGATCATTCTAGCGTGATTTGGAACTTGTGAATAAAGTTTTTAAAGGACATTGAATTGAGCGAGAGCTGAGCTACGTTCCATTCCGCTGTGTTATTAATAGCGTTTATACTAATAGAAAGACGGGACTGTCAGATTGAATCTCATAGTTTGGAAGGTGATAATAGACTTATAAAAGTTCACAGTCATTAGACTTGATAGAACCAGTCCTGCATTCTACGGCAGTAGATGATCAGTTGTTTTTTGTAAATGGGGTTGCGGTACAAAAACAATTATCGTGACAATTACATAATTTCATTTACAATAAAAAATTACAGTGGTTGCTAATATCAGGCTTTTTCGTTCGTTCATTGGTTATTGCATGTAACAGTTGCAATTACTTCAATTATTTGAACAATGCGCAATGGATGTAACGGTTCAGCGCCAAAACAATGGTGAAAATATTCACTAGTTTGAAGAAATAATAAATAATAATAATGCAAATGCATGACATACACTACAAAAAGGCTTAAAATAGTTTTCTTATCAAAGACAATATGTGCCTCAACCAATCATTAATTATTCAATCAAAAACATTATAGTACTGTACATTCGCTTTTACAAAGCACGTATGACAATAGATCTCTGACCATATAGATTATACATCACTTATTGTTACATAAGTACAATTCGGGCTAATTATTGAAAAGCACGACGGAACCTCTTTGAAATTTCAGTTAGAGCTGTATTGAAAGGGCTGTGTTGAAAGACATACTGAGTACGCAAGGTTAAGTCATATTACAACAACTCCCAACTCCCAAATCACGTAGAGTCATGAAAAATTTAATGTTAAACTTGAATTTAGCTGACTTGTGGAGATCTAAGGAAGGAAACACCCAGGGATACACCTATTACAGTAAAAAATACGGTCACTCCTCACGGATCGACTACCTATTGGTGAATAAAGAAGCATTAAACAACGCCACCAGTATAACGATACTTCCAACTCACCTATCAGACCACGCACCCCTATTAGCAGTCTACGTAGCATGTGTCAATCGTCCTCGGGCAAGATGGACATTAAACAGAGCAATGCTAGCAGATGCTGAGATAATCCAAACTATAAGTAAGTCCTCTATAGAGTTTTTTTTCTTTAACTTGGGTTCAACCTCTATTGACCAAGTATGGGACGCCTATAAAGCCAACTTGAGAGGTCTATTACAAGTTCAAATAGGTTATAAGAACCGCCTAAAGACCCAAGAACTGTATGCTCTTGAGGAGAAGATCGGCACTCTGGAGATTGAAAGGAGGAATGCCATAATCGGCGATACAGGGCAATTAGTTAAGATAAACGGTAATTTAGAGGAGGCCAGGAAAAATCTTAGAACTTTTTTGGATCAAAAATGCAAAGCACAATGGCAGGCCAGAAACATGGAGATGTTTGAGTATGGAGAGAAAGCAGGGGCAATCCTGGCCTGGAAGGCCAGATTAGACAGGGCCAAGAATGATATCAACGAACTCGTAATAGATAGCAGTGGAACTAAATCTAGCGATCCGGAGGAAATACAACAGGCTTTAATAACATTATTTTCAGATTTGTATACAGAAGATCTTAAACCCACACAAGACCAGATATCTCAATGGTTAGTGGATAAATCTTTACCAATTTTATCGGAGGCCTCTAGGGAAGCTCTGGATGCCCCTATTACCACAGAAGAGATATTGGCCCAAATAAAGCGGGCAAAGAACAAAAAAGCTGCAGGGCTTGATGCCCTCCCTAACGAAGTATACAAACTATTACAAGACGATCTTCTTCCAGTCCTACACAGGCTATTTAATTCAATATACTGTTCTAATGGGGTAATGCCAAGATCATGGAGGGAGGCCACGATAATGTTAATCTTAAAACCAGGGAAAGACCCTTTATTGGCAGACTCCTATCGTCCAATCTCCCTGCTAAATGCAGACTATAAAATATTTATGGGGATATTAGCAGGAAGATTGGCGAAACTGGCACCCAGCTTAATTAATCCCGATCAGAAGGGCTTCATACAGGGGAGGGTAATTCAAGATCAAACCCATCTGCTGATTGGCAATATCGACCTAGCGGAGGCTAGAACTGATCCATTGGCCGTGGTGGCAGTTGATGCAGCCAAGGCATTTGACCATGTGTGTTGGAGATATCTCTGGGGTGTCTTAGAGGCAATGGGAATTGGCCCAGTTTTTGTGGGGATTATCAAGCATTGTTATCTAGGAGCTTCATCCAGAATTCTCTTGAACGGCTCACTTTCCCCTAGCTTTCAAATCCAGAGAGGGACCAGGCAGGGATGCCCCCTGTCTCCCCTGTTGTTTAATCTTTATATAGAGCCCTTAGCTCAAACAATTAGACTGGACAGAGATATTATCCCATTTAGATCATTAGGATATGAATGCAAACTGGCACTTTATGCCGATGACGTGATAGTCTACACCAGCGATCCAGAGCATACAATTCCATACCTGGTCTCCATGTTGAGGGAATTTGGCAAGGTATCAGGCTACAGTGTCAATTCAGACAAAACTGAAATAATGTGTTGGAACACCATATACACTAGAGGCCCCATAAGCAAGGAGTTCAGGTATTTGGGTATTAAAATAGTTAAAGACCTAAATAAGATTCCTTCTTTAAATCTTGGGAAAATCGAAAAAGAAATAGACTATCTCTTCGCTAAATGGAAGAACCTCCCCTTGACAATATATGGCAGGGTTAACCTTGTTAAAATGTCTGTACTCCCCAAATTGACCTACCTATTCAACGCAATCCCTTTAACATTCCCTGGAAAAACTATAACTAAAATACAGGGTAAAATTGGTAGCTTTATATGGGGGCATAAGAATGCCAGAATGTCATGGAAAAAGCTTAGGAGGAAGCTCCTTAAGGGAGGACTAGCCTTACCTGACATAAACTGGTATCTGATGGCTTTCCAGTTTAAAGGGATAAGAATGCTATTATCTCACCCCGAACAAACATCTTGGGGGAGAGTACTGGGAGAAATGGTTACGGCTGAAGGTGTCAACAGTCAGGAAGGGTTTTTGTACAAATTTGGTACTCCAAGGTTTTTTAAAAAGGTTCGGCTAAAGGTATTGAAATCAGCATTACAAACTTGGTTTAATTTAAGGAAGATATGGGGAATTGGATATTTCTCGGACTTTGCTCCAATATGGGACTCGCCTGGGACACCGCCCCTAATGTGTGATAGTCTGGCGATTCCGATTAAAAATTCAGGTATGGAGCGATGGCTAGACTTAGTGGACTCAGAGGGAATTCTACCGTGGGCAGCTCTATCAGCTAAAATTGGCCCCACCTTTTCAAGATTTAAATATCTTCAATTGAACAGCTGGTATGAGTCTGAAAAAGGCGATATAGGAGGAAAAGGGGAATTAGAACAGCTTTTTCAAGATCCGTCCCCAAAGAAGAAAGAAATAGCCTTATGGTATGCCCAAATCCAAGACGCTGAGGAAGCCAGGATCCCCTCCCCAATTTCAGTTTGGAATGACTCTCCTTTGGTCGCCCAAATCGAGAAACTACTATATCCATCATTAAAGACGCTGTATAAATCCATAAAGCCTGCCTCCTTGAAGAAAAACCATTTTTATGTAATAAACAGGCTATACTATACTCCGGCTAAAATAGCCAAATTTGCTCCTATCCCGCCCCCAAGATGTCCAAGATGTAGTCTCACAAACGCAAACGACATACACATTTTTTTTCAGTGCCCGGTGTTAACCACATTTTGGAAAGGAGTGGGGGAAGTGTTGACATCTATTCTGGAGGTGGATATAGTTGTAGATCTCTCTCTGGTGTTCTTTGGTAAAAATGAGTCTACGGATGGTGTACCTTTACAGAAACATATGGCCTTAATATTATATTTAATCATCTTGGCAAGGAGAGAAATATGTATCAAATGGAAGGACAAAACCCCCCCTGGTAATGAAGATTGGCTCAGAGCCGCCTTTAAAGCGGCACGATTAGACCAAGATACCGGAGCAGACAACCAACCCAGTACTTGGCAACCATTGATACGTTGGGCACAACAAAGGTATTTGATTTGATGGATCAAGGCAATATCTCTAAAAAATGTTTCATTTCCTCATGGTCCTATGATTACACCAGTCCTCCAACACGGGAGGAAGGCCATGGGGTCTAGACAGAAACAGTGAGCCAAAGAGGCCCTCAGGAATCGAGAACAAAACCTGGCTTGTCAAATCTGTGGAAGTTTTTGGTGATATGAGGACAAAAAAAAAAAAAAAAAAAAAAAAAAAAAAAAAAGACTAGTAAACCTGGGAATGCGTCAAAATAGTACGGTCTTCCAACAGAGGCGTAATAAGGAGAAATGTGCTTATTTCTCCTTATTATATCTTCTTTCTATGAAGAACCTTTTTGTGCAGAAAGGTACCTTTCCTGCACAGAAACAAACCTGTCTTTAATGCAGGCACTATGTCAAGGGGGGGCTTGAGTTGGCACTAGGCAGAACATAGTGCACCAGAGCTTTGAGAGAGCATGAATGCACCGTATTTTAGTAAAATGGCACAATCCTGATCTCTCTATTTGACCCAGCACAGCAAGCTGTCTTGCTGCATTGCGTTACAGCAAATTTGAGTAAATATGGACCCCAATCTTTTGGTTATGTTTATTTATGATGCTCTTATGATGCACCAAAGCTGGATAGGCTGGCAGTTTCCGATAGGCTTGTACCTAAGCATATTTAGGCTGTAGCAGAAAACGTGAACATCATCTTTACTGTATATTATTTAGCCCCCATGCAAGCACAATGAATTCTAGTAGATTGTTTTCTGACTGAGTGTGAGTGAACTTGCAGATTTTTAGATGCTTAATAGGAAATTTTGCTCGTACTCAAACACTTACCTGTGTGGGACCATGGACAACTCATATATGGAAACTGTAATAGGCATTTTATCTAGTCATAACCTTTGGTAAGTCCGATTTCTATTTCTGTTTAAAAGCTAAAAAATATGTGCACTGTCAATAAGGTGCCTAAGGTTGTCCATAATTAACATTTTCTGAGAACAGGATAATATTTGTACTTAAATATGGAGATGCTGGGAAGGTAGAGCTTTGTCACGTGATGCGTGTGAACAGCTCTGCAGAGCTTCCTCCTAGTGTTTTTTAAAACAGTCCTGACTTTATGCAGCACTTAAACCCCAAACGTCCAAACGTCCTTCAACGCAATGTGTTACTGACACCCTCTGGAAGAATGTTTATAAATGTAACTAGTTGTACAATCATCCTTATTTCTTCTGAGATATGATTCTAAATCATTGTAGTCTGATAACTGAATGATGGACACGTTTCTCCAGGAACAGAAAATACATTCTTATCTTTGGCTCTAATGATTATCAATGAAAAGTAGTGCTTAGGTATGTATTGTTAATAATGCAATATTTTGCATGAAAGTGTTTTGTGAAAGAGTCAATATTTTAAATATGATTTGTTCCTTCACCAGTAAACATTCTAAGGTGTATAAATGAGGGCGGAAGGTGGTCATCAGTAACTGGTTATAGTTAGGACCTGATTTCAATTAAAAAGCTGTTTTTTTATTTGCCAAAAACGTTGACATAGTTTTATGAAGGTTCGCAACATTTTCAAATCTATCGGTGTAGTCAGTTCAACTGCTGTCTTGAAAATTTTGGGGTGATTTGTCAAGCTGGGGCTGAGAAAAAGGGGGTCCCAAAACGCTTTTTTTCCATGTTAATTTCCATAGGAACCTTTAGACATGTCTTCAGCCCGAACTGGTGAACGGAATTACATCAAATTTGGCAGAATGGTAGCTCTGGGGCTAGAAAGCACTTTTTCTGTTAAATGGTGTAAATCCGGTCAGTAGTTTCTGAGTAATGAAAAGATTTCTCAGATATGCAAATGTGGCCCTGGTAGATCCGCGACCAATGCTGATCTCGTGCCTGAGAGCTGATTGGCTTCCAACACTTCAAACCAGGAAGTGTTGGCAGCCCTCATGTGACTCGGTTGAACCTAGTCACAAGAAAAAAGATTTTTTTAAAAGAAAAGGGAACAGAGTAGAAATACCCTCACCCCCTATGCCTGTTCAGGGAGTCCCAGAGGCACCCCAGGGCAAAAAAAGCATTTATTTTTAATGTTCATACAGGGTGTTATTGGGAGATCCGCCAATCCTGCTGAAATTTTAATTTTAAAACATAGCGTGGGCTCCCGTGCTCTATTTTATTTAGGCCTCTGGGTGGGCCAGGTCCCGGGGGCAATTAAAAATAATGATGGGGGCCTGTGCACCCCCTGAAGCCCCTGGGACGCCACCTCCCTGTGGCTATTTTCCAAAATAATGCATGTGGGGCTCCAGCCCTGCCTTACAGCCCCAGGGACCGCTACCTTCCCGGGGATAATTCACTGAAAAGAGGTCCACATGGCCCTTTCCGCAGTCCGGGGGCTGCCACCTTCCTGGGGCTATATTTAAAAATAATCGGGAGGCTCCAGACCATCCACACTGCCACAGGGATCGTCTCCTCCCCGGGGCAGCTGTATACTAAATTATCACAGTCCTGGGAGCACTACCTAGATGGGGCTTGTTTTTTGTTGGAGGGGGGCCACGCCCCCCCCCTCACGGAGCCATAAATGGCCCTGGGGACTACCACCCTCAGTGCTGGCTCCAGCAATGTTTCGGGGTACCCACCCCCGGGACATTGCAGATGAATCAATATGTCACATATTCATGAAGTCTTTTCAGCCTATGCGTTTCGTCCTATACCGGACGTCATCGGAGCTTAAAATATACATGTAATGTCTGGACAGCGGGAATTATCGGACCCGCTGTTCATGGAGGAGGCTTATCGCGGCCTTAGCTGAAAATGCAAAACGAATAGATACTGTGGAGCAGTGGATTCTGTGGGAAACTACTTACGAAGACCGAATATTTATGTGTATATATTAAGCCCTGATCACGTCCGGTATAGGACGAAACACGTAGGCTGAAAAGACTTCATGAATATGTGACATATTGATTCATCTGCAAAAATTTAGGAATACAAATTGGAATATTTTATTGGAAATTGGCCTGCTGACTGTTTGCTGAAGACATACAATAATAAATTGTTGATATGGACATTACTATAAGACGTTCCTTTCCATTTTTGGGATTTCATTTTGAGGATTGTGGCCAGGAGCGGTGGAATATGGAGAGTTGAGTGTCTTCTTTGGAAACTTTGAAGAAAAGTACTGAACAGTGACTATAGCGCACACTTTTTTTGTCCTCACCCCCTTGCTTTTGGTACTAAATCTTTTAAAGAAACATCACATCTCTATCAGTAAATCCTGACAATATAAATTCATCACCTTTGTCTGAATGGAACGGTATGAAATAAAATGCTGGCCAAGTAATGGTACAGAAAGGAAAGGTGTGGTGATAATCAATTTGGGATCTTTGGGATGAGCATGTTCCTACCAGTGTTAGTGTTACTGTTAGTGGAATAGATTCAGTTTTCACCAAACACATAATTGACACACTTTATCAAGGAAAGATACTTTGAATTCATAAGTAGTCACAATACATACCTCTTAGACCTGACAGATCTTCGTGTGGTCTTCCCCAAAACTGTTTCCTTATCACCTCCTGTTTGCTGAATTCAGGGTTTTTTGGCTTTAGGACTCTATGCACTTTATCACTGCTAACCAATGCTAAAGTACTTCTACCCACTCCTTAAAACATTAAATTAAAACATTGTGAAATTGGCCTACACCTTACTGGCACATTTAATCTACTTATAAGCCCCTGGTAAAGGGATGCATGTACCCAGAGCCTGTAAATGAACTGCTACTCGTGGGCTTGCAACACTTATTTACAGAGTTTGTGGCATTCCGCTGCGCTAAACTCCACATAGTGGCCAAAAAACTCAGCTGCACTACACGGAGTTCCCCTAGCGGTGGAGTGCGTTAGGTCACGCCGTTTGCATTGATTGTTTGCGTCCAGTGTTTGTCCCGCACTGGAAAATCAGTGCAAATGGCACAAGGCACAGCGCAAGAGGGCGCTGCTGGTTTCTGCTGCTCGAGTAGATGTTCTGCTCAAGTGGCAGCTTCCTCAACGTAAACTGAAGATTTCCCGATGCGATCGGTAGCGGCCATCCACAACCGCCTGCATTGAGAAATCTTGTCAGGAGGTGGTCTGAAGTAAGATTTTCCTCGCTCGCAAACTAAACGTTGGAGAGTGGGACCAACGAAAAAAGTCTGCTGCACGCAGCAGAGTTTTTTGGAACTCCGCCGGCTGTGCAGAGCAAGAAGTGGGAAAAACTCCACAAACTCTGTAAGCATGGCAGAATTTCACACCCATGGCTACACTCACTGTGCAACCCACTTAAGTCTTCCTTTAAGACATGTCTCAGGCCTGCCACTGCAGCCTGTGTGCAGAGTTAAGATGTCAATAGGACCTGTAAAAATAAACCTTTGATGAGGTCTAAACCTCCTTTATTAGTGCAGGCAAGACACCCCTAAGGTAGGCCCGAAACAGCCCATAGGGCAAGATGCAGTGTATTTATAAGTTGGACATAGACATCTAAGTTTACGTGTCCAGCAAGTGAATATCTCCCAGATTCCTTATTCACTACTGTGAGGCCCACCTCTCCCATAAGATAACATTGGGTTAGCTGATTGCACTTAATAAGTACTAACTTTTGATTGGGAATAGGTAGAAGCATCATGTTCGGTCTCAAAAGATTTGTCATTTAAAATTATCTTTAACTGCAAAGTCAGATTTTAAGTCACAATTCTGAAAATGTCACATTTTAGAAAGTTTATACTCATATGAGGATGAGTAAGGTATCAGTGTCAAGAGAGGTCTGATTGCAGCTGTTGAATGTCAAATCCTAGCCACTTTGTGCTAGTCATCTAAATCATGATACTGTCCCTATTTTTATATTCTTTCATAACAATCTAAAGGATATCTTGGTATAACATCAATATTAATTTTAGATCCTTTTACAGTTGAAAGTTAGCCTATATCATGTTATACTGGAGAATGCATATATGACTTTGACTGTAACATGATGGACATCAAATGCCATTGATGGTTTGTACTCTCTAAATATGCAATTAAGCTGTATCTACCTAAAGAGAAAGGAATAGGGATAACCATGTTATAACCACACTATATTGCTCAAGACAATTGAGGAAAAGACTAAGGGACAGATTTACAAGCCACTTGTGCTGCCGGTACGTCACTTTTTGTGACGCACTGGCAGCGCATTTCTTTGCTCCCTATTTACAAGGACAGGAAAAGCCACCCTGCGTGGCTTTTCCTGTCCTTGTAAATATGGCCCCTTTACATGCAGCACTTTGCGTGAAAGGGGCGTTTCCATGGGTGTTGCTGTGGGTGTTCCCAACCAACACCCATGGAACCAGACACATTTCCGGATTTACGAGAAATCGTAAACCTGGAAATGAGTCCGTTTGCTACGCCACCCTAGCAGTACGCATTGAAATGAAAACATTTCTCCTCATTTTTTCCCCTATCAACGCGTGCTGCATTCTACAGTGGCGGTGGCATCCCAATTGCAGGTGCGGGACCGCCGCACCACTGGCAGCCGGTCCCAGCTCTAAAGTCTGTCCGCCATCCTAATCGGCCCCTTAGTGTATTTAGACAGATGGACATCCGAAAGGTAAGGTAGTCAGTTTGAAACCGGCCTCCTTTGGCTGGACTTTATTTCTGCATGAGGGGGTCTTTGCAGACAACAACTGTGGCAGATTTTCGTATTATACAGGGATAACTTCTGCAATGAGGTCATCGTCCTGCTATTGGGGTGCCTTTCCACCTTACCACATTTTTGTGAGAAGCATGCTTTGTTGGTGGTGCTTTGCTTTCTGATGAATTCAGGAAAGCTAAAAGAGAAATGAACCCTATGATACAATGGAGAATTGAGGAGCATGTGATGGTTTACTTCATTGAAACATTTTGCAAGGCAGACAATAAGGTAGCGATTCATAAATAGGGGTTATGCTAAATGGTTTAACTCTTCTGTGATTCAGTGTAGCAGCGTTGCACTAGAGTCACTGATTGATGATGACACATGATGAAAGAACAGACAAAGTATGAGTGAATAGGTGGGCTACAGTTTTTAGAGCAATCCTGATGTATTCTACCATTGATTGGTGTAATTGTAGTGAATGAGACCACCTCAATCTACAGTGCTCTTACAGAGCAAGCTTTAACGCTGCATATGAATCACGTTGTATCTGTAAACCTCCGTTGATTCATTTCATTAAAGTCTGCGCCTTTTTTTGCTACTCATTTTGCGCTGGATGTTACTTCAGTAATATGCATAAATATACAACTCTAACTCACCCAAATATGAAGCTTTATGAAATATACTGGGATGTGGGCGACAAGTTAACCTGTAGCGAGCTTCTGCGTCGCTATTTATTTATTTCATAAACCTATTCCCTTTTTATGCTTTCATAAAACGGTTCAACTTTGCATAAAAAGTACCGGGTACGTTTGAAAATAGTATGATACTAAACCATAGAAAATCAAATTTGACAACAGAAGAGGAGTTATACTTTGCTCCCAACATGGACAGACTTTCTAGAATAGTTTAACACGTATCTTATCTGTAGGCGGGACTAAGTGTGCTTTTATGTACTGGATTGTAGCATGTTTAATTATAGAAGAAGGGCTGCATGCTCCAGAGTCTTACAGGTAGAGTGACTCAAAGAGGACTTGTTTATTCATTTGGTTACAGTGCTGTGTTCAACATTGAGATATTTTTGCTCGATGGAAGTAATACTGAACCTTAAAGGGAAAATGAAGTCTGAGTTTCTCACAAGGGTCAAGGTAGACACTTTATATTTCAAATATACCAAAGCTTCAATTACTCTGACACCTCTATTTATTTTTCTCATTTAATAAGTCACTCATTCTGTTGGAATTTTAATATGAAATTCTGTGTATTTTGCAAACTTTGTCACCTTTGTAAAATGTTTTAAATAAGTCATTTGACTTCTTAAACAGATGTGTCACTTGTATGCAAATCCTATTTTATTGCAATTTCCCTGTTCAATTATAAGTCTCGTATATTTTAGTATCACAGTCTTGTAGATTAGAGTTGAATGATGTGCCATTTATGTCATTCTTATAATTAAGAAACAGGCTCTTGGGGATTCAGTTCAATTATGTACACTGAGCGCTAAATTAACCTTTTAAGACACTGGTGCCCAGTCTATCTTATGTATCCCACGGGGAATTCTGCCGAAATTAATAATAATAAGCATTGTTAAGTCCATGGATATGTCAGGCAAAGAACCACAGAATGTTATACCATAAGTTAAAGAGCTCTTTAAATGCAGGTGTGTATCTATCAGTGGTGCAGCAGGTGCAGTGTTACCAGGCCCAGCAGTGAGAGGCATTTAATTTGACAGTCTGCATCTCTCGTTCAGAATATTATTTTGGGCAGGGATCGCCTTGGGGCCTGGTTCAGTGTTGTAACTTCTCAAGGGCACTTAGGGAAAAACTGTTAACGAGAGCGATAAGGCATCAGGTAGCTACTGACAAAATCAGAAAGGCAACTTCAGCTGACCAGCGGCCAAACAATAAAAAACCGTATTCAAGGGTCTGTTCAATACATAGATGACAGAAGATAAAGAAAAGGAAGGCAAAGAAAAGTGAAGAACAACAAGATGAAGGCACAAGAGGGTAAAATTATTAATAGAGGTAGGCGAAAGGAGGAATGAAACAATATAGTTGGCGATAGAGGCACAAGTAAAGAAGTCAGAAGGTGATATATGATGACATGATTAGCTAAGGATGCGGTAGAAATATGAGGGTGACAATAAGAAAGTGAGAGAAAAAAGAATGAAGATGATAGGCGTTAGGGGATAAAAAGAGAGTGCATATAGGAAGATCAAACACAATAAGAGAAATAGGACAAAGTAGACAAAATAAAAAGGAAGAGCTTGGAGGGAAAAGAAGGAACGAAAAGAGTGTTGCAGGGATTCTGCTTTTGCACAGAACTATGCGCAGGAGACCAGGACCTCAGAGAATTGTGGTGTACCAGAAAACTCCCCTCAGAACCCAGAACCCCTTATCCGACTAGCTTAGTATCCCATTCGTTAGCCTAGATCTAGCTAGGCGGTCCCAATGTATATACAAACCAGAACAAGCGACTTAGATATTTCTCAGGAGTGGTGGGAATCCGAAATACCTGTTCGTATCTATTTGTTAGTCCACAACATAATAATACAGACACGGTAAAGTTTAAAGAGTTTATTTTATAAACCTCGCTTCCTAAGATGCAGTACTTTGGCTACACTAGCAGACTAACAGTACAGATCAGAACCATAAGCATTATTACAATACCATACAAAATGAAAGGAGCAATCATACTAATAATGACAGTGGTATACAGCCACACTCCTTTCACTAGAATCTAATACATTATTATTATTAGACTATTAGAAGGTCTCTTAGGCTAACAGGGGGGACCCCATACCGTATAGATCAGCTTAATAGAATCACATCAAAGGGTCAGCTCTCTCATGCATCAGCTCTTCTGTTCGAATGAATCTAAAACCAAACTGTTCTGCAATATTAAAGACGCTTGTCCTTCAGATATTGGCAGCTGTATGCATGATATGTCTAACAAGTGGTACGATCAATCTAAACACAACACTCTGTACCTTCTAGTGACCCAGACGCGTTCTTTGCATGATGTACAGACAAAGGGCACATTTCACGGTTAAGAATGTGAAACAACAGTTTGTTATCCTGTAAGGCAAAGTCGAGTCAGCATTTCTAAAATGAATAACACATAACAACAGTGTTGTGTGCAGCACAGCAGAAACGACAAGCTTGCTTGCTAACAATGATCTCGTTTATGCTAACTTAGTGTTGTAAATAGGGCGTGGCTTAATCCATCTCACACACCCCCATGATCGGAGCACGAACCAATAGGGATACACTTATCAAGAACGCAGAGTTCAAGTGATTCAGAACGGAACCAAGGGCATGAACTATAAGTCCATATAAGGTAAGTGTAAAGTCCGAGAATAAAAAAAAGTTTGTTTAAAAAATGAAAAATGATGTGTTAAAAAATAAGCAAAACTTTCGTAGAAAATTGACAATCCTGGATGCACCCTGGATGCACCTTGGAGTGACAATGTCAATCAGTCAATCCGTGAAGGTATATGCACCGTAAGTTGCAACTGCTTCCAAGAGGAAATCATTGGAGCGTTCCGCAAAAGTATCTGCCATCCAATTTAGCAAGGGAAAGGAACACACGTGTTCATCAAGTATCGGAGCATCCAGCACCATGATAGGACAACTGTCAGTCTCCTCAATATAACTCCTTTCAAGGAATTCAATAGCTGCCTCTCCGATATCCCAGTTTCCAAGGACTCCGTGTGCAGCACCCAAAGCCATAAACCCGACACCAGAACAATCAAATTCATGAGCCACTAAGGGACACATTAGTTCATCAAAATCCGGGTCAGGTGACGCCAAGTTTGACAGGCACAAGTCCAGAGCCCATTGGAAGGGACAATCTAGGCAATGAAAAACAGGTTGCACACACGTAAAAAAGGGAAACCGGAAAGACAATCCATACTTGACGCTTAATACCGCCAGTGGTAAGGTGCCGTAGAAATCAAGCATCCGGCTACGAAGATGGAGCAAGCGCAGCATTCTGTCTTGCAACTCCCGGTGTGCAGCCATACCGAAGTGCGCAAATCAACAAGAGGATCCCAGCCACCAAAGCGAGGAGCAAAGGGATCCCTCCGAAGACACTCGAAAAAATAGAATGTAAAAATGCGGGGATCACACCAAAAACAGTCTGGAAAGATGTCACGAGGCCTGAGCCCACAATTTTAAAAAAATGAACAAGGCCAGTCGTAGACGAAGCATTAAAGATAGTTTGAATCAAGGTTCCAAAATGGAGGGGGAGGTCGGTATTTAAAAGAGCTTGTACCTCAGTGCGTGTGTTCGCCACATTAAGAAGAAATGTTTCACGGGACGAAGTCAACGCAACCTCTTTCTTAGACAAAAGAGCCCTTATTCTGCTCATCCTATTAAACTCTGCGTTCAAGGTTGGAATCGCTGGCCAGATGGATATATCGAGTCGGCCTTGCAGGGGTGGGAAAAGGACGTTATTACAGCAAACTACTTTTTGCGAAACAGTGACTATGTAAGGAATACCCACTAGCATCCCACAGCAAGCTTCACTATTTAAAAGCAAATAACTACCGTTGGCAAGCAGCTTAAAAGAAGACGTTATAACTGGCATTGGAATCCCCTTTAGGACACAAGCTAAATTAGGAGCGTGTATATTGCAAGCGCCATGTAATTGTATATGTCTACAAACCACAGAGTGATCAGGAGCGGAAGTGCATTCTTCACCTTTTAAGTAAACCTCCTTGCCATCCCTTACGCATCTGTAAGTGAACGGAAGTGACCAAACTTCGTGCAGGAACGCATCACCAAGTTGTTCATATCTGCCAATGGCATAATGCTTCATGCACGAACTAAATTTGAACAAACTAAAAGGTAAAGTGACTAATCCGTGGATAAGCCACACAGCTAAATTCAACTCAGCTACAGAAAAAGGTAAAGGTTCTAATTTTTCAATGTGCAGCAATGCATAAGTAGCATCTTTCATGGACATGAACTGCTGTTTTTCCGTCAAATTAAAAGGAAGGAACAACGATGAAATATTCATGTAATCCCAAGGGACTTTCCCTGCCTTTAACGTTTGCAAAGTCCATGCAAACTGCATAATTGAACGCAACTGATTTTGACCATGATACAACACAGATACATCATCTTGCACAATGTCTACGACAGAAGAAACAATATTATCCAATATATAAATTCTGGAAGACAAAGTATTAATACTATTATCTATCACAGCTAATACTTTTTCCATATTGGCCTGGTCAATAGCACGTAATCTAGAAGCAGCCTCAATTTGAGACAATTTCCAAATTTCATTGTAAATAGCATAAGCCCATCATTTAGATCTGCCATTTACCGGACCCTTAATAAAATCATTCAAATCTATTTTTTCATTTAAGGGTGACAAATGAAGCTTAACTGAAGTTAACGTGGAATGTTGCAGCCATGACTGACATAACTTACCTACAGAGTAGGTAGTCACCGTGTGTGAAGATGTGAAACGAGGGTCAACCCTAAGTTGTGTATACCCTGGAGCCAAATCCAGAAACCAACGTTGACAGGAATCTGAGCTTGTTTGCCATACCAACCAACCCTCAGGATTCAATGTTGAAATATTGAAGGTGTCATTGGAAACAAGGGACTGCAACATAGTAAGGGACAGATCTGAGTGATTTTCCCAACCAGGGTAAGCACCCAGATCAGGGATCGAGGGGGAAATTATTTTTTTAGATATAGCCAATCCAAAACAGGTGGTCTGAAAAATAGACGAATTTAAAAATAAGATATGGTTTGGGATAAGACAGGCACGATGCAAAGCTTCCGTTCCTTGTACCTGCCATGGTTTAGTTCCCCAAACCGATTTAAGATCGATAGTAGCCTTCCATACGTCATAACCTCCAATAGCCAATTCATCCATAAAGGATTTGGAATATAATAATATTGTGTGTGTCAGTCTGACCTTAGAAGTGGGTTCTACCGCCACCTTAAAATAAAAAGAATCAGGGTTTGACACACTAAAATCCGAAAAATATGTGAATTTTTTCAATAAAGTGGCAGAGCTGCCTGGCATAGGGACAGGACAATGTTCCCATTGAGTGAAATTAACAAAATTTCGAAAAGTATTTGCTCTGTGTAGGAAATGTGTGCCATAATGTTGAAAACAAAATTGCTCATCGTAGTTTGCAGTATTTAAATACAGATCTTCAGCATCAAATGCAGCATAATATTTCAAATCAGAAAACAGTGCTTCTATTGCTTGTACATCCCAATCATCTGAGCGGATGTTTTGTTTAACTACATCACCCATAGAAACACGAAAAACAGTTGGCACATTAATAACTTCGGTGGGACCATGAATTTGAAAGTTCACTGCATCCCATGCAATCCCATCACATATAGGCCAGGCGGTGATGTTCACAAACGTCTGGTCTCTTTTCATGATGTGTGATGAGGAATGGGGGGCCAAAGTTCCATCAATTAATTGAATTGTAGAACGCTCATTCAGGTAGTGTCCATTGATAAGTCTAAAAAACACTACCACAAAGCCAATTGTCATGAATAAAAAAATACAAATCAGCACCAACCAGATGTAAGTCCAAGGTGCAACCAAAAAATGTCTCTTGAACCAGGCAAAAAATATAGAAATTTTGGAAGGGACAGTGGAAGTCAATGATTCAGTTTCAAAGGAAGAATGGGACTGGGTAAGTGTTGTTGTATTTAATAGGGGCAAAGCGACTTCTGTAGGATAAGCATACTCCGAATCACCAGGCAAACCACCAGCAGAAGGTGGCACAGGCAGATCTGAAACTGTAAGCATCTCAATGGAAACCTCAGGCACGATGATAGAGGGTGGCACCACAACAGAGTTTTTCAGCATCGAAGGGCAGGAAACCGAAGGTTTCATACTATGGAGAATCGGCCACCCTGTGTAGCTTGACATTTTCAATTGAAATGTACCTGTTTTCCTTGCGACCAGGAAGTGGGGGTAAAACAACTGTACGTGTACCCAATACTCCAAGCACCGGGACTGGTGCACGATAAGAGGGGCCAAACTCCTTCTTGTCCTCCACCTTCTCACGGACCAGGTCACCAACTCGAGGCAGCCAGCCGACTACCGGAATCAGGAGCACTTCTTCAGATGTAGAGGGCACGTGTTCCTTTGCCAGAGTGTTTCTTGCTTCTTGTAGATTCTGCAATACAGCACAGTGGTCATCTAGGTCAAAAGGCGCGGCAGCCGCTGCCATGTCTAGACCATCAAGGTCCGGAACAAACATTCTCACTCCAAAGAGCATCATGTACGGGGTCCGCCCACCCAGAGACTTTCTAGGGAGGTTATTAAGTGCACGTTGGACGTCATACAAGTGGGCAAGCCAGTTACGGCCTGTACCTAACACCTTGGCTGTCAACGATTGCTTTAGGTCACGGTTCATCCGTTCCACAACACTATTGCCCTCAGGCCGGTATGGAGACGAAAATTTGACTTGGACCCCCAAACTTCTCATTGCTTCTTTGTACGCCTTAGAGGCTAACGCCGGGCCCTGATCAGAGTGAAGGGTACCACACGCAAAACTCCCTATAAAGACACGCAATGCTTTGATGGCAGTCCTGGCATCAGCACTCCTTTGTGGCCACACCCACAGAAAACGTGTGCACGAATCCACTGCAACCAAGATGTACTTGTATGCAGTATCAGAGGTAAAAGGACCGCAGTGACCTAAATAAACACACGCAAGTGGTTGATTAGATATATGCAGCTGCGCTGGAGGTGGACGCGCAACAGAAGAAGGTTTAATCTGCTGGCAAATGTCACAACTAAGTACATAAGCCTGCGCTTGTTTATACAAACGTACCACCAGTAACGTTGCTGTAAAAGAGACACAGTTGCTGACACTCCAGCATGCGCAGACGCAACACCTTCGTGGGCAGCTGTTATCAAATTTGGTCTGCAGTCCGCGTTGGGAATCAATCTATCACCAACGTCATTAATCCTCACTAACGGGACGTTATCAGGACTTAAGTGATAATGGTATCGAGAAGGGAAACCTCTAGGGAAGTTTGTCCCTGTCTCAGAAGCAGCAATTGCTGCTAAGATGTCATCATCTATCTTAGATTTAGATCTTGTAACTGCTGCTACTAAATATGTCGCCACTGCTGTTTTTGCTGCCCCGTCAGCCAAACTGTTACCGACAGCATGGACCCCAACTCGTTGGTGACCAAGAGTGTGAATTACATTCACAAGTGGCAGACTCCCTTTAAGTTCTGCCACTCGAGCCCAAAGCGTTTTATGCTTTACTGTGCCACCTTTGGAATCACGAAAACCATTCATAATCCAAAAAAGCAAATTGTCGTTGTAAGATTGAACACAATAGTAAGAATCACTCACTATAAGAGTAGTGACTCTGTGATCAGCAAACTCAAGTGCAAGCACTAGAGCACGAAGCTCCGCTAACTGCGCGGTACAATCACCCAATGACTGCGTATGCACTGCATCAGATTGGAACTCTCCATTTACGAAAGTACCGACTACAATTGCGCAAGCCGCTGAATAAGCGTGCCTCGATCCAGTTGCGGGTTGCGCCGACCCGTCAGTGTATATGACACAATGGTATTCCTCGATGGGGCGCAATGACAGAGGAGCCGGATGAACGAATTCATACTCCAAACTCTCTTGAGTCTGCAACGCCGCGTCAAAGATGTATTCGACGTCAGGCGAGGCTAAGGAGGTCGCCCATTGTATCCACCTTGGATGCAAAGCCTTAGAATTTGGTACACTAGCTTTAGTGACTGCTTCGAGAGCAGGAAACGGTGTTACCACCAGCATGCGCTTTCCCTGTGATAGCGCTCGTTCTTTCAGGATCGCCATCTGAACTGCTGTTAAGACTTTTTCAACAGTGGAAAATCGCAGCTCAGCCGAAGTGTACAGATGAGATTTGTAAGCAATGGGGACTGTGTCGCCCTCATTGAACGTTAAGTACGTGAAACCTTCCGCGCCTGGAACAATTCTAAAGACCAGGTTAGTGTGGTTGTCACGAATTTTTAGATATTTAGCCTTAAGAAGATCAGTTTGCAAAGTATACAATGCCAACGAGTGCTCTGGCAGCCAGCAAGATCTGGTAAAAGTTGGTTGTATCAAGACATAAAGCGTCTTGATACGCTGGGCATAATCAGGAATGTAGGATCGACCGAAATTCAGAAAACCCAGCAGGGATTGTAGTTTCTTCAGCGTCGTAGGGATACGAAGGCATGCGCATTTCTCAAGGAATTGCGGTGCTAAGCCTCGAGCCTCATTATTGAGTTCGTACCCCAAGAACAACACTGTAAACTCAGCAATGGGGGACTTCTTAAAGTTAAACTTGTAACCGAAGTCTGCAAACATAGTCACTATGTTATCCACACGAGCAAGGTGTGGAAGCAACTCGTCGTCTGTCAGATAGATGTCATCAACATACGAGTATGCCTCCGGGTCTACCATCTCCAAGAGAGAGACCACACGAGCGGCAAAAACTCCAGGGCTGTTTTTAGAGCCCATCGGGAGCCGTTTGAACAATTTTTGTTTGCCACCCGAGGTGAATGCTGTCCACCCTTAACTAAGAGGGGCAAGGTTATGGCAATAAAAGCCATTTGATAAGTCAAGCGTAGTTTTGAAACGTTTTCTCACAAGACTATCGACGAGAGCCGAACTATGAGTATTTTGTACCGCACACGTCCGGCAATGTGAGTTTAAATGCCGGTAATCCAAAACTAGGCGGTACGACCCGTCAGGCTTCGTCACAGTGAATAAAGGATCATTCATGGGTGACACACATGTCTCAATCACTCCTTGATATTCCAATTGTTCAAGGATGGACGCGACGTGAGATCTTGCCTCGCGACGCATGGGATATTGGGGTTGAGGCTGGGAATCGGATCGCAATGGAATCTCGTGATTGGGAGAACATTTATCCCAGCCAACCTGATTACGATATAACGCAGGTGCAAGCACCTGTGCCCACTCCCCGGCTAACCTAGTAGACTCCTCCGTGGGCACTGCGTGCCCAAAGGAAGGAAGTATAACTTCCTCTCCCCTTGGAGCATCCAAAATGAAAGCCGGAGGCCAATCTTTCTCTGCCAAAAGAATATCATAGGTGGTGGTAAGATTGTCCCAAAAAACCACTTTAATTTTGCGTTGTATGTCACCCTCAATATTAAGGACTATTTCAAATAATCTCTCTGGGGGAGCTACGCGAGTATCAGCAGTTTCAACTGTCACATAAATGTCAGTTGCTGTCGCCTCCAGAAATGGATGCAATGCTTCCCGCACTACTGTAACCTCCGCCGCGCTGTCTAGCAGCGTTAGTGCCCATGTCAGGTTCCGAAGCTGTGTCCTGACCATCTGAAGCATATCTCGCTGAGATAGCAGCAACTTTCTTTTTCTGAAACGGTGGACGTGGTCTGGCAGTGTCTTCCTGCTTGCCTTTACCGTCAGTCTGGCGGGGCTGGTCTCGACCTTGAGTGCCCCGTCCTCTCCCACGCTCTCCACCACCAGTGTGCGAAGTCGATGTTTCCTGTGAAGAACGAGGAGAGCGTTGTTCAGAAACTTGAAATCTATCAGGTGACTTTATACGTGTACGATCGCGCAAATCATAAGTGCGCTCACTATACGACTGTGTGGGTGAGGCAGGACGAGAAACCTGTTTCTGTTGCTGCTTCTCTTGTTTTTTGGCTCGCCAACTTTGTTTAGGAAAGTTAGGCTTTTCGTCTTTTGTAGACCAACTCACCTTAGTTTGCTGCACTACATCAGGAATTTTGATGGTGGGTTTCACGCCTAAGGCACTACGTCCAACCATCCTATAGGCTTTCGCAATAACTTTTGCGAACTCCCTTGGTTTATCGGCATCAGCCACAAGTTCCAAAATATTACCAACTTGGAACTGCATGGCATCTCCTTTGAGGTTGCCCATTACCATGGAACAAACCACATCAAAACTGTCGACAAGCCTTAATCCTAACTCTATTGCTGCCTCCGCACCATGAGTTTCTTGGACCTTCTTGATGACGGAGGGTAGTACAGACATAGACGGAGTGCCGTAGCACTTCGAATAGGTCGCAGCAAAGACCTTGCCCCAATTATCACAATCAACAAGTTCAGGGACCAGGTCCTTCGGCAAAGTAATGGTGAGTATCCTGTGTTTATCCACAGGTGTAGTGTTTGGAAACACGGCTTCTAATTGATCAAATTTTTCTGCAAGCCAGTAAGGAAATTCATCCTTACTGAGGGGGCGCTTGCCGACAACCGCATTAACCATAACAGGGCTAATCACCACCGCGTGATGGTGATCCGCCCCGTGTCCAGCAAGCGCAGGTGTTCCCACCTGAACCGTGCGTGACACATACTGCACTAAAACCCTATGGACCGTAATCAGGGCTGTGTGTAGCGTTCGTAAATCACCCACTCCCACCTTCAGGTATCGTGGGTGTGGAGTATATCCGGCCAGTACCGGCCAAGTGGCCCCTGCAATTGACAATGGGCCCATTCTCGCCGATACGACCTCATGGGGGAGGGCGCCATTAAACCAAATTGTATGCTGCCAGGCAGAAATAGGAATTTCTAGTGTCCTATATGGGCATAAGCCGCAGGCACAGGCGTGGCTGTATATTCGTGGAACAAATTATCGTCCGTATCCACCTCCTCAAAGGTCACCCATTAGTAAAACAACTCATAAGGGTGGGTGGCATCAGCACTGACCACAAAGACCACGGCCATCCCGTCATCAGGTACCCCATAAGCCCTCAAATGAGCGCGCAGAAGAACCCTACTATGAGCGGGAATATTAACCGCCATAAGGACACCCTAAAGAGTAACAACGATATTTACAGTAGCACTTGGGCTCAAAAATTATAACCTTTTTAATTTTCAAGCTTGATTGAACCTTTAGTCTAAACCTAGGTAGGTTATATCATCACTCTCGTTTTCCTGAAACGAGAGTGAGGGTAGTTGTGGACTAAACTCAAGTACTACTAAAGCGTCTCAGATCATAAGACCAAACGTTAGATGCGCCATGTTGCAGGGATTCTGCTTTTGCACAGAACTATGCGCAGGAGACCAGGACCTCAGAGAATTGTGGTGTACCAGAAAACTCCCCTCAGAACCCAGAACCCCTTATCTGACTAGCTTAGTATCCCATTCGTTAGCCTAGATCTAGCTAGGCGGTCCCAATGTATAGACAAACCAGAACAAGCGACTTCGATATTTCTCAGGAGTGGTGGGAATCCGAAATACCTGTTCGTATCTATTTGTTAGTCCACAACATAATAATACAGACACGGTAAAGTTTAAAGAGTTTATTTTATAAACCTCGCGTCCTAAGATGCAGTACTTTGGCTAACACTAGCAGACTAACAGTACAGATCAGAACCATAAGCATTATTACAATACCATACAAAATGAAAGGAGCAATCATACTAATAATGACAGTGGTATACAGCCACACTCCTTTCACTAGAATCTAATACATTATTATTATTAGACTATTAGAAGGTCTCTTAGGCTAACAGGGGGGACCCCATACCGTATAGATCAGCTTAGTAGAATCACATCAAAGGGTCAGCTCTCTCATGCATCAGCTCTTCTGTTCGAATGAATCTAAAACCAAACTGTTCTGCAATATTAAAGACGCTTGTCCTTCAGATATTGGCAGCTGTATGCATGATATGTCTAACAAGTGGTACAATCAATCTAAACACAACACTCTGTACCTTCTAGTGACCCAGACGCGTTATTTGCGTGATGTACAGACCAAGGGCACATTTCACGGTTAAGAATGTGAAACAACAGTTTGTTATCCTGTAAGGCAAAGTCGAGTCAGCATTTCTAAAATGAATAACACATAACAACAGTGTCGTGTGCAGCGCAGCAGAAACGACAAGCTTGCTTGCTAACAATGATCTCGTTTATGCTAACTTAGTGTTGTAAATAGGGCGTGGCTTAATCCATCTCACAAGAGAAAGAAGATATAGGAAGGGCAGAAATACTGAAAAGAAAGAAATGAGAAGTGAAAGAGCTGAAGGAGAAATGGGAAGCAAGAGAGGGAGGATATTTGTAGGCAATAAAGGAAGAACAGAAATAAAGTCCAACCAAAAACAAATAGAAAAAAAGATGATCTATGGAGATGCGATCGAAAGCTGGAGCAGGGAGCAGAACATAAAGGAGAACTGGGAGTGAGAAGAGAACAAGGGACAAGTAAGGAGGAAAGGGCACAGAGAAAAAAGGAAAGTGTGAAAGGTATCAAAGATTTTAAAAGCGAGGAGGAAAGGTGATAAAGGACAATAAAGTGAAAGGAGCAAAAGGAGATAAGCGGAGAAAGAGGTTGTTGAGAGAATGGGAGGAAGGAGATAAGAAAACATCAAAGGCGATATAGAGATTACAGCAGTCTTTTTTTATTCTTTCTTAACTCTACTCTATATTCTTCTAAAATGTTATCCCTACTCTTCTACTGAAGCCTCGTGCATAGGTAATCATCTTAACTCTTCTTAGCACCGTTATCAGTCTTTACTTTTAATTAATTTGCACAGTTCATTCAATGAGTTCGTCAACAACTGATTTTGTTTCTGAAGGCTTTTTCAAATTCAAAGTCAGACAATTTCAAGGGGGTTCAGGCAATTCTCTGCTCCAGTCAAGTAAATATGAAATTGGAACATTTAGCAATGGGCTCACGTAATGAGTCCATTCAGATGCAGAATATCTTCGCCTAGGTGCACTTAAATCTCCTTAGCACTTGGTCACTTTCAGTGTCGCTTGACTCTGTTTCTACAGTGATTTTGGGGGGAATTGATCCAATTGACACACTTGATTTCAGCTTCTTTTGCTCATAGATTCTTGGTCATTGAGCATCCTTACTGGTCTCACTATAGTGCTAGTACCTTCACCTCGATCTTCCTGTTGCTCTGGGAGTATCTAGACTGTCACTGTTGCTGTGTTAGTTACTCCTTCTCCTCCTACATGAGCTCCAATGCCATTCTGTGAGATATCAGAAACTGATTTTCTTCACCTGTCTGCTGTTCGTTGCCCCTTTTTCCTTGCTGGTGTGCAAAATGCGGACTTGCATTCACTAGGGTTCTCGGTTCTGGCTAATGGAACACTATTTCTTCGTAAAGGGCTCTTGTTCTCTGGGTATGTGAGGCGTGCACCCAACTTAGCACTCTGGCGTACTTGACAGCAGTATTCGTGATTAAACTCACCTGGTAAGGGCCTTTCAACATTGGCTCCTAACGAGACTTTCTCATATGCTTCTTTCTGAGTACCCAGTCCCCTAGGTCCAAATTATGGCACTGCTCTTGATGCAAATTTGCTTTGACAGCTTCAACCTCTCGAAAAAGAGAATGCACCACATCAGCCACGCCTTTGCAGTACTCAAGTATAATATCATCTGTTATGTTCTCAAGTGCATTTGCAGGTACAGCAGGCAGTCTCATTGCTTTTCCCATTAAAGCGATATGTGGGGAGAAACCTGCCTTACTGTCAGGTGTACTTTGAAATCTTATCAACACCAAAGGCAAAGCATCAGGTCATTTCAGTGAAGTAGATGCACTGACTTTTATCAATTGAGACTTTATGGTCCTGTTCAGCTGCTCTACAATTCCAGAAGCTTAACATAACATAATATGTGTATTTGGAAAGCGAAAGTTGACCCAGAAGAGTATCTCTGCGCTGAATAACAAATGTTTGTGGTCGATAGCTACAAGCAACCTCTGTTCCAACTGCAATGCTGCACACAACATCTTGGAATTTCATTATTAAAAATGAGTTCCTTGATCTGACACAAGAGAAACTGGAATTCCGTACCATGGAACTAATTCTCTCAACAACAATTTAGCTACAGTCTGACTGTCATTTCTCCATGTTGGGTAGACTGTCACCCATCGGGAGAACATGCACACTATAAATACGATATATTTCAGCCCATTATAAACAGACATCTCAATAAAACACCCATTTGCCTCCTCTTGAGAGGACCACCCATTCTCCCTATGTGACTCAGTGTCACCTGTATTCATTTTCCTACATTCATTTGAGGAAATGTAACACAATGGTGACACATTTCCTCATGAAGCATCCTGAATCTGGTTTTAAACCACGTCTTTTTTTTTTGTAGTCCTCATATTTGACAAAGGCTATGAGCGAGATCTTCCTGAAGGTCTGCAAGATCTGGGCGCCAGGTACCTTCTAAGATCTATGCTGATGCCTTTTCCACTCACAGTTAATAAAGAAACTGGTGGTATCCACCACCGATCTCGTCAACCCATTGAGCTGGTCTTAGTCCTTGGACAACAAAACGAAACAAAACAAAAAAGGAACAATGGTGTCATGCATGTGAATAGCCGGAATCAAGAGAAACAAAGGGGACCCACATTTTTTCTTTCTTAGCTGACCCCAATTGGCAGGCTAGTCTCACAATATGTCTTGCAAAGTTTATCCAGCCCACACCTGTAGGGGGAAGTTCAGAGACCCATTTCACACAGATTTCCTTGCGCGCTATTGTCATTAAGATAAATAACAGAGATCTGATGTTTTTCCCACAGTTGTTTTTATCCACCCCAAATATAACTAAGGGAAGGCTTACCTCAAAATTGCAGCCCAGCATTTTTTCTAATACATTACCCACTTCTTGCCAGAAGATCTGAATGGCTGGAAATTGCCAACAGAGGCATTTCGGACAGCATCTTCCCATCTTGGCCAATTTCTTGGGGGACCAGTAGGCTCTGTAAAGGTTGAACTAGTGATTTCTCCTAAGTGGAGCCGAAGTTACTGAGGTCCAAAGTGTAGTAGCTGATACTTGCCATAGGTTTTGGATATCACAGCCCGGCATGTCCAGCTTCCAGATTTCTTCGGCATGGGTCCCACGTTATCATCTCCTTGAGCTAGTACTCAGTACCACTTGGACACCTCCGTCCAAACCCTCCCATAGGTGGGTCCCCAGAGCTAGTCCAACCCCTTCCTTAGGTATAAGTAAGGAACCTCTGTAAGCAGAACTTTAGATATTCCTGGACGAAACTCTGAAGCTGAATCCTGGAACTTCGATGCTCTACTAAAGGCTAGAGGACTGAAGAAATCTCCCTTGGGGTCAAGGAGTGACTTCCCTGCTTGGCAGGCACCAACAAACCAATTTTCTGGTCTGCATCTCCGAAGCTCCCGCCAGACTCCGAAGTATTTGCAGCCCAGGAAGAGGATTTCCAGACATCTCAGAGGCCAACCGAGTCCAAAGCAAAGCTGAGACCCGCAGCCCTCGTGAGTAGTGTGGAACCGGAACTCCTGGTCACTGTGCACTTTTGCAAGTGCATTGACTTCTTGACATCTCTTAAAGTTGTGCTTGGGGTAACTGGTAGCCCCCCCCTTGAGCAGAGAATCCACTGAAGATTGTCAGCTTAGTCACCCCGAGTGACCCGTCGGCAACTAGTTTGTGTTTCCTCTTGAGGTCCCTTTGCGATCCCTGGTCTGTCGACTGGTGGGTCCCTGTGAAGGCAACTTTGATTTTCCTTGGGCTTCCCTGGTTGCTCCAGATGTGCCCTGACTCCCAGCCAAGTGGTGAGTCCCTCAGACCTTGCTGGTCGGCACTGAAGCATCTTTCTCCTTTCTGCTTGGGTTGCTGTTACCAAGGCTTGTTGTGTCCTATCCGGGCACCAATGCTGCAGCGCTCGACATCCTTTATGGGACAGCTTGAATCCAGCTCCTGGTTGCCCTTGATGCCGCCTGGTCCTCGTGGCTGAAGAGTCAAGCTTCACCTGAAATCACCCGACATCGGTGGGCATCCGCCTATCCTCCTCCTGGTCACTGGCAAGTAACCCAGACTCTGTCCCCTCTGCTTTCAGGTTCTTCTAGACTTTGATCCAGGCTTGGATCTCTTCGGACACTTCGCATCTTCCCGGCAGCAGCACTTCTTTGCCAGCTCCCATTGAAATCTACGACGCGACCCGACACCATTTGACACCTTTGCACCCGGCTTCACTGGGTGAGGTAACTCGAGTACACCGGTGCTCCCGTGGGTGTTGACCCTAGAACTTCCTAAGTCCCAAAGGGTTTGGTCCTGACTTGTTTCTAAGTGTCCCTAATCTTTAAAAATCTAACCACGACTTTCCCCAAAGAAGCTAACAGGAGCTTGTGGCTGTGTTCTCACACTGCACATGGCCCCCGTGAGTGTCCTGTGTCACTACCTTGGGTGGTTCCTTGGGGTCACAGTGATTCTACAGGCTCTAGGCCTTGTGTCTAGTTAAGTTGTGGTTCTTATACCACTATTTTAGTATATGGTTCGCCTTACCCCTAGGGCCTGACGTGATTTTGTGCTATTTTACTGTGATATTTGAAGTGTAACTTATGTTTTTGGCCTCTAGTCTCATAAAGAGACTAGGAGGGTATGTTTAGAAATAAATACATGTAGTTTATATATATAGCTGGTGTGGTTGCCTTTCATTTAGCCATTCAAAAGATTATATAGACTGGTAAAACAAGCTGCTTTACATTCCTTCAAGACTTAGCCTGAAGGCTGCTCTCCATAGCTACCATTAGGACAGCTTTCAATTAAGGTTGTCTTTAACCTATCATCCATAAGGGGTTGTTTGGACTGGTATATGGTGCCCACTATAATTAGTGCGGTACAAAAGGGGGTGGTGATGGACGGAGCATCAGAACCAATCAAACACTCACACCCAGTCAACAGATCAGAGTTTGATCCATCCCATTCTTTAGCCCACTCTGCCACCCCAGTTCAGACATAGCCATATGCAAATCAGTCTGACCCTGTGCCTCATGGGAACAGTCCAGCCCGAAATGCCAAGCCATGCCTTCCCTGGACCAGAAACAAGCTTCCTAGGACCGGTTTCTGTCATTTCAGCCGTCTTCAGCCAGGCTAGCTTGAATCCAGTGGCAAAGTGAGCAAGGGACTCACGTCTGAGCATACCTTGCCAACTAATGGCGAACAAAGCGGTACAAAAGGGTGTGGTGATGGACGGAGCATCAGAACCAATCAAACACTCACACCCAGTCAACAGATCAGGGTTGGATCCATCACCGTTCTTTAGCCAACTCTGCCACCCCAGTTCAGACATGGCCATATGTAAATCAGTCTGACCCTGTGCCTCATGGGAACATTCCAGCCCGAACTGCCAAGCCATGCCTTCCCTGGACCGGAAACAAGCTTCCTAGGACCGGTTTCTGGCATTTCAGCCGTCTTCAGCCAGGCTAGCTTGAATCCAGTGGCAAAGTGAGCAAGGGACTCACGTCTGAGCATACCCTGCCAACTTATGGCAAACAAAGCAGTACAAAAGGGGGTGGTGATGGACGGAGCATCAGAACCAATCAAACACTCACACCCAGTCAACAGATCAGGGTTTGATCCATCACCATTCTTTAGCCCACTCTGCCACCCCAGTTCAGACATGGCCATATGCAAATCAGTCTGACACTGTTCCTCATGGGAACAGCCCAGCCCGAACTGCCAAGCCATGCCTTCCCTGGACCGGAAACAAGCTTCCTAGGACCGGTTTCTGGCATTTCAGCCGTCTTCAGCCAGGCTTGCTTGAATCCAGTGGCAAAATGAGCAAGGAACTCACGTCTGAGCATACCCTGCCAACTTGTGGCGAACAAAGCAGTACAAAAGGGGGTGGTGATAGACGGAGCATCAGAACCAATCAGACACTCACACCCAGTCAACAGATATGGGTTTGATCCATCACTGTTCTTTAGCCCAATCTGCCACCCCAGTTCAGACATGGCCATATGCAAATCAGTCTGACCCTGTGCCTCATGGGAACAGTCCAGCCCGAACTGCCAAGCCATGCCTTCTCTGGACCGGAAACAAGCTTCCTAGGACCGGTTTCTGGCATTTCAGCCGTCTTCAGCCAGGCTTGCTTGAATCCAGTGGCAAAATGAGCAAGGAACTCACGTCTGAGCAGGCTAATATTTTGTTCATATTCCCTTATTTTACTCTTCCCCATTTTGTGCTTATTAGCAGCTAAATTGGTTAGTTTTCCCCCCAGGAATGCTTTAAAAGCATCCCATACAATATGTGGTGGGGCCGTACCAACATTCTGCTGAAAGAAAAACAATGTTTCCTCTTTCAACGATTTTACTATCTCTGGGTCTCGCAATAAGGTTCTATCTAAAGTCTACCTAGTCTGCGCAGGCGGGAATTTATCTGATATCACCAAATAGACCACTGCATGGTCAGTTAAATGTAAAGGTCGATGGGTTATCCTAAGGGAGTTGTTATTGAGTTACTGGTCTATTAAGAAAAAATCAATTCTCGATGCGTGGGGCCGTTTTTTATTTTGAAAAGTGTACTCTCTCTCCTGCTTTTAGTCTCCAAATATCTACCAATGCTAGAATTTTTATCAAGAAATGGACACACTCCCTCATTTTGGAGGAGTTTACTGCTGGCCTAGAAGTTGATTTATCCAGGGCCGGGTCCAGCAGGATATTAAAATCTCCACCCAAAATAATATTATATTTTATGTCTGGTGACTCTTGACCATTAGCACTTACATGTTGAGCTTCTGTACTCTGGCCCTTCCTCTCTAAAGCTGCAACATTCGGAAGCGCATTTCTTGTTTCTAATGTTGTTTGGGATGTCGAGGAAAAGCTAACCCCAATGAGGATATTAGAGGAATCCTCACTCAGCAAAGGGGAAAAACGATTCTCTAGAAGTATTGCAGGATCTATTTCCTCAATAGTGTCCGGAGAATCCATTATGGGAGTCTTCGTCTGATTTAATTGCGACTCCTCCATATTCTTAATCTTAAAATAAGATCTTAAAGAAGGGGTAATCCTAAGTCTCTCTCCCAAGAGATTAATAACTGGTACTATGGTCTTTGCACCCCTTTTCGTAGTCTTGCTGGTGCTATTACGTGTAATACTCTGGACTTGTGCGCAACCTGGGGTCGCAATCCCTAATGGAGCTTTTGTGGTGGTACCTGGATTCTGAAACCCACCATTACTCTGTAATTCCCCTGGACCAAAATCTGTGTTCCTTAATGTGCACCTGTTTTTTTTTCCTACCATTTTAGAGTTAGCAGGAATTTGAGCATTCAGCGTATTTTCTTCTAAGTCAGCTGTTGTTCCTCCTTTTTTAAATGATATAGCTGTCAAGTCCAGTCCTTTGCTAGATGCAGGAGATTTTGCTTTCCTGCTTGTGTGCAATATTTGTGATTTCTATTTGGGGGGCATAGAGGATGTCAAAGTTCTCTTTCCTCCCTCCCAAAGCTCTAGCAAAATTCTGGGAAGAAGTCTGCTGGGGGAAAGCAGGTGCTGGCTCTGCCTCCAACACCCTGGAAGCTAATCTGAGCTGCCACACGCCGATCACGTCGGAGCTCGGGAGATGCGAAGAGGCAGGGGGAACCCATGTTTGGCTCTCCAACTCCCCCACAGCTACGCCGCCGGGGACACAGCCCACCGCATCCTGCCTAAATCCAGAAACACGGTAAGGACGGTGAGGACAGACGTCGAAAACACCGCACGACGTGGGGGAGAGGTAAAGGGCTGCAATTCCCCTCAGGCAAATGTTATTCGTGCGGAGGTTTCCGAGATTGCGGCCGGCGCATTCAGCAGGCCGCCATGTTCCCCCCGAGGCCAAGCTTGAGTTGGTCGACCGAACCGGTATTAAACCACTTCTGCCTAAATGTCCTAAGCATATTGCCCCGGTCTACATGAGTAAGACCCTAGCAGTGTTGCGTCATGTGTGGTAACAAAGTGTCCGGTTGCACAGGTCTTCCATCTGAAGAAATCCAAAAGTCATATGCATTCTTTCCATATCCTGCCCTGATCCAACCCTGCAATTATGCCTGAGTGACATTTCCTTTCATACTCTTAAGTTATTCCCATGTGTCTGCTATAGACATCAACATTGAAAAGATGGAGTCCTAATGAGATTCACCATTCTCTAGTTGGCAGAGGTATGCACCCTTTCTAAGTAGGGACCATAATCCTGGTCAGAGTAAGTCAGATACACACCCTAAATGAACCTGTGCTCACCCTCTAGTAGCCCGGCACAGAACAGTCAGGCTGAACTTAAGAGGCAATGTTTAAAGTATTTGTACAACACTTAAATTACTCTAACATATTGAAAACACCACAAAAAATTCCACACCAGTTTAGAAAAATAGTGAATATTTATCTGGAAAAATCAAGACCAAAATGACATAAATCCAATGAGTAGAACTTCATATACAAATTTTATGTGATTAAATCCCAAAACAGTGCTTAGAACTCAATAGCACTAAAAGATTACTTGAGGTCGCGCTAGACCGGGGTAAATCCAAAGTTTAGGCTGGCTGCAAAGGAGGGCAGGCCGGCAACAGAACCCACCCAAGGTCTTCAAAACAGTACCTTGGATGGAGCAATCGTCGGTGTGGAAGACTCCATGCATTGGTTCTGGTTCACACAGTTGGATGGATGAGTCAAAGTCGAGCCTCGCAGTCGGGCCCGCGTCATCATCGAAACCCTTACGATGCAGGTGCTGCATCATCGCCAGGCCTCTCAGCGGTGTCTTCAGATCTGTGCTGCATCACCGTTTAGCCTCACAGTCGGGACCAGCATCGTTGCCGAATCAGCACTGCGCTGAAGGACAATACGTCAGGGCACTGCATCTGTTCCGGTCTGTGCAAAGTCATCACTGTGTTGCTCTTTGCAGGAAAACAGCTGCAGAACTGACTTTTAAGGCTCAAGGCTCATTTGGCACCCTTTGGCAGGACAGGACTCACCGTTACCAAAGTCCAGCATCTGAAGCAGAGTTGAAGGAAGTTTTAGATGGCCCTGAGACTTCAAGAACATGGGGCAAGCCAGCAGCCCTTGGAGAAACTTTGGTTCAAGGATGGAGAGAGCAGGACCTTCTCACTCCCAGGCAAGAAGCAGCAGGCAGCCGGTCAACACAGCAAAGCAGATAGCAAAGTGGCAGTCCATAATGCAGCACAGCAACTCTTCTTCCTGGCAGAATGTCTTTGGTTCCAGTTAAGTTCTGAAATGGTGGTGTTAAGGGTACATTACTTATACCCAGTTGTGCATTTGAAGTGGGAGAGACTTTGAAGATCACAAGGTCCCTGCCTTTTCTGCCCTGACTCCAGACTCACTACAGGGGGGTATGCAGCTCTTTGTGTGGGGACTGGCACAGCCCTATTCAGGTGCAGGTGTCAGATCCTTCCTCCCAATCTACCTCAGGAAGGCCAATCAGCCTTGTGATGGGCCATTAGGATGCAAATGTCACACTCCAGCTCCCTTTGTGTGTTACTGTCTAGAGGGAATGCACAAATCCCAGCTGTCACCCAACTGTATTCAGAGATAGGAAGAGGCACAGAACAGTTAAAGGAAGGAAATGCCAACTTTCTAAAATTTACATTTTCAGACTTGATAGGCGTAGTACGCGCAGCCGTGCTACGCGGTGCTCCGTGAAGCTGTAAAAAAACTCTGCGCTAAGTGGAGTTGCTTGTTCTGCCCATTTGCGTGATGTTTCTGCCAAATGGTAATGTGAATTGCGTGTTCAGGGGGAAATATCGCGCAAACTGCACTATGCGGTCACGCACGGGCGCGGCTAACTTGTTTTTCTTCTTTGTTATGGTGCTGGGGCCTACGTTTTTCTGACCTTTTTTATTGATTATCTTTCCCTGTGTCTTGTTAAGTGTTTATTTTGTGCTGTTTTCTACTTTTTGTGTGTTTTTTACTGCGTTGTGTACTGTTTTTCTATATTACTTGCTTTCTCATTTTATTTACTTTCTTTCTTCTTCCCTTCCCTTACTTTTATACTTTCTACATTTTTTCTTTTGACTCCGCCCTCCCCAGCATCATGGCTGAGAGTGCGACCTGTGGAAAGAAGAGCTGCCTTCCTTGCGGAAAGCGGCGCCTGGAAGGGGTGCAGCCCCGTGCCTTGTTTTCTTGCAGCGCCAACTCCCCTCCACCCTGGCAGCAGGCAGTAGGCCTGGGTCCGGGTCCGGGCTTTGGGAGCACCAGCAGTGGTAGGCGAGGGTGTGTGGGGCAACATTTCACTGCTCTGGGGTCCGACGCAACCATAACCAAGTGACGCACCAGTGGTCCGATATCCTGGACTGAGAGCAGGACCTGCTGGAACTGCTAGGTGGAGAGGTTGTAGGGCTTGGTGAGTAGCTAATTATAATTAATATTGTGTATGTTATCTTTTCCCAAATAGCAAGAAGGTTTCTGCTCACATGCAGGTAAGTTACGTTTAAAAATCTTTTATTATATGATCATTATTCTAGACAGGTGCTTGGCGCTACCTAATAATCGTGCTTGTTTGCAATTTTGCACTCGCTTAGGCCGATTATTTATGAGAACTTAAGTTAGGTAATGCATACTAGAGAAACGCCTTACCTTTTGTCCTGTCACTAAGATAGGGGTAGTAGTTAGCTACTTAGTATTAGTTAGTAAATTAGTGGCTCTCATTTCAATCCTTGACTCCTTAGTAGAACCTTTTTTGCAGTTTGCATAGTGAGTGACTAGCATCCAACCAATTTAGTGTATGCAATATGCATGTGTCCATCTATGCATCTAAAACTAAATGCAAACTAAGTGAATTGGCCCATTAAAAGGGTTGGAGATGATTGCAAATGAGATCTGAACTTAGAAGCAAATATAAAACATTTTTGCAGTTCAGTCCAAAGTCTTTGGAATTGCCAGGCTAGGTAGGTTAAGGATTCAGGAATCGGAATTGAACTGTGGAATAATAATGATAGGACATTCCGTGACTGCGATACTAGTCTACAAATAGTCGATCTGATTTAGGAAAGGTTACTGTTATTGCAATTGCCATTTCCTGTCAAAAAATATTTTTGGAGCAATTATTTAATATTCATTCAACACCAATCATTTTTTGTCTCTTTATTTATGTCTTACATGATCATGACCATCAGCATCCAGGGGCAAGAAGATGAGGTCGTCCGAGGCGGGTGCGGGATCAGGAGGTGCCTCCCGGGAACGGTCCTCATCGGATGGCTCTGCAGGCCCCGGTATGTCCTCCTGTTGTTAATGTTAATATATATTTCCCTAACTTTTACTGCTCCTTATTTTTTGGAACTATATTATTTCTGTTTCTTAATTTTATTATTTCCCAAATCCTCTTTGATCTATCTGTTTCTAAATTCTTGTTATCCCTGCATTACCATAACTTAGTCATTTATATTTCTAGGGTCTTTTTTTACCTCAAACTACTGCCTCTGACTCTGTATTAGTCTGTCTGCAGCTTGCTTTCGTTAGGTTATTCAGTTATCTTTCCCTCTCCCCTTATATATTTTGTGGACTGTCTAGTGGTGGTACTGTAACGACTCAGAGATCCATTTTGTTCTTACTACTACTAGTACTACTTCTCAGCTGTGCAGATTGCATTCCCAAGTAAGGTATTCTATGCATGTTTGTTGAGATCAGAAGGCTTTCTTTTACTTTCTCATGCTCAATAAGTTAATGATGGTCACGTTGGACACCCTAAAGTTGTGTATTCTTCTCATCCAGGCCTAGTATTATTATATTACAACAGTTGTTGATTAAATGGTTACCATGCACCATGGCCGGAAGGAAGTATGACGAGGAGGAGGAGGAATACTGCAGCATTACATTTTCCAACCAAGAAAACCCTATGTCCGATTGTCCACTCTTTTTCTTTTCAAAGACTCCTATTCACCAATAGCTCTAGCCACTGAGTCCACTCCTTCACACTGTCCTCTTCTTGAGAGGCTTTTTTAAAAATTGCCACCAACAAAATGCCCAACCGGATATTTTATTATTTTTGATAGGACATAGTGTCTACTCTAGTCTGTGTACCCGAATTGTACTGATTTGTTTGGTGTATGTATTGTATTCAATCTTTTTTTTTAAAGTTCAAAAGATCTTTATTAGAGAAGTAAAGGTGTCAATTCATAATAAAAACTGAAGCATAACAGCAATATAATAAGTAAATAAAGCATGTCTGTGGAGATAAACATGAAGTTAAGAGATAACAAATAATTGAGGCTATATAACAGAAATCAGTACTAAGAGTAGTATGCAGTAAAATAAATCATGGAAAATAGAAAGGAACAAAAAAGGTCAATCAGGGAGGTTTGGGGACCTCCTGCTGAAAGGGAGGCAAATGAGACGATCGCTTAGCGCAAATATCAAGGTACAAAGTCACAGGTAGCCAAAGGTCATGTCGCTTTTTAGCCATATTAAGGGGGTAGATAAAAACGGTATCTAGCCTGTGGTTATGGCACACATTGTACCACCATGCTCTAAAAGAAATATTAGCAGAATTTTTCCAATTCACTGTAATTTGCTGGAATGCAACAGCTAGTAACAAATCAACAATCTGCACGTTAAAATCAACATCTGCCCAGCAGGAAGAGAGACTGCCTAAAAAGAGATTGACAATGGAAAAGGGAGATGCAGTGTGAAATATGACATTAATCTGGGCCCAACCTTGTTTCCAAAAATTATGCACAGCAGTACATGAAAAAAGCATGTGAAAAAGAGTAGCCTTGGGAGTCGAACAAGACCAACAGCAGTCAAGAATTAGAGGAAACCTTTTGTTCAACAAATGGGGTGAAAAAAGAAGTCTGTTGTAAATAAAAAAAAAGGGTCTGCGTAAGGGAGGCAGCTCGGGATGATTTGCAAATTTTAGTCCACACTTTATCCCAAAAAGAGGTGGGCCAAGAGATACCAAGATCGGACTCCCACTGCTCCTCTACCGTGGATTTTGGTCTGGGGGAGAGAGTCGCGCGTAATGAGCGATAAATTAATGAGGCAGTATTAGAAGTACGAAGCGAGGAGTGAAGGCGCAGAGTAGGGTTGGACAGATCGGGCTGGGTGAGAGAGTTGGAGAGTTGGATATAGCTGGACATTACTGCATTCTTGAGCGTGAGGTACTTACGGGCAAAGGAGGAGGGGAGGTTGAAATTTTGGGAGAGAACCGAGAAAGGCAAGAAATCAGAGCCGGAAAAGAGGTGGGATACCCAGATCAACCCTTTTTGTCTCCAAGATTTCCAATAAAAGGGCTTGTGATTAATGAGGATGCAATTGTTATACCAAATGGTAGTGTTGAGAAAATCGGCTACAGAAGAAGGAGGGTTTGGGGAAGTGGAAAGAAGAAGCTTGGTGGTGAATTTATGAATGGGATTGGAACTGAGCTTGGGTTTACGAGAGAAAGAGAGAAATTCAGCGAAAGTGAAGGGAGATAGAGAGAGACGTTCAATAGTAAGCCATAAAGGGGGAGAGTCAGCAGGCTCACGGAGCCAAAAGGAAGCTTGTCTTAGAAGGAAAGCCTTGTGATAAGTGGGAAAGTCTGGGAAATTGACTCCACCCTCTGATTTGGGGAGACGGAGCCTGTGCAGGGACATACGCGCTTTTTTTCCTGACCAAAGGAAAGAAAAAAGAATAGTATTGATTTTCTTAAAAAATTTAGCTGGAATAGGAATTGGGATGTTGGAAATGGTATAAAGAACTATTGGGGAGAGCATCATCTTAATTGTGTCAAGGCGACCCCACCAAGAAAGATAAAGTGGGTGCCATCTAGAAGTAAGGTCAGAAAGTCTCTGGGTACATTTACTAAGGCACAGTGAGACAGTGTCTGACAGGGAGGGGGTAATATGCAAACCAAGATATTTGATGTGCGAAGCACTCCAAGTGAAGTTGGACGCAGCAAAATCAGATTTGAAAGTGAATTTTGTAAGGGGTAAAATTTCACATTTGTCATTATTCAGCTTATAACCGGATATTTGGGAGTACTCCCGAACTACAGTTAGAAATGCGGGAATGGAGGTGGTAGGATTCGAAATAAAGAGAAGAATGTCATCTGCGTAGGCAGCAAGTTTAATGTTTGTTTGAGAGCAGTTGAATCCATGTAGATTAGGATTTTGGCGGAGCTTTGAAAGGAAGGGTTCTAGGGCCAGATTAAAAGGAAAGGGGAAAGGGGGCAGCCCTGACGAACACCTCTACCTAAATTGAAGAAAGAAGAGATCAAGCCATTCGCACAAACCGCCGCTCTGGGATTAGAATAAAGGAGAGAAACAAAGGAAATAAAATTAGGACCAAACCCGAACCATCTGAGGGCGGAAAAAAGAAAAGTCCACTCTACTCTATCAAACGCCTTTTCCGCGTCCAAAGCGATTGCTGCTAATGAGTCTTGGAATCGTGAGGATTTGAACAAGACATTAAACAGAAGTCTGGTGTTGTCTGTGATGAAACGACCTTGAACAAAACCCGATTGGGTTGGGCCCAATAAATCAGGAAGAAAGGGATCTAGTTTCATGGCGAGGGATTTAGCGTATATCTTATAATCAATATTGACTAAAGAGATTGGTCTATAATTTTTGCAGTGTTGGGTATCTTTTCCTTCTTTGGGTATTATGCAAATGTGGGCATCTGAGAAAGTGCCAGAAGAAGTACCACTAAGGACAAAAGAATCTATAAGAGAGTGTAATTTGGGAAGTAATAATTTAGAAAATTGTAAATAAAACTCGACAGTAAAACCATCCGGACCCGGGGCCTTATCCTTCTTAAGTGATTGAAGCGCAGTGTGCAGGTCGGAACTGGAGATGGGCGCTTCAAGAGTAGATAAGTCAACTGGAAAATTGGGGGGAGCCTGAATGCTGGAGAAGAAGTTGGCCAGGGATTGAGGAGTAGGGTGGGTTTCAGAGGCATAGAGCGTAGCATAGAAATGAGAAAACTCTTCTAAAATATCAGCATCTGTGTGTTTTAAAACAGAATTAGCATCAAAAACAGACTCAATATTCAGTTTATGTTGCTTAACCTTTAAGTAGTTGGCTAAAACCTTTCCCGCTTTGTTCTTACCCCCATAAAATTTTGAACTAGATTTTAACAGATATAACGAAGCATCATCAGTGGATTGTTTGTTAAACTGCATCTTAGCTTTAATAAGAGTAGTCAAACTTTCCTGCGAGTGGGAGGTATAAAAAGAGTGTTCCAGTTTGTTAATCGTAAGGAGGAGGTTGCTGGTGCGTTGGCGCGCGATTTTACGCTTTTTAGCCACAAAATCAATGATGAACCCCGTGGCTGCAGCTTTATAAGCGTCCCAAATAACATGTTTGAGGACATCGGGTGTATCGTTGATGGCAAAAAATTCTATAGTGAAATCAGTAAAGGAGGCAGTGAATTTGGGATCGAGAAGGAGAGTATTATTAAAACGCCAGCGCTTTGGCCCAATGGCTTTGGGTAAAATATCAATGTTAACTAAAACAGGGGCATGATCAGAAAACAAAATGGGACCAATATCAGCGTGAGTTAGGGACTGGGACATATGATGGGAGAGAAAAATATAATCAATGCGTGACTGGGATTGGTGAGATGGGGAATAAAAAGTAAACTCTTTAGTGGTAGGATTGCATAAACGCCAGGCATCAACGAGGTTGTGCTGGGAGACTGCTTGAACAAATAATTTGTGAGACTTATTAGGGACATAGGAGACTTTGGAGTGCCTATCCAAAAAGGGGTCATGGGGCAAGTTACAATCTCCTGCCATAATGAAGTTATCGTCAATGTATTCAGAAATACGGGAAGCCATTGTGCGCCAAAAGGTGGGGTCAACACCAGTAGGTGCGTAAATGTTGAAAAGGGAAATGGGGACACTCTTCGAGGAAAGTTTGACGTGCAACCATCTGCCCTCAGGGTCTGCCTCAGAAGACAAAAGAGAGTGAGAGAAAGATTTACGAATTAACATAGCTACACCATTTCTCTTACCGTCCCCAGGGGCAGAAAAAACATCGCCAACCCAGCCCCTCTTGAGCTTAACAGCTTCAACATCAGACAAATGTGTTTCTTGCAAGAAAGCAATATCTACATTCAATTTGGCTAGATGAGAAAGAATTTTTTGCCTCTTAATGGGAGAATGAAGACCTTTAACATTCCAGGATATAATACGCACTGACATTAAAGATTATTAAAAGAATAGTACAAAGAAGAAATAAAACATTGAGAGAAAGCCTCGTGAAAAGTAGAAGGCGCAGGAAAAGAAAGAAGTAAAAAGAATATAGAAGAAACGAAATGGACAAAAGCAGGAAGAGGAAGAGGAGACTGAAAAACATCGTAAAGACAGAGGAAAACCAGAGTGTTACTAAAATCAGTGAAACGACAAGATAAAGTCCAGAGATAGTGATAATAAAAAATCCAATGAAAGAGAAAACAGACCATGCGCCAAGAAATCAGTGAAAAAACAAGATGAGAGAGAGAACGACCAAAAGGAAAAGAAAATAAGTTTAGGTCATAGGAAAGGTGAAGTAACAAGGGGATGAAATGCACAATGAAAATAAAACATGACCGGAGAATCCAATGAAAGGTAAGAAGAGAGGAGGAAAGAGAGAAAGAAGAGGAAAAAGGTCGCAAAAAAAGCAATGACACCAATAAATCTGAAGGGATGAAGGGAAAAATCAAGGTCAATAAAAGTAGAACAAAAACATATATGTCATAAAAAATATGAGGAATACTTACAAGGGGTGGATAGGGAGAGGTACGGTTAGGAACAGGATCATAGGAGAACATACGTGGAAACGAGGGGAGGGAGGTAGGACCAACTGGAGAAAGCAGGACACTCGGGGTCAGCGAGACGACCGACCAGAGGAACAAGGCGGAGTTTAGAACATTGAACTGTGAGGGGAGAAAAGTAACAAGGTTAAGCAGCAGCAAACGCAAACAATAAAGACAATTAACAAGCAACGGATAAGGCGGACCAAAAGACTATGACATAAATAACAAATAGTATGTGAGAGGTATAAACTCATCACGAATATATATAAGTCAAAAAAAAAAAAAAAGAAACATGTGAGTTAGAAAAATCAGCAACAACTGAGAACTGGAACAGCATAATAGAACTGTGGAAAGAGTCACGGTGGGCGAGAAGAGGAAGGTCCAGAGAGCTCCATGTCAGACTGGCTGTAAGAGTTCAGGAAACTTCGAAGTCGTGTAGGCTCTTCATATGTTGTAGTTTTATTGTTGTAGGTGACTTTGAATAAGCACGGGTGGAAAAGACCGTATCGGGCACCAATAGAGCGGAGTTCAGGTCTCATGTCCAAAAAGGCCTTACGCCGGTTCGCAGTGGCTCTGGCATAATCCTGCGCAAAGAACAGGTTGGAGCCTGACCAAGTGAGACGAGGGGAGGCTCTGGCTGCTGAGAGAACTTTCAACAGGTCTGTATACTCCAAAAAATACATTATTACACCCCTGGGCTTTATTGGTGTGGGTAGAGAGGAAGAAGCTCTTCCAAGTCTATGAGCACGCTGGATATTGAGCGGTGGATCTTCGGGTAAGTGTAAAAGCTTAGGAAGGAACGACTTGAAAAAATTGACAGGGTCACTCCCCTCGCATCCTTCCACCAGGCCGTAAAGGCGGAGATTGTTGCGCCTATTCCGATTTTCCAAGTCCTCCACCTGTTTCTGGAGAGAAGAGACTTGCGCATGCAGATGGGTAACTTTGGCTGCGGAATCCTGAAGAGATGAGACATCACGTTCCACTGTCGACACCCTTTCATCCATTGAAGCCCAGTTGTCAGTAAGAACCTGCAGCTTAGCGTTGGTTTCTTCCATAAAAGGGCGCAAGGCCCGTATCTCTTCAAGGATCAATTCCATCGAGATGGTCGGAGAGGACGTGGGAGGCGAAGGCGGATCTTTTTTCAATCTTTTAGACACCGTTTTTGCAGCAGGCTGTGAGGAGGATTCCCCATGTGACGCCATCTCACTGGGAGGTAGAGATTGGGAAGCTTCTAAATGGGCCAGTTCTGTAAAAAGCCTGGAATTTTTAATATAATTGCGCTTAGGGACCTTGCTGGGACCCTCAGCCATCGATTCGTCTGTGAAATGCAGGTTTGCCGGGAGCACACCAAAAGACCAGGAGCGAAACAGGTACTCTGCGGGAGCAGAAGAGCGTGAAAAACACAATAAAAAAAAAAATTTAAAAAAAATAAAGTGCTGCTGAAAGGAGTTGTGCCAGGCCAAAAGAAACGGCAATGCCAGGAGTCAAGAGAAACAAAATAAAATCACAAAATGGCTGCCGAGAATGAGGAGGAAAAAAAAAAAAAAATGCCCAAGAAGTCACAAAAAAAGTAATGCGAGTCAAGAGAAAGTCACCTGGAGATAATTGGTTGTGGCATCTGTGTCCTCTAGGATGCTGTGGTCATTATAGGTCCGTAGTATACATGTAGGACTTGAAAGTGCGCTAAATGCGCTGCTGAAGTAAATCCAGGCAAACAGGAAACAAAATGGCGGTCGCGGCCGTAACAGAGCCGCGACCAGAACCAAGAAGGGCAGCAGAGTTGACAAGAAGGCTGTAACGGCGGTAAAGAAGGGCTCAGGACATGCCCGTCACCTTAACATTATCGAGGCTCCCCTCCAATGGTCGCGCACAACGCGCGAAACCGCCGTTGTGTCCCGGCTCGGACGGAGCTCTACTCCGGCGCCGCCATTCTCCTCGGCGCCTAGCCACGCCCCCCCTATTGTATTCAATCTTGCTTGTGAAAAAACAAAAATAGGGGGAGGCGTATATGGTATTTAAAGAATGTGTAGTATTTTTTTCCATGAGTACCGACCACCAGTGCCAGGGCCAGCGGGGAAGATTACGCCAGCCTGGAGCGAGCAGATGTGGTAGCTGCAGAGTGTGAGCCAGCAGCAGTGACGGACGGTGGTAAGTCATTTTCCTTTCCTATTGCCAATCAAATTTATATAGTATATAGTAGTATATACACTTGCTGCAAGGGTTTACACTGTACAGTGTACTGTTGAGACTAAGGACCTCATTAACGGCGGTGGCGGTCCTTCCGCCATCATACAGAAAATTCTCATTGCCAAATAAGGATGGTGGTGGGAATCCTAATGTGTCCATTGCGGATGGACGGTTCCGCAAGGCGGTCCTTCACTGCCTACCTTGTGGAACCCGGAACCAGAGCAACATTGCGGCGGTGCCTTGCGATTACGGTATCTCTTTCTGCCTGTCTTTTTGCAGTGGTTATCCTGCTGCAAAAAGACAGGCGGAGACTGAAATTGGGGGCCCATTGCGGGCCACCTCTGTGTGTGGGGGGTGCACTGGGGGGTACCCATGGTATCCCCCTGCAGTTCCATGCAGCAAGTGGCAGGCCCCACGTGCTGCCTGCCATGTAGTGCAGGGAAATGTGGTGCAAGCACTTTTAACATTGCGGACGGTGCTGCAGCTAGCAGCACCGCCCCAATGTTCAAAGCCCAGGATGCAACCACCAGTATGGCGGGCGCATCCTAATCACGGTGGTGGGACCGCCGCATGACTAGTGGGTGGTCCCAAACACCGTTACGATGGCAGGCGGACCAAGTCTGCCCACCATCGTAATCAGCCCCTAAGTTCTAAACAGTTGAAGAAGACACCCTTTACTTAGCATTAGCAGGAGTTGAGTAACTAATGGCCTCTTCTCGTCTTCAACTCAGCAGAGAAAGTTTTATGAAGAAGACTAAGGGTCATATGTACAAGTACCTATCGCCACCACAACATCACTTTTATTGAAGTTGTGGTGGCAATAGGGGCTTAGCCTTATTTACAAGGCAGCGTTAAGCCACTTATCGTGGCTTAAAGCTGCCTTGTAAATAAGGCCTCCTTTCACGCTATGGTTAGAGTGAAAGGGGTGGTTAGTGGGTGTTGTGGTAGGCGTTCCATCGCAACACCCATTGATTTTGATGCAACCCCTTATGTACAAGGGGCAGCATACATAGAAGGCAGCACCAAAATTAAGACCAGGGAAAACCTGGTCTTAAGTTGGGGAACGAGGAGAAGTGCATTATTTCTCCTTGTTTTTGCTTTTTCCAAAATGTCATTGATTGTTTATGTACAGAAAGGTCCCCCATCCTGTACATAAACAATCTTTAAAAAAAAATCAATGTTGTGACTTTCATGTGTGCTGCATTAAGCAGCACACATGAAAGTCACAGAATGGCATTTCAGGATTGTTTATGTTCAGGAAGGGACACCTTAATACACATAAACAATCCTCCCCTGCACGCAGACACCCTTGCACTATGGTGCAAGGGTGGCAAAAGAGGAAGGTGCACCAGTAAGAAGTCCAGGTTCAAACAATATCTTTGAAATATTCTTTTAATTTTCTTGTAAAAAGACTCGCAGCCAACGCGTTTCGTTCCACACTGGAACTTCTTCAAGGCTGAAAACATGCAACATAACCACATTTAAATACCAAAAACACCACAGAACATCACATGACACAAAGATACATTCTATCCGATAGTCGATTTTTTTCAAAGCTACCAGAGACAAGTAATACATCAATTAAAAAAAATATAAATAGATGTGGCAAATTTGTCATTTTTGTGAATTTTTTGATGTCGTTCACATCTATTTATATTTTTTTGAATTGATGTATTACTTGTCTCTGGTAGCTTTGAAAAAAATCAACTATCGGATAGAATGTATCTTTGTGTCATGTGATGTTCTGTGGTGTTTTTGGTATTTAAATGTGGTTATGTTGCATGTTTTCAGCCTTGAAGAAGTTCCAGTGTGGAACGAAACGCGTTGGCTGCGAGTCTTTTTACAAGAAAATTAAAAGAATATTTCAAAGATATTGTTTGAACCTGGACTTCTTACTGGTGCACCTTCCTCTTTTGCCTTTCTTTCATATAACTGGTCTACAGTGGAGTCGATCTACGGCGTGCTCCAGGAAGATTTGTGCACAGGAACTGAACCTTTAACTCAAAAATTTGGGATTTGAAGTGCTTAACTTATGGTCAGCCGTAGCTTGGTTTCTTTGCATAAACTATGGTGCAAGGGTGTCTGCACTGGCATTACACTGCTAAGTGTAGCGCCATCGCAGGGGGAAAGGCAAGGCTGCACCATATAGTTGTAAATATGGTGCAGCCTTGCTTTTCAGAAGTGGCGGAGTGAGACGTTAAGACATGACGGCTAACGCCTCACTCAGCCACTTCCTTGTACATATCCTCCTAAGAGTCAGACCTTGATGGGTTGATGGAAAAGGAAAAGAAGGATAGAAGGAGGAGGGATGGTTGATGATGACATGTAATATATGACTGGCAGAGAAGGATGCATGGGTGAAGGGAGCCCGTCGATGCATATAGGAGGCTGATATGGCATGGCTGGTTGAAGCACAATGGGTGAAAGCTGAAATAAAGGCTGCCTGCTTGGGTGGGTGAAACTGTATGGGTGAAAGGAATCTTCCCAGGGGTTTGATGGGTTAAACTCAAAGGCAAGCAAGGAGGACGCATGGGTGGTAAAATGACAAAAATCAAATACATGTTGGTGAAAGGTTTGTTGAGAATAACATAACATAATAGCCATGTTTGGATGGATAGATGCCTGGATGTTATTCAATCATAGTTGAAGACTGGACTAAGACAATGTAGAAGAGAATTAAACTGTGCCAAAGTAGCAAAGCCAAGTGTGAAGAATACAAAATAATGCTAGAAGAACAATGCAATGAGAAATGGAAGAATCCCTGGGAAGAAGAATAAAAGGAATGTTTTCTTTCAAGGTTTTTGATTCAATGGTTTACTTTGAGGTTGTATTTCATACTACTCCCTCAACTCACAGTAGTTTGCAAGCACAACATATATATTATGTATGTATGTATCCAGCCATCTTCAATCGCCTCCCTCCGACTCCGAGGTCCACTCCCTCCCTGCCCATGTAATTCCGACAGTGTCAGCAATGGGTGGCCTATCGGCTGCATGGTTACAGGGTGAAAGTGAAATTGAGCATTTGCCATTGATTTAACAGAGTATGGACATAATAATAGAAAAAGAGATAATTGTGTAGTACAGCTGTCTTTCCTACAGACAGTAGTAAAGTAACGTGAGTCTATGACGCAGGTATGTCTGTCTAGGCTGCAAGCTGAGCTAGTATGCCTACAAGATTAATTTAGCTAAACAATAGAGAGAAGAATACTTGTCTACTCCATAATGCCTGAATCACATCCAAATCGTAGGGACCGAGGAATCGAGGATACCACAAATGTTATGTACTGCTAGTGCCACTGTGCCACTTTAATTGTATGTGTATAATTTTATGTGTTACTGTTTTGCTAAGAGCATTGGTTACAATTGTCTTTTTTCTTTCTTGATATAGACATTCCCTCCCAACCCACCAGGCAGGATATAGCAGCCAAGACCCGGCAACGGAAGCTGGAGGCCATCAGGGATGAATATCGGCGATTGGTGGCTCTGGTGGAGGAGACGGAGGAGGCAGCAGCTGCAGCCTCCAATGCCCCGGGCCCCAGCCAGGCCCTCCCAGTGCCTCCAGTGGTATGGCACCTTGGTCCGGCAGCCGCACACCACAAGTCAACCACTGCTACCCACCCCTGTTATTCATGTAAAAACTTTCAGCTCCCCATGGTCCTCCGTATGGCACACCTAGAGACCAGGATGGAGGAGCGCTTTGACCATCTTGAGCGCAAGATCCGGCTCCTAGCAATCCGCTAGATGATCATAGATCTCAGTCTCGTGCCGCTTTTTAAATCTTTGTTTTTGGTGGGTGGGACTTGTTGGGGAGAGGGTGGGAATGTGGAAGTTGGGGAAAACTTGGGTGTTCCTTTTTGGTTTTTTTAAATGGATATTTGGATTTATGAACAATTGGACTTTTTACTGGACATTGGTTGGGGTTAGGGAGAGAAGTAGGTCAGGTTTTGTGGGTTTCTTTTATTCGAGTTTAATGTTAGGGGAAAAATATATAGTTTTACAAATGAAGTAAATCGTTTTCTGGGGTTACTCTTTTACTTTGCACCCCTTTCCTTTGCTGCAGGGGTGCAGCCTCTTTTAAAAAATCTGCCAATAGTGTAACACACCAACAGATAGATGCGGTACCCTCACTTGTCCTACTACTGTCAGTCTCTCCTCTTAACCTATGCAGTCTGCAACTAAAACCCCTATGGACTCGGAAGTGTGTGGGTGTGTGAATTAATTAATTTCTATAGTATATACATTATTGCATCTCCGAACACTTCTCCTCTTACCTGTGATTGATGATTAGGCTAAGCGAATGCTGCATGGTGAAGGTTTGGTTTCCCAAAGTGCCATGGTAGTGTTAGTAGAAGACACTGCAGTAGCAGTTGCAAAAAAAGAAAAAGAGACAGTCATCTGAGGGAGACTAGACAACGACTAGTAGAAGTACAGTACACAAGAATACTTCCAAACGAGAAACCATGATAAGCAATGCTAAAGTAAAAAAAACAAAATGGTGGGCTAGCCTAGTACAAGTTACAAACTGAAGTCGACTCAAGCTATGAACTTTTGAACTGGACAAGCGTAACCTTTTGTGCTGGAAGGATCATGATGCTGGCAGTGAATTATGATCAATTATGATCGTCAGAAAAAATAATAATATCGAATACTGTCTGTGCATGGGTGGGCAATCTAATATATGCCAGTGTGATCTATAGTTATACTTAGAGCAGAACTAAAGCTCCTCGCCCTGCTTGCCTTTGAGTTGGTGTTGCTTTCACCACATCCACCCCACCGAAGTGTATGATCAATTAATGGTGTAAATTGAATTTAGTCACACTAATAAATTACACATGAATGGATAGGAAGGGGGATTTGAGGGAAAGGTTTGACAAAGACAAACACTACAATACAAGGACAACAACACGTTCATCTTGGCGGAGGACCATCATAAATCTGTTATGGGAGGAAAAGGAAATGCTTGCATGATGATGAGTACCAGACTAGTACAGGTAAATTAATTTTCCGTCTACCCCCAGAGAGACCCAAGTTAGATTAATGTTCTTCTAGCAGGCTTTGAAAGATAGCAAATGAAATTTAAATATCTATAGAAGTCGAGTAAACAAAAAAAAATAAACAACACATACAGTTGTAATGATTCCTTTTGGACTGTCCGTTAATCTTGTGTGCCTGGCGGATGCTGTTCAGTAAGGCAAGTGTGAGTTGTTTTTCCAGTATGGCGCAAAGTAAGGGCCCATAGATAAAACAAATATATTTAAGAATCAAGGGGGAAAGTTAAACTGCATAAAGGAGTGCATCAAGACGACTTTGTTTCAGAGGTAGCATGGCTAAATGTCTGTTTGCGGCAGTTACCTCCTACAACAGGTCCCCCACCTAACCTCCAATTAGCTTTGATTTTGATCCAAACATCACTGAGCACACACAGCATTACAGGATGCAATTTTTCCAATTAAGTAAAAAATCAATGCACCGCTATAGTATCAGTCAAACAGTCACACCACACTCACCACCACTGCACAGACATGTTTAGGTCTGGTGTTGTTATTGTTTACACTTAGGCAACTTCAAAGTCATCATCATCCAAATCGGTTGGTTTCGGTGAATTTGAAAACTTCCATCTTCTTCTGGTGGCAGTTCTCGAAGTAGTCATGCTCATGCCCACACCCTGAGTCATTCCATCATCTCTGATCCGCCTGAGTCTGACTACGACTCCGAGTATGGTGTCCAACTCCGTACCAACAATGTCCCAAGTGAGTCCCGACTCAATATAATGGATCAGCCTGTATGAGTACTATTTTGATATTGAACAACAAGAATGGGACGATTGACTTGACGGACTCACTGTAGAGTAGGCTAGAGTAGACTAGATTTGTGTTTGCAAGCTTTGCATTAACTAGGTGACTGGTCAGGTCTGAGTCTTTGAGAAGTATAAATAAGCACAAAACAATAATAAAGCAGTTTGGACAGTGTGGAGTGGACCCGGTGAAGGAATCTCACTATCCAATCTGTCAAAGCCGAAATAAAAAAAATAACCTTCAGGGGAAAATTATTGATCAGCCATTGGTAGGCTAGCACAACATTGTGAATCTCAATCATCATCATCACTAAAACATTAAGCATAGCAAACAATCGCCCAGTCTCACACTGCCTGCTGCCATCACATGAATCATCTTTCTTCCTCTCAACTCAGGTTGACAGATACATGATTGATGATGATGACATATCATCATTCACAAGTTGACATCACAACAAACAACAATCACTCAACATGCAATGCATGCCATCATTTATCTGTTCTTCTGGTGTGCTCACCATGATCGATTGGTGGTGATGTAGTGCAGAATGCAGATCATCCATTGCTTCGCTGTAAATCGAATTATTATTAATAATCTCACATGTGGGTAGGGCAGTCCATCTAGGCTAGGAGGAAAGGATAGATAGATAGTCGAGGCCCAGCGTTAGAGACAGCGGCAGGCACACATTTTTTTGTATTAATTTTTCCATCTAATATCTGCCTTGAGGTAAATGGCTTAGGGTGAGTCGCGACTTCTTCACTGCACACAGTTGCAAATCTAATCTGGCAATAAAATGTGTCTAAGAGTAAGATGGTGGGGATGGATTAGTCAACCAGACACACACACAAATAATAATGTAAGTAATGTTCCTTTGCTATATCTTTTTTAGGAGTTTTTTGGGACGCCAAAGAAAGAAAGTAAAGCCTAGTTGTGATTTGCCTAAAAGTAGGTCACCTAACACACTACTTCCATGACCTGAGTAGCCGTCATCATCTTCCTGCTGTGGTACTTCAGGTATGGTGTAATCCAGTGGTATAAAGTGCTGATTCATTTTGATCATGGTTAACCTCTCCATATTTTGGGGCGAAAGACTGGTCCTTCCCACTGTCAGAACGGTACAAGCAGCACTGAAAACATGCTTAGCAGAGACACTTGCTACAGGGCAAGCCAGATAGTACATTGCCAGCCTGCTGCGCACTAGCCATTGGTGCATTCTGGACAATGGGTTTTGATCAAAGTAGACCTCTGTTGGGTCATCCAAATAGCCCTGGACATCCGCTTAATGGTCATGGGTGCTCCACTTTGCTTGGCCTCTTTTGCCTTTACCTCAGCACTGGACTGATTTTGGGGCTGATGATCCTGTTGTTGTTAATGTTGTTCTTGCTGTTGTTGGTAGTTTTGGCTGCTGTGAGCCAACTACACTGCCCTCAGGCTCTGAAGTTGAACTTGAAGGCTGCCCTGCAGTACTTGTTGTGCCCTGGAGGAGCAGGCCTCTAATTCCCGACTGTTCTTTTTCTAGTTGACTGGCATGCACAGCTGTCCAAGTTTTAAAGTTGGCAACATCCCTATGTGAAAAAGGAATGAAAGTGTCCAGTAATGGTTTCTACTGTGGATCAAGAACTGTGGCACAAATGTAATGGTTGGATGACACAATGCCTCTTTGCACCCTTGTATTTTCAGATAAGCAAAGGATTAAGCTCTCCACCAACTCATATGCTTCTTTTTTTCCTTCACATCTGCCTACATTGCAAACACCTCCTTTAGATGTTCCTGTAGCATGTGATAGCTTGGCCCATGGTACAGTCCTCCTTCCTGACTTCACATGTGAAGACCTCAAAAGTAAGCAGCATCTCTGTCAGGAATTTAACTAGGCCCCATTGGCCCATCTCAATGATCATGCCTTTCACAGTAGTTTCCCCTCTTTGCATGACATATTCATTGATCGGTCTGTATTGCTCAAACAGACATTTAAGCATGTAATTAGTTGAGTTCCTACGTGTTGGCACTTCCTGGTGTAGTGCTTAAACTGGCATTCTATTATCACATTGCATGAACCTCAGCTGCTTCTGGGCTTTAAAAGAATGGCTGAAATGTGTGCTGATTCTTCTGCAGATGTTCTGTAAGATTGCTGACTGTCTTCTTTTTTCAGAAAGTCTTGAACAATGATGTTAATGCAGTCAACCAAACACAGGACCCTGAAATAGCCACCATCGGCCATGGCCTTAACTATATTACTGTAATTGTTCATGGCAACAAAACCAATGTTAAGCACTCTTGGTTGCAGCCATTCAAAGACCTTAGTGTTAAAGTTTTCCAAAATGTTTTCAGCAGTATGTGATTTCTCCATGGCTAACATGGCTTCTGTAGCATACTTGTGGGCGCCATTAAAAATGTCAGCAGTGTCAACACCTGCAGATATCTTTTCTCTAACCCCAACAAAAGAGATGCAGTGTGCAGTGTTGCACATGTAATCAGTGGCCTGGCAACTGGTCCACATGTTTGTTGTCAGGTGGATAGTGTGAACAGCACTCTGCTGCAAAGCTTGTCCAAGCAATTCAAGCATGTCGTGATGTAGTGCTGGAACAGCAACTCTGGCAAAACAGGACCAGCTGGGAACCTTCCTTTTCGGGAAGATGGCTGCCACAAATTCAAGTAAACCCACCCCTTCCATAAAAGGAAAAGGGGGAGATCCAGCACTAACATTTTAGCCAGCTTCACGTTGTACAAATGTCCCATTGGATGTTAGCATTCATACTGCCTCTCTGACCTAAACATTGTGAGAATGGTAGCCTGGAAAAAAAAATGTTGATGCCACTGAGGCAGGTGACTTCTTGAGACCAGATCTTGTTAGGCTCAATGTGTGTTTTCCTTTGCTGTACTCTCTTGCCTTGGACCCCTTGGTGTCTCAGCCTGACTCTTGTGCCATTGCAATGTTGCTGATGATGTGGGTGGTACCACTGCACTGCTGGGGACAGGGCTGCCTTGTGTACCGGAGAAAATGCCTCCCTCTTGTTCACCTTACACCATGATTGGAATTTCATCCCCTCCAACAACAACACTTGCAGTTTTTTAGCCGCTAAGGTATGCCTCCCACTGGATAAAGTGGTGTTTTCTCAGATAGGTTGTTTGGCCACCGGTACCATAGTTTGTACCAAGCTTACCCCATCTAATACCTACTGCACAAATGGAGCATATAGCAATGTTGACCTCCTTCTGGCAAACTGAACAGAAGTCTCACACCAGGGAGGTCAACTTTCTGATGCTGCTGGTGCCTCTTGCAATGTCGGATGAACTGGTAGGTGGGTGTGACTCTCTGCAGTACCTTCTTCTACGTAGGTGGTTGTGGTGGATGTAGGTCACTGCCAGTACTTTGTAAATATGGCAGTTGGAGGTGGTGTTGGTGGTATCTGTGTTGATGGTATCCGTGCCCCATCCCTCACAGCAATTTGAGATGGGGTAATGTCGGTCTCTACTGGGTCAGGGTTAGTGTCCATGATGACTGGCTCGTAATCATCCTCCTCTTCCACTTCTACCTCCATAACTCTAAGGCTTTTGGAAACCTTCCTTTTCCCTAGCCTTGTCTCAGGGGTGTCTCACTCTGAGACTTGGGTGGGATCCAAGTGGAATCAACAAGGGGGCTGGCAGAAGAAGTTGATGGACCAACCCTCCTTTTCCTTGCTGGGGATCTGTAAGGCAATGCATCTTCTGAAAGAGTGGCTTGCTATTCCTCTTCCTCAGCAGGAAGCTCGATCTCCTGAACTGCCCCTACTTTGGGAGGAACTACTATTGGTGGTGGTTGCAGCTTGTTGCCCACTTATCTGAGTTTCCTGCATTGATTGGGTACTACTTTGCAATAACAATAAGTACATTTCGACATCACTGCTCGTCGGCATCACTCCCCATGTGGCCCCTGGCCACATGGGGAGGCTCAGCCAAGGCAAATGATGGCCCGCTATTGCAAACAAACACACTCACAAACTGACCAGACAAAGGACGCATGCTAAAAACACATCTTTAGTGTAACAACGCCAAAAACAAAATTCCACAGTGCTAAAAAAAGGTCTGAAAGTTATTATAACCACACACATCCAACAAAGGCACATGAAAAAAGTGAAATTCCCCAAAAAACACATTTTGTTTTTCAATCCAATGCCATCCATGCCCTAAATGATGTTTAATTTCAACAGACACCACTGAAACAGTTATTTCATGCACCCATGAGTGACTCTGGGCCTATTGGCTGGAAAACCCATTGGTAGACTAGGCTACATAGGCATTCAATTCAAAGCAATACTGCAAATGTATTAAAAAAAATGGAGAAAATGTAGTGAACTGTGCTACATTTCTGCTGAATAAAAGACAAACGAATTGCATGCAAAACAACAGCCAGCAAGAAGATATAGCCACAACAAAGAAGTCATGCAGGCCTATTGCAGAAGCACTCTGTCTGCCTTTACAAAATAGCTACCAACCACATGGCCAGGCCACAATAATAAGCAATAAGCCTACAAAGGGAAAACAATGCAGAACTATGGCAAAAGCACACTGGCTGCCTTCAGAAAATGGCCACCAGCCACATGGCTCAGCCACCACAACAAGAAGCAATAAGCCAAGAGGAAAAAATGGAAGACATACAGGCCTATGACAAAAGCACACTGGCTGCCTCCACAAAATGGCCGCCAGCTACATGGTTACTCACAACAACACGCTGGAGGCCTAGAAAACAATGAACACAAGCAGGCCTATGGACTTTACAAAATGGCCACTGGCCACATGGGTAGCCAAGGCAAATGCTAGGGCCTACTAGTACAAACACACTCACACAAAGGCCAGATAAAGGAGGCATGCTAAACAACACATCTCATGAAAAAAAGTGAAATACCACAAACAAAACATTTTGTATTTCAATCTAATGCCATCCATGCCCTAAATCTTGTTTTAATTCAACAAACAACACAGAAACAGTTGTTTTTTCAGTGGTGTTTGTTGTCAGCCAGTAGTCCCAGTAGCTCTGGGCCTACTGGCTGAGAAAGGCCTATTGGCAGACTACTGGGCTACATAGTGAATTGAATAAATATTGCAAATTGATTTCAAAAGCAAAACATGGAGAAAATGTAGTGAACTGTGCAATATGTTTCCTTTATAAAAGAAGAAAAATTACTTCCTAAGAAACAACTAGGCCCCTACTGAAACGACAGGCCACCTACCACAATAAATTTAAAAAAATCGATGAACAGTACAAATACATCGAGGTCCATGGCCCCAATCTAACAGCACCAGCTTTCCAACTTACTTGTGAAATCTCTAATTCTAATTCAAAGTCCTCAAATCCAATGATATATTATGCAGCAGACACAAAGAGTGCTCCAAATCAAAATGAAAAGTGACCAGGAGATGTACAAAGCACTGGGAGGAGCCTTCTGGACAGGAGGAGGAAGTTGGAGAATCTGGGGCACTTCCTTCCTCTTGAAAAAAAAGTTTTTAAAAAAAAGAACTCCTTGCACAAAAAAGTATTCCTAAATTTCAATTTGAGGAGTTTTTTTCCTCCAAATCATTAATTTGAGAAGGTTTTGATGCTGCTCGGGGAGAGAATCTTCTCCAGTGGCAGCAGATTCTGCGCATTCGGGATCATGTTCTTCACAAAACCTCTGCCGGAAGTCCAAGGGCGTGGTCGAATGACGTGTTCATGACTGCAAACTCTTGCGGCACCTGCAGCCGCCTAGCAAATCTCGTGGCGCTTGAGAACTGCTCAGACACCTCGTCGGCGATCGCGGGCATCCGGTAAGTCACTCCCACAAATGCAAAAATGAATTTTGGGCACACCAACACAAAACAAACTACGCTCCATTGCGGAGTGCAGATATTTTTGGCAACTCCATGTTCTACGCGGAACGTGGAGTTGCCAAAACTCCGCAAACTCCTCAAGCGGAGCAGAGGGTTACTTACAATTTGAAATTCAACTTCATCATAAGTTGTGATTTTAAATTGTGAGTCCAGTGACAGAAAACTCCCAATCTCTATCTTTTCCCAGTTGGAAATTACACTTTAAAGATGTTTTAAACCAATCCCAAATTGTTAACCATTATGAAAAAACAATTTGATTGTGTTCCACTATCAGGACGCATAAAACTCAAAAGTACATGTCCTACCTTTTAAATACACAGCATCTTGCCTATAGGGCTGCCTAAGGTGTACCTTAGGGTTGGACTTATATGTAATAAAATGGAATGTTTGGGCCTAGCAAGTAGGTTAACTTGCCAGGTCAAAATGACAGTTTAAACTGCACACAGAGGCTCTTCAATGGCAGGCCTGAGACATTTTTAAAGGGCTACTGAAATGGGTGGCACAATCAGTGCTGCAGGCCCACCAGTAGCATTTAATTTACAGGCCCAAGGCACATGTAGTGCACTTTATTAGGGACATAAGTAAATTAAATATGCCAATTGTAGATAAGCCAATGTTACCATGTTTAGAGTACAGAGCATTTGCAATGTAGCACTAGTTAACAATGGTGAAGTGCTCAGAATCCTAAAGCCAGCAAAAATGAAGTCAACAAAACAGCACATCAGAAGGCAAAATGTCAGGGTGAACCATGCCAAGGATGCCAGGTCTAGTAGACCTGTTAGAGAACACCAAAGCTGTAATGACTACCTGTAAATATAGTCACTCTCATTTAGACTGTTAAATGCCATGCTCTGGAAAGGGCAGTCAATTCTGCAACCTGTGCTGAGTTTATACTTTGAAGCCAAGAAGCTTCAATAATATCTTGGATTGTGCAGACATTATAAGCTTCTCTCAGGAAGCCATAATTATTCTCAAGCATGACCCATCCACAAACAGTACATAATCGGATCTTATTAAAGGCTCATCCTTTATGTTTGGTCTTGGCGCATAATTCTGTGACATCTAGACAGTTATGTTCAAATTGTACTGGGATACAAAATCCAGCACCTTTTCAACTGTACGTTTTCAGTAGCTAGAATTTGTTGTTCACATCTAGTCCGCCTTCAGTTGGTCATGTATTGAGTTTTTAGTTCTTGTATGAAAGCTTTCTGCTGAATGGGGTACCATAACAATTAATTTATGCCCCATCACTATGCTTTTATACCTCTCAAGGCTAAGGCTCATGGCAGCAACCAATTTGAGACAATCAGGCAGCCCTGCTGCTGCGGGGATCAAGGGTAGTTGAGAAATAATTCACAGGCCTTCTTGCTTCACTGTGCAGTTGTGTATGCACTAAAATAAGCCCAACACTCCCTCTCATTGCAAAACAAGGCAAACGCTTAGTTTAATCTGGTATTCTTAGCACCTGGGCATTACAGATACTTTTATCTCAGCTCTAGGAAAGCTTTCATGCATTAGTCGTCCCATGGAAGTGGATCAGGGACATCTCTGTGTATCAGCTTTAACAAAGTTTTGTATCCAATGTCTACAATAGCCAGCCATTGCCAAAAACATTCTGACATAGTTCTGGGTTTCAGGAGGACCCATTTTTTAAATTGCCTCCACTCTCTCTTGTGACACTTTTCTAGTTCAATTTTCAATGATATATCCCAGATATTGAACTTCTTTTTGGCAGTCTTGTCATCTACACAGGGACAAGATATTTCCATTTTCAGCCAGATGATTTAAAAGTGTAATCATATCTTGTTCACAGACTTCTTTTGTCTCTGACACCACAGGTATATCATCAATGTACTAAACAAGAACCAAAGCATGCAGCATTTGTAATGTCTCCAGATTTTTCTTCAATATCTGGTTAAAAACTGAGGGACTGTCCGTGTACGCTTGTAGGACTCGACACCATGCTAAAACTCTCTCTCAAAGCTTGAGTGAGTACAGAAACTGGCTGTCTTCATGTAAGGGAATTGAGAAGAAAGCCTGACAAAGGTCCACTACAGTGAACCATTCTGCTGGGCACGGAATCTGGTATAATATGGTCACTGAAATCGGTAACAGAGGACAACATGGGATTACAATTTCGATATTCTTTCTCAAATCCTGCACTATTCCGGATTATTTTTATCAAAATCCCTTTCTGGAACATGTCATTGAATAAATATGTTATTCCTACAACTATCTCTGCTGCCATGTGAAAAGATGGTTTTCTCGAAAAGATTGCATTGGATTTGACTGTGATTTGGACTGGTTCTACACCTTTAGTTAGTCAGATGTCTTTCGCTGTAAAATCCCACACTTACGGATTCATTGTCTCTTTTATATCTGGGGGCAAGTCTTCAACTGTTCTCAATGGGTAAAGCTTTACAGCATTTTGTTCAATCAGTTTAAACTCTATGTCTTCATCTGGTGTCTGGAGCTCAACTCCTCTAGTGGTACAGTGAATTGTGCAATTTAACTTGCACAATAAATCACATCCGAATAGGTTTACAGGACTTGCATCACACACAAACTGATGATTTTCTTCAAAGGAACTTAATTTTACAGGTGTATCCTTTTAAATAGGGTTTGTAACTTGTTTGTATGTGACTACTGAAACTTGGATTTTATTTCCCGAGAGAGGCAGGTCTGCGCCTTCTATCAGTGGAATGGGTAGCACCAAAGTCAATAAGAAACAACAGTTAGTGGCCATTTACATCACCTTCTATGAATGGTCCACTCTGGACTACCTCTGGACTACCACCAAGCACCAAATTTGCCTCCTCCTCAGGCACAGTCATTGCGCCAAATGTGATTCAAAATCCTCATTCCCAATCACAGGAAATTGCTGGCATGCATTCTGGTTCTGAGTCTGAAACGTATTTCTGTTCACTCAGGGCATTTGATTAACATTCATTTTTGTATTTCTCATGTTCTGTTGAGCCATAGTCAGTTGTGGGAATGGTATCCTTGGAATCTGTGTCTACATGGGCACTTTCATTTGCTTGACAAAAGCGTTTTGAATTTGGACCTGATTTTGTCCCTGCATTTGATTAACGGCAGTGATTCTATCCAGATTAAGCCTACACCCATGTTACCAATCCTCAATTTTGTTGCAAGGATGACTTGCAGCCATTTTCTTCAATGTTGCAATATCTACATCTGTACCTGGATCAATAGGAACTCCTCGAACTCTACCCTGACCGACTATCATCCTTGTACATCTTGGTGACCCACTACCTGCCTCTCATTCTGGAAACTGACATTCTACATTGCACCAACATTTCCTACAAAAGACTATTTTTGTTATTTTTCTGCACAAAAGCATGAATTCCTCTTTTATTTTTTTCTGCTGCATCTCTTGTTGAGCACTTCAATACTTTGCATATTTCAAATTCTCGTCTAATGACTTAGTCTACCAACAAATCACACCCTGCGGTATGTGCTGACTTATGTCCAATCTCAACCCAATCATGAACTGCGAAATAAAGAATCCCATATAAGTAGGTTCTAGATACGTCTGACCTATATGCTGCTGAAATGCCTTTAACAATCTTTCATAATATGAATGCAGTGATTCTTTCACTTCCTGCTGAATTCTGTTCAATGTCACATATTCCAAATCCTTGGGAGGTACCCTGCCTTTCAAGAAAGTATTCATCTAATTGTATTTATCCATCACACCAGAAGATGGTGCATTTGTATGAGATTCTCTCAGCAACTCTGCATCTGGCCAATGTTCAGAAATGCAGCATTCAGCTCACAAATCATTCAGGACAACAATGTCAAAGAAAGGGTTAAAATCAGTTCACTGCACCTCTGAAGTCTTAAATAACTTTCCAACTTGTGTATGCCATTGTATTGGACTTCCCCTAATTTGGGACAATTGTTTGTAAATGATGCAAGATCTCCTTTACTCAAAAGCACATGTACGTACCCTACACCTGGTATCTCTTTTAATGGAAAAGCTGGAGTACTTTCATCATCCGGAGGACCCGGAGGTGGTTTTTGCTTAGCCTCAGCTGTTTCTACCTGACTCTTTTCCTTTTCATGTTTCTTAGCCCATTTATTTTCTAATTTTTCAAATTCACTCCATTAACGAACATTTTTTACTAACTCAACAATGTGCAAATGCATTCCTGAGAATGCATGGTTTCAATCAATTCATCTTCTACCTGCACTCTGAAACTTTCTGTGATGGGGCACTCTTTGAAAGATCCTCTTCATATTTAGTTGCCAATTCAGTCAGTTTTTCATGTCCTGCAGCTGCTCTCCTAGTGATTTCTTTGCACACATAAATCATTTCTAATCTTGATACTGGTTGATGTGATCCATATCCAAACATCCTCTAATAATTTACTCTAATTCTATTTTTAATTTCGGGACATTTAATGGTATATTTCTTTCTGAATTCTGACTAATCTCCCACACATTCTGTCTTGGTGCTAGCTCTACCAGCTTCTTCAAACCATGGGGGAAAAATCCCATCCTCAAACAAGTTTTTCTCACCCTGTGGCATTTGTGTTGTAAATACTAATCTCTGTCCTTTACTTAGTGAATTCTGTGAAGCTGGGTTACATTCTGTCACAGTGCTCATCCTACAGCTCCTTGAGCTGCAGTATTTGGATTAATATTAATCAGGTCATTTGGCATGCGCATTCCTACTGAGTGTGTTGTATTCACCCTAGCAATGGGTGATGATGCAGTTGCCATTGAAGCAGCAGCACCTGTGGGCATCACCGTCTGAACCATCCCTACTGGAGCAGCTACATTATTTGTTACAACTGTTTGCGTAACTGGCGTTTTCACAACAGGCTGTGTCATTACAGGTTGTGATACAACAGATTGGGTCTTCGGCAATGATCTATCAATTTGATCTGCATTTGTAACAACAGGGGCTGTAGCCACTTTCACATTACTGGTTGTTGGTCTTTCAGTATTAGTCACAGGACCCACATAAGGTGGTGGACATGTAGCTAATAATTCATCCAAAATATCATCCCATGAATTACTATCAGATTTTGTTTCCTCTTTGGTCTCTTTTTCCCCTTTGATTTGAATCCTTTTGTGCTTCTCAGGTTTTTCTGGTTACTCGCTTCTAATAGCTGGATATAATTTAATTTCTTCAACTACTGCTTCTCTTCTCCTTTGCTGTCTTTCTTCCCATATAGCGTCTGCACAAATTTTCACAGCTCCCTTTGTTCCTTTTTGGTATTTTCCTCTCTCTCTATCTCAAGCAATCTTCTCCCAAGCACTTAAGGCTTCAAATGGTGTAGGTCCAAGAGTTGTCTTCATATCACAAAGTATTGATCTCTTAATTTGTCAATAATTCTCAAATTAAAAGAACCCCATCTAGGAAAGTTCAATGGACCCTCTTTCTCAGTGATCTTACACCATTGGTGAAGCCATATGCATGGGTGTAACCCTTCCCTAATCATCATGTGGAAAGCGGGCGTACCATCAGGAGGTGCCTCTAGTCTTTACCTTCCAGAAGCGCAATAGTCACTTCACCTCTCTTTATGTCTTTAATCGCTTTGAATAATTTCATGATTTCAAATTTTAATCCAGCAGATTTAAAAGCACAAAATATAACCATCGCTGTTTTGATTCTGTTCCATATACATCAGATTTCAATAAGTCCTTTCCCAATCTCATTCTGGCTTAGTAAGTCAACGAACCCAAAGTGGCGTGACTCATAACACAGTTTCAACCTATCTCAGTGCGGCATTTTACACCAACTGATCAACACCAGTGTGGCACAATATGACAGAGTAACCTGCTCCATGCAGTGACTTACCCTCCTTTACAATTCTTTCCTACACACATAAAACCAGAAATTATACAATTCTATGTGACATCAAATCACAGTTTTTGTCTGCTTCTTTTAAATTAATCGATAAACCAATTAAAACACTGGAATTGTCAGGTTTTTACACCTTCCGACTTTTCTCAATCAAAAGAGTTCAACGCACACAGATGATATCTCTACCAGCAAGAAATCATCTAATCAATGCAGTGTCACCTTTAAGCATCAGGTTTCACTAACATTAATTGATATAGGTTCAATCACAACACCATTGTTACTGTCCCTATCTCAATTGTGCACTTGATGACATCTCACAACCTGCACTTCAAATGATTAGCAGACAAAAATACCAAAATCAATTTTGTTTTTAATTTTCTATCCTGGGGTCTTAGACTACTTCTTCGTCCAATAACCTCTTTACCTTCTTTGACAAAAACACATGACTATCAACAAATTGCAAGTTTATTCATTCAATTCAACATAAATGCTTATGCATAAATCACAATAGCTAACACAATTGCAACACATAACTCTATTAATACTCACAACTTCAATTCAAGATCTGCAACCGCCTCGAAAACCTACACTCCGTCAATCTTCAAACTCAGGCTTTGGCCATATGGGCATATGGGCATTGGGCTTTTATCTACCTTTGGCACTTTTAAAAATTTGCAGCTCCTCTTACTCACTGTGTAAACCATCCTCTGCTAACAGCTTTCATGGCACATGGGACCTTAATAAATATTTGGTGTACGATTCAGAATGTGTGTCTCAGCACACCTAGAAATAAAGTCTCTGCCCTTAGTGGGCCCAGGGGCTACAGATCTTTGCCGTAGGTAAAGAATTAATCAGTTTTTGCAAATTAACATTCAAACTATACATTACAATTAAATATCAATTATTGCCAATGATGAAATTTGGGTATGAGTTTAAAGTCTTTTAGTAAGTATTTTCTTTATTTGTCATCAATTAATCAGTAATACGATACAGAACACTTGCATGAAACGTGTTCCATAAAGGCAAAACCCAATTCTAACTCTAAAAAATAAGAAAAAGGTATCTTTTAAAACCCATAAAAAGTTGCAGATTGAAAGGTGAAAGCATAAAGCGTTTAGCAACTAAAATAGCACTTCTCATGAAGAGAAGTTCAGGAAATTAAGCAAAGTCTGGCAAATATAGCATAGACTCTGACAGGGGAAATTAATGGCTCTTAGCTTATAGCTCAGCAAGAAGCTTAGGGAATTCTGCTTGAAGCACAGAGCTTTCGAGTGTCTGTGCGAAGGAAAAGCTCTACTCTAGTCTAGGAACATGCACTAATATAACATTTCGATATCTATAACTAAAACAAAGTGTTGCAGCTGTCCGTCCTTTAGGCCAATCGAGTCACTATGTCTTCATGGGAACGGAACTCTTCCACTGTCTATGCCATCTTAAAAGAAAAGACTTACAAATATTAAGGGGCCAATGACGATCTCTGTTGGAAAGCCTCCGACCTTAGGTTGGAGGCTTTTCGACCGAGATCATCAGTTTCACTTCCGACCGCCTAATTACAATTTAGGTGGTCGAAACTAAAACCGGCCGGTTGTTCTGGCTGGATTCTGATGGGCTCAAAGAGCCTGTTGGCCAGTTTGAGACCAGTCAGTAATCCATATGGATGGTGTTTAACTCCATCCAGATTACGATGCTCGGTTTCTGGCAGGCACTTCATGCCGGGCTTTCCGACATGGAAAGTCTGCCAGAAAGCGAGTTTGGGGGCACCTAGCAGGGCCCCCTTCAATTTGCAACCTCCAGTTGGGGTCTGGCACCTATGGTATCCCCTTGTTGATCCCAGCACTGTGTGGCAGGCACCCTGATGTGCCTAGCACGTGGTGCCGGTATGAACACAACCTCCCATTTCCCTATGGGAGCTGGTGCTATGGCAGGTTTACTGCTATAGCACATGTTTTTAGAGGGAAATTTTAGTATGCGACCCCACCATGTGCAGTCGCATAGTAATTAAGAGGTCAGGACCACTGACCAGAGGTCTTACGGACCCGTACCCGCGACAGTGTCTGCCCGACAGCGTAATAAGCCCCTAAGTGTTACATGTAACATTACTAAAAACATTGCACAAGTTGTGGTTTGGTCCCACTTGCCTTTCTTCTACAAAACACAACAGTTCACGGTTAGGCCTGTCATTCCACAAGTTAAATAATCTCTTTCTCATGTATTCTACCTTACAAATATGTTTTATGAAGAAACATTTAAGTTAAATGTAACTAAATTATTTAATACTCTTTTGGATTTTATGAGAACATTCTCTATTTGAAGGTTGAACACTAACTTTTTCTATTAGATCATGTTGCTTCAGCACATTTTATCATTGAACTCTTTACTTATTTACATTACTAAGAATTTTTACCTAAGGACAGTAGAAACAGGTGCCCTTGATTGTTGTTTTGCTGTCTGTTAGGAGTTGGAAGTTGAGGTATTCCATGGCTGGGGTGATGCTGTCAGTTGAGAGGGTGCATTCGATGAATTCCTTGTGGATGATTTTGATGACAATCCCTCCACCAGGCTTGTTGATGCGGTTGCAGTGGCTGATCTTGAATCCTTCGAGTATTGCGGTGGAGATAGCAGGTGTGGAAGTGGGGTTCAGCCAGGTCTCTGTGAGGAAGAGGATGTCGGGTGTAAGTGTGGAGATGAGGTTCCACATCTCGATGATGTGTTTGCAAAGTGAGCGTGTGTTGAAGATGGTGCATATGAGTTGGTGTTTTTGTTCAGGTGGTGTCTGTGCTATGTTTTCAGGGAGGAGCTGGTGAGTGGGCAGATGTGTGTGCTGTGGCAGGTGAAGTGGCAGTGGGTGCAGGTTAAAGATCCTACCATGGAGCATGGGACACCATGGTGGCAGTGTTTGATATGGCTGAGTACAAGGGTGTAGAACTCAGCAATTGTGTATCTGCAGGGGTCCGGGTCAATAGCGCTGGGTGCGGTCCAGTGGCAGGTGGGCACAGATGGGCTTGCCTTTAGCGGACCGGGGGTGTGCCCACTGCATGCTCACGATGCGGCCTGCATTAAGTAGGTCCTGGGGTGGGGGGGCTTCTGTTGGCGAGAAGAACGTTGAGCGAGAAAACCTGGGAAGAGCATGGGGAAAGGCCCACTAGGGCCCAGTCACCACAGAGGACCAGGATGAAGAGAATAAAGTGGAGTGCCAGTAGATGCAGCAGAAAGGTGAGGGAGATGACTTGACCCCCGAGTTGGAACTCCTTGCCAGAGTAGAAAGCAGTGTGTTTTCTTATGGCCTGTTTCCAGAGGACCTGTCAGACAGGAAGGTAGAGAGGGTGTTTAGACTTCAGATAACCCAATTAAAAATGTAAGCAGTGAAAAAGAAACTGGCATATGAGGCAAAGAAATTGGCCATGGAGGAAAATAAACTGCCCTTGGAGGCTGAGAGAACCTTGTAGGAGACAGAATTGTTACTTTCTACTGAACTAAATCTGAAGAATGTGGACTTCAAGGCCAGATCTAGCAGTGATGGTCCCAGCATGCCTACAGTGCCCTCTGGAGACAAGAGGGTCCATATTTCAAAAGGTCTGGTGCCTGACTTTGTTGTGGGGGATGATATTGACATATGGTTTGAAGCTTTTGAGGTTGCTTTACAGAAGCATAGGATCCCTAAGGAGGAATGGAAGACTAGTCTCTGTAAGCATATTCCTAGCGATAGTAGGGACATCCTACTGGCCCTATAGAATGTGACAGGATGAGATATCCCCCAAGAAGGTTACCTTTGTAAAGAAATATGGCCTCACCCCCTGAGAAGAACAAGCAGAGGTTTAGGGACAGCGAGAACCTGCCCCAGCAATCCTGGGTGGATTTCATGGATTCCTTTTGCAGGACACTGAATGGTTGGGCGAAGGAAAGTGAAGTGAAGGATTACCAAGAGATGTATACCTTGTTTGCAAGAGAGCACATGTCAGTCTTTGCTTTGCAGATGTGCACCAACACTTTATTGATAGCAAGGTCACTAGTCCCAGGGAGCTTGCAAAGGAGGCGGACCACAGGCTCAGTACCAAGGTCCACAAGAAGGTACCAGGGAGTGACTCCAAAGAAGGGTGGTTCGAGTTCTCCCAGCAGAGTGATGGAGAGAATAGCAGTGACCCAGACAAGTCCCAGAGTAAGAGAAGAGGAAAGTGTTCCCATGCCCCTTCTGAGAAACAGGGAGAAGGTTCTGGTGGGTGGTGGCCCAGGGTGTCCCATCTCCATCTCTGCTACTTTGTTGTCAGCTAGGACACAAGCAGGGGGACTCTGTCTGTTCGAAGAAACTGCTGACTGGTGGATCCTCTACATGGGTGACCCACATGGCCTTAGGGGTAAGTACTCCACAGGGGCAGAAAGTAGATCATGCCATTACTTGGGAGGTGAACTTTTAAGGTAGATTGGTGATGCCTGAGACTGGGTGCTGTCACTTCCCTGTCACTATTCTGAGGGATACCGAGGGCATCCATGCCATGGTAGTGGAAAGGCTGGTTTCCCCTGAGCAATACACTGGTCAGGTGTGTAGGGTGACTAAGGCAGAGGGGCAGGAGTTTTTCTGCCAAATGGCCCTGGTATTCCTGGAATGGGGTGGAGAGGGGACCCAGAGGAGTGTTATAGTTAGTCAACAGATGCCTATGGACTGTATTCTGGGGATATTGTTGCCTCCGGTGTTGGGAGAACTGGGAGCGGCGTCCACACTGGGTGCCCTGGCAGTACACTCATCTGGGGTACCACTCCCAAGAGAAGGGTATGAGACTCAGGTGAAGGTGCAGAGTGAGGCAGGACTACCCCCTGCCCCCTGTTCCACCGCAGGGTACAGACCATGGGCTAATTGTTGAGTTTCAGGATACCACCCCGGGGTTGTTGGGAGGGAGAGTGAAAGATTTGTGCCTAACACCCAGGGCTGTTGCACCCATTTAGAGAAACCACATAGGTCAGCAAGACCTCTGACCTCCTAGTCAGGGACTTGCTCTCCCCCCGCATCTCCGCTGTTAAGTGCAGCTGCTCCATGCACTGTGCATTGCTTGGTCAGGTAGGTGTTTGAGGCCCTACCCCTGCCACAGGCTCCTGCCTGCACCTCATCCCTGGTGGTCCAGTGGGAGAACTTAAACAAAGGGATCCACCCGCATGTATAACATATCAAGAGATTCCCATTCATACCATGTGTGTCCCACGGTCGTGGAGAATACACATCTGTTGTTAAAATACCCCTCACACACCAAAAGGGCCCTTGGTGTCATGCTTCATCATAGGGGTCTTCCCGCCCCTCTACGGGACGGGGCGTGCTACGACCAGCGTGTACGTGGGAGCACTGTTCTTGGTAGGACTACTATGTGTAGTGCAGGGGTGTGCAAGGAAGGGTCAGGAGTGAGTGGAGAGTGATGTTAAAAAATACCTGGCTTACTGGACTAGGAAAAAATTTTTATTCTGCCATCTAAGCTGGTATTAATAAAAATGTGGGGATGGAGGGTGTATGCCTCAATGAGCTTGACCTCCTGGTGTCGACATGTTTCGAAGCTTACCCCAAGCTTCTTCGTCAGGACCTAAGAAGATCCCTTCCAACAATGCACTGTGATGTGGTGAGAAATAGTGGGTGAAAAAATAAATAAATAAACATAGGAGGTAAATAGCCTCCAAAAGTTGGTACCGCCCCACTGGGTCTTACGTGCTCCTTGTAACCTAAATGGAGAAAATGGTATGATATGAGAGATATACAGGACATTACTGTTATAAGGACAGACGCTCATTCCGTGGTGTTTAAAACAGTGATCTGAAAAGGAAGTGAGCAATGATCGTCTTCTAGCCTTATCACGTGATCTGTGATAAAAAACATAGTGTGACATACTACATTTAAAATACACAATAACAAAACAACAGAAAACACACACTCTACTCATAAAGGAAACGAAGTTCCTGTAGGGCGAAAATGTCATTTGTGGTTGTTTGCATGCCCAACAAAGCAGAGAAATGAACACATACTTGCTGCAAAAAGGATAATTTCCTCATGAGCTCATTTACCGGGTGGTTGAAGTGCCAAAATAGGCTACCTAAATAGCGAGAGAGAGGAAAATGTACTCCCATTGTCATTTTTAGAAGGTTGACCTTCCACCTGCCGGCTGTGCCGTACTTACGCCTCCTAGGATCAATGTCCTGCTGGAAAAACCACCCCGGTCGGCTCCGTCGATAAATTAAGATCGGAGTAAATGTACTTTAAATACCCCCTCCAATCAGGGAATGAGTGTCAAAAGACGCCCCGTATGGCGGACCAATAGACGGTCCCTGCTAGTAGAGTAACCTAAAGCGCGCAGGCGCTGCTGCACGAGACCCGGAGCCGGAAGGTAGAGGCAGACGGGTCATTGCAATGAGACTGTAAGGACCCCCAGGGAGGTGTCTAAGTAGGTGCCTGATGGAGCGCCTTACATAAACTCATAATTAAAAGAGTAAAAGAGGCTTTGGGGTGTGTGTAAAGGATAATCTACATAACACAAAATCGAGTGTAATGAAACCTCGCAAAATAAATGAACTATGGAAGATATCATTATTAAGAAAATAATTAGGTGTCCAAATACTTTGCCTGTAACATACGGATTAACAGATATTGATCTGGAAGGTTGATATAAAATTAAATCTAAACATATGTAACAGGTAGGAAAAATGCCCCAACCATGCCTAGTGAAGACACACAGCTGGTGTATGGCTGCATCAAGAGGTATGTGTATGTATCGGATAGCTACTACAGGGGGGCTTCGGCTGTGGTCAGGGGGCAAATGACAAGTACATGTAAAAACGAAAAGAGATAACCCAGTGGTCCTGGAGTGGTACCATGCTGGTTCTAGGCAGATACGAGGGGCAAAAGAGAAGGAAAGAAGGCAGACTTGAAGGGGTATCTCTAGTCAGGTAGATAACCGGTAGTTGAACAGTGCTTAGTTAAGTATGATGACGGTGGTTATACTCGGAACTGATTCCATGGTATATCCTCATTTAATCCATGGATGTGTGTTTTGAGACGGAACACCCAACGTTGTTCCTTCTCTAGGAGGCTGTGTTCGTTACTCAATTGTTCTATCACTGTCCACTGTAAATCATCTATACAGTGGCTTTTGGAAATATAGTGATTGGACATCTTGGTAGTGCTCCTACCACATCTGACATTGCTGCGATGTTCGCCAATACGTACCTTGATTGGTCTGGATGTCATACCCACATACTCAAGGCCACACGGACAAGTAATTAGATACACAACATTTTTGCTGTTGCAATTCGTGAAGCTCCTCTGATCCCACTTATCGCCATTCCGGAATGTAATGTGTGTGCTTTTTCTCGTCAGATGACAAGTGCTGCAGTTCCCACAGGGATGATGCCCCTGTACTGGGGGTAGTAGACCAACAGGTCTTGGTCGAGATATGTTCTTAGGTCTTGTATGAACAAGCATGTCTCTTAAGTTGCGTCCCCGCTTGTGGGCAAACATAGGTTTCGTTATGTTTAATCCGCAGGAATTGAGTAGACGCCAGTGTTTATTCACTATCTTAGTGATCTGGTTAGAATGTGTATTGTAAGTTGTTACACATATCGGTCTCTCATCGATCTGGTTTGCCACTTTGTCTTCCAAAAGAGCCTCTCTGTTATTATTCCTTGCTCTTTTTAAGGCTTTGTCAACGATTTTCTTAGGGTAATTGCGTTTCATCAGTTTGGTACGTAGTTCAGATGCTTGTTGTTTGAAGTCACTGAGTTCAGTACAGTTTCTCCGCAGACGCAGGAACTGGCCGTACGGTAAGTTTTCCCTCAGGTGACGGGGGTGAAAACTGTCAAACAGAAGTAGACAGTTCTTAGCTGTTGCTTTAAAGTGTGTCGTGGTTTTGAGTTTCCCCTGTTCAGGGTAGATATTCAGGTCCAAGAACACCAGGTTTTCCGCTGACACACTGTGTGTAAATTTCAGAAAAGCATTCTGTTGGTTAAGCCACAGCATGAATGCCTCTGTTGATTCCATGTCGCCCTCCCACACGACCAAGACATCGTCAATGTACCTTTTCCATACTTTGATGTGAGCAAGGTATGGGTTCGTCGTGTGTAGGATCTTGTTGGTTTCCAGATGGTGTACATAGAGCCCGGCTAGACTTGGAGCAAAGGTACTCCCCATGCTGGTACCGTGACGTTGTTCATATATGTTGTCAGCATACATAAAGAAATTGCGGGTGAGAGCCAATGAAACACATTCCATCACCAGACTACAAGGTGTCTGGTACTCCCAGGGAGTAGAGAATAGAACCTCCTCAATGATTAGCAGTGTTTCGTCGTGTGGGAGACTGGTATATAGGCTCTCCACGTCTAATCCCATGAGTAAATTTTTGGTGGGGTCAAAATCAATATCCCGCAGAATTTGTAGGACGTTCTTGGTATCACGTAAGTATGTACTGGTGCTTTGAACCAACGGTCGAAGGAACGCATCTGCGAATCTAGACAGAGGTTCCAAAATGGAATTCACACCAGAGACGATGGGTCTACCAGGTGGTGAGACCAGGTTCTTATGGATTTTAGGTATGGTGTAGAAATAGGGGATCCTGGGATTGGTATTAACCAGGAATTCAGCCTCCTTCTTGGAGATCCAGTCGTTGGCTAGGGCCTCCTCTACCATTGTGACAATCCTGACCCTTATCGACTCAGTGGGATCAGTCAGCAGGATTCCATAGTTCCTGCGGTCATCCAGCAGTTTCCTACATTCAATGTCATAGTTGACAGTGGTTTGTAAAACAATGGCTCCCCCTTTATCTGCAGGTTTGATGGTGATATCCTGGTTTGTTGATAGTTCATGTATAGCCACCTTCTCCTCCCTTGATGTATTGTGAAAGGTGTTACCACAACCTGTAGTGATGTCTTGGATTTCACCCATCACCGCTTTCTCAAAAGCAAGCAACTCTACCGGTAGGGTGGAGTTAGGGGGAACAAAAGTGGATTTGTTACGGAGGCCAGTATCTTGTCTAACCCCCTCAGTGGTAGATGGATTGTTCTCAAAGAAAACCTTCAATTTCAATTTACGTATGAATTCGGTAATCTCAGTGAGGATCTTAAATTTATCCAACCGATTAGTGGGTACAAAACCCAATCCTCTCTCAAGGACCTTCTTTTGTGTTGGTGTAAGAACCACATCGGTGAGATTAACCACCAGATTTACTTCCGGCTCGTTGATGGTTGAGGAGGTATGTTGTTGGTCATACTCCTGGTTGACATCCGTGGGGTCTCGGTCTCGGGTGCAGACCAATGGACGTTGTGTCCTCCTCTGTTGCGGGCCCTCCGTGGGCCTTGGCGTGCCCCTAAAAAAGGTTGTGGGTTGTAATTGTATTCGTACTCTTGAGGAGGAGGTATCCATTGTGGAAAAGGTCCCATCATAGGTGGACCATAAGCGTATGGGGGATACATCGGGGGGCCTTGATAACCATCCCATCTCCCTCCCCTCTGGTACGGAGGGCGCTGGTTGTAGTTGCCTCTCCCTCTATAGAAACGTTTACCACTGCCCCTGCTGGAGTTAGAGTTATCTGAACCAGTGTCAGAGGAGTCACCATCCTCACTCTGTTCCTGGTTCTTGGGAACATAGTCATCTCGTATATAGGGATATACTCGTTCGTGACTGAACCGTGAAGTGTCCTTCTTTAGTTTGTTATATTTGCTTTGTTTTAAAGTCATTTCGAACTCAGTCATCTCTTGATTGAGTTCCTCTAAACGTTTCTTGAGTACACTGGGGGATATATAGGCTTTCAAACGGACTTCTAGATTGACAATCTCGACTTTGAGTTCTTGTGTGAGTCTGGTGGCTGTTTTTATAATTAGGACTAGCCAGTCCCGGGTGCAATGCCACGAGATTAGTGACCAATCACGTTTGAAAGTCTTATCCTGTTGGAAAATGAAAGGCTCATTGCGGACAATTAAACCTTGGGGGGCTGCATTGGCCCGCAGGTATTCCGTCATTAATAGACCATGCAGGGCAGTTCTGATCTGGTTTCTCCTTAAGTTAGCTAGCTCATCCCAATCAGCATGATTGGGACCTGGATCGGTATTGCTCAGTCCTTCAAAAGGGTTGATAGCTGCCAGGATCCTTTCTACTTCGTCGTCAGCGAAGGTTAGACCCATGTTGTCTGCCATCTTGGTGAACCGGAGGTGTAAGTATAGTGATACTTGATAGAGTGTGTGTGTCGACTGGGAAAAGTTATGTGAAGGAGGTTAGTAGTATGGTAGTCTACAAAAAAGTATGTGTAGCAGAGGTAAATAGCCTTTGCTCTTAGATGAAACTGGGCATGGTTGGGGCATTTTTCCTACCTGTTACATATGTTTAGATTTAATTTTATATCAACCTTCCAGATCAATATCTGTTAATCCGTATGTTACAGGCAAAGTATTTGGACACCTAATTATTTTCTTAATAATGATATCTTCCATAGTTCATTTATTTTGCGAGGTTTCATTACACTCGATTTTGTGTTATGTAGATTATCCTTTACACACACCCCAAAGCCTCTTTTACTCTTTTAATTATGAGTTTATGTAAGGCGCTCCATCAGGCACCTACTTAGACACCTCCCTGGGGGTCCTTACAGTCTCATTGCAATGACCCGTCTGCCTCTACCTTCCGGCTCCGGGTCTCGTGCAGCAGCGCCTGCGCGCTTTAGGTTACTCTACTAGCAGGGACCGTCTATTGGTCCGCCATACGGGGCGTCTTTTGACACTCATTCCCTGATTGGAGGGGGTATTTAAAGTACATTTACTCCGATCTTAATTTATCGACGGAGCCGACCGGGGTGGTTTTTCCAGCAGGACATTGATCCTAGGAGGCGTAAGTACGGCACAGCCGGCAGGTGGAAGGTCAACCTTCTAAAAATGACAATGGGAGTACATTTTCCTCTCTCTCGCTATTTAGGTAGCCTATTTTGGCACTTCAACCACCCGGTAAATGAGCTCATGAGGAAATTATCCTTTTTGCAGCAAGTATGTGTTCATTTCTCTGCTTTGTTGGGCATGCAAACAACCACAAATGACATTTTCGCCCTACAGGAACTTCGTTTCCTTTATGAGTAGAGTGTGTGTTTTCTGTTGTTTTGTTATTGTGTATTTTAAATGTAGTATGTCACACTATGTTTTTTATCACAGATCACGTGATAAGGCTAGAAGACGATCATTGCTCACTTCCTTTTCAGATCACTGTTTTAAACACCACGGAATGAGCGTCTGTCCTTATAACAGTAATGTCCTGTATATCTCTCATATCATACCATTTTCTCCATTTAGGTTACAAGGAGCACGTAAGACCCAGTGGGGCGGTACCAACTTTTGGAGGCTATTTACCTCCTATGTTTATTTATTTATTTTTTCACCCACTATTTCTCACCACATCACAGTGCATTGTTGGAAGGGATCTTCTTAGGTCCTGACGAAGAAGCTTGGGGTAAGCTTCGAAACATGTCGACACCAGGAGGTCAAGCTCATTGAGGCATACACCCTCCATCCCCACATTTTTATTAATACCAGCTTAGATGGCAGAATAAAAATTTTTTCCTAGTCCAGTAAGCCAGGTATTTTTTAACATCACTCTCCACTCACTCCTGACCCTTCCTTGCACACCCCTGCACTACACATAGTAGTCCTACCAAGAACAGTGCTCCCACGTACACGCTGGTCGTAGCACGCCCCGTCCCGTAGAGGGGCGGGAAGACCCCTATGATGAAGCATGACACCAAGGGCCCTTTTGGTGTGTGAGGGGTATTTTAACAACAGATGTGTATTCTCCACGACCGTGGGACACACATGGTATGAATGGGAATCTCTTGATATGTTATACATGCGGGTGGATCCCTTTGTTTAAGTACGCTTTGTTGGGAGGAAGTATCCACCTCCACCACTCGTTGAGTGGAACCTCTCTACTCCCCCCCCTTGTTTCTCTTTCCGGTCCAGTGGGAGAGCCTTGCCCTTCTGCTGGTTCCACTTCTGTCTGTGTTGTATTGTGCTTGTTTTTTCTGTCATTTTCCTCTCATTTGCCCTGTTTTCTGTCTTCATCATTGTGTCTGTTTTTCCTGTCTTTTATTCCTTGTTGCCTTGTCTCTCTCAGTTGTCTGTCCATTTTCCGTCTCCCGGCACTGCTGTCCCTGCAGCCCCTCCCCCCTGCTGCTTCCTGCCTCCCAGCTGCACCTCCCTCCCCCTTCCCTACTTAAGAGTGGCCAGGTGCAGTGGGCGCACCGCTGCGCCAAAGGCAAGCCCGTCTGTGCCCATCCATGACCTGACCGCAACCAGCAGCAGGGAACATGGATCTCTGACCACCCACTGGTACGACTCAGATGCCCTCCTTGCACTGAACCCCGAAAGGAACAACAACCGCCAGCTGTCCAAGCTGAACACCACCCATGGCCAGTTTTCCTGCCGCCGACCCTTCACCACCCTCCGCACAACCACGGTCACTGCCCCCACACCGGACGTCAACACCACCGAAAACCTGAGAGTGCATCATCCTCAATGTGCGCTCCCTGACCAGGCACGCTTTAGAAATCTGGGACCTCCTTGATACCCTCCCGCCAGACGTCGACTTCTGCACAGAAACTTGGCCAATTCCACCTCTGCCCCAACATCGCCACTGCCATCCCAGATGGATACAAGATCCAGGGGAAGGATTGCCTCAGCTGCCCAGGAGGAGGACTCGCCATCGCACACAAAAGCTCCCCCTGACTCACGACCTCCAGCTTGAATGACAGCCTCCCACCAAATACCTCCACTTCCAGATCCAGACCAGTCCCAGAATGACCCTACAAGGCACCCTCATCTAAAGACCTCCTGGACCTCGAACTACATTCACCACTACCATTGCCAACCTCATCGCACCCCACGCCATTGCCTCCATGGACTGCATGCTTGTCGGAGACCTCAACTTCCACCTCGACAACCTCAACCACCCCAACCCGCCACTCTCCTGGGCAACCTCGCCAACCTCGGACTGACACAACTCATCACCACCCCCACCCACAAGGCAGAACACACTCTCGACCCCATCTTCGCAAGAGGTAACAACACCCACTTTAGCCACACCTCACAACCCCCCTGGACGGACCACTACTGCCTACACTTCCACGTCAACAAACCCACTGCACCCAAACCTGTACCCCGCCCTCCATGAAGGAATGGAGCATGGTTGCTGAGGAGCAGCTCACCTCCACCCTCAACCGCACGGCCCCAACCACCTCAATCAATACCAACCTCGCAGCCAAAGAACTCCACAAATGGATCACCAACTGCGCAGACGATCTCACACCCCTAAGTAACTCCGACAGACAGCGCCCCAGAAAGGCCACCTGAATCACCGCCGACCTCCAAGAATCCAGACCCCTGCAGACATCTCGAGAAGAACTAGAGAAACAGCAAATCCATGGAAGACCGCACCGCCTACAAGAACGCCATGATGGAATACCACCAACGCATCAGATCCACCAAAAGGACATTCATTCAGAACGAGATCCTAGCCATCTCCAGCAACGCGTCATCCAGGAATTCACCAAACCCTCCAGCGAAAACACAGACATCACCCCCTCCCAGGACCTCTGCAACAAGCTCGGCTCCTACTTCCATCTGAAAACTCAAGGGCCCCTACAACAACTTCAACGACCAGACATCGAATGCCGACACCACTCCCACCTCCAGCAATGCCAGCCAGCCCACCACCTCCTCCTGGACCCCAGTCACCACTGAAGACACCACATCGACCATGAAAGGCATCCACTCAAGAGCCCCATGGACCCCTACCCCCACACATCTTCCACTGAGACACCGCTTCCATCGCACTGGAACTATGACACACCATCAATGCCACCTTCGGGACCGGTATCTTTCCCGAAGACTGGAAACATGCGGAAGTCAGACCCTTACTCAAGAAGCCCCTCAGCAGATTCCATGGACCTCAAGAACTGCCAATCAATCTCCCTCCTCCCCTTCGCTGCCAAAGTCACAGAGAAGACTGTCAACGTCCAACTAACGAAATTCATCGAAGACAACTCCATCCTCGACCCTTCCCAATCCAGATTCTGCAGCAACCGCAGCACTGAAACTGCTCTACTTGCCACCACAGACGATATCCATACCCTCCTTGCCCAAGGACACACCGCAGTCCTGATCCTTCTCGACTTCTCTGCAGCCTTCGACACCATCTCCCACCGCACACTCACCGCAAGACTCCACAAAGCCGGCATACAGGGAACCACCCTCGACTGGCTCTGATACTTTCTCACCAGCAGAACCCAAAGAATCAGACTCTCACCCTTCCTTTCCGAACCCACAGAGATCAACTGCGGAGTACCCCAAGGATTGTTGTTCAGCCCTACGCTCTTCAACATCTACATTTTCCCCCTCGCCACCATTGTCAGACAGCACAGACTCAGCATAGTATCCTATGCCGACGAGACCCGGCTCATCCTCTCCCTAACCAAGGACACCCTCACCACCAGGCTCAACTTCCAGGAAGGAATGAAGGACATTGCATCCTGGATGAGCAGCAGCTGCCTGAAGCTAAACTCAGAGAAGACAGAGGTCCTCGTCCTCGGACCCTCCACCTCTTCATGTGACAACACCTGATGGCCTTCCGCCCTCTGCAGCCTCTCACCCCCACTGACCACGCCTGAAACCTTGGTATCGTACGCGATTCCTCCCTCTCCATGACTCACCAGGTAAATTCCCTTGCCTCCACCTGCTTCAACACCCTCCGCATCCTCCGTAAGAGCTTCAAATGGATCACCCCGAATCAAGAAAGACTATCACCCACACACTCATAACCAGCAGACTGGACTACGGAAAAACCCTCTACACCAGGATAAATAAGTCTCTGCTCCACAAACTCAAGACCATACAGAACACCCCAGCAAGACTTGTTCCTCGGCAACCCTCAACATGAACACATCTCCCAACACCTGCGCAGCCTCCACTAGCTCCCAGTTGGAAAGAGAGTAACTTTCAAGATACTCACCCATGCCTACAAATGCCAACACAACACTGGACCCCAATATCTCAACGACAGAATCTCCTTCCACGTACCCAAGAGGAACTTCCGATCCGCCATCCTCGCCCTCGCTGAAACCCTGCACATCTGGGGGCAGGAATGGGTGTAAGATCCTTCTCCTACATCGCAGCAAAGACCTGGAACGAGCTCCTGATAGACATCAGATGCGCCCCCACCATGCACATCTTCAGGAAGACCCTCAAGACCTGGCTCTTCGACTGACAGGCTCTTCAATTGACCGGAGCTGGCCCCCCACCAGCGCCTTGAGACCTTCACAGGTGATTAGCATGCTTAAAACCCCCTGATTGATTGAGAGAATCATGGATGGCATGGGGCTTGGCTCTTGACTTTGAGAGAAGTCAATGGCCTCTGTTGGTTACTGTACGTATTGGCAGAGTTTTCCTTGGGTTTAGGATAGAAGTGTGATCCAAGGGGTGGAATGAGCCCCATCACTTTGTTGGCCATGGTGATACTGTCTACCTACCTGGATGCATTTATGAGTAAGTTAAGGTGAAGTGCTTCACAGATGGGGGCCACAAGTGAGTAGTCAGGTCAGTGGTTTAGAAGCGTGTAGACAGAGAGATCCAACTAAATTCCAAGAGCCGTATAACAGACAAGTGCTCCCGTATAACAGAGTCTTCATCCATGTCCTATTGCCTAAGCAGGGAAGACAATCAAGGTATTGATTAGCTACAATGGCTTTGGTTGGAGGGACCCCTGACAAAGGTCTTCTTTGCCCAAAATTCATTGGGTAAACATCAATATGATTAGCTAGGATGCAAAGTGAACTCTGCTATGTTTTAGAAAAAAGCCTGGATGGGCATTTCTTCTACTTTGAAAGACTAGAACCACGTTGCTTCTGTTTCGACTCTGAAATTATTGAAGAAAGTGGAATAAAGTTGATTTCAGTGGACAACATGTATTACATTGGATTCTTGTTTTTTGATCGTCTGGTTATTCCCTACACAGCTGTGTGCCATGGGTTTGGTGCACGATGGTGCACCTACTATGTTTGGGATTACAAATTGTGCTACTGGGACAGAGCACATGCCAATTCGCACACCACGACTTTGCCCTTGAGCTTTCAATAAAACATTGTTTAACTGGATTAAAATTGGAGTGCACTCTATCAAATTCAAAGTTAAATAAACCTTTTGCCAGGTCCACACCTTCCATTTTATTACGTTTAAGCCATCCCTAGGGTAGACCCTGAACTGCCCAAATGCATTCTATTAAAAAAGTTGGACATGTAGGTTTATATGTACTGGTAGTGAGAGACTCTGAAATTTGATTTCATTACCTCAAGGCCTAACTCTCCAATAGGATAACATGGAGTTGCCTTATTATTACACTTTATAATGTAATAACTTGCAAATGGGAGCAGGTAACGATTTCATGTTTGGTGGCTTCAGAACTTTAATAAAAATCCTCTCCTATGGTAAAGTTGGATTTTAATTTGCAAATTTGAAAATGCCACTTTTAGAAAGTTGGCATTTTCCTACCTTAAAAAATGTAGGGGCAGATTTACAAGGAACTGACGCATTTGCATAGTTGTGTCAGTTTCCTTGCGTCAGCTCCAAATGTCCTTGGGCCACCATGGATGCACTTATTTACAATACAGTGCACCATGGCGCAAGGAATTACAGATGTGTCAGAAATTCTGTTGGAGCAAGAGTGACGCATTATTGGAGTTGGTCACAAAAGTGACGCAACTCCAGCAATGTGCCAGAAAACATAGGTAGGTCCCATGTATAAAGTACTGCGTCAATGCTTATGCCTAGTCTGAGCAGGCGTAGGGATTATGACGCAGTGAAGGCGTAGAATGACACAGGGAAATCTTGTAAACTTCACTGTGCCAGTTCTATGTGGCTTTTTGCATGGCAACGCCTATCCTGCATACATTATACCTGGCACAGGTATAATGTGATGCAGAGCGTTACAACGTGATGCATCTCCCTAGATGCGTCACGTTGTAAATTGCTGGCACTTTTTATGCCACCGCTGCATCACAAATCAGCACAGGTGCTTGGCCCAGCAGACACGCCTTCCAGCAGCCCAACCCGACCTTGGTCTGCAAATGTAAGTCAGACGAGATGCTTCTGAATAGAACTCTCCAGTATACTCTGTTCGATATTTCTTCATTTCATATTTTTTCGTTTAGGATACCGCTTTATCTGCATTAATAGCTCACTGAGATTTAATCCTTGTCGGTCATTCCGTATGGATTTTCTTGAGGAGAGGGGAGACGCTGAGGAGCTAATCGCTCACAAGTCCGCCCCACGGGCGCCATCTTTGCTTACATTGCTATCTTCAGATTCCTAAGGTTACTGATTATCTAGAGGGAGTGAAATTCATTTGTTTGAGCTGTGAAACTAATGTTGGATTCATGAACTGCTCCTTGCACCTACATTCTGAAAATGAATTTTCTAAGTTGTACTGTAACAAATGTCTATTGGGCAGTTACAGAGTTATTTGCAAATTCTGAGTAAACCTTTGTTTCTATTTAGTGCCTCAAGTTGTGGAACTTTAACAACTGTGTATAGGACATTGGAACAGTATCAGAGCAACTTCCTTGATTCTAGCAATATAAATATACTTTCCCATTGATATGTTCAGTATATACTACAATGCACCTATTGCAAGAGTGAATCTTGTTTTTTTCAGTTTCTGTGGAATTGTACCATTCATATGAAATCTACGTAAAAGAAAAACTGCTTGCAATTGAAAATTATATAATAGAAGAGAGTAACAGTTGTTGTGTGTTCTGTTTAGTGCAAAATAGCCGTCATGCGTGATTGCAGAACACATAAGAGAGCAGGTCTACATGCATGACAAAAGTGCCCTAATTTCCAACATTCTGACAGTCTTCTACTATGAAAATCCTTTGACGTAGAGATATGGTACCACAGCCCACATTTTTACCAAGATATCCTCGGTTTGACATCCTTTCTCCTTCACTTCTACTATGACATTTGACATATTTTATTGCCATTTGATGTTTCCCCCTTTCCTATATTTCCCACTATATTTGCAATTCCTGCTATTTCCTAATTTGTTCATAACCCCAAGGATATTCAACAATCTTTGCTATTACAAAGGCTTTTTCAAATGTAAGGTTTTGGAACTAAATAATTGCTCTAGAAGCTTGTTATAATTTCCCCTAGCAACTAGCTGGTTTATTACAGGCCTGGGCAAAGTGTTAATTATGTCAGCATAGTTTGCATAATTTCAGGATATTTGCACTAAGCGTTTTACACAAAACACCCAAAATTAATTCTTTACACTATGTTAATGTAATTACACGCATTTGTGGCATGAGAGTGTTAAAACAACCCAGATGGCCAAAACTTGAGAGATTGTCATATGCAATACTTGCATTTTGAGTACTATTTTGAAGTGTGTTTCTTTTTCTGAAATTTCTCATAATGAAGTGAGAGAAAGTTATGTGAATTTTGCACACACCTGGACAATTCTTTCTATGAATATCCACTTACTCTCCTGAGGCCTGTGAACTTATGAAATAAGCTATGCTTATAAACTACAATATGTTTGTGTCCTTTAAAAGAGCGATCCCTTCGTCTGCATCATTGCACTTGGAATTTATTTGATTCCTCTCCTTCAGAATTCAGCTTCATTTGTCTATATAGCACAGATAAAATAATTTCTTCCTCTCCAGTTTAAATTGATATCGTTCAATCATCCATAAATAAGCTTTGAATGTAGATAACCTTGTCCTCCATTTCATGGTGTCTTGCAAAAATAATGGTGTTATAATTTGCAAGTTTGCCAAATATGCTTAAACTACTGTGATATTCATCTATTCACTCTATACATCAAATACTGTATTTGGTTCATCCCCCAGTGTGTTTCACTGTACATACACTGTTGTCAGTGCATCTGAGTCACAAGTTAATAAAATCAGAATTGTGTGTATATCACCGAAAAAACTCTTGTCTCTGAAAGTAAATCTTCATAATATTCTACAGTGGTGTGCATCTCATTGTAAATATGCCTTTGTTGCATTCAAAATGGTTACCAAAGTCAACATTTAGACTGTTTTCTTCTGTACACTGAAGTATCCAAAATGGTAGCCAAAGTAAACCTTCAGGTTGTTTGTTATAATCAATTGAAATAGTTTGCTATTGGGCTTTTTTCTTTAGATGAGGAAAAAACTGACTGTGAGATTGCCTGGTATCCAGAAGAGAGTGTAAATATGGCATGTATAGATGCCTTGTTTTTCTGGTCCCTTTTTCATGTGGGACAGTATGCATCTTACGGATTTATGTTGTTAAACACAGTTTACTGGTTTTTTTTTTCTACAAACCAATGTTTGACTACTTTATTTTGCTTTCTCTATCAACTTCCTCCAAATAGTCTCACCATGCAATTGTGCTTATTTTTGCACCAAGTATACATTTATTATTCCAATGAGGGACGTTGTTTTCTGATAGTATGTGAGGATACATATGAGAATATAATAGACAGGTAATTTTTATTGTACTATATATTGTATGATGGCACACAAGTTGGGTGATCACTGTAGACTTGAGCAGGTAGTCTGAAGGTATCATTCTTGAAGGTTGAGGTTTTACATGAGAAAAGCAAGAAAACCTTTCTAGTTACTCCGTAACTTGTATTGCTTTTTATTATTATCATTTGGCAATTTTTCAGTTGGCTGTGCACGAGGACCATTTTGTCAATAACAAGATGGCACCACATAAAGCAATCTCTGGATTTATAAAAATGTAGGACCAAGAAGTAAAGAGGGTATAATAACTATGTTGGACTAATATGAAGGAGATGAATGCTCTATCATGTCTTTAATTCAGTGTGGGCTACACACATATCCATTGTTATGCCATAGGTTTACAAGATGTATGCATTTTTCAATAACAAGTTGCACTTTTCCCCCTTTTTTGGGTCATTTGAATGAATGGATAACAGTATTCTATATTGATGTTTTGCAAAATATAATCTAAAACGTAGATGACTGAGCAATGGATGCTGCATGACAGAAATGTGCCACAACTTGAATGATTGCTGCAAATATGTCAGTATTGAACTTGAATATACTCATAGTCTCCATATTGCAATCACGATTCCCTAGAATAAGTAGAATGATAAAATGGTCCTTTTGCATATACCTTTGGGATACATTAGGTATATGAGATGCCAGAAACTAACTGCAAAGATGTTGTTTAAGTAAGGTTATAGTATATTGGTCTAAGTATCCATCTCGCCTTTTAAATACATTTTTATGTTAAGTGAATGTTATTTTTGATGGCATAGATGAGCTGAAGAAATACACATTGAATTGATTGATGTTTCTAGGTACCATAAAATATTTCCCATTTGACATAATGGAGCCACACTTGAGGTTTTTGTCCTAAGTATATACTGATTGAACTCTTATGTTATATGATGTAATTACTCTGTAAGTCTGTTTTAAAATTTGCAATTTATATCTATTGACATAAAACACTTGCATATTTATATGTAAAGAATGTGTAAGGATATTTATCTGTGTTAGATATATCTTTAATAAGCGTTTTTTTGGCCAGATTTGCCGAATGAAAAACTTGATGACAATATTGGTCTAAGTAGTTTTTATCTAATCAAAAAAGTGGAATATGATTATGTCATTAACACATAAAGCTGTGGACATTTGCTTAGACAAGAGACAAATCTCAGTACATCACTAACATTATTATTATTAATCAACTATTGAACTAAATATGTAAAATGTTGTATGAAGGATGATAGTAGATCATGAAAACATGTTTATGTTTTGGTTTGTTTCTGCCTTATGCAATAATGTTCAAACTGGTTAACAATATTACTATACTTGGGCTTATGTTAAAAGATGTTGTGAAGTGCAACAAAGATAGGTCCTTTGCTCTTTTTGACACTTTGATTAGAGATTTTTTGTAAAATGTATATATTGTTATCAATTGGAAATTGGAACGTTAATGTTTATTATGAATTAATTTATAGGATCATTGCAGGAATTTAGAAATGGGTCTCTCTTGTGAACTAACATGTTTTTATGCTTTTGTAATGTGAAATAACACCTGCGTAAAAGACACGTATCACGGGAGCCCTATCAGACAGTATTGGCAAGTGCCTTTATGCTGTCCACCGTGTATAACTCAAATTAACTAGATGGGGCGCCCGTGACACGTGTCTTTTACACAGGTGTTATTTTCCATTATGGGAGTAACAGCAGAGAGCGCAGGCATTTCCCTGTGCAACAGCACTGTCAATGTAACTTTATTGACTGCTGCTGGCGCCGCGGCTCACGCTCGTTGTGTGGGGTATTCCAGATTCGGTCCAGGGAGCTTCACTGACCTGTACGAACATACTAGGCCTCATCGCGGTGCAGTGGCACCTGCGAATGACTCACTATGGGATTATTTAGTCACAATAGACATGCCTTCATATTATATGCTAAGACGCGATGCAGTTATGTGGTAGGGCGAGAGTCATTAACATGAACAGAGGATTGTTCAATTGAACACAATGTACAACATTTTTAATGTGAAACGTTGAATCTCTGTATGAATTGTAAGAGGTTTTTATTTTACTGATTTAACTAATGTCTGACTAATTTGTTTAAACATTTTGTTATTTCATCATGTCTGCCATTAAGACGCGTGGTAGTCCTATTTTACTGCCCATGAACAATCACACTATTTATGTTTGCCCGTTATGTTTGCCCTTTTCACGTGATCAAGCCTCGGCAGAGGTGAAACGCGTTGTGATTAAACAACAGATATCTTGAATTACTCTGTGTCTGCCTATCAGCCAGGATAGCTTGATTCCGGTGGCATGGAGAGCACGGGACTCGCCCTAGGTGCGCCAGGTGTGCCCAGACGTGGGTCCTTGACTCACTGTGCCACTGGAATCAAGCTATCCTGGCTGAAGAGGGGTGAAACCCCGAAACCGGTCCTAGGATGCTTGTTTCTGGTCCAGGGACGGCCTGGCTTGGCAGTTTGGGCTGGACTGTTCCCATGAGGCACAGGGTCAAGACTGATTTGCATATGGCCAGGTCTAAACTGGGGTGGCACAGTGAGCAAAAGAATGATGGATTTAACCCAGATCTCTTGACTGGGGGTGAATGTTTTGATTTGTTCTGCATTCCGTCCATCAATTGTATGTCTTTTGCTTTCTCTCCCTTGATTAATGGCTAGCATGAGCAAAGTGCACCAAGTTCTACAGCCTGAAAAAACGTAGGGGCATATTATCAAGAATGGCATTAAAATGAACTCCGCTTTATTTGCAGGAACCTGCCGCTAAAGCAGCAATAATGGGCTTGATAATATGTCCTTGAGAATCCCAATAGAAGTCCAGGTTCACACCAGAGCATGGGCCTCTATTGGAATTCTCAAGGGCATATTATCAAGCCCATTATCGCCGCATTAGCAGCAGTTTCCTGCCCCTAAAGCAGCAATAATTTTAAGGCCGTTCTTGATAATATGCCCCCTAGGGTTCAGCAAAAGGTGAAAAATCCAGGGTGACCATGCAGAAAAGGCAGAATTCCTACAGTGAAATGAAGACAAAAATCCATCAAGAAAAACTGCAGTGCTGCTTTGTTCATAGTACTTTTAGAACTGCACTACTGCAAGCTTCGATCGATGGACTCCTGCTTCAAAACCTCTGGCTGATCTAACCTTTTTTTGTTTTGGGTGGGTTCAGGTTCAATACAGAATAGGCAGTAGTGGAGGGCAGTAACTGTGACTGGACCACAGATGGATCGTCTTAACTAGGGTATAACGCTGCCGTCTGGAGCTTGAATCACTGACAGAGAAAAGCTTCTGTTTCCTGCTGTGCGTTACTGTATTGACAAAAAAGAGCAAACACATGGAACACGTGAGTCATCGGGAGCTTGCTTAACAGCACTTGCTGCACCAGTGCCTGCGATGTGCCAATCACTGTTAGCAGGTACTTGATACAATTAATGAGTAGCCTGTGCTGAAGCAGATGTTCATATTTTCAAAAGGAAAGCGTCACTTCAATGGAAAGTTCCAAAGGGATTATCAAAGAACTACCCGCGTGTACTAAAACTTTTAAATTGGATGCAATGCACAAACAACACACCTCTTTAGCTGTTTGCTAATCTTGAATGTCGGGCGCTGTTTCCCGATTCAGGCGCACCTGTGTTCCCTGTGGCAAGCAGTCGTGCTGCTTTACGCTCGCGTTTAGTGCTGTGTTCAGGCTACGAATGTTTTCGCTAATCACTTGAATGGATAGAGGTAGTTCTGGAACGCATGAGGTTGAAAGGTTGTAGCCAGAAGGAGTGTCCTCACAAAGACGAAAAGCTTGACTTGGTTATTCCACCCTGATGAAGTATTTTATGAAGCAGAAAGGCAAAGCGAGTCCCAGGTGGGGAGTTACTGCTTAATATATGCAGAAATCTTAAGTTTTAATGCTGGCTCTCCATCTGTTTCCTCTCTGGCTGGTGCGCTGTTGTCAGCATCCATTGTCTTCTCCCCGTTTGAGATAAACCAGGCAGTCACATAGTAACTTGAAAAGGGGACGCGCATGAATTATAGATAGGCCTGCAATTCTGCCACAGAAAATGCAGGGGACAACAAGGGATTAGTCATGGCGATGGGTACAAATGTCATGGAATAAATTGTTGCAATGACTTAAATGTCCCGAACATATTTTTCCAAAGTGCACTCTGGAAAGCAGCTTTTTCTTTAAATACAGCAGCTTCAATACATATCAGAGGAGCTTTCATCAAAAAGCACAGGGCTTTAAGTCTGTTTTCCAAACAGCAAACCTGGATTTCTTTTTGAAAAAAAGTGAACCATGGACACTGCCTCCCAGTGTAACAATGCATTGATTTGACGCTCAGAGGCTTTCTCTAATTCCCACTGTTGTTTTTGGTATTTTGTTATGATTTCAACAGTGCTTTTGCTTCTATATCACTCCCCCACTGTGTAATTGTGCCGATAGCTGCCAAAGACTTTCAAACTTAGTTTTTCAAAAAATCTATAGTTTTAAATATTGTTTTCTCTAATATTTTCTTTAACTTTTACTCATTGTATTTTATATTTATCAATGTTTGTTAATTTGTCATGTTATGTACATTTAGTTTTTTCCATGCTGATTTCGAAACACATAGTTTCAATGACTATGATAATCGGTGCTCAACTACCAGTATGCACTTTTTAGTAGGGGCAGATGAAGTTAAAAGGTCGCAGTGAACTGCGAAAAAGCTTGAAACTTTGCCTTTCAGAAAACCAGGAAAGTTTGATAACTAGGCTAAATTAGTCCAGGGCAAAGATTAACATTACCCTACCCCGATTCTCAAACGTACCTTAGGCTGCAGGATATAGGGGGGCCTATTAACAAGCTCCTAGCGCCACCCGGACGTCACTTTTCCCATGTTAAAAATGACTCAAAAGTGTCGCAAGGAGCTTGTAAATAAGTCCCGGGGGGCAGATTTACAAGCCCCTTGCGCCATTTATGCATCACTTTTAACATGGGTAAAGTGATGCAAAAGTGTCGCAAGGGGCTTGTAAATCTGCCCCTTTGCCTGAAAGGGAGAGGTTGGCCTCCCAAAATTGCTCATCTCTCCAGCGTAGTTACATCAAGCAGTCAAGGCACAATAAAAAAAAAGAAATGTTATGATATAAATATATATATTCAGTGAAAAAACCATAGGTTTCACACACGTTATAGTTAGCGGACATTTCACTCATAAAAAACCATTAAAATTCCCCCGTTATAGTTAGTTAAGCTAACTATAACTCGCGCACCCGCAATCCACTGCTGATGACGTAACATATTACATCACTCATGACATGGTCAGTGACATCACTCATGACATCACTGATGACATCACTGATGACATCATCCAGTGAATGTGTGTTTTTCTGAAAATTCAATATGTTTTATATATGTATATCTCAAGGTCGATGGAAGAATAAATGGGTATATAAGTGTCTAAAAGGATGATTTGTTTTTGAAAAATTGATTGTGTAACTGACTGATTAAGTGTATCTTAGTGAATACATGGCTTAATGAGTAATGTTTAAATATTTAATTTTCTGTATCAGTCTCTCACTTTGTGTATAAGTGTCTGCATGGGTTGGTGAGTAGCTATATGGGTGTTTATATTGGATTTTAGGTTGTTTTTTGAGTATCAGTCTGAGTGTCTGCATGGTTCGGTGGGGGGTTTAACGTAGTGCATAGGTGCATGAATGATTGTCTGTCTGGTTGTATGTTTTGAAGACAGCATGTGTGCATGACTGTATGGTTTGATGAGTGTGTGTATGGGTGTGTTAGTGAGTGAATGACTGTCTCAATAGTGTATTTATGAGTTACATAATATGTTTTAAAGAAGTATATTTGACTATTGTTGTATATAAGTGAGTATATGTGAGAGTGAGAGATTGAAATAGTTCCTGTATGAATAAGTATGTGTTTGTATTAGTGATTATTTAAAAGAGTAAGTATGTGTAAGTTTCTGTAGAAGTATGTGTTGAGGTGTGTGTATAACTGAATATGCAAGTAAATGGGTGTTTGATTGTTTATTAGCATGAGTGACTATGTGTGTGAGTAACTCTATGGATGAGTGGCAATGTGTAACAGGATGTATAGGTGTATGAGTACATATGATGAGTGAGTACATGTATGAGTGATTGTACAGGACTGTTGGTGAATGAGTGGATGTGTATGTGGATCTAAGAATTAATGAATAGGTTGTTGTAACTGGTATTGGTATGTCCATTGTTTTGAAAATTGTAGTCTCTATTTTTGAATGTGTGTATCAAAGGTTATATTAGGGTGAGAGGAGGTCTACCACTCTGTCACAAGGATGATGTCATCAGTGATGTCATTTGAGATGTCATCAGTGATGTCATGAGTGATGTCACTGACCATGTCATGAGTGATGTAATATGTTACGTCATCAGCAGTGGATTGCGGGTGCGCGAGTTATAGTTAGCTTAACTAACTATAACGGGGGAATTTCAATGGTTTTTTATGAGTGAAATGTCCGCTAACTATAACGTGTGTGAAACCTATGGTTTTTTCACTGAATTTGCAAGGTTTTTTAAATGCTAAATCCTAACTATAACGTGTGTGAAACCTATGGTTTTTTTCAGTGAATTTGCAAGGTTTTTTAAATGCTAATTCCTAACTATAACATGTGTGAAACCTATGGTTTTTTCAGTGAATTTGCAAGGTTTTTTAAATGCTAATTTCTAACTATAACGTGTGTGAAACCCATGGTTTTTTCAGTGAATTTGTATGGTTTTTTAAATGCTAATTCTTACCTATAACATATGTGATTCCCATGGTTTTTTTATTGATTTTGTATGATTTTTTTATTATAAATTCTTATATTAAATGTTTTTTTTGTTAAAAAAGCAAGTTTTTTTTTTAACTTTATATTCTCTTAAAACACTATGTTTTTAAAAAAAAAAAATCTGCAATATATTAATTTTTCTCTTTTTTTTATTTTTACCAAACAGGTAAGATATATTAGTATAACATAGAAAATCTTTTTTTCTCTTTTTTTTTTTTTTATTATTTTTTTTTTTTAATGCGCGTACGGTAAGCGTACGGTTTACGTAATGTTCGTAATTTATCTACTCTTTTTGCGTATAGTTACGCAATTTGCGTAGCCGTGCGTACTGCGTATGGGGCGCGTAAGCGTGTACGCTACACGCGCACGTTATGCGGAAGTGTTGGGGAGTGACTGTTATGCGCATGCGCGCGAGCGCATGTCTTTTTTACGCGCATGCGTACTTTTACCGTAAGCGCTCCGTAAGCGCTCCGTAAGCGTAACGTAAGCGTAACGTACGCGCACGGTGGGGCATGTGATCATGAAACACAACTTTTGATTGGTTGAAACTACTTTCAGTTCTAGAACTCTCCTACACCACACCCATTCCCCTCATTTCTGCTTGTGATCCCTTAGGAGAAGGAGCTGACTTGTCTTTGTGATACGATGGCAGACCAGCACTCTTCTACTGAGAGTGAGGCTAGCAGCACCACCATCAGGCAGAGAAGGAGGAAACAGAAGAGCTCTTTTATATGGGAGTATTTTAGTTTTCCTGAGGGTGAGAAAAAAGTCAATGCTGCTTTGGTGACTTGCAAGCTGTGCCAGCGTGTACTTTCGAGAGGTAATCCCAACAAGAAGTATTCCTTCGGGAATCACACTATGTTGAGACACCTTCACGATGTACACCCTAGGACACATGCTCGACATACTGGAGGAAACCCTTCAGTAAGTCAACCAAGCACATCCACAGCAGCTCAGCCGAGTCCTTCTTCGGAAGCTCAGCAGAGCCCTTCATCTGTGGGGGCAGATTCACCTTTTTCTGATCCTGTGGAAACGAACCATCGGTTTGCGAGGGTTACTATGCGGTGTTCATTTTGCCATGGTCTAATTGTTCATAGTGAGACCAGTGTTCCCCTCATTAACAACAAAATAGACCAGCACATTTGTCCTACCAGCTAATGTTCCCAATCTTCCTTTCCTCTGTCCCTGCATGAACACAACGGCTCTTTTAAGAGCCAACCTTACCTCTCAACTTTTTTTTATTTTTTCTTTAAAACTTTTTTTTTTTTTTTACCGTACGCGTACGGTAAGCGTAATTTTTTTTTTTTTTTTTTTTAAAAACACTAAAAATCAATTACCACATCTCAAGATCCTTGAGGAATTAATAACTAAATACTAAAAATCTGTTTGAGATAAAGTGGAAGAAAGGGACCATCTAATTTCTGACTTACCTGACCCACCCAACAATTTAATTTTTAATTAAAATGTAATTGAAATTACTTGAAAAAATGGTTGTTTTTTTTCGAAAATTTTCTTTCACAATCTGAAAAAAAAGAAAAAAGTATTAATATTTAATAAATCATTATATAACACAGTACACGTATTTACATATTTTCCTAAAAAATGTTTTGCCTTTTTTTGCTGTTTTCAGAATATATTGCATTTCACTATAAATTGTGAAAGCAATTGCATTCATCACTTAACAGCGGGCAAAAAAAAAATAACAATCTCAAAGATTGTTTTAAAAAAGCCCAGAATCTCTTTTTACTTAAACATAACATTATAGAAATGCATAATATTCTATAAAAATATCATCTAATAACAATAATTATTTCTTTAAAATACCGTCTGACAATTTTGTTTCAGAAGCATAATCACAAAAATATTATATCTCAAATAACTCCACAATACATCTGGTTCCATTTCCTTTAGGCCAAATAGTAATTTTAAAATTCTTTTTTGATTAAATTTCCAATGGTAATCTAATAAAATTCCAAAATTTAAATTGTACAGATCTTACCGATTCTCTCTAACATTTTGGTTTCCGAAAGATTAATTAATAATTAAATAAGTCCACAATACAATTGGCTACCTTTCCTTATGGCCAAATAGTAATTTTAAAAATCTTTTTTGAATAAATTTCCAATGGTAATCCAATAAAATTCCAAAATTTAAATTGTGCAGATGTTACCGATTTTCTCTAAATTTTTGGTTTCCGAAAGATTCATTAAAAATTAAATAAGTCCACATTACAATTGGTTACCTTTCCATTAGGCCAAATGGTAATTTGAAAAATCTTTTTTTTTTTTAAATTCCAATGGTAATCCAATAAAATGGTAAAATTGTTTTGTACAGATCTTGCCAAGTCTCTCTAAAATTTTGGTTTCAGGAAGATTAGATAGGAATTTGCTAAATCAAAAGGCAAACGTTGCTTTAAAATCAATTGGGAATCATTACACAGTGTCCAGCCTTTTTCACATTTAAGATAAACTGTGTAATGTCCAGAAGTAACAGTAGGTCCTTCATGGAAAATTATTGCAACTGTTACAAAAGTTTTTCCTGAAATTGATAATTGCTGTCCTATAAACTTCTTTATTAAAGTATCCAATTTTGAACCATCAGCTTTACATCGTTGCATCATTAAAATTACATACTGTCCGTATTCCTTTAAAATTAACGTTGAAAACATGTCAGATTTACACTCACCGCATTCTTTAATTAATTTAGCAAAAGTGACTGTTTTACTGTCTGGCAATGTTAAATAAATAAACCTTTCAGAATCAACATTAGAGCCACATGTATTGTAACAGTTTTCACAACTATGTTCCCATTTATAAGAGACACCAAACATATTTTCAATGGGAACCCCTTCTTCTTCCAGTACCTGAAGAAAATACATCAAGAATTCCTGTGCGTCTTGCTGTACATTTTGAGAAAACTGTGTTCGTCCTGAACATACATCTAAAACTTTTCTAATTTCAGTAGCACTTTCTATTTGAGTTTTATCATTACTCAGCTTTTGAAAAAGGAGACTCAACTCAGAACACAATCTTTTTCTCTGATTTACTATTATCTGCTCTTGCAAACTTTCCAGATAAAATGCAACATTCAGCACTACATTAGCGTAGCAGTTGACACCAGAGCTATTTTCAAAATGACATCCTACAACCTCTTCTTCATTTTCCTTTTTCTTTTTGCTTGCAATTACATCACTCCTCTTTTTTTTCCTCCTCTCTAAATCCTCATTACAGATATTCTCAATTCTCCTTTTACGAGAAACTACACGTTTCTCTAACACAGGATACTGACCTAAATGAGGAGCATAGGTTCTTCTTAATCTATTATACTCCTTTACACAATTTGCATCAGCACTAACTTTTGAATCATCAAAGTCTATCATGAATAAACCAGATAATGTTTTCACTCGTAACAAAGCTACATAAGCCATACCTTCTTTGAACACAGTTGAACCAATGTTTACAAATGCACAATCTACAGTCAATCCTTGAGACTTGTGAATAGTTACAGCATATGCTAGAGAAAACGGAAACCTTTGTACATATAAGTCTTTCACAAGCATGAAACGAACTGTACAACGACAAATGTCTATAACTTCTTCTATCTGATCAAATTTTATTTTTAAACATTCTATTCCATCTTTTTTCTGATAATTAATAAAACCCACAACTCTTCCCATAGCTCCATTAACTAAACCTTTTTCAACATCCAAATTTCTCCTTAAAAATACTCTACAGTTCATGCAAACATATAGATTTTTTTCTAATCCAGCAGTTTTGGAAATGTTCTTCTCTAGTGAATCCAATTTATTTTTCAGTTTGCCTGTTAATGTGATAGTAATTCTTCCATCCTGAATTTTGTCCACTGCTTCCAATTTCCTGATATCTTCCTTTTTCAATTTCAAAAGCTCCTCATTGAATATTGAGCATTCACATAGAGTTGGCATTAAGCAGATGGCACTTTTCTTTTCTGCAATGTTCTTGTATATCTTCTCTGCAACTATTTCTTCCTTTGGAAATAAATTATGTCGCAACCTACTCTGTAATGCTTTTGTGCCAGCTTCAGTCAGTAGTCCAATCCTGATATCTTTCAGAATACTTCCATATTCTTCATCGTTTGCTTGCCTCATATTAGTAGTAAGTTCCTTGTACTCAAAGAAGGACCAAATATTTGCATTACCAATGCTTCCCAATGACTTCTTTGTGTCTTCATGTGTCACAGTATTAAACACTGGTTGTCCTTTAACTGGAGTAAGCTATAGAAGATCCCCAAAAACTATGACATGTTTTCCACCAAATAACACGTCATAGTCTGTCCTTAGAATTTGCTGCATTCTTAAATGCACAAAGGCAAGCATTAAGTTTGATACCATGCTCACCTCATCAATAATGAGAACTTGCATCTTCTTCAATACTCTTGAAACTTCCAAGCATGCTTCTCCAGTTAGCTTGTGGTATTGTATTTTGTTCTCATGCTCCACTGGTAACATTAGCAAACGATGTAAGGTGATTCCTTTTATGTTATATGCTGCTAACCCAGTTGGAGCAGTAACCACACAAGACAAAGTAGAATCCGTTTTTTGCTGTAGGTAGCTTCTGATGACTTTTATTAAGAAACTTTTTCCAGTTCCAGCTTGTCCGCTTACATACATCCTGATTGGATGAAATGATGTGCATGAGCACTCTTTTTTTCATGTAGTAATCCGTGATCAATTTTGTTTCTGATCTCTTCATAAATTTGTTGCTGCTCTTCATTCAGTTGTCTTTCCAAATTTGGTAAGTCTATAAATTCTTCTTGAGCTTGATTCATAGCCGTTTCCACTTCATTCATGGCTATTGCAGCTTCATTTTCAACGATTGGTTGTCCTAGGGGATCTTGTCTGAGTGTTCCTGAACTTTGGCTGTCTTGAGAACTGTCTATAGCTACTTCAGCTGCAATTGTAGTTTCCTGTTCAATTTCTTCATTTAACATTTGCACATAAGTTGTGAATGTACTGCATTGTATGCTGTCTTTGCAAGCATTAAATGAATCTTCATAGCTTTGAAATTCTCCCAGTAGTTCATCCTCTGTACGCCATGGTTTAAACAGCTGTAAAAGAGCCAAGTAGTAAAATTCCCTTTTGTCAGTAGTGTCGCAACTCAGCTTCCTGTGATTTATCAAACTCCTTTTGTTTGCTTCACCAAACATCCTTCCTCACCAATGACTTTATATTTTCCATTGTTGATGTCTTCTGCGGCTTTCCGTGAATAAATGTAGTTCTGCAGCACTTCATAGAGACACATGTTCTCCAGATGATGACTTCTCTTGGGATAATATGTGTCCAACATGTTTGATTTCAAAATATCTGTACTTTCTGGGTCATTCTCGGCCAAATATTCAATTTCTCCAACAGATTTCAGTACCCGATTTCTCATTGCTGCAAGGCCTAAACTTGCCCAAATTATTCTTCTTGATTTCGAGTAGAGACTTGCAGAAGATAACCTATCTGAACATTCATAGGATCCAATTTCTCGATGCGATAACATCTTTAAACTGAAACTGTACAGCTTCTTACTGACAGTCTTCTCGTGAGAAATCTCTTCCCACATTTCTTTCAATTCAGTTTTTTCAGATTTAGTAATGTAAGACGTTACATATCGAGCAACAGCAATGGAATTGTCAGCTACATACTGTATATCCATGTTAGCATTCCACATGGATAAAATGACTGGGTTGTAGTTATTTATATTTTTTGATTCTTCTTTTCTTTTAAGGTTGTAGGTATTCTTAGGTGATTTTCTTGTAATAGTATGTCTCACAGATGACATAAAACTGTTTACTCTTCCATTTGAAAGAACAGGTCTAGGAAATCCAAATCGACATTTAGTGTAGTATTTATCTTTGCTCTTGTATTTCCGTCGACAGTATTTTCCACACCAATGACTTTGGAAACGTAAAACTTGCTCCTTTAACTTTTTCTCTTCTGTGCTTTTTGGTATAGCACATGTTGCATATTCTTCAATGAAAGATAACACTGCTTCATCAGTATCTGTTCCAAACTTTGGGGCATCCTTGATCCACAACAGCATATGAATATGAGGAGCACCTCTTGCCTGGTACTCTTTTCTCCAAAAGAAATCCTCTACTTCTCCAAGAGGTGGATTTTTTTTATTGCAGATGAAGGACATCATAGCCTCAAATCTATGATTGAAATATCTGCAAACATTAACCGGATCCAATGAGCACAGTTCTCCTGCTGTCTTGTATTCGATGTTTTTAATGTTTGAATTTGCCTCTCGTAGAAAATCCAGTAAATCATCCCTAGCGTACTCAGCACAGCTTAGAGTAAGGAACCATGTTGGTGTTCCTAAATTTCGTAACATGCATTTTAATTCACCATGGCGTCGGTACCAATATTCATTTGTCCCACGCTGACAAGCCATCAGATTGATCAGTTGTGTTTCCAAATGATCATCTCGGTGCTGCATTTTCTCCATAAAATCCTTAGCAGACACATTTTGTAAATGTACTCCACTTTTTAAAATGTGATTTACTGCATATGATAATGCAGACAAGTCGCTTTCAAATAAAAGATGGAACAAATAAGGAATACTTTGTCGAAATCTGGTATCTTCTGCATATAGTCTTGTAGTTCGATACTCAGAAGCTGGAATCTGTTCTGGACGTTCATCGTATCGTCCTCCTTTTCCTGTAGGAAACAGCTGGGGAAAACATTGAGCTTCCAAGCTCTCCTCCCATACACTCACGGGAGTTCCTTTTGCTTTCTTCATCTGAAACAGATCAATATTGTCTCCCATAACTTCTTTTGAATGAAGAGGATGTATGCTAAAATGTTCATAAATTTCTTCTTCCTTTGACTTGTCCACTTTTTCAATTTGTCCAGTTGGTGTTTCTGTGTCTTCTTGTAAATCTTCTTCTTCTTCTTCTATATAAATTTATTCATACCATTTGTTATTCCTTTTCAAATACAAATTTGCTCTTTGTACTTTCCGTACATCTACCAGCTCCTGCCAAATCTTCTTATTCTTTGTAGGTACACCATTAACCAGAATAACTAATGGTTCAGTTTCCAAAGTATCTGCATCAATAGTTTCCATATTTTTTTTCAAATCCAAGGGCAAATACACCACTCTTCCTTTTAAACCTCTCAGTAAATCTGAAGGAGGTAATTTACCAGTTTTGGGCTCCATACGTACTATGGTCTGGAACGGATGAACACATTGAATAAGTATAGACTCATAAGTATTTAATTCAGAAAGTTCGGCAGGAATAACATCCAATTCTAAATTAATATGTACAGCTCTGGTCGGCATTCTATTTTCCTCTAACTTGTTGGAACAGTATTTACAAATACGCTGATCTTCACCCAATTCAAAACAATTTTCAAGAAATATCTATGTGGCAAAATCCTTCCACTTATAATTATCTTAATTTTCACTTTTTCTGTAGAGATCAACATTCCTGATTTGTTTTCTATAATGAGTTCTGCGGCAACAAATACAAGTAATATTTGGTCTTTCATTAGAGATTATTGCAAATTTTGTTATGTGATCATTAAATGTCTTACTTACAGAGGGTTCTACATTCTCTTCCACTTCTTCCTCATTTACTGTGTCCTTTTCTGCACTGTCTTGTTCAGGACCAAAGTAACAAAACTGAATTTCATCAGAAACCTTCTCTACATCTGATACCGATCCACGGAACAGAGCCCTATTCAATTCATCTAACTTTATTGCTGGACTTTTAGCAAAATACAACCGTCTCACAAACTTTCTCATTTCAGTATGATGAACAGCCAGCATCCTAAAATGATGAAAAACACTTTTACACACTTTTCTAGATAGACAAGCCAGAGAATGACCTTGCAAACCAGTATTCTCTCTCACTCTGCATGGATCTAGACTTTGAAGCACCTTAATCTTCTGTTTTACACTTTTTTTACTATATTCTCTTAGAAACTCACGAAATTTATCAATAGATTCCTGACGCACAGTGCAAATACTACTACAATTCCAAGTGTACACTGGGGCTTTAGGACGTCTCCCCATAGCCTCATCCGCCATCACTTGTACCTCATCTCTTGGAACCATTTTCTCCTTCTCCATTATACAACCATTTTTCACTTCATAAGCACGACCTCTGGTGTCGACTGCATGCAGCAAACTATTACTTTGAAAATAACTCTCTTCATTAAAAAAAGGTTCACTACTTGAACTATGCATCCATTCTCCTAAAAACACTTTACAAAAGTTTGTTCTTTTCACTACTCTTTTCCTTTTGCTTTGTGATTTCAGTACATTAACCATTTTATCTAATGTACGCATCCTATTCAAAATTAAAATGAATAGTTTCCTTTTTAATTCTAATGCCTTAGCTGCAATGGCTTCAATTTCTTTTTTTCTCTTATAAAATTTAGACTTTTGCTTATATTTCTTCACATCCTTTATCAAATTGGACATAACTCTTCTCTGAAACATTTTTCTACGTATCTCTTTAAATGCTGTTTTTCTGTTTAAGTTAATCTTTATTGTTTCTGAAGGTATATTTGCATTAACTAAATGCTCAATTTTTTCCTGTTGTTTTTTATTTAAAACATTCTTTCCAGTAGAGACATTTTGTACATTTTTCGTTTTTTTGAAGATGTTCTTTAAAAAATCTTTTGTCTGCTTACCAGAAGACTTTCTCTTTTTCCCAACATGAGCATCTCCAACTAACTTAGGTCCTCCAGTTGTCTTCAAATAAAGGGGCATATCAACAAGGGCTTTATCTCTGCTTTTTTGGCTTTAAAAGCCAAAAAAGCAGAGATAAAACTAGCACCCTATCAACAACAGGGTGCGAACACGCAAATTTGCATGTTAGCACCCTTTTACTCTACGCTTCCCCTTGCATCTCTAATGAGATGCAAAGGGGGCGTTCCAGAGTAAAATAATAGGAGAAATGTCGCTAAGCGACATTTCTCCTATTATCAAGAATGTCGCTAACCCTGTTAGAGACAAAAAAAGCAGCGCTAACCGCGGTTAACGCTGCTTTTTTATGTCTGCTAATTTTCAGACTTAGCCATGATATCCTATGGAAGGAGGATATCATGGCTAAGTTTGCCTGTCCCTATCAACAAGGGTAACGTGTGATTATCGCTGGGTTTCCAGCGATAATCTCACGTTAGCCTGTTAGCGTGTAGATTTTTATCGCTATTGAGATAAGCGTTGCTAATAGCACGCTATCTCAGCGATACAAATTCACGCTAGCCGGCGATAATTATCCTCACGCTAAGAGCGCTGAGCGATAATTATCGCCGGTTGTTGTTGATATGCCCCATAGTTTTTTTTTGTGGTTTTTCCTCAGTCTGGATTTTGTAGGCATCTTAAATTTTGTTCACTGCTCTTCAGCAATACCTGAAAAAAACTAAAAAAAAATTCCTTTATTTTATTTAAATATATTACTACATTTTTTATGATCTTTTCAAATCTTAAAATACTAAGTACCCCTTTCCTACAAGTGAAAATCACAATAACACCTTCACAAATTAAATATCTAAAAACAATTCCTGTGTGCACACAGAGTCATGGTTTGAAATTAGGCAGAAAACGAAATTTCTTTGCCAATTGGAAAGCACACTTCCTACTGCTTTTTTGGCAAGTGATAAGTACTTTTACAGTCTGACACATTTTGAATCCACTTTTCAGATTCTGAAAAAAGCACATGTCCAAACTGCTTTTTGAGACCAGCAACATCTGTAACCTGGGTGACTGACTACACTCCAGCAAGGGCAACCAGCCTTAGTGATGCTGCATGTATTTGCATTACTGACTGCAACCTCAAACCCCACTCAGTTGTGAATACTGTGCATGATTTCACAGGATAAGCAGCTGGGTGTGTGCGAAGAGTCTGCTTCTGCAGAAACAATAGCTCCCCCTTTCCATCTAATGCAAATGTAAAACTACCAGAGTAATACACAATAAATCTCTGTCTATAATTCCTCTTTGTACACAGAGTCATGGTTTGAAAATAAGGAAGAAAACGAAATTTCTTTGCCAATTTGAAAGCACACTTACTACTCTTTTTTTTGGCAAGTGATAAGTACTTTACAGTCTGACACATTTTGAATCCACTTTTCAGATTCTTAAAAAAGCACATGTCCAAACAGCTTTTTGAGACCAGCAACATGTGTAACCTGGGTGACTGACTACACTCCAGCAAGGGCAACCAGCCTTAGTGATGCTGAATGTATTTGCATTACTGACTGCAACCTCAAACCCCACTCGGTTGTGAATACTGTGCATGATTCCACAGGATAAGCAGCTGGCTGTGTGCTAAGAGTCTGCTTCTGCAGAAAAAAATAGCTCCCCATTTCCATCTAATGCAAATGTAAAATTACCAGAGCAATACGCAATAAATCTCTGTCTGTAATTCCTCTTTGCACACAGAGTCATGTTTTCATATTAGTCAGAAAACGAAATTTCTTTGCCAATTTGAAAGCACACTTACTACTCTTTTTTTTGCAAGTGATAAGTACTTTTACAGTCTGACACATTTTGAATCCACTTTTCAGATTCTTAAAAAAGCACATGTCCAAACAGCTTTTTCAGACCAGAAACATGTGTAACCTGGGTGACTGACTACACTCCAGCAAGGGCAACCAGCCTTAGTGATGCTGAATGTATTTGCATTACTGACTGCAACCTCAAACCCCACTCGGTTGTGAATACTGTGCATGATTCCACAGGATAAGCAGCTGGGTGTGTGCTAAGATTCTGCTTCTGCAGAAAAATAGCTCCCCCTTTCCTACTAATGCAACTGTAAAATTACCAGAGTAATACGCAATAAATCTCTGTCTATAATTCCTCTTTGCACACAGTCATGTTTTCATATTAGTCAGAAAACGAAATTTCTTTGCCAATTTGAAAGCACACTTACTACTCTTTTTTTTTGCAAGTGATAAGTACTTTTACAGTCTGACACATTTTGAATCCACTTTTCAGATTCTTAAAAAAGCACATCTCCAAACAGCTTTTTGAGACCAGCAACATGTGTAACCTGGGTGACTGACTACACTCCAGCAAGGGCAACCAGCCTTAGTGATGCTGAAAGTATTTGCATTACTGACTGCAACCTCAAACCCCACTCGGTTGTGAATACTGTGCATGATTCCACAGGATAAGCAGCTGGGTGTGTGCTAAGAGTCTGCTTCTGCATAAAAAAATAGCTCCCCCTTTCCATCTAATGCAAATGTAAAATCACCAGAGCAATACGCAATAAATCTCTGTCTATAATTCCTCTTTGCACACAGAGTCATGGTTTCATATTAGTCAGAAAACGAAATTTCTTTGCCAATTTGAAAGCACACTTACTACTCTTTTTTTTTGCAAGTGATAAGTACTTTTACAGTCTGACACATTTCGAATCCACTTCTCAGATTCTTAAAAAAGCACATGTCCAAACAGCTTTTTCAGACCAGAAACATGTGTAACCTGGGTGACTGACTACACTCCAGCAAGGGCAACCAGCCTTAGTGATGCTGAATGTATTTGCATTACTGACTGCAACCTCAAACCCCACTCGGTTGTGAATACTGTGCATGATTCCACAGGATAAGCAGCTGGGTGTGTGCTAAGATTCTGCTTCTGCAGAAAAATAGCTCCCCCTTTCCTACTAATGCAACTGTAAAATTACCAGATTAATACGCAATAAATCTCTGTCTATAATTCCTCTTTGCACACAGAGTCATGTTTTCATATTAGTCAGAAAACGAAATTTCTTTGCCAATTTGAAAGCACACTTACTACTCTTTTTTTTGCAAGTGATAAGTACTTTTACAGTCTGACACATTTCTAATCCACTTTTCAGATTCTTAAAAAGGCACATGTCCAAACAGCTTTTTGAGACCAGGAACATGTGTAACCTGGGTGACTGACTACACTCCAGCAAGGGCAACCAGCCTTAGTGATGCTGAATGTATTTGCATTTCTGACTGCAACCTCAAACCCCACTCGGTTGTGAATACTGTGCATGATTCCACAGGATAAGCAGCTGGGTGTGTGCTAAGAGTCTGCTTCTGCATAAAAAAATAGCTCCCCCTTTCCATCTAATGCAAATGTAAAATCACCAGAGCAATACGCAATACATCTCTGTCTATAATTCCTCTTTGCACACAGAGTCATGGTTTCATATTAGTCAGAAAACAAAATTTCTTTGCCAATTTGAAAGCACACTTACTACTCTTTTTTTTTGCAAGTGATAAGTACTTTTACAGTCTGACACATTTTGAATCCATTTTTCAGATTCTCAAAAAAGTAAATGTCCAAACAGCTTTTTGAGACCAGCAACATGTGTAACCTGGGTGACTGACTACACTTCAGCAAAGGCAACCAGCCTTAGTGATGCTGAATGTATTTGCATTACTGACTGCAACCTCAAACCCCACTCGGTTGTGAATACTGTGCATGATTCCACAGGATAAGCAGCTGGGTGTGTGCTAAGAGTCTGCTTCTGCATAAAAAAATAGCTCCCCCTTTCCATCTAATGCAAATGTAAAATCACCAGAGCAATAAGCAATAAATCTCTGTCTATAATTCCTCTTTGCACACAGAGTCATGGTTTCATATTAGTCAGAAAACGATATTTCTTTGCCAATTTGAAAGCACACTTACTACTCTTTTTTTTTGCAAGTGATAAGTACTTTTACAGTCTGACACATTTCTAATCCACTTTTCAGATTCTTAAAAAGGCACATGTCCAAACAGCTTTTTGAGACCAGGAACATGTGTAACCTGGGTGACTGACTACACTCCAGCAAGGGCAACCAGCCTTAGTGATGCTGAATGTATTTGCATTACTGACTGCAACCTCAAACCCCACTCGGTTGTGAATACTGTGCATGATTCCACAGGATAAGCAGCTGGGTGTGTGCTAAGAGTCTGCTTCTGCATAAAAAAATAGCTCCCCCTTTCCATCTAATGCAAATGTAAAATCACCAGAGCAATACGCAATAAATCTCTGTCTATAATTCCTCTTTGCACACAGAGTCATGGTTTCATATTAGTCAGAAAACGAAATTTCTTTGACAATTTGAAATCACACTTACTACTCTTTTTTTTGCAAGTGATAAGTACTTTTACAGTCTGACACATTTCGAATCCACTTTTCAGATTCTTAAAAAAGCACATGTCCAAACAGCTTATTCAGACCAGAAACATGTGTAACCTGGGTGACTGACTACACTCCAGCAAGGGCAACCAGCCTTAGTGATGCTGAATGTATTTGCATTACTGACTGCAACCTCAAACCCCACTCGGTTGTGAATACTGTGCATAATTCCACAGGATAAGCAGCTGGGTGTGTGCTAAGATTCTGCTTCTGCAGAAAAATAGCTCCCCCTTTCCTACTAATGCAACTGTAAAATTACCAGAGTAATACGCAATAAATCTCTGTCTATAATTCCTCTTTGCACACAGAGTCATGTTTTCATATTAGTCAGAAAACGAAATTTCTTTGCCAATTTGAAAGCACACTTACTACTCTTTTTTTTTGCAAGTGATAAGTACTTTTACAGTCTGACACATTTCTAATCCACTTTTCAGATTCTTAAAAAAGCACATGTCCAAACAGCTTTTTGAGACCAGGAACATGTGTAACCTGGGTTACTAACTACACTCCAGCAAGGGCAACCAGCCTTAGTGATGCTGAATGTATTTGCATTACTGACTGCAACCTCAAACCCCACTCGGTTGTGAATACTGTGCATGATTCCACAGGATAAGCAGCTGGGTGTGTGCTAAGAGTCTGCTTCTGCATAAAAAAATAGCTCCCCCTTTCCATCTAATGCAAATGTAAAATCACCAGAGCAATAAGCAATAAATCTCTGTCTATAATTCCTCTTTGCACACAGAGTCATGGTTTCATATTAGTCAGAAAACGATATTTCTTTGCCAATTTGAAAGCACACTTACTACTCTTTTTTTTGCAAGTGATAAGTACTTTTACAGTCTGACACATTTCTAATCCACTTTTCAGATTCTTAAAAAGGCACATGTCCAAACAGCTTTTTGAGACCAGGAACATGTGTAACCTGGGTGACTAACTACACTCCAGCAAGGGCAACCAGCCTTAGTGATGCTGAATGTATTTGCATTACTGACTGCAACCTCAAACCCCACTCGGTTGTGAATACTATGCATGATTCCACAGGATAAGCAGCTGGGTGTGTGCTAAGAGTCTGCTTCTGCAGAAAAAAATAGCTCCCCCTTTCCATCTAATGCAAATGCAAAATCACCAGAGCAATACGCAATAAATCTCTGCCTATAATTCCTCTTTGCACACAGAGTCATGGTTTCATATTAGTCAGAAAACAAAATTTCTTTGCCAATTTGAAAGCGCACTTACTACTCTTTTTTTTTGCAAGTGATAAGTACTTTTACAGTCTGACACATTTTGAATCCACTTTTCAGATTCTCAAAAAAGTAAATGTCCAAACAGCTTTTTGAGACCAGCAACATGTGTAACCTGGGTGACTGACTACACTTCAGCAAGGGCAACCAGCCTTAGTGATGCTGAATGTATTTGCATTACTGACTGGAACCTCAAACCCTAAAAGTATTCCTCATTTATACTAGTACACCTTAATTTATGGTGAAAACATAATCCATATTATTTTACATGTTCCTCACATTTAAATTTCTCCCAAAACACAAAATGATAAACACAACTTCAACAAAAGGAATTCCAATTCTATTATTCATTTCTTAATTTACCATATACATCCCCTCTCAAACTCTTAACTCACCTTTAAAATTAGTTAGTTGTGAAAGAAATGTGGCACTCAAACAGCAGATTATCAGAGCCAGGATCTCTGTTCTGTACACCTCTCTCCTCTCAGCAGAACCAGATAATGGCAATGTTTCCCTCTCTTTTTCCACACATATACATGTTAGTTTCAAATCTCAGTGCTTCCCCTTTTTTTCAAATGTAATCACACATTTCTATTGGTTGAAAACCAACCCTTTTCCAAAAGTACCCTTCCCGCAACTTGACTTCAGCCTAGTACCCTTCCCCCAACTTGACTTCTGCCTGCTACCATAGCAACTGCTCTTGAAACACTGCTGTGTAGAGTTAGGTCAGAAGTTCACCACACAATGTTTCATTTCCAAAGAGCAGGAGTGCTTGACTTTTCAAACCTAACAGCAAATCCATAGTACTGTTCTTTGGTAACACATTTTTCTGTACCAATACAAAACATGCTTCTATAAATTTACACATACAGCCTAGTTTTTAGTGTAGAATGGTATGAAACAGCCAATCAGTTATTTAAAAAAAAAAAAAAATGTATGCCTCCATTTCCAAACTGTCTTTCATTTCTTTTTACCATTCTACTGAATTACACCTCCTGAGTGCATCCAGATCTCCTTGGAAGATGTTCACAGTGTGGATTGTAGGGCACAGTTATGTCTTCTGGAGTGAAAAGTATGCAGAGAAAACAGGTATGGTGAGAGACCTTGCTTTGCCAAATGTAGACATTAAATGGATTGGTCAGAGAGGGTTAAAGTGGCACCAATTGATGCCATTGGTGAAATCCTTCATGCAAATCCAACACCCTGACCTCATAATAGTGCACTGTGGTGGCAATGACCTAGGCACTTTGACTGGGGTAGGTCTGGAAATGCTTATGAAGGACACCTTTGCACAACTGTTTTCACTTTTCCCTAAAACTGCCTTTGTGTATTCTAACATATGCCAAAGGCAAAAATGGAACTGGTCCAATCAATTTTGTCCGCAGATTGACAAAGCAAGAAAGCACGTCAACAAATCTGTTTCTGCTTTCCTCCGAGACTATGGTATGGGTTCCATTTACCACAACAACTTGCGTTACGACATGCAAGACATTTATAGAGGAGATGGTGTACACTTCACTGATGAAGGGAACAGAGTCTTCCTCTTGAACCTTAGACTCTGCGTCAGTACTTACTTGTAGGTACCACTAAAAAATCAAATCACTTCATAAACACAACGGCTCTTTTTAGAGCCCCCTAATATCTAAACACTTAAATCTGATTTTTTTTTCTTTTTTTCTTTTTTTTTTCTACCGTACGCGTACGGTAAGCTTACCGTAAGCTTACCGTATGCGTACCCCGCGATTTTTTTTTTAAATTAATAAATGTTTTTTTTGTACTTTTCTGTCCTTCTTTGACCCCCTTTCAAATGTTAGGGGGTCTGTAACTCTCTTCCTTGCCCCCTTTTCAAGTTATCACCCTTTTTTTTCTGAGTGAATCACACAAAATGGCGGCCGCCGCTTCATGGTTTCGACCGATTCGAATGTTTACTAAGATCTAACAGCCAATCAGAATCGCGCTCGCGCACGTCACCGTACGCGTACGGTAAGCTTACCGTAAGCGCACCGTAAGCTGCCACAGATATATATATTGATTTAAATGCTATTTTCTCAGGAACTACTGAACAGATTTACACCAGACCTACAAAAGGCACTTCCTTGACCTGAGGACTACCTCTCTGCCAAATTTCAAGTAACTCTGTTCAGCCGTTCGGGCTGTAGCTGTGTCTAAAGGTCCTATGGAAAAATGCATGGGAAAAATGCGTTTTGGGACCCCCCTTTTTTCTCAGCCCCCGCTTGACAAATTCCCCCGAGACTTTCAGGGTAGGAGCGGAGCGTAGCACCCCACCTATTTTGAAAATTTCGCGAGGATTCGTCGACCGGCGCCAAAGTTATTCCAAATAGAATGTTGCGGATTTCCTATGGAAACAGGGTCCTAACTATAACTACCTACTGGCGACCGCCAGTAGGTAATATATATATATTTTCGAAAATGTCGATTCCAGTTAAGGAAAGAATCCACACGAGCCCACTCGATCAGTGTAGCAGTTTTATTCTTCAACACACAGAAGAGGACGACGCGTTTCGACCACGTCCGTGGTCTTGGTCACATGACCATTGTCTCCATTTCCACAATTTATAAAGGGTGAGTTTATATATATATACATACATATCTATATATATATATATATTATCTACTGGCGGTCGCCAGTAGATAGTTATAGTTAGGACCGTGTTTCCATAGGAAATCCGCAACATTCTATTTGGAATAATTTTGGCGCCGGTTGTCGAATCCTCGCGAAATTTTCAAAATAGGTGGGGCGCTCCGCTCCGCTCCGCTCCTACCCTGAAAGTCTCGGGGGGATTCGTCAAGCGGGGGCTGAGAAAAAAGGGGGGTCCCAAAACGCGTTTTCCCCATGCAATTTTCCATAGGGACCTTTAGTCCAAGGTACAGCCCGAACGGCTGAACAGAATGACTTGATATTTGGCAAAGAGGTAGCCCTCAGGTCAGGCATGTGCCTTTTGCATATATGGTGTCAATCTGTTCAGTGGTTCCTGAGAAAATCAAAAGTAAAATCATATACATATCTGGGCGGAGCCTAACCACACATCTAATCGTGAGATCTGATTGGCTGTCAGTACTTCATCCAAGAAGTGTTGGCAGCCATCTTGGGACCAATATACATGATAGCACCTCATTAAAAAGCATTGCAGTTAATAGAAGGTTTTAAGACATTAGTTACATTATAAATCATTTCTTGATGATACCATACTCCTTTTAGGAATTGTGGTGTGTTCTAAGGTGATTTCACCATGTGAAAAAGCCTTCTGCTGTGATATCATGAACCATGTTTGAGAGAAACAGGGGTGGGGGAATCATATCGCCCGACGCCCGAATCATGTTGTTTATATTGACGGGCAAGAAGATTTATTGTCTATTTATGTCCGACGGACATGTAGACATTAATCACGTTTTAATCAGCCGCGGTCGGTAGTAGGAGTAACTGCAGGGCGGTGACGTAGGGAGGGGGAGGGGGTAGTAAACTACGGATTACGGAGGTTTTAAGGTAAGTTAACATATAAATTAATAAAACGAATTTCGTTGCGTGCACTGCATCCCCAAATGTGATGCAGTGCACGCAACGAAATTCGTTTTATTAATTTATATGTAAACTTACCTGTAAACCTCCGTAATCCATAGTTTACTACCCCCCACCCTGCCCCTCCCCCTCCCCATGTCACCGCCCTGCAGTTACTCCCACTACCGACCGCGGCTGGTTTTAATCACGTTAAAACAACAGGCTGTGGGCACTCTGGGGCTCACAGCCAATCCGAAGCTTGCAGAGAGCCTTTGGCGGCATCTGATTGGCTAGCAGCCCATGACTGGGCTCTAGGCAGTGATTGGCTGGGGGAGTGAAACGTCACTCAGCCTCTGCAAGCAGTAGTCCGTGGCCGCCACGAGGCTTGCAATAAGCATTCAGGTAAAATAAGCAGTTTTGCCCGCTTGAATTGTGTGATATTGTGACGGAGGTGCTGCGATTTTCTTTTATTTATATTTTTAGCAACCGTGCATGGGTAAATTAATTAGTACAAAAGCCTAGGCCTGGCCCGCCTCGGCGCCTCAGATGAGGACGTCAAAAAAGCGTATCGCAAGCAGGCGCGCTGCGCTACCACCGCTTCATGGGGGAAACACCCATTACAATGAATTCAGATTCACGCGCTGCCATCGCAACGCGGGTTTAACATCACGGGTCCGGAGCCTTCATACCGCAGATGGAAACAGATCTGCAGATTAATGCTTTCAAAAGAGACATCCGTTGGTGACTTGCAATTTATAACTTAAAGTCCTAATATAGAATAGTGAACTATTAACTTTCAGCCCAGAACTGCATAAACACACCGACAAATATACATTACAAAATTGATTAATGTTGCAAAGAGGGTACATTTGGCGAAAAAACGATTCTTATTATTAAAGGAAGCTCCCAACTTTGCTGTTTCTTTTTCGACTCTGCGTTTGTGCTTCTCCACACCAAGCACTCTTAAACTACTGCCTACCAGCATGGGTGACATGTGACTCCTACACTTTCAATCATTTGGCTTATGGGCAAAAAAACATTGTCGCACACGGCGCAGCCAGCACTAAAAGCTTTCGAAGCACCTGCTGCAGCGTTTCTTTCCGCCGGCAATTACCAGGCCTCACAGAAATGTGTAGGAAACTTGTGTGATGAATTACCATCCTGGAAAGAGATCCGTGTTTTGTATAGTTGAGGTTGTGACCTCAGTGAAGTTAGTGCAGAGGGTTAATATGCCTGCTGCAAAGAACATGTACGAAGTCGATTACAGAGTGCATAGGATGGGAACAGATCTGCAGATTAATGCTTTCAAAAGAGACATCCGTTGGTGACTTGCAATTTATAACTTAAAGTCCTAATATAGAATAGTGAGCTATTAACTTTCAGCCCATAACTGCGTAAACACACCGACAAATATACATTACACAATTGATTAATGTTGCAAAGAGGGTACATTTGGCGAAAAAACGATTCTTATTATTAAAGGAAGCTCCCAACTTTGCTGTTTCTTTTTCGATACAACTTACCGATTCGCAAGGAACGTAGGGATCACGTCTGGCCAGCTGCAAAAGTGAGGGGGAAATGGCAGGAGGCACACTGGCTGACACCTTTTGTATCCCACCCATACGTTTTTACAAGGGTGACGGTAAATTAGTACATTAAGTATGGTTTGAAATGTACGTATTTTGTGGGAATAAATACACAGCCAAGGGTGACGGTAAATTAGTACATTACGTATGGTTTGAAATGTACGTATTTTGTGGGAATAAATACACAGCCAAAAAAAATGGCAAAAAAGGGGAATAGAAATAAAAGAATTGCCGTCAGGGTTAAGGGGAGGGGTCGCAGGGGGGCAGGGACGTGATAATATCGCTTGACAAGTTTGCCTTTAGCATTATTATTGCGCAGCATTCAATGGTTTACTGATTTTAATAAAGCAAAAATATATTCATGTTTCTCTGTCAGCCGGAGCCCTTAGGTTTGATGTGGAACGGGGGTAGGTGGGACAAGTGGATTTTACAGGACATGTAGATCTCAGTGGCATTTTGTCCCTTGGACAACTAGATTATTTGGAAAATTCCACAGCCCTGAAATAAAAGACCGGCATTGCGCTGGAGGCCACGCCCCCTCCTTGCAGCACTCTGCAAACGCGCCCCCTGGCCAGTTGTAAGTTGAGGAATTAATTCCCCTTCAATACTGAGGGTCCCTGAGGGCCAACTAGCCCAACAGGGATCTCCAGTATGCGCCAGGGAGCTGCATTGCAGACAGGTGTTCTGAGGCCACGCCCCTTTTTACACCTCCATGCAACGCAGCTCTGTGTCGCTTACTGGAGGTACCCCGTGGGCTAGTTTGACCCTAGGGACCCTTAGGATTCAAGGGGACTTAATCTCTCAACTCAGAACGCCCACAGGCCCTGTGGCGCGTTTTTAAGTTGGGGAAATAATTCCCTTTCAATCCTGAGGGACCCTGGGGTCCAACTAGCCCACCAGGTGCTTCCAGTAAGCACCACTGCTCTGCGTTGCAGAGAGGTGGTGCAGGCCGTGCCACTTTTTACACCTCTCTGCAACGCAGCTCTGTGGCGCTTACTGGAGGTACCTAGTGGTCTAGTTGGACCCTAGGGACCTTTAGGATTCAAGGGGACTTAATCTCCCAACTTAAAACGGCTACAGGGCGTGTTTACACAGTGGGGAAGGGAGGGGACGGGGCATGAGGTGACATGTTCAAACACGCCCTGTGGTGCGTTTTAAGAGGTAGTTTTAATCCCCTGCCCTATTATATACTAGGGGCTTACAGAGGAGGTCATGCTAATCACATGTAGGTGTTTTCACTGTATTCTGAGTGTCTTTTAACATATCACTGGCTCTAGGACTGGTTAGTCAGACTCAGTTACCACCAGGATCCGTCTGAAAAAGTTGAGGGTACAGGATGATTTTGCAACAAGGCTTGTTTCTGCTCTTCTGTTTGTTCTTTCTGCACGTTATACTTCTTCCTGCACTTTTCTTCGTCTTTGAGGACTTCTATTGCTTCTTTCTGCATTTCTTTTTTTTCTTTCTGTGCGTTTTTCCTTCTTTCTTCACATGTCCTATCTCTGTAGGCATAGCTAGAAATTAGCATTTAAAAAACCTTTGAAATTCACTGAAAAAACATAGGTTTCAGGCACGTTATAGCTAGGAATTAGCATTTAAAAAACCTTAGAAATTCACTGAAAAAAGCATAGGTTTCAGGGGCGTTATAGTTAGCTGGACTTTTCACTCGTACAAAACCATAGAAATTCCCCAGTTATAGTTAGTTCAGCTAACTATAACTCGCGAGCCCGCAATGCACTGCTGATGACGTCACATATTACATCACTCATGACATGGTCAGTGACATCACTGATGACATCACTGATGACATCACGGATGACATCATCCTTGTGATAGAGTGGCAGACCTCCTCTCCCCCTAATATAACCTTTGATACACACATTCAAAAATTGAAATCAAAATTTTCAAAACAATGGACATACCAATACCAGTTACAACAACCTATTCAGTAATTGTAAGATCCACATCCACATCCACTCATTCACCAACAGTCCTATACAGTCACTCATACATGTACTCACTCATCATATGTACTCATACACCTATACATCCTGTTACACATCGCCACTCATCCATAAAGTTACTCACACACATAGTCACTCATTCTAATAAAGAATCAAACATCCGTTTACCTGCATATACAGTTATACACACACCACCACACTTATTTCTATAGAAACTTACACATACTTAGTCTTTTTAACAATCACTTATAGAAACACATACTTATTCATACAGGAACTCTTTCAATCTCTCACTCTCACATATACTCACTTATATACACCAATAGTCACATATACTAGTTTAAAACATATGTAGTTACTCATAGAGACACTATTGAGACAATCATTCACTCACTAACACACCCATGCACACACTCATCCACCCATACAGTCCTGCACACATGCTGTCTTCAACACATACAAACAGTGAGTCACTCATTCATGCACCTATGCACTACGTAATACCCCCCACTGAACCATAGAGACATCAGACACTTATACTGATACTCATAAAACCAACTAATAACCTATATAGACACTCATGTAGCTACTCACAACCCATGCAGCCACTTATACACAAAGTGAGAGACTGATACAGATATTTACATATTTAAACATTACTCACTAAGCCATGTATTCACTAAGATACACTTAATCAGTCAGTTATACAATCAATTTTTCAAAAACAAATCATCCATTTAGACACTTATATACCCATTTATTCTTCCATCGACCTTGAGATATACATATATAAAACATATGTAATTTTCAGAAAAACACACATTCACTGGATGATGTCATCAGTGATGTCATCAGTGATGTCATTTGAGATGTCATCAGTGATGTCATGAGTGATGTCACTGACCATGTCATGAGTGATGTAATATGTGACGTCATCAGCAGTGCATTGTGGGCGCGCGAGTTATAGTTAGCTGAACTAACTATAAGGGGGAATTTCTATGGTTTTGTACGAGTGAAAAGTCCAGCTAACTATAACGCCCCTGAAACCTATGGTTTTTTCAGTGAATATATATATAGGTATACATATATATATTCACTGAAAAAACCAAAGGTTTCAGGGGCGTTATAGTTAGGAATTGGCATTTAAAAAACCTTAGAAATTCACTGAAAAAACCATAGGTTTCAGGGGTGTTATAGTTAGCTGGACATTTCCCTCGTACAAAACACTAGAAATTCCCCTGTTATAGTTAGTTCAGCTAACTATAACTCGCGCCCCCGCAATGCACAGCTGATGACATCACATATTACATCACTCATGACATGGTCAGTGACATCAGTCATGACATCACTGATGACATCTCAAATGACATCACTGATGACATCACTGATGACATCATCCAGTGACTGTGTGTTTCTGTAAAGTTTAAATATATTTTATATATTTATAGTGAAAGGCCAGTGGAAGAATGAGTGGGTGAATGGATGATTTTCTAGGTGCGTAACTGACTCTATAAGTGAGTCATTAAATGTATCTTACTGCGGACTAGTGACTAAACTGTGTGAATGTCTGTATGTGTCTGTGTGTAGGTGTATAAGTGGCTGCATGGTTTTGTGAATAGCAATATGAGTGTCTATATGGGTTATTGATTGGTTGTCTGAGTATCTGTATGGGTGCCTGAGTGTTTGTGTGGGTAGGGTGTGTGTGACTCTATGCATAGATGTGTGAGTGGGTGATTCTATGGGTGCATGGTTTTAAGAGTGCATCTGTGATCAACTGTATGGTTGGGTGAGTGTATGTATGGGGATGTTAGGGATTGAATGTATATCTCAGTGGTACATGTGTGACTAACTACATATGTGAAAGGCAGTATATATGCGTGTAAGAGTATATAAGTGGGTTTATGTGAGAGTGTGTAATTGTGAGAGTGGCTGTATGGATGAGTGTGTGCTTGTATCAATGATTGTATAAGAGCGTAAGAATGTGGTACTATTTTTATAAGTAAGTGAACTTGAGTGTGTTTAACTGTATAGGTGAGTAAATTGGACTGTGTTTAATTACTTGCACGACTGACTAGGTGTGTCAGTATCTCAATGGATGATTAGCGGTCTGTGAGTGTCTATATAGGTGTATAAATGCATATAATAGTCTTGTACGGAGTGACTGTAGGTATGAGTGACTGTACAGGTGAGTGAGTGGAGGTGTATGTAGACCTAAGAGTTAATGAGTGGGTATGTAGCTGTTGGTATTGGAGTATCTATGGTTTTGAGAATGGACGTCTGAAATTTTGAGTTGGTGTATCAAAGGTTAAATTAAGGTGTGAGAAGATGCAGTAATTTATCACATGGATGATATCATCAGTGATGTCATCAGTGATGTCATTTGAGATGTCATCAGTGATGTCATGAGTGATGACACTGACCATGTCATGAGTGATGTAATATGTGACGTCATCAGCAGTGCATTGCGGGGGCGCGAGTTATAGTTAGCTGAACTAACTATAACAGGGGAATTTCTAGTGTTTTCTACGAGGGAAATGTCCAGCTAACTATAACATCCCTGAAACCTATGGTTTTTTCTGTGACTTTCTAAGGTTTTTTAAATGCCAATTCCTAACTATAACGCCCCTGAAACCTTTGGTTTTTTCAGTGAATATATATATATATATAGACTAGATGCAGTATGACACAGATATTACAGTTGGAATAGCGTCTATCCAGTTTTGGTATTTCGCAGCAAAAGAACATTACTGCAAAACATTAGAGATATAAAATATTTAGAGTAAGCAGAGATAAGCAACAGTAATCACATAAACCAAAAACCCAACAAAACAACACAAAGGTAGTACTGTTGAAACACTCGGCACCCATGTTACACACAGTACATGCTACGTTTGAGGATAATATGACCTCAAACATTGTTCTGTTCATGATTATTCTAGTAGCATAGAGCAAATCGGTCCTCTACACGAAAAATAACATTTCCTAGTATGAACTTCAGATATTTGAGCTAATTTCGATATCTAGGAATATGTCTCTAAAATACTGTATAAATAATGCAACCTGCGAGTGTAAACAAAAACATGATTCCATAGTAGTAACTGGTGGTATCTCCCAAATTAAGGGTTGGGTTTGTTATTACCTTTAAGCCTGGATGCCCAATGAGCCGCAGATGCTAGTAATTCCTGGGCAATGGCTCAAAATCCCGGTGGGGAAACAGATCTTGTACAGAAAAGATTGAACATGGTGTTTGTCTCCTACGGGAGCATGGTCAGGGGGTCCCTAAGGGTCGATGAGGTTTAAGGGAGTTATGTTATGTTAATTTTAATTTATAAGGCGCAACAGCTACCTAAAAAGGGTTTCCCGGTGCCAGCCTGAAAGGAGCAGAAAGGAAGGGAGAGATTATTGGTTAAACAGCCAAGTTTTTAAGCATTTACAGAAGTTTTCATAAATAGTTTCATTGTGGAGCGACGCTGGGAGAGAGTTCCATAAGGAGGGGACCAAGCAGGCAAAAGATCGACCACCCATGCATGACCGTCTAATTCTAGGAACAGAGAATTTTGCCTGGGTGACAGAATGGAGCGGACATGAAGGCAAGTAAGGGTGAACCAGAGCCCGCAGGTAATGGGGGGCCACTCCAGATTTGATTTTAAACATGTAGCTCAGGTCTTTGAACTTAATTCGGTTCTCTACCCTGAGCCAATGAAGGTCACGCAGAGAGCCAGAAATAGAGGCAGCTCTGGGAACCTGACAAATCAGTCTGACGGTGGAGTTCTGAACCACCTGCAGCTTGCGTATCACATCCTTATTAGCCTCCAGATAAAGACTATTGCCCTAATCCAGTCTAGAGGTGACAAGAGCCTGGACTACAGTTCTCTGGGTGGGACTAGGCAGCATCCAGATAATCTTTTTAGGCCATTTCAGTATGGTAAAGCAAGTTGCAGCCACCTTCACGACTTGCTCTCTCATAGATGATAAATCATTGATGATGAAGCCTAGATTGCGAACTTGGCGGGAAGGTTGAGGAAGAACACCCATTTCAGAAGGGCAATGTCGGGGGCCACAAAGATCCTTATTCTTCCCCAGGATCAGGACCTCAGTTTTCTCGCCATTGAGAGAATTTGCCAGCATCCATGATGCAATTTTACTCAACCCCAATTGGAGAGCAGATGTCTCAGACAACATCTCTGCAGAAAGAGAGAAGATCATCTGGGTGTCGTCCGCATAGGAAAACAGGGACAACCCAGCCTCTTCTGCAATGTTAGCTAGAGGTCTAACATACTCATTAAATAATAAAGGGCTAAGAATGGAGCCCTGGGGTACCCCATAGGGGGAACAATGAATATCAGAGCTGGCTGTTTGGAAGAAGACCTGGAACGTCCGATCAGTGAGAAAAGAAATAAGCCAGTTTATTGCCGGCCCTGTAACACCCAAGGATTGTAAGTCTTCCACTAACATGGAGTGAAACACCGTGCCAAAAGCTGCGCTTAAATCAAGTAGTATGAGGGCCACCATGTCTCCAGAATCTAAATGATGTCGCAGCCTTTCCGTGACTCCAAGGAGTGTTGTTTTGGTTGAGAAGCCGGCTCTAAAGCCCGACTGAGATGAGTGTAAAAACTTCTGGGACTCGACAAAATGATATAACTGTGAATTAATGTGCCTTTCTCAAATCTTTGAGAAGGCCGGGAGCTATGAAATAGACTGGTAGTTAGAAGGCTGCAAAGGATCAGCATTGGCCTTCATCAGTAGAGGCAGCACCATTGTGTGTTTCCACTCTGGGGTAACTGTTGCTTCCTCTGAGGAGGCATTCAAAAGTTTAATGATTGTCATGAGTGAGGACGTCTCAAGCTGCTGAAGCACCGAGATCGGAAGAGGATCACAGGGTGAGCCAGATTTAATACTAAAAAGCCGCTTGAAGGAGCTCATATCTAGTAGGGACCAAGTTTCCAGTTTATTCATGGATTCAAAACCCCCCTTGTCTCGGTAAGGGATGGCTCTGGCTGCAAGAGGAGATGTAGATGTTTGCTTAAGGGGATTACCAGGTTTCATGCCCTTCATTTTGGAATATATTTTCTCCACTTTATGGAGAAAGAATTTAGCCAGGTCTTTGCATTGCTGACCATTTAGGGAAGGGGGCATTGATTGGGTTTCAGAGCCATAAAGCTCTTTGACCATTTTAAATAATGTCTTGGAACAATACAATGCGCTAGAAATGGTTGAAGAGACATATTCAGCGCGAGCTGACTTACAGAGAGTATGGTATGCTCTTTTTGCCCTTTTATATGCAAGTTTGGTATCGGATGCATAGTTACTCCTCCAGCGTCTTACTAAAAAGTTGCATTTTGTTTTCTCCATTTTTAAAGTCTCGGTGAACCAAGGTGCAAGGGGGCGGTGGTTGTTCACCTTCTTAATGGAGGGAGGGAGACAGGTGTCAATGACATGTAGAGCCACTTTTGGACGACACCCGAAAGAGGAACCGACATTTGTTTGGAAATAGGAGCATTGGAAGACAAAATCTAGTTTTCCTCAGTTTCTAATGGGTTTTTCTAATGTTAGGTACAGCTGCAGGTGAATTCCCTAAGACCTCAAGATGGAACATGATCACAAAATGATCTGACCAGCATAAGGGAGGAGATGGTGAGCATTGAATGTTGGGAAAATTGGTGAAAATAGGGTTCAGTAGGTGGCTGGCCACATGAGTGGGACTGGAGTTGCAGAGCAATATTCAAGGCTGCCAGACCGTAAAAAAAGGTAGTGCTGTGCACACATGAAGAATCATCCAAGTATAAGTTAACGTCGCCCGGAATTGAGAAATTAGCGGCATTTATAAGGAAAGGGGTTAATAGATCAGGAAAGAATGAAGCCCATGGACCAGATGGCCCAGGGGGGCGATACACTAGTATACCAGAAAAGGTGAACTTAGAAGTCAGGGCAAGCTTAACTAAAGCTGCCTCACAGCTCGTAAATGGCAGATCTTCAAATTTGCACAGGTAAGACTTCTTATAAATTATAGCAATGCTACAACCCCCAAAACAATTGTCAAAGATGGGAACTGTGATTGTCATGCAGAGCCATCACTTATCTGCAAATGCCTTTGGATATTGAACGGTCCCACTGCAATCTCTAAGAATGAGGGTGAAATCTTATGTGCATTTTGTGACACATCTCTAGCCTAATTGGGTTTATTGGGGACCTCCACAAGGGCGAGGTCAGCAGCAGCAGTATGGTCAGATTGCTTAGCATCAGCAGTTTATTAGGCGTATTCCTCTCCCTAAGGAAATAGTCAACACACATATTTAGAATGCACTGCATCTGAAGAAACAAAGATTTTTGTTGAAAGAGGTCTTCATTTTCTGGCGAATGACTCCAGTTGGCATGCTCAGTCCTTTCCAGTTGGGCAGCAGCACACGTTCATTCAATGTTGGTGCATCATCACAATTCATGAATTCAACCTGTGAGAGTGGAGCCAATAATCCCTCCTTAGGAGAAGATGTTGAATACAGCAGATCATAAATACTTTAGTCTTCACACTGCTAAATGGTGGAGACTTCTTTGCAAAAAGAATGCAGAGTTGGGTACTACAAAAAGTCAACTGTAAGTATATGAAAACGATTCATCCAACCCTAAATCTGCACTAAATGATCAGTATGTTCCTGCATCCAGACCATCTGTACTCTTGTTGAGTGATTATTGCACAGTAATGTGAGCAATTGTCAGCTGCTGCACTTTGTTTTAGTTAGAAAAAGAACTCTGACACATCTGTAGCACCCACAAATAACCCTCATAACTAGACTTAATCTCTTCCTTTGCTTGCCCCAGTGTTTCCCACCTCTTCACCTACTGTTGTTTTTCTAAACTGCACATCCCTACCACTCACCTTCACAATGGTTGTCCAGCCAAAACAGTCTATAAAAAAGTAAGCCAAGAGGACTAATTTCCCATCATACATTTGCACTGGAAGGGAAATCACTGTATTTCCTTGATCACTGTTACAATAAACACACCATAAAGATTGTAATACCAAACTATTGTGTCAAAAATATCGATCACAAAAATATTGTTTTCTCTATACATATAATGAATGGTAAGTACAAAAATACTGAAAAAAATATTGATTTACAATAATATCGAAAAATATAAAGAAATATCGTTTTTTGTGTATCATATCTGTAGTTTAAATAAATAAAACTCAACTATTTGAACATATACCGTTAATATAATGTAAATCAAATATGTTTAAAAATAATTTCTAAATATATAAATATTTACTAAATTTAACCTACATACACACACATATATATGAAAGTGTGTATTTTTAAATACACATATATATTTTAAAACTTTTTTTAAAATATAAATTTTTACTTAAATTATATTCCTATAATGATTTTTAAATTATCAATAGAACATGTATATATATATATATATATATATATATATATATATATATATATATATATATACACACACATTAAAAAATAAAAAATACAACACATAAACTGCAACAAAAATTTTAAATATTTGGAGAAAGCACAAAGAATCCAAACGACAAAACAAAAGAGCCCATGGGAAGCAAATCAAGAGGCTCAAAGAACAAGAAGTAATGGATCCGGACATGGTAAATAATACAATAATAAATCTGAGTAATCGTGATTTACCTTACTTAGAGAAAAAAAATTATGTCTAGGACTGACTTTTTGTCCCACTGAGATCTTCAACTATGCCGACACACGTGTCGACATATATAAGTTCGTTAGAAAATCCAAACTTAAAAAGTGGCATTATCGATACAAACGAGATGATACTCAAACCATTCAGAGAATTAGTCCTGTAGACTATCAATTTTCTAATCTCACTGTGGAAGATGCAAACATTCTATATGACATTCAAGATCTAGCCATGGGGGACAACTTTGCCAATGCAACATCTAGCGAAATACACGAACTTGACATTCCCACGGACTCAAGTGCGGCTACTAACTTTAAACCTCGCTCTGTTTTTTACCCCAATCTCCCCCACGATAATATAGACACATTCCATGAGGTGGTTACACAAGCATTGATCAAATTGAAACATCAAAAAAACAAAAGAGTCACCTTCAATCTATCTTTCAGCAAAAGAAATTATTACAATCATTAGCAGAGGACACTGACATTATTATTCGCCCTGCTGACAAAGGAGGAAATATTGTTCTTTGGGACAAACAAATGTATATTACTGAGGCATCTAAACAACTAAACGATCGTAAGTTTTAAATGAAAACTAATTTGGATCTGTATAATGCAAGTATTCTTGAGATTTGGGATAAACTTAAGGAATGGGAACAAAAGTGCTATATATCCTGGGAGGAATATTGTTTCTTAAAACGTGATTACCCCAAGTTATCCATATTGTATCTTTTACCCAAAATCCACAAAAACCCCATTATACCACCTGGGAGACCTATAGTATCATCTATTGGTAGTGCTTTAGAGAATGTCTCTAAATATGTGGATCACTTTCTCCAAGAATATGTCGTATTACTCCCATCCTATGTAAAAGACACTAAAGACTTTTTAACTAAACTGGAATATGTGCGATGGGAGAACACTGTTCTGATGATCACTTTAGATGTTAGTTCCCTCTACACTATTATTGACCATAGACAAGGTATTGAAGCATGTCACCATTTCTTGAAAAAGAGACCAATCGAATTTCTTGAACATACCAATATGCTTTTGGAGATGATGTATCTGTGCCTTACTAATAACATTTTTATGTTTAATGGCACTATCTACAAGCAGGTCCTCGGTACTGCCATGGGGACCTGCTTTGCTCCAAATTTTGCGAACCTTTTTCTCGGTAAATGGGAAGAAGACATAAGAAATGACATCTCTTTAACCTCATCATTTAGCAAAGTCAAACTCTGGCTGCGCTATATTGATGATTTGTTCCTCATCTGGTCAGACACAGAGGAAGAAGCTAGTAGATTCATCGACAAACTCAACAGTAACCATCACAATATTTCCCTCACTAGCAGCATGAGTAAAGAAAAAATAGAATTTCTTGATCTATTAATAACACCTCAAGGTAGATATTTACAGACAAGCCTTTTTAGAAAAACAACAGCAGGCAACACTCTTCTCCACGCTCTCAGCAGTCACCTGGATACACTCAAGTGGAGTATCCCCTATGGTGAGCTGTTGAGAGCGAGGAGAAATTGTAGCACTACAGCAGCATTTGATATCGAAAAGGATATCATGATCAAAAGATTTAAAGAGAGAGGTTATCCTTCATGGGTTTTGCAAAAAGCTTTGAATAGAGTAAACCAAGTTGATCGCAAACAAACGTTGAGTGAAAAAATAGAACCTACCATAACCAACAAACAAGAGGAGAGTAGAATCATCCTCACATTCAACGGTAATTCATCTCAGATACAAAAAATACTGGCTGATAAATGGGATATACTTACCAGTGATCCCATTATTGGGGAAACTTTTTCCCATAGACCCAGAATCACATACAGAAAAGGCAGGAGTCTGAGAGACATGCTTACTCAAAATGATATAACCCCCAAACAGTCTAGTAGTCAACATAATCTAAAAGGTTTCTACCCTTGCGGACACTGTAAGGCGTGTCGCAATAGTCACATGACTCAACATTTTAAGATTCCAGGACAAACCCTACCAAAAAATCTCTCTCAGTTTCTAACCTGCAGCACTCCGTATTATGTGTATGTCTTGACCTGTCCATGCAATATGTGGTACGTGGGTAGCACCACATTTATGGCCAAAAAAAGAGTATTAGAGCACATGCGTGCTATAAATAAAAAAGATACCCACTATCCCATTGCCAGACACTTTGAAACTTTTCATCTTTCCAATAGCTCTCTTTTGGGTTATTTTGTGATTGAGCAAGTGCACTCAGGCCCCAGAGGGGGCAACCGGGTATTACAACTTTGCAAACGCGAATCTAAATGGATAATTGAATTGGAAACTAAATATCCTAAGGGCCACAACCTGGACGAAGAATTGAGTACACATTTACGTAATGAATAATTGAATAGTTTACGTGTATATCTGTATCTTGTTATAATATGATATGTTTTTAGTATATGAAAACATTGTGCTGTGAAAAGTGAGTTTTATATCTTTTTAATCATCACTTGATTTTTTCATTTTTTCCTTTATTCACAGGAAGAAAGGAAGGGACGCACCGTTTGCGGACTGTCTCATCCGTTCCGGCCTCCCTACCCTTTTCTTCCTTGGCCTGTGGGTCCACGGCAGCTAAGTCTGTTTTTCTTCTTATTCTTTCATTATTCTTTTTCACTTTGGACACTGTTTAGTTAACTAAGGTCTTGACAGGATAATAACGGACTGAGTATTGACACCACTATGGTGCTACAGTAACACACTTAATGTTCCTGATCAACAAATGTATACACAATTTGATCCAGTAGTGTCATGTATGACACTAAAAAGCTTCAAAGCATTGTATTATGTTTAACACTATGAGTTTATTGTACATACCATTGTGTGAATCATATAATCATGGTTTTAGCCACTATATAGGCTGATATAGATTAATTGGTCTTTTTACACCGTCCACAAATGATTGTCATTGAACTAATTACAATGCACAGCCAATCATGGTTTTTTGTATCAACATTATGAACTCACATAGACACCACTATGGTATGACCAATATCAGATTGGTTCTACACATGCTAGAATTATTCTGTGCATACTTATGCTTGATATTATGAGATTGATGCTATGTATCATTGTGGTTGTTTACAGCGACAGATAAACCATGTAATTCAGTTTTACGCTACTAGTACAGCTTATACACATAAAGGTTTTCAAGCCATTAAGAAATGGCCGCCGCTGTTGCATTATCAAACAAAGTCCGTTTTCAATGTCTTTTCCTATGTAAGACCTCGTTATACTATCATGCACTGTGTGAACAAGACAGCGAGTCTGTCGAAACGCGTTACAGTTGCTGAATAAATCTATTTGGGTTGCATTTCGAGAGTGCGTCTTCCTTGAGGATTGTCAAGTGTGGATTTAGAAAGTCCGGGAGGCCTGCCTGGCGTGATGCACCACCTGTCTACGGGACACAAACTCCGGCAAAAAGGTTGTTTTTCGTGTGGATATATATATATATATATATACACACACATTAAAAAATAAAAAATACAACACATAAACTGCAACAAAAATTTTAAATATTTACAAATTAGTTGTACATGAAAAGTAAACAATATAAAAAAAATTATCTAAAAATATCTTTAAAATGTCATACATTTATATATATATATACATTTGAAATTAAATACACAAACACTAAACAATATTATATATTTAAGCAAAGTTAAACATAATTAATTCTATAAATAATCAATATACTATTCCCACTCCAATGTTTACAACAGTAGAAAAAGCGTTAAACTTAGGAGGGGTAAACTCCACTCTGAGCCACAGTAGCGAAAGCATTGGAGTCAGGAGGAGTATAATTTACCATTCCCACTCCAGTCAGTGCGAACAGTAAGGAAAGCATTGGACTTAGGAGGGGTAAAAAATTCATTTTTCCACTGCACTCTGTGCCACAGTAGGGAAAGTGTTGGACTCAGGAGGGGTCAAATGTACGATTCCCAACCCAGTCTGTTCAACAGTAAGGAAAGTATTGGACTCAGGAGGGTAACAATTACTATTCCCACTCCAGTCGGTGCAATGGTAGGGAAAGTGTTGGATTATGGAGGGGAACATTTAGTATTTCCACTCCAGTCTGTGCACAGAAAAAAGAAAGTTTTGAACTCAGGAGGGGTTACATTTACTATTTCCTCTCCAGTCTGTGCAACATTTGGGAAAGCATTGGACTCAGGAGGGGTACAATTTACTATTCACACTCCAGTTGATGCAACAGTAGGGAAAGTGTTGGACTGAACAGTAGAAGGAGAGTACTTCACTTCAAACAAATAACATATTTTAACAACTTTATTAACAACATAAAATATGAATACTTACATTTAAAAATGATATGTCTAAATATTAACAAAAATTACATAATTATTACAATGTTAATATGTATCATCAATTAAAACAAATAATATTATTGTAATGAAAATACCACACTATGGGCCTCATTTTTATGTTGGTGGAACCGCCACCTACAGGCCGTCAGTGGCAGTCCCACCAACATCCAGTACTTCGGTCCAATCAACGCATTATGATGTGGATGGTGGAATGCAGTGATCTGGGGTACAGACCACGGCCTCTGACAGGCTCAAGGAGCCCATCAAGGTGATGGTCGGACACTAATCCCTACAATGGAGGCGGTGCCTGCGCAGGCACCGGGGAAGGGATAAAGATATCCATTTCCCACAGCTTTTTCATGGTGGTCGCACCTCCATGAAAAGGCTGTTGGAAAGGGTCTTAGGGGCCCCAAGCAGGGCCCCCGTCATCCGTGGGCCACTGCTAAGTGGCCAGGAGAGGACATGTTTGAAAAGGCACTTTTAAACACCCTTGCACAGTGTGCCAGGCACAACATGGTGCCTTGCACACAGTGCATGGCTGTTTGAAAAGTGCCTTTTTCTACTACTGCTTGAACAATTTACATATTCAATTATCAATTAAATAATTCATAATAATCAAAAATGTATGATTAATTTATTATAATTTATTGGCTTCCAACGCTATGCCCCTACAACCCCCACAACCCGCACCTAAAACTGAGGGCCTGATTACGAGTTTGGCATTGATGGTCCCGCCATCAGGGTGGTGTTGGATTTGGTTGACCACCTAGCTGGTAGTCCACCCGCCAAATTAGGATGTTGGCGGGTTGCTGGAGGGAAGACCGCTTGAGAACCGCCAAAGCTGGCAGCCATTTGCAGACCACTGCTACGGTGGCAGCGGGAAAGCAGCTGTCGGAGGGTGGTACAGATAAGGTTACCACCATATGGATAATGAGTTGCCTCTCCGTCGAGCTGACTGTTGCGACGAAATCATAAGAAATGAAGTGCAAACTCACTTGTTTCCTTTTTTCCCTTCAGTTTTCCACATGCATTTCTACAATAGAAAGAAAAGTCAATTGACAATTAATATCGTTGATTATAGCCTTTTATTTTTATGCATGGTATTCACAGCTTATCCTGCATTCCTTCATACTCAGCGCTTGTTGCCAGCCAACACATGTTTCACCCCTTACAATGACAATGCGGCCGGGGCTTCCTCAAGGCTGAAAATCCAATTTTAAAACTTAGTTTAATAAATGATTCTTATTTAGTTTTTTTATTTACTTTTTATGCCACACCTTTACGGATACTACACTGTGATATGCCTGGTACCCAGTATTAGGGTAGATCTGTAGAAGATGTTTAACCGGGTTCCTTAGCAATTCCAGGAAGTCCTTTCTCAATTTTTGATCAAGCTCACTAATTTAAGAATATTTTAATCCTACGCCATTTGTTATCTATTTAATATAGTAAAACAATGTTCATACTGGACCATATAAAATGTATTGGAAAATCTCCTTTATTTATTTGTGAATGATCTTTGTTGTATTAAAAAGCCCTACGTCATTTGGTTCAGTCATATCCTATGGTTATGAGACTTTCTGAGTAGTTTTTATGTGTGCCTAAGTGGCTGTGTATCCCCGGTGTGTTACAGAAGCCCCTATGGCAGTGTTATTGATCCTTTAGATAAGATCACTGTTACATGTACAATCATAATCCTCTTATTTACATTTGAGTAATATACATCTCAAAATCCTAGACAGATTAGGTGACATTGTTCAGGTTCATACTATTAGTCATCTGCTCTGTATCCCCCATTAGACAAGCATCATTTAAAGTTGAAAATGAGGAAGAAGGTGATATAGAAAGAACAGGGTAAGATACAGAATACTTCAACATCTTTATTCAGTCCATTGTTTACCATATTGTTTTTAAAATCAATCTGCTTTCTCTTTTCTGTAGAGTCATTTCCAGGTCTACTCTTTGTGGATTTTGGTTTCTCAATCCTGTAAAAAGAGAAGTTGTTTTGGTGTGGATGGTGTCTTTCAAAGATGTCAACAAGAGGCAGCTTTAGGTCTGACTTCTGTGTATTACAGTAATGATCCTGGATCCGGTATTTCAAAAATCTAATTCTGTTGCCTATGTAATTTTTTCCACAAGGGCAAAGTATGTTGTAAATGAAATATGTGCTTTCACAGTTGACCCATTGTCGAATAGGAGGTTTCTGATTATTTATAGTGCAGATCTTGTTCTTTATTTTCCCTAACTTGCAAATCAAACAATTTCTGCAGGTGTAGAAACCAGTAGGTTTAGGATTGAAAGCCTTCGGTTTCAATCTTTTTTGTTCAAAGAAAGAACAACAAAGCTTTCGTTCCAAATAAGATACTCTTTAAAACTAATTTGTGGGAAATTTTTAATTCCTTCCTGTAGTTGTGTGTTATGTAAGAGTAGCTGCTCGTGTTTCCTCAACACCTTTCTGAAATGGTTTTGACCATTATGTCAATTTGTAATGAATTGTATGATTGATTGTGCAGATTTGGCTTTGAAAGTTTCTATAAAGAGTTGGTTGCTGTCCACCTGTCCAATTTCTTGTTGTGCCATATACAATGTTTTTCTATTCACCCCTATAAAGATGTAGGCATATGGGGAGCAAATTTGGCCCCCTCTGGAATTTCTGGATTTGGGCTTACAAAATAACTTCTTCTCATTTAATTGTTCTCTGTTCCTACAAACCCAAGGTACCGCAACAAGGCCAAATTTGCTCCCCCATATGCCTGTATCTTTATGGGGGAAATGGGAAAACATGGGATATGGCATGAAAAGTATGAGAGATTCAGTAACAACATCATCTTATGGAACAGATTTATTGATGACATTCTGATGATTTGGCAAGGCCCACAGAATAGTCAAAAGGATATATGTCTGAACTTCATCCAAACAAATCGGGAATGCAAGTAATATCCTCCGTTTCTAAAAGGAAGTACAGTTCCTAGACTTAACACTCTTCATTGAAAACAATAAACATTCACCGGAGGCCCCATTTATAGATCCTGGTCCTAAAATAAATTTAAAACATAAAATGGCTTCTGTCGCCATGAATGTTAAATTAACCACTCTAAGATGGCTCAGGATTATAGGCCACGGTGCTGAAGTCCTAGCCTAGATTCGACAAACATGGATATTGAGAAAGGGCTTCTCCATCACATCACTCACTTAAAAATGGTGCTCATGCAGAATGCCGATACAGCACTGAAGAAGGAACTGGGCGCGAGCTATCCAAGACCACAGTGATATTATGCGATGACTTCACTACACAGAAGCCAGGTAGACCTTGTCTCCAGAGAAGGAGCCCACATGCTGTAGGAATAATTTTCCCTCGCAATACTTATGCACTTAACAGCAGCATAATAGAAGCTTACTGTGAAGAGACAATCCGCTATCAATGATCTCTTGTCAAGCATGGACAGAAAGGGCAATGTTTAGTGTAGTAGAAGAGCTCATGAGAAATGTTCCAGCCACCACACCAGTAGGAGAGTAACTGGAGAAACCTGCTATCATAAACGTTCTATATTCCACATTGACTTTCTAGACAACAAGCGTTGGCAGATACTACACTTCTTCCCCTCTTATTTTTTTTAAAACATTTTTTTCCTCAAAATTTGTTGCCACTTACCATAAAAATAAATAATATAATAAAAAAACATCGAACCCATGCATACAAGTTCCAGTACAGTGAAAACCAAGAAATATAATATCATAAACAAAACCGGCCATCTCAGAATAGCATGAGCATTAACAAGGTTGATAAGAGCACAGTAAACAACTAAAAGTGCAAAGCGATTAAAAAAATATGTCAGACAAAAATCTTGAATGCTCACTTAGAAACATAATCTTGCAGATATGCAGGAGAAACCACAATCCTTCTGCTACATTTTTGTTCTTATCGCACATCCTCACTCTTTTTTACAATACCATCCCCAGACATTGTTATCGCTGAGTCTGACAGAGTTAGCAAACAGTTTGGTCACAGTGAATCAAGAGGAAAAGTTTGATACTCTACACCTTTGCAGAAGTTTCACTTACACATACTGTAGTGTACTTCATTGCCTTTCAAGTATCAAAATTTCAATTCCTTTTATCAACCCTCTCCCACTGCCTCTTTTCCCACCCATCCAAGCAGAGGAGGTCTCTCATGAGATGTTTATGCAACATCTATAATGGGTTCACCAAGGTATTTGGTACTCTGCCCCTGAATAATTCAAATGGCATTTTACCTGTGACTGAATGAGAAGTCAATTGATTCATTTCGACCCTCTCTTTTATGTCTTTTCTCCAGTCCTTGTTTCGCCCCTTGGAGACTTGTAGAAAGTGTTTCAAAACTTTATTAAATCTTTCTACCTTCCTTTTAGTTTCAGGATGATAGAGAGCACTTCTTATGTTTACAGTCTTGCTTGTCAAAAATGTATCCATCTCCTTGTACACAAACTGACTCCATTGCCAGTTAGTATATGCTCTGGTATACCCGCTCTGCTAAACATGAACACCTCACTGAGAAAAGCAATTACCTTCCCTGTACCTATGCTTTGCATGATGCACACTTTTGGCTACCGTGAGAACATATCCATCAAGACCAACAAATAAAATTGACCAGCCCTACCTGTGACGGGTGCCAATATGCCCAGAGCTACTTCTTGCCATTGTGTCTCTAGGGTATCGCATACCAGCATGAGTTGAACTCTTGTTTTGTAGGTTTTATCGCTAGAAAAACACTCAATGCATTCGCAGATAATTCTTTCAATATGAGTATCTATTCCTTGCCACAAAAATGTAATCTAAGCCCGTTCCTTGGTTTTTGAAATTCCTATAAGCCCTTGGTGACAAAATCCAATGAGTCTCTCTCTGATTTTGCTGGAAGTAACCAATTTAGTGCCCCTCCACAGCTTCCCATCACTCTCACATAACTCGTTCTTTATATTCCAAAATCTCAAACCGCTTTCACTCACCCCTTTTTTTGAATTCCACCCATTCCTGAGTTATTTGGTTACCTCTTTCAACTTAACTGACGTTTTCCACTCTCCTTCACTGACACTACCCTCAGTGATAACACAAGCCTTACAATCATCCAAAATCCATGGTTTATCTTCTTCAGGCTCACCACTAAGCTTCTCACTCATCAGATGTGACAAACAGTCTGCACCTTAAATATGTAGTCCTGCAATGCCAATACCCATTTGCAGATGCAACCTGAAATTGCATCCACACTTTTGTTTTCAAAACAGATCCTTAAGGGGCTTTTGATCTGTTCACACTACAAACTCCATTCTCCAAAGTAACTTCTTTAGCTCCATTTTGGCCCAAAAGATGCAAAGCTCCTCATGCTCAATCAATGAATATCTTGTTTTGGGACCTACTTACTCTCTAGAAATTAACATGATAGTCCTTTCCAAACCATATCACTTGTTTGAGCAGCAGGGTGCATACCACTGCCAACTGGAGAGCCCAATTCTAACAGAGACGATAGAAAGGGATGGCGTCCAGACGAGGAAAGGAGTGCAAAGACATGACAGCCTAGGAGAAGTAGGTGGAAAGACAGCCATCAGAAAGACTTGAAAAGGACCCAGCGAGAATGGATCTGGTGAGTCTAGTCAGAAGGGACAAAGGAGCATGGATCCAGGATAAAAGGAAGATGGAGAAACTTTGAAAGCAGAATGCAGAGAGTAAAGTCCAGTCATCTCACCCCTAGGCAAGAAGCAGCAGGCCAACACGCCAAAGCAAGCAGCAAAATGGCAGTCCCTCTCACTGTCTGTCAGAATGTCCTCAGTCCAGAAGTGTTCTGTGTATATGGTTTCAAGGGTCCAGTACTCATACCCAGTTTAGCCTTTGAAATAGGGAGACTTCAAATAAAGGTATTTGTAGAGCACAAGACCCTGCCCTTCCTGGCCCTTGCTCCAGACACTCTACAGGGGGTATGCAGCTCTTTGTGATGGGATAGGCAAACACTAGTCAGGTGAAAGTGTCAACTCCTCCCACCACTCTAGCTCAGGAACACCATCAGCCTGGTGATCGGTCATTAGGATATGCAGGTCACAACTCAGCTCCTACCCTGGGCGGTGAACTACGCTCCACTCGTGGAGTTTGCATAGTTTTGGTAACTTCGCGGTTCACGTACAACACGTAGTTCCCGAATACTACACAATCTGCGACGTAGCATAGCTGTTTTTCTTCTTCGCGCGCTCAATATGTGTTCTCGCACATGCGGTAACGCCTTACCGTGATTCTGTGTTCGCCGACTCGATTTTCTATCCGTTCGCGTGCGCCACGAGATTTGGAATCTGGCCGCACGATCCAGCGAGAGTGTGCGAACGCGAACACGTCATTAGGACGCGCGATCTAACTTCGGGCGGCAGTGTTGGTAAGATCGCGATCCCGAACACGCAGAAACTACAACCTTGCGAAGAATATCTCTCGAGCATCATAAAACCTTCTCGAAAATGATCATTGTGCTCAAAAAAACTCCTCAGATTGTGATTTGGCTGTAGTTTTTTGTGCAAGGAGTTCTTTTTATTTTTTACTTTTTTTTTCAAGAGGAAGGAAGTGCCCCTTAGTCTTCAACTTACTGTTCCTGTCCAGCAGGCTCCTCCCAGTGCTTTGTCCATGTGCTGTTCACTTTCATTTGGATTTGGAGCTGGAAGGATCACTTTTTGTGTCTGTCTGCTGCATCATATCATTGGATTGGATTTGAGGACTTTTGGATTTGAAATTTTACAAGTAAGTTGGAGAATTGGTGTACTTGTTTGTTTGATTGGGGCTTGTTTGTACCTACATTTTTTGGGAATTTTCATTGTTTTAAAAATGTATTTTTGTGGGTGGCCTGTAGTTTCAGTAGGGGCCTAGTTGTTTTTCTTTGAAATTTCAGCCAGTAGGCCCAGAGGTACCCATGGGTGCATGTTTCTGTGGTGTCTGTTGAATTTTATTTTAAACATCATGTAGGGCATGGATGGTATTGGATTGAATTGCTAAATGTGGTTGGGGTGTATTTCACTTTTTGGGTGTGTGTGTTAATAAATAAATACCTTTGTTGGATGTCTGTGTGTGCTTGCTGTGTAACTTTCCAACCTTCATAGCCCTGTTGATTTTCGTTTTTGCATTTTTGTATTAAAGCTGTGTTGTTTAGCAGGCCTCCTTTGTCTGGTCATATAGGCCTGCTTGAGTTCATTGTTTTCCATGGCCTCTTGTGACTGTGAGTGACCATGTGGCTTGGGGCCATTTTGTGGCAGTAGTTTAGTAGTGTGCTGCTTTTTCCATATAGGCCTGCATGTCTTTTCTTTGCTCCCTTTGGCTTATGCTTGTTGGTGTTGTGGCCTGGCCATGTAGGTGATGGCCATTTTGTGAAGGCAGGCAGTGTGCTTTTGCCATAGGCTTGCATTGTCTGTCTTCCATTTCTTTTTGTTGTGGGTGGCTAGTGGCCATTTTGTGGAGCCTTCCAGGCTGTGTGCACTGCTTTTGCCATAGGCCTGCATTCATTGTCTGTCTTCACTTTCTTGTTATTGTGGGTGGCCTGGCCATGTGGGTGGCGGCCATTGTGTGGAGTTAGGCAGTGTGCTTGCTTTTGCCATAGGCTTCAGTCCCAAGCTTGTGGCCTAGTCTGCCAGTAGGCCCAGAGGTAGTCATCATGCTTCTGTTTCTGTGTTGTCATTTGAATTTTGACATAATTTATGGCATGGATGGCATTGGATTGAATTGCAAAATGTGGGTTTTGGGGTGGAATTTCATTTTTTTGGTGTGTGTTAAATAAATAGGACTTTTCAGCCAGTAGGTAACCCTAGGTGTTCAGCTCGCACAGTTTTGGCAACTCTGCACAGCACGACAACTTTTTGTCTTCTTCGCGCGCTCAATATTAGTGTTCGCGCACGTGATAACCACTTTTTGTAAAGATCGCGATGCCGAACACGCAGAATTTGCAATCTGGCAAAGAATATCTATCTGCAGCCGAATAAAACCTTCTCGAAAATGATGAATTTGTTCATTTTGCATAAAAAACTCCTCAGGATGTCATTTGGCTATAGTTTTTTGAGCAAGGAGTCATTTTTCCTTTTTTTTTAACATTTTTTTAAAAGAGGAAGGAAGTTCCCCAGAGTCTCCAAATTCCTGGTCCACTCCTTTCTCTTCACTTTCTTGTTATTGTGGCTGACCTGACCATGTGGGTGGTGGCCATTTTGTGAAGCCAGGCATTGTGCTTTTGCCATAGGCCTGCATTGTCTGTTTTGTCTTCCTTTTCTTGTTGTTGTGGGTGGCCTGTCATGTGGTGGTGGCCATTTTGTGTGACCAGCCACTTTGCTTTTGCCATAGACCTCCAAGCTTGTGGCCTAGTCTGCCAGTAGGCCCAGAGGTACTCATCGATCATCATGGGTGCATGAACCAACTGTTTTTGTCTTGTCTTTTGAATTTAAACATCATTTAGGGCATGGATGGCATTGGATTGAATTGTAAAATGTGTTTTTTTAGGGGTTCACTTTTTGGGTGTGTGTTAGGCCTTTTCAGCCAGTAAGCCCAGAGGTACTTGTGGGTGCATGAAACAACTGTTTCTGTGATGTCTGTTGAATTTCATTTAGGGCTTGGATGGCATTGGATTGAATTGAAAAATGTGGGGTTTTTTCTGGAGTATATTTCACTTTTTGGGTGTGTTAAATAAATGCTTTTTTTTGCATGTGTATGTGTTGTTGTTGTGGTTGTTGTGTAACTTTTTTACCTGTTTTTAGCCATGTGATTTTCATTTTTGCATTAAAGCTGTGCTGTTTATCAGACATCCTTTGTCTGGCCAGATAGGCCTGATTGAGTTCATTGTTTGCCGTGCCTTGTGCCTGTGAGCGACCATGTGGCTGGGGGCCATTTTGTGGTGGTAGCTAGTAGTGTGCTGGTTTTGCCACATAGGCCTGTGTGTCTTTCCATTGTTCCTCTCGTCTTACTGCTTCCAAATCCATTCCCATTGCCAGCTGCAGCTCCCTGATGCTGCATCCATCCCACGTGATGCACAAATTTAGGCCAAACAGACTCCACTACATTTTTGTTTTTGTTCTTTGCTATTCTTTCCTGAGTGTACACAGTACACCAGGAAAGCCCTGGCCTTGTTGTCAAAGTCTCATAAATGGCTACACTGTTGTTGTTCACTGAGTTACTAAAATTTAATAATTGTGACCACCACACACTAAGAAGTTATATATTATATTAGTTTGATTGTACTATCTTTGACTGTTGCTCTTCTGGCTTTTTTGCTTTTAAGTGCACAAAAGACTGAGGAGGAGATGTGTCATCATCGCCCATTGTGCTGCCATACAGACAGACGTCCTGCTGCTGTACACGATGTGACATGTGAGTGACCTGACCAGACATCTCTGCAACTTGGTCCACTGACTGCTGCTGACAAATGAAGAAGATGGCCCCGAAGAAAGCAGGTACCAGGTCCTCCTGTATCAAGAAAGTTGCTATTGAGAAGAAGGAACAGAAGGGAGTGACACTTAAGTCTGGTGTGCCGCCCAAAACCTTTTTTGGGAAACCAAAAATTACGCCTGCAGCAGTGGTGTCTGGGGGGCAAGCTGGGGGCAGCACCTCCGCATCAGTGGGCCCAACCCACCAACCCAGGCCCAAGCACATGAGTGTGGAAGAGGTAGCCAGCCTAATGGTGGAAACCAGTGATGCTGAGCCTGAGCTAAACTTATCGCTATCTCAAAGTAGTACCCAATCAATGCAGGAGGGAACACAGCAGATAAGTAGTCAACAACAACAGCCGCAACCACCTCCCGCAATAGTAGTTGTTGTTCCTCCCGAAGTAGTGGCAGTTCAGGAAATTGAGCCTCATGCAGAGGAAGAAGAAGAGAAAGCCAGTCATTCAGAAGATCCATTGTCTTCCAAATCCACAGCAAGGAAAAGGAGGGTTAGTCCATCAAGTTCTTCGCCAAGCCCTCCTTCTGATGATCTAGATGCCACTTGGAAGCAACAAACTTAGTCTGAGAGGGAGACACATCCCAAGAGTAGGCTGGAGAAAAGGAAGGTTCCAGAAAGACTTACACTTACGGAGGTTGATGTAGAACAGCAGGATGATGATGATGAGCCAGTCATCACGAACATCAATCCCGGCCCGAGGAGATGGAGACCAACATTATTACCCTATCCAAAATTGCTGCGAGGGATGTAGCACGCATACCTCCAACAAAGGTAACATCAACACGACCGACAGCTTCCATATTTGCATTAGCAAAGGCCCGGCAGCGACCTACATCCAGCACAACCACCACCTCAGTGGAAGTAGAAAGTGGTACAGCACAGTCAAATTCAACGCACACCCTCCAGTTCATCCGGCATTGGAAGTGGCACCTCCAGCAGGAGGCAAAAGTTAGTCGAGGTAAGCTTGGTACAAACTATGGTACCGGAGGCCAAATAACCCATCTGAAAAAACACCACTTGATCAACTGGGAGGACCACCTTTGCAGCATAAAATCTGCAACCATTGGTGTTGGTGGGAATAAACGAGTAGAAGAAGAAGATCCGATCACGGTGGAAGAGGAAGGGCAGGGAGACATTCTCTCTGGTAGTGGTACACAAAGTAGCCCTGTCCCCAGCAGTGCAGTGGTATCGTCGCCCACATCTTCAGCAACATCTCAGTGGCACAAGAGTAAGAGTCAGCCTGAGACAGCAAGGGGTACTGCAATGAAAAAAGTGCATCATTGAGCCTAAGAGAAAGAAAAACCATGCAGCCCACCATTCTCAGCATGTTTAGGGTGGAGGGGCAGTACGAACGTAACCACCCAATAGCACGTTTGTACAATGCGAAGCTGGCTAAAATGTTAGCACTGGACCTTCTCCCTTTTTCTTTTGTTGAAGGGATGGGTTATCTGGAATTTGTGACAGTCATCTGGCCAAATTGGCAGGTTTTTAAACAAGATAAACATTTAGATGAATTCAGAGAACATGAGGTGTGCATCGCAAACTGTTCACTGTTATTCAAATTGGCAGGTTCCCAGCCGCTACTATTTTGCCAGAGTGGCTGTTCCAGCACTACATCCTGACGTGCTGGAATTGCCTAGAAACGCCTTGAAGCAGAGTGTTGTTCAGAGTATCTACCTGACAACAGACATGTGGACCAGTTGCCAAGCCACTGATTACATGTGCATCACTGCACACTGGATCTCTTTCGGGGGGGTTAGAGAACAGATATCTGCTGGTGTTGACGCTGCTGAGATTTTTCATGCCACTCGCAAACATGCAACTGTAGCCATGTTTGCCATAGAGAAATCTCATACTGCTGCAAACATTTTGGATGAGTTTAACAGCAAGGTCTTTGAGTGGCTGCGCCCAAGAGGGCTTAACACTGGTTTTGTTGCCACGGACAATGGCAGTAATGTAGTTAGGGTCATGAAAGATGGTGGCTATTTCAGGGTCTCGTGTTTGGTACACTGAAATAGTTCAAGACTTTCTGAAAAATTAATACAAAGTCAGCAACTTACTGGTCACCTGCAGAAGAATATGCACACATTTCAGCCATTCTTATAAAGCCCGGTAGCAGCTGAGGGTCATTCTACGTGAGCATAAAATGCCAGTCAAAGCACTCATCCAGGAGGTGACAACACGTTGGAATTCAACTTATTACATGCTTGATAGTCTGTTTGAGCAGTACATACCACTCAATGCTTATATAATGCGAAGATTAGGGTATCCTACTGTGAGAGGCATGACCGTTGAGATGGGCCAATGGGACCTTGTTAAATGCCTGACAGAGATGGTATTTCCTTTTGAGGTCTTCACACGTGAAGTCAGCAGGGAGGACTGTACTATGGGCCAAGCTATCCCATTCTTGCACATGCTAGAGCAACAGCTGAAGGAGGTGTCTGAAACGTACACAGGTGTAGATGACAAACAAGACGCACATTATTTGGCTGAATCCTTAGCCGTTCGCTTATCTGAAAATACAAGGATTCAAAATAGCATTGTGTCACATCCACATTACATTACTGCCACAATTTTGGATCCACGGTACAAAGTATTTCTGAACAGTAAGGCAGTAATTCCTTTTTCAGAAGTGGATGTTGCCAAGTACAAAACTTTGATAGCTGAGCAAGCCATTGACTTTGAAAATGAACGGCTGGTAATTAGAGGCCCCCCGCACCAGGCCAGAACAAATACTACAGGGCAGATTCCAGAGTCAAGTTCTATTTCAGAGCCTGAGAGCAGTGCGTTTGCCTCCCAGCAGTCACCGACACCAACACTACCAAAAACATCAACAACAGCAAGGACAGGATCATCCACACTACAATCGGCAACTGATTGGTTTCTACTGCAGGGGTATGGTAAGTCCAGTGCTGATGCAAAGGCAAAAGAGGCCGAGCACATTGGAGCACCCCTGAGCATTGAGGGGATGGTCCAGGCCTATCTGGATGACCCAACAGAGGTGTTCATGGAGCGAAACCAATTGGTGTGTTGGTATGGGAAAAGAAGCCAATGGACAGTGCTCAGCAGGCTGGCGATAAAGTATCTGGCTTCCCCTGTCGCAAGTGTCTCTTCTGAGTGTGTTTTCAGTGCTGCTGGTGCCATTGTAACTTTGAAAAGGACCAGTCTCTCACCCAAAAGCGTGGGGGGCTTAACCATGATCAAAATGAATCAGCACTTTATACCACCGGACTACAAAATATGTGAATCACAGCAGGAAGAGGAGAGCGACTTCGATGACGTAAGTAGTGGGTTACATGACCTACTTCTGTCCGAACCACCAGTTTGAGGACAAGCTCCTCTTCCCTGACAACTAGGCTTTCAAATTGTTACTTTCTACCTTCCTTTATTTGCGTGTGTATCTGTCTTTTTCTGCTTCAAATCAAATCACAACAAATCCATCACCACCGTCTTCTCTTTTTATTTCCCTATTGGAGTTGCACCTCTGTGCATTTCACTACCCACTCCTCAGAGTCCTGCTCCATCTTCCTGACTCACATTTCTCTCAAACCAGACATTTGATGGAGAATAGTACAAAAAATGTTGCCTCTAACAGTCCCTCCAGAAGAAGTGGAACATGACTATAGCTATCCTCCTTTTGTTTCCGAGCCAAAACTCATTACTGTCAGAACTAGGCTAGCACCTCAGCATTCATAAAAGCTCATCAATGTCAGAACAGAAGGTACTTGGCAGAGAAAGACAAGAGACTCTTCGAAGAAACTTGCTGACATGTCACATTACTGCAAACTCAATTGACCAATGACCGCTACCCAGGCCGCGGCCCATCTCACTGCACTGACCAGGTGAACCAACTTCAAATGCGACAAAGTGCCACAGATGAGTAAGAAAACCAAAACAGCGACTGACACTCAAAATGAATGTTGAGTCATATAATGAGGCCACTGGCTCAGTAAAAAAACACACACTTGTCAGAAAGAACTAGGCACCTGACAGCCAAAGAGAAGAGCAAGACAAGTAATGTTGGCATGCATTGTAAGTAGACTCAGAGTGATTGCTGTTTTTTGTGTTGATGTTGATGACATTGTGCATGAAGTTGAACTGTACTAGTAATTAATCTACCAACCAAAAGTGACTCAAGTGCCAGTCAATGTTTCCCTTCTTGTTGTTTAATAACCAAATTGTACTCCTACTACTGCAGGCCAATATCCGTTGCAATTTTTTATATGGAAAATGGACTTAGTCGGAGTCGTACTCGGTACACTACAGTTGGAGTTGGCCAATAGGTACAACACCATGATGATGAGCATACTATCTTCACAATCAGTCAGTTGGATCAGAGATGATTGATGGAATCACTCTGAGGCATTTCAAATCAAGTGGCATAAAAGGTAAATAAGTCAACAACCACAGCAAAAATACATGTCTGTGTCGTGGTGGAGTTCGGGTAGTCACAAGTGTACTAGTGGAGGTATCACTGACAGCCGTGTCTTGATTTAGTTACTTACTTTGGAAAATGCTATGTTGCTGTATATGTGTCCTCCTGTAACTGTTTCTGGTTAATGGCGCTGTAAACAGACTTGTTGTTTAATAACAAAATTGTACTTCTACTGCAGGGCTATGCATTGGATATTTGAATATGGACTCCGGACTCGCTCGGTACACTACAGACTGAGTTGGACACCATGATCATGATGACCACATATACTCTTCGCAGTCAGTCAGTACTTAGGATCGGAGCTGATTGATGGAATAACTTTGTTTCATGAAGTGCCATAAGGTAAACACAAGGCAACAAGAACCACAGCAGACCTACATGTCCTTGTAGTGCTGGAGTCGAGTGCAGTGGTATGACTGACAGCGGTGCATTGATTTATTCACTTAATTTTGAAAATGCTAGGTTGCTGTCTATGTGCTGTGTCTGGCTCTGTCAAAATTTCAGCTACATGGAGGTTTGGTCACGGCCCGGTCCCGTGGACATGCTCTGTCCTGTTGTTGGTGTAGCTTAAAATATGCTGTAAACAGAGTAGACAGACATGATGTATTTATCCATGTCGCCTCAGTCTAAAAGTGTTCTCTTCTCTGTCTTGTTGCACTCCACCGTAATTGATGCATTTTTTTTATTCATTAATTTTTCAATATCCCATTTGTTTTTCCAATTACACTTACAGGCTGGCTTTTACCCTGTGCTATACTTTGAAAAACAACGCACACTTACCTTCCCAATGATTCTACATATGCCAGGCAGGCAGTGACGTCACCCAAAATTGATGGACGGAGCATCCATGGAAGGGACTGAGGACCAAGAGGAATGCCGAGGTGCAACTCCCCATTTGACCAATCGATTCGATTGTCATCCTTCCTATTACACACAGCACTAAAGGTTACGCTTGTGTCTAGTGTAGGCCTAGTTGAGTGACTCGAAAACAACTACAGTTTGTAACTTGTTCTACTAGGCTGCCCCCTCCACCATTATGTTTTATTTACTTTGCTCTACTACTCCTCCCAGAGTCTCTCTCAGGCGACTGACTGTCTCATTTTCTTTTCTTGTAAATGCTACTGCCAGTGTTTACTACTACTACCGCCACAACCATGGCATCTGATTCTGCATTCTCTTCGGAAACCCAACCTGCATCGTCATGCAGCCATCGCTGTGCCTAACTTCAACATCAATCACAGGTAAGAAAAGAAAAGATGTTTGGGGGAGGTATGATAATGGACTAGGAGGAGTAGAAACTGACCGTACTAGTAGGACAAGTCACTCAGTGAGGGGTACCGCATCTATCTGTTTGTGTCTTACAAAGTCAGCCAATTATTTAAATCAAACACTGGCTGTGGCCCTGCAGCAGCAAGGAAACAGTGACGTAAAACAGTAACCCAACCCACAAAACATTAACCACATCGTATGTAAAGTATAAATATATATAATTTAATCCCCTAACAAAAATAAACTATGTAAAAAATCCCTCAACACCACCTGACCCACCCCTCTCCCTAACCCCAACCAATGACCAAAACGAAAAAGTACAAAAAATCAAATGTCCAATTGTCCATAAAAACCCCAATGCCCGATTCCCACCCACCAAAAGAACCTATAAAAAAGGGGCAATTGAACAGGGTCTTTAGCGGCGGACTCTTCGGATGTCTCTCTCCAGGACCTTGAGCCTCTTCTTGACCTCCTCTAGCTGCTCCTCCAGTTGCGCATTCCCGAGGAGCATGCAGCGCGCATATGCCCTGCAGTTGCATCTACGGGGGGCAGCAGTAGTGCTGGGTGATGTTGGTGGGTGACGACAGGTGGCTGCCTGACCGCAGCACCGAACAACTGGAGGGGCTTGGCTGGGGCCTGGGGCTTTGGAGGAGGCTGCAGCTGCTGCCGCCTCCTCCTCCGCCAGAGCCACCAGCCGTCTGTACTCGGCGCAGATGGCCTCCAGCTTCCAGCACCGGGCCATTACTTCCAACTCCTGCCTCGTTGTTTTTTTTGGAAGAGCTATATCAAGAAAGAAAAAACAATATTTTACCAATACTCTTAGCAAAACAGTAACACAAAATGAATTCAACACATAGTGGCATAGTAGCTGTAGCACTAGCAAGCACAGCATATAACATTTGTGGTATGTATCTGTCCTCCCACTTCCTCAGCCTCTGACATTTGTGGGAGTTTCAGGCATTATACTAGCACTATGGCACAGTACACCAGTCTTCTTTTTCTCTTTAGTTTAGCGAAATTACATAACCTCAGTCAGCTTGCGCCCAAGACAAACATACTCGAGTCTGACTCATGACGCGGACTCACGTTAGTTCTATTTACTCCTGTCTGCAGGTGGGGAAGCTCATCATTTTCTATTACGGGTGGCACTGGACATAGTCTCTCTGTTACATCAAGGGCAATTGCTCAATTTCACATTCACCCTGCCCTGACTACTACAAAAAGGCAGATTATAGATCTGATCCAATGATCATTGCTTATATATGGAACGACATGAGGTACTTTATTTTGAGTGATTGTGTAACAAACATATAGGGCAACCCCCTTGGCAGGCTGGCTGACAGTAAAATTGACATAGGTAGAGAGTGGTCCTCTGAGTCGGAGGAAGGCACTGATAACTACATACATACACAATATATATATGATGTGCTTGCAAACTACTGTGAGTCAAGGGAGTATTCTCAAAATACAACTTATAGATATTCCCCTTGGCTTTTCTACTGTGGCGCGGTTTCTTTTCCATTCTCTTCAAAGCCTCTGGTCTGCATCCAGTGACAGCCGCCACCTATGCAATCTATGATGAATACATCCAGGCATCCATCCATTCAAAGTAAACATCTAACATTCTTCTTAATCTCTCAACAAACCTTAGTTTGGTTCACCAACAACCACCCATGTGCCCTTCCTTGCTTGCCTTAGCTTTCAATTTGACCAAAACACCGCTGACGATTCTTGCTATCCTATCCACCCATATGGTGTGGGCACCCATGCAGACATCTTTTCTTTGACCTTCCACCCATCCTTCATCAACCCATGCATTTGATTCCTATCAGCCACCTATGCATGCTTCCAACGTATCCTTCTCTGCCAGTCATATTACATCTCGCCCGTCCTTCCTCCTTCCACCCTTCTTTCCCTTTTTGTTCAACACATCCATCAAGGTCATATGATCTGATCTGACTTTTAGTCTTCTCCATAAAACTCACAGCTGAGTTGGAGTCAGGTAGAAGAGGCCATTGGTTACTCAACTCACGCTGCTAATGCTATTGCTGCTAATGCTATTGCTGCTAATGCCATTGCTAATTAAAGGTTGTCTTCTTCAACCATTGTCTAATATTCACTTCAACTTCATACTTACTAAGTCTCAACAGTACAGTGAGTGTACAGTACACCCTTCCCGCTAGTGTAATGTCAATAAGTAAGAAACATAACTTACCACCGCCCGCCGCTGCTGCTGGCTCACCTCCTGTAGTAGTTCTTGCAGGTTCCACTGCTGCATCTCCTGCTCCCTCTGGAATGGCCGCATCGCCGCTGGCCCCGGCACTGGTGGTGGTCGGTAGTACACCTAGAAAAAAAATATTACACATTTTTAGATGCCATATACACCTCCCCTAATCATTCTTTTTCACTAGCAAGATTGAAAAAAAGTTAATACATACATATACAACATACATCACTAGTCCAAATCGGGTACTAGAGTAGAGTAGACACTAGTAGTGTTATGGTCCCTAGGGTCATTCTAGTCTACTCTACTCTTTGCAAAGTTAGCCTGAGCCATGCACCATTTTAGCTTCATGTCTTTTGCACACGTTATCTTGCAGCTTGTTGTGTAAGGCGCCTTTGAGCCCACATGAGACTCATACAGCAACTGTCTGAGCGTTGCGTACAAGAGGTCGAAAAACATGCCACTTTGTTATGGAGTTCTGGTCAGTCCGTATTGCTCAGCCAGAACATGCTACACTTTTCGGAATGACTGAGAAATGCTTGCATTTTACTATCTAATGCACACCATTTTTCTCATAACGGGCGGAAGACTCCCTTCTGCGAACAAACCAGAGCTTTGCAGAGCTTATGATGTAACCAGCACTTCTATGTTCTAAGGTGAGGGTTCCCCCAGAATTCACACAGAGATCATTTGTCTGACTCTTCGGTGGACTTGTAGCAATGTTTATTGTTTTAACCTTATGCATTTTGCTTTTGTAGCTTGCTCGTATAGTATAATGATTTGATTTGTAGAACAACGTACAAAGCTTGTCAGTTGAAAATAAACCTTTTGAACTTTAACTTACACAAAGACTCTGTGGTTTTTGGTGTGGTGGACTTAGACGAGTGAGTGACTGAAAGGGTGTTATTATGTTCTGGGTTGTCTAATCATTGGGTATCTTCGGGTAAGGTCGGGGACCTAATGAGAGAGTATAGCTAGTCGGTCAGTGGATTGGGTGTTCTGACAGAGGTGTTAGGAAGGTCCAACGTCCCATCACCAACATCCTATTTTCTTGTGCATAGTTATGTATGTGGCTGTGCAGAATCCCCACAACAGTAGTAGTATATCCTATCAAAAATAGTCAAATATCTGGTTGGACATTTTGTTGGTGGGAATTGTCGAAAAGCCTCAAAGATTAAGAAGATCAGAAGAGGACAACCCAAAGGACTGGACTCCGTTGCTAGAGCTATTGGTGAATCTGAGTTTTATTTAACCTTTTAAATAAAGAGTGGCCAACTGGGCAATCTTAGCTACAGACAGACTAATAGTAATAGTACAGAGAGTCATAGGCTCATAGCGGAGGCAGTTGGTGTCAGGTCCCACGGAGGCCTCTCAGGATCGGTTCGTTGCTCAATAGGGGCCCCCCTATTGACAACCTTAATTCCGAGTTGCCGTAAAGGCACGGAAGCTTAAGGGGGTCAATCGGGGGGAGGAAAGGATGGCAACAGCGGGGAGGGAGATCTGTAAAAGAAGCACACGATTTGTTAACACTATGCCATACACATTAACCACTAGTCCCACCAGTCTTTCTACCTTAAACAACTGGTCTACCTGTAAAGAAAAAGAACCAATTCTAGCTTTGCCAGCAGAAGGACGAATAATGTGTGTCACAGCCTCTTCAAGGCCAGCTAGTTGCTGTTAACGCAGGGTTGCCGCAATTCGGTACAAGTAACTCATGTGGCAGAACTGTTGATAAATAAACAATACATAAAACCCCCAGTGCACTCTGCATTTGAAATATTCCCCCCCCCTTTTTTAGGACTTATCACATGTACCAACCATAAAGGGTGTGTTTGTAGGCGTCACTGGGAAAGAAGGTCTTATGCTGCAGCCTAGCGGCCACTCTATAGTCACCCAGCTATTAGACGAGACAAAACAAACACACAAACATTTATCACTTGTACATGGATAATGCAGTTGTATAACAGTTAGCGATGATGGTTAGCACATGGCAAGGCAGAAAATGTTTTGGACGTTATATCCACAGCGTGGTATTGCTCTCATACCACCTGTAACTCAATTGTTTTCAGTGCGTCCTACGCACAATACTTTGGCAGGGTAAGTAGTTCCTTTAAAGTCTCAAATGGCAGTTAAATCGCAAGTTTTATCAGGTTTGAAGAATGCACGAATGTGTCAGAACAAAAGGACTCTTGGCGGTGTCACTGACACCCTTACCGCACCCGGGAAACACCACAACGGATTCTTCACTCGCCGAGATTAGCTCCAGGATAATCTGCGAGCTTCACTTCCTCAGCTCCGGATTGCAAGGCTTCCCGGACTTCGCGCCGCGTCACTTCCTGTGCGCGCGCGTCTCCGTAACCAAGGCCGCTGGGAGCTGTAGTCTAGAGGCATCATCGGTAGTCTCCCATATGCCACGCATTTCGCGGAACGTTACCGCTGCCCGGTCCCAACGGGCGGCTTCGTCCCCGAGGGTTCTGAAGGGGGCAGCGGTCAGGTGTGCAGCCATGACAGCACATCCCTCTCCCCGAGACTGCTGCCACGAGCCGGGTTTGTGGGGATGTTGGGAATGGAAAGCCTTTACACATCTGGGAGCATGTACTCCCGTGGCTGGTTCCCACAAATCGTTTTCCATTCCATACCCTTTCCAGGACACTAGGTACCATAGTTTGGATCCCCGCATTTTGGAATCGAGGATGGCACGGACTTTGTACTCAGGTTCGTTGTCAATCCAGACAGGAGAATGATTCTTTTTTACTGGGGAGTAAAATGGTTTCAGAAGCGAGACATGAAACACCGGGTGGATTTTTTGCATTTTTGGAAGAGCTAGCATCATAGCCCGGGGGAAAATAACTCTCTTTATTTTGTAGGACCCGATGTACTTGGGGTTGAAAACGCTATGTTTCCGGAATCTGATGTTTTTGGTGGATAACCATACTACTTCGCCCTTCTTATATGGAGGATTTGGCTTCCGGTGGTAACCGCCATATTTTTGTAGGTTATTTTGGCTTTATTCAAGTTTTTGTAAGTGTTCTGCAGGATACGTTGGATAAGTTTGGTTCTGGTACCGACATCAGGTACATCCGGAACCACAGTGGGTTGATTCAAAGAAGTGAAACGGGGATGAATGCCATAGTTACTGTAATATGGTGAGTATTGTGTAGATTGATGCTTGGCGATGTTGTAGGCCACTTCGGCCAAACAGAGCCATTCCACCCAGGAATTCGAATTGTCTTCGACATAACATCTCAGATATTGTTTTAGATTTTGGTTTAGGCGCTCCGTTTGTCCATCGGATTGGGGGTGAAAGCTAGTGGATTTGGACGACTTCATATGTAACGCCCTACACCACTCCTTCCAGAACTTGGCTGTAAATTGAAGGCCTCTGTCTGACACAATATTTGCAGGCAGTCCATGTAACCTTATTATGTGGACCAAAAGTATTTTGGCTAGTTGCCCTGCAGTTGGTTCTTTGGCACATGCAATGAAGTGTCCCATTTTTGTGAGGCTGTCTACCACTACCACTATGGAGGTACAGCCTTGGTCCTTTGGAAGACCCACTATGAAGTCTATGGATATGGTATCCCACGGTTTCAAAGGTGTGGGCAGAGGTTGCAGGAGCCCTTGGGTCTTTCCTTGATCTGTTTTTGCCTTAGCACACGTCTCACAGCGACGTACCATGTCGGTGGTGTCTTTCACTACGGTGGGCCACCAGAATTGTCGTGAGATTCTGTTGAGTGTTTTTTTAACACCATTGTGGCCCGCGCTGGGCGTATAGTGACACATTTGCCATACCTCTTCACGCAAGGACTGGGTTGGCACAAGCAATTGTTTATCTTTCATCGGAATACCCTGGTGTATTCTCCATTGAGGGTGTTCTTTCAACCATCTTTTCCAGGAACCGGGCTTTTACTCCTAAGATTACCTTTTGGAGGAAGGCATCAGTTATGCAGTACTCCTATGACCTTCTGCGGATCCAGAATCGCCTGCTGGGATTCTATTGTAGGTTCTGTGGGGGTTTCCTGTCTTGACAAAGCGTCGGCTTTTCTGTTTTCTGTCCCTGGTCGATAGGTAACTATGAAATGAAATTCAGAAAAGAACAACATCCATCCCAACTGTCGAGGAGACAACATGCGAGTGGATCGCATAAACTGCAAGTTGCGATGGTCGGTATATACCGTGACCACATGTTTGGCTCCTAATAACCAGTGCCTCCAATCCATGAAGGTTTCTTTTATGGCCAGGAGTTCCTTTTCAGCTATATTATACCGTGTCTCAGCAGGGTTCAAATTCCTGGACAGGTAGGCCACTGGATGTAGTTGGCCGGTTACCCTATGCCTCTGTGAAAGAATAGCTCCTATGGCTACGTCTGAGGCGTCCGCTTCTACTATGTAGGGTCGCTCAGGATCAGGGCAGCCAATACAGGAGCGGTAACAAAGGCATCCTTTAAGCATTGAAAGGAGTGTTCTGCTTCAGTAGATCAGCAAAATGGTACGTTCTTTCGCAACAGCATGGTGATGGGAGCCACTATGGTAGAAAACCTGTTGATAAATCTGCGATAAAAGTTCGCAAATCCAAGGTAACATTGGACATCCCTCACGTTGGTAGGTTGGGGCCAGTCTTTCATGACCAATATCTTTCTATCGGACATCTCTTGCCCGGTGGGTGTCAGCATCACCCCTAGAAACTCCACCTTATCCACGTGGAACTCACATTTGCTGAGCTTACAATATAAGTTGTTTCTTCTTAACGCCTCAAATACCTGACAGACATGTGTCCGATGCTCCTCAACAGAGGAAGAGTAAATGAGGATGTCATCTATGTATGCCACAACGAACCTGTCCAAGAACTCCCGCAACACCTCGTTCACGAAGTATTGAAAGGCAGCGGGAGCATTGCACAGGCCGAAGGGCATCACTGTGTACTCGTACAGGCCATAACGGGTGCGAAAGGCAGCCTTCCACTCCTCCCCCTCGCGTACCCTTACTAGGTGATAAGCCCCTTTTAAGTCAAGTCGAGTGTATATAACTGCGGTTTTGACCTGTTCTAATAAGACCGGTATCAACGGCAAGGGGTATCTGTTTTTTATCGTTATATCATTTAAGGCTCGATAGTCGATACATGCTCTCTTTTCGCCGTTGGCTTTAGGGATGAAAAAGAGAGGAGAGGCCGCAGGGGATCGTGAGGGACGTATAAACCCATTCTCAAGGTATCTATCTAAGTACTCCCTCAGGTGTGTGTTCTCTGCCTCCGTTAATGCGAACAAACGTCCACATGGTATCAAATCCCCCTGCACCAAGTCTATGCGGCAGTCATAATGACGATGAGGGGGTAATACGTCTGCCAGCTTTTCACAAAAAACATCCTGATATTCTGAATACCAGGAGGGAAGCTGGACATCCGTTTCGGCTGCCGTCGCTAAGCTATAAGAGGAGTGCAAGTTAACTTCGGTTTTCTGACCTATGCCCTTACAATGAGCCTCGCACCAGGACCCACTAAACCTCACCTTGCCTTCCTTCCAATCAATATCAGGGTTATGCAATCTTAACCAGGGGAGCCCCAGTATTACTCCATATTGAGGAGCCTGAAGTATGTTGAACCGTACCGTCTCGGTATGGTCTTGTTCGCACTGCATTACCAAAGGGGTAGTGTGATATTCCATGGGCCCAGTACTTAATTTCTTTCCGTCAACCGCCAGAACCTCCTCGGGGTGGTCTTTTGCCAACAACACCAGACCTAGGCTTTGGGCCACACCTAGGTCCATGAACAGCCCTGTGGCTCCTGAATCAATCATAGCGTCTATAGGTTGCCATCCTGTGGGTGTCATGAGGTTCACCGAAAGAAAGAAATGTTGGGTGGAGTAGTCATTAGGTTTCGATAATGAAGGGACATGAATTCCACTCAAAGATTGCCCTTCTGCTTTCTCTGAGTGAATTAGTTTCCTTGGGGTTCCTCAGTCTTACTTCCTAATGATTTTGTCACCCCTAACCCTGTTTTTGTCTTGGCTAAGCATTCCCTGACGAAGTGGCCTTTCTTTCCACAATACATAGAGAGACCTGCTTTACGTATGTTATCTCTCTCTGCTGGTGTAAGCGGTGCCCTGACGACCCTATATCCATTGGTTCAATAGAATTTCCCGACCCCCCGCCTAAGCCCCTATTTCGGTCAAAGCGCATGGGTTGTCGCTCCACCTTTTTTCTATCCCCTCGACGTTCTCCCATACGATAATCTAATCTCAATACCAGATTGATCAGGTCTATGCACGTAGAGGGTTGGGGGTCTATCTGGGCTATCACGTCCTTCAGGTCGTCTTTTAACCCTTGATAGAATAGGGCACCTCTCTTTTCTTCAGGCCACTGAGTTTCAGCAACCAGCCTCTGAAAGGCATTCATGTAAGTCACTATGTCTTTGCTGCCTTGCCTTAATTCTAGTAGCTCTCTATCGGCCGTAAATGAGGCCGCTCGTCGATCAAAAACAGGTTCAAATTCATTCCTGAACGCCTCCCAGTCATACAACAGGGGGTCATCTCTACGAACATAAGGCACCGCCCATTGAGCGGCTTCTCCTGTTAAGTATGATATCATAAAGGCCACTCTAGCCTGATTTGTAGGGAAGGCTTTAGGTTTGCAGGAAAAATGCAGCAATATTTGCGTCATAAAGACTTGCACTTTATTTGCGTCTCCCTGAAAACGTTCAGGGGCAGCCAAAGGAATGGGAGTGGGTAATTCCACCGTCAAAGGCGTGGGAGTCGAGGAAGTTCCAAACTGGAACACACTACCGCTAGCTCCACACCCTGCCTGGGCGTCAAAAGGGTTCCGCTGTAACCTATTTACAGAGTCCTGTAGCGCAGCTGTCTCAGCCCTTGAGGCTGCTACCTCATTTCTATAATCAACTATCTCCTGTTGGAGAGTCACTAGGGTGGCCAAGACGTCTTCCAGGGTGGTCATGGTGACAACAAACCGACCGGGAGAGGTATATTAATGTTTGGCAGATTATTCTGTCAGGTCCCATGGAGGCCTCTCAGGATTGGTTCGTTGCTCAATAGGGGCCCACCTATTGACAACCTTAATTCCGAGTTGCCGTAAAGGCACGGAAGCTTAAGGGGGTCAATCGGGGGGAGGAAAGGATGGGAACAGCGGGGAGGGAGATCTGTAAAAGAAGCACACGATTTGTTAACACTATGCCATACACATTAACCACTAGTCCCACCAGTCTCTCTACCTTAAACAACTGGTCTACCTGTAAAGAAAAAGAACCAATTCTAGCTTTGCCAGCAGAAGGACGAATAATGTGTGTCACAGCCTCTTCAAGGCCAGCTAGTTGCTGTTAACGCAGGGTTGCCGCAATTCGGTACAAGCAACTCATGTGGCAGAACTGTTGATAAAATGAACAATACATAAAACCCCCAGTGCACTCTGCATTTGAAATATTCCCCCCCCCCTTTTTTAGGACTTATCACATGTACCAACCATAAAGGGTGTGTTTGTAGGCGTCACTGGGAAAGAAGGTCTTATGCTGCAGCCTAGCGGCCACTCTATAATCACCCAGCTATTAGACGAGACAAAACACACACACAAACATTTATCACTTATACATGGATAATGCAGCTGTATAACAGTTAGCGATGATGGTTAGCACATGGCAAGGCAGAAAATGTTTTGGACGTTATATCCACAGCGTGGTATTGCTCTCATACTACCTGTAACTCAATCGTTTTCAGTGCGTCCTACGCACAATACTTTGGCAGGGTAAGTAGTTCCTTTAAAGTCTCAAATGGCAGTTAAATCACAAGTTTTATCAGGTTTGAAGAATGCACGAGTGTGTCAGAACAAAAGGACTCTTGGCGGTGTCACTGACACCCTTACCGCACCCGGGAAACACCACAACGGATTCTTCACTCGCCGAGATTAGCTCCAGGATAATCTGCGAGCTTCACTTCCTCAGCTCCGGATTTCAAGGCTTCCCAGACTTTGCGCCGCGTCACTTCCTGTGCGTGCGCGTCTCCGTAACCTAGGCCGCTGGGAGCTGTAGTCTAGAGGCATCAACGGTAGTCTCCCATATGCCACGCATTTCGCTGAACGTTACCGCTGCCCGGTCCCAACGGGCGGCTTCGTCCCCGAGGGTTCTGAAGGGGGCAGCGGTCAGGTGTGCAGCCGTGACAGCTGGAGGCAGGGATAACGATAAGAATTTAGAAACAGTCTAGATTGAAGAAGATTTGGAAAAAAAATAGAATTAGGAAACAGAAATAATAGTTCGGAAAAAATAAGGTGCAGTAAAAGTTAGAGAAATATAATTATTAATATAACCTCTGGACGACTTACTGGGGCCAGCAGCAGAGCCCTCGGTAGAGGAGCGGTCCTGGCCCTGGGAGGCATTTGGTGTTCTTCTTGTCCCACCGCCGCCTGTGACCCCGTCGCCTTGCCCCTGGGTGCTGATCATGTAAGATATAACAAAAAAGATACAAACATTAATGATTGGTGTACTGTGAAACAAATAAAATATTTTTAAAAAACACTCAAAAACATTTTAGGAAACAACAATTGCAATAAAATTGACCTATCTGATCAGATCGACTAGTAGTATTATTAAGGGACTCACAGACTGTCTACTTATTATTTATGAACACTAATCCAGTGTTCCATTCTGATTCCAAAATACTAAGTAAACCTATGTACCACCTGACCTAGCCCACATATTCCAGACGTGCCAATTGTTCAATAAGTCTGCATTTAAATTTTAGCCCTAAAAAATGCATATGTGTAGGACACATGCATAAATTTGTGCATACACCAAATTGTTGATTGGTTGCATCTGATGTTATGCTAGTGACACTGGTAAGCCTTACCACTCACTAAACAAACTACAAAAGGTTCTACTAAGGACAGGGGTAAGCAGCACTCAGTGACAGAGAGGATGCATCACGCAGACCTCTACAAAATTACCAACTAACACTAACTAAACCTATCAATCCATCCACCACTATCTCTTCTTAGGACAGAAGGACAAAGGAAGGACTAGAGCATGGGTACTCACAAACTTTCTCTCGGGAGCCAAATTTGCAGTGTGGTTTATGGCCGAGGGCCGCACCGGTAGGGGCGGGGGCATTAGGGTGAGGAGGCGGGGCTAGAGCAAAAAAAAACAATGCCCATGAGGTTGAACACAGGCCCCTGCAGCGGATGCCTTCGTCCACTGAGCCACCAGACCCGGCATACACACATCTCTCTCTATTTATCTATCTCTCTCTCTCTCTCGCTCTGTCTCCCTCCCTCTCTGTATCTCTCCCTCCTTCTCTCTCTCCATATCCCTCCCTCTCTCTATCACTCTCTCTCTCTCCCTCTCTCCCTCCCTCTTTCTCTCTGCCTCCCTCTGTCTCACTCACTCTGCTTGTCTCCCTCTCTCTGTGTGTCTCCCTCCCCCTCTCTCTCTCTCTCTGTCTCCCTCCCTCTCTCTCTCTCTGTCTCCCTTCCTCTGTCTCCCTCTGTCTCACTCACTCTGCTTGTCTCCCTCTCTCTCTCTCTCTCTCTCTCTCTTTCTCTCTCTGTCTTCCTCCCTCTCTCTCTCTCTGTCTCCCTCCCTCTCTCTACCTCTGTCTCCCTCCCTCTGTCTCCCTCTGTCTGTCTCCATCTCCCTCTGTCTGTCTCTGTCTCTCTCCCTCTGTTTCCCTCTATCTGTCTCCCTCCCTCTGTCTGTCTCCCTCTCTCTGTCTCCCTCCCTCTCTGTCCCTCTGTCTCCCGCTGTCTGTCTCCCTCCCTCTGTCTGTCTCCCTCTCTCTGTCTCCCTCCCTCTCTCTCCCTCTGTCTCCCTCCCTCTGTCTCCCTCCCTACCTCTCTCTATCTCTCCCTTTCTCTCTCTCTCCATCTCCTTCCCTCTCTCTATCACTCTCTCTCTCTCTGTCTCCCTCTGTCTCCCTCTGCCTCACTCACTCTGCTTGTCTCCCTCTCTCTCTCTGTCTACCTCCCTCTCTCTCCCTGTCTCCCTCCCTCTCTCTCTCTGTCTCCCTCTCTCTGTCTCCCCCTCTCTCTCCCTCTGTCTCCCTCCCTCTGTCGCCCTCCCTCTATCTCCCTACCTCTATCTCCCTCTGTCTGTCTCTGTCTCCCTCTGTCTGTCTCCCTCTGTCTGTCTCCCTCCATCTGTCTGCCGCCCTCCTCCCTCTGTCTCCCTCCCTCTGTCAGTCTTCCTCTGTCCGTCCCCCTCCCTCTCACTCTCTGTCTCCCTCTCTCTGTCTCCCCTCTCTCTCCCTCTGTCTCCCTCCCTCTGTCTCCCTCCCTCTATCTCCTTCCCTCTATCTCCCTCTGTCTGTCTGTCTGTCTGTCTCTGTCTCCCTCTGTCTGTCTCCCTCTGTCTGTCTCCCTCCCTCTGTCTGTCGCCCTCCTCCCTCTGTCTCCCTCCCTCTATCTGTCTCCCTTTGTCTGTCTCCCTCTGTCTGTCTCCCTCCCTCGGTCTCCCGCTCTCTCTGTCTCCCTCTCTCTCTCTCTGTCTCCCTCTCTCCCTGTCTCCCTCCCTCTGACACCCTCCCTCCCTCTGTCTCCCTCCCTCTCTCTGTCTCCCTCTTTCTATGTCTCCCTCCCTCCCTCTGTCTGTCTCTGTCTCCCTCCTTCCATCTCCCTCTCTCTGTCCCCATCTGTCTCCCTCTGTCTGTCTCCCTCTGTTACCTCACCGCTGCTCTCACTCCCTGCTGCCCTCCATCACCTCACCTGCTGCTCTCTCCCTCTGCTGTCCTCATCACCCTCTGTCACCTCACCCCGCGTGTGTCACCCCGGTCTGAGACTGCTTCCCGGGCACACACACAGCCACACCGAGTACTTCACAGGTCTCTAAAAGACCATTCACTTGTTAATGAGGCTTTGTTGTATTTCACCTCTTCTTAGCGCCCCTGCATCTACACTCAATCAGAGGGGAGATGCAGGGGTGCTAAGAAGAGGTGAAATACAACAAAGCCTCATTAAAAAGTGAATGGTCTTTAAAAGAATCGCCCGGCCCCATTGGTCTGCGCTGCTGCAACCGGCGGTGTTTGCTGACACTATTTTTTAAAAAAAAGCACAGGTATGATGTCTGCAAGGTCCGCGGGCCACCAAGGAAGGCTTGCCGGGCTGCTGGCAGCCCACGGGCCGTACTATGAGTACCCTTGGACTAGAGTCTCTCTAGCCATAGCATTACCTAACTTAAGTTCTCTAAGTAAACTCCTACATAATCAGCCCAAGCGAGCGCAAAGTTGCAAGCAAGTAAGAGCAGCACCGAACACCTGTGTCCTAGAATCTCAGAAGATCTGGAAACGTAATTTACCTGCAATGTAAGCAGCTGTATTCTTGCTATTCGGAATAAAATTATACACAATACTTATACTACTAGTATATTAGCCACTCACCAAGCCCCACGACCTCGACACCTAGCAGGTCCAGCAGCGCATCTATGCAAACTATGCCCAGGGTTACTCAGATCCCTTTGTGTGTGACTGTCTAGAGTGAATTCACCAAGCCCAGATGTCCCCTTGACCGATACGGGTAGTCTAGAACCAGGCAGAGGCACATAATGCAAAAGACACACAATTGATGGACGGAATGCAGAACAAATCAAAACATTCACCCCCAGTCAAGAGATCTGGGTTACATCCATCATTCTTTTGCTCACCATGCCACCCCAGTTTAGACCTGGCTATATGCAAATCAGTCTTGACCCTGTCCCTCATGGGAACAGTCCAGCCCGGACTGCCAAGCCAGGTCTTCCCTGGACCAGAAAAAAGCATCCTATGACCGGTTTTGGGGTTTCACCCCTCTTCAGCCAGGATAGCTTGATTCCAGTGGCACAGTGAGCCCAGGACTCACGTCTGAGCATACCTGGCGCACTTAGGGTGAGAAAGCAAAAGACACACAATTGATAGACGGAATGCAGAACAAATAAAAACATTCACCCCGTCAAGAGATCTGGGTTAAATCCATCATTCTTTTGCACACCATGCCACCCCAGTTTAGACCTGGCTATATGCAAATCAGTCTTGACCCTGTGCCTCATGGGAACAGTCCAGCCCAAACTGCCAAGCCAGGTCCTCCCTGGACCGGAAACAAGTATCCTAGGACCGATTTCGGGGTTTCACCCCTCTTCAGCCAGGATAGCTTGATTCCAGGGACACAGTGAGCCTAGGACTCACGTCTGAGCATACCTGGCGCACTTAGGGCGAGAAAGCAAAAGACACACAATTGATCGACGGAATGCAGAACAAATCAAAACATTCACCCCCAGTCAAGAGATCTGGGTTAAATCCATCATTCTGGCGTGGCAGTTCGGGCTGGACTGTTCCCATTGGGCACAGGGTCAAGACTGTTTTGCATATGGCTGGGTCCAAACTGGAATGGCATGGTGAGCAAAAAAACGATGGATTTAGGCCCAGATCTCTGTATTGGGGTGAATGTATGACCTTGTTCTGCATTCTGTCCATCAATGGTTCTATTTGCATTTGTCACCCCGAGAGGGACGGGTATGCTCAGACGTGAGTCCCGTGCTCTCCATGCCACTGGAGTCAGGCTATCCTGGCTGAGGAGGGGTGACACCTTGAAACCGGTCATAGGATGCTTGTTTCCAGTCCAGGGTGGACCTCGCCTGGCAGTTTGGGCTGGACTGTGCCCACTGGGCACAGGGTCAAGAATGATTTGCATATGGCTGGGTCCAAACTGGAATGGCATGGTGAGCAAAAAAACTATGGATTGAGGCCCAGATTTCTGTACTGGGGTGAATGTATGACTTTGTTCTGCATTCTGTCCATCAATGGTTCTTTTTGCATTTGTCACCCCGAGTGGGAAGGGTATGCTCAGACGTGAGTCCTGTGCTCTCTATGTCACTGGAATCAGGCTATCCTGGCTGAGGTGGGGTGAAACCCTGAAACCGGTCCAAGGATGCTTGTTTCCAGTCCAGGGAGGACCTGGCCTGGCAGTTTGGGCTGTACTGTTCCCATTGGGCACAGGGTCAAGACTGATTTACATATGGCTGGGTCCAAACTGGAATGACATGGTGAGCAAAACAGTGATGGATTTATGCCCAGATCTCTGTACTGGGGTGAATGTTTGACATTGTTCTGCATTCTGTCCATCAATGGTTCTTTTTGCATTTGTCACCCCGAGTGGGACGGGTATCCTCAGACGTGAGTCCCGTGCTCTCCATGCCACTGGAATCAGGCTATCCTGGCCGAGGAGGCTTGAAACCCCGAAACCGGTCCTAGGATGCTTGTTTCCAGTCCAGGGAGGACCTGGCCTGGCAGTTCGGGCTGGACTGTTCCCATTGGGCACAGGGTCAAGACTGATTTGCATATGGTTGGGTCGAAACTGGAATGGCATGGTGAGCAAAAAAATAATGGATTTAGGCCCAGATCTCTGTACTGGGGTGAATGTATGGCATTGTCCTGCATTCTGTCCATCAATGGTTCTTTTTGCATTTTTCACCCCGAGTGGGACGGGTATGCTCAGACGTGAGTCCTGTGCTCTCTATGCCACTGGACTCAGGCTATCCTGGCTGAGGTGGGGTGAAGCCCCGAAACCGATCATAGGATGCTTGTTTCCAGTCCAGGGAGGACCTCGCCTGGCAGTTTGGGCTGGACTGTTCTCATTGAGCATAGGGTCAAGACTGATTTGCATATGGCTGGGTCCAAACTGGAATGCCATGGTGAGCAAAAACATGATGGATTTAAGCCAGGATCTCTGTACTGGGGTGAATGTATGACTTTGTGCTGCATTCTGTCCATCAATGGTTCTTTTTGCATTTGTCACCCCAAGTGGCATGGGTATGCTCAGACGTGAGTCCCGTGCTCTCTATGCCACTGGAATCAGGCTATCTGGCTGAGGTGGGGTGAAACTCCGAAACCGGTCCTAGCATGCTTGTTTCCAGTCCAGGGAGGACCTGGCCTGGCAGTTCGGGCTGGACTGTTCCCATTGGGCACAGGGTCAGGACTGATTTGCATATGGCTGGGTCCAAACTGGAATGCCATGGTGAGCAAAACAGTGATGGATTTATGCCCAGATCTCTGTACTGGGGTGAATGTTTGACATTGTTCTGCATTCTGTCCATCAATGGTTCTTTTTGCATTTGTCACCCCGAGTGGGACGGGTATCCTCAGACGTGAGTCCCGTGCTCTCCATGCCACTGGAATCAAGCTATCCTGGCCGAGGAGGCTTGAAACCCCGAAACCGGTCCTAGGATGCTTGTTTCCAGTCCAGGGAGGACCTGGCCTGGCAGTTCGGGCTGGACTGTTCCCATTGGGCACAGGGTCAAGACTGATTTGCATATGGTTGGGTCGAAACTGGAATGGCATGGTGAGCAAAAAAATAATGGATTTAGGCCCAGATCTCTGTACTGGGGTGAATGTATGGCATTGTCCTGCATTCTGTCCATCAATGGTTCTTTTTGCATTTTTCACCCCGAGTGGGACGGGTATGCTCAGACGTGAGTCCTGTGCTCTCTATGCCACTGGACTCAGGCTATCCTGGCTGAGGTGGGGTGAAGCCCCGAAACCGATCATAGGATGCTTGTTTCCAGTCCAGGGAGGACCTCGCCTGGCAGTTTGGGCTGGACTGTTCCCATTGAGCATAGGGTCAAGACTGATTTGCATATGGCTGGGTCCAAACTGGAATGCCATGGTGAGCAAAAACATGATGGATTTAAGCCAGGATCTCTGTACTGGGGTGAATGTATGACTTTGTGCTGCATTCTGTCCATCAATGGTTCTTTTTGCATTTGTCACCCCAAGTGGCATGGGTATGCTCAGACGTGAGTCCCGTGCTCTCTATGCCACTGGAATCAGGCTATCTGGCTGAGGTGGGGTGAAACTCCGAAACCGGTCCTAGCATGCTTGTTTCCAGTCCAGGGAGGACCTGGCCTGGCAGTTCGGGCTGGACTGTTCCCATTGGGCACAGGGTCAGGACTGATTTGCATATGGCTGGGTCCAAACTGGAATGCCATGGTGAGCAACAAAATGATGGATTTAAGCCAGGATCTCTGTACTGGGGTGAATGTATGACTTTGTGCTGCATTCTGTCCATCAATGGTCTTTTTGCATTTGTCACCCCAAGTGGCATGGGTATGCTCAGACGTGAGTCCCGTGCTCTCTATGCCACTGGAATCAGGCTATCTGGCTGAGGTGGGGTGAAACTCCGAAACCGGTCCTAGCATGCTTGTTTCCAGTCCAGGGAGGACCTGGCCTGGCAGTTCGGGCTGGACTGTTCCCATTGGGCACAGGGTCAAGACTGATTTGCATATGGCTGGGTCCAAACTGGAATGGCATGGTGAGCAAAAAACAACAATGGATTTAGGCCCAGATCTCTGTACTGGGGTGAATGTATGACATTGTTCTGCATTCTGTCCATCAATGGTTCTTTTTGCATTTGTCACCCCGAGTGGGACGGATATGCTCAGACGTGAGTCCCGTGCTCTCCATGCCACTGGAATCAGGCTATCCTGGCTGAGGAGGGGTGAAACCCTGAAACCGGTCCTAGGATGCTTGTTTCCAGTCCAGGGAGGACCTGGCCTGGCAGTTCGGGCTGGACTGTTCCCATTGGGCACAGGGTCAAGACTGATTTGCATATGAATTAGATATAAATGGCCGCACACTGCTCGTCATACCAGCAAGTTGCCCCATGGAACTATGGGCGATGTAGTAGCGACGGCGAGTACGCCTATGCTACGAAGTGTAAGAGTAAGTATGTGTCGCATTAGCCATCCCTGGACACGTGTTTCGAGGTAGTTGCCTCTCGTCAGCAGGGAGTAGGTAAGTGTAGAGGGGTGCCGTGTAGACTGCCTGCAATTAAAAGTAGGTAAAGTACCTTTCAAGGCGCGCAGGTGCCGGTCAAAGACTCGTCAGTCCGGTAGCTCAGGAGAGCCGTAATGAATTAGATATAAATGGCCGCACACTGCTCGTCATACCAGCAAGTTGCCCCATGGAACTATGGGCGATGTAGTAGCGACGGCGAGTACGCCTATGCTACGAAGTGTAAGAGTAAGTATGTGTCGCATTAGCCATCCCTGGACACGTGTTTCGAGGTAGTTGCCTCTCGTCAGCAGGGAGTAGGTAAGTGTAGAGGGGTGCCGTGTAGACTGCCTGCAATTAAAAGTAGGTAAAGTACCTTTCAAGGCGCGCAGGTGCCGGTCAAAGACTCGTCAGTCCGGTAGCTCAGGAGAGCCGTAATGAATTAGATATAAATGGCCGCACACTGCTCGTCATACCAGCAAGTTGCCCCATGGAACTATGGGCGATGTAGTAGCGACGGCGAGTACGCCTATGCTACGAAGTGTAAGAGTAAGTATGTGTCGCATTAGCCATCCCTGGACACGTGTTTCGAGGTAGTTGCCTCTCGTCAGCAGGGAGTAGGTAAGTGTAGAGGGGTGCCGTGTAGACTGCCTGCAATTAAAAGTAGGTAAAGTACCTTTCAAGGCGCGCAGGTGCCGGTCAAAGACTCGTCAGTCCGGTAGCTCAGGAGAGCCGTAATGAATTAGATATAAATGGCCGCACACTGCTCGTCATACCAGCAAGTTGCCCCATGGAACTATGGGCGATGTAGTAGCGACGGCGAGTACGCCTATGCTACGAAGTGTAAGAGTAAGTATGTGTCGCATTAGCCATCCCTGGACACGTGTTTCGAGGTAGTTGCCTCTCGTCAGCAGGGAGTAGGTAAGTGTAGAGGGGTGCCGTGTAGACTGCCTGCAATTAAAAGTAGGTAAAGTACCTTTCAAGGCGCGCAGGTGCCGGTCAAAGACTCGTCAGTCCGGTAGCTCAGAAGAGCCGTAATGAATTAGATATAAATGGCCGCACACTGCTCGTCATACCAGCAAGTTGCCCCATGGAACTATGGGCGATGTAGTAGCGACGGCGAGTACGCCTATGCTACGAAGTGTAAGAGTAAGTATGTGTCGCATTAGCCATCCCTGGACACGTGTTTCGAGGTAGTTGCTTGTTTCCAGTCCAGGGAGGACCTGGCCTGGCAGTTCGGGCTGGACTGTTCCCATTGGGCACAGGGTCAAGACTGATTTGCATATGGCTGGGTCCAAACTGGAATGGCATGGTGAGCAAAAGAAACAATGGATTTAGGCCCAGATCTCTGTACTGGGGTGAATGTATGACATTGTTCTGCATTCTGTCCATCAATAGTTCTTTTTGCATTTGTCACCCCGAGTGGGACGGATATGCCAGACGTGAGTCCCGTGCTCTCCATGCCACTGGAATCAGGCTATCCTGGCTGAGGAGGGGTGAAACCCGGAAACCGGTCCTAGGATGCTTGTTTCCAGTCCAGGGAGGACCTGGCCTGGAAGTTCGGGCTGGACTGTTCCCATTGGGCACAGGGTCAAGACTGATTTGCAGATGGCTAAGTCCAAACTGGAATGGCATTGTGAGCAAAAAAACTGTGGATTTAGGCCCAGATCTCTGTACTGGGGTGAATGTATGACATTGTTCTACATTCTGTCCATCAATGGTTCTTTTTGCATTTGTCACCCCGAGTGGGACGGGTATGCTCAGACATGAGTCCTGTGCTCTCCATGCCACTAGAATCAGGTTATACTGGCTGAGGAGGGGTGAAACCCCGAAACCGGTCCTAGGATGCTTGTTTCCAGTTCAGGGAGGACATGGCCTGGCAGTTTGGGCTGGACTGTTCACATTGGGCACAGGGTCAAGACTGATTTGCATATGGCTGGGTCCAAACTGGAATGGCATGGTGTGCAAAAAAACAATGGATTTAGGCCCAGATTTCTGTACTGTTGTGAATGTATGACTTTGGTCTGCATTCTGTCCATATATGGTTCATTTTGCATGTGTCACCCTGAGTGGGACGGGTATGGTCAGACGTGAGTCCTGTGCTCTCCATGCCACTAGAATCAGGCTATCCTGACTGACGAGTGGTGAAAACCCGAAACCGGTCCTAGGATGCTTGTTTCCAGTCCAGAGAGGACCTGGCCTGGCAGTTTGGGCTGGACTGTTCCCATTGGGCACAGGGTCAAGACTGATTTACATATGGCTGGGTCCAAACTGGAATGGCATGGTGAGCAAAAAAGCGATGGATTTAGGCCCAGATCTCTGTACTGGGGTGAATGTATGAGATTGGTCTGCATTCTGTCCATCAATGGTTCTTTTTGCATTTTTCACCCCGAGTGGGACGGGTATGGTCAGACATGAGTCCTGTGCTTTCCATGCCACTAGAATCAGGCTATCCTGACTGACGAGTGGTGAAACGCCGAAACCGGTCTTAGGATGCTTGTTTCCAGTCCAGAGTGGACCTGGCCTGGCAGTTTGGGCTGGACTGTTCCCATTGGGCACAGGGTCAAGACTGATTTACATATGGCTGGGTCCAAACTGGAATGGCATGGTGCGCAAAAAAGCGATGGATTTAGGCCCATATCTCTGTACTGGGGTGAATGTATGAGATTGGTCTGCATTCTGTCCATCAATGGTTCTTTTTGCATTTGTCACTCCGAGTGGGACGGGTATGCTCAGGCGTCAATCCTGTGCTCTCCATGCCACTGGAAACAGGCTATCCTGGCTGAGGAGGGGTGAACCCCGAAACCGGTCCTAGGAGGCTTGTTTCCAGTCCAGGGAGTAAAAAACGATGGATTTAGGCCCAGATCTCTGTACTGGGGTGAATGTATGACATTGTTCTGTATTCTGTTCATCAATGGTTCTTTTTGCATTTGTCACCCTGAGTGGGACGGGAATGCTCAGACGTGAGTCCTGTGCTCTCCATGCCACTGGAATCAGGCTATCCTGGCCGAGGAGGCGTGAAACCCTGAAACCGGTCCTAGGATGCTTGTTTCCAGTCCAGGGATGACATGGCCTGGCAGTTCGGGCTGGACTGTTCCCATTGGGCATAGGTTCAAGACTGATTTGCATATGGCTGGGTCCAAACTGGAATGGCATGGTGAGTAAAAACGATGGATTTAGGCCCAGATCTCTGTACTGGGGTGAATGTATGACATTGTTCTGCATTCTGTCCATCAATGGTTCTTTTTGCATTTGACACCCCGAGTGGGACGGGTATGCTCTGACGTGATTCCGAACTCTCTATGCCACTGGAATCAACCTATCCTGGCTGAAGAGGCGTGAAACCCCGAAACCGGTCCTAGGATTCTTGTTTCGAGTCCAGGGAGGACCTGGCCTGGCAGTTCGGGCTGGACTGTTCCCATTGGGCACAGGGTCAAGACTGATTTGCATATGGCTGGGTCCAAACTGGAATGGCATGGTGAGCAAAAAAACAATGGATTTCGGCCCAGATCTCTGTACTGGGGTGAATGTATGACATTGTTCTGCATTCTGTCCATCAATGGTTCTTTTTGCATTTGTCACCCCGAGTGGGACGGGTATGCTCAGACGTGAGTCCCGTGCTCTCCATGCCACTGGAATCAGGCTATCCTGGCTGAGGAGGGGTGAAACCCCGAAACCGGTCCTAGGATGCTTGTTTCCAGTCCAGGGAGGACCTGGCCTGGCAGTTCGGGCTGGACTGTTCCCATTGGGCACAGGGTCAAGACTGATTTGCATATGGCTGGGTCCAAACTGGAATGGCATGGTGAGCAAAAAAAGCAATGGATCTAGGCCCAGATCTCTGTACTGGGGTGAATGTATGACATTGTTCTGCATTCTGTCCATCAATGGTTCTTTTTGCATTTATCACCCCGAGTGGGACGGGTATGCTCAGACGTGAGTCCCGTGCTCTCCATGCCACTAGAATCAGGCTATCCTGGCTGAGGAGGGGTGAAACCCCGAAACCGGTCCTAGGATGCTTGTTTTAAGTCCAGGGAGGACCTGGCCTGGCAGTTTGGGCTGGACTGTTCCCATTGGGCACAGGGTCAAGACTGGATTACATATGGCTGGGCAAACTGGAATGGCATGGTGAGCAAAAAAGCGATGGATTTAGGCCCATATCTCTGTACTGGGGTGCATGTATGACATTGTTCATCATTCTGTCCACCAATGGTTCTTTTTGCATTTATCACCCCGAGTAAGACGGGTATGATCAGACGTGAGTCCCGTGCTCTCCATGCCACTAGAATCAGGCTATCCTGGCTGAGGAGGGGTGAAACCCCGAAACCGGTCCTAGGATGCTTGTTTTAAGTCCAGGGAGGACCTGGCCTGGCAGTTTGGGCTGGACTGTTCCCATTGGGCACAGGGTCAAGACTGGATTACATATGGCTGGGCAAACTGGAATGGCATGGTGAGCAAAAAAGCGATGGATTTAGGCCCATATCTCTGTACTGGGGTGAATGTATGACATTGTTCTGTATTCTGTCCATCAATGGTTCTTTTTGCATTTGTCACCCTGAGTGGGACATGTATACTCAGATGTGAGTCTCGTGCTCTCTATGCCACTGGAATCAGGCTATCCTGGCCGAGGAGGCGTGAAACCCCGAAACCGGTCCTAGGATGCTTGTTTCCAGTCCAGGGAGGACCTGGCCTGGCAGTTCAGGCTGGACTGATCCCATTGGGCACAGAATCAAGACTGATTTGCATATGGCTGGGTCCAAACTGGAATGGCATGGTGAGCAAAAAAAGCAATGGATTTAGGCCCAGATCTCTGTACTGGGGTGAATGTATGACATTGTTCTGCATTCTTTCCATCAATGGTTCTTTTTGCATTTATCACCCCGAGTGGGACGGGTATGCTCAGACGTGAGTCCCGTGCTCTCCATGCCACTAGAATCAGGCTATCCTGGCTGAGGAGGGGTGAAACCCCGAAACCGGTCCTAGGATGCTTGTTTTAAGTCCAGGGAGGACCTGGCCTGGCAGTTTGGGCTGGACTGTTCCCATTGGGCACAGGGTCAAGACTGGATTACATATGGCTGGGCCAACTGGAATGGCATGGTGAGCAAAAAATTGATGGATTTAGGCCCAGATCTCTGTACTGGGGTGAATGTATGACATTGTTCTGCATTCTGTCCATCAATGGTTCTTTTTGCATTTGTCACACCAAGTGGGACGGGTATGCTCAGATGTGAGTCTCGTGCTCTCTATGCCACTGGAATCAGGCTATCCTGGCCGAGGAGGCGTGAAACCCCGAAACCAGTCCTAGGATGCTTGTTTCCAGTCCAGGGAGGACCTGGCCTGACAGTTCGGGTTGGACTGTTCCCATTGGGCACAGGATCAAGACTGATTTGCATATGGCTGGGTCCAAACTGGAATGGCATGGTGAGCAAAAAAATAATGGATTTTGGCCCAGATCTCTGTACTGGGGTGAATGTATGACATTGTTCATCGTTCTGTCCATCAATGGTTCTTTTTGCATTCGTCACCCCGAGTAAGACGGGTATGCTCAGACGTGAGTCCCGTGCTCTCCATGCCACTAGAATCAGGCTATCCTGGCTGAGGAGGGGTGAACCCCCGAAACCGGTCCTAGGATGCTTGTTTCAAGTCCAGGGAGGACCTGGCCTGGCAGTTTGGGCTGGACTGTTCCCATTGGGCACAGGGTCAAGACTGGATTACATATGGCTGGGTCCAAACTGGAATGGCATGGTGAGTAAAAAACGATGGATTTAGGCCCAGATCTCTGTACTGGGGTGAATGTATGACATTGTTCTGTATTCTGTCCATCAATGGTTCTTTTTGCATTTGTCACCCTGAGTGGGACGGGTATGCTCAGATGTGAGTCACATGCTCTCTATGCCACTGGAATCAGGCTATCCTGGCCGAGGAGGCGTGAAACCCCGAAACCGGTCCTAGGATGCTTGATTCCAGTCCAGGGATGACCTGGCCTGGCAGTTCGGGCTGGACTGTTCCCATTGGGCACAGGGTCAAGACTGATTTGCATATCGCTGGGTCCAAACTGGAATGGCATGGTGAGCAAAAAAACGATGGATTTAGGCCCAGATCTCTGCACTGGGGTGAATGTATGACATTGTTCTGCATTCTGTCCATCAATGGTTCTTTTTGCATTTGTCACCCCGAGTGGGACGGGTATGCTCAGACGTGATTCCCGTGCTCTCCATGCCACTGGAATCAGGCTATCCTGGCTGAGGAGGGGTGAAACCCCGAAACCGGTCCTAGGATGCTTGTTTCCAGTCCAGGGAGGACCTGGCCTGGCAGTTCGGGCTGGACTGTTCCCATTGGGCACAGGGTCAAGACTGTTTTGCATATCGCTGGGTCCAAACTGGAATGGCATGGTGAGCAAAAAAACGATGGATTTAGGCCCAGATCTCTGCACTGGGGTGAATGTATGACATTGTTCTGCATTCTGTCCATCAATGGTTCTTTTTGCATTTGTCACCCCGAGTGGGACGGGTATGCTCAGGCGTGAGTCCTGTGCTCTCTATGCCACTGGAATCAGGCTGTCCTGGCTGAGGAGGGGTGAAACCCCGAAACCGGTCCTAGGATGCTTGTTTCCAGTCCAGGGAGGACCTGGGCTGACAGTTCGGGCTGGACTGTTCCCATAGGGCACAGGGTCAAGACTGATTTGCATATGGCTGTGTCCAAACTGGAATGGCATGGTGAGAAAAAAACGATGGATTTAGGCCCAGATCTCTGTACTTGGGTGAATGTATGACATTGTTCTCTATTCTGTCCATCAATGGTTCTTTTTGCATTTGTCACCCTGAGTGGGACGGGTATGCTCAGACGTGAGTCCTGTGCTCTCCATGCCACTGGAATCAGGCTATCCTGGCTGAGGAGGGGTGAAATCCCGAAACCGGTCCTAGGATGCTTGTTTCCAGTCCAGGGAGGACCTGGCGTGGCAGTTCGGGCTGGACTGTTACCATTGGGCACAGGGTCAAGACTGATTTTCTTATGGCTGGGTCCAAACTGGAACGGAATGGTGTGCAAAAAAACTATGGATTTAGGCCCAGATCTCTGTACTGGGGTGAATGCAGAACAATGTAATGCATAAAGTAAAGTAAGAAAATGCTAACTTTCTAAAAGTGGCATTTTCAGACCTGCAATTTAAAAACCAACTTCACTAAAAGGTGGGTTTTTAAATTGTGAGTCCAGAAACACCAAACTCCAATTTTCCATCTGCCCCTAATTAGAAGTTACACTTCTAAGGTGTTACAAGGCAGCTCCAATGCTAACCTGTGGGAGAGATAGGCCTTGATGTAGTGAAAAACGTATTTAGCTGTTTTTCACTACCAGAACGTGCAAACCTGAATGCACATGTCCAACCATTTAAACACAATGCTCCCAGCCCATGTGGCTACCTAGGGCCTATCGTAGGGGTGCCGGACATGTAATAAAAGGGAAGGTTCAGGCCTGGAAAGTAGGTGTACTTGTCAGGTCATTCTGGCAGTTTTTAAACCGGAAACACAGGCTCTACAGAAACCTGTTTTAAGGGCAACTCATATGAGTGGCACAATCAGTGTTGAAGGCCCACCAGCAGCATTTGATTTCCAGGCCCTGGGCACATATAGTGCAGTGTACTAGGGACTTACCAGTAAATCAAATATTCCAATCATGGAGAAACCAAATGCCATTATATTTTAGACACAGAGCACCTGCACTTTAGCACTGGTCAGCAGTTGTTAAGTGCCCAGAGTCCTAAAACCAACAAAAAGAAGGTCGACAAATAGGCAAAGAAAGGCAAAAAATGTGTGGTTTACCCTGCAAAAAGGTTCAGGTCCAACAATCCCTATTACCACGCATGACACAGAAGGTCACATAGGTACCCCCTTTGCCCCCAACCGGAGGGCACAAGGATAAATTGGACCCTGCTAGAGGCCCCAAACTCACTTTCCTACATGCTTTCCATGTCAGAAAGTTCGACATGGAAAGCCTGTTGGAAACCGAGTATGATAATCCTGAAGGTGGAAACACCTTCCAATGGGTTTATAGGCCGGTCTCCAACTGGCTGATGGGCTCCTGGAACCCGTAGGAAGCCAACCATAATGACCAGATGGTTTGAATTATGACGGGTTGTATTGTAATCAGCTTTCAGAATTGAAACCGATGATTTTGTTTTTAAAACCTCTGACCTAAGTTTGGAAGCTTTACGACCAAGATCGTAATAGGCCCCTATGCCTTGCAGGATGGCACTATTAGACATGTGCAAATGGCAAATTCTGGTGTTGTCCAGAAAGAAATACTGATTAGTTTTCAAACAAGAGGGTGTATAATTTAATGAATTGCAATGATTGTTGGATTATTCTTAATATATAGGAGGCTATTGAAATATTTTGGTTAGCTGTACATGTAATTTTATGGACGGTTTAAAATGTATATAGTTATGTTTTTAACCACACACATACTATAAATGTTAACCCCTCCGATGCTCATGATGGAATGGTTCCGTCATGAGCCGATGCCCCTGTGCTCATGACGGAACCATTCCAGGGATTTCTATTTAATCCCTGTGACCTTGGGAGCTAGGAAAGAGCTTCCCCAGCTCCCGAGGCCCCCTCCCTGGTTTCTGTGCCATGAAGATCAGCACGTACGTCACGCTGTCTTCATTGCACAGAAACCGAAGCTGAAATGAGCCTTTAGGCTCATTTCAGTTTCACTCTCCATGTGCTCAGGGGGCTATCTCAGCCCCCGGGCACGTAGAAAGATGGGAGAGGTATCATTGGAAATGGGAGAAGGGCAAGGGCCTTCGCTCCCCCCATATAAAAATGGGCTAAATTCAGTCTTTCTGCCCCCCTGGGGGGCAGATGGGGCAGTAGCCCCCAATCTGCCCCCCCGGGGGGCAGAGAGCCCACTAAACACCAGGGATTTTTTTGGTGTGCTTTTTCTAGGGTGGGGGCTGCCCAAAATGGGCACGCCAATGCCCCCACCCCCCACCACCATTACAGCCTTTCTGCCCCCCTGGGGGGCAGATGGGGCAGTAGCCCCCAATCTGCCCCCCTGGGGGGCAGAAAGCCCACTAAACGCCAAGGATATTTTGGGGCAAATCTGAATTAGGGTGGGGGCTGCCCAAAATGGGCATGCCAATGCCCTCACCCCTCCCCCACAAAAATTATAGTCTTTCTGCCCCCCGGGGGGGGCAAAAAGCCCAGTAGATACCAGGGATTTTTTGGGCAAATTTTAATTAGGGTGGGGGCATTGGCATGCCCGTTTTGGGCAGCCCCACCCTAATTAAAATTTGCCCAAAAAACTCCCTGGCGTCTTGTGAACTTTTAGCCCCCCCGAGGGGGCAGATGGGGGCATTAGCCCCCAATCTGCCCCGCCGGGGGGGCAAAAAGCCCATTAGACGCCAGGGTTTTTTTGGGTTGCAAGTTTGAATTCGGGTGGGGCTGCCCAAAACAGGCATGCCCATGCCCCCGCCCCCCCCCACGCAAACATTACAGCCTTCCTGCCCCCCCGGGGGGCAGATGAGTCAGGAGCCCCAAATCTGCCCCCCGGGTGGGGCAAAAAGCCCACTAGACGCCAGGGATTATTTTGGGCACATTTTTATTAGGGTGGAGGCATTGGCATGTCTGTTTTGGCAACCCCCACCCTAATTAAAATTTGCTCAAAAAAATCCATGGTGTCTAGTAGGCTTTCTGCCCGGGGGCATTAGCCCCCAATCTGCATCCCCGGGGGGGCAAAAAGCCCACTAGTCGCCAGGGATCTTTTTAAGCAAATTTGAAATACGGTGGGGGCTGCCCAAAACAGGCATGCCCATGCCCCCACCTGCTCCCCCGTAACAATTACAGCCTACCTGCCCCCCGTGGGGAGAAGATGGGGGCATTAGCCCCCAATCTGCCCCCTGGGGGGCAAAAAGGCCAGTAAACGCCAGGGAGTTTTTGGGCAAATTTTAACTAGGGTGGGGGCATTGGCATGCCTGTTTTGGACAGTCCCCACCCTAATTAAAATTTGCCCAATAACCTCCCTGGCGTCTAGTGGACTTTCAGCCCACCCTGGGGGGCAGATGGGGACATTAGCCCCCATCTGCCTTGCCGGGGTGGGCAAAAAGCCCTCTAGACGCCAGGGTTTTTTTTGGGCAAATTTGAATTAGAGTGGGGCAGCCCAAAACGGGCATGCCCATGCCCCTATCCCCTCCCCCGCAAAAATGTCAGCCTTCCTGCCCCCGGGGAGCTGATGGGGCAGTAGCCCCCAATATGCCCCCACGTGGGGCAAAAAGCTCACTAGACTCCAGGGATTTTTCGGGGCAAATTTTCATTAGGGTGGGGGCATTTGCATACCCTTTTTTGGCAACCCCCACCCTAATTAAAATTTGCTCAAAAACATCCATATGTCTAGTAGGCTTTCCGACCCCCTGGGGGGCAGATGGGGGCATTAGCCCCAATCTGCCCCCGGGGGGCAAAAAGCCCAGTAGACGCCAGGGATTTTTTGGGCAAATTTTAACTAGGGTGGGGGCTGCCCAAAACAGGCATGCCCATGCCCCCACACCCTCCCCCGTAAAACTTTCAGCCTTCCTGCCCCCCCGGGGAGCTGATGGGGCAGTAGCCCCCAATCTGCTCCTCCCAGGGGGGCAAAAAGCCCAGTAGACACAAGGGATTTTTGGGCACATTTTTAATTAGGGTGGGGGCATTGGCATGCCCGTTATGGGCAGACCCCACCCTAATTAAAACTTGCCCAAAAAACTCCCTGGCATCTTGTGGACTTTTAGCCCCCCTGGAGGGCAGATGGGGTCATTAGCCCCCAATCTGCCCCGCCGGGGAGGGCAAACGCCCACTAGATGCCAGGGTTTATTTTGAGGACAAATTTGAATTAGGGTGGGGGCTGCCCAAAACGCCCACACCCACCCGCAACAATTACAGACTTTCTGCCCCCCCTGGGGGGATGATGGGGGCAGTAGCCCCCAATCTGTCCCCCGGGGGCAAAAAGCACACTAGACGCCAACGATTACGCTGGCAAAGTGCCTAGCTGTAGTTTTGGAAACCTAGCTCTGCCGGCACCTAGGGAAACCAACAAAACCCACACATTTCTGAAAACTAGACACCCAGGGGATTCCAGGGAGGTATGGCTTGCGTGGATCCCCAACATTTCCCTACCCAGAATCCCCTGCAAACCTCAATTTTAGCTGAAAAAATCACTTGTTTCACACGTTTTTGTGTGGGAAAGTTGTGGCATCACCGGCACAAATTTCCTACCACCCAGCGTTCTCCCTGGTCTCCCGATAAAAATGGTGCCTCACTCGTGTGGGAGGCCCAAGTACTCGCAACAGGCAGGGGCCCAAAACGTATCGCGGTTAGTTGGGCCTCCCACACATGTGAGGCACCGTTTTTATCGAGCACGGGGCCAAAAACCCAGATGACCCCCCCTTGCAAAACCAGGTTGTTTGGTGATAGGCAATTTTGATGTCGCCTTAATACGTTTTGGGCCCTTGCCTGTTGCGGGTAGATGGGCCACCCACACGAGTGAGGCACCGTTTTTATCGGGAGACCCGGGGGAACACTGGGTGGTAGGAAATTTGTGTCAGCCCAGTGATGACACAACTTTCCCACACAAAAATGTGTGAAAAAAGTGATTTTTTTCAGCTAAAATTGATGTTTGCAAGGGATTCTGAGTATAGAAACGTTGGGGGATCCACGCAAGCCATACCTCCCTCAAAGCCACCGGGTGTCTAGTTTTCAGAAATGTGTGGTTTGGTAGGTTTCCCTAGATGGCCGCCGAGCACAGGGCCAAATACCCAGGTGACCCCCCTTGCAAAACCAGGTTGTTTTGTGATAGGCAATTTTGATGTCGCCTCACTACGTTTTGTGCCTTTGCCTGTCGCGGGTAGTTGGGCCTCCCACACTTGTGAGGCACCATTTTTATCGGGAGACCCGGGGGAACGCTGGGTGGTAGGAAATTTGTGTCAGCCCGGTGATGCCACAACTTTCCCACACAAAAATGTGTGAAAAAAGTGATTTTTTTCAGCTAAAATTGAGGTTTTCAGGGGATTCTGGGTAAGGAAACGTTGGGGAATCCACGCAAGCCATACCTCCCTGTAATCTCCTGGGTGTCTAGTTTTCAGAAAGGTGTGGGTTTGGTAGGTGTCCCTAGATGGCTGCCGAGCACGGGGCCAAAAACCCAGGTGACCCCCCTTGCAGAACCAGGTTGTTTGGTGATAGACAATTTTGATGTCGCCTCAATACGTTTCGGGCCCTTGCCTGTCACGGGTACTTGGGCCTCCCACACAAGTGAGGCACTGTTTTTATCGGGAGACCCGGGGGAACGCTGGGTGGTAGGAAATTTGTGTCAGCCCAGTGATGCCACAACTTTCCCACACAAAAATGTGTGGAAAAAAATGTTTTTTTCAGCTAAAATTGAGGTTTGCAGGGGATTGTGGGTAAGGAAAGGTTGGGGGATACATGCAAGCCATACCTCCCAGAAAGCCCCCGGGTGTCTAGTTTTTGGAAATGTGTGGGTTTGGTAGTTTTCCCTAAATGGCCGCCGAGCACGCGGCCAAAAACCCAGGTGACCCCCTTGCAAAACCAGGTTGTTTTGTGATAGGCAAATTTGATGTCGCCTCACTACGATTTGTTCCCCCGGGTCTCCCGATAAAAATGGTGCCTCACTTGTGTGGGAGGCCCAAGTACCTGTGACAGGCAAGGGCCCGAAACGTATTGAGGCGACATAAAAATTGGCTATCACCAAACAACCTGGTTTTGCAAGGTGGGTCACCTGGGTTTTTGGCCCCGTGCTCGGCAGCTATCTAGGGACACCTACCAAACCCACACCTTTCTGAAAACTAGAGACCCAGGAGATTACAGGGAGGTATGGCTTGCGTGGATTCCTCAATGTTTCCTTACTCAGAATCCCCTGAAAACCTCAATTTTAGCTGAAAAAAATCACTTTGTTCATACATTTTTGTGTGGGAAAGTTGTGGCATCACCGGGCTGACACAAATTTCCTACCACCCAGCGTTCCCCCGGGTCTCTCGATAAAAATGGTGCCTCACAAGTGTGGGAGGCCCAACTACCCGCGACAGGCAAGGGCACAAAACGTAGTGAGGCGACATCAAAATTGCCTATCACAAAACAACCTGGTTTTGCAAGGGGGGTCACCTGGGTATTTGGCCCTGTGCTCAGCGGCCATCTAGGGAAACCTACCAAACCCACACATTTCTGAAAACTAGACACCCGGGGCTTTGAGGGAGGTATGGCTTGCGTGGATCCCCCAATGTTTCTATACCCAGAATCCCCTGCAAACATCAATTTTAGCTGAAAAAATCACTTTTTTCACACATTTTTGTGTGGGAAAGTTGTGGCATCACTGGGCTGACACAAATTTCCTACCACCCAGCGTTCCCCCGGGTCTCCCGATAAAAACAGTGCCTCACTCGTGTGGGTGGCCCATCTACCCGCAACAGGCAAGGGCCCAAAACGTATTAAGGCGACATCAAAATTGCCTATCACCAAACAAACTGGTTTTGCAAGGGGGGGGTCACCTGGGTTTTTGGCCCCGTGCTCGGCGGCCATCTAGGGAAACCTACCAAACCCACACAGTTCTCAAAACTAGACACCCGGAGGATTCCAGGGAGGTATGGCTTGTGTGGATTCCCCAACGTTTCCTTACCCAAAATCCCCTGCAAACCTCAATTATAACTGAAAAAATCACTTTTTTCACACGTTTTTGTGTGGGAAAGTTGTGGCATCACTGGGCTGACACAAATTTCCTACCACGCAGCGTTCCCCGGGGTCTCCCGATAAAAACGGTGCCTCACATGTGTGGGAGGCCCAACTACCCGCGATACGTTTTGGGCCCCTGCCTGTTCCGAGTACTTGGGCCTCCCACACGAGTGAGGCACCATTTTTATCGAGAGACCCGGGGGAACGCTGGGTGGTAGGAAATTTGTGTCAGCCCTGTGATGCCACAACTTTCCAACACGAAAATGTGTGAAAAAAGTGGATTTTTGAGCTAAAATTGAGGTTTGCAGGGGATTCTGGGTAGGGAAAGTTTGGGGGATCCACACAAGCCATACCTCCCTGGAATCCCCTGGGTGTCTAGCTTTTAGAAATGTGTGGATTTTGTATGTTTCCCTAGGTACCGTCAGAGCTAGGGTTAAAAAACTACAGCTAGGCACTTTGCTAAAAAAGGGTCATTTTTCACTGCGAAATTGAGGTGTGTCCACATTGCGTTTTGCACCGTTTCCTGTCGCGGGCACTAGGCTGACCCACACAAGTGAGGTGCCATTTTTCTTGGAAGACTTTGAGGAACGCGGAGTGCATGGAAATTTGTGGATCCACGCGCATTACAGAACTTTCCACCACAGAAATGTGGGCAAAATTTGTTTTTTGGACAATTTTTTAGGTTTGCAAGGGATTCTGGATAACAGAACCTCGTGGGAGGCAGTCAAGTCACCCCATCCCGGATTCTCCTGGGTGACTAGTTTTTAAACATTTATAGGTTTGCTAGGTTTCCCTAGGTGCCGGCAGAGCTATGGTTCAAAAACTACAGCTAGGTACTTTGCCAAAAAAGGGTCATTTTTCACTGCGAAATAGAGGTGTGTCCACGTTGCGTTTTGTGCCGTTTCCTGTCACGGGCACTAGGCCGACTAACACAAGTGAGGTACCATTTTTCTCTGAAGACTTTGGGGAATGCAGCGTGCGTGGAAATTTGTGGATCCACGCGGATTCCAGAACTTTCCACCACAGAAATGTGGGGAAAATGTGTTTTGTTTGACAATTTTTTAGGTTTGCAAGGGATTCTGGGTAACGGAACCTGGTGGGAGGCAGTCAAGTCACCCCATCCTGGATTCCCCTGGGTGTCTACTTTTCAAAACTTTATAGATTTGCTAGGTTTCCCTGGGTGCCGGCAGCGCTATGGTTCAAAAACTACAGCTAGGCACTTTGCCAAAAAAGGGTCTTTTTTCACTGCAAAATTGAGGTGTGTCCACGTTGCGTTTTGAGCCATTTCCTGTCGCGGGCACTAGGCCGACCCACACAAGTGAGGTACCATTTTTCTTGAAAGACTTTGTGGAATGCGGGGTGGGTGGAAATTTGTGGATGCACGGGGATTCCAGAACTTTCCAACACATAAATGTGGGCAAAATGTGTTTTATTTGACAATTATTTAGGTTTGCAAGGGATTCTGGGTAGCAGAACCTGGTGGGAGGTAGTCAAGTCACCCCATCCTGGATTCCCTGGTTGTCTAGTTTTCAAAAATGTAAAGGTTTGCTAGGTTTCCCTAGGTGCCGGCAGAGCTATGGTTCAAAAACTACAGCTACGCACTTTGCCAAAAAAGGTTCATTTTTCACTGCGAAATTGAGTTGTGACCACGTTGCGTTTAGTGCCGTTTCCTGTCGCAGGCACTGGGTCGACCCACACAAGTGAGATACCATTTTTTTAGGAAGACTTTGGGGAACGCAGGGTGGGTGGAAATTTGTGGATCCACGCAGATTCCAGAACTTTCCACCACAGAAATGTGGGAAAATGTGTTTTTTAAACATTTTTTTAGGTTTGCAAGGGATTCTGGGTAACAGAACCTGTTGGGAAGCAGTCAAGTCACCCCATCCTGGATTCCCCTGGGTGTCTACTTTTCAAAAATGTATAGGTTTGCTAGGTTTCCTGTTAGAATCCGGGTTCTCTGGTTGGCACAGGTAGGTACTTGTGACAAGCAGGGAACCTTTCCTCTAGTCAGGGTAAGGGGTTACACTCCTAAAATAACCCCTGCTCACCCTCTAGGTAGCTTGGCGCGAGCAGACAAGGCTTATCTCAGAGCGTTATAGGTTAAGCATTTGTGAACACATACAGTAACCAAGTGACAACACTACAGATGGACACCACATAGGTTTTTATATTAAAAATAAGTATTCTTTATATAGAGTTACCACAAGACCTATAAACGACAAAAATACACAATACTGTTACTTTAGATGGTAGAAGTTTGCTTAGTTCTCTTAAGCTCTTAAATGCGACACTTTAAGTTAATGTACCTTAGATGCGACACGCAGGGCAACGAAAGTGTTGCAACGATGCTGATGCGATGAAGTTTTTGGTGCAAAGAAATAAAGACGTGAAGATCTCCCAGATGCGTTACGCTTCTCCGATGTTGCGAGAAGACTCGTCTCGATGCGTCGGCTGCAGCGGCGTCACCCCTTTACGCGATGTAACGACAGCGGCCTTGGCAGCGGCACTCTTCTCCGACGTTTGCGAGACGCTTTCGCTCGATGCAATGCTGCAGCGGCATCACCCCTTTATGCGATGCGACGACAGCAGCTCTGGCGGCGGCATGCTTCTCCGAGGATGCGAGGGGCTTTTCATGATGCGGTGCAATGCGACAACTACGATGGTTGCGATTGCGACACGCTTCCTCCTCGATGCGAGACTCTTCTCTTGATGCGGTGCAATGCGTCAGCTACGATGGCTGCGATGGCGACACGCTTCTTCGGTGTTGCGAGACACTTCCAGAATGATGCGAGATGCTTCCGCTCGATGCGAAGCTGCAGCGGTGACACCCTTTGCGAGATGCGACGACAGGAGCTCCGACGGCGGCACGCTTCTCCTTCTTGAGTCACGCTCCCAGCTCCTTGCGACACGCAGTCCCTCAGCAGGGCCAACAACAGCAGCAGGCACTTCCAAAGAACTCTGGGGAGCTGGGGGTGAAGTCCACTGGTCCTGGGACTTCGTTCAGGGGGCAAGCTCAGCACAAGCCCTTGGAGATCTTTTAAGCACAAGTTGAAATAAAGTATTTGTAGTCTTTCTCCTCTCCTTCCAGCAGCAAGGCAACCACTGCAGGCCAATCCCCAAGGTCAGGGACAGTACTCTCCTTACAGCTTTCCCAGTTCCTTCTCCTCAGGCAGAGGTTCTTCTTGTCAAGCAGGATCTAATTTCTTGGGAGCAGGGTCCCAATACTTATACCACTAATTCCTTTGTTCCTCTGGGTTAGAGGGGCCTTTGCCCAGTCCAAACCAGTTCTTGAGCACTTTGTTGACATGACTCTACCTTTCTATTCAGGGTGCAGGGCAGAGACATCAGCCGCTACACAGGAGGTTGAGCCAGCATTGTGGTGGCAGAGCACAGCACTATTCAGAGTCCAGGTGCACTCCTCCCACCCATCTGGATGTCAATCTCTCTGTTCACCACCAGGCTACCTAGCCCTGCCCCTCTGGGTTTCCCCAGCCCTGTCACTCACACAAACTAGACAGGCAGATACACATCAAAGCAGAGGCGGGCTGAAATGGTTAGGCAAGCAAATACCAACTTTCTAAAAGTGGTATTTGCAAACACAGAATATTAAAATAAACTTTACTAAAAGATGTATTTTATTATTCTGAGTTCAGGCATACTAAACTCGATTTTCAGCCATGTTCCCTGGGTCTGTTAGGATCATAGGATGTAACAATTCTAACAGCCCATTCTGGCCTATGGAGAACAGGTAGCCTTACAATAGTGAAAAACGAAAATGGCTGTAATTCACTATTAGGACATGCCACACACATCAGGGCTTGTCCTACCTTATGCTTACAATGCTCCCTGCCCTTGGGCCTACCATAGGGGTGACTAATATGAAGTTAAGGGAAGGTTTAGGGACTGGGAAGTGGGTGCACTTGCCCAGTCAGTATGACAGTACCAGATTGCACGTAGGTTCTGCTAAGGCAGACCTTAGACACATTTTACTAGGCCGCTTCTGTGGGTGGCACAACCAGTGCTGCAAGCCCACCAGCAGCATTTGTATTTACAAGCCCTGGGCACTCCTGGTGCACTTTACTGGGGTCTGACAGTAAACCAAATAAGCCAATCATGGAATCCAACCAACATATACATTTTAAATAGGGAGCACTTGCACTGTGGCACTGGTTGGCAGTGGCACAGTGCTCTGAGCGGCCAACACCATAAAAACACATGAGGCACAGCGACAAAAAGTGGAAGGGAGACTCACGCCAAGGTGCCAGGTCTAACACGTGTCCCCTCCAGCTGAAAAGTGGGGAGAACTACCCTACCCAAGGGAGTTCCTCATCACTAAGGCGGAAAAATCTGGACAGACTGTCAGCATTGGCGTAATCTGTACCAGGGCGATGTTCCACCGTGAAATCCATACCCTGTAGGGAAATGGACCACCTCAACAGCTTTGGATTCTCACCCCTCATATGCATCAACCATCTGAGGGGCCTGTGGTCTGTCTGAACCCGGAAGTGAGACCCAAACAGGTAGGGTCTTAGCTTCTTCAGTGCCCAGACCACAGCAAATGCCTCACGCTCAATAGCACTCCATCTCTGTTCCCGTGGTAGTAACCTCCTGCTAATAAAGGCTACTGGTTGATCTAGGCCCTCTTCATTAATCTGTGAAAGAACAGCCCCCACGCCATGCTCTGAAGTGTCTGTCTGAACGATAAACTCTTGGAGAAGTTGGGAGCCAAAAGCACGGTGCCGTGCACATAGCAGCTTTCAGGGCCTCAAAAAATTTCTGACAGGTGTCAGTCTAAATCACCTTCCTGGGCTGCTTCCTTAAAGTCAGCGCTGTCAAGGGGGCAACAATGTTGCCATACCCCTTGACAAACCTCCTGTAGTACCCGGTGACACCTAGGAAGGCTCTCACCTCTGTCTGGGTTTTGGGCGACTCCCAATTCAGGATGGTTTCTATCTTGGGTTGAAGGGGTGCCACCTGGCCACTCCCAACTTGGTGCCCCAAGTACACCACTGAACCCTGCCCGATCTGGCACCTTGATCGTGAGGCCTGCCATCCACAGCACCATCAACACTTCAACGTGGCGAAGGTGTTCCTCCCACGTGGAGCTGAACACTGCGATGTCATCCAGGTAGGCTGCACTGAACGAATCCAGCCCAACTAACACCTGGTTGACCAACCTCTGGAAGGTGGCAGGGGCATTCTTCATCCCAAAGGGCATAACCCGGAACTGGTAATGCCCATCAGGGGTGGAAAATGCTGACCTCTATTTGGCCCCATCGGTCAAGGCGATCTGCCAATACCCAGACGTCAAATCAAACGTGCTGAGGTAGTTGGCAGCCCCTAGCCGATCTATGAGCTCATCAGCTCTGGGGATGGGGTGTGCGTCAGTCCTGGTGACCGAATTGAGTCCTCTGTAGTCCACACAGAACCGGAGTTCGGGTGTGGCTCCCGGCGCTGCAGCCTTTGGGGCCAAGACTACTGGGCTGGCCCAAGGACTGCTTGAGGACTCAATTAACCCAAGGGCAAACATCTTGGAGACCTCCTCCTTGATGCAGGCCATTACCCTGTCAGTCACCCTGTAGGCCCTGTGCCGCACAGGTGTACTATGTGTCCACATCATGGACACACCAATCAGTGACATCGGGAATCAGGGAAAACAGGTCAGAGAATTGTCCCAGTAACTGGCGACAATCGTTCTGTTGCTCAGGGGTCAGGGTGGAAGAGAGGATGACACCATCCACTGACCCATCTTGCTCCTTGGCTGACAGGAGGTCAGGAAGAGGCTCGGTCTCCTCCTCCATCCCAGCATCTGTCGCTAAGAGCATGCCCACTTGGGACCTCTCCAAGTGGGGCTTGAGGCGATTGACATGAAGGACCCTCAAGGGGTTCCTTGGAGACCGCAAGTTCACCAAATAGGTGACAGGGCTCTTGCGCTCCACAACCTCAAAGGGACCGGTCCACTTATCCTGGAGCGCACAGGGCTCCACTGGGGCCAAGACCCATACCTGCTGTCCAGGCTGAAGCTCTACCAGAGTGGCATTCTTGTCGTACCACCGCTTCATCTCCTCCTGGCTGGCTTCCAGGTTTGCCTCGGCAAGTTCCCCTGAAACGCCTAGTCTGGTTTCTGAAGGCCAGCGTGTAGCTATATACATTCTGGGGAGGTTTCCTGGGAGATTGCTCCCAGCCTTCCTTGACCAGACATAGAGGTCCTCTCACTGGGTGTCCGTACAGAAGCTCAAAGGGACTGAACCCTAGAGACTTCTGTGGCACCTCTCTGTAAGCAAAGAGAAGGCATGGTAAGAGGACATCCCACTTACGCCTCATGGGTTCCTCAAGACCCATTATCATGCCCTTTAGGGTTCGGTTGAATCTCTCAACCAACTCGTTTCCTTGGGGGTGGTAAGGTGTGGTGAACTTGTAGGTTACACCACACTCTTGCCAAAGGGATTTCATATATTTAGATATAAAATTGGTACCTCGGTCAGACACCACCTCTAGAGGGAATCCCACTCGGGAGAAAATTCCCATCAGTGCACGTCCCACCACGGGGGCCATCACTGTCCTCAGAGGGATGGCTTCCGGGTACCGGGTGGCATGGTCCACCAGGACCAGGATGAACCTATTGCCCATCGCTGTCCTGGGGTCCAGTGGCCCTACAATGTCAATCCCCACTCCCTGGAATGGGGTACCGACCACAGGGAATAGCTGGAGTGGAGCCTTCTGCTTCCTTCCACTCTTCCCACTTGCCTGGCAAGTCTGGCAGGTCCTGCAGTGAGTGTCTGAACTACTGCGCATTTGGGGCCAAAAGAAATGGGTGACAAGCCTTTCAAAGGTCTTGTCCTGCCCCAAATGTCCTGCCAATAGCACATCGTGAGCCAGCCCCAGTAGGAAGGCTCTGAAGCGCTGGGGTACCACCAGCACACGGGCTGACCCAGGCTCAGCAACCTTAGGCTCAGAATACAGGAGGTCGTTCTCTCAGTAAATGAAATGTGTTCCAGACTGATCACCGTTGGCCTGGTCTGCAGCCTGCTGCCGCATACCCACGAGAGAAGGGCACTCTTTCTGCTCCCTGCAGAATTCCTCCCTGGAGGGTCCTCCTTCTTGCTGCCAATGGGTCAGCTCAGGCAGGTCCCCCAGTTCAGCTATCTATTCCCCTGTAGGTTCCAGGGCATCCCCCTCAAGGTCTGCTTCCTCCTGGACCGGGGATCTTCAGGGGCCGGTTTCCTGCGTCCCCTGCCTCTTCTCCCTAAGGCCGGATCCTGGGCGACCCTCTCAGGCTCCAGGTCCTCTTGAGCACCTCTACTTGCTGTCATGGACTGTGTGATGACACACGCCCAATCTGGCATACCCAACATCTCCAGGTGAGCATTCCGCTCTACCTTAGCCCAAGGTGAGCTCTCCAGATCATTCCCTAACAGACAGTCTACAGGCATGGCGGGCCTCACAGCTACCTGAAGAGTACCAGAGACCAACCCCCCACTCAAAGGGAACCTGAGCCACCGGGCAGTGACTCTCGGTGTTGTCGGCGGCAACAACCGGATAGAATGCTCCTGGGACAACCTGCTCCTGAGACACCAGGTGGCGCTTGACAGCCGTCACACTGGCTCCTGTGTGTCTGAGAGCTTCCACCCTATGGCCATTTATGGTCACCCACTGCCTGTATTTTTTAGTGTTCTCAGGCAGCTGGGTTTTGGGGACCACTTCACGGTCTCCTAATGAGACCAGGGACATTTCTACTGAACCCCACCCACCTTGGACACCTATCTCCCCACCCAGGGCTACACTAGCCGTCTGCTGGGGGGTTGCACCAGGGGGTGCTGGGGTACCAAACTGGCGACACTTGGGATCATTGGCAAAATGACCCAGCTCACCACATCTCTAACAGGTTGGGGGCCCTCTTTGAACAGGGGTACCTGTCGGGGCCCCAGTCGGTTTCTGGGGTGAGGGAGGCTGAGAACCTTTCCCTTGGTTCCCTTGGGGATTACTTTGGGGCCTCCTCTGGAACTCCCTCTGTTTACCCTTGTCCCCCCCGCTCTTCTGCTGGGGACCCTGCCCACCTTTGGCGGAGTATCCCACGGGACCCTTGTGGACCCTGGTACTGACCCAGCGGACCGCCTCCTCAGCAAGCTTCCTAGGGTTAGTCAGCCTACTGTCAATTAGGTGCTGGCATAGCTCAAGAAAACAATTACTGGACAAGTGCTCCCATGCCATTAAATCAAGAAGCCCTTGAAAATTATCAACCTTGCTACCCTTTACCCAACCATCCAGTGCTCTGCAAAAAAAAGTCACATACTCCACATACGTACTATTGGGAATCTTAGTGCAACCACTGAACCTCTGTCTATACATTTCAGGGGTTAACCCATACCTAGCTATTAAAGCATCCTTCATATGGGGGTAAGAGTTATGCGAATCTGAGGGCAAATCTAGCAGTGTGTCCCGCCCTTCACTCAAGAACCGCCCCCACAACTCCGCTCCCCAATCCTTCTCAGGGACCCGGTGGGAGGACATAGCTACTTTGTAGGCTTTGAACCACTGCCCTATGTCATCATTTTTTAAAAATTCCTTCACTACATCTTTGGGTATGTACACTCTGGACTCTACCTGCACTGGGGGTGTGCTGCCACCAGAGGGAGTGCTTCCCAAGCCCTGGGCTTTCAACTCCAGCTCCCTCATTTTCATCTCATGCTCCATTTGGCTTTTTCTCTCTTCCATTTCCAGCCTTCTTTGTTCCATTGCCAGTTGTCCATTTAGTTTCGCCATCTCTATCTCATGAGCTCTGGTTTCCTTCCTGTCTGCCAACTCCTCTGGAGATAAACTTTTACTAGAAACACTGCTACCTGCAGGGGAAGGGGTTCTCCTTCCTCTGGGACCCACTGACCCAACCAGCTGCTCATCTGTGACCCTTGACCCGGTCGCTCCACTACCGTACGGCCCCGTGTGCCCGGATTCTGCTGCCGCTGCCCGCTTGGCCCTCTTGCTGCCGCCTCTCCTTAGGGCCCCTGCTCTCCAGTCTTGCCCTCGCTCTCCAGGCTTGCCCAGGCCTGCCCTCGCTCTCCAGGCTTGCCCTCGCTCTCCCCTGCTCCGCTTTCCCGCTCTTTCCAACCCCCCCTCTGCTCCCCGCCGCTGCTCTCCTGCGGCCCCGTCCCCTTCTCCTGTCTCACGCTCCCCATTCGCCGCCCCGCTCCTGCCTCCCAGCTGCTCCTCCCTCCCACTTCGCCATAAATGGCGGGGACCGCGCATACGTGCAGTGTTCACGCGCAGCGGGCGTGTCGATTGTGCGCCAAAGGCAAGCCAAAGGCAAGCCCGTCTACACCCGTCGTTTGCAAGACGCTTCCACTCGATGCGATGCTGCAGCGGCGTCACCCCTTTACGCGATGCGACAACAGCAGCTCTGACGGCGGCACACTTCTCCGTGGATGTGAGGTGCTTTTCGTGATGCGGTGCAATGCGACAACTACGATGGCTGCGATGGTGACACGCTTCCTCCTCGATGCGAGACTCTTCTCTTGATGCGGTGCATTGCGTCAGCTACGATGGCTGCGATGGCAACACACTTCTTTGGCGTTGCGAGACACTTCCAGAATGATGCGAGACGCTTCCGCTCGATGCGATGCTGCAGCGGCGACACCCTTTGCGAGATGCGACGACAACAGCTCTGACGGTGGCACGCTTCTCCTTCTTGAGTCGCGCTCCCAGCTCCTTGTGACACGCTGTCCCTCAGAAGGCCCAACAACAGCAGTAGGCACTTCCAAAGAACTCTGGGGAGCTGGGGGGTGAAGTCCACTGGTCCGGGGACTTCGTTCAGGGGGCAAGCTCAGCACAAGCCCTTGGAGATCTTTTAAGCACAAGTTGAAATAAAGTCTTTGTAGTCTTTCTCCTCTCCTTCCAGCAGCAAGGCAACCAGTGCAGGCCAATCCCCCAGGTCAGGGACAGTACTCCTCCTTACAGCTTTCCCAGTTCCTTCTCCTCAGGCAGAGGTTCTTCTTGTCAAGCAGGATCTAATTTCTTGGGAGCAGGGTCCCAATACTTATACCCCTAATTCCTTTGTTCCTCTGGGGTAGAGGGGCCTTTGCCCAGTCCAAACCAGTTCTTGAGCACTTTGTTGACATGACTCTGCCTTTCTATTCATGGTGCAGGGCAGGGACATCAGCCGCTACACAGGAGGTGGAGCCAGCATTGTGGTGGCAGAGCACAGCCCTATTCAGAGTCCAGGTGCACTCCTCCCACCCATCTGGATGCCAATCTCTCTGTTCACCACCTGGCTACCTAGCCCTGCCCCTCTGGGTTTCCCCAGCCCTGTCACTCACACAAACCAGACAGGCAGATACACATCATAGCAGAGGTGGGCTGAAATGGTTAGGCAAGCAAATACCAAATTTCTAAAAGTGGTATTTGCAAACACAGAATATTAAAATAAACTTTACTAAAAGATGTATTTTATTATTCTGCGTTCAGGCATACTAAACTCAATTTTCTACCATGTTCCCTGGGTCTGTTAGGATCATAGGATGTAACAATTCTAACAGCCCATTCTGGCCTATGGAGAAAAGGTAGCCTTACAATAGTGAAAAACTAAAATGGCTGTAATTCACTATTAGGACATGTCACACACATCAGGGCTTGTCCTACCTTATGCTTAGAATGCACCCTGCCCTTGGGCCTACCATAGGGGTGACTAATATGAAGTTAAGGGAAGGTTTAGGGACTGGGAAGTGGGTGCACTTGCCCAGTCAGCATGACAGTACCAGACTGCACGCAGGTTCTGCTATGGCAGACCTTAGACACATTTTACTAGGCCGCTTCTGTGGGTGGCACAACCAGTGCTGCAAGCCCACCAGCAGAATTTGTATTTACAAGCCCTGGGCACTCCTGGTGCACTTTACTGGGGTCTGACAGTAAACCAAATAAGCCAATCATGGAATCCAACCAACATATACATTTCGGGAGCACTTGCACTGTGGCACTGGTTGGCAGTGGCACAGTGCTCTGAGCGGCCAACACCATAAAAACACATGAGGCACAGCGACAAAAAGTGGAAGGGAGACTCACGCCAAGGTGCCAGGTCTAACATTTCCCTAGGGGCCGGCAGAGCTATGGTTCAAAAACTACAGCTAGACACTTTGCCAAAAAATGGTCATTTTTCACAGCGAAATTGAGGTGTGTCCACGTTGCCTTTTGCGCCATTTCATGTCGCGGGCACTAGGCCGACCCACACAAGTGAGGTGCCATTTTACTCGGAAGACTTTGGGGAAGGCGGGGTGGGTGGAAATTTGTAGATCCACGCAGATTCCAGAACTTTCCGCCACAGAAATGTGGGGAAAATGTGTTTTTTTTTGGACAATTTTTTAGGTTTGCAAGGGATTCAGGGTAACAGAACCTGGTGGGACGCAGTCAAGTGACCCCATCCTGGATTCCCCTAGGTGTCTAGTTTTTAAAAATGTATAGGTTTGCTAGGTTTCCCTAGGTGCCGGCAGAGCTATGGTTCAAAAACTACAGCTAGGCACTTTGCAAAAAAAGGGTAATTTTGCATTGTGAAAATGTGGTGTGCTCACGTTGGGTTTTGAGCCATTTCCTGTCGTGGGTAGTATGCCTACCCACATAAGTGAGGTACCATTTTTATCGGGAGACTTAGGGTAATTCAGATTTGTAAAGCAACTGTTTTTACCTATTGACTTTCAATGCATTTCTGCCTTCCAAATGAAAGACATTGTGTAAAAAAGAAGTCATTTTGAAAAATTACTGATTATTCTCAAGCTAGTATGAGTATTCACAATTTCCAAAATGTGCAAATATCTACTGTTTCTAAACTCTATAATTTGTTCCCATTTCAGAAATACATAGGTGTCTTTCATACCGATTTTTCCATGTATACATATTCCCACAATAATTGCTATATACCCGGTACATAATAAAAAGCCATTGCAAATTGCTGCTCAGATTTTGACTCTGGATTTGTCGGGTTCTTGGTGAACCTACAAGTCCTATATATCCCCACAACCAGAAAGGTCCAGCGGATGTAACGGTATATTGATTTCAAAGAGCTGTCATAGTTAGAAGAAGTTACAGGTGAAAACGTTGACACAAAGGCTGTTTTTTTCAACTAATTTTCAATTTTTCCTACATTTAACTGTTAGTTTCTATAAAGAAACCTTGAAGGATCTACACAAGTGACCCCTTGCTGAATTCAGAATGTTGTCTACTTTTCTAAAATGTATAGCTTTCTAGGATCCATTATTGCTTTCATACCCATTTCTACCATTAACTGGAAGGATGTTGAAAGCACAAAAAATAGCAGAAATAGGCTGTCCCAGAAAAACGCCAAAACTGTAAAAAAATGTTGGTTTTCTGATAAAAGTATGTAATTCCCTTAAAGCTGGGAAAATTGTGATTTCAGCCCCACAAACCCCTTTTTGATTCCATTTGCAGGAAAAAACCCAGACGCTTTCATTTGCAGCCCCTTTTCCTATTTTTCCCCAAAAAAACAAAATTTAGCTGTATTTTGGCTAATTTCTGAGACCCCTCCAGGGGAATCCACAAACCCTGGGTACATTTAAAATCCCCATGATGTTGGAAGAAAAGGATGCAAATTTGGCGTGGATACCTTATGTGGTCAAAATGTTACAGGGGCCTAAGCGTGCACTACCCCAAATAGCCAAAAAAAAGGCTTAGCACAGGGGGGAAAAGGCCTAGCAGCGAAGGGGTTAATATAATTCCTGTAACACATGAAAAAAGCTCTACAAATGAGTGAAGTTTAACCTGAACTATAGATCCTACTTTTCACTGTGCTATGACTTTCTGAACAGACCATTTGAGAGACCCCTATTCATAACAAAATGAACAGAACCGTTTTGCAATTTGCTGCCTTGTATGACACATTTTCTGGTATATTCTCATGGCATGGTTAAGGAGAAATCAATCTTCAGTGTTTTGTGATAACTTTATTCAATTAGCCTGAAATTGTTAAAATGCACAGCCCTCTGTGAATTAGCTCTTATATTCTAACATGTTTTCAGAGCATATTATTTTACCTCCTGCTCGGGCAGTATTAACTACACCCTTGCCTGTCAAAGAGGTAAGTTAAATACAATGAAAAGCATATCATAATCATATACGCTAGCAATGAATTGCATAAAGATAAGCAACTAAGGACGATGCACATAAAATAAATCATGTCGCCACTCTCCATTTTCCTTCTTCTAAATTGTGAAATTACTTGTTTTTCATTTTTTTTTATTTCTTTTTTTATTTCTATAATTATTAAACTGGCTGTAAAAGAGCCGGCCAGGTTTCACAAATTCTAAAGTTAATAATTTCAGTATCCTTCACGAGTGTACACCCGCTACAGACGCTCCACCGTACCTAAAGGATAGTAACCAAATAAGTGCATTCTCTATTAAGGTGAATTCTCTCACTGTTTGCCGACAACCCTTTGTAAAGGCATTTCATTCCACTGTTAAGACACATCATAGGTCGCTGATGCTGAAACTGGTGTTTTGCAACAGGAACGTGCATAGCAAGAGCGATTTGACGGTTGCTCTTAGTTTGTCATGTCACAGAATAGAATTGTAATTTTAAAGTTCTTTGTTTTACTCCTAAAATGACTTAAATGTCTGAAAATTCATTTGAAAAAAGAACAGTACTTTATTATCTAATAGCATAATCGTTTCTCAAGAGTCAGGACAATCGCATGGAATCTAGTTTCATTTTCGTATGCCATATTCCAGTTTAAGGGCAGATTCGTTCGTTGTTAATTCTGCCTTCTCCCCTGTATCATCATTGCCCCTCCTTTCTGCTCCATGGCGCAGGCATTCCTATGGAGAATGTGTGATTGGGCCCTCATTATTACTCTGAAGGCGCGCGCCATGATCATCAAAAACAAGCTCCACGATTCAAAGATGTGAGCAGATATCAGCGTGGAGTCTGAGGCAGTCTGTCTCGGCACAGGCCATTGATGAGACTCACAGAGCTGAACACTGGAAGTGCTTCTTGAAGTCTTCACAATGGGAGATGCACTAAAACTCCATTTCACTTCAGCAGCTTTTGACAAAGTTTTCTCCGACTTGAAGAGGTTTCTGTGAAGCTTTTGCGAAATAAATTGGCCTGAGAGGTCTAACATCCATTAAAAAAACGGGTTTCTGGTTAATAACGAAATCTCTCATTATGTACATCCTTAGCAGAAAATGAAGAAAGGTACAGATGCTTCCAGGTTTTTGGAAGTGTTAGCATAATTTGACAATGTGAAGTTCGCCATTTATAAATTGCGTGGAAGTCCCTGGGAGCACCTATTTAATTGAGAAGACTTATTTTCTTATCTGTCTTTTTAATAAGGATTAGACTTCAAGCATTTATATTCCTCTCGAATAATGCAGGCTGGTATACTTTTTTTAAAAATAGGAAATCCATTGAAGCTGAGAGTGTCCCTTTTGTAAAAGTGAGCATCGGTACCGCAGCTTCAACAGACCCCATGTATGTCCTCAACTATGTCGAGTCATGCATTAGAAATTGTTCTACTAAAGGAAGGCAATAGAAATTTAAGCAGACGTGTTTTACTCGAATAGAAAATACTTCCCAATTACACTTAACACTCTTAACTGTCTAAAATGGAGATTTTTCCAGAAAAGTATGGAAAGCTTACGTACAAATGCTTCAATACTACTTGCTCTAATTTGGGTTTCTCTAAATGTGTATTTTGCAGTTTCTCTAAATGCACTAAATTAATGAAAAAGTGGAAACTCAGATAAACACGAACGGCCAGATGTTGATTAACTCTCAGGTGGCAAAGCAGTCAATGTTATTGCACAGCGATTGGTTTTGTGATGTCAGACTATATTTGCATTGTCCTGTGTATACACCACACCGCAAAAATGACCACTCTGAAGAGTTTCCAGAATAAGGAGGCAGGAGTCTGTTTGCGAATCCTAAGTGGCTGGGAATGCACAGCTGGAGGCCTCCGAACGACAGCTGACCTGCATCCCTGCTTCCACATTCACAAAATGTATTCTTTATTGTAGCCACCAGGAATAGTGTGAAGTGCATTGTACGGAGCACGTAGTGGGCACTGATGGCAAGCTTTCCACTTTGCCATTAGTGCTTTACAAATGAACCGTGGTTGCAAATCATTGTTACATTCCAATATGAAGCCTAAGGAGGGGAAGCTTCCTTCTTCATAATCACAAGTGTTGGAAATATGAATTATTTCCATAACCTCCCCCTACTCATATTTGTGAATTCCTTCCTTAAGCCTCCCATCTGACAGGGAGAGGGGTTGGCCCTAGCTGACAGGCTTGCTTGAACAGTTCTTTCTTTGAAGTGATGCTATATGGCCCAAGCCCCTGCTCTGGCCTTCCTGTGCCCCACAGAGCTCACTCCATCAGATAGCCTCAGCCCGGCCAGGCGACTTATCACCTCATCAAGGCAACTTGGCTAATCCTTTCAGGGCTGACCAATCAGGGAAGAGTGCTAGAGGCTGGAATTTGGCTTACAAAAAAGAAAGTCTCATCATGTTCTTTCTGTACAAGCTATGATACATTAAACAATGCCAAGTTACTGGATTTATAATTACCATTCTGTACAGTCATTGAATTATATTTTCTACAATCTCATAGCAACAGGTATGCATTCATAACATATTGCCATGTTAGCCTATGAAGACAACTATCTTCAAGGGGAAAAACCTCTTTTACAAATCTCCTGTTTATTATTGCAGCCCCCACCCCCGGAACACCTAGAGGAGACATGGGGGGTTCCTAATATGAAAAACTATTTTTAGTTATGACTTCACAGTGCCCATTGCACCAAAGCTCACTTTACTGTGAATTTCCTACACTAGGGAAAAAGAAAATGGGCAGCTTTCACTCATCGGCGTTTCTAAAACATCTTTTATAGAGGCCCTGCTTTTACTTGCATGCCCCCCACCCCTGGAACATCTAGAGGAGACCGTGTTGGTACCCACAATGTACAAATAAGGTAGATTATCATTTTTAAAGTGTCCATACCACCAATTTTGAGTGCACACATGAAAGTGCAACAAAGACTGCTGGCCTCTAAACTGCCATGCCCTATTATATGCTAGGAACTTATAGGTAGTTTGTATTCCCATGCCCTATTATCTACTAGGGACTTATAGGGTTGGTCATGCCAATGATAGGTGTACCTCAATGCATGTGTTTGTGTTTAACATAGCACTGTCCTTGGGCCTGGAGTCAGAGTCAGCTACCACCAGTGCAAGTCAGCAAAAAATTGGGGGAAGGGGGTGAACAGGCAAAAAGGGTGACTTTTTAACATGCCCCCCCAAACGAAAGGTGGAGGGGTCACTAACCTACACCCAGGTAGTCCTTATCAGCTAAGTGGAAAAAACCTGGGAAAGTCCATCCTCATTGGCATGGGCAACCCCAGGTCTGTGCTCCACTGTGAAGTCCATTCCCGGTAGAGAAATTGACCCCCTCAATAGCTTTGGATTCTCTCCCCTCTGCATAAGCCATCTGAGAGGTCTGTAGTCAGTTTGAACATGAAAATGAATATCAAGTTCAGTTCAGTTCAGTTCATAAACTTTATTCGAATAACTTGGTATCCATAAAAGCACAGCATCATAACAAATTGGATAACAAGTGGAGAGTAAAACTAAATTGGTAATAAATGAATTTTTGATTTTGATTTTTGATTTGATAGGCTTTATTTCGATACATAAAATATCTTAAAAGCAGTTCAACAGTTAAGAAAAACAGCAGAAAAAGGAAAACACTTTTCCAACAAGACAATAAAAACAATGCTTAATAAATACAATTAGTACAGTTAAGATCAGAATTAAATTGATACGGAAAGCCTTTTTGCACGAATCAACCAGGACCACTTTAAAAATTTAGACACAGCACAAACCACCAAAGTGGATGTGTCGGACAATAAAATACGCAGGGCCACTGTGTGATTGCGAGTTCCCAACTGTCTACAAAGTGGTCTAAGCCAGTACCTCCTGGGAGAGCAATAATCAGGGCATTCAAAAAGAATATGTGCCACAGTCTTGACCCGCGTGGAGCAGAGGGCACAAAAGGGGGAGGGCTGGGGGGACAATTTCCATCGGGATATCAAATCACCTACAGGTAGGATCCCTACTCTGAATTTAAAATATAAGGCCCTATCAAAAGGAATAGAAATCATATCGAGATATGGTTCGTAAGCTACCACGTCTTTAATCCTCAAAAAGGCTACAGTTGACTTGCATTGGCGTGGATCAACAGTAAGTTTAAACGAAACCCATTCCCAATACAATTTCTTTAGAGTGGCTTTGGGAGGGGCAGATCGAGTAGCCCAAGCTTCACCTAAGCCCAACTCCCCCAAAAGATGTTTAACGTCCCTCAACCATTTAATCTTACACCAGCCCCCCATAGACATCACCTCGGACAGTCCCTCCGCATAGGAGGCTAGTTCAGGGACCCTCCACAAGCGGGCCCACAAGAGCACGGGTCGTAGTCGAGCTTGATCCGCAATTGATCTACAGCCTAAGTCCAGCAAAACTGGAACTGTGGGTGTACTCGAAGGGAGAGCCATCAGATCTTTCAAAAATTTGCTCTCCGATTTTGCAAGCACGTCAAGATTGCCTATGCCCCACAACTCTGCCCCATACAAGGCAGCACTAACCCCTCTAGCTTTATAAATCTCCACAACTGGGGCAATAAATTGTTTTGTGGAAGTACGATGTTCCTTGAGTAAGGCACCACCCACCCTTTTGTGATTAAGAAGCATCTTGTTGATGTGCGGAGTCCAACACATAGAGTCGCTAAGGCGGATTCCCAGGTAATCAAACTCTGATACCCTCTCCAGGTAGGCAGAGTTCAACACGGGAAGGCGCCCCAGTTTCCCAGGGGGATTCATGATCAAATATTTGGTCTTATCGACATTGATCACCAATCCCCTAAGGGAACAAAACTCCTGAAAGCGATTAAGAAGTTTTTGGAGGCCCTGGGGGGTCTTTGCAATCTGCAAAAAGCAGTGTAGGGATCCGAGTGCCCGCCAGGGATGGTGCATCAGCAGGTTCTTGAAGCAAATGCTCAACCACCCCATTCACATAAAGAGAGAATAGGGTGGGAGCTAACACACATCCCTGGCGGACACTCCTACTTACAGGAATTCTATCAGTTTTCTCCCCATTCTTACCCCACCGGACCTGTGCATAATTGTCTGTATGTAGTTTTATCAGGAGTGATAGGATATAGGACGGCAACCCCAAACCCTGCAAGACCCTCCACAGTTCCTCTCTAGGTACCAGGTCAAAGGCAGTCTTGAGGTCAATGAACGCCAAATAAAGACTGCACTTGCCCAGCACCACCACCTTCCAATACAGGAGCGCCAGTCTAAAGACTTGCTCGATAGTCCCGGTTCCAGAGCGAAAACCAGCCTGGAAATCAGATAAAATCTTATTGTCATCCACCCATTGGAGGATTCTCCCCAGAATCACCTTCCCTACCACCTTTTGGGATGAATCAATAAGGCTTATGGGCCTATAGTTGGCGGGATTGTCCCGACAACCCTTCTTGAATATCGGGACAACCTCCGCCCCTTTCCAGGATTCCGGTACAGATGCTCCCCCCATAATTGCATTCAATAGGGTGGAAACCAACTTCCCCCATTGCTTAGGATTAGCACATAACAAGTCACCGGGTATCCCATCAGGCCCAGCAGCTTTTAGGGGGACCAGGGACTTGATTACGAGCTCCACTTCTCTGTCGGTAAAGAGATACGCCTCAGTGTCCACTGCCTCAACCATCAGAGTGAAGGAGTGGTTAAGGACCCCCTCAACAGGTGTATAAAGGGACAAAAAGTGGCTAAACCAATTCTGAGCTGGGATATTACATGTCAGCAAAGTGTCAACAGGCCTATCCCTAGATCTTACCAAACTCCAAAATCCCCTAGCATTCCTTTCCAAGCTTGCAGCCAAGAGGTCCGCCCAGAACTCTCCTCCCCCTCTTTTTTTGCTGCCTTTAAAGTCTGGGAGTAGTCTTTCCTTGCAAGCCTGATAGCTACCTGGGATTTAGATTTAACAGCCCCAACCAGCGCTTTTTTCTTAACTCTGCATTTTTTTGTAAACCAACCCTGTGATTTCGGCAGCACCTTCCTGTTAGCACTTTTGAAGCCATGCTAGGGAGAATAAATAGGTTACTCAATGCCCTAGTTAAGTCGCAGAAGGTTAGCGTAATCTCCTCGGGCGATCGGATCAGCGACTCCGACTTGCACAGTGCTGTGGCCAGGAGTGCCCCTATATCCGCCACTTTCTCTTCGGACATAATAAGCTTTGCCCACTTCAGCCGTCTACCACAATTAGATGGGAGAACTTCGTGGGAAATAGGTGCTATATGGGACGATAATCCCCCCTTGACAGTTAACCACTGGCAAAAGAGAGTGAGTGAGAGGAGATTATGATCACTCTCAATGGTAGGTATGATCTCCATATCCTTCAGGATGCTCCATAGACTTGCGTCAAGAAGAATATAATCTATTCTAGACGTATGATTTGGCCTATTATAAGTATTGGCACCCACTAGGTCAGATTTGGACCTCCCATTAACAGCCCTAAGATCAAATTCCATGTTAAGTGAGTTGATCTGTACCGCCACTTGGGACCACCTCTTAATGGGAGGTAGCGCTAGGGCAGGAATACCCCTCCTGGAGTCCTCCTCACCACTTCCCAATATATCGTCCAGGCCCAAGGGCTCAAACGTGCAATTCAGATCTCCTGCCACCAAAATGCGAGATTTATTGGGGCGCTGCCTAAGCAGATCTTCTAGTAAGGATATTGTGGCCGATAGTATACCACCCTTCGTACCTCTGGCATAGACGTTAAAAATGTCCAGGAGGAGGCTGCCCCGTGTGCCCTTTATAGTAATATTGTGGAGGTCGGGAGAATTGGTAGGATGCTGAACCACCTGACAATCAAGAGCAACATCAACCCAAATGAGGAGACCGCCCGAAGGGCGTCCCTTGCCTGAGACTGGGGGGACAGCAGGAACAAAATAAGTCGAATAACCTACCTTGTGGCAGGGTTCCCTGCACCATGTTTCCTGGAAAATGCAAATGGAGTAGCCCTCCACAAGCCCATTCCAGTCCAGAAGTCCCAGCTTCCTTGAAAGACCCGCGACGTTCCAGCAAAGAATCTTAATATCTGGATCCGCCACAACCGACTCCCTACAGTTAAAGTCCTGTGGTAAATTAGTGGCTTTATCCAACTGAGAGGGAAAAGAAACATTGTTTTTATTCGGCACGTTCGGCACAGGAGCAACACCTGGGCAATGATCCCTACAGACCACCCCATGGCACGTGTCGGTTCAATATCCCGACGGCCCCCCATAATACCCGGGCCAAAATGCCGGTTGAAATAAATGAGGGATAGCAAGATTCACGGGATAGATAGGATCGTTGCTCCAACCCCCACCATAATGTGCACCATTGTAATTTGCTGCGGACCTAGGGTAAAAATAGGTTAAGTCTACTACACCAATGTTTGCCCCCCCAATTGCGTACTCTGGATTGCAAATAGTTTGGGCAACCCTAATGTCTTTAAAGTTTACCACCACACAATCTCCTTCTAGGTGCTTACGACCATAACCTACCCACCCTACCCTTCTCACTCCTAGGATCAACCCATCTAAACCTCTAGAAAGAGGTCTATTAGACTTTAACCAGTACATGGTTTTATTTTTTAAAGCCTGATAGGATTCATATTGATCTTCCTTCAAAGTGGGTACGTTGGTAAGTATGGCAACATACGGGTGGCATTCGGGGGGCACATTTACCGGTGGAAAAGTAGGAGACGCTTTTGGGAGAGATTCCTCTGGCTGGGTTTCTCTGGGGGGGTTAATGCAAATTCTGGACGAGTAAGCTTGATCAAGACCAATGCCCTTAGCAATCCTATTCGAGGTTTCCTTATATTTAGAAGGTCCCTTCTTACCCGGCAACTCAGCCCGGATAGGCTTCTGTACCGGGACATTAAGAGGCTTCGGCACACTCGATTGTACTAGGCCCAATTGACTAATACCACCTAAAGTATCCGTAACCTGAGTAGGAGGTACATTAGCCACAACCGACAAATTTGCAGTGTTTTCTGTATTAGAGGTGGTAGATATATCCTGTGTGGGTGCAGCGAGCATCCGGGTGCCACTATCCCCTCCCTGTCCACCCTCCTTGTTTTTAGAATGCAGTTTGATAAGGGTTTTCAGAGAGAAAACATTGTCCAAAGTTGCCTGTTCAAATCTATCCAACCTCTCTCCCAACTCTTTTACTCTTTCCACAATCGGGGACAATAAAGTTTTCATCAGATCTTCAAGTTGTGAAATTGACACAGAGACATTAGATGGAACTGAATGGCAGTCTAATGTTGGATCTACACATGCGTCCTCAGTCATAAGACCTGAAGGATCCCCCCCCCTTTCCCAACCCAATGATTTTCGTAGCCAGCCCCTCACCCGCTTTAGTTCCTATTCCCCTTACACCTTGTTTCCTTAGTCTCTTGTGAAGTTTAGGGAAGCTGCCTTTACGTGGGCTAGCACTACTTTTCCTTTTAGTAGCAGTTATATTCGTAGAAACTGTTAGAGGTACCACAGGTGGTTGAGAAATAATGACTTGGGTAGTTGGAATAGTTGTGCGTTTTGGTAGAACGGGGAATTCACTGGAGCATGGGTCAGCACTACTGTTGTCGATAGGAGGGGGAATGGATATAGCTGCCAAGTTCTCCAACCTATCTATGCTGGCCCTCAAGGATACAACCCTTAACGGCTCCGGTGGAGGGGATGTTATTAGAAGGGGATCTGGACTACATACAGGCGAGGTAACAAGTGCCAGAGAACCCAATGAAGACCGTTTCGACAGAGGAAGTTCTAGGGAGAGACGCCGCTCTGTCATTACAATCTCCTTCTCTATGACAGCAGCCACCCGTGTGATAAACTGGTCCATAGTGCCTGTAATACAACTGGCTCCACCCTCACCTCCTCTCCTGAGGCTCTTCCCTGAGCGGGTGGACATTAACACTGCCTATAACAGTAACCAAATGTTAATAATGGTAGTAACACCCTATATGTCTCAACGTATCAATGAGATTATCAGGGGGATGGCCCGACCCAGCCCTGTACAGCCCCGGACTGCCACAGACTACCCGCCCTTTGCCCGCCCTTTGCCCGGGCTTTGCTTCGACCCGCGCGCGTCCCGCGTGCGCGGTCGTAAGCGTAGTTAAGTACGTATAGGCTGGGGGCGTGGCTTGCAGGGAGAGCGGGCCAGGTGTGAACTATTGGCCAGACAGGGACTCCTGGGAGATGGAGTCCCTGCAGTACCGCTTGCAGCCCTACTGCTGCCACAGACCTCCCCAGCCGCCGCAGAAACCACAGTCACTCCGCCGCTCCTTCCGTGAAGCGGGACCCGCGAAGCGGGTCCGGCGAACAGCGATGGCAAGCACAGCAGCTAAGTCCAGGAGATGAGGGTCCACTTGCCCGGGAATTACACAGAAGCACAAACAGTCCAACCAGCACCGGGAAAGGAGGATGATTTTTAAATGCAGCTGGTGTGCTGGGGGCGTGGCTTGCAGGGAGAGCGGGCCAGGTGTGAACTATTTGCCAGGCAGGGACTCCTGGGAGATGGAGTCCCTGCAGTACCGCTCGCAGCCTTACTGCTGCCACAGACCTCCCCAGCCGCCGCAGAAACCACAGTCACTCCGCCGCTCCTTCCGTGAAGCGGGACCCGCGAAGCAGGTCCGGCGAACAGCGATGGCAAGCACAGCAGCTAAGTCCAGGAGATGAGGGTCCACTTGCCCAGGAATTACACAGAAGCACAAACAGTCCCACCAGCACCGGGAAAGGAGGAGGATTTTTAAATGCAGCTGGTGTGCTGGGGGCGTGAATTGCAATTATATAAAACACGACATTATAGCAAATTAGATAACAGATGAAAGGAAAATTAATATCAAACAAGTATGGTCTCAGCTTTTTCATGGACCAAACCGCAGGAAAGCCTTCCCTCTCAACGGCACTCCATCTTTGCACTCTGAGGAGAAATTGCCTGCTAATGAAGGCAACTGACTTATCAAGGCCCCCCTCATTCACCTGTGCGAACACTGCCCCAATCCCTTGTTCTGAAGCATCTGTCTGAACAACAAACTCCTTTGTGTATTCAGGGGCCAGCAGCATATGTGCTTAACACATAGCAATAGTTAGAGTGTCAAAGGTCCTCTGGCACTTTGGGGTTCACAGTACTTTCTTTGGCCTCTTCTTACATGTAAGTTCTGTTAGGAGAGCCACAATGGTCCCATAATTCTGAACAAATCTTCTATAGTACCCAGTCAGACCAAGGAATGCCCTAACCTGTCTCTGGGTAGTAGGAGCTGTCCAATCTAAAATGGTTTGGATTTTGGCCTGGAGAGGCTGTACGTGGTCTCCACCTACCAGGTGGCCCAGATAAACCACATAGCTCTGCCCTATTTCACACTTGCTGGCGTTAATAGTCACATCTTCCTGCTGCATGGCCTGAAGCACATCCATCATGTGGTTTAAGTTATCCTTTCAGGTGGAACTTTGCATAGCTATATCATCCAACCCAGACAGTACCCTCTTCACCGACCTTTAGAAGGTGGTAGGGGCATTCTTTCAGCTTCACTTTGAAGTGATATTGTCCCTCTGGTGTGGAGAATGCTTACCTCTCATTGCTTCTTCAGTGAGGGCAATCTACTAGTAGCTTAAAGTCAAATCAAATATACTCAGATACTAAGCAGCACCTAACCCTATCAATGAGCTCATCAGCTATAGGTACTGCATTTAGTCCTCCGTAGTCCACACCGGACCCTTATTCCTTCTTCCCCCCCTGGTGATTAGGTTTGGGCACTAGCACCACTGGGCTGGCCCATGAACTATCAGAGGGCTCAGTTATACCCAGCTCCATTATCTTAGCTACCTCAGCCTTGATGCTTTTTGTGATATGGTCAGACAATCTGTAGTTTATTTTTGTCAGGTAGGCTGTCACCAGTGTCAATGTGGTGCACACACCAATCAGTGACACCTGGGGTCAAAGATAACAGGCCAGCAACCTGCCCCAGTACCTGCTTGCAGTGTCGGTGCTGCTGGCCTGTCAGTTTGGGAGAGAGTACTGCTCCCTCCCCTGACCCACCTTGCAGACTGTTCGAGGGGAGGTCAGGCACAGGCTCAGTCTCCTCCTCTCCACCCTCTTCGGTGACCAACAACATGGTCATGTCTGCCCTGTCACAATGGGGTTGCAATCTGTTGACATGCAGGACCCTGTGAGGGCTCCTCAGGGTGCTAAGGTCTACCAGGTAGGTAACCTCACCCTTCTTTTCAAGGATTCAATAGGACCCAACCCACTTGTTGTGGAGGGCCCTAAGAGCTACTGTCTCCAACACCCATACTCATTGCATTGCAGCCTTCTGATTAACCCTGGGCGTAGTTTGCGTAGTCGCGCTTCGCAAAGCTACGCGAAGATGTACTTGCACTACGCGAGCTACGCGTAGCTTCGCGAGCTTGCGTAGTTGCTTGGGGCACCCGTTCGCGATGGCTTTTTCTTGTTCGGGAGCGCTGTGAGTGTGTTCGGGGAGCTGTTTGCATGTTCGAGTGATAATATCTCATGATCTTACCCATGCGGTCGCCAATGGGCGTAGCCATCTTATTTTTCAATTGTCCCGCCTGCTCGCGATGCCTTTTTTTCTGTTCCGGGTCGCGGATAGTGTGTTCGCGATGTGCATTGTCGTGTTCGGGAGCGCATTTTACTTTTTCGCGATGAATAGTGCATGTTCACGAGAAATATCGTGCGATCTTACCCACGCGGTCGCGAATGGGCGCAGCTATCTTGTTTTTCACTCTATGCTATGGTTCTGGGCCTACTTTTCTATCCTCCCTTTATCTTTGTAATCCTTTGTATTTAAAGCATTTTTTCTGACTTTTTTTTTTATCATCTATCTCTCTCTTTGCGTAAGTTTATATTTTGCATTTTATTTCTACTTTTACTGTGTTTTTTTTACTTTTATAAAGTTCTTTCTTCCTTCTTCCCCCTAACTTTTTTTTCCCCTGCTAACTTTTCTTTTCCGCCTCCCACCCACCCCAGAACCATGGCCAAGGGCACGGCTAGTGCCAAGGGTAAGGGACCTGCAGGAGCAGACAAGGACCGCCTGCCTTGCGGCAGAATGCGTCCTGCAGGGGTGCAGGCCCGGCAACTGTTTTGGGAGGAGGAGGTGGCCGCCCTTGTTTTTTTCATTCAGTGCTACCTCCCCTTGACCTTGGCAGCAGGCGGCAGGCCCGGCTCTGGGTACGCTACCCAGGAGCGGCACCGTCGGTGGGCGAAGGTGCGCCGGCCAGTGTTCCGGTGCTCTGGGGTTCGGCGCACCCATAATCAGCTGGCCCACCGGTGGTCCGACATCCTGGACCGGGAGCAGGACCTGTTGGACCTGCTAGGTGTCGAGGTCGTCGGGCTTAGTGAGTAACTTATTGTGTATAAATTAAATTTGACGAACAACAAGATTACTGCTGCGTGCTACGCGTTGCTGGTAAATTACGTTCCAAAAAGCAAAATCTTCTGTGATTGTAGGATCCAGGTGCTCGGTGGTACTCTTGATTGTTTGCAACTTAGTTTGCGCTAGCTTGTGCTGATTATGTAAGAGTTTATTTTAGAGAACTGAAGCTAGGTAATGCGATTTGCTAGAGAGACTCTAGTCCTTCCATTGTCCTACTGTGAAATAGTGGTGTATGGATATTGGATACTAGGTTTAGTTTGTTAGTATTAGTTAATAATTGTTTTATGCGGTCGGCGTGACACCTCCTCTGTCACTGAGTGCTGCATACCCCAGTCCTTCGTAGAACCTTTTATACTTTGTTTAGTGAGGCTAGGCTTGGCATGGTCAGTCAGTATCAGAACTAGATCAGAATCATGCAACCAACCCACAATTTGTTGTATGTATGTATGCACAAATGTATGCATGTGTCCTCCATCTCATCTATGCATTTGATGGCTGAAAAAAATGGAAATGCAGACTTAGTGAACAATGGCCCGTCTGGAATAGGTGGTGTAGGTCAGGTGGTACTTACTTACTAGGCTTCGTTAGTATTTGTAATCAGAATGATTATGGAACACTGGAGTGTTCATAAATAAGTAGACGATCCGTGAATGCAGGAAGCAGCCAGTAGTCGATCCATCTGATTAGATAGGTCAATTTTATTGCAATTGTTGTTTCCTAAAATGTTGTTTGAGTTATTTTTCCAAATGATTTATTATTATTTGTTTCACAGCACTCCTTAATGTTTGTCTCTTTCTTTATTATATTTTACATGATCATCAGCACTACCCAGGGGCAAGAAGACGGGGTCGGAGTCGACGGGGGAACCACAGGACCGCTCCTCTACCGAGGCTCCTGCTGCTGGCCCCAGTAAGTACTCCAGTGGTTATACTGACATTATATTTCCCTAACTTTTACTGCATCTTTTTTTTCCAAACTATAAATTATGATTCCACTTTCTAATTGTATTTTTTACAAAAGCTTCTTTGACCTTGACTATCTGTTTCCAAATTCTGTTTATCCCTGCCTCTAACTAAGTTCCCTCTATAACTCTCTGTACTACTATTACTACTATTACTATTGACCAATAGCTCTAGCCACTGTGTCCTGTCCTTTGGGTTGTCCTCTTCTAGTCTTCTCAATGTTGAGGCTTTGACAATTACCACAAACAAAATGGCCAACCAGATATTTGACTAGTATTTTGGATCGGATAGTACATGATACTACTATTGTTGTAGTGATTATGCAGAGCCACATACAGAACTATGCACAACAAAATAGGATGTTGGTGATGGGAAGTTGGACCTTACTGATCACACCTCTGTCCGAAGAACCCACGATCCCCTGACTGACTAGCTATAGTGTCTCACATTAGGGTCCCACTCCCGACCCCCCCCACGAAGAAGATACACAATGTTGATGATGACTGAGACAGACAACCCAGAACATAATAACACCATTTTTCTCACTCACTTGTGTAAGTCCACCCCACCACACCAAATACCACAGAGTCTATGTGTAAGTTCAAAAGGTTTATTTGAAACAAGTAACAAACTCTGTACATCGTTAATATGAAATTTAATTTACTACAGCCATAGTCAATAAGCCAGCAAAAATCCTAAGATTAAAACAGTAAACATTTACAAGTGCATGACAACAAGAACAAGAGACAAGATCTTTTGAATTCTGGAAGACCCCTCACCGTAAAATGTAGAAATACTGGTTACATCATGCATCATAAGCTCTGTAAATCTCTGGTTTGTAGAAGGGAATCTTCTGCCTATTATATGAGGAAAATGCTGCGCGTTAGCCGTTAGATAGTATACTGGTGAATGCAAGCATTTTGCAGTCATGGCAAAAAGTGTAACATGTATGTGATGGCTAAGCAATACGGACTAACCAAACTCAATAAGTGGGTTGTTTTTCGACCTCTTCACTTGTACGCAACAGTCAAGTGGCCTCAATGGCGTCTACTGCACATGTCAATAAGCTGGCAGGTATAATTAAATATGCGCCAAAAGAGTAGTAGTCGACATGATGAATCTAAAAGGGTTACACATGGCTCAGGCTAACTTTCAAAAGAGTAGAGTAGGACTAGATGACCCTAGGAACCATATCACTACTAGTGTCTGTCTACTGACTGTACTTACTGTCTAGTGCGGATGTATGTTGTATTAACTTTTTTTTCAATGTTCCAAGTGAACACTAATAAAATAGGGGGAGGTTTCCAGGCATCTAAAAACTTGTGATATTGTTTTCTAGGCACACTACCAACCACCAGTGCCGGCGGGGCCAGCGGCGATGCGGCCTTTCCGGAGGGGGCAGGAGAACTGGCGGCACCTGCAAGAGAGACAGGGGGGAGCCAGCAGCAGTGGCCGGCGGCAGTAAGTTATATTCATTACTTCTTGACATTACTACTAGATGGAAGTGTGTTCACTACTTCACTGTACTGTGCGACTTATTAAGTTGTAGTGAACATTATACAACGGTTGAAGAAGAGACCCTTTACTTAGCATTAGCAGCATGAGTTGAGTAACCAATGGCCTCTTCTATTTGACTCCAAAATCAGCTGTGAAGGTTTTATGGAGAAGACAAACTCCTATCAGATGACCTTGATGGATGTGTTGAACAAAGAGGGAAAGAAGGGTGGAAGGACGGGCAAGATAAATAATATGACTGACTGGCAGAGAAGGATATGTTGTTGGAAGCATGCATAGGTGGCTGATAGTAATCAGATCAGATGCATGGGTTGTTGAAGGATGGGTGGAAGGTGAAAGAGAATGCCTGCTTGGGTGGGCGACACAGTATGGGTGGATAGTGCTAGATAGCAAGAATCAGCTGTGTTTGGTTCAAACTCAAAGCCAAGGCAAGCAAGGAAGGAGCGGAAGCATGGGTGGTTGTTGGTGAAACCAACTAAGTATGAGATATATAAAAAAGAAGGATAAACGTTTACTTTAATGGATGTATGCCTGGATGTACTATCATCAATAGAAAGCATAGGTGGAAAGTGTCACTGGATTGTCTTACTTTGAAGAAAATGTAAAAGAAACTGTGCGACAGTAGCAAAGCGTAGGGGAATATAGGTAGTATTATCAGAATACAGTTGACTCGCAGTAGTTTGCAAGCACATCATATATATATATATATATTTTATCTACTGGCGGTCGCCAGTAGATAGTTATACTTAGGACCTATTTTCCATAGGAAATCCGCAACATTCTATTCCCAATAAGTCTGGCACCGGTTGACGAATCTTCATGAATTTTTCGAAACTTTTGGCCAGCTCCGCTCCGCTCCTGCCCTGAAAGTTTCGTGGTGATTCGTCTAGCGGGGGACGAGAAAAAAGGGGGGTCCCAAAACACGTTTTCCCCATGCAATTTCCCATAGGATCTGTTGTTGCAGCTACAGCCCGAACCGCTGAACGGAATTACACCAAATTTGGCAAAGAGGTAGTCCTCAGTTCAGACTCGTGCCTTTTGCATAAATGGTGTGAATCCGTTCAGTAGTTCCTGAGAAAAGTAGAGTTAAAAGTACATATATATCTATGGCCGGGGAGGATCCGCGGACCCTACCCGCACCGTAAGAGCACCCTCCCCGAACCGAGCGCGCACCCTCCCGATTGCGCGCTGAATGCTAATTGGCTGTCGAGTGTCTGTCTACATTCAAAACCAGGAACTGTTGGCGGCCATTTTCTGCCTAGGTAGAAGCGAGGCTGAAGAAGCAAGGGGAATAAGTGTGTAAAACATATAAAGGGGGCAGAGTGGAAATACTCTGACCCTCTAGAGGTGCTTAGGGGTCCCAGAAGGAACCCCTGGGGCCCTCTTTTAAAAAAAAAAGAAAAAACGGCGGAATGCGCGCACGGTACGCGCATCCTACCGCGTTTGGTGCACGGATCCTCTCGTTTTGGGTGCGCGGATCCAAGGAAAAAAAATTGAAAAAAGACAAGAAATCATTGGTTGTATGACAACTTTCTACATTGAAAGGGAGGGTGTATATTACTGTTTTTTAACAGCATGATTCTTATTGGTGGACAAAAACTGATTGTAAGAAACATTATATATGATAAGCTGATATGTTGAAAAGTCAAGCACACTTGCTGTCTTGTTTAGCAACATTGTGTGCTGAACTTGTGACCTGTGTGCTCAGTGCAGTGTTCCATGACCTGTTTCTATGGTAACAGGCAGAAGGCAGATTGGGGGAAGGGTTGAAATGTATTTCATTTGGAAAGGGTTGAAATGTTTAACCAATAGAAATGTGTGTTAGCTTTTGAATTTATGCGTGAAGGATTGTGATTTGATGTTTACATGTATATGTGTGGAAAATGAAAGGGAAACTTTTCCATTCTTTGTTTTTTCTGAGAGGTGCATAGTGCAGAGATTCTGTAAAAGAAAATCTGGTGTGTGACTGATATACTTCTTAATCTACAAAACAACTTGAAAGGTGAGTTATTTAATTGTGAGGGGATGTATGTAGACTATTTTGATTTTAATCAGACTAATGTATTTCTCCTGCTAAAGTGTAGGAAGTACTTTTTTCTCTACAATCTTATCGACAGTGTGTGTGCATGTAGAAACCATTCTGTAATAAGCATTTGTGTTTTTCATCTGTTTGCAGACAGATAACTGTGCTGTTTTTATATTTTGGTAGAATTAGAAACCAGTCATTGTTTATGAATTTGTCAAATGAGTTACGTTTCTATATTAAAAGTAGTACTCCTTCTAGATGAAGAAATGTGTTTTGGTATAGTGCAAGGGATAGTGTTGTTTGTCTAGAATCACACAGTGAGTATGTGTGCATTTGGGAACCACTGTGAGAGAATAATTTGGTAACATCTTGTATTTGCTGACAGATAACTGTTTTAAAACCTGTCATGTTGTCAAGTTTTAGTAGCATTAGAAGCCAGTCTTTGCTTATGCATTGATAAAATAAGTCATGCTTTGACACAAATGTGCTGTACTTTAATATGTATATTGTGTGTAGTCTCCTTACCACTTGCACATTAGTGAATGAGTTTTGGTAAGCTGCTAGGGATAGTGTTGTTTGTCTAGAATCACGCTGTGAGTCTGTGTGCATTTGGGAACCACTGTGAGAGAAGCATTTGGTAACATTGTGTATTTGCTGACAGATAATTGTTTCAAAACCTGTCTTGTTGTCAAGTGTTAGTAGCATTAGAAGCCAGTTTTTGCTTATGCTTTGATTAAATGAGTCAGGCTTTGACACTATAGTGCAGTCCTGAAATATGTAGATTGTGTGCAGTTCCCTTATCACTTCCACAGTAGTGAATGATTTTTGGTAAACTCCTAGGTATAGTGGTTGTTGTCTAGAATCACACTGTGAGTCTGTGTGCATTTGGGAACCACTGTGAGAGAAGCATTCGGTAACATCGTGTATTTTCTGGCAGATAACTCTTTTAAAATCTGTCATGTTGTCAAGTTTTAGTAGCATTGGAAGCCAGTCTTTGCTTATGCGTTGATTAAATGAGTCATGCTTTGAAACTAATGTGCTGTACTTAAATATGTAGATTGTGTGCAGTACCCTTACCTCTTCTAGACTAGTGAATGAGTTTTGGTAAACTGCTAGGGATAGTGTTGCTTGTCTAAAATCACACTGTGAGTCTGTGTACATTTGGGTAAGGATTGTGATAGAAGTGTTTGGTAACATGGTGTATTTGCTGACAGATAACTGTTTTAAAATCGGTCATGTTGTCAAGTTTTAGTAGCTTTAGAAGCTATTCTTTGCTTATGCATTGATAAAATGAGTCAGGGTTTGACACTAAAGTGCAGTACCATGTACTATTCTCTTCACTGTGCCAGAACTGACAATGTAAAAGTTTTACCCAGGCACTGTCCTAGCAGTAGTCTGATTATTTAATCAGTTTCCAAGTACTCATGTTGTGAACCATACATTACCACATAGACTGCTTCAAATGTCTGTGCAGTATGCATGCAGTCTTCTAACATACTATACACTTGTCTTTCACATCTTCAGTTCCCTAGTCAGTATCCATATAGTCCAGCAAACATCCTGTCACTCCCTTTGCACTCCTCTAGTGACCCATTCAGTACCAAGTACTAATCCATTCACTATGTCAAAAGCCAACCACTTATAAATTCAGCCAGGCACTCTCCTTGCTGTACTCTAATCATTACGTCAGTACCCAAGTACTCATGCAGTGAGCCCGGCCTTAGCACATAGACAGCGTCAAATGCCTATTCACTATGCATGCAGGTCTCTAACCACCTACACAGTTTTCTTTCACACCTTCAATTCCCCAGTCAGTATTCATACACTTCTAGCAAACACATTCAGTCAGTTAGGATGTAGTCTTTTAGTGAGGTAGGCTTTAGGGCATGAACTGCTTCAAAGTAATATGCACTACGCATGTAGTGTTTTAACCATCGTCACACTTGTGGTTCAGGGCTATAGTTTCTTAGTCAGTTTTTATATAAAATGTGTTTGTACAATAATGGAATAGTATAAATTTGAAAGTTATTAATATACATTTATTTGTGATTATTTTCTACAGATACAGAACAGGAGTGTTTCTCATCTGTTTGCACTCTTCTCGTGCAAGATTGTTTGGATGAAGGGTCCTTCGGTGTTTCATCATACTTGCCGTGCCGTACGAGTATTTCTTGTTAGGATCCCGTTGCAACAGAACTCCTTTGCAAATCTTGCACCTGACCAAGGTGGCATTGATCTTTGTTTGCCCCTCTGGAAAAGTAAAAAAATTCTACACCACTGAAGGAAAACGTTGTGGGCTTGGTGCGTTGTCCAAAAATTCATCCTTAGATTCGGTGAATATTTTAAAGCGACAACATTTACAGTTTTTGTAAGTTAAACTTATACAATTTTGTCTGTGATTTGTATCTTGTGGTATTTTGTTGAGAATAGTATGTTGTTTTTTTTTTAACAATCTTTTTGATTGTTTTTGTTTTTGCCCGCTGTTAAGTGGTGAGTACGATTGAAATCACTATTTTTTAGTGAAATTTAATATATTCTGAGAACAGCAAAAAAGGCAAACAAATTACTTTGTGGAAATTATGCTGTGTTGTAAAAAATGTATTATTACATGTTATAATTTTTTTTTCTTTTCTTTCACAGATCCAAATTTAAAAATAAGCAATTTATATGGATTTAGATTGCAATGAAAATCTGAAAAAAATGTATACCATTTTTTATTGCTATTACTGTGAAGGTAAGTTTAACTAAGTCTCAATATGCATATGCATATATATATATATATATATTCACTTAAAAAACCATAGGTTTCACACATGTTATAGTTAGCTGGACATTTCACTCGTAAAAAACCAATGAAATTCCCCCGTTATAGTTAGTGCAGGCAACTATAACTCACGCGACCGCAATCCTCTGCTGATGACGTCAGATATTACATCACTGTATTTAGACACTTATTTACCCATGTCTTCTTCCATTAATCTTTAGCTATACATATATTACAAATATTTATTTTTCATAAAGACACATATGTCATCAGTGATGTAATATCCGACGTCATCAGCAGAGGATTGCGGTCGCGTGAGTTATAGTTGCCTGCACTAACTATAACGGGGGAATTTCATTGGTTTTTTATGAGTGAAATGTCCGGCTAACTATAACATGTGTGAAACCTATGGTTTTTTAAGTGAATTTGCAAGGTTTTTTAAATGCTAATTCGTATCTATAACGTGTGTGAAACCTATGGTTTTTTTCAGTGAATTTGTACGTTTTTTTAAATGCTAAGTTATGTATTTTTTTATTTTTTTTTGTTTCAGGTTTTTCACCGTGCGCGCACCGTGCGCGCGCTGTGGGCGCTCGGTGCGCGAACACGGTTCACCGTGCGCGCAACGTGCGCGCACCTCGCGATTTTTGAAAAAAAAAATTTGATTTTTAATTCTATTGTTTTTTAATGATTTTTTTTTGCCGTGCGCGTACGGTAAGCTTACCGTACGCGCACCCCGCGATTTAAAAAAAATATATATAAAATGTATTTTTCATACTTTTGGGTCCTTCTTGGACCCCCTGACAAACGCTAGGGGGTTTGCAACTCTCTTCGTTGCCCCCTTTTCACGTTCTCCACCTTTGTTTATCAGTTTGAGACACACAAAATGGCGGCTGACACTTCCTGATTTCGACTGATTCGAATGTTTACAGTCATGTAACCACCAATCAGAATTAGTCAGCTTACCGTACGCGCTCGGAGTGCGCCTATAGATATATATATATTGATTTAAATGCTTTTTTCCCAGGAAATACTGAACAGATTTACACCAGACCTGCAAAAGGCACATCCCTGACCTGAGGACTACCTCTCTGCCAAATTTCAAGTAATTCTGTTCAGCCGTTCGGGCTGTAGCTTGGACTAAAGGTCCTATGGAAAAATGCATGGGGAAAACGCGTTTTGGGACCCCCCCTTTTTCTCAGCCCCCGCTTGACGAATCCCCCCGAGACTTTCAGGGAAGGAGCGGAGCGGAGCGCCCCACCTATTTTGAAAATTTTGCGAGCATTCGTCAATCGGCGCCAAAGGTATTCAAAATAGAATGTTGCGGATTTCCTATGGAAACACGATCCTAACTATAACTATCTACTGGCGACCGCCAGTAGATAATATATATATATATATATATTTAGATTTATTTATATTATCAAGTGGAAGCCCCTTCCTCCGACGCCGGGGACTACTCCCTACCTATTAATGTATTTTCGATTGGGTCGCCAGCCTGCAAAGGGTGGCCTATCTGTTGGTTATGGTTAAACAATCAATGAAAGCAAAGTACCTTCTGCAGTAGCGGTTGGTGGTGGGAGTGCTGGCGGGTGGTGACATCAGGAGGGGCAGGGTGGGTGGCACTGGCAAGTAAACTATGTATTACGGCCAAATACAGGTAATCAATATAAAAATAAATAAAATAATTTTCAAGGTGCGCACTGCACCGCCGAATGCGATGCAGTGCGTGCAACAATTTTTTTGATTTTTTTGTATGTATTGTTTAATTACCTGTGATTGTCTTTAATCCATAATTTACTATCCCCAACCTGCACCTTCCCATGTCACCGCCCGGCAGCACTCCCACCACCAACCGCTACTGACCTGATGTCGTATTACCATCTATAATATAAATATAAGCAATGATCATTGGATCAGATAAATAATCAGCCTTTTTGTAGTACCCAGGGCAGGGTGTAAGTGAAATTGTTCATTTGCCCTCATGTAACAGACAGAGTATGGCCAGTGCCACCGGCCGTAAGGCATCATACAAAAATATGAGCTTCCCCACCTGCAGACAGTAGTAGTAAATAAAACTAACGTGAGTCTGCATCATGTGACTCATATCTGTTTCTCTTGGGTGCAAGCTTAGCTGACTGAGCTGGCATGCCGGCTTCAACAAGGTTATGTAATTGCACTAAACTAGAGATAAGAACAATAGGCCTGGGCTAAAATTTCGTTCCGTTCGTGGAAATTGCGATAATTTGACATTTTCGCGTTCCGCGGAAAGCGCGAAAATGTCAAAATTTCCGCATTTCGCACCTTAGCGATAATTTGGTTCTTGCTCGCGCTGTAAAATAAATCGCCTTACCTGAATCCCTGCGATCGCCGACAAGTGTTCTTGATCCGGTCGCGTTCTCCATGAGATGTTGTATTGTTTTTAGCCATTTGCACTGTCTTGCGACAGTTCGCGCCCGCAGTGACGTCATGCGTCGCGCGATCACGTCTTTCTTCTCGCGATCATGCACCGCGAGACAACTGAAAACAAGATGGCCGCGCCCGTGAGCAACAACATGGGTAAGTTGGTGAGCCGCAACCATGCAGAAAATCTCGCGAACATGCGGGAAAAAAACTTCTGCATCTTCGCGATATTTCCGCGTGTTTGCGATCATTTTTAACATTTTCGCGATAATTTGCGAAAGTGGATTTCACAAATTCCGCCCACCCCTAAAGAACAACACGACTGGTGTACCAGAGTACATAGTACGATTATAATGTCGGAAACTCCCACAAATGTTAGAGTCCAAGGAAGTATGAGTAGAGATACTTACCACCAAATCACAAATTTTATGTACTGTGCTTGCTAGTGATACTGTGAAACTATGTGTTGAATGATTTTAGTGTTTCTGTTTTGCTAAGAGTATTGGCTACAACATGTTCTTTTTCTTTCTTGATATAGACACTCCTTCCACATCCACACCAAAACCATCTCGGAAGGAGTTGGCCGCCAGGGCCTGGCGCCGTAAACTGGAGGTCATTTGCGAAGAATATCGCCGGCTGGCGGCTCAGGCGGAGGAGGAGGAGGCGGCTGCAGCCTCCTCCAATGCCCCGGCCCCAGTCAGGCCCTGCCTCCAGTTTCACGGTGGCGTGGTCCGGCAGCCGCCCGCCGCCGCGCCTCCATCTCAACCACTGCTGCCCCCCACCCTGCATGTAACTGCAGGGCATTTCGCCGCCAGCTGCTCCGCCGGATGGCCCGCTTAGAGGAGAACATAGAGGAGCGGGTAAAAGTCCTGGTGGATAAACACCTGAAGGCCCGCCGACTATAGAGGACCTTGTCATTTGCCCCTTTTTTAATTCTTTTTGTTAGTGGGTGGGTTTTTGGGCATTGGGAATTCATTCGAACATTGGGACTTGGACTTTCGTTTCGTTGTGGACATTGGTTGGGGTTAGGGAGGGGGGTGGGTTAGGTCAGAGTGGGATAGTTTATTTTTGTTAGGGGATATTACATTTTATACTATTTACTTATACGATGTTAATGTTTTGTGGTGGGTTACTGTTTTCCGAATTCAATCTAAGTCACATGGTTTGTTACTTTGTTTCCGTGCTGCTGCATGCCCGCAGCCAGTGTTTGATTTAAAAGATCTGCCGATTTTGTAACACACAAACCGATAGATGCAGTACCCCTCACTGAGTTATTTTTAATTGTCATAATAGTACTGTCAGTCTCTCCTCCTAGTCCATACCTCCCACCAAACGTATCTTACCTGTGATTGATGATGATGAAGTTCGGCAAACTCATGGCTGCATGGTTGGTTTCCCAAATGAACGGAGAAGATGCCATTATTGTGGTGGTAGTAGTAGACACTGGCAATAGCATTTGAAAAAAGAAAGAGAAAGTCACTTGACTGAGAGACTGTGGGAGGAGTAGTAGAACAAAGTAAACTACAGCATGGGTGGGCAAGCAAAAGAAGATCCTTGCCCTGCCTTAGTTGAAATTCAATTAGTGTTGCTTTCACCACATCTGCCCCAGCAAGCGTGTGATCAATTGTTGGTGTACATTAATGTAGTCACATCACACCTCAATATAAATCACACAGCCCGGGGGAAGAGGGTTAGGGATTGATGAATGGATGGGAAGTGGGGTTTTGGGAAAGGTTTGAGAAAGAAAAACCGACAGTATGCATAGACACAACAAAAGTAAAACAATCTTGTAAGACGACCATGATCCATTATCAAAGAAATCAAAGTATAAGGTGAGAAAAAGGAAATGCATGCATGCTGAGGAAGAGAACTTGATGGTTAATGAATGATAATGAGTTGTACTTACTAACTACTACTACACAATTAGACAGTACAGGGCGGAAATTATTCATATGAAATTTGTCTTGCCTGTCTGCCGCCCTCAGAGCTCAGACCGAACTAAATTATATGCTGTACCGGGCTTACTTTTATTTTTCAAGCTAGCAAAGGAAATGAAAAAATAGTTGTAGGGATCAATTACCAAACAAACCACAACACACAGTCGTAATGATTGAAGAGAAAAAAGGAATCAAATACATTTAAAGACGAATGATGAATGATACTAAAGTTACTGTATTATCCTGGTCCAAATGTGGAGTTGCATCATTCTCGTCATTCCTCTTGGTCCTCCCTTCCATGGACACTCTGCACATCAATCTTGGGTACCACTGCCTGCCTGATGTGGATTGGTAAGGTAAGTGTGAGTTGTTTCTCCCACTATAGCACAGGTTAAAGGCCGGCCTGTAAGTGTAGATGGAAAAACAAAAGGGGTATTGAAAAATAACTGAATAAAAAAAATTAAACTCAATTACAGTGGAGTGCAAGAAGAGAAGACAAGACTCTTGCGATAACACTTTCAGACTGAGGCAGCTTGGATAGGATACATAGTTTCTTCTCTACAGCATTAAGCTACAACAACAACGGAACAGGACTCAGGAGCCAGCACAGCCACAGAACAGGACAACCGCTGCACAGGCCAGGCACCCTACCCCTTACCTTACATTTTGACCAAGCCAGACAAATGGCATATGCACTGCAGTAACCTAGCATTTTCCAAATGAAGTGACTAAATCAATGCGCCACTGTCCCTCATACCACTACACTCTACTCCAGTCCACACCACTACACGTACATGTAGCCTAGGTCTGCTGTGGTTCTTGTTGAAACGGTTTACCTTTAAGGCAGTCCATGAAACGCAGTTATTCCATCAATTATCTCCGATCTAACTGACTGACTGTGTGCAAAGATAGTATGCTCAGCATCATCATGATGACCGTGTGGTACGTGTTCTCCAACACCAACTCAGTCTGTAGTGACTGATTGAGTTTCTAATATATTCCATATTACAACATTGCAACAGATATTGGGCGGCACCTGCAGTGGTAGGAGTACAATGTGGTTATTAAACAACAAGGAAACATTGACTGTCACCTGACCTGAGTCACTTTTACTTTGTCGATAAACTAGTATAGTTTGACTTCATGCACATTCATTCGTAGTCAGCAAGCAATGCCAAGCATCCAATACAATGCATGTCATCATTCACAATAATCACTCATTACCTGTCTTTCTGTTCTCTTTGGCTCTCAGATCTGATGCCTGCCTAGCCTTTTGACAGTCAGTGATGAGTTTCTTTCGGCTTGGAAACAAAACGGAATATAGCTGGAGTCATGTTTCACTTCTTATGGAGGGACTGTTAGAGGCAACATGTATTGTACTATTCTCCATCTCCAGCCAATGTCTGGCTTGCTTGAAATGTATTTAGGGAGAGTAAGGAAGATGGAGCAGGACCCTGAGGAGTGGAGTTGACAGTTATGCACAGACGTGCAACTCCAATAGGGAAATAAAAAGAGGAGACTGTTGATGGATTTGTTGTGATTAGATTTTGAACCAGAAAAACAGATACACAGTCACACACAAATAAAGGAAGGGAGAACAATTTGAAAGCCTATTTGTCAGGAAAGAGGAGCTCGTCCTCAAACTCTGGTGGTTCGGACAGAAGTACGTCATGTAAAAACCCACTACTTATGTCATCAAAGTCACTCTCCTCTTCCTGCTGTGATTCACATATTTTGTACTCCGTTGGTATAAAGTGTTGATTCATTTTGATCATGGTTGACCTCTCCATGCTTTTGGGCGAGAGACTGGTCCTTTTCACAGTAACAATGGCACTAGCAGCACTGAAAACATGCTCTGAAGAGACACTTGCAACAGGGCAAGCCACATATTTTATCGCCAGCCTGCTGAGCACTGGCCATTGGCTTCTTTTCCCATACCAATACACCAATGGGCTTTGCTCCATGAAGACCTCTGTTGTGTCATCTAAATAGGCCTGAACCATCCGCTCAATGTTCAGGGGTGCTCCGATTTGCTTGGCCTCTTTTGCCTTTGCATCAGTCATGGACGTACGAAACCCTTTCCGTAGAAACCAATCACCTGCCGTTTTTTTCAATGTGGCTGATGATCCTGTTGGTGCTGTTGATGTTATTGCTGGCAGTGTTGTTGACTGCTGGGAGGCAAACGCACTGCTCTCGGCCTCTGAAGTAGAACTTGACTCTGGGTGCCCTGCAGTACGTTTTCTACCCTGAGGTGGTGGACTTCTAATTAAGATCCGTTCATTTTCAAACTCAGTGGCTTCCTCAGCTATCAAAGTTTTGTACTTGGCAACATCCACTTCTGAAAAAGGAATTTCTTCATTACTGCTCAGCAATAATTTATAACGTGGATCCAAAACTGAGGCAGTAATGTAATGTTGATGTGACACAATGTTATTTTTAATCCTTGTATTGTCAGATAAGCAAGTGGCTAAGGTGTCCGCCAAATAATATGCGTCTACTTTGCCATCCACACCAGCGTACATTTCTGACACCTCCTTCAGCTCTTGCTCTAGCATGTACAACAATGGGATAGCTTGGCCCATAGTACAGTCCTCCCTGCTGACTTCACGTGTGAAGACCTCAAAAGGAAGTAGCATCTCTGTCAGGCATTTAACAAGGTCCCATTGGGCCATCTCAACGGTCATGCCTTTCACAGTAGGATCGCCTGACCTTTTCATGACATAAGCATTGAGTGGTATGTACTGCTCAAACAGACGCTCAAGCATGTAATACGTTGAGTTCCAACGTGTTGGCACCTCCTGGATGAGTGATTTGACTGGCATTTTTAGAAAGCAGTAATCCTTGGTGTCTCAGGCTGACTCTTACTCTTGTGCCACTGAGATGTGGCTGAGGATGTGGGCGTTACCACAGCAGTGCTGGGGACAGGGCTTCTTTGTGTACCACTACCACAGAGAATGTCTCCCTCTTCTTCCTGTTCAACCATGAGCAGGGTTTCTACTCGTTTATCCCCAACAGCAATGGTTCCAGTTTTTATGCGACTAAGGTGGTCCTCCCACTGGATTGCGTGGTGTTTTTTCAGATGGGTCATTTGGCTTCTGGTACCATAGTTTGTACCAAGGTTACCACGACTAACAGAGGTATGACAAACGGAGCATATAGCAATGTTCTCCTCCTTTCCGCTCCTGCTGGAGGTGCCATTTCCAATGCCGGATGAACTGGAGGGTGTGTGTTGAATTTGACTCTGTGCAGTACCCCTACCTACTTCTGCTGAGGTGGTGCTTGTGCTTGATGTAGGACGCTGCCGGCCCTTTGCTAATGTAAATATGGAAGCTGGAGGTCGTGTTGGTGTTACCTGTGTTGGAGGTATGCGTGCTACATCCCTCGCAGCCATGTTGTATAGTGTAAAAATGTTGGTCTCCATCTCCTCAGTCCCGGGAGTGGTGTTCGTGATGACTGGCTCATCATCATCATCCTGCTCTTCTACATCAACCTCCATAAGTGTAAGGCTTTCTGGAACCTTCCTTTTCCAATGTCTGCTCTTGTGACGTGTTTCCCTATCAGACTCAGTTTGTGGCTTCCAAGAGGCATCTAGATCATCAGAAGGGGGGCTTGGTGAAGAACTTGATGTACTAACCCTCCTTTTCCTTGCTGGGGATTTGGAAGACAATGGAACTTCTGAAGGAGTGGCTTCATCTTCTTCCTTTGTATGAGGCTCAATTTCCTGAACTGCCCCTACTTCGGGAGGAACTACAGCTACTATTGTGGGTGGTGGTTGTGTCTGTTGACCACGTATCTGCTGTGTTCCCTCCTGCATTGATTGTGTACTACTTTGAGATAGCGATAAGTTTAGTTCAGGCTCAGCATCACTGCTTTCCACCATAAGGCTGGCTACCTCTTCCACACTCATCTGCTTGGGCCTGGGTTGGTGGGTTGGGCCAACTGATGTGGAGGTGCTGCCCCCAGCTTGGCCCCGGGACACCGCTGCTGCAGGCGTCATTTTTGGTGTCCCAAAAAAGGTTTTGGGAGGCACACCAGACTTAAGTGACACTTCCTTCTTCTTCTGTTCCTTCTTCTCCATGGCAACTTTCTTAGTACCGGAGGACCTGCTACCTGCTTTCTTTGGGGGCATCTTCTGCAGATGTCAAAACAGCACTCAGTTGCACAAGTTGTAGAGATGCCTGGTCAGGTCACTCACACGTCAGGTCGTGTACAGCAGCAGGATGGCAGTCTGGCACCACAACGGTCGATGATGATGACACACCACCTCCGTCTTTTGTGCACCTAAAAGCAAAAAAGCCAGAAGAACATCAGTCAAAAGATCAATAATATAATATATAGCTTCTTAGTGTCTGGTGGGTTATCACAATTATTAAATTTTATGAAGTCAGTGAACAGCAACAGTATAGCCATTTATGAGACTGACAAGGCCAGGGCTCCTGGTGTACTTGTACTGTGTACACTCAGGAAGAAGAATAGCAAAGAACGAAAACATAAATGTAGTGTTGTCTGTTTGCCCTAAATAAAAATGTGTGCATCTTATGGATGCAGCATCAGGGAGCAACAAAAACGAACATATACACATAAACTAAAGGCATTTATTTACAACAGCCAAAAGGTGAAATATACCCCCCAAAAAAAAGTAAAGCCCACATTTTACAATTCAATCCAAAGCCATAACTGATGTTGAAATTTAACACACACCACAAAAACAGTTGTTTAACTTCCATGCACCCGTGAGGATTGATGAGTAGTACCCCTGGGCCTACTGTACGACCAGGCCACAAGCTTGGAGGCCTATGGAAAAAGCACAGTGGCTGGTACCACAAAATGGCCACCACCACATGGCCAGGCCACTCACAAAAACAAGAAAAGGTCAGGAATACAAGACAGACAATGGCCTATTGCAAAAGCATAATGCCTGCCTCCACAAAATGGCTGCTACACATGCTCAGGCCACCCACCACAATAATAACAAAAAAAGTGATTACAAAGGACAGGAACAGGAAGTTGTAGTCTCTGTGGAACTTACTTCCTCTCCTAAAAATATTTTTTTTAAAATAAAAGTGACTCCGTGCTCCAAAACTACAGCTGAATGACAACCTGAGCAGTTTTGTTAGCAAAATGCACAAAATCTGCGTTTTCGAGAAGGATTTATGTTGCTCGCGAGATATTGTTTGCCAGATTGCAAATGCTGCGTGTTCGCAAACTTTACAAAAAGGCTTTATCGCGTGCGCGAACACGCATATTGAGAGCGCGAAAATGACAAAAACTGTAAGTCCGCGTTGTCGCGCTGTGCAGAGTTACCAAAAGTACGCAAGCTGAATCCCTAGGATTAGCTACTGACTGAAAAGTCCTATTTATTTAACACACACCCAAAAACTGCTATTCCACCCCAAAAAACACCTTTTGCAATGAAATCCAAAGCCATCCATGGTGTAAAATAAAATCAACAGACAACACAAACTGTAAATTTAAATAACGCACCAAAGATTTGAGGCTGACTTCGTCTGCGCCTACTGGAAGACTAGGCCACAAGCTTGGAACAGAATGTTAAAGCAAGCACACTGCTTGGATGGCTCCACAAAATGGCCACTACCCACCCACAACAACAAGAAATGGAAGACAGTCAATGTAAGCCTATGGCAAAAGCACAATGCCTGCCTTCACAAAATGGCCGCCACACACATGCTCAGGCCACCCACCACAATAATAACAAAAAAGTGATTACAAAGGACAGGAACAGGAAGTTGTAGTCTCTGTGGAACTTACTTCCTCTCCTAAAAATATTTAAAAATAAAATAAAAGTGATTCCGTGCTCCAAACTACAGCTGAATGACAACCTGAGGAGTTTTTTTAGCAAAATGCACAAAATCAGCGTTTTCGAGAAGTATTTATGTAGCTCACGAGATATTGTTTGCCAGATTGCAAATGCTGCGTGTTCGGAATCGCGAACTGTACAAAAAGGCTTTATCGCGTGCGCGAACACGCATATTGAGAGCGTGAAAATTACAAAAACTGTAAGTCCGTGTTGTCGCGCTGTGCAGAGTTACCGAAAGTACGCGAGCTGAATCCCTAGGGCTACCTATTGGCTGAAAAGCCCTATTTATTTAACACACACACAAAAACTGCTATTCCACCCCAAAAAAACACCTTTTGCAATGAAATCCAAAGCCATCCATGGTGTAAAAAAAAATCAACAGACAACACAAACTGTAAATTTAAATAAGGCACCAAAGATTTGAGGCTGACTACCTCTGGGCCTACTGGCAGACTAGGCCACAAGCTTGGAACAGAATGGCAAAAGCAAGCACACTGCTTGGATGGCTCCACAAAATGGCCGTACACACCCACAACAACAAGAAATGGAAGACAGACAATGTAAGCCTATGGCAAAAGCACAATGCCTGCCTTCACAAAATGGCCGCCACACACATGGCCAGGAGGACACAACAACAACAAGCATAAGCCAAGGGGAACAAAGAAAAGAAATGCAGGCCTTTATGGAAAAAGAAGCACACACTACTAAACTACCACCACAAAATTGCCACAAGCAACATGGGCACTCACAGTCACAGCAGGCCATGGAAAACAATGAACTGAAGCAGGCCTAAATATGACCGGACAAAGGAGGCCTGCTAAACAACACAGCTTTAATACAAAAATGAAAATCAACAGGGTTACGAAAGGATTGGAAAGAAGTTACACATCAAGCACACACATCCAACAAAGGTATTTCTCACACACACACACAAACAGTGAAATACACCACAGCCACATTTAGCATTTCAATCCTATGCCATCCATGCCCTACGTGATGTTGAAATTCAACAGACACCACGAAACATGGATCCATGGGTACCCTACTGGCTGAAATTGCAGAGAAAAACAACTAGGCCCCTATTGAAAGTACAGGCCACCCACAACAATAATTTTTAAAAACAATGAAAATCCCAGAAAAATGTAGGTACAACTACAAACAAGCCCCAATGAAACAAACACACCAATTCTCCAACTTACTTGTAGTAAATTAAATCTCAAATCAAAAAGTCCTCAAATAAATCCAATCCAATGGTATGATGCAGCAGACAGACACAAAAAGTGATCCTTCCAGCTCCAAATCCAAATGAAAGTGAACAGCAAATGGACAAAGCACTGGGAGGAGCCTGCTGGACAGGAACAGGAAGTTGTAGACTCAGGGGCACTTCCTTCCTCTTGAAAAAAAGAGTTAAAAAAATTAAAGGACTCCCCTTACACAAAAGACTACAGCAAAATCACAACCTGAGGAGTTTTTCTGAGCAAAATGATCATTTTAAAGAAGGTTTTATGAAGCTCGAGAGATATTCTTCGCCAGATTGTAGTTTTTGCATGTTCGGGATCGTGATCTTACCAAGACAGCCGCCGGAAGTCAGCTCGCGTGCCCGCATGACGTGTTCGCGTTCACACACTATCGCGGGCTTGGGCAGCCATTTTAAAAATCTTGTGGTGCCTAGGTTTAGTTTATTTCACCCGTGTGACTTCAAAGTGACTTATCAAAACCAAACATGGTCTTTACAAGATCCTGCAGAACCTAAGAACTTTATTCATATTCATACTGTTTGTGGCATGGATACATCTAATCCTTCTAATGGTTGAATATCTAATCTCTCTTTTTCTCCTTACAGGTTGCTTCCTGATGTTTTCGTATCTCTTCCTCTTGCATGTTATGTAATGAACTTTTCTTCTGATATTTTATATTGTTGTATAATGTTCTTTTTTCTGTTCGCTTCTTTTTGTAGTTGTTTATCTTCGAAGCGTAGTTTTTCAGAATTAACATTTTTTGTTATTCATCACCTGCTTGTATTCTTCATCTCTTTTCTGATTTAAATCTTATGTTGATTGTTTCCTTTGTTTATCCATACAGCTTTATGTCCTTTTACTTCGTATGACTCCCCTCTCCTTCCCTATCATCCCGATGAAGGCTGGATTTCCGCTTCCTGGTGGTTCGTTTTGTCATGTGTCGCCACCGCCCCACTGTCCTCCTTTTTTATTCCCCTCAGGTATGTTGTTCTCAGTCGTCCTTTTTGGATATGTACTGTCTCTTCTTATGTTTTTTCTTTCCTCCCTTCTTTCCTTCTTCCTTCTCTCTCCTTTCTTGCTAAAAGCTCCATTCTTCCTTCTTTTTCCTATATTTACGTTCTTTCTTCTCTTCCTCCTCTTCTTCCTATTCTATCCTTTATCATTTTGTCATGAAATGTTTTGTTTTCCTTGGTTTGTTAATGTTTTTGAATTCAGTGCTAGCTTTTGGTATGTGAAAGGCTCCGTTCGCCCTATTACAAGTCGAAGTATTTTTTCTCTCCTTATCAATTACAATATTGATTCAGTCTTTCTAGACCCCATTCCTTTGACATTTTTTCTCTATTCACATTCAGAGTAATAACCTGGAATGTAAAGGGTTTTATCAATCCTATTAAAAGACGAAGAGTCCTTTCCCACCTAGCCTCCTATAATCCGAATATAGTTCTTTTACAAGAGACCCATCTTACCGAAATTGAATCACTCAAGTTAAAACGAGGCTGGGTGGGTACGGTTTTGTTCTCTCCTTCTCCTAATAAAAAGAATGGTGTTGTCATCCTATGCCATAAAAAATTGAAATGTAACGTTTTGTTGCAAGAACATGACACAGAAGGTAGATGGATACTAGCCAAGCTGTTAATTAACTCTGTCTCTTTAACTGTTTTTTATATTTACCGTCCTACACAACCTGATTGCTCTTTTTGGCCTTTGATTACACAAAAATGTACTCAATTTCAAGATGATTTATTTGTTTTAGGTGGCGATTGCAACCAAATTGTTGACCCATTTCTCGATCGCAAATCTACAGTCCGTTTTATTCCACACAAATCTCACACACAATTTCTTAATACTATTTCTCAAATACATCTTATTGATTCTTGGAGACTCTCTCATCCTGACACTCTCGACTACTCTTTTTCTCTCCTCCTCATGCCTCTCTCTCTCGTTTAGACTATATCTTTCTCTCTCAATCTTTGTCTCAAAATCTTCTATCCTCATCTATTGAACCCATAGCCCTTTCTGACCATGCTCCAATTGTTACAGACCTTGATTTACTCCCTCCACATCCAAAATCTTCTCAATGGCGTTTTAATAACTCTCTCCTTCGTGACCCTCTTTTTTCCTCTTCCTTTCGCTCATTTATTAATGAATTCTTTGAACTCAATTGTGACTCCGCCACTTCCCCCCATATTCTTTGGGACTCCTTTAAGGCCACTGCACGGGGTTACATTATAGACTTTGTCTCCAAGAAAAAGAGACGCTATCTTCAGGAACGGGAAACCACTCTCGCACATATTAAGCTTTTGGAACATTAATTTTACATATCCTCAAAGGATTCAGTTTCGCCAGCATTGATACGTGCTAAGCTAGAGTTCAACAAAACTACTACGGACAATGCTTCATCTGTGCTTCTTCGTAGTAGCACCCATTTCTATGGTGGCCGTAATAAAGCAGGAAAGCTCTTAGCAAATTTTCTAAAAAATCGTAGAGAACGCACTTTCATAGATTCTATTTATTTTTCTAATAACTCCCTTTTACATAAAGATCAGGATATATTTAATGAATTCAAACTTTTTTATCAAAATCTTTACACGCCAGAATCTCCTCCCTCTTAGGATCTCATTAAAGCTTATTTTGAAGCAATTCCTTCTCCTTCTACTTCCCAGATCAATTTCCTCAATCTTGAAAATGATCTCTCTCTTAATGAACTTTCTAATGCACTACAAACTCTTACTAAAGGGAAGACACCTGGCCCAGATGGGTTTTCTGTGGAATTTTATTTGCATTTCTCTGACTTGTTACTCCCCAAGCTTTTTAAAACTCTTTCAATCGTTTTACTCAATTGGTAAGACAGAAGGCACTTTTCAGGAAGCTACTATCTGCCTCCTCCCTAAATACGGTCGTGATCCCCAATTTCGTAAAAACTACAGACCGATCTCTCTAGTCAATGTTGATTATAAATTATTTGCTAAGTTGCCTGCTTTGCGTTTAGATCCCCTTATGTTTCATCTTATTGGTAAAGAACAATGTGGTTTTGTTAAGGGTAGGCTTACCTCGGATAATTCACGTCTTCTTCTCAATGTTTTGAATAAAATTCCCTCCCTTTCTATCTCTTTGGCTGAGATATCTGTCGACGCAGAGAAGGCCTTTGATAGAGTAGATTGGTCTTTTTTGTTTGCATGTCTACGTTGGCATGGTTTTGGTCCTAAATTCAGATTGCTTATTTCCTTATTGTATTCTGCCCCTAAGGCTTCGGTTTTAGTTAATGGCCGGGTCTCTTCTTATTTTTCTCTTCAGCGTGGCATCCGTCAAGCCTGCCCTTTATCCCCTCTTCTTTTCGTTCTGGCCCTTGAACCCTTTTTGACTTCCATCCGTAATAATGATTCCATTTCCGGATTTCCTTATGGTGATATTCAATTAAAACTTTCTGCATATGCAGATGATATTCTTGTATTTATCTCCGCCCCTGAAACCTCTATTCCTCCATTATTACTTGAATTTGAATCCTTTTCGCTGGTCTCCGGTTACAAAATCAACTCTGTCTTCTGTCTTCCCCATTCCTTCTCTACTACTGGTTTTGCTTGGAATAGTTCAAAAACCAAATACCTGGGCATATGGTTTTCCAATTCCATCACCTCTTCAGTTAAATTGAATATGTCCACAGTCTTGTCTCGAATTGAGAAATTACTTTCTTCTTGGAATCCTCTTTTTCTTTCTTGGTGGGGACGATTGGATTCGATTGAAATGATTATCGCTCCAATTTTAATTTATGTACTCTCCATGCTTCCCGTTCATATTCCAGCTATATATTTTAAGCGCATTGATTCGTGTCTTTCTGGTTTTCTCTGGAAAAATAAAAAATCCAGAATTGCTTTGACCTCCCTTCGAAAGCCAAAATCTAAAGGTGGAGTGAACTTCCCGGACTTTCGTCTTTATCATAAATCCTTCTCTCTTCGCCAAGCTTCTAAATGGCTCATGTCAGATTCCTCTCCCTTTACTCCTCTCTGGTTTTCCATTGAACAAACTTTACTGTTACCCTTCTCTTTTAAGGAAGTTATAGGTTTTTCTGCTAAGACTTCTCACACTTCCTTTCCCCTATTTAGACATACATGTTCTCTCTTGAAATCTTTGACTTCCCCTAGTTCTATTTCTCGTAAATCTTTCTTAGATTCCCCTATCTGGCATAATTCACTTATTCTTCTTAAAAATAGACCCATTTTTTGGAAGGAGTGGAGATTAAAGGGTATTATATGGGTTAAGCACCTTTTCAACGGAACTTCTCCTTGTACCTTTCCCGAATTTCAATCCCTATTCCAATGCCCTCGCTCCTTTTTACAGAAGTTTATTACTCTTATGGCAATTGTTCTTGACATATATTTTTCTCTTCCTCCTTCACCTTCACTGGTCACCCAAAATCCGCTACTCAAAATACTTCTTACTTTTTCTAAAGCCTCTCTTATTTATAAATATTTTTTAGCCCCCAATCCAGACCGTGCTAAGTCTAAATTAGAACTTTCTTGGGAATCGGATCTGGGATGTGAATGGTCTATCACTTTTTGGGATAAACTTTGGTCCAGACCTTTATAAATCACTCGCTCTGCCTCTCTCACCCAATCTATGTTTTTCCTTTACCATAGGCTTTACTTTTCCCCTGTTTCTTTGGCAACGTTCTCTTCCTCCAGTGCTGATTCTAACTGTTGGACTTGCAGCTCTCCTAATGCCAATCTCATTCATCTTCTCTTTCTCTGTTCTCCTGTTTCCTATTTCTGGGAAAAGGTTTGGTCATACATGTCTCGTTTGTTTCCAATTTCCATTCCTTACTCTATACCCCTTCTCTTTGCTGGAAGCCTTTCTGACTCTTTAGACCTTCCCCCACATAATCGTGGTCTTTTTGATCTTATGCTTGCTTTAGCCTTTCAACACATTTCTTTCAACTGGAAAACTCTCACAAAGCTCTCCATACAACATTGGTGGAATACCCTCTGTCATTTCCATAGACTTGATGTTGCTTTTGCCTCCTCATGTAATCTGACCATTAATAGAGATCTATTCTGGTTACCCCTTACCTCCTATTTAGACCGTATGGTTTTGCAAGATAATTCGCACCTTACTTCTGATAAATGTAAACCTCCTTGATTTATTTACACATTCAATAATCCTTATTTACTTATTTATGAATAGTAATCTAGTATGCCTTTCTCTGTTTTATTTCATTATTTCTATTTCCCTCCTATTAGGACACTGACATCCCCTTCCTTCCCCCTCTCCCTGCCTTCCCTTTGCCCCACTACCTTGTTTAAAATTGCAAAAATTGCTTTTGCTCTTTTCCTTTAAATATCAGCTATTTAATATGTTATTTCTTTACATTTCTATTTTTTATCAATATGTTGCTGATATGTTTATGTGTCATTAAATGCTAATAAAGCTATTTAAACACAAAAAACAATCTCGTGGCGCATGCCAACGGACAGAAAAGCAAGTTGGCGATCGCAGAATCACGGTAAGACGTTACAGAGTGCGCGAGAATGAATATTGAGCGCGCGAGGAAGCAAAACTACTATGCTACGTGCTAGATTGCGTAGCAATCTGCAACTTCGCGCTCTACGCGAATCGCGAAGTTGCCTAAACTTCGCAAGCTCCGCAAACGGAGCGTAGTTCAACGCCCAGGCTTACTTCTGATCATACCAGTGGTTCCTGAGCTCCTGGCTGGCCTCAAGCTTCCTGCTTGCCTTGTAAGTGTACTTTGCCATGCGAGATCTCAGGCCGAGTACATAGTCAAGCACATTGTCCTTAGCTTCCTTGAGAGGCTTCGCCAAAGACTCTTTCAGCAGGCTCAATGGCCCCTTCACATGGTGACCAAGCAACTCAAAGGGTCTGCAACTATCACCTTTTTGTGGGACCTCCTTGTAGGCAAACAGTAGGCATTGGAGAACATCCCATCTCCTCCTGAGTTTGTCAGACAACCCATTGACCATGCCCTTCGGGGTCTTATTGAACCTCTCCACCAGACCATTAGTCTGGGGGTGTTATGGGTGGTAAACTTGTAGGTAACACCACATTCATCCTATTTCACTGTCAGATAGCTGGACAGGAGGTTTGTGCCCCTATTTGAACCAACCTCTTTTGGGAACCTCACTCTGGTGAACACACCCAGTAGAGCCCAAGCCACTGCAGGAGTGGTGACTGCTCTGAGGGGTATTGCTTTAGGGTATCTTGTAGCATGGTCCACCTCCACGAAGATATATGTATTCCCTGCAGCAGTGGATGGCTCTAGGGGACCAACAACAGCAATCCCCACACTCTCTAAGGGGGTTTCAACCACTGGCCGTGGTATCAAGGGAGCCTTTTTTTGCCCCCTGCCTTGCAACTGGCCTGACAGGTGATACAGGTGATACAGGTGCTACAAAACTCCTTTACCTTCTCAGACATTCGGGCCAGTAGAAAAGTCTTACTCTGCCCCAAATGTCCTGCCAAGGGGATATCATGACTTAAAGTCAGAATGCATTCTCCATACTTCTGGGGCACCACCACTCTCCTGGTGGCCCCTCCCCTGAGGTTTCTGGCCTCTGCATAGATCAGTCCATCCTCCCAGTAGATCCTGTGAAATCCACTGTCATTCCCCTTCTCTTGCTTCAAGGCAATCTGCTTCAAGCTCTCAGGTAGCACCTCTAGAGTTCCCTGGTCTGGCTCAATAGACCCATCGCCCTTGCCCTGGGATGTGTGGCCCCTTGTTCCAGAGTTCAAACATCTCCCATTTCCCTTATTGATAGTCTGTGACCGGGTCACAGCACATAGCCACTCAGGGACCTTCTACGCTGGCCTGGGGCACAGAACCACAGCCTCCAAGAGCCTTTGCCTCACTTGACGCTGCTTCCTGGGCATCAGGCGCAAATCTTCGGCTGCGAGACCCCGCTGCGTGGGACCTTCGAAGGCTGACCTGGGGCATGGAACCACAGCCCCCAAGAGCCTTTGCCTCACCTGACGCTGCTTCCTGCACCCGGAGGCACATATCTTCGGCCGTGAGGCCCCGCTGTGCAGCACCTTGCTACGCTGACCCGGGGCATGGAACCACAGCCTCCAAGAGCCTTTGCCTCACCTGACACTGCTTTCTGCGCCCGGAGGTGCATATCTTCAGCGGCGAGGCCCCGCTGCGCGGTACGCATGCGGGCTGTGCCCGGGCCAAGTGCGAGCCCATCCTTGCCTCTCATTGCCAGGAAGAGGCAGGGCAGGGCCATTCCCCTTGGCTGTGTGGACCGTGATGACACTAGCTGTGAGTTGTTTATATTTACAGTGCTGGTTCCCAACTCCTTTTCGTGCAGCCTGACTGTGTGACCCGGGAACCTAGTTTACTTTTAATGTACTAGCTTGGCAGATATAAATCACTCGTAGGTGCTACTGGGATAGTGACACAATATTGTTTGTATCTTCATCCCAATATTTTTATACTTTTATTTTATCTGTATAATATTTTGTTATATCCTATGGGAGAAAGAAAACCTGCAACCTATGAGGGGGGATGGGACTGAAGGGCCCCATCCGAAATCCAGTAGAAGTAAACTGGCCCGTAAATCGGCAGCCAATAATTATGTTTTGAATCGTATTGACGATTTATTAGTGGAATGCGAAGAGATCTTAACCCCCGCTACTCTTCCGGTCTCACTAGACTCTTCGCACCCGTCAGCAGAGCTGCCGCATCATTCTAGCCCAAATTCCAACCCCAATCCCAATCCCAATTTTAATCCTGTGAAATGTATACCTGCTATTTTCACCAAGCGGAATACACGGAGCACTAAAAATCTCTCCTCAAGCCACCATAATGCAACTGAGAACACAGTTACAACTGATGTAGCAGAGGCAGGGGTTTCCCCAATCTCTATTGCTGCTATGGATAAAACTATAGCTGGCATTGACACTAATATCGATGCCAGTATTGTTTTATCCAAAAGGTTCCTCCCTCTACAGCACTTGGCCTGTAATAAGCAGGGAGAGGCGTTTGAGCTGGAGGGGGGCACCTCTCCCACTAGGCTCGCCTTGTACATGTAGAGGAAGATATATTTGAACGAAGGTTCGAGGGCACCCCAGAAGAGGCACCATAAGTGGGACAGGAATATTTGATTATAATCATTTCAGATCTAGGGGCTGAAGGCACCTCACTTAAGGCACTAATCCAAGCTCTTACGGATCAGGTCCAACTTTTGCAAGGGAGAGGTCCCCCGATAGTACATCAATACCAGCCGAAAACTGGTCGCTTCCAAAAACAGAACAACGCCTCGATTTGCATAGTTTCCTTAATGTCCATTCCCACTCAGCCTCCTGTTATTGCTACTAGTAAGAATGTTTTGGAATTAATGCAAAGCTGTGACAGAACACAAGCTGTCAATGGACAAATCTCTAACTGCACGTAAGACCAGGCCCAATGCCCTGGTAGGAGTATGTATATGTCAAATGTGCCCAAAATTCCATCACAAATGAAATATGAAGGTAAAGACACCCTGATAAACAAATCTATACATTGGATCTGCAAAGTGAGGGGGTGTATATCTGTTATCAGGGAGTACATCTTTTGGGCTAAAAGGCTAACCGACCACATCTTTCAAACGGATTGAATCGAATTACACCTAAGAGATGGGAATTTTGCCCACAACCTCATAGCATTAGAAGCAAGATCATGTTCACCTACTCCTACTGGCATTCAACTAAAATACAGACCCTTTACTTCATCCCAGTCACAAACCATCAACCGATATGGCACTTTATTGGGTTCTGATTCATCACTCGCCACCAATGATTGACTGCCACGTAAACCTTGCCCAGTCAACACAATGCATTTGCATCTAAGTAGGGTTGAGCGCCCAGAAAACAATGCTAGGCTTCATACTGACTCCATATTATCAATTACGAAGCCTAATAGCCAAGGGCCACTCGATCCACTGAAGATTACCTCTGGTACCCTGAAGAGGGTTTTTTTTCACTGCGAGAAACCACTGCAGGCCCACGGTTAAGCTGTGCTATGGATGGGAACCAGTCTCCATGTCCAGCCTCCAGAGGCTTGCCACCAAAACTTAGCATATTATCATGGAATGTGGCCGGAGTGAGGACTAAGGTGGCACTCGCCCACTGGGTTCCATGCATAGAGCAATTTGATATATGCATTTTGCTGGAAACCTGGTCTACTACTCCTGTTCTTATCCCCGGGTATGTGATGTTCTGTCGCCCAGCAGTTACCAGTAGACCAAGATGACCTGCTGGGGGGCTGTTGATCTAGGTTAAAATCAAGCTTCACTGTACCACACGTGAGCTCATGATCAACAGCTCAGTTATTTTAGCCATTCACATCCAGGGTCGGAAGGCCACAGGGCTAGATTGTTTTAACTTATATGCACGCGGCTCCAAGGCTAGCTGTAGCTCACCCAGTCTTCAAGTGTTAGAAGATTGTCTGGAGGAGAGGGAGTACCTGACACTACTAATAATAGCAGGAGGATTTAACGTTACCTATGAACCCCTAAATACAGAGGACATAACCAATAGTGATAAGGTGGACGAGCTATGTCTTGTCCCCCTTTGACTTACCACCTTTTAAAAAATGGACATGTACACCGCTAAAGCTTCATGCCCAACCCTCGAGCCTGGGCTTATGGCAGCAAACTGTCGAACCAAGTCAGACAACATGGGGGTGAATACATACAATAGAACTTGAAATACGAGCCGCATTGATTATATTTTAATAGACGTTATACGGTGGCCTGGTGGGATGAACATGTGGTTGAAACAACCACTGATAGCGACCACAACCCCCTCGAGTTTACCATGAAATCACTTTGGGCCAAAAACCGTAGAGTTCCAAGTGTGTCTCTTACAACAAGGGAGCTTTGTCCATCTAATGACAATAAGTGACTCAAATGGGCTCGAGTAGCCACCGATACAGTGAAACTTGAAAATATCAAGTCTAACCTCCTAGATAGCACTAGTGAGTTATTTGGTTTGCTTGAGCAGCAGGATGGGTTCACTAAGATCACGGCTTGCCACACACATTTTTTTATTCAGTTAGTGTTTTACTTTAGTATGTCCCAACGGCCTCAGGGTAAGCCCAAATCCGCCAGACCACACTGCTCCTGGTTCAATCAGAAGTGTAGGTACTTAAGATCAAAACTGGCTATTGCCATTAGAGCAAACAATCTGGTGGAATTAAGAGAAGCAAGGAGAAATTATAGGGCAGTCTTGGCCAAAGCCAAAAGGAAATAGGATGAGAATCGATGACTTCAAATTAGTAATGCTTGCCTTGGCAAAGACTCACAACAGTTTTGGCTTCTAATTGTGAGGGGAGAGGCTGAAAAACCGAGTCCACCCACTAACAATATTGCCATTGCCACCTGGTTTGAACATGTCACTGCAGTATACACTGGATCAGGGGATCCTGCTACCAAAGCTCCTACCATCAACTATACCAGTCCCCAGACCCTTAGGCTGTTTTCGCTAGCCGAGATCACACTAAGCATACATTCTGTTGTTAGGAATAGAGCTCCGGGACCTAACGGTATTCCTGGTGATGTCTTTCTAAAGGACATCACCAATTGGTTTAAATACATCTGGGCACTAACCATTGGTATTGCTGCAGGGGCTCCTATACAACCCTCGTGGAAGGGTGCTGAGGTGATCCCAGTCTGTAAGATGGGTGATTGCTCACTACAATCCAACAATAGGCCCATTAGCCTGATCGATGGTGTTTAAAAGTTTTTTTCCCGTAAACCCCTTACAAAGATTACAACTTGGATGGAGGAGAATACTATTTTATCCTCCTTCCAAGCAGGGTTAAGATAGAAAATCAGCACCATCGATCAGGTTTTTTGTTTTATCTTACTGGGCTGGAAAACTGTGACCATTGAACAGGGAAGTCTCTGCAAAGCATTTATTGACTTGAAATCAGCTTTCGATCTTATTCATAGGCATAAGCTGTGGTGTGTCCTGTAGGAGTTCGGTCTTTCTCCTGAGATCCTTGCATTGGTTGTCCGTCTCCGCGAAGACAACTTCGCAAGGGTTCGTTGGGGGGACCAGGGGCAGTTGACAGACTCGATCAGTGTCGACTGGGGGGTCCCACAGGGCTGTATGTTAGCCCCTATTCTGTTTTCACTATTCATCAATGGAGTTGTTCAACATCTAGCGGACTTTCCCGCTGATGCCCCCATTTTGGGGTTGTCAAAGTAACAACTTTATTGTTTGCCGATGACACGCTCATAGTCTCTAAAACCCCCAGCAGTCTGCAACTGCCCCTGGATTGCTTCGAGGCCTTTTGTGGAATGTGAATTTTAGAGGTTAACATCCTGAAAACCAAACTTTTGCTGATGAATCCCCACAAAAAGTTCAATGGCAAAATGCTGTTGGGGGATCCCTCTTGAGAGAGTGGCCACTGTTGATTATCTGGCTGTAACCCTTTCTGAGAAAACAGCCTGGAAACACCACATCATGAAGCAGGTCCTCCAACGGAGGCAGACTATCAGGCTCTGATTTCGGTGCATAGGACCTCTCAGACCAAACCAAAAGCTGCCCCACTCCAAATTTATGATCATAAGGTAAGTGGGTTGTGCCTTGTATGGGGCCGAACTTTGGGGTTTTGAAAATTTGGAAGGACTCTTAGCCACCGAGGACAAATTCTTGAGGTCCCTTTGTTACCTTCCCCAGAGCACTCCACTTCATCCACTAAGGCTAGACATGGGCAAATCGTCAATTGTGGACAAAGGGAGGCTTTGCCCCTGATTTTTTGGCTGCGCTTGAAACCAATTCCTGAACTCTTCCACTATGCCGCTGCGCTTGATGAAGTTTGCACGCTTGACCGTTTTAAGAAAATTGGGTGGTTTACCAAAGTCAGGTCGTTGCTCACTGCGATAGACTCAGGGAGCTCATGGGATGTCAAAGATCTCAGTTTATTACCCAGTAAAGGTTTGGCTAAAACCCAATACTGAAACTGGGTAGAGCAGACATTTGTTACTTAACTGTCTATGGGTCGTCTCACACTAGAATTCATGGAATTCAAGTTGAAAGGTGCCTATGAACAATATATACACGTCATTACTATTCCACAGGAACGGAATCTCTATATTCAATTTAGAGTTGGTTCCCTCCCTATGAACTCCTTTACAGCAGCTTGCCGTGGGTCCGCCCCTATATCACTGTACTGCCCATGTTGCCCTATAGAGGCTGAGACAAGTAGCCACATCTTCTTTGTTTGTCCTTTGTATATTTTTCTGAGGAACAAATGGCTAGCCCCCGTTTGCAGATTGTTGGGAACTTAATGCCACCAAGAAACGCTGCGTATCCTGAAATCCGATTGCAGGTCCTCAGTTGCCTGCGGAGTTGCCAAGTTTCTCAGCAACATGTGGATTACTAGAAGGTACGCATCTAAGATGCGATAGCGCGCACTTCCCTATCCCCTATCAAATTTTTTAGCCTGTGATTTAAACCCGTATACTGATCGCTTTTTAACACTAGGATTACACGGCAGGTCTGTCTCTGTAATCTAATTGGGGTAAAAACATTGATATAACATATTTTTTCTTTTTAATTGCTTTCTTAATCCTTTCAATAGTGGATGGCACAAATCAAATGGTAATCAATGTGTTGTATTTAAAAAACATTTGTCATGTATTTATTGCCAGATTCATGTACTGTAAGCATTTGCACTTTTATGGTAGTAATGACCGAATAAAGTTTATTATGATGATGCTCCAATATTCTCATAATGAGCCCTCTCACCACCTCTGACCACTCAGAAGCTTCAAGATCATTTCCCAGTAAAGACTGTGCTGGGAGCACATGAGACACAGCTACCTTCCTAGGGCCTGTCCCACCTCACCATTCCAAATCCTCTCTAGTCAGAGGATGCAGCTTGGTGTTGCTGTCTGCATAAGGCACCTGGTGAAACTCCACCTCAGCCCCACTTATTTTAAGCCTCTGCCTGTACTTATCCATGCTTGGAGGTAAGGTGACAGAGTTTCAATATCAACCCCTTCCAGGGACACTAAGGAAGCCTCTGTCACTTCCCTACCCCTCTTGTGGGCACTCTCCACCCCCACACTTACACTAGCCACCCCTGTGGGCTGCCCACCAGTGGGTGGCTTCTTGGTGCAGAAAGCATCTCCCTTCTTGTGAACAGGCTGGTTACAGTCAAAGCATTATCCAAGCTGTGAGGGGTCAAATAACCTACCATTATTTTCCCTCCCTTTGAGTTTGGGTTAACTCAGGACCCCTCCTTGTTCAGGTTTTTGTGGATCTTTGGAGGACGCCTTTTGTTTTGACCTTCTTTACCCGGGGCTTTCTAATGAGGGGACCTGTCTTCCCTTCTTTTGATCACCCACTTGGTGTTGACTGGAAACCTGGGTTCTCACCCACTCATCCGCTGCCCTGGCTAGTTCCTTAGAATTGGACAACTTAGAGAGTCTACTACGTACTGGCGTAACTTCTCTTGCACATAATGTGTCAAAATATGTTATTTCATAAACAATTTATGCAACCCCTCATATGTGTCTACTTAGTTACCATCAATCCCAACTCCTAGTGCCTTCTCCCGAGAGATTCACATAGTCCACCCAGGACTGGGTGTTCACTTTCTAGGTGTCCCTTAATTTCACCAAGCTTCAACACCACTATGGAGCGCACTGGTATACACACCTATTCCATTAATTACCCCCAACCTTACAAAAAAAGCAGCTAAAGGCTTTAAACACACTATTTTAAAATCTTACCATGAAACTCCACTCTCTGATCCTTACTTCTCAACTAACAAAGGACACATACCTAATGACCTCATCTTCTATATTAAAAGAAGCACAATGGAGGCAAGCCTTTCTCGCTCTATTCTCTATCGCCTCCATGAGGAAAACAGCACATGGGCTCACGCTATCTATCATCCCCTCCCCAATCTATAAAGCCGCAGCAACAATCACCATCTATCATAATGGGATCATCCTCAAACAATCATAGCACCGTAACCTAAACCTAAATACCATCTTTCCTCTCATCAAGGATAAAGTTATGAGACCCCATCGCACATCCCCAGCCAATCACTATCACAGTTCATTTACCAACTCCCTGTCTGATGCCCCATTAAGTCATTTTCCTCCGATGTCCCTGCCTACATATACACCCATCCCAGACCTAACCGTCACCTCTGGTGATAACACACATCTCCCCAAGTCCAACTCATACCCCAACACCACCAAATTTCCCATGGTTCTATTCACACCCCACACCTCTATCTTCTCTCAACCCACCTTCCCACCCTCTCCCCTCACCAATACTCCCACTGTCCCACTCACACCCCACATCCATACCTCCCCGCATCCTTGTGATGACACACATCTCCCTAACTCCTACTCCTCCCCCAACATCACTAATACTCACACTGTTCTAATCACAACCGACACCCCTACCTCATCCAAGCCCAAACCTCCCACCCGTCCCTTCTCTCCTCACCACTACTCCCGCTCTCCCATACATAACCCACATCCAGACCTCCTCACACCCCGCCTTTACACACCCACCTCTATGGATAACCACACAGGAAGATTGCACTACAACAAACCAGATGATGATTCCCCCTCAAACTACATACATGGCTCAACCACACCTCCCTCACTGCAGTCCATACATTAAATAGGGCACCTCTCACTCTGGACCCCAGACTAGATGGGATATTACTATCTCAACAAGTCAAAGAGGACATCCAAACTATACATGACCCAAGCTCATTCCCCCCAGAACTAGAATCCAGAACATACCTTCACATCAGAAAATCTAAACTCACCCAACAACTACACGCAAGCTAACTGAATCATGAGCCCCCAAGATGGAGAACAGTGCCCTACCCCAACGCCTCATCCCGTCCGATCCAGAGGAAAAAACCTCTATCAACTAAAGACTTAATCTCCCTACTCCATTCCTAAGAGCTACAGTATCTTCCACTTAACTGTGAGAACCCAGATAACTTGCATACACATTCCATAATCCAATCCATCCCTACCAATACCCATAGAGCTACAAGGCACAATTCTAGAGGCATAGTTGAAAACAACCTCACACAAATCCCTCTAATACTCGAACCCAACACAGCACCCACCATGACTGGGCAAAAATGTATACTCCTAAACTGTAGGTCAGCATCAAGACATGCAACAGATATAGCTGACCTCATACTCACTAATGAACCTGACCTACTAATCTTGACTGAAACATGGCATGGCTAAATAAATCATCTACACCCATCCTGGACATACTGGTACCCCCAAACTATGACATAACAAGACTAGATAGAATTGATAGGCCAGGTGGTGGCATCACTTGCATACATCAGAGCAATCTATCAGTGGTTATCTCCCACTCCCCTGTATTATCCTAATGTGAATACCTTTGCTTAGACATCTCTAGTAATAACAAACCAATATGTTCCCTACACACATTCTACCACCCTCAAGGGGATAACCTCACCTTCATCGAACACCTCATAGATATTCTAGCTGCAAATGATGGACAACAAAATATTCAAATATTCCTTGGTGACTTCAATCTCCATTGGGATGACCTGAACGACCCGGGAGTCAACAGCCTTAAAGCTTTCCTCTCAGACCATAACCGTAACCAAATCTGTAACAGCCCCATACACGATAAAGGCTCAACCCACAATCTAGTAATTTCCAAAGCTGACTCCACTCAGCTTCAATCGATCCTCCCCTGTGACTGGTCTAACCACCACATCATTACATTCCACATCAACGAATCAGTGAAATTACTCTCTGCACAACCCATGAGAATGAAAATTTGGAAGAGGAATCTAAAAAATGTCAGTTCTGACTTACTCTGAACCTCTAATCCTAACATCCTGCTTCCTCCTGAAGACCTATTCGATGTACAAGGTCTGACTAACCATTGCTTCCACTCCATGAACATGGTACTAGACAAAATAGCTCCCTTACAATTGAAAAGAGTCACCACAAAAGACTCAAAACCCTGGTATGATGGTAGGCTAAATGAAGACGAGAACCACGAGAAACTCCTACTACAGAAAGATCAGACAATCTAAAAGCTACTTCTTCAGTAATCAATTGGACAAAGCTAAGAACCGTCCCAAAAAGCTATTCGAATTAATCAAAGCCCAAACTAGCGGTGTACCCCCCACCCCATGAAAACCCAGACACACTACCCAATTGTGAGGAATTTGCCTCCTTCTTCACTATGAAGACAGAAACCATAAAGACGGACCTGTGCAATGACCTAATATCCCTTACTGACAATCAGATGGACACTTCATTGCCTCCACCAGGAGACTCACTCATATAATCCGCCAAGTTCGACCTCAAAAACAACACATCCTGGTCCTCCTTCAACACTTACAGTGAAGAAACTATACTAAAAATGCTCCAGCCACTTCACAGACCCTCTTCCCGCAAACTACTTAAAAGACATCATTACAGGGTTACTGTCTCTTTGGACCAAGATTATAAACACCTCTCTCCTTCAAGAAACCCTCCCAGAAATCCTTAAAACAGGAAAGGTATCCCCTATCTTAAAGAAGCCAATGGCGGACCCATTGGACTTAAATAACTATCGCCACTCCGACCAAACTCTTGGAACAATGTGTTCACATGCAGCTTGGCAACCACATTGATCAATTCAACCTGCTCAACCAATACCAAGCAGGCTTCCGTGCAGGTCACAGTATGGAATCAGCCATGACCCACATTATAGACCATGCACTAAAAATCCTTGACCAAAACGAAGCCTGCTTACCAATCTTACTTGACCTTTCATCGGCATTTGACACCGTCACACGCGACAACCTGCTATTGCTCCTGAAATACAGAATAGCATTATCTGGATCTATGCTTACTTGGTTCACCTCTTTCCTCCAAAACCGATCACAAAGATTCAAGGTTAATCAATCCTTATACAAACCCATCCCAGTCACTTTAGGAGTACCACAGGGATCATCCCTCTCACCCACACTTTTCTTTATTTGAGAAAAAGAAATTCAAAATACATAGAAACAAGAAAATGTATACAATATTCTAAAATACTCACCCACACTTTTCAACCTTTTCATGGAACCACTCACCAAACTTCTCAGCCTCTCCAATGTCCATTATCACATGTACGCAGATGATACTCAACTCTACATAAATACCCCCACTCACTTGAGGACATTAAATCTCTCAACGCAACACTTAAAAAAACGCAGACTTGGTTGGCTGAAAACCATTTGAAACTAAACACCCTCAAAATTGAATTCCTCTTAATCGCCCCTCCCAACCAATCGACCATCATCCTTGATTGGCTGAATCATCTAACAGCACTCAAAGGTCAACCTCTCATTATTGGCTCAGCAGAATCGCTGAGAGTAACGCTGGACAGAAATCTAAACATGCAGAAACATATTAGCACCTCTACAAAAGGAGCACATTTCCAGTTTAACACCTTGAGAAGACTGAAAACTTTCCTGCCCGCAAATGACTTCAAACAGGCAGTTCAAGCTCTAGCAATCCCAAGAGTGGAATATGGGTGTATCGCTCTTTGCGGCCTTCCCAGATCGACGACGGCCCCTCTAAGAGCCTCAATTAACACAGCTGCTAGACTCATCAAAGGCAACAAAAGAAACTGTCACATCTACCCAGACCTTAGAGCCCTCCACTGGCTACCTTTTGAGGCTAGAATTCATCTGAAAATCGCATGTATTTCGCACAAGGCCTTACATCACAATACTCCAAGTTATCTAGCTCAGAAACTGGTACACTCTCTTGTGGTAACAGATCCTCCAGGAGCTCCAGGAATCTTCTTCTGAAACCACAACGAAAAGAAAAAACAACGTACAACCGGACCTTCTCAGGAATGGCCTACAGGATCTGGAATGCTTTGCCCCCAGAAACAAGATAGAACCCTTCTACTGCCTCTTTCAAAAAAGAAGTGAAATCGATTCTCAGAGGCTAAATTTACTTGAACTACTTATATATCAGTATAATATATTTCCTAGTTTGTATAAGTTAGCACTATGTATTAGAATCATCTATATTTTTCTAGGTGTGTATCTGTTTCTTACATCTGCACTGTAAAGGGCTCTGATACCCGCAAGGGTCTTGTTCGCACTATATAAAACCTTCAAAATAAATTAATACTGGTCTGGGTTAAACCAAATTTCTAAACTAAGCATTGCCTCATGTGAGAGAAGGATTTCACCTCATCCCCCTGCAGGTTCAAAGCCTATCCCTCCCAGCTACTGGAATCAGTTCCTACAAGAGTGAACCCCAATGCTTGGGGCTGACCCCCCACATCTCAAGGGCCCTCTAAAATGCTGTGAGCCATTGGTCAATATCATCCTCCCCTGTGTACTTGGGCACTATTCCCTAGGGGACACCTCAACCTTGTCATCGTTCTAACGGCCACTATTTCTTCTATATCTCTCTTCCCTCTCTCACTTCTTCTCAGCTAGCTGCAACTCCCTTTCTCTTAAGGCTAGTTCCCTTTCTTTAAGGGACCACAAAGAGCCCTGCACAGGAAGAATGAACCTGGTGCTAGGGGAAAGGGAAAGGATCATCATCCACCTCCTGGAGGTAGTTGGATGGGTCATCCTCCCAGTCAGTTTCTGGAGCTGCCTTTCCCCACTTCCTAATCTTGTTAGTAGCTGGTAGCCCCTGGTCTTACAAAGAACCCTAAACTCAGCCACTCTGAGTGTAGTCAGAACCAGTTCCATGGTATCTCTAGTTTTGGGTTGCAACAACTACCAGTCAGACTTAGAAGAACATTAGGAAAATCAAACAATGGATTAAAGATGAGTTAGTCCAAATCTTAATAATCCAAAATTCAATAGTTTTGTGCTAAGACAATTTAGAGGATTTTTAAAGATCTCACTCCCTTTACTGTAAGGTGTAATTTAAACACCAGTCCTCATCCACACCACTTGACACCAAATGTAGGAAGGTGGTATAATTGGGAGGGGTAGGTAGGCACCTAACACCAACAACACACCCACCAACACGGTACTCAGTCCTAAATAGGGTCTGTATAAATTAGTCCTTAGCTCAACCATTGGTAGCTGAAACCGAACAATAAAGCTTAACTTAGAAGACTGGCATGTAAAGCATTTTAAACACTAATACAGTAAATAAGTAGGAAACAACACACAATAAAAATCCCACACCAATTTATAAAAATAGGAAATATTTTCATCATTACAAAGGCACCAAAACCATGAGAATCCAATTTAGGAATGGGTCAGTCACCTCCTGAAGCGTTTCCCAAAAAGTTTCCAAAACTTTCCAGTACTTCTAGAGGTCCTTCCAGAAGGTCTCCTGGTGGGTTCCCAGTGTCAAAAACACACATCTAAGTGTCTGGAATTTCATAGATGGTCCTTGGCAGGCTTGGACTACACTTCCCATAATACACTTGGTCAACCCCTTAAAACTTCACTGGACCCACTCCAGTAGGGGGAATCTTGCTGGAGAAGGGTGAGTTAAGCTCTGTTGACCTGCAGCTGCAGGGAGTCCACTCCTCACTCCTTCTTGAAGCAAGACAAAGTTCTCAGAGCAGTAGTCCCAGATAGTGCCGCAGGCGAAGTCTTCATCAAGCAGGCCCTTGGGTGTAGAATGTTATTCCACCAGGACAATCCTACTTCTTCTTGTAGTTTCAGGTAGTATAATTGAGAGGCTCTGCACCTCTCACATATTTACCTGGTGTTCTCTGGCAACAAGCAGGGGAGCACCCCTGTCCAGTGAGTTGCAGGGCAACACCCCAAAGCATGACAACTTCCTCCAAAGTGTGACATAGTTTTGTCCCAGAAAGCACTATTCTTTTCAAATTAATCATGGATGAAATTTCAGCAGCGCAGCAAGAGCTAACTAAATCAAACTCAGAGTATGGCTTCATCCCATGAATTCCCCCCACTCACATCTGTGAATTCCTTCCTTAAGCCTCCCATCTGGCAGGTTCGGGGGTGGCACTGGCTACAAGCCTTGCTTGACTTGTTCTTCCTTTGAATCCTATGCTTTATGGCCCAACCCCCCTGCTCTGGCATTCCTTTGTCCCACAGAGCCCTCTCCATCAGATAGCCTCTGCCTCGCCAGCCCACTTATCGCCTAATCAAGGAAGATTGGTAAATCCACTAAAGGCTGACCACTCAGGGAAGAGTGCAAGAGACTGGATTTTGCCTTACAGAAAAGAAAGTCTTATGGCTTCCTTTTTGTAAATGTTATGATAAATTCAACAATGCCAAGTTGCTGGATCTATCAATACCATTCTGTTCAGTCTTTGAATGATATTTTGAACAATCTCCTAGAAATAGTTGTGTGTCCATAACATATTGACATGTTAGCCTTGGAGGCTAAGTGTTTCCAAGGGGAAAATATGAAATGTGCACTTTCTTCCTCACCAGGGATTATAAAATCTCTATTATAAACCGACTGCTCATATTTGCAGGACCCCTCACACTTGGAACACCTAGAGGAGACTTGGGGAGTTGCTAATGTGCAAGAACAATTCACAGTGCCCACTGCATCAAGGGCAACTATATAGTGAATTTCCTACACTGGGGGAAAATACAATGGGCAGCTTTCTCTTATAAAACATCTTTTATATGGACCCTTCTTTTAGTTATTTGTTCTCCCACCCCTGAAACATTTAGAGGAGACCTTGTGGGTACCCACAATGTAAAACTAGGGTAGATTATTATTTTTAAAGTGCCCCTACTACCAAAGTCGAGTTTGCAGTGAATTTTACTTTTAAAAGGAGTGCTGCAACACAGGGCTGCTTTTAAAATGACCTCAGGCTCTCAGCACTGAATACATGCAAGTGCAACAAAGGATGATGGCTTCTAAGCAGTCATGCCCTATTATATACTAGGTAGTTGCATCCCCTTGCCCTATTATCTACTGTAGCCTGATAGGGTAGGTCATGCCAAAGTCTACCTCAATGCATGTGTTTGTGTTTAACATAGCACTGGCCATGGGACTGGCTAGCACAGCCCAGGGCACAGTCAGAATCAGCAACCACCAATGTCAGTCAGTACAAACAATGTGGAGAGAACATGTAAAAAGGGTAACTTTCTAACAGTTGTGACTTTAATAAATAAAACAAAACCAAAACGACAAAATTCAAATCAGTAGATCTTTAGATATTCATTTTTAAAGATTGTAAGTAAAAATAGCTATTAAAAGAGTAAAGCTCAAAAATTGGATATCTTGTCGTGCTGGACTGGGACAAAGTCAAATGTTCAGGTCATCTGCGATGGATTGCAAGCTGGATACAAGGACCAAGTTAGGTCGGTGAATAAAACTACCTTAATCCGAGGTTCTGAAATGCGGCGAGGCTGCAGTGTGAGACCATGATGCCTCAACATCGAGGGTCCTATCGACTGAGCTTGCAACACAAAGACCTGTGTTTGAGGATGCATTGTGCAGTCGAGGCGATGCACCAGCTCTGATGAGTGGGGAAGCTGTGGTGCAGAGTTGCGACATCGAGGCTGCCGTCGACAGGGATCTAGGACCTTGTGCTGGGAAGAGCGTCACGCAGTGGTGGTTCTGATGGAAATGTATCAAGTCTGATCCACACAGCAGGGGCAATTCGTTGGTGCGGATGCACGCAGCAATGATGCACTCGTTCGGAGCCTTGATGTAGCGGATATGTATCGGTTTGACAGAGGATGTGCCAGTTCCACTGCAGCAAAGACCTTAGGCCCACTTCCAAGGGTTCAGGTGGACTGGGGTAGCACCACTTGGCAGGGCAGCCTCACAGATGGCAGAGTCCAGGTACAGCAGGGTAGTTGGAAATCGTTTATGTCGCTGAGACTTCAGATCAGGAGGCCAGTCAGCTAGCCCTTTAAGTCACTCTGGGTTTAAGTGATGTAGGTCCAGTCCTTCGCAGCAGGCAGCAGGGCAGCAAAGAAAGGTAAAGGTCCAGTGAAGTAGCAGTCTAGCAGATTGTCCATCCTTCAGCAGCACAGCAGTCCTTTGTCTTGGCCTAGAAGTCACATGTCCAAAAGTGTAATGATGCAGTGGAGTCAAAGGTCCAGTACCTTATAACCAGTTAGCTCTTTAAAGTGAGTGAGACTTCAAAGACACGTCTTTGAAGTACAAAGAGGTACTCCCTTCCTGCCCTGGCTCCAGACTCACTACAGGGGGGTAGGCACACCTTTGTGTGGGGTAAGGACATAGCTTATTCGGATGTAAGTGGTGCTGTGTCCAACTCCCCAGACCATCCTCCTAGGATGGCCCATCAAGTCACACCTAGGCTACCATTGTGCGTGGCTGTCTAGGAGGAATACACAAAGCCCAGCTGTCAGCCACACCAGGCAAGTGAACAGACATAAGCAAAAGGCACCAAATGTCTAAAGTAAGAAAATGCCACCTTTCAAAAAGTACCATTTTCAGAATTGCAATTAAAAATCCTACTCCGCCATAAGTAAGGATTTTCAATTGTGATTCCAGAGACACCAAACTTCAAAAGTTCAACTCTTCCAGATTGGGAATTACACTAAGAAGATGTAATAAGGTAATCACAATGTTATCCTATGGGAGAGATAGGGCCTGCAGTAGTGAAAAATGACTTTCGGAGTTTTTTACAACCAGGACATGAAGAATATAAAAGTATGTGATGCCTTTTAAATGCACTGCATTCTGGGTTGTCCAGGGCCTACCTTAGGGGTGACTTACATGTATAAAAAGGGAAGGTATGGGCCTGGCAAAAGGTTTATCTTGTCAGGGTGGCAAGGCAGTTTAAACTGCACACACAGACTATGCAAATGCAGTCATGAGCCATGGTTAGAGGGCTACTTATGTGGGTGGCACTATACGTGAGGCAGGGCCACTAGTAGCATGTAATTTACAGGCTCTGGGCACATATAGAGCTCTTTACTGGGGACTTATAAGTAAATTAAATATGCCAATTGGGGATGAGCCAGTATTGCCATGTGTATGGGAGAGAGCACAAGCACCTTAGCATTAGTTAGCAGTAGTAAAGTGCGCAGATTTCAATAGCCAGCAAAAATGAGGTCAGAAAAGTGGAGACAGTAGGTAAAAAGGAAAGACCTTCCTAAGACTGTCAGGTCTAACAACAAGGATTTGCATTGTGTGCATTATGAGTCCCATAGATATTTGTGACTCCTGAAGTACCTTTTGTAAATTGTGACCTAGGGTTTTAGGGCTACAAAGCGTGTGATTTTACACATCATAAGCTTTGCAACTGCAACACGCTATCATATATAAAGCACAATTTAACCGCTTTATTCAGGTTTCTACTAATCATTTGTTACATTGCTCAAAAGTTAAAAAAAAATCACAGATGTATTGCTAAGTATAAAAAACGTCTTTTTTCGTGATGTTTGAAGAAATACTTACTAATATAAATTCTACAACTTGAATACCAGAGTCAGGATTGATGGAGGTCGAATTCAAAGAGCGCACATACAAATATGCAATAAATCTACCACAATTAAGAAAATGCAGATTTATCCATTTTTCTAATTTAAATCTATCAGTAGCAGTGCAGGAATTTGTGGTTAAGGCACCCTGGCGGGCCACGTAAATTCCCACAAATTCTAAGGTTTGTAGATTTTCAAACACATCTTGCATATAGTTTCCCATCCTAAAAATGCACTTCGTTTTTTTCTGGGAAATGCAGGCAGGAATAATTGCAGTTTCAGGTAAAAAGGGTCGTGTTGGGAAATATTTCCCTTGTGCTTTGGAATTTTACAGACATGATAATGTGAACAATTTCCCTTTATTTTTTCCCGTCTGTAGAGGCTTATTAGATGGGATGTTTAATGTCAGGTGCACGTTTTATATGGGAGCTCTGGGTCTTTGTTTAACATATTCTTTTGTAATGTATGCATAATTTTGACATGAAAAGTAAAACGTTCCGGGTGAAAGATTGTGTTAAGCAAGTCGTAAAAATGCTGAACATAATATAAACACGGAAACTGAGGCAGGTACCCTGAATAGCTTCTGGCGTCTAAATAGATAACCGATGCAAAAAACAAAACAGAGAAAAACCGAGCATAAGAAGACACTGGGGCAGATTTACAAGCAACTTTGCACCGCCATTGCGTCACTTTTTTTGACTCAACGGCGGCGCAAACAATGCGCCCTATTTACAACGTGATGCATCTAGGGAGATGCGTCACGTTGTAAAGCCCTGCGTCACATTATACCTGTGTCAGGTATAATGTATGCAGGGGGGCATTCCTATGCAGGAAAGCCTCGTAAAAGTGATGCAGTGAAATCTACAAGTATTCACTGCATCACTTTTAGGACGCCACTGCGTCAAAACCTTACGCCTGCTTGAAGCAGGCGTAAGGAGTTACGCAGTGTAGTGGGAATAGGCCACAAAATGCATTGCTGGTGTTGCGTCGTGCTTGCGACACGACTCCAGCAATGCGTTACTTTTGCCCCAACAGATGCGTCAGAATTTCTGATGCATCTGTCAATGCTTCAGCCATGGTGCGCCGTATTGTAAATACGGCGCATCCATGGTGGCGCATGCATTTTTTAGGGTGGCGCAAGAAAAGTGATGCATCTCTATAGATGCGTCACTTTCTTGTAAATCTGCCCCACTGTACTTAGGTAAGAAAAAACAAACAACTATATTTATTTAGCAGTTTCAGACTCTCATACTCGGCTTGCCGTGATCTTAAACAGTTTCAATAATGAAAGACACAGAGAAGCTCAAATGCGCTTAAGATGTAATTATCTTCCATCGACAGAAGCGAAAATGACTTCAAGGTAAATTGATGGTTAAAGGATAGAACATATATGGCCACAGCCCCAAAGGAAATTGAGCCTGTGTGCAACGGCGATCGAGGGCAACGCGTCGAAACATAAGGTAAAGCAATTCAGAATAGATTACAAGGATTAGACGTAGAACATGAAGCATGGTTGGTGTTTACAGCGTTTAAGGACAGCTTTTGCTGGGACCAGGAGGCATACTACCGCATGCCACATTAACACTCACCTCACACCCAGATGCTGCTTACGCAATATTATCCAAGGCAGAAAACAATCCTGGGCAGAAACTGACACTGTGGATTCTGGGGGCAGCAACTAACTAGGAGTGCCCCCCCCAGACATTATTGCAATAGAAAATCGGACCCTTAACATTTGGTGTGATTTCACAAAACTGTTTATTAGGTGAGGGATTTCAGATGAGGGATTAGTAATGATATATTTAGGGTAGAAGAGGAATATTGGATCTTTCTTTGGAGATAAGGCCCCACAATGTTTGTCGTATTGAAACGCCTTAGAGTAAATGTTCGGTTTTGACAGACACAAAATGAACATATGAAAGTGTGAAGAGAATTTTAGTCAGAATATAAATCACTTACTGACGGTGCTATGCGAATTATAGGATGATATGTTGCTGTAATACAACTGTTGAATCCTATGAAGTAGGCTGAAAAAAATGAGCATTGAGGGGTCAATGCAAATATGAAACCCGCCTGCATCACAGCCTGTGAAGGGAAGTGTGTGTTTTTAGTCATACATGACATACTATGGGGAACATTACCAATCCCCTATCGCCACCACAATGTCACTTTTGTGACGTTGTGGTGGCGTTAGGGTCAGCGCCCTATTACCAAGACGGTGTTAAACCACATAACGTGGCTAAAAGCCACGTTAAGTGGCTTAACGCTGCCTTGGTAATAGGGCCCCTTTCATGCTAAAATTAGCGTGAAAGGGGCATGTAGTGAGTGTTGTGGTGGGCGTTCCAATGCAACACCCATTCACTTCGACACTGCCACCTATTATCAAGAGAGGCAATATAGGTGGCAGCGCCGAACTTAAGACCAGAAAAATCCTGTTCTTAAGGTGGCGAAACAAGGAGAAATGCTTCATTTCTCCTCGTTTTAGTTTTTTCCATGTGTGCTGCCTTGTGCAGCACACATGGAAAAAGCAAAATGTCAAGGTTTGCTTTACCATACGCTAGATCATGTAGCCAGTGGGCATGCCTTGGTGTCCTCCTACCTCCCCAACATATTGAGACTCTGCGATTGGCCATTAATAATGACACTGCTACTAGCTTACGAGTCGTGGGTGGGAATGCAGCGCAGGTTGTCCTTGGGGAAAGCAGCGATATAGCACTTTCATTGCAGCCTATAGTATACAAAGCTCTGCAACGGGGTACAGTCCTGGTTTCCCCCAAACTCTGCAAGTGTGAGAAAAAATCCGGCAGGGAAAGCGTCACCCATGACCCTTACTCCCGCCTCCTGTAATATGAATAATGCTCCTGTCTCCCTTTTAACTGATAGGGATGGGTGATGTATTAGTGGTAGTGTCATGGGATATAATGGTATAAAATGGAGTCTTGGGTGCATGTGTAGCGAGTGCCTGCAATGCTGTGGTTGTACTAATTACTGGACTGACAGACTTGAGGGTTCTTGTTGGCTGCACATATGGCAGTATCGTGTTAAGGGGGACAGGATAGGCTTCATCACACTCAACAGCGGTGTGTGCCATCTAGTGCTGGGGTGGTACCAGTAGTGAGCAAAGTGAGCTTGAGCGCACAAGTAATACGAGCAGCAAACCCTCCTTGTAGATCTTATTCTAGGCTGTTTACCGGACATGTAAGAGTCATCGTGTAAGATTGTAGCGTCTTGAAGAACTCTTGTGTTAGGAGAATGGAAAAGTTAACAAAAAAATTAAAAAACCTTAGGCAGCACGGCCATCTTCATGGTTGCTAGCCTATCCGCTAGTGAGAGGTGAAGATGAATCCATCGAGTTATCTGATCTCATACCTGCGACACAGCTGTGCCATAGTTTTGGCGAATTACAATCTCTGGGGCGCGATGTATCCAGACCCCAGATGTTTTAGGGGATCTGTGCACCATTCTAGAGGGTACTCTAGTGTGTGAGGCACCATGACAGGAGTCAATTGAAAGACAACCAATTTATTCCAGTTGATACTTGGTCCAAAGTGTCATTCGTATTTGACACACTCCCGCACCGATAGATAGATTTACCCTAGGTTCCCTCACATGCACCACCATGTCGTAAGCAGAAAACGATATGGCTAGGGAGTGTTGGCAGTGTCCACGCTGCAGCGTTCAAGCATTCGTGTGCCGTCGGCTCCACATGCAATCCAGGATAGCACCTCCACAATGCACCCAGTCAGCAAAATCTTAGTCTGGGTAGCCGGCAGCACGGACGTGTCAGACCAGCATGCACGGTCATTGTCTAGTGGGCTCTGAGGTGGCAGGTGTACCCCGGTCAGTGTGTTTACTGTCTCAAGCTGGGGCGCCCTATGGTCGGCAACAATTGCACTTCTAGTCTGTGGGCGGATGAGATCCACCGTCGTTTCCCTATCCCAATGCTTTTGCCTCAGTCATTGGGCTGGCAACTGCCCTGCCACACTGTTATGGGCTGCGGCTCCATGTTGGCTGGAGGGGTTGGTCCCACGCTTTGCCTCTTTCCTTCGCTCGCAGCCCAATGCTGCAGATGATCACAGAGACAGGTTTGCCGAGTATCTGCCCCTGGCTCAGGATCTTGGATGGCACATTTTTGTCCCAGATATTGGGTGGACGGACTACCCAGCCGGCAGAGCTGCACTAAAGTTTGGCTATCTTGTCGTGCGCTCTCTAGCGCCCTCCCAACATGTAGAAATTTAAAGTTAACATGTCCTTATAGTGACTAGCACCCAAAAGCAATTTTTCACTGCTGTAGGTAAAGCTGTCCTACGTAGAAAAACAGAGTATATATTAAAATCCTAATACTGTGTCTCAGGAATAAGACTAGCAAAAAAAATATTTAAACAGCAATTACAAATAGTTAATAAAAGTCCATTTCAATGGAAGTCACTACCTAGAAAACAACATAAACAACTATTCAAAATAGCTATTAAATATCCAACTCAATGGAAGTCAGATTTTTCCTAAACATTAAGGAAAAGTTACATGTAGAAAGTTACCTCTTCCCTACCTGAAGTTCCTGAAGGCTAATTTGTATTTGCTCGACAACATCTCCCAGCCAGTGATTACAATTTAAATAGGTGTGAAAAAGTGTGACATTCCTCCCAAGACCTTTACGATTGGCTTCTGTGATTGGCAATTGACCTGAATAGGCAGGTATGACTCCTTTGAGCTCGGCAGAAGAATGGCGACTGTGAGCATGCTTTTGACATTACAGTGTAAAATGCTGCTTGAGTGTAAAATTCTGCTTGACGCGTCTGCTGGGTTCACAGATAACACTTGAAAGGAAGGGGACAAGATGCCAGCACAATTCTTGTCTATCCACTCTCTGGTTGTTGAAGAATCCTGCTTTTTGTCCTACCAGACATCTGTCTCTGGGCTCATTGTGGATACAATAGCTGCTTAAAACTGGGTTTAAGTGTTACATGTGGATGGACACTAGGATTTCCATAGTGTTCTCCCCCAAAAACACCTTAGCCCTCACAGCCCAAGTTAAGTGTGACTGATAACTTTAACCCTCTTGAAAATGCCTAAAGTAGGTAGGGTTGGCCCCAGGACTTTGAACCCCACTGGGTAATGCATGGCCAGGAGTGATTCCCACACACTAGCCAATGCCAGGCATAATTCAGGTATATCCAGGCACCCATATCAGAACACTACTGGACATGAGGAAGAACAGAAGAGACTGAATGTGCTGTCTCTGACCTAAAAGGATCCATGAAGGACTGGTCCAGATCCCTCTTGTAGCTAAGATGAAGAAGTGCACTCCAAGGATCATAAATCTGATCTACTGTTTACGCTACAGGGATAGAACACGCTACAAGACACCTTTCTTGCAACTGCTCAGCTGATAAGCTGCACTGAATGGACTGGATGGGATACTGCTTTTAGCATCTTCATGACGCCCTTTGAGTCTCTATGTACCTTCCCTAAGGTCCTGGGAAACTTTAGAAATGTTCTCCTATGTAGGATTGTGTCTTAACGGACTAAAATCATTGGATAATATCTTTAACCAGGACGAACCTAGTTTGTGCATCTGACCGCACTCCATGACGATCATTGACAAATTGTGCTTCTTGGTGCTACTCCTATTTTTATTATTTTATATTTGGGATTTATTACAGTTTGGGTACTGCATAAATACTTTATCGATTGTCTTAAGTTAAGCCTGCTTGCGCTGTACCACAGCTACCATGGGGTTGACCTTAAATTAATTTAGTGACTTTATGGGTTCACTTGGACAAAGGTGGTGATTATTCTTTGAGGTGGGCAGTCACCCATCCCAATAAATAATCCAATTGCATACATTACCTATCCTCTCTGTTGCTTAATATGAAGATTCACCAGGAGCAATGTGTGCTTCAACACCTCTCCGAACCAACTACCAACCACACACTGACAACATGAAGATTAGACGTAGACTGGAGGAAAGGAGATGGAACAAAAAAGAGAAGAAGAGGCAATTGATATCAGCACACTCTCTGGATCCACAGGTGGGCTTGGTATGCACTGCAGTAATGTTGGTACCTAAAGATAAGGAAAGTCTTTCAGTATATTGGTTCCCACTTCCTCTTTTGAAGGCTTTCCTCCTGTCTCTTCTTTGGTGCCACCCAACAAGCATTTCCGTCTCACTGTCTTTTCATTAGATGAGTCACATCTTTTATTGCTTCCTTGAGAAGACTTTTTTAACTTTTCCAACAGCACTTCATAGCAGTGTTCTCTTTTTATTTGCTCTTGCCCAAATCCTCCTCCTTGCATCCCTGATCCATGAGATCTTTATTTCTGCTTTCTTGTTCTGTCTGCTTATTCCCTATCGCCATGCTTGACAATTGCTTCACAGTGCTGCTTTACTCCTTGTTGTCTCACTATCCATTTACACATTTTTTATTTCAACTTTCAAGCCAGGCAGCTTCAAAGTGCTATAGGGCCACTCGCTTCTCATTTCTGGCACTCTCGCAACTTCATTTTATTTTTTTATTTAATATTGTAAAATTGACATTCACCATATTGGAATAGTAAATTAAAAATGCCATGATAGCTGTTGATGTGTCACGATGGTTGCATGTGCATGCACACACATATGCACATAATGGCGGCCATCAAGAGATATATTTTATCAAAAACAAAAAAAATTACTCACTGGTTACCCTCTGCCTAGTTCCCTGCACATGCAATTGGACGCATCAGCATTACCGCACGTGGGTGGCAATCTTGAAATACGTTTCAAGTACAGCTTCGGAGGACAAGTTTGTGTATATTGTGACTAGGACTGGCACTTCAATAAAACAATCCTCAAACTGGGATTTACTTAACTTTGACAGGCAAAGCAGCAAGGGAAGTTGCTGCATTGCGTCAAAGAAAGAGATCAGAAATGGGCCATATAGAGTGCGAAACCGTTCATCACTGCTGTGTTTAAAAAAAAAAAGCTGTGCAAAAACAAATAGTCTCACTCTTTGCAGCAGAGGACAAGGCACAGCAGCTGAACGCAAGGCTAGTGGAGAGGAGCAGATCACCGTGGAAGGGGACACAGTATGCAATTGCAACAGGTTGGTGTTCTTCTTCCACAGGGCTTTGGATTCCAGCAGGGTCACAGAGTTCAAGGCAGGCGGCTCCTACATATGACACTTGCTCTGTGGTTGTTATCAAGGTTGGGGGTGGCATTCAGCGGCACTTTGCAGGAGAGAGTCTTTTTTACAATCAATCACTGCTTAACTCGGGGTCATTGCATTAGGGATATACAGCCCCATGTTCTGTCCAGGACTTGGAATTCAAATGTTTAATTTAACTATTAGTCAGGGATTATTAAAGCAGCTCTAGAACATATTTAAATGCGCTTTCCCCTTATAATTCTTCCAAAATTGTTCTAGGCAAACGTTAGTGATCATTGATTAATAGTTAAAGTAAACACAGCCAGAAAGCTCATGCTACAAATAGTTATAAAAAAGTGAGAGGCCTGAGGGCACTGCACTGAATAGCTAGGTCAGTCCGTGATGAGGGAGATGGCCTCTGTTAGACCTGACATCATTGCTTGGGTTTCCCCTGTATTTATGCCTGTGTTTTTGCTGTGTGTTGGAATTCATTTTGCTGGTCTAGATGCTTTGGGCACTTTGCCACTGCTGTTCAGTGCCAAAGTGCAAGTGCTCCTTTTGTAAATTGTTGTTATGGATAAGTGTTTCCATAATTGGCTTTTTCGATTTACCAGCCAGACCCTAGTACAGTGTACTGTGTGTGTCCAGGGCATGTTAATCAAATGCTGCTAGTGGGCCTGCAGCACTGGTTGTGCCACCCACATAAGCAGGCTGTAAATGTAGCTCAGGCCTGCCATTGCAGTGCCTGTGTGCAGTCTAGTACTGCCATGTCGACAGCTGCAACAACCGTGTGGAGCCCTGCGACTGCTGGACAGAGCCGAGGGTGCCTGCTGTCGCACTGCATGAGCTCTTTGAGGCGGAGGGCGAGGGCTACCAACGGGAAGCATCCGGGGGCTATTCCTCGTCTGCTTTGAACTACCACCCCAAGCGGCTTCTGGAAATACCACTGCGGACCCAGGCCCCGTCCAGTCGGACGTGCGACCTGGCCCTACTGCCAGGGGAGACCCAAGCGCTGTACCCTGATCGTGGAAGAGATGCCATGCACCTCCTTCCTGCCTGCGAGGCTGCTCCCATTGCCTGCTCCTGCTCATGGTCCCTTCCTTTGGAGTCCACTCACCCACCCAATCTGCCCGGGCCCGGCGACTTCACTCCAGTGCCTGCCTTGAACCCAGAAGCGTCATTTCATGTTGGGTGAACTGCGTCACGCTGTGTGATTCCTGTCTCCCTGCGGACGCCGGGACCTGTGCGTTGGTGACAACAGGACGCCCTTGGTTGGGATTTTGGCAGGCGAAGCTTCTCTACACTTCCCTCCCCCCCTTTTTTTCTTGCTGGAGCCATGCCGATGCTGGATGCAGCAAATCCGGGGGAGGCGGAGTGTGTGCAAAATGATAGATGGAGGGCCGGTGTGCACCTGATGTGTGTCTCCCTCCCCCACTTCGTGGAGTGAAACAACCAGGACTTTTCCCTTCTCTACACCTGTGTGATGGGCATGATACAACATAAGGACTATTGCTCCACCTCCTAATTGTACCGGACATTTGTTACAGGACCAGCCGGCCCCAGGCCCCTGCCCGGACTGATCATTGGATCATTCCTTTTGCCTTGACTCCAAGGTTTACATCTGTACTATTAGTTGGCTCCGTCCACTTGTGAGACTGAAAGTACCACAAGTACTATATGGAGCACATCCTCTAACGACACTACATAGAATACTACTACCTGTTGATAGCTATATCACTCATTGAAAGACTGTGTTCCCCTCAGGCATCATAAGACCTCGGAGTGCTTCCCCTGGCATCTGAGTGTGTGACAGAGGGTCCCTCTTGCTCACACCACTGTGACCTTGTTATTTGTTTTAGCACCGACCGCTGTCCCTGAAACATGACCCGAGATTAGATGGTCACTCCTTGCACAGTGAAAGTGAATCATTCCTTCTCACTCCGACGTGATATTCACAGAGGCTGGTGGGCACAGACCCCATACTCAATAGTCCACTGAACTCTTTCGTCGGACCCCAAGTAAGTACGCCTAACTCAACTATTACCACCCTCCTACAGCCGCAAAAACGTTCTAGTGAGTATTGCTGACACACTTACCAGCGCAGCCCCTGCACTTTGTGCCAACATCCCTACCAGCTTTTCCTATTCAGATAGCCACAACACACGCATCGCAGTGGTGCACACGAAAGGGAAACAATCTGATATGCCCTTGACTGAATTGCCAATTCAGGGGGACTCAGACTCGGGTTCCTAAACATCCTCAATAAGCTGTGTCCCACCGACGGCCTTGACACCCCCCCCTGATAAGCTAGATCAAATTCTCCAGGTAATCAGAGATTTGCGCCAGTCTATAGAACACCAGATTGGCTCTCTCACCACTGGCTTTACCCTCCTAAGGGCGGACCACAATAAACAAACACCACAAGAAATTGTACCACAACATAAGGAGCATTCTAACTAACTGTCGCAAATGCAAAAACAATTGACTACCCTTCTTGACAGGGTTGAGGATGTAGAAGGTAGGGCCAGGCGCAATAATATTTGCATTATTGGAATGCCGAAACATTCAGAAGGCCCCAATGCGACCCTGTTTGTGGAAACATGGCTATAAGAGCATATAGCCCCGGAGGGTCTCTCTACCTTTTTCTGTGTGGAACGAGCACACCGGGTTCCAACTGGCAGACCAACAGCAGGAATGCCACCCAGGCCACTTATAGCCCGTATCCTCAGTTTTAGAGACCGGGAATGTTTACTTCAAAAGTCTCGAGAAATTGCTCCTATACACTATGAAAACACTCGGATCTCTCTCTATCCGGATTACACTGCGCAAATGCAACACCAAAGAGCATCCTATCGACCACTAAAGTGGAAACTACAGGCCCTCAACCTGAAATATGCCCTACTATTCCCAGCACGACTGAAAATTATTCACAATCGAAAATCCCACTTTTTGAATGCCCTGAGGCAGCAAAGGACTGGTTGGAGTCCACTCTTCTCTCTCAATCTCTGGATAATTTGTTGTTTGCGACGAGTCCAAACACAGCTGAAATGGCCTGGGCACCGTCGCAATAGAACAACGAGAACCTTGTCCGCCAAACAAACATCACCGGAACAAACCCTACTGGAACAGGAGTTGGCACTGGTGGCAGTCGCCTCCATGCGTGACCCTACACAGCTCACGTCTCCAGAACACTCGGACTACAACATGGAACCTTCTGACTCAGAAAGCAATGATATTTTGTTCACCTCGATCACCCCGCAGATCGTAAAAGACTTATTTGGCTAATACTATCAACCAATATCGATGGAGTATTTACAATTGTTAACCCACCGTGGTGAAGGGAAGTATGACATTACTGCTGCATTCATAATTTGTGTTGTATATGTTTTGGTTTTCTCCCCAGATTTCTGCTAATCTTTCAACATAATATAGGGTCCCACCACAAGTGTAGCTCTATTTTCAGTTTAAACGTCATGCTCGGCGTGGTACCCGCCACCTCTGCATTTGCTGCATTGTGTAGCCGTTTGGAATCAGTTAGTCATAGTATGTGTTTGGACCAACATAGTTCATTCGTTGGCCCTAGTATTGGGTGTTGTAAATTATGGAGGGTTTATTGGTTCCTGGCTTGTCCTATTTTATCTTACAAAGTAAGATAGTTACCCCAGTTTGGCCAGAAGAGACTGCTTAAGAAAGTTATGCACAACAAGATTCCCCTCTGTGCTTCAATTTATGGAAGTAGTGTCAAGCAAATAGTGATAGTGTCAATCAAATAATAATCACTGAACCAAAACCTTTCCTCGAAATAACTATATTAAAAAAATCATATGTAGAAATCAGTTTATTACAGTAAATTCATATTAAAACATGGAACACATTGCATAAAAATATACTATTAAAATGTTATAGAGATGGATTCATCTTGTCCACAGATTTTTTAGCATATGATTTAGAATCTCATCTGTCTTCACATAAACAATGATTCACATTAAATACACCTGTTTTATTTCATGTGAATCATTGTTAATATTTTATTTACAATTGTTTGAAATTATTTAAAAAGTTATATTGTTCGATGCAAAGAAAATAGATGTGAGACTTGGTATTGATATGTGAAGACAGATGAAATTCTGAATCATATGCATCAGCTTCACACCAGGATTGACAGAATTTTCTGTTCTCTGTCCTTGATATCCCAGATTTCTGAATCCACATATCTCGGGAAAACATTGTCCGACCACAACCCGCTTGAAATACTCATTGAATGGGGGAGGATACCCACCCCAGTCCCAAACTGGTGGTAACTATTTTACAGAAAATTACAACTCTGCCTTTTACCGCCTAGTTGAGTGGGATGCCTTTATCTCAGTAATTAAAGGCACAGCAATAGGGGCAATTGTGGGGGCTCGACAGGAAACACACAAGAACCTTGCCATAGTTGAAGACTCCCTTCATAACTTTGAAACTGCGGCCATTGCAGATCAGACTAAACAAGAAGCTAGGATCCAACACGCTGAACTACTCGAACAACTTCGCCGAATAGACTACAGTACATACACTCAGCATTGTCATAAAGACGCAGATAAATCAGGGACCCTCTTGGCATGTCTTCTCCATGAAGCCCCCCCCAATCCCGATACCAGAAATATCTCTCCCAGATGGTACTGTTGCTCTTACTGAAGCAGAGATTAATCTCGCCTTCTGTACATACTACAAAAATGTATATAGTGCTCCACCTGGTTCATCTCATGAACATATAGCAACCTTTTTTAATGACCTCACATACCCTAAACTGGCAGCAGACGCTCAAGCAGAATTAGAGGGTCCTATCACTAAAACTGACAGCAAAGAGGCCATCAAGGACCTCCACAAAAATAAGATCCCGGGCTTGGATAGCCTGCCACCCAAATTTTACTCGGCGTACGCTGAGAAGCTAGCCCCGTGCCTAGAGAACCTATATAAGATGGCCTTAGAGAAGCGTACTCTCCCGTTAACAACCATGCAAGCACTAGTTATCTCTCTCCCCAATCCAAATAGAGATCCCCGGGACATGCCAGGCTATCGCTCCCTTTCATTGTTATCTACAGAGTATAAAATACTTAGTAAAATATTAGCTAGAAGTCTCCTCCCCTACCTCCCAAAATTCATCTTTTCGATCAATGTGGTTTCATACCTGACTGTTATACAGCCCTTAATATCAGACGCCTCAATTATATAATGGAAACTGCTGCGGATCTCTCATGCAAAACTGGTTGTATCTCCCTCGATATGCAACAAGCAGTTGATACACTCAACTGGACGTATATGCTGGCTTCTATGGAAAAATGTGGCATTCCGAGAGGTTATTTACTTTGGGTTGAAGTTTTATATACTACCCCCACGGCGTGGGCCAGGACTGGCTCCCATATTTCCCCTACTTACTCCATAGAAAGGGGCACTAGACAAGGAGGACCCCTGTCACCATTATTATTTGTCCTGGCGCTAGAACCCCTACTCATTAAACTCTGCAAAGAGGCTACTGACCTGGGGATTCCATTTAGGAATATGTCACATGTGACGTCCGCGTATGTGGATGACATTATACTTTATCTAAAAGACCTTACTGCAGATTTGAATCCATACCATCTATATTTAAACAATTCGAACAGGTATCTGGCCTCGCAATCAAAGCAAATAAGTCACATGCTTTCTATATGCGGTATAAAGACACCCCAGACCCAGTTACATTTGGCGCCCTCATCCTATCGACCGCCCCACACACTTTTAAATACTTGGGTATACAAATATATAGAACTTCCCATGACCTACTAGATGGCAATTTGTTCAAAACAATAGGGTAACTTCGGACACAGGTCTCTTTTTGGACTTCGTTGCCATTGTCTGTGATGGGCAGAATTGCCATCTCTAAAATGGTGATGCTCCCTCGACTCTTATATTTTTTTACTGATCTACCGGTCATGATTCCAGCCAGAATCTTTAGTATGCTTGACACACTCCTGTCAGAACTTATCTGGGGTAGGAGACGTAAAAGGGTGAGCCTGGTCAAACTAACTCCTAACTTTCGGGCATACTGTATGGCCAGTCAACTACAATGGTTATCTTACTGGCTCACAGGGCAACATATACAAGAAATAGGTTATACAACGCAGCTCCTTAATCAGGGTACCCTTCACTCACTATTGCTGCGCATGCAAAGATTCCACCAACAGCCCCCCCTGCTTAAGACAGTATCAATGTACTGGAAGAAAGCACTACAGTACACTGAAAGGATCTCCCCATACTCTCCTAACATTCCCTTGCTTGGGATACCCACCACTACCGGGTTAATCTAAAAAAAAAAGGTTATGGCACCATGGATACGAGAAGGTGTGACGACAATTGGAACGTAGAGAGTACTCTATCCGATCATGATAACTTTACTCGCGCTCAGGGGGTTCCCCCGACGCAGTTTCTCTTCCACGCCACAACTTCTCACTACATTCAACTCCGCTGGTCCCCTTCTGGGATCGGACCTCCTACCCATGAGCTAGTCTACGCAATATATCTGATGGGAACAGGATGCCATCTTACCCGCTGGTTATACAGGGGTATCAGAGCACATTTGAGAACACCACTAAATCAACTCTGAGCCAAATGGTCAATGGAACTTAACAAGGATAAAGAGTGGGCCTCCATTTTGGAATTAGAAAGTATCCCGCAATGCTAAATTCAAATATATACAATATATGATTTTACATAGGGCATATCTCACACCGCACCGCCTCAACAGCATGTACCCGAATGCGCAACTCTCTTGTCCTAGGTGCTGGGAGGCAGACGCGGACCTGCTCCATATGTTGTGGGAGTGCCTGCGACTGTAATCATTTTGGCACACAGTCATTCACAAAGTACAAGAGATTACTGACATGGATATCTGGACGACGGCAGATAGTTGTCTGTTGGGACTGCATAAACTCCCAAAGGGGCAGAAGGTCCAGTTTAGATTTGCGGACATGGCAGTGCTACTAACGAAACATGCCATCACCATGAGATGGAAATCTTCTTCTCCTCTTACACCACTTTCTTGGCACACAGACGTGATGCGTTGGGGCACTACAGAGAGTGCAATTAGGCAAGTAGAATTTCGTGGTCTGTGTAAGATCCCTATCTCAATAGAGTGGGATCAGATGTTGGAGGCATTTAAAGCCATTGATCCCTTGACTCCTCCGGCATCTCCGGTCAGGCCCCTTTTATTCACACTGGGTGTATATACATGGGGGGGTTCGACATGTACACGGGTGTACATACACGGGGGGGTTCGACACGTACACGGGTGTACATACACGGGGGGGTTCGACACGTACACCGGTGTACATACACGGGGGGTTTGACATGTACACGGGTGTACATACACGGGGGGTTCGACACGTACACAGGTGTACATACACGGGGGGTTCGACACGTACACGGGTGTACATACACGGGGGGTTCGACATGTACGTACGGGGGCTGGGGGGGTACGACTCGAACGTACGGGGGCTGGGGGGGGTCGGTGCGTACATACGGGGGCTGGGGGGGGTGTTCGGCGCGTATGCGGGCACATGTCTCCATGGTTGCTATGGGAGTTCGGTGCGGACGGTGTTTTTTCCATACGGTTGTAATATCGGACGCACGGGATGGATCGTAATTCCGCGGTCGGACTTCACTTTTCACATTTGTACGGTAAATCGTCCATGGACGTGTCGGACACATTTTCCGACCCGAGGACGTGTGGGGAATAATTCCCAATGCGATTTGTAAGGACTTTTTACCATGCGAATCGTAATTGGCAGTTTGTACGGCACTTGTACGATTCGTACGATAAAAAGACCGGATACGAGTCGTACGGGGAATTTTTTTACCGGATTGTGATCGCCACCATTATGTATAAGGAACCATAATTACGCTCATAACCTGGCTGTGCCATTTGTATGATGGATTGCTCTTTCAATACTGTGTCCTTCATTGCCAAACTATATTTTACAAATGCACTAAAAGATTTGAAAATTCAATAATATTGTGCTTAAAAAAAATAAACATCATATAAGCATAACGACCCCTGTTAACAAGGTAGCAAAATTAGGTTTAGTATGCTTCAACTCATAATGTTAAAATTCATCTTTTAGTGAGGGTGAATTTTACCTTCTGTGTTTGAAAATACCACTTTTAGAAAGAAGGTATTTTCTTGCCTAACCATCCTGTCTGCCTCTGCTAGGATGTGCATTGACTGTCTGGCTCTGGAGTGACAGGGGCTGGGGATGTGCAGTGGCTCCAGAGAGTCTTGATGAGTCAGGGCTGGGCTGAAAAGACCTGGGCTGCATTTAGAGTAGTGGGAGGAGATTTCCTTTCACCTGAATAGGCCTGGTTTGCTAAGGACAATGCTGTCTCCACCTCCTGCCAGGAAGCTGAACCAGAGAGGACAGAACTGGTTTTGACTAAGCACAGGGCTTCTCTGCCACCAGAGAACAAAGGATTTTGCTGTATAAATATTGGGGCCCGGACCCCAGAACTTTAGATCACTTCTGGGAATCAAGAGGAACCTTTGCCAAGGAGAAGAGCCGGAGAAGCTGAGGAGACATACTGTCCCTGTGCTGTCTGGGGTTGGCCTGCAGTGGCTACTTGCTGCCAAGGAAAGGAGAAAGGACTTTGGTAAGGAACCGACCCATCACCTCCCCTGCGTAGCAGTAAGGAAGTGATGCATCACCTTCCCTGAGTGTAAGGAACCAACGGATCACCTTCCCTGCGTTTCTTTTTGCATGCATTTTTCAACGCATCCAAAGTACTTTGTGTAAAAGTGTTGCATCTCACATATTCTTGGAACTGAACTTTTTCTACCTGTTGAAAGTCATATTTTTAATACTGTATTGTGGATTTTAGTTGTTTGGTCTTGTTTTTGGTTTAGATAAAGACTACTTATTTTTCTAAACTGGTGTGGTGTCCATTGGTAGTGTTTTCCCTTTATTACTCTATGTGTTCACAAATGCTTAACACACTGACTCTGAGATGAGCCTATCTGCTCGTGCCAAGCTACCAAGGGGGTGAGGAAGGGTTATTTTAGGATTGTATCCCTTTACCCTGACTAGAAGAAAGGGTCCCTATTTGGACAAAGGTACCTACTTCTGCCAACTAGAGACCCATATTTCTAACAGCATCTGGGTGCAGGAGCAGCAGAAGGCAATCCAACAGGTGAGTGTTGGATGCTGCAGCAGCTACAGTGCAAGGTAGTGCCCATCGAGAGATCCTTCAGGCTGATTCCAGGCCAGTACTTTTGTAGTTTGTATAATTTTTGTTAATTCTACTCCTATTTTGTGTCACGTTTACTGTACAGGGCTAAGTTGAAGCATGCATTTCTTATCCCATATCTGTATTTCTCAGTAGTTCAAAGAAGTCGGGGCAGTATATAATCCAGGCGTATTCCGATTTCCATATAACAAATAAATTGTCAACCACAAAAATATCTGTGCAATTAAGAGCTCAAAGAAATGCATTAATTTATTTTTCAATAATGTCCAGCTTCCTTTCATTAATAATTAATAATTGATAACTAGTCTATCACATTCAACGCTGGTGCATTAAACCAAGTTCACCCAGGTCACCCGGTGGGTGGGAGAGCTGATCTTGTACATTCATGCAAAGTTCTAACTTACACAACAGTTGCCACCCAACATGGGGCACGTATCTTATGGCTACCCCTTGAGTAGTTTACACTTATCAACACATCAGAACCATAATTACGTCACAACGGAGATGTCTGTAGTAATCATGGTTAAGTTCTTTTGGGAATAAGAGAGCACCTATTTCTGTAGGTTTGTCAAGCTTGACCCATGAAAGGCTGTTCCGCATTCTATGCATTTTCTAATTCTTTGATTCCAATTACAAATTATATTAATTCATCATGACAACATATATTGTTATGGGGCAATTGCAGGGAAGCAGTTACTCAGGGCCCGATTCACAGAACTAACTTAAGACAAAATCCTAAACTTACTACCATTTTGGTATTCACAGAAGGCACTTACTCATTTTGGTATTCACAGAAGACACTTACTCACTTCGGTATTCACAGAAGTTAGGAGTCCTAACTTTAGGACTCCTAAATGTCTTCTGTGAATACCGAAAGTCTTAAAATTAGGATTTTTCTCAGTTTAGGAGTCCTAAGGTTAGGACTCCTAACTTTACAACTACTAAACTGAGAAAAATCCTAATTTTAAGGCTTTCGGTATTCACAGAAGACATATAGGAGTCCTAAAGTTAGGAGTCCTAAACTTAGGACTACTAAATTGAGAAAAATCCTAATTGTAAGACTTTCGATATTCACAGAAGGCATTTAGGAGTCCTAAAGTTAGGAGTCCTAACTATACTACTACTAAACTGAGAAAAAACCTAATTTTAAGGCTTTAGGTATTCACAGAAGGCATTTAGGAGTCCTAAAGTTAGGACTCCTAACTTCTGTGAATACCGAAATGAGTAAGTGCCTTCTGTGAATACCAAAATGAGTAAGTGCCTTCTGTGAATACCAAAATGGTAGTAAGTTTAGGATTTTGTCTTAAGTTAGTTCTGTGAATCGGGCCCATTATACCTTAAAACTTGAGGTGTCCCTCATGAAGGTGTGGCAATTACTTTTATATCAGATGCACATCCAGCATATGCCTTTGAGACTTTTTACTCCTGGGTGGAGTTTGAGCCCACTGATGCTGCCATAGGGCAATTTTATGCATATACAGTGGTAGATCTATACTCACACAAAAATGTTCGTTTGGGGCCTCTGAGCAATGACAAGACTACGTGCCCAGTCATGGCAGATTACACTCCTGTTCATCACCCTGGAACTCAATCCTATGCGGAGGTAGTAGAGGTATTATATTACAGGTCACCTTCTACAGGAGAAATGTGCAGTTTGTACAACATACTTTCAGCTCTAGACCTGCTGTCGCAGCAGGACCTGCCAATCTGGCACAAATACAAACCCTTAGTCCATACACACTATTAACGCTATCATCAAATAAGCACCCAAGAAGCATCATGAAAAATCTTTTTTTAGTCCGATTTGTAGCGCGCATGGCTGCCCCAGCAACGGGGCGTCCCAGCACGGCCCTGACCAAGACCAATAACCCAGCGACAGACACAGCAGGCCGCTCAGTCTATAAAGATTTAGCAGGATTTCTGGATTGCTTGCAAGACCAACCAGTTAGAATCAAAGTATCCGTACACTAGCCTCCAAGACAAGCACGGAATACTAACTATGAGCCTTCCTCTTAGGATGATGCCTCTGGTAGAGGAGTGTAACTCCTGGAGGTGCATCTTTGCATGCATTTATACTAGTACGCATGGTATGCCTTCATAGCCAGTCTTCCCTGATGTACTTAGACAAGTACAAAACAAGCAAGGAGCTGGGAGCTGCACTAGCTCTGGCTTTAGGAATGAAGATAATGGCAAACTTCTGTACAGTTTCCTCTCCTATCCTAAGCAAAATAAAGGGAGAGACTTCAGTTTGTGGCTATACGTCAGATATTGGAAGCAGTTTCAGTTTAGGACCATTAAGGGAAACTACCAAAAATAATTGCAGAAGTTTACACCTCTTTAGGTGGAGATACCGTATATACTTGACCCTTTAAGCCATACTTAAAACCGAAAGACAATGAGGGTTCCATTAAGGAGAAATCTGCAACTGAAGGAAAAAAAAAAGATAAAAGACAGACTGGATCACCCATTTTGCGGTAATCTGGCAGGGGTGACTATAACTTAGGACACTGTGAAAAAATTAAAAAGTCTGAACGATATCAGTATTCTGATAGCTGCTCTTCATGCTCCTTTCAGGACAAAGTTAAAAGAACCAAAAGGTGCAGCCAATCTGAATAGTGAAGAAAAGAGGAGTATATTGGGAAAAGTGAAGGAGAACACAAGACTGATGTCAGTGTAAAAAGGGAGGAGAAAGGATTGGACTCTAAAATGTCTGTAAAAAAGAAGAAAGTGGCAAGACTTTCTAAACAACTTGCTGATCCATCTAGGAGTCCTTCTGAGAAACATCACTTGAGCAACAGCGCTTCTAGACAGCGCCGCAGAAGTCACAATAGTACAGCAGATAATTCAGAGGTTTTCTGGATGCAAATCCATCTGATGACTTCATACAGATCGAGATTGCAGTTCATAACTTAAATCCTCTTTATAGGGTTTACAATCCCAGAATGCAAATTGAAGAGGACATACCAAGCATTATCAAGGCAGCCTTCAGACCCAATTATCCGATGATTATGATATCATCTTAACCAAAGGAGACTGGGCCTCAGCCTTCAATAGGGAAGCACCCCGAGGGGCGGAAGTCATAAGGGTAGCCTTCTTTCCCATAGTGTCTGAAGATATCAGAGAAATGTATACCAGTGAATGTGCTCTGAGAGTTACAGCTCTATATAGAAACAAAGCATGGTGGGACAAACACTCTAGAGACCACAAGGCATTCCCCTACATAATGAACCACAAGTACAATGCTGTATAAAACCAGAACAAAACATGGCATCAAACCAATATTAGACCAATTTCAGCATCAGGGCATAACTGCACTTTGCTTTTCACCTATTAACACCCCCCCTTGCCCATCTCTAAACCAGACGGATCCTAAATAATAGTCTCAGACAACAGAAATATGCAGCACAAAATGCACATAGCACAAGTTTAATGACAAACCTGGTGCAGAGAAAATACTAAACTACCCTGCATATTTCCAATGTATTTATCAGTCAAAATATGGTGCCTGAAAGTGAGTATCTAACCACTTTCAGTTGCGATGGAGTTCAGTTTTCAGTCTAACCTTTGCCCATGGGCTCTAAGAACAGTTCTGGCTTGTTTTGAAGGCGAACCATGGAAATTTAACAACCATATCCTGAGGTATTGCCCTACATTGATGATATCTACTAACCTGATGATGACTTGAATTTATACCTCGCAAGGGTAGACAGAGTAGTGACTATGTTAACATCACATGGTTATAAGATTAATTTTGAAAACAATTGAAGATCACCTACCTGATGGTGGCTTTCCTTGTATATGAATTATCCAGCAGGGGCAAGGGCCTACCTCCAGACTTCCTCCAGAACTGCACAACCTTGTAGCCTCCCGACACACTGAAAAAGTTTGGGTTTTTAAACTTTGGACATACTTATTTGCCTCACTAAGCAGAGAGAGAGAGTGAAGTCTCTGTATGAACTTATTTCTCTCTTGATTTCCTCTAAACAGTGGTTGAATGCATATACTGATATCTTATGTGCTTTACAAGCATACAGGCTTGAAACAAAATAGGTACAAATTAGGGACAATAAGACCGACCTAGTTATCAAGTCATACCCAGTCACTATGGTTACACCTACATGACCTACAATTAAGGAGAGACATCCCCATTTCCACTTGTATTCCCTATATGAAACAGAATTCCCTTCCACACAAAAATCCTGATGGCTGTAAAAACAGCTTTTCTAAAGGAGCAACCATTGGTGCAGTTTAAACATATCATTATTGTTTCTCCCGTAACGGAACTAGAAGCATTCACAAAGGTAAGCATTCCTACAGCTCATGCCCAACCGCCAAGATGGGTACAGTGGGCCTCTTCTTTGAATGCAGTGGATGTAAAGTTTCAGTATGATCCCACTCTTCGTACAAAAGCTTTTCTACAATATGAACAGGATACTGTTCTGACTTCAGACACTTTACCTGTTGAGTCTTACTAGAGCAGCTCTTACACAGATGGCTCTGACCTGCCTGAAGAATGAACCAAATGTAAGTACCCCTCAGCCTGCACTGCAGTGCAAGGTGTAGTGAAGGATGGTGAGTTCATCCTACAAAGCACCCAAACCAAACTCTTAGGTGACAGTACTGGTACTGCACAACATGCAAAATTACATGCCTTGCTAGTTGCTTTACAAAAGGCTGACTCTTTGTGTCTGACTTTGCAACATTGGTGTTTAAATTGATTCAAGGATTCAAAGTGAAAACATATAAAGACCTATACAGCTGACCTAGCATCAAGAGCTGCAATTCACACTGTCCAAGTAGCAGTCCGAACCAGATCTCAAACAAAGTTCAACACAGATATTTTAACAGTCATGAATGCAACCAAACAAGCTGGGAAACCTCCTGCAGGCTTTCTCCCAAATACTCCTACACCCTTAATTAATAAAAGGACATTCTGCTAATTACAATACCAGGAGTGGAAGATAGAATAATACTTAATAATCTGTCCACACTAGAATTAATCAAAGAAGCACAAGAAGGATTGGCCTTTGCACATGCATGAAAAAATACAAGCCCTAGCAATGCTACAGCAATGCTACTGGTAGCCTAGTTTATATAAACTCGAGGTGGACAGAACTTGTGGAGTTTCAATCTGCAGAATTCTACAGAGTTACAGTAAAACTCTGTAAGATACAATGGAATTCTGGCAATCATCAGAAAATATGCAGCTTGCACTGCTCAAGCTGTACTTTAGCGGCAGTAGTGTGAGCAGCGCTGAAAATCAGCTTGAATGACACAATGCGTTGCACAAGGGAGCACTTCCATTTGAGTTAATTTTGTTGCGGCTCGAGTAGAAAATCCATTCTAGTGGTAGAAAATGTACTCGGACGGCAGCCATCGACCGCAACAGTTTGTGAATGTGGTAAACTACCCACATTTGAAAATCACGCTAGGGGATGCCAAATCATGCTCACCGGCTCGCATAATCTAGAGCCTCACAGGGGAAAAATTCCACCAAGCAGCAATTGGCAGAATTTGGCCAGAACTCTGCATTAAAGAGTAATGCGGAATGGCCAAAATGTAGCTAATTCCATTGGTGGAATGGAGCATTGCACCCTCCCCGGAGATAAACAGACTAGGGACTGTGTTAGACACTGTGACTTTTGTCTCTCCACTCTCGTAAAACCCCTTAAGATAAATATCCTCTTCCAGATGACTTAGTTGGACATCTTTGGTTCCCTAACAATCAGCTAGTCATTATAAGTACATATTGGTAGTTACTGATTTATGTTTGTGATTCCTATGGGTTTGGCCACAGAGAAATGCACACGCTTCAACAGTCCTAAAAGTTTTAAAGTGCCAAGTGTCAATGGGGGCAGTTCATTCATTTCATTCAGATAATGATCCTGTGTTTGCCTACAAGGCTTACTGGGATTCAGTGTCTGCTGTGGGAGTTGAATCAAATGGCATTGTAGAGAGAGCCAATGGCAGTATTGAACAAGCTTTGACTGCTAGGGTGTTCAATTTAAGTCTGAGTTGGTACCATAAGCTGTATGGAGTTTAGAGAACATCAAATACCTTGTCTAGTTGATTATTTGGAGGACTCACCCCATATGAAATTCTCTTCAGAGTTTCTACCTATGAGCCTGGCTTAGATTATCCTGGAAATGTGGCAGATGAAAAAAAATGTTACTTGGAGAAATGTCTGAATGTTTTACAGAATACCCAAGAAGTCAAAGACAGGCTGTCTAACACAAACTACTCTGACGCTGCCAACTGTGAAGATAAGGTTATTACGGCTGCTGATGGATGAGTTTCCAAAGTTGGGGTTCTACTTTGGGGGAAAATCCATAACAAGCAAGCTTTTGAGCTATCCTACAAACCTACAGACCTCACATCACTGTTCATGGCTGAAAGGCAACATAACTTTTATCCTGACTCCTCTACCCCAATCCAGAAGAAACAGACAGGTGTCTATTGACCACGTTAAGAAACATTATGTGGCCAGTCCTCTACTGCCGGCCACCACAGACAACAAGAAAGATTCAGAGTAGTGCTCCCCATCCTTTCCCTGCTCTGAATAACTTACCACATGAACAAAGCAGTAACATTCCGAGCTCAACTTCCCAGCTGGGAATGTTTGAGCTTAATACTCTACATAGAACACTTAGTACAACAATCAAAGCTGATGCTGCTGACATGGCAGTGCCTACTGCCCAACTTAATTCCTTGGTCTAGAATGAAATTCCACTTGATGCTACACCATTGGAACTGGTGCCCTTTCGAGAATCCCAACAAACCAATGATGGTGAAAATTAATCTGAATTTTTCTCAGAAGAGTTTTCAACCCCTGTCACAGTCACTTATTGCCAGATACTGTTCCACACCTGACAGCGATTTTGCGACAAGTGAATGATTCCTGGGTGGCCCTATGCATGGATCGCCTTACGAATATTTCTTCCCATCTCATCATGTGGCTGTTAACAATATTCAGCATTCTACTGCTTTTCAACAGACATTTTGTCCCTACAAGTGCGATTGCATTACCTGTAGTTTGTGAACTACAACCTCATCTTCATCCCACAGAACCCAAAGGGATTTCTATGCTGCAAACATTACAGTCTATCCGTTGCACGAGTGCATAGTCAGGGAAATGGTTCCATATCAGATGATGGGACCCACTGACACAATGCAATTGCCTTATATGATAAGGGTTTCAATGAATGATGTTATATTACCCGGTTACTTTTCAGATGATTGGGACATTGAGACTGTTAAAATAATGTCTGATTTGCAGGCACAGGCTACTTTGAATAATGAAGATCCTTATTTGAATTCAGCAAATTACAAAGAAATGAATTGCTATCATCATAATGCACATTATTTTATACAGAGGACTAGCTAGCCTAGATAAATTCGCAACTACACTGTTGAACCTGGCCTTTTTTGCAGGGTAACCCCCAAACTTTTTGTCTTCTTCCTCCTATTTCCTGACCCTTTTTGTTGGATTTAGGACTCTGGGCACTTTATCACTGCTAAACAGTCCTAAAGTGTATGTGCTCTCTCCTTTAAACATGGCATGATTGGTTTGCACCTGTTTGGCATATTTAATTTACTTGTAAGTCCCTTGTAAAATGGTATCCCATATACCCAGGGCATGTAAATTAAAGGCTACTGGTGGACCTGCAGCACAGATTGCACCACCCACAGAAATAGACATTCTAACCTGTCTCAGGCCTGCCACTGCACTGCCTGCATGCACAATGTGCTGCCACATTGACTTGGCTTTTAAAACTATTTGCAAAATGTTGGACTCTACTTTGACTACACATTGGTCACCCCTAAAGTAGGCCTTAGGGATCCCTATGGGTAGGGTGCTGTGTAAGTAAAAGGCAGGTTATGTGCCTTTTTATTGTGTGACATGTCCTGGTAGTGACAAACAACCTATTTTGTTTCTCAATACTGTGAGGCCCGCTCCTTTCATAGGTTAACATTGGGAATTCATTTATATGTACTTGAGTGGTACTTCCATGGTTGATGTGTTGAGAATGGAAGTGCAAAATCTTGCTTACTGGAGTTGGTGTATATTTTATTACTATTTTAGAAATGCCACTTTTAGAAAGTGGAAATTTGTTTGTGCTTATAACTCTAGTGCTTTGCAGCCTGACCTCAATCCACGTTTAAGTCAGATTGACAGCTACTGTTTAAAAATACTTTCCAAACAGCAACAACATAGGGAGGGCTGGGTGTGGCAGGAAAGGCATTGGCATCCCTCTGCATATTGACAGTCTTCCTGGGCTGTGTCCTCATGTGACACAAAAGGCTCATTTACCCCCAACTGTACATCGGGAGCCAGGGCTTTGATTGAAAGGGGGTGTTGTGCACTTCGTTTGAAGTCACCTCTACATCAAAGACTTTTTGAGTACAGAGGCTCTGACCACATGTTGAGAGCACTTTTGGAACTGGGACCAAACCTCTGTCAGAGGGATCGCTGCACTGCACAAGGGACTCATCTGGACTGCTCTTCTGTTGTTGCAGCTGCTTGCTAAGTGCAGAGTGGCATAAAGGTCTCAATGGATTGCTTTTCTGTTTGTTGACCTACTGCCAGCTGCTCCCTGACTCTGTTCGCCATGGGCACTGAGTGCTACCAGGAGAAACCACCCTAGGGACCACTTGCTTTGCTGTGCTGGCCTGTTGCCTACTTTGCTGGGTTCTACATGAGACTGCCACTTTGCAAATGGCTCTTGTGCTGGCCTGCCTGATTGTGCCTTGCTTAGTGTCCTAAGTGATCTCCAGGGGCTATTGGCTGGCCCATGCCCTGTTCTGTGGGTTCTCAGGGGCCCCAAAAGAGTTCTAGTGCACACCACTGCTGTGATACCCTGGTTTTCTTCAAGATCCCCAGGGACATTCGGGACCTCGCAACCACCAAGCTTCACTTTGGTCTACAGCCTCAGTGCTGCCCAATTGGCGTGGGCTCTGTACGCGGTGGGTTCCTCCCGCCAGACTTTTGGGGTTAGTCTGAAGCATTTTTGGTTCTGAGTTGACTGGTGCCCTGCAGCTGTGCACCTCTTTCCTTTCCTTTTCCACTTTGAGGAATTAAATGGCACGGAGAAACCAAGGACTTCTCCAGTTACAGCCCTCCTGTTGTTGCAAGATCCTCCTTCAGCCCGGCCCACCTTGAGCAAGCAGCTGGAGTGCACCCCAATTCCCCAGAGCCCCTCAGCAATACCGACTGTGAGTGTTACTGTCCTGGTAGTGGCTGAATCTCACTATGTTGGGATCCCCACAGCCACATGCCTGAGCTTGTCCTGGAGTGCAATTAGATCCACATGGACACTGGGACTATGCTGTGCTCCCTTCCCTTGGGGCGCCAGTGCGATCTTGGTGTGGCAGCCGGGCCTGAGAGCCCTTGTTGCTTTGTTGCCATAAATTTGACCTGAGCAGTCCTGGAGAAGTTGCTCCACTCTTCACAGTTGACTACAACTTTGCCAATATTTCTTTTGCCACTAACGAGGCCAGGATGGTCCTGGTACTATGGTGCTGAACCCCCACGCTGCTGTTTGTATCTACCTCATTGGGGTTACTTGCACTGGACCCAAGCAGTCCCGACACACCTATCCTGTGCTCCTTGCGGATAGAAAACATGTTGTCCAAATTACTGTGTAGGCTCTATAAAATGAGCCTAGTTCTAAAGCACTGATTAGATCAATTCAACCGTGAATATTCTACAGTAATTTGTGTACTGTACAATTGCATTGCATGAGTACAGAGGTTACTGATACATGTCATTTTTTTGTTGCTTGGCATTTTACAGGCTGACAAATACTTTCTGAAGTAATTACATTGAATGCACAGTATTAAGGACGCCTGTCATTTTGATCTTATGTTTTATGCACAATATACAATCTATATTGTTGTAAATCCTGTGTGGAGTCTCTTTTGTGGTGTATTTATTGTGCTACTGGTATGAGTGTATTACACAAATGCTTCACACATTGCCTCTGGGGATAAGCCTGCCTGCTCTGTGCCAAGTTAGCAGGGGATGAGCACAGGTTATCTTTGGTGTGTAACTTACTTGCCTGACAAGAGTGATGGGTTCTGCCTGGCTTAGGTGTGTCCCCCAGCGAACCAGTAGCCCCAATTCTAACATTCATGCAATGGGAATATTGTGAGGCTCCACCTCCCAAGAGCCATTCACATTTTTTTTTACACAGAAGTCACAGCAGCTTCTGCAAAACTTACTCACTTCTAACATGCTGATTTTCTCCACTGAGTGTTAGACTTGGTTTTTCAGCGGGTTCACCCCCAGACTTTTTGCTTTTTGGCCTCCTGTTTTTGACCTTGTTTTTGTTGGTTTTAGGACTCGGGGCACTTTACCACTGCTATTCAGTGCTAAAGTGCATAGGCTCTCCATTAAAATTTTCTGTATGGATAGGTGTTTCCATGATCGGCTCATCTGATTTACTACTAAGACCCTAGAACAGTGCATTGTGTGTGCCTAGGGCCTCTTAATCAAATGCGCTACTGGGCCTGCAGCAGTGATTGTGCTACCCACACAGGCAGCCTTTCACAGGTGTCTCAGACCTGCCTCTGCAGTGTCTGCATGCAGTTCTTACTGCCATGTCGACCTGGGGTGTGCACCCATTCTCCAGGCCCAAAATTCCTTTTCTTTACATTTTAGGTGCTCTATAACGTAGGCCTAAGGTGCCCCCATGGGCAGGGTGAAATGTATGTGAAGGGTAAGACTTGTACTGGTGTGTGTGACATGTCCTGATAGTGAAACATGGCCAATTTCATTTTCACTGTTAAAAGGCTAACCCTCGCATAGGTAAACATGGGAGCTGCTTGTTAACACTTTAACAAGGTAGCTTGCCAGTGGAAGTTGATAGAAAAATTGAGTTTAGTATGCCTAAACACAGGATTTTAAACTACATCTTGTAGTAAAGATACATTTTTTATTATGTGTTTGAAAATACCACTTTTAAAAAGTGGTATTTATGCGTCTCTTCCTGTTTTGTGTATTAGCTGTCTGGGCTTTAGACAGATAGGGGCTGCCACAACCAACATCAAGTGACACAGACTAGCAATTAATTGCAGGTCCATCTAGCACATCAACTGTTAACTACAAACATAGTCTATATGAATTTAGCAATAACTGCACGTATGTGCTGGTGTACCTGATAATGTTGACATGTACTCCGATGATGAGTGAACTCAAAAGCAGGTTAACAAATGAATCATGACCTATATCGACCATATGTCCCACAAGAACTGAACGGAAAATCTTTTTTTCCTTCTCTTTAAAGGTTTATTAATATTTTTTGCTTTTCATAACCGGCTATTTGTAATTCGGTCTATCTAGATTATTACTGGTATGTTTTTTTGCTAACACGCATAAAATGCCCTAGATAGATTATGAAACATGATTTTGCTATGTTAGCTGCAATGCAAGTATTAACAATATTCATGATTCACTAGGTGAAATATATAACATATCACATGTTTGATTTATCTTTTTACAATGTACTTTTATGTTTTCTTATATTATACTACGAGTATCCTACATTTGTTTTGGACATTTTTTACTTGCATCTTATCCTAGATAAATATTAATGATAACCCGAGAGCATGACTTTCTGCACACATTAGTCACATTCACATTTGTTAGATGTCACATTCAGATGTCAAACCCGAGGATGATGGAAAGTTCTAAGATCCAACTCCATCCCATGTAGACCAGACTCCATCTGAGTATGTTTAAGCTGCCATATTCTCTGATTATACAGAATCATTGTCATGTCTGTCTTTTAATGCAGCTATTGCCAGACCCTATCTTTCTGGGAACTGTGATATCATCAAGTTATTCAACTAGTGAGATAGATACTAGATCTAATGTGACATTCGTCGATGCCAAATGTCTCTCCCTCATCAAGGAATGGTTCATAAGAACACATTCAAACATATAATCAGACTTATGTAGTCAGAATTGACGTTTCTTTTCACTTAGATGTTCATTAGGGACGCATAACCCAATACTATGTGTCATGCAGTCCCAATCTTGGGTCATAAAGTCCAATTTCTGTTATGATTTAATATATAGGGCTGCTACATGACCACTTATCAGGAGAGGTCCTTCAGATTATTTCCTGAGGTTCTGAGAGTCTCACACACTGCCAGCGCACTCCACACTTACAGAGGATACATCTTGCATGAAGTCTAAAGCTGATAAAGACATCTGCCGAAGGAAGACCAATTAACTTCTACCAAAGTGGGTGTTTGCCCTTTGCAGGGAACTCTGTCTTCACACTGCCACTGATAAAGACAGCCTTTGCTTTCGAAAAGGTATGCAGTGCTTCTCTTCTCCCTAAGAAACTTTATATTGCCAGTTGCTTTGCCTGTCATGCTCTCATAATATAGTGCATGGAAGTACGCATTAGGGTGTTAGATTCTGGATAACATTTTTAGCAATGATGGAAATGTTCATTTTGCCCTTGTTATTTATAACACGTATTGTTACTGATTTTATAATATTGTGAGTAGTTTTTTTTAGATGTCCTTAGAAATATATTATTCCTGTAGTAATAATTACTTTTAAAGTAAAAGTGTTCATTCTTCTTAGTAAAGTTTATGTGATACTGTGAATAATGAAATATGGTTTTCCACAGTGCCCCTGATCCCTTTATGCGATTGTTAGTAGCCCAAATTCAATACCTCTATGTCATTTACACATTGAATATTGTTTTGTGGGGGCTACAATAACTTTTCTAATTCACATTCATTGCTGGTGCATTAAACCAAGTTCACCCGTGTCACCCATGGGCCAGAAACCATACCTTGTAAAGTTACGCCAAAGTCATAATTTATGCATCAATTTAATGTTCAAAAATATTTGTGAGTGCATCTCCCCTACTTTTCTTCATGTTTCGGTAAGTTTTGTTCTAATACTTTTATGTTCACTTTTTTGTTGTTTTAATCGCTCATCTGACTGTTTGTCACGACTCACTAAAATCTCCTCCGGGTAATCCTGAACACTGCCATGTTAGACAAGCTGCTGGCAGCGAGATAAAAGTCAGATCACCATCCACGGGTATAAAGGGATCTTTAGGACTACAAGTCCCATGAACTGACGTTAAAAAGGGGAGGAGAGGCGTACTTACGCCAGCATCAGATTCCCCGCCTACAAAATCATGGTGGCCGCTGAAGACGTGGCCGATAATTATGGATTCCGAGAAGCAGAGCACGGACCATGCTCCGGTCTGGTAAGGGTGCTAATAGCACCAGGATTCTTTTCTAGTCTTTGTTTTTCTACATGCTTCTGACACCTTTGTCGGATTCTACGGCCCGTGTCAGAAGCTATTCACGAGGCAGCAAGGCGGCTATATTTCATGACTCTTCCATTGGAAAGCCTGGATTCTGGTGGTCTCATGCAGAAGGAGTCTCCTGGGGAACTCTTCCTCTCCTAGAAATAAACTCCGCCTGCGGGTTTCTGCCCGTGTTGCATGCTGCTGGGTGAATCAGGAATCAGCCTTGCCCTAATAGTACTCCAATATTTGCGAGGACCGAGTACAGTGCATCTTACTAAGGGGCTCATTGTCTTAGACATTCACCTACATGTGGTTCTGGTAATAGAGAACCGGAACATATCCTCCTTATTTGGAATGTAACGTACTTGTCAAATCTTAATTTTATTTGCATCAGTGATATCTCCATCATGATGAACTGTGGGTATAGTTGAGAATCAGTCAGGTAAAAGCGCATCTTTTATCATAAGGGATGTGTTGAAAACTAAAACAGCGATATGATTAAGCATTCACTAAAGACATGAATTCTCTCCAGTTAAAGCATGTTTCTTGTCTTATGCTGACTAAAGTCTGGACTCCATTTTGTATTGTCATGCCTCCACGTGCTTTGCACGAGAAGAGTCCTACCTTTTCGCTAGTTGCTCTTGTAATCTGCCTAGTAACAGTCTATAAATAGCTCCTTTGTCCGTCTGGCGCATGCCCAGACTTGACCACATCTGTTATCAGTTAGTCCTTGTTCGACCATGTTTTCGCGGGCTCAGGAAATTGTTAACTCCGCCCACATATTGATCCTGTATCGAAAATGTCCATAAATGGTAATGAATTTTGCTCTATGTTGTATCCACCCACTTATGAGCCCCTCTGTTGTGTATAAAAGGGGACCGTGTACGCAAGTTCTTGGTGCTACTCTATGCAATACTGAAGAGTGTTGTGTAGGTTGTAGGACCACCCTTAAGGGTTAATAAACTCAGTCTTTGTATTTGCAGTTTCCGTGCCAACTTCCTTCTCGCTTTTGTTACAGGAGAGGGAACCCTTGTATTCTGCGGGCCTAGCTGGGGCCTGTACTCATCAATTGGCGCCCGTCACGTGGGGCTCATCGGCGACTCGGATGCTCGAAGGACTGGTCGTGACGAAGGTGAGGAATTTGGCCGGGGATGTGATCACTGCCAGCGGCGTTTTTAGTCCTGGCATCCAGAGGTTTCTTCCTTCCCTTCCGAACTGACCATCTGGGTGGCGCCAGTCCTCGACTGAGACCTCTTCTGTCGGTCTGCCGTGACAGCCGTTTGGGCGAATTTTGGAACTTGGCAGTTGGAATCTGGACACTCTTGATTGGTAAGAACCGTTGTACGATACTTGCTCCGAGTTTTGAAGCCTGGGTTGGCTATTTGAGTTTGATTTGTGATGACCGGTCATATTTTGCATTGATTACTGTGAGAATATATGCGTTGCAACACATATAGGTAGGTAATGTGGAGATATTTCTCCGGAGTTGTTTAAATCTGAACGGCGCAAAGTTTAAGTGCCATTTTTGATAATACTGCATATTTTGCATTATTTTTGAGCATGCCTGCTTTTAGCGCACTCCGTAAGTGGTGCTGCTGCTTTGGAAACCGGTTAAATCTTGAGGAATCCGCTCAAGCCCCCCCAGAGGGGACTCCTAATAGGGATATGCATGTGAAGCATGGTCTTTCCTCTATAATGTACAGCAAAGTGTGGAGGAAATACACCAAAAAGGATCCTGAGTTACGATGGCCTTTGTATGGATCGTTTGATATGCGAAAGATTGAGTATGTGGAACAGTGTATGTTTAAACGGCGTGCTCGGCAAGACATGTTTGAATGTGTTCGGTTATGGGTGAAGGAAGTGCGTGAGCGAGAGAAACGTGAGAAAGCGCTGATTGATAAAGAGCAACGGAAAAATGATCATGTGAGAGCACAGGAAGCGAAGCGTCGGGAGGAAAGAGAACTGGCGGAGAGACAAGAGAAAGAGCGTAGGTTGCAAGTGTCGGGTCAATATGCTGTCCGCCAGCCACTTTATCCTGTCCTTACTAATCTTGAAGATGATTTTCATTTATTAGATCGCTCTCCGCCCCCTTATGTTGGCGCGTCTGCCCCGAGGTCACAGGATTCTGGATCGGTTTCGGATAAGGTAGACACGCGGTCCATGTTATCAACTGAGCGTATGGGTGAGCTTCGGAAAATTTCTCTTCGTGCGCTTAAAGGCAAGCTATCTCTTACTGAATTATTGGCACTTTTGGAAAATTGGCAGGATAGAGAGAAGCTGTATTTTGTTGAAACTTTTTCTGATGAAGGGATTACTGCCTTTCGGAAATATTCAGATGTTTTCGAGCCTGATGCTGTAGTATCGGACGCTAAAGCATTACGTAACGATGTTTTTTCTCCCTCTAAGGTACCCGATGCGGTCCGACGGCTGTTTGCATTGCGGGATGCGGCTTTTGAACTTAAAGAGAGAGCGCTCCTAAAGGCAGGGGAGAAGGAGCAATCGGATTCACACATCGGCGGCAAACAATCATCTATCTACCATTCAGATAAGAGCGAACTAGTGCATGCTAAACCGATGCGAGAGGCGGCACCTTTGTATGTTCCTCCTAAAGGAGCAGGAAATAGTGCAGACATGTCTTCCCCTGATGCTAGGGGATATTTTGTGTATAATTGGGTTTATACTCCCTGGCATAGGACTGATGTTATGGCATTAAAGAATGCATTGCCTGACCCCCGCAAGAATCCAGCGGCCTTTTACGAAGAGGTCAAAGGGGCCTTGAATTCTTGTACTATGACTTTAGCGGATATAGATTTGTTCTTTGGGCTCATTTTACCACCGGATACGTGGCGATCTGTGCGGAAGGTGGATGATCCAACCGCTTTTAAGGCTAGGTGGTCTGAGATTGAGGATGAGGATAGAGAGAGAAAACCCACGCAAAAACCGCCCCAGCTTATTTTCGATCTTCCTGCCGCTATCTTGACTAAGTTGAAAACAATTATCCCCCCTAAAAAGATTGACTGGAATATGTTAGCCTCATGTAAACAGAAGGTTGATGAATCAGTTTCAGACTTCTTTACGCGCTTTGAGGAGACATTTCATGACTTCAGTGGTCAGTCACTCACGGATGATACGGGTCGACATCTTTTTGTTGATAAATATGTGGCGAATTTATTACCGGGAATAGCAGCTCGATTAAAAGCGAGTGAAAGTTCTTGGTCCACCTCGTCTCCGGCATCCCTCCTGACTATGGCTCAGTATTATGAGCGTCAGGAACAAGAAGCGAAGGGGAATGAGGAGAAGAAATCAAAAGATTTGAAAACTATGGTGATGCTAGCACAAGTGTATGGTCCGCCTCGTCGGGGTGTCGCAAGAGGTAGAGGAGGATTCTATGGTCCCCCTTCGGGTCGGTCAGATGTTAATAGAAATCAATGTGCGTATTGTAAACAGTTGGGTCATTGGGCCAGTGATTGTCCGGTATTATATGCATCTCGTCAGGGACGTGGTCAGGGACCACCGAGAGGTAGAGGGGGCTTTTCGAATTTTAGAGGGAACTCTAATGATCGTGCTCGATTTGAGCCTAACGTGCAGCAACGAGATAGACCTAATGTATTCGATCGGCAAAATCAGTATCAACTGTCTGGGAACGACCGTTCTGGGTACCATGATTCACAGCATGCGTAGGATTGCGTTGGATGGGGGTTAGAATCAGTTGAAGTGCCGGTTGATCAGAAAGGTCCTTATGTTTCAGCAAATGTTCTGGGTTCTACTGATCGGTTCCTAGTTGATACAGGAGCTACTCGCAGTGCGCTGTCCAAACAATTGGTTCCGAGGGCTCCCCCATCTGGCTTAATGGTTACATCGGTAGGGTTTGATGGTACACTCTCTCGAAGCCCTCTATCCCGACCCCTTGCATTTCATGTTGACCAATTTTCTGCACCCTGTCCGTTTTTGCTTGCCCCGAACACGCCCGACAACATTATGGGTCTTGATATGCTTAAGCACTTCAGAGATACGATTCACTGCTCCCCTACTGGAGTACGAGTGATATTAAACGATAATCACCCTATGGCAGAATGGATGTGTGTGGTTGCGGAGGATACTGTATTAGCTTCTCTCCCTCATACTTTGTGGGCCACTTCGGATACTGATGTGGGACAGATGGTGATCCCGCCTGTCCACATTAGCGTCCAGGAGGGTGCGGTATTACCACGCCTCCCTCAGTATCGTATTTCCCAGGAGGGGGAGGAGGCACTCATACAGATTGTGCAGGATTTGATTAAGGTGGGAGTGGTGGAGGAAGTTCCCTACAATGTCTGCAACAGTCCTATTTTACCCATTTTGAAGAAAGATACCGATACTAGGGTTTATCGTTTTATCATTGACTTAAGGGAAGTGAATAAGATAGTGATACCTCAGTATCCAGTGGTTTCTGATATCACAACGTTACTCACTCTGGTCCCGCCAACGGCGACCACATTTTCAGTTATTGATTTGAAAAATGCTTTCTTTTCGATTCCTATTCATCCCGATAGCCGATACCTTTTCGGCTTTTCTTTGAATAATAGGTCTTATAGATTTTGTAGAGTCCCTCAGGGTTATACAGAGAGCCCTAGTATTTACAGTCAAGCATTAAAAAGACAATTGGATTCCTTTGTTCTGCCTGATGGTGTCGCCCTTATACAATATGTCAATGACATCTTGTTGGCGGCCGACACTCCTGAGCTGTGTGAGAAGTGTAGGTTATCCTTGCTTTCCTTTTTGGCATCTCACAATCACAAAGTGTCGAGGAAGAAATTGCAATTCTGTAGACCAAAGGTGACTTATTTGGGTCACTTTTTGTCTAAGGAGGGGCGTGCACTCACACCAGATCGTATTCAAGCAATTTTGGACACGCCAGTGCCTTCCACACAGAAGGATGTGCGTGCATTTTTGGGTCTTGCTTCTTTCTGTAGGCAATGGATATTGGGGTTTTCACACATAGCCAAGCCGTTGTTAGCACTTTTGACAAAAGACACACCAATCCCTCTTCCTTGGTAAAATGAGTATGAAATTGCTTTTCAGCAATTACGACAAGCCCTTTGTTCAGCACCAGTGTTAGGTACCCCTGATTATACGAAGCCCTTTTCACTGTATGTGCATGAGAAAGATGGATGTGCACTATCAGTTTTAGTGCAGATGCACGGCGATAAGCAGCACCCTTGTGCATATTTTTCGGCTGTACTTGATCCTGTTGCCCGAGCATTGCCTGGGTGTTTTAGCTCGGTTGCGGCGACAGCTGTGTCAATACGCCAAAGAGAGGGAATTGTGTTATCTCATAAGCTGTTGGTATTAGTTCCCCATGCTGTTGATGCCCTGCTTAATCAGACAAAGACGCAGCATTTGACCAGTGCTCGTTTAACGGGATATGAGTTGACGCTTTTGGCTCCTCATATTACGTTAAAGAGGTGTGCAACGTTAAATCCAGCCACATTGTTACCATTCCCGGAAACTCAGTCCGAAGCGCGAAAAGCACATGACTGTATTCTTGTGACTGAGGAACAGACAAAGGGTCGTATTGATCTCCAGGATACGCCCTTTACAGATGTAGATGGAGAACTGTGGGTGGACGGATCATGCCTGAAGCTACCAGATGGTACGACTTCAGCAGCGTATGCAATTACCACATTGCAAACAATAGTGGAGACAGCACGCATACCGCAGAAATCAGATCAAGCAGCGGAACTGATAGCATTAACACGAGCATGTGAGCTCAGTACAGGATTGTGTGTGAATGTTTATACAGATAGCCGCTATGCTTTCGGAGTAGCGCACAATTTCGGCCTACTCTGGAAGGAGAGAGGGTTTCTAACGTCACATGGAGCACAGATAATGTATGGAGAGTTAGTTCACAACCTTTTGACTGCATTAACATATCCAAAGAAGATTGCTATAGTTAAATGTAGTGCCCATAAAAAGGTGGTTGATAAAGTTGGAGAAGGGAATGCTTTAGCAGACCGGGTGGCGCGAGAGACTGCGATGCAGCCTGGCGCTACTGCAATGTATGTTGTGAAGTCACAGGCAGAAAGATGGCACGATGCTAGGAGAGAAGTGCTGGAGATACAGAGAACCGCTTCCGATAAGGAACGGGAACAGTGGTCTAATGATGGAGAATTAGATGACGAAGGGTGTTGGAGAAGTAAGCAGATGGATAAATGGAAGTTACCCACAGCTTTCGTACAACCTATGGTTCAGATGGCACATGGACTAGCGCATGTCGGAGCTTCCGCAATTGTCAAATTACTCACACGAGTTTGGGAGCATCCGGAGATCGCTAGTACGGCAAAGAGGGTAGTGCAGACTTGCATGATTTGCCTGAGGTATAACCCAGGAAAGGGTACACGAACTCCAGCAGGAGGATTTGCAACACCTACTGCACCCTTTGAGGTTTTGCAGATGGATTACATTCAGCTTGAGCGCTGTAACAATCTGAAGTATGTCCTAGTAGTGGTTTGTGCCTTCAGTAAATGGGTTGAGGCATACCCTACGAAAGACAATACTGCCATGACTACAGCCAAGATGCTATTGAAGGAGTTCTTCCCTCGATATGGTGTTTGTAGATTGTTGTGGAATGATAACGGACCTCATTTTATAGCAGACGTTATCAAGTATGTCCTGAAAGGACTAGGAATTACTCAGAAGTTTCATGCAGTGTTTCACCCTCAGTCTGCGGGATTGGTTGAGAAATATAACGGTACTTTGAAGCTTAAGATCGCTAAGATCCAAGCTTCGACTTCTTTGACTTGGCCAGACGCTTTACCGCTGGCATTATTGTCAATTAGATCGATACCGCATTCTCGGACCGGTCTCACACCCTACGAGATCGTGTTCGGACGCCCAATGAATATTTGGGGTCCACCGAAACCGAAGTCAGTGTATGATGTACCTTGTGTAATGATGAATGATTATCTGGCACAGTTAACGGATAATTTGGTTTCTATTCATCAACAGGTTCGAGAGGCACTCCCTGATCGGTCCACAGGTGAAGGACATAACCTCCGGCCTGGGGATCATGTCATGATCAAGGTGTTTGAAAGGACGAACAGTCTGGAGCCGAGATGGGTTGGTCCTGAGCAAGTCTTGCTCGCAACGAGGACAGCTGTGCGAGTTTCCAATCGGAAGAACTGGATCCACTCCTTGCACTGTCGTAAAGTGCCGCCTGGATTAGTGGAGCCTGCTGTATTGACCGACCATCGAGAGGTCCTGACCGCAGAGAAAGGCCGTGCTGTGGAACCGAACGACACCGAGGAGCTCTTCCCAGACCAAGCGATTCCTGGAGGAGGAAGATATCATTTCAGACCGAGGAAGTGATTTTTTTCTGTATCTAGATACGTTGTCAGAACGGCCCTTAGGTTAGTGAAACGGAGAGCCAATGAGGCAAGGGGGGGGGATCAGCCCTGCATTAGTGTAGCGGCACCCGTCTTGGCCCGCTGGTGAAGAAATCAATGGCTGCCTAAGGGGAAGAGTTCTGACAACCTTTTAGTTTCAGGAAGATATTGACTTTTACTACAAGATGGAGAAGAAGAAGATTTTTTGTGCGACAAGCTTTATTATCATTGTAGCTATTGTTGGTATAACCACGTGGTTTGTTGAGGATGTGACTCCTGCCCGTGAGTTACTCTTCTTGACTACTCCAGTGCCTGAGGAGCACTACTTTTACACCCTTCCGTATCAAGAATTAAAGCATCGTCAGTCTTATTTGAATAATACTTTCATCCAGATGTTGCATCATACCCATGTTTCTACAAATGCTACGAATTGTTGGATATGTGGTATGATGCCAGCTCATCAGAAGAAAGGAGGAACGCCGTTCATACCTCTTCCTTTCTCTCATAATGGCTCTTGTAGAGCATGGTACACTTTGCTTTTTGCCACACGGAAACCTACAGTGGGACGACTTCTTTTTAGACTTAATAGGGAATGTCATCAAGATTAAGACGGCTATCCACAAGCGAATGGGACAATATGGGAGTGGGAAGAATATCGACCAGACAATGAATCGATCCCCTACATCTTCACGAACATCAGAGACACTGCTGGGAATGAACAATTTGTGATTCAAGTGGCACAAGCTCAAGCGGATCTGTGTGTTCAGAGTGTGGGTCATATTCTTGTTGGTGTTACTGACTGTATTATTGTTTTGAATATAGATGGATTAAATAATAGTACTTTCTTAGCTTCCCATAATACATACTTCGTATGTGGAAATAAGGGTTATTATCGCTTACCAGCCGGCTGGTCCGGAGTATGTTATGTAGCGTTTTTATTACCCCCTGTATTCTTAGCACCTGCATCCTATCATAAAGATTTGAAGTTGTTGAACAATGTAACTGTAAATAGGTATAAACGTACTCTATCTATTGATGATGTTGATCAAACTGATACTAGCTTACAGCAGTATGTTGATTTTAACTTAGGATTGTTTTTCTTTGTTGGAGCTGCCCTAAATAGTAGGAAGGTTCGAAGATTAACAAGAGTTGTAGAGGCTGTGATGAATCAAACCGCTGCTGCTCTTGGGAATCTTACGGAAGAATTACAAATTACTAGAATTGTTGCATTACAGAATCGTATGGTATTAGATGTTATGTTAGCTGACAGAGGTGGAGCATGTAGAATTATCGGAAGTAGTTGTTGTTTATTCATTCCTGACCACGCGCCATCAGTCTATAACGCTATTAATAAATTGCATAAAATTGCAGCTGAGATCCATACAGAAAATGGCACTTGGACCTTTTCTGGATGGTTTTGGGCATTGATTACTACATGGGGATGGAAAGTTTTAACTGGTTTCTGTATTATTGTAGCAGTTCTGTTTTCCTGTTGCATCTGTGTTCAGTGTGGTCCTTTACTCTGTTCTCTATGTGTGTCATTCTGTATTCCTGATAAGAAAGCTATTGCCAATGTCATCTATCAGAAACATTTAAACAAAGAGGTGGAAGAGATGATGAAAATTGACATATATGATGATTATCCTGATAAGCCGAATGTCTTCAGTAAATGCTGAAAGGGTCGTCTGTTGAAAACTAAAACAGCGATATGATTAAGCATTCACTAAAGACATGAATTCTCTCCAGTTAAAGCATGTTTCTTGTCTTATGCTGACTAAAGTCTGGACTCCATTTTGTATTGTCATGCCTCCACGTGCTTTGCACGAGAAGAGTCCTACCTTTTCGCTAGTTGCTCTTGTAATCTGCCTAGTAACAGTCTATAAATAGCTCCTTTGTCCGTCTGGCGCATGCCCAGACTTGACCACATCTGTTATCAGTTAGTCCTTGTTCGACCATGTTTTCGCGGGCTCAGGAAATTGTTAACTCCGCCCACATATTGGTCCTGTATCGAAAATGTCCATAAATGGTAATGAATTTTGCTCTATGTTGTATCCACCCACTTATGAGCCCCTCTGTTGTGTATAAAAGGGGACCGTGTATGCAAGTTCTTGGTGCTACTCTATGCAATACTGAAGAGTGTTGTGTAGGTTGTAGGACCACCCTTAAGGGTTAATAAACTCTGTCTTTGTATTTGCAGTTTCCGTGCCAACTTCCTTCTAGCTTTTGTTACAGGAGAGCGAACCCTTGTATTCTGCGGGCCTAGCTGGGGCCTGTACTCATCAGATGGATACATTTGTGCTGTGATAACTAACATGCACTGATGCTTCATATATTTATATGTATTGTTTGCTGCCCTGTTTTATTTTGCCTTGTTCAACAGGGGATGAAAGTGGTTACTACTCCCTTGGGTTATTCTCCCCTGTGAGTCATGGCTGCATTGCATTGAGGGTAGGTGAAGAGTGTGTTTATTGTGATCCTAGAATAGCTGATGCTCCTTTGATGAGATAGTGTTCCTGCTTATACTGGTTTTTGTTTTCCGATGATACAGCATCAAACACACAGTCCTAGATGGATGTAGTGGGTCAAGAACCCTGAAGGTATCTGGTTAAAGTCTCTGGGCCCGATTCACATAAGTAATCTGAGACAAAATCCTAACTTTACGACTTTCTGTATTCACAAAAGGCATTTAGGAGTAGTAAAGTTAGGATTCCTAACTTTATTACTCCTAAACTGAGAAAAAATCCTAACTTTAAGACTTGCGGTATTCACATTAGGCATTTATAAGTAGTAAAGTTAGGATTCCTAACTTTACTACTCCTAAACTGAGACAAAATCCTAACTTTACAACTTTCGGTATTCACAAAGGGAATTTAGGAGTAGTAAAGTTAGGAGACCAAAATCTCACTAAATGTAAAAATTTCAGACCCATCTCGCTCATGAACAGTGACTTCAAAATCTCTGCAGATAATTTAGCTCTTCATGTTAATGATTTTATTTCATATCTTGCAGTGAACAATTTGGATTTTTGTCATAGGTCATAACATTGCTGATAACTCTAGGACATTCTTTTATATTATCCATGGAGCATCCAGAGACAATACCTCATTAGCAGTTTTTTCACTTGACACTGAAAAGGCAGTTCAATTGAGTTAATTAGGATTTTATTTTAAATGCTTTAAAATGGAATGGAATTGGTCCATTGAATTTGTCGATCTTCTATACTATTCCCCCACAACCTCGGTCTTTGCTAATGGCCCTCAATCTCAGTACTTTCCTCTCATATGAGGCACAAGATAAGGCTCTCCATTATCCCTGCTACTCTTTATATTATGTTTAGAACCATTCTTGGAAACTATTTGTAGAAATTGGAATTTGACTGCTTATAAATATAAGCATATGGAGATTAAATTTACTCTATACTCGAGACATTTAATATAAGTGTCTAATCCACAGACCTCCATTCTTGCATTCCTGAACTTCAATTTTCTTATTCATACGTTTTAGTCTATAAGCTAAATATCGATATGTTGGAAGTATTTCCTCTTAATAAGCTATGCTTTAAAGTTATGTTCAAAGATTTAGGTTTCCTTTGGAAATCTGCTACAATTACATATCTAGGTATTACTTATGCCACCACAATTAAAGATGCCCTTTTTGGAAATTTGGTGGCTTTAAAAATGAAGATATTCCCACTTTCCAAATTGTGTTCCCCTCTTTTCCTGTCCTCGTGGTGTAGATTAGATAAAATTAATATGATGATGCTACCCATTATACATTTATACCTATCTATGCTTCCAGTTAAAATCCTGCAGATATTTTTAGACTCATTGGCAGAATGCTGTTTTATTTTATGTGGAACAAAACACCTGCTGGAATTGATTTATTTAAGCTTCAGACAGCCTCTACACTAAAACAGATTTTCACCTCTTGGGGGAGAATCCCCCTCACTTGAGCTTTCTATGATTTCCCTTTTTTCTTTACAGAATATACACTAATTTCCCAGAAACCTAAGTCACTCTTCTCTCCTTTATTAAATCACTCCAGTGTTCTGGCACTCTAGTTCCTGTCTCACATGTGTTCATATTCACAATTATCCTTACTATCCCCCATTGGCATAATTGTAACATCACTATTGCTCATACGGGCTTAATATGGTGTAGCTGGATGGCCAAAGAGATTGCTAATTTCCCCTTATTATTGTCCAGTAACCAGTTCATGTCTTTGAAGAAATTCACACTACATTTAATATCCCAAACTCTTTTGAAATGGGCAACTAGTATTTCCTGGGGCCCTAATCAACATCTGCTAATTTTCGAGCATTTAAACAAATTTTCCAGATACCAGCTTACGCCAGGAATGCTCTAGTATGACTGGAATTCGGACAAACAGAACTATTATCGGAACACAAATTAAAAATGATCTTTCACATCTCCTTATGGAATAGGATTTGGCACACAATACATTCCACTTCGTGATCCAATAGCGATTAGGCAAGACTGACAAGGAATCCCCAATCTATTTGATTTCTGTTTGTCCTTGTCTACATCCAGAAACTAAAAAAGCTGTAAAAAATCCCTCTTTATTACAAATGGCCAGCATGACTGTTTGGATTCGATTATATTTGGCATTATTGGCCGTAGGAAATTGGGTACTCGTTGTGCAGAATGTGAGGCAAGTAATAGCTCCATGCTATTATTCTTGATGTTAGTAGTTGTAGGAAATTGGGGAATTTGTTGTTCAGGATGTGAGGACTGTACAAGTAATAGCTCCACAATGTCCCCTTAGTGGGAACCAAGCACCTCATTGTAGCGCTTGACTCTCTCAGGGTAACAAAGCCCTACTCAGGGGATGTGGTGTAGGCTAGAAATCATCATTCGCTGGTGCAAAATATTAACACTCAATAAATGCTTGTTGAGAAAAGAAAAAGTAAATTTATCACACATACTTCTAAATATTACACATTCATTTCCAAATATATACATAAGGCCTGCTTAAAACACATAAGGTGACATTCTGAAATCATATGAGGCCCCTAAAGTGTTTTAACTAAAATCACAGTACTCCCCACACTACAATAAAGGGGTGTTTCACTTTAAATTTACCAGGCCTATTGGAATAAATAATCCATATGTTGACTACTCCTAGATTGTCATTAGCAATGTATGAAGCAAGATACGTGTGGATACTGTCGTATATCAAAATGGAATGAGATAGAACTCTCAGTATATTTTTGTAACAAACTGCTCCATCCACCAAATTCATGATTGGCCATGACTTTGTGATCCTAATGAGGCGTATGCTTATTGCTGGGGCTGGCACCTCCAAAAGATTAATCCTGTTTATTTAATTAATCCAACCATCGCTAGTATATTTTCAATTCCCGTTCAAATCTAGGATGCCCAATACGCCTTTCTATGTGGTCCTGAATGCTTGTACCAATGTACACCACACACTTCACATATTACATATGTTGTAAATATGCACAACGATTATACATTTGTACAATCAGGAAGTGGGTATGTGTTTTAGTGTGATGGACTAACATACATGTTTTCAACCTACTACATTCTGAATCAGGGCCAGGCAAGACATTTAAAAGGTGTAAGGGAAAGGTAGTCACTCTCTGTAGATACAATTGATAAGTCTTTCACTGCAGGACTGAGAGTTGCCTTTGATCATATACATCATTCAGTCATTATGTCGTGCTCGTCAGTTGGTCCATCGATGTGCTCTCTCTCATCTGTCATCTGCCTCTCTTGGCCAATATGGCCACCTCCACAGTTTGTCAGTAGATAACCTTTTCAGTATGTCCTTTTTGCAGGAAGTAGCAGACTAATGGTGCGCCTTCAGTCTTACATTTAATTTTACTCTGATTGTGTCCAATCAATTGTCGATCATCTGTGTAGTCTGACCAACATACATTCTACCACATGATCATTTATTCACATAAATAGCATTTCTGTATTCCAGACTGAAGGCGCCTCGTTGGCCTGTCACTTCAGTCTGGAAAAAGGCATACTGAAAACCATGCAGGAAATAGCCTGGGATTAGGCTCCCTGGACTTCATGAGCTCTGGGGAGGAGGCCCCATGCAAGCGCTCTCCCAGGGTTCATTCAATAACAATAAATCCCACCCGGCCCACACGTGGGTAATTTACAGGTGGGCAGTGGAGCTCCACGCACTCCGTCAATTGCCAGACATCAAAAATGTTTAAGGGATATCTCAGGACCCGATGGTCATCTTGGGCTCATTTATATCCTGGTAGCCACCGGGACCAGTTTCAGCAGGCATCCTGGTCTGTAAAGCAGTGTTCTTTGTAGGCAACTGGTTCTACTGGCTCTCAGCGACAGCTTTCCTCTTGGACTTTGTCTCTAGTTCTCCCTCCTCCTTCTGCGGTGCAGAAGATCGGATCTTTCTTCAATTTGTCCTCAGAAGGTTTAAGGGAACCGCTGTACTGGCCCTTGTAGAGACCAACTGGCCCTGGAGTAAACTGTAGGAAGAGTCCTTAGCCATTAAGGGACTCAGGAGGCTTATACTTCCAGTTGTTCATGGCTGTTGCCACAGTTCAGGACCTGTTAAAAGTAACAGCAAAAATTACCCCTGCTCCATGGTGCACGACTTTTTAAATGGGGCTGGAAGGTTGTAGAAGCCAGGCACCCATGGCCAATCCTAGGTTGCCACATCACTCCTTCACCCCTGTCCCAATCTTCCTACACAGCATGTTATGACAGTTTAAGGTGGCACCCACCTGAAGTCACTGGTCACATTTCCTCCGGGGGCCTCAGCCCCACCATTCGGTGACATCACTGCCAGGATCATTTCCATCAAAACCTCAAAGATGATCCCCCTCCTGTATTGGCTCCAGTTATCTGGGCTTCCTCCTTTGTTTAATGGGCCTGGATTGACCCAGCCTTTGTACATTGTAACAGCTATTAACAGATGCAGTTTTCCTTCTGCACCCCTTCATCCTCAGGAGCTGAAGGAAGCACTGTCAGTTACTTATTTTGTGCGGGGAGGCCTTTGTTTCCTTGGGAGCAATGCCATGAACTTGGGCCAGAAGGGTGAAAATAGGCCTGGGCTCTAAACCTCAGAGGAGCCAGAAAAACATGAGCATTCAGGATGAACATAAGATTATTATTATCATTACTGTTAATATTATTATTTAATTTCATATAGGGCACTAATGGCCCCAGAATGAGTATACCGGCGCTAATACAGTCTCAGGCATAGATTACATATATCTGCTTAGAACTTGCATACTTCTCACCCCGTTTGATATCCTGTTGGATTTTGTACATCAAAAGGAAGAAAAACTGCACTTTAATTCAAATTTCTCTCTATGTGTATAGTGAAGTGTCAATGTAGACAAAACAGTAAGCCATACTGCCTTTACCTATGGGTGCCCCCTAATATTTTAAGTTCTACCACGGTCCATATCTGATGCTGCAAAGTCCCCTATGGCCAGGCTACCTCTGTGCGAATATCAGGCTGTGCACCATAGTAGTCTCCCATGCACAGCATTCACGTGTGTGCACACAAGTGTGCACATGTGCTCACATGCACACGTGTAACCAGCCAAGTGCCCCTTATTCTAATTGCATTACAGTGACCTTATCTTAAAAGGCAGTCCATTTACAGTATGATGACCTTGGGTAAGGCACAAGTAGTGAGACTGACCCACAGTAAAAAGTCCAAATATGGTTATACTAAATGGGCGGAACTCATTTTGCAACAGTGACCAGAAACTTCAGATGACTGAATCCTTACCAAATTTTGTGGAGATTTCTATTGAGCTTTTGAGAGCTTGGCCTAGATAAGAAGGCGAATAGCCTTTTTTGGTTTCTGTAAATTGATATGTGCCTTTATAGGAATGCTAAGACTTTTGCTTTTATTCCAATTTGGGTTGGTGGTGATGGGTTTGAACCCTCTTCTAAATTCAATCAAGTGTACTGTTTTTATTGTTGGGATTTTTAAATCAACAATACATTTCGAGCTTAATCGGATCTGAATCCTATACAAATCCTGACAGAGCTACAAGTACTCAAGGTCCTTAATCACCCTGGTTCACTGATAGAATATCGATTCCAAAAATATCCTCATAGACAAATATAGATGCAAAAACAACTATGTCAAAAATATTGACATGCTATATTTAAAATTGTAAGTATAAAAATCTCGAAACAAAAAAATAGATGTCAAAAATATAGATGTACAAAATATCGATTTTTTTTATTTGAATAAATATTAATATTACATTTATTAAATAATAAAATTAACTTTAAAAACATTATTTAGATGTAATATACATTTTGACAAATTTAATAAAATAAATGTAATTAAAAAAAATTAAAAGCATACATATATAAAATGTATAAAAGTAATATATATATATTTCCTTTAAAGAAATTAATAAACTATTAATTTTAATTTATTTTATAATTTTATAAATATATAAAATATACAAATAGATTAAAAAAAAAATATATATATATATATAAATGCCCTCACCCCAAGATCCCTGTTTTATATCTACTTCCGAAACTACATAAAGACCCGGTTAACCCCCCAGGCAGACCCATAGTTTCGTCTATTGGTTCCTTGCTGGAAAACACATCTCGCTTTATTGACCATTACTTACGGCAGTTTGTGCTTGGTCTGCCAGCATATTTACGGGACACGACACATTTTCTAACAACTATTGATGGGATTCATTGGGAATCCCAATATACTTTGGTCACTCTGGATGTAGGCAGCTTATACACCAGCATACAACATCAGCTAGGTTTAAGAGCTGTAAAACATTTTTTGAAGACTCGATCCATCTCCCTACTCCATCATTCGGAGATGATCCTTGCTATGATTGAATTTTGTCTGACCAATAGTTTCTTCTTGTTTGATGATGTCATCTATCGGCAGTCACAGGGCACAGCCATGGGCACCTGCTTCGCCCCCAGCTATGCTAATCTAGTCATGGGCTGGTGGGAGGAGCAGGTGGCCTTTAAACTGGCAGAATTTGCTAACTGTGTCCTGTGGCTCCGATATATCGATGACATCTTTTTAATTTGGAATGGTGATGTTGATTCTGCTAGCGCATTTGTTAAGAAACTGAATGAAAATATGTTTAATTTAGTTTTTACGGAGCATATTAGTATAACCTCTGTTGAGTTTTTGGATATTGTGGTGGAGATTAAAGATCAATCCATGCACACACATCTATTTCGCAAGAAGACTGCTGGCAACAGCATTTTGTGTGCTTCAAGCTCACACCCTCGGAAGCTGGTTTACAGTATTCCCTATGGTGAACTATTGCGTGCAAAACGCAACTGCAGTACTGAAAGCAGCTATCTGAATGAAAAGGAAACTATGGTGCGACGCTTTAAAGCGAGGGGGTACCATCATAAAACTATCACTGAAGCATGTAAGAGAGTGGATGGGGTTGGACGTAATGGACTATTGCATCCTGCTCAACGTCCATCTCTATCTGATGGTTTACGGTTCATTACTATGTATTCAGGACAAGCACAGGATGTACGCCATATTTTAGATAAATATTGGCATGTCTTGTTAACCGATAGTAATCTACAAAAATATTTGAATACTCATCCACAGATTACTTTTAAGAAAAGCAAATCATTAAGGGATGAGCTAAGTCCCAATGTGGTGACTGACTCTATTAAATCGAGAGTTGGCGGCCGCCCTGGTTTCAGGTGTTGCAAAAATTGCAAAGCATGTAAAAACAGCTTTGACTGTACTGTGTTACATTTTTCAAGCATGGGTAAGGAGTTCAGTATTAAAAAAGCTCTGACTTGCAACACAATGTACTGCGTCTATGCTCGGATCTGTCCTTGTAACAAGGCATACATTGGCAGCACAATTCATCGTGCCAAAAAAAGAGTGCTTGAGCATATTAGAGCTATACACTATAACAACAGGCAATACCCAGTTGCTCGGCACTTCTTTGAGCTATACTCACAAAATGAAAGGCTGCTAAAGATGGTAGTGATTGATGCAGTTAACGAAAATGTGCGTGGAGGTAACAAACTACTCCACCTTAGACAAATGGAGTCGAGATATATTGTGGACTTTGAGACTATATTCCCCAAAGGGTTGAATTCTAGTGATGAACTGTCCGTGCACTTGCATAATTAATTCGATTTTGATATACTGTGTATGAGTCTGTTGCTGTTAATTTGATCTGCTATACTAAAACACATTTTATTGTATTTTTCCAGGGATTGGTATCGATTATATTGAACCGGCCACTGATGAACTCACGAATTTGGGTCTTTGTGTATTATATGCCATATTTCTTGAATATTGTTTGCCTTTTTTGCCCACTGGGGCATTATTTATATTGTGACAAATTTCATGACTTTGGCTCTGTTCGTGAAAGCTTGTATATACTTTGATTGATTATTGAATTGCTGATGGATTTTTCATACATAATTATTTGCCACATTATTTAGAAAATCGTTGGTCATATTGCCCACTTGGGCATTATTTATACTGTCACGTATTTCATGACTAATATTTTGTTTGTGTAAGTTTGTATATATTATTACAACAGCAAGCGTTACTATCTAATTCAATTTGATGGCTGGGCGACATTATGCTTAGCATTAGTAGTCATTGTATTTACTAAATACATGTCAAGATGGCCGCTACCTTTTCCTTACTTGCACCATTGGTGAGATGATTAGTCCTTTGTTTGTGTTAATAGCAGTGCTGTATATGTAGCTTTATCAAAAACCTTTGCGGTAAGCGCAAACAAGGCGAAAGCTGAAACGCGTTGTGTTTGCAGTAAATAAACCAACCTAAACTGCAAATCTCCTTGGTGTTCGTGCGTACTTCCTATTGGAAAGTTGTGTTGTATGATATATATATATTACCTACTGGCGGTCGCCAGTAGGTAGTTATAGTTAGGACCGTGTTTCCATAGGAAATCTTAAAATTCTATTTTGAATAACTTTGGCACCGGTTGACGAATCCTCGCGAAATTTTCAAAATTAATGGGGCGCTCCGCTCCTCTCCTACCCTAATAGTCTCGGGGTGATTCGTCAAGCGGGGGCTGAGAAAAAAGGGGGGTCCCAAAACGCGTTTTCCCCATGCATTTTTCCATAGGACCTTTAGACACAGCTACAGCCCGAACGGCTGAACAGAATTACTTGTAATTTGGCAGAGAGGTAGTCCGCAGGTCAAGGATGTGCCTTTTGTAGGTCTGGTGTAAATCTGTTCAGTAGTTCCTGAGAAAATAGCATTTAAATCAATATATATATCTGTAAGCGCGCTCCGTGCGCTTACCGTAAGCTTACCGTACGCGTACGGTGCCGTGCGCGAGCTCAAATCTGATTGGTTGTCACATGACTGTAAACATTCGAATCGGACGAAATCAGGAAGTGTCGGCCGCCATTTCGTGTGTTTCACACAGAAAAAAAAAGGGAGATAACGTGAAAAGGGGGCAAGGTAGAGAGTTACAGACCCCCTAAGATTTGAAAGGGGGTCAAAGAAGGACACAAAAGTACGACAAAAAACATTTATTAATTTAAAAAAAAAATCGCGGGGTACGCGTACGGTAAGCTTATTGTACGCGTACGGTAGAAAAAAAAATAAAAAAAGAAATAAAATTCAGATTTAAGTGTTTAGATATTAGGGGGCTCTAAAAAGAGCCGTTGTGTTTATGAAGTGATTTTTTAGTGGTACCTACAAGTAAGTACCGATGCAGAGTCTAAGGTTCAAGAGAAAGACTCTGTTCCCTTCATCAGTGAAGTGTACACCATCTCCTCTATAAATTTCTTGCATGTTGTAACGCAAGTTGTTGTGGTAAATGGAACCCATACCATAGTCTCGGAGGAAAGCAGAAACAGATTTGTTGACGTGCTTTCTTGCTTTTTCTATCTGTGGACAAAAATGATTGGACCAGTTCCATTTTTGCCTTTGGCATATGTTAGAATACGCAAATGCAGTTTTAGGGAAAAGTGAAAACAGTTGTGCAAAGGTCTCCTTCATAAGCATTTCCAGACCTACCCCAGTCAAAGTGCCTAGGTCATTGCCACCACAGTGCACTATTATGAGGTCAGGGTGTTGGATTTGCATGAAGGATTTCACCAATGGCATCAATTGGTGCCACTTTAACCCTCTCTGACCAATCCATTTAATGTCTACATTTGGCAAAGCAAGGTCTCTCACCATACCTGTTTTCTCTGCATACGTTTCACTCCAGAAGACATAGCTGTGCCCTACAATCCACACTGTGAACATCTTCAAAGGAGATCTGGATGCACTCAGGAGGTGTATTTCAGTAGAATGGGAAAAAGAAATGAAAGACAGTTTGGAAATGGAGGCATACATATTTTTTTAAAATAAAAAGAACTCATTGGCTGTTTCACACCATTCTACACTAAAAACTAGGCTGTATGTGTAAATTTATAGAAGCATGTTTTGTATTGGTACAGAAAAATGTGTTACCAAAGAACATCACTATGGATTTGCTGTTAGGTTTGAAAAGTCAAGCCCTCTTGCACTTTGAAAATGAAACATTGTGTGGTGAACTTCTGACCTGACTCCACACAGCAGTGTTCCATGAGCTGTTGCTATGGTAGCAGGCAGAAGTCAAGTTGGGGGAAGGGTACTAGGCAGAAGTCAAGTTGGGGGAAGGGTACTTTTGGAAAAGGGTTGGTTTTCAACCAATAGAAATGTGTGATTACATTTGAAAAAAAGGGGGAAGCACTGAGATTTGAAATTAACATGTATATGTGTGGAAAAAGAGAGGGAAACATTGCCATTATCTGGTTCTGCTGAGAGGAGAGAGGTGTACAGAACAGAGATCCTGGCTCTGATAATCTGCTGTTTGAGTGCCACATTTCTTTCACAACTAACTAATTTTAAAGGTGAGTTATGAGTTTGAGAGGGGATGTATGTGGTAAATTAAGAAATGAATAATAGAACTGGAATTCCTTTTGTTGAAGTTGTGTTTATCATTTTGTGTTTTGGGAGAAATTTAAATGTAAGGAACATGTAACATATTATGGACTATGTTTTCACCATAAATTAAGGTGTACTGGTATAAATGAGGAATACTGTTTTCTGCATAGAATCAGAAGATGACTCTGTGTGCAAAGAGGAATTGTTGTCAGAGATTTATTGCGTATTACTCTGGTAATTTTAGATTTGCATTAGTAGGAAAGGGGCAGCTATTTTTCTGCAGAAGCAGACTCTTTGCACACACCCAGCTGCTTACCCTGTAGAATCATGCATAGTATTCACAACCGAATGGGGTTTGAGGTTGCAGTGAGTAATGCAAATACATTCAACATCACTAAGGCTGGTTGCCCTTGCTGGAGTGTAGTCATTCACCCAGGTTACACATGTTCCTGGTCTCAAAAAGCTATTTGGACATGTGCTGTTTTCAGATTCTGAAAAGTGGATTGAAAATGTGTCAGACAGTAAAAGTACTTATCACTTGCCAAAAAAAGAGTAGTAAGTGTGCTTTCAAATTGGCAAAGAAATTTCGTTTTCTGCCTAATTTCTAACCATGACTCTGTGTGCAAAGAGGAATTGTTGACAGAGATTTATTGCGTATTACTCTGGTAATTTTAGATTTGCATTAGTAGGAAAGGGGCAGCTATTTTTCTGCAGAAGCAGACTCTTAGCACACACCCAGCTGCTTACCCTGTAGAATCATGCATAGTATTCACAACTGAGTGGGGTTTGAGGTTGCAGTGAGTAATGCAAATACATTCAACATCACTAAGGCTGGTTGCCCTTGCTGGAGTGTAGTCATTCACCCAGGTTACACATGTTCCTGGTCTCAAAAAGCTGTTTGGACATGTGCTGTTTTCAGATTCTGAAAAGTGGATTGAAAATGTGTCAGACTGTAAAAGTACTTATCACTTGCCAAAAAAAGAGTAGTAACTGTGCTTTCAAATTGGCAAAGAAATTTCGTTTTCTGCCTAATATCAAACCATGACTGTGTGCAAAGAGGAATTGTTGACAGAGATTTATTGCGTATTACTCTGGTAATTTTACATTTGCATTAGTAGGAAAGGGGCAGCTATTTTTCTGCAGAAGCAGACTCTTAGCACACACCCAGCTGCTTACCCTGTAGAATCATGCATACTATTCACAACCGAGTGGGGTTTGAGGTTGCAGTGAGTAATGCAAATACATTCAGCATCACTAAGGCTGGTTGCCCTTGCTGGAGTGTAGTCATTCACCCAGGTTACACATGTTCCTGGTCTCAAAAACCTGTTTGGACATGTGCTGTTTTCAGAATCTGAAAACTGGATTGAAAATGTGTCAGACTGTAAAAGTACTTATCACTTGCCAAAAAATGAGTAGTAAGTGTGCTTTCAAATTGGCAAAGAAATTTCGTTTTCTGCCTAATTTCTAACCATGACTCTGTGTGCAAAGAGGAATTGTTGACAGAGATTTATTGCGTATTACTCTGGTAATTTTAGATTTGCATTAGTAGGAAAGGGGCAGCTATTTTTCTGCAGAAGCAGACTCTTAGCACACACCAAGCTGCTTACCCTGTAGAATCATGCATACTATTCACAACCGAGTGGGGTTTGAGGTTGCAGTGAGTAATGCAAATACATTCAGCATCACCAATGCTGGTTGCCCTTGCTGCAGTGTAGTCATTCACCCAGGTTACACATGTTCCTGGTCTCAAAAACCTGTTTGGACATGTGCTGTTTTCAGATTCTGAAAAGTGGATTGAAAATGTGTCAGACTGTAAAAGTACTTATCACTTGCCAAAAAATGAGTAGTAAGTGTGCTTTCAAATTGGCAAAGAAATTTCGTTTTCTGCCTAATTTCTAACCATGACTCTGTGTGCAAAGAGGAATTGTTGACAGAGATTTATTGCGTATTACTCTGGTAATTTTAGATTTGCATTAGTAGGAAAGGGGCAGCTATTTTTCTGCAGAAGCAGACTCTTAGCACACTCCAAGCTGCTTACCCTGTAGAATCATGCATAGTATTCACAACCGAGTGGGGTTTGAGGTTGCAGTGAGTAATGCAAATACATTCAGCATCACTAAGGCTGGTTGCCCTTGCTGCAGTGTAGTCATTCACCCAGGTTACACATGTTCTTGGTCTCAAACACCTGTTTGGACTGTGCTGTTTTCAAAATCTGAAAAGTGGATTGAAAATGTGTCAGTCTGTAAAAGTACTTATCACTTGCCAAAAAAAGAGTAGTAAGTGTGCTTTCAAATTGGCAAAGAAATTTCGTTTTCTGCCTAATTTCTAACCATGACTCTGTGTGCAAAGAGGAATTGTTGACAGAGATTTATTGCGTATTACTCTGGTAATTTTAGATTTGCATTAGTAGGAAAGGGGCAGCTATTTTTCTGCAGAAGCAGACTCTTTGCACACACCCAGCTGCTTACCCTGTAGAATCATGCATACTATTCACAACCGAGTGGGGTTTGAGGTTGCAGTGAGTAATGCAAATACATTCAGCATCACTAAGGCTGGTTGCCCTTGCTGGAGTGTAGTCATTCACCCAGGTTACACATGTTCCTGGTCTTAAAAACCTGTTTCGACATGTGCTGTTTTCAGAATCTGAAAAGTGGATTGAAAATGTGTCAGACTGTAAAAGTACTTATCACTTGCCAAAAAAAGAGTAGTAAGTGTGCTTTCAAATTGGCAAAGAAATTTCGTTTTCTGCCTAATATCAAACCATGACTCTGTGTGCAAAGAGGAATTGTTGACAGAGATTTATTGCGTATTACTCTGGTAATTTTAGATTTGCATTAGTAGGAAAGGGGCAGCTATTTTTCTGCAGAAGCAGACTCTTAGCACACACCCAGCTGCTTATCCTGTAGAATCATGCATAGTATTCACAACCGAGTGGGGTTTGAGGTTGCAGTGAGTAATGCAAATACATTCAGCATCACTAAGGCTGGTTGCCCTTGCTGGAGTGTAGTCATTCACCCAGTTTACACATGTTCCTGGTCTCAAAAAGCTATTTGGACATGTGCTGTTTTCAGAATCTGAAAAGTGGATTGAAAATGTGTCAGACTGTAAAAGTACTTATCACTTGCCAAAAAAAGAGTAGTAAGTGTGCTTTCAAATTGGCAAAGAAATTTCGTTTTCTGCCTAATATCAAACCATGACTCTGTGTGCAAAGAGGAATTGTTGACAGAGATTTATTGCGTATTACTTTGGTAATTTTAGATTTGCATTAGTAGGAAAGGGGCAGCTATTTTTCTGCAGAAGCAGACTCTTTGCACACACCCAGCTGCTTACCCTGTAGAATCATGCATAGTATTCACAACCAAGTGGGGTTTGAGGTTGCAGTGAGTAATGCAAATACATCCAGCATCACTAAGGCTGGTTGCCCTTGCTGGAGTGTAGTCATTCACCCAGGTTACACATGTTCCTGGTCTCAAAAACCTGTTTGGACATGTGCTGTTTTCAGAATCTGAAAAGTGGATTGAAAATGTGTCTGACTGTGAAAGTACTTATCACTTGCCAAAAAAAGAGTAGTAAGTGTGCTTTCAAATTGGCAAAGAAATTTCGTTTTCTGCTTAATATCAAACCATGACTCTGTGTGCACACAGGAATTGTTTTTAGATATTTAATTTGTGATGGTTTTATTGTGATTTTCACTTGTAGGAAAGGGGTACATAGTATTTTAAGATTTGAAAAGATCATACAAAATATAGTAATATATTTAAATAAAATAAAGGAATTTTTTTTTAGTTTTTTTCAGGTATTGCTGAAGAGCAGTGAACAAAATTTAAGATGCCTACAAAATCCAGACTAAGGAAAAACCACAAAAAAAATCTATATTTGAAGACAACTGGAGGACCTAAGTTAGTTGGAGATGCTCATGTTGGGAAAAAGAGAAAGTCTTCTGGTAAGCAGACAAAAGATTTTTTTAAATATATCTTCAAAAAAAAGAAAAATGTACAAAATGTCTGTACTGGAAATAATGTTTTAAATAGAAAACAACAGGAAAAAATTGAGCATTCAGTTAATGCAAATATACCTTCAGAAACAATAAAGATTAACTTAAAAAGAAAAACAGCGTTTAAAGAGATTCGTAGAAAAATGTTTCAGAGAAGAGTTATGTCCAATTTGATAAAGGATGTGAAGAAATATAAGAAAAAAACTAATTTTATAAGAGAAAAAAAGAAATTGAAGCCATTGTAGTAAAGGCTTTAGAATTAAAAAGGAAACTATTCATTTTAATTTTGAACAGGATGCGTACATTAGATAAAATGGTCAATGTACTGAAATCACAAAGCAAAAGGAAAAGACTAGTGAAAAGAACAAACTTTTGTAAAGTGGTTTTAGGAGAATGGATGCATAGTTCAAGTAGTGAACCTTTTTTTAATGAAGAGAGTTATCTTCAAAGTAATAGTTTGCTACATGCAGTTGACACCAGAGGTCGTGCTTATGAAGTGAAAAATGGTTGTATAATGGAGAAGGAGAAAATGGTTCCAAAAGATGAGAAACAAGTGATGGCGGATGAGGTTATGGGGAGACGTCCTAAAGCCCCAGTGTATACTTGGAATTGTAGTAGTATTTGCACTGTGCGTCAGGAATCTATTGATACATTTCGTGAGTTTCTAAGAGAATATAGTAAAAAAAGTGTTAAACAGAAAATTAAGGTGCTTCAAAGTCTAGATCCATGCAGAGTGAGAGAGAATACTGGTTTGCATTCTCTGGCTTGTCTATCTAGAAAAGTGTGTAAAAGTGTTTTTCATCATTTTAGGATGCTGGCTGTTCATCATACTGAAATGAGAAAGTTTGTGAGACGATTGTATTTTGCTAAAAGTCCAGCAATAAAGTTAGATGAATTGAATAGGGCTCTGTTCCGTGGATCGGTATCAGATGTAGAGAAGGTTACTGATGAAATTCAGTTTAGTTACTTTGGTCCAGAACAAGACAGTGCAGGTAATGACACAGTTATTGAGGAAGATGTGGAAGAGAATGTAGAACCCTCTGTAAGTAAGAAATTTGATGATCAAATGACAAAATTTGCAATAATCTCTAATGAAAGACCAAATATTACTTGTATTTGTTGCCGCAGAACTCATGATAGAAAACAAACCAGGAATGTTGATCTCTACAGAAAAAGTGAAAATGAAGATAATTATAAGTGGAAGGATTTTGCAACATATATATTTCTTGAAAATTGTTTTGAATTGGGTGAAGATCAGCGTATTTGTAAATACTGTTATAATAAGTTAGAAGAAAATAGAATGCCGACCAGAGCTGTACATAATAATTTAGAATTGGATGCTATTCCTGCCGAACTTTCTGAATTAAATACATATGAGTCTATACTCATTCAATGTGTTAATCCGTTCCAGACCATAGTACGTATGGAGCCCAAAACTGGTAAATTACCTCCTTCAGATTTACTGAGAGGTTTAAAAGGTAGAGTGGTGTATTTGCCCTTGGATTTGAAAAAAAATATGGAAACTATTGATGCAGATACTTTGGAAAGTGAACCATTAGTTATTCTGGTTAATGGTGTACCTACAAAGAATAAGAAGATTTGGCAGGAGCTGGTAGATGTACGGAAAGTACAAAGAGCAAATTTGTATTTGAAAAGGAATAACAAATGGTGTGAATCAATTTATATAGAAGAAGAAGAAGAAGATTTACAAGAAGACACAGAAACACCAACTGGACAAATTGAAAAAGTGGACGTCAAAGGAAGAAGAAATTTATGAACATTTTAGCATACATCCTCTTCATTCAAAAGACGTTATGGGAGACACTATTGATCTGTTTCAGATGAAGAAAGCAAAAGGAACTCCCGTGAGTGTATGGGAGGAGAGCTTGGAAGCTCGATGTTTTCCTCAGCTGTTTCCTACAGGAAAAGGAGGACGATACGATGAATGTCCAGAACAGATTCCAGCTTCTGAGTATCGTACTACAAGACTATATGCAGAAGATCCAAGATTTCGACAAAGTATTCCTTATTTGTTCCATCTTTTATTTGAAAGCGACTTGTCTGCATTATCTTATGCAGTAAATCACATTTTAAAAAGTGGAGTACATTTACAAAATGTGTCTGCTAAGGAATTTATGGAGAAAGTGCAGCACCGAGATGATCATTTGGAAACACAACTGATCAATCTGATGGCTTGTCAGCGTGGTGAATTAAAATGCATGTTACGGAATTTAGGAACTCCAACATGGTTCCTTACCCTAAGCTGTGCCGAGTACGCTTGGGATGATTTACTGGATTTTCTACGAGAGGCAAATTCAAACATTAAAAACATCGAATACAAGACAGCAGGAGAACTGTGCTCATTGGATCCAGTTAATGTTTGCAGATATTTCAATCATAGATTTGAGGCCATGATGTGCTTCATCTGCAATAAAAAAAATCCACCTCTTGGAGAAGTTGTGGATTTCTTTTGGAGAAAAGAGTACCAAGCAAGAGGTGCTCCTCATATTCATATGCTGTTGTGGATCAAGGATGCCCCAAAGTTTGGAACAGATACTGATGAAGCAGTGTTATCTTTCATTGAAGAATATGCAACATGTGCTATACCAAAAAGCACAGAAGAGAAAAAGTTAAAGGAGCAAGTTTTACGTTTCCAAAGTCATCGGTGTGGAAAATACTGTCGACGGAAATACAAGAGCAAAGATAAATTCTACACTAAATGTCGATTTGGATTTCCTAGACCTGTTCTTTCACAAGGAAGAGTAAACAGTTTTATGTTAGCTGTGAGACATACTATTACAAGAAAATCACCTAAGAATACCTACAACCTAAAAAGAAAAGAAGAATCAAAAAATATAAATGACTACAACCCAGTCATTTTATCGATGTGGAATGCTAACATGGATATACAGTATGTAGCTGACAATTCCATTGCTGTTGCTCGATATGTAACGTCTTACATTACTAAATTAGAAAAAACTGAATTGAAAGAAATATGGGAAGAGATTTCTCACGAGAAGACTGTCAGTAAGAAGCTATACAGTTTCAGTTTAAAGATGTTATCGCATCGAGAAATTGGATCCTACGAATGTTCAGATAGGTTATCTTCTGCAAGTCTCTACTCGAAATCAAGAAGAAGAATTTGGGCAAGTTTAGGCCTTGCAGCAATGAGAAATCGGGTACTGAAATCTGTTGGAGAAATTGAATATTTGGCCGAGAATGACCCAGAAAGTACAGATATTTTGAAATCAAACATGTTGGACACATATTACCCAAAGAGAAGTCATCATCTTGAGAACATGTGTCTCTATGAAGTGCTGCAGAACTACATTTATTCACGGAAAGCCACAGAAGACATCAACAATGGAAAATATAAAGTCATTGGTGAGGAAGGATGTTTGGTGAAGCAAACAAAAGGAAGTTTGATAAATCACAGGAAGCTGAGTTGCGACACTACTGACAAAAAGGAATTTTACTACTTGACTCTTTTACAGCTGTTTAAACCATGGCGTTCAGAGGACGAACTACTGGGAGAATTTCAAAGCTATGAAGATTCCTTTAATGCTTGCAAAGACAGCATAGACTGCAGTACTTTCATAACTTATGTCCAAATGTTAAATGAAGAAATTGAACAGGAAACTACAATTGCAGCTGAAGTAGCTAGAGACAGTTCTCAAGACAGCCAAAGTTCTGGAACACTCAGTCAAGATCCCCTAGGACAACCGATCGTGGAAAATGAAGCTGCAATAGCTATGACTGAAGTGGAAACGGCTATGAATCAAGCTCAAGAAGAATTAATAGACTTACCAAATTTGGAAAGACAACTGAATGAAGAGCAGCAACAAATTTATGAAGAGATCAGAAACAAAATTGATCACGGATTACTACATGAAAAAAAAGAGTGCTCATGCACATCATTTCAACCAATCAGGATATATGTAAGCGGACAAGCTGGAACTGGAAAAAGTTTCTTAATAAAAGTCATCAGAAGCTACCTACAGCAAAAAATGGATTCAACTTTGTCTTGTGTGGTTACTGCTCCAACTGGGTTAGCAGCATATCACATAAAAGGAATCACCTTACATCGTTTGCTAATGTTACCAGTGGAGCATGAGAACAAAATACAATACCACAAGCTAACTGGAGAAGCATGCTTGGAAGTTTCAAGAGTATTGAAGAAGATGCAAGTTCTCATTATTGATGAGGTGAGCATGGTATCAAACTTAATGCTTGCCTTTGTGCATTTAAGAATGCAGCAAATTCTAAGGAGAGACTATGACGTGTTATTTGGTGGAAAACATGTCATAGTTTTTGGGGATCTTCTACAGCTTACTCCAGTTAAAGGACAACCAGTGTTTAATACTGTGACACATGAAGACACAAAGAAGTCATTGGGAAGCATTGGTAATGCAAATATTTGGTCCTTCTTTGAGTACAACTTACTACTAATATGAGGCAAGCACACGATGAAGAATATGGAAGTATTCTGAAAGATATCAGAATTGGACTACTCACTGAAGCTGGCACGAAAGCATTACAGAGTCGGTTGCTACATAATTTATTCCCAAAGGACGAAATAGTTGCAGAGAAAATATCCAAGAACATTGCAGAAAAGAAAAGTGTAATCTGCTTAATGCCAACTCTACGTGAATGCTCAATATTCAATGAGGAACTTTTGAAATTGGAAAAGGAAGAGATTAGGAAATTGGAAGCAGTGGACAAAATTCAGCATGAAAGAATTTCTATTACATTAACAGGCAAACTGAAAAATAAATTGGATTCACTAGAGAAGAACATTTCCAAAACTGCTGGATTAGAAAAAAATCTATATGTTTGCATGAACTGTAGAGTATTTTTAAGGAGAAATTTGGATGTTGAAAAAGGTTTAGTGAATGGAGCTATGGAAAGAGTTGTGGGTTTTATTAATTACCAGAAAAAAGATGGAATTGAATGTGTAAAAAAATTAAATTTGATCAGATAGAAGAAGTTATAGACATTTGTCGTTGTACAGTTCGTTTCATGCTTGTGAAAGACTTATATATAAGCAGTTTCCGTTTTCTCTAGCATATGCTGTAACTATTCACAAGTCTCAAGGATTGACTGTAGATTGTGCTTTTGTGAACATTGGTTCAACTGTGTTCAAAGAAGGTATGGCTTATGTTGCTTTGTCACGAGTGAAAACATTATCTGGTTTATTTATGATAGACTTTGATGACTCAAAAGTTAGTGCTGATGCAAATTGTGTAAAGGAGTATAATAGATTAAGAAGAACCTATGCTCCTCATTTAGGTCAGTATCCTGTGTTGGAAAAACGTGTTGTTTCTCGAAAAAGGAGAATTGAGAATATCTGTAATGAGGATGTAGAGAGGAGAAAAAAAAAGAAGAGTGATGTAATTGCAAGCAAAAAGAAAAAGGAAAATGTTGAAGAGGTTGTTGGTTGTCATTTTGAAAATAGCTCTGGTGTCAACTGCTACGCTAATGTAGTGCTGAATGTTGTATTTTATCTTGAAAGTTTGCAAGAGCAGATAATAGTAAATCAGAGAAAAAGATTCTGTTCTGAGTTGAGTCTCCTTTTTGAAAAGCTGAGTAATGATAAAACTAAAATAGAAAGTGCTACTGAAATTAGAAAACTTTTAGATGTATGTTCAGGATGTACACAGTTTTCTCAAAATGTACAGCAAGACGCACAGGAATTTTTGATGTATTTTCTTCAGGTACTGGAAGAAGAAGGGGTACAAATTGAAAATATGTTTGGTCTCTCTTATAAATGGGAACATAGTTGTGAAAACTGTTTCAATACATGTGTCTCTAATGTTGATTCTGAAAGGTTTATTTATTTAACATTGCCAGAGAGTAAAACAGTCACTTTTTCTAAATTAGTTAAAGATGCTAATCATAGCATGGAATGCGGTGAGTGTAAATCTGACATGTTTTCAACGTTAATTTTAAAGGAATACGGACAGTATGTAATTTTAATGATGCAACGATGTAGAGCTGATGGTTCAAAATTGGATACTTTAATAAAGAAGTTTACAGGACAGCAATTATCAATTTCAGGAAAAACTTTTGTAACAGTTGCAATAATTTTCCATGATGGACCAACTGTAACTTCTGGTCATTACACAGTTTATCTAAAATGTAAAAAAGGCTGGACAATGTGTAATGATTGTCAATTGGTTTTTAAGAAACGTTTGCCTTTTGATTTAGCAAATTCCTATCTAATCTTCCTGAAACCTAAATTTAGAGAGAATTGGCAACATCTGTACAAAACAATTTTACCATTTTATTGGATTACCATTGGAATTTTCAAATAAAAAGATTTTAAAAATTACCATTTGGCCTAAAGGAAAGGTAACCAATTGTATTGTGGACTTATTTAATTCCTAATTAATCTTTCGGAAACCAAAATTTTAGAGAGAATCGGTAACATCTGTGCAATTTAAATTTTGGAATTTTATTGGATTACCATTGGAAATTTAATCAAAAAAGAATTTTAAAGTTATCATTTGGCCTAAAGGAAAGGTAACCAGATGTATTGTGGAGGTATTTGAGATATATTATTTTTGTGATTATGCTTCTGTAACAAAATTGTCAGACGGTATTTTTTAGAAATAGTTATTGTTATTAGATGATATTTTTTTTGAATATTTTGTATTTCTATAATGTTATGTTTAAGTGAGAAGAGATTCTGGGCTTTTTTAAAACAATCTTTGAGATTGTTATTTTTTTTTTGCCCGCTGTTAAGTGATGAATGCAATTGCTTTAACGATTTATAGTGAAATGCAATATATTCTGAAAACAGCAAAAAAATGGCAAAAAATTGTTTTTGGAAAATAAGTAAATACGTGTACTGTATTATAAAATGTTTTATTAAATATTAATACTTTTTTCTTTTTTTTCAGATTGAGAAAGAACATTTTCAAAAAATAAAACCATTTTTTCAAGCAATTTCAATAAAATTTAAATTGATAATTAAATTTTTGGGTGGGTCAGGTAAGTCAGAAATTTGATGGTGCCTTTTTTCCACTTCTCCTCAAACAGATTTTCAGTATTTCGTTATTGAGAGGTAAGGTTGGCTCTTAAAAGAGCCGTTGTGTTCATGCAGGGACAGAGGAAAGGAAGAATGGGAATATTAGCTGGTAGGACAAATGTGCTGGTCTATTCTGTTGTTAATTAGGGGAACACTGGTCTCCCCACGAACAATTAGACCATGGCAATTTGAGCACCGCATTGCAACCCTCGCAAATCGATGGTTAGTTTCCAGAGGACCAGAAAAAGGTGAATCTCCCCCCACAGATGAAGGGCTCAGCTGAGATGCCGAAGATGGACTCGGCTGAGCTGCTGTGGATTTGCTTGGTCGACTTACTGAAGGGTTTCCTCCAGTATGTCGAGCATGTGTCCTAGGGTGTACATCCTCAAGGTGTCTTAACAAAGTGTGATTCCCGAAGGAATACTTCTTGTTAGGATTACCTCTAGAAAGTACACGCTGGCAAAGCTTGCAAGTCACTAAAGCAGCATTTACTTTTTTCTGGCCCTCAGGAAACGTAAAATACTCCCATATAAAAGAGCTCTTCTGTTTCCTCCTTCTCTGCCTGATGGTGGTGCTGCTAGCCTCACTCTCAGTAGAAGAGTGCTGGTCTGCCATCGTATCACAAAGACAAGTCAGCTCCTTCTCCTAAGGGATCACAAGCAGAAATGAGGTGAATGGGTGTGGTGTAGGAGAGTTCTAGAACTGAAAGTACTTTAAACCAATCAAAAGTTTTGTTTCTTGATCACATGACCCACCGTGCGCGTACGTTATGCTTACGGAGCGCTTACAGTGCGCTTACGGTAAAAGTACGCATGCGCATATAAAAGACATGCGCACGCGCGCATGCGCATAACAGGCACGCCCCAACACTTCCGCGTAACGTACGCGTGTAACGTATGCGCTTACGCGCCGCGTACGCAGTACGCACGTCTACGTAAATTGCGTAACCATACGCAAAAAGAGTAGAAATATTACGTACATTACGCAAAACGTACGCTTACCGTAAGCTTACCGTACGCGCACGTAAAAAAATAAATAAAGAAAAAAGAAAAAAAGAATCACTATGTTATACTAATATATCTTACCTGTTTGGTAAAAAAAAAATGAGAAAAAATAATATATTGCAGAATTTTTAAAATTTAAGCATAGTGTTTAAAGAGAATATAAAGTAAAAATAAAAAGATGTAAAAAACCTTGCAAAAAAAAAAAAAAAATCACACGTTTAGTATAAGAATTTGTATTTTAAAAAACCATACAAAATCACTGAAAAAACCATGGGTTTCACACACGTTATAGGTAAGAATTAGCATTTTAAAAACCATACAAATTCACTGAAAAAACCATGGGTTTCACACACGTTATAGTTAGGAATTAGCATTTAAAAAACCTTGCAAATTCAGTGAAAAAACCATGGGTTTCACACACGTTATAGTTAGGAATTAGCATTTAAAAAACCTTGCAAATTCAGTGAAAAAACCATGGGTTTCACACACGTTATAATTAGGAATTAGCATTTAAAAAACCTTGCAAATTCAGTGAAAAAACCATAGGTTTCAAACACGTTATAGTTAGCTGGACATTTCACTCGTAAAAAACCAATGAAATTCCCCCGTTATAGTTAGTTAAGCTAACTATAACTCGCGCACCCGCAATCCACTGCTGATGACGTCACATATTACATCACTCATGACATGGTCAGTGACATCACTCATGACATCACTGAGGACATCTCAAATGACATCACTGATGACATCATCCTTGTGACAGAGTGGCAGACCTCCTCTCACCCTAATATAACCTTTGAAACACACATTCAAAAATAGAGACTAAAATTTTCAAAAAAATGGACATACCAATACCAGTTACAACAACCTCTTGAGTAATTCTAAGAACCACATACACATCCACTCATTCACGAACAGTCCTGTACAGTCACTCATACATGTACTCACTCATCATATGTACTCATACACCTATACATCCTGCTACACAATGCCACTCATCCACAGAGTTACTGACACACATACTCACTCATGAAAATAAAGAATCAAACATAGATTTATTTGCATATACAGTTATACACACACCACCACACTTACTTCTACGGAAACTTACACATACTTAGTCTTTTAAACAATCACTTATAGAAACACATACCTATTCATACAGGAACTCTTTCAATCTCTCACTCTCACATATACTCACTTATATACACCAATAGTCACATATACTAGTTTAAAACATATGTAGTTACTCATAAAGACACTATTGAGACAGTCATTCACTCACTAACACACCCAACACACACTCATCCACCCATACAGTCCTGCACACATGCTGTCTTCAACACATGCAAACAGTGAGTCACTCATTCATGCACCTATGCACTACGTAATACCCCCCACCGAACCATGCAGACACTCAGACTGATACTCAAAAAACCACCTAATATCCTATATAAACACCCATGTAGCTACTCACCAACCCATGCAGCCACTTATACACAAAGTGAGAGACTGATACAGATAATTACATATTTAAACATTACTCAGTAAGCCATATATTCACTAAGATACACTTAATCAGTCAGTTATACAATCAATTTTTCAAAAACAAATCATCCATTTAGACACTTATATACCCATTTATTCTTCCATCGTCCGTGAGATATACATATATAAAACATATTTAATTTTCAGAAAAATACACATTCACTGGATGATGTCATCAGTGATGTCATTTGAGATGTCATCAGTGATGTCATGAGTGATGTCACTGACCATGTCATGAGTGATGTAATATGTCATCAGCAGTGGATTGCGGGTGCGCGAGTTATAGTTAGCTTAACTAACTATAACGGGGGAATTTCATTGGTTTTTTACGAGTGAAATGTCCAGTTAACTATAACGTGTGTGAAACCTATGGTTTTTTCACTGAATATGTATATATATATATATATATTATCTACTGGTGGTCGCCAGTAGATAGTTATAGTTAGGACCTATTTTCCATAGGAAATCCGCAACATTCTATTTGGAATAACGTTGGCGCCGGTTGATGAATCCTCGCAAAATTTTCCAAACTTTTGGCCAGCTCTGCTCCACTCCTACCCTACCCTGAAAGTTTTGCGGTGATCCGTCAAGCAAGGACTGAGAAAAAAGGGGGGTCCCAAAACGCATTTTCCCCATGCCATTTTCCATAGGATCTGTTGTCGCAGCTACAGCCCGAACCGCTGAACGGAATGACACCAAATTTGGCAAAGAGGTAGTCCTCAGTTCGGACTTGTGCCTTTTGCATATATGGTGTGAATCTGTTCAGTAGTTCCTGAGAAAATTAGGGTAAAAGAGTTAGTGATATCTTTGGCCGCGGAGGATCCACGGACCGTACCCGCACCATAAGCGCACCCTCCTCAAACCGAGCGCGCACCCTCCCGATCGCACGCTGAATGCTAATGTTAACCTTCACTCACCTGAAAAGCAGGGTGTTCAACTTGAGAGATGTGTAGATTGTTCTCGACTTCCCCCAAGAACTTCCTTTGGGCTCAACTGATTGTTTCCGGCACAGCTTACCCAAATGAAACTCTTAAGGGAAGGGGGAAGAGGGACAAAATAATAAACAGTGAAAACACTGCCACTTTCTGCTGGCTTCTATTTTCCTATCTGCTTTCGTCAGTAGGATTCTCTAATAATTAAATAAACAACAGAAACAAACATTAGCACAAAATAAACCAAAGTGACAATTAGTATGCAAATTCTGTTAAAGCTTAGACTGTATACCTTGACTACATACAGGTTTTTCTTTTATGGCAACCAAATTACTGTTTTTAAACGTATAGTAGTTCTGCAAGGATAAAAGAAATAACTGTTAACTAGTCTGTTGCTGAGTCTGTTTAGTACTTTGGTTGATTACACTCTGTTTCTCAATAGAATTGCCACTTACAAAAAAATTAACTGAAGATGCTCATAAGAATTCTTGTCTAATGTAGGTTAATGTCTTTCTTTGTCTAGAGCCTTGAATGCTGGGATTACGTTGCAAGATTGAGAATTTTTCCCATATAATCAGGTAAGCGCCAAGTCTTTATGTTGATTTGTTTGACAAATAAAACACTGTTCTGCAACCTTGGCTAAGCGTCTATTAATTGCGCTGCTAACGATGTGATTTAGTTGAAATGTGAAATTGAATCAAAGACTTACTTCTTTTATCTTCCTTGAAGCCTGCCGATTACTCACGGTTCTTTAACAGGCCTTTTGTTTCCTTTTCAGGAGCAAGGAAGGTCTTTCGTGCCGCTCCGGAAGAAGCTGTGTGGTTTCCAGGACTACGGGGGAAGAATGAAGCGACCGGACCGGAAGCTTGAAGTCACTCGAGTGCTTGGACAGGATCTCGGAGGAAGAAGCTGGATTCCTGCTTTCCGGTAAGTGTTAGGATGCTACGAGCGCAAGCGTTTTCTGAAGGGAAGCCTGGGGTTTAAATAGAAGAGCTTCAAGGGTGGGGTCGAGACCGGGAGGAGACCGGAGTTGCACGTGTCTGTCACATTCTCCTCATCTGCTAGCTAACGTGACCTGCAACTGCCGGTTTCTCAAAAAACGTGTTTCAAACGTGCACCACAAAGAACAACTCGGGCGAAAGTAAACAGTATGATAGTGAGCTTAATGGGAACACGTGTCAGTTACAGCCTGGCAAATCATCACGAGTACACGATTATAATATTAAACAAGCATTGGCAAACAGTTGAAAAAGGATCGTTATACAAAACCTTGTTTCTAAAACCATACATTGAATTACAGTTCTTCTAAATGGGTTTGAGCATGATTCTGAACATGATTGTTACTACAAACCGTAACAGCTAATTGGCTGTCGAGTGTCTCTCTACATTCGAAACCAGGAACTGTTGGCGGCCATTTTCTGCCTCGGTAGAAGCGAGGCTGAAGAATCAAGGGGAATAAGTGTGTAAAACATATAAAGGGGCAGAGTGGAAATACGCTGACCCTCTAGAGGTGCTTAGGGGGTCCCGGAAGGACCCCCTGGAGCCCCCCTTTTAAAAAAAAAAAACGGCAAAATACGCGCACGGTGCGCGCATCTTAACGCGTTGGGTGCACGGATTCTCACGTGTTAGGTGCGCGGATCCACGGCAATGTTTTTTTTAAAAAGTCAAGAAATCATTGGTTGTATGACTACTTTCTACACTGAAAAGTAGGGTGTATATTTCTGTTTTTAAAGGTATGATTCTTATTGGTTAACAAAAACAGATTGTAAGGAACATGATATATGATAAGCTGATATGTTGAAAAGTCAAGCACACTTCCCGTCTTGTGTAGGAACATTGTGTGCTGAACTTGTGACCTGTGAGCTTAGTGCAGTGTTCCATGAGCTGTTTCTATGGTAACAGGCAGAAGGCAGATTGGGGGAAGGGTTGAAATGTATTTCAGTTGGAAAGGGTTGAAATGTTTAACCAATAGAAATGTGTATTTGCTTTTGAGTTTATGTGTGAAGGATTGTGATTTGATGATTACATGTATATGTGTGGAAAATGAAAGGGAAACTTTTCCATTCTTTGTTTTTGTAAGAGGTGCACAGTGCAGAGATTCTGTGAAAGAAAATATGGTGAGTTATTGATATACTTCTTAATCTACAAAAGATCTTGAAAGATGAGTTATTTAATTGTGAGGGGATGTATGTAGACTATTTTGATTTTAATCAGACTAATGTATTTTTCCTGCTAAAGTGTAGGGAGTACTTTTTTCTTTACAATGTGTGTGCATGTAAAAACCATTCTGTGATAAGCATTTGTGTTTTTCATGTTTTTGTAGACAGATAACTGTGCTGTTTTTATATTTTGGTAGAATTAGAAACCAGTCATTGTTTATGAATTTGTGAAATGAGTTATGTTATGTTTTTATAGTAAAATGTAGTACTACTTCTAGATGAAGAAATGTAATTTGGTATAGTGCAAGGGATAGTGTTGTTTGTCTAGAATCACACAGTGAGTCTGTGTACATTTGGGAACCACTGTGAGAGAAGCTTTTGGTAACATTGTGTATTTGCTGACAGGTAACTGTTTTAACTTGTCATGTTGTGAAGTTTTAGTAGTATTAGAAGACAGTTATGGCTTATGATTTGATTAAATGAGTCAGGCTTTGACAGAAAAGTGCAGTCATGAAATATGTAGATTGTGAGCAGTTCCCTTACCACTTGCACTGTAGTGAATGAGTTTTGGTAAACTCCTAGGGATAGTGGTGCTTGTCTAGAATCACACTGTGAGTTAGTGTGTATTTGGGATCAGTGTGAGAGAAGAATTTGGTGACATCATGTATTTGCTGACAGATAACTGTTTTAAAACCTGTCATGTTGTGAAGTTTTAGTAGCAGTAGAATCCATTCTTTGCTTATGCGTTGATTAAATGAGTCGTGCATTGACACTGATGTGCTGTACTTAAATATGTAGATTGTGTGCAGTACCATTACCTCTTCCAGACTAGTGAATGAGTTTTGGTAAACTCCTAGGGTAGTATTGCTTGTCTAAAATCACACTGTGAGTCTGTGTGCATTTGGGTAAGGATTCTGAGAGAAGCATTTGGTAACATCGTGTATTTGCTGACAGATAACTGTTTTAAAACCGGTCATGTTGTCAAGTTTTAGTAGCATTAGAAGACAGTTATGGCTTATGCTTTCATTAAATGAGTCAGGCATTGACAGTAAATTGCAGTCGTGAAATATGTAGATTGTGGGGAGTTCCCTTACCACTTGCACTGTAGTGAATGAGTTTTGGTAAACTCCTAGGGATAGTGGTGCTTGTCTAGAATCACACTGTGAGTTATTGTGTATTTGGGATCAGTGTTAGACAAGCATTTGGTAACATCATGTATTTGCTGACAGATAACTGTTTTAAAACCTGTCATGTTGTGAAGTTTTAGTAGCATTAGAATCCAGTCTTTGCTTATGCGTTGATTAAATGAGTCATGCTTTGACACTGATGTGCTGTACTTAAATATGTAGATTGTGTTCAGTACCATTAACTCTTCTAGACTAGTGAATGAGTTTTGGTAAACTCCTAGGATAGTGGTGATTGTCTAGAATCACACTGTGAGTCTGTGTGCATCTGGGAACCACTGTGAGAGAAGCATTTGGTAACATTGTGTATTTACTGACAGATAACTGTTTTAAAACCAGCCATGTTATCAAGTTTTAGTAGAATTAGAAGCCAGTCTTTGCTTATGCTTTGATTAAATGAGTCAGGCATTGACACTAAAGTGCAGTCGTGAAATATGTAGATTGTGTGCAGTTCCCTTACCACTTCCACTGTAGTGAATGAGTTTTGGTAATCTGATGCAGATAGTGTTGTTTGTCTAGAATCACATTGTGAGTTAGTGTGCATTTGGGAACAACTGTGAGAGAAGTGTTTGGTAACATTGTGTATTTGCTGACAGATAACTGTTTTAAAACATGTCACGTTGTCAAGTTTTAGTAGCATTAAAAGACAGTTATGGCTTATGCTTTCATTATATGAGTCAGGCATTGACAGTAAATTGCAGTTGTGAAATATGTAGATTGTGTGCAGTTCCCTTATCACTTGCACTGTAGTGAATGAGTTTTGGTAAACTCATAGGGATAGTGGTGCTTGTCTAGAATCACAGTGTGAGTTAGTGTGTATTTGGGATCACTGTCAGAGAAGCATTTGGTAACACCATGTATTTGCTGAGAGATAACTGTTTTAAAACCTGTCATGTTGTGAAGTTTTAGTAGCATTAGAATCCAGTCTTTGCTTATGCGTTGATTAAATGAGTCATGCTTTGACACTGATGTGGTGTACTTAAATATGTAGATTGTGTGCAGTACCATTAACTCTTCCAGACTAGTGAATGAGTTTTGGTAAACTCCTAGGATAGTGTTGCTTGTCTAAAATCACACTGTGAGTCTGTGTGCATTTGGGTAAGGATTGTGAGAGAAACATTTGGTAGCATCGTGTATTTGCTGACAGATACCTGTTTTAAAACCGGTCATGTTGTGAAGTTTTAGTAGCATTAGAAGCCAGTCTTTGCTTATGCTTTGATTATATGAGTTAGGCTTTGACATAAAAGTGCAGTCCTGAAATATGAAGATTGTGTGCAGTTCCCTTACCACTTCCACAGTAGTGAATGATTTTTGGTAAACTCCTAGGTATAGTGGTTGTTGTCTAGAATCACACTGTGAGTCTGTGTGCATTTGGGAACCACTGTGAGAGAAGCATGTGGTAAACCTCTCATGTTGTCAAGTTTTAGTAGCATTAGAAGCTAGTCTTTGCTTATGCATTGATGAAATGAGTCAGGGTTTGACACTAAGGTGCAGTATCATGTACTATTCTGTTCACTGTGGCAGAACTGAAAATTTAAAAGTTTTACCTAAGCACTGTCCTAAAAGTAGTCTGATTATTTAGTCAGTTTCTAAGTACCAAATAGATTGCTTCAAATGTCTATGCAGTATGCATGTAGTGTTCTAACATACTATACACTTGTCTTTTACACCTTCAATTCCCTAGTCAGTATCCATACACTTCCAGGAAACATCCTGTCACTTCCTTTGCAGTCCTCTAGAGACCCATTCAACAGCATGTACTAATCCATTCACTTTGCTAAAACCCAAACACTTATAAATTCACCAAGACACTCTCTTTCCAGTACTCTAATGATTCAGTCACTGCCTAAGTATTCATGCACTGAGACAGGTCTTAGCACATGGACTTCTTCAAACCCCTATCCACTATGCATGCAGTCCTCTAACCATCTACACACTTGTCTTTCCCACCTACAATTCCCCAGTCAGTATACGTTAACTTCCAGCAAACACTCTGTCACTGCCGTTGCACTCCTCTAGTGACCCATTCAGCATCATGTACTAATCCATTCACTTCGCCAAACCCTAATAAATCCACCCAGGCACTCTCCTTGCTGTACTCTAATCATTCAGTCAGTACCCAAGTACTCATCCAGTGACTCAGGCCTTAGTATATGGACTGCTTCAAACCCTTATCCACTATGCATGCAGTCCTCTAACCACGTACACAATTGTCTTTCACACCTTCAATTCCCTAGTCAGTATCCATACAGTCCAGCACTTGTCACTGCCTTTGCACTCCTCTAGTGACCCATTCAGTACCAAGTACTAATCCATTCCATTGCGAAAAGCCTAGCACTTATAAATTCAGCTAGGCACTCTCCTTGCTGTACTCTAATCATTCAGTCAGTACCCAAGTAGTGATGCAGTAAGCCAGGCCTTAGCACATGGACTGCTTTAAATGCCTATGCAGTATGGATGCAGTCCTCTAATCACCTACACAGTTGTGTTTCACATCTTCAATTACCTAGTTAGTATTCATACTCTTCTAGCAAACACCCTGTCACTCACCCAGTGTGTCTCCTTATAGTACTGTAATCATTTAGTCAGTTAGCATGTAGTCTTTTAGTGAGGTAGGCTTTAGGGCATGAACTGCTTCAAAGTAGTATGCACTATGCATGTAGTGTTTTAACACTTGTGGTTCAGGACTATGGTTTCTTAGTCAGTTTTTATATAAAATGTGTTTGTACAGTAATGGAATAGTATACATTTGAAAGTTATTAATATACATTTATTTGTGATTCTTTTTTACAGAAACAGAACAGGAGTGTTTCTCATCTGTTTGCACTCTTCTCGTGCAAGATTGTTTGGATGAAGGGTCCTTAGGTGTTTCATCATACTTGCTGTGCCGCACGAGTATTTTTTGTTAGGATCCCCTCGTAACAGAACTCTTTGGTAAATCTTGCGAGTGCTGAAGGTGGCATTGGTCTTTGTTTGCCCCTTGGGAAAAGTAAAAAATTTCCTCACCACTGAAGAAAAACGTTGTGGGCGTGGTGCCTTCTGCAAAAAGTTTCCTCAGATTCGTTAAATATTTTAAAGCGGCAATATTTACAGTTTTTGTAAGTTAAACTTATAACATTTTGTTAGCTGTATGCATTTTATGTATCTGTGATTTGTTTCTTGTGGTATTTTATTGAGAATACCATGTTTTTTTTTTTTTAACAATCTTTCTGATTTTCCAGGTCTGTCATTGGCATCCATGATTCCCACAGGAGTGTTCCGCCTTGTTGTTTTGTTTTATTGTTGTTACATTTTGTTTATTAGTTTATTGTTCATAAAAAAATAAAGTTTGAAAATAGTTTATCGTTTATATATTTATTATTATAAAAAATAAAGTTTACAAAAAAATTAATAACATTTTTGGTTGTTCTCTTAACTGCTGTGTGACTCTTTCTTGTTCTTGTTACTGTAGTTTGATGGAGTCCACCATGGTGTTAAATTTTGGCGCACTTATCACTGGAATACTGGTGATATCTGCAGTTTGCACCAACTTCTGAATAGTGTGTTAGATTTATCTCAACTTTACTTCCGTTAAAGTGCTGATAATGAAATGGAGAGTAGCCGTTCCCGTGCAAAAAGACACGAGGTGCACCTTTCCGATTCATTCTAAATACTAAAATCCTGTATTGAATTGCACTGAGGTATTCGCTGCACTTGCAGTGTACACACAAAATCGATTAAGAAATCGCATTGTAGTTATATTGATTGGGAATAGTGCGTCAGGTGCTGGATCTTGACGAGATACACTGCTCAGTTCGTATATTGTTCTGCACACGAAAAAAACTCACATCACAACTTTCACACCAATTGCAATGCGAAACAAATTCCGGCGATAAGACACGTTAGCACCAGGGATTTTACACCTGCTTTCTGCTGGTGTTAAGCAGGACAACTACCTGCAACATGAAAGGGAACACAGCCAAGAGGCACACCAGAACACCCACAGGTGCCATAGAGTCAATGAGCATGATACAGGGATACCCATGAGGGCCACAAGACTCATCGCAACAACTTCAGGACTGCCAATGTCCCCCAAACCCGCATCTGAGCAAGTGTGTCCCTGTGGTCATTGTGTTAGCATGATAGGCACGAGCCCTGCAATATCACAGTGTGCTGTCACCTCAGCTTTGGCAGTGAGCCTGGACATGTAGCTACGCACGCATCCTCCTGCATGTACAACCGGCGTTTGTTGGTCCGGGGTACAGAGGTCAGCGCAGGGGTGTGCCTATTCGGCAAGGGGAACGGGGTGTCTCGGACATGTCCATGTACAAAAAGTGCGGTAAGTGTGTCTCTGTGTTCTGGTGTGGCCTGCCACAAGGGCCACAGCAGTCGATGTTGTAAAGTGGCATGCACCACCTCCAAACGGCACTGTGATGGTGTAGTTGGAATGCAGCAGGATATGCGCGAATAGGCATTACAATGGTGTGCCGTACGAGTGCACGAGACACAACAGCGCACCGTACATAAGTGTGGGGGCTCGTGTGAGGGAGGAGCAGCTGTTTGGCAATGTAACAGACAGTGAACTCGCCCATGTGCCACGTGCTGGGCATCTCATCCATGATGACCACAGTCTCAGACATCCCACAACACCAACGACTGGCCTTTGTACACATCCTGTATGAATGCAGCGTGGTTTTCACTTCTATTCTCGTTCAGTGGTGTGATGTTGGCGGGTTGTGTGACTTGTGCTCCTTGTTGGTGTGTTTCATTTTGGCCATTGTTAGTCTATATGTGTGTTGTACTTAATTGTGCATGTGTGCCATTCTGCCCATCTCCCTCCCTCCCCCCCACTCTCTGCTTCTTCCTCTTCCTAGTGCTGTTGTGTCTATAATTTTGTTGCTGCACACATAAATACATGTAAAGAATAAATTAGAATAGTTCCTTGATTCTTTTAGGTTTCAAAACTTCTCTACTGGTTTCTTTTATTTTATTCATTTATTTTCCATATGAACCGTTTTTTTAATATTCAACAACACATAGAAGTCAGAAGTGCAACGTATTCTATCGACACACTTTCTAGAACATTCTACAATACGTGCAGGTTAAAAGTTCATCAATTTTTTAAAACTTAACGATATTTTTTTGTAACATTTTCTTGAACATTTAATGACACGTGCAGGTTAAAATTTGACGATTGTTTTAAGTTCGAACAGTGCCTTCCAAATGCAAGTAGCAGGTGTGGTTGAGCTGAGCAAATTTTATCCTATGATATGTACTCCATGTTGAAACTGCTTTTTCTTAACCAATCACAAAGATGCTTTTCCACAAAACTAATGTGCAACCTACTTTTAAAAAAGAATGCTTTTCATGATATCTTTAGAGATAAGTTATAGATAGGAATTAGCATTTAAAAAACCTTTGAAATTCACTGAAAAAACCATAGGTTTCAGGGGTGTTATAGTTAGGAATTGGCATTTAAAAAACCTTTGAAATTCACTGAAAAAAACAAAGGTTTCAGGGGCGTTATAGTTAGGAATTGGCATTCATAAAACCTTAGAAATTCACTGAAAAAACCATAGGTTTCAGGGGTGTTATAGTTAGATGGACATGTCCCTCGTACAAAACCCTAGAAATTCCCCTGTTATAGTTAGTTCAGCTAACTATAACTCGTGCCCCCGCAATGCACTGCTGATGACGTCACATATTACATCACTCATGACATGGTCAGTGACATCACTGATGACATCTCAAATGACATCGCTGATGACATCACTGATGACATCATCCATGTGATAAATTACTGCATCTTCTCACACCCTAATTTAACCGTTGATACACAAACTCAAAATTTCGGACATCCATTCTCAAAACCATAGATACTCCAATACCAATAACTACATACCCAATTATTAACTCTTAGGTCTACATACTCCTCCACTCATTCACATGTACAGTCACTCATGCTTACAGTCACTCAGTACAAGACTATCATATGCATTTATACACCTACATAGACACTCACACACCACCATTATCCATAGAGGTACTGTCACACCTAGTCAGTCATGCAAATAATTAATCACACTCCTATTTACTCACCTATGCAGTTATACACACTCAAGTTCACTTACTCATAAAAATAGTACCACATTCTTACGCTCTTATACAATCATTGATACAAGCACACACTCGTCCATACAGCCACTCTCACAATCACACACTGTCACATATACCCACTTATATACTCTTACATGCATATATACTGCCTTTCACATATGTAGTTAGTCAAAAATGTACCACTGAGATATACATTCAATCCCTAACACACCCATACATACACTCACTCAGCCATACAGTTAATCACAGATGCACTCTTAAAACCATGCACCCATAGAATCACCCACTCACACATCTATGCACAGAGTCACACACAGCCTACCCACACAAACACTCAGGCACCCATAAAGATACTCAGACAACCAATCAATAACCCATATAGACACTCATATAGCTATTCACAAAACCATGCAGCCACTTATACACCAACAGACAGAAACATACAGACATTCACACAGTTTAGTCACTAGTCTGCAGTAATATATATTTAATGACTCACTTATAGAGTCAGTTACGCACCTAGAAAATCATTCATTCTCACACTTGTACAGCCACTCATTCTTCCACAGGCCTTTCACTATAAATATATAAAACATATTTAACATTTACAGAAACACACAGTCACTGGATGATGTCATCAGTGATGTCATCAGTAATGTCATTTGAGATGTCATCAGTGATGTCATCAGTGATGTCACTGACCATGTCATGAGTGATGTAATATGTGACATCATCAGCAGTGCATTGCGGGGGCGCGAGTTATAGTTAGATGAACTAACTATAACAGGGGAATTTCTAGGGTTTTGTACGAGGGAAATGTCCAGCTAACTATAACACCCCTGAAACCTATGGTTTTTTCAGTGAATTTCTAAGGATTTTTGAATGCCAATTCCTAACTATAACGCCCCTGAAACCTTTGGTTTTTTCAGTGAATTTCAAAGGTTTTTTAAATGCCAATTCCTAACTATAACACCCCGAAACCTATGGTTTTTTCAGTGAATATATATATATATATATATCCTCTCTCATTACTGACCAGAAGTATATAAAGCTTTCTAGCGTGGCGGTCCTGGATTGGGGCCGGCAGCCCGTACAAATCCAATCTCTTTTTCATCCAGCATAAAAAGAATACTCCAGGACACCCAATGCTGCTTCATTCAATTTAATGGCAAGGTTTGCTTGCACACCGACGCGTTTCGCCTTGCGGCTTTTTCACAGTATGGTGGTTCCTGCCACCATGCCGATTTACATACACAGGGGCAGATTTACAAGCCCCTTGCGTCATTTTTGCACCGCTGTTGCGTCACTTTTCATGACGCAGCAGCAGTGTAAAAATGCGTCCCATTTACAACGTGACGCATCTAGGGAGATGCGTCACGTTGTAAAGCCCTGCGTCACATTATATCTGCGTCAGGTAAAATGTATGCAGGGTGGGCGTTCCAACGCAAAAAAGCCTCGTAGAAGTGACGCAGTGAAATCTACAAGATTTCACTGCGCCACTTCTAGGACGCCACTGCGTCAAATTCTTACGCCTGCTTGAAGCAGGCGTAAGGAGTGACACAGCACAATGATGCTAGGCCTCCCACTGTATTGCTGGAGCTGCGTCGTGCTTGCGACACCACTCCAGCAATTCGTGACTTTTGCATCAACAGATGCATCAGAAATTCTGACGCATCTGTCAATCCTTGCACCATGAAGCGCCGTATTGTAAATACGGCGCATCTATGGTGGCGCAAGGGTTTCTAATGGTGGCGCAGGGAAAGTGACGCATCTTTATAGATGCGTCACTTTCTTGTAAATCTGCCCCACAGTATTGTCAACATTAAGGAAGGACAAGTTTAAAAATCTACATTTCTGTCAAACTCCTGTGAGCGCCATGTTGAAATTATGAAATGTTAAGTTTTCACTTTAGGGCAATACATTCTGCCTATCGCTTTTGGACAATACATGATTACTCATAATATTTATTTCAAGTTTGTCAATTGACTTCTAAATGGACTAACAAATGATGAAATTGAACATGATAAAATAAGTCCAGTTACATTACCCCTCAATCACTCAATGAATTCAGTTAACTTATTTGCACAACTTAGCCTCTATCACCACACTGCCTTGTGTAGGAGAGTAGGATCTGCTTCATATGTTTACCCCTACTTTTTGCTGGTGTTTCACTGTTTTTCGACTTTAGTCTGGCTGGGACCTTGCTAATCAGGGTCCCAGCCTAGCTGTTTCCTCTCTAAAATGATTCCATGTACTTTAGGTGCATACAGATTGGATCTGAGGTGCCCTTGTAAGCCCCTAGTATATGGTATACTATGAACCCAGGGCATAGGTACTCCAAAGGCCTACCTGGGGCTGAAGCATGTATTATGCCACTCCTGGAAAGCCGCCCAAAATGACACATCAGGTCTACTACTGCAGCTTGGGTAAGGTGGTGCCAGAATCCCTTACTGTGATATAGGTTATCCATATCACTATATATATATACACACATATAAACCTATAAGTCACTCCTATGGCAGGCCTTATCAATCCTGAAGGCAGAGTGCTTGGTTCTTATGTGAGAGGGTGCCCCTGCATGAGCAGAGCCCCTCTGCAGCGTTCAGAGACCCTTCTCTGATGCTGTTTGTAGTGCGGCCTGACCATATACTCTTAAGTGCATTATAACTAAGGTTCCCTGTTTTCCGTTTTTACTGATTTTTACAGATAAATACAGACAGAAAACAACGTGTTTCCTGTCTGTATTTATTTTAAAAAGTGGAAAAATGCTAAAAATTGTGCTTCTTGTGAGAGACTCTCTATGCTGTCTTTCATGAACTCCAGGCAAAACCTGAGCAGATAGACAGAATAGGGAGTTAAAAAAGAATATGAGATTTCCGTTAATACAGATATAAGTTAACATATATGTGTATTATAATGCTAATATGTACCTGTGGGTAGAGTTTTATGTTACATGTGGCTTCTTTATTTGCTAAAACATGACAGGCATCCACTTATAAGTGCATGTGTAAGAGTTAAATAAATGTAGAAATATACCATTTTGCGACTCTATTTATTCTCAAAATAAATATGGATAAATATGGATAAATATGGATAAATACCAATATGATGGCCAAAAAATAAATATGGATAAATACAGACGGAAATGTTAAAAAAAAATACCATAAAACCGGGAGCCCTAATAATAACCAAACGGTAAATGCTAACTTTGGACTGGCTGCAAGGAAACATGTCGTGTTTGGTGTCAAACACCTTGGAATCGTACCCCAAAACCAGTAACTGTTGTGGGAGTATGATCCCACCCTTCTAGAAGGAGAGACATGACAGCACTGGTATAACCGGTAGAAACTTAATAGAGCCCTGGCATCACAAAATGGATGCTGCAGCCACAGACACGGGTCTGGCCTCCTGCTGCTGACCGAAACTCCGGCAGGGGAGGCCTGGACAATAGGTTTCCTGTCACAGGGAGGTGTAACCACCTCCCAGACAGACTACTGTGTATTGGGGCTGGGTGGGAACACTCTCTGAGTGCTTTGAAGTCCTGCACTGGGGGCACATTTGGTGTCCCTGTGCATAGTCCAGCTCAAACCGGTTCAGGGGCTTCCCTCTTTCCAAACCCTCCCATTAGTGGGTCCCCAGAGTATGTCCAACCCCCTACCTTAGTATAAGTATGGGACCCCTGTCCTTAGGACTTTAGATTACCCTGGACGAAACTCTGATGCTGAATCCTGGACTTTTGACGCTCTGCTCTAGACCAGAGTACTGACGAAATCTCCCTTGGGGTCAAGGAGTGACTCCCCTGCTTGGCAGGCACCAACAAAGCAATTTGCCGGTTTGCATAATCGAAGCTCCCGCCGGACTCCGAAGCATTTGCAGCCCAGGAAGAGGATTTCCAGACATCTCAGAGGACGACCCGAATCCCAGCAAAGCTGAGACCCGCAGCCCACGTGAGTAGCGTGGAACCGGAACTCCTTGTCACCGTGCATTTCTGCAACTGCATTGGCTTCTCTATATCTCTTGAAGTCGTGCTTGTGCTGACTTGTAGCCCACAGCTCGAGCACTGAATGCACTGAAGATTGTTGGCCTGGTCATTCTGAGTGACCCGTGGGCCGCCATTTTGTGTTTCATCTTGAGGTCCCCTTGCGATCCCTGGTCCGTTGACTGGTGGGCCCCTGAGGGGGTAACTTTGCATTTACTTGGGTTTTCCTGGTTGCTCCAGACGTGCCCTGACTCCCAACCAAGTGGTGAGTCCCACAGACCTTGCTGGTTTGCACCGAAGCATCTTTCTCGTTTCTGCTTGGGTTGCTGTTGCCAAGGCTTGCTGTGTTCAATCCGGGCACCAACACTGCAGCACTCGACATCCTTCATGGGACAGCTCGAATCCAGCTACTGGTTGTCCTCGACACCTCCTGGTTCTCGTGGCTGAAGAGTCAAGCTTCACCTCCTTCACCTGAATTCACCCGACATCGGTGGGCATCTGCTCATCGCCTTCCTGGTCACTGGCAAGTGACCCAGACTCTGTCCCCTCTGCTTTCAGGCTCTTCTCATCTTCAATCCAGGCTAGGATCTCTTCGGACACTTCGCATATGCACGGCAGCAGCACTTCTTCGCCAGCTCCCATTGAAATCGACGACGCGACCCGACACCAAAAGACACCTATGCACCCGGCTTCCCTAGGTGAGGTAATATGAATACGCCGGTGCTCCCATGGGTGCTATCCCTAGAACTTCCTAAGTCCAAAAGGGTTTGGTCCTGACTCATTTCTAAGTGTCCCTAATCTTTAAAAATCTAACGCTGACTTTCCCCATAGAAGCTAACGGGAGCTCGCAGCTGTGTTCACACACTGCACAATGCCCCCGTGGGTCCCCTGTGTCACTACCTTGGGTGGTGCCTTGGGGTCCCAGCGATTCTACAGGCTCTATGCCTTGTGTCTAGTTAAGTCGTGGTTCTTATACCACTATTTTAGTATATGGTTTGGCTCACCCCTAGGGCCTGACCAGTATTTGTGCTATTTAACTGTGATTATTGAAGTGTAACTTGTGTTTTGACCTCTAGTCTCATAAAGAGACGAGGAGGGTGTGTTTAGTAATAAATACATATATTTTATATATAGCTGGTGTGGATATCTTTCATTTGGTGACTCAAGAGATTATAGACTGGTAAAACAAGCTGCTTTACATTCTTTCAAGACTTAGCCTGAAGGCTGCTCTCCATAGCTACCACTAGGATAGCCTTCAATAAAGGTTGTCTTTAACCTATAACCAATAAGGGGTTGTTTGGACTGATACAAGGTGCCCACTAGAACTAGTAAACAGCATATATCAGGCCAACTTCTCACATTGGTGTGCAGCGTGTGGGATTCCAGCTTGCTATTGTTTTACCAGATAATCTCAATTGAGTAACTAACTGAAAACCAGTAAAGGTACCCTAGGTACATATAATACAAGCTTTAGAATACAGTAAGTTCTACTAAACTTAGAGTTGTGTGTTAAGGGATATCACACCCTTTCTACAACTCAAGAGAGTTTAGTAGGCCACACGAGAGTAGGTAGTGCAATACACCACACCACACTAGTAATGTCTTCAAGGCCAGGAACCAGTAGGTCCTTTAAAGAAGCCAATGGGCTTCAAGATTCCCAGTATGATAGACTCCCATTTATGGAACTGAGAGCATTATGTACAACTAGGAAACTGAAGACAGGCAAAAGTCCAACCACCCAGCATCTCATAGAGGTACTCAGGCTGGATGACCTTAGCAGATCTTTAGGATCTGTAGGGCTAATGCAGAGTGGGTGGGACAGCACCTAGGGGTGAAATTCCCCATGACCTGACCTCTGATGCTGGCCAGGGAGATAACCATGATCTGGACCTGGAAAATCCAGCTCCCCTAGACAGTGATGGAGAGGACCAAAATCGACCCCTCTTTGTCCCTCCTGGGAGAGTTGGTGGTGGGCAAAGAAGGTCAAGATCTCCCTCAGTGGGGTCTAATCATTCTAACTCATCTATAAGGACCTCAATCTCCTCTCATGGGAGGGAAACCTCTCAGGAGAGAAGGGCGAGACTGCTCATGTATGAGGAAGCGCAGATTGAAATCAGAAGAAAGCAGGTAGCCCTAGATAAGGAGACCCTAAAGCTCTACAGAGCTAGAAAAAAGTTGGGACTAGAGTCCCATGGTGGCAGCAACACCCCTAGAGATAGGGAGACGTCTCATGACCATAGAAACCTGAATAAGATTGTCCCACCCTACCAGAGTGGGGATGACATCCACAAATGCATAACTGCACTGGAAAGGGCTTGTAAAGTCCAAAGGGTCCCCCAGGAGCAGTGGGCAGCAATCTTATGGCTCTCCTTTGCAGACAAAGGTAGAGATAAGCTCCTCACTGTTAGAGAAGAGGAGTCAGATGATTACAACAGTCTGAAGAGGGCCTTAATTGATGGGTTTGGCCTAACCACTGAGCAATACAGGTTAAAGTTCAGGGATACCCAAAAGGCACAGACTCAGGACTGGGTAGACTTTGTTGATTGTGGCAGTAAAGTGCATGACTATCAAGGATTGTACAATTTGATTATGAGGGAGCAGATCCTTAATAATTGTCAGAATCAGCTGTTGCACCAGTACCTGGTAGACTCAGATCTGACCTCGCCCCAAAAATTGGGAAAGAAGGCAGACAAGTGGGTCAGAACCAGGGTGAGGTAGAAGGTACAGAACCAAAGTGGTGAACCCAAGAAGCAAGATCCTAAAAACTCTGATAAGGGTGGGGAGAAGGGCAAAGACCAGAAGTCTTCACAAGGCCCCCAAAAATCTTCTTCAGGTGGGGATTCACAGTCTAACAAGGGAAAAGGCCAAAAGAAACTTTGGTGCAAAATCTGTAAACAGAAAACTCACTGAACCATTGACTGCACCAAGTCCAAAGAATCTACTTCAGCCACCATTGCCCCTAAGGCAACTGTTCCCCCTAGTACAGCTACAATAGGTGGTGAAAATGTTCAGAATAAGGGTGTAGTGTGACCCTGTGTTCTGACTTCTGAGATGGACTCTGGCCTAGTCAGAGTTCCGACTCAGGCTGTGTTAGTCTGTGATGGGGGCATGGATATGTCCCCCCTTGTGAGCCCCAGTAATCTGGGCAAATACAGACAACAGCCATTAATAAATGGAGTAGAGTCTTGGGCATTCAGGGACACAGGAGCAAGTGTCACAATGGTGACAAAAGATCTTGTGTATCCTGGGCAGATTATACTTGGTGAAATGTACCAAGTGACCAATGCTAGCAGTGTCAGAACAGACCATTCTCTGGCAGTTGTTAACTTCTCCTGGGGAGGGTTAACTGGCCTTAAGAAGGTTGTGGTAAGTGCAGACTTACCAGTACAGTGCTTGCTTGGCAATGATCTAGAGCATCAGAAAACTCTTGATATCGTCTCCCTCCATTGCTTCAGGAATGTTCAAAATTTTCAAATAATTTCTTCTTGCATGGTTCTCTAACCTCTCCAGGTCGTCTTTAAGATCTTTTTTCTGGATAGATATTTTTTCCAATTGTGCTGTGGTGGCCTCCATTACGTTCTTAATCTTAGGAATTTCCTCCTCAATTGCATCTGTCCTTGCGGTTACTAGTTCCAATTTCTGGGCCAGCAACTCACACGAAGGTCGAATGGCAGCCTGATTTGCCTCGGAGATCAAGAATCTATTCGCTAGGTCAGCTTGGTTTGCCTCGGAAACTGTAAATCTATTTGCCATTTCGTCTTTCAGTGCAAGAGGATATCAGCCAACGAGTGAGAGCTTGGGATTGGAGCGGCCTTTATTTCCATGGGAAGGGGAGTTGAGCCTTTGATGTACTGGCTAGTGGAACAACTCCGATCCTCCGATTGTCCTTTTACCATTCCTTTATTTTGTTCCCCTATTAATTGCTCTAATAGTTCTTGCTTGTTCATTCCATTCCCTTCCTCCCGGCCTTGAACTTGTTGCGTTCCCTGTAGCTGGATGAGCCCCTGATCATCCTCGTTCTGTTGATCCAAAATGGAGTACCTGTTAACAAGGGTAATAGCTGGATGTACTCCTAAATTTTCAGTACATTCTGCCGAATTAACTAATCCTTTTGGTTCCGATAGAGAATTTTCCCTGTGTATACTGTTCTGCTTACAGTCAATGGCCTCCAATATTGACCCTTTCCTCCCTTTCGGGGGGAAGGGGGAGGAGGAGGGAGCTGAAACAGGCAAATGGGTAACCCTGGGCGTAGTTCGCGAAGTAGCACTTCGCGAAGCTACGCAAAGTACGGTTCGCACTACGCGAGCTACGCGTAGCACTTCGCGAACTGCGTAGTACCTTGTTCGCACTGTGCCAGATGTCGTTTTCAATGATTGCACAGTGCGGACAAGCAACCGGCACTGTGCAATCATTAAAAATGGCACCTTGCACAGTGCGAGCTGTAGTTTTCTGCTGCTCGAGTAGATTTTTACTCGAGCGGCAGCTTTCTCAACGCGAACTGGTAGTTTCTCATTGCGAGTGGTCGCGAGCATACGCGACCACTCGCAATGAGAAACCTGACCTCCTCACGTTGGGAATCTCGCTGGGAGGTTTATTTTCCATGCTCGCGATCACCAACTTGATGTTGCTGATCGCGAACAAGGAAAAAGTCTTGCCGGGATGTCATTTTGCTTGCTCGCGGTCGCTAACTTGACGTTGAGGTCCGCGAGCAAGCAAAAAATGACCGCAGCACTACGCAACACTACGCTACGCGTGTTCGCACTGTGCTACGTGCAGTTCGCGTAGTGCGAAGTAGTGCGAACTTCGCAAACTACGCGAGCGTAGCGTAGTGCTTTGCCCAGGCTTACAAATGGGACACAGTGGACTCTGGTAAAGGTAGCACTTTAGGGCTAACAGAGGTTTGTAATTGAGGTCGGGGGTTCATTTTTGTAGACATCTGAGACATAACCTGATAGTAGGATTTCAATGAGGGCGTTGTTCTTACTTCAGTACCCACCAATTTCTTTTTTTTTAGTTTCACCTTACCCCTATGAGGTTTTGGGAAAGTAACAGGTGCCTCTGAGACCCCAAAAGTCCCCTCCTGCTTGATCTGTTTCTCCTTCCTGGTCAAGATGTTGATCTCCGCCACTGTGGGGGGGGGGCTCTCTGTGGGAAAATCGAGTGGGTGATCAATTTATTAGAGACTAAATGTGCCGCCCTAGCCCTCAGTGAGTATCTAGTAAGTTTAGGGGGAGAAGCACATGGATCCTACTCTCCATACATTCGGGGGGAATTTCTCCTAGAATAACCCCCTCTGCTTTTTCCAATAGACTGTTCCTATTGCTGTTTCTATTGCTGGGAACAAGCAGGGGTAGTTTTTGTTAGTTAATGAACAAGGTTGCCCGTAGAGGGGAATAGCCCGAACAGGCATTTGCCGTTTGGAAGGTAGGGTTCCTCAGGGCATAAGGGGATAAGGGGATCACAAGGGGTTAGGGAGGGAGGGGGGAGGGGGGAGGGAGGGCGGGGGAGTAGTGGGGCACAGGGTGGCAGGAAAAATGGGGGACGGGCCGGAGCATTATTGGCCTGGAAAGCTAGGTTAGATCGGGCAAAAAATGATATAAACAAACTCATCATAGATAGCGAGGGTACTAAATCAAGTAAGAATGAAGAAATGCAGGATTGCCTTCGGTCTCTTTTCTCAAAGCTGTATAGTGAGGACATAACTCCATCTACAGAAGCAATTAGTTTATGGTTAAGGGATAAGTCCCTACCTGTGTTAACTGAAGCCGCTAAAGATCTGTTAGAAGCGCCTATCTCTATTGAGGAGATAAGGGTTCAAATTAAGAGGGCAAAAAATAAAAAAGCGGCCGGTCTTGACTCCCTCCCAAATGAAGTCTATAAATTGTTAGTAAATGAACTCTTGCCTATTCTCCATACACTTTTTAACTCAGTCTATAGCACCTCCGGGGTGGTCCCCAAATCTTGGAAAGAGGCCATAATAGTCTTAATATTGAAACCAGGGAAGGATCCCCTGGCGGCAGATTCCTATCGACCAATCTCCCTGCTGAATGCCGACTATAAGGTCTTCATGGGCATTTTAGCAGGGAGGCTGGCAAAATTGGCACCGAGTTTAATAAATATTGACCAGAAAGGCTTTATCTTCGGGAGATCTATCCAAGAGCAAACCCAAATTTTGATCAGGAGTATTGACTTGGCAGAGATTAGAGGTGATCCCTTAGCGGTAGTGGCCTTAGACGCCACTAAGGCTTTCGATCGAGTATGTTGGAGTTATCTATGGGGGGCTTTAGAGACTGCAGGTATAGGCCCGATATTTGTCTAGACCCTAAAAAGTTGTTATGTTGGGGCATCGGCGAAAATCTTGCTAAACGGCTCTTTGATCCCTAGTTTTGAAATACGGAGAGGAACAAGGCAGGGATATCCTCTGTCTCATCTTTTGTTCAATATATACATTCAACCTTTGGCACAGATGATTAGGCTGGATAATGGCATAAGTCCATTTGAATCACAAGATTACCATTGTAAAATCGCGCTCTATGCCGATGATATCATCATCTACACTAGTGACCCCAACATTGGCATCCTCCAGATTGAGATATTATTACAGGAGATCGGCTTATTGTCAGGCTATCTAGTTAATTATGTGTTGGAACACAGCATATAGGCGAGGCCCTGAGAGTAGGGAGTTTAGATTAGGGGTGGGCGGAATTTGCGGAATTAACCTTCGCAAATTATCGCGAGAATGTTTAAAATTATCGCAAACAAGCAGAAATATCGCAAAGATGCGGAAGTTTTTTTCCGGCATGTTCGCGAGATTTTCTGCATGGTTGCGGGTCGCCAACTTACCCATGTGGTTGCTTGCGGGCGCGGCCATCTTGTTTTGAGTTGTTCTCGCGGTGCATGATCGCGAGAAGAAAGACGTGATCGCGCGACGCATGACGTCACTGCGGGCGCGAACTGTCGCGAGACAGCGCAAATGGCTAAAAACAATACAACATCTCATGGAGAACGCGACCGGATCAAGAAAACTTGTCGGCGAACGCAGGGATTCAGGTAAGGCGATCGCGCGCGCGCGAGAATGTATCATTTTACAGCGCGAGCAAGAAACAAATTATCGCCAAGCTGCGGAAACCGGAATTTTTGACATTTTCGCGCTCTCCGCGGAACGCAAAAATGTCAAATTATCGCAATTTCCGCGAACGGAACGAAATTTTTGCCCAGGCCTAGTTTAGATATCTAGTGATAAAAATTGTGAAGGATCTGAAGAAAATACCTCTCTTAAATCTGGTCAAAATTGAAAAGGATATAGATTACCTCTTTGCTAGGTGGAAAAACCTCCCTATGACGATCTATGGAAGGGTAAACCTAGTAAAGATGTCGGTCCTCCCTAAATTGACATATCTTTTTAACACGATCCCCCTTACTTTTCCACAAAAAATCATTAGTAAAATTCAGGATAAAATCGGAAGTATTATATGGGGGCAAAAGAGTGCAAGATTATCATGGATGAAACTAAGAAGGAAGCTCCTGAAGGGTGGTCTGGCCTTACCAGATATTAATTGGTACCTAGTGGCATTCCAGTTTAAGGGCACTAGGATGTTATTAACAACTCCGGCAGAGACTAAATGGGGCAGGCTTTTGGGGAAAATGGTATCAGCAGAGGGGGGCAATGGGCAAAGTGGGTTTTTGTATAAATTTGGAGCCCCCAGATTTTTCAAACGTGTATGCCTCAAAGTTTTAAAAACTGCCCTGTTAAATTGGTACAAAATGAGGCGAACTCTGGGTATAGGCTATTTTTCCCACTTTGCTTCGATATGGGATTAACCAGGGACTCCAGAATGTTTGAAGGACAGCCTAGCGATTTCAATAAAGAAGGCTGGCCTGTGGAAATGGTCGGACTTGGTTGATTCAGAGGGGGTATTACCATGGGAGCTGTTAGAGGTTAAGATTGGTCCTACCTTTTCAAGGTTTAAGTACCTCCAGTTAAGATCATGGTATGAGGCAGAAGTGAGTGAGATTAAAGGGAACTGGGACCTGGAGCAGTTATTTCAAGATCCGCAACCAAGGAAAAAAGAAATATCCCTTTGGTATGCAAATTTGCTTGAAGCGGAGGATAGTGAGATCCCGCCTCAAGCATCGGTGTGGAACCCTCGTCCCCAAGCCCACCCCACAGAAGCCCGATTTGAATCCTCTCTTAAATTACTTTATAGATTTATAAAGCCTGCTAGCCTGAAGAAGAACCATTTTTTTGTGTTGAATAGGCTTTATTATAACCCGGCCACAATCGCTAGGTTTGCCCCGGTCCCGACCCCACAATGCCCCAGATGTAAAAGTGATAAAGCTGACGATATTCATATGTTTTTTGAATGCACAGAATTGTGTCTATATTGGAAGAATGTCGGGGATATCTTGACAGCCATTTTTGATATAGGATTGGAAGTTGATGTCAACCTTGTGACTTTTGGTTCAAACGATCCTATAAGGGAAGCGCTATCGCAATTAGAAATGGGACTTTTACTATATCTTATCATTTTGGCTAGGAGGGAGGTCTGCCTAAGGTGGAAGGATCAGATTCCCCCCAATAGAGAAAATTGGGTAAAAGCTGCGCTGAATATGGCATGGTTGGACCAGGGAGATAGGTCAGAAGTAGATGGATCAAAAATCAACAAGAGAGGAAGGGATCTACACGGCTAGTCCCCTCAGTAGATTATCCAAAATCAACAAAGCCAGTGTACAGTAAATCAAAACAAAGGGCACTGTAGTCAAAACAGCACTGTAGTCGAAAGAGCACAGGTCCACAATTTCCATACAAACCGGTATGTTCAGGGAAAGAAAGTAGACCTCTATGGAACAATACCCAGTTGGTATTAAAAGCCCTCACTCGCCAACCTGGTTGGTGACATGCTTCATCATCGGGCTTCCACTGGGACGACCGAATGTCATCCCAGTGTGCTGCAACGCCAGGTTACTGCGGAGCGGGGTTTTTTTGTGTGGGGATAGTGAATTTAAAATCTCCAATTGAGTCAAAAAATAAAACTTTAATAGTTTTGCTTAATTGGAAAAGAATAAAAGGGAGTGAGGGTCAAAAAAATAAAAGACCTGGTTCACTCCGCGGCGGTCAACATGTTTCTGCCTCTATGAGTGTTAATCGGGCATTCTTCAGGACCAGAGTGGAGGTGCGGAGCCCCGGTGGTGTGAACACTCTAAGGTTCACCCTCCCGTGGGCTGCTTATGTGAAAATCAAAAACTTAATAGTGAAAAATCCGCCAGATAATGTTAATTATTAAGGGGAGAGGAACGAGTTTACTAGAGAGGCCAATCCGTTAATTGCCTCATGGATCCCGGGAGGGGGGTGGGAGCAAATTGGCACACCGCCCTTGCTGCTCAGCACCCGTGGAAAACCTACACAGCCTCTTGCTGCCGGTCATCCGGACCCGGCAGCAAGAGGCTGTGTAGGTTTTCCACGGGTGCTGAGCAGCAAGGGCGGTGTGCCAATTTGCTCCCACCCCCCTCCCGGGATCCATGAGGCAATTAACGGATTGGCCTCTCTAGTAAACTCGTTCCTCTCCCCTTAATAATTAACATTATCTGGCGGATTTTTCACTATTAAGTTTTTGATTTTCACATAAGCAGCCCACGGGAGGGTGAACCTTAGAGTGTTCACACCACCGGGGCTCCGCACCTCCACTCTGGTCCTGAAGAATGCCCGATTAACACTCATAGAGGCAGAAACATGTTGACCGCCGCGGAGTGAACCAGGTCTTTTATTTTTTTGACCCTCACTCCCTTTTATTCTTTTCCAATTAAGCAAAATTATTAAAGTTTTATTTTTTGACTCAATTGGAGATTTTAAATTCACTATCCCCACACAAAAAAACCCCGCTCCGCAGTAACCTGGCGTTGCAGCACACTGGGATGACATTCGGTCGTCCCAGTGGAAGCCCGATGATGAAGCATGTCACCAACCAGGTTGGCGAGTGAGGGCTTTTAATACCAACTGGGTATTGTTCCATAGAGGTCTACTTTCTTTCCCTGAACATACCGGTTTGTATGGAAATTGTGGACCTGTGCTCTTTCGACTACAGTGCTGTTTTGACTACAGTGCCCTTTGTTTTGATTTACTGTACACTGGCTTTGTTGATTTTGGATATTTTGCAGAAGTAGATGGAAACATCTGGTCTCCCCTTTTAGCGTGGGGAGGTCGTCTACAACTGATTAACTGGTAGAACTATGGTGGTCGAATCCTGGTCCAATGATTACAACGATCCTCAATAATGTGAGGAAGCCCAAGGGGGCAGAGACCTATGCAGTGAACCAAAGGGTGCCCAGATCCTTAGCTCTCGGTTTGTAAAATCTGTCTTGGTCTAAGGTGAAATGAGGACAAACAAACAACAACAAAAAACAAGTCAGACCACCTGGTGCACTCATGAAGTGGACACTGGGGACAGTCTGCCTGTGAAGAATAAGATCTACAGGCAACCTGATCATGTCAGGGACTGTATAAGGACAGAAGTCCTAAGATGTTAGAGTTGGGAGTTATTGAACCCTCATTTAGCCCTTGGGCTAGTCCAGTAGTCCTGGTACCTGAACCTCAAATGGCAAGAGAGAGATGAGCTAATAGATACTTTGGTCTCAGCCAAGTTTCTAAGCACCTTTGACCTGACAGCTGGCTACTGGCAGATCAGACTAGCTGATGATGCAAAGCCAAAGACAGCATTTTCTACCGTTGCCCATGTCATGAGTGATGTGATATGTGATGTCATCACCAATGCATTGCGGGCGCGCGAGTTATAGTTAGCTCAACTAACTATAACGGGCTAATTTCTCTGGTTTTATATGAGTCAAATGTCCAACTAACTATGACGTCCCTGAAACTTATGGTTTTTTCAGTGAATTTCTAAGGTTTTTTAAATGCTAATTCCTAACTATAACGTCTGTAAAACCTATGGTATTTGCAGTGAATTTAAAAAGTTTTTTAAATGTTAATGTCATATTTTAATATTTATAAAACCTATGTTTTTTCTATTTTTTTGTAAGATTTTGGAACTCTATTATCCTTTTTTTAATTTGAAAAATATGTAATGTTTGATATCTTCAAAAAAAAGTATGTATATCGTTTTTCTTTTGTTGAGAAAACTGAAGCCCTGTAGCGGTAGTGTACTAAGCTCCATCAGCACACGAATCCTATCCGCCATATTGCTAAACTCGTAAATGTTGAACATTTCGCATCTGACGGGTTTGTGGCACCGCATCCCGCGTAACATCATATACATATGTGGTCGTGCCAGATGCTACTTTGGTATGCGACGGGTACGCAGTACCAAGCCGTGCCTTACGTCATGTACGTATGGGGTCACGCCCACTGCGAGTTGCGTATGCAATGGGTGCACGCTGCCAGGCCCTGTGTTATGTCATAGATGTATGGTGTCGCACCAGGAACGCCATTCCCTCATTTTTTTTGTCTCAAACTATATCTAAATAAGTTTAAAGTGTATAGGAGAACAAGCGATAATCTAAAATATTTTAAACATTTCTAACTGTAATGGTAAATATATTTTCTCAAAATCGCGTCGGATGCGGCCTTCTTGCGCGCCCGGTGCGCGATTGCCATGTGACCTTAAAGAAAAGCATTTCATTTGTTCATAACATTTCCCATTGTAACAGTTGGAGGACCCCACCCATTTGATGAGAGACTCCTCTTCTGCTTACAGAGCTTTTTGCTATATACACATATCTGACACTACACACAACATGCAACTATCATCTTCATCAATGTTCATGCTCTATAAAGTAGCCTTCCACCTGTGATAGCCATGCATGTAAAAGCTACATAACAGAACTTTTCCCCACTGCCAGAGGTAACATGGTTGCATACGCTGTCCACAGCACAATGTAATGTGGTACGGCCCATAGATAATGAATACACGGACACAGATAGATAGTGGAAGTGGGTATGGGCATGTGCGCTTGAATTCTTTTTATTACCAGGGTCATATATCCAGTGACGTCTGTGCTGAATGTGCGTGGGGTGAGTGTAAACCAGCCCTCAGGGAATGGTTGCTGCTAGCATCAACTACAACAGTAATCATTGGATCACACACAGACATTCAATAATAAAAGGGTCAATAGTTTGTGCTGCAGTAAGGTAGGGACACTAGATGTGAAATAATACAGAAAAGATTCTATTGTAAAATAACCATAACTTGTGGTATACTGAGATACAGGCAGTAGATCTGAAATAATACACAAAAAGATTGTATTATAAAGGGTCCATCAGGTCTAGTGCACTCAGATAGCCACATCAAAAGCATTCAGCATGTGCACAGCCAGCGATAATGCGTGCTGCAGGCAGGCCATATAGGAGCAATGTCTGTTGCCTACAACACTACATCATCTGCAATAGCGACTCGATCTGAATCGTAAACACTGCTGTCTGCAGTGTAGGCCAGAGAGCAGTCAGCAAGGGCCCACAGCCATGTGGCGTTGACTTGAGCTGTCCTGTTTGCAGTACGCAAAGCATGAAAAACCGTGTGTGGACCCTGCGATGATGCGTATGCGTGGTGCGGACAGAGCGCACTGGAGCAATGTCTTTTGCCTACAGGACTGCGTCATCTACAATAGCGACTCAATCCTAATTGTGAACACTGCTGTCTGCAGTGTAAATTGAAGGCAGTAGTGAGCACAGTCTTCCATGAATTTTTCTTCTCACTTCCTCTTCACAAAATACAACAACATAAATTACACAAAACTCTGCAATAAATAAATCAAAACAATTCGAATTGCGTTCTCTGCTGTCCACTGTGTACATTGTTATTCAGTGTTCTTTACCACTACCAATAAGAATTTGGTCATTATACTACACCTATAAGTCATCTTAAAAAACTTTTTCAACCAAGTATACTAAAATGCTCTTGTGTATATTTCAATAGACGATGTAGTTAGTTGCCTACTGGATTCTGTAATTAAACAATCACCACTCGATCTGAATTGTGAGCCCTGCTGACCGCAGTGTAGGCCAGAGGCAGTGGTCATTAACACCTCACAACCACGTACCGTTGGATTCGGAAGCACGGAGTTGGTTGCGCCTGATCGGAGGGGGTACACACAATTCATCACAAACTTTAACTTCTGACATCCTCAATCACAGAATCAAGACCCCGTTTCACTGTTCTGACCTGTTGTACCGCGGTGTACTCCACCGACTGGTGTCAACCAAGCACAATAATCATGTGCAGCAGTTAGCTACGGATGCACAGAGTCCGATGCACCTCAACGGAGGGAGTTCTGTAAAAAATAACAAGCAGCAGGTAATATCGGACATTGTCCATTTTGGGACAAAGACACCGTTCCACTGTTGGGACCTAGAGTTGGTTACACCTGGTCGAAGGGAGTACCTTCATCTCCACTCTCACATACAGTTCCAACATCGTCCATTGAGGAATCAAGACCCTGTTTCACTGATCAGACCTGCTGTACCGCGATGTACTCCTCTGACTGCAGTCAGCCAACCCCAATAATCAGGTGCAGCGCTTAGCTACGGAAGCACAGAGTCTGATGCACCTCAATGGAGGGAGTTCTGTGAAAACCAAGCAGCACATACATTCTCCACTTTGGGATCAAGACACCGTTCTACTGTTGGGACCTAGAGTTGGTTACACCTGGTCGAAGGGAGTACCTTCATCTGCACTCTCAGATGTAGTTCTAACATCATCCTTAGTGGGATCCAGACACCATTCCACTGTTGGGACCTAGAGTTGGTTACACCTGGTCAAAGGGAGTACCTTAATCTGCACTCTCAGATGCAGTTCTAACAACATCCATTGTGAGATCAATACACCGTTCCACTGTTGGTAAATGTTGGACTACTGTGTTAGTAGTATACAGAGCACTCCACAGTGCTGGGCCTCAGGCTGGGCGTTGTCTGCCTGTGTCGCGGTGGCCAGCATTGATCTCAGGAGCCTTCCCAGCTCGCAGACCTCGGCCCAGGAGCTTCCGCCGGCATGTGGTCAGCCCTCTTTCACATACAGCGGTGTCGAAAGGTGAACTGTAGGGCATATGTGCGTTGCAGCGGCCATGACGGTTTCTGGGTACCAGCAGGCTGAGAGCATTATTCCCGCATCCACCTTTGCTCAAGGCGTCAGCATCGTGGCGGTGTAAGCTGCGCAGACCTGTCTAATAGGTATTGTTTATGTCACATAGAACTGTAACATACAATGTGGAATTGACTGATGCAGGAGCTTAGGTTTGAATACAGCAGAAGCAGATGGCATTTGCCTCTGCTGGATGCCTTAGCTCTTGCACCAGTGGTTACATTTATGGCAGTTAAATAAAGACACTTTTTATATAACTTGCAGACTCCATCGCTTTATACCACACAGCCACTTTCTTAAACACACCAGATTTCACCATTCGTCTTCTGTGGCATTGCAACTTTCAGCATTATATTCATCACAATTTTTTCTTTATTCCTGCTTGCTAAAACACTCCATTCAAGTCTTCAGACTGGTAGGGGTAAGTAGTTTGCTTCCCACTCCCACTATAGTCTAAACCCATACTAACACCACTTGGACAGCTATGCTACAGCGGCCAGTATGCTACAGCACTCAGAGCATATCCGTTTACAGCAATCAGCTCACGGTTTCATCCCGAGTGTACTGGCACCTCACCTCAGCACCATGTCACTCTGGGCAAAACAGCACTTTCACACCGCTAGGGGTGAATTATTCGCTTCACACTCCCTCTATAGCACACCCTAACCACGCCACAGAGCTCACAGCGCTATAGTCTAAACCCTTACTAACACCCCTTGCACAGCTATGCTACAGAGGCCAGTATGCTACAGAGCCCAGAGCACATCAATTTACAGTAATCAGCTCACGGTTTCTTCTCAGAGTGTACTGGCACCTCACCTCAACACCATCTCACTCTGGGCAAAACAGCACTTTCACACCGGTAGGGGTGAATACATCGCTTCACACTCCCTGTGTAGCACACCCTAACCAACCCACATACCTCACAGGGCTCCTACCCTCCTCTTTTCTGCTCTTTTTGCCCTTTTTTCCCCTTACCCACTTCAATGGAATCACAAAATGGCTGCCATCACCTCCTAGTTGCAACCGCTCGCACTGCTCGCAGCCAATAAGCAGCAAGCTTGTGCTCGTAACCCCTCAGCCAATCAGAAGGCAGAATTCCCAAATATCGATATCTGTAAATTTCAATATTTCTCCAAAACTACTGAACGGATTTACATCAAATAAACAAAAGCGTGCTTTCTAGACTAAGTCCCTTCTCCCTGCCAAATTTGGGGTAATTCTGTTCACCCGTTCGACCTGTAGCCTTGTCTAACGTTTCCTATGGGAATTAACACAGAGAAAACACGTTTTGGGACCCCCTTTTTTCTCGGCTCCCCCTTGATGAATCACCCCCATACTTTCAACATAGGAGCTGATACGAGCAAAGAATTAGTTTGGAAAATTTCATGAAGATTCATCAAACGACGCCAAAGTTATAAGCAAAACAAAAAATGCTCTTCCTATGGAAACTTGGTCCTAACTATAACTACCTACTGGCGACCGGCAGTAGGTAATATATATATATATATATATATTATCTACTGGCGGTCGCCAGTAGATAGTTATAGTTAGGACCGTGTTTCCATAGGAAATCTGAAAATTCTATTTTGAATAACTTTGGCGCCGGTTCACGAATCCTCGCGAAATTTTCAAAACTAATGGGGCGTTCCGCTCAGCTCCTACCCTGAAAGTCTCGGGGTGATTCGTCAAGCAGGGGCCGAGAAAAATGGGGGGTCCCAAAATGCTTTTTCCCCGTGCATTTTTCCATAGGACCTTTAGTCGCAGCTACAGCCCGAACGGCTGAACAGAATTACTTGAAATTTGGCAGAGAGGTAGCCATAAGGTCAAGGAAGTGCCTTTTGCAGGTCTGGTGTAAATCTGTTCAGTATTTACTGAGAAAATAGCATTTAAAAGCATATCAATATCTATACGCGCGCAGGGTGCGCGCACTGTGCAAGCCCTGTGCGCGCACCCTGCCGTGCGCGAGCGTAATTCTGATTGGTTTTTAGATGTCAGTAAACATTCGAATCGGTCGAAATCAGGAAGTGTCGGCCGCCATTTTGTCTGTCGCACTGAAAAGGAAAGGTGGAGAACGTGAATAGGGGGCAGAGTAGGGAGTTCTTGACCCCCTAGCCATTGTCAGGGGGTCACAGTAGGACCACGAAGGGCAAAAAAAAAGATTTTAATTTTTTTAAAAAACATCGCGAGGTGCGCGCACTCTGCGCGCACCCGAAAAAAAACATAAAAAAAAATAGAAATAAAAATCAAGTTTAAGTGTTTAGATATTAGGTGGCTCTAAAAAGAGCCCTTGTGTTTATTGAGTGTTTTTCGGTACCTACAAGTAAGTACCGATGCAGAGTCTAAAGTTCAAGAGGAAGACTCTGTTCCCTTCATCATTGAAATGTACACCGTCTCCTCTATAAATGTCTTGCATGTTGTAACGCAAGTTGTTGTGGTATATAGAACCCATACCATAGTCTCTGAGGAAAGCAGAAACAGACTTATTGACGTGCTTTCTTGCTTTGTCAATCTGCGGACAAAATTGGTTGGACCAGTTCCACTTTTGCCTTTGGCATATATTAGAATATACAAAGGCAGTTTGTGGAAAAAGTGACATCAATTGCACAAAGGTGTCCTTAATAAGCATTTCCAGACCTACCCCAGTTAAAGTGCCTAGGTCATTTACACCACAGTGCACAATAATAAGGTTAGGCTGTGGGAGATGTAGAAAGGTTTTCACCATTGGCATTAATTGGTGCCACTTTAACCCTCTCTGACCAATCCATTTAATGTCTACATTTGGCAAAGCAAGGTCTTTCAAAATACCTCTTTTTTCTGCATACTTTTCACTCCAGAAGACATAGCTATGACCTACAATCCACACTGTGAACATCTTTCAAGGAGAACAGGATGCACTCAGGAGGTGTCTTTCAGTAGAATGGCAATATGAAAAGAAAGACAGTTGAAAAATGGAGGCATACATACTTTATTTTTATTAAAAAGAACTCATTGGCTGATTCAAACCATTTTACAGTTAAAACTAGGCTGTATGTTTACATTTTTAAAAGCATGTTTTGGATTGGTACAGAAAAATGTGTTCCCACTGAACATTACTTTGGATTTGCTGTTAGGTTTGAAGAGTCAAGCACTCTTGCTCTTTGGATTTGAAACATTGTGTGCTGAACTTCTGACCTCTCTGATCACACCAGTGTTCCATGACCTGTTGCTATGGTAGCAGGCAGAAGTCATGTTGGGGGAAGGGATGATTTGGAAAGGGGTTGAAAGTTGCAACCAATAGAAATGTGTGATTCCATTTGAAAAAATGTAGGAAGGACTGTGATTTTACATTAACATGTATATGTGTGAAAAAAGAGAGGGAAACATTGCCATTTACTGGTTGTGGTGAGAGGAGAGAGGTGTACAGCTCTGAGATTCTGGCCCTGATAATCTGCTGTTTGAGTGCCACATTTCTTTCTCAACTAACTAATTTTAAAGGTGAGTTATGAGTTTGAGAGGGGATGTATGTGGTGATTTTTGATATAAATATTAGAATTGTCATTCTTCTTTTAAAGTTGTGTTTTACATTTTGTGTTTTAGGAGATATTTAACTGTCTTGAACTTGTGAGATATTATGGAGTATGTCTTCACTGTAAGTTAAGGTGTAGTGGTATCACTGAGGAATACTGTTTTGTGCCTAGAATCACATCATGAGTCTGTCTGCACACAGGATTAGTTGTCAGAGATTTAATTTGTGTTGCTCTTGTTCTGTTAGCCTTGCACTCGCAGAAAAGGGGCAGTTTGTTTTCTAAAAGTGTGATGGTTAGCATTCAGCAGAAATAAGTTACTCACAAATGAGAGGCAAATGCAAACACTTTTGAAAATAGCATGGTACATTTTCCTACCACTTTAAAAGTTGTGTTTTACATTTTATGTTAAGGAAGATATTTAAGTGCCTTGAACATGTTAGATATTATGGAGTATGTCTTCACTATAAGTTAAGGTGTACTGGTATCACCCAGGAATACTGTTTTCTGCCTAGAATCACACCATGAGACAGTATGCACACAGGAATTGTTATCAGAGATTTAATTTGTGTTGGTCTTGCTCTATTACCCTTGCACTCGCAGGAAAGGGGCAGCTTGTTTTTTGTAACACATGGTCATGGTGTCAAGGAGCTTTTAGGACATGTACTCTTTTCTGCTTGTCTAAAATATAAGAAAAAAGTGTCAGGCTGTCACAGTAATTATCACTTACTCCACCACAGTACTAAATGTGCTTTCAAATTGCCAAAGAAAATATCGCTTTGTGGTTAGAATCACACCATGAGTCTGTGTGCACACAGGAAATGTTGTCAGAGATTTAATTTGTGTTGCTGTTGTTTTGTAAAACTTGCACTTTTAAGAAAGGGCAGTTTCTTTTCTTCAACTGAGTTGGTTAGCACTCAGCAGAAATCACTATCTCAAAAATGAGAGGCAAATGCAAACACATTTGAAAATAGCATGGTACATTTTCCTACCACTTTAAAAGTTGTGTTTTACATTTTATGTTAAGGAAGATATTTAAGTGCCTTGAACTTGAAAGATATTATGGAGTATGTCTTCACCATAAGTTAAGGTGTACTGGTATGACCCAGGAATACTGTTTTCTGCCTAGAATCACACCATGAGACTGTGTGCACACAGGAATTGTTGTCAGAGATTTAATTTGTGTTGCTGTTGTTCTGTAAAACTTGCACTCGCAGGAAAAGGGCAGCTTGTTTTGTTAAAGTGTGATGGCTAGCACTCAGCAGAAATCATGATCTCACAAATGAGAGGCAAATGCTAACACATTTGAAATCAACAGGGTAGATTTTCCTTCCAATCTTGTAATGGGTGAGGTAGTTCCTACATGTACAAAACTCCAATTAACCTTTACCAAACATGTACTCTAACACACATATCTGCAGTCTTCATGCAGTTGTAAAAGTCTCCATGCAGATCTCTCTTGCAACTGACAATACACAGTCTCCAGAAACACACTCTTTGCACACATGCAGCAGCTTCTCCTACACTCCCATGCATAATACTCAGCTCTGTGTTGTGTTTCAGATAGCAGTGTATAATGCAAACACATTCAACGTCACCAAGGCTCATTTCCTTTGCTCTACTCTAATCACTCACCCTGTAACACATGCTGATGGTCTCAAGTAACTGTTAGGACATGTGCTCTTTTTTGCCTCTCTAAAATATAAGGGTAATGTGTGAGGCTGTCACAGTAATTATCACTTGCTCCATCCACAGTACTAAATGTGCTTTCAAATTGCCAAAGGAAATATCGTTTTCTGCCTAGAATCACACCATGAGTCTGTGTGCACACAGGAATTGTTGTCAGAGATTCAATTTGTGTTGCTGTTGTTCTGTAAAACTTGCACTTTCAGGAAAGGGCCAGCTTGTTTTCTTCAAATGTGTTGGTTAGCACTCAGCAGAAATCACTATCTCACAAATGAGAGGCAAATGGTAACACATTTCAAATCAACAGGGTAGATTTTCCATCAAATCTTGCAATGGCTGAGGTAGTTCCTACATGTTCAAAACTCAAATTAACCCTTACCACATATCTACTCTTATACACATGTCTGCACTCTTCATGCAGTTGTGCAAGTTTCCTTGCAGATCTCTCTTGCAACTGACAATACACAGTCTCCAGAAACACACTTTTTGCACACATGCAGCAGCTTCTCGTACACTCCCATGCATAATACTCAGCTCTGTGTTGTGTTTCAGATAGCAGTGTGTAATGCAAACACATTCAACGTCAGCAAGGCACATTTCCTTTGCTGTAGTCTAATCAGTCACCCTGTAACACATGGTGATGGTTTCAAGAAGCTGTTAGGACATGTGCTCTTTTTGGCTTGTCTAAAATATAAGGGAAATGTGTCAGGCTGTCACAGTAATTATCACTTGCTCCATCCACAGTACTAAATGTGCTTTCAAATTGCCAAAGGAAATATCGTTTTCTGCCTAGAATCACACCATGAGTCTGTGTGCACACAGGAATTGTTGTCAGAGATTTAATTTGTGTTGCTGTTGTTCTGTAAAACTTGCACTTTCAGGAAAGGGCCAGCTTGTTTTCTTCAAATGTGTTGGTTAGCACTCAGCAGAAATCACTATCAAACAAATGAGAGGCAAATGGTAACACATTTCAAATCAACAGGGTCGATTTTCCTTCCAATCTTGTAATGGGTGAGGTAGTTCCTACATGTACAAAACTCCAATTAACCTTTACCAAACATGTACTCTTACACACATATCTGCAGTCTTCATGCAGTTGTAAAAGTCTCCATGCAGATCTCTCTTGCAACTAACAATACACAGTCTCCAGAAACACACTCTTTGCACACATGCAGCAGCTTCTCCTACACTCCCATGCATAATACTCAGCTCTGTGTTGTGTTTCAGATAGGAGTGTATAATGCAAACACATTCAACGTCACCAAGGCTCATTTCCTTTGCTCTACTCTAATCACTCACCCTGTAACACATGCTGATGGTCTCAAGTAACTGTTAGGACATGTGCTCTTTTTTGCCTCTCTAAAATATAAGGGTAATGTGTGAGGCTGTCACAGTAATTATCACTTGCTCCATCCACAGTACTAAATGTGCTTTCAAATTGCCAAAGGAAATATCGTTTTCTGCCTAGAATCACACCATGAGTCTGTGTGCACACAGGAATTGTTGTCAGAGATTTAATTTGTGTTGCTGTTGTTCTGTAAAACTTACACTTTCAGGAAAGGGCCAGCTTGTTTTCTTCAAATGTGTTGGTTAGCACTCAGCAGAAATCACTATAAAAAAAATGAGAGGCAAATGGTAACACATTTCAAATCAACAAGGTAGATTTTCCATCAAATCTTGCAAAGGCTGAGGTAGTTCCTACATGTTCAAAACTCAAATTAACCCTTACCACATATCTACTCTTATGCACATGTCTGCACTCTTCATGCAGTTGTGCAACTTTCCATGCAGATCTCTCTTGCAACTGACAATACACAGTCTCCAGAAACACACTTTTTGCACACACGCAGCAGTTTCTCGTACACTCCCATGCATAATACTCAGCTCTGTGTTGTGTTTCAGATAGCAGTGTGTAATGCAAACACATTCAACATCATCAAGGCACATTTCCTTTGCTGTAGTCTAATCAGTCACCCTGTAACACATGGTCATGGTCTCAAGGAGCTGTTAGGACATGTGCTCTTTTCTGCTTGTCTAAAATATAAGGGAAATGTGTCAGGCTGTCACAGTAATTATCACTTGCTCCATCCACAGTACTAAATGTGCTTTCAAATTGCCAAAGGAAATATCGTTTTCTGAAAAGAATCACACCATGAGTCTGTGTGCACACAGGAATTGTTGTCAGAGATTTAATTTGTGTTGCTGTTGTTCTGTAAAACTTGCACTTTCAGGAAAGGGCAAGCTTGCTTTCTTCAAATGTGTTGGTTAGCACTCACCAGAAATCACTATCTCAAAAATGAGAGGCAAATGCTAACACATTTCAAATCAACAAGGTAGATTTTCCATCAAATCTCGCAATGGCTGAGGTAGTTCCTACATGTTCAAAACTCAAATTAACCCTTACCACACATCTACTCTTATACACATGTCTGCACTCTTCATGCAGTTGTGCAAGTTTCCATGCAGATCTCTCTTGCAACTGACAATACACAGTCTCCAGAAACACACTTTTTGCACACACGCAGCAGCTTCTCGTACACTCCCGTGCGTACTACTCAACTGTATGTGGTGTTTCAGATAGCAGTGTGTAACGCCAACAGATTCAATGTCACCAAGGCTCATTTCCTTTGCTCTAGTCTAATCACTCACCCAGGTTCCACATGCTCATGGTCTCAAGTAGCTGTTAGGACATGTGCTCTTTTCTGCCTCTCTAAACTGTAAGGAAAATGTGTCAGGCTGTTACAGTAATTATCACTTGCTCTACCACAGTAGTAAGTGTGCTTTCAAATTGCAAATCAAATATCGTTTTAAGCCTAGAATCACACCATGAGTCTGTGTGCACACAGGAATTGTTGTCAGAGATTTAATTAATGTTTCTCTTGTTTTGTAAGACTTGGACTTGTAGGAAAGGATCAGCTCATGTGATAGGATTTGAAAAGCTCAAAAAAAATTGTAATGAATTAAAATTACATAAAGGTATTTTTTTAGTTTTTTGCAGGTATTGCTGAGCAACAGTGAAAAAATTTAAAGATGGCTATAAAGTCAAGAAAGAGAAAAGAAAAGCAACAACAACTATATTTGAAAACAACCGGTAAAAAAAAAAATAGGAGGAGAAACTCGTGTTGGAAAACAGAAAAAGTCTTGTGGTAAGCAGACTAAAGAATTTTTTAAAAATATCTTAAAAAAAAAAAAAAATGATCGAAAGATAAATTCAAACAGTGTTTCAAGTACAAAACAACAACAGAGTCGACAGCAAAAACAAAATGCTAATGTAGACACAGAAGTAAGAAAGAGTGACTTAACACGAAAAATAGATTTTAAAAACATTAGTCGAAAAATGTTTCAGAGAAGAGTGATGTTAAATTTGCTAAAAGATGTGAAAAAATGTAAGAAGAAAAACAAATTTTATAAGAAAAAAAAATTTATTGAAAGTATTGTTACCAAGGCAATAGAAATAAAAAAAAACTATTTATTTTAATTTTGAACAGGATGCGTAGATTAGATAAATTAGTCAATGCAATGAAGTCACAAAGCAAAAGGAAAAGAGAAGTAAAAAAAAATAACTTTTGTAAAGTGTTCTTAGGAGAATGGAAGCATAGTTCAAGTACTGAACCATTTTTTAATGAAGAGAGTTATCTTCAAAGTAATAGTTTGTTGCATGCAGTTGACACCAATGGTAGAGCATATGAAGTTAAGGATGGTTGTGTAATGGAAAAGGAGAAAATAGTTCCAAGAAATGAGGAAGAAGTGATGGCTGATGAGGTTATGGGGAGACGTCCTAAAGCCCCAGTGTACACTTGGAATTGTAGTAGTATTTGTACTGTGCGTCAGGAATCTATTGATAAATTACGTGACTTTCTAAGAGAATATAGTAAAAAGAGTGTTAAACAGAAAATTAAGGTGCTTCAAAGACTAGATCCATGCAGAGTGAGAGAGAATACTGGTTTGCAAGGACATTCTCTGGCTTGTCTATCTAGGAAAGTGTGTCAAAGTGTTTTTCACCATTTTAGGATGCTGGCTGTTCATCATACTGAAATGAGAAAGTTTTTGAGAACATTGTATTTTGCTCATAGTCCAGCACTAAAGTTAAATGAGTTGAATAATGCTCTGTTCCGTGGATCTGTATCAGATGTAGTGAAGGTTACTGATGAGATTCAGTTTTGTTACTTTGGTCCAGAACAAGAAAGTGCAGAAAATGACACAGTTATTCATGAAAATGTGGAAGAGAATGTAGAACTTACTGTTAGTAAAAATTTTGAAGATGAAATGACAAAATTTACTATCATCTCTAATGAAAGACCAAATATTACTTGTATTTGTTGCCGGAGAAGCCATTATAAAATTCAAACAAGGAATGTTGATCTGTATAAAAAAAGTGAAAATGAAGATAATTATAAGTGGAAAGATTTTGCAACATATATATTTCTGGAAAATTGTTTTGAATTGGGTGAAGTTCAGCGTATTTGTAAATACTGTTATAACAAGTTAGAAGAAAATAGAATGCCAGCAAGAGCTGTACATAATAAATTAGAATTGGTTGATATTCCTCCAGAACTTTCTGATTTAAATACGTATGAGTCTATACTCATTCAATGTGTCCATCCGTTTCAGACCATAGTGCGTATGGAGCCAAAAACAGGTTAATTACCTCCTTCGGATTTACAAAGAGGTTTAAAAGGAAGAGTTGTCTCTTTGCCATTGGATTTGAAAAAAAATATGGAAACAATTGATGCAGATACTTTGGAAACTGAACCATTAGTTATTCTGGTTAATGGTGTACCTACAAAGAATAAGAAAATTTGGCAGGGGCTGGTAGATGTACGGAAAGTACAAAGAGCAAATTTGTATTTGAAAAAAAATAATAAATGGTATGAAGCCATTTATACGGATAAAGATGAAGAAGAAATACTAGAAGACACAGGAATACCAACTGGGCAAATTGAAAAAGTGGATAAGTCAAAAGAAGAAGAAATTTATGAACATTTCAGCATACATCCTCTTCATTCTAAAGAAGTTATGGGAAACGCTATTGATCTGTTTCAGATGAAGAAAGCAAAAGGAACTCCTGTGAGTGTATGGGAGGAGAGCTTGGAAGCTCGTTGTTTTCCCCAACTGTTTCCTACAGGAGAAGGTGGACGATATGATGAACGTCCAGTACAGATTCCTGCTTCGGAGTATCGGACTACAAGATTATATGCAGAAGATCCCAGATTTCATCAAAGTATTCCTTATTTGTTCCATCTCTTATTTGAAAGTGACTTGTCTGCACTATCTTACGCAGTAAATCACATTTTGAAAACTGGAGTACATCTACATAATGTGTCAGCAAAGAACTTTATCAACAAAGTGCAACAGCGAGATGATCATTTGGAATCTCAATTGATCAATTTGATGGCTTGTCAGCGTGGGACTAATGAATATTGGTACCGACGCCATGGAGAATTGAAGTGTATGTTACGGAATTTAGGAACTCCTACATGGTTCAAGACAGCAGGAGAATTGTGCTCATTGGATCCGGTTAATGTTTGCAGATATTTTAATCATAGATTTGAGGCTATGATGTCTTTCATCTGCAATAAAAAAATATCCACCTCTTGGAGAAGTTGTGGATTTCTTTTGGAGAAAAGAGTACCAAGCAAGAGGTGCTCCTCACATTCATATGCAGTTGTGGATCAAGGATGCCCCAAAATTTGGAACAGATGCTGATGAAGCAGTTTTATCTTTCATTGAAGTATATGCAACATGTGCTATACCTAAAAGCACAGAAGAGAAAAACTTAAAAGAGAAAGTTTTACGTTTCCAAAGTCATCGATGTGGAAAATACTGTTGACGAAAGTACAAGAGTAAAGATAAATTCTACACAAAATGTCGATTTGGATTTCCACGACCTGTTCTTTCAAAAGGAAGAGTAAACAGTTTTATGTCAGCTGTGCGACATACTATTACAAGAAAATCACCTAAGAATACCTACAACCTAAGAAGAAAAGAAGAGTCAAAATATATAAATGACTACAATCCAGTCATTTTATCCATGTGGAATGCTAACATGGATATACAGTATTTGGCTGACAATTCTATTGCTGTTGCTCGGTATGTCACATCTTACATCACTAAATCTGAGAAAACGGAATTGAAGGAAATGTGGGAAGAGATTTCTCACGAGAAGACTGTCAGTAAGAAGCTATACAGTTTCAGTTTAAAGATGTTATCGCATCGAGAAATTGGATCCTACGAATGCTCAGATAGGTTATCATCTGCAAGTCTGTACTCGAAATCCAGAAGAATAATTTGGGTAAGTTTAAGCCTTGCAGGAATGCGAAATCGGGTACTGAAATCTATTCGAGAAATTAAATTTTTTGCAGAGTTCGAACCAGAAAGTACAGACATTTTAAGAACAAACATGTTGGATACATATTACCCACAAAGAAGTCATCACCTTGAGAACATGTGTCTCTATGAAGTGCTGCAGAACTTCATTTTTAAACGGAATGCCACAGAAGATAACAACAATGGAAAATATAAAGTGGTGAGGAAGGATGTTTGGTGAAGCAAACAAAAGGAAGTTTGATAAAACACCGGAAGCTGAGTTGCGACACTCCTGACAAAAAGGAATTTTACTACTTGGCCCTTTTGCAGCTGTTTAAACTATGGCGTTCAGAGGACGAACTACTCGGAGAATTCCAGAGTTATGAAGATTCCTTCAATGCTATCAAAGACAGCATAGAATGCAGTACTTTCACAACTTATGTTCAAATGTCAAATGAAGAAATTGAACAAGAAGCAACAATTGCAGCTGAAGTAGCTAGAGACAGTTCTCAAGACAGTCAAAGTTCTGGGACATTCAGTCAAGATCCTCTAGGACAACCAATCGTAGAAAATGAAGCAGCAATAGCCATGAATGAAGTGGAAACAGCTATGAATCAAGCTCAGGAAGATTTAGTAGACTTACCAAATTTGGAACAGCAACTCAATGAAGAACAAAAACAAATTTATGAAGAAGTCAGGAAAAAAATTGATCACGGATTACTACATGAAAATAAAGAGTGCTCATGCACATCTTTTGAACCAATGATAATGTATGTAAGTGGACAAGCAGGAACTTGAAAACGTTTCTTAATTAATGTAATTAGAAGCTACCTACAGAAGAAAATGGATTCCATTTTGTCTTGTGTTGTTACTGCTCCAACTGGGTTAGCAACGTATAACATAAAAGGAGTTACCTTACATCGTTTGCTGATGTTACCAGTAGAGCATGAGAAAAAAATACAATACCACAAACTAGCAGGAGAAGCATGCTTGGAAGTTTCAAGAGTATTGAAGAAATTGAAAGTACTCGTTATTGATGAGGTAAGCATGGTATCAAACTTAATGCTTGCCTTTGTGCATTTAAGAATGCAGCAAATACTAAAGACAGACTATGACGTGTTATTTGGAGGAAAACACGTCATAGTTTTTGGGGATCTTTTGCAACTTACTCCAGTTAAAGGACAACCGGTATTCCATACACTTACACATGAAGACACGAAAAAGTCGTTACGAAGTATAGGCAATGTAAATATTTGGACATATTTTGATATAAGGAACCCATTACCAATATGAGGCAAGCCAACGATGAGGACTATGCAAGTATTCTGAAAGATATAAGAATTGGACTACTCACAGAACATGGCAGAAAAGCATTACAGAGTCGATTGCTGAGTAATTTGTTTACAACAGAAGAAATAGTTCCAGAGAAAATATACAAGAAAATTGCTGAAAAAAATACTGTAATCTGCTTAATGCCAACACTACATGAATGCTCTGTATTCAATCAAGAACTTTTGAAATTGGAAAATGAAGAGATCATAAAACTGGAAGCTGTGGATAAAATTCAACATGAAAGAATAACTATTATATTGACAGGCAAATTGGCTACTAAATTGGATTCTCTGGAGAAAAACATTTCAAAAACAGCTGGTTTGGAAAAGAATCTTTATGTGTGTATGAACTGTAGAGTAATTTTAAGACGTAATTTGGATGTAGAAAAAGGTTTAGTGAATGGAGCTATGGGTAAAGTTGTGGGTTTTGTAAAGTACCAGAAAAAAGATGGAATTGAAATCTTAAAAATAAAATTTGATCAGATTGAAGAGGTTAAAGTCATTAGTCGTTGTTCAGTTCGTTTTTTGCTAGTGAAAGACTTATATGTACGTAGGAAGCAGTTTCCGATTTCTCTAGCATATGCTGTAACTATTCACAAGTCTCAAGGATTAACTGTTGATAGTGCTTTTGTAAACATTGGATCTACTGTGTTTAAAGAAGGTATGGCATATGTTGCTTTGTCACGCGTGAAAAAAATTATCTGGTTTATTCATGATAGACTTTGATGGCTCAAAAGTAAGTGCTGATGCATTAAGAAGAAGCTATGCTCCTCATTTAGGTCAGTATCCTGTGTTTGAAAAACGTGTTGTTTGTCGGAAAAGGAGATTTGAGAATATCTGTAATAAGGATGTACAGAAGAGAAAGCAAAAAGACAGTGATGTGACTGCAAGCAAAAAGCAAAAGGACAGTGTGGAAGAGGTTGTTGGTTGTCATTTTGAAAATAGCTCTGGTGTCAACTGCTACGCAAATGTAGTGCTGAATGTTGTATTTTATCTAGAAAGTTTGCAAGAGCAGATAATACTAAATCATGAAAAAAGATTCTGTTCTTTGCTGAGTCTCCTTTATGAGAAGTTGAGTAATGATAAAAATAAAATAGAAAGTGCTTCTGATGTTACAAATCTTTTAGATGTATGTTCTGGATGTACACAGTTTACACAAAATGTCCAGCAAGATGCACAGGAATTCTTAATGTATATGCTTATGGTACTGGAAGATGAAGGGGTAGAAGTAGAAAATGTATTTGGTGTCTTTTATAAATGGGAACATTGTTGTGATAACTGTATGAACACAAGCAGTACTAATATTGATTCTGAAAGGTTCATATATTTACCATTACCAGAGAGTAAAACAGTGACTTTTAGTAAATTAGTTAAAGATGCTAATCACAACATGGAATGTTCTGAATGCAAATCTGAAATGTTGTCAACGTTATTTTTAAGGAAATATGGACAGTATGTAATTTTAATGGTACAACGTTGTAGAGCTGATGGAACAAAATTGGAAACTTTACTAAAGAAGTTTGTTGTTAATCAATTATCTATATCTGGAAAAACTTTTGTAGCAGTTGCAATAATTTTTCATGACGGTCCTTCTATAACTTCTGGTCATTACACAGTTTATCTTAAATGTGAAAAAGGATGGACACTGTGTAATGATTCTCAATTGATTTTCAAGCAACGTTTGCCTTATGATTTACCCAATTGTTACTTAATTTTTCTGAAACCCAAATTTTAAATACTAAAATCAGCATCGGAAGAAAGCATTATTTAAATTTTAAAGGATTAAAATTGGATATTTCACTCAAAAAGGATTTTAAACTTACCATTTGGCCTCAAGGAAAGGTAAAACAAACAATTGTGGACTTCTTTGACAGATATTATTTTTGAAAATGTTCTTTTGCAACAAGGTTTACAGATGTTATTTCTTGATAATTGTTAATGTACTTAAAAGGTATTTTTGACATTTCTATTAAGGTATGTTTTAGTGAGGATACATTTGGGGCTTTTTTAAACAATCTTTCAGATTGTTTTTTTTCTGCCCGCTGTTAAATGATGAATACAATTGATTTCACTATTTTCAGTGAAAATCAAAACATTTTGAATACAGCAAAAAAAGGGCAAAAATTGCTTTGCTAAATATGAAAAAACATGTACTGTTTAATAAAATGTAATGTTGAATATTAATACTTTTTTTCTTTTTTTCAGAACTAGAAAGACAATTTAGAAAATGTAATTCAGTTTCCTTGCAAATAAAAAAAAATATTTATTTCTAAATAAGTTACTTTGATGGTCAGGTAAGTTTAACATATCTGTATGTGTCACTGCTTTCGTTTCATGCTTCCTTTTCTTCACCTCTCCTTACTCTGCTTTTCTCATTTCTCTTCTCACTCTCTCTTCCTGCTTTATTACTCTTTTGTAACTCCCTCACTCCTTCTCTACTACTCCTCTACCTTTACTACCTCCATCACTAATTTTTTATCCATGTTTCTTTCTCTGTATCCATATGTCTTAGTCTTTTTAACTGCCTTACTCCTTCTCAGTTGTTTGCTTTCTGTCTCTGTATCTGTCACTCTCTGTTTGTCTGTTTTACCCTTAACTTACTTAACATCTCTGGGGCAGATTTACAAGCCACCTGCGCCACCACTATGTCACTTTTCTTGACGTACTAGTGGCGCAGGGTGCTCCTCCATATTTACAAGGAGAGGATAAGCCACTCTGTGTGTCTTTTCCTCTCCTTGTAAATACAGCCTATTCAAACGCAGCACTAACATGAGCTATTATCTTTTTTGACAGGTTTAGGGTACCTATACGTAAGTACTGATGCAGAGTTTAAAGTTTAATAGGAAGACTCTCTTCCCTTCATCTGTGAAATGTACACCATCTCTTTTTTAATTACTTTGCCACTCCCCTCCCTTTGTCAGGGAGTCCCTGAAGGTTTACTAAAGTAGAATTTTTTTTTTTTTTTTTTTTTAAACGTCATTGGGTGCGCGCAGGGTGCGCGTACCCCCCCAAAAAAATTGACAAATAGATTCAAAAAACAAGTTTTTGTGTTTAGATTTTAGGTGGCTCTAAAAAGAGCTCTTGAGTTAATGTAGGGACAGAGGAAGAGAAAAACGGAAAAAAAAAATAACAAAACTATGGCCTAGTGCAAGGGTGCTCCTCAAATTTTCTCAGAATGAGATCAACACTGCTCTCACCCATAGTAATAAGAGTAGCACAATCAATGCAACGTGTACTCATCCTCCCAAAACAAGGACGAATATCCAGAGGTGTGTAAGAAGGTGAAGGCACCATCGCAGAAGAAGTGCTCGGCTGAGCTGCCAAAGATATGCTCGGCTGAGCTGCTGCAGATGTCATCGGCTGAGCAGGTGGAGGGTTTGCTCCAGAAGCTTGACGAAAAGTCACAGGATGCATTTTCTCAACATGCCTCATCATTGTGTGAATACTAAAAGAGTACTTCTTATTTGCATTCCCACGTGACAAGATGCGGTGACAAAGTATGCAGGTGACCTTTGGTGCATTCACCTTCTTTTGTCCCTCAGGAAAAGTGAAAAACTGCCATATAAAGGAGTATTTCTGCTTCCTCTGCCTCTGTCTCTCAAGAGTGTCCTGCTCACTCTGAGAAGGTGGCTGGTGCTCTGCCATTGTCTCACAAAAACAGAGTAGCTCCTTCTCCAAGGGAATCAGAAGTAATAATGAGGGGAGTGGGTATAGTTTTGGAAGAATCTGGAACTGAAAGTACATTGAAATTCCCCCGTTATAGTTAGTTCAGCTAACTATAACTCGCGCACCTGCAATCCACTGCTGATGACGTCACATATTACATCACTCATGACATGGTCAGTGACATCACTCATGACATCACTGATGACATCTCAAATGACATCACTGATGACATCACTGATGACGTCATCCAGTGAATGTGTGATTTTCTTAAAATTTTCAATATCTTTTATATATATAGGGAAAGGCCTATTAAAGAATGAGTGGGTGTACAAGTGTGTAAAGGGATGATTTTCTGTGTTGCGTAACTGACTCGATAAGTTAGTCGTTTAACTGCATCTTACTTCAGACTAGTGACTAAACTGTATAAATGTTTGTATGTGTCTGTGTGTTGGTGTATAAGTGGCGGCATGGTTTTGTGAATAGCCATATAAGTGTCTATATGAGTTATTGATTGCTTATCTCAGTATCTGTATGAGTTCCTGAGTGTTTGTGTGGGTAAGGTGTGTGTGACTCTGTGCATAGATGAGTGAGTGGGTGATTCTATGAGTGGATGTTTTTAAAAGTGCATCTGTGATGGACTTTATGGTTGAGTGAGTGTATGTATGGCTGTATTATGGATTGAATGTATATCTTAGTGGTACATTTGTGACTAACTACATATGTGAAAGTCAGTATATATGTGTGTAAGAGTATATAAGTGGCTAGATGTGAGAATGTGTGATTGTGACAGTGACTGTATGGATTTGTGTGTGCTTTTGTCAATGATTCTAATAGAGCATAAAAATGTGATACTATTTTTGTGAGCAAGGGAACTTGAGTGTGTATAACTGCATAGGTGAGTAAATGGCAGTGTGATTATTTGTATGAATGACTAGGTGTGAGAGTACCTCTATGGATGATTGGTAGTGTGTGAGTGTCTATATAGGTGTGTGTATAAATTCATATGATACTTTTTTATGGAGTGACTGTAACTATGAGTGACTTTACAGGTGCGTGTGTGGAGGTGTATGAAGACCTAAAACTTAATATGTGGGTATGCAGTCATTGGTATTGCATTATTTATGGATATGAGAATGGAACTCTGTAATTTTGAGTTGGTATATCAAAGGTTTTATAAGGGTGTGAGAAGATGTGGTAATTTATCACATTGATGACATCATCAGTGATGTCATCAGTGATGTCATTTGAGATGTCATCAGTGATGTCATGAGTGATGTCACTGACCATGTCATGAGTGATGTAATATGTGACGTCATCAGCAGTGGATTGCGGGTGCGCGAGTTATAGTTAGCTGAACTAACTATAACGGGGGAATTTCAATGGTTTTTTATGAGAGAATTTTCCAGCTAACTATAACGTGTGTGAAACCTATGGTTTTTTCAGTGAATTTGCAAGGTTTTTTAAATGCTAATTCCTAACTATAACGTGTGTGAAACCTATGGTTTTTTCAGTGAATTTGCAAGGTTTTTTAAATGCTAATTCCTAAATATAACGTGTGTGAAACCTATGGTTTTTACTGTGAATTTGCATGGTTTTTTAAATTCTAATTCCTAACTATAATGTGTGTGAAACATGTGGTTTTTTCATTGAATTTGCTTGGTTTTTTACATCATATTTTTCTTTTTCTTTTTTCCTTTAAACACTATGCTACCTATGTATACATTCATGGATTTAATGCATTCTTCAATATAGAAAGATTCACCTTTTTTAAATAAATGGTTAGATATAGTTGTATAACATAGTTAATATCTTCAACAAACCTTTATCTTTTTTTAAAAAATGTTGTAAACATTTTTTTTACCGTGCGCGTACGGTAAGCATACCGTAAGCGCACGCTTCGCTTTATGTACGGTGAGCGTCTGTAATATTTATACTCTGTGTGCGCATGCTTACGCAATTTGCGGATGCGTCCGTACTTCCTACGCATGCTTCATACGCGCACGCGCGCTCACGTTACGCGGAAGTGTACGAGCGTGCCTGTAATGCGCATGCGCGCGTGTCTTTCGTACGCACATGCGTACTTTTACCGTACACGCTCGGTAAGCTTAACGTGCGCGTACGGTTGATCATGTGATCAAGAAACAACACTTTTGATTGGTTTAAACTACTTTCAGTTCCAGAATCTTCCTACACTGCACCCATTCCCCTCATTACTGCTTGTGATTCCCTAGGAGAAGGAGCTGAATTGTCTTTGGGATACAATGGCAGAGCAGCAGTCCTCTTCTGAGAGTGAGCAGGGCAGCAGCATCATCAGACAGAGAAGGAGGAAACAAAAGAATTCTTTTGTTTGGGAATATTTCACATTTCCAGAGGGGCAGAAAAAGGTAAATGCTCCATTAGTCACCTGCACACTTTGTGACCGTGTGTTACCTAGAGGGAATCCAAGGAAGAAGTATTCCTTTGGAAATTTCTCTATGTTTAGACACATTAGGGATGTACATCCCGGGACTTTTGCTCGACATACTGAAGCAAACCCTTCAGTAAGTCACCCGAGCACATCCGCAGAAGCTCAGCCGAGTACATCTTCGGCAGCTCAGCCGAGCACTTCCTCTGTGGTGGGAGCATCACCCTCTTCTGCTCCTGTGGAAAGGAACCCTCGATTTCAGAGGGTACAAATGAGGTGCACCAGATGTTATGGCCTAATTGTTCATGGGGAGACCAGTATTTCCCTAATAAACAATAAGATAGACCAGCACATCTGTGGTCCTTGTTAATATTCCCATTCTTTCTTTCCTCTGTCCCTGTATTAACACAATGGCTCTTTTAAGAGCCAACCTTACCTCACAACTTTTTTAAAAAATGTTTAATTAATTTTTTTTCTTTTTTACCGTACGCGCATTTAAAAAATAAATAAATAAATAAATATTTTCACCCTACAAGGTCCTTGAGGGAGTACAATGGAAATTAGAAATGCAGAGAGAGGAGAAGTGAAAAAAAGGGAGCATGAAACTAAATGTGTGATAAATACAGAAATTTCACACTTATCTGACCAACAAAATAACTTATTTATTAATAAATGGTTTATTTAAATTGCTAGAAAAAAGGTTTATTTTTTCCTTAATTTTCTTTCTCAATCTGAAATAAAAGAAGAAAGTATTAATATTTAATAATACATTTTAGAATACAGTACACATATTTTCATATTTAAAAAACAATTGTTTGCCCTTTTTTTTGCTGTTTTCAGAATATATTTCATTTCACTGTAAATCGTGAAAGCAATTGCATTCATCACTTAACAGCGGCCAAAAAAAAATAACAATCTGAAAGATTGTTTAAAAAAAGCCCAGAATCTCTTCTCACTAAAACATACCTTTATAGAAATGTAACATATTCTTTAAAAATATCATCTAAGAACAATAACTATTTCCAATAAATATCGTCTGAAAATTTTTGTTGCATAAGCATAATCACCAAAATAATATGTGTCAAAGAAGTCCACAATACAAATTGTTACCTTTCCTTTAGGCCAAATGGTAATTTTTAAATTATTTTTTGATGAAATTTCCAATGGTAATCCAATAAAATTGCAAAAATGATTTGTACAGATGTTGCAATTTCTATCTAAAATTTTGGTTTCAGAAAAATTAAATAGGAATTTGCTAAATCAAAAGGCAAACGTTGCTTAAAAACCAATTGAGAATCATTACACAGTGTTCAGCCTTTTTCACATTTAAGATAAACTGTGTAATGACCAGAAGTTACAGTAGGTCCATCATGGAAAATTATTGCAACTGTAACAAAAGTTTTTCCTGAAATTGATAATTGCTGTCCTATAAACTTCTTTATTAAAGTGTCCAATTTTGAACCATCAGCTCTACAACGTTGCATTATTAAAATTACATACTGTCCGTATTTCTTTAAAAGCAACGTTGAAAACATGTCAGATTTACATTCACAGCATTCCATGCTATGATTGGCATCTTTAACTAATTTACTAAAACTCACTGATTTACTCTCTGGCAATGTTAAATAGATAAACCTTTCTGAATCAACATTAGAGCTGCATGTGTAGAAACAGTTTTCACAAGTATGTTCCCATTTATAAGAGAGACCGAACATATTCTCAACATCTATGCCTTCATCTTCCAGTACCATAAGGACATACATCAAGAATTCCTGTGCATCTTGCTGGACATTTTGAGTAAACTGTGTACATCCTGAACATACATCTAAAAGTTTTCTAATTTCAGTAGCACTTTCTATTTTAGTTTTATCAATACTCAGCTTCTCATAAAGGAGACTTAGCACAGAACAGAATCTTTTTTCATGATTTACTATTATCTGCTCTTGCAAACTTTCAAGATAAAATACAACATTTAGCACTACATTAGCGTAGCAGTTGACACCAGAGCTATTTTCAAAATGACAACCAACATTCTCTTCAACATTGTCCTTTTTCTTTTTGCTTGCAATCACATGACTCTCTTTTTGTTTTCTCTTCTCTACATCCTCATTACAGATATTCTCAAATCTCCTTTTCCGAGAACAACACGTTTTTCCAACACAGGATACTGACCTAAATGAGGAGCATAGGTTCTTCTTAATCTATTATACTCCTTTACACAATTTGCATCTGCACTAACTTTTGAGTCATCAAAGTCTATCATGAATAAACCAGATAATGTTTTCACTCGTGACAAAGCAACATATGCCATACCTTCTTTGAACACAGTAGAACCAATGTTTACAAAAGCACTATCTACAGTTAACCTCTTCTATGCCCATGACGAGATAGTCTCGTCATGGAGCGCGGTTCCGCTGTGCCCATGACGAGACTATCTCGTCATGGACCCCACCCGCTAATACAATGCCCGGCACAGGAGGGGGAAAGGGCGGGGCACTCAAGGGGTTAATCCTTGAGACTTGTGAATAGTTACAGCATATGCTAGAGAAAACGGAAACTGCTTCCTTCGTACATATAAGTCTTTTACAAGCAAAAAACGGACTGAACAACTACTAATCTCTTTAATCTCTTCAATCTGATCAAATTTTATTTTTAAAAATTCAATTCCATCTTTTTTCTGGTATTTCACAAAACCCACAACTTAACCCATAGCTCCATTCACTAAACCTTTTTCAACATCCAAATTTCTCCTTAAAAATACTCGACAGTTCATGCAAAGATATAGATTTTTTTCTAATCCAGCTGTTTTCGAAATGTTCTTCTCTAGAGAATCCAATTTATTTTTTAGTTTGCCTGTTAATGTAATAGTAATTCCTTCATGCTGAATTTTGTCAACTGCTTCCATTTTCTTAATCTCTTCCTTTTCCAATTTCAAAAGTTCCTCATTGAATATCGAGCATTCACGTAGTGTTGGCATTAAGCAGATTACAGTATTGTTTTCTGCAATGTTCTTGTATATTTTCTCTACAACTATTTCTTCCTTTGGAAATAAATTATGTAGCAACCGACTCTGAAATGCTTTTCTGCCAACTTCTGTGAGTAGTCCAATTCTGATATCTTTCAGAATACTTGCATAATCTTCATCCTTTGCTTGCCTCATATTGGTAGTAAGTTCTTTGTACTCAAAGAACGACCAAATATTCGCATTACCAATGCTTCCTAATGACTTCTTCGTGTCTTCATGTGTCACAGTATTAAACACTGGTTGTCCTTTAACTGGAGTAAGCTGTAGAAGATCCCCAAAAACTATAACATGTTTTCCACCAAATAACACGTCATAGTCTATCATTAGAATTTGCTGCATTCTTAAATGAACAAAGGCAAGCATTAAGTTTGATACCATGCTTACCTCATCAATAATGAGAACTTGCATCTTCTTCAACACTCTTGAAACTTCGAAGCGTGCTTCTCCTGTAAGCTTGTGATATTCTATTTTGTTCTCATGTTCCACTGGTAACATTAGCAAGCGATGTAAGGTAATTCCTTTTATGTTATATGCTGCTAACCCAGTTGGAGCAGTAACAACACAAGACAAAGTTGAATCTGTTTTTTGCTGTAGGTAGCTTCTGATGACTTTAATTAGGAAACTTTTTCCAGTTCCAGCTTGTCCACTCACATACATCCTGATTGGTTCAAATGATGTGCATGTGCACTCTTTATTTTCATGTAGTAATCCTTGATCCATTGTTTTTTTTTGACTTCTTCATACATTTGTTGTTGTTCTTCATTCAGTTGTTGTTCCAAATTTGGTAAGTCTATTAAATCTTCTTGAGCTTGATTCATAGCCGTTTCCACTTCATTCATGGCTATTGCAGCTTCCTTTTCTTCGATTGGTTGTCCTAGGGGATCTTGACTGAGCGTTCCAGAACTTTGGCTGTCTTGAGAACTGTCTCTAGCTACTTCAGCTGCAATTGTTGCTTCCTGTTCAATTTCTTCATTTAACATTTGGACATAATTTATGAAAGTACTGCATTCAATCGTATCTTTACATGCATTAAATGAACCCTCATAGCTTTGAAATTCTCCAAATAGTTTGTCCTCTGTACGCCATGGTTTAAACAGCTGTAAAAGTGCCAAGTAGTAAAATTCCTTTTTGTCAGTAGTGTCGCAACTCAGCTTCCTATGATTAATCAAACTTCCTTTTGTTTGCTTCACCAAACATCCTTCCTCACCAATGACTTTATATTTTCCATTTTTTATGTCTTCTGTGGCTTTCCGTGAAAAAATGTAGTTTTGCAGCACTTTATAGAGACACATGTTCTCAAGATGACAACTTCTTTTTGGGTAATACGTGTCCAACATGTTTGATTTCAAAATATCTGTACTTTCCGGGTCGTTCTCGGTCAAATATTCAATTTCTCCAACAGATTTCAGTACCCGATTTCGCATTGCTGCAAGGCCTAAACTTACCCAAATTATTCTTCTTGATTTCGAGTACAGACTTGCAGATGATAACCTATCTGAGCATTCGTAGGATCCAATTTCTCGATGCGATAACATCTTTAAACTGAAACCGTATAGCTTCTTACTGACAGTTTTGTCGTGAGAAATCTCTTCCCACATTTCCTTCAATTCCGTTTTCTCAGATTTAGTAATGTACGATGTGACATACCGAGCAACAGCAATAGAATTGTCTGCCACATACTGAATATCCATGTTAGCATTCCACATGGATAAAATGACTGGGTTGTAGTCATTTATATATTTTGACTCTTCTTTTCTTCTTAGGTTGTACGTATTTTTTGGAGATTTTCTTGTAATAGTATGTCGCACAGCTGACATAAAACTGTTTACTCTTCCTTTTGAAAGAACAGGTCTGGGAAATCCAAATCGACATTTTGTGTAGAATTTATCTTTGCTCTTGTACTTCCGTCGACAGTATTTTCCACACCGACGTAAAACTTGCTCTTTTAACTTTTTCTCTTCTGTGCTTTTAGGTATAGCACATGTTGCATATTCTTCAATGAAAGATAAAACTGCTTCATCAGCATCTGTTCCAAATTTTGGGGCATCCTTGATCCACAACAGCATATGAATATGAGGAGCACCTCTTGCTTGGTACTCTTTTCTCCAAAAGAAATCCACAACTTCTCCAAGAGGTGGAATTTTTTTTATTGCAGATGAAGGACATCATAGCCTCAAATCTATGATTAAAATATCTGCAAACATTAACCGGATCCAATGAGCACAGTTCTCCTGCTGTCTTGTATTCGATGTTTTTAATGTTTGAATTTGCCTCTCGAAGAAAATCCAGAAGATCATCCCAAGCGTACTCAGCACAGCTTAGGGTAAGGAACCATGTAGGAGTTCCTAAATTCCGTAACATACATTTCAATTCTCCATGGCGTCGGTACCAATATTCATTTGTCCCACGCTGACAAGCCATCAGATTGATCAATTGTGATTCCAAATGATCATCTCGCTGCTGCACTTTGTTCATAAAATCCTTAGCAGACACATTATGTAGATGTACTCCACTTTTTAAAATGTGATTTACTGCATAAGATAGTGCAGACAAGTCACTTTCAAATAACAGATGGAACAAATAAGGAATACTTTGACGAAATCTGGGATCTTCTGCATATAATCTTGTAGTCCGATACTCAGAAGCAGGAATCTGGACTGGACGTTCATCGTATGGTCCACCTTCTCCTGTAGGAAACAGCTGGGGAAAACAACGAGCTTCCAAGCTCTCCTCCCATACACTCACGGGAGTTCCTTTGGCTTTTTTCATCTGAAACAGATCAATAGGGTTTGCCATAACTTCTTTTGAATGAAGAGGATGTATGCTGAAATGTTCATAAATTTCTTCTTCTTTTGACTTGTCCACTTTTTCAATTTGCCCAGTTGGTGTTTCTGTGTCTCTTAGTACATCTTCTTCATCTTCATCTATATAAATTGATACATACCATTTATTATTCCTTTTCAAATATAAATTTGCTCTTTGTACTTTCCGTACATCTACCAGCTCCTGCCAAATTTTCTTATTCTTTGTAGGTACACCATTAACCAGAATAACTAACGGTTCAGTTTCCAAAGTATCTGCATCAATAGTCTCCATATTTTTTTTCAAATCCAACGGCAAATAGACAACTCTTCCTTTTAAACCTCTCTGTAAATCTGAAGGAGGTAATTTAGCGTTTTTGGGCTCCATACGTACTATAGTCTGGAACGGATGAACACATTGAATGAGTATAGACTCATACGTATTTCAATCAGAAAGTTCAGCAGGAATATCAACCAATTCTAAATTATTATGTACAGCTCAAGCTGGCATTTTATTTTCTTCTAACTTGTTATAACAGTATTTACAAATACGCTGATCTTCACCCAAATCAAAACAATTTTCAAGAAATATATATGTTGCAAAATCCTTCCACTTATAATTATCTTCTTCTTCACTTTTTTTGTAGAGATCAACATTCCTTGTTTGGATTTTATAATGGCTTCTCCGGCAACAAATACAAGTAATATTTGGTCTTTCATTAGAGATGAAAGCAAATTTTGTCATTTGATCTTCAAATTTCTTACTTACGGAGGGTTCTACATTCTCTTCCCCATTTTCCTCAATAACTGTGTCATTACCTGCACTTTCTTGTTCCGGACCAAAGTAACTAAACTGAATTTCATCAGTAACCTTCTCAACATCTGATACAGTTCCACGGAACAGAGCCCTATTCAACTCATTTAATTTTAGTGTTGGACTTTTAGCAGAATACAATTTTCTCACAAATTTACTTATTTCAGTATGATGTACTGCCAGCATCCTAAAATGGTGAAAACCACTTTGACAAACTTTCCTAGATAGACAAGCCAGAGAGTGTCCTTGCAAACCAGTATTCTCTCTCACTCTGCATGGATCTAGTCTTTGAAGCAACTTAATCTTCTGTTTAACACTTTTTTTACTATATTCTCTTAAAAACTCACGTAATTTATCAATAGATTCCTGTCGCAAAGTACAAATACTACTACAATTCCAAGTATACACTGGGGCTTTAGGACGTCTCCCCATAACCTCATCCGCCATTACTTCTTCCTCATTTCTTGGAACCATTTTCTCCTTTTCCATTATACAACTATCTTTCACTTCATAAGCTCGGCTACTGGTGTCAACTGCATGCAGCAAACTATTACTTTGAAGATAACTCTCTTCATTAAAAAATGGTTCAGTACTTGAACTATGCATCCATTCTCCTAAAAACACTTTACAAAAGTTATTTCTTTTCACTACTCTTTTCGTTTTGCTTTATGACTTCATTACATTGACCATTTTTTCTAATGTACGCATCCTCTTCAAAATTAAAATGAATAGTTTTCTTTTTAATTCTAAAGCCTTAGCTACAATGGCTTCAATATCTTTTTTTCTCTTGTAAAATTTCGCTTTTTTCTTATATTTTTTCACATCCTTTAGCAAATTGGACATCACTCTTCTCTGAAACATTTTTCTACGGATCTCTTTAAATGCTGTTTTTCTTTTTAAGTCAATCTTTTTTGCTTCTGATTGTACATTAGCATTTAGTAAATTCTCACTTTTGTCCTGTTGTTTTCTACTTGAAACAGTTTTTCCAGTGGGGACATTTTTTAAATGTTTCCTTTTTTTGAAGATATTTTTTAAAGAATTCCTTTGTCTGCTTACCAGAAGACTTTTTCTTTTTTCCAACATGAGCATCTTCAACTAACTTGGGTCCTCCAGTTGTCTTCAAATATACATGTTTTTTCTGTTCTTTTCGCTTTCTTGATTTTATAGGCATCTTAAATTTGCTTAACTGCTCTGCAGCAATACCTGAAAGAAACTAAAAAAAATACCTTTATGTAATTTAAATATATTACTATATTTTTTGTGAGCTTTTCAAATCTTATAATACTGTCTACCCCTTTCCTACAAGTGAAAAACACAATAAAACCAACACAAATTAAATCTCTAAGAACAATTCCTGTGTGCACACAGACTCTTGGTGTGATTCTAGGCAGAAAACGATATTTGATTTGCAATTCAAAAGCACACTTACTACTGTTTTTTTGCAAGTGATAATTACTATAACAGTCTGACACATTTTCCTTATAGTTTTCAGAAGCAGAAAAAAGAACATGTCCTAACAGCTACTTGAGACTATGACCCGGTGTAACCTGGGTAAGTGACTACACTCCAGCAAAGGAAATGAGCCTTGGTGATGTTGAATGTATTAGTGTCACTCACTCCAAACTGAAACACCACACAGTGCTGATTAGTAAGCATAACTGTGCATGAGAAGCTGCTGGCTGTGTGCTAAGAGTGTACTTCTGGAGACTGTTTATTGTGAGGTGCAAGAGACATCTGCATTGACGCTTGCACAACTGCCTCATCACCAGATAGATATATGTAAGAGTACATGTGTGATAAGGGTTAATTTGAGTTTTGAACATGTGGGAACTAGATGACCCATTGCACAAGTGGTAGGAAAATCTACCATGTTGATTTCAAATATGTTAGCATTTGCCTCTCATTTGAGAGATACTGATTTGGGCTGAATGCTAACCAACACACTTCATGAAAACAAGCTTCCCCTTTCCTACGAATGCAATTCTAAAAGAACCAGAGTAATACGAATTAAATCTCTGACAACAATTCCTGTGTGCACACAGACTCATGGTGTGATTCTAGGCAGAAAACAAAATTTGATTGGCAATTTGAAATCACACTTACTACTGTGGTAGAGCAAGTGATAATTACTCTAACAGTCTGACACATTTTCCTTATAGTTTAGAGAGGCAGAACAGAGCACATGTCCAAACAGCTTTTTGAGACCATGAACATGTGTAACCTGGGTGACTGACTACACTCCAGCAAAGGTATTGAGCCTTGGTGATGTTCAATGCATTAGCGTTACTCACTCCTACCTAAAACACCACACAGTGCTGATTAGTAAGCATGACTGTACAGGAGAAACAGCTAGCTCTCTGCTAAGAGTGTGGTTCTGGAGACTGTCTACTGTCAGGTGCAAGAGAGATCTGCATGGACCCTTACATAACTGCATAAACACTGTAAACATGTATGTAAGACTACATGTGTGGTAAGGGTTAATATGAGTTTTTAGCATGTAGCAACTACATGACCCATTGCACGAGTGGAAGGAAAATCTACCATGTTGATTTCAAATATGTTAGTATTTGCCTCTCATTTGAGATACTGATTTGGGCTGAATGCTAACCATCACTTTTCCAGAAAACAAGCTTCCCCTTTCCTACGAATGCAATTCTAAAATAACCAGAGTGACACGAAATAAATCTCTGACAACAATTCCTGTGTGCTCACAGACTCATGGTGTGATTCTAGGCAGAAAACGAAATTTGATTGCCAATTTGAAAGCACACTTACTACTGTTTTTTTTGCAAGTGATAAGTACTCTAACAGTCTGACACATTTTCATTACAGTTTTCAGAAACAGAAAAGAGCACATGTGCAAACAGCTTTTTGAGACCATGAACATGTGTAACCTTGGTGACTGACTAAACTCCAGCAAAGGAAATCAGCCTTAGTGATGTTGAATGTATTAGCGTTACTCACTGCTACCTGAAACACCACTCACTTGTGAATACTAAGCATGATTCTACAGGATAAACAGCTGGGTGTGTGCTAAGAGTCTGCTTCTGCAGACTGTGTATTTTCAGTTACAAGAGACATATGCATGGATGCATACATAACAGCATAAACATTGTAGTAATGTATGTAAAAGTACATGTGTGGCAAGGGTTAATTGGAGTTTTGGATATGTAGGACCAACCTCACCCATTCCATGTTTAGTAGCAAAATCTACTATATCTATTTCAAATGTGTTATCATTTGCCTCCCATTTGTGTGATACTGATTTATGCTGAATGGAAACCATCACAGTTCCAAAAAAAAGCTGACCCTTCCTACAAATGCCATTCTTACAGAACCAGGCCAACAGAAATAAAATCTCTGACAACATTCAAAACATCCCCTTTCCTACCAATGCAATTCTAAAAGAACTAGAGTAACACGAAATACATCTCTGACAACAATTCCTGTGTGCACACAGACTCATGGTGTGATTCTAGGCAGAAAACGAAATTTGCTTGCCAATTTGAAAGCACACTTACTACTGTTTTTTTTGCAAGTGATAAGTACTCTAACAGTCTGACACATTTTCATTACAGTTTTCAGAAACAGAAAAGAGCACATGTGCAAACAGCTCTTTGAGACCATGAACATGTGTAACCTGGGTGACTGACTACACTCCAGCCAAGGAAATCAACCTTAGTGATGTTGAATGTATTAGCGTTACTCACTGATACCTGAAACACCACTCACTTGTTAATACTAAGCATGATTCTACAGGATAAACAGCTGGGTGTGTGCTAAGAGTCTGCTTCTGCAGACTGTGTATTTTCAGTTACAAGAGACATATGCATGCATGCATCCATAACAGCATAAACATTGTAGTAATGTATGTAAAAGTACATGTGTGGCAAGGGTTAATTGGAGTTTTGTATATGTAGGACCAAGCTCAGCAATTGCATGATTAGAAGCAAAATCTACTATATCAATTTCAAATGTGTTAGCATTTGCCTCCCATTTGTGTGTTACTGATTTATGCTGAATGGAAACCATCATATTTACAAAAAAAAAGCTGACCCTTTCCTACAAATGCCATTCTTACAGAACCGGACCAACACTATTAAAATCTCTGACAACAATTCCTGTGTGCACACAGACTCATGGTTTGATTCTAGGCACAAAACAGTATTCCTCAGTGATACCAGTACACCTTAACTTATGGTGAAAACATACTCCATAATATTTTACAAGTTCAAGACAGTTAAATATCTCCCAAACCACAAAATGTAAAACATAACTTTTAAAGAAGAATCACAATTCTAATATTTATATCAAAATTCACCACATACATCCCCTCTCAAACTCATATCCCACCTTTAAAATTAGTTAGTTGAGAAAGAAATGTGGCACTCAAACAGCAGATTATCAGAGTCAGAATCTCAGAACTGTACACCTCTCTCCTCTCACCAGAACCAGTAAATGGCAATGTTTCCCTCTCTTTTTTCACACATATACATGTTAATTACAAATCTCAGTGCTTCCCACATTTTTTCAAATGAAATCACACATTTCTATTGGTTGAAAACTTCAACCCTTTTCCAAATGAACCCTTCCCCCAACTTGACTTCTGCCTGCTACCATAGCAACAGCTCATGGAACACTGGTGTGAGCAGAGAGGTCAGAAGTTCAGCACACAATGTTTCTATTCCAAAGAGCAAGAGTGCTTCACCTGTCAAACCTAACAGCAAATCCAAATTAATCTTCTGTGGGAACACAATTTTCTGAACCAAGACAAAACATGCTTCTAAAAATGTACATGTACAGCCTAGTTTTAACTGTAAATGGTTTGAATCAGCCAATGAGTTCTTTTTATTAAAAAAAAATATGTATGCCTCCATTTTACAACTGTCTTTCCTTTCATATTGCCATTCTACTGAAAGACACCCCCTGAGTGCATCCAGATCTCCTTGAAAGATGTTCACAGTGTGGATTGTAGGTCACAGCTATGTCTTCTGGAGTGAAAAGTATGCAGAAAAAAGAGGTATGGTGAGAGACCTTGCTTTGCCAAATGTAGAAATTAAATGGATTGGTCAGAGAGGGTTAAAGTGGCACCAATTAATGCCTTTTGTGAAATCTTTTCTACACCTCCAACAGCCTAACCTTATTATTGTGCACTGTGGTGGAAATGACCTAGGCACTTTAACTGGGGTAGGTCTGGAAATGCTTGTTAAGGACACCTTTGTGCAATTAATGTCGCTTTTTCCTCAATCTGCCTTTGTATATTCTAATATATGCCAAAGGCAAAAGTGGAACTGGTCCAACCAATTTTGTCCACAGATTGACAAAGCAAGAAAGCACCTCAACAAATCTATTTCTGCTTTCCTCAGAGACTATGGTATGGGTTCTATATACCACAACAACTTGCGTTACAACATGCAAGGCATTTAGAGGAGACGGTGTACATTTCACTGATGAAGGCAACAGAGTCTTCCTCTTGAACTTTAGACTCTGCATCAGTACTTACTTGTAGGTACCACAAAAAAAACACTTCATAAACACAACGGCTCTTTATAGAGCCCCCTAATATCTAAACACTTAAATTTGATTTTTACTTCTATTTTTTTTATTGTTTTTTTTCTGCCGTGCGCGTACGGTAAGCTTACCGTACGCGCACCCCGTGATTTTTTTAAAAAAATGATTGCGGTCACGTGAGTTATAGTTGCCTGCGCTAACTATAACGGGGGAATTTCATTGGTTTTTTACGAGGGAAATGTTCAGCTAACTATAACATGTGTGAAACCTATGGTTTTTTAAGTGAATTTGCAAGGTTTTTTAAATGCTAATTCTTAACTATAACGTGTGTGAAACCTTTGGTTTTTTAAGTGAATTTGTACGGTTTTTTAAATGCTAAGTTATGTATTTATTAATATTTATTTTTCAGGTTTTTCACCGTGCGCGCACCGTGCGTGCGCGGTGTGCTTCGCGCACCGTACGTGCGCTGTGGGCACTCGGTCCGCTTCGCGCACCGAGCGCCCACGATGCGTTGTGCGTGCCGTTCGCGCACGGTGCACGCACCCCGTGCTTTTTTGTCAAAAAAATAAATGGTTTTTTCACCCTTGGGGGTCCTTCAGTGACCCCCTGACAAAGGCTAGGGGGTCAGGAACTGTCCACCCTGCCCCCTTTTCACGTTCTCCACCTTTGTTTTTCACTGCCTCAGACTGCGAGAGACAAAATGGCGGCCGACACTTCCTGATTTCGACCGATTCGAATGTTTACTGACATCTAACAACCAATCAGAATTGCGCTCGCGCACGTCACCGTGCGCGCACGGTGCGCTCTCATAGATATATATGTACTTTTAACTGAAATTTTCTCTGGAACTACTGAACAGATTGACTCCAGATATTCAAAAGGCACATCCCTGACCTGAGGACTACCTCTCTGCCAAATTTCAAGAAATTCTGTTCAGCCGTTCGGGCTGTACCTTGGACTAAAGGTCCCTATGGAAAAATGCATGGGGAAAACGCGTTTGGGACCCCCCTTTTTTCTCCTACCCTGAAAATTTCATGGTGATTCGTCAAGCGGGGGCCGAGAAAAAAAGGGGGGTCCCAAAACGCGTTTTCCCCATGCAATTTCCCATAGGACCTGTTGTCTCAGCTATAGCCCGAACCGCTGAACGGAATGACACCAAATTTGGCAAAGAGGTAGTCCTCAGTTCAGACTCGTGCCTTTTGCATAAATGGTGTGAATCCGTTCAATAGTTCCTGAGAAAATTAGAGTTAAAAGTACATAAATATCTATGGCCGCGGAGGATCCACGGACCCTACCCGCACTGTGAGCGCACCCTCCCCGAACCGAGCGCGCACCCTCCCGATCGCGTGCTGAATGCTAATTGGCTGTCGAGTGTCTCTCTACATTCGAAACCAGGAACTGTTGGCGGCCATTTTCTGCCTCGGTAGAAGCAAAGCTGAAGAAGCAAGGGGAATAAGTGTGTGAAACATATAAAGGGGGCAGAGTGGAAATACTCTGACCCTCTAGAGGTGCTTAGGGGTCCCAGAAGGACCCCCTGGGGCCCCCTTTTTTAAAATAAAAAAAAACTGCGAAATGCGCGCACGGTGCGCGCATCCTATCACGTTGGGTGCGCTGATCCACGGAATTTTTTAAAAAACAGACAAGAAATCATTGGTTGTATGACTACACTGGAAGGTAGGGTGTATATTTCTGTTTTTTAAAGGTATGATTCTTATTGGTTAACAAAAACAGATTGTAAGGAACATTATATATGATTAGCTGATATGTTGAAAAGTGAAGCACACTTCCTTTCTTGTGTAGGAACATTGTGTGCTGAACTTCTGACCTGTGTGCTCAGTGCAGTGTTCCATGACCTGTTTCTATGATAACAGGCAGAAGGCAGATTGGGGGAAGGGCTTGAAATGTATTTCAGTTGGAAAGGGTTGAAATGTTTAACCAATAGAAATGTGTGCTTGCTTTTGAGTTTATGTGTGAAGGATTGCGATTTGATGTTTACATGCATATGTGTGGAAAATGAAAGGGAAACTTTTCCATTCTTTGTTTTTGCTGAGAGGTGCACAGTGCAGAGATTCTGTAAAAGAAAATATGGTGAGTGACTGATATACTTCTTAATCTACAAAAGAACTTGAAAGATGAGTTATTTAATTGTGAGGGGATGTATGTAGACTATTTTGATTTTAATCAGACTAATGTATTTCTCCTGCTAAAGTGTAGGGAGTATTTTTTTTCTCTACAATCTTATTGACAGTGTGTGTGCATGTAGAAACCATTCTGTGATAAGCATTTGTGTTTTTCATGTGTTTGCAGACAGATAACTGTGCTGTTTTTATATTTTGGTAGAATTAGAAACCAGTCATTGTTTATGAATTTGTGAAATGAGTTATGTTATGTTTCTACACTAAAATGTAGTACTACTTCTAGATGAAGAAATGTGTTTTGGTATAGTGCAAGGGATAGTGTTGTTTGTCTAGAATCTCACAGTGAATATGTGTGCATTTGGGAACCACTGTGAGAGAAGCATTTGGTAACATCGTGTATTTGCTGACAGATAACTGTTTTAACCTGTCATGTTGTGAAGTTTTAGTAGCATTAGAAGACAGTTATGGCTTATGCTTTGATTAAATGAGTCAGGCTTTGACAGAAAAGTACAGTCCTGAAATATGTAGATTGTGTGCAGTTCCCTTACTACTTGCACTGTAGTGAATGAGTTTTGGTAAACTCCTAGGGATAGTGGTGCTTGTCTAGAATCACACTGCGAGTTAGTGTGTATTTGGGATCACTGTGAGAGAAGCATTTGGTGACATCATGTATTTGCTGACAGCTAACTTTTTTAAAACCTGTCATGTTGTGAAGTTTTAGTAGCATTAGAATCCAGTCTTATGCGTTGATTAAATGAGTCATGCTTTGACACTGATGTGCTGTACTTAAATATGTAGATTGTGTGCAGTACCGTTAACTCTTCTAGACTAGTGAATGAGTTTTGGTAAACTCCTAGGATAGTGTTGCTTGTCTAAAATCACACTGTGAGTCTGTGTGCATTTGGGTAAGGATTGTGAGAGAAGCATTTGGTAACATTGTGTATTTGCTGACAGATAACTGTTTTAAAACCGGTCATATTGTCAAGTTTTAGTAGCATTAGAAGCCAGTCTTTGCTTATGATTTGATTAAATGAGTCAGGCTTTGACACAAAAGTGCAGTCCTGAAATATGAAGATTGTGTGCAGTTCCCTTACCACTTCCACAGTAGTGAATGATTTTTGGTAAACTCCTAGGTATAGTGGTTGTTGTCTAGAATCACACTGTGTGTCTGTGTGCATTTGGGAACCACTGTGAGAGAAGCATTTGGTAACATTGTGTATTTTTTAGCAGATAACTCTTTTAAAACCTGTCATGTTGTCAAGTTTTAGTAGCATTAGAAGCTAGTCTTTGCTTATGCATTGATAAAATGAGTCAGGGTTTGACACTAAGGTGCAGTACCATGTACTATTCTCTTCACTGTGGCAGAACTGAAAATTTAAAAGTTTTACCTAAGCACTGTCCTAGAAGTAGTCTGAATATTTAGTCAGTTTCTAAGTACCAAATAGACTGCTTCAAATGTCTATGCAGTATGCATGTAGTGTTCTAACATACTATACACTTGTCTTTTACACCTTCAATTCCCTAGTCAGTATCCATACACTTCCAGGAAACACCCTGTCACTCCCTTTGCAGTCCTCTAGTGACCTATTCAACACCATGTACTAATCCATCCACTGTGCCAAAACCCAAACACTTATAAATTCACCAAGACACTACCTTTCCAGTACTCTAATGATTCAGCCACTGCCTAAGTATTCATGCACTGAGCCAGGCCTTAGCACATGGACTTCTTCAAACCCCTATCCACTATGCATGCAGTCCTCTAACCACCTACACACTTGTCTTTCACACCTTCAATGCCCCAGAGAGTATCCATACACTTCCAGCAAACACCCTGTCACTCCCCTTGCACTCCTCTAATGACCTTATTAAGCATCATGTACTAATCCATTCACTGCGCCAAACCCTAATAAATTCACCCAGGCACTCTCCTTGCAGTACTCTAATCATTCAGTCAGTACCCAAGTACTCATCCAGTGACCCAGGCCTTAGTATATGGGCTGCTTCAAACCCCTATCCACTATGCATGCAGTCCTCTAACCACCTACACAAATGTCTTTCACACCTTCAATTCCCTAGTCAGTATCCATACACTTCCAGGAAACACCCTGCCACTCCCTTTGAAGTCTTCTAGTGACCCATTCAGCATCATGTACTAATCCATTCACTGTGCGAAAACTCAAACACTTATAAATTCACCAAGATACTATCTTTGCAGTACTCTAATCATTCAGTCAGTGCCTAAGTATTCATGCACTGAGCCAGGCCTTTGCACATGGACTGCTTCAAACCCATATCCACTATGCATGCAGTCTTCTAACCACCTAGAGACTTGTCTTTCACACTTTCAATTTCCTAGTCAGTATCCATACAGTCCAGCAAACATCTTGTCACTGCCTTTGCACTCCTCTATTGACCCATTCAGTACCAAGTACTAATCCATTCCCTGTGCGAAAAGCCTAGCACTTATAAATTCACCTAGTCACTCTCCTTGCTGTACTCTAATCATTCAGTCAGTACCCAAGTAGTCATGCAGTGAGCCAGGCCTTATCACATGGACTGCTTTAAATGCCTATGCAGTATGGATGCAGTCCTCTAATCACCTACACAGTTGTGTTTCACACCTTCAATTCCCTAGTTAGTATTCATACTCTTCTAGCAAACACCCTGTTACTCACCCAGTGTGTCTCCTTATAGTACTGTAATCATTTGGTCAGTTAGCATGTAGAGTTTTAGTGATGTAGGCTTTAGGGCATGAACTGCTTCAAAGTAGTATGCACTATGCATGTAGTGTTTTAACCATCGTCACACTTGTGGTTCAGGGCCATTGTTTCTTAGTCAGTATTTATATAAAATGTGTTTGTACAGTAATGGAATAGTATAATTTTGAAAGTTATTAATATACATTTATTGTGATTCTTTTTTACAGATACAGAACAGGAGTGTTTCTCATCTGTTTGCACTCTTCTCGTGCAAGATTGTTTGGATGAAGGGTCCTTAGGTGTTTCATCATACTTGCTGTGCCGCATGAGTATTTTTTGTTAGGATCCCCTCGTAACAGAACTCTTTTGAAAATCTTGTGCATGAGAAAAGTGGTATTGGTCTTTGTTTGCCCCTCGAGAAAAGTAGAAAATTTCCACATCACTGAAGGAAAACGTTGTGGGCGTGGTACATCCTCCAAAAATTCAACTTTAGATTTGGTGAATATTTTATAGCGACATCATTTACAGTTTTTGTAAGTTAAAGTTAAACAAATTTGTTAACTGTGTGCATTTTAGATTTCTGTGATTTGTATTTTGAGAATGGCATGTTGGTTTTTTTTTAACAATCTTTGCGATTGTGTTTTTTTTTGCCCGCTGTTAAGTGATGAGTACGATTGAAATCACTATTTTTAGTGAAATTTAATATATTCTGAGAACAGCAAAAAAGGCAAAAACTTTACTTTGTGGAAATTATGCTGTGTTGTAAAAAATGTATTATATAGGTGCCGATTCCGATCCTGTAAAACCCGGGTACAAATGGTCGTAAGGAGCGTTTTCTCCGTCCGACTCGTACCCGGGAAAAACACCTTACAAACTCGCAAGTACGATTCGCACAGAAATACCATTTCCGTATGAGTCGTACAAAAGACCGACCGGCAAAAAAATACATACAAATCTGAATCTGGACAACGTGTACGCGACGTCCGTACGGAGTCAGGCAGTGTTTTACAGACCAGCAAGTACGATCCGTGCATACGTCAATCCGCACCGCTACTTTTTTTACGGCAGCCAAAAACTCCCGGGAAATTGAGGACGACGCGAAGAAGGAGCACCGGTACGCGACGGACCACGATGGACCCCAACCTACGCGTCATCCCGGCCCTCATAGCCTATGACCTTGTGTTCAGAAACCGACGCAGACGTTGCAGAAGGTCAGAACAACACCCAGGGGCAAAGGGGGGGGGCTGGGGCAGGAAACATTACCCCCACCCAATTACAAATATACATATGTCCTGCACAGAAATGACCTCCAGGCTCTGGTCACTGGGGGGGGCGTGTCCACCAATCACTACCTACCTCCACAACGGATGTGGACGTCGTCTTGTACCCGTCACCACTACAATGGTGGTACGGCCCGTACCCACGCCCCCAAAGCGTGGGTACGGGCTGTACCACGCGTACCCCTACGTCACCGCCACAATGGGGGTACGGCCTGTACCCATGCCCCCAGAGCATGGGTACGGGCCGTACCACACGTACCCCTACGGCACCGCCACAATGGTGGTACGGCCCATACCCACGCCCCCAGTGCATGGGTACGGGCCGTACCACCCATACCCCTACAGCCCCATTACATGATGGATACAAGGCGTACACATGCCACGGATGTAGGTGTACGGCTTGGTGCAGCACATCAGCTGTATATTGGGGGTGGTGTATGCCCAGGACAGCAGTGTACCACAGCAAGGGCGCAAGTGGGTGGGTGAGTGGGTGCAGAGGAATACCAGCAGTGGACAGGGACATGCGGGTGGGCGCAGAGGAATATCAGCAGTGGACACAGACATGGGGTGGGTGCAGAGGAATACCAGCAGTGGACAGGGACGTGTGAGGGGTGGGTGCCCATCACTCCCAGCAGTGGACAGAGACATGGGGGTGGGTGCAGAGGAATACCAGCGGTGGACACAGACATGGGGGTGGGTTCAGAGGAATACCAGCAGTGGACAGGGACATGTGAGGGGTGGGTGCCCATCACTCCCAGAAGTGGACAGAGATATGGGAGTGAGTGCAGAGGAATACCAGCAGTGGACACAGACATGGGGGTGGGTGCAGAGGACTCCCAGCAGTGGACAGAGACATGGGGGTGGGTGCATCTCAACTCCAGCAGTGGACAGAGACATGGGGGTGGGTGCAGAGGAATACCAGCAGTGGACACAGACATGGGGGTGGGTGCAGAGGAATACCAGCAGTGGACAGGGACATGTGAGGGGTGGGTGCCCATCACTCCCAGCAGTGGACACAGACATGGGAGTGGGTGCAGAGGACTCCCAGCAGTGGACAGAGACATGGGGGTGGGTGTATATCAACTCCAGCAGTGGACAGAGACATGGGGGTGGGTGCAAAGGACTCCCAGCAGTGGACAGAGATATGGGGGTGGGTGCAGAGGACTCCCAGAAGTGGACAAAGACATGGGGGTGGGTGCAGAGGACTCCCAGCAGTGGACAGAGACATGGGGGTGGGTGCATATCAATACCAGCAGTGGACAGAGACATGGGGGTGGGTGCAGAGGACTCCCAGCAGTGGACAGAGACATCGGGGTGGGTGCAGAGAACTCCCAGCAGTGGACAGAGACATGGGGGTGGGTTCAGAGAAATACCAGCAGTGGACAGGGACATGTGAGGGGTGGGTGCCCATCACTCCCAGCAGTGGACAGAGATATGGGAGTGAGTGCAGAGGAATACCAGCAGTGGACACAGACATGGGGGTGGGTGCAGAGGACTCCCAGCAGTGGACAGAGACATGGGGGTGGGTGCATATCAACTCCAGCAGTGGACAGAGACATGGGGGTGGGTGCAGAGGAATACCAACAGTGGACACAGACATGGGGGTGGGTGCAGAGGAATACCAGCAGTGGATAGGGACATGTGAGGGGTGGGTGCCCATCACTCCCAGCAGTGGACAGAGACATGGGGTGGGTGCAGAGGAATACCAGCAGTGGACACAGACATGGGAGTGGGTGCAGAGGACTCCCAGCAGTGGACAGAGACATGGGGGTGGGTGCATATCAACTCCAGCAGTAGACAGAGACATGGGGGTGGGTTCAAAGGACTCCCAGCAGTGGAGAGAGACATGGGGGTGGGTGCAGAGGACTCCCAGAAGTGGACAGAGACATGGTGGTGGGTGCAGAGGACTCCCAGCAGTGGACAGAGACATTGGGGTGGGTGCAGAGGACTCCCAGCAGTGGACGGAGACATGGAGGTGGGTGCAAAGGACTCCCAGCAGTGGAAAGAGACATGGGGGTGGGTGCAGAGGACTTCCAGCAGTGGACAGAGACATGGGGGTGGGTGCAGAGGACTCCCAGCAGTGGACGGAGACATGGAGGTGGGTGCAGAGGACTCCCAACAGTTGACAGATACATGGGGGTGGTTGCATATCAACACCAGCAGTTGACAGAGACATGGGGGTGGGTGCATATCAACACTAGCAGTGGCCAGAGACATGTGTGTGGGTGCAGAGGACTCCCAGTAGTGGACAGAGACATGGGGGTGGGTGCAGAGGACTCCCAGCAGTGGACAGAGACATGGGGGTGGGTGCAGAGGACTCCCAGAAGTGGGCACAGACATGGGGGTGGGTGCAGAGGAATACCAGCAGTGGACAGGGACATGTGAGGGGTAGGTGCCCATCACTCCCAGCAGTGGACAGAGTCATGGGGGTGGGTGCTGAGGGATACCAGCAGTGGACACAGACATGGGGGTGGGTGCAGAGGAATCCCAGCAGTGGACAGGGACATGTGAGGGGTGGGTGCCCATCACTCCCAGCAGTGGACAGAGACATGGGGGTGGGTGCAGAGGAATACCAGCAGTGGACACAGACATGGGGGTGGGTGCAGAGGACTCCCATCAGTGGACAGAGACATGGGGGTGGGTGCAGATCAACTCCAGCAGTGGACAGAGACATGGGGGTGGGTGCAGAGGAATACCAGCAGTGGACACAGACATGGGGGTGGGTGCAGAGGAATACCAGCAGTGGACAGGGACATGTGAGGGGTGGGTGCCCATCACTCCCAGCAGTGGACAGAGACATGGGGGTTGGTGCAGAGGAATACCAGCAGTGGACACAGACATGGGGGTGGGTGCAGAGGACTCCCTGCAGTGGACAGAGACATGGTGGTGAGTGCATATCAACTCCAGCAGTGGACAGAGACATGGGGGTGGGTGCAGAGGACTCCCAGCAGTGGACAGAGACATGGGGGTGGGTGCAGAGGACTCCCAGCAGTGGACAGAGACATGGGGGTGGGTGCATATCAACTCCAGCAGTGGACAGACACATGGGGGTGGGTGCAGAGGACTCCCAGCTGTGGACAGAGACATGGGGGTGGGTGCAGAGGACTCCCAGAAGTGGACAGAGACATGGGGGTGGGTGCAGAGGACTCCCAGCAGTGGACAGAGACATGGGGTGGGTGCATATCAACACCAGCAGTGGACAGAGACATGGGGGTGGGTGCAGAGGACTCCCAGCAGTGGACAGATACATGGGGGTGGGTGCAGAGGACTCACAGCAGTGGACAGAGACATGGGGGTGGGTGCAGAGGACTCCCAGCAGTGGACAGAGACATGGGGGTGGGTGCAGAGGACTCCCAACAGTGGACAGAGATATGGGGGTGGGTGCATATCAACACCAGCAGTGGACAGAGACATGGGGTGGGTGCATATCAACACCAGCAGTGGACAGAGACATGGGGGTGGGTTCAGAGGACTCCCAGCAGTGGACAGAAACACGGGGGTGGGTGCAGAGGACTTCCAGCAGTGGACAGAGACATGGGGGTGGGTGCAGAGGACTCCCGGAAGTGGACAGAGACATGGGGGTGGGTGCAAACGACTCCCAGCAGTGGACAGAGACATGGGGGTGGGTGCAGAGGACTCCCAGAATTGGACAGAGACATGGGGGTGGGTGCAGAGGACTCCCAGCAGTGGACAGAGACATGGGGGTGGGTGCAGAGGACTCCCAGCAGTGGACAGACATATATGAGTGGGTGCAGAGGACTCCCAGCAGTGGACAGAGACATGGGGGGTGTACATCATTATCAGATGACCACAACTCCATGGGTGTATGTACGCATCCCTAACTTTGGACAATGATGATAGTACCATAACAACACATCACTGACAGCAGTGTCCCACTCCCAGGAGGATGGATGTCTTTCCCCCACTGCATGACACACCACATGTGGGTGTGAGTACAAATAACACATGCATACCCACCCCTGGCAGATGCAGCACAATACACACACTGAGATCATGCCACAAGACTGTATAGTCATGTCACTGCCTACTAAACTAAGAGAGCCAAAGAGAACACACACTGTCACGCACATCCCAGGACTGATAGGAATGTTCAGGTGCTGGGCCAGCCACCAAGATGTTGTCTGTCATGGAAGGAATAGGGTGGAGTTCCCACAGATACAATGCCCACAATTGTGAGTCAGGTGTTCAAATACCCAGCAGAACAAGTACCATATGTGTGCTAGGCTGGGATTACACACATGCATTGTGCAGAAAAGGGACAATTTCTCCATGAAGGCATGGCAAAATACTCTATACACAAGTACAGTGAGTACCAAGGATGGCACAGACGATAGAGCCGGAGACATTGCTGAGCAGGCATGGCCAGAGTTGAAGGGATCCATCACCAACAAAGGAAATGTAGATACAGGTCAACACAACAATTGTGCAACTCTCTGCAGGGAAGATGTCAGGTGCCACAGAGGAAGGAACACTCCTTGGCACAATGTCTCCAAACACAAAGAGCATACACAACAAAGAATCTTTGCAGAGACCTTGTGATGGCACGCAGATACCAGGTTCCACCCCATGAGCAGCAGACTACAAAATTTCCCTGAAACATAACACATGCCCACAACCCCAACTCCTGTAGCATCAGCATCAGCATCAGCATCAATACCTGAAATGCAAGACTGTTCTAATGAAAATAGAAAATGCTTCATTCAGCATGAAAATAATAATGTGTAAACAAGACTATTCACAAAGGCCAATGGCCAGTCCATATCATCAGTCCTTGGGGGGGGACACATGGCCATGCGTCTCCCCTAGCTTGTCTGCACATCAGAAGACTCTGTGTCGTCGACTGGGGGGGCATCATGTGGGGAAGGACCAGGCACCGCAGGGACAGGAGGGGGAAGGGTAGGTGTGGTGGGTGCAGGAATGGACGACTCCACCACAGGGGGTGGGGCAGCGCCACTGGTGGAGGTGCGCTCAGCGCTGCACACTTCTGCCAGTTCTTTAAGCGTCTCCCTTGCACCCGGAGAAACAACAGGCCCCAAGGAGGGGGGGGTCTGAGGGATGGGTTGCAGCGCTACTGGGGGAGGTGGTGGACAGGCTGGGGGACTTAACTCCCCTTCCCATGGGGTGCCTTGACCGTTTCCGGACAGGTGAACTAGTGGGGCTGAGGCCCAGCCCAGCAAAGTAGGCCTCCTTCTCCGAATCTGGGGCAGGGGAGACATCGGAGGGACTGGGGAGTGAGTCATGTGGATGAGGACTGTGGCTGCATGCCTGCCTGTGTGCCCCAGACCCAGTGGGTGTGCCTGCTTCCCCCTGAGTGTGCGTGTCAGAAGGTGTGCACTTGCCCTTACGTGCTGCTTGTGTCTGGTGGGGTGCGTGTGTGTGGATGTCTTGGTGTGCTTGGGACAGGCATGGGTGTGGGACTTGTGGATGGGGCAGGGGTAGGGGGGGACGCAGCACTGCAGGTGACTCACTACTGCCGTCAGTGACGAGTCCAGGGACTTCAGCAACATCCGTTGGTCAGACATCGCTGATGACATGCCCTCCATGTACGACACCATCTGGGTCAGCAGTCTGGTGTGGCCAATAGTGGACAGTCAGGATCGATGTCTGCCCAACTTGCAACTGCCACTGAATGTCCACAGACTCGGCAGTGAGGGCGGCAGGGGGGACAGGGGCAGGAGGTGCGGTGCCTGGCACGAAAGAGACACGGTGTGGCCTAGCACGGACAGAAGGGACCCGAGCAAGTGGGAGGGCGGTGATGGGAATGGAGGGAGCGGGTACGGATGGAGTGCTGCTGCCAGCTGTTGGAGCAGCCTCCGCCCCCTCAGGGAGTTCAGCCTTGTACCCGTCAGCCTCGTAGTCAGTGTTGGTACTGGGCAGGTCCTCCGCCTCACTCCCCTCGCCCTCGGTGCCACTTGAGTCCGCCGACTCCTCAGCAGTGGTGGCACCACTGCTCAATCCCTCCTCCACGTCCGTGCCGGTGTCTCCCTCGGTGTCCTCAGATGATGCTGTGGGCAAGGTGAAGAAACAGGAAAAAATCAGTCACCTGTATACATCTGACACATGAGTCCAAACAAAATAGGCAACAGTGCATATCAGGAAAGGCATCATGAGTAACATCTAGAATACTCCCCACATATGTAAGCCCTGCACTCCCCAGTTGGTTGACCCACCATGCCACTTGGAAACAATGAAAATTAGGACACAACAGCAAATAACTTGAAATCACGAGATCATGAGAAGCTAGTGTCTGGGATCAGTTGAGCACAGCAAGACTATGAAGGCATGCCACCTCTTGTTCACTGTGAACCAAACAGTATTGTCGCACCCAAGGCCAAATACCACATGCCAATGCAGAAGGTGTCCCCACACTCAGAGACCTGTGAGTACTTTTGAAACCCCAAAGAAATACATTGTGACTCCTGGAGAGTCACAACCCTTTACACAATGGACATGTCTAGAATGTGTGAATGTGGCACTCTGTGAACACAACACACATGTGTCTGTATAGCAGAAGTCACACAAGGAGGTGCACACCAAACTACATGTAAACAGTCATTGTCTGAGCTGCCAGACTCATTCAAATCAGCCACTGTTAGGCAGAAATGGCGTATCAGTAAGTACATATACATGGCACCACGGTGGTCTGGATGACTTGACACTCGTAAGTTGGTATCAGCAACAACCAAGGACTAACCCAAATGCTACCACACTGTGGGAACATGTATATGTATGAACTACAAACAAGTTTTGTTCAAACTGTGCCTTACTTTAAAATGTGCCAGCGTGTCCCTGGAAAGTGTAAAGGTGGTGTCTTGTGCACTTCCTTGGGAGACATCTGTCATGCAGGCACATCATTGTCCTTCACAACAAAACAACAAGGTCAAGCATATGAAACATTGAGACATGTTGACAGGTGTAGTGAGTGCCAATGGACATTTTCTCTGAGTAACAACTTGAATAATGTCATTTGTCACATGGCTATCCGTCACCTGATCACACAGTTGACTACACATATGACCTACTGACTGTCATCTGGAGTGGCACACATGTCCACACCCAGGACAATGCATAAGCTAATGGGCTTGCAATTGTTTAGCAAAAAAGCCTAGCTGTACTGTGGGTTCCCCCTCATGGCAAGCCATAATGTACCCACAGATGTCAGCACACAAAGTCACAACTGAGTAGCATCTGAACCACACACAGGTGCCAAAAATGTACAAGCAGGATACATGATTGTCAAAAACTGACACAGGCTATGAAGCACGAACATTAAGCACTGGCAAACATCACGGGGGCACTGCACGATGACTTTCTGTACTGCAAATCATCACACACAAGTCAGAACTGGCAATGAAACATCAGGGTTGAACATGTACGCCCCTCCCGCACACACCCACCTATACCTGAGTCAATGTGACTGATACCGATCAAGAAGTGACACCTCTTATTCAGGGTTACAATAACTGTGCTTGAAAACTAGCTTCATTAACACGACATCACCTTGTAGGGCTGCCAAAACATATTGGTCACAAACAAACATCAACAGATTGTTGTGAATAGCCACACAGGTACTGCCCAGTGTGAGTATGCACAAGCAAACTGGTGTATCCCTGTCCAGTGGACAAATGTATCACACATGTGAAAAATACTACCTAGGCCAGGGAACAATGCCACAGAGGCAGAGCCATGCTGAACCCACAGTGAATGTGCACAGTGTTGGATGACACACATGAGTAGGAGGGCAGGCTGTGTCAGGGGACTGTAGTGGGCACACTGCTCCATGGTCCTGGAATGAGCTGACTGTAACAGGAGCAACCGTCCCGGCACTATGCATATATCCCACTCATGCACATCATGTCTGAGGCCACAACATTGGTAATGCATGCTGCAAGTCTGTTCATTTGAAACCTCACACTCCTATGTTGAGACTCAGCATCAGTGCCAACAATTATGCACCCCCAAATTACTGAACAGGACAGGGCACAGGCAGACCACCCCCACACATGATGCTGAAAGCAGTGTGCACCTTGATTAACTGGCAGCCTAGATGACCATGTGCAATAGTGATAACACACAGACCAGGTAACACATGTCAAGGAGGGGAAGGGAGGAAGAACAGCACAGGTTGACTTGGGGGAACAGGATATGCACTGCACATATATACCCTGGCAGTGTATCCAGGCGACTGAGCAGCTACAAAAGCTGGCGACACACAACAAACACACATGTACCTACCCCCTTCCTGCTGCTGTAACTCCTGTATCAGCCAATCCAGGTCAGGGAAGACCACCGCCAGGACACGCTTCATCTGGTGGGTCAGGCGCCGGCACCCGCCATGCTTGCGAGGAACCTCCTCCTTCAGCATGACCCAGGCGATCCTCCGGGTCCAGCACCGGATGTCCTGCCATCTCTTCCTCACTTGTGGCAGGCGCCGACTGCGACCCTCCACCGATTGCACGGCCTTGACGGCATCCTTCCAGATCTTCCCCTTGTGGTAGGCGGTTACCTGTGTGGATGACAAAGTGGGACAACATCACTACACCTGCACCTTGTCACAGAGACACACATTTGAACATCTTAGATTTGTTGAACAGGGCATAGTGTGCTGGCAAGTAATAGCACCTTAGTCATAGGGACTTTTTTCACTGTGGATGCACCAATGCACTACATGGCATAGTAAGTACACAGGTGACATGAGGGGTGCGAAACAATCCCTGATCATGGCACACACTGGGCATCCCAAGCAACACAAGGCTGATGGACAGCACCACAAAGCAGTCACATGCCCCAGGCCACTGACGAAACCTCAGCAGAGTACACAGACACTCACAGGCACACATCAATCACCTGCCATTGACAACAGCGGATGCAAACCTCACTCTGCACATGTGCCACTTGCCAGGGGGGGGGGGTCACAGGTGTGGGGCTAGCTCAGCAAGTCAGACACACAGCATGGCTTACTTCTCACATCAGATGGATTGAGCAGTTGCCTCCTCCATGCAGCTGTGGTGCAACACTCCACATAGACACTCACCCACATGACAAGAAACATTCACACACATCAATGTCCAGGGGGTGTACACATCATTTGGACACTCTCACCACTCTCACCACAGCTCCACTCAACTCTCACACACATCTGTGGGTGCAGTCACCTGTCACACCGGGGTAACCACTGAATCACCGCAGGACAATAGAACAAGAATGCCCAAGAGGATTAGGCTGGCTGAATGTGCCATGCACTATGCAGTGAATGTCACAGTAAGCACAATGCAAGTGAGGAGTGCACACATGAACTACATCAAGCCCTGCATGGGAGACATAAGCCATCCACCCCCCCCCGGGACCCACTCCAACCAAAATTGTATGTATGTCATACCTGGACACAATAAAAGGAAAAGAAGGGAGGTTCTGGAAAACCAGAGCCTGTGTGAATCACAGCTAGGACCTAAGGTCTCAATATTCGTAAAGCTAAGTTTTTTTTCAAATATAAATTAACAAGAAACGCGAACTAAACATGATTTAGTATTCAAAAATCAGAAACAACATGATTGTTTGGAAACAAAAGTATATTGTTCGTGTTTTATAAATCAAGATATTTGGTATGCATTCGAAGTTTCACATCACTTGTATCAATGCATTACTATTCAAACTAAAGAAAACATACAATGTTAAAAATCCCAATGCATTTCGGGTAATGCCTACCCTTCGTCAGGGGATAAATGCGTACAACACTAGCAATAAACAATTTAAAGACTTTCTTGTGTTGTGTTCTTCTTGACCTCCATACGGAACTACAACAAAAAGCACATGTGTGCTGTTAAACATGTTTGTAAAGGCAATGAAATGTTATAGAATTTGCACTCGAAATAAAGGCAATTAGGGGAAAACAGGAAAACCCGTAAAACGATTCCCATGCGGTGATGTGGTTCAAAGAAAAAATGAGGTATCACCCAAAGTGAGGACGTGAAAATATATTGCAAGCTTACCGAAAAAAACGGCGTTACCAAGTGTTGGAAAAAGGTCTCTGGGCAATAATGGACTAACCGTCTGCAAAAGGTTATATATAGTTAGAAAGGCAGGTGGCGTTAGCCGTGATGTGTTACAAAAGATCAGAGTCCGAGTGTTATGTATGTTACTGACTCACCCTCTTCAATTGTTTGATGTCGAAAGCGGCGGACGCTGCTCCGAAAATGATCAAAATGCCGTGTCTGTAAAAAAAGGCGACCAGAGAGATTACTCTCGGTTGCTGTGACAATAAAGGTGCAGCGGTTTCAATAGTGCTGTTCCGCGAATTAGCGGAACAAACCTTACCTGTTGTATTTGTTCGTGTATGTTGAAAAAAGCCTCCAAAACTACTCCCGTTCAGCTTTGGCGCGTGCGTATCTACTGAAACATAGGGGTTTAAAAAGTGAAGAGGGTCTAGGGCAATGGTAATGAAAAGAGGACTGCGGAATGAGTAAAAACAGACGTGGTCAATGGAGTGTGTTGAAAAAAGAAGAAACTGGTGAAACCACCATGTGTAAATTCAAAATGTGATAAATAATACTCAAAGGAGAAACTTCAAGTTTTCCAATGCGTATAGAAAGTAAGAGTTTATATGAACAAAATATACGAACAAAATATACAAAAAGAAGGTGGATGAGAACCTTCGCGATATTCAAAAAACATGGATAAAACTTAATTGCGAGTGCAAATCCTTTACAGATGTACAATATGTTAGAGCCTAAACAAAGCATAATAATTCATAATGATCATTCAGACCATCCGGACACACTGTTCCTAAGAATTTTATCCAATGTGTTTCCCTACGGGCAAGAACATTATTCATGTCTGAGTCAGTGTGTACATGAAGACGTTCTAAGATTGTGAAACGTAGTTGTGGAATAGTGTGAGAAGTGTTCACCCAATGTGTTACCAGGGAGGATGTCAAATTACTGTTACGGATCCTACTCTTATGTTCTATAATCCTCGTTTTGATTTTTCTGCTTGTTTTCCCTACATATACAAGGCCGCACGGGCACTTGATGGCATAGATGACCCATTCTGAATTGCAATCTGAAGTGTGCTGAAGTTTAATGCCTTTGCCTGTGTGAGGATGTGTAAACACATTTCCTGTGATTACATTACCGCATTGTCCGCAATTATAGCATTTTCTCATACCAAGATTCTTGGATATTGTGGGACAAGTGTGACTTTTGAGAAGATCCCTCAAGTTCTTTGGTCTGGTATGTGCAAAAAGAGGCGGATCCTTAAACAAATCTCGAAAATCAGGTTCCTGATCAATTATATCCCAACGTTTACGGATAATTGACTTGATCTGTGTGGCTTGAGTGGAATGTTTTAGTACAAAAACATCTCGTTTAGAAGAATTTTTAGGAGTAGTCTGAAGCAGATCTCCTCGATTTTTTTGGTCAACCTGATTCTTTGCTTCCTTAAGAATGTCCTCTGGATATCCTCTCATTTTATATCTCTCAAGTTGTTGTGTGATGTCAATATCACACTGCTGTGGGTCCGAAGTGATTCTTTTGATCCTGGTGAGCTGAGATACAGGTAAGTGCTTCTTCAGAGAGTACGGATGTGCACTCGAAAAGTGAAGTGCGTTGTTTACATCTGTAGGTTTTCTGTACACCATTGTTGATAGGCCATGTGTAGATTTTCGTATCTCTATGTCGAGAAAATGAATTTTCTCCAATTGGATATCATGGGTAAACTTGATCCTCGGGTTGCATTGGTTTAATTCATCAATACATTGTTCCAGAACTGTCTTGGATCCTTTCCATATGATGAGGATATCATCAATATATCTTAAAAAAAGAGATAGGTTGGATTGCCATACTGGGTTTTGCAGAATGTGTTGATGTTCAAAGTGAGCCATAAAGGTATTGGCGTACGCCGGCGCTCCTGGAAAACCCATGGATGTTCCAGTAATTTGTAGATAATATTTGTCCATCCACGAAAAGTGAATGGACAAATGGAAGAACATGAATAATGTTCTTGCCCGTAGGGAAACACATTGGATAAAATTCTTAGGAACAGTGTGTCCGGATGGTCTGAATGATCATTATGAATTATTATGCTTTGTTTAGGCTCTAACATATTGTACATCTGTAAAGGATTTGCACTCGCAATTAAGTTTTATCCATGTTTTTTGAATATCGCGAAGGTTCTCATCCACCTTCTTTTTGTATATTTTGTTCGTATATTTTGTTCATATAAACTCTTACTTTCTATACGCATTGGAAAACTTGAAGTTTCTCCTTTGAGTATTATTTATCACATTTTGAATTTACACATGGTGGTTTCACCAGTTTCTTCTTTTTTCAACACACTCCATTGACCACGTCTGTTTTTACTCATTCCGCAGTCCTCTTTTCATTACCATTGCCCTAGACCCTCTTCACTTTTTAAACCCCTATGTTTCAGTAGATACGCACGCGCCAAAGCTGAACGGGAGTAGTTTTGGAGGCTTTTTTCAACATACACGAACAAATACAACAGGTAAGGTTTGTTCCGCTAATTCGCGGAACAGCACTATTGAAACCGCTGCACCTTTATTGTCACAGCAACCGAGAGTAATCTCTCTGGTCGCCTTTTTTTACAGACACGGCATTTTGATCATTTTCGGAGCAGCGTCCGCCGCTTTCGACATCAAACAATTGAAGAGGGTGAGTCAGTAACATACATAACACTCGGACTCTGATCTTTTGTAACACATCACGGCTAACGCCACCTGCCTTTCTAACTATATATAACCTTTTGCAGACGGTTAGTCCATTATTGCCCAGAGACCTTTTTCCAACACTTGGTAACGCCGTTTTTTTCGGTAAGCTTGCAATATATTTTCACGTCCTCACTTTGGGTGATACCTCATTTTTTCTTTGAACCACATCACCGCATGGGAATCGTTTTACGGGTTTTCCTGTTTTCCCCTAATTGCCTTTATTTCGAGTGCAAATTCTATAACATTTCATTGCCTTTACAAACATGTTTAACAGCACACATGTGCTTTTTGTTGTAGTTCCGTATGGAGGTCAAGAAGAACACAACACAAGAAAGTCTTTAAATTGTTTATTGCTAGTGTTGTACGCATTTATCCCCTGACGAAGGGTAGGCATTACCCGAAATGCATTGGGATTTTTAACATTGTATGTTTTCTTTAGTTTGAATAGTAATGCATTGATACAAGTGATGTGAAACTTCGAATGCATACCAAATATCTTGATTTATAAAACACGAACAATATACTTTTGTTTCCAAACAATCATGTTGTTTCTGATTTTTGAATACTAAATCATGTTTAGTTCGCGTTTCTTGTTAATTTATATTTGAAAAAAAACTTAGCTTTACGAATATTGAGACCTTAGGTCCTAGCTGTGATTCACACAGGCTCTGGTTTTCCAGAACCTCCCTTCTTTTCATGTTATACCCTGGGATGTAGACTCACACCCCTGCAATGTGAAAGCACGCTAAAAACACTATAAAACAGTTACACAATACTCACATGCTCGAATAGATTACAGGTGTGCAGACTCACTCTACCACTGTAGAATACCTGGACACAATGCCAGAAGTGACAGACACAAAAAAGGTGCACAGGCAAAGGTAGTGGAGTCAGCACTCACCTGCTCCCCTGGTCGACCATACAGCATGGGGTACTGTGGGAGGATCACATCCAGCAGGGCCTCATTCTCCTCCTGGGTGAAAGGCTGGGCCCTCTCCACAGTCCTTGACATGGTGCCAGAGGGAGACAATACAGCAGCAGTGGTATCGACTGACATGTTGTACAGGCAAGTGCCCTCCCATGGGTTCTACCTGCCTTATATCTGCCTTGCTGGCCTATTTCATTTACAGGATTACAGAGTGATTGGTCAGACTCATGTGCATCCTACGTTTCCTCCAAACCCTTTAAACATACACCAGTGACAGCCTTAGCATCTTTCGAATTTGCAGCATCATGTCAAGTCAACAACCACTTTGCAACAATGCATAATGTGGCTAACTGCTTTTTCCAGACCACATGATGTTAAATTTTGAACTTGAAACTCGGTATCCATGACAACCAGCATGCATTTAGGCCAGTGGTTCCCAAACTTTTTTGACCCATGGCTCCCTTAACCTAATTGGCAGTTGGCCGTGGCTCCCCAACATTTTTTTGCGGGTGGGCGGGTGGGGGGGGGATGTAAGCCCGGCCTCGGGAGTACTTCCTGTTGTCTTCCTTAATTTAATTGGGATGCAATGAAGGTAGTATAATCATATTTGTAAGAAAATACGAAGATAACAGCTGTTTAATAAAACTTTGTTAAGTGTGAAACGATACAAGATTAATAGCCAAATATGTTTCCATGCAACTTTTATTAACCACACAACAATAGTTCACAAATTTCTATATAATAAAATATCTTTTCAATGAACAGGTAAAACAGAGTCCGAAATTTACCTTACAAATCCTAGTGAGATGGATGTGCTTGTTTTTCCTTACATAACTCCTGAAATCTTGGAGTTATTTTTGAGATCGCAACACGCATTTCTTTTTCAAGGTTAATTTTTGCCCTATATTTAGACTTTATCACTGCAACTGCTGAAAAAACTGCTTCACAAAGGTACGAAGTAGCAAAAGGGATCAAAACATGCAGGGCTCTCTTGCTAATCATTGGATATCCATCTCCAGCTTGGCACCAGAACTCAAGCAGTGACTGAGACTGGAACCTTACTTTCAATGTTGAGTCACTTGACACATCAATAAACTGTTCTGCTTCCTCATTGTTGAAATGCTGAGGTATCTCAGCGTTGAAGGGGTCTCTCACCCATTTTATTGGCTCCACTTCATCCTCTGGAAAATATTTATCAAGGTAAAAACGCAGTTGAGACAAATACAGAACAAAAACTGTCCTCAGTTCCTCCTTTAACGCCATCTCATTCTCCTGCAGGAACTGGTGCAATGAAGGAAAACATTTATAGTCACCTTTGCTTACAATGCTTTTCCAAAGGATCACTTTCTTCTTAAAGCCTGAACCTTTGTCTGACACTTGCAAGATGTTGGTATTATTGCCTTGCAAGGACTTGTTCAGTGCATTCAGTTTTTCAAATAGATCAGAAAGAAAAGCCATTTGTATTAGAAAGTCTGCATCAATAAACTTGTCAGCAAAACAATGTTCATCACCATGTAGATATGAGTATATTTCATTCCTCAGTTCATACACCCTAAGCAGGGAGTTACCTAGAGACAGCCACCGAGAACTGCTGTAGAACAAGAGACATGAGTGTTCCGCACCTATGTCCTCACACAGTTTAGCAAAAAATCTTGCTTTCAATGGTCTTGTTTTAATATAATTTACCACTTTGATGACAATTTTCAGAATACCATGCAGTTCTTCACTGAGGTTTCCTGCTGCCAGTGCTTCTCTGTGAATTATGCAGTGTGTCCAAACAGCATTAGGAGCTTTAGATCGTATGCGAGCTTGAAGTCCTTGGTAGCATCCTGCCATTGAACGGCCCCCATCTGTACAAACTCCAACACATCTCTCCCAGTCAATTTGATTCTGTTGCATGAAATCATCCACAACCGCATACAAGTCTTGACCTGTGGTTCCACCTTTGATTTCTTTACAGAACAACAAATCCTCAACAATTTGTTTTTCGTATAGAAACCTGACATAGCAAATAAGATGGGTGTCTTTGTGGTTGTCTGTTGCCTCATCCAACTGGAGTGCAACGTCTTTGCCTCTTAGATTACAGATGAGCTGTTCGTTAATATCTTCAGCCATATCATTTATCCTCCGGCTGATAGTATTATTAGAAAGAGGCACTTTCAGCAGCTGTTTACCCGCATCTTCGCCGATCATGATTGTTACCATCTCAACAGCAGCAGGCAAAATCAGCTCTTCTGCAAATTGTGTGGGGTTTTTTACTCTGTGCAACTAGATAGGCCACTTTATATGAAGACAGGAGGGCATTACTATTAGTTTTGGTTTGTTTTGAGAAAGTGGACTTTTGTAGTTTGGCTTCTGCAACTTCTCTTACAAAAAAATCCCTTGGCTTTCCGACCACATTTGGGTGAAGACTTTCAAGATGCCGCTTAAGTTTACTTGGAAGCATGGATTCCTGAGCCAAAACTTTTAAACAGATTGCACATTGAGGACGTTCCTCGTTATTAACCTGAACACACGTGAAACCATAATCCAAATACCTGTCATCGTACTTTCTGTACTTGGCCTTTCGTTTCCCGTCCTCTTTTTTGTCAGAAGAACCTGCAGAAGAACCTGCAACTTCACTTTGCTCAGATGAACTTGGCATTAGAAATCTCTTCATTGTCAATCAGAAAGATGGGAATCAGTTCCTCTCGTCTTTCTATCTGTAAAGTCCCTGGTTGTCGATTCTTTTCCTTTGCTGAAGTATTTCCAGGTTTCTTCCAGGTCTCCTTCACAGTCTCCACGGAATAATAAGCCTGAAGTACAAAACATCCAGGTAAGACAAGTATAAGTAGAACTAAAGTTATTCTCTGCCTAATGATGGATCTATTATTTCTGTTAGTTTGCAATAGTAGCCCATGATGATGGTGACCATTTGGACTTATTATTCTTATTGGTACCCCGCACAGACAGAAAGAGCATTCAGTTTTCTAATGAAGTCTAAGGTCAAATAAAATGGCAAATTGTAAGTTTGCTGCAATTTAGCCCAGCGGTTGGAACCAACAATAGAAAACATGAGCAGCTCTGACTTAGAACCATTTTGCAGGCTCAAAAATGTATACATCAGTACGCGGGTATAAATAAAACAGCGCTGGATTCCTGGGTGGTCCGGCTTTAGAACTGGTGGTGCCCAGTGCGACAATGTTTTTGGGTGCCCCCCCTCCCAATGACCACCTCCGCCACAGATTCCCTCTCTACTACCTTTTAACAGTCTCCATAACCACTCTCTCTCAGATGCATTTAATACATTTTATAGTGTCACTCATAAAAGTGAAGGCAGGGCCGGCTCTAGGGTGGTGCGACTGACAGAGATATTTGTGGGTACTAAAAGCAGAGGTTAGTCTTGCCGATCTTCTGTCCAACCTTCATTTTACACCCGTATCACCAGCATTATTTTTACTGTAAAAACGAGCACGTTACAAATCAAACATAAAATATAAGCCTGATTTTTAACGTGCGCCGTTTTTACAGTAAAAATAATGCTGGTGAAATGCCGATCACAGTTTGGGAACCACGGCCTTAAAAGTGACAAAAGGGACAAAAGGTGAAGGCGGCGAGAGGAAAAGCCAAAGGCACAGAAAGGCAAAACTGAAAAGAGGTGCAAATCGCAAGAGACAGAGGTGTAAAAGAAGGCTAAAAGAGAGAAGCAGATGTGCAGCAGTGTGTCAGAGCACTGTACATAACACACACATTACACAGAGACTATCAATCATAGGTGTGCAAATCAGTGTATAGGACATGTTACATAAAACAAGGGAGAACAAGGGGTGAATTCACATGTCATCCATATTGGTAGGCAGTGTAGTTGAAGGTTACTTGGTCTGGAGAAGCACAAACTCAGAATTTAAAACGTAACACAATGGATTGGGGCTCTCTTTAATGACAACAGATTTGTACACAAGTGAACCATTTGCGCAACATTTGAATAATGAAAATCTGGGGGGAAAACCCATATGTTCTAATCCAGTCTATACCTTGAAGTCTGCCAGCAGTTCTTTGATGACAGTTAGTAGCTCACTGTAAACTGCAACTAACAAAAGGGAATCTCTGACAAACGCAGTAACCCACGGACCCGTTTACGTTACAATCAAGAGACCTCTGCACATTCTCCGGAGCTAAGACACTCAGACATATGGCAACACTGAACCGAAGTTCCCTAAAGCTGTCCTGTACTTTCTGCAGTCAGCTGTTCACATAAACAGGGCCGGCTTTAGCACTGGTGGTGCCCTGTACGTCAATGTTTGTTGGTGCCCCTCATGGGCGCCCCCCACAGATTCCATCACTACCACCCTTTTAGCAGTGCCCCCCTCAAGTCTCCATGACCAGTGTTGAAGCAGGTGATACCCAACATGTGATGGATGAAAACGCAATGGATCACCCCTTAAGATGCAGAGTAAACTCTTCTGGTGGGACATGGCACTTGTAGTGAAGTAGAGGACATGTTTGTTTCCAGATGCACAGAAGAAGAGAGTCTGTCGCGGGGGTGCTTTTTTGTGGCTAAGATAGAGTAGGAAAGGTAAAATCTAGGTATGGCTTTTCTTGTAATGTCTGCATGCCATTAAAAACCAGCTGGCTTCAGTGTCCGAAACGTTGCCTGAAATGTATTCTACATGTACTATTATTTGTATATTATGCGGCTGCTATATGTAAGGAAAAGTAGAGTGCTTGTTTACACAGTTAAATGCCATCACACACAGGCCACTGAGGCAGAAAGGGACATTTACTTGTGATCCAGTGCTATATAAACCCGAAGTCATCTACACCACTTAGAAATTAAGTTAATTTTACGGTACTTGAAACAAACCCAACATAGACAGCAGCCCTTGGGAGTTACTAGGTTAGCTTACAAGACACTTCCACAGACCCACAAGTCAGACGTCTTCTCTGCACTACACTGACTTTGACATAAACACTGCTTGGAGGTATCCCCATGAGATAACCTTCGCCCTCGTGTGCAGGATCTCATGTCATCTAAAACTATTGTTCATCAAGGCACTTGAACCCCACTTGTTCAACAACTCCAGCCTCGGCTGCAAAGTGCCTAGATTTGACTGGATTTGGATGCTGCGCTTCAACCCGGCTTTGCAACCATCACAGCTACCTCAAATACGCTTTACCAAAGTAACTTACTGCTTATTAATTATTAGCCTTATTAACTGGACCTACCCCGACCATATGCCACCTGTCTGTCAATGCTGCCATCAACCCTGAGGCCCCTACTCCCAGCCGCCAGGGCCAAGAACACACGCTTCTCCCGAACACCCCCTTGAAAGAGCCCCCTAACACCTGAAGGCGGCTGTTTAGGTGTTGAGAACCCTGCACTCATCTTGCCCCCCCCATCTCTCGCCAGCCCCCTGTGTGCGCGCGAGAAGTCCCCCAGCTGCTACAGAGCCGCATAGTTGAGTGTCAGGTGAGCAATAAATATGTAAAACAAGAGGGTTAAAGGCGCTTTCTAAGGAGAGGCCCTGCAGGTGCTAGAGGGACAGAGAGGCATAGATTCCTGACGACCACCGGACATCTAGGGGTCCCCGGTCACCCACGCGGACCTTCATTCGGATGTGCAGTTTGTAGAACATCCACAGGGCACGCATAAGAGATTAGCATTAGAATTATTTGATAAAATGTTGCTTTCGTCATAATGATGTTTAATCCAGCTCCCCGCCTTTTTACGCAGAGTACAGGACTGGGCTCTAATTGGCTGGTTTGAAATGCTGCCACGCCGTGTACCCCCGACACCAGTCCTTCAGGTGCATGACAGAGACATAATTCACCTCGTCGGTGATAATCATTCTAACTTACCTTATCTGTCAGATCTTATGTGCGAACGGCAGAAGACGGCCGGCGGTAGAAGACGGCGGGCGGCAGAAGACGGCGGGCGGCAGAAGACGGCAGCAGTATCTCCCCTCTATCGCCAGAGCTGCGTATGGCATGCGTATGCCAGTAATGGAGACTACCTCCGACGCCTGTGAACGCGCGTATACGTACGTACGCACGTATCGCGGCAGTGCGCCTCTAGGAACAGACCATGTCCCCAGTTTTAGCAGGTGACATGGTCTGTTCCTAGAGGCGCACTGCCGCGATACGTGCGTACGTACGTATACGCGCGTTCACAGGCGTCGGAGGTAGTCTCCATTACTGCCACACGCATGCCATACGCAGCTCGGCTCCCTTCACTACGCATGCCATACGCAGCTCGGCTCCCTTTTCAACATTGTGGTCGCGGCGCCCCTGGCTCCTCATTACGGCGCACCGGGGTGCCGCGGCGCACAGTTTGGGAACCACCGATTTAGGCCCTAATACTTGTCCCTCATGTGTCCCCCATTGTAATTCTTAAATCCTCACACAGGTACGGCGCGTTTCACACGTAACCCTGGGGCACCATCACTACAGTGATCCGGGCCGTACTCACGCTTGTATGTGCCATACACGGGTGAGTACGTGCCGTATCACTCGGACCTACGGTACCCCAACTATAGTGATAGGCACGTACTCACGCGTGTACGGCCCCTACACGCGTGAGTACATGCCTATCACTATAGTTGGGGTACCGTAGCCCCTAGTGATACGACCCGTACTCACGCATGAGTACGTGCCGTATCACTCGGATCTACAGTAATACAACTATAGTGATAGGCACGTACTCACGCGTGTACGGCCCGTACACACGTGAGTACGTGCCGTATCACTAGGGCCTACGGTAACACAACTATAGTGATAGGCACATACTCACGCATGTACGGGGCCGTACACGCGGGAGTACGTGCTGTATCACTCGGACCTACGGTACCCCAACTATAGTGATATGCATGTGCTCACTCGTGTACTGCCCGTACACGCGTGAGTACGTGCCTATCACTATAGTTGGGGTACCGTAGGCCCTAGTGATACGGCCCGTACTCACGTGTGTACAGCCCGTACACGCGTGAGTACGTGCCGTATCACTCGGACCTACAGTAACACAATGATAATGATAGGCACGTACTGACGCGTGTACGGGCCATACACGCGTGAGTACGGGCCGTATCACTAGGGCCTACGGTAACACAACTATGGTGATAGGCACGTACTCACGCGTGTACGGGCCGTACACGTGTGAGTACGTGCCGTATCACTCGGACCTACAGTAACACAACTATAGTGATAGGCACGTACTCACGTGTGTACGGCCCGTACACGCGTGAGTACGTGCCGTATCACTAGGGCCTATAGTAACACAACTATAGTGATAGGCACGTACTCACGCATGTATGGGCCGTACACGCGTGAGTACGTGCCGTATCACTAGATCCTACGGTACCCCAACTATAGTGATAGGCACGTACTCACGCGTGTACAGGCCATACACACGCCCTCAGAGCGTGTGTACTGCGTTTCACAGCTTACACTGGTCATAGGAGGCGCACACGAAAGGAATGGAGGTGTCAGACTCGCACAAGGCTGGACATCAAGTCATTGTCAGTGCAGTCCTTCATGTGCAGGGCCTAGGTGTGTCAGGCAGTGATGTGGCACATGTCTCATCATGTTGTGGCACAATAGATGTGTGATGAGCTGTTTACACATGTCATGTGTGATGGGGCACTACGTGGCACACTTCCCCTTCACACTTTGCACATGTGTGCATTAGGGGTGGGCGGAATTTGCGGAATTAACCTTCGCAAATTATCGCGAGAATGTTTAAAATTATCGCAAACAAGCAGAAATATCGCAAAGATGCGGAAGTTTTTTTCCGGCATGTTCGCGAGATTTTCTGCATGGTTGCGGGTCGCCAACTTACCCATGTGGTTGCTTGCGGGCGCGGCCATCTTGTTTTGAGTTGTTCTCGCGGTGCATGATCGCGAGAAGAAAGACGTGATCGCGCGACGCATGACGTCACTGCGGGCGCGAACTGTCGCGAGACAGCGCAAATGGCTAAAAACAATACAACATCTCATGGAGAACGCGACCGGATCAAGAAAACTTGTCGGCGAACGCAGGGATTCAGGTAAGGCGATCGCGCGCGCGCGAGAATGTATCATTTTACAGCGCGAGCAAGAAACAAATTATCGCCAAGCTGCGGAAACCGGAATTTTTGACATTTTCGCGCTCTCCGCGGAACGCAAAAATGTCAAATTATCGCAATTTCCGCGAACGGAACGAAATTTTTGCCCAGGCCTAGTGTGCATGTAGGACACACGTGTCAAGCACTGCATCACTGGTATGGCACAGTCACCAACACCCGCAACTGTCCCCTGATGCCAGGTACATGGATAATTACACCTGACATGTGACTACCAGCGTGCCACAATGTGACTATGTCATGTGTGTGTCATGTGTTCCCATGAGCTTGCCATTGGTGTTCCGTTAACTCCATCTGCTGTTGCAGCATCCAACATGTGTCTGTGTGCATATGTGCATGACACACATATACGTACACCATGCCACATGTGGACTCACACGTTACATGTGTCATGATGGTTCAAAGATGACTTCCTGACATGAGGCAATATCTGCATTGTCTCAATGTCTGTGTCATCAGTTTTTTACATGTACCCCTTCATGGAAATGTGTGTTATCTGTCCTTTTTCAGATGACATGTGACCTGTGCGGCTAGACTCCCGCCAGCTGTCTGTATGAGATAACATCCTTCAAATGCTGATATGTGGATGTCTGTCACTCATGTAATGTGTCTGGCTGGTTACTTACACTGGCCCACAGCTATTTTAATGGCATGTCACGACCAACATTGCCATGCAACTATTGTGGCTGGCTCTTCGTAGGAGTATCACCTGGCTGGCCTACGTGTCCTGGATGTATTGCACAGACCAGACTCTGTATTAAGCAGATGTGTATTTGCTGTTGAACATGTGCTCACCTCAGTGACATTGGTGTGGTAATGTACTCACTCTTCGTTATTCCTTCCAAATCTCTGCAGGGCACCACCTCTCCCCAGATGAATGCCAGACCTGGATGCCATGTGTGAACATGACTGCATACGCAGATACCGCTTCTCGCAAGAGTTGATAGAGAACTTGACCCACCGGCTTGAACCACACCTCCAACCACAACACAGGTGTCCTACAGCTCTGACCCCCAAGATGAAGGTGATGGCAGCTCTACATTTTTTTGCCACCGGCACGTTTCAATTGACCATTGCTGATGTTGGTGGCATGTCCGAGACAATGTTCAGCCGTGTCCTGCATGATGTTTTAGAAGCCATGTTGGTGCACCTGGATGAATTCATCCATTTTCCCACTCGTGAGCAGTTGACACGTGTCAAGGGTGAGTTCTATGCCCTGGGAGGGATGCCTCACGTAATTGGGGCCATTGATGGGACACATGTGGCTTTGGTACCACCACAGGCACAGGAGGTAGCCTTTCGGAACCGCAAACATTATCACTCTATCAATGCCCTTGTGGTGTGTCTTGCTAACATGCTGATTTCCCATGTCTGTGCCCGTTTTCCAGGGTCGGCACACATTGCCTACATCATGAGGCGTAGCAGGGTGCCAGAAATGATGCTGCAGCTGCACGCGGAACAAGCATGAGGACATCCGGAGTCAGCTTATCCGCAACTTCTGCTCATAATGGTGAGTCCCTGTGTCTGAGTGTGCACGCTTTGAGCCTTGTGTGGCATGTGTTGCAATGTGTGTGTCCAGCTGACTGTGTGCTAAGTGACTTGGAGGTGTGTTCTGATGTGTCATTCAAGTGATGATGTCATTTCACACATTTTAGCTGGGACACTAAATTTTTAAGAGCATGGTGACAACATCATTCCTGTAGAGTACATGTACATGTCTGCAGATTACTAGCTCTTCACTGACTTGTTGTGTGTCTGTCCTCCCCAGGTTCTTGCGGCTGTCATCTGCTCATGTCATCATTGCCCTCCTGCTATTCCTCATGAGTATTGCAACGTGTGCTGGATCAGACTTACATGCACCGACATGGTGAAAAGTCATTTTGGGTAAGGAGTGCAGCAAGGCATTATGTGGGTGGTACGTGTTTGTGATATGTGGGGACTGCTCCTGTGCATGTTGTGTTACCATGCACACATGTCGACTCACCATGGGGCACATGACGTGTTGCATGGCTCCCATGAATTGATAGTCATCCTTCCTGACAGTCATCTGTAATGGTTTGTGGATTCTGATGAAGGCATCAATGTGTGTATATCGTCCCTCAGGAACATACGGGATGCTAATGGTGGACATAGTGTAAGAACATCCCCATATGAGGCTCAATGGGGAATTGCAGACTCTCCGTGTGCAGCAAGGGGTGTTAGGCTCAACCCCTTCACTTGTGTGCCAGCTCAGTAGGATTTACCACATCTGTGTGTTGAAGGAGGTGTCCAGTGTAGGTCACACATGGTCAGCCAAATGACCTGTGAGTCTGTTCCAATTGATGCATTTCCCTTAGTGTGAGGCTGAGTAATAAAGGTGTTCTTCACACTCCAAGGTGCCTCATCTCTGTCAATGCAGGTCTCTTGCCACTTTGCATGCGGCATATCTGGCATAGTTGTGGAAGATTATGCATAGGAGTCCATGTGTAGTTTAGCAACATGCATGCAGTTGCTCATGGATTAGGCTCCCTATTGGGCATGAAGTACATGGTTGTGTATGTTTTTTGGCATGTTGGTCCACACAATGGGCCATCAACACCTGCTGAGGGTGTGTCTCCTGTGCGCAGGTCGGCCTTCAGTTTCCTGATCCGGTGTCATGCTTCTTTGGTGATAGTGCATGCATTGTCTCTGGGTGTGCCATGTGACACTGGACACTCCATAATTTACACACGCACCTGTTGCAGTTGTCCTTCTGACATCCTAGTCTTTGTGTGAAAATTCTGGCATTTGGCAAGGAGATGCCGCCTGCTGCTGCGGCCCCTGCAGCAAGGGCCCACAGAGTATCCAGATTTGGCAAAACACACGCGTCCAAGATGCTCCTCACTTCCTCCCTCCACCCATTCATTTGGCAGTCCTCAGCTCGTCTATGCCACTGTTGCCGCCACGCGGTGCCAAAGGCTGGACCATCAGCACATGCAAGGTGCACATTGCACCACCATCCTGTCCTTGCATAACCCACATCACACTACAGTCTGATGTAGCAGCCACACTCCGAGCTATGTCCATCCGCACACCTAACGCCTGCTGTCAGACATACCCTGGGCACACACACAACACCTTTGCATGCTGAGTGTGCAACTCCAACTGCCTACACTGCGCTGCCCCACCATCCAGGCCCTGTCACACCAACCAGGTCATGTTCCTAATACTCCCCACCGGCTCTGTGGCCCAGCAAGGGCATGGGAGTGGGACTCAAGGATTCAGCATGTAGTATGGTGTCATCGTCTGGGACATGGCACAGGTATCATCTCTCAGCATGTCAATCTACAGAGTGTCCAGGACCCCCCTCTCCACCATCACATGCGCACAGCACCTCATCATCAGCTCGTATGCCATTGACAGCCAGGTGCTCCTCACCCTAAACAAAGACACAGACATTGACAGTTCCATCATTCAAGTATGCATGAGATCCATTGATGAATGGCTGAACACGAGCCACCTAAGGCTGCACTTGTACAGGACTGAGGTGATCATCTGAGGATTGTCCCCTTCCAGCTGGGTCAAGTGCTTGTGTCCCACCCGCAAGAGCCCTGCACAAGCACCCAGTGGCCACACACACAAGATGGTGTGCTTCATGTTTGGCTTGCTCACATTTGCCATGCTAGTCCACAGCATCTGTACCTCATGCTGCAATGCCCTCTGCATTATGCACATGATCCAAAGATAGATCCACTCCAAGAAAAGACAGACCATCCCCCAGGTCCATGACAACATCCGTGTCAAATACTGCCCTGCCCTCTACGGAGCAAGTACATCCAAACTCCCAGGAAACTTGTCCACATCCAGGGTGCATCTGCACACCTCAGCTTCAACACCCTGCGCCCCAGCCACCTCACCGTCCACCATAGATAGCTGCAATGGATCACTGTCTGCTGCAGGATGACCTCCACACTCCCCACCCACACTCAGGAGGCAGTCCACAACCCCGACCCCAAACCAACCTTGTACGTCTGTCATCCTAGATCCCGTTGGGCCATCTCCGTGCATCCAACCTTGCCCTGGCCAACGTTCTTCACATCCACAGTACTCCAGCATACAGGACATTGTTCTCCCACCTGGCCACACATACCTGGGACTCCCTCCCCGGGAACCTCCACATGAGCCATGACCTCTACGCCTTGATGATAACCTCCCAAATAGGTCTGTCCGCACAGTTTAGCAAGCCCCCCCCTCAGCAGCCAGAGGCCATCACAGGTGAGTGTTATGCTCCATGCCTACATTGAATGATACCTTGTGACCCATGTGTGTCCTGTACCAGACTCTGATCCCAGGGTATGGATGGCTGGAGTTAGTTCAACACTCAGGCATAGTTTGACATTTCCACACACATATGTTGTTGAATAATGCAAAATGACAGGAACGTCTCATGACCAAAGTAATATATTTATTTGCAGTGGGGTACGTGTTTTGGTAGATGAAATTAGGTGCTCTACCGGGGGAATAGAATCCAAAGTTCACAGGGGGAGATGGTATCCTTGGCATTGGAAGTCATCAGAGTCCAGGGCACAGTGTTGGTCATCATTGGTCAGACTGTGACCAGCAAGTCCATGTGGCAGAGAATGTCATTGGATGAGGTGCTGCTGTTGCGCCAAAGGACCAGGTGCCAGGCCAGGTGACCTGGGAGATGTGGATGGTCCACTGACTCTCACGGTCTTTTCCGTGGACGACCCACCTTCCTCCGGGGACCCTCAGATGCAGGCCTTGATGATGTTTGGGACGCTCCGTCAGACGAATCCTCCTCCTCCTCCTCCCTCCCTGTGTCTGGTGCTGGTCTACACCTGGTGGCACAGAGCGGGTTGCCCATGCTTTGGGCGATCTGACGGAGTGATTGGCTCATGTCCCTGTACACCGCCAGGAGCTCAGCCAGTCTTGCCTACATCCGTCCTTGGTGTTGTTGATGACTGGTCAGGTTCGCGCCTCCGCCTGCCTCCACTCCCACCACCCCTGCCCACTTGAGCCTGGCCTGCCCTTGTGGGCACATCGGGTCTACGGGACCCCTGAGGGATGGCATTTTCAGAGTTGCCTGCCTCCTCCTGGGTGCCCGGAGAACATTGTCCTTCCTGGTCAGACTGGCTCTGTTGCTCAGTGCGAGCAGGGCTCCTGGGTGTGTCCTGGGATGTGGCATGAATGGGGGGGTGGTTGGCACAGATGTACCTGACGCAGGTGCTGCAGGGGCTTGGGCACCAGAGGGTCCAGGTTGGTTGGGGTCATCCACGGAGTGGTGAGAGTCGTCACTGCCGGTGGGATCATCTTCACGCGGAGCCTGGGACTGTGATTCTTCCCCCCCAGTGTTGGGGGGAGATCGACGACGTTGCCCTGTGTGTGAGAGAGAGACAATGTTAATGGTGTTTCATGCGACATCTATGTTTCATACATATTCAAGTTGACACAGTTCCTCCAGGTAGTTGGATGTGCCTAGCATTCCTCTCAATCTCCACTTGGGGATGGGTATGTTGCGGGGGACAGATTGGGATGTTCTCCTGAGTGTTTGACCTGTAGATTGTTGGCTATGATGCTTATTTGGCTATGGATTGGTCTTGTTGTGTCACATGTCCATTGTGGGAGTGTGTAAATCCGTTGCCTGCCCCGGGGGTGTGTGCTTGTGTTAGGGGGGTGTGACCGGGCGTGCTGTTGTGTGTAGTGTGAGTTGTCATTGGGTCTCCCAGGTGATGTGTCTGTCCCCTCATGGTGCATGCTGGCATGACAGTGAGTGTGAGTTCCTGTGCTAGATACCTGTGCTTGTGGAGTTGGTGTTTGAGTGTACAGTGGTCCCAGGAGGGCCTTGTGCTGCTTACAGCAGGGCCAAGTGTCAGCTACCTTGTCAGTACTTTACCAGTCCCTGTGCATTGTGCATGGGTATGTACCTATGCCATATGGGCTGAGGGCATATGTGTCCGCGTCTCATTTTCACAATGTGTTGTGTGGGGCCCACCCTCCCAGCCTCCCGGACATCCAGACTTGTGTTTGTGGTTGTTGTAGCCTTGGACATGGCCTTGCCTTGATTTGTGAAGGGTGCATGGAGACGTTAGTGGCATGAGCATGGTTTTTGAGTGTGGTTGTGTGCGGTGAGTGCTTGGGGGAAGTTGCGTGCATTTGGTGTATATGTGGTGTGGACCCCATTGCCCCCATGTTACGTAAGTTGTTTGTGTACTCACCAGGCTCTGCGACTCCTTCGACTCTGTGTACTCCCACCGGCGGTAGCAGGGCCATCACCTTCTCCTCCCAGGGATGGTAGTGTACGGGTCTGCGGGGCGGCCCACCTCCAGTGATGTTACTCTGGGCATATTCTTCGTTCATTTTCCTCTTGACCGCCCTGCGCAGATCGTACCACCTGGCTTGGCATTCATGCCTGTTCCTTCAGATGGGCGCAACAGCATTCACCTTATTGACAATCCTCTGCCACATGGCAGATATTTCAGCTATGCTGGTCTGTCTGACCAATGTTCCAAACAGCTGTGGCTCGACTCTGATAACTTCGTTGACAAGGAGGTCCAGCTCCGCCGTTGTGAACTTTGGATTCTTGTCTGTGGGCATGGTGTGGGTGTGGGTGGGGATGGTTGTGGGTGTGAATGTGACGGTGTGTGTGTGAATGTGAAGAGGGGGATGTTTGTGAAGGAGGTTGTGTGAAGGTGTGTGAGTGAAGGTGTAGTGAAGGTATCAGTAATGTAGAGTTGTTTCTCTGTGGGGTCTGGCAGCAGTGGGTCTGTTGCAAAGGCTCATGGGTTGTGTGTGTGGGCCCTTTTTATTGGTCCATTTTTGGGTGTGGCTGTGTTTGAATTTTGGTGGGTATGTTATAAGAGGTGGTTGTGATTTGGTTCTCTGTTTGCCTGTTTGGATGTGCCAGGTCAGATATTGAGATGTATTTTGTCATGTAGACGTGTTTTGTGGTGTTGTGCGAGTCGAATTGACCCTCCTTGTGCTGTTTTACAGTGTCCTGGTTCTGTAAGAGTCTTTTTCACGTAGGTATGGTCCGTACATACGCGATGCTGGGTGAGGGTGCTGGGGTACGGTGTTGGAGTGCGGCGTGTACATGAAGTGGGGGTACGGTGCGTACACGTGCGGGCCTGGGGTACGGCAGGTACATGCGGAGGTACGGCGCGTACATGCGTGGGGGTAAGGCGCGTACATAGGGGGGTATGCCGCGTACAGGTGCGGGCCTGGGGTACAGCGTGTACATGCGGAGGTACGGCGCGCACATGGGGGGTACGGCGCGTACATGGGGAGACGGCGCGCACATATGGGGTACGGCACGTACATGGGGGGTACAGCGCGTACAGGTGCGGGGCTGGGGTACAGTGCGGACAGGGGGGTAAGGCACGTACATGGGGGGTACGGCACGTACATGCGGGGGTACGGCGCGTACATGCGGAGGTACGGCGCGTACATGGGGTGGTACGGCACGTACATGGGGGTACGGCGCGTACAGTTGCGGGGCTGGGGTACAGTGCGGACAGGGGGGTAAGGCACGTACATGGGGGTTACGGCACATACATGCGAGGGTACGGTGCGTACATGGGGGTACGGCGCGTACATGGGGGTACGGTGTGTACAGTTGCGGGGCTGGGGTACAGTGTGGACAGGGGGGTAAGGCGCATACATGGGGGGGTACGGCACGTACATGCAGGGGTACGGCGCGTACATGTGGAGGTACGGCGCGTACATGGGTGGGTACCGTGCGTACAGGTGCGGGGCTGGGGTACAGTGTGGACAGGGGGGGTAAGGTGCATACATGGGGGGTATGGCGCATACATGCGGGGGTATGGCGCGTACATGCAGAGGTACGGCACGTACATGGGGGGTACGGCGTGTACAGTTGCGGGGCTGGTGTACAGTATGGACAGGGGGGGTAAGGCGCGTACATGGGTGGGTACGGCGTGTACAGGTGCGGGGCTGGGGTACAGTGTGGACAGGGGGGTAAGGTGCATACATGGGGGGTATGGCGCGTACATGCGGGGGTACGGCGCATACATGCAGAGGTATGGCGCGTACATGGGGGGTACGGCACGTACATGGGGGTACGGCACGTACAGTTGTGGGGCTGGGGTACAGTGTGGACAGGGGGGGTGAGGCGCGTACATGGGGGTACGGCATGTACATGCGGGGGTACGGCGCATACATGTGGAGGTACGGCGTGTACATGGGGGGGCACGGCGCGTACATGGGGGTATGGCGTGTACAGTTGCGGGGCTGGGGTACAGTGTGGACAGGGGAGTAAGGTGCGTAAATGGGGGGGTACGGCACGTACATGCGGGGGTACGGCACGTACATGTGGAGGTACGGCGCATACATGGGTGGGTACGGCGCGTACCAGTGCGGGCTGGGGTACAGTGCGGACAGGGGGGGTAAGGTGCATACATGGGGGGTATGGCGCGTACATGCGGGGGTACGGCACGTACATGCAGAGGTACGGGGCGTACATGGGGGGGTACGGCACGTACATGGGGGTACGGCACATACAGATGCGGGGCTGGGGTACAGTGTGGACAGGGGGGTAAGCCACGTACATGGGGGGGTACGGCACGTACATGCGGGGGTACGGCGCATACATGCGGAGTTACGGCGTGTACATGGGGGGTACGGCGCATACATGGGTGGTACGGCGTGTACAGTTGCAGGGCTGGGGTACAGTGCAGACAGGGTGGTGTACGGTGCTGGTATATTGGGGTGGGGGGCTGTACGGCTCGTACACGGGCATACGTTTACTTGTGTACATGTGTGCTATTGCGTTGGCTCCGTACGGGCCATTTTACGTGCGATTGTGTATTCGGAGGGACGGTCGGGATCGTACCTGCGCGCTCGGACTTGTGTTTTACGATTTGCACGTAAAAATGTCCGGCTCACTCTCGTACACTTTTCCCGACGATATTCGGACGTAAAAACTTTCCGACGTACTCTCGTACACTTTTACCGACGCTATTCGTAGTTATTTTTCACGTACGAATCGTGCTTGGCCGTTTGTACGGTACTTGTACGACTCGTACGTAAGAAAATACGGATACGGGTCGTACGCAAATTATTTTTAACGGATCGGAATCGGCACCTATATGTTATAATTTTTTTTTCCTTTTCTTTCACAGATCCAAATTTTAAAATAAGCAATTTATATGAATTTATGTTTGAATGAAAAACAGAAAAAAATGTATACCATTTTTAATTCCTATTACTGTGAAGGTAAGTTTAACTAAGTCTCAATATGCAGAATGAAGAGGCCTGCAAGAAGCTACAAAGTTGAAACACGTTTCTAAAAACACTCTGTTTATGTAGTTTTGAAATCTGACCAGAATCAGATATCATGTGACCTGCAAAAAAAGAGATTTGAGGGGTTCATAATATTTCCAATTTTAGCTGTTGAAGGACCGCAATCAGTTCAATCATTCTTCTTTGAACATCTTTGCAGACAAAACTCTTTGCTTACCTTCTATCATTCGCAAGGAAATTTAAAAACGGAAATATGTCACTTTTTGTAACATAGTTATTGTGCAAGATACTCTTTCATATTTACAAAGAGAGGAAAAGGCACTCTTTATACTCCATGTAAATATAACCTCATCATGCACACCACTTTGTGTTGAAAGGGTGTTCTATAAGTGTTGTTGTGCATGATTGCACTTAATACTCATAGAACAAGACACATGTCTAGATTCATCATAAATCATAAATCTCGATATGTGTGTGAATGCTGCACCATTCTAAAATTGGTGTAGGAAAGCCCAACAAGGAGAATTGTTTTAATTTCTCCACATTTTTATATCTTCAATGCATGTTGAAATGTTCAGCATACATTGAAGAAGAAAAATGCATTTTCTCATTGTTTTTGTGCAGGAAGGTGTGTCTTCCTGCAGAAAAACAAACAGCACATGACACAGATATCCTTGTACTATGGTGCAAGGGTGCCTGTGTCACCACATGGCTGCAGTTTAAGCAGCCGTGCTGAGAGAAGCATAGATTTGCAGCATATTTATGTACATATGTTGCATCCCTGTGCTTTGGAATTACTACAGCACACTGCAGTTAAAGAGGTTACTGTGTGATGCTGCAGCACTTCCTCATATTTTTGCACTTATACATTCACCATACGCTACTAATGCATTCATTCAGTCAATTACACACTACACATACATTCATCTAAACTAACACTAACAAAGAAATTTAGCTCTTTTTTTAGCCAGGAAAGTTTGGTTCTTACAAGAACTTTTTTTTTTCTTTTTTCTTCTTTTATAATTTTTTTGGGGTTTTCTGAACAATTTTTAATTTTTTGGGGTTTTTCTGCAAAAAACAAACAAAAAACAAAACAGGAGAAACCAAACAATGAACTTTGGGGAACAATAAGAAAAAGAAAAAAAAACTAGCAAATGTGACTTTCTTGCCAGCGGCAGATCAGATCGATCGACTGCTCACCATAGCACAAAGTCTTATTGCACTTTTAAAAATTGAAATTGAGGACGGATGTCCAAGGTTTGGGCTGATGAATGCACTCATGATGTGCTCGGCTGCGATGAGGTGGATGGCGCAGGAGTGTTTCTCATCTGTCGGCACTCTTCTTGTGCAAGATTGTTCGGATGAAGGGTCCTCATGTGCTTCATCATACTTGCCGTGCCGCAAGAGTATTTCTTGTTAGGATCCCCTCTCGATAGGACATTTTTCAAATCTTGCACGTGACCAAGGTGGCATTGGTCTTATTCTGCCCCTCGGGAAAAGTAAAACATTTCCACACCACTGAAGAAAAACGTTTTTAGGGTGGTGCTTCCGGCAAAAATTCATCCTCAGAAGTATGAGATGATGCAGGTGATGCCTGCTGCCCTGAAGCCATTTTTGGTTGAAAAATGTTAGAGCTAAGTGTAAAATTAGTCTAAAAAATCTTCTTCTCTCCAAAGAGATGGTGCTCTAAAGAAGGTCAAAGAAGAATGATTGAATTGGGTGGGGTCTTTCAATAGTTAGAAGAGGAAGTGTAATGAACCAATCAAATCTCTTTTTTTGCAGGTCACATGGGATCCGCGCACCCTGCGGGTACGCAGCACGCACCCAGCGTGCATCTGCGAAATTGAATTAAAAAGAAATATAGGATTAGATGTAAAAATATATTACTTTTAAGACTAGTTTAGAGTTTGTCTTCAATTAATATTCACATGAAATACATATATATATGTTTTTTTAAATGTTAAATATTTCACGGGATCCTCGCACCTACCGCGTCATAGACACACATGACGCATCGCGGAAGCGCATAAACGTCACGTTACGTACATCGAACGTGTCGCGTATAGGCTGGGAGTCGCGTACATGTCGCATTGCGATCGTGCACTAAACACGTACCCAACTCGTACCATGCGCGGATGCTATCGCGTAGGGATCGAGAACGGTGCGGATAGGGTGCGTGGATACAAAAACATTGAAAAAAATATATAAAATACCGTTTTGAACATATAGTTAAAAAAATATTTTGAAAAATATAAAAAAATATGTTTGAAAAACCCATTAAGTTCAAATAACATTTTTTAATTTTTAAAAGAATTAATTGAAAAAATAAGTTTAAAAAATGGTGATAAAAAAGTATTTTAAAAAAAGATAATTAATGAAATTGACACACTGAATTTGAAAAATTAGAAATCCAATCAAAATCATTAAACATGATATCTTCAGAGATAAGTTATAGATAGGAATTAGCATTTAAAAAACCTTTGAAATTCCTGAAAAAACCATAGGTTTCATGCACGTTAAAGTTAGGAATTTGCATTTAAAAAACCTTTGAAATTGTCTGAAAAAACCAAAGGTTTCAGGAGTGTTATAGTTAGGAATTGGCATTTAAAAAACCTTAGAAATTAATTTAAAAAAATATAGGTTTCAGGGGCGTTATAGTTAGCTGGACATTTCCCTCATACAAAACCCTAGAAATTCCCCCGTTATAGTTAGTTCAGCTAACTATAACTTGCGCCCCCGCAATGCACTGCTGATGACGTCACATATTACATCACTCATGACATGGTCAGTGACATCACTGATGACATCTCAAATGACATCACTGATGACATCACTGATGACGTTATCCATGTGATAAATTAGTGTATCTTCTCACACCCTAATATAACCTTTGATACACCGACTCAAAATTTTAGACGGCCATTTTGAAAACCATAGATACTCCAATACCAATAACTACATACCCACTCATTGACTCTTAGGTCTACATACATCTCCACTCACTCACCTGTACAGTCACTCATACTTACAGTCACTCCGTACAGGACTATCATATGCATTTATACACCTATATAGACACTCACACACCGCCAATTATCCATTGAGGTACTGACACACCTAGTCAGTCATGCAAATAATTAATCACAGTCCAATTTACTCACCTATACAATTAAACACACTCAAGTACACTTACTCATAAAAATACTAACACATTCTGACACTCTTATACAATTACTAATACAAGCACACACTCATCCATAGAGGCACTCCCTCAATCACACACTCTCACATATAGATAGTTATATACTCTTACACACATACACACTGCGTTTCACATATGTAGTTACTGACACATGTACAACTGAGATATACATTCAATCACTAACACACTCATACATGCACTCACCCAACCATACAGTCCATCACAGTTGCACTCTTAAAACCATGCACCATAGAATCACCCACTCACACATCTATGCACAGAGTCACACACACCCTACCCACACAAACACTCAGGCACCCATACAGATACTGAGACAACCAATCAATAACCCATATAGACACTCATATAGGTATTCACAAAACCATGCAGCCACTTATACACCAACACACAGACACATACAGACATTCACACAGTTTAGTCACTAGTCTGCAGTAAGATACATTTAATGACTCACTTATAGAGTCAGTTACGCACCTAGAAAATCATTCATTCACACACTTGTACACCAACTCATTCTTCAACAGGCCTTTCCCTATATATATTAAACATATTAAAAATTTACAGAAACACAGACTCACTGAACGACGTCATAGGTGATGTCATGAGTGATGTCATCTGAGATGTCATTAGTGATGTCATCAGTGATGTCACTGACCATGTCATGAGTGATGTAATATGTGACGTCATCAGCAGTGCATTGCGGGGGCGCAAGTTATAGTTAGCTGAACTAACTATAACGGAGGAATTTCTAGCGTTTTGTGCGAGCTAACTATAACGCCCCTGAAACCTATGTTTTTTTTTGTGAATAGGAAGCGAGTTGCACTCGAACGTTGGCAAATCCTTTAATTTCTGGATCGGTTCGAGTGCAACTTGCTTCCTGGGGCTTCGTAGGAAGGTGTGTTTGGACAATTATTCACGGCACTGCCCAGTGCTGGTAGGAGTTTGCACCACCAGAAAAACGACACGGAGCAGCCTGGAGGATTTCAGTACGGGCCGCCCGTGTCATCGCAGAACCACTGCGTTTCCTGGGCCCTTCTTGATGTTGATATGCGTCTATGAAGGGAACATTGGCCCTCTGCAGTGATACAATTTTTCACGGACCATGTAACCTATTCAAGGACATATAACTTGTGTTTTGGAACTACCGGCACCACAATGCTATGCCCAATTGGGGGCAGGCCTAAAGAGGGCTTTAAATGCAAAGCAGGTGGAAGAGACCGAGAAGTGCCTGACACTAAAACAGCTTAATCCCGTGATCAAGGCTCACGCTGAAACGCGTAGGGAAAGTGCTTTTTGGTTCGTGTATCCAGAAATTAAAGGATTTGCCAATGTTCGAGTGCAACTCGCTTCCTGGGGCTTCGTAGGAAGGTGTGTTTGGACAATTATTCACGGCACTGCCCAGTGCTGGTAGGAGTTTGCACCACCAGTAAAACGACACGGAGCAGCCTGGAGGATTTCAGTACGGGCCGCCTGTGTCATCGCAGAACCACTGCGTTTCCTGGGCCCTTCTTGATGTTGATATGCGTCTATGAAGGGAACATTGGCCCTCCGCAGTGATACAATTTTTCACGGACCATGCAACCTATTCAAGGACATATAACGTGTGTTTTGGAACTACCGGCACCACAATGCTTTGCCCCATTGGGGGCAGGCCTAAAGAGGGCTTTAAATGCAAAGCAGGTGGAAGAGACCGAGAAGTGCATGACACTAAAGCAGCTTAATCCCGTGATCAAGGCTCACGCTGAAACGCGTAGGGAAAGTGCTTTTTGGTTCGTGTATCCAGAAATTAAAAGATTTGCCAACGTTCGAGTGCAACTCGCTTCCTGGGGCTTCGTAGGAAGGTGTGTTTGGACAATTATTCACGGCACTGCCCAGTGCCGGTAGGAGTTTGCACCACCAGTAAAACGACACGGAGCAGCCTGGAGGATTTCAGTACGGGCCGCCCGTGTCATCGCAGAACCACTGCGTTTCCTGGGCCCTTCTTGATGTTGATATGCGTCTATGAAGGGAACATTGGCCCTCTGCAGTGATACAATTTTTCACGGACCATGTAACCTATTCAAGGACATATGACTTGTGTTTTGGAACTACCGGCACCACAATGCTTTGTCCCATTGGGGGCAGGCCTAAAGAGGGCTTTAAATGCAAAGCAGGTGGAAGAGACCGAGAAGTGCCTGACACTAAAGCAGCTTAATCCCGTGATCAAGGCTCACGCTGAAACGCGTAGGGAAAGTGCTTTTTGGTTCGTGTATCCAGAAATTAAAGGATTTGCCAACGTTCGAGTGCAACTCGCTTCCTGGGGCTTCGTAGGAAGGTGTGTTTGGACAATTATTCACGGCACTGCCCAGTGCCGGTAGGAGTTTGCACCACCAGTAAAACGACACGGAGCAGCCTGGAGGATTTCAGTACGGGCCGCCCGTGTCATCGCAGAACCACTGCGTTTCCTGGGCCCTTCTTGATGTTGATATGCGTCTATGAAGGGAACATTGGCCCTCTGCAGTGATACAATTTTTCACGGACCATGTAACCTATTCAAGGACATATAACTTGTGTTTTGGAACTACCGGCACCACAATGCTTTGCCCCATATGGGGCAGGCCTAAAGAGGGCTTTAAATGCAAAGCAGGTGGAAGAGACCGAGAAGTGCCTGACACTAAAGCAGCTTAATCCCGTGATCAAGGCTCACGCTGAAACGCGTAGGGAAAGTGCTTTTTGGTTCGTGTAGCCAGAAATTAAAGGATTTGCCAACGTTCGAGTACAACTCGCTTCCTGGGGCTTCGTAGGAAGGTGTGTTTGGACAATTATTCACGGCACTGCCCAGTGCTGGTAGGAGTTTGCACCACCAGTAAAACGACACGGAGCAGCCTGGAGGATTTCAGTACGGGCCGCCCGTGTCATCGCAGAACCACTGCGTTTCCTGGGCCCTTCTTGATGTTGATATGCGTCTATGAAGGGAACATTGGCCCTCTGCAGTGATACAATTTTTCACGGATCATGTAACCTATTCAAGGACATATAACTTGTGTTTTGGAACTACCGGCACTACAATGCTTTGCCCCATTGGGGGCAGGCCTAAAGAGGGCTTTAAATGCAAAGCAGGTGGAAGAGACCGAGAAGTGCCTGACACTAAAGCAGCTTAATCCCGTGATCAAGGCTCACGCTGAAACGCGTAGGGAAAGTGCTTTTTGGTTCGTGTATCCACAAATTAAAGGATTTGCCAACGTTCGAGTGCAACTCGCTTCCTGGGGCTTCGTAGGAAGGTGTGTTAGGACAATTATTCACGGCACTGCCCAGTGCCGGTAGGAGTTTGCACCACCAGTAAAACAACACGGAGCAGCCTGGAGGATTTCAGTACGGGCCGCCCGTGTCATCGCAGAACCACTGCGTTTCCTGGGCCCTTCTTGATGTTGATATGCGTCTATGAAGGTAACATTGGCCCTCTGCAGTGATACAATTTTTCACGGACCATGTAACCTATTCAAGGACATATAACTTGTGTTTTGGAACTACCGGCACCACAATGCCTTGCCCCATTGGGGGCAGGCCTAAAGAGGGCTTTAAATGCAAAGCAGGTGGAAAAGACCGAGAAGTGCCTGACACTAAAGCAGCTTAATCCCGTGATCAAGGCTCACGCTGAAACGCGTAGGGAAAATGCTTTTTGGTTCGTGTATCCAGAAATTAAAGGATTTGCCAACGTTCGAGTGCAACTCGCTTCCTGGGGCTTCGTAGGAAGGTGTGTTTGGACAATTATTCACGGCACTGCCCAGTGCCGGTAGGAGTTTGCACCACCAGTAAAACGACACGGAGCAGCCTGGAGGATTTCAGTATGGGCCGCACGTGTCATCGCAGAACCACTGCGTTTCCTGGGCCCTTCTTGATGTTGATATGCGTCTATGAAGGGAACATTGGCCCTCTGCAGTGATACAATTTTTCACGGACCATGTAACCTATTCAAGGACATATAACTTGTGTTTTGGAACTACCGGCACCACAATGCTTTGCCCCATTGGGGGCAGGCCTAAAGAGGGCTTTAAATGCAAAGCAGGTGGAAGAGACCGAGAAGTGCCTGACACTAAAGCAGCTTAATCCCGTGATCAAGGCTCACGCTGAAACGCGTAGGGAAAGTGCTTTTTGGTTCGTGTATCCAGAAATTAAAGGATTTGCCAACGTTCGAGTGCAACTCGCTTCCTGGGGCTTCGTAGGAAGGTGAGGTTGCTCCCACAGTAAGGACGCCACTCACAATCGTATTTTCACCTTTTATTCTGGCGGGCAGCAGCGAACACAGTTCAGACCTCACAGCGTGATATGCGCCATTGATGCCATACGCGTTTCGGGTACTCTCCCTTCCTCATTGGCATGGCTTTGTGGTGGGGAAACATCCGAGCACTTTTATTTTGTATTTATTCGTCACCGGTCTTAGATCCGCCCCCATGGGCGTCTGGTTGCAAAGCACCTTGGTAAACATAGTTCAGGTATATTTGTCCATAGTGGGTGCTATTGTTTCTTCCCCTCCACCGAATTCTCTCCCATCGGGTCGCTGTTACTGAAAGCACAGGTAAGCTGCTTACTTCCACCTCACCAGAAACGGTTATGATGTTCCAAGCGCTCCTCGAAATCAAAGAGCTAGGACCTGCTGCAGTCTGCATTGGGGCGTCCTCGTGACCGGAGCGGGTCACTATACATCCATACGAAAGGTTGCTCCCATAGTAAGGATGCCACGCACAATCGTATTTTCACCTTTTATTCTGGCGGGCAGCAGCGAACACAGTTCAGACCTCACAGCGTGATATGCGCCATTGATGCCATACGTGTTTCGGGTACTCTCCCTTCCTCATTGGCATGGCTTTGTGGTGGGGAAACAGCTGAGCACTTTTATTTTGTATTTATTCGTCACCGGTCTTAGATCCGCCCCCATGGGCGTGTGGTTGCAAAGCACCTTGGTAAACATAGTTCAGGTATATTTGTCCATAGTGGGTGCTATTGTTTCTTCCCCTCCACCGAATTCTCTCCCATCGGGTCGCTGTTACAGAAAGCACAGGTAAGCTGCTTACTTCCACCTCACCAGAAACGGTTACGATGTTCCAAGCGCTCCTCGAAATCAAAGAGCTAGGACCTGCTGCAGTCTGCAGTGGGGCGTCCTCGTGACCGGAGCGGGTCACTATACATCCATACGAAAGCTTGCTCCCACAGTAAGGACGCCACGCACAATCGTATTTTCACCTTTTATTCTGGCGGGCAGCAGCGAACACAGTTCAGACCTCACAGCGTGATATGCGCCATTGATGCCATACGCGTTTCGGGTACTCTCCCTTCCTCATTGGCATGGCTTTGTGGTGGGGAAACAGCTGAGCACTTTTATTTTGTATTTATTCGTCACCGGTCTTAGATCCGCCCCCATGGGCGTGTGGTTGCAAAGCACCTTGATAAATATAGTTCAGGTATATTTGTCCATAGTGGGTGCTATTGTTTCTTCCCCTCCACCGAATTCTCTCCCATCGGGTCGCTGTTACAGAAAGCACAGGTAAGCTGCTTACTTCCACCTCACCAGAAACGGTTACGATGTTCCAAGCGCTCCTCGAAATCAAAGAGCTAGGACCTGCTGCAGTCTGCAGTGGGGCGTCCTCGTGACCGGAGCGGGTCACTATACATCCATACGAAAGGTTGCTCCCACAGTAAGGACGCCACGCACAATCGTATTTTCACCTTTTATTCTGGCGGGCAGCAGCGAACACAGTTCAGACCTCACAGCGTGATATGCGCCATTGATGCCATACGTGTTTCGGGTACTCTCCCTTCCTCATTGGCATGGCTTTGTGGTGGGGAAACAGCTGAGCACTTTTATTTTGTATTTATTCGTCACCGGTCTTAGATCCGCCCCCATGGGCGTGTGGTTGCAAAGCACCTTGGTAAACATAGTTCAGGTATATTTGTCCATAGTGGGTGCTATTGTTTCTTCCCCTCCACCGAATTCTCTCCCATCGGGTCGCTGTTACAGAAAGCACAGGTAAGCTGCTTACTTCCACCTCACCAGAAACGGTTACGATGTTCCAAGCGCTCCTCGAAATCAAAGAGCTAGGACCTGCTGCAGTCTGCAGTGGGGCGTCCTCGTGACCGGAGCGGGTCACTATACATCCATACGAAAGCTTGCTCCCACAGTAAGGACGCCACGCACAATCGTATTTTCACCTTTTATTCTGGAGGGCAGCAGCGAACACAGTTCAGACCTCACAGCGTGATATGCGCCATTGATGCCATACGCGTTTCGGGTACTCTCCCTTCCTCATTGGCATGGCTTTGTGGTGGGGAAACAGCTGAGCACTTTTATTTTGTATTTATTCGTCACCGGTCTTAGATCCGCCCCCATGGGCGTGTGGTTGCAAAGCACCTTGGTAAACATAGTTCAGGTATATTTGTCCATAGTGGGTGCTATTGTTTCTTCCCCTCCACCGAATTCTCTCCCATCGGGTCGCTGTTACAGAAAGCACAGGTAAGCTGCTTACTTCCACCTCACCAGAAACGGTTACGATGTTCCAAGCGCTCCTCGAAATCAAAGAGCTAGGACCTGCTGCAGTCTGCATTGGGGCGTCCTCGTGACCGGAGCGGGTCACTATACATCCATACGAAAGGTTGCTCCCACAGTAAGGACGCCACGCACAATCGTATTTTCACCTTTTATTCTGGCGGGCAGCAGCGAACACAGTTCAGACCTCACAGCGTGATATGCGCCATTGATGCCATACGCGTTTCGGGTACTCTCCCTTCCTCATTGGCATGGCTTTGTGGTGGGGAAACAGCTGAGCACTTTTATTTTGTATTTATTCGTCACCGGTCTTAGATCCGCCCCCATGGGCGTGTGGTTGCAAAGCACCTTGGTAAACATAGTTCAGGTATATTTGTCCATAGTGGGTGCTATTGTTTCTTCCCCTCCACCGAATTCTCTCCCATCGGGTCGCTGTTACAGAAAGCACAGGTAAGCTGCTTACTTCCACCTCACCAGAAACGGTTACGATGTTCCAAGCGCTCCTCGAAATCAAAGAGCTAGGACCTGCTGCAGTCTGCAGTGGGGCGTCCTCGTGACCGGAGCGGGTCACTATACATCCATATGAAAGGTTGCTCCCACAGTAAGGACGCCACGCACAATCGTATTTTCACCTTTTATTCTGGCGGGCAGCAGCGAACACAGTTCAGACCTCCCAGCGTGAAATGCGCCATTGATGCCATACGCGTTTCGGGTACTCTCCCTTTCTCATTGGCATGGCTTTGTGGTGGGGAAACAGCTGAGCACTTTTATTTTGTATTTATTCGTCACCGGTCTTAGATCCGCCCCCATGGGCGTGTGGTTGCAAAGCACCTTGGTAAACATAGTTCAGGTATATTTGTCCATAGTGGGTGCTATTGATTCTTCCCCTCCACCGAATTCTCTCCCATCGGGTCGCTGTTACAGAAAGCACAGGTAAGCTGCTTACTTCCACCTCACCAGAAACGGTTACGATGTTCCAAGCGCTCCTCGAAATCAAAGAGCTAGGACCTGCTGCAGTCTGCAGTGGGGCGTCCTCGTGACCGGAGTGGGTCACTATACATCCATACGAAAGGTTGCTCCCACAGTAAGGACGCCACGCACAATCGTATTTTCACCTTTTATTCTGGCGGGCAGCAGCGAACACAGTTCAGACCTCACAGCGTGATATGCACCATTGATGCCATACACGTTTCGGGTACTCTCCCTTCCTCATTGGCATGGCTTTGTGGTGGGGAAACAGCTGAGCACTTTTATTTTGTATTTATTCGACGCCATGCACAATCGTATTTTCACCTTTTATTCTGGCAGGCAGCAGCGAACACAGTTCAGACCTCACAGCGTGATATGCGCCATTGATGCCATACGCGTTTCGGGTACTCTCCCTTCCTCATTGGCATGGCTTTGTGGTGGGGAAACAGCTGAGCACTTTTATTTTGTATTTATTCGTCACCGGTCTTAGATCCGCCCCCATGTTCGTGTGGTTGCAAAGCACCTTGGTAAACATAGTTCAGGTATATTTGTCCATAATGGGTGCTATTGTTTCTTCCCCTCCACCGAATTCTCTCCCATCGGGTCGCTGTTACAGAAAGCACAGGTAAGCTGCTTACTTCCACCTCACCAGAAACGGTTACGATGTTCCAAGCGCTCCTCGAAATCAAAGAGCTAGGACCTGCTGCAGTCTGCAGTGGGGCGTCCTCGTGACCGGAGCGGGTCACTATACATCCATACGAAAGGTTGCTTCCACAGTAAGGACCCCACGCACAATCGTATTTTCACCTTTTATTCTGGCGGGCAGCAGCGAACACAGTTCAGACCTCACAGCGTGATATGCGCCATTGATGCCATACGCGTTTCGGGTACTCTCCCTTCCTCATTGGCATGGCTTTGTGGTGGGGAAACAGCTGAGCACTTTTATTTTGTATTTATTCGTCACCGGTCTTAGATCCGCCCCCATGGGCGTGTGGTTGCAAAGCACCTTGGTAAACATAGTTCAGGTATATTTGTCCATAGTGGGTGCTATTGTTTCTTCCCCTCCACCGAATTCTCTCCCATCGGGTCGCTGTTACAGAAAGCACAGGTAAGCTGCTTACTTCCACCTCACCAGAAACGGTTACGATGTTCCAAGCGCTCCTCGAAATCAAAGAGCTAGGACCTGCTGCAGTCTGCAGTGGGGCGTCCTCGTGACCGGAGCGGGTCACTATACATCCATACGAAAGGTTGCTCCCACAGTAAGGACGCCACGCACAATCGTATTTTCACCTTTTATTCTGGCGGGCAGCAGCGAACACAGTTCAGACCTCACAGCGTGATATGCGCCATTGATGCCATACGCGTTTTGGGTACTCTCCCTTCCTCATTGGCATGGCTTTGTGGTGGGGAAACAGCTGAGCACTTTTATTTTGTATTTATTCGTCACCGGTTTTAGATCCGCCCCCATGGGCGTGTGGTTGCAGAGCACCTTGGTAAACATAGTTCAGGTATATTTGTCCATAGTGGGTGCTATTGTTTCTTCCCCTCCACCGAATTCTCTCCCATCGGGTCGCTGTTACAGAAAGCACAGGTAAGCTGCTTACTTCCACCTCACCAGAAACGGTTACGATGTTCCAAGCGCTCCTCGAAATCAAAGAGCTAGGACCTGCTGCAGTCTGCAGTGGGGCGTCCTCGTGACCGGAGCGGGTCAATATACATCCATACGAAAGGTTGCTCCCACAGTAAGGACGCCACGTACAATCGTATTTTCACCTTTTATTCTGGCGGGCAGCAGCGAACACAGTTCAGACCTCACAGCGTGATATGCGCCATTGATGCCATACTCGTTTCGGGTACTCTCCCTTCCCCATTGGCATGGCTTTGTGGTGGGGAAACAGCTGAGCACTTTTATTTTGTATTTATTCGTCACCGGTCTTGGATCCGCCCCCATGGGCGTGTGGTTGCAAAGCACCTTGGTAAACATAGTTCAGGTATATTTGTCCATAGTGGGTGCTATTGTTTCTTCCCCTCCACCGAATTCTCTCCCATCGGGTCGCTGTTACAGAAAGCACAGGTAAGCTGCTTACTTCCACCTCACCAGAAACGGTTACGATGTTCCAAGCGCTCCTCAAAATCAAAGAGCTAGGACCTGCAGCAGTCTGCAGTGGGGCGTCCTCGTGACCGGAGCGGGTCACTATACATCCATACGAAAGGTTGCTCCCACAGTAAGGACGCCACGCACAATCGTATTTTCACCTTTTATTCTGGCGGGCAGCAGCGAACACAGTTCAGACCTCACAGCGTGATATGCGCCATTGATGCAATACGCGTTTCGGGTACTCTCCCTTCCTCATTGGCATGGCTTTGTGGTGGGGAAACAGCTGAGCACTTTTATTTTGTATTTATTCGTCACCGGTCTTAGATCCGCCCCCATGGGCGTGTGGTTGCAAAGCACCTTGGTAAACATAGTTCAGGTATATTTGTCCATAGTGGGTGCTATTGTTTCTTCCCCTCCACCGAATTCTCTCCCATCGGGTCGCTGTTACAGAAAGCACAGGTAAGCTGCTTACTTCCACCTCACCAGAAACGGTTACGATGTTCCAAGCGCACCTAGAAATCAAAGAGCTAGGACCTGCTGCAGTCTGCAGTGGGGCATCCTCGTGACCGGAGCGGGTCAATATACATCCATACGAAAGGTTGCTCCCACAGTAAGGACGCCACGTACAATCGTATTTTCACCTTTTATTCTGGCGGGCAGCAGCGAACACAGTTCAGACCTCACAGCATGATATGCGCCATTGATGCCATACGCGTTTCGGGTACTCTCCCTTCCTCATTGGCATGGCTTTGTGGTGGGGAAACAGCTGAGCACTTTTATTTTGTTTTTATTCGTCACCAGTCTTTTATCCGCCCCCATGGGCGTGTGGTTGCAAAGCACCTTGGTAAACATAGTTCAGGTATATTTGTCCATAGTGGGTGCTATTGTTTCTTCCCCTCCACCGAATTCTCTCCCATCGGGTCGCTGTTACAGAAAGCACAGGTAAGCTGCTTACTTCCACCTCACCAGAAACGGTTACGATGTTCCAAGCGCTCCTCGAAATCAAAGAGCTAGGACCTGCTGCAGTCTGCAGTGGGGCATCCTCGTGACCGGAGCGGGTCACTATACATCCATACGAAAGGTTGCTCTCACAGTAAGGACGCCACGCACAATCGTATTTTCACCTTTTATTCTGGCGGGCAGCAGCGAACACAGTTCAGACCTCACAGCGTGATATGCGCCATTGATGCCATACGCGTTTCGGGTACTCTCCCTTCCTCATTGGCATTGCTTTGTGGTGGGGAAACAGCTGAGCACTTTTATTTTGTATTTATTCGTCACCGGTCTTAGATCCGCCCCCATGGGCGTGTGGCTGCAAAGCACCTTGGTAAACATAGTTCAGGTATATTTGTCCATAGTGGGTGCTATTGTTTCTTCCCCTCCACCGAATTCTCTCCCATCGGGTCGCTGTTACAGAAAGCACAGGTAAGCTGCTTACTTCCACCTCACCAGAAACGGTTACGATGTTCCAAGCGCTCCTCGAAATCAAAGAGCTAGGACCTGCTGCAGTCTGCAGTGGGGCGTCCTCGTGACCGGAGCGGGTCACTATACATCCATACGAAAAGTTGCTCCCACAGTAAGGACGCCACGCACAATCGTATTTTCACCTTTTATTCTGGCGGGCAGCAGCGAACACAGTTCAGACCTCACAGCGTGATATGCGCCATTGATGCCATACGCATTTCGGGTATTCTCCCTTCCTCATTGGCATGGCTTTGTGGTGGGGAAACAGCTGAGCACTTTTATTTTGTATTTATTCGTCACCGGTCTTAGATCCGCCCCCATGGGCGTGTGGTTGCAAAGCACCTTGGTAAACATAGTTCAGGTATATTTGTCCATAGTGGGTGCTATTGTTTCTTCCCCTCCACCGAATTCTCTCCCATCGGGTCGCTGTTACAGAAAGCACAGGTAAGCTGCTTACTTCCACCTCACCAGAAACGGTTACGATGTTCCAAGCGCTCCTCGAAATCAAAGAGCTAGGACCTGCTGCAGTCTGCAGTGGGGCGTCCTCGTGACCGGAGCGGGTCACTATACATCCATACGAAAGGTTGCTCCCACAGTAAGGACGCCACGCACAATCGTATTTTCACCTTTTATTCTGGCGGGCAGCAGCGAACACAGTTCAGACCTCACAGCGTGATATGCGCCATTGATGCAATACGCGTTTCAGGTACTCTCCCTTCCTCATTGGCATGGCTTTGTGGTGGGGAAACAGCTGAGCACTTTTATTTTGTATTTATTCGTCACCGGTCTTAGATCCGCCCCCATGGGCGTGTGGTTGCAAAGCACCTTGGTAAACATAGTTCAGGTATATTTGTCCATAGTGGGTGCTATTGTTTCTTCCCCTCCACCGAATTCTCTCCCATCGGGTCGCTGTTACAGAAAGCACAGGTAAGCTGCTTACTTCCACCTCACCAGAAACGGTTACGATGTTCCAAGCGCTCCTCGAAATCAAAGAGCTAAGACCTGCTGCAGTCTGCAGTGGGGCGTCCTCGTGACCGGAGCGGGTCACTATACATCCATACGAAAGGTTGCTCTCACAGTAAGGACGCCACGCACAATCGTATTTTCACCTTTTATTCTGGCGGGCAGCAGCGAACACAGTTCAGACCTCACAGCGTGATATGCGCCATTGATGCCATACGCGTTTCGGGTACTCTCCCTTCCTCATTGGCATGGCTTTGTGGTGGGAAAACAGCTGAGCACTTTTATTTTGTATTTATTCGTCACCGGTCTTAGATCCGCCCCCATGGGCGTGTGGTTGCAAAGCACCTTGGTAAACATAGTTTAGGTAAATTTGTCCATAGTGGGTGCTATTGTTTCTTCCCCTCCACCGAATTCTCTCCCATCGGGTCGCTGTTACAGAAAGCACAGGTAAGCTGCTTACTTCCACCTCACCAGAAACGGTTACGATGTTCCAAGCGCTCCTCGAAATCAAAGAGCTAGGACCTGCTGCAGTCTGCAGTGGGGCGTCCTCGTGACTGGAGCGGGTCACTATACATCCATACGAAAGGTTGCTCCCACAGTAAGGACGCCACGCACAATCGTATTTTCACCTTTTATTCTGGCGGGCAGCAGTGAACACAGTTCAGACCTCACAGCGTGATATGCGCCATTGATGCTATACGCGTTTCGGGTAATCTCCCTTCCTCATTGGCATTGCTTTGTGGTGGGGAAACAGCTGAGCACTTTTATTTTGTATTTATTCGTCACCGGTCTTAGATCCGCCCCCATGGGCGTGTGGTTGCAAAGCACCTTGGTAAACATAGTTTAGGTATATTTGTCCATAGTGGGTGCTATTGTTTCTTCCCCTCCACCGAATTCTCTCCCATCGGGTCGCTGTTACAGAAAGCACAGGTAAGCTGCTTACTTCCACCTCACCAGAAACGGTTACGATGTTCCAAGCGCTCCTCGAAATCAAAGAGCTAGGACTTGCTGCAGTCTGCAGTGGGGCGTCCTCGTGACCGGAGCGGGTCACTATACATCCATACGAAAGGTTGCTCCCACAGTAAGGACGCCACGCACAATCGTATTTTCACCTTTTATTCTGGCGGGCAGCAGCGAACACAGTTCAGACCTCACAGCGTGATATGCGCCATTGATGCCATATGTATTTCGGGTATTCTCCCTTCCTCATTGGCATGGCTTTGTGGTGGGGAAACAGCTGAGCACTTTTATTTTGTATTTATTCGTCACCGGTCTTAGATCCGCCCCCATGGGCGTGTGGTTGCAAAGCACCTTGGTAAACATAGTTCAGGTATATTTGTCCATAGTGGGTGCTATTGTTTCTTCCCCTCCACCGAATTCTCTCCCATCGGGTCGCTGTTACAGAAAGCACAGGTAAGCTGCTTACTTCCACCTCACCAGAAACGGTTACGATGTTCCAAGCGCTCCTCGAAATCAAAGAGCTAGGACCTGCTTCAGTCTGCAGTGGGGCGTCCTCGTGACCAGAGCGGGTCACTATACATCCATACGAAAGGTTGCTCCCACAGTAAGGACGCCACGCACAATCGTATTTTCACCTTTTATTCTGGCGGGCAGCAGCGAACACAGTTCAGACCTCACAGCGTGATATGCGCCATTGATGCCATACGCGTTTCGGGTACTCTCCCTTCCTCATTGGCATGGCTTTGTGGTGGGGAAACAGCTGAGCACTTTTATTTTGTATTTATTCGTCACCAGTCTTAGATCTGCCCCCATGGGCGTGTGGTTGCAAAGCACCCTGGTAAACATAGATCAGGTATATTTGTCCATAGTGGGTGCTATTGTTTCTTCCCCTCCACCGAATTCTCTCCCATCGGGTCGCTGTTACAGAAAGCACAGGTAAGCTGCTTACTTCCACCTCACCAGAAACGGTTACGATGTTCCAAGCGCTCCTCGAAATCAAAGAGCTAGGACCTGCTGCAGTCTGCAGTGGGGCGTCCTCGTGACTGGAGCGGGTCACTATACATCCATACGAAAGGTTGCTCCTACAGTAAGGACGCCACGCACAATCGTATTTTCACCTTTTATTCTGGCGGGCAGCAGCGAACACAGTTCAGACCTCACAGCGTGATATGCGCCATTGATGCCATACGCGTTTCGGGTACTCTCCCTTCCTCATTGGCATGGCTTTATGGTGGGGAAACAGCTGAGCACTTTTATTTTGTATTTATTCGTCACCGGTCTTAGATCCGCCCCCATGGGCGTGTGGTTGCAAAGCACCTTGGTAAACATAGTTCAGGTATATTTGTCCATAGTGGGTGCTATTGTTTCTTCCCCTCCACCGAATTCTCTCCCATCGGGTCGCTGTTACAGAAAGCACAGGTAAGCTGCTTACTTCCACCTCACCAGAAACGGTTACGATGTTCCAAGCGCTCCTCGAAATCAAAGAGCTAGGACTTGCTGCAGTCTGCAGTGGGGCGTCCTCGTGACCGGAGCGGGTCACTATACATCCATACGAAAGGTTGCTCCCACAGTAAGGACGCCACGCACAATCGTATTTTCACCTTTTATTCTGGCGGGCAGCAGCGAACACAGTTCAGACCTCACAGCGTGATATGCGCCATTGATGCCATATGTATTTCGGGTATTCTCCCTTCCTCATTGGCATGGCTTTGTGGTGGGGAAACAGCTGAGCACTTTTATTTTGTATTTATTCGTCACCGGTCTTAGATCCGCCCCCATGGGCGTGTGGTTGCAAAGCACCTTGGTAAACATAGTTCAGGTATATTTGTCCATAGTGGGTGCTATTGTTTCTTCCCCTCCACCGAATTCTCTCCCATCGGGTCGCTGTTACAGAAAGCACAGGTAAGCTGCTTACTTCCACCTCACCAGAAACGGTTACGATGTTCCAAGCGCTCCTCGAAATCAAAGAGCTAGGACCTGCTGCAGTCTGCAGTGGGGCGTCCTCGTGACCAGAGCGGGTCACTATACATCCATACGAAAGGTTGCTCCCACAGTAAGGACGCCACGCACAATCGTATTTTCACCTTTTATTCTGGCGGGCAGCAGCGAACACAGTTCAGACCTCACAGCGTGATATGCGCCATTGATGCCATACGCGTTTCGGGTACTCTCCCTTCCTCATTGGCATGGCTTTGTGGTGGGGAAACAGCTGAGCACTTTTATTTTGTATTTATTCGTCACCAGTCTTAGATCTGCCCCCATGGGCGTGTGGTTGCAAAGCACCCTGGTAAACATAGTTCAGGTATATTTGTCCATAGTGGGTGCTATTGTTTCTTCCCCTCCACCGAATTCTCTCCCATCGGGTCGCTGTTACAGAAAGCACAGGTAAGCTGCTTACTTCCACCTCACCAGAAACGGTTACGATGTTCCAAGCGCTCCTCGAAATCAAAGAGCTAGGACCTGCTGCAGTCTGCAGTGGGGCGTCCTCGTGACTGGAGCGGGTCACTATACATCCATACGAAAGGTTGCTCCTACAGTAAGGACGCCACGCACAATCGTATTTTCACCTTTTATTCTGGCGGGCAGCAGCGAACACAGTTCAGACCTCACAGCGTGATATGCGCCATTGATGCCATACGCGTTTCGGGTACTCTCCCTTCCTCATTGGCATGGCTTTATGGTGGGGAAACAGCTGAGCACTTTTATTTTGTATTTATTCGTCACCGGTCTTAGATCCGCCCCCATGGGCGTGTGGTTGCAAAGCACCTTGGTAAACATAGTTCAGGTATATTTGTCCATAGTGGGTGCTATTGTTTCTTCCCCTCCACCGAATTCTCTCCCATCGGGTCGCTGTTACAGAAAGCACAGGTAAGCTGCTTACTTCCACCTCACCAGAAACGGTTACGATGTTCCAAGCGCTCCTCGAAATCAAAGAGCTAGGACCTGTTGCAGTCTGCAGTGGGGCGTCCTCGTGACTGGAGCGGGTCACTATACATCCATACGAAAGGTTGCTCCCACAGTAAGGACGCCACGCACAATCGTATTTTCACCTTTTATTCTGGCGGGCAGCAGCGAACACAGTTCAGACCTCACAGCGTGATATGCGCCATTGATGCCATACGCGTTTCGGGTACTCTCCCTTCCTCATTGGCATGGCTTTGTGGTGGGGAAACAGCTGAGCACTTTTATTTTGTATTTATTCGTCACCGGTCTTAGATCCGCCCCCATGGGCGTGTGGTTGCAAAGCACCTTGATAAACATAGTTCAGGTATATTTGTCCATAGTGGGTGCTATTGTTTCTTCCCCTCCACCAAATTCTCTCCCATCGGGTCGCTGTTACAGAAAGCACAGGTAAGCTGCTTACTTCCACCTCACCAGAAACGGTTACGATGTTCCAAGCGCTCCTCGAAATCAAAGAGCTAGGACCTGCTGCAGTCTGCATTGGGGCGTCCTCGTGACCGGAGCGGGTCACTATACATCCATACGAAAGGTTGCTCCCACAGTAAGGACGCCACGCACAATCGTATTTTCACCTTTTATTCTGGCGGGCAGCAGCGAACACAGTTCAGACCTCACAGCATGATATGCGCCATTGATGCCATACGCGTTTCGGGTACTCTCCCTTCCTCATTGGCATGGCTTTGTGGTGGGGAAACAGCTGAGCACTTTTATTTTGTATTTATTCGTCACCGGTCTTGGATCCGCCCCCATGGGCGTGTGGTTGCAAAGCACCTTGGTAAACATAGTTCAGGTATATTTGTCCATAGTGGGTGCTATTGTTTCTTCCCCTCCACCGAATTCTCTCCCATCGGGTCGCTGTTACAGAAAGCACAGGTAAGCTGCTTACTTCCACCTCACCAGAAACTGTTACGATGTTCCAAGCGCTCCTCGAAATCAAAGAGCTAGGACCTGCTGCAGTCTGCAGTGGGGCGTCCTCGTGACCGGAGCGGGTCACTATACATCCATATGAAAGGTTGCTCCCACAGTAAGGACGCCACGCACAATCGTATTTTCACCTTTTATTGTGGCGGGCAGCAGCGAACACAGTTCAGACCTCACAGCGTGATATGCGCCATTGATGCCATACGCGTTTCGGGTACTCTCCCTTCCTCATTGGCATGGCTTTGTGGTGGGGAAACAGCTGAGCACTTTTATTTTGTATTTATTCGTCACCGGTCTTAGATCCGCCCCCATGGGCGTGTGGTTGCAAAGCACCTTGGTAAACATAGTTCAGGTATATTTGTCCATAGTGGGTGCTATTGTTTCTTCCCCTCCACCGAATTCTCTCCCATCGGGTCGCTGTTACAGAAAGCACAGGTAAGCTGCTTACTTCCACCTCACCAGAAACGGTTACGATGTTCCAATCGCTCCTCGAAATCAAAGAGCTAGGACCTGCTGCAGTCTGCATTGGGGCGTCCTCGTGACCGGAGCGGGTCACTATACATCCATACGAAAGGTTGCTCCCACAGTAAGGACGCCACGCACAATCGTATTTTCACCTTTTATTCTGGCGGGCAGCAGCGAACACAGTTCAGACCTCACAGCGTGATATGCGCCATTGATGCCATACGCGTTTCGGGTACTCTCCCTTCCTCATTGGCATGGCTTTGTGGTGGGGAAACAGCTGAGCACTTTTATTTTGTATTTATTCGTCACCGGTCTTGGATCCGCCCCCATGGGCGTGTGGTTGCAAAGCACCTTGGTAAACATAGTTCAGGTATATTTGTCCATAGTGGGTGCTATTGTTTCTTCCCCTCCACCGAATTCTCTCCCATCGGGTCGCTGTTACAGAAAGCACAGGTAAGCTGCTTACTTCCACCTCACCAGAAACGGTTACGATGTTCCAAGCGCTCCTCGAAATCAAAGAGCTAGGACCTGCTGCAGTCTGCAGTGGGGCGTCCTCGTGACCGGAGCGGGTCACTATACATCCATACGAAAGGTTGCTCCCACAGTAAGGACGCCACGCACAATCGTATTTTCACCTTTTATTCTGGCGGGCAGCAGCGAACACAGTTCAGACCTCACAGCGTGATATGCGCCATTGATGCCATACGCGTTTCGGGTACTCTCCCTTCCTCATTGGCATGGCTTTGTGGTGGGGAAACAGCTGAGCACTTTTATTTTGTATTTATTCGTCACCGGTCTTAGATCGGCCCCCATGGGCGTGTGGTTGCAAAGCACCTTGGTAAACATAGTTCAGGTATATTTGTCCATAGTGGGTGCTATTGTTTCTTCCCCTCCACCGAATTCTCTCCTATCGGGTCGCTGTTACAGAAAGCACAGGTAAGCTGCTTACTTCCACCTCACCAGAAACGGTTACGATGTTCCAAGCGCTCCTCGAAATCAAAGAGCTAGGACCTGCTGCAGTCTGCAGTGGGGCGTCCTCGTGACCGGAGCGGGTCACTATACATCCATACGAAAGGTTGCTCCCACAGTAAGGAAGCCACGCACAATCGTATTTTCACCTTTTATTCTGGCGGGCCGCAGCGAACACAGTTCAGACCTCACAGCGTGATATGCGCCATTGATGCCATACGCGTTTTGGGTACTCTCCCTTTCTCATTGGCATGGCTTTGTGGTGGGGAAACAGCTGAGCGCATTTATTTTGTATTTATTCGTCACCGGTCTTAGATCCGCCCCCATGGGCGTGTGGTTGCAAAGCACCTTGGTAAACATAGTTTAGGTATATTTGTCCATAGGGGGTGCTATTGTTTCTTCCCCTCCACCGAATTCTCTCCCATCGGGTCGCTGTTACAGAAAGCACAGGTAAGCTGCTTACTTCCACCTCACCAGAAACGGTTACGATGTTCCAAGCGCTCCTCGAAATCAAACAGCTAGGACTTGCTGCAGTCTGCAGTGGGGCGTCCTCGTGACCGGAGCGGGTCACTATACATCCATACGAAAGGTTGCTCCCACAGTAAGGACGCCACGCACAATCGTATTTTCACCTTTTATTCTGGCGGGCAGCAGCGAACACAGTTCAGACCTCACAGCGTGATATGCGCCATTGATGCCGTATGTATTTCGGGTATTCTCCCTTCCTCATTGGCATGGCTTTGTGGTGGGGAAACAGCTGAGCACTTTTATTTTGTATTTATTCGTCACCGGTCTTAGATCCGCCCCCATGGGCGTGTGGTTGCAAAGCACCTTGGTAAACATAGTTCAGGTATATTTGTCCATAGTGGGTGCTATTGTTTCTTCCCCTCCACCGAATTCTCTCCCATCGGGTCGCTGTTACAGAAAGCACAGGTAAGCTGCTTACTTCCACCTCACCAGAAACGGTTACGATGTTCCAAGCGCTCCTCGAAATCAAAGAGCTAGGACCTGCTGCAGTCTGCAGTGGGGCGTCCTCGTGACCAGAGCGGGTCACTATACATCCATACGAAAGGTTGCTCCCACAGTAAGGACGCCACGCACAATCGTATTTTCACCTTTTATTCTGGCGGGCAGCAGCGAACACAGTTCAGACCTCACAGCGTGATATGCGCCATTGATGCCATACGCGTTTCGGGTACTCTCCCTTCCTCATTGGCATGGCTTTGTGCTGGGGAAACAGCTGAGCACTTTTATTTTGTATTTATTCGTCACCGGTCTTAGATCCGCCCCCATGGGCGTGTGGTTGCAAAGCACCCTGGTAAACATAGTTCAGGTATATTTGTCCATAGTGGGTGCTATTGTTTCTTCCCCTCCACCGAATTCTCTCCCATCGGGTCGCTGTTACAGAAAGCACAGGTAAGCTGCTTACTTCCACCTCACCAGAAACGGTTACGATGTTCCAAGCGCTCCTCGAAATCAAAGAGCTAGGACCTGCTGCAGTCTGCAGTGGGGCGTCCTCGTGACTGGAGCGGGTCACTATACATCCATACGAAAGGTTGCTCCTACAGTAAGGACGCCACGCACAATCGTATTTTCACCTTTTATTCTGGCGGGCAGCAGCGAACACAGTTCAGACCTCACAGCGTGATATGCGCCATTGATGCCATACGCGTTTCGGGTACTCTCCCTTCCTCATTGGCATGGCTTTATGGTGGGGAAACAGCTGAGCACTTTTATTTTGTATTTATTCGTCACCGGTCTTAGATCCACCCCCACGGGCGTGTGGTTGCAAAGCACCTTGGTAAACATAGTTCAGGTATATTTGTCCATAGTGGGTGCTATTGTTTCTTCCCCTCCACCGAATTCTCTCCCATCGGGTCGCTGTTACAGAAAGCACAGGTAAGCTGCTTACTTCCACCTCACCAGAAACGGTTACGATGTTCCAAGCGCTCCTCGAAATCAAAGAGCTAGGACCTGCTGCAGTCTGCAGTGGGGCGTCCTCGTGACTGGAGCGGGTCACTATACATCCATACGAAAGGTTGCTCCCACAGTAAGGACGCCACGCACAATCGTATTTTCACCTTTTATTCTGGCGGGCAGCAGCGAACACAGTTCAGACCTCACAGCGTGATATGCGCCATTGATGCCATACGCGTTTCGGGTACTCTCCCTTCCTCATTGGCATGGCTTTGTGGTGGGGAAACAGCTGAGCACTTTTATTTTGTATTTATTCGTCACCGGTCTTAGATCCGCCCCCATGGGCGTGTGGTTGCAAAGCACCTTGGTAAACATAGTTCAGGTATATTTGTCCATAGTGGGTGCTATTGTTTCTTCCCCTCCACCGAATTCTCTCCCATCGGGTCGCTGTTACAGAAAGCACAGGTAAGCTGCTTACTTCCACCTCACCAGAAACGGTTACGATGTTCCAAGCGCTCCTCGAAATCAAAGAGCTAGGACCTGCTGCAGTCTGCAGTGGGGCGTCCTCGTGACCGGAGCGGGTCACTATACATCCATACGAAAGGTTGCTCCCACAGTAAGGACGCCACGCACAATCGTATTTTCACCTTTTATTCTGGCGGGCAGCAGCGAACACAGTTCAGACCTCACAGCGTGATATGCGCCATTGATGCCATACGCGTTTCGGGTACTCTCCCTTCCTCATTGGCATGGCTTTGTGGTGGGGAAACAGCTGAGCACTTTTATTTTGTATTTATTCGTCACCGGTCTTAGATCCGCCCCCATGGGCGTGTGGTTGCAAAGCACCTTGGTAAACATAGTTCAGGTATGTTTGTCCATAGTGGATGCTATTGTTTCTTCCCCTCCACCGAATTCTCTCCCATCGGGTCGCTGTTACAGAAAGTACAGGTAAGCTGCTTACTTCCACCTCACCAGAAACGGTTACGATGTTCCAAGCGCTCCTCGAAATCAAAGAGCTAGGACCTGCTGCAGTCTGCAGTGGGGCGTCCTCGTGACCGGAGCGGGTCACTATACATCCATACGAAAGGTTGCTCCCACAGTAAGGAAGCCACGCACAATCGTATTTTCACCTTTTATTCTGGCGGGCAGCAGCGAACACAGTTCAGACCTCACAGCGTGATATGCGCCATTGATGCCATACGCGTTTCGGGTACTCTCCCTTCCTCATTGGCATGGCTTTGTGGTGGGGAAACAGCTGAGCGCTTTTTTTTTGTATTTATTCGTCACCGGTCTTAGATCCGCCCCCATGGGCGTGTGGTTGCAAAGCACCTTGGTAAACATAGTTCAGGTATATTTGTCCATAGGGGGTGCTATTGTTTCTTCCCCTCCACCGAATTCTCTCCCATCGGGCCGCTGTTACAGAAAGCACAGGTAAGCTGCTTACTTCCACCTCACCAGAAACGGTTACGATGTTCCAAGCGCTCCTCGAAATCAAAGAGCTAGGACCTGCTGCAGTCTGCAGTGGGGCGTCCTCGTGACCTGAGCGGGTCACTATACATCCATACGAAAGGTTGCTCCCACAGTAAGGACGCCACGCACAATCGTATTTTCACCTTTTATTCTGGCGGGCAGCAGCGAACACAGTTCAGACCTCACAGCGTGATATGCGCCATTGATGCCATACGCGTTTCGGGTACTCTCCCTTCCTCATTGGCATGGCTTTGTGGTGGGGAAACAGCTGAGCACTTTTATTTTGTATTTATTCGTCACCGGTCTTAGATCTGCCCCCATGGGCGTGTGGTTGCAAAGCACCTTGGTAAACATAGTTCAGGTATATTTGTCCATAGTGGGTGCTATTGTTTCTTCCCCTCCACCGAATTCTCTCCCATCGGGTCGCTGTTACAGAAAGCACAGGTAAGCTGCTTACTTCCACCTCACCAGAAACGGTTACGATGTTCCAAGCGCTCCTCGAAATCAAAGAGCTAGGACCTGCTGCAGTCTGCAGTGGGGCGTCCTCGTGACCGGAGCGGGTCACTATACATCCATATGAAAGGTTGCTCCCACAGTAAGGACGCCACGCACAATCGTATTTTCACCTTTTATTCTGGCGGGCAGCAGCGAACACAGTTCAGACCTCACAGCGTGATATGCGCCATTGATGCCATACGCGTTTCGGGTACTCTCCCTTCCTCATTTGCATGGCTTTGTGGTGGGGAAACAGCTGAGCACTTTTATTTTGTATTTATTTGTCACCGGTCTTAGATCCGCCCCCATGGGCGTGTGGTTGCAAAGCACCTTGGTAAACATAGTTCAGGTATATTTGTCCATAGTGGGTGCTATTGTTTCTTCCCCTCCACCGAATTCTCTCCCATCGGGTCGCTGTTACAGAAAGCACAGGTAAGCTGCTTACTTCCACCTCACCAGAAACGGTTACGATGTTCCAAGCGCTCCTCGAAATCAAAGAGCTAGGACCTGCTGCAGTCTGCAGTGGGGCGTCCTCGTGACCGGAGCGGGTCACTATACATCCATACGAAAGGTTGCTCCCACAGTAAGGACGCCACGCACAATCGTATTTTCACCTTTTATTCTGGCGGGCAGCAGCGAACACAGTTCAGACCTCACAGCGTGATATGCGCCATTGATGCCATACGCGTTTCGGGTACTCTCCCTTCCTCATTGGCATGGCTTTGTGGTGGGGAAACAGCTGAGCACTTTTATTTTGTATTTATTCGTCACCGGTCTTAGATCCGCCCCCATGGGCGTGTGGTTGCAAAGCACCTTGGTAAACATAGTTCAGGTATATTTGTCCATAGTGGGTGCTATTGTTTCTTCCCCTCCACCGAATTCTCTCCCATCGGGTCGCTGTTACAGAAAGCACAGGTAAGCTGCTTACTTCCACCTCACCAGAAATGGTTACGATGTTCCAAGCGCTCCTCGAAATCAAAGAGCTAGGACCTGCTGCAGTCTGCATTGGGGCGTCCTCGTGACCGGAGCGGGTCACTATACATCCATACGAAAGGTTGCTCCCACAGTAAGGACGCCACGCACAATCGTATTTTCACCTTTTATTCTGGCGGGCAGCAGCGAACACAGTTCAGACCTCACAGCGTGATATGCGCCATTGATGCCATACGCGTTTCGGGTACTCTCCCTTCCTCATTGGCATGGCTTTGTGGTGGGGAAACAGCTGAGCACTTTTATTTTGTATTTATTCGTCACCGGTCTTGGATCCGCCCCCATGGGCGTGTGGTTGCAAAGCACCTTGGTAAACATAGTTCAGGTATATTTGTCCATAGTGGGTGCTATTGTTTCTTCCCCTCCACCGAATTCTCTCCCATCGGGTCGCTGTTACAGAAAGCACAGGTAAGCTGCTTACTTCCACCTCACCAGAAACGGTTACGATGTTCCAAGCGCTCCTCGAAATCAAAGAGCTAGGACCTGCTGCAGTCTGCAGTGGGGCGTCCTCGTGACCGGAGCGGGTCACTATACATCCATACGAAAGGTTGCTCCCACAGTAAGGACGCCACGTACAATCGTATTTTCACCTTTTATTCTGGCGGGCAGCAGCGAACACAGTTCAGACCTCACAGCGTGATATGCGCCATTGATGCCATACGCGTTTCGGGTACTCTCCCTTCCTCATTGGCATGGCTTTGTGGTGGGGAAACAGCTGAGCACTTTTATTTTGTATTTATTCGTCACCGGTCTTAGATCCGCCCCCATGGGCGTGTGGTTGCAAAGCACCTTGGTAAACATAGTTTAGGTATATTTGTCCATAGGGGGTGCTATTGTTTCTTCCCCTCCACCGAATTCTCTCCCATCGGGTCGCTGTTACAGAAAGCACAGGTAAGCTGCTTACTTCCACCTCACCAGAAACGGTTACGATGTTCCAAGCGCTCCTCGAAATCAAAGAGCTAGGACTTGCTGCAGTCTGCAGTGGGGCGTCCTCGTGACCGGAGCTGGTCACTATACATCCATACGAAAGGTTGCTCCCACAGTAAGGACGCCACGCACAATCGTATTTTCACCTTTTATTCTGGCGGGCAGCAGCGAACACAGTTCAGACCTCACAGCGTGATATGCGCCATTGATGCCATATGTATTTCGGGTATTCTCCCTTCCTCATTGGCATGGCTTTGTGGTGGGGAAACAGCTGAGCACTTTTATTTTGTATTTATTCGTCACCGGTCTTAGATCCGCCCCCATGGGCGTGTGGTTGCAAAGCACCTTGGTAAACATAGTTCAGGTATATTTGTCCATAGTGGGTGCTATTGTTTCTTCCCCTCCACCGAATTCTCTCCCATCGGGTCGCTGTTACAGAAAGCACAGGTAAGCTGCTTACTTCCACCTCACCAGAAACGGTTACGATGTTCCAAGCGCTCCTCGAAATCAAAGAGCTAGGACCTGCTGCAGTCTGCAGTGGGGCGTCCTCGTGACCAGAGCGGGTCACTATACATCCATACGAAAGGTTGCTCCCACAGTAAGGACGCCACGCACAATCGTATTTTCACCTTTTATTCTGGCGGGCAGCAGCGAACACAGTTCAGACCTCACAGCGTGATATGCGCCATTGATGCCATACGCGTTTCGGGTACTCTCCCTTCCTCATTGGCATGGCTTTGTGCTGGGGAAACAGCTGAGCACTTTTATTTTGTATTTATTCGTCACCGGTCTTAGATCCGCCCCCATGCGCGTGTGGTTGCAAAGCACCCTGGTAAACATAGTTCAGGTATATTTGTCCATAGTGGGTGCTATTGTTTCTTCCCCTCCACCGAATTCTCTCCCATCGGGTCGCTGTTACAGAAAGCACAGGTAAGCTGCTTACTTCCACCTCACCAGAAACGGTTACGATGTTCCAAGCGCTCCTCGAAATCAAAGAGCTAGGACCTGCTGCAGTCTGCAGTGGGGCGTCCTCGTGACTGGAGCGGGTCACTATACATCCATACGAAAGGTTGCTCCTACAGTAAGGACGCCACGCACAATCGTATTTTCACCTTTTATTCTGGCGGGCAGCAGCGAACACAGTTCAGACCTCACAGCGTGATATGCGCCATTGATGCCATACGCGTTTCGGGTACTCTCCCTTCCTCATTGGCATGGCTTTATGGTGGGGAAACAGCTGAGCACTTTTATTTTGTATTTATTCGTCACCGGTCTTAGATCCGCCCCCATGGGCGTGTGGTTGCAAAGCACCTTGGTAAACATAGTTCAGGTATATTTGTCCATAGTCGGTGCTATTGTTTCTTCCCCTCCACCGAATTCTCTCCCATCGGGTCGCTGTTACAGAAAGCACAGGTAAGCTGCTTACTTCCACCTCACCAGAAACGGTTACGATGTTCCAAGCGCTCCTCGAAATCAAAGAGCTAGGACCTGCTGCAGTCTGCAGTGGGGCGTCCTCGTGACTGGAGCGGGTCACTATACATCCATACGAAAGGTTGCTCCCACAGTAAGGACGCCACGCACAATCGTATTTTCACCTTTTATTCTGGCGGGCAGCAGCGAACACAGTTCAGACCTCACAGCGTGATATGCGCCATTGATGCCATACGCGTTTCGGGTACTCTCCCTTCCTCATTGGCATGGCTTTGTGGTGGGGAAACAGCTGAGCACTTTTATTTTGTATTTATTCGTCACCGGTCTTAGATCCGCCCCCATGGGCGTGTGGTTGCAAAGCACCTTGGTAAACATAGTTCAGGTATATTTGTCCATAGTGGGTGCTATTGTTTCTTCCCCTTCACCGAATTCTCTCCCATCGGGTCGCTGTTACAGAAAGCACAGGTAAGCTGCTTACTTCCACCTCACCAGAAACGGTTACGATGTTCCAAGCGCTCCTCGAAATCAAAGAGCTAGGACCTGCTGCAGTCTGCATTGGGGCGTCCTCGTGACCGGAGCGCGTCACTATACATCCATACGAAAGGTTGCTCCCACAGTAAGGACGCCACGCACAATCGTATTTTCACCTTTTATTCTGGCGGGCAGCAGCGAACACAGTTCAGACCTCACAGCGTGATATGCGCCATTGATGCCATACGCGTTTCGGGTACTCTCCCTTCCTCATTGGCATGGCTTTGTGGTGGGGAAACAGCTGAGCACTTTTATTTTGTATTTATTCGTCACCGGTCTTGGATCCGCCCCCATGGGCGTGTGGTTGCAAAGCACCTTGGTAAACATAGTTCAGGTATATTTGTCCATAGTGGGTGCTATTGTTTCTTCCCCTCCACCGAATTCTCTCCCATCGGGTCGCTGTTACAGAAAGCACAGGTAAGCTGCTTACTTCCACCTCACCAGAAACGGTTACGATGTTCCAAGCGCTCCTCGAAATCAAAGAGCTAGGACCTGCTGCAGTCTGCAGTGGGGCGTCCTCGTGACCGGAGCGGGTCACTATACATCCATACGAAAGGTTGCTCCCACAGTAAGGACGCCACGCACAATCGTATTTTCACCTTTTATTCTGGCGGGCAGCAGCGAACACAGTTCAGACCTCACAGCGTGATATGCGCCATTGATGCCATACGCGTTTCGGGTACTCTCCCTTCCTCATTGGCATGGCTTTGTGGTGGGGAAACAGCTGAGCACTTTTATTTTGTATTTATTCGTCACCGGTCTTAGATCCGCCCCCATGGGCGTGTGGTTGCAAAGCACCTTGGTAAACATAGTTCAGGTATGTTTGTCCATAGTGGGTGCTATTGTTTCTTCCCCTCCACCGAATTCTCTCCCATCGGGTCGCTGTTACAGAAAGCACAGGTAAGCTGCTTACTTCCACCTCACCAGAAACGGTTACGATGTTCCAAGCGCTCCTCGAAATCAAAGAGCTAGGACCTGCTGCAGTCTGCAGTGGGGCGTCCTCGTGACCGGAGCGGGTCACTATACATCCATACGAAAGGTTGCTCCCACAGTAAGGAAGCCACGCACAATCGTATTTTCACCTTTTATTCTGGCGGGCAGCAGCGAACACAGTTCAGACCTCACAGCGTGATATGCGCCATTGATGCCATACGCGTTTCGGGTACTCTCCCTTCCTCATTGGCATGGCTTTGTGGTGGGGAAACAGCTGAGCGCTTTTATTTTGTATTTATTCGTCACCGGTCTTAGATCCGCCCCCATGGGCGTGTGGTTGCAAAGCACCTTGGTAAACATAGTTCAGGTATATTTGTCCATAGGGGGTGCTATTGTTTCTTCCCCTCCACCGAATTCTCTCCCATCGGGCCGCTGTTACAGAAAGCACAGGTAAGCTGCTTACTTCCACCTCACCAGAAACGGTTACGATGTTCCAAGCGCTCCTCGAAATCAAAGAGCTAGGACCTGCTGCAGTCTGCAGTGGGGCGTCCTCGTGACCTGAGCGGGTCACTATACATCCATACGAAAGGTTGCTCCCACAGTAAGGACGCCACGCACAATCGTATTTTCACCTTTTATTCTGGCGGGCAGCAGCGAACACAGTTCAGACCTCACAGCGTGATATGCGCCATTGATGCCATACGCGTTTCGGGTACTCTCCCTTCCTCATTGGCATGGCTTTGTGGTGGGGAAACAGCTGAGCACTTTTATTTTGTATTTATTCGTCACCGGTCTTAGATCCGCCCCCATGGGCGTGTGGTTGCAAAGCACCTTGGTAAACATAGTTCAGGTATATTTGTCCATAGTGGGTGCTATTGTTTCTTCCCCTCCACCGAATTCTCTCCCATCGGGTCGCTGTTACAGAAAGCACAGGTAAGCTGCTTACTTCCACCTCACCAGAAACGGTTACGATGTTCCAAGCGCTCCTCGAAATCAAAGAGCTAGGACCTGCTGCAGTCTGCAGTGGGGCGTCCTCGTGACCGGAGCGGGTCACTATACATCCATATGAAAGGTTGCTCCCACAGTAAGGACGCCACGCACAATCGTATTTTCACCTTTTATTCTGGCGGGCAGCAGCGAACACAGTTCAGACCTCACAGCGTGATATGCGCCATTGATGCCATACGCGTTTCGGGTACTCTCCCTTCCTCATTGGCATGGCTTTGTGGTGGGGAAACAGCTGAGCACTTTTATTTTGTATTTATTTGTCACCGGTCTTAGATCCGCCCCCATGGGCGTGTGGTTGCAAAGCACCTTGGTAAACATAGTTCAGGTATATTTGTCCATAGTGGGTGCTATTGTTTCTTCCCATCCACCGAATTCTCTCCCATCGGGTCGCTGTTACAGAAAGCACAGGTAAGCTGCTTACTTCCACCTCACCAGAAACGGTTACGATGTTCCAAGCGCTCCTCGAAATCAAAGAGCTAGGACCTGCTGCAGTCTGCAGTGGGGCGTCCTCGTGACCGGAGCGGGTCACTATACATCCATACGAAAGGTTGCTCCCACAGTAAGGACGCCACGCACAATCGTATTTTCACCTTTTATTCTGGCGGGCAGCAGCGAACACAGTTCAGACCTCACAGCGTGATATGCGCCATTGATGCCATACGCGTTTCGGGTACTCTCCCTTCCTCATTGGCATGGCTTTGTGGTGGGGAAACAGCTGAGCACTTTTATTTTGTATTTATTCGTCACCGGTCTTAGATCCGCCCCCATGGGCGTGTGGTTGCAAAGCACCTTGGTAAACATAGTTCAGGTATATTTGTCCATAGTGGGTGCTATTGTTTCTTCCCCTCCACCGAATTCTCTCCCATCGGGTCGCTGTTACAGAAAGCACAGGTAAGCTGCTTACTTCCACCTCACCAGAAATGGTTACGATGTTCCAAGCGCTCCTCGAAATCAAAGAGCTAGGACCTGCTGCAGTCTGCATTGGGGCGTCCTCGTGACCGGAACGGGTCACTATACATCCATACGAAAGGTTGCTCCCACAGTAAGGACGCCACGCACAATCGTATTTTCACCTTTTATTCTGGCGGGCAGCAGCGAACACAGTTCAGACCTCACAGCGTGATATGCGCCATTGATGCCATACGCGTTTCGGGTACTCTCCCTTCCTCATTGGCATGGCTTTGTGGTGGGGAAACAGCTGAGCACTTTTATTTTGTATTTATTCGTCACCGGTCTTGGATCCGCCCCCATGGGCGTGTGGTTGCAAAGCACCTTGGTAAACATAGTTCAGGTATATTTGTCCATAGTGGGTGCTATTGTTTCTTCCCCTCCACCGAATTCTCTCCCATCGGGTCGCTGTTACAGAAAGCACAGGTAAGCTGCTTACTTCCACCTCACCAGAAACGGTTACGATGTTCCAAGCGCTCCTCGAAATCAAAGAGCTAGGACCTGCTGCAGTCTGCAGTGGGGCGTCCTCGTGACCGGAGCGGGTCACTATACATCCATACGAAAGGTTGCTCCCACAGTAAGGACGCCACGCACAATCGTATTTTCACCTTTTATTCTGGCGGGCAGCAGCGAACACAGTTCAGACCTCACAGCGTGATATGCGCCATTGATGCCATACGCGTTTCGGGTACTCTCCCTTCCTCATTGGCATGGCTTTGTGGTGGGGAAACAGCTGAGCACTTTTATTTTGTATTTATTCGTCACCGGTCTTAGATCCGCCCCCATGGGCGTGTGGTTGCAAAGCACCTTGGTAAACATAGTTCAGGTATATTTGTCCATAGTGGGTGCTATTGTTTCTTCACCTCCACCGAATTCTCTCCCATCGGGTCGCTGTTACAGAAAGCACAGGTAAGCTGCTTACTTCCACCTCACCAGAAACGGTTACGATGTTCCAAGCGCTCCTCGAAATCAAAGAGCTAGGACCTGCTGCAGTCTGCAGTGGGGCGTCCTCGTGACCGGAGCGGGTCACTATACATCCATACGAAAGGTTTCTCCCACAGTAAGGAAGCCACGCACAATCGTATTTTCACCTTTTATTCTGGCGGGCAGCAGCGAACACAGTTCAGACCTCACAGCGTGATATGCGCCATTGATGCCATACGCGTTTCGGGTACTCTCCCTTCCTCATTGGCATGGCTTTGTGGTGGGGAAACAGCTGAGCGCTTTTATTTTGTATTTATTCGTCACCGGTCTTAGATCCGCCCCCATGGGCGTGTGGTTGCAAAGCACCTTGGTAAACATAGTTCAGGTATATTTGTCCATAGGGGGTGCTATTGTTTCTTCCCCTCCACCGAATTCTCTCCCATCGGGCCGCTGTTACAGAAAGCACAGGTAAGCTGCTTACTTCCACCTCACCAGAAACGGTTACGATGTTCCAAGCGCTCCTCGAAATCAAAGAGCTAGGACCTGCTGCAGTCTGCAGTGGGGCGTCCTCGTGACCTGAGCAGGTCACTATACATCCATACGAAAGGTTGCTCCCACAGTAAGGACGCCACGCACAATCGTATTTTCACCTTTTATTCTGGCGGGCAGCAGCGAACACAGTTCAGACCTCACAGCGTGATATGCGCCATTGATGCCATACGCGTTTCGGGTACTCTCCCTTCCTCATTGGCATGGCTTTGTGGTGGGGAAACAGCTGAGCACTTTTATTTTGTATTTATTCGTCACCGGTCTTAGATCCGCCCCCATGGGCGTGTGGTTGCAAAGCACCTTGGTAAACATAGTTCAGGTATATTTGTCCATAGTGGGTGCTATTGTTTCTTCCCCTCCACCGAATTCTCTCCCATCGGGTCGCTGTTACAGAAAGCACAGGTAAGCTGCTTACTTCCACCTCACCAGAAACGGTTACGATGTTCCAAGCGCTCCTCGAAATCAAAGAGCTAGGACCTGCTGCAGTCTGCAGTGGGGCGTCCTCGTGACCGGAGCGGGTCACTATACATCCATATGAAAGGTTGCTCCCACAGTAAGGACGCCACGCACAATCGTATTTTCACCTTTTATTCTGGCGGGCAGCAGCGAACACAGTTCAGACCTCACAGCGTGATATGCGCCATTGATGCCATACGCGTTTCGGGTACTCTCCCTTCCTCATTGGCATGGCTTTGTGGTGGGGAAACAGCTGAGCACTTTTATTTTGTATTTATTCGTCACCGGTCTTAGATCCGCCCCCATGGGCGTGTGGTTGCAAAGCACCTTGGTAAACATAGTTCAGGTATATTTGTCCATAGTGGGTGCTATTGTTTCTTCCCCTCCACCGAATTCTCTCCCATCGGGTCGCTGTTACAGAAAGCACAGGTAAGCTGCTTACTTCCACCTCACCAGAAACGGTTACGATGTTCCAAGCGCTCCTCGAAATCAAAGAGCTAGGACCTGCTGCAGTCTGCAGTGGGGCGTCCTCGTGACCGGAGCGGGTCACTATACATCCATACGAAAGGTTGCTCCCACAGTAAGGACGCCACGCACAATCGTATTTTCACCTTTTATTCTGGCGGGCAGCAGCGAACACAGTTCAGACCTCACAGCGTGATATGCGCCATTGATGCCATACGCGTTTCGGGTACTCTCCCTTCCTCATTGGCATGGCTTTGTGGTGGGGAAACAGCTGAGCACTTTTATTTTGTATTTATTCGTCACCGGTCTTAGATCCGCCCCCATGGGAGTGTGGTTGCAAAGCACCTTGGTTAACATAGTTCAGGTATATTTGTCCATAGTGGGTGCTATTGTTTCTTCCCCTCCACCGAATTCTCTCCCATCGGGTCGCTGTTACAGAAAGCACAGGTAAGCTGCTTACTTCAACCTCACCAGAAACGGTTACGATGTTCCAAGCGCTCCTCGAAATCAAAGAGCTAGGACCTGCTGCCGTCTGCAGTGGGGGGTCCTCGTGACCGGAGCGGGTCACTATACATCCATACGAAAGGTTGCTCCCACAGTAAGGATGCCACGCACAATCGTATTTTCAGCTTTTATTCTGGCGGGCAGCAGCGAACACAGTTCAGACCTCACAGCGTGATATGCACCATTGATGCCATACGCGTTTCGGGTATTCTCCCTTCCTCATTGGCATGGCTTTGTGGTGGGGAAACAGCTGAGCACTTTTATTTTGTATTTATTCGTCACCGGTCTTAGATCCACCCCCATTGGCGTGTGGTTGCAAAGCACCTTGGTAAACATAGTTCAGGTATATTTGTCCATAGTGGGTGCTATTGTTTCTTCCCCTCCACTGAATTCTCTCCCATCGGGTCCCTTTTACAGAAAGCACAGGTAAGCTGCTTACTTCCACCTCACCAGAAACGGTTACGATGTTCCAAGCGCTCCTCGAAATCAAAGAGCTAGGACCTGCTGCAGTCTGCAGTGGGGCGTCCTCGTGACCGGAGCGGGTCACTATACATCAATAGGAAAGGTTGCTCCCACAGTAAGGACGCCACGCACAATCGTATTTTCACCTTTTATTCTGGCGGGCAGCAGCGAACACAGTTTAGACCTCACAGCGTGATATGCGCCATTGATGCCATACGCATTTCGGGCACTCTCCCTTCCTCATTGGCATGGCTTTGTGGTGGGGAAACAGCTGAGCACTTTTATTTTGTATTTATTCGTCACCCGTCTTAGATCCGCCCCCATGGGCGTGTGGTTGCAAAGCACCTTGGTAAACATAGTTCAGGTATATTTGTCCATAATGGGTGCTATTTTTTCTTCCCCTCCACCGAATTCTCTCCCATCGGGTCGCTGTTACAGAAAGCACAGGTAAGCTGCTTACTTCCACCTCACCAGAAACGGTTACGATGTTCCAAGCGCTCCTCGAAATCAAAGAGCTAGGACCTGCTGCAGTCTGCAGTGGGGCGTCCTCGTGACCGGAGCGGGTCACTATACATCCATACGAAAGGTTGCTCCCACAGTAAGGACGCCACGCACAATCGTATTTTCACCTTTTATTCTGGCGGGCAGCAGCGAACACAGTTCAGACCTCACAGCGTGATATGCGCCATTGATGCCATATGCGTTTCGGGTACTCTCCCTTCCTCATTGGCATGGCTTTGTGGTGGGGAAACAGCTGAGCACTTTTATTTTGTATTTATTCGTCACTGGTCTTAGATCCGCCCCCATGGGCGTGTGGTTGCAAAGCACCTTGGTAAACATAGTTCAGGTATATTTGTCCATAATGGGTGCTATTGTTTCTTCCCCTCCACCGAATTCTCTCCCATCGGGTTGCTGTTACAGAAAGCACAGGTAAGCTGCTTACTTCCACCTCACCAGAAACGGTTACGATGTTCCAAGCGCTCCTCGAAATCAAAGAGCTAGGACCTGCTGCTGTCTGCAGTGGGGCGTCCTCGTGACCGGAGCGGGTCACTATACATCCATACGAAAGGTTGCTCCCACAGTAAGGACGCCACGCACAATCGTATTTTCACCTTTTATTCTGGCGGGCAGCAGCGAACACAGTTCAGACCTCACAGCGTGATATGCGCCATTGATGCCATACGCGTTTCGGGTACTCTCCCTTCCTCATTGGCATGGCTTTGTGGTGGGGAAACAGCTGAGCACTTTTATTTTGTATTTATTCGTCACCGGTCTTAGATCCGCCCCCATGGGCGTGTGGTTGCAAAGCACCTTGGTAAACATAGTTCAGGTATATTTGTCCATAGTGGGTGCTATTGATTCTTCCACTCCACCGAATTCTCTCCCATCGGGTCGCTGTTACAGAAAGCACAGGTAAGCTGCTTACTTCCACCTCACCAGAAATGGTTACGATGTTCCAAGCGCTCCTCGAAATCAAAGAGCTAGGACCTGCTGCAGTCTGCAGTGGGGCGGCCTCGTGACCGGAGCGGGTCACTATACATCCATACGAAAGGTTGCTCCCACAGTAAGGACGCCACGCACAATCGTATTTTCACCTTTTATTCTGGCGGGCAGCAGCAAACACAGTTCAGACCTCACAGCGTGATATGCGCCATTGATGCCATACGCGTTTCGGGTACTCTCCCTTCCTCATTGGCATGGCTTTGTGGTGGGGAAACAGCTGAGCACTTTTATTTTGTATTTATTCGTCACCGGTCTTAGATCCGCCCCCATGGGCGTGTGGTTGCAAAGCACCTTGGTAAACATAGTTCAGGTATATTTGTCCATAGTGGGTGCTATTGTTTCTTCCCCTCCACCGAATTCTCTCCCATCGGGTCGCTGTTACAGAAAGCACAGGTAAGCTGCTTACTTCCACCTCACCAGAAACGGTTGCGATGTTCCAAGCGCTCCTCGAAATCAAAGAGCTAGGACCTGCTGCAGTCTGCAGTGGGGCGTCCTCGTGACCGGAGCGGGTCACTATACATCCATACGAAAGGTTGCTCCCACAGTAAGGACGCCACGCACAATCGTATTTTCACCTTTTATTCTGGCGGGCAGCAGCGAACACAGTTCAGACCTCACAGCGTGATATGCGCCATTGATGCCATACGCGTTTCGGGTACTCTCCCTTCCTCATTGGCATGGCTTTGTGGTGGGGAAACAGCTGAGCACTTTTATTTTGTATTTATTCGTCACCGGTCTTAGATCCGCCCCCATGGGAGTGTGGTTGCAAAGCACCTTGGTAAACATAGTTCAGGTATATTTGTCCATAGTGGGTGCTATTGTTTCTTCCCCTCCACCGCGTTCTCTCCCATCGGGTCGCTGTTACAGAAAGCACAGGTAAGCTGCTTACTTCAACCTCACCAGAAACGGTTACGATGTTCCAAGCGCTCCTCGAAATCAAAGAGCTAGGACCTGCTGCCGTCTGCAGTGGGGGGTCCTCGTGACCGGAGCGGGTCACTATACATCCATACGAAAGGTTGCTCCCACAGTAAGGATGCCACGCACAATCGTATTTTCACCTTTTATTCTGGCGGGCAGCAGCGAACACAGTTCAGACCTCACAGCGTGATATGCACCATTGATGCCATACGCGTTTCGCGTATTCTCCCTTCCTCATTGGCATGGCTTTGTGGTGGGGAAACAGCTGAGCACTTTTATTTTGTATTTATTCGTCACCGGTCTTAGATCCACCCCCATTGGCGTGTGGTTGCAAAGCACCTTGGAAAACATAGTTCAGGTATATTTGTCCATAGTGGGTGCTATTGTTTCTTCCCCTCCACCGAATTCTCTCCCATCGGGTCACTTTTACAGAAAGCACAGGTAAGCTGCTTACTTCCACCTCACCAGAAACGGTTACGATGTTCCAAGCGCTCCTCGAAATCAAAGAGCTAGGACCTGCTGCAGTCTGCAGTGGGGCGTCCTCGTGACCGGAGCGGGTCACTATACATCAATAGGAAAGGTTGCTCCCACAGTAAGGACGCCACGCACAATCGTATTTTCACCTTTTATTCTGGCGGGCAGCAGCGAACACAGTTTAGACCTCACAGCGTGATATGCGCCATTGATGCCATACGCATTTCGGGCACTCTCCCTTCCTCATTGGCATGGCTTTGTGGTGGGGAAACAGCTGAGCACTTTTATTTTGTATTTATTCGTCACCCGTCTTAGATCCGCCCCCATGGGCGTGTGGTTGCAAAGCACCTTGGTAAACATAGTTCAGGTATATTTGTCCATAATGGGTGCTATTTTTTCTTCCCCTCCACCGAATTCTCTCCCATCGGGTCGCTGTTACAGAAAGCACAGGTAAGCTGCTTACTTCCACCTCACCAGAAACGGTTACGATGTTCCAAGCGCTCCTCGAAATCAAAGAGCTAGGACCTGCTGCTGTCTGCAGTGGGGCGTCCTCGTGACCGGAGCGGGTCACTATACATCCATACGAAAGGTTGCTCCCACAGTAAGGACGCCACGCACAATCGTATTTTCACCTTTTATTCTGGCGGGCAGCAGCGAACACAGTTCAGACCTCACAGCGTGATATGCGCCATTGATGCCATACGCGTTTCGGGTACTCTCCCTTCCTCATTGGCATGGCTTTGTGGTGGGGAAACAGCTGAGCACTTTTATTTTGTATTTATTCGTCACCGGTCTTAGATCCGCCCCCATGGGCGTGTGGTTGCAAAGCACCTTGGTAAACATAGTTCAGGTATATTTGTCCATAGTGGGTGCTATTGATTCTTCCACTCCACCGAATTCTCTCCCATCGGGTCGCTGTTACAGAAAGCACAGGTAAGCTGCTTACTTCCACCTCACCAGAAATGGTTACGATGTTCCAAGCGCTCCTCGAAATCAAAGAGCTAGGACCTGCTGCAGTCTGCAGTGGGGCGGCCTCGTGACCGGAGCGGGTCACTATACATCCATACGAAAGGTTGCTCCCACAGTAAGGACGCCACGCACAATCGTATTTTCACCTTTTATTCTGGCGGGCAGCAGCAAACACAGTTCAGACCTCACAGCCTGATATGCGCCATTGATGCCATACGCGTTTCGGGTACTCTCCCTTCCTCATTGGCATGGCTTTGTGGTGGGGAAACAGCTGAGCACTTTTATTTTGTATTTATTCGTCACCGGTCTTAGATCCGCCCCCATGGGCGTGTGGTTGCAAAGCACCTTGGTAAACATAGTTCAGGTATATTTGTCCATAGTGGGTGCTATTGTTTCTTCCCCTCCACCGAATTCTCTCCCATCGGGTCGCTGTTACAGAAAGCACAGGTAAGCTGCTTACTTCCACCTCACCAGAAACGGTTGCGATGTTCCAAGCGCTCCTCGAAATCAAAGAGCTAGGACCTGCTGCAGTCTGCAGTGGGGCGTCCTCGTGACCGGAGCGGGTCACTATACATCCATACGAAAGGTTGCTCCCACAGTAAGGACGCCACGCACAATCGTATTTTCACCTTTTATTCTGGCGGGCAGCAGCGAACACAGTTCAGACCTCACAGCGTGATATGCGCCATTGATGCCATACGCGTTTCGGGTACTCTCCCTTCCTCATTGGCATGGCTTTGTGGTGGGGAAACAGCTGAGCACTTTTATTTTGTATTTATTCGTCACCGGTCTTAGATCCGCCCCCATGGGCGTGTGGTTGCAAAGCACCTTGGTAAACATAGTTCAGGTATATTTGTCCATAGTGGGTGCTATTGTTTCTTCCCCTCCACCGAATTCTCTCCCATCGGGTCGCTGTTACAGAAAGCACAGGTAAGCTGCTTACTTCCACCTCACCAGAAACGGTTACGATGTTCCAAGCGCTCCTCGAAATCAAAGAGCTAGGACCTGCTGCAGTCTGCATTGGGGCGTCCTCGTGACCGGAGCGGGTCACTATACATCCATACGAAAGGTTGCTCCCACAGTAAGGACGCCACGCACAATCGTATTTTCACCTTTTATTCTGGCGGGCAGCAGCGAACACAGTTCAGACCTCACAGCGTGATATGCGCCATTGATGCCATACGCGTTTCGGGTACTCTCCCTTCCTCATTGGCATGGCTTTGTGGTGGGGAAACAGCTGAGCACTTTTATTTTGTATTTATTCGTCACCGGTCTTAGATCCGCCCCCATGGGCGTGTGGTTGCAAAGCACCTTGGTAAACATAGTTCAGGTATATTTGTCCATAGTGGGTGCTATTGTTTCTTCCCCTCCACCGAATTCTCTCCCATCGGGTCGCTGTTACAGAAAGCACAGGTAAGCTGCTTACTTCCACCTCACCAGAAACGGTTACAATGTTCCAAGCGCTCCTCGAAATAAAAGAGCTAGGACCTGCTGCAGTCTGCAGTGGGGCGTCCTCGTGACTGGAGCGGGTCACTATACATCCATACGAAAGGTTGCTCCCACAGTAAGGACGCCACGCACAATCGTATTTTCACCTTTTATTCTGGAGGGCAGCAGCGAACACAGTTCAGACCTCACAGCGTGATATGCGCCATTGATGCCATACGCGTTTTGGGTACTCTCCCTTCCTCATTGGCATGGCTTTGTGGTGGGGAAACAGCTGAGCACTTTTATTTTGTATTTATTCGTCACCGGTCTTAGATCCGCCCCCATGGGCGTGTGGTTGCAAAGCACCTTGGTAAACATAGTTCAGGTATATTTGTCCATAGTGGGTGCTATTGTTTCTTCCCCTCCACCGAATTCTCTCCCATCGGGTCGCTGTTACAGAAAGCACAGGTAAGCTGCTTACTTCCACCTCACCAGAAACGGTTACGATGTTCCAAGCGCTCCTCGAAATCAAAGAGCTAGGACCTGCTGCAGTCTGCAGTGGGGCGTCCTCGTGACCGGAGCGGGTCACTACACATCCATACGAAAGGTTGCTCCCACAGTAAGGACGCCACGCACAATCGTATTTTCACCTTTTATTCTGGCGGGCAGCAGCGAACACAGTTCAGACCTCACAGCGTGATATGCGCCATTGATGCCATATGCGTTTCGGGTACTCTCCCTTCCTCATTGGCATGGCTTTGTGGTGGTGAAACAGCTGAGCACTTTTATTTTGTATTTATTCGTCACCGGTCTTAGATCCGCCCCCATGGGCGTGTGGTTGCAAAGCACCTTGGTAAACATAGTTCAGGTATATTTGTCCATAGTGGGTGCTATTGTTTCTTCCCCTCCACCGAATTCTCTCCCATCGGGTCGCTGTTACAGAAAGCACAGGTAAGCTGCTTACTTCCACCTCACCAGAAACGGTTATGATGTTCCAAGCGCTCCTCGAAATCAAAGAGCTAGGACCTGCTGCAGTCTGCATTGGGGCGTCCTCGTGACCGGAGCGGGTCACTATACATCCATACGAAAGGTTGCTCCCACAGTAAGGACGCCACGCACAATCGTATTTTCACCTTTTATTCTGGCGGGCAGCAGCGAACACAGTTCAGACCTCACAGCGTGATATGCGCCATTGATGCCATACGCGTTTCGGGTACTCTCCCTTCCTCATTGGCATGGCTTTGTGGTGGGGAAACAGCTGAGCACTTTTATTTTGTATTTATTCGTCACCGGTCTTAGATCCGCCCTCATGGGCGTGTGGTTGCAAAGCACCTTGGTAAACATAGTTCAGGTATATTTGTCCATAGTGGGTGCTATTGTTTCTTCCCCTCCACCGAATTCTCTCCCATCGGGTCGCTGTTACAGAAAGCACAGGTAAGCTGCTTACTTCCACCTCACCAGAAACGGTTACGATGTTCCAAGCGCTCCTCGAAATCAAAGAGCTAGGACCTGCTGCAGTCTGGATTGGGGCGTCCTCGTGACCGGAGCGGGTCACTATACATCCATACGAAAGGTTGCTCCCACAGTAAGGACGCCACGCACAATCGTATTTTCACCTTTTATTCTGGCGGGCAGCAGCGAACACAGTTCAGACCTCACAGCGTGATATGCGCCATTGATGCCATACGCGTTTCGGGTACTCTCCCTTCCTCATTGGCATGGCTTTGTGGTGGTGAAACAGCTGAGCACTTTTATTTTGTATTTATTCGTCACCGGTCTTAGATCCGCCCCCATGGGCGTGTGGTTGCAAAGCACCTTGGTAAACATAGTTCAGGTATATTTGTCCATAGTGGGTGCTATTGTTTCTTCCCCTCCACCGAATTCTCTCCCATCGGGTCGCTGTTACAGAAAGCACAGGTAAGCTGCTTACTTCCACCTCACCAGAAACGGTTATGATGTTCCAAGCGCTCCTCGAAATCAAAGAGCTAGGACCTGCTGCAGTCTGCATTGGGGCGTCCTCGTGACCGGAGCGGGTCACTATACATCCATACGAAAGGTTGCTCCCACAGTAAGGACGCCACGCACAATCGTATTTTCACCTTTTATTCTGGCGGGCAGCAGCGAACACAGTTCAGACCTCACAGCGTGATATGCGCCATTGATGCCATACGCGTTTCGGGTACTCTCCCTTCCTCATTGGCATGGCTTTGTGGTGGGGAAACAGCTGAGCACTTTTATTTTGTATTTATTCGTCACCGGTCTTAGATCCGCCCCCATGGGCGTGTGGTTGCAAAGCACCTTGGTAAACATAGTTCAGGTATATTTGTCCATAGTGGGTGCTATTGTTTCTTCCCCTCCACCGAATACTCTCCCATCGGGTCGCTGTTACAGAAAGCACAGGTAAGCTGCTTACTTCCACCTCACCAGAAACGGTTACGATGTTCCAAGCGCTCCTCGAAATCAAAGAGCTAGGACCTGCTGCAGTCTGCATTGGGGCGTCCTCGTGACCAGAGCGGGTCACTATACATCTATACGAAAGGTTGCTCCCACAGTAAGGACGCCACGCACAATCGCACCTTTTATTCTGGCGGGCAGCAGCGAACACAGTTCAGACCTCACAGCGTGATATGCGCCATTGATGCCATACGCGTTTCGGGTACTCTCCCTTCCTCATTGGCATGGCTTTGTGGTGGGGAAACAGCTGAGCACTTTTATTTTGTATTTATTCGTCACCGGTCTTAGATCCGCCCCCATGGGCGTGTGGTTGCAAAGCACCTTGGTAAACATAGTTCAGGTATATTTGTCCATAGTGGGTGCTATTGTTTCTTCCCCTCCACCAAATTCTCTCCCATCGGGTCGCTGTTACAGAAAGCACAGGTAAGCTGCTTACTTCCACCTCACCAGAAACGGTTACGATGTTCCAAGCGCTCCTCGAAATCAAAGAGCTAGGACCTGCTGCAGTCTGCAGTGGGGCGTCCTCGTGACCGGAGCGGGTCACTATACATCCATACGAAAGGTTTCTCCCACAGTAAGGACGCCACGCACAATCGTATTTTCACCTTTTATTCTGGCGGGCAGCAGCGAACACAGTTCAGACCTCACAGCGTGATATGCGCCATTGATGCCATACGCGTTTCGGGTACTCTCCCTTCCTCATTGGCATGGCTTTGTGGTGGGGAAACAGCTGAGCACTTTTATTTTGTATTTATTCGTCACCGGTCTTAGATCCGCCCCCATGGGCGTGTGGTTGCAAAGCACCTTGGTAAACATAGTTCAGGTATATTTGTCCATAGTGGGTGCTATTGTTTCTTCCACTCCACCGAATTCTCTCCCATCGGGTCGCTGTTACAGAAAGCATAGGTAAGCTGCTAACTTCCACCTCACCAGAAACGGTTACGATGTTCCAAGCGCTCCTCGAAATCAAAGAGCTAGGACCTGCTGCAGTCTGCAGTGGGGCGTCCTCGTGACCGGAGCGGGTCACTATACATCCATACGAAAGGTTGCTCCCACAGTAAGGACGCCACGCACAATCGTATTTTCACCTTTTATTCTGGCGGGCAGCAGCGAACACAGTTCAGACCTCACAGCGTGATATGCGCCATTGATGCCATACGCGTTTCGGGTACTCTCCCTTCCTCATTGGCATGGCTTTGTGGTGGGGAAACAGCTGAGCACTTTTATTTTGTATTTATTCGTCACCGGTCTTAGATCCGCCCCCATGGGCGTGTGGTTGCAAAGCACCTTGGTAAACATAGTTCAGGTATATTTGTCCATAGTGGCTGCTATTGTTTCTTCCCCTCCACCGAATTCTCTCCCATCGGGTCGCTGTTACAGAAAGCACAGGTAAGCTGCTTACTTCCACCTCACCAGAAACGGTTACAATGTTCCAAGCGCTCCTCGAAATCAAAGAGCTAGGACCTGCTGCAGTCTGCAGTGGGGCGTCCTCGTGACCGGAGCGGGTCACTATACATCCATACGAAAGGTTGCTCCCACAGTAAGGACGCCACGCACAATCGTATTTTCACCTTTTATTCTGGCGGGCAGCAGCGAACACAGTTCAGACCTCACAGCGTGATATGCGCCATTGATGCCATACGCGTTTCGGGTACTCTCCCTTCCTCATTGGCATGGCTTTGTGGTGGGGAAACAGCTGAGCACTTTTATTTTGTATTTATTCGTCACCGGTCTTAGATCCGCCCCCATGGGCGTGTGGTTGCAAAGCACCTTGGTAAACATAGTTCAGGTATATTTTTCCATAGTGGGTGCTATTGTTTCTTCCCCTCCACCGAATTCTCTCCCATCGGGTCGCTGTTACAGAAAGCACAGGTAAGCTGCTTACTTCCACCTCACCAGAAACGGTTGCGATGTTCCAAGCGCTCCTCGAAATAAAAGAGCTAGGACCTGCTGCAGTCTGCAGTGGGGCATCCTCGTGACTGGAGCGGGTCACTATACATCCATACGAAAGTTTGCTCCCACAGTAAGGACGCCACGCACAATCGTATTTTCACCTTTTATTCTGGCGGGCAGCAGCGAACACAGTTCAGACCTCACAGCGTGATATGCGCCATTGATGCCATACGCGTTTCGGGTACTCTCCCTTCCTCATTGGCATGGCTTTGTGGTGCGGAAACAGCTGAGCACTTTTATTTTGTATTTATTCGTCACCGGTCTTAGATCCGCCCCCATGGGCGTGTGGTTGCAAAGCACCTTGGTAAACATAGTTCAGGTATATTTGTCCATAGTGGGTGCTATTGTTTCTTCCCCTCCACCGAATTCTCTCCCATCGGGTCGCTGTTACAGAAAGCACAGGTAAGCTGCTTACTTCCACCTCACCAGAAACGGTTACGATGTTCCAAGCGCTCCTCGAAATCAAAGAGCTAGGACCTGCTGCAGTCTGCAGTGGGGCGTCCTCGTGACCGGAGCGGGTCACTACACATCCATACGAAAGGTTGCTCCCACAGTAAGGACGCCACGCACAATCGTATTTTCACCTTTTATTCTGGCGGGCAGCAGCGAACACAGTTCAGACCTCACAGCGTGATATGCGCCATTGATGCCATACGCGTTTCGGGTACTCTCCCTTCCTCATTGGCATGGCTTTGTGGTGGTGAAACAGCTGAGCACTTTTATTTTGTATTTATTCGTCACCGGTCTTAGATCCGCCCCCATGGGCGTGTGGTTGCAAAGCACCTTGGTAAACATAGTTCAGGTATATTTGTCCATAGTGGGTGCTATTGTTTCTTCCCCTCCACCGAATTCTCTCCCATCGGGTCGCTGTTACAGAAAGCACAGGTAAGCTGCTTACTTCCACCTCACCAGAAAAGGTTACGATGTTCCAAGCGCTCCTCGAAATCAAAGAGCTAGGACCTGTTGCAGTCTGCATTGGGGCGTCCTCGTGACCGGAGCGGGTCACTATACATCCATACGAAAGGTTGCTCCCACAGTAAGGACGCCACGCACAATCGTATTTTCACCTTTTATTCTGGCGGGCAGCAGCGAACACAGTTCAGACCTCACAGCGTGATATGCGCCATTGATGCCATACGCGTTTCGGGTACTCTCCCTTCCTCATTGGCATGGCTTTGTGGTGGGGAAACAGCTGAGCACTTTTATTTTGTATTTATTCGTCACCGGTCTTAGATCCGCCCCCATGGGCGTGTGGTTGCAAAGCACCTTGGTAAACATAGTTCAGGTATATTTGTCCATAGTGGGTGCTATTGTTTCTTCCCCTCCACCGAATTCTCTCCCATCGGGTCGCTGTTACAGAAAGCACAGGTAAGCTGCTTACTTCCACCTCACCAGAAACGGTTACGATGTTCCAAGCGCTCCTCGAAATCAAAGAGCTAGGACCTGCTGCAGTCTGCATTGGGGCGTCCTCGTGACCGGAGCGGGTCACTATACATCCATACGAAAGGTTGCTCCCACAGTAAGGACGCCACGCACAATCGTATTTTCACCTTTTATTCTGGCGGGCAGCAGCGAACACAGTTCAGACCTCACAGCGTGATATGCGCCATTGATGCCATACGCGTTTCGGGTACTCTCCCTTCCTCATTGGCATGGCTTTGTGGTGGTGAAACAGCTGAGCACTTTTATTTTGTATTTATTCGTCACCGGTCTTAGATCCGCCCCCATGGGCGTGTGGTTGCAAAGCACCTTGGTAAACATAGTTCAGGTATATTTGTCCATAGTGGGTGCTATTGTTTCTTCCCCTCCACCAAATTCTCTCCCATCGGGTCGCTGTTACAGAAAGCACAGGTAAGCTGCTTACTTCCACCTCACCAGAAACAGTTACGATGTTCCAAGCGCTCCTCGAAATCAAAGAGCTAGGACCTGCTGCAGTCTGCAGTGGGGCGTCCTCGTGACCGGAGCGGGTCACTATACATCCATACGAAAGGTTGCTCCCACAGTAAGGACGCCACGCACAATCGTATTTTCACCTTTTATTCTGGCGGGCAGCAGCGAACACAGTTCAGACCTCACAGCGTGATATGCGCCATTGATGCCATACGCGTTTCGGGTACTCTCCCTTCCTCATTGGCATGGCTTTGTGGTGGGGAAACAGCTGAGCACTTTTATTTTGTATTTATTCGTCACCGGTCTTAGATCCGCCCCCATGGGCGTGTGGTTCCAAAGCACCTTGGTAAACATAGTTCAGGTATATTTGTCCATAGTGGGTGCTATTGTTTCTTCCACTCCACCGAATTCTCTCCCATCGGGTCGCTGTTACAGAAAGCATAGGTAAGCTGCTAACTTCCACCTCACCAGAAACGGTTACGATGTTCCAAGCGCTCCTCGAAATCAAAGAGCTAGGACCTGCTGCAGTCTGCAGTGGGGCGTCCTCGTGAGCGGAGCGGGTCACTATACATCCATACGAAAGGTTGCTCCCACAGTAAGGACGCCACGCACAATCGTATTTTCACCTTTTATTCTGGCGGGCAGCAGCGAACACAGTTCAGACCTCACAGCGTGATATGCGCCATTGATGCCATACGCGTTTCGGGTACTCTCCCTTCCTCATTGGCATGGCTTTGTGGTGGGGAAACAGCTGAGCACTTTTATTTTGTATTTATTCGTCACCGGTCTTAGATCCGCCCCCATGGGCGTGTGGTTGCAAAGCACCTTGGTAAACATAGTTCAGGTATATTTGTCCATAGTGGGTGCTATTGTTTCTTCCCCTCCACCGAATTCTCTCCCATCGGGTCGCTGTTACAGAAAGCACAGGTAAGCTGCTTACTTCCACCTCACCAGAAACGGTTACAATGTTCCAAGCGCTCCTCGAAATCAAAGAGCTAGGACCTGCTGCAGTCTGCAGTGGGGCGTCCTCGTGACCGGAGCGGGTCACTATACATCCATACGAAAGGTTGCTCCCACAGTAAGGACGCCACGCACAATCGTATTTTCACCTTTTATTCTGGCGGGCAGCAGCGAACACAGTTCAGACCTCACAGCGTGATATGCGCCATTGATGCCATACGCGTTTCGGGTACTCTCCCTTCCTCATTGGCATGGCTTTGTGGTGGGGAAACAGCTGAGCACTTTTATTTTGTATTTATTCGTCACCGGTCTTAGATCCGCCCCCATGGGCGTGTGGTTGCAAAGCACCTTGGTAAACATAGTTCAGGTATATTTTTCCATAGTGGGTGCTATTGTTTCTTCCCCTCCACCGAATTCTCTCCCATCGGGTCGCTGTTACAGAAAGCACAGGTAAGCTGCTTACTTCCACCTCACCAGAAACGGTTGCGATGTTCCAAGCGCTCCTCGAAATAAAAGAGCTAGGACCTGCTGCAGTCTGCAGTGGGGCATCCTCGTGACTGGAGCGGGTCACTATACATCCATACGAAAGTTTGCTCCCACAGTAAGGACGCCACGCACAATCGTATTTTCACCTTTTATTCTGGCGGGCAGCAGCGAACACAGTTCAGACCTCACAGCGTGATATGCGCCATTGATGCCATACGCGTTTCGGGTACTCTCCCTTCCTCATTGGCATGGCTTTGTGGTGCGGAAACAGCTGAGCACTTTTATTTTGTATTTATTCGTCACCGGTCTTAGATCCGCCCCCATGGGCGTGTGGTTGCAAAGCACCTTGGTAAACATAGTTCAGGTATATTTGTCCATAGTGGGTGCTATTGTTTCTTCCCCTCCACCGAATTCTCTCCCATCGGGTCGCTGTTACAGAAAGCACAGGTAAGCTGCTTACTTCCACCTCACCAGAAAAGGTTACGATGTTCCAAGCGCTCCTCGAAATCAAAGAGCTAGGACCTGCTGCAGTCTGCATTGGGGCGTCCTCGTGACCGGAGCGGGTCACTACACATCCATACGAAAGGTTGCTCCCACAGTAAGGACGCCACGCACAATCGTATTTTCACCTTTTATTCTGGGGGGCAGCAGCGAACACAGTTCAGACCTCACAGCGTGATATGCGCCATTGATGCCATACGCGTTTCGGGTACTCTCCCTTCCTCATTGGCATGGCTTTGTGGTGGTGAAACAGCTGAGCACTTTTATTTTGTATTTATTCGTCACCGGTCTTAGATCCGCCCCCATGGGCGTGTGGTTGCAAAGCACCTTGGTAAACATAGTTCAGGTATATTTGTCCATAGTGGGTGCTATTGTTTCTTCCCCTCCACCGAATTCTCTCCCATCGGGTCGCTGTTACAGAAAGCACAGGTAAGCTGCTTACTTCCACCTCACCAGAAAAGGTTACGATGTTCCAAGCGCTCCTCGAAATCAAAGAGCTAGGACCTGCTGCAGTCTGCATTGGGGCGTCCTCGTGACCGGAGCGGGTCACTATACATCCATACGAAAGGTTGCTCCCACAGTAAGGACGCCACGCACAATCGTATTTTCACCTTTTATTCTGGCGGGCAGCAGCGAACACAGTTCAGACCTCACAGCGTGATATGCGCCATTGATGCCATACGCGTTTCGGGTACTCTCCCTTCCTCATTGGCTTGGCTTTGTGGTGGGGAAACAGCTGAGCACTTTTATTTTGTATTTATTCGTCACCGGTCTTAGATCCGCCCCCATGGGCGTGTGGTTGCAAAGCACCTTGATAAACATAGTTCAGGTATATTTGTCCATAGTGGGTGCTATTGTTTCTTCCCCTCCACCAAATTCTCTCCCATCGGGTCGCTGTTACAGAAAGCACAGGTAAGCTGCTTACTTCCACCTCACCAGAAACAGTTACGATGTTCCAAGCGCTCCTCGAAATCAAAGAGCTAGGACCTGCTGCAGTCTGCAGTGGGGCGTCCTCGTGACCGGAGCGGGTCACTATACATCCATACGAAAGGTTGCTCCCACAGTAAGGACGCCACGCACAATCGTATTTTCACCTTTTATTCTGGCGGGCAGCAGCGAACACAGTTCAGACCTCACAGCGTGATATGCGCCATTGATGCCATACGCGTTTCGGGTACTCTCCCTTCCTCATTGGCATGGCTTTGTGGTGGGGAAACAGCTGAGCACTTTTATTTTGTATTTATTCGTCACCGGTCTTAGATCCGCCCCCATGGGCATGTGGTTGCAAAGCACCTTGGTAAACATAGTTCAGGTATATTTGTCCATAGTGGGTGCTATTGTTTCTTCCCCTCCACCGAATTCTCTCCCATCGGGTCGCTGTTACAGAAAGCACAGGTAAGCTGCTTACTTCCACCTCACCAGAAACGGTTACGATGTTCCAAGCGCTCCTCGAAATCAAAGAGCTAGGACCTGCTGCAGTCTGCAGTGGGGCGTCCTCGTGACCGGAGCGGGTCACTATACATCCATACGAAAGGTTGCTCCCACAGTAAGGATGCCACGCACAATCGTATTTTCACCTTTTATTCTGGCGGGCAGCAGCGAACACAGTTCAGACCTCACAGCGTAATATGCACCATTGATGCCATACGCGTTTCGGGTACTCTCCCTTCCTCATTGGCATGGCTTTGTGGTGGGGAAACAGCTGAGTACTTTTATTTTGTATTTATTCGTCACCGGTCTTAGATCCGCCCCCATGGGCGTGTGGTTGCAAAGCACCTTGGTAAACATAGTTCAGGTATATTTGTCCATAGTGGGTGCTATTGTTTCTTCCCCTCCACCGAATTCTCTCCCATCGGGTCGCTGTTACAGAAAGCACAGGTAAGCTGCTTACTTCCACCTCACCAGAAACGGTTACGATGTTCCAAGCGCTCCTCGAAATCAAAGAGCTAGGACCTGCTGCAGTGGGGCATCCTCGTGACCGGAGCGGGTCACTACACATCCATACGAAAGGTTGCTCCCACAGTAAGGACGCCACGCACAATCGTATTTTCACCTTTTATTCTGGCGGGCAGCAGCGAACACAGTTCAGACCTCACAGCGTGATATGCGCCATTGATGCCATACGCGTTTCGGGTACTCTCCCTTCCTCATTGGCATGGCTTTGTGGTGGTGAAACAGCTGAGCACTTTTATTTTGTATTTATTCGTCACCGGTCTTAGATCCGCCCCCATGGGCGTGTGGTTGCAAAGCACCTTGGTAAACATAGTTCAGGTATATTTGTCCATAGTGGGTGCTATTGTTTCTTCCCCTCCACCGAATTCTCTCCCATCGGGTCGCTGTTACAGAAAGCACAGGTAAGCTGCTTACTTCCACCTCACCAGAAAAGGTTACGATGTTCCAAGCGCTCCTCGAAATCAAAGAGCTAGGACCTGCTGCAGTCTGCATTGGGGCGTCCTCGTGACCGGAGCGGGTCACTATACATCCATACGAAAGGTTGCTCCCACAGTAAGGACGCCACGCACAATCGTATTTTCACCTTTTATTTGGCGGGCAGCAGCGAACACAGTTCAGACCTCACAGCGTGATATGCGCCATTGATGCCATACGCGTTTCGGGTACTCTCCCTTCCTCATTGGCATGGCTTTGTAGTGGGGAAACAGCTGAGCACTTTTATTTTGTATTTATTCGTCACCGGTCTTAGAGCCGCCCCCATGGGCGTGTGGTTGCAAAGCACCTTGGTAAACATAGTTCAGGTATATTTGTCCATAGTGGGTGCTATTGTTTCTTCCCCTCCACCGAATTCTCTCCCATCGGGTCGCTGTTACAGAAAGCACAGGTAAGCTGCTTACTTCCACCTCACCAGAAACGGTTACGATGTTCCAAGCGCTCCTCGAAATCAAAGAGCTAGGACCTGCTGCAGTCTGCATTGGGGCGTCCTCGTGACCGGAGCGGGTCACTATACATCCATACGAAAGGTTGCTCCCACAGTAAGGATGCCACGCACAATCGTATTTTCACCTTTTATTCTGGCGGGCAGCAGCGAACACAGTTCAGACCTCACAGCGTAATATGCACCATTGATGCCATACGCGTTTCGGGTACTCTCCCTTCCTCATTGGCATGGCTTTGTGGTGGGGAAACAGCTGAGCACTTTTATTTTGTATTTATTCGTCACCGGTCTTAGATCCGCCCCCATGGGCGTGTGGTTGCAAAGCACCTTGGTAAACATAGTTCAGGTATATTTGTCCATAGTGGGTGCTATTGTTTCTTCCCCTCCACCGAATTCTCTCCCATCGGGTCGCTGTTACAGAAAGCACAGGTAAGCTGCTTACTTCCACCTCACCAGAAACGGTTACGATGTTCCAAGCGCTCCTCGAAATCAAAGAGCTAGGACCTGCTGCAGTCTGCAGTGGGGCGTCCTCGTGACCGGAGCGGGTCACTACACATCCATACGAAAGGTTGCTCCCACAGTAAGGACGCCACGCACAATCGTATTTTCACCTTTTATTCTGGCGGGCAGCAGCGAACACAGTTCAGACCTCACAGCGTGATATGCGCCATTGATGCCATACGCGTTTCGGGTACTCTCCCTTCCTCATTGGCATGGCTTTGTGGTGGTGAAACAGCTGAGCACTTTTATTTTGTATTTATTCGTCACCGGTCTTAGATCCGCCCCCATGGGCGTGTGGTTGCAAAGCACCTTGGTAAACATAGTTCAGGTATATTTGTCCATAGTGGGTGCTATTGTTTCTTCCCCTCCACCGAATTCTCTCCCATCGGGTCGCTGTTACAGAAAGCACAGGTAAGCTGCTTACTTCCACCTCACCAGAAAAGGTTACGATGTTCCAAGCGCTCCTCGAAATCAAAGAGCTAGGACCTGCTGCAGTCTGCATTGGGGCTTCCTCGTGACCGGAGCGGGTCACTATACATCCATACGAAAGGTTGCTCCCACAGTAAGGACGCCACGCACAATCGTATTTTCACCTTTTATTCTGGCGGGCAGCAGCGAACACAGTTCAGACCTCACAGCGTGATATGCGCCATTGATGCCATACGCGTTTCGGGTACTCTCCCTTCCTCATTGGCATGGCTTTGTGGTGGGGAAACAGCTGAGCACTTTTATTTTGTATTTATTCGTCACCGGTCTTAGAGCCGCCCCCATGGGCGTGTGGTTGCAAAGCACCTTGGTAAACATAGTTCAGGTATATTTGTCCATAGTGGGTGCTATTGTTTCTTCCCCTCCACCGAATTCTCTCCCATCGGGTCGCTGTTACAGAAAGCACAGGTAAGCTGCTTACTTCCACCTCACCAGAAACGGTTACGATGTTCCAAGCGCTCCTCGAAATGAAAGAGCTAGGACCTGCTGCAGTCTGCATTGGGGCGTCCTCGTGACCGGAGCGGGTCACTATACATCCATACGAAAGGTTGCTCCCACAGTAAGGACGCCACGCACAATCGTATTTTCACCTTTTATTCTGGCGGGCAGCAGCGAACACAGTTCAGACCTCACAGCGTGAAATGCGCCATTGATGCCATACGCGTTTCGGGTACTCTCCCTTCCTCATTGGCATGGCTTTGTGGTGGGGAAACAGCTGAGCACTTTTATTTTGTATTTATTTGTCACCGGTCTTAGATCCGCCCCCATGGGCGTGTGGTTGCAAAGCACCTTGGTAAACATAGTTCAGGTATATTTGTCCATAGTGGGTGCTATTGTTTCTTCCCCTCCACCGAATTCTCTCCCATCGGGTCGCTGTTACAGAAAGCACAGGTAAGCTGCTTACTTCCACCTCACCAGAAACAGTTACGATGTTCCAAGCGCTCCTCGAAATCAAAGAGCTAGGACCTGCTGCAGTCTGCAGTGGGGCGTCCTCGTGACCGGAGCGGGTCACTATACATCCATACGAAAGGTTGCTCCCACAGTAAGGACGCCACGCACAATCGTATTTTCACCTTTTATTCTGGCGGGCAGCAGCGAACACAGTTCAGACCTCACAGCGTGATATGCGCCATTGATGCCATACGCGTTTCGGGTACTCTCCCTTCCTCATTGGCATGGCTTTGTGGTGGGGAAACAGCTGAGCACTTTTATTTTGTATTTATTCGTCACCGGTCTTAGATCCGCCCCCATGGGCGTGTGGTTGCAAAGCACCTTGGTAAACATAGTTCAGGTATATTTGTCCATAGTGGGTGCTATTGTTTCTTCCCCTCCACCGAATTCTCTCCCATCGGGTCGCTGTTACAGAAAGCACAGGTAAGCTGCTTACTTCCACCTCACCAGAAACGGTTACGATGTTCCAAGCGCTCCTCGAAATCAAAGAGCTAGGACCTGCTGCAGTCTGCAGTGGGGCGTCCTCGTGACCGGAGCGGGTCACTATACATCCATACGAAAGGTTGCTCCCACAGTAAGGATGCCACGCACAATCGTATTTTCACCTTTTATTCTGGCGGGCAGCAGCGAACACAGTTCAGACCTCACAGCGTAATATGCACCATTGATGCCATACGCGTTTCGGGTACTCTCCCTTCCTCATTGGCATGGCTTTGTGGTGGGGAAACAGCTGAGTACTTTTATTTTGTATTTATTCGTCACCGGTCTTAGATCCGCCCCCATGGGCGTGTGGTTGCAAAGCACCTCGGTAAACATAGTTCAGGTATATTTGTCCATAGTGGGTGCTATTGTTTCTTCCCCTCCACCGAATTCTCTCCCATCGGGTCGCTGTTACAGAAAGCACAGGTAAGCTGCTTACTTCCACCTCACCAGAAACGGTTACGATGTTCCAAGCGCTCCTCGAAATCAAAGAGCTAGGACCTGCTGCAGTGGGGCGTCCTCGTGACCGGAGCGGGTCACTACACATCCATACGAAAGGTTGCTCCCACAGTAAGGACGCCACGCACAATCGTATTTTCACCTTTTATTCTGGCGGGCAGCAGCGAACACAGTTCAGACCTCACAGCGTGATATGCGCCATTGATGCCATACGCGTTTCGGGTACTCTCCCTTCCTCATTGGCATGGCTTTGTGGTGGTGAAACAGCTGAGCACTTTTATTTTGTATTTATTCGTCACCGGTCTTAGATCCGCCCCCATGGGCGTGTGGTTGCAAAGCACCTTGGTAAACATAGTTCAGGTATATTTGTCCATAGTGGGTGCTATTGTTTCTTCCCCTCCACCGAATTCTCTCCCATCGGGTCGCTGTTACAGAAAGCACAGGTAAGCTGCTTACTTCCACCTCACCAGAAAAGGTTACGATGTTCCAAGCGCTCCTCGAAATCAAAGAGCTAGGACCTGCTGCAGTCTGCATTGGGGCGTCCTCGTGACCGGAGCGGGTCACTATACATCCATACGAAAGGTTGCTCCCACAGTAAGGACGCCACGCACAATCGTATTTTCACCTTTTATTTGGCGGGCAGCAGCGAACACAGTTCAGACCTCACAGCGTGATATGCGCCATTGATGCCATACGCGTTTCGGGTACTCTCCCTTCCTCATTGGCATGGCTTTGTAGTGGGGAAACAGCTGAGCACTTTTATTTTGTATTTATTCGTCACCGGTCTTAGAGCCGCCCCCATGGGCGTGTGGTTGCAAAGCACCTTGGTAAACATAGTTCAGGTATATTTGTCCATAGTGGGTGCTATTGTTTCTTCCCCTCCACCGAATTCTCTCCCATCGGGTCGCTGTTACAGAAAGCACAGGTAAGCTGCTTACTTCCACCTCACCAGAAACGGTTACGATGTTCCAAGCGCTCCTCGAAATCAAAGAGCTAGGACCTGCTGCAGTCTGCATTGGGGCGTCCTCGTGACCGGAGCGGGTCACTATACATCCATACGAAAGGTTGCTCCCACAGTAAGGATGCCACGCACAATCGTATTTTCACCTTTTATTCTGGCGGGCAGCAGCGAACACAGTTCAGACCTCACAGCGTAATATGCACCATTGATGCCATACGCGTTTCGGGTACTCTCCCTTCCTCATTGGCATGGCTTTGTGGTGGGGAAACAGCTGAGCACTTTTATTTTGTATTTATTCGTCACCGGTCTTAGATCCGCCCCCATGGGCGTGTGGTTGCAAAGCACCTTGGTAAACATAGTTCAGGTATATTTGTCCATAGTGGGTGCTATTGTTTCTTCCCCTCCACCGAATTCTCTCCCATCGGGTCGCTGTTACAGAAAGCACAGGTAAGCTGCTTACTTCCACCTCACCAGAAACGGTTACGATGTTCCAAGCGCTCCTCGAAATCAAAGAGCTAGGACCTGCTGCAGTCTGCAGTGGGGCGTCCTCGTGACCGGAGCGGGTCACTACACATCCATACGAAAGGTTGCTCCCACAGTAAGGACGCCACGCACAATCGTATTTTCACCTTTTATTCTGGCGGGCAGCAGCGAACACAGTTCAGACCTCACAGCGTGATATGCGCCATTGATGCCATACGCGTTTCGGGTACTCTCCCTTCCTCATTGGCATTGCTTTGTGGTGGTGAAACAGCTGAGCACTTTTATTTTGTATTTATTCGTCACCGGTCTTAGATCCGCCCCCATGGGCGTGTGGTTGCAAAGCACCTTGGTAAACATAGTTCAGGTATATTTGTCCATAGTGGGTGCTATTGTTTCTTCCCCTCCACCGAATTCTCTCCCATCGGGTCGCTGTTACAGAAAGCACAGGTAAGCTGCTTACTTCCACCTCACCAGAAAAGGTTACGATGTTCCAAGCGCTCCTCGAAATCAAAGAGCTAGGACCTGCTGCAGTCTGCATTGGGGCTTCCTCGTGACCGGAGCGGGTCACTATACATCCATACGAAAGGTTGCTCCCACAGTAAGGACGCCACGCACAATCGTATTTTCACCTTTTATTCTGGCGGGCAGCAGCGAACACAGTTCAGACCTCACAGCGTGATATGCGCCATTGATGCCATACGCGTTTCGGGTACTCTCCCTTCCTCATTGGCATGGCTTTGTGGTGGGGAAACAGCTGAGCACTTTTATTTTGTATTTATTCGTCACTGGTCTTAGAGCCGCCCCCATGGGCGTGTGGTTGCAAAGCACCTTGGTAAACATAGTTCAGGTATATTTGTCCATAGTGGGTGCTATTGTTTCTTCCCCTCCACCGAATTCTCTCCCATCGGGTCGCTGTTACAGAAAGCACAGGTAAGCTGCTTACTTCCACCTCACCAGAAACGGTTACGATGTTCCAAGCGCTCCTCGAAATGAAAGAGCTAGGACCTGCTGCAGTCTGCATTGGGGCGTCCTCGTGACCGGAGCGGGTCACTATACATCCATACGAAAGGTTGCTCCCACAGTAAGGACGCCACGCACAATCGTATTTTCACCTTTTATTCTGGCGGGCAGCAGCGAACACAGTTCAGACCTCACAGCGTGATATGCGCCATTGATGCCATACGCGTTTCGGGTACTCTCCCTTCCTCATTGGCATGGCTTTGTGGTGGGGAAACAGCTGAGCACTTTTATTTTGTATTTATTCGTCACCGGTCTTAGATCCGCCCCCATGGGCGTGTGGTTGCAAAGCACCTTGGTAAACATAGTTCAGGTATATTTGTCCATAGTGGGTGCTATTGTTTCTTCCCCTCCACCGAATTCTCTCCCATCGGGTCGCTGTTACAGAAAGCATAGGTAAGCTGCTTACTTCCACCTCACCAGAAACGGTTACGATGTTCCAAGCGCTCCTCAAAATCAAAGAGCTAGGACCTGCTGCAGTCTGCAGTGGGGCGTCCTCGTGACCGGAGCGGGTCACTATACATCCATACGAAAGGTTGCTCCCACAGTAAGGACGCCACGCACAATCGTATTTTCACCTTTTATTCTGGCGGGCAGCAGCGAACACAGTTCAGACCTCACAGCGTGATATGCGCCACTGATGCCATACGCGTTTCGGGTACTCTCCCTTCCTCATTGGCATGGCTTTGTGGTGGGGAAACAGCTGAGCACTTTTATTTTGTATTTATTCGTCACCGGTCTTAGATCCGCCCCCATGGGCGTGTGGTTGCAAAGCACCTTGGTAAACATAGTTCAGGTATATTTGTCCATAGTGGGTGCTATTGTTTCTTCCCCTCCACCGAATTCTCTCCCATCGGGTCACTTTTACAGAAAGCACAGGTAAGCTGCTTACTTCCACCTCACCAGAAACGGTTACGATGTTCCAAGCGCTCCTCGAAATCAAAGAGCTAGGACCTGCTGCAGTCTGCAGTGGGGCGTCCTCGTGACTGGAGCGGGTCACTATACATCCATAGGAAAGGTTGCTCCCACAGTAAGGACGCCACGCACAATCGTATTTTCACCTTTTATTCTGGCGGGCAGCAGCGAACACAGTTCAGACCTCACAGCGTTATATGCGCCATTGATGCCATATGCATTTCGGGCACTCTCCCTTCCTCATTGGCATGGCTTTGTGGTGGGGAAACAGCTGAGCACTTTTATTTTGTATTTATTCGTCACCCGTCTTAGATCCGCCCCCATGGGCGTGTGGTTGCAAAGCACCTTGGTAAACATAGTTCAGGTATATTTGTCCATAATGGGTGCTATTGTTTCTTCCCCTCCACCGAATTCTCTCCCATCGGGTCGCTGTTACAGAAAGCACAGGTAAGCTGCTTACTTCCACCTCACCAGAAACGGTTACGATGTTCCAAGCGCTCCTCGAAATCAAAGAGCTAGGACCTGCTGCAGTCTGCAGTGGGGCGTCCTCGTGACCGGAGCGGGTCACTATACATCCATACGAAAGGTTGCTCCCACAGTAAGGACGCCACGCACAATCGTATTTTCACCTTTTATTCTGGCGGGCAGCAGCGAACACAGTTCAGACCTCACAGCGTGATATGCGCCATTGATGCCATACGCGTTTCGGGTACTCTCCCTTCCTCATTGGCATGGCTTTGTGGTGGGGAAACAGCTGAGCACTTTTATTTTGTATTTATTCGTCACCGGTCTTAGATCCGCCCCCATGGGCGTGTGGTTGCAAAGCACCTTGGTAAACATAGTTCAGGTATATTTGTCCATAGTGGGTGCTATTGTTTCTTCCCCTCCACCGAATTCTCTCCCATCGGGTCGCTGTTACAGAAAGCACAGGTAAGCTGCTTACTTCCACCTCACCAGAAACGGTTACGATGTTCCAAGCGCTCCTCGAAATCAAAGAGCTAGGACCTGCTGCAGTCTGCAGTGGGGCGTCCTCGTGACCGGAGCGGGTCACTATACATCCATATGAAAGGTTGCTCCCACAGTAAGGACGCCACGCACAATCGTATTTTCACCTTTTATTCTGGCGGGCAGCAGCGAACACAGTTCAGACCTCACAGCGTGATATGCGCCATTGATGCCATATGCGTTTCGGGTACTCTCCCTTCCTCATTGGCATGGCTTTGTGGTGGGGAAACAGCTGAGCACTTTTATTTTGTATTTATTCGTCACCGGTCTTAGATCCGCCCCCATGGGCGTGTGGTTGCAAAGCACCTTGGTAAACATAGTTCAGGTATATTTGTCCATAGTGGGTGCTATTGTTTCTTCCCCTCCACCGAATTCTCTCCCATCGGGTCGCTGTTACAGAAAGCACAGGTAATCTGCTTACTTCCACCTCACCAGAAACTGTTGCGATGTTCCAAGCGCTCCTCGAAATCAAAGAGCTAGGACCTGCTGCAGTCTGCAGTGGGGCGTCCTCGTGACCGGAGCGGGTCACTATACATCCATACGAAAGGTTGCTCCCACAGTAAGGACGCCACGCACAATCGTATTTTCACCTTTTATTCTGGCGGGCAGCAGCGAACACAGTTCAGACCTCACAGCGTGATATGCGCCATTGATGCCATACGCGTTTCGGGTACTCTCCCTTCCTCATTGGCATGGCTTTGTGGTGGGGAAACAGCTGAGCACTTTTATTTTGTATTTATTCGTCACCGGTCTTAGATCCGCCCCCATGGGCGTGTGGTTGCAAAGCACCTTGGTAAACATGGTTCAGGTATATTTGTCCATAGTGGGTGCTATTGTTTCTTCCCCTCCACCGAATTCTCTCCCATCGGGTCGCTGTTACAGAAAGCACAGGTAAGCTGCTTACTTCCACCTCACCAGAAACGGTTACGATGTTCCAAGCGCTCCTCGAAATCAAAGAGCTAGGACCTGCTGCAGTCTGCAGTGGGGCGTCCTCGTGACCGGAGCGGGTCACTATACATCCATACGAAAGGTTGCTCCCACAGTAAGGACGCCACGTACAATCGTATTTTCACCTTTTATTCTGGCGGGCAGCAGCGAACACAGTTCAGACCTCACAGCGTGATATGCGCGATTGATGCCATACGCGTTTCGGGTACTCTCCCTTCCTCATTGGCATGGCTTTGTGGTGGGGAAACAGCTGAGCACTTTTATTTTGTATTTATTCGTCACCGGTCTTGGATCCGCCCCCATGGGCGTGTGGTTGCAAAGCACCTTGGTAAACATAGTTCAGGTATATTTGTCCATAGTGGGTGCTATTGTTTCTTCCCCTCCACCGAATTCTCTCCCATCGGGTCGCTGTTACAGAAAGCACAGGTAAGCTGCTTACTTCCACCTCACCAGAAATGGTTACGATGTTCCAAGCGCTCCTCGAAATCAAAGAGCTAGGACCTGCTGCATTCTGCAGTGGGGCGTCCTCGTGACCGGAGCGGGTCACTATACATCCATACGAAACGTTGCTCCCACAGTAAGGACGCCACGCACAATCGTATTTTCACTTTTTATTCTGGCGGGCAGCAGCGAACACAGTTCAGACCTCACAGCGTGATATGCGCCATTGATGCAATACGCGTTTCGGGTACTCTCCCTTCCTCATTGGCATGGCTTTGTGGTGGGGAAACAGCTGAGCACTTTTATTTTGTATTTATTCGTCACCGGTCTTAGATCCGCCCCCATGGGCGTGTGGTTGCAAAGCACCTTGGTAAACATAGTTCAGGTATATTTGTCCATAGTGGGTGCTATTGTTTCTTATATATAAAAATATATCCATACACTTCTAACATAAAGTCTAAAAAAACCATTGTATTATAAATTAAAACATTAAAATATTTAATAGTCTTTAAAATTACATTTTGCACTCCATTAAGTGCAACAGCAGTGAAAGTATTGGATAGTGGGGGGGGGGGTAAAAATTACTATTCCCACTCAAGTGAGTGCAACAGTAGGGAAAGTGTTGGATAGCGGAGGGGTAAAACTTGCTATTCCCAATCCAGTGGGTGTGACAGTAGCGAAAGTGTTGGATAGCAGAGGGGTAAAACTTACTATTTCCAATCCAGTGAGTGCAACAGTAGGGAAAGTGTTGGATGGCGGAGGGGTAAAACTTAATATTCCCACTCCAATGGGTGCAACAGTAGGGAAAATGTTGGATAGGGAAGGGGTAAAAATTACTGTTCCCACTCCAGTGGGTGCAACAGTAGGGAAAGTGTTGGATAGCGGAGAGATACAAATTACTATTCTCACTCCAGTGGGTGCAACAGTAGGGAAAGTGTTAGGAAGCAGAAGGGTAAAAATTACTATTACCACTTCAGTGGGTGCAACAGTAGGGAAAGTGTTGGATAGCAAAGGGGTAAAAATTACTATTCCCACTCCAGTGTGTGGAACAGTAGGGATCAATTTCTATGTCAGAATGTAACTTTATTTCGCCTCGTTTTTTTCCTCTTTCTTTGTGTGCTTCTGCAGCACACCTAGGAGGAAAAAGCCTCCATTGATTATTTTTTTGAAGGAAGGTATCCCTATGTGCACAAAAGAAATAATCATTCCTAGAAGGTGCATCACGGTGCAAGGGTGCCTGCATTGGCACAAGACAGCGCCAAAACAGCGCCAGCGCAGTGCGAAAGAAAAGGAATGCGCCGCATATCATAAGTACGGCGCCTTCATGCCCTTTCCTTTTGACGCAGGGCAGTGCAGCAAAGTGACTTGCTGCGCTGCCCAGCGCCAAGAACTCATAAATGTGTGTTTATTCGTTTGCATGATACCAAAGTATCTGGATATTTGGGTTACAATGTGTGCACATCTCTGTTTGTGTGCGTGTTGTAAAAATATTGATAATTGGTTGAGGGATTTATGTGTTTCTGAGCCTCTGAAGATACGAAACCATCTGCACATGCTGTGTGATTGTACGGGAGATATCTGCTTGTGAACACTGACAGATGTTTGCATGAGTGCTTTGGGAGTCCGTGTGCTTGAGTTAAACTCTCTGGATCTGATTCTCACAAATCCAGATTGGAAAGTCATCTATTTATTTGTGTATGCTTCCTGGGGACTTGAAACTGTCACACATTAGAGGATTCCTTCTAGCAATAAAAATATATGCTTACTGAAATGTTGCAAGGCTATGTTTCAACACATGGAAATGAAATGCATACATCTGACTTAGGTGAGCAAAATATTTTGTGAATTGGGAAGTTTCTGTAGGTCTGTAATTCGCATTTATTTTCCCCCATGTATGGTCTCAAGTTGTGCTTTCTATTTGTATAAGAAACAGAGGCAACATTTCTGTTGGTTTGATAAACTATTATTTTTTTTTATTGTTTTCTTCACATAGTGCACTTCTTTGTTTTGGGGAATGGCTCGAAAACAAACGTGTGTGTGTTTTCCTATGTATGTCTGTGTGGTAAGCATATCGGAGATCTTTTTTTTTTATTCTTTTTTTTTTATTGAGCAGAGCATTAAGTACATAATATACATAAAAAATATTCTCTAAAACCATAAATCCATTAACTTGTTCATTTCATGCCAAAAACATTTAAGAAAATGTGACTATAGCAGCTTGTAGCATCAGCAATAATTCCATCAAAAAGACAATATGCAGAAATCTGCAATAATAATGCAATATTAAAAGTGCTAACAGAGAAAAGTGCTGGTGCCATAAGTGCTGGTCTACCTAACCACGAAAGTCACATAAGTCATATCATCAATATCTAGTGTTGATTTCCCTCCTTCCGTTTTTCAAGTTCATCAAAAAACTTCCAATTCTTACTAAAAATGTTTATAGCTCCCACCCTTCTAGTATAAGCTTCTTCAAAGTTTCGAGTCCTTTTCATTTTACTAAACCACTTTAAATGAGAGGGAACATCACTAGATTTCCAATTCTGCAGGATTAGGGATCGGGCTACAGTACAAGAGATAAATTAAAAAAACTTCTTCCACCTTCATTAACATTGTTCTACCCTTATATAGGTCAAACAAAACTGCCTCAACCTCGGGCTGGACTCTCTTCCCTATTGCTAATTCTATGTCGTCAAATATAGCTACCCAAAAAGCCTCTAACCGTGGGCAAGTATAGAAAATGTGGTGCCACCCACCTGCTCCATTGGCCTGACAGCAGAAGCATTTGTTTTCAACTTCCGAATACCTTTTTTGCAAAGCTTCCGGATTCAAATAGGAGAGCCAACTTGATAGAAAGTCCATCCTTTTAAAATTGGCCGCGCGCAAGGATTTACTTCCTAAATAGGATATAGCTTCCCAATCCTACCGAGATAAAGTACATTGTGTCTCACGACCTATTTTAGCCAAATGGGCCTCTATGAGAGGTACTTGTCCCTGGTGATGTAGCAATCGGTACCTGTTCCCTACCCCTTTTACTTTGGCCCCATAGAGTGCCACCACAAGATCTTTGGGAAGATCAAAAATGCCATTAACATTTTTTTTTTTTTTAAATGAACAATTTGCAAATATTAAAAAAAGGCAGGTTTCCTAGAGTTTTCTACCCTAGCCATTACCTCTTCAACAAGTGATCATCCTGTTCTGAATGCCAAAATGTCTTAGCTCCTGTAGCCCACAGTCTTCCCAATTTTTTTAATGGGTTTCCCGAAATTGGAGACCAAGACTAGTGCATTCTCTTAATCTCAAATATTGCAGACCCGAGGAGCAAGTTTTTTAAAAAAAGGACTGAAGTCTAAAAGAATATTCCTTTAAAGTCTTGTATCTAGCTTTTTTAGGAAGTTTGGAGGTTTTTAAAAACACTCAACTTTGACAAAGAATTTCTTGTAAAATTTTGTCGATAAAGAAGCTATCTCGATTACATTTGGATCCTATCAGGCCTGCCACTATATCCATAAATGCGGCCTCATAATATGTTTTTAGATGAGGCATAGCTAGCCCGCCTTGTATGATTGGTAATTGCACTACCGTCAACTTCACCCTAGCTGTTTTTTCCCCCAAACAAATTATCTCATCAATGTTTCCATTTCTTTAAAAAAGGACATATTTACTTTTATAGGGACATTACTAAAAAGAAATAAAAGCAACGGAAGTATAGACATTTTAATTAAAGCGATTAATGATAAAGGAAGTAAAAGCCATTGATCCAAAAGTTTTTTGATTTTATCTTTCATTCTTATATAATTAAGTTTAAAATAGCTGTTGATAATGGCTAGAAACATATATCCCAAGGTATCTGATCGGGTCTTGTTTAATAGCTTGAGCCCTCAAACATTTTGGTAGAAGATTAAGATCTGCATCGAGGGCTAAGACCTCGGTTTTATTAGAGTTTATTTGGAAGCCACCAATTAATTCAAAGTCTCTAAATTGCCTCAACACAGTCTCCATATTCACTTTGTCAGGCATCAAATATAGAATTATGTCATCTGCGAACAGTTTCAACTTTGGCATACCCGAAATGGGGGGTCAAATAGCAGCATTACTAGGTCAAATGCTTTCTCCGCATCCACCATTACTAGACACGCTGACGTAAAATTAGAGTTAAAATAATCCAAAGCATGTATTAAAAAGTCAGTATTGGCTGCCATTAATCTACCCGCTATGAAACCGGTTTGATCTATATGAATAGTTTCTTGGGCGGCAAATGAAAAACGTTTGGCCCATACTTTCATTAAGATCTTTTAGTCTGAATTCAAGAGACTAATGGGCCTGTACGAATTAACGTCGGCTGGATTTTTATCTTTTTTCACAAAGGACACTATTATCGCATCTTTAAAGGATGGGGGAACCAAACCTCCATTTTTGATAAAATTGAATAGTTTTTTCAAAGGTGGAATTAACACCTTAGAAAAGGCATTATAAAATTCTATAGGAAAACCATCCTGTCCGCATGCTTTAGCTCCAGCAGATGCTGTAATAGCTATCGATATCTCAACAGATTCTACCTCAAATCCTAATTGACTGATCCAGTTTTCTGAGAGTTTAGGACAATTTACGTCAAAAAAAGAATCCTGGATCTGCTCTTCCCCAACCGAATATTCTGTCAAGTAGAGTTGATGAAAATGTTCCAGAAAAACCTGTGAGATCAAATCACCATTAACCACTTCGAGACCAGTCTGGGGGTCAAGCACCTTGGTTATTATAGCTGCTTCTTGTCTTTTCCTGGTAGAGTTAGCCAGAAGTTTGCCTACTAACCGGCTATTTTCATATACCTTTTGTTGATACGTTTTAGAGCTGGAAATCTCTTCTAATGTAAACAAATCCCTCTGAGCTGATCTAGTCAGTTCAAATTGGTTGGGGCATTGCTGTAGCTGAAGAGCATATTCTGTTTCGGCTGCAGTTTGCAGCTCAACTATTTTAAGCCTCCGAGCATTTGATCGAGCAGTCGTGTAGGCGATTATAGGCTGCCGCCTTAAACCCACCCCACACCGAAAATGGGTCTGCCATATTTTCATGGATCTCGAAAATTTCCAAGATCCATGCCTCAAAACTTTTTACCCAATCCAGATCTTGGAGGAGGAGACGGTCCAGCTGCCACCTGGGCCGTTCTCTACTCTCCCCTTCAAACCTAAGTTTGAGCCCTATATAAGCATAATCAAAGAAGGGATTGCACCCAATGTCTATATCCATAATCTGAAGGGATCTGGATATGAGAAAACAGTCAATTCGAGATGCAGTTCTGAAATGATTAGAATCGCAGGTAACATTTTTTTATCTGGATTTCTATTTCGCGAGGGGTCTATTAGTTGGTACTCTAACTTCATGGCCTCCAACATTTTTTGTGTATTTGGTTTTAATTGTTTTTTATTTTTATTTGAAGTGTCCTTTGTTAAATCCTGTATATAATTAAAATCGCCTCCTATGATAAACTGTCTGGGGGCTCCTCTCATAAGCTCATTAATTTTAACCAGACTGGAGGGATCATCCGACACCGGACCATAACAAGATATAAAATTTAAAATCCTTCCGTTTAATTTCATTGCCACCCAAATCCATCTCCCGTGTGGGTCCCTATAAATGTGAAACGGTTCCTATGACATTTTTCTGGAAAAATAAATAGCAACCCCTCTCTGTGCAATACCAGCGGATGCAAAAAAAGGATTAGAAAAAATCCTAGGTAAAAATAATTTGGGGAAATTAGTTTTCAAATGTGTCTCCTGTAGGAACGAAACTTGAGGATCCAAGGATGTCAACCATTTTAAGAGAGCACCATACTTTTGCTTATTTAAAATTCCGTTGGCATTGACCGATAAGATCTTATATTTACTGGTTTCTATTAGGTTTTTCGTAATAATTCATTATTTGTACCTCTTTGCTCTGCTCTTTTCTCTTCAATAGACTCCCCCCATAACCCCCCTTCAAAATGTGTACAAACCCCTTTTAACCACGCTAATCACATTTCACCCCCTTTTCCCAGTCTTCTGGGTGTCTTGGAATTACACCCCTGGTGATCCCACTATCCCACCATCCCCCAACACAAAACCGAGATACAGAACTCACTTTCTTTTTCTTTTTTCCCCCAATTAAGGGGAAATAGCGTTTAACCCCTATACATTTAGGACCCTTAATGGGACGATTTCTTGTAAATATTACAGATCTTAACATTTACTAACTTTATACTACTCCTTTAAATTCCTGGTCTGATCGAAATCTCTTTTAATAGTGCCTGAGCTTCTTCTAAATCTGAAAACATAAAAAACTTGCCTTTAACTAAAACTCTCAATTTCGACTGTTGGGCAATTGAGGCTTTTGTAACCTCTTTTACTTCCCCAATAACTGTATTCATTTGATCTTCCAAAGCTGAAATTCTAGTTTCTGCCTCTTGGAGTTTGGCAGGAAAGCCTGTCATTGCCTCTTCAATCTATTCTAGTCGTAAATGCAGCGGAGCAATTTCCAATCTCTGGGTCCTTTTTATCTCACAAACCTCATCCAGTATGAGATTGAGCATATCTCTAATGTCTAGTTGGCATGCACCCGGTGTTTCTGTGCTTTGGATAAAATTATCCTGAGAATCAGCTATATAGCTATACGTTTTTTCCGACCTAGTAACCTCCTGGATCAATAAACCTTCAGGTAGGATTGAATTCTGCGGCAGCGATGTTATAGGGCTTGAAGGTGCTGATGGGGTCCCTAGTTCTGTACTTTGACCACGAGCTTGACTCCGATCAAGACACTTAACTGACTCCAGGACTATCGGATAATCAGACTCATGAATACATTGGCGTCTCTCTGGATCTAAAGATGTTAAATTTATTGATACTGAAGGCGACACAGGTTCTACTGAGCGATCTTTGGATGTTTTTGAGGTTAGCGAGGTTAGCGAGGGGGGTTGAAGGATAGCTTTTTTAAAGAACAATGGAAATTGTTTAGTCCCGTTTAATTTTTCCTTTAAGCAATCCGATACAACATTAACTTGGTCTACCCCTAATTCCTCACACTCTGGTGGGGTGGTGGAAGGCAGTTCTTCTTCTGAGGTCTCAAGAGTACTGTCAAGGCCAGAGGGGTTAGTAGTATTTTCCTTATTGGCCAAACGTGCGGCTTCTTTTGCCTGCGCTAAGCGTGTTTTAGTCTTTAGACGAGCTGCTGAATCGGATTTGGCGCCGGCATGTTTTGCAGGTTTACCCATTTTCCTTAACTTTTCCTTAGCTTTTCTTAGCTTTTTACAATATTCTTGATTTTAAATTTTGTTTTTGCCCCCAATGCCTCTTAGTTTGGCTCCTTCACCACTGCATATTTATTTATTTATATTTTTGCCCAAATTCACTCCAACTCCAGATGGGTCTCCTAGGATTAGAGTCACTCGACAACACTGCCCACGCCGACCACCAAAAGCCCAAGAGCCCAATCAATTACAATTTCACTTTTTGTCACAGCCACGCCTTTACCATAATCTTATCATAATACTCTCCCAGAGTATAGAGGAGATAATTAGGTCTCAGAATGACCTGACACCCTGCAACACTCGGACCACAGGCACAGTTGCACCTTGCCTCCAAGAGAGATTGTGATGTATTATATCTTACTCGTTTTTAGTTGTTATATATTTTCTTTTTTTCCTTTCCAACCAGCCAGCTGTATCTCCATTCTCCTTAGCAAGAGGCAAGAGGGCAAGGAGCCTCCCAAATTTCCATTCTCCTTCTACTCCTTAAGTCTTTTTGCTGTGGGGGGCCCTTCAATGATTTATTTTGTATATTTCCCCCGTTTTGTAAGGCTCTCCCTGATAGGGCTTTTTTTTTTCAAATTAACACATCGTTGTTGTCTCCCGTCTGCGGCCAGACACCTACTGTGGCCACATCCTCTAATCGCCCCTGGCCTCTGCCACCCAGAAATCCACCGGCAATTGGCAATGCCCGTCGCCTCCTCCTCACCCTGCCAACCGAGGCTGTGAGTCTCTACGCCAAGCGCGGAAGTAGGATACCGCCGATATATCAGCAGCGGCCTGAAGGCTGCAAAGGGGAGCGGGAATCGGAATGTCCGCCACCTCCTCCTCACCTTGCTAAACGAGGCCGCAATTTTCTCCGCTAAGCGCGGAAACCGCCGATATACACATTTGCGTCGGAGCTCGCACACCCCGCGAGATACCAGCAACGGCTGCAGGCTGTACAGGAGAGCAGGAATCACTCGCGATGCTGAACCGAAACAGCAGCACTCCAGGTAGAGATCGCCATGTTGGGGGTGGGGCAGTGGTCACCTTCGGCTATCCGTAGGCGTGGTTCTCCGGCATCAGCCCATCCTCCTAGCGGCTACTGGCATATCGGAGATCTTATTCACTTAGCTTTTTCCCAAATAGTTTTTGCCCAGAAAAGAACATAAGTGCTTTTTGTGCATGGTGTAATTCCTCCCAAAGAAAGGGTATACCTCCTAAAGGTAGAAATACAAATGACAGAGAAAATAATCATGGAGTGAGTAGCACTACTACAGGGACCGTGTATTTTAAATCAGCTAGCCATTGACATACCATAATGCTGACTAAACCGTTGTCATTAGGACATAAAACAAGACCTGCGGACACACAAAATATAAAACATGTCTCATAATGCTACACTTATGTGGGCCAGTAGAAAATGACAAAGGTAAGAGGCAAGATCAATAACCCCAATCTTCACATGCTATGGGGAACTGGAAACACCATGAAATCCTAGGATGCAAACTCTTTCCTTCTTTTTGACAAGCCACAGAGCTGCCCGAATTATACTGACCATCCAGAAAAAGAATCACAAAAACGGAGTGAATAGAAAAAAGATTATAAATTTGAAAAGGTGGGACTCTTGCTATCTGTTAGAGTCGGGGATCTCTGGTTGGCGCAAGGTTGCCCTTGTGTCAAGCAGGAACCCTCTCCTCCACGTCAGGGCGCAGGATAACCCCTCGCGAATGACCCTTGCTCACCCTCTAGGTGCGTGGCGTGAGCAGCCAAGGCGATTCCTCAGGCGTTGGTGGTTAAGCACTTACAATCGTACACACAGTAAATACATCAATCCCCCCAGAAACGGACACCAGACTTGGATATATATAAAAATACGATTCTTTATGTAAAAATAGGTATATATATCTCAGCAGACTTATCACAAGACCAATAACGTTTTCGCTATGCCACCAGGTTGTAAAGCGGGCAAATGTTCGTTGTTCGTCGCTTCAAATGGATACTTTGTAGTCTCTTGCAAATGTTACTTGTGGTTCCAGTACTCACAGAGATCGACTCCTGCGAACGGGGAAATAAGGCGTTGCGGGCCCCGAGCCCGATGCTGGAACTTCTTTCGTGATGAGGAGAGTCGGCACAGGTCGGTGCGACTCTCGGCTTAAGACGTGTTCTTGGGTCCTCAATCAGCAGGTGTGGGCACGTAGGCAGGCGCGGCCAGCGACCCTTTAGCACGGCGGTGCAGGAGGGTCTCCACAGCGGGGGTGGCGCGGCCAGAGGTGTCCGGGGATAGCGAAGCGGGGTCGCAGGGCACGGTTAGTGCAGCTGGACGACCCGGCGTAGATCACAGTCGTCGGACGGCTTCCGGCGGGAGGGGTGATAGCGCGGTCAGCGCGCTCCAGTAGCAGGCGGTGACAGGGATGCAGGCGGCCGGGCCCGGGGACAGAGAGCGGCTCGGGACGGAGCGGGGCTCTCACGGGTTTGAGGCAGGCGAGCTTCTGAGTGTCACGGCCCTAGGAGGGGCGATGAGGGGCGCAGTCTCTTTTCCAGCGGGATGCCCACACGGCTCGAATTGGAGGATGAGCAAGAAGCACAGAGAACCCACTGTTCCTGGGGTTCAGTTCAGGGGGCAAGCTCAGATCAAGCCCTTGGAGAATGTTCAAGCACAAAGTAGCAAAGTCTTTTCAGTAAGTCTCTTCCTCTCCTTTCTCAGCAAGGCAAGCAGCAGGCCAGCTCCTCCAGCGTCTTCTTCTCCTTCTAGTCGGGCAGAGGTTCTTTGTGGTAAACAGGATTCTTATTTCTTAGGAGCCAGGCTCCTACTTTTATACCATGATTCTTTTGTTCTTTAGCGCCAGGGGGCCTAGGCCTGGCTCAGTCCAGTTCTGGAGCACTTTGTTATGGTGACTCTGCTCTTTCCTTTCAGCAGCAGGGCAGAGACATCAGCCGCCCCACAGGGGGTGGCGCCGGCTTTGTGGTGGCAGAGCACAGGTCTATTCAAGAGTCAAGGTGTACTCCTCCCACCCATCCAGGTGTAACCTCTCTACCCACCACCTGGCAGCCAACCTGTCTCTGGGGATTCCCCAACCCTGCTCCTTACTGTTGCCAGGCAGAACACATACACACAGCAGAGGCGGACTGAGATGGTCAGGTCAGTAAATACTAACTTTCTAAAAGTAGTATTTACAAACCCAGGATATTAAAATAAACTTGACTACAAGAAGTATTTTATCATCCTGAGTTCAGGCATACTAAACTTGACACTTCTACCATGCTCTCTGAGTCCACTGGGGTCACAGCGTTGGCGTGATCCCGGCAGCCCATTCTGGCCTATGGAGAGCAGGTAGCCTTCAATAGTGAAGAACGGAAATGGCTGTAATTCACTACTAAGACATGCCACACACATCAGGGCATGTCCTACCTTATGCCTACAATGTACCCTGCCCTTGGGCCTACCAGAGGGGTGGCTAATATGTAGGTAAGGGAAGGTTTAGGGACTGGCAAGTGGGGGCACTTGCGCAGTCAGCGCGACGGTCCCAGACCGCGCACAGGGTCTGCGGTGGCAGACCCTAGACACATGTTACAAGGCCGCTTCCGTGGGTGGCGCAACCAGCGCTGCAAGCCCACCAGCAGCATTGGCATTCACAAGCCCTGGCACCCCTGGTGCACTTTACTGGGGACTGACAGTGAATCCAATGAACCAATCATGGACATCAATTACCGGTACACTTTACCTAGGGAGCACTTGCACTGCGGCACGGATTAGCCGTGGCGCAGTGCCCTGAGCGGACAACACCAGCAAAACAATCGAGGCACACCATCAAAAAGTGGAAGGGAAACCCACGCCAAGGTGCCAGGTCTAACACTATCTTAAATGCATCATGGTTAGGTCTCAATGCACTTTTTAATGAAACTCTGCTCAATCCTGATGGGTTTTGGACAAGCAGCAAGCAATTCTCCAGAGAAATGCTTATGAAATTCAAGCACTGCCATTTTAAAGAGAACTAAACAGGCACAGTAAGACTCCCAAACTAATCAAGAAAAATACAGAATACCAAAATGGTCAAAATCAGAAAATGACAACTGCAGCTAGGAATTGGGGTTTTTTTAAGTCGAAAAGTAGACTTCTACAATACACTATTTGAAAAATATGATTTAATGGCTGACCAGGACCTAGACATGATTTCAGGCAAGCATGTTGCAGCAGAAGTTGGAAACACCAAGGGGGTAATTTTTTTATTGGAATTTAATCACTATTTTAGAACGCAGGGCCATATTCACAAGGAGCTATCGCAGAATTAACGGCACTTTAACGCAGCCAAAGTTGTGATAAATGTACCTCCCCATTCACAAGCTGGTGCTTACAGCCCACAGCACCAGTTTATCCGCGATAGCAGCTGCAAAAAACATCGCCATAGAGGATCCCCGCAACTATCACTAATGAGATGCAGAGTAGGCGTTCCCATGCCAAAAGCCGCGACAACACCACTCCTCAACATTCTCAACGACCAGCCAGATCGGCGATAAGAACACAAAACTGGCAATAAGGTGCGTTAGCACCAGGAAATCTACACCTGCTCTGACCTGGTGTTAAGTCGGACACCAGCCAGCACCACAAAAGGGAGACCAGCCCAGGGCCACATCGGAAGGGCAACAGATGCCATGGAGCCACACATCATGTGGCCCGGACATCCAAGAGGGCCACAACACCCACCGACACCACACCCAGGCCCGCAACAACCCCACCCCACCCCACCCCCCGGGACCACCCCCAACCCCGGACGAAGAAACTGCACACCAACACCACGAATCCCAATACAAACATTTTGCCTGATGTTGCACAAGCAGGAAATTCAACAGACCTGCGTGGCGAGAAAATGGAGACTCAGTCAAACAGCAATGCAATCACCAACACAAAACACCATACAAAAAAAACCAGAGACAACTCTTAGGATGAGTCCTAACGGCTCCTCACCGGACAATCCGTAGCACACAGCCTGGAAGACCAAATCCAAGAGAAGAAGGTTTGCCATGCGCCCACCAAAGGAAAGAGAGGGAGAGAGCGAGGGAGAGAGACGGAGTGAGATTTCACAAGCAGCGCAAGGTCTCTCAGCCACCTGGCTCCACATGACAACATGTGTGTGTGTATCACCATCCGTACACCATGAGCCCAAGGCTGGGTCCCAATCTCAGCGCCAAAGCCACATCACATCCCTAAAACACAAGTAGTAGTTAAACAAACATCAGGGATGAAAACTCCATTGTTCCAATCCAGAAGGCGGGAGGACACCTGCACCTCTGACCTTGGTCCAGAACGCGCCTGGAACACCCTGAGAGAGATGCCATGGCATACGGGTACGCCTCCCACACCATGCATTCTGCAAATGAACTATCCGACACATCCACACCCCACACACAGAAGCCCCTGCCTGTGGTACCCATGCATGGGATGCCCTTGACACACACAGAATCCGAAAGCCAATCTCCCCAACATTGCACACACTTTCGAATCATTGCTCAGAGCTGTGGCATATCCTCCACACATCTGCCACAGTTCAGAAGAGTGCCGGTTCCATGAGATGCACCAACACAATTGCAGGCCACACCGGGCACATGCCCAACCCCCGTCATATGGAACAGTACCGTGCATGCACGCTGAATTTACTGGGTGCAGTGTCACTGGCAGTGCTGCAGATCAGTAACGGCTCAGCTTCCGCATTGCCTACGTCACCTGCGTCCAGCCCTCGTTCCACTTCCGAACATGCACATTCAAGTCTCCCATGGATGTCTGCCTATCCAACACAACTGTTGATGAATTGGACTATGACCTGTGTCTGCGCCCTCTGTTGGATCACAAACAGTAGTGTAACCGAGACAGCCATGCATGGGATGCCCTGACATACTGCGTATGTATTGGTAGATGGGCATGGGAGATTGTGCAGTGACCACATCGAGGTGCTCCCCTATTGGGCTGTGATGCGGATTGGTGAAACAGCGCGGGCCAAGGACACCTGCCCGGACCACTTAATGGATTGGCTCACCCTGGTGTTCCTTGAACACGACAACAACGTACTATTGGAACACATTGCACATGAAGCTTCACGGGCATTCATGGATGAGCAACTACGTTCCTTCAGCCACATCCGATTGTTACCCACAGCACATGTCCCAACAACTTGTTGCATCATGGGCATTGCTCACATATCCCACCACAACATGGAAAACGTCTGCTTTGGGAGCTCTGGATGCATGTGCGTGGTACAACGTCTGTGTACACACACCTGTGCAAGGTGATGCAGGTCCATGCCCGGTGCAACACAGCATCGTTTGGCAAAGTTTCCAATTCGGACACACTGCTGGGGAGAGCACACACATGGCAATGTAGCATGACATGTGAACCTGTCGGACCCTCATACCTTATCACCATCAGCATAGCAGACAATCGGCGCACTCCAAAAGCAGAGCACCATGCAGATCCCATGGGCAGTGAGTCGTTCCCCCTCACACGGGGCAATGGGCATACACCAAACTAAACATGACTCATCCAGCAAGGCAAGGTGGACTGAAAGCGTTGCCATCCATGAATGTTGCCCATTTTAGCCCCAACATTTCCTGAACCTCGACATGTACCCATGCTGCGTGTAAGTGTCTCAAGCATGTCCCTGCCTGTTGTGGCCGTTGCCTCGTCCGTACTGACACACACATGCCAATAAAGTCAATGCAACTCCACTGGTGTCTAACTGTGAGGTGTTTTGTTTTGATTGTCCACTCGTGTGACACAATGAGCATCTTCCCTACAGAGGGAGGAACTGACTGACGCTTGTGCAATGGGGGGTGTCCCTTTGGCAAGCTCCACCTCTGTGAGCCAGACAGTGTTTTTGGATTGGTGATGGACGTCATGTGCACTTACGTGACTACAGCAATGTGAGTATAGTGTCCAACCTCTGACCATGTGGAGCAATGTAATATATCACAACAGAATGTGTCCACACAGCTGTGTGTGAGTAGGTATGGGACGTGAACTTCTGGTGTCACATGTGGTGTATGACACCACTCCTGGCCTGCTTTCGTTTGGGTCAGTCCTACACACAGCCCTATTCAGTACATGGACGTGTGCCTACGTTGGGGGTTGTGAGATTGTTGTTGATGTGCAATGGGGACACAGCTAGTACTCACCTTCACAGTCAGCCAATTGGCTATGTGTCTCAGGGATACACATGCGCATAGATGTCAGTTACCAGGGTGTACCTTCAGGTGAAAACATTGTTCCTACATCCAGCCAAAACTCCATACGTGAGTGAACATAGTGATGATACATCTGTGTGATTTAGAATGTTTTATTCACATTTAGGTGATTTACGGAGCTGGGGCTGTACATGGCCATCCAAGCCCACATCACATGGAAGCCCAGTGGTGTGCCAACCAGAGTCCTTCGCGGATTGCACAGTGATTGGGAAGAGGGAGAGTGCAGTCCACAGCAGGATATCTGTATAATTGGCCTGTGGTGACGAAATGGCAGTCCGTGTCGGGGTCCGGGTGAAAGCCGCAGAGTGTTCCGGGTGTCACTAGGAGGGGTTTCCCAGGCCATGATGCATAGGTCATAACCAGGCAGGGACAGGCCATACGGCGGTGATGGCTGCTACTGCCTCCTTCCTCACACAGTAGTTCACATTCCCTTCTTACTCCTCTGATACAGGTTCTGTGTCTGGTGTGTCCGGTGTGTGTGGCAGGGTGATGGCTGCATCACTGTGTGCCACTGGCACATCAGACTGCAAAGGTGATGGGGCAGCATAACTGTGTGCCACGGACACATCAGGGGTCGGAGCTGTGTGTGTCGATGTTCCCGCTGCAGTCATCTGTGGCTGAGCATGGTGCGGGCAGGGGGTGTCCGATGGGGACAGTACGTGGTCCCTGATGGGACTCAGACACCGACATATGGCATCGAGTTTGGCTGCCATGAGCTCAAAACCCACCCGCAGCTGTTCAGCCAACTCCACCTTGGAAGGCCACATACTTTGTATGTGCTCCATGTATTGTTCATGGGGGTCCTGGGAGACAGCCGTGGTGGTGTGTGTTTCCTGCTGGGTGGTCTGTGCAGGTGGTGGGGTCACCTCAAGGCAGTTGGCCTGCCCTGCTCCTGGGGGTGGGGTGCAGAGGCTGTCCAGTATCCGTTGGAGGGCATCTTGACATATGTGCAGGTTGTCGTCTACATCATCAATGATGGGGTTTGTGTTCTGCTCTGCAGTAGGTGGTGTTTGTCCCTCTGAAATGTTAAGGGGAGATGCAGGTTATCAGAGTTTCACATGTATGTTGTTGATTTTCAGATGTTTACATTCAGACTGCATGCCAATGTACATTGTGACTGTTTGGGAGGAGCTGGGTATTGGATGGCAGTCAGTGTGTTTTCCAAATACATGATGGATGTGTGGTAGTACCCAATCATTATCATCACACTGTGTCAGGCAATGCCATATGTGAGTGAACTACGCACAAGTGGAACCTGTTGTGAGCTCTGTCCTGTGGTGCTGGTGTTGCACATTTTACCACATTTCCGTTGTTGCTGATCTCCTGTGATTGCTATGTGTGTGTGCATTGTGGGGGAGTTGCCCCTGCAGCTCTCATTTCGTGTGGCCTTCTCCCTTAGAGGCGGATTGCCTTAGAATTGTGTGCTTATCGAGGCCTAATTTGCTTTTGACTTAGGTCATATGTGCTCTCGGACAGATTTTGTGGCCTGGTGCATTGTTTGTCTGCTGCGTATTTCGTAGGGCATGGGTTGGAGGTGCACGTGGACATGTCAGAGTGTGACCTGCTCCTTTACAGATGTGATCCGCACTGGGTTACATCCATGTCGATTCATGGGCCATGTAATTTTTTGTGGCTGCTGCCATGCTATCGGACATGCAGTGTTACGTGCATAGTCAGTGTTTGTCACAGAGCCGCTGCTTTGCTGGATTCAGCACATGTGCATGGGTCGGTTGTGATGTTGGTGATGGGGGGGCGCTCTGTGCACATTGTGGGTGGAGGCCTACTTGGAATTTCTATGTATACTGCAGTGTGACAAGCCAATCAGGGACAAGTTCCACGGTCATTGTGGGTGTGCATTGTGCTAGACTTGATTGTGCATGTGTGCCATTGTGCCCATCCCCCGTCCCCCCGTCGCTGGTCGTTACTCACCCTGTTGCTGTTGTGTCAGGTCGTATCGTGCTGTGTCCAGGCCCCCCAATCCTGCTACCGTCTCCTCACTGCTGACTGTGGCCACCATTTGCTCCAGCTCATCCAGCTCCTCCTGTGTCGCAGGAGGCCCACCTCCAGTCGCTGTTGCTGCCTCCCTGTTGGCGGCAAGCTTATCTTTGGTCTGCCTTTTCAGGTCATGCCAGCGCCTCTTGACATCCTCCAGTGACCTCCTCGACACTCCAACTGCATTGACGTCGGTGACGATGACCTGCCATATTTCTGTTTGGGTTGCCAGTAGCACAGTGGAGGTGCTGAACAGTTGTTGATGGTGTTGGGTCACCTCCGTGACGATGATCCGGTCTTCCTGCTGACTGAACCCCGTCTTCCTCTTCCTCTTGTCCTTGCCCTTCCCCAGACACGGGGTTCCTGGCTGGTCCGCCGCGGGGCTTGTGGTGTTAGTCTTGTCTTCTGCACTCGGTCCATGTGCATCCTTGTTGCTACACAGTTTGAATTGTTTGGTGGCTTTTTATTTCTTGCTTTTATAGTGCATTGTTCCGCCAGAAGCTTAGGATTTGCAGCCCTGTGACTGGTCTTCGCTGATTTCTGTACCGCGGTTGGCCTCATCGCATGTTTTTTCGTGTTTCGCATTTTTGCGGTGTGGCATTGATTTTGACGCTGACATTGGCAATGTTATCTGATTGCTATCGTGGGTTATTTCCCCATGATTGGCTGCGATATTGAAAGTTGCATTACGCTACTCTTGCGGTAGTTATCACTCATTCTTGTGAATATACCCCTCAAATTATTCCAAGGGGCAATGTCCAAGGAAGAAGGCGGTGTGCATCTCTTGAATTTGGACATGCTGTCATTGAGCTCCCATTGCAGATGCTGGTTTTGGTGGCATAAGATAAAGCTGGATTTTGCAACCACTAATTTAATTGGATAGCTGGGCTAGATTTGCCAATTTGCCCCTGTCCAAGGTTTTACGTTTGGACTTAATCTCTTGTTTGACTGTCATTTCCTCTAGCTGATCAAATCTAAATGCTGCAGCTAGGCAGGATTCCATGATATCAGGCACCTTTACCATGATGTCCTACAAAGATCTAACTTGAGAGTGTCAAAAAGCTTTGAGTAGGCAAATACTGGATTTCCTATATACCTACAGGATCCAGTCCTCAGTAGTCAGCTGGGGCTTGAGTCCAGAGTCCAACTCCTTTTTGTGCCCATGAAGGAAGCAGGCTGGTCAGCCCCGTCTAGTAGGGCTTTTACCTGTTTGATCACTTGCTACCTCGTCTCCCCCTAGCACCCACATTTAAGTTTATATCTCAGGTTCCTCTTATGTTGCCTTTTTGTATTGTACTTTTATTGTTTCTTATTGTCAACGTTAATTTTTCACTTTGTACAGCGCTCTGATACCCATCTGGGTCTTGTTGTCCGTTTATAAAACTTTTCAAATAAAATAAATAAATAACTAGACCACTGACGAGCAGTTCTAGGCCAGGAGTGCTAGCAACAGTCAGAGGTCCTTTGATCCTATTCTTTCATCAGGGTCATCTGTCTTCATATGGTGTTGAGATGCCTGGCATATCCAGTGCACAATGCAGTGATTGGAGATTTTCCTATATCCATTCCTGTCTCTAAAGTGTTTTTAATCATGGGCCGTAGGACCCTTATGGTCCTAGGCAAACTCCTTACAATGTTGCATAATCAGTTGGGAGGTATTGTTGGGTGTGTGGGTGTGGGCAATAAGGTCTATGATGCAGTGCGTTCAGTTAATGGCTACATGTTGAAAAATAAAGATGTGTATTACAGAGCTCCGTGTGTGGCGTAGTCATTCGAATGCTGCAAAGTTGGTGCGGGTGATACAACTGGCCACAAGTATGGATCCGTGCCCCAAAGAAACTGCTGTCCCTGAGAGTTTGCAGCTTTCCTGAAGCCACCACCGCCATTCGATACTACCAAAAAGCAGAATATGGGTGCCAGATTGGCTGCATGGATTGAGACATTCAATGAATTCATATATGCTCTACAAGAAGTAGATATGTGAAAAAGAACAAGGGAACCCTGTAAGTCAGAAGGAACCAAGGGTAGCAATATATACAGACAACGGTCCCTATCATGGGAAATATAAAACCATAGCCACAAAACTGCAATCAGTGTTGGGTGTATTATTGTCCAAATGGAACATATTGTATTTATTTACATATTCAATAAACATGAGACAACATATAATAACATAAAATGAGCAAGAAGTGACGAGGTTCTGGAAATCAAAAGATTTCCTGACCGTAGTCATATAGCTGTAAAGTGACTTTTAAGTGATATATAGATTACAGTAGTCACAATAAAAAGAACATCTTGTACTCCATAACAGTCATAAGTAAAAGTTGGAGTTAAGATGTAGGGCCCGATTCACAGAATTAACTTAAGACAAAATCCTAAACGTACTACTTTTGGTATTCACAGAATGCACTTACTACTTTTGGTATTCACAGAATGGATTTACGACTACTAACTTTACGTCCACACTCGGGCTGGAAATTCCGGCCCGGAGGCGGGGCTTCCGCGCCACAGGCGGAGCTTCCGGCCTGGAGGTGGAGATTTTGGCCATGGCTAAATCTCCGCCACTGGCCGGAATCCCCACCTCCGGGCCTGGTGCGGACGTAAAGTTAGTAGTCGTAAATCCATTCTGTGAATACCAAAAGTAGTAATTGCATTTTCTTTTCTTACAGGCATTCTCATCCACCTATCTTCCATAACATGTAACAATGCTGCTATCTTTCTTAGGCAACGCCAGCTATTGCTCCGGATACATCAAGACTTTGCCACACTGAGCGCCCCATTAAAGAGAGTTGATGAAGAAGAATGTTCCCTTCAATTGGTCCTCTGAATGCGAGCAAAGTTTCAAGAAAATCAAACATGCGATTGAAAATGCATCTGAAATGGCTCACTATAATTCACAATTACATACTGAGATTGTTGTAGACATAAGCCCGGTAGGTTTGGGTGCAATCCTTGCTCAGCACATTGGACATCCAAATGCTCTGAGGCACATGGTAGCTTATGCCAGCTAAAGTTTATCTCAGACTGAACATGCCTATAGTCAGTCAGAAAACGAAAGCCTGGCTGTAGTGTGGGCTTGTGAACATTCTCATGTGTTTCTCCACGGTAAGCATTTCACCCTTGCCACTGACCACCAGGTGTTGTTCACCATTTTCTGAAGTCCGGAAGCCAAAATGCCCCCTCAAATCGAGAGGTGGGGTTTGAGATTGCAAGAGTATGATTACACTATTGTGCATGAGCCAGGGAAAGATCAAAACCATGCAGACTACTTCTCACAAGTGCCATTACAGCAACACAGTGCAATGTCTAAAGTAGCTGAAGCATACCTTAATCTCATAGTTAAGTCCAGCACCCCTGCAACTCTATCCACTGAGCAGATCCTTGCTGCTACCAATACAGACTGAGACATGCTCACACTCACGGATATAATTGCAGCACATTAATGGAGAAAACACACTCTCACAATTGACGTAGAATGTCAACAATTCAAGAATGTGAAGGAAGAACTCTCTGTCACTCAATAAGGTATTATACAAAGAGGTTTGAGAACTGTCATACCAGAGCGCTTGAGACAACACATTATTGAACTGGCACACAAAAGACATTGTGGCATTGTAGCCACCCAGAGAGCTTTCAGAGACTAAGGGGCATATTATCAAGACAGGCGGTAAAATTATCGCCGCTTTAGCGGCAGAAAACTGCAGCTAAAACGGCGATAATGGGCTTGATAATATGCTCTATGGAATTCCAATTGAAGCCCATGTTAGATGTGAAGGACATCTAACCTGAGCTTCAATTGGAATTCCATATAACATATTATCAAGCTAATTATTGCCGCTTTAGCAGCAGGTTTCTGCTGCTAAAGCGGTGATCATTTTATCGCCTGTCTTGATAATATGCCCCTAAGTGTGGTTATTTCGCCTTAACGAGTGAGTCAGGAAGGAACTGAAAGCATGTTAACTGTGTGACTACTTATCTCCCAAGACAACACAACATCTGCTAAAAATGTCTGATCTTCCTGAACAATTTTAGGAGAACATTACAGTTGATTTCTATGGACCTTTATTTATTTTATTTATTTATTTCATTTATATAAGTTTTATATAGCGCTAACTAGACCCGAAGGTGTCAGCACACTTTACATGGTTGGGAGCGAATCCAGTGAAACAGGAACACAATAAACATATGAGGAGAGATACAGTATATAACATTACACCACACAGCACAATAACAAACAAGCAAGTAGCCACCTATGACATAACTTCCAGTCCTGTGCAGGAGATAATAGACCAAGAACAGTAGTCTAAGAATGAAAGTATTTGTTGAGGAGGAGGAGTTTCAAGTCTCTTTTGAAGCCAGGGAAGGAGGGCTTGTATCGCAGATTGCTCGGTAGAGAGTTCCATATGCTTGGAGCATTTCCCGAAAAAGAGCAAAACTTGGTATATGATTGTTTTAGATTGTGATGTAGAAGCAAAAGTGGGCTTCTCAACGATCTAGAAGTCCCTGCTTTTGTAAGCTTGTTTTCTAGGTAGTTTGGGAAATGTGAGTGGAGGGCTTTGTGGATGATACAGGCAGTCTTGTAAGTACATCTTCCTTCAATAGGAAGTCAGTTGAAGTGCTTGAGAGCAGGACAGATGTGTTCAAACTGTTTGACATTAGTAATGAGCTGGGCTGCCATTTTTAGAACTGATCTCAGTGGTGTGATGCAAGATTTTGGTAACCCAGTGAGAATGGCATTTCCGTAGTCTAGTTTGGAGAGAACCAGAGATTGCACCACAATCTTGAAATCATCTGCAGGGATGAATGGTTTCAGCTTCTTGAGGTGTTTTAGTGCGTAAAGCGCTCCTTTGGCCGAGTTTTTAATGTGTTCTTTCATTGACATGTTGTTGTCTGTTTACGCCGGGATCCGTGGTTGCCTGAGGTAGGTACATTAGGCCAAATAGGGACCCGCATTTCAACGTCAGGGAAAGGAAGGTCACCTTCTGCGATAGCTCCCGCTCACCCCCTTGGTAGCTTGACATGAGCAGCCAGGCGTATTTTCAAGGCAAATGTGTAAAGTATTTGCAACCATGCTCACAGCAACCCAATGATGACACCACAAATAGACTCCACACGAAGTTTATAAAAACGAGTACAAATTTTACATAAAAAGATATACGATAAGACCACATGATATAAATCCAACATATGAGTATGTGTAATATTTCTCCTGGTTGGTTGATATAAATGAGCACTTCTAAACATTCCTCTGTAATCCTAATACCATGTTATGTAGTTCGTAATGCTAGAATCAGGCACTTTTACGATGTAACAATAATGCAATGCATAACGCAACAATCAGGCACGTTTCAATGTTAAAATAATGCAATGCATGATACAACCACCAGGCACTTTGCAATGTAAAATAATGCAATGCGTAATAGAACCATCAGGTACGTTGTTATGCAGAAATAAGGCAATGCGTAATACACTAATCAGGTAGTTTGTTATACAGGAATAATGCAATGCGTAATACGCTAATCAGGTAGTTCATTAGGCAGAAACAATGCAATGCGTCATACGACAATCAGGTAGCTCCTTATGCAGGAATAATGCAATGCATAATACACTAATCAGGTACTCCGTTATGCAGAGATGATTCAATGTGTAATACGACAATCAGGTACTCCATTATGCAGAAATAAGATATTGCATAATACACTCCAGCATCGATCATGGTGCCTTAGGCAGTCTCTCTGCCACTCCTTCTGACTCGCAGTCAGCCTCTGTCAACAGTTGCCCCCAACATGGGCATGGTTGTAACAAAAAGTGCAGCTCTGCACTCCGGCCCCAGTACTGCCACTCCCTTGGTAATACAGGCCGCGATACGAACCAAAGCAGAGGACTCCGGGTGCACGATAACAAGGCAATCCTCATGAAGGTCTCACGTTGCACAAAGCACACGCACACAGCGTCGATGAGGCTCACTTGAATTCCGGTGCACCCGATAACTGAACAGTCCTCACAAAGGGTTCAGGCTGCAACAGGCACACGCACACAGCGCCGCTGAGACTCTCCTGGAAAATGTTCACCTCGGGCCCTTGGGGATAAGTTACTTAAGGACACAGCAGAGCAAAGTCCTTTCAAGCATGGGGCACAGCACACAGCAAGGTCCCTTTAGCTTTTCCTTGGTCAAAACAGCTAACTGCAGGCCAGCCCCAGAACACCCAGCAAGGGTCAGTCCTTTCCTTCATTCTCTTCAGTTGTTTCTTCCTTGGCAAATGTTTCGCTTGAACACAAAGTAGCTCCAGTCTTGTTCAATCTTGATCATGCCATTCTCCAAAGTTCAGGGGCTTCAGCTCTCATAGTTATACCCCTCAATGGCTTTGAAGTCTTTATGTTCAGGGGGGCACTGACCCCTGTTCAAACCAGTTCTGGGTGCCTCCCTGCCAGTGACACCTTCTTCCTTTGATTAGTGGGGTCTGGATTCTCAATCACTCAGCAGGAGATGGGACTATTGTTTTATAGCAGCAACCCAGGCCTCTTCACCTCTAGGGGCTACTCCTCCCCCTACACTCCAGATGCAGGTCAGCCTGTTGCTGTCTCACCTCCTCCCCTGGGTCAAGACATTCCCCAGATCCTATCGCTTTCAATCCAGACAGTCAATCCACAACCAGGCACAAACATACAAAAATGTTAGAACACAAAAACCCAGCCACTTCTAAAAGAGTGGCTTCTAAACACACAGTGCAAAAACCACCTTCATAAAAAGAGTGTTATTACATTGTGAGTTCAGACACACTAAACTTCACCTTTCCATCTTAAGCTTTTGGGAAGATAGGCTGGTAAACATATTACACAGCCTTCCCATTCTATCCTATGGGCAAGATGGCCTTTCAACAGTGAAAAATGAAATAGAGATTATTTCACTTTCAGGACATATACATATCCTACCTTTCACATGCACTGCACCCTGCACAGGGCGCACCCTGGACCTACCATAGGGGTGTCTGATGTGCATAGAAAGGGAAGGGTACGGTCTAGCAAGTGGGTGTACTTGTCAGAACAACATGGCAGTTTAACAAACTGCGTGCAGGCACTGCAATGCCAGGCCTGAGTTCCCTTTTAAAGGCTACTTGTGTGGGTGGCACAATTAGTGCTACAAGCCCAATAGTAGCATTTGCATTACCAGCCCTGGCACACATAGTGCACTTTACTAGGGACTTTACTAGTAAGGCAAACATACCAATCATGAACAACCAATTACCATTACACTTTATACAGGGAGCACTTGCACTTTGACCATGTTTAGCAGTGGCAAAGTGTCCAGAGCATTTAAGTTGGCAACACCATGTCAGGAAAAAGCAAAAGGTTTAGGGATCTTTAGCCAAAAAGGGTCAAGTCCTACATCGTCCAAGCAGAAGCCCAGCTTTTGGGAAGATAGGCTGGTAAACATATTACACAGCCTTCCCATTCTATCCTATGGGCAAGATGGCCTTTCAACAGTGAAAAATGAAATAGAGATTATTTCACTTTCAGGACATATACATATCCTACCTTTCACATGCACTGCACCCTGCACAGGGCGCACCCTGGACCTACCATAGGGGTGTCTGATGTGCATAGAAAGGGAAGGGTACGGTCTAGCAAGTGGGTGTACTTGTCAGAACAACATGGCAGTTTAACAAACTGCGTGCAGGCACTGCAATGCCAGGCCTGAGTTCCCTTTTAAAGGCTACTTGTGTGGGTGGCACAATTAGTGCTACAAGCCCAATAGTAGCATTTGCATTACCAGCCCTGGCACACATAGTGCACTTTACTAGGGACTTTACTAGTAAGGCAAACATACCAATCATGAACAACCAATTACCATTACACTTTATACAGGGAGCACTTGCACTTTGACCATGTTTAGCAGCGGCAAAGTGTCCAGAGCATTTAAGTTGGCAACACCATGTCAGGAAAAAGCAAAAGGTTTAGGGATCTTTAGCCAAAAAGGGTCAAGTCCTACATCGTCCAAGCAGAAGCCCAGGGATTTAGCGTAATGGGATAAAGTGAGAGAGCAATTTAAGGTGTTCACGTCGCTGACCCATTTGTGAATAGGGAGATGGTTGCATTTGGGGGAGAATAGGATTATTTCTGTTTTGTTGGGGTTTAGCGTAAGGTGATCACAGTGAAACCATGAATAAGATATGACATTTAGATGACACATGGTACTGGGTGATTTGATTTTGTAGTAAATTTGAGTGTCATCCGTATAGAGGTGATATTTGATCCCTGCTTGCTTCAAGACGACTGTAAGGGCCTCCATGAACAGATTGAACAGGGAGGGGGAGAAAATAGAGCCCTGTGGCACTCCCAGGGTGAGCTGTGTGGGTTATGATAGACGTAAGCTGATTTTGATGTTGTAGGAAGGATGTGAACCATTTGAGGAGGATGCCATTAACACCAAAGTGAAACTTCGGAGATTCAAGTAGGGCTGTGTGACTAACGGTATCGAAAGCCGCAGAGAGGTCAAGCTGTATTAGAAAGCAAGCATCTCTCTCGTCTAAGGATCTGAGAATGTCATCCAATATTTTGAGTGTGGCAGTTTCAGTACTACAGCCTTTCCTGAAACCGGATTGGAAGGTGTCAAGTAGGTAGAATTCACATATATGATGATTCAGTTGTTGCAAGACACATCTTTCCAACGTTTCTGCTAGGAACGGGTGGTTGGAGATAAGTCTGAGGTTGTTTAGATAATAAGGGTCAGCCTTGGGATTTTTTGGGATGGTTGTGATTTGACCTAGTTGGGGAGAAGTTGGTAAACAGCCCGTGGAGAGCGAACAGTTAATGATTAGAGTCCAGAATGGGGCAAGGAAGTGGCTGAGATTTGTAACCTTCGTGGATGGGAGGGGGTCCATGGTGTGGGCTGAAGATTTTAAAGACCTGATTATATCGAAGACTTCCGATTCAGTCAAGGGTTTGAAATCAGCCCAGTTGGCATTATTTTTCGGCTTGGAGTGACTAAGGTTGCCTTTAGTATCTTTAGGGGTTGTTCGGTCAAAAATGGAATAAAGAGATGGAGCTGCTGAGGGCGGAGGTGGGTTGCTGCCAGTGGTGAGGGTGTAGGGAATAGTGGAGATTTGTAGGAAGGATTGCTCAAATTTGGCGACTTTATCAGAAAAAAAGCTAGCGATTTCTTCACAGCGTTCATGAGTGTCGATTATAGCTTGAGGGGGTGAAGGCGAGGTTTGTCATCTGACGATGTAAAGAGCTCCCTCTGTCAATTCTTTGCAGCGTCCACTTGGTGGTGGAAGAAGGAGGCTTTTTCTATAAAGATGTGTTTCTTGTATAACAGCCTAGTTGTTCTAAGAAATGCTAGGTGTTTTGTCGAGGGGTTTTGTCTCCATGTCCTTTCCGCCTTTCTGGACATTCTTCTTTCATAGTTTAAATCTGCATTAAACCATGATTTAGATTTAATTGATCTCAGTTGTTTTAGTTTAGGTGGGGCCAATTGATCGAGGACTACCAAGATCGCTGTGTTGTAGTGTGTAGTGAAGTCTTCAGCAGTCTACGAGAGTGTGGGACATTGTAGTTTTTTTATCAATCTTAGATTCAAGTTCAATAATAGGGGCTTTTTAGATATTTCTGGATTACTGCTTCGATTTCTTAATCACCTCAAGTAGGGGTTCAACTAGGGTATTGATTTTGAAAAGGATTTGATGGTAGTCAGACCAGTCGATAGGAGAGCTCAAGGTGATGGCCATTTTTAGTGATAATCGCATCTAGAGTGGAGCCTTTGGAGTGTGTTGGTTTATTGCAGAGTTGATTTAGATCGTGAATTTCAAGAAGGTTCGTAAGTAGTCGCACAGAGGTGTCATCTGGGTTGTTCCAATTTATGTTGAAATCGCCCAGGAACACATCTTTCGTGTTAGTTAGGCAGAACCTGGTATTTAGGTCAGATAACTCTTCTGTGAAGCAGGCTTGATCAACCAGAGGGTGGTAGATGGTGTGGAATTTGATAGAAGGAGAGACTTTGCTTAGAAGTTCAGCCCCAAGGTATTCGAAGACTGAGCAATCTGCGTTATGTAAAGTGTTGAGTCGTAATCGTATGGCTAGGCCTCCACCAGATCTTTTAGGTCTGTCTTGTCTAATGATGGTGTACCCGGGAGTGGTTAGCAGGTCAAGTGTAGGGGAGGCGTGTTCATTAAGCCAAGACTATGTGATGAAAGCGATATCTATTTCTTCTCTAAGAATAGATACTGTTATATCCGTAGCATGCTTGGCAGCTGATCTACAGTTTAGGAGCATGCAAGAGAGAGGACCAGGATTCTTTTTAGAGGAAGGAAGTGTTTGGATGGTGGTGAATTGAGCTGGTGGTCTGGGTTTGTTTATGGTCATGGGGATTCTATTTGAGCTCATGATAACTGGGGTTGTGGAGGGAGGTTTGGACAACCTAGCGTAAGAAAGGATTCACTGAGAGCAGCAGCTTCAAGATCAGGCAGGGTGCAGAGGGCACGATGGGGTTTGTGAGGTAGACGACATAAGGGTGTGCAGGGCCAGGGGGTGTGATTAGAGGTTATGGAAGGAGAGCCTGAGTTTGGAGGTCGATTCTCACTTTTGGGTGTGAGAAAGCTGGAAAGCTTAGCCTGTCTAGAGATGTCAAGTCTAGGGAGTATTATGTCATTTGTCAGGGAGTCAAGTTTCTGTCCCATCCACCACTAAGAACATAAGATTATACATACATACATACCGAAAGAAGCATAAATACTGGTACGCATGCAACCAGAAAACAATTTTAAATGGTAAGGTGCTCACACCACAACTCCTAAAGATACTTGTGAGAATTTAGGTTGCCACATGACTGAGGTGTGAGCTCTGGTCAAGCAAAACCTACAATCCCTGGCAGGGTGAACCATAAAAAGTAACTAAATTAACATGTGCTTAACCCTGAGTAGCTTGGCAAAAAGCAGTCAGGCTTGACTTAGAGGCAATGTGTAAATTATGTATGTAGCACACAAACAGTAATAAAGTGAAAACACAATACAAGAAAAATCCTACAGCAATTTAGAATTTAGAGCACATTTTTATAAATTATTTGGCACAAAAACCACAAAAATCAAATCAGTAGAACACAAGTTATGATTTTTTTAAACATTTTTAGTAAAAACTAGGACCTAAAAGATCAAAGTGCCACCACAGTCATCTCATCACACGAGACTGGGTCGAAAGTCGAAAAATATGGGCAACCACAATGGAATTTCTAAAAAAAATTCTGCAAAGGTAAAGCTCAGCAGGACAAAGCTGTAGGCGGTGTCCCAGGAGGGAGCATCATTGTCAAAAATGTCCAGCAGGATGAGGCAGGAGGCTGTAACCCAAGACCGTTCCAGCAAGTTGGATACACTTTTGGCGAAGGACTGTTGAAAAGGATTTGTTGCTGAAGAGACAAATGTAGCGTGAGTAGACAAGAAGTGAGGGTGACCAGTAATGGGCGGATCGACAAGCAGATTGGTCTCGGCCTTCCCTCGCTTCTCAGAGCAGTTTTTTACCAAGTTTTGGATGTTTGCTCTCCGGGCACCTTTAGCACCGCAACCAATGGCCCTGAACTGGTGGGACTCCACTTACAGGTTCAGGACTCACACAGGCTGGGCCCAGGTTCGAGTTCAAAATGGTGGAAGCCTTTTATGTCCCTACGGCTCTGAAAAGGAGGCTAGCAAACTAGCCCTGGGAGTCACTTTGGTAGTCCTGGGTTCAGTTGAAAATGCAGGGCTCAAACAGCAGGGCTGGCCTCTGAGGGTTCAATGGAGGCTCAAGGCAGCAAAGCAGTCCTTCCAGGTGCAGCAAAGTGGCCTTGTGACATAAACAGCAGACCACAGCAGCAGGCAGTCCCCTGAGAATCCTTCCCCAGATCCAGAGACTGAGCTAAAGATTTGGTCTGAGGGCCCTATTTTTATACCCAGTGCCGCCTTTGGATTTGGAAGAAGTTTCTAGAGGTTTCTCTTTGAAGTGCTTGGAATTTCCCGATTCCCCTGAAACAATGTCATTGAGGTGACAAGACCTTTGTGTGCAAGCAGAACACAGCCTATTCAGTTGCAAGTGGGGATGTACCCAGATTTACCACCTCATCCTGCCAGCAGATGGCACATTCAGGTGCACCTAATCACTCAATTGTGTGACTGCCTGGCAAGAATTCACAAAGTATAACTATCAGATTCCCCGAGTCATGTGACCCAGGGGAGGCTGCAGGTACCAAATGGCTAAGCGCAGGAACATGACAATTATCTAAAATGTATCTTTTTCAAAATTGTAATAAACATCTAACTTTACCATTAAAAAGGACTTTCATTGCAATTTCACAGATACCAAACATGAAATGCTTACCTGGTCCCCATCAAAGTTAACACTTAAATGTAAGGGCCTTCCTAAGTGGGTGGCATGATATGTGCTGCAGGCTCGCTAGTGGTATTTATTTAAAGCCCCATGGCATATGGAATATCACTCTAAAAGGGACTTATAAGTACATTAAATATACCAATCTGGAGTAAACCAGTATAACCATGTTTAGGGCAGTGAGCACAAGCAGTTTACCACTGGTTAGCAGTGCTAAAGTATACAGAGGCCAAGAATTTCAAAAAAGGAAGGTAGTAAGGAAAAGATATTTGGATGAAGACCACCCTAAGGCTCACACATCTAACATTAATAAAATACACTAAGTCGCAAATATGCAAAATATGCATGAAAACAAGCTGAAAAATACACCAGTGCAATAACAAAAGAAATGCTTTGTGTTTGAGCACCCATCGAAGGAGGAAGGATTCAATTGCAAGCATGATACAACCTCAACATCAATAAGCTAAAGAAAGGATAAAGAGGGTTACCAAATTCCAGTCTGAAGAATTCTGTGGATAGAACAATTAGGATTTGAGTTGACCTCCTGTTAGATTGGTAAAGAGAGACCAAGAATAACAGCTCAGGCTTCAGACCCAAGAATGTAAAAAAATGCGCTTGTGAAGACATATTGCCAATTAGTTGAGAAAAACCATACCAGAGCATAGACAACTGCCGATATGCCGATAATTGGGATCTCCATGAAGCCTTGATTCTCTAATAAAAACTTTGCACTTCCCTACCACGGTATTTATGTCCTCCAGCAAGACAGCGGTGCTAAGTACATTTTCTAAGTTTTAAGGGATAAAGCCATGCCTCACGTTCATAAGAGCTGAGATGAGGAGGGGCAAAGAGGCAACGATGTTTACCCATGCATACGTAGATATCAGTTAAGTTTCATTCATTTCTAAGATACCGTAAATGCATATGTGCTCCTATCTTCCTCGCACAGCCAATATGTTTTGTGTTGATGCCTTAAGAACACTTGTTGCTAAAGTGCAGGATACTGTCAGCACTTTTTCGCATCAATAGATTCAACTTTTAAGTGCATTCTATTGCCTTAGATATAAATGAATATAAAAGAAATAGACATCAGCAACATTGCCTTTTTAATAACACACAGCACAAACACTTCACAGTCGATCATGCGTGGGAGATGTACATGAGAGGCCTTCAGTGCAATCTTCTGACACGTCATACAGTGCAGCTTTCTTTGATGGAAATCTTTGTAATCACCAATAACTTTAAAATATGGCAGCAAATATACACCTACTTTTGTGAACAGTGAAACGAGACCCATTTACCATGTTGATACTGCATTCAATGTATGCGTATTCAACATTTTATGGTTTGCTGTTGATGTTCTGAGCAATATTTTTTGCATTAATTCTTTCGCAATGAAAAAGCATTTTGCCTTCTAGCGAACAGGGATTTTTGGCAGGTGGTTGATGGTTATTTGAAAAGTGTAATGTAAACTGAGTCGTGTAAAATGCAATTGAGCATTGGAGAATTCTGAAAGCCATTTAATGGATTTGCAGAAATATATAGTCATTTGATGCAAAATAAATGGAAATATTTCTGAAAAACATCTGAGTTAAAAAATGGGGGTCCATACATTATCTTCTTCAGTTCCTTCATCAGTGGAAACAGGATTTCAGTATATTGCAGTTTTCGTTATCAAGTCACCATCACTGTGTGCATCAAAAAGCCTAAAAATAGGAACTCTGAAAGGCATGTAGGTAAATCAAACTCACTAACAATGTGTACAGCTATCAAGGTTCAACTGTAGAAATACATTTTAGACATGATCTATTTACCAATAAATTAATGTATATTTGTGGCGCATGTATAAATGACCAAGGGGCATATGTATCAACATCTCCATTTGTGATTCTCGTGGCACTTTGTAAAATTCCAAAAAGTGCATTTTTAACAGAAATCGAAAATTACCACCAACTAGAAGTTGGTGGTAATTTGCGATTTCTTAAGGATAATTCGCAATGCTGTGGTGCGTGTTACATATCATTTAAGAAATCGCAATTTGCGATTTCTTAAATGCTTACGCAAAATTAAGAAATCGCTAAATTAGCGATTCCTTAAATTTGCGATGAGAATTTGCCTCATACATCCCGTTTTGCCAATTTTTAATCGCAAACGCTGTTTTTTGCGAATCACAGCGTTTGCGATTAAAAATTCGGTTGATACATTTGCCCCCAAAACTCCACAGTGCATTTCATAAAATGTTAACACTGAGGGTCTCGTTCACAAAGCAATGCATATATGTACTTTTGACTACCGTGCATACTTACAAACTGTGTTCTCACTCGCTCAGCATTTTTTGATATATAGTTTCATATGCTGAATCATTAAAATTACAATAATACATTAGCATATTATCTGCAATATGTCTAAACATATGATTCCAGGTACATTTTAAAAGCTTCTAAAGCACGGACAATATATTTACCTAAAGATTGTCACAACAAGGTTTGGCAATTCACCTAGAATTAATTTAGAAAAAGAGTAGTGCCAAAATGACCTCATACATTGTATACTAAAAATAGTGAACGAAGAAACCAGCATCCCAAGGTAAATAATCAAACGAAATCTAGTACTAATGAGTGCACCTGACAATATTTGGGTTGTAACCGACTTGTACATGTTAACATTTCACTGAACCTATATATCGTCCTGCCCGGATGCACTGCAAATCTCAATCTTAAAAACATCTCCCTTACAAAAGGATGAGGGCAGAGTTCTAAATATCTCTTATTTGTTCCTATCACTAAAGTATTACATGTTAAAATCAAGGATTCCTTTGTGTCTAGATAATTTGTATCCATTTCTTTACTTCTGAGACGAAAATATGAATTTTTTTAATTCCAACCCACTGCCATTTACTCCTCAGTGCATATCACTCTTTCCCAAAGGTACGAAACCTTATGATAGTAATGATCTTATAAGAAGAATCTTCATAAGAGCTCTGTGTCAGCATAATATTAATCGATATCTTCAACAAATTAATTCTTTTAATATTTATTACAAAATATACACACTGTTATTCCACCAAGGCATGCCAACTACACCAATCCATCTCCAGTCTTATAGATTATAAAAAGGCACAGATTGAAGGTCAGAGCACAAGAGTCCAGCACCAGTCGTTGCTATGTATCGTGGCTTCAGTATTATGATATTAGCTTGGTGCACTAGGCCTGGGATGTGACCTACATGCATCCCATAAAGGTGGTATGCATACCACCACAAACAATTCAACACAAATGGCCTTACTATTACGATAAAACTTTTTTTGCTCTTTCATTTGGGATGTTATCCTTCTACAGTTCTCATTATTACAGACTAAGGACAATAATTTCCTTCCCAAACTATTTACTTGTATTTTTCTGGTGCAAGGCCATTTGTGTTGAATAGTCTTATAGATTATGAGTGGTAGACACATAACCTTGGTTCATGGTAAATCCTTACAGTACAGAATAATCAACCCCTTAAATCCAAACCTACAAAGTGACCACATAAAGGATCATGGGAACACGTTTGCTTGCAGTAGCCTAAATAAACTGCCTCATGATGAGCCCAATTTAACATGCATTCATCTTACGAAAACCTGTAAGAACTGATAAATGTAGCTTTCAAAGTTTGAAAGTGAGAATTCCAGGCAAATTGTATAGTAAATATCATTACCCCCAGGTCCCCTATGTCCTCGTCCCATTCATTAACATATTGGAGATAACCATCTCCAGACATGAAAAAACAAAAGAGGCATGCTGGGACCCTAATACTGCCCCTCCCACCGGGAGTACATAAGCAGTACTTACCCAGCATCCCGTCTGTCTGTTAGCAGAAGGGACGTGGTTTTGCTGGTGCTGCTCCTGCTGGGCTGGAGTGGTCTTTCTTTTCTCCTCCCCCTGCCCTGCTGCCTGGCTGTGAGGGCGGGGGGTCTTCTGGTCCGCCTCCTGGCCTGCGGGGCCTGCTGGGTTGCGGGCCTGTTCATGGCTGGATCTGCCCCCATTGGCTCTTCATGCCTGGTAGGGCTGTGGGCGCCCTCGCGTTCGCAGTTGGTGGAGTCTGCTGGTTTCTGCTGCTCAATTCCTGGGTTCCCGTGCCTCTGAATTTCTCCGGCCGGCCCTTTGCGGCTGGCCTCCCGGTTACTTCCGGGTCGTGTGCGCGTCTTCCTGGGGCTGGGCTGGGTGGAAGGCACGCCGCATTTGCTGGTCTCCTGGCGTTCCTGATTTTGAAGGGCCCGCCGGGTTGGATCGCTGGGGCTGTTGGAGGGGGGCCGTCTTCCTGGTGGTGTCTCGGCCCCCTCTCCGGGTGAGTACCGCATAGCGGTCTTCCTTTTCTTTGGCAGGAGAGTTTCTGTGGCCTCATGGACTGGCTTCCTGCCGTGCTTTCTCGGTACTGAGTGGCGCCTCGTCCAGTGTGTAGTGTCCCAAGGACTAGGGCGATGCCCTGAGCCATTTCCTTTCATAGTTTCCTGCTCTCGCACTCGTTTTCCCTGGAGTGCTGTTCTCTCTGCCGCCTGCCTTCTCATTTGGGCGCCGGTGGCTGTGGCTCAGTGGCTGCGTTTTGTGGCGTTGGTGTGATGGCCCCTTACGCTGCTGGGGTTCGTGTCCCGCCACCAGCTCCTTCTTTCACGGTTTGCTGTTCATATTCCTGCACCGTTGAGTTGGGTATCAATGTACATCTGTTGTTCGGCGCCTTGCGACCCAGGGGTGATGAGCGCGCTTTGCATTTGCAGGTGTTCTGTTGGGTCATGCAATGTTTCAGTCTGTCTGTTTCTGCACGTGTCTGGTTCTGTACTTCTGTCTTGTTTTGCCTACTGTTGCATTGTTGGGCTGCGGTGGCTCCTAGGGATGCCAGGATTTGGACCCGGGACCTCATGCTTCCGCTGCATGCTCTCTGCCTCTGAGCTACCTCCCTGTCGGCGCCCTCCCGACTTCCCTGTGCGCTGGCGCTGTGCTGTTGCTCTTCGCTTGGGCTGCCCTGCTCCGGTGTTGTTGGGGTGCGTGGCTCCTTGCGGCGCCTTCTGCGCGATTGACTGCTGTGTGTCCGGGTCCTTCTCCTACTGCCAGGGTTTGTGCCTGTGACACTGCCTGTTTTGGCGCTGGGTTTCCGGGTTGGGGCCTGGTGTTGGCTTTCTGTGCCTTTGTCGGGCTCCACTTGGGGTGCGTCCTGTTGGGTCCGCTCTGCTCCTCGCGGGGGGCTTGCTGTGGTCTCCGGGCTCCGGCGTCTGCTGCCCTGGTCCGTTTGCACTTGGTTTGGGCTGGGCTTCTGTGGGTGCGAGTTCTGCTTCTGCTGCTCCTCTCGGGGGGCGTTCTGTCGGGACTGCTCTCCTCCTCCGTCTTGGTTCGCTTGCTGCCGACTCTTTCCTTCGCCCTGCTCTGGGCTTGCTCTGCCCAGTTCGAGTGTGCCCTTGGTTGAGGCTGTGCCCCCCTGTGCCTGCGGTTGCTCCGGGCTCTGCCCCCCACCTGGGGTGTGTGGTCTGTGGGGGGTGGTCGCAGTTTTTCCCCTGGTTGCTGGCGACACTGGGTCGGGTGGCTTGCGTAGGGTGGCCCGCCGCTGCCTCTTCCTCTTTCCCGGCTCTTCGGCATTTTCTTTTCGGGCCTTGTTGGGGGGGTTCTCCTCTCCGTTGGGTTTGTTTGCTGCTTCTCTGGGCTGTTGGCATTCGCTCTTCTATTTGGGGGCCTGTATTGGGTTGGTGTGTGTTCCTTTTGTTGCTGTCTCTGTCTGTGCTTGTTCCTGGGGTTCCCTATGTTGCTGGGGTCTCCCTGTCTGCTTGCTTGTGCCTTCTCCTCTGCTGCTCCTGTGTCGGGGTCGCCTTTTGCTTCATCGGCGGGAGCCTGTTGGGGTGCACCTCTGGTCCCCGCTCCTTTGAGTGCTTCTGCGGCTCCCTGCCCCTGGTGAGTGGTGGGTCACTGTTCCTGCTCCTTGGGCAGCTATGGGGGGGTCCTATTGGCTCCCCTGGGTTCCTGTTGGGCCTGCCTGGGGTTTTCCCGGCTTTTCTTGCTGCCTCTCTGCAGGGTGTCGTGGGTGCTGGTGTCGTGGCCTTGCCTTGGGTATGTTGGGACCGTCTGTCTGTCTGCCCCTTTTTGGGTGGCCTTCCCTCCACTGCGGGCTGGCTGTTATGTTGTAGCCTATGCTCCGCTGTGGGTTCTGGGTGTTCGCTTTCGCTTCCTGGCTTCTGAGTGGTTGGTTGGGGTTTGGTGCGTGGGGGCTCCTGGTTCCCCCGTCCCTTGGGCTGCGCCTGGTTCCTCTTGTGGCTTTCTGGTGTCATGCCTGGGGCTCTCTGCCTCCTCTGCCTGCGCCTGGGTGGCTCGTGCTGCCGTGCGTGTGGCTGTTCTGTTCTCCTTTGCTCCGGCCTGGGGCTTCAGGCGTTTGTCCCGGGGCCTTCTGTGTGCTGGGGTTGCTTCTGGGGTCTTGCTGCTTCTGTTTTTGTTTGCTCCTGCCCTGGCTCTCCCTGTGCTTGCCTTTGGCTTGTTTCCAGGTTTCCTGTCCACCCGCCTGGTTTTCTGTCTGGTGTGGTTGGGCGTCTGCTTTTCCTTTCCTTGGCGTCCTCCCCGGTTGTGTTTCCGGTGGCGGTTCGCCTTTTGGTCCCTGAGGTTCATGCCGCTGCTGTTTGGGCCTGGCTGTCTTTCATTTCTGCCGTGTTCTTGGCGTGGCACCTGTTTCCCCTCTTCTGTTCGGTTCCCCCGAAGTCACTGCCGGGTGCCGTTGATTTCTTGCTCCGTCTGCGCCCTGGTGAGTTTGTTGCCGGGGTGGTTCTGGTCTTCTCTGGTTCCCATGGTGGGTGCCTGGCTGTGTGTCTGCTGGGGCTTTTCTGCTCCTGTGGGGTTTTGTGTGGCTGTTGGTCGCCTTTTTGGGCTCTGCCTCATTGCCTGGGCTCTCTTTTGTGTCCTGGCGGGGCGCTGTGCGGTTGTGGCCGCGTCCTGGTGGGTCCTTCGGGGCCTTCTCCTGCCGGCAGTTCTCTTCTTGGGCTTGTTTCAACTGTTTTGGGGCCTGTGTGGGGTTCTGTGGCTCCGGGTTTGCCGGCTTCCTGCTGGTTCGGGGTGGCCTCGGGCTGTGCCTCCTTGGCTGTGCTGTCATTCTAGGGCCTGCTCTGTGGAGTGTTTTGCTGGTCGTTCCTGGTTCTGGTGTCCTGGCTCGCTCCTTGATTCCCTGGGCTTTGTGCTTGGTGTGTGTCTGTTTGGATGCCTTCCCGCCCCTCTCTGTTTGGGATGCGGTTCTGTGGTGCTCTTGCCCCTGTGGGGTCCTCCTTCCTGGCTGCGGGTTGTCTGACGTTTTCCTGCTGCTTGTCCCTCTGCTTCTTTGCGGCTTCTGCTTTGGTGGTTTCCTCTGTTTCTTTTTCCGGCCTTTGGTGTGGTCCAGCGGTGGTGTGCTGGGGGTCCTCTGTCCCTCCCTGCCCTTTGCTTTGGCCTGGGCGCTGCGTGGGCTCCTTCTGGAGTTTGGTTGGGCCTGCGGGTCCTCCTGCGCCATCGGGTTGCTTGGCCTTGGTCCTGGCTTCTTTTGGCGTTTTTTGCCCTGGTTCGTGCTGTTTTCTTGGCTCCTCTCTGGTGTGGCTGGGGTTGGGCCTTGGGGCCTTTTGGTCTGAGTGCTGTGTGCCCTGGGGACGTTTCTTTTTCAGCTGCTCCTGGCCTTGCTGCGCGCTTGGCCTGGGGGTGGGTTGCTGAGCGGTCCTCTGCCGTGTTGGCGCCTGTTTTTGTCTGCCCTCTGTGGTTCGATGGGTTTCTGCCTGGTTGTTTCCTGGTTTGGGGGCTGCTGGTTGTTCCCGGTTGCTCTGGCCTTCTTTCGTGCCCTGCTCTCCCTCTCTTTTGGGGTTGGGGGTTTTCTGGGGGTTGTGGCCAGTGGCTCTGTCTCCGCTCTTGTTGGGCTTGTTCGTTGTTGGTTCCCAGTCTTGATGGCCTCTCCTTGCTGGTCGGCTGTCGGCTGGTTCTTTCTGGGGGCGTCTCTGGCCTGTGGTCTTTGGGTTGGCCTCCTCTTCCCTGTTGTTCCAGTGGATTTTTGGTTTTCTTCCCCTTGCCTGTCTTTCTGTTTGGTGGGGTCTTGCTCCTGTTCGGACCCTGCTCTAGGCTCTCTGGGGCCGGGTCATTTGTTTTGGTGGGGTGGGCCGGTTTCTGGCCTGTGCTCTCCTCCTTCCTTGTTGGTCTGGGTGCTTGTGCCTGCGTTCTGTTGGCCAGTCTTGGCTTCTTTCTTTGGCCTTCTATGGTGCGGTCGGGGTTTGCTCTGTGTCTTTGTGGCTGGTGTGTCCTGTGTGCCTTCCCGATGGTTCTGGGCTGGGCTGCGTTGTCCGGTGGGTTGCTTGGCCGTGTCCTTTGGGTCTTGGTCCCGGTTGCCCTGTCTCCGGTTTCTCTGGTTGACTGCCTACTTGTTGGGGCTCTGGCCTTCTGGTTTTTGGGTTGTCTCCGGTCCTGTTCTCGGTTTCGTGCCGGATGTTTTCCTACGGTTCCCTTTTCCTCCTTCTCGGTGCTCCCTTGGGTTGCTGCTTTGGTTGTGGTTTCCTGGGTGTGCTTGTGGGTGCGGAAGGCCGGTTTTCTGCTTTGGTATTCTCCAATATGTTAATGAATGGGACGAGGACATAAGGGACCTGGGGGTAATGTTCTATTACTTACCGGTAATCTTCATTACTCCAGGTCCTGTTGTCCTCGTCCCATTCATGCGCCCCTCCCTCCCTCCCGGGCGGCCGCCCTTCCTGTCTGGGCTTGGTTGTACAGACGGGATGCTTGGTAAGTACTGCTTATGTACTCCTGGTGGGAGGGGCAGTATTAGGGTCCCAGCATGCCTCTGTTCTTTTTTTCTGTCGGGAGATGGTTATCTCCAATATGTTAATGAATGGGATGAGGACAACAGGACCTGGAGTAATGAAGATTACCGGTAAGTAATAGAACATACCTAGGTGTCCGTACCTATTCATCACATTAACCCCTCCTTTCCCTAATTACCATTGAAATGACTACAACTTTTTTCCAAACACCAAGGTCTTGGTTCTATCTAATGTTAATCAGTAATATATTCGAAAGGCAGTATGTCTACAGGCAACTGATTTTATGTTATATGCCTGAGGGTATTAAGTCCAACAGGACCATGTTATCAACAAATAGTAAGCAAAATTCCAAGTGGTTTGTTCACTTTCTGTCAATAGACATTAGCTTGATACTCGGATATCTGCAATAAACAAACTAATTACAATTGGAGCTAGGACACAGCCTCGTTTTAGCTAATTCTTCACCTAAATAGTCTTTGAAAGTCAACCATTACATGAAAGTTCCACCTGTATCCAGGTTTCACTTTGCAATTTTTGAAAATTGACAGTTGCCCCACAGGAATTTTTAATGCTCTCAACTGCTCCCATAAAAAAGAATGGTTCACTAAGTCAAATACCACTTTAAAGTCAACACAGCAACTAGACAACAATCCTGTTTTCATTACAGAGCTACTGGCCAACTCGCAGGTAATAAAACACTCTAGAACAATTATTAATCCACTGTTGAACAGGTCTGTTGGAAATCCACATGTTCTATTGGTATTACATTTTCATCTAACATTCAGCACTTTGATCAAGTGAAGAGCAACTTAGGGCTCCTTTTAATAAATTGTTTTTAAAACCACTACATTACGATTCATAAGTAACCTGCTATAATATAGGATCAGTGCCGTCAGCACAACCCATTCTTCCTGAGATATAACCCCCCCTAACACTACGGACTTTCATCTGTTCTTCCTCACCCGGAATCCCTTCTTCAGTCACAGAGCCCAACCTAGAAAGACAATCTGCAACTTTGTTCCGCGGCGCTGGAACATAACATACCTCCTAGCAGACCTCCTTCAAGCCAGCATCCATTTCCAAATCCTCCTTGATATCATGTAAAATCTTTTCCTGTTAAACACCTCTACAAACAGTTTGTGGTCAGTAAAAACAGTGAACAGTTTACCTCAAACAAAATTCTTAATGTTTCCAAAGTCCCCCCTTGCAATAGTCAAATTTTTCATTTCTTCCCTGTGTAAGGACTAGGGGTAGGCGGAGGACTCCACTCTGCTGGCGAAACTTGCAAAGTTTTCCCCACACCGCACTTTGCTTGGAGCATGGAGTTCGGGAAAAAAGTCACCTTCCATGTAGTAGAGTTTACTGGCGTTGGCTCACACACGACTAGTCTCTTTACTGCCTTTTTATATACCGGACATTGTGTGTTTCTTTCCTGGGCTTGCAAAATTATGAGTCGGATTAGCATGGGAAATAGTACCAACACGTTTTAAATTTGTTTAGAAAAAATTGTTTTGTCTTGCCTGCATACAGGGATTATATAATAACATTACAAACAATAATGATACAATGAAGTCTGCAGTGGTTTCAAAAGGGCCGCCACAGTTACTTTCTTTATACGAAGATTCACTCACAAGTCGTGTCAGAAATTGTCTGTCCTTTAATGCTATTATAAATTGGTGGCTATAAATGTGACATTTCAAGATGGCGCTTAGTGCACACGCCGATTAACACATGGTGGTGGGAGTACTCTCCACTATAGCAGTGCACTTTTTCACAGTAAGCAAATTAAAGTTTCATAATGGCTTTGTGAGTTCAAGGATTTGCACTTGTGAGGTTTCATTATGCACCAGTGAGTCTCATAACTCAGGGGCAGGTACAGCACATCAAAACACAGAATGCAGTGACACACGCTGCAGAGATGTGTTGAGGGGCAGACAGTGACACACAAATACACATCCATTGGAAGTATACAGAGGCGCATCCACAGCCACAAGCAGGGAATGCTGCATTGTAATATCTAAAGCGGATACACTGTTAATGCGCTATTGAAAACTCGGAGAGAGGCAGGCCCACAGAAAGATGCAGGTAACTCAACAGGAACAATGTAATGATATTAACTGTAGTATCTCTGTACATGCTTAGAGGTATGTGTGTCAACTTTGTCAAGGAACTTCAAGCACACATGCACACACAACCAAACTATAAAACAAACACACACAGACAACAAGGCATTCGCAGAGTAAAGCATACAAAGAGACAGAAACCTGTAGTGGACATGTACGTTGCAGAAACATCCCAAAAGTAAAACACAGACAAACAAACCGACTGTACTGGCATATAGAGTTTTGTAGACTCTGTCCATACATGGACAAATAGTAACCATGTGCAAACCACACATCTGCAACATTGAATCAGTCCACAGAAGACACACTGTGATAAAAACACAGTAGGTGGTACAGTAGATCTGGGTTTTATACCACACTTGCATACAGACACAAGGAAGAAGCACAAATACATACTCACAAGGCAGTAGTTCAGGCACATGCATATATGCACAATTTGGCATTGCACAGACACAATGCTGAAGAGTACACATGCTCTATAAAAATAAATGGTCAAAATTCCTCACAAGTATAATCGAAACACTATAACTTACAAGCAGTACAATTTTAGGCACACACGAGCAGGCAATCAACACAGCAGTGCACATTCATCTGTCTGGTATACTGGTGCGCACACACATCCAGCATATCACTGCACCTTGCCTACACTCTGTCTCATGCGCACAATACAGTTACAGATGTTTATTGTTATCAAACTCAGTGATACTCTTTTCCTCGATCTCTGAAGGATGAACGGTTGAGCGGGTCTTTTGGATTCAAACCTGTCACCATATGGTAGGCATTTGGATTATTCGAATAAGTCGCAAACCCCTTCAGTAGTCCACAAGCGCTTGTAAACAGTACAACAGTTCTCACAATTCAGTTCTGTGCACACTTCAACAGCAGTACCCGGGTACCCCCTCACACCACTCAGAAATGGACACATGCACCCAGCACTGCAGTAGTGGTCACCCCACAAGCATCGTTTGCTTCTGACACACAGGAGCTACAAATGATGCAATGGAAGGTTTCTGGATGAATTCCCAGTAGTAACGATTGATGCAAATGCATCCATCCTTCACGCTTCCTGCTGCCTGCCTGACCTGCCCTGCCATCCACCGGCTGCACCTCACAGCTGGGTGGAGGGCACTGGCAGCATGGATCTGACTGCAGACACTGCAGTAGTGCACTTGTGGGGTATGCTTTCACTGTGTGTCTTCTTCTAAGAGAAGCAGTCATTTGTCAGTGTGCCCTGTTCCCCCGCTCTAGTCCATGGGAAATAATTGGCGGCTAGAGGGGTTGCGGCCTTCTGTGAGCTTCATCCACTAACTAGTTCATGGAATTAATAGGGGCATCTTCAGTGTGGCCATAGCTTTGGTCCTTTAGAAAAGGGAGGGTGCATCATCGTGGAGACCCGATATCTGGCCCATAGTAAAGGAAGGGGCATCTTCCCTGTGCCTCGGCTCCTACTTTATGAGAATGGAGGGGGGTGTTTCAGTGTGCCCCAGACAGTCCCTCCACTACATTTGAAGAATGGGGCATCATCGGTTTGGTTAATGGAGCAATGGGATGGGATCCCTTGTATCCCTACCTCCAGTCCCTCTGCTTGAATACCCCGCCTCACATCACCTTCCTCCCTGCCAGCAGCTCAAAGCCTACAAAAAGGAATAAAGGAAACACAGGCTGTTTAGACTGAGTTCGTTTTTTTAATGCATTCAAATTATCTATTTAATTCACAGAACGGGTCACTGTTGTTGATTCTGGACTCAGATGTTTTCAGTCCAGACTACATCTTGCTAAAACCAGCATTAAAGACTAGGCTATATGCGTTTTATAATCTTTTACTTTAAAAAGTGGGGATCCCCGTCTATAGAATACGAGAGATATGCCCATGAATTAAGCCTACAGTGAATATAAAGTACAACAAATTAAGAAGCACAGCAGTGTCTTGCAGAAGCTCCCGCCAAGGGGCAAAGCTCTCCTCAGCAGTCAGTGCCCCAAAGAGACCCCAGTAACTCACCAATAGTTCAAACTAAGAACGGCGGGAGCGGTCCCGAAAGCAGCCAGTTACTAATCGTATCATCATTGATTAGGAGCACCAACATTCAACCTGACTTTCGGAATTATAGAGCGGAGTAGAACCACTGGCGTAACGAAACTCGAGGGGGCCTCCCTGCAAGACACATGGAGGGGCCCCCTCGGGCTCAATCAGGAGCTCTGCAGCCCGAGTGCTGTGCTGAGAGGGCCCCCTGGAGCTTGGGGGACCCCCGCACTGCGGGGGCTGCGGGGGCTGCGGGGGCTGCGGGGGCCTGTTTTACGCCGCTGAGTAGAACTCTCTGAAATTCCAGAGAGCTTTTATGCAACTCCGCCTATTTCCATGCAATGCAACTCTGTGAACTCTGACCATCCCTAGTAAAGACCTGGAAATATATGCAATGGGCCTCAACTCATCTCCATCAGATTCCTTCTGCATAAGAACCACTCAAAGACCCTCAGTACTGGCGTCCGTCATGATGAAACATTCTTTCAAAGGCTCAAAACAACTCAAATTGTAAGCACTCCCAAGTCCCTTTTAACATACAGAAACTCTCTTTCACACTCTTTATTCCAGGTAAATTCTGCTTCTTGTTTAAATCATTTCCTCGTGTTTAATGTCTTGGCGACTCATTTATGTATAAACTTCACGTGGAACTTAATCATGCCTAAGAAAGAGAACATTTATTAATTTTTTCTGCAGACTATGTAAACTCAGCACAATTGTGGCCAACTTCTTCTTTGGGTAAACTCCTTCAGCAATGATGCCATGGCCCAAATACTCTATTTCTGTCTTCTCAAATGCACACTTACTCAACTCTAGAGTTAAACCATTCTCTCTCAACAAGCCTCACATTTCTGTCATGAACTTGCAAGGAATCACCCTAAATCAAAATATCATCATGGAACCATGTGACTCTCTGAATACTGTTGAGCAGATGATATGTCACATGCTCAAAAACAGCAGCTGCAAAGACCAAACCGAAAGCCATACGCTCCTGTGTCACTACCTTGGTTGGGGCCTTTATTTTTCATTAAAAGTGGGTGCTGTGTGCCTGCCTGGGGCACCCACATATCTTTAGTTGTAGGGGCCAAGGGGGGAGCCCCAAAGTCCAGTGGCCGCTGCTGGCTTCTTAGCCACTACCATGTTGGGAGCCGGCATTTGTTCTTAAAGGTGAGTGCCACGGTGCCCAACCAGGGCACCCATCAGTAGCGGACCGTGGTGGGAGTGCTGCCGGGCGCTGATGTGGGGTGGAGGAGGGGCAGGGTGGGGGGTAGTATACTGCGGAATACGGCCACACAGACTTAAGTACACAAACAAGTAAATAAAACTAATTTCGTTGCGCGCGCTGCATCGCCAAATGCGATGCAGCACGCACAACGAAATTCGCTTTATTTATTTGTTTGTGTACTTACCTCTGTGTGGCCGTATTCTGCAGTTTACTATAGGTTACGGGTTACAGTTACTTGAGAGGCTGTAACTGGTGAATTTAAATGGTTTTGTTCATTTGAAAAGTATGTTTTACCTGACATTTTCACCTAACAATAACTTCCCTTTAGCCTTTGCTTTATTCAGTAAATACCCAAGGTTTTTTTAATGTAAAGAAGCATATTATTAAAAGTCCTAACTATAACGTCACTTTAACCTTTGCTTTTTTAGCGACTATGCATATAGATATACTGATACAGGTTTGTAGACAGCACCCTGCATCCATTGCACTGTTTTGTCATTCAAATCTTTCTTCTACCCACCATAGCATGATGCAATGGATCAAGCCACTTTAAAGGTTGACTAATTTCACTGTGATTGATGGCATTCTGGTTATTTACAAAGGACACACCACACATCAAGTAGGACTCTTCAGTCCCAGGGGCAACTATGTGAAAGTGCGCTTCTTGAGCTCAAAGCCAGATTTTTGCTTTCAGGCAGTTAGGTTCATACTGGCAATGGACTGGCAGCGTCCCAGCACTAAGCTTTTTTCAAAAACCATCACAAAAAAGCACTGACAAAGCCAAAAGACTCACAAAAAGTGATGGATGGAATGCTTTAATTAATCTTTGCCACTGGTAATCATTTGGACTGCATGACAGTCCTTTGTTAATTTGCACCTTGCAAGGTTGGACCCAGACGTATGCAAATCAGTCTCATACCATGCTCCGTGGGGACAGTCTAACCCAATCTGCCTGGCTAGGTCTTTCATGAACCAAAACGCAAGCAAAGAAGACCGGTCTTGCTCTAATTAGGGCTTAATGCCCAGGTAATAAGCTATAGCTGGCGATGTTCCTTAATAACGGTGAAAGCAGCCCTGGGTTGCTTGTCTTTTGGTTAAGGAAGGATCTGGCCTGGCAGTTCGGGACAGACTGTTCCCTTTGGAGCAGTGTCTAGATTAATTTGCATATGGCTGGGTCTAAACTGAGGTGGCATGATTGGTGAAAAACAATGGATTGGGATGCCACCGCAATTGTCAGTGGCTGAGATTAATTCAAGCATTCAATCCATCACCTAGTTGTCAGTACATTATAAGCCAAAAGGCTGTCAGTGATCAACAGACCTGTTGGCATTGCAAATAGAGGGCACTTCTTTGTGGTGCCTTGACATCGTTTTTGGCCCTGTCTGGCTCTGATATTGCTTTTTTTGTAGTTGTCTCCTGTCTAAAATGATTTCTCTGCATGTTCATGCCAAAATACATGGACAGTGGCTGCAGTGGGTTCACCCCTCGTATCTTGAAGTATGCTGTGTTATTGAGTACGTGATCAGTTGAAGTAATACTTTGGTGTTTTTGTTTTTCTTTTAACATCTCTGGAGGAATTCTTTGGTGGAGTTCTTCAGATTGCAGCATCCAGCAGCTAAGTGCTTTTTTGCTTTTCCACTTTGACATCTCATGCACATACACATACACACACACGTGCACACACACACACACACAAACACACACGCACACACATACCTACACACACATACACACCCACTGCATATTTCTGTCTTCTACATAGGACATAGGGATCGATTCCGATGTTGTTCAGAAGGGCTGTGAATTAGATACGTGTTTGCCGAATCCGATCCAAAACCCTTGTTTACGACCGAATTGTACACACTTCCCAATGACTGAGTACAATGCCTGGAAACCGTTAGGGATGTCCAAATTGGTTCTGAAAGGCATTGGGACAAGTCGTGTCTCTCGGAGCTGAACCATACAGCTCTGTTGACTTGGTTTCCGAGCGAGCGAGTAGGATGACCGAATCGGACAGCCAGTTCCAAATCAGTTTCTGCTGAACTAATCAGCTGCCAGAATCTGTCTTTGGGGGCCCATAGAAGGACCCCCTTCACCCAGAGCCCTCCGAATCGGGCCCGTGGGGGTACCCAAGGGACACCTGCTTTCCAAACAGGCACATTGTGGCAGGCACCATGGGGTGCCGCCACAGGGTGCAAGGTTTTCCCCAACCACCACTTTCTTCAATGGGTGCCTGTGTTCTCGTTCAGGACACAGGCTCCCTTTTGAAGTCAATGGGAGTCTGACCGAATCGTATGCGGAAGCATCTGCATGTATCCAAATTAGAACACTACAGAACGACATCGGAATTGGGCCTATAGTGTTTCAGGAGGAAAGTTTTAGACAGGTTGTAGACAGTCAACAGAGATGGTGGCTCGGTGTATAGCTGCTGCCCAGACCCTAAATAGAGTTATGAAAAACTGTTCTTGAGAAACTCCAAGTGGGAAAAACCTGTCTCTTCATCCTGACGGGGTGGCATCCCTGCTGGATTAGCTTTGTGGGTTTGTCCCGGTCCTCCGGTATGGAAGTCAGAATTTTTCTACATCATAAAAGTTTCCACTTGTAAACTCCTTTCTTCTTAGTTCTTCACTTAAGGCTCCAAAACGTCTGGGGATGGGGATGCTCTTAGGGCTTAAGGGCTTGGTTCAGCAAAGGCCTTGTACAGGGTCCAGTGATGGTCCAGTTGTCGCTGGGCAACTTGTCATCCCGGAAAAGTGTTTTTTCTGCTTATTGTGTACTATAACCACAGAGGTTGCCAGCACACTGACGCCTGTTGTGCACTACTTTGTACTAGTTACAAGAAGGAACTCTTATAGGCTTACAGAAAGCAGAGTCCAATCTTCTTCTGATCGTCTCACGTCCAGAAAGTTTTCTCAGGAAGATGCCTTTGGGTGCCACATTTATGGTTGGCCCTAGCTAGGAAGAGGGATAAGACATGGCTCCCACATAACAAATGGGGTAAAAGGTCCTACTTTTTCTGCAGTTACTGTTTACCCTATTGCAGAGAATTCCACAATGTATCTAAAAGTCAAGATGGGGAAATATCTTCTCCTTTGTGCAGAGCCTTTGTGCCTGCCCAGATCTGTGCCCAGGAGCATGAGTAGGCCCCTCCTTTGTGGCCACTCCAAACCAGTTTTCGGACAAATTTTCCTCCGTGTGATTTGGAGAAAGCCTGACTGGTATGGTCCTGGGGTACAAAGGCTTACTTTCCACTAGATTTCAGTTTATATTTGCTTGTAATGGGCAGTCCTGACCTTGCTCCTTTACAAGTTAATAAAGTTCCTGGTTGCACCCCAACTGATCTTCTTTCAATGGGAGAAATTAACTTCTCCACACCAAGGCTATTGCCCCTGCTCTGTACGTTCTCACACCTCACTAAGGTCAAGCAGTAGGTTACTGTTAATTAACCTAATGGAGGTTTGGGAAATTAAAGGGTTACTATATAAGAGTTATTTTTCTTTAGATTTATTGAAGAGCCAACTTAATTATTACATTGGATTTTTTCTAAATCTGAAAAATAGTCTTTGAAATACATTTAAAGCCATTTATTATCAAAAATACAGTTCAACATTTATAATCTGAACATTACCATTTTCTAGAATTCAGTTACAGCCTTCCGAGTGAAAATAACCTTAGAGGGGCAGTGGCCCGAGGAACATTCCAACATAAATTTTGCACATGTTCCACTCTTTAACATCAAACACTCTATCTTGTGGCCACCAAGGTGTACTTAGGGGTGACATAATAATATTTGAAAGGGGTTTTTGTACCGTGCAAAAGTGTTATTTTTGCAGGTTTGGTGAAAGGTTTTTAGGCTGATACAGTCATGCTACAAATATTAGACCTCAAGCAATCTTTCCCATGCCCACTATGTAGATGCCAGAGGTTTAGTAGTCCACACCTGGCATTTAACTTCCAGGTGCGGGGTGCATTTGGGAAACTATATACTAGGGAGTTGTGGACAAGTTAAATATGTCAGTCAGGGATATGGCAATTTACCCATGTTTAAAGGGGAGCACAGACTCTCTACTCCTGTTTAGCAGGGGAAATATTGCAAAGAGTTCTAAGTCCAACAAAACGATGATCCTGGAAAAGGCAATAATCTTGGGTGACCATGCAGAAAAGGCAGATTTGCTACACTTAATATGTAGAGTAATCAGCAATACACACCCATTTCTCACAAGAGAATTACAACACAGCTGACCCCCACCTACAAGTCATGTCAAAATAGAAATAGTTACCACACAGGTCAGTAAAGACCATAGTTAAAAGCTCCTTTGATTGATGACCATTTGGCCATAAAAGGACATATAACCCCTTAAATGTAAGGGGTCCATATTCTAAGTCTCTTGACATCAATATTGAAATTAATTAACACAATAAGGGGCATGCTTTTCCATCTTAGACATAAAAACTAGCTTCTATTCACACTTATAAAAAACACATTGATAATATATATTATTAATATTATACATTTTCTGGATAAATATTAGGGATACTTAGAGATAAGTTTTGTATTTTTATAATAAATGTTTTCTAAATGTATAACATTTAAAAGTAGTAGAGTACTTACATTAATCAAATACATAACTTAGGTAAAAAATAGAAAAAATGAAATTCAAATATAAATGATAATGAGTGTGTTTATTGTTTGAAATGTAATATTTATATATTAATTTAATATAGATACATTATTTGATTATTTAATACAACATTAATTTTATGGGATTATGTACTGTGGCAATTTATTTCATTATTTCCAAGTTATAAATAAATATTTTGAATTGCTTTACTGTTATACTATACATTTAACTATTGTAAATATTTTTTTAATAAATAATGTACTTTATTGTTTCACCACAGGTGAAATATTACTAGTAGTAACCTTACACTCGTCAATTCTGTTATAGGAGGATCCACCCCCTCACTCTCAATGGACGGGGTGGAGAAATGTAAGTCTATACCTCGTGTACGTTTCCAATTGGAAAGATTGAATTATGGGAGGTGGGGCTCAGCCATGAACAAAATGGCCAACTTCTTAGATGCTCCTGAATCCAGTCACCTAGATTTTAGGATAATGAGCTTATAGTGGATCTGTGTGTATTATGTTACCGTTGATTAACTGACTACAAAACTGAGTTTGGTGATTGACCTCAAAAGAAAGCCTTCACTCAGCGGGACTACGAACAAATGTGCACTCTGGTACAAAGTCATACATACTTTTTTAGCGACAGCCCTTCCAACTTGCAGCCAGAGCACACCTGTAAGGAGCTTCACTAACCCATATTGGTTTTGAGAGGTTTCTCTGTGTCCTAGTGAGGTGCCAGTGCTGCTGATACTGCTGTGTCCTACAGTTTGCCAAGCCCCTGACATGCTGCCATTGGGACCAGAGTGGCAAATTGACTCCATGGCGACACAATGAACAACCGCTCCTGGTCAGCCATGAACCTATGCCCAAAACCCCTGAAACATCCTTGCTGACACTATGTAGAAAAGAAAGCTCAGAAAAAGAATTTCTGCCATTTTAGTTTGGGCCGGGCATTGGTTGATCATATGATAGCAAATAAAGAAGGCATCACGTTCTCTATAAGGTGCAAGAACGCCACCTATTTACAATAATAAATAGGCTCTAGTTGTTGGGGGCAGAGGGCTTGAAAGCATGAGCGCTGTGCGGATGCCAGCGCCTTAGGGGAGAGTGGTGGTGATCGTTTGCTACTAGCTTGGGCTCCTGTTTTTAGACCTCATTTGTTTTAGAAGTGTGTGCTTTTTTTTAAATTATCATTACTTGCTGCTATACTTTTAAAAAGGCAATTTTACCACTGACCCACACTCCCGCATCATGCACTTCCAGACTCCCGGGGTGTCACTCTAGGCCGCCATCTTCTGCTCGGTGCGCTCTAGTTGTTGGGGGCAGAGGGCTTGATAGCATGCGCGCTGTGCGGACGCCAGCGCCTTAGGGGAGAGTGGTGGTGATCGTTTGCTACTAGCTCGGGCTCCCCAGTACCGTATGATCTGCTGATTTTGCACATTACTCTGCTTCCTTAATGCATTTGTCTGCAAGACCTTATTTTAAAAATTGCTTCTGTTTTTACACCACATTTGTTTTAGAAGTGTGTGCTTTTTAAAAATTATCATTACTTGCTGCTATACTTTTAAAAAGGCAATTTTACCACTGACCTACACTCACGCATCACGCACTTCCGGAGTCCCGGGGTGTCCCTCTAGGCCACCATCTTCTGCTCGGCGTGCTCTAGTTGTTGGGGGCAGAGGGCTTGAAAACATGCGTGCTCTGCAGACGCGCGCAGTAGGCGCACTGAAGGCGCGCCTAAGGCAAGCCTGTCTGCGCCCGTCAGCATCCTGGAAGCGACCAGCACAAGCCATGCTGTCCATTGCCAGCCTGATTCAGACATGGCCCATTTGGTGAAGAGCCGCTCTGAAATCCTGGCGATTAGGGAACATATGGCTGGGTGTGGTCAGGATTGGAGAGTCTTAGACAGTTTGGGAAGGATATGCCAGATTTGTAGCTTCCACTTTAACCATTCCCTGGGCGATACTTTCTACTCTATCCATGCTCTGGGTGCCCTGATGAACTCCCGACGCATTCAGGTGGCTTTAATTAATGCTCGGTCTCTGGTGAAACATGCGTAGGACATTTTCGAGTTGCTGGCGGATAGTCAGTTAGACCTGCTGTTCATAACAGAGACTTGGCTTAATGAGTTTGCGACCCTTGTCATTACACTGGCCATACCAGCAGGCTATAAAATAGCCAGGATGGATGAGAAAATAGGCAGAGGAGGCAGGGTGGTGGTGGTATATAGAGAGAACTGGACTTTCACTCAGACAGAATCTCAGGATTTTAAGAATGGGGAAGTTTTGGACTTTGCCTTTACCATCTCTCTGCACTTTCTCCTAGGGGCCTCACTAATTTATCGTCCCCCCGGCCTCGCTAGCGCCTTCCTAAAAACTTTGGATGAAGCCATTGTTTCAAGGGCCTTGCATTTCCATAACTTTCTGTTGCTGGGTGACCTTAATATCCATGTGGATTGTAAAGAGACGGCGGACAGCTGTGCGCTGAGCGAATCCTTGGAGCTTGCCCAGCTAACACAATGGGTTCACTCCTCCTCCCATTACGGGGGTCACACCCTTGATGTGGTCTGCCCTAATTTCTCTATAGCATTGCAGGCCACTCGAGCCTCCAACTCTTGGTGCGAGCAGCTTTCGGATTTCTTTATCAACAAAATACAGGCCATTCAGGATAGCTTCGGGCTGGAAAATCCAGGGCTGGTGGAACACTCGCACTGGTCTGCCAGTGTGCTAGATTCTGCCCACGCTTCTCTGACAGCGTTTACTCCTATCCCGCTGTTGGACACTCTGGCTATTCTTAAATCGCTTAAATCTGGGTCCCCGTCAGATCCTTGTCTGGCTAGGCAGCTGGCAGCAGTGGCGGAGGTAGTTAACCCCGAAGTAAATCGTATCATCAATCTGTCTTTGCAAACCACCACAGTGCCAAAAGTATGGAAACAGGCTAAACTACTCCCCCTGCTCAAAAAACCCTCTTCTAACCTTGACAGTTTGGCTAACTACCGACCTATCTCACTCCTTCCAGCAGTGGCTAAGGTATGTGAGAAGGCAATCTACAAACAATTGTCAGCGTTTGTGGAAACATCTGGTGCCCTGCACCCAGCTAAATCCGATTTCAGGGCCTCGTACAGTACAGAGACTGCCCTGGTCGAGATGACGGAGGCGATTAGGGAATGCCGTGACCCTGGCGGCAGAGCGGCCTTGGTTTTACTAGACCTCTCTGCCGCATTTGATACGGTTCCCCACCGTCGTCTTCTTGCCCGGTTGTCCGACATTGGAATTTCAGGCCAGGTGTGGAACTGGGTTGAGTCTTTCTTGGCTAACAGAACTCAGCAAGTGTGGCTGCCACCTTTTTCATCCACCCCTAGAAGTATCACTTCGGGTGTTCCACAGGGCTCAACATTGCGCCCATTAATTTTCAATGACACCATTGATTAATTTGGCGGAGGGGCTGGGTGCTAAAATTATAGCTAACGCCGATGAAACCCAGCTGCTGTTTACCTGGAAAAAAGATGAGGTATCTCCTGACGCCGCAAAAAACTGTCTCACTGAGGTTTTTAAAACGTTAGCGCAGGCACAACGTAAATGCAACGAGGATAAGACTGAGATCTTCTTTTATGGGTCTTTCCCGCAGAACTTTAGGGATGACCTATGGCCAGAGGGATTCCCTATGCCAAAAACCATGTGTAGCCCAGCTAAAAATCTGGGGATATGGTTTGGCGAGGACATGCGATTCCTTACGCAGATTAACAAATTGGCGGGAGTGTGCTTTGGCACTCTGAAACTCCTTAAGAAATTTTTGTCGCTACTCCCAAAAGCGGCTAAAGAAATGGTGACCCGCGCTCTTATCCTCTCGTGGCTGGATTATGCTAACTCTCTTTACATTGGCCTTCCCTGTTACCAGCTAAAAAAGCTTCAGATCATTCAGAATGCGGCCACCAGGATGCTATTGGGCATTTTGGGCAGATCCAGTATTAAGCATTCTTTGCGGGATTTGCACTGGCTCCCGGTTGAACAACGCATTCTGTTCAAGGCACTGACTATTGCCCATTCTGCTCTTTACAAAAACGGACCTCTATATCTTAGGAAGCGCTTTGAGTTTTATATTCCGTCGAGACAATTGAGGTCCGGGGGACAATGCCTGGCGGCTGTTCCCCGCTACCGCCTCACCAGAATGGGAGGGTGCTCCCTCTCTGTAAAGGCAGCTCTGGCTTGGAACAGCCTGCCTGTTGAGCTCAGGAACATCCACGATCTTAGGGTGTTCAAAAAGCAGTTTAAAACATTTCTTTTTTAGCTCTTCTGTCGCATCTTTTATTTCTGATCTCCCCTGCCTAGGCTTTCGCGCCTGGACACTTCCGAGTAGCCGTGCGTGCTATAAATGCTGGTTAATATACCAAACATGAGACATTCTGAAATTCACTGTCTACACTCACTACAATTGGTCACTGTATTACAAGCCGGTTACAATAAATGAGCTATGGACAAATGAGCACATCAAACATTGACTAACTACCTTACATAAATGGCTATGTGTTAAATGGCTGGTAACAACTAAGCAGTTGAAGAGGAAATAAAGAACATGTCAAGGAATAAAACCTCTCATTAACTTTAATTCTCTGGGGCAAGCTCTACTGATTCTAAGGAAGGGTGTAAGAAATTGGGTTATTGGTTGAGAGGGGAGGAAGCCTCACTCAGGCAACAGCCATAATCGTGGTCAGGGTGAACCACAGTCCCTAAATTAACCTATTTTTAACCCTCTGGTAGCTTAGCACAAAGCGGTGAAGCTTAACTGAGAGGCAATGTGTAAAGTAATTATGCAGCACACAATAAGTAATAAAGTGAAAACACAACACAAGAAAAGTCCCAAACCATTTAGGAAAATAGAGTCCATTATACTAAATAAAATATCAGAATGACAAAACTTCCAATGAGTAGAACTTGAGATATTCAGTCCTAAGTGAAAATAGTGCTTAAAAGCACAAAGCTTGGCTCATAGCCATTTGATCATGCTAGACCAAGAGAAAGTCACAAGTTCAGGCCCGCCCTGATGGAGCGTGGGTCAGGTAGAGGGACCAAGTTAGATCTCCTGGAAAGATTCCTTCTCAAGTCCAGCAAAAAGAGATCCATTCTCTTTGGAGGAGGCCATGAAAAAGAGGCATTTGGTGCAAATAGCAGGTTGAGTCCCACAAACTGTATCACAAAGATCTAGTTGTCACTGGAACCTCACATTGGCAGTCATTCAAGTCCATCATTGTTGTAGCATGAAGTGCAGGTTTCCCATTGCTGATTGTCACAGAAGCTTGCTGTTAGCAAGAAGAATAGGACAAACACAAGTTTTTTTGTTGATGGTCATTGCGGGTAGTGGAGTTTGAGCGGGAACGGACCAGATTTTCACATTTTGTTCTTGTGGGAACTTACACTGATGCCAGTCAAGGGTCTAAGATCTGGGGGGGGGCACCTCTGGGAGATCAGGACTCGCTCCAGAAGAGCTCAGGCAGGCCCAGGCAGGTCCAGTTGCAACTGGTCAGCTGGGCAGTTGCAGGGAGGTCTTCGAACCTTGCTGTGTCCCTGTAGCTCAGACCGAAGGTCAGCCAACTGACCCTTGGAGTCACTCTTGGTAGCTCATGATCAGGGCAGTCCTTCAAGCGGCAGGTCAGTCCTCTGTGTTGCAGGGCAGTCTTTCTGAATCTTCCACGGGTCCAGGAGTGTTCTGATGAGTGGCTCTGGATATACAATATTTACAGCTGTTGCCTACCTTTGAGTGGGGGACTCCCTCTCTTAAGCCAATACTGGTTTTGGAAAGTTCTTCCTCTGGTTTAGGCTCCAAATGTGTGCAGGCACAGCCCTTCAAGGTGTAAGTGAGGCTGAGCACAGCTCGTCCCCAGTCTTCCTGTCAGGATGGCTCATCCTGTCCAACCCTAAGCCCCTTTGTGTCACTTTCTGGAAGTAATACACAATCCCAAATCGCAGAGCCACTCACAGTCATATGACCCACAACCCTGGCAACAAAACACAGTTGATTGGGACAAGAAAAAGCCAAAGTTCTAAAAGTTTGATTTTTAGAATTTGAACGTTAAATTCAACTTTACCATCAAAGAGGATATTACATTGCAATTTCTTTCAGTGTAAACATACTTTATCTATCTGTTCTCAATCCAAAGTTAACACATATTGAATGTATTAAGGCAACCCAGTGTCAGTCAATGTGAGATGAGCCTTACAACAGAGAAAAATGACTTTAAGAGTGCTTCACTGCTAGAACAGGTAAACCTTAACCACAAATGTCCTACTTTTTAGAATGCACTCTAACCTATGAGCCTTAAGGACCAACCTTAGCGTTCACTTAAAAGTATTAAAAAGAAATGTTTAGGACTGGTAAAAGTTTTATTTTACCAGTAGAAGTGGCAGTTTAAAACTGCTCCAGAGGCTGCAGTTCCAGGCCTAAAACTTGTGCTTAAAGTTTTAATTTGGTGGGTTGCTCAACAGGTGCTGCAGGCCCACTAGCAGCATTTAATTTAAAGCCCCTGGGCACATGTAGCACTATTTGCTAGGGACTTAAAAGTAAGGTAGTGTGCCAATTAGATGTATGCCTGTTTTACCATGTTTGAAAGAGAGCACAAGCACTTTGACACTGTTTAGCAGTGGTATAGGGTAGAGAGTCCTAAAACCAAAGAAAATGAATTCAATAACAGAAAGCAAAAAGCTGGGGGTGACCCGGCAAAAATGGGCTAGGTCCAGCAAAGGGCATCAACAATCAGTATACAAGGCAATGGAAACAGTAATACTGTAATCTGATGGCAGAATTGAAAGGGATAAAGGTCTCCATAGACACAGTGGATGTGTCTACTACCTTTGCTAATGTAGAACTTAACGTCATTCACACAGAATTTCAGATCTCAAATGCAAAACTGAGAATAACATTCTATTAAAAATCTGGAGATTTTGGCCCTTATTGGGGAGACTGCAATGTATCTATAGAGCAAACACTATACAGGTGAAGTGAGACCAGATCTCATTAAAAACCATGAGAGGAACATACCCAGAGAATTAATGACCGATCATAGCTTAACTGATCCTCGTTGCCTGCATCATAATACAGATAGGGAATATACTTTCTTTACCTGTCCCCATGGCAAAACTCAGATCTACTTTCTTGATAAATAACAAAATATTGCCTAAAGTGAAGAAGTGAGACAAAGGTGTTGTTTGTCTATCAGACCGTACTCCAATTGTGCTGTCACTGGACCTCAGGATTATCACTCCAAAAGCCAAAACTTGGTCGATGAACACTCTCTTCTATAGACAACCACAGGGAAAATAAAAAACTCTGCTCCATTGGTCCAAGATTACCTGGACATGAATTAAGGTTCAGTACAGTCCATACTGAGACTATAGGCTATGAAGAGAGCATATCTGAGAGACATAATAATTAGGGAAACATCAACCAGCCAGGCTACAGTTTGCAACAAGAGTAAATCACTTGATTGTGAGATTGTGGACCTATAGTGAACATACAGACTAACGACTTCTGATGAATGACTTAGACTCCTAACCAAGAACAAAATACACCATGAATGCCATATATCCTTCTATAGCATAAAACACACTGCAAACGTTTTAAAGTAGTCATTATGAACATGGAAAAAAGCAGTATACTACTTGCAATACTGCTAAAATAGTCAGAGGCCAATCAGCAATGTTCACTATATAGGATTAAACAGGGATATTAATAACTAATTTACCTGCAATTATTAAAGAAATTAAGAGGATAATGTGTTTCTTAACGTCTTATCAGTTCTATGGTTAACATCAAGCCACCTCAGATCTAGAGATTACAACTGATGAAGTGTTGGAGGCCATAAATATGCCATCTGGGAAGATCCCTGATGAGGATGCTTTACCTAAAGACTTCAACAAGATTATTTCCAAAACATCCTTCACCCGTTTGACGAAGGTCTTTAGAGAGGCTATAGACATAACTTTGTCTTCAACACATAAATCCATAACTGCATGAATGTCTACCATTACAATGTTTTAATACTTCTCAAAATATAAAATTAACTGGTCAAAAAGCAATACCAGGTCAATGTCCAAGGTTCCCACAGCAGGTTCATTATCCAGATTCCCACTGAAATGGACATAGCATAAGTTAAAATCGCTAGAGATACTGTTCAGTAGTTATTAGTAATTGGGATACTGGTTGATTTATTTATGAGCCCTGGATGGCAGCAACCACAGTCCCTGTATTAACCTGTACTCAACCCCTTGGTAGCTTGGTAACGAGCAGTCAGACTTAACTTAGCGGCAATGTGTAAAGGATTTGTGAAGCCATTCAAACAGTAAAACTGTGAAAACAGCGCACACAAAGATTACCACACCAGGTTAGGAAAATAGTGCTTAATCTAATAAATAAAACAACACCAAAACTACAAAAATCCAAAAAGTAGAACTATAGATAATTAATTTTTATATTTTTAGTTTAAATAGCGCCAAAGTTGTAAAGTGCCAACTGTGATTATCTGGTTGCACCAGGCCAATATTAGCATATTTTATGCAGTAGCACATGCACCTTGGCACTGGTTAGCAGTGGTAAAGTGCACAGAGTCCTGAGGCCAGCAAAAACAAGACTAGAAAAAAAGAGGAGGATGGCAAAATGTTGGGGAGAAGACCACCCTTAGGCTGACAGGCCTCACATGTTTCTGCCTGGCTAAAAGTGGGGAGAACTATCTAACCCCTCTGGAGTTCTCATCACTAATGCAGAAGAACCTGGATAGACCATCAGCATTGGCGTGGTCTGACCCTGGACAGTGTTTACTCATAAAGTGCATTCCCTTTAGGAAGAATTAAAACCTTCACAGTTTGGGATTTTCACCCCTCATTTGCATGATCCATATGAGGTACCTGTGATCTGTCTTGGCAATCCCTTAAAAAACTGATTGAGTTGAGGGCCTTCCTGGGCCTCACAGGATGCTATAGGAAGTTTGTTGAGGGATATAGATCATTGTTGTCCACCTAATGAAGCTGATTTCAAAGAAGCAGCCCAGGCAGGTGATTTGGACAGAGATCTGCCAAAAACCCTCACGTAGTCCACGGGCACAGCATTCGTACTCAAGGCTCCTGATTTCTCTAGGGAGATCATAGTGCTGACAAATGCTTCTGAGTATGGGAGACCTTTTTCTGTGGCCTGGGCACTGAAGAAGGAAGTTCAGCTTTATCATTTGTTGAGTACCACACAATCAAGAAGAACATCAATGCATATGTGGACAGGCATTACTCTGTAAGATGATGTAATGGATGTTTAGTGAAACATCGGACAGCAAGCATTTTCAATCCCTCTAAGTTGTTCTGTCCGACAGCAGAAAAAGAAAAAAACATTGCATGTCTTTACTGCACCTATTTACGGGATGAAAGTGAGCAAACACTCATCAATTCTCTGGCATCTGCACTACTATAGGACTGATTACAAGTTTGGTGGCTAACCACCATACTGCAACGGCGGTGGTCTCCCGCCCACCATATTACGAGTTAACCGCTGGGAAAGCAGTGGTGTTCCTGACAGTGTGCAATATTTCTTCAGATAAATGTAAGTATATTTTGAATGCACAAATGTTAAATGTACCGATATGCATGACGTGAAAAAAACCTACTACGAGTACTTTCCCATTGCTGGAGTCTGGAACATATTTGCACAGCCTAGTCATTAAGTAAATAGTGCAAATGGATTTACCTGGATTTTGGCACCAACAGGGACATTTTCTTCGGGGCTCAAGATGCTACAGTAAAGGGGGGCCATGGAGGAAGGAGCCACATGGGAGACTGGAGGAAAGAAAAACAAATGGGTGAGAGTGCACCTCAAATCCTTTGATTCTGCCGATTCCAAGCAGGCGGTCTTTCCGTCACGGTCTGCTCAACAGAAAGCCAACTCATAATTTGGACGAGTGTGACCTTGCCTCCTCTGCCCTCTGATAGCTGCTTTCCCACTACTGTCGTTGGGGTGGTTCTGCAAATGGCTTGCGAGTGGTAGTGCTCTGGTTCTTTCATTCCGTATACTGCCAAATTTGTTATCATGCCCTAAGTATTATCTGCTTCAACCCTCCACAGCTCCATGGTCCTGAAAATCTGAATTTGAAGAAGGTCCTATTTAAACTGCACATGCGCCCTAAAATAGAAAAAAATCTTGTAGCACTTCTCTTAAAGCATCAATGTTGGCTTAATGGCACTAATCAGTCACTTGCTACAGTCTTATGTTCAAAAATCACATTTATATTGTAGAAGGTAGACACAGAAGTGCCAGGTATCACACTTTCATGTTTAGTTTTTTACACCATGTAAATACAACTTGTTTGTTAGAATCTTACAATTTATCTTGGAAAGGACAAGGCTGCAATCTTAGCAGAAACTATACTATAACTGCTAAACAATTATTACGTAGAACATCATAGGCAACCCATGTGTACACATGTTTTAAAACTGGACCACAAAAAGCAATTAATGATTGGCAATGTCTGTGTAACTACATACACAGCACATGTGCATGTCCAATTGGCATAATATTAGTGTTTCAGAAGCTATGTACATTCACGTAATGCAAACATAGAAAAAAAATAAAAACATTATTAGGATAATGGCACCCAAATTGCTTGTATATAAAAATAAATATGGGAGTATGGGACCGTTGACATGTCTTCAACATTATTGTTGTCTGCAGATGTGAAAAAGTTTGAAACAAATAAGCATATGGTGAAAGCTTCAGTAATCTTCCATATGCCTAAGAAGAATTGTCCGAGGCACTAGTACAGTTGTGAGAAGCTGCATGTAATGTTAAATAAGTATTACTGACTATACAGCATCACTCTCATGACACTTCTAAGGTCCTGATTTAGAGTACAGTGGATGGGTAGCCGGTCTGCCATATTGCTAGTGCCTTATATCCAATGACATTTGTAATGGGCAGACAGGATTTCAATCATGTTTGTGACAGAGTGACCCATCCACCGGGTCCTGAATTAAGCCCTGAGTTTCAAAAGGGTAAACTTGACATTGTTATAGGTGTGGCTTGAGGACTGATACTCAGACGTCTCGTTGTGATCCTGGAATAAACATTATTATTCATACAACACCATACAAGCAACCTTACACTCACCCCCTTGTTGCTCCTCTCTAGCCTTCAGCTCCCCATCAAGCTGTGGTAACACCATACACACAACCTTACAGTTAAGCTATGGCTCGGCCATTTCCAAGATGCGCACCATTATTGGTGTCAGAGTGCGCTGCAACCCCTTTCACTTTCTTGAGGACTTTCCAAGCCAGACCTTGCTGTAAATTTGGCCCAGCGTGTCAGGTATTCCGACTGCTTCCGGCAATGCAGGCAGTAGAGCTTGTGAACCGTCAGGGTCCGCAACTTCCTTATAATGTCTCAGCAGATATTCTTCTTCTGATGTGGGCTGATCTACACAAAGCACAAAAAGAGGAAAAAAAATGGTAAATCTGAATGCATCAAAAATGTCAATAGAAAAATGAAGGACGCATTTATTAATAGATAGTACACAACATGCACCCTTTGGCCTACCTAAGGTTGAACTTGTTAAAAAAAGAAAAATCTTATTTCGTATTAGTGAGAGTGTACATTTGTTGACCTTTATATGTATAAATATTATAAGTATATGAATACATTTTTTGAATGTATAAAATGTTTAAATATTTGACTTTGCAACAAGAAAAACATTTATACGTGTTATATTTGTATAAGTTCATATATATATATATATATATACGTATATATATTATCTACTGGCGGTCGCCAGTAGATAGTTATAGTTAGGACCGTGTTTCCATAGGAAATCCGCAACATTCTATTTGGAATAACTTTGGCGCCGATTGACGAATCCTCGCAAATTTTTCAAAATAGGTGGGGCGCTCTGCTCCGCTCCTTCCCGGAAAGTCTCGGGGGAATTGTCAAGCGGGGGCTGAGAAAAAGGGGGGGTCCCAAAACGCATTTTCCCCATGCATTTTTCCATAGGACTTTTAGTCCAAGCTACAGCCCGAACGGCTGAACAGAATTACTTGAAATTTGGCAGAGAGGTAGTCCTCAGTTCAGGGATGTGCCTTTTGCAGTTCTGGTGTAAATCTGTTCATTAGTTCCTAAGAAAATTGCAGTTAAAAGCATATATATATTTATAAGCGCGCACCGTGCGCGTACGGTAAGCATAACGTACGCGCACGGTGACATGCGCGAGCGTAATTCTGATTGGTTGTTAGATGTCAGTAAACATTCGAATCGGTCGAAATCAGGAAGTGTCGGCCGCCATTTTGTCTCTCGCAGTCTGAAGCATTGAAAAACAAAGGGGGAAAATGTGAGAAGGGGGCAGGATGGACAGGTCCTGACCCCCTAGCCTTTGTCAGGGGGTCACTGAAGGACCCCCAAGGGTAAAATAAAAATATATTTTTTTTGCGAAAAATCGCGGGGTGCGCGCACCGTACGCGCACGGTACGAACAATGCATCGTGGGCGCTTGGTGCGCTAAGCGCAACCAAGCGCCCACAGCGCACGCACGGTGCGCGAAGTGCACCGTGCACGTACGGTACGCACACGGTGAAAAAACTTTAAAAAAAAATAAAAATACATAGCTTAGCATTTAAAAAACCGTACAAATTCACTGAAAAAACCATAGGTTTCACACACGTTATAGTTAGGAATTAGCATTTAAAAAACCTTGCAAATTCACTGAAAAAACCATAGGTTTCACACATGTTATAGTTAGCTGGACATTTCACTCGTGAAAAACCATTGAAATTCCCCCGTTATAGTTAGTGCAGGCAACTATAACTCACGCGACCGCAATCCTCTGCTGATGACGTCAGATATTACATCACTGATGACATATGTGTCTTTCTGAAAAAAAGTAAAATTAATGGAAGAAGACAAGGGTAAATTAGTGTCTAAATACAGTGATGTAATATCTAACGTCATCAGCAGAGGATTGCGGTCGCGTGAGTTATAGTTGCCTGCACTAACTATAACGGGGGAATTTCAATGGTTTTTCACGAGTGAAATGTCCAGCTAACTATAACATGTGTGAAACCTATGGTTTTTTAAGTGAATATATATATATATATATATATATATATATATATATATACATTCACTGAAAAAACCATAGGTTTCAGGCACATTATATTTAGGAATTAGCATTTAAAAAACCTTAGAAATTCACTGAAGAAACCATAGGTTTCACAGGCGTTATAGTTAGCTGGACTTTTCACTCGTACAAAACCATTGAAATTCACCTGTTATAGTTAGTTCAGCTAACTATAACTCACGCGCCCGCAATGCACTGCTGATGACGTCACATATTACATCACTCATGACATGGTCAGTGACATCACTGATAACATCACTGATGACATCTCAAATTACATCACTGATGACATCACTGATGACTAGGCCTGGGCGAAGCACTACGCTACGCTCGCGTAGTTTGCGAAGTTCGCGCAACTTCGCACTACGCGAACTGCACGTAGCACAGTGCGAACACGCGTAGCGTAGTGTTGCGTAGTGCTGCGGTCATTTTTTGCTTGCTCGCGGTCCTCAACGTCAAGTTGGCGACCGCGAGCAATCAAAATGACATCCTGGCGAGACTTTTTCCTTGTTCGCGATCGCGAGCATGGAAAATAAACCTCCCGGCGAGATTCCCAACGCGAGGAGGTCAGGTTTCTCATTGCGAGGGGTCGCGTATGCTCGCGACCGCTCGCGATGAGAAACTACCAGTTCGCGTTGAGAAAGCTGCCACTCGAGTAAAAATCTACTCGAGCAGCAGAAAACTACAGCTCGCACTGTGCAAGATGCCATTTTCAATGATTGCACAGTGCCGGTTGCTTGTCCGCACTGTGCAATCATTGAAAACAACATCTTGCACAGTGCGAACATGTTACTACGCAGTTCGCGAAGTGCTACGCGTAGCTCGCGTAGTGCGAACTTCACTTTGCGTAGCTTCGCGAAGTGCTACTTCGCGAACTACGCCCACTCTTACTGATGACATCATCAGGTGAATGTGTGTTTTTCTGAAAATTACATATGTTTTATATATGTATATCTCAAGGTCCATGGGAGAATAAATGGGTATATATTTGTCTAAATGGATGATTTGTTTTTGAAAAATTGATTGTATAACTGACTTATTAAGTGTATATTAGTGAATACATGGCTTAGTGAGTAATGTTTAAATATGTAAATATCTGTATCAGTCTCTCACTTTGTGTAAAAGTGGCTGCATGGGTTGGTGAGTAGTTACATGAGTGCCCATATAGGTTATTAGTTGGTTTTTTGAGTATCAGTATGAGTGTCTGAGTGTCTGTATGGTTCGGTGGGGGGGTATTACGTAGTGCATAGGTGCATGAATGAGTCACTGTTTGTATGTGTTGAAGACAGCATGTGTGCAGGACTGTATGGGTGGATGAGTGTGTGCATGGGTGTGTTAGTGAGTGAATGACTGTCTCAATAGTGTCTTTATGAGTAACTACATATGTTTTAAACTAGTATATGTGACTATTGGTGTATATAAGTGAGTATATGTGAGAGTGAGAGCTTGGAAGAGTTCCTGTATGAATAAGTATGTGTTTCTATTAGTGATTGTTTAAAAGACTAAGTATGTGTAAGTGTCTGTAGAAGTAAGTGTGGTGGTGTGTGTATAACTGTATATGCAAGTAAATGGATGTTTGATTCTTTATTAGCATGAGTGACTATGTGTGTGAGTAACTCTATGGATGAGTGGCATTGTGTAACAGGATGTATAGGTGTATGAGTACATATGATGAGTGAGTACATGTATGAATGACTGTATAGGACTTTTGGTGAATGAGTTGATGTGTATGTGGATCTTAGAATTACTGAATAGGTTGTTGTAACTGGTATTGGTATGTCCATTGTTTTGAAAATGTTAGTTTCTATTTTTGAATGTGTGTATCAAAGGTTATATTAGGGGGAGAGGAGGTCTGCCACTCTATCACAAGGAAGATGTCATCAGTGATGTCATCAGTGATGTCATTTGAGATGTCATGAGTAATGTCATGAGTGATGTCACTGACCATGTCATGAGTGATGTAATATGTGACGTCATCAGCAGTGCATTACGGGCGCGCGAGTTATAGTTAGCTGAACTAACTATAACGGGGGAATTTCAATGGTTTTGTACGAGTGTAAAGTCCAGCTAACTATAACGCCCCTGAAACCTATAGTTTCTTCAGTGAATTTCTAAGGTTTTTTAAATGCGAATTCCTAAATATAACGTGCCTGAAACCTATGGTTTTTTCCGTGAATTTCAAAGGTTTTTTAAATGCTAATTTCTAACTATGCCTACAGAGTTATGACATGTGAAGAAAGAAGAAAAAAAGGCACAGAAAGAAAAAAAAGAAATGCAGAAAGAAGCAACAGAAGTCCTCAAAGACGAAGAAAAGTGCAGGAAGAAGGATAACGTGCAGAAAGAACAAACAGAAAAGCAGAAAGAAGCCTTGCTGCAAAATCATCCTGTACCCTCAACTTTTTCAGATGGATACTGGTGGTAACTGAGTCTGACTAACCAGTCCTAGACCCAGTGCAATGTTTAAAGACACTCAGAATACAGTGAAAACACCTACATACACTAGGGAACACTATGCATTGGGGTCCCCCTGTGATTAGCATGACCTCCTCTGTAAGCCTCTTAAAACGCGCCACAGGGCGTGTTTGCACACGTCACCTCAGGCCCCATCCCCTCCCTTCCCCACTGTGTAAACACACCCTGTGGCCTTTTTAAGTTGGGAGGTTAAGTCCCTTTGAATCCTGAGGGTCTCTAGGGTCCAACTAGACCACTAGGTGGGGAGATGTAAAAAGGGGCATGGCCTAGACCACCTCTATGCAACGCAGCGCAGTGGCGCTTACTGGAAGCACCTGGTGGGCTAGTTGGCCCCCAGGGTCCCTCAGGATTGAAGGGAAATTATTTCCCCAACTTAAAACGCGCCACAGTGCGTGTTTGAACACGTTAACTCAGGCCCCGTCCCCTCCCTTCACCACTGTGTAAACACGCCCTGTGGCCGTTTTTAGTTGGGAGATTAAGGTCATTTGAATCCTGAGGGTCCCTAGGGTCAAAGTAGCCCACTAGGTACCTTCAGTAAGCACCACAGAGCTGTGTTGCAGAGAGGTATAAAAAGTGGCACGGCTTGGACCACCTCTCTGCAACGCAGCTCGGTGGCGCTTACTGGAAGCACCTGGTGGGCTAGTTAGCCCCCAGGGGCCCTCAGGATTGAAGGGGAATTATTTCCCCAACTTAAAACGCACCATACGGCATGTTTGCACACGTCACCTCAGGCCCCGTCCCCTCAATTCCCCACTGTGTAAACACGCCCTGTGGCCGTTTGAAGTTGGGAGATTAAGTCCCCTTGAATCCTGAGGGTCCCTAAGGGCAAAATGGCCCACTAGGTACGTCCAGTAAGCGCCATTGCAGAGAGGTGTAAAAAGCGGCATGGCCTGCACCACCTCTCTGGAACGCAGAGCAGTGGCGCTTACTGGAAGCACCTGGTGGGCTAGTTGGCCCCCAGGGTCCCTCAGGATTGAAAGGGAATTATTTCCCCAACTTAAAACGCGCCTCAGGGCGTGTTTGCACACGTCACCTCAGGCCCCGTCCCCTTCCTTCACCACTGTGTGAACGCGCCCTGTGGCCGTTCTAAGTTGAGAGATTAAGTCCCCTTGAATCCTAAGGGTCCCTAGGGTCAAACTAGCCCACTAGGTACCTCCAGTAAGGGCCACAGAGCTGCGTTGCATAGAGGTGTAAAAAGGGGCGTGGCCTCAGAACACCTGTTTTTTATTATTTAAAAAAATATATATATTTATAGAAACACCTAGGACATGCTGGCCAAACCGTATGTACCTATCAAAATAACAATTTGCGTGATATTCATTAAAAGGCGACTATGCATACAATGAATCAACGTGGAATGTATTTACACCGCTAGTGAAGCTCTGACGTGTCTGACGCCCAACCGGTCCTTATCCCGGCGCCCCCGCCGGTTGGTACTCTCCAAGTAGACACCCTTGTCGTTTATTTATACAAACATGGGTAGCTATTGATGGGCACATTTAATACACACGCACACCAAGCCATTCAAAGGGGATTCGACAAAAATTCGACCAAACTATGCAAGAAACGCCCCTCACGGTTAATAAAACACACATCCACCGCCGGATGTGTAATATTTATTATTTTACTCTCTGGAAAGTAGACAAACCTCACTTGAGAGTCACAGTGCGCTCCTGGCTGAGCCCAATGCTATGTTACACCCACCAGTGCCCGACGAGTGCCACCCACCTCTGTGTTGTATTCCACCAGCTATTGCATATGCTATGACATTCTCTAGCCCATGTGCACTGTAACACCACCCCGTGAATATGTCTTGCCACACTTGCCTTCGCACAGGTTATATTGCCCCATCTAACGTGCCTTCTTCGATGCCTATGCTATGCCATACATATTACAATCTAGGATCCATATCTTTGTCACAGTGCATATGCAACGTTACACTCCCCAGCACATATTTAATATTACAACTTTAGAGACTAGTTAGGTTACACAACACTGCCCTGTGCATATTATACTCCAAGGCGCATATCGCATAGCAAGCGCTGGTGCCTGTGCTATCTCGTGCTCTCCAATGAATCTGTCATTGCCCACAATGTATTGCATATTATATTTCACGCCCGGTTCATCTTATATCACACTTTTTGGTGCATAGTTTATACCATATACTATATCTAGTTTTCATTTTCAATCGTGCTCTCAGGACTATGTTCTATATAACACTGCGTCCACCTACCCTTTTCATGGGCATTACATTTTGCGATGGGGGTGGAGGGTCAGGGGGTGTTTCTGCCAAGTGAGCCCAGAGTGACAATCACAAACGTCCTCTTCTTCCTGAATAAAAGTGAGATTATGCTGCATACTTGTTCATATTTTAAGTAGTTGGCACAGACACACATTTTAAAAACAATAAAGTTCCTAATACTCTCCTTCTCTGAACAGTTAGCTTGCTGCCCCATCCACCTCCTCCCTATCCTCTGTTGTCTGAATCCATGGACTAGCCTCCTCCCTCCTGCCATGCATGGTCTGATGTGCTGCCACTGCACTCCATTTTGCATGATGTACCAGTCCACTCCTTCTGCCCTCCATTGCCCAATTCTATGGCCCATCATTGACCTCCTGCTTAGCCTCTGTGCTTAGCTTGCTGCCCCTATTCTCCTTCCCCCTGCCCTCCGATGTCTTTGTGCATGCCCCTGCTCCATTCTTTTTGCCCACCATGTTCCATGGACCTGCCACTCCTATCTACTCTGAGTGTTCTGTTGAGCTGCCACCCCCCTCCCACCTGCCTAGCATTGTCAGATGACTGTAACCTGTCCCTGCCACCTCCACCCTGCCTGTCCACATGCCATGCCCCTATCCCCTTTCCTCCTGTCCTCCATGATCCATTTTACTGCCACACCCTTCTGCCCTCCCTGGTCTGTTGTGCTGCAACTGCTCCTCCTGCCTGCCCCGCGCGGTCTGTTGTGAGGCCCCTTCCCCTGAACTCTCTTGTCTGTGCCCAGGTCCTGACCCTCCCCTCTATCCTCCAGGGTTCTTTGTGCATGCCCCTGCACCCTCCTTCTTGCCCATCATAGCCATTGTGCTGCCACTAACCCTCCCGCTTGCCATGCATGGTCTTCTGTGCTGCCATGGCCCCTCCCACCTTCCCTGTGTGGTCAGCTAGCTGCCCCTGACCCCCCTCTACCTTCCCTCCATGGTCTGTGTGTATGCCATCATAGTCTCACTTTTGCTCTCCATGGTGTGTCTTGTTTCTAGTGCCCATCCTGCCTGACCTCCATGGTCATCTTGCTGCTCCTGCCCTGCCTCCTTGCCCCCAGCCCTCTGTTTCCATGTGCAGATACCTATTCCCTCCCTCCTGGTTTGTCTGTTCCATTATAATGCCCCTGATCCGACCCTCCTTCCCTTTATGGTCTGTTATGATGCAGCTTTCTCTCCTGTCTTTCCATTATGGTCAGCCAGCTACCATTGCCTCTTTCCCCTGTGTTCTCTGTTGTCCATGTGCATGGTCCTGTCCCCTCTCTATTGATTTCTATGGATTGTTGTGCTGCACTCCCGTCCCGCATTCCCTGTGTGGTGTATTGTGCTACTGCAAACCCTGATGCCTGCCCTGTAGGGTCAGTTTGGTGCACCTCTCCATGTCCCTCCTGTCCTCTGTTATCCGAGTCCATGTCCCTACCCTAATTCCTCCTGCCTACCATGATCCAATGTACCATACTTTCGAACATTTTGAACTTGGTAAGAGGGAGATTTTGAAAAAAAACTGGGGTATTGATTTTTCCCTTTGAGTAACATTGAAAAAGAGGAGATTGTAGACAGGAGACAGATCAAATAAAGCCGATTTGAGCTTAAAAACATTGGACGTTTCCGTGCTGAAACGGGTCTGTTGGCATGTATGGTTGTACTACCACTGCCTCTTCCTTCTGCCCACAATGGTCTATTATAATGCCACAGCCTCTCTCGCCAGTCCTGTATTGTTGGTTTGTTGCCCCTACCCCCTTTCCACTGCCCTCCATAGTCTGTTGTGCTGCCACTGCCCTTCCTGCCTGCCCAGTGTGGTCAAATTGTTGCCTCCGCACTCTCCTACCTACCTTCAATTTTCAGAGTCCGTGCCCCTGGCCTCTGCCTCTCAACAGTATCCCAATGAACTACTAGATTGCTAACATTCTATATTTATTACAAAAGTGTGGAACGCCTGACGTCATATTGATGTAATCAAAACTGTAATACCTAAAGCATTTCCTTTAGAAATTACATATATGAGAGGGTCTTATTTGCATAAAAATTATGGTTAGTGCTCTAAAAAACTAAAATGAGGACATATTTTCTGAGTTTTCAAATAGCGACAAAGAACTTTTAAATTATTTGTAATCTTTATGTATTTTTATCCAGTTGACCACTTGATTAAATGTTGCACTTAGGGGAGAGGATGTGGTGTTACTTCAAGAGCTGCAGACTTTGCAACTGGGGAATCAGGTTGGAGCTTCTGCTTCACCTCAGCATTCTGTGATTCTGGTCAAACCATTTAATCTCCCCATGTCTACAACCAAAATGAATTTGATCTTGTGTGATGTAACCAATGCTCATGTAAAGCACTCCAATACCTGACAAGTCTCCACTATATAAAACTGCAAATACACAAAACAATTAGTGTTTTGCACACTTCTGTCATTGGGCCACATGTGGGCTACATCTGGGTGATATTTGTGCTGCATTTGGGCTCTTTTGTCTCAGGTGGCCACCTTGGGAGATTTTTTTGTTATGAAGTTTCCTAATTTCCTCATTTACTGCAGTCTCCTTAGTAGGAAATGGTTTCAGTTTTTTACTTTGATTCCATCAAGAAGGTATTCAGATATGTCACACATTTGCCATAAATTATGAATGTTAGCACTCTAGTTGCTCATTAGATCACAGTAGTAAAGCTACTGCTCACCATGGAAGTCTGCTGCTGGTATTAAAAGTGCATGTCGCAGTCTGCGTATCAGAATTTTTTAATGAAATAGAAGAGGATTTGAGAAGTCACTCAAAATGCGCCCTCATTTTTCTTTCTTCAGCACTCATCATACTTTCTATGGCAAAATGAACCCCCTCATTGTGTTCCTTTTTAAATTAAATGTTTTAAGTGTTACCAGTTTATTCCAATCAAGATGGCTTCAGGTGTGCCATACTTTTGTCATAAGTAAGACAGTAAGCGCTCTATTTGTTCTTAACAACACTCTGGGACATTCTGTCATTGGGCTATACTTGGGCTACATCTGAGTGATATTTGGGCTACATTTGGGCTGTTTTGTCTCTGGTGGCCATCTTGGAGATTTATTTGTTATGAAGTTTCCTAATTTCCTCATTTACTGCAGTCTCCTCAGTAGGAAATACTTTCAGTTTTTTACTTTGGTTCCATCAAGAAGGCATTCAGATGTGTCACACATTTGCCATAAATTCTGAATGTTAGCACTCTAGTTGCTCATTAGATCACTGTAGTAAAGCTACTGCTCACCAGGGAAGTCTGCTGCTGGTATTCAAAGTGCATGTTTCAGTCTGCATGTCAGAATTTTTTATGAAATAGAAGAGGATTTGAGCAGTCAAAATGTGCCCTAATTTTTCTTTCTGCAGCACTAATCATACTTTCTATGGCAAAATGAACCCCCTCATTTTCTTCCTTATTAAATTAAATGTTTTAAGAGTTACCACTTTATTTCAATCAAGATGGCTTCAGGTGTGCAATACGTTTGTCATAAGTAGGACTGTTAGCGCTCTAGTTGTTCTTTAGAGCACTCTGGGAAGCTGCAGTAGAACACAAAGGAATCAAATGACAGTCTCTGCCCTTGTTGGATGTACATGTTTTACTGAGAATGTCAGACTTCATTCTCACATGACTGAGAAAGATAATGTGAATTTACAGAAAATATGCTCTCAGTTTAGCTTATATATCACCTTCCAAACCTCTGTGGGAAAAGCATATATATATATATATATTCACTTAAAAAACCATAGGTTTCACACATGTTATAGTTTGGTGGATATTTCACTCATGAAAAAACCAATGAAATTCCCCCGTTATAGTTAGTTGAGATAACTATAACTCGCGCGCCCGCAATCCTCTGCTCATGACGTCACATATTACATCACTCATGACATGGTCAGTGGCATCACTCATGACATCACTGATGACATTATCCTTTTGATAGAGTTGCGGTCGCGCGAGTTTAAGTTATCTCAACTAACTATAACGGGGGAATTTCATTGTTTTTTTACGAGTGAAATATCCCCCTAACTATAACATGTGTGAAACCTATGGTTTTTTAAGTGAATTTGCAAGGTTTTTAAAATGCTAATTCCTAACTATAACGTGTGTGAAACCTATAGTTTTTTCAGTGAATTTGTACGTTTTTTTAAATGCTAAGTTATGTATGTATTACAATTTTTTTTTATATATTTATTTATCAATAAACTATGTATATATTTTTTTTAATGGTTTTTCTCCATGCGCGCACAGTGCGCGCAACTCCGCGATTTAAAAAAAAAAATTTAAATGTTTTTTTCTGCCTTCGGGGTCCTTCAGGGATCCCCTGACCAAGGCTAGGGGTCAGGAACTCTCTACCCTGCGCCCTTTTCATGTTCGCCACCTTCCTTTTCCACTCTCGCACTGAAAACAAACAAAATGGCGGCCGACATTTCCTGATTTCGACCGATTCGAACGTTGACTGACATGTAACAACCAATCAGAATTATGCTCGCGCACGGTGCGCGGCTATAGTTATGTATGTGCTTTTAACTGCAATTTTCTCAGGAACTACAGAACAGATTGACTCCATATATGCAAAAGGCACATCCCTGACCTGACGACTACCTCTCTGCCAAATTTCAAGTAATTCTGTTCAGCCGTTCGGGCTGTACCTTCGACTAAAGGTCCTATGGGAAAATGCATGGGGAAAACGTGTTTTGGGACCCGCCTTTTTTCTAGGCCCCCGCTTGATGAATCCCCCCGAGACTTTCAGGGTAGGAGCTGAGCGGAGCGCCCCATTAGTTTTGAAAATTTTGCGAAGATTCGTCAACCGGCGCCAAAGTTATTCAAAATAGAATTTTGAGATTTCCTATGGAAACACGGTCCTAACTATAACTATCTACTGGCGACCGCCAGTAGATAATATATATATAAATATATATAGTAGTTGTAGTTATAGTTAGGACCTAGTTTCCATAGTGAAAGAGTTTTTTGATTTGCCAATATCTTTGGCGCTATTTGACGAATCTTCACCAAATTTTCAAAACTAATAGGGCGAACCGGTCAGCTGCTGCCTTGAAAGTTTCAGGGTGATTCGTCAAGCTGGGGCTGAGAAAAAAGGGGGTGTCCCAAAACGCATTTTCCCCATGGTAATTTCCATAGGAATTTTGAAACAGGTTACAGCCTGAACTGCTGAACGGAATTACACCAAATTTAGCAAAAAGGTAGATTTTTGCCTAGAAAGTGTGCTTTTTAAAATGGTGTAAATCCGTTCAGTAGTTTCAAAGAAATGAAAAAATGAAAAAAATATTGATATCTGGGCTTAGTCTAACCACACATCTCATCGTAAGGGTAAACAATGTTTACCCCAAAACTTTTAAAATGCAGGGAATCACAACGTGGTCATTGCAACGACCGCGTTGTGATTCCACATACCATTATTCCGCTAGTCAGAACAACGACTTGCGGGGGGATGTGTTGGATTTAATATCCAACACCTTCCCTAGTGTCCGCACAGACTGGAGTTGGAATAGTACATTATATTATTCCAACATCCAGTGCCCCCCCTCTGCAAGTTGTTGTTCCGACTTGCGGAGTAATGGTATGCAGAATCACAACGCGGTCGTTGGGGCAAGGGGGCAGGGCAGGAGCAGCAAGATGACCATGGAGGTCAGGCAGGATGGGCACTAGAAACAAGACACACCTTGGAGAGCAACAGTGAGACTATGATGGCATACACACAGACCATGGAGGGAAGGTGGGAGGGGGTCAGGGGCAGCTAGCTGACCACACAGGGAAGGTGGGAGGGGCCATGGCAGCACAGAAGACCATGCATGGCAAGCGGGAGTGTTAGTGGCAGCACAATGGCTATGATGGGCAAGAAGGAGGGTGCAGGGGCATGCACAAAGGACCATGGAGGATAGAAGGGAGGGTCAGGACCTGGGCACAGACAAGAGAGTTCAGGGGAAGGGGCCTCACAACAGACCGTGCAGGGCAGGCAGGAGGAGCAGTTGCAGCACAACAGACCAGGGAGGGCAGAAGGGTGTGGCAGTAAAATGGACCATGGAGGACAGGAGGAAGGGGATAGGGGCATGGCATGTGGACAGGAAGGGTGGAGGTGGCAGGGACAGGTTACAGTCATCTGGCAATGCTAGGCAGGTGGGAGGGGATTGGCAGCTCAACAGAACACTCAGAGTAGATAGGAGTGGCAGGTCCATGGAACATGGTGGGCAAAAAGGATGGAGCAGGGGCATGCACAAAGATATCGGAGGGCAGGGGGAAGGAGAATAGGGGCAGGAAGCTAAGCACAGAGGCTAAGCAGGAGGTCAATGATGGGCCATAGCATTGGGCAATGGAGGGCAGGAGGAGTGGACTGGTACATCATGCTAAATGGAGGGCAGTGGCAGCACATCAGATCATGCATGGCATGAGGGAGGAGACTAGTCCATGGATTCAGACAACAGAGGATAGGGAGGAGGTGGATGGGGCAGCAAGCTAACTGTTCAGCGAAGGTGGGTATTAGGAACTTTATTGTTTTTAAAATGTGTGTATGTGTGAACTACTTAATATATGAACAAGTATGCAGCATAATCTCACTTTTATTCATGAAGAAGAGAAAGTTTGTGACTGTGACTCCTGGCTCACATGGCAGAAACACCCCCTGACCCTCCACCCCCATCGCAAAATGTAATGCCTGTGAAAAGGGTAGGTGGACGCAGTGTTATATAGAACATAGTCCTGAGAGCATGATTGAAAATGAAAACTAGATATAGTATATGGTATAAACTATGCACCAAAAAGTATGATATAAGATGAACCAGGCGTGAAATATAATATGCAATACATTGTGCGCAATGACAGATTCATTGGAGAGCGTGAGATAGCACAGGCACTAGTGCGTGCTATGCGATATGCGCCTTGGAGTATAATATGCAAAGGGCAGTGTTGTGTAACCTAACTAGTCTCTAAAGTTTTAATATAAAATATGTGCTGGGGAGTGTAACGTTGCATATGCACTGTGACAAAGATATGGATCCCAGATTGTAATATGTATGGCATTGCGCTATGCGTTATAACATAGGCATCAAGGAAGGCACGTTAGATGGGGCAATATAACCCGTGCGAAGGCAAGTGCGGCATTACATATTCACGGGGTGCTGTTACAGTGCACATGGGCTAGAGAGTGTCATAGCATACGCAGTAGCTGGTGGAATACAACACAGAGGTTTGTGGCACTCGTCAGGCACTGGTGGGTGTAACACAGCATTGGGCTCAGCCAGGAGCACGCTACGACTCTCAAGTGAGGTTCGTCTCTTTTCCAGAGAGTAAAATAAAAAGTATTACACATCCGGCGGTGGATGTGTGTTTTATTAACCGTGAGGGTTTTTTTAGTATAGTTTGGTCGAATCCCCTTTGAATGGCTTGTTGTGCATGTGTATTAAATGTGCCCGTCAATAGCTACCAATGTTTGTATAAATAAATGGCAAGGGTGTCTACTTGGAGAGTACCCACCGGCGGGGGCGCCTGGATTAGGCACGGTAGGGCTTCAGACACGTCAGAGCTTCACTAGTGGTGTAAATACATTCCACGTGGATTCATTGTATGCATAGTCGCCTTTTAATTAATATCACGCAAATCGTCATGGTGATAGGTACATACGGTTTGTCCAGCATGTCCTAGGTGTTTCTATAAATATATATATTTTTTAAAATTATAAAAAACAAAGGCCGGCCCCGGGGGAGGGGGTCCCCGGTGCCATAAGTGGCCTGAGGAGGGGGGCAGCACAGCCCCCCTCCTACAGAATGAAAAAAAAAAAGGCCATGACCCGGGGTTTGGGGTCCCCGTGGCCGATTAAGGCCTTGGGAGGGCCAAATTAATTTTTTTCAACAAAAAAAATTAGGGTGCAGGCCCTGGGGGATGGGGTGCCCAGGGCCAATAAATTAGAAAAAGAAGGGGGGCCACACAGCCCTCCTTCTTAAAATAATAAAATAAATAAAAGACCGGCATCGTGCCGGAGGCCACGCCCCCTCCTTGCAGCACTCTGCAAACGCGCCCCCTGGCCAGTTGTAAATTGGGGAATTAATTCCCCTTCAATACTGAGGGTCCCTGAGGGTCAACTAGCCCAACACGTATCTCCAGTATTCGCCAGGGAGCTGCGTTGCAGACAGGTGTTCTGAGGCCACGCTCCTTTTTACACCTCTATGCAAAGCAGCTCTGTGGCGCTTACTGGAGGTCGGGGGTATTACATAGTGCATAGGTGCATAAATGAGTGACTCACTGTTTGTATGTGTTGAAGACAGAATGTGTGCAGGACTGTATGGGTGGATGAGTGTGTGCATGGGTGTGTTAGTGAGTGAATGACTGTCTCAATAGTGTCTTAATGAGTAACTACATATGTTTTAAACTAGTATATGTGACTATTGGTGTATATAAGTGAGTATATGTGAGAGTGAGAGATTGAAAGAGTTCCTGCATGAATAAGTATGTGTTTCTATAAGTGATTGTTTAAAAGACTAAGTATGTGTAAGTTTCTGTAGAAGTAATTGTGGTGGTGTGTGTATAACTGTATATGCAAGTAAATGGATGTTTGATTCTTTATTAGCATGAGTGACTATGTGTGAGTAAATCTATGGATGAGTGGTGTTGTGTAACAGGATGTCTAGCTGTATGAGTACATATGATTAGTGAGTACATGTATGAGTGACTGTTTAGGACTGTTGGTGATGGATGTGTATGTGGATCTTAGAATTACTGAATTGGTTGTTGTAACTGGTATTGGTATGTCCATTGTTTTGAAACTGTTAGTTTCTATTTTTGAATGTGTGTATCAAAGGTTATATTAGGGGGAGAGGAGGTCTGCCACTCTATCACAAGGATGATGTCATCAGTGATGTCATCAGTGATGTAATTTGAGATGTCATCAGTGATGTCATGAGGGATGTCACTGACCATGTCATAAGTGATGTTATATATGATTTCATCAGCAGTGCATTGCGGGCGCGCGAGTTGTAGTTAGCTGAACTAACTATAACGGGGGAATTTCAATGGTTTTGTACGAGTGAAAAGTCCAGCTAACTATAACGCCCCTGAAACCTATGGTTTTTTCAGTGAAAATATATATATATATATATATATATTTATTTTTTATTTTTCTGCAGGGGCAACACTGGGTTCCTGTTATTACATCGGCGCAGTTGGGACCGGAGAATTAAAGGTCTACGAGACACACCACTTGGTGTTCGACAGCCCTTCACTTTACGGGTTGCCGCTTGGACTCCATTGACCAGCAGGCCTCTGGCCCCAATCTGGAATGCAGGATGCACTACAGCTGAAAGAAGGGGGCGGAGTGAAATACAGAGCCAATGAGAGCGTCACAGGACTAATAACAACCCCCAAGTAAGAGACTCTGTGTGGAAACTGAAACCGGCACTGAGGAAAGCAGTAATGCTGAAACGCGTCTGCCTGGCGTTTCCTGAACCCTTTGGATTTTTGCATGTTTTGTGCCTCCGTGAATTGTGGAATAAATCCTGGTATTGCCCTAGCATATGTCGGGCTCATTCGTTCTTTTGAGTGGGCAGTGGACTTTATAATTTGCCGTTTGGCACCGGCTACCGGCATGCCCTCTCGGTCTGGTGTGACACGCAAGCCAGCACTTTTGGACGTTGTACGAAAATACAGCGTGTCACCCCCCCAAGTGGCCTCAAAAGCATTCGCTTCAACGTGCCGCATAGGGGAGAGAGGATGCAGTATTTTACTGCAGGGGCAACACTGGGTTCCTGTTATTACATCGGCGCAGTTGGGACCGGAGAATTAAAGGTCTACGAGACACACCACTTGGTGTTCGACAGCCCTTCACTTTACGGGTTGCCGCTTGGACTCCATTGACCAGCAGGCCTCTGGCCCCAATCTGGAATGCAGGATGCACTACAGCTGAAAGAAGGGGGCGGAGTGAAATACAGAGCCAATGAGAGCGTCACAGGACTAATAACAACCCCCAAGTAAGAGACTCTGTGTGGAAACTGAAACCGGCACTGAGGAAAGCAGTAATGCTGAAACGCGTCTGCCTGGCGTTTCCTGAACCCTTTGGATTTTTGCATGTTTTGTGCCTCCGTGAATTGTGGAATAAATCCTGGTATTGCCCTAGCATATGTCGGGCTCATTCGTTCTTTTGAGTGGGCAGTGGACTTTATATATATATATATATATATATATATATATATATATATATAAAAACATGCTGCTAGGGACACAACAAAATAAAATGCAACAGCAATAAGAATATTTTAATGACATCAACCCACTGGAGGGATAAAGAGCAAAAGGGCAGCAAAACTGCAAGTACCAGCATGCAATATATGGACCCAACAGGGCGCCCACCAGGGGGCGAACACTTATAAATATGTGCAAATGTCTTGTTGGTTTCCTGCTCAGCATAAATGATGTCTACGGCGCACCTTCGAGAAAGGTCAATGGTGACCAAAACATGTCAGGACTAGGCCTGGGCAAAAATTTCATTCCGTTCGCGGAAATTGCGATAATTTGACATTTTTGCGTTCCGCGGAGAGCGCGAAAATGTCAAAAATTCCGGTTTCCGCAGCTTGGCGATAATTTGTTTCTTGCTCGCGCTGTAAAATAATACATTCTCGCGCGCGCGCGATCGCCTTACCTGAATCCCTGCGTTCGCCGACAAGTTTTCTTGATCCGGTCGCGTTCTCCATGAGATGTTGTATTGTTTTTAGCCATTTGCGCTGTCTCGCGACAGTTCGCACCCGCAGTGACGTCATGCGTCGCGCGATCACGTCTTTCTTCTCGCGATCATGCACCGCGAGAACAACTCTAAACAAGATGGCCGCGCCCGCAAGCAACCACATGGGTAAGTTGGCGACCCGCAACCATGCAGAAAATCTCGCGAACATGCCGGAAAAAAACTTCCGCATCTTCGCGATATTTCTGCTTGTTTGCGATAATTTTAAACATTCTCGCGATAATTTGCGAAGGTTAATTCCGCAAATTCCGCCCACCCCTAGTCAGGACTGCCGCTTGCTGTGCTGTCATTAAATGAATATTATCAATGTTGTGGAGTGCGGCTAATTCTCTTCAAAAGGGATATTGTTTGGATGTCTAACGGCTTGGTTCTGCCGTATAGTGATGCCCCACCAGTAAGAGCGCCGTTTTAGCCCGATAGTGAACCGTGTTTGTGACTCGTGAAGGCGTAAAGGGCAGCGAGCAGCCGCCGAAGACAAACTTCGGCATGATTCTCAGCAGCTTAAAAAACATGCTGCTAGGGACACAACAAAATAAAATGCAACAGCAATAAGAGTATTTTAATGACATCAACCCACTGGAGGGATAAAGAGCAAAAGGGCAGCAAAACCGCAAGTACCAGCATGCAATATGTGGACCCAACAGGGCGCCCACCAGGGGGCGGACACTTATAAATATGTGCAAATGTCTTGTTGGTTTCCTGCTCAGCATAAATGATGTCAACGGCGCACCTTCGAGAAAGGTCAATGGTGACCGAAACATGTCAGGACTGCCGCTTGCTGTGCTGTCATTAAATGTATATTATCAACGTTGTGGAGTGCGGCTAATTCTCTTCAAAAGGGAAATTGTTTGGATGTATATATATATATATATATATATATATATATATATATATATAATAAATACAAAGATGCGGCACTCGGGAAAGAGATTTTCAAAAGATATTTATTTGCAACACAGCTCCACCAACGCGTTTCAGCCACCAAGGCCTTGTTCACGGTCAGTAAGTCCTTTCTCTATTGCACCATTTATACACCCACCTGGCCTCAATGTTGCATTGTGGGAAATGTAGTGCAGTAAAAAACAAAATTGTATTTTTATCCAAAAGGAAACTCAATTACGACTGTTAAATAACAGGAAAAGGCACTTTAAACTAAGTTATGGTATAGTACCAGACATTTAGTATACAAATGGTTATAAATTCATTTGCTAGTAAAGAAACATTCCGTAACATTAGTATCATGATGTCTCAAAGTCTTGATTCCATCCTCATGTGTCTGTATAGTACAATTGTCATGAAGGCGGCATGATAGATATAGAATGAAAAAGTTTCAGAGTACTATGTTTTCATGAACGGAAGTGAAAGGAAAAACACAAACAAGAGAAGAAAACGAGAAAAGTGAGAGAGAGAGTGAATCCTAATTAGGTTCATCGAAGGTCAAAAGGTTCATCATATTACAGGACGTTATTCTAAGTGTACATAAAGTTCTTCGTCATTGTTCATGCCTCTTGGGTTCTTAGTTTTGAGTTTGATAATATAGCGTGATTCAAGCTGACGTAGCTTCTTGATTCTATTGCCACCTCGTTCGTTTGCTGGGATGGTGTCAATCCCATAGTAGCACATTGATCTCCAGTTCCCCTTCTGGCATAGTATCATGTGTTTAGCAGTTGCATAGGAGATGTCTTTGTTTTTAACTGCTCGAATGTGCTCGAGAATACGCTTTTTTAGGGGGCAGATGGTGCTCCCCACGTATTTCTGTCCACATGTGCACTCAATGACGTAGATCACAAATTTGGTATTACAGGTTATTCTTGTCCTTATAGTTACAACATTTCCGTTAGGCTCTGTGATGGTTCTTACCAACAATGACGAAGAACTTTATGTACACTTAGAATAACGTCCTGTAATATGATGAACCTTTTGACCTTCGATGAACCTAATTAGGATTCACTCTCTCTCTCACTTTTATGGCGCTTACTGGAGGTACCTGGTGGGCTAGTTGGCCCCCAGGGGACCTCAGGATTGAAGAGGAATTAATTCTCCAACTTAAAACGCACCACAGGGCATGTTTGCACACATATCACCTCAGGCCCCGCCCCCTACCTTCACCATTGTGCAAACGCGCCCCGTGACACGTTTTAAGTTGGGGGGTTAAGTCCCTTTGAATCCTGAGGGTCCCTGGGGTCCAACTAGCCCACCAGGTACCTCCAGTAAGCGCCACAAGGCTGCGTTGCAGAGAGGTGTAAAAAGGGGCGTGGCCTGGAACACCTCTCTGCAACGCAGCCCTGTGGCTCTTACTGGAGGTACCTGGTGGGCTAGTTGGCCCCCAGGGACCACCAGTATTGAAATGGAATCAATTCCCCAATTTAAGACGCGCCACAGGGTGCGTTTGCAGAGTGTGCTTGTGAGGGGGCGGGGCCTAGGGATAATCGCGTCTTGTTTATTTATTTATTTATTTTTGAATGGGGGGCTATGTGGCCCCCCTTCCTTTTACATTTTATGGCCCTGGAGACCCCATCCCCCAGGGTCTCACCCCAAATTTAAATTTACAAAAATAATTTACGGGAAGGGGGCCGCGTGGCCCCCCTCCCGTGGCCAATTCAGGGCCCCAGGGACCCCATCCCCCGGGGCATGGCCAACTTTTTTCCTCTTTTTATGGTGGCGGGCTGCGTAGCCCCCCTCCTCTGGCCACTTAAGGCCCCGGGGACCCCATCCCCGGGTCCGGCCATTGTTTTCTAATTATTTTTTTTCTTTCATGGGGAGGGGGGCTGCATGGCCCCCTCCTGGGCCACTTATGGCCCCGGGAACCCCATTCCCCGGGGCCTGGCTCTCGTTGGGGACCGTGGGGGGTTCCCCAATCCCCCCACGGTCCCAGCTGGCTCCCCGCCTCCTGCGGGAGCCGGCATTGCTTTTTCCCCATGTGGAAAAGCAATCGTCTTTGCTTCATTGAAGCGAGAGCAGGTTTCCCTGCTCTCGCATCAATGAAGCAAAGCAGTTTGTAATGGCAGGGTGGGAGCCATTGCAAACAGCAGTGTCCCGGGGGTGGGCACCCAGGGACACTGCAGGACCCGGCCCTGGGGGGGGTAGTCCCCAGGGCCCAGGCCCCCTCCCACATTTTAAAGTTGCCCCAGGGGTGGCAGTCCCTGGGGGGGCCTGAGAGACCCCCACCCATTTTAAAGTTGCCCCAGGGCTGGGGGGGCCTGAGAGCCCCCCACCTATTTTAAAGTTGCCCCGGGGGGTGGCGGTCCCCAGGGCTGGGGGGCCTGAGAGCCCCCCACCTATTTTATGTTAGTGCCCCTGGTGGTGGCAGTCCCCGGGGCAGAGTGGGGGGGATTGGGACCCCCACACCTCCTTTTTCAATATGCCCCCGGGATTTGGTCCCCCGGGGGCAAATTAGCATATGTAGGAAATATGCTAAAAAAAAACTTCTATCGGCAGGATGCGCACATCAAGAGCGCATCCTCCCGCTTAAAAAAAAAAATTTTGCGCAGGCACAAAACACAACAAGGGGGCAGGGTAGAAACACCCTGAACCCTTTTCACGTTTTGTGCCTTTTTTGTGGGGGTTTCTTGTGCCTCAGTTCTACCGAGGCACAAGATGGCTGCCAAAACTTCCTATTTCAGAGTGTCGGCAGCCAATTAAAATTCAGCTCGTGATCGGGGGGGTGCACGGAGCCTCCGAAGCCAAAGATATATATGTACTTTTAACTTTAATTTTCTCAGAAACTACTGAACACATTTAAGCAAAAGGCACGAGTCTGAAATGAGGACTACCTCTTTGCCAAATTTGGTGTAATTCCGTTCAGCAGTTCGGTCTGTAGCTGCAGCTAAAGGTCCTATGGTAAAATGCATGGGGAAAATGCGTTTTGGGACCCCCCTTTTTTCTCGGCTCCCGCTTGTCGCATCACCGTGAAACTTTCAGGATAGGAGCGGACCAGAGCTGGCCAAAACTTTTGAAAATTTTGCGAAGATTTGTCAATCGGCGCCAAAGTTATTCCAAATAGAATGTTGCGGATTTCCTATCGAAAATAGGTCCTAATTACATCTACCTACTGGCGACCGCCAGTAGGTAATAGAGAGAGAGAGAGAGAGAGTGAGAGAGAGCGAGAGAGAGAGAGAGAGCCTTCACACTTTTTTATTAGTAATACCCATGTTTCAATTTCCTATCAGTAGTGGCAACTTACGTTCCTAATGAGATATATTTAAAAATATATATATACATTTAGAACAAGTACATACATATATTTATTTTTCTCTAAACAATCTATAATTACTGTATAAAATATAAAAGTATTAATGCTTAAATACTTAATTTTTTTAAGAAAACTACCCCAGCTAGCACAGATGGGAAGAACCAGAATGTGCCAGACAAGTGTCTTCTGTTCTTTTCCAGACCTTGCCACCATGAATGAGAGGGATATTATAAAAAATATCTACTGAATCGATAGACTATATTGGACTTGACACATCAGCTGTCCCCAGAACTGTTGCCTCTGAATCACAACACCACCACTATAACACCCCTTGTGGAGCCAAAGGCAGTTCTGTATTTCACTGCATGTGGCTCATTCCAATACATGGTTGGAGTTTTCAATTGAATTTTCCAAGCCACTTTCTCAAATTTGCTACAAGAAATTCTGAATATGATGATCATCCACAGAAATAATGTCATCTAATTTCCAACTGATGTGGGTACCCTGAACACTACAAAGGGAGGCTTTGTTTGGATTAGGTGGCATTACACGTGTCATTGGTGCCACTGATGGAACAAACATTGCTTTGGAACCACCCCATGACAGAGAACAAGTTCACAGCATAAATACAAGTTTCCATCCAATCAATGTGCAGGTGGTCCACATTCCGGACCTGTAAATCACCAGTGTTTGTTTATGATGCACAGTGACTGGAGGTTATGTGCCAGATGGCATGCTTTTTTGTCCCAAGGAGACCCTTGTAAATTGTGTACAGGTTGAAATGTCACCTTTTATTTGGATTGTCTGAGATGCAATCTGCTGTGGACCGTAATAAATGAATATAAATTGAACTGTTGATGTTTATGGAATTCTCAGACATCCCATCTATATATATGTATCATTGGAAATCTTGAACATCACTGCACCTTTGAGCACTGCAACCTCGGCACGTATTTTGTCTAGAAATTATGTACTATATCTATATTGGTGAATAAGTAACAAAAACAAATTAAGATAAAGAGTTATATTGACTGGTTAACAAAGGAGTCCCACAGAACCATTGTTGTTTGTTCTTGCCCTTTACCCTGGTTCTGCTAATGGGCATAAGGGTCAGGTCCTGTGTATTGTTATTTACAAGGAATTGTAGAGATGAATTTGCACCAAATTCCTGTGCCTCCCTGATGCTGGGGTAACAAGGCATATTTTTTTAATTTCTCTTTGTTTGTGCCTCTTTGCAAGTATGCTGAGTTCTGCAGCACATAAATGGAAGTAAATGTTTTTTAGCATAATTTGTACAGGAAGAGGCCTCTTCCTGCTCAAAAACTGTGCTAACATCAAAGCAGACACCCTTGCACGATTGGGCAAGGATATGTACGCTTATGCATGGCATCATAAAGTATGCCAGCCCAGGGAGATCATAACAGGGTCACTTCTTTGTGATATGGCACTGTTCTAATCTCACACATCTTCACAGCACAGAAACTTCACTTGCTGGTTGTGTTGCATGAGTGCTATGTAAATATGGACCTAAGCCCGAAGGTAGAACTTTTGACCAACAAAGGAGTAATGGATTGCCCCAATGAGAGGTCTTTGGCCATCTCGAAAAGGCTACAACTGGACCTTGTCTAATGATTCTCCCACTTCTAGAGGACTCTGGAGGTTACAATCTGCAGATTTGACCAGCTGGAGAGTTTTGACTTCCATTGTGAAGAATATATCAAAACTAAAACCTTTGACACCTATGACCGTCTTGCTGCACTCCATCGCGGTCCACTTGAAATCACGTCTAGGTCTTGGTCAACTGTGAATAGTAATTTCTGATTAGTGAACTGTTTACGCTTAGACGTCCGGGAGGACTAAAGAGGCAAAATGGTCATCATGCTGGGGCGGGGCGATCACACAGGTGCTGAAAATAGAATGGGCCCGTTAGGAACACGAATGGTTTCTGACAAGAAAAAGCGCGAAATGCCTCCTTTAAGGTACAAAGTTATGTTCAAGTTTAGAAGATGTTATTCACATTCTGGGGAACGGAAAATGTGGGTGTTAAAGTCGTGTTACTCTAAATTTATAAAAATGAGGAAATTGGGATATATCGGACTCAGCATTTATTTAGTGTTATTTGAATTCAGTGGGCTAAACGTTGAAGGCGGGAAGAGGGGCAGCTGCATGGATATATCAATTGCATTTGTTTTTTAGAACATAGTTAAACTGGTAAATATCTGTGAAAGTACAGTCTAACACACATGTTTTACATTTGTAGATCTACCCCTGACGAAGAGCCGAGGGGCTCGAAATGCATTGAGTGACACAGGTTATCTTTGGAGGAATACTTATGTTACATTCCACGCTTTAGGAATAAGCTACGTGTATACCTACAGCAGTTAAGGGAAATTATGTATTCATAAGCGGTTTACATGTGACTGAGGAATATGAATGAAACGTATAACAAGTGATAAACGTGAATAAATCTCTTAATGAAATGGAACAACTTAGGCATTTTTGTCATGCATATGGCTGTGCATCCGGATTGGGGTGTGCATACGCCCCGGTGAATAGAATCATCATGCTGGACCTGACTGTCCAAGCTGTAGTGTTTGGTGAACATATACAACAATGCCCACATAGCTGCCCGATAGATATCCAGGACAGGGACTCTGCAAGCTAGCACAGTGGCCGCAGTCTTGGCTCTGGTGGATTGAGCCTGCAAACGCTCAGGTGGTTGTTTCATGGCTAGTGCATAGCAGGTCTTCTTGTTTGGTAAGGTTAGGTGGAGCAAAGAAAGTGGGTAATGTAATGTTCTGTCGGACATGAAAAGGTGTTACCATAATGGAGAGGAGGGAGGCACAGGATCAGAGGACCAATTTTCCTGGGAAGCATATAGTATACGAAGGATTGACTGAGAGCGCATGCACCTCACTAACCCTGCTGGGGTGCGGTGGGAGGAAAAATGCATTGTAAACCTTTAAGGAATTATGTCACAATGGGTGACTTGAACAGGAAAGGTTGATCTGGCACCTGTAAGAAAGATACCCTTTGCCCATACCCAAAGCAAGGTCTTACCAGGCAATGGATCATGCAAACAGAAGAATGTTAGATAAGCGTGCAGATAGAGGATTAATGAATTTGGCAGCACACCAAGCCACAAATTTGTCCCAACAGTAGGCTTATACAGTTTTTGTGTAGGGACACATGACTACTAAGAGAGCATCACACACTATGGTTGCTGCTCAATCTCTACAAATGGAGTTGTAGAGTGTGCAAGCTCGGATTCAGAACCGTACCCTGCAGCAGTGATAGGACATCCTCTCAAAGAGGCAGCTTGATCAGAAGACTGATATTCAAGATTAGGAGTTTGGGATGCCATACTCTCTGTGCCCAAATCCGGAGCCAAAACAATGGCCTAGGTCCAGTCATGCCTGATTTTCATGAGAACTCTGGAAAGGTATGGTATCAGCAAAAGGGTGTACAGGAGGCCGGTGTTCCAATCAAGATGAAATGTGTCTCCGAGTTAGAACTGCGTTGGAAAGTCCAGCATGCAATAGTGTTGACATTGTTTGTTATCAATGGTGGTGAATAGATGTAACCATCTCTGGATACAGACATCATTCCTGATCCGTAAGGCATTGCCAGTTCTCCCTACTGGCATTTAATGAGCCTTGCAGGTGCCGCACTTACCAATAATATGTCATAGTGTTCAAGTCACACCCAGAGGCATAAAGCCATCTGGCACAGGATCCAGAACCCCACTCTGCCTTGTTTGTTGCAGTATCACATGGCAGTGGTGTTGTCTGTGAACGCCCGAATTAGCCTCCTCTTGATGGATGGAAAGAAGATTTTCAATGCCAAGCGTATCACTCTCAGCTCCAACAAGTTGATTTTGTTTTACAGTCCTTACGTATATAGTAGGACTGTCTATTTAGAACATCAAAACTTCATAAAACAGCGACTATCTCGTCTTATATAATCAATAACGGTTGGTTTGTTTGGCTAGCTCACAGTACCATAGCTAAACTCCTAACCTTACATATGTACAGATATCAGTAACCTCAAACATGACTCCTAGATTCCAAAGGAAATCGTGGAAACGGACTTAAACCTTTCTTTTGTCACTTTAGAATGCCCAAAGTGTTAAGAAGAAAATATATGATAGAGCATTTTCAAATGTTTTATTGAAAAGATCTAATCATTGTATTTATTAACTGCAATTATCAGAAAGATGAGACGCATCATTGATATAAGCATTATTAAATGGGGAAAAGCACAAACAACTCAACCATGTTGATTGTTCATAATGAAACTAAGGTTACTCCACTCTATTACTAATTGTTCTAAGCTAAAGAGAGCATGTAGGGAGTACCAATCTTCCAGGCCTATTGAATGACCTAAATCCATACCTTGGTACCGAATGTCAGTAAGCCGGTCTCAGTGCATTAACAAATGCACCCCCATCTCTGTGTGCATGGGCAATTAGATAACTTCTCAACATGAAGATCGGGGAAAGTAGAACTACATCTCAGTCACAGTTCACAGCAATGTTCCATGATGACTCTGGTGGGAAGTGAACCTCTCAGCTACTTCAAAATGAACTCTGTTTAAACCTTAAAATGGCATGCTTATTAAATGTGCCAAAGGTGTAGAACGGCATTTTACATTTTCTGGAGATTCATAGTAGTTTCCAATAAACCGAAAATTGAAGAAATAAAAATGAGGCATCAAGTTCTCAGTTTTGCGACCCTGGAACTAAATGTGCAGACTACAAGGCAATGCCTATCAGAAATAAATGCATACATCAGATCATTCTTGTAATAGGAAAACATGTGCAAACCATGATTAAAAAAACATGCTAAGTTAAAACGAGGAGCTTAAATGGAAACTGAAAGTCAGCTACATAACAATTTGGAGCTGATACTCCGTCGGAGACCAGAGGCCTCAGATCTGCACTTCTCCCAGATGGCCTTCCTAACCCAGAAGTGACACATCTGTCACCACGGTGAGCTGTGGGTGGGGAAGGGAAAAGGGTCTGCCACTGACTCAATCTTGTTTCACTAGCCACCTCTGCATGCTTTTTTCAGTTCCCTCACACATCCTACCAAGTCAGAGCTATTCACTTAATGGTGAGTGCATTGAAAGTACAGGTCCTGCTGCAGAGCCCGCATATGCCAACAGGCATGTTTTGCCAGCAAGATGAAAGAGGATATGAGGCCCAGCACCCTCATAACCAGGTCCAACAAATTCCAAGACATAGGCTGAAACATTAGTATCAGAACCTGAATATTCCAGACTCCCCGCTCCGGAGGATAAGCATCAAATTGTACTGTGCCCAGAATAGCTGTGATGAAAGGAGTGTCTGAGAATGAGCCAGGTGTGCATTTAGTTAATTGTTAGAAAACTCCAGTGAATGCCTGGTAAGGTCGGATATTTGTGCAATTAATTGTGAATGCTCCTGACCTACCATGAATCAAAGGTAAATTCTGTGGGCTGGCAACACATGTATATAGAAGTGTGCATCCAACACTACCATACAGTCTTCTAGATCCACGGCAGGCAGAACCTGAGCCAGTGTGAGCATTCTAAATGCTTCCTTTTTCAGAAAGTAGTTGAGAGCGCTCAGGCCTAGAATAGGATGGAGGCCTCCATAATTTTTTTGCAACAGAACATAGTGGGAATAGCAACCACAATATACTTCTTCTAGAGGTACCTGTTCAATGGGTCCTTTGGCCAGAAGTACCTGTACTTTCTGTTGCAAAAGCAAAAGGTGGTCCTCCATCAGGTTATCAGAGGAATGAGGGAAAGATGAGCGGGTTCATTGAAAAGGAAGGGCATAACACCACTGGTAATCTGAAGTACCCATTTGTCTGATGTTATCATTCACTGTTGGGGCAAGTGGTGCTGTATATTGCTGTCAACTTGTTGCCCATGGTGTTTTGAAGGCAACTTAAAGGTACTTTGATGCTGCAGCTGCCAATTGGGAAGTATATTGGACTCCATTCCCAAGAGGGTTGAGAGAGCCGTGCCCATGGACACAAAAGGACTGCGTTGCCCGTGGCCATGATTGCCTGGGATGAAAGGACATGGCTGATAGCCCCTACTGTAGCCACAGAAGGAGTGGAAGTCGGGTTACAGTTGTTGTGGGGCCATGGTGAGTGCCAATGACCTAGCAGTGGCCCTGCTAGTCTTAAAATGCTCAAGCACTAAATCTGCCTTATTACCAAAGAAGCGAATGCCATCAAAGGGCATTTCCATAAAGGATGTGTGGACATCCACAGAAAAGTCAGTTGTACTCAGGCAGGTGTGAGGTCTAAGTGCCAAAGTCGAAGCAATGGCTCTTCCCAGCAAGTCGGTGGTGTCAAATCTGTGGAAATTTAGCTTGCAAACTGAACATTATCTGCGCCATCTTGTCTCTCCCCAGCGCGACACACAGGAAAGCGCACGGTAGCCATTTTAGGCACCCTGGTCTCTCCCCCGCTCATTGTCGATCGCCAGCGCGTTCCCCTGGCGCTGCAAGCATCCCCCGCGCGCCGGCCACCCCCGCTCTCTCATACACGGGCCATAAACCCTCTCCTTCTGCGCGACCCTGCCATGGAACCACATTCTACGCCTGACCGACATCCCATACATGGTCATGCATCTCTTTTTGATAACCCCCTTCCTCTGCGCCCCATTGTCCGAATCGATCCCAGGCCATCACCTAGCCCTGCGGATGCAGTTTATTGCCCCTACTGTAAGGGAAACACCCCACATCAAAGGGATTACAGTAGATCAAAAGCCCCTACCCCCTGAGGCCCGGCCGGTCGCACACACCCCCGGGAATTGGCGGAATGTCCAGCTGTGTGATAGCCATCTCCTACTGTGGATGGGATGGGGACTTCCACTGTAGATATGTGTGGGAACGAGCTCGAAGTGGGGATTCCGAGGATGTTCTTTCATGTTCCAAGACAATCTCAAGAATGTGCCATGTATGATAACCCTGCAATAAAGTCATAAACCTGTGTATAAGAGGCCAGGCCTCAGAGATGCAGTTAGAGCACCTCGTGATGATACCTTGCTGTCTGATCTGATGTGTTCTGCTCCGACGGAATAAAAACTTTGTTTCCTACCTTCCAGTCTCCGGCGCCTGCCTCTTTCATTGGTAAATTATCGAATGGTATGAGAGGCGATTTCCGCCGGGCAATACTTGAAGGGTTATCGACTGAAACTGCCGCTACCATTTAACAATTGGCGTCCCAAGCGTGGGGCCCATCAGCGACACGTGGATCCAGTGGGAGAGGTCCTGACGACAGAGTGAACAACTGCAACGATCGGGAGAGCTCCTGCCCGATAGACCCTCGTCTGGCAGCCGATCATCCGAACTTCACTGGTTCCGAGCAGACCTCTCTCTCGAGTGATCTACGGTCCTGACTGGGAACCATCAGGAGTGCCGCGGCAAATACGGAAAGTAGAGGACGATCGGGCGCTGGAGGCGGAAGACGAGAAACTGTCCACGCGGTCCGGGTAAGGTCGTGAAACACGACAAATTGCGAAATAATTGATTGATTATTTGAAATACTAGTATTGCTCATTGATTGTTCTCTTTGAGATATTCGCTGTCTACAAACGGGGAGGAGTAGAAATACTCTCTCTCTCCCTTTGCAGATAGTGAAGGGTAGGTAACGCAGACTTTTGTCCCCGTTGTAACCCGTCGTGCCTATCTTTATCTCCCCACTGATTGATTGTCCGAACATTGATTGTTTTTGAAGAATAGTGCTCTTTGAGATATTCTCTGTTTGCAAATAACGTAGAATAGAAATATTCTGTCTAGTCTTTGCAAATAGTGAAGGGTAGGTAACGCAGACTTTTGTCCCCGTTGTAACCCGTCGTGCCTATCTTTATCTCCCCATTGATTGATTGATTGATTGTCCGAACACTAGTTGTTCGATATTGGTTCTTTGGAGGTATTCTCTGCTTACAAATAACGTGGAATAGAGATATTCTGTCTAGTCTTTGCAAGCAGTGAAAAGATAGGTAGTGCTGACTTGTGTCCCCGTTGAAACCCGTCATGCCTATCTTCTCCCCACTGATTGGTAGTTGGTTCTGCCCGGACCGCTTATTAGAGGTGAACCATCCGGCTCCACTGGAAGGCACCCCTAATAAGGACATGTTCACTAAATATGGACTAGTCGCCGTAGCTTATAGCAAGCTATGGCATAAATATACAAGGAAGGACCCCGAGAGTCAGTGGCCACTGATGGGATCCTTCGACGACCATAAGATAGAAATGCTAGAAATAGCTCTGCGTAGCAATAAGACGACGCCTACTATGCTTGACAGTATCGGCATGTGGCGCAAAGAAGCAACACAACAGAAAAAGAGGGAAGAGGTAAAAGCAGAAAAGGAATTACGAAAGGCAGCTCACCTTGCCGCTAGAAAGTTAGAAGAAGAAATAAAGGAGAGAAGGGAAACTAAACTAAGACAGGAGCCCGAAACATCAGGCCAGTACGCTGTTAGGACCCCCTCTATGCTCTACCCTGAGTTGTCCTCTAAGCAACGGATGAATGATGAATTACTATTAGGTCCCCCGATCATTTACATGCCCCCTCCATACGCACCCTCCCAATCGGTAGTGCAACACCCACAACCCCCAAACACAAGCAAAAGCAGTACAGGGGCCTCGGTCCTCACGGCCTCCGCGCCGGCCGAGCCTCTTGTACTGAACACAACGTCAGCAATAACGTTGGATGACCCTGAGATGAGGAAGAAAGATTCCACCAGAATGAATCGACTAACAAGGGATGAACGAGCAGGAATCGACAAGATAGTAGGGACACTGGTGGAGCGAAAGGAAAGTGAGGAGTATATAACAGACGTGTATAACTCATATGCCGACAGCCGCAGACGACACTTTGTCGTACGACTTTGTTATCACGCCCTGAATACATATGAGGATAGGTACCACGATAAAGGTCCCGAAGGCTTAGCGGCCCTATATAGGAAGGTAGACATTGGGGAAGAAGGAGAGGGCGATGTGACGAACCTCTTCACTCGTACACTCGAGGTCTATCGACACCTTAAAGAACACAGACAGGCCACCAAAGCAGAAACCCCCATAGCGACTAAGCCCCAGGAAGGAAGGACTGATACCATGATGCCCATCAAAGAGGCCGCCCCCTACTGGGTCCCCCCACGAGGTCAGGGAACACATGACGACATCAACCACCAAGATGCGAAGGGAAGGGTTGTATATAATTGGGTCTACCAGCCATGGGACCGACAAGATATTTTGACCTTTCGAAAAACTCTACCCGACTTAAGAAAGAACCCGACTGCCTTCTACACCGAACTAGGTACAGCCTTAGGCTCAACAATAATGACTTTAGCAGATATCGACTTGTTCTTCGGATTATGTCTGCCGGCTGATGTGTGGAAGCAAATCCGGAAAGTTGACCACGCTGAGCCGTTCGGATATACCTGGGTACAACTCGATACCATAGATAAACAGCGAGAACCAGGACAGAAACCCCCGAAAGCCATATAGGAGCTCCCAGACAAGATTGTACAGAAATTGAAGACTCTAATCCCAGAAAGAAAGGTAGACTGGTCGATAGTGACGGCTTGTCGCCAGAAACCCCAGGAGGATGTGTCTGAATACTTCTCTCGATTCGAGACTGTGTTTTCCGATTATAGTGGCCAGGACATGACCACTGCAACCGGACATCACCTCTTTGTCCAGAATTATGTGAAGGGTCTGTCACAAGAAGTCTCCCAGCAGCTACAGACTAGCGAGAGTAGTTGGGCAGCCTCCAAACCCGCAGCAATCCTCCAGATGGCCTAATACTACGAAAACCAAAAGAATGAGAACGATAGGGCGTCAGAGAGGAAGAAAAAGGAACTGAAGGAGAGGGTAATGATAGCACAGTTGCAAGGGGTGACCATAGGAAGGGAACCCCCGAAAGGGAATTACCAACCAACCGCCCCTAGAAAGCTACCCCCTAGAGACCATACACCTGCACCCTACAACGGACGGAGAGACTTAGATGGGAACCAATGTGCGTTCTGCAGAGGGTTCGGACACTGGAAATCCCGGTGCCCGGTCCTTCTGGAATTGAACAAAAATAGGGACCCCAGAGACACAGCATATGACCCCAGAAAAAGAGGACAGGGACGAGGGTACACGAACGACGCCATCAACGACAGGCCAGGCAGACCAAACACTTTTGATCGCCCCCGACAAAACCAGTGTCAGCAGTCCGACTACGAAAGCACCCATGACTTCGCATAGGACCGCCAGGGACAAGGGAGGGATCCAGTCGAACTCCGTGTTGACCAGCAAGGTCCTTACGTCACTGCTAAGGTCTTGGGCACCAAGTCTCCATTCCAGGTAGATACTGGGGCGACTCGTAGTGCGTTATCTAAACGACTGATTCCTAGGGCACCCTTGTCTGGCTCACATGTAACCTCAATAGGCTTCGATGGAACGCCCTCCACTAACCCCTTATCAGCACCAATCTCCTTTGACTTAGAAGATAACGCCACTGACACGACCTTTCTACTCTCCTCCAACACCCCCGATGCTATTATGGGACTTGATTTGCTAAAACATTTTCGAGCTACCATCAGATGCTCCCCAGACGGAGTTCGAGTCATCCTGCACGATAACCCAGATCCGTTCAGACCTTGTCACACACGGCGTATGCTCTCTATAACCGATGCTGACCTGTCCCTACTCGACACGTTACCTTCACATCTATGGGCAAAAACCGACTCAGATGTAGGGCGCATGGTGATCGACCCAGTACACATAACCGTCCGACCGGACGCAGTGCTCCCAAAGCTTCCACAGTATCGGATATCGCCCGAAGGCGAGAAGGCATTGGTGGAAATCATCGAGTCCCTAGTCGATGCAGGAGTGGTAGAAGAAGTAGTCAGTAATGTTTGCAACAGCCCTATCCTACCCATTGTAAAAAAGCAAGGCGAGGGAGATGAGAAAGCATACCGCTTTATTGTTGACTTACGAGAAGTTAACAAAGTAGTCATACCTCAGTACCCCGTGGTCTCAGACATCACCACCATCCTCACCCTGATTCCGTCCACTGCCACCACTTTTACCGTTATTGATCTCAAGAACGCATTCTTTTCCATCCCCATCCACCCAGACAGCCGCTACCTGTTCGGCTTCACTTTAAAAGCCCGTTCGTACAGATTCTGTAGGGCACCCCAAGGCTACACTGAGAGTCCCAGCATTTATAGCCAAGCCCTCAAGAGACAACTAGATGCAGTCCAACTACCCGATGGAGTGGTGTTAATACAGTACGTCGATGACATTCTTTTGGCGGCCGACACCACTCCACTTGCCGTCACAGCCACCATTCACCTCCTCCACTTCCTCGCGGAAAACGGTCACAAGGTCTCCAGGAAGAAGTTGCAATTCTGCCAACCCCAAGTGACATATCTAGGCCACCTACTATCCAAAGACGGGAGGAAACTTACCCCTGACCGAATTCAGACCATCCTAGAAACCCCTGTTCCCAAAACTCAGAAGCAAGTGCGGTCTCTAGTAGGCCTCACCTCCTTTTGTCGACAATGGTTGCCAAACTTCAGTCTTATTGTAAAACCTCTGCTTTCCCTGCTGGCTAAAGATGTCCCCTTCCCCCTCCCCTGGACACCCGAATGCCAATCCTCCTTCAAAGACCCAACACCTGACTAGCGCACGACTGACTGGTTACGAACTAACTCTGCTTGCACCCCACATCACATTGAAACGATGCACCACTCTGAATCCAGCTACTCTACTACCTCTCCCTGACGCTGACCCCAATGCGTCCCCTATACATGACTGCGTGACCCTCACCGACGAACAGACCAAGAGTAGGGTTGACCTCCGGGATACTGCCTTCCCGGACCCTGACGGAGAACTGTGGGTGGATGGCTCATGTATCAAGCTCCCCGATGGCACCACCTCAGCTGCCTATGCAGTCACCACAGCCCGAACAGTTGTTGAGACAGCCCGCATCACACAGCGATCCGCACAGGCGGCGGAACTAATTGCTCTCACACGAGCATGCATCCTGGCAGCAGGGACAACCGCAAACATTTACACAGACAGTCAGTACGCCTTCGGGGTAGTTCACCACTTTGGGCTCTTATGGAAAGAGAGGGGATTCTTGACTTCCCATGGCACACCCATCCTGCATGGAGATCTAGTCTCTGCCCTGACCGAAGCAGTCCTCCTCCCCACACGGCTGGCTGTGATCAAATGCCAGGCACACAAGAAGGTGACAGACATTATAGGACAGGGAAATGCACTAGCTGACATTACTGCCCGAACCACAGCCGAGAATAGGTCCACGACCCATATGTACGTGACCAGGTCACAAACTGAGAGATGGAAGGATGCTAGGGAAACGATTAGGGATATCCAACTAGCCAGCACACCACACGAATTAACTGAATGGGCCCGGGTGGGATTGAAGGACGATGACCGTTGCTGGCGAACTAAAGACTCGAACAAATGGTTGCTACCCGACTCATACTTGATCCCCATGCTGACCATGGCACACTCCCCCGCACACATAGGGTCTGCCCCCATGATCGAACTCATCTCCAAAGTCTGGCACAACGACAAAATCCCAGACTCAGCCAAACGTCTGGTCCAACAATGCCTGGTATGCCTCAAACACAACCCTGGGAAAGGAACTGCTGTACCCCGGGGAGGGTTTGGGGTTCCCAATCACCCCTTTGAAGTCCTACAAATGGACTATGTCCAGTTAGAAAGGTGCCAAGGTTTTAAGTACGTACTTGTCGTTGTGTGTGCCTTCAGCAAGTGGGTGGAGGCCTACCCAACCCACGACAACACCGCTATGACTACCGCAAAAGTACTACTGAAAGAATTCTTCCCCCGATACGGCCTATGTCGAATTTTGTGGAGCGATAATGGCCCCCACTTTGTAGCCAAGGTTATCCAACTCATCTTAAAGGGGCTGGGTGTGAAACAGAAATTCCACGCGGTCTTCCATCCCCAATCTGCAGGCTTGGTTGAGCGACATAATGCCACATTGAAGCTTAAGATACCAAAAATAGTTGCCACCACAGGACTGAAATGGCCAGACGCTCTCCCGCTAGCATTGCTATCAATGCGTTCCACCCCCACTAAACACCACTTAACCCCCTACGAGGTCGTTTTCGGGCGGCCCATGAACCTTTGGACTGCACCAAAACCAACATCCATCCACGACGTCCCGGACGTCCTCATGTCTGACTATTTGTATAACCTAACTAAAACGTTGTCTGTTATCCATCAGCAGGTGCTGCAAGCCATTCCCGATGTTTCCAGGGGCCCCGGGCACAACATCCAACCCGGCGACTTTGTCTTAGTGCGTAACTTCCAGCGCACCAAGAGTCTGGAGCCCCGGTGGACGGGCCCCCTGCAAGTCCTGATCACCACCCGAACAGCTCTTCGAGTGGAGGGGAAACGCAATTGGCTGCATGCACACCACTGCAAGAAGGTATCACCGACCCTGACGACTACGGACAACATCACCGCCCAAGAAGAACTTCTGGACAAAGACCGACCATCCCTGAACCGCCGCCCAGATACGGAGACACTTGAGCTAGTGAAATATCCCGATCCCACCGTGCCATCCAAGGAAGGGTATAACTTGCGACGAAAGGAGAGAACTTCGGCTAAGCAGACCACAAACTAAGTGGAAATCTCAGAGCGGTAGCCTAGTCACCTCAAAGGCCACCAGGAGAGAAACTAAACAAAGTCTGTGGTTCTGCCCGCTACCGAGTCTCTTGAAGGTGATGGAAGCGCCCGACATGAAGATGATGGGAGCAACCGGACGTCCGAAGATCCACTACAAAAACCCAAAGACTGACAGAATGCACAGCTCAAAGACTATTACACTTTTCATTACCCTTCTCTTTTGCCTTCTCCTCATGGTCACCTTCTGGATCATGGAGGAGAGCACACCCGCTCATAAGACATTGCTGACCACCGTTCAACCTACCACCATGAAAGAACACCATCTGATCTCACTTTCACCCCAACTCCGAGAAAGGCGTAAGGAGTTCTGGAATAACTCTTTTGTGCAGTTGCTCCACCAACACAATCTTGCCGCCAACGCCACTAATTGCTGGATCTGTGGATTGCTACCACATGCCACTGGACACTCTATCCCTTTCATCCCTTCACCTTTTTCTGTCCATGGTTCCTGCCTCGCCTGGCTAATCCTCCTGCAGGAAAGCTACAGGGACAATGCCACTTCCGGCAAAACTGTGTCGCACTTCTACCATGGGTTCTGGCTGAACAAAACTGGAAAAACTTCTGCCCCCTTCTGCCCTCTGAGATCAAACACTTCCTTTCACATGGACATCCCTGCCAAAGAACGAGTTGAAATGCAAGTGTTCAACAACCCAGCCAGACCCACCTTCTTTTACCTCCGGAAACGGACGGCCGCCACCCTAACAGTGGCCCTATCCGTCATCAACATCACTGGATTTGTGTGCCTCGAAGGCCTGGGGGCGCAGCTGGTGGGCCACAGCTCCTGCCTCATCACCCGAACATTGGACTCAGTTGATCCACCCTCCTTTGTTGCCTCCCCGAATATGTACTTCGTCTGTGGTACTAAGGCCTACACCTGGCTTCCGAAAGGTTGGGGAGGCACCTGCTACATCGCCTTTGTCCTTCCTCCGACATATGTGGCTCCAGCAAACCATCACCGACAGAAACGTGCCAAAGACATTGTGCAAGCCGACTCCACCGGAGCACAGTTCATGGACGCAGTAAAAGGTCTTGTTCCACTCTGGGGACGCTTACTTTACTGCGCACTTGCTGTTGCTGGCGCTGCTGCTGGCGCTTCGCTTTTTAAAAATCCCGTTTTTGTCTATTTGTTTTAATTTACCTTGCTGCACTTCTCCCCTGTTTTTAGCTGGGTCTTGCCCCCTCCTCATTCCGCACATAATTGGCTCCCTCACTGCCGTTTTGGCGGGCCTGGATCTCGGGGGTGGTTCACTGTGGGCGCCATTTTGGGTAGGGCTGTAATTGTAACTTCGGGCGCCATCTTGGAGCGTCCTCGCGCTCGCGCTAGGATTGGTGAGCCTACTTAAGGCGGACTCAGTTTTGAGGCGGCCTTGACAGACGCTTACTTTACTGCACACTTGCTGTTGCTGGCGCTGCTGCTGGCGCTTCGCTTTTTAAAAATCCCGTTTTTGTCTATTTGTTTTAATTTACCTTGCTGCACTTCTCCCCTGTTTTTAGCTGGGTCTTGCCCCCTCCTCATTCCGCACATAATTGGCTCCCTCACTGCCGTTTTGGCGGGCCTGGATCTCGGGGGTGGTTCACTGTGGGCGCCATTTTGGGTAGGGCTGTAATTGTAACTTCGGGCGCCATCTTGGAGCGTCCTCGCGCTCGCGCTAGGATTGGTGAGCCTACTTAAAGCTCCCCTCTCCCGCGCAGCGGGACGCGCAGGTGTGGACGCCGTCGCTTAGCCGGAGTCGTGCCAGAGTCCTGCCCGTCTGCGCTCGTCCGCGTCGAGGCAGCGCGAGGCGGGGCAGGCTCTGTTTCTCGTCGCGGTGTTGTCTCGCCGATGCTGGCAGGTATGGTGTTTTACACACGGTCCGAGCTGCTGTCCATAAGGCGAATGTCCAGAGGAAGTGCCTGTAAGCCTGTGGACCCTTTAGTCGGCCCTTATAGCTGTGCCTGCAAAGGCTGGTCACTTAACAGCCCTACTAAAATCCGTTCCCTGGAAGATGCTATTCCTGTCACGCGAACGTGTGTTGTATCTCGAGATCTTCGTATTTGGTGTTTAAACATTAGATCGCTGGTAAAACATCACCTGTCCATTTATGATTTGCTAGAGAAAGAGGACCCCGATGTCTTTCTAATGACAGAAACCTGGCTTCAGGATTCGGATTCTGCCATATTGAATCTTGCATTCCCTCAGAACTATACCGTCTTCACTTCCAATAGGACCACAAGAGGAGGTGGTATTGCTATGGCAGTCAAATCCTGTTTTCCAGCTGATTGGAAACCGTCGGGACTACCTGCATGTGAAAGTGCTATTTTCAAAGTTGCTTTTTCCCATCAATTCACTTTCAGTGGTATGCTCATTTACCGTCCTCCGGGCAATGATTCTGTCTTCAGGTCCGCACTGGCCGATATGATCGGTCCTATAGCACTCGGTTGTGCCAATTTCAACATCGTGGGGGACCTTAACATCCATTTTGATAATGGGTCATCCACTACGGTGAGCACTCTGCTGGCGAACCTCGAAGCTCTCCAACTCACTCAGCTCGTCACCCTTCCAACCCACTCAGGGGGCCATATTTTGGACCCCTTTTTTTCCACACTTGAGGGGGTAAGGTTGTCAGATCCGAGGCTGATGGGGTGGACTGATCATCTGCTTATAGAAGCCTTTTGTCCGGTTCACGATAAGCCTTTTATAGCTGTTGACAGACCTATTCTAAAAAGGCTTTGGCACAAGCTTAGGCTTGAAGAGTTTTATAGCATACTGGAACAGAAACCTCTGAGCATCTTTACTAACGTGGAACAAGGTTACCAACAGTTCTGCGCCTGGATCACCGATGCCTTGGACTCTCTCATACCTTTACGGTGGTCGAAAGGCCGGACAAAAACACCTAGTCCTTGGTATAATGAGTCACTCGCAGAACTAAAAAAAGCTTGCCGAAAAACAGAGAGGGAATGGAGAAGATCCTACAGCCCTGCTCTGAAAACTCAGTATTTTACTGAGCTGAAGCTCTACCATAGAGCTATTTGCAGAACACGAGCTGCATATTACGCGCAAGAATTTGCTACCAGCCCTAATCCATCAAAACTGATTTTTAAGATACTGAAGGATCTTATGAAAAACAGATCCACCTTAGAGGTGATTTGCACAGATTCCCACTGTGATAAGTTGGCCTCCTTTTTTGTGGAGAAAGTGGAAACAATCTACCAAAGTTTTGACACACTCCACTTGAACCGAGAGGTTACTGTCCCCGATACGTTGGGATATGAGACCCTTGCAATGCTACCTGAACTGACTATTGAGACCTTTGATAGGCTTAGCCTCAGGGTCAAGTCAGGTTCTCCCTCGGACCCGTTAAAGCCAGCCTTTATCAACACACTTTCCCCACTCTGTCGTGACCCCATATTGAATCTTATCAATATGTCATTGTCCAACGGAACGGTACCCACGACATGGAAACAGGCAGTGGTTACTCCTATACTAAAAAAAGCCAACTCTGACCCCCGGCTGCCAGAGAATTATCGACCCATATCCCTGCTGCCTTGGATTGCCAAAGTAACAGAAGCCCACGTCAACTCTGTTCTGTCTGAGCATCTGGCTCGCAACCAGATATTGGATTCCAGTCAGAACGGCTTCCGGTCGGGACACAGTACCGAGACGGCATTACTTTACATCACGGAACATCTTCGCCAGGTTCTGGACTCAGGTCGTACTGCAGCGCTTTTACTATTAGATCTAAGCGCTGCCTTCGATACTGTGTCCCACCATATACTGATCCAACGCTTACAGGAGGCGGGAGTGACTGATCTCGCTCTCCAGTGGTTTCGGTCTTTTCTATCAGATCGTTCTTTTAAAGTGGCCATACCACCTGGCCAATCCGCCACTTATCCCCTGGAGCTGGGGGTACCACAGGGATCCTCGTTGAGCCCTACAATGTTCAACCTCTATGTGAAACCGTTGCTGGTGTCGTTAAACAGTGGGGTCTTACGATGGCCTCATATGCGGACGACACACAGCTAGCGGTGACACTTAGTGGAGACCCTGAGGTGGAGGCCCCCAAATTTCGAGCGGGTTTGTTGGCAGTAGCAAGCTGGCTTCACACCAACTGCCTTCAGTTAAATGCCACCAAAACAGAGGTGTTGGTATTAGGGAAGCATGCTGAGCTATGGGGTAATCGGTGGTGGCCATCAGAGTTGGGTGTCACTCCCATTCCAGCTTCTGGAGTGAGAAATTTAGGCATCTGGTTGGACTCTGCGCTCACCTTCAAGGACCACACTAAGAAGGTGGCTGCCACGTGCTATGGCATTCTGCGGGGAATAAGGCCGGTTTTAAAGTACTTTGATCCCCCTACCAGACAGCTTGTGGTCCAGGCCTCTATACTATCTCGGCTGGACTACGGCAGTTCACTGCTGTTAGGGGTGAATCAAGAGGAGGCCTCTAGGCTCCAAAGGGTGCAAAATGCCGCGGCTCGGGCCATTGTGGGCCTCCCTAGACATTGCTCAGTGTCTGGTACCATCGCGGCCTTACATTGGCTCCCGGTCAGACAGCGAATTCAGTTCAAAGCGCTGTGCCTGACCTTTAAAATTTTGAAATCTTCTTCGCCGCCGGCACTTGTTAACCTACTCACGCCCTATGTTCCTTTGAGATCCTTGAGATCGGAGGGGCTTCACCTGGCGGTCTGTCCGCGCTTTAAATTGAGCAGAATGGGTGGCCGCTCCTTTAGGGTGCTCGCGGCAGGTCTGTGGAACTCGCTCCCGGTACACATCCGAGCTCTTGAAGACCTGCTCGCCTTCAGGCAGGCGATTAAAACTTTACTGTTTCCCGTGTCTGGTTAATTTTCCTTTTCTTTTATTGTGTGTTATGTTGTAGCGTCTGTCATAGCGCCAGGACGCCCCTTTGCTGGGGCAGCTGTGCGCGATAAAAATATAAATAACATAACATAACATAACAATGGCAAACAGCCATGCCATCCGCCACTTAACCCAGGCAGTCGAAACGGCGATGAACATTACGGCTGGCATCCTCGCCAACAACACCGCCGAGCTCCAGGCCGTCCGCCTAGTGGCTCTTCAGAACCGCCTCGTTCTAGATGTGGTTCTGGCTGATCGTGGAGGAGCATGCCGCATCATTGGGTCCAGCTGTTGTACCTACGTACCGGATAACTCACCCTCAGTCTACAAAGCAATTGAACACCTCCACAGACTTTCCGCAGAGGTTCATCAGGAGCAAGAAGAATGGTCACTGGGGAGTTGGTTTTGGGACACTATTAGAAGTTGGGGATGGAGGCTGTTTTCATTTATCCTAATACCAATTGTGATACTATGTGGATGCTGCTTGGGGATTCAGTGTCTGCCACCTTTATGTTCGCTTATTATGAACTGCATCTGCCCTAAGACTTTGAACTTTGAAGCGGAACGAATGAAAGCTCTGTATGAGATGGAAGTTCATAGTATTATGGGGATAGATCCAAACTAGACAAGCTGGCGAGACATGTTAAAAGGGAGGACTGTGGAAATTTAGCTTGCAAACTGAACATTATCTGCGCCATCTTGTCTCTCCCCAGCGCGACACACAGGAAAGCGCACGGTAGCCATTTTAGGCACCCTGGTCTCTCCCCCGCTCATTGTCGATCGCCAGCGCGTTCCCCTGGCGCTGCAAGCATCCCCCGTGCGCCGGCCACCCCCGCTCTCTCATACACGGGCCATAAACCCTCTCCTTCTGCGCGACCCTGCCATGGAACCACATCCTACGCCTGACCGACATCCCATACATGGTCATGCATCTCTTTTTGATAACCCCCTTCCTCTGCGCCCCATTGTCCGAATCGATCCCAGGCCATCACCTAGCCCTGCGGATGCAGTTTATTGCCCCTACTGTAAGGGAAACACCCCACATCAAAGGGATTACAGTAGATCAAAAGCCCCTACCCCCTGAGGCCCGGCCGGTCGCACACACCCCCGGGAATTGGCGGAATGTCCAGCTGTGTGATAGCCATCTCCTACTGTGGATGGGGTGGGGACTTCCACTGTAGATATGTGTGGGAACGAGCTCGAAGTGGGGATTCCGAGGATGTTCTTTCATGTTCCAAGACAATCTCAAGAATATGCCATGTATGATAACCCTGCAATAAAGTCATAAACCTGTGTATAAGAGGCCAGGCCTCAGAGATGCAGTTAGAGCACCTCGTGACGATACCTTGCTGTCTGATCTGATGTGTTCTACTCCGACGGAATAAAAACTTTGTTTCCTGCCTTCCAGTCTCCGGCGCCTGCCTCTTTCATTGGTAAATTATCGAATGGTATGAGAGGCGATTACCGCCGGGCAATACTTGAAGGGTTATCGACTGAAACTGCCGCTACCATTTAACAATTCCACAGCGAATAGTAAACTTTGCAGTGTCTTTGCCATCAGCAATAACTTGGGAGAGTGTGCTTCGGGCCTTCTCTGAGACCATAAGTAGCACTTGTGCAACGGAATCCCATACAATATGGAAATATTGGCCCAAAAAGCACACAGTGTTAACAGACCGCGGTGCAAGGCTGTTGGAAGAAAACATTTTCTCTTGCCGAAAGTATCCACCGTCCTTTTATCCCTATCTTGTGGTGTGGCAGTAAATGTGGCAGGCTTAATCTTGGACATAGAGGCGTGGACCACCAGGCTCTCAGGGGTAGGGTGCAGGGTAAGTATGGCTGGTTCCTCGGGAGGGGGGCAATGGTCATGTGAACAGGAGTGCCTGTGCAGGGAGTGGCCCAAACCACAAGCTAGACATCAGTGAGGGCTTCATGAAAGGGGAGTAGGAGTTCTGAGGAGTATACCCTGAGTTCAAGCACCACTGCCAAAAAGTTAGTTTTGACTTCCACCGTGGACAACCATCGCAAAGGAGGCCCCTTCCTCCATAGTCACTGTTGGAGGAGAGAGGAGACCAGGGTCTAGTGAGGTATTCAGACCACTGGCATTAGCCAGTACCTCATACCAGTTATCATTGGCCATGGACTCTTCTAGAGGATCAGGATAACTGTAGGAGTTCTCAGATACCCTCCATTTAATTTCCACACAGGATCTTTCAGGAAAATAAGTATTTTTTGGGGCATATTCTCAAGGACGTATCGCAGAGTTATCGACACTTTATCGCAGATAAATTTATCGCCCCATTCACAAGCCGGTGCTAACAGCATATATCAGCAGTTTACTTGCGATAGCAGCCGCCAAAAACATCGCCACAGATGACACCGGCAACTAACGCTAATGAGATGCAGAGTAGGCGTTCCCGTGCAAAGTGCAGCAAACACACCACTTCGCAACATTCTCAACGACCAGCCTGATCGGAGAGAAGCTCACAAAACAGGTGATAAGGCACGTTAGGAGCAGGAATTTAACACCTGCTCTGACCTGATGCAAAGTCGGATGACAACCAGCATTAGACAGAGATGGGAGCCCAGCCCAGAGCCACACCTGAAGAACTACAGATGCCATGGAGCTACTCATCATGCAGCCTGGAGCTCCAACAAGGCCACAACACCCACTGCCACCACCCCAAAGCCCGCCACCTGGACCCCCCAGACCACCACAGAGGCAGCACAGACAAAGACAGCGGACCTTCAGGAAACGCACCAGCCTCACAGACTTAACACCGAAGAATGTAATTGCCCACTACACACCCAAAAGGACAACCATGCTCCGCATCCTGAACATCATTGCCCACAGGCTGATGGTACCAACACAGTGGAAAACCAACATCCCACCTCAGACAAAGCTGTTGGCTGTGCTGCACCTGTTGGCCTCTGGGACATTCCAACCAACAACCGCCAGAGTCGGCGGAGTCTCACAGCCAGCCCTATCCAAGTTCCTCACCCCTCTCCTGGATGCCATCATCTGCTTAGTACCCCAGTACCTATACTTCCCCCACACTGCGCTGGAACAGCTGAAGACCAAACAAGGCTTCTATGCCATAGCTGGATTTCCGCATGTGTTGGGGGCAATTGACTGCACACATGTCCTACTTGTGCCCCCTGCCGACACTGCACACAATTACCGCAACAGAAAGCACACGCATTCCATCAATGTGTAGGCAATAGTGGACCACCAGGGACTCTTCACCAATGTCGTCGCCAACTACCCAGGCAGAGTGCATGACTTCCAACAGTCCATCATCAACCAGCGCTTCCAGGGTGGCACCTACGGAAATGCAGTGCTCGTTGGTAAGTACCAAATGAACACACAACACACCTCAACTCCACAATCATGAAACTCAAAACTCTGGGAATGCACATGTTACAAACTCACATACCACACGCCAAACAACATTCACACCCACCATACATGACAGCACAACGTACTGCGTTAACCTGGGATAGCCATGTACATGAGCCATCAACGGCATGGCACCTCAGCCACACAATAGCAGAGTGTGGGGGGAGGTGGGAACCAGGCACGTGCGAAGGAGGCAAGTGACCCATCAATGAGAATGCACACAATGTCAAGTGTGGCGCGGATGTTGTGGACAGACTGCAGTAAGCAGACCACAGACATATCCATGTCGACATATACTGCTGCTGGTGGTAGTGTTGTGGACAGTGGATGCAACCATGTCACCCCAGTCAGTGGGGAAGATCTCGGAGATGTAGCCAGTTACATCCCCCCTGTAAGCGTGTCCAGAGTGGGCTGGCCCACCGAACACCAGGCTAGCGTAGGGGTGTGAATAAAAAGCACGTAGCCCTGGGTGTGGTTCTCTTCCAGAATGGCCAATGTATCTGCCAGGCCGGTGCCTCTCACCCCACCACGAGATTGATGCCGTGAGCTGTGTTGCCTGCGATCCTCTGCGCCTGCTGCACCCTAGGCCGCTGGCCCCAAACCTTGTCTTGCCAGCCCCTGCACATCCAGCCCTCACTGCTCACCTTCCAACACCTGCATGTCTCCAAGAGGGCCCACCACATTCCGGTGCATGCTCCAAGCCCGAGGCCCGCAACCGGCATACCCAGCGGACAAGTAGGTCACATATTTGGAACTGAGTCTTGATTACACAATGGCAGAGTACATATTTCATAGCTTTGTTTATGTCACTATACTCCCTTTGATGTGGTGCCACCAACTCTGTGCATAGCATTCCGACCACACGTGTCTGTGGGCCCTTGCTGACTTCTGCCTACGGCCTACACTGCAGTCGAGTATGTCACACATTTGGAACTGAGTCTTGATTATGCAATGGAAGAGAACACATCATGTATGCAAAGAGAGGAGTAAGAGGAAGACGTGGTTCAGTCCTGAGGAAAAAAGGATCCTCGTTACGGAGGTGATCGAATACTACCAACAACTGCTCTGATGCCACTAACTCTGTGCATCGCAAGCCAATGACACGTGGCTGTGGGCCCATGCTGACCACTGCCTCCGGCCCACACTTCAGTCCTGTAGGTCAAAAATTTGGAACTGAGCCTTGATTTATTTATGGTCGACTTGATATCATTGTACAGGCCTCATCGCAGACTGCATCCCCTTCCAGCTCTGGTGCCACTGACCCTGTGCCTCAGGAGTCAGGGAGACTCTCTGGTTGAACTTTGGTGATGTCTGAGTCTATGGCCTGGGTGTTGTCATCATCATCATCATCATGTAGCTGATACTGACATGGTGGGAAAAAGTAGACTGTAGCATCCAACTCCTCCATATTGCCTGTTTCTGCTTGCTTCTGCCCTCTGCATCATGCCCTGGATGGACACCTTCCACTGTCCCCCGGAACACTCCACGGCATTCTCCTTGGACATCAACGAGGACCCGCTCAGCTTGTGTGGCCCTATCTCAGTGCACTGCAAGTCACCGTCCCTTGCGGGTGTGCCTGTGCGTGCCGCAGTTCATCCGGGACCACTAACTCTGTGCTGCTCCAGTCCTGGACCCTTGCTGCTTGTACTTTGAACTTCTGATTGTCTCACCACTGTCACGCAATATACAATGTTGCTATGTAGCATGTCCCCGGAGTGCGGGCTCGGCCAAAGGAGTTAATGAAGGGGCGCAAGCCTGCTTGGGGTCCGGATCAGACATGCCAACTGTTGTGTTTGTCGCTATTTCTACAGCAAATGCCAAAGGTCTACCATCAACCGCATGGTGAGTTCGACCAGGCATGAACTCTACATCTGTGTCTGCCCTGTCTTTACCATAGGCCTACACACACGTGGCCGCCCACCTTCAGTGCGCAACATCACTGTGTCATTGTCAGGCTTGTGGACATGGGCAGACAGGCATGACAATGGTGTGTTGTAGGGGTGCAAGTGATGCAACCGTGCTGCGCACACTAGTGAATGGGCTCGAGGGGAGAGAGGAGCAGCAGTGAGGCTACGTAATACACATTGATGCCACACATTTACAACAAGCAGTACATGTCATACAGGAATCACAAAGTCACACATATCACATACCTATGAACCAGTGAGCCTGCCAACACATCACTCAGAACCAACTATTGACTCATGTCTCTCTGCACTGTCACAGGTGACCAAGGATATGCACTCTGCGCTTGGATGATGACACCCCTCCGAGCCTCGAACACCCAGGCCCAGAGGCTGTACAATTTGGCCCACAAATGCACCAGGGGCATCGTGGAACGCACATTTGGCGTATTGAAGTCACTCTTCAGGTGCCTGGACATCACAGGTGGAAGGCTCCTTTACAGCCCAGGCATAGTGTGCAAGATGATCGGTGCATATTGTGTGTTGCACAACATATGTGTAGGCAGCAATGCCCCATGGATACAAGTGCCAGATGCACTGGACGATGATGATGAAGATGAGGCAGGTGGACCACACCCCACTGCAGCTGCAGCAGGAATAGCCCATAGGAACATCATCACTGACAATTTCTTCACATGAGCACGTCACATTGTGACAGTTCTTAGTAATCATGGGACAGTACAAAATGACCACAGGCACAGCATGTGAAAATAAATGCACTCCAAAAGCACATTCCCTGAGTGCATGTCAATCATCTGTACAGGCACAATACCCAGACAGGTGTGTGTGCGACATGTGGGGCTAAGATTTTTATGATGTGTTCATGGATGGTGGGTGTGTCACCTCTGTGCAGAGAGGCTATTTATGGTGTCACGAATTCGAAGAGACAGTTCTCTGTGTCACAGTTAGTAGGGAATCCCACTCTTCGGCGTTTCACATGTGTCTGAAATCATTCCATTTTGGCTGCCATTTGTGACCTACAGGTGACAACAGGGCTCCTTTTGGGGTCAGATATGTACCTCCATGATGTAAAGATGCTCCCAGTGACTCAAGTCCCATAACATGGGCAACATGTACGTAAGTGGGAGTCACTACCCCTCCATTCGTCCACGCTTTCATAATTGATTGATCATGGTCATGAAACGTCTGTGTGCAGGAGGGGTGGCTTGTCCCTCTGTGATTTGAAGGGGAGATGCGGTTTCACAGTGTGTTCCATGCATGTTTCAGCATTGGAGCAGTTTAGATGCAGACTGCATGTTAATGTATGTTGTGACTGTGAGAAGATGCCTATTTGGTGCGGGACAATGGTCATTTGTTCTACATCACGGATATGGGGTTGTGCTCGTACATTGTCATCTTGTCGTTTTTTTACTCTTTTATGGTGATTTTCCTGCATGACGCATGGGAATTGCAGACCTGTCGCTGGTTATCGCCGATTTGTGTATCGCGATTGGCCTCATCACACCTTTTCTGGCATTGGTGTTTTGCATTTTTGCGGCAGCGCGTTGATTTTAACTCGGTCATTTGACGCATTATCGAGGGACTATCGTATGGTGCCGCCGTGCTGAGAATACTACAGTAACACGGCGTTGTTTTCCCGCGATAGACTGCAATATGCAAAGTTGCGTTACGCTTATTTGCCGATGTTTATCACCCGTTCTTGGGAATATGCCCCTTTGTCTCCAATTCAGACTCTCTGAGTCCAGTCGGTGCTTGAGCCGGCATTGTGCGAGGCAGGTTCGGCAAGAATCACAATAGGATTGTTGCTGCTGATGGGCATAGGAAGTGCTGGGAATGGTACCACAGGAACAGACAGTGAAGGAGGCTGCAAAGTTACATCCGGGGCCGATCAGGATTCACTAATGGTTCCTGAGGGACTGACTGATATCAAGGGTGAACTCGCTGGTGAAAATCAAGTCATTTTCCCTCCTGAACCCAATGAGCCTAAAGATGCTCCAGAGGGGTCCGGCCACTCAAAAAGTAGATGCAGGGCCACATAGCACTCACATAGTTGGCCACCCTTCGCCCTGGGAGACTTGGAAAAGCGCAGAGTGGACCCAGGCTGAGGCTTCATGGGGACAAAGTGGGAGTTTGACCTAGATAATGCCATTGTTACTATACTGTGCCTAATGATTTTGACCAGTGTGAAGAAGTCAAAGATAGCTACATCTTCTTGTACTTCTTCTTTTGTGACTAACCTGAAAAAGTCCTGGATCACAATGATGTCCCGTGCAATCGTCTCTGAGTGCGGTCACAGGACCTCCCTTGTGACCGGCACCTGGAGTGGTATGGAGCTTCCATGGCTCACTCAAGAATTGGCTTTGGGTGCATAGTGGCAGATTTATCATTCCTTCATGCAGTGCAAAGCAGCAAGCCATCTTGTTGTGCTGTGCAAAAGGGAAAGAGCAGGAATGTGCTGTATTTACAATTATATGGCACATTCATTTTCTTTTTAAGTGCTGGTGCACTTTTGGCAGCTTAGTGCCAACACAGGTGCTCTTGAGTCATGATGCAAGGGCACCTGCATTGGAAGCAGCATTGTTTTTTTGCAGAAAGGGACGCATTCCTCCGCAAAAGCAATCCTGAGGGGCATTTTCCTCTTTCTATGTGTGCTATGGAAAGCACCACATGTAGAAAGAGGTAAAAACTAGGAGAATTAACAATATTTCTCTTCATTACGCCTCACCAGGGGCAGCTTAATATTTTGGCACATTCCCAGTTCTACCACAAATGGTACTTCTTGAAATGTGCCAAAATCCATGGTTGGAAGCATGGAAACACACAAACTCCATCAATGGATGGATTTGTGCTGCGTTGCGTTTCTCTAGAATTATCTAGCCATGCAGGGACACACAAAGTAGTCTTACAAGGCTTGATAAATCTCACTAAAGTTTTAAATTTCCCTTTCAGCCCCTTGTGTGGTGCAAGGGCGATGCAAAACCTTGATAAATGTGGCCCAGAGTCCTGCACTCCGAGCTTGCCCTAGAGTCTTGGTCCTGCTCCAGGCACTAAAGGTACACCAAGTGGGGTTCTGTCACAGAAATTTGCCTTTGATAGGCATAACAAGATGTGAAACCAGTTGGTTGTTTAGGAGACATATCCAAAAAAGTTTGAAAAAGCACACAGATAATATTGTTCAACAAAACATTTAAAAAGTCAGTCAAAATGCAACTAAGGGGTGCTCGATCCAGATCTGCATTGATGGGGTGGAAAATAAGAAAGCGAGATCAGTGCACTGAGGTAATGTCTATAGAGGGCCCAGGCATGTCACTTCCGATGATGCAGATGAGACCATGTGAGCCGAACAATGCCACATACCAACGCGGAAGAGGACTGCTCAGAAAAATGTCCAGATCCACTCATGCCAAAGGATAATTCTAAGGTAAGGAATATGCAGCTAGAAGTCTCTATCATATAAATATTTTACACATTTTCCTAAGTTAAGCATGTCTACTCTGCGCCATAGCTATGAGGGGGCTGAGCCCAGGTTTACATTTTTAACACTTTGTTATACTCTGACAGGGTCCTATTTCTTCTGTTGGACTCATATCAACCTCAATTAATAGCCCACTTTCTTAAACAATGGAGCACAGTATGCCTTAATGAGACTTCGATGGTTATCATTTATACCTTAAGTTTAAAGAAATGCTCTCTGTCACCCACTGCCTCACAGCACACGCTGCAAAATAGAAACGTTGCCTAATGTCCAAGTCACAGAACAATTTTCACAAATAAGTTGGACTTAAGTGTACAAATATCTTGTGATCGTGTGCAAATTCATGCTTTGCATTCAGAAAATCTAGATTAATATTACATGTAAGGAATTGTGCTTGCGAGAGCCTGGAGTGAGTGTATCAAGTCCTAAATACCTTGAAAATTTGGAGAACATCTGCACACTTGTTAGTGTGTGGATATGTTTAGGATTTGTTTGAAGATCTACTTGATACAATAAGCTCTATTCAAACATATATAATGATCATAAGAGCAATACATTACAAAGATCACATGATTAAAGAATAAAAAATAAGATCATAATTATAATTATATAGCAATAAACCCAATAAATCGATCGTCCCTTCTGATTAAAAAAAAAAAATCTTAAATGTAGTACATTTTTAAGAAAAGAACAGACACAATCACAAATCGCGAGTGTGATCAGCCTCTCCAAAAATAATAAAGCCAGTTTATATTTAATCAGTGTAGAAACCTTCAGTGCTTGGATTCAAAAGCGCTTAGTTCAACATGAAAAAAATCTACAAAAAAATACAATGTGTAGCAAACTCTGGGGTGAGCTTTCATCACGCACTCACAGAAGAATAGATGAGCGATCAAAATACCCAAGAGGAAAGTATAACTGCTATCTGATAATCCCTAATCTGAATCTGCTTTGAAGGATCCTTTACAAAATCAAAATACAAAATACAAATATGGTTCTAATCCAGGTGCAGTTTGGATCAAAGTGTATTCCTTTTTCTATGTTTTAACAAACGTAACCACCTCCCAATTCCACTGTATATTGCCCATAAACGATTTTTAAATTCAAGACCTTTGAGGCCCTCACGTTTGAAAGAAGTATATGGGCTGCCCATGGTGATGCAAATCTTCTCAAAATAATCTAATCAGGGAATTTGACTACCTTAGTCAGAAGACTGACTATCCTCAATACTTTCTCTATTTAACAGGGCTTGAGGATGACTCTAGATAGAGCACTACAACACCAAGGGGAGTAGATTGATATGACCTTCCACATAACCAAGCCCTAGTTCCTTATGTAAAATAAAAGAGGGACAGCTGGGCGGTATGCCCCATAGGCCGAAACCAAAGGTAAAAACCAGAAGGCACTTCTTCCGATAGATTTCTAAAAAGAGGGAAATTGGCTTTTACCAATAGTAAAGGCTAAACTGATCATGCACTCAACACCATTGTTAAAATGCTCTCTGTACAAGCTAAACAAGAGGACCAGGTGCCATGTGAATCAAAGGTGACCCCCAAATATGAAAATTCGTGTGTTCTTAATTTGGGTTTGTCCCCTATGGACAGTGGGCACGTTTTAGGGTTACTCGGGCCACAGGCCATTATGTACGTTTTGTTAGTGTTACCTTCCAACTATGGAGATGCCATAACTCTCCAATAAAATTGTAATCTCATTTGGCATGCTGGAAATAAAAAGAGCATCATCTGAACAGATTAATGCTGGGATCCCCTTGGTTTTTATTACTGGGATGTCTACTTGTGCCGTTGGCCATCAATGCCCATCTAGCATTGTGACATATAACGGAAGGAGGATTGGGGCAAGCATACACCCTTGGCATACCCCCTACTTGTGCTAAACAGGCTGGTGCACTCCTATTTTCCCCCATATCTGACCAGCAGAGAGGTCATCATTTAAAGCCCTCAGGAAACCCAGAAGCCCCTTATCAATCCCCATTGTGTCTAATGTCGCCCACATGGTGGACCTCACTATTCAATCAAATGAACAGGAGGAGTCCATGAAACTCAAAAATATGAACCCTTGAATGCAATATTTACTGATCATAAGACATAGGTTAAGACTTTGTTCCAATGTCCTTATCCTCAACCCAGAGATTCAGCCTTTCCAGAACAATCTTCCCTACTATCCTGACTGAAGAGTCTAATAGGGATATTGGAGATAGCAGCTCAGATCATTTTGCTTCACCCTTCTTGAAAACTCGTATGATAATAACTGTTTCCAACCGGTTTTACAGACCATCTCGGTAATAAATAGTGTTTGGGGGCTGTCTAAATTAAATGTATATAGGTTCATTGAGACCCCATCTGGAGCTTTATTAAGAGGAATAACATTGATGACCTCAATCAACTTTTCCAATGAGAACTCAATATTCAGGGCATAGCTGGGCAGAGGCTGATCACAAATACCCTTGTTAGGCTCACCAGGGCTATACATCTTGGTGAAATGGCCAACCAACTGATTGGGGCTCATGTTGACATCCAGGGATTTTTGGCCATCTTTAGATAGCTTGCATTTATTGATGGTGTGACAAAATAGATTGGTATCCATCAGTTTAATAGCACTAAAGTAATTTTTCCCAAGCATGAAAGTTAACTTGTACTTCTTCCTACATCTAGCAATGGCATCCCTGTCCCTGTGATCGGCTTGAAGTGCTTTATGAAGATGGGTATAGGCTTTCCTACATCTTATGGCGAACCAGGGGGGGGGGGGCCTATGCACCACGACCCTAGTTGGCTTCCTAAAAAGGTCTCTAACAACATGTCCCAACTTTACAAAGACATTAACAGACTGGAGGGGCTCCAAGATCTGGGTTAAGAAGTGCCAAAGAGGAAACAGGGATTAAAAGTCACAGTTTACCAACAACAGGGCTAACCCCCACTGCTTTGTTACCATGTGATGAAGCTTGGACGTTGGATTACAGAAAAAGAGGGTTAAAACATTTCACCTATATTAAACACAAACACTATTCAGATTTATAGTCAATAATGAGAGTTATTAAAGATTTAAAGCGTTTTATTAATTGATTCCTTTAGTAGATCACTTTTTTAAAATCACATGTTAAATTTATGTTATTCTCGATGGTCAATAAATGACAAATGTATAATCAATAATGGTTAATCAAATCATCAAAATATTGAATCAAAGCACATTCCATAAAGGAATGAATCCCTATTCTATGAACTGGGTTGAAAATGGAGTTAGTCAGAGAACATCAATGGTTGTAAATCAGGAAAGCTTCAGCATTTAAATCAGCTCAAACGGATCAAAAATATCAAAGCAAGAACTTTCTATAAAGAGTAGTTCAAGAAACACAGTGGAGTCTAAATGCAATGAGGTGTGGGTAAATTGGTCTGGAAAGTCATAAAGACAAATATGAATGTGCTGAATGCAATAGTGTTAACCTTCTTTAGGAACAAGCACTCTTATTGAAGACACATTTCATAAAACTGCTACATTTTTCACATCTCGATTTCTGTCAGCTAATCAGCATTCAATGCTCTCTTTGGAAGAGGATCACTTGAAAACAATAGGTCTTTGACAATAATGTTGCACTCTCAATAGTATGTGATCAATTATACCTTTACATTGAGTCCAATTCCTTCAGACTGGCTTTTTTACACAAGTACAATGTCATTTAATTCTCTATTATCAGTTTCTAACCAGTAAATTAGGTAGACATTGGAACATCTATTTAATAAGGATAAAACATTACTGCAGGATCATTATCAAAGAGAAAAATAAGTTGGTTAGAAAGTCACATTTTTTAAACTTTGCAATTCTATGCTTGAACTATATATTACTTCATGAATCGAAACATTTAGGTTTAAGCAGCAGGGATCTTTAAATGTGTGGAAACATTCAGCGATAATACTTGAAACTACATAAGCAATGTAGGGGCATATGCATCAACATTAGCATTTGCGATTCCTTATTAGCGAAAAATAAGGAATCGCTAATAAGGAATAGCAAAAGGCTATGCATGTAGGAATCGCTATTCAAATAGCGATTCCTTAACATTCCTTATTACCGAATCGGTAATACCGAATCGGTAATAAGGAATACCTACCCATTCATTCCTATGGGCTTGGAGGCCCATAGGAATGAATGTAAAGCCATTCTGTATTAGCGATTCGGTATTACCGAATCGCTAATAGCTGGAGCACTTTCAAGGGTGCCAGGGTGTCAAAAAGACACCCTGTTGCACCCCTGAAAATGATATGTGCACATATGTTGCACACACACATGCTCTAAGGGCATGTGTGTGCGCAACATGACACTTTGAAAAATGCACAAAAGTGCATTTTTCAAAGTTTTTGCAAATTACCATGCAGTTCATCTTCATGGTAATTTGCTCCCCTTATTAGCGAAATCGCTAATTTTTTAACTTTGATGCATTGCATTTAAGGAATCTCACTTTGGGATTCCTTAAATGCAAGAGCTATTTAAGGAATCGGTATTTAAGGAATCCCTATTTAAAGAATCGCTATTTAAGGATTCCTTAAATACCGATTTCTGCTTTTGGGTTGATGCATTGGGATTGGGTATTTTCTACTTAATACCGGGAGCTAATAAGGAATCGGTATTTTACCGACTGGATTTTGGCTTGATGCATAAGGGTGTTATTTGTTTATTTATGCGAAAGGTCATGGCGTGGTCAATAAGCATTGCTTTAGATATTATCGAGGTCCAGCATGGGTAAATAAATATTCTACTGTTTTATGCATTCTAAATAAGTTATTTCATCAAACTTTGCTTTTTTTTTGCGCATTAATTAGGAACTAGTGTTATTTTCTTGTTAGCTTTAAATCTACTCTTCTATGCCCCCATCTGATGGTTATAATAACCATCACATTTCTCATTTCAATGAGGCTACAAATCTCACTTTGACTTGCAGTTAAGTCTTACCTCTTTATTTTACAAACTCTCATAATATTTTGTCTTCCTGTATTCTTCACAATAGCTTAATGTCAAAGCTCTTTCATCTATTGTTAAACCTGGCATCTTTAGGGTGGTGTTTCACCAGACGTTTTGTCTTTTACCTCCTGTTGTACTGATTCTGTTTTTGCTGGCCTTAGGACTCCAAGCCCTTTTACCACTGATGATCAGAGCTAAAGTGCATGTGGTTCTCCCTACGACATGAGGACATTGGTATATACCGGATTGGCATATTTGATTCACCAGTACATCCCTTGCAAAGTGGTATACTATCGACCCAGGGCCTATATTTAAAATGCCACTAGTGGGCCTGAAACACTGACTTTGCTACCCACATAAGAAGCCTTTAAAACATGTCTCAGGTCTGCCATTGCATGGCATGTGTGCACAGTTTGCTGCCACTGCAACTTATCATTTAAAACTACTTGCCAAACCTCAAACCCTCCTTTTATTCCGTATAAGTCCCCCCTAAGATATGCCCTAAGTGACCCTAATAGCAGTGTTCCATATAAGTTAAATGTAAGGCATGTACCTGTGTGCCTTACATGTCATGGTAGTGACAAACACCAACATTTGTTTTTCGCTATTGGGAGGACTGCTCCTCTCATAGGTTAAAATTGGGAGTTCCTAAAATAATCTATTAAGCTGAAATTCCTGATTGCAGAGTAGTAGTTGCTTTATGTTTCATCTCTTTGAATTCTTTTTTAGATATATTTATTAGATTTACAAAATTATACATCCCTCAACGGCTCCCCACCCCCACTCTTCACCACACAATAAGGTACATAAAGAAAGACCCATCACAAATAGATAATCCAAATCCAACAACAAGTTAACATGAGACAATCACAGAGTTTATGCTGATTGAATCTCATCACTATTAAATTGCTATATTTCATCATAGAACCAGTAATATAAAACGTAAACACCTGCTAGAGAATCAGGAACTCACATAGTAGTAAACATCTCAGCTCGCATGGTCTATGTCCCCCCTAAACTGATAAGTGCAATTTATATATTTGATTGATTCGATGGCATTTTGTCGCATAGATTGTTTTTTCCAAGTTATACACGGCTAACAAACTCACTAACCAGTGTTAAAAAGATGGGGGATTTGTGTCTAGCCATCCTGAGGTGATACATAACCTAAAAATGGCCATTGAGATGCTTAACAAAGCTCCTCACTCCTCCATACATCCATTATTTTGTACTCCAAATAAGATAACAGGGGGTTATGTCTATATTTAGAGATAACTTGTCATTAAAAAAGGAGTTCATTTTGACAATAGTTGGGAAATAGGAGCGACATATAGCAAACACATGTACTGCATCAACCCAATATAATTCACAGCGTAGACAGAATGTTACTTTCCCCCCATTGAGCAAATTGATATGGAGTATAATATAGGAGAAAAAGTTTTTTTGAAAAGTCAAATCCATGATCTCTAATTTAATTTGCCATTTTAATGAATGTTTCTTCAAATCAGCTTTCATAAGATTATTAAGAAGATTGTAGATCATACCAATTCAAGGGGGTTTTGAATGAAGCAGTTTCTCAGCAAGGTAGTTTTTAAGAAGTCTGGCTGGTCTGCGCCCCCTTTAGCTGCAAAAAATTCCTGATTCGAAGGAACTTAAAATAAGTTCTAAATTGATCATAGGGAATAATGCCAAGCATTGAATAAAAGCACCCCCATTTATAAATCTCAGCCTTTTTTTCCAGTTTTATTTTGCGCGAACTTGACCAAATCGGGTATCAGAGCGCTTTACATAGCACCAGTTGCATTACATGAGGACACATTCATTTTTGTTAGGCACAGGGAAATTAAGTGATTTGCCCAGAATCACAGGATGTTCAGCGTCATTTCCGAGACTCGAACCCTGTTCCACAGAACTGAGGTCGACCGCCCTAGCCATTGGGCCAACTCCTCTCCCCTTAAACCACTTGTTCATACATACATCACAAAAGATCTCTGGTAGGTTCTGGTTATCTTGGGGAGGAGTATAGAAGTTTAGTCTACCAATGCCCAACAGTCGGCGCACAGATACCCAAACTTTATAGGCAGCCAAGAGGGTCTTAAAGGGACCCTTTTGTAATACCCAAAGTCCAGCTGCCACCATGAGCAGCCCCAAGCCTCTTCCCTGATTACTAACTCGTATGTCTCTGGGGTGCTCCTGTAAGAACACCGCACAATGTGCTAAGGACGTAGCCCAATAATATACTTTAAGATTGGTGAAAGCTAATCCCCCTGCTCTCTGGGGAGAGACAAACATTTATTTAATGTGGCAATTTGTGGTTTCCCTTTTCCAACTATCCTACCCACCATAGTCCCTTTAGTTCAATGCCACTCCAACATTCATTGGGAAAAGATCTCTAAATCAGCAGTAGAACTACAACTACCAATCACAAAAATATGAGGTAATACAAATTACACCATCTTTATCAATTTTCATTTAGATAGGCTGCTGCCCCCGCCTTCATGACGTGTTCTTTTAGACATTCTTGAGCTAGGATCTCAGAGGTGAATCTATGCATTTGCCCATTCACAATAACTTTCAATCTGGCAGGATTTGAAGAAAAAACTACTGCCTCTTGTTTCTGAAAAGGGGCAAATAATTGTCGGAGGAGCCATCTTAGCTCTACTGTTGAATGCGCAAAATCGGGTCTGACAAAAAATGACACTCCGTCATGCTATTTCCTAGAGCGAGCCTTTAGTTGAGTTAACTGTAGAGACTCCATGGAAATACTACTGTTGGTATGTGAAAGGTCTTTGTTACCTAATGAGATGATGCCTTGACTGGAGGGGTCCGACCCATCAGTTAATGAGAAAAACCGTTTCCCAAGTACCTCGAGGGAAACTCCCCACCTTGCTGTCGGCCACCAAATACAGATTTGGAACTGTTAGGAGTTTTTGAGTTTGATCTACCAGCGTCCTTACCTCCCATGGACCCCCAATTGCACCCTGCATGGGATCTTGAATCTGGGTATCGATAGATGTAACATTTGTGCTGTCTTTAGCAGTGTCCAACACTACAGCCTGTGACCCATGGATCAGGAGGGTGTTTATGGGAAGTTGCGGCACCAGGCTTGCATCAGGAATGTTGTCACCACTACTATTTGCTGCTACATTACAAAAGGCTTTGGCACCATCAATATTGTCACCCCCAGCCTACTGTGTATTATTTCGATGGTTTATCACAAGGGGTATTGCAAAGATCATAGCAAAGGAAGCTTGTAAAGACCCACCGTCCAAAGGTGCCATGCCATGAGTATTTCTCATTGACCTTGCTATGGCCTTTTTTCCCCCATGGAGGTCCAGTCATCATCTATTGAGACACTTGGACTGGTTATTTTCCATCCCAGAGTCGGATGCTTTTGATGGTGAGTTCCCTGCTGCACTCCCGCTGTGGCAGTGATACCGCAGAGAGAGGAGCTGGTGGGTGGGATCTGCAGTCCATGCCTTTGCCTATTTTCCACCCCAGCCCATCTTGCCAGAGCAGAACAAGATTTTCGTCTCAGCAGACGATAACAGACAGCAAGGCTATACAACCCCGCGGCAATGGAGGCAATCTGCTGGAGCAACCCAGAACACCAGAACCAGCAGAGCAATGCAGAGCAGCCCAGGCCATGTAATCGAATGTCGGTTGGCCACATCATGGGGAGCATGGTGGGAGATGCGTCTGGCTAGTTAAACGCCATCTTGCTAACCATCCTTCTTCAATTTCTGTTCTCTTTGGAATTTGTAATGATGATGCTCTTTACTGGTAAAGACTTTGTTTTGAAGCCACCTTCACTTCAAAGGTGCTACTGGGTATAAATACTGGGTCTCTGACCCGTTTTAATCAGACACTGCATGGGACTTGTAACCAGACAGTGCTGGCTCTATATCTGTGTAGTTCCAGAAGGCCTGCTGTGCTGCCAGGAGGGATTGCCACTTTGTTAACTGCTTTGCTCTGTTGGCCTGCTGCTTGCTGAGTGCTATGCTGCAGGAGGGACTGCCACACTACAACCAACTTTTGTGTGTTGGCCTGCTACCTTTTTGCTGTGCCTACAAGTGTTCTCCAAGGGCTTGTTGACTTGCCACCTGTTTTGGAATCTTGGGGCCATCTACAGTAACAACTCAGTAACAGTGCCACCAGCAGCAAACGCATGGACATCTTCAACACATCTATCACCTCAGCCACCTACCCTGATGACGGGAAACATGCTGGAATCAAACCCCTCCTCAAGAAACCCTCTGCCCACCGAAACAAACTGAAAACTACTGACCAATCTCCGTCCTCCCCCCTTTTCTGCCAAAGTCCTTGAGAAAGCTGTCAACCAGCAAATCATGGACTACCTAGAAAACAATGATCTTCTGAACTCATCCCAATTCAGACTCACCTCCAACCTCAGTACCAAAACCACCCTTATTGCTGCCATGAGTGAAATCGGAAGCCTCGTAGACCAAGAAGAATCTGCTGCCCTCATTCGTCTAGATCTCTCAGTGGCCTTTGACATGGTGTCCGACCACACTCCAATCAAGAGGCTACACCAGATAGGCATCCAAGACGACACTTTCAATTGAATCGCCTCCTTACTCTCCCACCTTTCTCACCTAAGCCCAAGAACGCCCTCTGTGACATCTCTCAAGGCTCACCACTTAGTCCCACCTTGTCCAACACCTACATGACCCCCGTGGCTAGTATAATTAGAAACGACAAACTCAATATCATCTCCTACTCAGACAACACCAAGGTCATCCTCTTGCTATCTAAGGACCCCTCAAACGGGAAGGCCAACTTCCACCTCTGCATGACTTGCCTTCCAAATTAGTTGCAAGACAACTGCCTCAGACTCAACACAGACAAAACAGAAGTCATGATTCACTTGCTGAAATGATATCAGACATTACGAAGAAAATCACCCTAAGCCTTCCCAGGCGGACCCACATCACACCCCACTTGAGGAAACTCCACTGGCTCCCAGTACACTAAAGATGGCAATTTTAAGATGCTGACATGCACCTACAAGACCCTTCACAACCGTGGGCCAGCATAACTCAACCACCACCTGAGAATCAACCTGCCTTCTAGACCACTGATGTCTGCCTCTCTTTCCCTCACCAACACCCCTGCATCTGCTGTCGTAACAGTGGAGGCCAATCCTTCTCCTACCTCACAGTCAAGGCATGGACCAACCTTCCCATCCACCTCATAACTCCCCCCTCTCTCCAGGAATTCAGAAAAGGACTCAAGATCTGCATGTTCGACTGATGCATCTAGCAGCCGTAGCTATGGTCTGAATACCCTCACGAGTGATTAACACACTCTAGAAATCCAATTTTTATCTGATTTGATCAAAGACTCCACTACATCATTGCAGTCATGGGACTCTGAGTCCGGCAGTTAAAACTACAATGAACCAGCGCTCCCTGCTCCACTAAGGAAGCGATCCGCCCACAGAGACCAAGTGCGGCATTCAGCAACTTGCTAAAGCTCATTTCCCCTCCCTTCTGTCCACACTCTGGTTCAAAGCTTTCCACAAGAGTGGTGATGTGGGCTGTTTGTTGGAGGACAGCTGCATTCCATGACAACATGTTGCCTGGGCGATGTGTAGTGCTGTGATGACATCAGTCCTGCCCCCTTCATGGTGGAGGAAGCCAGAGACAGTCCGACCTTCCATTACAATATCAAGCAATGGAGCCCAACGGGGAGAGATGATCACAGCTTCTTCCCTTATGATACTAACCCTATTGAATGGAGACAGCACCGTACGGCCCACTTGAGGTATTGTTTTTTGTGGAAAGGAACCCCAAGTTCCCAGATGCCGACCCGCACATTGGCTGGTGGTTCATCTCTAGTGAGTTACCCTAGTCCTGGTCCCGAGATGTCTCTTTTGGAACGCTCAACTAGTGCCGCTTTGAGCATAGTTTCCCCTGTAGATGGCAGTTAATGTGATACTGGGAGGAAATCCTGCATTTAATGTGATATTTTGAAATACCTACAAAAGTACTTATGTGTTTTTTATCATTTTGGTCTTGTTTTGACTATAATACAAATACCTATTTTGATGAACCTGTGTGGAGTCTTGTCGTGGTGTATTCATTATGTTACCGTGTGAGTGTGTTGCACCAGAGGGTGAAAACAGATTATCTTCTTTGTGTATCTAACTTACTCTGCCTAGAGTGGTTGGTTCTGCATGCCTAAGGTGTATGCCTTAACAAACCAGAACCCCATTTCTAGCAATTCTTCTGTCCCTTTTTCTCATTTTCCTGCTTCTTATTCAAAATCTTGTGAGTTTAAAAATTTCAAATAAAGCTGATAAACAAAATTCTGCAGTTAATATTGGCACAAATATTGTTCTAATGATCTCTTACCCAGATGTGTAAGCCAATTTCTAACAAGAGAAACTCATCTTCCTAATTTTTTTAAAACACTAGGTGTCGCTGATGGTTCTAATTCAAGTTAATTATGTTCTTTGTGAATTCTAAAACTCTCTTACTCTCATCCCTTATGTATACACAGTAATGCTGAACTTTCGGCATCTTGCAGGCATCACTTTTTGTTGTGTTTAAAATGTCTAATGCAAGGCAATTCTGCAAAACCATGCATCTAATATCCACTATTTCTGTAAAACTCCTGAAGTGCTAGTTGACAACTTGTTGACAATTGTGAAAAGCTTTATAATCTTTTCGTCATTAGGTATGACTCCTGCTGGTGGTATAATTACAACAAAAATTTCTCCATCTAGTTGTGTATCACCTACACTACTTGTTTGTCTGTGTGATGGAGTCATTATTTTTTTTTTTTGTAAATCTTTTTATTAAAACTGATTCGACAACATGGCATAGTAGCACAGAATCATAGCAAAAGTGGCAGCAAAACAAAGGTTCTTCAAAATACATTGATGTCATACAGTAGGAATTAAACGGTAAGGGAGACATCTTCTTCGAACAAGTGGGGGGGAGCAGATATTACCACGGTATGCGTTCCAGGGGACCCAGATTTTGGACCACTTGCGAGTGCAGCCAGGAGCAATGTATACAGACTTCTCTCGTTGCATGCACCAGTCGAGATCTTTTTCCCAGTCCGCAGTTGTGGGTGCGTGTGAGGCCAGCCAGAGTTGCGCAATATTTCTTTTGGCTACCATGCATCCGAGTGTGACCCAGCGCATGGCGTCATTGTTAAGGTCAGTTGGTTCCCAAATATTAAGGAGGCATCTGGGGGCCTCCGGCTGGATCTCAATGTCTAGTGTGTCACTCATTATTTCGTGTATCTTACACCAGTAGTCCTGAATCAGCTTGCAGTGCCATAATGTGTGCACAAAAATGCCCGCTTGTGTACACCCCCTCCTGCTATTTCCATCCGTCTGGCCCCCCATGTGTACCAGCTGAGGCCCTGTTAGATGGCGTCATTGTTAAAGCATTTATACTATAAACATGATACATCTATAACAACAAAGTTAAATTACAAATACCCTCCCAATCAGCTGGGGGTTGAAAATAAGCATCCTTTCTCCAAAGGAAACAAACTCCAGGAATAACTGTCTTTTCTCTTTGTAAAATTTGCAAAGTACCTCTCATTAGTTACAAAGTGTATTCACAATTACTGATCTGCTTCTACTTTGTGTTCTTCTTTTGTAAATACAAATTTTCCATTTTTGTCTTCCGTTAAATTTCAGTTTTAGGTAAATCATTTTCGTCTTAAATTTATCTTCCTCTTTCTTTTAAACATTCTTTAAAATGTGTCCATGTCTCTTGCTCACAGTTGTTAATTCATGCATTTAACTAATGGAACTCTAGAAAGAACTAGATCATAATTGGAGTAAAAATATTAAAAATGGGCTCACCTATACACTAGAGTAAGCAAAATAATGCATGCCGTTGCATATCATAAAGGAATATGGTGATAGGTCACCTCTTCTGCAGCTGTTGAAGGTAAGTGGGCACAGACATAACAGTCCTTCGCATCTAATGCTTGTGTATATCCTTGCACTAATCTACAATAAATATTAGTAGAATGTTCTTGTTAGTAACTCACAAATTATGCCTTTACCTTTGTCTCATCTACTCTAAATATGTATTTTGTAGTCTCTGGTGTAGGTACATACTTCTTTGCCTCTGGTGTCAAATAAAACCCTATTCATGTTATTATAATCTCTAATTTTGTTACTAAAAATGTCATACCCATAATAATCTTGAATCTATTTCGATTTAAATAACACATGTTTGTCTGCAATTAGATCATTCACAGAAAACTAAACAGCAGTATTTAAAGGTCAGTTCAGACCAAGCAGGTTTTTCTTGTAATTAGTTTCTTTTTAACCAGTCTTTCCTAATGCAATTAGTTCTTAAATTTTTTTTTCAGCAATCTTTGTTTAGTCGTCCTTCAGCTTCTTCTGAAGTCTTCTTCTAAATGTTATTCCAACACTTATTTAGCAGTCTTGGGCCTAGGTAATCTTTAAAATATAAAAATGTATTTTAGTCTTTTGCACTTTCTCAGTTAATAAAGTTTTTCAAACGCTTCAATTACTTCTTCTTCTAAAATTGTTTCACAAATTGATGTCATGGCAGCTCAAACAGTTTTGATCTGACAGGCAGCAAATAATTCACTGGCTCATTAGAACTTGATTAATGTAATATGTCAATTCAGGTGCAGAATACCTCCTACGGGGCACTCTCTCTCTTTTTGACCTTCTTGGTTTTTGCTGATCTTTTGTGTCACCGAAATCGCTTGACTCTGCGTCTTCTGCATTTGCACCTAGTAAAGATTCTTTTGGTTCTTGTGAGTTTCTTTTAACCTTTACTCAGTCAATATCCTTTGGCGGAACCTTTCTCTTCAGTTTCTTACAGCTGCCTTTTCCATGACTACAGGAGATGGTGCATTAGTGCAAAGATCTCTCACTGGCTCTGCACATGACCATAGTAGAACTTTAGCCGCAGCCCACAAATCATTTGGCACAACAACGTCAAAGAATGTATTAAAGTCAAGCCACACCATTTTGGAAATCTCAACAAATCAGTCAAATTGTGTGTACCACTGAACAGGCTTGTCTCTTATTTTGGAAACTTTTTTTATAAATGCTGCAATGTCTCCTCTACTCCATGGCAGATGAACATATGCCCCTCCTGGTATTTCTCTCAGTGGATAAGCTGAATCTTCTGGGGACCTTTCGGTGGTTTGTTATTTGCTTCATCTGCTTCTGACAGTTACTGTTATTTTTTCTTTTCATTTTTCTTCGCCCGCGTGTTTTCTAATTTACCAAAATCATTACATATACGAGAATATTTTACTAATTGAGTGAAGTGCAATCGTATTCCCTGAACAATGCATTGACTCAATAGCTTCATCATCCAATTGTACCCTGTAACCTTTCAGAAATGGAACACTTTTTGAAATACCAGCATCGTATTTGTTTGTGAATTCTGTCAATTTATAATGAATTACTGCTGCATGTCTTGTAATTTGTTTACACAAACATATCAACTCCTTTTCTTGGTACTGTTTACATGGTCAAGTTTTAAAACTCCTCTTATTATTTCTTCTAATTCTATTTTAAATCTCTAGACATTCAATTGTCTCTCCTTCTCTGTCTGTTGTGTAACGAGAATCTGATTCTCTGTCTTATTACTCTCAGCCATTCCTTCAAATCTAATGGGAAAAATCCCATCCTCAAATAGTGGTGTCTCACTCTGCACCATTGGAGTTGTAAAGATAATCCTACTCCCTTCTCTTAGAGACCGAACTGTTTACCGCAGTGTCCAAGCAATATTCTGTGAGTTTTGTGATGTGCGGACAAACACTGTCACAGGTGATCCTCCATTAGCTCCTCTAACTACTGCTTTTGAAACAACATTTCTCAGAGCAGCCATTGTATGAATTTCTAATGGCTGTGCTGTTACAACCCTAGTAAATGGTGTGGGTACAGTTACAACTGAAGCAGTAACACCTGGAGGCATTACTGTAGGAACCTTCTCAATTTGTGTAGACAGGTTGTACAACAGGTTGCGTCATCTCTATTGGTCTTTCAATTTAAACCATATTTGGGCCAATAGGGGCGGTATCCACTAATACAGTAGATGTCAAAGTATTCTCAGTATTTGTACCAGGGGTCACATAATGTGGTGGATGCGCAGCTAGCAATGCATCCAATATTTCATCCTCTGAATCATTCTCAGAATCTGATTTCTTTACAGCCCCCTCTTCATCTTTTCCCTGTGTCATGTTTTGACTTTTCAGTAGTAATGGCTAGATACAGCTTAACCCCTTCAACCATAGCTTTTCTCCATCTCTTTTGTTCATTCCATTGAGCATCTGCATAATTACGCATTGCTCTTTTAGTTTTACTCTGGTACTTCTCTTTCTCTAGTTTGTGCTGTTTTCTCTCAAATATGTAATGCTTTGTATTGTGTAGGTCTAGGGGGTGGCTACATATCATATATTTTCTTGCTTAGTCTTTCAATCACTCTCAGTTCAAAAGTACCATATCTTGGAAAGATTAAAGGACCTTCCATTTCAGTGATCGTGCACGATTGACAAAGCCACAAGCATGTATTTAATCCCACATTCATTGTCATATAATGTATAGGTGTATCTTCAGGAGGTGGATCTGCACCTTTCCAAAGCAGAATTGTCACATCTCCCCTCACAATACTCTAAAAACCTTTACATTTTGTGTTTTAATTTATTTTTATTCAACAAATGCTAAACACTGCGACTCCACTTTCAAAGTCTTTTGATTTTATTCATTAAACATAAGAATTATTTTCTCCAACCCACAAAAGCTTTAATTCTTGAAGATTCTTTATGCAATCTCAATGTGACACGTATACAACAATTAAACCTATAACAGCACATCACTCTGTGTTGTCATAAACCAATCACAATGCAATAGTACACCAACTAACCAATCACAGCGTGACACACAATGATATATGAACTCACTCCTTGCAGCAGCTCACCCTTCTTTACAATTTTCACTCCTCCACACAATTTTACAACTTTAACCTCTTCGCTGTTAGGCCTATCCCTACCCCCCCCCCCCCGTGCTAAGCCTTTTTTGGGCTGCTTGGGGTAGTTTGTGCTTAGGCCCCCCTAACTTTTTGACCAAATAAGGTACCCACGACAATTTTGTGTCCTTTTCTTCCAACATGAGGATTCTAAAGGTACCCACGGTTTGTGCATTCCCCTGGAGGGAACCCAGAAATTAGCCAAAGTACAGGAATTTTTCATTTTTTTTTAAATGGGAAGAAAGTGCTGCAAATTAAAGTGTCTGTTTTTTCCCCTGTAAATGGTATCAACTTCGAGATTGTGTGGCTGAAATCACAATTTTCCCAGCTTATAGGAACTGACATACTTTTGTCAGAAAACCAACATTTTTTACACAGTGTTGGCATTTTAATCGGACATAGCCTGTTTTTGCTAATTTTTGTACTTTCAACCTTCTTCCAGTTAATGTTAGAAATGGGTATGAAACCAATAATGAATCATGGAAAGCTATGGATTTTAGAAAAGTAGACAAAATTCAGCAAGGGGTCATTTGTGTAGATCCTTCAAGGTTTCTTTATAGAAACTAACAGTTGAATATAGGAAAAATTAAAAATGAGTTGAAAAAAACAGCCATTTGTGCCAACGTTTTCACCTGTAACTTCTTCTAATTATGACAGATGTTCAAAAGCAATATACCGTTACACCTGCTGGACCTTTATGGTTGTGGGATATATAGGACTTGTTGGTTCACCAAGAACCTGACGACCCAGTGCCAATAACTGATCAGCGTCTTCAATGTTTTTTTATTATGTACCGGGTATAAAGCAATTAATTTGAGAAAATATATACAGTGAAAAAATCGGGATGAAAGACACCTATGTAGTTCTGAAATTGGAACAAAATATAGAGTTTAGAAACAGTAGCTATTTGCACATTTCCAAAATTGTGAGTACCCATACTAGCATGAGAATTATAGGACATTTTTCAAAGTTACTTCTTTTTTACACATTGTCTTTCATTTGGAAGGCAGAAATGCATCAAAATTCAATAGGTAATAATAGTTGCTCTACAATTCTGTGTTACCCTGAGTCTCCCAACAAAAATGGTACCTCACTTGTGTGGGTAGGCCTAGTTCCCGTGACAGGAAATGGCTCAAAAAGCAATGTGGACACACTTTATTTTTACAGTGAAAACTGACCCTTTTTTTGCAAAGTGCCTAGCTGCAGATTTAGAACCCTAGCTCTGCAGTCACCTAGGAAAACCTAGCAAAGCTAGCAAAACTATACATTTTTTAAACTAGACACCCAGGGGAATCCAGGATGGGGTGACTTGACTGGCTCTCACCAGGTTCTGTTAGCCAAAATCCCTTGCAAACTTCAAACTTTGTGTAAAAACAACCACACTTTCCTCAGATTTCTGTGGTGGGAAGTTCTGGAATCTGCGTGGATTCACAAAATTCCACCAACCCTGCATTCCCCAAAGTCTTCGGCAAAAAATGATACCTCACTTGTGTGGGAAGGCCTAGTAGCGGTGACAGAAAACGGCCCAAAAGGAAACATGGACACACCACATTTTCACAGTGAAAACTGACCCATTTTTGCAAAGTGCCTAGCTGTAAATTTTGAACCCTAGCTCTGCCGAAACCTAGGGAAACCTAGAAAAACTATACATTTTTGAAAACTAGACACACAGGGAAATCCAGGATGGGGTGACTTGTCTAGTTCCCACCAGGTTCTGTTACCCAGAATTCCTTGCAAACCTCAAACTTTGTCGAAAAAGCAAATTTTACCTGTATTGCGGTGGTGGAAAGTTCTGGAATCTGCGTAGAACCACAAAATTCCACCCATTCCGCATTCCCAAAAGTCTTTCGAGAAAAATTATTCCTCACTTGTGTGGGTAGGCCCAGTAGCCGTGGCAGGAAACGGCTCAAAATCAAAAGTGGACACACCACATTTTCACAGTGAAAACTGACCCTTTTTTTGCAAAGTACCTAGCTGTAGATTTTGAACCATAGCTCTGCGGGCACCTAGGGAAACCTAGCAAACCTATCCATTTTTAAAAACTAGACACCCAGGGGAATCCAGGATGGGGTGACTTGTCTAGCTCTCACCAGGTTCTGTTACCCAGAATCCCTTGCAAACCTTAAACTTGGTCAAAAAGAGCACATTTTACCCACATTTCTGTGGTGGAAAGTTCTAGAATCTGTGTGGATCCACAAAGTCCCACCTACCCCGCATTCCTCAAGGTCTTCCGAGAAAAATAATACCTCACTTCTGTGGGTAGGCCTAGTGCCCGTGAAAGGAAATGGCCCAAAACACAACATGGACACACCATATTTTCACAGAGAAAACTGATCCTTTTTTTGCAATGTGTCTACCTGTAGATTTTGAACCCTAGCTCTGCCGGCACCTAGGAAAACCTAGCAAACCTATGCATTTTTTAAAAGTAGACACCCAAGGGAATCCATGATGGGGTGACTTGTCTGGCACTCAACAGGATCTGTTACCCAGAATCCCTTGCAAACCTCAAACTTTGTTAAAAAAAACACATTTTCCTCACTTTTCTGTGGTGGAAAGTTCTGGAATCATCGTAGATCCACATACCTCGATGGACTCCCTAGGGTGTCTAGTTTTCATAAATGTGTGGGTTTGGTAGGTTTCCCAAGATGGCCACTGAGCCCGGGGCCAAAAACCCAGGTGACTCACTTGCAAAACTAGATTGTTTTGTTATAGATTATTTTGATGTCTCCTCAATACGTTTTGTGTCCTTGCTTGTCGCGGATACTTGACCCACCCACATGAGTGAGGGACGATTTTTATTGGGAGACCTGGGGGAACACTGGGTGGTAGGAAATTTGTACATCAGGCAGATTCCAGAACTTTCCCACACAGAAATTAGAGAAAAATTTGATTGCATCATCAAAAGTTGAGGTTTGTAGGGGAATCTGCGTAGGGAATCTTATGGGGATCTATACCTCCTTGGACTCCCCTGGGTCTCTAGTTTTCAGAAATGTGTGGGTTTGGTAGGTTTCTCTAGATAGCTGCCGACCCCGGGACCAAAAATGCAGATGCCCCCTATGTTTTCGAAAATGACCTGGTTTTGCAAGGGGGGTCACATGAGTTTTTGGAAGGGGGCATTTCTGAAAACTAGAGTCCAGAAAGGTATGGCTTGGTGGATCCCCCAACATTTCCCTACCCAGAATCCCCTGCAAATATCAAATTTTGATGAACAAATCATATTTTTCTCAATTTCTGTGTGGAAAAGTTGTAGGATCACCGGGCTGACACAAATTTCCTACCACCCAGAGTTCCCCCAGGTCTCCTGATAAAAATGGTACCGCACCTTTGTGGGTGGGTCAGGTACCCGCAACAGGCAAGGTCCCAAAACGTATTGTGGAGAAATCAAAATTACCTATCACAAAACGATCTGCTTTTGTAAGGGGGGGGTCACATGAGTTTTTGGTCCCAGGCTTGGCGGCCATCTAGGGAAACCTACCAAACCCACACATTTCTGAAAACTAGAGACCCTGGGGAGTTCAGGTAGGTATGGCTTGCATGGATCCCCAACATTTCCCTACCCAGAATCCCCAACAAACCTCAAATTTTGGTTAAAAAATCTAATTTTTCTAAAATTTCCATGTGGGAAAGTTGTAGGATCACTAGGCTGACACAAATTTCCTACCACCCAGCGTTACCCCGGAGTCAAATTAGCTCCTCTTGAAGTAGAAATGATTCATGATCACCAGGCATAAATAGATAGTAATGAAGCATTTTTCCAATGAGTAGTAGTTAATTCTAAAGCAGCAGATATTAGAAAGTCTAGAAGTTTATTTGTGGACAGTAGATCTGGTTTGAACACGGTCTGAACGTTGCTAAACAGGTGAGGCTCTGGATGGGTGCCTTTACAAGCTTCACTTTGATTATTTCTCACCTTCTTGTATGCTTGTTTGATGGTGATACGCCCCCGGGGACAAATATTTGGGCATGCACTAATCGACTATTATTAATTTTTTATGATTTTCTTGCAGGTCGAAAATCCAGACACCCTTAGGTCATCTGACCCCTAGGTACCTTTGCGACCAGTTAAAAAAGTATTTGGCGGTAACAGTGAATACCACGCAATTGCGGTCCTGATGAAAACCCACGGATCCCTCCTGGACCACTGAGGCATGAAACATGTTGACCCAGATCCCACACACATGAGTAGATTGTTTTTCTCCATTACGAGAAATCCACAATCTACACACACCATTTTTAATCATACCTTGGAGACCTTGGATTAAAATATAAAATTGAGGGATCCCACAGGTAGTTTTAATTCACTACAAAAAACCCACCCTTCCCCATATACCTGCACTTACCATCATGGCTTATTATAAAAACATCTCTGCCAAAATTGCCCCATGCAGGAGACTACGAGGAGCAGAGCCCAATGATGAAGCAAGACACCCCCACGGGTGTGTGAGGGCATCACTACCTAATAAGGAAGTGCTTATGAAGCCTTCCGTACGCTTATCCAACCTGCGATTTAACATCATAGGAACAGCTACTATATAGGATTGATATAAGTTTTTGTAGCCACATCATTGACATTAAGACCTTCAATTTCAAATGAGTTTCTAATGCCATAATTAACAGTTCAATAGCAAACAGGAAAAGGAAAGGCGATAAGGGTTAACCTTGCCTGGTACCTCTAAAAAGAAAACAATTCCTAGAAATATGGCCATTAATAAAATGCTGATATCATGCGAATAAATGAACTGCCAAAATTAAATGAGGACAAGGTACGAAATAGATGCTGCCAACGAACTTTATTAAAAGCTTTTTCAGCATCTAATGCAAGGACCCTTGAGGGTATAGGTAAGGATGGACCAGATTCAATTTCATGGAATAATAGTCTTGTGTTGTTCACAGAATGTCTATATTTCATGAAAAAAGACTGATCAATATGAATAAGATTGTTAAGTACAGAGGCCAACCTGGTTGCAAGCATTTTAGCACACAGTTTACAATATTGATAAATTAAAGATATAGGGTAAAAATTTGAGACAATAGTAGGATCTTAATTAAGTTTTGAGAAAACTATAATCAAAGCTTTATTGAAGGGTCCCGAAATTGATCATGACATACTAAAGTTAGTAAATATCTTAAGTAGATGAGGTGGAAGGTGAAGAGAAAATTCTTTATAAATTTAGCAGGAATACCATTGGGACCAGGGGATTTACACAATGTAAGGGATTTAATGGCTGAGGATATTGATAAATCTAATTCTTCTTTACTGATTGAGAAATTTTAGATAAGCCACACATCTCTAAAAAATAATCGATATGAGGAGTATTAGAAGATGAAGGATTACTATATAAAACTGAATAATAATTCAAAAATTAATTGACAATATCCTTGTGAGAAAATGCAATCTTACCATTTGGACCATGAATTGCATTAATTTGAATTGTATATTTTTGGATGCGAAGATAATCCTTCCAGACCTGTTAGCAGTGAAAGAAAATTTAGCCTTAGTATTAGAAATTTGTATGCCTTCCCTCTTACTTAAGAAGTTTTATTCAAGAAATTGTACAGATCGAAACTTCTCATGCCAAGAAAATTGTCCAAGGTGGCACTGAAGAACAGGTAAATTTTTTACAACTAGTTAAAAAATGGTCTGTGTCGGGGCAGGAGCTAAAAGAGCAGATTGCAGAAAGTATGCTAAGAATAAGGCCTGGTTTTCCGTTTAAACCGATTTTTACATATAAATACAGACAGAAAAATATTTTTCTTCCGTTTGTATTTCTAAATAGAAGCGGAAAAATACAACCAAATCGGATTCTTGGATTCTGAGAACTGTTCGGCAATCTGTGCTCCAGCCCAGGGTTGGCTGCCATGCCCCTCTTCCTGATTGCGTTGTATACCTGCCCACATTAACACCTGCTGGACCATTAATCTCTGGTAGGCCCCTAGTTAACATTAAATGGTCTTTTAAAGACCTGTGAAGTACTCGGGTGCAGCCGTGATAAGCTCATATGTGTGTGTATGCCCGGGAAGCTGTCTCAGCCCGGACTGACACACGACAGGGGGGGGAAGAGGGAGGTGAGCCCTTTGAGCCCAATGGGCATTACAAGCATGTCTCTTTCAGTACTTCACCCAAATGAGAGGCAGCCAGGTGTGTGCACACTGCAAGAGCTAGTGATTCACACCTGGCCTTGCACACACACTCAGGGTGTTGCTGCCGTGTATTTTACTGAGAGTACACACGTGTGCCCCCACGTGCAGGTGCACGTCTTGCAGCACCTCATCCAAAAATGAGGTGCTCAGATCTGTGCCCGGCAGCCTTGAAGAGGAACGTCCATTTCACTAGGGCATTCATTTGCGCACCTTGAGGCAAAGCCTGTGCCCTACGATCATGGCTAGTGGCTTCAGGGGCAATCTGCTGCTACCCACCTAGTAACACCCCGGGCAGCAGCACCGTCTCTGGAGGCGCAGTGCTGACAGGCACGCGTGCTTGCTGCCAGCATTGCACACTTTCACTGATGCCAGTAGTGAGTAGTGGTGCACACAATTAAGTGTTCTCTCCTAATTCAGGATTTAAATGACATTAAAGTTACGTCAATGTGCCCATTTGGTTTATGGTTGCAGAGGTCGACGCTGCTGATATGAGGGGCCCCCTCTGCTTGGCTCAAGAGGCCCTTGCACTAGTGACAGGCCCCTCACCTTGAGAATGTTCAGCCTTCGTTTTCTGACCGCAGAGACAACCGACGGTGTCAAACGTGAAGGTTATGAATTGAAAGTGCCTTTCAGTACATCTAATCCAGGCCAAAGTGGAAACACATGTTGTGTTAGTGCTCTGTGTCCCAGAGTGCAGGTGCTTTCCACACTTGTGTGCCAGTAACAAAGGAATTTGGAGGAAAAACTGCTGTCAGGTCGTGTCCTCTGGAGGTCAATAAAAGTGCACTGGGGCACTCGTCTAAATTCTAAATGTGTTTACATTTAATAATCATGGCTAGTGACAGTGTATTCAATATTGTAACACAGCAGAAGCTCACTAATACTGCAAGTAATCTCTGTGACAAAGTTTTCAGATGACTGTATTGTGTTTACTTAATTTGGCGCATATATACATATAGCTAAACCTGTAACAACCGTGTGCACTGTCTATTTAAAGAAATGTGGAAAAATACTAGCTGCAACATCTTTTTTGTTTGCAACAAAAATAAATACTGATCTATACAGATAAAATGACAGAAAAATAAATATGGATAAATACAGACAGAAATGTTCAAAAAATAAATACCATAAAACCGGGAGCCCTAGCTAAGAATAAAGCTCTGCAATACGAATACGGTGACAGGGTAGGTCAAGTTTTAGCTTATCAAATCTCGGCTAGGCAGTCTAAATGCATGATACAAAGTATCAAAGGCATGGACTGTAATTCTCTTATGAACCGTGACTCCATTATAGAGCAGTTCTCTTTGTTCTGCCAATATTTATACATTCAGCCTTAAGTAGACTGCCAGGCGGAGATCACAACAAACATACAGAAGTGTCGGTTGCTCCACTTAAGGGAAGATCAGGCAAGCAAGCTAAAAGTTCAGTTTTCTATGGGAGAGGTGGAGGTGGCCTTGGCTGCTCTACCTTTAGGCAAGGGTGGTAGGGGACGCTGTTCTTCCCTTATAGTTTTAGGTTTTTAAGGATATACGAGCTAGGGAATTCTTAAAGCTTGCACAACAATTTCATGATGGTGAGCAAATCCCTGACTCATGGAATGTAACCAGCATAATGTTATTTTTGAAGAAAGACAAGCTATCAGAGGACTTGGGGTGATACCGATCTATCTCCTTGATCAACTCGGATGATAAGTGGTTTGCTAAAGTCTTAGCATTGATACTTGCCCCTTTCATTCAGTGGCTAGTCTCTGAACAACAGCATGGATTCGTACCACGATGAGACACTACTAGTCACACTAATAGAGCAGTTGCTGCGTTTGATGTTGCAAGGAAACCAATATGTTAGGATAGGCATGATCTTATTAGATGCAGAGAAGGCCTTTGATCGCAAGTCCTGACACTGTATGTGGGCTATGCTGTGTGCTTTCGGTGTCAATGAAAAATACATACAAAACTACTACAGGCATTATACCCAACGTACTAGGGTGATATACTCAGGGAGCTATTCAAGTATTTTTCAGATATATCGCCAAACTCAACAGGGATGCCTGTTGTCTTACCTTTTATGTGCTTTGTATATCAAGCCATATTTAAGATCGCTGTTTGGGGACCCTGGCATCCAGCCATTGAGGTTCGGTGGTCATGAACTCAAAATTACTGCGTACGCAGATGATGTGGCTGTTTTTCCTTCAAATCCGTTATCAGCTCTGAGACAAGTTGTTTAGGAGGCCGCTGATTTTGGCATGTTTTTAGGGGATAAGTTCAACATTTCTAAAACATAGGTCCTTTTGAGCTTTCGGACAGATGTCCCAGTGGTAGGGGCAATCGCCACTGCAGTAAAAATCAATGTCATACTGTGCTCAGGGGTGGGGGAAATAATCTAAATTGAACTATGAGCCCCTGCTAATGTAGGTTAATGTCAAAATGAAGACATGGAATAAACTACCAAATTACTATAATTTGACGATGCATTATAGTTAAAATTAACATCCTTCAGAAAAGTCTTTCTCTTTTTCAGGCCATCCCTTTATTTGTACCAGGTTCGTTTTTAAGACACCTGGAAGGAGCCATTGGAAGTTTTATATGGGGCTACTGGCGAGCGAGATGAGCAATCCGAATTATGAAGCTCCCATCTAAGCAAGGGGGGCTTCAACTCACTGATTTTAAGCTTTATTATTGGCTGCGTTTGTTGGGCACCTACGCAGTCTATTACTCCCGGGTGACACAAATCAAGTAGATTTCTGCCATCTGTAGGAGAGTAGGATCTGCCTCTTATGGTTACCCACACTTTTTTTGATGCTGTAACACTGTTTTCGACTTTAGTCTAGCTGGGGCCCTGCAACTCAGGACCCCAGCCTAGCTGCTTCATTTCTAAATTGATTCCATGTACTTTAGGCACACTCCAGATTGGATTCTGGGGTACCCTTGTGAGTCCCTAGTATATGGTATACTATGTACCCAGGGCATAGATACCCCAGAGGCCTACCAGGGGCTGAAGTATGTATTATGCCACCCCTGGGAAGCACTCCAAAATGACACCCCAGGTCTGCTACTGCAGCTTGGGTAAGGTGTTGCATGCACCCCTTACAGAGATATAGGTTCACTATATCTCACCTATCACTGCACATAGAAACCTATCAGTCACCCCTATGGCAGGCCTTATCGATCCTGAAGGCAGGGTGCTTGGTTATATGTGAGAGGGTGCCCAGGCATGAGCTGAGCCCCTCTGCAGCCTTCGGAATCTATCGTCCGGGGTTGTCAGTGGTGCAGCCTGACCATATACTCTTAAGTGCATTATAACCCAACAGTAAATGCTAAATTTGGACTGGCTGCACGGAAACATGTTGTGTTTGGTGTCAAACACCTTGGAATCAAACCCCCCCACCAGTAACTGGTGTGGGATTATGGTCCCACCCTTCTAGAGGGAGAGACATGACAGCACCGGTATACCTGGTACCAACTTAACAGAGCCCTGGCATCACAAAATGGATGCAGCAGCCACAGACACGGGTCTGCCCTCCTGCTGCTGACCGAAACTCCGGCAGCGGAGGCCTGGACAATAGGTTTCCTGTCACAGGGAAGTGTAACCACCTCCCAAACATGCTGATGTGTATTGGAGCTGGGTGGGAGCACTCTCAGAGTGCTTCGAAGTCCTGCACTGGGGGCATATTTGGTGTCCCTGTGCATTGTCCCGCTCAAACCGGTTTTGCTCTGGCGCGAAACTGGACAAAGGAAATGGGTGTAGCCACCCCTCTTTCCAAACCCTTCCATAGGTGGGTCCCCTGAGTTAGTCCAACCCCCTTCCTAGGTATAAGTAAGGAACCCCGGGCAACAGGAATTTAGATATCCCTGGACTAAACTCTACAACTGAATCCGGGAACTTCAACACTCTACTGAAGACTAGAGGACTGAAGAAATCTCCCTTGGGGTCAAGGAGTAACTCCCCTGCTTGGTAGGCACCAACAAAGTAATTGCCGGTCTGCATCTCCGAAGCTCTCGCCGGACTCCAAAGTATCTGCAGCCCAGGATTTCCAGACTTCTCAGAGGCAAAGCTGAGACCCGCAGCACTTGTGAGTAATGTGGAACTGGAACTCCTGGCCACCGTGCACATTTACAACTGTATTGACTTCCCGGCATCTCTTGAAGTCGTGCTTTGGGTTACTTGTAGCCCACGCCCCGAGCACTATCTGCTCCAAGGATTGTGGGCTTACACTCCAGAAGTGTTCCGTGAGCCCACTTCTTGAATTTCAGCGTGAGGCTCCTTCGCGATACCTGGTCCGTCGACTGGTGGGTCCCTGTGAAGGCAACTTTGATATTCCTTGGGCTTCCTTGGTTGCTCCAGATGTGCCCTGACTCCTCACCACATGGTGAGTACCCCAGACCTTGCTGGTCTGCACCGAAGCATCTTTCTCCTTTCTGCATGGGTTGCTGTTGACAAGGCTTGTTGTGTCCAATCCGGGCACCGATGCTGCAGCACTCAACATCCTTCATGGGACAGCTCAAATCCAGCTCCTGGTTGTCCCCGACGCCTCCTGGTCCTCATGGCTGAAGAGTCAAGCTTCACCTTCTTCACCTGAAACACCCGACATAGGTGGGCATTCGCCTATTGTGCCCCTGGTCACAGGCTAGTGACCCAGACTCTGTCCCCTCTGCTTTCAGGTTCTTCTCATCTTCTGGATCTCTTCGAACACTTCGCATCTTCCCGGCAGCAGCACTTCTTCGCCAGCTCCCATTGAAAACGACAACGTGACCCGACACCATTTGACACCTATGCACCCGGCTTCCCTGGGTGAGGTAACTTGAGTACTCCGGTGGTCCTGTGGGTATTGACCCTAGAACTTCCTAAGTCCAAAAGGGTTTGGTCCTAGCTCATCTCTAAGTGTTCCTAATCTTTAAAAACCTAACTGCGACTTTCCCTATAGTAGCTAACGGGAGCTCGCGGCTGTGTTCTCACACTGCACACGGCCCCGTGGGTCCCCTGTGTCACTACCTTGGGTGGTTCCTTGGGGTCCCAGTGATTCTACAGGCTCTAGGCCTTGTGTCTAGTTAAGTCATGGTTCTTATACCACTATTTTAGTATATGGTTTGGCCCGCCCCTAGGGCCTGACGTGTATTTGTGCTATTTTACTGTACTATTTGAAGTGTAATTTATGTGTTTCGACCTCAAGCCTCATAAAGAGACTAGTAGGGTGTGTTTAGAAATAAATACATATATTTTATATATATTTACCTGGTGTGGTTGCTTTTCATTTAGCCATTCAAGAGATTATTGACTGGTAAAACAAGCTGCTTTACATTCCTTGAAGACTTAGCCTTATGGCTGCTCTCCATAGGTACCACTAGGATAGCTTTGAATAAAGGTTTGTCTTTAACCTATCATCAATAAGGGGCTGTTTGGACTGGTGCAAGGTGCCCACTATAATTAGTGGACAGCACATACCAGGCCAACTTCTCACACCATTAACCAGAGCTGGGGGACCCAAACTATTACAAAAGGGTTCACTTTAAATTTGTGAAGGATACCATTCGCATTTGGCAGGAAATGTGCAACAAATATTCAATTTATTTTTTAAATAAATAAATGCCGTTGTGGGATAATCCTGTTTTTTTTTAGTGTTTCAAGATCTAAATGTGAAGGCCTGGGCTCGATACGGGGTTCAGACCATCGGGCAGGAACATGATTTAAATGGATATTGCTCATTTTCTGGATTACAGGCCAGCTATGGGCTCCTGCATCACTTTTTCTTTAAATATTTACAAATGACAGATTATTTCTTGACACTCTGTAATCACCCGATGGATCCTGAAGGTGCAGAGCTAATTTTGTGTCCTTCTAAAGCAGGTAGGAAACCAATGATAAGCTCAGTATATCAGGTTGTTTGTCTGCATGTAACTGATGACAACGTGCTACTGGCTTCAGATGTTCATGTCTCAGAGATACAGAGGGCACTGGAAATTTTGGACAGAGAAGTCAACTTGAAACTGCAACAATTCAGACCATCTGTCTTTTATTTTATATGCTAGAAATAATCTCTAAATGGGATGCCAATGCTTCTGGGGATAAAACTAGGTGCCCAAAATGTAGGCAGCATTCGGGAGACATGGTACATATGTTTGCGGCATGCCCTGCAGCATTTTCAGATTGAGGTAACTAAGTTAATGTTTTATTGCCTCAACCTTCATGTGTCATTATCCCCTAAAGAGTTTTGATGGGTGTTAAATCTGAATGTGATGGTGGTATCAAGTGTCTATTGTCAATAATGATAGTGTGTGCCCTGTTAAGTGTGGCATGGGTATCGAAACATAATCACACATTTACACTGTGCCAACTGGCACTGGCAATATTCACAGGGGATTAGATAAAAGACAGGGCCAATCGGGCCACTGTCAAAACCATCACAATGCGGGTAGTAAATATAAAACACAACCAGTAACTACTGGTACCGTTATGACCTAAGCATTATCACATTTCATTAGACCCCATCCTAAGATATCATAATATGACATTAGGCATAAACACATTAGGCCCAAACCTCCTTAGCATAAATACATTACGCATTAGGCCTCACCAGCATCTACACATTATGCAATAACCTCATAAGCATAAAAAATTATGCATCACATTAGGGCCTTGCGCCCTACCAACATAGAACTGACCCCAGGCTAACTGGCCTTTCGCTGGGGCTCAAAATCCCCACGTTGCAGCCCAGTGCTGCAAATTAAAAATAGAAGTGCTCCACGAGGCGCTAGGTCCTTGGACGTCATTTAGAGGTTAAGTGGATAAAGCTGGGCCCAGGCAGGCCAGCACACAGGGCCCTCCAGCAGGGAGGCAGTCCTTCGTGGCGGTTCCTCCTGAGGCGCAGCAGCAGCAAGCCTCCCAAGCACAGGAACAACACACCATTTCATGGGGTCACAGCCCCTATATTTATATTCCATCTTTGCTTTGCCTGCCCTGGCAAAGGGCTTGGGGGAACCAGCCAAAATCTGGTTCAGGGAGGAATTGGAGCACTTTGTTTACAAGGATCCTCTTCCCCTTTGTCAGGTAGGGGCAAGTCATCAGACACACCACAGGGCGGCGGAGCCAGCATTGTACAGGCTAGGCACAGACCTATTCAGGGACCAGGGACTTCTCCTCCCACTACTCCAAATGCAGATGTCCCATTCAGCCTAGTGCTGACTCACCCTGCCCCTCCTGGAGCCACACACATCTCACCAGCCCCTGCCGCTCAAAAGCCAGACATGCAATTCACATCAGGCAGGCAGGCACATAGCCCACAGAAATGCCAACTTCTAAAAGTGGCATTTCTAAGTTATAATCAATCTGCGCATCCCATTGCGTAGCATTTATAATCACTATTCCAAACATACCAAACTTGACCACGCTGCTCCTCTCATATCAGGAATTACCACTGAAACACTTATCAGGGACTCCCCAATGCATTCCTATGGGAGGGCAGCCCCACAGTAGTGAGAAACCAAAATGGTTGTTTGTCACTACCAGGACATGTCACACACTTAAGGTACATGTCCTATCTTTTACCAACAATGCACCCTACCCATAGGGTTAGCTAGGGCCTACCTTAGGGGTGACTGACATGTAGTAAAAGGGGCATCACAGACATGGCACACACTTTAGGTGCCACCTCACAGCGGCAGTTACACTGTGCACACAGGCCCTGCAATGGCAGAGGCCTGGGATAGGTTTGAAAGGTTACTTTGGTGGGTGGCGCAATCAGCCCTGCAAGCCCACCAGTAACATTTAATTTACTGGCCCTGGGTATATGAGATACCACTTTACAAGGGACTGACAGGTAAATTAAATATGCCAAACAGGTGTAGACCATTCTTACCATAAGTAACACAGAGAGCAAACGCACTTTACACTGGACAGCAGTGCGAAAGTGCCCAGAGTCCTAAAAACCACCAACACCATGTCAGAAACATGTCTAGGAGAAAGGCAAAAAGTTTAGGGATGACCCTGCAAAAAGGACCAAGTCCAACAGTGCTTGTTATTAACAACATGCATATTTTTCCCTTCTATTGTAAGAAAAAGTACTGCAATATAGAGAAGCAAACACAAAATAAGTGATAAAGAAACGGATAAATGAAAGTCACCAGAAAAGCAGGCTGTGCAGTAGCTAAAACCAACTGTGGGCGTGATCTAGTACTGAGTCTTGTCCTTTCCTTAAAGTAGCTCTGCTGTCCTGACAGGAACTTTGGCAGCAGAATGCAAGAGAAACCGAGGAGAGGCACAGAAGGCAGCACAACATGAAAATCACTGGAAGCGCTGCAAAAAAGCTATCCTCATGCAGTGCTGGCAGTAAGCAGATGATATATGCCCATAAATAAAAGTAAAGCTAGCCTTGCAGTAAAAAAATATTGTTGATAATTAGGACATCGGAAGTGAACTAACGGGGTGGCCAGCTTGCTCTGTGCGCTCCCACAAATCCAGGATATTTTTAAAGTTTGCTTATCCTTTTGTGTTACATTAAGGCAAGGCCGGACTGGTAATACCGGACGTCTGGCGTTTACCCGGGCGGCTGGAAGGGTGGGGGCACTTTTGTTACTGGGGGCCAGTTCTGTAGCAGTGCAACAGTTTTAAAAGCACTACTGAGTTCCTTGTATATCCAATTGTTTTCAAGCAATAATTTAAGTTCCAAGATAACTCTGGTGATTACGGACAGATTCGAATTTTGTCTAGGGATAGCTTCTACTCATCTAAGGTAGCACAGAGGGTTAATATGCTTACCTTAAAGAGTGTGTACTATGCAGATCACAGAACAGTATTTTATGTGCATAGCTCAGTGGGTTTCTGCTTTTGTCACAGGCATCCTTTTCTTACTGTGCAGTTGATAAGTTACAATTGTAATCTAGGTTAGAAAGTTATGCTTTTTCCCAGTCTTTCATTATACTTATTTTGCTAAAAAGGGTTTGCTTGGGTAGAAATAAATTCATATTTGTAAAGTCAATCCTAACCACTGTGTTATGTTCTGAATCCTGAGTTTGTGCTTCCCCAGACCAAGCACTCTTAAAAAATGCCTACCAATATGGATGACATGTGAATCCTACACCTTGTAGTCCCCTTTGTTTTATGTAACATTTTCTATAAACTGATTTACACACATTTAATTCATTGTCTCTGTATATGTGTGTGAGATGCTCCAACACCCTACACTTGTATGAGAGGCGCTATAAAACAAATGAAATAGATGTGAGAGGGAGGCTATCCAGAGATGGGAGGCACTGTTGGAAGGTGATAGTGAGTGAATACTTGAAGAGCTCCAATAAAGATTGTGGTATCCTGGTGCATCATTTACTATGCTTTAAAAACGAATACAATTGATTATATAATGAAAAATGTGTTGTAGAATGCACAATTTTAGTCATTTTTTCTCAAATTTTCTTGGAGGGAGAACGCCCTGGCATTACCTGTAGGGGGCAGGCTCGCCCGCTGTGCTTGCTCGCTATCCACTGTATGGTGGCTATTCGGACAAACTTTCCCAGGGTTGCTTTGCGTTCTCAGACCGGCCCAGCATTTAGACATGCATAAACGAGCGCAGTGCACATTTACACAAGAATAAATAGGCACTCCTATTGGAAGCATCGATGCAACGCTTCTGAACTATGCTCTCTGCAAGGCCTAAGATAACTCGGGGAGCTATTAAGTTAGTGTGTGTGCGCTAAATAGTGGGATCTGTTGATAAACGGAGGCCTGGCTCCTCTCCGCACCTGCGAGCAGGCGCTATCCGCTCACGGCATGGCCCAGGGCATTTGCGCTGTGTTGCTAATGTTTCCTATTTAATTTTCACAAGCTGTGAAATATATTGAAAAGAAGACGAGGAGGCTTGAGCATTGCTGTTACAGTCCTCTTTCCCTTAAATATGTTGATGAAAAACAGCTCTCGATCTCAGCAAGGCCTTTCCTCTTGAACTCATTCCAAAAGAACAAACAGCCACTAACAGAATGCGCTATGAATAACAAAACCCCGCTGGAGAGCTAATGAGATTACAAGGTCCGTATTCTGTGTCCGGGGCACCGTGAATGCCCCTGATAAGATATGTATTGGTAAGCATTAGTTACAACCACTCAACAACCCCGAATGTGTACAGACGCTTCTATTACACACCTGAAAGGGCTGCTAAAAGCTTCTGAGCACAGCGATTTACCCAAAGATGTAATCAGAAGGATCATGTAATTGCTAAATGTCAAGTACATAAAGTTAGACACACTGTGTTACGTGACGAAAATCCCGTATTAACTGTAAGAGATAGCTTGTGTCTGGGAATGCTGCGGATTGCAGACTCGGGGTGCCGCAGAAGGGAGGCCGAGCTGCTGGGAAGAATATTGATGAACAAACAGGATCTAGAAACGGAATATTCTGGTCAGTTTACCGGCTTCTCTTACTCGCCATCGGTCCTTGTACAAAACGATACAAACAGTGCTTTACATGGGGAAAATAAGTGCAGGCCCTCATTAAAATAGAGGTGGGGCGAGTGAGTGGGGCTAGGGGCGGGGCTAAGGGTACATTTTGATCATACATAATGACTTCTGTGCCAGTTGCAGCACATATTAAAACACGAGAAATGTGTTTATGTAAAAAACAAAAAAACAGATTACATCATTACACAAAATGAAAGTCATGATGGCACTTTCACCCGAATGGTCGCTGTGCACCTGATTGACAGTGCAGGGTCTGTCAAGAGACCCTGTCCTGTTAATCAAAGCGTTACACAAGCCCTCTCAACCCCCTGCAGTTTGGGGACATTCAAATGGGTGCTGATGGAATCTTCACCAGCAACTCTGCAAAAGGCTACGTCAGCCGACTAATTACAAGCTCCTCCGAAGCAGAGCTGCCTCTGCCCTGCACTGGAGAAAAAACCTAACCTGAGCCTGCCGTGGATCAGGGTACCGGTACTCTCCCTAGCTACAGAGAAGTGATGCACTGACGGCAAAACAATTCGGAAGTGCTGGTACTCAGTACTGGTGAGTACCGGCCCATTTAAAGCACTGGATACAAATGAATTTAAGGGGGACCAGCAAATTGTGGCAGAGGTTAACAAGTATTTGCTACTGCATGTCATGTCATGTCCGACAGAGGGTACGGAGGCAAAGGGAAGAACCCTGTGAACATGCTGTTAGTTTGCTCTTACTACGACCTATCTCACTCGACAACCCTTTCCCTAAACTACCCTAACCATGACCTCAACCTCCGACCTGCTCTCTTCTGGAGTCCACCACAACTGTCAGTATTCCCCTGGATTATTGTCCATGACTCTTTCATTGAATGTCTATCCACTTCACGTCCCTCTCCTATCTGACCAAAGGTATGTGCTGCTCACTTTTCCCTCTTAAACTTTGTGCTTGGCCTCTGCCACTGTTCAGCATGATTACATTGCAGTTGTTTTTCCTCACCTCGCTCTGAGTGATGGGTTTGTCCTACCTCTCTTTTTTCACCCCTGTGTCTGACATAGTTATGTCCCTTGCCACTATATCTACTTCTCTAATGAGTGTCACAGTAAGTCTTCCTGGCACATATCAGTGCTGCTGCTCCATCTCTGCAGGGGTCCTCAGGAGGGATACAGTTGATTCAATGAGACAATAAATACCAACAAGGGAATGGATGGAATGATTGCATGAATCTCAGCTACTGGCAATCACTTTGGCCGCATTCTAGTCCATTGTTTTTCGTACACCGTGTCACTCTAGATGAAGGTCTGCCTTTTACAAATAAGTACTGACAGACGAAACCCTTGCTGAAGGGACCACGACCAACCTCAGACCTACTTTGAGCTCGTCAGTAAGATGTAGCTTGAGTCCTATGGCACTTTGAGCACAGGACCCACACCGAGGCATACCCATCAGACTTATACCTGTTGCACTTAGGGCATCAAATGTAACAACAACAAGGTGATAGATGGAATGCTTGAATTAATCTCAGCAATTGGCAATTGTTCACAGCCGCATTCCAGTCCATATTTTATCCCCCACAATGCCACTCTAAACAAAGTCTTGTCTTCTTCAAATCAGACTGAACCTGCTATGGGAACAGTCTGTCCTGAGCTACCAGGCGAGGCCCTCCACCAGATGGGACAACAAACAAACCTAAACATTTTTCTCCCTACTTTGGGGTTGTGTTTAGAGTGTAGTATGAGTAATGTGGCACAGTGAGCAAAGGATTTGCATCTGGACATACCCGTCACACTGCAACAACAATAAGGTGAATGCAATGTTTGAATTATTCACAGTCAATAGCAATTGCTCTGCTCACATTCCAGTCCATTATTGCTCAACCACAATGCCACTCAAGTTAACTTAAGCAAATCACTACTAACTCTGCTGGTCATTGGAACAGCCTTCATGAACAGCCAGACAAGGCCCCCTCAAGAAGGGACTACAAACAAATCCAGAGTGGTTTCACCCAAATTGAGACTCTTAAGTAGATGTTAGATGAGTGCCATGCACAGTGGGCACAGGATCAACATTAGGGCATGAACTGCAACAACAACAAGGTTAAATGCTTTAATTAATCTCAGCCACTGGCAATCAAGCAGCATTCCAGTCCACCAATTTTCACCCACATGCTACTTTAGACAAAGGCCTACCTTATGCAAAGCAGTACTGATCCCGTTCATCATGGAAAAAGTCAGTCCCGATGTACCAGGTGAGACTCCCTTGAGAGGGTCCATAAGCAAAGCCAAACTGGTTTCTCCCTACTTTTTAAGTTTTAAAGGAAAGTTTATTGAAATTCAATTACAACAGAATAACAATAAAACATAATGTCTAAACACATCTAAAGTGCAAAAAGAAATGTCATAAGCAAGAGGGAGAAATAAAGAGATAGGGGAAGGAGATAGAAGGGAGAGGGAAAGAAAATATCATTTAATAAAGCAAAACATATGTATTAAAAATGTAATCATTGGTATACAAAATTATACAAAAAGTATAAATAGATATACAAAATGTACAGAAACTCCTCTAATAAAGATGCATAAAAATAACCATAAGACAATCGATAAAAATATATACATGAAACCATCAGGAATATTTTCATGGAGGTTTGGGAACTTCTTCTGTACAAGGATTATGTAAAGGTAGGGATCGAGCAGATATGTTTAAGAAATTTGTGATGGGTAACCATAGTAAATCGCGCTTAATAGCAAGTGTAATGGGATAAACGTAGGCTCTGTCTAATTTGTGATGATAACAAATTCCATACCACCAAGCTTGAAAAGAAACATTTGAGGTATCTTTCCAAGATTTAGTGATTTGTTGAAACGCTACGGCTATAAGTAAATCAATAATGGATGTGTTTGTAGTGGAAGAGGACCATATGTCTGAGAGACTGCCTAAGAAAATATGTGAAAAAGTAAGAGGGAAATGGGTGGAAAAAATCTTATTCATCTGATTCCACACATTGGTCCAAAATTTATAAATCACCGGGCATGTAAATAACATATGTTTAAGATCTGCCAGTGAAGCTGAGCAAGACCAGCAAGAGGAGGGAATGGAGGGATCAATTATATGCAGGAGTGATCAAAAGTCTATTATATATAAAAAATAACGTTTGAGTTGTATTTGCTGCTCTAGAGGATTTCCTTATCGTGGTCCAGATTTTTTGCCACATTGAGACAGAAAATGCTTCCTCTAAATCTGATTCCCAATCTTTTTCTATTTTAGATTTATCTCGACTGCTAGAAGTATCCCTTAATTTTTTATAGATTTGGGAAGCGGAGGAAGAAGCAAGTAAATAAGGGAGAGAAAGAGGAGAAGAGTTGGTGTGAATGATGGAATCATAAAGGGCATCATAACTGTTTTGCACAACCGTACTCAATAGATTATATTTGGATTCAAATGATATTGCCAAAGAAAAGCGGGATTGAAGGATAGAGAAGGAAATACAAGTACCTTCATCAAACAATTGGTGAGTCCAATTAATACCGAGATCTTTCCAGTCCTTCCAAAAAAGCATCTTGTTTCTAATTTTAATAAGAGGGTTATACCATATGGGGGATTGCAAAAAACATGAGCGGTCATCTAAACCCTCCAGGAAGAGAGGGGAAAATATTTTCCGAGAGTTTTTAAGAATAGGGAGAGAGAATTTGTTGGGAATATGGGACAGTGATACAAATTCTTCAAAAGTGAAAGGATGAAAGAAGGAAGATTCAATCTCTACCCACAAAGGCTGTGAAGTGATATCAGACACCTGTTCAGATAGTAAGGAAACAGAATGCTTAAGAAAAAATGAGGTATGATAAGAGGCAAAATACGGAAAATTAACTCCACCCAACTGCTTAGGACACTTAAGTTTTGCAAAAGACATCCTAGCTTTCTTATGTTGCCATAAGAATTTGGATAGAGTAGAATATATATTCTTATAACAAGACTTAGGGATATTAACTGGAAGATTAGAAAGATAAAACAAAATTATTGGAACTAACATCATTTTAATAGAGTCCAGTCTACCCCACCAGGATAAAAACAAGGGATGCCAACGAGTTGTAGAGTCTTTTAGCGTTGTTTGTAGATTTTTATTATTTAGTGTTACAGTGTCTTTAATAGAGGACTTGAACCACAAACCTAAGTATTTAATCTTAATCGGACTCCAATGAAAAGAAGAGGCCAAAAAGTCTGCATGAAAACAAAATTTATTCAGAGGGAGAATTTCACATTTATCAACGTTAAGTTTATAACCTGATACTTTCGCAAAATCAGAGACTTCCTATAAAAAGGATGGAATAGAGGATTGTGGATTGGAGATGAATAAAAGAATATCGTCCGCATAGGCAGAACGTTACAAATACTTATCCCCATAAGGGAAGCCGGTAATATCCTTATTCATTCGAATTTTGGTCAAGAAAGGTTCTAATGCCAAAATAAAAAGAAGAGGAGAAAGAGGACATCCTTGTTGGACACCTCTGAAGAGAGGAAACGAGGAAGAAACAAGGCCATTAGCTAAGAGAAAAGATCTAGGAAAAGAATACAGTAAAGAAATATAAGCAAGAAATTTCTGGCCCAAACCAAACCAAACAAGAACTGCAAACATAAATTGCCAATTAACCCTGTCAAATGCCTTTTCGGCGTCTAACGCAACAGCAGCTAAAGAATGCTGGTAAGAATGGGACTTACGAGGCGAGTGTTGTCAGAAAGGTGACGGCCCTTAATGAAACCGCATTGTTCTTTACCAATTACTTTAGGTAAAATTTTGTCGAGACGAAGCGCAAGAATTTTTGCAAATATCTTGTAGTCTAGGTTGATTAAAGAAATAGGTCTATAATTTTTACATAAAGTATGGTCCTTATTATCTTTAGGGAGGAGGCAGATTAAGGCTTCTTGAAAAGAACCTTCAGATTTTTTGGATGATATAAAAAATGAAAATAGCTGGTGTGGTTTGGGAACAAGCAAATTAGAAAAATGTAAATAGAATTCTATCGTGAAGCCATCTGGTCCAGGAGCCTTGCCTTTTTTAAGCACCCGAATGGACTCCAGGATATCTTTAGGGCCTATATCTGCTTCTAATGGTGCAAAATCAGTTTCTGGAAAGGAAGGAGAGGGGATAGAGAATAAATAATGATCAATATCCGTTAACAGAGGAGGAGACTCCGGAGTATAAAGATTTTGATAAAAATTAGTGAATTCTGTCAGAATATCTTCATCCTTATGAAGAGTGATATTAGATGAGGAGACAATAGACTCGATTTTTGTGCGCTCTCTCTTAACTTTAAGATACTTGGCAAGAAGATTGCCTGCCTTATTTTACGCGCTGTAATACTTGGCACTGGATTTAAGTAGGATTAAATTTGCATACTCCGTGGAGAGTTTATTAAAAGAGAGTTTGGCCTTAAGAAGCTTATCTAAGTCAGATTGAGATTTAGTTAAATAATAAGAATGTTCCAATTGTTTAATTTGTGTGTTGATTGACTGTAAGGAATGGGATGCAACACGCCTTTTATGGGAAACAAACGAAATAATGAAATCTCTAGAAGCAGTCTTAAAAGTGTCCCATAACACCTGAGGAGATATCAGAGGAGACTCATTTTTTGTAAAAAATAGGGATGAAAACTCAAGGAAGGCTGGAGTAAATTTGGGATCCATTAGGAGAGAATTATTAAACCTCCAACTTCTAGTACCTTTTATGGGGGGGAGTAAATCTAGGCGCAATGAAACTGGAGCATGATCAGAAATTAAAATAGAGCCTATTTCAGAATGGGTAATGTGTTGGGTCAAGGCTTTAGAAATAAAAATGTAGTCAATCCGGGACTGGGAAGAATGAGCCGGTGAGTAATATGTGTATTCCCGAAGTGTAGGATGGCAGAGTCTCCAGGAATCAACAAGAGAATGTTGGGATATAGTGGATGTGAATTGAGTGTGCATGGGAGAGGGGGAGAAACGGGAATGGGACCTTCGATCTAAAATCGGGTCCATAACCGTGTTGCAATCACCCCCTAAAATGAGATAGTCATCAGAGGAGTGCATCAACGAAGCTAGTATCTGGGGCCAAAATAATTTATCTTGTATAGAGGGGGCATACAAATTAAAAATAGTTAAAGGGATTTTATCAATCAACAAAGATACAGTAACCCACCTACCATCAGAGTAATTGGCTTGATTTATAACTTTGATATTTAACCGCTTATGACAGAGAATAGCAACACCATTACGTTTCCCTGAACCAGGAGACGCAAAAACATGACCTACCCAATTACGGCGTAATTTGGTAACTTCAACCTCTTTTATATGAATTTCTTGTAATAACACAATATCCCCTTTTAAGTTTGCTAAGTGAGATAAAACACGTTGCCGCTTAATGGGAGAACCCAAACCTTTAACATTCCAGGTAAGTATATTCAACGACATCTAAAAATATAACTCATATCAAAAACGTTGTGTGAGAGATAATTAAGTACATGGATAACCAAAAAATAAAAAACATCATATAAAAGTTTGAGAAAATGACAATGTCACTAGAGGAGTATTGATAGGATAAGGTAAGGAAGTATGAAATAAGAAAGAGACTTGGAAAAGAGAGATTGTAAGCAGAAAGATATGAAGTGAAAAAGGTGAGAATTAGAAATAAGTAAGGAAAGAAACACCAGAGACAAACCTGAAATTGGGAAATGAAGAAAATTAGCAAATCAAGAGGAGAAAAAAAAGTGAAAGAAAGGACTAGGACAAAAAACAGAAGAACAACAACAGCAATACGCATAGTATGACTGCGATACAAGAAGAAAGAATAAGGGGAGATAGAAAAAAATGAAAAAGAGCCAATAATAGAATAAAAAATACAAAATATCGCAAATACTTGAGAAGAAAAACAAAGAACAAAAAGACATGGTAGAAAAACCCAATATAATATATCATAAAGACATACCACAGATAAACATTGAGGATGGGGGGGGGGTGAAGTCACATAGGAAAAGGCAGCATACCAAGACGGACAACTCCAGGACTGACGAGGGCACGCGGAACAACGACCTCCAGGGATAACGAAGGAATAAGGAGGAAGGGATTATATAGTGCGTCTACAAAGGAAACAGAAAAGAAAAATTGTTAACCAACAAAGTCATATACTGAACAAAAGAAAAAATGCAAAAATTGAACTTGAAACAGATAATCACAACAAATGCCAACACAAGTAGAGAAATTCTGATCGGGACATGTCCATGGATTCATCCCTACAAGTATTCAAAAAATGCTGGAGAAGTGCAGGATCTTCATAGTTAGTTGTTTTGTTTTGATATGTCACTTTGAACAAACACGGATGAAATAAACCATAACGAGCATTCAAATTACGGAGTGCAGGCCTCATCTTCAAAAATTTCTTCCGGCGATCCGCAGTGGCTTTAGAATAGTCTTGGGCAAAGAACAGATTAGAGCCATTCCAGAGAATCTTTCCTTTTTGTTTGGCAGCTCGAAGGACTTTGAGCAAATCGGTGTACTCCAAGAAATATAAATAACACCTCTAGGCTTCACAGGAGAGGATGCAGCAGAAGAACCCAGGCTGTGACCCAAGCGGTGAGCTCGCTGGATGTTGAGAGGAGGTGATTCAGGAAAACCGAGAAGTTTTGGTAGGAAGGAGCGAAAAAACGACAAGGGGTCAGGACCTTCAAGGCCTTCCAAAAGGCCATAAATGCGTAGGTTATTATGCCTATTTCGGTTTTCCAAATACTCCACCTGCTGTGCCAGATGCAAGATCTCCCTTCGCATATCAGGAACGTGATCTGTGATAGCTTGAATAGATTCGACATGAATCTCAAGAGCATCCATCCTCTTCTCCGTGTTTTACCAGTTATCTTCAAGATGCTGGAGGTGAAAGTTAGTCTCTGTCATATATGGCTTAAAAGAGCGTATTTCCTCCAACAAAAGCTCCATTGAAATTGTAGGTGAAGTAGTTGGAGGAGAAGGAGGGTTTACCTTTGTTCTCTTACCAGAAGATGAAGGAGATGCAGAAGTAGGTTCCTCCATAGAATCCTGTAGCACACTGAAAGGATTAGAATCCTCCATTGATGTATTTTTGGCCTGCTGGGCGTTACCACGGCTAGTGTGAGGCATTGCCATTCAACCCAAGAAATGCGGAAAAGCCACAAAGAAAATGAGGTTAAAATGAACTGGGTAGAAAAAGTAATCCGATGGGGCTGGAGCGTTGAACCATGGGTGTCAATGTCTCAAAACAAAATTTTGACTAAAATGCCACACAACGGCGTCAGGAGGAAGCAAAAGTCAAAGACCCTGAAACAACTGAGGCCATAAATGCTCACCGTTGGTCACATGAGTAGCCGGGTGTGAGGAGAAGCTGCATCGACAAGACGCGGGAAACCGGAGCATTCAAAATGGCGGCCGCGGCTTTCATGTAGCCCCGAGAGGAAGCAGAAAGCAAAAACCAGCCGACTCCGTCATCACCAGAAGCCGTCGATATCCCAGGCGATGCAGGCGAGTGTCCCGAACATGCTCCCACCGCCGAAAGATCCCAAGGTGAGGGAAGGATGCCCTGGGGGAAGCCCAACGCGCTACTCCGTCACGGAGCGCCGACGAGCAGCGGCCATTTTCCTCGGCGTTCAAGCCACGCCCCCTGGTTTCTCCCAACTTTTGAGAAACAAGTTTGTGCTTGTTTGTCAGTCTCCTTGCGTAGAATTTAGCCCTTTCTAGGCGCTTACAGGCACTGACTCTGTATTATGGAATGCATGCCCTGACTATGGCTTAATGGACCGTGTTTTGAGACCTAGTTTTTGTTTATTGGTATGACTATTCTGTTTTGACCCTGTGCAACAACTAGAGGTCTTTATAAGGGGTTTTTTGTCACTTAGTTACACAAAAATCTTCTTCTGAATTCTGACACAAATACACATGCTGGTTACACAGCTTAAAAACTCATCAATACAGGGGCTCCTGTGATTGTTCTGCCTTGGTTTTTAAATGTGTGCTAAAATAACTTTATAAGTCAAGTGTATAATATTATACAAACCAATCCTGGGTGTATGAAATGTTTTACACTTGTATTATATTTTAGAGCGGTGCCTCACAGCCTGAGCGGTTGCCAGGTGAGGCGAGGTATACACCCGCAACAAATCGGGTAAGTGCCTAAACCTTTTTCAGTATGATATGACAGACTTTAAGGTGTCAAGATACATAAAAAGTATTTGCATAAATGATACATTTTATCTATATGCGTGTTTGACCTATTTGTGACGCTACAGAATCCATATTGCATTTTCGGTGAGTCTGTTTTGTTTTGATTCTTCTAGGTAAACTTTCCAGAACCACTATCTGTAAATCATTTTGGACTCACAGAAGGGTTCAGGTTGTATTGTCACCTATTTTTTCTAGTTGTGTTTGCACAATAGCACTAGTTTTTTGCAGTAGCTTTTCTTTGGTCCTGACGAAAGCCTGGATTCAAATATCCACAGGCTGAAACATGTAGACCAGTTTTCCATACGGCTATTTGTTAAAGCTGTTTAAGCACTGTTTTTATTTTTTGGCATCAGGGCAGCGCCTTATTAAATTGATTTTGTGCCCTGTTAGTCAACAGCACCACTTTTTCTTCATCATGTGCACTGCAACCATCATCCCAAACTACAACATAAAGTGCCTCTTTCATTAAGAAATACACTGTTATCTATATCTGGGACATACACGGAACCAATATCTACATATTCCTAGCAGAAGATGGTTCTCTGTTAGTTCTTGGTTCCCAGATGATGAAGCGAGCCACTTTCAGTGGGGGATGGGAATCTTTCTTAATACACAAAAATATATATATATATATATTCACTGAAAAAACCATAGGTTTCACACATGTTATAGTTAGTGGAAATTTTACTGATAAAAAACCAATGAAATTGCCCCGTTATAGTTAGCGCAGGCAACTATAACTCACGCGACCACAATCCTCTGCTGATGCTAATACTGTATTTAGACACTTATTTGCCCATGTCTTCTTCCATACATTTTTAGCTATACATATATTACAAATATTTTTTTTTCATAAAGACACATATGTCATCAGCAGAGGATTGCGGTCGCGTGAGTTATAGTTGCCTGCGCTAACTATAACGGGGCAATTTCATTGGTTTTTTATCAGTAAAATTTCCACTAACTATAACATGTGTGAAACCTATGGTTTTTTCAGTGAATTTGCAAGGTTTTTTAAATGCTAATTCCTAACTATAACGTGTGTGAAACCTATGGTTTTTTCAGTGAATTAGTACGGTTTTTTAAATGCTAAGTTTTTTTCCCTTATAATAAGCCCTGTACATTTGGTGGCCTACGGCCACCAAAAGCACAGGGGGTGGGGTAAGTGTGGATAGTGTTTTTTTCCATTGTAATAAGCCCAGCACATTTGGTGGCCTTCGGCCACCAAAAGCACAGGGGGTGGGGTAAGTGTGAATAGTGTTTTTTTTATTTTTATTTTTTTACCGTACGCTTACCGTAAGCGTACGGTAAGCGTACCCCGTGAAATTGCCGAAAAAAAAATAAAACCGTTTTTGCACTTGGGGGATGTTTGGGGACTCCCTCCACATGACTATGTGGGAGGGAGTTGTCAAAACAGCCCCTTTACATGTTTTTGGGCTTCCGATTTTAAAAATCTCTCTCAGTGCGAGAGACAAAATGGCGGCCGCCGCTTCCTGGTTTCGGCCGATTCGAATGTTTACTAAGATCTAAGAGCCAATCAGAATCGCGCTCGCGCACGCCACCGTACGCTTACCGTAAGCGTACGGTAAGCGTACCGTAAGCTGGCTCAGATATATATATTGATTTAAAGGCTATTTTCTCAGAATCTACTGAACAGATTTACACCAAACCTACAAAAGGCACTTCCTTGACCTAGGGACTACCTCTCTGCCAAATTTTGAGTAATTCTGTTCAGCCATTCGGGCTGTAGCTCGTTCTAAAGGTCCTATGGAAAAATGCATGGGAAAAACGCGTTTTGGGACCCCCCTTTTATCTCAGCCCCCGCTTGACGAATCCCCCCGAGACTTTCAGGGTAGGAGCGGAGCGTAGCGCCCCACCTATTTTGAGAAATTCGCGAGGATTCGTCGACCGGCGCCAAAGTTATTCAAAATAGAATGTTGAGGTTTTCCTATGGAAACGTGGTCCTAACTATAACTACCTACTGGCGACCGCCAGTAGGTAATATATATATATATATATATTCACTGAAAAAACCATAGGTTTCACACATGTTATAGTTAGGAATTAGCATTTAAAAAACCTTGCAAATTCACTGAAAAAACCATAGGTTTCACACATGTTATAGTTAGCGGAAATTTTACTGATAAAAAACCAGTGAAATTCCCCCGTTATAGTTAGTGCAGGCAACTATAACTCACGCGACCGCAATCCTCTGCTGATGCTAATACTGTATTTAGACACTTATTTGCCCATGTCTTCTTCCATACATTTTTAGCTATACATATATTACAAATATTTTTTTTTCATAAAGACACATATGTCATCAGCAGAAGATTGCGGTCGCGTGAGTTATAGTTGCCTGCACTAACTATAACGGGGGAATTTCACTGGTTTTTTATCAGTAAAATTTCCGCTAACTATAACATGTGTGAAACCTATGGTTTTTTCAGTGAATTTGCAAGGTTTTTTAAATGCTAATTCCTAACTATAACGTGTGTGAAACCTATGGTTTTTTCAGTGAATTTGTACGGTTTTTTAAATGCTAAGTTACTTTACACCATTCGTGGCGTGCGCGCCCACTTAACACAGTTCGTTCCGTGCGCGCACGGTGCGCTTCGCGCACTGTGCGCGCACAGTAAGCACGCGGTGCGCTTCGCCCACTTTACGCAGTTAGTGCCGTGCACGCACGGTGGGCACGCGGTGCGCTACGCGCACCGCGTGCCCACGTTACGCTAGATGGGCCATGTACGCACGATGCGCTTCGCGCACCGTGCGCACATGGAGGACATATGATGCACTTCGTTTTGAAAGGTAATATTTTAATTTTTCGTAATTTTTATAAGCCATGCACAAATGGTGCCCTTCGGGCACCATTTGCACACGGGGTGGAGAGAGTGTGGATCATTTTTTCTTTTATTATTTTTGTTTAAAATATTGTGCTTTTTCACACTTCTAATAAGCCCTGTACATTTGGTGGCCTGCGGCCACCGAAAGCACAGGGGGTGAGGAGAGTGTGGATAGTGTTTTTTTTATTACATTTTTTACCGTACGCGTACGGTAAGCGTAATCGGCGAAATTAGCGAAAAAATAAAAATTCAATTTTTGGCCTTGGGGGGTCTTTGGGGACTCCCTCATCATGGCTATGTGTGTGGGAGCTGTCTAAACAGCCCCATTACATGTTTATTGGTTTTATTTAACAACCTAACTCTCAGTGCGAGAGAGAAAATGGCGGCCACCGCTTCCTGGTTTCGGCAGATTCGAATGTTTACTAAGATCTAAGAGCCAATCAGAATCGCGCTCGCGCACGCCACCGTACGCGTACGGTAAGCTTACGGTAAGCGTACCGGAAGCTGGCTCAGATATATATATTGATTTAAAGGCTATTTTCTCAAAATCTACTGAACAGATTTACACCAAACCTACAAAAGGCACTTCCTTGACCTGAGGACTACCTCTCTGCCAAATTTCTAGTAATTCTGTTCAGCCGTTCGGGCTGTAGCCCTGTCTAAAGGTCCTATGGAAAAATGCATGGGAAAAACGCGTTTTGGGACCCCCCTTTTATCTCAGCCCCCGCTTGACGAATCCCCCCGAGACTTTCAGGGTAGGAGCGGAGCGTAGCGCCCCACCTATTTTGAGAAATTCGCGAGGATTCGTCGACCGGCGCCAAAGTTATTCCAAATAGAATGTTGCGGTTTTCCTATGGAAAAGGGGTCCTAACTATAACTACCTACTGGCGACCGCCAGTAGGTAATATATATATATATATATATATATATATATATATATATTTTTTTTTTTATTTTTTTTTTTTTATTTTTTATTTTATATTTGCAAAGGGCTCCATTTACTGGGGGCCCCCGACCCTGCAGGGCGGGCTCTTGGTGACAGGAACGGAGAAGCCTGTAGTTTTAAAGCATCAAAGAATAGAGCCCAACTCCGACTTGCTTGCAAGGAGACATTTATTCGTCAAGTGCTCTGCAGCATCAAAACACTCTTTTTAACTTCCTGACCGGTTTCGGCGACCTCGCCTTGTTCACAGGTGAGTGTAATTTGTAGCCTCCTAGTGGTCATGTGGTCCACGGTAAAATACTGCAGGCCCCAGAATGCACCATAGTGTGAAGATCAATGTCTTAGTGAAAATGTCAATTCAAGTGCAGACAGTATTAAAAATCAATCACGGGCACAGTGCCCCTCGCTGCAAAGCACAAATTAATTTACTTGCAATGCGGTGTCCCAGAGAGAGAAACGTCTCTCTCATCTCCCAGGGAGATGAGAGAGACGTTTCTCTCTCTGGGACACCGCATTGCAAGTAAATTAATTTGTGCTTTGCAGCGAGGGGCAGTCCCAGAGAGAGAAACGTCTCTCTCATCTCCCAGGGAGATGAGAGAGACGTTTCTCTCTCTGGGACACCGCATTGCAAGTAAATTAATTTGTGCTTTGCAGCGAGGGGCACTGTGCCCGTGATTGATTTTTAATGCAATGAAGTGTGGAAAAAACAGGGAAAAAATGAAGATAACACATGTTTCAATATTTAAAGCATGTGTGCATCAGCAGAGAAGGGCACTTTAACTCTGCCCAATAAAAGCTGATTTTTAGAGTGGAAGATAGGGAACAGTGAGGTGAAACTGTGTTTTTATATTCCATTTTTTTAATCATACTTTTTCCTCTTACTTTGCTTTTTATTCTTGACTTAGGCACTGAGACGATGGCGGGGAAAAACATTAGAATACCGCCTGGGTTGAGGTCACAGTTTAGGAGATGGTGGCATTTTGAATCTTATTTTTCTCTTCTCCGAAGTGGATGGTCAGGAGTTACTGACCTCCTGTCCTTCACAGCTCATTCCCTGCCATTGTACACACACTCTGCCATATATTAGCCTGAGGTGAGCAGATGTGCCAAGATCCAGACTCTCCATTCAGAGCAGCTTACACAAGCAGCAATACATACACACTGAAACACACAAACATAAATGAAGATATTTTAGCAAATATACAAACATGCAAAATAATCCCTGCCCTTAGCGATGCTCATGCATACACACACATACACATCACTCACACACATTTCAAAAAGAAAATAACTCCATACCAATATTTTGTTTCGGAAGTTTTTCCGAAGTCTGGGTACATTTTTGTATGGATTTGCAAGTGTTAGACTTCTTATTAGCTGTTGCATTTCAACAGATAACAAAGAATTGGAAAGACCTTAAGCAACTACTTTTTAAAGCATGGTGGTATGTTGTATACCACAATCATAAACTTCATACTACCTACATGCAACCGATCTCGCTAGTTTGAAAACATATGTTCTTATGGATCCCAGTTCCGTCTGCCCAAAAGTAGGATTCCGTACATTCTGTCGCGCCCTGCCAAGTCTTATTCTCTGCCATGTGGACATCTGCACTCACAATGTGCATCAGACAGTCTGATGATGATTTATCCCACACCATGGTAAACAAGAGTTCCAGGCCTACATCCTTCTATTCTCCATGACATCTAAGTAATAGTTCCTCTGTTACCCCACCTTGCATATGTATGATATGAACTACTCTAAGGGTTACTCAGGTACCCGTGAGGCTGGATTATATCAGCCATACCTCAGGGTGTTGCAAAATAGATGAAATAAAGTAAATAATTCATATTTACAATGTACTAACACCCTTACAGCAACGCATGTTGAGATGCCATATGTCCTCAGTCATTACTCTAATAAAGATTAGGAATTGATTAGATCTATCTCAACAACATTTGTAGCACCTATCATAGGAAGAATTGTTGGTTAGCAATAGCTAACCTGCTGACAGGGTCACACAAGTTTTTCCAAGTTGTAAATTTGAAATCACATATAGCTACTGGAACAGGTATGGATCATAAAACATTTTAGTTGCTGATCAGAATGAATGTCAGATTACGCCTAAAGTCTTTCACATTGAACTCATTTTGCAAGCAAGATTAAACATAGGCAGCATGTATGAGCATAGTATGATGTAAAACAACAATGGTATATGTTGCATTTGGACACACACCGTAATTCTGATTACATGAGACTGTAATGTTGACTATTGGTAACGCTGTTTGTGTAATGTGTTCTACCTCGCCAGCCTCATGCTCAAATGTGGACATAGACAAGCATAAAATCTCAAGACAAGCTCAGTCTAGCTCATTCCACTTTGCTGCACCATTTGTTGAAGCATAAGTTACAACATGCCATATTGTGGGTGTAAAACGATAGATCTTTTGGCCATATGTAGATTTAGTGCCCGATTATGGTACATGGGCCATAAGCATCCAGACAGTAGGTGAACAAACATCACCACAGCAGGTAAATATGCATGATTTGTGTGGGCCTGCATACATTGCCCCAATGCGCACATTGAAATATGTCCTTGTCCGTTTTACATTATACCGTGTACACCTCCAGTTATGTTGGTAGACAGACTGTAAATTGGTTACAGGTGATTTATACAACCCCATACACATCACAATGTTACAACTATCACATATCACACACAAATACTACAGAGCTACAACCATGTACTAATGACACGTACTGGTAGCATTGGGATACCTGAAGGTCTCAACTTTGACCCAGGTATATGGTACAGATCCACCCACAAGACAATAATTTGAACATTGCTTTGTGACTATTGCAAATAAACACTGTCTAGATGTCATGAACAGATCTGTGACATTCCAGTGATCTGGTATATTCAACATTTTAGAGACACATATGTATACATTTTCTGTATACATGTGATGCAGCTCGTCACCTTAGATGGCAGAGGTGGCCAGATGTTGACTCTCAGAGATATCTCACATTACATGCCTGAAGCATGCCTCAAGCATGTGATGTTTTGTGTACTGCTAGGCAACATTATCTCAGGCCAGCTTGCACCATGACACAAGGGTGATAACTATTGATCCTAGGCATGGCAAAGTCGAGATGGTATAGAAAAGGACAGATACATGCTGTATGCAACATTGTAAGAACAATATCAGACTATTATTGTCACTAGTTCACTGTTAGTGCTGAGTAGCCACAAAGCATGCTACCTTGAAACATGGCGGTACAAAAGGGGGTGGTGATGGATGGAGCATCAGAACCAATCAAACACTCACACCCAGTCAACAGATCCGGGTTTGATCCATCACCGTTCTTTAGCCTACTCTGCCACCCCAGTTCAGACATGGCCATATGCAAATCAGTCTGACCCTGTGCCTCATGGGAACAGTCCAACCCGAACTGCCAAGCCATGCCTTCCCTGGACCGGAAACAAGCTTCCTAGGACCGGTTTCTGGCATTTCAGCCGTCTTCAGCCAGGCTTGCTTGAATCCAGTGGCAAAGTGAGCAAGGGACTCACGTCTGAGCATACCCTGCCAACCTCTGGCGAACAAAGCGGTACAAAAGGGGGTGGTGATGGACGGAGCATCAGAACCAATCAAACACTCACACCCAGTCAACAGATCCGGGATTGATCCATCACCGTTCTTTAGCCTACTCTGCCACCCCAGTTCAGACATATGAGTTTGAGTTGTTTGTTTGTTGCCATGACGAAGAGGTTCGCCTTGAAATGCGTTGGCTGTTTGAAACTAGGTTGCGAAGCAAGGCAAACCGCAAATTATAGCCCCTGGCTGAACATCGTCGTGAGACCTCTCAATGCTTTAGGGCCTTTGTTGGACATAAATACAAACACGGCTGCCCGGCAGTGGAGAGGAGCTCCATCTCCCGCTGGAAGTACGGCAACACCAGCTGGAAGAGGCTGCCGCTTCGAACTTTCAAAATGGATCAGCACGTTGTTCACATGCAGATTAGTTTGCCTCACGGGTCCACCGCCTACTAAGGTTATAAATATTGAAAATTACAAGCAAATCACCTCATGTACTTTACATTGGATTTTTCACTCGTATCTGGAACTTCAAGTCCCAGGAGGCATTGAAACAAGTGCACCATGCACACGCCCACTGAGGGGCAGAACTCATCGTAATAAATAGGCCTGAACAAGTCATACGAGTTTGAGTTGTTTGTTTGTTGCCCTGACGAAGAGGTTCGCCTTGAAACGCGTTGGCTGTTTGAAACTAGGTGGTGAAGCAAGGCAAACCGCAAATTATAGCCCCTGGCTGAACATCGTCGTGAGACCTCTCAATGCTTTAGGGCCTTTGTTGGACATAAATACAAACACGGCTGCCCGGCCGTGGAGAGGAGCTCCACCTCCCGCTGGAAGTACTGCAACACCAGCTGGAAGAGGCTGCCGCTTCGAACTTTCAAAACGGATCAGCACGTTGTTCACATGCAGATTAGTTTGCCTCACGGGTCCACCGCCTACTAAGGTTATAATTTTTGAAAATTACAAGCAAATCACCTCATGTACTTTACATTGGATTTTTCACTCGTATCTGGAACTTCAAGTCCCAGGAGGCATTGAAACAAGTGCATCATGCACACGCCCACTGAGGGGCAGAACTCATCGTAATCAATAGGCCTGAACAAGTCATACGAGTTTGAGTTGTTTGTTTGTTGCCCTGACGAAGAGGTTCGCCTTGAAACGCGTTGGCTGTTTGAAACTAGGTGGCGAAGCAAGGCAAACCGCAAATTATAGCCCTTGGCTGAACATCGTCGTGAGACCTCTCTATGCTTTAGGGCCTTTGTTGGACACGTGTTACTTTTTTAATAGATAAATAAAAGGCAGCCATTTACAATGCCAATAGCTTGAACTCTCGTAAATGAGAGACCTATTGCATTGCAAATGCGTTAGGTAGAGCTTGTCCTGCCTTTTCCTGCTGGCAAGAGCAGGCAGGACAAAGCTCTTTGAGAAAATAATGCTCAGAGGTTGTAATTAAAGCCTACCGAGCAACAACACAGGTAACAGGGGGTGTCCTTATGGGAGGTTACAAAATGGGAAAAGGTGGTACTAAGAAGGAACTACTAAGTCCATTGACTAATGAAAAGCAAGAGTTTATAATGGACAATGACACAAGCCAATGAAAAAACTGACCATGAAATAGGCAGAGCTTCACGCCCATACCTTAATCCAGCATGGCTTGCAGAGCAGAGCAGAGGATGCGCTGCCCATGCTCGTCCTAAAAACATCATTGGAGCTGGTGAGTGATTCTAATTGAAAGGACTGCTCTAATAATACATATTTTAAGACATAGGGGGATAGTCTCAAGAACGTATGATAACTACCGCACAAGTTGCTTAACCCAACTTCTCACATCGCAGTCTATCGTGGGAAAATAACACCTTGTCAACGTGGTATTCTCAACACTGCGGCACCATGCGATAGGCCTGCGATAACGCGTCAAATGTCCGCAATAAAATAAACGCAATGCCGAAAAAATGCAAAACACCAATGCCCAAAAAGTGGCGATGATGTCAATCGCGACACTAAAACCAGCGAAAACCAGCCACAGGCCTGCAATTCCCACGCGTCATGTGGGAAAATGCACCATAAAAGCCACAGAAATAGAAGGGAGATAAAAAGCAACTGCGTAGCACCATAGATGCACCCGGACCGAGTGCAGAGGCCAACGCAAACCCCACAAGCCCCACAAGCCACCAACAAGGAACAACGGGGTCGGGGAAAGCCAAGGAGAAGAGTGAGAGGAAGACGGGTTGCAGTCCGCAGGAAAAGCAGATCAGCGTCACGGAGGTGACAGAACACTACCATCAACTGACACACAATAAGACCACCGTGAATGCAGTCGGAGTGTCAAGGAGGTCAATGGAGGAGGACAAGAGGCGTTGGCATGATATGAAAAGCCAAATCAAGCACAAACCCGCTGCCAACAGGAAGGCAGCAACGGCAACAGGAGGTGATAGTACTGTGCCACAGGAGGAGCTGGAGGAAACGGAGGCCACAGTTATAATAATAATAATAGCAATCCACATTTGTAAACCGCGAACAATCACCCGTAAGGGTCTCTAGGTGCTGGGGGCCGTAGGGAAGATTAAGCAAGCTATTGCCCAGAGTTACATGGTGCTGGGCTTATCTGCCACCGGCGCTGGGGATCGAACCGTGATCCCCAGATTCCAAAGTCAGTTGCCCTGGCCTCGGCACCACACCGCTTCCTCAGGGTGGAGATGCTGCAAGGAGGTGGGAGTCAGGACACAGCCCGAGAAGGTCTGACACAACATCAACAGGGTGAGTGACGACCAGGGACTGGGGGGACGGAGGGAGATGGGCACAATGGCACAACGATGTGTAGCACACTGCACACCCACAATGACCCTGGAACATGTTCCTCCTCCCCATGGCACACAGCAGCACACACACATAGCAATAACAGCACATCCACATTGACAACAATGTGGCGCAGTTGCAATATCGACACTGCAGAACAAAGGACACAACTGGCTGCGCTCATGCTCTGAAACAGGCGAACCACATCTAAGAGAGCAGGAAATTGTGAGAAGCAAATGTACGTGTACAAATCCACATCCGTCATGTAGTCCAAATGTCCACTGTCCCGCATCAAAATCCAGCACCTCTCAAACAGTCATAATTTACATAGTCATACCGTCTGCATGTAAACAAGGACAATGCGCCAAGATACATGTCAACACGATGACAACATGCATCTCCCCTTCACATTGCAGAGGGACAATCAACACCTCCAGCGGAGCAGACCAGACTACCCATCAGTGATGCTGGAGAGGACCAACCCACCATCGGCACCGACGCACTACAACAGCCCATGGACACCTTAGGCAACCTACCCCCAGGAGCAGGGCAGCCAAGCCACACTGAGGAGACCCCAGTCCCTGCACAGACCACACAGCTGGCTCTCAACACGACACCTAGGCACACATTGCATTCCAATGCCAGGTGTCAGAATGACAAAAGGAGGTGGCCAAACAGGTGCGGGTGGGGCCCAAACTCATGGAACACAAACTAGACCACATGCGTGGTTGTCTAATTCCCCTCAGGGACCACTTACACCACACCAAGGAGACCCACACTGCGACAGAGACACATGAATGTGCACATTTACAGTACCGAACCAAACCCTGAGGCACGCAATTATCATTCACACATCCACATTGGACCGGTATATGATGGCCCAGTACACTCTATTAACGTATTGAGTGGGTGACGACAAATCTACATGTCCAAGGTCTAACACACTGCTTGCGATGACATGTTAGTGTCCGCTGTACACAACACAATGTAATGTTGTTGGGCCCGGGGCCCTCATGCCTACATTATGAACACAAGGACACACATAGATAGTTCATGGAACTGGCTATGGGCACATGCACCCGGCCCCTTTATTGGCAGGGCCACATGTACAGTGACGCCTGTGCTGGATGTGCGTAGGGTGAGTGTAAGCCAGCCCACAAGGAGTTGTTGGTGCTGGAATAAACTTGAACAGTGAACAGCAGTAAAACGGAAACAGAAAACACCAGCATAACAGAGACAACAGCGGAGCATCATAGAGGTAGCCCGAGCAAGTACAGAGGTCACCCAATATGCAAACAGAAGTGTCCGTGAGTTGCAGTGCACTGAGGTTGGGGCACCTGGAGTGCCAAGCAGGGTGTCAGGCAGATGATGGCATCTGAGGAAATATGAATTTTATGATCAGTTATGTCCCCTATCTTAGACCCCAACGGCTCCATGTACATGCTACAAGTACATGTATGTTCCCTCCAGTTCCAGCTATAAAGACGCAAATACATGTGCGTCCAACGTCAACATGTCCTCTTTCAGATCCGCCATGAATGGGTCGAATATTCCATTCCTAAGTATGATTGGCCACCGACTTTATATGGTTCACTTTTCACGTTTTACAGTTCAGGCGAGTAGGCCCTGAATTCTGCCATCAAGCCTTTTCCTGCTTCTGCCTCTGAAATGCTCCAGCCTGGACCTGCATCCGTATCCATGAACTTTATCCTACTCCCTGCGCGGCTAACGGTGCCTGACGCGGCCTGTTGCCTGCCAAAAACTGTATTCAGCCTTCAAGTTATCTGCTCCGCTCCTCATCCAATGCATTCCTGTCTAGTAGTTTAGGTAAACATCCTTCCAGCTACCGAGCAAAGGGCCCGGCCTCGCTGTCTTTATGCAAGTGATTCATAGCCCCTGTTACCATGGAAGATTCCTGCCCCCTCGCATCTCATGTAGACACATAGACGCTTGTACATGCACTAACAGTCAGTATAGAATAGATTCCGTCCGAGAGACCTTTCCTTTTGGATAAAACAGTTCCTTAAACAAAGATATTAGATACGATTTGGGATTAGGTTGACCTGACCCCCCAGACTTCTGTCTCCACATGAAGAGCTAAATGTCAATTCCCCTTCACCCTCTAGTTGCACGTCAATCACACGTCATGCGGCTGCGCGCGCATCTCTGCCAAATATTTCTGCTGACACTGCAGGATTCTCTTATGGATCCACCCACTTGTGACATCATTTTAAATGACGTTTCTAGTATACGCCTATTATTACGCCTATTTTCATTACGTATGTGTATTCTTATCTGTATTATCAGCTGTTACGCCTCCTGCATCTGTCTTAATGCAATGCTTTTCATATATATATCGTTACTTGTCAATAATGTATTGCCTATCCCTTCCTGAACCTTCGTGGTGATGGAATATGATTGCCTGGTCCGAACCATAATTCCTTTGTAAGGAATAAAGTCCTTTTCAGAACCTCTAATACCACGGATTCTGCCTCTTATTTTGACTGAGTTATTCTTACTAGACTTTACCGCATAAAAAATAGTACAGGTAATTTAAATATTTACCACATAAATTGGCGCCTGAATAGGGACACTTTCTCATCTCACGCGCCGGAGGTGCGTTGCAGGCCCGGTCTCCTGCCACAGCTGGACGGACAAAAACGCGTACCCGCAGGATTTCCTGTATCTCCCTCCGGCCAAGCGGGGGTGACTGAGGCTGCGATCAACACCCAGACGAGGCGGTGAGAAGTGCGAAGTATCCCGACTAGAGCCTAGCTGAGAGAGCAAGATCCGAGGTATACAGAGGCCCACCAGGTTCCGAAGTTCCGAGTCGAGTCGAGTCCAGTCCGGTCCAGTTCAGTTCAGTTCCGAGGCCTTCCGTTCCGTGCTACCCGGTGAGTACCGTTGCTGGGGAGGCATTTAGACGTGCACATTAATTTGTGCCGGTCATGACGGGTTTGGGTACACAGATCCGGTCTGCACTGTTTTAGCAGTGTATCTGTACTGTTTAGCAGTATATCTAGTATGTTTTGTATATAATTCAGTATTATCTAGTATTAGTATTATGTCAGTGACTAGTTTTCTTCTAATTATCATTGTTCGTTAAATGTTAAATGTTAAATGTTAAATGTTTTACTGTGTTCAAAAATTGTGGTATGAATGAGTGTTCATTATTGTGTTTATTGTATTAATTGTGTTCAAGTCCAGTTCAAGTAAGAATCAAGTAGCAAGGTTTAAAGATGCCGTTCTTTTCAAAATTAAGATCAAAACTAGAAAAGGAGTACTCGAAGAAGCTGTTCCCATTCCACCTAGGGACACTCCAGGGTACTTTATGTATCATAAACATGGCCTAGATGCCGTATTATATCTTGACTTATGGGTGGACTACACCAAGGATCTAGCAGAAAGTCAGAGGTGGCCTGCAGCTGGGACATGGGATGCAGATTGCATCATGAGAGTAGAAGAAGAATTATGGAAAAAGAAAGCCAGACAGTCACAGAAAGATGCCATTGAACTATGGCGTAAAGAATCGCATAGGCGCACAGAGAAAGCGCTCAGACTGGAAGAGAAAAGTAGGGAGAACTCAAATAAAGCCCGAGAAAACATATTAGTTGAGGAAGGTATCCGAGTAAAAACAGAACAAGTAGACAGACAACGAAACACTCTTATGAATGGTATGTATCCTCTTTTGGCCGAAGGTTTACCTAAGGCCACCCCGGAAATACCGAAAGATTTGCCACCCCCATTACTCCCGATTAAAGCACATCCCAAGACCGCAAAAGATATTTTCCTTTCCTCCTATTTAGACGATGTAGCTCCCGAATATGTTAATGTTCCACCACACACGCCACCTGTCGATGGTGCTCAACCCCGAGATCATCCGCCCTCAACTCCGCAACAACAAACTCCTCCGCACATTCCAACAGGTCCATCTGTTTCCACCGCTTTTCCTGCATCCACAGTTTCTACCTTACATCCCACAAATCCTTTCGTGCCTAGCACCTCAGAAGGTGCGACAGGAGGTGCGACAGCAATTTTTGCCACGCCACCATCACAAAGTAAATCGTCTCTTAGAGATTTAGCAAACCAACGTACACCCCAAATAGCAATGTCCGACATGTTTAAGGAACATCTTGTGGATTGTAGATATGATCCAGTGCCCGGTAAAAATGACAGAATGCTGCTATCATCACTACGTATACGACGAGCTTCACTATATTTAACGACACTACCAGGAATGGTTAATCATCTAGACAATATATATCGCTTTGTCCAAACAGGGCAAGGCCCTGAAAGTATTGACAAAGCCATGGAATACCAGAAAGTGGATATACAGAGACTACTGTTACGCTTCTTCATAAACTGCTTGATCAGAGACAGAGATAGGTCCGAGGTAGATCAGGATGAAATGCAAGTACTTACCAGATGGGGTCAGAATATATCAGAGGGAAAACATGATAAACAGACGTGTATAGTAGCTATGTGCCGAAAGATCCGCAAAGAAGTAGAATGAATACATAAAGCCAGATTGGAGGCAGACAAAACTGAATCAGAGGGAGAGGAGGAGGAAGAATCAGAAATGCCCACAGGACAATTAGAAACGATAGCTTATGTAGGTAGGGGAAGACCTTGTAACAATACCAGATACTTTAATGATCCGATACGTCCGATACGTCCAGAATGTAACAGACATTTTCAAGCCCCTATGCTAAATACGAAGTCCCCTGAACACTTATTCCAGGCTGCTGATAAATTACTCCGAGACCGAAGGGAGTATCATATGCTCGATTCTATGGATGAACAAGAATTAGCCAGGTCAGCAGTACAATGGGCTGACAGTTCTGAAAAATACAGTGATGATGCGCTAGCACACACGTTTTTGAACCTTACCCCCGACGAACAGCGTTTAGCTGGTATATACATGATACAACACCTCCTTATATTATATAGAAGCCAACACTCCGATCCTGGTCCCCTACCTGATATACTGATAGAATTACTCACGAATAAATGGAGAGGTTCAGGTACTGATTTAATTAAAGAAATTCTAGAATATCGACACCAGTACATTGTCTTCGTATGCCCAGAACATGTTTCAGTTCCCCCCAAGGAAAGAAAAACGTATCACATAGACAGACAGAATCCCTTACGCGAAGTGCACCCAATTAGAGGTGATGACAATACTTTTAAACGCGTGTTTGTGTACACGCCCATAACTAAAATTGAATTATTAGAAATGAAGAAAGTAGTACCTAGCCATGACAAAGACCCAGCAGGTTTCCACCGTGAGATAAAAGACATGTTACTCATGGGAGAGTATACTTACCCTGACATTATGAAAATATTAAAAGTCTTATTGCCTGCCGGTATTTACGAGAAACTCAAAGAAAAGGAATGGGAGGTGGGAGACCAAAAGATAGATTGGACAGCGTTAGAAAACGAAGAAAAGGCCCGAGCTGCAGGTTCAGGGCTTGGGGAAAAGACTACAGCATTACCAGGATTATTAGTGCAGGTACTACCACGTTTATTAACTACGAAAAAGGAAGACTGGGGTGCAATTTCAGCCTGTAAACAAAAACAAGATGAAGACACTAGTGATTTCTATTCCCGATTTGAAAAATGTTTTGGTATTAATAGTGGCATAAAAGCAAGTAGTGAGTCGTATCCACATCTGTTTGTGACAAAATTAGTTGAGAATTCCCTGCCCCAAGTTAAGAATAGAGTACTGAAATTCGAGAGTACTTGGCAAGGTAACACACCGTCACAGATGTTACAAATGTTACAATATCATCACAATAGAATTAGAGAAGAACAAGAACATGAACAAAGACGTATGAAAGACACGAAAATGAAAATGCTCGTTGCTCAGTCAGTTCCAGCTGACGGTCATAAAAAGGGTACGAAGCAGTCCAATGATTCAGCGGGTCCCGTTAGAGGGACATGCAACTATTGTAAACAGCCAGGTCATTATATACACGATTGCGCAGTTCTGAAACATAATATCTCTACGGGTATAACGAAAGAGAGACCACGTCCGCCTAGACAGGATCAGATCCAACCACAAGTCCCTCAGCATGCGCAACCTATGCCAGTTCCACAACAGACCGTACCACAACCACAACAACAGCCACAGCCTATTGCTGCAACACAAAACACGACACAACAAATGTACCAGTATGCACAAAATGACTATCCAGAGTATCAGCGCTACACATGAAATAGCCTAGAGAGGGAAGTTGGCTTACCCCTTATTGAGGTTCCTGTAGATCAAGAGGGTCCTTATGTACAGAGTCAAGTATTGGGGAAAGACAGAAAGTTTCTACTCGATACAGGGGCAAGCAGAACAACTATCAGTCACAGCGAAGTCCCAGGGGCACCCCTCTCAGGCTCACAAAATATTTCCCTTGGTTTCTCAGGAAAGCCTACTATTAACGAAGTATCGCAACCACTTGCATTCACAGTCGGTCTATTGACACGGACTACAGATCTATTGCTTACTAAATCATGTCCAGAAAACTTGTTAGGTATAAAAACATTGAAGGCTCTAGGAGCTGTAATATGTTGTTCTCCGGAAGGAGTACGACTGTTTTTGCGTGACTTTAAAGGTCACTACGTGTCTAGAGACATGGATCACCGGTTACAGAATCTACCTGCACATTTATGGGCGCAAGGCCCCACTGATGTAGGTTGTATGCACATTACACCATATCGAGTCACACTCAAAACAGGAGTGGTACTACCACGAATACGACAATACAAGTTACCCCCAGATGCTGTTGTGGCTTTACTGCAAATCATTGACGAGCTCATTGCACAAGGAGTGGTTGTGGAAACCGACTCCAATGTATGTAATTCCCCGATAATTCCGATTCTTAAACGAACTGATCCAAAAGCACCACCAGTATATCGATTAGTTATTGATCTGCGAGAATTAAATAAATGCATTGTACCACAATACCCCGTGGTCCCAGATATCTCTTCATTGCTAACAGCCATAGATTCAGAAGCAACGTTCTTTACTGTAATTGATCTCAAGAACGCTTTCTTTAGCGTCCCAATCGATCCGGAAAGCCAATATTTGTTCGGATTCAGTTTAAATGGACGAAGTTTTAAATTCGCACGCGCACCTCAAGGATTCACAGAAAGCCCCAGCATCTATAGCCAAGCACTGAAAAGAGAACTTGACAGTATCCACATGCCAGCTAACACTGCCCTGCTTCAATACGTCGATGATCTGCTGATCACCGCCCGAAGCGAACCTGAATGTGAAAAAGCATCACTGACGGTTTTACATTTCTTAGCCGACAAGGGGCACAAAGTGTCCCCTTCGAAGCTGCAATTCTGTGTCCAGCAAGTTGTGTACCTTGGGCACTTGCTGTCCAAGGGGGGAAGACAGCTTACACCCGACCGTATCCAGTTAATTGTTAACATGCCGCCACCCAAGACACAAAAGGAGGTACGGGCATTCATAGGCCTCACTTCGTACTGTAGGCAGTGGATCCCTCAATATGCATTTCTAGCGAAACCACTCATTCAGTTGACAACACAGGAGGCAGCGACATCGACTGTCCTCCCTTGGACTCAGGAACATACACAAGCTTTTGAATGCTTAAAGAAAGCTTTATGTCAAGCACCTGTTTTAGCAACACCATGTTACAGCAAACGTTTTACACTTTTTGTTACAGAACGTGAAGGTACTGCTTTGTCAGTACTCACGCAGGAACAAGCAGGATCACACAAGCCATGTGCTTATTTTTCCAGTACATTAGATCCCGTAGCTCAGGCTCTTCCTGCGTGCCTGAAATCAGTCGCAGCAACAGCTTTAGCAATCAGACAAAGCGATGCCATAGTGTTAGGACATCAATTGACAGTACAAGTACCACACGCAGTAGAGGTTCTCTTGAACCGGACCCAAACACAACACTTGACTATAGCAAGACTGAGGGGTTATGAATTGACATTGTTCCAGCCACACATAGAAATCAGACGTTGTAGTACATTAAATCCTGCCACACTTTTGCCATTAAGTGGAACAGACCCATTGGCACATGATTGTATTGAAGTTATTACTATTACGACGAAACCCAGACAAGACTTGACAGATATTCCATTATCAGATCCAGACCTAACATTGTATGTAGATGGTTCATGCATGAGAACAAATACAGGAGAGTTAGTGGCCGCTTATGCAGTCACAACAGATACTGAAATTATTGAAACGAATTGTATCGATACCTTGTCAGCTCAAGCAGCAGAGCTCATCGCTCTGACACAAGCCTGTATTCAAGCCAAAAATAAGAAAGTCAACATATACACAGATTCACGTTATGCATTCGGAGTCGTCCATGACTTCGGCGTGCTTTGGCGAGAGAGAGGTTATTTAACTTCTCACGGTGCCCACATCCAGCACGGTCCCCTTATTCAAGCTCTGTTAGATGCAATACATCTGCCGACTGCAATATCGATTATGAAGTGTAAAGCCCATACAAAAGTGACTGACATTATTTCTCAGGGTAACGACCTAGCTGACAAAACAGCTAAACAGACTGCTCAGAATCAGACTCATACAACTGACACGACAAAGACAATAGTTCCGACACCAACACACTGCATGACAGTTAAGGATCCCGCCCTTGATGTAATTGACATACAGACACATGCTACACCAGAAGAAATAAAGAGATGGACTGAATTAGGAGGGATCCAAACGGATCAAGGATGGATGACGAAGGGAAAATCTATATGGTTTCTCCCTGACTCCATGGTTCAAGTCATCATTAACACAATACATAGTCCAGCGCACCTAGGAGAGAAAGCTATGCTAGACAGTATTCAACACATTTGGTTCAATAAACACTTGCGAGCAGCAGCTAAACAGAAAGTACGTACCTGCATGATTTGTTGTCAGTTCAATCCAGGAAAAGGCGTACCTGTAGAACAGGGTGGATTTCAACCCCCCGATCACCCTTTTGAAGTCCTCCAGATGGATTATATCCAGATGGAACGATGGAACGATGTCGAGGATTCAAATATGTCCTCGTAGTTGTATGCGCTCTTTCCCGGTGGACAGAGGCGTATCCCGTCTCAGATTACACTGCCCCGACTACTGCCAAACAGTTAGTTCGAGAATTCTTCCCACGGTATGGTTTGCCCCGTGTCGTGTACTCAGATAATGGCCAGCCATTCTCATCCGAGCTAATGAAACATGTTTCACTTCTGTTAGGCTATCAATGGAAATTCCACTGTGTCCGACATCCCGAGGCAGCAGGTCTCGTGGTGCGACATAATCAAACTCTGAAAATTAGACTGTCCAAAGTATGTAGAGAAAAAGGTGTCGACTGGATAGTAGCTTTACCAGTTGCGCTCTTTTACATGAGAATGGTAGCACACTCTCGAACAGGGCTATCCCCGTATGAGGTGATCTTCGGTAGACCACCAAATATGTGGGGGACGCCTGTACCTCGTAAAATCACTGATGTTGATTGTAATATGCTGACAGATTACCTGGCCTCCTTGATGTCTGCACTACAATCTTGTCGTTCACAGGTAGCTGCAGCTTTTCCCGACAACACTGAGGTGAAGCCCCATGACGTGGTTCCGGGGGACCTTGTGCTTGTAAGGAACTTCGACAGAAGGAACCCGCTGGAGCCTCGCTGGCAGTCGCCTAAGCTCGTCTTATTGACCACAAGGACAGCTGTGAAGATTGAGGGACGCAAAGGGTGGTTGCACTCGAGCCATATCAAAAAATTTCATGGACTACCATCCGACTTGAACTTTCAGCCCTGCATTTCCTCACAGACTGACTCAAAACTCCCCCTGGTTGATAGGCCAGAAAAGGAGAATTATAAACTGAAACTAAGGTCTAGCAAGTCAGACAATTTGATTGTTTAAGTCCTCTCCAAGGTGAATCGGTTGAATTTGTCTCTGACATGTATCCTCTAGACCGAAATAGAGAGAGAAATAGACAGAAACAGCTCAAGAAACATGCGTACTGTAAATCACTTCGTAGTCACTGCATAGTGACATTATTAATTATGTTTTCTCTAAGTCTTCTGATTATTATTGCCAGTATATTATTACACATGTATTACCCTATTTCTAAGCGTGCTTTCAATGCTACTGCCGAACATTCTTTTAGCGAATTACCCCCGCATGAGTTGTCCTATAGATTTGCGCTGCGCAAATCTATAGGACATTCATTAGTATGTTACATCATTCTCATCAGACCAGCAATGCTACAAATTGTTGGATATGTGGCCGACTCCCCCCCTATCAGAAATACTGGGGAGTTCTGCCCCTCTTTCCGTATCCATTCACACACAATGGCTCCTGTGGAGCATGGTTTAGTTTGATTAATTCCCTAGATTCAAATTCAGTAGTTTATCAAGACAACTGGGTTTGGGGAAACCTGAACCTAGTTTTACTTAAAGTCTGCTACCCTAACAAGGAGGGACTTCCCAAAAGAACAGGAACTGATCTAGAAAATGAAGTATATGGATTAGGTAACTTTACACTTAATCTCATGATCCTGAATGTTGAATCCGAAGCTACACCAATCTTGCCCGCTATGTCAGTATTTCCAGTTAGAGGCGAATTATGTGTAAGAAAGAATGGTTCAATACACATGGGCCATAGTAAATGTACCACTGTAATAGAATTCAGTGATAAAGGCAAGTCTACATTTAGAGCTTCTCGTCACTCCTACTTCATCTGTGGTCACACCGCATACATACGCCTACCCCTAGATTGGGATGGTACCTGTTACATTGCATTCCTTCTGCCACCTGTTTTCCTAGCCCCGCCTGATTATCATAGGAATACCCATTTAGTACACAATAGACAGCAGAGAGATCTCCCGATTGCCGACTACACTGAAACAGCATGGGAGCAATACACAGATTTCAATAAAGGTTTCTTTCCCTACATAGGTACAGTCACTAATAGTAAGCTGATACGTAGATTAACTAGAACCCTTGAAGCAGTAGTGAATGAAACTACTTCCGCCTTAGGCAACTTAACAGATGCGGATTGTTGTTCTCCAAAATCGTCTTGTCCTTGACGTCATCCTGGCCGATAGGGGCGGAGCTTGTAGGGTCATCGGATCAAGTTGCTGTGTTTTCATACCAGAAAACGCGCCGTCAGTATATAAAGCCATAACTCGACTTCATAAGATCGTAAGCCAGATACACCAGAATCCAGGCACCTGGACTTGGTCCAGTTGGTTCTGGAGCGTGTTGTCAGCCTGGGGATGGAGGATCCTATCCTTCCTAGGTATTGGCTTTCTCATTCTATTCAGTTGCTGCTTGTGTCTACAATGTGGGCCAGCGATTTGTGGTCTGTGTGCCACATCGTGTATCCCGCCTTCAAATTTTCATTCAAGATCCCGGAAGAAGAAAGAAGAACAAATGATGTTATATGAACAGATTGATGGATTGATGAAGATGGATATTTCATGAAGGGTCCGTAGGGGACAAGGAGGGAATGAGGAAATATGAATTTTATGATCAGTTATGTCCCCTATCTTAGACCCCAACGGCTCCATGTACATGCTACAAGTACATGTATGTTCCCTCCAGTTCCAGCTATAAAGACGCAAATACATGTGCGTCCAACGTCAACATGTCCTCTTTCAGATCCGCCATGAATGGGTCGAATATTCCATTCCTAAGTATGATTGGCCACCGACTTTATATGGTTCACTTTTCACGTTTTACAGTTCAGGCGAGTAGGCCCTGAATTCTGCCATCAAGCCTTTTCCTGCTTCTGCCTCTGAAATGCTCCAGCCTGGACCTGCATCCGTATCCATGAACTTTATCCTACTCCCTGCGCGGCTAACGGTGCCTGACGCGGCCTGTTGCCTGCCAAAAACTGTATTCAGCCTTCAAGTTATCTGCTCCGCTCCTCATCCAATGCATTCCTGTCTAGTAGTTTAGGTAAACATCCTTCCAGCTACCGAGCAAAGGGCCCGGCCTCGCTGTCTTTATGCAAGTAATTCATAGCCCCTGTTACCATGGAAGATTCCTGCCCCCTCGCATCTCATGTAGACACATAGACGCTTGTACATGCACTAACAGTCAGTATAGAATAGATTCCGTCCGAGAGACCTTTCCTTTTGGATAAAACAGTTCCTTAAACAAAGATATTAGATACGATTTGGGATTAGGTTGACCTGACCCCCCAGACTTCTGTCTCCACATGTAGAGCTAAATGTCAATTCCCCTTCACCCTCTAGTTGCACGTCAATCACACGTCATGCGGCTGCGCGCGCATCTCTGCCAAATATTTCTGCTGACACTGCAGGATTCTCTTATGGATCCACCCACTTGTGACATCATTTTAAATGACGTTTCTAGTATACGCCTATTATTACGCCTATTTTCATTACGTATGTGTATTCTTATCTGTATTATCAGCTGTTACGCCTCCTGCATCTTTCTTAATGCAATGCTTTTCATATATATATCGTTACTTGTCAATAATGTATTGCCTATCCCTTCCTGAACCTTCGTGGTGATGGAATATGATTGCCTGGTTCGAACCATAATTCCTTTGTAAGGAATAAAGTCCTTTTCAGAACCTCTAATACCACGGATTCTGCCTCTTATTTTGACTGAGTTATTCTTACTAGACTTTACCGCATAAAAAATAGTACAGGTAATTTAAATATTTACCACACATCCACCACAGGTGTGAGCAACTCAGTTAGTCTGCCAGTATGACTGTTGGCGGTTGGAGGTGGACCTGGAGGTGGTGGTGTGTGCCTCCTGCGGTGATGTGTCGTCTTGGCCGCTCAGGACTCGATTTGATGTGTGAGCTCTGGTATAACACAGTTGAGTCCGGAGGCAGAGGACAGCGCAGGGCCACAGACACATGGCGTCAATGATCCCAAGGCCATCGTCTCAGAGGGCATCCAATATATCTGAAGACATGGTCCCTGACTTGAGCTTCACAGAGTTAGTGGCTTTGTATTCACTGCGGCCTGCACAGGCACCCCGCCACAGGACGGTGATTCGCTGTGCAGTGAGAGGAGCCACGCTAGCTGAGCGGGTCCTCATCAATGTCCGAGGTGAATGTGGCAGAGGGTTGCGGAGGACAGTGGAAGGTGTCCTCCAGGGCATGATGCAGAGGGTGGAAGCTGTCCGGAAGCAGCAAATGGAGGAGAGGGATACCACGGCATTGTTTTTGCCACAAAGTCAGTATCACCTACATGATGGTGACGACAACCCCAAGTCCATGGACTTGTTGCCACCAAAGTTCCACCAGAAAGTGTCCATGGGTCTCGGGGAACAGACTTAGTGGCATCGGGGCTGAAAGGGGATGCAGTCTGCGATGAGGCGTTTACAATGACATCAAGTTATCGATACATACATCAAGACTGAGTTTGAAATGTGCGACCTACTCAAAGCAGTGTAGGCCAGAGGCAGCTGTCAAACCCGGCCAGATGCAGTTCAGCGAGCTCCTCCTGGAACTCTAACACATGACGTTGACATGGCATTTGGGGAAGACTTGTGGTTGACGGAGGCAAAAGCACCAGAGACAAGCGGGTGTGCAGTCAGTGACGATGATGTGTCCTGCCTGGTATGGACTGGATTGGATTGGAGTGGGGCCTGCTGGACTGCAGGGTAGGCCGAGGGCATAGTCATCAAGGGCCCACAGACACGTGTGGTTGAGATGCCAGGCACAGACTTGGTGTCACCCCATCGAAGGGAATACAGTGATGAAAACGCTGCATTAATGTGTGTACTCGGACAATGAATGATCAAGACTGAGTCCCAAATGTGTGACTTACTTGTCCTCAGTGTAGGCCGGAGGCAGGGGTCAGCAAGGGCCCACAGCCACATGTTGTTGTCTTGCGATGCACAGAGTTAGTGACACAAGGGCAGTTGTCGATAGTGTTCGATCAACTTCGTAACGATGATCCTTTTTTTCCTCCTGACTGACACGCGTCTTCCTCTCCCACCTCTCCTTGCGTGCAATGATATGTACTCTGCCATTGACAAATCAAGACTCACATGTGTGACCGACTCGAATGCAGCATGGCCCGAGGGCAGTAGTCGGCGTGGGCCCAAGGACACGTGTGGATGGAATGCTATGCACAGACTTGGTGGCACCACATCTAAGGGAGTATAGTGAGATACAATCAGCCATAATTGATGTTCTCTGCTATAGTGTAATCAAGACTCAGTTCCAAATGTGTGGCCTACTTGTCCGCTGTGCATGGAGTTGGAGTACGTCAACTAGAAGGGAGTGCTGTGGGTCTGTGTCACGGAGGCTGTGATGGTCTGAGGAGGCTGCCAGGTTCGCAGCACTCGGGCTTGGAGCTTGCACCGGCATGTGATGGGCCCTCTTCGACACACTCCGGTGTCAGCAGGTGTGCATTGAGGCCTGGGTGCGCAGGGCCTGGCAGGACTGGTACGGGGACCTGTGGCCAGGGTGCAGCAGGCACACAGGAACTCAGGCAACACAGCTCACGGCATCGGCCTCATGGCGGGGTGAGGGTCGCCGCCCTGGCAGAGACATTGGGCATTCCGGAAGAGGACCACGCCCAGAGCTACATACTTTTTATTCACACCCCTACACTGGCCTGGCGTATGCCAGGTCAGCCCACTCCGCTCACGCTTACAGGGGTAGGACGTAACAAGCTACATTCCCAGGATCTTCCCCACTGTGTGGGGTGACATGGTTGCGTCCACTGTTCACTGCACTCCATACACCAGCAGTGTATGTCGACATGGATATGTGTGTGGTCTTCATACTGCAGTCTGGCTATCGCTTTCACGCCACACTTGGCATTGTGTACATTCTCATTCATCGGTCACTTGCCTCCTTTGCACATGCCTGGTCACCACCTCTTCCCCCAATCTGCTATTGTGTGGCTGAGGTGCCATGCAGTTGATGGCTTATGTGCATGGCTGGCCCAGGTTGCCAGAGTAAGTTGTGCTGTTGTGTCTGGTGGGTGGGCTTGTTGTTTGGCATGTTGTATGTGAGTTTGTGATGTGTGCATTCCCAGTGTTGTGGGTTGCATGATTGTGGAGTTGAGGTGTTTGGTGTGTTCATTTGGTACTTGCCAATGAGCAGCGCATTTCCATAGGTGCCAGCCAGGAAGCGCCGGGTGATGATGGACTGTCGGAAGATGTAGGACTCATGCACTAGGAAAGGGTGGTTGGCGTCGACGTTGGTGGAGATTCCCAGAGGGTCCACTATTGCCTGCACAGTGATGATATGTGTGTGCTTTCGGTAGCGGATGTTGTGTGCAGTGTCACCAGAGGGCTCAAGTTGGACATGTGTGCATTCGATTGCCCCTGACACGTGAGGGAAGCCAACTATGGCGTAGACACCTTGCGTGGTCTCCAGCTGTTCCTGCGCAGTGTGAGAGAAGGATGGGTAGTGTGATACCAAGCTGATAATTGCATCCAAGACAGTTGTGGGGGGCTTGGATTGGGCTGGCTGTGAGACTCCTCTGACTCTGGCGGTTGTTGGTTGGCAGGTCCCAGAGGCCAACAGTTGCAGCACATCCAGCAGCTTTGTCTGCGGAGGGATGTTGGTTGTCTGCTGTGTTGGTACCATCGGCCTGTTGGCAATGGTGGTCAAGATGCATAGGATGGTTGTCCTTTTGAGCCAGTGGTGGGCAATGACATTACTTGGTGTTGGGTCTGTGAGGTTGCTGCGTTTTCAGCAGGTCGATCGTTTTGTCTGTGCTGCCTCAGTGTTGGCCCGAGCAGGGGGTGGGGGGCCCGGGGGGTGTCGTGGGGTGGTGGCGGTGGGTGTTGTTGCCCTATTGGGGCTCTGAGCTGCATGTTCAGTTGCCCGGGGGCATCTGTTGTTCTTCATGTTTGGCTATGGGCTGTGCTCCCTTGTCTGGTGCCGGTTGTTGTCCGACTTTGCACCAGGTCAGAGCAGGTGTTAATTTCCTGCTGCTAACGCGCCTTATCGCAGGTTTTGTGATCTTATCGCCGATCTGGCTGGTCGTTGAGAATGTTGTGGAGTGGTGTTGTCGCGGCTTTCTGCACGGGAACGCCTACTCTGCATCTCATTAGGGATGGTTGCCTGGGTCATCTGTGGCGATGTTTTTTGAGGATGCTCTCGCCGGAAAACTGGTGATATGGCTGTTAGCACCGGCTTGTGAATGAGGCAGTAACTTTATCGCGAGTTTGGCTGTGATAAAGTGCCGTTAACTCAGCGATAGCTCCTTGAGAATATGCCCCATAAACTGTCCTTAAAAGAAGGAGGAGATTTTGCTTCACTATTGTGTAGTGTGCATGGAGTTAGAAGAGATGTGCTGCACTTCCTGTCATTCACTGGCCTCTCCATTCTGGATGCACCTAAATGGTTAGATGAGTGGGTTAATGCCCCACTGTGGATTGGGTTCTGGCTTAGCATAACCTGCTGTTTGGTTGCTTTCTCCATCTCTACTAACTGCCTTCTGTGTTCTTCCATTCCAACTCAGGCTTCCTAAATGTGATGATGACCCTTGAGGGATCAAGGAGGGACTCCAGAAGGTCAGGACTCTCTTTTTTCCTGGCCTTTGTGAAAACTCAGTTTTTCACCAAATAAACCTTCTGAAAAAAAGTATATTTTATAGAAGGGTTTCTCCTGCAAAGTCTAAGTTTTGACGCATTTTTAAATGTGTATTTTCATATTCACTTTCTTTGTGACTTCCTCTAAGTCGACAAACTTTCAAGATATCTTCAAGAAGCAAAGTTTCTTTGGCTTCAGAATCCCTTAACATAGGTTCCCACAAAGGTTGCAACAATAAGTCTTTGGCACAAACGTATGTTGAAGGCCTTTTCAGAATTGTGGGGTCTGTGGCTGTATTCAAAATTGTGCTGACGAAGTACACATCTCTTTCAATTTCTGAAGCCTCAACATTTGTCTCCCTTGCACACTTTTCCCTGCTACAAAGACCCTGCCGATAGAAAAGTTTTCTGTGGGAGCATTTTTTTCCAAAATGTATTCCTGCAGGACAACTTTTCAGCTTAAAAGTAAGCTATATGTTTTTTTTTACATTTTTGTATCCCTCAAAATCACTTTGTTATATTTTTCACTTGTTTTAGCAAAAAATTGCCAATGTTGTATGAAAATCCCAAATTGTAAGAAAATGTTATAGCCTCAGTCCTTCTGCAAATCCAAGATGCCAGAATCTACTGCTCTTCTGAGTGTCAAAGAATAAATAAAATTCAGCATCTGTGAGCACAGGGACGGGGTCTCGTGAATAGTTCACATCTAGTTCGTCTCTGGATACTCCGAGACCAGTGATGCAGCTGGGGATCAAAGGCGGAAGAGATAAATGCCTGGGTCAGTTTACAACAATTAGTTCCCATTTGTTGAAGTTCGCTCCCTAATGCGGCGATGGAAGACTTCTCAGAGGATCCCTGTGACGCCATCAATTCTCCTCTGCCGGCTGTTAGTCATTCAGACCGAATGCATGTACGATCAGCGCTCAATACTCATTCAGTTCTGGTTAAATAGGAAACGAGCGCTGGCATCTCCTTGCACGTTTATCCGGCAATAACGTCTGCATGAAACAAGCAGCTATTTGCGGAAATTACAAGAATGGGAGAGCTTTTAGTAATTCATTTAATTTAAACATTTTTGATGAAGATTACAGTGCAAAGAATAAATAAATCAGCTTCATATGTTTTCTGGTGCAGCAGCAGCTGTGTTTTCTTTTAAAAGGAGGCTATTAGTTTTTGGTAGGGTCAATGGTTTCTTCTGACCTTATTTTTCCAAGAACATTTGATGCAGGGAAGGAGAGCGAAAAGAGCTGCAATCAAACATCTCCACGAGGGGGTGGGGGTAGATAGAGAATAGAATAAGCCTGCAAGGAATTTGCCTCGTACTTTGTACCACTGTTTGTAGTAAATGGACAGACAGCCAGTTTAAAGAATGCTAAAGACACAGCTTTAACTTGTAGTTCTGGGAAACATAGCCGAGGCAGCAGTTAAAGCAAGGCATAAGTCCGGAGCAAAAACATTTATTTAAACTGGGCAATTCTCTCTTCAACTTGTTACAGCTGACTAAGTTTACGCAAATGGAATCAGAATGATGGAAGGCAATGGTGATACGAGGAGGCAAGACCACAACCCGGAACGCCAGGCCAGAACGAGCAGCTCTTTAAGGAAATTAAAAAGATGCAAGAGTTTTAAATAATACATGATAAAGGTTACAGTAGAAATTGCATAGGTTCCTTTAAAGGAGCGAGAGGCACGACGGGGTAGTCAACAGCAACACAACTGTGGCATTAAGAGGAGGTGGGAGGAAGAATGCTATATTTGAATGTAAGCAGCTAGGGCGCTGAAGATGAACACACACAAACAGTAACAGAGCAGGAAACCAAGATAAAAATAGTCCACTAGAGGACAGATAAAGAACCAGAGTGGAATGAGACACGGCTAAGTCCTTACTCTGTGGGAGGAACAGAAGAGAGAAACGACTGACCACTAGAAATCAAGGATTTTTAAAGGACACTGACATAGACAAATGAAAAGCAATTTCAAGAAAGGGGATGGACTAGAAGTCCACAGACTGATTACAGCAGGTCTCAAAGAGACAGTGCATGTACTGTCTAGCCCGACCTAAAAATGGCTGCTGTGTATCAAGACACATGTGTAGTCATCTATGGGGATTTCAGAATGGGCTTCCATTAACATTGCAAGATTGTCAACCTTAGATCGGCATACATTTCCATGTGCATTTGGATGTGAAAAGCATTGGCAAAGCCAAAGGCTTATCCTTTAATAGCTGATAACTTTTGGCTTTGCCATTGCTTGTTGCTCTTATTGAATGGGCCTTTCGCTGGTGCTATGCTAGAGTATTCAACAAAGTATAAACAAATGAAGCTTTCAACAGAGCTGCCAATATTATGGAGATAAAAAAGTATTGTGCAACAAAACGTATTTAAAAATGTGTTATTATTTTGACACTGTGCTTTTAATTATATGAACAATATAGATTAAAGTCTTTGAATTAACAAAATAGTTGATGAAAAGTTGGACTGTTTTTTAAGTTTAGAAAGCTTTATTAAATATCATAAGCCAACTAAAACATCATTACAGAGAAAATCAAAGGCAATGTGATAGAACAATAGAGTAAAATTGAAATCATACAATATTAACAAATGCCAATAGAGAAATAGGGAATATACTTAGAGGAAAAGCATTTTTAAAGGTTTTGAGTAATGGGCAGGGAAGAGGAGAGGAGAAGAGAAAGAAGGGGAAGGGTGGGGGAAATGCAAGCATTATACAGGGTAAGCATCATGTAATTACCGTAAGCTAATAAATGCATATATAAAATAAATGAAGCTGTATGTTAAACATGACCAAAAAGAGAAGTAAAAACAAGCTATTCAAGGGGCAGTTTGAGAGAGAAAGTTAGTTAACGGCAACCATAACAAATCTTTTTTGATCAAAAGAGGTACAGTGGTGGCAAAAGCACGATCCAGTCGATGGTGGTGGCATAATAGGTTCCACCATGCATTGTAAGAGATCTTTGAAGTATCTTTCCAATTGGTCGTAATTATCTGTAGAGAAATGGCTATATACAAATCTATAAATTTACGAACGTTACTAGAAACATTCCATATAGGAGCCATACCACCCAGAAAGATATGAACAATCTCAAAAGTGTGGTCAGAGGCTAAGATTTCGTTTAATTTAGACCAAATACGGGACCAAAGGGATTTAACCAACGGGCAGTGAAAAAACATATGTAAAAAATCACTATTGTCATAGGGGCAAGACCAACATTTTTTAGAGTCAACTAATTTGAAACTATATAAAACAGAAGGGGTAAAAAAAAGTTTATTGTAAAAAAAGTACAGAGTCTGTGTGGTGCTAGCAGAACGTGAAGCAGTGTGCAATTTCGACCACAAGGAATTCCAAACCTGAAGGGGAAACTCTTGAGCTAGATCCGTTTCCCAGGAAAGTTCAAGTTTAGACTTAGTTCTTTCGACAGGAGAACGGGAAAGTAGTTTGTAGATAGCAGCAGCTTTAAGAGGAATAGAGAAATCTGGCAAAGGGAAAGTGGTTGAGTCAATAGTAGAGAGGGAAGCACCATGAGAGATAAAGAGATCTAAAGATTTTTTAAGCAAGGTATACTGAGAACAGTGAGCATTGGAAAGTTGAAAGGAAACACGAATGTCAGAGAAGTCGCGCAGGGTATTATTGCTAAGTAAGGAATCAAGAGTAATAATGCCTTCATCGATCCACTCTTTCCAAAAGAGTGCTCTGTGGTTGATCTTTACAGATTTGTTATACCAAATTGGGATTGAGGAATGAAACTCCAACTGCAAAAGGGAAGAACGAAAAACAGTAAGGGCAAGTGCTTTAGAGTGCCTGAAGATAGGAGTGAGAAAACGTTGTGGAGGATGAGTTAGTCGGGCAGCCGTAACAAATGAGAAGGGCGAAAGCTGCGCAAGTTCAATAGCGCTCCAGGCTATTAGAGGAGGGTCAGACAAATCAGATAGAAAAGGCCAGATTTGTTTCAAAGTGAAGGCCGAATGAAATCGAATGAGGTTGGGGAAGTTAACTCCACCCAAATCTTTGGGTTGTTGAAGACGGGAGAGAGAAATCCGCGCCTTACGTTTATTCCATAAAAATGTTATAAAAATACGGTTGATTGTTTTAAAAAAATAAAGTGGAAGGGAGATTGGAAGCATTGAAAGGTAAAAATTGACAATAGGAAGAAGCATCATTTTAATAGTGGCTAGCCTCCCCCACCAGGATAAGAAAAGGGGGGACCAGCTTTCTATAAGGGAAGAGAGCTTTTGAACTATATCCTTCTGATTAAGCTTAACAGTTTCTCTAATGGTGTTAGCGTAAAGAATTCCTAAACATTTAATATTACCAGAGTTCCATGCACAGCCTGAACCCTGAAACATATGAGGAAGGCAAAATTTGTTAAGTGGTAGAACCTCAGATTTATCTATATTGAGTTTATATCCAGAAACCAAAGAATATTCTTGTAACAAAGAAAAGAGTGAAGGTAAAGAAGTGGACGGGTTAGAAGTATAAAGCAAAATATCATCTGCGTAGGCCGTAAACTTAATATCAATGTTCTGAAATATGAAACCAGTATACTATGATGAGCGTCGAATTTTTTCCAAAAAGGGTTCTAACGCAAGAATAAAAAGAAGAGGAGAGAGAGGACAACCTTGTCTGGTGCCTCTATGCAGAGAGAAATAAGGGGATTGAGACCCGTTAACCCAAATAGAAGTAGAGGGAGCAGAATATAACAATTTGACATAATGGATGATGGGAGGACTAAAGCCATGCCACCTCAAAGCACCAAACATAAAATCCCAGCAAACTCTATCGAACGCTTTCTCAGCATCTAATGTAATGGCAGCGATTGGGGAATCCATCTTTGAGGCCAAGTGAATAATGTTAAGGAAAGTTCTCGAATTGTCAGTAATGGATCTACCTTTAACAAACCCGGATTGATAAATGTTGGTGAGGTCAGGAATAACTTTATTAATACGAGAGGCCAGATCTTTAGCATAAATTTTACAGTCAGTGTTAATTAAAGAAATAGGTCGATAATTTTTGCAAAGGGAGGGGTCTTTATCTTTTTTAGGGATTAAGCATAACATAGCCTGTGTGAAAGAACCTTGGGACACTCCCTGAGCAACAAAGGAGTTAATCAAAAAAAATAAATGTGGTAACAGGATATCCTTAAAGTGGAGAAAGAAACGAACCGTAAAACCATCTGGGCCCGGAGTTTTATCTTTGGGAAGAAGAGTAATAGCATTAAGTAGTTCTTTCTCTGAGAAAGGAACGTCAAGGGAGGAGAGATCCACAAAACTATCCGAGGTCCTAGGGAGAGACTGAAAGAAGGAGTCAATTTGAGAAGGCGAGGGAACGGTTTCGGGCGTATAAAGTGAGGAATAATATTGAACAAAACAATCGAGAATTTTATCGTCAGTATACTGAGGAGTCCCATGTGAGTCAGTAATAGTTATTATTTTAGATTTTTGCTTTTTAATTTTAAGGTAAGTAGCGAGAGACTTGCCAGCCTTATTGCGCCCTCCATACATTTTGGAGTGAAAAGTGAGAAGATTATTACACGCAGAGTCCCAAGAGTGTTTGTTGTATTGCATTTTTGCTTTGATGAGGGAAGAGAGTGATTCTGAGGAATTAGTGGTAAAGTAGGGATGCTCTAGTTCTTTGATTTGCTTAAGAATTTGAGCCGACTTTGATAGAGCTGTTTTCCTTTTCCGTGAAACAAAAGCAATAATAAAACCTCTAGCAGTAGCCTTGAAGGCATCCCAAATAGAGTGAAATTGAGAAGTAGAATGGAGATTATTTATAAAAAAATCCTTTGCAAAGAATATAAATTGCTCAACAAACTGTGAATCTAGGAGGAGCGAATTATTGAAGCGCCAATGCCTGGAGGTGGGGGTAGGTGAGGGAAAGTCCATGTCAGTAATAACCAGAGCATGGTCAGATATAAGAATTGAGCCTATTTCTGAGTTGGTCATAAATTGGAGTGATTGCTGTGTGAGAAAAATATAATCTATACGGGAATGTGAAGAATGCACTGGAAAAAAACGGAAAATTATAAAGTGTCGGGATGAGAAAGTCTCCATGAGTCTATAAGACCCCTAGCGGAGATGGCATTAGAAAAGGACTTTTGCATCTTATTGGGGACATATCTGGTGCGTGATTTACGGTCTAAAAAGGGGTCCATGAGTTGGTTACAGCCCCACCCACAATCAAATTATCACTTGCATGAGAGGAAAGAAGCTTAGAAAAATCCCTCCAAAAGGATAAATCTACACCGTTAGGGCCATAAACATTGCTGAAGGAAAATTGTGAATTATTAACAGTAACATCTAAAAATAGCCACCTACCACAAGCATCATGGAGTTCATTATGCAACTGAACTTTTAATGACTTATGAAACAAAATAAGAACACCGTTTTTACTATTTACTGCTGGAGAACAGAACGCCTCCCCAACCCAATGTCTACGCAGTGAAGACAAATCTTGAGAGTTAATGTGGGTTTCTTGTAACAGTGCAACATGACATTTCAACCTTGCTAAATGAGATAAGACACATTGTTTTTTGACAGGGTTGCGAACACCTTTAACATTCCAAGAAATAACACGAAGACCATTCATTTCTGGAAATAAAGTAAAGATAAGCAGAAAGGAGTATGGAATTTAAGACAGAGTAGAGAATGAAAAGCAAGCTGAAAATAGAAGCTGAAAGGATATGACACTGAATAGATAGTAGGAGACAGAGAAGTTAAAGCAGGTAACCACCACAGATAAGGTGATAAAGATATAAAAGAAAAAAAAAACAAAGAAGTATCATGATCGGAAATAGAAAAAAATAAAATGTGGAGTGTATCAGATGGTGAAGATGCTGCCAAAAAAATAGAGATGACAGGGATAAAAAGGAGTGAGGAAAGGGAGGACAAGCAGCAAAAAGGGGGAAGAAGCGAAGAGGAAAAAGGAAAAAATATAAAGGAGGGTGCAGGGGTACAGAAACCCCCAGAAGGCATCCAGAGGAGGGTGGCGAAAAGCCAATAGACTTTAGCCACAGAAAACAATTGAACGAAAAACATTACTGTGAGAGGGGGGCGACGAAGAACAAGACAGCCGCACTAAGAGGAGCATATAAGAGAACAGACTACCACAAAGATAGAAAAATGAAAGACGAAAGACTATAAAATAGAAAACTAGAACTTATATCAATCAAATAGGACAAGTGAAGGAACTTACCAAACACCTAGGGAGAAAAACAGCAACAGAAAGGGGTAAACACTGTATACAGCAGGATAGAACAAAGGGTGACCTTGACAATAACACCACATGGGGAAATCCTGCAAAAACAAAAGGAAAATCAAGGAGTGAGCAAAAGAAGCACAAGAACTATATGACATATACCAGAATATTTTCAGAACAAGACACAGTAGTCATATACTTAAAAAAAGAAAGACAACTAGGGTTTGCTCAATTCCATAAGTTCTCCCTTGTGAGTATGAATAAACTTCCGCAAATCAGCAGGATCCTCAAAACTAAAAGTTCTCTCCTTATAGGTCACTTTGAAAAAACAAGGGTGAATTAATCCGTAGCGTGCATTCATAGATCTCAATGCAGGTCTGAGGTCCAAAAATTCCTTTCGCCGGGAAGCCGTAGGCTTAGAAACGTCCTGAGTAAAAAAGACCTTGTGCCCAGACCAAATCATTTGCTTATGTTGCTTAGCAGCCTGGAGAATCGACATAAGATCCGAGTAGAGGAGGAAATATGCTATAATTCCTCGAGGTTTGGATGCAGAAGATGTATTCCTAGGCCCCAAACGATGAGCACGTTGTATGTTAAAGTCTGAGGATTTCGGGAGGCCAACAATTTGAAGAACTTGAGACTATAAGAATTGGATCATATCCGACCCCTCCGAACCTTCCGGAATACCATAAATGCGCAGGTTGTTGCGCCTATTGCTATTTTCCAAATCCTCCGCAACTTTCTTGAGCTGGCCAACCTCTTTGGTGAGAGTGTCAACTTTAGCAACAACATCCTGTGCGTCACTGATCCTCTGCTCCACCTCAGAAAGTCTTGTATCCAAACTAGACCATTTATCATCTAACCTCTGAAGTGTGGCAACAGTGTCCATCATAAAAGGACGGATAAGGTGCAACTCTTCCATGATGTCCTCAAGAGTGAGAGGCAGCGGAGACTTATTTGGGGAAGGCGGGTCTTTTTTGGTACGCTTGACAGAAGGACTATTTGAGTCCTTCCTTCCCCCAGTGGAACCTCCATGACGTTTAGTTGAATGTGCGGCCTCCATATTGATGGTGTCACAGCAAAATATGACACGGAATAACAAATGGGGGAATGCAGGCAGAACAGCAATGATGTTGATGAGTCAGTAGTAAGAGGAGGCGTGGCACCAAAAATAAAAAAAAATAAAAAAATAGCCGAGAATGACAGTTCCAAGATACAACACAGCGAAGGATACTGGGACGCTGGAGACACAACTGAGGAGAAGAGCGAAGAAAGCGGCAAAAGAATAAAGGAACCAGCAACACCAGCAGCCAAAATTGACCCAGTAATATGGGGGCATGTCGTAATATTGAATTAGGCTGGGGACGTCGCTTGAAGTATGCAAACCTGACTCCCCCTACATTAGTTGCTGGAAAATACAGTCTGAGGAATCCACAAAGGCAGTAAAGGAGACCAACCACTAACAAAAACTGGCGCAGAAGGATGGCATGATGTGAACAAACGCAGCCACCACAGTAATGCCGCTGGAGAACAACAGGGAGCTGGCCAAAGGACTCAGTGACAGCAAAAAGGTAGAAGAAAAAGGCTGCAGAAAAAACAAAATGGCGGCCGCCATCTGAGGGAAGCAGAAAATGTGCAAATAAAATGATAAAAAGACCGCATTTCTATCAAAAAAACTTGCCAAATCAGTCTCTGAGGTTTCCCATATCAGAATCCATCCTGGAAGCGAAGCATCGTTGCAATGACGAGCTGCCTTCACGCTCAAATCGGCTTCGTTGTAACGGAGCTCCTCACCCGGCGGCCATCTTGAATCACCGCGCCGCGCGCTCCCCTAAGTTGGACTGTTTTATGATTTTATAAATTCACTAGCACTGCTGTAATTCTTTATAGTGGATTTAATAAAATATTCCCTCTACATCTCAGAAGTAGGACACAAATTATTTTTTGCCAGAGTTCTAAGTAAAGAAAATAGCCTTCTCTGATGACAAGGGAAAAACAAAGCTGACTAGACATATGTTCTTCTCGAGGCTACAGAGCCACCACTGAATGAAAAGCCTTAGAAGTTTTCTCAGCTTTCCACCTATATGGATTCTTGAACTGCAAAATCTCCTGGTAGAAAGAAGGTGCTCAAGGGATATGTGCCTCATTCACACTGAAATGTGTTCTTCTTTATGCCTCCCTAATGTGAGTAGCAAGGTAATTTGTTTTCTGAAGAAAGCCTACTGCTAAATCAAAATTGTTCTTTTATTTATCTACAAAAACAGAGAGATTGACAGTTGCACAAAAGATCGACAATAATATGTTTAATACACCTTCTATAATTCAGACTACATTTAGGCAACAGAGAAAAAATTTCTATTTTTAAAGATCTGAACAATTTATGCGTTGTAGTAAAGAACTACAGTGTATCAACCATCAAGACACATTTTAAAAGACTAAATTCCTATTTTCCTGGCTCATAAAAAATATACTTCAAGTGAAAGAAGGGAGACCGATGCTGTTTGACTTTTTTGTGAAAGACCTTGATTGCAAGTGACCTAGCAGGAGATGCAAAACGTATTGTACCATTAAACTCCGATAACCTATGGTTCGAAATTTAACAGTTGTGATGCATATTGCGTATTACAGGCTAAGCCCTCAAAAAGGGGCATACCATGAAGCATTGTGTACTTTCAGCACAAAATCTGTATGTCCTGGTATTTTATGGAGCCTTTCCTCATTTCATTTCAAGCCTGTTGAAATGCATTTGTGGGATGCAGTCTTAATCACTCCATGACCCGTATTATATATCAGGTGCACTGTTGATGTTTGCTCCACAGCACATCATTAAATTAGTTCGCTTGGCACTAAAATGAACAGTGCGCTGGATTACAATGAATGTGCTGCCCTGAGGGCAGCCACGGACTCCGGGCTGCATTGGGGTCAGCATACTCAGTGAACTAAGGAGCAGCAGTTTTAAGAAACCTCTCCATGTTTCACTGTGCACCGGGCACCTGTGTGCACTTTATAGGGGGGACCGAGATTCCCCTGTAGGCAGGTGCAGTGAGTGACTTGACTGCAACCACTTGCAAGGGAATGTCTGGGAGCGGTCCATGGGACTTCGTTTGCTTTGGGGGCACAGAGGAAAAGAGATTCCTTCATTTGCATGAGACCATGCCCCCATGCAAATGAGAGAATGCCCTCTCTCCCTCTTTCTCTCTCTCTCTCTCTCTCTCTCTCTCTCTCTCTCTCTCTGTAGAGAGAGAGAGAGGGTGCTGCACATGCACTAGTGCTATCAGTATTACAGAAGGAGCTGCACAGGTGTCTGCAGCCTCCTCTGTAATACTAAAGTTCCCTGGGGTGCACAAAGTGGGTGCACATGCTCTTTGTATAATACGGCCTCAGGTATTTAATGGATGCAGTACATTTCAACAAGCTAGTGTTTGCATAGGGTTTGTTGATCAATGTGGAATACATAATCAAATTCAAAATGCTTGTGTTGATGGCTTAACCTTCTTATGATGCAGGTAGAATAGTAATTGGTTCTCATTCATTCCTCCATGGACGTATGTTAACATTGAGGAAGAGAACATTACATGTAGCATGGCTATTGACAGTAAATCAGGTAACAGCTAGGTGCATTTCCTGGTGGTCTGTGGGAAATGGTAGGATCAAAAAAGAAAGAATATCAAGGTTGAGATCTATGACCATTTCTTTGACCAACATCAATAAAAATGGGCATTATTTTCTAGCGCAGAATACAAGCAACTTTGGAGATTCGCAAAGTATCCTTAGTATTCTCCTTAAAAAATATATCAGGCTCTTGACCATGTATAAGAAATACACATGAGAGTCCAACTTAGGAATAAAATTCAAGTTCAAAAAGATCAGCAGTATTTATTTTATTGTTTAAATCATTTTAGGGATTTCTTGGAATTCTTTTCAGCTATAAAATATTTATTGATTAATTAATACAAGATCTGTTTTGCCTGTGTTTCAATAGTTTGAGAGAAGCTAATGATGGAAGCTGGCATCTCCATGCACGTTCCCACTCGTGAGTGTGCAATTACTAGTTCAGCATGTTGGTATCTAACACTTAACACTCAAGTGAGCGGACTGTTTCTACAAATTCTTGTTTGCTGTACTGCCCATTGTATCCCTACTTGCTAAAGGACTCACTTCTTTCCAGATGCCGCACCGCTCCCAGCAGCACCCACAGCCAACATCTGTGACATCCCATGGCACAACATGAGATAAAAGAGCACCTCCGAGCTTGAGAGGTGGTGAAATGAGGAGTGTCAGAAATTGGATTTTTAACTTGGGAGGGTTTGACATTAACCAACTTAATAAACACAATCTAGTTAGGTCAAAGCACAGTTCTGAGAGAATCGCGGTTAAACCCCTAATAACTATTGCCCAAGCAGCAGGTGCACAAATGGTGCTAGTGGATGAAGTGAAGTGGTGCCAAGTGAAAGCAATATTAACAATTTTACAGTAAAGAACACAAAATAATACAATTCCCAAATTAATTTGGCAAATAAGAGAAACATTTACTTATCAAAAAAATACTAAGGTCATTAAAGTAGGATAAGAGGAACTGGTGATATGATTTTTTAATGTTTTAAAACAAAAAGCAAATAATAAAGGGCCATTGAAAAGCAACAGTTCATGGTTGATGGGACCTGTGTGTGAATTCAGGCTTGCCGTGATGAAACAGTGTTTGGGTACACCAAGATATTCTATCCATAGTTTTTACCTTAGGACAGTCTCTAAAGTGGAAGCCAAAATATTTCGGCAGGGCAAGGTCTGAGTCTGTTGACAGCAAGGGTCCCTTGAAGTTAGATATGTTGTTGTTCTAGGTCCTGCTGACTCTGTAGGGTTTGCCATTATAAGCTCTGAGTGGGACAAATTTGGACTTAGTAGGCACTGCGGTTGTTTCTCTGGTCAGATTGATTTGCTACCCCACACAGTCAAAAGATTTACCTTTGGACTAGTTATCTTTTTGACAAAATCCTCTAATAGGCCAATTCTCAAAGGAGTAGTCATAGAGGCTTCCATGATGCTGGATTCCTTTATCGTGAGGTACTGCTGAACCAGTGCTCAATGCAACAAAAAGCTCTCAGCGGAGCTAACTTGGATTCCTTGCCTGCCAGAGAGTGACATTCTGGGGCAAGCCTCTACATGTTTCCCAATCCTCACCAGGATCCACTTTTTCTCCAATTACTGGGAAGGTTACTTCTGGCCAGCCCTTCAGCCACTAGCTCTTTAGGGAAAACATCTGTCAACAGCCAGGTCTCCTGCAGGGTCCAGCTCTCTGTGGTCAGCTCTGCCTTTTTGGGGTCAGGAGTCCCTCTACTTTTTGAATCACTGCAGCATGCAAATGGGAAGCAAACCACTTGAATCTTGGAGATAAGTTCTAATTGCTGGGCCCTTATGTCCTTCAGCGAGTTCTCTTCTTTCCTCATAAGTCAGAAGTCTTCTTTCTTTCAACAGGACCTTCATCTACAGGTGGAGACTTCTCAGATCCGGGAAAGTTCTGAAGTGCCAGATTCTATCACCTAATCCTATCTTTTCTCAGTCGTCTTTCTCCTTTTGCTCGACTTCCTTTTTAGCCTTGCTTAAAATTTCCCAGGACCCCCTGTTTCAATATTGCAGACAGGCATGTTCTGAGGGGGTGGTGGTTAAGGTGCTAGATTCTACTACTCAATCCTATGGGGCAGATTTACAAGCCCCTTGCAACATGTTTACGACACCGTTGCTTCACTTCTGTGCCACAGCGGCGTCGTAAACAATGCGCCTCCATGCAACAGATTTACTACGTGACGCATCTAGTGAGATGCGTCACGTTGTAAAGCCCTGTGCTACATTATACCTGTGTCAGGTATAATGTATGCAGGGTGGGCGTTATGTCGCAAGGAAACCCAGTAAACGTGACGCCGTGAAATCTACAAGATTTCACGGAGTCACTTTTACATCCATGCTGCGTCAAAACCCTGTGCCTGCTTGAAGCAGTCGTAAGGAGTGATGCAGCATGTTAGGCATAGGATGCCCCTGAGCATTGCTGGAGTCGCCTCGCGCTTGCAACATGACTCCAGCAATGTGCTGCCCTTATGGCAGAAGATGCGACACGCATCTGGCTATCCTTGTGCCACGGTGCGTCCGTGGTGGCGCAAGGGTATTCCTGCGTGTCGCCTCTTTACTGGTGCATCCCTGCTGATATGCAGGGATGCACCAGTCCTTGTATATCTGCCCCTATGTTTTTGCAGACCCGCACCTCCTGTTGCAGGACTTACATTTGGCCTTGTTTAACAGTTCCCGGAAACCCCTGTTTCAATATGGCAAACTTTTCTGCCCCCAGACAGACCTGCCTTCAGCTCTGTAGCCATTCCCATACTTAGATGAGATCTCCCAACTGACAGGATCCAAACTGGTTATTTCACTCACTTGGACTGGAACCTGGTGCATAGGAGGGTCCTGGGAATGACTAGAAGAAACCGGTCATGGCATTTCCACGTTAAAGGATATAGAGAAAACACTGTCTTTTACAGTGTCATGTGTTCCTTTCTAATCAATTAGTGCTATTCCCTGCTAAGTGGCCAGCAGTGAACACGCATTTGAACTTCATAGATTCAAAGGTGGTCTATTATCTTCTGAGCCAGTGCCACTAATTCTCCCAGCCAAGGATGAGTATTCCAGCTGTGGAGGTGTAATAGATGGCAGAACTGTTTTTAAGCCAGTTGTGGCTCAGAAACCCTAAAGTGTATTTTAATAAAGTTACTTTTTTAGTTAAGTTGATCACATTTTATTTCACCATTATATCGGATTTTGAATCTTAAGTGGAAAATAAGCTTTATTAACTTTTGGAGCATTTTCCCAGGTGGAGCTGCAGAATTAAACATTTTAAACACACCTAGGTGTGTGCTATAGAGATTTCAGCTGAACGTACACAGGAACTGTGATGACACACTGTTTCAATATATAGGATGCCTATAACTTGTATATGTAAGGCACCGTGACTTGTCATCTTACAAGACAGACATTTGAGGTGATTTCTCAGTATATTAAAATTGGTTTACCTACATGACAAAGCAGTTTTACTTGCCTTGAGTGTTATGGTAACCTCTCAATCAGGTTGTAGGCGTTGCCTCTTGAGCACCCCTGGAAGTCACTTCCCATTTCTTCAATGTGTGTTTAGCCCCACTCCCGAATGTCTGGCCTCACCCCTCTTGACTCAGGCTTGGTACCCTCACATATGGCTCCTTTTCTCACTTTAAGGACTGTTGGAAGGTGCGTTACTGGAAGTGGGAGGTAGGCACCTAACAACAGCAACAAGGCCCCCAACACAGGGTCCTTGTTGCTGGGTCCTAAATAGGGTCTCTATAAATTAGTCCGTTGATCAACCCTTGGTAGCTAAAACCGAGCAATAAGGCTTAACTTAGCAGACAGGCATGTAAAGCATTTAAAAACAACATTACAGTAAATAAGTAAGACACACAATAAAAATCTCACACCAATTTATAAAAATAGCAAATATTGCTATCTTTAAAATTACACCAAAACCATGAAAATCCAATATAGGAGAAAATACAATGTTTCTAGTGCTTACAAACCAACGGGCCACTTTTAGACATCTGGTTGCGCTTTATCGGCCAAAGTCAAAGTCTGAGGCCGACCGTGATGGATCCTTGCTCGGATACACCACGCGGTAGGCCTCGGTCAAAATTTACCTTCGGACTTAGAAACTTTTCTGTAGTTTTTTTCCACCAAGGGTCCTCGCTATTCTCCACCAGGCCATATTTGATGAGGGTTCGCCAGCTTGACTTTCAGCGAAATACCAGTCAAACACCAGAAGTCGTACCTCCAGAGCTCTTCAGTGGGAGGAACCTGGATTCGAAGTCAGTCTGGTTTAAGGTAACCGGCATGGCTCTTGAGGTCGGATTGGATCGGTCACCTCCTGGAACTTTTTCCAAAGTTCTTGAGATCCTTCCAAATGGTCTAATGGCGGGTTTCAAGCATCCAAAACCCAGATCAAAGGGTCCAAAATCTCTTAGATGGTCTCTTTCCACAATGCACTTGGTCAACCCCTTAAAAGCTACAAAGCTATCTGTTCAACAGGACACAATGCGTTCAGTTGGATTCTTTTGTGTCACAGACTACACTGGCTGATAGGGGAGTCCCACAGGGATCCATTCAAAGTCCCACCTTGTTTAATATATATATGGCCCCCTTGGCTAAACTCATCAGAGGCTGTGCGTTTGAGACCATATCGTACGCTGATGACACGCAGGTGATTGTCCCCATAGAGGAGGACGTTGCAGCAACTAAATTAAAGTTTAAAAATTGAATGTCAAATATTGCAGTATGAATGAGGAAGAATTTCCTTCAGCTGAATTCCACTAAAACAGAGATACTGTTGTTTGGGAAGGCTGAGGAATTATGGAATTCTGACTGGTGGCCTGCAGAGCTAGGAGCAGCACCCTCCCAAAAACACTGGGCCAAGAATCTAGGCATCAGGATCGACAATAAGCTATCAATGGAGGAACAGGTGAAGACGTTGTCTGGCACCTGTTTCGGAACAATGCGGATGCTTAGAAAGATCTTTCCTAGGATCCCACTTTCGACAAGAAGAACTCTCTGCTGGTGGGAATGAGGGAAGACTTATTATCAAAACTACATGTGGTGCAAAACACGGCAGCTCGCTCACCCTCAACAAACCGACGCACACCCCTTCTTTACCTTTCCTATGCCAAGTATAGTGGCTTCCTATTTGGAAACAAGCCATTTTTAAGATGTTATGTATTGTCTTCAAGGCTCTACAGGGGAAGGGTGCTGCTTATTTTGAAAAAAAACTGGCCCTATATCGACTTGTGCATCAATTAAGATCCAGTAATCCTAATTTGCTCTGCACGTGGAGAATAAACAAGGTTAAAATGGGAGGCCGAACCGTTTCCCATCTAGCCCCCAGCCACTGGAACAGTCTTCCCGATGAGATACGGGCCTGTACTGTACTGTCCCGATTTAAGAAAATGCTCAAGACCTGGCTGTGTTAGGATTATTCTGCTCATTGGTATTCTCTTCTCTGGTGCCGAGAGATCCCCCTGGGATGATTCATTGTGCTAAACAAATGAGTATAATAATATTAATGAAACTCCACTGGACACACTTCAGGAGGGGAACTCTAGCTGGAGAAGGGTAGGTTAAGCTATGTTAACCTGTAGCTGCAGGGAGTCAACTCTTTTCTCCTTCTTGAAACAAGGCAAAGTCCATAGAGCTGTAGTCCCAGAAAGTGCAGTAGGCGCAGTCTTCACCTGGCAGGCCCTTGGGTGCAGATCGGGATTCCAGCAGGACAATCCTCCTTCTTCTTGTAGTTTCAGGGAGCAGAAATGAGAGGCTCTACACATCTCACATATTTATCCAGTGTTCTCTGGCGACAAGCAGGCAATCATCCCTGTCTAATTTAGTGCAGGGTAACACCCCAAAGCATGACAAGTTCCTCAAAAGTATGTCATAGTCTTATCCCAGAAAGCACTATTCTCTCAAAATCCATCATGGCTGAAATATCAGCAGAGCAGCAGAACCTAACTGAAGTAAACTCAGAGTATGGCTTATTTCTCTAAATACCCACCACTCACATCTGTGAATTCCTTCCTTATGCCTCTCAGCTGACAGGGAGAGGGAGTGACCCTGGATGACAAGCTTGCTTGACCTGTTCTTCCTTTGAAGCTGATGCTTATGGCCCAAGCCCCCTGCTCTGGCATTCCTGTTACCCACAGAACTCTCTTTATCAGACAGCCTCTGCCCAACCACGCCACTTATCACCTAATCAAGGTAGCTTGGATAATCCCCTTAGGGCTGACCAACCAGGAAAGAGTGCTAGAGGCTGTATTTTAGCTTACAGAAAAGAAGGTTTTAGAAGGTATTTTTTTTACAAGTTATGATAAAATAAACAATGCTAAATTGCCAGTTTTATTCTGTTCAGTCTTTGAATGATATTTTCTACTATCTCCTAGCAATAATTATGCATCCATAACATATTGCCATGTTGGCCTATGAGGGAAAATGAAAAGTGCAGTTATTACTTCACAGTGCCCACAGCACCAAAAGTGACTTTGTAGTGAATTTCCTACACTGGGGAAAAATAGAAATGGGCAGCGTTCCCCTACCCCTGGAACACATAGGGGAGACCTTGGGGGTACCCAAAATGTAAAAATAAGGTCAATTATCACTTTTAAAGCGCCCATACCACCAAAGTCGAGTTTGCAGTGAATTGCACTTTTAAAAGCAGTGCTGCCACATAATGCTGCTTTAAAAATTACCTCAGAAGTGCACACATGCAAGTGCAACAAAGGCTGCTGCCCTCTACACTGCCATGCCCTATATATACTATGGACTTATAGGTAGTTTTCATCACCTTGCCCTATTTTCTACTAGCAACTTATAGAGTAGGTATTGCCAATTCTAAGAGTACCTCAATGTATGTGTTTGTGTTTTTCATAACATTGACCTTGGGCCAGACTAGCAGATTCCAGGACACAGTCATCAAGTCAGCTATCAATAGTTCCATTCAGAACAGAAAATGGGGTTGAACAGGCTGTGAAGTGTGACTTCCTAACAAGGACATTCCAGAGAACTGAGTAAACTCTAAGAGAAGGTTCTGGCTATTTTGTGTTTCCCTAGATGTATCCAAAGAACGACTTACAGTTTAGAGGTAATTCTGAGGTGAAGAGTCATCCTACTTTTGTTTGCAAACACTGGTGAATTGCTAGTAATTCTTGAATTTACTGTTACTGATAGGTGTAATTGGAATTAAGATGACCCATGAGTGTGAGGTAGTATAAGTTGCAAATTAGGATGGACCCCGAACAACATGATGGTCGCTGACTCAAGAAGCCTACACCAATGTCTCTTTCTCTTATTCTGAACCCCTTTTCTCTTTGGTGAACAACTGTCATCCCTGAGAGTTGTGCTTTGAAGGAGTGGGTGGGTCAGCATCACCCCTACAGAACACCTAGATATTCAATTGAGTGGTATTGGGACAATGTGTTACTGTGGTGCAGTTACCTTGCAACTCAGCCAGAGAACAGTGGTGCTCCTGCCAGACATATTTTTACATGCACGCAAATAGTGTAAATACTCCTTGCAGCCCACAAATTAAATTTAGCTCCCAAGTAATTGGCACATTTTCTGCGTTATCTACCACGGCCGAACAGGAAAGTTAAATAGCACAAATGGGTGAAATCAATTATACCAATACCATTTTAAGGCACAGACATGCTTTGGCACTGAATAGCAGTGTCTCTTTCCACAGAGTCCTAATAAAAGCAAACATAGGGGCAGGAAATTCTGGGGTAATCGTGCAGAAAAAAGGTGAATTTGCTACAGGAAGTCAGTAAGAGATGCTGATGATGTGGTGAGATGTTTTGGGGGTTGGAGAACCTCTTGTATTTGGGGAAGCTTGAAGAGGTTAGACAAATCATTTGTGATGTAAGGAGTTACTTTAAAGAAATTATATATTATCTTTCAACTTTACCATTTATATGTATAGTATTATCAGCTTCTATGATTTGACCTGGGAGTTCCTGGTTTCCTTCCCATAGCAGCCTGAGCTCTTCCTCCTTTCCAGGACTTAAATGATGCAGCTGTAATATGGACGCACAGCAGACAGAGGAGGTGGACATGATACTACCACACCAAAGGCAAGCTCCTCTGCGCTTCTCCAAAACTGGACCGCACCCAATGCCAGGAACCCTGCTACTTCGCCTACTCACCACTACCCTGCTGTTCTTCTCTGTGCTCCAACCATGGCTTCTGCTTGATGTAATGCTGCCACACCACACTACATGACCCAGAAGAGTATTCACATGCATACTCCCACACCCTCAACCCACCACTCCCATGCAAACAGCACCCTACTTGCTCACACTCACATGAATCAGCCACCGGCTCATGCTCACACAGATCAAGCATCACCCACCAACATGCCACATTCTCATGCAAACTCATTAACACTAGCTTTGGACAGAAAATTCAATCCCACCCACAGAATGGGCGGAATTTTGGCAACTCTAGATTACTCTTTTAAAGTAGAGCTCAGGCCAAATTCCACCGATCGCATCGTGGCAAAAAATATTCTTGCATGGGGCTCTAAAATAGTAAGTTGGCGCGTGCAAGCGAGATATGGTGGCGCCTAGCTGGATTTCAAGTCACTGGGAGGAAAACTGGCATGATTTTTCTAACATGAGCGGTCACGGTGCTCAACAAGAAAATATTCTCAACCATCAGGAAAATCAACTTGAGTATTTGCATCATCTGCCACAACATGTGGTGCTGTACTCACTGATTTTTTTTGTGTGGAATGTGCTACCGGCACTAAATCACAGCGCAAATAGTGTGACATGCCTATTTCCACCTGTTGGTGAAACACTGTGAAATATCACTGAGTTTTTATCAAACTTTGTGAAATTCCACAGTCAAATTTTACAAGTTCTACCTCCCTCTTATCAACATCTGTTCGCTCACCAAACAGGGCACTGAGATGGAATCTACTGCATGACCACTTTCCAGATCTTCTCTTCCTCATGAAAATATGGCTAAAACCACTCTCTGCACCAGACATTGCGACAACCATCCCTGTTGGCTGCAAAATTGCCAGGCAAGACCAGGCAAGTCTGTCAGCACAAGCCAGGATATGAAGTCACCGTCATTTTCAAAGATATTATCAGCTGGACCACCTACATGGACAGCCCCACCAGCTTCATGGAACCACATGTTCTGGACACACATTGCACCCAATGTCTCCCTCGGTGGAACCATCGTATACAGACCACATAGACTCCAAATTACTTTTTCCAGCGAATCAAACATTTCATCGCGTCTCCTGCCACCTTCAGCAACATCAACCCCTCACAAAACCTTTGTAACAAGCTCTGGGAATTCGTCTGTAAGAAAATCACCTCCATATACAGCATCTTCAGCCCTAAAGTGAACCTTGTAACCATCACAATTCAACTTCCCATCAGGGCCGAAGAATGAAGCCTGACCTCATGGCCGCCATCATTACCGTCAAAATTGCTGCTACCATGGAAACCAGCTACTTGGTCCCCATCTGATCCTTTCACCAAAGGACTGCACTAATACCCATCGACTCAGCCACATTCTCGGACACCTGGAAACATTCCAACACCATGCCTTTGCTCAAGAATTCCACTGTTGACTCAGCCACACTTTCTAACTACAGGCACATATCTCTCATACCATATCCGGCAAAGGTCTTACATAAATTAATACACTGACCCCTCATTGACTACCTCAGCAACCACCAGCTTCTCAACACCATGGAGTCCGGATTCAGGCCTAACTATAGTACAGAAATAGCACTCATCACTGCCACAGATGACATCCTCATGATCCTGGATAGAGGAGAAATTGCAGCCCTCATTCTCCTGGACCTCTCTGTGGCATTTGACATAGTTTCACACCCCCTCCCCACCTGGCATCTCTACAAGATCGAACATCCAAAGACCCACTCTCCACTAGATCTGCTCCTTTTTAACACATAGAACATATGTTGGCACCCTGGTCCCTTACGCCTTGGAAGCCCACAAACTCATATGTGGTATACCTCAAGGTTTATCGCTTAGCTGCACGCTCTTCAATGCATACATGATCCCTCTGGCCATCTGTGCACATGATATCAACATTCCCCGTACACAGATGACAGACAACTCATACTCTCCATCTCATATAAGACCCCAACACAAGAAACAAGTTCAACCCTGCATGACCAAAGTCACTACTGTATGAAAGCCAAGTTTTTCAAGCTCAACACCGACAAGAATGATACATTGATCGTCAGCAAGAACACCTCACCATGGGACTCTAACTGGTGGCCTTGCTGAACTAATATCCACAACCATACCCAGCACCCACACCAAGAATCTTGAAACAATCATCAACAGCAAACTGGACAGACTGAACAAAAGGATGACAGCCAGGCAGGCCAATGCCACACCACCTGAAGTTGTCACTATATCAAACAGAAATCCTGCACATCCCAATGGCCAGCTGCACATTGACCACAAATTAGACACATTTTTCACACAAGTTAGAGAGGCAACAGAACATTTGTGTGTGACAACACACTCAATGTTCAGACAAAAGCTCGTGGACCTTTATTGTTGGTGTAGTGCTTTCTTTAATATATATTTCAAATAGTACAGCCAACGTGCTTCACCTTACAAAGGTTTCAACCGGGCAAGAGATTTAATCTGCTGGAAATATCAGGATCTTCTTTTATAAAACGTATAGTACCAAAAACTAGTGTCACAATGGTTTCGACTTTAAGTCCTTGCGGCAATTAAGCATTCAAGGGCTAATTAGTAAACCTTCTTATTACAGCAATTGCAGTGTGAATTCAAATGGATGCAAAACACCACCATGTCATGGTTCACACCATGATCAATTCTCAATAGTTTTAATCCGGAACGTGTTCCTCAACCATCGGAACTCACAAAAAACAGCAACAGGCGCCTCACTTAAGGGCTCTAGGTCATTGAGTTGGGACGTGTATGGCACCACAGACAGGGTAATGTCCTGCCCTCTACGGCATTGGCGATCTGCTCCTTTTTAACGGATAAAACATATTTTTTCAGCGTGGTACCTTAATCCTTAGAAGCCCACAAACTCATCTGTGGTGTGCCTCAAGGTTCATCGCTCAGCTGCACACACTTCAATACATACTGGATCCCTCTGGCCATCAGTACACATAACATAAACAACCCCCCATATGCAGATGACACACAACTCATACTCTCCATCTCATATTAGACCCCAACACAAGAAACAAGTCCATCGCCTGCATGACAGAAATCACTACTGTTTGAAAGCCAACTGTTTCAAGCTCAAAACTTACAAGACAGAAGTATTGATCTTCAGCAAGAACACCTCACCATAGGACTCCAACTGGTGGCAAGGATGAACTCAGATTCACACCCACACATAGCACCCACGCCAGGAACGATGGAATATTCATCAACAGCACTCTGGACATGACCGCACACGTTAACGCAGTTACTGCATCCTGCTTCTACATCCTGAAGATGCTGTGTAAGATCTTCAATTGGATCCCAAGCAACACCAGTAAAACTGTCATGCATACCCTATTCACCAGCAACTTGGAAAACAGGAACAGCCTTTACACTGGAATCGCCACACAACTTACTAGAAGACTGCAATCCACCCAAAAATCCACAGCCAGACTCATCCTCAATCTCCCACATAGAAATCACACCACACTTCAGGGAGCTTCACTGGCTCCCGATAGACAAACAGGCTCATTTCAAACTCCTCACACACAATATGAAAACACTACAAAACATAGGCACCACCACCCTGAACAGTGGCTTCTCTTTCCACTAACCACCTTGAAACATCCTCTCCAAAGGACTCTTACTCGCACACATCCCACGCTTACACAGAACCAGAGAAGAAAGACACACTTTAGCTTACATCCCACCTACAGCATGGATTGGCCTCCCACTCTACATCACAGCCTCCTCCTTGCTTCTTGAATTCCTCACCATTTATTTAGAGGAATATTTTGCTATCAGAGCTTAAAGAGTAATTATAAATAAAGGTCAACATTTGAGTCAATGTGGTTGATTTACACACAGGACATTAGTTAACACAGGTTTACTCTCATTTTATCTCCTAATACAGAGTACACTAAAAAAATATAATTTTAAAAAAAACTAGTTGAGGAGTTAAATATTGGTCCAGTAAGTAACTGCAAGAGAAAGGTGAGGCTTAAGACATGTTGGCAGAGGGATTAGTGATTAGACTACTTCATATGAGTCTGTGGAAAGGTACACTTGAAGTACACAGTATAAATGTAGGTGTCTCCTTGAAATGGGATGTGTAGTCTGTCAAGTTGAATTTGTGGAGTTCTCTTGACTTTTTCTGCACCTCTTTTGCCTGTTTCTACAACTCTCTTGCCTGTTTCTGGACCTCTCTTGCCTGTTTTTGGACCTCTCTTGCCTGTTTCTGCAGTTCTCTTGCCTCTTTCTGCACCTCTATTGCTTCTTTCTATACCTCTCTTGCATCTTTCTGTACCATTCTTGCATGTTTCTACACGTATCTTTCATCTTTATGCCCCTCGCTTTCCATTCTGTGCATCTTGATTCTTTAAGCAATTCTATTGACTCTTTGTGCACATCTGTTGCTTCTTTCTGCACTTGTTTTGCCTCTTACTGAACCTCTTTTGGTCCTTTTGGCACTCATCTTGTCTCTTTTTGCACACAGGTTGTTTCTTTCTGCACCTTTCTTTTCTCTTTTTGCACTTCTCTTGCCTCTTTGAGTATCTTTCTTTCTTCTTTCTGCACCTGTCTTGCTTCTTTTTGCACCCCTTTTGCCTCTTTCTGTACCCCTCTTTATACACTTCTCCTGCATGTTTGTGCACCTCTGTTTTTTCTTTGTACACCCCTGTTGTCTCTTTCTGCACCTCTGTTGCTTCTTTCTGTATTTTTTACATTTTTTTGTAGCTGTGTTGTTCTTTCTGTATTTCTTTTCGGTGTTTCTAAACTTTTTTTTCTTTCTGTCCCTTTCTTTTATTTTGTATGTGTAATAAAGAGAATAACAATGTAATTGTAAGTAATTGCTTACTAGGTAATATGAATATTGATATGTAATTAATTAAAAATTGTTAATTCATGTAACAAACTATTGAAACTGTTCTTTGTATTTTAGGAAATTATTTTGTTTGGATCACAAATAAACAGATCTATTTAAAGAAAAGTCTGTTCTGGTAAGAGCACTGAACAGTTTCTTCACACAGCTGCAAAGCACGAGAATAATTCTATTGAAAGGAAAAAGAAAACGTTTACAACAAAGCAGAAAGAGAAGAAGATTTTTAATGGTAAAAAACATGTTATAAGATTACAAAAACTACTTAAAGAGAGAATTAGATGAATGTTTCCAAGTAGAGTAATTCAACATGTATTAAGATATTCTAAAAATTATAAAAGAAGATCAGCAGCTTATAAGAAGAAGCAACACATTAAAAGTGTAGTAGATACTGATTTTGAATTGAAATGAAAATTATCTATATTAATAATGAAGAGAATGGGAACATTGGATAAAACAATAGTGTTTATGAAAGAGAAAAGCAAAAGAAAAAGACTTGTTAATAGAAGTAATTTTTGTAAAACTTTTACTGGTAAATGGAAGCACACTTCTTTAATGAAGAAAGCTACTTTCAACAGAACACATTAGTACATGAATTTGATACTAGTGGTCGATGCTATGAGATGAAAGATGGTTGTCCCATTACAAAAGAAAAAATGGTTGTTAGGAGTGTGGAAGAAGTAATAGCTGAACAGGTTCAAGGGAACCGTACACAAGCTCCTGTATATAAGTAGGATTACAGCAGTATTTGCAGTATTCGACTGGAATCTATTGACACATTATGAATTTCTTCATGAAGATATGACAAAAAAGTGTTAAACAGAAGATTAAGATGATTAGTAGATCCATGTATAATAAGAAAATATACTAAGTTGCAAGGTCATTCTCTTGCTTTTCTTTCAAGAAAAGTGAGTAAAAGTTCCTTTAAGAATGTTAGCAGTACACCACTCAGAAATACGTAAGTTAGTAAGGAGACTCTACTATGTAAAAACTTCTTCATTATGTTTAAGTGAAATGAAAACAGCTCTTTTGCACGGTTCAGTTTCAGATGTACAAAAAGTTTGTGATGATATACAGTTTCATTTTTTCTGGTTCACAAGAGGAGGGTGGAGAAAGTGTAGGTGTTGAAGAACATGGGTAAGACATTAGTATTGCTAAGTTTGCAGAACAAATTACAATGTTAAAGACAGTTTCATGTGAAAAACAAAGCTATGTTTGTATTTGTTGTTGGCATATTCACTATAGAAGTCAAACTAGTAATGGTGATTTATATTTAAAAAGTAAAAAGGGAAATACTGAAAAGTGGCAGTAATTTGATACTTATTTGTTGGTAGAAGGTCAGTTTGAGTTGACTGCTGATCAAGTTATTTGTAAATACTGTTACTGTTACTGTCATGTAGCTCCTATAAGAAATATACAGGATCCGTGCGTTTAGACAACATACACTGTAGGATTGGTGTCAGACTGATTCCTGACACCCGCACTGGGTATTTTGGCCTCTTGTACCAACTAGCTCACTGTTCCACTAGAATCTCCTCTTACCAAGAAGAGAATAGTTCTTGGCAACCATCAAACATGACAACCCTGATCCCTCAGGACCGTGGAAACAATATCCTACCTTTCGCTCAGTCTCTTGTGCTTACTTAGTCTGTCTCAGAGTGTGATACAGAATAAACAGGCTGGGCATTTTCAATAAGTATTTATTGAACAGTTGTTATTCTGGTGTATAATAAATGAGCTGTAACAACCATTAGACAGTATAAGATATAAATGATTAGCAGGACTATGAAGGTAAATGGATGGTATAGTTCTACCATCTCACAATAATCATGAATACACATGAGTATATAAAACATATGATAAAAAGATGCGTACTCCTACGATGCCTCCCTAACAGAATGTACCTAAGTGTACCTAGCATGTATGTAGGTGTTGAGCCAAGAATCCCTCTAGGATTTAGTCAACCCGGTTACCTGGAGTGAGAGACTGTGGAACCCCATCCTGGTCACGAGTTGGGCTCCCACGAGGGATGGTAGACCACTGCGATCTGGAGTGTCTGCATGCAGAAACCTCAGCGTCTCTGGTCAGTGTGTATATACCCATAGGTCTTCCCAGGGCTCCGACCTCCCTGTATTACTGTGTCGGCCTAAGGATGAAGTTGGGCATGATCTTTATCCATAGATTTTATACAGGAGATGGATGTCCTGCTATGCTTCTAAGAATCCTCATGCATAATGTATGAGATTTTGAACTAGGGAAAACCCACGTTCTGAATACAGTGTCGTATCTAGGTAAAAGGTCAGTCCATGTAAACCGTGACAAGTGTGATGTAGGGAAGAATATAGTTGAAGGGTAATGAAGTTACCGGGGCCTATATTATGGTACCTATATGGAATATAACATTACAACAAGAAAATAAAAGGCCAGCTAGAGCAGTACATAACAACTTATGGTTGGTAGCTATTCCTCAGGAACTGGCAGATTTGAATGCATATGAGTCGATTCTTATTCAATCTGCACACCTTTTACAGGCCATAGTTCGTATGGAGCCTAAAACAGGTAAGCTGCCACAAACAGATTTACAAAGAGCTCTGAAAGGAAGAGTTGTGTACCTACCTTTAGATTTTATAAAAATATTGAAATTGTTGGTGTAGACAGGGAGGAAAATGAGCCAGTAGTTATTCTAGTAAATGGTGTACCAACAAAGAGTCCAGAAATCTGGCAAGAGTTTGTAGATGTTAGTAAACCTCAAAAGGCTACATTATATCTGGTACAGAATAATATTTATTCTAAGAATGTAAATGTTGATGAACAGGTTATATACTTTGAAGGTGAAACAGAAATTTCAAGTGGCCACATAGAAAAAGTGGACAAGTCCCAGATTGAAGAGATTGATGACCATTATACTATACATCCTCTACATTCGAAGGAAATGCTTGGAAACAGTATTGAATTATTTCAAATAAAGGAAGCCAAGGGAACTCCCATTAGTGTATGGGAAAAAAGTTTAGAAGCTTGTGTTTTTCCACAGCTATTCCCCACTGGAGAAGGTGGACAATTTGATGAGCGTGCTGTATGGATTCCAGCTTCAGAATACTGCTCAACAAGATTGTACTCTGAAGATCCAAGATTTCTACAGTGCATCCCATATTTATTACATCTTCTGTTTGAAAGTGATTTGTCTACACTTCCATATGCACGGAATCCCATATTAAAAACAGGAGTTAATCTTCCACATGTTTCTGCGAAACAATTCATGGACAAAGTTCAACAAAGATATGAACATTTTGAATCTCAGTTAATTATTATGATGGCATGTCAACGTGCTACCAATGAATACTGGTTTCATTGTCATGGTGAACTTAAATGTATGTTAAGAAACTTAGGTACCCCTACATGGTTTGTAACACTTAGCTGTGCTGAATATGTATGGGACGATTTACTTGAATTTTTATGAAAAGCAAATTCAAATGTTAAAAATATTGAATTGAAGACACCTGGAGAACTCTGTTCCTTGGATCCTGTAAATGTCTGCAGGCATTTCAACCATTGGCTTCAAAGCATGATGTCATTTATCTGCAGTAAAAATATCCCTTCACAAGGAATTGAATACTTAGCACAGAATAAACCAGAGAGTACAGATATTGTTAAAATGAATATGTTGAATACATACTATCCCAAAAGGAGTCCACATCTCGAATATTTATCTCTGCATGAAATACTTCAACATTACAGCTTTAAAAAAAAAAGTTACAGAAAATATAAAAGAAGAAACATAAGCAGCAATTGGATGTGATGGATGTTTAGAAAAACATGCCAAAGGAAATCTTATTAACCACAGAACTCTGAGTTGCGAAAATTCAGATAAGATGGAATCTTTCTACTTAGCACTTCTGCAACTGTTCAAACCTTGGCGTAGTGAAAAAGAATTACTTGGAGATTTCGACTGCTATGAAAATTCTTTTAATGCAAATAAAGATAGTATTCAGTGCACAATTTTCCCTACATATCTACAAATGTTACATGATGAGATAGTACAAGAAACTACTATTGCAGCTGAAATAGCTAGAGAAAGTTCTCAAGATAGTCAAAGTTATGGTCCATTGAGTCAAGATCCACTGGAACAACCAATTATTGAAAATGAAGCAGCAATAGATATGAATGAGGTAGAAACTGCAATGCAACAAGCACAACAGGATATTATCCAATTGGAAATGTTAGAAGAACAACTATATAGTGAAAAAAGAAATATATCTACAAGTGACCCAACAGATACAACATGGTTTGCTGCACTATGTCAATGTTCATCATTTAAACATATTCTAATGTACATCAGTGGTCAAGCTGGAACAGGAAAACGTTTCTTGATTAAGGTTTTGACCAGTTATCTGAACAAAACTGCAGAATCACATTTATCTTGCGCTGTAAGAGCTCTAATTGGATTAGCAGCACATAACATTAAAGGGATTACTTTACATAGATTACTTATGCTACCAGTTGAACATGATAATACATTAGAATATCAGAAGCTATCTTTAGAAGCTTGTTATGAAGTATCAAGAGTACTTAAGAAATTGAAACTTTTAATCATTGCTGAGGTGAGCATGGTTTCAAAATGAATGCTTGCCTTTGTACATTTGAGAATGGTACAGCCTTTAAAAACAGATTATGATGTTTTGTTTGGAGGAAAACATTTAATTGTATTTAGAGATCTACTACAACTGACTCCTGTAAAAGAACAACCTGTTTTTAAAACACTTGTCCATGAGGACACTAGGAGATCTATGGGAAGTCTTGGAAATATGAACATTTGTTTACATTTAAAAGATAAAGAACTTATTAGGAATATGCAACAAGCAAGTGATGAAGATTATGGAAATTTTCTTCAAGATATAAGAATTGGTGTCTTGACAAAACATGGTAAACAAGCTTTAGAAAGTCTGCAACTAAGGAATTTGTTTACAACTGTAAATGTACAATAAGCTTGGAGAAAAGAAGTCTAGAGTTTGCCTAGTGCCGACACTGCAAGAGTGTTCTACATTTAATCAAGAATGTTTGAAACTAGAAAACCAACAAATAGTGGAAATTGAAGCTATTGATAAAATTGAACACCAGGGAATGACTTTTCTTCTTACAGAGAAACTTCAGGATAAATTACATTCTTTATAAAAGTCTGTATCTAAAACTGCAGGCTTAGAAAAGACTTCACATGTATGTATAAACAGTCGGGTAATTTTGCAGCGTTATTTGAATGCAGAAGAATGTTTTGTAAATGGAGCAATGGGAAAAGTTGATTTAGTAAAATTTCAGAACAGAGATGGAATAGAATTTTTGATTATAAAATGTGATCAGATTAAAGAGGTAAGACAGATTTGGCGTTGTGTTGTACGTTTTTTGCTTGTAAAAGATTTGTGTGTTTGCAGAAAACAGTTTCCTCTGTCTTTAGCATATGCAGTAACTATTCATAAATCTCAAGGTTTAAGTATAGACAGCGCTTTTGTAAATATTGGAACTACCTTGTTCAAAGAGGGAATGCCACATGTTGCATTTTCTCGAGTAAGAACATTGTGTTGGTTTGTATTTGATACATTTTGATGAGAAAAAGGTTAGTGCTGATGCAAATTGTGTAAGAGAGTATAATCATTTAAGAAGACTTTATACACCTGATTTAGGTAGATTATGCCATATATGAGAAACATGTAGTGTGTCCAAAACGGAAATATGTCAAACCCTCAACTGAGGTTCAAAAAAAGAAAGCAATTGAAAAGAAACTTAAATGTGTAAAGAAACAGAACATGGAAACTGTTAGAAAGGGGTACAGCCATTTCAACGCGGTTTTTACCACACGATGCAATTACATCGCATGCGTTACAACGCATGCGATGTTACAACGCGTGGTAAAAACCACACATACCATTACATCGCATGCACTTTTACAATGCATGCGATGTAATGGCTATCCATGTCGTTGTCAGGAAACTGAGGCTGTTTCCTCACAACGACGGGGACCTCTGACGACGCAGGAAGCAGGAACTGGGAGCAGAGACGGCAACGCTGGAACCATGAGGAAAGAGGTAAGGCTGATTGTGCTTAGGGTGGGGGTAGTGGTTTAGGGTAGGGGTGGGGGTAGTGTAGGGGTGGGAGTAGTGTGGGTAGTGTAGTAGTGTTTTAGGGTTTAGGGTAGTGTAGGGGTGGGAGTAGTGTGGGTAGTGTTGTAGTGTAGAAGTGTTTTAGGGTTTAGGGTAGTGTAGGGGTGGGAGTAGTGTGGGCAGTGTTGTAGTGTAGTAGTGTTTTAGGGTAGTGTAGGGTTGGGAGAAGTGTGGATAGTGTAGTGTTTTTTTAGGGTTTAGGGTAGTGTAGGGGTGGGAGTAGTGTGGGTAGTGTAGTAGTGTTTTAGGATTAGGGGTAGTGTAGGGGTGGGAGGAGTGTGTTGTGTAGGTGTAGGGGTAGGGTTGTCACTTACCTTGCATACTTTTACCACAAGTATAGCTTTACCATGCATGCCTTTGCGTTGTAATGGCATGCTTGGTAAAGGCATACTCGTAGTAAAAGTATGCGATGTAATGGCATGCGATGTCATTGACATTGTGTAGTAATACCCGCGTTGTAATGGCACGCATGGTATTAGTATGCGATGTAATGACATACATCCGTTACAAATGGGGTCTAGTTGGCAGAGGTAGGTTGTCTAAATAGGGACCCTTGCTTTTAGTCAGGGTAAGAGGGATACACTTCTAAAATAACCCCTGCTCACCCACTTGGTCGCTTGGCACAAGCAGACAGGTTTATCTCAGAGGCAGAGTTTAAAGCATTTGTGAACACATACATTAATACAGTGAAAACACTACAAATGGACATCACACCAGTTTAGAAAAATAAGTAATCTTTATCTTAACCAAAACAAGCCCAAACGACATAAATCCACAATACAGTAATAAAAATATGACTTATAGATGGTAGAAATAGTTCAGTTCATAGCAAATTGCAGATGTGATACTTTTCACACAAAGTACCTTGGATGCGTCATGCAAGCAAACAAAATAGGCCGCAGGGAAGGTGATGCATTGGTTCCTTACACTCAGGGAAGGTGATGCATTGGTTCCTTGCTCCGGGGGAGGTGATGCATTTGCTCCTTACTGCTGCGCAGGGGAGATGATGCATCTGTTCTCTACCGGAGAGGAGGTGATGCATCGGTTTCTGACTGTGTGGGGAGGTGATGCGTCAGTTTTTTACTGAATCCCCCAACGATGTGACAAGCTTGGGGCCTTGATGCGATGCGATGATCCAGGACGATGCGTGGATTTTTCCAGCTCCCTGCAGAAAACAGTCTCTAGAGTTCCAGAACAACAGCAGGCACCTCTTTGTAAGTCAGAACTTTCCAGCAAGGAAGTTTAGGGGATCTGGTGGTGAAGTCTTTATGTCCCTGAGACTTCAGAACAGGAGGCAAGCTCAGTTTCAAGCCCTTGGAGACCTTCCTCAAGAAGGGGACGCACCAAACAGCAAAGTCCTTTTCTTCTTTCCTTGGCAGCAAGTAGCCACTGCAGGCAAACCCCAGACAGCAAACGGCACAGGGGTAGTATTCCTCCTCAGCTTCTCAGTCTCTTCTCCTTGGCAGAGGTTCCCCTTGATTCCCTGAAGTGATCTAAAAGTCTAGGGTCTGGGTCCCTCTTTTTATACACCAAAATCCTTTGTTCTCTGAAGGCAGTGAGTGTTTGTACCCAGCCAAAACCAGTTCTGTCCTCACTGGTGCAGCTTCCTGGCAGGAGATGGAGACAGCATTGTTGAAGGCAGACTGGGCCCATGCAGGTGAAAGGAAATCCCCTCCCCCTACTCTAAATGCAGCCCAGGTCTATTCAGCCCAGCCCTGACTCATCAGACTTCCTGAGCCGCTGCCCCTCGCCGGCCCCTGTCATCCAAAAGCATGCAATACACAAATCTGGCAGAGGCACACCGGATGCTTAGGAAAGAAAATACCTACTCTCTAAAAATTGTATTTTCAAATACAGAATGAAAAATCACCTTCACTAAAAGATGCATTTTAACATTCTGAGTTCATGCATTCTAACCTCTATTTTCCTACCTTGTCCCTAGGGTCAGTTATGTTTATAAGATGTTATAAACAAACTCCCCATTCTGGCCTATGGGAATAGGTAGTCTTGCAATAGTGAAAAACTAAATTGGCAGTAATTCACTATCAGGACATGCCACACACATCAGGGCATGTCCTACCTTTCACATACAATGCACCCTGCCCACAGGGGTACCTTAGGCCTACCTTAGGGGTGACTAATATGTAGAAAAGGGAAGGTTTAGGGACTGGCAAGTGTGTGCACTTGCAAGTCGACATGGCAGTCCCAGACTACACACAGGCTCTGCAATGGCAGGCCAGAGTTATTTTTTACAGGCTGCTTCTGTGGGTGCCACAATCAGTGATGCAGCATACTGGCAGCATTTGATTTACAGGGCCTGGGCACACATAGTGCTCTATACTAGGGTCTGACAAGTAAATCAAATAGCCAATCATGGAAACATCAATTCATAGCAGTAACTTACAGAGAGAGCACTTGCACTTTGGCACTTAACAGCAGTGGTAAAGTGCCGAAATCATAAAACGGAGTCCAACACACAGCAAAAACGCAGGAGGGAAATGCAAAACAATGCAGGGGACACCCACGCCAGGTCTAACAGAAACTGAGGATGACATTGTAGGATGCCAGTTGGAAAATAGATCAAGTATCAACTGTTTGGCTAATGTGATTATGAATCTTGTGTTTTATCCACAAGAGCTTCATCATGAAATCATGGGAAATCGTGAAAAAAGTTTCCATTCTTTACTACATAATGTATTTCAACAGTTGGTAACTGACAGAAGTAAAATGCATAATGCTGCTGGCATTTGGCATCTTTTGGATATTTGTACTGGTTCTTTGACATTCACTCTTAATATACAACAAGATGCACACTAATTTCTAATTCTTATGGTTGGTGTATTAGAACATGAAGGAATACAGATTAAAAGCTTATTTGGACTAAGTTACAGATGGTATCATAAATGTCAAGAGTGTTCATTTACTTCCAATACTGAAATACAAACAGAACAATTCATATACTTGATGATACCAGACTGCACATCAGTACCTTTTAACAAACAGCCAAACAGGATATAAAATGTGCACATTGTAGATAAGAGATGTTGTCTACATAACAAATAGAAAGATTTGGAAAAAATCTAATTTTAAAGCTACAATGTTGTAGAGCAAATTGAAGAAAATTGGAAAACAAAATACATTTTTTTGTTGCAAGTCAAATATCTATTTCAGGAAAAGCTTTCTTTGCAGTAGCTATTATTTACCATGATGGAGCTACTACAACATCTGGACACTATACTGTGTATTTAAAGTGTAATAAAGGATGGACACATTGCAATGATGCCCACTTGGAATTCAAACTTAGATTGCCTTATAAATTACAAAATTCATATTTGCTATTTCTGCAGCCAAAGTTTTGAGTACATCATTCAGCCTATTGGGAAGATATGAACAGAAAGTAGACAGGAGTGCAAACTATTACTATTTATAATTGGGTGTAGAAATATTATTTGCGCTTATTGATATTGCATTTGTAAAATTGTGTTTAAAAGGAAATAGTTTATATATTTGTTGTCTATAATGTACCAGATGTAAATGAGAGTCTACATGCTGGCAAATGTATTTGAGATAAAAAATAGAGTTAATTTAGATGAAGGGAGTAATTAACAAAGTGTAGATAGGAAAACTCATAGCTAGACATATTGATGATGATGTTCTACGCTGATTTGTTATTTTTTCTAAAATCACTTTGATTGTTTTTTCCCCCTCTGTTCAATGATGATACTACATTGAATACACTGTGTATATCGAAGTTAAGTGGAATCTGAGAACAGCAAAAAAGGGAAACTGAAAATGTTATGTAATTCTAAATTTATGTTGTGTTCTCAAAAATATATTGTTATCATTTCTTACATACATTACATTAAATTACAGTTGTTCTTCTTCTTTATAGTAAGTACTGGTGAAGTTTGAAAAGAGTTTTAATGCTGTTTAGGACAATACTACTCTAAAATACTTCTACTGAGTAATATATCTAAATTACTTGAAAGGTAAGAATACATAATATAATATGCAAGTTAACATGAACAAAAATGTTAAAGTTTGTTTATATGTTATTTGTTTGTGATATAAATAATGTTGATCCTTTACACTATTTGAAAACTATCATCATCTTGCTGATGTAATCAGCCAGGCAGTTGTCCTTTCACTCAGACACTACCTTTGCTCTCATCTATTCTCTCTAGCATAACGTTTGCACTAATAGGACAACCCAGGCATTATCCTTGCATTCTTCCTTTCACACAGGCACAACCCATGCACTCATCCAATCACCCAGGCACTACCCCTGTACTCATGCAATCACCAACGCACTACCCATGTTCTCATACAATCACTAGGGCACTATTCTTACACTCAACCATTCACTCAGATACTACCCATGCACTAATCCATTCTGTCAAGTACTACACTACACATGCACTCATGCAATGACCCAGGCATTACTCTTGCAGTCATCATTTTTCTCAGGCACTACCCGTGCACTCATCTAAGCACCCAGACTTTACTCCTGCAGTCATGCAATCACCCAGGCACTACCAATGCACTTATCCAATCCCCCAGGCAGTACCTCTGCACTTATGGGATCACCCAAACACTTCCATTGTACTCATGCAATCACTCTGTAACTATTCTTGCGCTCAGCCATTCACTGGGGCACTCCCTTGCACTCATGCAATCAAGGTGGCACTAACTATACATACATCTAATCACTCAGGCATGAACCATACATTCATGCAATCACCCAGGCACTACTTTTTCACTCATCCCTTCACTCAGGCACTACCTCTGCACTCATGCAATGACCCAGGTATTACCCTTACACTCATACTTTCACTCAGGTACTTCACATACACTCATACTTTCACTCAGGAACTTCACATACACTCATCCAATCACTCAGGCACTACCCCTACACTCATGGAATCACCCAGGCATTACTCATGCACTCATGGAATCACACAGGCACTACTCTTGCACTCACTCATTTACTCAGGCACTACTCATGCACTCATCCATTCTCTCAGATATTACCCATGCACTCATCCAATGAAACAGGCACTACAGTGGACTAATCCATTCACTCAGGGACTACCCATGCACTCATCTATTCTCTCAGGCACTATACATGCACTTATCCAATGACCCAGCCATTACTTTTACAGTCATCCTTTTACTCAGACACTACCCATGCACTGATCTAAGCACCCAGACATTACCCTTGCACTCATTAAGTCACTCAGGCAGTACTTATGCACTCATCCAATCACCCAGACAGTACTGCTGCACTTATACATTTGCCCAGGCACTACCCATGCATTCATGCAACCACTCAGGCACTACTGTTGCACTCAACCATTCATTCAGACATGACCCATGCACTCCTTCAATGACCCAGGCATTAGCCCTGCACTCATACTTTCACTCAGGTACTTCCCATGCACTCATACAATCACACAGGCACTACACCTGCACTCATGCAATCACATAGGCACTACCTATGAACTCATGCAATCAGTCAGGTACAACTCTTGCACTCAACCATTCACTCAGGCAGTAGCTATGCACTCATCCACTCTCTCAGGCATTACCTGCAATCAAGGATTCACTACCTATACACCCATCCAATCACCCAGGCATTACCCATGGAATCGTGCAATCACCCAGGCACTACTTTTGCACTCCACCATACCCTCAGGCACTATCCATGCACTCATCCATTACCTCAGGTACTATCCATGCACTCATACAATGACCTAGGGATTACTTTTGCAGTCATCGTTCTACTCAGGTACTACCTATGTACTGATCTAGGCAGCCAGACATTACTCTTAAACTCACAAATTCACTCAGGCACTACCAATGCACTTATCTAATCACCCAGGCACTACTCATGTACTCATGCAATCACTCAGGTACTAGTCTTGCATTCAATAATTCCTTCAGGCACTACCCTTGCACTCAGCAAATGACCCAGGTATTACCCTTGCACCCATCCTTCCACTCAGGCACTACCTATGCACTCATCTAATCACCCAGGCACTACCCCTGTACTCATGCAATCACCTAGGCACTACCCATGTACTCATGCAATCACTCACTGATTTCTCTTGCACTCAACCATTCACTCAGACACTACCCATGCACTCTTCCATTCACTCAGGTACTACCCATGCAATCAAGGAGGCACTACCTATGCACACATCCAATCAATCAAACATTATGTACGCAGTCATGCATTCACCCAGGCACTACTCTTGCACTCAACTATTCATTCAGACACCACCCATGCATTCATCCATTCCCTCATGCACTCATCCATTCACTCAGGTACTACCCAAGCACTCATCCAATCATCCAGGCAATATACCTGCACTCATTGAAACCCTCAGGCAGAACTGTTGCACTCATTCTTTCACTCTGGCAGTACCCATGCATTCATGCAATCACCCAGACACTAAACATATACTCATACAATGACTACTAATGCAATCATGCAGTCATCCAAACACTACACGTACACCCAACAATTCACACAGGTATGATGCATACAGTCATCCATTCACTCTGCCACCAATTATGCACGTATCAAATCACATAAGCACTATTCTTTTACTCATTCATTCACTTAAGTATTAGGCATGTGCTCATCCACGCACTGAGACAGTACATATACACAACTCTAACATTGATCATACATACATTCCTACAAGCAATCACTTTCACTACGTACAATTTTTCTATTTTTTACCAATTTAGGTGGTTCCATGAGAACTTTTTTTTATTGGAACAATGTTATATTTTTTTCTAAAACATTTTTTTGGGGGATGTATTTTCATTAAAAAAGTGTAAAGAGTCCAAGTCCTCTGTTTCTTTTAAACGAGGAAACATAAGCAGTAAAATAAAAAAAAATAACACTTATGTGCTCTCACAAGAGTCTTAATAGTGACAATGGAGAGCTCTCCAACACAGAGTCGTCATGCATTATCTGCAGTGGATGCAAGCATCTGCCAACTCCGAAACAATGAGAGGTTGTTGAATAGTCAAAACAACCCCTGCAGAGGTTGATGGTTGTGTTACTTCATCACTGGCTGCTTGTTCTCTTCTTTGGCGCTCCTCCTATTGTGCAAGACGAACAGGATGTATTGTTTCCAGGTGCTTCTTCATTGAAGAAGTACTGCATGAGTACTTCTTCTCTGATCCTCTGGAGTGAACTTTTTGGCAGATTTTGCAGGTTACCTTCTGAGCGTTGACTTTCTTTTCACCTTCAGGCACAGTAAAGAAAGCCCACACAATACATTCCTTTCTCTTCTTCACTGGCTCCTCCACCTCGTCCATCTCCTCCTGCTGCTCTTAAGGAAACCCTGATGCCATTTTATATTTTCAAAAAAGAAGAACACCCCAAAAAATAAAAAATTTACAGAGCCTACAAAACAGGTAGTCACCCAAAATGTAAGGACTGGAACAGATGTTGGTTCCACCCACCAAGAGAATGAAACACTTTTTAACCAATGGCAATGTACTAAACGTAGTATAAAACTGTAAATTACGTTTCAAAGTATTTCAATGCAAAACAGATATTTAAGCTTCAAACATTCATATTTCATACTTTTGAAAATTACGTCAGAGTCGTTTCCCCTACGCGAACTCGGGATGACGTGATGGTAGGATTCGCAACCCCTACGCTTCTGGTGCACGATGGTGCTGTGTACATAACAATGTGCTTTAAACATCTTAAAAATATTGCACTAGAAAACTAATACTAGTTTTTAGGATTGCTTAATAAACCTATTTTAATTTTTTTTTATTTGTAACGGATTCATGTAATGATTTCGCTCACCCAACGTGTTGATCCTCGAACGGAAATAGATAGCTTAGCGTCAAACAAAAATCTGTTAAAAACATTTTAAGACACATTTATAACTTCTTTATTATTATTTTTATGTACTCAGTAATAAAACTCTATGTCAAAAAAAGTATTAATTTGTTCTAAATATGTATTTTAGAGTGATACTTGTATGAAGGATCTTGGCACCCACTGTGTAGGTTCAGGTATGGTACGTAATCCTTTTTAAAAAAAAATTAAAATATATATTTATATAAAGAACATAGTTATCATAAGAAAAGAACACAATAACATTCATACTATTGAAAGCAAAATGTAATTTAGCAAAAAATATTCAAAATTCTGTTACATAATATCACACTCTACAAAATTACAAACAAGGAAACAATGTTAACTTAAATAAATAACAATACAAATCTTTGATCAGCTATGTTATAAATATTTTTAAAAAGTGATTATAATTTGTTTTAACTTTATATAAATACTTAAAAAACATAGACAAAAAAGGAATAAAATACTTACAAACATTTTTTCATAAATAAAATGGTTTAAAAAACCTTAGAAATTAATTGAAAAAACAGAGATTTCAGGGGCGTTATAGTTAGGAAAGAACTTTTAAAAAACCTTAGAAATTGACTGAAAAAAAGAGATTTTAAGGATGGTATAGTTAGGAAATAGCATTTAAAAGACCTTAGAAATTCACTGAAAAATCAGAGGTTTTAGTTACGTTCTAGTTAGGCTGGCATTTTACTCATACAAAACCAGAGAAATTCAGCCGTTATAGTTAGCTGAGCTAACAATAACTTGCGCCCCCGCAATGCACTGCTGATGACATCACATATTACATCACTCATGACTTGGTCAGTGATATCACTGTTTACATCACTGATGACATCATCCAGTGAGTGTGAGTATGTATATATATATATATATATATATGTTCACCAAAACTGCCCCCGCTTTGAAAGGGCACTCAACAGCTCCCCTTGGCCTTCGGCATTTTCCAACCTTGCTGTAGCCTGCCTCTCCTGTGCCATATGGTGTCCTCATGCCGACGCGTTTCGAGGCTTGAACGCCTCTTCTTCATGGGCCTTCAAAGATCAGGCATCCAAAAAACACTTCCTGTACAATGCGCTTTTAAACGCCCCCAGTGGGCTTGGATTAGTGCAACTTTATTTACAAAGCATTGTGGGATTTGTTGTCCTTGGAAGTGCATATCATTATATCCTTCGTAGGTTGAATGTCCCGTTTTGAAGATTAAAAGCATTTTTATATCCTGTAGTAGGTAGGCAGAGTCAAAGCAGGCAATTATTTACAAAAGGGGTGCTGTGCTTCAAAGAGAGAACGTGTTTCTCTCTGCAGCCTTTCACTTCTCATAAAATGGCGCTCCTTTCCACGGCGGACCACCGTGTAGATAATTATGTTCACCAAAACTGCCCCAGCTTTGAAAGGGCACTCAACGGCTCCCCTTGCCTTCGGCATTTTCCAACCTCGCTGTAGCCTGCCTCTCCTGTGCCATATGGTGTCCTCATGCCGACGCGTTTCGAGGCTTGAACTCCTCTTCTTCATGGGCTTTCAAAGATCAGGCATCCAAAAAACACTTCCTGTACAATGCGCTTTTAAACGCCTCCAGTGGACTTGGCTTAGTGCAACTTTATTTACAAAGCATTGTGGGATTTGTTGTCCTTGGAAGTGCAATACATTATATCCTTCGTAGGTTGAATGTCCCGTTTTGAAGATTAAAAGCATTTTTATATCCTGTAGTAGGTAGGCAGAGTCAAAGCAGGCAAGTATTTACAAAAGGGGCGCTGTGCTTCAAAGAGAGAACGTGTTTCTCTCTGCAGCCTTTCACTTCTCATGAAATGGTGCTCCTTTCCACGGCGGACCACCGTGTAGATAATTATGTTTACCAAAACTGCCCCAGCTTTGAAAGGGCACTCAATAGCTCCCCTTGGCCTTCGGCATTTTCCAACCTCGCTGTAGCCTGCCTCTCCTGTGCCATATGGTGTCCTCATGCCGACGCGTTTTGAGGCTTGAACGCCTCTTCGTCATGGGCTTTCAAAGATCAGGCATCCAAAAACTACTTCCTGTACAATGCGCTTTTAAACGCCCCCAGTGGACTTGGCTTAGTGCAACTTTATTTACAAAGCATTGTGGGATTTGTTGTCCTTGGAAGTGCAATACATCATATCCTTCGTAGGTTGAATGTCCCGTTTTGAAGATTAAAAGCATTTTTATATCCTGTAGTAGGTAGGCAGAGTCAAAGCAGGCAATTAGTTACAAAAGGGGCGCTGTGCTTCAAAGAGAGAACGTGTTTCTCTCTGCAGCCTTTCACTTCTCATGAAATGGTGCTCCTTTCCACGGCGGACCACCGTGTAGATAATTGTGTTCACCAAAACTGCCCCAGCTTTGAAAGGGCACTCAACAGCTCCCCTTGGCCTTCGGCATTTTCCAACCTCGCTGTAGCCTGCCTCTCCTATGCCATATGGTGTCCTCATGCCGACGCGTTTCGAAGCTTGAACGCCTCTTCTTCCAAGCCCACTGGGGGCGTTTAACAGCGCATTGTACAGGAAGTGTTTTTTGGATGCCTGATCTTTGAAAGCCCATGAAGAAGAGGTGTTCATTGTACAGGAAGTGTTTTTTGGATGCCTGATCTTTGAAAACCCATGAAGAAGAGGCGTTTCACACCTTCAATTCCCTAGTCAGTATCCATACAGTCCAGCAAACACCCTGTCACTCCCTTTGCACTCCTCTAGTGACCCATTCAGTACCAAGTACTAATCCATTCACTGCGCCAAAAGCCAATCACTTATAAATTCACCCTGGCTCTCTCCTTGCTGTACTCTAATCATTCAGTCAGTATCCAAGTACTCATGCAGCGACACAGGCCTTAGCACATGGACTGCTTCAAATGCCTATCCACTATGCATGCAGTCCTCTAACCATCTACACACTTGTCTTTCACACCTTCAATTCCCCAGTCAGAATTCATACACTTCTAGCAAACACTCTGTTACTCACCCAGTGTGTTTCCTTATAGTACTGTACATTCAGGCAGTTAGCATGTAGTCTTTTAGTGAGGTAGGCTTTAGGGCATGAACTGCTTCAAAGTAGTATGCACTAAGCATGTAGTGTTTTAACCATTGTCACACTTGTGCTTCAGGGCTATAGTTTCTTAGTCAGTTTTAATATAAAATGTGTTTCTACAGTAATAGAATAGTATAAATTTGAAAGTTATTAATATACATTTATTTGTGATTCTTTTTTACAGATTCTATTTTTCAACGTTAAAATAGAGAAATCATGCCAGAAAAAAAAAGAAAAAGAAAAGAACAGAGACAGGAGGATTACTTGAAGAAACATCAACCACAAGTATTGATTGTACAAGATAATGTGGCTAAAAGGAAAACATCTTCTGGTAAGATTACAAAGCAATTTATTAAAAATTGTTTGTAGGACCAAACAGAATGTACATACTGGAACTACTGCGAATTTTTAAAGTAAGAAAAAAATTCAAAATAAGAGGAAAAGCAAATGGTCAGTCAAAGGAGACAAAGTATGGTAAAAGAAGACAAAATCAGTATAAGGAATTACGCCAAAAAATATTTTACAAGAGAGTAGTGAATAATTTGCTGAAAGATGTGAAGAAATATAAAAAGAGAGCTTTATTTTATAAAAAGAAGAAGCATATTGAAGACATTGTGGAAAAGGCTTTTGAAATAAAAAGGAAACTGTTTATTTTAGTATTAAACAGAATTCGATCACTAGATAAACCAATCCATGTAATGAAGGCCAAAAGTAGGAGGAAAAGAGTTATTAATAAAAAAAAAGGTTGTGATGTTTTTTTGGGAGAATGGAAACACAGTTCCAGTTCAGAGCCTTTTTTTAACGAAGAGAGTTATTCACAGAGCGAAAAATTATTGTATGCAGTTGACACCAGTGGTAGAGGTTATGAGGTTAGAGACGGTTGTCCAGTTGAGAAAGAGAAAATGGTTGAAAGAAATGCAGAAGAAGTGATAGCTGATGAAGTTTTAGGGAGATGTGCTAAACACCCTGTGTACACTTAAGATTGCAGTAGTACTTGCAGTGTACGACAGGAATCTTTTGAAAAATTATGTAGTTTTTTACGAGCCTATACTAAAAAAAGAGTAAAACAAAAGATTAAGCTGTTGCAAGGACTAGACCCTTGCAGAGTGAGAAAACATACTGGTTTGCAAGGTCATTCTCTGGCTTGTCTTTCTAGGAAAGTTTGTCAAAGTGTTTTTCACCATTTAAGAATGCTGGCAGTACATCATACCCATATGCAGAAGTTAGTGAGAAGGTTGTATTATGCAAAAAGTCCAGCACTAAAGTTAAGTGAGTTGTACAGTGCTCTTTTGCGTGGGTCAGTATCAGATGTGAAGCAGGTCTGTGATGATATTGAGTTTTGTTGCTTTGGTCCTCAGTAAGAGAGTGAAGAAACTGACACATCAGTAGAACAAAATGTTGAAAACAATGTACAACCCGTAATTACAGAAAAATTTGAGGATGAAATCACAAAGTTTAAGGTAATTTCAGGTGAAAGACCAAATGTTTCTTGTATTTGTTGTCGGCGAATTCACTATAAAAATCAGACTAGGGGTGTCAATCTGTATTTAAAAAGTGAAATAGAAGATAATGATAAGTGGATGGAATTAGCAACTTATTTGTTGGTAGAGGATTGTTTTGATTTGGGATCTGAGCAGCGTATTTGCAAATATTGTTATAACAAATTAGATGAGAATAAAATGCCTGCTAGAGCTGTTCATAATAATCTAGAGTTGGTTGCTATTCCATCAGAGCTGATAGATTTAAATACGTATGAGTCTATTCTCATACAATGTGTTCACCCGTTTCAGTCAATTGTTCGTATGGAGCCCAAAACAGGTAAATTACCTCCATCAGAGTTGCAAAGAGGATTGAAAGGAAGAGTTGTGTATTTACTGTTAGATTTAAGGAAAAATATTGAAACTATTGGTGTAGACCATGCAGAAAATGAGCCACTAATCATTCTAGTTAATGGTGTTCCTAATAAGAATGAGAAAATTTGGCAAGAGGTAGTGGATGTTAGAAAAGTGCAAAAGGCGTCATTGTATCTGTTAAAAAATAATGAGTACTATAGAAATGTGTTTGTTGGAGAAGAAGAAATAGATTTAGCAGAAGATACTGAAACAATAAGTGGACAAATAGAAAAAGTGGACATGTCAAGATGTGAAGAGATCTATGAACATTACAGTGTACATCCACTTCATTCCAAAGAGGTGATGGGGAATACAATTGAGTTGTTTCAAATGAAAAAAGCAACAGGAAGTCCCATGAGTGTATGGGAAGAGAGCTTGGAAGCTCGTTGTTTCCTGCAGTTGTTTCCAACAGGAAAAGGTGGACGATATGATGAACGTCTTGTGCAGATTCCTGCATCTGAATATCGGACAACAAGATTATATGCAGTAAATCACATTTTAAAAACTGGAATGCATCTTCAAAATGTAACTGCAATGGATTTTATGGATAAAGTGCATCAGAGAGATGATCATTTAGAATCTCAGTTGATTAATCTGATGGCATGTAAGCGTGGGACTAATGAATATTGGTGCCGTCGACATGGAGAACTGAAATGTATGCTACAGAACTTGGGAACTCCTACATGGTTTGTTACACTAAGCTGTGCTGAGTATGCTTGGGATGATTTACTTGAATTTCTTCGAGAGTCAAATTGCAATGTAAAAGTTTTTGAATACAAGACACCTTATGAATTGTGCTATTTGGATCCTGTCAATGTATGCAGATATTTCAATCATAGATTTGAAGCTATGATGTCTTTCATCTGCAATAAAAAGAATCCTTCTCTTGGAGAAGTTGTAGATTTCTTTTGGAGAAAGGAGTATCAAGCAAGAGGTGCTCCTCACATACATATGTTGTTATGGATCAAGGACGCCCCCAAATTTGGAACAGATTTATATGAAACTGTTTTGTCTTTCATGGAAGATTATGCTACATGTGCTCTTCCCAATAGCAGAGAAGATAAAAACTTAAAACAATAAGTCTTACGATTTCAAAGCCACAGGTGTGGAAAATACTGTCGACGAAAGTACAAGTCAAAGGATAAGTTCTATACCAAATGTCGTTTTGGATTTCCACATCCTGTATTATCCAAAGGAAGAGTGAACAGTTTTATGTCAGCTATGCGACATACCATCACAAGAAAGTCTCCGAAAAACACCTACAACTTAAGAAGAAGCGAAGAATCGAAATACATAAATGACTACAATCCAGTTATTTTATCCATGTGGAACGCTAACATGGATATTCAGTATGTTGCGGAAAATTCCATTGCTGTTGCTCGATATGTAACATCTTACATTACTAAATCAGAAAAGACTGAATTGAAAGAAATGTGGGAAGAGATTTCTCACGAGAAGACTCTAAGTAAGAAATTATACAGTTTCAGTTTGAAGATGTTATCGCATCGTGAAATTGGAGCATATGAATGTTCAGATCGGTTACCATCTGCAAGTCTATATTCCAAAAGTAGAAGAATCATTTGGGTGAGTCTAGGTCTTGCAGGAATGCGAAATCGGGTACTGAAATCTGTTCAAGAAATTGAATATTTAGCAGAAAATGAACCAGAAAGTACAGATATTTTGAAAACGAATATGTTGGACACATACTACCCAAATAGAAGTCATCATCTTGAGAACATATGTCTCTATGAAGTGCTGCAAAACTACACTTTTAAACGCAATACTACAGAGAACATCAACGATGGAAAATATGGAGTGATTGGTTCCGAAGGATGTCTGGTGAAACAAATGAAAGGAAATTTAATTAATCACAGGAAACTGAGTTGCGACACTGCTGGCGAAAGGGAATTTTACTATTTTGCCCTTTTGCAAATGTTCAAACCATGGCGTTCAGAACTGGAATTACTTAGAGATTTTCCCAGCTATGAAGACTCATTTAATGCTTCTAAAGATAGCATACAATGCAGTGCTTTTGCAAATTATGTCAAAATGTTGAATGATGAAATTGATCAAGAAGCTACAATTGCAGCTGAGATTGCTAGAAACAGTTCTCAAGACAGTCAAAGTTCTGCTGCACTGAGTCAAGATCCACTAGGACAACCAATTGTTGAAAATGAGGCAGCGATTGCAATGAATGAGGTGGAAACAGCAATGTATCAAGCTCAAGAAGATGCAATACAGTTAGGAAACTTGGAAGAACAACTAAATGTTGAACAGAAACAAATATATCAGCAAGTGAAAGAGCAGATTGACCATGGATTACTTCATGAAAAGAGAGGGTGCTCATGTACTTCATTTCAACCTATCCGAATGTATGTGAGTGGTCGAGCTGGAACAGGAAAAAGTTTCTTAATTAAAGTAATTACAAGTTATCTACAGAAAACAACTGATTCACATTTGTCTTGTGTTGTCACTGCTCCAACTGGGTTGGCAGCACATAACATTAAAGGAATTACTTTACATTGTTTGCTAATGCTGCCAGTAGAGCATGAGAACAAATTGGAATACCACAAGCTATCTGGAGAAGCTTGTTGTGAAGTTTCAAGAGTCCTGAAGAAAATGAAACTTCTCAATATTGATGAGGTGAGCATGGTCTCAAACTTGATGCTTGCCTTTGTGCATTTAAGAATGCAGCAAATTCTTAAAACATAGTATGACGTGTTATTTGGAGGAATACACGTCATAGTTTTTGGAGATCTACTGTAAAAGGACAACCGGTATTTAAAACACTAGGCCATGAAGATACCAGAAATTCTCTTGGCAGTGTTGGTAATGTGAACATTTGGACTCTTTTTAAATACAAATAACTGACAACAAATATGCGACAGGCAAATGATGCTGAATATGGAAGTATTCTTCAAGATATAAGAATTGGAATTCTTTCAAAACAAGGAAACCAAGCTTTGGAGAGTCGATTACTTTGCAATGTCTTTCCAAATGAAAATGCAGTTCCTGCAAATGTGTACGTGGAAATTGCTAAAAAATAAATCAGTGATTTGCTTAATGCCAACACTGCGTGAGTGTTCCATATTCAACGAAGAATTATTGAAACTGGAAAATAAAGAAATTGTAAAAATGGAAGCCATCGATAAAATACTGCATGAAGAAATCACTATTATTTTGATGGAAAAGTTGAGATCAAAACTGGATTGTTTAAAAAAAAATATATCTAAAACTGCTGGTTTAGAAAATACACTATATGCGTGTGTAAACTGTCGGGTAATTTTAAGGCGCAATTTGGATGTAGAGAAAGGTTTAGTTAACGGTGCAATGGGTAAAGTGGTGGATTTTGTGAATTATCAGAAAAAAGAAGGAATGGAATTTTGAAAAATTAAGTTTGATCAGATTGATGAAGTTAAAGAAATTGGTTGTTGTTCAGCTCGTTTTTTGCTTGTTAAAGATTTATATGTCCGTAGGAAACAATTTCCATTTTCTCTGGCATATGCAGTGACTATTCATAAATCTCAAGGATTAAGTGTAGACAGTGCATTGGTGAACATTGGATCTACTGTATTTAAAGAGGGTATGGCATATGTTGCTTTGTCGCGAGTCAGAACATTATCTGGTTTGTTTTTGATTGATTTTGATGAGACAAAAGTTACTGCAGATGCAAACTGTGTAAAAGAGTATAATAGGTTAAGAAGGGTTTATGCTCCAAATTTAGGTCAATATCCTGTATTTGAAGAGCGTGTGGTTGGTCGAAAAAGAAGGTTAGAGAATATCCGTTTTGAAGGTGTGAAGAAGGGAAAAGAACAAGATAATGTTGTGATTGCAGGTAAAAAGAAATTGGGCACTGTTGAAGAGATTGTTGGTTATCAGTTTGAAAATAGTTCTGGTGTCAACTGCTATGCTAATGTAGTGGTCAATGTTGTTTTTTATCTGGAAGGTTTGCAAGAACAAATTATGCAGAATCTGGAAAAAAGATTTTGTTCTCTGTTGCATTCTGTTTATGAAAAATTGACAACAGATAGAAGTAAAATACAATCTGTTTCAGATGTTCGTAGTCTTTTGGATGTGTGTTCTGTTTCTTCACAATTTACTCAAAATATAAAAACAAGGTGCTCATGAATTTTGAATGTATATGTTTACCATTTTTGAAAATGAAGGTGTAGAAATAGAAAATATTTTTGGCCTTTCTAACAAATGGGAACATCATTGTGAAAATTGCATGTATACATGTAGCACCAATGTAGACACTGAGAGATTTCTGTATTTAACATTACCAGACTGTAAATCAGTGTCTTTCAATAAATTAGTTTAAGGTGCAAATCAAAACATGGAGTGTAGCGAATGTAAATCAGAAATGTTATCCACATTATTCTTAACAAAATATGGAAAATACATAATTTTAATGATGCACAGTTGTACAGCTGACAGAAGAAAATTGGATACTTTAATAAAGCAATTTGTAGCAGCACAACTATCAATAACAGGAAGGACTTTTGTAGCAATTGCAATCATTTTCCATGATGGTCCTTCCACCACATCTGGACATTACACTGCCTATCTAAAATGTGAGAGAGGCTGGACACTTTGTAATGATTCCCAGTTGATTTTTAAACAACGTTTGCCTAGGGAATTACAAAATTCCTACCAAATATTTTTAAAGTCAAAGTTTTAGGAAGATAATTCACTCTCTGAGGAATTTATTATTATAATTTAATAGGACTACCATTGGACAATTTACATAAAGAAGGAGTGCAAAAATACCATTTGGCCTCAAGGAAAGGTATATTTTGAATTATGGACTTTTTGGTGGTCATTGATTCGGTGAATATTTTAATGCGACACCATTTACAGTTTTTATAAGTTAAAGTTATAAAAATTTTTTAGCCGTAAGTATTTCATATATGTGTGATTTGTATTTTCTGGTATTTTACTGAGAATAGCATGTTGTTTTTTTTTTTAACAATCTTTCTGATTGTATTTTTTTTGCCCGCTGTTAAGTGATGAGTACGATTGAAATCACTATTTCTAGTGAAATTCAATATATTCTGAGAACAGCAAAAAAGGCAAACAAATGACTCTGTGGAAATGATACTGTGTTGTTAAAAATGTATTTTTACATGTTATACATTTTTTTTTCTTTTCTTTCACAGATCCAAATTTTAAAATAAGCAATTTATATGAATTTAGATTGCAATGAAAATCTGAAAAAAATGTATACCATTTTTTATTGCTATTACTGTGAAGGTAAGTTTAACTAAGTCTCAATATGCAGAATGAGGAGGTCTGCAAGAAGCTACAAAGTTGAAACACGTTTGTAAAAACACTCTGTTTATACCTATGTAGTTTTAAAATCTGACCATAATCAGATATCATGTGACCTGCAAAAAAAGAGATTTGAGGGGTTCATAATATTTCCCATTGTAGCTATTGAAGGACCGCAATCATTTCAATCATTCTTCTTTGAACATCTTTGCAGACAAAACTCTGTGCTTACTTTCTATCATTCACAAGGAATTTTAAAACTGGAAATATGTCACTTTTTGTAACATAGTTATTGCGCAAGACACTCTTTCATATTTACAAAGAGAGGAAAAGGCACTCTGTGCACTTTTTATACTCCATGTAAATACAAGCTCATTATGCACACCAGTATGCGTTGAAAGGGTATTCTATAAGTGTTGTTGTGCATGATTGCACTGAATACTCATAGAACAAGACACATGTCTAGATTTATCAGAAATCAGAAATCTCGATATGTGTGTGAATGCTGCACCATTCTAAAATTGGTGTAGGAAAGCACAACAAGGAGAATTGTTTTCATTTCTCCACATTTTTATATCTTCAATGCATGCTACAATGCTCAGCATACATTGAAGGAGAAAAATGCCTTTACTGATTGTTTTTGTGCAGGAAGGCGTCGCGTTACGTACATCGAACGTGTCGCGTATAGGCTGGGAGTCGCGTACCTGTCACATTGCGATCGCGCACTAAACAAGTACCCAACGCATACCATGCGTGGATGCTAGCGCGTAGTGATCGAGAACGGTGTGCATAGAGTGCGCGGATCCAAAAACATGGAAAAAATATATAAAATACAGTTTTGAACATATAGTTAAAGAAATATTTTTAAAAATATAAAAAAATATGTTTGAAAAACCCAATAAAAACAACTAATATTTTTTAATTTTTAAAATAATTAATTAAAAAAATACATTTAAAAAATGGTGATAAAAAAGAATTTCAAAAAAACATAATTAATGAAATTGGCACACTGAATTTGAAAAATATAGAAATCCAATGAAAATCATTAAACATGATATCTTTAGAGATAAGTTATAGATAGGAATTAGCATTTAAAAAACCTTTGAAATTCACTGAAAAAACCAAAGGTTTCAGGGGTGTTATAGTTAGGAATTGGCATTTGAAAAACCTTAGAAATTCACTAAAAAAAACTATAGGTTTCAGGGTGTTATAGTTAGCTGGACATTTCCCTCATACAAAACCCTAGAAATTCCCCTGTTATAGTTAGTTCAGCTAACTATAACTCGCAACCCCGCAATGCACTGCTGATGACGTCACATATTACATCACTCATGACATGGTCAGTGACATCACTGATGACATCACTGATGACATCTCAAATGACATCACTGATGACAACACTAATGATGTCATCCATGTGATAATTTAGTGCATCTTCTCACACCCTAATATAACCTTTGATACACCGACTCAAAATTTCAGACGGCCATTTTGAAAACCATAGATACTCCAATACCAATAACTACACACCCTCTCAATGACTCTTAGCTCTACATACATTTCCACTCACTCACCTGTACAGTCACTCATACTTACTGTAACTCACACCGCCAATCATCCATTGAGGTACTGACACATCTAGTCAGTCATGCAAATAATTAATCACAGTCTAATTTACTCACCTATACAGTTAAACACACTCAAGTTCACTTACTCATAAAAATACTAACAAATTCTGACGCTCTTATACAATTACTGATACAAGCACACACTCATCCATACAGCCACTCCCAAAATCATACACTCTCACATATAGATAGTTATATACTCTTACACACATATACACTGCGTTTCACATATGTAGTTACTGACACATGTACAACTGAGATATACATTCAATCACTAACACACCCTTACATACAGTCACCCAACCATACAGTCCATCACAGATGCACTCTTAAAACCATGCACCCACTGAATCACCCACTCACACATCTATGCACAGAGTCACACACACCCTACCCACACAAACACTCAGGCACCCATACAGATACTCAGACAACCAATCAATAACCCATATAGACACTCATATAGCTATTCACAAAACCATGCAGCGACTTATACACCAACACACAGAAACATACAGACATTCACACAGTTTAGTCACTAGTCTGCAGAAAGATACATTTAATGACTCACTTATAGAGTCAGTTACGCACCTAGAAAATCACCCATTCACACACTTATACACCCACTCATTCTTCCATAGGCCTTTCACTATAACTATATAAAACATGTTTAAACTTTTCAGAAAAACACACATTCACTGGATGATGTCATCAGTGATGTCATGAGTGATGTCATTTCAGATGTCATCAGTGATGTCACTGACCATGTCATGAGCGATGTAATATGTGACATCATCAGCAGTGCATTGCGGGGGCGCGAGTTATAGTTAGCTGAACTAACTATAACAGGGGAATTTCTAGGGTTTTGTACGAGGGAAATGTCCAGCTAACTATAACGCCCTTGAAACCTATGTTTTTTTTAGTGAATATATATATATATATCACTGAAAAAACCATAGGTTTCACACATGTTATAGTTAGCTGGACATTTTACTGATAAAAAACCAATGAAATTCCCCCGTTATAGTTACTGTAGGCAACTATAACTCACGCGACCGCAATCCTCTGCTGATGCTAATACTGTATTTAGACACTTATTTGCCCATGTCTTCTTCCATTAAATTTTAGCTATACATATATTACAAATATTTTTTTTTCATAAAGACACATATGTCATCAGCAGAGGATTACGGTCGCGTGAGTTATAGTTGCCTACAGTAACTATAACGGGGGAATTTCATTGGTTTTTTATCAGTAAAATGTCCATCTAACTATAACATGTGTGAAACCTATGGTTTTTTCAGTGAATTTGCAAGGTTTTTTAAATGCTAATTCCTAACTATAACGTGTGTGAAACCTTGTAGGTACCACTAAAAAAATGACTTCATAAACACAACAGCTCTTTTTAGAGCTCCCTAATATCTAAACTCTTAAATCTGCTTTTCATTTATTTTTTTTTATTTTTTTTACCGTACGCTTACCGTAAGCTTACCGTACGCGTACCCCGTGATTTTTTTTAAAATCAATAAATGTTTTTTTTGTACTTTTCTGTCCTTCTTTGACCCCCTTACAAATGTTAGGGGGTCTGTAACTCTCCTCATTGCCCCCTTTCCTTGTTTTCACTCTTTTTTTTCAGAGTGAAATACACAAAATGGCGGCCGCCGCTTCCTGGTTTCGACCGATTCGAATGTTTACTAAGATCTAAGAGCCAATCAGAATCGTGCTCGCGCACGCCACCGTACGCTTACCGTAAGCGTACGGTAAGCGTACCGTAAGCGGGCTCAGATATATATATTGATTTAAAGGCTATTTTCTCAGAATCTACTGAACAGATTTACACCAAACCTACAAAAGGCACTTCCTTGACCTAGGGACTACCTCTCTGCCAAATTTTGAGTAATTCTGTTCAGCCGTTCGGGCTGTAGCTCGTTCTAAAGGTCCTATGGAAAAATGCATGGCAAAAACGCGTTTTGGGACCCCCCTTTTATCTCAGCCCGCGCTTGACGGATCCCCCCGAGACTTTCAGGGTAGGAGCGGAGCGTAGCGCCCCACCTATTTTGAGAAATTCGCGAGGATTCGTCGACCGGCGCCAAAGTTATTCAAAATAGAATGTTGAGGTTTTCCTATGGAAACGTGGTCCTAACTATAACTACCTACTGGCGACCGCCAGTAGGTAATATATATATATATATATATATATATACGCCAAGGTGTATTGAAGGATGAATGGGATGAATGGGTATATGAGTGTCTGTATTCAGTGGGTGTTTGACTGACTGTGTAAGTAAGGTATGGGTAAGTGACTAATCTGTATGAATGTCTGTATCAGTCTTTCAGTTGGTTTGTAAGTAGCTGCATGGGTTTGTGAGTAGCTACATGAGTATTTATTTGGTTTAATGATTGGTTGTCTGAGTATCTTTATAAGTGCATGAGTCTCTGTGAGGATGGATAAGGGTGTGTGTGACTTCCAGCATGGATGCGTGAGTGGGTAAATCCTGGATGTATGGGTTCATGAGTGCATCTGAGAGTGGCTGTATGGGTGGGTGTGTATGCATATGACTGTTTTGGTGAGTGTATAGATATCGTAGTTGTACATGTGTGAGCAGCTACATATGTTAAAGGCAGTATAGGTGAGTGTTGGAGTATATGAGTGACTGCATGTATGACTGACTGATTGTAAGAGTTGCTCTAAGGAAGAGGGTGTGCTTGTGCCACTGACTGTATAGGTGAGTTAGAATGTTTTAGTATCTGTATGAATAAATGAGTGGGTGGGTGCATAACTATATAGGTGAATACATGGCTGTGTGATTGACTTTATAGGTGAGTTAGTAGATGTGGGAGCAGATCTATGAGTGACTGACTGTGTGTGGGGTCTCTATGGGTGTATGAGTGGATATATCAGTGGTTGTATTAGTGAGTGAGTTGGTATATGTGTGGATGTATGAGTGGCTGAATGGGTTTGTGTATAGCCCTATGAATAATTTAGTGGGAGTATAAGCACATGTATAGGTGTGTCAATGGTTTTGAGAATGCAAGTGTGGAATTTGGAGTGCAGGTATGAAAGGTTATATTGGGGTGTGAGTGGGTACATCATAGATTCTGTGGATGATGTAATCTGTGAATTTCTCTGATTTTGCACAACTAAAATGTCCACCTTACGATAACATACCTGTAACCTTTGTTTTTTCTAGTGAGTGTCCAAGGCGTTTTTTATCCTATTTCATAACTATAACTGACCCGTAACCTTTGTTTTTTTCAGTAAATTAAAAAAAAAATGTGAGTGCTAATTCCTAAATATAACTTAGCTGTAACCTTTTTTTCAGTAAAAAAATAAATAAATATATATATATATATATATATATATATATATATATATATATATATATATGCTTTCAACACCTCGATTACCATGGAAAGACGACGCTGTGTTGTGACAAATTTAGGCTTTATTTGTCAGTTGAGTGGAGTAGCCTCAGTGATTGATCAGTTTGTTTTTTACAGGAGGAACGGAGATTCAATATCCGGCCCAGAGCACCGACAAGTTATGCAAAACCATCAAGAGGAAGAGGCAGAGGCAGCGGAGGCACAAAGGCACAAAACAGCGGAAACTGAGAAGAAAAAGTAAAGATCAAACAAATGAAGAAGTAAAAGACGATCATAGTACAGCAATTATCAATTTAACCAATGTCCCATTATCTAAAAAAGAAAAGAGCATTCTAAATTTAGGTTTGTTTTACTGCCCGAAAGCAGAGTTCAATTATATACAAACAAGAGTGGATGTCTTTAAATATATAAGGCTACTGAAATTGAAGAAACATTTTGTGATAAACCCAAGACAACGTAAGACACTAGAACTACTAACCCAATGATAGATAAAAGTCAACTGAACAGTTTACAAGTTAATGACATGGAGCTTCTAGTAGAAATGAGACAAATGGCAACTACAACAAATGTAACTGAAGAGTCAAATGCAGATCAAACAGCCATGCAAGTAATGGAAATAGCGGCAGAAGAAGGAATTGACATTGGGGGAAGTGAATCAACGAATTTTAGACCAAATTCAAGATTTGTCCCTATGTCCACGAGAGACTCTATTGATATATTTAATGATCTAGTGATCAATGATCTGAAGAATTTTGAAAAATGCACAAGTGTAAAAAATAAAACGTTATCAAAGCAACAAAAAGAACATTCAGCTCTCATTGCAAAGTAAAAAGCAAACAAGAACTGTATAGTGCGTAATGCTGATAAGGGTGGGAACGTAGTGTTATGGGACAAATAAAATATCGAAATGAAGCCTATAAACAACTGAATAACAAAGCAAGCTATGTCAGAATACCTATGGGCATCATGATTGAAAGTCACCGTCTTTATAACGAGCAAGTGCAGGATTGATACAGTCAATGTTTGATCATGCATGATGAGCTAATGTTTTTAAAGATTAACAATCCAGTAATACTTGTTTTTACCTGATACCCAAGGTTCATAAAGACATGATAAATCCACCAGGCTGTCCAATATATCGGCGATAGGTAGTGGGCTGGAAAATACTTCTAAATTTATTGATTCCTTCCTCTGTCCCCTAGTAAAAATACTCCCATCGTATATTCAGGATACAGGGGACTTCTTGAAAGCAATTTATGACTTACTCTGGGAGCAAGATCTTTTGCTGGTCACTATAGATTTTACAATGTTACATACCAGCATAAGGCATGAAGATGGGCTGAATGCAGTAAAGTACTTTCTAGGCAACAGATCGATAAAAATGTGGTCATATACCCAGATGTTGATAGCTATGGTGTCAACTTGTCTAAAAAATAACTTTTTTCTCTTCAATGATGAACTGTTTCACCAGAACCCTTGGTACTGCGATGGGCACCTGCGAATCTGCATATGGGCTGGTGGGAGGAGCCGATGGTCCGGAAGCAGTACCATAAGGAATGGCACAATAACATTCTACACTGGAGTCGATTCATAGATGACTTGTTCATCGTATGGAAAGGCTCAACGACTTCAGTTAATGAGTTTATTAGTAACCTTCAGGTGAATAATTTGAACTTAAAATTCACTAGTACAGTACAATCAGTGACACAAGAGTTAACTTTCTTGATTTAACCATTTATGTAAAAAAATCGAAATTACAGACGAAGCTGTTTAGAAAACCGACAGCGGGGAATATGCTGCGTCATGTAGCAAGCTTTCACCCAAATAACCTTGTCAGAAGCATCCCCTATGGGGAATGTCTCACAACTTTGAGAAACTGTAGTGAACCAGAAGTTCTGGACAATGAGTTGAAAAAGCTGAAGACTCGTTTTAAAGCTAGAGGGTATGCTGAAAACTGTGTGCAAACATCAATACAAAAGATAAAGAAAAAAACAAGGGACGAAGTCCTGTTTAGAAAAGATAATGGAAAACGAAAAGAGGATGAAAAGAAATGCAATGCCTGCAGATTGATCACCACCTACAATCGACAGCATGGTCCAGTAAGAAATATACTTTCTAAACATTGGCATGTGATCCAAAATGACCCCATATTGGGGAAATTAGTGCCTAGGAGACCATTAATACCGTTCTGCAGGGCAAGATCATTTAAACAAATGTTGGTCAGCAACATGATACCCAAAGGGGACTAACCTGGGACAAATTTAACATGGTTAAAAAGTAAAGATGGGTTCATTAGATGTATGAAATGCAAGGCTTGCACGCATGGGAAAAACATGTCAACATATAAACCAAGGTTATCCAAAAGAGAAAAGAAGATCAAAGGGTAGTTCACCTGCAAAACTGAATATGCTGTCTACGTATTGACATGTGCATGAAATTTGCAATACGTGGGAGCACTATTTTACCGGTGCATAAACGTGTACTTCAGCACCTTAGAGCGATAAAAAATGGCGACAGATCCTACCCAGTAGCACGCCATTTTGAAACATTCCATAATAAAAATGTGCATGGTCTAACATACTTTGTCATAGATGCCATTCCACCCAATATCAGAGGGGGATATAGAGAGAAAAAATTGAGGAGACTTGAATCTTGTTACATGTTGGAGCTAGATACAAGAAGTCCGTTAGGGCTCAATATGGAAGAAGACATGTATACTCATTTATGAAATAGATGTGGGAATATAAGAAGTGTCTAGATTAAATGTCTGCAATATCTCCTTTCCTTCAGTTTTAAAAGTTTTTTTAGAGCAAGTTTTTTGAGCAATTCCTTTTTAACTACATAACCTAAAAGAAAAATTGAATTGAATAAGTATAGCCCACTTGGGCATAATAATAAACAATTGTGTCATAGACGTAAAGCCCACTGGGGCAGTATTGCAATCAATTTGAATTAAATCAAGTTAAATGTGCATCAGGTTTATCAAGTATTAAGGTGGAGCTTGCCCTGATGGTCATGCTCTATCAAGATTAATGTGGGATTTAATGAAATTAGTGATTTCAGATCGCACTTTATTATGAATTAACCGAAGCGCCAAGAAACTGTGTAAATTAAATATTTGTTCTTTTTTTTTTGGAAATGACATACTGAACACGAACCTATTATTGTTTATGAATTGTTGAGCTTAATGAAATTTAACACGCAAATACTTTAAGCTTGAATAGGTAATAGCAGATGACAAACTACGAGTCTGTTTTTCAATGCATTATGTTTGTAGTTCAACACGTGACTAAGTCACATGCACAGTGAATTTAAAATGGTAAAAATTTGTCAAAAAAACTTTATTGGTGAACAAGCCTGCAGGATCAGGCAAAAACGAATCTAAGCAACTGACAAATAAAGCCTAAATTTGTCAAAACACGTCGTCGTCTTTCCTTGGTAATCGAGGTGTTGGAAGCATAATACCGGATCGAGCTTGTGTGATTCATGTCTGTATGGTTCGGTGGGGGGTATTACGTAGTGCATAGATGCATGAATGAGTGACTCACTGTTTGTATGTGTTGAAGACTGCATGTGTGCAGGACTTTATGGGTAAATGAGTGTGTGTATGGGTAAGTTAGTGAGTGAATGACTGTCTCAAAAGTGTCTTTATGAGTAACTACATATGTTTTAAACTAGTATATGTGACTATTGGTGTATATAAGTGAGTATATGTGAGAGTGAGAGATTGGAAGAGATCCTGTATGAATAAGTATGAGTTTCTATAAGTGATTGTTTAAAAGACTAAGTATTTGTAAGTTTCCTTAGAAGTAATTGTGGTGGTGTGTGTATAACTGTATATGCAAGTAAATGGATGTTTGATTCTTTATTAGCATGAGTGACTATGTGTGTGAATATCTCTATGGATGAGTGGCGTTGTGTAACAGGATGTATAGGTGTATGAGTACATATGATGAGTGAGTCCATGTATGAGTGACTGTATAAGACTGTTGGTGAATGAGTGGATGTGGATCTTAGAATTACTGAATAGGTGGTTGTAACTGGTATTGGTATGTCCATTGTTTTGAAAATGTTAGTTTCTATTTTTGAATGTGTGTATCAAAGGTTATATTAGGGAGAGAGGTGGTCTGCCACTCTATCACAAGCATGATGTCATCAGTGATGTCATCAGTGATGTCATTCGAGATGTCATGAGTGATGTCATGAGTGATGTCACTGACCATGTCATGAGTGATGTAATATGTGATGTCATCATCAGTGCATTGCAGGCGCGCGAGTTATAGTTAGCTGAACTAACTATAACGGGGGAATTTCAATGGTTTTGTACGAGTGAAAAGTCCAGCTAACTATAACGCCCCTGAAACCTATGTTTTTTTCAGTGAATTTCTAAGGTTTTTTAAATGCTAGTTTCTAACTATAACGTGCCTGAAACCTATGATTTTTTCAGTGAATTTCAAAGGTTTTTTAAATGCTAATTTCTAACTATTCCTACAGAGATAGGACATGTGAAAAAGAATAAAAAGCACACAGAAAGAAAAAAAAGAAATGCAGAAAGAAGCAACAGAAGCCCTCAAAGACGAAGAAAAGTGCAGGAAGAAGGATAATGTGCAGAAAGAACAAACAGAAGAGCAGAAAGAAGCCTTGTTGCAAAATCATCCTGTACCCTCAACTTTTTCAGACGGATACTGGTGGTAACTGAGTCTGACAAACCAGTAGTAGAGCCAGTGCTATGTTAAAAGACACTTAGAAAACAGTGAAAACACCTTCAAACACTAGGGAACACTATGCGTTGGGGTCCCCCTGTGATTAGCATGACCTCCTCTGTAAGCCCCTAGTATATAATAGGGCAGGAGGATTGTTGGATCTGGGGGTCTCTAGTTGGCAGGGTAGGTACCACTGTCCAAGTAGGGACCCTTGCTTCTAGTCAGGGAAAGGGGATACACTGTTAAGATAACCCCTGCTCACCCTCTAGGTAGCTTGGCCTGAGCAGTCTAGGCTATCAAAGGCAATGTGTAAAGTATTTGTACCAACACTCACAGTAACACAGTGAAAACACCACAGATTTACTCCACACCAGTTTTAGAAAAATAAGGTATCTTTACTAAAAACTTAACAAGACCAAATACTACAGAAAAACCAACATACAAATAAAAAGTTTACTTTAAATATAGTTCAAGAGTTTGCAGAAAGTACTCCAGGATGTAAAAATCAGTGTCCTGCACAATGCGACTCTCAATGCACAAATTGCGACACTCTCGTGCCCAACAGTACCTGTAGTTGCGTTAAGGTTCCCAAAAGCTATAACAAGGAAGATGGCAAAGGCGATGCGATACTCCTGAGATCTTGGGAAAGCTTTGCAGCAGCCCTGCTTCAAGCAGCAGAGGTGGATGCGCCGGCTCCGATCTGTAGGGGGAGGATGCGATGACTTTGGCTTTCGTTGCATAGGTTTTTTAGGGGGAAGCCTCATGCAGAGGTACGATGCGACGATCTTCGATGCGGCGCGGAGCAGTGCTGACTTCTGGCGCTGCAACCCTCGATGCGCTGCGGTGCGCGGCGTGGCGTTGACTTCTGGTACCGCAACCTTCGATGCGTCACGGGACGGGACTCTGCGTCGACATACGCAGCGACTGGAAACGTTCACGCACCGGCAGTGGTGCGACCCGCAGCTGGTTCTGCGATGACCCTCGCAGCGTCAGGAATCTTCTCGCACCGGGACAATGCTCGACGCACTCGGCGATGCGGGGACTCCGGGTGCTGCGATGACGCCGCAATGAAATTCTCCTCGTACTCTCGTTCTTGCGACTCGCAATCGGATGATGCGTTGGGTACCAGTTACTCTTGTTCACACTTCTGCTTTCCAGCTCCCAAACACAGCAGAACGACCTCCTGAGGCCCCAAGACTGGCAAGCACTCCAAGGCAGGTCAGAACTCCCTCAGCAGAGTTCCAGGGGAGCTGGTGGTGAAGTCCTTTTGTTCCTGGGACTTCTTAACAGGGAGCCAGCTCTTCTCAGGCCCTTGGAGATCAGACTCAAAAGAAGGGGACACAGCAAAGGCCTTCCCCTCTCCTTGGCAGCAAAGAAAAACAGCAAGCAGGCAGTTTTCTCCTCTTCAGTTCCTTCCAGCTTTCTCCTTGGCAGACGTTCCTTCCTAGTTCCACAGTGATCTAAAGTTTAGGTGTCTGGGGTCCTCTTCTTATACCCCTCCAAGTCTTTGTCTCTCTTTGTTTCAGTGGGGGGATTCCCCTGCTCAAACCGGTTCCTGGATGTGCTCTGCCCTGGAGCACCCGGTTCCTTTCAGAGTGAGGGGCAGGGTCGTTAGACGCTCAGCAGGACGTGGAGCTTTCTTTGTGCTGGCAGAGGCAGAGTCCTCAGCCTGGCCAGCAGGGGGTGGAGCCAGCATTGTGCTGGCAGAGGCAGCCCTACTCAAACCCAGGGGCTACTCCTCCCACCCATCTAGAGCAGATCTCCCTATTCACCCTGCTGCTGACTCATCCAGACTCCTGGAGCCACCTAGCCCATCACATGACACCAGTCAGCCAATCTGCACACAGGCACACAGGAAGGTTAAACAGGAGAATAGCTACTTTCTAAAAAGTACTATTCTCACACAGTGAATTTAAAAACCATCTTGCTAAAAAGATGTATAATTAAATTCTGAACAAAAAGATACCAAACTTGGATTTTCCATATTGCCTTTAGGGGAAGATAGGCATGTAAACAGCCTCCCCCATTCTGTCCTATGGGCAAGATAGCCTCTCAGCAGTGAAAAACGAAAATGGCTGTAATTCATTACCAGGGCATGTTACCCACCTCAGTACATGCCCTACATTTCAGATACACTGCACCCAGCCCAGTGGGGTACCTAGGGCCACCATAGGGATGCCTGACATGTACAGAAAGGGAAGGATAAGGCCTGGTCAGTGGTTGCACTGGCCAGGTCGACATGGCAGTCCTGGACTGCACATAGGCACTGCAAGCAGGCCTAAGACATCATTTTAGGGCTACTCCTGTGGGTGGCACAATCAGTGCTGCAGCCCACTAGTAGCATTTGAATCACCAGCCCTGGCACACTCAGTGCACTTTACTAGGGGCTGACAGGTGAAACGAATATACCAATCATGGATAACCAATCAATATAACAATTTATACAGAGAGCATATACACTTTAGCACTGATCCGCAGTGGTAAAGTGCCCAGCGTCCTATTGCCAACAACCACGGGTCAGAAACAATAAAGGAGGAAGAAGCAAAAAGTTTGGGGATAACACTGCAAAAAGGGCCATTTCCAACAGGGATTAAAACTACCTCTTAAAATGCGCCACAGGGCGTGTTTGCACATGTCACTTTAGGGCCCGTCCCCTCCCTTCCCCACTGTATAAACACGCCCTGTGGCCGTTTTAAGTTGGGAGATTAAGTCCCCTTGAATCCTGAGGGTCCCTAGGGTCCAACTAGCCCACTAGGTACCTCCAGTAAGCGCCACAGAGCTGCTTTGCAGGGAGATGTAAAAAGGGGCACGGCCTGCACCACCTCTCTGCAACGCAGCACAGTGGCGCTTACTGGAAGCACCTGGTGGGCTAGTTGGCCCCCAGGGTCCCTCAGGATTGAAGGTGAATTATTTCCCCAACTTAAAACGCGCAATAGGGCGTGTTTGCACACGTCACCTCAGGCCCCGTCCCCTCCCTTCACCACTGTGTAAACGCGCCCTGTGGCCATTCTAAGTTGAGAGATTAAGTCCCCTTGAATCCTAAGGGTCCCTAGGGTCAAACTAGCCCACTAGGTACCTCCAGTAAGCGCCACAGAGCTGCTTTGCAGAGAGGTGTAAAAAGGGGCATGGCCTCAGAACACCTGTCTGCAACAGAGCTCCCTTGCGCATACTGGAGATACCTGTTGGGCTAGTTGGCCCTCAGGGACCCTCAGAATTTAAGGGGAATTAATTCCCCAACTTACAACTCACCAGGGGGTGAGGGGGCATGGCCGGTCTTTCATTTATAAGAAGGGGGCTGTGTGGCCCCCCTTCTTTTTCTAATTTATTGGCCCTGGGGACCCCATCCCCCAGGGCCTGCCCCCTAATTTTTTTTTTAGAAAAAACAAAATATGGAAGGGGGCCCCCCTCCCGAGGCCTTAATCGGCCCTGGGGACCCAAACCCCTTTTTTTAATTCTTTAGGAAGGGGGCTGCTTTGCCCCCCTCATCAGGCCACTTATGGCCCCGGGGACCCCATCACCCGGTGCCGGCCTTTGTTTTTTATTTATTTTTTATATATATATTTATAGAAACACCTAGGACATGCTGGACACATCGTACGTACCTATCACCATGACGATTTGCGAGATATTCATTAAAAGGCGACAATGAATCCACGTGGAAGGTATTTACACCGCTAGTAAAGCTCTGATGTGTCTTACGCCCTACCGTTCCTCATCCCGGTACCCCTGCCAGTGAGCTCTCTCCAAGTAGACACCCTTGTCATTTATTTATACAAACATGGGTAGGTATTGACGGGCATATTTAATATACACGCACACCAAGCTATTCAAAGGGAATTAAAAAAAAATTCAACCAACACTATGCAAGAAACCCACCTCACGGTTAATAAAACACACATCCACCGCCGGATGTGTAATACTTTTTATTTTACTCTCTGGAAAGGAGACAAACCTCACTTGAGAGTCACAACGCGCTGTTGGCTGAGCCCAATGCTGTGTTACACCCTCCAGTGCCCGCTGAGTGCCACACACCTCTTTGTTGTATTCCACCAGCTAGTGCGTATGCTATGACACTCTCTAGCCCATGTGCACTGTAACACCACCCTGTGAATAGGTCATGCCACACTTGCCTTCGCACAGGTTATATTGCCCCATCTAACGTGCCTTCCTCGATGCCTATGTTATAACACACAGCGCTATGCCATACATATTACAATCTGGGATCCATATCTTTGTCACAGTGCATATGCAACGTTACACTCCCCAGCACATATTTTATATTACAACTTTAGAGTCTAGTTAGGTTACACAACACTGCCCTGTGCATATTACACTCCAAGGTGCTTTTCGCATAGCACGCGCTAGTGCCTGTGCTATCTCGCGCTCTCCAATGAATCTGTCATTGCGCACAATGTATTGCATATTATATTTCACGCCCGGTTCATCTTATAACACACTTTTTGGTGCATAGTTTATACCATACACTATATCTAGTTTTCATTTTCAATCGTGCTCTCAGGACTACATTCTATATAACACTGCATTCACTTACCCTTTTCACGGGCATTGCATTTTGCGATGGGGGTGGAGGGTCAGGGGGTGTTTCTGTCAAGTGAGCCCGGAGTCACCGTTACAAACGTCCTCTTCTTCCTGAATAAAAGTAATATTATGCTGTATACTTGCTCATATTTTAAGTAGTTCGCACAGACACACATTTTAAAAACAATAAAGTTCCTAATACATGCCTTCTCTGAACAGTTAGCTTGCTGCCCCATCCTCCTCCTCCCTATCCTCTGTTGTCTGAATCCATGGACTAGCCTCCTCCCTCCTGTCATGCATGGACTGATGTGATGCCACTGCCCTCCATTTAGCATGATGTACCAGTCCACTCCTCCTGCCCTCCATTGCCCAATTCTATGCCCCATCATTGACCTCCTGCTTAGCCTCTGTGCTTAGCTTGCTGCCCCATTTCTCCTTCCCCCTGCCCTCAGATGTCTTTGTGCATTCCCTGCTCCATCCTTTTTGCCCACCATGTTCCATGGACCTGCCACTCCTATCTACTCTGAGTGTTCTGTTGAGCTGCCACTCCCCTCCCATCTGCATAGCATTGTCAGATGACTGTAACCAGTCTCTGCCATCTCCACCCTGCCTGTCCACATTCCATGCCCCTATCCCCTTCCTCCTGTCCTCCATGGTCCATTTTACTTCCACACCCTTCTGCCCTCCCTGGTATGTTGTGCTGCAACTGCTCCTCCTGCCTGCCCCGTGTGGTCTGTTGTGAGGCCCCTTCCCCTGAACTCTCTTGTCTGTGCCCAGGTCTTGACCCTCCCTTCTATCCTCCATGGTCCTTTGTGCATGCCCCTGCACCCTCGTTCTTGCCCATCATAGCCATTGTGCTGCCACTAACCCTCCTGCTTGCCATGCATGGTCTTCTGTGCTACCACGGCCCCTCCCACCTTCCCTGTGTGGTCAGCTAGCTGCCCCAGACCCCCTCCCATATTCCCTCCATGGTCTGTGTGTATGCCATCATAGTCTCAATGTTGCTCTCCATGGTGTGTCTTGCTTCTAGTGCCCATCCTGCCTGACCTCCATGATCATCTTGCTGCTCCTGCCCTGCCCCCTTGCCCGCAGCCCTCTGTTTCCATGTGCAGACCCCCATTCCCTCCCTCCTGGCTTGTCTGTTCCATTGTAATGCCCCTAAACCGTCCCTCCTGCCCTTTATGGTCTGCTATGCTGCAGCTTTCTCTCCTGTATGTCCATTATGATCAGCTGGCTGTCATTGCCTCTTTCCCCTCTGTTCTCTGTTGACCATGTGCATGGTCCTGTCCCCTCCCTATTGCTTTCTATGGATTGTTGTGCTGCACGCCCGTCCCGCATGCCCTATGTGGTGTATTGTGCTGCTGCAAACCCTAATGCCTGCCCTGTAAGGTCAGTTTGGTGCACCTCTCCATGTCCCTCCTGTCCTCTGTTATCCGAGTCCATGTCCTTACCCCAATTCCTCCTGCCTTCCATGATCCAATTTACCATACTTGTGAACATTTTGAACTTGGTAAGAGGGAGATTTTGGAAAAAAACTGGGGTATTGATTTTCCCCTTTGAGTTACATTGAAAAAGAGGAGATTGTAGACAGGAGACAGATCAAATAAAGTCCATATGAGCTTAAAAACATTGGACGTTTCCTGGCTGAATCGGGTATGTTGGCATGTATGGTTGTAATACCACTGCCTCTTCCTTCTGCCCACAATGTTCTATTATATTGCCACAGCCTCTCTTGCCAGTCCTGTATTGTTGGTGTGTTGCCCCTGCCCCCCTTTCTACTGCCCTCCATAGTCTGTTGTGATGCAACTGCCCTTCCTGCCTGCCCAGTGTGGTCAAATTGTTGCCTCTGCACCCTCCTACCTACCTTCAATTTTCAGAGTCTGTGCCCCTGGCCTCTGCCTCTCAACAGTATCCTAATGAACAACTAGATTGATAACATTCTATATTTATTACAAAAGTGTGGAACGCCTGACGTCATGAATACCTAGAACATTTCCCTTAGAAATTACATATATGAGAGGGTCTTATTTGCATCAAAATTATGGTTAGTGCTCTAAAAAACTAAAATGAGGACATATTTTCTGAGTTTTCAAATAGCGACAAAGAACTTTTAAATTATTTGTTATCTTTATGTTTTTTTATCCAGTTGACCACTTGATTAAATGTTGCACTTAAGGGAGAGGATGTGGTGTTACTTCCAGAGCTGCAGACTTTGCAACTGGGGAACCAGGTTGGAGTTTCTGCTTCAGCTCGACATTCTGTGATTCTGTTCAAATAACTTAATCTCCCCATGTCTACAACCAAAATGAATTTGTTCTTGTGTGATGTAACCAATGCTCATTTAAAGCACTCCAATACCTGACAAGACTGCACTATATAAAACTGCAAATACACAAAAAATAAAAAGTGTTTTGCACACTTCTGTCATTGGGCTACATGTGGGCTACATCTGGGTGATATTTGCCATAAATTCTGAATGTTAGCACTCTAGTTGCTGATTATATCACTGTAGTAAAGCTACTCACCACGGATGTCTGCTGCTGGTATTAAAAGTGTATCTTTCAGTCTGCATGTCAGAATTTGTTAATGAAATAGAAGAGGATTTGAGAAGTCACTGAAAATGTGCCCTATTTTTTCTTTCTTCAGCACTAATCATTATATCTATGGCAAAATGAACCCCCTCATTGTGTTCCTTTTCAAATTAAATGTTTTAAGTGTTACCAGTTTATTCCAATTAAGATGGCGTCAGGTATGCCATCATTTTCTCATAAGTAAGACAGTAAGTTAGTTGTTCTTAAGAACACTCTGGGACATTCTGCCATTGGGCTATACTTGGGCTACATCTGGGTGATATTTGTGCTACATTTGGGCTCTTTTGTCTCTGGTGGCCATCTTGGGAGACTTATTTGTTTCCTAATTTCCTCATTTACTACAGTCTCCTCAATAGGAAATACTTTCAGTTTTTTACTTTGATGGCAAAATGAACCCCCTCATTTTGTTCCTTTTTAAATTAAAAGTTTTAAGAGTTACCACTTTATTCCAATCAAGATGGCTTCAGGTGTGCAATACATTTGTCATAAGTAGGACTGTTAGCGCTCTAGTTGTTCTTTAGAACACTCTGTGAGGCTGCAGTAGTACACAAAGGAATCAAATGAAAATCTCTGCCCTTGTTAAATGTAAATGTTTTACTGAGAATGTCAGACTTCATTCTCACGTGACTGACGGTTTGCAGCAGCACAATACACCACACAGGGAATGCGGGACGGGAGTGCAGCACAAAAATCCATAGAAAGCAATAGGGAGGGGACAGGACCATGCACCTGGACAACAGAGAACAGAGGGGAAAGAGGCAATGGTAGCTAGCTGACCATAATGGACAGACAGGAGAAAAAGCTGCTGCATAACAGACCATAAAGGGCAGCAGGGGCGGATCAGGGGCATTACACTGGAACAGACAAGCCAGGAGGGAGGGAATAGGGGTCTGCACATGGAAACAGAGGGCTGGGGGCAAGGGGGCAGGAGCAGCAAGATGACCATGGAGGTCAGGCAGGATGGGCACTAGAAACAAGACACACCATGGAGAACAACAGTGAGACTATGATGGCATACACACAGACCATGGAGAGAAGGTGAGAGGGGGTCAGGGGCAGCTAGCTGACCACACAGGGAAGGTGGGATTGGCCATGGCAGCACAGAAGACCATGCATGGCAAGCCGGAGGGTTAGTGGCAGCACAATGGCTATGATGGGCATGAAGGAGGGTGCAGGGGCATACACAAAGGACCATGGAGGATAGAAGGGAGGGTCAGGACCTGGGCACAGACAAGAGAGTTCAGTGGAAGGGGCCTCACAACAGACCGCGCGGGGCAGGCAGGAGGAGCAGTTGCAGCACAACAGACCAGGGGGGGGCAGAAGGGTGTGGCAGTAAAATGGACCATGGAGGACATGAGGAAGGGGATAGGGTCATGGCATGTGGACAGGCAGGGTGGAGGTGGCAGGGACAGGTTGCAGACATCTGACAATGCTAGGCAGGTGGGAGGGGAGTGGCAGCTTAACAGAACACTCAGAGTAGATAGGAGTGGCAGGTCCATGGAACATGGTGGGCAAAAAGGATGGAGCAGGGGCATGCACAAAGACATCGAAGAGCAGGGGGAAGGAGAATAGGGGCAGCAAGCTAAGCACAGAGGCTAGGCAGGAGGTCAATGATGGGCCATAGGCCCATGGGCAATGGAGGGCAGGAGGAGTGGACTGGTACATCATGCTAAATGGAGGGCAGTGGCAGCACATCAGACCATGCATGGCAGGAGGGAGGAGGCTAGTCCATGGATTCAGACAACAGACGATAGGGAGGAGGTGGATGGGGCAGCAAGATAACTGTTCAGAGAAGGTGGGTATTAGGAACTTTATTGTTTTTAAAATGTGTGTCTGTGCGAACTACTTAAAATATGAACAAGTATGCAGCATAATCTCACTTTTATTCAGGAAGAAGAGGACGTTTGTGACTGTGACTCTGGGCTCACTAGGCAGAAACACCCCCTGACCCTCCACCCCCTTCGCAAAATGTAATGCCCGTGAAAAGGGTAGGTGGACGCAGTGTTATATAGAACATAGTCCTGAGAGCACGATTGAACTAGATATAGTATATGGTATAAACTATGCACAAAAAAGTGTGATATAAAATGAACTGGGCGTGAAATATAATATGCAATACATTGTGCGCAATGAAAGATTCATTGGAGAGCGCGAGATAGCACAGGCACTAGCGCGTGCTATGCGATATGCGCCTTGGAGTGTAATATGCACAGGGCGGTGTTGTGTAACCTAACTAGTCTCTAAAGTTGTAATATAAAATATGTGCTGGGGAGTGTAACGTTGCATATGCACTGTGACAAAGATATGGATTCCAGATTGTAATATGTATGGCATATCGCTGTGTGTTATAACATAGGCATCGAGGAAGGCACATTAGATGGGGCAATTTAACCCGTGCGAAGGCAAGTGTGGCATGACATTCACGGGGTGGTGTTACAGTGCACATGGGCTAGAGAGTGTCATAGCATACGCACTAGCTGGTGGAATACAACACAGAGGCGTGTGGCACTCGGCGGGCACCGGTGGGTGTAACACAGCATTGGGCTCAGCCAGGAGCATGCTGTGACTCTCAAGTGAGGTTTGTCTCCTTTCTAGAGAGTAAAATAATCCGGCGGTAGATGTGTGTTTTATTAACCGTGAGGGGGGTTTCTTGCATAGTTTGGTCGAATTTTTGTCGAATCCCCTTTGAATGGCTTTCTGTGTGTGTATTAAATGTGCCCGTCAAAGCTACCCCTGATTGTATAACTAAACAACAAGGGTGTCTACTTGGAGAGTACCCACCGGCAGGGGCGCTGGGATTAGGCACGGTAGGGCGTCAGACACGTCACAGCTTCACTAGCGGTGTAAGTACATTCCACGTGGATTCATTGTATGCTTAGTCGCCTTTTAATGAATATCATGCAAATCGTCATGGTGATAGGTACATACGGTTTGTCCAGCATGTCCTAGGTGTTTCTATAAATATATATATTTTTTAAATAATAAAAAACAAAGGCCGGCCCCGGGGGATGGGGTCCCTGGGTCCATAAGTGGCCTGAGGAGGAGGGCAACGCAGCCCCCCTTCTAAATAATTTTAAAAAAAAAGGCCATGACCTGGGGGTTGGGGTCCCCTTCCAAATTTATTTTTTTCAACAAAAAAAAATTAGGGTGCAGGCCCTGGGGGATGGGGTCCCCAGGGCCAATAAATTAGAAAAAGAAGGGGGGCCACACAGCCCTCCTTCTTAAAAAAATTAAATAAATAAAAGACCGGCATTGCGCCGAAGGCCATGCCCCCTCCCTGCAGCACTCTGCAAACACGCCCCCTGGCCAGTTGTAAGTTTGTAAATTAATTCCCCTTCAGTACTGAGGGTCCCTGAGGGCCAACTAGCCCAACAGGTATCTCCAGTATGCCTCAGGGAGCTGCGTTGCAGACAGGTGTTCTGAGGCCACGCCCCTTTTTACACCTCTATGCAACACAGCTCTGCGGCGCTTACTGGAGGTACCTAAGGGGCTAGATTGACCCTAAGGACCCTTAAGATTCAAGGGGACTTAATCTCTCAACTCAGAAGGGCCACAGGGCGCGTTTATACAGTGGTGAAGGGAGGGGACGGGGCCTGAGGTGACGTGTGCAAACAAGCCCTGTGGCGCGTTTTAAGTTGGGGAAATAATTCCCTTTCAATCCTGAGGGACCCTGGGGGAAAACTAGCCCACCAGGTGCTTCCAGTAAGTGCCACTGCTCTGCATTACAGAGAGGTGGTGCAGGCCGTGCCCCTTTTTACACCTCTCTGCAATGGCGCTTACTGGCCGTACCTAGTGGGCTATTTTGCCCCTAGGGACCCTCAGGATACAAGGGGACTTAATCTCCCAACTTAAAACGGCCACAGGGTGTGTTAACACAGTGGGGAAGGGAGGGGACGGGGCCTGAGGTGACGTGTGCAAACATGCCCTATGGCGCATTTTAAGTTGGGAAAATAATTCCCCTTCAATCCTGAGGGCCCCTGGGGGCTAACTAGCCCACCAGGTGCTTCCAGTAAGCGCCACTGAGCTGCGTTGCAGAGAGGTGGTCCAGGCCGTGCCACCTTTTACACCTCTCTGCAATGCAGCTCTGTGGTGCTTACTGGAGGTACCTAGTGGGCTAGTTGGACCCTAGGGACCCTCAGGATTCAAATGGACTTAATCTCCCAACTAAAAACGGCCACAGGTTGTGTTTACACAGTGGTGAAGGGAGGGGACGGGGCCTGAGTTAACATGTGCAAACACGCCCTGTGGCGCGTTTTAAGTTGGGGAAACAATTCCCCTTCAATCCTGAGGGACCCTGGGGGCCAACTAGCCCACCAGGTGCTTCCAGTAAGCGCCACTGTGCTGCGTTGCAGAGAGGTGGTCTAGGCCCTGCCCCTTTTTACATATCTCTGCAACGCAGCTCTGTGGCGCTTACTGGAGGTACCTAGTGGTCTAGTTGGACCCTAGGGACCCTCTGGATTCAATGGGACTTAATCTCCCCACTTAAAATGGCCACGGGGCGTGTTTACACAGTGGGGAAGGGAGGGGACGGGGCCTGAGGTGATGTGTGCCAACACGCCCTGTGGCACGTTTTAAGAGGTAGTTTTAATCCCCTGCCCTATTATATAGTAGGGGCTTACAGAGAAGGTCTTGCTCATCACAGGGGGACCCCAACACATAGTGTTCCCTAGTGTATGTAGGTGTTTTCACTGTATTCTGAGTGTCTTTTAACATAGCACTGGCTCTAGGACTGGTTAGTCAGATTCAGTTACCACCAGTATCCGTCTGAAAAAGTTTAGGGTACAGGATGATTTTGCAACAAGGCTTCTTTCTACTCTTCTGTTTGTTCTTTCTGCACGTTATCCTTCTTCCTGCACTTTTCTTCATTTTTGAGGAGTTATGTTGCTTCATTCTGCATTTCTTTTTTTTCTTTCTGAGCGTTTTTTCTTCTTTCTTCACATGTCCTATCTCTGTAGGCATAGTTAGAAATTAGCATTTAAAAAAACCTTTGAAATTCACTGAAAAAACCATAGGTTTCAGGCACGTTATAGCTAGGAATTAGCATTTAAAAAACCTTAAAAATTCACTGAAAAAACCATAGGTTTCAGGGGCGTTATAGTTAGCTGGACTTTTCACTCGTACAAAACCATTGAAATTCCCCCGCTATAGTTAGTTCAGCTAACTATAACTCGTGCGCCCGCATTGCACTGCTGATGATGTCACATATTACATCACTCATGACATGGTCAGTGACATCACTCATGACATCACTGATGACATCTCAAATGACATCACTGATGACATCACTGATGACATCATCCTTGTGATAGAGTGGCAGACGTCCTCTCCCCCTAATATAACCTTTGATATACACATTCAAAAATAGAAACTAAAATTTTCAAAACAATGGACATACCAATACCAGTTACAACAACCTATTCAGTAATTCTAAGATCCACATACACATCCACTCATTCACCAACAGTCCTATACAGTCACTCATACATGTACTCACTCGTATGTACTCATACACCTATACATCCTGTTACACAACGCCATTCATCCATAGAGTTACTCACACACATAGTCACTCATGCTAATAAAGAATCAAACATCCATTTACTCGCATATACAGTTATACACACACCACCACACTTACTTCTATAGAAACTTACACATACTTAGTCTTTTAAACAATCACTTATAGAAACACATACTTATTCATGCAGGAACTCTTCCAATGTCTCACTCTCACATATACTCACGTATATACACCAATAGTCACATATACTAGTTTAAAACATGTAGTTACTCATAAAGACACTATTGAGACAGTCATTTACTCACTAACACACCCATGCACACACTCCTCCACCCATACAGTCCTGCACACATGCTGTCTTCAACACATACAAACAGTGAGTCACTCATTCATGCACCTATGCACTACGTAATACCCCCCACCGAACCATACAGACACTCAGACATTCATACTGATACTCTAAAAACCAACTAATAACCTATATAGACACTCATGTAGCTACTCACCAACCCATGCAGCCACTTATACACAAAGTGAGAGACTTATACAGATATTTACATATTTAAACATTACTCACTAACACATAGTCACTGGATGATGTCATCAGTGATGTCATTTGAGATGCCATCAGTGATGTCACTGACCATGTAATGAGTGACGTAATATGTGACGTCATCAGCAGTGCATTGCGGGCGAGTGAGTTATAGTTAGCTGAACTAACTATAACGGGGGAATTTCAATGGTTTTGTACCAGTGAAAAGTCCAGCTAACTATAGCGCCAGGGATGTTAGAGTTAGTTGGACATTTCACTCATAGAAAACCATAGAAATTCCCCTGTTATAGTTAAGTGATCTAACTAGAACTCACGCCCCCGCAATGCACTGCTGATGACGTCACATATTACATCATGCGTGACATGGTCAGTGACATCACTGATGGCATCTCAAATGACATCACTGATGACATCATCCAGTGACTATGTGTTTATATAAAATGTAAATATGTTTTATATATATATATATGCCAAGGTGTATTGAAGAATGAATGGGTGTATAAGAGTCAGGCTGAATGATTAAGTAGGTGTGTAACTGACTGTATAAGTGAGTGATTAATTGTGTCTTACTCAGTACATGTGTTAGCAACTGATACAGACATCCACATAGTTTAGGTTGTCAGTTGGTGTTTATGCGATTGCATGCATTGGTTAGCAGTTAAATGAGGATCTATATGGGTATTGATTGGTTGTCTGAGTATCTGTATGGGTGCCTGAGTGTCTGTGTGGATGGGTGGGGGGTGTGACTCTGTGCATAGATGTGTGAGTGGATAATTCACTGGGTATATGTGTTCAAGTCTATATCTGTGAAGGGCTGTATGGCTCGGTGAGTGTGTGTATGAGTGTATTGGTGAGTGAATGGATACCTCAGTGGTACATGTGTGAGTAACTGCATATGTGAAAGGAAGTATATATTTGTGTTGGAGTGTATAAATGACTATATGTGAGACTGAGTTATTGTGAAAGTGCCTGTATGGATCAGTGTGTGCTTGTATTAGTTCTTGTATTAGAGTGGAAGTATGTGTTAGTATATGTTTGAATAAGTGAGGTGGTATATGCGTAACTGCACAGGTGAGTAAATAAAACTTTGATAGATTATTTACATTACTGACTACATGTGTGATTAACTCTATCATTCAGAGGCGGTGTGTGAGTGTCTGTATAGATATGTGACTGGATATGATAATGCTGTATTGATGGCTGACTGTATGTATGAGTGACTGTATGGGTGAATGAATGGATGTGTGTGTAGACCTAGGAATTAGTCAGTGGATATGTACTAACTGGTATTGGTGTATTCCTGGTTTTGAAAATTATAGTCTCTATTTTAGAGTGGGTGTATCAATTATTATATGAGGGTCTGATGAGGTGCATCAGATTTTCACGTGGATGATGTCATCAGTGATGTCATTTGAGATGTCATCAGTGATGTCATCAGTGATGTCACTGACCATGTCATGAATGATGTCATATGTGATGTCATCAGCAGTGCATTGCGGGGGTGCGAGTTATAGTTAGCTCAACTAACTATAACAGGGGAATTTCTATGGTCTTCTATGAGTAAAATGTCCAATTAACTATAACGTCCCTGAAACCTATGGTTTTTTCAGTGAATTTCTAAGGTTTTTCAAATGCTAATTCCTCACTATAAGGTCTGTAAAACCTATGTTTTTTTCAGTGAATTTCGAAGGCTTTTTAAATGTTAATTTCATATTTTAATATTTATAAAACCTATATTTTTTCGATTTTTTTTCTAATATTTTTCTGAGAAAACTAGAGTCCCGAACCGGTAGTCTACCAAGCTCCATCAGCACACGAATCCTATCCGCCATATTTAAATGATGCGCATTTCATATCCGCCGAGTTCGTGGCACAACGTCCCGCATAAGAACATAAACGTATGAGGTCGTGCCAGCTGCTACTTTGGTATGCGACGGGTACGCAATACCAAGCCACGTGTTCTGTCATGTGCGTATGGGGTCGCGCCTGCTGCGCGTTGCGTATGCGATGACTGCATGCTGCCAGGGCCTGTGTTACGTCATAGATGTATGGTGCCGCGCCGGGTATGCCATTCCCTCATTTATTTGCATGTCTCAAAACTATATCTACATAACTTTAAAGTGTATATGAGAGCAAGCGATAATCTAAAATATTGTACACATTTGTATATTTCTAACTGTAATAAACTTATATGATAGTATATATATTTTCTCAAAATCACGTCGGGAGCAGTCTCCTTGCACACTGAGTGCGCGATTGCCAAGTGACCTTAAAAAAAGCATTTGATTGGTTCATAACATTTCTCATTTTACCAGTTGGAAAACGCCACCCATTTTAGTCATTCTCTCTACAGCATTTGATGAGACAAACCTCTTCTGTTTAGAGAGGTTTTTGGAAAACGTTTTGCTATCTACACATATCTTACACTACACACAACATGCAACCATCATCTTCATCAATATTCATGGTCTGTAAAGTAGCCTTCCACCTGTAATAGGCATACACCTAAAACTTACATAACCAAAGTTTTCCCCACTGCCAGAGGTAACATGCTTGCATACGCTATCCACAGCACAATGTAATGTGATACGGCCCAGGGGCAATATCATCCATAGATAATGAACACACGGACACAGATAGATAGTGGAACTGGGTACAGGCACGTGCGCTCGACTCCTTTTTATTACCAGGGTCACATATCCAGTGATGTCTGTGCTGGATGCGTGTGGGGTGAGTATAAACCAGCCCTCAGAGAATAGTTGTTGCTAGCATCAACTACAACAGTAAGCATTGGATCACACACAGAGATTCAATAATAAAAGAGTCAATAGTTTGGGCTGCAGTAAGGTAGGGAAAAATGTAAAATAATACAGGACAAATTCTATCGTAAAAGAACCACAACTTCTGCTATATTCAGACACAGGCAATAGATCTGAAATGATACACAAAAAGATTGTATCATAAAGGGTCCAGCAGTTCTAGCGCACTCAGATAGCCACATCAAAAGCATTCAGCATGTGCACAGCCAGTGATGAAGCGTGCTGCGAGCGGGCCGTACGATCAGCAATGTCTGTTGCCATCAACACTGCATCATCTAAAATAGCGACTCAATCTCAATTGTGAACACTGCTGTCTGCAGTGTAGGCCAGAGAGAGTGGTCAGCAAGGACCCACAGCTACATAAGGTGGACTTGAGCTACACAGTTTGTCGTACACAAAGCAAGAAAAAGTGTGTGCGGAGCCTGCGATGACGTGTATGCATGGTGCGGACAGAGCGCACTGCAGCAATGTCTTTTCTTACAGGACTGAGGCATCTACAATACCGACTTGATCTGAATTGTGAACAATGCTGTCTGCAGTGTAGGCCAGAGAGGGCGGTTAGCAAAGACTCACAGCTACGTAAGGTGGACTTGAGCTACACAGTTTGTCGGACGTGAAGCAAGAAAAAGCGTGTGCGGAGCCTGCGATGACGCGTATGCATGGTGCGTATGCATGGTGCGGACAGAGCGCACTGCAGCAATGTCTTTTCCTACAGGACTGCGTCATCTACAATACCGACTCAATCTGAATTGTGAACACTGTCTGCAGTGTAAATTGAAGGCATTAGTCACAAAGACATCCATTAATACTTTTTCTCACTTCCTCTTCCCAAAATACAACAACAAAAATTACAGAAAACTCTGCGATAAATAAATCAAAACAATTCGCTTTTCTTCACAACAGAAGTGTCCCTCACTTCTGGAAAAGAAATTTATCGCCTGCAAATAGCACGAACTTCCAGTAAAATACAGTCCCTTTTAAATTCAAACCTCCCATTACACTTTGTGAATTGTTACCCAATTTTCAACACATCTCACACTTAAGGTGTGGCACACTTTTTTAATACAGGCTCCTCCGACCTTCTCACAGCCTTTCAAACTGTTTTTGGTATAATACCGCAATTCATTCATTCGATCATCTCTGGAATAACAGGAACAGTGCTCAAACTTCTCGCTCTCTTTGCGGCCATCCTACTACTATTTTTGCTTGTAAAAAAAGACTGCGCTCCCTGGGGTCACAAGCATCTCCGACAGAATACGCCTCGACATGAAACTACATCAATACCGTGAAAAAATGGAACTACTTTTCGGCTGCCTGCCTCTATCTATTATCGGAGCCAGCTACAACATGACATTTATTTACACATGTCCAATGGGCATCCAACCATCTTTCTATTGCAAAACTTGCCCATTCGACTGGTGAATGGATGTATGCCTTGTCAACATCCCAACAATTGCTCTCGATATCTAGCAGGTAATGGAGTATCTTGAAAACCATAAACTCGATTGTTCAGGCAGTAGAGCAATGGTGGATGCAACGCAAAAAGGTATCGTGGTGGAATGGGATTTCTGCGCAGCTGCGAAAGATCTACTGCATCGTACGACCTTTGACAACATCGCAGATTGCCTGCCAATTCAAATTGCCGCTCCAACATTCGAGGAACATTACTGTCCCTTCGAAGATATGAATTGAATTGCTTCCCTTTTCTCACACGGTGGCAACAATGACCTTTTGGAACATTACGCATCTCAAGCCGCTGAAGAACTTCTGGACTGCAATCTCCAAGACTTGTAAGAAATTCACGTTCTTCTTGGATTGATTTTTACCAACTTTTTTTACTTTTTCCTTTCAATTTTTTTAATACACTTCAATTGAACTATTTTCATATAATAACTTGCTAAGTATGCTCAGGCATTTGAACTCTGTTTTCATTATGGCCCCTTACGTCTCCAGTCTAACCAGGAATGAGTGATGTGTGGCCTAGCCAAATACGCTATTTACTTCCTAAATTAGCCTAAACCCGACATCCATTTTGAAACCATCTCTATTCTTTGTGCACATGTCTCTCTGCCTGACGGTTATCCACAAAGCCCTTTCACACAAATGTACTCATCCTCAGCCTCTACTCGCGAGCTGGCGATGAACATCAAAAGACACGACATTGTTTAGGAACTGGTTGGCACAGTGTGCTAATCGTATCCTACCTTTATTTTCATTATAGAATTGAGTCATTCATGTCTAATAGCTATTGTTTATGTCACATGGAACTTTACATGTAATGTGGAATTCACTAATGCAGCAGCTTCAGATTTGAATATAACAGAATCGGTTGGAGTTTGCCTCAGCTCGGTGCTTTAGCTCTTTGCACAATAATTTTTTTTGAAACAGCTGAAGACAATAATGTATGGTTTGACAAGAAGGGTACCTAATGTGGTTCTCAGAAGCACAATTTTGTGTTCCTTCTCAAAGTTCCGATGTGACTAGAAATATTACCAATTCTGACACGCACCAGATTGAATCTACCGTACAAGAGATTGCTGGCTGTTCTACTGTTGATAATTTTGTGTTACAACAAAGAAGTACCAGGGTACCGAAGAAGTTTGATGATTACACTTTGCAATTTTCTTTTTGTTTCTTTTCTTAAAGGATACATGTGCTAATCGTATCCTACCTTTATTTTCAGTATAGCATTTCGAGTCATTCAAGTGTAATAGGTATTGTTTATGTCACATGGAACTGTAACATGTACTGTGGAATTCACTGATGCAGGAGCTTATGTTTGAATACAGCAGAAGCGGTTGGAATTTGCCTCAACTGAATGCCTTACCTCTTGCACCAGTGGATCCATTTATGGCACTTAAATAAAGACACTCTTTATATAACTTTCAGACTCCATCGCTTTATCACACACAGCCACTTTCTTAGACACACCTGATTTCACCATTTCTCTTCTGTGGCATTGCAACATTCTGCATAATATTCTTCACGATTATTTCTTTATTCCTCCTTCCTATTACACACACCCACTTTCTTAGGCACACCTGATTTCACCATTGCTCTTCTGTGGCATTGCAACATTCTGCATTATATTCTTCATGATTATTTCTTTATTCCTGCTTCCTAAAACACTGCATTCGCGTCTTCAGAAAGTAGATGTGAGTAGTTCGCTTCCCACTCCCTGTATCGTATAAACGCATACTAACTAACACTACTTATACAGATATGCTAAAGCGGCCAGTATCCTACAGCGCCCACACAAATCACTTTAAACCAATCAGCTCACGGCTTATGCTCACGGTTTCATCCCCGAGTCTTCATACCAGTACCAGTGAGTAGTTTGCTTCCCACTCCCGCTATACTCTAAACGCATACCAACACCACCTGCACAGCTATCCTACAGCGGCCAGTATGCTACAGCGCCCAGACCACATCAGTTTACACTACTGAGCTCATGGTTTAGGCGCACGCTTTCATCCCCGAGTGTACTGTCACCTCACCTCGGCACCATCTCACTCTGCGCAAAACAGCACTTTCACACCAGTAGGGATAAATATTTCAGCACATTAGTTTACTGCACTCAGCTCACAGTTTAGGCGCACGCTTTCATCCCAGAGTGTACCAGCACCTCACCTCAGCACCCTCTCACTCTCGACAAAACAGCACTTTCACACTGGTAGGACTAAATATTTCGTTTCACACTCCCTGTATAGCACACCCTAAAAACCCCACAGAGGTTACAGTGCTCCTACCCTCACCTTTCCTACTTTTTTTGCCCTTTTCCCCCTTACTCGTTTCAACGGAATCACAAAATGGTGGCCAACACTTCCTAGTTGCAACCGCTCGCACTGCTCACAGCCAATAATCAGCAAGCTCGTGCTCGTAACGCCTCAGCCAATTAGATGGCAGAATTCCCAAATATCGATATGTGTAAATTTCAATATTTCTCCAAAACTACTGAATGGATTTACACCAAATAAACAAAAGCGTGCTTTCTAGACCAAGACCCTTCTCCCTGCCAAATTTGGGGCAATTCCGTTCACCCGTTCGACCTGTAGCCTCGTCTAAAGTTTCCTAAGGAAATTAACATGCAGAAAACACGTTTTAGGACCCCCCTTTTTTCTCAGCCCCCCCTTGATGAATCACACCCAAACTTCCCACATAGGAGCTGATATGAATAAAGAATTAGTTTGGAAAAGTTCATGACGATTCATCAAACGATGCCAAAGTTATAAGCAAAACAAAAAATGCTCTTCATATGGAAACTTGGTCCTAACTATAACTACCTACTGGCAACCGCCTATCTTAGAAATTTATTGAAAACAACCAAAGTTTACAGGCATAATATACTAATTTTGACATTTCACTCATACAAAACCCAGAGAAATTCAGCAGTTATAGTTAGTTGAGCTAAATATAACTTGTGCCCCCGCAATGCACTGTTTATGACCTCACATATTACATCACTCATGACATGGTCAGTGACATCACTTATGACATCTCAAATGACATCACTGAATTCACTTAATGAAAAAATAGCTTGACAAGGTTTTACAATGCAACTATATAAATTAATTACTAAACACATTCTTTTAATATGTATAATTGTATTTTTAGATAGTAAAGAAACACTTCAGAAAATACAAAATACCGCGGTTTATTAAGGTGGAGTTGGATACTCCACATTAGTAAACCTGGACAAAGGGACTTTCAAAGTAAGTAAAATAAAAACATTTGTAAAAATAAAACAACCAATATACCTTAAACCTAAACCCCACCCAAAATTAACCAAACATGTATATTTAACATATGATTAAATCAAACCTTTTCACACCATGAGAAAAAGCTTTACTCCCTAAAATACCTGAGCATGGGTCAGCTACCAGCAATTTCTACATCAAAATGACCAGCATGCACTAAATAAAACACAAATCAATCCTGTGCTTCCCCTAGATGATACACAGTCATTCAGAGTTCAGAACACCTAAGCACTACACATAACAATGAACCCTTCCTCGTTCAAGACAATAACGATAGACGAATAGTCATATATGTAACTGAAAACAACCTACTAATTTAGTGGTGGGCAGAATTTGCAAGTCACACTATGCAAAGCTACGCGAAACGGTAAAAAATCTCCGCGAGCACGCAGAAACTCCGCGAACATGTGGACTTGCTTGTTCGCGATGCATTTTTCTTGTTAGCGAACACTGTTTGCATACTCTGGGCAAATATCTTACGAACACGCATTTTGAGGACGCGAACAAGCAAAAGCTTCCGCGAAGCCGCGGAATGCTGAATTTTGGGCAATTCCCCAAATTCCGCAAATTCAGAAATCAGTCCATAAAATAATATATTAATAAAGTACAAAATAAGACTGATAAATACAAATAAATAGTTGTAATATTTAATGAAAGTACTGATAGGAAAATCCAACTAGATTCAAAATAAAAGTATACAAAGCAGCTGTCAATTTAAACACACATGTGTAAAGTAAAACTTTTCAATTACAGTAAATTCTGAATACATATAGTTATTAAAATATAAAATTTCCTAGGCATAAATGAATAAAAAGATTGTGCTTTCAGTTGCATAGCTGAAGTTTCTGATCTACCTGAATTTCCCAAAATACAGTCCATAAAAAAAATAATCCCGTAGATGCAAAACATAAATGTCCGCATTAAATGGAGCAAAGTAATCTACAGCCATTGGAAGCCATAAAAATAATTTCAAGTGAAATCAGCTTCAGGAATTCCGAAAAAATCAAGGCAATTAAAAAATAATATTCGTTTAAATCAAACTATTTTAATTTCCTTTAAAATAGACCACAATAAAAGTGGCTGCAATTGTTGCACTTTGACTATCATTCCTGTAAAAAACATAACATACCCATCTTCACACTGCATACATTCAAAATACAATATTAACATAACATTGCAACTCTACAATACATAGTAGAAATCATTACTATGGGCCTTATTATGAGTTTTTCGGTCCATGGACCGCGGTACCAGCAGTCGTGGTCTGACTGCAGCAAGCTCAGTGGTCCGACCAGCATCTTACCAGATGGGCGGATTGGCTTAGCAAAGATGGGGTATGAACCGCGGACACCGCCAGCCAACTCCGACTGCAGCAGTCGCAGAATGGGCCTATGAGGCTGTAGGAGGCTCAGACTACAAGTAAAACCACTGGTCCAAACATGAGTTGCTTTAAAGCCTGCGTAACCATGGCGGTCCAACCAAAACCTCTGAAACGGCAAAAAATTAGGGATATGAGGGTGAAACTCACCTCTACTCATTTACCACCGTCATGGAGCCCATCGGACATGTCTTGCTGATGCTGTACCTGCCTGACCGCAATCAACACCCACTCCGTCATTGACCAAATTAGAGGTAATTCATACAGCAACCAGGTTCCATAGACTGCTTTGCAACTGATACCCTGCGATGGACCAGCAAGGGAGTAATTTGCACGTATACAGGCACACTGTCTGGGATTATTTCATAATAATATTCAATAATACATCTGTAGTATGCCCTCCTAGGCCAAAACATTGGCACTGCACAGGCACACTATACACAAGTGGACATGTGTTTACAAATTAGACTCAGTGATAGTGACATGTGTATTATTTTGTGTTACACAACAGCACCGCCTTATCAATATCACACCTATTAGTGTTTGACACCACTTCTTTTGCCCTTTATCACTTGTCTCTATTGTTACTATTGATCTTCACTTTCATGCAGCTTACCATTTCTCAAGTGTTGGTAAAGTGACATTGAAGTGACTACACCTACCATGAGGCCCACTGACTCCAACTATAACCAAGCTGCTAGAGCCCCGCTGCCATTTTTCACTTTTCTGCCATGTTACTACAGATCTTAACTGTTCGTGCACCTACCATATCTCAAGTGTTGGTAAAGTGACACTGAAGTGACTACAACTACCATGAAGCCCTCTCACTCCAACTCTCACCAAGCTGCTAGACTCCTTTTGCTGCTTCTCATTTGTCAGCCATGTTACTACTGTTCTTCACTGTTCATGCAGCTTACCATTTAGAAGGGGTGGTGAAGTGACATTGAAGCAATAGCAACTACCATGAGGTCTTGCAACTGCAACTCCTACCAAGATACTATGCTCCTTTTGCCCTTTCTCACTTGTCTGCCATGTCACTACTGATCTTCACTAGTCACAGAATGTGCAATTTACAGACAATGCTCCAGTCAGATACACATCTGAATACTTTGCTTGGTGGTGTCCTGGTCTATTGGTGGTATGAGTGACACCATAACAACGGTGTGCCCCTTATAAATGTGAGCTATTAAGGAAACTCAGCTGATGAGCAGTGGTGGGTGGCCCCTTGACTCTGCACTTCTCACGTGATCAACAATGCTAAATGTACAAGAAACTGTTTTTTGCCTGTATTAGACACAACTAGGCCTTAGAATGGACAAATACACATGTTTTGAGTACGCTGTGTTTGTAGCACAGTTTGGAGCTTTCATGTCTATCCTTAATGCCAAAATAAAACATATCTGCACATCTAATAAGCTGATAAAAATCTACTACATTTATTGAATTTTCTAGTAACCAACTTCAATTCCACGCAAGTAGATGACACTACTAATCTCTATCTTTTTTGTTCCATTCTAAGTCCCCTTTTACTTTGACACAAACAACATAGATGTAAATACCTCACTTACACCATTAACAGTGATCAGTATTCTTAACAGGTCAATCCACCACTGGACCTGCACAGAGGTTGGAAACCGAACAGAGTCGACGAAGCCCTCAGTGATGACAATGCTCTTGAAGTGGTGGACGTAGATGGTGGTCCTGTCCTACCTGGTCAGCCTGGGCAGATGCCAACAGTGGGGCTCTCTGTGCCCACACCAACATCTCCCACCACAGCTTCAATAACACAGCCAACCACTGCCCCCAACCTAGTACAGTTAGTCTCATCCTGCACCTCTCAGTCCTGGATTCTGAGCCAGTTATTATCACCACGGTCAAATAGGAACCAGGACCTTGTAGGAGGGTGTAGTCTGTGCCAAGGGCCGTGAGGGTAGCAAAGTGGGAGGGTAACTGTGGGCTGCAGAGTGAACCCACTGGGAACACCAACACTCTGGCTGCCATCACCCCAGTCCTAGGAGTCTAGTAGGACTCCCAAAGTGTAATTGGCCAGGTTTCCACTGAAATCTGGGATACGAAGGAGCTGCAGTGGGACACATACCAGGAGGTCACAAGCATTCACACTGAGCTGGCCACCATCCACACTGAGTGGCTGGCATGAACACTAACACACACTCCCATTTTGGGTGCTGTGGGACATCAACCTCCCCCTCTTCAGTACTTTCCACCTGCATCTACCCCTTCCTGTGGTCAAAGGCCATCCAGGCTGTCAACACCTATCACAGCCACAGGAAGGGATGCCCTGTCCGATGACAACAGGCCTGCAGATGCCCCTGTCTCAGCAGCTCTGAATCCCACTCTATCAAAAAGAAGAGGGGACACCCATCCAAAAATCCAGGAGCTCAGGATGGCAAAACACCCACCACTGCCAGGAAGAACATTTGCCCCTAATGTCTTCCTGCGTGTGCTACACATTCACTTAGTGGACTATTCCTTCTCACTCTTCCATATCCGATTGGAGGAGTATTTTGGACTTTGGACTCCTGGCCATTGGACTCTGCTATAATGGTTTTATCCACCATGACTGAAGACTTCACTTTTTGTTTGCACTGTGTAATTTTAAACACATCAAATCATTGTCTCCTGTTGTAATTCTCATATATAACAATGTGGAAGTACTACCATGTGAACTTTGCAATGTCAAAACTAGGGATTTCTGGAAGCATGGATATGTTTGTATGTAAAAAATGCTCAACTCTGGATCACTACTGTGTCACAACAACATATACATACAAGTATATTGTCTGAGAACATCTTTATTCCGCTATTCAAATCATAGGCTGACATGATGTCAGAAACATAGCAAATAAGACATGAGTCAGTTATTCTGGGTCATTGATCACATAATCAGTTGCAGACTTTCCCATTATGGAAGAAGGGGATACATCTGACAAAATCGAAAACAATAGGCAACACTAAATTAGGTCTACCGCATCAGCTTGATACATATTACCTACCTCACAAAAGGAATTCTGCATCAAATAAACAGACACTTGTCAGAACAACAGTTTCTGACCACAGGGCAATTTCAATCCAATGCTGCTTGCATCTAGTGGAATGTCATAAACAAATGTCTGTGATGTGCCACAAGTACTTTGGCCTACAATGTTGAAACACATCAACAGCTACAATCAGTTCATACACATTGAGGAATTAGCCAATGTGAAAGCAGTATAGCATGAATTGGGCATACCACACCGCTGGTTGGAGCACATGATGGCACACATATTGTATTGGGACCAACACACCACAAGGAACAAGTCCAAAAGAAGCCAGGCAACTTCCATCCTATCCTATCCTGCCATTTCTTTTATGACTTTTTAATGTTATTGTATATTTAGTGATGTGTGAATACAGTTGTGTTTGTTTCATCCCTAATTTCTGATCCAGTTGTAGTTGTTTATATTATGTGACCTTACAGCCAAACCTGGAGTGCTGGAGTTAGAAAGGTCAAGGGAAAATGTTGGATGTGTGTCTATGTGGGATGTCATCCAAATGGGGCAAACATTGCATTGGGAAACATGTTATGTGGTAAGTATTTCAGCTTGGCCTGGCCACTCTCAACGACATTTAGGTCGCACCTCTCCCTATGATGTAGGTTGGATATGTGGTTGATGTGTTGAAGTCTGCTATTTGGGTATCCACACATGGAGGGTGTCAACTTGCCATACATTTGTGGAGTTCTGCATGGACATCTGTCCATTTTGCAGTGTGTACCTTACAGCTACTTCATATAGATGTGTGCCACATGCTGTTCGTGCTGTATTTGCTTTCAGAAGTTGCACTTATGGTGCACTGGGAGGGCCACCCCTAGTACTCTGAGCCTCCAGGTGCTTGCTGTACATGGTAAGTACTCTCAACCTGAGGTCAGTCCACCTCCTCTGAATGTTGGACTGTGCGCACAGGGTATTACCAACAACATTCACTCTGTGGACTATCCTGTCACACAGTTCTGTGTTCCTAATGAGAGGAGTATGTTGGACTTGGTAACCAAACAGTTGGGGCACTACTCTAATGACATCATCCATCATGACTGTCAACTCTTGCTCAGTGAAGCATGGTTTTTTTGCCAGGCATTGTAAAAAAATAAAGTGTGAGTGAGTATATGAATGAAAAACAAACAAGCGATGGCGGTAAAAAGGTGCAAAACAAATGTTATAGGTGGGGGAGAGTACTGAATGGAAAGTTGAAAATGGGAAGCTGTGAAAAGGGCTGTCTGTCTTCCTGTGCTGCAGTTGGGAAGTAAAGGATGCTTGTCAGGTATGGGGTGTTTTTTATAGTGTTATTTGCAGGCATGTCCACTTGCCAAAGAACATCAGCAATGTAGTTTTTAAAACCATCCAATGATCACAGATTGTTATTGTATTTTTTTGCACGTACCTCAGTGGTCAACTGCCATTGGGTAACCGCCATTTGTTAACCGCTGCCGGGAGACTGTGAGTACAACTGTGTATTTGTAATACGTTTGGTGGGTAGACCACAAACCTGACAGCACCGGTGGATGCAATGCCAACATTGCAGACTGCTGCTGTCCCTGTGGCCAGACTGCCATGGCCGTGGTCTGCGTTTCAGACAGCACAACTCATAATATGGCAGGCAGTAGATTGCTAGCGCAACGGTGTCATAGAGGACTCGGCACCTGGGTGGTTGGACTGCCAAACTCGTAATCATTGGTTATATCTCCAATAACATACTGCTACTAACAAAGCATAGCCAGGCCCACCACACCACCCTACATAACAAGGAAACACAAATCACCACAAAATAAACTTACCAAGAATAAATAACACAATAAACCACACTAATTACGCATACCCCTCCTTCACCCAAAACACTAAATAAAAATGATTTATAAAGCTCTTACCTTTTCCGTCGAACGAAAAGAGGGGACGGCAGCCCATTCAAAGGTAAACAAAAATGGCCACTAAATGAAAATAAATAAAATAAATGTATTAAAAAGGGTAAAAAAACTAGTTCAGATGTTCAAAAAATGTTTTGAACAAAATGTATGTGTAAAGTATTGAATATACTATGAAAATGGAAATATACAATGTACTATGTATTAAAAATACATGTATGAAAAATAAATATGTACCATTTGTGTATCACTATTTAAAAATACATGTCCTTAAGGTATGTTAAATCATACAGTACATGTGAGAATGCACCCAAAAGCAATATACAAATATTACAACACTCTAACATATAAACTTTGAAAAAAAAGAATTTATAAACAATTACAAATATAAACCATTTTGGGGAAGGTGTTCAACACAAAAACCAGTAAAATTTACTAATCCCGCTCCAGTCAAACTTTTGGGGAATATGTTGGACACTAAAGGAGTAAGATTTATTTTTCCCACTCCAATCTAAACCCATCTTGGTGAAGGCGTTGGATGATAAAGAAGTATTATTTACTATTACCAATCCAGTGTAAACCATTTTGGGGAAGGTGTTAGGCACTATAGAGGTAAGGCTTACTATTCCCCCACCAATCTAATCCATTTTGAGGAAGGTGTTGGATAGTAAATCATAAAAATAGACTATTCACACTCCATTGAATATGATTCTGGGGAAGATTTTGGAGGCTAACAGAGTAAAAGGTCCTATCCTACAAATAATTAGTTATTTTACTAATTCATACATATCAATAAAATCAATTGATAGAAATGGGGGTCTCTAGTTGGCAATGGTTTGCCCCTTTGTCCAAGTAGGGACCCTTGCTTCTAGTCAGGGTAACAGAGTTATGCCCTTAGACAACCCTGCTCCCCCCTTCTTAGCTTGGCATTAGCAGACAGGCTTATCTCAGAGGCAGCCTGTAAAGCATTTGTGCACACATACAGTATTACAGAGAAAATACTACAAATTGACACAACATCAGTTTATAAAAATACTACAAATTGACACAACATCAGTTTATAAAAATAAGTAATATTTATCTAAGCCTAACAAGACCAAAATGACAAAAAATCCACCATACATATGCCAAGATATCCTCAAAAATAGGTTGTTCACACAAACAAAGCTTGTAGCAACATATAACTCCACCTGGAGCTATTATGATGTTATGATGTTGTGACAGATAAAAATCCAAAGTCTGGCACAGAGCCCTAAACAACTGTATCTTGACAAACGATGAAAGCAAAGACGTGATGCTTTGTGGGCACCGGGCGGCGTTGGTTCCTTATGACCACAGGGGAGGTGAGGCCTCAGCTCATTTCTGCGATGCAGGTGAGGTGAGCCGTCGGTTTCTTACTGTTGTCAGGGAGGTGGGTTGTTGGTTCCTTACTGTTGCTGAAAAAGTTCATTTGTGGTGGCGGCAAGGCATCTGTTCCTTACGACGCCGCAGAGTCAATGGAGTCAGCAAGTCACCTACGTCCAGTATCAGCTCCGCTATGATGATGAAGCACTGGTGCTGATGAGGTCGGGCTGCAGTGCATCATGAGCATCACTTCTGGTGCCCTCGGCTCCGGTGCAGGCAGAGGCCTCGGTGACGGCATCTGAATCGATACGGTACAGTGTCGGCAGGCATTGGTTTAAGCCAGGGCGGTGCATCGTGCTCTTCACGAGCAGTGCCCACGGCTTCATTGCAGGTTACGGCATTGCTTGCCAGCATCATGTTGCTATTTCCCTCTGTGGCAACTGAAGCTGCAGTTCTAGATGCAGCAGGGCAGAAGAAGTGATGTCTTTGTGTCCCTCAAACTTAAGAACAGGAGGCAAGCTCCACACCAAGATCTTGGAGATCTTCTACAAGCAGGATACACAGCATACAGCAACGTCTTGGTCCTCTCCTTGGCAGAAACAGCCACTGCAGGCCAACCCCAGCATAGAGCAAAGGGGCAGCACTTCTTCTTCAGTTTTCCCAGCTCTTTTCCTTGGCAGAGGTTCCTCTTTAGTCCAGAAATATTTTAGAGTTCTGGGCCCCAATATTTATACAGCATTTTCCTTTGTTCTCTGGTGGCAGAGAGGCTCTATGCTCAGTCAAAACCAGTTATGTCCTCTCTGGTACAGCATCCCAGCAGGAGGTGGAGACAGCATTGTTTAAGGCAGGCAGGGCCCTTCAGGTGCAGGGAAACCTCCTCCCTCTAATCTAAATGAAGCCCAGATCTATCCAGCCCATCCCTGACTCATACGGGAAAGGCAGAACACACCACAACCCCATCAGTGGCTGTCTAGAGTGAAGGCACATCCCCAGCCCCTGTCACTCCAAAGCCAGAGGGTCAATCCACAAACCAGGGAAGGCACACAAGATGGCTAAGCAAGAAAATACCCACTTTCTAAAGGTGGTATTTTCAAACACACAATATAAAAATAATCTTTACTAAAATATTCATTTTTATATTCTGAGTTCAGGCATACTTAACTCCATTTTTCAATCTTGTCCGAATGGGAAGTTATACTTATAACATGTTATTTATAAACTTCTATTCTATCCTATAGGACAGATAGCCTTTCAGTACTGAAACATGAAATACCCTGTATTTCACTATCAGGAAATGTCACACACATCATTACATACCCTACCTTTCACATACACAGAACCCTGCCCACAGGGGTATCTTGGGCCTACCTTAGGGGTGACTCACATATAATAAAAGGGAAGGTTACCCTGTGCTTTAGTCTTATGGAGTCAGCATGGGCCTCAATCCTGTCTAACCCTCCCGATTTCCTGCAGGAACAAACTCCTACTTCACTGACCGGACAGCTACCCTGTGTTTTAGTGGAGGGAGCCTCTTATGGAGTCAGCATGGGCCTTAAATCCGGTGCTGTGGAGTGTGGCTGCATGGGGAGTGTAGAGGAGAGGAGCACCACTAGGGCAGTCTTGTGCCATCGCATTATCCTCTATTAGCCGCTGTGATCCTGAGTATACGGCTTGTGTGTTGGAGGCCAGTGTGGTCTCCTGACCTTCTCAACATGTGGCTGCCCTGTCTACAAGTGAGAGGAGCCTCTGGTTGAGTCTGCTGATCTGGCATTGTGGAGCAGAGGCCTGGATGCTGCATGGGCATGAGGTGAGCAGAGGAAAGGAGCATGGCCCAAGCAGTCATGGGCCCCCGCGTGGTCCTCTATTGTTGTGGGGCACCTTTGCGGGCCTGAGTTGAAGCAGCCTGCAGAGGGGCGTATAGTGGCCAAGAGGTGGGGCCTGGTTCTGCAGGCTGCTGCAAGCCAAGGAGAGGTGACCCACAAGCCAGAGGCTATAGGCCAGGGCCGCGTCTCTGGGGGTTGATGCAGGCCTCCCTATTCCCCCCTGCTCCACTTTATTGCCGAGCTCCCAAGGGAGGAGCTGAAGCAGCACCCCAGAGCTGACAAAGCACTCACTGGGGAGTGCTAGAGACTGCCTGCACCCTGCCCTGTGACATTGGATTTGGGGTCTGGGTGAGCAGATGGGCGCCCTTGGGGACCCAGTGGTGCAACCGGGAAGGTGAACATTGACCGGGGTTCCCTCCCACACCCTCCTGAATGGACAGTGAAGTGTGGACTGGACTGGCCCTGGGGGTCCCCTGTGCCTGCCTTCCCAGGGTCCAGAGGGACTAGAGGTCCTAACTCCCAGGTGGGGTCTTATTGGTAGATCTCCCGTGAGTTACTGCAGGTTTCAGTACCAGTATGGTATGAGGGAAGGCCTTTCAGGACACCCTCGACACCCTTGTGCATGGACCACTTCACCTGCACATGAAGGACTGGAACAGCGCAGTTGGATGAAAGGAGTGCATCCTCATGTGCTGGTGCAGAAACCTCAGGACTGCAAATCCTGGCAGTGGTTGAGAGCTCTAAGCAGGTTCTGGAGCACAAAATGGACGCTGTCATCATTGAGGTAAATTTGCTTCATGCAGACCTCCAAGTTATATCTGAACACTCGAAAGAGACTGAGGGGAAGGTACAGGCACTTATGAAGGAGGTGAAGGACTTAGCTGCCACTGTATGTACTCTATCGGAACAGGCAGGCAGCTTTGACGAGTGCCTTGAAGATACAGAAGGGAAATCCAGATGCTGCAATCTACATTTGTGGGGTTCTCGGAGCAGGTAGAGGGAGATGCCACAGAGTTGTTTCTTGAATTCTGGCTTACTGGTTTGTGGGGAAAGTGGGTCCTGTCAGACTTATTTGTGATCGAAATAGCACACCGAGGGACGATATCCTGAAGTGAGGCAGAAACAATGGAAAACCCAGATTTGAAGGAAGCACAATACAAATCTTCCCAGATTATGGAATGTTAATGTTTTACCTGCATTTTAACTTGTTGCACACCTCATTGTGAATTTTAAACTTGATTTTAAACGGGGTCAGAGAAGGGGGGGCTCGAACCCGCTGTACACTCACAGCAGGTCAGCGGGCTTGTTGCTCAAAGCGGGGCTATTTACCCCGCATACTGATGCGGACGCGCAGCCGAAGGGGCGCCTAAGGCAAGCCCGTCTGTGCCCGTCCGTGCGCCGGCCGGGCCTAGGGCCAGTCCCCCTGGCCTTTCTGCCCCAATACGTATTAGGTATAACAATAAGGAATTACATGGTTTAAACCCAGCCAATGGTAGGTTATGCTGTCCCTCTTTCCCCTTAACTAGTCTCTAGCTAAGCATAGTACGGAATGTGCATTACTGCTAGAGGACCTTCAGGTAAAACTGGCTTTTATCACAGAATCCTGGACTGATGGTGCTTCTGGTCCCGATATACTGAAGGCAACCCCTGTTGGGTATTACTGCCATACACTGGATAGGCCATTTAAAAAAGGCGGAGGGCTCGCTGTTATATACCATAACTCCTAGGAGCCTAACTTTTTTACTATTTCCAACATCTCATGCGAAGCCCTAGCCTTTAATATTCACGTGGAGAACTGTAGAACCTTTAAAGGTATTCTACTTTATCGTCCACCAGGGCCGAAATCGGTTTTTCTAGAGACAGTAGGTTCCCTACTCGAAGATGGACTATGTCTGGAATCCTATACCGTATTGGGCAATTTTAATTTTCACCTAGAAAATCATTTGGACTCTGACACTAATTGGCTGGAGCATAAAATGGAGGCCGGTGGCCTCCAACAATTGGTGAAGCTTCCTACACATGAAAAAGGTCACATCCTTGATGGTATTTACTCAAATAAACATGAGCTTGTTGTTACCTCAGTCCTTCCCATATCTTGGTCAGACCATTCTGCCATTCAGTTCGAACTAATTGTTTGCAGAAATCTTCAAGATAATTTCAGACCAGTACAGGAGATTGTATATAGAGCATGGGGGAAAGTGAATATTAATAAACTTCACAATTCCCTCAGTAGCTCTATGCGGCCCCTCCCCTTTGGAGTGGATAAAACCGCGGTGGCCTACAACCAATGGTTGGCCTCTACCTGTAATCAATTAGCTCCTAGGAAACTTTGGATTCCTAAACGAGTGATACCGTCGGCCCCTTGGTATTCTGATGATCTAAGAGTTAAAAAATCAGACTGTAAACTACTAGAAAGGGCCTGGCGGAAGAATTATAGTGAAGGAGATAAGAAAGTATATAAACGGAGCATCACTACCAATAAACATCTGTTACTGGAAGCGAAAAGAAAGTTATTTTCCACCCAGATAACACTGGCCAAGTCCAAATCGAAGGAACTCTTTAGTATTATTAAAAAGCTATCCACTCCAAGCACCCCAAGGAGCTATAGTAGCTCAACATTCTGTGATAACATTGCCGACTTTTTTAAACATAAGGTCGAGATTATATTCTCTTCTTTTACAGACATTGACAAGACGGCTCAGTCGAACATTAATATGCTCAAGGTGTCCAATATTAATCCTCCCTTGGTTTTTGATCAATTTCTACCACTGGAGATGTCTAATACAATCAAGTTAGTAAGTTTGATTCGCTCAGGAGCCCCTAACGATCCCTGTCCAGCGTGGATCACTAAACAAGTGCCTGAAGTTATTGGAAAGGCCCTGACCCCCTTGCTAAACAATGTTTTTTCTTCCGGTATATTTCCTGGCATTTGGAAGCTGGCTTCTGTCCTTCTTCTCCTGAAAAAACAGAATTTGGATCCCAAGGATGTTAATAACTACAGGCCCATCTCGCGGCTCCCCTTCCCTGCTAAAATCCTGGAAAATGAAATGAATATTCAACTCAGTGCTTTTCTTCATCGCAATAACTCACTGGACCCTTCACAATATGGGTACAGGGCTGATCATAGCACGGAGTTGGCATTGCTGAAATCCACTGAGGAAATTAGAGAGGCCGTTGATGGAGGAGGTAGTGCAGTATTAATTCTACTGGATCTGTCAGCTGCCTTTGACACCGTCCATCATAAATTATTGATGGACCGGTTGTCTGAGACTGGTGTCAAAGGCCCAGCTTGGAAACTTTTACAATCTTTCCTAACCGACAGATCTCAAACGGTGGAGCTGGATGACCATACATCTAAACCATTTATTCTCCCTTGCGGGGTGCCACAGGGCTCTTCTCTTAGCCCTACTCTTTTTAATATCTATGTAGCACAACTGGCAGGAGTCATTAGATCTTTTGGCTTCCAGCTTACCTCCTATGCAGATGACACACAAATAGTGTTGTCACTGGCTAAAGGAAATGAGAAAGAAATTGGGAATCAGTTCTCTGAATGTATGATGGCTATCTCCTACTGGATGTCCTCAAATTGCTTGAAGCTTAATTCTAACAAGACAGAGGTCCTGAAATTTGGGGCAATCCTTTAGTATGGACACCGGATTGGTGTCCGGAAGATCTGGGACCTTGTCTCGTACCCTCTAGGAAGGCCAAAAACCTTGGGGTGTTGGTGGATAACACACTTCCCCTGGGTGACCAAATAACTTCTGTGACCTCAGCCTGTTTTATGATTCTTAGAATCATTAGGAAAATTAAGATTTTCCTGACTGGAAGCGATCTTAAGACAATAGTTATGGCCCTTGTAACATCGCGTCTGGACTACTGTAATAGTTTTTATCTGAATATACAAAAACAGCATATGTATAGGCTTCAGTTAGTCCAAAACGCAGCAGCCAGACTGGTGACCGGTACACCTAAATTTGCTTCAGTAAAGGGAGAACTTAGGAAACTACATTGGCTGTCGATAAAACAAAGAGTTCGTTTTAAAGCCCTCTGCGTTGTTTTTAAGGCCGTTAATGGTATCGGCCCTGAATTTCTTAAGCAACAATTTCATTGGTATGTACCGGGCTGAACACTTCGCTCTACCAGTGCCAAACTAATGCAAATCCCTAAAGTTAGAAAACTCAATTGGGGAGGTAGGAGTTTTACTCTTTGTACCTCCAAGGCCTGGAACGAGCTTCCTTTCTCCCTTAAAATGGCCCCAGATCTTTTGTCCTTTCGTGGGGGCTTGAAGACATGGCTTTTCCTGCAATAGTGCTCCCCGGCTTCCTCAGGTAATCAGTGCTTAGCGCCAGGACACCCAAGGGTAATACCGCGCTCTACAAGTGCAAATACCATAACATAACATAACATTATACTCACTGGGTCGGCCCAAAGAAAATCGTTTTGAGTTTCAAACAGAAACTTCAGAAACTTAGACTACGATGTATGCTCCTCTATCTGGTCAAGTTGAAGGTAATGGAGGGGGGCCGCTGCTACTTCTTTAGCTCCCTGAAGGAGATCTGGTCCTGGCTGGACTGGAGTGACGGCTCTGGGTCTGGCTGGTATCAGGTGGAGGCTCAAGTGGGGTGAGATCCAGTAAGTCTAGTGAACAGCAGAAATGGGAAATGACCAATGATGTGGAAATGCAGCACATAGAAATGCAACTGGATGGCACACTGGCTGTAGCTGGAGACTTTGATTGGAATACCTTGGTGGCCTCAGGAGCAGCTTCCTCACAGACATTGTCACAAAGCCACTGACATAATACGTTCTTAAGTGGGGGGGTCACTCGTGATGGGGCGGGCTTTGCAGCTTGTTAGGGGAGGGTGGCCCATCCTCTGTGCACATCCTGGTTTATTGCTGGCAAGGAATCTACTAGGACCTGGTGCGGGTGTGGACTGGGGTTGCAGAGATGTGATCCTTGATCACTGACAGCATTTGACTCCATTGTTGAAACACTACAGGGACTGTTGGGTGGATCAACCCATCCCTATCTAGGTGTGACCCCACAGGAGAGCTCTGGGGGACGGGGGTACAATGTTGCCCTGGCCGTTTTACTTAATTCCTCGTTCCTACATTAACATTTTTATTAGATCGCACAGTTGAGGTTACGGAATGTGATGTTGAGGGAGCAGAAGGTGAGAAAGAGTTTGACTACTATGTGTGTGGGGAGATATGATTTGAACATTTTAGGTGTTTACCAGGGGGGAAGGAATTGGGGTTGGTTGTTTTTAAAATATATATTATGCAGTATGGTGCTGACATGAGAGGGGTTCTCGTACCCACTGCCTCTGGTGGTATGGGGTGATGGTGGCAGGGACCCTCTAATGCATGACAGGAACATTGAAGGTCAACTCCTAGAACACCAGAGGCCGGTATGATTGCACTGAGCATTACAGGGTGCATTCTTATTTAAGACGAAATGGGGTGGGTATAGCAATTTTGAAGGAGACCCATCTGGTTGAAGAAGAAGCTGCCAAACCTAAGGAAAAATGGAGGGCCAGTTGTACTCCTCTACTTACTCAACATATTCCAGGGATGTGATGTTTCAGCATAGGGAGACCCAGGTTGATGTGATGGGGCAGTATGTCCTGATTTTCGGGCTCTTGGGTGGAATGTTTTCCTGTTAAATGTATATGCCCCTAACCATGATTTTATGGGTTATTTTTTGAGGGTCATCGATCTCTTGGCCCCAAACATGAGCATACATCTGGTGTGGGCGGGTTATTTCAATTGTATCCTAGTTGGTCACCTTGAAAGAAAACCCCTACGAGGGTTGGTAAAACTGGGAATGACAGGTGCATTGACTGAAGTTATGGAACAAGTTGACTATATAGATGTGTGGAGGACTCTTTATCCTGCAAAGAATGAGTTCATTTATTATTTGGTAGTTCATAATAGCAGGCAGGCATGATAGTAAATTGATTTTGAAAGAGGTGGGGGACCCATTTACAGTTGGTGTAGGATCGAGGCAGAATCCTATCTGATAAATCTCCGGTGCTCCTCATGTGCACTTGGGCTCGCACCTCACCAGCTATTCCTACTTGACAGCTTCAGCCGGAAACCCTGAAAGACACTGCTTTCCAGTCAGTCATTAGCGCAGTGCTAACTAGCTATTCTGCTAAGAATTAGGGCTCAGTCTCCACAAGGACACTGGAATGAGACACGCTTAAGGTTGCCCTGGGTACGGAGTGACTCACAAAGACATTCAGTGTAAAATGCCAACTGCAATGCGACCTTAGTAGAAAAGAACAGAAATTAGCGTGCCTACAAAGGGCCACTAATGACAACCCATTTTCAGAGGGGGAAGTGCAGACAGTGCAACACACCAAAGGGAAATATGGGACACACTTGACTAGTTCACTTGGAAAGACTACAGACAGAGGCTACACCAGGAGGGAGATAAGCAGGGTAAGCTTTTGGCCTGACTATCGTGGCACAATTATGGTGGTAGAGGGCCACCAGGGAGACTTGTTTATTACACAGACAGCGATCAATTGCATCATCATCTGTCTACTCTTTACAAGAGACTAAATGCCCAGGGAGATATCTCCAGGATGGATTTCTTGGGTCGGATTATTTTACGACCCTAAGTAGGGAGCGGGGCTGCCGTGGACAAAGTTCTCATTAGGGAGGAATTATTGAAGGTCATATAGAGACTGCCACGCTTCAAAATATGGGGCACATATGATCTTCCTTCTGAGTTTTATCAGTCCTACTCTAGTTTGCTAGTCCATAGGCTCTTGGAGGTGTTTCGGGAGACTCGACAGTCAGGTGGCCTGCTGAACTCCATGCAGAAGGCTCTTATCATGTTTCCTAAACCAGAGCATAACCTAACGTAAATGGCCTATTCTATTCTATTATCTAAACAGATGTTAAAGTACTAGTAAAGGCCCTAGCTAATTGATTGAAGACAGTAATCCCCCTCTTAATCCATGACAATCAGCCTGCAATGCAACACCCTCATGAACATCTGTTGATTGACCCTTGTCAGGAACTCTGTGCGGGGGTTCCGTGATAGAAGGAGTGTTGGTTGCCTTGGACATTGAGAGAGCATTTGACACCCTGGATTAGGACTACCTATGGGAAATGCTGAAGTGGATGAATTCAGCCCTGTATTCATCAAATGGGTCTCCCTGCTTTATGCGAGTCTTTCAACAAGAGTCAAGTCACACAGCTATGTATCAGATGTCTGGACCATGTAGCGGGGTACAAGACAGGGTTGTCTCCTCTCCCCACAGCTGTTTGCCCTGGCAGTGGAGCCTCTAGCAATCTTCTTGCAAGCCAAGCTGGGGAGACAGGCCATACCCGTAGGAGCAACAGATCACTTAATTTCTTTATATGCTGATTATGCCCTCATCTACCTACAACAGCCTGAGATCTTAGTGCTGCTCCTTCTGCACGACCTGCATAGACTCTGTAACGCATCTGGTCTCTGAGTAAATCAAGGAAACTCCTTAATATTCCTCCTAGTAGAACTAGAATGTGAGCCCTTGGAAGCTTTGCCGCAGGTTGAGCTGTGCTGGGAGCTAGAGGTATTTAGCTATTTGGAGATCCAAGTAGCACATACGGAGAAGAAGCAGTATTCCCTTAATATGGGCAGGGCGCTCATGGGACTGTGACCCTCTGTAACATTTTGGCAAACATTGCCGATGTCAGTAGTGGGTAGATTCTCCCTGGCGAAAATGGAGTTGCTCCCAAGATCTTTGCATATTTTTCAGTACTTGCAATGTTTGATTCCCCGGAGCACCTTCACAGAACTTGAACTTGACAGAACAACACAGGGTGGACGGGGATCTGGGACTACTGGACCTCAAACTGTACAATCTGGAGTCACAGCTGTAACATGGGGCACAATGGTGTGCAGAAGGTTCACAGCTCAGTATGTCTCACCATTCATTATTCAACAGTTTACTCAAGCATGGGGGGTGCCACCAAGAGGGTGCTAGATATGACGTCATTCTCCAGGAAACTCCTAATGGGGTGGATACCTCAATTTGGAAATCTTAGCCACGAGCTGTCTTTGGCTGAGTGGAGGGAGGGGGGAATGTGAGATGCTCAAGGATCTCTACTCAGCAGACAACTGTCTTACCTTTCAGGAAGTGCAGGAGTTGTTTGGGGTGGGCCTGAGATAGTTCTTGCATTTTGCTGCCATGACCAGAGAAGCTAGGGGGCTAATGCCTGGTTTCTCGGCAACACATTGAGCGACCTGTAAACTGGGGATAATACTGGAATTTGGACCTTCCAGACAATTGGTGTCCCATTCATACAGGGCCCTTAAAGAGGACCGATCGCAGGTTGACTATCGAGCATGCGGTGGTTGAGAAGCAGATCTACCCGAGCCCATAACTGACGCAGAATAGCATATAACTTGTGCCCTGGTGAAGGAAGTGTCCAGCAATGCTGTTTGAAATTGGCTAATTTTATGTTGTGCACCAAGTGTGTTAGGCCCCATGAGCCTTAGTAAAATATACACCACTTGCACAAATAAATGTCCGGGGTGCAGTGAGGGTGGAGCAGAGTTTACCCACATGATTTGGAATTGTGGAAGTATAGCCAAGTATTGTCATGAGCTAGTCCAACCCTTGCAATGGACCACCAACATTCACCTTGAGATCACAACTAAGAACTGCCTTGGGGCACAGCCTCATCCCATGCCATAAGGATGGTAGAGTGTGATATGGATTTGCTCAGTTGTGGCTCTTACTGGTCAAGTGTAGATTTGCTACCTAGTGTATGTCTGCTCTTGGACCTACAATACTGGCATGGTCCAGGTACCTGGTGGAATGGGCTTGGGTGGAACTGTGGTGTATGAAAGAGATTCACACTGATGACTGCCTGGAAAATGATTGTTGGCAGTGGAAGAGCATGATGCATGGTGTGAGAGGTGGGGGGGATATGGCTGCTGCTGAGGTGTTAGACGGAGAGGTCCAATCCCCTTGATGGGACAGATGGGCCATCCTTTCAGATGTCGCATTGCAGTACACCACTGCCTCTGACCTGAAGAGATTCTTGCTGATCATGATAGCAGTGCAGGCGGGACTTCTCATAGACCCAGTGGCAAGTGGACCTGCCATATTATGGCCCCGGAGGGGCAGCAATTGGTATGGGAGGGCAGTCAAGACATACAGATACCAATTGAGAGGAGTTGCTGGTTAACTTAGGGATAATTGTATGATCATGATTGAAGTCAATGGTTCCATTAATTGTACGTTCAATGCTCTGGCATAACTCTTACATGTTGCAGCATTACAAAATTGAAAATAAAACTTTTAAAAAGAAGATTTTTACAATTTAGATAAATACTCAAAAAAAGAACACAACATGGAATAAAACATAAACAATATTAACATTTAATGTGAACTAAAATAAAAAGATATATATATATTTAACCCCTTCCCCGCTCATGACGGAGCCGCTCCGTCATGAGCCACGGTTGCCGTGTGCTCATGACGGAACGGTTCCGTCATGTTACGGCCGTTGGCGGCCGCTCCGCCTACGCGGCGCTGTTTCCCCGCCTGTGCGGGGGGACAACGCAAATGGGCGGAGTCATGACGGAACCGTTCCGTCATGAGCACAGCTCAACCGTGGCTCATGACGGAGCGGCTCCGTCATGAGCACAGCGCCGCCGCGCTGCCCCCCCGCACCCCCCAGCGCCGCGGCGGAATTCCCGCCGCGGCGAAAGGGTTAAAATAAAATTGTATATAAATATTGATATGAGTAAAAGATTTATAAACTACAATATTTTAATATATTAAAAACAACTTTACTAACAGCATAAATATTGTAAGAATACATAATAGAATTTGTTTTAATTATTTGTTAATTTTCTTTTAAATAACTACATAAATAAATGTTGAACATAGTAAAATGTATTACAAAATTCAAGTTGAAGTAAACTTATTGTGAAAATACAGTCCATACAATATACATAACATATACACCATTTTTATAATTTAAAATAAGCAACTTCAAGTATAAATACATGAAAAACTACATTCCTTAAAAGTTCTCAGAGAGTCAAATTTGAGCACCATCCATGATTATAGAGACGGTACTACTACTCTGAAAAAGTGCAAGTGGCAAGCTCTTGGGCAAATTGTGAGGGGTTTACTCTTGGACGGCCCATTTATTGCAGGCATCCCAAGTACATCTTGTACTGGGTTGCAATCACCGTTCAGCACCTGCCAGAATTCCCTTTTACATTCCATGTTACAGAAGGCATAATGTTTTAACTTTATTGCAACTAGCCAAAATACTTTTAAGCTAAAACAACATATAAAATGGTATAGAGATTCACACGACTTTAACGTGCTACACTCAGTAGGCCTGCCATTCATAACTTAAAAGTGTCAGTGCATGGATTTTAAACCACCCTTTGATCAGGAAATCTTTAAAATAATATAATATTGCATCTGGCATCCCACTTTGAGAGGCTAGAGTTTGATCCTTGGGCCGATATTACACATGGTCCTATGGCAACATAAGACCGACAAGAGGAGCATTGATTGCATGGCCCCTATTTCCTTGCTGGCCTAGTTTGGCTCTAATCATAGCTGCCTAAAACATCATGAAATGGGTATAAAAATTCATGAAATTTTATAGAGATTCGCACTGTGGTCTTACCTTCCAAAACTAAAAGTGCTAGTGCATGAACTTTAAACCGCCCATTTGATCATTGAATCTTTTAGGGGTATCCTATTAAATCGAGTGTTCCACTAGGAATACTTGTGTTAGAACCTTGGCAAATTAAAAGATGGTCATATGTGTGAATAAGACCGACAAGAGTCGTGTTGATTATAAGGTCCCCGTTTCATGCACCTTTAAAGGGCTTCGAACAGAGGTTTTACTTTTCAAGACTAAAAGTGCTAGTGCATGGATTTTAAACCGCCCTTGACCAGAGAATCTATAAAAGTCATACTATTGCACCTGGTACCCACTAGGAAGTGCTTGTGTTTGAACATTGAGCAAATATTAAAACATGGTCATATGTGTACATGCGATCAGCGACAGTGGCGCTGATTGCAAGGTCCCCATTTCCTTTACCAATCTAGACTCATTTAGATAATACATTCTAGGTGAACCTGGCAATTCAGGCTAACAACCAGTGAGTAGCCCAATGTTCCTTCCGATGTCTCCACCTATGCAGTAAATTGGGCAGAGATATTTCCATTGTAAGGGTGAAAAGCAGCATAAAGTGTGTAAAGTCACATTCACAATTAGGTGAACTACTCTCACCTATATGCCATGACCTAGTGTACTGACAGGGCACCTAGCCTAAAATTAACATACAATGACCTCTTAAATAGGGGTTGATTTTGTCCATTTAAGGTTCAAAGAATGAAAGGGGCTTGAGTGGCCGAAACTGCCCCAACTTCTATCCTGACTGGTTGTTGGACATATCATGCCACCTTTCCTTCACCTATTGCCCAGTGCTGCTCGTCATTTTTTCCAGTTCATTCCAACAGTCAGGACATCCTAAAATCTGCAGGATATTGGCCACATGACTATACCAGGGTAATTTAGCGTGTTTGGCTTGGGTCCAAACCTCTCGCATGGTATTCAAATAGGGTTCTAAATCAGGTTTGGTCTATATTTTTACCCAATATAAGATATGCCATAGTGATGCCTGCAATTCGATAGCTGTAGTACCCAGCTCATGCCCTAATGCATCCATTGGAGTCCCAGGGTCAAGCACACGGAGGCGGAGCAGGAAAGGTTTCTCAGCCCTAACTATCCCTTTGACGTTTCTATAGTCCCACACCTCTCCCAGTAAAGGCCTGCAGCTGGAACTTGTGCAATATAAGCTTCAATTTGAGGGCCGATCAGCCTACTCTACTGGTTTATGGCAAAAGAAAGCCTCTTACCGGCATGCTGAATCAGCGATGCCTCGCCTTTTGTTAATTGTGTGAACCAATCAAGTCAAATCTCACTCCTAAATAGTCATAATGATCAACATGGTCCAGAAGTGTTTCACAGATTTTGAAGGAGCTCCTCAACTTAGCACTTCCTTATAGGACCATCTTCTTTTGCATTATTAATCTCCAAATCTTTAATTTTGCAATAAATCTCAAATGCTTGCAGAAGCATGTTCATGGCGAGTTTTCAATGCGAATCAAAAGGACTGCATTGTCAGTGAAAAACAGGATTGCCATTTTTTCACCCCCGCTGACTGGGACATCAAGATTTAAGGCCCCCAGACAATCAGCGACATCATTAATTAAGATGTTAAACAAAACCCAGGCCAGCCCCCATCCTTATCTGACCCCAATATTTATAACAAAGTTCTCTGTAACTTCCCCCTTTTGACCATACCTGACCGACAAGAGGTTGTTGCTATATAGCCCCTTGATAACTGCTACTAGCTTTGTTGGACAACCCTGAGTTAGTAAAGCATGTCTGAGTAACTCGCAGTTTACAGTATCAAAGGCGGGTTTTAAATCTATAAACTCACAAAAGTACAGATGTGATGTTTTAACACTTATTTTCCACTTTGCCAGGCATCTAAGCGGGTATGCAATAGCTTGGTGTATATTTTCCCTACTACAACCAGCAGCGTATTTGGACAGTAATTAGACGGGTCATTTTGGGGACCTTTGTTACTGAAGCTTTCTTCTGAAGCCAGATTGCAATATATACTGTAGTCAGTACAGGTATCCAGCACTTAATATCTGATCTATACATCTCTGCCGAGATCGCGTTGGGACCTGATGCCTTGTTTTGTTTCAGGCCGAGGAATGCTGATCGTACTTCCCTCTCACAGAATTCCTGATTTGTTCTTTCATCTCCTGGCATCGTTGAAGATGGGGTACTTTGAATCTCCTCCACAGACAGGTTATAATCTGACATTTTGTGTAGCCAGCTAGTGTGCTTTTGCCATAGTTGTGCATGTCTTCGCTGTTGGTGGCCATGCCTTCCTGCTGGCTGTTACTGTTTTGATCATGTGGCTGGTGTCTATTTTGTGTAGCCAGTCAGTGTGCTACTGCTTTCCCCATAGACCTGCATATCTTCTCTTTGTTCCCCATGCCTCTTTGCTTGCTGTTTAACCATGAGGCTGGTCCCCATTTCGCATAGGTAGGCATCCAGTGTGCTTTTGCCATAGGCTTGCATGTGTTGTTCTTCTATCATTATGTTGCGCCCATGCCTCCTTACTTGCTGGTTCTCCATGTGGTAAGTCGGTGGCCATTTTGTGTAAGTAGCCAGTGTGCTTTTGCCATAGGCCTGCATGTCGTCTTCTCTTTGTTCCCATTCCCATTGCCCATTTGCTCTGTGTTGTTGTTGTTGATGACCATGTGGCAATGGCAGGCGACCATTTTGTGTGACCAGCAAGCGTGGCCCTTTGCCGTATGCTTGCATGGATGGTTGAGCAATGAGATAGCAGTCTAATAAATTACAAAAAAATATTTGCTTGAGGATAGTGTCACTTATTTATAATTTTTTCATTTGTTTTTTAAATGTTGTAATTATTTGTTAATTTTTTTAATTTTTGTTTTTAGATTTTTTTAAACATTTTCATAACATCTGGCATCAATGAATGAACCCCATGTCTGCTATGGGTGCACAACAGCAATCATTGTGTAAGGATTATTCGATTGTCAATGCATTTGTCAGCTGCACCTCCCTGTGTGCCACATCCCATGTGATGCATTGCACATAAAGGAAACATTAACAGCTGTATTTGTTGTTGTTGTTGTTGCTCTTTCTTATCCTTCTTGAGTGTACAGTTACCATGATTGTTTATGTTGGTGTAGTTTTCCGTTTTACAAATGAACACTGTATACTATTGTCAATTATTTATAATAACTTAAGATACAACACTAAATTATATTGTTTGTTTGTACTACTACTTGAATTGCAACAATGCCACATTTCACTGATACTGTCCAACCCTAGCACACATAAACAAATAATTTTCGTATACACAATTGCAGTGCACAAAATTTCAAACACAAACAGCAATATTAAATTATGCTTGATTTAATGGTCAAACCAGTAGGTCCCGCCAACAAGTGTTTCGTCGCCATGGGTATGTCACCCGCGACTTCCTCAGGGCTGTATCACTGTGGTTATACTTCCGTCCCGGCTACTTTTGGCCTGGGATAATGAATATGCAATAATGCCTCTGACACACACGAAGCTTTAGTGTCATGTCAGTGTAGTTTGTGTCACAGTGCTGTTATTCACAGCACGTGAGTATTTACATAGGATCCTTTAGGATCTGGGTAGTGGGGTTGTGGATGATTACCCCTTCATTGAGCACTATAAATAAATATAAGAACAGCTGAACACTGACAGTTATTAGAGAAGCGCCATATCGACACAGGTCACAATCATCCCAGTTTGAATTTACCACATTTCACTGATGTTTTTCTTGCTTATTTGCTTCTAGGTTCACAAGAGAAGTGAACCTAGAAGCACAGTACCACAGTACTGACAGACAGAAGGCATGTGAACAACGTGAAACGTGACTGATCACGCAACACATCATCTCTTCAGCTTGTTGTGAAGTTAAGTGCCACTGACAACTGACAGCTGCAAGATGGCCTCAAAGAATTGTGCTGCCAAGAAAGTGGCTAGTGGTAAGCAGAAGAAGCAGATTACCACCACTTCCGCACCGGCCTCCAGTGAGCAACCTGAAAGCAGCACTCCTGTTTCAACAGCACCACCTCCCCAACCTAAGCCCAGGACCATGTTTGTCAGTGAGGCAGCCTGTGCAATCATGTCGATGCCAACAAGTAGCAATGTTGAATTGGATTTGTCCCTTTCGCAAAGTAGTACGCAATCATTTCAGGAAACACAGCAAAGTGGACAGCAGCCCCAGCCAGCAATGGATATGTCTGATGTTGGAGCAGTACTGGGGGCTGAGCTTCCTTCAGAGCAAGAAGTTGAACCTCCTCTTTTCAAATCATTGGCTCCCACATCCTCAGCAATGAAATGGAAGGGTATTACTACAGCACCATCTTCTTTAAGCACCACTTCTGATGATGATAATAGAGACATGGATTGGATCCGGACTGAGACCAGGAGGCAAAAGGAGAGGCAAGGGAAAAGAAAAGTTCCAGAAAGACTTAGACTTATAGAAGGGGATGAAGAGGAGGAAGACAAGGTAGTCATGGTGGAAGATAAGAAAGAGGAATATGACATTGGTATTCAACCAGCTCCGAGGGATGTGGCACAGGTAGGACTGCCACTAGCCTCCATATTTGTAGAGTCTCAACTGAGACCTGCACCAACCCCTACCTCAAGAGAAAGCAGAGAGGCAATCAATGATATACCTACCTACCTCCAGTGCATCTGCAGGCATTGGCCTGGAAAAATAGCACTTCTCCCCAGTTTGGGACTTTAGTACAGTTAGCAATGAGGGGGAGCACGTTTCAGTATGGACCATTTGCCACTGAAAAGTCTGTCAAGGTAAGCCTGGTACACATTATGGTACTGGAGGCCAGATGAGTCATATGAAAAAACACCACACAATCAAGTGGGAGGAGCACCTTAAAAGAATTGTTGAATGTGGTTGTGGTGCTTGGGAGAGCCGGGGGACATCAGCTACAAGTCCAATCATGGTCGAAAGTGATGATGATGAAGGGAAGGGTTGCATCTTCATGCAAATTAGCCCTATCCCCGGCAGTGCACCGGCAGAGTCACCTGCCTCAGCGACTTCACAATGGCATAAGAAGGCTCAGAGTGAGATTATGGAGACACTGCAGCATACAGTGACTGCCCCACCACCACAGTGCACATTGAGTCTACCACTAGCATCTACTTCTCAAAAGACACCTTTGTCAGTGCCCCAAGAAATAAAGAAAATCCAGACTACTATTATGGGCATGTTTAAGCAGGAGGGGCCCTATGAGCGAAACAACCCGACCGCACATTTGTAGAATGGGAAGCAGGCAAAAATGATAGCACTGGATCTCCTCCCTTTTTAATTTTTGGAAGGAGAGGGATTTTTAGAATTTGTGGCAGCCACCTGCTCAAAATAGAAGGTACCAAGTAGGACCTATTTTGCCAGAGTGGCTGTTCCAGCGCTGCATCATGATGTGCTGCAGTTGGTTGGACAAGCTTTGCAGCAAAGTGTTGTTCACACCATCCACCTGATGACAGACATGTAGACCAGTTGTCAGGCGACTGATTACATGTGCATTACTGCACACTGGATCTCTTTTGCAGGGGTGAAGCCAAAGATATCTTCAGGTCTAAGCCCTGAAGAAAGTTTTAAGAGTGTTCAGCAGCATGCAACAGTGGCCGTGTTCACCATGGAGAAATGACATACAGCTGTAAACATCTTTGTAGGAATTTAACAGAAAAGATATGAATGGCTGCGACCCAGAGGGCTTAGAATTAGATTTGTTGCCATGGACAATGACAGTAACATAGTCAAGGCCATGTCAGACAGAGGCTAGTTCAGGGTCCTGTGTTTGGCCCATTGTATCACCCTGGTGATGCAAGACTTCCTCAAAAAGGAAGACATAGCCAGCAACATACTGACCACCTGCAGAAGAATCTGCACCCATTTCAGCCATTCTTTCAAAGCCCAGGAGCAACTGCGGATTATTCAGCGTAATAATAGAACACCAGTTAAAGCCCTGATACAGGAGGTGCCAACATGTTGAAACTCCACCGTTTACATCCTGCAACGCATGTTTGAACAGTACAAACAGATCAATAACTATGTCATTTGAAAAGGAGGTGATGCAGTTGGGAAAACCATGACCATGGATTTGCACATTGAGTCTACCACTAGCATCTACTTCTCAAAAGACCCCTGTGTCAGTGCCCCAAGAAATAAAGAAAATCCAGACTACTATAATGGGCATGTTTAAGCAGGAGGGGCCCTATGAGCGAAACCACCCGACCGCACATTTGTAGAATGGGAAGCTGGCAAAAAGGATAGCACTGGACCTCCTCCCTTTTTAATTTTTGGAAGGAGAGGGATTTTTAGAATTTGTGGCAGCCACCTGCCCAAAATGGAAAGTACTAAGTATAACCTATTTTGCCAGAGTGGCTGTTCCAGCGCTGCATCATGAAGTGCTGCAGTTGGTTGGACAAGCTTTGCAGCAAAGTGTTGTTCACACCATCCACCTGATGACAGACATGTGGACCAGTTGTCAGGCGACTAATTACATGTGCATTACTGCACACTGGATCTCTTTTGCAGGGGTGAAGCCAAAGATATCTTCAGGTCTTAGCCCTGAAGAAAGTTTTAAGGGTGTTCAGCAGCATGCAACAGTGGCCGTGTTCACCATGGAGAAATTACATACAGCTGTAAACATCTTTGTAGGAATTTAACAGAAAAGATATGAATGGCTGCGACCCAGAGGGCTTAGAATTAGATTTCTTGCCATGGACAATGACAGTAACATAGTCAAGGCCATGTCAGACAGAGGCTAGTTCAGGGTCCTGTGTTTGGCCCATTGTATCAACCTGGTGATGCAAGACTTCCTCAAAAAGGAAGACATAGCCAGCAACATACTGACCACCTGCAGAAGAATCTGCACCCATTTCAGCCATTCTTTTAAAGCCCAGGAGCAGCTGCGGATTATTCAGCGTAATAATAGAACACCAGTTAAAGCCCTGATACAGGAGGAGCCAACATGCTGAAACTCCACCGTTTACATCCTGCAACGCCTGTTTGACCAGTACAAACAGATCAATAACTATGTCATTCAAAGAGGAGGTGATGCAGCTTGGAAAACCATGACCATGGATGTGGACAAATAGGGCCTAGTCAAATGCCTGACACAGATGCAACTCCCTTTTGAGGTTTTCACGTGGGAAGTTAGCAAGGACAGTATGATGGACCAAGGTATCCCATTGCTGCATCTCCTACAAGACCAGGAAAATAAGGCATCTAAAAGGTTCAACCCTGCTGGTGTGAATGAAATCACTCAAGCACATGACTTGGTTGAGACCTTAGTCTTGCGCTTGGATTCTTATATAAGGCTGCAACATGACATCATCGAGTCTAAAGAGCACATATGTACCATACTACTTGATCAATAGTACAAAACAATTCTGCCCACTTTCATCCCTTTTTCTCAAGAGGGTGTTTTAAAATACAAGAATTGAAAAGCAGAGCAAGCCAGAGACTTGGAAGAAGAACAGCTGGAACTTTAAGTCCCACCCTGCAGTTCTGGGGTGCTGCCTTCAACTTTCAGACAGGGCAGTCTTGTCTCACAGCAGTCAACAATACCATCAACCAGAACACCGGCAACAACAGCAAAAGAAAGAGCAGACCCAACCTCTGCATTGTTTTAATTGACAGGGCTCAAGTCCAGTGCAGAGGCAATGGTAAAACAGGTAGAGTAAGTGGCAGCACCAATTACCTTCCACAGGATGTTCCAGGAATATCTGGATGATCCAAAAGAGGTCTATGTGGATCAAAATCCATTAATGGTATGAGAAGATGAACCAATGGCCAGAGCTCAGCAGGCTGGCAATAAAGTATTTAGCGTGTCCTGTCACCACTGTGTGTGCTGAAGGTGTGTTCACTGTAGCTGGTGCACTCGTCACAGTGAGAAGAACCAATCTCTCGCCTCAAAATATGGAGAGATTGACTATGATCACAATGAACCAACAATTTTTACGACGCAATTACACTATTTCTGAAATAGCAGCACAGGAGGAGGAAGAGGGTGAATGGTCCAAAATTGAATCAAATGTGTTAGCTTACCAACTTCTGGGTGAACCACCTGAGTTTGATGACCAACTCTACTTCCCAGACTAAGAATGCCAATACCCCCATAGAACTTTTGAAATCTTCTCGTTGAACTTAGGGCCAGATGCATGAAGGTCCTGTTTTGCGATTTTCTAATTGCGAATCTTTGCGATTCGCAATTAGGAAATCGCAAAACCGAATGCATGAAAGTGTGTTTAACACTTTTAGTGATTCCTAGGGGATTGCAAACGACCTACCTCATGAATATTAATGGGGTAGGTTGGAATTTGCTACCCGCTAGGAATTGCAAATATCACAGGGATGGTGGCCTGCTGGGCTCAGCAGACCACCATGTCTGTGATTGTTTTTTAATAAAGCAGTTCTTTTTTTTTGTAAATGAAGCTTTTTTACGGTATGGTTTCCCCGCCCAAAAAATGAAAAGTTTTCTTTTTCTTTTTTAGGAGCAGGCAGTGGTCAGTGGGACCACTGGCTACTCTTAAAAATGATTTAACTAACATTCCCAAAGGGGAAGGGGTCCCTTGGGGACCCCTTCCCATTTGCGAATGGGTTACCACCTACCTGAAGTAGGTGGTAATATGCAAATGTTTTGCGACCGCTTTGACAGTCACAAAACACTAATGCATACTGTTAGGATTTGCTATGTGGAAGGGATGCCCTAAACACACCCCTTCCAAATAGCGCATGGCAAACCGATTTTGCGGTTTGGTAACAGGATACCGAATCGCAAAATTGTGTTTGCTGCATCAGAAAAGCATTTTTTGGGAATCGGCCCATTTGCGAGCAGCAAAAGGCATGATGCATTTTGCCCTTAGTTCTTTCTTTACAAAAACTATTTTTTAATTTAGCTGGAGGAACATTACTAGTTTTATGTCAGATTTATGCTGCTGCACTTCTTTTTATTAGTCACATATTGCCGGGTTTCAGTTGGACCAGTGTGCATTGAAGAAGCCTCCACAATTCCTTCATGCCATTAGGGACAATGACTGCCCCCCTCACGTGCCTACTGCCTAATGCCTATCCTTTGTGCATCACTTAGTACTAGAACAGCTGCCCCATACATTTATTATGTACAGGACTGCCTAATAATACCAAATTCCAATGTGTTGCATGCATCAAAGATGATTGAATACCGAATAAATGCCTGACCTACCTGTGCTTGCCTTAGATTGGATGAGGTAACTTCAACTATTGCAACAGTGAGTGACTGACTGTGTCAGTGATTATTTAAGATGATCGATGATTCATGTGGTGGCAGACACTCAGGCAGGGTGTGTGTTGAACTGTAATATGGAATATTTCTTAAGATGATTATTGATTTGCATTGTTTGGGGCTTGAGTGATGGGTGCACTTTTTCCCCCTGAAGGTGATGGTCAGCCCTTTCACACTTAGCCTGATTTAGTTAATTGCAGGGGTGTTCTCCTTTTTTTCAGGTTCTTCAGACATAAGAACGGTCACTTTAGTGATCAAACAAAAACCTGTGCAAAATACTGCAATTCTGTTTTATTCTCTACTTGTTCTTCAAAAGCAGTGCACTGCACTCCACATCTATCTTGATCGGGTCCTCGCGATTCATGAGTTTGAATGCTGATGACTTGTCTGGTGCAGTGTAGCTTGGAGTCACTCAGGACGGGACCAGGAGCTGTAGGACTACCTCATCAACAGCAAGAAGCGAGAAGTTATCGAGTATCGGCTTTAGTTCAAAGGTAGAGAGAGGTGCAATTGTGAAATGTTGCTGTGTGTGTGTGTGTGTTGGACTTGTGGCAAAAGTGAAACTCTGAGTCCCCCTTTTTTGCTCTGCCTCTGAGTCTTCTTATCTTGATACACTCCTCATGAAGCATACCTTCCTTGTGTCCTTCTCCTTGACTTTAAAATATACCCCTGCTTACCTACGAGGCCAGTGCAGAGAGGCTTCAAAATGTGGACATTCCCAAAGACAATGCAGATGCACCACCCAATTTTGCAGTACAGTATCATTTTCCTTTTAACAATCATATTAACTAAGTGGGTGGGTTCACTCCCTAACCTAGAAGACAGAACAGTTAGATATATGGTAAATTGGGTCTCGGGCAGAAGGACTGTTTGAAATGCATGTATCTGTACTCTGTCATACTTATTCCTTTGTTTCCTTCTAACAACAGATTGATGGAGAATGATGTGCTGCTGCTTATTGCCCAGATGAATGTTAGCCTTGTGTTGTAGTATTTGTCTTTGTCAAACCTTTCCCAAATCCCATTACCCGACTATTCATCAAACCCCTAACCCTCTTCCCCCGGGCTATGTGATTTATTGAGGTGTGGCTCAAATAACACCATTAATGGATCACACACTTGGTCGGGCGGATGTGGTGAAAGCAACACCAACTTACTGTAGAATTTTCAAAGCAGTAGCCCACACAATCCCATTACAACCCAGTGCATTAGAAATGATCCATACCTTTTGGGCTATAGAATGAAGAACATCAGTCATCATCATCATTAAGGCCGTGTGTTGCCTAACTGTAAATGCCTAACCTAAGTTTATCAATTCCAGACTTTGAGTCTATTTTCCATAACTTGTCGATTTCACAAATGATACTAATATCGCCACATTAGTCAAAACTTACTAGTATTGCTATTTTTTTCTGTTTTATCACAATCAGGCATTCTCATTGTGTCATGATCATCATCAAGTAGTACTCAGGTTGTGTCAATTGTTTGTAAATCTTTGATAAATATATCACCATCAATCAGTCATTCAGAACAATCCTACAGTTGGAGCTCACCTGAGTGCTACTGTAAGTGGGGCCTAACTAGTAAAGTTTTGATGCCTCCCCTGTTATTGCTGCACGCATTTTCAGGTAAGCCAACTAGTATGGGTGTAATTTACCTTAGTCAGAAATAAATTAACTGCTACTGTTTTTTATCTAGATAGTTCAGTCCCTTCACACAATATAACCTAGGTCAGCTCATCATGGCAGTATTCCCCATAATGGTCAAGATAGTTAGAGAAATATAAGCTCAGACTCTATAACTAAGTGGTACGCTATTTCCAGTCTCAAGTTACAAGCACATAAACAGGCTGCGTAAAACTACTGGAAGGCAACAGTGTAAAATAAAAGTAAAATAAACTACTTCAGGCATAAAGTTAGATTATAAAAATTGTTTCTCCCTTTATTTATTTACAAAGCAACCCACCCTCTCCACCCAAACAACATGCCCACCCTTCACCCAAACAAAACAGACGCAAGCCCCAAAACTCAAAATGTTCAAGAAAGTCTCTTGAGTCCCACTCCCCACTCCCTTCCCACCCTCTCTACCCAGCCCCAACAAACAACAAATCCCTCCCACCAAAACAAAATGTTTTTAAAAAAAAGGTTAGAAGAGGGCATTATGGACGTCGGTCCAGAGCTGGTCCATGCTCTGCTCCATCAAGGTGAGCCAACCCTCAATAGTGTCTAGCCGCTGCAGGATGAGGCGCAGCAATGGCCTGTTGCCATTCTGGTGGAAGTTGGCTGGCGGCAGTGCTGGTGATGGGATGGAGTGTGAGGCTTAGGTGGACCGGCTGCACTGGGGCCAGGGAGCTGTGTATTGATTTCCTCCTCCTCCTCCTCCCCCAGGACCACCAGCCACCAGTATCTCTGCTGGATATACTCCAGCCTCTGCCACAGCAAGCAGGCTGCTCTCCTCTGCCCATCGGGTGGTCCGACTGGACCAGCAGTAGCAGCTATTTTGAGAAAAACAAAAAAGACAAATTATAAATTATGTTCTGTGCAAACAATTGCTTTAAATAACAGTGTGTCACAGTAGCAGTACATTGCTGAGCCCCTAGGGCCATTGGAATGTATTTGATGTGATGATTATGATTAGGAAAATCATAAGGCCAATTTGATGTTTTCTTTTACCCACACATTTTGCCAAACATAAAAAAGCAGTGACTGTGTGTAACAGGCAGACTGTCAGAGAATAACATCGCAGGATTACAAACCCAGTGATTGGATTTTTTTTTCTTCTAAAGGCTCTTCAAGTAACTCTAAACAGAGTCAGTCACTTTGAGTTGGAAAATAAATGACTTTTCATTGATGAGTACGGCATTATTCACTATTATGGCGTACAAGTTATGTGTGGTGCTAAAATAATTAAGCCATGCTCATTGCTTGCCAGTGTCTTTGCTAGTTTGCTACTGGCTGCAGCTGTAGTTGACAATTATCTAATTCCAATGGCCCTGCTCTTCGCCAAATGCATTTCTCTTTCTACCCTGTCTCCAAAGAGGCTGATGAATAATAAATAGGATACTACATCAGTCACACATTTCATATATGAAATGTGGATACTAATATATCATCCTGTCTGCCATAAGGTAGACTTTATGGAAAATGAATCTAATGGAATGCACTACAAGTAAAGGAACGGATTATATAGATTGTATTTGACACATTTGTCACTGTGTACCCGATATGCCAAGCTTGATATCAAATCATGCACGTTTTCCCACTTTACTCTGTGGCCTTGCCCATCACCAATGGAAGGAAACTTGATTTTCTCTACTGCAGGGTGTAGGGTAAAGGGATTAGACAGATAGGATAGATCTTTTTTATATATATAATAGTGGGGCGACTACACTGATCATCGATTTTTCATCTTTAGCTTATTCAGTCAATTCCCATGATATATGTTCTGGAATCACTTCACATGGGTATCACATGATTAAATATGGCACATGCCAAGAATTGCCCACCCTCCCTTTCACTCATATACCATTTCCTTTCCTTTAACTCCTTCGCTGCCAGGCCTTTTCCCCCCTGTGCTAAGCCTTTTTTTGGATATTTGATGTAGTTTGTGCTTAAGCCCCTGTAATGTTTTGACCACATTAGTTATCCACCCTAACTTTGTGTCCTTTTCTTCCAACATCATGGGGATTTTAAAGATATCCAGGGTTTGGTAATTCCCCTTGAGGGGATCCAGAAATTAGCCAAAATACAGCAATATTTTGTGTTGTTTTGGGAAAAATTGGGAAAAAGTGCAGCAGATGAAAGCTTCTGATTTCTTTCCCTGCAAATGGCATCGACAAAGGGTTGGCAGTGTTGAAATCACCATCTTCCCAGATTTCAGGGCCTGACAGACTTTTTTCAGAAAACCAAAATGTTTTACACAGTTTTGGAAATTTACTGGGACATAGCCTATTTTTGTATTTTTTGTGCTTTCAACCTCCTTCTACTTAATGGTGAGCAATCATGGATCCTGGAAAGCTATACATTTAAAATAAGTAGACATAATTCTGAATTCAGCAAGGGGTCATTTGTGTAGATCCTGCAAGGCTTTTTATAGAAACTAACAGTTGAAAATAGGAAAAAATAAAAATGGGTTGAAAAAAACAGCCATTGTGCTAATAATTTACCTGTAACTTCTTTTTAGTATGATAGATGTTTGAAGGCAATATACCTTTACATCCGCTGAACCCTTCTGGTTTTGGGGACATACAGGACTTGTAGGTTCACTAAGAACCAGACGAACCCAGAGCCAATAACTGAGCAGCATCTTGCAAAGGTTTTTTATTGTGTACCTGGTACTTAGCAATTCATTTGGGAAAATATAAACAGTGAAAATCGCTATGAAAGACACATATGTATTTCTGAAATGGGAATAAAATATAGAATTTGGAAACAGTAGCTATTTGGACATCTCTGAAATTGTGGGTACCCATACTAGCATGTGAATTATAGGATATTTTTCAAAGTGACTTCTTTTTTACACATTGTCTAACATTTGGAAGGCAGGAATGCATCAAAGGTCAATAGGTAAGAACAGTTGCTCTACAATTATGTGTTCCCCTAAGTCTTCTGATAAAAATGATACCCCACGAGTGTGTAGGCCTTTTGCCTACGACAAGAAACGGCCCAAACCGCAACGTGGACACACCACAGTTTTACAGTGAAAACTGACCCTTTTTTGCCTAGTTGTGGATTTTGAACCCTAGCTCTGCCGAAACATAGGGAAAACTAGCAAACCTATACATTTTTGAAAACTAGACACCCAGGGGAATCCAGGATGGGGTGACTTGTCTGGTTCTCATCAGGGTCTGTTACCCGGAATCCCTTGCAAACCTCAATCTGTCAAAAAAACACATTTTTCTCACATTTCTGTAATGGAAAGTTCTGGAATCTGTGCAGATCCACAAACTTCCACCCACCCAGCATTCTCCAAAGTCTCTTGCTAAAAATGGTACCTCACTTATTTGAGCAGGCCAACTACCCACTACAGGAAACGGCCCAAAACGCAACGTGGACACTCCTCATTTTTACAGTGAAAACTTACCCTTTTTTGCAAAGTGCCTATTCGTAGATTTTGAACCCTAGCTCTGCCGGCACCTAGGGAAACCTACCAAACCTGTCCCTTTTCCAAAACTAGACAACCAGGGGAATCCAGGATGGGGTGACTTGTGTGGCTCTCACCAGCTTCTGTTACCCAGAATCCCTACATGTTTTTGCAGGGGGTACCTGTTTTTTTGGACCCGGGCTCACGGCCATCTACAGAAACCTACCAAACCCACATATTTCTAAAAACTATACACCCTGGGGAGTCCAGTGAGGTATGGTTTGCGTGGATCCCCTATGTTCTCCTACCTATAATCCCCTGCAAACCTCAAATTTAGCTGAAAAACATAAATTTTACGTACATTTCTGTGTGGGATCACCATGCCAGCACAAATGTCCTACCCACCAGCATTTCCCTTGTTCTCCCGAGTAAAATGATGCCTCACTTGTGTGGGTGGGCCAAAGGCCTTTCACTGGGAAAGGCCAAAAACATACAGATTAAGGGTATAGCACTGCAAATTCAAAGAGCTACATGTTTTTTAAAATACGTTTTTAGGTGATTTATTGGACAGCCACACTAGTGAGGTATTATTTTACTCGGGAGACCCAGGGGAACACCAGGTGGTAGAACATTTGTGCCGGCACATTGATCCTACACATAAATGTGTAGAAAAAGTGAGCATTTCAGCTAAATTGGAGGGTACCATTAAAAAGGGGAGAGTCTCACCTTTCCAACGATACCTCTACCAGTGTTTCGGTGCTTGGGGGGCTGAGATAGCTCCATGAGCACCGAACATTGAAACTGAAACTAAGCTTCAGTTTTATTTTCAATGTGATGACGGCAGCGCGCTATGTGCAAAATGGTCATTACATTGAAAATAAGAAACAGGCCTCGGTAGGTTGGGGAAGCTCTTCCCCATCTCCCGAGCTCCCCCTAAAAAGGAAATCCCTCTGCTGTTAGCAGCAAAGGGTTTAATTGCGCCTGTGCACTTGACAGAATGGTTCCGTTATGAGCACAGGAGCACTGGTGCTCATGAGAGAACCATTCCATCATGAGCACCAAAAGGGTTAAGTTCCCTTCTGTTCTTTCATGTCTCCATCTGCTCCTTATGTGAGATAGAAGAGTCCATAATAAATCAACCACCACTGTGGATGGTAAAGCTGTAGGGGGTTTCACCTCACAGTCATTTTTGATGACGACAATGAGCAACACCATGGCAATAGCTAGTGAGCATAGTAATTGCAAGAAAGATGTTACATACCAGTGCCCGTCCCTACTGCCGCTTCTCCCCCTGCAACTGAGCCGTCGCCCTCTCCTCCTGCAGCGGTACTGGAGCCTGCATCATCGATGTTCTGTGTGGCTAGAGTATAAAACATTACACATAATTTAGATCCCAGATACGCAGCCCCAAATACAGCAGCAATGCAGCACTACAAAAGTCAGTTAGGATGTACCTTCCAAATATCACTTTGGGCATTTGATTGGTTGGTTCACAAAGTTAGACTAGCCAGGCGTGGAATAATGTCAATAAAAACCCTATGGTGTTGGATGGCAAATGCAATGCGAGTGGGACCTCATACTTTTTTTCCAGCCTTGCTGCAGTGTAATTGGAAACTGGTGGTCTACTGTAACTATAAATGAACCTGGTCTGCAGCACACTACACAGGGGGGTCCATGATGACCATGGCCCCATAGTGAACTATTTAAGATAGCCATAATAAAATGCATCTCTCGTTCGGGAAAAATCATGATCTTATTTCCTGTGGCCACCTCTTCACATTCAGACAAAGCACATGTTTTTGAAAAATGTTTCACTCCTTCTCCAGATTTTTCATTTTTATTATCCATCTCCTGATTTGACCGAATGTCATGACGTCATGATTCCTTAATTTTCAAAACAAATATTTGACCATGTGAACACACGTTGAAGTGAAATTGCTGATGAAAAACCTCCCAGACAGAAAAATGAGAAAATACGGTTTCTCCCGGTAAAATGGCGCAATCCTGCGACAAAGAATGGAATAGTAGTTGGAGAAAACGTGACAATAAACCGCAGAAAAGGAATAGATATTCCAGGATACCCAGGCCTTTAAGATACATTCCTTTGCATTTCAATGCAGGAAATCACATGCCCTTCTTAAGCGCATCTGGTGCTGTTATTGAGTCCTGAAATATCGCTATGGAACAGCCAGCACCAACCCGTTCACATAGTCTGCAGATCTGCTGGAAGTAGTGAAAAAATAACCCCTAATAACCCGTACTAACATCATTGATTCACGAAAATTAGGGAACCAAGCAGCATATGCAGTTGTTTTTATTGCTTTTCAAACATTATATCTTGCAGACATGCTTAGTTTTGGCATAGATGGCTAATTATCTATAACAGAATGACAAACTAAATTATAATTGCATTATTTATTTCAGCATTGCAGGATGATGAACTATGAAACAATAATTAGTGAATGCATTATTTACTCGGCTCAGCTATGCATATTTTACACCGTAATAATAAGCGTTGTGAATTTGTGCATAAACGGAGACCTAATGAAGTAATTAACTTGATCCCTTCTCCAAATCCTTAAACTCAACTGTCAACTGAAATTAAGTTGTAGAATTTAGCATCATAAAAATGTAAAGATACAATGAACACATATATATTCCCATCTGTAAAAACCGATGCTTCGTTTTACAATAATAAAAAAAAAACAACACAAAATTAAATTCCTCATGGCTCGGTAATAGAAGTCAGAAAGCAAAGATTTCAAAGTAATTTTGAGCTGTTTTGCCAGAGGTTAATAAATAAATTATCACAACAATTATCGGTGCTGACGTAATAACGCGAAGTGTAACAATGACTTTTTCCAAGCGCTTGCCTCAGAATTCTACCTCCGAGACGAGATATGTATTTTAGCTGAATCTTGAATCTTGCCATATTCAAGAATTCACAGCTTTCCATATGTTTCTTTGTAAGGGGTGTGTGGCATTCTATGCCTAGGCTGTCTTTTAGGTCATACTGTCATGACAACCTGGGAACCTGCATTTGTGGTTGGTATCCCAGGGGGAAAGAATGTTTGCAATTGAATCTTGAAAAGGAGCTGTTGCTGTACTGGCTGGGACCTGGATGGGTTTCTTCTATCATTCTAGAAATAAACCTGGAACTATTCTTCAATACCTGCATTTTTGCGTGATCCTTTCTACCTACTCCAAGGATCTTACACTGGCGTAGTCGGCAGCTGCAGTTTACAAGTTCATTCAATGTAAAGAAGAACCCAACAGTCTCAACAATATTTATATGCCTCTTCAACAGGTAGTTTGCAACTAACCACAGGTACTGTGTTCTTTACATTCTCCTTCGTTGGGATTATTCTAATTTGGAGAGAGACTGAGGTGAAAGAATGTTTAACCAGCTGCTCCTTTTTTTGGGACATTTATTCAAACTTGTTTAACCCCAGACTTATTTAAATTACAAGTGCTGCTGTGAACTGTTTGGGCTCTCAAAGAGGAAGTTGTTGTTTTAAACTATTGATGGAGCAGGTAGAGCTAAGTTTTGTATACCTCCTCTATTTCCATGAAAAGATTAACTATATAACCTACTGATTATAATTTTACTAACGGTTTGCTGTGTGAAACTAACTCAACCTTTGCATACACAAACTACATGGGGGAAACTGCTATTTGCATGGCAAAATAACTCAAATAACTAAAATACGTACGCATATTAATAAGTAGTATATGTGGTAATTAGATATCACATGATTTATATTGCTTATGTGATGTTTGCATTCTAGGTTGGATCAAAAAGGTAAATATTATTGCTTTAAATGTCGCTATAAGCTAGGAAAATACTAATACATAAAGGGATTAGTGAGGGGTATAACATTAGATGCATAATTTCTTTGTATTAATTATTCTTTTGTGTTTGTTTCGCTTAAGTTAGCATTTGGGCCTACCACAAAATGGCGGCGGAAATCAAGTTCAGAAGTGGCCACCATCTCGTGAGCGCGATACCTATTGCGCAGACTCGGATGGCTCTGTGAATTTCCTAACGAACCCTGTACACCATAATCCTCTGTCAAGGATAGGATCTTGGTGGACTGCCAAAACCTCGGACAGTAAAAACCGTTTTAAAATGAACAATTGGATCATACAAGCAAACCAAGAAATATTGTTAAATAAGGACTGTTAAAATGGGATTTCTGGTTGGCTAGGGCTTGCGGCAAAGCCAGGCAGAAACCACCACTCTAAGTCAGGGCTGGGGAGTTACACGCCAAAGATAACCCCTGCTCACCCCCTTGGTAGCTTGGCATGAGCAGTCAGGCTTATCCCGGAGGCAATGTATAAAGCGTTTGCGCGCGCACCCAGCAACAACACCCAAGGCCCACCACAAAAGAAACTCCACACAAGGTTATATATAAAAATAGCCTTTGTATTATACCAAAACACATTAGATAATATTCACACAATTTACACTGTGCCAACTGGCACTGGCAGAATTTACAGGGGATTATTAACACAAGACAGGGCCACATGGACCACTGTCAGAATTAGCACACATCACTAATTGTGGATGTAAAACATATATCAACTGTACCACAAATTATCACTGTAGAGCACAACCTGTAACTACTGGTAAAAGGTAAATACACCCTACGCAATCCTAAACACCTTAGGCATATATCACGCAGGGAACCATGAACTCACTGGCACAACCTATACTAGGAAAAACCATCTCCTACACATAGACACAGTTAGAAATAAAAATAAGCAAAAAGGCAATGCTCGTTAAATGTAGAACAAATCAGAAATGTAGCGCACAACCAGTAACTACTGGTAAAAGTTACTACTCTCGATAATTTCGCTTGGGTTGGTCTTTGAGGTGGTCTGTAATTAATTTACTGCTGACAGCCTTGAATAAGTCCTACAAACATTTGCTCACAATCGACGCATGCCACGGTTTTAATTCTGACATCACCTATTGTCACAAGTTAACCTGATTCCTGGGATTGTTTGTTATGACAATGTTTTTATTTTTAACTTTCTGTTTCTTCCACAGGTTGTGTGTTCTTGTTACTCACGGTACCACACGTTTTTAGGGTGCTGTACGTGTGTCCACCACTGATACCTCTTAGAGGTTGTGGCCACCACCAAAAAGGTGCAGGTAGCCGTATATGTTTGTTTATTGGTCCTGAAGAATTGCCATTTAATATAATACAAGGCAAGAAACATGTCGACCTCTCTATCCTTTTAGCACGTTTACTCACATACCTAATGGTGAGAGATGTGCGGATTATTTGATTTTAATCAGGGTGGTGACCATACTTTATTAAAATTGTTTGAAGTGGATCACCTACCCCTGTTTTAGTACACTTACCTTTCACTTCACTTGCACCTACACCATTTATTATAACTAACCTTTCCCCCCCACACACCTCACTCATCGGCATTGGAAATAAAGATCTCCGACAGGAAGGCCCCATTGGGTGCCTGATCGAGCATTGCACCGCCGGCCCGATAAGGAGCAAAGACCCGGTGATGAAGCAAGACACCCGCTTGTTGGGTGTGTGAGGGTCTTCTTTTCCAGAAGGAGTACTATCCACTCCTATCCATCCCATCGTTTTCACAGCATCACCCTGGTACCTGGAGTGATTCTAACACACACTGCGCTAACATTAGGAACTGCATACCCTTTTGTTTATACTAAAAGTTAGGAGCACCCTATGCAATCACAATCACATTCGGCATAAAACATATTAGACCAAAAACACAGGAAAACTGTCCCCAGGCCAACTTGGCCTCTCAGGGGCTCAAATGCCCTTTGTCCAAAATGTCAGGGCTGGGCTGCCAACGCAGCGTAAGCACCAGCGCACAGGGGCACAACCTAAACGTTGCAGCTGCCCACTAAGTGCTGGGCAGCTGTGACGATGAACCTGGGCACTAGCGTGCCTCCTGAGCCCATCTCTGGGACTCGAAAATGAAAAATGAATGTACGCAGACGTGACAGCTGCCTGTGCGCTTGCAGCGCAGCTGGAGATGGCCCGGGCACCACTGTGCCCTGCGAGTCCTCACTGGGACCCTAGACAAAGGCCAACGTTGGAGCGTCCCTCTGGCAGGCGGGGCCGCTCAAGCACTGTGCCTAACCAACCTGTGGCACCTGCAGGGCTTCTCAGGAGATGCGGCAAGAATGCCCCCAAGGCGCTGCCGCTGCCCACTGTCAGGCGGGGCAGCGGGAAGGAGAAATGAGCACTGCGCCCGCAGTGCCCGACTTAGTCCCGGGGCGGGCACCAAAAAACGTGCCCCGACACACCCCCAACCACCCTCACATGGAGCCCCACTCACCAGGGTATCTGCAGGACTCCTCCGTGCCTCACTCGGCACCACAGGGCTCTCCCTCGCTCTCGGGGGCCCTGGGTGCAACCGCTGCCTTTGTCCCTGCAGTCTTCTTTCCTCCTCAGAAGTGCGGGGTAGGCTCCCGTCTGCTTCCTCGCGGCGGTGATCACAGGAGCACAGGGTAGGCTCCTGTCTGCTTTCTGGTTAAGCCCCGCCCACATCTTCACACAGGTTGCCTGGCTTCCTGTCCGGGCCGGGCTGCGGCGGTGATCTTCTCTTCTTCCTTCACCGATGCGCGGGGTGGGCTCCCGCCTTCGTCCAAAGTTAAATATAATGATATAAGCGGGGTGGGCACCCGCCAACGAGCACCGCAATGCGGGGTGGTCACCCGCTTTACGATAGGCAAATCTTCAAGGCGGCAATAGTGCGGGGTGGGCTCCCGCTCAAAAGGCACAAAGCGGGGGAATCCCTACGTCGGGATTCCCTCCGAAATTATCGCAGCTCAGCGCTGCTGTTCCCCGCGAAGGCGCTCCTCAGTCCAAAAACACAGCGCTTCTTGGCCATGGGAGACACAGCGCTCCTCCAAATAAGGCAAGGCTCAGGAACAAAGTCTTTCAGGAGGCAGGGGGGCAAGGGCTGGGTCCATAGGCCAGCTCACAGGGCCCTCCAGGCAGGGAGGCAGTCCCCAGTGGCGGTCTCTCCTGGCGCCCAGCAGCAGCAGCATGCCCCCCCTCCAGTTAGGATTAGAAGGAGAACATTTTACTTGGGGTCACAGCCCCTTTTTATATACACATTTCTCTTGTCTCAGGCTGCAGGGTTAAGGTAAAACCAGACTCAACTGGTTTTGGAGCACTCTGTTGTGCTCAGCCCCTCTCCCCATTCACTGGACAGGCTAGGGACATCAGTCGCACCTCAGGGGGCGGAGCCAGCATTGTGTAGGGAAAGCCCAGCCCTATTCAGGCCCCAGGTGTTCTCCTCCCTGCCATCAGCATGCATATCTCTCCACTCACCATCGGGGCAGACCCATCCAGACTCCTGGAGCCAGGCACACCAGCCAATCACAAGCCAGTCAGTCACTTCACATTTATGACACAGACATGCCAGCTTCTAGAGGTGGCACTTCTACACTAGACAGTAACGCCGCACGCATCATCGCGCAGCATTCAATCTCACGAGTTCGCACATACCAAACTCGACCCTGCACTCCCCACGCATCAGGAACCACCATGGACACACACATTCCCCATGCATTCCTATGGGAGGGCAGGTCACTCTCACGAAATGTAACACAGAGTGCACGCACTTTACACGGGGACACCGTGCTAAAGTGCCTAGGGGTCTAAAACCACTGACACTCCATAGGGAAAAGGCTAGGATGATTGCAAAAAGTTTAGGGGTGAACCTGCCAGAAGGGCCAAGTCCAACACAACCCCCTTCCAGCCAAAACGCAGGGGAGACCAATCACCACCGTGATGGGCTTCCCTGCTTTGGGCGATAGAACACGGACGTGGGCCCGCCACGGCAGGGACACCCTCCGGTTCTACGCCACTCTGAACCCACATGGTTCCGTATGTGAAAGCTCTGCGGACCAACTGGGCTACCCCACTGGTACTCCCCAGCTGTCCGCGGCCAGGACCAGGCCCTAGGCCATCCAGATGCCACTGGTCCTTGCCTATCCACAAAGTGGGGGGTAGTAACCCCTGGCACATAGTAACCATTTTCCAATCTACCCCTCATCAGGGCAGTTCTAAACTGCCACTGATCCTCCAGCCCAGGGTCTGTACCCTCAAGCTGACCAACAGTCACGGGCGAGGCTCTCCTCCCCCTACCTCTTCTTCTAGGGTTCCGTCCTCTATTCCTGTGAGAGGCGAGCTCGTAACACAATTCAACCACCAGCTCAGGACCTCTCCCTGAGAACTGGTCTCCCAACCTAGGGTTTAACCCCTCAGGTTGCACCGGGGTCAGAGGCGAGGACTCCCTCCCTCTGCACCCCCTTCCAGAGTCCGGCACCCTCCCAACTGGAGAGGTGCCCCTAGCAGCTACATCGGTCAGGACACTGCTTACAGTCGTCCTTCCCTCCCGGTCAGGCTGATCCTGAACCTGGCCTCCCAACCATGGGTCTAAACCCTTTGGCTGAGTACTTGCCTGGCACTCCAGGACTTCTGGGGACTTGCACACCACCCCCCCGAGGGTAACATATGCCTCATCTGTTGCGTGACAGTCTGCCTGGCGCAGATCTCCCGTCCCCTGTCCACCTGACAGTGCATGAAGATCCCCCAGGACAGACGTGTGGTCACCATGGTCACCTCTAGGATACTCAGCCCTCCCGGCTGGTCCCTGACCCACTGGCTCTTCCACTGGGGAACACAGCCCCATGCCACCCCTCTCGCTGGACTTCTGTACCCTCCCTACTGGAGCGGCGCTGCCAGACACCAGAACCACTGGAGCTCTACTTACAGATGCTCCAGGTTCTCCATACACTAGGTGATCCTCCTCAAATGGACTAACAGGACAGCCTAGGCCCCCAACCTGGTGTTCCCTGAAGAAACCATCCAGGCTCTGAGACTGTGTTTCGGGCATCTGGGGACTCGAAGTCACACACTCACTCCTACTCCACTGAGATAGGTCGTGAACCCCTACACCCCTTTCACTACTCTGGGACCTAGCTGGTCTACTCTGAACCTCTTCCCCAATACAGGACAGGAAGATACCTGAGCCACTACTTTTGGAATCGCTTTCCCATGCCTCCTCAGACCTTCGGGCACTTTCCCAGCGGTCCGCTTCTATTGCAAGGTCCCAAGGACAAAAGTAGTCATACCTCAACAGGTGTTGGCGCAACCCGGGATAACAACTATTGAGCATCTGCTCCTTGATAACCATATTGAGCGTTCCATCAAAATCATGTTCCGGGTTAAGCGTCACCCAAGCCATCAGTGCATCAAAACAATCATCCACAAAATCCCCCCAATCCTGGTGAGACAGCTTCTTCTTACTGTCCCTGAACTTCAACCTATACTCCTCTTCTTGGGAACAAGGTACCATACTTTGGGAACTGGGAATGGGACGTCCTGCACTGGACTCTATATCGCTGCCACCACTGGACTCTACCCTCCCTGGGGAATCCAGACAACTACAACTGCGCTGAGGGGACAACTTACCCTCCAGAGCTAGTTTCTCCCTGGCGAAGGCCCTCTCAGCCTCCGCCATCCTCTCCTGCGCTAAGACCCTCTCGGTCTCAAACTTTTTCTCCTCCACACCCAGCTGCGCCATCTCCTTGGCATGCTCTAAACTGAGCTTCTCCAAAGCCAGCTGATGCTCCCTTTCTTCCCTCCTATCTACCCACTCCTCTGGGGACAGGAAAAGGGATGGGGCGCTGCCCCTGGCACTGGACCCAGCAAGGGACTCCCTATCTATGGGGTCATCACTATCTACTGGCGTCCCTGTCCTGTCACTTTCTTCCTCATCTTTAGACTCCTCAGGGCTCCCCTCAGACCTACCACCCTCTTGGCGTGCGGCCCAGGCCCTCTCCTCCTCACTGCGCTCACGTTCCCATTCATCCTTTTGCCATTGGATCAGGTTCTCCCTAAGTTTTGACTGGGAGACTGACACACTCACTGCAATGTCTCTCTCCTCACAAAACTCAACCAACTCCCCCATACTGTATCTAAACAGACCACAGAAATTAAAAGCAGACTCCATTTTGGCAGGACGCTCAGGGACACGTGCATCACAAGGAACCTAGGTGTCTGAGCTGAAGCAAGAGTACACAATTCAAAAATGACACTTTTTAGGAGAAGAATTTAAAATACACCTCAGAACAATAATCCCCAAACACGTGATTATCTAAAATGCAGAGTTTTGTAGTGCAGCCAGTCGTCGCTGTTGTACTGCGCGAACGCAAGTCCTAATCCCACCACTGATCACCAATGTTAGAAATGGGATTTCTGGTTGGCTAGGGCTTGCGCCAAAGCCAGGCAGAAACGACCACTCTAAGTCAGGGCTGGGGAGTTACACGCCAAAGATAACCCCCTGCTCACCCTCTTGGTAGCTTGGCACGAGCAGTCAGGCTTATCCCAGAGGCAATGTGTAAAGCGTTTGCGCGCGCGCCCAGCAACAACACCCAAGGCCCACCACAAAAGAAACTCCACACAAGGTTATATATAAAAATAGCCTTTGTATTATACCAAAACACATTAGATAATATTCACACAATTTACACTGTGCCAACTGGCACTGGCAGAATTTACAGGGGACTATTTACACAAGACAGGGCCACATGGACCACTGTCAGAATTAGCACACATCACTAATTGTAGATGTAAAACATATATCAACTGTACCACAAATTATCACTGTAAAGCACAACCAGTAACTACTGGTAAAAGGTAAGTACACCCTAGGCAATCCTAAACACCTTAGGCATATATCACGCAGGGAACCATGAACTCACTGGCACAACCTATACTAGGAGAAACCATCTCCTACGCATAGACACAGTTAGAAATAAAAATAAGCAAAAAGGCAATGCACGTTAAATGTAGAACAAATCAGAAATGTAGCGCACAACCAGTAACTACTGGTAAAAGTTAGGAGCACCCTATGCAATCACAATCACATTCGGCATAAAACATATTAGACCAAAAACACAGGAAAACTGTCCCCATGCCAACTTGGCCTCTCAGGGGCTCAAATGCCCTTTGTCCAAAATGTCAGGGCTGGGCTGCCAACGCAGCGTAAGCACCAGCGCACAGGGGCACAACCTAAACATTGCAGCTGCCCACTAAGTGCTGGGCAGCTGTGACGATGAACCTGGGCACTAGCTTGCCTCCTAGCCCCTCTCTGGGACTCGAAAATGAAAAATGAATGTACGCAGACGTGACAGCTGCCTGTGCGCTCACAGCGCAGCTGGAGATGGCCCGGGCACCACTGTGCCCTGTGAGTCCTCACTGGGACCCTAGACAAAGGCCAACGTTAGAGCGGCCCTCTGGCAGGCAGGGCCGCTCAAGCACTGCGACTAACCAACCTGTGGCACCTGCAGGGCTTCTCAGGAGATGCGGCAAGAATTCCCCCAAGGCGCTGCCGCTGCCCACTGTCAGTCGGGGCAGCGGGAAGGAGAAATGAGCACTGCGCCTGCAGTGCCTGACTTAGTCCCGGGGCGGGCACCAAAAAACGTGCCCCGACACACCCCCAACCACCCTCACACGGAGCCCCACTCACCAGGGTGTCTGCAGGACTCCTCCGTGCCTCACTCGGCACCACAGGGCTCTCCCTCGCTCTCGGGGGCCCCGGGTGCAACCGCTGCCTTTGTCCAGTCCAAAAACACAGCGCTTCTTGGCCATGGGAGACACAGCGCTCCTCCAAATAAGGCAAGGCTCAGGAACAAAGTCTTTCAGGAGGCAGGGGGGCAAGGGCTGGGCCCAGGGGCCAGCTCACAGGGCCCTACAGGCAGGGAGGCAGTCCCCAGTGGCGGTCTCTCCTGGCGCCCAGCAGCAGCAGGCCCCCCCCTCCAGTTAGGATCAGAAGGAGAACATTTTACTTGGGGTCACAGCCCCTTTTTATATACACATTTCCTTTGTCTCAGGCTGCAGGGTTAAGGAAAAACCAGACGCAACTGATTTTGGAGCACTCTGTTGTGCTCAGCCCCTCTCCCCATTCACTGGACAGGCTAGGGACATCAGTCGCAGCACAGGGGGCAGAGCCAGCATTGTGTAGGGAAGCCCAGCCCTATTCAGGCCCCAGGTGTACTCCTCCCTGCCATCAGCATGCAGATCTCTCAATTCACCACCGGGGCAGACCCATCCTGACTCCTGGAGCCAGGCACACCAGCCAATCACAAGCCAGACAGTCACTTCACATTTATTACACAGACATGCCAGCTTCTAGAAGTAAAAACCAAAGGAAATGATGGACGGAGTGTTGAACATTGCAAGCACTCACCCCCAGTCAACTGATCTGGGTTTAATCCATCACCGTTCTTTAGACCACTCTGCCACCCCAGTTCAAACATGGCCATATGCAAATCAGTCTAACCCTGTGCCTCATGGGAACAGTCCAGCCCGAACTGCCAAGCCCTGTTTCCCCTGAACCGGAAACAAGCTTCCTAGGACCGGTTTCTGGCATTTCAGCTGTCTTCAGCCAGGCTTGCTTGAATCCAGTGGCAAAGTGAGCAAGGGACTCACGTCTGAGCATACCCTGCCAACTTATGGCAAACAAAGCAAAAACCGAAGGAAATGATGGACGGAGTGTTGAACATTGCAAGCACTCACCCCCAGTCAACTGATCTGGGTTTAATCCATCACCGTTCTTTAGCCCACTCTGCCACCCCAGTTCAGACATGGCCATATGCAAATCAGTCTGACCCTGTGCCTCATGGGAACAGTCCAGCCCGAACTGCCAAGCCATGTCTTCCCTGGACCGGAAACAAACTTCCTAGGACCGGTTTCTGGCATTTCAGCCGTATTCAGCCAGGCTTGCTTGAATCCAGTGGCAAAGTGAGCAAGGGACTCAAGTCTGAGCATACCCTGCCAACTTATGGCGAACAAAGCAAAAACCAAAGGAAATGATGGACGGAGTGTTGAACATTGCAAGCACTCACCCCCAGTCAACTGATCTGGGTTTAATCCACCACCATTCTTTAGCCCACTCTGCCACCCCAGTTCAGACATGGCCATATGCAAATCAGCCTGACCCTGTGCCTCATGGGAGCAGTCCAGCCCGAACTGCCAAGCCATGTCTTCCCTGGACCGGAAACAAGCTTCCTAGGACCGGTTTCTGGCATTTCAGCCATCTTCAGCCAGGCTTGCTTGAATCCAGTGGCAAAGTGAGCAGGGGACTCACGTCTGAGCATACCCTGCCAACTTATGGCGAACAAAGCAAAAACCAAAGGAAATGATGGGCGGAGTGTTGAACATTGCAAGCACTCAACCCCAGTCAACTGATCTGGGTTTAATCCATCACCTTTCTTTAGCCCACTCTGCCACCCCAGTTCAGACATGGCCTTATGCAAATCAGTCTAACCCTGTGCCTCATGGGAACAGTCCAGCCCGAACTGCCAAGCCATGTCTTCCCTGGACGGGAAACAAGCTTCCTAGGACCGGTTTCTGGCATTTCTGCCGTCTTCAGCCAGGCTTGCTTGAATCCAGTGGCAAAGTGAGCAAGGGACTCACGTCTGAGCATACCCTGCCAACTTATGGCGAACAAAGCAAAAACCAAAGGAAATGATGGACGGAGTGTTGAACATTGCAAGCACTCACACCCAGTCAACTGATCTGGGTTTAATCTATCACCGTTCTTGAGCCCACTCTGCCACCCCAGTTCAGACATGGCCATATGCAAATCAGTCTGACCCTGTGCCTCATGGGAACAGTCCAGCCCGAACTGCCAAGCCATGTCTTCCCTGGACCGGAAACAAGCTTCCTAGGACCGGTTTCTGGCATTTCAGCCGTCTTCAGCCAGGCTTGCTTGAATCCAGTGGCAAAGTGAGCAAGGGTCTCACGTCTGAGCATACCCTGCCATCTTCTGGCGAACAAAGCAAAAACCAAAGGAAATGATGGACGGAGTGTTGAACATTGCAAGCACTCACCCCCAGTCAACTGATCTGGGTTTAATCCATCACCGTTCTTTAGACCACTCTGCCACCCCAGTTCAAACATGGCCATATGCAAATCAGTCTAACCCTGTGCCTCATGGGAACAGTCCAGCCCGAACTGCCAAGCCCTGTTTCCCCTGGACCGGAAACAAGCTTCCTAGGACCGGTTTCTGGCATTTCAGCTGTCTTCAGCCAGGCTTGCTTGAATCCAGTGGCAAAGTGAGCAAGGGACTCACGTCTGAGCATACCCTGCCAACTTATGGCAAACAAAGCAAAAACCGAAGGAAATGATGGACGGAGTGTTGAACATTGCAAGCACTCACCCCCAGTCAACTGATCTGGGTTTAATCCATCACCGTTCTTTAGCACACTCTGCCACCCCAGTTCAGACATGGCCATATGCAAATCAGTCTGACCCTGTGCCTCATGGGAACAGTCCAGCCCGAACTGCCAAGCCATGACTACCCTGGACCGGAAACAAACTTCCTAGGACCGGTTTCTGGCATTTCAGCCGTATTCAGCCAGGCTTGCTTGAATCCAGTGGCAAAGTGAGCAAGGGACTCACGTCTGAGCATACCCTGCCAACTTATGGCGAACAAAGCAAAAACCAAAGGAAATGATGGACGGAGTGTTGAACATTGCAAGCACTCACCCCCAGTCAACTGATCTGGGTTTAATCCACCACCATTCTTTAGCCCACTCTGCCACCCCAGTTCAGACATGGCCATATGCAAATCAGTCTGACCCTGTGCCTCATGGGAGCAGTCCAGCCCGAACTGCCAAGCCATGTCTTCCCTGGACCGGAAACAAGCTTCCTAGGACCGGTTTCTGGCATTTCAGCCGTCTTCAGCCAGGCTTGCTTGAATCCAGTGGCAAAGTGAGCAAGGGACTCACGTCTGAGCATACCCTGCCAACTTATGGCGAACAAAGCAAAAACCAAAGGAAATGATGGGCGGAGTGTTGAACATTGCAAGCACTCAACCCCAGTCAACTGATCTGGGTTTAATCCATCACCTTTCTTTAGCCCACTCTGCCACCCCAGTTCAGACATGGCCTTATGCAAATCAGTCTAACCCTGTGCCTCATGGGAACAGTCCAGCCCGAACTGCCAAGCCATGTCTTCCCTGGACGGGAAACAAGCTTCCTAGGACCGGTTTCTGGCATTTCTGCCGTCTTCAGCCAGGCTTGCTTGAATCCAGTGGCAAAGTGAGCAAGGGACTCACGTCTGAGCATACCCTGCCAACTTATGGCGAACAAAGCAAAAACCAAAGGAAATGATGGACGGAGTGTTGAACATTGCAAGCACTCACCCCCAGTCAACTGATCTGGGTTTAATCTATCACCGTTCTTGAGCCCACTCTGCCACCCCAGTTCAGACATGGCCATATGCAAATCAGTCTGACCCTGTGCCTCATGGGAACAGTCCAGCCCGAACTGCCAAGCCATGTCTTCCCTGGACCGGAAACAAGCTTCCTAGGACCGGTTTCTGGCATTTCAGCCGTCTTCAGCCAGGCTTGCTTGAATCCAGTGGCAAAGTGAGCAAGAGACTCATGTCTGAGCATACCCTGCCAACGTATGGCGAACAAAGCAAATACCAAAGGAAATGATGGACGGAGTGTTGAACATTGCAAGCACTCACCCCCAGTCAACTGATCTGGGTTTAATCCATCACCGTTCTTTAGCCCACTCTGCCACCCCAGTTCAGACATGGCCATATGCAAATCAGTCTAACCCTGTGCCTCATGGGAACAGTCCAGCCCAAACTGCCAAGCCATATCTTCCCTGGACCGGAAACAAGCTTCCTAGGACCGGTTTCTGGCATTACAGCTGTCTTCAGCAAGGCTTGCTTGAATCCAGTGGCAAAGTGAGCAAGGGACTCACGTCTGAGCATACCCTGCCAACTTATGGCGAACAAAGCAAAAACCAAAGGAAATGATGGACGGAGTGTTGAACATTGCAAGCACTCACCCCCAGTCAACTGATCTGGGTTTAATCCACCACCATTCTTTAGCCCACTCTGCCACCCCAGTTCAGACATGGCCATATGCAAATCAGTCTGACCCTGTGCCTCATGGGAGCAGTCCAGCCCGAACTGCCAAGCCATGTCTTCCCTGGACCGTAAACAAGCTTCCTAGGACCGGTTTCTGGCATTTCAGCCGTCTTCAGCCAGGCTTGCTTGAATCCAGTGGCAAAGTGAGCAAGGGACTCACGTCTGAGCATACCCTGCCAACTTATGGCGAACAAAGCAAAAACCAAAGGAAATGATGGACGGAGTGTTGAACATTGCAAGCACTCAACCCCAGTCAACTGATCTGGGTGTAATCCATCACCGTTCTTTAGCCCACTCTGCCACCCCAGTTCAGACATGGCCTTATGCAAATCAGTCTAACCCTGTGCCTCATGGGAACAGTCCAGCCCGAACTGCCAAGCCATGTCTTCCCTGGACCGGAAACAAGCTTCCTAGGACCGGTTTCTGGCATTTCTGCCGTCTTCAGCCAGGCTTGCTTGAATCCAGTGGCAAAGTGAGCAAGGGACTCACGTCTGAGCATACCCTGCCAACTTATGGCGAACAAAGCAAAAACCAAAGGAAATGATGGACGGAGTGTTGAACATTGCAAGCACTCACCCCCAGTCAACTGATCTGGGTTTAATCTATCACCGTTCTTGAGTCCACTCTGCCACCCCAGTTCAGACATGGCCATATGCAAATCAGTCTGACCCTGTGCCTCATGGGAACAGTCCAGCCCGAACTGCCAAGCCATGTCTTCCCTGGACCGGAAACAAGCTTCCTAGGACCGGTTTCTGGCTTTTCAGCCGTCTTCAGCCAGGCTTGCTTGAATCCAGTGGCAAAGTGAGCAAGGGACTCATATCTGAGCATACCCTGCCAACTTATGGCGAACAAAGCAAAACCCAAAGGGAATGATGGACGGAGTGTTGAACATTGCAAGCACTCACCCCCAGTTAACTGATCTGGGTTTGATCCATCACCGTTCTTTAGCCCACTCTGCCACCACAGTTCAGACATGGCCATATGCAAATCAGTCTGACCCTGTGCCTCATGGGAACAGTCCAGCCCGAACTACCAAGCCATGTCTTCCCTGGACCGGAAACAAGCTTCCTAGGACCGGTTCCTGGCATTTCAGCCGTCTGCAGCCAGGCTTGCTTGAATCCAGTGGCAAAGTGAGCAAGGGACTCATGTCTGAGCATACCCTGCCAACTTATGGCGAACAAAGCAAAAACCAAAGGAAATGATGGACGGAGTGTTGAACATTGCAAGCACTCACCCCCAGTCAACTGATCTGGGTTTAATCCATCACCGTTCTTTAGCCCACTCAGCCACCCCAGTTCAGACATGGCCATATGCAAATCAGTCTAACCCTGTGCCTCATGGGAACAGTCCAGCCCGAACTGCCAAGCCATATCTTCCCTGGACCGGAAACAAGCTTCCTAGGACCGGTTTCTGGCATTACAGCTGTCTTCAGCCAGGCTTGCTTGAATCCAGTGGCAAAGTGAGCAAGGGACTCACGTCTGAGCATACCCTGCCAACTTATGGCGAACAAAGCAAAAACCAAAGGAAATGATGGACGGAGTGTTGAACATTGCAAGCACTCACCCCCAGTTAACTGATCTGGGTTTGATCCATCACCGTTCTTTAGCCCACTCTGCCACCCCAGTTCAGACATGGCCATATGCAAATCAGTCTGACCCTGTGCCTCATGGGAACAGTCCAGCCTGAACTGTCAAGCCATGTCTTCCCTGGACCGGAAACAAGCTTCCTAGGACCGGTTTCTGGCATTTCAGCCTTCTTCAGCCAGGCTTGCTTGAATCCAGTGACAAAGTGAGCAAGGGACTCACGTCTGAGCATACCCTTCCAACTTATAGCGAACAAAGCAAAAACCAAAGGAAATGATGGAGGGAGTGTTGAACATTGCAAACACTCACCCCCAGTCAACTGATCTGGGTTTAATCCATCACCGTTCTTTAGCCCACTCTGCCACCCCAGTTCAGACATGGCCATATGCAAATCAGTCTGACCCTGTGCCTCATGGGAACAGTCCAGCCCAAACTGCCAAGCCATGTCTTCCCTGGACCGGAAACAAGCTTCCTAGGACCGGTTTCTGGCATTTCAGCCGTCTTCAGCCAGGCTTGCTTGAATCCAGTGGCAAAGTGAGCAAGGGACTCACGTCTGAGCATACCCTGCCAACTTATGGCAAACAAAGCAAAAACCAAAGGAAATGATGGACGGAGTGTTGAACATTGCAAGCACTCACCCCCAGTCAATTGATCTGGGTTTAATCCATCACCGTTCTTTAGCCCACTCTGCCACCCCAGTTCAGATATGGCCATATGCAAATCAGTCTGACCCTGTGCCTCATGGGAACAGTCCAGCCCGAATTGTCAAGCCATGTCTTCCCTGGACCGGAAACAAGCTTCCTAGGAACGGTTTCTGGCATTTCAGCCGTCTTCAGCCAGGCTTGCTTGAATCCAGTGGCAAAGTGAGCAAGGGACTCACATCTGAGCATACCCTGCCATCTTATGGCGAACAAAGCAAAAACCAAAGGAAATGATGGACGGAGTGTTGAACATTGCAAGCACTCACCCCCAGTCAACTGATCTGGGTTTAATCCATCACCGTTCTTTAGCCCACTCTGCCACCCCAGTTCAGACATGGCCATATGCAAATCAGTCTGACCCTGTGCCTCTTGGGAACAGTCCAGCCCGAACTGCCAAGCCATGTCTTCCCTGGACCGGAAACAAGCTTCCTAGGACCGGTTTCTTGCATTCCAGCCGTCTTCAGCCAGGCTTGCTTGAATCCAGTGGCAAAGTCAGCAAGGGACTCACGTCTGAGCATACCCTGCCAACTTATAGCGAACAAAGCAAAAACCAACGGAAATGATGGACGGAGTGTTGAACATTGCAAGCACTCACCCCCAGTCAACTGATCTGGGTTTAATCCATCACCGTTCTTAAGCCCACTCTGCCACCCCAGTTCAGACATGGCCATATGCAAATCAGTCTGACCCTGTGCCTCATGGGAAGAGTCCAGCCCGAACTGCCAAGTCATGTCTTCCCTGGACCGGAAACAAGCTTCCTAGGACCGGTTTCTGGCATTTCAGCAGTCTTCAGCCAGGCTTGCTTGAATCCAGTGGCAAAGTGAGCAAGGGATTCACATCTGAGCATACCCTGCCAACTTATGGCGAACAAAGCAAAAACCAAAGGAAATGATGGACGGAGTGTTGAACATTGCAAGCACTCACCCCAGTCAACTGATCTGGGTTTAATCCATCACTGTTCTTTAGCCCACTCTGCCACCCCAGTTCAGACATGGCCATATGCAAATCAGTCTGACCCTGTGCCTCATGGGAACAGTCCAGCCCGAACTGTTCGGACTGGACTGTTCCCATGAGGCACAGGGTCAGACTGATTTGCATATGGCCATGTCTGAACTGGGGTGGCAGATTGGGCTAAAGAACGGTGATGGATCAAACCTGGATCTGTTGACTGGGTGTGAGTGTTTGATTGGTTTTGATGCTCCGTCCATCACCACCCCCTTTTGCACAGCTTCTAGAAGTGGCACTTCTACACTAGTCACAGTAACCCCGCACGCATCATCACGCAGCATTTAATCTCATGAGTTCGCACATACCAAACTCGACCCTGCACTCCCCACGCATCTGGAACTACCATGGACACACACATTCCCCATGCATTCCTATGGGAGGGCAGGTCAGTCTCATTAAATGTAACACAGAGTGCACGCACTTTACACGGGGACACCGTGCTAAAGTGCCTAGGGGTCTAAAACCACTGACACTCCATAGGGAAAAAGGCTAGGATGATTGCAAAAAGTTTAGGGGTGAACCTGCCAGAAGGGCCAAGTACAACAAGGACTATGTCATCTCCGGCAGTGAAACAGCAAAATCCATGTGAAATTATGATGAAAAAAAAATATTTGACGTTTTCGATTGGCCAATCACAGATTTTCTCCGCCTAAAAAATGTTTCATGTTATCCCGAAATTTATTATAAAAAGAGTAGTAGAATAGGGAGGAGGATGGCATTCGGCGGTTACTATGACTGCATACCCTCTTTGACCCCACAGGCGATGACTGATGTTGCACGACTTCTGGTCCTTTGGCGATCTTTGGGACTGTGACATGCTGAGCAAAGAATTTTTGGAGATTAAGATTTGGCCTGCTTATTTGGACAATTTAACGGCAAATTCGGTTATGCAGTGCCAAAGAATTAGAGAAATCCAGATAGCCAGAATAGGTAAATATAATGTCCTGTGAATGAAATAAATTGATCTAGAAAATTCTAAAACTTTTGATGAAACAAATGCTAATTTTATTTGCAATGAAATTTTAGATAAACAAATATTGATTAACAGAAATTATGAGTTTGTGGTCTTTCGTTAAAGAGAATAAAGGATTCTGAGACTTAAAATGTGTTTTAGCTGGTTCTAAATCACCATCAACCAATCCAACTAATTGGTCCGTCGACCAAGTGGGTGGAGTGCCTTGATGTTTGGGATTAAGAATCTATAGGTGGCAAATGTTAATGTATATTCTGTAAAATAACTTTTCTTTCCCTATAGGTTATAAGGTACCCCCACACATGTCCAGCGCGATATCGTCATCCCTCCTGTGTGCAGACTCGTGAGTCAGAGACGTGTGAGTGTTGATGTTATGGGTCCCACCAATGAAAGCATGAGTGAATGAGCTAGTGTGAAGTTGGGTCTGCGACGCAGGGAGGATAGTTATATGATTTCTTTCTTTTTCTCTCTCCGGTCTCGCGCCGGATCACTATCGTTAACCTTATGCGCACTTAATTGCTGCTTAAGATTCAATGGTTGCGGTTATTTTTGAGGAATGTTTTCAGTTCAAATTGGATTTCAAATAAAAATGAAAGGCTGCACGAGGTTCTGAAAAGGCTGAACCAAGGATCTTACAGGGTATTTATTCAGTTCTACGCCAGTGATTGCAGAACAGTTCACATTCCGCAGCAGGTACCTGCACAGTGCTTTGAGAAAGAGGACGAGATTACAATTACAAAGAATGGTACCTGACGATGAGAGGAGAGGTTGGCGAACTCCAGTTCACAAAGTCTCCCCAGAACCACTATAGGTGTGCTTGAAAAGACTTGCCAAGGATCAAGTGGGAGCACCAATCTTGATGGACTAAACTGCAATCATGGAGATGTAAGGAGTGTGGCACATGTTTCAGTCCATCTGGTAGTGTTCTCTGGTTTAGGCCTTATGGAGTAAAGTGCAACTTAAATTGGAGGTTAATAAGGTCTCAGTTCCACGGATCCTAAGCTTACCTAGGTACACTAGGATTTCATTTGATTTGGATCTGGTGATCAGAACAGGCTTTAGCGCTGGTGGCACCCTGTGCGACAATGTCTGTTGGCACCCCTCCCCATGACCACCTCTGCCACAGATTCCCTCACTAGCACCCTTTAACAGTGCCTCTCAGGTCTCCATAACCACTGTCCCTCAGATTCATTTAGTTTTATAGCGCCACTCATACCCGTGTATTGTAAGGTGTCAGAGCACTTTACATCACGCACACATTGCACAGAGACAATTAATCATGCATGTGTAAATCAGTGTATAGGAAATGTTACATCAGACAGGACTACAAGGTGTAGTGCATGAGTGAAATTTCATTGATACGGGTAGGCAATATAGTTTGCATCTGTTTGTATTCTGGAAAAGCACATTCAGAACTTAAAACGTAACACCATTGTTAGGCGTCCTCTTTAATAATAAGAATTGTGTTCTACCCAAATGAACCCTTTTCACAAGATTAGGATGATGAAAGACTAGGCAAAAAACCATATAGCTCTGACATATACCTTGCAGTTTGCATGCAGCTCTTTGATGACAGTTAATAGCTCAATGTTCTATATTAGGATTTTGACTTATAAAGGAAAAGTAACAAAAGGAGCTCTCTTACAGATGCAGTAACCCTGTTTACATTATATGCATTTTGTTTTCCGCATGGTGCACGTTCTTAGCAGCAGGCATTTTAACCCTCTGCACTACCTTTGTGCAGAGGGTTAAAACTTCCACTAGACAAACCTCCGGTCTGTTTTATCAGTAAGACTATTAATCACGGGAGTTATCTTGACATTTTAATTGATGCCTGATAATTGCTGAAGGCCAGCAATGCGGCAGCAGGTGCTTTTACTTTTATTTTTATTTTTTAAAGGTTTTATTTTCCAATGCAGTAAATACAAAGATATGACATGTTCAGCTCCCACCCCCACACCCCCACCCCCCCTACATTTACAAAATTACTAGATTTCAAGGACACACATATTTATACCGTTAAAAGAATTGGGTTCTTGGGGCCATATGTATCAACACATTTTCCCATAGGCACAGAATGGGAAAAACCCTTTGATACATCAGGCCCATAGTCACCAAATGAAGGGACATACGGTAAAGAGAAGAGATGTCAAGAAAAGATACAAGGTAAAAGGAGGAAGAAATGATAAACGTGGGAAGGAAAAAAAAAAAAGAGGAGAGAACGCCATCAGGCCTTTGGCTGACCGTGAGGTGTCCCTCGAGTGAAAAAAGACGGATTAACCGTTTGGGCCAGGCAGTTCCAGCAAGGTAGTGAAAAGTCCCCAGATGTCTAAACCCTTCTTTCGCCCTTTGCGGCCTTTTTTTTAGCATATACAGCCTTTTCCAGGTGGTAGGTCGCAACTAGCCTAGGCAACCAAAGGGGGAAAGGATGGGGGTCGGTCTCTATCCATGATGAAGCAACACAAACCCTCCACACTGTCATGGCGACGAAGATGAGCGCTCCACCTTTTTCTCTATTGGCCTCCTCTTGTGTCCCCAACAGGATGGTTGTGGGAGTCAACATTATAGCCTGAGAGATAACCCTCCCCAGAAAGTCCTGTACTTTAAGAAGGACTGGAGTACGTTTTGGGTAGGTGGCGAACATGTGTACAGCGTCGGCGCCAAACTCCGAGCACCGAGGGCACAACATCCCTTTGCCTGCTCCCCATTTGGCAATTTTACTGGGGGTAATATATAAAAAGAAGATGGTTTTAAAGTGTTGCGCCTGTAGTTTAGCCGACAGTAGGTCGCTTTTGGAAAGTTCCAGTGAGTTATAGGACGTGTTATGTGGGGCCTCCAGTTTTGTGAGCCACTTGTCTGCGATTCTGGGTAGATCATCTGGGGTTTGGCTGTTTAGTGCAGAGTATATAAGACCTATCCGAGGGGTCACTGGGGCCCGTAATGTTTTGATGAATTCAATTTCTGAAAACCCTGCGTGCCTCCCAGCCTTTCGAGAAAGAAAGTCCCGTATAGTAAAGTATTTAAAGGCATCTTGGTTTTTCAACACATATTTACTTAGTAAATCTGCAAAGGATTTAACTCCTTCGCTGGAAATTAGGTCTCCTAGCTTTGTGATACCAGCTTTAGACCAATCTAGTAGATAGGACCTACCAAAGATAGCGGGCAGATTGCAGTTTGCACTAATAGGGGAATAGTAGTTACGTTTTCCCAGCCCGTATGTTCTGCGAATATTGCGAAAAACCTTAAAGGAGTTCATCAGTGTCTTGAATCTGACATGTTTGTAGTATCCAAAGGATATCTGCCTGAGAAGACAGCCGCGGGTTTCCTCTCCCAGTAAGAGCTGGTATGGTGAGGGAATCCCGGATGAAGGAGAGAGGGAGTGTGCCTTCACCAGTTCAGTACTGTATTGCAGTAGTAAAGCACTATGTTAGGAAAAGCCCAGCCACCCCGCTCCCTGGGGAGAGACAGTTGCCTTAGAGCCCGCCTAGGTTGTGAATAAGCCCAGGTAAACTGCGTAAAGAGTTGCTGAAATTTCTGCAGCTTAGTTTTGCTAAATTCCAGTGGAATGGCACGGAAAAAATAGAGCAATTTCGGGAAATAGGTCATTTTGATTACATTGATTGCATTGCATCTACCCACAAGAGTCAGGTGTAAGTTGTCAATTTGTTTGAGGGCTCTCTTTGTTTCAGTGGCCAGGGGGAATAGGTTCTCGGTTACAATTTCATCTATATAGCGGTTATAGAACCCCCAAATATTTGGCCTTCGGGACAATTCGGCTGTCAATCCAATTGATTTCTTTGTTCATTATTATTTGGGTTTTCCATTTATTCAATGCGTAACCCGAGATTTTTCAAAATTTTTGTGCCTCAGATTCCAATGCCAAAATAGCACTCTCGGGTTCAGGGGTGGTTATGGCCAGGCCGTCAGCATAGGCCATAATTTTGGTGTCGCTTCTCGCCTGCTTACTGCCAAGATTGCTGGATTCTTTTCAATTTTCTTGATTAGGGGATCTATGGAAAAGGGCAAAAAGCAAAGGAGAGCAAGGGCAGCCTTGCCTGGTGCCCTGAGAGATGTTAAATTGCTCAGTTAGCCTCCCATTAATCGACACACAGGCCGTCGGGCTCTGGTACAGAGCTTGTACAGCCTGCGTAAGTTTTGGTCCGAAGCCCATCCTATTCATGACACACCACAGGAACTGCCAGGAAACCCGGTTTTCAGCATCTAATAGGGTCAGTGACATCGGGTCTCCTGCTACCTGTGCTGCGTCAAACAAAGTGATGGCCCGCCTAATGTGTTCAGTGGTACTTTTCTTTGGGATGAATCCGTGTTGCCATTCTGACACCAGGGACTCAACTACAGAGGATATTCTTATTGCGAGGATTTTGCAAAAGACTTTTGAGTCACAGTTTATGAGTGTGATTTGCCTATATGAACCCATCTCTAAAGGTGATTTGTCTTTTTTGGGAAATATAGAGATTTTGGCGTTGGACCAGGAGGTAGGAGGGGAGGCCCCATTAAAAATGGCGGTTACTACAGCAAGAAAAATAGATTTTATTTGGGGAGCGCAGATTTTATAACATTCCAAAGGAATGCCATCCATTCCTGCAGCTTTCCCATCTAGCAGACTGGCTAAGGCTTCTTTGATGTCATCCCAGGTCGGGGTAACATCCAGCTGCTCACAGTTGTCCTGGCTATGCTGCCTTAGATCCAACTCTTTTATATAGTTAATGATTTCGATTTCTCCTGAGTCGGCTGACCTGGTATTCTCTTCTGCATATAACTCAGCGTAGAATTCTCGAAAGCCATCCTGTATTATAATAGGATCACTGGTCTCTATCCCTGTTGACAATTGGATTGCAAGTATTTCGCTGCTTGTGGCCTGCTGCCTGGTTTTAACAGCAAGATGATGACCAATGCAGTCACTACACTCATAGTTCTTTTCCCGCATTGCCTCCCACTTGGCTGCCGTTTTTTCAGCGAATACTGCCCCTATTTCAGCCTTTGTGAGTATTACCTCACTTTGAATGTTCTCAGTGTCCATTCCATTTTGAACCGTTTGGACTAGTTTCATTTCTGCTTTTTTTAGTTTTTCCTGGAGATTACACATTAACAATTTTTCTTTCTTATTTTTCCTGAATGAGAACCTTAGAGTCTCTCCCCGAATACCCGCTTTTAGTGTGCCCGAAACTATCATAGTCGGGCCGTTCTTATGTTTATTTCCAGAAAATCCTGGATCAAGACTTGAATGTGAGACCGATAGCCCGCATCTTGCAATAGTGCTTTCTCGAAGCTCCATCTTGGTGCTTCCTTCCAGTTCCCCAGTCCCCCGATGTTTAAAATAAGTGGACTGTGGTCTGACATGAAGTGCGGAGCGGTGTCTATAGTGCATTTGCCTAGTAAAGAAGATGAGATTAAAAAGTAATCTAGTCTAGCAAATGTCCGGTGCAGTGCAGAAAAGTAGGTGTAGCCAGGTTGAGTGGAGTTTAGGTTAGACCAAACGTCACTCAGCCCGTGAGATTGAGCTAGATTAATTAGTGCTTGGTACACTAGGAGCTTTCTACCTTTATACCTCCACTTGCTGTCCATTTTACAGTTGCAGGGCAAATTGATGTTAAGATCACCACAGATGATTATTGGAGTAGGCCAGTGAGCTAGCTCCCTAGAAATCAAGTTAATGATCCCTGGGTCATCTGCATTACTTCCATATATTGAACACAAGGTAAAAGGGGGATTAGGGGAAATGTGGCATTCGGAAATTACCCGTCTACCCAGTGAGTCGGATTTAACGTGGGGACTTTTTAGAGGATGTCTCCTTTCAGCCATAATCCCTACCCCTTTTATTTTGGTGCCCTGTGTAATAGCGCCCACAACCTTAAGCCCTAATGAGTTTAATAAGTGTTTTTGTGATCCCTCTATGTGAGTCTCATGAAGGCAAATGATATCGCCCCCCAGAGAGCGCAATCCTTGCGCTACTTTTTGCCTTTTTAAAGCATTGTTCAGACCGCAGATGTTAGCAGAAATAAACCTGAGTGAATTCATCTTAGCCATTTGGGTATTTTAAAAAGATTTAAGCCAGACATTTCTTGGACCTTTGAGTTCACTTTATTTGATGAGTTCTTTAACCTTGCCCAGTGTCTAAGTGAATGATTATGTGTAAAAAGGTGTCCTTGGTTACTCTGTGTCACTCTGGATGCCCCCCCACCCTCCCCAGCCCACCCCCCCTTTCTTTGAGCAATCAGGAATAACCTGAATGATGGTAGTCAGTAGTGAGTCTCAGCTGCTGACAACGCCTAAAACATATTAAGTGCGCATTCAGCTAGATCCCCCCTTGAGAGTTAAAGTAGAAATTACTAAGTCGACAGACCTTAAGCCTTACATAGAACTAGCCTGATGTGGAAAACCCCAGGGAGTTAAGAGTGAGAAGGAGCATAAAAACCAAAAAGGAGAGAAAAAGGATATCCCTCCTTAGCCCTTCCCTGCCCAGCCCGTGCCCATTTAATAGTCTGTTTATCTTGGGCCCTTCTTAGATTTAATCTCGTCCAGGTATTCCCCAGCCTTGATTTCAGACAAGAAGATTTTGGTACCCCCATTAAAGATTACTTAGCTACTCCCAGCTGCTGGAGTGGGGAAATTAGTTGTCTTAAACGCCATCTCCGCTCTACTGTCTGGTGGCAAAAGTCGGGCTTTGCGAAAAATGTTATACCATTTGCCCCCTTCTTGGAGTTTGGGCGAGCCTGGTCGTATATTAGTTGCCTCAAAAGGAAGTTCTCAAAGTACACCAAAAACACCATTGGTTGTCCACCCGCTGCACAGCTGCCGTCGCGCTGTCGCCTCTGGTTGAAGGGGAAGCGGTGTGCCCTTTGCACCTCACGGTCCCAATCCCAGCCTGGGTGTTCAGGGAAGGATTCTTGCAAGAGCTTTACAATGAAGCGCCTGGGGTCTTTGCCTTCCTTCCCCTCCGGGATTCCAAGCAAGCGTAGGTTGTTTCTGCATTGGCGATTTTCCTGTTCCTCCATTTTAGACATTATATCCACTAGGCAAGCAGTGTTGGTCTCGCTCTGTTTTTTAACAGCCGTGGTCTCTGTTTCGAAACATTTGGTGCGCCCCTCAATCATAGAGACACGATCGCTTATGTCAGTGCATGTTTTGTTCAGTCGTCTTAAGCCTCCTTGCTGCATTTTAGCAGCCCCTTTGGCTGCGCGGTCGTCTGCCCGAACCTCTTCCTGCAATTCTTTAATTGAGGCTAGGATTAAAACTAGTGAGGGCTCAGCAGTGTCCGTTGGTAAGCTCTTTGCCTTTTCCCACTTTGTCATGTGAGTGTCGTCTTCATCCAAGGGGTAGGATATCTGTGAATCTGAGTAGTCCAACTTGAGTTGGCTGCGCCTTTCGCCTTTACTTCTTGCTTTCTTGGGCCGCTGCACCATTCCGTTGTCTTTAGTTGATTCCTCGCTGTCGTCTTCGCTTATGTCAAACCCCCCCTCCTCGGAAGAGGTCCCTGTGCTGTCAGATACCGAGTAAAAGTTCTCAAGCCCAGTTTCTGGGGTCCTCGGTGCTTGTGCGCTGGCGGCAGCTTCCAAGCCCTGGATATAGTTAACAATACCAGCCTCAGGAGTTATGGAAGAATTACCAGGACCACTCGAACAGGAGCAACCTTCCGCGTTCTGAGCTGTAACGGCTGAAGTTAAATAGCTTTTCTGCTTGGTTGCCCCCTTGCCAGTATCAACAGCGGGAAGACACGGGGATTACTCAAGTTCACAATCAAGGCTCGTGGGCCCGCAGTGGTTCCTGCAACAGCTTGCGGCGTTTCCATTGGGGTTACTTCTGCTGAGCTAGTCTCTTGCGGCTGATTTGGCGTGGGTAGTTGGGTGATTAGCAGGTCCAGGGGGGCACTCTCGGGGGAGGAGTGTGTGTGGAGGTCTTAGTGTTTATGGCAGAAGGCATTTTTATTATCGGTGGCTGAGCGCCTACTGAGTCTTTAGACACCCCACCTACCCCGGGCCTCCCCAGCAGCTTTTTGCTCCCACGAACCTTGTGTCTAGATTTAATGGTGCTTTCCATTAAGCCTGGGCGTTGAACTACGCTCCGTTCGAGGAGCTTACGAAGTTTAGGTAACTTCGCGATTCGCGTAGAGCGCGAAGTTGCAGATTGCTACGCAATCTAGCGCGTAGCGTAGTAGTTTTGCTTCCTCGCGCGCTCAATATTCATTCTCGCGCGCGCGGTAACGTCTTACCTTGATTCTGCAATCGCCAACTTGCTTTCCTGTCTGTTCGCGAGCGCCACGAGATTTGTACTATGGCTGCCCAAGCCCGCGAGAGTGTGCGACCCCGAACATGTCATTGGTGCGCGCGAGCTGACTTCCGGTGGCTGTTTTGGTAAGATCGCGATCCCGAATATGGAAAAACTGCAATCTGGCAAAGAATATCGCGCAAGCTTCATAAAACCTTCTCTAAAATGAACATTTTGCTCAGAAAACTCCTCAGATTGTGATCTTGCTGTAGTCTTTTGTGTAAGAAAGAGTCCTTTAATTTTTTTAACTCTTTTTTTTCAAGAGGAAGGAAGTGCCCCTGAGTCTACAACTTCCTGTTCCTGTCCAGCAGGCTCCTCCCACGTGCTTTGTGCATGTGTTGTTCACTTTCATTTGGATTTGGAGCTGGAAGGATCACTTTTTGTGTCTGTCTGCTGCATCATACCATTGGATTGGATTTATTTGAGGAATTTTTGATTTGAGATTTAATTTACTACAAGTAAGTTGGAGAATTGGTGTGTTTGTTTCATTGGGGATCGTTTGTACCTACATTTTTCTGGGATTTTTATTGTTTTTAAAAATTATTGTTATGGTGGGTGGCCTGTACTACGTTCAATAGGGGCCTAGTTGTTTTTCTCTGCAATTTCAGCCAGTAGGGTACCCATGGGTCCATGTTTTGTGGTGTCTGTAGAATTTCTACATCATGTAGGGCATGGATGGCATAGGATTGAAATACTAAACGTGGCTGTGGTGTATTTCACTGTTGGTGTGTGTGTGTGTGATTTACCTTTGTTAGATGTGTGTGCTAGTGCTTGTGGCCTAGTAGTCTTCCAGTAGGCCCAGAGGTAGTCAGCCTCCAATCTGTGGTGCGTGACTTAAATGTACAGTTGGTGTTGTCTGGTGATTTTCCTTTACTCCATGGATGGCTTTGGATTTTATTGCAAAAGGTGTGTTTGGGGTGGAATAGCATTTTTTGGGTGTGTGCTAAACAAATTGGGCTTTTTTGGCCAGCATGTAAGGCAAGGGATTCAGCTCGCGAACTTTCGGTAACTCTGCACAGCGCGACAACGCGGACTTACAGTTTTCGTAATTTTTGCGCTCGCAATATGCGTGTTCGCGCACGCGAGAAAGCCTTTTTGTACAGTTCGCGATCCCGAACACGCAGCTTTTGCAATCTGGCAAACAATATCTCGCGAGCAACATAGACCCTTCTCGAAAACGCTTTTTTGTGCATTTCCGCACAAAAAACTCCTCAGGCTGTCATTGAGCTGTAGGTTTGGAGCAGGGAGAAGCTGTTATTTGTCTGGAAAACATTTTTATGAGAGGGATTAAGTTCCACAGACACTACAACTTCCTCTTCCTGTCCTTTGCAATCACTTTTTGTTTGTTATTGTGGTGGGTGGGCTGAGCATGTGTGTGGCGGCCATTTTAGGAAGGCATGCATTGTGCGTGCCTTTGCCATATGCGTACATTGACTGTCTCCCATTTCTTGTGGGTGTGTGGCGGCCATTTTGTGGAGCCATCCAAGCAGTGTGCTTGCTTTTGCCATCCGGTTCCAAGCTTGTGGCCTAGTAGTCTTCCAGTAGGCCCAGAGGTAGTCAGCCTCCAATCTGTGGTGCGTGACTTAAATGTACAGTTGGTGTTGTCTGGTGATTTTCCTTTACTCCATGGATGGCTTTGGATTTTATTGCAAAAGGTGTGTTTGGGGTGGAATAGCATTTTTTGGGTGTGTGCTAAACAAATTGGGCTTTTTTGGCCAGCATGTAAGGCAAGGGATTCAGCTCGCGAACTTTCGGTAACTCTGCACAGCGCGACAACGCGGACTTACAGTTTTCGTCATTTTTGCGCTCGCAATATGCGTGTTCGCGCACGCGAGAAAACCTTTTTGTACAGTTCGCGATCCCGAACACGCAGCTTTTGCAATCTGGCAAACAATATCTCGCGAGCAATATAGACCCTTCTCGAAAACGCTTTTTTGTGCATTTCTGCACAAAAAACTCCTCAGGCTGTTATTGAACTGTAGGTTTGGAGCAGGGAGAAGCTGTTATTTGTCTGGAAAACATTTTTATGAGAGGGATTAAGTTCCACAGACACTACAACTTCCTCTTCCTGTCCTTTGCAATCACTTTTTGTTTGTTATTGTGGTGGGTGGGCTGAGCATGTGTGTGGCGGCCATTTTAGGAAGGCATGCATTGTGCGTGCCTTTGCCATAGGCGTACATTGACTGTCTCCCATTTCTTGTGGGTGTGCGGCGGCCATTTTGTGGAGCCATCCAAGCAGTGTGCTTGCTTTTGCCATCCGGTTCCAAGCTTGTGGCCTAGTAGTCTTCCAGTAGGCCCAGAGGTAGTCAGCCTCCAATCTGTGGTGCGTGACTTAAATGTACAGTTGGTGTTGTCTGGTGATTTTCTTTTACTCCATGGATGGCTTTGGATTTTATTGCAAAAGGTGTGTTTGGGGTGGAATAGCATTTTTTTGGTGTGTGCTAAACAAATTGGGCTTTTTTGGCCAGCATGTAAGGCAAGGGATTCAGCTCGCGAACTTTCGGTAACTCTGCACAGCGCGACAACGCGGACTTACAGTTTTCGTCATTTTTGCGCTCGCAATATGCGTGTTCGCGCACGCGAGAAAGCCTTTTTGTACAGTTCGCGATCCCGAACACGCAGCTTTTGCAATCTGGCAAACAATATCTCGCGAGCAACATAGACCCTTCTCGAAAACGCTTTTTTGTGCATTTCTGCACAAAAAACTCCTCAGGCTGTCATTGAGCTGTAGGTTTGGAGCAGGGAGAAGCTGTTATTTGTCTGGAAAACATTTTTATGAGAGGGATTAAGTTCCACAGACACTACAACTTCCTCTTCCTGTCCTTTGCAATCACTTTTTGTTTGTTATTGTGGTGGGTGGGCTGAGCATGTGTGTGGCGGACATTTTAGGAAGGCATGCATTGTGCGTGCCTTTGCCATAGGCGTACATTGACTGTCTCCCATTTCTTGTGGGTGTGTGGCGGCCATTTTGTGGAGCCATCCAAGCAATGTGCTTGCTTTTGCCATCCGGTTCCAAGCTTGTGGCCTAGTAGTCTTCCAGTAGGCCCAGAGGTAGTCAGCCTCCAATCTGTGGTGCGTGACTTAAATGTACAGTTGGTGTTGTCTGGTGATTTTCCTTTACTCCATGGATGGCTTTGGATTTTATTGCAAAAGGTGTGTTTGAGGTGGAAGAGCATTTTTTGGGTGTGTGCTAAACAAATTGGGCTTTTTTGGCCAGCATGTAAGGCAAGGGATTCAGCTCGCGAACTTTCGGTAACTCTGCACAGCGCGACAACGCGGACTTACAGTTTTCGTCATTTTTGCGCTCGCAATATGCGTGTTCGCGCACACGAGAAAGCCTTTTTGTACAGTTCGCGATCCCGAACACGCAGCTTTTGCAATCTGGCAAACAATATCTCGCGAGCAACATAGACCCTTCTTGAAAACGCTTTTTTGTGCATTTCTGCACAAAAAACTCCTCAGGCTGTCATTGAGCTGTAGGTTTGGAGCAGGGAGAAGCTGTTATTTGTCTGGAAAACATTTTTATGAGAGGGATTAAGTTCCACAGACACTACAACTTCCTCTTCCTGTCCTTTGCAATCACTTTTTGTTTGTTATTGTGGTGGGTGGGCTGAGCATGTGTGTGGCGGCCATTTTAGGAAGGCATGCATTGTGCGTGCCTTTGCCATATGCGTACATTGACTGTCTCCCATTTCTTGTGGGTGTGTGGCGGCCATTTTGTGGAGCCATCCAAGCAGTGTGCTTGCTTTTGCCATCCGGTTCCAAGCTTGTGGCCTAGTAGTCTTCCAGTAGGCCCAGAGGTAGTCAGCCTCCAATCTGTGGTGCGTGACTTAAATGTACAGTTGGTGTTGTCTGGTGATTTTCCTTTACTCCATGGATGGCTTTGGATTTTATTGCAAAAGGTGTGTTTGGGGTGGAATAGCATTTTTTGGGTGTGTGCTAAACAAATTGGGCTTTTTTGGCCAGCATGTAAGGCAAGGGATTCAGCTCGCGAACTTTCGGTAACTCTGCACAGCGCGACAACGCGGACTTACAGTTTTCGTCATTTTTGCGCTCGCAATATGCGTGTTCGCGCACGCGAGAAAGCCTTTTTGTACAGTTCGCGATCCCGAACACGCAGCTTTTGCAATCTGGCAAACAATATCTCGCGAGCAACATAGACCCTTCTCGAAAACGCTTTTTTGTGCATTTCTGCACAAAAAACTCCTCAGGCTGTTATTGAACTGTAGGTTTGGAGCAGGGAGAAGCTGTTATTTGTCTGGAAAACATTTTTATGAGAGGGATTAAGTTCCACAGACACTACAACTTCCTCTTCCTGTCCTTTGCAATCACTTTTTGTTTGTTATTGTGGTGGGTGGGCTGAGCATGTGTGTGGCGGCCATTTTAGGAAGGCATGCATTGTGCGTGCCTTTGCCATAGGCGTACATTGACTGTCTCCCATTTCTTGTGGGTGTGTGGCGGCCATTTTGTGGAGCCATCCAAGCAGTGTGCTTGCTTTTGCCATCCGGTTCCAAGCTTGTGGCCTAGTAGTCTTCCAGTAGGCCCAGAGGTAGTCAGCCTCCAATCTGTGGTGCGTGACTTAAATGTACAGTTGGTGTTGTCTGGTGATTTTCTTTTACTCCATGGATGGCTTTGGATTTTATTGCAAAAGGTGTGTTTGGGGTGGAATAGCATTTTTTTGGTGTGTGCTAAACAAATTGGGCTTTTTTGGCCAGCATGTAAGGCAAGGGATTCAGCTCGCGAACTTTCGGTAACTCTGCACAGCGCGACAACGCGGACTTACAGTTTTCGTCATTTTTGCGCTCGCAATATGCGTGTTCGCGCACGCGAGAAAGCCTTTTTGTACAGTTCGCGATCCCGAACACGCAGCTTTTGCAATCTGGCAAACAATATCTCGCGAGCAACATAGACCCTTCTCGAAAACGCTTTTTTGTGCATTTCTGCACAAAAAACTTCTCAGGCTGTCATTGAGCTGTAGGTTTGGAGCAGGGAGAAGCTGTTATTTGTCTGGAAAACATTTTTATGAGAGGGATTAAGTTCCACAGACACTACAACTTCCTCTTCCTGTCCTTTGCAATCACTTTTTGTTTGTTATTGTGGTGGGTGGGCTGAGCATGTGTGTGGCGGACATTTTAGGAAGGCATGCATTGTGCGTGCCTTTGCCATAGGCGTACATTGACTGTCTCCCATTTCTTGTGGGTGTGTGGCGGCCATTTTGTGGAGCCATCCAAGCAATGTGCTTGCTTTTGCCATCCGGTTCCAAGCTTGTGGCCTAGTAGTCTTCCAGTAGGCCCAGAGGTAGTCAGCCTCCAATCTGTGGTGCGTGACTTAAATGTACAGTTGGTGTTGTCTGGTGATTTTCCTTTACTCCATGGATGGCTTTGGATTTTATTGCAAAAGGTGTGTTTGAGGTGGAAGAGCATTTTTTGGGTGTGTGCTAAACAAATTGGGCTTTTTTGGCCAGCATGTAAGGCAAGGGATTCAGCTCGCGAAATTTCGGTAACTCTGCACAGCGCGACAACGCGGACTTACAGTTTTCGTCATTTTTGCGCTCGCAATATGCGTGTTCGCGCACACGAGAAAGCCTTTTTGTACAGTTCGCGATCCCGAACACGCAGCTTTTGCAATCTGGCAAACAATATCTCGCGAGCAACATAGACCCTTCTTGAAAACGCTTTTTTGTGCATTTCTGCACAAAAAACTCCTCAGGCTGTCATTGAGCTGTAGGTTTGGAGCAGGGAGAAGCTGTTATTTGTCTGGAAAACATTTTTATGAGAGGGATTAAGTTCCACAGACACTACAACTTCCTCTTCCTGTCCTTTGCAATCACTTTTTGTTTGTTATTGTGGTGGGTGGGCTGAGCATGTGTGTGGCGGCCATTTTAGGAAGGTATGCATTGTGCGTGCCTTTGCCATAGGCGTACATTGACTGTCTCCCATTTCTTGTGGGTGTGTGGCGGCCATTTTGTGGAGCCATCCAAGCAATGTGCTTGCTTTTGCCATCCGGTTCCAAGCTTGTGGCCTAGTAGTCTTCCAGTAGGCCCAGAGGTAGTCAGCCTCCAATCTGTGGTGCGTGACTTAAATGTACAGTTGGTGTTGTCTGGTGATTTTCCTTTACTCCATGGATGGCTTTGGATTTTATTGCAAAAGGTGTGTTTGGGGTGGAAGAGCATTTTTTGGGTGTGTGCTTAAAGAAATTGGGCTTTTTTGGCCAGCATGTAAGGCAAGGGATTCAGCTCGCAAACTTTCGGTAACTCTGCACAGCGCGAAAACGCGGACTTACAGTTTTCGTCATTTTTGCGCTCGCAATATGCGTGTTCGCGCACGCGAGAAAGCTTTTTTGTACAGTTCGCGATCCCGAACACGCAGCTTTTGCAATCTGGCAAACAATATCTCGCGAGCAACATAGACCCTTCTCGAAAACGCTTTTTTGTGCATTTCTGCACAAAAAACTCCTCAGGCTGTCATTGAGCTGTAGGTTTGGAGCAGGGAGAAGCTGTTATTTGTCTGGAAAACATTTTTATGAGAGGGATTAAGTTCCACAGACACTACAACTTCCTCTTCCTGTCCTTTGCAATCACTTTTTGTTTGTTATTGTGGTGGGTGGGCTGAGCATGTGTGTGGCGGCCATTTTAGGAAGGCATGCATTGTGCGTGCCTTTGCCATAGGCGTACATTGACTGTCTCCCATTTCTTGTGGGTGTGTGGCGGCCATTTTGTGGAGCCATCCAAGCAGTGTGCTTGCTTTTGCCATCCGGTTCCAAGCTTGTGGCCTAGTAGTCTTCCAGTAGGCCCAGAGGTAGTCAGCCTCCAATCTGTGGTGCGTGACTTAAATGTACAGTTGGTGTTGTCTGGTGATTTTCCTTTACTCCATGGATGGCTTTGGATTTTATTGCAAAAGGTGTGTTTGGGGTGGAAGAGCATTTTTTGGGTGTGTGCTAAACAAATTGGGCTTTTTTGGCCAGCATGTAAGGCAAGGGATTCAGCTCGCAAACTTTCGGTAACTCTGCACAGCGCGACAACGCGGACTTACAGTTTTCGTCATTTTTGCGCTCGCAATATGCGTGTTCGTGCACGCGAGAAAGCCTTTTTGTACAGTTCGCGATCCCGAACACGCAGCTTTTGCAATCTGGCAAACAATATCTCGCGAGCAACATAGACCCTTCTCGAAAACGCTTTTTTGTGCATTTCTGCACAAAAAACTCCTCAGGCTGTCATTGAGCTGTAGGTTTGGAGCAGGGAGAAGCTGTTATTTGTCTGGAAAACATTTTTATGAGAGGGATTAAGTTCCACAGACACTACAACTTCCTCTTCCTGTCCTTTGCAATCACTTTTTGTTTGTTATTGTGGTGGGTGGGCTGAGCATGTGTGTGGCGGCCATTTTAGGAAGGCATGCATTGTGCGTGCCTTTGCCATAGGCGTACATTGACTGTCTCCCATTTCTTGTGGGTGTGTGGCGGCCATTTTGTGGAGCCATCCAAGCAGTGTGCTTGCTTTTGCCATCCGGTTCCAAGCTTGTGGCCTAGTAGTCTTCCAGTAGGCCCAGAGGTAGTCAGCCTCCAATCTGTGGTGCGTGACTTAAATGTACAGTTGGTGTTGTCTGGTGATTTTCCTTTACTCCATGGATGGCTTTGGATTTTATTGCAAAAGGTGTGTTTAGGGTGGAATAGAATTTTTTGGGTGTGTGCTAAACAAATTGGGCTTTTTTAGCCAGCATGTAAGGCAAGGGATTCAGCTTGCGAACTTTTGGTAACTCTGCACAGCGCGACAACGCGGACTTACAGTTTTCGTCATTTTTGCGCTCGCAATATGCGTGTTCGCGCACACGAGAAAGCCTTTTTGTACAGTTCGCGATCCCGAACACGCAGCTTTTGCAATCTGGCAAACAATATCTCGCGAGCAACATAGACCCTTCTTGAAAACGCTTTTTTGTGCATTTCTGCACAAAAAACTCCTCAGGCTGTCATTGAGCTGTAGGTTTGGAGCAGGGAGAAGCTGTTATTTGTCTGGAAAACATTTTTATGAGAGGGATTAAGTTCCACAGACACTACAACTTCCTCTTCCTGTCCTTTGCAATCACTTTTTGTTTGTTATTGTGGTGGGTGGGCTGAGCATGTGTGTGGCGGCCATTTTAGGAAGGCATGCATTGTGCGTGCCTTTGCCATAGGCGTACATTGACTGTCTCCAATTTCTTGTGGGTGTGTGGCGGCCATTTTGTGGAGCCATCCAAGCAGTGTGCTTGCTTTTGCCATCCGGTTCCAAGCTTGTGGCCTAGTAGTCTTCCAGTAGGCTCAGAGGTAGTCAGCCTCCAATCTGTGGTGCGTGACTTAAATGTACAGTTGGTGTTGTCTGGTGATTTTCCTTTACTCCATGGATGGCTTTGGATTTTATTGCAAAAGGTGTGTTTGGGGTGGAATAGCATTTTTTGGGTGTGTGCTAAACAAATTGGGCTTTTTTGGCCAGCATGTAAGGCAAGGGATTCAGCTCGCAAACTTTCGGTAACTCTGCACAGCGCGACAACGCGGACTTACAGTTTTCGTCATTTTTGCGCTCGCAATATGCGTGTTCGCGCACGCGAGAAAGCCTTTTTGTACAGTTCGCGATCCCGAACACGCAGCTTTTGCAATCTGGCAAACAATATCTCGCGAGCAACATAGACCCTTCTTGAAAACGCTTTTTTGTGCATTTCTGCACAAAAAACTCCTCAGGCTGTCATTGAGCTGTAGGTTTGGAGCAGGGAGAAGCTGTTATTTGTCTGGAAAACATTTTTATGAGAGGGATTAAGTTCCACAGACACTACAACTTCCTCTTCCTGTCCTTTGCAATCACTTTTTGTTTGTTATTGTGGTGGGTGGGCTGAGCATGTGTGTGGCGGCCATTTTAGGAAGGTATGCATTGTGCGTGCCTTTGCCATAGGCGTACATTGACTGTCTCCCATTTCTTGTGGGTGTGTGGCGGCCATTTTGTGGAGCCATCCAAGCAATGTGCTTGCTTTTGCCATCCGGTTCCAAGCTTGTGGCCTAGTAGTCTTCCAGTAGGCCCAGAGGTAGTCAGCCTCCAATCTGTGGTGCGTGACTTAAATGTACAGTTGGTGTTGTCTGGTGATTTTCCTTTACTCCATGGATGGCTTTGGATTTTATTGCAAAAGGTGTGTTTGGGGTGGAAGAGCATTTTTTGGGTGTGTGCTTAAAGAAATTGGGCTTTTTTGGCCAGCATGTAAGGCAAGGGATTCAGCTCGCAAACTTTCGGTAACTCTGCACAGCGCGAAAACGCGGACTTACAGTTTTCGTCATTTTTGCGCTCGCAATATGCGTGTTCGCGCACGCGAGAAAGCTTTTTTGTACAGTTCGCGATCCCGAACACGCAGCTTTTGCAATCTGGCAAACAATATCTCGCGAGCAACATAGACCCTTCTCGAAAACGCTTTTTTGTGCATTTCTGCACAAAAAACTCCTCAGGCTGTCATTGAGCTGTAGGTTTGGAGCAGGGAGAAGCTGTTATTTGTCTGGAAAACATTTTTATGAGAGGGATTAAGTTCCACAGACACTACAACTTCCTCTTCCTGTCCTTTGCAATCACTTTTTGTTTGTTATTGTGGTGGGTGGGCTGAGCATGTGTGTGGCGGCCATTTTAGGAAGGCATGCATTGTGCGTGCCTTTGCCATAGGCGTACATTGACTGTCTCCCATTTCTTGTGGGTGTGTGGCGGCCATTTTGTGGAGCCATCCAAGCAGTGTGCTTGCTTTTGCCATCCGGTTCCAAGCTTGTGGCCTAGTAGTCTTCCAGTAGGCCCAGAGGTAGTCAGCCTCCAATCTGTGGTGCGTGACTTAAATGTACAGTTGGTGTTGTCTGGTGATTTTCCTTTACTCCATGGATGGCTTTGGATTTTATTGCAAAAGGTGTGTTTGGGGTGGAAGAGCATTTTTTGGGTGTGTGCTAAACAAATTGGGCTTTTTTGGCCAGCATGTAAGGCAAGGGATTCAGCTCGCAAACTTTCGGTAACTCTGCACAGCGCGACAACGCGGACTTACAGTTTTCGTCATTTTTGCGCTCGCAATATGCGTGTTCGTGCACGCGAGAAAGCCTTTTTGTACAGTTCGCGATCCCGAACACGCAGCTTTTGCAATCTGGCAAACAATATCTCGCGAGCAACATAGACCCTTCTCGAAAACGCTTTTTTGTGCATTTCTGCACAAAAAACTCCTCAGGCTGTCATTGAGCTGTAGGTTTGGAGCAGGGAGAAGCTGTTATTTGTCTGGAAAACATTTTTATGAGAGGGATTAAGTTCCACAGACACTACAACTTCCTCTTCCTGTCCTTTGCAATCACTTTTTGTTTGTTATTGTGGTGGGTGGGCTGAGCATGTGTGTGGCGGCCATTTTAGGAAGGCATGCATTGTGCGTGCCTTTGCCATAGGCGTACATTGACTGTCTCCCATTTCTTGTGGGTGTGTGGCGGCCATTTTGTGGAGCCATCCAAGCAGTGTGCTTGCTTTTGCCATCCGGTTCCAAGCTTGTGGCCTAGTAGTCTTCCAGTAGGCCCAGAGGTAGTCAGCCTCCAATCTGTGGTGCGTGACTTAAATGTACAGTTGGTGTTGTCTGGTGATTTTCCTTTACTCCATGGATGGCTTTGGATTTTATTGCAAAAGGTGTGTTTAGGGTGGAATAGAATTTTTTGGGTGTGTGCTAAACAAATTGGGCTTTTTTAGCCAGCATGTAAGGCAAGGGATTCAGCTTGCGAACTTTTGGTAACTCTGCACAGCGCGACAACGCGGACTTACAGTTTTCGTCATTTTTGCGCTCGCAATATGCGTGTTCGCGCACACGAGAAAGCCTTTTTGTACAGTTCGCGATCCTGAACACGCAGCTTTTGCAATCTGGCAAACAATATCTCGCGAGCAACATAGACCCTTCTTGAAAACGCTTTTTTGTGCATTTCTGCACAAAAAACTCCTCAGGCTGTCATTGAGCTGTAGGTTTGGAGCAGGGAGAAGCTGTTATTTGTCTGGAAAACATTTTTATGAGAGGGATTAAGTTCCACAGACACTACAACTTCCTCTTCCTGTCCTTTGCAATCACTTTTTGTTTGTTATTGTGGTGGGTGGGCTGAGCATGTGTGTGGCGGCCATTTTAGGAAGGCATGCATTGTGCGTGCCTTTGCCATAGGCGTACATTGACTGTCTCCAATTTCTTGTGGGTGTGTGGCGGCCATTTTGTGGAGCCATCCAAGCAGTGTGCTTGCTTTTGCCATCCGGTTCCAAGCTTGTGGCCTAGTAGTCTTCCAGTAGGCTCAGAGGTAGTCAGCCTCCAATCTGTGGTGCGTGACTTAAATGTACAGTTGGTGTTGTCTGGTGATTTTCCTTTACTCCATGGATGGCTTTGGATTTTATTGCAAAAGGTGTGTTTGGGGTGGAATAGCATTTTTTGGGTGTGTGCTAAACAAATTGGGCTTTTTTGGCCAGCATGTAAGGCAAGGGATTCAGCTCGCAAACTTTCGGTAACTCTGCACAGCGCGACAACGCGGACTTACAGTTTTCATCATTTTTGCGCTCGCAATATGCGTGTTCGCGCACGCGAGAAAGCCTTTTTGTACAGTTCGCGATCCCGAACACGCAGCTTTTGCAATCTGGCAAACAATATCTCGTGAGCAACATAGACCCTTCTCGAAAACGCTTTTTTGTGCATTTCTGCACAAAAAACTCCTCAGGCTGTCATTGAGCTGTAGGTTTGGAGCAGGGAGAAGCTGTTATTTGTCTGGAAAACATTTTTATGAGAGGGATTAAGTTCCACAGACACTACAACTTCCTCTTCCTGTCCTTTGCAATCACTTTTTGTTTGTTATTGTGGTGGGTGGGCTGAGCATGTGTGTGGCGGCCATTTTAGGAAGGCATGCATTGTGCGTGCCTTTGCCATAGGCGTACATTGACTGTCTCCCATTTCTTGTGGGTGTGTGGCGGCCATTTTGTGGAGCCATCCAAGCAGTGTGCTTGCTTTTGCCATCCGGTTCCAAGCCTGTGGCCTAGTAGTCTTCCAGTAGGCCCAGAGGTAGTCAGCCTCCAATCTGTGGTGCGTGACTTAAATGTACAGTTGGTGTTGTCTGGTGATTTTCCTTTACTCCATGGATGGCTTTGGATTTTATTGCAAAAGGTGTGTTTGGGGTGGAAGAGCATTTTTTGAGTGTGTGCTAAACAAATTGGGCTTTTTTGGCCAGCATGTAAGGCAAGGGATTCAGCTCGCAAACTTTCAGTAACTCTGCACAGCGCGACAACGCGGACTTACAGTTTTCGTCATTTTTGCGCTCGCAATATGCGTGTTTGCGCACGCGAGAAAGCCTTTTTGTACAGTTCGCGATCCCGAACACGCAGCTTTTGCAATCTGGCAAACAATATCTCGCGAGCAACATAGACCCTTCTCGAAAACGCTTTTTTGTGCATTTCTGCACAAAAAACTCCTCAGGCTGTCATTGAGCTGTAGGTTTGGAGCAGGGAGAAGCTGTTATTTGTCTGGAAAACATTTTTATGAGAGGGATTAAGTTCCACAGACACTACAACTTCCTCTTCCTGTCCTTTGCAATCACTTTTTGTTTGTTATTGTGGTGGGTGGGCTGAGCATGTGTGTGGCGGCCATTTTAGGAAGGCATGCATTGTGCGTGCCTTTGCCATAGGCGTACATTGACTGTCTCCCATTTCTTGTGGGTGTGTGGCGGCCATTTTGTGGAGCCATCCAAGCAGTGTGCTTGCTTTTGCCATCCGGTTCCAAGCTTGTGGCCTAGTAGTCTTCCAGTAGGCCCAGAGGTAGTCAGCCTCCAATCTGTGGTGCGTGACTTAAATGTACAGTTGGTGTTGTCTGGTGATTTTCCTTTACTCCATGGATGGCTTTGGATTTTATTGCAAAAGGTGTGTTTAGGGTGGAATAGAATTTTTTGGGTGTGTGCTAAACAAATTGGGCTTTTTTGGCCAGCATGTAAGGCAAGGGATTCAGCTCGCGAACTTTCGGTAACTCTGCACAGCGCGACAACGCGGACTTACAGTTTTCGTCATTTTTGCGCTCGCAATATGCGTGTTCGCTCACACGAGAAAGCCTTTTTGTACAGTTCGCGATCCCGAACACGCAGCTTTTGCAATCTGGCAAACAATATCTCGCGAGCAACATAGACCCTTCTCGAAAACGCTTTTTTGTGCATTTCTGCACAAAAAACTCCTCAGGCTGTCATTGAGCTGTAGGTTTGGAGCAGGGAGAAGCTGCTATTTGTCTGGAAAACATTTTTATGAGAGGGATTAAGTTCCACAGACACTACAACTTCCTCTTCCTGTCCTTTGCAATCACTTTTTGTTTGTTATTGTGGTGGGTGGGCTGAGCATGTGTGTGGCGGCCATTTTAGGAAGGCATGCATTGTGCGTGCCTTTGCCATAGGCGTACATTGACTGTCTCCCATTTCTTGTGGGTGTGTGGCGGCCATTTTGTGGAGCCATCCAAGCAGTGTGCTTGCTTTTGCCATCCGGTTCCAAGCTTGTGGCCTAGTTGTCTTTCAGTAGGCCCAGAGGTAGTCAGCCTCCAATCTGTGGTGCGTGACTTAAATGTACAGTTGGTGTTGTCTGGTGATTTTCCTTTACTCCATGGATGGCTTTGGATTTTATTGCAAAAGGTGTGTTTGGGGTGGAATAGCATTTTTTGGGTGTGTGCTAAACAAATTGGGCTTTTTTGGCCAGCATGTAAGGCAAGGGATTCAGCTCGCGAACTTTCGGTAACTCTGCACAGCGCGACAACGCGGGCTTACAGTTTTCGTCATTTTTGCGCTCGCAATATGCGTGTTCGCGCACGCGAGAAAGCCTTTTTGTACAGTTCGCGATCCCGAACACGCAGCTTTTGCAATCTGGCAAACAATATCTCGCGAGCAACATAGACCCTTCTCGAAAACGCTTTTTTGTGCATTTCTGCACAAAAAACTCCTCAGGCTCTCATTGAGCTGTAGGTTTGGAGCAGGGAGAAGCTGTTATTTGTCTGTAAAACATTTTTATGAAAGGGATTAAGTTCCACAGACACTACAACTTCCTCTTCCTGTCCTTTGCAATCACTTTTTGTTTGTTATTGTGGTGGGTGGGCTGAGCATGTGTGTGGCGGCCATTTTAGGAAGGCATGCATTGTGCGTGCCTTTGCCATAGGCGTACATTGACTGTCTCCCATTTCTTGTGGGTGTGTGGCGGCCATTTTGTGGAGCCATCCAAGCAGTGTGCTTGCTTTTGCCATCCGGTTCCAAGCTTGTGGCCTAGTAGTCTTCCAGTAGGCCCAGAGGTAGTCAGCCTCCAATCTGTGGTGCGTGACTTAAATGTACAGTTGGTGTTGTCTGGTGATTTTCCTTTACTCCATGGATGGCTTTGGATTTTATTGCAAAAGGTGTGTTTGGGGTGGAATAGCATTTTTTTGGTGTGTGCTAAACAAATTGGGCTTTTTTGGCCAGCATGTAAGGCAAGGGATTCAGCTCGCGAACTTTTGGTAACTCTGCACAGCGCGACAACGCGGACTTACATGTTTTCGTCATTTTTGCGCTCGCAATATGCGTGTTCGCGCACGCGAGAAAGCCTTTTTGTACAGTTCGCGATCCCGAACACGCAGCTTTTGCAATCTGGCAAACAATATCTCGCGAGCAACAAAGACCCTTCTCGAAAACGCTTTTTTGTGCATTTCTGCACAAAAAACTCCTCAGGCTGTCATTGAGCTGTAGGTTTGGAGCAGGGAGAAGCTGTTATTTGTCTGGAAAAAATTTTTATGAGAGGGATTAAGTTCCACAGACACTACAACTTCCTCTTCCTGTCCTTTGCAATCACTTTTTGTTTGTTATTGTGGTGGGTGGGCTGAGCATGTGTGTGGCGGCCATTTTAGGAAGGCATGCATTGTGCGTGCCTTTGCCATAGGCGTCCAAACTTGTGGCCTAGTCGTACAGTAGGCCCAGGGGTACAACTCAGCAATCATCACGGCGGGTTTTTGTTCCTTGCTATTCTTCTTCCTAAGTGTACACAGTACAAATACAACAGGATCCCTGGCCTTGTCAGTCTCTTAATGGCTGGCTATACTGTTGATGTTGTTCACTGACTTCATGAAATTTAATAATTGTGATGACCACCCACGAGACACTAATAAGTTATATATTATATTATGGATCTTTTGGCTGATGTTCTTCTGGCTTTTTTGCTTTTAGGTGCACAAAAGACAGAGGTGTGTCATCATCATCCACTGTTGTGGTGCCAGACCGACGTCCTGCTGCTGTAGTGTTCACAACGTGACGTGTCAGTGACCTGACCAGGCATCTCTGCAACTTGTGCAACTGAGTGCTGTTTTGACATCTGTTGAAGATGCCCCCAAAGAAAGCAGGTAGCAGGTCCTCCGGTTACCAAGAAAGTTGCCATGGAGAAGAAGGAACAGAAGAAGAAGGAAGTGTCACTTAAGTCTGGTGTGCCTCCCAAAACCTTTTTTGGTTCACCAAAAATGACGCCTGCAGCAGCGGTGTCGGGGGGGTAAGCTGGGGGCAGCACCTCCAGATCAGTGGGCCCAACCCCCCAACCCATGCCCAAGCAGATGAGTGTGGAAGAGGTAGCGAGCCTTATGGTGGAAAGCAGTGATGCTGAGCCTGAACTAAACTTATCGCTATCTCAAAGTAGTACACAATCAACGCAGGAGGGAACATCATCAACACAGCAGATAAGTGGTCAACAGCCGCAGCCACCGCCCGCAATAGTAGCTGTTGTTCCTCCCGAAGTAGGGGCAGTTCAGGAAATTGAGCCTCATGCAGAGGAAGAACAGGAAGCCACTCCTTTAGAAGTTGCATTGGCTTTTAAATCCCCAGCAAGGAAAAGGAGGGTTAGTACATCAAGTTCTTCACCAAGCCCCCCTTCTGATGATCTAGATGTCACTTGGAAGCCACAAACTGAGTCTGAGAGGGAAACACATCACAAGAGCAGGCATGGGAAAAGGAAGGTTCCAGAAAGCCTTACACTTATGGATGTTGACGCAGAAGAGCAGGATGATGATGATGATGATGCGCCAGTCATCACAAACATCACTCCCGGGCCTGAGGAGATGGAGAGCAACATTTTTACATTATCCAAAATGGATGCGAGGGATGTAGCACGCATACCTCCAACACAGGTAACACCAACACGACCTCCAGCTTCCATATTTACATTAGCAAAGGGCCGGCAGCGTCCTACATCCAGCACAACAAGCACCAACCTAAGCAGAAGTAGGTAGTGGTCCTGCACAGAGTCAAATTCAACACACACCCTCCAGTTCATCCGGCATTGGAAGTGGGAGTGGCACCTCCAGCACGAGACAAAAGTTAAGCTCCCCAGTGTGGGACTTCTTTAAGGTTAGCGGAAAGGAGGAGAACATTGCTGTATGCTCCGTTTGTCATTCCTGTGTTAGCCGTGGAAAACTTGGTACAAACTATGGTACCGGAGGCCAAATGACCCATCTGAAAAAACACCACGCAATCCAGTGGGAGGAGCACCTTAGGCTCATCAAAACTGGAACCATTGCTGTTGGGCTTAAACGAGTAGAAAGTCCGCTCACAGTGGAACAGGAAGAAGAGGGAGACATTCTCTGTGCTAGTGGTACACAAAGTAGCCCTGTCCCCAGCACTGCAGTGGTAACGCCCACATCCTCAGCCACATCTCATTGGCACAAGAGTAAGAGCCAGCCTGAGACACCAAGGAGTACTGCTGGCCCAAAAAGTGCGACGTTGACCACAGGAAGGAATACCATGCAGCCTACCATTCTTAGCATGTTTAGTAGGCCGGAGGGGCAGTACAAACGCAACCACCCAATAGCACGTTTGTACAATGCTAAGCTGGCAAAAATGTTAGCACTGGACCTTCTCCCTTTTTCTTTTGTTGAAGGGGTGGGTTTTCTTGAGTTTGTGACCACCATCTGCCCAAAATGGAAAGTTCCCAGCCGCTACTATTTTGCAAGAGTTGCTGTTCCAGCACTACATCACGACGTGCTGGAATTGCTTGGAAAAGCCTTAAAAAAGAGTGCTGTTCAGAGTATACACCTGACAACAGACATGTGGACCAGTTGCCAAGCCACTGATTACATGTGCATCACTGCACACTGGGTCTCTTTTTCGGGTGTTAAAGATAAGATATCTGACGGCGTTGTTGACACCACTGAGATTTTTAAAGACACTTGCAAACATGCAACTGTAGCCATGTTTGCAATGGAGAAATCTCATACTGCTGCTAACATTTTGGATGAGTTTAACAGCAAGGTGTTTGAGTGGCTGCGACCAAGAGGTCTTACCATTGGTTTTGTTGCCACGGACAATGGCAGTAATGTAGTTCGGGCCATGAAAGATGGTGGCTATTTCAGGGTGCCATGTTTGGCACACTGCATTAACACTGTTGTGCAAGACTTTCTGAAAAATGAAAGCAAAGTCAGCAGCTTACTGACCACCTGCAGAAGAATATGCACACATTTCAACCATTCTTTTAAAGCCCGGAAGGAGCTGAGGGTGATTCAACGTGAGCATAAAATGCCAGTCAAAGCACTCATCCAAGAGGTGCCAACACGTTGGAACTCAACGTATTACATGCTTGAGCGTCTGTTTGAGCAGTACATACCACTTAATGCTTATGTCATGAAAAGGTCAGGGGATCCTACAGTGAAAGGCATGAGAGTTGAGATGGCCCAATGGGACCTTGTCAAAAGCCTGACAGAGATGCTATTTCCTTTTGAGGTCTTCACCCGTGAAGTGAGCCGGGGGGACTGTACTATGGGCCAAGCTATCCCATTGTTGTACATGCTAGAGCAAGAGCTGAAGGAGGTGGCAGAAATGTACGCAGGTGTGGATGACAAAGTAGACGCACATTATTTGGCAGACACCTTATCCGCTCGCTTATCTCACAATACAAGGATTCAAAATAACATTCTGTCCGATCCACATTACATTACTGCCTCAATTTTGGATCTACGTTACAAATTATTGCTGCGCAGTAATGAAGTCATTCCTTTTTCAGAAGTGAATGTTGCCCAGTACAAAACTTTGATAGCTGAGGAAGCCACTCAGTTTGAAAACGAAAGGATCTTCATTAAAGGCCCGCCCCTCCAGGGCAGAAAAAGTACTGCAGGGCACCCAGAACGAAGTTCTACTTCAGAAGCCAAGAGCAGTGCGTTTGCCTCCCAGCAGTCAACACTGCCAGCAGCAATAACATCAACAGCACCAACAGGATCATCAGGCACATTTACAAAAACGGCAGGTGATTGGTTTCTACGGAAAGGGTATTGCACATCCATGACTGATGCAAAGGCAAAAGAGGCCCAGGAAATCGGAGCACCCCTGAACATTGAGCGGATGGTTCAGGCCTATCTAGATGACACAACAGAGGTCTACATGGAGCAAAGCCCATTGGTGTATTGGTATGGGAAAAGAAGCCAATGGCCAGTGCTTAGCAGGCTGGCGATAAAGTATGTGGCTTGCCCTGTTGCAAGTGTCTCTTCAGAGCGTGTTTTCAGTGCTGCTGGTGCCATTGTTACTGTCAAAAGGACCAGTCTCTCGCCCAAAAGTGTTGAGAGGTTAACCATGATCAAAATGAATCAACACTTTATACCACCAGAGTACAAAATACGTGAATCACAGGAGGAAGAGGAGAGCGACTTTGATGACATAAGTAGTGGATTGTTAGACGTACTGCTGTCCGAACCACCAGAGTTTGAGGACGAGCTCCTCTTCCCTGACAACTAGGCTTTCAAATTGTTCTCCCTTCCTTTATTTGTGTGTGACTGTGTGTATCTGTTTTTCTGGTTCAAAATCTACATTCACAACAAAGCAATCAACAGTCTCCTCTTTTTATTTCCCTATTGGAGTTGCACGTCTGTGCATAACTGTCCACTCCACTCCTCAGGGTCCTGCTCCATGTTCCTTACTCTCCCTAAGTACATTTCAAGCAAGTCAGACATTGGATGGAGATGGAGAATAGTACAATACAGGTTGCCTCTAACAGTCCCTCCATAAGAAGTGAAACGTGACTCCACCTATATTCCATTTTGTTTCCAATCCGAAAGAAACTCATCACTGACTGGCAGAAGGCTAGGCAGGCATCAGATCAGACAGCCAAAGAGAACACCAAGACAGGTAATGAGTGATTATTGTGAATGATGGTGGCATGCATTGCATTGGATGCTGGCTGACTACGAAGAATTGTGCATGCCATGAAGTAGAACTATACTAGTTTATCGACAAAGTAAAAGTGACTCAGGTGTGGTGACAGTTAATGTTTCCTTGTTGTTTAATAATGACCACATTGTACTCCTACCACTGCAGGTGCTGGCCAATATCCGTTGCAATTTGGTAATATGGAATATATTATAAACTTAATCAGTCACTACAGACTGAGTTGGTGTTGGAGAATACGTACCACACGGTCACCATCATTGAGGATGCTGAGCATACTATCTTTGCACACAGTCAGTTGGATTGGAGAAAATTGATGGAATAACTGCGTTTCATGGGCTGACTTAAAAGGTAAAATGTTTGAACAAGAACCACAGCAGACCTAGGCTAGATGTCTGTGTAGTGGTGTGGACTGGAGTAGAGTGTAGTGGTATGACGGACAGTGGCGCATTGATTTAGTCACTTCATTGGGAAAATTCTAGGTTGCTGCAGTGCATATGACATTTCTCAGGCTCGGTCAAAATATAAGTAAGGGGTAGGGTGCCTGGCCTGTGCCGCGGTTCTCCTGTTCTGTGGCTGTGCTGGCTCCTGAATCCTGTCCCGTTGTTGTTGTACCTTAATGCTGTAGAGTAGACACACTATGTAGCCTATCCAAGCTGCCTCAGTCTGAAAGTGTTCTCTCCAGAGTGTTGTCTTGCACTCCACTGTAATTGAGTTTATTGTTGTACATGCTGTAATTTTTCAATACCCCGTTTGTTTTTCCATCTACACTTACAGGCCGGCCTTTACCCTGTGCTACAGTGGGAGAAATGACTCACACGTACCTTACCAATCCACATCAGGCATTTCATGGGCTGACATAAAAGGTAAAAAGTTTGAACAAGAACCACAGCAGACCTAGGCTAGATGTCCGTGTAGTGGTGTGGACTGGAGTAGAGTGTAGTGGTATGACGGACAGTGGCACATTGATTTAGTCACTTCATTGGGAAAATTAGAGGTTGCTGCAGTGCATATGACATTTCTCAGGCTCGGTCAAAATATAAGTAAGGGGTAGGGTGCCTGGCCTGTGCCGCGGTTCTCCTGTTCTGTGGCTGTGCTGGCTCCTGAATCCAGTCCCGTTGTTGTTGTACCTTAATGCTGTAGAGTAGACACACTATGTAGCCTATCCAAGCTGCCTCAGTCTGAAAGTGTTCTCTCCAGAGTGTTGTCTTGCACTCCACTGTAATTGAGTTTATTGTTGTAAATGCTGTAATTTTTCAATACCCCGTTTGTTTTTCCATCTAGACTTACAGGCTGGCCTTTACCCTGTGCTACAGTAGGAGAAACGACTCACACGTACCTTACCAATCCGCATCAGGCAGGCAGTGGTACCCAAGATTGATGTGCGGAGTGTCCATGGAAGGGAGGACCAAGAAGAATGACGAGAATGATGCAACTCCACATTTGGACCAGGATAATACAGTAACTTTAGTATCATCATTCGTCTTTACATTTATTTGCTTGCTTTTTTCTCTTTAATCATTACGACTGTGTGTTGTGGTTTGTTTGTTAATTGATCCAACTTTTTTTTAATTTCCTTAGCTAGCTTGAAAAATAAAAGTAAGCCCGGTACAGCATGTAATTGGGTTCGGTCTGAGCTCTGAGGGCGTCAGACAGGCAAGGCAAATTTCAATTTCGTCCCTGACTGTACTGTCTCATTGGGTCATAGTAGTTATAGTACAACTCATTATCATTAACCATCAAGTTATCCTCCTCAGCATGCATTCATTTGCTTTCTCTCACTTCATACTTTGATTTCTTTGATAATGGATCATGGTCGTCTTACAAGATTGTGTTTTACTTTTGTTGTGTCCATGCATATTGTCTGTTTTTCTTTCTCAAACCTTTCCCAAAACCCCACTTCCCATCCAATCATCAATCCCTAACCCTCTTCCCCCGGGCTGTGTGATTTATATTGAGGTGTGATGTGATGACTATGTACACCAATTGATCATACGCTTGCTGGGGCAGATGTGGTGAAAGCAACACTAATTGAATTTCAACTAAGGCAGGGCAAGGATCTTCTTCTGCTTGACCACCCATGCTGTAGTTTACTTTGTGTTCTGTTCCACTCCTCCTCCCAGAGTCTCAGTCAAGTGACTTTCTCTTTCTTTTTTCAAACGCTATTGCCAGTGTCTACTACTACCACCACAATAATGGCATCTACTCCGTCAATTTGGGAAACCAACCATGCAGCCATCAGTGTGCCGAACTTCATCATCAATCACAGGTAAGATAAGTTTGGTGGGAGGTATGGACTAGGAGGAGAGACTGACAGTACTATTATGACAATTAAAAATAACTCAGTGAGGGGTACTGCATCTATCGGTTTGTGTGTTACAAAATCGGCAGATCTTTTAAATCAAACACTGGCTGTGGGCATGCAGCAGCACGGAAACAAAGTAAACAACCATGTAACTTACATTGAATTCGGAAAACTCTAACCCACCACAAAACATTAACATCGTATAAATAAATAGTAAGTATATTTTTAATGTCCCCTAACAAAAATAAACTATCCCGCTCTGACCTAACCCACCCCCCTCCCTAACCCCAACGAAACGAAATGAAAGTCCAAAGTCCCAATGTCCGTAGAAATCCCCAATGCCCACAAACCCACCCACCAACAAAAGGAATTAAAAAAGGGGCAAACGACGAGGTCCTCTATTGTCGGCGGGCCTTAAGGTGTTTGTCCACCAGGATCTTTACCCGCTCCTCCATGTTCTCCTCCAAGCGGGCCATCCGGCGGAGCAGCTGGCGGCGAAATGCCCTACAGTTACATCCAGGGTGGGGGGCAGCAGTGCTGGAAATAGAGGCGCGGCGGCGGGCGGCTGCCGGACCACGGCGCCGTGAAAGTGGAGGCCGGGCCTGACTGGGGCCCGGGGCATTGGAGGAGGCTGCAGCTGCAGCCGCCTCCTCCTCCTCCTCCTCCTGAGCCACCAGCTCGCAGATGGCCTCCAGTTTACGGCGCCGGGCCCTAGCGGCCAACTCCTTCCTTGATGGTTTAGTGGAAGGAGTATCATCTATATCAAGAAAGAAAAAGAACATGTTGGAGCCAATACTCTTAGCAAAACAGGAACACTAAAATCATTCAACACATAGTGTCACAGTATCACTAGCAAGCACAGTTCATAACATTTGGGATTTGGTGGTGGGGTAAGTATCTCTAATCCTACTTCCTTGGACTCTAACATTTGTGACCGTTTCAGACATTATTTATAAATATAATCGTACTATGTATGTACTCCGGTACACCAGTCGTGCTGTTCTTATCTGTAGTTTAGCCCAATTACATAACCTTGTTGTAGGCGGCATGCCAGGTCCATCAGCTAAGCTTGCACCCAAGAGAAACAGATATGAGCCACATGATGCAGACTCACGTTAGTTTTATTTACTACTACTGTCTGCAGGTGGGGAAGCTCATCTTTTTGTCTGACGCCTTACGGCCGTTGGCACTGGTCATACTCTGTTACATGAGGGCAAATGGCATGCACAATTTCACTTACACCCTGCCATGGGTACTACAAAAAGGCTGATTATTTATCGGATCCAACGATCATTGCTTATATTATTCATATTATAGATGCTGCTAGTGCTAATACGATATACGATATCAGGTCGGTAGCGGTCGGTGGTGGGAGTGCTGCCGGTCGGTGACGTGGGAAGGTGCAGGGTGGGGATAGTAAACGATGGATTAAGGACATTCACAGGTAATTAAAGAATACATTAAAAAAAACATTGCTGCACACAGTAGCACACACTGCATCGCATTCGGCGGTGCAGTGCGCACCTTGAAAATAGTTTTATTTATTTTTATGTTGATTACCTGTATTTGGCCGTAACAGTAATACACAGTTTACTCGCCAGTGCCACCCACCCGTCCCCTCCCCATGCCACCGCCCGCCAACAATCCCACCACCAACTGCTACTGCAGAGGGTACTTTGCTTTCAGTGATTGTGTAACCAATATACATAAACATTAAACAACAGATAGGCCACCCTTTGCAGGCTGGCTGCCCCAATCGAAAATACATTAATAATAATAGGTAGAGAGTGGTCCCCAGAGTGGGAGGAAGGGGTTTCCGCTTGATAATATATGACGTGCTTGCAAACTACTGCCAGTGTACTGTATGCTCATAATACTACCTTGATTCCCCTAGGCTTTGCTACTGTCGCGCAGTTTCTTTTACACTTTCTTCAAAGTAAGAATCTCCAGTGACACTTTCCACCTATACTGTCTCTTGGTGATAGTACATCCAGGCATACATCCATTAAAGTAAACGTCTATCCTTTTGTATATATCTCTTAACAAACCTTAGTTGGTTACACCAACAAACACCCATGCTTCTGCTCCTTCCTTCCTTGCCTTGGCTTTGAGTTTGAACCAAAAACACCGCTGATTCTTGCTATCTAGTACTATCCACCCATACTGTGTCGCCCACCCAGGCAGGCATTCTTTCACCTTCCACCCATCCTTCAACAACCCATGCATCTGATCTTATTACTATCAGCCACCTATGCATGCTTCCAACAACATATCCTTCTCTGCCGGTCAGTCATATTGTTTATCTCGCCCGTCCTTCCACCCTTAGTGCTTTCCCTCTATGTTCAACACATCCATGAAGGTCATCTGATCTGAGTTTGCCTTCTCCATAAAACATTCACAGCTGATTTTGGAGTCAAATAGAAGAGGCCATTGGTTACTCTACTCACGCTGGTAATGCTACGTAAAGGGTGTCTTCTTCAACCGTTGTATAATAAGTCGCACAGTACAGTGAAATAGTGAACACAGTTCCATCTAGCTGTAATGTCAAGAAGTAATGAATATAACTTACCGCCGCCGGCCACTGCTGCTGGATCCCCCCTGGGCCCTGTGTCTCCTGCAGGTGCCGCCAGTTCGCCTGCCCCCTCCGGAATGGCCGCATCGCTGGCCCCGACGGCACTGGTGGATGGTAGTGTGCCTAGAAAAAAGCATCCCAAATTTTTTAGATGCCTGTAAACCTCCCCCTATTTTAAGTGTTCACTTGGAACATTGAAAAAAAAGTTAATGCGATGCAACATACATCAGCACTAGACAGTAATTACAGTCAGTAGACAGACACTAGTAGGATATGGTTCCACTTCCTAGGGTCATCTAGTCCTACTCTACTCTTTTGAAAGTTAGCCTGAGCCATGAGTAACCCTTCTAGATTCATCATGTCGACTACTACTCTTTTGGTGCATATTATACCTGCCAGCTTATTGACATGTGCAGTAGATGCCTTTAAGGCCGCTTGACTGTTGCGTACAAGTGAAGAGGTAAAAAAAAAAAAACTTATTGACTTTGTTTAGTTTATATTGCTTAGCCATCACACATACATGTTACACTTTTTGGCATGACTGCAAAATGCTAGCATTCACCAGTATACTATCTAACGGCTAACTCGCAGTGTTTTTCTCATGTATCATAGGCGGAAGATTCCCTTCTACAAACCAGAGATTTACAGAGCATATTGGATGCAAGATGATATAACCAGTATTTCTACGTTCTACGGTGAGGGGTCTTCCAGAATTCAAAAGATCTTGGCTCTTGTTCTTGTTGTCAATCATGCACTTGTAAATGTTTACTGTTTTAATGTTAGGCTTTTTGCTGGCTTATTGACTATGGCTGACGTAAATTAAATTTCCTATTAACGATGTACAGAGTTTGATACTTGTTTCAAATAAACCTTTTGAACTTACACATAGACTCTGTGGTATTTGGTGTGGTGGAGTGGACTTACACAAGTGTGTGAGCAAAATGGTGTTTGTTATTATGTTCTGGGTTGTCTCTGTCTCAGTCATCATCAACATTGTGTATCGTCTTCGTGGGGGGGTCGGGAGTGGGACCCTAATGTGAGACACTATAGCTAGTCGGTTAGGGGATCCTGGGTTCTTCGGACTGAGGTGTGATCAGTAAGATCCAACCTCCCATCAGCAACATCCTATTTTGTTGTGCATAGTTCTGTATGTGGCTCTGCAGAATCCTAGACAGTAGTAGTATCATGTACTATCCGATCAAAAATACTAGTCAAATATCTGGTTGGGCATTTTGTTTGTGGTAATTGTCAAAGCCTCAACATTGAGAAGACTTGAAGAGGACAACCCAAAGGACAGGACCCAGTGGCTAGAGCTATTGGTCAATCAGAGTTTTATTGTTGCAAAGAAAACCTTCTATTAAAGAGTGGGCAACTGTGCAAGCTTCGCTACACACAGAGTAATAATAGTAATAGTAGTATTAGTAGCACAGAGAGTCATAGCAGAGGGAGTTAGAAGCAACTTCGAGGCAGGGATAAACAGAATTAGTAAACAGATAGTCAAGGTCAAAGAAGTAAGCTTTTGTAAAAAAGAGATTCAGAAAGTGGAACCATAATTTAGAGTTTGGGAAAAAAAGATGCAGTAACATAACATTTAGGGAAATATAAATGTCAATCTAACCAATGGAGGACTTACTGGGGCCAGCTGCAGGAGCCTCAGTAGAGGAGAGGTCCTGGGGTTTCCCCGCCGACTCCGACCCCGTCTTCTTGCCCCTGGGTGGTGCTGATGATCATGTAAAATATAATAAAGAAAGAGACCAACATTAAGGAGTGCTGTGAGAAAAATAATAAATCATTTGGAAAAACAATAAGTCAAAGAACATTTTAGGAAACAACAAGTGCAATAAAATTGACCTATCTAATCAGATGGATCGACTACTGGCTGCTTCCTAGTGCATTTACGGATCGTCTACTTATTTATGAACACTCCAGTGTTCCTTGATCATTCTGATTCCAAATACTAACAAAACCTAGTAAGTACCACCTGACCTACACCACCTATTCCAGACGGGCCAATTGTTCACTAAGTCTGCACTTCAATTTTTTTCAGCCATCAAATGCATAGATGAGATGGAGGACACATGCATAGTTGCATACATTAGTGCATACATACAACAAATTGTGGGTTGGTTGCATAATGCTGATCTAGTTCTGCTACTGACTGACCATGCTAAGCCTACCACTCACTAAACAAAGTACAAAAGGTTCGACGGAGGACTGGGGTAAGCAGCACTCAGTGACAGAGGATGCGTCACGCAGACCGCATAAAACAATTAGTAACTACTACTAACAAACTAAACCTAGTATCCAATATCCATCCACCACTATTTCACAGTAGGACAATGGAAGGACTAGAGTCTCTCTAGCAAATCGCATTACCTAACTTCAGTTCTGTAAAGTAAACTCTTACATAATCAGCATCAGCACAAGCTAGCGCAAACTACGTTGCAAACAAGTAAGAAGAGTACCACCGTGCACCTGGGTCCTTAAATCAAAGAACATTTTGCTTTTTGGAACGTAATTTACCAGCAACGCTTGGCACGCAGCAGTAATCTTGTTGTTCATCTAATTTAATATACACAATCAGTTACTCACCAAGCCCGATGACCTCGACACCTAGCAGGTCCAACAGGTCCTGCTCCCGGTCCAGGATGTCGGACCACCAGTGGGCTAGCTGGTTGTGGGTGCGCCGGATCCCAGTGCACCGGAACACGGCCCGGCGCACTTTCGCCCACCGACGGTGCCGCTCCTGGGTAGCGTACCCGGAGCCGGGCCTGCCGCCTGCTGCCAAGGTCAAGGGGAGGAGGCGCTGGATGAAGAAAACAAGAGCCGCCACCTCCTCCTCCCCAAACAGTTGCCGGGCCTGCACCCCTGCAGGACGCATTCTGCCGCAAGGCAGGCGGCGCTTCTCTGCGCCTGCAGGTCCCTTGCCCTTGGGACTTGGTGTGCCCTTGGCCATGGTTCTGGGGTGGGTGGGAGGCAGAAAAGAAAAGTCCGAAGGGGAAAAAAAGTTAGGGGGAAGAAGATAGAAAGAACTTTATAAAAGTAACAAAAACACAGTAAAAGTAGAAATAAAATGCAAAATATAAACTGAGGCAAACAGAGAGATAGATAATAACTAAAAAAAGTCAGGAAAAAGGCTTTAAAGACAAAGGATTGCTAAGATAAAGGGAGGATACAAAAGTAGGCCCAGAAACATGGCATAGAGTGAAAAACAAGATGGCCGCGCCCATTCGCGACCGCGTGGGTAAGTTTGCGCGATATTTCTCGCGAACATGTACTATTTATCGCGAACAAGTAAAATGCGCTCCCGAACACGTCAATGCACATCGCGAACACGCTATACGTGACCCGGAGCAGGAAATAAGGCATCGCGAGCGGGCGGGACTATAGAAAAACAAGATGGCCGCGCCCATTGGCAACCGCATGGGTAAGATCGCGAGATATATCCCCCGAGCATGCAAACAGCTCCCCGAACATGCTTACCGCGCTCGCGAACAAGAAAAAGCCATCGCGAACAGGTTGCCACAAGCAACTGGCCAAAGCTATATGCTTAGTGGGTTGGCACAGATTTGTGTCTGTCATTTAAACAAAGTAAGGGCCATATTCTCAAGGCGATATCGCTGCGTTAGCGACACTTTCTGTTGCTGATCTTTGTATCGCCCTATTCTCAAGCTGTCTCTAACAGCCGTAAGCGACAGATTTCTGGGGATAGCGGCCGCTTACAACATCGCCAACGATGTCAGAGGCAACTATCGCTAATCGTATGCAATGTAGGCGTTCCAGTGCTAAAACACAACCAAACTCCCCTACGCGATATTCTCAATGAACGCCCGGACCGGCGATGAGATGAAAAAACACGCGCTGAGGCCCGTTAGCTGCAGGAACTTAAGACCAGACAAAAGGAGGTCTTAAAAATTGTGAAAAGTAGCAGTATATACGGGAGACTAGCCCAGACCCTCATCTGATGATCCACTGATGCCATGGAGGTACTAATCATGCAGCTTGGAGCACCTAGAAGGCCACAACAACCTCCGCCAATGCCACCTCCCCCAGGACCATCACCGAGGCTGCGCCAAATAAGACAGCGGGCCTGTCGCCGACGCACCATCCTCACAGACCTAACACCAGAGGATGTCATTGCCCACTACAGGCTCAAAAGACATCCATCCTCCGCATCCTGACACAGATAGCCCACAGGCTGACGGCACCACCACAGCAGATAAGCAACACCCTCCGCAAACAAAGCTACTGGCTGTGCTGCACATGTTGGCCTCAGGCACATTCCAACCAACAACTGCAAGAGTCGGTGGAGTCTCACAGCCAGCCCTATCAAAGTGCCTCACAACTGTTTTGGATGGCATAATCAGCCTGATTCCCCAGCACCTTCACTTCTCCAACACTGCTCAGGAACAGCAGGGGACCAAGCAAGGGTTCTTCGCCATAGCTGGCTTCCCACACCTGTTGGGGCAATTGACTGCACACATGTCCTACTAATGCCCCCTGTGGACACTGCCCACATATACCGCAACAGAACCCCCTACCACCCCCAGGGCAACGGCCTAGTGGAACGCTTCAACCGAACCCTGAAGGGGATGATCCTGGGCCTCGAAGAGCCCCTGCGCCGGAAATGGGACGTCCTCCTCCCTTGCCTCCTGTTCGCATACCGAGAAGTCCCCCAAAAGTCTCTGGGGTTCAGCCCCTTCGAACTGCTGTACGGACATCCCGCCTGAGGGCCCCTGAGCCTGGTCAAAGAGGGCTGGGAGACAAGCCCCCGGGGGACACCCCCTGATGTGTTCCGCTACATCCTGGCGCTCCGCAACCAGACGAGGAAGTTCAGAGAACTCGCAGAGGCTAACCTCGAGGCCAGCCAAGAAGAAATGAAGCGCTGGTATGACCAGAACGCAACCCTGGTCGAGTTCCAGCCGGGCCCTGCGCCCTGCGCCCTACAAGACAAATGGACTGGTCCTTTCAAGGTGGTCGGGCGGAAGAGCCAGGTCACGTATCTGGTCGACGTACAGTCCCCACGGAACCCCCTCCGGGTCCTCCACGTGAACCGTCTCAAGGCCCACTTTGTGAGGACGGAATTAAGTTTGCTACTGGCCACCGATGATGGGGCGGAAGAAGACACCGAGCCCCTGCCCGACCCCCTGTGCGCTAAAGACCTGGATGGTTCCGTGGAGGGAGTGAGACTTTCGACCACCCTCACTCCCCAGCAGTCCGACGACTGCCGCCAGCTGCTCAGACAATTCGCAGACCTCTTCTCCCTCATTCCAAGAGTCACCGACTGGTGTATCCACGACGTGGACACCGGCGACAGCCCGCCTGTGAGACACCGAGCCTACCGGGTGCCTGACCGGGTCCGCACCTGCATCAAGACCGAGGTACAGAAGATGCTCACCCTGGGAGTAATCGAACCCTCCGACAGCCCCTGGGCCAGCCCGGTGGTTCTGGTCCCGAAGGCGGCTCCCCCAGGGGTCGCCCCCGAACTAAGATTCTGTGTGGACTATCGGGGGCTCAATGCGGTCACCCGAGCAGACGCTCACCCTATTCCCCGCGCCGACGAGCTCATCGACCGCCTGGGGGCCGCCCGGTTCCTCAGCACTTTCGACCTGACCTGCGGATACTGGCAGATTGCTCTCACGGAGGGAGCGAAAGAATGCTCTGCCTTCTCCACGCCAGATGGCCACTACCGCTTCAGGGTCATGCCTTTCGGGATGAAAAACGCCCCAGCCACGTTCCAGCGGTTGGTGAACAAGGTCCTGGCCGGACTCGAGGAGTTCAGCGCAGCGTACCTTGACGACATCGCCGTATTCAGCTCTCAATGGCACGAGCATCTCCAGCACCTCCGACAAGTACTAATGGCCCTGCGCCAAGCAGGCCTAACAGTGAAAGCCAGCAAATGCCAGCTCGGGCAAGGCTCCGTGGTCTACCTGGGGCATCAGGTGGGCAGCGGCCAGGTCGCCCCCCTCCAGCTGAAGATCGACGCCATCAAGTCCTGGGAGCCCCCCACCACGCAGACGGAGGTCCGGGCCTTCCTGGGCCTTATGGGGTACTACCGGAGGTTCATTAAAAATTATGGTAGTATCGCGAGGCCCCTCACGGAGTTGACCTCCAAAAAGCTCCCGAAGAAGGTGCAGTGGACCACCCCGTGCCAGCAGGCGTTCGACGCCTTGAAAACCGCCATGTGCACCGCCCCCGTACTCAAGGCCCCCGACTACTCCCAAGAGTTTGTGGTTCAGACCGACGCATCCGAACACGGCATCGGGGCCGTGCTCTCGCAGTTCGACGACAAGGGCATTGATCAGCCCATAGCCTTCATCAGCCGAAGGCTGCTGCCGCGAGAGCAGCATTGGAGTACTATAGAACGAGAGACCTTTGCCGTAGTCTGGGCCCTCAAGAAACTACGGCCCTACTTGTTCGGAACCCATTTCCGAGTACAGACGGACCACCGGCCCTTGCGGTGGCTAATGCAGATGAGGGGGGAGAACCCCAAGCTACTACGATGGTCCATCTCTCTCCAAGGGATGGACTTCACTGTCGAACATCGCCCCGGGACGGATCATGCCAACGCCGACGGCCTGTCCCGGTTCTTCCGCTTCGGCGAGGAGAATCCCCCAGTGGATGGGTAGTTCTCCACGCCTTTCAGCTGGGGGGGACGCGTGTGAGACCGGCCTCACGGCGCTGCCCTCTCCATCACCCAGCCAACCTGCAACCACCCTCAAGACACGACATCTCCGACTCCGGCCACCCCAGCCACCCCTGATCCGCGGGCCGGCCAGAGGCCTGACAGACTCAATACCCTACCACGCATGTCCAACCGAGGGAGCGGGAACCCTCGAGCCAGACCCAGAGGCGCCAGCCCAGTCACACCTCGGGTCGCCTTCCCCGGGAGGACTTGATCGGCCACCAGGCCCCTGGGGAGCAGGCGCCGCCCCTGCCGAGCGTCTGGGGTCCCTACCAGACCCACCTGAAAAGACCAAAGAAGTGAGCGGCAGGAAATCCCGCCGAACCCCCTCCGTCACCCCAGTCCCCCCTCTGCGAGCACTCCGGACTTCAAAGAACCAGCGGAGTATAACAAGGGGTGCAGGAGAAACGAGTGCAGAGAAGACCTGGAACCATCCGAGCCTGCAGACGCTGTCGCGGCTCCTGAATGCTGAAGTTACCTGGGCCTGCTGAGTGACTCGCGGCCTCTTGCTATTGAACCATCTGAGCCCTGCGGACGAGGTCGCGGCTCCCGAACACTGAACCACCTAGGCCTGCTGAGTGACTCGCGGCCCCCAGCTATTGAAACATCTAGGCCTGCTGAGTGACTCGCGGCCCCCAGCTATTGAACCATCTGAGCCTGCTGACGGAATCGCGGCTCCCGAACTCCGACCACCTGTGCCTGCTGAGAGACTCGCGGCACTCCCCCTTGAGGACGACTCGGTAAGAGATCGCCCAGAGACACGACACCCTCCAGCTCGAGGATTGTGAGCTTTCCGCAGGGTATTTCACAGAGACACTATCTTGAAAGACTGTCCCGCTACCCCCATTCCCCCCGACCGATTTGTGGTACGTTGTGCCACTGCTGTACTGCTTGCATCTTGGATCATAAAGATCCCTTGAAATCATCGATAAAAGAACCTATCGTCCTACAAAGAACACGTGTGGTGTCACTCTGTTCGTAGTGTATCTCAGGGTGTGCGCGCCTGGTTCGGCCTACTTGGGAGAGGTGGGTCAAAGGGGTGGGCAGGACGTGTATCGAACCCCCTTCCGGCGAACGCCTTTCCAACAAGCGTCAACCACGGTTTTATCTCTAAAAGGGTTAGCGATATCCTTGATAATAGGAGAAATGTCGCTTAGCAACATTTCTCTTATTATTTTACTCTGGAACGCCCCCTTTGCATCTCATTAGAGATGCAAGGGGAAGTGTAGAGTAAAAGGGTGCTAACATGCAAATGTGCGTGTTAGCACCCTTTTGCTGATGGAGCGCTCATTTGTTTGTTGTAACGCTTTTCGCCCTGAGTGGGATGGGTATGCCCAGACGTGGGTCCCGTGCTCACTACGCCACTGGAGTCAAGCTATCCTGGCTGATGACGGCTGATAGCCAGAAACCGGTCCTAGGATGCTTGATTCCGGTCCAGGGAAGACATGGCTTGGCAGTTCGGGCTGGACTGTTCCCATGAGGCACAGGGTCAAGACTGATTTGCATATGACATGTCTGAACTGGGGTGGCGTAGTAGGCAAAAGAACGATGGATTTAACCCAGATCTCTTGACTGGGGGAGAATGTCTGCATTGTCAGCATTCCGTCCATCATTTGTTTGTTGTAACGCTTTTCGCCCTGAGTGGGATGGGTATGCCCAGACGTGGGTCCCGTGCTCACTACGCCACTGGAGTCAAGCTATCCTGGCTGATGACGGCTGATAGCCAGAAACCGGTCCTAGGATGCTTGATTCCGGTCCAGGGAAGACATGGCTTGGCAGTTCGGGCTGGACTGTTCCCATGAGGCACAGGGTCAAGACTGATTTGCATATGGACATGTCTGAACTGGGGTGGCGTAGTGGGCAAAAGAACGATGGATTTAACCCAGATCTCTTGACTGGGGGAGAATGTCTGCATTGTCAGCATTCCGTCCATCATTTGTTTGTTGTAACGCTTTTCACCCTGAGTGGGATGGGTATGCCCAGACGTGGGTCCCGTGCTCACTACGCCACTGGAGTCAAGCTATCCTGGCTGATGACGGCTGATAGCCAGAAACCGGTCCTAGGATGCTTGATTGCGGTCCAGGGAAGACATGGCTTGGCAGTTCGGGCTGGACTGTTCCCATGAGGCACAGGATCAAGACTGATTTGCATATGGACATGTCTGAACTGGGGTGGCGTAGTGGGCAAAAGAACAATGGATTTAACCCAGATCTCTTGACTGGGGAAGAATGTCTGCATTGTCAGCATTCCGTCCATCATTTGTTTGTTGTAACGCTTTTCGCCCTGAGTGGGATGGGTATGCCCAGACGTGGGTCCCGTGCTCACTACGCCACTGGAGTCAAGCTATCCTGGCTGATGATGGCTGATAGCCAGAAACCGGTCCTAGGATGCTTGATTCCGGTCCAGGGAAGACATGGCTTGGCAGTTCGGGCTGGACTGTTCCCATGAGGCACAGGGTCAAGACTGATTTGCATATGGACATGTCTGAACAGGGGTGGCGTAGTGGGCAAAAGAACGATGGATTTAACCCAGATCTCTTGACTGGGGGAGAATGTCTGCATTGTCAGCATTCCGTCCATCATTTGTTTGTTGTAACGCTTTTCGCCCTGAGTGGGATGGGTATGCCCAGACGTGGGTCCCGTGCTCACTACGCCACTGGAGTCAAGCTATCCTGGCTGATGACGGCTGATAGCCAGAAACCAGTCCTAGGATGCTTGATTCCGGTCCAGGGAAGACATGGCTTGGCAGTTCGGGCTGGACTGTTCCCATGAGGCACAGGGTCAAGACTGATTTGCATATGGACATGTCTGAACTGGGGTGGCGTAGTGGGCAAAAGAACGATGGATTTAACCCAGATCTCTTGACTGGGGGAGAATGTCTGCATTGTCAGCATTCCGTCCATCATTTGTTTGTTGTAACGCTTTTCGCCCTGAGTGGGATGGGTATGCCCAGACGTGGGTCCCGTGCTCACTACGCCACTGGAGTCAAGCTATCCTGGCTGATGACGGCTGATAGCCAGAAACCGGTCCTAGGATGCTTGATTCTGGTCCAGGGAAGACATGGCTTGGCAGTTCGGGCTGGACTGTTCCCATGAGGCACAGGGTCAAGACTGATTTGCATATGGACATGTCTAAACTGGGGTGGCGTAGTGAGCAAAAGAACGATGGATTTAACCCAGATCTCTTGACTGGGGGAGAATGTCTGCATTGTCAGCATTCCGTCCATCATTTGTTTGTTGTAACGCTTTTCGCCCTTAGTGGGATGGGTATGCCCAGATGTGGGTCCCGTGCTCACTACGCCACTGGAGTCAAGCTATCCTGGCTGATGACGGCTGATAGCCAGAAACCGGTCCTAGGATGCTTGATTCCGGTCCAGGGAAGACATGGCTTGGCAGTTCGGGCTGGACTGTTCCCATGAGGCACAGGGTCAAGACTGATTTGCATATGGACATGTCTGAACTGGGGTGGCGTAGTGGGCAAAAGAACGATGGATTTAACCCAGATCTCTTGACTGGGGGAGAATGTCTGCATTGTCAGCATTCCGTCCATCATTTGTTTGTTGTAACGCTTTTCGCCCTGAGTGGGATGGGTATGCCCAGACGTGGGTCCCGTGCTCACTACACCACTGGAGTCAAGCTATCCTGGCTGATGACGGCTGATAGCCAGAAACCGGTCCTAGGATGCTTGATTCCGGTCCAGGGAAGACATGGCTTGGCAGTTCGGGCTGGACTGTTCCCATGAGGCACAGGGTCAAGACTGATTTGCATATGGACATGTCTGAACTGGGGTGGCGTAGTGGGCAAAAGAACGATGGATTTAACCCAGATCTCTTGACTGGGGGAGAATGTCTGCATTGTCAGCATTCCGTCCATCATTTGTTTGTTGTAACGTCTTGTGAATGTGTCACACAACTAGTATGTGCAGGTTTGCTAGCATTATTGTCTAAGCATTCACAGGTCTTGTGTGAATGGCAGGCAAAGTAGACCCAATCATTTAGCCAACATGTAACTCAACCCTAAAATTACCTAGCATTTCCAGTAATGTTTATGATCTGTATGATTAATATGACACGTGTGATTAAACGTATGATACCAACAAAAATGTCATTTGTTGTCTCACAGCTGGACAACCTATCATCACACGGGGGGACATCGACAGATTACAGGACCCAGACGCCACTGGTGATTTTGGACATAATATATTTACACAGTGCGTTGTGATGAGTGTCTGTGTCAAATGATCAACGTTGCAGTATGCAGTATGGGTGTGTATCACATGTACCAGGACTACAGTGGGATGCTATCTTGTGGAAGTCAGAAGTGTGTACAAATCTGTAAGTGAAGGTTGAGCAATGCATTTGTCACCCACTTGTGACTTTGCACATCCCCACTCAGTGATACACATGAAAATTAGGGCTATGGGTTCGGTCACCACAGCACATGCATGTGGATTACAGAGCACACTGATAGGAGAGGAGACATGTAAGTGTTGTTGCCCATGAGTATCAGCAGTCATGGAATGTATGTACATCCTTGACTGAGATGACTGTGCAAGTGTGCCCGATAATACCCAAGGAGGCAGTGGTTTTCATTCCGTGCGTGCAGAAACACAGGTCTGCACAATGATTACGTAGGTATGCTGCTTACCAGCTTCACAGAAGTGGCAGTGCATAGCTTTGACTCAAGCATAGCAATGGCATGTTCACCAAATACCTAGCTAAGATGGCCCTATGAATCACATTGGCATGTTTGGCCACTGCACTGGTGTTGTCAAACTGTCTCCTTCGGGTCATACTGTGACCGACTCTGGGTCAGGTGTACCAGCTGCTCTGTCCCAATTGTTGACATTACTGAGCATGCATTTACCTTAAATGCTTTAGCACAGCATTTTTCGCAGTACCATACTTTTTTCAAAGCAGGCCTCTAGAATGCTATCTGTGAGAAAACATTACCCATAGCAACACTATACCCATGATGACTCCAGTCTGCCGTTACAATGGTGAATGCATTTTAACATTTGGCGTTTTAAAGGCCTGGGCATTTGGCTTTACCATGGAGTGATATTAGTGGATCCAAGACATGCATGAGTGACAATTTAGAGGAATGGATGTTTCCCATTTCCTAGCAGCAATGCGTCACCCATTGAGAAGTAGTGCTGGAGGGAGGGACAGGGCTTCATGTACAAGTCAGTGTTCAGCCAGCCAACGTGTTTCAATGTGTGCTGCATGATGCAGCACAGATGAAAGTGTGAGCAGGGCTGTTTTAGGAGTACTCCTGTGCAGGTAGAGTAACCTTATGACACATTAACAGGCTCCCCTAAACACAGACACCCTTGCACTCTTGTGCAAGAGTGCCTGTATTAACGCTAAGGGTGGGCGACAATTTCCGTTCCGCTCGTGGAACTTGCGAAATTTCGAAATTTTTGCTTTTGTCGAAACTTCAGTGATCCGCGGCGGAATGGAAATATTCAGGGCAGGATTCATTCTGGCATGATGCTCCTGTCATTAAACCTCAACAGGAAGCACTTACAGATATAAATAAAGCAGGTGCCCGAGTTGAAGCTCAAATTCAGTAACGCATTAATCAGCACAAATGATTTGTGAGCACGGTGGAGGCTAGGCAGGTGTGCTTTCTCCCCATATCTGCCGTCAACAATTTGCTGTAATCCTTGATGGAGGTCTGTGCATCCATGAGTTTCTCAAGCGCAATCCCTGTGTAGTTCCTGACACCAGGAGGTTCTGTCTCCTCATCTGCTGCTCTGGTCCGTCTCTGACCCTTTATAAACAAGAGGCATGTGCACTGCATAGAATCTCCGCCCGTTTGGCCACAGCCCACACACCAGCGGTGTGCAACATCTTCCCGCCCTTTCCCCACTATGATGGACAGCTCACTCAAGGGACCCTGGCGCCCATCGGCGCGGTGGCAAAAGTTACAGACACACATGGTCGCTGGAGACAGCTCTGCTGGCCCTTTACGCAGCTGTAGTGTAGGAAAAGCACTATACATTTACCCACCGAGGTAGCATTTACTGATTAGCCAGTAGAAAGTACTCCAGTTGAGGAGAGGAATTGCACAAAACGGTGGCCTCTTCTTGGCTAAACATGCAGGGCAGGATTCCTTCTGGCACGATGCTCCTGTCACAAAAATTAAACCTCAACACGAAGCACTTACAGATATAAATAAAGCAGGTGCCCGAGTTGAGGGTCAAATTCAGTAACGTATTAATCAGCACAAAGGATTTGTGAGCACGGTGGAGGCTAGGCAGGTGTGCTTTCTCCCCATATCTACCGTCAATAATTTGCTGTAATCCTTGATGGAGCTCTGTGCATCCATGAGTTTCTCAAGCGTAATCCCCGTGTAGTTCCTGACACCAGGAGGTTCTGTCTCCTCATCTGCTGCTCTGATCGGTGTCTGGTCCTTTATAAACAAGAGGCATGTGAACTGCATGGAAGCCCCGCCCGTTTGGCCCCAGCCCACTCACCAGCGGTGTGCAACGTCTTCCAGCCCTTTCCCCCACTATGATGGACAGCTCATTCTAGGGACCCCAGCGCCCGTTGGCGCGGTGGCAAAGTTACAGACACACATGGTCACGGGAGACAACTCTTCTGGCTCTTTATGCAGCTCTAGTGTAGGAAAAGCACTATACATTTACCCAACGAGGTAGCACTTACTGATTAGCCAGTAGAAAGTAATCCAGTTGAGTAGAGGTATTGCACATAACGGTGGCATCCTCTTGGGTAAAAATGCAGGGCAGTATTCATTCTGGCACGATGCTCCTGTCACAAAAATTAAACCTCAACAGGAAGCACTTACAGATATAATTAAAGCAGGTGCCCGAGTTGAAGGTCAAATTCAGTAAGGTATTAATCAGCCCCAAATCTCCACGAGCACGCAAAATTTTGCGTGTTCGTGGAGATTTTTTGCCGTTTCGCGAAATTTTGCAAAAGGCAATTTTGCAAATTCCGCCCACCCCTAGTTAGCGCAGACTTGATGAACTGCACACAGATGCAGTGGGACACACAGGGCTGCACATGAGCATTGTACATATGATGCAGCACTGGGTAACAGGAGAGGATGAGGGTAGTGCTACACACCGAGGGCTAATGCCTCCCTCCTCCGATTCCTGGTACATGTCACCCTCAGTCAGGGAATGTCATAGCAACATAATTTGACACTGTCAGTCCAATTTGGTTGTGACAGTACATGTACCATGCAATGCACAGTCATGTCATTCTCCCCAGGATGTAGTCAGTGATCCAGGATTCAACATTTAGTTGTCCAGGTCACTCTCTGACTTCCAATAGTTACACTAGAGTGTGGGCTTCCATATTGAAGGGATCTTGTAATATAGATTTGAATGGAGAATATTGACATATTCGAAAGGACTCGCCATTTTACCTTGTTCACATTTTACAGACAACATGAAACCAGCAGAGTCACACGCCTTCCAGGTGAGGAAGGAGCAGTACCTACAAATTAGGAAAGTCATAAAAGGGTACCGCAACATGGCGCGGAGGAACCAGGAGGACCGTGTGGCTGGTACGGAGAAATCGGTGACCGGGGTGGCAACTCGTGGCAAACACAGTGGCACACAGGCCATCCCAGGCCCCTCTGGCATCAGTGGTGGGTCTCAGTATGGACAGTCAGTGTCCCATTCCCCTACAACGACACCCACCCAAGGGAAAATCCAAGCTGCACCTGCTGATCAGGTGATTCCATTTACTTTCTGGCACAGCAGGCTCATCATGGACAATAACGTGCTGTTAGCGCGATATAAGTCGGGAAATGGCCGAGCAGACAAGGCTCCTTGAGAACATAAGAAAACACCTTGGACTACCATAATGTCTGGACATGTTGTGCCCCATCCCCCTCTTCTCCCTTTCACCAATTTTTTAACTAGTATTTTAGGTAGTGTTAGGTCAGTATTTTAAATGTTAGCTAGCACAGTTTTAGAGTAGGTATAGTTAGTGTTAGATTTTAAGGCAGTTTTAGAATTTTATGATTGTATAGTATGTTGGGATGATTTTATGAGTTTATGTTTTCCGGTATTCACAACAGGCATTTAGGAGTAGTACAGTTAGATGTACTGACTTCACTTCTCCTATATGCCTTTTGTGAATCAATGAAGTTGTAAAATCATGAATTTGTCACCTTTAACGTTTTTGGCCATGAACACAGTTCTGCTGCCCTCAAAAGGTGAAATGTTGCATTGCTCCCTCTCATGCCAGTGTCATGGCATATTCTCACATCTGTTACCTTTTGGCTCATAGGGATGCCACCCTTGAAATGGTGGCACTGCTTCTGACTATATGGTCTGTGCAGTGCACCACGCTTCCCTTGTCACATTGGCCTACCCGCTCACAGGGGTCACAGCATGTGAGAGTTACAAAGTCAGTAAGCATTGTTCATCCACAGGAAGGGGCTGATTGATGCCTTACACTTTGAGGTGAGACCCTATTGCCAACTCAACTTCAATGAGGCAGACAGGGTGGTTCAATTAATGGCTGGTAGACATGTGCCCTTACGTATCTTCATCAATGTGCATCTTTGAATGTGAAATGCAATGTGCACCTTCACAACAGGTTCCGTCCAGCTTGAAGGGTGTGAGTAGATATGTCAGGAGATTTTATTTCTGCAATTGTAAAGGGTGACACTACTTGTGGCCTGCAACAGACATTGGGCCCGATTCACAGAACTAACTTAAGACAAAATCCTAAACTTACTACCATTTTGGTATTCACAGAAGGCACTTACTCATTTTGGTATTCACAGAAGGCACTTACTCATTTCGGTATTCACAGAAGTTAGGAGTCCTAACTTTAGGACTCCTAAATGCCTTCTGTGAATACCGAAAGTCTTAAATTTAGGATTTTTCTCAGTTTAGTAGTAGTATAGTTAGGACTCCTAACTTTAGGACTCCTAAATGCCTTCTGTGATTACCGAAAGTCTTAAAATTAGGATTTTTCTCAATTTAGTAGTAGTAAAGTTAGGACTCCTAACTTCTGTGAATACCAAAGTGAGTAAGTGTCTTCTGTGAATACCAAAATGAGTAAGTGCCTTCTGTGAATACAAAAATGGTAGTAAGTTTAGAATTTTGTCTTAAGTTAGTTCTGTGAATCGGGCCCACTGCCTTTTTTCAGACATTCCTATTTCCTTCATGGATGTGGGGCTAAGTTGGGATATTGCCAGATTAGTGTATTGGAGCAATGAGGGCACAGTTGGTCCACACATACCCGGCCTATCACTGCCTATCAGGATCACAGTAGAACATTGACATTTGTATTATTTCCCTGGGTGTACCTTTTGGTGGATTCACTGCTCCTACATTTTGCGAGACTGCTATACTGGATTAGTCATGGACAACAGACATCTGAGTGATTGGAAAATATTTATTCACATGTCTGTTGACATAGTTGGAGACTGGACCAGTACTTGGCCATGCAATCCCCTCATTACATTGATGCCCAGTGGAGGGCCAGACAGAGTCCTTTAGGGTTGGTTGACAAGTCCAAAGGATGAGGAAGAATTCAGTCAGCAGTCTGATTGCTGTGTCATTGGTAACCAAACAAAATATGGCAGTCCATGTCGAGGTCCAAGGTGAGTGTCACAGAGTGTATTGAGGGACAGTGGAAGGTGATATTCCGTGGCATGATGCTCCGCCCAGAACCAAGTAGAAACTGGCCATTTGGCCTAGATGAATGCTACCGCATCCTTCTTTGCATTAAGGTAGATTCATCCTCATCTTCGTCCTCTGATGTGTCATGCGCCTCACATGTGAGGGGTGGTAGATTGTCTGCAGCACTGTGAGACACTGACTCATCAGGAGGCAGAGATGTGGCTGTAGAAGCAGCAGCAGCATTCATCTGTGCCAGACCTTGCTGCAGCAATGCAGTAATGATGATCTGCAGAGCATGCAAGATTCCAGCTACATCTTGCAGGTGTGCAGCCATGGCAGCCATTTGTTCCACCCGCATCTACTCCATGTTCTCCATTATCCTGCGCATGCGGCCCAACTCCTGGCTGCCGTCGCTGGAGCCAATCTGACTGGAGAGTTGTTCCTGTCTCTGACTCATGACTCCAGCGATGTCAGCCAAGGATATTTGGAGAGCATTGAGCGGACGGTGGGTGTCTGTGATGTTTAGGACTTGGTCCCGGATGGAAATCAGACACCCACAAACTGAATCAAGTTTGGCTGCCAGACTGTCAAACCCCACCTGCACCTGATGAGCCATCTCCTGCTGGACCTCTAACACACGGCATTGGAATTCCGGATTTGGGTCTGGGAGGTCCTGGAAGACAGCCGTGGTGGTAGGTGCTTGCTGCTGTGTGGTTTGTGCAGGGGCTGGAGTTTGGACGATGCAGCTGGGTTGCCCTGCTCCTGGAGGTGGGGTGCTGATGGAGTCTAGCAGCTGTTGGAGGGTGTCCGTGTTGATGGTGGAGAATTCCTCCTCTTTATCAGTGAAGAGTAGGACAGGCTGCTGTTCAGGAGGTGATGTTTGTCCCAATGTAAGGGGAGATGCATTTTAACTGTGTGTTTCATGGATGATTATGCATTGGATGAGTTTACAAGCAGATTGCATGGCAATGTACATTGTGACTGTTTGGGAGGGGCTGCCTATTTGTTGCTGTATGTTGCCTATTCTGACTACATCACAGATATGAGGTTGTACTTGTACATTGTCACCTCACAATTTACAGCTATGACTAATGTGATTGGGCAGCTTATACACACAGGCGTCACCAGTTGTGTCCTCTGTTCAGTTGTGAAGGTGATGCAGTTTGTCCCACATTGTAGTCATTGTGGTTGAACTCCGATTTTTATGTGTGCGCTGCATTGTAGGATACTCGCCCATGCAGCTTTGGTTTTTATACCCCTTATCCCTTTCAGGCAGTGGGCCTCCACTTTTGTGCATTTACAATGCTCGGATGTTGCAAGCTGGGCTAAATATGTGTCAGGGTCAGAGTTGGGACACTTGTGCATTTTCTTCAAGCAGAGGTCTTGGTTACGTCAGGGTTTGCATGTATACTACGATGTGTTAGAGTGTGAGCTGCTCCTTTAAGAATATGGGCCACACTCAGCTACCTCAGTGACGTGGCCTGCACCATGTGGAGATGTTTGGGGTGCAGGCATGGTATTCATCATGCACTGTCACTTGCATTGTCAGTGTGGCTCACAGACCCGCACATTTTCTGTGAACTGCACATGTGCATCAGTTGGTTGCAAGATTAGTTATGTGTGAGGAGGGCCCCCTCTAGGCGCATTGGCTACTAAGGCCTGCTTGCTGTTTTAATGTGTGCTGCACTATGCTGTATACATGTGCATCCAGGTAGCTTTGTCTATTTTGATTTGTCTTTTGTAGATTGTTTACTGTCCTTCTGTTGGCTTACCGGTTGTGAGTATCGTGCTGCATGAGTTTCTGCTGTTGTTGCTGGCTGGACAGGCAGTGTCAACAACAATTTCCCTCTATGTTGACCCCACGTGTGATGTGTAAGTGGCCCGGGCCTAGATGGACGTGGAATTCCAATGCATATTGGTGGTGCTCAGGCCTTGTCACCACCAACCTGCCAACAAATGCAAATGGCAGGGTGATGTGTGTTTGTGTATGTGACACTCAGCTGGTCACATGGATGATACATGCTGTCCTGGTTACGAATATTCAATGCATGGATTTGGGTGTGGGTGATAACAACCAGGACTACATATTTGGTCACTGATGCAGTTGACTTATCAAACAGATAGGTTTACATGCACATAATGGTGTCATGGGCAACTGACACCAGGACTGATGTGGCATGGTGTTTTCTGTATGGCAGATGTGTGCACTTGGGAGTGGAGGTGTGCAATTCGACCGAAGGGGTGTGTGTGCCATTTTGCTAGTGTCATTATTTGTTGCTACTTTGCTATCCTTGCTTGTTGTCATGCTTTGGTTGTCTTCTTTGCAGGGACATTGTAGTTCTGTGAGTCTGGCACACAGACAGCTCATGCAGTACATATTTGGTTGACACATTCCAGATATGCAATGTCCCCACCCTGTGGTGTTGTCTGCATAGTCCCCTGCTCATTGTATTACATCACCTTTTGAGTGAAGTCTGCTGTTTGTGTGCATTGTGGGAAAAGCACGTCTGAGTCATTTGGCTGCACGATCAGTTTGTAGTGATATTGCGGGGCATATTCACAAGCTCCCATTGCCTCCACAACGTCATTTTCAATGATGTTGTGGTGGCGATAGGGGCCTCGCCTTACTCACAAGACAGCGTTAAGCCACTCAACGTGGCTTAACGCTACCTTGTGAATAGGGCTACTTTCACGCTGTGTTTAGCGTGAAAGTGGCGTCCAGTGGGTGTTGTGGTGGGCGTTCCACCGCGACACCCATTGATATTTAGGCTGCTCCCTATTCACAAGTGCAGCATAAATAGGAGCCAACACAAAACTTAAGACCAGGAAAACCCTGGTCTTAAGTGTGCGATACGAGGAGAACTGCTTTATTTCTCCTCGTTTTTGCATTTTCCATGTGTGCTGCCATAGGCAGCACACATGGAAAAAGGAAAATGCCATGGTTTGTTTATGTGCAGGAAGGCACAGCTTCTTGTACATGAACAAACCTTTATTTTTAAATGCTGTTTTGTAACTTACATGTGTCTTGCATGAAGCAGCACACATGTAAGCTAAAAACTGGCATTTTGGGTTTGTTTATATGCAGGAAGGTACACCTTTCTGTACATAAACAAACCTCCCCGCTTGCAGACACCCTTGCTCTTGCCTGCATTGGAGCTAAATTGTGAGAATATGCGCCATCGCAGGGGGAAAAGCAAGGCTGCACCATGTCCTTGTGGATATAGTGCAGCCTTGCTTTTCTGAAGTGCAAAAACAACAGTGGATGAACAGAATACAGAACAATGTCATACATTCACCCCAGTACAGAGATCTGGGCCTAAATCCATCAGTTTTTTTGCTCACCATGCCATTCCAGTTTGAACCAAGCCATATGCAAATCAGTGTTGACCCTGTGCCTCATAGGAACAGTCCAGCCCGAACTGCCAAGCCAGGTCCTCCCTGGACTGGAAACAAGCATCATAGGACTGGCCCTCTTCAGCCAGGATAGCTTGATTCCAGTGGCATGGAGAGCACGGGACTCACGTCTGGGCATACCCATTCCACTCGGGGAACAAATGCAAAAACAACAGCTGATGAACAGAATGCAGAAAAATGTCATACATTCACCCCAGTACAGAGATCTGGACCTAAATCCATTTTTTTTGCTCACCATGCCATTCCAGTTTGAACCCAGCCATATGCAAATCAGTCTCGATCCTGTGCCTCATGGGAACAGTCCAGCCCGAACTGCCAAGCCACGTCCTCCCTGGACTGGAAACAAGCATCCTATGACCGGTTTCGGGGTTTCACCCCTCTGCAGCCAGGATAGCTTGATTCCAGTGGCATGGAGAGCACGGGACCCACGTCTGGGCATACCCGTCCCACTCAAGGTGACAAATGCAAATACAACAGTTGATGAACAGAATGCAGAACAATGTCATACATTCACCCCAGTACAGAGATCTGGGCCTAAATCCATCTTTTTTTGCTCAATATGCCATTCCAGATTGAACCCAGCCATATGCAAATCAGTCTTGACCCTGTGCCTCATGGGAACAGTCCAGCCCAAACTGCCAAGCCAGGTCCTCCTTGGACTGGAAACAAGCATCCCAGGACCGGTTTCGGGGTTTCACCCCTCTTCAGCCAGGATAGCTTGATTCCAGTGGCATGGAGAGCACGGGACCCACGTCTGGGCATACCCGTCCCACTCGGGGTGACAAATGCAAAAACAACAGTTGAGGAACAGAATGCAGAACAATGTCATACATTCACCCCAGTACAGAGATCTGGGCCTAAATCCATCTGTTTTTGCTCACCATGCCATTCCAGTTTGAACCCAGCCATATGCAAATCAGTCTTGACCCTGTGCCTCATGGGAACAGTCCAGCCCTAACTGCCAAGCCAGGTCGTCCCTGGGCTGGAAACAAGCATCCTAGGACTGGTTTCGGGATTTCACCCCTCTTCAGCCAGGATAGCTTGATTCCAGTGGCATGGAGAGCTTGGGACCCACGTCTGGGCATACCCGTCCCATTCGGGGTGACAAATGCAAAAACAACAGTTGATGAACAGAATGCAGAACAATGTCATACATTCACCCCAGTACAGAGATCTGGGCCTAAATCCATCTTTTTTTGCTCACCATGCCATTCCAGTTTGAACCCAGCCATATGCAAATCAGTCTTGACCCTGTGCCTCATGGGAACAGTCCAGCCCGAACTGCCAAGCCAGATCCTCCCTGGACTGGAAACAAGCATCCTAGGACCAGTTTCGGGGTTTCACCTCTCTTCAGTCAGGATAGCTTGATTCCAGTGGCATGGAGAGCTCAGGACCCACGTCTGGGCATACCCGTCCCACTCGGGGTGCTTTTCCGAAGTGGCGGAGAGAAGCGTTAAGCAAAGAAGGCTCTCTCCACCTCTTCCAGGTGAATATCCCCCTGCATGTGTTTCTGGTATGCAGACTCACTAGATGGTTTCTCAGTTGGTGTACACACAGTTGCTGCTCTCAGTGGGAGTTCTGCAGGGCGGTGGTGTGGGGGGCTGGTACATGGCAGGATAGGGGCAGGATGGGGGTAGTGGAATTGGACACATGACGTGCTTGAGTTAGGTAAGTAATTAATGAAACCTACTATTTACCTTGCACTTGCTGCACCACCGAGTTAGTTATGCAGTATGTGCAAGGTAATTGGTTGGATGTATTTATTTACTTCCTAACTCCAGCACATCATGTGTCCAACTCCACAACCCCCATCCTGCCCCATCCTGCCCCTCCCCCCACACAACTGCCACTCACATCGCCCCACAGGACTCACGCTGCGAGCCGTCACTGTGTACACAGGACTGGATCTCATGGAAATGCAGGGGGACACATTTACTGGAGATGTGGCAGGATGTCTACATGACCCCCTTGCCTCAACATCACACATTTACGAATCATCTGTACCGGCCCCATCTCTCTGATACTTGACATGTGGATGCACTGTGTGTGTGACTGATCATGTGCATGAGTGGGCATGCCACCACCAATGTTAGCAGACATACGGCATTGTGCCTGTGTGTCTGCATTGTGTGCAAGATTGTGTATGTGCAGTTGTGTCACCCTTGATGCACATACACATTTTTGCACACAACTCTGACATACAGACACATGGATATGTGTGGTGTTGAGGCAAGGGGGCCATTTTGACAGCCTGCCACATCTCTAATCAATGTGGGCCTTGCTCTTTCACGTAGCTGTTATCTTGTGGTCTGATATGATACTTGGACTATATTGGTTTGACCTTTCTGTGCACATTTCCATGTCTGTGTGCCCACCAATATGTGTCTTGCAATGTATTGGTTGAGTAGGGTGAGATGTGCCTATGCCACCAGGGCCAAGGGGATCCGGGACATGATCCGCAGTCCTTGTGGGTGTGCACTGCAATATATTTAATTGTGCATGAGTGCCATTGGGCCTATCTCCACTAGTCCCCCCCATCCCTGGTTGGTACTCACCCTGTTGCTGTTGTGTCTGGTCATGTTGAGCAGTATCCTGTCCCAGAACTCCGACCACCGTCTCCTCACTTATGACTTGGAACACATGTTCCTCCAACGGATCCAGCTCCTCCTGTTGCGCTGGACTCCCCATTCCAGTCTGCATTGCTGCTTTCAGGTTGGCTGCAAGTTTCTGCATAGTTTTGCACTTGGCATTATGCCAACGCTTCTTGCAGTCGTCCAGTGTCCTCCTGACCTCTCCAACAGCATTCACCTTGGCCTCGATGGACTTCCATATTGCGTTTTTGGTTGCCAATGTGACAGTGGAGCTGACAAAAAGTTGTTGTTGGTGTTCTGTCACCTCCACAATCAGGACCTGGTTTTCCTGCTAACTGAACTGTGTCTTCCTTTTCCTCTTCTCCTTGGCCTTTCCCATGGTCTCTAGCAGGTCCTCCTGGTTGTTTGTGGGGTTAATGTTGGCCTCAGTGCTGGGTCCAGGCTCCTCCATGATTCTTCTCAAATGTTTCTTTATTTTGTTTTGCTTGGGCTGCATTGCGGATGTTTTATAGTGGTTTTTCATGCCGAACGTGAAAAAAGGTGCGCTGACGCTAATTAGCGCACCGTTCCTGGTCGCTAATCGGCTCATCGCCACTATTTATACATTAGCGTGAAGGTTTCTATCGCCGTGACTCTAACCTTATCGCCAGACATTTGACCCGGTAGGGGAAACTATCGCCTGTTAGTGGCATGTTGAGAATACGGCAATAGTTTCTCGCGGTACACGGTGTTAAGAAAATTATTGCTAACTTAGGTTAGCGATAATTTGTGCCATTTCTGGAGAATATCCCCCTTAGTATGCGTGCAGAGGCAACCACACAACATTTGATAACATTTGAAGGAAACGGATGTCTTATTAATGGCGCTAGTACAAGTACATTTGTGTGATGACTGGTTGCCATTATATTTTGACATGACCTATATTTGGATGCATCTGTGACTTCATGACAGAAAAAATACTGGGATACAAAAATATTGTTAAAAGTATATTGTTAGTAATGATATCGACTTTCGATACAATAAACGGAAAATATATGAAAATATTCACCACTAAAAAATTGATGTCATATATATATAGGAAAACATATAATCGACAACAAAAATATAGAAATCTTCGATTAAGTACACAATATAACAAAAGTAACACCACCTAAACAAAAATATCAAAACTATTGCCAACGTAAAAAATCTATCTATCCATCTATCTATCTATCTATCTATCTATCTATCTATCTATCTATCTATCTATCTATCTATCTATCTATCTATCTATCTATCTATCTATCTATCTATCTATCTATCTATCTATCTATCTATCCATCTATTTTTTAAAGCAACACCAAAGAAATATTAATAAGCATTTTCCATAATTGGAAAATAAAAAAAGACATACAGAGATGTAACCAATCAAATCTAAAAGATAGAAGGTTCAGAAATTGGAACAATATTCGAATAAATAGAGTATAAATAAAGAACAAGAAAAGTGCAACAAACTGACAAATCACAGCCACCACTACAGGAGAGCATCATTCTGCGTGACAGAAAGTGCCTGCCTCAATAAGGTACAAATATTACACTCTTGTAAATAATGTTGAACAGTCACACTTCAACTTAACACATTAGTAAAAGTTTTGTACTCTAAACAGAACAGATTACCTATTCCCTTTCAACTGTAACCACATTGGGGAATCTAGAAGGTCCGCATCTACTATGCCCACCACAAATTGAGCCATTAAGAGGAACGTGTTGCACTTTGAAAGGGCTAGATCTACTATTCCATCTAAAACCTAACTACATTGGGGAAAGTGTTTGCCTATAAATGGGTTGAATGTACTATTTCCACCCAAATGTAACCACATTGCGGAAAATGCTGGACTCTAAGAGGTCAGATTTATTATCCCCACTCAAATCTTCCCCACACTGGGGAAAGTGTTGGACTATTTAAACGAGTGGCATTTACTATTCACCCTCTAAATCAAATCTCTAAACTCAGACACATTCAGAATATTGTTTTAATCTAAAGGGGTCAGATTGACTATTTAAACACTAAATTACGCCAGATTGGTGAAAGTTTGGGATCTAAAGGGGTGCGATTTACTATCCCTACTCCAAACTTAACCACATTGGGGAAAGTGATGGACTAAAAGGATGGCATTAACTATTCCTACTCCAAACTAGGAAACATTTGGGTACATTTTGGACTCTAAAGGTGTCACATTTAATGTTTTCTCTCCACTCTTAACCACAGTAGTCAAGCCTTGGACTCCAAAGGAGTTCTAAATACTATTATCACTCTAGTCTAAGACAGCATTGAGGAAAGCTTCTAATGGTGGCAAGTGAAATCTCAGAATGATAGGAGGGATGTAATTGCCATAATTCAGCTTCTAGAGAACAAACAACTGAATAACTGTTAAAAGATCATCCCCTGGGATGAGTAACTTGAATGATCATAATACTTTGAGTTGGTATTTGACTCTTTTTGATAAAGCATTGATGTCAGTGAGTGTATTTAAGTTTTTGTTGTGGATAAAGCCCAACAATGTAGTTTTTTCACCATTTTGAGGCCTGCAACCAAGTAGAATAATAGCATTAAGTCAGGATTGCATTTCAGCGTTGCAGTGAGAGAGCTCAGAAGGACTTTGTTGTCTTGACATTCACTTTAAGAGGATGTGTCACCCATGACTGTGGGTCCACCTAGGTCTTTTTGGCCCCTCTATGTCTTTTGGCGGGAGGACTTTGAAATACTGCTATGTAATCAGCATTTAGATGGAAATATATGCTTGATTGTCTCAGAAGAGAATTGATGGAGTCCAGGTAAAGATAGAAGGCTGCCGGGGAGGGAATTGATACTCATGAACCTCTCTGCTGAAGAGGTGAGGGGTTGGATCGATAATATTGCAAGTTTGCATGTTGTAAGATGTTAGCAATGTAAGATTCAAATCATTTCAGAATTGTGCTTCTCATCCCCATACATTTTTCCATGATTTTTTTGCAGGGAGGAGTTGAGTGACGTTTATTTCTTAGGAAGAAAGATCCCATCCATCTCCCAACAACTTAGATCAACAACTGCCCCATATTTCAAAACTATCAATCAATCAATCAATCAATCAGGGGTTTGTAAACATGCTACTCACCCGTGAGGGTCTCAAGGAGCTGGGGGCGGGGGTCAGCAGTGCTGTTCAACGGAAGAGCCAGGTCTTGAGGGTCTTCCTGAAGGTGTTCAGGGAGGGGGCACGACTGATGTCTGTCGGGAGCTCATTCCAGGTATTTGCCGCAATGTAAGAGAAGGATCTTCCACCTGCTTTAGCTCTGTGGATGCGTGGTGTTTTCATGAGGACGAGGTTGGCAGATCGGAAGTTTCTTTGGGGTACGTGGAGGATGACTCTGTCATTGAGGTATTTGGGTCTGGTGTTGTGTAGGCATTTGTAAGTGTGGGTGAGGATCTTGAAAGTGACTCTCTTCTCCACGTGGAGCCAGTGGAGCTTCCCTAGGTGTTGGCTGATGTGCTCGTGTCGAGGGATGCCGAGGACGAGTCTGGAGGTGGTGTTCTGTATCATCTGGAGTTTGTGGAGTAGGGGCTTGTTAATGTCAGTGTAGAGTGCAGTTCCATAGTCCAGCCTGCTGGTTATGAGTGCGTGGGTGACTGTCTTCTTTTCCTATGGGGGGATCCATTTGAATATCTTACGGAGGATGCAGAGGGTGTTGAAGCAGCTGGAGGCTACAGCGTTGAACTGTGGGTTCATGGAAAGGGATGAGTTGAGTACGATGCTGAGGTTTCTGGTGTGGTCCGTGGAGGTCGGTGGGCTGCGGAGGACGGTGGGCCACCAGGTGTGGTCCCATGCTGAAGGGGTGGTTCCGAGGACGAGGACTTTTGTTTTGTCCAAGTTGAGCTTTAGGCAGCTGTTGGTCATCCAGGACGCAACATCCTGCATTCCTTTCTGGAAGTTGAGTCTGGCGGTGGTGGGGTCCTGGGTGAGGGAGAGGAAGAGCTCAGTGTCGTTGGCGTAGGGTACAATTCTGAGGCCATGTTGTCAGACGATGGTACGAGGGTGGCCATGTATATGTGGAAGAGGGTCGGGCTGAGTGATGACCCCTGTGGAATCCCACAGGTGATTTCCGTAGGGTCACAGAGGAAGGGCAGCATTCCATACCCACCTAAGACACAATTGGCTGACAGCGATGACATTCCACTGTGACCATGTCCCCCTTTTAGATCCCAAGCCCAGATACCACACACCTCCCTCCTACAATACCACAGACAAACCAATGTACAGAGAAAAATAACAAAATGGTTATACATTAAGCACTAAAAAGAAGAACCACTATAAGGTGGACCATGGGGAATCGTAAACCAGCAAATCACTGTACAAAACTGGGGATTAATAAACAAGCAAGTCACTATACAAAATCTTTCAAGAACAAGGGTTTTCTACTAATCCTCGATGACATCCTAGTTTTACCATTCAATCTATCCCTATTCATACCTTCTCCTTTCAACTTACCACTCACCACCTTTTCATCAGGAAGAGACCCTGGACACTTATACACCACAACTCTACCAAGATTCCAATTGCAGTGATCCTGTGTTTTAATGCGTTATCAAACCATTTGATAACACGAATGAGTTTAGAAAATTTGGCACAACCTCCTCCCAAACCTGGATGTTTTATTATGACCATGTCTCCCAACACAACCGCAGTCCTCTTCACTGCTTTCCTATTGTAAAAATTCCGCTTTCTTGCCAGCATTTTATCAAAGTGTAAGATCTCTATACAGGACCCAGGAAAGGACGATCTGAATCTAAGTTTAAGGTAAAGTGAAGTTTATTTAGTAGGAAGTATCCCATCCATCTCCCAACAACTTAGATCAACAACTGCCCCCACATCTCAAAACTAACCATTCCAGACCCTCCTATGACACAATTGCCTGACAGCGCTGACATTCCACTATCACTACGGCCCTCTCTTAGATTCCAAGCCCAGATGCCACAACATGTTTCTAGATGGTCAAAATGAATGACATGGTTTGGCTCACTTTTACCTAAAAAAGTGAAATGAATCATCCACTATGTGTAAAATATTTCTCACAGTGTAGCAGCCTTACCTAAGTTCTAAACTGCAGATCATCGAGGAATTTCATTTAGTCAGTATTGCTTTTTCATTGTTTTCAACAGTAAACAATATGGAATGTGTTGGGATTTGGTTCCAATGTTGTTTGTTGCTCAACAGTGTTTAAAAGGGTTTTGTAATTTATAGAAGATCAATGTATGTTGAGAGCACCTACACATAGTGTTAACTCCTGGCTCGGGTGATTGATCTTGCTACCCACAGTATGGTTGTCAACTGTTGGCTGCAAGGAATGTGATGCCCATATTATTCTTAGTAGTTTCCTGTACTCTTGTCTGATATTAGAAAGCATGAAATATATTTTAAATTGGTCTGGAGATTTGGTAAAGTTATATAATGAAAACTGTTATTTGGTAATGCACCTAGCAAACCCTAATGAGGATCTGTTTGGTGTTGGATCTTTAAAACTTTGAAGATTGACCCTAAATTGGACCCTTCGTGTGTGAAATGAGGGTCAGGAGTACAAGTGAGGTGTTCCATTATCTTCAGTGACATACAGTGGGTCCCTGATGTGTACAAAGGATGCATTAGGTTATGTTTCAGTTGGAGATTTCATCATGGAATTTGGATGCATGCTTTGAGTGGGAATTAAATTAATGTGAAAGACTTTTCAGTTGGAGTTCAAATACGGTAAAACATAATGTGGTAGATTCATAAGTGTCCAGATCCTATTGGGAGAGGCAACAGTTAGTTCAGAGAACTCAGAAATACTTCTGTGGGTCATCATACTATTCTGTTTGAGGGGAGGCGTAATTGCTTGGATTTGTGGATATAGGTAGAGTATGAGGAGGGATAGCAGAAGTAGAAGTAGCAGTGGGGAGGTGAGCTAGAAAGTGAAGGAAGTGCCATCAGTGTATGAAGTAGAGTCATTATCTGGATGTGTAATTGAACATGACTATCATCCAAAGATGGAATAATGATCTTGCTTTTATTAAAAGATGAATCTGACACTGTTCATCTAATCACAACCAAGGAGTCCTCAATAGTTTTTTTCCTTGATAGATTACTCTGAACTTTGAGTTGTTTATTTCTTACTTGTAGGATGGGTGCAATGTTCAATTGTGGTTAATTTCCCAGTGGAGTGAGGCGATGTCAGCCACTCTTCTCTTCCCTTCTCAATTCCTGTACTAAAATCTTTATTGCTGCATCTCTTACACTTCTCAAGCTAGAGGATATTTGTCTTTTTTCAATATCCAGTTCCAGGCAGAATGAAAATACCTCTACTCCCAGGAACACAATGCCAGGTAAAGACTGTAACACCATAGTAGGAGCACACATCTGCAGAAGGCGGCCCTTAGTTTTTCCATTGTCCCAAATCACACCCCTTGTGTTCACATGCCATTTGCCACATATTTTCCAGGGTTTGCTTGCTTCCAGCCTGGTTGTAGGTGGTCTGCCAGGCCTAGGACCACTCCACCATGATGTGGATACAAGGGCTACTGAAACTCTAATTGGGCACTTTAAGGTTCAGTCCCCTGCTCCATGAGGATGCATGTCAAGCAATAAAGATGCCAGTGAACCCTAGCATTTTCCCAGCTCATCACATGGTGGGATCAGCCCTCTCTCTTTGATGTGTTAAGAAAGGGCAGAGGATGCTACAATGTGGGAGAGGAGAGGGGGAAAGAGGGTGAACCAGTATGCATATGACTGGCATCAACAGTGAAGTCAGGTCACATGCTATAAAGCATGTACATTGAACCTTATTATCAGGTTGCTGCCTTTGATCTTTGTGACTCTACCATCCACTGACAAATACTGCAGAACCCACGATCAGTGTGTGCCTTAGAGCTAAACTTGAAGTGTGCTCGCAGTCTTCAATGGGGACATTGCCAAGCCACTCAACAAGCCAAAGAAAGAAGGCAACTAAACCAAATAGATTAATGTACCCTATCCTCCAGTCATGCTCATCAGGGCAAATAAAATTCGATCTGCGACTGCATTGATAAAGGACACGTTTCCAGAGAAACATACTGTCTGTTATAGACATTTAAAAGCTGATTTACAGACAGTACATTTTAGTTTGAAAATGTATACATTACAGTAAAAATCACCAATTGAATTCTCTTGGACCTTATGGGTGCAAGTTATATGTAATATCTTGTGAATAATTTAACTTGCAATAAAATTAAATTATTATGAGTCTCAAAATGAGCGCTCGCTATGCTCAAGACATACAGATGTAACAATCACCCTGCTTCTGTTTGTTCTGTGCCCCCACACCAAAAAAGCATCAATTCAAAGAACAGACCAATTAAGCATTTACTCATTTCAGCCTGATTGGGAGAGTGAGACGGAAGTGGGAAAGATGTGCCCTTGTGTGCAGCCTCTTCTTTATGCTTCTACACAACAAGCATTACATACCTCTGTTTTCCTTATCTTCATCTGAAAGAGCTGTATATTTATCAGCATTCAATCACTTTCAAATCTGTATTCGGAGTGGGATTAGGGAAACGCCTCAGTCACACTATCAGTCCATCAATACTTTGTAAAAATTCAAGAGCATCGTATTATGCTATGTTATTAGGATTTTTTTTATGTCAGAGCTAATCACCTGTGAGAGGATCCAGGTGGTTGAGTAGGCATGTAGTAATAGGACTAGGGTGTAGGGTGTCTTCCCATCAGAGTTAATCAAAGAGGTATTTCTTTAGCTTTTAGTGAAATTAAAGAAGGCTCTAATGTGTTGGGGAAGTCGTTCCAGGTCTTGGGTGTGATGTAGGAGAATGCTTGAACTCCCACTCTGCTTTTGTGGATGTAGGGTGTGTGTGTGAGGTGTGTGCAAGTGAGAGTTTTGCTGAGTGCATGTGCTTGGTGGGTTGGTGAAAGTGAATGTGCTGTTCAGGTGTCTTGGTTTGATGTGCAGTGCCTTGTATGCATCTGTGAGGAGTTTGAATTGGCTGTGCTTGTGGATGGGGAGCCAATGGAGCACTCGGAGGTATGAGGTGAGAGTTAGGTGCATTGTGGGAGGTCCAGGATTAGGCCTGTAGCTTCTTTATGATGGTTTGGAGTTGATATCCTGGTGTAGAGTGCTTTGTAATCTGCTTGTGATGAGAACTTGTGTGATGGTGCCTCTGGTGCTTCTGGTGCTCTGGGTTAGCCATGTAAAAATCCTGCGGAGCATGCAGAGAATGTGGAAACAGGAGGAGATGACCAAGTTGACCTGTGCTGTCATGTTGACTTTGTCACCCTGGATTATTCCCAGGTTTCTGGTCTCCTTGGCATCTTTTGGAGGCCATGTAATTCCACACTAAAGGCATGTTTTCTCGTGGTTCATTTGTGAACTCTATGATTATAATGCTATATACTGTCCTATTACATAGTGAATATATTCTTGGCTTATATACCGTTTCGCAGATCATTACATCATTCAGTTCTCATCTAGTGCCTTCTACTTCTTATCACACTTGTATTTTCTACCTGCACGTTCCTGTTAATTTGTCTGCTTTGTGATACATGTTGGTTACCCAGATTTGTAAGACTATATGCTCAGGTTTAAATACCAGTCTTTGTACTTAATGCCCTGATTTATTGGTTTATTTGATATTGCTGCTTACAAAGAATTGTATTATTGGTGGGCTTCGTGATTTTGACTCATGTGTCTACATGCACAACTCTTAATGTGAACCTTAAGAAATTTTGCCTCAATACATTGAAATGTATTGTAGCTAAATATAGGATTGATTTATGCTTTCACTTGGTGGCAACTAACCCTCTTTTATGTTTTGTTGCTTTTTCCCCCCCTTCTTTTCCTCTCTTTTCTGCCAATGTAATTGACGATTATTTTGTTATTTACGTGTTGACTTACTTGGTTGAATCTTAGGCCATGACTTCCTGATCATGATCCTTTCTTTTAAATAGGATTGAAACGTTGTTGACTTTTCACACTGGCTCTGTATTGTATATGCAATTTGACAGGGCTGATGTGAACTGGGAGGTAATTGAAATAATTCCTATGCACGTCACCTGTAATTACCTGAGTATATTTCATTTCTTTGTGTTCCTTTGGCACTACCCACTACCTCTGGTTGTTAAAAAACGTGGTTTTCAATTTTATATTAACACATTGAGTCATAATTACATTTGTTGACATAATCTGATACATACTATTTCCTGTAGGTACTGTTGTTGCTTTAAATTGGAAAAAAATGTAGCAATATCTACTGCAAAGTCAGGCCGACTGATGCTCTACTTTGGGCATATTTGGGCTCCCCAGACAGTTTTTCCTGGAAAATGTTCAGCTTTCAGGGTTTGGCAGGAACTGTACCACTAACACCACTTCGAAGGTTCCTCCGAAACTGGGAGACACCCCTTGGGGGGGTTAGAGCTCTCTCTAGCAGAAGCTCATATAGGAGGACAGCCAGCCAGCCCCTGGAGTCAATCAGGTAGACCTTGATTCAAGGAGCAAATCCAGTCTTCCTTCCTCAGGCAACAGGGCAGCAGGCCAGTCCTTCTATCAGCAGGGCAGAAGGGCAGTCCTTCCAGAAGCAGGGCAGAAGAACACTCCTTCTGAGTCTTCCACAGGTCCAGAAGTGATCTGAAGAGTGGTTCTGGGTGTCCAATGTTTATACCTGGTGGCAGCCATTGTGAGTGCGGCGACATCATATTCTACCACACCTCTGGTTCTGAAAAGGTCTTCCCTTCTTATGTCAAGGCTACACACTGTCTGACGTGACAAAAGTCTGTTCTCAGGTTTTTTGTGAATGCTGGAGGCAAGCCCTTTGAAGTGCATGTCAGGCTGGGTACAGCTCTGACCCCATCCATACTGGCAGTATGGCCCATCCTGTCCACTCCAACTTCCCTCTGTTTGACTGTCAGGGAGCAATACACAAACCCCAACAGCAGATCCATTGACAATCATGTGACCCAGAATTGAGGCAGAAATCACAAATGGTTAGGACAAGAAAAGGAGAACTTTCTAATCCAAATTTACCATTCAGGAGGGTTTTAAATTACAATAGCTTTGAGTCTAAACAGCATATCCCTATCTGCTCCCAATCTAAAGTTAACACTTAATAAATGTAATAAAGTAACTCAGTATTAGTCAATGGAAGAGGCTGGCCTTACAACAATAAAAATACATGTAGACGTTTTTCAGTGCCAGGACATGCAAAAATAATGTACACATGTCCTAATTTTTAAATACCTTGCAGCATGTCCTATAAGCTGTTAGAGCCTATGTTAGGGGTGACATATAAGTACTAGCAAGCATTTTCAATGCAATAGGTCTCACTTTTGCAAGAGGTAGAGCAACTTGCTTGTAAATGTAAATGTTTTTTTACCTATGTGTTTTGGAGTGGAGTGGATGTATGTGGTGTGGAGTGGAATTATGTAGTATGTTGTGCAGAGTAATTATGTGGATAGAAATGATGTGGTATTTCGTGAATAGGGATTATGCGGAGGGGGATTGTGTGTCATGGAGAGAAATTATGTGGTATTGTATTCTGTGTTTTGGAGTGTGATGCAGTGGAGTTAAATTATGTGGCATGCTGTTATATTTGGTGGTGTGATTTATGATTATGTAATGTGGATTATATATATGTAGTGTGTTTCAAGCATGGGTCACAAGTGTTCATTAGCACATTTAACGTTTTGTGCATAAGCAAGATCTAAACAATTGGATAAAATTCATGTTATTTACAACCATTGACAATGCTAATAGGTTTTGAATTTGTGAGACTAAGAGCTATTGGTAGTGTAAATATAAATATCTTTTCCTATAAAATTCTAACCCCTGCAACAATATCTCATAATACCGTAAACTTCTCTGCCAGAACACTATATCTGTGGCTGAAAGGAGAAAATAGCCCATGTCAAAGAGCAACCCAGTTCGAAACTGTACATAGAACGCATAAAAGGTTCAAGTTAACTGTCAGTCTGCTATGCAAATCATAGAATGCCGTCCTAGCACGTCAAAAACAGAAAAAAAAGTTAAAAGCCTAATTGTCTATGAAACACTATCCTCCTCGAAAAGCAGAGCATTATGTATGTGCGCAAAATGCTGGGATTCACAATAATTGTTTTGTACCCTAGCAAACTACCTGTCACCTATACGTCTGTTTCTAACCTTTTTGTGAAAGTACAGAAACAACACCAGAACAAAATCCATTGGAAATTGTAAATATTGGCAATTTGGAAATGAAGGGGTATGCAATTTTTTATTTTAAACAATATTACAATATGCTACCAATCTGAAATTGACACATAGAAAACCCACACAACATTTCATGCTGTCAGAGTTCAAAACTGTTCAATACATCCCTGGCGAGTAAGATTTTCCCATCAACTACTGCAAGAAGTTCACTTCCCAACTGCAAATCAGGCAAACAATAAATGTAAATGTAAATGTCAAGGTACTTATAGAGCGCACTGTCACCAGACGGCCACCTTGCGGTGTTGCCTTTGCGGTTTCCTGGCGCTGATACTCATACCGCTGTGGAACCCCTCCTGGCTTTCCCTGTGAAGTGTCCACTCCTGGGCACCCCCAGGGTGAAGCCAGGCATCCTTAGCGCTGTTGGGGCTGGTGTGGAGGCTAAGCAAGCTATTGCCCAGAGTTGCAGCATGGGGCCCGTGATTAGAATAGGCACGGAGGCAAGAATAGACAGGTCTGAGGAAATTGAGCCCGAGCCCCGCCAAGGCGGGAATCGAACCCTGGTCCCTGGCCAGAACTCTGCTTCAGGGTGTGCCGCTCTAACCATTGAGCCACACTCCTCCAAGGAGCAGAGAGGGGTCTCGCTGGTATCAACGAACACTGTTGCAGCAAGCTTCCCAAAGAGGACCACCCACACAGACTGTCCGCTGCCTGAAAGCTGCAAAAACTGCATGAACAAAGCCAAGGCGTCAAGTATATGGAGAGATCAATTCCAAGTAGACCACGGCAGACAGGTCAGCAGCTCCAATCAACGAAAGCACCCTAATAAGGAGTCTGCCTTTGTGCCTTGTGGTCTTTAAAACCCAGCACACTAACTTACAATCAGTAGTTTAGCACCAAACGTCTTCAAATCAAAAACAAACTGGGTGCACAAGTAACAGCGAGGTGGAAATACAAGAGGGGTGTGTCTAGTACCACAAAAGGACACAATCACTCAAAGAAGAATTTATGCAACACAAGCTAGCGTAATCAAATACCAGAACACAAACTACCCCGGGAGAGAGCAAGTGGGAAATCATTCAAATTTTACTCTCCTTTGGAGGACTTCAAAAGATATATTAAATTGTGTGTGGGCGTCGCCAATGAAAAAGAATAACCAGATATTAAGGAGTTAGTACAAACACGAGTGGAAGAACAGTTTCAATAAAATAACATGTGAGGTATGGGGGCAGGGAGCGAATGCCATCAGCGCCAACATAAATGAAAGGCTATATGTGGTGTATGTAGAAATAGAAAGGTTGGCTAAACTGTTAGCCATGGCACAGTCAAAGTGCTAACAAATGTGGTAACTATAGGAGGGCACCAGTGGGAACAAGTGGAGTGTTGCATACACATGGAAGAGGTACATTGGTGTTATCCACTAACGTGCACTGAGGGTGGAGAATATTGCAACACAAGCATGTCCTTGTCCTTGTGAAAGAACATTCACAAAAGAAGTGGACTAAACCCCAGACACTGAAGGGTGGGGACACCCAGAGACCCTCAGAAGACATACTCAAAGAAATGCATACAATCAAGATAAGAAAGCAACCACACACAATTGCTAGACACACAGAAGTAAAAGGGACCCAGAGGTAGGAGAGTCACTCTTTTTTGCCGTTTTTTTATATAGCTTGAACTTGACCCGAAGGTATTTGAGTGCTTTACATGAGCACCAGTTACATAACACAAGGACACATTCATTTTTGCTAGGGACGGGGAGATTAAGTGATTGACTTCCAAGGTGAAAGCCTCAAACATATAAGAGGGAATACTAAGAAACAGCATTGGCAGACAATACCCAAGGCAAAGTTTCTTTGTCCGTCTACCTAACCCACAGGAGGACCGAAGCGGCCTGCACATCCGTTGCCTGACAGTGCAGTGGCCATGAGCACAGATTTGACCACCGCTGCCAGCTCTCGCCGATCACTGCCATTTGTTGTTGGGGTTTGGGAGGCCTAGAGAGCCCAACTGCTTCCAGGGCCTTCAACGGCAGGGGTATTCCTCAGTCTATAAGGTGTGATCTTGGGCCTTTCACCCCTCTCTTGAGTTTATGGACAGAGCATGTTTCCTTGAAAAGATTTACGGGTGTTTGGAAAGGACAGCAAACCATAACAAGCCTGCAAAAACACGAGCAGAGGCAGGCAAAGTAAAACCCAGATGGGAGGAGGGGCCTTTTTTACGCTGTGCTAGGAGGAAGCGTGCGATGGTCAACAAATCGCCAAGTGCCGAGTAGTCAAGCACAACTCTCTCCCTTGATCTGGTGCAACAAGCACACGTAGTGAACAGCTTTTTTTCCAGCATAACGCGCTGTGCATGCTCAGAACATGAGACACTACTTGCAACTTACTGGAATATCAATTCGGATGATTTATTTATATAATAAAGGATTGTTGACTCGTGCGACTCTGGAGGAAGCTTGCAGGAATTGAATGGAAAACCACACCATCTATTGGTTCATTCAATTTTGGGGCACGCTTGCAGGGATTCAAGCGCAATACAATTATTGGTGCTGTGGAAGCATTGGTCATGAGAGTGCTGGAGAAGCATCAGTCATAAGAATGCTCAGGGAACATCAGTTATGAGAGGACTGGGGGAACATTGTTCATGAGGATGCTGGTGAAACATCAGTCATGAGGGTGCTGAGAGAACATCAGTCATGATATCATAGCGTATCATAAGGCGTCATAGGGGTAAAGCAACACGAGTCCTGCATGCTAGACCACTACGCAGAGGATGCACAGGGCGGGACAGAGAAAGAGAAGAAGTGGGTCATGACCGAGAAGGTGCAGGAGGGGGTCGTGACACTGGACACTTTTTGGCCCTTGGAGGTGTCCGGTTATGCCAAGGGAGATGGTGTAAATGGCAAGAAGGGACCAGTACAAGATGCTAATTTTTCTTTAAAATATGGAATCGAAAAAAATATTTTTGAAAATTGTAAGACTTGAAATTGTGAAAAGGGAAGATACCAATGACGAGGAGGGCACAAGTGAGTAAAATGGTGCAGATGGTAAAAATGACTACAATCCTTTTGCTTTGTTATCATGAAAGGAATGGTACTTTATTTATCAAGAACAGTTTAGGGCAGATGACAGAGTCTAGGTGTGGGGAGAGGTCATCAGAAGTTGTACGGGAAAACATTAAGAAAGCCCAGGCAGCATCAAAGTAGCACTATGTTAATGAGCAAGATGTAAATATTGCCATACTATAAGAGAGACCGGCTGTGAACAGTGGCGTAACATAGGCCTGCACCACTGCGGTGCGGGGGGGGGACTGAGCTGCAGTGGTACCCCTCAGCACAGTACTCTGGCCTGAGAACTCCTAATTGAATCAAAAGAGGGGGGGTTCCATGTACCTTGCAAGGGGGGCCCTCAAGTTTGGTTTTGCCAATGGCTGTGAGTTAAGAAAGGCAACAAAGTATGTATGTGGGACAGTTTTCTAGAAGTCGGTAAACGAATGAAGGAATCAGTGCATCTAAGTGAAGAGATGGTCTGGCAACCAAGTAGCCTGAACACATTTATGGAGCTAATTCTCATATGGGTCTGGTTAGGATGGAGACTTGGTGGTGGCTGAATAATGGTATTCTATGACTCATGCAAGATTATATACAGGAAAGTTGTGGCAGAGAATGCAGAACTGAATTGAATGATGGTGTAATGGGAAGAGAGAATGGAATGAACCTGGACTGAATGAAAGAGTTGGCAATAAAGTTCTTGGTGATACTTCCATGGAGTCTTGTGGAAACATTTGTCTGGAAGTCTGGAAGTGGGTTTATTGAAGAAAAAGAGAGCGGGCAACCTGTTGTTGAATAGATCAAATTTAAGGATTAAGCTGCAGGGCACATGTATGAACCATAATCCATGATGGTCCTTCCATCGTAGTTCATCCTGACCAGGTTTGCATTATAAGTGGTTGGAATCATGTAATCTATAACTTTATTTGTTTTTTGGAGTTCGTTACAGGAGAGCGATTTAACTTCATGTTGTCGCACATCTTGTCTTACAACCTGCTTTATAGTGGCTGCAAAGAAATCAGTGACCATCCAGCACAAATGATGTTCACTTGAACATCATGTCTACAGTACTTTTGAGCTTTATGTTTGTGATTTTTGCGCCTGATTCAAAGAGTTGGTGGTAAAACTTGAAAAAAGACAACATAACATTCATTAAAATGTCCCACTTTCATCACCTATGGGTGTTATTGCTTTGTCTTGTCATTGGTGTTTGCTTGGTAAACACACCAGTATTTACCTGGCCGTAGCTAGTTAAACACGGATGCGCCATATCGGCGAAGGACTAAAAGGAGGCACACAAATCATAAGAGCTGCCATTACTAACACAGCACTCCTTCCAAATGAACCACTTCCATGTCTACTGCTTCCTGAGGTGTGATTACAGTATTTTGACAATCTTGAACAAATTCGTACCTAAGCACACAGAAACTTCCTTGTTTCTTTACCTGCATACCCGCACCCAGTATGATCAGAACAGGACACTGAGCACAATGCACACAGCAGCTGCCTTACAACGCCACCACAAATGCTCACAACACAGTTTAAGATACCACTAAATGGCCGCAAAAACTATTTTGCTGTTAGGGGAAAGGAGGCTGAGAAAGTCTGTCCCTAATTAGTTTCATCAAGCAAGGCTCTAAGGTTTCTATGTATTTATTCTTTTATTTACGAATGTATTCATGTCGGGTTTTCCATCACAATATTTTCTAACTGTTATGAACCCTGTCATAGTTCTTTTTTCTGCCCATCACGGACAGAAAAAAAACAAATATTGACCCTACACAGCTTTCCTCCATGGTGTGGGGTCATTACTTTTTTGTTGTTGAGAAACAAATTCTGGCTTTTGAAAAACAAAAATGTTTAAAAGTTTTTATGATCAGCACTGAAAAACGATGGCAGCCATCGCCTGAAGTTTTTAACCTTGAAGGGTGCCACTGTATGGCTGTTCCTTTCAAAGTACAGAAATGACAACTTGGCCAGTGGCCATCTCTAAATTTGACAGATGGATATATAGTTGGAATCTAATGTCCTTCACCATCCCGACCTATGTTCCTCCGTCCATTAAACTTAAGATCAGGGTATTAATTTGAATTTGATCATTAAAGCTTTGCTTTCAATTTAGACAGTTGGTAAACATTTCACAAGTTTTGGGGTATTTATCCCCTAGATAGCACCACATGGAGAATATTTCACTTTATCATTTGGAATAATAAATATACTTGTGGAGTAGTGGTCCGCCACAGGATGGCACTTGGTGAGTGACCGATGCAGGGCATGCCAGGCCCTCTGGCCATCCGCTGCTGTGCACAGCATGGAGTTGGGTGGGCAGTGGCCACGGGCGTCTGCGCGCAGGTCAAGGGCACAGGTCAGACCCTGAGGCAGGTCACACACTATGTATGTCTGAAGGCTGTGCATGGTGCGGGGTTTGATGCCTGCAGGGGTTGAGCACAGGGCCTGGCCATAGACAAGGCCATGTTAATGTTAATGTTAAATGCTCTTTTAGAGCGCTTGCATGCCCAAATTGGCATCTTGGTGCCAGCTGAGTGAACAGATGCAGGAATAAGTCAAAGTGGTAGGTTAGCATGTAGAGAAAAGCCATGTTTTTAACGCCTTCCTAAAAGCCAAAAGATTAGGCAGGGCTTTTCTATGTAAACAAGGGCATTCCATGCTTTAGATGCCCTAAGCACAGCGGTATTACCTCCCCAATTCACATATCTGAATCTGGGTGTTACCAGCAATTTGGCTGAGGCAGAGTGGAAACACCGACTTGGTGAGTACCAAGTAAAACTCCTCCTTAGGAGGTCGGGGGCAGGGCCTGTCCCGTGCAGTGCCTTAAACATGATGCACAAAGCCTTGAAGGTCACCCTCTGTCTGACGAGGAGCCAATGGAGTTTAGTAATATTTTCGAAATGGACTGATATATGGGAATTTTGCACAGCACCTGGTGCAGCAGCGTTGTGTAAGGTTTGCCACTTATTGGGAGCCTGCTGATGAGCATTGAGAAATACAGTGACAACTATTTTCTGAAGATAGGCAGGTATAAAAGGAAGGATTTTCTTAATCATTTTTAGAAAGAAGAAAGCAGCTGATGTCACATCATTGGCCTGGTTAATGTAAAAAGTGTGTTGTTTATTAGAACTCCCAAATTCTGGACACATATAACAGGTGAAGGAAGTGAGACAAGCTCGGATGGCCACCAATTGAAGGTCCAGAAGGAGGGCTGGGCTCCAAACATCAGCACCTTAGTCTTCATGGTGTTCAATTTAAGACAGTTCAATGCCATCCAGTCGCCCACCACTTTCATACAATCACAAAATCTCGCCACCACTACCCTATCCTCAATTGGTGTGTCATTGGTATATAATGTCGGCGCAAACCCAAATGATCCCATTAGTTCAGCAAGGAGAGTGACAATGATGTTACATAAAAGAGGACTGAATGAAGACCCTTGGGGCACATCTCAGGAAGAGAAAATAATGGTGAAGGGAACCTACCTAATCTGACCGATTGCTCCAGACCTGAGAGGAATGAGTTTGATAGCTCCCAAGCAGTTCCAGCCACATCAATCCTGTTCAACCACTCCATCAGCAGCCCATGATTCACAGTATCAAATGCTGCTGACAAATCAAGGAGGATCAGTGCAGCCTGATCACCCTGATCAAGATTCAACCTGGTCTCCTCCATAGCCTTAATAAGGGAGGACTCTATACTGTGACCAGCACGGAAGCCGAATTGTGTAGCATCCAGGAGGTTTTTGGTGTTAATATAATCCCCAGTTGTGAGTTCAGCACCTATTCACAAATCTTGGCCAGCAAGGGAAAACAAGAGATGAGTCAATAGCTGAAATTTGAGCCAAGAAATGTTTTTTAGTGAGAGGAAAAACCATGGCTTTCTCCCAAGCAGAAGGAAAAGAACCCGAAAGGCACAAAAACTGAAAGATATAAGCCAGCTTGGTCCTAATAGCTTCTGCTGCTAAGCCGGCAACATAGGGGGGACATGGATCATCTGGTGATCCCGATTTGGAGGCCTTAAGCAAATTGATTACTTTGTTGGTGTCAAGCGGGGAGTAGAAGCTAAGTGTGGTGCCAGAGTAATTTGGCACAGGAAGAAATATGTCTGCCCCAGGGACACAGGAAAGGGAGGAAAGGTTATTGAAAACATCCTCTACCTTAAGGTGGAAAGCATTAGCCACTGATCTGCAGATGGATTGGCTATGCTCTTTAGGCACAGTAGCAGAAGTAAGTTTTTTTGACTATGGACGCGCACAAAGCACCTTCAGGCAACCCGCATAAAAGCGCCAGCAAAACCTCGCGGCGCGGGACGCGCACATAGCACCTTCAGGCACCAGCACTTTCCCTGGACTCTGTATACCAGGAGGCATAGCTCCCAGGAGGGAGGCGGCAACAACCAGCAACGCGCATAAAAGCGCCAGCAAAACCTCGCGGCGCGGGACGCACACAAAGCACCTTCAGGCACCAGCACTTTCCCTGGACTCTGTATACCAGGAGGCATAGCTCCCAGGAGGGAGGCGGCAACAACCAGCAACGCGCATAAAAGCGCCAGCAACACCTCGCGGTGCGGGACGCGCACAAAGCACCTTCAGGCACCAGCGCTTTCCCTGGACTCTGTATACCAGGAGGCATAGCTCCCAGGAGGGAGGCGGCAACAACCAGCAACGCGCATAAAAGTGCCAGCAAAACCTGGCAGGCGCGGGACGCGCACAAAGCACCTTCAGGCACCAGCACTTTCCCTGGACTCTGTATACCAGGAGGCATAGCTCCCAGGAGGGAGGCGGCAACAACCAGCAACGCGCATAAAAGCGCCAGCAAAACCTTGCGGCGCGGGACGCGCGCGAGCCGCGCCCGGGCAAAGCCCGGGCCAAGGGCGGGCCCGTGCTTGCCCGTCATCGCCAGTCGGAGCCAGGGCAGGGCCGCCCCTCTAACTTGTGGGTTTCCGGACTCCCGGATTCCTGTCTCTACATTTGGACTGTTGATTAAGGTACTGTGACCATTTCCGTTGCTTCTCACTGTGGGAGCGTACTCCACTTTCCTGCACCCCATTTTGGATTGTTGACATTTTTCGGGCAAGTTGGGACTATTGGGCATTTAGCACAACTAGCATCTTTGGTGCTAACGCCTCTGGACATTCCCCTCCCTGGGCGCTTGCGTGAATATTTGTATATTTGTTTTCCCAAAACTGCCTCTAAACACTAATGACTTTTAAGTAAATCAAGCCGATTGAAAGAGTATTTAGGGGTATATTTGTGGTGCTCCACTTTTGTTCATACCTGGAGTGTGTCAATATTAATACCAAGGGCACAAAATCTGCTAATCGCGCTCTGTAGTCCTGTTTGAGTGTTAAATCTGTCTATTCCCGAGAGATCACAGGCGCCCTAAAAGTTTACAATAGGGAAAAGAAAACAGACAGCGAATCATTCGCCTAAAGTACCAAGCAAACATAGGAAGGTCAAAATGACCCTATTAAATTATCTAACAGGGGCTGTCGGGGATATCGAAAGACAGATCAACTCAGTGGAAGAGACACTGCAGATCCCCTATCAGTTCAATTAAAGAAAACGGAGAGTAACAGATCAAGGGACAAAGGGGCGGGAACGAGGGATCTCCCTGGTACCTCTAATCAAGCCCAACAGCTCAATGGGTGTATTCTGGAGAACAACGATGCTGTCCTTGTAGGAATAGCAGCTTGTGATCCCCTCTCCTTACCAAACAAAGAAGGCACTGTACCAACTCTAAAGCTAGCAAATAATACCCCTGATGAGGAAGTGGTTGTAATCCATCTAACCCCCACCCCTAGACAAATTACGATTCACCCAAAAAAGTGCAAGGGGAAATTGAAAAACACAAAACATAGTGCACAACAGAGTATGAGCACCCCAAAGGGGAAAAAACCATGCATTGATTCCTTATGTGAATCAGCTAAATTATACAAAATCATTAAAGAATTAAAGGAGTTTGTCACGCAATCAATGAACACTTTCTCTACTAGGCTAGAAAACATGGAAAAAGGTATGGAAAAAATGCTAGCGGCCCAGACTAACGACGCTCAAGGGATAGGCGTGGTGACTCAGAGGCCAGTGGGCGATAGCGGACAAGCAGAGAGGGCGGTCTTAAGTGGAGCTGCCCTGCAGCCCGATAGGGGCGCTTTAGCAACCAAGGGGCATGACGGTCGCCCAGACTCGCTTAAACACGGGCCCATGGCTACTACTAGTAGTCCCCCAGTAGTCGGTAAGCCTTCTAGATATAATGAGATGGGTATTGCAGGCTATAAATCCCTTGATAAATGTAAAGGGGGAGAAGACATTAACAAGATGGCGGACAGTAGAGCCCAAATAATTAACCTCCCTCCGGCTGCTACCCCATATACAATCATCTTAGTCAACGTACCTAAACTGGATCCAGCAACAACTGAAACCTGGCCAGCCCTAAGAAATAAAACCGTAAACTGGTTGGGAAATAGGACTGGCCTAACAAACGCACTTTTTAGGGATTTTAAGATGGTGAGGAGAGTTGACTGGGTTGGAACTAGCAGAAAACTTTATAAAGGAGACTATAGTGTTATCGTTAGGTTCACCAGCTCTTGTTAGTGAAATCTTGTCAAGAATTTACCATTCGAACCTTTCCAACACCAGTATTCAAGTACGCCCGCTGGACTTTTTTTACCGCCTGCCATCTAAATATCCAGCGGAAAATCAAGGTCAGTACCGTGGGAATAAGGAGGGTTCCCATTACAATTTAGTAGTGTCAAAGAGATTCGGCCCCCTATCTGCTTTAGACGAGAACGAATGACCATTATTTAACACCTCACCACCCCAGAGGGCACCCTCCCCTCCCACTAGCATAATACGGGGCGCATCAATTTTGCAGGACCAAATCGTGGTAGAACAAGTGGATGAGGAAGATGGTACCGAATCTAGGATAAACATTACTTTGGGGATCACTGTGGATCCAATAGACCACCAGGCAGGGACTTGTAGCGTCTGTTTTTGGAATGTGGCAGGCCTAAAGCATAAAGTGAACGACCCGGCCTGGTTGGATTTTGTTAGTAATTTTGATGTTTTATGTTTACAAGAGACTTGGGTTATCGACAGAGTCCACATCAATGGTTTCAAAACATATCACACACCTGCTATTAGATCAACTTTTGGAAGACCGAAAGGGGGATTATGTGTATATGTATCGAACATGTTGGGGGCATGTAATCTAGAGATGGTGCGTGCAGAAACTTTCTACCAAATTGTCTTAATACATATGGATTTGTCTACTGTCCTGGTTTTAATCAACTTTAATAATGTAGAAAAGGATCAATTGGGGACTGTATTAGAAAAGCTTAGCAGGGATATTAACAATCTAAAACTAAGAGGTGATATAACCTTAATCCCCATTTGGGGTGGTGATTTTAATACCAGCATGTGCCCACTTGCGGACTTGGGAAAATGTGGACTAACCCTGAATAAGAATGATCCTCTGGCCCACTTCCATCATACAACAAAAGGCGAGCTCCTAAATGAGCTCATGTTTAAAAATGACTTTGGCTTTGCTAATTGCCTATGTACGCCCAAGGTGGATTTCGGCCATACCTTTATAGGCAGAGGTGCCAAATCAATTATTGATTTCATCCTCATCCCAAATCATCACGCTAGCTACGTGAAAGGTTATAAAATCCATCATAACATAATGAGCGATCACCTGGCAATTAGTGTGAACATAGCTGCCTCTAACTGTGTACCTCGGAAACCATGTAATAGATCTGCATGGGTGCAGAATATAGAGTTGGGTAGGAAAAACGGCTATGCAATTCGATGGGACAGCCGGGACCCCACTGAGCTAAATAATGAAATAGTCTCCAAGGCAATAGATCCCATTTTAACATGCTTAAGTGATAAACCATCGCATGACGATGTATTAAAAGCTTTTGACTGTATCACTGAAGTAGTGAAAAGTACGCTGTCCAGGGAAGGTAAAGGTATTGGTAATCCCAGGAAGGGATGGTTCGACCAAAATTGCACCAGATGCTACTCAAACTTGAAGAGAGCTTTGCACAGCTCTAAAAGAGATAGCAGCGAGATCAGGGCTTGCAGAAAATTGTACAATGCTGCAAGAAAATCTAGGGTGACCGAGCTGAAAGATAATGTATGGAAAAATCTTTGCGAGGCAGCCGAGAGCAAAGACAGCTCGAAATTTTGGTTGGCTGTGAATGCTCCATTTTTAAATAATAACCTGGATGCACATTCCATCGAAGTAGCAATCGATGAGAGAACCTGGATAGACTTTTTTACTAATGTGTACTCATTACAGGGCGATGTGGAAACCAATGATGAGGAACAAGATATTGCTAGTGGAAAACAGAAATTTAGGCCAATCCATCTCCTTATTTCACTCCAAGATGTGAATGCGGCAGTGAAGGCTAGTAGTGGAGGTAAGGCCGCTGGCCCGGATGGGATACCTATAGACCTCTATAAGTCAAACCTGGAGGTCTGGGGCCCCATCCTGACAAGGGTCCTACAAGCTTATTGTAAAAAGGGTTTTATAGACACCTGGTCAGAATCGATTATAGTTCCCATTTTTAAAAAGGGCGAGCGAGGGAACCCCGCCTGTTACCGCCCAATATCCTTGCTGGATTCCCTAATGAAGATTGCTGGTAGAGTTGTCCTAGATCACTTACAAGCATGGACAGAAGAAAATGATATTTTAAGCGATGTACAATATGGCTTTAGAGCTGGGCTAGGCACCAATGAGCAGATCCTGAATCTTAGTATATTAATCGGTAAATATACACAGGCAAAGCTAGGGAAACTCTACCTGGCTTTTGTCGATCTCTCAGCCGCCTTCGACTGTGTAATACATAACAAGTCCTCAACGAATTAAAAGTCGACCCTGTCTTATTACTTTTTTTGAGACAGCTGTATTCAGGCGCAAGGGCAAATGTTCGTTACGGACTGAAGGGAGAGTGCATGGCACCATTCAGGGTGGAGAGGGGCGTTAGGCAAGGTTGCGTCTTGGCACCACTCCTGTTCTCACTTTATACCAACGCACTGGAGCAGGAGTTGGTGTCACACACTAGGGATCCCCCGACAGTTAACGCACGCCCGATAGCCTCCCTCCTTTACGCCGATGATGCAGTGCTTATGTCTCGCACACAGGTTGGCTTACAGAGGGCGCTTTCCTTTTACACGTCTTTTATGGACAGGCTTGGCCTAAAGCTGAATGCAAAGAAAAGCTTTGTCATGACTTGTGGGGGGATGAAAAGTAAAGCTAGAAGTTACCAGGCGGGTGGAAATCGGGTGGAAACCACCAACCTGTTCAGCTACCTGGGCGTCCTTTTTAATAGAACAGGCTCATGGACTGCAGCAGTTAAGGCTAGGAGCCTACTTTTTATGAAGTCTATTGCGCTCTAAAAAACTTTTCAAGAAAACTGGGGAAACGCCCGCCCGTAATGTTGCTAAAAATTTACCAAGCAAAATGCATAAGCATAGCAATCTACGGGGCGGCGATATGGGATTTCCAGGATTGTACGTCGATACAATGTATTGAAAATGGGTTTCTTAGGTATATCCTGGGAGTTCCAGCTAGCACCTCAGTTTTTAATTGCATAGTGAATTAGGAGTCGTTTACATTTCCGACCTAATTAAAATTCAACCAATTCTGCTATGGTATCTTAACAGGGAAGTATTAACTGATGCCATGAGATTGGTTAATGTGGCTAAAATACCCTGGCTCAGTTATGTTAAATAGTTCATGCAGGATATCGGACGCCCAGATTTTTACTTCTCACCTGATAATATGAACTTTATTAACCGAAAGGATTTTGAAAAAACCTGCATGACTCACTTAGAAGAAATCAGGCTAGCCCTGGAACTGAACAAAATTACGGTGATCCACCATCAAATCATTACTGTAACAAGTGAGATTCAACCATATTTAACATGCGTGGCAGGAGGATATGATAGATACCTGTTATCCAGATTCAGATTTGGGTCTTTCCATCGCCTCATTACTCACCCTAACATCAATGACTGGTCGAGGGATCTTTGCTGCTGCCCATGTGATAACATTTCACCGCAAACGACATTACACGTAATTTTGTTTTGTAAATATTATGTTAATGAAATACGCAGATGGTTGATCCCTTTCCTAAAACAAGGTGGATGGAGGCAATGCCGCCCAGCCCTCGTGTACTTACAGAAGTTGGAAAATTGTTACTGTACTGGCTCAGTGATGGGCTTTTTAAAGGGTGTGCTACGAGTCAGGAAATGTCTAAACAATTAAACTGTTAAATCCGTTACAGGTTTGATCTAGTCAGGGTGATACCATTGCCTAAGAAATTTTACATGGTTTACATGAACTCATCTTTATTATCTTGAATACATTTCCATTTGATGCGTAATGACGCTTTTTATATGTAACCTATGTCTTGAGTTTTAATTGTTGTTTTTATCAATATGTCTGCTTTTATGATTTTAATTTCTAAAATTGAATAAAGCCTGGTTTTGATTTGATTTGATTTGACTATAAAAAACAATTGCTTAGATGAATTAGCTGCAGACTCTGTCTTTCTGGAAAAGTATAAATATTTTGCCTTACGGATCAAAGCCTTATAACTAGAAAGGACGCTCTTATATTTGTCCTTTTCGCTGCTATAGTAATTTACTCGCCAACATCTTTCCTGCCTTCTACACCTGTTTCAAGATCCTTTACTACTAAGAAAACTAAGGGGCAGTTGTGCGATGCCTCTTGAACCTCTCCTTTTTCACAGGGTTAAGGTGAGGGAGGTGGCATCTAGCAATTGTGTATAATTCTCAATTGCTGAATCAGCATTGCAAGATGAGCCAGGTAAAGTTTCAGTGAGAAATTGAGAGAGCTCATGGAAAACGCAGGGTAAAAGAAGATGGCGGATTGACACCGCCACCGAGAGCTGCATCCTGAGTAATCACCGCTCTGCTCTCCCGCGGCACCACAGAGCGTGCCAGCACGGCGTCACAGTTTTACCTACTTACAGCTCCCTCCTCCGTGAAAGCTACTGCTGAAAGCAGAACCTGCCGAGACGGGCTGGGTAGGGCTCCGGTTCTGTTCTGGTCGGTGTTGGTCCTACTGCGAAGGGAGGCTGGGACGGTGGGCTGGGAGCCTGCTGGGAGCCTGCCGATACCACTGCTGCATGCACTATTCAGCCGGAAGAACTGGGTGTGGGCAGCTGGGATACCTGCCTCCTCTGCTGATACTGCACGATTCCACCAACACGAGGAACATCTCTGAAGGAGGCTGCTTGTTCGATTGAACACTGGAGCTAAGAGGAACGCGGTAGGCTGATGCTTTAGCTGGTATTACACACTTAGCCTGCATCGGTTACACCAAGCTTATTAGACGCTATCACACGCTACTGCTGACTACTGGGAGCCTTGCTTATACCCTCCTTGCTTTTTGCTACATTGTGTCAAAGAATTGTTTTGGCTGCTCACAGTGGATTAATTTGTTTAAGCAAGGAGAGGCTTGGTTAAACTGACCTGCATCTCCTTGATGCTGTTTAGGATCGCTGGGAAATCGAGATTTTGCCACTTTGTTTGTCCCTCCCCTCTTCTAGGGTCTCCTTTTGTGTCTTACTTCCCCAGTTCCTGCACTCTATTGTCTGGAATGGCACCACCTAAAACGGCAAGTCAGAAAGGGAGCAGAGCTCCCACCCGCTCCGTCACAGCTGCCTCTGAGCAAACTGCATCGAGTAAGGAGGAACCACAGCTACAGTCATCAAAAGGCACTGCGAATCGCTCTACTTCCAAGGTTGGGCGTCCTATTCTTAAAATGTTGCAGTCGGACATGGTGAGAGAGCTTATTCACCCTGGGGAACCATAAATTTACCCCTGGAGGGGGATATGGTGGAAGCACTACTGGAGGTTGTCTAAAGTGGCGCAAAGCAGTTGGTCGCTCGCTCTTCGGCCCACTCTTCTGTGCTCCGCACAGAATACCTTCTGGCGCAGGACTCTCTACTTCATTGCTCACTTGTGGAACCGCTGATGGATGAGGTCTTGACTGAACTGCTTATCCCTGGAAACTCCACCTAAACAAGGTGACAACGCTACAATAGAGGACACGCAAATAAGAGATCCGCTACCAGCTCCCCCTCAACAAGCGACTTCAGAACAATCCTCTATTGGAGACAGCGTAGATTATGTTTCTTTACCTGTCAAACAAAATACAGAAGAGAGCCGGCAAATAGGCAAAACTCTCTTAGGACCTGATGTTGATGCACAGCTTGATGATTCTCAGGATTTCTCAACTGTTAGGTACGAGCAAGTTACCTTTTCTCCTACTTCCTCAGCTACTAAAGGGGCTCAGATACCTTGCAGAGAAAGTACTCTTCAAAATTATGATTTACCGGCAGACACTTCTGGCAATGGGATGCCCAGCGACATGCAGATAATAGATCAATCAGTCTGCTTATCTAGTGGAAAGAAGAAGAAGAAAAGACGTAACTCTAATATTAAAGATACCAGAATTCATAAAAAAAAGAGTGATAAAGAAAGCGAAGGGCTCAGCACCAAATCTGTTTCCACTAAACTGGCCATTACTAATAGCCCGCTTTGCAAATGGGTTACTGCAAAGGGTGGTATGAAAACTTTGATATCAAGACTCTCTGGCTCTAGCCTTGGCTCAGACTCTGGGCTATCTAGCGGGCATACTTCGGGTCTAGGGCTTGCTTCTGGCCCTGTCCTGCTACATCAAGACTTAACCTTGCCACAGGATTCAATTTTAACATCTGATAATGTTTCAAGCCATTCAGTAAGCTCTCCTCCCTCTTCTCCTTCGACATCTCTAGTCTCTACTCAGCCTCAACTGAATGCTCCACCTGCTGACTTACCGGATTCTTCTGCTGCTGCTATTGTAGAGGTGCTACAAGCTCAGAGGGATGAAGCCCAGGCATACTATACGTAGGCCAAAGCAGATACTTCAGCAATTAAGCAGGCCCTCGCGGAGGTAAACGGCAAAGTCGCTGCATTAACTGCAGATATTATGGAGTTGCAACAACGAGTATCAGATACCGAGGACCATATGACAAGGGCAATTAAGACCTCTGGCGCACATGAAAATTAGTCGAGGATTTAGAGAACAGGAAACGACGCAATAACATCCGCCTGTTTGGTGTGCTTGAAAATGAGGAAGGTTCTGTCGCGAGAGCACTTATAGTAAAACTACTCAAGAGTGCATTTCAAGATCTAGACGACTGGGCCGAGGACTGTCAGATACAACAGGCGCATAGATTGTCTTCTGCTGTTAACAACTCAGCAGATCGCTGCTTCCCTCTGCCTTTTCTCATCTTTTTCGGAAACTATCTTTTGCGACAAGCTGTCTCCAATAAAGCCCACCCCACTGCTCCTATTACGGTGGGATCTTACTCTATCTTCTGCAGATCGGATCTGTGCAAGCACACGATGGACAGATGATGGAAACTGCGGGGCTGATTCACAGAACTAATCTGAGACAAAATCCTAAACTTACTACTTTTGGTTTTCACAGAAAGCATTTAGTAGTAGTAAAGTTAGGATTTTGTCTTAAGTTTGACTTAAGACAGACTTAAGACAGACTTAAGACAAACTTAAGACAAACTTAGGACAGACTTAAGACAGACTTAAGACAAACTTAAGACAGACTTAAGACAGACTTAAGACAAAATCCTAACATTACTACTACTAAATGCCTTCTGTGATTACCAAAGGTAGTACGTTTAGGATTTTGTCTCAGATCACTTCTCAGATCTCATGCTATTGCTGTAGAAGATAATGAACTGAGCCAATTCCAGATCTACTTGGATCTGGTCTCAGCTCGAGCTTGAGTTGGCCGCTCTTTAAGGGAGAAAATTGCTGCGAACAACAATAAACTATAATCCTCACAATATGAATACGGTGAACAGGTGGGAAAGATATTAGCTTATCAACTGGCCAATAAAAAAGCTAAAAACTCAATTAAGGCAATTAAAGGGACTGATAACATGCTTGTCACAGGGACTAACTCGCTCCTTAAACAGTTTACAAGATACTACGAAACATTATACGCAGAATCTGATTTGATAAATACAGAGGAAATTTCTAAGTATTTAGGAAAGCAGCTCTTCCCTCCTTATAGGAGGAGGCTGCTTTGCAACTAACTTCTGACGTCTCTCAGGAGGAAAACCCCTGATGAATGCGGTTCATACCGGCCTATTTCACTCATAAACGTGGATGCCAAACTCTACTCTAAAGTGTTTGCTAATCGTCTGGCACCCTTGATGCCGGGTCTGGTCTCAGGACAGCAACATGGCTTTATAGGTGGCCGAGGAACTACAGTACATACCAACACTGCACTCACAGCCTTGACAATGCTAAGCACACTGGGAGCAACCTGGGCATGATACTTTTAGACGCAAAAAAGGCTTTTGACCGCGTAGCCTGGGCTTGCTTATGGTCTACTCTTACTGCCCTTGGGATAACTGGATGATTCCAGATGTGGGTCCGAGCCTTATATTGTACACCGCAGACTAAACTGAGCTACTCAGGCACTCAATCCATGCCCTTCCGTTTATATGGAGGGAGACAGCAGGGTTGTCCCCTGTCCCTACTTCTGTTTGCTCTTTACATTGAGCCTCTAATACGAATTTTGATGATCAATGACAGAATTATACCATTATGCTCTGGAACATCAGTACTTAAGGTCACAGCTAATGCTGAGTGCATCACAATTTTCACAGCGGATCCAGCAGCCTCTCTAGAAATTATTAAAGAAGATGCACACATTGTTGGCTCATTCTCAGGTTATAAACTAAATACTAGTCAGATGTGAGTGATTGCTAACTTTAAACCTGTTAGACCCATAGCAGGCCTATGTCAAGTAGCAACCTATCTCGGTGTGAGTATGAAACATACTTAAATTGAATTATGAATCAATGTTACAGGAAACTATCAAAAAGCTAAAGTGATGGCATAATGTTCCCATTAGCATTATTGGTAGATGCATTATAATAAAGATTTAAGATTCTACCTAAATTTTTATACTTATTCCGAGCTATTCCTTTAAAAGTCCCCAATTTTTTTTTTTTTAAACTCGACGGTGTAATAAGTAGTTTTATATGGGGCTATAAATGGGCTCGACGAGCGATAAAATTTATAAAACATCCTTACACTCAAGGTGGGCTCCAACTACTTTTATTTACAAAAAGACCATGGACGCGCCATGAGAAAGAAGCCCAAAAATAAAGTCCGGACTTTAAGCTTTATTTTTGGGCTTCTTTCTCAGGGCGCTTCCATGGTCTTTTTGTAAATAAAGACCAAGACTTTTACGATCAGTTTTTTACTGGGTCAAGAGAATGCTAGATTTTTATATCTCAAACTAGACCCGAATTACTGTAAACGTGTTCGTTTTAAGACCATCAGAGGCACAGTTACTATTTGGCGAGGCATTGTTCATGGCTATTCGCGCCCAACCTTTCACAATAGGTTCCCTTTTTGGGACAATCCATTTCTACCCGAGGTCTTTAAGGATAAATTGGCAAAAAGCTGGGCTACATACGGGGTGGAAAGACTTGGTCATGTATATGACACTACTGGCTTCAAGACCTTTCAAAGTCTTCAAAATATATTTTCACTTCCTCAACATTTTTACTATAAGTATCTACAGATCCGAGATTATTTTCTGAGGGCGCAAGGGTTAGTATCAATTTTTTCACATGAGATCTTGACATTTATTCATGAAGTACTCCCTAAGCATTTAATATGTATTGCTACCAACATTTTACACAGCGTAGAACAGATCCATGTGTACAGCTTGTGCTGAAGTGGAGCCACGCTTTGGGGTCAGATATCTCCGCTGAAGTGATCAAGAATGCATTCACTACATTGAAACAGGCAGTAGTGTCAACCAATCAAAAGCTTCAACACTTCAAGACGTTATGTATGTTATATTATACTCCCAAGAAGATAGCAAGTTGGCGGGGGAAAGGAGACGACCAAGCCCTGGATGAGAAAACAAAATATCCCAAATGTGGAGCCCCTGCAGCTGACATCACACACATGTTTGCTACATGCCCGTATATTGGGTGATTCTGGGAGGATATTAGCCATGTTTGCGGAGATAGACTGGGATTACAACTAAGATTTACTATGCAGCAAATAATGATGGGTTTTAAGAACGACCCCAGCCCCTCATGTCGTGCATTCTTGGCTTTCTTATTAGTTACTGCAAGGCTCACAATTGCCAGGGCCTGGATCTCCCCTAAACCTAGTAGCTCGGTAGAATGGTATACCATGTTGGTTGACATTTGTGAAAGGGAAAAAGCTGTGGCAAACACTAGAGGTATTCGCGCTACCTGGAAATTTCAAACTATCTGCAATAGGGTACTTAAGGATTGACAATTTAAATATGATTCATTGTCATATATGTTTTTGATGTATTAATTTTGGTTAATGGATACTATGTGATTTGATTGCCACCCTGCTTTGTTTGCTTTCTGTCTTTTCCTTATATCTGTATATACTACAACGATGTCCCTTTGCATTAATAATAAAAATATTTTTTTTTTAAATTGAGAGAGCGCATCCTGATTAACCGTGAAAACGGGAAATAGGTCTGAAAGATGGTTTATAAAGGAGCTTAGTACAAAAGTATGAGTTTAAACATGCTTTGAAGGGAGTGTATAGGCCAATGTTCAGAATGAATTTTTTTACATATTATTTTAGGGTGTGTTAGGTGCCAATGAATGTCTACTTTCTTCTGTTTTTGCGACATGTCCCTGGGGATTGCAAAGTTGTCGCGAATATCCCAAAATACTAAAGGAAAAAAAAAACTTTGGAAAAACACTTAACAATATTTTGGGTACTAGGGTGGCTCTGATAAGAGCCATTGTGTTGGTTGTGTGTATATGGCTGCTACACAGAAGACCGGATGCAGAGTTTCAGGGTACTTAGAAACACCCTGTTGCCTTCATCTGTAACGTGCACTCCATCATTTCTATAAACTTCATGCATGTCAAAACACTGATTGCTGTTATAGATAAAGCCCATACGATGGTCTCTGAGGAATGCAGAAACTGTTTTATTAACATGTTTCCTGGCTTTGTCAATCTGTAGACACAATTGATTCACCCACTTCCATTTCTGTCTTCGGCATATATTAGAGTACACCACGACAGTGTGAGGGAAAAGCGGCATCAGTTCTGTAAAACTTTCTTTCATTAGGATTTCCAGCCCTACCCCAGTCAATGTGCCTCGGTCATTGCCACCACAGTGCACAATAATGAGGTCAGGAGTTTGGGAATCCACAATGGATTTAACTAAAGCCAGCAACTGATGAAACTTTAACCCTCTCTGGGCACACCAAGTAACCTGCACATTTGGTAAACCCAAGTCCCTGTCAATACCTCTATTTTTTGCAGCCTCTTTTGTCCAATAGATATAGCTGTGGCCCACAATCCATGCTCTAAGCATTTTAAAGTGAAGGAACCATATTAGTCAGCAAATGGCTGGAGCTGAATGAGGTCGTTTTCCAAAGGAAAAGCACTTAAAATGGAGGTGTTTAAAAAAAGACATATGTCATTGGATGCTGTTAGCATGAAAGTGAATAAAATTAGGTAGTGTGTTGAATGCCTTAGGAAGAAGTCTTATTATTGGCTGTTGTTTAAGAGAAGAAATGTAATACGGACATGGATATGCTTTTGAATGTGTGGAGTAAAGCACAACTGCTGTATCTTAACTTTTGTTTGAGATATGCTGAATATATGTTTTAGAAGCAGAAGACGTATTTGAGAAATGATGTTGGTATGCAATTTGCAAAATGTTTTGTTCTTTGAAAAATGTGAATATGTTGTTTTCTATTTTAGAAACTTACTGATGCATGTGCACGCTCAGTAACGCAGCACTGTATATTTGAAGAGGGCCATGTATGCAATTATATATCAAGTGTGATAGCTAGATTTCACTCACACATAGCTCAGAAGAAAAGCATGTATAGAGTAAAACAGGTAGCTGGATGCTGACAGGAGATAACCAATGATTTAGAGATATAGTAACAACTGTTATTTTTCCAACAGCAATGCATGTACTTTCTCAGTCAGTCAGGCAATATAAGGCACTCATGGAATCACCCAGTCACTACGCAGTCATCAAATCAGTGATTCAGTATCCATGGAGTTATTCAATTATCCAAAAACCATACATGTACTCTTGCAATCAGGCAGGCAGAAACGATGTAGTCATTGAAGTATCCATGCATGACATATACATTCATTTAATCACCTAGGTACTATCTAATGAGTTATGCAATTAACAAGGCTGTAACTATGCAATCATTATAACATTTGTGCAGAACATATGTGGCCATCTAAACACCCACGTGGTTATTGAAATGCTGAGGCACACGCATGCACTGATGAAACACTCAGGTTCTACTCATTTACAGCATGAGTGCACGCATATGTCTCAGTATTTTAATGCGTGCATGGGTTAGAAGTGGGTGTTTAGATGGCTGCATAGAATCTGTGCAAATGTTTTAATGATTGTATAGTTACAGCCTTGTAAATTTAGTGTTACATTTAAAAAGGTGTAAAAGAAGGAGAGATGCAGTAAAACAGAAAGAACAAGTTGTGAGAGTAGTTGATAAGGTCTTTGCTTTTAAGAGGATGCTTTTCATTTTGATTCTAAATAGAATGAAAACTCTTGACAAAATAGTGATATGCTTGAGGAGACAAAACCAGAAGAAAATATTAGTAAATAGAAGTAACTGTTGTACAGTTTTTAGTGGACAATGGATACATACTTCTTGTACAGAGACTTTCTTTAATGAAGAAAGCAATATCCAGTATAACAAAATATTTCATGCTAATAATTAAAGAGGACAATCTTAATAGATGAAGAATGATTGACCTATAGCAAAAGAGGTGATGGTATCTAGAAATGTAGAAGAAGGTATTTCAGAAGAGCTATGAGGAAGGCATACTCAGGGTACTGCACACAAATTGAATTGTAGTAGTGTTTCTAGTATTAGACAGGAATCCATTGCTATTTTAAGACGATTCCTATGTATCCAAGGTGAAGTTTAAATCACAAAATAAGTTATCCCGCTCAACAATGCTATCTTTAGGTAGGAGACTGTATTGTGAGAAAACTCCTGCATTATGTTTAGGGGAAATAAATAGAGCACTTTTGTTTGATAGTGTGACAGATGTAGAAAAGGTTTCTGGTGATGTGCAGTTTTGTTTCTTTGGTCCTGAGCAGGATTCTAAAGAAAATGAAGAGGTGTTAAGAGGAGGAGTTGCAGAACAAGACACATATAGCACCGTGGATAGTTTTAAAATAGAGATTACACAATTTAATAGAGTGTTCTGTAAAAAGCAGAGTATGTTTGTATATGTTGTTGATGCACTTACTAGAAGATTTAAACACAGACTGTTGACTCATATTTGAAAAGCGAAAAAGTAAATTATGATAACTGGCAAAAGTTAGCAGTGTATTTATTTGTAGAGAGATGGTTTGACTTGTGTATATGGCAAGTTATATGTAAGTAATGTTGTAATAAATTGAAAGATAAAAAAAATGAACAAAAGATAGATATTAAAGGCCCATTTTGCAGGATAATAAAACGCCTGCTAATGTATAAAAACTGTGAATGTCAAAAATAAAAAAAACATCAACGTTTATTATTCTTTCCAGCATCGCATAGGGCCATTATGAACTACTCCCCAGCGTCAACTACAACGCCACAATCCATGCAGCATAATGCCATCTGGGTAAGCTATGGAGGCAAATCTTGATGTAGAGATTGGACATTTGAATGGACTCTGCTTCGTGGTTGTTGTGCTGCTATTGTAGTCGAGGGTCCTTCAGCTTTGCCTTGCTGCTCACTTGAACTTCTCTTATGAAAGGTGCAAAAAAGATAAAAAGGTGGAAAAAATACCATGTATAATTTTTGGCAGCATTGTGAATACCTATAATACCCTGCTTACCAGCACTTATAACAACACTACAGTACAACATGCAGTACGTGTCCCTTCTTGACAACTCTGGAGCCATATCTGATGCAGTAGTCTGCATCTTAGAGGGAGTTTCTGACCAGGAATTATTGCCGATGCCACTGAAGTAGATGATCCTCCAGCTTCACTCTGCTTTAGATGGTATAACATGGATGTTGTACCACATGAATATTTTCTGTTCGTCCCTCAAGAGAGGGTCTTGTCAGACATTGTGCATTGTACTAGTTTTACAGTAGTTCTTGATTCCCCATAAGTTTGGGTAACAATGGTTAGTTTAAGGTTTGTCTGGAAGTTAGGTTGTGTTCATGTGTTTAGATGTAAGTAATTTTTTGAGACTGTTGTATTTTTTACAAATATGTTAACTAAACAGCTAAACTCAAACTTTGTGTAAAATATGCATATATATATCTGTTTTACATTTTTTCATTTGTATTCCTGACTGCTAATGTCATTGCGACCTCTGGTGTTGCTGTGAAGAAAGAAAATGCATTTTTTATGTAGTTATCTCAACAAATGAATACAAAGGGGAAAGTTATATTAGTAGCTTACTAAATAGCCACACTAAATTTATGTCATATATGTGTTACACTTTGTCAAAAACACCCGGTACTCGCAGTCTGTCCTTGGCAATGGCACTCATAGAATCATGCAGGCACTACCTGTGCATCTCTCTGCAAATGTGCCTCCTGGCATAATACTAGTTGGGGGATGAAGTCCCCTTGGCTATTGAGGGAATTTGGGGGCCAAGTATTCCTCTTGTTACCTAAAGCAAGTTCTACACAGTCAGTTTCCTAAGAGGTGTTCTGAGGCCACATCACCTTTCTGTAAACATGTCTCCTGACTTCTTGGGGAATAAAGTTGTCTTGGATGCTAAAGGACCTTGGGGACCAAGAAGTCCTCCTGGTACTTTCTATAAGTTCTACTCAGCGGGACTATTGAGAGCTGTCCAGAGGCCCTGCCCCCTTTCCACAGCATCGTGCAAAGAACATTGCTACTTAAAAAAACATGGAAATTGACTGAAAAAAAACAAAAGTTACAGGGCTGTTATAGTTAGGAAATAGAATTTAAAAAAACGTAGCTATTCACTGAAATGTGTTAGTATATGTATCAATAAGTGGGTTGGTGTGTATATAACTGGTGAATAATTGGCAGTGTGATTGACTCTATAGGTGAGTGGGTAGGTGTGTGAGTAGTAGGGGTGGGCGGAATTTGCGGAATTAACTTTCGCAAATTATCGCGAAAATGCAGAAAATCTCCGCAAACACGTCGGAAATATCGCGAAGACGCAGAAGTTTTTTTCCGCCTGTTCGCGGTATTTTTTGCGTGATCGCGGGTCGCCAACTTACCCATGCGGTTGCTCACGGGCGCGGCCATCTTGTTTTCACTTGTCCCGCCCTCTCGCGATGTTTACTTCCTGTTCCGGGTCGCGCAATGCATGTTCGCGGTCGATATTTCCTGTTCGCGACCGCTTTTACTTGATCGCGTTGCTTTTTGCTTGCTCGGGGAGAAAATATCGCGCGAACTTGCGCACGTGGTCGCAATGGGCGCGGCCATCTTGTTTTCCACTCTATTGCATGGTTCTGGGGCCTGATTTTCAATCCTCCCTAAATCTTTTCAATCCTTTGTTTATAGCCACTTTTTTTGGATCTTTATTACTTATTATTTCTCTAACTATTTTCCTGCTTCTATATTTTTGGTTTTTGTCTACTTTTTTTTTGTTTTTTAGCTACTTTTTATCTTTGTATTGCCCGCTACTTATTTCCTTTACTCCTTTATTTATTTTACCTTTTCTTTCCCGCCCCGTCCCCAGAACCATGTCCAAGGGCAGGGCTGTTCGCCGGCGCAGCCAGAGCCGCGACCGCCTTCCTTGCGGAAGGCGGCGCCCACAAGGGGTGCAGGCACGGGCCTTATTTGGGGAGGCGGAGTTGGCTGCACTAATTTTCTTTGTGCAGCGCCACCTCCCCTCAACCCTGGCAGCAGGTGGCAGGCCTGGGTCCGGGTACGGCCTCCGGGAGCATCGGCAGCAGTGGGGGAAGGTGCGCCGGGCAGTGTCGCGCATCTCTGGGGTCCGGCGCACCCAGGCACAGCTGACGCACCGGTGGGCCGACATCCTGGACCGTGAGCAGGACCTGCTGGACCTGCTAGGAGTGGAGGTCCCGGGGCTTGGTGAGTACCTATTTAATTATTACAACTTTGTGTCTGTTCTTCTGCTCTATGTTATATATTGCGAATATCTTTTTTTCCTTCCAACCAGCTAGAATGTTGCTGCTTACAATACATTCCAGGTTAATAACGTTTAAAAGTCTTCTGTGATTATGACACAGGTGCTCTTCTGCGCTACTACTAATCTTACTTGTTTGCAGCTTTGCGTTTGCGCTTGCTTAGCGTGATTCTTTTAGAGAAATTAAGTTACGTAATGCTACAGTGACTCACGTCCACTCCTTACTTTGTCCTGTCACTAATAGATAGGGGCGGATTGATACTTAGGTTTAGGTACTTTGTATGAGCTTCTAATTGGTTAGTGGTATGCGTGATGCCCCCCCTCACTCAGTTACGTGACGTGCTGCTAGTACGGCAGTCTTTAGAACCTTTTCTAGTTTGTTCAATGAGTGGAGGTAGGCTTTGCAGTTACTTAGCAGTAGCAGATCAGCATCAATCAAACCAAAATTTGGTGTATACAAAAAATGTAGTCATGTTCATGTGTCCTCCATGATTGGATCATACACATTGTTGAGGAATACAGTAGAAATGCATACTTAATGTACAATTGGCATGCCTGGAATAGGTGGGCTAGGTTGGGTGGTACGTTGTACTAATACTTAGGCTTACTTGTAACTTAGTTTTCTGGAATCAGAATGGAAGAATGGATTACTGTTGATAAATAGTAACTTAAGTAGTCGAACTGCGAATCCTACGATATTACATGTTGACTAGATGAGGTCGGTCAATGTAGTTATTGCAATTGTTGTTTACATAAGTGTTTTTTGACCGTTGTTGAAAAATATTGTATTTGTTTGACACCATCCATCAATGTTTGTCTCTTTCTTAATTCTTATATCTCTCCTGTCCATCAGCACCCAGGGGCAGACCGACAGGGACTGGACAGTCGGCGGGACAGGAACAACACCAGGAGGACACCGCTGAGGGCTCCTCTGCTGGCCCCAGTAAGTCTTCTTGTTTTTAATAATATTTCTTATTCCATAACTTTTACTGCCCCATTTCTCCCGAACTATAGTGTGTTTCCAAATGCTATTTTTTTACCACCAATTATCCTTCGATCTGTACGGTTTCAAAAAGCTTATCCCTGCCTCCGCTATGATGACTGAGTACTACTACATACTATCAGTCTGTCTGTCTGTACTGTAGTAGCTAGTCTTGCCCAGTTGGCCAGTGCCACTCTTTGTGAAAGGTTGTAATATAAAACTCATATTCACCAGTAGCTCGTACAATCCGTTGGGTCGTTGTCTTGTACTACTTTTACTCTTATTGATGTTGAGGCTTTGAAAATTCACAGCAACAACAGCCCTACCAGATTTCTTAATATTTTGATATGATACCCTATAGGACATACCACTGTTGTAGGGATCTTGCACATACATTTGCACCAGAAAATAAGATGTTGGTGATGGTAGGTTGGACCTTCCTTGCACACCTCAATCAGAAATTCCGCACCCACCACAATTCCACTGCTTGACTATAGTACTGTCTTGTCATACCTATTAGGTCTCGGAACCCTCCCCCCAAGATAACCAACAAATAGACAACCCAGAACATAACACACCCAACCTCTGTCGTGGAAGCAATTCACATGCACACCCTTACTTTAATTTGCTCACTCGTGTAAGTTAGTCCACTCCACACCAAATACCACGAAGTCTATGTAAGTTTAAAATGTTTATTTCAATTTGAGAAGGTCTGTACACTGTTTTCTTAGCAGCACCAACCGGCAAATCAATAACATTAAAACAATATACATTGTTACACTTATACAGTTGGGAATTAAATCATGATAACTGAACAGTGGTGGAAGGCAGCACCACCATCCCATAGCAATTTAGTTTATATACATTTATAAATGAAGATGTGAGTGAAGGGACCCCTCACCTCAGAAGAACCTAGTACTGGTAGTTGGTGCATCGTTCAGAAGCTCTGGTTCGTAGAAGGGAATCTTGCGTCTGTAATGCGAAAAAAGAAATGGTGTGCGTTAGTATATTGCAACTTGCAAGCATTTCTCAGCCGTGCCAAAAAGTGTAGCATCTATGGATAAGCAATATGGACTAACAGTAACAGTAGTACACCAGTTCTTCCTAAAAAAGTGGATTGTTATTGTTTGTTGACCGCTTGTACGCAGCGCGTAGACTAGACAGTAGCAGTGTGAGGCAGGTCATGTGGGCTCAAAGGTGTCTTAAGAAGCTGCAAGGTAAAGGTAACGTCACATGTGCATGGCTAGGGCTAATCAAGCAAATGCTACAATGATCATATAACTTAGTGTCTACTCTACTACTACCTGATTTGTACTAGTGATGTATGTTAGTATTAACTCATTTTTCAACCTTGCTACTGATCAATAGGGGGGAGGTGTATATGTCGCCTAATAAATGTGTAATGTTTTCTAGGCGCACTACCGACCACCATTGCTGGGGCCAGCGAAGGCGACGCCGAGGGCGAGGATGCGGCAGTTGCAGATAGCAATGGAGGGGGAGTGGCAGCACCAGTGGCAGGCGGTGGTAAGTTAGATTCATAATCTTTAACTATTGTTGAACTTGACAGCACACTCACTGCAAAGGTGTACTGTATGTATATGTATACTGTACAGTTGTGAATTAGGGCCCCATTAGGATGGTGGGCGTATTGCCCCCGCCGGGCCGGCTGGAATTCACTGCCGTCACCGCAGGGGCAAACCTCCCGCCATCCCTGTAGAAAATATTCAGACATGTCCAGGCGGAAAAGGGTTCAATATGGCGGTGGTGTCTCTCTCACCACACCGGCAGCCATATAATCTGCATTTTGGAATGCCTTTGCGTGGCGGCATTGCCGTCCGCCACGGAAAGGCATGCACACATTGCAGAGTATGCTTGGGGGCCCCCATGGAGGGTACCTACCGATGCTATGGTACCCCCCCGACTTTCAAACAAAACGTGACAGGCTCCGTGCGAGGCCCGTCATGTTGTGCTTGGAAAAGCAGCACAACATTTTAGCATTGCTTTCAGCAAAGCCAACCAGAATTTAAATTTAAAAAAACAGGGTGCGCCCGCCACTGTGCCGGGCGCATCATCCTAATTAATTGTCCCCACGGGACCCCCACCCTTTTTAGCAGTCGGATGGCGGGCGGACAAAGTCCGCCCGCTATCCGATGTCGTAAGTAAGTATGAGTTCTTGGGGACGTTTGAAGAGTGAACTAGAAGACTAGAATTCCCTTTAATTGGTATAGGACTAGGAGCCGGAGTATTGAGTAACCAATGTCCTCATCTATCTGATTTCAACTCCGCTTTGAAAGTTTTATGGAGAAGAGCACCTGGTGCACTGTTCAACTAAAAAGTGTAAGACAGGTGGAAGGAAGAAGGACGGGCGACATTTAAAATGTTATGTACTACTGTGCTTTATTTTATAGTGCTACTCTACCATGCCACTATGTGTATAAATAATTACCTTGTCCTACTGTTTTATTAAGACTATATTTTACAATTGTCTTGTTTTTTTCTTTTTGATACACAGCAACTCCGAAACTCAACCGTAAGGAGTTGGCCGCCAAGGCACGGCGCCGGAAGCTGGAGGCAATCCAGCAGGAATACCGGCGGCTGGTGGTCCTAGCCGAGGAGGAGGAGGAGACTGCTGCAGCTATTGAACCCTCCTCCAGTGCCCCGGGCCCCAGCCACCGCCCTCCAGCGGTACGGCGCCACCGCCTGGCGGCTGCCTGCCGCCACCGTGTCATCTCCGGTGCCCCCCCCACTGTGGCTGCAACTGCCGCGGCCTTAGACGCCGCGTCGCCCATTTAGAGGACCAGATGCGTGTCCTCCTCCAGTCCCGCCCCACCAGTTAGTCCCTGTCACTGCCCCTTTTTTAATTCCTGTTCGTTCTTCACTCGTTTGGGCATTCTCTACTTCTATGGACAGTCGTTGGGGTTAGGGAGGTGGGTGGGTCAGCTTTTGTGGGTTTAGTTTATTTGTTAGGGTCAATTAAATATATTTGTATATGTTACATGCAATGTTGTTAATGTTTTGTAGGTGGGGTAACTGTTTTACATCACACTGTTTCCTTGCTGGTGCATGGCCGCCCATAGCGTGTGTTTGATTTCAATAATTTGCTGACTGTATAAGACACAAACAGATAGATGCGACACACCTCACTCATTGACTGGTCCTACTATGCATTCTTTGGAGTGGTGTTTGAAACTGAAATCATTGACAACATGTCCATTATTAATTCTGCCTCCCCCAAACTTCTCTCTTACTGGTGCTTGATGTTTATGTCCAACTGTGGCACCGCACTGGCTGCATGGTGAAGATGGTTTCCTTTTTCATACATGCCATGATTGGGGTGGTGGTGGTGGTAGTATAGTAGTAGTAGTATACACTGGCAGGGTGGCAGCATTTCCAAAAAAAGAAAAGGAGATAGTCAATCGCCTTTGAGAGACTGTTAGAGGAGTAGTTGAATGAAGTACATCACAGAATTTACCGAGCAACAATTATATGCTCAAATATTTGACAAAAAAACTGAATGCTGGTTATTATGAGGATAGCCTACTAGACAGAGTTACAAACTATAGTTTTGTCGACTTGACTATGCCTACAGTCTAACAGTTAGTGCTATATATGAGGAATGACAACAAACAAATCCAATCAATGCCGGCAATTCATGCTGAGGTATATGTTCCTTTGGTAAATAAAATAACCTCTGAAATATCCTACTCATGGGTGGGCAAGCAGAAGAAGATCATCGCTCTGCATTGAAACTGAAGTAGCATTGCTTTCACCACATCTGCCCCAGCAAGTGTGTGATTAAGTATTGGTGTACATTTAATTTAGTTACACCTCGACAATAAGTCACACAGCCCGGGGGAAGAGGGTTAGGGTCCGTTGATTGGATGGGAAGGGGGATTTTGGGAAAGGTGTGACATAGAAAAACAGTATGCATACATAGACAAACAAACGACAATCATTGAAGACTACCATACCATATCCATTCCATATGTTAAGGGAGAAAAAGGCAATGCATGCATGATGATGAGACCCGGATTACATACACTTCTATTTCTTGTTCTGTTCCGGCCTTAATACTTTAACAGATAGCAAATAGAAATTTTAAATATTGGTAGTGAAGAATCGTAAACACAGAGCAAACGTAATGATGATTGATAATAACAACTCCAAGAACACACTGTTGTAAAGAATGTATACAAGATATTAATCAAATTATTTAAAAGAAGTGAAAAGTGGATACTGTTACTGTCTTATCCTGGTCAAAAATGTGGACTGGTTTTTTGCATCTCGGCATTCCTCTTGCTCCTGTCGTCCATCAATCTTGGGTGTGTCGCCTCGCCACTCGCCACTGCCCGGCTGGAATAAAAAGGTGATTGATTGGTAAGGTAATTAATATGCATTGTAATGTTTTACAAAGTTTTGGACAAGGCCCAGCCTGTAATTTTAGATTGAAAACCAAAGGGGATATTCAGAAAGAAAGTGAAAACAAATGCACAAGTGATGGTGTAGTGCAACAAGAACACTTTCCGAGGTGGCATGTATGCATATGCATCATCTCTACTCTAGTCTGTTTCCAGCATTGACCTTCAACAGTAACAGGAGAGAGCAGGCCCACAGTGCTTACCATTAGCACATCCTACGTTAACACTTTAGAGTCCTTTTTTTCTCTCTCAAAGAGTTGGACAAACGCAAAGCACATTATCCAAACATAGCATTTTACAGTTAAAGTTAGTAAAATCAATGCACTGCAGTCATCCCACCGCTACACTCTATTCAACTTCTACACAGACATTTGGGTGTGCTGTGGTTGTTGTTGACGTGTTTACCTTTAGGCTTTTCCGTTTTATGCCACTCATGAAACATCCTCCTGACTTCATCATCAGCTCTGATACTTCTACTGACTGACTGGAGATCGGCCTGCAGTACAAGTGTAATTTTTATAACACAACAAGAGTAGAAATATAAATATTACTGACTTGAGTCATTCTTTATTGTGTACAGAAAGATAGATTACCACTAGTACACTTTGACATCACTTTGTGCACAACAAACAACGCAAACACAAAGACCAATAGCTCAGAGTCAGGTGTCCAATGCATCCCATTAATTGTCATCATTCATTACCTGTTCCTTCTCATCTTAAGTTAACGGGCCGTCTCTTTCGCCATCATCATGATGGACAGTGCTGTTAAGTCACAGTCATTTGCATTGCGCAGATTGAGTGAGTCCCCTTCCTGTATTGAATTAAAAGCAATGTATCACCAAGATGTAGGAGAAGTACACATTTCTTGTTTGCCAGAAGGGGAAAATTAGTAATTACTAGTGTGTTCTGTAGAAAGTTGATTAGTGGCAGTGCACAATTACATCAATTCATGCGCAACACACACCACAAAATCTACATCATTCAGTCTGCCATTCTGCGGCCAATGCATGGCATCAATCATTACCTGTTGCATCTCATCTCGTTAACGCTGCAGGCCGTCTCTTTCGCCATCATCATGATGGACGGTGCTGTTAAGTCACAGTCATTTGCATTGCGCAGATTGAGTGAGTCCCCTTCCTGTATTGAATTAAAAGCAATGTATCACCAAGATGCAGGAGAAGTGCACATTTCTTGTTTGCCAGAAGGGGAAAATTAGTAATTACTAGTGTGTTCTGTAGAAAGTTGATTAGTGTCAGTGCACAATTACATCAATTCATGCGCAACACACACCACAAAATCTACATCATTCAGTCTGCCATTCTGCGGCCAATGCATGGCATCAATCATTACCTGTTGCATCTCATCTTGTTAACGCTGCAGGCGTCTCTTTCGCCATCATCATGATGGACGGTGCTGTTAAGTCACAGTCATTTGCATTGCGCAGATTGAGTGAGTCCCCTTCCTGTATTGAATTAAAAGCAATGTATCACCAAGATGCAGGAGAAGTACACATTTCTTGTTTGCAAGAAGGGGAAAATGAATGTGTTCTGTAGAATGTTGATTAGTGGCAGTGCACAATTACATCAATTCATTCATGCGCAACACACACAACAAAATCTACATCATTCAGTCTGCTATTCTGCGGCCAATGCATGGCATCAATCATTACCTGTTGCATCTTATTTTCAGTTAATGGCCAGTCTCTCTCGGCTCTGAAGGAGGATAGCTATAGAAGTCATCAGATTCATGGTCCACTTGTTTTCGAAGGACGAGGAAAGTTTGAATTTGTTGTTACCATCATCCAATCATCATTCATGAGGGAAATGGAATTGAGCAGGAGATGCAGTATGATCGAGCGGAGGAGCTGGATTCTGAGGACTGTAGTGTCAAATGGCAGACACCTGAAACTTGTATCTTAAATTAGAAGAGTAGAAGACGGTGATAATGCATTTGTTGCGATTCACAAGTTTATAACCGGAACGACAGACACAAACAAAGGGGGAAAAAAGGGAGGAAGACAGTAAGTGCGAGCCTAATTGTCAGGGAAGTATAGCTCGTCCTCAAACTCTGGGGGATCTTCCAGTAGTAGGTAATCATCTGACACAATACTTCCGTCACCTGAGCCGCTGTCCTCATCTTCCTCTGTTGATTCATGCATTGTGTAATTCGGTGGTATGAAGTGCTGATTCATTTTGATCATTGTTAACCTCTCCACGTTTTTGGGAGATAGACTGGTCCTTCTCAAGGTTACAATGGAACCAGCAGCACTGAAAACACGTTCGGAAGAGACACTTGCGACAGGGCAAGCCAGATAGCTTATTACTAGCCTGCTGAGCTGTGGCCATTCAGACCTTTTCCTATATCAATACTGCACTGGGTTTTGATCAACGTACGCCTCTGTTGGGTCGTCCAGTTAGGCCTGGACCATCCGCTCAATGTTCAGGGTTGCTGCTGGTAAGCTTTTGTGCTGTTTTTTCTGTGCATCAGCACTGTGCTTAAGGCCCATCTTTACATACCAATCTGATAATGATTGTACTCGGCCGAATGATCCAGTTATTGTTTTTGTAGTCGATGGTGATGGTGAGTGTTGCGATTGTGAGCCAACCGCATTGCCCTCAGCCGACGAAGTTGCACTTGATTCTGCATGTCCTGCTTCAGTATCAGTACTTGTTGTGGGTTGATGTGGCGGGCTTTTAATTAGCAGCCCTTCGTTTTCAAACTTGATGGCTGCTTCAGCTATACAACTTTTGTAGCGGGCAACATCATTGTCGGAAAAAGAAAGGAATAGTCCTAATTTTGCACGTGGATCCAGAATTGTGGCACAAATGTAATGTTCTTGTGACAAAATTTTATTTTGTATCCTTACATTTTCTGATAAGCGCCTGGATAAGCTCTCCACCAAGTCATGGGCTTGCCTTCTGTCCTCTACACCTTTGTAGGATTCAGACACATTATTCAGCTCATGCTCTAGCATTTGCAACAATGGGATAGCTTGGCCCATTGTACAGTCCTCCTTGCTGACTTCACGTGTGAAGACCTCAAAAGGAGACAGCATCTCAGTCAGGCATTGAATTAGGGTCCATTGCTCCCTCTGAAGGGTCATGCACTAGCATCACTGCTTCTGTACCAGACATATTCATGGAGTGACCTGTGCTGTTCGTACAGATGATCAAGCATGTAATACGTTGAGTTCCAACGTGTTGCCACCTCCTGGATGAGTGCCTTGACTGGCATCCTACGGTCACGTTGGATGATCCTCAGCTGCTTCCGAGCTTTAAAAGAATGGCTGAAATGAGTGCATATTCTTCGGCAGATGGCCAGTAAATTGCTTACTATGGGTTCTTTTTTCAGAAAGTCTTGCACTATAATGTTTATGCAGTGTGCCAAACACGGAACCCTGAAATAGGAACCAAGTTCCATGGCCTTAAGTACATTACTGCCATTGTCTGTGGCAACAAAACCAATACCAAGCCCTCTGGGCCGCAGCCATTCCAAAACTTTGGTGCGAAACTCTTCTAAAATGTTTTCAGCCGTATCAGATTTCTCCATGGCGAACATGGCTACAGTTGCATGTTTCCGAGTACCTTCAAAAATCGCAGCTGTGTCAACAACACCTCGTGCAGATAGTTGATCTCTAACCCCCACAAAAGAGATCCAGTGTGCAGTGATGCACATGTAATCTGTGGCTTGGCAACTGGTCCACATGTCTGTTGTCAGGTGGATATTGTGCACAGCACTCTGCTGCAAACCGTGACCAACCAATTCCAGCACATCATGATGTAGTGCCGGAACAGCAATTCTTGCGAAATAGGACCGGCTGGGAACTTTCCATTTCGGGCAGATGGCAGACACAAATTCAAGGAAACCCACCCCTTCCACAAATGAAAAAGGAAGAAGGTCCAGCGCTAACATTTTAGCCAGCTTCGCATTGTACAATCGTGCCGTTTGGTGGTTGCGTTGGAACTGCCCCTCCAACCTAAACATGCTGTCAATGGTAGGCTGGCTTACTTTCCTTAGTGGTGCTGTTTTCATTAACCCACTAAGGCTCAACGACACAGATTGTCTCATTGAGGTACTCGCCGGTCGCCTTGGTGTCTCACCCACACTCTGAGTATGGCTCTTACTGCGGTGCCACTCTGATGTTACTGAGGAGGATGTGGGCGTTACCACTGCAGTGACTGCACTACTGGAGACAGGGCTAGAAATGCCTCCCTGTTCTTCACCTGCCACCACAATAATATCGCTCCCTGATTCCTGACCAACTTCAAAGGGTTTAGTTTTCCTACTTTCTTTTAACTTACGTAGGTGATCCTCCCACACGATATTGTGGTGTATTTTTAGATGACTTGCTTGTCCTCCGGTACCATAGTTTGTACCAAGCTTACCACGCCGAACACCTTGCCGACAAATTGCGTATATAGCAACGTTCTCCTCCTTGGCGCTAACAGAAAAGAAGTCCCAAACTGGGGAGGAGAACTTTCTGGCACTGCTGGATGTGCCACTTTCAACACCAGATGAACTTGAGGGGGTGCTTGAAAATATGTGACCCTGTCCACCTACACTGTGACTTTTACTACCACTTCCTACTGAGATGGTTGAGCTGGATGTAGGTCCCTGCCGGGCCTTGCAAAATATGGCAGCTGGAGGTAGTGGTGGTGTAACCTGTGTTGGTGAGATCCGTGCTACATCCCGCTCAGTAGCAGCCTTTCTGGATAGGGTGAGAATGTCGGTCTCCAATCCCTTTGGGGCGGGAGTAATGTGCGTGATGACTGGCTCGTCTTCATCAACATCATCACCCCCCTCTTCTACATCTACCTCCATAACTCTAAGTTTTTCTGGGACCTTCCTTTTCAGAAGCAATGTCTTGTGGCGTACTTCACTCTCAGACCGAGCTGGTGGGACCCAAGTGTCATCACGATCATCAGAAGCAGGGCTTGAAGAAGAAGATGATGGACTAAGCCTCCTTTTCCTTGCTGGTGGTCTGGAAGACAATTGATCTTCTGAAACAGTGGTTTGACTTCGCTCCACTTTGTCTGCAGGAAGCTCGATTTCCTGAAATGCCCCTACGTCAGGAGCAACAACTACTATGGTGGGCTGTTGCGGCGGCTGCTGCTGTTCTGGTTGCGGCGGCTGCTGCTGTTCTGGTTGCGGCGGCTGCTGCTGTTCTGGTTGCGGCGGCTGCTGCTGTTCTGGTTGCGGCGGCTTGACACTGATCTGCTGAGTTTGCGCCTGCGTTGAACTTGATTGTGTACTACTTTGCGGTAATGACATTTCTTCAACATCGCTGCCCGTTAGTAGACTGGCTACCTCTGCGACAGTAAAGCCCTTGGGCCTAGGTTGGTGGAGTTGCTGGACCGCTGTGCTGCTCCCAGCTTGATTCCCGGACAACGCTTTGGTGCCAAAAAAAACCTTGGCCGGCACACCACCAGTCGTGGTTAATGGCACTTCCTTTTTCTGTTCCTTCTTCTCACCAGCAACTTTCTTGGTACTGGACCTGGTACCTTTCTTTGGGGCCATCTTCTTCCGATGTCAGGCAGGAGGCAGATGCACAACAAGTTCTGGTCACACGCGGGCGTGATGCGCAGCAGGACTTCTGTCTGGCTGGCAGTACAACGGGTAGCCAGGTGATGCCGATGACACCTACTACTCTGTCTTTTGTGCACCTAAAAGCAAAGAAGACAGGAGAAGAACATCAGTGAAATGTTGCATTTGTTTTTGTGGTTCAGTTACTTAGTACTGTACTAGTGCAAACAAAAGATAGTCTAGCCATTTATGACTTTTTTTTAACTAGAGCTATGTTATACTACTAGTACTGTGTACAGCCACACACTACACTCTCAGGAAGGTGATGTCTAAAAATTCAACAGATCACATAGAAAACACTTGATCAATACAGCTGTGGCTACCTGCTCTGATCCTAGTGGATGAAAAAGCAGGCCTGTTGGCAGACAAGGCCAGGCAAGCTTGCAGGCCTAGGCCTCAAAATGGCCACCAGCCACATGGCCAGGCCCAACAACATCAGCAAGGCCACCCCAAAAAAACACACTTCCCCAACTCAATCCAATGCCATCCATGCCCTAAATGATGTCTAAATTCAACAGAGCACACAGAAAACAGTAGATTACTAAAGCTGTGGCTACCTGCTCTGGTAGCAGTGGATGAAAGCAGGCCTGTTGGCAGACAAGGCCAGGCAAGCTTGCAGGCCTAGGCCTCAAAATGGCCACCAGCCACATGGCCAGGCCCAACAACATCAGCAAGGCCACCCCAAAAAACACACTTCCCCAACTCAATCCAATGCCATCCATGCCCTAAATGATGTCTAAATTCAACAGAGCAAACAGAAAACAGTAGATTACTAAAGCTGTGGCTACCTGCTCTGGTAGCAGTGGATGAAAGCAGGCCTGTTGGCAGACAAGGCCAGGCAAGCTTGCAGGCCTAGGCCTCAAAATGGCCACCAGCCACATGGCCAGGCCCAACAACATCAGCAAGGCCACCCCAAAAAACACACTTCCCCAACTCAATACAATGCCATCCATGCCCTAAATGATGTCTAAATTCAACAGAGCAAACAGAAAACAGTAGATTACTAAAGCTGTGGCTACCTGCTCTGGTAGCAGTGGATGAAAGCAGGCCTGTTGGCAGACAAGGCCAGGCAAGCTTGCAGGCCTAGGCCTCAAAATGGCCACCAGCCACATGGCCAGGCCCAACAACATCAGCAAGGCCACCCCAAAAAACACACTTCCCCAACTCAATCCAATGCCATCCATGCCCTAAATGATTTCTAAATTCAACAGAGCAAACAGAAAACAGTAGATTACTAAAGCTGTGGCTACCTGCTCTGGTAGCAGTGGATGAAAGCAGGCCTGTTGGCAGACAAGGCCAGGCAAGCTTGCAGGCCTAGGCCTCAAAATGGCCACTAGCCACATGGCCAGTCCCAACAACATCAGCAAGGCCACCCCAAAAAACACACTTCCCCAACTCAATCCAATGCCATCCATGCCCTAAATGATGTCTAAATTCAACAGAGCAAATAGAAAACAGTAGATTACTAAAGCTGTGGCTACCTGCTCTGGTAGCAGTGGATGAAAGCAGGCCTGTTGGCAGACAAGGCCAGGCAAGCTTGCAGGCCTAGGCCTCAAAATGGCCACCAGCCACATGGCCAGGCCCAACAACATCAGCAAGGCCACCCCAAAAAACACACTTCCCCAACTCAATCCAATGCCATCCATGCCCTAAATGATGTCTAAATTCAACAGAGCACACAGAAAACAGTAGATTACTAAAGCTGTGGCTACCTGCTCTGGTAGCAGTGGATGAAAGCAGGCCTGTTGGCAGACAAGGCCAGGCAAGCTTGCAGGCCTAGGCCTCAAAATGGCCACCAGCCACATGGCCAGGTCCAACAACATCAGCAAGGCCACCCCAAAAAACACACTTCCCCAACTCAATCCAATGCCATCCATGCCCTAAATGATGTCTAAATTCAACAGAGCAAAAAGAAAACGGTAGATTACTAAAGCTGTGGCTACCTGCTCTGGTAGCAGTGGATGAAAGCAGGCCTGTTGGCAGACAAGGCCAGGCAAGCTTGCAGGCCTAGGCCTCAAAATGGCCACCAGCCACATGGCCAGGACCAACAACATCAGCAAGGCCACCCCAAAAAACACACTTCCCCAACTCAATACAATGCCATCCATGCCCTAAATGATGTCTAAATTCAACAGAGCAAACAGAAAACAGTAGATTACTAAAGCTGTGGCTACCTGCTCTGGTAGCAGTGGATGAAAGCAGGCCTGTTGGCAGACAAGGCCAGGCAAGCTTGCAGGCCTAGGCCTCAAAATGGCCACCAGCCACATGGCCAGGCCCAACAACATCAGCAAGGCCACCCCAAAAAACACACTTCCCCAACTCAATCCAATGCCATCCATGCCCTAAATGATGTCTAAATTCAACAGAGCAAACAGAAAACAGTAGATTACTAAAGCTGTGGCTACCTGCTCTGGTAGCAGTGGATGAAAGCAGGCCTGTTGGCAGACAAGGCCAGGCAAGCTTGCAGGCCTAGGCCTCAAAATGGCCACCAGCCACATGGCCAGGCCCAACAAGATCAGCAAGGCCACCCCAAAAAACACACTTCCCCAACTCAATCCAATGCCATCCATGCCCTAAATGATGTCTAAATTCAACAGAGCAAACAGAAAACAGTAGATTACTAAAGCTGTGGCTACCTGCTCTGGTAGCAGTGGATGAAAGCAGGCCTGTTGGCAGACAAGGCCAGGCAAGCTTGCAGGCCTAGGCCTCAAAATGGCCACCAGCCACATGGCCAGGCCTAACAACATCAGCAAGGCCACCCCAAAACACACACTTCCCCAACTCAATCCAATGCCATCCATGCCCTAAATGATGTCTAAATTCAACAGAGCAAACAGAAAACAGTAGATTACTAAAGCTGTGGCTACCTGCTCTGGTAGCAGTGGATGAAAGCAGGCCTGTTGGCAGACAAGGCCAGGCAAGCTTGCAGGCCTAGGCCTCAAAATGGCCACCAGCCACATGGCCAGGCCCAACAACATCAGCAAGGCCACCCCAAAAAACACACTTCCCCAACTCAATCCAATGCCATCCATGCCCTAAATGATGTCTAAATTCAACAGAGCAAACAGAAAACAGTAGATTACTAAAGCTGTGGCTACCTGCTCTGGTAGCAGTGGATGAAAGCAGGCCTGTTGGCAGACAAGGCCAGGCAAGCTTGCAGGCCTAGGCCTCAAAATGGCCACCAGCCACATGGCCAGGCCCAACAACATCAGCAAGGCCACCCCAAAAAACACACTTCCCCAACTCAATCCAATGCCATCCATGCCCTAAATGTGCTTGAAAATGAAATATATTCAAAAAACAAAAGGAACAGTTGCTTCATCATGCACACACACACCCATGAGGCCATGCCCATGGCTAGCTCGGGCCTACTACTACAACCCACAAAATTTTAAAAAAATTTAAAAAAAAGGAATGATGATAATTAATTAATTATCAAAAATAAATTGTAGTTACACAACAACTGCAATGCCCACAATCAAACACAACAACCACTTACTTGTAAAATATCTTATTCCAAAAATCCTGAAATCCAATTGCAATGATGCAGCAGACAAAACGAGTGATCTTTCCAGCTCCAAATCCAAAGGCAGAATGAGCAGGAGATGGACAAAGCACTGGGAGGAGCCTGCTGGACAGGAACAGGAAGTTGGAGATTCTGTGTCACTTCCTCCCTCTCTCCACCTTGTAAAAAAATGACTCCTTGCACAAAAAAGGAAAGCCAAATGTGAATGTAAGGAGTTCTTTTCATCCAAAATCAGTATTTGCAGATGGTTGCATGCTGCTAGAGCCGATATTCCTCTCCAAATTGTAAATTTTACAATGTTGAGTTCTCGAGCTTCACATTACTTCCGCCGGCGTGTCGAAAACGATATGATCGCGTTCTCTTCTTTGTCCCTGTCGCGTTGGATATGACGTGTTTGCGGTCTCTTTCTCCTGTTCGCGTTCGATTTCACGTGCCCGCGTCCTCATCCTCTGGCTCGCGATGTAGAATGACATGTTCGAGATCTCAATCTTCTCATACTCGCGCGGTGCATGATCGCGAGAAGAAAGACGTGATTGCGCGACAAATGACGTGATCGCGTGAAAAATGACTTTAATGCGGCCGCGAACTCTCGCGAGACAGCGCAAAATGGCTACCAAAATCCAACATCTCGTGGAGAACGCGACCGGGTCAAGAAAACTTGTTGGAGAACGCAGGGATTCAGGTAAGGCGATCGCGCGCGCGCGAGAATGTATTGTTTTACAGCGCGAGCAAGAAAAAAATTATCGCTAAGCTGCGGAATGCGGAAATTTTGACATTTTCGCGCTTTCCGCGGAACGCGAAAATGTCAAAATATCGCAATTTCCGCGAACGGAACGGAATTTTGGCCCAGGCCTAGTGAGTAGCTCTTTGAGTGTCTGACAGCGTATGAGTGGCTGTATGGGTGTATGAGTGGTTTTGTCAGTGGCTGTTTTAGTGTGGGAGTGGATGTATGTGTGAGTGAGTGGATGTGTGTTTAGACCTTTGAATGAGCGAGTGAGTATGTTAGTACTATAATGTGTGTCAATGGTTTGAGAATGGTAGTGTGAAAGTTGGAGTGGGTATATGCATTTTTATATGGGGGTGTTAGTGGCTACATCAGAGATTATGTAGATGATCCAACTATACAAAAAGAAGGGGGACTGGGAGCAAATGGAAAAGAAGGTCCAGTACCCAGGCTCCCCCAGTTAACATTTCAATCGCCGTCTCAGACCCCTGTACTTCTCTTTTTACACTTTACCAGGGCCCGTGGGGGACAGCAGCGCTAACCCCACGAGGAGCAATGCCCGATGATAAAGCATGACACCTGCGTGGGTGTGTGAGGGTACTTCTTCAACAAGGAGGAATTCCCCCCATGAGCCTAATACGTCCAACCAAAACCCTTGAAAGAGTTCTCATCACCAGTCCTTCCAGCAACCTAATAGGCCAGCTTTTTTCTTAGGAACAGTTACCCTCCAGTGATTGCAAGATTCTGAATATGATGTCATCAGTGTTTTCATCAGTGATGTCTTTGAGATGTCATGAGTGATGTCTCTGACCATGTCATGAGTGATGTAATAGTGAGGTCATAAGCAGTGCATTGCGGGGGCGTGTGTTATAGGTAGCTCAGCATATATATATTCACTGAAAAAAATAAAGGTTAAAGTGACGTTATGGTTAGGTATGGCAATAATATCTTACTTTGCATCAAAATAAACCTTAAAAAGCCTTATAAATTCACTGGGTCACTGAAAAAAATGGAGTTTAAGGGAAGCTATAGTTAAGTGAAAATATCAGCTTAAACATACCATTTTAATTAACAAAACCATTGAAATTCACCAGTTATATTTATCTCTAGTAGGTATAACTCGTGCACTGAAGTAACTATAGCTCCTGCTTTTACACGCATTCACAAAAATGAATGAATGAATACATTTATTGGTCAGTTAATTAAAACTTTTACAATTTAAAAGCAGATACAACTTCTCCTTCAGCTACAAAAACTGCTATTCAATTTGTCAATCCTGAAGAGTACTATTCCTACATCACAAGTTATTAACATCAAAACATGTTTTCTGGCGAAAGATAATGCACACAATAAAAAATTATGTCTTAAAAAAGTCATGTGCAAATGCACCCTAAAACATCAGCAGTAAACATTCAGCACATCAAATACTAGCAGCGAAGAACTAAGGGGGTTATTAGGATCCGCCCGCCACCCTAGCGGTGCTGGGACCGGCCCGAGGCGTGTGGCGGTCCCACACTGCCAACTAGGATGCAACCTCCACCCTGGCAGTCGCATTCTGCATTTTTGACAATGCAGCGGGTGCTGCTGTAAGCAGCACCTGCTGCAATGCCAAAGTGCCATGTTGTGTATTGCCATGCACAATAGGGTAGGCACCACATGGTGCCTGCTACCTTGTGAATGGCAATGTAGGGGGTATCATAGTGCAAGTGCAGCCCCACGCCCACCCGGGGGCTCACAACGGGACCCCAAAGTTATTTTGCTGCCAGCCTTTTCATAGTGGCAAAGCCGCCATGGAAAGGCCTTTGAAACTCTCATCCTGATATAGATGGCCACCATATTGAGGCCCAAGTTTGCCCGGTCAGCAATCAGAACGATTGCCGACGAGCAAAAAAGTGGTGGACGCAATTTGCGTCCGCCGCGATACCCCCCGCCATTGTAATATGGCAGGGGGTAAATCAGGTTGGGATGGCGGGCGGATCACCCCCTACATTTTTTGACACACAACTGTGTGAACATCAGATGTGTTGGTTTTAAACATAACCTGTGCAAGCACGTCATGAGTCTACATCGAAGTACCAGTTATCAAAATGATATAAAAAGTGCATGTTTGTATAAAAATGTGCAATTTCACAAGAGTAACTACAAAGCGTGAGCATTCTCAAATTTAATCAATTCTATTTTCAAAGATAAAAAGGAACAAAGGTGTTAGTTAGGCACCAAAAATAAAGACTCACAGGAACAGGAAGTTATATGCTTATATAGTTTGAAATGTACACTTTTCATCCTCAAGTTCACCTGTTCACCCTTTCTGTTTGCAAAGGTAAGCAAACATCTTTAACTGTTGTCAGACTTGCAGGCTGTTAGACCATTTGCATTAGTGGAGGCTGAGATGTTAGCGATTTTTTTATCGACTAAGCTCATGAACTTAATGAATTTTCCACTGAGGACTAGATCTTCTCCTTAAAGGCAGGCTATTAATCCCTGCTGACATGCACAAATGCCTTTTCTTATAAAATGATACTTTAATACCCATTTTCGGTCCTACATCAGCACTAGGCATCTACATAAGATGTGTGTTATGTTCTCCCTTGGGCATTTACACAGATGACATGTGGACTCGGTGGATGGTCTTTACCAAACTGGGGAATTGTGCAGAAAGTTGAAGCAGCCCTTTTGAGAAACAGGTAGCTTCAAATTCACCTTGAGCTCAAAATTTTCCCCCAGTTAGTCAAGTAGTTTCAGGAAACTGTAAGATCCGATAGTCATACATGCATGTGGTCTTTTCAAATCAGTGTGCTATCCATCAGCATAGAACATTTTACCTACCGAGGTAACTGCCTTGTTGAAAGCCACTTCGCTAAGAGATAACGCCCATAGTGGTTGAATCTGCCATCTTTGTATTGTTGTGTAGTTCCTATATTACCTATACAGGATCTGTGCATTTGGATGTCATAAACTGTGGGATTAGTGGCTGACTGATTCTGTGCACCCCCACTGGATACGTTAGCTAGCTCACAGTGCCACTAGAATCTCCTCTTATCAGGGAGAGAATAGTTCTTGGCAACCTCAGAACATGACGACCCTGATCCCTCAAAATCGTGGAAACGATATACTACCTTTCGCTCAGTCACTCGTGCTCATTTAGGGGCATATCAACAACAACCGGCGATAATTAGCGCTCGGATAATTATCGTCGGCTAGCGCTGATTTTTATCGCTGAGATAGCGTGCTATTAGCAACGCTTATCTCATCAGCGATAAAAATCCTAGCGCTAACTGGCTAACGTGAGAATATCGCTGGAAACCCAGCGATAATCTCACGTTAGCTAGTTGATAGGGACTCACAAACTTAGCCATGATATACACCTTCCATGGGATATCATGGCTAAGTCAGTCCTGAAGCAGGCGTTAGGAAAGTAGCGATAACAGGGGTTATTGCTACTTTTCCTGACGCTATGCTTCATAGCGTTAGGCTTGCTGATAGGAGAAATGTTGTTTTTCTATTGTAGAGGGCTAAGGCCCTCATTTTTGAGAAGTAGGGTGGTTCTTCTCACCTTTTAGCACCGTCATCTACACAGTTCTAAATACTAATGTGTGTAACTATTCTTTGTGGCGCCTTAACCTATAACCAATACCACTGCTGTGCTCAATTTGATCTTAACGTCTAGGTGGCAGCCCGAGAAGCACAAAGACTACCTTCTCCAATATCGGAAAGAGAGACAGGGAGGCTGAGGACCTCTTCAACAACTTAGTGAGTCAAGGACCAAATACAACGCCGTTACAGAGCGGTCAACCCTCCAGACAGGAGGGCATGAAAGAAAAATTCATCAGGTTAGAAAAACTGAGAATTAATGAAATGTCAAGGTGGTGGGACGCGGCAACCTTAAAACAATATATAAAAGTCAAACGGGTACCCAGGGGTTTAAGATCCCAAATTATACCAACTTATGAGGATCTAGAAGCCGACTTATTAGCAGACTGGGAACAAGAACTGAATATTAACTCCAATAGATTAATGGAGATATTAATAGAAAACTGTGAAAGGAAGGTTGCACAGCTTCAGAAAGAGATAGAGAAATTAGAATCTTAAATCAAGGATTTCAACTTACCAGAGATCACGGAGAAGAATTACCTAATTTTAAATGATATTATTCAACGACATGTGGCCGATATCAAACAACGGAAGATGAGAAAACTAAGAAGGGACGAACGTGATTACTCTAGTGGTAGGGTGTTCACATTCGCCAAAAAGTATGATCACTTAGTGCCCAAAACAGTACCCCCTAAAACAGGAGAAGGGAAATCAGTGAACTCCAGTACTACCTCATTAGATACTGTGCATTCCAGCGATAGTGATTTGGACAGAGTAGAGGGCCCTACTAGTGTCTCCAATAATGAACGCAGTTTTTTATTGGAGGTCAGAAGAATAAAGAAGGGAAACAGAGAGAACCGCAGACCAGTCCAGGTAGAAAAACAAGGAGAGGTAAACGAGGGGGGAAGAGAAACAGAGCGCCCTGGAGTAAGGACCAGATCATGGAACATGAAAAAATAAGTGAGGTATCTGTCATGAATTTAACTGATTTTGATCTTACTGAAGATATGCTGTCTGTTTTGTCTAAGGGAATGAGTTTTTGCCCCGGTAGCATTGGCGACATTTGTGAAACCAAAATTGACCTTTTCAAATTTATTAGACGCATTAAACTAAAAAACACTTTGAATTGAACAAACTTATGAATAAAGATATGCAGCAAAATCTTGGTCTATTGATATCAAATGAACAATTAATACAAGATGTTTTAGATACTAGGCTATTAATGTCATTAACAGATTGTGAAGATGAGGCTGTTACGTCTGACATGATCATGAGAGACCTAAATATCAACATGGATTATAGTATCTCCAGAAACTTAAAAGAAATATATAAATGGACCCCTACACTCACAGCAGGAAATAACATAGATCTTTTTTACAAACTTGTAAGCTCAGAGTTAGACAAACATGACAGTAGGAACACCGCATCCCGTTTAAAAAAAGACAACATCACATATAATGAAAGAGCAGCACTCAGAACACTTAGTGAAAACAAGGAACTCACAATCAGAGAGGCGGACAAAGGAGGAAATATGGTGATCATGCGTAGCTCTGACTATGAGCATGAGATCATGACACAACTGAGTGATGGGGATTGCTATGAAACATTGCTAGGCAATCCCATCTGGACATTAACTAACTACATTAACACTCAACTGAGACGATGGCATGGCCAGGGATTACTTGACGATAATGAACTTACTTATCTAAAAGTTGACCGACCAAGATACCCGTGTATTTACACGGTACCGAAAGTACATAAAAATCTTCCTTTCCCTCCAGGTAGGCCCATCATATCTGGAATCGATGGACCTATTGAAAGGACATCAGAATATGTCGATATTTTTCTGAAACCACTAGTGATCAATTTGCCATCATATATCAGAGACACCAAACACATTTTGGGTACTCTGGCTGACCTGGGCTGGGAAGACAATATGACAATGGTGACATTAGATGTAACAGCATTATACACCAGCATTAAAAGAGATATTGGCCTGACAGCAGTTAAGAGGATGCTAAATAGAAGGACAGCAAGCTCCTGGAACCACACCGAGATGCTAATTAAGATGGTGGAACTAATACTGGACAATAATGTGTTCCTTTTTAAGGACCACTGGTACAGGCAAAGACAGGGAGTTGCAATGGGCTCCAGATTTTCTCCCTCGTATGCCAACCTTTTTATCGGATGGTTCGAGGAGATGAGAATCTGGGGCTCATTGGGCTCAAAATGGAATGACTCAATACTGTTCTGGGGTAGATACATAGACGACTGCATTATGATCTGGACAGGCACCCAGTCAAAACTGTTGGGTTTTGTCGAATATCTTAATAGTAATGAGCATAACATACGATTCACCATGGAATACAGTAAAACCAAAATCTCTTTTCTAGATGTGGAATTTTATATACATGACAACAAAATACACAGTAGATTGTATCGTAAAACCACAGCATGCAACTCTCTGCTGCGTGCAACCAGTGCACATCCCTTTCATCAGATACGCTCTATCCCTTATGGGGAACTAACCAGAATAAGACGTAACTGTAGCAGAGACAAGGAATTCCAAATCCACAAAAAAGGTGTGCTGACAAGATTTGAGAAGAGGGGTTACAGTAAGACACTACTGACTAAAGCAGAGCAAAGAATAGTTAAAATTACACGGACAGACACACTAAAAGAGAAACCCAAACCGAAAGGTCAAGACCAAAAGATTCGACCAATCACTGGGTACAACAACTGGTCGGGTATCTTAAGAAAGAGCCTCAACAGACACTGGCATCTACTGAAGACAGATAACTCCCTTAGAGAATTCATCACAGACAAGCCTAACATTACATTCAGAAGAGGGGTCTCACTTAAGAACATACTTAGCCCAAGTTACCCAAAACCAGTTAAAAGAACAAACTGGCTGAGCCAACACTCAGAGGGCTTTTACAGCTGTGGTCACTGCAGTTCATGCAAATGGGCATATGACAAAAAGACTGATTTTGAGGGACCAGGAGGTAGAAAATTTAAAATTTTCACTAACATCAACTGCCTAACCAAATTTGTGGTCTACACAATTGAATGTAAATGCAAAAAGAGATACATCGGCAGTACGATCAGAACACTACGAGAAAGGATCAGCGAACCCACGAGAGCAGTCAAACAGGGAGACATGAGATACTCTCTAGCAGCACACATGTCAATCTGTTCCGCCCAAACAACGAACCGTGTTTTCAAATTTTACGGTATAGAACATGTCCCGAGAAAGCCGAGGGGGGGGGACAGGGAACTTACATTGAGACAGAGCGAAGCACATTGGATTTTGAAATTGCGTAGTGTGGAACAGGGTCTTAACATCGACCATTAACTGCACTACTTTCTAGGCAAATAACAATATGTTTGAGGACATTTTTCTAAACAGATTATTGATGTACACCGTATTTTGTAGTAGTTCCAGATCGATCAAATGAAACTATATTATGCTCTAAGAACAGACATGTTGAGTTTACTTACTAACCAACAATGTTATTTCTAAGTAACCTAGTATGAATATTTGATGCAAATGTTTTGTTGTGTAACCTTCTTTTTACCCTTTTTAGAAGTATTTCAGCATAATGATAACAAACAATATGTTTTCTTGAATACGAGTAACCCTCCTAAAATACTTTAAAGTGTCTTAGAACCTAAATAGACACACCACTATTACGGATGAATTCTAGTATTATTTTACGTTACTGTACTGACTCTAATGGATGGAGAGACAAGTTAAGTTTTTGTTTACCCACAAATCCTCACCCTGCACTACGAACTTAATAACTTATTCTCAAATATATTATTATTAAAAGACTAGACTGAGGGTATTAATCTTTCGAGCCCATTAATTCATCTTCAAACTATCTTTGTCGAATTCACTGGAGAGTATGTTACATCAATCATATTATGAGATTGATTTCGGATCTTCTGAGTTTTTATATGTATTTAGGTGTTAGTTACCACGAAACTTCATAAATGGAAACACAATAAGTTTAATACTCAAGGCATTTATCTGTCCAACTAAACACAAAACACATGTAAGCTGATACATGTCTTAAGATGGCCGCCGAATTAGAATAGTAATTTTAGTCCTTTCTCTCTATTTACTCACTGAGAGTCAGAACGCAATTCACGTATTACGTGAATACACGGTTTCTGTGCTGGCTTTAACATGAGGGTAGGGAACCCATCGCACGAGTGCACTCGGCATCATAACTATGGGCTGACGTCACGGAGGACTTCCTCATTAGTCGAATAAGGTAAGCAAACGTGAACTAGCGATTCAGGCATCACGACTCGTGACTTTTTATAGATACTTTATACCCTTCCTAAAACTTATGTAATGGTTTTAGCTTGACATTTGTGAACAGAAGTGTCGAGGGGGCACATTAACCTATTAACAAATAGAGCATTTTTATTCATGATATTGATGATATAGTTATGACATCTATTGTGATCAGGATACTGATTTTCATTTTACAGCAGGCGATCCTAAAGCTTAAGGTTTGGATTATGGCGTGATTATGTAGATCGTTGCTAATTCTGGATAACTTTACCCGCTACTTATGGGAAACCACGCATACTCTACGGTTATTATTTTGGCAAGTGTTTGCAGAAACACGGATATCGATTTAGCAGTTTTGAGACACATGTTTACCCAGTGTTTGCCCCTTTTTAAACCGCTCTCTCAAAATATGTTAGCTAGCCTTTTGCCAGCGTATATTTTGTTAGATTTAGAAGCGAAACCGTTTTGACAATAAAACTACTAATTAGAATTTACATAACTTTACAGCACTGAGAGGTTTAACCAGAAACAATAAGAACCGGATAACCATTTCCAAAAACAAAGAGGCCACCACACCTGAAACCATTGGCGGTTTGGAATTATCACCGCTTACTAAGTAGGTTTCATCATAAGCTTAATAGTTATGTTAAAAATGTCAAATAGAATGAACTGGCTGTGAACAGCTCAATTTACATTATATATATATTTTTTGGTTCTCAGATACATTTTCCGCTCAAGATATAGGTAGTTATATTTTCGTCAATATAGTTATCACGCTATTTGCACAGACGCACATCACGAGTGTTTCACTTAGCCAGTGCACGCATAAGACCACTTTGACCGGATCTCTTATAACACCTTGAATTATTCACTTCATACGATATCGCTAATAGTTTCAGGTTTAAGGATAAGACAAACCATTTTCACGCACCCAATTTTGTTCTCTCCATCGGTATTAGGTTCATATACCTACTGTTTCCACAGAGGTACATTCTGTGTTTTTAAGTGCATTTGGTTCTCATTTTCAATGATATCTTCACGTTTGGAGCATGAGTTACACAAACATGGTGACTATCCCACTACCTCAGTATTTGAGGAATGTCATTGTTTAAAGCTTGTATACTATCCCAATACAAATACTGGTCTTTTATATTTCTTTATACAAACACAGCCTTGAAAAAGTCGCGGGACAACATTCCCTTGTAGCGACGAAACACGTGTTGGCTGTTGGCTGTTAAGAATAACTGAGAAGACTTGCATAAAATAAAGAGAACAACTGAGAAGAAGGAAGATAAATCCATTTTGTATTCTTTTGTTGAGCTTCTGTGGAAACGCGCTAGATAAATTGACATTTTGAAACTATTACGTGTGCTAAGGAGTGTTTTTCTATTGTAGAGGGCTAAGGCCCCCATTTTTGAGAAGTAGGGTGGTTCTTCTCACCTTTTGGCACCGTCATCTACACAGTTCTAAATACTAATGTGTGTGACTATTCTTTGTAGCGCCTTAACCTATAACCAATACCACTGCTGTGCTCAATTTGTATCAGGGAGAGAATAGTTCTTGGCAACCTCAGAACATGAAAACCCTGATCCCTCAGAATCGTGGAAACAATATACTACCTTTCGCTCAGTCACTCGTGCTCACTTAGGGGCATATCAACAACAACCGGCGATAATTATCGCTGAGCGCACTTAGCGCTTGGATAATTATCGCCGGCTAGCGCCGATTTTTATCGTTGAGATAGTGTGCTATTAGAAACGCTTATATCATCAGCGATAAAAATCCTAGCGCTAACTGGCTAACGTGAGATTATCGCTGGAAACCCAGCGATAATCTCACGTTAGCTAGTTGATGGGGACTCACAAACTTAGCCAGGATATCCACCTTCCATAGGATATCACGGCTAAGTCAGTCCTGAAGGAGGCGTTAGGAAAGTAACGATAACAGGGGTTATTGCTACTTTTCCTGACGCTATGCTTCATAGCGTTAGGCTTGCTGATAGGAGAAATGTCGCTTAGCGACATTTCTCCTGTCAGGCCAGGTCAGGAACGCCCACTTTGCATCTCATTAGGGATGCAAAGCTGGACGTTAGGAATCCTGACGCTAAAGCAAGGTTTCACGCGTTAGCGTGACCTTGCTGATTAGGCGATAAAATTATCCCCGGTTTTCGGCCGAAAACGGACGCAAAGCGGCGATAATTTTTTATCGCCTGCTTGTTGATATGCCCCCTTGTTAGTCTCAGAGATACACAGAATGAACATACTGGCCGTTTGTCGATAAAAAGTTATTGAACAGTTGTTATTCTGGTGTAGAATAAATGAGTTGCAACCACCATTAGACAGTAGCAGAGATATGTGATTAGCAGTACTATGAAAGTAAAGGGATTGTATAGTTCTACCATTTTGCAATATTCATGAAAATGTACAAGTACATAAAATACATGATAATAAGTGCTTACTCCTACAATGTCTCCCTAACTAGATATACCTAAATGTACCTAGCATCTGTGTAGGCGTTATGCCAAGATTACCTCTAGGATCTAGTCAACCCCATTACCTGAGAATGAGAGAGTATGGGACCCCCGTCCTGGTCTCGAGTTGGACACCCCGTGAGGCATTTTAGACCACTGCTAGCTGGAGCGTCTGCATGCAGGAACCTCAACATCTCTGGTCAGTGTGTCAGCCAGAAAGTCAAGGTCTCCTCTCTCTTTCTAAGCAAGACATGATGTATATATACCCATAGGTCTCTCCAGGGGTCCTACCTTGCTGTGTTACTGTGTTGGCCTAAAGGTTACAGAGATATTACACAGGAGATGTCAGTCCTGCTATTAGTGCTGCTGTGCTTCCAAGAAGCCTCATGCATGAGATTCGAACTAGGGAAAAACCCACGTTCTGAATGCAGTGTCGTATGTAGGTAAAAGGTCAGTCCCTATGAACTGTAATATATGTAATGTAGGGAAGGATATAGGTGAAAGGCTGCAATGTTCCCTGCACCTATATAGAGAAACTATATGGAATATAACAGTATAGCTAATATCATGCATGCATTTACTTGAGCGTTGCCTGCATCAGATATGACTTTCCACAAAATGGTTTTTAGTGTATCCTTCTGCATCCCTTTATGCCACATTTTTATATACACACACATGTCAGGTCTTGTCTACATGATCCAAATTCTAGCCTAATTTGAACTGGTGATGTGCGGCTCTATAGTCAGAAAACCTGCTGATATATGCTGGTGATCAAGCTTTCAATTGTTCTAGCTGCCCTCCCCTTAAGTGCTTCAGTGCCGTATGCCAGGGAAGGGGGAAGTTTGGTGACAATGACTTGTGCCAGGGGTTGAAGAGACAGACCTTTTAAAGCGTTCCTTAATGTGCAAAATGTGGCTGTAAAGACATTACTCTTTTTCGATTATTGAGCGTTTCTGCACTGCAAATGTACCTCTTGAATCAAAGAGCACTCCCAGGCACTTGTACTCCAGCGCTGATTCCAGCGCTTCATTGTTCAAACTGTATGTGGGCGCCGGAGATATCCCTGTACTGAGTGACAATGATTTTGTTTTTTGGATATTAACTTCTCGCCCATGTGCTTCAGAGTACATCACATTGGAATTTATTAGCCTCTGGAGGCCAACCTTTGTGCGGCTTAGTAGAACAATGTCATTGGCATACATCATGTTTGGGAGAGTAAAACCTGCCACCTTGCGGGCATGAGACATTAATTTGTTCAGAGTTGTTGTCAATTCTGACAAACATAAGTTACATAGAAATGGCGCAAGGGCACATCTTTGTTTCAAAAGATTGCTGGTATATATTTTCCCTGAGACGGTTGCTCCGGACCCGACCTTGATTCTTATCCTTGCACATCCATTGAAAAATAGCACAGGTGCTATTTTCTAATTCTGGAGTTTACGACAGAGTATGCTGCACTGGACAGCATTAAAACAGACTGAAAGTACGCAAAGCATAGATGTAAGTTCTTGTGGAATGTTCTTACTTGTCAATTATTAGGGATCGCATTACAATGTTAGGAACCATTCCTGTCTCTTTGATAATGCCAGTTTCATTTGGAGGCACCAGTGAATTTTCTCTCTCCATTCATTAAGATCTTTCAGCAGCACTTTTGCAATATATTGCTTCTCCATCCAAAAAGGCAATCAGTCTGTAATTCCATGGTGACCAATTATTACCTGCTTTATGGATTGGAGTTATCATCGCCCCTCCACCACCTTTCCAGGATGACCTGCTGTTGAAGAGTGTAGTTGAATAGCTGGCACAGATGTTTTGCCTAGTACTGCTGGTTTTCTTTGTAGATTGCTTGTGGTAGTCCATTAGGGTCCATTAGGGTCTGGGGCTCCGTCTTGGCACCTTGAGGTAATTGCTTTAGTTGTAACTCCCAGAGGAATACATTCCTGTTCTAGATCAGGTTGTAATGTTGGTGTGGGGGGGGGTATCTCCTCTGTCTTTTTTTGGTATTAGTGTCTTCACAGCCCCAAATATATCTAGCAGGTAGACCACCCATGCTTCTTATGATATGCTGGATCATACTGGAGGTGGTCTGACACCCACAGTGCTGTTTATGAGTCTCCAATTTGCATAAATATTTTCCTTTTGTGACTACTAACAGTTTCTGCCAGTGTAGGTCAGTCTCCTTCTTAATTGTCTCCCATATTACTTTTTTTATCTGAGTTTCTTAGCTTGGCTAATTTGGACATCTGAGCCATTGTAGTGGGCTTGTTGCGCAGTATCCTTAAAGTGTGAGTAAGCTTCTTTTTTGTAGCCGCCATCTCTGTTGTTAGTTTGTTTGGGTGGGCATTTAATTGAAGATTTTTTGCTTTACACCATAATTTTCTTTAGACAAAAGCACTACAGGGAACTGTGTCCATTGGGTATTAGGTCTGTGAAGACGTTAGTTATGTGCTCCCATACCGTTCTAGCGTGTGTTTCAATACAGGAGATTGAGTTTGCTGCCCATTTCTGCCTCCTATACTTCATGGTGGAAGACCATGCGTATTTCTTGCTGTACTTGTTCATAATGCTGACAGGATAGGTATAGGTTGAACACTTACAGTTGATGGTTACTTTCCCTACAGGTTCCTATCCTTTTAAAAGGTTACTTTTTGGTACAGCTTCTCACTACCAGGACATGTAAAACTCATAAGTACATGTCCTACCTTGTAAGTACACGGTGCCCTGCCCATGGGGCTGCCTAGGGTCTACCTTAGGGGTGTCTTATATGTAATAAAAGGGAAGGTTTAGACCTGGCAATAGGTTAACTTACCAGGATCGAAATAGCAGTGTGAGAAGTTGGCCTGGTATATGCTGTCCACCAGTTATAGTGGGCACCTTGCACCAGTCCAAACAACTCCTTATTGATGATAGGTTAAAGACAACCTTTATTGAAAGCTATCCTAGTGGTAGCTATGGAAAGCAGCCTTCAGGCTAAGTCTTGAAAGAATGTAAAGCAGCTTGTTTTACAAGTCTATAATCTCTTGAATGACCAAATGAAAGGGAACCACACCAGGTATATATATAAAATATATGTATTTATTTCTAAACACACCCTACTAGTGTCTTTATGAGGCTAGAGGTCCAAACACATGAGTTACACTTCAAATAGTACAGTAAAATAGCACAAATACACGTCAGGCCCTAGGGGCGAGCCAAACCATATACTAAAATAGTGGTATAAGAACCACGACTTAACTAGACACAAGGCCTAGAGCCTGTAGAATCGCTGGGACCCCAAGGACCCACCCAAGGTAGTGACACAGGGGACCCACGGGGGCCGTGTGCAGTGTGAGAACACAGCCGCGAGCTCCCGTCAGCTTCAATGGGGAAAGTCGCGGTTAGATCTTTAAAGATTAGGGACACATAGAAACGAGCCAGGACCAAACCCTTTGGGACTTAGGAAGTTCTAGGGTCAACACCCACGGGAGCACCGGAGTACTCAAGTTACCTCACCCAGGGAATCCGGGTGCATAGGTGTCAAATGGTGTCCGGTCGCGTCGTCGATTTCAATGGGAGCTGGCAAAGAAGTGCTGCTGCCGGGAAGATGCCAAGTGTCCAAAGAGATCCAAGCCTGGATCAAAGTCAAGAAGAACCTGAAAGCAGAGGGGACAAAGTCTCGGTCACTAGCCAGTGACCAGGAGCATGATAGGCGGATGCCCACCGATGTTGGGTGTTTCAGAGGAAGAAGGTGAAGCTTGACTCCTCAGCAACGAGGACCAGGAGGCATTGAAGACAACCAGGAGCTGGATTCGAGCTGTCCCACAAAGGATGTCGAGTGCTGCAGTGTCGGTACCTAGATTGGACACAACAAGCTTAGGTAACAGCAACCCATGCAGAAAGGAGAAAGATGCTTCGGTGCAGACCAGCAAGGTCTGAGGTACTCACCACGCAGTGGATAGTCAGGGCACTTCTGGAGTAACCAGGGAAGCCCAAGAAAAATCAGAGTTGCCTTCACAGGGACCCACCAGTTTACGGACCAAGGATAGCAAAGGAGCCTCAAGCTGAAATGCAAGAAGCGGGCTCATGGAACACTCGTGGAGTGTAGGCCCACAATCTTCAGTGCAAAAGGTGCTCGGGGCTTGGGCTACATGTAACCCAAAGCACGACTTCAAGAGACGTTGAGAAGTCAATGCACTTGCAAATGTGCACAGTGACCAGGAGTTCTGGTTCCACGTTACTCATGAGGGCTGCGGGTCTCAGCTTTGCTGGGGTCTCGGGTTGGCCTCGGAGAAGTCTGGAAATCTTCTTCCTGTGTTGCAAAGTCTTCGGTGTCCGGTGGGAGCTTCAGAGATGCAGACCGGCAATTGCTTTGTTGGTGCCTGCCAAGCAGGGGAGTCACTCCTTGACCCCAAGGGAGATTTCTTCTGTCCTCTAGTCTTGAGTAGAGAGTCAAAGCTACAGGATTCAGTTGCAGAGTTTCATCCAGGGATATATAAAGTTCTGTTGTCAGGGGTTCTTTACTCATACCTAAGGAAGGGGTTGGACTAACTCTAGGGAACCACCTATGGGAGGGTTTGGAAAGAGGGGTGGCTACACCCATTTCCTTTGTCCAGTTTCATGCCAGAGCAGGGGCTCAAATCCCCTGAACCGGTTTGAGCTGGACTATGCACAGGGACACACAATGTGCCCCCAGTGCGGGACTTCAAAGCACTCTGAGAGTGCTCCCACCCAACCCCAATACACATGAGCCTATTTGGGAGGTGGTTACACCTCCCTGTGACAGGAAACCTATTGTCCAGGCCTCCCCTGCTGGAGTTTCGGTCCACAGCAGGAGGCCAGACCCGTGTTTGTGGCTGTAGCATCCATTTTGTGATGCCAGGACTCTGTTAAGTTGCTATCGGGTATACCGGTGTTGTCATGTCTCTCACTCTAGAAGGGTGGGATCATATCCTCACAGCAGGAATTGATTTGGGGATATGATTCCAAGGTGTTTGACACCAAACACGACATGCTTCCGTGCAGTCAGTCCAAAGTTAGCATTAACCGTTTTAGATATAATGCACTACTGACAAGCCCAGGGAAGAGATTCCAAAGGCTGCAGAGGGGCTCAGTTCATGCCTGGGCACCCTCTCACATATAACCAAGCACCCTGCCTTCAGGATTGATAAGGCCTGCCATAGGGGTGACTGATAGGTTTCTATGTGCAGTATTGAGATATAGTGAACCTATACCTCAGTAAGGGGTGCATGCACCACATTAGCCAGGCTGCAGTAGCAGACCTGTGGTGTCATTTTGGAGGGCTTTCCAGGGGCAGCATAATACATGCTTCAGCCCCTGGTAGGCCTCTGGGGTACCAATACCCTGGGTACATAGTATACCATATACTAGGGACTTATAAGGGCACCTCAGAATCCAATCTGTGATATACCTAGTGTACATGGAATCAATTTAGAGAGGAAGCAGCTAGTCTGGGGTCCTGAATAGCAGGGCCCCAGCCAGACTAAAGTCGAAAAACAGTGTTACAGCAGCAAAAAGTGGGGGTAAACATGTAAAGCAGATCCTACTCTCCTACACAACCCCCCCAACGCAGGGACATTAAACTAACCTTGACCAGTTGAGTCTTCATGTTCTAAGTGGAAATATCTGGAGAGTCCATCTGCATTGGCATGGTTAGTCCCTGGTCTATGTTCCACTGTATAGTCCATTCCCTGTAGGGAAATGGACCTCCTGAAAAGTTTGGGGTTTTCACCCTTCATCTGTTTTAGCCATAAGAGGGGCTTATGATCTGTCGAAACAAACAAGTGAGTATCAAACAAGTATGGCATCAACTTCCTCAGAGCCCAAACCACAGCAAAGGCCTCCCTCTCAATGGCTGACCAACGTTTCTCTCTGGGGGTCAAACTTCTGCTTATGAAAGCTACTGGCTGATCCTGACCTTCATCATTCAACTGTGACAGTACAGCCACTACCCCCAACTCAGATGCATCTGTTTGCACAATGAACTTTTTGGAGTAATCAGGACTTTGCAGAATGGGAGTAGTGCACATGGCCTGCTTTAGGTCATCAAATGCCTTTTGACAGCTAACTGTTCACTGAACCTGTTTGGGAATTTTCTTAGAGGTTAAGTCATTCAGAGGTGTCACTATTGATCCATACCCCTTGACAAATCTTCTGTAATACCCAATCAGGCCTAAGAAGTATATCACCTGAATCTGAGTAGTGGTAGCAACCCGGTCCATTATGGTCTGGATTTTGATCTGCAATGGTTGCACCTGGCCTCCACCTACAAGGTGGCCCAGGTACACAACCTGACTCTGCCCTATCTGGCACTTAGTAGCCTTGATAGTTAGGCCTGCCTTTTGCAGGACCTCCAAACCATTCCTCAGGTGGACCAGGTGATCCTCCCAGGTGGAGCTAAAGACAGCAATATCATCTAGATATGCTGTACTACAGTCTTCCAGGCCTGTAAGGACTTGATTCACCAACCTTTGGAAAGTGACAGGTGCATTGTTCAAACCAAAGGGCTTTACCACAGTTTGATAGTGCCCACTAGGAGTATAAAATGCTGTATTTGGCTTTGCATCATCTGCTAGTCTGATATATCAGTAGCCAGCTGTCAAGTCAAATGTGCTTAGAAACTTGGCTGAGGCAAAAGTATCTATTAGCTCATCTGCCCTTGGGCTGGGATGGGCATCAGTCCTAGTGACTGCATTGAGACCCCTGTAGTCCTCACAAAACCTCATCTCTTTCTTGCCATCTTTGGTGTGAGGTTTAGGCACAAGGACTACTGGACTAGCCAAAGGGCTATCTGAGGGTTCAATGACTCCCAAATCCAACATGTTTTTGACTTCTGTCCTTATACAGTCCCTGACATGGTCAGATTGCCTGTAGATCTTATTCTTCATAGGCAGACAGTCCGCAGTGTCCACTTCATGAGTGCACCAGGTGGTCTGACTTGGAGTCAGAGAAAACATATGTCTAAACCGGCTGAGACGTTTTCTGCAGTCAGTTTGTTGCTGGACAGTGAGGCTGTCTGCCAAGACTACACCATCTACTGAACCCTCATCAGGGTTCTGAGAAAGCAGGTCAGGGAATGGGTCACTCTCTTCCTCCTGTCCTTCATCAGTAGCCATGAGCAAGCACATGTCTGCCCTGTCAACATATGGTTTAAGTCTGTTGACATGAAGTACCCTGTGGGGACTCCTAGAGGTTCCTAGGGGTTCCAAGGTCTACCATGTAGGTGACCTCCCCTTTCTGTTCAACAATTGTATGGGGGCCACTCTATTTGTCCTGGAGGGCTGCTGGGGCCACAGGCTCCAACACCCACACTTTCTGCCATGGCTGGTAAACAGTCAGCACAGCCTTTTGGTCATGCCTGGTCTTTTGTAATTCCTGGCTAGCCTCAAGGTTTTTAGTTGCCTTTTTCATGTACTCAGCCATCCTGGAGCGGAGACCAAGTACTTAGTCCACTATGTCCAGTTTAGGGGGTTTGAGAGGTAACTCCCATCCCTCTTTCACCAGACACAAAGGACCCCTAACAGGTTGGCGAAACAAAAGTTCAAAAGGGCTGTAACCAACCTCCTTTTGTGGCACCTCCCTGTAGACAAACAAAAGGCAGGGCAAAAGGATGTCACATCTGCGCCTAAGCTTTTCTGGGAGACCTTTGATCATGCCCTTTAAGGTTTTGTTGAATCTTTCAACTAAACCATTGCATTGTGGGTGATAGGGTGTGGTGAAATTGTAATTCACTCCACACTCCTTCCACATTGCAGTTAAGTAACTTGACATGAAGTTTGCACCCCTGTCAGATACTACCTCCTTAGAAAAGCCCACTCTTGAGAATACACTCAAGAGGGCTCTTGCCACTACAGGTGCTGTAGTGGTCCTAAGTGGGATTGCCTCTGAGTACCTAGTGGCATGGTCCACCACCACCAGGATAAATCTGTGCCCAGATGCAGTTTGAGGATCCATGGGACCAACAATGTCAATCCCAGCCCTCTCAAAGGGAACCCCCACCAAAGGTAGTGGTATCAGGGGGGCCTTTGTGGTTCCACTTGTCTTGCCACTGGCTTGGCAGGTCACACAGGTGCGACAAAACTCCTTTGTGTCTTCAGACATGTGGGGCCAGTGAAAGTGAGGGACAATTCTGTCCCAAGTCTTGTTCTGGCCCAGGTGTCCAGCTAAGGGAATATCATGGGCTAGTGTCAATAGAACGCCCCTAAACTTCAGAGGTATAACCAACCTCCTGGAAACACCAGGCTCTGGGTCTCTACACTCTGAATAAAGGAGTCCATCATCCCAATACATTTTATGGGTGCCACTAGCATTCCCAGCAGCCTCACCAGCAGCTTGCTTTCCGAGGGATTCAAGAGAGGGGCAGGTTTTCTGCTCCTGGCTCAGATCTGACCTGGAAGGGCCCCCTGTCCCCAAGAACTCAACCTAGTCAGGTTCAAGCTCCTCTGGGACAGTTCCTTCTTCAGGCTCAAGATCATCTCCCTCAGGAAACTGATCTGTATACTGAGTCAGGTGGGAAGGCACCACCTTAACCCCACTTCTCCTCCTCTTGGGAGGCACCTGGTCCACTCTTCCAGAATCCAGGGACTGTCCAGTGTTAGACATTTTGGCCTGTGACCTAGTCACAGCAAAGACATGAGCAGGGATCCCTAACATTTCTGCATGTGTACTGAGCTCCACTTCAACCCAAGCTGAAGTTTCCTGATCATTGCCAAGCAAGCATTCAACTGGTAGGTCTGCACTTAACACAACCTTCTTAAGGCCAGTTACCCTTCCCCCGGAGAAGTTAACAACTGCCAGAGAATGGTCTGTTCTGACATTGCTAGCATTGGTCACTTGGTACATTTCACCAAGTATATTCTGCCCAGGATCAACAAGATCTTTTGTCACTATTGTGATACTTGCTCCTGTGTCCCTGAATGCCAAAGCCTCTTTTCCATTAATCAAAGGCTGCCCTCTGTATTTGCCCAAGTTACTGGGACTCACAAAGGAGGACATATCCATGCCTCAATCACAGACCAGGACAGCCTGAGTTATAACTCTGACTAGGCCAGAGTCATCACAGAACCTAGGGTCAACCCTACTACACCTTTATTCTGAACATTACCACTACCGATTGTAGCTGTACTAGGGGGAACAGTTGCCTTAGGGGCGATGGTGGCTGGAGTTGAGTCTTTGGACTTGGTGCAATCACTTGTCCAGTGAGTCTTCTGTTTACAGATTTTGCACCATGGTTTCTCTTGGCCTTTTCCCTTGTTAGACTGTGAATCCCCACCTGAAGAAGCTTTTTGGGGACCTTGTGAAGACTTCTGGTCTTTACCCTTCTTCCCACCCTTGTCAGAGTTTTTAGGATCTTGCTTCTTCTGGTCACCACCTTGGTTCTGAACCTTTTGCCTCACCCTTGTTCAGACCCATTTTTCTGCCTTCTTTCCCAATTCTTGGGGAGAGGTCAGGTCTGAGTCCACCAGGTACTGGTGCAACAGCTGATTTTGACAATTATTAAGGATCTGCTCCCTCATAATCAAATTGTACAATCCTTTAAAGTCATGCACTTTTCTGCCAAGTAACCAACCCTCCAGAGCCTTAGTAGCACAATCTACAAAGTCCACCCAGTCTTGATTCTGTGCCTTTTGGCTATCGCTGAACTTTACCCTATATTGTTCAGTGGTTAGGCAAAACCCTTTAATCAATGCACTCTTTAGACTGGTATAATCATCAACATCCTCCTCTCTAACAGTGAGGAGCTTATCTCTACCTTTGTCTGCAAAGGAGAGCCATACGATTGCTGCCCAGTGCTCCTGGGGGACCCTTTGAACTTTACAGGCCCTTTCCAGTGCAGTTATCCATTTGTGGATGTTATCCCCACTCTGGTAGGGAGGGACAATCTTATTTAGGTTTCTATGGTCATGAGACCTCTTCCCATCTCTAGGGATGTTGCTGCCACCATGGGACTCTAGTCCCATCTTTTTTCTAGCTCTGTAGAGCTCTAGGGATTCCTTTTCTAAGGCTACCTGCTGCTTTCTGATGTGAAGCTGAGCTTCCTCATACTTCTGTAGTCTCTCTCTCCTCTCCTGGGAGGTTTCCCTCCTATGAGCAGAGATAGAGGTCCCTATAGATGAACCAGAATGGTTCGACTCCACTGAGGGAGATCTGGACCTTCTAGGCCCACCACCAACTCTTCCAGGAGGGACAAAGAAGGGACCATTGTGGCCCTCCCCTCATCTTCCAGGGGAGCTGGATTTTCCAGGTCAAGATCATTGTCATCTTCCTGGTCAGCATTAGAGGTCAGGTCATGGGGAATGTCACCCCTAGTTTCTTCCTCAGCTGCTGCCCCACCCACTCTGCCTACCCCTCCAGACCCTAAAGGTCTTCTGAGATTGTCCAGCCTGAGTACCTCTATGAGATGCTGGGTGGTTGGGCTTTTGCCTGTCTTCAGTCTCCTAGTATTGCATAATGCTCTCAATTCCAAGAATGGGAGGTTATCATACTTGGAGATAAGAAGCCCATTGGCTTCTGGCAGGGACCCACTGGTTCCTGGCCTTGAAGACATTACTAGTGAGGTGTGGTGTATTGTACTACCTACTGTAGTGTGGCCTACTAAACTCTCTTGAGTCGTAGAAAGGGTGTGCTAAGTCCTTAACACACAACTCTAAGTTCAGTAGAACTTACTGTATTCTAAAACTTGTATTATATGTACCTCAGGTACCTTTAGTAGTTTTCAGTTAGTCAATTCAATTGAGATTATCTGGTAAAACAATAGCAAGCGGGAATCCCACACGCTGCACATCAATGTGAGAAGTTGGCCTGGTATATGCTGTCCACTAGTTATAGTGGGCACCTTGCACCAGTCCAAACAACCCCTTATTGATGATAGGTTAAAGACAACCTTTATTGAAAGCTATCCTAGTGGTAGCTAAGGAGAGCAGCCTTCAGGCAAAGTCTTGAAGGAATGTAAGGCAGCTTGTTTTACCAGTTTATAATCTCTTGAATGACCAAATGAAAGGGAACCACACCAGGTATATATAGAAGATATATGTATTTATTTCTAAACACACCCTACTAGTCTCTTTATGAGGCTAGAGGTCCAAACACATAAGTTACACTTCAAATAGTACAGTAAAATAGCACAAATACACATCAGGCCCTAGGGGCAAGCCAAACCCTATACTAAAATAGTGGTATAAGAACCACGACCTAACTAGACACAAGGTCTAGAGCCTATAGAATCGCTGGGACACCAAGGAACCTCCCAAGGTAGTGACACAGGGGATCCATTTGGGCCGTGGGCCGTGTGCAGTGTGAGAACACAGCCGCAAGCTCCCATTAGCTTCTATGGGGAAAGTAGCGGTTAGATTTTTAAAGATTAGGGACACTTAGAAATGAGTTACCTCACCCAGGGAAGCTGGGTGCATAGGTGTCAAATGGTGTCGGGTCGCGTCATCGATTTCAATGGGAGCTGGCAAAGAAGTGCTGCTGCCGGGAAGATGCGAAGTGTCCAAAGAGATCCAAGCCTGGATCAAAGTCAAGACGAACCTGAAAGCAGAGGGGACAGAGTCTGGGTCAGAAGGTGAAGCTTGACTCTTCAGCCATGAGGACCAGAAGGTGTCGAGGACAACCAGGAGCTGGATTCGAGCTGTCCCTCAAAGGATGTCGAGTGCTGCAGCATCGGTGCCCAGATTGGACACAACAAGCCTTGGCAACAGCAACCCATGCAGAAAGGAGAAAGATGCTTTGGTGCAGACCAGCAAGGTCTGAGGGACTCACCACGTGGTGGGAAGTCAGGACACGTCTGGCACAACCAGGGAAGCCCAAGGAAAATCAGACTTGCCTTCACTGGGACCCACCAGTCAACGGGCCAGGGATCGTGAAGGAGCCTTGAGCTGAAATGCAAGAGGCAGGCTCACGGAATACTTGTGCAGTGTAGGTCCACAATCTTCAGTGCAAAAGGTGGTCGGGGCTTGGGCTACACGTAACCCAAAGCACAACTTCAAGAGACGTTGAGAAGTCAATGCACTTGCAAATGTGCATGTTGACCAGGAGTTCCGGTTCCACGTTACTCACGAGGGCTGCGGGTCTCAGCTTTGCTGGGGACTCGGGTCAGCCTCTGAGAAGTCTGGAAATCCTCTTCCTGTTTTGCAAAGTCTTCTGCATCTGGCAGGAGCTTAGGAAATGCAGACTGGCAGTTGCTTCATTGGTGCCTGCCAAGCAGGGGAGTCACTCCTTGACCCCAAGGGAGATTTCTTCTGTCCTCTAGTCTTGAGTAGAGAGTCAAAGTTCCAGGATTCAGTTGCAGAGTTTCATCCAGGGATTTCTAATGTCCTGTTGCCAGGGGTTCCTTACTTATACCTAAGGAAGGGGTTGGACTAACTCTAGGGACCCACCTATGGGAGGGTTTGGAAAGAGGGGTGGCTACACCCATTTCCTTTGTCCAGTTTCACACCAGAGCAGGGGCTGGAAGCCCCTGAACCGTTTTGAGCTGGACTATGCACAGGGACACAAAATGTGCCCCCAGTGCGGGACTTCAAAGCACTCTGAGAGTGCTCCCACCCAGCCCCAATACACATGAGCCTGTCTGGGAGGCGGTTACACCTCCCTAAGACATGAAACCTATTGTCTATGCCTCTCCTGCCGGAGTTTCAGTCTGCAGCAGGAGGCCAGACCCGTGTCTATGGCTGCAGCATCCATTTTGTGATGCCAGGGCTCTGTTAAATTGGTACTGGGTATACCAGTGCTGTCATGTTTCTCCCTCTAGAAGGGTGTGATCATAACCTCACATCAGGAATTGATGTGGGGGTATGATTCCAAGGTGTTTGATACCAAAAACAACATGTTTCCGTGCAGTCAGTCCAAAGTTAGCATTAACCATTTTAGATATAATGCACTTAAGATTATATGGTCAAGCTGCACTACTGACAACCCCAGGGAAGAGATTCCGAAGGCTGCAGAAGGGCTCAGCTCATGCCTGGGCACCCTCTCACATATAACCAAGCACCCTGCCTTCAGGATTGATAAGGCCTGCCATAGGGGTGACTGATAGGTTTCTATGTGCAGTATTAAGTGAGATATAGTGAACCTATATCTCAGTAAGGGGTGCATGCACCACCTTACCCAGGCTGCAGTAGCAAACCTGTGGTGTCATTTTGGAGGGCTTTCCAGGGGTTGCTTAATACATGTTTCCGCCCCTGGTAGGCCTCTGGGGTACCTCTGCCCTGGGTACATAGTATACCATATACTAGGGACTTATAAGGGCACCTCAGAATCCAATCTGTGATGTAGCTAAGGTACATGGAATCAATTGAGAGAGGAATCAGCTAGTCTGGGGTCCTGAATAGCAGGGCCCCAGCCAGACTAAAGTTGAAAAACAGTGTTACAGCAGCAAAAAGTGGGGGTAACCATGTGAAGCAGATCCTACTCTCCTACAGGCAGTTCAAATCTTCACACACAGGCACTACAGTGGCAGGCTTGAGACAGGTTTAAAGGGCTACTGGAGTGGGTGGCACAATCAGGGCTGCAGGCCCACCAGTAGCGTTTAATTTACAAGCCCTGGGCACAAAAACTCCACATCACTAGGGATAATCAGTAGATTAAATATGACAATTATGGATAAACTAATGTTACCATGTTTTGAGTACAGAGCATATGCACGTTAGCACTGGTTAGCAGTGGTAAAGTGCCCAGAATCCTAAAACCACCAAAAAGGAAGTCAGCATAACAGGAGGTCAGAAGTCAGGGGAAATCACGCCAAGGATGCCAGGTCTAACAGATGATCTACTTGTATCCCTTCTATTTTCACGTTCATGCCAGGAATTACATACATTTTTACTGCCAGCTTATTAAATCCAAAATAGGTCAAGATATCGAGCGGAGTTAATTCCCAGATTGCCTGCAAGTGCTACTAAGTCGAAGGTATTTATAGAAGATAGGAAATGTCGATCCTCAATTTTGCTTTTTAATCCCTCCACTTTCCATGAGTAGATTTTCAGTTTTACCTGTGACTGAGGGCCGAATTATACAAATGCTGGTCAATTTCTAAATCTGTAGTTTGTGATTCACTTCAGTGCCCCCAGGAGACGTGATCAGGCCATTGTATTTAAAGTTGGTTTGCACATCTTCATACCTTTACTATCACTGTCGGTAATTGCTCTGGTTAAAGTCATCATTGGATGGCTTCTTGTCCCTTTGCGCAATGATGATGTTGGGACCCCTTCATCTGTTAATTTTGAACCATGTTTCTCATGGTATCCCTCTGCTGCCGGTGCAGGTATAGCCAAACGGCTTTGTCGCGATCGGCTTGGGAATAGAAATAACACACATGCAGTTTCCTCATATGGTGTAGTTTCAATACCCCATTTTTCAATTGTCGCTTTCTCTTTCCAGACTTGCTGGGCAATTTGAATGTTTGTCCAGGTGATGACTTTAGATTCCTCAGCATTGTTCTCTACTCTGCACTGGAATGCAACTAAATGGATGTCAATGGTAGTAGTATGCCGCAAGATGGAAATTTCCTGAGTCATGCGCAGCATTGAGCCTTTGTTAATTACAGTGTATGGCCCCCAAGACTAGTGTTTTAGTGTGAAAATTAGTTTATTTGAGGAAGCGCAAGTGTCATCTGCTTTTGATTCCTTTTGATCCTTGTTCCCCACCCCTGAGGGTCTACATTCAGTGAGCGGAGAGTCTATCGTCACCTGTCATTTGGCTTTATTACTAGAGTCTGTTGACACTGGGCTACCGGTTGAGTCCAGGGGAGCCTCAATTATACTGCTACCAATGGAGAGCCTTGTTGCACTTTTAGTTGTTATACCTGTGGTGTTCATTCGTTCATTCTTTGTAGCAAAAATGGTGCCCATTGATGAAATTGGAACGGGCATGTTCTCACATTTGGCTGGCTGCTGCAACTATTTGTGGGGGGTTAATTCCAGCTGAGGTGGTCTCAGATCAGTTAGTGTTGCTTGCAAGGTTGCTGGTTCTGTTAACACAGAAGGGGCAAGGGCCACCCCCTCTGTTGCATTGCTACTGTGCAGCGAGAAGGACCTTTCCAGTGTGGTGGGGGATCAAACTTGTTACAGATTCTGCGGCCTCTAGTGGAGGCTCCTGAGGTGAATCTTCGGCCTTCGGTGGTATTCTAAATAGCTCATCCAGTTGTTTGAGTGCGCTTTCCTGAGCCTGAGAAGTATGTTTATTGTGTACCTATCTTTGTCACTTGAACACTTTTTTGGACGGAAAGTACTTAGCGCTGGCACAGGAATCCAATGTTCCAGCTATGAATGAAAGATTCCATGTGAATGGCTGAGCGCTTGACTTGCACTGAGTTTGGGTGCCATTAGGTTAATGATACCTGGTTGTCTTTACGGAGGGTTTGTAAATCATTTACGCTGGCACAAGAGTCAGTAATTCCAGTTACATGGCTAAGAATCCCTGTGGGTGGCTGAGTGCAGGACTTGCTTTGAGATTGAGAGGAATTAGTTTCAACTGTTGAATGGTTATCATTGCAGACGTTAAGCGAATCATTAGTTTTCTGGGGTTCTGTGGAGCCGCCTTTAAGTTGGGATTGTATTTCAGTTAGTACTGCATCCAATGCTGCAGGGAGAGTTGATAGTTTGTCGATCTCAGTGCCACACCGCAGAGCGTCGCTGATTGAGCCGCTTCCCCTCATGCTCGCTGAATCAAATTGTTTAAGGCCCCTGTTTTGCTAATGATTGCTGTAAATTGCCAAGGTGTTGAGTAAATCCACCTGCAAGTCGAGATTATTTGATTGCCACATTAGCGTGTTCACTGTCGTTTGAAATGAGTTTAAGAGAACTCTCCAGGTTCCCTTCATTCCAACATTTTGCTGCATTGGGGAAATCTGAATGTCATGGAATATTGTGTTAGTTTCAGACAGTTACCACAATACTCACCTGGGCCCATAATCATTCATACACAAGCTAGTAATGTACTGCTGAAATCAATTTTGATATACCTACGTGATGTATTTACCTTTACCAAATTCTTACCAACCCAATACCCTTGATAATACATTTCCTCTGGTCAATGAATCTAGTTGCTAGATGAATAGGTAGAAATGTCATTAAAGTTTGTTCTCCAATACCCACCGACTCAAAGAGTTTTAAAAGTTTTATCTAATCAATAATTTTGTGAGTCAAAGATCAAATATATGTTATACACCGTTTCTTCGGAAAGAAATCAAGATTGGTTCAATATAAGTCTCAATTAAAATATCATGATGACAGTACCTGAAAGAGGGAGAAACAGAGAGCAGTACAAGGACATACTACATGGAATTATATTTACCCAGGATGGTGTGAAGACTAAACTCCTGGCCAAGGAGTCAGGTGGAGTCCCCCAGGACAGGTCGGGAGACAAAGGATCAGGACAGGTTCAGGACCGGGAAGGTGACCTTGTCTAAGTGCAACGCCAGCGTCGCACCCCTCTCCGGCACTACTCTCCTCGATTTAGTCCGCAAACCCCTTCTTGTATGTGCCTCCTCGATTCTTCCATGATCCCCTTCTAGGTGATTGGATTCTGCAATCAGTATTTCGCTCTCTCGAGTAGGGTCTCTGGCATCAGTAGTCTGCGTAGGGTCTGTGACATCTAACTAACTAAACTACCATAGTTATATTATTCTATGTTCATGTACCACCCCCAAATGTTTCTATATCATGAAACCCCTACTTCTGATTGGGCAAGTCAAGGGGAAGAGGTCATCACACCATGCTAAAGATAATATTTTTACTTTAGGTTCATTGTTTTATGTTCCCACCCTTAATGTACTTTCCCAAGCTTTATTCCCACCCACATTTCAAATTTATGATCAATATATTGTATATATTTTGTATATCTTGCCGGCGCGACCTTGGCTGAGTTTCAACAATGTCATCATAGTTCCGGGCAGGTTTGAGTGCGCTTGCGCACGAGTTATGCGGGATAGGGATTTCAGTCACCCTCCAAGGCCCAAATAAGAACTATTAATAAAGTCAGAAAGAAACATGTTAGAATTTTAAACAAATGATTTCACTGTATACCACTTATCTCTACTCTATCCCCATTTACTTAAATATATCTTTCGCATTAGCAATTTAGTAGAACTTGCAAGGTTTAGTTTAAGCAAAGCATGCGCATTAACATGTGAGTTTCAAACAGCCATTTTAGAAGCTATTGTGCAGCTGCAAAGTTTTCCCTCCAAGCATAGAAAACTTCATACTATGTAGATGCAGTAGACACATGTACAGTAAGAATCCCGCATTTTTGGCAGCCATTTTTAGTGACACTTGGGTTACTGGTTAGTAATACACATAGACAAGCTTCCCCTAGATTCAGTGTAATTAATGAAATGCATGTTTAGTATTTACAGACATATTGATTACGGTATTACGAGTTATTTGAGAGGATTGCTTCCGAGCAAGTCTCTTTTATACGAGACCTTGCTCCAACAGAGGGTCCCAGGGGACAACAGCAGAAATGTTTAGACCAGTTGCCTCCGGAATCTCTTCTTGAAGTTCGGGGGTATATTTCAAAGACATTATGGATGAGGTTGCAGACAATTGGCTATAGACAATTGCTGGTTGTTTCGTTTACTGCTCCAAAGAGCATTTTCTCTGTTTGTTTGATGGTTCTCCCAATGCAAAAATAGAGTACTCCGTCATAACTGGCAGTAGTGTTGGGGTATAATGCATCTCTTCTGTTACTAAGTGTGCCTTTTTTTTGACAAACTGATTGGGGGCACCTCCAGCTGGAGGAAGAGTATCTGGTGAATGATCCTGCTAGGATCCACGGAATTATTAAATTACATCCTATAACTGAAGGGGGTCCTTTAATGTGGAATAAAGGAATGGGGTAAGATTAAAAAAGTGTGATGTTCAGAGAATTACAATAGTCAAAAAATAAGGGAAAGAGAACCTGCTGGTCTGTAAGAAGTGGTATAAAGAGAGGAAGAAAGAAAAAAGAGTAGATGGAGTTCGGGAAGGAGGGAATACACTGAGGTAAAAGAGAAACTTGAAAAACCAGACTGCATTTTGTCGAAATGAAAAGCTTTCACCAGGTTAAATTCAACATTATGCAATTCATTTGATAAATATTGCGGAAATACACTTGTTGAGAACATTTCTTCAGAAAAAGCCTTCTTACTGTTTTTTCTCTAGGATTTCAAGCTGTTGCCAAAGCAGGCAGCAGTCACTGTTCACGGTAGTGTTCAGCACTCACAAGTAGGGTAGAAGTTAGGTACTCTGAGAGCAGTCTGACAACAAACTCACAGGGAACATGAATTGACACTCGCAAGATAGGAACCCACATGGTCGGCAGGTGCATACTCGTAGGTCATAGGTCAGGAAATGAAGCATTTAAAAAAACAGGCAGACTGGCCCGATTAAGACAGGCAGTCATGCATCTACAGGGTAAGCACTTCCAGGGCAGAGCAGTCATCAACTCAGAGGACAGGCACCCTGAGATCAGGGCAATGACAAGGGAGACAGGTAATTAAGCATTCATATGTCAAGCAGTCAATCAGGTGCATGCTAGCCAGCCAGGTAACTGCTTCATTCAGATAGGCACTCACAGGACATGCACAAGGGAAAGGAAGGCAAAGTCAAAAATAGAACAAAACTCTTGAACGTAGACCAGTACCCTAGCCCCCACTGTGAAAGTGCCAGCTAGTGGAAACGGTGAGGAGTAGCAGGATTCAGTGCACGTGGACAATTAACATCTTGGGGATCTGGGGACATTGAGATGGGTCTCAAGTCATTGGAAGCCAAGTGTGAGAAATAGGTGTGAGGGTAACCCATGGTTATTGATTGGAGGCCGCCGAGAACTTGGTAGTACAGGTGGAAAAATGGGTGTCTTCGTAATGGGTGGGTAAAATGACTGCAAGTAATCCTATAGTTGAGTTACAAATGATGAAGTAAGGAGGAAGCAGATGCAAAACTCAAGAGGAGTAGTAGCACCAAGCACCATACAACCCCCACCCCATAATTTGCCTTCACACTATTGTGAACTACTACACCAGAGTCCCGCATGACAGTTCACCATGTATTGTTCTAAGCGCTCCAGAAATTGCAATCTTACAGTGGTTATGAGACCCTCTGAGCGCTAATCCTGCTTTCTAGATGGAAAGGAAGGCACTGCGCCTGGCATGTGATTAAGAGGGCACATGCTAAAAAAAACTCTAAAAGCATGGCACCCCTCCTGGGTGCTTATCTAGGTGTCTTAGAACAACACCCTTAATAGGGCACCACCGCTGAACCAAAAGGAAATAAAATATATATTTTTTACATTCACATTAGAGACCAATTTTGCTCCGCCTTTCTTAGTATGGGGCACATTGTTTATAATGATACATTTGGACATATAAGAATGTTTGCAACATTTCACTTTGTGTCTGTATATTCTTGAGGTATTGCATGAAACAACAGACCAAACACAAACAACAAAAATATTTATTGTGTAAAATATTATTTACAAATGCTTACTCGAGATTTGCTATAATATTCTGACTCATTCCTTCCAATGGCAATGTCATGTAAACGTGAGCTTGCTTCTAACCTTTTAAGTAAAAATATAATATATATTTGAACAGCTTCACGTTGTTTTTATTTTCTGCTATGGCTGTTTAAACTGTCTTCTAAGGGTAATTGACCTCTACTTCTCAGGCCTTATCTGAAATTTAGTTTTCCGCAGCGTTCAGTAAACAAACTAGAGATGAACTGAGTTCAACAATCCTGCAGGGATAAGCCATCAATGCGCCGGCGGATTCATATCGAAGCTTTAAAGTTGACATTTAAAATACATCCAGTGCTTTCTTTGATCATTGAAGTATGGGTAAAAATCAGCTCGTACTATACTTAGAAGAGCTTCGCAATAAAACATAATAATCTTGGGTTTCAAGCATTATGTACTTTAATTGAGTTTAAAAAGTCACTTGAAAATCAGACAAAGATGAATGCCATGTCATTTATTCAATTACTTCATTGCCACTATCATTAGGATTTGTTCCCTGAATCTGTTAAGCGAAATATGATAGAGTACAAATGATGCTTCTGTGAGATCGGAACACAATTTATCATTTCAAGTGACTTCGAGAATAGACTTCGAGAATAGACTTCGAGAATAGGGCAGGTGATATTGCACACTATGTATTGTACACTATCAGCTGCAAAAAAACAAACGTTTAAATATTGTGTTGAAAAACATGAGAGTTCATAAATTTGCACATTGTACCTAACATTGTAGATTTGGGCAAATACTGTGGGGTACCTTTCAGGTTTATGTGGTGAATATCAGGGCCAGGTCTAAAGATCCAGGCATTTCTTGGGCGCCCTTATCTATTTCTTAGATTGAAATTAAAATAGTTCTCCTAATTCCTTAATGTTCTTCCCAATGCAAGGTTTGTTCACCTCTGTAAATACCCCTGTGACTCCTGTCCTTCACTAGGCAGCACCTTGCAACAGTAAGCAGATGGTGTAACATTAGCTCCTACAGGCCCTGTGGAGTGGGGGAGGCCCTGAACTCTCTCAGCACAGTACACTGACTGGGTCTGAGACCATGGTGGTAAGTGGTGGGTGGGGGGGCTCCGCGTACTTTGCAGGGGGCTCCTACATAGCCACTGCAGTAAGCAACTGTGAGGGGAATTCCACCTCTCAATTTTTGTATTAAATTGCTGTAACCCTTTAGGGACTAAGAGCAAGAAATTGATGGATGAAAATGGGGGGTGGGGAGGGGCACAAGTACTGATGTGAGGAAGGAAGAATTAGGGTAGTGAAAATCACTGGTAATTAATCTCGACATTACCAGCTATTCCTTTCTTCATCCTAATTCTTAGAATATGAAGCTATACCCAAACATCATGTGTTTGACCTCCTCTCTCACAGGAGATGAGGTCATGCTGTATGTGCAAGGCCACACATCTATTGAAATGAAGACACACAACCAAAACCATAATTCATTCAGATCACAGTATAGTATGAGGATAGAAATGTATATATGAACGCCCTTTCTTCTTTCGTGGTTTTGGTACTTCTACATGCTTTACACTTGTTCCTTTGTTTAAGCCTGACTACTTGAAGCCACAGCTACCCAGGGTTGAGCTAAGGTTCTGACTGGAAACAATATGGTATTGTAAGTGAATTAACCAGTGAGGTTATGTGTATGGAAAGTTTCACGTGCCAAAAATAGAGGGGAGCCCCAAAAAGAAAAATCCCCAAGCATTTTTCATCAACTTCTTTAAAAAGTACTACCACAAAAACTACTGAACAGAATTACACCAGACTTAGCAGGAAGCTCGATCTTGGTAAGCAGACTGTGCTTGGTGTAAATCTGGTCAGCGGTTTTTGTTTTGAGAAATTAAGCTTTACAAATATTTGTACATCTAGATGGTTGGGTCTCTGAGAGGCTCTCGAGAGTCTTGTGGGACCGCCAATTTAAAAAAAAGAGCATTCTGATTGGCCCTGGGAGCTTTTGTCCATTGGTCGATCTCACTCCCATTAGAGTCAGACTTCTGTGGAAGCGAGCACTCTGATTGGCTGTCAGCAACATGAGAAAAATGTTGCTGGCAGCCATCACAGGACTCAGACTGAGTTCCCTGTCTGTAAGTTAAAAAAAGAATAACATAAGGAGGCAGGTTAGGGATACCCTGTCCCCTCTAGGCCCTGGGGAAAAGGGGGGGCAAAGGAACCCCCTGAGTTAAAAAATACAAACACAATCAGCAACTATTGCCTTGGTCCCACAGGCCTCCTGTGAAAAAAGAAGGGGAGGCAAGCACGTGGCTCTCCACCCAGAGCCATTACAGGCCTCAGGGAGCCCATTCCCCGAGATCGAAATGCATATTAAAGGGGAGGAGCCCTGTGGCCAACCCCCCACTGAACTCAACCAAAGGCTTGCGCTGCGTGGGGTTGGCTGCCTGTGGCGGGTTTGCCACAGGGCCTGCGGCCAACCCCCCACCTTGCATGGCCTTTGGCCTTGTGCAGCAGGATTTGGCTTTACGTATGGTAGCAAAATGTTACTTTACGTTGAAAAAACCATAAAAACAAAGGGTAAAGTAATGTTGCAGTTAGTTGAATATTACAGTGACAACATTAACGTTTTGAACTCAAAAAGACGCAGGAATTCACCAGTTATAGCTAGTAACGCTAACTATAACTTGCACCCCGCCATGCACTGCAAATTTCCTCCCAAATTACATCACTCAGGACATTTTCTATGACATCATTGATAACATCACTGCAACATCGGAAATTACATCATTGATGACAGTGTTGTCATCAGTGATGTAGTGGTTTTGTTAGTTTAAAACAATGGGCCCGATTCACGAAAGTAATCTGAGACAAAATCCTAACTTTACGACTTTTGAAATTCATAAAAGGCATTTAGAAGTAGTAAAGTTAGGATTCCTAACTTTACTACTCCTAAACTGAGACAAAATCCTAACTTTACGACTTTCGTTATTCCCAGAAGGCATTTAGGAGTAGTAAAGTTAGGAATCCTAACTTTACTACTCATAAATGCCAGTTGTGAATACCTAAAGTCATAAAATTAGAATTTTGTCTCAGATTACTTTTGTGAATCGGACCCAGTATGTTTTAACTGACATTTTCACTTAACTGTAACATCCATTTAATCTTTGTTTTAAATAATGCCAAATGTGTCTATTATGCCATGGGTCAGTGTTCATGCTCCATTATTCCACTGTTAAATCACAATGATTGGTCAATCTGAAGGGATTAGAAGGCTTTGCAGATATTTCACCCCCACACCCAAAGGTCGGGTGTTTGCCCTCAGGTGATTTTCCTGCCTTCTGCCCCTTAATGATTTTTTTTTTATTTACAGGAGTTGGTCTGTGCTCCTGCTCCTTTTTTCTTAATCAGGAGTGTCCACTCATACTCTTGCTTCCCATTGCAACTCCCTTATAAAGAGGAAAGAGATATGAGACACTCACTATGATATTATGCATGGGGGGGCATGTTGCCTAATTGTGGGTAGAGTAATTCTGTGAATTTTTTGACAAATTAACCAAAATTATGCATAATTACACAGCATGCATCTCACACTAAAAAACGTATCTGACCGGTCCGTTTGGGTAAAATTTCAACACGAAAATGTAATTTCAAGTTGAAAACTGGTTGCTCAGGTTAAAAAAATATTGTCATTTGCATTTGGATTTGCAGTTTTATTTATTATTTATTTATTTTTGAGTTTTATAAAGCGCTTGCTAAACCGGACGTTATCAGAGCACTTTATATGTTATACATGATAAGCACATACATTTACGAGACGTACATGTGAGGATTTGTACAGGTCACAAACAGTCCAAGAGTCACGAAAAGTATACAACAATACAGCATTACGATAATGGCTTGGGTTGCAGAATGGAGTATGAGAGAGTTAGGCGACTGTCTCAAAAGATCTTGTCACTGTGGGTTGGGGTCCTTACATATGAGTATTTGCCATAAGGCAGTGCCCAAAGCCTTCCTGATGTGCTGCCCTATGGCAAAAGAAAAGGACAGGAATGCGCCATATCTATTACGATATGGCACATTCCTCTCCTTTTACCCTGAGCTGTCCCACAATAGTCTTCCCTGTGTCAACGAATGCACCTTTGTGCCATGTTGTAAGGATGCCTGCATTGTGGGGATGATTGTTTCTGTGCAGAACACATAGAAAAAGGAAATACTAGGAGAAATAAACATATTTCTCCTAGTTTTGCCCCCTTTTAGTTACAATTTCTTATAATTCTGGGGCAGTGTCAAAAAGCCATGGATGTTACTGGGAACGCTCCGTACAACGGCCACTGCACGCCCCTTTAACGCAGAAAAGTGCCTTAAAGGAAATGATATTTACAAGGCAGTATTAAGCCAAAAAAAGTGGGTTAGTGTTGCCTGGTAAATATGGAGCAGGCTCCTATGCCACCAGAGCATCACAAAATGTAACGCACTGGCAACGCAAAGGGCTTATAGATAAGCCGCTAGATCTTTAGAAAACATAGTTCTGCCTGAGTGGATGTTGAATTAGCTCTTAAGCGGCAGAGATTTGAGGTCCCTTTTGAAGCAAGAAAGTGATGGGTTGCAGTGGGAGTCCTTAGGTAGTGAGTTGCGGATCTGAGAATGCACATGCCTGGGATGATTTCTTCTTCCGGTTAGGGGGTATGAGAAGAAGTGAGTCTGAGCTTCTCAGTGCCTGGACCCTCCCTGCTCTTGATAGTTTGGTTTCTAGGTATCTGGGTTGATTTGTGTGAAGGGCGTTGTGGGCGATACAAGTGGTCTTGAAGATGCATCTTCCTTTAATGGGAAGACATTTGAGGGCAGGTGAGATGTGATCAAACCGTTTAATTCCTTTCAGGAGCCTTGGAGCTGCATTGAGAGTTTCTCTTAGAAGCACAAGGTGAATTTTCAGAGTTACAGTTAGGATGGTGTTGCCATATTTCCAAGCTTCAAGAGAACTAAGGATTACTGTCTTAAGACATCAGGGGGATTAAAGTGTTTGATTTTCTTGAGATGTTTTACTGAGTGGAGCGCTACTTTGGCTGAGTTGTTGATGTGCTCTTTTATTGACATTTTGTCGTCCAGAGTGATACCCAAGGACTTTATGGAGCTAGAAAGTGAAAAAGAACAGTTTAGAGCATCCAAATGCTTGAGCCATTCTTTGATTGGTAAAGGATTATTCTTTGGGGAGAGGAGTAGAAGTTCTGTCTTGTTGGGGCTCCGCTTAAGGTGGTTGGTGTTAAGCCCAGTTTGTATCTTAATTTGTGTGGCATTTAGGTGCTGGGTGTCACTGGGCGATTTTATTTTGTAGTAGAGTTTTGTGTCACCAGTGTGTAGGTGATATTTGACCCCTGCTTGGTTCATAAAACCTGTGAGGGGTTTCATGAAGAGATTAAATAGGGCTGGGGAGAGGACTGAGCCTTGGAGTTCACCTCATGGGATTGTTGACAACTGTTGATTTTATTTATTGAGAGCGATGTTGCAGAATGGATATGAACCATCTCAAGAATGTACCATTGATGCTGGTGCAGCTCTTGAGTGTCTGAAGTAAAGCTGGATAATTTACTGTATCAAATGCCGCTGAAAAGTTGAGTAAGATTAGGTGGCAGGAGTAGCCTTCATCAAAGGATCTGAGGATGTTTTCTGATATATTGAGCATAGCAGTTTCTGTGGTAAAGACTTTCCTGAGTCCTGATTGGAATGTGTCACGGAGGTTGAATTCTTCTATGTGTTTGTTGAGTTGTTGTGGGACTTATTTCTCCATTGTTTTGGCTAGGAAAGGGAGGTTGTTTATAGGTCTGAGGTTATTGAGGTCATTAGAGCCAGCTCCTGTTTTTTTGAGAGTGGGTGTGACTTGTTCCAGTTGGAGCGAGTCAGGAACACGGCCTGATGAGAGAGAGGCATTGATGATTTTACTTCTAAATGGGTAGATGATATGGTTGATGACCGGTACTAGGGAAGAAAGTGGGCGGTCTGCAGTGTGGGATGTGGGCTTAAGGTTTGCGATTATTTTGAAGACTTCACCTTCTGTCATGGGTTTGAAGTCTGTCCACTTTGCATTGTTTTTCAGTGGTATGAGATTGTTATTGTCGTTAGATTTTCTTGTGTTGCTCTGGTCATTAGTTAAGTCTTGGGGACAGTTTGTGTGAAGACCTGTATGTCACAGGATAAAGTAGGCTGGGATGTCAGATTTGTGTCAAGATTGAGAGATTGTTCAATTATTGCAACTTTGTCAGTGAGAAATTTGGCTATTTCTTCACAGCAATTGTTAGTGGCTGTTGTTTCATGCTGTGAGGCAAGAGTAGTTTGCTATTTAATTTTGCTGAAGAGCTCCCTTGGTCTGTTCTTCACACGTGTTGGTTGCAAAAGAAAGGTTTTTTTTCCCTAAGATACGTTTCTTGTAGGAGAACCGTTTGGATCTTAGGAGTGAGAGGTGTTCATGTGTGAGTTCTGTCTCCATAGCTGTTTGGTCCGTCTTAGTTGTCTCCTCTCGTTGTTAAGCTTTAAGTTTAACCAGAATCTAGATTAGATTATTCTAGATCCCTTTTGGTTGAGCGGATCCTCTTGGTCGAGAACATCAGTCATCAACTGAGAATGTAATTGGGCACTGATCCTAGATTCCAGTTATGTTAGTGGGATTTGTTTGATGTTCCTTGCCCAGTGTGTGGTTTTGTTGGAAGGGGCTGGGAAGGATATGGGGTGAGCCTTGAAATTGAACAGTACTAGATTGTGGTTGGACAAGTCTGTGGGCAGAATGGATGGAAGGGAGACATGTTCACTCCCAGTAATTATCGCATATAGGGCAGAGCCTTTATTGTGGGCTTGAGGTCATTGTTTCAAGCAGGTTAGGTTAGGTTATAGACTGTGGAGTCTTTTGTGTCATTCATGTGCAGGTTGAAGTCACCTAGGAACACGTTGTTGGTGTCAGTTAGGGAGGACTGTGTAATAATATTAGTTAGTTCTTTGGTGAAGAGTGTGCAATACCAAGGGGGTGATAGATAGTGTGAGATAGTGTGGAGTTTGATAGGAGTGGAGCCTTGAGTTTTGAGTTCAACTTCAGGTATTCAGGTATTTGAAGGTCGATAAGTTTGATGTCTCTAGGGTGTTAAGCTGGATTTCTTCTTTGTGGTTGAGTGCTACTCCCCCCCTGTTTGACCTGGTCTGTCTCTCCAATGATGGAATAGCCAGGTGGTGTGAGGATGTCTAAAATGGGGGTTGAGTATTCGTTGACATAGGCTTCCATTATAATCCAATGTCGATTACATCAGCGAGTATAGTTTTGGGCATCTCTGTGGTGTGTGTCACTGCTGATCTGCGGTAAAGGATCATGCAGGTTAGGGGGCTAGGGCTAATTGTCGTTGTGTGTAGTGACTAGTTAGGGGTGTATTGAGCGGGTGGTATGGGTGATATGTCAGCTCGAGGGATTCAATCTGTGCTGAAGATTACTGGGATTCTGGACAAAGGCTTGAGGTCCCTTTTTGTGTTTTTTTTTGCTGTATGAATTGCAGAGTGATTCCACTTCTTTTGAGGATAGAGATTTGACAGCTCAGTAAGGTCTATGGGACAGGTGGCTCAAGGGAATGAAGATCCAGCTGGTGTGTTGGTTAGCTCTTATTGCTGCTTTACAGGGAGACCATTTCCCTATTCTCGGGGTGGAATTTTGTGTTAACTTGGCCTAGATAGCTAGGTCATTTTTGACATGAGAAGTGACTTTATCTAGAGAATCCAGTATTTTTTCAATTAGTCTCATGACTAGGGTAAGAATGTCAGGGAGGCTTCCTGTTCTGTTTGTGGGTGGGCACGCAGCGGGTACCGAGTATATAAAAGGTAAGAGGTCTTCAATAGAAGGTAGGGCTGTGTCATCAATGCGGGAAATGTAGAGGGTTTGTGTGGGTAAGCGGGTCCTGCATAGGGAATCAGAGTGGTGTTGAGAGGGGGCTCAGTGGTGGAAGATCTTGCATTGGGGCTGGGTCTATCATGCCCAATGTGTAAGTCAAGAGTCAGGGCCCGATTCACAGAACTAACTTAAGACAAAATCCTAAACTTACTACCATTTTGGTATTCACAGAAGGCACTTACTCATTTTGGTATTTACAGAAGGCACTTACTCATTTCGGTATTCACAGAAGTTAGGAGTCCTAACTTTAGGACTCCTAAATGCCTTCTGTGAATACCGAAAGTCTTAAAATTAGGATTTTTCTCAGTTTAGTAGTAGTATAGTTAGGACTCCTAACTTTAGGACTCCTAAATGTCTTCTGTGAATACCGAAAGTCTTAAAATTAGGATTTTTCTCAATTTAGTAGTCCTAAATTTAGGACTCCTAACTTTAGGACTCCTAAATGCCTTCTGTGAATACTGAAAGTCTTAAAATTAGGATTTTTCTCAGTTTAGTAGTAGTATAGTTAGGACTCCTAACTTTAGGACTCCTAAATGCCTTCTCTGAATACCGAAAGTCTTAAAATTAGGATTTTTCTTAATTTAGTAGTCCTAAATTTAGGACTCCTAACTTTAGGACTCCTAAATGCCTTCTGTGAATACCGAAAGCCTTAAAATTAGGATTTTTCTCAGTTTAGTAGTTGTAAAGTTAGGAGTCCTAACCTTAGGACTCCTAAACTGAGAAAAATCCTAATTTTAAGGCTTTCGGTATTCACAGAAGGCATTTAGGAGTCCTAAAGTTAGGAGTCCTAAATTTAGGACTACTAAATTGAGAAAAATCCTAATTTTAAGACTTTCGGTATTCACAGAAGGCATTTAGGAGTCCTAAAGTTAGGAGTCCTAACTATACTACTACTAAACTGAGAAAAATCCTAATTTTAAGACTTTCGGTATTCACAGAAGGCATTTAGGAGTCCTAAAGTTAGGACTCCTAACTTCTGTGAATACCGAAATGAGTAAGTGCCTTCTGTGAATACCAAAATGAGTAAGTGCCTTCTGTGAATACCAAAATGGTAGTAAGTTTAGGATTTTGTCATAAGTTAGTTCTGTGAATCGAGCCCTCAGTGTTTCAGTGTGTCCGCTTGCTTGGGTGGGTGTAGGCGAGGTCAGACGGGTGCTTTCTTGACTAAGGACTGTGTCAGGGGCGCAACAATGGTGCAAAGTGTGGCAATGGAGTTCTGGAGACAAATGAGTTCAGGGGTAGTAGACCGTGGTAGAAGGGAGGAGGGTGGGTAAGGAACAGGACCAACTTGTAATAGTAACGCGTGAAGACACGATCAAAGGAGGTGAAGGTTTGGTCTACTGTTTGAATTAGTATGTTCCCCGTCTTGAAGGTATGAAAAATTCCCAACTGTAGAATGGGGAGGAGACTGTGGTGAGTTTAGTTTGATAGGCAATTTTGATTGCTGTTTCTCCATTTTGCAGGGCGTTTGGAGTAGAAAATGAAGTCAGTTTTCATTGTGCCATTGCTTGTGCTGTAGTAGGCATCAGATATTAGTTTGTTGGTAAGTTGTAGGTTGTGTTTGTAATTTTTTTGAATTATTTGACAGATTTTTTAGGATATTTTATGCTATATGATTTTCGGCTCAATATCTCGAGTGTGGTGTCAAAGGGTTTAGGGTAGGGGTAGGAAATCATGGCTGTCACATTGCAATCGAGTCTTTGACCAGATGAGTGTGCAGTGTATTATATGTAAAATGACCACGTTATAGGATCAGTGCTTTTTAATTTTCAATTTAGGGCCGGCTAAGCAGCATGAGAGTAATATTTGTGGATGGTGAGCCAGATTGGAAGAATGTCTGTGGATTCCTATGGGTACACCATATCCAATTTGTGTCTGGAGTGGGGTAGTGGTGTAGTTGTGTAATTGAAGCTGCTTGCAAGAGGGGTGGGTTTTGGTAAGTTAAAAGGGTCGCTTGCCAGATATCAAGGGCGTAAGTCTACCTGGGAGAGCAGACAACTGTCCCTAGTAGTCCTAAAATGTTTTCAATCATAATACGGTATGTAGGGAACCTTCATAAAAAGGTGGTTAGGTTTAATGTCAGTCCTTACTTTATTACACTAGTCCTGGACATGAGAGTCTTCAGGGAAGTCCAGCTTTCATTTTGATATTGATCGAGTCCTCTTTTACTCTCGCATCTTGGAGAAGGAGGGGGCATGTTTCAACATGTCTCCTGGACAGGCTCCTAAAGCCTCTCTACGCACAACCAAAAAACCGTCACCAGTGTACCATTGTACACCAGAAAACACTGAGACTGGGCTAGCCCATCAGTGCACCAACCAGAAACGAGGGCACTGCATGTCTGGTCAACCCTCTTCCCCCACCTCCTTCGGGTAGGAGGGCCGGGAAGAGCATGTGAGGTGCCGACATGACACGCTCTTGTGCACTGGGCAGGGCTCCCTCTCCCAGGCCGTCAGGACATTGAAGAATAGGGCTCTCGCACTGGGGTCCTGGAGTCAGAGAACAGCGTGGGCAGCAGTTGCACTGGGGATTACAGCCAGGGGCACCTCACCACCACCATGCTTCTGTAAGCATCAAATGTAGTCCAGCGAGGTGCAACATGAGTACCCGCATCCAGCACATCTCTTCCTGTCCAATCCCACCTCTCTGCAGGCAATTCCCACCACTGGAGGCAGTCAGTAAGCATCAATGCTCAGGTCTCACAGCAGTGAGAAATAGACTAATAAATTAATGAATCTCCAGCCCAATGCTCAATAGAACAGCACTACCAACATGAGCAGGACCCAAGACACAATGGTGCTAAGATCCTCATGGGACATGAGGCAGCATTGCGTGCCGAATTATTATGGGGGCTGCGAATGCCAGCCGATCGGACAGTAATGTCTGGGTCAATCACCTGGCCTACGTGGTCCCTGGGACATATCCAATCGAAATGGAATATTAAGAATAAGGGACGTTCTGCAAAAGAATGACTCCTCAACTATGTGTTTCAATCCTTAAACCATATTTCATAACCTGTGGCCAATTGACCGTGAATCTACCCTTGAAGAAGTCACCTTGTGACAAAATGCACAGCTGTTTTTCCTGGTTTCACTACACATTTAGGGCCCACAACCATCTGGCTTTTGTCTTCAATTTTGAATCTACAGCATTGTGAATACGAATTAGTGAATGAATTTGAAACTGTCCTTTATGACTGCTTTGCAAGTGCTTTGGTACTACAGTTTTCAAATGGTGATGTATCTCAATATCCGATGTACGTAACAGGATTTGCCTGTCTGCAGTATTCCAGCCATGGCCCTCCTGGTCCTTGATCATTCCAGGGGCCTAGAAAGTGGAGGGCAGCCCGTACCTTGACATGGGCAGCTAGAGCACGAAAGTGTCATTTGCCTACTCTTTATCTATGTTCAGATCACTTTGTAGGGAAAATATATATCCCCAATATCTTGTCCACATACTCAGAAAAGGGAATTTCTGTGTACCCTGTCTCTCCTAAAAGACTTGTTCTGCAGGATCATCCATCATTGCAGAAAACCTATTATGCCTATGGCTAGAATTATTTTAGTGATGACCTGTGTTTCATGGAGTTCACTGATTGGTGTAATGCGGATGATGTGTAAATGTCCTTGATATTAAGTGTATCATTGTACCATGTACTGGTATTTGATTGTATGGCAAGGAGAAAATCGATTTCCTTGGTTATTGGAGGTAGGAATACACTCTATGCGTTTACCTTTCTGTACTGCATTCAAACTCAAAGCCTTTCATAATTGGGTTAATCCTATGAAAGTAATATAACAAAATATAAAAGGGTAACTAATACATTCTCTAAAATGCAATGCCTCAAATTGTATTTACTGTATGTTTGAGCAGGTGATCGTGCTCGAAAAGCTGCCTAAAAAGATGCAAAGGGCAGTGTCAATCAACCTTTGTGTGCAAAAACAAATAAATACCCCAAAAGTTGTCACAAGTGATGCATCAAAATAGTCATAGGTGGTGATGTGCCAGCCCACTGCATTCTATGCAAAAGGGGCGTAACAGGACAGGGACCATACAAACACCCATAGGTTTTCAACAAAACCATGACCACCGTAATAACATGACCTGTTCTTGTGTGAATTCCAAGCTTACTCCGAAAATAGTATTATCTTTCTGCGCATAAGATGCGTGATTAAAACAAAATGACACATTTTATTGTGGGTTACCAATGGGCATTTTATTTCATCTTTACATTTACCCCTGGAGGGATTACCTCTAGTACACATTTCATGCAATTCACCGTTCGGTTGCCTTTACTCTGTAGTTTTTTGCTTAGCATCGTGCCAAAATTGCCTTTTGAGTAATTACATCACCTGTGTGTAATTTTTACAAAATCTGCTGGTGCAGAAATGTTTCCCAATCAGCCAACACAGTACTCCTGAGGTTCAGACATAGCTTGGTAAATGCTAGTGAATTTGGGTCATATTAACAATAATTCACAGTGCCGAATTTCCAGGGTTACTCTGTTATTTCAATAGAAAAACAGAAGGGGTTCATAAAATGGTGCACAAGTAAAGTTGGTAAGGTGCAGCGATCAACACATTTAAATTTGAACTATTACTCCCGGAACTCAGCACACGGCTGCCCCTTTTAGAGTTTTATAACTTAAGCGCTTACTCCATTTATCATCTGTGACAACATCTTTTGAAAAATAAACAATTTATATTAGAAAGATGCCGTACCCGCTTCAGCTGAAAGCGGTAAATAAATGAGGCAGGGGAAGCAGCTATGCCTGTCTCAGAACATTATAAAATGAAGCATTTGCCTCTCACAAGGCAGAATGAATCTAGTCTAATGAACTACGTATAGGCAGAAAACGTTAAAGGTTCGGTTTCAGTGTTATAAATGTTTGAAAACAAACTACCTGTTGAGTGAGGTTTCTAAAGTGAGGTAGGAGTTGTAGGTGGTTTTTATGAAACTCTTATCTCACTTGCTGGGAATCCTTTCTTATGATTTTTTTCTTTGCAAGGACGTTTTAAAACGTGAGCATAACCCAGTATTTTACCCCCCCTCCCGATTTGTGGCTCATCGGATGCCTTGCTTAGTTTAGCCTGTCATGACCTGAAAAATAACCTCGCATGTGGTGTAATCACATATTTTAATGCATTTTTTTCATTTTTGAGTAGGATGTGATGGAGTGACAGGTGGAAGTCCATTAACAAATATTTATTAAAAAAGGTCATCTTGTGTTTAGCCAATCAAGTATAGTGTTCACAGTAAACTGTCATACAACATATAAGAACTGTTAGAAATGGGGGTCTCTAGTTGGCAATGACTTGCACCTTTGTCTAAATAGTGACCCTTGCTTCTAGTCAGGGTAAGGGGCTACACTCCTAAAATAACCCCTGCTCACCCCCTTGGTAGCTTGGCACGAGCAGACAGGCTTATCTCAGAGGCAGTGTGTAAAGCATTTGTGAACACATACAGTAACGCAATGAAACACTGCAAATGGACACCACACCAGTTTAGAAAAATAAGTAATCCTTATCTAGACTTAACACAAGTCCAAACGACAACAACTCCAAAATACAGTAAAAAATAAAACTGTAGGATGGTAGATTTAGCTTAGTTCAATGTAGAGGGTAAATGCAACACTTTACTCTCAAAGAACCTTGGATGTGTAATGCAAAACAAACAAAAGGGTCGCAGGGAAGGCGATGCATCAGTTCCTTGCTTCGGGGGAGGCAACGCACCTGTTACTTACTGCAGAGCAAGAGAGGCGATGTGTCTGTTCCTTACTTGAGAGGAGGCGAGGCATCTGTTTCTTACTGTGATCTGGTGCGATGCAACAAGATGGCGCCTCGATGCGATGCGACGATCCGGTGCGATACGACAAAATGGCGTCTTTATGGATGCAGCGAAATCGATGAACTTTGGAGCCGTGACAGGACTTGTGACACGTTTCTCTGGTGATGCAATGGTGAACAGCTGCTGCGGCGACACGCTTCCTCGGTGATGCGACCGCAACTGCTACGGCGGCGACACACTCCTTCCTCATTGCGCCGCGCTTCCAGCTCCCAGCAACACACAGTCTTCAGGGGGCCCAAAACAACAGCAGGCACTTCACTGCAGGTAGAATTCCCAGCAAGGAAGTTCAGGTGGTGGTCTAGTCTTTGTGTCCCTGAGACTTCTGACCAGGAGGCAAGCTCAGCTTCAAGCCCTTGGAGATCTTCCTCAAGATAGTAAAAGTACACACAAAGTTCCTTTTCTCCTCTCTTTGGCAATAAAGTAACCACTGCAGGCCAACCCCAAACAGTCTTTATCGCAGGGGCAGTCTCCTCCTTAAGCTTCCTTGGGTTCTCTCCTTGGCAAAGGTTTGTCTTGATTCGCAGAAGTGATCTAAAGCTCTAGGGTCTGGGCCACAATATTTATACTGCAATATCCTTTGTCCTCTGAAGTCTGAGGGTGCCTGTGCCCAGCCAAAACCGGTTCTGTCCGCCCTGGTGCAGCATCCAGGCAAGAGGTGAAGATAGCATTGTTGAAAGCAGACATGGTCCAGGTAGCTGAATGGAAAACTCCTCCCCCTCCTCTCTATTCTATGAAGGCTCAGGTCAGTGAAAGGAATTTCCTCCCCCTCCTCTCTATTCGATGTATGGGCTATTCAGCCCAGCCCTGACCCATCAGACTGCTGGAGCCAAGGCCCTCTCCAGCCCCCTGTCACTCATAAACCAGACATGGAGTACACAAACCTAACAGAGGCATGCTGGATGGTTAGGCAAGAAAATACCTACTTTCTAAAAGTGGTATTTTCAAACACAGAATGTAAAAATCACCCACACTAAAGGATGTATTTTAAATTTCTGAGTTCAGGCATACTAAACTCTTTTTTTCTACCTTGTTACCTTGGTCAGTTAGGATTATAAGATATTATAATCAAACTGCCGATTCTGGCCTATGGGAACAGGTAGCCTTGCGATAGTGAAAAACTAAATTGGCTGTAATTCACTATCAGTACATGCCACACACATCAGGGCATGTCCTACCTTTCACATACAACTCTCCCTGCCCTTGGGCCTACCTGGGGGGTGACTGACATTTTGAAAAGGAAAGGTTTAGGGACTCTGCAAGTGAGTGCACTCGACATGGCAGTCCCAGACTGCACACAGGCTCTGCAATGGCAAGCCTGAGCCATACTTTACAAGCTTCTTCTGTGGTGGCACAACCAGTGCTGCAAGCCCACCAGCAGCATTTGATTGACAGGCCCTTGGCATACAAGGTGCACTGTACTAGGGTCAGATAAGTAAATCAAATGAGCCAATCATGGAGTCAATAATCCGCTACAACAATTTACAATAGGTAGCACTTGCACTTTGACACTGAATAGTAGTGGCAAAGTGCCAAAGCATCTAGACCAGCAAAAACCTAGCAAAAACACAGGAGGCAACAGCAAAAAAATGGAAGGGAGACCCACACTAATGGTGCCAGGTCTAACAAGAACCATAACATTAGTTAATAGTAACAGTTGTTTTTACAGTCCTAAGAAACTACATGCACTCTAGTGATAAACAATAGTGGTATATTTATGAGAAGCTTGCGTCAGTGATGCATCATTATTTTTGACCACAACATCCAAGATAAATTCAATGCATTGACCTTTATGGGAATGGCAATGTTGACACATTTTCGACAAGAGGGGCGCAAAATGTCTGCGCAATGGCAACCCAGGCATTGGAAATGACGCAGTGGCTGTTGTAAAACAAGACAAACCACACAACACAATTTGGAAAGCTCAACTATGCCATGGAGGTGGTGATTCTGCATCTGGAGTTGCCTTTAGACCACCACCACATAGGCAACGAAGGAGAAGAAAGCATGTGTTCCGTCTGTGCATAACCTCATTAACCTCAGGGAGGATAACATCATCAAATTTTACAGACTGGCGAGGGAGTCCATTATACACCTGCTCTCCCAGAGGGGGCCAACTCTCCCGCCACCAACTGCCATGCCCAACATCATCCCTCCACAGGTCGAACTGTTGGCAGTGTTCCACATGCTAGCATTAGGTTCCTTCCAGATCACAACAGCCAGACATGCAGGAATATTCTTCCTTCCTCAGTCCTAGATGCCATTGTCAGGCTCACACCCCACTACCTACTCTTACTCAACACCCAACAACAGAAGATGAAGAACAAGCAAGGCTTCTTTGCATTTGCAGAATTTGCCCACATCTTAGGTGCCACTGATTGCACACATGTGCAATTGATGCCCCCTGCTGAAACATCCCACCTGTACAGGAACTGGAAGCACAAATACTCCATCAACGTCCAGGCCGTTGTGGCTCATCTGGGGATGTTCACAAATGTTCTGCCCAAATACCCTGGAAATGCACATCATGCCTACATCTTGCAGCGCAGAATCATCAAGGAGCATTTCCAGAATGGGCGATATGCGAATGGTCTACTTTTTAATAAATGTAATTTTTCCATTCATGACATGGCCATCTATGTGCCCGTTGATGGAGCTAAGACCATATGTATGAGACGTGAGCCACATAATTGCACCATGCATACAGGTACATGTGTGCTGCAACCTCCCTAAGTCAGATATTTGAAAACACACAAAGCTATTTGGCCAGACTATAAATGGTGTCAAAAATCGGTAGTAATGCAGTGAAGGGCAAAATGCTGTGTTGCAATACTGTGTGTAAGAAGGTGTTGCATGGGCATTGTATGGTACCTATGCAAATCCCAGGGTAAATGACGTATGTCATGTATACCAAACAAGGTAAAGCTGGAAATGCCTCAAAATAATAGACCTCTCCAGGTGATGTGTAACAAAGACAAACAACAACTTATCGAATCCACTTCAGGTTCCTATGTGTGCTGCATTCTTTTGCACACACAGATAGAGGAATATAGGGCCAGATGTACGACTGTTATTTGCTGTCAGAAAGGGGTTTTCGGCCCATTTGCGACAGTAAAAAACTTGTGGCCCATGTATCAACCCTATTTTTACGATCTCACCTTTTGCGGTCTAGTTTTCACGTAATCTAGTTTTTTCGTACTATCTAGGACCCCGCAAGTAAGTTGTGTACTCACATCCTGTGGTGCGGTCTAGTGTTCAGAGCTTGCTGCTCATTGGCAGATGCTTTTAAAATGTTTCAGCAGGACCCTTTTTCATTCTCTCACCAATCGTGCTGACTTTGGGACGTTGCTTATGGACACGGCTCCCAGTTTTCGGATGCGGCTAATACCGTTTTCAAGTGAGTTGCCAACCCCGTTTTTGCTAAGTTCTTTGACCTTTGTGTGTTAACTGATGGCGCGATGTGCTTTAACCCCTTCCCTGCGGGTGTAATTCCCCCGTGGTGCGGGGGGGGCCGCGACACCGCTGTGCTTGTGACAAGCTCAGCTCGTCATGACTCACAGTGGAGCTGTGCTCATGACGAGCTGAGCTCGTCACAACTCCGCCCACTGATTAATTCTCCCACACAGGCAGGGAATTAATCGCGTGTGGGCGGGCCGCGGCAGTTATGACGAGCTCAGCTCTTCATGAGCCCAGCTCCACTGTGACTCTTGACGAGCTGATCTCGTCATGAGCATGGAAAGGGTTAAAGACCTTTTTCTTTTGTTTTGGTTTTGTGTACTTAACTATGCCTTGGTTTATCTACCAGGTATATTTACAGGTTACGTGGCTTTGCTTCAATTTTGTGCACTGCATTATAGTGCTTTGTCAAACGTACCGAACTTTGGTGCCTACATGATTTGACATACGTTAGACTCTCCTCTGCCTCTGGTCTTACATCGGGTATTTCTGATTACGGCACTTTTTTCTTACTGAATGCACTAGGTTTTAGCGCCTCCTTAAACTTATATGTACAGCGCTTTAGTTTATTACCTGACCCGGCATATGCCAGATCCTCCCGTGCCTCCGGCTTAAACATGGCATTTTTTAAATTAATTTTTTTTATTTTTTCTGATCTCTTACTTCATATTTCAATCTCAGTAGGCGGGCCATATATATTTGTACGCGGCCTCATATAAAATGTGCCTGCAGCCGTTTATTTCTCAAACGCTAATGACTTGTTTACCAAGAAGGGGTTGCATGGGCATTGTATGGGACCTATCCAAATCCCAAGGTAAGTGACACATGTCATGTATACCAAACAAGGTAAAGCTGGAAATGCCTTCTTTTGCACACACAGATAAAGGAATATAGGGCCAGATGTACGACCGTTATTTGCGGTCAGAAAGGGGTTTTAGGCCCATTTGCGACCGCAAAAAACGTGTGACCCATGTACCAATCCTATTTTCCAAGTCGCAAAGAATTGGCAACTCGCAAAATAGGATTAGCAACTCGCTTTTAGAAAGGGGCGTTCCAAGGTTGTTCCTTCCTAATGCCGACTTCTAAAGCTATGTATGAATGTTTTGTGAATGCAATTGCATTCGCAAAACACTCGCAGTTTACCACCCTTCTCAGAATGCATTCATTCCCTAGGAGCTCTCGTCCTCTTTGGGAATGCATGCGCAAACATTTTTTAAGGGCAGGCAGTGGTTCCAGTGACCACTGTCTGCCCTTAAAAAATGAAACTGAAAAGTTTATTTTTTATTTTTTAAATGCATCCCATTTTCCATTAAGGAAAACAGGCTGCATTTAAAAAATAAAAACTTTTTTAAATAGCAGTCTCAGACATGGTGGTCTGCTGACCCAAGCAGGCCACCGTCCCTGTGAGTTTTAGCCATTTTAATTATATTCCATTAATATTCATGAGGCATGCAATTTGCGACCCCATCGGGAGTCGCAAACAGTGTCTCATACACTGTTGTACACAGCATTTTGCGACTTGCAATTCATTGCTGTTTGAGAGTTGCAAAATGCTATGGTTGTACATCTGGCCCTATGTCTCGGAGGATTGTTTATATGCAGGAGTGTGCCCTTTCCTGCACTAAACCAATCCTGCCTTCAAACCAGGCACACTTGCACTATGGTGAAACGGTGCCTGTGTCTGTGCTAAGTTTCCAATTGTGTGCCAGTTCAGGGTGAAAGGACAGGAATATGCACCATGACATATACATGGTGCCCTGCTGCCTTTTCCCAGTGATGCAGCGCAGCACACCTAGGTGACTTGCTGCACCACAATGTACTGCAACGTGTAGGAAATTATTTTCCATTCTGTCCTTCTCACACTAATCCTGCTATGGCAATAGTTCTATAACATCTGTGTGTAGCAAAGTGACATTCCACACAGTGTGACTGGATGGAACCACATCATCAGCAGTGGCCAACCAATCACAACAAAAACCATGTGGTACACACGACAACTCGAGTTCAAAGTCTACACAAGAGATAAATGTTAGAGATATGTCTCTCCAGTGGTGTTCCTAGTCTTGCCATCAGTTAAAGTGCCACAGCCCCAATGGTGTGATAACAACTCCTGTGTAAATTAGCAAGTGTTTCACACATAGCAGTATAGTTGTATGTTGATCCAAGTTTTAGGAGCAACACTGGAAGATGTATTTGCAAATTCCATGTTTGGCATGCCGTGTAATTGTACGCCCCATACATGTGCAAATGTCAATATTAGATACCAACAGTAGAAAACACACATATGCGTCTTCCATACTGACTGTCTAGGTACACACATACACATTGGTATTAAGCCACATTCATATAGGAAGAGCATTTTTTGTTTTGCTTAGAAGTTGGCGTCGTTTGATGAATCTTCATGAAATTTTCCAAACTAATTCTTTGTTCATATCAGCTCCTATGTGGGAAGTTTGGAAGTGATTCGTCGAGGGGGGCTGAGAAAAAAGGGGGGTCCCAAAACATGTTTTCTCCATGTTAATTTCCGTAGGAAACTTGAGACAAGGCTACAGGTCGAACGGGTGAATGGAATTACCCCAAATTTGGCAGGGAGAAGGGTCTTGGTCTAGAAAGCACGCTTTTGTTTATTTGGTGTAAATCCGTTCAGTAGTTTTGGAGAGATATCGAACTTTACAGGTATCGATATTTGGGAATCCTGCCAATTGATTGGCTGAGGTGTTCGTTGTATCGAAAAAAAAAAAGAAAAAAAGCCCGAAGCAGACGCCGTGTTGGATCTGTATGGTTATCACGCCTTGCCAAAAAATAATTGCATACTATACCAAAAGTGTGTTTCAAAAAACAACTGAAGATGACAAATGTTGAAAGTGGACATACACTTTGAAACTAGCATTGAGCCTTGAAGAAGCCCTTATAGGGATGAAACGTGTCAGCTATTGGCTATTGGATTCTTGATTTTGGATTTTATCATCTTTTCTCAATAAAGGACAATGTTTGAAAGAAAAGAGAACTACCACGTTTGAGAATTTCTTCAGATCATCCATTGTGACTTTTACCTAAACTGGCTTTGAATGAATATAGTACCTCCATATTTCATGGCATGTAATGTAGCAGTTAGGTTCAATTAAATCACCAGATTTAATTGTGCACAAATCCCCAAATCCATATCACCCTAACCACATAGGGTAAATCCCCTGCATTTGCGGAGAACCTGTAGGGACAGCACCCTTTCGCTTCTACTAGGATAGTTACGGTAGTCTGTCTCCCCCACGCAGGTTACTGGGCCACCTGCTCATCTACAATGGGGAATTTGGTAATTTCCCGGTTCCCCATTATTACACAACTAGAAGTGTTAGACCTGGCATCTTTTGGCATGTTTCCCCTGTCTTTTTGCTTTTGACCTAATGGTTCTTGTGGTACTCTGAGTATGGTTTTTGCTAGTTTAGTGTTTCTGCGCACTTTAATACTGCTGATCAGTACTAAAGTGCAAGTACTCCTACTGTAAATTGTGTTGATAGATTGGTGTTTCCATGGTTGGGATATTTAATTATCTAGTAAGTCCCTAGTGCAGTGCACTGTGTGTGCCCATGATCTGTAAATCAAATGCTACTAGTGGGCTTGCAGCACTGGTTGTGGCACCTACACAAGTTCCCTTTCAAAGGTGCCTAAGACCTGCCACTGCTGTGCCTGTATGCAGTTTCCACTGCCATATTGACCTGGCAAGTGCATCCACTTGCGAGATCCAAACCTTCCCTTTTCTTACATGTAAGGCACCCCTCAGCAAGGTCCAAGGTACCCCCTTGGGCAGGGTGCAGTGTATATGAAAGGCAGGACATGCACTGGTGTGTTTGTGGCATGTCCTTATAGTGAAATACCACCAATTGAAAGGCTATCTGTCCCATAGGCTAACATGGAAGTTGCTTTGTAACATCTTACAGGCATAACTTTCTATTGGGAAAAATAGAGAAATTGAGTTTAGGCTTCCTAAACTCTGAATTTAAAGTTACATCTTTTAGTAAAGATGATTTTTATGTTCTGTGTTTGAAAATGCCACTTCTAGAAAGTAAACACAAGGAGATGATGGACGGAGCACTGAAACCTTTCAGACACTCACCCCCAGTTACAGATCTGGGTTGAATCCATCATCATTCTTTAGCTCACTTGGCCACCCCAGTGCAGACACAGCTATATGCAAATCAGTCTTAACCCTGTGCCTCATGGGAACAGTCCAGCCCGAACTACCAAGCCATGTCTTTCCTAGACCAGAAACAAGCATCCTGGGACCGGTATCGGACTAACAGCCCTCATCCGCCAGGCTAGTTTGAATCCAGTGGCAAAGTGAGCAAGGGACCCATGTATGGGCATACCCTGCCAACTTAGGGCGAACAAAGCAAACACAAGGAGATGATGGACAGAGTGCTGAAACTTTTCAATCACAGATCTGGGTTGAATCCATCATCGTTCTTTAGCTCACTTCGCCACCCCAGTTCAGACACAGCTATATGCAAATTAGTTTTAAAAGTGGGCATTTTCATGCCTAACTATCCTGTGTGGCTCACTTATTTGTGTATTCACAATCCAGGTTCAGAGTGACAGAAGAAGGGATGTGCATTCACACTAGACAGATACAAGGGGGTGTTGAGGTGTGCTCTGCCTTTACTGGGTGACTCATAGCCAGGCTGAATAGACCTGTCTGCATTTAGAGTAATGAGAGCAGTTGTCACTTGCCCCTGATTGGACTGTGATTGCCTCCACAAAGCTGTCTCCCTCGCCTGGAGTGAACCTGGCCTGAGCCAGGCAGAAGTGGTTTATGTATGCCAGTGGAACTTTGTTTGTGCCAGATTCAAAGGGAAATGTGGTAAAAATATTGGGGGCCTGACCCCATAAATAGGGAACTCTTTTGCATCAAGAAACCTGCCAAGAAGAAGAGTTGGAGAAGCTGTGGGGAGAGACTACCATTTTGCTGTGTGCTTTGCTTTGTTGGCCTGCAGTGGATGCTTCTGTCTTGGGCAGTGAAAGGACTGGGCTTACTAAAACTGTTTTCCTTGAGTTTTTCCAAGGGCTTGAGGTAGAGCTTGCCCACTGTTCAAGACGTTTCAGGAACAACAGAGACCTCAAGTTGATCTGCTACCAGTACTGGGTACTGTGTGTTTTGTGCTGCAACAGAAGAAAAAGCAACCCAACGCTGTCAACTCTGCCCCTGCAGGTCCGTGATCGGAAGGTACCACAGAGGGCACCACAGTACTTCACACCGCAACCCTGGTCTCACCGACGACACTGTTCGATGCTGCCACTGAGCAGCTGCTTGCACCATGACCTTTGGGTACCACACTCTGTACTGCCTCACTTCACACCGCCGCCCTGGTATCCCCGATGCCGCCCTGACACTGTCACCGATGCCACTGTATGCACCGTGACCTCTGGACACCACTCCCGATCTCACCGACGATGATGCTCTATGCTGACATTGATGCTGCTGCCTGCACCATGGTTTGGGGCACCACTCGTAAGTTACACAATGCACCACCCATTCCCAAACCACATCCTTGGCCTACTGACACCTGCGCCACTGAGTCCAGTTCATAAGCTGAAGACAGTGCTTCAGCAATGCCACCGCTGCTGCCTGCATCGTGACCTGCTAGCACCACAACGAGCACCGCCCTACTTCGAACCACAGCTCCGGTCTCACCGACACCACTAGATGACATCACAAAGCTGCTGGCTGTACTGTGACCTGAGAGCACTGCACGCTGCACCACTGCACTTCGCACCACAGCCCAGACACCCTTAGATGCCCGCCCTCCTGACTTCAACTGCACGGATTTCTACCTGCAACAGTTGTGACTTCAGGGGCCCAACAACTCCTGCACCGACCTCAGGAATCCACGCCTGCCAACACTGGCTCTTTGGAGCTCACAACAAGGTCCCTGATGCCCTGCATTTCTAAAGGTACTATTTAGCAGGTCTTCCCAACACCGTAGCTGGCCTGCGAAACCGCTGTGAGACAGAATTGTTGGGTTTGTTGGTTTACTATGCCTTGATAGCCCCTGATAGAGCTATCAACGTCAATTTTTGATTTATGAGTATTTTAAATAACTGTGTGTTGAATTTGTATTGTTTTGTTCTTATTTTACACAGAAAAATATTGGCTATTTTTCTGAAACTGGTGTGGTGCCCTTTTTTAGTGTTTCTACTGTATTGCTGCTGGTTATGTGCAAATGCTTTACACACTGTCTCTGAGATAAGCCTGCCTGCTCATGCCAAGCTACCAAGGGGTTGAGCAGGGGTTATTTTAGAAGTATAACTCCCTATAATGCCAACAATAACAATGCCCCCAACAGTATGCAATGGAACCGTTGCCCACGATTGTGCGGTGCAGCTGCAAGTGATCTCCTTGCTGCTGTGGCAATCTGCAGGGGCTGAATCTGGGCTCCCCGCGGCAACATGACTTTGGCCATGGGCCCCCTCTCACTTGGTGTGGTGACCTCAGTAGCTGGGCCCACACAATGTGCTGATCACTTTGTCATATGAAATAGACTTGCTCACTATGCGCTAGTCATTTTTCCAAGCACTTCCTCAGCTGAGGATTAAAAATCCAGCTCTCCACAAGCGCTTTGGGAAGCCACAATAAAGTGCATACCCTGCACTTTTAAAAAAAAAAATCTAAAGAACAGTCCAGTCCTTCGCCTGCTCACACACCAGGGGCAACGCTCCTCATGCAGTTCTTCTGCTTTCCTTCCAGGCTTGTTATTTTAGATCCAGAAAGGATCTTTCCTGAAGTCTTTCATCTCCCTGAGACTTCCAACAAGAGGTAAGCACACACATTCACTTGGAGACTCTTCACAATCAAGGCAAAAAGAGTCAGTTCTTTTCCTCCACCACAGAAAGAAGCAGCAATTGCACACCAACCCACCCCTCACACAGTAAAGTCAGCGCTCCTCACACAGCTCTTCAGCTGGTTTTCTTGGCATGGTCCTCTTGTTTCCTGGAGTAGTCCAAAGTCCTGGGGTTTTAGGTCTAATACATATACCCCATTTTCTCATTGAAGTCTTTGTTTCAGAGTCTCTGAGCTCAGTCCAAACCAGTTCTGTCCTCTCTGGTCAAGCATGGCGACAGGAGGCAGAGCCATCATTGTGCAAAGGAGACACAGCCAATCCAGGGGCTAGCAAAACTCCTCCCACCACTCTGAATGCAGACTAGGTCTATTCAGCCCAGCGATGAAATAGGCAAGGCAGGACACACCTCAATCCCCCTTGTGACTGTCTAGAGTGAATGGACATCCCCAGCTCCTATCACTGCAAAACCAGGAATGAAATACAAAAACAGAGCCACAAAGAATGGTCAAGTAAAAAAATGCCCACTTTCTAAAAGTAAGTTTAGAAAAAATGCCTCTATGGCCATACATTCAAATCAGTTTCTAGCAAAAGTAGGAGGAGTCTCTTACCTACTTTGCTGTTCAACTTAATGAACTGAATTTCTCATTATCACTCTGTTTTGTGGGTCAACAAGCAAATCAAAACATATTCAATTTGAAAAACATACTATGTTCAATTTAAACATGTCATTGAAATAAAAAGTTTTACTTCATAATTATTTCATTTTTCTTACAATTGACACTTTCTAAAATTGGCATTTTCAAATGCACAATTTAGAAACCACCTTTACTAAATGGTGTGTTATTAAATTCTGAGTTCAAAGAGCCTAAACTCCATTTCTCTATCTTGTCCCAATTGAAGGTTACACACGTAAAATGTTACAGTGCAACTCAAATGTTATCGTATGGGACAAACAGCCTTTTAATAGTGAAAGATGATATACACAGTATTTCACCTTCAGGAAATGTAAAACACACCAGAGAATGTCCTACCTTTCGCATACCCTGCACCCTGCCCATGGGGGTACCTTGGGTCTACCTGAGGAGTGTCTTATATGTAAGAAAAGGGAAGGTTTGGCCAGGCAATAGGGTGCACTTGCCAGGTCAACATTGGCAGTTTAAAGCTGCGTACACAGACAGTACAGTGGTAGGTCTGAGACACATTTACAGGGCTACCAATGTGGATGGAACAACCAATGCTGCAGGCATAATTGTAGCAATTAATTTACAGGCTCCCGCACGCTTTACTAGGGACTTACCAGTAAATCAAATATGCCAATCATGGATAACCAATCATATTCAGAATTAGGCCTGAGAGCATATGCAATTTAGCACTGATCAGCAGTAGTAAAGTGCCCAGAGACCTAACGCCAACAAAAACAGGGTCAGAAAAATAGGAGGCAAAAAGCAAAACATTTAGGAATAAACCTGCAAAAAGGGCTAGGTCTAACAAAATGTAAATGTAAGGGATAGCATTTTTTGGTACTTGGATTTGTTAGTAACTGATGAGCCTTTATTAGAGGTAGATATATAAGTGTTGGGTCTGTACATGTGAGTGAATGTTTAGATACTTCAGACACTGTCTGAGGAGGTGTATTGGTGGCTCTCCCCTCTTCTAAGTATGTAGTAATATATGACTTGAATCAGGGTGAAAGACTGATTGTATAACTGAGCATATGGATGTTGAGTGTGCATGCATGTGACACTAATTTTTTACTACATATGTTTTTTTTTATCATAGGAGTGCACCCTATAGATTACCTACAAACTATATTACTGGTGAATTATATGTGATAATACAACAGGGTATGAATTGTCAAGAAATGTTAAATACAAAATCAGCCTTGTAGTACAACAGCATACACAACCTCATATGCATACGTCTTGACATTTGCTTACAGAGTTACTACTAGGAATGAGTGACTTGATACTGATAGTTTTTTAATAGCTATGTGAATAACTGTTTCAGTCCCTATGTCGGAGTATGTTTTGGTATATACCTGTTTTTGGTACATTACTGACTTTTCTTCTCACTGGTAGGAATTGTAAATTGATATGTAAGGGATGACATGGATGGCCTCTTGGGTTTGTTAGTTACTATTCGCTTATTTAAGTGAGTATGCAACTGCCTCTATTAGTGCTAGATACATAGGAGTTTTGTTTAGATGCGTGACTAAATGCTTAGGTGTATTATGGGCTCTCCACTTTTCTCTGCAATTATATGAGATTGTAATCAGGGTGAAAGACTGCATTTATAACTGAGCTTATGAGTCTGTAAATATGCACATAGCTCACTCAAACTACTAACTACATGTGTTGCCTTTTATGCACATAGGATGTGTCCCATGGCCTAGCTACAGGCTACATACCACATGGTAAAACAGCAAGTTAAGGCATGTGAAGATGTTTTAAATGCCAACGGGTCTATTATGATGGCATGCAGACAAAGTCTGCCCGCCACCATAACGGAATGCGGGACTGTCCACCAGGGGTGGGGCGGTCCCACACCTGCAATTAGGATGCCACTGCCACCGTGGCCTCCCCATTCCCAGCATTGTGGTGGGATGCTCACAGCACCGCCCGCCACAATGCTGGGAATGCACGTTGTGCATTGGCATGCACAAGGTGACAAGCACCGCACGATGCCTGCCACCTAGCCCATGCTCATGCAGGGGGGTACCATAGATACCCCCATGTGTACCTCCCACTCCCCTAACATCCTGGGGGCCCGCTACAGGCCCCCAACAGCAAAGAGCTCATGCCTGAAAGGATCATCTCCGGCCACATTATAATATGGATGGCGGTGTCTTGCAGAGACCGCCACCATATTATTCAGGTTTTCCACCGTGTCAAAGAGTCAACCGGCAGAAAAGCGGCGGACGTGTTTCCATCCGCCGCGGAACCCCCAGCCATCCTACTATGGCGGGGGGCCTTTTAGGTATGAATGACGGGCGGATCGCCCCCGCTGGGCCAGCAGCGGCTACCGCCGGCCTGGCGGGAGAGATCTGACCGCCATCCTAATGGTGCCCTAAGTTGGGCTAGTAGTAAAACTGAATGAGAATTTCATGTCTAGCAGACCTTACATGTATTTAAAGGGCTACCTTTCTGGTTGGGTTACTTGGTATTGTTAGTTCTTTACAAGATAACTGAATGTGTGACTGAGTCCCTATGTGGGCAGTTGTTTCCATATGTAACTAAGTTTGTTGGTACATTGTTGGCTCTAATTGTGATGGGATGTCTCTGTAAATGTATATGTAAGGGGCAGCATGGATTGCCTCTTGAGTGTGTTAGTTACTATTAGGCCTGGGAGGTAAATTCCGTTCCGCTCGCGGAATTTGCGGAATTTCGGTAATTTCGCGTTCCGCGGAGAACGCGAAATTGCCCAAAATTCTGCTTTCCGCAACTTCGCGAAATTTTTTCTTGTTCGCGTTCTCAAAATGCGTGTTCGCAAGATATTTCTCCCCGAACACGCAAACAGCAACTGTGAACAGGAAAAAAGCATCGCGAACAAGCAATTCCGCGTGTTCGCGGAATTTCTGCATGTTCGCGGAGATTTTTTACCGTTTCGCAGAGATTTGCATAACGCGATTACGCAAATTCCACCCACCCCTAGTTGCTATAGGGTTATTTAAGTGACTGTGTCACTGCCGTTATTAGGGCTGGATACAAAACCACTTGTATCTTAGTATATGAGTGAAAGTTTAGACACTTGTGAGACTGTCTGAGAGAGTGTATTAGTGTGTCTCCTTGCGTATATCCTTACATGAGATTCAAGTCAACGTGGAAAACCGGATGTCTGACTCTGAAAGTGTGTGTAAGGCTCACCGACAGTTCCATCTACTTCTCTTATATTTTATGGCCATGGGAGCATATCTTATGGGCTATCTTCAGGTTAACTAAGGGGTTTGTTGTTTGTGGTAGAAGAGGAGGTTAATGATTTCACATGATTTTAAATAGCAAGTAGGCCTAGCAGTAGAACAGAATGCACACCCACAAGTATACCAAACCTCAGACATGTTTAAACAGCTACTTTTCTGGATGGGTGACTTAATAAGACATTGAAATGAGGTTCAAAAACTGGATGTATTACTGAGTATATCGGCCTGTGTTTGCATGTATCTTACTGATACTTCTTACTACATGTGTTAGGTTGTATGCAGATAAGTGCATACCCTATGGCCTAGCTACAGTAGGTTAAGGCTTGTCAAGGGATTGTAAATGTCGAGTTGGTCTAGCAGTAGAACTATATACAGAGTCGCAATGTACCAGGCCTAACATGTTTATAGGAGTACTTCTCTAGATGGGTGACTTGGTGGCACCATTTCTTTACTAGATATCAGAATGAGTGTATCAGTCCCTTTGTGGGGGGGTGTCCCCCACAAAGGGACAATGCTGATACATCACTGTCTCTCTTTGTGACGTTGCCTTCACTTTTTTACATAGACTTCAGACACAGATTTGCATTAGTGACACTGGGGTTGATTTCTGGAAGGCCTAGATGAACAATTGTACAAATATGGTTGTTATTTACGTCCCTATGGCGACACAGCTATGTGCAGAATACAAACAATGGCAGCCTGATCACAATCTTGGCTCAATGCAAGGATGCCTTTTTGTATAAATAAACATCTGTTTCCAGGTATACTGCTTTCCAAAGAATTCCTTGTTTCATTGTGGAGTAGTGTTTTTAATCAGGTTCCCCTTTAACAGGAGTGAATTGCAGTAGGTCCCTGAAGACAATGGAATACTGGCCTCAAAACAACATGTCATACTCTGTTTTTAAAATGTGTTCCATTCTCAAGTGTTCAAAGGCAAGCATTTAGTTTGAGACCATGCTGGGGTGTGTGGCTGAGCTGCTAAATAAACATGGCTGCACGGTGATGAAGCTCTGGAACCGTCCGCCCACATGAAGAGGGTAGCGGACTTTATCCTCACTTCCTCCATACACCAGTGATTCTGCACCCACTTGCTTCCCCTGAGAAATGCAATGACCCATTGCTAGGCTCCCAATCCTGTTGCCGACTGCTTTGAGCTGTTGTAGGTTCCATGGCAATAGGGGACATAGGTGAGCCTGAGGCCGCTGCTGTGGAGCCTTGCTGGGCCTTCCCCTCTCCACATGATCCACATGATCCAGCTAGGATGATCTGGCTCCATTTTGTGACCCGGCTATGGGGACATACTGGCCTGCCTCAGAGATCCCGGTGGTGAGTACAGCTGGTGGGGCCTAGGACTATGGCGCTTGGCCGGTACTCCCTGGGGGCCTCCATTGCTTGTCATTGGGCGGGCAGCTGCCGTTCCTCCATCTGTGGTGCAGACTGCCTCCTGCTGGGACCCGGTGCAGTGCCTGTGCCATGGCTGCCTGGCACCTGGCCCTGCTGCATTGTGGGCTGCACCCTGAACAACTGCCAGCATCAGATCTGGCCAACCATCACAATTCTTTTGCCTTTCACTCCTTTTCTCAAAGGCACTTTGAGGCTCCCACTCTGTATAATGCATCTGGGGAAGACTCGCTAGAGTTGAAACGTGTAATGCATGTAACCTGTCATTGCCTGAATAAAGTTGGTCACGAAGGATGGTGGTGTGGCTTGGTTTGCTTAATCCTGAAGAGTAGAACAATTTCTTTGGAGTATTTAGGAAAATAAAGCATCAAAACAAGCCATGGTCCAACAGGCTGAGGCATCCTGCAGCGTTGGCTTCTTGTTTGGAATATATATATATATATGTATATATATTTACACTAAAAAAAACATAGGTTTCAGGGGCATTATAGTTAGCTGGACATTTCCCTCATACAAAACCCTAGAAATTCCCCTGTTATAGTTAGTTCAGCTAACTATAACTCACGCCCCCGCAATGCACTGCTGATGACATCACATATTACATCACTCATGACATGGTCAGTGACATCACTGATGACATCACTTATGACATCTCAAATGACATCACTGATGACATCACTGATGACATCATCCAGTGAATGTATGTTTTTCTTAAAAGTTTAAATATGTTTTATATATTTATAGTGAAAGGCCTATGGAATAATGAGTGGGTGTATAAGTGTGTGAATGGGTGATTTTCTAGGTGCGTAACTGACTCTATAAGTGAGTCATTAAATGTATCTTACTGCAGACTAGTGACTAAACTGTGTGAATGTCTGTATGTGTCTGTGTGTTGGTGTATAAGTGGCTGCATGGTTTTGTGAATAGCTATATGAGTGTCTATATGGGTTATTGGTTGGTTGTCTGAGTATCTGTATGGGTGCCTGAGTGTTTGTGTGGGTAGGGTGTGTGTGACTCTGTGCATAGATGTGTGAGTGGGTGATTCTATGGTGCATGGTTTTAAGAGTGCAACTGTGATGGACTGTATGGTTGGGTGAGTGTATGTATGAGTGTGTTAGTGATTGAATGTATATCTCAGTTGTACATGTGTCAGTAACTACATATGTGAAACGCAGTGTATATGTGTGTAAGAGTATATAACTATCTATATGTGAAAGTGCGTGATTGAGGGAGTGCATGTATGGATGAGGGTGTGCTTGTATTAGTAATTGTATAAGAGTGTCAGAATGTGTTAGTATTTTTATGAGTAAGTGAACTTGAGTGTGTTTAACTGTATAGGTGAGTCATTTGGACTGTGTTTAATTATTTGCACAACTGACTAGGTGTGTCAGTACCTCAATGGATGATTGGCGGTGTGTGAGTGTCTATATAGGTGTATAAATGCATATGATAGTCTTGTACGGAGTGACTGTAAGTATGAGTGACTGTACAGGTGAGTGAGTGGAGGTGTATGTAGACCTAAGAGTCAATGAGTGGGTATGTAGTTATTGGTATTGGAGTATCTATGGTTTTCAAAATGGCCGTCTGAAATTTTGAGTCGGTGTATCAAAGGTTATATTAGGGTGTGAGAAGATTCACAAATTTATCACATGGATGACGTCATCAGTGATGTCATCAGTGATGTCATTTGAGATGTCATCAGTGATGTCATCAGTGATGTCACTGACCATGCCATGAGTGATGGTATATGTGACGTCATCAGCAGTGCATTGCGGGGGCGCGAGTTATAGTTAGCTGAACTAACTATAACAGGGGAATTTCTAGGGTTTTGTACGAGGGAAATGTCCAGCTAACTATAACGCCCCTGAAAGCTATGTTTTTTTTAGTGAATTTCTAAGGTTTTTTAAATGCCAATTCCTAACTATAACACCCCTGAAACCTTTGGTTTTTTCAGTGAATTTCAAAGGTTTTTTAAATGCCAATTCCTAACTATAACGTGCATGAAACCTATGGTTTTTTCAGTGAATTTCAAAGGTTTTTTAAATGCTAATTCCTATCTATAACTTATCTCTGAAGATATCATGTTTAATGATTTTGATTGGATTTCTATATTTTTCAAATTCAGTGTGTCAATTTAATTAATAATTTTTTTTTTTAAATACTTTTTTATCACCATTTTTTAAACTTATTTTTTCAATTAATTCTTTTAAAAATTAAAAAATATTATTTGAACTTAATGGGTTTTTCAAACAATTTTTTTTATTTTTTTTTCAAAATATTTTTTTAACTATATGTTCAAAACTGTATTTTATATCTTTTTTTCAATGTTTTTGGATCCGCGCACCCTATACGCACCGTTCTCGATCCCTACGCGATAGCATCCGCGCATGGTATGCGTTGGGTACGTGTTTAGTGCGCGATCGCAATGCGACCGGTACATGACTCCCAGCCTATACACAACACGTTCGATGTACGTAACGCGACGTTTACGCGCTTCCGCGATGTGTCATCTGCGTCTATGACGCAGTAGGTGCGCGGATCCCGCGAAGTATTTAACATTTAAAAAAACATATGTATGTATTTCATGTGAATATTAATTGAAGACAAACTCTAAACTAGTCTTAAAACTAAAATATTTTTACATCGAATCCTATAATTTTTTTTTATTCAATTTCGCGGATGCGCGCTGGGTGCGTGCTGCGTAAGCGCAGGGTGTGCGGATCCCATATGACCTGCAAAAAAAGAGATTTGATTGGTTCATTACACTTCCTCTTCTAACTATTGAAAGACCCCACCCATTTCAATCATTCTTCTTTGACCTTCTTTAGAGCACCATTTCTTACACTTAGCCTTAACTTTTTTCAACCAAAAATGGCTTCAGGGCAGCAGGCATCACCTGCATCACCTCATACTTCTGAGGATGAATTTTTGCCGGAGGCACCGCCCAAAAAACGTTTTTCTTCAGTGGTGTGGACATTTTTTACTTTTCCCGAGGGCAGAATAAGACCAATGCCACCTTGGTCAAGTGCAAGATTTGCAAAAGAGTCCTGTCGCGAGGGGATCCTAACAAGAAATACTCTTGCGGCACGGCAAGTATGATGAAGCACATGAGGACACTTCATCTGAACAATCTTGCACAAGAAGAGTGCCGACGGATGAGAAACACTCCTGCACCATCCACCTCATCGCAGCCAAGCACATCAAGAGTGCATCCATCAGCCCAAACCTTAGACATCCGTCCTCAATTTAAATTTTTAAAAGTGCTCTGCACTAAGTGCAATAAGACTTTGTGCTATGGTGAGCAGTCGATCGATCTGATCTGCCACCAGCAAAAAAGTCACATTTGCTAGGTTTTATTTTATTTTATTGTTCCCTGAATTTCATTGTTTGTTTTCTCCTGTTTTGTTTTTTGTTCTTTTTTTTGCAGAAAAAACAAAAAGAATTAAAAAATTGTTCAGAAAACCCCCAAAAAATTATAAAAGAAGAAGAAAAAAAAAGTTCTTCTAAGAACTAACTTTCCTGGTTTAAAAAAAGAGCTAAATTTCTTTGTTAGTGTTAGTTTAGATGAATGTATGTGTAATACGTAATTGACTGAATGAATGCATTAGTAGCGTATGGTGAATGTATAAGTGCAGAAGTATGAGGAAGTGCTGCAGCATCACACAGTAACCTCTTTAACTGCAGTGTGCTGTAGTACTTCCAAAGCACAGGGATGCAACATATGTACATAAATATGTTGCACATCTATGCTTCTCTCTGCACGGCTGCTTAAACTGCAGCCATGTGGTCACACAGGCACCCTTGCACCATAGTGCAAGGATATCTGTGTCATGTGCTGTTTGTTTTTCTACAGGAAGACACACCTTCCTGCACAAAAACAATGAGAAAATGCATTTTTCTCCTTCAATGTATGCTGAACATTTCAGCATGCATTGAAGATATAAAAATGTGGAGAAATTAAAACAATTCTCCTTGTTGTGCTTTCCTACACCAATTTTAGAATGGTGCAGCATTCACACACATATCGAGAATTATGATTTCTGATAAATCTAGACATGTGTCTTGTTCTATGAGTATTAAGTGCAATCATGCACAACAACACTTATAGAACACCCTTTCAACACAAAGTGGTGTGCATGATGAGGTTATATTTACATGGAGTATAACAAGTGCACTTTTCATCTCTTTGTAAATATGAGAGAGTATCTTGCACAATAACTATGTTACAAAAAGTGACATATTTCCGTTTTTAAATTTCCTTGCGAATGATAGAAGGTAAGCACAGAGTTTTGTCTGTAAAGATGTTCAAAGAACAATGATTGAAATTATTGCGGTCCTTCAATAGCTAAAATGGGAAATATTATGAACCCCTCAAATCTCTTTTTTTGCAGGTCACATGATATCTGATTATGGTCAGATTTCAAAACTACATAAACAGAGTGCTTTTAGAAACCTGTTTCAACTTTGTAGCTTCTTGCAGACCTCTTCATTCTGCATATTGAGACTTAGTTAAACTTACATTCACAGTAATAGGAATAAAAAATGGTATACATTTTTTTCTGTTTTTCATCCAAATATAAATTCATATAAATTGCTTATTTTAAAATTTGGATCTGTGAAAGAAAAGGAAAAAAAAAATATAACATGTAATAATAAATTTTTTACAACACAGCATAATTTCCACAAAGTAATTTTTTTGTCTTTTTTGCTGTTCTCAGAATATATTAAATTTCACTAAAAATAGTGATTTCAATCGTACTCATCACTTAACAGCGGGCAAAAAAAACACAATCTCAAAGATTGTTAAAAAACAACAACATGCCATTCTCAAAAAAAAAAAAAGATACAAATCACAGATATATAAAATTCACACAGCTAACAAAATGTTTTAACTTTAATTTACAAAAACTGTAAATGATGTCGCTTTAAAATATTCACCAAATCTAAATATGAATTTTTGGAGGATGCACCACTCCCACAACGTTTTCCTTCAGTGATGTGGAAATTTTCTACTTTTCTCGAGGGGCAAAAAAAGACCAATGCCACCTTTCTCATGCACAAGATTTTCAAAAGAGTTCTTTTACGAGGGGATCCTAACAAAAAATACTCATGCGGCACAGCAAGTATGATGAAACACCTAAGGACCCTTCATCCAAACAATCTTGCACGAGAAGAGTGCAAACAGATGAGAAACACTCCTGTTCTGTATCTGTAAAAAGAATCACAAATAAATGTATATTAATAACTTTCAAAATTATACTATTCCATTACTGTACAAACACATTTTATATAAATACTGACTAAGAAACTATAGCCCTGAACCACAAGTGTGACGATGGTTAAAACACTACATGCATAGTGCATACTACTTTGAAGCAGTTCGTGCCCTAAAGCCTACCTCACTAAAACACTACATGCTAACTGACTAAATGATTACAGTACTTTAAGGAGACACACTGGGTGAGTGACAGGGTGTTTACTAGAAGTGTATGAATACTAACTAGGGAATTGAAGGTGTGAAACACAACTGTGTAGGTGATTAGAGGACTGCATCCATACTGCATAGGCATTTAAAGCAGTCCATGTGCTAAGGCCTGGCTCACTGCATGACTACTTGGGTAATGACTGAATGATTAGAGTACAGCAAGGAGAGTGCCTAGGTGAATCTATAAGTGCTAGGCTTTTCGCACAGGGAATGGATTAGTACTTGGTTCTGAATGGGTCACTAGAGGAGTGCAAAGGCAGTGACAAGATGTTTGCTGGACTGTATGGATACTGACTAGGAAATTGAAAGTGTGAAAGACAAGTGTCTAAGTGGTTAGAAGACTGCATACATAGTGGATAGGGGTTTGAAGCAGTCCATATGCTAACGCCTGAGTCACTGGATGAGTACTTGGGTACTTACTGAATGATTAGAGTACTGCAAGGAGAGTGCCTGGGTGAATTTATTAGGGTTTGGGTTTTGGCGCAGTGAATGGATTAATACATGATGCCTAATAGGTCACTAGAGGAGTGCAAGCAGAGTGACAGGGTGTTTGCTGGAAGTGTATGGATACTGACTGGGGAATTGAAGGTGTGAAAGACAAGTGTGTAGGTGGTATGAGGACTGCATGCATAGTGGATAGGGTTTTGAAGAAGTCCATGTGCTAAGGCCTGGCTCAGTGCATGAATACTTAGGCAGTGACTGAATCATTAGAGTACTGGAAAGAGAGTGTCTTGGTGAATTTATAAGTGTTTGGGTTTTGGCACAGTGAATGGATTAGTACATGGTGCTGAATGGGTCACTAGAGGACTGCAAAGGGAGTGAAATGGTGTTTCCTGGAAGTGTATGGATACTGACTAGGGAATTGAAGGTATAAAAGAGAAGTGTATAGTATGTTAGAACACTACATGCATACTGCATAGACATTTGAGGCAGTCTATTTGGTACTTAGAAACTGACTAAATCATCAGACTACTTCTAGGACAGTGCTTGGGTAAAACTTTTACATTTTCAGTTCTGCCACAGTGAAGAGAATAGTACATGGTACTGTACCTTAGTGTCAAACCCTGACTCATTTTATCAATGCATAAGCAAAGACTAGCTTCTAATGCTACTAAAACTTGACAACATGACAGGTTTTAAAAGAGTTATCTGCTAAAAAATACACGATGTTACCAAATGCTTCTCTCACAGTGGTTCCCAAATGCACACAGACTCACAGTGTGATTCTAGACAACAACCACAATACTTAGGAGTTTACCAAAAATCATTCCCTACTGTGGAAGTGGTAAGGGAACTGCACACAATCTTCATATTTCAGGACTGCACTTTTGTGTCAAAGCCTGACTCATTTAATCAAAGCATAAGCAAAGACTGGCTTCTAATGCTACTAAAACTTGACAACATGACCGGTTTTAAAACAGTTATCTGTCAGCAAATACACAATGTTACCAAATGCTTCTCTCACAATCCTTACCCAAATGCACACAGACTCACAGTGTGATTTTAGACAAGCAACACTATCCTAGGAGTTTACCAAAACTCATTCACTAGTCTAGAAGAGTTAATGGTACTGCACAAAATCTACATATTTAAGTACAGCACATCAGTGTCAAAGCATGACTCATTTAATCAACGCATAAGCAAAGACTGGATTCTAATGCTACTAAAACTTCACAACATGACAGGTTTTAAAACAGTTATCTGTCAGCAAATACATGATGTTACCAAATGCTTCTCTCACAGTGATCCCAAATACACACTAACTTACAGTGTGATTTTAGACAAGCACCACTATCCCTAGGAGTTTACCAAAACTCATTCACTACAGTGCAAGTGGTAAGGGAACTGCACACAATCTACATATTTCAGGACTGCACTTTTCTGTCAAAGCCTGACTCATTTAATCAAAGCATAAGCCATAACTGTCTTCTAATGCTTGTGGTAAATATTTCATTACCGGTACTATTTTTTATGCGGTAAAGTCTAGTAAGAATAACTCAGTAAATATAAGAGGCAGAATCCGTGGTATTAGAGGTTCTAAAAGGCTTTATTCCTCTACAAAGGAAATACAATTCGAACTGCAAGCTTCAAATTCCATCACCACGAGAGTTCAGGAAGGAAGGCAATACATTATTGACAGGTAATGGTATTTATATGGAAAGCATTACATTAAGACAGATGCAAGAGGCGTAATAGCTGATAATACAGATAAAATATGCATACGTAACTAGAAAAGGCGGACATATAGGCGTAACTTAGTAAACGTCATTATACATGATGTCACAAGTGGGTGGATCCATAAGAGAATCCTGCAATGTCAGCAGAAATATTTGGCAGAGATGCGCGCGCAGCCGCATGACGTGTGATTGACATGCAACTAGAGGGTGAAGGGGACTTGACATTTAGCTCTACATGTGGAGACAGAAGTCTGGGGGGTCATGTCAACCTAATCCCAAATCATATCTAATATCTTATGTTTAACGAACTGTATTATCCAAAAGGAAAGGTCTCTCGGACAGAATCTATTCTATACTGACTGTTAATGCGTGTACAAGCGTCTAAGTGTCTACATGAGATGCGAGGGGGCAGGAATCTTCCATGGTAACAGGGCTATGAATTACTTGCATGAGGACAGTGAGGCCTGGCCCCTTGCACGGTAGCTGGAGGAATGTTTACCTAAACTACTAGACAGGAATGCATCGGATGAGGAGCGGAGCAGATAATCTTGAAGGTGAAATACAGTTTTTGGCAGGCAACAGGCTGGATCAGGCACTGTTAGCCGCACAGGGAGTAGGACAAAGTTCATGGATACAGATGCGGGCTCAGACTGGAGCTTTCAGAGGCAGAGAGCAGGAAAAGGCTTGATGGCAGAATTCAGGGCCTACTCGCCTGAATCTGTAAAATGTGGAAAGTGAACCACATAAAGTCGGTGGCCTTTCATACTTAGGAATGGAATATCTGACCCATTCATGGCGGATCTGAAAGAGGACATGTTGACGGTGGACGCACATGTATTTGCGTCTTCAAAACTGGAACTGGAGGGAACATACATGTACTTATAGCATGCACATGGAGCCGTTGGGGTCCACGATAGGGGACATAACTGATCACAAAAATTCATATTTCCTCATTCCCCCCTTGTCCCCTACGGACCCTCAGGTGATATCGATCTTCATCAATCCATCGATCTGTTCATATAGCATCATTTGTTCTTCTTTCTTCTTCCGGGATCTTGAACGAAAACTTGGATGCGGGATACACGATGTGGCACACAGGCCACAAATCGCTGGCCCACATTGTAGACATAAGCAGCAACTGAATAGTATGAGGAAGCCAATACCTAGGAAGGATAGGATCCTCCATCCCCAGGCTGACAACACGCTCCAGAACCAACCGGACCAAGTCCAGGTGCCTGGACTCTGGTGTATCTGGCTTATAATCTTATGAAGGCGGGTTATGGCTTTATATACTGACGGCGAATTTTCTGGTATGAAAATGCAGCAACTTGATCCGATGACCCTACAAGCTCCGCCCCTATCGGCCAGGATGACATCAAGGACAAGACGATTTTGAAGCACAACAATCCGCATAGCAGACTGCTCTTCTGTTAAATTGCCTAAGGCGGAAGTAGTCTCGTTCACTACTGCTTCAAGGGTTCTAGTTAATCTACGTATCAGCTTACTATTAGTGACTGTACCTATATAGGGAAAGAAACCTTTATTGAAATCTGTGTATTGCTCCCATGCCGTTTCAGTGTAATCGACAATCGGGCGATCTCTCTGCCGTCTATTGTGTACTAAATGGGTATTTCTGTGATAATCAGGAGGAGCTAGGAAAACAGGTGGCAGAAGGAATGCTATGTAACAGGTACCATCCCAATCTAGAGGTAGACGTATATATGCGGTCTGGCCACATATGAAATAGGAATGACGGGAAGCTCTAAAGGTAGACTTGCCTTGATCACTGAATTTTATCACAGTGGTGCATTTACTATGGCCCATGTGTATGGAACCATTCTTGCTTACACATAATTCCCCTTTAACTGGGAATACTGACATAGCGGGCAAGATTGGTGTAGCTTCAGATTCAACATTCAGGATCATGAGGTTAAGTGTAAAATTACCTAATCCATATACTTCATTTTCTAGATCAGTTCCTGTTCTTTTGGGAAGTCCCTCCTTGTTAGGGTAGCAGACTTTAAGTAAAACTAGGTTCAGGTTTCCCCATACCCAGTTGTCTTGATAAACTGCGGAATTTGAATCTAGGGAATTAATTAAACTAAACCATGCTCCACAGGAGCCATTGTGTGTGAACGGATATGGAAAGAGGGGCAAAACTCCTTTATAGTTCTGATAGGGAGGGAGTCGGCCACATATCCAACAATTGGTAGCATTGCTGGTCTGATGGGAATGATGTAACATGCTAATAAAAGTGTTGTTGCGCAGCGCAAATCTATAGGACAACTCATGCGGAGGTAATTCACTAAAAGAATGTTCAGCAGTAACATTGTAAGCACGTTTAGAAATAGGGTAATACATATGAAGCAGTACACTAGTTATAATGATCAGAAAACTTAGGAAAAACAAAATTAATAATGTTACTGTGCAATGACTACGAAGTGATTTACAATACGCATGCTTTTTAAGCTGCATCTGTTGATTTCTTTCTCTATTCCGGTCTAGAGGATACATGTCAGAGACAAATTCAACCGATTCACCTTGGAGAGGACTTAAACAATCAAATTGTCTGACTTGCTAGACCTTAATTTTAGTTTATAAAGTTCAGCTTTCGTTGGTTCAACCAAGGGGAGCTTTGAGTCTGTCTGTGAGGGAATGCAGGGCTGAGTGTTCACACTGGACGGGAGTCCATAGAATTTCTTGATATGACTCGAGTGCAACCACCCTTTACGTCCCTCGATCTTCACGGCTGTCCTTGTTGTTAGTAGAACGAGTTTAGGCGATTTCCACCTAGGCTCCAGTTGGGTCTTCCGGTCGAAATTCCGTACCAGAACCAGGTCACCTGGAACCACGTCATGGGGCTTCACCTCAGTGTTATCGGGAAAAGCTGCAGCTACCTGTGAACAACAAGATTGTAGTGCAGACATCAAGGAAGCCAGGTAATCTGTCAGCATATTACAGTCAACATCAGTGATTTTGCGAGGTATAGGCGTCCCCCACATATTTGGTGGTCTACCGAAGATCACCTCGTACGGGGATAGCCCTGTTCGAGAATGTGCTACCATTCTCATGTAAAAGAGCGCAACTGGTAAGGCTACTATCCAATCGACACCTTTTTCTCTACATATTTTGGACAATCTAATTTTCAGAGTTTGATTATGGCGTTCCACGAGACCTGCTGCCTCGGGATGTCGGACACAGTGGAATTTCCATTGGTAGCCTAACAAAAGTGAAACGTGTTTCATTAGTTCGGATGAGAATGGCTGGCCGTTATCTGAGTAGACAACACGTGGCAAACCATACCGTGGGAAGAATTCTCGAACTAACTGTTTGGCAGTAGTCGGGGCAGTGTAATCTGAAACCGGGAAGGCTTCTGTCCAACGGGAAAGAGCACAGACAACTACGAGAACATATTTGAATCCTCGACATCGTTCCATCTGGATATAATCCATCTGGAGGACTTCAAAAGCATGATCGGGAGGTTGAAATCCACCCTGCTCTACGGGGATGCTTTTACCTGGATTGAACTGACAACATATCATACAGGTACGTACTTTCTGTTTGGCTGCTGCTCGCAAGTGTTTGTTGAACCAAATGTGTTGAATACTGTCTAGCATAGCTTTTTCTCCTAGATGCGCGGGACTATGTATTGTGTTAATGATGACTTGAACCATGGAGTCGGGAAGAAACCATATAGATTTTTCCTTTGTCATCCATCCTTGATCCGTTTGGATCCCTCCTAATTCAGTCCATTTCTTTATTTCTTCTGGTGTAGCATGTGTCTGTATGTCAATTACATCAAGGGCGGGATCCTTAACTGTCATGCAATGTGTTGGTGTCGGAACTATTGTCTTTGTCGTGTCAGTTGTGTGAGTCTGGTTCTGAGCAGTCTGTTTAGCTGTTCTGTCAGCTAAGTCGTTACCCTGAGAAATGATATCAGTAACTTTTGTATGGGCTTTGCATTTCATAATCGATATTGCAGTAGGTAGATGAATCGCGTCTAATAGGGCTTGAATGAGGGGTCCGTGTTGGATGTGGGCACCGTGAGAAGTTAAATAACCTCTCTCTCGCCACAGTACGCCGAAGTCATGGACGACTCCGAATGCATAACGTGAATCTGTGTATATGTTGACTTTCTTATCTTTGGCTTGAATACAGGCTTGTGTCAGAGCGATGAGCTCTGCTGCTTGAGCTGACAAAGTGTTAATACAATTTGTTTCAATGACTTCAGTGTCTGTTGTGACTGCGTAAGCGGCCACTAACTCTCCTGTACTTGTTCTCATACATGAACCATCTACATACAATGTCAAGTCTGGATCTGATAAAGGGATATCTGTCAAGTCTTGTCTGGGTTTCGTCGTGATAGTAATGACTTCAATACAATCATGCGCTAATGGATCTGTTCCATTTACTGGCAAAAGTGTGGCAGGATTTAACGTATTACAACGTCTGATTTCTATGTGTGGCTGAAACAATGTCAATTCGTAACCGGTGAGTCTCGCTATAGTCAAGTTTTGTGTTTGTGTGCGGTTCAAGAGAACCTCTACTGCGTGTGGTACTTGTACTGTCAATTGATGTCCTAACACTATGGCATCGCTTTGTCTGATTGCTAAAGCTGTTGCTGCCACTGATTTCAGGCACGCAGGAAGAGCCTGAGCTACTGGATCTAATGTACTAGAGAAATAAGCACATGGTTTGTGTGATCCTGCTTGTTCCTGAGTGAGTACTGACAAGGCAGTACCATCGCGTTCTGTAACAAAGAGTGTAAACTGTTTACTGTAACATGGTGTTGCTAAAACAGGTGCTTGGCATAAAGCTTTCTTTAAGCTTTCAAAAGCATGTGTATGTTCTTGAGTCCAAGGGAGGACAGTCGATGTGGCTGCCTCCTGTGTTGTCAACCGGATGAGTGGTTTTGCTAGAAATGCATATTGAGGGATCCACTGCCTACAGTATGAAGTGAGACCTATAAAAGCCCGCACCTCCTTTTGTGTCTTGGGTGGTGGCATGTTAGCAATTAACTGGATGCGATCAGGTGTAAGCTGTCTTCCCTCCTTGGACAGCGAGTGCCCAAGGTAAACAACTCGCTGGACACAGAATTGCAGCTTAGAAGGGGACACCTTGTGCCCCTTGTCGGCCAGAAATTTTAAAACCGTCAGTGACGCTGTTTCACATTCAGGTTCGCTTCGGGCGGTGATCAGCAGATCATCGACATATTGAAGCAAGGCAGTGTTAACTGGCATGTGGATACTGTCAAGTTCTCGTTTCAGTGCTTGGCTATAGATACTGGTGCTTTCTGTAAATCCTTGAGGTGCGCGTGTGAATTTAAAACTTCGTCCATTTAAACTGAATCCGAACAGATATTGACTTTCCGGATCTATTGGGACGCTAAAGAAAGCATTCTTGAGATCAATCACAGTGAAGAACGTTGCTTCTGAGTCAATAGCTGTTAGTAATGAAGAGATATCTGGGACCACAGGGTATTGTGGTACAATACATTTATTTAATTCGCGCAGATCAATAACTAATCGATATACTGGTGGTGCTTTTGGATCCGTTCTTTTAAGAATCGGAATTATCGGGGAATTACATACATTGGAGTCGGTTTCAACAACCACTCCTTGTGCAATGAGCTCGTCAATGATTTGCAGCAAAGCCACAACAGCATCTGGTGGTAACTTGTATTGTCGCATTCGTGGTAGTACTACTCCTGTTTTTAGTGTGACTCGATATGGTGTAATGTTCATGCAACCAACATCAGTTGGGCCTTGTGCCCATAAATGTGTAGGTAAATTCTGCAGCCGGTGATCCATGTCTCTGGACACGTAGTGACCTTTGAAGTCACGTAAAAATAGTCGTACTCCTTCCGGAGAACAACATATTATGGCTCCTAGAGCTTTCAATGTTTTTATACCTAACAAGTTTTCTGGACATGATTTAGTAAGCAATAAATCTGTAGTACGTGTCAATGGACCAACCGTGAGTGGAAGAGGTTGTGTTACTTCATTAATTATAGGTTTTCCTGAGAATCCAAGGGAAATATTCTGTGAGCCTGAGAGGGGTGCCCCTGGAACTTCACTGCGTCGTATAGTTGTTCTGCTTGCCCCTGTATCAAGTAAAAACTTTCTGTCTTCCCCTAATAGTTCACTATGTACATAAGGTCCCTCTTGATCTACAGGAACCTCAATAAGGGGTAAGCCAACTTCCCTCTCTAGGCTATTTCATGTGTATCGCTGATAATCGGGATAATCTGCTTGTGCATACTGATACATCTGTTGCGTTGTTGCTTGTGTTGCAGCAATAGGCTGCGCTTGTGGTGGTGCTACGGTCTGTTGTGGAGCTGCCTGTTGCGGAGCTAATTGTTGCGGAGCTGACCTAGGTTGTGCATGCTGAGGGATTTGTTGTTGATTCTGATCCTGTCTAGGTGGACGTGGTCTTTCCTGTGTTCTACCTGTGGCAATATTATGTTTCAGGACTGGACAATCGTGTATATAATGACCTTGTTGTTTACAATAGTTACATGTCCCTTTAACTGAACCTGTTGAGTCACCCTTTTGATGACCATCAGCTGGAACTGACTGAGCAACAAGCATTTTCATTTTTGTATCTTTCATACGTCTTTGTACATCCACTTTCTGGTATTCCATAGCTTCGTTAATACTTTCTGGACCTCGCCCTGTTTGGACAAAGTGATATATATTGTCTAGGTGTTCAACCATTCCTGGTATCGTCATTAAATACAATGTAGCTCGTCGTATACGTAGTGATGATATTAGCAATCTGTCCTGTTTACCTGGCACTGGATCGTATCTACAATCCACAAGATGTTCTTTAAACATGTCGGATGTCGCTAGTTGGGGTGTACGTTGGAGTGCTAAATCTCTAAGGGTCTGTTTATTTCGCGGCGGTGTGGCAAACATGTCTGTCGTACCTCCTGTAGCACCATCTGAGGTGCTGGGCAAGAAAGGATTCATTGGACGTAAGATAGAAATTGAAGATGCGGGAAAAACAGTAGAAACGGACAGACCTGTTGGAACTTGTGTAGGAGTTTGTTGTTGCGGGGATACAGACGGATGCTCTTGGTTGTTGAACACCATCGGCAAGCGGTGTGTGTGGTATGGTATTAGCATACTCGGGAGCTACGTCATCTAAATAGGAGGAAAGGAAAACGTCTTTTGCTGTTTTGGGATGTGCTTTGGGATGTGCTTTTATCGGGAGCAATGGAGGAGTCAAGTCTTTTGGTATTTCCGGGGTAGCCTTAGGTAACCCTTCGGCCAGAAGAGGATACATACCATTCATAAGAGTGTTTCTTTGTCTATCTACTTGTTCTGATTTTACTCGGGTACCTTCCTCAATTAATAGATTTTCTCGGGTTTTATTTGAATTCTCCCTACCTTTCTCTTCCTGTCTGAGCGCTTTTTCTGTACGTCTATATGATTCTTTACGCCATAATTCAATGGCATCTTTCTGTGACTGTCTGGCTTTCTTTTTCCATAATTCTTCTTCTACTCTCATGATGCAATCTACATCCCAGGTCCCCGCTGCGGGCCATCTCTGACTTTCTGGTAAATCCTTGGTGTAGTCCACCCATAAATCAAGAAATAATACGGCATCTAGGCCATGTTTATGATACATGAAGTATCCTGGAGTGTCCCTAGGTGGGATGGGAACAGCTTCTTCGAGTACACCTTTTCTAGTTTTGATCTGTCTTAATTTCGAAAAGAGCGGCATTTTTAGATCTGGTTACTTAATCTTGAACACACTTAATACAGTAAACACAATAATGAACAGTCATTCATACCACAATGTATAGAACGTATTAAAACATTTAACATTTAACATTTAACGAATAATGATAACTAATAGAAAACTAGTTACTGACATAATACTGACACTAGATAATACTAATTTATATGCAAGACATACTAGATATACTGCTAAACAGTACAGATACACTGCTGAAACAGTGCAGACCGGATTTGTGTACCCAAACCCGTCTTGACCGGCACAGACTATGTGCACGTTAAATGCCTCCCCGGCAATGGTACTCACCGGGTAGCTCGGAACGGAAGGCCTCGGAACTGAACTGAAACTGGACCGGACTGGACTCGAGTCGACTGGACTCGGAACTTCGGAACCTGGTGGGCCTCTGTATACCTCGGATCTTGCTCTCTCAGCTAGGCTCTGGTCGGGATACTTCGCACTTCTCACCGCCTCGTCTGGGTGTTGATCGCAGCCTCAGTCGCCCCCGCTTGGCCGGAGGGAGATACAGGAAATCCTGCAGGTACACGTTTTTGTCCGTTCAGCTGTGGCAGGAGACCGGGCCTGCAACGCACCTCCGGCGCGTGAGATGAGAAAGTGTCCCTGTTCGGGCGCCAATTTATGTGGTAAATATTTCATTACCGGTACTATTTTTTATGCGGTAAAGTCTAGTAAGAATAACTCAGTAAATAAAAGAGGCAGAATCCGTGGTATTAGAGGTTCTAAAAGGCTTTATTCCTCTACAAAGGAAATACAATTCGAACTGCAGGCTTCAAATTCCATCACCACGAGAGTTCAGGAAGGAAGGCAATACATTATTGACAGGTAATGGTATTTATATGGAAAGCATTACATTAAGACAGATGCAAGAGGCGTAATAGCTGATAATACAGATAAAATATGCATACGTAACTAGAAAAGGCGGACATATAGGCGTAACTTAGTAAACGTCATTATACATGATGTCACAAGTGGGTGGATCCATAAGAGAATCCTGCAATGTCAGCAGAAAAATTTGGCAGAGATGCGCGCGCAGCCGCATGACGTGTGATTGACGTGCAACTAGAGGGTGAAGGGGACTTGACATTTAGCTCTACATGTGGAGACAGAAGTCTGGGGGGTCATGTCAACCTAATCCCAAATCATATCTAATATCTTATGTTTAAAGAACTGTATTATCCAAAAGGAAAGGTCTCTCGGACAGAATCTATTCTATACTGACTGTTAATGCGTGTACAAGCGTCTAAGTGTCTACATGAGATGCGAGGGGGCAGGAATCTTCCATGGTAACAGGGCTATGAATTACTTGCATGAGGACAGTGAGGCCTGGCCCCTTGCACGGTAGCTGGAGGAATGTTTACCTAAACTACTAGACAGGAATGCATCGGATGAGGAGCGGAGCAGATAATCTTGAAGGTGAAATACAGTTTTTGGCAGGCAACAGGCTGGATCAGGCACTGTTAGCCGCACAGGGAGTAGGACAAAGTTCATGGATACAGATGCGGGCTCAGACTGGAGCTTTCAGAGGCAGAGAGCAGGAAAAGGCTTGATGGCAGAATTCAGGGCCTACTCGCCTGAATCTGTAAAATGTGGAAAGTGAACCACATAAAGTCGGTGGCCTTTCATACTTAGGAATGGAATATCTGACCCATTCATGGCAGATCTGAAAGAGGACATGTTGACGGTGGACGCACATGTATTTGCGTCTTCAAAACTGGAACTGGAGGGAGCATACATGTACTTATAGCATGCACATGGAGCCGTTGGGGTCTACGATAGGGGACATAACTGATCACAAAAATTCATATTTCCTCATGCTACTAAAACTTCACAACATGACAGGTTAAAACAGTTATCTGTCAGCAAATAGACGATATTACCAAATGCTTCTCTCACAGTGGTTCCCAAATGCACACGTAATCACTGTGTGATTCTAGACAAACAACACTATCCCTTGCACTATACCAAAACACATTTCTTCATCTTGAAGAAGTACTACATTTTAGTATAGAAACATAACATAACTAATTTCACAAATTCATAAACAATGACTGGTTTCTAATTCTACCAAAATATAAAAACAGCACAGTTATCTGTCTGCAAACACATGAAAAACACAAATGCTTATCACAGAATGGTTTCTACATGCACACACACTGTCAATAAGATTGTAGAGAAAAAAAGTACTCCCTACACTTTAGCAGGAGAAATACATTAGTCTGATTAAAATCAAAATAGTCTACATACATCCCCTCACAATTAAATAACTCATCTTTCAAGTTATTTTGTAGATTAAGAAGTATATCAGTCACTCACCATATTTTCTTTTACAGAATCTCTGCACTGTGCACCTCTCAGCAAAAACAAAGAATGGAAAAGTTTCTCTTTCATTTTCCACACATATACATGTAAACATCAAATCACAATCCTTCACACATAAACTCAAAAGCAAACACACATTTCTATTGGTTATACATTTCAACCCTTTCCAACTGAAATACATTTCAACCCTCCCCCCAATCTGACTTCTGCCTGTTACCATAGAAACAGGTCATGGAACACTGCACTGAGCACACAGGTCAGAAGTTCAGCACACAATGTTGCTACACAAGAGAAGAAGTGTGCTTCACTTTTCAACATATCAGCTAATCATATATAATGTTCCTTACAATCTGTTTATGTTAACCAATAAGAATCATACCTTTAAAAAACAGAAATATACACCCTACCTTTCAGTGTACAAAGTAGTCATACAACCAATGATTTCTTGTCTTTTAAAAAAAAAAAATTTCCATAGATCCGCACACCCAACGCGATAGGATGCGCGCACCTTGCGCGCATTTCGGCGTTTTTTTTTTTTTTTTAAAAGGGTGCCCCAGGGGGTCCTTCTAAGCACCTCTAGAGGGTCAGAGTATTTCCACTCTGCCCCCTTTATATGTTTTACACACTTATTCCCCTTGCTTCTTCAGCCTCGCTTCTACCGAGGCAGAAAATGGCCGCCAACAGTTCCTGGTTTCGAATATAGACAGACACTCGACAGCCAATTAGCATTCAGTGCGTGATCGCGAGGGTGCGCGCTCGGTTCGGGGTAGATGCGCTTACGGTGCGGGTAGGGTCCGCGGATCCTCCCCGGCCATAGATATATATGTACGTTTAACTCTAATTTTCTCAGGAACTACTCAACGGATTCACACCATTTATGCAAAAGGCACGAGTCTGAACTGAGGACTACCTCTTTGCCAAATTTGGTGTCATTCCGTTCAGCGGTTCGGGCTGTAGCTGCATCAACAGATCCTATGGGAAATTGCATGTGGAAAATGCGTTTTGGGACCCCCATTTTTTCTCGGCCCCCGCTTGACGAATCACCACGAAACTGTCAGGGTAGGAGCGGAGCGGAGCTGGCCAAAAGTTTGGAAAATGTTGCGAGGATTCGTCAACCGGCGCCAGACCTATTGGGAATAGAATGTTGTGGATTTCCAATGGAAAATAGGTCCCAACTATAACTACCTACTGGCGAGTGCCAGTAGGTAATATATATATATATATATATATATATATATATATATATATATATATATATATTACCTACTGGCGGTCGCCAGTAGGTAGTTACAGTTAGGACCTATTTTCCATAGGAAATCCGTAACATTCTATTGGGAATAACGTTGGCGCCGATTGACGAATCTTCGCGAAATTTTCCAAACTTTTGGCCAGCTCCGGTCTGCTCCTATCCTGAAAAGCAGGGGCCGAGAAAAAAGGGGGGTCCCAAAACGCATTTTCGCCATGCATTTTCCCATAGGACCTGTTGACGCAGCTACAGCCCAAACTGCTGAACGGAATTACACCAAATTTGGCAAAGAAGTAGTCCTCAGTTCAGACTCATGCCTTTTGCTTAAATGGTGTAAATCCGTTCAGTAGTTCCTGAGAAAATTAGAGTTAAAAAGATAGATATATCTGGGCGGAGCCTAACCACACATCTCATCGTGAGATCTGATTGGCTGTCAGTACTTCATCCAAGAAGTGTTGGCAGCCATTTTGGGACCAATATACATGATAGCACCTCATTAAAAAGCATTGCAGTTAATAGAAGGTTTTAAGACTTTAGTTACATTATAAATCATTTGTTGACGGTACCATACTCATTTTAGGAATTGTGGTGTGTTCTATAGTGATTTTACCATGTGAAAAAGCCTTCTGCTGTGTTATCATGAATCATGTTTCAGAGAAAACTATTTTCTCATGCTTTTCCCACAGAGGTTTGGAAGATGATCTATAAGCTAAACTGAGAGCATATTTTCTGTAAATTCACATTATCTTTCTCAGTCATGTGAGAATGTAGTCTGACATTCTCAGTAAAACATGAACATCCAACAAGGGCAGAGACTGTCAGTTGATTCCTTTGTGTTCTACTGCAGCTTCCCAGAGTGTTCTAAAGAACAACTAGGGCGCTAACAGTCCTACTTATGACAAACGCATTGCACACCTGAGACCATATTGATTGGAATAAAGTGGTAACTCTTAAATCATTTAGGGCACATTTTGAGTGACTTCTGAAATCCTCTTCTATTTCATTAAAAAATTCTGACATGCAGACTGAAACATGCACTTTCAAAACCAGCAGCAGTCTTCCCTGGTGAGCAGTGGCTTTACTACAGTGATCTAATAAGCAACTAGAGTGCTAACATTCTGAATTTATGGCAAATGTGTGACACATCTGAATGCCTTTTTGATGGAATCAAAGTAAAAAAAACTGAAAGTATTTCCTACTGAGGAGACTGTAGTAAATGAGGAAATTAGGAAACTTCATAACAAATAAGGTGCCGATTCCGATCCTGGAAAAACCGGGTACGAACCGTCGGACGGAGCGTTTTCTCCGTCCGACTCGTACCCGGGAAAAACACTTTACAAACCCGCAAGTACGATTCGTACAGAAACACACCGACCGGCAAAAAAACACATACAAATCGGATCCGGGACACCGCGTACGCGACATTCGCATGGAGTCAGGCAGCGTTTTACGGATCAGCAAGTCCGATTCGTACCCACAGCACTTTGCACAGCAACATTTTTACGGGACCCAAAAAGTGCCCGAAAAGCTAAGTACGCCGTGATGCATGACGAAAAGGGGGCCCGGTACGCACCGTACCCCCATCCCTACACGTCCGCACCGTACCCCAGTATCCCCCCCATGTCCGCACCGTACCCCCACCCCCCGTAGGTTTGGTATGGTGCGGACCCCCACCCCCGTAGGTACGGAGCGTACCACCACTCCTGTAGGTACGGAGCATACCCCCACCCCACCCCCATAGGTACGGAGCGTACCACTACCCCGTAGGTACGGAGCATACCCCAAACCCACCCCTGTAGGTACGGAGCATACCACCACCCCACCCCCATAGGTACGGAGCGTACCACCACCCCCGTAGGTATGGAGCGTACCCCCACCCCACCCCCATAGGTACAGAGCGTACCACCACCCCACCCCCGTAGGTACAGCTACGCGCTGGGGGTCCGCACCGTACCTACGGGGGTGGGGTGGGGGTACGCTCGGTACCTACGGGGGTGGGGTGGGGGTACGCTCCGTACCTATGGGGGTGGGGGTACGGCACGTACATGGGGGGGCTGGGGGTACGGCGCATACTTGGGGGTGGGGCTGGGGGTACGGCGCGTACATGGGGGGTGGGCTGGGGGGTGTTCGGCGCGTATGCGGGCACATGTTTGGTCGTCTCCATGGTTGCCATGGGAGTTCGCTCCGTACGGTTTTTTTTCCATACGATTGTGCATTCGGACGGATGGGACAGATCGTACTTGCGTGCTCGGACTTCAGTTTACCGATTTGTACGTAAAACTGTCCGGGGACGTGTCGGACACTGTTTCCGACCCGTGGACGTGTCGGGGAATTTTCCCAGTGCGATTCGTATGGATTTTTTCACATACGAATCGTACTTGACAGTTTGTACGGGACTTGTACGATTCGTTCGGAAAAAAATCCGGATACGATTCGTACGGGGAATATTTTTAACGGATCGGAATAGGCCCCTAAGTCTCCCAAAATGGCCACCAGAGACTAAAGAGCCCAAATGTAGCACAAATATCACCCAGATGTAGCCCACGTGTAGCACAATGACAGAAGTGTGCAACACACTTATTTTTTGTGTATTTGCAGTTTTATATAGTGCAGACTTGTCAGGTATTGGAGTGCTTTACATGAGCATTGGTTACATCACACAAGATCAAATTCATTTTGGTTGTAGACATGAGGAGATTAAGTGATTTGACCAGAATCACAGAATGTTGAGCTGAAGCAGAAACTCCAACCTGGTTCCCCAGTTGCAAAGTCTGCAGCTATGGAAGTACCACCACATCCTCTCCCCTAAATGCAAAACATGAAGATTACAAATAATTTAAAAGTTCTTTGTCGCTATTTGAAAACTCAGAAAATATGTCCTCATTTTAGTTTTTAGAGCACTAATTTTGATGCAAATAAGACCCTTTCATATATGTAATTTCTAAAGGAAATGCTCTAGGTATTACAGTTTTGATTACATCAAGATGACGTCAGGCGTTCCACACTTTTGTAATAAATATAGAATATATATAGAAGATTCAAATGAACTTAATCTCCCAAGTAAAAACGGCCACAGGGCGTGTTTACACATTGGTAAAGGGAGGGGACGGGGCCTGCGTTAACGTGTGCAAACACGCCCTCTGGCGCATTTTAAGTTGGGGAAATAATTCCCCTTCAATCCTGAGGGACCCTGGGGGCCAACTAGCCCACCAGGTGCTTCCAGTAAGCGCCACTGCGCTGCGTTGCAGAGAGGTGGTCTAGGCCGTGCCCCTTTTCACATCTCTCTGCAATGCAGCTCTGTGGCGCTTACTGGTGGTACCTAATGGTCTAGTTGGACCCTAGGGACCCTCAGGATTCAAGGGGACTTAATCTCCCAACTTAAAACGGCCACAGGGCGTGTTTACACAGTGGGGAAGGGAGGGGACGGGGCCTGAGGTGACGTGTGCAAACACGCCCTGTGGCACGTTTTAAGAGGTAGTTTTAATCCCCTGCCCTATTATATACTAGGGGCTTACAGAGGAGGTCATGCTAATCACAGGGGGACCCCAACGCATAGTGTTCCCTAGTGTATGTAGTGTATGTAGGTGTTTTCACTGTATTCTGAGTGTCGTTTAGCATAGCACTGGCTCTAGGACTGGTTAGTCAGACTCAGTTACCACCAGTATCCGTCTGAAAAAGTTGAGGTTACAGGATGATTTTGCAACAAGGCTTCTTTCTGCTCTTCTGTTTGTTCTTTCTACACGTTATCCTTCTTCCTGCACTTTTCTTCGTCTTTGAGGACTTCTGTTGCTTCTTTCTGCATTTCTTTTTTTTCTTTCTGTGCGTTTTTTCTTCTTTCTTCACATGTCCTATCTCTGTAGGCATAGTTAGAAATTAGCATTTAAAAAAACCTTTGAAATTCACTGAAAAAAACATAGGTTTCAGGCACATTATAGTTAGGAATTAGCATTTAAAAAACCTTAAAAATTCACTGAAAAAACCATAGGTTTCAGGGGCGTTAGCTGGACTTTTCACTCGTACCAAACCATAGTTCAGCTAACTATAACTCGCGCGCCCGCAATGCACTGCTGATGACATCACATATTACATCACTCATGACATGGTCAGTGACATCACTCATGACATCACTGATGACATCTCAAATGACATCACTGATGATATCATCCTTGTGATAGAGTGGCAGACCTCCTCTCCCTAATATAACCTTTGATACACACATTCAAAAATAGAAACTAAAATTTTCAAAACAGTGGACATACCAATACCAGTTACAACAACCTATTCAGTAATTCTAAGATCCACATACACATCCACTCATTCACCAACAGTCCTATACAGTCACTCATACATGTACTCACTCATCATATGTACTCCTACACCTATACATCCTGTTACACAACACCACTCATCCATAGAGTTACTCACACACATAGTCACTCATGCTAATAAAGAATCAAACATCCATTTACTTGCATATACAGTTATACACACACCACCACACTTACTTCTACAGAAACTTACTCATACTTAGTCTTATAAACAATCACTTATAGAAACACATACTTATTCATACAGGAACTCTTCCAATCTCTCACTCTCACATACAGTCCTGCAAATATGCTGTCTTCAACACATACAAACAGTGAGTCACTCATTCATGCACCTATGCACTACGTAATACCCCCCACCGAACCATACAGACACTCAGACACTCATACTGATACTCAAAAGAACAACTAATAACCTATATAGACACTCATGTAGCTACTCACCAACCCATGCAGCCACTTATACAAAAAGTGAGAGACTGATACAGATACTTACATATTTAAACATTACTCACTAAGCCATATATTCACTGAGATACACTTAATCAGTCAGTTATACAATCAATTTTTCGAACAGAAAACACAAAAAACAGGTTTATTTTCTTTACAGCATAATGGAGGGGTTGCCAATCAGAAGCCCCAGCTCAGTGCCGCTATTGTCTGCTTGCTGACAGGGAGGATGTTGTTGGCTCTGCCGCGGTCCCCTCTGCGCCCCTCTCTTCACACAGCTCTCTCTCCTCTGTCTCCTGGTCAGTGAAAAGGTGAAATGAACAAGATTAGAGCAGACAATGGGGGGTGCTCTGTCTGCACATCAGCCAGATTTTCCTCCAGAGACTGTGAGGGGACAGGAAATGAAAGAGGCAGAGCGAGGCAGGAGGACAGCGCAGTACCCCTCCCACAGAAGACAGAGGAAGAAGTGCAGAAAATAGACAGACGGGCAGGTTCCCGTGCTCCGTGCGTCCGCTGGAGCTGGCACATGTGGCCGAACCACCAAGGAAGAGCAGCCAGCACACACCAGGCAAGTACCTACCTAACTCACAAGGCAAGTACCTACCTCACTCGACGCCCAGCTGACTTGCTCACCCACAGCCCAAGTGCCTAACTCGCTAACAGGCACGTACGTGCCTGCCTCTTTCGCTACCCAAGTCCCTGCTCCATCCCTTAGGCACATACCTGCCTCTCACCCCTGTAAGATAGCCAGCAGTCTAGTAGCGGGGGAGGGCGGAACCAGGGGGTCAGAGGAAGAGGAGGAGTTACGCGAGGAGAGGGCAGTTAGGATAGGGACAGCGCTGGTGTAAGACGTGAGAATAAAGCTCCATTGATTAAGAGATAACTATCCTGAGTGTCTGTGGTTTCATTAGTAGCGCGACGCTACAGCTGGCGACGAGGGTGGGATCGCCCAACCCCACTGACCACAAGACTGTACAAAGCGAGCGGAGCCGATCGCGTTGGAGCGCGTTTCACGAGGGACGCGTGTGACTGGGAAGACGCTGGTGAGTGCAAAAGTTGGAGCCCACCCCGACCCTGTCGTGCACCCCAGAGCAGAGAGAGGAGTGCCCCAGCGCCTGAGACGCTGTCCCAAGGGGACTGTCAGTGAGCGCTGTCGAGCGCGTTGAAGTGCGAGCTGGGAAAGCTCGATGCCGGCAAACCTCACGCTTGATGCGTGAGCTTCGGCCCGCCGGTGTGAGGAAGATCGCGGGAAACTGCAAGAAAAGGCGGGAGCCCACCCCGATCTCACCTGAGCTGTCGCTGTGAATGCAGAGCAGGACTGGAGGTGTGCCACCAGCCAAAGATGACCGCTGGTGAGTCCGGAATGAAGAGGGCTGAATGTGAGCACTGAGAGGAAGCCTCGTGTATGCAGGGACGGCGGCCATCTTGGAGTCAGGCAGGCTTTCGAGACAGACCCCTTAAACGTTTGGGAGCGGCCATTTTGAAGTCAGGCACGCCATAGCAGAAGCAAGCACTGGCAAGACCAAATAACCAAGCATTGGTGCAAAGAGGCACACAAAACAAGCATTGGCAAGACGAAATAAACAAGCACGGGCAAGTGAAAAGCAAACAAGCATTGACGAGAGCAAGTAAGCACTGGCAAATACAAACAAACAAGCATTGATAAAACGAAATAAACAGGCACTGGCAAGAGGAAATAAACAAGCATTGACAAGAGCAAGCTAGCAGTGGCACGTACAAACGAGCAAGCAGTGACAAGGAGCAATAAACAAGCATTGGCACGAATAAATAAACAAGCATTGGCACGAATAAATAAACAAGCATTGGCGAGAGCACATCACGGAACTAGACTCATCAAGGAAGTGGAAAGAAGACAACGAGGAAATGGCAACATCACCACGACGGAAGCCCCTGGCTGTGGGAGGATCGCACCTGCGAGCCCCGGAACATCTGACCGTGACCACAGGAGGGAGCATGGGCCCCAAGTGGCAGGAGTGGTTAGAGGATTTCGAGGACTATATTGAGGGATCCAAGGTGACGGAAGACGGAGAGAAATTAATTGCCCTTCGTAATCTCGCAGGCCGAGAAATAAGCAGAATAATAAAGGATCTTCCGCCTGCTGAAACAGGGACGTATGACGATGTGCGGGACGCACTGAACAAAAAATTCCTTCACAAAAGAAATGTCGATTATGTGCGCCATGCATTCCATCAAGCTCGCCAAGGAAAGGAGGAGGCGATGTGTGCGTTCATCACTAGGTTGCAACGGCTGTCGAGGTACTGCGAGTTCGAAAGGTTCTCGCCGGAGGCGGCCATCAAATCGCAAATTATAACAGGTTGCCACTCAGAGACACTTAGGCGACGGTTATTGAGAAAACCTCATGACTTAGAAGAGATTGAAGAGATGACCCGCATTTACGATCAGGCGGAGGAACACGCTGCCACCATTGAAACAGGTTACAACGACAGCCATGAGCAAGCGCATCGTGTTCAGGAACGCCCGAGTGGCAGAAGAAAATACTCACCGGAGAACAACTGGAGGTCTAGCACATCGTCTCACCAACGGCGTCCGGAATATGGAAGAAGGGATACCCGGCGAAGAGATAGGAAGACTGAAAGGATTAAGCGATGCTACCGGTGTGGACGTGACTATCCCCATGTGGGCACCTGTCCGGCCATGGGCCAACGGTGCAGGAAATGTGGGCGGTCCAATCACTTTGAAGCAATGTGTGGGGACTACCACCGAAACAAGCGGAGCGAACAGACAAGGTCGTCCCGATCAGACACCCGGAAACATCACATACGGGCTGTTCAAGGAGAAACTGTGCGGTCCCCAGGCTCATCTCACTCTAGCCGGGAATCACGCCGGTCATGTTGGGAACGACGATCCCCATCCCGGGACTCGAGCTCATCATCCTCCCGAGACTCCGCATACACAGTGGAGTATCTGAACATGATTGCAGACCCCGATCAGCTGAAGAAATATCCGCGACTAGACATTAAAGTGGGGAATCACAACACTAAATTTGTCATGGATAGCGGTGCGTCGCTGAACTACATTCCAGTTACAGAGCACGAAAAAATGATTCCGAAGCCTCCACTGACGTTTGCACCGGTCCGCGTGTTCACGTGGATGTCTGACAAACCACTTCCCTGCCTGGGCAAATTTCACACAACGCTCACGCACGGCACCATCACCATACAGGCAGTCATACACGTCATCGAAGGGCCTGAGGCCGACTGCCTCCACAGCCTCCCCACGGCCGAACGGCTTCGTCTGGTGGAGATTCTGTTCAAAATCAACAACACACAGGACTATGTCACCAAGTTTCCTGAACTCTTTCATGGTCTGGGCAAGCTGAGAGGTTGCCAAGTTCGGCTGCACATCAATGAACAGGTCAAGCCTGTTGCGCAGCACCCGCGACGGGTTCCCTACCATCGACAACAGGCGGTTGAAGAGGAACTTCAAGAACTGCTCGCAGCGGACATCATCGAGCGCACTGATGGACCGACGCCATGGGTATCCCCAGTGGTCATCGTGCCGAAAAAGGGGACCCCCAACAAGGTGAGATTGTGCGTCGACATGCGTTTGCCCAATACCGCCATTGAACGCGAGCGACACACCGGACCACACCTGAGCGATATGATCGCTGCTCTAAATGGCGCAAGGGTGTTTTCAAAGCTGGACCTGAATAAAGGTTATCACCAGTTGGAACTGAATGTCAAGTCTCGCTACATCACCACGTTCGCTACGCACCTAGGACTGTTCCGGTACAAACGGCTGAGCTTTGGTGTCTCGTCCGCTGCGGAGATTTTTCAGGAAGCTATCCGCCAGGTCATCCAACACATTCCGAACACGCTGAACTACAGCGATGACATCCTGGTCTATGGAGCGGACGTGACTGACCATGACATCGCTCTTGATCGCGTTTGCCATGCTCTGCTGGGTGCAAATCTGACGCTGAACAAAGAGAAGTGTGAATTTCACAAGGCCACTCTGAAGTTCTTCGGTCATATCTTCTCTGATGAGGGCATGAAGCCTGACCCGGACAAGATTGCGACATTGAATAACACCAACAGCCCGCAGGACGTCAATGATTTGAAATCCTTTCTAGGGATGGCCAGCTATTGTGCCCGCTACATCCGGGACTACGCGACCATCAGTCACCCACTCCGAGTCCTGACCAAGCTCGGTCAGCCGTTTGACTGGACACCTGAGTGTGAGAGGGCGTTCAAGGAGATAAAACGGGCGGTGGAGTCGGCCGACAGCCTGTCCTATTTCAATCCACGACGGAAAACAGAGATCACTGTCGATGCCAGCCCCGTTGGTCTAGGCGCCATTCTGGCCCAATATGATGATGATGCTGACCAGAGGCGGATCGTTGCATATGCCAGCCGCAGCCTGTCGGATCCTGAGAAGAAGTACTCACAGCCGGAGAAGGAAAGTCTTGCTGTAGTGTGGGCGTGCGAACATTTCCACGTTTTCATTTATGGCAAGCACTTCACCCTGATTACGGATCATCAGGCGCTTCTCACCATATATGGCAACCCCAAGTCCAAGATGCCTCCGAGAATTGAGAGATGGGGTCTCCGACTTCAAGAGTACACGTTCACAATTATTCATAAACCAGGGAAGGCGGAGAACCCGGCTGACTATATGTCTCGTCACCCTCAACCATCTGTGGAATCGAGTCCATCGATTGCCGAGGAATATATTCACTTCGTGACTGATCGAGCACTGCCACCGGCCATCCCCATGGAAGCCATTCGGGAGGCCACCGCCCAGGACGCCATCCTGCAATTAGTGGTACACCGGATCCGCATGAATACATGGAGACATACGACACCAGAAGAAGACGCCGATGCGACCATCCGGAAAGAGATCCAGGCATTCCGGCATGTATGTGAGGAACTCTCGGTCACCACGGATGGAATCATCCTAAGAAGCCACCGACTCGTCATCCCCAGTCAGCTGCGACAGGGAGTCATCGACTTGGCTCATGAAGGCCATAGAGGGGTGGTGTCCACGAAGAGAGCGCTACGGGAACGTGTCTGGTTCCCTTTCCTGGATCAGATGGTGGAATCAACGCTAAAGGACTGTCATCTCTGTCAGCTAACCAGCCAATGCAATCCACCGGCACTGCTGCAGATGACCCCTTTACCCAGTGAAGTATGGCAAGAAATCGCCATGGACTTTTATGGGCCACTGCAGTCTGGCCAATATGTGATCGCCATAATCGATGAATACTCGCGTTTTCCCATAGCTCAAATCATTTCATCCACTAGCGCCTCTTGTACTCTCAAAGTACTAGACGATGTCTTTGCAACATGGGGTGTTCCCAGAGAGGTCAAAACAGATAATGGGCCCCCATTCAATGGACAGGAATTCAGTGCCTTTGCAAAGCACATGGACTTCAAACATCGGAAAGTCACGCCCCTCTGGCCCCAAGCAAATGGCACCATTGAGAGGTTCATGGCCACGATTAAAAGTACATTTCAGCAGGCGTCCGCCGAGAAGAAAGAACTCCAGGTCGCTCTGACGGAAGTTCTCAGAGCATACCGGACAACACCACACTCGACTACTGGACAATGCCCTGCCACCCTCATGCTAGGGCGACCAATGAGGAACCGCATCCCAACATGGGAGGGCGCTTTGCAAGCTGTATCACCAAGCCTCCTCCATCAGGAAATGGTAGTGACGGACAAGCACCACAAAGACAAAATGAAATCGTATGCTGACGCAAAAAGAAGGGCGAGGTCTCCGTCCTTGCATGAAGGTGATCTCGTTCTCGTCAAACAGGAGCAGCGGAAAAAAACTGATTCCCGTTTCCGTGATGAGCCACTGGTAGTTACCCGCCAGAAGGGCACCATGCTGACTGCGGAATCTGAGCAGCGCAGAATAACCAGAAATGTTTCCCATTTCAAGAAGTGTCTGCAGGACACGAATGGATCAGGGAAAGACATGACCCTCTCACCAGCAGGTGAAGAACATGACCTTATCGATGCTGGGGACCGAGGTCAGCAAAGTGAGCCAGTTGCGAGTGCGTCCACCGGGAACATGTCACTGCGGCCACGTCGGGAGATCCGGCCACCCCAGAGACTCATCGAAGAGATGGACTAGAGCACTGTTGCTCTGTTATTTTATGAAGAAAAGGGGAGATGTAAGATAGCCAGCAGTCTAGTAGCGGGGGAGGGCGGAACCAGGGGGTCAGAGGAAGAGGAGGAGTTACGCGAGGAGAGGGCAGTTAGGATAGGGACAGCGCTGGTGTAAGACGTGAGAATAAAGCTCCATTGATTAAGAGATAACTATCCTGAGTGTCTGTGGTTTCATTAGTAGCGCGACGCTACAACCCCCGACAAGAAACTGCCTCCTTCCCCAGGCAAGCCCCACTCCCCTCCCTTGTCGAGTGGCTCCCCCTTTCTTCTTCTTCACGGAGTTCCTGCCTTGTGTTTTCTGTTTCATTGTAACTGCTGCATGCCATGGCACAACCCGGGACTTTTAGGTCAACTTTTTGTCATCAAGGCAGCCCAGACCACGATCGGTTCGAACAGACGGTACTAGAGGCGGGACTTTAGGGACTGTCTTACCTTCGTCCCTCAACCTTGTTTTCAAATGTCGCAACGTGATTCCTGCTATCATAAAAATTATTTCTTAATGTCAGTCTATCTATCTATCTATCTATCTATCTATCTATCTATCTATCTATCTATCTATCTATCTATCTATCTATCTATCTATCTATCTATCTATCTATCTATCTATCTATCTATCTATCTATCTATCTATCTATCTATCTATCTATCTATCTATCTATCTATCTATCTATCTATCTATCTATCTATCTATCTATCTATCTATCTATCTATCTATCTAATCTTTCTATCTTTCTACCTATCTATCTTCAATAGATGTCTTTGCCTGCAGTAGTATTCATATCTGCATGAATTATATACATGCCCACCTGCCTATCTTTTTATTTATATCAGAGTCAGAAATGCATTTAGTACAGAAGCTGTCATGTGCACATTGTTCGTGAAAAGATCTGCAGATTACGGGATAGTGTAGGACCCCCCGTACTTTTGAACACCTACTAAACAGATCGATCCTGTCTATTCATACTTGTGTTTCTGTCGATAGAGTAAACAGCGGGAGGGGGTTTGCTGCCATTTTGAGGAGCACCTCCCCCTGGAAAAATGGGGGAATTCATTCAGGGGGGATACCAACCAGAAGTGTGTTTGTGATGTGTGTGTGTTTGTGTTGTCTGTGTGTGTGGAGGGGGAAGTTTAGTGCGGAAGGGGCACAGCTGTAATAACTTGGTGCAATAGACTACCACGCAAGCCTTGTTGACATGTTGGCATTATTAAACTGTCCAACTCCATACCGAATTCTTGTGCCCTGGGAATGTATGAAAAGCAGGGCCATGAAAACTCTTGTGATGCCTGTGTAGTGTGCGGGTTGCAGTCTCACAAGACACTGGCCCTAGCAGCCAGAACCCTTGCCTGAAAACCAAGCGTGGGTACAGCGTCATGCCAGTGGGCCTCCAGTCGCTGCTTACCGAGGCCTGGCTGCCACACTATATTGCCAATTTGCATTCACATTAGAACGTGCATTTTTGCATGAAATTCAGTGACTGCCGAACCCTTTAAAAACATTTCTTGGGTCTCTTCTCTGTCATTTCTGTAAACGTCCTGTCGTTGCAAGTGACAAGTGTGAGTGTGTGCCATATTTAGACAAGTGAAGTTGTGTAGCGCATGCTTGTTCCCACACTGCTATTTTGGGTATGGTATCAATTAACGCTGCACACTATTACCCGCGAATCACTTTATATAAGTTCGAGTTGACGTGATAACTCGCCGGTTTCATGTTTGTGAAGCGGAACCAAAAATGCAAGCATAAAGGTGTGCTACCAGACATGTACCTTCGACTGAGAGGCACTCACTACAGGGTTTGGGACGTGTATTTCCTTACTACTAATTGCTACTGTGCGACGTCCTGCATACATATTATTGCAAGTATATTTCAGTGCATACTTCCGGCATGGGTTGTGTGTACTAGGGTCCCCAGTGACATTCCCCCATAAACCCAAATTTTACCGTCCTGCTCTGCCGTGGTGGGGGCTTGAGTTGCAACGCATGTGGCAGGCAGTATTTCCGCCACGGTTTGGGTGCTTTTCTGGAACCTGTGTCGCAGTTAAACTCACCCACCGCCCACCAATCGCACGCTGCCAGGTTTCAGCCAGGCAAGGTACCAGGAAGAAACTTTGCTCGTTAAAATTACCACACACTCCGATATAGCTGAAGAGTGTTTGTTTAAATCTTGTGATGGTTGGAATCCTGTTCTGCACACTTATGCGAACCTGTAACCACGGAGGAAAGCACTGACCAGCAGAAGTAGAAGTGTAAGAGAGAGTGAGTGTGTGGAGAGCAGTGGGGGTTATTCACGGGGCACTTGTCACCTTGGCACCTCTGTGACCTTGTCCCAGTTACCAGAAGATTTCAAGGTCAAGCTGTGCCTATACTCGCTGTTTGAAAAGAATGCACATGCGTGTGCCATGTTTCCAACATGTCAGGAACACACAACATTGGAGTAGAGCAGGCAGCTGATTCTGAGGCCCGAGAGATGTCCAAGACGGTGACTCTATGAAAGAAGCTGCGTCCAAGCTAGAGATGGGACCCAGCGTATTCCCTCTCCCACCTCGAGCCCAGCCAAGACCCAGCAGATTCCATCTCCCACTTCGGGCCCAGCTGAGACCCAGCGGATTCCCTCTCCCACCTCGAGCCCAGCCGAGACCCAGCGGATTCCCTCTCCCACCTTGAGCCCAGCCGAGACCCAGCAGATTCCCTCTCCCACCTCGGGCCCAGCCGAGACCCAGCTGAGACCCACGCCCCTTTTTACACTTCTCTGCAACACAGCTCTGAGGCGCTTACTGGAGGTACCTAGTGGGCTAGTTGGACCCCAGGGACCCTAGGGATTCAAGGGGACTTAATCCCCCAACTTAAAATGCACTACGGGACACATTTCAACAGTGGTGAAGGGAGGGGGCGGGGCCTGAGGTGATATGTGTGCAAACACGCCCTGTGGCACGTCTAAAGTTGGGGAATTAATTTCCTTTCTATCCTGAGGGCCCCTCGGGGCCAACTAGCCCAACAGGTGCTTCCAGTAAGCGCTACTGTGCTGCATTGCAGAGGGGTGGTCCAGATCAAGCCCCTTTTTACACCTCTCTGCAACGCAGCTCTGTGGCGCTTACTGGAGGTACCTGGTGGGCTAGTTGGACCCCAGGGACCCTCAGGATTCAAGGGGACCTAATCCCCCAACTTACAACGCGCCAGGGGGCGTGTTTGCAGAGTGGTGGAGAAAGGGGGCATGGCCTTTGTCTACCTCTCACCAATCCCACTGCGTGGGGCCTACTGGAGGTAAAAGGTAGGCTAGTTTGCCCCTAAAGGACCCACAACAGTGAAGGGGACTTCAATCGCCATCCAAGAGCATGCCAGGTAGTGCGTTTGTGGAGTGGTGGGCAAAGTGGGCATGGCCTGGTACGAGTACTTACCAATGCTGCTATGTGGGACTGACTGGAGGTAATAGTTTGGGAAGTTGTTCCCCAAGGATGTCCTCAGGGCCCAACTACCCCTCTTGTTACCACCAGTAAGTCCCACACAGTGGGATTGCAAAGACGTCTTCGGAGGACATGGCCCCCTTTCTCTACCACTCTGCAAACGTGCCTCGTGGCAGACTATGGGATGGGGGATGAAGTCCAATTTAGTCCTGAGGGAGTTTGGGGGTGAATAATCCCTCCTGGTACCTCCTGTAAGTCGTACGCAACAGAATTCCTGAGCGATGGTTGGGCACCCAGCACCCTTTCTCCACCACTCTGCAAACGCGACTACTAGTTAAAGTAGCCTATTTCTGCACTTCTGACTTAGAGGTAGTTTTAATTCCCCAGCCCTATTATGTACTAGGGCTTTACAGAGGAGGTCATGCTAATCACAGGGGTACCCCAACGCATAGTGTTCCCTAGTGTATGTAGGTGTTTTCACTGTATTTTAAGTGTCTTTTAGCATAGCACTGGCTCTAGGCCTGGTTAGTCAGAGTCAGTTAACACCAGTACCCATCTGAAAAAGTTGTGGGCACAGGATGATTTTGCAACAAGGCCCCTCTCTGCTACTCTGATGGTTCTTTCTGCCCATGTCTTGCTTCTTCCTGCACTTTTCTTCGTCTTTGTGGACTTCTGTTGCTTCTTTCTGCATTTCTTTTGCTTCTTTCTGTGTTTTTCTTCTTTTTTCACATGCCCTACCTCTTTAGGCATAGTTAAAGATTAGCATTTAAAAAAACCTTTGAAATACACTTAAAAAAACCATAGGTTTCAGGCACGTTATAGTTAGAAATTAGCATTTAAAAAACCTCTGAAATTCACTGAAAAAAACCACAGGTTTCAGACACGTTATAGTTAGAAATTAGCATTTAAAAAACCTTAGAAATTCACTGAAAAAACCATAGCTTTCAGGGGCGTTATAGTTAGTTGGACATTTCACTCGTACAAAACCATAATTCCCCCGTTATAGTTAGTTAAGCTAACTATAACTAGTGCCCCCGAAATGCACTGCTGATGATGTCACAATTACATCACTCATGACATGGTCAGTGACATCACTGATGACATCTCAAATGACATCACTAATGGCCTCACTGATGACATCATCCAGTGACTGTGATTTTCTGTAAAGTTTTAATATGTTTAATATATATAGGGAATGGCGTGTTGAAGAATGAGTGGGTGTATACGTGTCTGAATAGATGATTTAGTAGGTGCATGACTGACTCTTTCAGTGAGTGATTAAACGTATCTTACTGAATGCATGAGTTAGTGACTAAACTGTGTAAAAGTCTGTATTTGTCTGTATGTTGGTGTGTAAGCGGCTGCATGGGTTTGTGAATAGCTACATGAGCGTCTATATGAGTTATTGATTGGTTGTCTGACTATCTGTATCGGTGCCTGAGTGCTTGTGTGCCCTTGAACCTGTTTCAGGCCAGGCCGCTCCCCTGCCGCATCAGCACACCCTGCTGGTGCCGTACCCTGCCCCTCGCTACTGCTGCTACTGCTGGAAGTTCGAGGCCCTCCTTCATCCACAGGCTCCCGCCTGCGCCTCATCCCTGGTGGCCCGGTGGTGGGATGTAAGTATTGTACATATTGCTCTGCCTGTTTCTGTCTGCTTTCTCTCTTTTTTTGCTCATTTGCGCTTGCTCTGTCCATCCGATTGTGTTATGTCTGCTTTCACTCTCTCTGCTCATCTGTGCTTGTTTTCTGTCCATCTGATTGCGTTGTGTCCCTATCTACCTCGCTTTCTTTCTGTTTTTCGTGATCCCCGTTGTGCTGCCTCTGCTCCCCTCTGCTTCCCCCCCTGAGTAAATAAAGTTGCCTCCTTGTCTTTTTTGCTTTTTTTGCCATCCTTTCCTCCTTTCCTCGCCGCCCGCTTCCCGCTCTTTCCCGCCGCTGCCTCCCCTGCGGCCCCGCCCCCCTCCCTCCCATTGGCTCCCGCTACCCACCTCCCAGCTGCTCCTCCCTCCCTCCACCCCTTCTTAATGCAGGCCGCTGCGCAGCCGCGCGCATCGGGCGCGCCAGAGGCAAGCCCGTCTGCGCCCGTCCGCGCCTGGACCGCGCCCAGCGCCAGAACCCCTGGCCCCCGACAGGCCCACCAAGCACGACAGACCTTCGACACCACCACCCACCTCGCACTCAACACCGGCCGCTCAATTGCCTGCTACCAAGCCACCCCGAAGCGCACTCACAGACCATTCTCCTGCCGAAACTGCTGCTACACCAGGACCCGAACCACCACCTCCCACACCAGCCCAGGAAACAACAACGACCTCAAGTGCATCCTACTCATCACCCCCTCCGTACACAAGCACGCCATCGAACTCTGGGACCTCCTCGACTCAACAGCCCCGGATGTCGCGTTTCTGATGGAAACCTGGATGAACGCCTCCTCGGCCCCTGACATCGCCATTGCCATCCCGGACGGCTACAAAATCATCCGGAGGGACCGTGGATGACTTGGATCACTACTACTTACCCACTGTTTGCGTAGCCATCGACAGGTTAAATTTGTTCCAGAGGAAGCAAGGAAAGTCTGAGCCAGTTGAAGACTATGGGCCAGATGTAGGTAAATATGAAATACTGATTCCTAAATACCGAATTTTACCGATTCGGTACTTAGGAATCGGTATTTCATATGTAGCTAATAATTCGGTAAAAAATACTGAATCGGTAATATTCGTTATTACCTAATCGGTAATACCGATTCGGTATTAAGGAATCACCCTCCCATTCATTGCTATGGGCCTGGAGGCCCATAGGAATGAATGGGAAGCCATTCACTATTACCGATTCGGTAAATACCAAATCGGTAATAGGGGGAGCATATTCAAGGGTGGCAGGGTGTCACATTGACACCCTGTTGCACCCCTGAATTGTGCATGTGTGCACATGTGGCGCACATACTGCCACATGGCACCTTGAGAAAAGCAAATTATTGCTTTCTTAAAGGTATTCGGTATTTACCACCAACTTGTAGTTGGTGGTAAATAACGAATCCTGAATGCAAAAATGCACTCACTTGAGTGTCTCCTACATAGCTTTTATGGATTCGGTATTTTACCGATTCCTTAAAATAAGGAATCGGTAAATTACCGAATCCTTAAAACCTGCCTCCTACATTAGAAAGGGCTAAATACCGTTCGGTAACAGGAAAATTACCGATTTTCGGCCGTTACCGGATGGTATTTAGCTACCTACATATGGCCCTATATGTCTGCTTTGAAAAAATGTGCGATTACAAGTAAATTTGGTAATTTACATGATGAACTAATTAGAGACCAGGTCATCATGCACACTAATGTCACTAATTTATAAGAAAAACTTTAGGTTAGTGGGGACTCATCACTCAAGGACGTTATAGCACTTGTAAAAAAGAGTGAATTGTCTAAAAGATATGCTAAGCAGCTCATTCATCAGCCACTTATAGTGAAACTAAGGAGGGTACAGTGGTTTGCAAAGGTTCTAAAGCTGAGTGTTAAAGTCACAAGCAGTTCTGACACAAAAAAGAAGCCTGCAGTTAATTGGAAAAGCAGGAATCTTAGTTGCTATAGGTGTGGTAGAAGAGAGCACCTTATATATCACAAGAGGTGGGACTGTGGGGCTTTTTACCCATGTCCAGCATAGGCGCCCTGTGAATACTACTAACTAATGGTATGGGCATGCTGTTCCTCCAGGTGTAGTGCCTAGTCAATAAACGTCAGGGAACCAACCGCTATCATCAATGAATGGTAGTGGAGGTGGAACCTGGTGGTGGAGAGGGATAAGGAGGGGATCCTGCTCTTGCGGAACTAGGGTCCTCACACACCCAGCAAGCTAGGTGTCATGCTTCATCATCTGGACCTGCTCCTTGTTGGGTCGGTGCTGCAATACCCAATGGGCACCCGTGTAGGGTAGGCCTGGGCCAAAAATCCGTTCCGTTCGCGGAAGTTGCGATATTTTGGCATTCTCGCGTTCCGCGGAAAGCGCGAAAATGTCAAAATTTCCGCATTCCGCAGCTTAGCGATAATTTTTTTCTTGCTCGCGCTGTAAAACAATACATTCTCGCGCGCGCGCGATCGCCTTACCTGAATCCCTGCGTTCTCCGACAAGTTTTCTTGACCTGGTCGCGTTCTCCACGAGATGTTGGATTTTGGTAGCCATTTTGCGCTGTCTCGCGAGAGTTCGCGGCCGCATTCAAGTCATTTTTCACGCAATCACCTCATTTGTCGCGCGATCAGGTCTTTCTTCTCGCGATCATGCACCGCGCGAGTATGAGAAGATTGAGATCTCGAACTTGTCATTCTACATCGCGAGCCAGAGAATGAGGACGCGGGCACATGAAATCGAACGCGAACAGGAGAAAGAGACCGCGAACACGTCATATCCAACGCGACAGGGACAAAGAAGAGAACGCGATCATATCGTTTTCGACACGCCGGCGGAAGTAATGTGAAGCTGGAGAACTCAACAACGTAAAATTTACAATTTGGAGAGGAATATCGGCTCTAGCAGCATGAAACCATCTGCAAATACTGATTTTGTATGAAAAGAACTCCTTACATTCACATTTGGCTTTCCTTTTTTGTGCAAGGACTCCAGGAGTCATTTTTTTTTTACAAAGTGGAGAGAGGGAGGAAGTGACACAGATTCTCCAACTTCCTGTTCCTGTCCAGCAGGCTCCTCCCAGTGCTTTGTCCATCTCCCGCTCATTCTGCCTTTGGATTTGGAGCTGGAAAGATCTCTCTTTTTGTCTGCTGCATCATTGCAATTGGATTTCAGGATTTTTGGAATAGGATATTTTACAAGTAAGTGGTTGTTGTGTTTGATTGTGGGCATTGCAGTTGTTGTGTAACTACAATTTATTTTTGATAATTAATTATCATCATTCCTTTTTTTTTTTTTAATTTATTTTAATTTTGTGGGTTGTAGTAGTAGGCCCGAGCTAGCCATGGGCATGGCCTCATGGGTGTGTGTGTGCATGATGAAGCAACTGTTCCTTTTGTTTTTTGAATATATTTCATTTTCAATCACATTTAGGGCATGGATGGCATTGGATTGAGTTGGGGAAGTGTGTTTTTCTGGGGTGGCCTTGCTGATGTTGTTGGGCCTGGACATGTGGCTGGTGGCCATTTTGAGGCCTAGGCCTGCAAGCTTGCCTGGCCTTGTCTGCCAGCAGGCCTGCTTTCATCCACTGCTACCAGAGCAGGAAGCCACAGCTTTAGTAATCTACTGTTTTCTGTGTGTTCTGTTGATTTTAGACATCATTTTGGGCATGGATGGCATTGGATTGAGTTGGGGAAGTGTGTTTTTTGGGGTGGCCTTGCTGATGCTGTTGGGGCTCGCCATGTGGCTGGTGGCCATTTTGAGGCCTAGGCCTGCAAGCTTGCCTGGCCTTGTCTGCCAACAGGCCTGCTTTCATCCACTGCTACCAGAGCAGGTAGCCACAGCTTTAGTAATCTACTGTTTTCTGTGTGTTCTGTTGATTTTAGACATCATTTTGGGCATGGATGGCATTGGATTGAGTTGGGGAAGTGTGTATTTTGGGGTGGCCTTGCTGATGCTGTTGGGGCTCGCCATGTGGCTGGTGGCCATTTTGAGGCCTAGGCCTGCAAGCTTGCCTGGCCTTGTCTGCCAGCAGGCCTGCTTTCATCAACTACTACCAGAGCAGGTAGCCACAGCTTTAGTAATCTACTGTTTTCTGTGTGTTCTGTTGATTTTAGACATCATTTTGGGCATGGATGGCATTGGATTGAGTTGGGGAAGTGTGTTTTTTGGGGTGGCCTTGCTGATGCTGTTGGGGCTCGCCATGTGGCTGGTGGCCATTTTGAGGCCTAGGCCTGCAAGCTTGCCTGGCCTTGTCTGCCAGCAGGCCTGCTTTCATCCACTACTACCAGAGCAGGTAGCCACAGCTTTAGTAATCTACTGTTTTCTGTGTGTTCTGTTGATTTTAGACATCATTTTGGGCATGGATGGCATTGGATTGAGTTGGGGAAGTGTGTTTTTTGGGGTGGCCTTGCTGATGCTGTTGGGGCTCGCCATGTGGCTGGTGGCCATTTTGAGGCCTAGGCCTGCAAGCTTGCCTGGCCTTGTCTGCCAGCAGGCCTGCTTTCATCCACTACTACCAGAGCAGGTAGCCACAGCTTTAGTAATCTACTGTTTTCTGTGTGTTCTGTTGATTTTAGACTTCATTTTGGGCATGGATGGCATTGGATTGAGTTGGGGAAGTGTGTTTTTTGGGGTGGCCTTGCTGATGCTGTTGGGGCTCGCCATGTGGCTGGTGGCCATTTTGAGGCCTAGGCCTGCAAGCTTGCCTGGCCTTGTCTGCCAGCAGGCCTGCTTTTCATCCACTGCTACCAGAGCAGGTAGCCACAGCTTTAGTAATCTACTGTTTTCTGTGTGTTCTGTTGATTTTAGACATCATTTTGGGCATGGATGGCATTGGATTGAGTTGGGGAAGTGTGTATTTTGGGGTGGCCTTGCTGATGCTGTTGGGGCTCGCCATGTGGCTGGTGGCCATTTTGAGGCCTAGGCCTGCAAGCTTGCCTGGCCTTGTCTGCCAGCAGGCCTGCTTTCATCCACTGCTACCAGAGCAGGTAGCCACAGCTTTAGTAATCTACTGTTTTCTGTGTGTTCTGTTGATTTTAGACATCATTTTGGGCATGGATGGCATTGGATTGAGTTGGGGAAGTGTGTTTTTTGGGGTGGCCTTGCTGATGCTGTTGGGGCTCGCCATGTGGCTGGTGGCCATTTTGAGGCCTAGGCCTGCAAGCTTGCCTGGCCTTGTCTGCCAGCAGGCCTGCTTTCATCCACTACTACCAGAGCAGGTAGCCACAGCTTTAGTAATCTACTGTTTTCTGTGTGTTCTGTTGATTTTAGACATCATTTTGGGCATGGATGGCATTGGATTGAGTTGGGGAAGTGTGTTTTTTGGGGTGGCCTTGCTGATGCTGTTGGGGCTCGCCATGTGGCTGGTGGCCATTTTGAGGCCTAGGCCTGCAAGCTTGCCTGGCCTTGTCTGCCAGCAGGCCTGCTTTCATCCACTGCTACCAGAGCAGGTAGCCACAGCTTTATTGATCAAGTGTTTTCTATGTGATCTGTTGAATTTTTAGACATCACCTTCCTGAGAGTGTAGTGTGGCTGTACACAGTACTAGTAGTATAACATAGCTCTAGTTAAAAAAAATTCATAAATGGCTAGACTATCTTTTGTTTGCACTAGTACAGTACTAAGTAACTGAACCACAAAAACAAATGCAACATTTCACTGATGTTCTTCTCCTGTCTTCTTTGCTTTTAGGTGCACAAAAGACAGAGTAGGAGGTGTCATCGGCATCACCTGGCTACCCGTTGTACTGCCAGCCAGACAGAAGTCCTGGTGCGCATCACGCCCACGTGTGACCAGAACTTGTTGTGCATCTGCCTCCTGCCTGACGTCGGAATAAGATGGCCCCAAAGAAAGGTACCAGGTCCAGTACCAAGAAAGTTGCTGGTGAGAAGAAGGAACAGAAAAGGGAAGTGCCATTAACCACGACTGGTGGTGTGCCGGCCAAGGTTTTTTTTGGCACCAAAGCGTTGTCCGGGAACCAAGCTGGGAGCAGCACAGCGGTCCAGCAACCCCACCAACCTAGGCCCAAGGGCTTTACTGTCGCAGAGGTAGCCAGTCTACTAACGGGCAGCGGTGTTGAAGAAATGTCATTACCGCAAAGTAGTACACAATCAAGTTCAACGCAGGCGCAAACTCAGCAGATCAGTGTGCAGCCGGCGCAACCAGAACAGCAGCAGCAGCCGGCGCAACCAGAACAGCAGCAGCAGCCGGCGCAACCAGAACAGCAGCAGCAGCCGGCGCAACCAGAACAGCAGCAGCAGCCGCCGCAACCAGACCAGCAGCAGCAGCCGCCGCAACCAGACCAGCAGCAGCAGCCGCCGCAACCAGACCAGCAGCAGCAGCCGCCGCAACCAGACCAGCAGCAGCAGCCGCCGCAACCAGACCAGCAGCAGCCGCCACAACAGCCCACCATAGTAGTTGTTGCTCCTGACGTAGGGGCATTTCAGGAAATCGAGCTTCCTGCAGACAAAGCGGAGCGAAGTCAAACCACTGTTCCAGAACATCTATTGTCTTCCAGACCACCAGCAAGGAAAAGGAGGCTTAGTCCATCATCTTCTTCTTCAAGCCCCGCTTCTGATGATCGTGATGACACTTGGGTCCCACCAGCTCGGTCTGAGAGTGAAGTACGCCACAAGACATTGCTTCTGAAAAGGAAGGTCCCAGAAAAACTTAGAGTTATGGAGGTAGATGTAGAAGAGGGGGGTGATGATGTTGATGAAGACGAGCCAGTCATCACGCACATTACTCCCGCCCCAAAGGGATTGGAGACCGACATTCTAACCCTATCCAGAAAGGCTGCTACTGAGCGGGATGCAGCACGGATCTCACCAACACAGGTTACACCACCACTACCTCCAGCTGCCATATTTTCCAAGGCCCGGCAGGGACCTACATCCAGCTCAACCACCTCAGTAGGAAGTGGTAGTAAAAGTCACAGTGTAGGTGGACAGGGTCACATATTTTCAAGGACCCCCTCAAGTTCATCTGGTGTTGAAAGTGGCACATCCAGCAGTGCCAGAAAGTTCTCCTCCCCAGTTTGGGACTTCTTTTCTGTTAGCGCCAAGGAGGATAACATTGCTATATGCGCAATTTGTCGGCAAGGTGTTCGGCGTGGTAAGCTTGGTACAAACTATGGTACCGGAGGACAAGCAAGTCATCTCAGAATACACCACACTATTGTGTGGGAGGATCACCTACTTAAGTTAAAAGAAAGTAGGAAAACTAAACCCTTTGAAGTTGGTCAGGAATCAGGGAGCGATATTATTGTGGTGGCAGGTGAAGAACAGGGAGGCATTTCTAGCCCTGTCTCCAGTAGTGCAGTCACTGCAGTGGTAACGCCCACATCCTCCTCAGTAACATCAGAGTGGCACCGCAGTAAGAGCCATACTCAGAGTGTGGGTGAGACACCAAGGCGACCGGCGGCGAGTACCTCAATGAGACAATCTGTGTCGTTGAGCCTTAGTGGGTTAATGGCACCACTAAGGAAAGTAAGCCAGCCTACCATTGACAGCATGTTTAGGTTGGAGGGGCAGTTCCAACGCAACCACCCAACGGCACGATTGTACAATGCGAAGCTGGCTAAAATGTTAGCGCTGGACCTTCTTCCTTTTTCATTTGTGGAAGGGGTGGGTTTCCTTGAATTTGTGTCTGCCATCTGCCCGAAATGGAAAGTTCCAAGCCGGTCCTATTTCGCAAGAATTGCTGTTCCGGCACTACATCATGATGTGCTGGAATTGGTTGGACAAGCTTTGCAGAAGAGTGCTGTGCACAATATCCACCTGACAACAGACATGTGGACCAGTTGCCAAGCCACAGATTACATGTGTATCACTGCACACTGGATCTCTTTTGTGGGGGTTAAAGATCAACTATCTGCACGAGGTGTTGTTGACACAGCTGCGATTTTTGAAGGTACTCGGAAACATGCAACTGTAGCCATGTTCGCCATGGAGAAATCTCATACGGCTGAAAACATTTTAGAAGAGTTTCGCACCAAGGTTTTGGAATGGCTGCAGCCCAGAGGGCTTGGTATTGGTTTTGTTGCCACAGACAATGGCAGTAATGTACTTAAGGCCATGGAACTTGGTTCCTATTTCAGGGTTCCGTGTTTGGCACACTGCATAAACATTATAGTGCAAGACTTTCTGAAAAAAGAACCCATAGTAAGCAATTTACTGTCCATCTGCCGAAGAATATGCACTCATTTCAGCCATTCTTTTAAAGCTCGGAAGCAGCTGAGGATCTTCCAACGTGAGCGTAGGGTGCCAGTCAAGGCACTCATCCAGGAGGTGGCAACACGTTGGAACTCAACGTATTACATGCTTGATCGTCTGTACGAACAGCACAGGTCACTCAATGATTATGTCTGGTACAAAGGCAGTGATGCTAGTGTTAAAGGCATGACCCTTCAGAGGGAGCAATGGACCCTAATTCAATGCCTGACTGAGATGCTGTCTCCTTTTGAGGTCTTCACACGTGAAGTCAGCAAGGAGGACTGTACAATGGGCCAAGCGATCCCATTGTTGCAAATGCTAGAGCATGAGCTGAATAATGTGTCTGAATCCTACAAAGGTGTAGAGGACAGAAGGCAAGCCCATGACTTGGTGGAGAGCTTATCCAGGCGCTTATCAGAAAATGTAAGGATACAAAATAAAATTTTGTCACAAGACCATTACATTTGTGCCACAATTCTGGATCCACGTGCAAAATTAGGACTATTCCGTTCTTTTTCCGACACTGATGTTGCCCGCTACAAAAGTTGTATAGCTGAAGCAGCCATCAAGTTTGAAAACGAAGGGCTGCTAATTAAAAGCCCGCCACATCAACCCACAACAAGTACTGATACTGAAGCAGGCCATGCAGAATCAAGTGCAACTTCGTCGGCTGAGGGCAGTGCGGTTGGCTCACAATCGCAACACTCACCATCACCATCGACTACAAAAGCAATAACTGGATCATTCGGCCGAGTACAATCATTATCAGATTGGTATGTAAAGATGGGCCGTAAGCACAGTGCTGATGCACAGAAAAAACAGCACAAAAGCTTACCAGCAGCAACCCTGAACATTGAGCGGATGGTCCAGGCCTATCTGGACGATCCAACAGAGGTGTACGTTGATCAAAACCCAGTGCAGTATTGGTATAGGAAAAGGTCTGAATGGCCACAGCTCAGCAGGCTGGCGATAAGCTATCTGGCTTGCCCTGTCGCAAGTGTCTCTTCCGAACGTGTTTTCAGTGCTGCTGGTTCCATTGTAACCTTGAGAAGGACCAGTCTATCTCCCAAAAACGTGGAGAGGTTAACAATGATCAAAATGAATCAGCACTTCATACCACCGAATTACACAATGCATGAATCAACAGAGGAAGATGAGGACAGCGGCTCAGGTGACGGAAGTATTGTGTCAGATGATTACCTACTACTGGAAGATCCCCCAGAGTTTGAGGACGAGCTATACTTCCCTGACAATTAGGCTCGCACTTACTGTCTTCCTCCCTTTTTTCCCCCTTTGTTTGTGTCTGTTGTTCCGGTTATAAACTTGTGAATCGCAACCAATGCATTATCACCGTCTTCTAATCTTCTAATTTAAGATACAAGTTTCAGGTGTCTGCCATTTGACACTACAGTCCTCAGAATCCAGCTCCTCCGCTCGATCATACTGCATCTCCTGGTCAATTCCATTTCCCTCATGAATGATGATTGGATGATGGTAACAACAAATTCAAACTTTCCTCGTCCTTCCAAAACAAGTGGACCATGAATCTGATGACTTCTATAGCTATCCTCCTTCAGAGCCGAGAGAGACTGGCCATTAACTGAAAATAAGATGCAACAGGTAATGATTGATGCCATGCATTGTCCGCAGAAAAGCAGACTGAGTGATGTAGATTTTGTTGTGTGTTGCGCATGAATGAATTGATGTAATTGTGCACTGCCACTAATCAACTTTCTACAGAACACACTAGTAATTACTAATTTTCCTCTTCTGGCAAACAAGAAATGTGTACTTCTCTCCTGCATCTTGGTGATACATTGCTTTTAATTCAATACAGGAAGGGCACTCACTCAATCTGCTGCGCAATGCAAATGACTGTGACTTAACAGCACCGTCCATTATGATGATGGCGAAAGAGACGGCCTGCAGCGTTAACGAGATGAGATGCAACAGGTAATGATTGATGCCATGCATTGGCCGCAGAATAGCAGACTGAATGATGTAGATTTTGTGGTGTGTTTCGCATGAATTGATGTAATTGTGCACTGCCACTAATCAACTTTCTACAGAACACACTAGTAATTACTAATTTTCCTCTTCTGGCAAACAAGAAATGTGTACTTCTCTCCTGCATCTTGGTGATACATTGCTTTTAATTCAATACAGGAAGGGCACTCACTCAATCTGCTGCGCAATGCAAATGACTGTGACTTAACAGCACCGTCCATCATGATGATGGCGAAAGAGACGGCCTGCAGCGTTAACGAGATGAGATGCAACAGGTAATGATTGATGCCATGCATTGGCCGCAGAATAGCAGACTGAATGATGTAGATTTTGTGGTGTGTTTCGCATGAATTGATGTAATTGTGCACTGCCACTAATCAACTTTCTACAGAACACACTAGTAATTACTAATTTTCCTCTTCTGGCAAACAAGAAATGTGTACTTCTCTCCTGCATCTTGGTGATACATTGCTTTTAATTCAATACAGGAAGGGCACTCACTCAATCTGCTGCGCAATGCAAATGACTGTGACTTAACAGCACCGTCCATCATGATGATGGCGAAAGAGACGGCCTGCAGCGTTAACGAGATGAGATGCAACAGGTAATGATTGATGCCATGCATTGGCCGCAGAATAGCAGACTGAATGATGTAGATTTTGTGGTGTGTTTCGCATGAATTGATGTAATTGTGCACTGCCACTAATCAACTTTCTACAGAACACACTAGTAATTACTAATTTTCCTCTTCTGGCAAACAAGAAATGTGTACTTCTCTCCTGCATCTTGGTGATACATTGCTTTTAATTCAATACAGGAAGGGCACTCACTCAATCTGCTGCGCAATGCAAATGACTGTGACTTAACAGCACCGTCCATCATGATGATGGCGAAAGAGACGGCCCGTTAACTTAAGATGAGAAGTAACAGGTAATAAATGATGATAATTAATGGCATGCATTGGACACCTGACTCTGAGCTATTGATCTTTGTGTTGGCGTTGTTTGTTGTGCACAAAGTGAATGATGTCAAAGTGTACTAGTGTTAATCTATCTTTCTGTACACAATAAAGAATGACTCAAGTCAGTAATATTTATATTTCTACTCTTGTTGTGTTCTAAAAATTACACTTGTACTGCAGGCCGATCTTCAGTCAGTAGAAGTATCAGAGCTGATGATGAAGTCAGGAGGATGTTTCATGAGTGGCATAAAACGGAAAAGCCTAAAGGTAAACACGTGAACCACAACCACAGCACACCCAAATGTCTGTGTAGAAGTTGAATAGAGTGTAGCGGTGGGATGACTGCAGTGCATTGATTTTACTAACTTTAACTGTAAAATGCTATGTCTGGAATGGATAATGTGCTTTGCGTTTGTCCAACTCTTTGAGAGAAAAAAAAAAAAGGACTCTAAAGTGGTAACGTAGGCTGTGCTAATGGTAAGCACTGTGGGCCTGATCTCTCCTGTTACTGTTGAAGGTCTATGCTGGAAACAGACTACAGTAGAGATGATGCATATGCATACATGCCACCTCGGAAAGTGTTCTTGTTGCACTACACCATCACTTGTGCATTTGTTTTCACTTTCTTTCTGAATATCCCCTTTGGTTTTCAATCTAAAATTACAGGCCGGGCCTTGTCCAAAACTTTGTAAAACATTACAATGCATATTAATTACCTTACCAATCAATCACCTTTTTATTCCAGCCGGGCAGTGGCGAGTGGTGAGGCGACACACCCAAGATTGATGGACGAGAGGAGCAAGAGGAATGCCGAGATGCAAAAAACCAGTCCACATTTTTGACCAGGATAAGACAGTAACAGTATCCACTTTTCACTTCTTTTAAAAAATTTGATTAATATCTTGTATACATTCTTTACAACAGTGTGTTCTTGGAGTTGTTATTATCAATCATCATTACGTTTTCTCTGTGTTTACGATTCCTCACTACCAATATTTAAAATTTCTATTTGCTATCTGTTAAAGTTTTAAGGCCGGAACAGAACAAGAAATAGAAGTGTATGTAATCCGGGTCTCATCATGCATGCATTTCCTTTTTTATACCTTAACATATGGAATGGATATGGTATGGTAGTCTTCAATGATTGTCGTTTGTTTGTCTATGTATGCATACTGTTTTTCTATGTCAAACCTTTCCCAAAATCCCCCTTCCCATCCAATCAACGGACCCTAACCCTCTTCCCCCGGGCTGTGTGACTTATTGTCGAGGTGTAACTAAATTAAAAGTACACCAATACTTAATCACACACTTGCTGGGGCGGATGTGGTGAAAGCAACACTACTTCAATTTCAATGCAGAGCGATGATCTTCTTCTGCTTGCCCACCCATGAGTAGGATATTTCACAGGTTATTTTATTTAACAAAGGAACATATACCTCAGCATGAATTGCCGGCATTGATTTGATTTGTTTGTTGTCATTCCTCATATACAGCACTAACTGTTAGACTGTAGGCATAGCCAAGTCGACAAAACTATAGTTTGTAACTCTGTCTAGTAGGCTATCCTCATAATATCCAGCATTCATTTTTTTTGTCAAATATTTGAACATATAATTGTTGCTCGGTAAATTCTGTGATGTACTTCATTCAACTACTCCTCTAACAGTCTCTCAAAGGCGATTGACTATCTCCTTTTCTTTTTTTGGAAATGCTGCTACCCTGCCAGTGTATACTACTACTATACTACCACCACCACCCCAATCATGGCATGTATGAAAAAGGAAACCATCTTCACCATGCAGCCAGTGCTGTGCCACAGTTGGACATAAACATCAAGCACCGGTAAGAGAGAAGTTTGGGGGAGGCAGAATCAATAATGGACATGTTGTCAATGATGTCAGTTTCAGACACCACTCCAAAGAATGCATAGTAGGACCAGTGAATGAGTGAGGTGTGTCGCATCTATCTGTTTGTGTCTTATACAGTCAGCAAATTATTGAAATCAAACACACGCTATGGGCGGCCATGCACCAGCAAAGAAACAGTGTGATGTAAAACAGTTACCCCACCTACAAAACATTAACAACATTGCATGTAACATAGAAAAATATATTTAATTGACCCTAACAAATAAACTAAACCCACAAAAGCTGACCCACCCCCCTCCCTAACCCCAACGACTGTCCATAGAAATAGAGAACGCCCAAACGAGTGAGGAAACAAACAGGAATTAAAAAAGGGGCAGTGACAGGGACTAACTGGTGGGGCGGGACTGGAGGAGGACACGAATCTGGTCCTCTAAATGGGCGACGCGGCGTCTAAGGCCGCGGCAGTTGCAACCACAGTGGGGGGGGGCACCGGAGATGGCACGGTGGCGGCGGGCAGCCGCCAGACGGTGGCGCCGTACCGCTGGAGGGCGGTGGCTGGGGCCCGGGGCACTGGAGGAGGCTTCAATTGCTGCTGCACTCTCCTCCTCCTCCTCGGCTAGGACCACCAGCCGCCGGTATTCCTGCTGGATTGCCTCCAGCTTCCGGCGCCGTGCCTTGGCGGCCAACTCCTTGCGGTTGATTTTCGGAGTAGCTGTGTATCAAAAAGAAAAAAACACGACAATTGTAAAATATAGTCTTAATAAAACAGTAGGACAAGGTAATTATTTATACACATAGTGGCATGGTAGAGTAGCACTATAAAATAAAGCACAGTAGTACATAACATTTTAAATGTCGCCCGTCCTTCTTCCTTCCACCTGTCTTACACTTTTTAGTTGAACAGTGCACCAGGTGCTCTTCTCCATAAAACTTTCAAAGCGGAGTTGAAATCAGATAGATGAGGCCATTGGTTACTCAATACTCTGGCTCCTAGTCCTATACCAATTAAAGGGAATTCTAGTCTTCTAGTTCACTCTTCAAACGTCCCCAAGAACTCATACTTACTTACGACATCGGATAGCGAGCGGACTTTGTCCGCCCGCCATCCGACTGCTAAAAAGGGTGGGGGTCCCGTGGGGACAATTAATTAGGATGATGCGCCCGGCACAGTGGCGGGCGCACCCTGTTATTTTAATTTTAAATTCTGGTTGGCTTTGCTGAAAGCAATGCTAAAATGTTGTGCTGCTTTTCCAAGCACAACATGACGGGCCTCGCACGGAGCCTGTCACGTTTTGCTTTGAAAGTCGGGGGGTACCATAGCATCGGTAGGTACCCTCCATGGGGGCCCCCAAGCATACTCTGCAATGTGTGCATGCCTTTCCGTGGCGGACGGTAATGCCGCCACGCAAAGGCATTCCAAAATGCAGATTATATGGCTGCCGGTGTGGTGAGAGAGACACCACCGCCATATTGAACCCTTTTCCGCCTAGACATGTCTGAATATTTTCTTCAGGGATGGCGGGAGGTTTGCCCCTGCTGTGACGGCAGTGAATTCCAGCCAGCCCGGCGGGGGCAATACGCCCACCATCCTAATGGGGCCCTAATTCACAACTTTACAGTATACATATACATACATTACACCTTTGCAGTGAGTGTGCTGTCAAGTTCAACAATAGTTAAAGATTATGAATCTAACTTACCACCGCCTGCCACTGGTGCTGCCACTCCCCCTCCGTTGCTATCTGCAACTGCCGCATCCTCGCCCTCGGCGTCGCCTTCGCTGGCCCCAGCAATGGTGGTCGGTAGTGCGCCTAGAAAACATTACACATTTATTAGGCAACATATACACCTCCCCCCTATTGATCAGTAGCAAGGTTGAAAAATGAGTTAATACTAACATAAATCACTAGTACAAATCAGGTAGTAGTAGAGTAGACACTAAGTTATATGATCATTGTAGCATTTGCTTGATTAGCCCTAGCCATGCACATGTGACGTTACCTTTACCTTGCAGCTTCTTAAGACACCTTTGAGCCCACATGACCTGCCTCACACTGCTACTGTCTAGTCTACGCGCTGCGTACAGGCGGTCAACAAACATTAACCAGCCACTTTTTTAGGAAGAACTGGTGTACTACTGTTACTGTCCATATTGCTTATCCATAGATGCTACACTTTTTAGCACGGCTGAGAAATGCTTGCAAGTTGCAATATACTAACGCACACCATTTCTTTTTTCGCATTACAGACGCAAGATTCGCTTCTACGAACCAGAGCTTCTGAACGATGCACCAACTACCAGTACTAGGTTCTTCTGAGGTGAGGGGTCCCTTCACTCACATCTTCATTTATAAATGTATATAAACTAAATTGCTATGGGATGGTGGTGCTGCCTTCCACCACTTCAGTTATCATGATTTAATTCCCAACTGTATTAGTGTAACAATGTATTTTGTTTTAATGTTATTGATTTGCCGGTTGGTGCTGCTAAGATAACAGTGTACAGACCTTCTCAAATTGAAATAAAAATTTTAAACTTACATAGACTTCGTGGTATTTGGTGTGGAGTGGACTAAGTTACACGATTGAGCAAATTAAAGTAAGGGTGTGCATGTGAATTGCTTCCACGACAGAGGTTGGGTGTGTTAATGTTCTGGGTTGTCTACTTGTTGGTTGTCTTGGGGGGAGGGTTCCGAGACCTAATAGGTATGACAAGACAGTACTATAGTCAAGCAGTGGAATTGTGGTGGGTGCGGAATTTCTGATTGAGGTGTGCAAGGAAGGTCCAACCTACCATCACCAACATCCTATTTTCTGGTGCAAATGTATGTGCAAGATCCCTACAACAGTTGTATGTCCTATAGGGTATCATATCAAAATATTAAGAAATCTGGTAGGGCTGTTGCTGTGAATTTTCAAAGCCTAAACATCAACAAGAGTAAAAAGTAGTACAAGACAACGACCCAACGGATTGTACGAGCTACTGGTGAATATGAGTTTTATATTACAACCTTTCACAAAGAGTGGCACTGGGCAAGACTAGCTACTACAGTACAGACAGACAGACTGATAGTATGTAGTAGTACTCAGTCATCGTAGCGGAGGCAGGGATAAGCTTTTTGAAACCGTACAGATCGAAGGATAATTGGTGGTCAAAAAATTGCATTTGGAAACACACTATAGTTCGGGAGAAATGGGGCAGTAAAAGTTATGGAATAAGAAATATTATTAAAAACAAGAAGACTTACTGGGGCCAGCAGAGGAGCCCTCAGCGGTGTCCTCCTCGTGGTGTTCCTGTCCCGCCGACTGCCCAGTCCCTGCCCGTCTGCCCCTGGGTGCTGATGAACAGGAAAGATATAAGAAAGACAAACATTGATGGATGGTGTCAACTTAAGCAAATACAATTTTTTTCAACAACGGTCAAAAAACACTTATCTAAACAATTGCAATAACTACATTGACCGATCTCATCTGGTCAACATGTAATATCGGGGGATTCGCAGTTCGACTACTTAAGTTACTATTTATCAACAGTAATCCATTCTTCCATTCTGATTCCAGAAAACTAAGTTACAAGTAAGCCTAAGTATTAGTACAACCTACCACCCAACCTAGCCCACCTATTCCAGGCATGCCAATTGTACATTAAGTATGCATTTCGACTGTATTCCTCAACAATGTGTATGATCCAATCATGGAGGACACATTAACATGACTACATTTTTTGTATATACACAATTGTGGTTTGATTGATGCTCATCTGCTACTGCTAAGTAACTGCAAAGCCTACCTCCACTCATTGAACAAACTAGAAAGGTTCTAAAGACTGGCGTACTAGCAGCACGTCACGTAACTGAGTGAGGGGGCATCACGCATACCACTAACCAATTAGAAGCTCATACAAAGTACCTAAACCTATGTATCAATCCGCCCCTATCTATTAGTGACAGGACAAAGTAAGGAGTGGACATGAGTCACTGTAGCATTACGTAACTTAATTTCTCTAAAATAAACTCGTAAAGAATCACGCTAAGCAAGCGCAAACGCAAAGCTGCAAACAAGTAAGATTAGTAGTAGCGCAGAAGAGCACCTGTGTCATAATCACAGAAGACTTTTAAACATTATTAACCTGGAATGTATTGCAAGCAGCAACATTCTATCTGGTTGGAAGGAAAAAAAGATATTCGCAATATATAACATAGAGCAGAAGAACAGACACAAAGTTGTAATAATTAAATAGGTACTCACCAAGCCCCGGGACCTCCACTCCTAGCAGGTCCAGCAGGTCCTGCTCACGGTCCAGGATGTCGGACCACCGGTGCGTCAGCTGTGCCTGGGTGCGCCGGACCCCAGAGATGCGAGACACTGCCCGGCGCACCTTCCCCCACCGCTGCCGACGCTCCCGGAGGCCGTACCCGGACCCAGGCCTGCCACCTGCTGCCAGGGTTGAGGGGAGGTGGCGCTGCACAAAGAAAATTAGTGCAGCCAACTCCGCCTCCCCAAATAAGGCCCGTGCATGCACCCCTTGTGGGCGCCGCCTTCCGCAAGGAAGGCGGTCGCGGCTCTGGCTGCGCCGGCGAACAGCCCTGCCCTTGGACATGGTTCTGGGGACGGGGCGGGAAAGAAAAGGTAAAATAAATAAAGGAGTAAAGGAAATAAATAGCAGGCAATACAAAGAGAAAAAGTAGCTAAAAAACAAAAAAAAAGGTACACAAAAACCAAAAATATAGAGGCAGGAAAATAGTTAGAGAAATAATAAGTAATAAAGATCCGAAAAAAGTGGCTATAAACAAAGGATTGAAAAGATTTAGGGAGGATTGAAAATCAGGCCCCAGAACCATGCAATAGAGTGGAAAACAAGATGGCCGCGCCCGTTGCGACCACGTGCGCAAGTTCGCGCGATATTTTCTCCCTGAGCAAGCAAAAAGCAACGCGATCAAGTAAAAGCGATCGCGAACAGGAAATATCGACCGCGAACATGCATTGCGCGACCCGGAACAGGAAGTAAACAACGCCAGAGGGCGGGACAAGTGAAAACAAGATGGCCGCGCCCGTGAGCGACCGCATGGGTAAGTTGGCGACCCGCGAACACGCAAAAAATACCGCGAACAGGCGGCAAAAAACTTCCGCATCTTCGCGATATTTCCGGCGTGTTTGCGGAGATTTTCTGCATTCTCGCGATAATTTGCGGAGGTTAATTCCGCAAATTCCGCCCACCCCTAGTGTAGGGGCTCTTTATAGGAGATCTTTTGTTCCTTGCTGTATGATGAAGTGGGGGTGTGTGGCCCGTGATGTATAGATATCGTGACGAGAGTGAGTGATTTAAAATAGGTGGGATAGTCCAAATAACAATTTTATTCTAGCTGGTTATCCACCTTGCTAAAAACAAAAAGACTGGCAGCTTCCCTGACGTTAAGGTTCAGTTGGAGCTATGCTCATCTCTGGAGGTCGACATGTTTCTTGCCTAGTGGTTCTATCAATCCGTGGCAATTCCTCAGGACCTAATCTAAAAACGTGAAACTATCTACACTCAGTGGTGGGGCTATTAGCTACCTACCACATGTGAGCACTACGATAGCAAACTTCAGTAGAGTTGTTAAGTAACCTGTAGAGAGGGATATAAACAGTGATCATGTGAAAATCCCTGCTGTAGTCATACAGAATATATTCATAGTTCTCAAGTTATATCTCCCAAAATTCTCCATATCTCAGTGAGGGAGTGTGGCGATGATCTAGGCACAATTAAAACAGTGTGCCATGTTTATGTGAAGAGGGGCTTGGTTCTCATCCCCTAGTGCATGCATTTAATTATATTCGGACACTATCCCGCTATAATGAGAAGATTTGTCTCCCCTTTAGGAGGAGCGTTGGTAGTGAGGTGTACTGGTCATTAGTTAAAAACTGAGAATTGCACAGATCTGTAATCATGAGGGGTGAGATGCACAGATCTGTAATCACCAATGTACCATGCCGCTGCAAACGGCTATTAAAAACTGTAACATTTTAGGTTATTGCTCACCTCCCACTGTGATTGCAGCCTTGATATTGTAGGCATAGCGAGTGGGAACAGCACTGTTTAACGGTGTTAAACAATGTGTAATTAATGAATGTTTTTTTATATAATAATATATTTAAATTTCAATATTAATTATGTTAATAACGGAAATAAAATTTAAGAAAAATGTTGATTTTATTTTTTTATTGGTGTGATATCCAGTACTTTCCCTACTGTTGCACTCACTGGAGTGGGAATAGTAAGTTTTATCCCTCTGCTATTTAACACTTTCCCTACTGTTGCACTCACTGGAGTGGGAATAATAATTTTTACCCCTCCGCTATCTAACACTTTCCCTGCTGTGGCGGTCACTGGAGTGGGAATAGTACTTTTTACCCCTCCGCTATCCAACACTTTCCCTACTGCTGCAATCACTGGAGTGTGAATAGTAAGTTTTACCCCTCTGCTATCCAACACTTTACCTGCTGTTGCATTCACTGGGGTGGGAATAGTAATTTTTACCCCGCCACTATATAGCCTCTTTCCCTGCTTTTACACTCACTGGAGTGGGAATAGTAATTTTTACCCCTCCGCTATCCAACAATTTCCCTACTGCTGCACTCACTGTAGTGGGAATATTAATTTTTACCCCTCCGCTATTCAACACTTTCCCTACTGTTGAACTCACTGGATTGGGAATAGTAATTTTTACCCCTCCGCTATCCAGCACTTTCCCTGCTTTTGTACTCACTGGGGTGGAAATATGGATTTTTACCCCTCCACTATCCAACATTTTCCCTACTGTTGTATTTATTGTATTGAGAAATGTATTTTTAATATTTCTTTTATTAGTTTAACGTGTTAATTAATTATAGAATGTTTTAATTTATTTTAAATTATTCATATATGTATATATTTTATTTTTATATCATTTTAACAGTTTATAAATTAAGTAAAGATACTAGTTAATAAAATGTTTTAAAGTAAATATATGTATTTTTACACATTTTTGTGTGTTTATATTTTATCTAATTAAGTTTGTTATATTTAGTTAAAATATCTATTAAATGTGATTTATTTTGTTAAAAATATTAATATTTTATAATATATATTTTAGTTAATTTATATATCTTTTTTAAGTCGTTATTTTTTACATCTATATTTTTTACTTTGGTATTTTTGTATCAATATTAATGTACTTACCTGTTTAAGTATAGGGAGTCGATATTTTTGTATTCGATATTTTTACCACGATATTTTTGTCAACTATATTTTTTACATCGATATTTAATCAGGGAACCATATGGGGCACATCCAAGTTCAGACAGTTCATGTGGCATAAGGAGTACATGGTACGTTCTGACCATAAGCCACTAGTGAAGGTGTTGAGAGCTGAGGGGGCTAGCATTGCCACTCCACGCATTGCTAGAATGTCACTCGGCTTACTGGATTATGCATACAATGTTGAGTACATCCCTGGAAAGAAAAATAGGGTGGCTGGCTATCTCAGCAGGTAACCATACAAAGTGATGTTAAGGCTGAATGTGAATTGGAGGACTACAGTGTAGCAAGTGTTGCAAAAATAATATGGGGAACATTACAGCGGCAGATTGGGAAACTGGTTATAGGTAATACAGGACTTTTGTAGGGCTATTGATTACACATTGCAAGGTTGGCCTGACAAGAAGACTATTGAGTAGGCCTGGGCTAAAATTCCGATCCGCTCGCTCAAATTGCGATAATTTGACATTTTCGCATTCCTCGGAGAGGGCGAAAATGTCAAAATTTTCGCAATCCGCATCTTACCGTAAATTTTTTTCTTGCTCGCGCTGTAAAAAAATACATTCTCGCGTGCGCGAGATCGCTTTACCTTTGCCGACAAGTTTTCCCGATCCGGTCGCGTTCTCCACGAGATGTTGGATTGTTGGTAGCCATTTGCGCTGTCTCGCGACAGTTCGTGCCCGCATTAACGTCATTTGTCGCACGATCACGTCATTCATCGCACGGTCACGTCTTTCTTCTCGCGATCATGCACCGCGAGAGTATGAATGATTCAGATCTCGCACCCATGAGCAAACGCATGGGTAAGTTGGCGAGCTGCGATCACGCAGAAAATACCGCGAACGGATGGGAAAAAACCTTCTGCGTCTTTGCGATATTTCCGCGTGTTTGCGGAGATTTTTTACATTTTTGCGATAGTTTGCGAAAGTGAATTTCGCAAATTCCGCCCACCCCTGCTATTGAGAATGAATGCAAGAATGTTTGGGAGCTTAGAGATGAAAACTCTGTCTTCGATTCCGGTTTCCTCCTAAGGAATAACAGGATCATTCCTCCGCTGTGCTTACGGGAGAGAATTCTAGAACTGACATATGAGGGACACCAAGGTATTATTAAGTCTAAACACAGACTTAAAAGTTTGTATTGGTGGCCCAGTATGGACAAGGCCATGGAAAACTTTGTCAGAACATGCGAACATTGCACCAATTCTGATAAATCCCTGGTCATGTTAAGACCAACCCTTGGGTAACAGAACCTTACCTTCATGTCCGTGGGAAGATTTGGCCATTGATATCTTGGGTCCTGTGATAGATGGTATGGGGTACACAAATTCATCTTAGTGTGATTTGACATGTATTCAAAATGGCCTGAATTGAAGATCTGTGAATCTTCTGATGCGACTAATATTGTCGAATTTCTTGAAACGGTAATCTTGAGAGAGGGCATCCCCAAAACTCTCTTGAGTGATGATTGGCCACAATTTGTGGAGGGAAAATGTACTTGTTTCCTTTAAAGAAATGGCTTGTAATGGAGCGGTTGAGAGGGTTAACAGGGTAATTATGGGCAGCATCCAAGCTGCCATTTGCACTGGCAAGAAGTGGGAGCAGGAACTCAATACATCGGTATGGGCATCTTGCATCACTCCCACTGTAACAGGGTACAGCCCTTTCAAGAGTCTGAGGGGTAGGGATCCCTTCACTAGGGACAATTCGGCATGGATGTCTCAAGAATCGCAATACAAATGGTCACTAGAAATTGTCCAAATCAATCTAGAAAAAGCCCACAACATGTACAGAGAATATTTTGACAGAAAGAGAAGCATAAAAGTAGTAACCTCGGTCTAAGAGAGTGGGTACGAGTCAAGTCTAGTAGGTTGTTGAGGAAAGGAAGCAGCCATTATTCTGAACCCAAGAGAGTAAGGAAAGCCTTTGCATGTTCTGCAGAATTGGATGATGGCAAGGTTTGTCATTTCAGCAAGCTAGCCAAATGCAACAAAATCTTGTCATGGAAGAGGGGCTGTGGTCGCTCTTCAGGTTCATGGATTTGGGATGAAAATGTTGTGAAGATGTAAGTACCGAGACCAATTCCAACCTTGAGTGTTGGGAGGGCAGACCCTTGGTGCAAGTTGATGATACACCCCCGGAAGGGGTACAAGAGGAGAGTGTGGCCAGTGGTGAGGGTGAGCCATGCTTGCCGCTGGGTACACAGAGTGCTTCAATAACAGAAGGAGGTGCCAAAGTTACGCGTGTGGGAAGACAGATGAAATTGCCTGTCAAGTACAATGATTATATTGTCGGTTAATTATTACATTCTTTTTTTTTTTTTTCCAAAAGTTTATTGTGCAGAAAAAAGGTACAAGCACGGGCCTACAACCACCTGGGCCGGCCGCTAGTATTCAAAATGATCAAACAGTTAAAAAAACAATGACTGGCCCACAGGGGCTCCGCTAAATTACAGGAGATCAAACTGCACATAGAGGGAAGTCAGGATACACCCTTTTAACATAAATTTCAACAAAAGTAAAGAAAAACAAAAAGCAAGGCGAAAAACATTGAAAGGGCGTCTAACCACGGCAGGGGCACTCCACACCCGACCACCCAAGGGTGGTCAATAAAAAGGAGGCCTGAGAGGGAGGGGGGGGGCCACGGGAGAACCAAATCTATACTCAGATGAACGAAATAAGCAAGGAACCCTCAAGGATCAGGGGGACAAGGCAACCTCAGACGTATCCACCAGGGGGGGAGAACAGATAGTCCCTCGATACACATTCCACTGACCCCAGATTCTACCCCATGCCCCCGGTTTACCACGAGCCACATACACAGTCTTCTCCCTGAACATGCACCAGTCCATGTTCTCCTTCCATACGGACACGGTGGGAGGCTGTTGGGAACCCCAAAGCTGCGCTATATCTCTCTTTGCGATCATGTTCCCCAGGGCCGCCCACCGAGCCCGGGCCGAATTATAGTCATTGGGAATTATTACATTCTTGAACTGGAAAATGTTATCTTGTTTTTTAGACTTTGTGTTATTGTTTCATTCTGTATTGCACCTACGTATATATTGGTTAGTACTTTAACTGTTGTGTTTTACTCAAGTTATTATTCTGTGTATAAAAAGGGGAGATGTGTTGTGTTGGCATTTTGTCTGTAGCGCGAGGTTGCTACCGAGCGCGTGGAGAGAATGCCAAGACTTGAACGTTCGGTGGGTCACCATTTCGGACTTACATTTGGTTCTTTGGCTTGACGAGTCTTGCGTCTGCCTCTCTCCCTCTGAGGTATAAATAACTTGGAATTGCACAGTTGTTGGAGTCGTTACCCACTACAGAAACCTTACGACTGATGTGCCAATCCGTAAATATGATTAATCCTTATCGTGTGGAAGTGTCGTACGGCAGTGCAACTTTTTCAGAAGCATCACTACTTTCGTTACCGCAATGATGCATCAGTTTTCATAAATATGCCCCAAAGGGGCACATTTATGGGGATTTGATGCAGGGCAGTGAAGCAGGTCACCTTGCTGTGCTGCCCTGCAACACAGTGAAAAGGCAGGAATGCGTTGTATGGCATGCAGTGCATTCCTGTCCTTTCCCCCTGTGCTGGCGCTGTTTCGGCAGCCTACCACCAATACAGGCACCCTTGCAACATGGTGCAAGAGTGCCTGCATTTCATGCAGGATTGTTTTTGTACAGGACCGACTTCATGCAGTCATAACATTCAAGTAATTTGTTTCAGCATGCCAAGGTTTGAAGAGTTGAAGAAGTGGTAAATAGAAAAATTCTCCATTATGCAGAGTTTGACAGCTGAGTTTTCTATGGCTAATAGGGACTCAGTTTCAACTACTGCACATTTTCATTCTTGTATGTTTTCTGTTACATTCCTTTTATAGCTATAATGTTGAAGTATTTCATGGAGGTACATATTTGCAGATGTGGACTCCTTCGTGGATAGTATGAAGCCAACATATTTGTTTTGACAGTATCAGTACTTTCTGGCTCTAACTTTGCTAATTGTTAGATTTCTGGAAAAAACACCAACACTCTGTTACATGTGCTGACTAGGCCAAGGCTTACCCAAATAATTCCTCTTTCTTTTGAGAACAAACTTGCTAATCTCAAAAGATCCGAGCATTCACAGGATCTTATCTTTCTATGTGAAAGCACCTTGAAGCTGAAGCTGAATAATTTCTTGCTGAGACTCTTTTCCGCAGTAATCTCCTCCCACATCTCTTTCAACTCAGATTTTGTAATGTATGATGTAACGTAATGAACAACAGCAATTGAAATTCCTGCAAAAAAACTGAATATCCATGTTCGCATTCCACATTTTCAAAATTACTGGGTTATAGTCATTTATATAATTTGAAACTTCTGTTCTCTTTAGATTGTATGTGGTTGTGGTGATTTCCAAGTTTCTGCATGTCTTACTGCTGAACAAAAGCTGTTTACTCTTCCTTGTGAAATTACAGGATGTGGGAATCTGAAACAACATCTTGTATAACATTTTCCTGTGCATCTGTATTGTTTATGGCAGTATTTTCCACATCTATGACTTTGAATCCATAAAACTTATTGTCTCTGGGTGTTTTCAGCACCTTTACTTGAAATGTCACATGTGACATACTGTTCGATGAAAGACAGGGCGGTCTCATCACTATCTGTTCCTAATTTTGGTGGGTCTTTTTTACATAATAACATGTATATATATGGAGCACCTCTGTCTTCGTGCTCTTTTCGACCCAAAAAATTACTTAATTCTCCAAAAAGAGGTTTTCTTTTGTTGCTGACGAAAGACATCATAGCTTCGAATTTGAGGTTAAATTACCTGCAAACATTAGCTGGATCCAAGGAACAAGGTTCGCCCGCTATCTTCACTTTGAAATTTTTTATGTTTGCATTTGCTTTTCACAAGAATTCAAGCAAGCCAACACATGCATACTCAGCACAACTGAGTGTTAGAAACCAAGTAGGTGCTCCTAGGTTTCTTAACATGCATTTGAGTTCACCATGACAACAATATCAATATTCATTGGTACCACATTGGCATATCATCAAATTGATTGTTATATTCCAAATTTTTATCTCTTCCATGAACTTTGTCAATAAATTCCCTTGAAGAGAGATTTTGCAGATGAAGTCTTGTCTTTAATATGTGGTTAACACCTTATGAAAGTACAGATAAAACTCTCTCAAACAGAAGATGAAATATATAGCGTACACACTGAAAACCTTAAATTTTCTTAGTGTAATCTTGTTGACAGGTATTCAGATGCTGGTATCTGTACAGGGTGGTAATCAAACCATCCTCCTCTCCAGTGGGGAACATTTCTGGAAAACAGCGAGCTTCTAAACTTTACTTTTATATACTCATGTGGGCTCTTTTTGCTTGCTTCATTTGAAATATTTCAATAGCATCACTGATTACCTCTTTTGAAAGTAGAAGATGGAGATTCGTAGACTTCACTGGCTCTCAGTGGCTCAGCGAATTAGGTATAAAGCTCTCTGTTTAGCATACAAGGCTCTGAACAACACAGGACCTTTCTCTCTTAGAAATCTCTTTGTCTGCTATCAACCGTCCATACAGTTGTGGTCCTCAGGTGCAAGATTGATGAAAGTGCCAAGAATACGAACCACAGGTTGGGGCGGGCGAAGTTTATCTTATAGTACCGCAAAACTGTGGAACACTACCGGCCGAGGTTAGAGGGGCTGCCTCCCTCACCATTTTTAGAAAAAAGTTAAAAACATAGATATTCCAGAACTGATCCCCTGGAGGTGATTACTGCATTCATAGCGCCAAGACACCTTTGGGTATTGGCGCGCTCAACAAGTCTCATTAACATTAACTTTAACACTAACAATGCTATAGTGTTTATAAATCTCTTCTGAACTGGATCAATCCACCTTTTTATTTTGTCCTCTTGACATCAATATTTCATTTTGTAAATATTTTGCATCTTGAACAATGTTGAAAACAACAAGAGAGGGAGGGAAAAATTCGGAACACTCCCAGTCCCCCAGGGTAAATCTAATTATATCAACAAAAGAGTATGCCTTGCAAACAAAAGTTGTAGAGCATGACAGAAGAATCCGAATTGGATATTTAAAGCCCTCACTCACCAACCTGGTTGGTGACATGCTTCATCATTGGGCCCACCAGGAGAGGCCGAGTGACACCCTGGTGTGCTACAATGCCAGAATTACTGCGGAGCTGGTTATTCGTGTATGGTGAATAGTGAAGGAGTGAGTGTTAAAAATATTACGATTGTGTCAAAAATAGGTTACATTTTATTAGTAGCCAATCGGACACATTAAAAACAAGGTGGAGGACGAAACGCTGAATAAATTGTTCAGCAGAGTCCACTTATGAGGTGGTCAACATGTTTCTGCCTATGTGTTTGTAATTTAAACAGGCATTCTTCAGGACCAATAAGTGTAGATCCCGGCAGTATGGGCGCGCTAAGGCCCACCCTGACCTGAGGTACTAAGTGTGAAAAAAGAGGTCAAAAGTGTAAACAAATTATATACATGTGTCACCTGGTGTCCCTCGTGCGTGGGAGGAACAGAGTTTATTATAAGATGCAGTCACTAACTACATCATGGGTCTCGGGAGGGGGGTGGTAGTAACAATGGCACACCACCTTCAGTGCATGACACCCGCTTAGTGCCTACAGGTACCCTCTTGAACCGGACCCCGATGACAATATCAACATTCTTATAATACAAATTATTGTCTGCTAGGTATAATGTTGCATTATTAACTTTTCTAACATCTATTAATTCTTGCCAGATTTATTTATGCTTTGTAGGCACTCCATTTACCAGAATAACAAGTGGTTCTTCATTGTCTCTGTAGACGCCAACAGTTTTAATATTCTTTTTAAAATCTAAAGGTAAGTACACAACTCTTCATTTAAGGCCAATTTGTAGATCAGCTCTTGGCAGCTTCCCTGTCTTAGGCTCCATACAAACTATGCCCTGGAATGGGTGTACACACTGTCTTAGACTAGACTCATAAACATTTCAAAGTGATAGTTCTTGAGGAATAGACACCAACTCTAAGGGGCCGATTCTGATCTTGCTTGGTAAGCCCTCCGTACGAATCAGACCTGGAGGCCTTTCCAAGCGAGATGCGCTGTGCGAGTCCAACCCAGCGACTACGATGCAACCGCATGGTTACAGACTTGGCTCGGCCGGACACATATAGCACTCTATGGAAGCTTGTGTACGGAAACGTACACAGGCTCCCATAGCAAAAAAGGAGGGGTGGGTGTGTGGGGAAAAGCGTACACAGGTTGCAGACACCCCATTGTGCCCGCCACACTGTGCTTGCTTTGATCAGGGGGACCCATGCCCACCCCTCCTTGAACGATTCGGAGTGCCCTGGGTGAAGGGGGGCTGCTGTTGACCTCCGAAGTCCAATTCCGACAACTGCTTACACTCGCTGAGACCGAGCCGATACAGATGTCCATATCATGTAGTGTACTCGCCAGTTGGGAATCTGGCTCCATTGCGCGGCATGATTTGGCTCTGTACAAGTCGGACGGATAGATTTGGGTTTGTTAACGATTCAGTCTGCGCGGATATGATCTTCGCATCGTACTTGGTCGTTTGTAATGGGGGACGAATCAGATGGAAAGATAGGCTCCGAATCGGATTTGCTCTTTACAAATCCTGTTTGGAGGCCTTCCTTACGAGGTCAGAATCAACCCTTTAGTTGTTATGTACTGCTTTAGCTGGCATTTTGTTTTCTTCTAACATGTTGTAACAGTACTTGCATATAACTTGACGAGGGGACAAGTCAAACCGCTCCTCGTTAAATGAATAAACTGCCAACTGTTGCCACTTATCATTGTCCTGTTTTTTCACTTTTTAAATACAAATGAACATTTCAAGTTTGAGTTTTGTTGTCAGCATGTTGACAACAAATGCAAACATAGTTTGATTTTTCCAGATGAAACTGTCTTAAACTTTGTAATCTCTTCTAGAAAGTTGTCAATAAGTACTCCCTGTTTGATGTTCCACTATGTCTGCAGATGGCAAATTCTCATTTTCCCTACAATCCTCTTCAGGAGCCAAAGAAACTAAATTGAACACCATCACAAACTATTTGTACCTCTGCTACTGTACCAGGCGATAGAGATCTATACATTTCTCCTAGACAAAGGAGTTTTCACATAGTATCAACCATCAACCATTCACATTATAGAGTAGTGAACAGCTCACATTTCTTTGATAGGCATGCTCAAGAATGTCCCTGCGAATTTGAATTGTTTCTTACTTTGCATGGATCCAATCCTTGCAAAATCCATATGTTATATTTCATGCTTTTGCATGGAATGATACATAGCAAAGTTCCCAATATATCAATTAACTCCTATTGAATACTACAAATACTGCTACAATTCCTCTTATATACTGGGGCTTGTCTACGTCTCTTCAGCTATTACTTCCTCAACATTCCTAGGAACCATTTCCTCTTTTACAAAAGAAATACCATCCTTCACCTCATAACATCGATCAGTTGTTTTAACTACATTCAGTAATGTGTTCTCTTAGAAGTAGCTTTCCATGTTACAGAAAGGCTCAGTGCTAGATGTATGCTTCCATTTACCTCAACGATTTTAGAAAAGTCATTTTTATTCACAAATTTTCGTCTCTGACTTTTTCTCTTCATACTCAACACTGTTTTATCCAGTGTTTTTATTCTGTTTCTGCATTTAGACAAATGCTTTATCTACTGTAGTTTCTGTGTGTTATTTTTGCTTATAGGCTGCTGATTGTCTCTTATATGCCTTTCTATTTCTTACCGAATTTTGTATGATCCTACTTTTCAACATTCTTCCTATTATCTATTTGTACTGTTTTTGCCTTGCTATTAGATGACTTGTTTTTTAGAACAGTTTCCACTTTAAACATTTCTTTTTGTTTCTGAGTTGTTGGTAAAGTTTTCTTTTTGTTGACATCTTTTTCCAGCTGATATCTCGTCCTGCAGAACATTCTGTCCACCATATCCTTTTTTAATATGACTTTTTTCCAAATAGCACTGTTACTTTTGAGTTTTCCTCCTCTCTTCCTTTTTGACTATGTTAAATCTTCTGTTTGAATTTGAGTAGATATCTGATCATAAAATACACATTTTAGATTCTATACTAAAATTGTACTTACCGAATTATGGTACATTGTATACTATTCTACAAATAAAAACCTTTATAGCTATCCTCACTCTGAAACTATATGTATTACTTCTAAGTACACAGCACCATCTACCAGCTAGAGCCAACATAAATAGTGACTTATATACATACTTAATACAAAAACTAAGGTGCATATTTACAATGGAATGGGGAAGCATGGCGTTAAGCACAAATGCTAATCCACACTCTGCAATTTAAAAAACGCTAGGCCTGGGCAAAAATGTCGTTCCATTCGCGGAAATTGCGATAATTTGACATTTTCGCGTTCCGCGGAGAGCGCGAAAATGTCAAAAATTCCAGTTTCCGCAGCTTGGCGATAATTTGTTTCCTGCTCGCGCTGTAAAATAATACATTCTCGCGCGCGCGCGATCGCCTTACCTGAATCCCAGCGTTCGCCGACAAGTTTTCTTGATCCGGTCGCGTTCTCCATGAGATGTTGTATTCTTTTTAGCCATTTGCGCTGTCTCGCGACAGTTCGCGCCCGCAGTGACGTCATGCGTCGCGCGATCACGTCTTTCTTCTCGCGATCATGCACCGCGAGACAACTCAAAACAAGATGGCCGCGCCGCAAGCAACCACATGGGTAAGTTGCCGACCCGCAACAATGCAGAAAATCTCGCGAACATGCCGGAAAAAAACTTCCGCATCTTCGCGATATTTCCGCTTGTTTGCGATAATTTTAAACATTTTCGCGATAATTTGCGAAAGTTAATTTCGCAAATTCCGCCCACCCCTAAAAACGCATGGATGAGCAGTATTTGCAATGATACAGCACATCCCTGCATTTTGTCTCGCGCTGGTACTAAATTAAACTGCCTAGAGCCAATGCACGCACCCTTGCACTGCAGTGCAAGTGTGCCTGTGTTGGGGGAATGATTGTTTATGTGCAGGAAGGTGTCTCTTCCTGCACATAAACAATCACAAATGATGATTTGAAACTTCTATGTGTGCTGTGTTGTGCAGCACACATAGAAGTTGCAAATTGTCATTTTTTAATGATTGTTTATGTGCAGGAAGGCATTCCTTCCTGCAAATAAACAATCATTTATGGTGCTTTGCTGTTTCTGTGTGTGCTGCACAATGCAGCACACATAGAAACAGCAAAAACTAGAAGACATAAGGCATATCACCTAGTTTCACCATGTTAAGACCAGGTTTTTCCTGCACATGGGGCTTGCCCCATGTAAAAGGACACAGTGCTGGAGTTGTGTCGGTTTTCAGTCGTACCCCAGCAATGCGTCACTTTTGCAGTGACAGATACGTCAGTAATGCTGACGTATCTGTCATTCCTTGCGACATAATGCATCATACAGTAAATATGACGCATCGATCATGTCACAAGAATGGCGCAGGAAAAACTGCTGAATCGCTGTTTTCATTCAGTTATGCAACAGTTTTCATAAATGAGGCCCTGAAAGTATGTCTACATATGGGTGTGTAAGTGCGTACCTAGCTCACTGAAACTTTTAACTACATGGAGAAGCTTTTAAGCACATAGGAGTGTGCCCTCTGGTCTAGCTACAGCCTACCTTAAGAGTGAGTTATATGTGGTGGAAGAGCAGGTTAACGTTTGCCAGTGGATTTTAAATGACAACTCAGTCTAGCATTAGACCTGCATGCAGTTGCTCAAGAGTACCAGGCCTGACACATGTTTTAAGGGTTACTTGTCAGTCACCCAGAGTCTTCTGCCTATTTAAACCCAAAGCCTTCCTTCTCGTGCAGCGTACACGCGCAGCAGGCGCGCCACCGGCGCGCTTAAGGCAAACCCGTCTGCGCCCATCCGCGCCAGACCGAGACCAGGGGCCACGACCCCTGGTCCAAACTGACGGACAGACTTGTTTTTTTCATCAAACAAATTAATGGCTTATCGCTCTCCCCCTCTCCACGACTGCACCCTAATACAACTAGAAATTAGGGAGGGATAATGCCTATGCTGTGGTTTCTCTTTTGATACAACCCAGAGACTCTCAACCACTCCAAAGGGTAACATAAATAATACTATCCTGACACCCAAACCGCAAAGGAATTCTCTTTCCTCAGCACAAATTGCCGTTCTCTCCCGAAGCATAAGGCTGCCATTTTTGATCTTCTGATCAACGACCAACCAGACGCCTTATTCCTGATGGAGACATGGCTGCATGAGAGCTCAGGCCCTGATGTTGCTGTTGCTGTCGCTTTACCGCCTAACTACGCCATAGTTAGGAAGGATAGGGGCCCCAAAATTGGCAGGGATATAGCCATCATTTTTAAAAAGGATTTTCAGTGTAAATTCAAGCCTCTAACATTCACAAACTGCGAAGCAGCATTTTTCAAACTGGCCCTGACCCCGAAATTCACTCTCTCTGGAATACTGGTATACCGCCCCCGGGCCTTCTGCTCCTTGGGCCTCATCCTTTCCCAGCCTAATAACCCCTCTGCTTATGAGCACCACCAATTTCTCAATTCTGGGCGATTTAAACATACACCTGGATGACCCAAAAAGCAAAATCAGCACAAATCTCATTTCTGATTTGGCAGCCATAAACATAAACCTTCACAAATCTGGCCCCACGCATGAGGCAGGCCACTTACTGGATCCTATTTTTTACAGCTTATCCTGCATTCACTGCTCCCCTGCGCTTCCATCATGCTGGTCTGAGCATTTTATAACCAGGTTCAGTCTTATACCCCCTGATAACTCTATGTCCTCTATACCTACTCTAAGGCTAACAAGAGACTGGAAAAACTTGACGTGACTGTTTTAAACAGCATCTTGAGCTCCAACATACCCCTCTCGAAACAAAGGGTCCATATGCTCTCTGACACCGTGCAAAAATGGCTTCTCAATGCCATGGACACCTGACTTCCTCTTTTCAAAAAAAGGGTCAACAATCACCGCCCCCAGCGCCGTGGTTTACTGACACTCTAGAAAGACAAGTGCAAAGCGCAGGAACAAAAATGGAGAAGGGATTACGCTCTCGAATCCAAAAATATTTAGGAAAAAGGCCAAAAAATTAAATCACAATCTCTGCAAATTAGCCTGTGCTGAGTATGTCTCAACAGCCATCTCTGAGGCTCTGAACTGCTCCAAAACACTTTTTGGTATAGTTAAGGAGCTCGCTGGTTCTGCTAACTTATCTAGGCCCCCACACTCAATAAACGCAATGTGAGGACCTTTCTTCATCCAGAAAGTCGAGAAAATCTACTCGGATATTGTGAGCTTACGGTGTGACAACCCCCCTCCTTTACAATCCGCTAACTCCTTCCAACCAGCATCTGCACCACATATAGCGGACTACACCCACCCTGACCAGGACAAAGTGCTTTCTGCTCTCTCAAACAACCTGGACACCTGGCACCTATTTAATGCAGTGTCCCTCAAAAATCTCCTAGAGAGTGTTAAATCTGGATCACCTAAGGACCCTCTACCTATTTCTGTGCTCAAGCAGCTTGAGCCACCATCTCTGCTTCCTATTATGGACCTTTTAAATGCTTCCCTACTTGAAGCCACAGTTCCACCTGACTGGAAGCACGCCATGGTAATCCCTCTCTTAAAGAAGTCCAACGCCGACCCCGACTTACCCTCCAACTATCGGCCTATCTCTCTGCTGCCGGTCTTCTCAAAAATCTTGGAGAAACACATCCACTCTCAGCTCTCTAATTTTGTTGAAACCAATAAACTCGTCCACCCATCACAATCTGGCTTCACAGCTGGTTTCTCCTTAGAAACAACATTACTGGGGATAATGGAAAGGCTGCGTCACCATCTGGATGCTGGAGATACGGCTGCCCTCATTTTGCTGGACCTAAGTGCAGCATTCAACATGGTATCCCACACAAGACGAGTAAAAACGTTAAGATCGCTAGGTATCTGCGGCTCAGCCTTACATTGGCTTTTTTCTTTTCTGGCTAATCGCACTTTCCAAATATTTTCCCCAACAGCCAGCTCTGTCATCCATCTTTCACCCTATGGGGTGCCTCAGGGCTCCATCCTTAGCCCCCTACTTTTTAACTTATATGTCAGACCTCTAGCCGATATTGCGGAAGATGCAGGGTTGTCTCTATTCTCCTACGCAGATGACTCCCAGATTATCTTTTCTCTCTCCATGGAAAGTAAGGCTGGGTCATCACCCCTTCAGCTTGGCTTGGGTAAAATTGCATCATGGATGCAGACAAATCACCTAAAACTTAACAGAGAGAAAACCGAGGTCCTAATCCTTGGTAAAATCAAAGATCTCTGGGGCCCACAACATTGGGCCGGTGAGCACTTCCTCAGCCCTCCAGTCAAATTCGCAATTTAGGTGTAATCATCGATGACTCGCTTACTGTGTACCATCAGGCAGTCAAGGTAACTGCCACTTGTTTTACCATCTTGAAGTCGCTTAAAAAGATCATCTGGATGCTGCCTGAGTCTACCCAGAGAACAGGAGTCCAGGCTCTTATCACCACAAGACTGGACTACGGCAACGTTCTTTATCTCGGATCCAACAAGGTGGTGACTCGCAGGCTGCAGATGTGCATACCTAGGTCCCTCACTATGGAATTCACTTCCCTCAGCTATCCCGAACGAAACGGTATATCCCTTTTTTCGCAAATCCCTGAAGACTTGGCTTACAAATCTGCTATACATTCTTTTGATATGCTCCGGCGCCGGGAAACCCTTTTTGGGTAGCAGCCGCGCTTTATAAATGTAATAAATAAATAAAATAAATAATAAATAAATAGCTCACTTGGTTCTGACAGTTTTTTGTAGCTATCTCAATGAGTGCTTCAGTCCCTAAATGGGGGTCTTTTCTTTAGTACTTTGCTGGCTGTGTTTGTAACTGTTTGGCTCTGTAAATCTATATGGAAGGAATTACATGGATTGTCTCTTGGGTTTGTCTGTCACAAATGGGTTATTTAAGTGAGTGTCTCTGTGTTCCATTAGTGCTAGATACATAAGAGTTATGTCTGTGTATCTGAGTGAAAGTTTAGATGTTTGTAACTGAGGGGGATGTATTAGTAGCTTTCCCCTTTCGTATGTGCTTACATGAAATTCAACTCAATGTGCTAGACTGAAAGTATAAGTCTGCATATGGGACTATATGTGCACACACAGCTCACCAAAAGCTCTAACGATATGTGTTACCTTTTAAACTCATATAAGCGTGCCCTATGGCCTAGCTGTATCCTGTCATAGAAGTGAGTTATATGTGGTCTTTTCTGACAGATAACTTTTTTTAAACCTGTCATGTTGTCAAGTTTTAGTAGCATTAGAAGCCAGTCTTTGCTTAGGCGTTGATTAAATGAGTTAGGCTTTGACACAAAAGTGCAGTCCTGAAATATGTAGATTGTGTGCAGTTCCCTTACCCCTTGCACAGTAGTGAATGATTTTTGGTGAACTCCTAGGTTTATTGGTTGTTGTCTAGAATCACACTGTGAGTCTGTGTGCATTTGGGAACCACTGTGAGAGAAGCATTTGGTAACATTGTGTATTTGCTGACAGATAATTGTTTTAAAACCTGTCTTGTTGTCAAGTTTTAGTAGCATTAGAAGCCAGTTTTTGCTTATGCTTTGATTAAATGAGTCAGGCTTTGACACAAAAGTGCAGTCCTGAAATATGTAGATTGTGTGCAGTTCCCTTATCACTTCCACAGTAGTGAATGATTTTTGGTAAACTCCTAGGTATAGTGGTTGTTGTCTAGAATCACACTGTGAGTCTGTGTGAATTTGGGAACCACTGTGAGAGAAGCATTTGGTAACATTGTGTTTTTGCTGACAGATAACTGTTTTAAAACCTATCATGTTGTCAAGTTTTAGTAGCCTTAGAAGCCAGTCTTTGCTTATGCATTGATAAAATGAGTCATGCTTTGACACTAATGTGCTGTACTTTAATATGTTGATTGTGTGTAGTCTCCTTACCCATTGCACAGTAGTGAATTAGTTTTTGTAAGCTGCTAGGGATAGTGTTGCTTGTCTAGAATCACACTGTGAGTCTGTGTGCATTTGGGAACCACTGTGAGAGAAGTATTTGGTAACATCTTGTATTTGCTGACAGATAACTGTTTTAAAACCTGTCTTGTTGTCAAGTTTTAGTAGCATTGGAAGGCAGTTTTTGCTTATGCTTTGATTAAATGAGTCAGGCTTTGACACACAAGTGCAGTCCTGAAATATGTAGATTGTGTGCAGTTCCCTTACCACTTCCACTGTAGTGAATGAGTTTTGGTAAACTCCTAGGGATAGTGGTGCTTGTCTAGAATCACACTGTGTATCTGTGTGCATTTGGGAACCACTGTGAGAGAAGCATTTGGTAACATCGTGTATTTTCTGACAGATAACTTGTTTTAAACCTGTCATGTTGTCAAGTTTTAGTAGCATTAGAAGCCAGTCTTTGCTTATGCGTTGATTAAATGAGTTAGGCTTTGACACAAAAGTGCAGTCGTGAAATATGTAGATCGTGTGCAGTTCCCTTACCACTTCCACAGTAGTGAATGATTTTTGGTGAACTCCTAGGTATAGTGGTTGTTGTCTAGAATCACACTGTGAGTCTGTGTGCATTTGGGAACCACTGTGAGAGAAGCATTTGGTAACATTGTGTATTTGGTGACAGATAACTGTTTTAAAACCTGTCATGTTGTCAAGTTTTAGTAGCATTAGAAGCCAGTCTTTGCTTATGCATTTATAAAATGATTCATGCTTTGACACTAAAATGCTGTACTTTAATATGTCGATTGTGTGTAGTCTCCTTACCCCTTGCACAGTAGTGAATGAGTTTTGGTAAGCTGCTAGGGATAGTGTTGCTTCTCTAGCATCACACTGTGAGTCTGTGTGCATTTGGGAACCACTGTGAGAGAAGCATTTGGTAACATTGTGTATTTGCTGACAGATAATTGTTTTGAAACCTGGTTTGTTGTCAAGTTTTAGTAGCATTAGAAGCCATGTTTTGCTTATGCTTTGATTAAATGAGTCAGGCTTTGACACAAAAGTGCAGTCCTGAAATATGTAGATTGTGTGCAGTTCCCTTATCACTTCCACAGTAGTGAATGATTTTTGGTAAACTCCTAGGTATAGTGGTTGTTGTCTAGAATCACACTGTGAGTCTGTGTGCATTTGGGAACCACTGTGAGAGAAGCGTTTGGTAACATTGTGTATTATCTGACAGATAACTCTTTTAAAACCTGTCATGTTGTCAAGTTTTAGTAGCATTAGAAGCCAGTCTTTGCTTATGCGTTGATTAAATGAGTCATGCTTTGACACTAATGTGCAGTACTTAAATATGTAGATTGTGTGCAGTATCCCTACCTCCTCTAGACTAGTGAATGAGTTTTGGTAAACTCCTAGGATTGTGTTGCTTGGCTAAAATCCCACTGTGAGTCTGTGTGCATTTGGGTAAGGATTGTGATAGATGCATTTGGTAACATCATGTATTTGCTGACAGATAACTGTTTTAAAACCGGCCATGTTGTCAAGTTTTAGTAGCTTTAGAGGCTATTCTTTGCTTATGCATTGATAAAATGAGTCAGGGTTTGACACTAAAGTGCAGTACCATGTACTATTCTCTTCACTGTGCCAGAACTGAAAATGTAAAAGTTTTACCCAGGCACTGTCCTAGCAGTAGTCCAATGATTTAGTCAGTTTCCAAGTACTCATGTTGTGAACCATACATTACCACATAGACTGCCTAAAATGTCTATGCAGTATGCATGCAGTCTTCTAACATACTATACACTTGTCTTTCACATCTGCAATTCCCTAGTCAGTATCCATACAGTCCAGCAAACATCCTGTCACTCCCTTTGCACTCCTCTAGTGACCCATTCAGAACCAAATACTAATCCATTCACTGTGTCAAAAGCCAACCACTTATAAATTCACCCAGGCACTCTCTTTGCTGTACTCTAATCATTCCGTCAGTTCCCAAGTACTCATGCAGTGAGCCAGGTCTTAGCACATAGACTGCTTCAAATGCCTATTCACTATGTATGCAGGCCTCTAACCACCTATACAGTTGTCTTTCACACCTTCAATTCCCCAGTCAGTATTCATACACTTCTAGCAATCACCCTGTTACTCACCCAGTGTGTCGCCTTATAGTAGTGTAATTATTCAGTCAGTTAGCATGTAGTCTTTTAGTGAGGTAGGCTTTAGGGCATGAACTGCTTCAAAGTAGTATGCACTATGCATGTAGTGTTTTAACCATCGTCACACTTGTGGTTCAGGGTTATAGTTTCTTAGTCAGTTTTTATATAAAATGTGTTTGTACAGTAATGGAATAGTATAAATTTGAAAGTTCTTAAAATACATTTATTTGTGATTCTTTTTTACAGATACAGAAAAGGAGTGTTTCTCATCCGTTTGCACTCTTCTCGTGCAAGATTGTTTGGATGAAGGGTCCTTCGGTGTTTCATCATACTTGCCGTGCCGTACGAGTATTTCTTGTTAGGATCCCCTTGCAACAGAACTCTTTTGCAAATCTTGCACGTGACCAAGGTGGCATTGATCTTTGTTTGCCCCTCGGGAAAAGTAAAAAATTCCACAGCACTGAAGAAAAACGTTGTGGTCGTGGTGCCTCCTCCAAAAATTCATCCTTACATTCGGTGAATATTTTAAAGCGACAACATTTACAGTTTTTGTAAGTTAAACTTAGAATATTTTGTTAGCCGTAAGCATTTTATATATCTGTGATTTGTATCTTGTGGTATTTTGCTGAGAATAGCATGTTGGTTTTTTTGCCCGCTGTTAATTGATGGATACAATTGAAATCACTATTTTTAGTGAAATTCAATATGTTCTGAGAACAGCAAAAAAGGCAAACAATTTACTTTGTGGAAATTATGCTGTGTTGTGAAAAATGTATTGTTACATGTCATATATTTTTTTTCCTTTTCTTTCACAGATCCACATTTAAAAATAAGCAATTTATATGAGTTTAGATTGCAATGAAAATCTGAAAAAAATGTATACCATTTTTTATTGCTATTACTGTGAAGGTAAGTTTAACTAAGTCTCAATATGCAGAATGAGGCGGTCTGCAAGAAGCTACAAAGTTGAAACACGTTTCTAAAAACAGTCTGTTTATACCTATGTAGATTTGAAATCTGACCATAATCAGATATCATGTGACCTGCAAAAAAAGAGATTTGAGGGGTTCATAATATTTCCCATTGTAGCTATTGAAGGACCGCAATCATTTCAATCATTCTTCTTTGAACATCTTTGCAGGCAAAGCTCTGTGCTTACCTTCTATCATTCGCAAGGAATTTTAAAACTGGAAATATGTCACTTTTTGTAACTTAGTTATTGCGCAAGACGCTCTTTCATATATACAAAGAGAGGAAAAGGCACTCTGTGCACATTTTATACTTGATGTAAATACAGCCTCATTATGCACACCAGTTTGCGTTGAAAGGGTGTTCTATAAGTGTTGTTGTGCATGATTGCACTGAATACTCATAGAACAAGACACATGTCTAGATTTGTCAGAAATTATAAATTTGGATATATGTGTGTGAATGCTGCACCATTCTAAAATTGGTGTAGGAAAGCACAACAAGGAGAATTGTTTTCATTTCTCCACATTTTTATATCTTCAATGCAATCTACAATGCTCAGCATACATTGAAGGAGAAAAATGCCTTTACTGATTGTTTTTGTGCAGGAAGGTGTGTCTTCCTGCACAAAAACAGCACATGACACAGATATCCTTGCACTATGGTGCAAGGGTGCCTGTGTCACCACATGGCTGCAGTTTAAGCAGCCGTGCAGAGAGAAGCATAGATTTGCAACATATTTATGTACATATGTTGCATCCCTGTGCTTCGGAAGTACTACATCACTCTGCAGTTAAAGAGGTTACTGTGTGATGCTGCAGCACTTCCTCATAGTTCTGCACTTATACATTCACCATACGCTACTAATGCATTCATTAAGTCAATTACGTACTACACATACATTCATCTAAACTTTCACACACTAACAAAGAAATGTAGCACTTTTTTTAAACCAGGAAAGTTAGTTCTTACAAGAACTTTTTTTTTCTTCTTTTATATTTTTTGGGGGGGTTTCTGAACAATTTTTAAATTTTTTTGTGTTTTCTGCAAAAAACAAACAAAACAAAAAACAGGAGGAACCAAACAATGAACTTCAGGGGCGTTATAGTTAGGAATTGGCATTTAAAAAACCTTAGAAATTCACTGAATAAAACCATAGGTTTCAGGGGCGTTTTAGTTAGCTGGACATTTCCCTCGTACAAAACCCTAGAAATTCCCCTGTTATAGTTAGTTCAGCTAACTATAACTCGCGCCTCCGCAATCCACTGCTGATGACGTCACATATTACATCACTCATGACATGGTCAGTGACATCACTGATGACATCACTGATGACATCACTGATAACGTCATCCATGTGATAAATTAGTGCATCTTCTCACACCCTTTGATATACTCAATCAAACTTTCAGACGTCCATTCTCAAAACCATAGATACTCCAATACCAATAACTACATACCCAATCATTGACTCTTAGATCTACACACACATCCACTCACTCACCTGTACAGTCACCCATACTTACAGTCACTCAGTACAGGACTATCATATGCATTTACACACCTACATAGACACTCACACACCACCAATAATCCATAGAGGTACTCTCACACCTAGTCAGTCATGCAAATAATTAATCACACTCCCATTTACTCACCTATGCAGTTATACACACACAAGTTCACTTACTCATAAAAATAGTACCACATTCTTACGCTCTTATACAATCACTGATACAAACACACACTCATCCATACAGCCACTCTCACAATCACACACTCTCACATATACCTACATATAAATGTTTTAAATTAAATTAAATTAAATTATACCCACTTATATACTCTTACACACTTATATACTGCCTTTCACATATGTAGTTACTCACACATGTACCACTGAGATATACATTCAATCACTAACACACCCATACATACACTCACCCAACCATACAGTCCACCACAGATGCACTCTTAAAACCAAGGGATAGGTACAATTATGTATCTTGGATGGCTCGATCGCCGATTAGAAGCTGTGGCTCGATGGCAGAATCAGTTGGACGTGTATACGTATACAAGTCCGACTGATTCTGCCATCGATTGTACCTATCCCTTACCGGGTATTCCCGAAGAATTCTACTGACGCCGCCATTGTAGCAGCGCTCTCACCCCCAATCGCCGCCAATTCAGCAGCACTCCAGAAGCACCTTCTGTTCCCTAACCCAAACCCGTTTAGGCTAATAGGCTCTACCTAACAGGCATATACCTTATGTCCTGATGATGAACCGCTCATTCTCTCCATGGTTCGAAATGCCGTCGACACCATGATACACCTTATACGAAAAACTGCTATTTATTTCTTTGTAAAGGTGTTTTTGCGAATTTGTTCCTCACAATTCTGTGTATACTCATGTGTAACAAACCAATTAGCATTGCCTGAGCCTCCTGTTGTTCACCGCTCTCTCTTGTACCTCATGGCTAAGTAGGACACAGGCTTGTGTCCCACTTTATGTACTGTTTGTACTAATTGTTTTTAAAATTGTTTAAAAGTAAATATTAGACCTCTGCCCGGCTGGACAAGTCAAGCCAATATAGTAACGACTGAGTCTATATTAATTTCGCTCTCAAAAATTCTTCCTTCTAAGGACCATTGTTGTCTAGAATAATTAACTCCCAAGGTCCCTGGTCCATTACCTTTGGGTTCCCTTGTTGTTTAAAATATATATAGTGTAATTCCTTCAGCAAAGGGGCCAATAGAGTGTCAGGCGGGCAATTGTGAACAAGCCTGGCTCCAGTATTTTGAACAACCTGGAGTTTGGCAACTAAAGTTTTATTGGCATCTGCCAAAAGAGCATTGCCATAATCTATCCTGCTAATTACTAAGGCTTGGACAAGAGTTCTTCGGGCAGAGATTGGAAGGTAAGGGAATATCCTGCGCATATTGTGGTAGCATATTTCAATGATAGCAAAGATCTGCTTTTCATGCCCAGATTCTTTACCACTTGTTTTGGCACAGGAGTGTGGCCCAGTTGATGGGGCCACCATCCGTTGATCCAGATAGAGGAGGCTTTTCTAAACAGCATGATCTCTATCTCATCTGGGTTCAATTGAAGATAGTTCTTATTCATCCAATTGGAGATGGCTAACATGCAAAGGGCAAAACGCTTTTTTTATGCTGTCAAATAAGGGCCGAAAGTAAACATCAGCTGGGTGTCATCTGCGTATGTCATTATTTCAGAACAAAAATGTTCTCCAATCCCAGCGAGGGGAGCCATATAGTAATTGAACAAGGTGGGGCTCAAACATGAGCCCTGCGGAACACCCTTGTCTAGGATTGTCTTGCAGGAGGAATGAGGGCCAAGAATGACAGTTTGAAGTCTATCTGTCAGAAAATTGTGGACCCATTTAAGGGCAATGCCTTGTATACCTATCTCTTGCAGTCTTTCCAACATCCTTGAGTGGGAGATTGAATCAAAAGCAGAAGAGAGATCCAATAACACCAGCATAATTGAGTTGCCCGAGTCCAGGCCTAGGCACAGGGAATCTGTTACCACCAGGACAGCCGTTTCTGTGCTATGACATGGACGGAAGCCAGATTGGTAGGGATCCAAGATTTGATTGGATTCAAGATAGGAAACTAGTTATTTATTAATTAATCTTTCAAGCTGTTTGCCAAGGAGTGGCGATATTGGGGGATAATTAGCCAGAAATCTTTGGTCCAGGGTGGATTTAAAAAAAATTGGCCGTACACATGCGGCCTTCCATTGGGGTGGAATGGTACCTGTTTTGATCGAACTATTCAAAATCTATAAAATCACTGGTGCACAATAGCTGACCAACAAAGACATTGTTTTGGGAGGGCAGGTGTCCAACAGCGAATCTGACTTAGCGGACGCCAAGGAGCTACGGATTTCCTCCATAGAGAGGGGCACAAATCTGTCTAAGGTATAGGGAGTGCCTCTCTTTTCCAAAATATATGAACTAGTGGTGGTGCTTTCTCTATCTGTTACATATAAAAATATATAAGCAAGACAGGTATGCTTTAGTCCTTCAACTACATTATGAATCTGGTAACAGGTGGTTTTCGCTTCACATTTTCACTATTTTCTCACTATCTATGTTGTGATTGGTTCCTCTAAAAACTTCTGTCTTTCAACCCACTTCAACTGCTCTTGGACACCGTTAAGACTTTTTGTTTCCACTATTCTTGAAGAATTGGTCTTTCATTGCGTTGACACAGACATATTGTGGTTGCATGCGGGGTGCAAGGTAGAAGACACAAGGGCTGTAAGGTTGACACTTTAAATTACTTATATTTCATCTTTTCAAAAGTTGTGGAATTCAGGCACATGGTAAATTTGGATATGTACAAAAATGGCCTTTTTTGATTAATTCAACAGTAATGTTATATGTCTCGACCATCTAATACCTCCAATCATCAAAGAAATAAAAGCTGCCATTCTCCCCTTTTGGTAAAAGATTGTTAACGCCTCACTAGTGCAAGGCACTATCCCCGACTGACTAAAAGCAGCGCAGGTAACCCCCATTCTAAAAGAACGTACTGCAGACAGCTCTGATCTTAACAACTTCTGTCCTATTTCCAACATCCCCACTCTGGCAAAACTTCTAGAAAGGTGAGTGCAAACTCAACTCTGCATACACATTGAGACATTCCAACTCTTGGAACAATGTCAATCTTGTTTTCGGTGAGGTCACAGAACAGAATCTCCACTCAATCACATCATGGATGATATTTTAAAAATTCTAGACCAAAATGAATCATGTCTTCTGATTCTACTTGACTTATCCTCTGCCTTCTATACTGTTAAACACAACAGATTACTGGCCAATTCTAGAACACATGATGGGCCTTTCAGGGCCGGTACTGTAATGGTTTACTTCATTCCTCCACAACAGAACCGAAAGAGTCAAGGTGAATCAATCTCTCTCTCAGCCCTTTACTGTCAATATGGGGATTCCTCAGGGGTCCAACCTTTCACCCACACTATTCACTTATTCCTGGAACCACTTGCAAATGCATTGAACTCTGTGAACATTCTTTATCACATGTATGCAGATGACACTCAATTGTATCTGAAAACCTCCTACCCAGAAGACTTCATCTCACTCAACTCTGCTTTGTTGAATACTTAAAAGTGGCTCACTGATAACCACCTCATGCTTAACACTTTCAAATCGGAATTCCTCCTCATTGCTCCTCCTAATCCCACTCCCAAGATTGACCTCTGGATGAAGCATTTAACAGCCTTCAACTGTTCCCCTCACATTATTGAGTCCAAATTACTTGGAATCACAATAGACAAACACTTGAGCATGCAGAAACATATCAGCAATGCCACCAAGGGAGCAAATACCAGATGAGAATACTAAGGAAACTCAAACTCTTCCTACCACAGGATGCCTTTAAGCTGGCAGTCCAAGCTTTTGTTTTGCCGAGGCTAGTCTATAGAAGTTTCGCTCTTTGCGGTCTTCCTAATATAATTTGGCCCCGCTACGGGCCTCCCTTACTGTCGCAGCCAGACTGATAACTGGTACAAAAAGAAAATTATATCATATCCCCAGCCCTAAATACTCTAAACTGTCTGCAGTACGAAGGAAGAATACAGCTAAAGATTGCCTGCATGACTCATAAAGTCCCCCATATATCTGGCACAAAAGTTAGAGTTTTCAGGGGCAACGCAGACCTTCACAAAGTACAAGTTCACTGCTTCTGAAACCACAGATTTTCCACAAAAATAGAACAAGTTGCAGAGCCTTCTCAGGCATCACACCGAAGACATAGAACTCTCTGACACTGGATGTCCGTCGAATCTCATCTACCACGTCATTAGAAAAGGAAGTGAAAACAATACTAATGAACAAGTTTCTGCCCTAAAATACATTGGTTCTATTGTTCACTTTCCTGCACTCTATTCTGATGCCCTGATTGACCACTACATTGTTGTGCAACCTTGAACTCCAGCTTTACCATGCTATTCTCATATTAGTAACAACTGTCTTTTCCTACAACTGTATCCTACCTACCCTATAATGTGAAGCACTGTGATATGCTCTAGGGACATGTTCATGCTATCCAAAATGTTATAACTAAATAAAAAATCCTATGGAACTTGTAATATGGTGAATGGGATATCCGTCACATTACTATCATGGAGGATCCCTTCCACCTAGATTGTAATCAGGCCCTTAGTCTCTGGTTTTAAAGCTCAAAACCCCCCCAACAGGACAAGCCTCACTATCATTAGATACCTTAGGTTCGAGGGTTCACGGAGTTCTTCTTTCAAGTGGCAAAAAACTCCTTCTGGAACTAACCAGATTTTCTTGCCACCTGAGGTCACTCCTAGTGTGGTTAGTCATGGTTTTTAGAAGACTCAAGCTTTCCAATTTTTTGGGAGTAGCTCATCTTATTCCCTTCTTAGGTTCTCTGGAGTCAGGAGCTCAGGGCCAGCACTAAGGGCCAGATTTACCAACAATGTGCATTGTGTTTGTCTCGCAAACGTGACACTAACTAAAACAAAATGTTTTTTTAGTTAGTTACCTTCCAGTGCAAAACCTGTTTTGCACTGCAAATTGCCTAAAGTAATGCAAAATAGCGAGAAGCACTGCTTTGTGTTACTTGTGGTCAAGAGGGCATTACAAGGGTGTTCCATGCAACCTCCCATTATTTTTTAAACAAAACCCTATCTACCAAACATCTGATACTGGGTTTTGTGTCAAAAAGTAACGCCATTTGAAAGCAGGCGTCACAAGGTGAAATGTTTTTATCTCTCTCTCAACTTTTCTGACTTTGCATGTGTGCTGCACTTTACAGCACACATATTAAGTAGGAAAGGTAGTAAAAGTGTCTAGGCATAATATTTTGTACCACAGGTGTTTCCTTCCAGCATAAAACCTATGCTAGAATCACGCACACATCCTTGTAATATGGCGCAAAGGTATTTACGTGGTGCACAGCAGCAAAATTATGTGCTAGCAGTAGGGAAAGGGGAGGAGAGTGCCATATCTCTGTGGATATGGTGCTCTCCTGCACCTGCCTATCATGCAATGCAGAAGAGCATTTTTGGCTGCTGGGTTGCGCTGAGTAACACTTTGATAAATCTGCCCCTTGGAGTCCAGAACACACTCCAGCAGAGGCCACTCTCACAGTCCTGCCAGCGTCTACTTGCCACTGGTAAACTTGTGTTTCTCTGCCTTGCAAGAGGTCAGCCAAGTAACCCTTAAAGCACACTTCTGAGACTTGGGTATAAGTGAAAGCAGGTGCAGCCCTTCAGGTCTCCATACAGGTCCCAGACAGTTGTTCCATTCCTTTTCTGTTCTTTCGCAGATCCAGATGAGTTCTTAGGAGCTGGGGTGGAGGTGCTACATTTGTTTAATCAGTAGTCAGTGAATGGGAGTGACCCCTAAATACTCTCTTATCTATGGATAAAAAGGTCCTGGGTATAACCACCTCCTCCTTCACCAGGACATGCTGTTTGCTTTACTGTAATCTAGCAAAAAGTGCACCATTGTCATTGATATCCAACATGGTAGAAACTTTATGCCTCTGGTGGAAACTTGTAGCACATCTAGGTGTGTGCCTACAGTAAGAGGCAGTCCTCTCCTGCTCATCATTCTAATCTGGTTCTGGGGGTAAGTTTCCTCCTCCACTGAGACTGGAGTAATGAGGGTTAAAGTGCACCCTGAGATTTAAAGACAATTATCCTGGAGGATTCCCCTATCACAAAACTATAAATGTGGAGGCTTTGCCTAGTCCCTTTCAAGTTAATAAAGTATATGGGTCCTCCTACATTGTTCACAAACCTCAACTGTGCTATCCTGTCAAGTCCAGGCAATTTTCTCTACTCTCAAAGCAATGTTTCAGACCTTATAAAAGGGGACTACCAACAGGGCCAGCTGCAGGAAATCTAATGACATTTTTCTCCCCTAGCTTCATGGAGAAAAAAGTATCACTTTATAAAGGTTGCTGTTCCTATTTAATTATCAAAAATCCAACTTCATCAATAGAATGCCAAAGTTTTATATATTTTCCACTAACCAGGATATTGGGTGCTCTACCTGGAAAATTGCCCTTCTAATCCTCCTTGATTCTCTAGGTTCCTTTGTGAAGTAACACAAGTTTAGCTCATTGAAGGTGGTGTGAGGAAGAAGTCTATTTACAGTCTAAAACATTATATTTATGGAAAAGAACAAAATCCAGAGTTTTTATTTTGTATAAAAGAACAACATTAACCTTTGCTTCACCCTCAGGTAGTTTGGTACAAATAAGTCAAGCATAACTTAGAGGCAAAGTGTAAAGTATTTAGGCATCCCAAACCAATTTAGTACAATAGGGTACATTTTAATAAATGGAATGATATGACTATAACAAAACGCCAATCAGTAGAACCAGAGATATGCAATTTCAATGTTTAGGAAAGTATAGCACCTAAAAGCACAAAGCGCCACTTGTGGTCATCTGGCCATTCTAGATAGAGGGAAAGTCACAAGCTCAGGCTGAATGCGACAGAGTGTGAGTCAGATACAATGACAAGGTTAGTCCTGCTGAAGACGTTATCTTCTCAAAGACCAGCTCAAAGAGTCTAGTTTGTGGTGAAGGAGGCCCCGAGTAACAGGGAGAGAATCATAAATGGTCATCGCTGCAGAGCAAAGATCTGGTTAGGGGTCATGAATGGTCGTTGCTGGAGCTACAAGCTAGTAGTCACCAGGGGCTGTTGTCATTGTAGCATGAAGTGCAGATCTAACGTTGCCTGCGGTCGCTGAATAGGGAAGAGTCAGGGTAACTGGAGCTTTGCATTGGTGGCTGTGATGGGTGGCAGAGTCTCCAAAAGACCACGTGACAACCAATATGCAATAGTCAGGGGATCACCATCAATGTGCAGTGGGTGGAGGCTCTGTGAATTTTCTGAGGGATACAGGAGCCATTCTGATTACCATAAGGTGCCATCTGATGTCTTCAGAGCCATAATCCTCAATGTGTTCCACCAGGAAGCAGGCATCCTTGAGAGTCAGTATTCTGTGGTTCTAGTTCATTTTGGGGGAGGGAAGTCTCAGGTTCCCTGCACGCAACTGTGAGTCCAACTATGCCTTTGGATTGTCTGCTAGATAATTATTTAGATAAACACTCTCTGGAAGGATGTACAGCTCAGGTTTGACAGGGGTGCACATTTCAAGTCAGCCTACAGTGTGGGATTAGTGTTGGGTAATTTATAAGTTCTCCACACCCTACCACCCCAGACCAATGGGCATGTTGAAAGGTTCAACAAGACCCTTAAAAAGAGACTCCAGCATTTTGCGATCCTCAAAATAATCAGAAAATAGTCTCTCAGCAATAAAAGCAAAACATTTGATATTCTCAGAGAGAATTTATTTACATAAATTGCTAAATGGCTCTTTCAAATTTACCTAAACTGGACAAATGTGAAAGCAGCTGCTTACTTTTTCCATTTGACCAGAAGAGAGTGACAAGAGGCCTAATATCGGCAGAAGATTTGAAAGGCTGCCCTCAGGACATAAAAGAATGAAGGTCTTGAGGATGAGTTGGTCAGCACAGTGCTGAGGAGGAAACTGCACATAACATTAATATGTGGATGCTTTGACTTTAATACTTCACATTATAGCACTACACTGAGAATTATTCATTAAAAGTGAACGTTTTTTTAACTTGAACTCCAAACTATTCCTGTTCCCCACCATGGTAGCAGTGTCATTGATGAACTAAGAGACAAGACAGTTATATATCATCCAGATACCTATATATGTAGCAACACTATAGTCTATTAATTAAAACACAATAGGCATTTGTACAGCTGCTATTCTGAACTCTTGTATTTGAAGGTGCTTTGATGTATGAAAGGATTGTTAAAATAAAATATTTGCATAAGGTCACCCAATTTGGTTAAGTGGGAAAGCTGTGAATAATACAGATATTTTTTTCCCTTAGTTTAAATCAGGTACTAACTGTCTCTCCTTTTTATCTATTAATGTTCTGTTTTTACCTCTTGGTGTTGAGGGTGGAGCATGAGTGGTAGGCAGAAGCCATATAGAATTATATGATTGTTATAGGCTGCAGGTTTCAATGGGACTGCAAGCTTAGCCAGAGCCAGGCTTTAGACTCGAGCCTGGCTCACACTTCCAGTGGCTTGCCCATATCTACATGTAGGTGTCAATCTGTTGTGGAGGAATATGTGTACCCATGCCAGGGGATTTGTGACCAAGACAAGGGGTACTACACTCATATCCTTTTCTCCTGCTGGGAGGACTGTGGGAGGTGTTGGAAGGAGAGTGAGGGATGCAAGGGAGAGTGTTAGTGCATCTTTTCTCCTGTTCATACATGGACTAGTGTGAGAAATACAATGAACTGCTGCAGGGAGGGATGTGAGGGGTGCTAAGAGTAGGGGGAAGTGAATGATGGTTGTAGGGTGCTCCCGTAGGGAGTACTGTAAGGTTTCATTGAATTAATGCAGGGAGGAGAGTGAGGGCTGTGGGGAACTCCTGTAATGAGAGCTGTGAGGGCTGCAGGGAGTGCCTGCAAGGTGATAGGGAGAGATACAGAGTTTCCTTCTAGAAGGTGAATGAGAAGTACAATGAGCTCCTGTATTGATGATTGTGCAAGTACAGACATAACCTGCAGGGAGGAAAAGGATGGGTGCAGAGTGTTCCTGTAGTGAGGGCCCTGAAGGGTACAGGGAGCACCTGCAAAATGGAAGTGAGGTGCAGAGTGCTCCTTCAAAGAGGTGAGTGAATGGTGCAAGGAGCTCCTGTAGTGATAGCTATGAGGATGCAGACAAGCCCTGCAGGGAGGAATGGGATGAATGGAGTGGTGTTTGGTGCTCAGGTGGTAAGGCCCCTGAAGGGCACAGGGAGTACATACATGATAGAGAAGGAAAGGTATAGAGTACTCCTTTGAGGAGAGGAGTAAATGTTGGGTGCTCCTCTAGTTGGAGCTTGAGGGGTAAGGGGGCTAACACAGTGATGGAGTGTTGTGAGAGTTGTGAGGGTTCATTGAGTTTGTGTAGTGAAGAGAGTGAGGGGTACAGTGCTCTGCTGTAGAGTGGAGAGGGAGGAGTTCTGTGAACTCTTGTAGGGAACTTTGTGAGGATTCAGCAGAGTACCTGCAGTGAGTGTTGTTAGAATTTTGTGTCGGTCTATGCCAAAAAAGTAACACAATCCCAATGCAAAATGTTTGTAGATATAAGCCCAAGTGTTAGCACCAAGTAACTCGAGTAGTTTGTTTTTATGATACTCAGCAGGTTATGAGTTTGAATCCTGGCAGAATCAGTTCATGCTTTCACTCTTCTGATGTCGACAATCTAAATTCTAATAGCAAACAAGCACTCTCAGATACCTTAAAAATGCCTATGCCAGGGTAGAATACTCCGATGGAGTTGTTTCCTTTCATTTGAGGCTGAAAATTAATGATTTAAGTAAAATATAATGCTGCAATAATTCAGCAAATAGTTCGATAGTGTGCCGCAAAAGTTACATTTTTGTGCTGCGAAATTTGCTAATCTATGCTACAAAATCCTGGGTAATCTGATTGAAGGCATGAATATTGGCCTGTCAGAGACCATGAGGTGAAGGTAGGAAGTCCTCTTACTGTGTCAACTCTTTGCTTTCAGGGAGGTGTCACAGAAAGAAATTGGATTCAGTCCTTTTGAACTCCTGCATTGGAAACTCTCAGTCTTGTAAAGGAGGGGTTGGAACAAGCTCCATAGAAGACCCCGCACATTAAGAGGTATGCAGCTACATGATGGCTCTCAGGACTCAGATGGGGCGCTTCTGGAAGAAGAAGAAAATCAATATCCTGAGCATCAATCATAAAGTATTGTACATATGAGTGCACACAGCGTTATTGTCATGTTCTTCTTTGCTTAAGTCCATATTTTGTATGGTAATCAGTACTTCCTTCTTCATCAATAAAATTTAATCACAGCTTTAGCCAACACGTGTTTCGTCTTTGCGGAATTAACTACTGACTTCTTCAGACTAGAACAGTAACCTACATTATAATTTGTATAACCTTAACAAAGGTTATTTAACAGACAATATTGCTCCAGCATTAACACAAACAAGGTAAAGCACCATCAGTAACTGGTATAATAGCCATGTGGGACACAAAGATATTGAAACATGTCCCTGGAGGGGAGGGTAAAAGAAGAATGACACCAGTTGAGACGCCACAAGACATCTTGTGAGAAAACAACAGACTCATCCTTTGCCTGCCTGTTTATGGGGTCATTCTAAGCAGCGCATATCTGGAGTCCTCCAGGATCCAAGTGTCAGGACTATATAGTTTACTATGAGAGATACATAGATGACTGTATACCTATTTGGATTGGTACTCAAACAGAGTTACAGAACTTCTTTGCACACATGAATAACACCTTGTTCAGTATGGCATTTACGATGACATACAGTAAAGATTTTTGTTTTATTTCTTGATGTTGAATTATAAAGGTAAAATCAATTGCAAAATGTACAGAAAAAGCACATCATGTAACACTATTTTACACGCTAGTAGTGCAGACCCAAGATCACAAATTGATTCTATCCCTTATGGAGAATTCTTCAGGCTCGCAGAAATTGTAGTAATATTATGGAATTTGAAAACTGTGCCACTGACAATGGAACTAAGATTCTTAGCAAGAGGTTGTGAGAAAAATATTATTCATAAAGCTAGAAAGAGAACATTGAATCTTGCCAGGAGTGATACTTTAAAATCAAGAACTAAAAACAGCCATACTGGTACTTCACCTTTGAGACTTGTTACGGGTTACCACCCATGGTCACATAACGTCTTTAACATACTTAAATGCTATTGGTATTTTCTGACATCCGATCCTACACTGCAACCTTACATACCTAAACATCCAAGCATTACCTATCGCAAAAGAAAAACTATACACAATATAGTCAGTCCGAGTTACCCTAGGGTAGGTGAGCATGCAAAGACATGACTACATAAACTCAATGAGGGCTAATTCAGATGTGGGAACTGTAGCGTGTGTAAACTTTCTATTCATGAAATCCACGACTTTCAATACAATGTTTCTAGGAGGTATCATATTGGTACACATATAGATTGCTCCACAAAGTTTGGGGTTTATGTGATTCTGTGCAAATGTGAGAACATTTACATAGGGAGTACTATTAGATGTCTGAAGGACCGCATAGAGGAGCATTTCAGAGCCCTTAAGAATGTGGATGCCAGATAGCCGATAGTGACACATGCAATTGATTGTAAAGCAGAATGTAAACAGCTAACCTTTAAATTTCATGGTATTGAATCTATACCAAGCAATGCTAGGGATGGAAACCGAGAGCTTAGCGAGAGACAAAGTGAAGCTCGTTGGATTCTGAAACTACGTGCTGTAGAAATGGGCATCAACATTGATAATGAGTTACAGTACTTTTTGGGTTTGTAATGTTTATTTGGCTCTGTGATTGCATCTGTACATGGATAACTGATCTTTTTTCAAACAAGTAAAATTTGTATATATACTCTTCACATTATAATGTAGAATGTTTTCCCTAATCTCCTCCTTTTCTTATTAGACTAAAAAGATCTTCAGGCTGTTGACTTTTTCTTTTTTCTGTTATTTAAACTATTGGTGGCCGGATCTATTCGTTGAGACATCTGTTCTCCTGACAATACGGTTGTTGAACTATATATGATAACTTAGAACATTTGTTGCCCTAATGACAGTATACAGTCTATAAAACAATTGCTTAATATACTGTGTGTTACAAAATTTAGATATAGCCTTGGACTAGTTCAACTTTACACAAGATTACAAGATGGCATCTATGGAAGTGTTAAGTACTTCTAGCCCTCGTCATCTATTGTTTAAGCTAACATTTCAAGATGGCGCTTATGGTAGCTTGATGAACTTTTAGCTTTTATCTCTTTTTTAATCATCATTCTAGTTACAATGGTTGGTCTGTCCCTCCGTTGACCGTACCTTTATTTCAGTTATTTGTGGCCAGATTTTGTATCTGTGACTCCTGTTCTCTTGACTATATGATTGTTGAATCAAGCATGCTCTGACCGAATGTGAACTTACCGATTTAGGGTTGTTACTGTTAGTAAATACGATTATACAGTTAGTAACTTAATATTAAGAGATGGCACTTCTGGAAGTGCTATGTACTCTTAGTCCCTTGTTAAATGTAGTTACAGCTAAACACTCTAAGATAGCACCTACGGAAGCATGATGTACTTCTAGTTCAGTGTATGTTGCAGGTCTAGTTACAATGGTTGGTCCGTCATTTATGTTAACTGAATGGTTAGGTATATAAATTAATTTAAAGACTGCATGATTCTAAAAGCCGTGAAAACACGAGGAGTACTCTCCGAATGGATTCTGTTGGAATAAGGTACAGATGTGATATCAATACAATTACGAACTATGTACTCTTTCTTTAACTCGTGATGTAGTTACTGGGAGCGGTGTACGCAGATTTGAGATTTGAGATTAGTGATACGTGGATGCTATTGGAAGTTCCTTCCATTTTCGGTCTTACGAAGACTTTTGTAACCAATTAGTCTGAACTCAGGTTGAGATGGTATTATTTATGTTGACTCCCAATACAGATTCATATGAGCTGACGTAGTCGGTACATTATGTTACAGGTTACTTTTCCATTTACTGAGGAAGCTGATTTGCAGCTAATATGAGACCTATCAGTACGAGCGTTTGCCATATCTGTTGCTGCAGTTGGTGAGTTTGTTTTCATAGTAACCTAGGCTGATTGTGCATGAGGTGCTCTGGGACTGTATATGGAGCACGTTCACTACTTACTTATTACACACAAGGAGTCTGTTGTTTTGTCATGAGTCTCATCTGGTGAAATTCTTCTTTAGCCCTCTCCACCAGGGACACGTTTCAATATCTTTGTGTCCCACATGGATATTATATTGGTTACTGATGGTGCTTTACCTAGTTTGTGTTAACATTGGGGTGATATTGTATGTTAAATAACCTTTGTTAAGGTTGTTCAAGTTATAAGGTAGTTTACTTGTTTGTTTTAGTCCTGATGAAGTCAGTGGTTAATTCCACAAAGATGGAACATGTGTTGACTAAAGCTGTGACAAAATTTTATTGATGAAGAAGGAAGTACTGAAAACCATACAGGATGTGGAATAAAGCAAAGAAGAACACGACAAGAACACTGTGTGGACTCACATGTACATTACTGCATGATTGATGCTCAGGATATTGATTTTCTTCTTGTATATATGTGTAGACAGTGGTCTACATAATTGGCAACACAGGGTGGTCGTTGTGCAATATCCTTAGATCGCTCTCACTGTGGAAATATATTTTGTTGCATGACACTTCACGACTCGGCGCAGTCCATACCCAACTGCTCATCTCTATTGTTTACGCTTCTGGAAGAAGGCCACTGAAAACCTGGGACCCAGCTGCAAGGTGCTGAAGATCTGGCCTGACTAGAAGACCAAACTGGTCGAATTTCAGCCTGGCTAAAAAAAAATTGCAATGGAGCCAGTGGAGCACAGGGCCCTACATGACCACTGGTCTGGGCCCTTTGAGTAACCCTGGGAGTAAAACTCCACTCCGCTCGTGAGTTTTTCAGCAACTCCGCGTTCTACACGGTGTGCGAAGTTGCCAAAACTCAGCACTCCGCAAAGGGGCAGATTTGTTTTTGTTTCCGTGCCCAAAATGCATTTTTGCATGTGTGGGAGTGACTTCCAGGGTGCCTGTGATTACTGACGAGATTTCCTGAGCAGTTTGCGAGCACCACGAGATTTGCTAGCTGGCCGCATGCTTCCCCGAAAGTTTGCGATCATGAACACGTCATTCGGACGCGCCATCTGACTTCGGGTGGAAGTTTTGTGAAGAACGCAATCCCGAAAACGCAGAATCTACCGCAAATGCAATCTGGAGAAGGTTCTCTCTCGAGCAGCATCAAAACCTTCTCGAAATGATGATTTAGATGAAAAAAACTCTCACATCGAAGTTTGACTACACTTTATTGTGCAACTTCCTGTTCCTGTCCAGCAGGCTCTTCCCAGTGCTTTTCCATCTCCTGGCCACTTTTCATTTGGATCTGGACCTGGAAGGATCACTCTTTGTGTCTGCTGCATCATATATGATTGGATTTGTTTGATTGGGGCCATGCACCTATATTTATTTGTACTTTTCATCTTTTTGTAAATTTATTGTTGTGGCTGGCCTGTAGTTTCAGTAGGGACCTTGTGGTTAACTTGTAAGTAATTCTTCTTCTTTTTATAAAGGAAACATGTTGCACAGTTCACTACATTTTCTCTACCATGTAGCCCAGTATTCTGCCAATAGGCCTTTCAGCCTTTTTTTAGCCCTGTAGATTTTTGTTCTTGCCATTTTTGCATTAAAGATGTATTCTTAGCATGCCTCCTTTGACTGGCCAGTGTGTGAGTGTGCTTGTTTGTAATAGTGGGCCATCATCTGCCTTGGCTGAGCCTCCCATGTGGCCAGGGGCCATTTTGTAGAGTCTGTGTCCATATAGGCCTGCTTGAGTTCATTGTTTTATCAGGCCTCCTGCTTTTTGTTGTGTCTTGTGACCATGTGGCTGGTGGCCATTTTGTGGATGCTGTTAATGTTCTTTTGCCATATGCCTGCATGTCTTCCTTTGTTCCTCTTTATTGCTTCTTGTTGTGGTATACTTGCCATGTGGCTGGCGGACATTTTGTGAAGGCAGCCAGTGTGCTTATGCCATAGGGCTGCATTGTCTGTCTTCCCTTTCTTGGTGTGGCCTGGCCATGTGGCTGGCAGACATTTTGCGAAGACAGCAAGTGTGCTTTTGCCATAGGCCTGCATTGTCTGATTTTCCGTGCTTGCTGTTATGGCCTGGCCATGTTGCTGAAAGCCATTTTGTGAATGGGAAGCAGGTGTGCTTCAGCATTAGGCCTGCATGCCTTCTTGTGGAGGTCATGCCTTCTTGCTGGTTGTAGTTTTGCATGCAATTTTTTCTTCTTTTATCCAGCAAAAAATGTGGCAAAGTTCACTAAATTTTCTAATAAATTTGCAATATTAATTATTGAATTGATTTACTATGTGGTCTAGTCTGCCAATGGGGTGTTCAACCAATAGGCCCAGAGCTACTCATGGGTGCCAGAAACAACTGTTTATGTGGTGATTTAAACATCATTTAGGGAATGGATGGCATTAGATTGAAATGCAAAATGTGTTTTTTAGGGGGTATTTCACCAATTCCAGTTCATTGGTGAAAAAAGTTCACCAATTAACTTTTTTTATGTGTGTTAAATATGTGCCTTTGTTGGATGTGTGTTGGCTGTTGTAACTTGCAAACTGTGGATTTTGTTTTTGGTATTGTTGCATTAAAGCTGTGTTGTTTAGCATGCCTCCTTTGTCTGGCCAATGTGTTAGTGTGTTTATAATAGTGGGCCAGCGTTTGCATTGGATGTGCCTCCCCATGTGGCCAGGGGCCATTTTGTAAAGTCTGTGTCCATATCTGCCTGCTTGAGTTCATTGTTTTCCAGGACTCCTGCTTGTTGTTTTTGTGAGTGACCATGTGGCTGGCGGCCATTTTGTGGTGGCAGTTTGTGTGCTTTTGCCATAGACCTGCATGTCTTTCCTTTGTTCATCTGGCTTTTTGCTTCCATCCATTGTCATTCGTCAGTAGCAGCTCCGTGAATGCTGCATCCCACATGATGCACAATGCCAAACCGTTATATTTGTATTTTTGTTGTTGTTCTTCTTTTTCCTATCTTTCATAGATGTACTGTACAGTACACCACGAAAGCCCTCGTTGTTGTCAAAGTCCCACAATTGGCTACACTGTATTGTTAACTGTTTTAATAACTGAGGTAATAATTGTTTTTTAATATTAATAACACTAATAAGTGTGACCACCAACTAAGTTATAGTATATTCGTTTGTACTAGTAGCAATTGAACCACAACAATAAATGCCATGTTTCACCGATGTTCTTCTTGCTTCTTTTCTTTTAGGTGCACAAAAGAGGAGGAGACAACATCAGCCAGTGTACTGAGCCAGACAGAAGTCCTGCTGCCCACGAGGTCACGTGATATGTGACCACAGACATCTCTTCAACTTGTGCAACTGCGTGCTACTGACATCTTCATGATGGCCCCAAAGAAAGGTACCAGGTCCAGTACCAAGAAATATGCCAGCGAGAAGAAGGCACTGCCACTTACCATCAATGATATGTTGCCCAAGAACTTTTTTGGGAAACCAAAATTTGCGTCTGCAGCAGCGGTGTCCGGGAAGCAAACGGGGAGCAGCACCCCTGCATCAGTGGACTCACCCCACCAACCTAGCCCCAAGCCCATGTCTGTCGGAGAGGCAGCTAGTCTAAAAACGAGTCCAACGCCAATGAGCAGTGATGTAGAAATAGACTTATCGTTATCGAAAAGTAGTATCCAATAAAGGCGGGAAACTCAGATAAGTGGGACACAAGAGCTGTAACCACCACCAATAGTAGTTGTTCCTCCCGAAGTAGGGGCAGTTCAGGAGATCGAGCTTCCTGCAGTGGAAGAAGAAGAGCAAGCCACTCTTTCAGAAGATCCATTGTCTTTCATATCCCCAGCAAGGACAAGGAGGGTTAGTCCATCAACTTCTTCAAGCCCCCCTTCTGATGATCTACACGCTACTTGGAAGCCACCTGTCTGAGAGTGAGACATGCCATGCGAGACTAGGAAAAAGGAAGGCTCCAGAAAGCCTTAGAGTTATGGAGGTAGATGTAGAAGAGGAGGATGATGTTGACGAGCCAGTCATCATGGACATTAGCCCTGCGCCAGTAGAGACCGACATTACCCCATTCCAAATTGCTGTGAGGTAAGTGGCACAGATACCACCAACACCACCTACAGCTGCCATATTTATAAAGTTCCAGCATCCACTTACATCCACCACAACAACCGCCTCAGTAGAAGTAGGTACTGCAGAGAGTCAAACTTCACACCCACATACCAGTTCATCTGACATTGCAAGTGGCACCAGCAGCATCAGAAAGTTGACCTCCCCGGTTTGGGACTTCGTTTTGTTTAGCTGGAAGGAGGTGAACATTGCTATACGCTCCATTCGTGGAGCAAGTGTTAGTCGGGGTAAGCATGGTACAAACTATGATACCTAGGCCAAACAATACCACTTGATCCAGTAGGAGGAGTATCTTAGCGGCCAAAACCCTGTAGGTGTCGTTGGTGGAGGGGATGAAGAAGATCCGATCACGGTGGAAGGTGAACAAGATGGCGACATTTTCTCTGGCACACAAAGCAGCATTGTCCCCAGCAGTGCCGTGGTACCGCCCACATGTTCACCATCAGCATTGCAATGGCACCAAGCGGTACAAGGCAAGAGAGTACCGTGACAAACAAATGCACATTGACCCTAACAACATCTGGTCTCAATAAGTCACCTGAATCAGTGGCAACAAAAAAGAAGAAAAGAATTTAGGCTACCATTCTCAGCATGTTTAGGTCGGATGGGCAGAATAACGTAACCACCCAACGGCACGTTTGCACAACGCGAAGTTGGCTAAAATGTTAGCATTGGACCTCTTCCCTCTTTCTTTTGTGGAAGGGGTGGGTTTTCTTGAATTTGTGGCAGCCATCTGCCCGTAGTAGAAGGTTCCCAGCCAGTCCTATTTCACCAGAGTTGCTGTTCCAGCACTACATTACGACATGTTGGAATTGCTTGGACAAGCTTTGAACCAGAGTGCTGCTCACACTATCCACCTGACAACAGACATGTGGACCAGATTGCCAAGCCACTGATTACATGTGCATCCCTGCACACTGGAACTCTTTTGTGAGGGTTAGAGAAAAAATATCTGCACGTGTTGACACTGCTGAGATTTTTACTGCCGCTCTGAAACATGCAACTGTAGCCATGTTTGCCATGGAGAAATCTCATACTGCAGCAAACATTTTGGAAGACTTTGACAACAAGGTCTTTGAATGGCTGTGACCAAGAGGGCTTAACATTAGTTTTGTTGCCACGGATAATGGCAGTAATATTGTTAATGGCATGGCTGATGGTGGCTATTTCAGGATTCTGTGTTTGGCATACTGCATTAACATCATTGTTCAAGACTTTCTGAAAAAAGAAGACCGACTCAGCAGCTTATTGACCAGCTTCAGAAAAATCTGCACACATTTCAGCCATTTTATTAAAGCCCGGAGCAGCTGAGGATCACTCCTCATGACTCGCCATAAATCCATTTCCCTCAAGCCAGACATTGGATGGGTAATACATACAACAAATAAGAAATGTGTGCCTGCCTTAAATTCCAAACCTGAGTATATATCTATCCTTTCCGAGCCTAGAGGGACTGCCCTGAAAGAACAGGTAAATGTTGTCATCCATTGATGCTGAGTGATTGGTGTTTGTTGTTTATGATATCTACTAGTATTCTACACACAAAAAAGTGTCTCAAGTCAATCTTTCCCTTCTTGGTATTCAATAACAAAATTGTACTACTGCAGGCCGATCCATTGCATTTTGAGTCTGGATGACTCTGGACTCACTCGAGACTCTTTTGGTAGAGTTGGACACCATGACCATACCATACTCGCCGTCAGAGTCAGTAGGATCGGAGATGATTGATGGAACAACTCGGGCATGAAGTGGCCTAAAAGATAAACAACAATACCAGACCTGCATGTCTGTGTTGTGGTGGAGGCAAGTGTGGTGGTGTGACTGACAGCGGTGCATTGATTTTGTTACTTAATTTGGAAAATGCTATGTTGAGGTGTGGGTATGTGTGATCAGTGCTGTCTGGCTTATATTCAAATCTAAGAGGAGGTTGGATGGGGGCCTGCTCCTGTTGTTGAAGATAACTGCTTGAGGCATGATGTAGCCATGACGCCTCTGAAAGTTTTGTTGTTGCACTCCTCCTTAAATTGTTCAGTTTAACTTTTCTCCTTGATTTTTCTATATCCTTTTTGTTTTTCCATCTACAGGCCGGCCTTTACACTGCTCTATATTGGGAAAAGCTACTCACACTCTCCTTACCAAACCGCATCCACCAAGCACCCAAGATTGAAGGACGGACAGTCCAAAGAAGGACCAAGCAGAATGCAGAGATGCAACTAGCCAATTTGGCAATACTTATAGTATCATTTCATTTGATTTATTTTGGCTCTTCAATCATTATGACTGTGTGTGTTGTTAATGGTTGCTTATATTTGACTCCTACAGACATTTTTTAATTTTATTTGCTATCTTTTAAAGGCAGTTCGGTACAACAGAACATAAAATGTATGTAAATTGGGGTTCTCTGGGGCAGACAGACAAGGCAATTGCATAATTAATAATATACTACTCTGTACTAGTCTAGTACTACTCATCATCGTCATCATGCATGCACTTCCTTTTTCTCCCTTAACAGATTTATGATGGTTGGCTGCCAATATGAATGTGTGTTGTCCATGTGTAGGGTTTGTCTTTCTCAAACCTTGCCCTCAAATCCCCCTTCCCCGCCATTCATCAAATCCTAACCCTCTTTCCATGGGCTGTGCAATTTATATTGCGGTGTGACTAAATTACATTTACACCAATTATTGGCAGATGTGGTGAAAGCAACACTAACTCAAGGCAGGGCGAGTATTCTTCTGCTCTAAGTTTAGAAACTGTAGCCCACACTGGCAATATTATATTGCCTACCCAAGCACAGAATAAGATATTTACATTTTTTCCAGAGGAACATAATTCATCATAATATAATTGCCAGCATTGAGTCATCAATCATCCTAGTTTCGGCACTAAAATTTCCGGAGCCGATTGTCCACTTCATAGCTCGAGTCGCCTTCAGTTTGTAACTTGTACTAGGCTAGCCCTCCATTCTGTTTTATATTACTTTAGCATTGCTCATCATCATGGTTTCTTATGTGGCAGTCTTCTTGTGTAATGTACTTCTACTACTTGTTTCCTAGTCTCCCTCAGGTGACTGACTGTGTCATTTTCTTTTTTTGCAAATGGTACTGTCAGTGTTTACTACTACTACCACCACCATGGTACCTTGGGAAACCAAACCATCACCATGCAGCCATCGCTTTACCTATAAAGTATAAACATCAATCACAGGTAAAAGAAGGAGGCATAATGCATATACTAAGGAAATTAATACACACACCCACACCCTTCCGAGTCCATAGGGGTTTTAGTTGCAGACTGCACAGACTAGGAGGCGAGACTGACAGTACTAGTAGGACAAGTGAAGTACTGCATCTATCTGTTGGTGTGTTACACTATCAGCAGGTTTCAATCAAAAACTGGCTTTGGCACTGCAGCAAAGGAAACAGTGCAAAGTAAAAGAGTAACCCCCCACAAAAGATTTACATTATATGTAAACTATCAATAATGCATTTCCCTAACAAATAAACTAGAATAAAAAAACACACCACCTGACCCATCCCTCTCTCTAATCCCAACCAATGTCCAACAGTAAGTCCAATTGTCCATATATTAAAAAATCAAAATTTCCATAAAACAAACCCAAGTTTTCCCCAATGCCCAATTCCCACCAACCAAAAACAAAAGATTTAAAAAGGGGCAAGGGTCAAGACTGAGTTCTAGCGGCGGGCTCGCTGGATCTTCCAGTCTAGGGTGTTTAACTGCTCCTCAAACCTGGCCTCTAGGCGTGCCATCCGGAGGAGCATACGGCACTGAAATTTCTTGCAGGAGCAACAGGGGTGGGCATCAGTGTTGAAGTGTGGTGGGGGGTGACAGACCAGGCGCCGTACTATTGGAGGCATTGGGGGGGGCTGGCTGGGGCCCCAGGCATTGGGGTAGGCTGCAGCTGCTGCCTCCTCCTCTGCCAGAACTACCAGCTGCTGATATTCATTCTGGATGGCCTTCAGCTTCTGTTGCCGGGCCCTGGCTGCTCACTCCTGCCTGGTGGGTTGCTGTGGTTGGGAAGGAGTAGCTATGTCAACAAACAAAAAAGACAATTGTAACCAATACTCTTAGCAAAATACTAGCAAGCACAGTACATTACATTTGTGGTATCCTCTCACTTCCTCAGCCCCTAACATTTGTGTGAGTTGTAGGCATTGCTAGGCAAAATAGAGCAGACCAGTCTTCCTCTTTTCTCTCTTGTTGAGCTAAATTAACCTTGTTGGCATGCCAGCTCAGTCAGCTTGCGCTAAAGACAGACATACTCGTGTCATAGTCGCAAACTCACGTTACTTTACTACTGTCTGCAGGTAGGACAGCTGTACTACCCAGTTATCTATTTTTCTATTATGGCCATTATATGTTAAATCGATGCCAACTGCTCAATTTCACTTTCACCCTGACTGCTACAACAAGGCGAATGATATCTGATTACCAATATGAATGATGATATACGGGACGACGTGAGGAACTACTATTATTTGATTGTGTAACAATGCACCCGATAGCCCAGCCGTGGCTGACACAATCGAAATGACATAGGTAGGGAGCGGGAGTGAGCCTGGGAGTCGGAGGGAGGCGATTGATAATTGGTGGGTACATACATACACCATATATATGTTGTGCTTGCAAACTACTGTGAGTCAAGGGAGTATTCTGAAATAAAACCTTGAATCAGAAATCTTGAAAAAAAAACAGTCCTTGTTTCTTCCCAGCCATTTTTCCATTTATCATTGCATTGCTCTTCTAACATTATTTTTATACTCTAAACTTCGACCGTGGCTTTACTACTCTGGCACGGTTTATTTTTCTTTTACATTCTCTTCATCTAGTCTCCCCCTATGCTCTCATTTAATACCATCCAGGCATCCATCCATTTAAAGCAAACATGGCTATCATTCTTATTGATCTCAACAACCCTTTCACCAACAACATCAATTTATTTTAACCTCCACTCATGCGTACTTGCTTGCCTTTGATTTTGACACATAAACCCCCCTGAGAAATCCTTTAACCCATACAGTTTCACCCACCCAGGCAGGATTCCTTTCTTTCACCTCTCACACATCCTTTAACCACCTGTGCCACCTATGCATCCCAGGCCCCTTCCTTCACCCACGCATCATTCTCTGCCAATCATATGTTGCCTGTCACCCGTCCTTCCTCCTTCCATCCATCTTTACCTTTTCGTTCAACCCATCCATAAAGGTCGTCTGACTCTTTGTCTTCTTCATAAAACTTTCCCAGCTGAGTTGAAGTCAGATAGAAGAGGCCATTAGTTATTCAACTCCCGCCACTAATGCTATTGCTAATGCTAAGTAAAAGGTGTCTTCTTCAACTGTTGTTCACAACAACTTAGTCTCTCTCAACAGTGCAGTGTACAACCTTGCAGCAAGTATATTGTCAATAAGTAAGGAATTAATTACCACCACTCGCGACTGCTACTGGCTCACCCCCTGCAGCTGCCACATCTGCTGCTCCATCCTTTCTGGCATCACTTTTGTGGCTGGCCCAAGCAATTGAGCTCAGTTCGCCTCAAAAATACATTGCACAATTTTTAGATGCCGTATATGCCTCCCCCTATTTATTTATTTTCACTAGCAAGATTGAAAGTACAATACAACATGCACCACGCACATCACTAGTGCAATTCGGGTACTAGAGTAGAGTAGACAGTATGTCAAAAATAATAAAATATCTGGTTGGGGATTTTGTTGGTGGGAATTTTTAAAAAGCCTCTCTAGTAGAGAACAACCCAAAGGACTGGACTCAGTGGTTAGAGCTATTGATGAATTTGAGTTTTTAAAAAGAAAAAGAGTGGCCAACTGGGCGGACAATCAAACATGAGGTCTCCTCTCTCTTGGTTGTAAAATATAATGGTGCCCTCTTCCTCATACTTCCTTACAGCCACGGTGCACGGTAATCAGTTGTTCACCATCAACTGCTTCTAATAATAGTACTAAGTCTGGATGAAAAAAAAGTTAAATACTACACCACTTTGGGGTGTCCAAAGTGACCATCACTTTATTTACTAATTGAGCATGAGAAAGAAAGTAAAAGAAAGCCTTCTAATCTCAATAGCATGCTAGTTGGACATGCAATCTGCACAGCAGAGTTGTAGTACTAGTAGTAGTAAGGACCAATGTGTTTTCTGAGTCTTACAGTAGTATCACCACTAGGCAGTCCACAAAATATAAGGGGAGAGGGAAAGCTGACTGAAAAACCAGGATAAAGCAAGCTACAGACAGACGAACAGTACAGAGTCAGAGGCAGTTAGATTTGATGTAAAAAAACAGACACTAGAAATATAAATAACTAAGGGCCATATTATCAAGCACGGCGTTCAAATTATCCTAAAGCGGAGATAATGGGCTTGAGTTTTTTGCACTAAAGCGGCGATCATTTGAACACCGTTTCTTGATGATATGCCCCTAAGGTGGTAAGTAATGATAACAAGAATTTAGAAACAAATAGAACAAAGAAGATTTGGAAAAAATAGAATTAGGAAATGGAAATATTAGTTTGAAAAAAAGATGGTGCGGTAAAAGTTAGAAAAATATATATTAATATTACCAACAAGAGGACAAACTGGGGCCAGCAGAGCCATCAGCAGAGGAACGATCCTGGGAGGCACCTACAGCTCTCGCCTCGACATACCCCATCTTCTTCTTGCCCCTGGATTCTGATCATGTAAGACGTAATTAAAGAGACAAAAATTGATAGGTGTGATTGTTTTACAGGAAACTGCAATTGCAATAAATTGACCTACCTAATCACACCAAGTAGAATTAGACTAATATCGTGGTTGCGGACCATCCTATCTTTACTATTCCACAGTTCCATTCTAATTCCAGAATCCTAAGCCTAAGACTTTGGAATGAATTGTCCGAAAAATTATATTTGCTTCTTCCAAGTTCCGATCTCATTCACAATCATCAACCCCCTTTGACGGGCCAATTCACTATGTCTAGATTTTCTGAGTCCTCAAAAATGCATAGATGGATGCAGGCATATTGCATACACCAAATCGGTTGGCTGCTGAGTTGCTATATTATTCACTCACTAACAAACTACAAAAGGTTCGACTAAGGAGTCAGCAGCACTTGAGAGGAGTATGCATCACACAGACCTCTAAAAATTTGCCAACTAATACTAAGTAACTAACTAACTACCTACCACTATCTTTCTGACAGGACAAAGGATAGAAGTCTCTCTAGTTTGCATTACCTAACTTAAGTTCTTTAACCTCTCTTACATAATCAGCCCAAGCGAGTGCAAAGTTGCAAACAAGTAAGATTAGTAGCGCCGAGCACTTGTCTAGTAGAATAACAATCACATAATATAAGATTTTTAAATGTAACTTACCTGCATGTAAGCAGCAGCATTTTTTTTATTTTGGAAAAAACTAATATTTGAAGTAGCACAGAACAGAACACAAAATAGTAATATAATTAGCTACTCACCAAGACCCACAACCTCAACACCTAGCAGGTCCTGCTTCCGGTCCAGGATGTTGGATTTGGGTGCGCCGGGCTTCAGAGCAGTGATGCTCCTGGATCCCACACCCGGAACCAGGCCTGCCACCTACTGCCAGTGTTAAGGGAAGGTGGCGCTGCACAAAAAATCGAGTGCAGCCACCTCCACCTTTCCGGGCGCCACCTTCTGCAAGGAAGGCGGCTCTTCCTGATTCCCCGGCAACTGGGGGAAGCACTCTTTGTAGTCTATGCCTTGGTTCTGGAGGGCGGGGGGGGCAGAAAAGAAAATTTAAGTCAGGAGAAAAAGAAGCGAAGTAAAAAAAAAAGGAAGTATTAGAAAAAACAGTACAAAACACAGTAAAACACACAAAAAGTAGAAAAAAACACAAAATATACACTTGGGAAGAGAGAGGAGAAGATATTAAATAAATAAGATCAGAAAATAAGTTTTAGGGACAAAGGGTCCTCCATGTTAATCCCCTCAAACCCCAGTATGAGAGATCTGAAGTCAAGTCAAGTCAAAAAGCTTTATTTCGATAAGCGTTAATGCGCAAGTATATGAAGTGCAGTGCAATGGGCAAAGGGGGAAAGCTTGTTGACACCAAATTACAAAATATGGGAAGTTTAAAAAATATGCATTATAAGAAACAGTTTAAAATATATACGATAAAACGTTTTTGCAATAAAAACAAGTTAAAAAAGAGTTCATAATTTTGGATGTAGACATTTGGCCCTGATGCTCCAGGACCACCCAAGAAATTTGGCCACTCCACAAACAAGTACTGGACTAGTATCGGAGCGTAAAATTCTCAATGCAATCCGATAGTTCGACGTACCCAGCAATCGACATACAGGTCCCAGCCATCGACTTCTTGGTTTTGTGTAGGCTGGGCATTCAAACATAATATGTGCCGTATTTTCCATCAGCCCACTGCAACTCAAACAGGTGGGCGGAGTTTGATAGGGAGGGTTCCATTTATTCATGTACACGCGGGTTGGCAATATGTCAAGTCTAAATTGAATGTACAGTGGTCTATCTCTGGGCTTCTGTACAAAGTCTAGATACGGCTCGAAGCTAACAACAAGTTTATGCATAAAAAAAGCTTCGGTCAGGCTGCCTATATCAGTACTGCTGGATTCCTGGGCGTCTATCCATGTCCAATACGCTTTCTTCAGAAATGTTTTGCTCAAGGTGGCACCTTGGTCCCAGACTTCACTGAGGCCCAGTGACAAAAAGGACTACTTGACTGAGCGTAACCAGGGAATTTTATTAGACCCTGGGGCGTTTATTATTTCTCTTAGACCTTCTGTGTACTTCGCTATTTCGGGGGTGCGCCATAATCGAACCCAGAAAAGCAAAGGACGTAATCTTGCCATATCTTTTATCGTATGTCTACCCAGATCTCTAAAAAGGGGCTTGAGTGGCGTTCCCCTCGGGAGTGAAACCAGCTCTCTCATAAATTTGTTTTCAGACCTGGAGATGTCCTCGAGATTGTCGAAGCCCCAGAGTTCGGCTCCATACAATGCGGAAGCTACAGCTTTGGCCTGATAAATCGCCAGCGCAGGAGCGATTGGTCTACTATGTGAGGTGCGATGTTCTTTACTTATTGTTCCCGCTACCCGTTTGTGGCTTAACATTATTTTGTCTATATGGGGTCTCCAACTTAATCTATCAGAGATTCTTATACCGAGATATTCGAATGTTTTGACAATCTCGAGAGGAACACCATCAAGCCTAAAAACAACATTAGATAGGTTTCGTGAGTTAAAAGAGAGAAGCTTGGTTTTTATAGTGTTAATGCTCAGGCCTCTCTGGGTACAAAACAGATGAAACCTATCCAGGAGTTTTTGCAAGCCTACTGGGGTTTTGGAGATTAGCAAGGTGTCTTCGGCGAATAATAGAATAGGGACTCGATCACCCGCCAATGTCGGGGCGTCAGCAGGGACATCTTGTAAAAACTTCACCATCCCATTTACAAACAAGGAAAAAAGAGTGGGAGCCAGCACGCAGCCCTGCCGAACTCCCCTGTTTACAGGGATCTTTGCAGTCTTCTGGGCCTGGGTACCCCACCTCACCTGGGCATAGTTCCCTTCGTGTAACCGAACCAAGAGGTCAAGGACAGGGGAAGACCGACCCAGGTCCCTCAAGACCTGCCATAAGCGATCCCGAGGGACTAGGTCGAAGGCGGTCTTTAGATCTATGAACGCCAGATGGAGGCTACCCCTGCCAATCAAGACCACCTTCCAGTATAGAAGAAGGAGTCTAAAGACCTGATCGATAGTACTTATATTAGGTCTAAAACCTGCTTGGTAATGGGAGAGGATGTCATTCTCACTAACCCACAAAAGGATTCTTTCTAGGAGGACCCTGCCGATGACCTTCTGGCCAGTATCGATGAGACTGATAGGTCGGTAATTGGCTGGGTCCTCTCTAGAACCCTTCTTGAATATTGGGATCACCTCGGCTCCCTTCCAAGATTCAGGGATGGGGGACCCCTTGAGAAGGGCATTAAAAAAGATGGCAAAGTACTTTGCCCAGTGTTTGGGGTCCGATCTATATAAGTCGCCAGGGAGACCATCAGGTCCGGGAGCCTTTGCTGGGACTATCTTGTTGATAGCAATCTCAACCTCCGCCTCTGTGAACTGATCTTGTCCCTCGGAAATAGGAATAGTCATTGTGATAGGTACAATAATCCGGGGGCTTTGAATGTCCTCTCCCGAATAAAGGTTCTTAAAATGGTTGAACCATTCCTGGCTCGTGATATGGTTTGGAATGACATCGGGGTCACAACCTCTAGAGTGTTTACAGAAATTCCAAAAGGCATTTCCGTCTTTGGCCAGGCTCGCAGCCTTGAGAGCCAACCAACGGGATTCATCCCAGACTTGCTTGGCTCCAAGAACTGCCTTTCTATAATCTTTCCTGGCAATTCGGACTTGGTGGCAATCACGATTTTTGACAGCGAGTATGAGATTATTCTTTTTTGTCTACACTCGGTGTTATACCAAGAGACTGGGGCTTTAGGCCTGATGGGATTTTTATGTGAGGTAGGTACCCAAAAAAGGGACCCAATCATCTCGACTGTGTCTTTATAGATGTTCCCAGCCCTAAGATACCCATCTGTATCATCGCTTACTCCCTGGAGTTCCGTGGTTTTATTTAATAAAATCTCCTTAATAGCAGAAGATTTCTGCTCATCAGAGGAGATTTTGGCCCATTTGAAGTGTCGTTTGAAGTTTGATGGGATAACTTCCTTAGTGGACATAGTGGTTCTTGTGTCAGGGTTCAATGGGTCGGAGCACCAAGGGCTCTTCATGGTCAGATTCAAAGGGTTATGGTCGCTGTCGACGGTGGGGATTATGGCCAAGTCCACTACATATGGCTACAATCTGCGGTCGATCAGAATATAATCAATACGAGAAGGGCTGGAGACTCTATTGAAGGTAATGGCGCCATGGATGTCAGATGGTAGGCGACCGTTAGCAGCTCTCAAGCCATGTTCAAGGGTTAATGCGTTCAGTTGAATTGCCATTTGGGTCCATTTCTTTATTGGGGATAGTGAAAGAGGAGGTATGCCCCATTGTGCATCCTCAAACTTTGTTTCCAGCAAATCTTCGGAAGCCAAGGGTTCATAAGTGCAATTCAGATCGCCTGCCACCAGGATGAGTGAGTCCGGTGGGCAGGAAGAATGAGTATCTCCCAGGGTTGTAATGGTCTGTGACTTGCGGCCACCCTGGGTGCCACGAATATAGACATTGAATAGCTCGATGGTATGTCCACCCCTTGGCCCTCTCAAGGACAATTGAATTACATCTGGTGATATAACAGAAAGCTTGGGAGCCCTGCAGATGGTAGCAATGTTCACCCATATTATAAGTCCTCCAGAAGGACGCCCTCGCCCAGTAGATATAGCTGGAGCACAAAAGCAGGTATAACCAGATTTGTGCAAAGGAACGAAGCTCCAGGTTTCTTGGAAAATACATATATCAAAAAGATCAATGTATTGGTTCCAATCAGGGAGAGAAAGTTTATTTCTAAGTCCAGCTATATTCCATGAGACTATTTTAAGTTTATTATCCGGTGGATGAGGAGGCAGGGTGGGCAGATGGGGTGATAAAAACTCTATCTCTAGGTCCCCAGGGTTATGGGCAACAATATTGGCAGGTTCACAGTAGGTCAATTCTGCAGAGACACTAAAAGAGCCACAGCTAGGTAGAGACAATTTTTTGGGCAAGTTGGTAACGGGCGTTAGTCAATCAATGTTACCACAGAGCATCACATATCATCGCCCCGGAGCTTCGACGGATCATCAACAGCTCCTTTGAGATTGCCTCCTTCCCCAACAACTGGAAACATGCCAAGGTCAACCCCGTACTGAAAAACCCTCTGCAGACCCCACCAGCCTCAAGAACTTCAGACCAATCTCCTCACTCCCGTAACTGGCGAAATCCATTGAAAAAGCCGTCAGCAGTCAGTTCGCCTCCTTCATTGAAGAAAACAATATCCTCAAGTCCTCACAATCAGGTTTCAGGAAGAATCAAGGCACCGAAACCGTGCTTCTAGCCGTGACAGATGACATCTGCTCCCTCTTCGACAAAGGAGAGACTGTGGCCCTCATCCTCCTGGACCTCTCCACAGCCTTCGACACAGTCTCACGCCACACCCTAGGCCGCAGACTCCATGATGCAGGAATCCAGAACAATTGCCTCAACTGGATCCACTCATTCCTCTCCGGCAGAATGCAGTGAGTAAGACTCCCTCCCTTCCTCTCGGATCCCACACCAACCATCTGCGGAATCCCCCAAGGATCCTTCATCAGCCTGACCTTGTTCAATGTCTACATGGCCCAGCTCACATCCATCGTCAGATCGCATGGACTCAACATTGTATCATACGCAGACGGCACCCAACTCATCCTCTCCCTAGCCAATGAACCTAACATCTCTAAACACAACTTCCAAGAAGGAATGGAGGCTGTCGCCAGATGGATGAAAATCAGCTGCCTACAACTAAACATGGACAAAACCAATATTCATCTTAGGCTCCCACACCGATGCCTGGAACAACACCTGGTGGCCCCCCACCCTCGGGAACCCTCCCGCCCCCACCAACCACGCATGCAACCTCAGAATCATCCTGAACTCTGAACTCAATATAGACTGCCAAATCAATGCTGTCACCTCCTCCTGTTTCCATGCCCTACGTCTGTCAAGTAACACACACCTGATGAACTAGCGCTTCCACAGGAGCAGATTACTTTTCCTCCAATCCCCCACTCCACTGGGAGCGGAGGTTGAGATCCACCACCAGCAAAGAGGGAGAAAGGGGAATGGGACAGAAAGAGAGACTCCACTGCTGTGCGTCTTCCTCACTGGAAATCTAGCTACTCTTCTAGGCATCTTTACTTCCGCAGTGTTTATCTTCTCTCTTATATTAGTTTTATCTATGCTGATAGACAGATGAAATAGATAGTTATCACTTGACTTTCTCTTCCTTGTCAGTTGGCAGTGATAGGAGTCAATTGGTAAGCATAACATATATATATATATTGTTACATACATTAGGTGAGTATCTGTGAGATGAACTACTGCCTTTGCTTGACTGATACTGCTGTCGTTCAATGAAAGTCTTTCTATCTCAATAAAGATTTACAGTTTCTTTTGTTAGGTATAAAGGCTGCTTGTTTGTAAAAGAGTCCAGAAAATTAGTACATTTCTATAATTGGCTCCTCTTAAATTTACGTGCGGCTGAACATCCTGCTGCTTCACAAAAGAGGTATTATTGGCATGGTACTGTTAATTTCGCAGGAAGAATATGACCGCTCATAACTTCTTTCACTGGAGGCACTGCAAGCTGAATTACTGCTATTTACAATTAAATTCTGAAGGCTTGCAGCGCATTAAAAATGTAGCAGGGGCATTGCACAGGCCAAAGGCCATAACCTGATACTCGAATAGGCTAAATTGAGTGCGAGATGCAGTCTTCCATTCTTCCCCTTCGGCCATCCTTACTAGATGATAAACCCCTATTAAATCCAATTTGGGATACTCTTGAGCCTCCTTAACTTGATCCATTAGTTCAGAAATCAGCGGCAAGGGGTAATGATTTTTCTTGGTAACAGCATTCAGGGAGCGATAGTCTATGCCAGACCGCAGCTTCCCATCCTTCTTTGGGATGAAGAAGAGCAGAGAGGAAACTGAGGACTGCGATGGTCGAATTAACCCATTATCCAAGTAATGATCTAAATAATCTTTTAGATGGCTGTTCTCAGCTTCGGAAAGGACATACATCCGGCTGCAAGGCAAAGAAGTTCTAGCTCAATCTTACAATCATACTCTCTATGAGGAGGTAACTTCTTGGCTTCTTGTTCTTCGAACACAGCTTTCAAGACTTGATATTCCAACAAAGAAGGTTGAGTAGGTTGGCTATCAGCTGTCTTAGAATGAAACCAATGTTCTTTGCAATAGTCTGAATTTAATTCAACTGTTCTTCTGGTCCAGTCTATCCTCGGGTTATGTTCGATCAACCACAGAAGCCCCAAAATCAACTGAAACTGTGGAGCATCGATGAGGCCGAATCTCAAATAACTTTGATGAAGACCTGGAACAATCACCACTAAGTCTTCAGTTTCGTAAGTGATGGGTCTCGAAGACACATTTATTCCGTCGACGGCTCTCACAGGTTCGGGTTTAGCCTTCTTTAAAAATTGAATACCCAAAGACTGAGCGAACTTAATATCGCAAAAATTCTCTGTCGCCCCAGAATCAATCATTACAGAAATCTCTTCCTTTTCGGTGGATCCAAATTTAATTGAACTAGGAATGATCAAATGAGGGGCTGCAGATTGTAAAGTGATTGCTACCAACTGAGAATCTGGAGTTGTCTTGGTAGACGCTCCCACCAGAGCAACTCCTCTTACTGGTGGGGCTGGTCTTTTACCCACGCACTGGGTTTTGGCTTCTTCGGACCTTCCTTAACAAAATACCCAGGATTGCTGCAGTACATAAACAGCTTACCACTCCTGCGCTTCTCTCTCCTCCTTGGTAAGAGGTCCCCACACGGAACCAATTTGCATGGGCTCCTCTCCTGCCACTGTCTCACTGGGCTTAGCTGGTTCAGGTTTTATCCTGTCAAATCATGGTGAAAAATGTCTAACTTCTTTACGAGGTTCCTTCTTTCTTTCATTTTGTCGTTGGTCCATTTGAAGGACTAAATCAATTAACTCAGAAACTTCAGCAGGTCTTTTGGGGATCTGAGCTAAACCATCCTTACGTTCATCTTTGTGGCCCCGATAGAATATGGCAGCTCTCTTTGCTTTGGGCCATTGAGTTTCCAAAATTAACATATTAAATTGTGCAAGTTAAGCTACCAGTTCTCGATTGCCTTGTCGAAGAGTCAAAAGCTCATTATCGGTGGTCTGTAAGATGGTTCTTCGATCAAAAATCTGAACGAACTCTGCCTTGAAAGCTTCAAAATTGTAACGGATCGGTTTGCTGCTATTTACCAGTGACATGGACCAGGCCACAGCATCCCCACTCAGAATTGTCGATAGAAAGGCTACCTTAGACTAGTACTCTTTAAAGATAATGGGCCTACATAAGAAGTGTACGGAACATTGGGTAAGAAAAGCTTGGGCTTTAAGTGGGTCACTATTAAACCTCTCCGGGCCAGCTAACAGGATAGTAGGGGAAATGACGTGAATGGCTTTTGTGGTTAACTCAGCTGCAGAGGGAGGGGGGAAAAGGCTGGCGGTTTGTGCTCTATGGATGAAGGATTGGCCCCAGCAACAAATTCGTCAAACCTCTGCCTAAAAAAACTAGTTTCCTGGCTGGACTTCCTAACCTCCTCTCTAAGATTCTTATCTTCCATGGTCTCACAAAGCTGTTTTTCTATTCCCTCTAAAACCGCAACTAAATTCTTGACATCAAGTCCCTCCGCCATATTGCCCAAGTAGAAGTTGGAGTATGGCACTTCAATCTGCCAAGTACCATGCACCTGATGAACTAGGGCTTCCACAGGAGCAGATTACTATTCCTCCAATCCCCCACTCCACTGGGAGCGGAGGTTGAGATCCACCGCCAGCAAAGAGGGGGAAAGGGGAATGGGACAGAAAGAGAGACTCCACTGCTGTTCCTCTTCCTCACTGGAATTCTAGCTACTCTGCTGGGCAGCTTTACTTCCACAGTGTTTAGCTTCTCTCTTATATTAGTTTTATCTATGCTGATAGACAGATGAAATAGATAGTTCTCACTTGACTTTCTCTTCCTTGACAGTGGGCAGTGATAGGAGTCAGTTGGTAAGCATAACATATATATAGATATATTGCTACATACATTAGGTGAGTATCTGTGAGATGAACTACTGCCTTTGCTTCACTGATACTGCTGTTGTTCAATGAAAGTCTTTCTATCTCAAGAAAGATTTACAATTTGTTTTGTTAGGTAGAAAGGCTGCTTGTTTGTAAAAGAGTCCAGAAAATTAGTACCTTTCTATAATTGGCTCCTCTTAAATTTATGTGCGGCTGAACACTCTGCTGCTTCAAAAAAGAGTTAGTATTGGCATGCTACTGTTCAATTCGCAGGAAGAAAATGACCGCTTAGAAATTCTTTCACTGGAGGCACTGCAAGCTGAATTACTGCTATTTACAATTAAATTCTGAAGGCTTGCAGCGCATTAAAAATGTAGCAGGGGCATTGCACAGGCCAAAGGCCATAACCTGATACTCGAATAGGCTAAATTGAGTGCGAGATGCAGTCTTCCATTCTTCCCCTTCGGCCATCCTTACTAGATGATAAGCCCCTATTAAATCCAATTTGGAATACACTCGAGCCTCCTTAACTTGATCCAGTAGTTCAGAAATCAACGGCAAGGGGTAACGATTTTTCTTGGTAACAGCATTCAGGGAGCGATAGTCTATGCCAGACCGCAGCTTCCCATCCTTCTTTGGGATGAAGAAGAGCGGAAAGGAAACTGGGGACTACGATGGTCGAATGAACCCATTATCCAAGTATTGATCTAAATAATCTTTTAGATGACTGTTCTCAGCTTCGGAAAGGACATACATCCGGCTGCAAGGTAAAGAAGTTCTAGCTCAATCTTACAATCATACTCTATATGAGGAGGTAACTTCTTGGCTTCTTGTTCTTCGAACACAGCTTTCAGGACTTGATATTCCAACAAAGAAGGTTGAGTGGGTTGGCTATCAGCTGTCTTAGAATGAAACCAATGTTCTTTGCAGTAGTCTGAATTTAATTCAACTGTTCTTCTGGCCCAGTCTATCCTCGGGTTATGTTCAATCAACCACAGAAGCCACAAAATTAACTGAACCTGTGGAGCATCGATGAGGCTGAATCTCAAATAGCTTTGATGAAGACCTGGGACAATCACCACTAACTCTTCAGTCTCGTAAGAGATGGGTCCCGAAGACACATTTATTCCGTCGACGGCTCTCACAGGTTCGGGTTTAGCCTTCTTTAAAAATGTAATACCCAAAGACTGAGCAAACTTAATATCGCAAAAATTCTCTGTCGCCCCAGAATCAATCATTACTGGAATTGCTTCCTTTTCGGAGGATCCAAATTTAATTGAACTGGGAATGATCAAATGAGGGGCTGCAGATTGTAAAGTGTTTGCTACCAACTGAGAATCTGGAGTTGTCTTGGTAGACGCTCCCACCAGAGCAACTCCTCTTACTGGTGGGGCTGGTTTTTTACCCACGCACTGGGTTTTGGCTTCTTCGGATATTCCTTAACAAAATACCCAGGATTGCCGCTGTACATAAACAGCTTACCACTCCTGCGCTTCTCTCTCCTCCTTGGTAAGAGGTCCCCACACTGAACCAATTTGCATGGGCTCCTCTCCTGCCACTGTCTCACTGGGCTTAGCTGGTTCAGGTGTTATCCTGTCAAATCTTGGTGAAAAATGTCTAACTTCTTTACGAGGTTCATTCTTTCTTTCATTTTGTCGTCGGTCCATTTGAAGGACTAAATCAATTAACTCAGAAACTTCAGCAGGTCTTTTGGGGATCTGAGCTAAACCATCCTTAAGTTCATCTTTGAGGCCCTGATAGAATATGGCAGCTCTCTTTGCTTCGGGCCATTGAGTTTCCAAAATGAATGTATTAAATTGTGCGAGTTAAGCTACCAGTTCTCGATTGCCTTGTCGAAGAGTCAAAAGCTCATTATCGGTGGTCTGCAAGATGGTTCTTCGATCAAAAATCTGAACGAACTCTGCCTTGAAATCTTCAAAATTGTAACGGATCGGTTTGTTGCTATTTACCAGTGACATGGACCAGGCCACAGCATCCCCACTCAGAATTGACAATAGAAAGGCTACCTTAGACTAGTACTCTTTAAAGATAATGGGCCTACATAAGAATTGTACGGAACATTGGGTAAGAAAAGCTTGGGCTTTAAGTGGGTCACTATTAAACCTCTCCCGGCCAGCTAACAGGATAGTAGGGGAAATGGCGTGAATGGCTTTTGTGGTTAACTCAGCTGCAAAGGGAGGGGGAAAAGGCTGGCGGTTTGTGCTCTATGGATGAAGGATTGGCCCCAGCAACAAATTCGTCAAACCTCTGCCTAAAAAAACTAATTTCCTGGCTGGACTTCCTAACCTCCTCTCTAAGATTCTTATCTTCCATGGTCTCACAAAGCTGTTTTTCTATTCCCTCTAAAACCGCAGCTAAAGTCCCTCCACCATCTTGCCCAAGTAGAAGTTGGAGTATGGCACTTCAATCTGCCGAGTACCATGCACCTGATGAACTAGGGCTTCCACAGGGGCAGATTACTATTCCTCCAATCCCCCACTCCACTGGGAGCGGAGGTTGAGATCCACCGCCAGCAAAGAGGGGGAAAGGGGAATGGGACAGAAAGAGAGACTCCACTGCTGTTCCTCTTCCTCACTGGAATTCTAGCTACTCTGCTGGGCAGCTTTACTTCCGCAGTGTTTAGCTTCTCTCTTATATTAGTTTTATCTATGTTGATAGACAGATGAAATAGATAGTTCTCACTTGACTTTCTCTTCCTTGTCAGTTGGGAGTGATACGAGTCAGTTGGTAAGCATAACATATATATAGATATATTGCTACATACATTAAGTGAGTATCTGTGAGATGAACTACTGCCTTTGCTTGACTGATACTGCTGTCGTTCAATGAAAGTCTTTCTATCTCAAGAAAGATTTACAATTTCTTTTGTTAGGTAGAAAGGCTGCTTGTTTGTAAAAGAGTCCAGAAAATTAGTACCTTTCTATAATTGGCTCCTCTTAAATTTATGTGCAGCTGAACACTCTGCTGCTTCAAAAAAGAGTTAGTATTGGCATGCTACTGTTCAATTCGCAGGAAGAAAATGACCGCTCAGAACTTCTTTCACTGGAGGCACTGCAAGCTGAATTAGTGCTATTTACAATTAAATTCTGAAGGCTTGCAGCGCATTAAAAATGTAGCTGGGGCATTGCACAGGCCAAAGGCCATAACCTGATACTCGAATAGGCTAAATTGAGTGCGAGATGCAGTCTTCCATTCTTCCCCTTCGGCCATCCTTACTAGATGATAAGCCCCTATTAAATCCAATTTGGAATACACTCGAGCCTCCTTAACTTGATCCAGTAGTTCAGAAATCAACGGCAAGGGGTAATGATTTTTCTTGGTAACAGCATTCAGGGAGCGATAGTCTATGCCAGACCGCAGCTTCCCATCCTTCCTAGGGATGAAGAAGAGCGGAGAGGAAACTGGGGACTGCGATGGTCGAATGAACCCATTATCCAAGTATTGATCTAAATAATCTTTTAAATGACTGTTCTCAGCTTCGGAAAGGACATACATCCGGCTGCAAGGTAAAGAATTTCTAGCTCAATCTCACAATCATACTCTCTATGAGGAGGTAACATCTTGGCTTCTTGTTCTTCGAACACAGCTTTCAAGACTTGATATTCCGACAAAGAAGGTTGAGTAGGTTGGCTATCAGCTGTCTTAGAATGAAAACAATGTTCTTTGCAGTAGTCTGAATTTAATTCAACTGTTCTTCAGGCCCAGTCTATCCTCGGGTTATGTTCGATCAACCACAGAAGCCGCAAAATCAACTGAAACTGTGGAGCATCGATGAGGCTGAATCTCAAATAGCTTTGATGAAGACCTGGAACAATCACCACTAACTCTTCAGTTTCGTAAGTGATGAGTTCCGAAGACACATTTATTCCGTCGACGGCTCTCACAGGTTCGGGTTTAGCCATCTTTAAAAATTGTAAATACCCAAAGACTGAGCGAACTTAATATCGCAAAAATTCTCTGTCGCCCCAGAATCAATCATTACAGAAATCTCTTCCTTTTCGGTGGATCCAAATTTAATTGAACTAGGAATGATCAAATGAGGGGCTGCAGATTGTAAAGTGTTTGCTACCAACGGAGAAGCTGGAGTTGTCTTGGTAGACGCTCCCACCAGAGCAACTCCTCTTACTGGTGGGGCTGGTCTTTTACCCCCGCACTTGGTTTTGGCTTCTTCGGACCTTCCTTAACAAAATACCCAGGATTGCCGCAGTACATGAACAGCTTACCACTCCTGCGCTTCTCTCTCCTCCTTGGTAAGAGGTCCCCACACGGAACCAATTTGCATGGGCTCCTCTCCTGCCACTGTCTCACTGGGCTTAGCTGGTTCAGGTTTTATCCTGTCAAATCATGGTGAAAAATGTCTAACTTCTTTACGAGGTTCCTTCTTTCTTTCATTTTGTCGTTGGTCCATTTGAAGGACTAAATCAATTAACTCAGAAACTTCAGCAGGTCTTTTGGGGATCTGAGCTAAACCATCCTTACGTTCATCTTTGTGGCCCCGATAGAATATGGCAGCTCTCTTTGCTTTGGGCCATTGAGTTTCCAAAATTAACATATTAAATTGTGCAAGTTAAGCTACCAGTTCTCGATTGCCTTGTCGAAGAGTCAAAAGCTCATTATCGGTGGTCTGTAAGATGGTTCTTCGATCAAAAATCTGAACGAACTCTGCCTTGAAAGCTTCAAAATTGTAACGGATCGGTTTGCTGCTATTTACCAGTGACATGGACCAGGCCACAGCATCCCCACTCAGAATTGTCGATAGAAAGGCTACCTTAGACTAGTACTCTTTAAAGATAATGGGCCTACATAAGAAGTGTACGGAACATTGGGTAAGAAAAGCTTGGGCTTTAAGTGGGTCACTATTAAACCTCTCCGGGCCAGCTAACAGGATAGTAGGGGAAATGGCGTGAATGGCTTTTGTGGTTAACTCAGCTGCAGAGGGAGGGGGGAAAAGGCTGGCGGTTTGTGCTCTATGGATGAAGGATTGGCCCCAGCAACAAATTCGTCAAACCTCTGCCTAAAAAAACTAGTTTCCTGGCTGGACTTCCTAACCTCCTCTCTAAGATTCTTATCTTCCATGGTCTCACAAAGCTGTTTTTCTATTCCCTCTAAAACCGCAACTAAATTCTTGACATCAAGTCCCTCCGCCATATTGCCCAAGTAGAAGTTGGAGTATGGCACTTCAATCTGCCAAGTACCATGCACCTGATGAACTAGGGCTTCCACAGGAGCAGATTACTATTCCTCCAATCCCCCACTCCACTGGGAGCGGAGGTTGAGATCCACCGCCAGCAAAGAGGGGGAAAGGGGAATGGGACAGAAAGAGAGACTCCACTGCTGTTCCTCTTCCTCACTGGAATTCTAGCTACTCTGCTGGGCAGCTTTACTTCCACAGTGTTTAGCTTCTCTCTTATATTAGTTTTATCTATGCTGATAGACAGATGAAATAGATAGTTCTCACTTGACTTTCTCTTCCTTGACAGTGGGCAGTGATAGGAGTCAGTTGGTAAGCATAACATATATATAGATATATTGCTACATACATTAGGTGAGTATCTGTGAGATGAACTACTGCCTTTGCTTCACTGATACTGCTGTTGTTCAATGAAAGTCTTTCTATCTCAAGAAAGATTTACAATTTCTTTTGTTAGGTAGAAAGGCTGCTTGTTTGTAAAAGAGTCCAGAAAATTAGTACCTTTCTATAATTGGCTCCTCTTAAATTTATGTGTGGCTGAACACTCTGCTGCTTCAAAAAAGAGTTAGTATTGGCATGCTACTGTTCAATTCGCAGGAAGAAAATGACCGCTTAGAAATTCTTTCACTGGAGGCACTGCAAGCTGAATTACTGCTATTTACAATTAAATTCTGAAGGCTTGCAGCGCATTAAAAATGTAGCAGGGGCATTGCACAGGCCAAAGGCCATAACCTGATACTCGAATAGGCTAAATTGAGTGCGAGATGCAGTCTTCCATTCTTCCCCTTCGGCCATCCTTACTAGATGATAAGCCCCTATTAAATCCAATTTGGAATACACTCGAGCCTCCTTAACTTGATCCAGTAGTTCAGAAATCAACGGCAAGGGGTAACGATTTTTCTTGGTAACAGCATTCAGGGAGCGATAGTCTATGCCAGACCGCAGCTTCCCATCCTTCTTTGGGATGAAGAAGAGCGGAAAGGAAACTGGGGACTACGATGGTCGAATGAACCCATTATCCAAGTATTGATCTAAATAATCTTTTAGATGACTGTTCTCAGCTTCGGAAAGGACATACATCCGGCTGCAAGGTAAAGAAGTTCTAGCTCAATCTTACAATCATACTCTATATGAGGAGGTAACTTCTTGGCTTCTTGTTCTTCGAACACAGCTTTCAGGACTTGATATTCCAACAAAGAAGGTTGAGTGGGTTGGCTATCAGCTGTCTTAGAATGAAACCAATGTTCTTTGCAGTAGTCTGAATTTAATTCAACTGTTCTTCTGGCCCAGTCTATCCTCGGGTTATGTTCGATCAACCACAGAAGCCACAAAATTAACTGAACCTGTGGAGCATCGATGAGGCTGAATCTCAAATAGCTTTGATGAAGACCTGGGACAATCACCACTAACTCTTCAGTCTCGTAAGAGATGGGTCCCGAAGACACATTTATTCCGTCGACGGCTCTCACAGGTTCGGGTTTAGCCTTCTTTAAAAATGTAATACCCAAAGACTGAGCAAACTTAATATCGCAAAAATTCTCTGTCGCCCCAGAATCAATCATTACTGAAATTGCTTCCTTTTCGGTGGATCCAAATTTAATTGAACTGGGAATGATCAAATGAGGGGCTGCAGATTGTAAAGTGTTTGCTACCAACTGAGAATCTGGAGTTGTCTTGGTAGACGCTCCCACCAGAGCAACTCCTCTTACTGGTGGGGCTGGTTTTTTACCCACGCACTGGGTTTTGGCTTCTTCGGATATTCCTTAACAAAATACCCAGGATTGCCGCTGTACATAAACAGCTTACCACTCCTGCGCTTCTCTCTCCTCCTTGGTAAGAGGTCCCCACACTGAACCAATTTGCATGGGCTCCTCTCCTGCCACTGTCTCACTGGGCTTAGCTGGTTCAGGTTTTATCCTGTCAAATCTTGGTGAAAAATGTCTAACTTCTTTACGAGGTTCATTCTTTCTTTCATTTTGTCGTCGGTCCATTTGAAGGACTAAATCAATTAACTCAGAAACTTCAGCAGGTCTTTTGGGGATCTGAGCTAAACCATCCTTAAGTTCATCTTTGAGGCCCTGATAGAATATGGCAGCTCTCTTTGCTTCGGGCCATTGAGTTTCCAAAATGAATGTATTAAATTGTGCGAGTTAAGCTACCAGTTCTCGATTGCCTTGTCGAAGAGTCAAAAGCTCATTATCGGTGGTCTGCAAGATGGTTCTTCGATCAAAAATCTGAACGAACTCTGCCTTGAAATCTTCAAAATTGTAACGGATCGGTTTGTTGCTATTTACCAGTGACATGGACCAGGCCACAGCATCCCCACTCAGAATTGACAATAGAAAGGCTACCTTAGACTAGTACTCTTTAAAGATAATGGGCCTACATAAGAATTGTACGGAACATTGGGTAAGAAAAGCTTGGGCTTTAAGTGGGTCACTATTAAACCTCTCCCGGCCAGCTAACAGGATAGTAGGGGAAATGGCGTGAATGGCTTTTGTGGTTAACTCAGCTGCAAAGGGAGGGGGAAAAGGCTGGCGGTTTGTGCTCTATGGATGAAGGATTGGCCCCAGCAACAAATTCGTCAAACCTCTGCCTAAAAAAACTAATTTCCTGGCTGGACTTCCTAACCTCCTCTCTAAGATTCTTATCTTCCATGGTCTCACAAAGCTGTTTTTCTATTCCCTCTAAAACCGCAGCTAAAGTCCCTCCACCATCTTGCCCAAGTAGAAGTTGGAGTATGGCACTTCAATCTGCCGAGTACCATGCACCTGATGAACTAGGGCTTCCACAGGGGCAGATTACTATTCCTCCAATCCCCCACTCCACTGGGAGCGGAGGTTGAGATCCACCGCCAGCAAAGAGGGGGAAAAGGGAATGGGACAGAAAGAGAGACTCCACTGCTGTTCCTCTTCCTCACTGGAATTCTAGCTACTCTGCTGGGCAGCTTTACTTCCGCAGTGTTTAGCTTCTCTCTTATATTAGTTTTATCTATGTTGATAGACAGATGAAATAGATAGTTCTCACTTGACTTTCTCTTCCTTGCCAGTTGGGAGTGATACGAGTCAGTTGGTAAGCATAACATATATATAGATATATTGCTACATACATTAAGTGAGTATCTGTGAGATGAACTACTGCCTTTGCTTGACTGATACTGCTGTCGTTCAATGAAAGTCTTTCTATCTCAAGAAAGATTTACAATTTCTTTTGTTAGGTAGAAAGGCTGCTTGTTTGTAAAAGAGTCCAGAAAATTAGTACCTTTCTATAATTGGCTCCTCTTAAATTTATGTGCAGCTGAACACTCTGCTGCTTCAAAAAAGAGTTAGTATTGGCATGCTACTGTTCAATTCGCAGGAAGAAAATGACCGCTCAGAACTTCTTTCACTGGAGGCACTGCAAGCTGAATTAGTGCTATTTACAATTAAATTCTGAAGGCTTGCAGCGCATTAAAAATGTAGCTGGGGCATTGCACAGGCCAAAGGCCATAACCTGATACTCGAATAGGCTAAATTGAGTGCGAGATGCAGTCTTCCATTCTTCCCCTTCGGCCATCCTTACTAGATGATAAGCCCCTATTAAATCCAATTTGGAATACACTCGAGCCTCCTTAACTTGATCCAGTAGTTCAGAAATCAACGGCAAGGGGTAATGATTTTTCTTGGTAACAGCATTCAGGGAGCGATAGTCTATGCCAGACCGCAGCTTCCCATCCTTCCTAGGGATGAAGAAGAGCGGAGAGGAAACTGGGGACTGCGATGGTCGAATGAACCCATTATCCAAGTATTGATCTAAATAATCTTTTAAATGACTGTTCTCAGCTTCGGAAAGGACATACATCCGGCTGCAAGGTAAAGAAGTTCTAGCTCAATCTTACAATCATACTCTATATGAGGAGGTAACTTCTTGGCTTCTTGTTCTTCGAACACAGCTTTCAAGACTTGATATTCCAACAAAGAAGGTTGAGTAGGTTGGCTTTCAGCTGTCTTAGAATGAAACCAATGTTCTTTGCAGTAGTCTAAATTTAATTCAACTGTTCTTCTGGCCCAGTCTATCCTCGGGTTATGTTCGATCAACCACAGAAGCCCCAAAATCAACTGAAACTGTGGAGCATCGATGAGGCTGAATCTCAAATAGCTTTGATGAAGACCTGGGACAATCACCACCAACTCTTCAGTTTCGTAAGAGATGGGTCCCGAAGACACATTTATTCAGTCGACGGCTCTCACAGGTTCGGGTTTAGCCTTCTTTAAAAATGTAATACCCAAAGACTGAGCGAACTTAATATCGCAAAAATTCTCTGTCGCCCCAGAATCAATCATTACTGAAATCGCTTCCTTTTCGGTGGATCCAAATGTAATTGAGCTGGGAATGATCAAATGAGGGGCTGCAGATTGTAAAGTGTTTGCTACCAACTGAGAATCTGGAGTTGTCTTGGTAGACGCTCCCACCAGAGCAACTCCTCTTACTGGTGGGTCTGGTCTTTTACCCACGCACTGGGTTTTGGCTTCTTCGGATATTCCTTAACAAAATATCCAGGATTGCCGCAGTACATAAACAGCTTACCACTCCTGCGCTTCTCTCTCCTCTTTGGTAAGAGGTCCCCACACAGAACCAATTTGCATGGGCTCCTCTCCTGCCACTGTCTCACTGGGCTTAGCTGGTTCAGGTTTTATCCTGTCAAATCATGGTGAAAAATGTCTAACTTCTTTACGAGGTTCATTCTTTCTTTCATTTTGTCGTTGGTCCATTTGAAGGACTAAATCAATTAACTCAGAAACTTCAGCAGGTCTTTTGGGGATCTGAGCTAAACCATCCTTAAGTTCATCTTTGAGGCCCCGATAGAATATGGCAGCTCTCTTTGCTTCGGGTCATTGAGTTTCCAAAATTAACGTATTAAATTGTGCGAGTTAAGCTACCAGTTCTCGATTGCCTTGTCGAAGAGTCAAAAGCTCATTATCGGTGGTCTGCAAGATGGTTCTTCGATCAAAAATCCGAACGAACTCTGCCTTGAAATCTTCAAAATTTTAACGGATCGGTTTGTTGCTACTTACCAGTGACATGGACCAGGCCACAGCATCCCCACTCAGAATTGACAATAGAAAGGCAACCTTAGACTAGTCCTCTTTAAAGATAATGGGCCTACATAAGAAGTGTACGGAACATTGGGTAAGAAAAGCTTGGGCTTTAAGTGGGTCACTATTAAACCTCTCCGGGCCAGCTAACAGGATAGTAGGGGAAATGGCATGAATGGCTTTTGTGGTTAACTCAGCTCCAGAGGGATGGGGGAAAATGCTGGCGGTTTGTGCTCTATGGATGTAGGATTGGCCCCAGCAACAAATTCGTCAAACCTCTGCCTAAAAAAACTAGTTTCCTGGCTGGACTTCCTAACCTCCTCTCTAAGATTCTTATCTTCCATGGTCTAACTAAGCTGTTTTTCTATTTCCTCTAAAACCGCAGCTAAAGTCTTGACATCAAGCCCCTCCACCATCTTGCCCAAGTAGAAGTTGGAGTAAGGCACTTCAATCTTCCAAGTACCATGCACCTGATGAACTAGGGCTTCCACAGGAGCAGATTACTTTTCCTCCAATCCCCCACTCCACTGGGAGCGGAGGTTGAGATCCACCACCAGCAAAGAGGGGGAAAGGGGAATGGGACAGAAAGAGAGACTCCACTGCTGTACCTCTTCCTCACTGGAATTCTAGCTACTCTGCTGGGCACCTTTACTTCTACGGTGTGACGTGAAAGACGTAGCCGAGTGGATGATGAACAGCCGCCTGAACTCAGATAAGACGGAAGTCTTCATCCTCCGCCTGGGACGACTCCTGGTGGCCTCCTGCCCTTGGCAGCGCACCCAAACCAACAGACCACGCACGCAACCTGGGCTTCATCCTGGACTCCTCCCTCTCCATGACCAGACAAGTCAACGCAGTCTCCGCATCATGCTTCAACATCCTACGCATGCTACGTAAGATCTTCCGGTGGATCCCCACCGAAACCAGGAAGACGGTCACCCAGGCCCTCGTCACCAGCCGACTAGACTACGGCAACTCCCTCTACGCCGGAACCACAGCCAAACTCCAGAAACGACTCCAGCGCATCCAGAACGCCTCAGCACGCCTCATCCTGGACATTCCCCGACACAGCCACATCTCTGTACACCTGAGAAACCTGCACTGGCTCCCCGTTAGCAAGAGAATCACGTTCCGACTCCTCACCCACGCACACAAAGCTCTCCACAACCAAGGCCCAAGATACCTCAACGACTGCTTGACCTTCTACACTCCCACCCGCCAGCTTCGATCGACCAGCCACGCCCTCGCCGCCGTCCCCCGCATCCGAAGAGCCACAACGGGAGGAAGATCCTTCTCCTACCTGGCTGCCAAGACGTGGAACTCCCTCCCCATCCACCTCCTCCAAGACCACCTCTCCTTCAGGAAGCAACTCAAGACCTGGCTGTTCGAGCAGTAGCGGACCCCCCTCCCCCAAGCACCTTGAGACCCTCCGGGTGAGTAGCGCGCTATACAAATGCTTTGATTGATTGATTGATTGATTGGTGTTTTTATCTTCTCTCTTAAATTAGTTATATCAATGGTAATAGATAGATGAAATAGATAGTTCTCACTTGACTTTCTCTTCCTTGTCAGTTGGCAGTGATAGGAGTCAGTTGGTAAGCATAATATATATTATATATATATATATATATATATATATATATATATATATATATATATATATATATATATATATTGCTACATACATTAGGTGAGTATCTGTGAGATGAACTACTGCCTTTGCTTGACTGATTCTGCTCTTGATCAATGAAAGTCTTTTTATCTCAATAAAGATTTACAGTTTCTTTTGTTAGGTAGAAAGGCTGCTTGCTAGTTCAGGAGTCCAGCAAATTAGTACCTTTCTATAATTTTCTCCTCTTAAATTTACGCGCGGCTGAACACTCTGCTGCTCCACAAAAGAGTTAGTATTGGCATGCTCCTGGTAAATTCACAGGAAGAAAATGAGTGCTCAGAACTTCTTTCACTGGATGCACTGCAAGCTGAATTACTGCTATTTACAATTAACTTCTGAAGCCTTGCAGTGCATTAAAAATGTACTCAAATGCTGAAAAGAATTACCCAAATGCAGCGCTTAATAAGGAATGCAAATACTTGGGTTCAGGAACTGCTGAGATGAAGCGCCAACATAAGGGTTCGAAAATGAGCGGAAACTTACTTGAAATGAGAGAACCTATTCCGCTCCCTCAACTCACAAAACAACTGTGCAGACTAAAGAAACGCTGCTCTTCACAAAATGTATGCTGGAACCTGCAGTGAAGCAGCACTGGATTTTCAGGCTGTATCAGGCAGAGATATGAATTGGGAAGCTCTCTCCTGACAGCAAAAACTAACGCTAAGAACGAGCGAAGGAAATACACTCCGTTCTCCCAAAAAATGACCGTTGAAGTGCGCCTCATAATTAGCGCGCGTACACAAACACCTGGCTCCCATTCTAGCCTGTAAACACTAGAACACCGCCCAAAAAGCAGGAACACCCGCTGCAGCTGCCAAATTAGAGGCGCAAAGGAACTTCAAATGTCAACAGCAAAAGCATCAGTGAAGCCGATTCCAGGGGTAAATTGGAAACTTCCTGAGCCTAGCACCAAACTGCTTGCAGGAAAAGGATCTAGATTGGTCAGCGTTGACAACGTCTCCTATGAAAAACCTTCAACTGGATTCCTTTTGAACACAGGAAGACCGTCACCCACACCCTTATCATCAACAGACTATGGCTACGCTCTCCACACCGGGATCAACAAGAAACTCACCCTCAAACTCCAGAACATCCATAATGCATCCGCCAGACTAGTCCTCAAATCACAGCGCCACTGCCACATCACCAAACACCTGCAGACACTACACTGGCTTCCCGTTGAGAAGAGAATCACCTTCAAACTTCTCACCCATGTTCACAAAGTCCTCCACAACACCGGACCCGACTATATGAACCTCTGCCTCTCATTCCATGCACCCCAAAGATCACTCTGGTCAGCCCAGCTCTCCCTTGCTGTGGTACCAAGCATCAAGAAGACCAGAGCTGGAGATTGCTCCTTCTCCTCCCTCACCTCCAAGGCATGGAACTCCCTTCCTCTCCACCTCCGACAGACATTAACACTCTCAAACTTCCTGAAGGACCTCAAGACCTGGCTCTTGGACGAATCACCAGGAACATCTAGGAGCTGCGCCCCCTCCCCCTTAGCACCTTGAGATTCTTCCAGGTGAGTAGTTGCGCTGTACAAATGAGTGATTGATTGAGGAAGTGCTTCATGCCTTGCAGCAGCAGGTCTGACTAGCAAGGCTAGCAAGTTCCAGATAGGACAGGGATCTGTGATCTTCTTTGGACACAAATTGGGCAGGGGCAAGGTGCAGCCCCTAAAAGACAAGATTGAGATTATCTTGGCCTAGGAACTCCCCAAGATGCAGACAGGTGTGAGGGACTTTCTAGACCTCTTTGGACATTACAGGAGGTTTGTTTTGGAATATAGTAACATTGTTATCTCCTTGACTGAGCTGACTTCTAAGAAGCAGCCCAAGATGGTGAACTGGACAGAAGCCTGCCAGAAAGCCATTGAAACCCTGAAGGAGGTGTCCAGCAACAGTAGTTAAGGTCAGTGACTTCTCCAAAGAGTTTATACTACAGGCAGACACCTCAGAGAATGGCATATGGACTGTGCTCTCACAACTAGAGGAAGAGGGTCTAGGTCAACCTTTAGCCATCATCAGCAGAAGATTACTTCCGCAGGAACAGAGGTGGAGTGCTATGGAGGGGGAGCTTTTGCTGTGGTCTGGGTACTTACGAAGTTGAGACTGTACTTGTTTAGGACTCACTTACTGGGTCAAACAGACCACAGGCCCCTTGGATGGCTAATTCAGAAAAGGACTGAAAACCCCCAAATATTTAGGGGGTTTATCTCCCTACACAGAATTAACTTTATGGTGGAACGCCATCCTCGGACTGACCACTATAATTCTGATGGTCTTTCCAGGTTCTTCTGCCTTAGTGATAAAATCTCCCATGATGGTGTGCACTGCTCCCTTCTTTCAGTTGGGAGGGGCATATTTTGGACCTGTCATTCTTAGCTTGGTCTTCCCCCTAAAGGTTTTCCTTCACCACTCCTGTTTTCTGAATTTCATTTTGTTGCCATTAGGACTCTGTGCACTCTAACACCCCCGTGTTATTGTGCTTGTGCTCTCTCCCTATAACATGGTACAATCTGCTTACACCTGATTGGCATATTTAACTTACCTAGAAGTCCCTAGTATATGGTACTTCATGTACCCAGGGCCTGTAAATTAAATGCAATTAGTGGACCTACAGCAGATATTGTGCCACCAACTTAAGTAGCTTTTAAAACATGTCTCAGGCCTGCCATTTCAGCCTGTAGTACATGTTTTAATCTACTGATTTTACCTGGCAAAAAAAAACACTGGTCAGAATAAACTCTGCTTTTTAAAATGTGTAAGTCACCACTAAGGTAGAACCATAAATCTGGGTGGGACCCTGCAAAGAGGGCCAGGTCCAACAGGTAAACACTATGTCTCTGCACGACCTCTTAAGTTATTTGATTCTAGCTAGTGGAGAGGTCAATCATGAGCTAGAATTCTATGTGACAGGGAAGAACCACATAACCCCCAAGTGTGTCAAAAGGGTACTTCTTTTGGAACCCAAATACCTTAGGCTGATGATGGGTCTGTATACAAATTATGCTGGGTAGAGGCTATCAGATGCCCAGGAAAGAGAAAATACGGTGGTTCTACAAAGGTAAACTAAGAAAATGCTGGTACAGGTAGGAAGTGTGCTACACACTGTTTGTTGGCACAATGAACATTACACCCACCTTGTACATAGTTGGTGCTTATGTCTCAGGTAAGGAGTAGAGAGGTTGTATGAAGTTTTGTGTCCCCATTGTTTTACTCCTTTTGCTAACTTACGGTTTCTACAGAGACAATGTTAATAGTAGCACCAGGTTTGCAGAGCTTATGCAGGATCTTAGGCTTATTAAATGGCATGATCTAAGGAAATACATATATCGCCAAAATATATGTGTGCTAAGAGAAACACTGTGTCTGGTAGAGCTGCAGTTTAAAGACACTGCAGTAGCACATGGCAAGGAGAAGTGCTTTTATCGTGCATGAAAACCTAGTTTTATACATTAAGTCATTCATAACTTATACCAAGGTAGAAGACTTAAAATGTGTGGCCTTGCAGTGACAGAATGTCTTAAAGCTCTTTATAAGAGGATTAATCCCATAGAAAAAAAAACCTCTAGAAGCAATCTCTTCAAACTTATAATGAAATGTTACATAAGGAAAAAATATGTTATTTCACCCATGAAATTGATTTAGCCGAAAATTCCTCTAAAGAGCTTTCTACAGCAATAAATAAACTGGTACAATTGCCTCAGAATAAAAACATTCTGGTTAGCCAACAGTATGTCAATAGTTTGGGCACTTTCTTCCAAGGTAAGGTGAAGGGAGTATATGAATTATTTTTATCCAGCTTGAACTCATTTCACTCAGCAGATGATAATGCCCCTATAATGATTTCTGCTCTGGCTTCTAATATCACTGAACACTCCCTCATGAATTGGCACCAGAGAGTGCTGCCTTTTCAAATATCACCATGGGTGCTGAAACAGCGGCTAGTAAAAGCTCTCCATGTCACACTTCCTTTTCTACCCCTACTATTGACCAAACTTTGAGACTGTTAAAGGTCATTAGATCGGGTCGACCGATGATCTCTGCTCCCAAAGATAATGCACTTAGTTCCTGAAACAACAGCCACACTTCTTACTGACATCTTTAACACAATATTCAGTAATGGCTACATTCCAAGTGAATGGAAGAAAGCTTCTTTTCTCCCATTAATTAAAAAGCCATATCGGGACCCTACAGACTCTAACAACTATCAATATCACGGCTTCCATTCCTAAGAAAGATTATTGGAAAATCAGTTATTATAGAACTTACGTCTTTAATCAATGACAATACCCTACTAGATGAAACCCGATATGGGTTTAGAAGCCATCAACAGTCCGAACTAGCACTCACACAGCATCTGAGGAAATCAGGCAAACCTTTGATGCTGGAGGTAATTCTAAACTGATTTTATTAGATCTTTTGGCAGAATTCGATATTGTCAACCATTCACTGCTCATAGACCACCTCACGTCCTTAGGTATCCAGGCAATGCACTCTCCCTCCTAAAATCCTTTCTCTCAGAATGAGAGCATCTGGTGGCTTTGGATGGTTTCAGCTCACCCGCTTTTTCTCAGCCTTGTTCCAAAGGGCTCTACTCTGAGCCCTGCCTTGTTTAATCTCTATGTGACTCCACTGGTGACTTTAATTTAGAAATATGGCTTTATGATTGGGTCCTATGGAGATGACACCCAAAATGTGGTGTCGGTGGATAGCAACCCAGAGGTTATTGCCACCAGATGTTATAACTGTATCCTGCACATAAGGAGATGGATGAGCGAAAACTGCTTAAAACAAAATTCCTCTAAAATAAAAGTCATGAAATTTGGTAGGAATTCTTCCTTCTGGTCTCCGAGTTGGTGGCCAAAGGGAACTCGGCACCCTTCCAACCCAGTTGTAAAGGTTACAAACCCTGGTTTTTCTTTTTCATTAAACTGTCCTTTGAGGGTCGGATTAATCATATTACTTTTTTCACACTGAAACTGCTTGGGAAAGTTCTCCCTTTTATTCTGGTGGAACAGCAGAACATTGTGGTATCTGCTCTCATTGTATCAATACTACAATACTGCAATGCCCTTGTCATGAATATTAAGAAAAGATTTCTGAAGGAGTTAAAGACTATTCAGAACATGGCTGCCAAGCTACTTCTGCATATCCCTAAATTGTTATCAGAAAGAACATTTATTTTAAGGCTCTATGCATTGTGTTTAAGTCCCTACTTAATAGAAGCCCTAAATATTTAAACAAAAATTCCTCTGCTACACTCCTGCTAGACCTCTGCGATCTGCATTCTCACAAAAAATTGTAACTCCCAGGTTTAAAAGATCTTCCTGGGGTGGCAGAAGGTTTTTAGTCTGCACAGCGAGACTATGGAACTCTTTGCCCTGTAACCTTGAAAGAACTACTAATCTATGGTACTTTAGAAATGCATTCAAAACTTAGCTCCCTAGCCAGTAAAAATCAGTACTCTTATGCGCAATCCTTCATTAAGTCGTTTGCTTTCTTCTTTTTTAGCAAGTGCCTCGACACCCTTGGGTAATAGAGCACTTTAAAAATTCTTTGTTAATTTAATTTAATTATTTCACTGTGTGGGGGCAGCTACATTTCCATAGAACAGGCCTAGATGTATTTAAATATTTCATCTAATCTCATCGCCTCAGAAAAAGTTAATGCTTCAAATTCTTTTCCTTCATTTTCAAAAGCTGATTTGTTGGTGACATCAAATTTTAAAAATATAAGTGGAAAGATAACTTCATTATAATGTGCCTTATGCTTCCTGTGTCTGAACCGGCTTTATACCAGTTATGCTACTCATCACACCTCCAGAACTGGAATACACATCATGGGCTGTGACAGTTAATGACCCTGACTGAGAAGAAAGTGGTCAGCTACTGAACCCATGATGGACAGGGAGATGTTGTCAACTGACCACGTAGCTATCTGGGAGTGGCCAGAAATAGTTGGCAGAATCAAGTATATCTTTAACATTTCCTCTTTTAACTTGCAGATGCCAGGAAGAACCCCTCCTATTCATACCCTGACTCCTTCTAGACACCTAGCTTCCTGCCCCACTGGGGGGAAGAAACAGTTAGGAACCTGTCAAGTGGAAGACTTTATCATCTAATTAGGGAAGTCGGCAAAGGAGCTGAAGGCAGGACTAGCATGAGGTTGAAGGTTATTGCTATGTTGGAACTGGGCTCGAGGATAATTGTACAGTAAAGAAAAGAGTAAGTGGTGCAAAGGAGGTGGAGACTGAAGAAGAATGTTAGGAATGGGATTAGGAAATTCTCCAATTATTTCCAAGTGCACAACAGTATCTTGGTACCTTACCCACCAACCCCTCAGAAACTTTTTGGACCTGAGAAACCTCCAGCACAGCAAGAAGGTCCTGCTGCAAGAAAGTCTCCTGACTCCTGGTCACTGCTGGAAGAAGAGAACTCCCTGAAGTGCTCAAAGGACTTCGGAATCCTAATGGCATCAAGGGACTGTAACTGCTCTCCGTGGGTCAAGAAGTTGCCCTAATGTTTGCCTGCTTCAAGAGCACAAAAAATACATGGTCTCCTGACTTTAAGAGGGCCCAGATAACCACAGAGTACTGGATATAGCATGAGATGTGGCTTGAGGAAGACTTAGTGCTAGCATAACGTCCTGGAGAACTATGGACTGCATGATGGACCAGAAAGATCATTCTAAGCAGTTGGGAAAAAGTGGGATTTTCAGCTGTGGAGGACTGAGACAAGGTGATGAGGCTTGCCCAGGAAGGTCACATGCAAAGGAGGCAAAAAATCAGCCTCATGCCACCATCCACTCAGAGATTTTGCTGCACTGAAAAGAGGTTCAGTGGGAATTTGCAGTAAAGGTAGCCGGCCCAGCTACATCTTTCAGCATTGTCCACCTGGAATTTAACTTTCATTTTCATTGAGTAATAGTGAAGGTATTAAATTTAACTGGAATGTCCTGGATGGTGTATGCGACCTTCTCTCCATTGCAGTCGGCCTGTAAGGGCGCGTTGATCACAGTCATCTGGGAACTCTTGTTTTCAATGGAATTTAATTTTTAATAGATACTTTCTGCCTTAAAACGATAAAAAATCATATCTCCTTAACTTATTTTAAAAACGATAGTTTTTTATCCCATTAAATGTTTCTTTCTTTTCCAAAACTGGTTTAGGATTTTATTATGGTTTGCTTTTTGTCTTAAAACTGTTGACAGTGATCATCATTAACACAATTTTCTGTGGATTGCCTACTGCTTGTGGCATATATATGGGGGATTGAGCAAATATTCTCTCAGAACTGTGCTGTGTTTTGACTAGATGGTGTTAATTAAGTTGGTATGGGTTACCCGCTTCCAAATTATTAACCGATGTTTTGGCATGCGAGACACAAAGTGCATCTTTGTGCTCAGTCAACATGAAGGTAGGGTCTAGGCTGTGTCAATGTAGCTAGTTTCTTCACTGGTTAGGGTCCAGGTTTAAAAAGAACATATTTAAAATTCTATTCAGGCAGAAAGGTACAAATTTACATATCCAATATATTTAGGAGTGTCATAGTAACATATTAAAGCAGCACACATCTGTATCGTACATTAAAGACAACAGTCAAGATGTACTGACATGATCATAATAGTACATTCCTCTAAGAGCCTTCACTTCCTCATCTTCTGCGATACATCATCACACATAAGATTAAGAAGCAGCACCGTGTCTGTGATTCCCCCTCCCCCTCATTGGATACTTTGCAATATGTTTATGACAGTCTTACAAGCATCCATGATCCTGATCGCAACAGCTCAGGGTCCTCGGCAGCTACAGCCTGGATGACTGGATGGTCTGAGATTTCTTGGAGGGCAAAATATGTAGCAAACGGGCCCCATATGTACTGAATTGGGGAATAAGGTCTAAATATGCATTCAATCATTCATGATAATATACAGCATGTTGCAGAGTGCCAGGGATACAAGCCTTTGTTCACAATGCATAGCAATTTGCCTCTGAGTACGGATAAGGAGTCTGACCGTCAGGTGTCTGATTCCTTTCAGGACATCCTTGATGTATGCCAATACGAACACTACCAAGGTTCTGTTGATCTAATGTTAAGTGATAGTGTTCATAATGTCCAACACAGACCCCGAAAGGTTGTAAATCGAGGCCAAGTTCAGAAAATTTGCATTCATGCCCCACACTCTACACATCTAGCGTCCTCCATGAGGCCCATTTTACATAACATAGAGGAGGTGCAGTAAATTCTATGATGGTATTTGAGCCTGAGGTGTTTCAGTCATAAGCAATAGATCAGGAATAATAAACCAGTCAAGGTGCAGCAGTGTACCCATTGTTTCTCTGTTAACCACATGCCCAGGTCTGGGTGCCAGAGATCAAGAGCCTTCGGAGTACAGAGTTTAGTATATAGCTCGGTAATGAAATGTCATGGGGGGTTGGGCCCAACATAGTTTCAAGTGCATTAGGGAACATCAGAAATATCTCTCTGCCTGCGGCACTGTGTATATAGACCAAGAGCATGTCTAGTGGGCTGCTCTTTGGGTCTGCTTTTATGTCATATGTGGCGAGAAAGGTGGTTCCAGGGAACAGTTGCCCCATTGTCGTCCAATTGTAGCCATTTTAAGTTTGTGCATACCGCTTGCACTATTGTTAGTGTGAGGTTCTGGACTTTTAAGAGTCCAGAGGTGTCAGGGAAACAACACCCGAAGACCCCTGAGTTCCTTCCTGTCTCGGTGCACAAATAAACAGAGACGCGGGTTTCTCGATGGTGGCGTCAGAGACCAAGATTTATTCACTGCAGGGACACAGAAGTCATAGGAACCACACAGAGGCAGAATCTTCGAGACTGTTCAAATTGCATTAAGTGGGTTGTTCCTTAAATGTCTTTAGGCAACATTACACGAATATTTCTCATGCCCAACCCGGTATCCCAAACAAACAGTAAATAGACATCAAACAATAATTAGTCGTAGGTTTTCGGTATTCGATCAGGTCCCCTTGTCAGTTTTCCATTCTTTGCCCGATCCTCCCCATCATAAAAATCGTAACCTCCCCATTGTAAAAGCCCAGAAGGAGAGGAGCAGAGCCAGGTGCAAAGGATTGAAAAGTAGGATAAGAGGTGTTTATGGATCATAAACGGGCATGGCTACCGTCTTCGGCCTTCCAGTCAGGACAATGGACACGAGAACCAGTATAGCAGGACTGGCCTCAGGCAAGGGAGGCAGCTTGATTCTGCCTAGTCATGCAGCGTCAGCCTTTCTCGGGGCTCGAGCTTACGTATCCTTAACAAGGTGATTCTGCCGGGGTCATCGCCCGTTCATTGACTATGTGAGGGCAAGAAACAAAATGGATGCCGTAACTAAAATGGATGCCATGACTTAACAACAGAATGCCCTATTTCTCAGTGAATTCATGCTAGTTGCGCACCGAAAACACTGTCATGCATATAATGGATCATTTACGGTTCATTGGTACCAAAATCGTGTCAGTACTACGATACCGAATACACGGGTTCGGATCGCTACAGAACCTCAGACCGTCCTTTTGCCCTTACATAGGCAATAACTTACTCTATGTCAGAGTCCATTTCTATGTTCATCAGGTCACTGATATGTTGCTGAAGCATTACTCTATCTAAAAACAGGTGGTCTTCTTACGCATGTCGAAACACAAAGGCTACATAAGGCAGGACCACACTGAACAATGAGACAGCACGAAAATAAAAATACCAACGCAACACCAGTGACTATCAGAACCTTCCATCCCCACGCAGATAACAGACTCCAGAACCATCCCATTAATGACCAGTCACCTTCCTCTACATGAATAGAGTCAGAGATTTTGTGTAACTTAGAGATGGCCTTATATACCGTTGGCGCATTTTCTGGGATAAAAACACAGCAACTCGATTGGATCATCTTACATACCCCACCTCGATCTGCAAGTAACACATCAAGGACCATACGGTTTTGTAACGTCATGAGGCGATCCGCTTGAAGCTCAGATGTCAGGTTACTAAGGGCACCCGCAGTTTCGGTGATAGTGGATTCAACTACCCGTGTTAGTTGACGTAAGATTCTACTGTTGGCCATAGGCCCCCAGAATGGAAGCAAACCTTTGAAGAAGTCTCCTGCTTCTTGGCCAGCAGTATCTTCTTTACTGAAAACACCTCTCACAACTCTAGTTTTGTGATAGTCCGGTGCAGCAGTGTATGTCGGAGGTAACAGTTGAGCGATATAACATGAGCCTGAGAAGTCAGCAGGCAGCCATGTGTATGCTCTGTCTTTGCAAACAAAATAGGTGCCCTTAGCAGCTAAAAATGCAGGGGAAGACTGTGACGGGAAAACATATGTTTCGATACAGTCACTCTTCCCTAGTCGAGCTTTCGGATTCCTCCCATTTCCTTGCAAACAGACCTGACCTTGGTGGGGTACGACCCAGATCGGAGTCGAGCTTTTACGTTTGTTCTCACCCAAAGTAATGCCATATTCCGTAACATTCCAACCCATGTAAACTCGCAATTCATCCTTGGGAATGAACGGAGTGTTATTGACGTCTCTAACCATGTCAGTGATTCCTTTTACCAAGGCTCTATTAGCGGAGTTATACCTAGTGGAACGCGGAGGTCGTGGAGGATAGGTCTCTAGGGCATAAGCGAACATGGTCTGAAATGCCCAGAATGATCCATTATAACTAAAGGGCAGAACCAGATAAGGGATGCCCTTGTCCATGGTATGTGGTATCAAGCCACACACCCAGCAGTTCGTTGTGTTGACCACTAGTTGGTGTTGGTGCAAGAGCTGAATGAAAGTGTTATTTATATTGCTCGTGGGCAGGAAAAGGATGGAAAGAATGAAGAGAAACAACAGTCGGAGAAACGGGAACATGGGGAGATACTGTAGATGTAACAGGTGTAAAGATCAACTGAATACCAAAAATAATTCCGCCTACCAAAGTTATTAAAACAATCAGAAGTGTCAGAGCACATTGCATTAGAAAACATTTGCTATACAATATGTCATATAGTTTTGTCTTGTGCACATTTATGACGTTAACCCGTCGCAGTTCAGGAAGCTCCATCTTCTACAACCGTTCGCAACGGATGGTTTGTACCTGTTAAAAAATTGCCTCTGTCTACCCTGGGAGTTCCCAAAGTAAACAGTAGAAACCGACCTTGTGTCTGGTTCCCTGCAAATTAAAACAAGGCACACGTTACGACCCTACGGTAACCCAGACGGCAAGGTGAGAGAACAACGAAAACAAAAAGATAAAAATTTAGAGCAAACTTCCTGACTGAATGGAATGCGATAAGATAAAAACAGTTTTCAAACAGAAAGGTAATTATGCAATGTCATTAGTTCATAGCATGAGAACGTAGATTATATCTGTACTTCCCGGGTCTTGTCTGATCTTGAAATAGCTGGTCTACAGGTGCAGAAATGTTCGACTCCACAGGTGACAAATGTTCACTTTGTACAACACTCTGTCCAAGGTTCAAAGGAGCGGTTCCTGCTGAGGTGTCAGAGTTCTGAGTTTCAGTTCGTGGGTCCGTTATGTACTCTGTACTTAAAGAAGGAGGGGGGGGGACCGGGAGCTAGTTATGGTCCAGTGTCTGTGCTCCGTGTTATATCTATAGTATTTAAATGGAGACACTGTTCCTAGAGAGACAGAGGGAGATATATAAATGAAGCGAGAAGCCTAGGCTAATATTAGGCCCAACTACCTAAGGATAGGGGGGGCATTCCTTAGTTTCTCATGTTGCCCTCACACACCCCGAAGGATGTCATGCTTCATCATTGGGCGTTTGCTCCTCGTCGGGCCGGCGCTGCAATGCCCTACGGGTCCCCCGAAGGGTCACTTTAGCGGAGATCTTTTAGAGAAAACGCCGTTTGGTGCATGCGGGTGTGTGGTTTGGGTCCTAATAAAAAAGATGTGTGGTGACGGAGTGTGTTAGTGAAGTGGTATCCTAAAAATGTCTAAGGGTTACTGGGATAAAGTTTAATGTGAATAGCACCCTTGACATAATAAAAGACCCGTAGGTTGGGTGTTACCTTATTGAAAGTAATGTACCAATAGGTAACTTGTGTGTGGTCAAGCGGTCGACATGTTTCGCGCCCCAATGGTCCAAAAAAGGATCCCTGGCGCTTCTTCAGGACCAAAAAAGAGTGAAAGTGAATGTGCCCTAAGGGATACTACCCTCAGTTCACTATCCGGGCGTACACTCCGAAGTAGCACTGCTCTCTGTGTGAGAGTCAGGTCGCACCAGGATAGACAGCCTAGGAGAAAGTAGAAACAAAGAGAAAGGAGAACATCCTACCTATTAAAAAATGTTCACCTTTTCAAGATATTCAAAAAATGAGTGCATAATCAAAGTATATACAAAAGGGATACCACCTCCACTCACGGGTGGTGGCGTGATGGGGTCTCAACGGTAAGCTTACAGGTGCCTGGGCCAGGAAAAAAGGGGCCTGGGAGGGAGACAGCCCGTCGCCGACCGGAGTCGCCCATATGTGCAGGCACTAACCGTGGTAGAGGTTGAACCAAATGTCCACAGACTAAAGTGGCATACAGTCTATAGGTCTTTTATTACGATTCTTACTCCGATATGTAGCAAGCACTCACCTAAAGGCGCAGAGCCTAGGAACAGGTTCTGTCTCGGATACACCAAATCCCTGTCTAACCCAGTTGTCATAGGGGAGTGGGAGAGGGACACGCTTCGTATGGCTAGCGTGCACCCAATTCTTTCTTCCAGCTAGGCGTACAGCAGTTCTCGTTGTTAGGAGCACTTGGAACGGGCCCACGAATCTTGGTTGGAGGTTCCGGGTTCGCTCAAAATTCCGCACCACCACTTGGTCACCTGGTTTCAACATGTGGCCTGGACTCTCTGGCAGTTTAGGCAAGGATTCGAATACCTGTTGATGAATAAGGCTTAGTTTAGCAGTCAGGTCATAAAGATAATCAATCAACATTGGATATTCGATCTGTTTGAATTCCTTTGGCCTAGGGACTCCCCAAACATTAGCAGGATGACCGAACACAATCTCATATGGGCTAAGCCCTACTCGAGAGTGTACAGTCGCTCTGGTGGACAGTAGAGCTAAAGGCAGTGCATCTGGCCAAGATAGACCAGTGGAAGCTTGAATTTTAGCAAGTTTCAGCTTCAGGGTACCATTGTACCCTTCAACCAAACCTGCTGACTGTGGGTGATTCGCACTGTGGAATTTCTGGGTGATACCGAGACCCGTACACACACTCTTCATGACTTTCCCTACAAACTCACTTCCATTGTCCGACCAAACAATCCGTGGCATACCATACCTGGGGAAGTATTCTTTGAGGAGGATTTTGGCAGTGGACATAGCAGTGTTATCCTTTAACGGATATGCCTCAATCCATCTTGAAAAGGCACAGACTACCACTAGGACATATTTAAGATTGTTACACCTGTCCATGTGGATAAAATCCAACTGAATCACTTCAAAGGGACAAGAAGGGGGAGCAAAATGACCAGTTGGAGTTGGGGTTCCCTTGCCAGGATTATGCATCAGGCATGTCATGCAGTTTTTCACCACTCTTTCCGCACACTTAGTAATTCCATCATTCTTCCATACTGGAGCTAACATTTTACAGATCCCTTTCGAACTGATGTGCGCCACTCCATGCGCCATCGTGACTACTGCGAGCACATACGCATCAGGTAACATCCAACGCTGCTGTTCAGACAAATCAACCCAACATCCACTTGAATCCATTTTACTCGTTTTCTCCTTCCATTCATTCTTCTCATTTTCAGTTGCTTCATTCTGCCTTCACACTTTCAATCGTATTCTCACACATCCCTGATTCAGCAATCCATCTTGCAGACGTTGCAACGTACATTCGGCTCGTCATGTTCTTGGCCGTTTCTTTAGCGACCTCATCAGCGAACGCATTCCCACGGCCAACATCATCCGTAATCTTTCGATGTGCACTGCACTTCACAATTGCAACTTCATTCGGTAGGGTCAGAGATTCCAATAGATCGCTGACTAACTGTCCATGTTGGATCTTAGTCCCATGGGACGTGAGAAAACCTCTTTCTTTCCACAGACGTCCAAAGCTATGTGCTACGCCGAAGGCGTATTGGCTATCAGTAAACACATTCACTCTCTTTCCCTCAGCTAAAACACACGCTCTTGTTAATGCAATTAATTCTGCAGCTTGGGCAGAATTCTGACTTACTCTTGCGGTCTCAACAATCGTACTCAAAGTCGTAACTGCATACGCGGCCGTCACATCACCATTCTGTAGTTTGAAACATGACCCATCGACGTACAAAGTGCCATCTGGATCTAGTAACGGAGTGTCTTTTAAATCAATCCTACCTTTTGTCTCTTCCTCAGTTCTAAAACAACAATCATGGGGCTCTGAATCACTCGACTCTTGAGTAGTCGGCAACAGCGTTGCTGGATTCAATATGTTGCATCGCTTGATCTGAATGTGACTTGCCAAAAGCGTCAGCTCATAGCCTGATAGTCTAGCACTGGTGAGGTGCTGAGTTTTCGTTCGATTCATGAGTGTATCCACAGCATGTGGAACCATGACTACTAACATGTTGTTCTTGACGAGTCCAGCAGACTGTCGAATAGACACTGCAGCTGCTGCTGTAGCTCTCAAACAACTTGGCAACGCTCGGGCTACCGGATCTAATGTGGACGAGAAATATGCACAAGGCCGCTGTTTGTCACCAAATTGTTGCGTTAAAACACTCAACGCACAACCTTCTCTTTCATGGACATATAAAGTAAACGGCTTACTGTAGTCAGGAGTACCCAACACAGGAGCTGAACACAGCGCATCACGTAAGTCGGAGAAGCTCTGTTGACATTCATCAGACCATGGCAAAGGGCTTGGAACACCTTTTCCAGTCAGGGCTACCAATGGTTTCGCCATGAGAGAAAAATTTGGGATCCATTGCCTGCAGTATGACGTAATACCCAAAAACGCACGTACTTCTCTCTGTGTGCTTGGTACAGTCATCTGCGAAATTGCTTTGATTCTCTCTGGGGTCAACCTTCTTCCCTCCTTTGACAAAAGATGACCTAAGTAGGTCACTTCTTGGCAACAATATTGCAGTTTAGAAGGTGAAACCTTGTGATGTAAGTCTGACAAATGACGTAATAAAGAAATTGTAGCTATTTTGCAAGTTTCCTTGTCATCAGCAGCCAGTAAAAGATCATCTACATATTGGATCAGAGCAACACCAGGAGGAAGTACAAGAGCATCTAATTGACTCTTCAATGCTTGGCTGTAAATTGAAGGGCTCTCACAATAACCTTGTGGAGCGCGTTTGAATCTGAAACTGCGACCTCCTAAGGAGAAACCAAAAATGTCTCTACTTTCCTCGGCTATCGGAATGCTGAAGAAGGCATTCTTCAAGTCGATCACTGTAAACCATGAGGCTGAGGCAGGAATCAACGTCAATAATGCAGTGATATCTGGTACCACAGGAAACTGCGGAATCACTATTTTGTTAACTTCTCTGAGGTCAATCACAAATCTGTAGATTGGAGGTTTGGACGGGTCAGTGCGTTTTAAAATCGGCAGAACAGGACTATTGCAGACATTTCCTCTAGTTTCCTCTATCACATATTTCTGTATTAAGTCTTTCACAATCAGCAAGAGTGCACGTTCACCTTCATTCGAAATCCGATACTGTGGGATTCGTGGGAATCTAACATTCGCTTTCAGACTTACCACATAAGGGGGAATTTCCAAGAGGCCTACATCGTTAGGACCAGTCGCCCAAAGAGTATCAGGGAGAGAACGCAGCTCCATCGACATATACATTGGAGAGATGACTCTTTTGCCTAATGTGAGCTGTACTCCCGAAGGAGAACAGTACAGTGTCGCATGCAGGCGTTTCAGCAGATCTAAACCAAGCAGATTCTCATTACAACCGGTTGTTAGGATAAGGGGTGCTTCTAGTTCGCATGGCCCAACAGAAATTGATAAAGGACTAGAAACAGGATTGTGAACAGGGGCGCCTGAGAAACCTACTGAAGTGTTCGTTAAGCCAGACAAAGGTGCGCCAGGGAGTTTCGCATGCATAATTGAACTTTTTGCCGCACCAGTATCCAACAGAAACGGTTCGACCACGCCTGATGTAACTACTGCGACATAAGGTCCACTCTGATCAACTGGAACTGATACTACTCCCTCTCTTTGCCTGTGGCTGTCCTAGCACTCGCTTCTCTGAATCTCTTCATTATGATCATAGTAATCTTCAACATGATACTGTGGAGATCTACCCGATTGCGCAGGTTGTACATTTCGCTGATCGAAATAATTTGATGGGCGATCGGCCTGTGGTGTCATTGTACCACGTCCTCTACCTCTAGGAGCTTGCATAAACCCAACATTACCTCTCTGAGCTGGGACACCACTAGTCTGTGCGTGCAGTACCGGACACTCATTCTTATAATGACCCTCCTTTTTACAATAGGCACACTGATTCCATGCTAACTGTTGTCGGGAAAAACCATAATTAAATCTTTGGGACGTCCCTTGCTGGAATTGTGGCTGTTGCTGAAACTGGGGTCGCTGCTGTGAATCTGACTGATTTGAGCGAGGCGGATACGCCTGTTGCAATAGTACTTTAGTCTTCAAATCTTTTGTCTTCTTTTCTGACTTTTCCTTCTCTTCTTTCTCTCTATTCTCGTAATACTGAGCAGTTGCAAGTATCTGTGCTGTCGTCGACACTGCCCATGCACTTTCAGAATCCTTTAACTTGTTACTAAGCTCAGGTAGTAAATTAAACACGAACTTGTCGACAAACAACCTCTGGCCTCCCTCAGTACTCATATCTTGCCCACTGTGGTCTACGAAGGTCTCTTCAAATCTAGTGAAAAAGTCAGAGACGCTTTCGTCCTTCTTTTGCTTGCATGCCGATAGTTTATCCCAATTAACTCGTAACGCTGGCATCAGCGTTTTCATCAGATTAATTATTCTGCCAGGTAAGGCAGCAATCAGAGGTTCAGGTTTAGCACCGCCAACTTGTTGCGCATCTGCTGCTACAATAGCTGGCCAATCACCTCCTAGGGCGACTGGGTGGTTCTCTTGCCGAATCTTGGCCCATATAGGCTGTGGCACTACATTGCCAAATAGCATCTCAATGTCTGCCAAATTCATGACACACGCTTGAACTGTCTGTGTTAACTCTTTATAATAACCAGCAGGGTTTTTACGCGGGTCCGGCAGCGCTTGTTTTACTGCTAATACTTCAGCCTGCTTCCAAGGGATGTGTATCCACACTCTCTGGAATTGTGCCGGAGCAGCTGCAATACCATTAGCCCCATCAGCTTGAACTGCATCACGCCATATCGGTGGAACTTCCCTCATTGGATATTGACCTCGTCTTTTCCTAGTAATCGGTGAACCATCAGGGTCCCTTGGCGCTCGAAGAGGTGAATCATCCCTATAAGCTAAAATCAGTTCTATCGCTTCCCTTACTTCTGAACCTATCACCATTCCTGCGGCAAATTTCTGCTGAACATTTATCAGATCAGAGGGGACGGAATCTAAGTCATCATCTTCCCATTCCTCATGCACAAGAGAACACATCACGTCAAAAACATAACGTTGAGTTGGTTCATTCCATTGCATAAAGGTATCTAACACTCTTCGTGCATCATACTTCGCAGCTTTCGACATCCACCTAAGAGCTGTCGAATCTAACATTTCTCGTTCCTGGGGACCAGGAAGCTGGCTACGTCTCTGTATAGAGTCAGAAACGGGGGTCCCAATTAAAGACCTGTAGAGAGGAGTTAAGATATTAGTTACAGAGTCGGTTATTTTCTGACGAACGGAAAGCGGAGTCAGAATGTTCACAGGGTTCGGGAACAGGGCAGCTGGAGCAGATGAAATAGTAAGGGTGGGAGTAGCAGGTAAAGCAGTTTGCGAGACGACAGGCAAAGGCGGAACAGGCGACCCAGGAAGAGGGGGTGCCGAAGGAACATTAACCACGGGAAGGACAGGAGCTGGAATCAAAGGAAGTGGAGCAACTATTCCAAGCTGACCAGCAGCTGGCTGCACAACAGGTAGTAACTGTGGTGCTGTAATACCCTGTGCATACGGTGGAGGTGAATTCAACAGGTAAGACAACAGAGGATCCTTTTCATGGTCCTCTATCGGCTTAGTAGGACAAGATGGCAATACAGGGTAACATTTATCAATTGCCAAATTATATTTTCTATTCGCCACCTCCATTGCTTTCTCAGTCTCGTTGACATGCAGCTGCCTAGCAGACTCCATTAAAGTCAACCCTTTCTCTTTCTGTTCTTTCTTCGTCTTCCTAATTTCTCTCTGTTTGGCTTCTTTACGCCATACGCGAAAAGAATCAAACATTGCCGGCCGGGCTTTTCTTTTAAACAACTTCATTTCTAGATTGTCTAGAATTTCGCTTTCGAAGCTACCATGCGGTGGCCAACTAAGGACACCATCTTTTCTGGTATAACGGACCCATACTTCATTATACGCAATAGGACCTACACCATGTTTACAATAGAGCTCCTATGTAGGAGTTCCAATCGGAGGAACCGAACACGAATCCTCCAACCGGGAATCCCCGTTGCAACGTAACCAGGACAGGAAACAATTACTACTGTTAGTCATGACAAACAAAGACAAATTCCAACCAAAATGCGCAGAGAACTTAGGCCTACCAAAACGAACCAATACCAAAACAAAGATTATCTAAACAAGAGCAACCAATGATAATCTACGAATTAAACCAGAGCAACAAAGAACAACCAAACTGAGCGTAACCCACTTAATACTTAACTGAAATGTGGAAGACGTCACCAAGGAGAACCCGTCTACGTCTCGCCGTACTAAGGTCTGCACCTCGGGTCCAAGACAGGGCGACAGTCAGGGCAGCGGTCCTCTGTAGCCGTCTGGGAACGGGAACCCTCGTGGAAGAGATCGTCGGGCCACTTTTACGACATGCAGGGATCGATGAAGCGGGGTACCTCCCTCCGGAATCTTCAAACGAAACTCCTCGAACTTTTCAGGCTTTGGACCGGTACCGGATGACGTCGCCCCAAGTTGGGCGCCAATTTGAGGTTCTGGACTTTTAAGAGTCCAGAGGTGTCAGGGAAACAACACCCGAAGACCCCTGAGTTCCTTCCTGTCTCGGTGCACAAATAAACAGAGACGCGGGTTTCTCGATGGTGGCGTCAGAGACCAAGATTTATTCACTGCAGGGACACAGAAGTGTTAGGAACCACACAGAGGCAGAATCTACGAGACTGTTCAAATTGCATTAAGTGGGTTGTTCCTTAAATACACGAAAAATGTCTTTAGGCAACATTACACGAATATTTCTCATGCCCAACCCGGTATCCCAAACAAACAGTAAATAGACATCAAACAATAATTAGTCGTAGGTTTTCGGTTTTCGATCAGGTCCCCTTGTCAGTTTTCCATTCTTTGCCCGATCCTCCCCATCATAAAAATCGTAACCTCCCCATTGTAAAAGCCCAGAAGGAGAGGAGCAGAGCCAGGTGCAAAGGATTGAAAAGTAGGATAAGAGGTGTTTATGGATCATAAACGGGCATGGCTACCGTCTTCGGCCTTTCAGTCAGGACAATGGACACGAGAACCAGTATAGCAGGACTGGCCTCAGGCAAGGGAGGCAGCTTGATCCTGCCTAGTCATGCAGCGTCAGCCTTTCTCGGGGCTCGAGCTTACGTATCCTTAACAAGGTGATTCTGCCGGGGTCATCGCCCGTTCATTGACTATGTGAGGGCAAGAAACAAAATGGATGCCGTAACTAAAATGGATGCCATGACTTAACAACAGAATGCCCTATTTCTCAGTGAATTCATGCTAGTTGCGCAGCGAAAACACTGTCATGCATATAATGGATCATTTACGGTTCATTGGTACCAAAATCATGTCAGTACTACGATACCGAATACACGGGTTCGGATCGCTACAGAACCTCAAGTGGCAGTACTGGGTTCAGTAAGGTGGGGATCGAACTAGGGCAAATAACTGCTAGGGATGCTCATTGTATAAGATGTTCCCATGCCCAGACTGTGCAGCTTACAGTTTTCACCCTGGTCCTGGGTCTCTTCATGGGGAGACATATCATGGTTGTCAGTGGACAGGGCGAAACATTATCTGATTTAACAGCTACATGTGGCTGAAATGGCATGGGGTGATGCCAATAGCGGAAACACTGGCCCTGAACACAGTAGTAGTACAGCTCGATGTCGGATGCACAGAGTCCTCCCAGCTTGAACGGGAGAATAAGCAACCTCCATGGACTCTGGGTTGTCAACGCACTCATGCTTACTAAGGACTGACCAGAGGCATGTAAAGAAGTATTTGGTGAGAGGAATAGGCATGATTTAGGTACAACCCTGCCCACCATAGAAACCAGAAATGTATTCCAAAAGGTCTCTCTCTTCTCCAGTTATGCTATTGTTTTGCTGTAGTTTTCCCACCATATCACATCTAAGTTTCTACAGATCCATATGCCCAAATATTTAACCAATAAGTCCCCCCAGTACAGTGGGCACTCTGAAATAAACTTGTATGTGACCTTGGTAAAGGGCAATATAGCGGGCTTGGACCAGATTATCGTGATTTCAGATAGGGTGAAAGGTTGATTGTGGGGTTGAGCAAATATAGGGTTATGTTATCCGAGTATATAGAGACAATCAGGTGTCTAGAGGGGTTGCGTCCACATTGTGAGTTTTGCTCTCGAAATGGGGCCTCAAGGGGCTCCATACCTATCGCAAACAACAGGGGGGAGAAGGGCCATCCCTGCCTAGTACCTCTTGAGAGTGAAAATTGGGAGGTGACCTCACCGTTTATACAGAGGTGCGTGGTAGGGCAACTATAGAGCAGTCGGATCCTTTGCAGGAAGGTTCGGCTAACCCCAAAATAGGTACTTTCATTTGAGCGAGTCAAATGCTTTGGTGGGGTCCATGTGGAGGTTATGGGATATGGACCATTTCGTGACATAGGCCAACTGGTCTGGTTGGACCATGAATAGTCACCAGAGGTGCCAGCCTATCTGCAATTATCCTGGCCAAGATCTTATTGTCCACATTTATCATTGACAGTGGTCTATGGGAATCATAGCTCTCAGGGGATCTTCATGGTTTCAGTATTGTGACAATAAGTACCTCCTGAAGGGAGGGTGGGAGTCTGCCAAGTTTGAAGGCCTCCTAGTAGACAGCAAACAAGAGAAGGGCCAGCAAATGTGTGTATTCCTTGTAGAAGTAAGGTTGCAGGCCATCTAACAGCATAAATCCCTTGAACAATATCCTCGACTGTGAAAGGAACATCAAGATGTTGCCTGTGCTCATTGCCCAGCCAGAGGACCTCTATGGAGTCAATATAGGCCATCATGTGGTCCAAAGTCGGGTGGCCGTGGCTTGGTACAAGGTGCTGTTGAAGCATATAAAAGCCTAGGCAATACCATCTGCTGTAGTTTACATCTCCCACAGTTTGTCTACAATCTAAGTTATGTATTCATTCATCTGAGACTTCTGGAGTAACCTGGCTATGGTCTTGCCCGCTCTATCCCTCCCCCATGACACTCTGACCCTGGATTCCCTGCTCAAATAATGAAGTTCCCTATCAGCCAACTCATTGTATTCAATGAGCTTATGCTTGATGTCTGCGAGCGTCGCTGCTTCACCAGTTGCAGAGTGGTGCAGTTCTAGAGAACGGATGTCTGGATCCTGGTGTGCCAGTTGGGAATGCAAGGATCTCAAGATGCCCAGCCATTTTGACATGCAGCACCCCCATACAACTGCCTTGAAGGCCCCACCAAAGAGTGCCCACAGAAGACACTTTCTGAGAGTTAAGGGTGAAGTCGTCTGTGATAACGGTACAGATGTCCTCCCTAAATATTGGGTCACCGAGCAACCCTGACAGGAGCCTCCACGCAAACGGCCTTGCCCGCTCGCCCTCTGTCGAGACTTCCATGAGCAATGGGGTGTGGTCAGAGAGCTTTCTTGGTCGGTGTTGTACTCATACCACATGGGACAGGGATCTATCCAGGGCTATTGTGTTTAGGTGGTGCATCTTCCTTCAACAGCATCCCTATGTCAGAGTCGCCACATGCTGACCAAGTCGTTGTCTATAATGATACTGTGTATTTGGTGGGCAGCCTGTGGGTGTGGGGGTGTGGTCATCTAGTGGTCCTAGACCTACCCATAACTATGTCCAGTATCACATTAAAGTTGCTTCTTCATATTATGGTGCCGCACCTCTGGCTCAGAGCCTGGTGCTTCAGGTCTATAAAGGAATCAGGGTCATCCGGCCCGGAGGTGAGACTTAGCCATGGCTGAAATCCCCACCTCCGGCCGGAAGTCCCCCCTCTGGCCCAGAAGTCCCACCTCTGGGCCAGAATCTCTGCCTCCGGGCTGGAATCTCCGGCCCGAGTGCAGACATAAAGTTAGTAGTCATAAATCCATTCTGTGAATACCAAAAGTAGTAAGTGCATTCTGTGAATACCAAAAGTAGTACGTTTAGGATTTTGTCTTAAGTTAGTGCTGTGAATCGGGCCCTCAGAGAGTAGCACTGATGCTAACACCAGCAGCTTACACAGGACTGATTGGATGGGAAGCCAATGTTTCCAGAATCATTTTAGCTACCTTTCACACAAAGTAAAATTGAATCCACATGAATGTTATACAGTGCTCTGCGTTGAGAGAAATCGCCTTACTGATGGGGGATCTCATTGCCAAAAACTGGAAGCGACAATTTTGGGTATGAACTTGTGATGGGCAACCATGTCATTTGCGACATTAACGAAAATGGTGAAAGTCTTGTAGCTCTCTCTGCCCTGAACAGTATGGTGATAGGCAGTAGTGAATTCCCACTCAACAGATCACTCAAGGGAACCTGGGTGTCACCAGATCATTCAACAGAGAATCAGATTGACTATGTCTGCATTGCCAAAAAGTTCAAAAGGCCACTGCAAGATATGAGAGTGAGGAGAGGAGTGAATGTGGCATTAGATCTTCACTTTGTCATGGCAGGTCTAAAGCTAAAGCTGAAGAAAGGAACAATGCACCCATCAAACCAATGCCAGCAATATAACACCACCTCAAATATGCATAGAAATTGAGTAAATGCTCAGTCACCCTCAAGAACAAGTTTCATATCATGCAGAAACTAGAAGATGACAGAGACCCAGTAGAAAGTAAGTGGGAGAGATTAAAAATACAGTAATATCAACCTGCCAGGAAGTACTGGGCCTCAAGAATGGATCTCCTCCGAGACTCTCTGCAAAATCCAAGAGGAAAAACAAAATAAGCTGCAGTCAATACTAGCTAAACAAGAGCAGAAAAAGTGAAAGCTCAAGGTGAGAAGCTTGAGATCAGACAAGCAGAGATTCATCGATGGTCAGCAAGCCATGGAAACTTGAAAGAACTCTATGACATAACAAGTAATCTTTCCACCAGATACAGCAAGGCTGAAAGACCTGTTAAGGACAAAACTTAGAAGTCAATCATGGGTAACGAAGGCAAGCAATAAATATGGGTGGAGCACTTTAAACTGCTGACCCAGCCTGTGTCACAGTCTCCACCAGAGATACAGTCAGCTGACAAGGACTTGCCAATTGACTATAACAGACCAACCAAGGAAGAAATACAGCAAACATTTGAGAAGGCAGCAAGACATGACACAATTCCTGCAGAGGCACTGAAAGAAGACATTGAAACAGTAGATATGCTCTACCCCATGTTTGGAAGGATCCAGAAAGAGGAAAATGGGCCATCAGACTGGAAAGAGGGATATCTCATCAAGATCCCCAAGAAAGGTGACCTGAGTAACTGCTCAATTTACAGAGGGATAACCCTTCGATCACCCCCAGGCAATGTAAAATCGGTCCCTCTGTATGGAGTAGAAACTTGGAGTACAACAGTTGTCCCCACCAACAAAGTCTAAACTTTCATCAGAACCTGTTTGAGAAAAATCCCCCAAATCTGCAGGCCAAACAATATCAGAGGCAATTACCTGTTGCAGCAGATTTAAGATCCCCATGCTCATGGATAAATCATGAAAAGAAGCTGGGGCTTAATAGGTCACACCCTCCGCATGCCCGCATCAAACACCGCCAGGCAAGGCCTGACCTGGAACCCTTAAGTGAAAAGGAAAAGAGGAAGCCCAAGCTGCACTTGGAAGGAAGTCCTTCCATTTCCTTGCTGCTCCTTATCACCCCCAGGATAGGCATGGCGAGAGGAGCACCGAACAGAGGTTCCAGCAGCCAGCAGCATTTATGGTGAGGGCTGCATCGCCATTTATTACTGTTGCCAGCCACCACTGTTTACTGTGTATATTGAATTTGTTTTTAAACTATGGATTTTTGAGTGATTAAGCTTTTAAATGCAGCAGTTGTGCGGTAGCTGGGCTCAATGATACCTGAACTATGAACAGACTCCTGTTCGGTTAGATACTTATCGCCAAGCACAATGCAGGTCATTATTCAATAGAGGGGCTCGCAGGTCTCAATTATCACCCTGCTTTATCCTGCAGGAGGGGCTGTCGGCAGACTCATGTTTGACGCTGTGTACGCTGCAGAGGGGGAGGAGGGGGAGAGCGTGTGACCTTAGTGTCTCTGTTCTGGGAACGAGAAAGGAGGGTGGTTGGTGTTGTGAAAACAACCTTGAACAGACTATTTTTTTGAAAGAGGAACTCAAGATGTCCCGTGCTCCATGGGAGTAGATAGTCCAGTTATGTTTGTTTCTTTGCATTAGGGTACTTGTCGTTTTGCAAAGACCCGGAATAACCAGTGAAAGTATTTGATAGAATTGGAAGGGACTTGTGCCACAGCACTGTTGAATGTACAACACAGAATAAAAAAGACATTGCGCCTTACTACGCAAATGTATTTGTCCATCTACCTTTCACTAGAAAGCCTTGTAAAGCAATGTTTGAGAAAATTCACAAGCCTACACATTTGCTTAAATTCTGAATCTCTATGTATGCATTTACATATGGTTGAATGTTTCTAAATATCAAAATTCTAATAAGTAAAACCGCAACAGCATTTGTTGTTTTTCACACGAAGATTCCATCCTAAGCAGCCAGTATTCCAATTCTGGAATGCGAAGTCTGGAGGCTCATTAGAGAGTTTTTTTGTAGAAAATCCACTTGACCAACTGCAATGATGTTGTATTCCATCCAGATGTAGGGCAGCATATGGACTTTAGACAGTAAACTGTATATGTGAGGCAGAGGTTTGTGTTCAGGTGGTGTCAGGACACTGCTGTTGTACCTCACAGCCCCTGCCTGCTCCATACAGAATCAAACTATACCACTCTGTTCCTTGCAATCATCATCCTACACCACACATCACCAGGCTGTTCTGTGGATTCTTGTTTACAGGGCCCCTTGTCGTGCTTGCAGAGTTCATTCTGATTGATGCTACCTACCGCGCTCAGTCCATCGATCCACTGCTAAGCGACAGGCCCTTCCCTCCCACAACATCTTATAATTATACCACCCCCAACTTGCCCCGGGCATTTAGCTGTCCTCTGATCCCTGCATGAGATATCCTACAATGAAGCAAGGGGCAGTGGCTGCTTAAACTGCATTTCTACATCGTTTATTGTGTGTATAATTACTGGGGCTAATCTTATCTTTGGGCAATCTATACTTGTTGAATAGAAGGCCTAATCTAAATATCCTGTTGGTTAAATGCTACAGTCTGATTATCACTTTTCAGGTGGGACAGACATAAAGCAATGTAACTTCAGAGTAGGTGCATTGTGTGAGGGACGTACTGCCAGTGTTGTATTGGGATCACAAAGAGGAAAGCACTCCTTCTTTGGGCCTTTTCCATTTGCCTAAATGCACCAGTTCAAACTCCAGGAGCAGTTTCTTTGAAATGGCACTGGAGTGTCTGCCCACTGGCTTAGAGCCAGCAAGTGAAAAATAAAATTATATCTTGGTATTGTTTTCTTTTTCTTTTGCCAGCTCTGAGCCAGCTTGTGCAGGGAGGGGGCGGGGCAGGGGCATGGAAGGGAGGAGGATGAGTGCTACATACACTTTTAAGTGTGCATGTGTGTTTGGCCAGCCATTTCAGGCCGGCAAAACACACATGCCCACTTAGGTTTCTCTAGCCCGGCTGCATTGACACCCCCCAATGCTTCTTTATGATAGTCGGGCATACTCACTGCGCTCGCTCGCCACAGGGTAATCATCCCAAACTTTAATACCCCGCCAATTTCAAGTGTCACCAGCTGTCATAGGATGGGGTTTCCTTCTCGGTAACAGCTATCTTCCATCTTGCACTCACTGTTTTATGCTAAAAAGAAGTTTACCTGGGCAAAGTAGTTGAAAGAGGTATAGTCTCTCAAGACAATAGGTTTGAGATACCAATTTAGGATCATCTCAACATTATGCAAGGGTGTCTCTCTGATGTATCAAATCTTGAGTTTTTTGGGCTCTCTTGGCTTCAAACGTTAATCAAATTGAGCCACCAATGGAACAAAAGTAGGGCAAAGTATACGGAACAGCTGAACTGATGAATGTGGACTTTTTTGTCCTTGCAAAACAGAATACTGCTTACAAAATTCTTAGGATTCATGACTCAGGACCCTGTACCAAAAAACACAGTACTCTCATGAGGTAATATCCATGAAGTATTATAGGGTAATACTGTTCCATTTGTGGAACCCTGCTTGGGGACCGCCACAGGAGGGATCCACCCACTAGGCACCAGGAAGGGGGGAGTGGCCCATTGGGCAAGGGCCTTTGCTCCCCCATTGAATTATGGAATAATCAGCCTTTCTGCCTCCTGGGGTGGCAGAAAGCACCCTAGACATCAGGGAATATTTTTTATAGGCCATGGGTGGGGGCTGCCCAGAATGGTTATGCCAATGCCCCAAACTTTACCCCCAAAAATCTTTCTGCTCCCTCAGGAGGCAGATGGGGGCAGTAGCCACTGATCTGCCTGGGGGGAGAAAGCCCACTAGGCACCAAGGATTATTTTGTACATCGGGGTGGGGGTTGCCCAGAAAGGGCATGCTAATGCCCCACCACAAAAAATATTGCTACAGTCTTTCTGTCCACCTGGGAGGCAGATTGGAGCAATAGCCCTTTATATGCCCCCTGGGGGGGGACTGAAAGCCTACTAGGCAATAGGGCATATATTTTTCAAAGTTTGGGGTGGGGCCTGCCCAAAATGGGCATGCCAATGCCACCACCCCTAAATAAATGACAGTCTTTCTGCCCCCCTAGCGGGCAGACAGGGGCAGTAGCCCCTGATCCGTCCCACAGAGGGGGCAGAAAGCCCACTAGACACCAGTTATTATGATTTTTTTTATAAGTAGCGGTGGGGGCTGCCTAGAATGGCCAGGCCAATGCCCATGCCTCAAAACAATTGACACAGTCTTTCTTCCCTCTCAGGAGGCAGATCGGGCAATAGCCCTTTATCTGCACCGGGGAGGCAGAAAGCCCACTAGGCACCAGGGATTCTTTTTTTCAAAGTCCAGGGGTGAGGGCTGCCCAGAATGGCCATGCCAATGCCCCATGCCCAAAAACAGAATGCCCCAGTCTTTCTGCCCTCTCTAGGAGGCAGATGGGGGCAGTAGCCCCTGATCGGACCCCAGGGGGTGCAGAACTCTCACCCGGCACCAGGCATTATACTTTTTTTGCATAGATGTGGGGGCTGCCCAGAATGGGCATACCAATGACCCCACAACAACAAAAATTGCAACAGGCTTTCTGCACCCCAGTAGAAAGATGGTTGCAATTGCCCCTTATCTGCCCCCCCCCCCGAGGAGCAGAAAGTTCACTAGGCACCAAGGATTTTTTTTTTTCAAAGTTCAGGGGTGGGGTTGCCCAGAATGGCAATACCAATGCCCCCACACCCCCTTAAAAAATGCCACAGACTTTCTGTCCCCACCAGGATGCAGATGGGAGCAATAGCCCCTGATGTGCCCCCCCTGGGGGCAGAAAGCCCACTAGGTGCCAGGGATCACACTGGCTTTTTTGTACGTTGGGGTGGTGCAACCCAGAATGGGCATACCAATGCGTAAAAGCCCCCAATCTGACCCCCCCCCCACGAGGCCCTGACCTTTTTTCTAAGCCTGCCTAGTTGTGGATTTTGGGCCCTAGCACAGCCGGCACCTAGAGAAGCCTAGAATACCTGTACATATCTGAAAACTAGACACCAAGCGGAATCCAGGATGAGGTGACTTGTGTGCCTCTCAACAGGTTATTTTACCCAGAATACCTTGCTAACCTCAAACATAGTGAAATGAATACTTTTCTCCACACTTCTGTGATGGAAAGTTCTTGAATCTAACGGAAGCAATAAACGTCTACCATCCCAGCCTTCCTGCAAGTCTGCTAATAAATATGGTGCCTAACTTGTGTGGATAGGCCTAATGCCAGTGACAGGAAATGATTCAAAAAGCAACATAGGTACGTCACATTTTTTCAGTGAAAACTGACCCTTTTTTCCTACTGTGATTAGCTATGGATTTTGGACCCTAGCTCTGTCAGCACCTAAGGATACCTAGCAAACTTATTCATTTTTTAAGCCTAGACAGCCAGTAAAATCCAGGTTGGGGTGACTTGAGGGGCTCTCACTAGGTTCTGTTACCCAGAATCCCTTGCAAATCTCAAACTTAGTAAAATAAACAATTTTCCTCATATTTCAGTGATGGAAAGTTCTGGAATCTGTGAGGATCCACAATTCCCCCAAGTCTCCCAATAAAAATGGTACCTCACTTGTGTGGGTAGGCTTAGTCCCCATGACAGAAAATGGCCCAAAAGCTCAACGTGAACACATCACATTTTTCCACAGAAAACTGAACCTGAATGTGCCTAGATGGGGATTTTGGGCTCTAGCTCAGCTGGCACCGAGAGATACCTAGCAAACCTGTGCATTTTTTAAAACTAACCCCCTGGCAAATCTAGTATAAAGTGACGTGTGTGGCTCTCACCAAGTTCTGTTACCCTGTATCCCTTGCAAACCTCAAACTTTGGAGGGAAAAAAACACAATTTCCTCATATTTCTGTGATTGAAAGTTCTGGAACCTAAGGGGAGAAACCAACTTCCACCAACATAAGGCCTTGTTTTGCGAGGGAGTCACCTGCGTTTTTGATCTCAGGCTTTTCTAAAAACTAAACACCTGGGGAAATCCAGGGAGGTGTGACTTTTGTGGATTCCCGCAAATTTTCCTATCCAGAATCCCCTGCAAACCTCAAATTTAGCTAAAAGAATTCGCATTTTTATTCCATTTATGGGTGGGAAAGTGGTGGGATCACAGGGCACAAATTTCCTACCACCCTACATTATTACTGGTCTCCTAATAGAAATGCTACTTCACTTGTGTGGGTGGGTCAAGTACCTTCTACACATGGAAGGGATGAAAACCTATTGTGGAGACATATCTATCACAAAACAACCTGGTTTTGCAAGGGAGCACATGCGTTTTTTTTGTTCTGGGCTTGACGGCCATCTAGGGAAACCTACCAAACCCAGACATTTCTGGAAACTAGACACCCGGGGGAGTCGAGGGATGTGTGGCTGGTGTGGATCCCCCAATGTTTTCTTACCCAGAGACCTCTGCAAAACTCAAATTTAGCTAAAAAAAGTAACATTTTCCTTACATTTCTGTGTAGGATGAACGCACTGGTAAAAATGTCCTACCACCCAGTGTTCCCCTTGTTTTCCCAATGGAAAGGATACCTCACTTGTTTGGGTGTCCCATGCAGAAGCACCTAAAAACATATTTAGCCATTCCCAGGCCCTTGACCCACCCACACAAGTGAGGCATCATTTGAATCTAGAGACTGAGGGGAACGCTGAATGGTAGGACATTTGTGCCAGTACTGTGATTCCAGCCAGAAATGTGAGGACCTGGTTTTGCAGGGGAGGCACCGGAATTTTTGCTCCCGGGCTCGGCGGCCATCTAAGGAAACCTACCAAAACCACACATTTCTGAAAACTAGACAGCCGGGGGAGTTGAGGGAGGTGTGGCTTGTGTGGATACCCCCAATGTTTTCCATCCCAGAAACTCCTACAATCTTCAAAATTAGCAAAAGAAAATTACATGTTCCTTTAATTTCTGGCTGGAATGACCGCGCTAGCACAAAAGTCCTACCACTTAGCATTCCCCCAGTCTCCCGAGTAAAATGATACCTCACTGGGTGGACCAAGGGCCTGTTGCTGGGAAGGGAAAAAAACATAGGGATTGATGGTATAGCACTGCGAACTTTACGCGTAATATTTTTTAAAAAATAAGTTTTTAGAGGATTCTGCATTGGGCACCCACACAAGTGAGGTATCATTTTTACCGGGAGACCAAAGGGAATGCTATGTGGTTGGGCATTTGTGCTGGATTGTTGATCCTATACAGAAATGCAAAGAAAATTTAATTTAGCTAAATTTGAGCTTTGCAGGGGATTCTGGATAGAAAAACGTTGGGCAAGCCACACATCCCAGGACGCCCCTGGGTGTCTAGGCCTACTCACACAAGCGAGGTATCATTTTTATTGGGAGACTTTGGGGAATTCTGGGTGGGTAGAAGTTTGTGGATTCACACAGATTCCAGAACTTTCCATCACAGCAATGTGAGGGATTTTTTTTTTTTGTGCAAAGTCTGAGGTTTGCAAGGGATTCTGGGTAACAAAACCTGGTGATAGCCACACAAGTCCCCCCATCCTAGATTCTCCTGGATGACTAGTTTTCAAAAATGTATATGTTTACTAGGTTTCCTTAGGTGCCGGCAGAGCTAGGGTCCAAAATCCACAATTAGGCACAAAATGTGATGTGTCCGCATTGTGTTTTGGGCTATTTCCTGTCGTGGTTACTAGGTCTACCTACGCAAGTGAGGTACCATGTTTATCAGAAGACTTTGTGAAACACTGAGGGGCTGGAAGTTTGTGGCTCCTCACAGATTCTAGAACTTTCCATCACAGAAATTTAAGGAAAATGTGGGTTTTTTTTCAAAGTTTGAGGTTTACAAGGGATCCTGGGTAACAGAACATAGTGAAAGCCACACAAGTCACCATATCTTGGATGTCTAGTCTTAAAAAATGTATAGTCCCGCCACATTCCCTTGGTGCCGGCTAAGCTGGGGTTCAAAATCCACAGCTAGGCACATTGTAAAAAAAGGGTCAGTTCTCTTTTTGAAAAAAATGAATTTGTCCACGTTGCATGTTGGCTGTTTCCTGTCGTAGGCACTAGGCCTACACACACAAGTGAGGTACCATTTTTATTGGGAGAATATGGGGAACAGAGAATAGTAGAACAAGTGTTATTACCAAATGACTTCCTTTGCATTTCTGCCTTCCAAATGTAAGACAATTTGTAAGAAAGAAGTCATTTTGAAAAATGACCTCTAATTCACATACTTGTATGGGTATCCATAATATTGGAGATGTGCAAATAACCACTGCTTCTAAACTCTATATTGTTCTAATTTCGGAAATATATTGGTTTCGATGGTACCTATTTTTCACTCTTCATATTTTACCACATGAATTGCTTCATACCCAGTACACATTAAAAAACCATTGCAAGATGCAGCTCAGTTATTGGCTCTGGGTTACTGATGTTCTTGATGATTCTACAAGTCCTATACATCCCCACAATCATAAGGGCCCAGCAGATGTAACAGTATATTGCTTTAAAAAATCTGCCATATTTAGAAGAAGTTACAGGTGAAAACCTTGGCACAAATTGCTGTTTTTTTAAACTCAATTCAATATTTTTTTAATTTCAACTGTTAGTTTCTATAAATAAACCTTAAGTGATCTACACAAATGACCCCTTGATGAATTCAGAATTTTGTCTAGTTTACGAAATGTATAGCTTTCTGGGATCCATTATTGCTTTCACTCCAATTACTAACACTTCCTGGAAGGAAGTTGAAAGCACAAAAATTATCTAACATAGGTTACGTCCCATTAAAATGCCAAAACGGTGGAAACATGTTTGGCTTTCTGACAAATGACTACCTGTCCCTAAAAAGCTGAAAACATGGTAATTTTAGCACAACAAAACCTTTGCTGATACCATTTGCAGGGAAAGATCCAGATGCTTTTATCTGCAGCACTTTTTCCCATTTTAAAATAAAATAAAACATTTAGCTGTATTTTGGCTAATTTCTGGGCCCCCTCCAGGGGAATCTAAAACACCTGGATACCTTTAGAATCCTCAAAATGTTGAAAGGAAAGTACGCAAATCTAGTGTGGATACCTTATTTGGACAAAATCTTACAGGGACCTAAGTGAGAACTACCCCAAATAGCCAAAAAAGGCTAAGCACGGGGTGGGGGGAGACCTAGCAGGGAAGGGATTATAGACAGCACATTTTTCATTGAAATGACCACTAAGTTTTAGGCCTGGGTGGCAAATTCCGTTCCGCATAATTTGCGTAATTTCGCGTTCCGCGGAGAACGCGGAATTGCCCAATATTCCGCGTTCCGCGGCTTAGCGGAATTTTTTGCCTGTTCGCGTTCGCAAAATGCTTGTTCGCAAGATATTTCCCCCTGAGCACGCAGTGTTCACGAACAGGAAAAAGCATCGCGAACAAGCAATTCCCGGTGTTCGCGGAATTTCTGCGCGCTCGTGGAGATGTTTTACCATTTCGCAGAGCTTTGCGTGGCTCGACTACGCAAACTCCGCCCACCCCTACTGATTTGTTTTGATTCTGTTAAAATCTTTTTATCCATCACACTTCAGATTTGGAAAAAAGTGCTACATTAGTGCTTTGCTGTTTTTTATGCATGGTACATTTATAGGTTTTTAAATTGCATTGTGTGTTACAAGAAAACCACATTCTCCAGCCGTTCATTTCAGACCACAAGATTGTCACATAGTTAACTTAAAAAAATCCCCACACTACCGCAAAGGAAAGATAGGTAAACACCAGATCTCCATGTTAAAAGAATGAACAACAATTTGTCAGAAGACTTGACTGACATTCCACCTCTGTCTTCAAATGCACAGCAAACATGACAAGAGAAAAACCAAAATGTAAAGACATATTTTATGCTAGTTCATCTTTGGCGCCCAGCAGGGTTACTTTCGGGAAATAACCTTCCTGGAATACAGAGAGGAAAAAACGAGGAGAAGTTAAAACATTTCTCCTTGTTACGCCTTCCTGAAGAAGGCACTGGATTTTGTCACAAATCCATGTCTACAATTCTTTGTAGATAAGGATTTGCATCACCATCCACAGGTGGTTGCATGTGAATGACCATGCACTACTCATGGAATGTCCCCTTGACACAAAAAAAACACAGGATAGTACATTGCACAGCACTGGATTACTTTTGGTTACAATCCACTGCATATAGCAATTTGTGTTGGATTCTAAATACCATTGCAACATTTTGCATTGGGTTTTTGTTGAAAAAGTGATGCAAACCCAACGCAAAATCTTTGTAAATTCAGGGCCTTAGTGAGTATTTTCTCTAGTGGTCTGATATTTTAACACTCGCAATGAGACGATCCGGCCCGTAACCAATGTTGTATTTACCTTCTATTTTTGCTCTTTAATGATCACTGCCACATACATCCAGAACACATATAACGTATATAAAGTATCGGATGTCTTTGTTTTAATTGATACAGCTTCACAGTACCTCACTGAAACCGGATCTGACCTGGACCACTGTTAATAAAAGCCGTTAATAAATATGCTGAAAAATGGCTGGCATATAACACCTCTAACGTTAGGAAAGAAAGCACGAACAGAATACATTTTTACATTTTCGCCTAGGAGGTAGAACATAAGATCAGCAAACCACTTAATCCATGCTCATAAAAAAGCTTACACTTTCGAAGTGAACTTTTTAATTAGATCTGAAGCGCGTACCTTAGACAATGTCTGCATTATTTGCTCGGCTGGCCATGAACTCTGCATCTCGTGCGATGCCGCAGCCTCTGCTTCATTAATCCTATATGTCTGCATGTTGTTGGCGCTCATTCCAGGCTGTAGTAGGTCGCGGAGGTCTTGAGATCTTTTTTTTAATTCGTCTCCTAAAAACAAACAGCCTATGAGATAAGAGGGAGTGCGGCAGGCTTTGATGTATTGCATCTCAGCGGTATCTGACAAGCCCTACTCCCCGCTGATACAATTCGTTTCTAATAATTTAGTCTCAGTCTATTAGAAGACAACTACAGATAATGCATCCAGGCAAGCAGTGAAGGATGTCCTGAGCAGCACTTGGAGAAAGGTTATCAAAACACAATTCTCAAAAAGAAGCGCATTATTGATTTTTAATCATTCCAGACAGAGACTGCTGTATGGATTTTTTTTTATTACAGATTGAACATAACTAGAAGAAGATGGAAATGGATTTCCTTGCGGCTGCTGCATATGTCATATTAATAGATCGCTTTGCCGGCTTGCAGGAGGCAATGACCATGTGCAGACATTCTGTGGTTAGTCCTATTAACTACAGCTAAAGACAGCATATTGACGAAGTCATTACAATTGTAAAGCTATTACTGCCTTGAATGGCATCTGGTATAATTGTGTTAATAGGCAAGTTGCTCCACTGCTTCCAGTTTGTTCATAAAATAATGTATAAACAGAGCCCTGCATTTCCCTCATGTTTAGTTGCAAAGTTTCATAAATTATGGATTATACTAGAGCTGAAACGTACTGCAGACTAATAACCCCCTCTCTGCCATTACAGTGGTGAACACAACCCGTCCACTCACATTATGTCTCCATGTTTATTTTTTCCTTATAGCTATTGTACATCATCCTCAGTTTTCGACAGAGCACCGTAATATCAAAGGAGGACAAAAGCGGTATAGAAAGGTATTTCTTTCAGCTCACCCTCTTTTGGTAGGCGCATGCGCCGTGGGGGTTCTCACACCGGCACAGGCACTACCGTCCTTTGTTCACCCTTGTGGGCAGTCTTGCCGCTGTGTTCTACAGTCTGCGAGCTCCCTGGCCTGACTTCATATTGATAGGAGATCCAGTTCTCAGAGTTGATTTTTTTGTGGTTTACAGTGGTGATTTGCAAACTTTAATAAATCTGGGTTTATAGGAGTTTATACAGCTTCCTCAGCCCCAAAATAAAGAGGAACTGTGTTTCTCCATTATTTACAAAAAAACTTGATATTTTTGCAGTGATTTGATAAGACACATATTTAATTTAATGGAGAAGTATTCCTGAGTACATAATGTATTCCCGATTAACAGTTTCTAATTAACTTGGTGTAGTGTGTGCTAAGCATACACGTCTGTATTGACCTTTAATTGATACTCACAGAGTCTCACATGCCCTATCTCGTTTACACACTCACTCTTTATGGGATCTCTCTGGTTTACACAAGTATTAGTAGGTTAAGACAGTAAAAAAGTGCCATATTGAAATGATTTCAATACACAAATTCCTTTACAGAGTTTATTCTGGGGGTCGGGGAGTCATCCACCCACTCCTTTTTGAATATTATGACATTGTAAGGGCGGTGAATCTTGCTAACAGCACAGAAACTTCCAGAACATTTACGGTGTTAAAGTTCACAAGATTAATTTATAGCGCTGCATTGTTAAGCGCCTGAGACCACATGCACTCAGCATGCTTTGATACTACTTTTCAGCAGTATTTGCCTAACCACATAAAAATGTTGCTGCTGTCAATCCTAACTTTTTAACCATCAGCACATTGTATTCTGGGGCATGAACATTTGCTGTTAATATTGCAAGTATCTACCTGTTTATCAACATCCTAATTCCACTCACCAAATATTTTTTTTAAACAACTACAGTTCAATTTGATATCGTTAGTGTGGGCGGGAAAACAACCCAGGGTCCCCTACGAATTGCTTAAACTACCACAGTCACAAGCGGGTTTAGGGGCAGCCGACATGCACCTATATGCTCTGTGCGGGCAGGTCGATTTCTACACTATTGGCTCCATCCCACACCAACCAACCACATCTCTCCATCAAGCGCAACAAAGCCTCCCCTGTGCCACTCACAACAGCATTGTTTCTTCCCCACAAAACTTCCATAGCTGAAATAGATAGTGTGCGAAGCTTGCTGTGGACATGAGACAGACTCCGAAAGCGGGCCTGCACCTTAGCCCTATACGCTTCCTAAATCCTTGTGGCCAACAACCCCCTGCTCCCTCCACTGCAAGATAGGGGCGCAATCGCTCCTGCAACACAAAGTGGGCCTAAAAACATTCGCAGATATATACTCCAATGATCACTTTCTCCCCCCCATCCACAGCAACAACAGCACCTGTGCCACTTGACATGCTCTTATACTTCCAATTGTGAGTGACATGCCGAGCCCTACACAGCACCTTTCCCAGCCTACCAGCAGCCCTACCAACTCTGAAATAAATGTACACCAACGCTTCACAGTGCAAACTGATAACCCATATCTACACGCACATGCAACAAACCCATCCAATTCTCCTCCCAAAGGCCCACGAGGCCTGGAACACTGACCTAGACCATCAGTTGACTGATTCCTAATGGGCGTTCTGCTGGAGTCAGCTAGAACGTACTCAATTACCGGCTGCGCCTTATACATTTCAAATACATACACCTGTTATATCGCACACCAACACAGCTCCTCAAGATGGGATTATTGGCTGACTCACACTGCCGATGCTGCCAGGGACCTTCCTACACTTAGCGTGGAGCCGCCCCAGAGTCGCGGAGTTCTGGTGCGAGCTCTTCAATACACTGCAAGATGTCATCGGCGGGGCAATATCCCCTAGTCCGCTGCCCGGCCTGCTGGCGTATATGAAGGAGATACCCAACACTTATCGTAGTCTCGTTGCAATGCTGCTCCTCCTCGCCAAGTGCTGGGTCGCAATACACTGAGGAGGGAGAAAGGCCCAGGTGGTCCACTCTTGGGTCAAAGACATGACTTACTGTTGTGAACAACTGTCCATGTACTGGGAGCTCATCCCCCCGCGTTCCTGACTGTCAGACATCTAGATACCCCTATAATGTTTACCTCTGCCTTACTGTCCAGCCTCCCTTTGACCAGAGATGAAAAATGTGTGCTGTTTTCGTATGTGTACTTCTTTGTATAACTATCATAAAGTGTAATGTACTATGGTTAAGGGCAATGCCAAAAATAAAGCAATTAAAAAAAATTGCAAGTATTGACTCAAAAACCCTATTGATAATGAGTACTTGATACCAGGATTAGCTGAACGTGTCACACCCAAAAATAGGACACATTGTAGCTATAAATTATTGTGGTTATGCTGATTTATTATGTGTAAAATTGCATGTAATGCTTTCATGATTGTCCAGTACACATTATGACAAAACGCTTTCCCCAGATATCTGTTGCTGCACCTTGCATTGAAAATGTAAAGCCTAGTGTGTTAAGGGTAAGACACTGGGTTAATGATTGAGAGGGGTGGGAGCCCCAATCAGGCAACAATCACAATCATTGTCAGGGAGAACCACAAAAGTCACTAAATTAACCTGTGCTCAAGCCTCTGGTTGCTTGGCACAAAAGCAGTCAGGCTTAAGCTAGAGGCATTGTGCAGCACACAAATGGTAATAAAGTGAAAACACAACATAAGACACATTACAAACTAATTTAGGAAAATAGAGTACATTTTAATAAATAAAATGATACTAGAATAGTAAAAATCCATTCAGTCGGAGATATTTAAAAATCTTAAGTGAAAATAGCACATAAAAGCAAAAATCGCCACTCACGGTTGTCTGGTTGGGGAAAGTCACAAGCTAAGGACAACTGTGATGGAATGTGGGTAGGAAACAGGAACCAAGTTAGTCCTGCTGAAGAATAACCTTCTCAAGTCTGCTGTAAAGAGTTTCGCTCGAGTTGGAGGAGGCTGCGAGGATTAACTTTTTGGCAGGAAGAGCAGGTCAATCGTTATGGATAGTCTATGCTGTAGTGCGAAGTTCCCGTTGTCAGTGGAGCTTCCTGTTGGTTGGGTGTCTTGGACTCTAGTTGATGTTGCACAAAGTGCACAATTTGCGTTGCTAGTCAAGCTAAGAACAGGTCTCACAGGACCTGGGGGGCACCTCTTTGGGATTCGGACTCGCTCCAGTAGAGGCCAGCAGCAGAGCTCAGGGGGCCCAGACAGATCCAGTTGAAGCTAGTTAGCTTGGCATTTCAGAGAGGGCTCCAAGGCTTGTTGTGTCCCTGTAGCTCATATAAAGGAGGTCAGCCAACTAAGACTTGGAGAAACTCTGGGCAGCCTATGTGCAAGACAAGCAGGTCCAGTCTTCCTTTGTCAAACAGACAGACAGACCTTCAAACAGCACTGCAGTCCTGGCAGCAGGGCAGTCCTTCATCTGAATCTTCCACACGTCCGGGAGTGTTCTCACAAGAGGCACTGGAGATCAAATATTTATATCTGGTGTATGGCTTTATGTGGGGTGACTCCCTGTCACAGTCCCACAAAGGGGTCCGGAAAGTTCATCCAATTCCCCTGTTCAAAGCTCCAAACTCTGGAGTGACTAATGTAAGTGGATCTGTTTACTGGCCTTCCCCAGACATGCTGTCAGGATGGCCCATCCTATCCACACCTAAGTCCCCTTTATCTCACTGTCAGAAAGGAAAACAGAAAACCAGCAGTAATCATTCACAGTCATGTGACCCAGGACACTAATATAATTGTCCTAGACAAAGTGAGCACTACATAAGGCACTCAGGGGCAAATTTACAAGCCCCTTATGCCAGATTTGCACCGCCGTTGCGTCACTTTTGTGACACAGCGGCGGTGCAAAGCCAGCGCCATGCTGCGGGCTATTTACAACGCGACGCATCTAGGGAGATGCGTCACGTTGTAAAGCCTTGCGCCACATGTGATGCATTCCTGCACGGGGGGAGTTCCGGCGCAGGAACACCTCCAAAAAAGAGGCTGAGTGAAATCTACAAGATTTCCCTCGGTCCCTTTTACGGCCATGCTGCATCAAAACCCTGCGCCTGCTTGAAGCAGGCGTAAGGATTGACGCAGCATGTTAGGGATAGGGGCTCCCGAGCCTTGCTGGAGCTGCGTCGCGCTTGCGACGCAACTCCAGCAATGCGCCAGCTTTCCGCGGGGGGATGCGACACGCATCTGCCCATCCGTGCGCCACGGTGCGCCATATTGTAAATGCGGCGCATCAGTGGTGGTGCACAGGTGGGCAGATGCGTCGCAACTCTTCTGGCCCATCCCTGCTGATTAGCAGAGATGCGCCAGAAGTAGTAAATCTGCCCCTTTATATTGAGTGTATCACATATTGTAATACCAATATTAAATACTGTTAATTAGGCCTGGGCTAACAATCCGTTCCGCTCGCGGAAATTGCGATAATTTGACATTTTCGCGTTCCAGCGGAGAGCGCAAAAATGTCAACATTTCTGCAATCCGCATTTTACCGGAAATTTTTTGCTTGCTCGCGCTGTAAAATAATACATTCTCGCGTGCGCGTGATCGCCTTACCTGAATCCCCGCGTTCGCCGACAAGTTTTCCTGATCCGGTTGCGTTCTCCACGAGATGTTGGATTGTTGGTAGCCATTTGCACTGTCTCGCGACATTTCATGCTCGCAGTAACGTAATTCGTATCGCGTTCACGTCTTTCTTCTCGCGATCATGCACCGCGAGACAAGTGAAAACAAGATGGCCGCGCCCGCGAGCAACCGCACGGGTAAGTTGGCGAGCAGCGACCACGCAGAAAATACGCGAACGGGCGGGAAAAAAACTTCCGCATCTTCGCGATATTTCCACGTGTTTGCGGAGATTTATATCATTTTCGCGATAATTTGCGAAAGTGAATTTCGCAAATTCCGCCCACCCCTACTGTTAATTAGTTTTGAATGGTTAATCCTCATAAACATTAATTAAATGCTATAATCCAAAAGTCCAAAAAGAAACTGAAGTTCAATGTTGTCCAGTGCTTCTTTATTCTGAAGCGAAATTCATAAGCAATGAGAAACTTCAAAATTATAATACGGTGGCTTGACAATCATGGGGATAAACATTCCCAATGCATTTCGGGTGTTCTACGCACCCTTCTTCAGGGGAAATTTAAAATAAACATATACATTGTGAATACACACATATATAGCTTCTCATTTACAGATAATGACTGTGCTGGTCTTTCAACATCCGGAAGAAGAACGAAGGAATGGATCAAAGAATAAAAAAATCTGAATAATAGAACCAAGGAAACCAATGTGGTATTATCAGAACCAAACCTTCAGAATCCCGGTGAATTAATGAAGTCAAACTGACTAAATGAAGAAAGGAAAAAACATAAAGACAAGATCACTACTCCACCACTCCGGTAGATTATGTGATTACAAGTCTTAGTGAGGATAGTGGTTGTGAGGATCACTTCTGTTAGTATACACTGGCTAAAATAAGGAGATCTGTACCTCCTCTAGTCTAATGATGCCGAACGTAGCGCACTGATTCCTTAGTAAGTGGAACTAGCATAAACGGTGATGCGCAGGAAAAATGTTGCTTGTATGCTGTAAAACTACACAAAATCCAACTGTGTTATAAAATGCTGTCTAAGATAAAATAGGTAGATGAATATCTTATTGTTTGTAAAAATCTCACCTGCCACTTAAATGGCAAGTCTATGAAGTAGTCTTTGATTTAAACCGTAACTTTACGATTCAATGGAAAACTTCTGCATGTAGCCTGCCCAAGAATATCAATATAAAACTTAGTATCGTGAATGGTATAGAATACTCTACCCCAAAAAAAACACCACTGTGATCTTAGTCAATGTCTCTCACCTCTCAGTGTGAGCTCCGACTATTCTGTAGATAAAACGAACTCTGAGCAAGCAACAAATGCTGTGAATAAATCTGCGCGCATAATAAAGAGAGAAGGCAAACTATCAGTTGTCTATTCAGGTGGACTAAATGAAAATAATGCATGAAATACTCTCGACTTACTTGTTATGAAACCGTCAAGATCAGAATACAGCCCTCTTGAAATAACGCTCACCAGAACCAAAAGGTGCCTGAGACTTTATCAGTATATAGCGTTTGTTTCCCGCGAACGCCGAGAAATTCTCGGCGGGCGTCTGTAATAATGGACATAGAAAGGGGACATGCGCTTCTACCGTAAGGGCTGTGTAACGTGGCAGCCATATATATAGTAGATCATTCGTTCTTCTTCCTGATATTGAAAGGCCAGCACAGTCATTATCTGTAAATGAGAAGCTATAATTGTGTGTATTCACAATGTATATGTTTATTTTAGATTTCCCATGAAGAAGGGTGCGTAGAACACCCGAAATGCATTGGGAATGTTTTTCTCCATGATTATCAAGCCACCGTATTATAATTTTGAAGTTTCTCATCGCTCATGAATTTCGCTTCAGAATAAAGAAGCACTGGACAACATTGAACTTCAGTTTCTTTCTGGACTTTTGGATTATAGCATTTAATTAATGTTTATGAGGATTAACCATTCAAAACTGATTAACTGTATTTAATATTGGTATTACAATATGTGATACACTCAAGATTGAGTGCCTTAGGTAGTGCTCACTTTGTCTAGGACAATTAGGCCCTAGTTTACTTTCTCTTTCAGAATCGGTGGTAGGGTGGAACCACCTCAAAGAGAGCACACCAATAGTGATTATTTTTTGAGTACTAAGTTTATTGGATCAGTATTGAATTTTGAGTGCACCAAAGCTGTCATCACACACGTTTCAACTTTCTGAAGGGGGCATTTTCAGTATTGTGACTTAAAATCTGACTTTACCATTAAAGTAGGCTTTAAATTACAATCCAATTGAACAACCAGCACATCTCTAACTGCTTCCTATCTAAATGAAATAAAGTAACCCAGTGTCAGTCAATGGTAGAGATAGGTCTTACCACAGTGAAAAATAACTTTAGGAGTTTTTCACTGTCAGTACATGGAAAATATCCATGCAGCATGCTGTGCGTTGCAAACATGTGTGTAGGCATGTGAGACACAACATGGACCCCGGCCACAATCCACATGGGCTTATTTTCCCCGGTCCCTTTTTGTGGCCCTTTAGCTGCCTTTCCTACTACCTTTTCATAACAGTATCCCAGCCATTAAAAGGTCAGCAGAAAGGCAGGTCATAATTCACACGGCAGTGCCCACTGCCACTGACCTCGCCATCGCTGCCACGGGAGCACCGATCTTGGCAGTGGCATCCGTCTGGAGGCAGTATCTCTGCCTGTATTGTAATATGGCAGTCGGGCCACCAATGAACAACGGCAGTTCCAAGACCGCCAGGGTCATAATCAGACCCTTAATTCTGACTGGCCAATGCCCTACTTAAAAAGGTTACATTAAATTCACTTACCTGAAATGAGAGCTGCGTTCCGCAACCGCCACCCGCACGGATCGCCACTGCATTCTAAAAACAGACACAGAGTAGAAAGAATGAATAATCATAAACAAATGGCTGCCAATTTAAACTAAAAAATGTAATTACTTGTAAAATATATTATTTTATTATTTATGAATATTGTTTATTAAAATGAATACCCATTTCAAACAAGTGTAATACTTTAATATAACAAATATATGAACACATTTCTGATTATTAAAAAACCAAATGTAGTACTAGTATTTATTACATGAAAAAGTACATATATATTTCTCAACCTATTACATGTATGTGAAAACTGTGTTAACATGTTGTTTTCAGGTATGTTAAAATGTGTATTAAAAATATTACATATTACTGTAATATGAGAATATGTTTAATAACACACTAATACAAAAAGCATGTAAAAGATAATATATGTGTATAATACGGACAAAAAAGTGTCTTTCTGAAAAATTTACTTTAAAACATGATTAATGCTAGTGAGAACTTGCCTCTTTTTGCATGGTCACCCTCCCCCCCCATATTTGTGAAATGATGCTGCTGATTTGTGAACTCTGCACAATAAGGTGATGCTGTCCAGGCCACAGTGTAGGTGTGCTGACCCCTTAAACATGGCAAGATTGGCTACTCCCCAAATTGGCATATTTAGCCTTTGAGGGAGGCCACACTATATGGTGTAACAAAATTCACTAATATCTTAGAAAGTTAAATAGCAACACACAAAGATGATGGACAGAATGCTGAACATTGTCAAACATTTTCCCCCAGTCACAGATCTGGGTTAAATCCAATATTTTTTTGCTCATCAGGCCATCCCAGTTTGGACCCAGTCATATTCAGTCAGTCATAAAAGCTTTATTTCACAATGTGTCATAAAAGCACAATCCAATACAGAATAAATGACCAATATTGTAAAATTGATAAAACAGGAATTTTTTCCTCGATTAAAAAAGACCATAAAACAGATTAAAAAAACAACAGAAGTAAGATTCATAAGCTCGTCACCAGACTGAATAACAATGTGCAAATAGTAGCAAACAGTTTACATTCGTAGGCAGGGTAACATACATGGGTTAAAGTGCCGCCATCGCTTTTGATCTTATTATCCATGCCCAACCTAGAAATTTGGCTATAGCTATAAGAAGTTGAAGCCAAGTTTCGGTGCGAATCAATCTAAGGGCAACCTCACATTTTCGAGTACCCAAAACACGGCAAATAGGAGCCAGCCATATGCGCCGTGGAATAGTATAAGCAGGGCACACAAATAGTAAATGAGCCAAACACTTCATAGATACATGACAGAGGGGGCAAGACGTATCAGCTGAGGTCCCCCAGGTTGCTGAAAAAGACTTGACAGGTAGTGTGCCAACTCTTAATTGGAACAGGAGCTTTCTATCAAGAGGCTTTGTGATAGTGTCCCAATAGGCTTCTAGCCTTTGAGTTGGTTTAGCCATAAGGAATTGGCCTGTCAGCGTCGATGGATCACTATTCCTGAAAGTGTTGGCTTCCACCCATCCCCACTATCTTTCCTTCAATTGCAATTTCGATGGGAACTGCTTTTTTTCTGGATTCTCCCAAAGTTCAGCCATACCAATATTTTCTAGCATCGTTCTAAGATTCCGTAACCATTTAATTTTCTTGAATTGGTCAACTCTTATTAGGTCTTTAAAACCCTCAGCATACGAGGACAATTCTGGGGTTGACCAAATTCTTCGCCAGTATAATAAAGGTCGCAGTCTAGCACTGTCGGCCAATGCCTTCTTTCCTAGATCGCTAAGTAAAGGCAGTACTGGTGTACTTTGCGGGAGGTTAATGATTTTTCTCAGAAAGCTATTTTCGGCAACAGTCAATTTATACAGGTTTTTATAGCCCCATAACTCTGCCCCATAAAGAACTGCACTAATGACTTTCATATTATAAATAGTCAGGACTGGGCTAACTGGTTTTGTAAAAGATGCATTAAACTCAGCTAATAAAGTTCCAGCTAACTGTCGATGTTTTAATGTAGCCATATCCAGTTGTTTGGCCCATTTCATATCCCTCTGTATGACAACCCCAAGATATGTATATTCTTTTACCTGCTCCAAAGGACGTTTATTTAGCAGCAATGTTCCACCAAACGATCTATGGGCATTAAATGTCTTATATTTTGTTTTAGAGACATTTATTTCTAATCCCCGAAGTTGGCAAAATTCCTCAAAGAGAGATAAAGCACGCTGTAAGCCGCTCGGTGTTTTTGCTAGTAACAACGTATCATCGGCGAACATAAGAATTGGAATTCTTACACCCGCCAATTTTGGAGCATCCGTTGGAGTATCTTCCAAGAATTTTACTACCCCGTTGATAAAGATGGAAAACAAGGTTGGGGCCATCACACAGCCTTGTCTCACCCCTCTTTCCACTCCAAATGGGGGGGGTAACCTGGCCCTGGCATCCCCACCTAATTTTTGCATATGTGTCCTGATGGAGTCTAGCGATGAGAGATAATAATGTATGGGGCATCCTCAAATCTTGTAAGACTCTCCATAATCTATTACGGGAGACAAGGTCAAAAGCTGACTTTAAATCTACAAAGGCAGCGTACAAGCTGCCTTTTTCCAAAACCACCGTCTTCCAATAAAGTAATGTAAAACGAAAGGTTTGATCGATAGTACTAGAACATGCCCGGAATCCAGCCTGAAAGGGAGACAAAATGTCTTGTGCACTAATCCATTCCTGAATTTTATTTAACACCAAACGTCCCATAATCTTCTGTGATGAATCAATTAAACTTATGGGTCTATAATTCCCAGGTAATGACTTGTCACCCTTTTTATAAATTGGAATTATCTCGGCTCCCTTCCATGACTCTGGTATCGGCAAACCTTTAGCAATTTCATTCATTAAAATCAGGAAGTAACGGTTCCATTTGACTTTGTTGGAGAGGAATATATCAGCTGGAATCCCATCAGGACCTGACGCTTTACCACGCAGCAAAGTAACTAAAGCAATATTAAAATCATCTTCGTTAAAAGCCGGTCCGTCATAATAAGTATAAAGAAGCTCGGGTATCTCCCTGTCATCTAAGCCACCAGCATATTGGGATTGGAAGTGCGTTACCCATTGATCTTGGCTTACATGGTTTGCCAACTCTGATGGACATCTCTCTCTACCCCATTTTACCACATCCCAAAATACTTTTTGGTTTTTATTTTCACAGACCCTTTTTAAGTCCAGCCACCTATTATCGTCCCAACATTTTTTTTGCCAGGTCCAGGGCTTTCTTGTATTTCAACCTGGCTAACCGGATCTTAGGGATGTCACCTTCCCTGATGGCAAGCCCCAGAGAACTACGAGCCTCCTTACAATCCCTATTGAACCATTTGCTTCCCCTCTTTTGTTGGGTACCCTTGTTTTTGGTTGTTTTAAAAAAATAGGAACGAAGATGAATGAAAAACTCAGCGTGAAATCCAATAACCATTTCTGGGGGTGCCAAATTAGCTGAAAGTTCTTCCAGGTCTAATACCGCCTTGCCTACATCTAGTGAAATCCTAACTAAAACTTCCGGTGTTGCTACTAAATTTACCCATTTTAAACGGTGCATATCATTTGTGGGAACTAAGTCTAGGGTTGTCAATTACCTAGAGAGCTGAGGAACGCCTTTTTCAACCGCTACCTCAAAAACTACGGATAATGGGTTGTGATCGCTCTCAACCCGTTCAACTACCTTCATGTCCTTTAACGCGTGCCAGAACTGACAATTAATTAATATATAATCAATACGACTATGACTAGAACCATTATTAAAAGTGCATACACCAGCTCCATCTGTTATGTTATGTTATGTTATATTAATTTATTATGCGCACAGCTACTCCAGCCAAGGAGCGTCCCGGCGCAGAGACAAGGAGAAACACAACACAACATCTGACTGAGTTCTGCCATTTAATGCCCTTAGTCCTCTCTCCATACAGAGAGAGCTCATTTGCACCACTACATTCGTCTATCTCTTTACCGGATTTAAATCTAATTCTGGGATTCTCCAGAGATCATCTTCAGAATCATAAAAATTGAAATTGCCATTTAGAAGGGGTTCGAATGTCATATTAAAATCACCTGCTAATATTACATCAGTACCTGTGGAATGTTGGCCGAGGAGTGTATCTAAGGCTACTAACACCTCAGATTTCCTTCCCTTTGTCCACCTTGCATAAACATTATACCATTAATTGCGGGGACATAATAATTCAGGAAACCTACGCAATGAATTGAATCCAACGCCCAGGTTTCCTGAAATAGGCAAACATCTTGTTGATCAATAAATGAATGCCACTCTGGCGATATAATCTTGGAACTTAGACCAGCTATGTTCCATGACTCCACAGACAGTTTAGACATTAGAGTTTTAGGTGGGCATAGAGATCTCCCCTCAATCAGTGGAATACCATCGGAATTTGAGAACTCAATAGCTCTCTTTGATGTCAATATAGGAACAGCAGGGGAGACAGTACTAGGTGAAATAGCTTGATAATTAATTGCCTCTATAACTCCTCTAAGAGCTGGTACATCAATATTGGAGGAAGGGGAGGTCATTGTACATTCTTCCTCATTTGAACAATGAATACAGTTAGGGGGGACCCTATTAGGATGTTTAGCCGACTGCAACACATTTGTTAGTCAGTCATTAGAATCCAAATTTGAGGGTCCATCTGATATACGGTCAGCAAGCCCGCCGGGGCAATCCTGGCCGGATTCAAATGGAAAACGTCTGAATTGTATTGATGAGTGGTCTGGGGAAGATGTACGAAACTCTAAGGCCAACAAGTTCTCAACCAGGGCATGATCTCTTAATATTAGCTCTATGGAATCCCAAGGATTTGTCCTGGAAGAAAGTCTACGAGCTCTCGTAATATCTTCCCTAATAATAAAGCGACAGCCCCTAACATGGCGAATCCAGTGGATTGCTTTATTTGTGAGGGAATCTGTACTTTCTCTATTAATCCCGATGTTATATTTAGGGACGTTAATCATATAAATTTTTGGTACCTGAGCCAAATCAGTGCCCGGCGATGTAAAGCCTTGTTGCCTATATTTAATTCGATTGGTCCCTATACCTAGATTAACAGGACATCTAGTTTTCAACTGTGAAAGCTGTGATTTTAAAACAGTAGCATAAGAAGGACCACCCAATTCTACAATAGAACTATTCTCTTCTCCCACAGTCTGCGAGTGTGCGATAATGGGCTTACTCCGTGCACCCTTAGATGTTATGTCTGAACAAATTTCCTGTTTAGATGTTGGCTTTGATTGCTCAAACTGCATAACACTGCATTTAGGACTTTCTACAGGATGAGGGATCCTTTGCGTCAAAAAGTCAACCTTCACAGTCAATTCTACTAGCTGTGTACGTATTAATTCTACCTCTGATTTTAATTCACTAAAGAGGGAGAGCAGACCCCGAGAGACATTAATATTATCTAGAAGAGGTGCAGGTGGAGAGCTACATGGTACCAACACAGAATTATTCAAATGAACATCCCCCATTTCTTGTTCATGCAAATCTAAAAGGGGAGCAAACCTATTTGTACAAACAACCGAAATTTCCCCTTTATCAGCCTTACTCCCACCAGGAGCTTGACTCTTGGCTACAAAGCTCTCATTTTGTTGCTCTACGGTGTCTCCCTTGTTAGATTTATGAAACATTACAGGAATTATTATCTGCTGACATGTGGTAAATTTAGGCAAATATAACTTATCTATATTTGGTTCAGCGCTTGCAGCTTGAGTGCATATATCAGTACTTAAGATATCCTTACAATCATTGATCAAGAGATCAATTCTATCCAAGGTACAATTATTAACGGTTACCTTCTGCTTCAAAGATTTCTTGACCCTTTTCCCCTTGGATTCTCTAGCGCTGCCCCCCCCCCCGCTCCACTATTCCCATCCATTGTTTTCCTTTTCCCCATTTTCAACCCAGTGGGTTAAATTATATTTAAAGTCCCATACTAATATTAGGCTCTACCCCTATGTCAAGTAGAATAAAGTCTTCTCAGTTGGATTTCCTGTAGCAACAGAGGAATGGCAAGACGATACTATGTCCCTCAGTACTGTTCTCCAAAGAGTACAAGAATGAGAAACATGGGTCAAATTGTCAGAAACTGTTTCACAAGTGCAATTTGGGCAAGTATGGAACTCACCCAGCTGAAGGGACTTTGGTGCCAATCGTAGGACAAAAATCCAAGAGCCCTGGCCCAGCCCGGCCTCTTGTGGGCAATGACGGGCAAGGACGGGCCTGCCCTTGGCCCGGGCTTAGCCCAGGCGTCGCCCGCGCGTGTCCCGCGCAGCGGTGATTTTTGGCGCTTTTGTAGTGCGAGGGCAGCAGGAGCACCTCCCTCCGGGAAGCAAGGAGTTCTGGGACAGGTAGTCCCCTGTGGCAGCAACAGCGGTCAGCGCATCCCGCGCAGCAGTGATTTTAGGCGTTTTTGTTGCGCGAGGGCAGGAGGAGCACCTCCCTCCAGGGAGCAAGGAGTTCTGGGACAGGTAGTCCCCTGTGGCAGCAACAGCGGTCAGCGCGTCCCGCGCAGCAGTGATTTTCGGCGCTTTTGTAGTGCGAGGGCAGCAGGAGCACCTCCCTCCAGGGAGCAAGGAGTTCTGGGACAGGTAGTCCCCTGTGGCAGCAACAGCGGTCAGCACGTCCCGCGCAGCGGTGATTTTCAGCGTTTTTGTAGCGCGAGGGCAGCAGGAGCACCTCCCTCCAGGGAGCAAGGAGTTCTGGGACCGGTAGTCCCCTGTGGCAGCAACAGCGGTCAGCACGTCCCGCGCAGCGGTGATTTTCGGCGCTTTTGTAGCGAGAGGGCAGCAGGAGCACCTCCCTCCAGGGAGCAAGGAGTTCTGGGACAGGTAGTCCCCTGTGGCAGCAACAGCGGTCAGCGCATCCCGCGCAATGGTGATTTTCGGCACTTTTGTAGCGCGAGGGCAGCAGGAGCACCTCCCTCCAGGGAGCAAGGAGTTCTGGGACAGGTAGTCCCCTGTGGCAGCGCGTCCCCAGTCATATTCAAATCAGCCTTATCCCTGCTCCCTATGGGAAAAGTCCAGCCCAAACTGCCAGGCTAGGTCCTCTTTGGACTGGAATACTAGCATCCTGGGACCGATTTCCAGTTATCACCCCCAGCCAGGCTAGCTTGCCTCCAGTGGCATAGTGAGTATGGGACCCACATCTGGGAAGGCTTGATTTCCGTTCCGTTCCTTTCCGGTGAATGTTTGACAAAGTTCAGCATTCCAACCATAATCTTTTTGTGTTGCAATATAATTGAAAGGTCACCTGAGACCTGCAGCATCTATTGTGTCATTCACTAGGCTGATAGGAAAAACATGCATATAAGACCACTAATATAGCCTGGCTGCTGAAACCTGCAAACTCTTTTTTGTGGGAAGGAACCTTGATTTTAAATATTACAGAAGCCATGCCTAAGCAGGTCTTAGAGCTCACAAGTTATAGTGTCTTGTATTTAAAGGTTTAACATGAAATAATTTACTGTTAGCCTGTTTCTACAGTGGCTGGCCCCTAAAAGCTATATTCACTGTTATGGTTGTAGCTTGTTGTAGCTGTAGCATTATGAAGGAAAGATCTTCCGTTAACACACGTTACCCGATGTACAGAGTTCTCAAGAAGCATTGGAGGAGAGAATAGCAGAAAATGCTCTATAGATGTGAACTTGGTTCGCACAGATCTGTGAGTTTGAGGTGGAGGGAGTGCATAGGGCCTGGCAACGTTGCCCAAGCAAGCGCTCCACCTACATCTTTGATTGCCTGTGGTCAGAACTATAAGGATCGAGATTGTATCCTAGGGTAGCAGGAGAGACTGAATGCTTAGCCTATTAAAATGAGATTATCTCCATCTATCTTGATTATACCATGAATGTGCTATTGCATCAATAATCCTATGCCGATGTGAAAACCAAATTGAGAGCTATGAATCTTCAGTATATGCTGCTCTTCCCTCCCTGCCCACCTCAAAGTGATCTCCCAAGGGAAAAGTATGTTTTCTGAGAACCCTGAGGACATGTGGGTCTGGCTGGAATTTTGGGGAGGCTGGGCTAAGGATGGGGGGGAGGGGCTCCCAGTATTTGAGGGAGCAGAGCTGTTAATCGATGGTAGTGGGACGCAGGAATAAGAAATTATCTAGATGCTAGAGAGAGACACCCGCAAATATTATTGGATAATATTACAGCCAGATTGTATGCTGGGCAGAGCACACAAATCCTCTTCGGAGGAGGAGAGACTCCCACGATGACTGCACTGAGCTCATGCTGGAGGAGACCATGGGAGAGGAGCCTGGAGGGACTGAGTCACAACCCCTGAGCAATACCGTTCTGCCCTGACACAGGACTCTCAGTGACAGTGGTGGCTGACCGGATGTGAAGGTCAGCTCCAGTAACTTAAACCTTAGGCACCACCAGTTTTGGGAGGGTTGCTCTATACAGGGCTAATCATATGGAAACCCTAGGGTTGAGGAAGAAGTGGCTATCACCTTCCTTACAAGGAGAGGGTGAGAATGAATGGTTTCACAACTTACCTTCCCCACTAGGAGGCAATTTATGGGTACAAAAGCACCTGCCCATCAGGGTGGACTGGGTAGGTGTCCGTGCATGTAAAGTTTATTCTTATTCTTCTGTGTTCTTTTAATTTGCTCCTTACCTGGCTTAAGATGGAGGAGTGCTTAGCTGTGAGAGGGAAGAGGGTTTTTGTACATGGGGGTCCTTGTTGGACATTTTTATGATAAATCTGGGTGGGACACACGTTAGGGACAGAGAGATGTCTGCCCAAAGTGAGGGGGAAGGTACAGAGGTTTGTTGGGGTCCTGTTTACTAATTTACAGTGCATAAAAGGTACATGTGCATTGACGTATGACTAAAGGTGTGCTGTAAACTCTGCTCTCCTAACAGAGTTCACAGAGTTTTTGTCACTCTGCACTCCACGTGGAGGGCAGAGTATGGCAAAAACTCAACCTACTCCATTCTCACCTCTCCCATCACAAAACCCTAAGGCATTTAACTGTATAATACAGCCCCTCCTCTTCAATAAAGAAAACCCTCTTTCCCCACCTTTTAAGACAGACGTAGGTGACCTTGTTGTGCTTGTGTTCATGGTCAGTACTGCTCAGGCTGGAGAAGCGCTAACCTCTGGATTACGGTGAATGGACAGTGCTGCTTCTGCCATGGGAAAAGTCCTCATTCCTAATCCTGGTGAGGGAAATGCTGCACTGGTGTTGGGAAGTGTCCATCTCCTGGGCTTCAGCAAAGGCAGTGCTACTCATGCGCCGAAGGTCGCTTGCTACTGGCGCGTGCCACTCTTTGCGGCACCGAGGAGGCTGTCAGCACAGACCCTGTCAAGGGAGAGCCTGTTGACCTTACTCCTACTGGGATGAGTATGCGCATGCCCAGCATGTTAGTTTGTTATATTTGAGCATGTGCAGCAACAGGCAGGATTTTATTGAAATTGCCTGTAGCTGCACAAGCTCAAATATGACATATTAATATCCAGGGCATGCACATACTCAGCACGCCACCTGATGGGTCTTCCTCACACAGGCCCATGAATAATTGCCCTTGCTTTCTTTCCCTCAGCTCCAGGGGAGAGGGGCTGAGTGACGCCCCAGTCACTGGGAGGTTCTCAGGCTGGGAGCCTGACACAGGAGGAGTACATCAAGAGAAAGCCTGTCCTTGGTGAGTTTCTAATGCACCCAGACCAGACTGGTCCCAAGGAGGAGCACAATCTTCAGCATCTGAATCAAATTATGCACATGCTTGCCTCCTTTTGACTTGATCGGGTAGCATTATATGGCAGGTGGCTTTATATGTGGGCCGTATAATGACTTGTGGGATTTATTCCCAACTTCATTCAATGGGTGGAGCGCCTATACATGCAGCCTGCATCGAGGTTGTTCACAGGTGATGTGGTCTCAGACCTTTAGGAGCTGGGGTGGGGAACAAGGCATGGCTGCCCTCAGTCCCCTGAACTCTTCGAATTAGAGGCTGAGTAACTGGCCTGCATGCTTAGATCCAGGCTCGACTCATTGAAGTGTCCACCTCAGCAGCACCCCTCATGTGGTGTCGAAGTAAGCAGAAGATACCCTGGTGTATTTGCATGAATCGGAAAGATTGGTCCTAGTGCTGCTGAAAGGATTAAGCAGATTTGCCGGTCTGTCTGGCCTACATACAGTTAAACCTAAGTTCTAAGTATGTCCACTAGTCAGACTGGGATGGGCAGATGCAGCAATCCCACAGGATGCAGTGAGAACGAGGCACTTTCTGATACCCCAGAATCTGTGTCACAAATGCCCTGTGGCCTATTATGACCTTAATGTGAGCAGGATACTGGAGGGGTGTTGGCTCAGTCGGTCAAGTCGATTAGTTGCATGTGTGACAGTGTTTTGATGCATTAATATTATAATAATATACAAAATAATTTTTAAGAAAACCTTTACATTTGTAAATGTAAATGTAAATGTACAGATATTTATATAGCGCAAATCACCAACCGGTCTCTAAGCGCTTGCTTAGGGAACCCGTCCTGGTATTCCCCTGTGAGATAACCCAGCAGGGCATCCACAAGGTGAAAGCCAGGCATCCCGCCGCGAGGGGCCATTGTGGAGATTAAGCAAGCTATTGCCCAGAGTCGCAGAGTGTGAACCCATGAATCGAGTATGCACTGGAGCGAGAATTATCGAGTCCATGGACAATTTATGGACTCAAGACCCAGCCGAGCCAGGAATTGAACCCTGGTCCTGGGCTGACCTCTGCTTCCAGGTCTGCCTACTCTAACCAGTGAGCCACATTAACTAATTAATAATATTTATAAAATTGAAATAATATATTCACAGAACTTATCATTAAAAACACATGATCCTGATATTATATATAAATGATCAATACTGAAATACATAAAATTAAATTCAAAAGAAGCAACTTATTAAATACAGACATAACGCAATGTTATTAATGATAAAAATGATAATAATAATTATAAATAACTAAGAAACACATGCACATTATTTTCCTCAATAAACTAAAAACAATTACCATCTTTAATATGTATTTAGTGCATCTCTATACTTAGCTCTATACATCAAAATAAAATAGTACCAATTTAATAGAAAAATATTAATATTAATGCCTTATACAATATTGATACATTAATGTTTTATAAATATATTAAATAATAAAAATACCTACAATATGCATTAATACATCTGAAAATTATATTACCATATATAATATAAAAATATATAAACAAAACACATCTTCCCCTACTCCCCTATGAACCCAACAATGTTTAATTAAATAATTACAACAAACAATTTCACTATTGATCTATCAAATTCAACTTGATTATTAAACAATTAATATAAATATAAAAAATATAAAATGAAGGACACTAGGGTGCCGATTCCGATCCTGGAAAAACCGGGTACGAACCGTCGGTCGGGGCGTTTTCTCCGTCCGACTCGTACCCGGGAAAAAAACATTACAAACATGCAAGTACGATTCCCACGGAAACACCATTTCCGTACGAATCGTAAAAAACACCGACCGCCGAAAATATACATACAAACGTGTCGTCGGGACGCATTCAGGCTGCATTTCACGAACCAGGAAGTACGATTCGAACCGACAGCAGTCACGGCGGCAATATTTTTATGGCACCCAAAGAGTGCCGGAAAAGCGAAGTACGCCACGATGCGAGCGGAATTGGGGGCCCGGTATGCACCGTCCCCCCCCAGCCCCCCGTATGTACCCGGCCTCCAGCCCCCCGTATGTACGTGCCATCCCCCCTGCCCCCCCCACGGATGGACGCGCCGTACCCCCAGCTACCCTCCGTGTATGTCTGGTGCGGACCCCCACCCCCGAACGCACAGTGCGGACCCCCACCCCACCCCCTGAATGTACGGCGCGGACCCCCACCCCACCCCCGAATGTACGGAGCGTACCCCCACCCCCGTATGTATGGCGCGGACCCCCACCCCACCCCCAAATTTACGGAGCGTACCCCCACCCCCGTATGTACGGCGCGGACCCCCACCCCACCCCCGAATGTACGGAGCATACCCCCACCCCCGTATGTACGGCGTGGACCCCCACACCCCACCCCCCGAATGTACAGAGCGCACCCCCACCCCCGTATGTATGGTGTGGACCCCCACCCCCCGAATGTACAGTGCGGACCCCCACCCCACCCCCCGAATGTACAGAGCATACCCCCACCCCGTATGTACGGCGCTGTACATATACGGGGGTGGGGGTACGCTCCGTACATACAGGGGGGTGGGGTGGGTGTCCACACCGTACATTCGGGGGTGGGGGTACGCTCCGTACATTCGGGGGGGGGGGTGGGGGTCCGCACCGTACATTCGGGGGTGGGGGTACGCTCCGTACATTCGGGGGGTGGGGTGGGGGTACGCACCGTACATTCGGGGGTGGGGGTACGCTCCGTACATTCAGGGGGTGGGGTGGGGGTCCGCACCGTACATTCGGGGGTGGGGGTACGCTCCGTACATTCAGGGGGTGGGGGTCCGCACCGTACATTCGGGGGTGGGGGTATGCCCCATACATTCTGGGGGTGGGGTGGGGGTCCGCACCGTACATTCGGGGGTGGGGGTACGCTCCGGACATTTGGGGGGTGGGGTGGGGGTCCGCACCGTACATTCGGGGGTGGGGGTACGCTCCGTACATTCGGGGGGTGGGGTGGGGGTCCGCACCGTACATTTGGGGGTGGGGGTATGCTCCGTACATTCAGGGGGTGGGGTGGGGGTCCGCACCGTACATTCGGGGGTGGGGGTACGCTCCGTACATTCGGGGGGTGGGGTGGGGGTCCGCACCGTACATTCGGGGGCGGGGGTCGGGGTCCGCACCGGACATACACGGAGGGGGGCTGGGGGTACGGCGCGTCCATCTGCGGGGGGCTGGGGGTACGGCGCATCCATCCGCGGGGGGGTCTGGGGGGACGGCGCGTACATACAGGGGGCTGGGGGGGATGGCGTGTACATGCGGGGGCTGGGGGGGACGGTACGTATGCGGGCACATGTCTCCATGGTTGCTATTGAGGTTCGCTCCGTGCGGTGTTTTTTCCATACGGTTGTATAATCGGACGGACGGGATGGATCGTACTTGCGCGCTCGGACTTCATTTTTCCGATTCGTACGTAAAATCGTCCGGGGACGTGTCGGACACTTTTTCCGACCCGAGGACGTGTGGGGGAATTTTCCCAATGCGATTCGTATGTATTTTTTCCCATGCTAATCGTACTTGCCAGTTTGTACGGTACTTGTACGATTCGGACGGAAAAAAATCCGGATACGATTCGTACGGAGAAAATTTTTCCAGGATCGGAATCGGCCCCTAGGTATATGTTACAAAATTCCAACCTTATCCACCAACAAATCCAAAAACTCATGTAACATCACAAACATTTAAAAAATAAATTATACATGCTTAATAAATACATTATTTATTTACTAAATAATACATTAAAATTGAATAATTATGTAAAATTTAAAACACTTCTGACCCTATTCTCTTACAATCTCAACAACCAAGAAACGTAAAAATTTAGCAAATAATATAAAAGTGATTTATTGTAATTTGAAGTTCATACACATAGAAAATGCAATAAAAACTTACAAATAACATTCATAAAGGTATTTCTAAATAGGGCAATAAATAATCAATTACTTTAACAAATACTTAAAATGTAAATGGAAAATTATTTATATATAAACACTGGGCCAGTGTCACAAATGTAAACATAAACATTTGGTCTAAAGTTAGACCAAACGTCTAAGTTTACTACTTTGAAAATTCACAAAGGGAATTTCCGAGTTTTACATAAAGATAACATTCAAAAATGCCAGTTTTGAATTCCCAACAACATAAACTTAGATGTTTGGTCCAAGTATGGACCAAACGTTAAAGTTTACCTTTGCGAATACGGCCCACTATGGTGACCATGTACTATGTCTCATGATATTCTAAACACCACAATATATTGGAAATTATATAATTGACTAACATAACCTCAACATAATGGGGTCCATTAGGATGGAGGGTGGATGTCCTCTGCCGGGCGGACGGTAGCAACCGCCGGACCGGCGGCGGACGTCCGCCCGCCATCGAAGCCCTGAACACCGCCGGTCTGATTAGCATTGGGGTCGTGATTGCAGCGGTGTGATTTCCCGCCTGCCACTTTTCCGCTGGTTGCAGTCCGCGCGCTTGCCTGGCGTGCGGAGCTGGACCGCTACAATTGTGGCAGGTCAGGGCCAAGCACCGCCGGCACAATTATGATGCCGGCGGTAGCCAGCTTTCCGCTGCGGTGGAACCGCCATGGAAAAGCATGCGGAGAATGTCTCCGGGGGTCCATTGCAGACCCCCAATGTGTTGGGGGGGTGTGGATGCACTGACATGTCTCTGTACCAGGTGGCAGGCACTGTGCAGTGCCTGCAACACAGTGCAGGGACATGCAGGACATGCATGTTTGGACATCGTGGCGGAGCTGCAGGCAGCACCGCCCGCCACAATGTTACCGCAACTATCCGACCGCTGAGGTTGGATTTCCACTGCAGAGCATAATAATTTGACCGGCGGTTTTCCCGCGGTACTGGCGGGCGGTGTTTTCCCGCTACCATGGCGGTCGGGGTGCTTTTCCACCCGTCATCCTAATGGACCTCTCAGTTCCTTATGGAGAACTGGACTAACAGTTCTTCCCAGCCTGACCTTAATACGGCCTTACCAAAAGGATACGATTTGTTCAGAATTCATAGGGAAGGACAACGGGGGGGACTGCTATTGTCATTCGCACTAACATTAAGGTCTCTTTTGCTGCTATCCCTTAATTTGAGGAAGAAGCCATATCTGTGTGTACTCAAATGTAACAACACAATAGCTTTTAATGGAGGATTGCTATTGTCATTCGCACTAACATTAAGGTCTCTTTTGCTGCTATCCCTTAATTTGAGGAAGAAGCCATATCTGTGTGTACTCAAATGTAACAACACAATAGCTTTTAATGGGATACTAATCTACTGGCCACCTGGCCTCAGGAATTCATTTCTTTTCTCCATACAGACCGTCATGGACTTCTGCAAGGAGTATCCCAATTTTTCACAAATTGAGGGATTTTAATTTTCACTTAGAATCCACTGAATGTTGAGATACCATCAATTTAATCGATGAGCTAAAGAGCTTTGACTTCAATCAAATGTCACCGAGTCAACTCACATTGGTAAACATACTCTTGATGGCATCTTTGCCAACTATGCTTGGATCAAATTTAACAGAACCCTACCCATGACGTGGACAGATCACTGCAGGATTTCCTTTGAGTTATCACTTCTTGGACAGCCACTCAAAGAATCAAACAATAAGTGAATGTTTATAACATATTCCTGGTGAAAAATAAAAACTCCAGATCTTGAATCTGCCTTACGCTCCCACAGCCCTTGTCTAAATACAGACACTGACTCCCCAGCCCACAACTTTGATGGCTGGATTGACTCTGAGGCCTATAAACTAGCCCTCTGCTATCTGAGTCTACACCTCTCTGTCTCTTTTTAACAGAGACCTGGCTGGGGGAGAGCTCTGGCCCTGATCTGGCTAATGCTGTCCCTATTGACTATACCATCATCAGGTCAGACAGGGCTGCTGGCAGAGGTGGTGGGGTGGCTATGGTGGTTAACAAGCGTTTTCCTTGTACGACTTTTCCGACTGAAAATATCACGGGATGTGAGTCCCTCGGTTTCACTCTTTCTCTGTCCCCTCACCAGGCCTGTGTTGGCCTTTTAATATATAGAGCTCCGGGACCGTTAGGTCTTTTTTTTGAGGAATTGCAGGCTGTACTTTCTATACTCTGCTTAAAATCCGAACACTGCATACTGCTGGGAGATTTTAATCTCCACATGGATATGCGCAGTGATTCAGATGTTGTAAAACTGTTGGATATCACAGCCCCTCTGGGTTTATCACCGTACATCTTTTCCCCCACACACAACAAGGGTCATACCTTAGACCAAGTTTTTTCCACCACAATGATTAACATGCTTCCCCCTGCCCCGGTATTGTGGTCCGACCACTACTTAATACATTTTCATATCCTCAGTACCACTAAGACTGCCATTAGACCGATGGAGGCCTTGGGGGGGACGACACAGGCTTTTCACCGGGTGTCCTCTGAAATGCTGACGCATGCTCTGTCTCTCTATCCTTGTCAGCTATCCGGTAGTTTAGAGAAGGATCTGGAGTTGCTACAGAGGTGGCTTGTAGATAGATTTGAGGAGCTAGCTCCGGGGAAAATGTCCAGCAAATTCTGCCGGCGCGCTTCTGCCCCTTGGTTTACTCCCTCTCTTAGTGAGATGCGACGAGAGTGCAAGAAAGCCGAAAGGGCATGGCGTCGCCATTATGATCCTGTGGACAAAACTAAATATAAGGTAGCTATTAGGCTTTATCACAGCCACATTATGGCTGAAAAAAAAGCCTATTTTGAAAGGAGGATTGACGATGCTGAGAATACTAGTAAAGAAATTTTTCGCATTGTAAAGGAGTTCGTCTCCCCTACTTCGATCTTATCCTCTCATTCCCATACTGAAATCTGGGTTGATCAGCTCGCAATCTTCTTTACCACTAAAATTAAAACCATTCAGGATACTTTTTCCCCTATGTCTCCCGTGTCGACACCTGAGACCAGGCCGGCCCTGCTTCCATCTGGGGTGGTTGAAGGTCCTTCTCTCTCTGAATTTTCACCTCTATCTTTTGCCGCCTCACTTGATCTCCACACTCAGTTGAAATCCGGCTCCCCGCAGGACCCTTGCCCTGCGAAATGTCTTGGGCGAGTAGCACCTGCCTTAAACCCCTTGCTTAACCCGGTGCTCAATATGTCCCTGAGCACAGGAGTTGTCCCCCAAACTTGGAAACACGCTCTGATCCTGCCGTTAGTCAAGAAGCATAATCTGGACCCACTAATTCATTCCAATTACAGGCCTATCGCCCTCCTCCCTGCTCTGGCAAAGGTTGTTGAGAAGCATGTGCATGCCTCCCTTTCCATCTTTATTGAGAGCAATAATATCTTGCACGATACTCAACCGGGCTTTCGTGCGAATATGAGCACGGAGACCGCTCTTCTTGAAATCACTGATGCCATCAGGGATGTACTTGACACCGGAGGAAAGGCCATCCTAGTAATGTGGGATCTGTCGGCGGCCTTTGACACCGTCCCCCACGACGGTCTCCTCTTAAGACTCCAGGAGATTGGTCTGCGGGGTACGGTGTTGAACTGGTTTAAGTCTTTTCTGACCGGCCGCCGGAAAACGGTCTGGGCCCCACCTTTTTCCGCCGAGATGCCGCCACTGGAGGTTGGGGTACCTTAGGGTTCCATCTTAAGCCCCACCCTTTTTAATATCTATATGGCTCCTCTGGCGGCAGTGGTGGAATCGTTTGGAGCCCAGATTATATCCTATGCTGATGACACCCAGCTTCTCTTTACTTGTGCTAAGGGCTCTGACTTTGACGGCCTTCGGATCAGACATTGTTTGGGGGCTGTTTTTGACTGGTTTCAACAGCACAGTCTTAAATGTAACTCCGATAAATCGGAACTGCTCTTTTTTGGGTGTTCCCCTGATCCTAGATGGAAGGCTTGGTGGCCTCCTGATATGTTTCCACCGGCAGATGTCTCATCCAAAGCTAAAAATCTTGGTGTTCTGATTGATGATGGTCTTTCTTTCCGATCTCAGATCCTCGGGCTTGCGGGAAAATGTTTCGGCATCTTAAAGATGCTGCGCAAGTTTCTTCCGCTGCTGTCTCTGCAGCATAGAAAGATTATTGCTGGCCCTGATAGGCTCTCGCCTTGATTATGCGAATGTGCTCTATCTGGGACTGCCAAAATGTCTTCTTTCACGTCTGCAGATTGTGCAGAATTCCGCTGCTAGAGCCATTTATGGTCTTCAGCGGAGAGCTAGAGCTTCTGACCTACTAAAAAATCTGCATTGGCTCCCTATGTCTAAAAGGGTTACCTTTAAGGCATTAACTCTTGCCTTTAAGGCACTCCATCAGGTAGGGCCCAAATACATCAGGAAGCGCTTGGCTTTTTATGTTCACTTTGAGATCTTCATTTCTGTTCATGGCTTCTGTCCCTTCAATTAGATTGACTAGAATTGGAGGTCGCTCCTTTAGCTTTCTGACACCTAAATGCTGGAATTCTTTGCCTGTCTCCTTGAGGAAGATCAATAATTTATTGACTTTCAGGAAGGAGCTGAAATCTTGGGTCTTTGCCCAGTAACCCTCTGTCCACTTCCATCTGCCCTGGCCTCACTTCTCGGGTTTTTGCTAAAGCGCCGGGACACTTTTCGGAGTAGCCGTGCGCTATAAAAGATCCGAATTAACATAACAGAGAGGCATATACCTAACAGCAGGAAGCAACCATCAATCCCATGATACACACCTGAGCTTTAAGATCTAAAGAAAAAATGTAGGGCTCAGGAACGAGCATGGAGGAAAGATTACTCGGCAACAGGAAAAAACCACTAAAAGAAGGCGATTGAAAAGTATAAAGAGGCAATAATCTCAGCAAAATCACACTTTTTTAATGAGAAAATTATTCCTGCTAAAAACTAAGCCAGATAACTTTTCAAAACAGTCTCTGCCTTATCTAAATTTGGCGAAAGCATTTAGCCCTCATAGAGATTTTCTGTGACAAACAAGCAGAGTTTTTCCATAACAAAGTAAAAAAGGTATATGATGAGTTCTCTAGCTGCTAAGTGGGGGACAGCCTGGATGTGTTGAAGAAAGGAGGGGCTACTATGCAGGCTCACCTAAAAAAGTTTAATCACTTAACGCAAGAACGAGTTGTGAGGCTCATATTGTCAAAAAAATTGGGATCCCCATTGGACCCCTGTCCAGCAATGGTCCTCCATACTGTCCCCGACATTATTGCAGACCACTTAGCACCCCTCCCTAACACAATCTTGGATGCTGGACGCTTCCCAACACCTGGAAAAAATCCGTAGCTCGGCCCATTTTGAATAAACCTTCACATGACCCTACGGAAGATAATAATTACCGGCCTATCTCCTGTCTGCCATTTCCATCTAAAATTTATGAAAAAGGGCTTAACAAAGAACTGCTTCTTTTTCTAAAGTCTAATGACAAACTGAACCCTGTACAACATGGATTTCGGACCCTACACAGCACAGAATCTGCACTTATTACTGCCACCTAGGAGATTTGTCTCCAATTAGACAGCTGATGGAAGGCCATACTGATTTTGCTCGACCTCTTAGGTTACTCACCAAATACTCATACATCTCCTGGCCAAATTAGGGACCACAGGCGAAGCCTCTAACATATTTAGATTCTTTATAACAGACATAGAACAAACCATAGTGATAGAAGAACATAAATCTCACTCCTACGCCCTGCCATGCAGGTTGCCTCAGGGATCTTCGCTATCTCCAACCTTGTTCAATGTCTACGTTACCCCATTGGCCAAACTCTTTCGCTCTCATGGATTTACTACCATTTGTTATGCTGATGACACTCAAATAGTGGTGTCTTTATCCTTAAAGCCTGAGGACGTAGCAACTAAATTTAATAACTGCATGGTTCGTATTATTAGGTGAATGCGTGACAACTGCTGAAAGTTGAATACTGACAACACCGAAGTGGTATTGTTTGGCAAGGATACTTCCTTTTGAAAGTCTTCCTGGTGGCCGGAAGCAGCCGGGCCTTGCCCATCACCAGTAAAAATAGGTACAAAATCTCGGTTTCACTCTAGTTGACCGTTTATCATTATCTGATCAGGTTAACTGCATGACATCATCGTGCTTTTTTATGCTGAAGATTCTACGAAATATCTTACCTTTCATTCCTATGGATCTTAGGAAAACAGTTATTGTTGCTTTGGTGCTATCAAAAATCGATCATTGCAGCGCCCTCTACTTAGAGGCAAAGAAGAGGACTATACGCAAGCTGCAATCATTACAAAATGCAGCTGCACGAATACTGCTCAAAATTCCCAAATTCAGTCCTGTATCCCAAAGTATTTAAGACCTGCACTGACTCCCGGTCCAGGCAAGGATCCAATTTAAATCACTGTGCATTGTGCACAAGACACTTCACGGGGCTGGACCTGCCTATCTCAGTAGGTATATCAGATGGCAAGTCCTACAACGTAACTTCAGGTCATTTACGGCCTCCCTACTTGTTATTCCCAGGGAGATGACCGTAAAATGGGGTGGCAGAAGTTTTTTCCATTCGTCTCCTAAACTGTGGAACACTCTGCCCATCAGTCTGAGAAGTCAAACCAACAGACAATTGTTCAGAAAATATATGAAAACATGGCTTTTTGCATCTAAGCCATAGTCCGTACCATCTCCCTCTGGTCTAATTTCAATGACAGCTAGCCCTAAGATGCGTCAGCATACATGCACTTTATAAAACTTTCATTTAATTTCATGATAAGGTATTACTTGTGAACACCACTGAGAGCTTTTATTTTGTCTAGCATTCCCTGTAACAGATAGTACTATGCTTCCCCATAAGATATTTGGACATGCTACAAGTGCCAGAAGAATATGCCTTAGAGTTTGACTCCCACCTAAGTTCTCTTTGTATATGTGGCAGGTCAATCCATGCATGAAAAGTTTGTATCTTTTCAGTGAAGACAACAATATTTAAAAAAAACTAATTCAACACATCCTCCTGGTGTTGAATAATGTTTTTCATCTTCAAATATTGTGACTTTGTTATCAACGTCTCTCTCTCGTGCATTCCGTCCAATAGTGAGAGACTCTTCTGCTTTTGAAAAATGTGAAGGGCTTCTGACTCCAAACACACTATTCGGGCAAAAAGAAAATGTGTCCTTGATCAAGGGGCAATGGTCAGCCAACAAAGAGAAACTATGCACTACTTTTTCTGAATCAGATTGCACTACTTAAAACCAATGAAATACTCAACTCCCCTATGACAACATCCACAGATCATTGCTGGATATCAATGGTTTCTCATTATCAGCACAAATTTCTCTTTTCTTTGTAATACAAAGTTCACTGATCCCTGATCATCGAGTTGCTGTTGTACTAAATGGTGTGCAGACAGAATATCGAGTTTAAAATATTGAGTTGCACAAATATCGAGTCAGAAATATTGTGGTTTAGAAATATCGTCAGCAAGAATATCGTGGTCAAGAATATTGACTTAAGGTAAGTAATATCAATTTTAAAAATATCGAAGTGGTTAATATCGTTTGCAAAAACTCAGTGATTAAAAATATTGATTTTTTAATTAGTGTTATGTATTTTAGTATATGATTTACATGTATGTGATGTATGTTTTTGTATGAGAATTGTTTGTATTTGTAATATATGTGTTAACATTTTTAGTAGTTATTACATTTTTTTTTTTTTTTTAATTTTGTTTATTCAGGTTAGCAAATTAATGACATTACAGTTGCGTACGTTCACGGCGTCATCAAACACATGTGAGCTCAAAACCAATTTGACACTGTAAAATATCATGTACACAAGTATCGGTTTTCTTTTACACCCAAATTCACTTTTAGATGAACAGAAACAAAACAAACGATGGTACGAACGGAAAGCAGCATAGGATAAACCAAAATGATTTCTCTAGCAATAGAGGGTCATCACTTACAAAGGAGATATCCCAGAGTTAGTATGTGGACACGGCCGCCAAGAAAAGAATACACATATAGACCTGAATGCGGTACATTGCAGGAGGCGCAGGACTATGCACAGTTGAATCCGGACTCCGGGTCAGGCCTGTCTTGGCAGTGCACCCCCCAGACAACGAGGCACGAGCTTAGTCCCACCGCCCTCAGAGGGTGTCAATGAAATGTGGAAGTGCACCGGGCTCAGCGGCACAGGCGAACGCAACCCCCCGCCTGACAGCGTCAACCCATGTCATCAGAGACCTCCCCAGACCCCGAATGTGTGGACTTAGTGGAGCGCGCTCTTTCTCGCGACCACTGCAGGAAGGGCTCCCAGATATCCCTGGGCCGGGAGGCAGCTGGCATCAAGGCCCAATAGCGCTCGAGTTGTGTGTTACCATACATCACATCCTTCACCCACTCAGAGAACTTAGGCAGCGATCTACGACCCCAGCACACCGCCACCTGTCTCTTAGCATAAAGGAGCAATAGTGCATATAATTTCCTATTCTTCGGTGCAGTATCTTGAACGTACCCCAATAACCCGCGGTGTGGAGTTGGCGTATCGGCTCTGAGTAAAATTTGATTAATAGCCACAAAAATGTTTGACCAGTACGCCTCGAGCCTCGGGCAACTCCATGCAACATGCATAAAAGAGGCATTTTCGGATCCGCATTTCCAGCACGTATCATCTTCCCTAAGACCCATGCGGTGCAACGACTTTGGTGTACGATAGTATCTGTGTAAAAACTTGAAATGCACCAGTCGCAACCTGTAATTAGGCGATAGTTTCGTTAGCTGTCTGCAGCAGAAGGTCCACTGGTCTTCCGACAAGGGATCTTCCAATTCCGCATTCCATGCGTGCATGGAAGAAGGTACAACAACGGGGGACTGTTCCTGCATACAGTTATATAGCCGGGACACAAGTTTTTTGGGAGATGCCCTCGAGAGCAAGTTTTGTAACGCCAGTAACTGTGGGGGTTCTTCTGGAAACTGAGGCCACAGTGCTTTACAGGATTCTTTGAGCTTATAGTAAGTGAAGAGGTCAGAAAAGGACTCGGGTGGGTCCGCCCCTCCAGAACCGGGCTCCCTGAAGTTACCCTTGGGGTAGATGTCTGCAAAAGTGTGCAGGGGCTTCCCCCTGATAGTGACGTCACCCCCGCTGTCCTGTAGGCAGGGCATCATTGGATTGCCTCACAGGGCAATGGCCGGCGCGTAAAGAAGTGGGAGTTTTGCCCTCCTCTGCAGTTCCCGCCATGTCCATCGGAGCATGGCCACTGTGTCCACATCTTTTGATGGACGAGGCACCCTCCCGTACAACGCCACACTCAGCGGTAACGGAGCCGCGGCAGCCAGTTCCACCGCAACATGCGGTTGACAAGGGGTGGGAAAAGCCCAAAAATGTAGAAATTGTGCTTGCGCACATAGCGAGTATAGTTGCATATCTGGGGCCCCCAGTCCACCCTGCCTCAACGGGAGTGTAAGCAGCACCCAAGATGCTCTCGCCTGACCACCAGCCCAGACCAGCGTCAACAGCAGTGCCCGCACCCGGGCGTGAAAGTGCACAGTCAGGGGTATTGGAAGGTTTACAAATAGATATAAGAATTTGGGAAGGACCACCATTTTTGCTAGGGCTATTCTAGCGACCAAAGACAGGGGGAGCCTGTTCCACAGTTCTATCTTCCCTTCCAACCAGTCCACCGCCCTGCCAAAATTCAGAGTCCAGAGATCATTGAGGTTGCGGCTGATCCAGACCCCCAAGTATTTGACGGCGTCAGCTTCCCAGCGCAGGGGATAATCAGACAGCACCTCCGATGTGGTATCTATCAAAGAGAACGCGACAGACTTGGACCAGTTGATGGATACCCCTGCTAGACCTTCGAAACGGACAAACTCCCTCAACAATGGGTTTAAGTTCTCGGCGGGGTTGGTGACATACAGCGTGACATCATCTGCATAGAGGGAAATCAGCAAGCTGCGAGAGCTGAATCCGATGCCCCTTGCCGTGTGATGTTGTCTGACCCTGGCCGCAAGAGGCTCCATGGCAATGGCAAAGAGTAATGGGGATAAGGGGCAGCCCTGCCTAGTCCCGCGGGAGATAGCAAACGGCTGGGATATCAGACCGTTCACACACACCCGCGCCCTGGGCGCATCGTATAGCAGTCTAATCGAGTTGATGAAGAGGGGGCTAAAACCCATCCTACCTAGGATCTTAAAAAGATAGGGACATTCCAGCCAGTCAAACGCTTTCGTAGCGTCTAAAAAAATGACCGCCGCCTGTATGGAAGGATGTAGATAGTTTAATATTGAAAATATCGTTCTAAGGTTGTGCGACGTGGCTCGGCCAGGGATAAACCCAGATTGATCGGGCAGTGCCACCATGGGGAGCAGGGGCTGCAGTCGGTCCGCGATGATTTTAGCGTAGATTTTAACATTAACGTTAATTAGTGATAAGGGGCGGTACGAGTCCAACACCTGGCTATCCTTGTCCGGTTTTAGCAGCGTTATTATTAATGCTTTGCGCATCGAGTCGGGCAGGGAGCCAGACTCCAGGGCCTCGGCAAAGACAGAGTGAAGTCTGGGGGCCAGTTCTTCAACATAGGCCTTATAAAAGGCCGTCGTCAGACCATCCGGACCCGGGGCCTTGTTTGCGGGCATACTCATTATTACCTGAGCTATATCCTTGGCAGTAAATGGGGCATCCATATACCGGCGATGGAAGTCGTTAAACCATACTATGGCTATTGAGTCCAGGAAACCTTCTAGGGATTCCGGAGCGGTAGCCTGTCTTGAGGTATATAGAGTCGAGTAAAATTCTGTAAATGTGTTAAGAACCGCTTCCTGTCCAACAATGAGTGTCCCCTCTTTGCTTCTAATGGAGTGAATATAGTTTGATTGTGCGCGTGGAGATAGGAGCCTCGCTAGGGTTCTGCTCGGTCTGTCCCCCTCCCCGTATGTACGTGCCTCTGCATGCTTGCCCAGGAATATCAACTCGCGCTGTGCCTCTTCGCTGAATGTCAGCAGTTTGGCCTTCATCTGTGCCGCCAATTCGGGTGAAGGATCATTGCAGAAGTGCACGTCTAACTCTTGTAGCTCCCTCTCCAATTTGCCGAGGGTCTGGCGGAGTGCTTTTAGGACACCCGCCTGTCTCGAGATGCACTGGCCATGGATCACCACCTTAAACGCGTCCCACAGGACGGCCTCGGTGGACACTGACCCCGCGTTGTCTGCAAAATATTTCTCAATGTCTGCCCTGATCTCTTCAGTGAAGGCGGAGTCGGTAAGCGCATGAGGGGGTAACCGCCAGGAGAAAGCGCGTGTAGGGGCATCTGGCGCTTTTATCTCCAATAAGCAGGGGGCGTGATCTGAGAGCGACCTGGTCTGAATGTCCACCCCCACCACCCAGGAAGCCACATCTGGCGACACCAGCCAGTAGTCCAGGCGAGACCAAGCTGCATGATGACTCGTTATGCATGTCCCCACAGTGACATTGGGGTGTCTGGATCTCCACACATCCGCCAACAGGCCCTCTTCCATAATATCTAAGATAGCCTGACGGGCTCTAGTGTGCGTGGGCCCCCCAGCGCCTCTACGATCCAACGCATCATTGAGCACCACATTGAAGTCCCCACCCAGGATAACTGTCGAACAATCCAGTAGCGTGATCTGGGCCCATACAGCTCTGAAGAACTCTGGGTCATCTACATTAGGGCCGTATACGGCCACCAGCACCAGTGGTCTCCCCTGGAGTGTGCCATGTGTTATAACGTATCTACCCTCTTTGTCCAATATAGTGTGGTGTTCTGTCCAGTCCAGCCCACTGCGAATGAGGATCGCCACCCCTCTAGCGTAGTTAGAATAAATGGCGGAGTATACCCGTGCCCACCGTGAGTGTTTCAATCTAGGCGATGGAACGGAGTTAATATGCGTTTCCTGGAGAAAGCATATATCTACCTTATGTCTGGAGAGGAACCCATGCATTAATCTAGCCTTTTTGTAGTACCCGAGACCTCTAATGTTCCATGTCAATATCCTAGCGCCCATCATCACACCTCCCGCTCCGCGTAGTATGTACAGTGCTGCTGTACATCATAGTGTCCACCAACTGGGATGTGTACCCTGTGCAAGGATAAAGCGTAACCCTGACTCGTTGTAGGAAACCATTTCCATCGTACCAATACATGAGTAACTTGAAACTGCTCAACTCCCCCCCCACCCCCACCCGCACCAACCCCCCAATCAGGTTGTGGCAAATCCCCTCCAAATACACGCATAGCGTGTTGGCACCCTAAACACAAAAACAGTGGGAGACACCCCATGGGGGCATGGTGCTCCTAGCGTACACCCCCGTTTGCACAGGGTGGCTGCACTATAACAGTCCATCCACAGCATCAGCGTTGGTCATTACACCCAGTTCACAACCCGCACCCCGGCAGAGCCTCACACTGTTAACCTAGTCCAGCAACAGATCACCAAGAACAGCAGCATCATCTCCGCGCCCACCCGGAATCAAAAACAGGCCGTGTGGGCAACTGTGGGTTGAAGGGAGTCTCGGGTTGACCATCCGAGGGATACAGCCTATGGGTATATTGCACATCACACATTCACAATGTGATCAGTCATTGTCACTCAGATGTCCGTCTCCTTCCTCTACTCTTGGTGACTTCCTTCTCGCCCCAGCACCCCCAATATGTTTTGCAAACTTCAGCGCCGATTTGGCGTCTGTGAAATGATGTGTGGTGCCTTCATGCGACACCCTCAATTTTGCAGGATAGAGCAGTGAGTACTGAACGCCTGCTTGAATTAACAGCTTTTTGGCAGGCAAGAATTCTTTCCGGGCGGCCTGCACCAGAGGCGTAAAGTCAGGGTAGAAGGAGATGCTGTTCCCCTGTGCGTTATCTTTCCTTTCTCTCGGGCTAGGCGCAAGATAAGGTCTCTGTCCTGGAAATTCAGAATCTTAACAAGAATGGGGCGCGGCGCCGCTCCCACCGGTGGCTTCTTCCCAAGCGATCTGTGCGCCCTTTCGACCGTGAAGACCTGTGAGAGCGCAGGGTCAAAGAGTTCGTGAAGCAGGTCGGACACATACACCTCCATTTTGCCAGTGTTCGTTGTCTCCGGAATGCCTGTTATGCGGATGTTGGATCGACGAGAGCGTGATTCCAAATCATCTGTCTTAGCCCGGAGGAAATTCAGCTCCTTCTCGACAGCGGTAAGAGTTCTTTTGGTATCTTGTTGGAATTCGCAGCACTCGGTGTGTCTGTTTTCCAGGCAGTCCAGTCTGGTTTCGTGAGTGTCCACCTGCTTTTTAACCGATTCCAGTTGTGAGGACATGGCGTCCAGCTTGGTATCGATGCTCTTGAGGCTCGATCGGACCTCCAGCATCAGAGCCCTGAAGTCCACATCCGAGTCAGTGCCCTGCGAGGAGGACTCCGCCGACTCCAGTTCCTCCGCGTGTTGTTTGGCATGGCGCTTGTGGTCAAAAGTGAGTTTGGGCTGCCTGGCATCGTTTTTCCCCCCCATCGCGGCGCCTCAGGCGTGCCCACTGGCCGGATTACACTTTAGTTCCAGCTGTGCACCCAAGCTCGAGTGTCGCCTATCTCGGTGGCACTAGGCCCCTCAATGGGATGTGTGGCAGCGGCATGTCGTCCCCTCTCTCGGCCACCAGGCCCGGTCAATAAGATGCAGATGACTCAGCACCCAGTGCCACAGGCTCGACTTTGTGTGCCACGGCAGGTCAGCCACGTCCGCGTCGCTGCAGGATCTACTATCAGTGTGCAGTATCGCAGCGCCGTCCCCGGAGCACCCGCACACAGGCGCCCCTCGAGGCCCGTGTCCCAGCCCCGCTGCTCCCTGGTCATACAACTCGCATTTGTGTCCGCAACTTCGGGCAGCCTGCAGTTGATGTATATGCCTGCCGTGTCTCCCGCATCCAGTAGAATGATGCTGCGCCTCACAGCACTCGCGCTACATGGCGTAGGCGCCGTTCTCAGGAGGGAATCAGGGGTGCCTCCGTGTCGTCCCGCCTATGTTAGGCGTTCGCAAGGCATCGCCCCCAGCCAATGTACCGTAGGTATCAGAGACGCGCGTCTGTCATGGCGGGTACACCAGTGATGTCTCCAACGATAGGGCAGACGGAGCACAGTCAGCAGAGATCAACAGTATGCCCAGCCCAGGCTGCTAACAGGAGCACGTTACAGAGGGGACTCGATCTCACCCACAGCAGGGTGGGGATGGGCACCGCGCGGTCCCCCCCGCACAGGCGCCGCTCCCCACAGCCAGTCGCTAAGCCAGGGGGAATGTCGCACCCGCGCCCCCCGCTCTCACCGTCAGGTCGCAGATCTCGGGAAGGCACCCGCCTACGGCAACCGTCTGTCCGGGTCCACAACAGCGCTTTACAGGCTTTCCCCGCTATGCGTGTGCTTCATTTCGGGGCCGTTCCTAGGCCTGACCGGGTAGATCACCTCCGCGTGCAGCCACCATCCAACCTCCGAGCTCCCACTTAAAATGGCGGACTCGCCTGCAGGGCTCCACCAGAGTAGGCCCGCTGGAAATCTCCGATGTCCGCGCCCGCGTTGGATGGGTGTAGCACTCTAGTGGCCCGCCAGTGCTGGTCCGGGGTGCTCCGCATACGCAGCTCGGCTGGTGAGTTGCGCTCCGGCGCCTGCCCTCAGGCCTCGCCTCCCGCAGGCCACAGTAGCCGCACACTCCCGCCTCGGGCTCCAAGGCTGCGGGCCGCCGACTCTATGAAGACTCGGCCCGGACGTCCAGGCACATAGCTCAGCTCCCTCTCGTACGGCAGCCGCCAGAGTCCGCTCGATGAGGCACCGGGGCGTCCGCCGCCAACTTGTGTGCAGAACGGAACGCAGTGTGTGTCCGGTACAGGATTTTTACAGGATTACTGAGTGCAGCCGGCGGAGCTCACTCACAGAGCGGCCATCTCGCTGCCCGGTTGGCCACGCCCCCCAGTAGTTATTACATTTTAATTTGAATTTTGCGTTTTTAGTTCTGTAGCGGGTAGTGAGTTTGTAGGGGAATAGAGTGGGAAGTAATATAATTACATTAAATTAATTGATTTTTTTAAATGTATTACTATGTCTTTGATTGAGATGTTATAGTGTCAAATGTGGAAAGTAAAATGTATTATTATTTGATTAATAATGTGTTGTAAATATATATTATTATTTAATTTGTAATTAATTATGGTAATTGTGCAAAAGGGTGGGAAGCAATTTATTTTTAATTGATGGATTAATAAATGGTTATTAATTAATTTTAGCAAATTAATTGATAATTAATTATGGTAATTGTGTAATTAATGTTCAGTGTGTGTTTTGGTGTTTATAGGTGTAAAAGGTGGGAAATAATGTATTTTTAATTCATGAATTAAGAGTTGTTAGTTAATTAATTATGAATAATTAATTGGTAATTAATTGTGTAATTACCTTTAGGTGTGTGTTTTGGGGTTTATAGGGGTAAAGGGTGTTTAAGTAGTTTAGTTATTTATTATTAATAATTATTTGTTAATTGATTTGAATTAATTTAATGAAAAATGTATTATGGCAATTGTGTAATTCATTTTAGGTGTGTGTTGTGTTGTTTATAGGGGTAATCGATGGGAAGTAATTTGTGTTAATATTTAGGGGCAAATTCCGATCTTCTTCGGAAGGGCTCCTTCAGAAGGGCTCCGAATCAGATTTGAATTGCCTAAACCGGTCCGGATCCCTTGTTCCTGACCGATTCTTTCCCAGTTCTGAATGAGCAAGTATGATGCCTGGAAAGCCTTAGCGCTGGCCGAGTCAGTTCTGGAAGGCATACAGCGAGATAGAGCCCTCCGGAGCCGAATCGTACAGCTCTATGGGGTAGGTTTTCCAAGCAAGCAAGCACGATGAACGATTCGGACAGCCTTTACGATTCATTTTGCCTGGATCAAAAAGGCTGCGTGAATCGGTCTTTAGGGGCCTGTAGCAGGCCCCCTTCACCTCGGGATCTCTGAATCGTGCCTGTGGGGGTACCCATGGGTCCCCCCTTTCAGACCATGCACAGTGTGGCAGGCACCAAGGGGTACCCGCCACAGGGTGCGCGATTATCCCCAACCACCCCTTTTGTCAATGGGAGCCTGTGTAAGCGTTTGTTACACAGGCTCCCAATGAAGTCAATGGGAGTCTGACCGAATCATATCCGGATGCATTCAAATGCATCATACTTGTTCGGTCGGACTCCCCTGACACGAGTCGTATGGAAAGTGTTCTGAACGAGATCGGAATCGGCCCCATAGTTGTTAATTAATGTTAGTTATTCGATACTTATTTTGGGTAATTGTTTATTTTTTGTGTATTGTTTTTACTTTTAAAGGGGTAAAGGGTGGGTATTAAATACATTTTAATTACTTTAAAATTCGTTGTTAATGGTGATAGCTTTAAATTTAAAAAAAGTTTAAATTGTGTTTTAATATTTTATTGTTTAATTTAGGTGTGTGTTGTGGACATTATAGTATTAAAGTGTGTGTAGTTAATTAATGTTTATTAGTTTTTTGATATTGTTTTTTGAATTGATTAATAATTCTGTTAATTATGGAAGTAAATTTAATTTAAAATGTTGAAGTGTGTTGTTATTGGTGTGGTGTTATAGGGTAGGAAATAAAATAAATACATTTATGTATTAATTATTGTTTTTGTTTGTAAATATTTTTAAGTTTAAAAGATCCTTTTTAAATGTATTTAATTATATATAATATTTGTAGGTATTTGTTATATGTAATTAATATTAGGATATGTTGTCTTTTTATATATTTAATGCATGTTTTCCAATTTTTAATTTATTATTTATTTATTTGTATGATTTTTCTTCATTTTTAAGATATATATATATATATATATCCACTCGAAATCAGCTCCGTTTGTATGGACCCCTGGCGCCTCTTCTTTCGGTGCAGTTCCACAGCAGAGCCAAAGCCGTCAATAATTCATCAACTAAATTCCTTTGCAGGAGAGTCGGAACGCACTCACAGATCCTGTATTTGTATTCCAAAATTTCTTTTATTTAAGCCATAAAACCCAAAGTAAATCGGAAAGAACCAACGCGTTTCGCTATCAACCGATAGCTTGTTCATATATATAGCTTCACGATCCCGATAAAGATGAAGGCTGTCACGTAGGGCGGTCCGTGCAGGGGTAATCGGCAGCCCCTAAATATAACGCAGCAAACGATTTCGGATATGAAATCACACGGACACCCAGGAGATTTGCAGTTCAGATTGATTTATTGACTGCAAACACAACGCGTTTCGGCTTTCGCCTTGTTCAGCGTGAACAAGGCGAAAGCCGAAACGCGTTGTGTTTGCAGTCAATAAATCAATCTGAACTGCAAATCTCCTGGGTGTCCGTGTGATTTCATATCCGAAATCGTTTGCTGCGTTTTATATATATATATATATATATATATATATATATATTCTTTTTTTTTTTTTTTAACTGTTGGAGTGTGAAATGTAATTTTTGCCTCTCCGCTATCCAAACTTTCCCTACTGTTACACTCATTGGAGTGGGAATAGTAATTTTTGCCCCTCCGCTGTCCAACACTTTCTCTACTGTTGCTCTCACTGGAGTGAGAATAGTAATTCTTACCCCTTCACTATCCTACAATTTCTCTACTGTTGCCCTCAGTGGAGTTGGAAGAGTAGTTTTTACCCCTCTGCTATCCATCACTTTCCCTACTGTTTCCCCCACTGGAGTGGCAATAGTAATTTTTACCCCTCCGCTATCCAACACTTTCCTTACTGTTGCACTGACTGTATTTTGAATTGTGAGTTTATATATTTTTCAATAGTTTAATGTTTTAATTTATTATAGATTTTAGTTTTTTTATATATTTTAAATCATTGATATATATTTTTATTTATTATAATTTTGTTTTACAGTAAATATATATGTATAAATAATTATGTGTGCGTTTATCTTTTTTGTTAAGTTTATTTGTTATATTGTATTAAAATATATAACATTTATTTTATTTTGTTAAAATTAAATGTAATATTTGATATATTTAATATATATTATTTTATATTTATATAAAAGTCAATATTTTATACATCTTTATTGCTTAGTCGATATTGTTGTACTTACCTGTTTAAGTACAGGAGTCGATATTTTTGTTGTCTGTATTTTTTACTCAATATTTAATACATCGATGTTGTGTCAGTGAACCATGCTATATGAAAGCCAGCGTCTTTGTACTGAATTATAAAGCCACACAAAAGACATTTGCATTATTGAAAAACAAGCATTTGTCAGTAAAAGTTGTGGGCTCCGTTTCTTGCTATCCACAGATTGGCAAATGGTATCAGTGGATCCTATGAGCTGACAGGTTCAGAGCTTCCTGAGAATGAACTCTGGTTTCCAGAAACTATCCACCAATAGCAATCCTCCATGTCCCCTAAACCTGAGATGCACAAAATTTGGTTTTGGCCAGATGGCTCCTGATGCCGGCCACAGTCTGCATCCTGCCTATAGGTATGCCCTTGGAAGCTAATGTGTACTACCTCAATGCAGCAGGATATGGGTCCCTGGAGTGGCCTCCCACCATGCACTGAGCCCAAAGCCTCTGCCTTCAGAAATTGTATGCAGATTATGAATGCAAGGCACAATGTAATGTCCCTATGCCTCCTGTATAATTTCCCACCAGCTTTGGCCCTGCATGCAACCATTGTGCACCCTAAAGGCACTGAACACGAATTCTGATTGTGAGTAAAATGCCCTGGGCAGAGCACAGGTCCTCAGTCCAAGGCCTATGGTAACTTCCCTGCCCTCAGTTCTGCAACCTTCCTCTATACCCCCTTAACTCACTGCACATTGCATTCAGCCGCTGGCAGGAAATACTTGCTGAGGGCATCTTCTTCATCTTTCTCTCTATCCAATCTCCTTCCCTTTAGTACTCTAGTGGAATTATCATATTCACATTTTTTTGATTCATATATTTTTATATTCGCTGATTTCAAATAGGATACATGAATCCAAGATTTCACCACGCATAGCTTTAAGGATCTATTGTGCCAAGACAGATATGTGTAATCTGCAATTCCTATTTTGGAGCTGGTAATATTGGAATGCTACATAAACTTTCCATTTGGCTATAGGATCTGCTGCTCTGTGATCTCACCACATCTACCCTGGATTCAAGGGACACTGTGAAAGGCTCCTTCTATCACCCCAAAGTTTTTTAGCGGACCGGAAAATATCTGGGAACACTTTCAGTTGCAAATTGGCAACCACAGCATTTTCTGTAAATGCCTTTCAACAGATTTTAAAAAATGCAACAACTGATGGACAGAATGCTGATCAATGTCAAACATTCGCCCCAGTATATAGATCTGTGCCTAAGTCCATCGTGTTTTGCTCCCCATGCCATTCCAGTTTAAACCTAGCCATTTGCAAATCAGTCTTGACCCTGCTCCCCATGGGAACGGTCCAGTCCAAACTGCCAGACCAGGTCCTCCCTGGACCGGAAACAAGCATTCTGGGACCGATTTCAGTGTGTCACCCTTCATCAACCTAGCTTTACTCCAGTGTTATGGAGAGAACAGGACCCAAATTGGGCATATCCGTCCCACTTGGGATCACAAATGCAAAAAAGAACAACTGATGGACAGAATGCTGAACAATGTCAAACATTCACCCCAGTACAGAGATATTGGCCTAAATCCATTGTTTTTTTTGCTCCCCATGCCATTCCAGTTTAGACCCAGACATAAACAAATCAGTCTTGACCTGGCTTGGCCATTTCAATTGGACTGATTTGCATATGGCTGGGTCTAAACTGGGATGGCACGGTGAGAAACAGAACAATGGATTTAAATCAGATCTCTTGACTGCGACTCTTGGCATTGCTTGTGTGTCTTTTGCTTTCTTCCCTTAAGCATGCCGGGTATGCCCAGACGTGGTTCCAGGGCTTACTGTGCCACTGGATTCAAGCTAGCCTGACTAATGAGGTGTGATATCCCAAAACCGGTCGGATGATGCTTGTTTCTGGTCCAGGTGAGATCTGGCTTGGTAGTGCAGGCTGAACCATTCTCATTAGGAGCAGGGAAATGTCCTATTACTTACCGGTAATCTTCATTACTCCTGGTCCCGTTGTCCTCGTCCCATTCCTAAACATAGTGGAGATCACTAGAACAGGAGCATGCTGGGATACCTAACCCACTCCCTCCCGCTGGAAGTACATAAGCGGTACCAGCCCAGCATGCAGCCTGAAAATACCAAGCCAGCAACTGGAAGGCCGGCCGCCTGGGAGGGGTGTTAGGAATGGGACGAGGACAATTGGACCAGGAGTAATGAAGATTACCGGTAAGTAATAGGACATTACCCACAGGTCCCTCCAGTCCTTGTCCCATTCCTAAACATAGTGGAGAATACCAAAGCAAACAACCTGGCCTTCTGGACACCCACCAACGCCAGGGGCACCAGACCAAGAAACAAAACGGCACCCAACCAAAGCAGAAGAGAACCCACAAAAAAACGCAGGCAGGAGCACACAACCAGCCACACCCCCATCCAAGCCGACAGAGCCGAGACCCCAAAACAAGCGGGGGACGACCAAGAAAGGACCGCAAACGAGCACAAGAACCCCCCAGGCAAGCCCGAAGGAGGACCCGCACCCAGAGCCAAGCCCCAAGGGAAAACCCAGAGTGGCAGAAAGAAAACCCCCTCCCCCCGGAACTACCAGGGGAAGGGAACCCCGGAAAAGCGGAAGCGCCCCAACAGAGCAACCTTGCCAGGAAGGGCAAACGACCAGGGATAAAAACCACCAAGGGAGAAGCCCACAGCCCCAGGCACCACCAAGCAGCCGCCCCACCAGGGACAAACAGGCCAACCTGGCCCAATGCCCGAGAGCGTACGAGAGCAGGCCGCACAGGGTGACATGGCTGAAGGCCGAGGAAGGAACCCAGCAGGGGCAAGACAGAGAGCGAACACCCAAGAGCAGGGAAGAAGGTGACCCACAGCCGGACCAACCCACAACGACCACACCAAAAGGTGAGGGGAAGGAAGACGAGACCAAAGAGGCACGCCAAAGCAAGATAACAAGGAACGCGGCCAACCACAGGACCAACCCCAACACACCAGGGGAAGCCACCAGCAGAGCTGCAAAGACCGAAGAGGGAGGAACCAGACAAGAAAACAGGCACTGAACCAGAGCAACAACCAGTAAGAAAGGGGCCAAGTAACCCAGGCAAGGCCCCCCCCGACCAACAGCTGACAACCGTGGCAACAGAGAACCAGAGGCACAGAAATCCCACAGAAGGCCCAGGCCAAAAGGCAGGAAAGACAAGCCGCCAACGCCAGCAGAGACACCAGATGGCCGCAGCTAAGGCCACCACACTGGGAGAAGAAAACCCGGTGCACAGGAACCAGCCAGCGGCCAGGACCGAGGCAACCAAAAGCAGGAGACACAGGGACACGAACCCAGGAAACCACCCAATCAAGGCCAGGGAGAGCAACAAGCACCACCCGAAGCAGACTTCACACATGGCCAGGGCACAGCCAAGAGAGAACAACCAAGGGCCGAACACAGAACCGGGGAAACAAACCCCAGAACCGCCGGGATGGAGGAACCGCCACCAACCAAGAGCCGACCCACAGGCCAGGAGGACACCAAAGAACCACCCAAGGCGAACCCCAAGAAGGGTAAAACAGGAAGGACCAACAAGGAGGCCAATAGCCCAAAAACGCAGGTGGTCCAGAAAGACCCAAGAAACCAACTGGACAACCGACAGGCCAGCCAGCCAGGAGAACCCAAGCACAGTGCCAGAAGAACCAGAAAGGAGAGGCAAAGTGCCAACCGACCCAACCCCAAAAAACCCCAACCAAGAAGGGGCCCAGGGAACGGCACCAAAGCCAGCTACTACCATGTCACAAGAGAGGAGAAGCAGCAGGTGAACAGAGAGGGAGACCGGCAAGCCACAACTGTCAACCAACACAAAGGCCCCAGCGCACAAGCCAGGCGCAAAGGAGCCACACAGGAAAGGACACAGGACCAACCCAGTACCCAGACCACCAGGGCCAGGACCACCAGCTACCAAGAGGTCGAAAAAGAGGCCCAAAAGCACCAGAGAATGAGCGGCCAGGGAAGGACCCAGGCAGGGACCCTGCAAAGGGAGGCCAGAAACAGGGACCGCAAGGGATCAAACCCAACAGAGGCAGAGCCCAGTGCCCAACAGCACCGCGGAACACCCCAGGCACCCCCAAACTAAAGGAGAGGAGCCCGGAGAAACCAAAGGCGCACAACCCCCCGGGGGGCGCGGGAACAAACCCAAAAAGAGAAGAACAAACCCCGTAGAGTCAGCAACAACAATGGCCAGAGACACCACAGGCCGAAAGCAGTCCGCACGGGAGTGGGAAATGCACAAGCCCAAGGACAGGCCCACAAGGGGAATGCCACAATACCAGGGCCCAGGCAAAGCCAACCGCCAGCACAAGGCCGAAAAAGGGGAGCGGGGATGCAGCAATGCGACCCACATACCAGGGGAAGCCGACACCAGACCACAACCGGCAGCCCCACCAACAAATCCACTGGCCAACACCAAGAGAAGGCACGGCAAGGAGGACACCGGGAACGGCACCCACAAAGCAGGAAAGAAGAGCACAGGGCAGCCTGAACCCACAGACAGGGAGGGGCACAGAAGCAGCGCACCCAAGAAACAAAGGAACCACCCAGGCAGAAGCCAAGGAAGACCCACAACACCCAGCCACCACAGACAGCAAAGGGAGCGGCAGCGAGAGGCAAAGGACCCCAAGTGCGCCAAGCCACAGAAAGACACACAAGAGGGGAAAAGGAAACCACAAAAGGAAACGAAACCCCACCAGCCAACCAAGTGCAACACAACACAGCACCAGGCAAGAGGCAAGCAGCAACCCCAGCTAGAAAACCCACCAGGACAGCCCCGGAGCCAACAGCCAACCAAGGCCAAGGCCTGCCAGGACAGAGGGAGGGCAGAACAGCCCCCCCCTGAAAAACAACAGAACCCAAGAAACAGGGAATCCGGAAAGCACCAAGGACCCCGACGCAGAATGCTAGAAGTGACCCAGCCAAACCCAAGCAGGGGGCAAGAGCAGATGAGCTACACCCACAGATGAAGGGGGAATTGGGGTGCCGCAGGCCCACCTCCCTGACCCACAACCAGCACGAACCTCACCCACAGGGAACCCGCCGGGGAAGGAGCCCACCAGCCCGGGCAGGAGGGTATGCCAGAGGGGAGGAGAGGAGCGATCGCAAGGGCACCGGTGGGCCCAAGCATCACACCCAGGCATGACCAGGCGCCAGCAGGGAGGAAAGGCCACAGGCCAGGAAACCCCACACAGTGAAGCCCAGAGCACCGGCCAGGCACAGGGGGGCAGGAATAAACAAGGCACCCCAAGCACGGGCCAAGCCAACACCCCCGGAAGGATGCAAGAAGCGCCCAGCACCAGGAGCCGCAGGCAGGCACCCAGACAGGCAAGCACCAGGCCCGAACCCACAAGAACAGGCAGGAACCAACAGGGCGGGCAGGCAGTAGGTGGAAGGAGCCGGGCAACAGGCATCCAAGGTGGACACTCAACCAGGCACCAACCAGGTCTGACCAGGGGGAACAGAAGCACGCAGGGCAGGAAGGCTGGAAGCCCAGAGGCCAGAGGAACGAACCATGCCAAACCCCACTCCAAAACGAAAAGCCCACTAGAACAGACGCGTGCACAGGGGAATGGGCGGAAGCCTACAGCACCCGCCAGCCCCAGCACACCCCCAGCAGTGGAAAACTGGGAGCCAAGACAGCAGGCCAGCACAGTAGAAGAGCACAGCATAGGGAAGAAAGAAACCCACTATGCGGCACTGACCAGGGGACAGGCCAACACCACCAAACAGAGACCGTCCCCCAACCCCCGGCCCAGATGCCATCCAGCAACAAGCGCTGAGCAAGCGGAAAGCCAGGAGGCCTGGGAACCCACAACCTGTGGAGGAAGCCCCCCCGCAGCACCGGGAAGCAAGGCAGAGACACAGCGCAGAAACCCACGCAAAGCCCCAACCCAGCACGCAGGGACAGGGAGCACCACAAGCCAGCACAGAAAGGCCTCAACAGGAATCAACCAGCAGATGGAGAGACTAGAGGACGCCGGGTCCTAGGGCACCAGCAACAACCCTGAGGAAAAAAGGAGAGCGCCAGCAGCAATCAAGGTGAGAATACCACCGAAGTGGTCGAGCAGGTCCCCCAGCCAAGACCGCCGAAGCAGCCTCACCGCGCACAGCCAGACCCAGCCAGGCAAAGCACAATCCACAAAGGCTGAAGAACATGCAAGTGCGAGGCAACTGTGAAGAAAAGCGGAACCGCTATGCGGTACTCACCACAGGGGTAGGAAGAGCACACCAAAAGCGCCCTGCCCCCAAGAGCCAGCCCAGGCGCCCTCCAGGACACCAGCGCCGGGCGGGGAAGAGGACTGCAGCAACCGGCCTGACACCGACCCCAATCAAGGCCCGCCCCTGCACCTACATCGCGAACAGCAGGGGCATCAGGGAGCAAAGAAGGCCAGCAGTATTACAACAAGCCAGGCAGGGAGACCAGGAGCACGGCCCAGCGTAGCCCCTGGACCCCCAAAACAGCCTCATCAGCACGTCTTCCAGTCCGGCCAAGCCTTAGGAAGATGCCCGATGCAACCCGAAAGAAATCCGGAAACCGGCGCCCTAGCTGCAAAGGGCCGAGCGCCCATCAACGCGACTCCCAGCAAGCCCGGCAGGCCAGGAGACACGGAACAGGAGGTCGAGGACAGCCTAGCAGCCCAACGAGACATCCATGGAAGAAAAACACAGGTAAGTCAGCAAACACGTCCCATTCTGTCGGAAGACAGAAAAAAAGAACAGGCTGCATGCTTGGCTGGTACCGCTTATGTACTCCCAGCGGGAGGGAGTGGGTTAGGTATCCCAGCATGCTCCTGTTCTTTTTTTCTGTCGCGGAGATAGTGATCTCCACTATGATTAGGAATGGGACGAAGACTGGAGGGACCTGGGTGTAAAGATTGTTTGCATATTGCTGGGTGTAAACTGGCTCGGCACGGAGCAGAAAGATGATTTTAACGCAGATCTCTTGACTGGGGTGAATGTTTGATTTGTTCCGCATTCCATCCATCATTTGTGTATTTTTAGATGGATAGGCCAGGGCTTGCAAATTTGTCCTAGCTTGTAAATAAAACCCTGTCAACTCTTTAATTGGCAGATTAAAAGGCTTACGCCTAATAACCTCTATCTTGAATAAAAGCATTTTTAAAGACACAATTCACGAAATTGGGACATGTATTGAAATGGATTAATCATAGAAGCTGCTATTCTAGATGCTAGACTGACCCCTGAAACAGTAAAATAGATAAACTTTACCTCCTCATCGAAAATTACTGTGTACAAAAAGCGTCCAACTCATTTCAATAAGCAATGCAAAACAAAGCGTTCTCAAAAAACCTAGGGGCATATTAACAAGGGCCGGCGATAAATATCGCAAAGCGCACTTAGCGCTTGCATATTTATCGCCAGCTATCTCTGGAATTTATCGCCCGGTTAGCGCGTTATCAACAACGCGCATCGCAGAGGCGATAAAAATTCCATAGATAGGTGGGATATAACCGTTTTCCATGGTGGAAAACGGCGATATCCTAGATAATATGGCCTGTGGTCTTAGCCACACAATCCACCCCCCATGTTAGGTATGCCTTAGTCAGGAATTTAATAGACATTAAGGGGCATATTATCAAGAAACAGAGTTAAAATTATCGCCGCTTTAGCGGCAGAAAACTGCCGCTAAAGCGGCGATAATGGGCTTGATAATATGCCCTTGAGAATTCCCCCAAGTCTCAGATGGGAGCTTGAGGTACCGACGGAAAGTGCGGGGCCTCTTAGTACCTGAGCAGTGTCCAGGTGAGGTGAGGTCTATTGCCCTACCACAAAGGAATTCACAGTAATCATTGTGAATCGGAGGGTTAATGTCCATGGTTGTTACAGGTTGTACCGTTTCAAACCAGTTTTATTATGATTTGTTTTTGGTGATGGTGGTGAATTCTATATTTCACTATTAGGAGTGCAACTATTATACGAGCAGAGGCCCTGACGAATGCCAAGGGATTAAATACCCGTTCGGCAGAAACATGTTGGCCCTTATGTAGACAGATAATTGTCACTGTCTTCTTTTGCACTGTTCTATTTTTTAATTAGGAGGCGTGTCCAGTCCATAGAATAAAGTATTTAGAAGGAGGACATTCCATCCTATTTTAAATCACTTTTTTGTTCGTTGCACTATTTCTTCTTACTTTACCATCAAAAGATCAGTCATCATGGACGGTTTGTGTATTTGGTGGACCAAATCCTGATACAACAATAAGGTGCGGAGCTGAGTGTCCCACTGATCAGGGGACCAGCCTCATTTGCACATGGGTTTGGCCAAATGATAGGACTGATCATTGAGTCTAATTTGATGGAAACCCTTTACAATCTGTTGTGGATTAATCAGCCATTTTACGAATAATCGATGATGTACCGGTCTCCTCTATGCATGTAGTGTTAGCCTTTTTTCCTTCTTTATCTTTATTAATACGTTATGTGTGTGCGATAAAGATATTTTGAGATCTTGTTGACTCAGTATCGACAGTGTAGCCTCTCAAATTTGGCTGTTAGACCCCCTGTGTTTCGTGTGTTATACATTCAGTTGGTGCTGGGGATAAAATCAGGTATGGGTCTTTAAAATATATATCCCTTGGACCCTATTTTAAATGGTTTTGTTTAATCAATTCCCATAGAAGCCCATGTTTTGGTGACAATATGGGCTTCTATTGGAATTCTCAGGGGCATATTATCAAGCCCATTATCGCCTCTTTAGCGGCAGTTTTCTGCAGCTAAAGCGGCGATAATTTTAAATCCATGCTTGATATTATGCCCCTAAATTCCTGAGTTAAGGCATACTTAACGCGATTTTATTTATCGCTAACCCTCCTTGATAATATTGCGAAGCTTCCTTCGCGACATTATCCCATGTTGCTTTTCACAGCCCGCCTCTTTTGCATCTCATTATCGATGCGAGGCGAGGCGTGTGAAAAAGGGACAGTACATCAAGGAATCACGCGCTGGTGTGCCCTTGATGATAATGCGATAATATTATCGTCTCCCCTTGATAACATGCCCCCTAATGTTTACATTGATTTAAATTTTTCTGCTCTTCCCAGAAGCGCTTTATCCCAGCATTCTCAACAGGTTGCAAGCTCCTTATTATTAATGGGACTGAAGACATACACGTTTACATCCTGGCGCTTTGCCATGCGAGGGATTTATACATCCATCTCATTGCAATGAAAGTAGCTAGTGCCAACACAATGCAAAGTCAGCAGGCCACTAGCTTCTTTTGTACATAATGATTGATAATTCCTCGGAAGAACCCATGCAATTGCAAGAGAAGAGGCAAAAAAGAATTAGAGTGTAAACAATGTTTCTGTCTAAAGCATTCTATTTTTCCTCTTTCAGTCTTTCCGTGTGAGGAGGAGTTACCATTCATAAGTAAATAGTTTCATCTAACGGTGACATGGATTTCGCTTGTGCGCTCGGCTTTGAATGCAGAACTTTTATGGCTCACAGGGATTCTTTGACTGATTGCGAAAACAATTGAGGGCATATTAACAATGCGGCGATAACAAATTATCGCCGCTTTTGCAGCCGTTTTCGGCGGAAAAGCGGCGATAATTTTATCGCCTTTTCAGCAAAGACACACTATCGCGTGTTTTGCTGATTTTGCTCCCGTTTCCAGCACGCCTAACTTTGCATCGCTAAGGAGATGCAAAGTAGGCGTGTCTGTGGAAACAACATGGGTAAATATCACGAAGGCAGATTCGTGATATTTACAATGCGGGGAAGCAATTATTTAAATCGCGCTAAGTATGCCTTAACTCAGGAATTTAACGTCTGTTAAATTCCTGACTAAGGCATACTTAAAATGGGGGTGGATTGTGTGGCTAAGACCACAGGCCCCTATTATCAAGGGTATCGCCGTTTTCCATGGAACATCGCTGGAAAACCAGCGATGTTCCATGGAAAACATCGCTAGTGCTAGGATAATTATTGCCATTGCGCTGAGCGTTGTTAATACAGTGCTAGCATGGCGATAATTATCTGTGATAGCTGGCGTTAAACATTTTAACGCTAAGAGCGGCCATTATCGCTGGCCGTTGATGATATGTCCCACAGTGTCTGCTAAATGTTTAAAATTATTGTGTATTACTTTCTAGATAAAATAAAATACACACTTATGGACTGAGCTCATAATTTGTAGTACACTTTCACTTTACACAATAAAGGTATATTAGAGAGTTCATTTTCAAAGTCATCCATGTTTTTAGTCTTACACGTAATCAATCAATCAGAGAATTGTAAGCACACAACTCACCCGTGAGGGTCTCAAGGCACTGGGGGGAGGGGGTTGGCTAAGCAGCTCTGTTCAGTCGAACAGCCAGGTCTTGAGTGTCTTCCTGAAGACGTTCAGGGAGGGGGAACGTCTGATGTCCAGCGGGAGCTTGTTCCAGGTCTTGGCCGCGATGTTGGAGAAGGCTCTTCCTCCTATTCTGACTCTGCGGATGTGAAGTGTTTCGGCGAGGGCGAGGTTAGGGGATCTGAGGTTTCTTTTGGTTACGTGGAAGGAGATTCTCTCATTGAGGAATTGGGGTCTGGTGTTGTGGCGGCATTTGTAGGCGTGGGTGAGTATCTTTAAAGTGACTCTCTTCTCTACAGGGAGCCAGTGGATGTTCTGTAGGTGTTAGGTGATGTGTTCGTGTTGGGGAATGCCAAGGACGAGTCTGGCTGCTGTGTTCTGTATTGTCTGGAGATGGCGGAGTAGAGACTTGTTGATCCCGATGTAGAAGGCTTTCCCGTAGTCCTGTTTGCTGGTTATGAGTGCGTGGGTGGTGGTCTTCCTTGACTCAGGGGGCTCCATTTGAAGGTCTTTCGGAAGATGCAGAGGGTGGTAAAGCAGCTGGAGGTGACAGCATTGACCTGTCTATTAATGGAGAGGTAGGAGTCAGTATGAGTCAAGTACGATGCCGAGGTTCCTGGCGTGATCTGTGGGGGTCCATGGGCTGCTGTGGGCAGTGGGCCACCAGCTGTTGTCCCATGAAGACAGGGACGTTCTGAGGATGAGGACGTCTGTCTTTTCCAAGTTGAGCTTCAGGCAGCTGTTGCTCATCCAGGATGCAACGTCCTGCATTCCTTCCTGGAAGTTGAGTCTGGTGGTGGTGGTGTCTTTGGTGAGGGAGAGGATGAGCTGGGTGTCATCAGCGTAGGGCACTATGCTGAGGCCATGCTGTCTGACGATGATGGTGAGGGGGGCCATGTAGATGTTGAAGAGGGTTGGACTGATCAAAGATCCCTGGGGTACTCTGCAGTTGATTTTCGTGCGTTCGGAGGGGAAGAGTGGCAGTCTGATTCTTTGTGTTCTGCCGGTGAGGAATGAGCGGATCCAGTCGAGGGAGGTTTCTTGTATGCCGGCGTCCTGGAGTATGGCAGTGAGTGTGAGATTAGAGACGGTGTCGAATGCTGCAGAGAGGTCGAGTAGAATCAGAGCCGCGTTGTGTCCGCGGTCATGGAGGGTGCCGATGTTGTCTGTGGCAGTGAGTAGGACGGTCTTGGTGCTGTGGTTGTTGCGGAATCCAGATTGGGAGGGGTTGCAGATGGAGTTAGCTTCGATGACCCTAGTTAGTTGTGTGTTGACGGTCTTCTCAGCTAACTTTGCTGCGAAGGGGAGAAGGGAGATGGGACAGTAGTTTTTGAGGTTTGTGGGATCTGCTGAGGGCTTCTTGAGCAGGGGTCTGACTTCTGTGCATTTCCAGTCGTCGGGGAAGGTGCCAGTCTTGATGGTGGAATTGATGGTGCGTTGCAGTTCAGGTGTGGTGCTGGCTCTGTGGTAGATGTGCGGTGGGCAGGGGTATGTGGGGGCCCATGAGTATATGCTTTTCATGGTCAAGGCTGTGACCAGTTTCCAGGAGGAGATGGTGGGCTGGCTGGCATTGCCAGACGGGGGAGTGTTTGCAGAGTCCGGTGTCCGGTCATTGAAGTTGTTGTATAGGCTCTTGATTTTCAGATGAAAGTAAGATCTGAGCTTGTCGCAGAGTTCCGGGGATGGGGTGATGTCCGTGGTTTCGCTGGGGGGCTTGGTGAATTCCTGGATGACGCTGAAGAGTTCCTTGGAGTTGCTGGAGTTGGCAAGGATTTTGTTGTGAATGAAAGTCCTTTTCGTGGTTCTGATGCATGGTATTCTGTCATGACGTTCTTGTAGGTGGTGTGGTCCTCAGATGTTTTGCTGTTTCACCAGTTTTTTTCGAGACATCTGCAGGTGCGTCTGTCTTCTTGGAGCTTGGTGTTGAACCAGGTGGCCTTCCTGGGGCGCTATCTTTCGGGGTTGCGTAGGGATGCAAGCTTGTCTGCGCAGTTGGAGATCGATTTGCGCAGTTCTCTGGCTGCAAGGTTGGGGGTCGGTCGCGGTGATGGGGGTGTCGCAATTGAGGGTGGAGTTGACCTCATCCTCAGTGACTTTGCTCCAGTTCCTTCGCGGAGGGCACGGAGCAGGTTTTGGCGGCTTGGAGTTGTTGACGAGGAAGTGTATGCAGTGGTGGTCCATCAATGGGGGTTGTGTGGTGTGGCAGAAGTGGATTTTGTTTCCTCCTGCAAAGATGGGATGGAGGTTGTGTCCTGCCTTGTGGGTAGGCGTGGTGACGAGCTGTTTCAGTTCGATGTTGGCAAGGTTGACCATGAGGGTGGTGAAGTTGGGGTCGCTGAAGTTGTCGAGATGGAAGTTCAGGTCTCCGATGAGTATGTAGTCAATGGAGGCAATGGTTCTAGGGCTGGTTTGGACCTGGAAGTGAAGGTGTTCGGCGGCAGAGATGGCGTTGCTCGAGGTGGAGAGGCAAAGGGAATTTTTGCGTGCGATGGCAAGTCCTCCTCCTGGGTGGTTGGGGCAGTCCTTCCTCTGGATCTTGTATCCGTCCGGGATGGCGATGGCGATGTCGGGCCGGAAGAGGCATTGGTGCAGGTTTCTGTAAAGAAGGCAACTTCTGGTGAGAGGGTGTAGAGGAGGTTCCAGATCTCTATGGCGTGTCTGTGAAAGGAGCATACGTTGAGGAGGCTGCACCTCAGGGCGTCAGTGGTGTTGGTGGATGGGGCGGTAGTGAAGGTCTAGCGGCAGTGGTGGCAGGAGAACTGGATGTGGGTGGTGTTCGACATTGACAGCTGGCAGTTGTTGTTCCTTCCGGGGTTGAGTGCGAGGAGGGCAGCTGAGTCGTAGCAGTGGAAGGTCAAAGTTCCAGGGTCCCTGGAGCTGGCCACGGTCGGGTTGCGATGGGCGCAGACAGGCTTGCCTTTGGCGCACCAGCGGTGCATCTGCTGGCACAACCGGGCAGCGGCCACCATTAAGTAGGGAGGAGAGGGATGTGCAGAGGGGAGGCAGGAACAGGAAGGCAAAAACTGGTGCTGGGCACAACAATTAAGTACAAGGCACAACAAGGGGCACCAAGCAGCAATTTAAGTACAAGGCAAAATGAGGGGCAGACAAGCAACAAATTACGTACAATGAAAAAGAGGGGCAAACTAAGCAACCAATTAAGTACATGGCACAACAGGGGCACTGACCAGGCTGGAAACAGGCACAGCACAGGAGAGGACAAACAGTGGCCTCGAACACCTAACAGGTGGAGGCGAAGGGAGTCAGCGGCGAGGCACGCAGGGTGGAGCTGCTGGGGAGAGAGCAGGTCTCAGACTAGAGGTCAGAGGTCTTGCTCAACTTGTGGTTCTGCACATACATAATTTCAACGAAACAGCCAACAGGACAGGTTATGTGAAATTAAAATCAAACACTGCAGGGAAACAAATTGCAACAAATTAAAGTCAAACACTGCAGGGAAAACAATTGCACCATTTGTTAACTGCTGGTTAAAGGATGCATTCTGCAACTAAATTAGATTCGCTACCAAAACATGCACTTTTTAAATATGATATGCAAGGATTTCATTAAGTGTTTGAATCATAGACATTTTTAATTGGAAATGTGCCATGTCAAACTCAAAGAGTATACCTTTTGGGAATGAAAGGACAAGTGACACTTGTACAATAGACATAGAAAAAAAATATTATCGGGTTAATGCACTCGCAGAGACTTTTAGTGCACTTTTTCAGTTAGAATTTGTAGAAAAGTTATATCTTTTGGTTTCTTATGTTGTTTTCCTCCAATCCTTGTAGAGGTGTTCATCACATTATCACATTTTCTAGAAATATGTGAAAAAATCTCTTTTTATGTGATAACCCCTATTTTGTACTGACTAGTGTTGTTTTTTTTTATCCGGACAGTGTACTGCTGCCAGTCCCTTAGTGTTTGTGCTCTGATCCCTACAACAAGGGAAAATGGACTAATCCACAATTACAATATTTAACAATACAGTCAAGTCATAATATATGGTGTAGGAAAATGTCCTAGAAATTTAAATGTGACCTTTGGGCAGCAGGACATGTTGTGCAATACACTAGGACAACAAAGAAAACAGTGCTTCAGACCTGCCTGTGTATCTGAATGCTGCAGCTTTTAAACCTGGTGGCAAACTTGTTAGAATAACTCTTTTTGACAGAAAATAACTCTCCTTTTAAACATGAAATATGTTATGTTATAATAGATTTATTTTTATATAGCGCCTAATCACCGACAGTGCTTTTAGAGAGAGGGCCGGGGAGCATTAGGGTGGTTACATGACATCACAAGCAGGGGGGGTTAGACAGAGTGCAAGGCCTCCCTAAACAAGATCGTTTTAAGCTGTTTCCTAAAAGGTAGGAGTGCAGGTTCCTTGCGTAGATGATCCGGTAGTAGGTTCCATAGTTGCGGGAGTAGGACGGAGAATACTCTACCTCCTTTGGACACACTGTTGTATCGTGGGGGAACCAGGTGGCAGGACTTGGAAGATCGTAAAGTGTGACCCAGGACGTGATTCTCAAGGCCTTCTTTGATATAAAGTGGGGCTTGGCCGTAGATTGCTTTATGTGCAATGCAGAGGCCCTTGAATTTAGCTCTTTGCTTAATCGGGAGCCAGCAGGGGGGTGGCATGTGTCCTTCTCGGCAGCCTAAAAATCTAGCTGGCTGCGTCGTAAAGTACCACCTGCAGTTTATTAATAAGATACTGAGGGAGGCCGATGTATAAGGCATTGCCGTGGTCTAGTCTGGAGACAATTGTTGCTGATACAATCGTCTGTAGTGAGGCAGTTGAAAGAAGAGGAGCAAGTTTCCGCAGTTGTCTCAGGAGGCCTATGCATGTTCCGACCACTGTGGTGACTTGATTGGACATCAAGAGCTCAGAGTCAATCTTAATGCCCAGGCTTTTCACAACAGGTGCTGGTATGGGAGAAGTACCCAGTTCTTGGGGCCAGAAACGATCGCTCCAAGGATTGTTTTTCATGGGTATGACGAGGACTTCTCTTTTGTCTGGGTGTATTTTTAGGGAATTGGCTGTCATCCAGTTTACCGTGAATCTGAGGATGTTTTGTGCCAGGACTTGGGCATGGGTAGAATTATCAATCCGAAGGATGAGTTGGGTGTCATCCGCATAATTGAAAGCTCGACAGTCCATACGGGCTAGAGCTGCCATCAGAGACTGTAGATATATTTTAAAGAGGAGCAGTGACAGTGCGGAGCCCTGTGGGATGCCACAGGTGAGGGTGCCCCTGTCCAGCACCTGCTCACCTAACTGGATCCTCTGGGACTGGCCAGTCGGGAAGGATGAGAGCCACTATTGTGCCTGTCAGCAAATGCCCAGGTCACTGATACGGGCCAGTAGTTGTGTATGGCTGACCGTGTCGAACGCCGCTGATAGGTCTAATAAAATCAGAGTGCTCTGCTTTTTATAGTCAGCATTGGTTCTAAGCTCGTCTAGAACAGACACATTACCAGCTCAGTACTGTGGTGGGCTCTGAAACCCGCCTGTAGGGCTTGGAGTAGCTGGTGTTCCTCTAGGAAGGCTGAAAGTGTCTTAAGGACATGTTGTTTGATCACTTTCGCTAGGAAGGGGAGCTGTGAGATGGGCCTATAATTTTTGGGGGTAGTGGCATCAGCTCCAGGTTTTTTTAGCAGGGGAGTCACTCTGGCCTCCTTCAGGTTTGCGGGTAGGTAGCCAGTCTCTAAGGAGTTATTCAGAAGGGCGAGGATCTGTCTTTCCATCCCAGGAAGGGCCAGTCGGAAGATACTCGGGGGCAGGGGTTAGCGGGGGAGCCCGATTTCGTGCGTTGCATCAGTAGTGCCAGAGATGCGGAATCTAGATTAGAGAAGGTGGTGAGGTGCTTGTACATGGGAGGAGAGGCCTGGTACTGGAGTAGGGAGTCCTGGTTGATAGGGCTGTATTCAATCTCAGAGATGATGTTCCTGACTTTCTGGAGAAAGAAGGTCTGGAACATATTACAATCGATGGGCGCAGCTGTGGGTTTTAGTTCTGCCTTTTGGCTGAGTTCTTTCAGTATTCTGAAAGTCTCTTTCTGTTTGTTCGGTGCATTTATAATTCGTGCCTCATAGTATTCGGCTTTCCTGGTCATAATGGATTTTTTTATATGAGGTGAGTAGGGTTTTATAGGATGTCAACTCCATAGGATTGTATGATTTACGCCATCGCCTTTTGGCTTGGTGGAGACTTTGCTTCTTTTCCCTCAATGTCTCATTGAACCAGGGGGCCCCCTTGCCCTTGTCTCTAACTCTTTCCCTTCTTTCTGGTGCCACTAAATCTATGGCACTACGTAAGGTGTTATTGAGGGCTACACTCTCTTGTTCGATATTCCCTTTGTTAAAGATTGGTGGGGGGGAGCCTACGGAGGGTGTCCACTAGGTTATCCGCCTCGATATTTTTTTCAGCTTCGCAATCTTCTCCACCCTCGGGGTGGTTGCGATAGTTGGCTATCCAGCGAGACTCAGCAGCTGATTAGCGAGTTCTCCGACCAGGCACAAGGGCTGATGTCCACTAGGCTGGCCCATGGTTGCGAGGTCCAGGGTGTGCCCTTTAATATGGGTTGAGCCGTCCACCAGTTGATGGAGTCCCATCGAGCTCAGTGCTATCTCAAAATGGCTAGTGAGCGTATCTCTAGGTACCATATTCCAGTGGTAGTTGACATCGCCGACCACTAGGATGCACTGGTATCATGAGCAGAGGTCAGTGATAATCTCTGAGAAGATCTCATTAAATCTGGGGGTAGATTGTGAGGGGAGGTAAGCAACCAGGAGTAGGAAGCAGGAGGATTTAAGTGAGATTTTAATCCATAATATATCTGCATTATCAATGCTCTCTGCCACTATCTTGGCAGCCATGATTTTGGTGTTAAAGAGGATAGCCACACCCCCTCCTCTCACCTTTCCTTGACTATTGTACCAGAAGGCATCAAAATCCCCTGGGAGGGCTGCAATGATGTCTGGGACCGAGGTATCGTCCAGCCAGGTTTCTGTGAGTGCCAAGATATCTATGTCTCAGTCCTGGAGGAGTGAGAAGACTTCAAGGCGGTGTTTTTGTAACAAGTGTGTGTTGAGTACTGCAACTTTCAGACCTGCTGGGTTACCTGGTACGGTGTTTTTGTGGGGAGCAGGGTGCGAGGGTGTGGCTATGCTTGCTCCATTTCTCAAGATACCTTCTCTTCTCAGTTTGTCTACTGTATTTCCGCCTAGGGCACAGCTCTCTGAGGCTAGGGTCTGTAGCTGTGCTGCTGAGTAGATCCGAGGCTGATCAGGGGTTCTGGCTTGATAATCACGCTGGACACGGACGGGCGCAGACGGGCTTGCCTTTGGCGCGCCAGCGGCGCACCCGCTGCGCGCATCTGCTCCAGTGTGATTATCAAGCTTTCCCCCTTCCACCCACCAACCAATCAGCTCTGCTCTGCAGCAGCTGTTCTCCCCCTAAGCACTAGACCACGTTAGCAGAGCGGAAGTGCTGAGACCGGGGAGGGCAGTGTCGGCGAGGAACAGGTGAGCTTTAAAATTAGAAACGAGTGCAAATTCAGTTTAAAAAACGAGTGAGATTCAAGTTTTAAAAACAGTGTCACATTCACAGGGTTTCAAAATAGCAGCAGGATAATGTTTTAAAAACAGTAAAAGGCTAAAGCAGTATTTCCGAACACCAACTGTCAGCGTGCAATGAGGACCGCCCTGGGAGCTATGGCGTGTCACTCTCTCTCGCTGTGCATCCACTCCAGCGTGATTATCAAGCTTTCCCCCTTCCGCCCACCAACCAATCAACTCTGCTCTGCCGCAGCTGTTTTCCCCCTAAGCACTAGACCGCGTTAGCAGAGCGGAAGCAGAAATATGTCACCCCTAAGTCGGGTTTGTAGCCCAAAAAATCTATTTTCATCATCAAGGACTGTAGCCCATTTACAGCCAGCATTCCTACCACTACCACTGCGAGTCAGAGTGCGAGTCAGAGCCAGAGCAGAGTGCGGGAGACAAGGAGCGAGGAGCAGACCGGAAGTGTAGAGGGAGAAAGAACTACACTCCCCAGGGTCCTTTGCGGTCACTGGCACCATCGCGCACCCGCCAGCACCATCGGAGCGACAAGAGGCACAGTTAAAAGCACCCAGGAGTCTCTCGGAGTCAGAGGCTGAAGGAGGCCGGGCAGGGCTACACCATTGATCGAGGTAGCTGGAAATCTATCGCTGGAACAAAATGATAAGGTACTGTTAAAGAGCTGCCCTGACTCACCTGGGTGGTTATTGTATTGCATTGCGGGGACTTTAACATGAGTAAAAAGTTAATAACTGGGCAGGGGGTTGTGGGAACCTTGGATGCTTCCCTCTTAAGGGCTGAATCTCTCCTAACCCAAGAGATCGAACAAACTGAAAGGAGGCTATCCTTGCATCCCCAGTGCCCACTTACGTGAAATCCCCTTCCCTCCACTCTGCCATCTTCCAGTGTGGTGGAGACTGCGGAGATCTCACTCCTTTCAAATGGATTAGATGTCATGGGCTCGGGGCCAGTGGCTGTGATGGTACCGGTAATTAGCGAGACTATGCTTGGGTCTCCAGTTATAACCAGGGGTCAGAAGGCTAAGACTGTGCAGGGCCATTCCCTTGCACCTCCAGCCAAGAAAAGGAAAGGGCAGGGCAGTCACAAACCAGCTCAGCCTATGCCAAAACATACAGGTTGGAAACCCTCCCACTCCCGCGTTGAACTGACTAAAGGCAAAATACTGGCTCTGAATGAGGGGGCCATCGTGGAATCCTCAAATAATCCAATAAACGAGGATTTTTAACGCAAGCTGGAATTAATGTTATCTCTTCTTCTCAATCCCATAATCCAAAAACTCACCCATATTGAAGCCAGGCTAGCTAACCTAGAAATAATTATATCGACTCCCTCGCAATTACCATTGGTGAACTCTGGGAGGAGGAGTGAGGATACTTCATTTAGTAATTAGCCAGGGTGCAGCGGCCCTGGTAGGGGTCAACCTGTTTAGGGCAACCAATCTCCAATCCAGGCTCCTCTCTTAGGCCTAATATAGATCTTGGTAACAAGGAGAGTGGAAGTGTAGTGTCCTCTTCATCTATGGGTGGTGCATCACAGGGTCATGTCTTACCCTTACAGGGACCTCCTAGCAATAATGCAAGCAGGGATAACCGTACACAACTTGCGAGTGGCCCGCCCCTAAACCCAATGAGAAGAAAGTCCCGTTTGCGAGGTCACTCAGAACTCAGTTACAAACTTACACCTACCCCCAGAAGTAACGCCGTACACCGTGGTGCTGGCAAATGTCCCCATGTTGCCAGTTAGTAATAATGAGCACTGGTCAACTCTGCGGAACAAATCTCTCCATTTTCCTAGTGTCAGGACTGGGATCAATATCAATTTCTTATACTCAGAATATAAGATGGCACGTAGAATTGGTTGGGTGGGCCAATCTAGGTAGTCACTTAAAGGTGATTGTAATGTCTTATCATTTAGGTCCCCGGATTTTGTCCATATAATCCTAGATAGGGCGGGCAAAGGGCCAGTTAAATCAGATGAGCCAGCCATGCTACCCCTGGGGTACTTCTATCTGCCATCTTTCTATCCTCCAGCCATTTATCCATGACATGTCTCTAGGGAGAATGAGTGTACTTACGGTAGCCACCCAAGATATACTGTCCCAATTAGTAAATGTTTTGACATTTTTAACAAACTGGACGATATTGATTGACAACCACATGTGAGGAATCATCGAAACCCTGCCGGTGGGCAAGTAAGGCAGCTGGGAGATAGGGTGTTAATGCATGTAAACAGACCTTACACCTTAGCAGAGGAGTCAAATGCTATACCCTCTGGGAAATGCAAAGTGGTTGAAGCCCAGGATAATGGGTTTTCTGCTGGGGCAGAGACCCCCACCCACAGATTCTTTAAGTGCGCATACTACCGGGGATGAGGTCACAGTTAATGGTTCCACTCCTTGGGTTCAGCTCCTCCTCTATCAATACGAACACTGTGTGTAGCCTCGTATCTTGGAATATATCAGGTCTACATTCCAAGATTAGCAATCCCCTATGGTCTGAATATATATTAAAATATGTAATTATCTGTCTACAGGAAACATGGCTGAAGGACCCCATTCATATGAATGGCTATAGAACATTTAACACCCAAGCGATAGGGGATCTCATGGCAGAGCCAAAGGTGGGCTTTGAATATATGTATCTAACAAGTTAAACTTTGTTAAGACCGAGTCCCAGCTCGTGTCCCCCTATTATCAACTACTAACTCTGTATCTAACTGTCTCTCATTCAATGATATTGGTTAATTTTTATAATAATACTCCACCTGATAGTGTCCCTAAGGTGGTTAACACACTCCATAAAGAGTTAAGAATTATGTGTAATGTAAAGGGCTCTGAGAATATGCTTAATGTGTGTGGGGATTTTAATTGTGCCCTGTGTCCCTTTGAGGACGACAAGATATGTGGTTTTAATGTGGAAGAAGGCATACACAACACTCATTTCTGTCACTTAAGCACAGGGGAACCTTTTAATGAACTGGTGTTTAACTCAGATCTAGGTTTTGCCAATGATCTATGTACTAGATCTGTTCTGATGCCGCAGACTTTTAATGGCAGAGGCGTTTGTTCCACAATAGATTATATTTTGTTATCAAATATGTTTGCTTCCAGACTACTCACCTTTTCAGTCGATACAAACTCAGTGAGTGATCATTTTCCTCTATGCATTACGATGACTCTCACTGTGAGTAGTCAGGGAAGAGACAAACAGGCGGTGGATGAGGCTTTGGCTAACTTAAAACTTGCCAAAGCCAATGGATATACGCTTCGCTGGAACATGATGGATCCTGATGCAGTAAATAAATCACTAATTACAAGGTGTAGATCGGCCTTTGACACTTTCCTGAATGAACTAGCATCCCCTGAGAGTATTTTATCCTCATTCCAAGATGTAGCAGTCGTGGTACGGGATGTAATGTTCAAACAAGGTGACAAAAAGTTTGGCCACAGCGGTGGTTTCACTTAATCTGCACTCGTGCACATTCTCACCTGAAACAGGAGTTGCATAACATCCCAAGGAATGTCACCAATATTAGACAGGCTAGAAATAACTATAAATCCGCTCTTCTAGAAAGGACGAATGCCTTTAGAAAAGAAGCCTGGGAGATGTTTATATCGACTGCACAATCAAAAGACAGTGCCGCCTTTTGGAAAGCGGTTAAAACACCATTCCTGACTCCGGCCGGGGGCCCAAATGTCGAAGTAGCCATTACAGAGGGTCAATGGGTTGAACATTTTTCTAAGATATACAATGGTCAAAGTACCATTACTGGCCAGGATAGTGAAAACCCAGGAACTACTAATCAGTCACTAGATTTAGACTTTAATGTCGATGAAGTAAGCAGGGCACTCTCCCTAAGTGCAGGTGGGAAAGCCTCAGGTCCTGATGGGATTTCCGGTGACTTGTATAAGTACAATGTCACCCTGTGGGTACCTAAAATCACACAAATAATCAATGCAAGCTGTGAGGTTGCTTTCCCACAAACCTGGGTGGAATCCACCATCGTCCACTTATTTTAAAAGGAGGACACCAGCTGCTACAGGCCCATTTCTTTATTAGATTCCATGGCCAAGGTTGTGGGACGTATCATCCTGTAACGCCTACAGCTTTGGGCAGAGGAAAATCAAATCTTATCGGACATCCAATATGGTTTTCGAGAAGGATTAGGGACCATGTAGCAGAGTTTAAACTTAGCGATCTTCATGGGGAAGTACACCAGGGCCAAAAATTGAAATTTGTATCTAATCTTTGTCGATCACACAGCTGCTTTTGATTGCGTAAGGCACTCAAAGCTTTGGGAAATTTTAGAATTGTTGGGGGTCGATAGAAATATTATTCATTTTATCCGCCGCCTCTACAATGGAGCAAAATCACGCATGCAATTTGGCTTGGGAGGAGAGCGCACTCCCTCTTTCCGTATTGGAAGGGGGGTTAGGCAAGGCTGTGTCCTAGCCCCCTTCCTTTTTAACCTTTACATTAATGGGTTAGGACAGGCTCTCCTTAAAGACGCCAAAGATTTCCCGCAAATAGGTAATCGTTCCATTCCAGCATTGTTATATGCGGATGATGCTGTGATTATGTCTCGTACCCAGATTGGCCTACAAAAGAACCTAAACAACTTTAATAATTTTATGAAGGAGCTGGATCTCAGAATTAATATCTCAAAAACCTTCACAATGAGATGTGGCTGTGGGATCCAGAAGTGCAAGGATATTTTTGTGGCGAGAAATCTGATAGCCACAACTAACAGCTTTTCATATTTAGGCATTTTGTTCAGCCATAATGACACCTGGGCCCAAGAAATTGCAGCTAAAAAGCTGGCACTAATCAGAACAACGACCGATTTAGTAGGCTTTGCAAAAAAACTGGGACGTAAACCACCTCTGGAACTTCTTAAAATTTACTAAGCAAAATGCGTTACATCTGTTACTTATGGGGCTGGGATTTGGGGTTTTGCGGACACTAACTCAATTCAACTAGTTGAGAATTCTTTTTTTAACTACATTTTGTCAGCGTCTTCTAGTACCTCAACTTATGTTACTCATGCCAAATTGGGTCTTCCATATATATCCGACCTTGTAAAATTAGGGCCAATTCTTCTGTGAAACATGGATTTGGTCAAGTGACTAGACTACACTTAATAGGGACTTACTACAGGATAGTCTCAGGATGGATGGTGCGCAAAGGATACCATGGGTCAAGTTTATCCACAACTTCACAAAAGATATGGGGAACCCAGAATATTTTACTAACCCTAGCACTATCTCCCTGGTCTCCAGGAAAAATCTTAGAGAAGAGGCCCTTTCTTTCCTGGAAAGCCTAAGACTATCGGGGGAAATCATCAAGCCTACCGTTTTGCAGCACCAGATGGTTCTTACAACTTTTAGCTTGCAGCCATATTTAGTATTTGTACCGGGTGGCTTTGATAGGTTTTTATTATTAAGATTTAGATTGGGGACAATACATAGACTTGTCTCTTTCCCCAATTTGAATAATTGGGCAAGCGAGCTACAACCATGTCCATGTGATAACTCATTGCCCCAATCGTCTTTACACACTATTTTATTTTGTAAATTCTATATGGAGATAAGAAATATCTGGATATTCCCGATTTTACAGAAATGGGGACTGAGACGATGACGCCCTGCTTTATTTTACATGCATTTTTCATTCATTCTTATCAGTTTTTAAATAAGAGATATATTGTAGACGAAACACTTTTTATCTGGATATTGTATTTAAATTATCTGATGAAAATTTCTTATATTGACTATGTATTCTAGCTGTGCTTTTTATGATTGTTATATCAAAATCGAAATAAAGCTTTGTTCTGATTGCTATTATATAAAATATTATTTCTGCTAACTCATGTTTGGGATAAGATATAGAAATGATTCAACCACTATTTTTTAAATGTATTAAAAATCTAGTTCACTGGTGAAATTAAACATTGATAAATATTTAGAATAAGTCAATAGAAAAATTAGACTATCCCTGCCTGCAATTTTAGTAAAGTAATTTGTAGTAAAGTAATTAGTTTTAGCCAGCCAGCTGATGATCCCCATCATTGCTTCCCCTTAATGAGGTGTAAAAACAGTAGGAAGACTTGGGTGTGAGGTATATGACTACTCTCAGCTCAGGACGGGCACCTGTTGAGGGTTCAGGAAATTAATTACCTTGGTAGGGACCAGGGTGAGTCCTGCCCATTCATAGTTAAGTATAAAGGGAGACCTGGCAAAAATAATCTTTTGTATGTTTGTTTGTATATGGTATTTAAATAGCATGAACCTAGCTGAAAGGCAGCAGAGTGTTGTACATGGTTAAAGATTTACCGAGAAATAGGAGAGGAAGCTGAGCTGTGGACAGTTTGTAAAAAATTGGATCATTAATTGGGGTAGATGGCTACGTACCTCAAGAAATAATCACAACCCATGTCAGGGTAAAATTAAAATAACTAACCTGAGCTTAACCCCCTGGCAGCTATGGCACACAGTAGACAGGCTTAACTAAAGGCAAGGTGTAAAGTAGTTATGCAGTACCAAAACAGCAGTAAAGTTAAAACACCAAGCAATAAAAAATGTCCAAACCAAATTAGAAAAACACTGTATATTTTAATTTGAAATAAATCAGCAAAATGACAAAAATAAAATGAGGGGAATTGGAGATATGATTTTATTTTAATTTAAAGTAATAATAGCAACAAAAAACACTAAGCACCAATACAGGTCAATTGCTTACGGTAGGCCAGAACCTAGGTGGAATTTCATTCCGGCCACGATTGAACATGTTGTCACTACCACTTATGTCCATCTGATCGCTAGGGAAATGATCAGTCCTTTAAAACAGCAGAAGCCACTGTTGACCTTCATTGGAAGCGTTTGTACTCAAGACTTCAGGTGTAGAGCAGCTGTTAGGTGCATGTAATGAGTCATGGGCAGTGAAGTATGTTCATCCGTGCATTATAAAGCATGTACACTTAGTTGACGAAAGTAATTACGGAGTAGGATACAGTGCTATATACATAACTTCCTTACAGCACACTGTCGACAAGGATCTGAATTTTACTTAAATACATAGCTTTTTTGTATAGGTTGATTGTGGAGTCCGAATAGTTTGTGATAAAGCAATCTTCCCTTGTTTACCAAGGTCTAAGAGGGACTTTAAAAGATGTGCCAGCTCAAGTGGTAAACCTTCCAGATGGTTGTGAGGAGTTGATTTGACTAACTGTACAGTTAGATCAACACCTTTCTGAGAGACGGAATGACATGTCAAAGGTTTTAGTTGTTAGACCTAGTAAACCTGTCAACAACAGTAAGGGAGTAGAACCTATGCACATAAATGGAATCAGAAGACCTCTGTCATCAGAGGAAAGAGAACAGAGAAGGAAACTTAAGGCTTTGAATTTATTGTGGTTGTAATGTCCACTTTATTAAGGATTGTAAAGCACGAGGAAAGGGAATGGAAGTCAAACCTGTAACAAAGAATTTGTATCAAGTGGTAGTGATAGTTAGTGGGGAAATGATGGAACTGAGTGGGAAACAGATTCTCTTGGACTTGTCAGAGGTACCTTGTCCAAGGTTTGAGCATCTTGTGACCTCAGCCTATTTGGCTAATATCCTATAGAACTCAGTGGCACATTTGAATGCTCCTCTACCTTAATTTTGTCATCCAGCAAACATATTTAGGTTTCAGTACTGATGGTTTTGGGTGACATGAGAAATTTTATAGACCAAGAGTTTGCCCGAAAACTGGACATTCCATGTTTAAGATAAGATCTTCTGAAATGGTTAAGTTGGTTGATGGCTCTGAACTAACATCGGGTCATGTGTGCTATTACAGTGAGCTAATGGTAATGAAAGTGGGTACTGAACATTCAGAATGTATTTATTGTGACCTGGTTGACTCACCAAAATGTAAACTTATTTTGGGGATGCCATTCTTAAAATTTCATGATCTATCTATACATTGGACACCTCATTCAGTTCAATTGAATTTGAACTTTTGTGCCAACAACTACCTCTCTAATATCATCTTACCTGAAGAAATGGAAGGCCCTGCAAAGTTACTCATGTAAAGCAGTTTACAGAGTTAGCGGTATTGTGAAGTAAACTTACCTGAATGTTATGCAGATTTCAAGTCTGTATTTGAAAAGCATCAGGCGAATAAGCTTCCTCCACATCACGTCTACGATTGCCGCTGCAGTTAGATATACACTTTAAGCGAACCCAAAATACAGTACCTGAACACATACCTAGAAGAGAATTTAGCTACTAGCTTTATTTGGTTCTTACAGCCATCTGCCTTCTCTCTTATTTTGTTCTCTTGTACCTACTATAGCAGGAGAGTTGAGAACTTGCATTGATTATCGAGCAATCAATAAAGTTTCTCTTTGTTTCCTGGGCCTACTGTAGCCACCTCGGCAAAATCCCAGTGAGAGGGAGAGCTGCCCTAGAACCAGTTTAGAAGGAAGGAGGAGAATCATTCATTTCCTTAAACATGCCTCGAGGTGGGGCTCCAGAAACCTCCAAGGGAAGAATGGTGTTGGCATGTTGGAATTTGCTCATGATAGTGTGCTGAGGGATGGCTTGCACTTCGGCAAACACGATGGCCTGCAAAAGTGGGAAGGCTTGCCATAGGGAACTTTTTCCCATTGGTTAGGAAGTATCCAGTTGTTACTCGCACTAACTGGCTAGTGAAGCCTTCAAAACTGGTAACTCACACCAAGCTCACCACAACATATCTGGACTTGAGGATGAACGGAAGAGGGGTGATCCTCCTCTCTGTTACCTATGTGAACACCTGAGAGTCTGGCCCCAATCTCACTTATATCCAGAACTGAAGAGAGGACCCTAAGTGTCAGTGGGATGGCCTCATCTGTGACTCCAAGGAGACAACAAGCTATAAGAGGCCTTTCTCCTAGAGCAATAAGCTAAATAGTAGCAACTTTAGACTAGACCCTGATGGTGGCCTCTAGTGGAATGGATCCTGGAAGGTATGCATTGTCCCTGATGTCCTGGGAGTCTAAGAAGAGACCAAGAAGCACTGATTTACAAATGCGCCAGAATGTATGAAATAAGTTGGGAGTTGGAAAATGTTTGGACTTCCTAGACCAGTCTGAGTAGCACCTTGCAGCCAAGGTGCCTGACTTCAAGAAGACTTTGGTGGGGACTGTTTCCAGGCTAACTCAACCTAAGGATTTTGAGCTCCAAATTGTATGCCAGTGCAAAAATTCCGTTCAGCTCGTGGAAATTGAGATAATTTGACATTTTTGCGTTCCACGGAGAGCGCGAAAATGTAAAAATTTCCGCAATCCGCATCTTACCGGAATTTTTTTTCTTGCTTGCGCTGTAAAAAAATACATTCTCGCGTGCGCGCGATCGCCTTACCTGAATGCCCGCGTTCGCCGACAAGTTTTTCCGATCCGGCGCGTTCTCCACAAGATGTTGGATTGTTGGTAGTCATTTGCGCTGTCTCGCGACAGTTCGCGCCCGCATTAACGTTATTTGTCACGCGATCACGTCATTCATCGCGCGATCACGTCTTTCTTCTCGCGATCATGCACCGCGAGAGTATGAGAGGATTGAGATCTCAAACACATCATTCTCTACCGCGAGCGAGAGCATGAGGACGCGGGCACTTCATATCGAACGCAAGTGGGTGGGACAAGTGAAAACAAGATGGCCATGCCCGTGAGCAACCGCATGGGTAAGTTGGCGAGCCGCGATCACGCAGAAAATACCGCGAACGGGCGGAAAAAAAACTTCAGCGTCTTCGCGATATTTCCGCAGGATTGCGGAGATTTGTAACATTTTCGCGATAGTTTGCGCAAATGAATTTCGCAAATTCCGCCCATCCCTACAAAATAGAGAATAATTAGCATGGTTGAAATTTTCACCAGACACAGGACCAAAATTTATCCGACTGGAGTGCGAACATCAAAGGATATAAAAGTTTAATTTTCCCTATTCTGAGTTTGCCTGTTGAAACTAATGGCAATAGTTGGATCTCATCCAATGGTGATCTAGCTTGGAGATGACTTTGCCAGATACAGTTTGGTGCATAGTCTTGCTTGTGGATTTCAACATCAATTTTAGGGACTAAGTCAGCAGGTAAAATCTTTATCTAGGTCGACCTGCTTAGGGTATCCAACCTCTGCTTCATCGAGATCGGCCTGAAATTGCACTTAGGTCCTGGTCAACAGTGACATCCAAGACAAACTTTTCTTTTTTCTTGGCACTTTTTGCCGTAAAACGTACAAAATTAAAATCTTTGGCCATTAGATTATAATTGTTTTTGTGTCATTTTTCCAAATACATTTGTGCCTGTTTTTAAAAATTGGTTGTGGGATTTGTATTTTGCTGTTTTGTAACGTTTTAATTGTTTTGGAATTGCTGAATACTTTACACAGTGTTTATTAAAATAAACCTGTCTGCTCTAAGACATAGCTATCAGGGCTTGAGCCAAGGTTTATTTATGAACTTATGTGTTGAATTTAAGTGGATTTAGGACCTGATTCCAACCTTGGCGGTTGAACCATCAGGCTGCAGCATTGGCAGTGCCATTAAGCCAGTGATATCCTGATCACTGGATTTTGACTTAACCAATGAGCTGGCAGTGTGCCAGCAGTGATCTTGTCGTGTTGGCATGCTTCGGCTCTTATACAGAGCCGGAAAGTAATCCCGCTGCACTGCAGCACCTCCACCATCATTCAGACACTCCTGCCATGCACCAAGTCATACATAGCTCACACTGTGCACACATTTGGTGTAGCATAGGGGGGCACACAATTTGCCCCTGGCACCTACCTACACTGGGCGGAATCTGCCTACAGCCCCTTACCTTCCTTTCTGCTGACCTTTTCATGGTCGGGTCCCCACCATGGAAAGGTTGGTGAAAAGGAAGATCTTGACCTGCAAAGCGGTGCCGGCATCCACTCCGCAGATGGCACCTTTCACCACCAATGCACTTGTGGGATCCTATATCCTGGCGATGATCCAACCACCGAGGTCCTAAGCGGCCAGTAAGACCATTGAGGAATCGGTGTGCGGACTACCATCGCAAGTACAGCAGCTTTGGGACTGCCAGCCTCGTAATCAGGCACCTTAGACCTTTCCAAATAATAACACAATATCTTACAACTGCATTTTCAGCATTTGTATAATCAAGAAACATAGATGTGGATTAGGAAATGTTCCTAATCCACATCTATGTTTCTTGATTATATATATATTCACTGAAAAAAAACATAGGTTTTACAGACATTATAGTTAGGAATTAGCATTTAAAAAACCTTAGAAATTCCCTCAATAAACCATACAATACACTGGTGATGACGTCACATATTACATCGCTCATGACATGGTCAGTGACACTGATGACATCACTGATGACATCTCAAATGACATCACTGATGACATCACTGATGACATCATCCACATGATAATCTGATGCACATACTGAAGGCCTAATATAAATTTTGATACATGCACTCTAAAATACAGACTACTATTTTGGAAACCATACACACAACAATGCCAGATACTACATACCACCCACTATTTCCTAGGTCTATACACACATCCAATCACTTATACATGCAGTTACTAATCAATACAGTAATATAATATGCACTCATACACCTATCCATAGAGTCACAGTCCGCCGCTCATCCATAGAGTTACTCCCACACCTAGTCAGTCATGCAAAGAATCAATCACATAGGCATTTACTCATGTATACAGTTTTACACACCAACTGTGTTATTTATACACACACCACATCACTTATTTATGCAGATATTAACACATACTTACTGTCTTATACAATCACTGATACAAGCAGACACTCTTTTATACACCCACTCTATAAATAACTTGCTCTCATTATTGTCATGTATATACTCCAACACTCACATATACTGCCTTAAAACATATGTAGTTACTAACACATATACCAGTGAGATATTCATTCACTCACCAACACACCCTTACACACACTAACTCACCCATACAGCCCTTCCCAGATGCATTTTTTAATCCATACAACCAGTGAATCACCAACTCAGACATGTATGCACAGAGTCACACACCCCCCGCACCCACCCATACACTCAGGCACCCATACAGATACTCGGACAACAAATCAATAACCCATATAGACACTCATGTAGCTACTCACCAACCCATGGAGCCGCTTACACCAACTGAGACACTAATACAGACTTTTACACAGTTTAGTCACTAACCCATACATTCAGTAACACATGTTCAATCACTCACTTATACAGTCAGTCACGCATCTACTAAATAATCCATTCAGGGACTTGTAAATTCACTCTTTCTTCAATACACCTTGGCGTAGATATATATGAAAACTATTTAAACTTTAAAGAAAGACACATTTACTGGATGATGTCATCAGTTATGTCATCAGTGATGTCATTTGAGATGTCATCAGTGATGTCATCAGTGATGTCACTGACCATGTCATGAGTGATGTAATATCTAACGTCATCACCAGTGCATTGCAGGTGCGTGAGTTATAGTTAGCTCAACTAACTATATATGAAAAATATTTAAACTTTAAAGAAAGACACATTTACTGGATGATGTCATCAGTTATGTCATCAGTGATGTCATTTGAGATGTCATCAGTGATGTCATCAGTGATGTCACTGACCATGTCATGAGTGATGTAATATGTAACGTCATCACCAGTGCATTGCAGGTGTCCGAGTTATAGTTAGCTCAACTAACTATAACAGGCACATTTCTCTGGTTTTATATGAGTCAAATGTCCAACTAACTATAACATCCCTGAAACCTATGGTTTTTTCTCTAAATTTCAAAGGTTTTTCAAATGCAAATTTCTAGATATAAAGTCCCTGAAACCTATGTTTTTTTCATTGAATTTGAAAGGTTTTTTAAATATTAAACTACTATTCTGGTATTTGTCATTAGTACTGTTTTTTCTAACTTTTCCACTGCAGAAAAGAAAATAAACTGTAAAACTGTTGTGTTATGTAATATATTTCAGAAATTACAGTGTTACTTATAAAATAATACAACATAATTAAACATTTTGAAAACATATTTTTCTCCCTTTTTCTGCTGTTTTCAGATTCTACTTAACTATTCACAGTGATGTCAGTGTAGTATCATCATAAACAGCTGGGAAAAAAAACAATCAACAAGATTGTTAAAAAAAAAAGACTAATTCTTGCAACCACAATACGAAATCAACACAAATAACACATTCAATACTATTTCCAATTTTTAAATCTTACCTTTACACTTTAGTTTCTGTTCACATTTTTCCTCAAGACCAAATAATGTGTCGAATTTTTTTTCTCTAAATCGTCCAGTATGAATTCCTTAAAGCATCTTCCCATTTTCCCTCTAGGCCGAATAATGTATGTAAAATTTTTGTTTAAGAAATATCAAGTATGAGTTGGGTAATTCATAAGCCAATCTCGGTTTTATTTCCAAGTGTGTAACGTTGCAGTGACTCCAACCATTATTACATTTTAAATATACAGTATAATGTCCACAGAAGGTAGCAGCTCCAGCATGGAAAACAATAGCCAGTGTTGTGAAAGTTCTTCCAGAAATAGATACTTGAGTAGCAACAAAATGTTTAATTTTCATTTCCACTTTTCTTCCATTTGGTCTACAGTGTTGCAGCATTAAAATATATTTTCCATATCTTTGTAGGCATAATGTAGATAACATTTCTGATTGACAACGAGAACATTTCATGTCATGATTTGTTTCTTTTACTAATTTTAGAAAAGGTACAGATTTGCACTCAGGTATTGTTAAATATAAAAATCATTCTCTGTCAACTATAGGGCTTGAAGTTAATGAACACTGTTCACATTTGTGATCCCATTTGAAACTGAGTCCAAATAAGATCTCAATCTTGATTCCTTCATCTTCTAATACAACAAGCATAACCATTAGAAACTCTTGTGCATCTTGTTGAATATTAGGGCTGAACATTAAAGATCCAGTACATGTATCCAAGAGTTGGCGAATACCAGAAGCAGTATGGATCTTACTTCTGTCTATACTTTATTTGAACAATTGAAAGTGCAGAACTTAAACTTTTTTCCTGACTTTCCATAATTTCACCATAGAGATCTTCTAGGGAAAATATTATGTTTAGAATACCATCACCTTAGCAGTTGACACCAGAAGCATTTTCTAATTGGTATCCAACAACATCATCACTTGTTTGTATTTTCTGTTACTTTGCATCTTTTCTTTTCTCTTGAATTTTTTTCTGCTTTTCAACCACTCTTGAGTCATCAACATGTTTCCGTTTTGAACACACAACAGGTTTTTCATAAATAGGATATTCACCGAAAGTTGGTGCATAAAGTCTTCTTAAACGATTGTATTCTTACACAATTTACAACAGCACTAACCTTGTTTTCATCGAAATCAAATAAATACACACCGTTCTTCCAACATTTACTAAAGCATTATCTACACTTAAACCTTGGGATTTATGAATGCTTATTGCATATGATAAACAGAAAGGAAACTGTTTTCTAAGAACATACAAGTCTTTTACTAGCAAAAAAAGTACAGCACTACGCCCAATCTGTTTTACTTCTGTAATCTGATCAAATTTAATTTTCAAGAATTCATTTGCATTTCTGTTTTGATATTTTACAAATTCAACAACTTTCCCCATTGCTCCATTCACTAAACCTTCTTCTATGTTCAAATTACACCTCAAAATTACTCGACAGTTTATACACATATAAAAAAAAGATTCTAATCGAGCAGTTTTTGATATAGACTTTTCCAAAGAATCAAATTTAATCTGTAGTTTATTTGAAAGAAGAATTGTTATTCCTTGATGCTCGATTTTATCAATAGATTCAATGTGAACTATTTCTTGATTTTTCAATTTCAGAAGCTCTTTATTAAATGTATAACACTCTTCCACTGTAGGCATTAAGCAAACAATAGATTTTTTTCTGCAATGTTCTTGTCCAGTACTGCTGCTGGTGTGTTTTCAGTTGTAAGCAAGTTCTTTAGTAGATGACTTCTTAGACCTTGTTTACCATGTTTGCTTCGAATACCAATTCTTACTCATTCAGAATATTTCCATAATCTTCATCACTTGCTTGTCGCATATTCTAAGTCAGTTCTTTATATTCAAAATGTAACCCGAGATTCACATTTCCGATACTTCCCAAAGATTTCCTCGTGTCTTCATGTAGAAGAGTTTTAAAGACTGGTTCTCCTTTTACAGGAGTTAGATGTAGCAGATCTCCAAATACAATTAAATGTTTTCCTCCAAAGAGAACGTCATAATCTATTTTTAATACCTGTTGCATTCTTAAATGCACAAAAGCAAGCATTACGTTTGAGACCATGCTCACCTCATCAATAATTAAAAGTTTCATCTTCTTCAGCACTCTTGCTACTTCATAAGAAGCTTCTCCAGACAACTTCTGATATTCTAATTTATTATCATGCTCAAAGTAATTGCTTTAACATTGTGCGCAGCTAATCCAGTTGGAGCTGTTACCACACAAAATAAATGTGAACCAGGAGTTTTTTGAAGATAACTGGTCAAAACTTTTGTTAAAACACATTTACCCGTTCCAGCTTGGCCACTGATGTACATCAGAATAGGTTTAAACGATGAATATACACATTATTTTTTTCATGTAACAAACCATGTTCTATCTGTTCTCTCTCTTGTACATATATTTCTTTCTGTTCAATATTTACTTGTTCTTCTAACTTTTCTAATGTAATATTCTCCTCTTGTACTTGTTGCATTGCAATTTCGACTTGATGCATAGCAATCGCTGCTTCATTTTCCACTATTGGTTGTCTAAGTGGATCTTGATTACATGGACCAGAACTTTGACTATCTTGGGAACTTTGATTAGTAACTTCAGCTGTCATAGTCTTTTCCTGTTCAACTTCATCAATCAACATTTTTAAATATGTAGGGAAAATTGAAGATGCAACGCTATCTTTACATGCATTAAAAGAATCTTCGTAGCAGTCAAAAGCTCCAAGTAAATCACTTTTGCTACGCCATGGTTTGAACAGCTGGAGAGGTGCTAAATAGTGAAATTCTCGCTTATCTGCAGTTTCACAACTGAGTTTCTTGTGGTTGATAAGGTTACCTTTTGTGTGTTTTACTAAACATCCATGACATCCAACTACTGCATATTTTCCTTCTTTTAAATTCTGTTTAACATTTCTTTTGAAGCTGCAATGTTGAAGTACTTTATACAGACATAGCTGTTCCAAATGTCGACTGCTTTTCGGATAGTATGTATCCAACATATTAGTTTTAAGAATTTCTGTACTGTCTGGTTAATTTGCTGCTAAGTATTCAATTTCTTCTAATGATTTCAACACTCTATTTCGTGAGCAGGCAAGACCTAAACTTACCCAAATGATTCCTCGTGATTTTGAATATAAACTTGAAGAGGACAAGCGGTCTGAACATTCATAGGATCCAATTTCTCTGTGGGAAAGCATTTTCAAAGTAAAGCTGTACATTTTTTTGCTAAGGCTCTTCTCTTGTGCAATTTCTTCCCACAATTGTTTCATCCGGTTTTTTTCTGATTTCGTTATATATTATGTTACATAGCGTGCAACAGCAATTGAGTTGTCTGCAACATACTGGATGTCCTTGTTTGCATTCCACATTTTTAAAATAACTGGATTGTAGTCATTAACATACTTTGACAGTTCTGTTCTTTGAAGTTGCAGGTATTCTTTGGAGATTTGCGAATTATTGTGTGCCTTACAGAAGAAAAAAAATAATTTACTCTTCCTTCAGAAATTACTGACTGTGTGTCAGGAATCCCCTCCCGCACATGGATTCCCTCCCACGATGCCACTTCCGTGAACCTGGTGCGCTTGGAGGAGAGCGGACTACAACTCCCAGAATGCCCTCCGGCAACAATTGCCTTATGCAACTCAAGAGTTCTGGTTACATAACACCAAGGGGAACGCCTAGTTTTCATGTTATGCAACTCAAGAGTTCTGGTTGCATAACACCAAGGGGAACGCCTAGTTTTCATGTTATGCAACTCAAGAGTTCTGGTTACATAACACCAAGGGTAACGCCTAGTTTTCATGTTATGCAACTCAAGAGTCATGGTTATACAACGCCGAGAGTACTACTTAAGGAGAAGATCACTGGGACTCGGCGTCGGATATTCTGATCTTTGCAGGAGTACCTGGTTGAGGTACACGGACCCGTTGGTGAGTTGAGCGGCGGAAGGAACATTCTAAGGAGCGGAGGAGAGGTGCTGGCGTGTGCTTCCTGCCCGTGTCCTGTCCCGTTCTGAGAGCCGTATTCAACGTCATTGGGCACAAGTTCCGTTGGTAGAGCCGAAGCTCCCAACGGCCTGACAATTTGGAGAAAACGAGGTTGGTGCGAGCCGAAGCTCCCAACCCTCGTTCCTTGGGTAAACACACGCTTATAGCTAAGACGCTATCCAGGAGGTGTTTCCGCGTCTTAGCCATCGACACTCGTAGGAGAACTGGGATAGGTAGAGCGGCTGCTCCCATCCATTCTCTGCGCCACCTTGGGTATCGTCACTTACAAGAGATGCACACTAGGAGGTGTTCCCAGCGTCTTTGTGTTGTGGCAGTACTCTGGGGGATACTGGTAGAGCGGCTGTTCCCAGGTGGTAGAGAGCCCGGCCGGGTGACTCCCACGTGCACCCCCGTAGATTCCACAACCTTGGAACTACCCTTCACAGCGGTCGAGTGGCATTGTCGGCCACTGCTTAGCACTGTGCCCTCCGTTGGAGCATACCGGGTCCGGTGTGCATGCGGAGGACGGTTAGACGAGCTGTGAATGGGTATCGTACTTTAACTGGTGATTCCAGTACCGGTATTCTTTGTTGTCTGTAGTTGTTTATCTGTTTATTAAATCATCCTTGACCCTCCATTTCTCTGGTCCGTCGTCTGTTTGTCCCAACCCCGAGAAAGCCAGGACGTTACATAATATCCGACCTCTTCCATAACTATCTCCTGGTTGGGCGAACGACATGGCCACGATTGAGGATGTGTTGGCCGTCTTAGCCGCGATGCAAATCGAGCTCACCGCTTCCAGACAGGAAACAGCAGACGTTAAGGCTAGAATGGACGCTCTGCAGAACGATCCGCTACAGGCGGGTGCCTCTCACACGGCCACGGCTCCTGCGGTTGTGGTAGAGATGCCCGTAGCCATTCCTTTGGCGACACCAGAGAGGTACAGCGGAGACCCCAACACAGTGCAGGTATTCCTCACTCAAGTAGCACTGCATCTGTCATGCAAACCAAAGGCCTTTCCTACCAGCCAAGCCAGAGTGGCCTTTCTGATCTCGTATCTTGCTGGGAACGCGGCGCAATGGCCAGTCCCACTGGTGAGCAGGGACGACCCTATCCTATGTGATTGGGGAGCCTTCCGCGAGGAATTCCTGAAGGTGTTTGATCGAAGGGCGGACTCGTATACTGCCGATCGAGAGATGTTGGAGCTGAGGCAAGGCAACAATGATCTGGTGCAGTACCTTAATGCTTTTCGAAGGTTAGTGGCCGAAACCAAGTGGCCCATAGCCAAACAAACCGCGCTGTTTCACCAGGGCTTGAGCGAAGAGCTCAAAGATGTGGTAGCACAAATCGACCCCCAACCCAAGACATGTGAAGGCTTGATCAACCTGGTGCTACTGCTGGACCATAGATTGAACGAAAGAAAGGGCGATCACAAGAGGAAAGGGAAAGCGCTGCCATCGTATGTTTCGATGGGTGGCCCTGAGACCAACTCCTCCACCAGGACGGAACCCATGGACATAGGAGCTATAAGGGCGAGCCTTACAGCCACTGAAAAAGAATCACGCTGCAAGCAAGGCCTTTGCCTTTACTGCGGGAAAAAGGGGCACTATGTACGCGAGTGTCCAGCCAAGCCAAAAACCTCACGATACCGAGCGAACAAAACGGTGACAGCAGTGGTGGAAGCACCGGCGGAAAACTGAGGGACTCCGGGTCTAGGGAAGGGGCATCTTGGAGTCACACCCACATCCCTTCCATGTTGAGCCCGAATCAAAAAGGGCGAAGACATTTGTTTATTACCTTACACGTAGGAGTGCAGGACCAGTGGATACCTGTGGTAGCCATGATTGATTCAGGAGCCACGGGCATGTTCATGGACTACAATGAAGCACGCAGACTGGGTCTCACTCTCCTTCCCAAACAGATACCAGAGGAGGTGTATGCAGTGGATGGGAGAAGTCTGGTGACCGGACCTATCGGACAGCACACAGGAGAAATACCGGTGAGGTTCGGAAAACTGCATAACGAACGTATCGATTTTAGCATAATCAGAGCCCCGCAGTACGGGGTCATATTGGGTCTACCCTGGCTCCAAAAACATAACCCAACGGTGGATTGGCCTACGCATCACATTGAGATGACTTCCCCGTTTTGTGAACAATGGTGCGGCATGCGGCAGGACCCCCACGAAGGTGAGGTAGTCGAAGGTCACATGGTCGCCACGGCAGCAGAAAAGGACGTAAAGCTGCCCAGAGTGTATCACAGTTTCGGGGACGTATTCGATGAAATCCGAGCGGAGGTGCTCCCTCCACATAGACCGTTCGACTGCCAAATCGACCTGGTTCCGGGGGCTTGCGTTCCCAGCGGCAGACTGTATGCACTCACAGAACCCGAAAACGTACATCTACGGGGATATTTGGATAAGTTACTAGGGCTGGGGTTCATCAGGCCGTCGAAATCCCCTGCTGCATCGCCTCTCTTTTTCATTCCGAAAGCGAATGGCGAATTGAGGGCCTGCGTGGACTTTAGGGCCTTGAACGCGATAACCATAAAAAACCGGTACCCCCTGCCTCTCATAAGCGTTCTCCTGGAACAGGTAAAAAAGGCCCAAATATACACGAAGCTTGATCTCAAGGGGGCATACCATCTTGTGCGCATGAGGGACGGCGACGAATGGAAAACCGCCTTTAAGACCAGGTTCGGGCTCTTTGAGTACCTCGTCATGCCGTTCGGACTATGCAATGCCCCTGCCGCCTTCCAATACTTCCTCAATGAGGTGTTCCGGGAGGTATTGGATATCTACGTGGTCGTTTATATAGACGACATACTCATCTACTCCAACTCAGAGGAAGAACACGTACAGCACGTATCCGCGGTTCTCACAAAACTGAGGGAAAACATGCTATACTGCAAACTCAGCAAATGTGATTTCCACGTCACATCAGTGGAATTCCTTGGGGTGATGCTGAGCCCCAACGGCCAGGAGATGGCGGAACGCAAGATCAGAGCGGTGGAGGAGTGGCCGGTGCCCCGAGGAGTAAAGGAAGTCCAGAGCTTCATTGGCTTCGCCAACTTTTATAGGCGTTTTATTGAGGGGTTTTCTGGCTTGGTAGCCCCGATCACGCAACTACTAAGAAAGTCTCAGGAGTTCGTGTGGGGACCGGAAGCACAAACAGCATTTGTGGCCCTCAAGAAGGCCTTCAGCACCGACCCGGTGCTAGCTCACTCGAATCCGGAATTACCCTATGTGGTAGAAGCGGACGCATCTGATGTGGCGCTGGGTGCCATTCTATCTCAGAGGAATGAGGTGTCGGGTTTGCTCCATCCTGTGGCGTACATGTCTCGTAAATTGAATGACGCGGAACGCAATTACCATATTGCGGAGAAGGAACTACTCGCGATAAAGGACGCATTTGCTGAGTGGAGGCATTTGTTAATGGGGGCCAGACACGTGGTTACAGTGTATACGGACCACAGGAACCTCCAGTTTCTGACGGCGGCGCGGCATTTGTCTCCCCGTCAAATGAGGTGGATGATCTTTTTCTCCGGTTTCAATTTCCACATCACATACCGACCCGGTACGGAGAACAGGAAAGCGGACGCGCTTTCGAGGCAATCGAATGCCAGGGATCCGCAGCCGGTTGCCGAACATTCCATCATCCCTCCAGGAGTTGTGATAGGGGTGATTCAACCACAGACGTTCCTCAGGGGGTCCAGAAGGGGATCCATACCTTCATGTGGCGGAGGTGGCTTCACAGTCACAAGGAGTGGCAAATGAAGGACGGGATTCCGGTGAAAGGACGATGTATGTTGTTACCCACGCCTAGGCTTCGAAAACAGGCCTTCACCTGGTGCCACGTGTCTCCCTGTGCCGGCCATCTGGGTGTCGAAAAGACGGTAGCGAGCCTAGGACGGCAGTTCTGGTGGCCTGCCATGAGAACAGACGTCCGGAATTGGTGTTCATCATGTACCGTTTGCGCATCCATGAAATCGGACCACAGAAGATCGCAAGGACTCCTCCAACCCCTTCCTACACCGACCAAACCCTGGGAAAACATATCCTTAGACTTCATTGTCGGGCTACCAAAGGATCAAGGAAAGACGGCCATACTGGTGGTGGTGGACTATCTCACGAAGATGGGGCACTTCCTCGCTTGCAAACAGGTACCTTCGGCAGGAGAGCTGGCGTCGTTGTTATTGAAGAATATAGTGAGACTACATGGCCTACCCAACGTGATCGTGTCGGACAGGGGGTCTCAGTTCACGTCGCACTTCTGGAAAACTTGGTGTTCGGCGTTACACGTCAAGTCTGCCATGTCCACGAGTTATCACCCGCAGACGGACGGCCAGACGGAGCGCCTGAACCAGTCGCTCAAACAATATCTACGTTGTTTTGTAGAGCAAGGGAAGGATGAGTGGGTGGACCTACTTTGGATCGCGGAAATCGCGTACAACAACGCCACACATTGTTCTACCAAGGCCTCCCCTTTTTATGGTAACTACGGCCATCATCCCCGGTTCTTGCCGTTTCTGCACCCGGTCAGGGAAGACAGATTGCCGACAACTGCCAAGAGGGTGGCCCGCATCAAGGAGGCCTTGATGAGTTCTCGAGTTGCCCTGGAGGGGGCTAAAGCCACGTATAAAGCCTTTTCTGATAGGAGGAGAAGGCCTGGACCGGTCTACAAACCTGGAGATTACGTCTGGGTCTCTACACGGCACATGAGATTCAAGAAAAGTAGCGTGTTCCATCCCCACTTCATGGGCCCATATAGGATCCTTCGATGCATCAGCCCGGTGAACGTGAAAGTGTGCCTGCCCCAGTCCCTGCGGATCCATCCCGTGTTCCACGTTTCCCTCTTGAAACCCGCGAACGCGGTGAGGCCTCGTACGCCGGTGTCGGTGACTGTGGATTCGGAGGTGGAGTACGAGGTGGCTGGTATCTTGGATTCCAAGTGGCGCAGGGGCAAACTATGGTATCTGGTGGCATGGAAGAGGTACGGACCCGAGGAGCAGTCATGGGAACCTGCGGCGGGGGTTCACGCTCCTCGTCTGGTATCGTCGTTCCATCGTCGATATCCTTCCTGTGCTGGTCCTGATGGGGGGCGCTGATGGGAGGGGGATGTACTGTCAGGAATCCCCTCCCGCACATGGATTCCCTCCCACGATGCCACTTCTGTGAACCTGGTGTGCTTGGAGGAGAGCGGACTACAACTCCCAGAATGCCCTCCGGCAACAATTGCCTTATGCAACTCAAGAGTTCTGGTTACATAACACCAAGGGGAACGCCTAGTTTTCATGTTATGCAACTCAAGAGTTCTGGTTGCATAACACCAAGGGGAACGCCTAGTTTTCATGTTATGCAACTCAAGAGTTCTGGTTACATAACACCAAGGGTAACGCCTAGTTTTCATGTTATGCAACTCAAGAGTCATGGTTATACAACGCCGAGAGTACTACTTAAGGAGAAGATCACTGGGACTCGGCGTCGGATATTCTGATCTTTGCAGGAGTACCTGGTTGAGGTACACGGACCCGTTGGTGAGTTGAGCGGCGGAAGGAACATTCTAAGGAGCGGAGGAGAGGTGCTGGCGTGTGCTTCCTGCCCGTGTCCTGTCCCGTTCTGAGAGCCGTATTCAACGTCATTGGGCACAAGTTCCGTTGGTAGAGCCGAAGCTCCCAACGGCCTGACAATTTGGAGAAAACGAGGTTGGTGCGAGCCGAAGCTCCCAACCCTCGTTCCTTGGGTAAACACACGCTTATAGCTAAGACGCTATCCAGGAGGTGTTTCCGCGTCTTAGCCATCGACACTCGTAGGAGAACTGGGATAGGTAGAGCGGCTGCTCCCATCCATTCTCTGCGCCACCTTGGGTATCGTCACTTAAACCCGGATACAAGAGACGCACACTAGGAGGTGTTCCCAGCGTCTTTGTATTGTGGCAGTACTCTGGGGGATACTGGTAGAGCGGCTGTTCCCAGGTGGTAGAGAGCCCGGCCGGGTGACTCCCACGTGCCCCCCCGTAGATTCTACAACCTTGGAACTACCCTTCACAGCGGTCGAGTGGCATTGTCGGCCACTGCTTAGCACTGTGCCCTCCGTTGGAGCATACCGGGTCCGGTGTGCATGCGGAGGACGGTTAGACGAGCTGTGAATGGGTATCGTACTTTAACTGGTGATTCCAGTACCGGTATTCTTTGTTGTCTGTAGTTGTTTATCTGTTTATTAAATCATCCTTAAACCTCCATTTCTCTGGTCCGTCGTCTGTTTGTCCCAACCCCGAGAAAGCCAGGACGTTACACTGTGGAAATCCAAACCGACACTTGGTATAAAATTTTCCTTTAGACTTGTGTTTTCGTCGGCAGTACTTTCCACAACGGTGACTTTGGAAACGTAAAACTTGCTGTTTCAAGCTGCTATCTCCTCCTTCTCTTGGAATCTCACATGTCACATACTGTTCAATGAAAGACAATACTATTTCATCTGAATCAGTTCCATATTTAGGTGCATCCTTGATCCACAATAGCATATGTTTATATGAGGAGCACCTCTCGCTTGGCACTCCTTTCTCCAAAAGAAATCAGTAACTTCTCCAAGAGGTGGATTCTTTTTATTGCTGCTGAAAGACATCATAGCTTGAAACCTATGATTAAAATATCTGCATACATTTACAGGATCCAAAGAACACAGTTCTCCAGGTGTCTTCATTTCAACATTCTTTATATTGTAATTTGCTTCTCAAAGAAATTCAAGCAAATCTTCTCATGCATACTCTGTACAGCTAAGTGTCACAAACCATGTTGGTGTACCTAAGTTCCGTAACATACATATCAGTTCTCCATGACCACGATACCAATACTCATTTGTTCCTCCCAAACATATATAAAGTACTTGTTTCCTCCTAAACATATATAAAGTACTTGTTTACTAACTAGTCTCACTTTATGCATATTTTAGAACCAATGTGAAACACCAGACTTTACTAACACTATATTATATAGAAATCAAAAATACTTTTAAAGTTAAAAATATCACCTCAAATACTTAACCACTACTACAGAACACATAACACACCTTCTTATTTTCTAACTTACTTTCGTAGTTGGTCTGCAGATTTCAAATGTCAGAAATGCATGTATTCTTTCTGTGTCACACAGTACATGCAATGCAACGTAACGCTTTCATCAACAATGGAACCGGTAATGGCACAATTTCCCTGTTGCTCCACACATAAATACATGTAAAGAACACATCAGAATAGTTGCTTGATTTTTTTAGATTGCAAAACTTCTCTCTATTGGTTATTTTTGAACTTTCCATATAAACAGTTTTTTTAACATTGAAAGACACATACAGGTGAAAAGTTCAACAGATTCTATGAACACACTTTCTAGAACATTCTATGACACGTGCAGGTTAAAAGTACATCATTTTTTAAAAACCTAACGATAGTTTTTTTGCAACATTTTCTCGAACATTTAACGACACGTGCAGGTTAAAAGTTCACTATTCTTTTAAGTTCGAACTATACCTTCGAAAGGCAATTAGCAGGTGCGGTTGAGCTGAGCAAATTTTATCCTTTAATATGTACTCCACGTTTAAACTGCTTTTTTATTAACCAATGACACAAACTCTTTTCCTCAAAAATAATATGCACTCTACTTTTCACAAAACAATGCGTTTCATCTCCCAATCAGTTAACGTTTTCAATGGGAAAAGTAGTTCCCCATCTTTAAACATATCTCTTATTCTACGAACGGACTGCATAAGCTACAGCCATCTATCCATATCTTCCAGCCATACCTTCAAAATGCTAGTGTGGATTGTAGGACATAGCTATGTTTTCTAGTGCAAGAGGTGTGCAGAACACAGACGTATTGACTTAGACCTAGGTTTGCAAAATGTGAACATTAAATGGTTTGCAGAGAGAGGATTGAAGTGGCACCAATTGCTGCCTTTGGTTAAAACCTGTTTGCATCTCCAACACCCTGACCTCATGATTGTGCACTGTGGTAGTAAAGACCTATGCACATTGACTGGGGTAGGTTTGGAAATGCTTAGGAAGGACACCTTTGGAGAATTGATGTTGCTTTTACCTCAAACTGTCTTTGTATATTCCAATATATGCCAAAGACAGAAGTGGAAATGGTCAAACCAATTTTGACATAAGATAGAAAAATCTAGAAAGAATGTAACAAAGCTATGTCTGCATACCTCAGAGACCATAGAATGGAGTTGATCTACAACAACAACATGCGTTTTGATATGGCTCATATCTACAGAAGTGATGGAGTGCATTTGACAGAAGAGGGAAATCGAGTTCTTCTGAATAACCTGAAGCTGTGCATCCGCATTTACATGTAGCTCCAACTAATAAACACAAGGGCTCTTTTTAGAGCCCCCATATATTCCTAATATCGGCTCACAGAGTGACAGCTGCGGTCCGGCTAGCAGAGAAAGACCTGTGGGCCGTCGGGCAGGCTTGCAGAGGGAGAGCTGCGGCCCGTGGGCTCAGCTCGCAGAGGGAGAGCTATGAGACGGCTCACAAAGGCACTGCAGTGTACTAGCTCGCAGAGGGAGAGTGTTGTAATCAAAAGTAGGTCCACTCCAAGTAGTATTTTTAGATAACTTTATTTCAGATTAAGATCTATGTGAGTGTCGTGGGTACGTCACCCTCTGGGTGGTGTGCTTGAGTCGATCCTTGGTGTTAGGTCACTCTTTGTTACCACCTGAGTATGTGTTGTCGAGTTCACTTTTACACATCAAGTCCCTCGTGGTCATCCCCTGTTGCTGTTCTGGGAGTGTGTGTATCTCTCTGTTGGGGGTGTGTGTATGAGTTGGCTCTTAAGTTCTCAGCCTCTCTAGCCTATCACTATTTTCGTGGTTGTGAATGACATTGGTGTATTACCTTTGTGTGCAGTGTTTCTTACTTGACCCCTTGTTGTAGGAGTGTGTTTACCTCTCACTGTTGTGTGTATGTAAGAGGACTGTATGTTTTGGAGCCTCTCTGGCCTACCATTTTTTTTGTGGTTGTGGGTGGACTTAGGTTTGTCTCCCTTGTGGGCGTTGGTTAGAGTTGACTATGTTTTTGAGTCACTTGTATCTACCACTTTTGTGTGCCTGGTAGATGAATGTCGCTTCACCTTCAGCTTTTCCATTTCTGCTGAGCATTTTATTGTGTTTTTCTCCTACCTTTCCTGCTTCTCTTATAGCATGGGTCTTTGTCTCGCGTTGACTATGGGTTTTGCTGTGGTGTGTTCTCTTTTGCACCTCTTTTTGTGTGTGGAAAGGGAGTGAATGTGTATGGGTGTTGTCTATTTCCTTTCTTTTGGGGCGTTTGTGTAAGAAATGTGTTGGGGGCCATGCTTCAGAGAGCTGTGGTCTGACTCCCAGAGGGAGAGCAACAGGCCGACGGGCCTGCTAGCAGATACACAGCTACGAGCTAATGGGCTGGATCACAGACAAAGAGCTGAGAGCCGACCGGTGGTTCGCAGACAGAGACTTGCGAGCCGGCGGGCTGGCTCGTAGAGGAAGAGCTGCGAGTCGACTGGCTGGCTCGTAGAGGGAGAGCTGCGGCCTGTCAGCTCACAGAGGGAGAGCTGTGGGCTGGCTCGCAGAGGAACAGCTGAGGGCCGACTGGTATAGGGAAAGGTGCGGGTTGTCGGCTTGCAAAGGGATAGCTGTGGGACAGTGATGTGGGGAGAGGGAGTGTGAAGGGGGTATCTCGCAGAGAGAGAGCTGCGGTATATTTCCAGTCTTGGCTTCAGAGATACAACTGTGGGCCCAAGAACTCACACACAAAGAGCTGCGAGCTAACCGGTGGTTCGCAGAGGGAGAGTAGCGGACCTGAGAAGGTTATTGGGGGCTATGCTTCAGAGAGCTGTGGTCTAACTCGCACAGAGAGAGCAACGGGCCGACAGGCCTGCTAGCAGACACACAGCTACGAGCTAATGGGCTGGCTCACGGAGGTAGAGCTGTGGGCCCGACGGCTCGCAGACGCAGAGCTGCAAGCCGACGGACTAGCCTCTAAAGGCATAGATGCTAGCTGGTGATGTTGGGACAGGGAGTATGAAAGGGGTATCTCGCAAAGACAGAGCTCCGGTTTGTTTTCAGAGCTGCATCGCAGAGGTAGAACTGCAGACTCGATATTTTGTAGACGGAGAGATGCTAGCTGACGTGGACTGAATCACAAAATGGCTGCCAACAGTTCCTAGTTTCAACAGTTCACACCCATTCTCGCAGAGAGAGAGCTGTGGCCCGTGGGCTCGACTCACAGAGTGAGAGATACGGGCCGTCCGCTTGTAAATGCACAGCAGCGTACTGGCTCGCAGAGGTTAAGAGCTGCAACCCGACACAGCAGCGTACTGGCTCACAGAGGTAGAGAGATGCGAGCCGATGGATTGACTTCTAAAGGCACAGCTGCGAGCTGGTGATGTGGGGAGAGGGAGCGTGAAAGGGGTATCTGCACAGACAGAGCTCCGGTATATTGAATTGCCCCCGGGACCTTTGTTTTATTTTCACTCGATGCGAGGTTTGAAGTGTTAACAGCCAATCAGAGGCAAGCTCGTGTTTGGGAGTTAGGCTCTGCCCATATATATATATTTATTTTTCCTTTAATATCTCAATAAATACTGAACGGATTTACACCATTTCAACAAAAGCGTGCTTTCTGGACCAAGACCTTTCTCCCTGCTAAATTTGGCTTAATTCCGTCCAGCAGTTTGACCTGTAGGCTTGTCTAAAATTTCCTATGGAAATTGCATGGAGAAAACATGTTTTGGGACCCCCCTTTTTTCTCAGCCCCCCCTTGATGAATCACCCCCAAACTTTCAAGATAGGAGCTGATCTGAAAAGAGGATTTTTTTGGAAATTTTCGTAAAGATTCGTCAAACGACGCCAACTACACATACACTTAACTCTATTTACAGAAGTGGTGACCTGAAATATATCTGCACTAGTTGCAAGGTGCAAATTAGCAAGCTGTTTGAAGAATAACATTTTTTAAATTTTCATCAAATCTGTGATTTAAAATCCTCAAAATATTTGGATCACGTGATCACAATACAAAACCATGTAGTAATTGTGGGTAGACTAGGTTATGGTACCACAGGAGGTCCACAGTTACCAAAAATAATTGAAGGGAAAAAACCTGCAAATTCAGAAACTTCCTAAGAACGTTTTTTAGAAAACAATTAAAAAATATTTTCTAGAGAAAAAATATAGACAAGAAAAATTAAACGCACAAAATCATAAATACAAAATAAAATACATTTTAAATACCCCCCCAAAAAATTACAAAAACAACCTAAAAATCATAGTAAACATATTCTTAACATTGAAATACATTTTTTTTTTAAAAGTAACTAACGTAGAAACCTTCACAAAAAATAGCCACTTAAATTGGCAATAAAAACAACACAAAACTCAGCAAATTCACAGAAACCTCTAACCATTATAGGGACCTTGGAACTTATAGTTAGGAAATAACTTTTAAATTATCATAAACGTTCACTAAAAAAACAAAGCTTACAGTGAAGGTAAAGTTAGGAAATAAAATGTTTAAAAAAATTGAAATTCACTGGAAAAAACCAAAGGTTACAGGGATGTTATAGTTAGGAACTATGGGGCCTATGCATCAACAATGCCATTTGCGATTCCTTATTAGCGAAAAATAAGGAATCGCTAATAAGGAATAGCAAAAGGCTATGCATGTAGGAATCGCTATTCAAATAGCGATTCCTTAATATTCCTTATTACCGAATCGGTAATACCGAATCGGTAATAAGGAATACCTACCCATTCATTCCTATGGGCTTGGAGGCCCATAGGAATGAATGTAAAGCCAGTCTGTATTAGCGATTCGGTATTACCGAATCGCTAATAGCGGGAGCACTTTCAAGGGTGCCAGGGTGTCAAAAGGACACCCTGTTGCACCCCTGAAACTGATATGTGCACATATGTTGCACACACACATGCTCTAAGGGCATGTGTGTGCGCAACATGAAACTGTGAAAAATGCACAAAAGTGCATTTTTCAAAGTTTTTGCAAATTACCATGCAGTTCATCTTCATGGTAATTTGCTCCCCCTATTAGCGAATTCGCTAATTTTTTAACTTTGATGCATTGCATTTAAGGAATCTCACTTTGGGATTCCTTAAATGCAATCGCTATTTAAGGAATCGGTATTTAAGGAATCCCTATTTAAAGAATCGCTATTTAAGGATTCCTTAAATAGCGATTTCTGCTTTTGGGTTGATGCATTGGGATTGGGTATTTTTTCCTTAATACCGGGAGCTATTACCGAATCGGTATTTTACCGACTGGATTTTGGGTTGATGCATAAGGGTGTATGTTTTTTTTAAACCTTGGAAATTTACTGAAAGAACAAAAAGTTACAGGGAAGTCAAAGTTAAGCTCAGATTTCCAGCGTGCAAAGCCATAGAAATTCAGCAGTTATAGTTTTTCTGTCTAACTATAACATACACCCCTACAATACACGATGTATGAGCTCATATATTACATCATTCATGGTCAGTGACATCACTGATGACATCACTCATGACATTTCAAATGACATCACTGATGACATCCTCCAGTGATTGTGTTTTCTAAAAGTACTGTGTGTTAAACTTATGTACTAAGGTACCACTGATGAATACAGGCCCCAGCTAGGCCCGCAGGACACAAGGGTTCGCTCTCCTGTAACGGAATCTATAAGGAAGTTGGCACGGAAACTGCAAAGTACAAAGACAGCATTTATTAACCCTTAAGGGTGGTCCTACAATCCACACAACACTCTTCAGTATTGCATAGAGTAGCACAAAGAACTTGCGTACACAGTCCCCTTTTATACACAATAGAGGGGCTCATAAGTGGGTGGATACAACATGAAGCCGAAGAACATTACCATTTATGGTCATTTTCGATACTGAATCAATATGTGGGCGGAGCTAACACACTCCTTGAGCCCGCGAGGACATGGTCAAGCAAGGCTAACTGATAACAGATGTGGTCAAGTCTGGGCATGTGCCAGATGGACAAAGGAGCTATTTATAGACTGTTACTAGGCAGATTACAAGAGCAACTCACACAGAGGTTGGACTCTTCTCGTGGGGAACACGTGGAAGCATGACAATACAAAATGGAGTCCAAACTTCGGTCAACATTACAGAGAAAACATGCTCTATAAGAGGGGAATTAATGTCTTTAGTAAATGCTTAATCACATCGTTGTTTCAATTTACAACAGACGACCCTTTCAGCATTTACTGAAGACATCCTGTTTGTTAAGATAATCATCGTATATGTCAATCGTCATCATTTCTTCAACTTCTTTAGCTAGACGTTTCTGGTGAGCAACATCGGCAATAGTTTTCTTATCGGGGATACAAAATGATACACATAATGAGCAGAGTAAAGGACCACACTGAACGCAGATACAGCATGAAAACAGAACCGCTACAATAATGCAGAGACCAGTTAGAACCTTCCATCCCCAGGCAGTAATTAACGCCCAAAACCATCCAGAAAAGGACCAAGTGCCGTTTTCTGTATGGATCTCAGCTGCAATTTTATGCAGTTTATTGATGGCATTATAAACTGATGGCGTATGATCAGGGATAAACACACAACAGCTACTTCCAATAATTTTACATGCTCCTCCTCTGTCAGCTAGCATAACGTCTAATACCATACGATTCTGCAATGCAACAATTCTAGTAATCTGTAATTCCTCCGTAAGATTCCCAAGAGCAGCAGCAGTCTGATTTGTCACAGCTTCTACCACTCTTGTTAACCTTCGGATCTTCCTACTGTTCAGGGCAGCTCCAACAAAGAAAAACAGTCCTAAGTTAAAATCAATATACTGTTGCAGACTGGTATCAGTCTGATCTACATCATCAATTGATAAAGTACGTTTATACCTATTTACAGTCACATTATTCAATAATTTCAGATCCTTATGATAAGATGCGGGTGCTAGGAATACAGGAGGTAATAGGAATGATACATAGCATACCCCAGACTACCCAGCCGGCAGACGGTAGTAACCTTTATTTCCACACACAAAATACGTATTATGGGAGGCCAAGAAGGTACTATTGTTCAACCCATCAATATTCAAAACAGTAATGCAATCACTAACACCAACTGGAATAAAACCCACACTCTGGACACACAGGTCCGCTTGAGCTTGTGCTACTTGAATTACAAACTTGTCCTTTCCAACAGTGTCTCTTGTGTTCGTAAAGATGTAGGGAATGGATTCATTATCTGGTCGGTACTCTTCCCACTCCCAAATTGTCCCATTCGCTTGTGGATACCCATTTTTGTCTTGATGGCATTCTTTATTGAGTCTGAAGAGCAATCGTCCCACTGTTGGTTTCCGAGTAGCAAAAAGCAAGGTATACCATGCTCTACAAGAGCCATTATGAGAGAAAGGAAGTGGTATAAATGGCGTTCCTCCTTTCTTCTGATGAGCTGGCATCATCCCACATATCCAACAGTTCGTAGCATTCGTAGCAACGTGGGTATGATGCAGCATCTGGATGAAAGTGTTATTCAAGTAAGATTGTCGATGCTTCAACTCTTGATACGGTAATGTATAAAAGTAGTGCTCCTCAGGCACCGGAGTTGTCAACACAAGAATTTTCCGAGCGGGAGTTACATCCTCCACGAACCATGTGGTTATCCCAACAATAGCTACTGTCAACATGAACCCTACTGCACAAAGTATTTTCTTTTTCTCCATGTCAAGGTAAAGATAAGAATAAAACCAATATCTTCCTGAAACTAAAAAGTCTGTCAGAACTCTTCCCCTTGGGCAGCGGTTGATTTCTTCACCAGCGGGCCAAGACGGGTGTCGCTACACTAATGCAGGGCTGATCCCCCCCCCTTGCCTCATCGGCTCTCCGTTTCACTAACCCAAGGGCCGTTCTGACAGTATGTCCCGGTACTGGAAAACTCACTTCCTTGGTCGAAGATGATATCGCCTTCCTCCAGGAGTCGCGTGGTCCGGAAAGAGCTCCTCAGTGGCGTTTGGCTCTGCAGCACGGCCTGTCTCTGCAGCCAAGATTTCTCGTTGATCGGTCAGCACGGCAGGTTCCACCAATCCGGGCGGCACCTTCCTACAGTGCAGAGAGTGGATCCAATTCTTTCGGTTGGAGACTCGCACAGCCGTCCTCGTTGCGAGGAGGACCTGCTCAGGGCCCACCCATCTCGGCTTCAAACTGTTCGTTCTATCGAAGACTTTCACCATGACATGGTCACCGGGCCGGAGACCATGTCCTTCGCCGGTAGACCGATCAGGGAGCGCCTCTCGGACCTGTTGATGGATAGAAACCAAGTTATCCGTTAACTGTGCTAGATAATCGTTCATCATTACACAAGGTACATCATACATAGCCTTAGGTTTTGGCGGACCCCAAATATTCATTGGGCGTCCGAAGACAATTTCGTAAGGTGTAAGGCCAGTTCGAGAGTGTGGTACCGATCTAATTGACAATAACGCCAGTGGCAGAGCGTCTGGCCAAGTCAAAGACGTTGAAGCTTGAATTTTAGCGATCTTAAGCTTCAGTGTACCATTATACTTCTCAACTAGGCCTGCAGACTGAGGGTGAAACACGGCGTGGAACTTCTGGGTGATGCCCAGGCCCTTCAAGACGTACTTTATAACATCCGCTACAAAGTGAGGGCCGTTATCACTCCACAGAAGTCTACAGACGCCATATCGAGGGAAGAACTCTTTCAGCAGCATCTTCGCAGTAGTCATTGCAGTATTGTCTTTCGTAGGGTACGCTTCAATCCATTTGCTGAAAGCGCAGACCACTACTAGGACATACTTCAGATTATTACAGCGCTCCAGTTGGATATAATCCATCTGCAGAACCTCAAAGGGAGCAGTGGGTGTCACAAATCCTCCTGCTGGAGTTCGAGTACCTTTTCCTGGGTTGTACCTCAGGCAGATCATACAGGTCTGCACCACCCTCTTTGCTGTGCTAGCAATCTCTGGATGCTCCCAGACTTGGGTAAGCAATTTCACAATTGCGGAAGCTCCAACATGTGCTAGCCCATGTGCCATCTGAACCATAGGCTGTACAAAAGCCGTGGGTAATTTCCATCTATCCATCCGCTTATTTCTCCAGCAACCCTCGTCATCCAGTTCTCCCTCGCTAGCCCATTGTTCCCGCTCTTTGTCAGAAGCGGTCCTTTGCATTTCTCGCACTTCCTCCTTCGCATCATGCCATCTTTCCACCTGTGACTTTACTACATACACGGCAGTAGTACCGGGCTGCATCGCAGTTTCCCGTGCTACTCGATCTGCCAACGCATTCCCTTCTCCAACTTTGTCAACTACTTTCCTATGGGCGCTACACTTAACGATAGCAATTTTCTTTGGGTATGTCAATGCGGTTAAAAGATTGTGAACTAACTCTCCATGCATTATCTGTACTCCATGTGACGTTAAAAACCCTCTCTCCTTCCAGAGTAGGCCAAAATCGTGCGCTACTCCGAAAGCATAGCGGCTATCTGTATAAACATTCACACATAGTCCTATACTGAGCTCACATGCTCGTGTTAATGCTATCAGTTCCGCTGCTTGAGCTGATTTCTGTGGTATGCGTGCTGTCTCCACTATCGTTTGCAATGTGGTAATCGCATACGCTGCTGAAGTCGTACCATCTGGTAGCTTCAGGCATGATCCATCCACCCACAGTTCTCCATCTACATCTGGAAAGGGCGTATCCTGGAGATCAATACGACCCTTTGTTTGTTCCTCAGTCACGAGAATACAATCATGCGCTTTCCGCGCCTCAGGCTGGGTTTCGGGGTATGGCAATAATGTTGCCGGGTTTAACGTTACGCACCTCTTTAACGTAATATGAGGAGCCAAAAGCGTCAACTCATATCCCGTTAAACGGGCGCTGGTCAAATGCTGCGTCTTCGTTTGATTGAGTAGGGCATCGACAGCATGGGGGACTAATACCAACAACTTATGAGATAACACAATTCCCTCACTTTGGCGTATTGACACAGCTGTCGCCGCAACCGAGCGAAAACACCCCGATAATGCTCGGGCGACAGGATCAAGTACAGCCGAAAAATATGCACAAGGGCGCTGCTTATCGCCGTGCATCTGCACTAAAACTGACAATGCACATCCATCTTTCTCATGCACATACAACGAAAAGGGTTTTGCATAATCAGGGGTCCCTAACACTGGTGCTGAACAAAGGGCCTGTCGTAGTTGCTGAAAAGCAGTATCACACTCATCTGACCAAGGGATTGGGATAGGCGTGTCCTTTGTCAAGAGGGCTAATAATGGCTTAGCTATGTGCGAAAACCCCAATATCCACTGTCTACAAAAAGAAACAAGACCCAGAAATGCACGCACATCCTTCTGTGTGGACGGTCTCGGTGTATCCAGAATTACTTGGATACGATCCGGTGTGAGTGCACGCCCCTCCTTAGACAAAAGGTGACCCAAATAAGTCACCTTTGGTCTACAAAATTGCAATTTCTTCCTAGATACCTTATGATTGTGGGATGCTAAAAAGGAAAGTAAGGATAACGTACTTTTCTCACACAACTCCAGGGTGTCAGCCGCCAGCAAGATGTCATCGACATATTGAATGAGGGCGACACCCTCGAGCAGAGCAAAGGAATCCAATTGTCGTTTCAAAGCCTGACTGTAAATGCTAGGGCTTTCTGTGTAGCCCTGGGGAATCCTACAGAAACGATAAGATCTATTATTCAATGTAAACTTAAAAAGATATCGGCTATCAGGGTGAATGGGAATGGAAAAGAAAGCATTCTTCAAATCAATCACTGAGAACATGGTCGCCGTAGGCGGGACCAAGGTAAGCAACGTCGTGATATCGGAAACCACTGGGTACTGAGGTATCACGATCTTGTTCACTTCTCTCAAATCAATTATAAACCGATAAACTCTGGCATCCGTATCCTTTTTCAGTATGGGAAGGATCGGACTGTTACAAATGTTGTAGGGGACTTCCTCCACTACCCCTACCGCCATCAAATCCTGCACTATCTGTATGAGAGCCTCCTCGCCCTCCTGGGAAATACGGTACTGTGGGAGGCGTGGTAACACCGCCCCCTCCTGGACGCTAATGTGGACCGGTGGAATCACCATTTGTCCTACATCAGTATCCGAAGTTGCCCACAAAGCACGAGGGAGGGTAGCTAACAGCGCATCCTCTGACATCGTACACATCCGTTCTGATCGGGGGTAATTGTCATTCAATATTACCCGTACACCAGCAGGGGAGCAACGGATCGTAGCCCTAAAATGCTTTAACATATCAAGACCCATAATGTTGTCCGGTGTGTACGGGGCAAGCAGAAACGGACAGGGTGCAGAAAAAGAATCAACCTTAAACATGAGGGGCTGTGAAAGAGGGCTTCGGGAGAGTGTACCGTCAAACCCTACCGATGTGACCATTAAGCCGGATGGGGGAGCCCCCGGAACCAATTGCTTAGACAGTGCACTATGTGTCGCTCCTGTATCCACTAGGAACTGATCAGTAGAGCCCAAAACTTCAGCCGATACATAAGGACCCTTCTGATCAACCGGCACCTCAACTGATTCTAACCCCCATCCAACGCATCCCTATGCATGCTGAGAGTCATGGTACCCCGACCGGTCAATCCCCGACGCTTGGTACTGATGCTGGCGATCAAAAACGTTTGATCTATCGCGGTGCTGCCCAGCAGAGTCAAAACGAGCCTGGTCGTTAGAATTCCCTCGGAAGGTGGAGAAACCCCCTCTACCTCGCGGGCCACCATAGGTATGCCCCTGACGCGATGCATGCAACACCGGGCAGTCCCTAGCCCAATGACCCGATTGCTTACAATACGCACATTGGTTCCTATTTAAATCAGATCGGCCCGAGGGAGGACCATAAGATCCTCCCCTACCTCTATTACTACCCCGCCGAGGCAGGCCATAGACTTGTGCCAACATCACCTTTGTTTTCAAATCTTTCGATTTCTTTTCCTCCTGGCCCTTTGCTTCTTGCTCCTGACGCTCATAATACTGGGCGATAGTCAGGAGGGCCGTCGGTGTAGCGGAGGACCAAGAACTTTCACTCGCTTTTAACCGGGCCGCAACTGCCGGCAGCAGATTAGCCACATATTTATCCGCAAAAAGGTGGCGACCCGTATCGTCAGTAAGCGACTGGCCACTAAAATCATGAAACGTCTCCTCAAAGCGCGTAAAAAAGTCCGCAACTGACTCGTCAACTTTCTGTTTACATGCAGCTAACATATTCCAGTCAATCTTTTTAGGGGGGATAATTGTCTTCAACTTAGCCACAATAGCAGCAGGGAGATCTAAAATATTCTGGGGCGGTTTCTGCTCAGGCTTCCTCTCCCTATCCTCATCCTCCAGTTCAGACCATCGAGCCTTAAAAGTGGCAACATCATCTACCTTTCGCACAGATCGCCACATGTCCGGTGGTAGAATAAGCCCAAAGAACAAATCTATATCTGCTAGAGTCATAACGCAAGAATTCAAGGCCCCCTCGACTTCTTCATAGAAGGCCGCTGGATTCTTGCGGGGGTCAGGTAGCGCATTCTTTAATGCCATCACATCAGCTCTATGCCACGGAGTATAAACCCAATTATACACAAAATATCCCTTAGCATCGGCGGAGGTAATGTCCGAGCTAGTCCCCGCTCCTTTAGGAGGAACATACAAAGGCGCCGCCTCGCGCATTGGCTTAGCATGCACTAGATTGCTCTTATCTGATTGAGAGGTGGATGAGTGGCCTTCTGCAGTACACGAATCCGACTGCGTCTCCTCCCCTGCTCGTTGGCGCGCTTTTTCTCTATGGGCCAGCACCGCGTCCCGCAAGGCGAATAGCCGCCGAGCCGTATCAGGAGCCTTAGAGGGAGAAAAAACACCATCATGCAATGCTTTGGCATCCGATGTCACTTCTTCAGGCTCAAAGACACTAGAATATTTCCGAAAAGCAGCAATCACTTCCTCAGCGAAATGGTTCAAAAAATACAATCTCTCTCTATCCTGCCACGACCCCCAAGTATGGAACAATTCATCCACGGACACCTTACCCTTAAGTGCACGGAAGGAAATTTGCCGAAGCTCAGCCATATGCTCAGCCGATAACATGGACCGCGTATCTACCTTACCCGGACCCGGGACGGAATCTTGCGGCCTCGGAGCAGATGCGCCGACATAAGGGGGCGGAGAGCGATCTAGTAAATAAAAATCATCATCAAGATTATTAAGGACAGGGTAAAGTGGCTGCCGAACAGCATATTGACCCGAAACTTGTAGCCTACGCTCCTTCTCTTGCCTGTCCGTCTGCTCTTTGTCCTCTCGACGCTTCGCTTCCTGTGCTCGCACATGATCATTCTTCCGTTGTTCTTTATCAAACAGCGCTTTCTCACGCTTCTCTCGCTCACGCACCTCCTTCACCCACAACCGTACACACTCAAACATATCCTGACGAGCACGCCGCTTACACATACACTGTTCCACATACTCAATCTTACGTATATCAAACGATCCATACAAAGGCCATCGTAACTCAGGATCTTTTTTTGTATATTTCCTCCATACTGTGCTGTACATTATGGAAGAAAGACCATGCTTCACATACATATCCCTATTAGGAGTCCCCTCTGGGGGAGCTGGAGCAGATTCCTCGAGGTTCAACCGGTTTCCGAAACAGCAACACCACTTACGGAGTGCGCTGAAAGCAGGCATGCTCAGAAATAATGCAAAATATGCAATATTATAGAAAAAATGGCACTTAATCGTTGCGCCGTTCAAAGTTACACAGCTCCGGAGAAATCTCTCCACATTACCTGCCTATATGTGTTGCAACGCATATATATTTTCACAAAGACAAATACAAAATATGACTAGTCATCACAAATCAAACTCAAATAGCCAGATCAGGCTTCAAAAACTCGGAGCAAGTACCGTACACCGGTTCTTACCAATCAAGAGTCCAGATTCCAACTGCCAAGCTCCACAATCGCCCAAACGGCTTTCACGGCAAGACCGACAGAAGAGGTCTCAGTCGAGGACCGGCGCCACCCAGACGGTCAGCTCGGAAGGGAAGGAAGAAAAACCTCGGGATGCCAGGGCTAAGACGCCGCTGGCAGTGATCACGTCCCCGGCCAAATTCCTCACCTTCGTCGCGACCAGTCCTTCGAGCATCCGAGTCGCCGATGAGCCCCACGTGACGGGCGCCAATTGATGAATACAGGCCCCAGCTAGGCCCGCAGGACACAAGGGTTCGCTCTCCTGTAACGGAATCTATAAGGAAGTTGGCACGGAAACTGCAAAGTACAAAGACAGCATTTATTAACCCTTAAGGGTGGTCCTACAATCCACACAACACTCTTCAGTATTGCATAGAGTAGCACAAAGAACTTGCGTACACAGTCCCCTTTTATACACAATAGAGGGGCTCATAAGTGGGTGGATACAACATGAAGCCGAAGAACATTACCATTTATGGTCATTTTCGATACTGAATCAATATGTGGGCGGAGCTAACACACTCCTTGAGCCCGCGAGGACATGGTCAAGCAAGGCTAACTGATAACAGATGTGGTCAAGTCTGGGCATGTGCCAGATGGACAAAGGAGCTATTTATAGACTGTTACTAGGCAGATTACAAGAGCAACTCACACAGAGGTTGGACTCTTCTCGTGGGGAACACGTGGAAGCATGACAATACAAAATGGAGTCCAAACTTCGGTCAACATTACAGAGAAAACATGCTCTATAAGAGGGGAATTAATGTCTTTAGTAAATGCTTAATCACATCGTTGTTTCAATTTACAACACCACAAAAGTGAAATTAGTATACATTGTGTACTATAAATGAAGGATTCCTTTTCTTACAAAGTTAATGTGAGTCGCTGTGGGCCTGTGTGTGTTTGTTTATGAGTGGATGTCTGAGTGAATACAGATGTGTGAGTGGGAGTGGGAGTAGCTGTATGGGTGCATGTATTGGTATCTGAGTAGCTGCATGGGTAACTTAGTGACTGTGTGGATGGTTGTATTGGTGAGTGAGTGGGTGTGTCAGTGGCTGCATAGGTGGGTAAGTGAGTAGCTGTGTGAGTGGTTAAATGGGAGGTTGGGTGAATGGGTAAGTAGGTGGCTGTATGTGTGAGTGAGTGAATGTCTCAATGGCTGTATGAGGGAGTGGCTGAGTATGTAAGTGGCTGTATGGTTATGTGAGTGGCTGTGTGAGTGAGTGTTTGGTGAAGTGAGTTTCTGTGTGAGTATCTGTGGGACTGACTGTATGGGTTAGTGATTAGCTGTATGACTGGCTATATGGATGTGTGAATGGGTATGTAAGTGGTTGTGCGGGTTTATAATTGAGGATTTGAGTGGTTGTATGGGCTAGTCAGTGGCTCTGTTGAGAGGCTATATAGGTGAGCGAGTGGGTATGTATTAGTTACTGTATACATTAATGACTGGGTATGTCAGTGGTGTCTGGGTGAGTGTGCGGCTGTGTGAGCAGTTGTTTGAGTGAGTGACAGGTTGTTTGATCAGATTCTATGACTGAGTGAGTGGGTGTGTGAGTGACTTTATGGATAAGTGAGTGGTTGTATGACTACATGTATGGGTCCATGAATGGGATGTGAGTAGTTTTGAGGGTATATGAGTTGGCATATAAGCAGTTGTATGGGATGTGAGTGGTTTTGTGAGTGGTTCTGTGGATGATTGTATCAGCGATATCATTTGAGATGTAATGAGTGATGTCACTGTCTATAACATCCCTGTAACCTTTGTTTTTTTCAATGAATTTCTGTGTTTTTCTATGTTTATTAAATTCTATTTCCTAACTATGAGCTTCCTGTAAAATGTGTTTTTTCAGTGAAATTGTAAGGTTTTTTAGATTTTTTTATTTCCTAACTGTAACCACTAACCTTGCACACTAATTGTGTGAGTGAGTGCATGAATATCTCAGTGGGTGTATTAGTGAGTAGGTTTGTAAGTGGGAGTGAGAAAGTATAAGTGGGACTTTAAATGGGTATATTAGTGTCTGAGTGGGTCTCTGAGGGGGTGGGTAGTAAATTCCAATCCACCAGTATAGTTTGCAGAGTTTTGCCACTCAACTCTCTGCTTGGAACATAAAGTTCAGCAAAAACTCCACCAACTACCAGTGGAACAAAGTTTACTGGAACGCTCACTCCTAGACTTTATCCCCCAACCAAACAGTGCACCAGGAGGCCCCTTTCAAGTGTGGTTAAGAAAGGGGGCAGGGCCTATGACGAGATCTGAGCAATCCCACTGTGGGAGACTTATTTATGGCAAAAATAGGGGTTCTTGGCTCCCAATGGCCCTCAGCCACCAAGAGATGTCACCCCTCTGCCACTAGAGTGCCAGGAGGACCCTTTGCAGAGTGGTTTAGATAGAGGGTGGGGCCTCCAACAAGGTCTGAGTAATCCCACAGTAGGGGGCTTACTTGTGGCAACCATAGGGGTTCTTGGCCCTCAATAACACTCAGCAGCCAAGGGGACTATATCCCCCAACCAGTAGTGCACAGGAGGCCCCTTTGCAGATTGGTTGAGATAAGGGGAAGGGACTACGATGAGGTCTGAGCAATCCTGCTGTGGGGGACTTACTTGTGGGTGTTATTTAGCCCCAGGAAGGTAGTGGTCCCCGGTGATCAGGGGGTCCGTGCAACCCCCCATTATTCTTTCTTTAGCCCCGCGGAGTTGGCTGGTCCCTGGGGAAAAATGATCCTCAGGAAGGGGGCCCCACTCGGCCCCTTTTTTTAAAAAAAAATGCTCTCAGGACCTGGCCCACCCGGGCCTGTATTCAAGCTTGTTTTCTTTAAATGTTTGCCACAAATTTGCAGCTCCATTACATTTTCATGGCAAATATTTTTAAAAAACAGGCTGGTGGCACATGTGAAAATCCAGGAAAAGATATCATTTTCCTTTTAGAAAATTAGGGCTCTGGCTTTTTGGAGGGTATCTAGATCTCAGTAATTTTGACTATGAACAGATGTATGTTTGGCTCAATATACATATACTTTTTGTTAAGAAAACTACAAGTTGTCCAGCTCTCAATAAGATGAGGGACTTCATGTCCCATAATGCAGTACAGAAGAAATTGCCACATGAGGCTAAAAAACAATCCTCAGTTAAATAAACCAGATTGTTGGTTACATTGCCTCCTCCTGCACTCAAACCTATGTGCCATAGACCTAGGGGAAACTTTCCCAAATCGACAGACGAACAAGGCGCGAGGTGCGGGGATGTTATGCTGCAGGGTGGGACCCTCGGATCCTGAGGCATGCTGGGTGACGATTCCTGCTCTGGTCCAGATTTTCTCACCTGCCCTCAAACTACAGGCTGCAGACACAGGTGCATATGAGAATCTAATTTTACTGTGACCTGGAAGTTAAAAAAGGAACTTCCATGGAAAAACCTCTGCATCAAATGGCTCTTTGGTTGGGCAAGTTAGGTGACAAATGGGTTCTCGATCATGATGACGTAAGTCTTGCATGGAGTGTTTTGAGGATTTTTAGAATGCAGCACTTCAAGAGGCAGTGAAACAGGATATCTTGTATCCTCTTAAATCCCTCCTATTACAACAGAGGACTGGGGTGTGTGTTTATGTTTTAAGTGTATCTGAAGTGTTGTTGTGCTTCCATAGATAACTTCTACCACATGTGGCGCCTTAATTTTTTGCCTACCATTCCTGTTCTTACTACAGTAGGGCAATAAATATATATATATATATATATATATATGTATATATATATATATATATATATATATTTTCACTGAAAAAACCAAAGGTTTCAGGGGCATTATAGTTAGGAATTGGCATTTAAGAAACCTTAGAAATTCACTGAAAAAACCATAGGTTTCAGGGGTGTTATAGTTAGCTGGACATTTCCCTCGTACAAAACCCTAGAAATTCTAATGTTATAGTTAGTTCAGCTAACTATAACTCGCGCACCCGCAATGCACTGCTGATGACGTAACATATTACATCACTCATGACATGGTCAGTGACATCACTCATGACATCTAAAATGACATCACTGATGACATCGCTGATGACATCATCCATTGAGTATGTGTTTCTGAACAGTTTTATTATGTTTAATATATATAGGGAAAGGCCTGTTGAAGAATAAGTGGGTGTACAAGTGTGTGAATGGATGATTTTCTAGGTGCGTAACTGACCCTACAAGTGAGTCATTCAATGTATCTTACTGCAGACTAGTGACTAAACTGTGTGAATGTCTGTATGTGTCTGTGTGTTGGTGTATAAGTGGCTGCATGGTTTTGTGAATAGCTATATGAGTGTCTATATGGGTTATTGATTGGTTGTCTGAGTATCTGTATGGGTGCCTGAGTGTTTGTGTGGGTAGGGTGTGTGTGACTCTGTGACTAGATGTGTGAGTGGGTGATTCAGTGGGTGCATGGTTTTAAGAGTGCATCTGTGATGGACTGTATGGTTGGGTGAGTGTATGTATGGGTGTGTTAGTGATTGAATGTATATCTCAGTTGTACATGTGTCAGTAACTACATATGTGAAACACAGTGTATATGTGTGTAAGAGTATATAACTATCTATATGTGAGAGTGTGTGATTTTGGGAGTGGCTGTATGCGCCATAGTGCAAGGATATCTGTGTCATGTGCTGTTTGTTTTTCTGCAGGAAGACACAGAATTTGTTAGTATTTTTATGAGTAAGTCAACTTGAGTGTGTTTAACTGTATAGGTGAGTAAATTGGACTGTGATTAATTATTTGCATGACTGACTAGATGTGTCAGTACCTCAATGGATGATTGGCAGTGTGTGAGTGTCTATATAGGTGTATAAATGCACAGAGTGACTGTAAGTATGAGTGACTGTACAGGTGAGTGAGCGGACATGTATGTAGATCTAAAAGTCAATGAGTGGGTGTGTAGTAATTGGTATTGGAGAATCTATGGTTGTCAAAATGGCCGTTTGAAATTTTGAGTCGGTGTATCAAAGGTTATATTAGGGTGTGAGAAGATGCACTAACTTATCACATGGATGATGTCATCAGTGATGTCATCAGTGATGTCATTTGAGATGTCATCAGTGATGTCATGAGTGATGTAATATGTGACGTCGTCAGCAGTGCATTGCGGGGGCGCGAGTTATAGTTAGCTGAACTAACTATAACATTGGAATTTCTAGGGTTTTGTACGAGGGAAAGGTCCAGCTAACTATAACACCCCTGAAACCTATGGTTTTCTCAGTGAATTTCTAAGGTTTTTTAAATGCCAATTCCTAACTGTAACGCCCGTGAAACCTTTGGTTTTTTCAGTGAATTTCAAAGGTTTTTTAAATGCCAATTCCTAACCATAACGTGCATGAAACCTATGGTTTTTTCAGTGAATTTCAAAGGTTTTGAAATGCTAATTCCTATCTATAACTTATCTCTGAAGATATCATGTTTAATGATTTTGATTGGATTTCTATATTTTTCAAATTCAGTGTGTCAATTTCATGAATTACATTTTTTTTTAAATACTTTTTTATCACCATTTTTTAAACTTATTTTTTTAATTAATTCTTTTAAAAATTAAAAAAATATTATTTGAACTTAAAGGGTTTTTCAAACATATTTTTTTATATTTTTCAAAATATGTTTTTAACTATATGTGCAAAACTTTATTGTATATATTTTTTTCAATGTTTTTGGATCAGCGCACCCTAAGCGCACCGTTCCCGATCCCTACGCGGCAGCATCCGCGCATGGTACGAGTTGGGTACGTGTTTAGTGCGCGATCGCAATGCGACTGGTATGCGACTCCCAGCCTATATGCGATATGTTCGATGTACGTAACGCGACGTTTACGCGCTTCCGCGACGCGTCATCTGCGTCTATGACACGGTAGGTGCGCGGATCCCGCGAAATATTTAACATTCAAAAAAACATATATATATATATGTATTTCATGTGAATATTAATTGAAGACAAACTCTAAACTAGTCTTAAAACTAATATATTTTTACATCTAATCCTGTAATTTTTTTAAATTAAATTTCGCGGATGCGCGCTGGGTGCGTTCTGCATAAGCGCACGGTGCGCAGATCCCATCTGACCTGCAAAAAAAGAGATTTGATTGGTTCATTACACTTCCTGTTCTAACTACTGAAAGACCCCACCCATTTCAATCATTCTTCTTTGAGCTTCTTTGGAGAACCATCTCTTTGGAGAGAAGAAGATTTTTTAGACTAAGTTTACACTTAGCTCTAACTTTTTTCAACCAAAAAGGGCTTCAGGACAGCAGGCATCACCTGCATCACCTCATAGTTCTGAGGATGAATTTTTGCCGGAGGCACGACTCAAAAAACGTTTTTCTTCAGTGGTGTGGAAATTTTTTACTTTTCCCGAGGGGCAGAATAAGACCAATGCCACCTTGGTCACGTGCAAGATTTGCAAAAGAGTCCTATCGAGAGGGGATCCTAACAAGAAATACTCTTGCGGCACGGCAAGTATGATGAAGCACATGAGGACCCTTCATTCAAACAATCTTGCACAAGAAGAGTGCCGACGGATGAGAAACACTCCTGCTCCTGCGCCATCCACCTCATCGCAGCTGAGCACATCAAGAGTGCCTCCATCAGCCCAAACCTTGGGCATCCGTCCTCAATTTCAATTTTTAAAAGTGCTCTGCACTAAGTGCAATGCGACTTTGTGCTATGGTGAGCAGTAGATCGATCTGATTTCCCGCCGCCAAGAAAGTCACATTTGCTAGGTATTTTTTTAATTTTTATTGTTCCCTGAAGTTCATTGTTTGGTTTCTCCTGTTTTTTTTTTTTTTTTTTTTTTAAGAAAAACCAAAAAAATGTAAAAATTGTTTAGGAAACCCCCCAAAAATTATAAAAGAAGAAAGAAGAAAAAAAAAGTTCTTGTAAGAGCTAACTTTCCTGGTTTAAAAAAAGAGCTACATTTCTTTGTTAGTGTGTGAAAGTTTAGATGAATGTATGTGTAGTACCTAATTGACTGAATGAATGCATTAGTAGCGTATGGTGAATGTATAAGTGCAGAACTATAAGGAAGTGCTGCAGCATCACACAGTAACCTCTTTAACTGCAGTGTGCTGTAGTACTTCCGAAGCACAGGGATGCAACATATATACATAAATATGTTGCAAATATGTGCTTCTCTCTACACGGCTGCTTAAACTGCAGCCATGTGGTGACACAGGCACCCTTGCACCATAGTGCAAGGATATCTGTGTCATGTGCTGATTGTTTTTCTGCAGGAAGACACACCTTCCTGCACAAAAACAATGAGAAAATGCATTTTTCTCCTTCAATGTATGCTGAACATTTCAGCATGCATTGAAGATATAAAAATATGGAGAAATGAAAACAATTCTCCTTGTTGTGCTTTCCTACACCAATATTAGAATGGTGCAGCATTCACACACATATATCGAAATGTATAATTTCTGGCAAATCTAGACATGTGTCTTGTTCTATAAGTATTCAGTGCAATCATGCACAACAACACTTATAGAACACCCTATCAACGCAAAGTGGTCTGCATGATGAGGTTGTATTTACATGGAGTATAAAAAGTGCCTTTTCCTCTCTTTCTAAATATGAAACAGTATCATACTCAATAACTATGTTACCAAAAGTGACATATTTCCGTTTTTTAAAATTCCTTGCGAATGACAAAAGTAAGCACGGAGTTTTGTCTGCAAACATGTTCAAAGAAGAATGATTGAAATGATTGCATTCCTTCAACAGCTAAAAAGGTGAAATATTATGAAACCCTCAAATCTCTTTTTTTGCAGGTCACATGATATCTGATTATGGTCAGATTTCAAAACTACTTAAACAGAGTGTTTTTAGAAACGTGTTTCAACTTTGTAGCTTCTTGCAGGCCTCTTCATTCTGCATATTGAGACTTAGTTAAACTTACCTTCACAGTAATAGGAATAAAAAATGGTATACATTTTTTTCTGTTTTTCATTCAAATATAAATTCTTAAAAATTGCTTATTTTAAAATTTGGATCTGTGAAAGAAGAGTAAAAAAAAATTATAACATATAATAATACATTTTTTACAACACAACATAATTTCCACAAAGTAATTTGTTTGCCTTTTTTGCTGTTCTCAGAATATATTGAATTTCACTAGAAATAGTGATTTCAATGGTACTCATCACTTAACAGCGGGCAAAAAAAAAACAATCAGAAAGATTGTTAAAAAAAAAACAACATACTATTCTCAGTAAAATACCAGAAAATACAAATCATACATATATGAAATGCCAACAGATTACAACATTTTATAACTTTAACGTATAAAAACTGTAAATGTTGCCGCATTAAAATAATCACCGAATAAATGACCACCAAAAAGTCCATAATTCAAAAATATACCTTTCCTTGAGGCCAAATGGTATTTTTGCACTTCTTCTTTATGTACATTGTCCAATGGTAGTCCTATTAAATTATAATATTAAATTTCTCAGAGAGTGAATTATCTTCCTAAAATTTTGGCTTTAAAAATATTAGGTAGGAATTTGGTAATTCACTAGGCAAACGTTGTTTGAAAACCAACTGGGCATCATTACAAAGTGTCCAGCCTTTGTCACATTTTAGATAGGCAGTGTAATGTCCAGATATGGTGGAAGGACCATCATTGAAAATTATTGCAATTGCTACAAAAGTCCTTCCTGATATTGATAGTTGTGCTGCTACAAATTGTTTTATTAAAGTATCCAATTTTCTTCCGTCAGCTGTACAACGTTGCATCATTAAAATTATGTATTTTCCATATTTTGTTAAGAATAATGTGGATAACATTTCTGATTTACATTGGCTACACTCCATGTTTTGAATTGCACCTTTCACTAATTTATTGAAAGACACTGATTTACAGTCTGGTAATGTTAAATACAGAAATCTCTCAGTGTCTAAATTGGTGCTACATGTATACATGCAATTTTCACAATAATGTTCCCATTTGTAAGAACGGCCAAAAATATTTTCTATTCCTACACCTTCATTTTCAAAAATGGTAAGCATATACATAAAAAATTCCTGAGCATCTTGTTGGATATTTTGTGTAAATTGTGTAGAACCAGAACACACATCCAAAAGACTACGAACATCTGAAACAGATGGTATTTTACTTCTATCTGTTGTCAATTTTTCATAAACAGAATGCAACAGAGAACAAAATCTTTTTTCCCGATTCTGCATAATTTGGGCCTGCAAACCTTCCAGATAAAAAACAACATTGACCACTACATTAGCATAGCAGTTGACACCAGATCTATTTTCAAACTAATAACCAACAATCTCTTCAACAGTGTCCAATTTCTTTTTACCTGCAATCACAACATTATCTTGTTCTTTTCTTTTCTTGATACCTTCAGAACAGATATTCTCTAATCTTCTTTTTCGACCAACCATACGCTTTTCAAATACAGGATATTGACCTAAATTTGGAGCATACACCCTTCTTAACCTATTATACTCTTTTACACAGTTTGCATCTGCAGTAACCTTTGTCTCATCAAAATCAATCAAAAACAAACCAGATAATGTTTTGACTCGCGACAAAGCAAAATATGCCATACCCTCTTTAAATACAGTAGATCCAATGTTCACCAATGCACTGCCTACACTTAATCCTTGAGATTCATGAATAGCCACTGCATATGCCAGAGAAAATGGAAATTGTTTCCTACGGACATATAAATCTTTTAACAAGCAAAAAACGAACTGAACAATGACCAATTTCTTTAACTTCATCAATCTGATCAAATTTAATTTTAAAAATTCAATTCCTTCTTTTTTCTGATAATTCACAAAATCCACCACTTTGCCCATTGCACCATTAATTAAACCTTTCTCTACATCCAAATTACGCCTTAAAATTAGGGGTGGGCGGAATTTGCGATATGAACTATCGCAATTTATTGCAAAAATGTTAAAAATCTCCGCAAACATGCCGGAAATATCGCAAAGACGTGGAAGTTTTTTTCCCGCCTGTTCGCGGTATTTTTTGCGTGATCGCGGGTCGCCAACTTACCCATGCGGTTGCTCACGGGTGCGGCCATCTCGTTTTCACTTGTCCCGCCCTCTCGCGATGCTTACTTCCTGTTACGGGTCGCGCAATGCATGTTCGCGCCCGTTCGCGGTCGATATTTCCTGTTCGCGACCGCTTTTACTTGATCGCGTTGCTTTTTGCTTGCTCGGGGAGAAAATATCGCGCGAACTTGCGCACTTGGTCGCAATGGGCGCGGCCATCTTGTTTTTCACTCTATTGCATGGTTCTGGGGCCTGATTTTGAATCCTCCAAAAATCTTTTCAATCCTTTGGTTATAGCCACTTTTTTGGGATCTTTCTTACTTATTATTTCTCTAACTATTTTCCTGCTTCTATATTTTTTGTTTTTGTCTACTTTTTTTTTGTTTTTTAGCTACTTATTCTCTCTTTCTATTGCCTGCTATTTATTTCCTTTACTCCTTTATTTTTTGTACCTTTTCTTTCCCGCCCCGTCCCCAGAACCATGTCTCAGGGTAGGGCTGTTCGCCGTCGCAGCCAGAGCCGCGATCCCCACATGGGGTGCAGGCACAGGCCTTATTTGGGGAGGTGGAGTTGGCTGCACTAATTTTCTTTGTGCAGCGCCACCTCCCCTCAACCCTGGCAGCAGGTGGCAGGCCTGGGTCCGGGTGGGGGAAGGTGCGCCGGGCAGTGTCGTTCTTCTTTGGCGTCCGGCGCACCCAGGCGCAGCTGACGCACCGGTGGTCCGACATCCTGGACAGTGAGCAATGACCTGCTGGACCTGCTAGGAGTTGAGGTCCCGGGGCTTGGTGAGTACCTATTTAATTATTACAACTTTGTGTCTGTTCTTCTGCTCTGTGTTATATATTGCGAATATCTTTTTTTCCTTCCAACCAGCTAGAATGTTGCTGCTTACAATACATTCCAGGTTAATAACGTTTAAAAGTCTTCTGTGATTATGACACAGGTGCTCTTCTGCGCTTCTACTAATCTTACTTGTTTGAAGCTTTGCGTTTGCGCTTGCTTAGCGTGATTCTTTACGAGTTTATTTTAGAGAAATTAAGTTACGTAATGCTACAGTGACACTGGGCCACTCCTTACTTTGTCCTGTCACTAATAGATAGGGGCGGATTGATACTTAGGTTTAGGTACTTTGTATGAGCTTCTAATTTGTTAGTGGTATGCGTGATGCCCCCTCACTCAGTTACGTGACGTGCTGCTAGTACGGCAGTCTTTATTAGAACCTTTTCTAGTTTGTTCAATGAGTGGTGGTAGGCTTAGCAGTTAGCACTAGCAGATCAGCATCAATCAAACCAAAATTTGGTGTATACAAAAAATGTAGTCATGTGTCCTCCATGATTTGACCATATGCATTGTTGAGGAATACAGTGCAAATGCATACTTAATGTACAATTGGCATGCCTGGAATAGGTGGGCTAGGTTGGGTGGTACGTTGTACTTAGGCTTAGTTGTAACTTAGTATTCTGGAATCAGAATGGAAGACTGGATTACTGTTGATAAATAGTAACTTAAGTAGTCGAACTGCGAATCCCCCGATATTACTTGTTGACCAGATGAGATCGGTCAATTTAGTTATTGCAATTGTTGTTTACATAAGTGTTTTTTTACCGTTGTTGAAAAATATTGTATTTGTTTGACACCATCCATCAATGTTTGTCACTTTCTTATATCTTTCCTGTTCATCAGCACCCAGGGGCAGACAGACAGGGAGTGGGCAGTCGGCGGGACAGTCAGAACACCACCAGGAGGACACCGCTGAGGGCTCCTCTGCTGGCCCCAGTAAGTCTTCTTGTTTTTAATAATATTTCTTATTACATAACTTTTACTACCCCATATTTTTCACGAACTATTGTTTGTTTCCAAATGCTATTTTTTTACCACCAATTATCCTTCGATCTGTACGGTTTCAAAAATCTTATCCCTGCCTCCGCTATGATGACTCTCAGTACTACTACTACTACATACTATCAGTCTGTCTGTACTGTAGTAGCTAGTCTTGCCCAGTTGGCCAGTGCCACTCTTTATGTGAAAGGTTGTAATATAAAACTCATATTCACCAGTAGCTCGAGCCATTGAGTCCAATCCTTTGGGTCGTCGTCTTGTACTACTTTTACTCTTATTGATCTTGAGTCTTTGTTAATCTTGAGGCTTTGAAAATTCACAGCAACAACAGCCCTACCAGATTTATTACTATTTTGATATGATAGCCTATAGGACATACTACTGTTGTAGGGACCTTGCACATACAAAGACATTTGCACCAGAAAATAGGATGTTGGTGATGGTAGGTTGACCTTCCTCGCACACCTCAATCCGAAATTCCGCACCCACCACAATTCCACTGCTTGACTATAGTACTGTCTTGTCATAACTATTAGGTCTTGGAACCCTCCCCCCAAGATACCCAACAAGTAGACAACCCAGAACATAACACACCCAACCTCTCAGTCGTGGAAGCAATGCACATGCACACCCTTACTTTAATTTGCTCACTCGTGTAAGTTAGTCCACACCAAATACCACCAAGTCTATGTAAGTTCAAAATGTTTATTTCAAATTGAGAAGCTCTGTACACTGTTTTATTATAAAATGTAGCACCAACCGGAAAATCAATAACATTAAAACAATATACATTGTTACACTTATACAGTTGGGGATTAAATCATGATAACTGAACAGTGGTGGAAGGCAGCACCACCATCCCCTAGGAACTTAGTTTATATAAATGTATAAATGAATATGTGAGTGAAGGGACCCCTCACCTTAGAAGAACCTAGTACTGGTAGTTGTTGCATCATTCAGAAGCTCTGGTTCGTAGAAGGGAATCTTCCATCTGTAATGCGAAAAATGAAATGGTGTGCGTTAGTATATTGCAACTTGCAAGCATTTCTCAGCCGTGCCAAAAAGTGTAGCATTTATGGATAAGCATTATGGACTAACAGTAACAGTAGTACACCAGTACTTCCTAAAAAAGTGACTTGTTAATGTTTTGTTGACCGCTTGTACGCAGCGCGTAGACTAGACAGTAGCAGTGTGAGGCAGGTCATGTGGGCTCAAAGGTGTCTTATACAAGAAGCTGCAAGGTAACATCACATGTGCAAAAATAAAAGACACAAAGGTAAAATGGTAGCATGGCTAGGGCTAATTAAGCAAAGGCTACAATGATCATATATAACTATTAGTGTCTACTCTACTACTACCTGATTTGTACTAGTGATGTATGTTAGTATTAACTCATTTTTCAACCTTGCTACTGATCAATAGGGGGAGGTGTATATGACGCCTAATAAATGTGTAATGTTTTCTAGGCGCACTACCGATCACCATTGCCGGGGCCAGCGAAGGCGACGCGGAGGGCGAGGATGCGGCAGTTGCTGCAGATAGCAATGGAGCAGTAGGGGGAGTGGCAGCACCAGTGGCAGGCGGTGGTAAGTTAGATTCATAATCCTTAACTATTGTTGAACTTGACAGTACACTCACTGCAAGGGTGTACTGTATGTATATGTATACTGTACAGTTGTGACTTAGGGCCCCATTAGGATGGTGGGCGTATTGCCCCCGCCGGGTCGGCTGGAATTCACTGCCGACACCGCAGGGGCAAACCTCCCGCCATCCCTGTAGACAAAATTCAGACCCCCCACATGTCGACCAGGCGGAAAAGGGTTCAATATGGCGGTGGTGTCTCTCTGAACACACCGCCAGCCATATAATCTGCATTTTGGAATGCCTTTGCGTGGCGGCATTGCCGTCCGCCACGGAAAGGCATACAGACAATGCAGAGTATGCTTGGGGCCCCCATGGAGGTTACGTACCTATGCTATGGTACCCCCCGCCTTTCAAAGCAAAACGTGACAGGCTCCGTGCGGGGCCCGTCATGTTGTGCTTGGAAAAGCAGCACAACATGTATTTTTAGCATTGCTTTCGGCAACGCCAACCAGAATGTAAAAAAAATAGGATGCGCCCGCCACTGTGCCGGGCACATCATCCAAATTAATTGTCCCCACGGGACCCCCACCCTTTTTAGCGTGAGGATGGCGGGCGGACAAAGTACACCCGCTATCCGATGTCGTAAGTAAGTATGAGTTGTTGGTGACATTTGAAGAGTGAACTAGAAGACTAGAATTCCCTTTAATTGGCATAGGAGCGGGAATATTGAGTAACCAATGGCCTCATCTATCTGATTTCAACTCCGCTTTGAAAGTTTTATGGAGAAGAGCACCTGGTGCACTGTTCAACTAAAAAGTGAAAGACGGGTGGAGGGAAGAAGGACGGGCGAGATTTAAAATGTTATGTACTACTGTGCTTTATAGTGCCACTCTACCATGCCACTATGTGTATAAATAATTAACTTGTCTTACTGTTTTTCTAAGAGTATATTTTACAATTGTCTTGTTTTTTTCTTTTTGATACACAGCTACTCCGAAACAAAATCGAAAGGAGTTGGCCGCCAAGGCACGGCGCCGGAAGCTGGAGGCCATCCAGCGGGAATACCGGCAGCTGGTGGTCTTAGCCGAGGAGGAGGAGGAGACTGTGGCAGCAATTGTTGAAGCCTCCTCCAGTGCCCTGGGCCCCAGCCACCGTCCTCCAGCGGTACGGCGCCACCGTCTAGCGGCTGCCCGCCACCACCGTAGTGCCATCTCCGGTGCCGCCCCCACTGTGGCTGTAACTGCCGTGCCCTTAGACGCCGCGCCGCCTCTTTAGAGGGCCAGATGCACCAGATGGGTGTCCTCCTTGAGTCCCGCCCCACCACTTAGTTCCTGTCATCCTGTTCTGCCCCTTTTTTAATTCTTGTTTGGGTGGGTGGGTGGGAACTTGTTTGGGCGTTACAGACTTTTTTCTCCTATGGACATTGGTTGGGGTTAGGGAGGGGGTGGGTCAGCTTTTGTGGGTTTAGTTTATTTTTGTTAGGGTAAATTAAATATATTTTTCTATGTTACATGCAATGTTGTTAATGTTTTGTAGGTGGGGTAACTGATTCCTTGCTTGTGCATGGCAGCCCATAGCCTGTGTTTGATTTAAATAATTGGCTGTTTGTATAAGACACAAACAGATAGATGCGACACACCGCACTCATTGACTTGTCCTTCTAGTACTTTTAGTCTGTCCTCTAGTCTATGCATTCTTTGTACTGGTGTGTGAAAATGAAATCATTGACAACATGTCCATTATTAATTCTGCCTCCCCCAAACTTCTCTCTTACCGGTGCTTGATGTTTATGCCCAACTGTGGCACAGCACTGGCTGCATGGTGAAGATGGTTTCCTTTTTCATACATGCCATGATTGGGGTGGTGGTGGTGATAGCATAGTAGTAGTAGTAGACACTGGCAGTGCGGCAGCATTTGCAAAAAAAGAAAAGGAGACAGTCAATCGCAGTTGAGAGACTGTTAGAGGAGTAGTAGAATGAAGTACAGTACAGAACTTCCCGAGCAACAATAATATGCTCAAATATTTGACAAAAAAACATAATGGTGGTTGGGATAGCCTACTAGACAGAGTTACAAACTATAGTTGTGTCGAGTCACTTGACTAGGCCTACAGCCTAACAGTTAGTGCTGTATGTGAGGAATGAAAACAAACAAATCCAATCAATGCCGACAATTCATGCTGAGGTATATGTTCCTTTGTTAAATAAAATAACCTCTGAAATATCCTACTCATGGGTGGGCAAGCAGAAGAAGATCATCGCTCTGCCTTGAAATTGAAGTAGTGTTGCTTTCACCACATCCGCCCCAGCAAGTGTGTGATTAAGTATTGGTGTACATTTAATTTAGTTACACTTCGACAATAAGTCACATAGCCCGGGGGAAGAGGGTTAGGGTTTGTTGAATGGATGGGAAGGGGTTTTTTGGGAAAGGTTTGACATAGAAAAACAGTATGCATACATAGACAAACAAACGACAATCATTGAAGACTACCATATCCATATGTTAAGGGAGAAAAAGGCAATGCATGCATGATGATGAGAGACCCGGATTACATACACTTCTAGTTCTTGTTCTGTTCCGGCCTTAATACTTTTACAGATAGCAAATAGAAATTTTAAATATTGGTAGGGAAAAATCGTAAACACAGAGCAAACCTAATGATGATAATAACAACTCCAAGAACACACTGTTGTAAAGATTGTATACAAAATATTAATCAAATGATTTAAAAGAAGATAAAAGTGGATACTGTTACTGTGTTATCCTGGTCAAAAATGTGGACTGGATTTGCATCTCGGCATTCCTCTTGCTCCTCTCGTCCATCAATCTTGGGTGTGTCACCTCGCCACTCGACACTGCCCGGCTGGAAAAAAAAGGTGATTTATTGGTAAGGTAATTATGCATTGTAATGTTTTACAAAGTTTAGGGCAAGGCCCGGCCTGTAATTGTAGATGGAAAACCAAAGGGGATATTGAGAAAGAAAGTTAAAACAAAAGCACAAGTTATGGTGTAGTGCAACAAGAACACTTTCCGAGGTGGCATGTATGCATCATCTCTACTACTCTAGTCTGTTTCCAGCATTGACCTTCAACAGTAACAGGAGAGAGCAGGCCCACAGTGCTTAGCAGTAGCACATCCTACGTTAACACTTTAGAGTCCTTTTTTTTTTCTCAAAGAGTTGGACAAGCGCAAAGCACATTATCCATTCCAAACATTTCATTTTACAGTTTCAGTCAGTAAAATCAATGCACTGCAGTCATCCCACCGCTACACTCTATTCGACTTCTACACAGATATTTGTGTCTGCTGTGGTTGTTGTTGACGTGTTTACCTTTATGCTTTTCCGTTTTATGCCACTCATGAAACGTCCTCCTGACTTCATCATCATCTCCGATACTTTTACTGACTGACTGTGAAGATCGGCCTGCAGTAAAAGTAAAATTTTTATGATTCAACAAGAGTAGAAATATAAATATTACTGACTTCAGTCATTCTTTATTGTGTACAGAAAGATAGATTACTAGTACACTTTGACTTCACTTTGTGCACAACAAACAAACAATTAAAACACAAAGACCAATCGCTCTGAGTCAGGTGTCCACTGCATGCCATTAATTGTCATTACCTGTTCCTTCTCATCTTAAGTTAACGGGCCGTCTATTTCGCCATCATCATGATGGACGGGTCTGTTGTGTCAATCATACTCATTGCGCAGATTGAGTGAGTCCCCTTCCTGTATTGAATTAAAAGCAATGTATCACCTAGCTGTAGGAGAAGTACAAATTTAATATTTGCAATAATGGGACAATTGAATTTACCTTGCGTTAAGTTTAGTGTGTTCTGTAGAAAGTTGATTAGTGGCAGTGCACAATTACATAAATTCATGCACAACAAACACAACAAAATCTAAATCATTCAGTCTGCAACTCTGCGTCCAATGCCTGGCATCAATCATTACCTGTTCCATCTTATTTTCAGTTAATGGCCAGTCTCTCTCGGCTCTGAAAGGAGGATAGCTATAGTAGTCATCTGATTCATGCTCCACTTCTTTTGGAAGGACTTGGAAAGTTTGAATTTGTTGTTACCATCATCCAATCATCATTCATGAGGGAAATGGAATTGAGCAGGAGATTCAGTATGATGGAGCTGAGGGGCTGGATTCGGAGGACTGTACTGTCAAATAGCAGACACCTGAAACTTTTATATTAAATTAGAAGAGTAGAAGACGGTGGTAATGGATTTGTTGTGATTCACAAGTTTATAACCAGAACGACAGACATATAAACAAAGGGGGAAAAAAGGGAGGAAGACAGTAAGTGTGAGCCTAATTGTCAGGGAAATATAGCTCGTCCTCAAACTCTGGGGGTTCAGCCAGTAGTAGGTAATCATCTGACACAATACTTCCGTCACCTGAGCCGCTGTCCTCATCTTCCTCCATTGCTTCATGTATTGTGTAATTCGGTGGTATGAAGTGCTGATTCATTTTGATCATTGTTAACCTCTCCATGTTTTTTGGCGATAGACTGGTCCTTCTCAATGTTACAATGGAACCAGCAGCACTGAAAACACGTTCGGAAGAGACACTTGCGACAGGGCAAGCCAGATAGCTTATCGCCAGCCTGCTGAGCTGTGGCCATTCAGACCTTTTCCTATACCAACACTGCAATGGGTTTTGATCAATGTACACCTCTGTTGGGTCGTCCAGATAGGCCTGGACCATCCGCTCAATGTTCAGGGTTGCTGCTGGTAAGCTTTCGTGATGTTTTTTCTGTGCATCAGCACTGTGCTTATTAAAGCCTAACTTTAGATACCAATCCTGTAATGATAATGATTGTACTCGGCCTAATGATCCAGTTATTGTTTCTGTGGTCGATAGTGATGGTGAGTGTTGTGATTGTGATCCAAACGCACTGCCCTCAGCCGACGAAGTTGCACTTGATCCTGCATGGCCTGCTTCAGTACTTCTTGTGGGTTGATTTTGCGGGCTTTTAATTAGCTGCCGTTCGTTTTCCAACTTCCTGGCTGCTTCAGCTATACAACTTTTGTAGCGGGCAACATCAATGTCGGAAAAAGCAAAGAATGTCTTCAGTGCTAATTTTGCACGTGGATCCAGAATTGTGGCACAAATGTAATGTTCTTGTGACAAAATTTTATTTTGTATCCTTACATTTTCAGCTAAGCGCCGGATAAGCTCTCCACCAAGTCATGGGCTTGCCTTCTGTCCACTACACCTTTGTATGATTCAGACACATTATTCAGCTCGCGCTCTAGCATTTACAATAATGGGATAGCTTGGCCCATTGTACAGTCCTCCTTGCTGACTTCACGTGTGAAGACCTCAAAAGGAGACAGCATCTCAGTCAGGCATTTAATTAGGGTCCATTGATCCACCTCAAGGTTCATGCCTTTAACACTAGCATCCCCGCTTCTGTTCCAGACATATTCATGGAGTGACCTGTACTGTTCGTACAGACGATCAAGCATGTAATATGTTGAGTTCCAAAGTGTTGCCACCTCCTGGATGAGTGCCTTGACTGGCATCCTTTGTTCACGTTGGATGATCCTCAGCTGCTTCCGAGCTTTAAAAGAATGGCTGAAATTAGTGCATATTCTTCGGCAGATGGCCAGTAAATTGCTGACTATGGGTTCTTTTTTAAGAAAGTCTTGAACTATAATGTTTATGCAGTGCGCCAAACACGGAACCCTGAAATAGGAACCAAGTTCCATGGCCTTAAGTACATTACTGCCATTGTCTGTGGCAACAAAACCAACACCAAGCCCTTCCAAAAGCTTGGTGCGAAACTCGTGTAAAATGTTTTCAGCCGTATGAGATTTCTCCATAGCGAACATGGCTACAGTTGCATGTTTCCGAGTACCTTCAAAAATCGCAGCTGTGTCAACAACACCTTGTGCAGATAGCTTATCTCTAACCCCCACAAAAGAGATCCAGAGTGCAGTGATGCACATGTAATCTGTGGCTTGGCAACTGGTCCACATGTCTGTTGTCAGGTGGATATTGTGCACAGCACTCTGCTGCAAAGCTTGTCCAACCAATTCCAGCACATCATGATGTAGTGCCGGAACAGCAATTCTTGCGAAATAGGACCGGCTGGGAACCTTCCATTTAGGGCAGATGGCAGACACAAATTCAAGAAAACCCACCCCTTCCACAAATGAAAAAGGAAGAAGGTCCAGCGCTAACATTTTAGCAAGCTTCGCATTGTACAATCGTGCCGTTGGGTGGTTGCGTTGGAACTGCCCCTCCAACCTAAACATGCTCTCAATGGTAGGCTGGATTACTTTCCTTTGTGGTGCTGTTTTCATTAACCCACTAAGACTCAACGACACAGATTGTCTCATTGAGGTAATCGGTCACCTTGGTGGCTCACCCTGACTCTGAGTATGGCTCTTACTGTGGTGCCACTCTGATGTTACTGAGGAGGATGTGGGCGTTACCACTGCACTACTAGGGACAGGGCTAGAAATGCCTCCCTCTTCTTCACCTGCCACCACAATAATATCGCTCCCTGATTCATCCTGACCAACTTCAATGGGTTGAGTTTTTCTACTTTCTTTTAACTTAAGTAGGTGATCCTCCCAACAACATCAGAAAGGCCACCCCCAAAAAGCACACTTCCCCAACTCAATCCAATGCCATCCATACCCTAAATGAAGTCTAAATTCAACAGACCACACAGAAAACACTTGATTAATAAAGTTGTGGCTACCTGCTCTGATCCTAGTGGATGAAAGCTGGCCTGTTGGCAGACAAGGCCAGGCAAGCTTGCAGGCCTAGGCTTCAAAATGGCCACCAGCCACATGGCCAGGCCCAACAACATCAGAAAGGCCACCCACAAAAAGCACACTTCCCCAACTCAATCCAATGCCATCCATGCCCTAAATGAAGTCTAAATTCAACAGCCCACACAGAAAACACTTGATTAATAAAGCTGTGGCTACCTGCTCTGATCCTAGTGGATGAAAGCAGGCCTGTTGGCAGACAAGGCCAGGCAAGCTTGCAGGCCTAGGCTTCAAAATGGCCACCAGCCACATGGCCAGGCCCAACAACATCAGAAAGGCCACCCCCAAAAAGCACACTTCCCCAACTCAATCCAATGCCATCCATGCCCTAAATGAAGTCTAAATTCAACAGACCACACAGAAAACACCAGATTAAAAAACCTGTGGCTACCTGCTCTGATCCTAGTGGATGAAAGCAGGCCTGTTGGCAGACAAGGCCAGGCAAGCTTGCAGGCCTAGGCTTCAAAATGGCCACCAGCCACATGGCCAGGCCGATCAACACCAGAAAGGCCACCCCCAAAAAGCATACTTCCCCAACTCAATCCAATGCCATCCATGCCCTAAATGAAGTCTAAATTCAACAGACCACACAGAAAACACTTGATTAATAAAGCTGTGGCTACCTGCTCTGATCCTAGTGGATGAAAGCAGGCCTGTTGGCAGACAAGGCCAGGCAAGCTTGCAGGCCGAGGCTTCAAAATGGCCACCTGCCACATGGCCAGGCCCAACAACATCAGAAAGGCCACCCCCAAAAAGCACACTTCCCCAACTCAATCCAATGCCATCCATGCCCTAAATGAAGTCTAAATTCAACAGACCACACAGAAAACACTTGATTAATAAAGCTGTGGCTACCTGCTCTGATCCTAGTGGATGAAAGCGGGCCTGTTGGCAGACAAGGCCAGGCAAGCTTGCAGGCCTAGGCTCCAAAATGGCCACCAGCCACATGGCCAGGCCCAACAACATCAGAAAGGCCACCCCCAAAAAGCACACTTCTCCAACTCAATCCAATGCCATCCATGCCCTAAATGAAGTCTAAATTCAACAGACCACACAGAAAACACTTGATTAATAAAGCTGTGGCTACCTGCTCTGATCCTAGTGGATGAAAGCAGGCCTGTTGGCAGACAAGGCCAGGCAAGCTTGCAGGCCTAGTCTTCAAAATGGCCACCAGCCACATGGCCAGGCCCAACAACATCAGAAAGGCCACCCCCAAAAAGCACACTTCCCCAACTCAATCCAATGCCATCCATGCCCTAAATGAAGTCTAAATTCAACAGACCACACAGAAAACACTTGATTAATAAAGCTGTGGCTACCTGCTCTGATCCTAGTGGATGAAAGCAGGCCTGTTGGCAGACAAGTCCAGGCAAGCTTGCAGGCCTAGGCTTCAAAATGGCCACCAGCCACATGGCCAGGCCCAACAACATCAGAAAGGCCACCCCCAAAAAGCAAACTTCCCCAACTCAATCCACTGCCATCCATGCCCTAAATGAAGTCTAAATTCAACAGACCACACAGAAAACAATAGATTAATAAAGCTGTGGCCACCTGCTCTGATTCTAGTGGATGAAAACAGGCCTGTTGGCAGACAAGGCCAGTCAAGCTTGCAGGCCTAGGCTTCAAAATGGCCACCAGCCACATGGCCAGGCCCAACAACATCAGAAAGGCCACCCCAAAAAAACACACTTCCCCAACTCAATCCACTGCCATCCATGCCCTAAATGATGCTTGAAAATGAAATACATTCAAAAAACACCAAAAGGAACAGTTGCTTCATCATGCACACACCCATGAGGCCATGCCCATGTCTAGCTCGGGCCTACTACTACTACCCACAACATTTAAAAAAAAAAAAAGAATGATGATAGTTATCAAAAACAAATGTAGTTACAACAACTACAATGCCCACAATCAAACAGACACAACAACCACTTACTTGTAAAATATCCTATTCCAAAAATCCTCAAATCCAATTGCAATGATGCAGCAGACAAAAAGAGTGATCTTTCCAGTTCCAAATCCAAAGGCAGAATGAGCAGGAGATGGACAAAGCACTGGGAGGAGCCTGCTGGACAGGAACAGGAAGTTGGAGATTCTGTGTCACTTCCTCCCTCTCCCCACCTTTTAAAAAAAGGACTCCTTGCACAAAAAAGGACAGACAAATGTCAATGTGAGGAGTTGTTTTCATCCAAAATCAGCATTTGCAGAAGGTTTCCTGCTGCTAGAGCTGATATTCCTCTCCAAATTGAAAATTATACATGTTCGAGTTCTCGAGCTTCACATTACTTCCGCCGGCGTGTCGAAAATGACATGATCGCGTTCTCTTTATCCCTATCGCGTTGGATATGACGTGTTCGGGGTCTCTTTCTCCTGTTCGCGTTCGATTAGACGTGCCCGCGTCCTCACCCTCTCGCTCGCGGTATAGAATGACGTGTTCGAGATCTCAATCTTCTCATACTCGCGCGGTGCATGATCGCGAGAAGAATGACGTGTTCGCGCGACAATCCGAGCGCAAACTGTTGCGAGACAGCGCAAAATGGCTACCAACAATCCAATATCTCGTGGAGAACGCGACCGGGTTGGGAAAACTTGTCAGCAAACGCGGGGATTCAGGTAAAGCGATCTCGCGCACGCAAGAATGTATTTTTTTACAGCACGAGCAAGAAACAAATTATCGCTAAGCTGCGGAATGCGGAAATTTTGACATTTTCGCGCTTTTCGCGGAACGCGAAAATGGCAAATTATCGCAATTTCTGCGAACGGAAAGGAATTTTGGCCCAGGCCTACTTAAAGTTACCCGACAGTTTACACACGCATACAGTGTCTTTTCCAAACCAGCAGTTTTAGATATTTTTTTTTCTAAACAATCTAGTTTTGATCTCAACTTACCCGTCAAAATAATAGTGATTCCTTCATGTAGTATTTTATCGATGGCTTCCATTTTTACAATTTCTTCATTTTCCAATTTTAATAATTCTTCGTTGAATATTGAACACTCACGCAGTGTCGGCATTAAGCAAATCACTGACTTATTTTTAGCAATTTCCACGTACACTTTTGCAGGAACTGCATTTTCATTTGGAAAGACATTGCAAAGTAATCGACTCTCCAAAGCTTCTTTCCCTTTTTTTGAAAGAATTCCAATTCTTATATCTTGAGGAAAACTTCCATATTCAGCATCATTTGCCTGTCGCATATTTGTTGTCAGTTCTTTGTATTCAAAATTACTCCAACTGTTCACATTACCAATACTGCCAAGAGACTTTCTGGTATCTTCATGGGCAAGGGTTTTAAATACCGGTTGTCCTTTTACCGGTGTCAGTTGCAGTAGATCTCCAAAAACTATGACGTGCTTTCCTCCAAATAACACGTCATACTCTGTTTTAAGAATTTGCTGCATTCTTAAATGCACAAAGGCAAGCATCAAGTTTGAAACCATGCTCACCTCATCAATAAATAGAAGTTTCATTTTCTTCAGCACTCTTGAAACTTCACAACAAGCTTCTCCAGATAGCTTGTGGTATTCCAATTTGTTCTCATGCTCTACTGGTAGCATTAGTAAACGATGTAAAGTAATTCCTTTAATGTTATGTGCTGCCAACCCAGTTGGAGCAGTGACAGCACAAGACAAATGCGACTCAGTTGTTTTTTGCAGATAACTTGTAATTACTTTAATTAAGAAACTCTTTCCTGTTCCAGCTTGACCATTCACATACATTTGGATAGGTTGAAATGATGTACATGAGCACACTCTCTTTTCATGAAGTAATCCATGGTCAATCTGCTCTTTCACTTGCTGATATATTTGTTTCTGTTCAACATTTAGTTGCTCTTCCAAGTTTCCTAACTGTATTGCATCTTCTTGTGCTTGATACATTGCTGTTTCCACCTCATTCATTGCAATCGCTGCTTCATTTTCAACAATTGGTTGTCCTAGTGGATCTTGACTCAGTGCAGCAGAACTTTGACTGTCTTGAGAACTGTCTCTAGCAATCTCAGCTGCAATTGTAGCTTCTTGATCAATTTCATCATTCAACATTTTGACATAATTTGTGAAAGCACTGCATTGTATGCTATCTTTACAAGCATTAAATGAATCTTCATTGCTGGGAAAATCTCCAAGTAATTCCTGTTCAGAACGCCATGGTTTGAACATTTGCAAAAGGGCTAAATAGTAAAATTCCCTTTTGTCACCAGTGTCGCAACTCAGTTTTCCGTGATTAATTAAATGTCCTTTCCTTTGTTTCACCAGACATCCTTCAGAACCAATCACTCCATATTTTCCATCGTTGATGTTCTCTGTAATATTCCGTTTAAAAGTGTAGTTTTGCAGCACTTCATAGAGACACATGTTCTCAAGATGATGACTTCTCTTTGGATAGTATGTGTCCAACATATTGGTTTTCAAAATATCTGTACTTTCAGGGTCATTTTCTGCTAAATGTTCAATTTCTTGAACAGATTTCAGTACCCGATTTTGCATTCCTGCAAGACCTAGACTCACCCAAATGATTCTTCTACTTTTGGAATATAGACTTGCAGATGATAACCGATCTGAACATTCATATGCTCCAATTTCACGATACGATAACATCTTCAAACTGAAACTGTATAATTTCTTACTTAGAGTCTTCTCGTGAGAAATGTCTTCCCACATTTCTTTCAATTCAGTCTTTTCTGATTTAGTAATGTAAGACGTTACATATCGAGCAACAGCAATGGAATTGTCCGCAACATACTGAATATCCATGTTAGCGTTCCACATGGATAAAATAACTGGATTGTAGTCATTTATGTATTTTGATTCTTCGCTTCTTCTTAAGTTGTAGGTGTTTTTCGGAGACTTTCTTGTGATGGTATGTCGTACAGCTGACATAACACTGTTCACTCTTCCTTTGGCTAATACAGGACGTGGAAATCCAAAACAACATTTGGTATAGAACTTATCCTTTGACTTGTACTTTCGTCTACAGTATTTTCCACTCCTGTGGCTTTGAAATCGTAAGACTTGTTGTTTTAAGTTTTTCTCTTCTCTGCTATTTGGAAGAGCACATGTAGCATAATTTTCAATGAAAGACAAAACAGTTTCATCTGAATCTGTTCCAAATTTGGGGGCGTCCTTAACCCATAACAACATATGTATGTGAGGAGCACCTCTTGCTTGATACTCCTTTCTTCAAAAGAAATCCACAACTTCTCCAAGAGGAGGATTCTTTTTATTGCAGATGAAATACATCATAGCTTCAAATCTATGATTGAAATATCTGCATACATTGACAGGATCCAAAGAGCACAATTCTCCAGATGTCTTGTATTCAATACTTTTTATATTGGAATTTGCCTATCGAAGAAATTCAAGTAAATCATCCCAAGCATACTCAACACGGCTTAGTGTAACAAACCATGTAGGAGTTCCCAAGTTCCGTAGCATACATTTCAGTTCTCCATGTCGACGGTACCAATATTCATTAGTCCCACGCTGACATGCCATCAGATTGATCAACTGAGATTCTAAATGATCATCTCTCTGATGCACTTTATCCATAAAATCCTTTGCAGTTACATTTTGCAGATGCATTCCAGTTTTTAAAATGGGATTTACTGCATATGAAAGTCCAGACAAGTCACTTTCAAACAGAAGATGAAACATATAAGGGATACATTGTCGAAATCTTGGATCTTCTGCATATAATCTTGTTGTCCAATATTCAGATGCAGGAATCTGCACAGGACGTTCATCATATCGTCCACCTTTTCCTGTTGGAAACAACTGCGGGAAACAACGAGCTTCCAAGCTCTCTTCCCATACACTCATGGGACTTCCTGTTGCTTTTTTCATTTGAAACAACTCAATTGTATTCCCCATCACCTCTTTGGAATGAAGTGGATGTACACTGTAATGTTCATAGATCTCTTCACATCTTGACATGTCCACTTTTTCTATTTGTCCACTTATTGTTTCGGTATCTTCTGCTAAATCTATTTCTTCTTCTCCAACAAACACATTTCTATAGTACTCATTATTTTTTAACAGATACAATGATGCCTTTTGCACTTTTCTAACATCCACTAACTCTTGCCAGATTTTCTTATTCTTAGTAGGAACACCATTAACTAGAATGACTAGTGGCTCATTTTCTGCATGATCTACACCAATAGTTTCAACATTTTTCCTTAAATCTAATGGTAAATACACAACTCTTCCTTTCAATCCTCTTTGTAACTCTGATGGAGGTAATTTACTTGTTTTGGGCTCCATACGAACAATAGCCTGAAACGGGTGAACACATTGTATCAGAATAGACTCATACGTATTTAAATCTATCAGCTCTAGAGAAATAGCAACCAACTCTAGATTATTATGAACAGCTCTAGCAGGCATTTTATTCTCATCTAATTTATTATAACAATATTTGCAAATACGCTGCTCACATCCCAAATCCTTTACCAACAAATAAGTTGCAAATTCCATCCACTTATCATTATCTTCTATTTCACTTTTTAAATACAGATTGACACCCCTAGTCTGATTTTTATAGTGACTTCGCCGACAACAAATACAAGAAACATTTGGTCTTTCACCTGAAATTACCTTAAACTTTGTGATTTAATCCTCAAATTACAGGTTCTACATTGTCTTCAGCATTTTGTTCTACTAATGTGCCAGTTTCTTCACTCTCTTGCTGAGGCCCAAAGTAACAAAACTCAATATCCTCACAGACCTGCTTCACATCTGAAACTGACCCACGTAAAAGAGCACTGTTCAACTCACTTATCTTTAGTGCTGGACTTTTTGCATAATACAACCTTCTCACTAACTTCCGCATTTGAGTATGATGTACTGCCAGCATTCTGAAATGGTGAAAAACACTTTCACAAACTTTCCTAGAAAGACAAGCCAGAGAATGACCTTGCAAACCAGTATGTATTCTCAGTCTGCAAGGGTCTAGTCCTTGCAACAGCTTAATCTTTTGTTTTACACTTTTTTTAGTATAGACTCGTAAAAAACTACATAATTTTTCAATAGATTCCTGTCGTACACTACAAACACTACTGCAATCCCAAGTGTACACAGGGTTTTTAGCACGTCTCCCTAAAACTTCATCAGCTATCACTTCTGCATTTCTTTCAACCATTTTCTCTTTCTCCATTGGACAACCATCACTAACCTTTACAACTGGTATCAACTGCATACAATCATTTTTCACTTAGTGAATAACTCTCTTCATTAAAAAAAGGCTCTGAACTAGAAATGTGTTTCCATTCTCCCAAAAAAACATCACAAACATTTTTTTATTAATAACTCTTTTCCTCCTACTTTTGGCCTTCATTACATATATTGGTTTATTTAATGATCGAATTCTGTTTAACACTAAAATAAACAGTTTCCTTTTTACTTCAAAAGCCTTTTCCACGTTGCTTTCAATATGCTTCTTCTTTTTATAAAATAAAGCTCTCTTTTTATATTTCTTCACATCTTTCAGCATATTATGCACTACTCTCTTGTAAAATATTTTTTTGCGTAATTCCTTATACTGATTTTGTCTTCTTTTACCATACTTTATCTCCTTTGACTGAACATTTGCTTTTTTACTTTTCCTCTTATTTTGATTTTTTTTCTTACTTAAAGAATTCTCTGAAGTTGCAGCATTATCTACATTCTGTTTGCTCCTACAAACATTTTTAATAAATTGCTTTGTGATCTTACCAGAAGATTTTTTCCTTTTAGCCACATTATCTTGTTCATTCAATACTTGTGGTTAATGTTTCTTCAAATAATCCTCCTGTCTCTGTTCTTTTCTTTTTCTTTTTTTTTCTGGCATAATTTCTCTATTTTAATGTTGAAAAACAGTATCTGCAAAAAAGAATCAGAAATAAATGTATATGAATAACTTTCAAATTTACAGTATTCCATTACTGTACAAACACATTTTATATAAAAACTGACTAAGAAACTATAGCCCTGAACCACAAGTGTGACGATGATTAAAACACTGCATACATAGTGCATACTACTTTGAAGCATTTCATGCCCTAAAGCCTACCTCACTAAAAGACTACATGCTAACTGACTGAATGATTACAGTACTAAAAGGAGACATACTGGGTGAGTAACAGGGTGTTTGCTAGAAGTGTATGAATACTATCTGGGGAATTGAAGGTGTGAAAGACAACTGTGTAGCTGATTAGAGGACTGAATGCATACTGGATAGGCATTTAAAGCAGTCCATGTGCTAAGGCCTGGCTCACTGCATGAGTACTTGGGTACTGACTGAATAATTAGACTACAGCGAGGAGACTGCCTGGATGAATTTATAAGTGGTAGGCTTTTCGCACAGGGAATGGATTAGTACTTGGTACTGAATGGGTCACTAGAAGAGTGCAAAGGGAGTGACAGGATGTTTGCTGGACTATATGGATACTGACTAGGAAATTGAAAGTGTAAAAGACAAGTGTCTAGGTGGTTAGAAGACTGCATGCATACTGCATAGGGGTTTGAAGCAGTCCATGTGCTAAGGCCTGGCTCAGTGCATGAATACGTAGGCAGTTACTGAATCATTAGAGTACTGGAAAGACAGTGTCTTGGTGAATTTATAAGTGTTTGGGTTTTGGCACAGTGAATGGATTACTACATGCTGCTGAATGGGTCACTAGAAGACTGCAAAGGGAGTGACAGGGTGTTTCTTGGAAGTGTATAGATACTGACTAGGGAATTGAAGGTGTGAAAAACAACTGTGTAGGTGGTTAGAGAACTTCATGCATACTGCATAAGCATTTGAAGCAGTCTATTTGGTAATGAATGGTTCACAACATAAGTACTTAGAAACTGACTAAATCATCAGACTACTTCTAGGACAGTGCCTGGGTAAAAAATTTAAATTTACAGTTCTGGTGCAGTGAAGACAATAATACATGGTACTGCACTTTAGTGTCAAAGCATGACTCATTTTGACAATGCATAAGCAAACAGTGGATTCTAATGCTACTAAAACTTGACAACATGACAGGTTTTAAAACACTTATCTGCCACCAAATACACAATGTTACCAAATGCTTCTCTCACAGTGGTTCCCAAATGCACACAAACTCACAGTGTGATTCTAGACAAGCACCACTATCCCTAGGAGTTTACCAAAACTCATTCACTACAGTGCAAGTGGTAAGGGAACTGCACACAATCTACATATTTCACGACTACACTTTAGTGTCAATATCTGACTCATTTAATGAAAGCATAAGCCATAACTATCTTCTAATGCTACTAAAACTTGACAACATGACATGTTTTAAAATAGTTATCTGTCAGCAAATACACGATGTTACCAAACGCTTCTCTCACAGTGGTTCCCAAATGCACACAGACTCACAGTGTGATTCTAGACAAGCACCACTATCCCTAGGAGTTTACCAAAACTCATTCACTACAGTGGAAGTGGTAAGGGAACTGCACACAATCTACATATTTCACGACTGCACTTTAGTGTCAATGCCTGACTCATTTAATCAACGCATAAGCAAAGACTGGCTTCTAATGCTACTAAAACTTGACAACATGACATGATTCAAAACAGTTACCTGTCAGCAAATACACGATGTTGCCAAACGCTTCTCTCACAGTGGTTCCCAAATGCACACAGACTCACAGTGTGATTCTAGACAAGCACCACTATCCCTAGGAGTTTACCAAAACTCATTCACTACAGTGGAAGTGGTAAGGGAACTGCACACAATCTACATATTTCACGACTACACTTTACTGTCAATACCTAACTCATTTAATGAAAGCATGAACCATAACTGTCTTTTAATGCTACTAAAACTTCACAGCATGACATGTTTTAAAACAGTTATCTGTCAGCAAATACACGATGTTACCAAATGCTTCTCTCACAGTGGTTCCCAAATGTACACAGACTCACAGTGTTATTCTAGACAAGCACCACTATCCCTAGGAGTTTACCAAAACTCATTCACTACAGTGGAAGTGGTAAGGGAACTGCAGACAATCTACATATTTCACGACTGCACTTTAGTGTCAATGCCTGACTCATTTTGACAATGCATAAGCAAACAGTGGATTCTAATGCTACTAAAACTTGACAACATGACAGGTTTTAAAACACTTATCTGCCACCAAATACACAATGTTACCAAATGCTTCTCTCACAGTGGTTCCCAAATGCACACAAACTCACAGTGTGATTCTAGACAAGCACCACTATCCCTAGGAGTTTACCAAAACTCATTCACTACAGTGCAAGTGGTAAGGGAACTGCACACAATCTACATATTTCACGACTACACTTTAGTGTCAATATCTGACTCATTTAATGAAAGCATAAGCCATAACTATCTTCTAATGCTACTAAAACTTGACAACATGACATGTTTTAAAACAGTTATCTGTCAGCAAATACACGATGTTACCAAACGCTTCTCTCACAGTGGTTCCCAAATGCACACAGACTCACAGTGTGATTCTAGACAAGCACCACTATCCCTAGGAGTTTACCAAAACTCATTCACTACAGTGGAAGTGGTAAGGGAACTGCACACAATCTACATATTTCACGACTGCACTTTAGTGTCAATGCCTGACTCATTTAATCAACGCATAAGCAAAGACTGGCTTCTAATGCTACTAAAACTTGACAACATGACATGATTCAAAACAGTTACCTGTCAGCAAATACACGATGTTGCCAAACGCTTCTCTCACAGTGGTTCCCAAATGCACACAGACTCACAGTGTGATTCTAGACAAGCACCACTATCCCTAGGAGTTTACCAAAACTCATTCACTACAGTGGAAGTGGTAAGGGAACTGCACACAATCTACATATTTCACGACTACACTTTACTGTCAATACCTAACTCATTTAATGAAAGCATGAACCATAACTGTCTTTTAATGCTACTAAAACTTCACAGCATGACATGTTTTAAAACAGTTATCTGTCAGCAAATACACGATGTTACCAAATGCTTCTCTCACAGTGGTTCCCAAATGTACACAGACTCACAGTGTTATTCTAGACAAGCACCACTATCCCTAGGAGTTTACCAAAACTCATTCACTACAGTGGAAGTGGTAAGGGAACTGCAGACAATCTACATATTTCACGACTGCACTTTAGTGTCAATGCCTGACTCATTTAATCAACGCATAAGCAATGACTGGCTTCTAATGCTACTAAAACTTGACAACATGACAGGATTTAAAATAGTTATCTGTCAGCAAATACAGAATGTTATCAAAGGCTTCTCTCACATTGGTTCCCAAATGCACACAGACTCACAGTGTGATTCTAGACAACAACCACTATCCCTACGAGTTTGCCAAACCTTATTTACTACTATGGAAGTGGTAAGGGAACTGCCCACAATGTGCATATTTCAAAAGTGCACTTTTGTGTCAAAGCCTGACTCATTTAATCAACGCATAAGCAAAGACTGGCTTCTAATGCTACTAAAACTTGACAACATGACAGGTTTTAAAAGAGTTATCTGTCAGCAAATACAAGATGTTACTAAATGCTTCTCTCACAGTGGTTCCCAAATGCACACAGGCTCTCTGTGTGATTCTAGACAAACAACACTATCCCTTGCACTATACCAAAACACATTTCTTCATCTACAAGAGTACTACATTTTACTACAGAAACACACAAATTCATAAACAATGACTGGTTTCTAATTCTACCAAAATCGAACAACTGCATAGTTATCTGTCTACAAACACATGAAAAAAACAAATCCTTATCACAAAATGGTTTCTACATGCACACACACTCTCAATAAGATTGTAGAGAAAAAAAGTACTCCCTACACTTTAGCAGAAGAAATACATTAGTCTGATTAAAATAAAAATAGTCTACCTACATCCCCTCACAATTAAATAACTCACCTTTCAAGATGTTTTGTAGATTAAGAAGTATATCAGTCACACACCAGATATCAGTCACACACCAGTTTTCTTATACAGAATCTCTGCACTGTGCACCTGTCAGCAGAACCAAAGAATGGCAAAGTTTCCCTCTCATTTTCCACACATATACATGTAAGCATCAAATCACATTCCTTCCCACATAAATTCAAAAGCAAACACACATTTCTATTGGTTAAACATTTCCACCCTTTCCAAATGACATAAACTTCAACCGTTCCCCCAATCTGCCTTTTGCCCGTTACCATAGAAACAGGTCATGGAACACTGTACTGAGCACATAGGTCACAAGTTCAGCACACACAATGTTCCTAATCAAAACAGCAAGTGTGCTTGATTTCTCAACATATCAGCTTATCATATATAATGTTCCTTACAATCAGTTTTTGTTAACCAATAAGAATCATGCGTTTAAAAAACAGAAATATGCACCCTACCTTTCAGTGTAGAAGGTTGTCAAACAACCAATGATTTCTTGTCTTTTTTCAAAATTGCATCTTAGCCACCATTTTAGAAACATCTTACTTTCCAAACTGCCATTTCATTTACAGAGACCATCTGAGTGCATACAGACCTCCTTACAAGATGCTTACAGTGTGGATTGTGGGACACAGCTACATTTTCTGGAGCCAAAGGTATGCAGAAAACAAAGGCATTCACAAAGACCTAGGTTTGCCAAATGTAGACATTAAATGGATTGGACAGAGAGGGTTAAAGTGGCACCAATTGATGCCATTGGTGAAATCCTTCATGCAAATCCAACACCCTGACCTCATAATAGTGCACTGTGGTGGCAATGACCTAGGCACTTTGACTGGGGTAGGTCTGGAAATGCTTATGAAGGACCCCTTTGCAGAACTGATTTCACTTTTCCCTAAAACTGCCTTTGTGTATTCTAACATATGCCAAAGGCAGAAATGGAACTGGTCCGATCATTTTTGTCCACAGATTGAGAAAGCTAGGAAACCTGTGAATAAATCTGTTTCTGCTTTTCTCCGAGACTACAGAATGGGGTCCATTTACAATAACAATCTGCGCTTTCATATGCAAGAGATGTATAGGAGAGATGGAGTACACTTTACTGATGAAGGAAACAGAGTCTTCCTCCATAACTTTAGACTCTGTATAGGTACTTACTTTGAAGTACCAAAAACTCTCAATGAACACAACGGCTCTTTTTAGAGCCACTCAAGAACAAAACACTTAAGCTTAATCTTTATCTCCCAACAATTTCATTTTATTTCCCTTGGATCCGCAAACCCACCATGAGAGAATCCGTGCATCCAACGCGATAGGATGCGCACACCGTACGCGCATTTCGCTGTTTTTTTGTAAAAAAGGGGGCCCCAGGGGGTCCTTCTAGGACCCCCAAAGCACCTCTAGAGGGTCAGAGTATTTCCACTCTGCCCCCTGTATATGTTTTACACACTTTTTCCCCGTGCTTCTTTAGCCTCTCTTCTACCGAGGCAGAAAATGGCCGCCAACAGTTCCTGGTTTCGAATGTAGAGAGACACTCGACAGCCAATTAGCATTCAGCGCGCGAGCGGGAGGGTGCGTGCTCGGTTCGCGGAGGGTGCGCTTACGGTGCGGGTACGGTCCACGGATCCTCCGCGGCCATAGATAATTATGTACTTTTAACTCTAATTTTCTGAGGAACTACTGAACGGATTCACACCATATATGCAAAAGGCACGAGTCCGAACTGAGGACTACCTCTTTGCCAAATTTGGTGTCATTCCGTTCAGCGGTTCGGGCTGTAGCTGCGACAACAGATCCTATGGGAAATTGCATGGGGAAAATGCGTTTTGGGACTCCCCTTTTTTCTCGGCCCCCGCTTGACGAATCACCACGAAACTTTCAGGGTAGGAGCGGAGCCAAAAGATGGTCAACCATGCTTGATGATCCATCACAAGCGGGAATGGCTTTCCATATAAGAATACGTGGAAATGTACACAAGCCCACACCACTACTAACGTTTCTTTTTCATTTTGTGAATAAGCTGGTTCAGTTTCTGACTGTGATTAAATTTTGGAACCAATTTCCAAATATGTAGACTTCTTCCTATAATCATTCTCAGAAGAATTCCCTTTGTACCTGAGAGATACAACAGATTTTATAAACAAAATTGAAAACAGCACATTCTCAGAGACCAACCAGATACTAGTCACATTTGCTGTTGTGTCATTATACACACAAATACCGCACAAAGCTGGCCTGAAAGCCATTGAAATGTTCCTCAGAACAAGATTTAAGACAGAACAAGTTCCTACAGAATTCATTTTGACTCTGGCCAGGACTGCCTTGAACAAGAATTACTTTAAATTTGGAGAAAATTTCTATTTTCAAGTGAAAGGGACTGCTATGGGTTGTTGATTTGCGCCGGAATTAGCCATATTGTATATGGCTAAATTTAAAGAAAAATTCATCTTCAATAACAACCCTTTCCAACAACACATCACGAACTGGGTAAGATATATCGACAATATATTCTTCATATGGGCAGAAAATGAAACTTCTCTCGAACAGTTCCACTCTTGGATAAATCAAAGATCACCAGACATAAAATTATTTGCAAATAAGAACACATCAAAGATAACATTTCTGAATGTTCAGGTGTATGCATCAGAAGAAGAACTATTAACTACATTCCACACAAAACTAACAGACAGGAACAAAGCACTGCACGATTCTAGCCACCATCCATGAAGTCTAAGAGAGAAATTGCCTTTTGAGCAGTTTTTATAGATCAGAAAGAATTGTTCTTTGAAAGCGGATTATCAACTCCACACGACTAAGCTAGTTAACAAATTAAAAGATCACAGATATCCCAAAAAGCTGCTCAAACATTCTATGAAAAGAGAATTGTGGTTACCACGAGAGGAGTTACTAAAGGAAAAAGAGAAGTCAGTGGCAGAACGCCTGGTGTGCGTGTCACCTTTCTGCACTAAGTTCAACCAGTTGAAAAAGATAATAAACCAAGATTGGCACCTAAATTCAAACATAAGTCAGTCCTTTTTTAGACCATTGTTTGCTTTCAAAAAAGAGAAATGCATTCAGAGCCAAATTGTTCGGGTGGCACTCCTGACACATCCAAAGAAAAGCCTGATATGCCAGCTTCTAAATTTACCAACAATCCAAGGACACCATAATGTGGGACATGGACTTGTTGAAGTCAAGCTATTGAGGTAAGTGTGTTCACACATGGGAATGTTTCTTGGAAACATAACACATTTACCGACTGCAAATCTAAAAATGTGGTATTTGGTATCAATTGCCCTTGTAAGAAATTATACATTGGTAAAACCAACCAAGAACTTTGCCAAAGGTTAACACAACATAGGTCGGGCATCCGAAAGAAGTTCTTAACTGCCCCACTGGTTAAATGAAAAATACTCAGAAAATGATGTCAAATAGACAGTCATCTCATCAATGGATCAAGTCAATCGAGGCTGAAATCAGGAAAGACGCCTCAATTAAAGAGAAGCCTTCTTAATAGTGAAGTTCAATACGGCCCTGCAGGGTCTAAATGAAATGACAGAACTTCAAAACCTGTCACTCAATTGATTTATCTGTATTAGGAAATATACCTATGCTTATATATTGAAAAAAAGCTATGCCACCTCATAGCCATCCAATTTCCATGTGCTCTTACAATTCAGCACTAAGGCCGCTGTGAAACAAAGTGATACATGTGACATGCAGATCTGGACTTCAACTCCCATAAACCAGCATTCTGGGTTCTCATATCACCAGCATAAGCCAGGTAGTTTCAAAAGTATTTTTTGAATGTGCTTACAGTTTTGTATTAGGTCACTTAAAGGCCATCTTATTAGTACGTTTCAATAGGTTACAGTTATGTGCCAATTTTCATTGCAAACATTTGAAAACACAAGAAAAAAATTCTGGTGTTAACAACAACCCGGAAGCGCTACCCCTTTAAATATTAGAGCAAGATGGAGACCAAACAGAGCCTGTGAAGGTATTATGTAAGAAAGAGGACGAAAGTCTCGGTAAAGGTAGGTCTTTAGCAAGTTTGATGTATTTATTATAGTGGCAGTCATGGTATGCGGTAGACTGCACATCCCCAGCTACGTGGTAGAGAAAAGGGTGACTCACGGCTTACCAGGCAGGATCGTGCAAGTCCAGTGAGCACTGGTAACACGGCCTGGACATGGAACAAGGGTGTGAATTGAGTTTTCTTTCTAACCAAATACAATCAAACAACGGGATCCTGCCATTCAATCAGGAAAACTTTATTGACAGTAAAATCAAAACAAGAGTTTGGCATTGGATAAAGGGGTGAATAAATAATTGTTTCAAATTAAAGAAGTTTTGTAAAATAACGGACTCCTGTAGCTAAATGTAGAGGCACATTCAAACTTAAAAAACGTTATTGTTAAACAATTGGGACAAATTGGGCGACCAACAGCATCACAGATAGGAGGACTCCTTTGTCTGTTGTGAGAACCTTTGTTACCCAGATTAAGGCCATGAAGTAATGGGGAGGAAATTCAGTCAAGCAATGCTCACATTGGAATGATGGGTGGTTGTGTTCAAATACATCCTTAAGGACTCAATTTGGACAATTGGGTTATGTTTTTTCAACAGATACAACGTAGCAGGCTGACAAATTAAAACAAATTTGGCGTATCGACATTTGTTGCAAACCTGCAAAAAAATTAAGTCCTGTAGTTGTGCTTTAATGATTGCTAGGGTAGGTTAGAATAAAAAAGAACACTACTTCTGACTGGACCGTTTGTTGAATTCTCAGAATTTGGTATGAATTAGGCTGAATAGAGGAGAAAAGAGAGGCCATTTGGAGGAAGAGAGGAAAGAAGGAAGTGTGGATCAGGTTAAAGGACCTTGAGTGCTTGATGATAACATCATAAATTGCTAATAAGAGTACATTTTGTGTTTTTTCTGCTCTCCTTGAGTTCTGAGGAGAACCCTCACATTAGTTGAGAAGGGTTTGAAACGCATCAACTGCTATTGAGTACCAAACAAGTGATCTACCTTGTTATTCCACTGTGGCCCATTAAAATAGGAATTGTCAATTTGAAAAGTTTGTTTAGACGAGCCCAGTAGGACCACTGTTTGGTGACTGCCCTTACAGAATAGAAGTATATAATAGGGTATTGATTGCAGAAAAGGCGATTGACTGTTTCATTTCAAATTCTTCAAAGTTTACAGAACCAGGAGTTGAGATCTGTTTTGACTTTTGATGTTTTATACTGTGTTATATGTAATGTACAGAGTCTGGATGTATTGTTCTATGTGTTGTAACTCATATATGTTGTGACTCTGTATTATGTGAATTGTTGTAAATATTGATTTTTTCAAAAAACAATTATGAAAAAATGAAACATTTGGTGCAAAAAACTCAAAATCAAAGAAGAAACTAAAGTTAAACTTTTGTCTCTGGAAATCAAATGTAATGATCATCACAATTGAGAGGTGTGATCATCTAGTTTGAATGAGGATGTGGCAAGTTGTTGTTTTGGTGGGATTACTAGAGGCCTAACCTTTCTGATTAAGGGCCGGACCCTGCATTGTTTAGGGGACAATATGTCTACAAGCATTTGGGTGTCAGCTATGCGGTGCAAGGATTGCTCCTAACCTGACTTGGCTAGCATCAACAGCAACCTCTGAATGAAGTTTTGGATCAAAGTACGCAATTTCAGTATCTTTCTCTGGAGCTTGTTTGATTCTCTTGAGACTTTGCTTGCAATCATTTGGCCAATAAAATGAAACATTCATTTTTATCAAATCTCTCCGAGAATTTGCGGTAGGGAATTCTTGTATGCATCGAGAACAGTAGTTTTCCATGCCAAGGAATTAACGTAACATGGAAACATCTTGTTGGGGACTGGCAGTTGACAAAGATTGCACTTTTGGGGGATAGTGTGTCATACTCCCATTAGAAAATATATGAGCAAATAATTTTAGCTTTGTCTTATGGAACTCACATTTATCGGCATTCAACGTTAAACTGGTATCCGGAAGTAAACAACACACTTGCGTGACAGCTTTATCAGGCTCCTTCTGCATAGCTGCCAAGGTTTCAGATTGCTATGTGTGAAATTTTCTTAATTTCAGTGTAATTATGAGGGACATTTCAACGACTATGAGTGTCACATTCTCGTGAGCAAAATCAATCAATGAAGACAAGAGAAACATATAAATGTCAGAAATTACACCCATTTGAGCAACAAGGAACTCTAAGATGAGTTACATCATAAGCCACAAGCTGTATTACTGAGCGGTATACCCTGATCCTGCATGCCGCCCACTACCTGCCAAGCCATGCGGTGACACCATCACACCAGTCGCAGTTTGTCACACAGAGCCACACTACAGGCTCTGCTGACTCAGTGATGTTCGGCGCGCTGAGAAGTTACGTTGGCAAGCACCACAGTGGCTCTCACAGTCACCTGGCCCAAAATGAGTCAGTGCAGGCGACTACTAACACAGCTTACTGTCAGTGAGAAGACAGACTGCTATGTGATGTACAGTTCTCAGCTCTAACAGGGCAGAGTGGTAGCAGCTCATGAGAAGATCATGGCTGTGGCACAAGAATTGTTTTTTACTATCAGCGGTATTGCCAAGCAGGCCTGCGCACATGAAGAAAAATAAAGAGGCACAGTTAAATTCGGCCCAAAGCTGAAACCTGCCCTCCATGAAAACTTCTCAGAAAACAAGCTGCCCAGGCCTCTGCAATACGTTATGAGATAACTTGCAATTCTAACATAACGTGGTGTGAATCCCGAGCCCGATCGCTGCCCAGATGAACAGAGAGGCCCCTGCATACATTTGCTTTCAGAAGTATAATAGGCTCTGTCTCCTCTCCAACCGTCTGGTTCTCCTTTGTCTTCATGAAGAGCAGGTTGAACCATTTATCAGTGCTGCGCCCTCCCACATCAGTTATGTTTGGGTTTTATTTACATATGTGCTTAGTCCCTTTAAGACGGATTACATGGCTTAAACGGAAACAAATCTCCATTCCAAAAATGCCTGCATTCACTGAACTTCAGGAAGTGTACATTCCGTTAGGATCATCAGTATATTCAATGTCTACTCTGCTGTTTGATTTCAGCACCCCCTGCTCAATGCAGACCGTCTTGCACCCCCTTCTTCTGCATTCTGGAGGCAGAGGGCGATCGGTCCCTCTTACAGAGCCACCCCTTCCCTTCAACTGATTACACCGGCCTCGTTTTTACTAGACCTGCTCTATTGCTGCATGCAGTTATCCAAGCTGAATGATTATAGTAAAACGCATGTAGTCGGACCAGCAGCTCTGTGGCGCACCAATAATAACACATTTTGCAGCAGAGAGAGATATATCATGAGGCCCTACTTACTAACTCTGCGACATGATTCTTCGCACGCGCCCCACCTTGCCGTAACAACTCTCGCCGCAGCAAACACCGCCCTGGGCATGATGGTGTATCTCAGCAACTCCAATGGCTGCCATGTCCGTGCGGGGGGCAGCTGAACCGCCGGTCGGGTCCGTTGCAACCATTGCACAACTTTGTCATGATGCGGCAAGCGGCGCTGCCATTGCATGCAGCCTGACACAAGTTTCTTTGAACTGTAGCCGCCTGCCTGCTCGCCGCTCCCGCTGCAGCGTGATGACTCATGAATGTAAAGTCATTACTCACGCTGCATGTCTGTGAATTCTGATAGAGCGTAGCAGCTTATTAGCTGCAGACTCAGCGACGCCCCAAACCCTACTGCAAGCAGCGCGCATGGCACTCTTGTCACTCCAGGCAAGACCAGCTTCAGTTTCTCAATTTTGGTACATGATTTACTTTGTGCTGAGCAGGCGCTATAATTATGTGTGACTTCGCATTTCAGTGAGGTGGATGTGGACCACCACACTGAAATATGCTAGGCTAACGCCTGATGCATGGTACATGGCAGGGCTGCTTCTAACTCCAAAAATCAATATTTTATCATTATAATTGAAAGCATGCATGACAGCTGTATGATAGGTCGAATGACATCTTAAAAAATCTCTGCTGCTTATGACACACAAAAACGTAGTCTTTTATAACGAAACGGACCAACATGTGTAGAAAGGGTTTTAATGTACCATCAATTCTCCTCGAGTTCCAGCTGATGAGTATATCGCCTTCACTGTCCTTTTTGGCTCCTACAACTATGGGAGAAACCCATGGTTTTGGGCCAGTGGAATGCTCAATGATATAATGTTTGAGTAATGATTCAAGTTCCTTTTCAATAGGTTCCTGTAAATGAAATTCAAATTGTCTGTGTCTTTGAGAAATAGGAAGGGTGCCCTCGTTAATGTATAATTGTACTTTCATAGTCTTGAGTCTTCCTAACCCAAGACACAGCAAAAGGAACTGACTTACTATTTATGATGAGCATTCAAGTTATAATTCACGGACATCAGTCCCATATCAGAAGCTATACTGAAGCTGAGTAAACAGGCACATGACGCCATACCTTGTATTACATGAACGAGTGCTTCTCCATTTGTTTTCTTGTATTTCATTGTTGCTATAAATGAACCTTGGCTTTTTAATGGTGTTGATTCAGCCCATGTATATACTTTGTTTTTCGATGGCATAAGTCGTGACAATGGAGATAATTCATTGTATTTCTCCTCAGAGATAATGTTTATCAACCACCACTGTCAATGATAAAAAGGTATCGAGGAATGGTTGGACCTGGCCCTTTTTGCAGAGTCATTCCAGAACTTTTCACCTTCCTCCTGTATTTTTTCTGACCTGTTGTTGGTGGTTTTATGACTCTGGGCATTTTATTTCTGCTGATAAGTGGAATGTGGATGTGCTCACTATGGCAAACTTGGTAGGATTGGTCTACACCTGTTTGGCATAGTTAGTTTACCTATCAGTCCCTTGTACAGTGGTATCCCACATACCCAAGGCCAGTAAATTAAATGCTGCTGGTGGGCTTGTAGCGCTGCTTGGGCCACCCACGGAAGTAGCCTTTCAAATCTGTCTCAGGCCTCTGTCAATGCAGGGACGGGGAGCACAGTTTACTGCCGCTGTGAAGTGGCCCACAAAGTGGTTGGCACATCTGTAACTCTCCTTTTACTACATATCAGTCACCCCTAAGGTAGACCCTGGCAAGCCCTATGGGCAGGGTGCGGTGTAGGTAAAAGGTAGGACATGTGCCTTAACTGTGTGGCATGCCCTGGTAGTGACAACCAGGATATTTGGTTTATCACTGCTGTGAGGCTGCCCTCTCATAGGGATGCATCGGAGACTCCCTGATATGTGCTTGAGTGGTAATTCCTGACATGAGAGGGGTAGCATGATCAAGTTTGGTATGTTTGGAATAGTGGTGATAAATGCTGCTTATTGTTGTTAGCAGATTCAATATTAATATTTTAAAAATGCCACTTTTCAAAGTAGGCATTTTGTGTATGCTATGTGTCTTTTTGCCTGTTCTGACTGACAGAGGGAGAGGGGATGTGTATTCACTTCAGCCAGTCCCTGGAGGGGGTTTCAGGTGTGTCCTGCCCCGCCTGGGTGACTCAGCCCTAGGCTGAATCGGCTGGGTCTGCATTTGGAGTGGTGGGAGTAGTAGCACTTGCACCTGAATAGGCTGTGCCTGCATTCCACAATGATGACTCCGCCCCCTTGTGGTGTGTCTGGAGTCAGGGCTTACACTTTGAATGTAGGTTGTTGTGCACTGTAACTATATTTTTTAACGCGCCCCCAGAACTGGTTTGGACTGGCCTCAGAGCTCTGGGCCAGAGGAGAACATAGACCTTTTTTCACAATAAATATTGCGGCTGTGATCCCACGTCTGTTGAACTGCTTGAACTGGAAGACAAGACACTGCGTGGGACTTGGGACCAGAGGATTGCTGTGTTTCCAGAGAACCACCATAGCACTCCTTGCCTTGTTGTGCTGGCCTGCAGAAGAGGCTGCCTCTGTGTCTGCCAGGGTCCTGTGTGCTGGCCTGAGCCTGCTTCTTGCTGCCTGTAGGACCCAGGGATCTTCCTGGAGCTGTGGTGCCCTAGCGCATTGTGAGCATTTTTGGGTAGCCTCATGTACGCAGAGAGCTTGTTGGATGGACAGAGCCCACCACACCCGGAATGGACCAGAGAGTCACGGGCTCTAGATTCCAGGACAGCGGGGGTTGCATTGTAGACCCTGCAACCCTGTTCGGCTCCCCCTCGAAGCAGTGTGGTGTAGCAAGCTGCTGGAAGAGCCAGCAAAAGAAGCGAGCCGCCAGAGAGGAAGGACCAATCCCTGCGCGGCTATCAATGCTACCAACCCCGCCCTCCCCGAGAAAGCCGGAGCGGTGGTCAAAAGGAAGGCAGCGGTTGCAAAAGGGACTGCCTCATCGCAGCCGCCTGTTAACCCACTGTGAGTAGGGGTCCTGAGCCTGTCTGGCTTATTAGCAGCTGCACTGGACGTTTGTGGTGGCTGTCTACCACTTGTGTGTAAGTGGGGTGGCCGAGGGAGGTGGCCCGTCAAAGTGGACAGCGTGTGTGTGTCCTCATGCCTCCACACTACCGCAGAACCTTCTTGGTATTGGGACGGAGCGAGTCCTCAACGGAGGCTCCCAGGTTCCACAGCAGAAAAGATCTCCACAGAATTGCTGCATTCTTTGGGGTAGGTGGGTGAGTACAAAGATCAAAAATGGGGGAATGGACCACTTGTACCTGCGTTATCAGGGTCATGGATGGTTGGTACCTTTCATAAAAAACCCTCATACAAGTACATAGGTGGGAAGGCTGTATATCTTGGTTCTCCACCTATTCGTAATGTGACAGCATCATCATATGGTTGTTTTCGGTATGCTGACCTCCACCAGGAGGTAAAACCACTGGCATTACAGTAGTATACAGAGACCAAAAATTGGAGGAAGTGAGGTGCTCAATGTGAAGTGAGGTTAAAATTATTTCTACATCCTCATTTGGGTGAAATCATTTATTGTATGGGTGTGTGGAAGAAGTTCAAAACAATGGGTGTGCGTGTATAGATCGTGTTACTTAATCTAGCTCACTAGTGTAGTCCATACGCGAGGTCGACATGTTTCAGCCCCATTATGCCCAGCTGGGTCTAGGGGGCTTTCTTCCGGACCAGTGAAAGTGGGCTGTCGCTATTTGTGTGGCAGTGTGGAGTGGGTTATCTTGTATCCACTCTATTTAGCAGGTTAATAGTACCTGTAGTTTTGTAAATGGGAAACAAAATAAAGAGAGAAAACAGATTATATGTGAATTCCAAGGAGTGTACTTTCCGTTTTCATCTACATGATGCTGCAAGTTAACCATTATGATGGGTCAAAATTTTTGACCTCACACTTTTGTGCATTCAACAAAGATATGTTCATTACTACGTAAACAGAGGCATTTTCTAAGATAGTGGCGCCAAGGATCGAAAAAGCGCCTCTGGTCTCGCGTTTATAATGTTGGATATGGAATCATAATCAATCTGTGGTGATGTATTAAGGATTTTCATTATTTAGACACTCATCGATTATCGTTTGTAATCGTTGTGGTGTATAGTGCCTATTTTGAAGTACAGTGAACAATAGTAAACTCATTATAATGCCGAATGAACACATTAATATATGCGAGCGTGGTTGTGCGGTGCTTGCTAAAAAAGTCAGGGTGTCAGCACGCTATTGTCTCTACATGTTCGCGCTATTGTGATTGCGGGGGGGTATAGTGGGGTGATCATTGATCAGGCTTTTAGCAAAGTGGGCCGCCGCCATTAACGGCGGTGTGGCTGCTTTTCAAAGCCGGCGCATGTGAATTAAGGCGCTCTTTTGTATTGCTTTGAATGACGCTCAATTACCTGAGGATCCCTATTGTGGGCCTCCACGGGGGACCGGCGACTTTCTCACAGCCTTCTGCGGTTAGAAAAGATTGTTAGTTTAATACCTTACTTCAATCCGGTGGTGATGATCTCTCATCGTGTCTCTCACCTGCAGCTGCAGGAGTGTTTGCTTGTGCTTGGTCTGGAATTGGTGCCCTCGGTGATGTGGGCCCATTCCGAGCAGTCATTTATTTCATCATAGGGATAGACATAATGGAGAGACTTATTTGGAAGTGTAAAATATATGAGAAATAAATGTATAGTGATAATGTATATTAATAAAAGGTGATTATTCATGAGCCGTGTTTATGGTGATTAGGTGACATGGAATAGTTGTGTTAAATTCGATGAGGCCTTTATTTCAGGTTTTGCCTCTAAGGGGTTATTTGTGTGAATATTAAAAGGGATGTAATTCAAATGGTGACAGTGCTACTAGAGGGCCCACTTAATAGCCATCAGTGTTTTCTAATTGTTCGGATTCATATAGCAGTTCTTATTCTATTGGGAATGAATCACTGTATGGATTCTTGGTTGGCAGAATGTTACATCGTAGGGGGAGAGATCAAGTTAACTGATGCCAAGGGATATCATCGTTCAGTCCTTGGACGTTAGTCTTTAGGCGATGGACCCAGCGTTGTTCCTTCTGGAATAATATTCATTCAGCATTGTGGTTCTTGGTGGTTAGCATTTCGATGACTGTCTAGTTCACTTCATCAGTTGTGTGATTAGAGTCAATGTTGTGCTTACTAATTTTTTTTGTCGCCTTCTTGTACTTAATATTGCTCTTACGTTCTCCAATCCGCAGTTTAACCTTACGGCAGGTCATCCCGATGTGTTTCAAACCCCATGGGCACGTGATCGTGTAGACCACATGCGTTGAGTTACAATTAGTATGTTGTCGTTGTGTCCATATCAGGTTCTTGGAGAGGGGCAAGGTTTTTGTTGCAGTGGTCAATCTACAAACTGCGCAGGAACCGCATGGGTAATGTCCAGTAATGGGATTCATATACCAGGATACAGTCATACTTTCTGTTTTGGTTCTGGGTGCAGGTCGTGTGCACCAAGAAGTCCTTCAGGTTTCCAGTTCTTTTATTCGCAAATCTTGGTTTTGGCCATTTTAGTCAGTCAGAGATGATAATTTTCCAGTTTTTATTTATGATCTTCTTCAATGCGTTGGTCGCCATGTTGTAAGTTGTTACACATGTGACTATATAATCAGCGGGTTCTTTCAGTATTGTGTTCAAAAGGCAATCCCCTGGTTGATGTCTGGCTCTTTGTTGGCATCTACGTATAGTTTTTATTGGGTAATCTCTTCGCACCAATTTCTGAGTTAGATCTTCTGCTTATAGTTTATAGTGACTCAGTTTACTACAGTTGCGTCTGAGGCGTAAGAACTGACTATAAGGTAAATTGTCTCTCAAAGGTCTCGGGTGAAAACGTTTTGTAGGATAGTAGGCTGTTCTTCTCAGTGGGCTTGTAGTATGTCTTGGTCTGAATGGTGTTATTCTCAATATAGATGGTGATGTTCAGGAAGTCCAGTCTGCTTCTGTCGGATGTAAAGGTAAATTTCAGACATTGGTCTTTGGTATTGATCCAGTTGATGAAGCTTTGTAAATTGTTGCCAGTGTTGTTCCAGATAACGATAATATCATCTATATATCGCTTCCAGAACAATATATATGCACATATAGCGTCCCATTTTATTCGAAAAGAATTTCGGTTAGGGCTAGTCTGCAGCATTCCAGGACAAAATGCCTTGGTGTGTTATATTCCCAAAGTTCAGAGAATAAGATGTTCTTTAGAGTTTCCAGGGTCTTTTGTTGTGGAAGACTCGCGTAGAGACTCTCTACATCCAAGCCTAAAATATACATCTCATCTCTGTTGAAAGGCAGTCCTATAAGTTGGTTCAGGAGTTCCAGAGAGTCTTTCAGGTACGTTGGTGTTTTTTGAACCAATGGTCTTAGGAACAGGCCAGCACATTGAGACAGTGGTTCGCGTACTGAACCTATCCCGGAAACAATAGGTTGGCCAGGAGTTGGAAATCTGCTTTTGTGTGTTTTCGGCAACGAGTAGAAATATGGTACCTTGGGGCTCCTTGTGATAAGGAATTGTGCCTTATTTTTTGTGATCCAGGAGTTTACTTCAGCTTCTTCCACCATCAGTTCTGTGGTACGCTGTAACCTAGTCGTGGGGTCTGTAATGATCGTTTTGTAGAATTTATCGTCGGAGCGGAGATCTAGGCATTGTTTGTTGTATCCTTCCTTGTCCAGCAGGATGATGCCTCCACCCTTGTCCGCGGGTTTGATTACTATGTTCTCATTCTTTCTGAGTTGGTCCAGTGCTTGTTCAAGTTTTGTAATGTTGAAGAAGGGTTTCTTTATGATCTTGTGGACTTCCTCCGCTTAGTATAACAGGTCTTTATTCGTCTGCATGTAACAGCGAACTCCACATTTGAAATGTACATTCACTTCACTATTCTCTAACACTTATGTCACAGTTCTAGAAACCCAGCAGGAGCCAAAAGGGTTCTGTCATTGCTAACTCACACAACACTACAGTTTGTATTGGTTATTACGGTTACTTTAGTCACTGTCCGGTACAAATTGCACTGTGTTATATTGCCTCATTTTCCACTTGCTCTGTCTCCCAAGAGGAGGATTTCTCTTCCACTGCAAGCCTGTCTCATGTCAGATGCATCCTGCTCTCTTGGCTAGGAGAGTGTTTTTCTGCAGTCAACTTTCTATGACAATGGCTGCAGTTGCTTAAACACATTCATAGTCTTGTGCAGCTTCCTGACTCAAGGCAGATGGGCAATTGGGAGGATGCTGCCTGCTCAAGCCTAGCTATCATAGGAGCCACCCTGATACCTGAGTGACCCAGTCTTTGTTTAACTATTGTCCTTGAGACCTGGAGCATTACTCTGCTGAATTCTGAGGCATAGACTTACTTCCAGATATACCCAATTCAGCTGAGACTGTTAAGGCTTATATACGTTTACGGTAGCAGGCTGCCCTGAGGAGCTGGGAAGTAGTGCCTCCTTATCTTTTGCAACTTCACACAATTCTTGGTATTAAGGCTGTTCCACACTGTTTGTACTTCGTATACTCCTTCCCCATATCCCTGTTTTAAATGAGTGCATCATTTTGATTGGCCTGTGGCCACTTGCCTTTAACTAAGGGTCAACCAGGCTCCCAATCAACCGATCAGTATGAGTGTTATGATGAGGAGGAAAACTACATGAGGGAGGAACTAGCCAAAGCGCTAGATAACTCAGTATGGCAATACGTTAATATGATACTTGCTTCTGCTGTATGAGACTTTACCAGGTAAACGCACAAAACTGCAGAGCATGTTCCTACCACCACCCCCCAAATGCAGCAGCCACAACAGTAATCAGGCAAGAATCCCCATTCCGTTGCCTTCATCAAACTGTTTAAATCCTTGAAATCCTTCATGGTAAGCTGTGGATAGAGATCTTTTTCAGATTTTGAATCATTGTCTTCTACTTCGGTGGTCCTCGATAATGTCCCCTATGACTTTTCAGATGTGTTAAACCACTCTGGGACCCCCAGACTGCTGCTCAGTCTAAATAAAAGTAATGGAAGTTTGAGTCCTCTTGCCCCAGTCCCATTAGAGCCCGGTCAGCGATCTGCTGTCTGTTGATCAAATAGTCCATCCTTTGAATGACTCTCTAGGTCTGAGGTAGAGTAGTACATGCAGAACCACTCTGGCAAGGGCTTCACTAACGATCTGCAAACCAGAATAAACATGGGGTGTCCGCAAACAGCTCTTGAGTGCAATGTGGGGTAAGATCCCTGAGGTCAATGCAAATAAGAACACCTTCTTAAAGTAGTTTTAGAGAGATCCTAAGAGGAGAATAGATATGGCATGGAGGTCTTGTAAACACAGTTTATTGGATATATCAGGTCCTTTGGTGAAGATCCTTGAAACAGTAGTTGAGGCCGAAGACTCAGGCATTCTAATTGAATCTAACACCCTTGTAGAATGGGCCCAGTGGACTATATGCCAGTTGTAAAATGGACACAGTTCTATCTCCAGAGAATGGAGAAAATCCATCTTAATGCGGATAGGCTGAAGTTAACTGAATTAGCCTCCCCTGAGGTATGTCCCATAGCCAATTATCTGTTGTTCAGTGACCCTTTTGTTAAGAATCTGGGGAATTCTGTCAGCACTTTCACTGTCTTGGACACAGACCTATTTTAAATGATAAAGGTGTTCCAGAATGGGTCGTGCGTTATTGGGGGTGACCGCCTTGCCAGTCCTTCTTTCGGGGCCCCCAACTAGTCTTCGGCAATTGTCATTGAGGGGGCTGGTAAGATGTGGGTAAGGCAAGCTTCTATCCCATAATAGAGAGGCAGACCAAACAGAAAATGTTAAAGAGTTGTCTCCTATTATGGATGTGAAGCTTCTATTATCGGTGAGGTTAATCTCTCCATTGGAGGTTACTTTGGGTGGTCAAATGTAATTGTTACTTCACAAGTGGTCCCAGATTACGCAAAAGTGTTGGGTTCTTCAGAGAGTGCAGGAGTTCCAACTAGAGTTTTATGGGTTTTCCATCCAGCTCTCCTCAAACAACTTTTTTTCCCTTCTACAAAGGACTTTCATAGATGAGGAGATTCAGGACTTACTGTGCAAAACATTTATCCTACTAACTTTTCTCTCACCCAAGGGGTTTATGCAGCACAATATTCTTGGTTCCCAAGTCGGGAAGTGGCCACAAGCTGGAGCTAAATCTGAAGTGATTCAACAAATGGGTGCTTTATAGTCATTTCAAGATGGAGGGTATCCATCTATCCACCGTTCCTATATTTGCTCCCCACTGTCATTTCCTTCAATTCCAGTGGCACAGCTAGTGATATGAGTTTTCAATTCTGCCTTTCGGTTCTGTCTTCTGCTCCTGGGTGTTTCATCAAGCTGATGAAACTGGATGTAGGAACCCTAGCATCTTGGCGTGTGCCCCTCATAATCTATCTGGACAATCACATTTTTATAGTGCAGGGCAGCCCCCTTTTCCAGCAACATTTATGTTGGACTGCCAAACTCCATCAGCAGTTGTATTTTCTCAAAGAGAAGACTTACATGTTCCCTCTGTCTCAGTCTGTAAAATTCCTGGGATTCTAGATCATTCAGTGATGGTGCAGTTACTTTTGCTGACCCAGAAGATTTGAGATGTAAAGTGAGAATTGAGGAAGATCCTGCTAAAGGACCGTGTGTCCTTGAGAGAGGTAGCCAGAGTAGTTGGCCTCTTGGTCTTGTCCATCTAGGCCAGTTTCCCAGGTCCTCTCCATTGCATGGCATTGTAGCAATTCATGATCAGGCACCTGCAGAAGGGACTCACATACTCAGACAAGGTTCTCTTGTCTCAGGAGCCCAAAGTCAAGATGTCATTGTGGGTGCAATATTTGGAAGTGTAAAATAGCAGGACAATATTTGGTTCTCAGCCAGAAATGATAATCAAATCAGATACCAGCAGAAGTGACTGGGAGCACAGTAGGGCTTGGTGTCCACTGAAGAAAGTTTGTCAGAGTAACAGTTTGGCCTTCATATCAGCTGTGTGGAGTGGTTTGCAGGCTCATTCACCGTCGGAAACTTGTCTACCCAGAAGTTATCTGTAGTATTCTTTTTCGGTGGATGGACAATCTTTCAATGATATGTTTCATTAACAAATTGAGGGGGCACAATGTCCAAGTTGTTGGCGGAGAACGCTAAAAGTTTTTGTCATTATTGCTTTCAGCACAAGATCTCAGTGTTAGTGGAATGTCTTTCCTGATGCTCTAAGGTGGTATTCGACTGGAATTCCAGGTCTCTGAGGGATATCAGAGATTGGAGGCTATATCCTTGGCTTTATCAATATATCCAGAACCTTTGGGGTCCTTGCCGCATAGACACCTTTGCCTCTCATCTCAACAGGAAGGTGTCTTGCTTCCACAGCTGAGGGCTGGAACCTCTGGCAGGAGCTATGGATGGATTATTTGAGGACTGGAGGAAGGACCTCCTATGTACCTTCCTGATTTTTACTAGATTCCCAGAGAAGCTGCTCGGGAGAGAAAGCAGGAAGTGAGGCTGGTTCTCGTGACTCGAGTCTAGAGAGTGCAGTCTCGGTTTCTGAGTCTGATGGAATTGTCTTGTGCCCCTCTGATTTGTCTCCTTCCTTTCTTGATATAATCTTTGACCTGGTTAGGGGGGCTTCACCCTCTAAGGAGGGTGGAGGGGTCTCTACATCTTATCATGTGGCTCAACCCTGCCTTTAAATAAGGCACTCTTTTGAGCTATACTTAGTGTGAAAAGGGAGGGCGATGGGTGTTGCTGTGGGCATTCCAGTGCAACACCCACTGATTTGACGCTACCCCATATTTACAAGGGTGGCGTAAATAGGAGACATCGCCAAAATTAAGACCAGGGAAAATCTGGTCTTACCCAGGCGAAACAAGAAGACATTTTTATTTCTCCTTGTTTTTGCTGTTTCCATGTGTGCTGCGTTGTGCAGCACACATGAAAACAGCAAAACGCCAATGATTGTTTATGTGAAGGAAGGTGTCCCTTCCTGCACATAAACAATCATTTTTAAAAAATCAATGTTTTGCAACTTCAGTTCAGTTCAAATAGCTTTATTCAACAACATGTATCATAAATGCATTATTTGACATTCATACAATGAAACAATATATGATCAGGGATAAAAAAGATATTTAGATACAAAAGTTATTAGCAGCATGTTAAAATACAAAGCATAAAACAAGTTTCAATAAAAACATTAGTCTAAAAGAATATGTACATGTCGCTTTCTATGAGTCCCTTCCACCCCAGGTACTCAATAGTTATGATAGAAATACAAAGAAAGGAAAGATAAAAGGGGCATAGTTCATCACAGTAATCAGTACATAAAGTGCTAGTGCTATATCCATCATAAACAGTATTAAAAAATTATAGAGAAATCCAATGTAATCTGTGGTTTTATCACACATTATGTAACACAGCTTTTTTAAATGCCGCTAGAGTCACAATTGCCTAAATTGAGGTCACACCATGTAGGGCTTTGATTCTAACTAACCAAGCTTGACCTAAAAACGTGGCCACTCCACATGAGAATAAAACACCTGGGTCAGATTTTAAAATGCGCAGAGCAAACACATGATCATGGGTGCCCAGGTCACTGCATATTGGTATTAACCATTTGATCCTTGCTTTCTTGCAAGCAGGGCAAGCAAACAAGACATGAGCAACACCCTCAACCGGAGCTCCACAGCAGAGGCAACTCTCTGTTTTGTTCTCAGCTCCGTGCCACTTTGCCATTAGGGTATTAATAGGGAGCGTGCTGAAACTTAACTGAATATACAAAGTCCTATCTCATGGGACCTGGATCACATCTAGGTAGGGCTCTGTGCTTCTAGTTTGCTTAAACATAAGGAACTCCTCTGTCAATCTCCCCATAATTGGCTTGCTGAGCTCTTGGCTATCAATCCAATCCCAATAATAATGCTTCAGTTCCACCTTACTAGGGGGAATTTGGGTATCCCATGATTCTTTAAGGCCAAGTTGCATCATAGTTTTCTTCACATATGATATCCACTTGACCCTATGGTCCACATCCAAATTAATTACCTCCGTGAGAGCTGAGGCGTAGTGGATAAGCTCTTCAGTACGCCTTAGGTGAGCCCAAAAAAGCAGTGGGCGTAGCCTAGCAATTGCTCTAAACGGTCGCCTACCCATGTCATACATTAAAGGTGTTAAAGGGGTGTTACGAAGGAGCATTACCAAATCCCTCAAAAATGTGTGCTCAGACCTACTTAACTCGCCCACGTTTTTGAACCCCCATAGCTCGGCTCCGTACAGAGCCGAGCTAACTGCCTTTGCTTCATAAACTACGAGCGCCGGGGTAACTGGCCTACTATACGAGGAGCAATGTTCTTTGCTTAGTGCCCCGGTCACGTGTTTATGGTTCAAAAGCATTTTAGCTAAATGGGGCCTCCAGTGCATTTTATCAGAGAGTCGTATGCCAAGATATTCAAAGTTCCCGACTCTCTCCAGGGGGGTACCATTCAGTGTAAAATTATTCCTAAAAGATTTGTGGGGGTTAAAAGCCATGAGCTTTGTTTTTGTGGTATTAATAACTAACCCCTGTGCATCACAGAAAGATTGATATCTGTTCATTAATTTTTGTAGCCCAACTGGAGTCTTTGACATCAACAGGATGTCGTCAGCGAACAGAAGCGTTGGCACTTTTTCGCCCGCCAGGATTGGGGCATCAGCTGGTTCTTCTTGTAGAAACTTCACCACCCCGTTCACATACAGAGAGAACAGGGTGGGAGCCATAACACAGCCCTGGTGGACTCCCTTGCCAACAGTAATCTGCCTGCACAAACAATCTTCCCCTGCAACACAGGTACCCTTACACTATGGTGCAAGGGTGTCTACGTTAGCCCTAAGTGCTAAATTTAGCACCAGCGCAGGTGGAAACGCAGGACTGCACCATATTCTTGTAAATATGGTGCAGCCCTGCATTTCTAAAGTGACGGAGCGTGTTGTTAGCTTTCTTGGCTTAACGACACGCTTCGCCACTTTACCAGTAAATATCCCCTTTATTTTTAACTTGAAGTTTTGAAATAGGTGTATGCAATCCAAAATGTTTTTTTTGTTGCAATTCCAGTGGGAAATACTTTGTCAAATCTTGACAGAATTAGATCCCATGGCTAGCTCCAGTTATGCAGAAAGTGATTTAAAATCTGAGAGATGTGTTTCAAATTAAAGCCTCCTAGTGTACTCAGTGGTAAAGTCCGACCTTGTCAGCTGAAGACAGTTGAATTATGATTCAGTTTCTATGAAAAATGATATGTCTGCAATATTAGATAAATTTCCTGTAAACTACAGCACTGTATCTTACTAAACCTTGTAAGTGTCAACTTTATCCGTCTTCATGCAATATGTTGTTGTTGCTTATAATTCCCATTTCATTTCCAACTTTTGTTGAAGCTTTGTTTATTTCCCTGTAAGATTCTAGTTTTGCACTCACACCAAACTCCTGTGCATGAAGGTAAAACTGTTGCTGAACAAAAACTATAATTATTACGAACGAGCTCCTTTCTTGTAAAATTAATAAAGTTGCTGTTGTGTGTTTTTTTGCTTCATACGATGTACAAAACCAATGAAGTACCGGAATTCTGCCGTGCTGGAGATTTGACATTAACAGGAAGAAACATTAATTGGAGGTGATGTTTGCTAATTCACATAGTGGCGCTCATTTAATTGACCTTAGAGGGTTTAAAGACACAGCTATGCACCTTTCACCATGGAGTTAAAAACAGGTTTCTGCAGAGGATGCTTTTGTACACCGACCAGACCCGACCATCAACCCATCCTGCTAGCTTACTTCAGAGTGAGATAGGAAGGCGATCAAAGCTGTGAGTTAACTACACCAGCAACAGCAATTAAAGTGAAAGGAAAGAAAACATGGCCAAATCAGTTTGCCTTTTCGACAACATAAAATTGAAATATAAGGAATAATAAACGAAAATAATGCACAGTTGCACAACATTTTCTCCTACTTTACAAGTGCTGGGTTATCGGTAAAAAGTTATGTTTCTTGTTTAGAAGGCCTGTAGTGATGTATGCAAAGCAATACAATTAATATCAAGCTTTCGAAAGGTACTCTTCATGTGATTCTAATTATCAAATTAAGTTCATGACATCTTACCGATTATTCCAACGTCTGCCATTTTTTACTGTCATAGTAATCTTTTTAAGGTTTGAAATGGTACATTTTTACATACACCATAACATGAATTATCTAGGTCAGGCCATACAAATAAAGACTTACATTTGTAAAGTGTATTAATCAAACCTTAGAAAGTAAAACGCTGATTTAATTATCGGATTTATAGATTTACTGGTGCAGAAATCAGTGAATGGTCAGTGAGTGTTACCCTAATGATCCAAAGCCCCTCAGGGCTGATTCCTCCAATTTCTCCTCTCTGTGAATAGTTGAGAGTACACAGGCTTACAATAGAGAAAATTAGTAGTTATAGAACAGTTAAATGTCACAAACACAAGACAATAAAACCCAATTCCAGTTAACAAAAATGAATTAAAGGGAAACTAGAGATATGATTTATAAAGTTTAAAGTAAAAGTAGCACAAATAGTACAATGTACAATAGTAATCAGTGGCAGTAGTAGACCGTGATAGACCATGACCAGGGTGTGATTTGAGGCTCACAGCGATGGGGAATGGTCGGATATACCAATTAGTTTTGGCCCTGTTGGTGGTTTTACCTGAGACTTTTTTTTTCTTGAAGTCAACATCCTTCAGCTGGGTTGGGCAGCAGGCTCTATCCAGGGAAGACCTCACAAAGTTGGATAGGTGTTGGGCGAGGTACCACTGAAGATGTTGGTTTTGGCAAGAAATGCACTGTTCACCCACATTTCTTTGCTGAATGATACTGGTGTTAACTGACTCTGATTGTACCCTGGGCTCTGCTGACCAGGGCCTGTGCTATGTGTAAAAAGGTACTTGTATTAAAGTTCACTTACAATTGGCAATGCCAGACTCTATAAGTCCATAGTAGATAATTGGACTAGGGTAGGGGGTGCAATCTACCTATAGGTCCCTAGTAAAGGAAAGGAGAAATATAATTTGAGGACTTACAAAATTGGTATAGATATATCCAACAACTTCCCACTGTTGAATTTATCATAGCTAGTACAGAAGATAGGTTATAGAGCTTTCTCTTCTTTAAGCCAAAATCCAGCCTTTTAGTGGTCTCTGCTGACTGGTCAGCCTCAACAAGCTTAAGCCAGGCTGCTTAGATTTGCTGATAAGTGGGCAAAAGATATTTGATGGAGAGAACTCTGTAGCTTGGGAGGAGGGGTCCTGCAGAGGGGGCTGGGTAAATCAGACAGATGGCAGGCTTCGGACAGGAATTTGCAAAGGCCATGAGGAAGAGAGCTAATAGAAATGAGACACACTGTTGGTTGATTTAGCTAGCTCTTACTCCTGTGGAGAGAAATCATCGATATTGGAGGAAGTTGTCATGCTTTTGAGTGGCACCCAGCATCTTATTGGACAGAGATGTCCCCTGCTTGTCACCACAGAAAACTGTATAAATGGCTGAGAGCTGCAAAGTCTCTCAGATCTGCTGCCTGAAACTACAAGGAGAAGATGGACTGCCCTGCTGGAATCTGAATTTGTACCCAAAGGCTTGCACTCTGAATGATGGCAACTGCTGCACAATCTGGTACTACATCCCTGGGGACTGGTCCTTGCTTCAGGAAGGGTAAGGAGTGGACTCCCTGTAGGCTACAGGTTAATAGAGCCCACCTGCATCATCTCCATCAGATCTTGGTGGCAGTAGTGAATATTCAAACTGTTCACCTGAGTCCCCATCCTGGAATGCATGCAGTGGACGTTTAAGGATTTGGCCAGGTGCATTGTGGGAATTGTGTTTGAGATATCTTTGAGACCATCTAGGAGATTACAGACATTTGGATTGGTGATTTGGACACTATGAAGCTACTGGGAGACCTTCAGGAAGCACCTCCTGAAGTTTGGAGAACTTTTGGAAAAAAGCTCCATAAGGTGACAGACCTGATCGCAAGAGTCAAGGAGACTACCCTCAACCCCGATCCTGCCAGGATTTCAGGTTCATCATGCTGAAAGCTCTAGAGCTCTGGACTTCTAGGATTTGACCGGGGCTTCATGGAAAGTCAAGCCGGCGAACCCTCTCCTAATCCGTCCTGTTGTGGAGGGTCAAGTGCCATCAGAAGAAAAAGCTCCAGAAACGTTTCTAATTGTGAAGGTAAAATTAAGACTTGGGCCTACCACTTAGTGTATCCGACCAGGGCTCATCGCGGTCAGCCTCAAACTTTCACTTTGTCCTGGTCAATGCAACCAGATGTCCTAGACTAGTGCTATACGTTTTGAAGCACTATATAGTTGTTAATCTTCAAAAATTCATATCTCTGGTTCCCTACATTTGATGTTTATTGATTTGGTATCTATGTGTTTTATAAAAATGTTTCCAATTTTTTAAATTGCAGTGGGATTTTTTTATATGTGTTGTGTCTTACATATTAGATTTATTGCCCTTTTTAAATGCTTTACACTCCTGTCTCCTAAGTTAGGCCTGACTGCTTGTTGTCAGCTACCAAGTGTTAAGCAAGGGGCTTATTTACTGAGACCTTTACTAGAAGCTATACCATGTTAGTGGCATTCTTACTAGTGGTAGGTGCATACTTACCCCTACCAATAATCCACTTTCCAACAATGGTGATGACAGGGCCTACTCCTGGTCTGTTGCTAATGTACTCCTCTCATGGTCCAACAGAATATGGGCCATTGGAGGTTATCCTTTCGACCACTAGCCCCATTTACAGTGGGTAGTCAGAATTATTTTTTATACTGTCTACCACCTCCAGGAAAAATCTGGCAGTGAGAAACAGTAAAAAAAAAGAGCCATGCAAGCCGTGAGGAAATTCCCATGGCGTAGGGGCCATTACTTTTGCACTTTACAATAGCAAACTGTTTTTGAAAAATTTAAATGTAAAAGTTTGACAGCCAACACTCATGTTTGACAGAGCCGCCCATCAAACTTTTACAAAATTGATAGGAACAACCATGACAGAGATTCCTGTCAATGCTAAGAGAAGTCTGCCAGACTGGTGGGCATCTCTAACTTTGAGGGACAGCATGTCCATCAGAGCAACCGATGAATGAATGAATAAATGAAGACATTTATAAAATGCACAGCTACTCAACAAGAGTGTCCCGGCGCTAGACAGGCCTCCCCATCAACCCAACTGATGCCCCTCACAGCAGAGAATCCTGTTTACAATTGCTTCTTGAGGATGGCAGATCTATGACAGCATAACACAGTTTTAAGCAGTTTACTAAAAGTGGCTAGCTCAGTCACTTTTCTCAGAGACATAGGAAGCAAGTTCCATGCCTGTGCTCCCAGTAACCTGAATGAACCGCTGCATGTAGAGTGTTGGGAGGAGGAAGCACCTGGGTCTGGGAGTGAAATATGAATTAAAGTTTGTCAATAAATACTGACTGTCAGCCTTTCCTAAAGGCATGCACTAGGCAAAAGTTGCTTGCCAGTGCATACGTGTGTTCTGGAGCATATGAAGATTTGAGAAAATACCATTTCAGCAGACCCTTTCAGATAGCTTTTTTTGCCTCTGAAACTTTATTATAATGAGACTTCAGTTCCGGTTTATACTTCTGTTTATCGTCAGGGTCAAGCTTTTTCCTCCATTCCCTTTCTAAGCTTTTACAGGCTTATTTTCAGTGTGTCAATAAACCAGGGAGCTAAGGGTTTGACTTTCTTAGGAATACGTGTTAGCAGTGGGCCAATTCATGCATGTTATGCAGCACCCAGGCCTCAAGGAGGAGAGCATCCCTCTAGGGGTTCCCTGATACCACCTTAGCCTCTTTTTTTGCAGTTTGGAATTCTTCAGCGAGGCAATGCTGGACTGTATCTGAAGTTGAGCTACACAAGACCAGACTCTGAATTGGATTTGTTGCTTTTGAGAATCTCTGATCAGGACAGACTTTAAATCTTAGTCAAGTGAGATCACACCTGGGTCACATAAGCTGGGGTTATTGGTGCCAGGTCCCCGGAGGCCTAGATGTCAAAAAATGTTTCAACGTTTCTTGTGGGGTCAAGGCACACTCCAACAGAGGCCAGCAGCAGGGTCCAAGTCAGGTGAAGTTGGTAATTTCCAGCTGGGAACGTTTGGAAAAAGGCCATTTGATTCTCCTGTACCCACAGAGAAGGTCAGCCAACTGACCCTTGGAAGTCCACATTTTTCTCCTGAGTACAAGGGAGGTAAGGGTCACTATTTCAGGAATCCTCTCGGATCACTGTCAGGAGGGCCAGTCCTCCTCTGTTCTTCCACCGGTTCAGAAAGTGCCTAGAGATTCCTCATTTGTGCCTGGTACTAGTTAGAGGGTGTGGGCAACTCATGGCCTCTCCCTAAACAAGGGGATAAAAGTTCCCAGGGGTAAACCATCCCACTTTTTCAGTAGGCTTGTTTGCTTTTCTGTAAATAATCTTACAGTACCCTCATTCCTAAACTCCAAGATGAGGAAACTCTTCTCTCCATGCATGCGCAGAGCCTGTATTCCCATTCAGAGATGTGGCTGGGGTAATGAAAAGTGTCCTCCGCCTTGGTCAGTTCAAAGAACTTCTTGAGGGCAGTTTTCCCCACATTGGGTTTGGTGCCTATCTTACTAGGAGGACAAAAGCTGAGGTCTTTCCAGGTGTCACTTAATATTTGATTGTTTCAGGGAAGTCCTCTTTGAAGTAAATTAAGTTCATGGATACACCCCAACTGATCTTCCTGCTAGGGGAAGAAAAAATACTTCCCTTTACACAGGCTATTGTCTCTGCTCTGAGACATTTTCACACATTAGCATGGTGAAGCACTAACTGGGCCACTGCTGGAGAGCCAATGCAAATTAGCCCCCTGGAGCCTCAGACCGGGAAAAGGTAACTTTCTAAATGTTACTTTCAGTCACCATTGAGTTGGGCTTTTAATGAATAATACAAATAGAAGTTTAATCATATTTCTCGTGGTCCTAATCTAGTGATAGCAGAATTAGTACTTAATATTTCTTCCCAGTGTTGTTTCTATGGGCCAACCACTCTTGCTAAAATGAATACAAATTTTGGGTGCTAATCGCTTTTAGAACAGGTTAACTTTGGATTTGTACATGTACCACTTTTAAATACCATGCACACTGCCTTCTGTTTTGCAAGGCCTACAAAGGGGTGACTTATCAATCTTTAAATTGAAGGTTCTTATCTGTCAAAAATGATCATTTTGACAGGTCTGACTGCAGGTTTCAAAGCTACAGTGTTATGCATGGAGTCATGTTTGCCTGGTCACACTTTTTGATGGCACAGCAATGCTGTATTCCATACATGACATTTAACTTTCCTTGCTATGGGTGTATTTTTATATATATTATGACCTTTTGGAAAGTTCAATATGCCAAATATTTGTTAGCCAACTTTAACTTATTTTTAGAGGTCGGAGAACATGTTCCAGGGATTCTTTAGCTTTGCCCCAGTGAACAGAGTCAAATAGCAGCAGCAGTCCACAAACATTGGGGCAACCTTGTAAAAACATGTACAAACTTACAATAACATCATAATTTAACCATATTTTTATAGAGTAAAGAGGGAATGGTCATTGGTTGCATTTTGACCAGGGGTGGGTGGCATGTCTCTTTCTGCCCATAGAATTGTTTACATTTGATGACTCTGCGTTACTCTTGTAACGCACAAATCCAGCCAAATTCCACCAATTGTCGAGTCATCGATTTTTTTCCCACAAGTCTCCAGAAATGTGAACTGGGAAGTGTGAGTGAGATTTGACATCCCACAGTGCAATTTTTCAATGTAGGTGGTTTCACTCACAGGGCTGCTTCACAAATATATTTGCTTCCACAAATGTAGATTTTTTACTTGAGTAACCAAAATCAACTCAAATGAATGTGCCCTCTTGCACACCTCATGGTTCCATTTGCTCTGATTTTTCAGTGCTGCTCACATTAGGGGCAGCATATTTGCTGCCCGTTTGCCGAACTCCATGCAATTCCATGGTGTGAAAGTTTGCGGGTTCTGCCTACCCCTAGTTTCGACCCCTGATGGCAGCACAAAAATAATGTTGCACAACATTTAATGTAAACACCATGACATTTGTCAATGTCTATGTAATATTTGCTTAAAACTAAAAGTAGAAGCAGCACACTAATTGCTTACAGCATATATAGTGGCAAAAGCAAAGTGGTTATAGAGCAGTCTCTAGATGTTTTAATGAACAAGATAGGATAACTACTAATTATAACTGAGTCACCAAACTGTAATGCCACCAATTGGAAAGTACAGATTTATTCTGATCATATTTATTTATTGAGGCTTTTGCTTAACTTTCTTACTGTTCTTTGGTTACATGTAGGAGTGGTGAGACTGTTCATATGTTAAGTGAGTGCTGGACCTTCAGAACAGTTTAGGCATTCTTAGGCAATAGTCAAAGATAACACGTGAGTTTTGATACCTATACTAACTATTTTTCAGGCTTGAGCAAGGCAAAAAGTTCCAAAGGGTGGATCCTTTTGCAGGGAAAATATAACACCAAACTAGTTGTGTTTACAGAGAAGGATAATTAAATGTTTGTGAGGGACCGTGATTTGGCTGGTTTTCCAGTGTAGAAGGTGTCGTATTATTCTGGCCACAAAGATGTGTTTTTGAGGACCAATGAAAACCTATGAGACAAACGCAAAATGGTGAGGGGATCTCACAGCAGTCCCAGATTGTTTGCTAGGGTTCAAGGCCCAAATATTATATCAGCGCCATGGGAAAAGCATGCACCAAAGGTCTTCACAAGCCCTGGTGTGGACATTTGATTTGGGCAATGCCAGTGATTAGTCTGTAAAGGGGTAAGTGCTGGGGCCAAACATTTTGCTCAGAAGGCCATTGATGGCACTATTAAAGTTTGAGTTAGTGAATGCTAAATTTACATAGTCTTGACTCCAACTCATGTCTCTTTCATCCAGCACCACACACACGCCTTTATTTAATTCATGCAGGTTCTTTTCTTGGTTACTTTTTCCATTTGTCACTGGTTTTCAGTCCTTATCTTCCTCTTTTTTCTCATTTGTGTTTTTCTCTCTCTTGGCCTCTACTAAAGTCTGTTGCGGAAAAAAAGAGATGACCCCTAAAAATGAGTGTTTGTGGGCCCCACCTGTGAACACCAGCTCAGTTGAATCAAATACAACTATTCCATCATGGTAAACCATGAGGGGCAGCAGTTAGGGTGGCCCTTGGAGTCACAATAACCAATAAGATGAGCATAGAAAAAAGAGAGTGATAAGTTCAATATTGCCAATAAACAAAATCACTTCTCAAGGCCTGATGTATTAAATTGTTTTGTGGTTGCCAAAAATGTAATTCAAAAAATCAAAGGCTTTGTGGCTGCAAAACTACACATCACTATGCACCTAAGGTATATTTCCAATCAGGATTGTCTTGCACTATGCAACAATGTGCACATTAAAAGTCTAATATGTCTTTTCAACTTGAAATATGCACATTGTGACACATTGCAACTCAGAAGGAAAATCGGACTTAAAATATGTCTTCTTCCTCTTTAAAAATGGACATTTCATGTATTTATGCATAAAAACTGCAGTTGCTGCCTCAATCGCCTGATGCCATATCACCTCTTTAATTTGCAAATTTGAAGCAGTCCATGAGGGTCATATTCCACTTTGTGAATATGGGCTCAAGAACATTGGGAAGCATGTCTGTGTTATTTTAATGGGGAGGTGGTTAAATAAAAAAGTAGGTATTGCAAAAATGAAAGCAGGAATGGAGGCATGCTATCCTGTTTAGGTCTCTCTCAGAGCACTGAGAACATGTTGCAAGACGCCATAAGCTAATTCCCACTCTATTAATATTAATGAGGCAGGAAGTTTGCAGATATTTGTGACCTGTTCTGACTGGTAACATACCACTCTACATGAGGTACATACTTGTACTATTAAATTGATTACCTGTAAAAAACTATTAATGCTACAGAGGTTCTCCCAAGACGGGCGTAGCACACCTATGGTGATCTGAAGTGTTATCCGTTACAGGTATACAAACTACTAAAACCAACATTCATTACAGCTCTACTGTGTGGTTGTATCCATCCATTGTTTTTATGTATCTTCACAACATGCTGGCTCAAGGTTGTGCTCTCAGTTTAGTGATTTGTAGCCAGTGACTCAGGGCTCGCTACATAATTTGTGTATTATCAATAGCCAACAATAGCGTGTTCAGCTCAAGGCATGCACATTATTTGTGATTTTCAGTAGTAATTTGTTAGTCTAAACCAGGTCTATCTGTATGCAATCTGTGGAAATATGGATTTTTCTGGTCAGTTATGTCCCCTATCTTGGACCCCAACAGTTCTATGTGCATGTTACAAGTACATGTATGTTCCTCCAGTTCCAGTTATGAAGACGCAAATACATGTGCGTCCACCGTTAACATGTCCTCTTTCAGATCCGCCATGAATGGGCCGGATATTCCATTCCTAAGTACGAAAGGCCACCGGCTTTATATGGTTCACTTATGCCATTTTACAGTTCAGGCGAGTAGGCCCTGATTCTGCCATCAAGCCTTTTTCTGCCTTCTGCCTCTGAAAGCTCCAGTCTGAGCCTGCATCTGTGACCATGAACTTTGTCTCATTCCTCTGCGCGGCTCACGGTGCCTGACATCAGCTTGCTCCCTGCCAAGAACTGTATTTCACCTTCGAAATTATCTGCTCCGCTCCCTGCCCAATGCATTCCTGTCTAGTAGTTTAAGTAAACATTCTCCCAGCTACCGAGCAAAGGCCCGGCTTCTCTGTCTTTATGCAAGTAATTCATAGCCCTGTTACTATGGAAGATTCCTGCCCTCGCATCTAGTGTAGACACTTAGACGTTTGTACACGCACTAACAGTCAGTATAGTCAGTATAGAATAAGATTCTACTCTAAGAGACCTCTCTTTTGCATAACATAGTTCTTTAAACATAGGATGTTAGATATGATTTGGGATTAGGTTGACTTGACCCTCCAGACATCTGTCGCCACATGTAGAGCTAAATGTCAAGTCCCCTTCACCCCCTAGTCGCACGTCAATCATACGTCATGCTGCTGCGCGCGCATTTCTGCCAAGTATTTCTGCTGACATTGCGAAATCCTTTCATGGAACCACCCTATTATGACATCACACCTGATGACGTCCCTTTGTTACGCTCAATCACGCCCATTTTCATTACGCATGTATAATGTTATCTTCCTTATCAATTGTTACGCCTCCTGCATTTGCTTTACTGTAATACCTATTGTATAAAAGTGATTAATTATCAATAATGTATGTACTTCACTTCCTGAACCTCCGTGGTGATGGAACTTGGAGGCCACGATTCGAATCGTCCATTGGAATAAAGCCCATTCCTAACCTCTTATACCACGGATTCTGCCTCTTATTTATTGAGCTATTTTTATTATGTTCTGTATCAAATTAAGTCCCGGTAATTAAATTATTTACCACATGAATGGCGCCCGAACAGGGACACTTTCTCATCTCACGCGCCGGCGGTGCGTTGCAGGCCCGGTCTCCTGCCACAGCTGGACGGACAACAACGCGTACCAGCAGGATTTCCTGTATCTCCCTCCGGTCAAGCGGGGGCGACTGAGGCTGCGATCAACACCCAGACGAGGCGGTGAGAAGTGCGAAGTATCCCGACCAGAGCCTAGCTGAGAGAGCAAGATCCGAGGTATACAGAGGCCCACCAGGTTTCCGATGTCCCGAAGTGTCCGAAGTTTTCGAGTCGAGTCCAGTCCGGTCCAGTTCAGTTCAGTTCCGTTCCGAGGCCTTCCGTTCCGAGCTACCCGGTGAGTACCATTACTGGGGAGGCGTTCTGGCGTGCACATAAGTTGTGCCGGTCCAGACGGGTTTGGGTACACAAATCCGGTCTGCACTGTTTTAGCAGTGTATCTGTACTGTTTAGCAGTATATCTAGTATATCAAGTATATAAATTCAGAATAATTCAGTTAATGCCGAGTATTATGTTTAGTGATTAAGTTTTCTTAGATCGTCATCATCATCGTTGCTCATTTAAATGTTAAATGTTAAATGTATTAATACGTCCTGCATATTGTGGTGTGAATGACTGTTCATTATCGTGGTTTATTGTATTAAGTTTGTTCAAGATCAAGTATCAGACCAGTTCTCAATATGCCGCTCTTTTCGAAACTAAGACAGATCACAACTAGAAAAGGGGTACTCGAAGAAGCTGTTCCCATTCCTCCTAGGGACACTCCAGGGTACTTCATGTATCATAAACACGGCTTAGACGCTATATTATTTCTTGATCTATGGGTAGACTACACTAAGGAATTACCAGAAAGTCAGAGGTGGCCCGCAGCTGGGACCTGGGATGCAGATTGCATCGTGAAAGTAGAGGAAGAGTTATGGAAAAGGAAAGCCAGACAGTCACAGAAAGACGCCGTTGAATTATGGCGTAAAGAATCGTATAGACGTACAGAAAAAGCACGTAGACAGGAAGAAAAGAGTAAAGAGAATTCAAATAAAGTCCGAGAAAATGTATTAATTGAAGAAGGTACATGAGTGAAATCAGAACAAGTAGACAGACAAAGAAATGCCCTTATGAAGGGTATGTATCCCCTTCTGGCCGAGGGATTACCTAAGGCTACTCCGGGGATACCAAAAGACTTGCCACCCCCATTATTTCCAATAAAAGTACATCCTAAGGGGCATCCTAGAACCGCAGAAGATGTTTTTCTTTCCTCATATTTAGATGACGCAGCTCCCGAGTATGCTAACCCCGCCCCATATAGACCGTCTGCCGGGGAGGTTCAACGCCAAGACCCTGTATCTGTATCCTTACAGCATCAAATCCTGACACAAGTTCCGGCAAGCACCTCTGTTTCCACATCTGTTCCTACAGCTACTCCTACAGCTGTGTCCACACCTATAGTTGCTGTATCGCGTTCTACGAATCCTTTCACGCCCGATACTCCAGACGGGGCTACTGGGGGTGCTACCAACATTTTTTCTACGCCACCCAGAGTAAATAAACTTACCTTTCAAGAGTCAGCACATCCACGTACCCCCAAACTCATAAATTCCCGCACGCTTAAGGAACTTCTTATAGATTGTAGATATGACCCTGTGCCCGGCAAAGAGGACGAAATGATCATGGCATCATTACGTATCAGACGAGCCGCGGTGTATTTAGGAAAGCTACCAGGAATGACTATGCATTTAGACAATATATATCATTATGTCCAAACAGGGCGAGATTCTGAAAGTATTAACAGAGCTATGGAATACCAGAAAGTGGAGATACAGGGGGAACTGTTACGTTTCCTCATAAATTGTGTGATCAGAAATCAAGACCGACCGGGGGTAGACCCGGAAACAATGGAAACTCTTACCAGATGGAGCCAGAATATATCAGAAGGGAGACATGATAGGCAAAAATGTATAATAGCCATGTGCAGAAAGATCCGTAAAGAAATAGAACGCCTACACGAAGAGAGATTAGCGGTAGACCAGTTTGAACAAAACGAGGAGGAGGAAGGATCAGGACTGTCCACAGGACAGTCAGAAACTATAGCCTATGTAGGTAGAGGAAGATCTTGTAATAGTACTAGATGTTTTACGGACCCGATACGTCCGATATGTCCAGATAATAACAGGAATTTCCAAACACCGATAATAAATATAAGGTCCCCCGAGCATTCGTTCCAAGCCGCTGACAAATTACTGCGAGAACGAAGGGGTTATCATTTACTCGATTCTATGGATGAACAAGAATTATCCAGGTCAGCCGTTCATTGGGTTGACAGTCCCGGAAAATATGGTGATGATACAGTAGCACACACATTTTTGAACCTCACCCCAGATGAACAGCGTTTAGCTGGGATTTATATGATTCAACAACTTCTTATACTATATAAAAGCCAACATTCAGATCCTGGTCCCTTACCTGATATATTGACTGAATTACTCACGAATAGATGGAGAGGTTCAGGTACTAAGTTAATTAAGGAAATACTAGAATCCAGAAAGCAGTACATTCTTTTTGTATGTCCAGAACATGTCTCACTGCCCATCAAGGAAAGAACGACGTATTACATGGACAGACAGAACCCCTTACGAGAAGTACACCCAATAAAGGGCGAGGACAATCAGTTTAAACGTGTATATGTATATACGCCCATATCGAAAATAGAATTGTTAGAAATGAAGAAAGTGGTGCCCAGTCATGACAAAGACCCAGCGGGTTTCCACCGAGAAATTAAAGACATGTTACTCATGGGAGAGTATACCTATCCCGACATTATGACAATATTAAAGGTATTAATGCCTGCTGGCATTTATGAAAAACTCAAGGAAAAAGAGTGGGAGGTAGGAGACCAAAAGATAGATTGGACAGCATTAGAAAATGAAGAGAAGGCCCGAGGTCCAGGTTCAGGGCTTGGGGACAAAACTAAAGCACTACCAGGTTTACTAGTACAGATACTGCCACGTTTATTAACCACGAAAAAGGAAGACTGGGGTGCAATCTCAGCCTGTAAACAAAAGCAAGATGAAGACACTAGTGATTTCTATGCCCGATTCGAAAAATGTTTTGGTATAAATAGTGGTATAAAAGCAAGTAGCGAGTCATACCCACATCTGTTTGTGACAAAATTAGTTGAAAATTCCTTGCCCCAAGTGAAGAATAGAGTACTAAAATTCGAGAGTACCTGGCAAGGTAATACCCCATCACAAATGTTACAAATGTTACAGTACCATTACAATAGAATTAGAGAGGAACAAGAACATGAACAAAGACGCATGAAAGACACGAAAATGAAAATGCTAGTCTCTCAGACAGTTCCAGCTGAAGGACATAAAAAGGGTACGACACATTCCGGTGAGTCAGCAGGACCTGTAAAAGGGACATGCAACTATTGTAAACAGCCAGGACATTATATACACGATTGCCCAGTCCTGAAGCGTAATATCGCCACAGGTAAAACACAAGAAAGACCACGGCCACCTAGACAGGATCAGAATGAACAAGGAGCACCGCAGCATGCACAGTCCATGCCAGCTCCACAACAGTCTATACAGTTTGTGCCAGCTGCACCAGCGCTGCCGGTTGCTGCCACACAAACAACGACACGACAGCTGTACCAGACCGCACAGTATGACTATCCTGATTATCAACGATATGCATGAACCAGCCTAGAGAGGGAAGTTGACTTACCCCTTATCGAGGTCCCGGTAGACCAAGAAGGACCTTATGTACATAGTGAACTATTAGGCCAAGACAGAAAATTTTTACTTGATACAGGGGCAAGTCGAACAACTATAAAACGTAGTGAAGTTCCAGGGGCACCCCTCTCAGGCTCACAGAATATTTCCCTTGGTTTTTCAGGAAAACCTATTGTTAATGAAGTATCACAGCCTCTTCCACTTACGATAGGACCCTTGACCAGAACTACAGATTTATTGCTTACAAAATCATGTCCAGAAAACTTGTTAGGTATAAAAACACTGAAAGCTCTAGGAGCTATAATATGTTGTTCTCCGGAAGGAGTAAGATTGTTTTTACGTGATTTCAAAGGGCACTATGTGTCCCGAGACATGGATTCCCGACTGCAGACTTTACCCACACATTTATGGGCACAAGGCCCTACTGATGTTGGTTGCATGAACATTACACCATATCGAGTCACACTAAAGGCAGGAGTGGTACTACCACGAATGCGACAATACAAGTTACCACCAGATGCTGTAATGGCTTTACTGCAAATCATTGACGAGCTTATTGGCCAAGGAGTGGTTGTGGAGACCGACTCCAATGTATGTAATTCACCGATAATTCCGATTCTTAAACGAACTGATCCAAAGGCTCCCCCAGTATATCGATTGGTTATTGATCTGCGCGAATTAAATAAATGTATTATACCACAATACCCCGTAGTTCCAGACATCTCTTCATTACTGACAGCTATTGATTCCGAAGCAACATTCTTTACTGTAATTGATCTCAAGAATGCCTTTTTCAGCGTCCCAATAGATCCAGAAAGTCAATACCTGTTCGGATTTAGTTTAAATGGACGAAGCTTTAAATTCACACGCGCACCCCAAGGATTTACAGAAAGCCCCAGCATCTATAGCCAAGCACTGAAACGAGAACTTGACAGTATACACATGCCAGTCAACACTGCTCTGCTTCAATATGTCGATGATCTGCTGATCACCGCCCGAAGCGAACCTGAATGTGAAAAAGCATCACTGACGGTTTTACAATTTCTAGCCGAAAAGGGGCACAAGGTGTCCCCTTCTAAGCTGCAATTCTGTGTCCAGCGAGTTGTTTATCTTGGACACTCGCTGTCCAAGGAGGGAAGGCAGCTTACACCCGACCGCATTCAGCTAATTGCAAATATGCCAATACCCAAGACACAAAAGGAGGTGCGGGCTTTCATAGGCCTCACTTCATATTGTAGGCAGTGGATCCCTCAGTATGCATTTCTAGCAAAACCACTCATTCAATTGACAACACAGGAGGCAGCCACATCGACTGTCCTCCCTTGGACTCAGGAACACACACTAGCTTTTGAAAGCTTAAAGAAAGCTCTATGCCAAGCACCTGTTTTAGCAACACCATGTTACAGAAAACATTTTACACTCTTTGTTACAGAACGAGAAGGTACTGCCTTGTCCGTACTCACTCAGGAACAAGCAGGATCACACAAACCATGTGCCTATTTTTCTAGTACATTAGATCCCGTAGCTCAGGCTCTGCCTGCGTGCCTGAAATCAGTGGCAGCGACAGCTTTAGCAATCAGACAAAGCGATGCCATAGTGTTAGGACATCCATTGACAGTACAAGTACCACATGCAGTAGAGGTTCTCTTGAACCGAACGCAAACACAACACTTGACCATAGCAAGACTTACAGGTTACGAATTAACATTGTTTCAGCCACATATAGAAATCAGACGTTGTAACACATTGAATCCTGCCACACTTTTACCTGTAATCGGAACAGACCCACTAGCTCATGACTGTATTGAAGTTATTACAATAACGACGAAACCCAGACAAGACTTGACAGATGTCCCCTTGTCAGATCCAGACCTGACGTTGTATGTAGATGGTTCATGTATGAGAACAGGTACAGGAGAGTTAGTGGCCGCTTATGCAGTCACAACAGACACTGAAATTATTGAAACCAAGTGTATAAATACCTTGTCCGCTCAAGCAGCAGAGCTCGTCGCTCTGACACAGGCCTGTATTCAAGCCACAAATAGAAAAGTCAACATATACACTGATTCACGTTATGCATTCGGAGTTGTACATGACTTCGGCGTGCTGTGGCGAGAGAGAGGTTATTTAACTTCTCACGGTGCCCACATTCAGCACGGACCCCTCATTCATGCCTTATTAGATGCAATACATCTACCCATTGCAATATCGATTATGAAATGCAAAGCTCATACGAAAATTACTGATATAATTTCTCAAGGCAATGATCTAGCTGACAGAACAGCTAAACAGACTGCTCAAACTCAAACATCCGACATGACAAAGACAATAGTCCAGACACCAACACATTGCATGATGGTTAAGGATCCCGCTCTTGATGTAATTGACATACAGACACATGCTACTCCAGACGAAATAAGGAAATGGACTGAATTAGGAGGGATCCAAACGGATCAAGGATGGATGACGAAGGAAAAATCTGTGTGGTTCCTTCCTGATTCAATGGTCCAAGTCATTATTAACACTGTCCATAGTCCAGCGCATCTAGGAGAGAAAGCTATGCTAGACAGCATTCAACACATTTGGTTCAACAAACATTTACGAGCAGCAGCCAAACAAAAAGTTCGCACCTGTATGATCTGTTGTCAGTTCAACCCAGGAAAAAGCATTCCCGTAGAGCAGGGTGGATTTCAGCCTCCTGATCACCCTTTTGAAATCCTCCAGATGGATTATATCCAGATGGAACGATGTCGAGGATTCAAATATGTTCTCGTAGTTGTCTGTGCTCTTTCCCGTTGGACAGAGGCATACCCGGTTTCAGATTACACTGCCCCGACTACTGCCAAACAGTTAGTTCGAGAATTCTTCCCACGATACGGTTTACCACGTGCTGTCTACTCAGATAACGGCCAGCCGTTCTCGTCTGAACTAATGAAACACGTTTCACTTTTGCTAGGCTATTTGTGGAAATTCCACTGTGTCCGACACCCCGAGGCAGCAGGTCTCGTGGAAAGACATAATCAGACCCTGAAAATTAGATTGTCCAAAATATGCAGGGAGAAAGGTGTCGACTGGGTAGTAGCATTACCAGTTGCACTCTTTTACATGAGAATGGTAGCACACTCTCGAACAGGGCTATCCCCGTATGAGGTGATCTTTGGCAGACCACCAAATATGTGGGGGACGCCTATACCACGTAAAATAACTGATATTGACTGTAATATGCTGACAGATTATTTGGCTTCCTTGATGTCTGCACTACAATCTTGTCGTTCACAGGTAGCTGCAGCTTTTCCTGACAACACTGAGGTGAAACCCCATGACGTAGTTCCGGGGGACCTGGTCTTGGTGAAGAACTTTGATCGAAAGACTCAGCTGGATCCTAGGTGGAGGTCGCCGCAATTGGTCTTGCTCACCACAAGGACAGCCGTGAAGATCGAAGGCAGGAAAGGCTGGGTACATTCAAGTCATATCAAGAAATTTTATGGACTACCATCGGATGTAAAAACCACACCTCGTGTGTCTTCACCCATTGACTCAAAACTTCCTTTGGTTGAATCAAGTAGTCACGAACAATATAAACTAAAACTCAGATCTAACCAGTCGGGCAATTTGATTGTTTAAGTCCTCTCCAAGGTGAAGCGGTTGAATTTGTCTCTGACATGTATCCCTTAGATCTGAATAGAGAAAAAACACGAAAAATGATGAAACGACATGCATACTGTAAATCACTGCGTAGTCATTGCACAGTGACGTTATTAATTTTGTTTTTCTTAAGTCTTTTAATAATTATTGCAAGTATATTGTTGCACATATATTATCCTATTTCTAGACATGTTTATAATATTACTGCTGAACATTCTTTTAGTGAATTACCTCCGCATGAATTGTCTTATAGATTTGCGCTGCGCAATAACACTTTTATTAGTATGTTACATCATTCCCATCAGGTTAGCAATGCTACAAATTGTTGGATATGTGGCCGACTCCCTCCCTATCAGAACTATAAAGGAATTCTACCTCTTTTTCCATACCCGTTCACACACAACGGCTCCTGTGGAGCATGGTTTAGTTTAATTAATTCCTTAGATTCAAATTCTGCAGTTTATCAAGACAACTGGGTATGGGGAAATCTGAACTTAGTTTTACTTAAAGTCTGCCACCCCAACAAGGAGGGACTTCCCAAAAGAACAGGAACTGATCTAGAAAATGAAGTATATGGATTAGGTAATTTTACGCCTAATCTTATGATCCTAAATATCGAATCCGAAGCTACTCCAATTTTGCCCGCCATGTCAGTATTTCCAGTAAAAGGTGAATTATGTGTAAGAAAGAATGGTTCCATAAATATGGGCCATAGTAGATGCACCACTGTAATAGAATTCTGTGATCAAGGCAAGTCGACATTTAGAGCTTCCCGCCATTCCTATTTTATATGTGGTCAGACGGCATATGTACGTTTGCCTCTAGATTGGGATGGTACCTGCTACATTGGATTCCTTTTGCCACCTGTTTTTCTAGCTCCTCCCGATTATCACAGAAATACTCATTTAGTACACAATAGAGAAAGGAGAGATCTCCCAATAGTCGATTACACTGAAACAGCATGGGAAAAATACACAGATTTCAATAAAGGTCTCTTTCCCTATATAGGTACCGTTACTAATAGTAAGCTGATACGTAGATTAACTAGAACCCTTGAAGCAGTAGTGAACGAAACTATTTCCGCCTTAGGCAATTTAACAGAAGAGCAGTCTGCTATGCGGATTGTTGTGCTTCAAAATCGTCTTGTCCTTGACGTCATCCTGGCCGATAGGGGCGGAGCTTGTAGGGTCATCGGATCAAGCTGCTGCGTATTCATACCAGAAAATTCGCCATCTGTATATAAAGCTATAACTCGCCTTCATAAGATTGTGAGCCAGATACACCAGAATCCAGGCACTTGGACTTGGTCCGGGTGGTTTTGGAGCGTGTTATCAGCCTGGGGATGGAGAGTTCTATCCTTCCTAGGTATTGGCCTTCTCATACTATTCAGTTGCTGCTTATGCCTGCAATGTGGACCAGCGATTTGTGGTCTGTGTGCCACATCGTGTATTCCACATCAAGATTTTCGTTCAAGATCCCGGAAGAAGAAAGAAGAACAAATGATGCTATATGAACAGATCAATGGATTAATGAAGATTGATATCTCTTGACGGGCAAGTAGGGGACAAGGAGGGAATGTGGAAATATGGATTTTTCTGGTCAGTTATGTCCCCTATCTTGGACCCCAACAGTTCTATGTGCATGTTACAAGTACATGTATGTTCCTCCAGTTCCAGTTATGAAGACGCAAATACATGTGCGTCCACCATTAACATGTCCTCTTTCAGATCCGCCATGAATGGGCCGGATATTCCATTCCTAAGTACGAAAGGCCACCGGCTTTATATGGTTCACTTATGCCATTTTACAGTTCAGGCGAGTAGGCCCTGATTCTGCCATCAAGCCTTTTTCTGCCTTCTGCCTCTGAAAGCTCCAGTCTGAGCCTGCATCTGTGACCATGAACTTTGTCTCATTCCTCTGCGCGGCTCACGGTGCCTGACATCAGCTTGCTCCCTGCCAAGAACTGTATTTCACCTTCGAAATTATCTGCTCCGCTCCCTGCCCAATGCATTCCTGTCTAGTAGTTTAAGTAAACATTCTCCCAGCTACCGAGCAAAGGCCCGGCTTCTCTGTCTTTATGCAAGTAATTCATAGCCCTGTTACTATGGAAGATTCCTGCCCTCGCATCTAGTGTAGACACTTAGACGCTTGTACACGCACTAACAGTCAGTATAGTCAGTATAGAATAAGATTCTACTCTAAGAGACCTCTCTTTTGGATAACATAGTTCTTTAAACATAGGATGTTAGATATGATTTGGGATTAGGTTGACTTGACCCTCCAGACATCTGTCGCCACATGTAGAGCTAAATGTCAAGTCCCCTTCACCCCCTAGTCGCACGTCAATCATACGTCATGCTGCTGCGCGCGCATTTCTGCCAAGTATTTCTGCTGACATTGCGAAATCCTTTCATGGAACCACCCTATTATGACATCACACCTGATGACGTCCCTTTGTTACGCTCAATCACGCCCATTTTCATTACGCATGTATAATGTTATCTTCCTTATCAATTGTTACGCCTCCTGCATTTGATTTACTGTAATACCTATTGTATAAAAGTGATTAATTATCAATAATGTATGTACTTCACTTCCTGAACCTCCGTGGTGATGGAACTTGGAGGCCACGATTCGAATCGTCCATTGGAATAAAGCCCATTCCTAACCTCTTATACCACGGATTCTGCCTCTTATTTATTGAGCTATTTTTATTATGTTCTGTATCAAATTAAGTCCCGGTAATTAAATTATTTACCACAAATCAGCATCCCATAAATATCACTGTTAATTTCTTACACATTCAAAAACAGTCCCTGCTGTAGTACGGTGGAATTAATAGTTTATGGGTTATTTTAACCAAAACACACTTCACTTATGTGGATCATCCTATTTACACTTATTTGCAAGACTAACTAATGTTTACTATGTATGTAGCATTGAGGCAGAAGATTCCTGAACATTGACATTAATAAAACATATTGTATTCAGTAAACCAAACTAGGGGCCCAATTAGGATGGCAGGGGGTCTCACGTCTGCCCACCACCCTATCGGACAACAGGACCACCCGACACGCTGTCGGGTGGTCCCGTCAACCTCATTATGATGCAACTGCCACGAAGGCGGTCGCACTGCCTATCTCCTGTATTGCAGCGGGTGTTGTGTGCTGCAGCACGTGCCGCAGTACATGAAACAGAGAGGGAACATATCCCTGCACTACGTGGCAGGCACCATGCGGTGCCTGCCACATGATGCAGAGATATGTAGGGGGGCACCTAAACCCAAATTCAAGGGCCAGAGGTGAAAGGGGGCCGCTATAGGCCCCCAATGTCCCTTTCCTCCAGCCTTTCAATGGCGGGTGAACAGCCATTAAAAGGCTGGCAGGGAGGGACCTTGTAATCCCTACGGTGGTGCTTGGTAGGCACCGCCACCATTGCAGGGATTGCGAGGCCCTCTGCTGCACTGGCAGGCTCAAGGAGCTCATCGGATGCGTGGTAGTCGGTGTTTCCGAACGCCATCACACCGCCCTCCATCCTAATGTGGCGGGTGGTTAAAAATGGTTCCGATGGTAGTGAGACCGTCACCGACAGCCGTAATCGTGCTGCTTTGCCAATTACGTATTATTATGATTTCGATGGTTTATTGATTGTTAGCTTGCCAAACTACCTTCCTCTGCAAGTTATTTAGGTTTGGCTTGGTTAAAAAAGAAAATTAAAGAGAAAGAAAGAAAGAAAGAAAGAAAGAAAGAAAGAAAGAAAGAAAGAAAGAAAGAAAGAAAGATTGAAAGACAAAATAAAAAAGAATGAAGCAGAGAAGGAAATTAAGAATAGAAGAAACGAAAAAGCAACAAAACATATGAGAAGACAATCTGACAGCCCAAGAATATAAAAGATTAGGCAGAGAAATAGATGACAAACAGAAAGGGAGCACGACAGGCATATTGAAGCAAGAATAAATACATCAAACGAGTATATATTTGGGTCCGTTCTATTTTGTAAATGATGTTCCATATTTCATGCGCTTGACTCATTATCAGCCCTCTGGTGCATTTGTTTGCTGATAAGTTTGCTATTTTTAAAAATAATTTATTATTAACCAATTAAATACATGTGTGCACACAGATAGTTTTGGAGACATCTCTGTGTTTGCATAACTCATAAAATGAGAGTTTAAAGGTAGACTGTTGTGCGTACAGCTCATTTGTAAGTGTGAAGGGGTTATCTACTATGTGTTTCAATATGGAAATTGAGTAAGTCCTTCATGAGAGCTAACACACGGGAGGGCATATTTTTAGGCGATTGTGCCACCGGAACATCAATTTTTTATGGCGTTCCGGTGGCTCAATGCCCTGCACCATATTTACAAAGTGGCATTACTTAACACCGCTTTGTAAATATGGTACCCTTTCATGCAGGTATCTGTGTGAAAGGGGCGTGGAATGGGTGTTGCTGTGGGCATTCCACCGCAACACCCAATGATTTTTGACTTTGCTCAAGATTTACAATGACCTGTAAATCTGAGGCCCTGTTAAACATTAATGCCATGCAGAAGCTGGCATTAGATTGGTGCAACCAGGACAATTACTTTTATTTCTTCTTGTTATTGCTTTTTCTATGTGTGCTGCAGTACACATAGAAAGGGCAAAATGACTTTAATAATTGTTTATGTGCAGGAAGGAATGGTAGAGAGAACAGGTATGGGAGCTCGATACATACATGAGTGCAAATATAATGAAATGCAGACAAAACAAATGAGTGTCCCTTACCGCACATAAACAATCATTAAATAATAGCGAGTTACTACTTCTATGTGTGCTGCATAGAAGTAGTGAATCATGATTATTGATTGTTTATATTCAGGAAACACCTTCCTGCACATAAACAATCATTTCCTGCAACGCAGGCCCTTGCACTGTGGCGCAAGGGTGTCTTTGTTTTGGCGCTAGGCAACAATTTATGGCACAAGTGCAAGGGAAAACACAGGGGTGCGTCGCATAGTTGGAAATACGGTGCTTCTCTGGGTTTTTGTATTGATACTGGGCGGCACTGCACCATTTCTTTGTAGATGTACCCCATGGTCTTCCGTAAAGAGTCTATTTCAGTATATGCGCAGAGCATAGTACTTGCTGTGCCAAGTTTGTTAATTTTGGAGGTGTAATTTATGCATTTAAAATGTTCTTTTAGTCAAAATAAGTTTGAGAAATTTAATAAAATATTTCGGATTCAGTCATTTAATTTTTAAATGAAGCACAGTTGGCAGGGTTTTGTTTATAAGCTAGGACATATTTGCATGTCTTGGCAAGCTGTTTTAGAGTAGTATTTCCAACCATATTCAAAATAGAACCTGCGTTTAAGGCTTTTTCTGTTGAATACATTTGTACTGCCAAATCGTATTTTCCATATTGGTATTATACGTCCATGTGATTTATTTTGTATTAGTTCGCACCTGCTTATAAACACATTCAGATACTAATTAAAGGCTCTCCTTAACAAGAGACATCTCTCTTGCGAGGCCTAATCAAATGCAAAGAACAGTACCTGGTACCAACCCCCTCCGACAGTGTGCACACACTTCCTACTTTGATTTGATATATGTCTCCTATTTTAAATGTCATGATAAGTCCCAAAATGTTGTCTTTATCTCCAAATGTGGCAGATACTTCAGCAGTACAGTCCTTTATTTCAAATTTCGTGCATATTTTTGGGCACCAGTATTTGGTAGATATTTAAATGTAGCTGTTTTCCATTATACTATAAGAATTGTAGCTCTCTGCTACAGCAAAAGGTCTAAACACAATGAATCAAAATTTACCATGATGGTAACCTGTAACCCCTTTCAGTACAGGTTTGTAAATTCATTGAGTTATCTGCTTTATAAAAAGCAACACAACTAGACAACCGTGAACATTCTCGAAAAATTCAAGCCGACCCAGGAGGAAAAAGAGGCAAGATTATAATCCTATTTCAGAGTATATTGTACTGGACAAAGTGCAGGATATGATCTATATAACTCACTGCACATTCCATCAAGTGATTCATAAATAATTCACACATTCGGAATGGAAATGAGATGGTAGAGACACAGGTGTTGGAGTTCGGTCCATGTATGAGGGCAATTATAATGAAATGCAGACAAAACCGGGTTATCTTGTTTTGATTCCAACTAGTACAATATTTCAAGCGTTGAGGTGAGATTAAATAAGGTTGGAATATGCTTTATTAAAGTTTTTAGTTGGAAATGTCTACATGTTAATGGAAAATGGCAGAAAGATGCCCCATGATAAAAGTGATTGCAATCACTGCCTAGATGGCAGCATCATTAATTAAGTGTTTGGAACATATTGAGCATGAGACTACAGCCCCTCCTAGCTAACTGGCTCTCAGCTGTAAGGTCAAACACTCTCAGTGTTCTAGGGACACACACAATCGTGAGCACACTAGCCAGTCGTTCATATTTAGACATCGGATGTCTAGGGTGAACCTTCCTTGAACATGCTTCGGTTTGAAGACTTATCCTTATTGAAGAGACTTAGGTCAATCTTACACAGACGGATGCACTAACATAGACCAAAATAAGAGAAGATAACATCATCAACACCTCTAAAAGATTTTCTTCTTTACTAAAAATGTTAATGATTTTGTCTACACAAAGAAATATATTAAAACAAATATTGGATTTGTGTATGGTGTTCTGATGGAGAATGGCAAGGCGGTGCATGTTAATGTGGGGACTCACTATTAAATCATATTTTCCAGCTACATTAGTGCTACTAGAAAAATCAGGTGTGGCCATGTTAGTCTAACTACTCCAACACTAACTGAAAAATGTAATGGGAGATATGGTTTAAAAGTGCTTTAGCTTGGTTATCACTACCATTTGATAGTCATGCACTCGAGGCCGAAAAACAATAGTTCTAGGAGATTACAAATGAAGCAGGGCTAGAAGTTCAGGCGTTCTTTTCGTAGTTATAGCTAAAGACCAGTGAAGTTATATACTGTCATTATGATGATGAGTAATTCATAGAAACCGATTCTTACATGAGAGGTTTAAAGATACATTTGTCTTCTCTGTATTATTTATGTTTTTCTAAGATTCATGATCAATATCTGTCTACTCTTAAACAAATGTATCTCATATAACAGAGGCAATACTTTTACGTGCTGGGCAATTGTGCCTTTAGATGCATTGCTAATGTCATTAGAAGTTGTCTCTTATGTTATAGCATAGTAGGATCCAAGATTGTTATACACTTTATCAGACCAGAGATCACGAAGATAGCACAAACAAATATACATAAACATGAGGAGAGAAGCAAAATAATAATGGTTTACATGGCATGTGTGTGAGCTATACTTTGTGGAGCTAACAATAACTGGGTGGTTTTAGGGGAGTTTTGGTTTTAATTCAACATAACCATAACTGCACTTTAACTTTGACAAAGTGAGTCTCTGAGCTTTTGTAGAAGTACGGTAATCTAATCAAAGCTTCTAATTGTCTGCGTTTTTTAGAGAAAAAGGTAAACATGTTTTACTTACAGTTTTGTGGATATTTGTGGTGGGTGGGTGGGTGGTAAGTTTAGTAGTGAATGATAATGCTCTGCATTATGTTTCAGGCTGCCTGCCATTCTGCATGACATTGGCTTTGTGTCTGGGGGTGGGTGACTGCAGAGCTTGGACTTAAGCCAGGTAATGCACAAACTCACCTTGTGGTTAACCCCTGTATTTAACTTTAATATTGCGGACCAGTGGTTTGTAGCAGGCAACCGACCTCCCATGCACCCAACTGCAAGCTACACATGCAATTTTCAAGTTATATCCAGTTCTGGTATCTAAACTTTCATGAAAATCAAAAGGTGCCAAAGCTGTTAGGAAATTAAAGCTTTCTGAAACTCCCTTTAGCATATCCGCCTCTTGTCTCAATAGATTCCTTTTCTAAAGTGCAATGTGCAAATATCCATCTTCTATTTACAATAGTAGGCATTAATCGAGCAGCTTCAAGTAGACGTTAGTAATGTGTTGTTTTCCCTTACCTAAACCTTAAATAAAGTGCATCAACTTGTATTTCACCCTGGGGTACAAACAATTCCTATAACAAAAAGGCAAATATACTTAAATAACTTAACATTTCAATTTTTTTTATTTGGTTTCCCCAGCGCATTGATAAAAGACCATCAGATACAATTCAATCAAGTGCAGTGCATTCAAGTCCCCTAAAGTGCATTTTTTACCTAAAACCATGTGCAATTATGCTTAAGATAAGTTTTTTTTAATAATCTATATTCAATTTTTGCACAAAACGACATACAGCTGTAAATACGACATAATAAAGTATATGTTGTAGTACATCTCTATTTGCATTTTTGTACCCACTAGGTGGGGGGGGGGGGGTAAATCATTATGTGCAACGTTACAAATAGTTAACAACTACATTAATTCACTTAAGAGTTTGTCAACAGATGTTACTGTACAAAGCTGTATCAAAACATAACATAAGAAGCCTAAACCACTTAACTAGTGTGCCTGTCCTATGATCACTTTAAATATGGTGCTGCTAAATATGCTGCTTATGCGTAGTGCGAACTACCGGGGTTCTGCTGTGATATTTACTTCAATGACAGTAGAATAGGGCAGGAGTTGTGCAGTACAGATGCCATACTTTGTATAGATGTGGCCGGGCCTGGCTATAGGTATGAGCTTGCTTTGTCCGTTTGCTACATGTGCTTGTATGTAGCTTAGTGCCCCTCTTGTGCGTGTACCTCAACATAGGTGTGCGGAGTATCCTAGACATGTCCGCTGGTGGCAACGTCGACGCCAATAACATGTTACCCGTTAGTGTGTGTCGTGAAGGCTAGATTCTATAGTGGTTATGTAGTGTTGCCAGTCCACAGGTTGTGCCCTAGATGTTGGACGAGGGGTCTGAGATGCCAGTGCCTCGTGTTCAGCAACCAGAGCTCGCCGGAGGGTGATCAGTCAGTGTCTGGTGGAAGGGCTCGTCAGCGATTTCCAGGCCATAGCCAAGGTGCGTTTGGCCAGAAACAGCGCCAAGTCCAGGAGTTTGTTGAGGTTCTTACGACTTGCAGTCTGTTTTGTGATGCGGGCCCTGAGTTGGGATTGCGGTTCCTGTTGCTGTTGTCAGTATATCAGATTCTTTCCCCCAGTATGTTGTGATGTGAGAGCATGTCCAGACCTTATGCATGGAGTCAGCGTCCAAGTTATGACATCTGGGACATTTATCGGTGGAGGTCAGGTACATTCACGCCAGCCGGTGCAGGGTTAAATATGTGTGATCTAAATAATTGAATTGAGTGAATTTTAATCTAGCATTCATTGAAATGATCTTGAAGTTCCCCATGCACTGCTTCCACTGCTTGTCTGTTATTTCAGTGGAGAGCGCCATTGTCCAGTATTCGCTCAGTGGGGACAATGAGGGGGCTGTGTCTGCTCTAAAGGAGGTATACATGGCCGTAATGGCTTCCTGCCTGTCCTATGTGTCAGTATTGTCTGCAGGGCTTCAGAAGTTGGGGGTACCGTGCTTATGTCCCCCGAGATTCATGTTGCCTGCAGTGTTAATGTCGCTTAGAGAAGGAACGTTCCAGGTGACACACCATAGTCGTCCATCAGAGTGTCAAAATCGCATGGGGTGGAGTCAGTAAATAGGTCACCTCATGTTGTCAGGCCAACTGCCTGCCATTCGGCCAATTCTGGGCGCTTTAGGCGGGTATATGTCCCTGCCAATGTCTCGATGGGGGAGATCTGAGGCATACGGAGGAGGACGGCGTTTGGCTATTTCGTAGTTCGACCAGGTGTTACAGGCTGCCCACAGCAGAGTGCAGCCCTCAATTCTCTGGAGCTGAGTTTTAGAGCCTGATAACCACTCAAGCAGGTCTGGTTTCAATTACTCCATTGTCCACGTGTCTAGTTCTGCTAAGTTCTTCTTAGCGAGGCAGCGCACGGGCCACTGGTGCTGAGCGGCTGCATAGTGTAGTTTGTACTTGGGCGCTCCTAGACCTCCCTCCAATATGCAGAGATGAAGCTTTGAGAGTCCTACCCTTACCCTGGAGTTGCCCCATATCAAAGATACTAGCAAAGACCATAGATCTTTGAATAGCTTCTGAGGCAGTCTATAGGGGAGAACAGTAAAAAAGTATAGGAGCCTAGGGAGGAGGAGCACCTTGGACATGGCTATTTGGCACATGGGGAATCAGATCGGACGGGGAGTGGTAGACCTGGACTGGTATTTGAACGAGTCATATGACCTGACGGGTGGGGAGTGAGGTTGCCGCTGTGTTTGTTCGACTGGGATGGGTGACATCGGGAATAATACAGACTTATCCCAGTTGATTTTCAAGCCCTAGCGCCTCACCCTGGTTGCAGAGATAAATCAGTGCATCGTCCATATAAAGGGACAGTATATACCACTGCATGTGCACTCGTATGCCCCAGTGTATGAAGTGGCTGCGGAGCGCGCAGGCCAGGGGAACCTTGGCCAGGGCAAAAAGGGTTGATGAGAGTGGGCAACCCTGCCTGGTGCAACGTTCGATGTCGAAGGGTGTTGAAATAACGCTGCCCATTTTCACCCGGGCTGGTGGGCTGGTGTATATTATTTTCACCCAGCTTAGGAACTTTGGACCTATGCCGAATCGAGCCAGCACCGCCAGTAGGTAGTCCCACCCAGGGTGTCGAAGTCTTTTCCTATGTCTAATGCAGCTATCCAGTGCTGCACGGTTGCCGTTTGGGCCCATTCTAGGAGTTAAAATAAGCTACAAAGATTTAGGCCCATACTTCTCCCAGGGATAAAACTGTTTTGGTCTGTGTGGACCACTAAGGGGACAACCTCCAGTAGCCTGCTGGCCAGCAAGTTTCCCTGGATTTTATAATCTGAGGTAAAGTAATGATAACGGACGGTACAATCTCATGAGGAGGGGGTCCCTATCAGGTTTTGGGAAAACATTAACTAGCACGGCCTCGTGGAGAGAAGGAGGCAATGTGCCCCTATCAAAGGACTCTTTGTATATACCGGGGAGCCAGCTGGGTCGAGTATGTAGCATAGAAGTCTTTGGGCCAGCCGTACATCCCTGGGGTTTTACCTCTGGCTAGCTGTTTGATGGTGTCAGAGACATTGGCCTCCAGCTCTTTATAGTGGGCGTGTGTTACCTGTGTAAGAGCCTCCTGTTCCAAGAAGAGTTGCATTACTTGAGGATCACCTGAGTCTGGGGCCTTGTACAGTGTTGTATAGTATTTATAGAATGAATTGTTCATTTTCTTCTGTGTGTTGACTAGGTTACCTTCCAGGGTACATATTGCAGTGATGGGTGGATGCGTGAGATTGCTTTTCAACAACCATGCAAGTGTCTTGCCTGCTTCGTTACCCTCCAAGTGGCGTCTAGCCGAGTACTTCTAGTAGTCTAGGGCTCATAATTTATCCAGTGTTTCTGTGTGTTCTAGTCTGGCTTTGGTAAGCGCTGGTACTATGTGCGGTTCTGTGGGGGCCTTATGTTCATGCTGTTGTATTTCAGTTTCCATCTCTTGAATTTCCCTAGTTAGTGTCATATGGGTACCGTATACTGCCTGTATGACCTGCCCTTGCAGGACAACCTTTAGGGCGTCCCAGTCGATGCGGGCATGTGTGGCCATTCTCTCATTAGTTTGGAAGTATGAGGTTATGGATTGCGATATGGGGACGCTCAGAGCAGGATCGCGGAGTGCCTCCAAAGGGAGGCGCTGAGTTGGTATGCTAGGTCTGGATGCACCCCAGGTTCATTACATTTGGAGGGGGCTCTGGTCCGATATCGTGCTTGAGCTACATGTGCCAGTGCCATCTCCGTGCAGTAAATAGCATCTATTCTCATGTACAGGTCATGGAGAGTGGAGTAGTGTGAATTTACAGTCTGTGGGATGTTTTGTGCTTCAACTTTCAAACAACTGCATCTGTGTGGCCCAGGTAGACAAATTATGTGCAAGCCCAAAAGCCTGTGCTCCAGAGAGGGGAGGGCGGGAACGATCCAGCACTGTGTCAGATACGCCATTGTGGTCGCCCCCCGATAAGTAGGGACCGAAGGGTTCCTAAGAAGTGCTGGGGTTAATGTCTGAAGGAATGTGGATTGCCCTGAGTTAGGCCCTGAGCTAGGCACGTAGAGGGAAACCAGAGACTGTGGGAGACCATCTAGGGAACCTTCTAATATCGCAAAGCGGCCCTGGGGGTCAACGCGCGTATGCATTATCTGTAGTGGAGTGCCGATGCCACTCATATCAGGGCCCCTCTGGCATAGCCAGAGTAAGTGGTGTTAATTGACGTGCCCCTCCATCGTTTACTGAGTGACTGCAGTGTTTGCTGTGTGAAATTAGTCTCTTGTAGTAGTGCTATGGCAATTTTGTGTCTACATAAGTATTGGTAAACTTTATGCCACTTGACTCAACCTGCCAGGCCACACACATTCAAGGTCAACAGTAGATAATTATTCTCTTGCATCTACATCAGTGAAAAAGAGTAACAGTAAATATGCATTCCCCTCATGCGACATAATTTTAAATAGTGCGTAAAGGACAATTCTGCATCCTCACGCAGCACGCAGGAATATATTATGGACTGGCATTTTGTGGCACAACAGAAACCAAACCCCCCCACCCCAGGCCTAATTGCCAACGGGCGAAAGGCCATATGCACTTGTATGCAAACATAGTAAACTAAAGAGAAAGAAAATATTAAATTACAGAGCTCAAGATAAGTGTATAACAGTCCCTTATCGTGTGTGGCACGTGTGGATTCTCCATCGTTCTCGCCATGTTCTCCTTGACCACTGTAGTAGAGTGTTCGTTAGTGAGCCGATGAGATCCTGAATCCAGAGGTTGCTTCCTGCTTGAGTATATTGTTCCATTAGTGCAAGACACACATTCCCGATGAGTCCCAGAGTCGTGGTTGATTAACCCAGTTCATCAGAAGTTTGCAGAGTCACGGTGGGGCCGTTGCCCAGCATCAAAAGTTGCTGTGAGTCCGATAGGGAGTATTACTGCTCCAGGGAGGGCTCTGTTTCTGAGTCTGAGTGGAGGGGGGAAGTGGCGGGTCTGTGCTTTTCAGCATTCTTGAGAGCTTGTGCCCTTTCCTGCGCTGCTTGGGCTTTGGTGGGGGGCTGTCCATTGCCCAGGCCGTGGCATCTGCGATGTGTGGCCTTCTTCCATTGTTGGTGTGGGCCTGACTTAGATTCTGGAGCTGACACCACCCCATTCTCTTGCACTCAGTTCCAGGCATCGTCGGGAGGTTGGCAAAAGACTGTATTGCCTTTATGTTGTATTCGCAATGAGGCCGAGTATTGTAAGGCGTATTTTATCTCGTTTTCATGAAGGCAGCGTTTAACGTCCATGAAGGATGCCCTGCGGTGCTGTACTGACAGTGTGCAGTCTGGATATATGTGCACCTCAGCTTTCTAGTCTGAGTGGAGGGGGGAAGTGGTGGGTCTGTGCTTTTCAGAATTCTTGAGAGCTCGCGCCCTTTCCTGCGCTGCTTGGGCTTTGGTGGGGCGCTGTCCATGGCGCAGGCCGTGGCGTCTGCGATGTGTGGCCTTTTTCCATTGTTGGTGTGGGCCTGACTTAGATTCTGTAGCTGACGCCACCCCGTTCTCTTCCACTCAGTTCCAGGCATCGTCGGGAGGTTGGCAAAAGACTGTATTGCCTTTATGTTGTATTCTCAATGAGGCCGGGTATTGTAGGTCGTAGTTTATCTCGTTTTCATGAAGGCAGCGTTTAACGTCCATGAAGGATGCCCTGCGGTGCTGTACTGACAGCATATAGTTCGGATATATGTGCACCTCAGCTTTCTAGATCACCCATGGACCCCGGGCCCTTGTAACCTGCAGGATGTGGTCCCTGTCACGGTACTTAAAGAGGCATGCAACCACCGGTCTAGGAGGGTGCCCGGCTGATGAAGGTCCCCTGGAAATCTATGGGCACGCTTCACGGAGAAAAATTTGGTATGCTTGCCCTGAAGGATGACTTCTAAAAAACAGGTTTCCAAGTACAGCACCATACTCTGTCCCTCTACGCGTTCCGGCAGCCCCACCAGGCGTACATAGTTCCAGCATGACCTGCCCTCCTGATTGTCAACACGAGTCTTGAGGTATTCCACCTCCTCTTGTAGTGTCTTGATTTGGACCACTGTTGAGGACACTGAGGGCTTCACAGTTGCGATTGTGAACTCCAAATCTTCCACTCTGTCTGTGGTTGGGCCTTGTGTGTCTTCCTGGTGTAGCGGGATGTGCGGAGCAGTGAGTAGAGTCGCAGGCCTCTCTGAGATGGCGTGGTTAGTCCGGTGGTGTGGGTGTCAGCCTACCTTAATCAGTGGATGCGCCTGTCCCCGAGATGGTGCAGGGGAACCTTCTCTACGTCAATGAAGTGGTGGGGCGCATGGCTGGATTGCGCCCCACTGTACCAGTCTTCTGGCAATCCTGTAGGCGAAATGTAGTTTCAAAGAGGGCAGCTAGCACCAGATCAGGCATCCGCGGCTGGGCACACCTTTAGAGGAGGTCTTGGTGAAGGGCCGCAAACCCTGGGCCCGAGTCTATGCTTCCTTATCTCACTGCCCTGTGGCTGTGACTGCTTCCAAAGGGCTCAGCTTGATTGCGGGACACCCGGGGCTCGTCGGCTGACAATTTCATGGGACGCTGGCAAGCCTGCGACAGCTAGGTACAGGATGTTTGGCGGTTGAGACGGAGCGAACTGGAAAAGTGTCCAATCACATCACCATCTTGGACACCGTCATGCGTAAGATAAGTTGGCATTACATTTTCCCCCTAGACGTGACAGCTTTCCACCTGTTCCATATATCTCCACTCAGTGGTGTATTTTTTAGTAGTACTCACCCTTGTAGCATACGCCTCTTCGAATTTTCTTGTTCAAATCATTTTATGGTGCCATTCTAAATTGGCTGGTACCTTGGTAGTCCTTCAGTTCTGGCGAATCAGAGAGTGCTCCACTAAAGAAGCAATCACAATGAATGTCTCTTTCCCTCTAGACATTGATAGATTTTGTCCCTGGCTGAGAAAGCCAAAAAGAGCTATTGTTGCCTCCGTATCCAATCTTTATTGCAATACAAGGCTGAGAGTAGCAAAATCTCTCTCCCAGAAATGTGCTAGCATCAGACATGTCAAAAACTATGAAGCCAGCCACCCTCACCCACTAACTGACAGGGGAATATCTATTCTCCATTTCTGGATGTATCTTATGGAAAGCTTTGGGGGTATAATACTCCATCCAATGCAACAAAAAAGACATTCTTTTAAAATTGCCCTCTCTTAAAGCCTTGTTACCAAGTTGCAAGATGGCTTGCCACTCCGAATCTGAAAAGGTACATTGTGTTTCCTGAGTAACCTTTTCCCACCTCCTTAACTTTGTGCTAAAGAGAGCAGCCGTGACCAGTATGGGACCTGTACTAGATGGGAAAAAGTACTTATTTAACAGATGTGTAATCTGGAGGTACCCCCAAAAAAAGCTTGCTCTGTTCTCCACATCTGGCTTGGACCTCTTGCCAATTAATACATCTCCGCCAACTATAAAATGACCCACTTCTTTAAACCGATTGGCTTTCCAAAACCTTTGTTGGCTGTTCTGGATTTGGAGTCCCAAGCTTTCACATTCTGTAAGCTGCAAGTACTGATACCCTGCGGAATGAGCCTTCATGGAGCAGAATGTCTGGAGTCTGGTACGATACTCCTGCAATGTCTTGTATCTGTTTTTTTTGGGAAACGTAATTGTTTTTGTAAAGATGGGGATCTGGGATCCAGCTTCCTGAACCATTCTGTCAAGAAAGACATTATCAACAGACCCCCTGCCGTCAATTAAACTCACTATTATATCTAGAAAGGCTGCTCCATAGTATTCAGGAACTTGGGGAAGTGCAAGCTCTCCCTGATTGATATCAAGTTGAAGCACAAGAAGTTGTACCCTCGAGGCCTTCTTATTCCAAATAAAATTGTTTCCAGCTCTTTAAAATATGCCACATTCATTTCAATAGGAACATTTGTGAAACGAAAAACTAATAAAGGTAAAATCTACATTTTGATAAGGGCAACACAACTGATCAATCTAAGAGGAAGAAGTGACCATTTACCAAGGAATTGTTAAAAATTTTTCAGCATGGCTCCATAATTCAATTTATATATTTCTGCATACTGATTGGTGAAGTATATCCCTGAATATCAGATTGGGTCAGGAGAGAGGGCTTGCCGTTTAAGATTATCTGGGAGAACATCACTTGAAGTATTGATTATTAAAATTTCACTCTTGATATGATTGATTTTATACCCTCCAACTAATTCAAACTGCGCAAATTCTGCCAATGTTGTTTTGATTTTCTGCCTTTCTGTTCTAATCTAAAGGAAAATACAGTCCGCAAATAACTTCATTTTCGACATTCCTGATACTGGGGTTTTTATCTCTAAATTATTTTGGATCCTGATAGCCAGGGGTTGAATAAAAAAGGTAAACAGTATAGGGGACATAGGACAACCTTGGCTATTACCGACTAATATTGACTGTACCAGACAGGTTATAATTAAGGAAAACCTGAGCCTGCGCACCTTGATAAATATTCTGCAACATGTTGATAAACTGGAAAGGAATCCCAACCCCTCCAAGACCATAAAAAAGAGCATCCCAGTTCATGAAGTCGAACCCTTTCTCTGCGTCATCCATCATTATAAGTGCAGGTGTTGGGTTAGTAGTATCACAAAAATAAAGTACTCGTACTAAAAACCCAGTATTAGATGACATAAACCTCCCGGCCACTAACCCAGTCTGGTCCTTATGGATCACATTTTGTGTATCTGGGGTAAAGGGATTTGCCCAGACTTTCATTAAAATGTTATAGTCAGAATTTAATAAAGTGATCGGCCTGTATGAGTTAATGTCTCTGGGGTTCTTGCCCTTCTTTACAAAACTTACAATAATAGATTATTTGAAAATTGATGGAACCGCATTCGCCCGCTTTAACTTAGTTAAAAAGCTCAACAATAAAAGCTCAACCAAAAATTCAGTTGGAAGCCTGTCGTTACCACAGGCTTTTCCACAAGGCATTAAGACAAGGGCTTGCTGAATTTCGCCTGCTGAAATGTCTGCTTGCATCTCTTCTGCCTGCGCATTCAATAACTGTGGGAGGTTTATATCATAAACATATTGCTGTATTGCTTCTTGTGAAGCAATATATTTAGTTGCATATAACTCGTTATAATGGCATAGAAAGATTTTGGTGATCTTTTCCTTTTCGATCACCAAGGCCCTTGTCCGTGGCTCCTGCAGCTCAGTGATTAATGCAGCTTCCTGCTTTACCATAGTTGACCTAGCTAAAAATGTACCTACCATTTGACTTTCCTCGCCGACTCACTGCTGAAATACTTGTGAACTATTCATTTCTTCCATGACAAAAACTCTCTAAGCCCCTGTTTTGCTTTATTTAGCTGGCTCTCGGCTAGATCTTTACCCCCTAATGAAGCATTCTTCCTCGACAAAGCAGTATCCACTGCCAGCTGAAGTTCAACTATGCGTGTCCTTCGGATATTTGATTGCGCAGCCATAAAGGCCACCATCTGCCCCTGGCCTGAGGCCTTGAAGGCCCCCCAGACTGAGAAAAGTGTTGCTGTGCCCTTGTTGTCCTGAAAAATCTCTTTCATCCATTTTCTTGTGCTGGTTTGAGAGACGGAGTTGATCCATCTGCCACCTGGAACTTACCATACTACCTTGATAGATCGGTACAAAACACAACATATCAGAATTAACTTAACCATCTTAGGTTTCTGACAATTTATTAGAAGATCTATGAAATGACACTGACTTTTCAAGTGAACCAATGTCTTTTGTCACCCATTAACATTCCCCTCTTATCAGATCTCATTTTAACCTGAAATGCCTAAAAAGTACTTAACAAGCGAACAACTTGGAAACTTTCAATCAGCGTTTTTAAACAGTGCCAAAAATATCAGCACATGAATACATTTGTGCATCCTGCTTTAACTGTGCTCCCCTGATAAATTTCCATGAAAGTCAAAATTTGAAGCATATGATAAACCTGCAAAGTGTTTGCCTGCTATGGTGCATATCTGTGAAACTGTGCCAAAAATTGATAACAAATCAATGATTCCCTCATTTCACTTTGCCCTCCACCCCATTTTCTGATCTGCAAGAAAAATGAGACTCATACACTGAGCTTAACATGCTAACAGACTTCCAAATTTTATGTAGATTCATAAATTAGCATCATAGGTATTCCCACATTAAATCAACCCTCATCCCTCATTTTAACTTTGTCCTCCTTGAGGATCTTTGTGAAACGTACCACAACACACTAGCAGAAGATCAAACATGCCTAATACCTGCCAAATGTCATGACACTTTGTCAAACGGTGCCACAATTATTAGCAAACTAGCACTTTTTGATCCACACTTTAACTGTGCCTTCTTAATGCATTTGCAATAATTTTAGAGTAGGAGTAAGCAAAACATGCTGAGTGTATGCCATATTTTGAGTACATACATCTAACATGCTAACGTTATAGGCAAATCAGAAACACCCTAATATTGTAAAGAAACCCCTATCTTTTGAACCTTGAAAGGCCAAACAATGCATTGTTGTAGCACTGATTTCTCGAAAATTCTGCTTTCATCTTAGGTTAGTGCAATTTTGTTCAGCTTTTTTGTGGCTGAGTCCAAAGTTTCCTAAAACTATTTTTTTTAACTTCTCCTTTACTTCCCAACCTTGCTAGATCTGCACTGAACTTGCCATGCTGATCCTAAAACACATAAGGAACATTTTCTAGAGATTCACCAAATGGCGCCATTGGGAAAAATGTTTCTTGTGTAGAAAAAGAGAACGTTTGAAACTTTAATTCCGCTATCTGAAATTATATAGAGTGATGTATAAATTATGCAAAAAAGAAGCAGAGAACTTTGGGTAGTTCTCAAGTTTAGATGGACCGCGGCTCCTGTATAGAGCACCCTCATTTGAGATGTCATCATTGATGTCATCAGTAATGTCATTTACAATGTCATGAGTGAAGCAATGTGTTAGGTCATAAGCAGTGAATTGTGGGGGCGTGAGTTATAGTTAAGTCAGGTTATTACAACGGCTGAATTTCTCTGGGTTTGTATGAGTAAAATTGGACCCTAACTATAAAGACTCTGGAACCTTTGTTTTGTTTAACTGAAATTCTATGTTCTTTTAAAATTGTATTTGCTAACTATAACATCCCTGTATACTGTTTCTTTCAGTGAATTTTTAAGGTTATTTAAATGCTAATTCCTAACTATAAAGCCCCTGTAACCTTTGTTTTTTTTGTAAAGTTTTAAGGTTTTTCAACTAGCAGTCACTTTTGCAGAGAGATGAAGAAATTGGGCTGGGCTTCTGACCAGCTCTCAGGAATTCCACTTTATAGGACTTACAGGAGCTACCAGGAGGGCTTCCTGGCCCCCAAGGTCCCTCTGGAGCCAATGGGACTTTATCCCTCAACTAGTAGTGCACCAGGAGGCACATTTAAAGAGTGGTGGAGAAAGGGGGCATGGCCTCTGAAAACATTTCAGTAATCCTATTCTGTTGAGCTTACTGGAGGCAACAGGAGGGATAGTTGGTACCCAAGGACGTCCCTGGGGCCCAACTACCCCTCATATTACCTTCAGAAGGTCCCATACAGCAGGATTTCTGAGATCTGATGGCAGGACATGCCCCTTTCTCCACCACACTGCAAACACACCTCCTGATGCACTACTAGTAAGGGGATGAAGTCCCCTTGGCTATTGAGGGTCCTTGGGGCCATTACCACTCCTGGTACCTCCAGCAAGTCCCACACAGTGGGTTTGCTGAGATGTTTTTGGTTGCCACACCCTCTTTCTCCTCCACTCTGCAAACACTCCTCCTGGCACACTACTATTTGGGGGATGAAGTCCACTTGGCTCTTGAGGGTCCTTGGGGGCCAACTAGATCTTCTGTTATCACAGCTGCTAACTATAGCTCAGCTAGCTATCACTGCTGAATTTCACTGGTATTGCATGAGTGAAACCTGAACCTAACTATAACATCCCTGTAACCTTTGTTTTTTTCCATGAATATATATGCATATTACCTACTGGTGGTTGCCAGTAGGAAGTTATAGTTAGTGCCCTGTTTTTATTCAAAAAACGTTTTTTCTTTTGCCAACATCTTTGGCACCGTTTGACCAATCTTTGCGAAATTTTTAAAACTAATGACCCACTCACTTCAGATTGTGTGATTTGTCATTCGTCAAGCGGGAGCTGAAAAAAAGAGGGGTCCCAGAACGCATTTTCTCCATGTTAATTTCTATAGGAAACTTTGGTCACTGCTACAGCCCGAACTGCTGAAAAGAATTACACCAAATTTGGCAAAAAGTTGAAATCAAGAAAAGGGGTAGAGTAGAAACACCCTGACCCCCTTGGCCTGCTTATGGGGTCCCACAGGGCCACCTAGGGCCAAAAAAAGCATTTTTGTAAAAGAAAATCAGCAGAATGTGCGGTGGATCTGAGGAAATATGAATTTTGTGATCAGTTATGTCCCCTATCGTAGACCCCAACGGCTCCATGTGCATGCTATAAGTACATGTATGTTCCCTCCAGTTCCAGTTTTGAAGACGCAAATACATGTGCGTCCACCGTCAACATGTCCTCTTTCAGATCCGCCATGAATGGGTCTGATATTCCATTCCTAAGTATGAAAGGCCACCGACTTTATATGGTTCACTTTCCCCATTTTACAGATTCAGGCAAGTAGGCCCTGAATTCTGTCATCAAGTCTTTTCCTGCCTTCTGCCTCTGAAAGCTCCAGTCTGAGCCTACATCTGTATCCATGAACTTTGTCCTACTCCCTGCGCGGCTAACGGTGCCTGATCCAGCATATTGCCTGCCAAAAACTGTATTTCACCTTCAAGATTATCTACTCCGCTCCTCATCCGATGCATTCCTGTCTAGTAGTTTAGGTAAACATTCCTCCAGCTACCGTGCAAAGGGCCAGGCCTCGCTGTCCTCATGCAAGTAATTCATAGCCTCCGTTACCATGGAATATTCCTACCCCCTCGCATCTCATGCAGACACTTAGACGCTTGTACACGCACTAACAGTCAGTATAGAATAGATTCTATCCTAAGAGACCTTTCCTTTTGGATAACACAGTTCTTTAAACATAGGATATTAGATATGATTTGGGATTAGGTTGACATGACCCCCAGACTTCTGTCTCCACATGTAGAGCTAAATGTCAAGTCCCCTTCACCCTCTAGTTGCACGTCAATCACACGTCATGCGGCTGCGCGCGCATCTCTGCCAAATATTTCTGCTGACATTGCAGGATTCTTTCATGGATCCACCCACTTGTGACATCATGTATAATGACGTTTATTAAATTACGCCCATATGACCGCCTCTATTAGTTACGTATGCACATTTTATCTGTATTATCAGCTGTCACGCCTCTTGCATCTGTTTCACTGTAATGCATTTTCCTATAAAACCAATTATCTGTCAATAATGTATGCCCTTCCTTCCTGAACTTTCGTGGTGATGGAATAGAAGTCCACAATTCGAATTGTATTCCTTTGTATAGGAATAAAGCCTTTTAAAACCTCTAATACCACGGATTCTGCCTCTTATATTTACTGAGTTATTCTTACCAGACTTTACCGCATAAAAAATAGTACCGGTAATGAAATATTTACCACATAAATTGGCGCCCGAACAGGGACACTTTCTCATCTCACGCGCCGGAGGTGCGTTGCAGGCCCGGTCTCCTGCCACAGCTGAACGGACAAAAACGCGTACCCGCAGGATTTCCTGTATCTCCCTCCGGCCAAGCGGGAGCGACTGAGGCTGCGATCAACACCCAGACGAGGCGGTGAGAAGTGCGAAGTATCCCGACCAGAGCCTAGCTGAGAGAGCAAGATCCGAGGTATACAGAGACCCACCAGGTTCCGAAGTTCCGAGTCCAGTCGAGTCGAGTCCAGTCCGGTCCAGTTTCAGTTCCGTTCCGAGGCCTTCCGTTCCGAGCTACCCGGTGAGTACCATTACCGGGGAGGCATTTTACGTGCACATAGTCTGTGCCGGTCAAGACGGGTTTGGGTACACAAATCCGGTCTGCACTGTTTCAGCAGTGTATCTGTACTGTTTAGCAGTATATATAGTATGTCTTGCATATAAATAAGTATTATCTAGTGTCAGTATTATGTCAGTAACTAGTTTTCTATTAGTTATCATTGTTCGTTAAAACTGTTAATATGTTAAATGTTTTAATACGTTCTATACATTGTGGTGTGAATGACTGTTCATTATTGTGTTTATTTGTATTAAGTGTGTTTAAGATTAAGTAACAAGATCTAAAAATGCCGCTCTTTTCGAAACTAAGACAGATCAAAACTAGAAAAGGTGTACTCGAAGAAGCTGTTCCCATCCCACCAAGGGACACTCCAGGATATTTTATGTATCATAAGCATGGTCTAGATGCCGTATTATTTCTTGATTTATGGGTGGACTACACCAAGGATTTGCCAGAAAATCAGAGATGGCCCGCAGCTGGGACCTGGGATGCAGATAGCATCATGAGAGTAGAAGAAGAATTATGGAAAAAGAAAGCCAGACAGTCACAGAAAGATGCCATTGAATTATGGCGTAAAGAATCATACAGACGTGCAGAAAAAGCACTCAGACAGGAAGAGAAAGGTAGAGAGAATTCAAATAAAACTCGAGAAAATCTATTAATTGAGGAAGGTACCCGAGTAAACTCAGAACAAGTAGATAGACAAAGAAATACTCTTATGAATGGTATGTATCCTCTTCTGGCCGAAGGGTTACCTAAGGCTACCCCGGAAATACCAAAAGACTTAACTCCTCCATTGCTCCCGATAAAAGCACATCCCAAAACACATCCCAAATCAGCAAAGGACGTTTTCCTTTCCTCCTATTTAGATGACGTAGCTCCCGAGTATGCTAATGCCATACCACACACACCGCTTGCCGATGGTGTTTAACACCAAGAGCATCCGTCTGTATCCCCGCAACTACAACCTCCTACACAAGTTCCCACAGGTCCGTCCGTTTCTACAGTTTTTCCCGCATCCACAATCTCTATCCTACGTCCAACGAATCCTTTCGTGCCTAGCGCCTCAGATGGTGCTATAGGAGGTACGACAGACATGTTTGCCACTCCGCCGCGAAACAAACAAACCCTTAGAGATTTAGCACTCCAACGTACACCCCAATTAGCGACATCCGACATGTTTAAAGAACAGCTTGTGGATTGTAGATACGATCCAGTTCCAGGTAGACAGGACAAATTGCTCATATCATCACTACGTATACGACGAGCTACATTATATTTAATGACGATACCAGGAATGGTTGAACATCTAGACAATATATATCGCTTTGTCCAAACAGGACGAGGTCCAGAAAGTATTAACGAAGCTATGGAATACCAGAAAGTGGATGTACAAAGACAACTACTACGTTTTTTCATAAATTGTGTAATTAGGAATCAAGACAGGCCCGGGGCAGATCACGATACCATGCAAAGACTTGTCAAATGGGGTCAGAACATATCAGAAGAAAAACATGATAGACAGGCGTGTATAATCGCCATGTGTCGAAAGATCCGCAAGGAAGTAGAACGAATACATAAAGAAAGACGAGAAACAGACAGAGTAGAATCAGAAGAGGAGGAGGAGCAAGAATCAGAACAATTAGAAACAATAGCTTACGTAGGTAGAGGAAGACCCCATAATAATACTAGAGGCTTTAATGACCCGATACGTCCGATACGTCCCGAATATAATAGACATTTTCAAACCCCTATGTTAAATACAAAATCCCCCGAACACCTATTCCAAGCCGCTGATAAATTACTCCGAGATCGAAGGGGGTACCATATGCTCGATTCCATGGACGAACAAGAATTAGCTAGGTCAGCAGTACAATGGGCTGACAGTCCCAGCGACTACAATGATGATGTACTTACACACACGTTTCTGAATCTTGACCCATACGAACAGCGTTTAGCTAGTATATACATGATTCAACACCTCCTTATATTATATAAAAGCCAACACTCCGATCCAGGACCCTTACCTGACATATTGACAGAACTACTCACGAATATATGGAGAGGGTCAGGTACTGATTTGATTAAAGAGATTCTAGAATCCCGAAACCAATATTTAACTTTCGTATGCCCAGAACACGTTCCAGTTCCCATCATGGGAAGAAAAATGTATCACATAGATAGACAGAACCCGTTACGCGAAGTACACCCAATCAGAGGTGACGGTAATAACTTTACACGCGTGTTTGTATATACGCCTATAACTAAACTGGAATTATTAGAAATGAAGAAAGTAGTACCCAGCCATGACAAAGATCCAGCAGGTTTCCACCGTGAGATAAAAGACATGTTACTCATGGGAGAGTATACCTACCCCGACATTATGAAAATATTAAAAGTCCTATTACCCGCCGGTGTTTATGAGAAACTCAAAGAAAAGGAATGGGAGGTGGGAGACCAAAAGATAGATTGGACAGCATTAGAAAACGAAGAAAGGGCCCGAGCTGCAGGAGCAGGACTTGGGGAAAAGACTACAGCACTAGCAGGACTACTAATACAGGTACTGCCACGTTTATTAACTACGAAAAAGGAAGACTGGGGTGCGATATCAGCCTGTAAACAAAAGCCAGATGAAGACACTAGTGATTTCTATTCCCGATTTGAAAAATGTTTTGGTATAAATAGTGGCATAAAAGCCAGTAGTGAGTCATATCCACATCTGTTTGTGACAAAATTAGTTGAAAATTCTCTGCTACAAGTCAAGAATAGAGTATTGAAATTCGAAAGTACCTGGCAAGGTAATACCCCATCACAGATGTTACAGATGTTACAATATCACCACAATAGAATTAGAGAAGAACAAGAACACGAACAAAGACGTATGAAAGATACAAAAATGAAAATGCTTGTTGCTCAGTCAGTTCCAGCTGATGGTCATCATAAGGGTGATTCCGCAGGTCCTACGAAAGGGACATGCAACTATTGTAAACAACCAGGTCATTATATACACGATTGTCCAGTCCTGAAACATAATATTGCTACAGGTAGAACCCAGGAGAGACCACGTCCACCTAGACAGGGTCAGAATCAACAACAAATCCCTCAGCATGCACAACCTAGGTTATCTCCGCAACAACTAGCTCCGCAACAGGGAGCTCCACAACAGACCGTAGCACCACCACAAGCGCAGCCTATTGCTGCAACACAAGCAACAACACAACAAATGTATCAGTATGCACAAGCAGATTATCCCGATTATCAGCGATATACATGACATAGCCTAGAGAGGGAAGTTGGCTTACCCCTTATTGAGGTTCCTGTAGACCAAGAGGGACCTTATGTACATAGTGAACTATTAGGGGAAGACAGAAAGTTTTTACTTGATACAGGGGCAAGCAGAACAACTATAAGACGCAGTGAAGTTCCAGGGGCACCCCTCTCAGGCTCACAGAATATTTCCCTTGGATTCTCAGGAAAACCCATAATTAATGACGTAACACAACCTCTTCCACTTACGGTTGGTCCATTGACACGTACTACAGATTTATTGCTTACTAAATCATGTCCAGAAAACTTGTTAGGTATAAAAACATTGAAAGCTCTAGGAGCTATAATATGTTGTTCTCCGGAAGGAGTACGACTATTTCTACGTGACTTCAAAGGTCACTACGTGTCCAGAGACATGGATCACCGACTGCAGAATTTACCTACACATTTATGGGCACAAGGCCCCACTGATGTTGGTTGCATGAATATTACACCATATCGTGTCACACTAAAAACAGGAGTAATACTACCACGAATACGACAATACAAGTTACCACCCGATGCTGTTGTGGTTTTGCTGCAAATCATTGACGAGCTCATTGCACAAGGAGTGGTTGTCGAAACCGACTCCAATGTATGTAATTCCCCGATAATTCCGATTCTTAAAAGAACGGATCCAAAAGCACCACCAGTATATCGATTAGTTATTGATCTGCGCGAATTAAATAAATGTATTGTACCACAATACCCTGTGGTCCCAGATATCTCTTCATTACTAACGGCTATTGACTCAGAAGCAACGTTCTTCACTGTAATTGATCTCAAAAATGCCTTCTTTAGCGTCCCAATCGATCCGGAAAGTCAATACTTGTTCGGGTTCAGTTTAAATGGACGAAGTTTTTAATTCACACGCGCACCTCAAGGATTTACAGAAAGCCCCAGCATCTATAGCCAAGCACTGAAACGAGAACTTGACAGTATCCACATGCCAGTTAACACTGCCTTGCTTCAATATGTCGATGATCTGCTGATCACCGCCCGAAGCGAACCTGAATGTGAAACAGCGTCACTGACGGTTTTAAAATTTTTGGCTGACAAGGGGCACAAGGTGTCCCCTTCTAAGCTGCAATTCTGTGTCCAGCGAGTTGTTTACCTTGGGCACTCGCTGTCCAAGGAGGGAAGGCAGCTTACACCCGACCGCATCCAGTTAATCGCTAACATGCCACCACCCAAGACACAAAAGGAGGTGCGGGCTTTTATAGGCCTCACTTCATACTGTAGGCAGTGGATCCCTCAATATGCATTTCTAGCAAAACCACTCATCCAGTTGACAACACAGGAGGCAGCCACATCGACTGTCCTCCCTTGGACTCAAGAACATACACACGCCTTTGAAAGCTTAAAGAAAGCTTTATGCCAAGCACCTGTCTTAGCAACACCATGTTACAGTAAACAGTTTACACTCTTTGTTACAGAACGCGAAGGTACTGCCTTGTCAGTACTCACTCAGGAACAAGCAGGATCACACAAACCATGTGCTTATTTTTCTAGTACATTAGATCCAGTAGCTCAGGCTCTTCCTGCGTGCCTGAAATCGGTGGCAGCAACAGCTTTAGCAATCAGACAAAGCGATGCCATAGTGTTAGGACACCAACTGACAGTACAAGTACCACACGCAGTAGAGGTTCTTTTGAACCGCACACAAACACAACACTTGACTATAGCGAGACTTACCGGTTACGAATTGACATTATTTCAGCCACACATAGAAATCAGACGTTGTAATACGTTAAATCCTGCCAAACTGTTACCAGTGGGCGGAACAGATCCATTGGCACATGATTGTGTCGAAGTCATTACTATTACGACTAAACCCAGACAAGACTTGACAGATATCCCTTTGTCGGATCCAGACTTGACATTGTATGTAGATGGGTCATGTATGAGAACAAGTACAGGAGAGTTAGTGGCCGCTTACGCAGTCACAACAGACACTGAAGTCATTGAAACAAATTGTATTAACACTTTGTCAGCTCAAGCAGCAGAGCTCATCGCTCTGACACAAGCCTGTATTCAAGCCAAAAATAAGAAAGTCAACATATACACAGATTCACGTTATGCATTCGGAGTCGTCCATGACTTCGGCGTACTGTGGCGAGAGAGAGGTTATTTAACTTCTCACGGTGCCCACATCCAACACGGACCCCTCATTCAAACCCTATTGGACGCGATTCATCTACCCACTGCAATATCGATTATGAAATGCAAAGCCCATACAAAAGTTACCGATATCATTTCTCAGGGTAATGACCTAGCTGACAGAACAGCTAAACAGACTGCTCAGAATCAGACTCACACAACTGACATGACAAAGACAATAGTTCCGACACCAACACATTGCATGACAGTTAAGGATCCCGCCCTTGATGTAATTGACATACAGACACATGCTACACCAGAAGAAATAAAGAAATGGACTGAATTAGGAGGGATCCAAACGGATCAAGGATGGATGACGAAGGAAAAATCTATATGGTTTCTTCCCGACTCCATGGTTCAAGTCATCATTAACACAATACATAGTCCAGCGCACCTAGGAGAAAAAGCTATGCTAGACAGCATTCAACACATTTGGTTCAACAAACACTTGCGAGCAGCAGCTAAACAAAAAGTTCGTACCTGTATGATATGTTGTCAGTTTAATCCAGGTAAAAGCATCCCCGTAGAGCAGGGTGGATTTCAACCTCCCGATCATGCTTTTGAAGTCCTCCAGATGGATTATATCCAGATGGAACGATGTCGAGGATTCAAATATGTTCTCGTAGTTGTCTGTGCTCTTTCCCGTTGGACAGAAGCCTACCCGGTTTCAGATTACACTGCCCCGACTACTGCCAAACAGTTAGTTCGAGAATTCTTCCCACGGTACGGTTTACCACGTGTTGTCTACTCAGATAACGGCCAACCGTTCTCATCCGAACTAATGAAACACGTTTCCCTTTTGTTAGGCTACCAATGGAAATTTCACTGTGTCCGACATCCCGAGGCAGCAGGTCTCGTGGAACGACATAATCAAACCCTGAAAATTAGATTGTCCAAAATATGTAGAGAAAAAGGTGTCGATTGGATAGTAGCCTTACCAGTTGCGCTCTTTTACATGAGAATGGTAGCACATTCTCGAACAGGGCTATCCCCGTATGAGGTGATCTTCGGTAGACCACCAAATATGTGGGGGACGCCTATACCTCGCAAAATCACTGATGTTGACTGTAATATGCTGACAGATTACCTGGCTTCCTTGATGTCTGCACTACAATCTTGTCGTTCACAGGTAGCCGCAGCTTTTCCCGATAATACTGAGGGGAAGCCCCATGACGTGGTTCCTGGTAACCTGGTTCTGGTCCGGAATTTCGACCGAAAGACCCAACTGGAGCCTAGGTGGAAGTCGCCGAAGCTAGTTTTACTAACTACAAGGACAGCCGTGAAGATCGAGGGTCGCAAAGGGTGGTTGCACTCGAGTCACATCAAGAAATTTTATGGACTACCATCCAGTGTGAATACTCAACCTTGTATTCCCTCACAGACAGACTCAAAGCTCCCCTTGGTTGAGTTGTCAAAACCAGAACTTTACAAACTAAAATTGAGGTCTAGCAAGTCAGACAATTTGATTGTTTAAGTCCTCTCCAAGGTGAATCGGTTGAATTTGTCTCTGACATGTATCCTCTAGACCGGAATAGAGAAAGAAATCAGCAAATGCAGCTTAAAAAGCATGCGTATTGTAAATCACTTCGTAGTCACTGCACAGTAACACTATTAATTTTGTTTTTTCTAAGTCTTCTGATCATCGTTTTCAGTGTACTATTGCATATGTATTACCCTATTCTTAAGCGTGCTTACAATGTAACTGCAGAACATTCTTTTAGCGAATTACCTCCGCATGAGTTGTCCTATAGATTTGCGCTGCGCAACAACACATTCATTAGTATGTTACATCATTCCCATCAGACCAGCAATGCTACAAATTGTTGGATATGTGGCCGACTCCCTCCCTATCAGAACTATAAGGGAGTTTTGCCCCTCTTTCCATATCCGTTCACACACAATGGCTCCTGTGGAGCATGGTTTAGTTTGATTAATTCCCTAGATTCAGTTTCCGCAGTTTATCAAGACAACTGGGTATGGGGAAACCTGAACCTAGTTTTGCTTAAAGTCTGCTACCCTAACAAGGAGGGACTTCCCAAGAGAACAGGAACTGATCTAGAAAATGAAGTATATGGATTAGGTAATTTTACACTTAACCTCATGATCCTGAACGTTGAATCCGAAGCTACACCAATCTTGCCCGCCATGTCAGTATTCCCAGTAAAAGGGGAATTATGTGTAAGAAAGAATGGTTCCATACACATGGGCCATAGTAAATGCAACACTGTAATAAAATTCAGTGATCAAGGCAAGTCTACATTTAGAGCTTCCCATCATTCCTACTTCATATGTGGCCAGACCGCATATATATGTCTACCTTTAGATTGGGATGGTACTTGTTACATAGCATTCCTTCTGCCACCTGTTTTCCTAGCTCCTCCTGATTATCATAGAAATACCCATTTAGTACACAATAGACAACAGAGAGATCTTCCAATTGTCGATTACACTGAAACAGCATGGGAAAAATACACAGATTTCAATAAAGGTTTCTTTCCCTATATAGGTACAGTCACTAATAGTAAGCTGATACGTAGATTAACCAGAACCCTTGAAGCAGTAGTGAACGAAACTATTTCCGCCTTAGGCAATTTAACAGAAGAGCAGTCTGCTATGCGGATTGTTGTGCTTCAAAATCGTCTTGTCCTTGACGTCATCCTGGCCGATAGGGGCGGAGCTTGTAGGGTCATCGGATCAAGTTGCTGCATTTTCATACCAGAAAATTCGCCGTCAGTATACAAAGCCATAACCCGCCTTCATAAGATTATAAGCCAGATACACCAGAGTCCAGGCACCTGGACTTGGTCCGGTTGGTTCTGGGGCGTGTTGTCAGCCTGGGGATGGAGAATTCTATCCTTCCTAGGTATTGGCTTTCTCATACTATTCAGTTGCTGCTTATGTCTACAATGTGGGCCAGCGATTTGTGGTCTGTGTGCCACATCGTGTATCCCACATCCAAGTTTTCGTTCAAGATCCCGGAAGAAGAAAGAAGAACAAATGATGCTATATGAACAGATCAATGGATTGATGAAGATCGATATCTCCTGAGGGTCCGTAGGGGACAAGGAGGGAATGAGGAAATATGAATTTTGTGATCAGTTATGTCCCCTATCGTAGACCCCAACGGCTCCATGTGCATGCTATAAGTACATGTATGTTCCCTCCAGTTCCAGTTTTGAAGACGCAAATACATGTGCGTCCACCGTCAACATGTCCTCTTTCAGATCCGCCATGAATGGGTCAGATATTCCATTCCTAAGTATGAAAGGCCACCGACTTTATATGGTTCACTTTCCCCATTTTACAGATTCAGGCAAGTAGGCCCTGAATTCTGTCATCAAGTCTTTTCCTGCCTTCTGCCTCTGAAAGCTCCAGTCTGAGCCTACATCTGTATCCATGAACTTTGTCCTACTCCCTGCGCGGCTAACGGTGCCTGATCCAGCATATTGCCTGCCAAAAACTGTATTTCACCTTCAAGATTATCTACTCCGCTCCTCATCCGATGCATTCCTGTCTAGTAGTTTAGGTAAACATTCCTCCAGCTACCGTGCAAAGGGCCAGGCCTCGCTGTCCTCATGCAAGTAATTCATAGCCTCCGTTACCATGGAATATTCCTACCCCCTCGCATCTCATGCAGACACTTAGACGCTTGTACACGCACTAACAGTCAGTATAGAATAGATTCTATCCTAAGAGACCTTTCCTTTTGGATAACACAGTTCTTTAAACATAGGATATTAGATATGATTTGGGATTAGGTTGACATGACCCCCAGACTTCTGTCTCCACATGTAGAGCTAAATGTCAAGTCCCCTTCACCCTCTAGTTGCACGTCAATCACACGTCATGCGGCTGCGCGCGCATCTCTGCCAAATATTTCTGCTGACATTGCAGGATTCTTTCATGGATCCACCCACTTGTGACATCATGTATAATGACGTTTATTAAATTACGCCCATATGACCGCCTCTATTAGTTACGTATGCACATTTTATCTGTATTATCAGCTGTCACGTCTCTTGCATCTGTTTCACTGTAATGCATTTTCCTATAAAACCAATTATCTGTCAATAATGTATGCCCTTCCTTCCTGAACTTTCGTGGTGATGGAATAGAAGTCCACAATTCGAATTGTATTCCTTTGTATAGGAATAAAGCCTTTTAAAACCTCTAATACCACGGATTCTGCCTCTTATATTTACTGAGTTATTCTTACCAGACTTTACCGCATAAAAAATAGTACCGGTAATGAAATATTTACCACATAGTACAAATCAGGCTGACAATTTGTTTTAAAATGAAGCACGGACTCCTGCGCTTCGTTTTCTTTAAGCCCCTGTGTGGGCCAAGTCCCAGGGATAATGAAAAAACTGAGATGCGGAGGCACCCACAGCCCCGGAGAATGCCGCCTCTCCGGGGCTTACACATCCAATGCGGGGGTGCTATGAGGCCCTTCCACAGCTATATTGAACAATATCAACATGTCTGAACATCGATGACCTGAAGATCTGTGCCTTGTGGAGAGGGGGCAGTGCAACATGAACTGGTGTTAAACAGGTGCTCTGAGCTGAGCCTTCGGATCATTAACAGAGATATGTGTACAACGAATGGATATTATTAATATTAATATGTGCATATTATTACATCTACTATTAGTATATTTACTATTATTACTTCACCGCCCTCGGTTGCTGTCCTTTCTAAATCCTGATATTTTTATATTTCTTGGTCCGTCATCACCGCTCCCCCATTGTGTACAATGTATTTGTTTATTGTCTGTTTTATGGTAACATCAGCAAATCTTTCACATGATGCGAGACTCGAAGAGGGAGATGAACAACTGCTGCATATAGTGCTTAAAGCGGCTTACGGGCTGGAAACGCTATGAGCAAGCAACAAAAATTATTATTATTTTTATTATTATTGTTATGATGTGTTCTGATTTTTTATTACTATGCCCTTGGGCGGTGACTCGGCTTCTCTGGTTTTATTCCCCACATATTTTGTGTGTGTTTGGGGGTAGGATGTAAGATAGGGCTCATCCGATGTGTTGCCACAGTCCCCCCTCACGGGTCCATGAACAGGGTCACTAATCCCCTACGAAGAGTGTCTATTTACTTATAAATGAAGCGTTTTCTGTTTTTTACTGTTATTTCTTTGGCACCCGCCTATCTGCCCGGAAAAGCAGCCGTTTTGCTGAAAATGAACTCCCTCTTTGCAAGTGAGGCCGAGGGCACAGTCAGATGTGAGGAGAGAGCAGGGGTGGAGTAGCGAGTAGGGCCGTGAAAGAGTGGTAAATGGTGAAAGAGGTGCATGTGGTAAGGTGGCATCACAGCCGAGTGGGGATGATGAGGTGTGAACCTTCCCTTCTAGGGGTGCGGACTCAGACACCAGGTGGCAGGGGTGTCACCTGTCACCCCCACCCCAGGGAACATAACACTTCTTCTACAAATGTTGAATATAACACAGCCCTCCATATGCCCTGGTGACCCCCTTATAGACACATTGTGATAAAAACACCAACAGACCTTATAAACAAGCCGTTCAGATGCTCCAGAGGCCTGGTGACTCCCCATAGGGTTCCGGTGGCAGACATAAAGATAGTGCTTAGAAACCCTTCAAGCGCCTAGTCAGCGCTTTGTATATGTATGACCCTTATTAGAAGCACTGTACACTTCCTGCAGGCGTATGTGGTGGTGCGCTCTAGATGACTCCATCAGTTCAACACTCTATGCTGACACTCATGATCCACAGAAGGTCATTCCCTCGAAACCTGACAGCCACACTCAGCCTTCCAAGGTCAGTACATTGACTCCAACTACATTTGGTAATAGAAACATGTTATTCACAGTGCGTAGAAACTACTAATGCGTGGTATAAAATACATTGGGATATGTTCAATATGATAGGCACTAGTCAAAACAGACTGTATTTATAGGGAGCGACATGTCCTTTCTTTTTTAAATTTTACAAACCAGTTCCCTTATTTGTTTGGTAAAAGCAATGGTCCATGAATGGTATATGCAACACTGGGTGGTGACTCTGCTGAAAGTAAGGGGGGGTCTCCTATACTGTGAAGCCGAGGGAGGTACAGAGGGCTAAACAGAAAGCAACCTTCTCACCAGAGTGCCTGTGAGAAATGTATTATTAAGGATAGATTAATCAGCAAATGTAAAAGCTGCTTCAGGGTTGGTTCAGGCTTTGATTGATGGAGTCACTTGAGGCCTCTTATTGCCTAAAATGTGTCATTTTTAGAAGAAACCCAAAGCTGTTACCAGGGAGCTCTGGAGTGAGTGCTTTTAAGGGAGATTTACACAAATGTTTGCACTAGGTACAGTCTGATTGCTTATTATTAAAATATATATTTAAAACAATCTCAAACATGAAATGTTTCAACAGATTGTACACCCCCTACACCCTGCATTTAATACTATTTTAAGTTTACAGAGTATGTTAAGTCCCAGTGTGTGACCTTGTTGCACCATATGTACGCAGGTCACTCTTCCTTGGTGCACAGCATGATTCATTGCTGTGACTCTCTGGTCACACAAAGACATCTGCAGGGGTCACACTCCACCAGGGTGTGACCTCTTAGCACTATAAGTTCGTAGGTAACGCTTCACCAGTGTAGGGAAGGATTTACTGCCTTGAAAGACATCTGCAGGGGTCTTACTCCTCCCAGGGTGCGACCTCGTAGCACGATAAGTACACAAGGCACTCTTCCCCGGTGCAGGGAAGGATTCACGGCTCTGACTGTGGTCACACACAGACATCTGCAGGGGTTGCAGTCACAAACTGAAGGCTCAGATCATAAATCAGTGCATTTCCCTTTGATTGGTTTAACATGCATTTTTTTTCCATTTCATTTAAGGTGCATTTATCTGGTCTAGGCATTCACTTTGAAAGACCAACACAATACTTGCAGTATATTCTTTTTTTAGCCATGTGTTTGACCCGTCCCCACACTCGATGACCCCAGCCATGGGCTCAGGGACGCATTTCCCCTTCTTTTTATACATTACATAGGCGCAGCCATACAGTGGATATATATGTGACCTGCAGCCTATAGGCGCCATATGTGCCTTCCATAAATACGGCAGAGCAACTCACAGGCACCATATAGGTGATTCATTGCTCCTCTGTCCATACATTTATAGGCACCATCTGTGTATATTACAAAAATATTTCACACGGGCGCGTGCCACAGGGGCACTTCTGGGTGCACTAAGCACACCTTGTAGACATCAATATGTACAGCCCCCCATCCTATGCACTGCCCAGAAAAAGGCCATGCTCTCTGTGAACACCCCCTGCTGACATTATGCAGACACGTCACACACAGGGCATAGAGCCTACGCACTCTAAACGCCTGACACTTGGTTCTCCTAGTGCCTAAAAGGGAATGTGTCCTTGTGTAATGTAACCGGTGCCCACCTAAAGTAGGATGACCAGGTGTCCTGGATTTTCACAGACTTTCCCTGGTTTTCACCAGATTTCTTTTTGGCTCATCTCTCGGTTTTTAGAGGGGGTTGACTGAAGCCAGAGAGAGGCAATTATGGGGTGTTCTAAAGTTATGCAAGTTAGCAGCAGGTATACTTATACGTAAGCAATTTAATTAACAGCTATGATGCTGGTTTTAGAAATTACATCTTATATATTTTCTTAGTGCCTCTCCTGTGTTCCTATGTTGATAAGAGTTGTCATTCTGCTCAGCACCGTCGATGTAAAGTTGTAGTCCTTCTATTTTTGAAAAATGTCCCGTTTTTTGGTTCTCAAGATCTGGTCAGCCCAACGTGAAGCCCCTGATACGTTTGAGACGAGTTCGAGCTATTTAAACACACACAAAAAATAACACGGTCAGGAATATACAAAAATGGCCCAGTGCGTACAATCCATCCCTGCAAAGCTGCTGCAAGTACCACGTGGCAGCCTTATCTTCCTCTGGCCTGAGGGGGTTAAAAGGCGGAAATAGCCCTGTGAGCACCACAGGGAGCTTCCAAGCGGACCTCAGCTACAGGCGCAGAACCGGCAAAGCTATTTCTCAAGCTCCATGTGTATCCGGCGTGACCTGACTTGAACCTCTGCTTCAGCAATGTGTGCCCTGCCCTGAACCAGGCCATTAGAATGAATACTTCAAAGTAACTATGGGGCGGGGGGTTCCAACAGCCCCAGGAATTGTCTAGAAATGGGCAAATATGAGGAAGCTCACACCCGCATAATAGGAATCGACCCTGGCCCCTGTGATACGTGCATGGATACAGGGGTGCTGGGGAGAAGGGGGGGAGAACTGGGGCGAGACTAGTACTGTCCACGGGACAGGAATCTCAGATGGAGAGGGGGCACCAGGAATACTGGCAGGGAGGGGGCTAGTGCTGTTCGCAGAGCGGAGAAGCTCCTTTTACACAGGATGAGAGAAGCAAACAGACTGAGAGCAGGGGCGATAGAGGGAGGGCCCAATGTTAATATTTCAATATGTATATTTAATTGTTTTTCTGTCCCTTTTCACGTACTCCTGTCTGTGTTTGTACATCTGGCTGACTCAGTGGGTGAGCATGTGTGTGCACCCAACTGTCTCTACAGGTACCTACCTACCCATCCACTTACCTGTCTATCTCTGTCTGCCTATCATATCTGTCTGTCTACGTGTGTATTTGTCTGTGCATCTGTCTATCTATGTTTCTATCTGTCTGCGTGCATTGCCCTCTATCTCTCTGTCCGCGTGTAGGTTCGCCTGTCTGTCACAAGAAAAAAGGTGAAAAGACAAGAAAAGGGGGCAGGGTGGAAATACCTTACCCCCTATGCCTGCTCAGGGGGTCCCACAGAGACCCTCCAGGGCCAAAAAAGCATTTTCTCTTTAAATTTTTGGGGGTAATCGCGGTGGATCCATGAACACCGCCAATTTTTTAAAAAGCGAAGCACAGTCTCCCGCGCTTCGTCTAATTAGGCCCCAGAATGGGCCAGGTCCCGGGACAATTGAATTAGAAATGAGGGGGCCGCTTCCACAGGAATAAATACATAACAGAATGCAGCCCCCCATGCAGCCCCAGGGCTAAGGTATTGTAACACAGGAAAGGTACACTTGAAGTAGGCCGTATAAATGTAGATGTATGCTTTAAACGGAAAGTGTACTCTGTCAAGTTTGAATAACTGCTTGGGATCATGTCTGAGGGATGTCTCTACTTTTACATGTATTCTGACACCTGTTGAGCAGCTGATGTTTCTAACTTAAATCGATGTACCTTATCATACAGCTGGACAAATGTTGTCAGTACTACTACAGCATTCAGTGGCAGAAGCCCAGATCTGCTACCTAGGTAGTCATCACAGAAGCACTCAAATATAGAGTCCGATACCTGCCTGCCGTGTATAATGAGGAGAATGTAATTCATATATCTTTTTCTACACAAATGTAGAGAACATGTGGTGTGAAACAGAGGTATTGTAGTATTTGTAGGCTTCTTTTGATTATCATGTCACCACAAAAAGGCTGAGACACATACATTGATGTCTTGAGAAAGATGCTGAGACTTACAAAAGTTTAATAAGAAGAGTTGGCCTTATATTTTTGCATTGGCCTGACATTGTTAGCTGCCAGTGAATAATGAAGCTGCAAGAGAAAAGTGAGGTTTAAAACATGTTTCCAGATGTATTATTGTATATGCTAGTTCATATGAGTTTCAAGAAAGGTACACTCGAAGTAGGCCATTTAAATGTAGGTGTCTGCTTTAAACAGAAAGTGCACTCTGTCAAGTTTGAATATCTGCTTGCTATCATGTCAGAGGTATGTCTTTACTTTTACATGTATTCTGACATGCGTTGTGTAGCTGATGACCCTAACTTAAATACTATGTACCTTATCATACAGCTGGTCAAATGTTGTCAGTGCTACTAGAGCATTCAGTTGCAGAAGCCCTGGATCTCTTACCTAGGTAGTCACCTCAGAAGCACTGAAATACAGAGTTCAATACCCACCTGCCCTGCATAATGAGGAGAAAGTAATGCTTATATCTTCTTCTATACAAATTTAGAGAGCATGTGGTGTGAAAAAGAGGGATTCTAGTATGTGAAGGCTTCTTTTGATGTATCATGTCACCACAAAAAGGCAGAGACATACACATTGACGTCTTAAGAAAGATGCTGAGACTTACAACCGTGACAAGAGAAGAGTCTGCCTTTTATTTTTGTCTAGGCCTGACATTGTGAGCTTCCAGTGAATAATGAAGCTGCAAGAGAAAATTAAGGTTGAAAACATGTTGGCAGATGTATTATTGTATATGCTAGGTCATATGAGTCTCTGTAAAGGGGCCCTTGAAGTAGGCCGTATAAATGTAGGTGTCTGCTTTAAACAGAATGTTTACTCTGTCAAGTTTGAATATCTGATTGCTATCATGACTGAGGTATGTTTCTACTTCCATATGTATTCTGACATGTGTTGTGCAGCTGATGAGCCTAACTTAAAAACTATATAGGTTAACAGACAGCTGGACAAATGATGTCAGTCCTACTACAGCATTCAGTCGCTGAAGCCTAGAACCTTTACCTAGGTAGGCATCACAGAAGCACTGGAATACAGAGTTAAAAATCTGCCTGCCCTGTATAATGCAAAAAGAACAATTGAAGTACGGAATGCAGAACAATGTCATACATTCACCATAGTACAGAGTTCTGGGCCTAAATCCATCCCTTGTGCCACTTTTGCGTCACTTTTCCCATGTTAAAAATGGCGGAAATGTGGCTCAAGGTGCTTGTAAATCTGCCCCATAGTTTTTTGTTCCCCATGTCATTCCAGTTTGAACCCAGCCAACAGCAGTTTGGTCTGGAATGTTCCCATGAGGCACAGGGTCAAGACTGATTTGCATATGGCAGGGTCTAAACTGTGGTGGCATGGTGAGTAAAAGAACAATGGATTTAACCCATATCTATTGACTGGGGGAGAATGTTTGATTTGTTCTGCATTCCATCCATCATCTGTGTGTCTTTTGTTTTCTCGCCATAAGTGCGCTGGGTATGCCTTGACTTGGGTCCCGGGCTCACTGTGCCGCTAGATTCAATCAATCCTGGCTGATGAGGGGTGATGGCCCGAAAACGGTCCCAGGATGCTTGTTTAAGGTCCAGGAAGGACCTGGCTTAGCAGTTTGGTCTGGACTGTTCCCATGAAGCACAGGGTCAAGACTGATTTGCATATGGCTGGGTCTAAACTGGGGTGGCATGGTGAGCAAAAGAATGATGGATTTATCCCAGCTCTATTGACTGTGGGAGAATGTTTGATTTGCGCTGCATTCCGTCCATCATCTGTGTGTCTTTTGCCCTGTATAATAAGTAAAAATAAAAGCATACATCTTTTTCTACAAATGTAGAAAATAAAAGGGTTCAGTAAGTTATAAAGGTTTTCTACCAGAGTTTCAACCATTTACAGCTTTCCCAATGTGCATAGTTAGATATCCTACATATTTATTCATAATGGAGACAATGGCAATGTAATTGTAAATAAATGTTTATCGATTATTATGAATATTAATATGTAATTAATTTAAAATTATTAATTGATGTAATAAACAATAGAAACTGTTCTTTGTTTTTTAGATATTTACATTATTTGAAAACAATTGAAGATGGCAAGAAAACATGAAAAGAGAAGAGAACAAAAAAACAGTACTACTTAAAGAAGAGTGAAAAGAAGAAATAAGACGATACGCACAAGGTTATAAAGGATAAAAAAATATGGTAAAAGAACTAAACAGTCTCTTAAAACACTTGTATGAAGATTGAAAAATTGGGAAAATGTTGAAAAGAAAAGTTTAACAATAAATCAGAAACAAAACGGAATTTGTCATGCTGAAAGAACTTCAAATTATGGAACAACAATGCATCTCACACGAAGGCAGAAAGAGTATAAGTATATAAGAAGAAGAATGTTTAGAAGTAGAGTAATTCAAAATGTATTGGAAATATCAAAGAAGAGCAGCAGCTTATAAGAAAAACCAACAGATTGAAAGTGTAGTAGATAGAGCTTTTGAATTGAAATGAAAATGATTTATAATAATATTGAAGAGAATGAGAACATTGGATAAAACGAGGGTGTTTCTGAAGGAGAAAAGAAAAAGACTTGTTAATAGAAGTAACTTTTGTAAAACTTTTATTGGTGAATAGAAGTACACTTCCAGTGCTGAGCCTTACTTTAATGAAGAATGCTATTTTCAAGAGAACACATTAGTACATGCAGCTGATAATAGTGGTCAATGATATGAGATGAAATATGGCTCTCCCATTCCAAAGTAAAAATTTCTGTTCCTAGGAATGTGGCAGAAGAAATAGCTGAAGAAGTTTAAGGGAGTCGTACACAAGCTCCTGTATATAAGGGGGATTGAAGCAGTATTTGCAGTATTCTACAGGACTCTATTGACATATTACGAATTATTTTACGAAAATATGCAAATAAGAGTATTAAACAGAAGATTAAGATGTTACAAGGATTAGATCCATGTAAAACAAGAAAACATACTAAGTTGCAGGGTAATTCTCTGGCTTGATTTCAAGAAAAGTGTGGCAAAGTACTTTTCATCATTTAAGAATGTTAGCAGTACACCACTCTGAAATGAGAAAGTTAGTAAGGAGACTTTACTACGTAAAAACTCCTGAATTTTATTTAAGTGAAATGAATATAGCTCTTTTGCACGGTTCTGTTTCAGATAGTTTGTGATGATGTACAGTTTTGTTTTTTTGGGTCTGAAGGGGAGTGCAGAGCAACTGAGAGCCTGTGTACGTGTTGATGGACAGAAGAAAGAGATTAGTATTGATGATTTTGCAAAAAAAATGACCAAGTATAAAGCAGGTTCTGCTGAACTATGTTTATATTTGTTGGCGATCTACTCACTATGGAAGTCAAACTAGTTTTGATTTATATTTAAAAAGTGAAAAAGAAAGCAATAAAAGTTTAGAAGCTCACTGTTTTTCCCAGCTATTCCCCACTGGAGAAGGTGGACAATTTGATAAGCAAGCTGTATGGTTTTCAGCATCAGTATACCGATCAACAAGATTGTATTGTGAAGATCAAAGATTTCAGCAGCAGTGCATTCCATGTCTGTTTCATCTTCTGTAAGAGAGTGATTTATCTGCACTTTCATATGCAGTAAATCATTTATTAAAAACAGGAGTACATCTTCAACATAGTTCTGCAAAGGAGTTCATGGACAAAGTTGAAGAACGAGATAACAATTTAAAATCTCAGTTAATCAATTTGATGGCGTGCCGTGGCACCAATTAATATTGGTATCACTGCCATGGTGAATTTAAATGCATGTTAAGAAAACCTAGGTATACCTACATGGTTTTTAACACTTGGAGCCTCATTGCAATGTCGGTCAGAAAGCATTCCAACTGACTCCGTGTCAGAATAGGATCTGACCGACTCAGGGTCAGCGAGTTTGATCAGCCAATTGCGATGTTTCCGAACACCGTTCGGTCGGACTCCCATTGACTTCAATGGGAGCCCGTGTTCCGACCGACAACCCAGGCTCCCATTGAAAAGGGGTGCTTATGGAAAATCTTGCACACTGTGGCAGGCACCCCATGGTGCGTGCCACACTGTGCATGGTTGGAAAGAGGGGTCACATGTGTACCCACACGGGCCCCAACCGGAGGCCTCCGGGTGAATGTGGGCCTGCTACGGGCCCCCAAAGTCAGTTCCCGACAGCCGTTCCATGTCAGACAAACCAATTCGGAAATGCTGTCTGAATCCGACACCATAATACGTTGGACGGAAACGCAGTCCATAGACGTGTACGATTCGACTCCGACCGACTCGGAGACGCCGAATGTCAGTCAGAACCGAGTTGGAAAGACTGAAGAGTTACCTTCTATCGTAAGCTGTTGGTCGGAAATTTTTCTGAGTCAAGCAGAAACATGGGTTCCGACATGGGTTAGGGAAATCCGAATGCCATTCGAAGCCTTTCTAACCGACATCGTAATAAGGCCCTTCGTTTTGTTGAATATGCGTGAGCATGGTCCCAAACTTAATGCTCACGTTTGTACACTTGCAAATGCAGCAGATTTTAAAAACTGATTACGATGTTCTGTTTGGAGGAAAACATTTAATTGTATTGGGAAACCTGCTACAACTTACTCCTGTTAAAGGACAACCTGTTTTAAAACACTTTTCTATGATGACCCAAGGAAATCTTTAGGAAGTATTGGGAATGTAAATATTTGGTTCAACATTGAATATAAAGAACTTGTTAAGAATATACAACCAGCAGGTAATGAAGATTATGGAAATCTTCTTAAAGAGATAAGAATTGGTATGTTGATGGAACATGGCAAACAAGCTTTAGAAAGTCGGCTACTAAGGAACTTGTTTACATCTGAAAAAACAGCAGGATAAGTAATGTGTAATATGCTTGTAGAAAACAAATCTATAGTTTGCCTAATGCCTACACTGAAAGAGTGTTCTACATTTGATGAACAACTACTCAAACTGGAAAAACAGCAAATCCTGGAAATTAAAACTATTGACAAGATCAAACATCAGGAAGTAACCATTCATCTTACTGAGAAACGACAGGCTAAATTAGATTCTTTGGAAAATAATTTTTGATTATTAAATTTGACTAGATTAATGAGGTAAAACAGATTGGGTGTAGTGTTGTACGTTTTTTGCTTGTAATGGACTTGTATGTTTGAAGACAACATTTTTCTCTGTCTCTAACATATGCAGTGACTATTCACAAATCTCAAGGTGGTTTAAGTATAGACACAGCTTATGTAAATATTAGAAGTACTGTGTTCAAAGAGGGAATGGCATACATTGCAGTGTTTTGAGTAAGAACATTGTCTGGTTTGAATTTGATAAATTTTGATGAGATAAAGCCTAGTGCTGATGCAAATAGTGTAAGAGAGTACAATCCTGAAGGGTTTCCAAAACAGAAATATGCCAAACATTCAACTGAAGTTGAAAATAAGAAAACAATTGAAGAGAAAGTTGAATGCGTAAAGAAAAAAAAGTGGAGAGTGAAGATGACATTGTAGGATATTACTCAGCACCGAAGGCTCGAGTGAACAATAAAGTGAACATCAGACCCAAGTTTTAAAAAACGTATACGAGTAAGTTGATGCCTAATGCAACTAGTACTGAAATCCAAAGGAGGCAGGTGAAGCCCGTGATATTGCATAGATTAATGGAAAAAGAAACGCATACCTTCTCTCATTGACAACCGAGAGAGGATGATTCCCGAATAAAATAGTGGATGTCGTTCAGATAAATGAGCATTAGTGTCAACATCAACTGGCTCCTCTATTAGTTGACTAAATCTGTGAATACGAGAGATTGTTTTATCAGTTGTGTAAGAATCAAATGAATATATATAAGTGCTGAAAGCCGTCACCGGATGATATTCGCTTACCGAGATAACTCGGAACGTTAGATTCCCAAAACGTTAAAAAATGGCGAAAAGTTAGATCGGGGGTATTCTGTAATTGAAAACAGTATGTTTGGTTATAAGACCTATCCGAATAAAGAATATTGGAAACAATTTGACATTCTGCTGCTTATTTAGGTATCCAGTGCACTTACCGAGAAGTTGACGAGCAACTGGTACAATGCGGTATCAGAGGACTAGTCCGCGGCGTGTGTGAGTTTCAGAGTGACGACCGTAAACTAACGTGAGTAAAAACTACAAACTGGGTCACGTGTCCGAGACGTCTTCTGATCACATGACCAATCCAAAAAGAGCTGTAATGTAACATTATCGATGCTGACTGAGTCAGACACGAGTGAATTCAACAAAGCTTGAATGGTTATCCAGACAGTCTAAGTGAAAAGCAAGTGACTGTACTTAAGAAGAGGTGAAGAATAATGATAAAGTGCGCAATGCGCTGCGAGTTTGTGCTTGAGTAAGTGCTAATTGGAAATTCACCGATTTCATACCCTTACAAATAAAAATTAAGTGTAAACAGAACGATAGATGCTTACAGAAATTGGGGGCAAGTACAAACTTACAAGTGTAAATATAAAAGAATGACAGAATTACAATGTACACTACAACGGTAAACATAGCCACAAAGTACCATCGAGAGTATCACAAAGAAAAGTCATTAGACCATCAGTGAATTATATGATCATGAAAGAATTATAAAAAACAGAGCATTTCGTAATGATCATTCAACCCTTTAGGAATAATGGTGTTCAGGTATTTAATCCAAAATGTCTCCCTCTGGGCTAACTTCATGGTGATGTCTAGACTTCCTGTCTGCGTAATGTGTCCTAAAATGGTAAATCTGAGTTGTGGAATGCTGTGTTTGGCATCCGCCCAAGGTGTGGCTAAACATGAGTGTTGATTGAGATTGTGTATCCTTCTTTTATGTTCAATGATTCGTGTCTTGATTTTACGTGCTGTTCTTCTTACGTAAACTAATCCGCATGGACATTGATTTGCGTATATTACACATTCAGTGTTGAAATCTCCGTTGTATTTTAGTTTTACTGGCATGCCTGTGTGCGGATGATGAAAAACGTTACCCACTATAACATTACCACACTGTCCGCAGTTGAAGCATTTTTTCATGCCTTTCATTGTTTGGAACAATTGTTTTTCTCTAGGTTTCAGTATTTCCCTTAATTATTGCGAACGGGTGTGAGCAAAAAGTGGTTGCCCCATGAATACGTTCTGGAAATCTGGTTCCTGTTCAATAATCTCCTATCTTTTCTTTATGATGTTTTTGATTTTTACGGCTTGCGCTGAATTTTTTTTAAAACGAACTCTTCTCACTTGTTTTCTGTCCTCGGTGAGTTATTCAACAGGTCACCCCGGCTCTTATTGTGTACTATCATTTTTGCATTATCAAGAATTTTAGATAACCACGTAGGCTCTTTTTCTCCATTGGCCATTTTTTGAGACTTCTTTGTTATGAAACTCCCTAATTCCATCATTTACTGCAGGATCCTTTCAGTTTTCTACTTTGATTCCATCACAATGGCGTTCATATATGCCACACCTTTGGCATCAATTCAGAATGTTAGCGCTCTAGTTGCTAATTAGAACACTGTGGTAAAACTGCTGGTCACCAGGGAGTTAACTGTCAGCCTGCTGCTGGTGTTTAAAGTGCATGTTTCAGTCTGCATGTGGGCATGTGTTGAAATTGCATGTTTAAGTCTGAATGTTATAGTCTGCATGTCAGAATGTTTCAGGTGTGCCATACTTTTGTCATAAGTAGCACCTGTAGCGCTATGGTTTTTCTGTAGAACAATCTGGGAGGCTGAAGTAAAACACTAGGTAATCAACTGTCAGACTTCATTTTCATATGGCTGAGAAAGATAGTGTGAATTTACAGAAACTATGCTCTGATTTGAGCTTCTGGAGCACCTTCCATCATCCCTGTGGGGAAATCATGAGAAAACTGTTTTCTCTCAAAGATTATTCTTGAAATCCCAACAGAAGGCTTTTCAACAGGGTAAAATCATCTTAGAACAAACCACAATTCCTAAACTTAGTATGGTACCTTCAACAAATGATTAATATTCTAACGAAAATCTGTTATCACCCTCTATACGTTCTCCTTTTTTTGACCCTCAAAAGCTGGCATACACTGCAATGCATTTTAATTGGGTGGTATCCTGTATATTGGTCCCAAGATAGCTGCCAACACTTCCTGGTTGAAGTTTTGTAAACCAATCAAAATTCAATAGGATTTCAATAGTATTTTGAGTTCCCAGATATCTATAAACCTTAATATCTCTAAAACTACTGAATGGATGTACACCAAATTACAGAAAGCACACTTTCTGTACCAACATCTAGCTTTCTGCTAAATTGGTGTAATTCCATTCAGCCGTTTGGGCTGTAGTCGTGTTCAAAAAATGAAATATCCCCATAGACAGAACATTGAAAACATTTTGGACCCCCTTTTTTCTCTGCCCGCTTGACATATCACCCGAAACATTTAACTTAGCAGCTGAACTAAAAAAGGAAACGTTTGTGAAAATGCCATGAAGATTCATCAATGGACATCAATGTTATTGGCAAAACAAAAAACGCTTTTCCTATGGAACCTTTAGTCCTAACTATAACTACCAACTATTGCCGCCGAAAACTGTGTGGGACTTGTTGGAGGTAACAGGAGGGGTAGTTGGCCCTCAAAAACCCTCAATAGCCAAGGGGACTACATCCCCTACTAGTAGGGTGCCAGTAGGCGCATTTGCAGAGTCGCGGAGCAAGGGGTCATGGCCTCCTTCCGGGTCTCAGCAATCCCGCTGTGTGGGACTTACTGGAAGTAACAGGAAGGGTCATTGGCCCCCTTATCTCCAGTAAGTGCCACACAGCGGGATTGCTAAGAGGTCTTGGAAGGCAATGACCTTTTCTCCACCACTCTTCAAACGCGGCTTGTGCTGCACTACGGGTTTGGGGATGAAGTCCACTCTACTCCAGAGGTACCTTGGGGGCTAGGAAGCCCTCCTGGTACCACCTGTAAGTCCTACACAGCAGGATTCCTGAGAGCTGGTCGGAGGCCTTAACCCTTTTCTACACAACTACTAGTAAAAAAACATAGACATTCACTGAGAAAACCAAAGATTACAAGGACATTATAGATAGGAATTAGATTTTAAAAACCTCATAAATTCTTTTAAATAACAAAGGTTACCAAGACTTTATAGTTAGGGTCAGATTTTTCTTTTATAAAACCAGTGAAAGTTAGCAGTTATAGTTACCTGAGCTAACTATATATTACGCCCCCACAATGCACTGCTTATGACCTCACATATTATATCACTCATGACATAGTCAGTGGCATCACTCATGACATAACTGATGACATCTCAAATGACATCATTGAGCTTGAAGAAGCAGTGAGAAAACACTGACGTCCCTCTACACTATCCATTCCTCATTGGAAGTTCAGCCCCATAAGTGGGAACCCGTTTGGTCCTTCGACAAAGCTGCTGTGTACCTAAGGGAAACATTTTGTTTAGTGAACTCTGGTTTGTATATGAAGAGCAAACCACAAACAATTAGGCTAGCGTTATGAGCCCTATTTTTGTATTCATTTTTTTTATATGTGTTGCCAGTTTCTTTTTCTCATTAATGAACTTTTTTTCTGCAAATATTTTGCAATCTGAACACTTTGGAAACCAATGACTAATTATAAAACAAGAACGTGTTAATTCTCTGTGTTGCAATGATATCAATATATTATGAGAGCCCTGTGGCACATTTGCACCATGTAAAGTGCCACCTGTGTGGCACAAGACTCTCATAGAGAATTATGAAGCCATGCAAAGCCACCCTGCATGGCTTTGAGTGGCCTCATAAATCATGAGTAAGGTAATGCCGTGCAAATCCCTGCACTGCCTTACTCTGTGCCTGGGACGTGCTCCATGGATGCGGCCCCAGATTTACAAAGTTTTGTAAACCTAGGGAAGTAGCAAAATTCATACACCTCACAAGATGAGTCCTAACAAGGAGAAAAATGTTTATTTCTCCTTGTTTTTTGCTCTTTCCATGCGTTATAAGCTCTATTTTTGTAATAATTTTTTTAATATGTACTGCCAGTTTCTTTTTCTCACTAGTGACCTTTTTCTGCAAATATTTTGCAATCTGAACACTTTTGAAACCAATGACTAATTATAAAACAAGAACATTTTCAATCTCTGTGTTGCAAAATGTCAGTATATTATAAGAGCCCTGTGTAACTTTTGCGCCACGTAAAGGGGCACATGCATGTCACAGGCCTCTCAAAGAGAATTATGAAGCCACACAAAGCCACCCTGCATGGCTTTGAGTGGCCTCATAAATCATGAGTAAGGTGACGCTGGGCAAATCTCTGCATTGCCTTACTCTGTGCCTGGGAGGTGTTCCATGGATGCTGAACTAGATTTGCAAAGTTCTGTAAACCTGGGTAAGTTCCAAATCCATACACCTCATGAGATGAGGTGTAACAATGAGAAATATGTTTATTTCTCCTCGTTTTTTCCTCTTTGTATTTATTTTTAAGCAGGAAGGTGCCCCTTTCTAAACAAAAACAATCCTACCTACAACAGAGGCACCTTTGCACCATGGTGCAAGGGTACCTACATTGGCGTTAGGCTGCTGAAATGGCACCAATGCAGGCAGGAAGGACAGGAATGCACCGTCTTGCTTAAATATGGTTCTTTCCTGTCCTTTCACTTTGGTGTAGGGTGGCACAGCATGGTACTTTGCTGCACTGCCCTATGCCAAAATGCCATAAATGAGAAACTAACTTTGAGAACTGACACTTGACCTGATAAGTGTACTTACATTTTTACACATCAGTGATGGGTAATGTAGCGTGGAATTTTCAAATAAGGATTGATTTTCTTTTTTCGTTCACTACACAAATGAGCTTTTTGATGTAATTCAAAAAGATGTTTTGTCTCAGGAGGAGTTGTAGTCACTAATGTCATAATAAACCATTATTTATTGGTCTAATTCCACTTATGGAAAAGGCACATCAACCACACTAATTCAGAATACTTTTTAATGATTTCACACTTGACGACTGATAATAGACAGAATCACAAGATGAACTAGTTACTCGCCTCTTTTTGTAAATATTTCTCTCTTCATCCCATGGCAGAAGGAACTCCTCCCTCTCTACTGTTATGCACAGTATCTAAAAGAATCTGTTCCTGGACCATCCGGTTCCATTTCCTGGTCATGGAAAGAAGCCACTCAAACATAGCGCAAATAGCAGCACTGAGGTAACTGGGACATTTCGGTAACCACTAAATAAGGTAACGCAACTCGCTAAACCTCACCTTCGCATATTCTGTTCCACAGGGCCTTCCTAGCACCCGCAGGAGATTTTGCATACTCCTAATGAGGTATGCCCAGATTAAATGTGCATTTACATTTATAAATATATCAGGTCGCTTCTTAGCCTATGCATGCAAACTTCCAGAAGCAACTCTGATTTTCTACCTCCCGCTAGACTGTCCGGAACACCTTATTTAAATGTAAAATTATTATTTCCTCTAACTACGCGCCGATAATAACACCAATTTATGCCATCCTTATGCTGTCTATTCCGATCGAGATCACCCCACATGTTACAGTGATTACAATATGGGATGTTCTTCGAGTTGCACATGTAGTCTATATGAGGAAACTACTTCCGAAACTAAAATGAATATCATTGAATATGAAAGAGTACACAGATGATAATCATGTTTGTGGACTCTAACAAACATAATATAGACATACATCTCAATGGTCAAAGTACCACGCTGTCATGAGACTATATGTAATTAATGTTGAGTTATACCATGTCTGTTTCCTTTTCCCCCTTTCTTTTCTTTTCCGAAGTTATAGGTATCATCTTAACCAATAACAACGTCGCAACCTAAGACAATATACTCTGTGACAAAGATGGGTAAGTGACTTAACTTACCTACCAAAGAGCACTCGATATTCATTCTGCTCCCTCTTGGTCCTAATGAAAGGCCAACGATCCTTATCGACAATAAAGGGTTGAAACATGTCGACTACCAACATCAGCATTATATAAGTGCAGTGGATCACTTACACATCCACTAGAGCACCTACCACTGTTTTTAACCTTACCCCTCCCTGATTAATAAAACACATTTTACAGAAAAGGAGGTATTTTTAACTTCACTTGTTTCCGCAATTTTTCACGTATTAATCACAACAAATATAGAACCAGATGGTCTCCCTGCAGGTGGAGAAAAGTTGACCGCCTGGAGAACGGGAATCTCAGGCAGAAAATGACCCAATGTTGAAACCACTCACCTAACTGCCCCAAGTGGAGAACCAAGTTATGCCTCTAACAATCAGTTAGAGTGTATGAGGGCCTTTGAACAATATTCATAGACTCTAGCATTGCATGACACATAATTCATTCTCTTTTGATTCAAAACTATTACGCATGGAAGCTGAATTAATCACTGCTTCTCTCTCTCTACCTTGATTTTTTGAATAATTGCACTTATGCTCAAAAACCTTTTGTAAAACATGTCATTACCTGAATGTATTTCTTGTAGGTTTTATTAGCCGCACCAGGTCTAAGGAAATATGTGAAAGAAATGATTAATTAATGTGGAATCATAATCAGACATGCATCATTCAATAAAATGTGGTAACATATAAATGTCTATTAAGTAAATCTGCCTTTTGGCAATCTAGTGCTACATTAATCTAATAGCTATGCCACCCTTCCTGTTCGGGTCCAATAAATCTGATTGTTTTAACTTATTTTACATTTTTCATTGGTTCTTTTTTACAGCGTAAAAATGTTTACTGATTTTAAGAACAAAATAGCATTACAGTTCAGGAGCTTGACACCCCATAAAACAAAGAAAGAGATTTGAGTCACACCGTTGGCAAATAAATATAAATCCATACATGACATTGGATAACTTAGACAGCATAATTGGTACTATCGTAAATGTAAATGTAGTTGAGCTTATATAGTGCACAGCTACCCGCTGTGGGTTTCCCAGCACTTGCTTAGGGAACCCGTCCTGGTATTCCCCTGTGAGATAGCAGGGTATCCACAAGGTGAAAGTCAGGCATCCCGCCGCAAGGGGCCGTTGTGGAGATTAAGCAAGCTATTGCCCAGAGTCGCAGAGTGTGAACCTGTGAGTCGAGGAGGCACGTGGCGAGAATTATCGAGTCCGTGGAATTTTTAGCCCAAGACCCGCCGAGCCAGGGAATTGAACCCTGGTCCAGGACCGATCTCAGCTTCCGGGTCTGCCGCCTCTAACCCCTGAGCCACACTTCTCCACAGATTCTTACAAATTCTTACAGTAGATAAACATCACAGATACATCTAAAAAGTATTAATCAACTGTCCCCTCCACATCTTATTCTGGTTCAGCATCTCCCCTTTACCAGACTTCTACTAAATCCCATTCCATCCTTCCTCCCTGTACCACTCTGTTATAAACCAACCTATGGTGTACCCCACCTCTCAAATTCCTATAACCATTGCTTTCATGTGGCAGTCGCTTAGACATCTATCTTAGTGCTACACACTTTTGCCACAGTGAGCCTAGTTCTAATAACTTCTCCGCATATTTAGTATGTTTATCATGACTGATTAGTCCCAGTAAACACATCTATATCATTGGTAGTGGTTGAAATTTGGTTAGTATTCCTAAAATCTGAATTATCTCACCCCAAAAGGCTCTCACACCTGAGCATATCCACTACATCTTCCCTTTGCCATTCCAGATTTGGGCCACTGTTCTGATCTGGAGGAATCTAGTCTACGTGGCCACTATGGAATGATATGAGCCCTGTGTATGCATTTATATTGCACAAGTTTCAGGTGCGCATTACGTGTTACCAGTTATAGTTACCAAATAAAGATGTCCAGTCCCTTTCCCTTAACTCCATTTCCAGAACACCTTCCCATTGTGTCTTCAGTGTGGTTATATGGCTAGTTGTGGGTGGTATCAACAATGAGTACATTTGAGTGATGAGTTTGCCCTCACCTCTTATGTCTGGAAGAGTCTGGTTTAACACATTTGTTTCTGGTTTGCGGAAACCCTTCGCAGGGCCTGCAAACAGCTTCTGCCAACCCACCATATTCCAGGAATCATCCACCAGTTGTCACCCATTTATCACACAATTCTGCATAGTCTGCCATTTGGCCAGCCACAAACAGGTTTCCTCCGTCATGTGGGATATCACTCTCACCTCTATGTCTCAGGAGTAATGGCATCAGTGGGCTAATATTAGAATGTCAGGGAATCATCTGCTGCGTTTAAATATACTTGTACCCTTCTCTTTTAGTTGCCTATCCCCATATATCCAGCAGGGTCTTAACCTGTAATGGTAGAGCTGTCTGTTTCTTGCCAGGGATTAAAGGCAATGCCGTTATTGCCTGTGGTCGTACCAAGTGCACCAACATCCTTGCCACTGGATCAGTGTCCCCTCTCTTGCAACCACAGCACTATATGTTAAAAATGAGCTGCCCAATAATAGGTCTTGAAATGTGTTGCCTGTAACCCTTCACTATCCTATTGTAGCTTATGTATGTCCAAACTTATCCATGACCTTCCTGTCCCCCAGTAGAGCAATCGGAGCAATTCATCCAGTTTGTGAAAGCAATATTGTGGTATAGTATTGGCATGTGTTGCAAAGCATATAGTACTCAAGGTAGCATGATCATAATTTAATTAATTGTGATATGCCCCATAAAGGGCATAAGGAACGTCAGACACTTGTGCACACTTCACTCAAGTACTGCTTGTTAAAGTCAGTTTATACTTCAGAATGAGCAAGAACTGACACCTGTTCTGCTTTCCGCAAGTATTCTGATCTAGGATACAAATTTTAGAAGGAATGTCTTCACTAAGTGCCTGATTTATTGTTTGACGGAGGTCCTTCAAGAGTTGAAGGACATTAAGTCTGCAATTCCTTTGGTACTACGTCCATCAAATTTAGAAATGAGTGCCAGTCCAGCAGTCATGTCTGTGACTTGAAAGAAGCTGCCATCCCCATCAATGTGGCTTCATTCATAGTACAAAATCAGAAATGGGACCCTTGCATCAAGTAGGAGCCACTTTCACAGAACAATGCTGTTCAGCCTTGTCCCTAATGAACATGAAGTAGTAGTGTATGCATAAACTTCATGCTGCTCAATATCATTTGGTGCAGCTACAAGCATCTGCCTCAGACAGCAAGTTTTAATTCTTTTGAGCAGCAAGGTAAAATCTTAAGGGCATAAGTTAAAGGGCCCTTCTCCAATGTTTTCAAAAACAATAAGGGCCTCATTATGATGTCGGTCAGAAAGGCTCTGAATGGTATTCGGATTTTCCTAACCTGAGTCAGAACCCATGTTTCCGACTCACTCAGAAACATTTCTGACCGACCGATTATGATAGAAGGTAACCGTTCAGGCTCCCCGACTCGGTTCTGACCCATATTTGGAGAAACCGAGTCGGTCGGAGCCAAATCGTACAGGACCATGTTTCTGACCAACGTATTACGATGTTGGATTCGGACACCCCTTCCATTTTGGTTTGTCTGACACGAAACGGCTGTTGGAAACTGACTTTGGGAGCACATAGCAGGCCCCCCTTCACCCAGAGGTACCTGTGGGGGTACATATTCAGCCATTTTTTACAACCATGCACAGCGTAACAGGCATCACGGGGTGCTTGCAACAGGGTACACTATTTTCCGCAACCACCCCTCTCTTCCATTGAAGTTAATGGGAGTCCGACTGAACAGTATTCAGAAACATCAAAAATCAGTCGGTCAGACTAGCCGAGTCAGTAGAAGGTAACTGTTTGGTCTCCCTGACTAGTTTCTGACCCACATTCGGAGAAACCGAGTCGGTCAGAGCCGAATCGTACCGTTTTTCCGACCAACCTATTACGATGTCAGATTCAGACAGCCCTTCCAACATTGGTTTGTCCAATATGGAACGGCTGTTGGAAACTGAATTTTGGGGCCCGTAGCAGGATCCCTCTTGGACCAGAGGTTTTCGGTTGAGGCCTGTGGGGGTACCCATGCGATCCCTCTTTACAACCATGCACAATGTGGCAGGCACCATAGGATGCCTGCAACAGGGTGCACTGTTTTCCACAACCACCCCTTTCTTCAATGGGGGCCTGTGTTGTCATCGGCAAACAGGCTCCCATTGAAGTAAATGGGATTCCGACTGAAAGGTGTTCGGAAACATCATAATCGGTCGGTCGGACTCGCCGAACCTGAGTTGGTCAGAAACGATTCTAACAAGGGGTCGGTCGGCATGCTTTTCGACCGACAACCTAATGAGGCCCTAAATGTTTCCGGCCGACCGATTACGATAGAAGGTAACCGTTCAGTCTACCCGACTTGGTTCTTACCCACATTCTGAGAAACCGTGTCGTTGGTGCCAAATCGTACAGGACCGTGTTTCTGACCAACGTATGTTGGATTCGGACAGCCCTTCCAACGTGGTTTGTCCGACACAGAACGGCTGTCAGAAACTGACTTTGGGAGCCCATAGCAGGCCCCCCTTTCATCCAGAGGCCTCCGGTTGGGGCCAGTGGGGATACCCATGCAACTCCTCTTTACAACCAAGCACAGTGTGGCAGGCACCATGGTGTGCCTGCGACAGGGTGCACTGTTTTCCGCAACCACTCCTTTCTGCAATGGGAGCCTGTGTTATCGGTCGGAACACAGGCTCCCATTGAAGTCAATGGGAGTTGGACTGCACGGTGTTCGGAAACATTGTAATCGGTCGGTCGGAATCAACAAACCCAAGTCCATCAGAAACGATTCTAACAAGGGGTCGGTCGGAACGTTTTCCGACCGCCAACATAATGAGGCCCTAAATGTTTATTTAGAAAACTTCCAAGGGATAGTAAATTATATATATTTTTAAATAGTTCCATATTGCATAGTTTGAAGTGTATATATTACCTTGAATGAGAATAAAGAAGTGGTCGCACTCCTTGTTATTATTTGTTACTTCAGGTAACCAAATTTCCTAGATTTTGGGTGCTGTAGGGTATCACCTCCTGATCATTGAGGCGTATGTGATACTGAAAAACAAAATCCTTCACCCCTGGAAGGGTCACCCATATAAGCACTCCTGTGTGAATTAAATGCGCTTCAAAAAGTAAATGTTCCATTAGTTGAATGTAACTGAAATTTATTCCAATTTTAATTCAATGGTGCAAAACTTTCATTCCATGAATCATAGTCTGTATATATCCAAATGTTTTTAATAATCCATAATGCGAGCCGTTAAAATAATCACAGGAATATTAATCCCCAATGCATTTCAGGACTGGCCCTTCTTCAGGGGTTCTCCCTGTAAACATAGATGACTGCTCTTAGTAACCCTAGAGCAGAATGTGCCTTATAAAATCAAATGCTACAGTTATTTTGAACAGAAGATGTAGTGATTCGCAATTGTGAAGGCTGTGAATAAGAATACCAGATGTTATACCAAACAATAAAGTGAGCAGTTCAAACAAAACGTTAAAAATGTTCGTGATAAAAGTGCTAGGATATAACAAACCGTCCAACATGCGCTCATTTGCATCGGTGTTCGTATGTGAACGAAAAGAATAAAGTGCTAGTGATCCTGTGCTTAGGTGTAACAGAAAGCGGTGCGCAACCCAGACCCTGCGGTAAGACAACTTCAGTGAGTATTAACAAATGTGCAGAAGTTTTGAACGAAAGTTTTTAGCGGGTGCCAGTGAAAGATATGACGGAATGTGCAGAAAATAAATTGGGTGAACCCGAAAGTAATTACCTGTGACTAGTGCCCAATGTCTCCCGTTTACTCGTGTCTATCACACAATGTGTCTAGTGCCCCGGAACAAATTCTAAGAGCCCCGGAACTAAATACAGTGAGTGCAAACAAAACTAACATCAGACTCTGGAGAGAACCCATACCCGGAAGTATTTTACGCTCCATAACGTGATGCGAAAGCTTTATCTAAGCATCTACAAATTGCAGGGTATCTATCGCGTTAGTCAATAAAGTTACGAGAGTTGCAAATAGAGTGTGAAATTTTAGACGTGGCATTCCTATAAAGATGCGAAAGTGCAGTAGTGTACTTGGAAACAATAGTTCAGATATAATCTGAGCAAAAAAATAGGTCAATAAGTAAAATAAACGTGTACCAACCTAATGGTAAAATAGGGAACATATTAATACAATTTGTCATGGGGTGTATAAGCTAGCACAGCAATGATACGATAAGATAATTTGAAGAATACAATACATGATTTCAACAGTTACAGGTAACAGCTAAACTCCACACGGTCATTGAGACCCTTCGGATGTAAAGAGTTCAATTTATGTATCCAAAACAGCTCAAGTTGCAGTAAGAATTTCTTATTGTCTCTGCCTTCTTTTAACGTGATTCGTTCCAAAATTAGGTAACGGAGTTGACTGATATTATGATTTCTTTCTTGGTAGTGCATTGCTATTGTGGATTTAGGGTTTTTCAACCTTGACTTTTTAGAATGTAGATTCACCACACTGGCCCTATGGGACACTGATAACGCTAGATTCAGAGGACAAGTTTTAAGGGTATTTCGGAAACTGAGAAGAGCATTGATCACACAATGCTTAGTGGGAAATATGGTCCAAAATTAGGCTACAAGTTTTCAGACGAGTCAGCCCCCTGACCGATTAAGAAGATGGCAATAGATCATACCAAGCATAGAAACCAATGATGCTAGGAAACGGACTGGAGAACAGGGTGAAACCTTTACTTTGAGATATGTGGGGGCACTGACATTTTAACAAATTGAATTTGGGAACTGTAGTCAATGCAGTGACAACCTAAAGGCATTGATTGTGATCAGTCGGTATAAACAAAAAATGAGTTGCAGCATAAATTTGTATCTTTGATAAGGCGGGCAAGAAGAAAACCAGAAAACCAGAAATATAAGGAATTGCATTCATCCAGGTGAGTTAACATAATTGCAGACTTCATACTGGTGTGAGACAGATGGAATGAAACAACAACGAAGATGAAAACAACAGGACAACATACATTTGTGATCACTGTAAGTAAACAGCTTTCTGGCCTCATGGGCTGGCTGCAGCACCCGACACAAGTACTGCTGTAGTTTTACTCTACACTCTACATAAAAAATGCAGTTTGTGAATCTGGCCTTATTTAATAATGTTTCTATTTATGTATAAAGTTTTATATAGCGTGAACTTGAACCATAGAAAGGTATCAGAGCGCTTTACAAATGGTTCAATAAGTAGAAAACAGACAGCCAAGAAACAAAAACACTGACACTGCCCATTGCAAATCGGCAGTAGGACAGTGAATTAGAACCCAGAAAGTAGACGGTGAGTGCAAACCCTGGAGGACTGTATCAAATCGGTATACAGAGAAATGAGTCAGTGGGTTCAGGGTAGTGTTTTTTTCCATTAAAAGCAACTTGACTTCTTTTTTGTATGATGTTATTGAAGGGTTCAATCTGACTTCAGGGGGCCGGGAGTTCCAGATTATAGTGGCCAATCTGAAGAAAGCTCGGCTGTAGGTATTCTTTTTCCGAAATTTTTGAGGTTTCAACAGTAAGGTGCAGGTGCTTCTAGACTATCTGCCACGGCCAGACAGTTCCAGTTTATCAGCCAGGTACTTCAGTGTGTTGAAGAGTAGGGTTTTATAGGTCATGCAAGCAAATTGCAGTTGTATCCTTGCTTCATAAGGGAGCCAGTTTAGTGTCTTCGATCTGAGTGATGTGGTTGTTCCTTTTGGATCCAGTGATAAACCTATGCAGTAGAGTTAGGGGATGCCCTTACTGGACACAACTTGGACCTCGGCACACCACATAGGGTAGCACTCCCATAGTCTAACCTAAGGATCACTAGAACTTGCACAGCAGAATTAAGGTCGTTGAAGGGTAGGAAGAGTTTTTTTTTCCTTAGAATGTTCATTTCAAAGTTTGCTCCTCTGGTTGCTGAGCTGATGTTTTCCTCTATGTTGGGATTCTTGTCAAGTGTAATTCCCAGTGACCTTGTGGAATCTATAATGTGTGGAAGGCAGTTGAAGACTGTTAAATGTTTCATCCAATCTTCAATGTCGAGGGATCGTTTTGGTGGGGCAATTAAGAGGAATTCCGCTTTGAACAGTTGAGTTTAAGGTGGTTTCTGGTCAGCCAGTTTTCGGTTTTTAGCAGAGTCGTGTTGAATAAATGGATATCTGCAGAGAAGGAGATTATTAGGTATAGTTGGGTGTCATCTGCATACATGTGGTATTGTACTTTGTAAAATTTCAGAAGTTGCGCTAGAGGCTCCACTAACAGATTAAAGAGAGTAGGTGATAAGGTGGACCCCTATTGGTTAACCTTATTTTTTGGAGTTCTGTTGAGTAGAAACAAGCAAAACTAATTTAGGGCAGCCCTGAAATCCCATTCTGCATTCAAGTAAGTCAAGCGGGCTGTCATGTTTGACCGTATTAAAAGCTGACGATAGGCCTAGAAGGATTAGGAGGCAAGATTTGTTCTGATCAACTATTTTAAGTTTGCCATCAACTATGTGTATAAGGACTGTTTTCATACTGTGACCCTGACGGAAGCTGGATTGGAATTGGTCAAAAGGATGGAATTGATCAATGTGATTGCATAGTTGGGTATGAAAGCATTTCTCAAGGATCGTTGCCAGATAGGGAATGGTGGAGATGGTATAAAAGTTATTTGGGTTTGTATGATCTGCTTTGTTTTTTTTTAGAATGGGAATTACCTGCCCTGATTTTAGGCAGTCTGGTAAAGCCCCTTGAATTAGTGAAGCATTCACTATCTTAGTCCAGAGAGAGAATAAAGAAGTTTTAATCTCATTGAAGACGTTAGCTGGTAGAGGGTCACAGAAGTGGTTTGACTGTTTCAGTGTTGTTAAGATATTAAGAATGGCATTTACTTCAAAGGTTTTGAATGTGTCCCACGGTACATTCTTTTTTAGGGTGAGTCATTTTGGTTGTTGTGGGGACTGAACAAATAGAGGCGGACGTGGGCCTTCTTCAAGGAATCATCGGGAGATGCTTAGTTGCGGTTTGGGGATCACTATCAATCTTTTTGTCTTTTCAAGGAAGAAGGAGGCACATATATTGTGTATTGGCAGTGGATTGGATAGTACTGTGGAGACGTTAGATTTCTGAGTGGATTGATGTTTGATAAATTCAAATAATTTTCTTGGGAAATTTCTGGTGTTGCCTAGTTGAACTCTAAAGAAATTTGATTTGTGTTTCTGATGCATTTGTCGTAGGTGCTCCTCAGTGATCACAGGTGTTTAAGGTGTTCTACGGGCAATGAGGGTCTCCACACTCTATAGCTAGTCTCAGCTTGCATTTTTCTTCATTTAGGCTCCCATTGTACCTTGGTTTGGATTCTTTAGTGGGCAGTCTTTTTAGCTGTAAGGGCGCAACTGTGTCAGGAATGGACATCATGGAGGAGTTGTAGTGGTTTGTAAGGTCATGGACATCTGACATGTCTACTGGAGAAGGCTAGATGTTATCGCTGAGGGATGGCCAATCATTAAGGTCTATGTCACGAGTGTTCCTTTTCTAGGGTTTCTGTGTCCTCACTGATTCAGTGATGAGGAAGGGGATGTGGTCATGGTCTGTCCAGTCGCATGGGGCGATAGATTCAAGTTGAATGGAGTTTGCCTTAGCAATTACTGGATCCAGGATAAGACCCAGTTTATGCATAGGGCTGTGGTATATTTGGTTCAGGTTAAAATCCGTTAGAAAGGTTTTTATGCAGTTAACTGAGGGGTCATTCGGGTCATTCCAATGAAGGTTGAAATCTCAGAGGAAGATCTGGAAGCAGTGTTGCCCTAAGTTTGTAATGATAATTTCTATGATTTGTTCGATGAATGAGAGGTTTTCACCTAGAGGGTCGTAGATCACATGTAGTTTGTTTAGTGGTCTGTTGTTACTCACAATGTTTAGGTGTAGGTATTCAAAAGAGAATTGTTCAACGGTTGTAACAGATTCACCATGAGGGTATTGCGGTGTATGCAGGCAAACCTCCACCCGATCAGATCTCAGCGATGTCTGCCGTGTGTTTCAATATAGAAGCATGCCTTTCAGGTGTGGTTTAGTGTCTGCGGAGGTTGTCTGTGTGAAGGTTAAATGTATTTACGTCTCTAGAGATAGGCCTAGTTCACTGTGTGAGTTCATGGCAATTTTTAGGATGGGAACCAGGTTGTCTGGGTTTTCGTGGTGTGCAGGCTTATATGTGAGGAGAAGTGAGTGCATGTCACTATCTGCTAGAGTAACCTTAAGCCTGAGAGGCCTTGTGGAGTTGTTGTGTAGGGTATAGATTGCCATCTTGTGAGGGGGGCGGCGAGATGATTGTGAACCTGTTGACACAGGTGCTTGATGGCAGTTGTGAGTGGTATATGGTAGGTTGTGAGTGGATGTGCCTATTACTTTCTGGAGTGGAGTCCTTTTAGGCTATCTGTTATAGGCCAGCTATGATGTGACATTTATTAGGCGCTATAGGTCAAACTTGAGTTGATGTAGGTCTTGTATAATTTTGTCAAGTCTGCATTGCAGTTTGGGGCAGAAGACCTGGAGGAGGAGGGGTGCTCTGGTTTGTGTAGTTGGGCTTGTGCTGATCTGAAGGAGATGGTGGTGGGTGGTATGGATGGAGATGATATTAGGCTTCTACTCTGAGATCAGGGTAGGGTCAGGTGGTGAAGATATTTTCGTTGCTGTATGACTCGGTGGTCCTTGGTGTAGCAGTGACGTGTGGACACGTATTGGTTTGGGGATTCAGTGGGGATGACTCTGCTCCATCAGGAAGTGTGAAAGAGTTGGTATTGTGTCGGCTGAGTACTATGGTGGAGTGTATGGGGGATAGGGGTGCACGTTTTAATGTGGCTAGAATGCACGAGGACACTACTTGGGGCGCCTGCGGGTCACTTGTTGGTTTAGAATGATTGTGAGAGGGGGCTGAGTCCTTATTAAATCCTGAGTGTTTGATGATAGGGTGGGATTTTTTTTAATATATCCAGGATGCAGTCTGATGACTGCACAAGGATAATTCCATTGTTATAAACGGAGATGGTTATTTTTGCATTGAAAGTGAGTGAGGGAACTTTGGATAGTCTTAGGCCATGTGACGTTTTCCTGGATGTACAGATCATGCGCATCGAATAAAGGACTTTCCTCCATTGAGCTCTTTTTTGTGTGTAGAAGATGTGTTAGATCATTTATTAAGGTTCCTTTAGATGCACAGAATTAGGTGTTAGAGATTAGAGTTTCTGGGTGCAAATTGAGAAGTCTGTGTTTGAAGTTCTTGGAGGCCTTTTTTGTTAGATTGGGAGGGTATTTCAGTTTATAGGCAGGTTTAATTCCAGGTTGGTGTCAAGTGCATAAAGTGAAACAGGATCCATTTCGGATAGGAACCTGGACCTAAACAGATGAAATAGGAGGTATAGTGAGTGGTGAGGGGAGGGAGAAATAGAGACAGTTAGAAAGAGTGTAGATGCAAGCCAAGTAGATGTATTCTGGGATTGGAGTGGGGTTCCAGATGTAATGAGTTTGATTCTATCTGTGGGAAACATACAGTTTCCTCTTGCAAGTCCTGTATTGGTTTTACTACTCTTCCTGTTGAAAGGGAGCCTTCACAGAGAAGGGAGCTTTTCAAGAAAAGAGGGCTATCCTTTTTTAGTCCTGTTTTTCTATCGCTTTATTTCACTATGGGATCAGGTGTCCCTCTTTTTATTATTATTGTATGCCCCTTTCTAGTCCTGATTTTGTTTCAATTGACATTTACTGTGGGGTAAGGTAATCCTATTTACATTCTTCCTATATGGGCATTGTCTTTTACTGAGGAGAGGGTGCTTTCCCACAGAGAAGTAAACCCTATTGGTTCTGATTTGTCATCTTTCTTTTAGCTGAGGGGGAGAGGGGTGCCTATTTCTGAGTTCACACCATGTCCCCCGGACCTCAATCAAATTAAAGGCTCAGAGGTCTAAGGAAATCCTCATATTTGTTGCAAAGTGCCTCACTTTGTAGATGCTCTAATTTTTCTTAGTGGGAGAGTGTCTGCAGGGAGGTGATCCAGTTTGTGAGCATACAGCATCTAGGGAACACGCAGCATTCTCGTTTGTTGAAATACTCTGAGAGAGTTGCCTATGATGGACCTTTGTGCGATGCAGTACAGAGTTCATTAGCATAACAGGGTGCTCTGCTTCATATTGCGGAGGCAGCCAGTAGACTGCACACCGGCAGCCCGCACCATCCGCTGATATTGATATGAGGCTCGTGCACAAGGGAGCCTGGTGCCCCAGATTGTACAGATTAAATCTACGGCAACAGTCTGCAGCCGATGCAACCATCTGGTTGCCGGTGATCGCAATTAACAAAGTTATAGGTTCTGGGCATTGTGGCATTGTTATCGCCTGGAGCATAATACACCCTGTGGTAGCAGTTCAACCGCCGGTTTGTAAACAGAGGCAATCAAAGTGCCTCATTATGCAATGCAGCATCAGGTCACAGCACCACATTGTAGAGTGTAGCACTAAGTGCATCAGTAGCAAAGGAGCCCTGCATTTACTCTGCAGCAGTAGCTAGTAGACCTGTACACTGGCACCCTGCACCATGATCAGAAATAGGTAGCAGACTCAGGCAATGGGGTATCAGCAGTGTTTGGTGCCCCAAATTCAAACTGTGGCAGCAAACAGCAGCCAGCAGAAGATCTGGCACTCGGATAGCCTGCAATAGCACTCAAGAAGATAAAGGTCCTGGGCGATAGCATGTGGACCCTAATCAACACTGCAATAGCGGTTCAACCTCCAGTCCGACACTCCAGGAGTTAGCAATTCCTACCAATGGGGGGCATGAGCAAGGGGACGCTCACCTGGCTCAAACAGTCGCTATCCACCAAATCGTCGTTAAGAGTATGAACTATGTTTCTTGCTACCAATTATTACAATCACAAGAAGAAAAAACCTTTTAACCATAAGCGCTTCTTGATTTTTTAATTTTTCCTGTTCTATCCACACTCAGATGTGCTCTCTTCTTTTATAGTACACTTGATTGCAACCATATTGAAAACCTTGGGGCATACTTATGAGGAAATAGCTCAGCGAGGCGCTGCAACAAATTTTGTAGTGCAGCGCTGCAGCATTTAAAAAAGGCAGGGATGCCCCGTATTTACAAGAATAAGACACACCCCTGTTTTGTCCCTTGCACTAAAAATAGCTGCCTAGTGACAAAGTGCAAAGGTGCCTTTGTTGCAGGGATGATTGTTTGTCCCTTCCTGCACAAAAACAATAATTAATGGTGTTTGCTCTTTCTATGTGCTCAGCATTTTGCAGCGCACATAGAAAGAGAAAAAAGTAGGAGAAGCAAAAGTATTTCTCCTTGTGCCAATCTTATGATTGCTTTTTCATGGCATGTTTTTTGAGCTGTCTTAGATTTACTGATCCTTGCAGATTTGGGGTAACATCAAAAACAATGGGTGTTGCGGTGGAACGCCCACAGAAACACCCATTATTGATTGTTTATGTGTGGGAAGGGACACCTTCCTGCACATAAACAATCATTCCCTGCAATGCAGACACCCTTGCACAATGGTGCAAGACTGCCTGTGTTGGTGCTAGGCAGATCATTTTAGCACCAGAGCCTTTTAAGACAGAGGGGTGTGACGTATTGTTGTAGATATGGCTCATCCCTGAATTTTTTTAATGTTGGAGCGTGGTGCTTCCAAATTTGGTGCAGCTCCGCGCTCAGACATTTCCTTGTAAATATGCCCCTTAGTATGTTATATATTATTATTATTTCATTTTCTCTCATTAGAAAAAATATGTAGAAGTTTTTCCACTTCTTCCATTGAGAACTCATATTTCTCTTTTTCTGTCTCGAAGGAAGTTGCAGACACTTTTTTGGAACAGTGCCATCAGATTTGGAATAAACTAACAGAGCTGTCATCTTGGCAGGGCCGGACTAGAAACCAAAACCGGCCCTGGCAAACTACTTGGTCGCCCTCTGAGCTGGGGGGTTGAGGGGAGGTGGGGATGGGTGTGCCGCCGAGGGGTTTGCTAGGGCTAGTTTCGGCCGATTAGGTTACAGGGGGTCAATATTGCCAGCCCCCGGTAACGAAACCGGCCCCAGGGGCCCAAAACCAGCCCCCACCCTGGCGGCCCACTGGGCAAATGCCCATTGCCCGCTATACCCAGTCCAGCCATGCATCTTGGTAATCTGTTTAATTCAAAATATATGGCCTAATTAAGACAGAAACATCATTCTACTGGGCAAAACAATCTCCCTCATCAAATGTCTATGTATACAAAACATTTAATGAAAAAAGTCTGGATAATTGAGTAACGCAGATTCTACATTTGTGCAGAGAATATAATGTATATTTACAAACCAGCATGAGTAATCCATTGCATGATTATTAAAACAGAACACAAGGGCATATCTCTCACTTCCATTGTGTAATTTGCAGCATGAATTGCAGACGCTTCCTTACTGCTTCATTTTGTGGTCAGAAATGAAGAACATTTTATTCCTATCACCTTCACCCTATGTAAATGGAATCAGGGAAAGCTAATCAACCATCTGTTTTTTTATCCAGTGGCCATAAATATAACAACAAAATATCCTCCCACCATGTACCTATTGTGCCATTTGAAATGTATTAATAAAATATCTAATAAAAAAAATCATTAAATTAGTCAAATATGAATCCAACTGCAATAATTAGGAATTTGCCAGTGATGGCTATGTTTCCTCCCACCTCAAAAAGGAAAATAAATACATATATTTGATGAATACTCTCTAAAGTGCATAACAATTTAAATTTCATAACGATGTTTATCTCCAATCACGGCAAAACCTGAGCTCTATGTGACAAAAATCAGAACCATTTATTGTATTTTGTTTAGTCTACTTTCTATGTTTACACTTTCAAGACAGTTTAATTAATAAGTGGTATGATTATTTGAGCTCATACGTATTCAGTGGCCATAATTTGTATATTTCAGTTCTTAGAATTGTGTTCTGCAGAGCTATTGTTGTTCAAAAATTAAACTTCATTGCATAACAAGTTTGCCTTTCTGTTGCTGGACACCGTGGGTGGGACCTAGTGGTCACAGTGCTTATTCTACGCCCATGTGTGTGGTAGATGGGTGACATGTTCTGTAATTAGTTCCATGAAAGCTTTGCTCCAATCACTGGAAAACTTGTGTTGCAACTTCAGAATTAAGCACAGAGTGCACTCAAAAGAAGCAGCGATAGATGAATGGGCAGCACCAACATTAGCATCAAGGGGTTACTTGCAGCTTTCAAGCTCAATGCTGCCAGCAAAAGGTCAGAGAAGAATGTGCGATGAAAAGATCAATCAGTCAGGATCTATAAAGTGCGGCTAAGCACCCGATTGGGTAGCCAGGCACCTGTAGGTGCCGGAGGATTATTCAAACAACCATGTCTTGAGGGCCAGTCAGAATTTGGGAAGTGAGGTGATGAGCCAGAGATACTTGGGGAGGCTGTTCCAAGTCTTTGCTGCGATGTGGGAGAAGGAGCGTCCTCCACTTCTGCTTCGGTAGATGCGGGAAGTATTGGCAAGTGAAAAGGAGCACATTATGCAGCCTAGGTTGCAATTGGTTACGTGGTGACGGAGTGAGATGCTGGGGTTCACGCTCAATTAGACAGGACCAAATTCTTTGAGAGGCGCAAAACCTGTAAGGTGACTGCACCCAAAGTCCACCAATTTAGAGAAATTATTGTGTGCAAGACAGGTTGTGCCAAGTATTTGTATACTGGTAGTCCTGGGTTAAGAAATGCCAACATCCAGATACTTCCTAAGTTTGTCTATCTTTATTTTTATTTTCCTTTCCTCACAAGCTACAAGCTTGTTGATATTTTCCTGTTCATCATCGGATAGGTCATAATTTTTCCCTGTATATGATGATTGGAGACACACGACTTTCTCCAGAGCTCTAAGAAGGTGCTCTGTAATCTGCTTGTGTACATTATTGTGTGCGGCTGTAATGGCTACCACTGAATGTGCATATGTTGGTGTAACTATGAAATGTCTTTTGGAGAGGACTTACAACCAGGCCATAAAATTCCTATCAAGTTTACTGTATGATATGACACACGCTGTTAACAAACTGCTACATTGCATCAAATTGTCTGGTTTTCTTAACTTTGTTTTCCAGTAAATGCTTACTGACTACAACTCCCCTTGAAGTATCAGCAAGATTATGTGAAGGAGCAGTGTAATTTGCTGTAACATCTTCAGTACACATATGTCTGCAGCGTTGAATAAAATCACCTGATGGGTGCAGGCATTTTGTGTGCATAAAAGTGTGTGTGGGTGTTCGTGTGTGGGTGGGTGTGTGAGTGTGTGTTGTATATATGTGTGCATAGAAGGTCAGAGGGGAATGAGGGTAGTGATCTGGGGCTTCATGGATTATCCCTTGTATTTGTTGAGACAGTTTCCCTCAACAGGTTTCATGGACAATTTTCTCTACTTTCACTATACGGCAATGCCCTAATACCCACATCATCATTAAACCTTCTGAACCCATATTCATATACTTTTTATTTACCAAGCCAATCTCCCATGTTCAACTCCTACTCAAATTTAACCATCCTCCTTCACACAACCACATGCAAGCATATCCACGTACACACAATCGCCCATCAAGTAAAAAGTATATTTACTATGAAAAAGCCACACCTATTGGCTTTTCCAATGCATGTTTGTTTTGATGACTTTCTCAGAAGCCTTTCTCTACAATAACAATAACGCTTCTAAGGGAGGGTCCCACTCCTTCATATATAATGTGTGAACGCTTGGACAGGGCCTTTCAAAGTCCCTTATTACTGGGTTTAGTGCCCTCACCTTTCAGCACACACAGTCACACATAGTAGATGCTACAGATCGTTTTCAAAGGAAGTCCAAACAAGAGGACTTTTGGGTTGTAAAAGGGCAAAAACTGCATCAAGTGTTTAAAAAGATATGCACAATATCTGTAAAAGGAATGTGAATACTGCAGAGGATACACACTCTGGGCAGTACTGATTGCGGCAAAAGTAGATAGGAAGAACTTGAATAGTTGATTGTCCTTTGATGGTAATGACATATGTCTCGTTAACAGCACAAATACTGCACAGAAAATGGTGATTGATTAAATTGTCAGTCAGAAATCTGAAAACATTCTCATACTTTGCGCAAACACAACAGCAAGGTCTTGGCTTAGACATCTTTTACACTACTTTTACAAATGACATTGACATATCAAAACCTAAAACAAAATAAAATGTGTCAAGGTCACAAGTAGTAATAATCTCACAAATAGGAAATCATTACATGAACCAAGGAAAGGCTAAACCATAACAATATGTGAGGAAGATGTGGGGAAATATTGTACAGATAAATTATCAAAAAATAAAGTATACAGGCTACTAAATAATGAGGTATGCAATTGAAAGTTAAAAAATAATCTGGTACCAGACATACACAAGATTTTGCATTTTCCAGTGTAGAAAATTTCACAGCTGAATATACTGATACTCCAGTGCGGGTCTACACCCACATCACTACGTGCGGAGTTGCACCAAGTGGTATTGATCTTACCAAGTGTAAATGTTTTCCAACCAGTAATTACTACACTGTAAAGCCTCTTTTTGCATGATGACCCCCATTTTTGGACTGATGCTGCTGATTATTTTACTCTGTGCACTGGGACTCTGTTAACTAGGCCCCAGTGCATGTGGTCTTTCCTGACGGCTTATACTTTCCCAAGCAAAACTGTGTGTTTGACAACATAAATGCGAGAAACTGTGCAGTTGATTCTGAGCACACCAGCAGGATATGTTGGCATTAGTCTTGCTAGCTCGCAGTGCACCATCTGTACCCCAAACCTGACAAGGTAACAAATGAATTGTGCAACCTCAGAACATCACAATCCTGACTCTTCAAGGAAATCATGGTAACAGATCTAGAACCTTTTCTTTTGGTTACTCTTGCATACCAAAAGAGATACACAACATGTAATTTCAATAATTATTGAAGCATTGTGATTCTTGAGTAAAATACAGGTGCTGTAATAATATATAGAAAAGAAACAGAATACTGTGTACAGCATTATTATAATGGTGAAAGATAAACAGCTTAGTCATTTTGCTGTTACATAGAATATATGCATGGATATAAGTACTGTAATATATTGTACTCCTACCTAGTACCACCTAAGGCACACCAGGCCCATTGGGGGCTAAGGAAATCTCCTCCCACTACTCTAAATGCATCTCAAGTCTATTCAGCCCAGCCCTGACCCATCCAGGAAAGGCACAACACACTTCGACCCCTCCAGTGGCTGTCTGAAGAGAATGCATATCCTCAGCCCCTGTCACTCCAAAGCCAGACAGTCAATCCACAACCCAGCAGAGGCACACAGGATGGCTAAGCAAGAAAATGCCTACTTTCTAAAAGTGGTATTTTTAAACATAGAATAGAAACACATTTTCACTAAAAGATGCATTTCTACATTCTGAGTTCAGGCATACTAAACTCCATTTCACTATCTTGATCCCAATGGGAAAATATACTCGTAAAATGTTACAGAGCAGTCCCCGTTCTATCCTATGGAACATATAGCCTTTTAACAGTGAAAAACGAATTACAATGTAGTTCACTATCAGGACATGTCACTCACACCAGGACATGTCCTACCTTTCACATACACTGCATCCTGCCCATAGGGGTACCTTGGGCCTATATTAGGGGTGACTCACATCAAATAAAAGGGAAGGTTAGGGCTTGGCAAGTGGGTGCACTTGCCAAGCCGACATGGCAGTACAAACTGTGTGCAGACTATGCAGTGGCAGGTCTGAGAACCCTTTGAATGACTTCTCATGTGGGTGGCACAATCAGTGCTGCAGGCCCACTATCAGCATTTGATTTACAGGCCCTGGCACTCTCAGTGGACTTTACTTGCGACTTACCAGTACATTAAATATGCCAATCATGGAAACACCAATCAATAAACCAACTTACAATAGGAGCACTTGCACTTTAACACTGGACAGCAGTGGGAAAGTGTGCAGAAACACTAAACCAACAAAAACAGAGTCAAAGCCAGGAGGTCAGAAAGCAGAAAAACAGGGAAAAATGCCAAAAGATGCCAGGTTTAACACGTGTCCCCTCCAGCTGAAAGTTGGGAGAACTACCCAACCTCCTTGGAGTTCTCTCCACTATGGTGGAAGAGCCTGGACAGTCCATCAGCGTTGGTGTTTTCTGTGCAATGGCAGTGTTCCACAGTAATATCTATTCCCTGTAGGGTGATGGACCACCTCAACAGCTTTGGTTTGTCACCCCTCATTTGCATTAACCATATGGGGGCCTGTGGTCTTTCTGAACTTGGAAGTGAGTCCCAAACAGGTAGAGTCTTAGCTTCTTCAGTGCCCAAACCACAGCAAAAGCTTCTCGCTCTATGACACTCAACCTCTGTTACCTGGGGCGTAGTCTCCTGCTAAGGAAGACTACAGGCTGGTCTACGCCCTCATCCTTCATTTGTGAGAGCAATACTCCCACACCATGCTCTGAAGAATCAGTCTGCATTTCGAATTCCTTGGACAAGTCGGGTGCCCCGAGCTTGGGTGCCATGCACATGCCTGCCTTCATGGCATCAAAAGCTTTCTGGCAGGCATCAGTCCAGAACACATTCCTGGGCTGCTTCCTGGATGTCAGCTCTCTCAAAGGGGCAACAGATTGTGAAAAATCCCTTGATAAATCTCCTATAGTAGACGGTGAGACCTAACAAGGCTCTCACCTAGGTGTGGGTTTTGGAGGGCTCCCAAGCCAGAATAGTGTCAATCTTAGGCTGTAGGGGTGCCACCTGGCCTCTTCCTACCTGGTACTCTAAGTACACCACAGATGCCTGCCCGATCTGGCACTTACTGGCCTTGATTGTGAGGCCTGCTCTCTGCAAAGCCTTCAACAATTCCCAGAGGTGCGGCAAGTGTTCTTCCCAGCTGGAACTGAACACTGCAATGTCATCCAGGTAGGCGGCACTGAAATCCTCCAGCCCAGCCAACACCTGATTGACCAATCTCTGAAAGGTGGCAGGGGGATTCTTCAACCCAAAGGACATCACCCAAAACTGGTAGTGCCCCTCTCAGGTTGAAAATGCTGACCTCTACTTGGTTAAGGCAATCTGCCAGTACCCAGACGTCAAATCAAACATGCTGCAGTTAGAGGCACCCCTAACACCAACATCTTAGAGACCTCCTCTTTGATGCTGGTTCTGACCCAGTCAGTCAACCTGTAAATCGTGTGTTTCATAGGAGGGCTGTCGCCAGTGTCCACGTCATGGGTACACCAGTGAGTAACACCTGGGGTCAGGGAGAACAGCAAGGCAAACTGCCCCAATATTCTGGGGTCAGTGTAGGGGAGAGGATCACACCTTCCACTGACCCATTGTGCTCCTTGGTACACAGGGGATTAGGGAGAGGTTCACTCTTCTCTTCCACCCTATCATCTGTCCCCAAGAGCATTCTCACATTGGACCTCTCAAAGTGAGGCTTGAGATGGTTCGCATGGAGGACCCTCCAAGGGTTCCTGGGAGTTTGCAAAATTACCAGGCAAGTGACATTACTTTAAGGTTCCACCACCTCAAAAGGCCCAGTACACTTGTCCTGCAGGGCACAAGGTTCCACTGAGGCCATGACCCACACTTCCTGGCCCGGCGGAAACTCTACCAGAGTGGCATTCTGGTCATACTAGTGTTTCATCTCCTTCTGGCTTGCTTACAGGATCGCCTGAGCAAGTTTCCTGAAGCAGGCAGTTTAGTTCCTGAAGGACAGCATGTAGCTAAATACATCCTGTCGAGTTTTCCTTGGAGCTGTCTCTCAGCCTTCCTTGACCAAACTGAGAGGTCCTCTGACAGGGTGCCCATACAGAAGCTCAAAGGGACTGAACCCTAATGAATTTTGTGATACCTCCCTGTATGCAAAGAGATGGCATGGTAAGAAAATGTCCCACTTACACGCTATGGGTTCTTTTCGACCCTTGATCATTCCCTTTAAGGTTTGGTTGAATCTCTCCACCAAACCATTGCTTTGTGGGTGGCAAGGAGTAGTGAACTTGTAGGTTGCACCGTACCCCTTCCACAGAGATGTCACATACTTGGATATGAAATTGGTCCCATGGTCAGATGCCACTTCTCTGAGAAAACCCACATGGAAAAAGATCCCCATTAATGCTCAGCACACCATTGGCACCTTCGTTGTTCTGAGAGGGATAGCCTCCGGTTACCAGGTGGCATGGTCCGCCAAGACCAGGATGTACCTGTTGCCCATGGCTGTCTTGGGATCCAGTGGCCCCACAATGTCCATCACGACCCTTTCAAAAGGGCTGCCAACAACTGGAAAAGGTTGGAGAGGAGCCTTACACTTCCTCTCACTCTTCCCATTTGTCTGGCAAGTCTGGCAAGACCCGCAGTGTGCTTCTGACTGCCTTCGCATTTGGGGCCAAAATAAATGGGCGACAATCCTGTCAAAGGTCTTGTCCTGCCCCAAATGTCCTGCCAAAGGCACGTCATGAGCCACACCCAGTAGGAAGGTCCTGAAGTGTTGTGGTACCACCAGCAAATGGGCTGAACCAGGCTCAGCGACATGAAACTCGCTGTACAGGAGACCATTCTCCCAGTAGATCCAGTGTGATCCAGACTGATCGCCAGCTGCATGGTTTGCAGCCTGCTGTTGCAAACCCTCCAGAGCAGGGCATTTCTTCTGCTCCCTGCAGATTTCTTCCCTGGTGGGACCACCTTCTTGCTGTCAATGGGTAAGCTCAAATAAGTCCCTCAGTTTGGCTACCTGCGCCCTGTAGGTGCCAGGCGTCCTCCTCAAGGTCAGCCTCCTCCCGGACCGTGGGGACATCAGGAGCAGGTTTTCTGGGCCCCCTGCCCTTTCTCTTTGCAGGAACCTGGGCCAGTGTTTCAGGCTCCAGGTCCTTCTGATCGCCCTTCCCGGCTGCCATTGACCAAGTGGTCACGCATGGCCACTCTGGAAACCCCAGCTTCTCCAAGTGACACCTGAACTACACATCCTTTCACAAGGAATGCTCCAGGTTGTTACCTAGCAGACGATCTACAGGCATGGTAGGGCTCACAACCACCCCTAAGGGTCCTGGGACACCCCCCCATTCAAAGGGAACCTGCATCACCTTCCACTGGAGATATGAGTTGTCTGCAGCAACTACTTGGGCCTACTTGCTTCTCAGAGACAGGTGACAACGGGCTGAGGTCACACTGGCTTCAGTATCTCTGAGAGTCTCTACTCTTCTCCCATTGATGCAGGGGCGGTCTCTGTTGAGGGGCTGAGGGGCCACGCCCCTCCAACTTTACAAGCTGTATGGCTAGAAATTGCAAAAAACAATTACCATCCACATTTCCCCTAATATACAGTGCCTTTGCCTGCTTGCTGAAATGGACGTCAGGCAGTTTTTCTTATGCGCATGTACTAGTGCGATTTTGCCAGTTATATCATCATCATCAATAACCTTTATTTTGGTCAGCAGACCTTGAAAGTGCAAAGTGCATATACATGGATTTATAAAGTTTTTATATACAAAATTCATTGCTTTCATTAAAACAATGCATTAAAACATGTTTATATTTTACGAATCAAATACAATAAATAGGAGCTATACCAATTGAGATTCATCATTTGAATAAAAGATTTGAATACTATAAAACAGTGAAACAATGGACCCCGAACCTTCCACTATTAAAAAGCTATCCATTGTCTGCTTTGCAAGGGTAAATTGGTTTGATGTTCACTGGCCAGAATTAGGGGAATCACATGATATCAATTCAACAAAATAGGACACTCAGATTGTACTTTCCTTCTGATTTCCCACATATGGCCTAGAAATTTTGCAATTGCACAAGCAAACAGAGGTCTAGCATCGGATCTTAAAATGCGCAGTAACACACTATGATCTCTAGTTCCCAGCGATTTGCATATAGGAGTAAGACAACTGCTTCTAGGAAGTAAGTATGCTGGAAAGCCAAAGAAAGCATGTCCTATAGTTTCTGTTGGGGCAAAACAGCAGGGCAACCCTTGTTGCTAGCAGCATTGCATAGCCATGAACTAGTAAATGCATTCAGAGGGATTGTGCCATGTCTAAATTGGATGCATAACATTCTATCTGCCGGCACCTGTATAAGATCAAGGAAACCCTCCAGGGATCACAACAGTTTAAAATCTAGGAATTCCCCTGTTAATCTTCCTAATTTTCATTTCCTTGAATAATTCCCAAATACCTTATACCAATACATAGATTTTAGTTGTTTTGTTGTGGGGAAGTCCAAACGATGGTTACAGCCCCTTTTAACCCATTGTTCCTTATCCAGCCTATTTTCTTAGATGTATCTAAAGTGCAAACTTCTTCTAGGGCTGTGGCATAAGGGGACTATTCGATGGCCGAAATCAATCTCTGCAACAAAAAAAAAAGAGGCCGTAATTTAGCAAAATCTTTTAGTGATTTAACCCCCATATCTAGTTTAAGAGGGAGTAATAGAGTACTAGGTGGGAGGGAAACTAAATTCCTAAGGTACCAATGCTCGGTTGCTGCGAGGTCATCCACTTTCTCAAAGCCCCACAGCTAAGTCCCAAAAAGGGCACTGCTTACTACTTTGCTTTTATAGATCTCTAGGGCTGGGGCGACCGATTTGGTATATGAGCAAGAGTGTTCCTTTCTTAGGGCTCCAACCATCTGTTTGACTTTTAAATTAGTTGTAGTCAGATGTTGCTTCCAGGTCATACTTTCTGCCAATTTTACTCCCAAATTTTCGAAGCTGCACACCGCTCTAAACAAGCGTTGTTTAAAGTTAGGCATCCTTTAAAGGATTAATGTTGGTTTAACATCATGAGTTTTGTTTTAGTGGTGTTTATTTATAGTCCCTTTTCGTTGCAGAAAGCCTTGAATTAGTTCAGTAGTTTTCTGAAACCCCTTGGGAGTTTTAGAAAAAAAGGAGGGTATCATCCGCAAAGAGAAGCCTGGTGATCTTCATATACTGTAGGGAAGGAGCATCAGCTGGGATCTTAGCTAAGAAGTCCACAACTTGGTTGATATAAAGGGAAAATAATGTGGGGCCAGGACACGGCGTTGCCAGACTCCCCTGTTGACAATAATGGGGTTGGTGATTTGGCCCTGATTGCCCCATTGCACCCTGGCATAGTTATCATCATGACGACAAATAGCCAATGCCAGGATCTCCCGAGGCTTCCCTATGTTTCTCAAAACCACCCAAAACTTTCCACAGGGCAAAAGGTTGAAAGCTGACTTCAGGTCTACAAAAGCAACATATAGGCTCCCCTTACCCAATACCACCACCTTCGAGTAAAGAAGAATGCATCTAAAAACCTGGTCAATTGTTCCCATTTTTGTCGGAATCCGGCTTGGAATGGTGACTCTATGTTTTTCTTTGCCATCCAGACCTGGATTCTCACTAGAAGTGTACAGCCCAATACCTTCTGTATGCAGTCTATCAAACTAATAGGCCTGTAATTAGTCGGATTGTTTTGGTCACCTTTTTTTAAAACTGGCATAACCTCAGCTCTCTTCCATGAATCTGAGTGTGGAGCACCCCATGCAATGGTATAAAAAAGTGACAACATGTAATTCCACCAGTTACTTTTGTCGTGCTGAAACAAATCTCCAGGAATTCCATCCGGTCCCGGCACTTTGGTGGGTACTTTTTATTCAATTGAGGATTCTATTGCTTCCTTGGTAAAACCAACCCTTGGAGGATTTGGCGGTAAATCAAGGAGGGGCATCCCTTCAGTATAGTTAGTGATAGTAGAGTAAAGGGTACCAAAGTGATCATGCCAGTCCCCTGCTGTAATATTATTGGCTACTACAGGTTGATTTCCCAAATCACCTCTCCCTACAAGAAACCAAAATTTCCTGAAGTCTTTCTGGGAGCACGCCTCCATAATTTGCTTCCACTTTTCCTAATCTCAATTTCGCTTGACCTTCTTTATGGCTAGTTTATACAACCTCCGTAGATCTCGCACTAGGGGTACATTTTTAGTTTTGATAGCGCTAACCAGTTGGTTCTTTAGGGATCTACATTCACTTGAGAACTATGAGTTCAACTTAGTTGGTTCCCCATCCCTGTGATTTGTACGTTTGGAATTGACAATAAAGTATGCAGTAAGTTTATCAAAGATCTTTGCATGTAGACCACTAGCGCCTTCCACATTTTCTGTGGCCTTGGCATAGAATTTAATCTCTGCCAACTGAGGAAGTAAATCTCAGTTAATTTAGTTACGTTTAATTTCATCCCCAGGACTATGGGCCATTTAAAGTCACGTTTATCATTAGTGGGTACTACTTCCTTTCTGATCAGATTGCTCCTAGAAGCACTATTGTTCCCCTCTCAAGGAGAGACTAGCTCCAGACTAAGTTAGTTGTGGTCACTATCAATGTTCCTAATTATAGTCATATCAACTAGTAGGGGCCACAACCTAAGCTCTACTAGAAAGTAGTCAATACAGCTAGCTCCTGTTGGGCCGATGAAGGTCAGTTCACCTTCTCTATCTAATACAGTCCTGCCATTGGTGGCCCTTAATCTATATTCAATAGTGTGTTTAGTTGCAAAGCTGGTTGGGACCAGTTCTTAATCGGAGGCAGGTTAAGCAAAGGGACATGCCAGAAGTTATCCTCCTCATTTACTTCAAAAATGTCATGCTCATCCCGCGGTTCAAAAGTTACATTAAAATCGCCCCCAACAATCAGGGGATGTTAAGGCTGCCTATTGCCTAGGAGCTTATCTAAGGTCTGCAAGGTGAAGGATTTACCTCCACCTCTGGTACATCTGGCATACACATTTGGGATATCTACAATGTAGCCAGGTTTACCTTTCAATCTGACAGCTTGAATGTCAGGGCTATTCGTGGGTAGCTCCTCAGTTCTACAGTTTGGTGCAATAGTAATCCATATCAGCATTCCGCCTGATGGGCGACTCTTATTAGATGCCTTTGGGAACAGATGGAATGACACATAGCCTGGCATAAACAGAGTTATGCTCCATGTTTCCTGAAAAATACATATATCGTTGGATTGGACCAGCTGTACCCAATGAGGTAGACACAATTTACTTCTAATTCCAGCCATGTTCCATGAAATTAGTTAGAACGGGTGATGGCTTGTAGGAAGCTGAAGTGGAGAGTGTGTAAAATCTCAAGACCCCTTTCCTCATCAACAGGTGCTACATTAGGATTGATATTGATGCTATCCTGGCTATGTGTTACATCTTCCCAAATGAGTTGCACAGGGGAATTTGGACCAGCCCTACAATTTAATGGTCTTAATAACACCTTGATTGTTGGAAGATTTGCATTCAAAACAAAGCAAGGGGCACTAGTTTCTGTAATCTTAAGTGCAAAACTGGGCTGTAGTCATTCAATATCCACTAATGGAGACAATGGAGAAGTCCTATCAGGCTGCAAATTGGAGTTACACGAAGGGGTAGTTATATGGTAACAAGTGCAGCAGTGAATGTTAAGCAGCCTACGGTCTTACATGCTACCAGCCCAGTCAGGGCCGGACTGGGAACCGAAACCGGCCCTGGCAAACGGCTCGGCCGGCCCCCATGGGGTAGAGAGGGGATGCGGCCAAGCTGTTTACTAGGGCCGGTTTCGGCTGATTTTGTTACAGGGGGCCGATATTGCTGGCACCTGGTAACAAAAACGTGTCCCCAGGGGTCCAAACTGGCCACGGCCCTGGGGGCCCATGGGGGTAATGCCCGGTGCCCCATATGGCCAGTCCGGCCCTGAACCCAGGTCTGCAATACTTGGGGGTCCTTTGGTTCCAGCCGACATCGTCCACGCAGGCCGGTCGTGGCAACCGTCGCGGTTGCGATGTGAAGCATAGCGGTGTGGTGTGAAGTGCCCTCAAGTCATGGTGCAGGCAACGGCTCGGTGACACTTGTCCAGCAGCGTTGGTGAGACCAGGGCTGCGGCGTGGAGTGAGGCGGTGCTAACAGGTCACAGTGCAAGCGACAGCACCGGTTGATGGGAGCTGGCATCAGTCAGCCAAGACTGCGGTGTGGAATGGGGCGGTACGTCGTGTGACTTACAAGCGGTGCCCCCAAACTATGGTGTGGTCATGGGTGTTGAGGTCAGTGGGCAGCAGCGTTGTCATTGAGACAAACATGGTGGAGTGAGGCAGTGCGCAGTGCAAGCAGTGGCTAGGTGTCAGCAGTGAGACCACGGTGCAGTGCGAAGTGCGGCATTGTCCTCTGCAGTGCCTTCAGGACACGGAGCCAACAGCGCTGTCGGTGATGGTATCTGCTGCTTTTCCCCTCTGTGGTGTTGCGTGGATTCGGTGGGATTAAATAACTATGCTTGGGATCATAGGACCTTAGTAGGCAGGGACTGAGTTGTCCTGCTACCCATGAGCCTGAGACTGACTAGCTATAGTGTTTCATTTGCCCTCCTACTCACTCACAGAGGAACAAGAGATTAGAAACCCAAGAACACATCACTCCTACTCTCTCAGGATTTGCAGTTGCAAGACACACCCTTTCGCTCATGCTCTTTTACTAGTCCACAATAAGATTTGAAAAAAACATGTGAGAGTTTAAAAGGTTTATTTTAACTAACGTGCTCCAGTATGCAGTATACGGTGCCACAATCAGTAGAAAAATGCCACAATCAGTACTCAAATATGGTCAACATAGCAAGTAGTCTGAAAATCATAATAGGAGCTGTCCTCCAGGAGAAAACCTGGAGGAGCCAGAAGACCACAGAAGCACGGAACAACCACAAGAGCGCCCTGAAGGACTACCACCAACGTATATGGGACACCAAAAGGACCTTCATCAGAGACAAAGTCAAGACCAACGCATCCAATGTCAAGGAACTGTTCAACGTTATTCAGCAGTTTGCAAAACCCACCTGCGAAGCCACTGACATCACACCCTCCCAGGAACTCTGTGACAAACTCAGCTCCTACTTCCACCTGAAGTTCAAGGCCCTTTATGACAATTTCAGTGAGGCAGCAGAAAACAGAACCACATCACCCACCACCACCGAGAAACCGATCCTCACCTCCTGGGCACCAGCGTCCACCAAACTCATCTCCTCAACCATGAAGAAGACTCTCTCAGGAGCCCCAACAGAACCCCTGACCCCACACATCTTCCACAGGGCGGCCGCAGTCATCGCACCCAAACTAGAACGAACAATAAACTCCTCCCTCATATCCGGCATCTGTCCAGATGACTGGAAGCATGCAGAGGTGAAACCCCTCCTCAAGAAACCAACGGCCGACCCAATTGACCTGAAGAACTACCGGCCCATCTCTCTCCTCCCCTTCGCAACCAAAGTCACCGAAAGACTCATGAACGCCCAGCTGACCATCTTCATCAAAGAAAACTCCATCCTAGACGCATCCCAGTATGGCTTCTGCAGCAACCACAGCACCGAGACCACCCTCCTCACCGCCACCGACGACATCTGCATGGTCCTTGGCCAGGGACACACCGCAGCCCTCCTCCTCCTAGACCTCTCCGCAGCCTTCGACACCGTCTCACATCGCACACTCGCCGCCAGCCTCCACAACACAGGAATACAGGCATCCGCCTTCGACTGGATCCAATCCTTCCTCTCCGGCAGAACCCAGAGGATCAGACTCCCCCCCTTCCTTTCCAACCCCACTGACATCATCTGCGGAGTACCTCAGGGATCTTCACTAAGCCCGACGCTCTTCAACATCTACATGGCCCCCATCGCTGACATTGTCAGACAGCACGGACTCAGCATCGTATCCTATGCCAACGACACACAACTCATCCTCTCCATCACCAAGAACCCCGAAATCACCAGACTCAGCTTCCAGGAAGTAATGAGAGACGTAGCAGCCTGGATGAAGGACAGCTGCCTAAAGCTCAACTTCCAGACGACCGAGGTCCTCATCCTCCGACCCTGCACCTCTGCCTGGGAGAGCACCTGGTGGCCCTCAGGAGCCCACCCACCCCGACAGACCATGCTCGGAAACTCTGCATAATCCTTGACTCCTCCTTTTCCATGAACCGCCAGATCAACGCAGTCGCGTCCACCACTGCCTCCACATCTTCCGCAAGACCTTCAAATGGATCCCACCTGACTGCAGAAAGACTGTCACCCACGCACTCATAACCAGCAGATTAGACTACAGCAACGCCCTCTATGCCAAAATCAATAACAATCTTCTACACAAACTCTAAACCATCCAGAACGCTGCAGCCAGGCTCATTCTAGGAACATCACGCCACGAACATATAACCCAACACTTACGAAGCCTCCATTGGCTCCCCGTTGAGAAGAGGATCACCTTCAAACTCCTCACCCATACCTACAAATCCCTCAACAACCTCGGACCCACATACCTCAATGACCAAGTATGTTTCCACGTACCCAAGAGGAACCTCGGATCCGCTGACCTCGCCCTGGCAGAGGTCCCCCGCATCCGCAGAAACAGAACCGGCGGGAGAGCCTTCTCCTACATCGCAGCCAAATCCTGGAACGAGCTCCCGGTCAACATCAGACGCTTCCCAACCATCCACACGTTCAGGAAGGACCTCAAGACCTGGCTCTTTGACTGACCCGGAGCTGCCCACCAGCGCCTTGAAACCCTCACGGGTGAGTAGCGCGCTCTATAAACTGCTAATTGATTGTTTGATTGATTGATCTGTCACGATAAACTACAGAGTAGCCTAACCTCCCTCCCCCTCTATAGGAACAAAATGATTTTATATTAGAAAATCACTGGATGCTATCAGCAAGCCCTGGACCTCAGTCTATAGATGGTAGTTTTACATCACAGGTGCTGTCATGCTCTTCTCCCTGGAAAGATCCCTCTCCAAGTGTTGTTACCTATCCGTGCAGCCCCAAATGACCAAAGTATGTGTTCCGAAGCAACAGCTGAATCTGCATGTTTTGTCTAGGTGCTAGGGCCTGACCAGACAAAATAAGGAGGGGTATTGTTGTTCGACCTTGTTTATAAAGTGCAGACTGAATCCCAGGAACGAGCAAGGCGTAAAAAACAACAGCATGTTCTATGTGAAGGTTTCAGAGTGGCACAAGCAAAAACAATTTGTGTAATAACGTGTGAAAGCAGGAGACAGGTAGCAATGTTATCATGCCAACATAGGGAAGATGACAATAACCCTAGGGGCCTTGTGACAGTGGCAACTGAAACCAACGATTCCAGACGCAGTACCCAGAGGCAAGTGAAGTCTTTGCTGTCCCTGAGACGTCAAGAACAGGAGGCAAGCTCTATTTCAAGCCCTTGGAGATACCCAGCGACAAGTGAAGAAAGTTCAGTCTAGTCTTTTCACTGCCCAAGGCAAAAGCAGCAACTGCAGGCCAACCCAGCAAAGCAATAACACAGCAAAGGGGCAGTACTCCTCCTGAAGGTTCTTACAGCTCTGGGCCCCAATATGTTTACTCAGTTTGTCTTTGTTCTCTTGGGCAGAGAGTGGTGTCTGTGTTCAGTCCAAACCAGTTTGGTCCTCTATGGCCCAGCTTCTCCACAGAAGGTGGAGACAGCATTGTCCAAGTCAGAGCAGGCCGATTCAGGTGCACAGGAATCTCATCCCACTACTCTAAATGGAGCCCAGGTCTATTCAGCCCAGCCCTGACCCATTTAGGAAAGGCAGGACACACCTCGACCTCCCAAGTGGCTATCTGAAGAGAATGCACATCCCCAGCCCCTGTCACTTCAAAGCCAAACAGTCAATCCACAATCCAGAAGAGGCACACAGGATGGCTAATCAAAAAAACACCCGCTTTCTAAAAGTTGTATGTTAAAACATAGAACAGAAAAATCATCTCCACTAAAATATGCATTTCTACATTCTGAGTTCAGGCATACCAAACTCCATTTCTCGATCTTGTCCCAATGGGAGGACATACTCGTAAAAAGTTACAGAGTATTCCCTATTCCATCATATGGGACGGATAGCATTTCAACAGTGAATAACGAATTTCACTGTAGTTCACTAGCAGGACATGTCACTCACACCAGGACATAACCTATCTTTCACATGCACTGCATAGGAGTCCAGGGAAGGCATGGCTTGGCAGTTCGGGCTGGACTGTTCCCATGAGGCACAGGGTCAGACTGATTTGCATATGGCCATGTCTGAACTGGGGTGGCAGAGTGGGCTAAAGAACGGTGATGGATCAAACCCGGATCTGTTGACTGGGTGTGAGTGTTTGATTGGTTCTGATGCTCCGTCCATCACCACCCCCTTTTGTACCGCTTTGTTCGCCATAAGTTGGCAGGGTATGCTCAGACGTGAGTCCCTTGCTCACTTTGCCACTGGATTCAAGCAAGCCTGGCTGAAGACGGCTGAAATGCCAGAAACCGGTCCTAGGAAGCTTGTTTCCGGTCCAGGGAAGGCATGGCTTGGCAGTTCGGGCTGAACTGTTCCCATGAGGCACAGGGTCAGACTGATTTGCATATGGCCATGTCTGAACTGGGGTGGCAGAGTGGGCTAAAGAACGGTGACGGATCAAACCCAGATCTGTTGACTGGGAGTGAGTGTTTGATTGGTTCTGATTCTGATGCTCCATCCATCACCACCCCCTTTTGTACCGCTTTGTTCGCCATAAGTTGGCAGGCTATGCTCAGACGTGAGTCCCTTGCTCACTTTGCCACTGGATTCAAGCAAGCCTGGCTGAAGACGGCTGAAATGCCAGAAACCGGTCCTAGGAAGCTTGTTTCCGGTCCAGGGAAGGCATGGCTTGGCAGTTCGGGCTGGACTGTTCCCATGAGGCACAGGGTCAGACTGATTTGCATATTGCCATGTCTGAACTGGGGTGGCAGAGTGGGCTAAAGAACGGTGATGGATCAAACCCAGATCTGTTGACTGGGTGTGAGTGTTTGATTGGTTCTGATGCTCCGTCCATCACCACCAAGTTTTTAAGAAGACATGTCACTCTGTATGATGTTGATTGCCCATGACCAAATGTTACCCAGAGAGTATATTCTGGTGGATAAAGTAGTCATACCATTATCAACTACTGCCACAGCCTTTTCTAGATTTTTCTTGTCAATTTCTCGCAGTCTCTCTGCAGCTTCCTGCTATGAAAATTTCCACACTTCATTGTATATAGCATACAGAATGCACTTTTGAAGTGGTCTTCGAGGACCCAACAAGATGTCCTGTAATCCCATGTAATCGGAAAGAAGGCAGAATGTTGATTCACCTGAGACAACACTGGCTGTTGAAGCCAATCAAGACACAACTTCTCAACACTGTATGTTGCTAACACCCCTGAGTGTTGTGTCTTCACATGGGTGGGGCCTATTGATCCTAGACCCTTGTCAAGAAAACATGCCTTACATCCATTAGTTGCTAACAACCACACTAACCATCCCTCCTGATTAGTACATGAAGAATTGTATTTTCCATTGCGAAGAATGTTGTCAAAAGTGTCCTCAGTGTAATTTGTGAATTGTTGCCAGTTTTCAAATTGTGGAAATGTTTGGTGTGTTTAAATCTTATATCTTGGCCAGGCCAAGACAGGAAGTTTGTAGCACAGTTTTATTCAGGAAAATCTTTGGGTGTGGTATAAGGCATGCTCTAAACAAAGCCTTGTTCCCATCAAACCGTCAGTCTCTAGATCCCCAAATGGTTTCAAATCAACATTGTCTTTCCAAAAGTCAAACCCTTGTACAGGCAGCTGGGAAATAAAAGATGTAGAATAAATCTGCTTGATGTCAGTGAGCATTGTTTTCTTAACCTGTGAAGGTGTGAGTTTATAATAATAAGATTCTGAGTCAGTTGGATTGTGGCCAGAAAAGTATGCAAACTTCTGTGCAAATGCTTTTGAGCTACCCTGTGGTGGTGAAGGGCAGTGTTCCCATTGGCTGTAATTAAATACTACACATGGAGTACTTACTTTATGCAGCAAATGGTGACCATAATGGTGAAAACAGAAACATTTGTCATAATTGGAACAATCATCATAAATTTCTTCAGTATTAAAAACAGTAGAAAGCTTGTCTAACATTTCATGCACTGTATCAATATCCCAATCATCAGAGATAGTGCTAAGAGTGATAATATCATGTGAAGACATTTTAAATGCATATAGAATGTGTAATGATCTGCAATGTTAGTAATTTAGAATCTTGTGATGTCACCGATGACCTAGCATAGAATGTTGATGGAGGGTTTGAACAGTTGTAAGCTGGAGAGCGTTGGTTATGCTGGGGATGCTGCGTTTGGAATAAACTTAATTCAATCAATTTAAAGAGTAACATCTTTACATTGGCGATGAGTTAGAAGCTGTGCGGGAGACAGATTCTCGGCATCCCCACCCCTGGAAAGCATTTGGAAAGCACCATTATCAAGTGAGCTTATTTGTGTGAGTTGGAACAACGTCAAAGACTTGGAACACTGTGAAGTCCGCGCTACGAAGGAAACTACGAAGAGTTCCTGACGGTAAATCTTTAATCCTCATATTTACTCGTGTGATAAACTGGCATTTTCTTTTGCGCGCGCGCCACGTTGTTGATTAAATTCTGGTTGCTTTAGTAACTGGCACGCAAGTTGGCACGCGCAAGGTTTTATTGAAATTGTAGTAAGTGACACGGGCGTGTAGATCGACGCGCGTCACACATAAAACAATAAAGGGGAAAACAAGTGTCTCGTATATTTTCAAGACCTTGGAATACTTTTTTTTTTAAACTTAATGGGAGGCATAATGTTAATTCAGTCACTGAAGGAAGCAGAAATCTGGCTATGGAAGAAACTACTGTGCTGGAGCGGTTCGTGGAGGGAGTTCGGTGGGCCGGTGTGGCGGGGCAGGGGAGGGGCAGGGTGGGGAAATGTAAACACCGGAATATGGATGAACGGAGGTAAGTACACATTTAAATAAATAAAACGAATTTCGTTGCGCGCGCCGCATCGCATTTTGCGATGCCGCGTTCGCAAAGGAATGAAATGCAGGAAATGTGGAAGGAGGATCCATCTTGCAAAAATGTGCCGGACCGCACTTGAATTTGGTGGTGTGAGGAGAGTTCAACAAGTGGACCAAGAATTGGACAGTGTTGAAGAATTGATTTCAACTATTGTAATCATTTCTGTGGTGGATGGTGAAGTACAGGTTGAGGGTAGTGATGAGAATTTGGACGCATGTGTTGTAAAATTGGAAAGCACAGATAGACTGGAGAAACCTCATTGTCATGTGTTCCTGGATATGGTGTCTGTGAGAGTTTTGGTCGATTCAAAGTTTGTTCACCTTAATCTCCAAGCAAAACTTTGAAAATAATTGGAAGAACACAGATAAGTATCGGTTGAGCAAACCAGATATAAAAGCTGTAGGATGTGCTGGAAGGAAAATAGAAATTCTAGGTATGTTGTGGATGACAATTAATTTCAAGGGAAGTAAGGTACATGGTAGAGTCTATGTTACTGACTATGGGTCAAATTTATTAGGATGGCGTCATCAGCGTGACCTTGGAATTATTATAAATCCTAACGCTGTTGAACCAGTTATGTTGCTTGATCATGATGAGGTGAAGGAAGTTTCTGATAAAATCGTCCTGAAGAAAGTCGTCCTGATGATCTGGTGAAGAGATATCCGAAGGTTTTTTCAGATAAGTTGGGGTTATTGAAAGGGTTCTCGCATAAGATCATACTAAAAGATGGTGCAAAACCTATTGTGCATAAGGTAAGGAACGTTCTTAATGCTATGAGAGTGCTCTTAAAGGAGGAACTTGATAAGTTATTACAGCAACAAATAATTGAACCAATCGAAGCATCTGAATGGTTGGCGCCCATTGTGGCTGCGCCCAAGCGAGAGGGAAAGATCAGGTTGTGCATCGACTTGCGTGATTTGAACAAAAATATTTGGGTGGACAGGCAACCGCTTACGAATATATCGGAAATGTTAGCAATGGAAGGTGGTGGTATGATATTTAGATTTCTGGATATGACATCGGCATATCACCAGGTCGATCTACATGCACAATCTAGACATTTAACATCATTTGTCACTCCCTTGGGTGCGTTCCATTACAAAAGAATGCCGTTTGGGCTTGCCTCAGCCTCAGCGGTATTCCAGAGGATTATGAAAAATATATTTGGAGATTTAAAGCATGTGTTGTGTTTCCAGGATGACATACTTATTGTGGGAAAAAATACATCTGAGCATGACAAACTATTTGATGAAGTAATGACGAGGTTGCAAAAGCATGGTTTGACTATAAAAAAAGAGAAATGTCAAATCCGTATGAATGAAGTAACTTATCTGGGGCACACTATCAATGCTAAATGTATTAGTCCGAAAACAAGTATTGTGTCTGCTATAGGAAAAATGGTTAGACCAGGAAATAAAGAAGAATTAAAGTCATTTTTAGGGTTAGCGGAGTGTTGCGCTAAGTTTGTAAAAAAATGTACTGAAATTGTAGAGGCTTTGAGGAGAATATTAAAAAAAGGAGTTGAATTTGAATGGAGTAAAGAGTGTGAAGCTGCATTTTCACAGATTAAAAAATGTATTACCAATGCTCCAACGTTAGGCAATTTTGATGTTTCAGCAAGAACATACCTGACAACTGATGCAAGCAAGGTAGGGATTGGTGCAGTGTTGACGCAAATCAAGGATGGAGTGGAAAACATAATTGCCTTCGCGTCTAGGAGGATACAAGGTGCAGAAACTATGTATTCTGTAATTGAACGTGAGGCTCTGGCTTGCTGCTGGGTAATTCATCGATTTAGATTTTTTGTGTGGGGTATTCCCTTTGAGCTCAGAACTGATCACAAACCTCTAACGTATATTTTCAAAGGTGGAAGAGGTCTAGAGGGAAATGTGACGCCACAAATTGCTAGATGGCTATTGTCAGTGATAGACTATAATTATGAAATAGAATTTGTGAAAGGTAGCGAAAATGATGTGGCAGATTACCTTTTAAGAATGCCAGTGGATGGAGAATCTGATGATGTTGTTGCTCAGGTAGCACCAAGATTTGGTGTGTTTTTGAATGGAGAATTGGCTATTAATGCAGAAGAATGGATGGCTGAAAAAGTAGAAGATGATGTTATGTTGGAGGTTGAACAGAGAGTTGTGTGTGGTTGGGATGAGAATGAGAAATTGAGTGGGGTGATGCTTGAGTATTTTAAGGTCAAGGAAGAGTTGAGTGTGGTTGATGATAAGCTCATGAGAAGAGGTCAGTTTGTTCCTCCTAAGGGGATTCATAAAATAATTCTTGACATTGTTCATGAGGGACATTTGGGTAGAGGAATTGTAAAAAGGAAGATAAGAGACTCATTTTGGTGGACAGGATTGGATCATGATGTTCAGGAAAGGATAAAGAATTGTGTAACTTGTGCTAATAGTGATAAGAACAAAGTGACTAGAGAACCGCCTCTAGAGGGTGTGAAGTTTCCTGAAAGACCTTGGGAGAGATTGTCTGTGGATATCTTAGGACCTATATCCAAATTAGGGCTGAGGAGCAGATACATTTTAGTTTTGGTGGATTACCATACCAAATGATTAGTGCTCAAGGCTGTTAGTGAAGTGTCTTCTGCTAACATTATTGAATTTTTTGAGGAAGTTTTTATAGAGGAAGGTATTCCTAGGAGTATTGTATCGGATAATGGGGCACAATTTGTTTCAAGAGAGATGGAGAGTTATCTTTCTGGCATGGGAATTGTACATGAGAAAGTGGCTCTTTTTAGACCACAGGCTAATGGCTTGGTTGAAAGGCTAAATCGACTGGTGATGGATAATATACAGCTGTTACTTGCTAATCATCTTCTGTGGATGAAGGAATTGAGGAAGATGATGTGGGTTCACAGGACTAATCCCCATTCTGTAACAGGTGTTTCTCCATTTATATCCTTGAAGGGAAGACAACCTGGTGTCAAAGAGTGTCCTGTATGGTTGAGAGGAAGTGACAGTGCAATGAGTGTGGAGGTTGATCGTGAGGAAATCAAAAGGAGAGCTTTGAATTCACAGTATAAGAATGTGATGTATTACAATCAGAGAAAAGGGGTGACATATTGTGTGGAGGCACCCGGTGATTGGGTGGCGGTAAAGAACAGAGGATTTGTTCCCAAAGGAGAGAGTAAATATTCAGCTCCAAACAGAGTAAGAGAGGTAAAATGTAGTGTGGTAGTTTTGGAGAATGGTGCTGTAAGGAGTATGAGTGACACATGTAAAGTTTAATGTTCCTTGGATGTAATGCAGAATATACATTTTTATCTGCTATTCTCATGCCTAAGTATAGGCGATGTATGTAAAATTTAATGTTCTTTGGATGTGATGTAGTATCTAAATGTTATTATGTTACTCTTATTATTATTCATTGTTCTGTTTAAATTCATAAGAAGGAAGATATGTAATGATCTGCAATGTTAGTAATGTAGAATCTTGTGAGGTCACCGATGACCTAGCATAGAATGTTGATGGAGGGTTTGAACAGTTCTAAGCTGGAGAGCGTTGGTTATGCTGGGGATGCTGCGTTTGGAATAAACTTAATTCAATCAACTTAAGGAGTAACTTCTTGACATTATTTGAATAGTTTCAGTTGGTAAAAATATATTATATGATTCCTTATCCCAAACAATTCCATCAGAAACCGGAACAGCAGAAATGTTCACAAGGAAAAGGTCTCTACTCACTTTGTGTGATGAAGAATGGAGTGTTACAACCAAGATGATCAGTTCAACAGGAGAGCGTTCTGGGAGATGGTGTCTGTTTAGAAGCAAGAAAAAGACTGTCATAAAACCAATCCATAGGAAGAGGAAGAGTAACGAAATTGTAATTCAAATATATATCCATAGAGGGACACAGTATGTTTTTTTCAATGAAATGTAAAATGCATGCACTCTACCCTGGGTTGGAAGCAGTGGGTCAGACAAATCCGAAGAGAAGTCATCAAAATTGATGAAGTAGGGGTTTGTGGGTTTGTTAAGCACAGCTACTCACTGGTGAGGGTCTCAAGGTGCTGGGGGGAGCTCATTTGGGTGCTGAAATCATCTTAACAGCCAGGTCTTGAGGTCCATCCTGAACTGGAGCAGCGTAGGGCTTTGCAGGAGGTGGAAGGGCAGGTCGTTCCAGGTCTTGGCTGCGAGGTAGGAGAAGGACTTTTCACCCGTTCTGGTCTTGTAGATGAGTGGGATGGGGGCCAGGGAGAGGTTGGGTGATCTGGCGTTTCTCTTGGGGGTGTGGAAGGAGAGGCAGTTGTTTAGGTATGCCGGTCTGATGTTGTGGATGGCCTTGTGTGCATGCTTGAGGAGCTTGAAGGCTATTCATCTTTCTATGGGGAGTCAAGTCAGTGGAGATTGTTGAGGTGCTGGGCGATGTGGTTGTGATGGGGGATGTCTAGGAGAAGTCTGGCTGCAGTATTCTGAACAGTCTGGAGGTTGGGGAGGAGTTTTTTGTTGATTCCGGTTTAGAACGCATTGCCATAGTCCAATCTGCAAGTGATGAGGGCGTGCCTGACCATTTTTTAAAATGTTTTTTGGAGTATGCAGAGGGTGTTGAAGCAGGCCGAGGATACTGCGTTGATCTTGCGGTTCATTGTGAGCCGCATAGATAAGTCCATTATGATGCTGAGGTTTCGTGAATGGTCTGTTGAGGTGGGGGGGTTTCCAAGGGCGGGAGGCCACCAGGTGTCCTCCCATGTTGAAGGGGGGAGCCTAGGATGAGGACTTTCAGGCAGCTATTCTTCATCCAAGTTGCAATGGCTTTCATCCCTTCTTGTGCCTGGTGATGTTGGGTTCCTTGGCTAAGGAGAGGATTAGCTGGGAGTCGTTCGCGTAGCATATGATGTTGAGTCTGTGGTTTCTGATGATGGTTGCGAGGGGGGCCTTGTAGATGTTGAAGAGGGTGGAACTGAGGGAGCATTCCTAGGGTACTCCACATCTAGTCTCTGTCAATTCTGAGATGTAAGGTCGGAGCCTGATTCACTGCATTCTGCCTGTGAGAAATGAGCTTGTCCAGTCTAGGGCCTTTCCTCGAATGCCAGCGTCATGGTGTCTGGTAGTGTGCGGTGGGAAATGGTGTTGAAGGCAGCTGAGAGGTCCAGGAGGATGATGGCTGCCATTTGGCCCTGGTCTAGGAGGGCGCGGTGCTCTAGTTGCTGCAGAATCCAGATTAGGAGATATCTATGACGTTGTTAGCTTCAGTGAAGTTTTCTTGCTGGGTGTTGATGGCCTTTTCAATGACCTTGGCTGCCAATGAAAGCAGTGAGATGGGCCTGAAGTTCTTGAGATCAGTCGGGTCAGCAGAGGGTTTCTGCAGGAGGGGGTTAACTTCGACATGCTTCCAGTCATCGGGGAATGTGGCGGTCTTGAGGGACCAGTTGATCATCCGGTGTAGTTCGAGTGTAATGGCTGTGGCAGCCCTGTGGAAGATGTGGGGGACAGATGTCTAAGGGTGCTCCAGAGTGGATGCTCTTCATAGTTATTAAGGTGGCTTCTGTTGTGAGCGAGGTCCAAGTGAGTAGGGTCTGTTGGGTGGCATCGCTGGGGGTGGGCCTGGGTCAGTACAGAGGTCTTGGTTGTTGAATTTGTCATAGAGCGTCTTAATCTTGAGGTGAAAGAAGGAGCTGAGTCTGTTGTAGAGGTCTTGGGAGGGTGGGTTTGGCAAAATCCTGGATGATGGAGAAGTGTTCCTCGAAATTATCGGCATTGGTGAGGATTCTGTCTTTGAGGAAGTTCTTCTTTGTGGATTTGATGAGTTGGTGGTGTGCTGTGGTGGCTGTTCTGTAGGCGGTGCGTGTTTCAGGGGTCCCCAGCTGAGGAGAGAAAGCTTCATCGCTAATCAAAGCTTCTAAAGGTACCTTCTGTAGGGTAGTGAAAGGAGACAGGTAGCAACCCAGGAGCCCTTTTTGCCTACTGTGTAGAATCGGCCACATGATATGGTATGAAGAGTTCTTTTGACACAAGTCTCTTGTTTTTGTTAAAAGCAAGTGGTGATAAAAGTTAAGTTCTGGTACCTTTAACTTCCAGGAATCTCTTTATCTTACTAGCTCTGTAGGGTTCCCCAAATTTGTTTTTGTCCACTATCTTCTCCCAGACCAGATCAATGATCTTTGGACTCTAACCCGGAATTGCTAGCCATTCCTTAACTTCACTTAATTTCTGCTGGACGTTACTCTGAGCTTCTCTAAAGATGTTCAGTTCCTGCATAACATCCACATGTTAATTGATGTTGAAACACATTTCCGTCACCACTCTACTGGGACTGTAAAGTTCTGGAACCTACATCTTCAATCCAAACAGAATCTCATAGGGAGTCCAACCACCAAGGTATTTTCTAGGCATATTAATGAGGCTCTCTGGACTCATATAGGTGATGGACGCAAATGTGGCCTGAGCCTAATACCCTAGCTATTAAAGACAAATTTAAGTCTTGGTTCTTTTTTTCCACTACCGCATTTCCCTTGGGATGGTAAGGTGAGGAGTACAGCACAGTCACACACAATTTTCCCATGGTGTTTCTGTAATCCCTGGAGGCAAACACCAGATCCTGGTCCAAATGGATGTGGCTACTGCATAATTCCCGATGAAGACTTGCAAGTCTTTTATAAGGACTCGCTGTGGCCAAATCCATAGGAATCAAGAGCAGGAATCCGCAACTACCTAGATGTATTTGTAAACCCCATCTGTTCGCAAGGGGCCTCAGTGGTCCAGATAAAAACAAGCAAGAGGCTTGTTTGAGATCATTGGGGTGTCTGTGGTGGACGTGCTATGGTGAAAACCTTCATCTGCTGGCAGATATCGAATTTAAGAAAAAAAGTCCTTGGTCTGTTTGTATAAACCTGGCCACCAATAGCGCTGCTGCAATACTGAAATTGTAGCTTCCAACCCTGCATAAAGAAATGAAAGCCCCCTCATGTCCTGCTGAGATCAGTTCTCACCTGCATTCTGAATTAGGTATTACTCTATCACCGACTTTGGGACTGTGAGCAAATGGAATGCTTTCGGCACTTTACTAGTAGGAGTATTTAGTTGAAAAGGCTTTTGGCAAGTAGGTGCCATTGCACGCAGCATTAAGAGCCGTCATAATGTCTCCATCTATGTTCGTGCTTGAATGAGTAATTGAAGTGACTGCAGCAGTTTGCACTGTTGCTTTTGCGTCTTCATCAGCCATGGAATTCCATACAATACAAGCTGATGACTCAAAGTGTGAATCACATGAGTCAGTTGTAAACACGCTTTGAGGTGGGCCACCTGACCCCAAAGCAGCTTGTGTTTTATAGTGTACTCTTTAGAATCTCTGAATCCATTCTGGCTCCAGTGGTGTAAGCACTTGTTGTGAGGCTGGATACAATAATACAAATTACACACCATTCAGTGCAACAGTAGAGAAAGCGCTGGACTCAGGAGGGGTTACATTTACTATTCCCACTCCAGTCAGTGAAACAGTGAGGAAAGCATTAGACTCAGGAGGGCTCAAATTTACCATTCCCACTCCATTCACTGGTACAGTACAGAGAGAGCACTTCACTACCTACAAATAACACATTTTAACAACTTTATTAAATACCCAAAAATATAAATTTCTAAATATAGAAATTAGCACGAATATTAATATAATTAAAATACCACACTATATTCCCACATACATAACAACCAACATTACAAATGCAATAGAAATAGGAAAAGTGTAAAAGAATTAATATACTAAATAATAAAAAACAATTTTTAAACAAATAAACACACACATAAATTATTACTTGACAAATATGATATGATCACAATTAAATTATTTCTTCATTAACTTCCCACCTTGTAGCCCTGAAATACAACAATCTGTAATTGACATACAAAATAAAAATATCATTAATTGCACAATATACATAATTAGTTATAAATTAAATAATTCATAATACTTTATATTGATAATTAATTAATTAATTACAGTTAATATACTTCCCACTGTAACGCTATAAACCCCACAATCTGCATCTAAAATATAAAAAAGAAATGAATTACATTGTCTACATAATTATCAAATAAATAATGACTAATTGAAAATTAATTATGAATTAATTATAATTAAAACACTTCTCACACTATTCCTCTACAAAACCCATAACCCACTTCAACACTAAAAATTACAATACACTATAAAATTAAATTAAAAAAATTACAAACTATATTAAAAAACATTACCAATAGTTAGACAAACCGTTTATAAGATATGCAGTTAAAACATATACATTAAAAATGTAGATATTTATAACATCGATATTAACAACATAGATATTCTTGTAATTGATATAACTTACTTTAGAAAATAGATATTCTTGTAATTATTTGGGGATCACGAATTCAAAAACCTGCTATTTCTGTATCTTGATTTGTTTTTTACTCGATATTTTGTATGAATACCATTTGCAGTGTAGATTCAAATATGTAATCAACATGTGTTGCTGTGAGAGAGTTGGCCCATTGTATCCTTTGAACGCTGGTCTTTGTGACAGTCTCTAAGGCTGGAACCAGAGTCACTACAATGACGTGTTTCCCCTGAGCCAATAATCTTGCTCTCACTACAGCAGTCTGTACGGACATCAGAATACATTCTGTCAGTGTGGAACACATTTTGGCATTTGTATATGAATACAATTTACATGCAATTGGTACAGCGTCTCCTTCATTGAATGTGACAAAGGCATATCCTGTTGCCCCCGCAATTATATGGATCACCAGCCTGGTGGTTTTTACACATGTTTGTAAGTGTTTTGAAGCTAGCATGTGTGATTTTACTGAGCATAAGATTTGTGTGTGTCCAGGTGTCCAATGTGTGCTTGAAAAGTCTCAATGAATCAAGCCGCACTACGGTTTTACCCATTCTGCATAGTCTGGAATGCATGTTCTGCCAAGATTTAGAAAGCCCAATACTGATTGCAGTTTCTTCAATGTGATAAGTAGTTGTAGAAACACACACTTCTTGAGGAAATATGTTGCAAGGCTTCTGCCTTCACTTGCCAACTTGTATCCTAGGAACAGGACATTGAGGTATGCTATTTTTGATCTCTTCAAATTAAATTTGTATACCATGTGAGCAAAGCCCGAAACAAAGCGATCTACTCTATCCAAGTGAGTCAATAGGACATCATCCTTTAGATATATGTCATCGAAATAGGACAATGCCTAGTCATCAAAATCTTGTATAAGTTAAGTTACCCAACTTAAAACAGCCCTGGGCTACTCTTACACATTTTTGGCAATCAACAGAAATGTTTTTAGGAAATGAGCGAGCAAAATGCTCTGAAGTACCTGCATTCAGGTGCTGTACTTTGGCAGAAAAATCCATTTGAAATGTCTAAAGGGGTTTTGTATTTTTTACACACTATGGGGCCTTATTACGATGTCGGTCTTCAAGCAATCTGACCAACTCCTTGTCAGGATCGTTTCCGACGACTCTGGTTCAGCGAGTCCGACCGACCGATTACGATGCTTCCGAACACTGTTCGGTCGGACTCCCTGTTCCGACCGACAACACAGGCTCCTATTGAAAGAAGGGGTGGGTGCGAAAAACCTTGCACTCTGTGCACACTGTGCATGGTTATAAAGAAGGGTCCCATGTATAGCCCCACGGGTCCCACCCAGAGGCCTCCGGATAAAGGGGGGCCTGAAACAGGCCCCCAAAGTAAGTTTCCAACAGCCATTCCATGTTGGACAGACTGATTCGGAAAGACTGTCCGAATCCGCCATTGTAATACGTCGGTAGGAAACGCGGTCTATAGACATGTACGATTTTGCTCTGACCGACTCTGAGTTTCCAAATGCCAGCCGGAACAGAGTCAGGAAGACCAAACGGTTAACTTTGATTGTAATCGGTCGGACCGAAATGTTTCAGAGTCGGTCGGAAACAGGTTAGGAAAATCCGAATGCCATTCGGAGTCTTTCGGACTGACATCGTATTGAGGCCCTATGTTATTCATTAATGCAGTGCTGTGTGCATTTTGTAAAGCGAATGTGCATGTAGCGATATTCAAGTGTCTGGCATCTTACACTAGATGATATGAATGCTCTGATTTCATCACTGACAGCAAAGGATTATAAATAGGGGAGGTGCAACATTCTATTACACCTTGGTATTCAAGTTGTGTGAGTATTTTGCTAACCTGTTTTCCAGCCTCATGTGTAATAGAGTATTGTCTTTATGGTTCTGGGGTTGTTTTCACAGGTATAGTGTGATAAGGGGAACTGTCATCCCACCCCCATGGTTACAGTATAATGCCAGAGCTTGCGCTAAAGCTTGATCCTTGGTGTATGAATGTTTTACTCAACCTGGGTCGAGGTCAGAAAAAGGAGATAAAATTACTGTTTCTCTCTTGGGCAGTCCATAGCAAACTCTGGTGGCAAATCCTTTTTAGCCAAGAGGATGTCATAGCCGAATGACAAGTTCTCACAAAAGAGAATATTTATGGTAAATTGTATATCACCCTCCATTTGGAGATGTATTTTATATAATTGTTGAGGGACAGTCAATCTCCTAATAGGTGTTTCCACCTAGACATAGTCACTTATTGCTACTGCCGCCAGACTCTCCATTAAATTCTGGCGAACTACTGTGATTTCTGCCGTGCTGTCTAGCATGGCCGGAGCCCACTCCCCACTCAGAAGCAGTGTCCTCAATATCTGTGGCATGCTTGTAGTTGGTGCCATCTACCTTCTTCTTTTTGAATTGAAGCTGGGACTGTTTAGGTTTATCTTCCTGTTACATTATACAGTTAGAAGAGTGATGTGAGTCCTTCTTTGGTTTCACACACTCCTCTGATCTGGATTCTGAACATCCTCCTCTCTAAAACGTTTTCGGATTACTCCTAAAACGGAACAAGAGGAACGTGTATCAGTATCCTGATGCCTCCCAGGCGTTTTAATATTATCACAGTTATGCAAGTTGTAGCGCTCTTCAGTGGACTCTTGTTGAGGAGATCCACCCTGTGCTATATTCTTTTCTTTATTTTTCTTACTATCACACTTCTTCTTAGTAGAAGAGTTTGATGCCTGCTTCGAGTTATCCTTTTCAGAATTACTCTTAACTGTGGTTTACTAGGTCTGTTCCCTAAATTATCTCTACATTTTGTCGCTTAGGCTCACACAATAATTTTTGGTAATTCACAATTCTCGTCTCCCGGAGCTAAATTTGTGAGTCATTGGAGTGCAGCTAACGCTGCTTCTGCCCCATTAATGTTACTTAATATATTGGCGGATACTGTGCAAAGTTGCTCATCAGTTTCATCCCCAAATCCAGGGCAGGGCATGCCCCACACTCATTTTGGATCTGTTTAAGCACCTCTGAAAAACAGCTAATGAGGGTCTCCCGTGTGTTCTGGAATATACTGTAGAAAAGACTGTACCCCAAGTGGCATAGTCTTTCACTGGGGGAACCATGCACATTGTCAAGAATATTGGGAGAATTCTGTTTTTCCTGAAGATCCATATGGGGAAACACTGCTTCAAGCTGTTTCTTTTTGCAATCCATAACACATTTTCCTCCTGTTTGATGGGAATTTTACCCATGACTGCATTGATAGTTACTGGACTAATTACAGTCATACCCAATTGCGGTAATGAAGCTTGAGTAACCATTGCAGGATTTATTGTTATTTCTTTTATGACAAATTGTATCAAACATCTATAAGTTCTAACTAAATCTATCTATAGTATACACAGGTCTGGTGCTCTCAGATTTGCCATATCTGGATATAGTGTGTAACCGGCTAGACTGGTTAATTGCTAAGCGAACCAAGTCTAACACTGTTGTGTGTATGTGACAGGGCACCTTCAAATCAATTTTGATGTTCTTTGTATGTCAATGGTATTTCTAGTGTTTCATAAGCTGTGTAGTTGTTTGGAACTGCAGAATCAGGGTATGTCTGAAACTGTTTCTTTGGGCATCTGCTGCTGGGAGAATAGAATACCTCTTTCCTGAATGCTTCATGGGCCTCACCCACAAAGGTAAAGTCTCCACCCGCAAGGGGCATTCTACATTTGATGCAGCATCTGGGAAACAGCATGTCTGCAGTTATGTTAATTATTGCATCCTCGTCAGCCATATTAATATGTGGGATTCAGAGAGGGTACCTCTATGGGGTGATCCTTTGAAAAGTTCAAGCTTGAACCACCCACAGCCAATACATAGGATTTACCTACTCAGCTGAGGACGATTTTTCCCTCACACCATGGATGTCTCTGGGTAGTAGGTGAGAAGGGGTCTTTGGGTCCACAACAGCAGCAGTTCCTCCATAGGAGCGGAGGAGTGTCACCCGACCGTCTGCTGTGCAGAAAGTGTGAAGTATAAAATGGTAATACAATTATTTTATTACCATTATTTATTTATTTTTTTTTGTTATTTTTTTTTTGAAAAACCTTTATTTTCAAAAGGCAGGACACAGCTATTCAGCCGACAACCCGGAGATTCGGCAGCATCGATATATAGAAACAGAGATGCGTCCCCAGTACCGTGAAAGGAGAAGTGCACAGGTTCAATTTTAAGTAAACACAGCAACACACAACAAACCCCAGCAAGGCAAGAACACTGAAAGCCCATGGTGAAGCCCCCCAGGGGAGGCCGGACCCCACTCATCTACCAGTTACAGTACAGTGTAAAGAGGAAGAAGGGGGACAGCAGAGGCCAAAAAAGTCCATAAACCATACTGAGCTGGAAAGAAGGTTAGGAGGAAAGCTGCTCCTCGGGAGGATCCAGATCTGGGGCAAGACATATTCCCCCCCTGTATTGATTCCACCGCCCCCAGATGGCGTGCCACTTCCGGGGGCGGCCTCTAGCGCAATAGACCGTCTTCTCCCTTAACATACTCCAGTCCATATTTTCTTTCCACGCGGTCAATGTGGGGGGCCCCGCGGAGCCCCACAATCGCGCGATATCTCTCTTAGCGACCATGTTACCCATTGGGTCTGTGCCTCATCGTGGTCAGTGGGCCCCCAGACATTCAGGAGGCAACACCGCGCTTCCGGCTGCATAGCAATGCCCGTCACCTCCCCCATCACTGCATGGACTCTCCTCCAGAATTCCGTAATGACACCACATTCCCAAATGATATGCAGGAAAGTACCCACCATACCACATCCCCTCCTGCATAGGCCGTCCTCCGAGAATCCCATGTGAACCAGCCTTGGCCCCGTCACATACACTCGATGCAGTATTTTAAGCTGCACCAGCCTCAGACGCGACGGGATCGCGACCTCCTTAGGAGAGGAAACAGCCGACTGCCAATCCTCATCATCCAACTCGAGGCCATCCCTAGTCCACTGGTCCCTCAGCCCCAGAAGCATGTCCGCCCGGACGTTGATCAGTTTCTTATAGATGAGCGAGATCGTGCTCTCGGGCATATGGCCATCAAGGACCCGGTCCTCCAAAGGAGAGGACTCGGGCACCTTCTCACCTTCTACGAGGACTGATCGGAGGGCGTGACGCACCTGAATATATCGGAAATACTCGGAGGGTCCCAGCTCATACTCCGTCTGCAACTCTTCAAAGGACTTCACCTTCCCCTTATTCAGCACATCTCCCACCCTGGAGATGCCGATCAGGTCCCATTTATCAAACCCTTTTGTGTGCCAAAGCCTTCCCAGTCTCTCCGATTCAAACAGCGGGGTAGCGAGGGTGAGCCTATCCTTCCAGCCCAGCGAGTCAGTTGCCATCTTCCACACACGCACTGCCACACCAGTGGGCCCCGTGAGGGACGAGTCTAGGGACCGCGAGTACGACGCCCTGTAGTAGTTACCACCACGCAGCAACCACCTGTCCATGGCATACCCAGGGCTGAGGGCAGGGCCATAAAACCCATGATTAATCGCGCTCAGCTGGGCGGCCCAATAGTACCGTCGGATGTCTGGGAGCGCAATGCCCCCGTCGTACCATGGAAGCGTCAGCTTTGCAATAGCTATTCGCGACCGCCCATCCCAAAGCAACGTTCGTTGGAGGCCTTCGACCTCCCGAAAGTATTTGGCCGGAACCCAGTCCAAGGTATTCTGCAGTGCGTAGAGGAAGCGGGGAAGAGACATCATTTTAAACAGGGCCGCACGCCCAACGAGGGAGAGCGGCAGCCTCCGCCAGCCTTCAACATCCCGCCTCAGGCGTGCCAGGGGGGGGAGCCGGTTCTTCTCATATCGCACAGCAGAGTCCATGGAGATAAAAAATCCCCAAATACACGAAGCCCTGCTGAGCGACCTGTATCGAACATGTTCTAGGGATCGGTGGAGCCTCGCCACTAAGAACATACAAATACGATTTACTCCAGTTAATAACAAGACCCGAGTTCCTACCAAAAGATGTGAGTACGTCACAGACCACTATAAGTGATTTCTTGGGTGAGGCAAGATACAGCAGGATATCATCGGCATAGAGCGAAATACGGTCCTCGTGTTCAGGCGACCATCTAAGGCCCCGTATATCCGGGTGCCAACGTATCCACGCAGCCAGCGGCTCAAGGGCGAGGGCAAACAACAAAGGCGACAGGGGACAACCCTGCCGAGTACCCCTCCCAAGCTGAAACGGAGTCGACGCCCGACCATTCACCACCACACTCGCAAGTGGCCCCTCATACAGCAACCTCACCCAGCTCACAAAACCGTGGCCAAAGCCGAACTTGGTCAGCACGGCCCACAAATATGCCCATTCCACCGTGTCAAAGGCCATCGTGGCGTCAAGAGACGCCACAATAGCTGGTTCACGCAGCGTGCCCGCCCTGGCGATTACACCATGAAGGCGCCGAAGATTTAACGCTGTGTTTCGGTGCGGGATGAAGCCGGATTGATCCGGGTGGACCAAGTCACCGAGTACCCTAATCAATCGGGTCGCCAGGATTTTAGCCAGAATTTTCGGCTCTGCGTTAAGAAGTGAGATAGGCCTATATGAGGCGCACTTATCTCGGGGTTTGCCCTCTTTGTGTATAACCACTATCGTCGCCAGTCGCTGGTCCAACGGGAGGGTCCCACTCCCCCGCGCCTCCACAAACATGGCGCGCAGGTGAGGGGCGACCCTATCCGGAAACAGCTTGTACAGGTCGACCGGCAAGCCGTTCGGTCCCGAGGCCTTGCCCGAGTTTAACGCGCGGATAGCCCCCGCCACCTCGTCAACCGTTATGTCACCATCTAGATCGTCCCTATCTATATCGGAGAGACAGGGCAACTCGATATCACAGAGGAGGTCACACGAGTCCTCGGGCGGCCTATCCGACACTGAGGCATAAACCCTACAGAAATAGTCCGAGAAACACTTTACAATACTCTCAGGTTCCACAATCGCCTCTCCCCTCTCTCCCGTCAACTCTGGCACAACTCTATTGACCCGTTCTTTTTTGTCCAGCCAAGCCAGGAGTTTCCCTGCCTTGTCACCAACATCATACAAACGGCCCTGCTGTTCCCTACTGAGGGTCTTAGCGGCGTTCGTCACCAGGTCCTTATACTCAGCTTGCTTCAAGCAAAGCTCACGCAGTGAGGACTCTGTAACCTCCTCCTCCAGCACTCCCTCCAGAGCTGCGATCTCCTCCTCAACCTGCAGAACCTCGCCATCTCTCCGCCGCTTGGCAGCTACTACTAGGGAGAGGGCTTCCCCTCGGAGCACGGTCTTAAATGCTTCCCACAGCGACACTGCCGAGTCTACGGATCCCTAATTGTCCTTGTAAAAATTATCTACTTTCTTTACCAGCGCGCTGCGCATCTTGGGGTCTCGGAAATACCACGGGTTGATAGGGGCCACCCTTCCTCCTCCCTCCCGACCCAGATCCAGCCGGATCCACACTGGCGAATGGTCAGATATACCACGCGCCATGTGCCTCGCCGGGGAGACCAATGAGGCATACGCAGCCAGAGTGAGTAGGTAATCAATCCTGGAAAGACTACCATGTGCCCCGGAGTGGAACGTGTATTGGCTCTGTGTGGGGTGCCGGAGCCTCCAGCAGTCTATCAGGCCAAGCGTGTCTAGGAAGTCTGGAAGCCACTTCTGAGCCCCCCCTGTGTCTCTGGGCGGGTATCTATCCAGCAGGCCGGAGCCAACAGCGTTGAAATCACCTCCCACCACAAGCATACCCCCCGGGAGATCTAGCAGGGCCCTAACCAGATCTGTGAACGTGGAGGCCTGCAGGGCCGGCGGGACATAAACCGAAACTAAAACCAAAGTTCTTCCTTCCCACCGCCCCGCCACCGCCACAAACCTCCCCCTATCATCAACAATGGTGGAGTCCACCTCAAATGGTAGCGAGGCTCTGACTAGGATGCCCACACCCCTGGACCCAGAGGAGAATCCCGAATGTGCTATAAATTTATAACCCTTCCTATTCAGAGCGTAGCACGTATTACCTATAAGATGCGTCTCCTGCAGCAGGGCAACATCCGGCATTGACCGTTTCAAGAATTGCAAAACAATCCCACGCTTAATGCGATCCCCCAAACCATTAACATTCCAGCTTATAACACTTAAACCCCTACCCCCCATCCTCAAACGTAAAGAGGCCCACCCCACACCCGAAGAGCCACCATGGAACAGTCCTGGAAAGAATCACCATGCCTTGCAGAAATAAACCCCCCAACAACAACCCCAAAATCCCAGAAACCCCCCCCACCCTGCACCCCTGCTGCAGCTTACAAAGCCCCCCCAACTTGCAGTGTGCCTGTCGCCCTACAAAACCCAAAATCTACAAAAAGTACCCTAAGGGAGGAAAAGAGCACCCCTCGTCCTCCCGCAGCCCTCCGCATTGACTGCACTCTATTCAGGTCTTCAAATATAGCCAAATCGAGTCAGACCGGCTCCGAAAAATCAGCCCTGCCCATCCCGGCCACTGTCCCCATCCTCGGCAATGTCCTCCCCCGTCCGTCGCCGGGGCAAAGCGTCCAGCCATTCATCAGCCATAACAGGAGAGTCAAAGAAGAATGTCCGATCTTCGTGCACCACACGTAGTCTGGCAGGGAAGAGCATGGCATACTTCAGATCCCTCTCCCGGAGCCGCCTCTTCACCCCCAGAAAGCCCTGTCTCTGCCTCTGCACCTGCTGGGTGAAGTCCGGATAGAAATTCACCGACGCGTTCTGGAAGGGGACCGGGCCCATCACCCTCGATGCTTGCAGGATAGCGTCCCGATCTCGAAAATGAAAGAGCCGAGCGACGATCGGCCTCGGTGGGGCACCCACCTTGGGCCTCCCACCCGGCACTCTATGGGCCCTTTCAACCGCAAAGAACTTTCCAAGACCCTTAGGCTGCAGATGATTAAGCACCAAGTCCTCGACAAGCAGGTCAACCGAAGCCTCATCCGAGGACTCCGGGACCCCGATGACGCGCACGTTGTTGCGCCTGGCCCGGCTCTCAAAGTCCTCCAGCCGGCGGGCGGCGAGATCACTCTCGGTCCTCAACTTACGAACCTCGATCTGCAGTTCCGTGACATCATCGGTGAGGCCCGTGGTCTTGAGGTCCAGGGTCCTAACCCGTTCATTCGTTTTGCCCAAGTCCGCATGAATCAGGTTAACATCCACCAAGATGGCATCCACCTTATGCGCCAGGGCATCAAACTGTCTCCCAATCGAAGTCTGCATCCCTTCGAGCGCGCCCATGACATCCTGTAGTGAGAGCTCCGGGGCCAAAGCCGAGGCCGCCTTCTGGGTATCCGGCGACTGGCCCGACCCACTCGGTGATCCCTTCTGCAGAGCATAGCGGTCCATACTATTGACTTGGGTATAGGCTCCCCGCCTGGTAGACTTAGCCTTCAGCCGATCCACCTCTGCTTTGCCCGACATGGTTGATACCAAGCAGGTCGGTTCAGATAAGACGGGTCCCTCTCAATGAAAGGAATCAGGAGTGATCAGTTCTGCAGTGGGCCACCAGAGTAGCCTGCAGAGCGTCCATAGGGTAATAAAGCCACCAAGAGCTCTCCAGGGGCAGGGCCGACAAAGGGAGAGAAAGCGAAAGTGAAAGGACGGGGACCTCCGTCCGACAGTTCACACCTCGCCTGGCCGTTGTTGTTCAACTAGAAGTCGGGCATCCTGCCAACTCTAGCCCCTGGCATCCCTCGGAGATAGGCCGCTATCTTCCGCCAGGCATAAGTCCGGTTCACGGTGGGCGATCCGACCGCGGGTAGCATCAATCGCCTCCCTGACAGGTCATCCACACGATGCCATGCATACCGACAGGATTAGAGACAGGATAGTCGACGGAGGGCGCGAGGGTCTCGGGAGCTCAGAGCTCACGCGGCCATCTTGGTCAAGCGCTAGGCTCCTCCCCCCACCATTATTTTTTTTTACTCTCTTCCAGCAAACAGAGTGTGGGGGCAGGGCCAGTGCATCACTGCTGCTGATTTACAGCAGTGAGAAGTGGTCACTTCAGTTTTATGCTCTTTCTATGTATGCTGCATTCTACAGCACAAATAGAAGGAAAACGCCATCAATGATTGTTTTAGTGACAAAAACAATCATCCCTGCAATACAGGCTCCCTTGCACTATGGTGCAAGGTGGCCTGTGTTGGCACTAGGCAGTCAATTGTGCGCCAGCACAGAGGAAAGCACAGGGATGCATTGTAATGTTGCAAATATGACGCATCCCTGCACTTTCCTAATGATGCAGCTCGGTGCAGCAAGATGGCTTGCAGTGGCACAATGTGTCATTTTCTTGTAAATATGTCCCTCAGTGTTAGTAGTGTTACAGTCTAACTCTAATAACTGCAGATTACATGTTGACATATGCCTGCACAGTGTAAATGTCCTTGAGTGGGATGGTGTACTTGGTACTTCAGGTCGTATAAAGCTAATGTAGACAGGCACCATGTTATCTGTGGTTGATTTCTGGCGTGCACTCTACTACACTCTCCGGTCCGCTTAGGCCCGCTATAACAAATGTGTATAGCTTGAGTCACAAACGGGCAATGTTACGGTAGTTTGTAGGTGGGAGGGGGAGGAAAGGAGACATTAACAGGGAGACTGGGAGAAACTGTGCCCAATGACCGGCTGAGTAGGTGACGGCAGAGGGGGTGAACCAGGGCCGATCTCCTCCATAGCTGTCGAGGCAGCTCCACCGGGCATCAGCCAAAGGGTACTGCAAGTTTCTGACTGGCGTTGACATCAGACACTGCTCACTGGCTCTCATAGTGTCCCTTAGTGACCACAATGAGCATCAGCTCTTGAGTGACTGAGTGTGTTAGTCCAGTAATGGCTGCTGTTTGCTGCACTGTCAAGTCAAGTCAAGTCAAGTCAGAGATATTTATATCGCGCACATATCACTCAGAGAGTCTCATGGCGCTTGCAGAAAACTCCGAAAAGAAAAGAGGACCACAGATTAATTGCCGAAAATCCAGGTCTTTAACTTTTTATGGAAGTCACCGTGATCAGGCAAGTTTCGGAGATGATAAGGCATTTTATTCCATGAAGAGGGGGCCAGATAGGAGAAGGCACGGCCTCCCTGCCTAGAAGTGCGAATCCTGCGGGGGATGAGCAGGGCAGCATCACTGGATCGCAAGGCTCGATAGGAATGGTACCAGCTGAGTTTTGGCAGCCAATACTTGGGGCCGTTACCATACATTTGCTTATGAGTCAAGCATAGTATTTTAAACAGGGTTCGTTTCCTTATTGGGAGCCAGTGAAGGGAGTTTAAGCAGAGGTGGGCCGAGGTCCTATATGGGCAATCCAAGACAAGCCTGCCGGCCGTATTTTGAAGGACTTGGAGTTTAGCTAACAGATCTGAATTGATGGCATGCAGAAGTGAATTGCCATAGTCTACTCTGTTCATGATAAGGCCTTGTATTAGGGGTCTACGGGCCTCTAAAGGAAGCCACTTAAGCACTTTACGCAGGCTCCGCATAACACCATAGCAAGTGCTGATCACATGCTTTACGTGGCCACTCATAGACAAATTATTGTCAATGTGAAAGCCCAGGTTTTGGACCACGTTCTTATATGCGGGGCAAGGCCCAAGCTTGGACGGCCACCAGTCATGCGACCAAGGGTCAGCAGCTTTGCCGAACAGCATGATCTCAGTTTTGGTTCCATTTAACTGGAGATGATTTGATGACATCCATTCATCCACTTGGATCAGACAATTTTTAAAACGCTGTCTGGTTTCCTCTGGGTCAGGGCCCAAGGTGATTAAAATCTGAGTATCATCAGCGTAAGATATGACATCAAAGCCATATTGTCTGATCACCGCGGCCAGTGGAGTCATATAGAGATTAAAAAGGGTGGGGCTCAATATAGAGCGCTGAGGAACACCCATCTTTACTGTTCGTTCACTGGACGTGATGTTGCCCATCTGGACCACGGTTTTGCGATCTCTCAGATAGCAGCTGAACTAGTTTAGGGCTGACCCCCTGACCCCCATCTCCCAAAGTCGACGTTCAAGTATATGATGGGAGATGGTGTCGAAGGCCGCCGACAAATCAAGCAGAACGAGAATGGCTGACTGCTGCTTATCCAGGGCTAATCTAATATTGTCCGTGATCTCAATCAGTGCTGTCTCTGTGCTGTGTGCCACACGGAACCCGGATTGAGAGGGATCTAAAAGTTCATGGCTCTCAAGATGACTTACAAGCTGCCTATTTACTAGAGACTCCAATATTTTTCCAAAATATGGTAGCAGGGAGATTGGCCGATAATTCGAGAATATATCTGGATCCGCTGAAGTTTTTTTTAGAATAGGCCTGATTCTGGCTTTTTTCCAACACATTGGAAAATCGGCTTTTGCCAAGGACTTATTGAAGATTTCAACTAGTCTAGTTAGGACTGTGGGGGCCAGCGAAGGGAATATTTTAGGAGGGAAAGGGTCATCCGGGGAGCCAGATTTAATTTTTGCGATGGCCTCGGTGACTGACTTAAGGTCACATTCCTAAAAATTCCGTAGATAATCATCTGAGATCAGAGGAGACTGTGAGAGTACTACCAGGTCTTTGTCTATGTGTGCAGGGGCGGACGGAAAAGTGCTTTGGATTTTCATGATTTTGGCCTCGAAAAAATCAGAGAGGGAGTCCATCCATATTTGGGAGACGGGTGCTGCAGATGCGTTAGTAGTTTTTGTAAATTCTTTGAAAATATGGTACAGCTCCTTAGAGGAATTCTCTGCCCTATTTATTCTATCAACCAGATATGATTGTCCCATTGGTTGCCACTGTTTTTGCCCATCTGCCATCATCAGTGCCTTTCCTTCTTTGCTCACCCTCCACAGCCCACATGCTCAAACCAGAATGCAATTGTGCTGAGAACAGATTACATCAGGAACCCACCCCAGTCCCCCAGTCACCACACTCTGCAGTGCCTGCACTGGAACATCTTAAGGATTTTGGGGGACCTGAGGCACACACATTGTACGTGGGTCCCTGCATGAAACAGCTTCAAATTTATGATCCAAATGTAGCTCTTTCATGCCCTAATTAGCCAGGTCTTTGACAGTGCACAGGTAGGCTGGTCTAACTTCTAAATGTGTTTCCACCTAACATTCAAGGATTGTCACGTGCAATTTGGAACACATCCCCCACTATAACCTTTCCTTCAATTCAAACACTCTCTATGTTATATCACGTGTTCAACTCAGATCTGATTTCTACCCCACCACTTTTAAAGTACACCAGTCACCACCAGTACATAAATGAAAACTACTCAGGCAATCCATTAAATAAGAACCCAAACTAGGACATCGGATGCCGTGTTTTATGGCTTATACTTTCCTAAGTAAAACTGTGCATTTGTTGGACAACATAAATGTCAAAATTATGCAAGATTGATTCTGAGCACACCATCAGGATATGTTGCCCGTCGTCCTGCTAGGTCACAGTGCACCATCTGTACCCCAAACTTGACAATGTAACAAATGGATTGAAATCCTGAGAACATCACAACCCTGACTCCTCAAGGACATTATGGTAACAGATCTAGAACCTTTTTGTTTACTCATGCATATCCAAAGAGATACAAAAGAAATACATAACATGATGTTTCAATATTAATTGAAGCATTGTGATTCTTGAGTAAACACATATACTATAATAATCAATAGAAGGAAACATCTCTCAATCCTTGCTCCATGATGCGCCGTATTGTAAATCCATTTCAGATGCTTCACTTTCAGGTAAATCTGCCCCTTTGTGTTTTTATGTACACTGTACTCTTTGCATTTGTAAGTTTAATGCTGCCTGTTGATCGTAAATAGAGTTGAATCAAAATGTTTCTGTGAATCACTTCATCAATCTGTCAAAAGTATTATGCGTGGATAAATTAAAAGAACCATTGCTCTTTTAACAAGTTTAAAGGTTTCTGACAACATGACATTTTATAGGGCAGCACCTGGCAGAAAATTGGGACTTTTGGCACAAATTGCTGAGGGGGCTGGCTAGAGCCATGAATTTCCTCCATTAGGACCATAACAGTGCATCACTTCAGACAAGGATAATTAGTTAGCGACCCGAGCAAGGACAAAAGCACCTTTCAGGGTGAATTTTGGAGTTGCTGCCTTGACACCATGCCAGGGTTTTGTTGCTGCACACCTAGATTCTCTGCTGTCGAGGCTTCTCCAATAAATGCTCGGATGGATTTACATACGCTTGCGTCCAGTGCAAGGGAAAGGAGGATGCGCTTCCCAGGCAAGCCTAAAGGTGTAAAGGGTAGTATCCTATTCCTGCTGGTCGTGAGCATCAACAGTCCAATCAGGACAGTCCATGAAAAGTTATTGTCCATCCAACTAGACACCTCATTCATTCATGATGTCTAGCTGGCTTTCCCAAGGTACGGCATGAAGTTTGAAGTTAAACACAGAGATAATCAGACTTTTCTTCATCTGTAAACTGTGGGGTCTATCTGTAATGCTAATCCATTCAATTGATTCACAAGTGGTTTCTGGCGTGCATTGCTTTGAAAGAAAAATATTCCCCATTAAGATGCACATGTTTGCAAAGTTGAAGATATTTCGGATATGTATCAGTTCTGACTGGAGCATGTTGTGTTCATATATCCAGAGCAATGAGTCCTTCCTTTGAAAGAAGCATGCACGTCAGTTATGATCATTGACTCCAATAGCGAGGATTTTATCTTGAAAATGTGGTACTTTACAAAGGTGTTTGTTCATTACCTCGCCAAAATAAGTAAAACTATTGAATGCTTCTAATGATGGCTTTTGAAGTACCTTTGTAACACCCTCGCAATGTTTATGTTTCAGAAGCAATATAATTGCCCTCATACTACTACACATTTTTTTGAACTGTACAAACAGAAATCTGAATTTGGCTCTCGTAGTGTCCCTTAGTGAGCACAATGAGCATAAGCACTTGAGTGACTGAATGTGTTACTCCAGTAATGGCTGCTGCTTGCTGCACTGTCCCATTGGTTGCCACTGTTTTTGCCCATCTGCCAGAATCAGTGACCTTCCTTCTTTGCCCACCCTCCACAGCCCACATGCTCAAATCAGAATGCAATTGTCCTGAGAACAGACTACAACATCAGGAACCCACCCTAGTCCCCCAGACCCCACACTGTGCAGTGCCTGCACAGGAGCATCTTAAGGATTTTGGGGGCCCTGGGCATACACATTGTATGTGGGTCCCTGTGTGAAACAGCTTCACATTTATGATCCAATTGTAGCTCTTTCGTGCCCTAATTGGCCTGGTCTCTGACAGTGCACAGGTAGGCTGGTCTAACTTCTAAATGTGTTTCCACCTATCATTCAAGGATTGTCACGTGCAACTTGGAACACATCCCCCACTATAACCTTTCCTTCAATTCAAACACTCTCTATGTTATATCACGTGTTCAACTCAGATCTGATTCTTACCCCACCACTTTTAAAGTACACTAGTCACCACCAGTACATAAAAGAAAACTACTCAGGCAATCCATTAAATAAAAACCCAAACTAGGACATTGGATGCCGTGTTTTATGGCTTATACTTTCCCAAGTAAAACTGTGCATTTGTTGGACAACATAAATGTCAGAATTATGCAAGACTGATTCTGAGCACACCATCAGGATATGTTGCTCGTAGTCCTGCTAGCTCACAGTGCACCATCTGTACCCCAAACTTGACAATGTAACAAATGCATTGAAATCCTAAGAACATCACAACCCTGACTCCTCAAGGAAATTATGGTAACAGATCTAGAACCTTTTGTTTGTTTACTCATGCATATCCAAAGAGATTCACAAGAATTACATAACATGATGTTTCAATATTTATTGAAGCATTGTGATTCTTGAGTAAACACATATACTACAATAATCAATAGTAGGAAACAGAATAATGTAATCAGCATTACGAGAATAGTGAAAAAGAAAAACAGTTCAACAATTTTGCTGATACAGAGAATACATGCTTGCATGTAAGTATATTGTATGTTGTACTCCTACCTAGCACTACCTAACCTAGAGTGTCTACGGTGGGTGAATCTGCCAAATCCATGTAGGGTGATCTAACTCCCCTGATACCTGGAGGTAAGTGTCATCGGGGTGCCTGCCTTGGTGGAGAGTTGGGCAGCATCACTTTCAAGAGAGTAACAGGAATCAGCTAGGCTAGAATCTGGCATATGGGCGACCTCTCTTTGCCAGTGAAATGCTCCTCTACCTAAACAAGCGAGTGATATCATTTATCTAATATACATCACCCATGTTACCATGACAAAAGCCCTGTCAGGCCACTAATGTTGATTTTATTGTGATAGCGCTGTTGCTGAATCGATAATAACAAACAACAACATTTTGCGCAGTGAACATAGCTCTTGTACATAATGTTCAAGGAACTTGATAATAAGCCTTTGAAGTTGAAATGTAAGCAAAGCTAGTTCAGAGAATTTTATCCTGCACAGGCACGCAAATGAATGCGCGTTAAAAAATGTCATTTATGTTTATGAGAAGAAGGTAACTGAAAAATATGAGCATGTAACATGGTGGTGTTTATAACTGGGCCTAAAATATAGCCACATGACACTGTAACCCCAAAAAATATTGAAATTGGCTGTACTCTTAGTAGGCACATTAAACCTATCTATATATCCCTTGTATATGCAAAATACACCCAGGGCCTGCAAGATACATTTCACTAGGGGAAGCAGCATATATTGCTCCACCACTAAAGTGACAATGCAAAACATGACTGCACACCTGCCACCAGTAACCTGGCTTTGCAGGTTTAAATTGCAAATTCAACCTGTCAAAATAACCATTTTTGATAGACCTAAACCCTCCTTTCAAATATTATTGTCACTCCTAAATAGGCCTAAATGGCCATAAGGCAGTCAGCATGGTCCTGTAACTCTGATATAAATGTACATAAAATAAATGAAAAGAAAAGAGGTGTTGGCTAAACAGGAACAAGCTAAATCAGCAGTCCTCCACCTTCTCAGCTCCTTGACACCCTCATGGGTGAGTAGTCACTCTAGATAAACTATGATAGAATTAAACGCTGCGGCCGGGAGAGCTTGGACAGAATGTGTCTGCTCAAAATCTCTCGAAGTGCAAAGTTTTGGCAGTCAATTTATACAGATAATGAGGTACAATAAAATGATTTCTACATTCCAAAAGAGCACCTTAGTCATAATTCAATCACATGTGAGGATCTGATAAGGACACAGATCGCTTTCAACCTTCGGGAGAGCTAATGTGAGGCCAATTGTGTATGTGTACAGATGTCACGTGTGAGGAGCGCATGATCACTACGTGTGGTGAGCATGTCCTGTCCTGATAGGTTGAGTGTATCTATCGATATGCACTATCTAGATTTGTGGTATTTGATGGGAAAGTCACCATGGGTGAATCCGACAGCATTGATATGAGTTCATAAGAACTTCTAAGAATAACATGGCAGCAACTGGTATCATTTTTATTGACATTAGCAATGTTGTGCAATCTTGCACATTGACAATGATGTTACTGGTGTTATCAAAGGTATGTTTGCTTTGGTATGAACGCATATTGACATTGCTCTTATTTACAACAATAATATTACCGTACAAGAAAGGATTATGATATATATTGGTATCATTATTGCTGATGGTGCGGGCACAAGGTTTGGTATGCAGTGACATTGCATTGATGGGCATTGTCGAGGTTATGCAGGCACAAGCTATGGCATACATTAACATTGCAATTACTGATAATGACATTGCAAGGCCTGCACATATCATGACATTCATTGACATCGTACTCACCCATTCCAACATTCCCCCCTCTAGTTGTGTCATCAATTACCTCCTCATATATAATGACGGTTATGTGATTTAAAAGTGTGTGGGTGTGTAGTGTTGGTTGCTTTTTCCCTTATTAAGTGCATCCATACCCTATTTGAAGACTGCTTCTTTACAGCAAGAAACCTCTGCTTGTGAGAAATCACATAACCGACGTGCAGCAAGGAGATTAGGATACACTGATATCAGTAGCTTGGATCAATCAATCAGGGGGTTTGTAGAGTGCGCTACTCACCCGTGAGGGTCTCAAGGCACTGGGGGAGTGGGAGAGCAGCTCTGGGTCAGTTGAAGAGTCAGGTCTTGAGGACCTTCCTGAACGTGGGCAGGGTCGGGGAGCATCTGATGTTCACAGAGAGCTCGTTCCAGGTCTTGGCTGCGATGTAGGAGAAAGCTCTCCTGCCTGCTCTGTTTCTGCAGATGTGGGGGACCTCTGCCAGGGCAAAGTCGGCAGGTTCCTCTTGGGTACGTGGGAGGAGACTCTCTTGTTGAGATATTTTGGTCTGATGTTGCTGTGGGAATTTAGACAAGGGTGAGGAGTTTGAAGGTGACCCTCTTCTCGACGGGGAGCCAGCGGAGGTCTTGAATGTGTTGGGTCATGTGTTTGTGGTGCGGTGTCCCGAGTACGAGTCTCGCTGCGGTGTTCTGGATGGCTTGCAGCTTGTGTAGAAGGGTTCTGTTGATTCTGACGTTACAGGGCGTTGCCGTTGACCAGTCTGCTGGTTACGAGCGCATGGGTAACGGTCCTTCTGCAGTCAGGGGATCCATTTGAAGGTCTTGCGGAGGATGCGCAGGCAGTTGAAACTGGTGGAGGTGACAGCATTCATCTGGCAGTGCATGGAGAGGGAGGAGTCGAGGATAATGCAGAGATTTCGAGCGTGGTCTGTATGGGTGGGTGGGTTCCCGAGGAAGGAGGGCCAACAGGTGTTGTGTAACCCTGGGCGTAGTTCGCGAAGTAGCACTTCGCGAAGCTACGCAAAGTGCAGTTCACACTACACGAGCTACGAGTAGCACTTCGTGACTGCGTAGTACCTTGTTCACACTGTGACAGATGTCGTTTTCAATAATTGCACAGTGCGGACCGGCACTGTGCAATCATTGAAAATGGCATCTTGCACAGTGCGAGCTGCAGTTTTCTGCTGCTCGAGTAGATTTTTACTCGAGCGGCAGCTTTCTCAACGCGAACTGGTAGTTTCTCATCGCGAGCGGTCGCGAGCATACCCGACCACTCGCAATGAGAAACCTGACCTCCTCGCGTTGGGAATCTCGCCGGGAGGTTTATTTTCCATGCTCGCGATCGCCAATGATGAAATGTCATGTTGCTTGCTTGCGGTCGCCAACTTGACGTCGAGGACCGCGAGCAAGCAAAAAATGACCGCAGCACTGCGCAACACTACGCTACGCGTGTTCGCACTGTGCTACGTGCAATTCGCGTAGTGCGAAGTAGCGCGAACTTCGCAAACTACGCGAGCGTAGCGTAGTGCTTTGCCCAGGCTTAGTGTTGTGCCAGGTGGAGGTGCAGGGTCCGAGGATGAGGACCTCATTCTTCTCTGAGTTGAGCTTCAGACAGCTGTCTTTCATCCAGGTTGCGACGTTCTTCATTCCTTCATGGAAGCATCTGGTGTATTCAGGATTCTTTGTGAGTGAGAGGATGAGCTGGTTGTTGTCGGCATAGGATACTATGCTGAGCCCATGCTGTCTGATGAAGGCGGTGAGGGGGGCCAACTAGATGTTGAAGAGCGTGGGGCTGAGCGATAAGCCCTGGGGAACACCGCAGCTGATGTCGGTGGGCTCGGAGAGGAAAGGAGGGAGTCTGATCCTCTGGGTTCTGCCGGAGAGAAAGGAATGGATCCAGTTGTGGGCTGTCACTTGTATCCTTGCGCTGTGTAGTTTGACTGTGAGCGTGCAATGTGAAACGGTGTCGAATGCTGCAGGTCTAGCAGGATCAGGGCCGCAGTGTGTCTCTGGTCGAGTAGCATGCGGATGTCGTCAGTGGCTGCGATGAGGGTGGTCTTGGTGCTGTGGTTGCTGTGGAATCCAGACTGGGAGGCGTCTAGGATGGAGTTCTCTTCGATGGAGGTGGTCAGCTGGGTGTTTTTGAGTCTCTCAGTGACTTTGGCTGTGAAGGGAAAGGAGAGAAATGGGCCAGTAATTTTTCAGGTCTGTTGGGTTGGCCGTAGGTTTCTTGAGGAGGGGTTTAACCTCAGCCTGCTTCCAGTTATCTGGGAAGATGCCAGATCCGAAGGAGGTGTTGATGGTCCATCCTAGTTCGGGTGTGATGGCAGCGGTGGCCCTGTTGAATATATGCGGTGGGCAGGGGTCAGTTGGGGCTCCTGAGTGGGTTTTCATCATGGTAGAGGTGATGAGTTCTACGATGGTGGGATTCCAGGTCATGATGGTTGGCTTGTCGGCGGCGGTGTCGAAGGGGGTGGTGTCTCGCTGAAGTTGTTGTAGAGGGCCTTGATCTTAAGATGAAAGTAGGAGCTGAGCTTGTCGCAGAGTTCCTGGGAAGGTGTGATGTCTGTGGCCTCGCTGGGGGGTTTAGTAAACTGATATGTGACGTTGAACAGTTCCTTGGCATTGGTTGCGTTGGTCTGGACTTTGTCTCTTATGATGGTCTGTTTGTGTCTCTTATGCGCTAGTGGTATTCCTTCAGGGCGCTCCTGTGGTTATTCCTCGCTTCCCTGGTTTTCTGGTTTCACCAGGTTTTCTCTAGATGTCTGCAGGAGCATCTGGCTTCTTTTAGTTCCGTAGTGAACCAGAAGGTTTACAGAGGGCATTGTTTGGTGGGGTGGCGGAGGGGTGCGAGCTTGTCGGTGCAGCAGGAGATCCAACAGTGAAATTCTTTGGCTGCGGAGTTGGTGTCGGTCATGGCGCTGGGGGGTCTTGGAGGAGGGTGGTGTTGAGGTGTTCCTCGGTGACCTTGTGCGGTGGTGGTGTTGAAGGTAAAATGGACGCAGTGGTGGTCCGTCCAGAGGGGCTGGGTGGTGTGGCTGGAGCAGATGTTTGTCCTTCCTGCAAAGATGGGGTCGAGGGTGTGTCCAGCTCTGTGAGTGGGCATGTTGACCAGCTGCTTTGGTCCGAGGTTGTCGAGGAGGGTGGTGGAGTCAGGGTCTTTGTAGTTGTCAAGGAAGAAGTTCAGGTCCCCGAATAGGATGCAGTCCATGGAGGTGATGGCATAGGGTGCAGTGAGCTCAGCGATGGTAGTTGCAGACTTGTTGTGAGGTCCTGGCGGTCTGTAGATGAGGGTACCGCGAAGCGTGGTCCTGGGGCTGGTCTTGATCTGGAAGTGGAGGTGTTCTGTGTTGGAGTGGGGGTCATTCGTGCCGGATGTGGAGAGTCGGAGGGGTGTTTGTGTGCGATAGCGAGTCCTCCTCCTGGGCGGTGTCAATGTCGGGCCGGAGAATGCGTTGGTCCAGGTTTCAGTGAAGAAAGCGACGTGGGTTGAGATGGTGTCGGTCAGGTCCCAGATCTCTACGGAGTGTCGGTGCAGGAAGCACACATTGAGGAGGATGCATGTCAGGGTTTCGGTGGTGCATGCATCAGGCGGGCCTTCGGCGGTAGTGGGAGCTTTGTCGATGGTGAAGGATCTGTGGCAGTCTCTGCAGGAGAACTGTACGTGGGTGGCTTTCGGAGAGGATATTTCGCAGTTGGCATATCATGAGTGTGTGGACGGTGGTGGAATCGTAGCGGTGTGGTCTTGGTTGACTAGGGTTCCTGGCGCTGGCCGCGGTCGAGTCACAGACGGGCACAGACGGACTTGCCTTTGGCACGCCTTTGGCGCACCAGCATCGCGCCACTGTGGGTGACTGCACAGCTGCCACCATTAAGTAGGGGGAGGTGGGAGGGGCATGCAGCAGCTAGGAGGAGGGAGAGGGGGTGAAACGGTGGGAAAAAACAGGGAAAATGGAGGGCACCAGAGTGAGTGGGGCACAGGGGGTACTAGCGACAAAGTTGAAATAAAATCATAATTAAATCAGGCAGCAAGATAAGGGAGTAGAGGTGAAAGTACTACAAAAAATGCAGGGCAACAAAGCAGTAGTAGACCAACTCTGAATGCAGCGGCTACCAGCACCGGGTCTCGAACCCTACCAGGGTGAGGCTCTTGAACATGGCACGGCGACAGGGCACAGTGGAGCTGCTGCGAAGAAGAGCGGGCCTCAGACCGTGGGTCATAAGGGGATCCACAAAAAGATACTATTCAACCAATCCTGCTCCGGTGCACCTCGCTCCTTCTTCATATCAGCTTGTAGATTATGCAGAAATTGGATGGCACTGGCTAATGTCCCATTGATCAAGCTACAACAGGAAGTACCAATCTTGGCACACCCCACTCTCCATCATGGTCATCATGTCCAATACGTACTGATGTTGCATCACCATAAGGCAGATGGCTCGCAGTTCTTTCTTGATAGCGTTTAGGCCGAGCTCAGTATTATTTATAATTTGCATCAGCTCCTATCTGGAGTTGGCTTTGGTTTGCACAATGAAGAAGGGTAGTAACCCTCGACGTTTTCTTGAGCTTCTGTGAACAGTCTTAATTTTTTGGGAATTTACTTGTACTGAGCCCAGCCAAAATAATCAACAGTTCTTCTCCTTCAAGCATGATGCAACAGAGTTGTTTTCTTCTTTGACAGATGTTGAGACAAATCGTACAGATCTTCTCCAGGAATGACTAGGGTTGAGGTGTGTATGGTCGCAATGGTGCAGAGGTCCCGTCATCTAGGGACTAGCTGGGTGTAGGCAAGTTCACCGCATTGCCAGTAAATATCCATCAGCATGAAATTGCCCCATTGCATGTCCGGTAAATGCAGTATCGTGCCACAATTCTCATTGCTGCCCAACAGTACGGTTCCTTTGCATATGAAAAATAAAGAGTACAACCTAAATTACTGTACAATTATGGGTTGCCCCTTCCCCTCAAACCAGATGTACCTATTGATCTCGCTATCCCAGATTACATTGCACAGGGTGTCTACACTGGTATTGAACCCCCTTCCATGGGACTCATTTCCTTCTCATGATTAAGAGGAAGGTACCTGCACTGGAATTCCATGTCAGGGGTCCATTGATCACTAAAGAAGGTAGCTTCAAAGATGTTAAGAGCCACCCTGGCACTGCATATGGAGTCGGGAGTGGATGTATTTTGCACTGCTGTGGTGGTCGTGCTACCTCCAAGAACCTTTTCTCAAGTAAGTCCTGGGGCCAACCAGTGGTTCCCTTTCTGTGCCTCTTGTCTACTTCGGCTCAGTGAAGAGATATAGGGCAGTGCGGTTGGTCTCATACCAGGTGATGTTTACTAATGACTTACGGGGTTCTACTCTATTGGGTTGGATATTTGCCTTGATACAGAGGTACAGATGAACAAGGAATTTTGCTCTTTCAGGGGCTAATAAAGTCTGTATGTGCCTGTGTCAATGAACAGTTGCAACATGATCTTAGTTTATGTGCCTACCTCGGACATATGTTGGTACCAGGTGTTGTGTGGGCCTGCATATATCATGACATTAATTGATATTGTTTTCACCGTTCCCAACATTGTTTAAAAGTCGGGCATGTAAAGGTTTCATGTTAAACATGTTCTCACAGTAACAATGCCCTAAATGCCATTTCCACTGTAGCAGGGCAACTATTGCCTAGGAAAGCATTGGGAAATAATATTACAATTTAATATTGTTTTCTCCGCCTAAGAATGAGTTAAAAAGTTTATTCTTGGAATTCTTTAAAATATTAAATACAAATACAATTCGCTGGTGTAGTATTTTACAAAAGGTATTTTTAAAACATCACCTTTAACCTCCCTAAAGATTCAAGAATCCTATTTGCCTGAGTTTCTAAATGTCACCCCAGAGCTGAATACTGCATTGATGGGGTGTGAAGTGGTTTCAGTGAGCTGAAACAAAGACCGCGGAGGAGGAAAGATTGAACTTCCCTTAACAGAATAGCCTGGGACTGTGCCGATTCCCTTGTATATCTTTAAAGGATTTCTACCCTGTCACTGACACATGTAGTTCACACACACCAGGGCATGCCTACCTTTTGCTTCCTATCCAGTGAGGCTCTGATCCCAGTGACAGACGAGCTGCCCCTCAGAGCCAGTTTGGAGTGACCACAGAGGAGGGGTTGCTCTTTTCCATGGCCACATTTCTTTAGTGGACATGTGAGCTCTGCACAGGGAATGAAAGGTTCTGCCGTGTTGGATTTAGGGAGAGAGGGGAGGACTGGGATTGTGTGCAGCAGGGTACACTGAATGGCTGCAAATATGAGCACGGTTACCCTTGGGAATTTTTTTCCTTTTAGTTAGGGAGGGTCCAGACATCAGCCCCACCCACAGGCTAGTGCTAGGCACGAATGTTGTACCATTGGGTGCCCTGTTCAGCAAACTAGAATTGTGGAAGACAGAAGAGAGACTCCAACTGCTGTTGTAATTTGTGAAAGACAGAAGGACTGCACCTGCTGTTGAGTCCTGTGAGGAGAGCCCTAAGTGCTGGAACTGTCCCCACTTGTACCCAGGACAAGGAAGTTGACTCCAATGGTCATTTGCCTGACCTCCTTTTAAGCAACAGGAACACGGTTCACTGATATAATATTGTCACTACTATCGTGATACAAAATTATCGTCACACTAATATCGATAACAAAAATAACGACAACCTATACTTAATTAAAAAAAGACATGAATATGGATACAAAATTATCATCATAAGAAACATCGAGATCACTAGTATATTTTAATAGATACACATTCGAAACCAGTAAACAGAAAGGAAAAACAACAATAACCAATAAACATTTTCTTCCAATTAAGGGGCCGATTCCAATCCTGGAAAAAGGCTGTACAAAGCGTTGTATGGAGCGTTTTTCCCGTACGACTCGTACCCGGAAAACTTTTCTTACAACCTAGGAAGTACGATTCGTACAGAAAGCCTCATTCCATAAAAATCTTACAAAAGACCATACGGCTAAAATAAACCAATGATTCTGATCCGGAACAGCTTGTACGTGACGTCTGTACGTATTTAAGCAGGGTTTCCTGCCCAGCAAGTACGATTCGTCCCTATGGCACTCCGTACGGCTCTTTTCTTATGGGAGCCAAAAACAGCCGTAAAAGCAGAGTCCCCAGGGGTACGAGTTGTACAGGCATACACCCCCGTGCATTGTGTATGTACGGTCTGTAACCCCAGTGCATATGTACTGTGCGTACCCCCAACATCGCACACCCCAACATCACGTATGTACTGTGCGTACCCTCAACATCGCGTACCCCAACATCGGGTATGTACTGTGCGTCCCCCAACATCGCGTACCCCAACATCCCGTATGTACTGTGCGTACCCCCAACATTGCGAACCCCAACATCGCGTATGTACTGTGCGTACCCCCAACATCGCGGACCCCAACATCCCGTATGTACTGTGCGTACACCCAACATTGCATACCCCAACATCGCATATGTACGCACCGTACATACGCGATGTTGGGGTATGCGATGTTGGGGTACACGATGTTGGGGTACGCGATGTTGGGGTACACGATGTTTGGGGTATGCACCGTACATACACAACGCACGGGGTGTATGCCTGTACGACTCGCACCCCGGGAACAACTTTTCCCGGGATACGAGTCGTGAAAAGTTTGCTTCGTAGCGGGTAATGGCATTCCCCGTGTAAGGGACGTTTTCCATACAAATCGTAAATCGGAAAGCCGGTCCGGATCGTACTAGTATGGTCGGACTGCATTTTTACAATTTGTACGGAACAGAGTCCGGGTCCGTCTCGTACAACTTTTCCCGATCCGTACAAATCGGATCGGGAAAAGTTGTATTTTTCACGTACGAATCGTACTTCACGGGTCGGACGGGACTTGTACGATTTGTATGGAAAAATTTACCGATACGAGTCGCACGGGAAAAAAAAATACAGGATCGGAATCGTCCCCTAAATAGACAATATAAAAGACAACAAAAATTACAAACAAACTAACTCTAAAACTGCAAAAGCTGGAAAAGAAAGATTTTTACCAGAACACTGCACCTTTAAATACATACTTCACACACAAACTTTACAAAATAAGAATACTCTCTAAATTCATACAACACCTAAGTAAATTAAAATTAAATGCAATATAAAATAATTAGGCCCTAATTAGAATGTCGGTCGGTAAGCCTCCGACCACTCGTCCTCCTTGGTTTGAATTCTGACCGCCATATTACGATTACAGCGGTCGGAACTCAAACTGGCTGGTCAATCCATCTGGCTTCCGACGAGCTCAAGGAGCCTGTTGGGCAGTTGGAAACCAAAACATAATCCCTTACGGATGGCGTTTCCATCAGAAAGCGACTTTGGGGCCACCTAGTAGGGCCCGTTTTCTCCGGCACCCTTCTGTAAATTCCAGCACAGTATGGCAGGCACCATGAGTTGCCTACTACATGGCGCAAGGATTTACAGTACCTTCCATTTCTCTATGGGATCTTGTGCTGTGGCCGGCTTACGACCTCCTCACAAGCCCCCATAGGGAAATGGGAGTCTGCAACTGAACCATGTGCAGTTGCATTGCAATTGCAGTTTTTGACCGCCGACCCGAGGTCGGTTGGTTATGAAACCATAGGCATGTCAGTTGAAGGCGACTGAAATCCTATTGAGGGCCTTAATGTTTTCTTTCTGTACATTTTCTCTTCTCTATAGACTATTCCAACTTAAATCAAACCAGCTTCCCAGAAAGATTTAGTATACTTTAAAATCAAACTAATACACACAAAAAATCTAAACCAACCCTGCCCACCCCTTTTCTCCCTTTAACCCCTTCCCTGCTCATGACGGAACCACTCTGTCATGAGCCACGGGTGCCGTGTGCTCATGACGGAGTGGTTCCGTCATGCTGCGGCCGTTGGCGGCCGCTCCGCCCACGCGGCGCTAATTCCCCGCCTGTGCGGGAGTCATGACGGAACCACTCTGTCATGAGCACAGCTCAACCGTGACTCATGATGGAGTGGTTCCGTCATGAGCACGCGCGCCACCGCAGGGCCCCTAAACCCCCCCCCCAGTGCCGCGGCGGAATTCCCGCCGCGGCGAAGGGGTTAACAACATACTATTTCTAAACAAAATAGTTATTTTTTATTCAACAGAAACAATTTCAAGAAAACAAAAATTCAACGCACCCCGGTTATGTAAGTGTATTAAAAATGTGAATTGTTAAAATGTAAAAAATGCATTTAATATATATTTAACTTTTTCTACATATATATGTAATTACAGTACAATTAAGAAAATGACAGAATGTGCAAACTGTATCTTTAGCTATATGGAGTACACATACAGCCAAGATAGAGCAACCGCTGACTATATCAATTGGAAATGTACAAAGTATTATTCAAATGCTTGCTATGGGAGGGAAACAACTAGAGAAACAACTTTTACAAGTGTTAAGGAACACAACCACCACCTAAAGAGATTGAAATTGAATTCAGAAATATATTAAAAAATAATAAAGAAGCAAGCACAAGATCCCAAATATCCACAACTGAAATTCTCAGAGACATTTTTCCCCATGTCCCACAGCACGTACATGACATACCAACTTTAAAACATCTAATTTCCAGAACCAAAAATGCCACAACACATACACTATCTGCCCCAAAAACATACAATGTTGGTCGGGAAGACTCTGACCGCTGTTCAGAGGCTTTCTAATGACATTGTAGGTTTAAACTCCAACCGCTTTTTTACCATGATGGCGGTCGGAGTTTAAACCAGCCGGGGTATCCAACTTGGTTCCGACTGGCTCAAGGAGCCCGTTGGCCAGACTGAAAGGCCTAGTATTCTCTTATGGAAAGCAGTTTCTGCTGTCAGGATTATGATGGCACTTTCCAACAGGAGTTCCATTCTCTGCCTCTCTAACATGGTACTACAGTTATGAAGTGTCTTTGGGGGGGCACTAGCAGGGCCCTCCTCCCCCCTGGCTCTCCACATGTGGCCCTGGGGGGGTACACCACATCCCTGCACCGTGTGGCAGGCATCGTGAAGTGCCTGCCACAAGGTGCAGGTATGTTTAAAAACTTCCATTTTAAACAGGGAGCTTGTGCTGCTGCCGGTTTCGACCCACAATACAAGCTTCCATTGTAAAATGGAAGTTTGAGACTACATATCCTAATTGTGGAGTCAGAACCGCTGATCTCAGGTAAGTCGGATCCCCATCTGCAGCGATGTCGCTCAGAGGCAACTCCAACCCACAACGTAATCAGTCCCTCAGTGAGGTAGAAATTCTACCTGAACTTGGAATAGCTCACAAAGAGGAACAATTCCTTTAACATGACAATAAATCTCATGAAAAAAGAATTATTATCTTTGCAACACCCACAAACCTATTAAAACTAAGGCAATGTGAAACATAGATGATTGATGGAACATATAAAATATGTTCCAAACCATTTTACCAACTTTATAACATTAATGGGGAATACCACAACAGTAACATCCCTTTCATCTATGCTCTTGTACCTAATAAACAAACAACAACCTATGTAGACCTTTTAACCCAAATAAAACAGCAAACTAACAATTATTACCCCAAAAAATTATCATTGACATTGAACAATTAATGAATCAAGCCATTCTTAAAACGTTTCTCCACACAGCCATACAAGGGTGCTATTACCTTTTTAACCAGAGCATATGGAGACACCTACAAACATCTACCTTAAGGGCCCCATTATGAGTCTGGCAGTCCAAGGACTGCCAGTCTCATGGTGGCAGAGTGGTGGCGGTCCAGCCACCAACGCATCTGCAGTCAGACCGCTCCACTGCGAGTTGGGTGGTCGAGCCACTCTGGGACTGCCAACAGGGAACCGCCATTCCCTGGAGGTGGCGTGGTGGTCAGAGGCCGCAATATGCCTTGCGGGACCACTGTGGTCCTGCAAAGCACATTCCAACTTTCCTCTCCTCCAGGGTTTATAAGGCAGTTCCTCCTCCATGTAAACTTCGGAGGAGAGGAAACATTGTGAGCCCTATAGGGCCCCCTGTACCTCCCCACTTTGTGAATGCACACAGGGGGTCATAACATGTGCCCACCTGTGTTCATGCAAAAACACTTTGGCATGGCATGGACTTTTGAGATCATGCCATGCTGAAAACTTGTGAGGCATTACCATTGTGGTGCATTTCTCAAAGGCACCGGGGTCTTTAAAAGATGCACCGCCATGTAACTGGCATGCTGCCAGTCTGTCAGACTACAAATAGTAGTCTGACAGCGCATGTGCAGTCCTACCATGGTGGACGTCTGACGTAGGGCATTCTGCAGGACCACAGCGAGGAGGAAGAGGGCAGCCCGGGGACGACACGATAAAGGTAAGTGTGCTTTATTTACCTTCATTTACCATTTTTATTTAAAAAAATATTTATTGAGGGAGGGTGGAGGCAGGAGGGTCCAGGGCTGAACTCCGCTCCACAACGAAGTCAGACGTTTTGCATGAACTTCGCATTCTCCGCGGAACACGGAGTATATAAAAATCCACAAGCTCTGCCAGCGGAATGGAGGTTCCAGCCCAGGGTTATTCGACAGTACTTATCCCAACAAGCCAAAACAAACAACACAGTGAAGGATGGCATAATGCTTTCCAATTCACAATGAGACGAAGTAAGTCCACCCTACAAAAACTACTAGAATCTATACAAAAAGAAGAAAGCTACCAGGAACTTATACTACAGCAATGCGTGAAACAACTATGCCAAAAACTAACTTAACAAACTGAAACAATGTATGAGCATTTACAATGCAAAGTTAGACATATCCAAATACTACAGTTCTAGAATATCTAGAAACCATAGCAAAATCCATACTCTAAATGTAACCTATAATCAATAATAATTCAGCAAACATTAAACAGCACACCAACTTAACTTCTATATGTTTATTTAAAATAAAAACATTAATATTATGTCTCTGATGGGGGACTGACCTACTGTGGTCCTGAACCTTTCTACCCTACCCTGGAGCTGTACATTTTGGGGAGTTTGCCTGGTGACAGGTACCCCGGCAGGGACGGAGCGCCATGCGGTGCTCTGGTGTATGTGGAACTGCGGGTATTGCCCATCCTCTGAGTAATGGAGGGGAAGTTGCCACTAAGTTATGTCTCGGATGCCCTTAGATGAGGGCATGAGTGATGGTTATGGAAAAGGGGCCTGCTGGCTCATTAACATTCCGAAGTGTTTCCAACTGTTTTATTGCCTGCACACTGTTTGAGCTGTTTTACTGATCTTACGCCCTGTATTCTCATAACAATGTCTTTGGCCAATCTGATGTCCTTTGTTCTGATAACAATAATGTATGCTTAACTATGGTTATTATTCCTCACTGATGCGAAGTGACTGTGAATGAAAGGCTATCCCCTTGGTTAAATCTATGATATTTCAATAATATGTTGACATAACAAAGATATTTTGTAACTTAAAAAAATAATACAAATTAATTATACAAAATTCAATAGAAAATAACCAACTAAACCTAATGTAACCCTCCACAGATAGGGAATGAAACAGTGCATCAAAAATTTAAACATCAAAGAACTAAATACCATTTCCCACCTATTTTAGAAACATTAAAAGTACCTACAGTTTAGTAGCTGCAGACCTTTATTCACAAAAGTGTAAGGTGACAAAAACCCTTCAGAAAACATTTTTCAAACTGTAAGAGCCCAAAAACAATGGAAAAATACAGCTGTGCAAAATTAAATCCCGCGACATAGTCCTCTGCAGCGTAGAACTATAAACACCCTAAAAATGGAGTTAAAAAAAGAGACACTCCAGGAAACTTGAAAAATAAAGGAAATGATCTATAATGATTAGTTTACATTAAACTAATATACATTTCCTTAAACAAAAAGTACTACGCACCCTCCAACATATTTTTCTGTAGTGTAGAACCATAAAAAACCCAAAACATTTTGTTAAAAAAGAAATGCTCCAGGAAACCCAAAAAATAAAGGAACTGTTTAATAATAATTGGTTTATGTTAAACTAATATATATTTCCTTAAACAAAAAAAGTACAACGCAACCACCAACATCTTCCTCTGTAGCATAGAACCATAAAAAAATAGACTTAGAAAAAGAAATGCTCCAGGAAACCCAAAAAGTAAAGGAAATGCTTAATAATAATTAGTTTATATTAAACTAATATACATTTCATTTTTTTGTATTATGCATACTCTGACCGAGGGGGGCCGTTGCCACGATCTTTGCCACTTGCACCAGCGTCTCTGCACCTACCTGCTGTGCCCTGTGGTTCCTGGGGCAGTCTTCCCTGCTTGGCCTCTGCTTCTCCCTCCCGCCGTCGCCGGACAACGCGTCCGCCGTGTGAGGGGAGAGCTTTGGGACCACATTTCCCAGGATACCTTGCATCCCGGAAGCGCTGCACTTTCGCGCCCGAAGGCGCTACAAAACAGACCCCGCCCTCGGCAGAGCGGGGGCCGTTGCCACGATCTTTGCCACTTGCACCAGCGTCTCTGCACCTACCTGCTGTGCCCTGTGGTTCCTGGGGCAGTCTTCCCTGCTTGGCCTCAGCATCTCCCTCCCGCCGTCGCCGCACAACGCGACCGCCGTGTGGGGGGAGAGCTTTGGGACCACATTTCCCAGGATACCTTGCATCCCGGAAGCGCTGCACTTTCGCGCCCGAAGGCGCTACAAAACAGACCCAGCCCCCCGCGTCGCGGGACCGCGCGCGGGCTAAGCCCGGGCAAAGGGCGGGCCCTTTGTGGCCCTCAGAGGACCGAACGAGGCTGGGCTGGGCCATTCCCGTTGGTTGCTGCTTCCTGAAGCCTGTAAGTGTGTCGTGTCTGCATCATAGACTTCGGGTACTGAGTGAAGCTCCCCAGGTTTGTGGACATAAAGTTTATTTGATATATACCCTGAGACCTACAGTCTGTACACCTCGATATAGCCGGTACAACCACCTGTCCTACTATGTCCAAACAAAAATCAATTATGGACAATTATCTTGTTACAGTGGTGAGTAAAATTAATAGCGACCGGAGGAAATCCCTGGGTCAAGAAAGTCGATCTGACCTATCCCTGGGAGCTCTCGAAAAGGATACCTGTGACATTGTTGAGGCTGAGGATGTGGTTACTGGCTGTATTTCTGATGCCCCATCTATAGTAATCCCAGATGTCTGCGTCCCGACTGAGGTCTCATTAGTAGTCCCGGAGGTTATAATAGAGCAATGCCCGCCGGCCCCGCGCTCAGTGAGGGCGTGCAGAAAAGCGTCTACCAAACGGGGAGGAAATACCAACCGGAAAAAAGTGGAACTTACACCAAAGAACACCGTCTGTGATAAGGGTACATTGACTAAGGACAATACAGTGACTATCAACCCTGAACAATTTAATTTGTTAGTTGGTATCCTAGAGAGTAAACTTGAGTCGATCGTTAAACCATTAATCACCAAAATTGATGAACTAACAGCCGAAGTATCCAGATTAGGGAGTGCTCTAGATAGGCATCCGACCAAGATGGTTCATCCTGGGCCCCCAGGGAGGATCGGCCCAGAAGGTGATTTAGGATCTAAAACACTTAATGATAGTACCTGCTCTGCGATAGTAGCCACATTAGGTCCTCAAGCAGACAGTCGGGTGATGCAGGTCCGAGCAGTACCAGCACCAGTTAGTCTGAGTGGAGCGTCGGCTCCAAAATCAAGTAGTTTTGTGCAGGTACCCGCAGCGACAGCAAGATCAGACAGAGAAGCTATACCTAACAACAACCGACCTGTAGACCTCCCACCCGAGTGTGCACCTTACGTTGTCATCCTATCTAATGTTCCCCCTCTAGATACTAACCAGATTAGAACCTTCCCAGAGTCGCAGGATTCATTAAAAAATAAAACGATATTTTGGCTTAATAGGCATTGTGAGTTTCCGCTTAAACTCTCTGACCAAATTTTAACAACTAGAAGGGTCAGTTGGATTGGAAATTCTAGGAAGTCCTGCAGGGGGGACTGTGTCATTGTCAATTTCCAACACCCCCAGCATGTTGCAATGGTCCTGTTAAGTGCAGCTTCCATAACACAGAATGAGACTGCTTTAACTGGACGACCCCTTGGTTATTTTTATAACCATCTTAACAAGACGTCCTATGATGTAAAAAGAGATAGAGCCTTCCCCCCTAATCAAACCAACAATAGAGATGGACCATTTCCCCCCAACATTAGACCAGTTTTCGAAATACCTGTCCAGCATAGATTTCAATCCCTGAGTTCCATAGATCAGAATGATTGACATCAGAAGGCATTTGGTCACCAGTTGTCCAGTATCACGTGTGACCTATCCAACAAACCCAATAAGATAAGGTTAGTCACTAAGGTTACAGGTTAGTGATAGCCTGGAAATTACTAGCAGCGGGGTAATAGTAGTAAATGCCGCTGAGGAAAATCAGGAATTGATTACTGAAGTAGACGGAAGTCTGGATATGACTGTGAATGATGTCCTACACAGGTGCCAAAAACCGTGGAAACTTGGTTGGCCAGGGTAAGTTTGTCATCTATTTTGATGCCCAGGCTTTTAACCACCGGGATCGGGACAGGAGCATCACCCAGCTCCTGGGGCCAGTACAGGGAGTTCCACGGATTGTGGTCATCTGACATTGCCAGGACTGCCTATAATCATATCTAAAAACTTGACAGGTATCAACGCTATTTTGACACCAGGGTGTTCACCTACCTCTGTTGTGACCAATTTTATCAACATCAATTTGATTATTAATAAAATATATTTACGGGGAATAAGCCGGGTATGAGAGGCAAGGGGAAGGGTTGGTTTGATCACGCTTGTACAGGCCTTCTCACCCAACTTAAACAAGCTTTAGCACTTACCCCGAGGGATAAGAATCAAGTCATACTTCTGCATTATGAATATAAAATGGCACTTACTAGAAGGAAGAAGGAACTACAGCAGGAAGCCTGGGATAACTTAACACAGGCAGCAGAAACCCTGGATAGCTGCTTATTCTGGTCCACTATTAATTCCCCTTTTTCCCCTTTTCTACAAGATGATATAATCCCCCAACTTTCCTCTAATGTGGGGAGTCAGGCCTGGGTGTCCCATTTTACATCTATTTTCCAAGATAGTATTTCGTTTGAAAATGAGCAAAGGCTATGGCCCATGGTCCCACTAGATATCTCCCTACGTGAGGTGGAATGCAGTATCATAGCTAGCAAGGGGGGGAAAGCCCAGGGTCCCGACGGAGTCCCTATTGACGTCTACAAAGCCCAACCACTAATTTGGGGACCAATACTTACTTTGGTCCTCAATGCAGCGGTAACTACCCTGATTCCACCAACATGGGGTGATTCAATTATCGTCCCCATCTACAAAAAAGGGGACAAAGCATCAGCTTGTAATTATCGGCCAATTAGTCTGCTGGACTCAGCGGTAAAAATTATGAGCCGGGTGCTGTTGTCTAGATTGGAATCTTGGGCTGAGGAGAATGGGATCCTTGCAACCTCCCAATACGGTTTTCAAAAGGGCCGCGGGACCCTGGACCAATGCTTGAATTTAGAATTACTAATCGGTAAATTTACTAAGGCCACCCATGGTAATTTGTACCTGTGCTTTGCCGATTTAAGCAGCGCCTTTGATCTAGTTAGTCATTCACTTCTATGGTCAGTTTTGCTAGAATTAGGCGCCCCCAAGGAAATTATCTTCTTCCTTGCTAGATTATATAATAAGATGCAAGCGTGTGCACGATTTGGGGCTAATGGGGAGTGTACCCCGAACTTTAATGTGAAACGTGGAATCAGACAGGGCTGTGTCCTCGCCCCGTTGTTGTTTATTTTATTTATTAACGGGGTGGAAACCGTCCTGAAAACAGTTAAGGCCGACGCACCCCAGGTTGCCGGGATCAGTGTGCCAGTCCTGCTTTATGCGGATGATGCAGTGCTCCTATCTCGGACACCCATTGGTCTGCAGCGTCTGATGGATCGGTTTTCCAAATTTATTGGGGAGAGGAAGCTGCTGATTAATAAAAGTAAAACACACGTCATGATCTGTGGGGCCAAGACTGGTAAAAATCATGCTTTTTTCATAGAAGGAGTGAAAGTACAGCAAGTTAAACATTTTTGCTATTTGGGTGTCACTTTTACGAGCGATGGTAGCTGGGCCCAGGACCTAATAAATGTTAGGACTAAAATGATTAAAAATTCCTATGGCATTTTTAAATTTGCCACAAAGATAGGGGATAGACGAATAAGAGACATGATGGAGATATACAAGGCAAAAAGTGTTTCCATTGCCCTTTATGGGGCTGGGCTATGGGGCTACTCTAATGTTGGTTGTCTGCAGAGAGAAGAAAATATCTTCCTTAAAAAATTAATGTGTCTACCTGCTTCTGCCCCAACAGAGTTGATCCACAAAGAGGTTGGGGTTGCCTATTTGAGCGACCTTGTCTTACTCAGGCCTTTGTCGCTTTATAAAGCAATTTGGCACAAAGAAGAGACAGAGTTTAACCAACTTATTATTAAGGATTGCCTTAAACTAGATAACTGCATGAAAATCCCATGGCTCAAGTTTGTTGTTGAGAGTTACCAGGCTATTTTTGGGTTGAACTTGGTATTAGATCCTAGTTCCCCCCGAGATCTTGTTAAACAAGATTTGAAAAATACCTTTATGTTATCTAGAACTCATAAACGTTTAGTAGGGTCTGGTTCTCTCATTACTGTTCAAACTTATAACAAATATATTGTTAATGAGGGATTTCAGCAGTATTTGATTATGGTAACCCGCCCAGCCCACAGATTTGTCTTAACGAGATTAAGGCTAGGAATGGCACATGTCTTGGTGGCTTTCCCACAACAAAAAAGGTATCCTGTTGGCCCTTGCCCGTGCGACGGACACTCAAAACAAAGCAGTATGCACTTTATGCCTATTTGCACTCTCTTTATGGATGTAAGGATTACTTTTTTAAAACCATTGTTTTTAAAATATGGCATTTTTAATACGGATGATGCAATGAGGTTGCTTTTTAACATGAACTCCCCAGATATATGTTTTTACACAGCTAGTTTTATTTGTAAATCTATTTATTATAGGAAAAGTATGATTTTTTAAAATTCTCGTTTGTATTCCTGTATTTTTGTGTTTTGCTCTGTGCTTTTATGGTCATTATATGATATGAACCGAATAAAGCTTCATGAACTGAACTGCATACTCTGACCAACTTCAAGGGTCCTATGATGATGTCACTCAGACGAGCATCTGACCGACACCGTAGCGGGATGGAATTCCCCGACTATTAGTCGGCGCCTCCACCCTACGAATTAGGATGTGCCACCCTATGGGTGGTGGAAACATACATTTTTCCATTGCAGCTTGTGCGGAGGCCTTCAAAGGGCCAACGCACAAGCAGTATTAGAACAATCGATGTTTTCAAACATCCCTGCACTGTGTGGCCTGCCACACGATGCAGGGATGTTTAAGCGGGTACCACAGATGCCACCCAGGCCCCATAGAAGAGGTAATAATAAAGAAAGAGGGAGATAACCCAAAGTTTATATAGGGATGGGGTAGTAGGAAAGAAAACACTACAAGTCCCTATATGAAAAAGACTCTACAGTCACACTATTGGAAATCCTACTGTGCAAGCAAAAAATAAAGAGTTGCAATGGCTAACAAAAGCAATCACATTTCAATAAAATATATTAAAACAATCATAAACCCAGTATCAAGTTGGTATAATCATAAAATAGTTTTTTATACTTTTATAAATCTGATATTTACTTAAACAATTAGGTTTAGACAAATGTATTACAATCAGACATTAAAAACCATCTCAGAATGTCTTTGCTCCTAACTGGCCGCGGAGGCGATACCGGTGCCGCTTGCATAGCCTGGGTGGCGATTCGTGTTTCCTTCCAGTGCTGCTCTATCTGGGTGCCGATGCGGAGAATGAGGGTGTTGTGGGCTTCTGGAATGTGTTGCGCGGTATGTGGTCCCCATCTAGGTATTGTTAAGCCGACGATTGAAATATTTCCTTTTTCTGTCTGACACCGACTAGTGAGCTGTATGCACCACGCTCACAATGCTACATGGCAAGGTTGTTGTTTGTTCTTGTTGTTTTGACCAGAGTACTGCTCCATGAACATAATTCGACAGTGTATGTCATTGATTCGCCCTGATGGCGTGACGCCACGAGCATTAGCTGCATGCCTCCGGGTTGTTGGCTAAATAGCAGTGTACACTTTGATGACAAAATAAAGGTTTTGAAAACTTAAAAAAAAAAAAAAAAAAAGTAAACCATCTCAGAATGTAAAATTTAAAAGAGAATTAAAAAAGATTGATATACATCGTATATCAATTCCATGTCAATATCATACAGATGTACTTCATATAGAAAACTACACAAACAATCGACGTGGCGTTTCTGTGAGATTTGATTTGTCACCTTCTTCATGACAGAGTTTTCGTAAACAAAGTCTAATGAATTGTACTTGTTAAGAGGCTTTTAACGTCACTCATAAAAATGGAAGCGGTCCTCCATAGTATATAAAAAAAATCTTATAACTGTGATACTCTCACTTTAAAGTTTGCGTTTGTTGGAGCCACCGAAGATGGTATTTGAAACAGGTTAAAAATATGACCATTTAGAAGTTGGCCACTTCGTAGTATAGCCAGTGTGCCGTGACTTTGGTTGTCTTTTATCGTCTTTTTATAATTGACGATTATCAGCTGGTCAAGTTGATTGTCAATGATACGCCAGAAAAAGAGGAATCTGATAAAAATTCTGCGGCCTCCTTGCTCACAACAAACGACTTCCGGGTTGTGGTCAATTATAAAAAGACGATAAAAAGACAACCAAAGTCACGGCATACTGCCTATACTATGAAGTGGCCAACTTCTAAATGGTCATATTTTTAACGTGTTTCAAATAACATTCATCGGCTGCAGCACCATCCACAATGGTAAAAGGGCATGCACAGCTTTCCCTGCACCAAGTGGCAGGCAGCAAGCGGTGCCTGCCACTTGGTGCAGGGAACTGCAGGGAGGTACCATGGGTGCAATCCAAGTGCACCCCCCCAACCACCACCCTACCGGGGGTCCGCAACGGGCCCCCAAAGCCAATCCCTGCCAGCACTTCCATAGCAGCATCGCTGCCATGGGAGGGCCTGTATACCACCCACATCATAATATGTCTGGCTGCCACCATATAACTGGCCCGACATCGCCCGTCCGGCAATCGGAACGATTGCCGACCGGTGGAAAAGCGGCAGATGAACTTTGCGTGCGCGGCAATACCCATCGCCATACCCACCGCCATCATAATATGGCGAGGGGTATTTCTCGTTACAATGGCGTAACGGTTGACACCGCTGGCTTGGCAGTGGCGATCGTTACATGATCGTAATGAGCCCCTCAATTCTATAAATCAGCCAATTGTTTAATAGGTATTTCAATAATTAATTTTTTCTCAATTCATCTTTATTGGTTGATTATATTATTTAATAATAACTGTTTTAAATAATTGTATATATATATTCATTGTTTTAATTGGAATTGTTTTATTTAATAGCTAACTGAATAACGTTTTCATTTCTGTTTATGTTTTATTTTTTACATTGTTTGTGCTTGTTTTTGGGTAGTAGGGAGAGAAGTGTACTTATTTTGAAAATTTTTAATTTTTCTATATGTTTTTATTTATTTGTTTACTTCTTCTTACCTGGAGTAGGAATAGTAAATCTAACTTTTCCAAATCCATCACTTTCCCTGCTTTTGCTGATGTTGGAGTGAGAATATTAAATGTAAGCCCTCCAGAGTCTAAAGCATTCCCTACTATTCCTTAGATTGGAGTGAGTATAGTGAACCTAACCCCTTCAAAGTCCAACACTTAACTTACTGTTGTTTAAATTGAAGTGAGATTAGTAGATCTAACATCTCCAAAGTCCAACACTTTCACTGATTTTGCTTAGACCGGATTGGGGAAATTAAATCTAATCCAAAAAGCACAACATAAAACATATGTCAGTCAAAAATCATGAACAATTGAGGGTAGTGTAATCTTCACTTATGAATATGTATTGGGAGTGTTCAGAGGATTTCCCATGGGCATGAGGGATCACTTGGAAAGTTGTGGGTAGCCAGGAGGAGCAAGATTGTTGCCCTGACTACAGTACATTGCTAGAAGAGAAATTGTGTTGCCAGTCTTGGGCTACAGCTTGTCAGCCAAAGATGTGCATACCTCGATAGTTGACTGCTGCTTGAGAAAGAGGGAAGGCTGCACTGAGATTTCAGTAATCCTCTTTGTGATACGATTGATACTCAAGGTGAGAACATACTGGTGTTGCAATACAACTAGGTTACATGTACATTTAAAAAACATATAAAATGTAACTCTTTGATGTGGGCTTTGCATTTTCAATGACATTTTATTAATCTGCACAAACCCTTTGAGGCTACACCACACGGAAAACTAATGGAGGTGGTGAGCAACCTTCTAACAGCAGAGCCTCATCACCCACCTGATGATCCAGGAGTAGCCACCAACCACAAAAACACAAACAAATTCACCATCTTCTATTCATTGTCCTCCTCGTCATACTACTCCAGTTCCTGCTCTTGTAAATTAAGTGGCCACTGGTGCTATGCTGACACTTCTCAAACCCCTGCTGGATCTCCCAGCTCCGTTGCTGGCACCACCTCAATCAACCCTGTGGGAATTGTGTCCTCCATCGCACTTGATCTGTTGCTGCCAACTCACTGAACCATGCTGATATTACTACATCTGTGGCCTGATATATTTCTCTTAAATCTGCTGAACCTGCAGCTCTCACCACTGGGATACCAGCTAAGATTTTCTTTCAAACCTGGTGAGACGCTTGGTCATGGTCTCATCTGGATCGGCTAGGCATTACAAGAATTGTAACACACACTCACTACACGTTTCACCTCTTCCCCTATGACCCACTCAGGCCATGCATTAGGTCTGCCTATGTAGACTGTGTAGAATATGGCAACCAGCAGATTGATTAGTTGGTGGTTGTTTCATGTAGGAAAGCGCTTAATGGTCAGGGATTGATGGGGTTAATTTGGGAGCAAAGTTAGAGCAGTAAGAGGATGTTATTTGGGTTTGACTGGGGACATAAGCCTGCTGACAGAGGGTTCTTCCTCTAAATAGTTATTATGACCACACACATTTTGTTCAATACTTTCCTCATTTAAAAGGTGTACTATTCTATTGTGAGCACTGGAGAAGTAATTTATGCTTCATTTACCATTCTTTGACAGCGGATATATGCACAACCGCCTTGTTATGGGAATGCAGCCTTCTTCAATAGCATTTCTGGAAAAAGAATTTGAGTGTTGGTGTGAACTTCATATGGACATGTATGCTGATTTGGGCTCAACTAGGGACAGATTTACAAGCCCCTTGTGCCACCGGTGCATCACCCAGGAAAATCCACCCTGCGTGAGTTTTCCTGTCCTTGTAAATATGGCCCCTTTGCATACAGCACTTTGGGTGAAAGGGGTGTTCCATGGGTGTTTCTGTGGGTGTTCCCACGCAACACCCATGGAACCAGACACATTTCCAGATTCACAAGTCATCGTAAATCTGGAAATGCGTGTGAATGCTACGCCTCCCAAGGGAAGGCATAGGGAAGCGCAACGAGGAGAAATGTATACATTGCTCTTCAAGTTTTTTTCCTCTTCCTATACGTGCTGCATTCTGCATGACACATAGAAAGAGGAAATCACCTCTAATTATTGTTATTGTACAAGGTGTCCCTTCATGCACAGAAACGATCATTGAAAAAATTACGTTTTTCAACTTCTATGTGTGCTAATGCAGCACACATAGAAGTTAAAAAACGGCATTTCAGATTGTTCGTGTGCAGGAAGGGAATTCTTCCTGAACAAAAGCAATCTCCCCACAATGCAGGCATCCTTGCACCATGGCCTAGGGTGCCTGTGCCTGTGCCTGTGCATGGCAGCAGTTTGTGCACCAGTGCAGGGGGAAGCACAGAAATGCAACAAATTGTTTTAAATATTTTGCATCCCTGTGCTTTGAAAGTGACTCAGTGCGGTGCAGCCAAATGGCTTGCGGCACGCACTGACTCACTTTCTTTTAGATCTGCCCCTAAGTTTCTTGCTAATGTTTAGATGTTCTGTAATTTTGTCATGAAAGGATGTAGCCTTATGGCTAGAGCGGTCAACCTCGAAGGGTGGAACCCGGTTCGAGTCTCGGCAGTGACGCTCAACTTCCTGGGATTCTTGGCAAGTCTCATTGGGGGCCTTTACGATGGCCATTGGTGCGGGGTTCGGGACCGACCGTCATGCATGCGGCAGTCCTGCACTCCAAACTACGCAACCATGCCGGTCGCATTTTGCAATTTAACATTGCGGTGGGTGCTGCTGAATGCAGCACCCGCCGCAATGTTAAAAATGCATGTTGTGCATTTCACTGCACCACGGGGCAGGCACCACCCAGTGCCTGCCACTGAGTGCATTGAAATGTAGGGGGGTACCCTGGGTACCCCCCAGTGCACAAACACCTCCCTGCAACGAGCCCCCAAAACCAATCCCTGCCAGCCTTCCAATGGCGGTTTACCCACCATGGATGGGCTGGCTGTGGCCAGCATCCTAATCTGGCGGACGGTGCTGCTAGGCACTGCCACCATTTTACTGATGCTGACCGCTCCGCCAGGCGATCATAACGAATGCCTGTGGCGGATCCGTGGTGGGCGGACTTTGTGCCCACCAGGGTGGTGGTCAGATTCCTCCACCATTGTAATGTGGCAGGGAAGAATTGCTTTTCGATGGCCAAAGGCCTGCCACCACATTTCTGGCAGTGTCCTTCCCCATCATAATGACCCCCTTAATCTCCCCATGCCTAACACTAATGAATGTGTCCATCAGTAACGAAACTGGTGCTCATGTAAAGCTACTGATGTGATTTCATTAGAATTTTTTTTTTTTAGAGTTTTAAATAACGCGAACAAGACCTATATCCTTGGGTCTTGTTCGCACTATATAAAACAAAAAAAAATATATAGTGAAATAACATCAGTAGTTCGACTCCTACTAGAAACATTGACACCAGGAACATCAGCATATCTGCTGTTTCTCGGTCATCGGTTTATCAGGTCATTACAGCAATAGAACACGTGGAACTGTCTTTAGGAATTATTACCGAAGACTTGCCCACCACAGGAAAAATTTCCCAATACACATATTTTTATGTTATTTCTTCTGAATTTTGAGATGAACGAAGCAAAAGAAAAACAGCAGTAATATTTAACATTTTGAAATATCACATTCCGTTACAAGTGGAAACTTCTTGTTCTGCCTGCATCAGAATTGCAGCGCCTTAACTATGTTATGTTCTGTGTTTACACAAAAATAAATCTGGGGGAGTTCATTTTGTATTGATGCATTTTACCATGTGCTATTTCGTGAAGTTTCTCATTTACAGGTGTTTATTTTAAGTGGATTCCAATCATCTAACACCTGTTTTCAGGCTGAAATATTTTTCAGGCGTAACTTACAGGTTTTTTAATGTAAATCTTTTGTTATTAAATATTTACAAAGTACAGCATGCACAACACAAATATCAATATCACATCCTGCTAGGGTAGATTTATATTTACAATACAAGGTGTTCGTAAGTGACTACATTGACCTTTTTGACATACATTAGAGTGTTGTATAGATGTATGAAATTACCAAAAAAGACCTACTGTAACGCAGTGTTACTATCCATTACAATATTTCAAATCCATACCAGTGTTGTGTTAGAGTCAAATTAAGCTTTATTCGGTGCAAATAAAAACCACCATAAAAGCATATTATACAAGGAAAACATTCCTACAATGTATCATGGTTAAATTATTGAAAATGACAAAATGTAATTATAAAAACTAGAAAATAACAAAGACAAGGTACTAATACATATAAAATACATATAAAATACATAAGATGCACAGTGCTGTTATAAAACAGCCATTCGTAGTTGAAGGGAAAAAGGATAATTCATTGTAATTTAAAGTGCTGGTGCTTATTAGTGCATAGAGAATACATAAAGTGCACGGTGCCACATCTTATCTATACTCATCACTCATTTAAATAAGGGAAATTGAAAGCTTGTCAGCAAACTATACAGAGAATAAAACGTCCACGTATAAAGTGCTAATGGTCACCAGTGCATAAAGTTACATAAAGTGCAAAGTGCTATATGTTGTCAGGATGTATGGATGATTGACCTCAAGGACTAGGAGTCGTCAGCCATATTTTCATATAACAATGCATCCAAGTGTGTCTAATCTTTTCTTTTTCTAATTGCCAGTTGCGAATATCGGATAACAGAGTTTATAATTTTCATGTTTCCCAAATTACAAACAAAGTTAAAAGCTTGTTTATAATTAAAAAGCATGTTTGATAAAAAAAAGGGGCTTTAAAAAGGTTTTCCGGAAATCCCTATAAATATCCCTATAAAAAAAGAATAAAATGCAGTGTAGATTGAGGGTTTTTTCCGTTACATGGGCAGTTTTGTAATTTGTGGCACCACATTTCCATTTTTGGAAATGATACTAAAAAGTTAAATGTACCCATCCTTAACCTGGTTAAATAGAATCTGTGTTGGATGTTTCTTACAAGCACAAGGTATGGCTGTAGGCCCTTCATGAGTGGGTGTTCGCAGTAGGTGACAACGCTGTATTTTTGAAGGCCAGCCCTTTCTCTTTCAGTTTCCATGAAATTTGAATAGCTAAGCTTCAGTTCACTTTTACCGAGCTCTTGAATAGTTGTTGGATTCTTTTTGTCAATCTCTATTTTACAGCATGTTAACAGATTAAAAATGTGCTCCAACCATGGTATTTTCCTGCTAAGGTCAAAGGTTAAGCAGTCCATTATGAAGTCTTTAGTAAATTTTGTGTCTTCTTTAGCCCATAACTCTCGCCAGAAAGTCAGGCCAGCCATATATATCGTGTCACTTAGATATGAAACTGACAATTCCTTATGAACTATGTAGTTCGCTGTTGATCTAGGGACTGCCAACAGTCTTTTAAATAAGTTATTTTCTTGAATTTGTAGGGAGGTGGTGTTAGCTCTCCTCCAAATTGCAGCACTGTAACAGACCCCTGAGGCACATTTACTCCAGTATAGAGCTAGGATTTCTTGTATGGGTTTGTTACCTAGTTTCACAGAGAATCTAAAAATACTCTCCGTGATTCTTAAAAATGTCATATTGCACTATTCTATATGGGTGTTCCATGTGACTTGCCTATTAAAAAGCATCCCCAGGTATAAAAAAGATAAAACTCTATTAATAATAAGCCTGCCCACGTTGTGTTATCTATTCTTCGGTCTATTACTCCCACATGTCATGACGAATGTTTTCTTTAGATTTAGCTGTAGGTCTTTATTGGTCATGTATAATGGAAAGTTTTCTATAAGGATTTGCAGCCCATTTGCTGTTCTAGAAATTAGCACAGCATCGTCTGCGTATAATTGTACTGGCGTGGGCGTGTTCCAATTTTTGGGGTATCTGCATTTAAAATGTATAAGAAGGGCTCTACATTATTAATATAGAGAGAAAATAAAAGAGGCGCTAACACACATCCTTGTCTGATACCACGCATAACTCTAAAATCCAGTGTACATTCCCCCATTTTGGCTGCGGCAGTGGCAGTCTGGAAAGGGGCAGGATTTTGCTTGCGGTGCTCATGCTGAGTTGCATTTCCACTGCCCATTTCATGGCGGTGAGCCCACCATAAAAAAGTGGCAGACATGCAAGTATGTGGGCCCGAACTGGGCCCAAGGGTGAATTTGCCCATGGTGTACATGCGGGGGGCACATATTGTGCCCCTATATTTGCACCTTTGATCCTCAGCTGTGTGGCATGCACAACATGATGCATGCCACTCGGTGCAGGAATGTGCAGTAGGCACTGTCACTGTAGCGGTCTGCTTGTTAGGCTTTCCTATGAGCCTAACAGACCGCCAGTGTGACACCACTGTCGCACCGCCCACCTGCCCTGGATTCAAGTCGTAATCCAGCACGCGGGTGCACCATTGGCTTGGTGTGTTCCTGGGAGTTCAGCGGCCCCAATATGTAAATATAGGCATCCAGTTTAATTTCAAAGGTGATCTGCAATTTACATTTCTCTATAAAGTAATTTTTGACACAAGAACATAACATCTGTGAACATCACATATTCATTCCTGCCACATATGAAATCAGAGTTGTAGCATGTTGGGTTTCTCCCATTTAGTTCCTTAGGATATCTCGCAAATGGTTTCCCCAAATCTGGCCTCTTCAGGTAGGGCAGAAAACCCATTAGATGTCAGAGATTTTATTTGTATAAAAAAGACACGGTGGAAGATGGCCCACCTAGTCATCGGTCCATACCCCACCTCTAAAGGCCCCTATAGACTTTCTGTCCTCCTCACCCAACATCACGTTGGGGATTTACCACAATCTGCCCTCTTGGACGATAGAAAGCTCACGAGACAACAGTAATTTTTGTATTTATGAAAAATGTTCTGACTGTTTTTCTGCTGTCAGGTGGCCCATATGGACATTGTAGTTTTTCACTAACTTAACATGAGCACGTTGCAGCTCCCCTGCTGCTTTTCACACATTACTACACGTCTTTATTTTTTGCAATAATTTCAATGGCTGCTTTCATATGAAAACTCATTGCTGTGTTTGCTCTCTGCATGTTCCTGGGATTTTGACTGAACATTATGTGCAAGATCGAACAACAATGACCGTTGGTATTTTGATTTGGCCAGACCTTAGCCCTTAGACAAAACATACCGATGCAGCTTTTGCTTGGACAGCGTACTTGGGTTTTTAGTGGGGTACATGAATAGGTGACACACACTTGGAGAGGGACTTTTCCGGGGAGAAGAGCGAGACAGTACCTATGATTTAGATCTACCATCTATTGGCTAAGGTATGGGGTCCGCTGACAAAGCCCAGAGTTCTTCTATTATATAATAATACTTCTTCTTATCAAGAGGAGGGAGGTGGTTAGGCACTATAATCTTTTACCCCATTGTCATTCCATGAGGACATCTTCCTTCATGATATATCGACTAGGTGCTATGCTGACTGTATTTGTACTATGCATTTTCCTGCTTGTTGTGACACGTATACTGCATGTTAGGGCACGTTAGGTAAAATACATATTTTAGACTGTTTTGTGTCTCTGTCAGATCTTATTGTGAACAAGTACAAGAGTGCGAGCGAAAGGGTGTGTCTTGTTACCGTGCTTCCCGAGAGATCTGGGAGTATTGTGTTTTGGGGTGTTTAATCATTTGTTTCTCTGTGAGTGAGTAGGGGAGGAAGTGAGACACTATAGCTAGTCGGTCTCATGGGTACTAAGGTGGTAGGACGATTCAGTTAAGGTCCCATAATCCTGCGCATAGTTTTTTGTTTTTCCAGAATCCCTGTAACATGGCACCACCAACATTTGGTCTGGTACTGATTCACTGGACCCCCGAGTAGCGCTTGTGCTTGTCCACAAATCCCTTAGCCTCTTATATTTGTGTTTTATAGGTTTTTCAATCTTGAAGTAAAAAAGGTTTTGTTTCTCTTTCTGTCCCAAATTTGCGCTGCCGTTTTACTGGTTTATCCTTTTTTGTTTTTAATATGGCAGTCACTATTACGGCACCTAACCGTGCGGCGGTTACAGCATTCTTGACTCAGCGTGGAGTTCCCAATGTGGTGGAGTCCTTCATCTTTGCTGTCGAGGCAGACGTGACTTACCACTTCAAGGTTTTTTACTCTTGGGTTACATTTCTGGCAGGAGATGGACATGATAATTTGTTTTATGAATATATGCCAGCCGCGTTTCTGCGGAAGTATCACCTTATGCATTACCTGAAGTTCCATTGACGGCCAGGGAGCATACCATCTGGTTTAATAGTGCCCATCCTCACCCTGTTTCAGTGGCCTGTTTAGGCCCCTTAACAGTTGATGGGGCCACTTGGCCAGTTTTGGCTGGTTTTATATCACATCCAAATTATCTTAATGTTACAATCATACAATTTATGTCACCTAATATTCAAGTGACTCCAGCTGGAGCTGCTCCTCAGCCACCTGGACATTGTAGTGGTCCTGTCATTAGTCACATTATGATTAATTCGGTGATGGGTAAACGTCCTCAGAATAGAGATGATTTGCCAAATTGGTTGGCAAAACATTTTGAGCAACTCGAGGCTGTTTTTCCACATACTGCTCCTGTTGAGAAACACTGGATACTGACAATGAGTTTACTGAGTGGTATTGTTCCTGCTTAGGCTGTTGCACCACCTGGGGGTTGGTGTTTGCTGAGGTGTACACACTGTGCTTTGGCAACCCCTTCATGAACCCTCTACAGAGCGTTCTGAAAAATGTTCAAGATGATCATGGGACTAGTCCAGCCTAGGCATTGGGGATGAGATTAGTGGGCATGTTCACCATTCTCTCCAATATGATTCTGGCCAATGTCAAAGGTGAGGCAGTTAGCTTACAAGTACGTCAACGCCAATCGGCTGTGGCAGAAGCTGACAGGCAGCGGCAATTGTCGTTTATTATTGCGGATATGTGAACATCATTGGGTCACAATAGTTTGGGAGTAAGACCTTTTACTCAGGTACAGAATAAATCTCCTCCTGAAAAGGAGAGTCATCCGGTCTTTTCAAAAAAGGCTTGGAATAAAAATCAGCGGAAGCAACAACAGAAAATCTTGGTTCTCATGCTGGTTCACCACCACCTGACGCTTCTGAACCTAGATATGATTTTCGCGCCTGCTCTAAAATTGATTAGATGGATTTTTCAGTCACTCTTTCGCTCCTGAGAGCCGCAATTTGACCGCCTTCAGTGTGCTGGGCAATCAGCACCCATATGCTAAATTGTCTAGGGATATTAGAATAGCCCTGGTGTGTTTGCGGCACGCATAGTGTCCCTTTTGCATGAGATTTATCCTGATTCCTTCTCGTACGTCGATTACATATACTTGACGGATGATGAATTACGACCCGATCTCTTGCATGTGCACCACATTATCACACATTTTGCAAATTATGGTTACAAATTCACTTTTGCTAAGTCTCATATCTCCTTCTTGGCGATTTTTTTCTTGGTTACGAACTGAACAATGAAGGTGGGGGTTGGCCCCCCACTTTCTGGAGAAATGTGCTCAATTGCAACCTCCATCTACGGTTAAAAAATTGAAATCTTTGCAGTTTTTTTATAAATTTTGGGTGGACATACATTCCTGATTATGCCCAACGTATCAAATCTCTGTACTCATTGCTACAACCTTCTTTTTCGGCTTCCTGTTGGCTTCCGGAACATACAGAAATTCTTCGGTCTCTGCAGTCTGATCTGCATGCGACCAACTTTTTGTTAACACATAACAATTCTACAAATTTGGTGATAAAGATTGTACCAGGCGCATTAGGTTTCACTTACTTGACATTCAATGAGGGGTACACTGTCCCCATAGCTTATAAATCACATTTGTATACTCCTGCTGAGATGTGTTTCTCTTCTACAGAATTGTTTTTTGACAGCTGTCCAGATGGCGATTCTTAAAGAACGCTCTTTGGCTCTGGGTAAATGCATTTTCATGGTCTTGCCAGTACCTGCTTTAGAAGCAGTTACAAAGGCTCATGTCCCAAATTCTAAAGCCTTCCAACCATGGCGGATATAATGGGCTATTTCTTTGAAGTCGGCTGATGTTAACTATATCTTTGATCCTCCTTTGCAGACGCGGATGTTTTTACAGTATGAACATGTTCATCCTCCTCCTTTAGCATTACTCCCACTTGATCTGTACAAATGCATTATCTACACTGATGGATCTGCTGCCTGCGCAATTGTCGCAGGACATATTGTTGATGGAGATTTTAAATCATCCTTGGTGCACACGCAGTCTCTTGGTGATTGCACGCTTCAACTGGCAGAGGTACATGCTTTGGTTTTGGCTCTTGAATTTGCTAATCCTGATGTTCCTACTCTCTATCAAACAGCTTCTAGCCCCACCTGAAGTTTGACAGTCTGGATAATGGCATGTAGAATATCGAAGTGCCATGACATGATCGCATCTTCAAATGTCAGGTGGGGATAAAAGCTGTTTGATAAATAAATTCATCTTGCATGATTTATCTCTGCGAATGTGTAAAAGTTGACCAGTTTGATTACCTTGGCAAAAATCTTGAGCGTTAATAGTGGTTGCCATAATCGGCTGGAGTGCGATATTGCTTCTAAACAAGAGACGCAACACCTAGTAACCATGACGACCTGATAATGTTTTCTAAACGCCACCATACTGATGACGTATAGATGCTGTGAAGCGTGCGGCCGCACACACCGACGCATGCGCATCAGCATCGAGTTAGATCCACGCCATTTCAGCGTCTTTAGATAAAGGGTCCCGACGCGAGCCTGCCTGCTACTCCCTTTCCAGAGTTTAAACATCAGGAAGATTTCTGCATGCAGGTGAGACCTTCTTCTGAAAAACCTTGGCTTTGGTTTTTTCTCTTGGGTTTGGCCTAAGATGTCTGTGGTTTCCTTTTTTCCCACAGTCTGTCACGTTGACCGATCGGGTTTTTATTGCTGTAGCTGAATAGAATGACGTTTAAGCTGGATGAATGATGTGTTTATTTTATATACTAGACTAGTGCAAGAAAATACTTTAAGTACTTTCTTTTGTGATACACAAATATCATGAGAGGTACACGGTACAGTTTTAATACGCATGTTGGATAGTTACTAAAATGCCTGTATTGCTATATTTCTTTCAAACAGGCTAGTTCTCTATCTGCCTAACATATAATCTAACGTGATACTGATAATATAGTCGATACTAAAAGGACTATAATTAGTAACCTCACTTAGTACATGATTTAATAGTTGATAAGGGTTATTTTCTACACAATTTTTAGATCACCTGTTTGAGGTCTGTAGATGTGTTTTAAGATATTACCATTTCACATAAGCCTGTTATATCTTAATAGAGAGTCTGCGTGCTATGAGACTCTGGAACTAGGTAGAGTCGGCGCATAAACAGAATCACTAGATGTTGGACTTGGCCCTTTTTGCAGGGTCATCCCTAAACTTTTTGCCTTCCTCCCGTATTTTTTTCTGACCTGGTGTTGGCTGTTTTATGACTCTGACCAGGGCTAAGGTGCATATGCTCTCCCTATGGTAAAATATATTATGTGAATTGACTCCCATGTTTGGCTTTTTTGGTTTACTTTCAGTCCCTAGTAGAGTGCACCAGGGGTGTCAAGGGCTTGTATATCCAAATGCTGCTAGTGGGCTTGCAGCACTGGTTGTGCCCCCCACAGAAGCAGCCTGGTAGAATGTATCTAAGGTCTGCCATTGCAGAACCTGCATGCAGTCTGGTACTGTCATGCTGACTGGGCAAGTGTCCCCACTTGCCCGTCCCTAAACCTTCCCTTACCTTCATATTAGTCACCCCTATGGTAGGCCCTAGGGCAGGGTGCATTGTAAGGATAAGGTAGGACATGCCCTGAGGTGTGTGGCATGTCCTGATAGTGAATTACAGCCATTTTCGTTTTTCACTATTGAAGGCTACCTGCGCTCCATAGGCCAGAATGGGCTGCTAGATTATAACACTCTATAATCATAGCAGGCTCAGGAAGCATGGTAGAAAATCGTGTTTAGTATGCCTGAACTCAGAAAAATAAAATACATCTTTTAGTAAAGTTTATTTTAATATCCTGTGTTTGCAAATGCTACTTTTAGAAAGTTAGCATTTGCTTGCTTAACCATTTCAGTCCGCCTCTGGAGGGGAGGGCTATCTTCTTTGTGTGTAGCTTGAGTGACAGGGCTGGGAAGTTCCAGGAGACAGGCTGGGGCTGCCAGGTGGTGAATAGAAAGATTACACCAGGATGGGTGGGAGGAGTGCACCTTGACTCTGAATAGGACAGTTCTCTGCCTCCACAATGCTGGCTCCACCCCCTGGGGAGCGTCTGATGCCTCTGCCCTGCCTGCTGAAAGAAGAAGCCAGAGTCTCCACAACAAAGTGCTCCTCACTGAAAAGAACTGGACTGGGATTATGCAAAGGCCCCCCTGGCCTGTAAAGACAAAAGAAACTGAGTATAAATGTAGGAGCCCTGCTCCTAAGAAATCAGATCCTGATTGAACCACGAAGGAACTCTGCCTGACTAGAAGGACCTGGAAGAAGCTGAAGGAGGAGTAACTTTCCCTGACCTGGGGGATTGGCCTGCAGTTGGTGCCTTGCTGAGAAAGGAGAGGAAAAGACTGAAAGAGACTTTGCACTTTGTTTTTCAACTATCTCCAAGGGCTTGGAAGAAGAGCTTGCCCCCTGAACTGAGTCCCAGGACCATTGGACTCATCTGCCTTCAAAAACTGAGTTGCCTGGACAATTCTTGCTTGTTTCCCGCTGGATTTGGCCCCAGTATGCCTTGTACTACATCCGCCGCGAAGCCGTGTCTTTGCTGCCCGGAACCGTGTGTCTACGCTGAACCAAAAGCGTTAGTACGCACCGTATCCCTCCCGGCTGCATTGCACCTAACCTTCCCCGCCGATTTGAGACGTACGTCCCTGGCTGCCGAACCCTGTACGCCGGACTCAAGCTTCACTGTCCCGCAGGTACGGTCCGTACGCTGCTAACGTACTGCCCGTGCCGTACTCAGAGCCGAGAAGCCGCAGTATGCTGATCATCCCCGTACGCTGTACGGCGCCGAGAAGTGTCGCCGCTGATCCGCACCGAAGGTATGGCCCGAACGCCGACGCCACAGACTCTGCAAGCTGATCCGGATCATCCGCCCGTACCCCTGAAGGTCCCGTACCAACGCCGTGTCCCGACGCCGCGACCGGACCAGACCGAGTATGCTGCCGAACTACGACCCGGACCCATCAACTTGTCCCGCACTGTCCGTCGCGGACCCCACGAACTAAAGGTACTTTGTTCAGTTCGCACCGCCGTGTGCACGTCCCGGACCCCGGAGTCCGCACCGATTGTTTGACTCGTACTTTCTTTGTTTTTAATGCGGACGAGTTGTACACCTAGGTACGAACCGTACAAAACCTGAAAAGAAGCAGAATTGAGTAAAAGAAGCCTATTTTTGCATTTTAAGCCTTTTTGCAAGAACATTGAACTTTGAAGTAATACTGTGGTCATTTCTAAACGTTATTCTGGTCTTGTGCTAAGCCTTATATAAAGAGAACTATTTTTGATATAACCTTGACTGGTGTCTGTTGGACCCGGCCTCGTGGCGTGGTCCCGAACCCTCCTACTAGACTAAAGGGGGGCTACCCGAACCCTTCGGGGTCCCCCTGGATTGTACCCCGCTACCCTCCAGCCGTCGCGATGCGACCCGCCCCCGGCCTCCGTCCCCGTGAAGCCCTGACCTCAAGGCGCCAAGACCTGACCGGAGGGGGTCGAGTGGCCACTCCACAGATTCAGGAGGAGGAGAGTTTCGATGGGGCCTCCAGCCGTCCCCCGACGCCTGGTTGCGATCGCCCTCCGGCCTCCCTGGGCGCTGGCTCCACCCCCCGCTGGGTGTCTGGACGCTCTTCTCCCGGCCCCTCCGACCTCCCCAGGCGCGAGGGTCCGGACATCAAAGGGCTCCAGACCTATATCTGGGGCCGCCCAAAACCAGGACAGCAGTTGTATCCTGGAGTCGAGAGCCCTGCTGATCGGATCGCGGCTGACCCTAAGGAGAGAGCCTCATTACCTGGAACTGGGAACTCGAGCCCTGCTGACTGCGTCGCGGCTCCCCCTTGCTGAGAAGATGACCCTCACGGAACCATCGGAGCCCTGCTGACCTCGTCGCAGCTCGACCTCGAAGAAGTAACCATCGGAGCCCTGCTGACCTCGTCGCGGCTCGACCTCGAAGAAGTAACCATCGGAGCCCTGCTGACCTCGTCGCGGCTCGACCTCGCAGAAGTAACCATCGGAGCCCTGCTGACCTCGTCGCGGCTCGACCTCATCGAGGCAACCCTCCGAGCCCTGCAGACGACGTCTCGGCTCCCGGAACCCCCCAGCTTGAGGATTGAGAGCTGAGCGCAGGGTGTTCCCGTACCAGGCTGGTACTGAGACTGTCCCACTACCCCGTCCCTGAACGACCCCGAGACTCTTTGGGATCCCTCGATCCGCCTGTAAATATTGCCACAGAAACCTGCCTTTTACTACTGATAAAGACTTGTGAGAATTGATACCCTTGTTGTGTCCCTTTGTGGTGGTGGGGGTGCTTGGCTGGTATGATCATAGGGGAAGGACCTCGCCCAGGAGGCTTCTCAGCGGCGCTCGGCTACTTTCCTACGGAACGGGCTCTTGGGGTGGTCAGTCCAACACCCTCTGACTCCCCGGAGAGCGCCCTTCTAACATTGGTGGCCAGCGGTGCGATCCGAAGCCCTCCGCGACACCGGAGCCAGCGTGACAGCCGCCCGCTGCCACTTGGTGACCCCCGAACAGATCATGCCTAATGTACTGTGCCCCGTCCGGTCGGCAGACAACACCGAGAGCTTGTGCCAGATGGCCCGGATCCCCTTCAAGTGGGGGGGAGTGACAGGCATGCTGAAGGTGACCGTCCGCGACGACGCCCCCGTAGACTGCCTCCTTGGGAACGACCTGGAGAGTTCCCCCTGGGCCCACGTCGAGCGCCGCAAGCATCTGGGGATGCTGTGACTGCCCGAGTGGGCCTGCGCCACCACCCGGTCCACAACCGCCCGGGCCATCCAACCGAGCGTAGCTGCTCCCCCCAAAAAGCCAGAGTGGCCCGAGCCACCACCTCCCTCCGTCGAAGAAGAAGCCAACGCCGAGTCCGGGCCGCCAGAACTTGCCCCGGACGAGGTCGCCGCGCTTGGCGACCTCCCCGAACTCACCCAATGGCGCCAAGAAGGTGGCCCCACAAGGGAGCAGTTCCACCAAGAACAGAAGACCTGCCCCTCCCTCGAAGGGACCCGGCAGCAAGCAGCCGCCCAGGCCGCCGGAGATCAGACGGGGACCCACTGGGTCTATTGGGACAATGACCTCCTCTACCGGGAGCAGAAGACCGCAGAATTGGGGGCCAGCCGAGTGCTGGTGGTCCCCCTCCGATTCTGGGACTTCCTCCTTAATCTGGCGCTTGATGTGCCCCTCGCCGGGCACCTGGGACAAGACAAAACATACAGCCGCCTGGTGACTCACTTCTACTGGCCCCGAATGCGGAAGGACGTGGAAAATCATTGCCGAACCTGCCCGACCTGCCAAGCCAGTGGGAAGAGTGGGGGAAGAGTCAAAGCCCCTCTCCAGCCCTTTCCAATAGTAAACACCCCGTTCGAGCGAGTGGGGATCGACATCGTGGGGCCCCTGGACCCCCGAACCTCCCAAGGACATCGCTTCATCCTCGTCCTGGTTGATCATGCCACCCATTACCCCGAGGCCATCCCTCTCCGAACAGTGACGGCCCCCGTGGTGGGCCGGCTTTGATTGGAATCTTCTCCAGAGTAGGTTTCCCCCGGGAGGTTGTGAGCGACCGGGGCACAAACTTTATCTCCAAGTATATGAGGTCCCTGTGGCAACAATGCGGGGTCACCTACAAGTTCACCACCCTGTACCACCCCCAGGGGAACGGAATAGTCGAATGATTTAATCGGACATTGAAGGGAATGATCAAAGGCCTGGAAGAGCCCCTGAGACGCAAATGGGACGTCCTGCTGCCCTGCCTCCTGTTTGCCTATCGGGAGGTCCCGCAAAAGTCTCTGGGGTTCAGCCCCTTCAAACTCTTGTACGGACACCCTGTCCGAGGCCCCCTCAGCCTGGTCAAAGAAGGCTGGGAGACCACCGTCCAAGATGCTCCCCCCAACGTCTACCGGTACCTCCTGACCCTGCGAAACCAAACCCGGAAATTCAGGGAACTGGCCGAAGCCAACCTCGAGTCCCGCCAGGAGGAAATGAAACGCTGGTATGACAAGAACGCCTCCTCCATCGAGTTCGAGCCAGGACAGCAGGTCTGGGTCATGTCGCCCGTCGACCCCTGTGCCCTCCAAGACAAGTGGACCGGGCCCTTCAAGGTGGTTGAGAAGAAGAGCCCCGTCACCTACCTGGTCGAACTGGAGCCCCCCAGGAACCCCCTCCGGGTCCTCCACGCCAACAGGCTCAAACCCCACTTTGCCCGAACGGAACTTAGCCTGCTGATGGCTACAGACGATGGGGCCGAAGACGACTCTGAGCCCCTGCCTGACCTCCTGAAAACCTCAGAAAAGGATGGCTCCGTAGAGGGAGTCCTCCTCTCCGCCACCCTGACTCCAAAGCAGCGCCAAGATTGTCAAGGACTGCTGCATCACTTCGCTGCTCTCTTCTCCCTCACTCCCGGAGTCACCCGATGGTGCGTCCACGACGTCGACACCGGGGACAGCCCCCCCGTGCGACACCGAGCCTACCGGGTCCCCGAACGGGTACGGGCCTGCATCCAAGCCGAGGTCGCCAAGATGTTGGCCCTGGGGGTCATCGAACACTCCGACAGTCTCTGGGCCAGCCCTGTGGTCCTGGTACCGAAAGCTGCCGCCCCCGGCACCACCCCGGAGCTCCGGTTTAGCGTGGACTATCGGGGATTGAATGCCGTCACCAAAACCGATGCCCATCCCATTCCTCATGCAGATGAACTGATCGACCGCCTAGGAGCAGCCCGCTACCTTAGCACCTTTGACCTCACCGCCGGATACTGGCAGATCGGGCTCACCGCAGGCGCCCAAGAGCGTTCCGCTTTCTCCACCCCCGATGGCCATTACCACTTCCGAGTTAATGTTAATGTTATTTGGCATTTGTTAAGCGCTCGTACGCCCGGAGGCTTCATGGCGCTGTAGTAAGGAACAGGCGAGGCCATCGGTGGGTGAGGATAAAGCAGCTTAGTGATGCGCCTGGGTAAAGAGCCAGGTCTTCAGAGCGTGTCTGAAGCTGAGGATGTTATCACTAAGTTTCAGGTGAAGAGGGAAAGAGTTCCAGAGGACAGCGGCAAGATGGTCAAAGCAGCTGCCTCCGAGACGCTTTTTCTTGTAAGGAGGGATAGTCAAAAGGGCTTTATGAGCAGACCGGAGATTACGGGGAGGACTATATTTTTTAAATAGGTCTCTAATGAAAAAGGGCCCGATGTCGTGTAGAGATTTGAAAAGAATACAACCAGCTTTGAAGGCCACACGTTGCTCGACCGGGAGCCAATGCAGTTGTTTCAAGCCAGGTCTGACTGATTGCCTTCTAGGAATGTTCAAGAGGAGTCTGGCTGCCTGGTTTTGAACCAGCTGGAGGCGTTTAAGCTCTCCAGTTTGGAGCCCAAGGTATAGACTGTTGGAAAAGTCCAATCTGGACAAAACCAGGGAGATAATGATCTGAGTGAGGGCAGCTTGGGAAAAGAAGCGGGCGATTTTTTTTATTTTCTTCAGCTGAAAAAAACTGGAGGAAACAACAGCTCCAACTTGTTTTTTCAGAGAGAGGTCCTCACTGATGAAAATGCCGAGGCTCTTGACCGAGGATGATTTGGATGGGGGGGCGCCCATGCATGTGGGCCAGAAGCTAGGGTTCCAGCTGAGGGCGCTCTGTCCCGGCAAGACCAGTTCGGTCTTGCCTGGATTAAGTTTGAGATGATTGCAGCTCATCCAACTCAAAATGTGGGACATGGTGTTTTGGAATTCTACCACAGAGTCCTTGGTGTTCAAAGGAAAGATGAGCTGCAAATCATCGGCGTAATTGAAAATGGTGACCTTAGCGTGCCTGAGGGAGTACAAAAGAGGGCGTAAATACAAATTAAAAAGCAGGGGAGACAGCGAAGAGCCCTGAGGTACTCCGCAGATGGTGGAAATGGTGGGAGCCGTAAAGGAGCCTAGTCTGACCGATTGAGTTCGGTGAGTAATAAATGAACGGATCCAGCTCAGTGCAGGGCCCCTGAGGCCTGCCTGTTCGACACGGTCGACCAAGATGGTATAGTCGACCGTGTCGAAAGCAGCAGAGAGGTCTAAAAGCACCAGAGCCTGGTGGATCCCTTCATCCGCATTCCGCCTCAGGGTATTCTGCACCGAGAGGATGACCGCCTCCGTGGAATGGCAAGGGCGGAAACCGGCTTGATTAGGTGCAAGATATTCCGATTTTTCAAGGAATGTGGAGATGCTGTCGCATACATAAGACTCCAGGAGTTTGGCGCAGTATGGCAGCAAAGATATGGGCCTGTAGTTGAGTGGGTCTAATGGATTGGCTCCTGCCTTTTTTATGAGGGGGATAAGGAGGGCTTTTTTAAAGTAGTTTGGAACTTTGCCCTGAGCAAGTGAACCATTCAGCATGGGAAGTAGACCCCCAGGAATGCTGGTGCCCACCTCTTTCAGGATGTAAGGGGGACAGATGTCATCAGGGGAGCCGGATTTGATTTTAGAGAGAAGTTTAGATAAATTAGCGTTTTCAATGGGGGGGAAAGAGTCCAGGGTAACAGGATTGTAAAAGATGTCTGCAAATAGAAGTGGAGGCTGAGTGGTGGGGATGTTTTGTTTAATGGTGCAGATTTTGTCAAAGAAGAAGGAGTTTAAAGAATTACAAAGTTCCTGAGTGGGGACTGTCGGAAGTGAAGTTCTGTCACTGGTGCTGAGGTCTTCCACAATATTGAATAGTTCTTTAGATTGATTCTGGGCTTTAAGAATTTTCTCCGAGAAATAGTCGGTTTTGTGTTTTAAAATAAGCTTTTGGTAGTTTTTTCGAGCTTTGCAGAAGTTGGCCCTATCTTGTTCTGAATAGGCTGTGCGCCACTTTCGCTCCAGTTGACGGACCTCAAGTTTATGAGTTTTCAAAAGAAGTGAAAACCACCTGTGGGCGTCATTGGGGCGGGAGCGGGGAAAGCAGGTGCAGGGGGCGTGAGCGTCCGCAGCCTGGAGTAGCCACCCTGAAAAAGCCTCTACCATCTTTTCGATGTCCTGATCAAACGAGGGAAGGGAGGAGGTAAGTGAGCCAATGAAAGCGGGGACATCAACATTCTTCCACCTTCTGGTTTTTCCTCCTGGCATGGGCAGGGGATTTTTACTCCTCCCTGTGGTCATAGTAAAGTTGATCAGATAATGATCAGACCAAACACAGGGCATAATGGACTTAATTGCCACGGGAATGTTTTGGGACCAAATTTGGTCTAGGCTATGCCCTTTTTCATGAGTGGGAAGGTGAATGTGTTGGGAGAGATTCATGTCGAGGAGGGTTTCTTTCAGCGTGGCAGCCTGAGGGTCAGAGTCGGCAGAGTCCAGCCACAGGTTAAAGTCTCCTAGCAACACAATTTTGTTATGGGCAATTATCAGAGGAGCAATTTGTTCTGCTAGGGATGCCGAAAAAGAAGGCATTTTTTGAGGGGGGCGATATACAAGGATAAGAAGTAGTGATCCAGTATTAGTATCCTTTTTAAAGATCAAGTTGTCTGTTCCTGATAGATCGAGGGATGGTAAAGAGGAGACTTTATGGGTGCTGCGAATGATCGCGGCAACCCCCCCACCTCTTTTGCCGGTTGGTCTGTCGACATGTAGAATGTAGTAGTTTGAGGGAACTGCCGCTAGGATATCGGGTAGGGAGTCCTCGGTAAGCCAAGTCTCAGATAGAAACAAGAAATCAGGTTGTTCAGCCTGGAGCAAGAGAAAAATATCCAAATGGTGTTTGACCATGGATCTAGTATTCAGATATAGACATTTGAGAGTGGCCTCGGAGTCATCGGGAGTAGAATGAGGCACATAAGACCTAGGTTTAGGTGCCTTGCCAAGAGAGAATTCGGGTTTCAAAATGCCGTGAGTAGCGGCACGTTTTAGAACATAAGCTGGTGGGGCGGGCCCGGCACTGTCCGTGGGCCTAAGTGATAACAGTGAGGAAGGGGAATAAGTGTGAGAATAACCAGGGGTTATGGCCCCAGGCCCCGGACTGCCGCGGACGGGCGCAGACGGGCTTGCCTTAGGCGCGCCTTCGGCGCGCAAACGGCGCGCCCGCTGCGCTCGTCCGCTGCGCTGGGGAGGTCGACACATTTGTAATGGATGTAATGGGCGTGGCCTCGCAGTGAGCGTGGCTACGCCTTTGGCGCGCTGGCGGTGATGGCGTTTCCCTGAAGGTGGGGGTCTGAATTAGCGCGTAGCAGCAGCGCTTTCAGCCAGGTGAGCAAGAGCGTTTTGTAATTAAAAGTACAGTAAATTTCGTGACAATTTTAAAATGGTGAAGTTAACAAAACCTCCGGCTTTCCGCCTCAGAGGGGTTCCAATGAATGAGGATCGTTGCGCTTTCGAGCGTTTAAGTAAAGGGTTGGTGGGCGTGGCCTCGCAGTGGGCGTGGCTACGCCTTTGGCGCGCTGGCGGTGATGGCGTTTCCCTGAAGGTGGGGGTCTGAATTGGCGCGTAGCAGCAGCGCTTTCAGCCAGGTGAGCAAGAGCGTTTTGTAATTAAAAGTACAGTAAATTTCGTGACAATTTTAAAATGGTGAAGTTAACAAAACCTCCGGCTTTCCGCCTCAGAGGGGTTCCAATGAAGGGACCAGAGTGATGCCCTTCGGCATGAAAAATGCCCCGGCGACCTTCCAAAGACTTGTGAATAAGGTACTGGCCGGCCTAGAAGCGTTCAGCGCCGCCTACCTGGACGATATTGCAGTGTTCAGCAGCCACTGGGCCGAGCACCTAAGGCACCTCGGGGAGGTCCTGACCGCCCTCCAAAGGGCCGGACTCACCGTAAAAGCCAGCAAGTGTCAGATAGGCCAAGGATCCGTAACCTATCTGGGACATCAAGTGGGGAGCGGCCATGTGGCTCCCCTCAAGCCAAAGATCGACGCCATCGTGGCCTGGGAGCCCCCAACCACCCAAACCGCTGTGAGGGCCTTCCTGGGATTCACGGGCTATTACAGGCGGTTCATTCAGAACTATGGAAGCATTGTGGGCCCCCTCACGGAGCTCACATCAAAGAAGCAACCAAAGAAGGTGCACTGGACGCCCCTCTGTCAGGCGGCCTTCGAGACCCTCAAGACAGCGATGTGTACCGCCCCCATGCTACAAGCCCCCGACTACAGCAAAGAGTTCATGGTACAGATGGATGCCTCGGAGTACGGAGTCGGGGCTGTCTTGTCCCAAGTGAACTCTGAGGGGATTGACCAGCCAGTGGCCTTCATCAGCCGGCGCCTGCTGTCCCAGGAGCAGAGATGGAGCACCATCGAATGGGAGGCCTTTGCCGTGGTGTGGGCCCTCAAGAAACTCCGGCCCTACCTCTTCGGCACCCACTTTCGGGTCCAAACCGACCACCGACCCTTGCGGTGGTTAATTCAGATGAGAGGCGAGAACCCGAAGTTGTTGCGATGGTCCATCTCTTTGCAGGGGATGGACTTCACTGTAGACCACCGGCCCGGCAACGACCACCCCAACGCCGACGGCCTGTCCCGCTTCTTCCGCCTCGGCGAAGAGAACACCCAAGACGATGGGTGACTCTCCCTGCCTTCAGCTGGGGGGGACGCCTGTTGGACCCGGCCTCGTGGTGTGGTCCCGAACCCTCCTACCAGACTAAACGGGGGCTACCCGAACTCTTTGGGGTCCCCCTGGATTGTACCCCGCTACCCTCCAGCCGTCGCGTCGCGACGCGACCCGCCCCCGGCCTCGGTCCCCGCGAAGCCCTGACCTCAAGGCGCCAAGACCTGACCGGAGGGGGTCGAGTGGCCACTCCACAGATTCCGGAGGAGGAGAGTTTCGATGGGGCCTCCAGCCGTCCCCCTCCGGCCTCCCTGGGCGCTGGCTCCACCCCCCGCTGGGTGTCTGGACGCTCTTCTCCCGGCCCCTCCGACCTCCCAGGCGTGAGGGTCCGGACATCAAAGGGCTCCAGACCTATATCTGGGGCCGCCCAAAACCAGGACGGCAGTTGTATCCTGGAGTCGAGAGCCCTGCTGATCGGATCGCGGCTGACCCTAAGGAGAGAGACTCATTACCTGGAACTGGGAACTCGAGCCCTGCTGACTGCGTCACGGCTCCCCCTTGCTGAGAAGATGACCCTCACGGAACCATCGGAGCCCTGCTGACCTCATCGCGGCTCGACCTCGAAGAAGTAACCATCGGAGCCCTGCTGACCTCGTCGCAGCTCGACCGCGAAGAAGTAACCATCGGAGCCCTGCTGACCTCGTCGCGGCTCGTCCTCGCAGAAGTAACCATCGGAGCCCTGCTGACCTCGTCGTGGCTCGACCTCATCGAGGCAACCCTCCGAGCCCTGCGGACGACGTCTCGGCTCCCGGAACCCCCCCAGCTCGAGGATTGAGAGCTGAGCGCAGGGTGTTCCCGTACCAGGCTGGTACTGAGACTGTCCCGCTACCCTGTCCCTGAACAACCCCGAGACTCTTTGGGATCCCTCGATCCGCCTGTAAATATTGCCACAGAAACCTGCCTTTTACTACCGATAAAGACTTGTGAGAATTGATACCCTTGTTGTGTCCCTTTGTGGTGGTGGGGGTGCTTGGCTGGTACGATCATAGGGGAAGGACCTTGCCCAGGAGGCTTCTCAGTGGTGCTCGGCTACTTTCCTACGGAACGGGCTCTCGGGGTGGTCAGTCCGACACCCTTTGACTCCCCGGAGAGCGCCCTTCTAACAGTGTCTATTTGTGGTGTGTCATTGCATTACTGTATGTGTTCACAAATGCTTAACCTATAGCGCCCTGAGAATAGTATTGACTGCTTGCGCCACACTTCCTAAAGGGTGCGCAGGGGTTCTTTGAAAGGGTGATCCCCTTATCCTGACTTAGAATTGAGAGTCCCGTCTTGTCACAAGTGCATACCTGTGCCAACTAGAGACCCCCATTTCTAACATTGGTGGTCAGCGGTGAGGATTTGAATTTACATTTGTGATTCATGTACAGTGATTGAGTGAACGCCACGTAGTGAGTTCAGACCGATAACACAGCCACACAGTATTGATTTTTGTTTTGCTGAAGAATCTCCACTTTAAGAAACCATGCCTAGCTCAGTCAATGGAGGCAGGGCATCCTCTATATTCTCTGGGGTTGATGACATAGATTGGGAGTAGAGGGCACTGCTGAAGTGCACAAGTGAAGTCTTGAAAGGATACCTCTCCAAGTACAGAATTAACCAAACTGGATTGAAAAACAAGAAGCAGTACACAAAGGCGCTGAGGGCCAGGTACAAATCAAAGTTCCCAGAGAATGTGCTGGAGGTGATACCCCCAGAAGGTGCTTCTAAGCCTGGCAGAGGCCTGTCGCCAGAGGAGATGGCCGACAGGAGGGCTGCAAGAGCACATGAAGTGGAGATGGCAAAACTGAGAATGGAAATGCAAAGACCAAGGCTGGCCATGGAGCATGAAGTAAAAATGAGGCAGTTGGATCTCGAGGCCAAGAGTTTAGACAACTCTCCCTCTGGTGGCAGCAATATTGAGTTTTCTAGTGCTGAGAGAGTAGTACGCACACCCAGAGATGTGGCGCCTGACTTGAAGGAGGGGGTTAACATACACCAGGAGGTTCAAGGGCATGAGGTAGCTCCAGTAGTGCGCAGTATCCCTGAAGGGAATAGGGTAACTGGCGCAGGGGTTCATAGTCCTAGTGGAGGGAGGGACACTCTACTGACTCTAGCTGAGAGGTACAGGGAGAGGGGTTCCCCCGATATTGAAGTCCTGGTGGGTGAGTGTGAAGACCGCCCAGAAGAGTGTGGGTTGTGGGACAGAGACAGTCAGATACTGTCTAGCCAGTCTCAGGAGAGTGGTGTGGAGTACGTGTGTGAGGCACTGGATGGTAAGGTGAAGGATAGTTTGGTTAACCCTGCTAGGGAGCTGTGTGATCCAATTGTGGGAGAGCATATTGTAAGTCCCTCTTTTCCAGAGCTATGCCAACACCTGTGTGAGGGTGAGTTCTCTGACCACAGAGAGCTCACATTGGAGGCAGACCTTTTGGTGGATTCCAGAGGGTCTGGAGAGGCATTGAGGAGTGACCCCGTGGGGAGGGGCTCAGGTATCTTCCAACCCAGAGTGGTGGAAGTGGTGCAGAGTAGCCCAGCTAGGTCCCCTGGTAGTGGGAGGGGTATAGGGGCTCACGTCCTGTCTCAGGGGAGAAGGAGTGAGTGCGGGGCTGCGTGCCCCCAGGTGCCCGAAACCCAGTCTCAGAGCCTGGATGGTTCTTTAAGGGAACACCAGGCGGGGAGCCTAGGCTGTCCTGATGGTCCGCCCGTTGAGGGGGATCTAGTGTCTAGTGGACGGGGAGTGTCTGTAAGCAGGCCTCCCTCGGTTCTGGTGTCTGGCAGTGCCGCTCCAGTTGGGAGGGTGCAGAACTCCAGAGTGAGGGGTGAGAGGGGGAAAGAGTCCCCAGTGGGAGAACCAGTGGGTCAGGGGCCAGCCAGAAGGGCTGCGTCACCAGTGCATGACCATGGTGACACCACTTCTGTCCTGGGGGATCTTCAGGCACTGTCAGATGGACAGGGGTCGGGAGATCAGCGCCAGGCAGACTGTCACACGACACATGAGTTATGTGTCACCCTCAGGGGGGGCATGCGTGCTCCCCGGGAAGTCCTGGTGCGCCAGGCGAGCGTTCAACCGCATGGGTTAGACCCAGGGTTCGGAAGCCAGGTTCAGGTGTTGTCTGACCTGGAGGGTGGGACCACTGTAAGCAGTGTCCTGACCCATGTTGCTTCTAGGGGTACCACGCCAGTTGGGAGTGGGCAGTACTCTGGAAGGGGGCGCAGAGGGAGGGAGTCCTCGCCTCTGACCCCGGCTCAACTGAAGGGTTTAGACCCTAGGTTGGAGGGCCAGGTTCAGGGTGTCCCCCCTGACCTGGACGCCCAGTTGCAGGATAGAACCCCTGAACTGATGGGCGAATTGCGCAGGACACCTGCCCCAGGTGTCCTGGCAATTCTGGAAGGGGGTACCACTCCAGGTGGGAGGGTACAAAGCCCCAAGAGGGAGGACCGGGTGTGGGAGAGGCCACCCCAGTCTTTAGTCCAGCCGCCGGGTACAGTCCTGGGGCTGGTGGGTCAGTGCCAGGATGTCATACCTGACCTGACAAGGGGGAGAATGGACAAAGGGTGACAAGCACCTGGGGCTACTGCCCCCCGCTCCCTGGCGCCACAGAGGTTTGAGAGCCCTGAGAGGCATACGGCCTGGGTCTCATCCCTGACTACTGTCAGTGACCACTGTAGCATTTTGCTGTCTGTCTGTTGGGACACACCTGTGGGCCAGTTAAGGTTAGGTTTTGCACAGGTGGTGTCCACAGGTGAGGAGAAGGGTTCCCCATGGATTGGCTTGGTGGGCCCTGAGAGTATGGACAGAGGGAGTCCAATAGGTTCAGATTGGCGTAGAACGGGAGTCTGCCCCTGCAGTTGCGGGCCAGGTCCTTGTTCTATCGCCCCAAGCAGGGAAGACCATCACGGACGGTGGTGATTGGTCTACCCTGCGTGTTGGCTAGAAGGGGGTTGTGTTGGACTTGGCCCTTTTTGCAGGGTCATCCCTAAACTTTTTGCCTTCCTCCTGTATTTTTTCTGACCTGGTGTTGGCTGTTTTATGACTGGGCACCTTACCACTGCTGACCAGGGCTAAGGTGCATATGCTCTCCCTATGGTAAAATGTATTATGTGAGTTGACTCCCATGTTTGGCTTATTTGGTTTACTATCAGTCCCTAGTAGAGTGCACCAGGGGTGCCAAGAGCTTGTATATCCAAATGCTGCTAGTGGGCTTGCAGCACTGGTTGTGCCACCCACAGAAGCAGCATGGTAGAATGTATCTAAGGTCTGCCATTGCAGAACCTGCATGCAGTCTGGTACTGTCATGCTGACTGGGCAAGTGTCCCCACTTGCCCGTCCCTAAACCTTCCCTTACCTTCATATTAGTCACCCCTATGGTAGGCCCTAGGGCAGGGTGCATTGTAAGGATAAGGTAGGACATGCCCTGAGGTGTGTGGCATGTCCTGATAGTGAATTACAGCCATTTTCGTTTTTCACTATTGAAGGCTAGGCCAGAATGGGCTGCTAGATTATAACACTCTATAATCCTAGCAGGCTCAGGAAGCATGGTAGAAATTCGTGTTTAGTATGCCTGAACTCAGAATAATAAAATACATCTTTTAGTAAAGTTTATTTTAATATCCTGTGTTTGCAAATGCTACTTTTAGAAAGTTAGCATTTGCTTGCTTAACCATTTCAGTCCGCCTCTGGAGGGGAGGGCTATCTTCTTTGTGTGTAGCTTGAGTGACAGGGCTGGGAAGTTCCAGGAGACAGGCTGGGGCTGCCAGGTGGTGAATAGAAAGATTACACCAGGATGGGTGGGAGGAGTGCACCTTGACTCTGAATAGGACAGTTCTCTGCCTCCACAATGCTGGCTCCACCCCCTGGGGAGCGTCTGATGCCTCTGCCCTGCCTGCTGAAAGAAGAAGCCAGAGTCTCCACAACAAAGTGCTCCTCACTGAAAAGAACTGGACTGGGATTATGCAAAGGCCCCCCTGGCCAGTAAAGACAAAAGAAACTGAGTATAAATGTAGGAGCCCTGCTCCTAAGAAATCAGATCCTGATTGAACCACGAAGGAACTCTGCCTGACTAGAAGGACCTGGAAGAAGCTGAAGGAGGAGTAACTTTCCCTGACCTGGGGGATTGGCCTGCAGTTGGTGCCTTGCTGAGAAAGGAGAGGAAAAGACTGAAAGAGACTTTGCATTTTGTTTTTCAACTATCTCCAAGGGCTTGGAAGAAGAGCTTGCCCCCTGAACTGAGTCCCAGGACCATTGGACTCATCTGCCTTCAAAAACTGAGTTGCCTGGACAATTCTTGCTTGTTTCCCGCTGGATTTGGCCCCAGTACGCCTCATACTACATCCGCCGCGAAGCCGTGTCTTTGCCGCCCGGCACCGTGTGTCTACGCTGAACCAAAAGCGTTAGTACGCACCGTATCCTTCCCGGCTGCATTGCACCTAACCTTCCCCGCCGATTCGAGACGTACATCCCTGGCTGCCGAACCCTGTACGCCGGACTCAAGCTTCGCTGTCCCGCAGGTACGGTCCGTACGCTGCTAACGTACTGCCTGTGCCGTACTCAGAGCCGAGAAGCCGCAGTACGCTGATCATCCCCGTACGCTGTACGGCGCCGAGAAGTGTCGCCGCTGATCCGCACCGAAGGTACGGCCCGAACGCCGATGCCACGGACTCTGCAAGCTGATCCAGATCATCCGCCCGTACCCCTGAAGGTCCCGTACCAACGCCGCGTCCCGATGCCGCGACCGGACCAGACCGAGTACGCTGCCGAACTACGACCCGGACCCATCAACTTGTCCCGCACTGTCCGTAGCGGACCCCACGAACTAAAGGTACTTTGTTCAGTTCGCACCGCCGTGTGCATGTCCCGGACCCCGGAGTCCGCACCGATTGTTTGACTCGTACTTTCTTTGTTTTTAATGCGGATGAGTCGTACACCTAGGTACGAACCGTACAAAGCCTGAAAAGAAGCAGAATTGAGTAAAAGAAGCCTATTTTTGCATTTTAAGCCTTTTTGCAAGAACATTGAACTTTGAAGTAATACTGTGGTAATTTCTAAACGTTATTCTGGTCTTGTGCTAAGCCTTATATAAAGAGAACTATTTTTGATATAACCTTGACTGGTGTCCATTTGTGGTGTGTCATTGCATTACTGTATGTGTTCACAAATGCTAAATCTATAGCGCCCTGAGAATAGTCTTGACTGCTTGCGCCACACTACCTAAAGGGTGAGCAGGGGTTATTTGAAAGGGTGATCCCCTTATCCTGACTTAGAATTGAGAGTCCCTGCTTGTCACAAGTGCATACCTGTGCCAACTAGAGACCCCCATTTCTAACACTAGGTAAGATTATTTTATTTTTTATAAGAGTGGTGTGGAGCAGAGTGTGTAAAAGTGGTTGTGGTGCATGTATAAGTTACATTGATTGTTTTTTCCTGGATCTTCTAACCTTTTGAAGCAAAATACGACTATTGGGTATGGCTGGTCTGAAAACTGTCCAAATTATTGTCTTTTGTTTATATACTTAATTGAGCACAGTGACTAGAGAATTAGTCCTGACGAATGCCCCGAACATTTAGTTGTCATCTAGGGCAGAAACATGTTGACCTAACAGGGTAGACATCCATAACCCTGTCTGACGTTGCTATTTTTAATCTATCCAGTAGGAAGTGGAAATTAAAGTTTAGTTATTTCTACTGGGATAGTTTTAAATTCACACATGATTTTTCTTTAATTTTGCACTCTGCCCCGCACCGCTACCCCATGAGTTTAATACAATGACGTGCTTCTTTTGAGAACACTCCTGCTCCTTCCCTGAGGGAAAGTTGTAGCCCACACTGGGTACCTTTCGGACACATTGTGTTGGATGAAGCACTAAATTAAAACTACAATTAAAAACGTGCGGAAGCAACAGAACCAACAGCACCACGATTTTATCACAATCCAACCATATTACATCGCAAGCTCGGTCTCAGGGCACGTAAACTGTCCCATCCCAATTTGAGGCAAGTGTCGAGCCAATAGCGACTCTGAGTAAATATACAGCATCGGCCTCGGATGCCAAGTGGAAAAGAGACACCACAGGTTCTTGTACGACCCAAATAAGGCCCCACTCAGGCCAAAACAGCAGCAAACAGGCCTTGATTACTGACTTTTTAAAAATCGCAATCAAAACTACCTTGGAAAATCAACACCACAATGACCATAAGACTCCGAATAGAAATAAATCAACTCAATCTACGACAGCCTCCACAAGTGAGGCCCCCACGGGTCCCTAATGGGACGGAACAACTATAAGAAGTGAGGACGACAGGAGCGGCTGTGTTGCCACATCTAAAACTTCCAAAACAACCACCGTAGTCCCAAGCCTTCAAACCCTATCTTCTAATGCACTGTACTCCCCAGATCTGCACCTAAGGCCAACACCTGTTGTAATTGAGGCACAAATTCATCATCACTTCCAGTCTTTTAAGTCTCTCTCAGCACCCCCCTGCTTGCAGTCACCACTCTCACCCTTATTCTCATTAGGCTCCCAAGACCCCAAAAGCCTCAATGACGGTGTCACCAATCTTCAATTGATCTCAAATACCATGAGTCCACTCGGCAACCTGATCACGCTATCATGCGGCTGCCACCTCGAGGCGGAAGAGCCTACCAATCTTAATACAAACAGCAAAAATAGTCCCGTACATTCTTCGCACCAGCTGGAAGCTACACAACATAAAAACCAATACCCCAGCAAATTTGAACCACTGGAGGAGTCGTTCTTTCAGTTTGACACATATTGATCCACCCCTGCTCTGCCACTCTTCCAAACCAAGGGCACAAGAATAAGGGGCTTATCTTGCACGCAACCTAGAAGCCAGAGTCAGAGTGATCGGCTCCTAGCCCCCACCAGTAATGTGGAACGGCAGGCTCAGGCTCCCATTGAAGAATCCAGCAGTTCCCCAACATCTTTTGTCTGGCCACTCCTGCTCAACACCTTAGACACAATCAGTAACGCTATGACCCTCCATGCTAACAAGCTCGACACTCAAGTAGATCTTTTAAATATTCTAGCTATTCACGTCCAGGGTATCGAACAAAAAATACATAGCTTCAACGAGATGATCATGAAGGTACAGCGAGACCAAGAGACTACTTACCAATCGTACCACTGCCATTGCACTCAAATCATTGATAAACTTGCTGCGCTTCCAATCTTACTGACAGACCTCCTGGGCACCACCAAGGAAGCCCTTTCAAACAATTCTCCGAAGGCAGGGAAAGCTCACGAGAACCTACGGGAAAAGGATATGGCACGCCCCAGGCCCACGGAAGGACAACTAATCGGCAGCATGGGCCCAGCTTCAACGTCAATCTTAGGAAATACATCTGCACCCTTGGCCGCAAATGCCCATGATAATTCCAATACTTCGGCCTCCCCATTTCTCGATACTTATGACCAGTCTCCTGGAAGGTCTACTAAAGTAACTAAGCCATTAACTAAGCGGGATCAAAAACACCTTAGAAAAGCGAGAAAAAGCAAACAATCAATTCAGTCAATTAACGCAATTACTGTCCAATCGGAAGAGGGAAGGAAACAAAGCATCAAAGATGAGGTCTCAAATACTTTGGAAGCAATAAGCAACAAGGAACCCCTAACTGCCCCACTTGACTACCTCGCTACACTTAGCAGTCCAAATCATACCAAAACTAAACAAATGTTGCCAGACAATCTGTACAGTTTATTTAAACCACCAACCAGGAAAGAGAAGCTACACCTTACCACCTTGTTTAAACAAACAGCAAATTCTGTATCCCGGTCCAGGATTGAACCGAAAGATCCAACCACAATGTGCCCCAGAGAGGACAAAATGCTAACGGACAATGCCCGGAAAGACTGCAGCAATCTTGACAATATTGACAAGCCAAGTCCGGGATGCAACGTCACCACTAACATAAAGGTTAATAATACTCCAACACCAAACAATACTAACGTCTCTCCGCACTTGCCTTTGACTCTCCCAGGGCCCATAGAGGGAGCAACCAAAATGAAACATGGCTCTGATTACGCGCCGCAGTTTGAGATCTTCCCAAATAATAACAAATTGGACTTTATCCCCCACTATGTCTCAAGGGGCAACCACGACTTCCTTAACAGAAGTGTTCTGTTAAAGCTATTCAAGGCACTCCCTTCTTTGAGCCACATTAACTCCAGGGACATTAAAAGCATAGGGTTCTACCAGAATCAGCATTCCGTGGAATTCCAAGAATCAACCACTGCCACGTTCACCGACTCCCTCCTCACTGAGCAAATTTGGCAGCAGAGGGTCTCCTTTGAAAAATGGGGCATTGAGCTAAAAAATATTGACCCCTCATGTTATCCCAGCCCATTACACATGCCTAAACATCCAGCAGGTCTGTTAAAAGGCGCCAATGGCCCGGATAACTGAAGTCCTCTCCCAGGCATAGACTCCAAGGCCAGGACGATCACAATCACCTTTGCTCACCCTGAAGCCTGTCAGCCAACCGAACCCCGGTATTTTATCAAGCCTGGAATCTTCCAAGACGGGGCATGAAAAAATTCACAAGTTGCCATAAACTCACTCAAAGGCCACAAAATCTGCTCCTGGAACGTGTTTGGTCTCGGGATGAAATTAGAAGACCCGGAATTCATGGAGTTTATTACACAGTACCAAATACTCCTTTTCCAGGAAACCTGGCTTACAAAATCAACTCCCCTAGTAGGTTACAAGGAATTCCAGAATCTGGCCACAAAGGGGACTAACCAAGGGAGAGCAAAAGGGGGCCTCTCCACCTTTATTTAAACTGATACTTCGGGACTCGCCGTTGCCATAGACCTTGATTTCCCCTTGGCTGTTATTCGTCAAACTTGACACTCCGCCTTCCACCAGCCTACTGATCATAAACATTTACATTCACCCCGTGCCCAAACAAAAACGGGCAAGAATTGACGATTTACTAGCTTCACTTGCCACTTCAAAACTTGCCTACCCCGATGCCAATATGATTCTGTCAGGGGACTTCTCGATAACTAATGGCACCAGGTGGCACACTCAGGCCAAAACTCGACGCAACACTCTCAGCAAACAATGCGCAGTTCACCTGTACGGCCTTTCAATGCGAATGCTTAATGGTCATAGCCCAACAGACACCCCAGCGGAATACACAAGGGTTACTCAAAAGTCAGCCTCAATCATTGACTATTCCTTCACGGACCAGAACCTCGTTCCCCAGATCACAAACTTCCAAATCCTGGACAGAGCAGAGAGCGACCATCAACCGCAGTCCTTCATACTCTTAAGAAACAACACAAATTCAATCCTCACTAACGCAATGTCGCAACAACTTCATTGCCATAACCTCAAACGCCTCATTTGGAAAAAGGATAATATAAGTGAGTTTATGGAAACATGTACCAGCATCTTGGAGAAATCCAAATCCGAACCATCTAGCATCCGGGCCTGGGAGTCATTCACCTTTGAACTAATTCAAAAATGGTCTAAACCAGCTATTGGCAAAAAAGCACGAAAACCGTTGGAGACAGCATGGTTCACCAAAAGCCTTAGAATTAAAAAACAACAACTGAACAAATACTTACGAAAACTAAGAACACAGGGCTCATCTTCCACCAAAGACCAATTGCTTCTAATTTCTAAAGCCAGAAAAGACCTTAAAAGAGACATCAAGGTGGCCAAGAAAGTATTCCAGGAACACCTCTGGGTGAAACTTCATTACTTTTGCAAACAAAGAGACTCCAAGCATTTCTGGAAAATCATCAACCAGTTAACAAATGGCAGGAACCGACACCATAACTCGGACATTATGGAGGAAACCTGGAGAGCCCACTTTGAATTACTATATAACGAAATCTTCCCCCCAGGCATCGCGGATCGCGGCTTCCAACTAAGTAATGGAGCTACTACTAGAGACTCAGTGAAAAACGACTCCGCCTCCGATTCAGACTTTCCACCGCAGATCCTTAAAGAACAAGTCCTAAAAACAATTAAAAAAACTAAGATCTGAAGGTGCCCCTGGACCTAATGGCCTCCCAAATGCCTTGTTTCGGCACAACCCACCATTCTGGGCAGATCACTTGTCTCCTCTTTTTTCAGATATTCTAACTTCCAACACTATCCCTGACTCTTGGAGGGGAAGCATTTTAAGCCCAATACACAAATCGGGTTCTCGTTCCGATCCTTCAAATTACAGATTGATTGCGTTAATTGATGTGGAGGCTAAAATCTACGCATCAAATTTGCTGTTAGATTTAGAGGACTGGGCTCCGCGAACAAACCTTATTCCTCCAATGCAAACCGGATTTAGGGCCGGGATGGGAGCCCTGACAAACATTTCCACAGTAACCCTCTTGGCCAATCAAGCCCTTAGAAAATCAAGGTCACTCTACGCATGTTTCATCGACCTTAAAGAGGCCTTTGACAAGGTTTCAAGAGCTAAGCTATGGGCAAAAATGTACAACTGGGGGGTCCCAGCTAAGTTGCTGGAGGCCATTATCAATCTGTACTCCCAGACTTGGGTCCAGATTAGGAAAGGAGATGGGCTTAGCATTACTAAGAAGATCCACACACTCAACGGGCTAAAACAAGGGTGTATGTTGGCACCGTGCCTCTTCAACATTTACAGCGCTGACCTGGATGAGCACCTTCGGTCAATCCAATGTGACCCTCCGAAACTTGCCACAACACCCACACCCAGCCTTTAAGACGCGGATGACATCGTCTTACCGGCGCAAACGCCAATTTGTTTACAACAAATAATCATTGAACTCGGAGCCTATACCACCTCGGTCAAATTGACCATCAACCACCAAAAAATGAAGGTGATGTGCTTTAACAAACATCATAAAGCCGATCGGAAATTCACTTGGACTCTGGACAAGCGACCTTTGACCGAGGTGGATATATACAAATACCTAGGCTTCCAAATTGATCGCAAACTCACCTTCAAGATTCATCTGTCCCAAGGTCATACGAAATCCAAACAGCTGCAGTTTGCCTTCAACATTTTAAAAAACAAGCTTTCAGGTGGCTCCACTGGCCACCTACTAAAGGTTGTAGCAGCAACATTCTGGCCCTCTATCTTATATGGCACAGAAATCTTGAATGGAAAGGATGCTACAGGCTTGAACCTGGAACAATCAATTGTTTTTAAGAAACTGTTTGCAATCCCCTGCCACATTTCGCAAGCTCAAATCTGACTTGAGTATGGTATAAGAAACCAGATCCCCGACAAACAAGGCACACTAGTCAAGTACTACTGGAGGATGGAGGACGCAGAGGAAAACACACTCGCACACTATTGTTGGGCAGAAATTGAAAAGCAAGCCAGCCTCAAAAATTCAATCTTTGAAGCTCTGAAGGCCTCGCTCTCAGCACTGAAGTTAGAGGAGGCATGGCTTACAGCTCCTACCTACTCCGGCTTTAAATCAATGGTCAACAACGGCATTCTTTATTATTAGACAAAACTGTCCTAGCAAAAAACAAACATGTCTGGACCGTGATACAGTCATGCCAGAGGTTGCAACCCAATCCTACCTGCTAGATCACTTTCCACATCAGAAAAAACACTTTTTCACTTTATTAAGGCTTGGGTCATACCCATCAAAGGACCTGACCCCAAAATGGAAATACGTATGCCAATCAAAGGAATGTCACCTGTGTGGAGCTTGGGATGAGTCCTTACTGCACCTACTATACAACTGCCCTGCTTTGATAGAAATGCGCAAAATGGGCCTTCTGGAGCTCTTCAGGAAGGAACAAATAAGGACTTGTCGTGCATCAGTGATTCACTGTCTCGCAGGCTCATCTATCGCACTGTCCTGCAGAGCCATTAACTTCCTACAAAACACAGCAAGAGAACTGGCCAGTGCAGAACCTGTTAACCAACTCATGCAGCGTTAGAACGTCTGGCTCCGAAATCACTGATAACTCTGCTTAAATGTAACTAAAAAAAAGAAATGTATATATACTTCGCCTTTTTATATCTTTTCCAAAAACAATTACAATGTTTATCCTCATAAGTTTTATTCATGCTGGTTTTTCCACCCTTTTATGTTTTTTTATGAAATCAAATAAAAATATATTTGACTACCACCCTCGGGTGAGTGAGGGTTCACATCCATATAATGAATATGCCCATGCATATACTTTCTTTTTCTTTCTCTTTTCTCCACATTTAGCTACGCTGTCCTACACATAGTGTGAGTTGTATGAAAACAATACAGTCATGACAGTTAAAGTATCACACAAGCACACATGGTGCCCTTTATGGTCATTGACTCAGGTGATGAGTTCCTAGATACATAAGATGCTCCTTCTAAATTTGGAATTTGGTTTGTTTTGTTTCATATCTACAGCCCAAATGAAGTTTGCTGTGACTGTAAAAGCAAGAGAAGAAACACATGTTGGGCAAGGGCTAATGATGAACGAATGTCGCAATAAAGAAGTTATGAAACCACAACCTAATCTTTGGATTTCTGTGTGCCCGGAGAATCTCTTCTTTGGCTTTTGGATCTTTCCAGTTGAGGAAGAATACGTGGCTCTTCCTTCTTTGGAGCACCCGTTGACTTTGGACACTAATTCAAATCATATTGAGATTTGTAAATAGACCTGTGATTTATATTGGTAGTGTGCACCCATTCCCCCAGCCACACTAGGCATTGCTTTCTATTACTGAAGGAAACACTGTCAGCTACTTCTCTTTTTAATTCTTATTTTCAATGCTTTTTGATTTCAACAATTGTTAGGTTTTTTGTTCTGGGTGGGGGACCAATAGTGCGCTAGACAAATTAGTTACTGCTTCCAAATGGTGTCTATGTTTTTGGGATTCGCCCATGAGTTTCATACTTGTTTTTACCACAAACTACAAGTAGGTTGAAACCAAAAAAGAAAAACATCAACTACCACAAAGCATACAGAAAGGTAAAACCACATATTAGACTTGCAAAATATTAGTAAAAAATTTTGTTGTTAAAAATAATGTAAATCAAATGTATATATTTATTTTTAATGTAGAACAAGAGAAGAAAACTGCTACATCTTAATGCATTAATTTTGACTTAAACATCCAATTAATATAAACATCTTTAAATATAATAAATTAAACTAAAATTATTTTTCTCACATTTATTTTAAAAACTCTGAAGTTAGATTTCTTTTTTACTATGCATCAATAATTATTAAAAGTGATGTATAGAATGAATTTAAACTAATTTAAATATACATTAATACAATTTAATCTAACATTTTTAAAGCAAAAAAGAATGTTATAATATTTTATTATAACATAATTACTATGTATTATTGATATACATTTTTTAACATAAAGCTATATTTACATATTTAACTATTTTAAATAATTTTAATTAATTTAACATTATTTTCTACAGGGATTTATTTTAAGTTTCTGCCTCATTCATTTCTGTGGGAGTATATTAAGAGGGTATTACAATGCCAGTGGGTGTTTCTGTGCAGTGCTGTGGTTATGGTGTAATTTACTATTGTTTTGGGTTTCTTTCTGGCTGTTGTAACTTTAGAAGGGCAGTTTGTGAATTGCAAGGGGATTACTCTTTTTTTGGGTTGGTACATGACCCTCCATAAACCCCACCCTAACTCTCTCATATCTCCTCCTTACTTCTCACTAAACATCTCCCTTTCATTGTACCCATTTCCCATTTTCAGCCAGGCCCTCACCCATCCTACATTTACTACTGAAACATATACATAAGTGTGAGGAGATACCACAGTCATGGTATAGATCTCCACTCAGAAACAATACGACAGCTGAAAGCAGATAGTCACAAGTATGTATGCGAATAGCATTTTGTAATATTTTTGAAGTGTCACAAATGTACTATAAAATAAGGTTTGTGAATAGATCCCTCTATTCAAAGTTTACTTTGATAAACATGGTCCAAGGGCCAGAGTTGCTACCCTCTACATATTTTTCTGGACATAGAATTCACATATATTATTGGATTTACCCTCTATGAATTCTGTATTATATTTACATTTCTCTGAGACACGAATAATGAGGTTCATCGTTTGAGCTGCTTTTCCGAGTTAATTCATCTGCCTATCATCTGGCTTCACAAGGCTCCATTGACCAATGGACATATTTCAGGGATATTAGGTGGTTACTGCTGGAGGATCAAACCACGATTAGGCTTACCAGAGCCCTTGCCACCATCTTTCAATTCAATGAGTTAAGGGAAGCTCCCACACATTGCAATGGAGAGAGGGCAGGCTTCTGAGTCTGGTGCCCTGCAGTAGGCTTCTGTGCAGTTGTAGAGGGAAGAGACCTCATTCCAGAGGCTGAGACAATCCAGAGAGGTAGATGACCTGTTGGGTGCTGCTGAGCGGCTGAAGAGTTTTAGGTCAGAAGATTATAAGAGCAGGGTTAAAGAACAGGTCTTGGGCCTTTACCATGAAACTTGTAACTTAAGGAGGAGAAAGCAATGGTGCCAGAACCTGTATGAGGTGGAAGAAATTCTGGGCCAGATGTACGACCATTGGATGTATGGCACAGAACAGAAAGGCTTAACTTAGGAGAACTGTGTAAAACATTGATCTGTACCAAAATAGTTTAAAAGTAAGCAACACAACTCAATACCAATCTGACTTAAATTTAAAACAAGGAAGTAGAATTTTATGGGCAGATAGACATCAAAACAACCAAAAACAGAATAAGGGATTGAGAGACATGATTTTTCAAATTTAGATGTTTCTAGCCCCAGAAAGCAAAACACAACAACAGGGGGCATCCAGTTGTGCTAGATTGTGTCTAAAACAAAAGTTACGGTGAACCATGTTAGAACATGGGTTGGATAAAAGGACCACGTTCCACCTGGTGGAAATGTTTTACTTCTAAATTAGAAACTGTTTTGGAAGTGAAAAATACTCAATTTGGATAGTCATTGGAAGAAGTACTGGTGAAGCTGTTGACTTTTTGCGGGAAAACTCAGAGCAAAGCAAATTTGAAATTCACTCCCAAGGACCTGACCGGATACTTGCAGCATCTCACTCCCCTTAAATTTAGAAATGCTTTTGGTAGTCAAACTTCTTTTAGCAGGGCTAACCGGCAAGATGAATCTGACCAACAATATGATGTGGGTAGCTGCTGCTCATCGGCATTCCAGTGGTAGCTTAAGTTTTAAGTGTCCAGTTTTGCAGTTCTTTTAGGGGAGAGAGTCCATTCTTCACAAGCTAATGGTCCAAGACCTTTTGGCACCACTTAGGGCTAGGACTCAGTCTCCTGGAAGCCACCAACAGGGTCCATGGCAAAATCATTTGAAACTGGTTAGCTGGGCTCAGCAAAGTCTTGGGCACCTTGCAACTTTTGGATTCCTGCAGCTTAAGAGGAGGCTAACCAATGAGCTCTTTGAGACAACTCCTCAGTTATGGGCACAGGTGGGAGCAGATCCAGCCCATGGAGTCTCTCTCCACAGGTTACAATAGGTGCAGTTGCTGCAGATCGGTGCATGTAAAATCTCCCTACTTCCACGGACAGAGTAAATCCACAGTCACACGCACATACACTCATCATACGCTAGGGCCCATCACACTAATATTCACACTATTAATCTATCCACACTGAATATAGGAGAGAAAACCTAAACCAATCTGCATCTACAATGAGGTCAATGCGACCAAAAAGACATTGTCCTGAGTCATGATTTTAAACATAGGAAATACATTTGGAAACTCAATAAATGACAAAGAAATAACCACCCTACACTGGAATTCAAACAAATGCTTATTTATCTAAATTAGTTCAAATGAAAGTCAATCAATAGCAAAATCATTATTCTCATAGTTACCTATTCTAGCTAAATGGGTCAGGACAGGTCTCTCAGTAAAGTCTCTCGAGCTTCCGTCCTCAGCATAGGTTCAGGAAGATGCGGCCTCAAAATCCCGAATGCAAAAAACTACAGCCCTCCCTAGTCTAGTAATATTTATACTGAAAATTTACATACTAAAGTTACAAACAATCTTTAAAACGTCCGTTGTCCGTTGAGCAGAGCGAGCAGGAAAGGATGTCACTTGGTTACATTTAGAAAACCTCCGCTCAGGAAAAATCACAAAAATAAAAACACGGAAGAAGGAAACTCGAGTTTGCAAGTGTTACTTTCATGAATGCTCTTCCTTGGTACCATAGCAGAGCCACCGCAAGTTATCTCAGTTCATTGTGGCTTCATTCTTCTCCAAGGACAATTGGAATCATGCCCAGAGCTGCTGTCCTCACGGAAACTTTTAATTCAGGCAGAGACTGTGGTCAGGTGACTTTCAACCATGTTCAGCAAGGCCTCTCGTCAAAATTCAATCACTCGAGCGCAGGCTGTAAATAGCAGCCATCTTTGTTTAGGCCAAACGGACCATCTTAATTAAAAGAAACACAAAACAACGTTACCACATCATAATGATTAAACAGTGTTAATTCCCACTAATACCCTTATGTGTATGTAATTATCTAGCCGTCTGCAACACAAAGAAGCATTAGTACACGTTATTTTAAAAGCGTAAACTCGAAACAAATAGCACTTTACAACACTTATTTAATAAAATTGCACATTATTATTAAGCAACATATATGCATCCCACGTGTAGTTTTTCTCATTAGTAATGTTGATTAATTTAGACCTTTAACAAAACAAATAATTAGTAATTATAAATCAGTAATTTTAATCATAACATATAAAGAAAACCGGAGCTTAAAACTCGATAAATTTTCAATAGAAAACTCTGCTCCAGCACAGTCTCCCTTATGAAGCCCAGGGTTCAGTAAATGCAGTCCTTCTTCTGTCATCAAGGAGCCCAGAGGTGTTCTGCAGAAAGTATTTGGGAGGTGTTACTTTTATGTCTGGAACAAGTTTATGGGTGGGTGTGGCTACCTAACCATTAGGGAAAAAGCTACCAGTGGAGACCCTACCCACTTTGATATAATTTCCTGGGGCGTTTGATCCTAAACATTTCCACAGTGCCCTTCTCTAACAAAATCCAACTTGGCAAAATCAGAGCTCTAGGGCTAGAGGTGGGTCTAGGGAAATGAGGAGCTCCCCCTGCAAAACCAGTTCTGGTGCAGGATCTCCCCCCACAGGGATTGGTGCCAAACTAGCTACTTGGACAATGGCAGTGGAAGGCATAGGTGTGAGTTACATCTTCCTCTGACAGAGCCTACCACTTTAACGTTTGTACACTTGGTGGCTGCATCCCACAGATCTTCCTTACAAGAAATGGTCACACCTCCTCCCAGGTGACAGCTGTGGATTATCTCTGAACTGTGTACTAAAAAATTTCAGACTGGGCCATGATAGTTTTCTAAAAGTGGTATTTCCAAAATAGTCATTTAAAATACAACTTTACCACCAGATTGAATGAAACAAATTCCAATTAATTTGAGTCCTTGAATCATGGTTCTAACAATCCACAACTAACGCTATGCATTATAAAGTGTTATAAAATTGCCCAGCGCTTGTCTATGGGAGGGCCAATCTTCCTACATGGAAAAATAACTTTGCAGGCTTTCTCTGCCAGAACATGTAAAAGGTAAGTACAAATGCCCTACTATTTCCACCCTGCCTTATTGGCATTTCGGGCCTACCTTAGGGTTGCCTTATAAGTATTAAAAAAGAAGTTGTAGGCATGGCAAAGGGTTTATTTTCGCAGGTTAACTTAGCAGCTTCAAAACTGTGCAGGTGAAAATTAAAGAGAGGTATATGATGGGGTTTAATAGAATACAATCACAATGAGACAATTATTTATCATTGGGAACCAGATACAATCAATAAAATGTTCCAATAAATGAAAAATATTAATCATGTCAACCAATAATTATATCTAGAGTATCCCACAGTCCCAAAATACACATACATGTATAATTGACATAAATAAATAACACAAAATACAACACAGGCAAATATATGTAAACCTTGTGCAACATTAAAATTTGCTCTCAGAAACAATTGACAATTAGGGCCTGATTACGAGTTTGGCGGTCCAGCACCGTGCCCGTCTACTCCACACTGCTACTGTGCCGGCAGATAACGCTCATCTTTTTACGAGTTGAGCAGTCCAAAACACACACAGCCGCCCTGGAGAGCCTGTCAGCAGTTCTGAGGAGTACTGGCGGCAGGCTGATTTGTTGGCAGTGAGACGGTGGAAACCGCCAGGGTAACATTTCCACCGTTGAGGGTATTACGAGCACAAAGTGACATTGTTGGTCTCACAGCAGTGGTCAGCCAGCGGCCATTACTCAAAGGCGATCTATAGGCGATGTGTAAGGAACCAAAAATTAAAACAAATATTCGCAAACAATACTATTGGTTAGACCCAGATATCACACAATGGAAATCTCGGCACAAGTGGCCACATCTGCAAACCGCTCTATGAAACACACCCCTATTGTGACCTAAAACCTTTGCCATTCTAAACAGAGCAACCACCTTTATCACAACTATAAATAATATTTCATCTATTATTTCTAAAGTTTCACTCAACCACCACCCCCACCCTGTTACTCCCTTTGCACAACCTAAGCCATTATTCCCGTCCTAAATATTTGTTTGAACTCACTACCCAACCTTTTATTTCTCTCCTCACTATGCCCCCCAAAAAACAGCCTTCAGTGAAATGGAATTAACAACCATGGTGGATGAATTCATTAAAGTAGAGCCCCATATTTTTGGTACATAAGTCCAGCATACTACTAACAGCACAATATCTAAAATGAGGGAGAGGATAGTCAACAGTGTGAATACTGTTGGAAACACCCCGCACCCACAGCTGGACATTAGGACAAGGTGGAATGACCTCCGGAACAAGGTTTGTAAGAAGAACAGCGACTACCTCGAGGAGGCACGGAGAACTGCCAGTGCTCCTCCCAGCGTGTCAGTCCAACTCATGCCATGGGAAGGAGACGGTCTTGGCCATCCAAGACCCTGAGGGCTGAAGGAATACAGGGAAGAATGGACTCTGGTAAGCCATACTATACGATTAGACAAAATATCACAATGTCCTGTCTGCATTTAAATAAGCCTTTTCTGTCCTCATTTACATCTACTCCGTTGACAGGAATCTATCACTAAAGTGGATTTGTATTTGGCAAAACATAATGTTGCTAACTACACTACAGATATTCATTGCAAAAATGGCATCATATTCCAAGTGCTGCAACAAATGCTACAATAATGGAAGCATGTAATGTATGAGCATGTAAATGTGTGTCAAATAAATAAAGCTATGGTACAATACTCATCAGTAAAGTTACAAATAACTACATCTACCATGAGGCTTTGTCTCCTCAAAACTACCCAGCATGCTACACTCTTCACCCCCTCCTCACTTGGCAGCCATCTTGCTACTGAACTAACTTTGTTCAAGGAGTACAACTCTTATCATCCTTTGCTAAAGGTATAGCCCCTTCAACACATTGACCATGAGACCTTGTCTCTTCACCACCACAAAGCATGCCACACTCGTCACTCCCATAGTCACCTGGCAGCCAAATTGCTACTGAAATAACTCCACTTAAGCAGCATAACACTTCTCATCCATTGCCAAAGTCACAATCAAGTGACTACATCTACCATGAGGCCATGTCCCTTCACAACCACCCAGCATGCCACACTCCACACCCCCTTCTCACCTAGCAGTCATCTTGCTACTGAACTAACTCCACTCAAGGAGCACACATCTTCTCAGCCTCTGCTAAAGGAACATCCCCTTCAACGCATCTTCCATGAGGCCTTGTCTCTTCACTACCACACAGCATGCAACACTCCTCACCCCCATTGTCACCTGGCGGCCATATTGCTACTGAACTAACTCCACTCAAGCAGCACAACTCTTGTCCTCCTCTGCTAAAGGTACATCCACTTCAACAGATCTACCATGAGACCTTGTTTCTTCACCACCACACCACATGCCAAATTCCTCACCCCCTTCTCACCTGGCAGCACTCTTGCTATTGAACTAATGCCACTCAAGGGGCACAGCTCTTCTCAGCCTCTGCTGAAGGTACATCGCCTTCAACACATCTACCATGAGGCCTTGTCACTGCGCTACTACACACCATGCCACACTCACCTCCTTCTCACCTGGCAGCTATTGTTCTACTGAATTAACTCCACTCAAGGAGTACAACTTTTCTCAGCCTCTGCAAAAGGTACAATCCCTTCAACACATCTACCATGAGGCCTTGTTTCTTCTCCACTACACAGCATGCTACATTCCTCACCAGCCATGTCACCTGGCAGCCATCTTGCTATTGGACTAACTCAACTTAAGCAGCACAACTCTTCCTATATGTTGGCAAAGTATCATCCAAGTGACTACATCTACCATGAGGCCATGTCTCTTCCCACCATCCAGCATACCACAATGCACACCCCCTTCTTACCTGGCAACCATCTTGCTAATGATCTAACTCCATTCAAGGAGAACAACTATTTGGAGCATATGCTGAAAGTACATTTTCTACAACAGATCTACCATGACCTTGTTTCGTCACGACCATACAACATGCTACATTCCTCACCCCACTTCTCACATGGCAGCCCTCTTGCTATTGAGCTAATGCCACTCAAGGAACACTACTCTTCTCAGACTCCGCTAAAGGTACACCCCCTTCAACACATCTACCATGAGGCCTTATCTCTTCAACACTACCCAGCATGCCACACTCCTGATCCCCTTGTCACCTGGCAGCCATCTTGCTAATGAACTAACTCCACTCAAGCAACACAACTCTTCTTATCTATTGACAAAGTAACAACCAAGTGACAAGATCTACCATGAGGCCTTCACAACCAACCAGCATGCCACACTACACATCACCATTCACAACTAGCAGCCATCCTGCTACTGAACTAACTCCACTCAAGGAGTACAACTCTTCTCAGCCTCTGCTATAGGTGCATCACCTTCAGCACATCTACCATGATGCCTTGTCTCTTCACCACAACACAGCATGCTACATTCCTCACCACCCTTCTCACCTGGCAGCCCTCGAGCTATTGAACTAACTCCACTCAAGGAGCACAACTCTTCTCAGGCTATGCTAAAGGTACATCTACATTAACAGATCTACCATGAGATCTTGTTTCTTCATCACCACACAACATGTTACATTCTTCGCCCCCTTCTCACCTGGCAACCCTCTTGCCATTCAACTAATGTCACTCATGGAGAACTACACTTCTCAGCATCTGCTAAAGGTCCATCACCTTCAACACATCTACCATGAGGCCTATTCTCTTAACCACCACCCAGCATGCTGCACTCCTCTCCCCCTTCTCACCTGGCAGCCATCTTGCTACTGAACAAACTTCACTCAATGAGCACAGCTCTTCTCAGCCTCTGCTAAATGTACATTCCCTTCAACACATCTACCATGAGTCCCTTTTCTCTTCACCATCACCCAGCATGCTACACTCCTAACCCCCTTCTCACATGGTAGCAACCTTGCTACTGAACTGACTCCACTCAAGGAGCACAACTCTTCTCAGCCTCTGCTAATGGTACATCACTTTCAATACATCAACCATGAGGACTTGTCTCTTAACCAACACCCAGCATGCCACACTCCTAACCCCCCTTCTCATATGGCAGCCATCTTGATACTAAACTAACTCCATTCAAGGAGCACAACTCTCCTCATCTGTTGACAAAGTCACATCAAAATGACTACATCCACCATTAGGCCTTGCCTCTCCACAACCACCGAGCAAACCACACTCCGCAACCCCTTTCTAACCTGGCAGCCATCTTGCTACTAAACTAACTACACTCAAAGAGTACAACTCATCTCGGCCACTCTCAATGGAAGCAACCCACATGCTCGCAAGTTAGAAGGCCTCCAGTTATCTAACCTATTTTATGTGGATGACTTGGTGCTTATTAGCCGGACTCCAGTAGGTTTACAGCACCTGCTCAATATTACATCTCGGTACTCGGAGGAGAACAAACTCAGCATCAACCGAGAAAAAACTAAAATCATGAGCGTAAACATCCGCAAAAAAAAATCAAAACACCACTGGCATCTGGCATCTAGTAGCTGGAAGCAGTACAAAACTACAAGTATTTGGGAGTTATCATCGATAACAAAGGGAACTATATATCACAACGTGAGGCCATAAAAAAAAGGGGAATAATGACTTAGTTGGCATTAAGAAACCTAAAAAACAACATCTCTGGCCCAAACCTCCTCCACTCAACCAGAGTGATCCAGGCAAAACGTATACCATCTATCACTTACGGAAGCAACGCAAAGAGAGGGAGGGACGCCAAAAATCTGGATCGCACAAGAGCAATTCAAATGATTTATGGGCTACCAGGATCTACATCCCCCGCACAAATGAGGCTGGAGTTCGGGATACAAAAACAAGGGCTCGCCCGTAAAGGAGCATTCATTAAAAGGTGGTACAAAATCAAGAGGGGGCTGCCTGATTTGCTTAATACCTATTTGTGGAAAGAACTGCAAACCAAGGAGCCATGCGCAGCCAGATGCTACTTGGACAGCTCACTCAACAAGCTGGGGCTGCAGAATTTTAAGGAGCTATCAGGGACCTTTGCAAGCTTAAAAAAAATAGTAAATAATATTGTTAAAAAAGAATCACTCTTACAGGACAAAGCTGCACTGACAGAGTGCGCTCACTGCTGGTTCACTATACAGTATTACAGCAAGGTGTCACCCAAAGCTTATCTCCACACTAACTTCTCTAGAAGCATCAAAGAGAAGTTCTTGAAATTCCGCCTAGGCATACTACCATCTGCATATCATATGCCACCATGGCTACGCCCTCCCAAGCCAGCAATTTGTCGACTATAATGGGAAGGAGAGGAGGACAAAGTGCACCTACTAACTGTATGCAGGATTCTAACACAGAGCGTCAGACGCTCCTCAGACCACTTTTTAATAAGAAACACATTCAGACCTGCAGACAAGTGGTGTTAGCAAGCTTTTCTGGCGATGATGTCCAATTAAGCTGCCGCTTGGTAAAATTCCTATCCGCCGCTGAACTGAATATTAAAAGACAAGCCAACCAGCCAGTCGACAGTAGCAGCCGAGTGGAACATGGGAACCTGACCCAACCTTCATAAGACGCTGACCATACTGCCGCCCAAATGAGAACTCCAGCACAGTTAAATACCGGTTCATCATTACTAGCGGCTGAGGGGGCGGCCGACTTAGGCTCTAATGGCCATCCAAACCAGGATCGGAGCTACATGTTCTGTATTCAGAAAAAGCACCCGCTCTGAACGGATCGCTCCATAGAAACAATTTTTTATCTTGATCAGTCAGTCTCCTATAAGTAGCTAACGATTTTAAATGAGTGCATTGTTTTGCTCTATTTCAAGATTCTATGCAATTGCCGCTTTGCACTTAGCACTTTTCTCTGCTGTGAGTGAGGCGGAACACTTAGGACATCCACCAAGAATCTGGCAGAGGTTAACATTGCTGCTCTTGCATTTTGCACATTCAGGCACTTTGCTACCTGCTATTTCGTTTACTCTGCTGCTAACGACTAGACTCACGAGGTCAGCGTCTTTAGCTCTGCTGCTAAGTTTATGCCCGTCATGAAAGGGTGTCTGACTTGGGACCGGATTGTTAACTACTTATAAAGGCAACTAGAACTGTGAGACGAACGTTTTTAACTGCACTGAAATTCCGTTCGTAATCGCATAAACTGGTCATTGCTTTTATAACAGCAGTTGATATTCTTGGTTAATTGAATACAACTAAAAAACAAACCTCTAAACAACGTGGGTAGGAGGCCACAGACCCGAATAGCGGCAAAACGATAATGTCGATTTTTCAACTTCTGATAAAAATTACATTAGAGGGGTGGAATAAAGCCAGAAACGCCTATCGCACAATCAATACTAAGTACAAGTAGCTGGAATGGAGCACCAAGTCAAAGTAAAAATAATTACATTTTACTTCAGCAAGGATAAGGACATGTTGGTGGTTATTATTCATCTATATTGCCTCACTTCACATATAATTATTCATGATTGACTGAGCATCCAATAGAAATTGCAGTATGTTGATTGGCTTCTGCTATATCACAAAGTCAGCTTTTTGTTTCTAATTCACCGAAGTCAGGGTAGTGCATTCCCTTTTGGTTTAACATCAGCACATAATTTCCCTCAAGGTCTAAAACACCTAGATAATCAGTGATGTGAGTAGAATGCTTCCCGTTTATTATTTGATTGTCTTTGGAGAGTTTAGTAAGGAGAATTTAAAGATTGCTTTGCTTGAGTTGCAGTCTGTAACATGAAATCCAATTAGCTGGTTAATTATTTTGTGCATGCCACATACAGTGTATTTGATTTATTTTACTACCATTGATTATGCAATCATAACAACTGAGCAGAAATGATCTGCTATGCCAAATAGAAAACTCAATATTCTGCAGGCACAAGTATTTTAGGTCTTGCAAACAGCTTTAGCTGTCTGTTTCAAACCTCTTATTCCCAAGGAGAGTGTCCTTTATGCCCACTGGTTGCTCGTGGTTGCATATCTCACTTCCCTACTCTTCAATAGCTTTCATCCCTTTTCTTTTGTTTGACCCGTAGAGGAGTATTTTTGTCGTAGTTTTATAATTGGCTGTGTGGCATCCTTCCATTGTTGACGTCATGTATGGCAATGCACAAAGGTTTGTTTTTGTTTCCCCCTCTCTTTTTCAAATCGCTGCGTTTCTTACACCCACTCTGCTTGAAAAAAAACCTCAACCCTCCCTAGATTTCACTGGCCTCCCTGTACCGCGAGCGACCATAGTAGAATAGGTTTTGTTTTAATAATAATAAAACTTTTTCCAAGATGACCACCTTGTGTACCTGCTGACTTGCTCGGTGTCAGATTAATTATGCCACCATTTTGAGACGTTGTCTCCAACAGCTGCCACTCCAGCATACATGTCAACCCTCCCAATTCAGGTGGGAAACTACTGATTTCAAGGCTAGTCTCCTGCCTCCCTATTCCTGAATGCAAAAATCGGATTCCTTGGAGGGATTTAGATGGCGGGGGCTGGTTTTGTGTGACTCGTATTATGCACTGCCAGCCTGCTCTTGCTTGAAGTGCACATCATTTTTGCCACACTTTCTCTGCCTCCCAAAGCCATTTCTCTGTGCTACTGACAGGTTTGGAAAAAACATATATTTTAATTTCTAAAATCAGATCCTGCAGCAGCCCACTTGCAAGGCCCATACACACCGATAGACCCGATGAAGGTCTCAAAAGTCAGTGGGAGAAATACATTCTCCTGGTTATTTAAAAAAAAATCTCCCACTCTCTTCTTCCAAAATGTTGGCATGCATGCTCCAGGGCTGGCATTTGTAGGGTTGGAATTCAAGTTAATGCTACTGTAAAGTGAGGAATCGAAACTTATAGGAATTTGACCTGCATTTCACAATGGTAACATGACATTAACTGCAGTAGAAGAAACTAAACAAAATGATAGGCTATGGGTAGGCATGAGTCTCTAGGCTGTGCTGCGGAGAAGACAGGCTAGGGAGTCAAGCAACATAATAAACTGAACCAACACTCCTTGCTAGATGTCTATAGTTTAAGTCCTCTGTGTGTTTTAATTAAAGTGAAATACTGTATCTTCAATTATTATATTCATTGATTCATGAGCTGAGCATGAAGGACATTAAGTCGGATTTGTCAAAGAAAAAAAACATTCTATAAGAGTAACTTTTAGGGCTAAGTTCCTCCTCAACCTGCTGCTAAACAACTAGACTGCACTGATTGGTTGTTTTATCTTTAATTTTTGTTACGTTTGAAACTTCCTAGCATCTCCTCAGCAGTACAGATTCTTCACTAATGGTCCAAGAAGGTGAACCAAGGAGAGAAACATAGTTGTGTATATTGCCACCATGTCTGTATCTATTCTTACTTCTCCTCGATTCTGTCATTGTTTTTTTAACAAATCAATATACTCATATGGCTGTTTTCTCTCTGCCGTTAAATTCTGATTTCACCCTGTGCCTTTAACCTTCTCTCTGTGGTGCCTCTGCTATATTTAGTCTTTCTCTCCCTACCTTTAATAATTGTGTCTCTATTTAAATGTACTCACTGTCAGTCTCTGTGTGTTACCTCTGCCTGTATGCCTCTTTCATATGTGCAGTTTCTTTGTTTACTATCTCTGTGTCACTACCCCTCAGTATTCACTGTCTGACTATCCAGCTCACAATCCAGGATTTAGGGCCAGATGTATGACAGTTTTCTGCAGCCCCAAATGGGAAATTGTCCCATTTGCGACCACAAAATAGGTCTGCCTTATGTGCAGACCCTATTTTGAAAGTTGGTAACCTGATACCGACTCGCAAAATAGGGTTTGCAACTCGCTGTTAAGAAAGGCCGTGCCGAGGACGTCCTTTCCTAATAGCGAGTCATACTTCAATGTACAAATGTTTTGCAACTGCAATTGCGTCTTTGGATGCACATGTTCTCTCACCTGCTAAGAAAAAACAAGAACGTACCTACGAGTTCAGATGGCTGCAGTGTCCTTAGAGACCATGCATGTGCCTGTGTTGATTATAATACATGCCAGACATGTCTGTATAGGAGGAGAACATGAGAGAAACAACAGCTCCTGGAACTGCAGCTGAGCTGTTACCTCTGACAGACACCCAACAAAATAATTAATTTCACTGCCACTGCATTGCACTGCCATGAGAAGATTTTCCATTGACTTTCTCCACTCACGAACGGTCCACAACTGATTTCCTTCTTTCTATCTATCAGGGCCCCCTAACTACCTCCCACAAGTTCTCCACTTATTAGAAACCACATGGTCTCATCTCATTGCACATCACTGGACCCCCCCCCTCTTAGGGCACACCACAGGGTGTCAGTCACTTTTAATTTCTGACCACATGCGTAGCCCTCACTTAACCACAATATAGAACTTTTCCTCACAGCCTACCACAGGACTCTGCCTCACTGCCCACTACAGGAGTACATCTCAATGCCTTTCACAGAACTAAACAACTGCACCCTACAAAGTTTCTTTCGCTCATTTGTCTGCACACCACATGGCTCATCTAATTGTCCGTATAAGACTTCCTGAGCAATGTGCAGATAGTTCATTTCTCAACTGAGTGGGGAAGTGGGAACCACGACTTTGACAAGTGGTTGTTCCATTCTTCCATGATACAAGCAGGCATTGACGGAACTCAGCCTAGTATGTACTAATCTGCAGTGAGTTAGTTACATATGTGTTAAAGTAGAAGATAACCTGACACAAACGAGTTTCTACACTTCTTTATTCAGAACATAACAGCCTCCACACACCACAATAGCTATGTACAGTACAGAAGAGAATTGGTCCCAGTAGAACAATTCTTATGAACAAACAAAATTAAAACACATTAGGCATTAATACAATAATACTCTAAGGATATATAGAACAATGTTATTTAATCACATTGAACATCTCTGGATGTTTGTAAATCAGCAAATGACACACCACAAACAACCAAACAAGTGCCCTTACATTCTTTCTGAACCAAGTGCTACCCTTTTGCCAAATTTGGTGTAATTCCGTTCAGCAGTTCGGGCTGTAGCCGTTTCTAAAGTTTCCCATGGAAATTAACATGGGGAAAACGCATTTTGGGACCCCCTTTTTTCTCGGCCCCACTTGACAAATCAACCCGGAAACTTTCAAGACAGGAGCTGACCAGAGGGGGCCATTAGTTCTGAAAATTTCACGAAGATTCGTCAACCAGCCCCAAAAGCGGAAAAGATAAAACACTTTGAATAGAAACCAGGGCCTAACTATAACTACCTGCTGGCAACCCCCAGTAGGTTATATATATATATATATATATACATATATATACCGCCAGTAGGTAATATATATATATTACCTACTGGCGGTTGCCAGTAGGTAGTTATAGTTAGAACCTAGTTTCCATAGGAAAAGCATTTTTTGATTTGCTAATAACTTTGGCGTCATTTGACAAATCTTCCAGAAATTCTCCCCCAAAAAAGTCTATCCAGGTCAGCTCCTATCCTGAAAGTTGTGGGGTGATTCATCTAGCGGGGGCAGAGATAAAAGGGGGGTGCCCATACTCGTTTTCTCCATGTTAATTTCCATAGGAAATTTTGCGACGAGCTACAGCCCGAACTGCTGAACGGAATTACCCCAAATTTGTCAGAAAGGTAGAGCTTGGTTCAGAAAGCCACCTTTTTTAAATGGTGTAAATCCGCTCAGTAGGTTTTGAGAAATTCAAAAAATAAGTCAAAAAATCATTTTCCCATAGGAAACTTTGTGCAAGGCTACAGCCGAAACTGCTAAACGGAATTACCCCAAATTTGGCAGAAAGGTAGTGCGTGGGTCAGAAAGCGACCTTTTTAAATATGGTGTGAATCCGTTCAGTAGTTGCTGAGAAATTAGAAAAATAATAGTTTCAATATCTGGTTGGAGCCTAAGTCGCGTGCACGAGCTTCACTGTGAATGGCTGCTAGTAGTCCAAACCAGGAAGTGTTGCCAGCCATCTTGTGGCTCGGTAGAAGCGAGTCACCCAAAAATGGAGAAACAAAGGTAAAAAACAAGAGAAGGGGGCAGGGTAGAAAAAACCTGACCCTCTAGGCCTGCTCAGGGGGTCACAGAAGGACCCTCAGGGCCAAAGAAATCAATTAAAAAAAAATAATAATATTGGCGCAATTCACACTGGGGTCGTGGGTTCCCATATTTTTTTTCAATGAGGCCTTTGGGTTGGCTAGGTTACGGGGGCATTGCTTCAAAAATAATAGCAGGGGCTCGCAGGGATTGCGGGGGTCCCTCATGTTGGGAGGGGGGTTGCGCGGCCCCCCTCCTGGAACTCTCTATGTGCTTATAACTTTGGCGTCATTTGACGAATCTTTATGAAATTATCCCAAAAGTTTCTCTTTTTTTGATTAGCTCCTATATTGAAAGTTTGGGGGTGAATTGTGTAGGAGGGGCTGAGAAAAAAGGGGGTCCCAAAATGTGTTTTCTCCATGCAATTTCCATACAAATCTTTACAGAAGACTACAGGTGAAACTGCTGAACGGATTACGCCAAATTTGGCAGGGAGAAAGGTGATGGTCCAGAAAGCACGCTTTTGTTTAAATGGTGTAAATCCATTCAGTAGTTTTCGAGAAATATCACATTTTACGATATCAATATTTGAGAATTCCGACAGCTGATTGGCTGAGGGGTTACGAGCAGGAGCTTGCATCTCATTGGATGTGAACAGTTGAAACCAGGAAGTGTTGGCAGCCATTTTGTGATTTACTCCGTCAGCTCGCTTCTCTCCGTGTAGAAGCCATCGGGTTCGTAGTTTTACCTCTGCGAGGCAACAATGGCGTCTGTGTCTGTGTGAGATATGCCTTTCACGCTGCCTCTCCTCATATCACAAGGTCGCGGCTATGCCTTTAGAAGCCCATACGTTGTCTGGGAGCTCTGTGAGTTAGTCTGTCGGTACAATCCTCTACACTACCCAAAGACTACCCAAGCACCACTGCACTGTCGTAAACTCTAAAACACTACCCCCACCACGACCCCCTACACTACCCAAACACCACTGTACTACCCTAAACCCTAAATCACTACGCCAGCATGACCCCCTGCACTACCCAAACACCACTGTGCTACCCTAAATCCTAAAACACTACTCTCAGCATGACCTCCTACACTACACAAACACCACTGCGCTATTCTAAACCCTAAAACGCTATTCCCAACACAAACCTCCAAACACTACACAAACACACTGCATTACTCTAAATCCTAAAACAGTACCCACAGCACAACCCCCTACAGTACACAAACACCATTGTGCTACCCTAAAGCATAAAACAGTACCAGTCCGTCAGCTCGCAGGTCTGCGTCTGCGAACCGTTGTGTCCGTAGGTGCACATGTGCGAGCCAGTCCGTTAGGTGATAGGTGTGTCTCTGCTAGCAGGGCCATTGGCTCATTGGTGTCCTTTTGTGAGTTAGACCCGAGCTCTCCCTCTGCGAGCCAGCATGTTTGTGTGCGTTTGCGAGCCGACGGCCCGTAGCTCTCTCTGTGCGAGATGAGCCCACGGGCTGCAGTTCTCCGTCTGTGAGCCTGCCCGACGGCCCGCAGGTCTCCCTGTGCTAGCCGGATCGCAGCTGTCACTCTGCAAACCGATATTGGGAATATAAGGCGGCTCTAAAATGAGCCCTTGTGTTTATTTGTTGGAGCTACATATAAGTGCGGATGCACAGCTTAGGGTTATTCAGAAACACTCGATTTGCCTGATCTGTGAAGTGTACTCCATCACTTCTGTAGATATCAGCCATATCAAAACGTATGTTGTTGTTGTAGATAGACCCCATTCTATGGTCTCTGAGGTATGCAGACACAGCTTTGTTGACATTCTTTCTAGATTTTTCAATCTGAGGACAAAATTGGTTTGACCATTTCCACTTCTGTCTTAGGCATATATTGGAATATACAAAGACAGTTTGAGGCAAAAGCAACATCAATTGTCAAAAGGTGTCCTTCATTAGCATTTCCAAACCTACACCAGTCAATGTGCCTAGGTCGTTTCCACCACAGTGCACAATCATGAGGTCAGGGTGTTGGAGATGCAAACAGGTTTTAACTAAAAGCAACAATTGGTGCCACTTCAATCCTCTCTGTCCAAGCCATTTAATGTCCACATTTTGTAAACCTAGGTCTAAGTCAATACGTCTCTGTTCTGCATACCTCTTGCACCAGAAAACATAGCTATGTCCTACGATCCACACTAGCATTTTGAAGGTATGGCTGGGAAGTATGGATAGATGTCTGTAGCTCATGCAGTCCGTTTGTAGAATAAGAGATATGTTTAAAGATGGGGAACTACTTTTTTTTCTCATTCAAAATGATAACTGATTGGGAGATGAAAAGCATTGTTTTCTAAAAAGTAGGGTGCACATTAGTTTGTGGAAAAGCATCTTTGTCATTGGTTAATAAAAAGCAGTTTGAACGTGGAGTTCATATGATAGGATAAAATTTGCTCAGTTCAACCACACCTGCTACTATAATATGGAAAGCACTGTTTGAACGTAAAGCAATGGTGAAATCTTAACATGCACGTGCAGTTAAATGTTTGAGAAAATGTTGCAAAAAAAATCGTTAGGTTTAAAAAAATGATGAACTTTTAACCTGCATGTGCTGTAGAATGTTCTAGAAAGTGTTTATAGAATAAGTTGAACTTCTCACCTGTATGTGTCCTTAGATTTAAAAAAGAAATGATTATATGGGAAGTTAAAAAATAACTAATAGAGAGAAGTTTTGCAATTTGAATACATCAAGGAACTATTCTGATTTGTTCTTTACATGTATTTATGTGTGGAGCAGCAGGGAAATTGTGCCATTCCTGGTTCCATTCTTGACGAGAGCGATTATATGTACTGTATGACAAAGAAAGAATTGCATACGTTTGTGACATTTGGAATCTGCATACCAACTACGGACGTAAGTTAGAAATTAAGGTGTGTTATGTGTTGTGTAGTAGTGGTTAATATTTGAGGCGTTTTTTTAACTTTGAAAGTATTTTTTATTTTTAAGTAACAGTGTCAGTGAAGTGTGGTGTTTCACATTGGTTCTAAAGATGTATAACGTGTGACTAATTGTTAAAGAATTGCTTTATATATGTTTAGGAGTTTTTCAGATAAAAAATGTAACTTATCTTCTGTAAAAGACTGTATGGTTTTAAAAATTATATGTAGCATCTATTTGGATTGGTATATGTATTGCGATGAGATAAACAATGTCACAGGTTTCCAAATTATTCTTAGTCTGGAAATAGTGGGGAAGGGGTTATGATAGAAAATATATATGTTATTAACTTAACAGTGATGGAACAAAAACCAGAAATGGTATGTGGACAATTTTTGGTCTCATTTTTTACATAAAGAGGTAGATTTCAATATCAGTTAAGACTGGTGTTGTATTGGGAGGCTTTGTATTTTGGTGTTGTTATGATAAAAAATAAATGAAAATGTTTTATGTATGTATGTGTTTGTCTGCTGAATATACGTTGGCCTTTAAGTGGTCCGGGTCTTGTCGGTACTGAGCTCCCTCATCCGTTTGAGACAGTTGCCAAATATATAATCCCAGTTAAAGCTGTTAATATAGGTATAGTAAAGGGACGATCCATAAAAAGTTTGGGAATTACACATTTATTTACTCTGTCTAGCTCTCACCCCCTTTTTATGCCCCCAGCGGTACTTTTTATAAAAATAATCTAATACAGTTCTTTGTATTATAAAAATAGCACTTCTAAGTTTATTGCTATATTGGTAGTGTTTGTACTATATAGAGAATGGTGCAATCAGTTTCATTGGTATAAAACTGCACTGTGTTATGTTGGAAATATTTGATATGTATAGGTTGTGATGTTATATTTTACACTGTGAGGTACATTTGAATATTAGTGAAGACAGGTGTTATACTGCGAACCCGTTGAAAATGTGCACAGATTACATGGAGAGTAAATGGACAAAGTAAACGGGCATGTTGCGTTCTGTATGTAAGCATTATTAGAATCATTTGGTGATGCTTTAAGATATAATCTAAATAGTTTTTGTGCTTTACAATTGGGTATACTGCACTGTGTTAGTAGTTAGTGACTAGATGCTGTTAAGAAATAAAGGTGGAGAGGGGCGTTTCTTTACAAGAGATATTTTATCAATGTGTGAGAGATAAAAAAGATAAAAAAATGTTTTAGTAAATTTTCTGTAAGAGTTTCTTCACAGTAGGAAAGTAACTGTTATTATACACGATGGAAATTGTTTTGTCTCTGTGCTGAACATACACAGGCCTTTAGGTGGGCCGGGTCCTACCGGTGCTAAATACTGCTACCGCTTTCAGACAATCGTCATTTTTGTATCCCACTTAAAGCCCTGAATATATGTATATTAAAGGAATGGTGCAAAAAAAGTTTAGGAATGATACCTCCGTTTACTCTTCTCATCTCACATTCTCCATTTTGTGCACTCAACAGTAGTGTTTATAAAAATTAAGTTATAGAGCTTTATATTGTATAAAAATAGCTCTTATACTTTTATTGGGGTGTTGGTGGGATCTGTAGTGTACAGAGAAGGTCATGATGAGTTTGAATGGTACAAAGGTGACGTGACATATGTTTAAAAGATTACGTGGTTTTCAGAATTAGCTGTTCCTCTGTGAGTCCTCTGGCCCGCAGTTGTACCTCTGCAAGCGAACAATGGAAATATACCGCAGATCTCTCTCTACGAGATAGCTACTTCACGTTCCATCTCCCCACATCACCGTCCCGCACCTATCCCTTTACAAGTGGACGGCCCGCACCTCTCCCTATTCTAGTCGGCCCCCGGCTGTTCCTGTGTGAGGCAGCCCGCAGCTGTCTGTCTACAAGCCAGCCAGTCGGTACGCGTCCTATCACACCAGATCATGGGCTTCTATTGGAATTCACAAGGGCATATTATCAAGCCCATTATCGCTGCTTTAGCGGCATTTTCATGCCGTTAAAGTGGCGATAATTGTAATGCCATTCTTGATAATATGCACCGTATGCCTTTGCAAGCCGACGTCCCGCACCTTTCCCTATAGTAGTCGGCTCGCAGGTGTTTCTGTGCGAGCTGGGCCGCAGGTGTTCCTGTGCAAGCCGGCCCGCAACTCTCTCTGTTTGAGGTGATGGATCGCAGCTGTTTGTCTACGAGCCAGTCAGTTGGCTCACAGGTCTTCCTCTACGAGCCAGCCCGCCAGCTCGCAGCTGTCCCTCTGCAAACTACAGGTCGGCTCGATGTTGTTTGTCTGAGAGCCAGGTCGCTGTTGTATCTCTGTAAGCAAACACTAGAAATATACCGCAGCTCTCTCTTTACGAGATACCCACCTCATGTTCACTCTTCCCACATCACCGTACAGCAGCTATTCCTTTAGAAGTGGACGAGCATCACCTCTCATTATACTAGTGGGCCTGCAGCTCTCCCTTTTCGAGCTGACGGGTCGTAACTCTTCCTGTAGGAGCCAGCTAATTGGCTCGGATGTCTTCCTCTAAGAGCGAGCCCGCCGGTCTGCTGCTCTCCCTCTGCGAATGACCGGTCGGCTCTCTGCTCTTGCCCTGCAGTTGTACCTCTGCAAGCTAATACTGGAAATACACCGCAGCTCTCTCTGCGAGATACCCCCTTCACGCTCCCTCTCCCCACATCACTGTCCTGCACCTATGCCTTTGGAAGCCGACAGCCCACAGATTTACTTATAGTAGTCGGCCCGCAACTGTTTGTGTGCGAGTAGGCCGGCAGTTCTCCTTCTACGAGCCAGGCAGATGGCTCGCAGGTCTTCTGCTATGAGCCAGCTCACCGGCTCGCAACTGTTCATCTGTGAACCGGCCCACAGCTCTCTCCGTATGAGCCAGCGAGTTGGCTCACAGTTTTTCCTGTACGAGCCAGCCCACAGGACTGCAACTGTTCCTCTGTGATCCGGCTTGTAGCTCTCTCTGTATGAGCCAGCTAGTCAACTTGCACATGTTCCTCTAGGAGCCAGCCCGCTGGCTTGTAGCTCTCTCTTTGGGAACCACTGGTGGGCTCTCAACTCTTTCTCTGCCAGATAATCTGCTGTGGTACCTCTGGAAAGCAATACTGGAAATATAGCGCATTTGTCTCTCTACAAGATAACTGCTTTACGCTCACTCTCTCCACATCACTGTCCCGCAGCTATCCCTTTGGAAGCCGACGGCTAGCACTTTTCCCTATAGTAGTCGGCTCGCAGCTGTTCCTGTGCTGGCTGGTCTGTACAGACCATTGTACTTCTGTGAGCGGACGGGTCGCTGTCTATGCTCTATGAGCCAGTTTCTCTGAGCCGGCCCCCAGCTCTCCCTGTACGACCCAGGTAGTCGACTCGCAGGTCTACCTCTACAAGCTAGCTCGCCAGCTCGCAGCTCTCCCTCTACAAACCATTGTACGGCCTGCAACTCTCTCTGTTTGAGGTGACGGACCGCAGCTGTTTGTCTACGAGCCAGTCAGTCGGCTCACAGGTCTTCCTCTATGAGCCAGCCCGCCGGCTTGCAGCTGTCCCTCTGCAAACTACAGGTCGGCTCGAAGTTGTTTGTCTGAGAGCCAGGTCGCTGTTGTATCTCTGTAAGCGAACACTAGAAATATACCGCAGTTCTCTCTTTACGAGATACCCACCTTATGCTCACTCTTCCCACATCACCGTACAGCAGCTATTCCTTTAGAAGTGGACGAGCATCACCTCTCATTATACTAGTGGGCCTGCAGCTCTCCCTTTTTGAGCTGACAGGTCGTAACTCTTCCTGTAGGAGCCAGCTAATTGGCTCGGATGTCTTCCTCTAAAAGCGAGCCCGCCGGTCTGCAGCTCTCCCTCTGCAAATGACCGGTCGGCTCTCTGCTCTTGCCCTGCGAGCCATCTGGCCCGCAGTTGTACCTCTGCAAGCTAATACTGGAAATACACTGCAGCTCTCTCTGCGAGATACCCCCTTCACGTTCCCTCTCCCCACATCACTGTCCTGCACCTATGCCTTTGGAAGCCGACGGCCCACAGCTTTACTTATAGTAGTCGGCCCGCAACTGTTTGTGTGCGAGTAGGCCAGCAGCTCTCCTTCTACAAGCCAGGCAGATGGCTCGCAGGTCTTCTGCTATGAGCCAGCCCACCGGCCCGCAACTGTTCATCTGTGAACCGGCCCGCAGCTCTCTCCGTATGAGCCAGCGAGTTGGCTCGCAGTTTTTCCTGTACGAGCCAGCTCACAGGACCGCAACTGTTCCTCTGTGATCCGGCTTGTAGCTCTCTCTGTATGAGCCAGCTAGTCAACTTGCACATGTTCCTCTAGGAGCCAGCCCGCTGGCTTGTAGCTCTCTCTTTGGGAACCACTGGTGGGCTCTCAACTCTTTCTCTGCCAGATAATCTGCTGTGGTACCTCTGGAAAGCAATACTGGAAATATAGCGCATTTGTCTCTCTACAAGATAACCGCTTTACGCTCACTCTCTCCACATCACTGTCCCGCAGCTATCCCTTTGGAAGCCGACGGCTAGCACTTTTCCCTATAGTAGTCGGCTCGCAGCTGTTCCTGTGCTAGCTGGTCTGTACAGACCATTGTCCTTCTGCGAGCGGACGGGTCGCTGCCTATGCTCTATGAGCCAGTTTCTCTGAGCCGGCCCGCAGCTCTCCCTGTACGACTCAGGTAGTCGACTCGCAGGTCTACCTCTACAAGCTAGCTCGCCAGCTTGCAGCTCTCCCTCTCCAAACCATTGTTCGGCTCGCAGCTGTTCGTCTGCGAGTCGTTTGGTGCGTAAAAGTACCTGTGCAAGCTAACACTGGAAATATAATGCACTTGTTTTTGCGAAATATTGCGTTCATGCTCTCTCTTTTGACATCACTGGTCGCAACTATCTGTTTGCAAGGGGACGGCCCGTAGTTTTCACTATAGTATTTGGACCGCACCTGTTCCTATTCTAGCCAGGTCGCAGCCCTCCCTTTGCATGGTATGCAGTTTAGCAATCGTACTGTCAGTGCCATGCACTTTGTCCAATCATCCATCGAGCAGTATCTACTTATTCTATCTCTACGTCAATATCTAAGCACTTATAAATTCAATATGATGTGTTCTACTAATGCTGTGGTCTAATATCTTTCACACTACTCATAAAGTACCAGAAATATGCAGGTGGTACTGTTCCATTGCGTAAATTATTGATGTACTTTCTTTGCATGTATTTTTATAAATATATATGTGAATATTTGTATAATTATACATTTGAATATTTATATATATATATTTTAATTATATTAACCTGTTTTCAAAACTTTTATTTTTTTACATATATTTTGCATCATTATTAAGAAAGAGATACAATGACGAGAAAACACCAAAAAAAAAGAAAATAAAGAAAGGAGGTATATTTGAAAAAAAAAGGAAAAGAGATATTAGATCCAGTACAACATGGATGTTCAAAGAAAAAGTGTTCTGGTAAGTAAAGTAATTTTTTTTTTTTAAACTTGCAAAAAACTGTTATTTATATTAAAAATATAGAAGAGACTGACAGAACAAGAAGAGTGAGACAAAAGCAAAAGAAAAATGTTCAAAAAAGGGGAAATTGGATTATCAGAAAAAGAATTATGTTGGAATACGCAACAAGCAATTTTCAGAAATTCAAAAACGAATATATAAAAGTAGAGTACTCCAGAATTTACTAAAAAAATGTAAAATATAAAAAAGGAGATCAGCATTTTACAGACAAAAAAAGGAGATTCTAAGTGTTATTGAAAAAGTTTTTGAATTAAAAAGAAGATTGTTTATCTTAATTTTAAAAAGATTGAAGACTTTAAATACAATAATGGAGCATATGAAGGACAAATATAAGAGAAAAAATATTGTAAATAGAACACATTTTTGTAAACTATTGTCTGGGGAATGGAAGCATACTTCTAGTAAGGAACCTTTTTTTAATGAAGCAAGTTATTTTCAACAAAATAGTTTAGTGCAGGCAGTTGATACCTGTGGTCGTTCTTATGAGGTGCGGGACCGTTGTCCAATTCAGAAAGAAAAGCTAGTTCATAGAAATGTTGAAGAATTAATAGCTGAGGAATTCAAGGGAGACGTACCCAGACTCCAGTGTTTACATGGGATTGTAGTAGTATTTGAAGTATATGTAAACAATCTATTGATATTTTAGTACATTTCTTAAGAGAATATGGAACAAAAACTGTGAAACAGAAGATTAAGATATTACAAGGAATGGATCCTTGCAAAGTGAGAAAAAATGCAGGGTTGCAAGGGATTTCTCTTGCTTGTCTTTCTAGGAAAGTGTGTCAAAGTCGTTTTCATCATTTGAGAATGTTAGCAGTACATCATTCAGAAATACGGAAGTTAGTTAGAAGATTATACTACGTGAAAAGTCCTGCATTATGTATAAATGAAATAATACAGCTCTTTTGCATGGTTCAGTTTTGGATGTAAAACAAGTATGTGATGATATAGAGTTACGTTTCTTTGCAGCTCAAGAGGAGTGTAGAGAAAGTAAGAGTTTGGTAAGTGTAGGTGTTGAAGAAGAGGTGGCAGATACTACTGATGTCAAGTTTGAAAAAGAAATAACAAAGTTTAAAGTAGTTTCTGGTGGAAATCCTAACTATGTTTGTATTTGTTGCCGACGTGCTCATTATAAAATTCAAATTAGGAATGTAGATGTGTTTTTAAAAAGTGTAGAGGAAAACAATGATAAATGGAGAGAATGTGCTGCTTATCTGTTTGTGGAAGGTCGTTTTGAGCTAGGTACTGTACAATGCACTTGTAAATATTGTTATAATAAATTAGAAGAAAACCAAATGCCAGCTAGCGCTGTCCATAATGACTTAGAATTAGTACCTATACCTCCAGAACTTATAGATTTAAATACATATGAGGCTATCCTTATACAATCTGTGCACCCTTTTCAGGCTATAATTCGTATGGAGCCTAAAACAGGTAAGCTACCTCCAACAGATCTACAAACAGGTTTAAAAGGAAGAGTTGTGTATTTACCTTTAGATTTTAAGAAAAATGTTGAAACCGTTGGTGTAGAAAGAGAGGATACTGAACCTGTAGTCATTCTTGTTAAAGGTGTACCCACAAAGAGTCAGAAAATATGGCAAGAGTTAGTAGATGTCATGAAAGTCCAAAAGGCTACATTATATCTGGTGCAAAACAATATTTACTATAAAAATGTAAATGTAGAAGAAGAAGAAATGACTTCAGAAGATGAAACACACATTTCAATTGGACAAATTGAAAAAGTAGAGAACTCAAGAAAAGAAGAAATGTATGAACATTATACTATACACCCTCTACATTCAAAAGAACTGATAGGAGATACTATTGAATTGTTCCAGATGAAAAAAGCAAAAGGAACTCCCATGAGTGTGTGGGAACAAGGTTTGGAAGCTCGTTGTTTTCCACAGCTCTTTCCTACTGGAAAAGGTGGACGATATGATGAACGACCAGTTCAGATTCCAGCTGCAGAATATCGTACTTTATGATTGTACTCAGAAGATACAAGATTTCATCAGTGTATTCCATATTTGTTTCATCTTTTATTTGAGAGTGATCTGTGCGCACTTTCATATGCAGTCAACCATGTATTAAAAACGGGAACGCATCTTTGAAATATTTCTGCAAAGCAATTTATGGACAAAGTTGAAGAAAGAGATGAACATTTAGAATCACAGTTAATTAATTTGATGGCATGTCAACGTGGCACTAATGAATATTGGTATCGACGTCATGGGGAACTAAAATGTATGTTAAGAAACTTAGGAACCCCTGCGTGGTTTGTCACACTTAGATGTGCTGAGTACGCATAGGATGATTTACTGGATTTTCTACCAGAAGCAAATTCAAATATAGAAAATATTGAATTGAAGACACCTGGAGAACTGTTTTCCTTAAATCCTGTAAATGTTTGCAGATATTTTAATCATAGGTTTGAAGCTATGATGTCTTTTATCTGTAATAAAATAAATCCACCTATTGGCGAAGTTATTGTTTTTTTGGGAGAAAAGAATACCAAGCTAGAGGTGCTCCTTATATACATATGCTTTTATGGATCAAGGATGCACCTAAATTTGGAACTGATTCGGATGAGACTGTTTTGTCTTTTATTGAAGACTATGTTACCTGTGCGATTCCAAAAACTGGAGGATAAAATATCTTAAGACAGCAAGTTTTACGGTTTCAGAGTCATCGATGTGGAAAGTATTGCTAACGAAAATATAAGTCAAAGGATACATTTTACACAAAATGTCGATTTGGCTTTCCACGTCCATTAATTTCCAAAGGAAGAGTGAACAGTTTTATGTCAGCAGTGAGGCATACCATCACTCGTAAATCACCCAAGAATAATTATAATTTAAAAAGAACAGAAGAATCGATGTACATTAATGATTACAATCCGGTGATTTTGAAGATGTGGAATGCAAATATGGACATACAATATGTTGCAGATAACTCAATTGCTGTTGCTCGCTATGTCACGTCATATATTACCAAGTCTGAGAAGACAGAATTGAAAGAAATGTGGGAGGAAATTTCGCAGGAGAAGACACTTAGCAAAAAATTGTACAGCTTCAGCTTGAAGATGCTTTCACATCGAGAAATTGGATCTTACGAATGTTCGGATCAAATGACATCTGCAAGTTCATATTCAAAGTCAAGAGAGATCATCTAGATAAGTCTTGGTCTTGCTGTAGCACGAAATTGAGTTTTGTAATCTGTACAAGAAATTGAATACTTGGCACTGAATGAACCGGAAAGTACAGATATTCTGAAAACAAATATGTTGGATACATACTATCCAAATAGAAGTCCATACCTGGAAAACATATGTCTATATGAAATACTGCAACATTATATTTAAAAAATAATGTCACAGAAAATATAAATGAAGGAAAATACGCTGTAATTGTATCTGAAGGATGTTTGGTAAATCATGACGAAGGAAATCTGATTAATCACAGGAAATTAAGTTGTGATACTCCAGATAAAAAAGAGTTTTTCTATTTAGCTCTTCTGCAACTCTTCAAACCTTGGCGGACTGAAATGGAATTACTTGGACATTTCGACTGCTATGAGGATTCTTTCAATACATGTAAAGATAGAATTGAATGTACAATTTTTCCAAATCATCTCCAAATGTTGAACTAAGAGATTAATCAAGAAAGAACTATTTCAGCTGAAATAGCTAGAGATTGTTCTCAAGATAGTCAGAGTTCTGCTCCACAAAATCAAGATCCACTAGGTGAAGCCATACTTGAAAATGAAGCGGCAATAGCAATGAGTGAAGTGGAAACGGTGATGCAGCAAGTACAACAGGACAATATTGATTTGGAAAATTTAGAGAAACATCTGAATACTGAACAGAAAGAAATATATCACCAAGTTACACAACAGATACAACATGGATTACTGCATGCAAAGAATGACTGCCAATGCACATCATTTAGACCTATTCTTATGTACATCAGTGGACAAGCTGGAATGGGGAAAAGTTTATTGAGTAAATGTTTGTCAAGTTATCTACAGAAAACAACAGTTTCACATTTGTCTTGTATTGTAACTGCTCCAACTGGGTTAGCAGCACACAACATTAAAGGGATTACATCATATCGTCTACTTATGTTACCAATAGACCATGAAAATAAATTGGAATACCACAAGCTACCTGGAGAAGCTTGTTTCAAAGCTTCAAGAGTACTAAAGAATATGAAACTTCTGGTAATTGATGAAGTAAGCATGGTCTCAAACTTAATGCTTGCGTTTGTACATTTGAGGATGCAGCAGATTTTAAAAACTAATTACGATGTTTTATTTGGAGGAAAACATGTAATTGTATTTGGTGATCTACTACAACTCACACCTGTGAAAGGCCAACCAGTTTTTAAGACCCTTCTTCATGAAGATACAAAAAAATCATGGGGAAGTATTGGAAATGTAAACATTTGGACTTCATTTGAATATAAGGAACTTACTCAGAACATGCGACAAGCAAATGACGAAGATTATGGAAACATTCTTCAAGGTATTAGAATTGATGTCTTAACAAAGGATGGAAAAAATGCTTTAAAAAGTTGGCTACTAAAAAACTTGTTTCCAACAGAATATATTGCGGCTGAAACAGTCTGCCGAAGAATTGCAGAAAAGGATTCTATAATTTGCCTTATGCCAACACTGAAAGAATGCTCTACATTTAATGAAGAACTGTTGAAACTGGAGAATGAACTAATAATGAAAATGGTAGCTATTGATAAAATAGAACATGAAAGAGTAACTATTATTTTGTCAGAGAAATTACAGTAAAAATGTGACTCTTTGGAAAAATCCATATCTAAGACTGTTGGTTTGGAAAAGACCTTATATGTCTCTGCAAACTGCCGGGTAATATTATGACGTCATTTAGATGTTGAAAAAGGTTTAGTAAATGGAGCAATAGGGAAAGTTGTTGATTTTGTTAGTTATGCAACTAGAGATGAGATTGAATTTTTGAAGACTAAATTTGATCAGATTGAAGAGGTGAAACAAATTGGACGCTGTTGTGTTCGTTTCTTGCTTGTAAAAGACTTGTATCTTTGTAGAAAACAGTTTCCTGTTTGTTTAGCATATGCAGTGACTATTCATAAATCTCAAGGTTTAAGTGTAGACAATGCTTTGGTAAATATTGGAAGTTCTGTGTTTAAAGAGGGTATGGCGTATATTGCATTGTTTCGAGTAATAACGTTATCCGGATTGTATTTGATTGATTTTGATAAGCAAAAGGTTAGTGCAGATGTAAATTGTGTAAAAGAGTACAATAGGTTAAGAAGACTCTATGCTCCTAATTTAGGTGAATATCCTATTCATGAAAAACGTTTAATACGTCCAAAACAAAAATATGATGAAGATTATACTGAGGTTGCAAAGAAAAAAAGAATTGAAAAGAATGATGAGTCTTGAAAGATAATAGAAGGGAACACGGTATTGTAGGATATCAGTTAGAAAATTGTTCAGGTATTAACTGTTATGCTAATGTAATTGTGAACGTTGTCTTTTTTTTAGAAAATCTACAACATGCAATTATTGAAATTCGAGAAAAAAGATTTTGATCTTTGTTACATTATATTTTTGAGAAGTTGAAAACTGATTAAACGAAAATCCATACTGCTTCTGATGTGCGGAATCTTTTGGATATATTTTCTGGTTCTTCACAATTTACACAGAATGTAAAGCAAGATGCTCAGGAATTTCTTATGTTTATGCTTGCAGTATTAGAAGATGAAGGTATACAAATTGAAAATCTGTTTGGACTACGTTACAGATGGGTTCATTGATGTGACAGCTGTTCATTTTTATCTACCACTAAAATAGACACTGAACGATTCATATATTTGACAATGCCAGTTTTGAAAACAGTGTCTTTCAACGAACTAGTAAAATCAGCTAATCAACATATGGAATCAGTGATGTCACTGACCATGTCATGAATGATGTAATATGTTACGCCATCAGCAGTGCATTGTGGGGGCGTGAGTTATAGTTAGCTGAACTAACTATAACGGCTGAATTTCTCTGGCTTTGTATGAGTGGAGTGTCCAACTAACTATACGTATATATATATCTATATATATATTCACTGAAAAAACCATAGGTTTCAGGAGCGTTATAGTTAGCTGGACGTTTCCATTGACATTCCTCCGTTATAGTTAGTTCAGCTAACTATAACTCGCGCCCCCGCAATGCACTGCTGATGACGTCACATATTACATCACTCATGACATGGTATTAGGTAGGAATTTGGTAATTCACTAGGCAAACGTTGTTTGAAAACCAACTGGGCATCATTACAAAGTGTCCAGCCTTTGTCCAGATGTTGTGGACGGACCATCATGGAAAATTATTGCAATTGCTACAAAAGTCCTTCCTGATATTGATAGTTGTGTTGCTACAAATTGCTTTATTAAAGTATCCAATTTTCTTCCATCAGCTGTACAACGTTGCATCATTAAAATTATATATTGTCCATATGTTTTTTTAAATAATGTGGATAACATTTCTGATTTACATTGGCTACACTCCACCTTTAACTAATTTATTGAAAGACACTGATTTACAGTCCGGTAATGTTAAATATAGAAATCTTTCAGTGTCTACATTAGTGCTAGATGGATACATACAATTTTCACAATGATGTTCCCATTTGTAGCAAAGGCCACAAATATTTTCTATTTCTACACCTTCATTTTCAAAAATGGTAGCATATACATTAAAAATTCCTGAGCATCTTGTTGGATATTTTGCGTAAATTGTGTAGAACCAGAACACACATCCAAGAGATTACGAACATCTGAAACAGTTTGTATTTTACTTGCATCTGTTCTCAATTTTTCATAAACAGAATGCAACAAAGAACAAAATCTTTTTTCCCCATTCTGCATAATTTGTTCTTGCAAACCTTCAAGATAACAAACAACATTGACCACAACATTAGCATAGCAAATGACACCTGAACTATTTTCAAACTGATAACCAACAATCTCTTCAATAGTGTCCTTTTTCTTTTTACTTTCAATCACAACATTATCTTGTTCTTTTCCCTTCTCTACACCTTCAGTACAGATATTCTCATACCTTCTTTTTCAACCAACCACACGCTTTTCAAATACAGGATGTTGACCTAAATTGGGAGCATACGCCCTGCTTAACCTATTATACTCTTTTACACAGTTTGCATCTGCATTTACCTTTGTGTCATCAAAATCAATCAAAAACAAACCAGATAATGGTCTGACTCATGACAATGCAACATATGCCATACCCTCTTTAAACACGGTAGATCCAATGTTTACCAACACACTGTCTACACTTAATCCTTGAGATTTATGAATAGTCACTGCTTATGCCAGAAAATTATTTTTTCTGATAATTAACAAAATCCACCACTTTACCCATTGCTCCATTAACTAAACCTTTTTCTACATCCAAATTAAGCCTTAAAATTACCCGACAGTTTATACATGCATATAGAGTCTTTTCTAAACCAGCCGTTTTAGATATCTTTTTTTCTAAAGAATCCAGTTTTGTTTTCAATTTTCCAGTCAAAATAATAGTGATTCCTTCATGCTCTATTTTATCGATGGCTTCCATTTTTATAATTTCTTCATTTTCCAGTTTCAATAGTTCTTCATTGAATATAGAACACTCGCGCAGTGTTGGCATTAAGCAGATCACTGATTTATTTTCTGCAATTTTCATGTATACTTTCTCAGGAACTACATTTTCATTTGGAAACAAATTGGAAAGTAATCGACTCTGCAAAGCTTGTTTGCCATGTCCTGTCAGAAGTCCAATTCTTATATCTTGAAGAATACTTCCATATTCAGCATAATTTGCCTGTCTCATATTTTTCGTCAGTTCTTTGTATTCAAAATATGTCAAAATGTTCATGTTTCCAACACTATCCAGAGACTTTCTGGTATCTTCATGCACAAGTGTTTTAAATACTGGTTGTCCTTTTACCGGAGTCAGTTGCAGTAGATCTCCAAAAACTATGACGTGTTTTCCTCCAAATAACACGTCATACTCTGTTTTCAGAATTTGCTGCATCCTTAAATGCACAAAGGCAAGCATCAAGTTTGAGACCATGCTTACCTCATCAATAATGAGAAGTTTCATTTTCTTCAGGACTCTTTAAACTTCACAACAAGCCTCTCTAGATAGCTTGTGGTATACCAATTTGTTTGCATGCTCTACTGGTAGCATTAGTAAACGATGTAAAGTAATTCCTTTAATGTTATGTGCTGCCAACCCAGTTGGAGCAGTGACAACACAAGACAAATGCGACTCAGTTGTTTTCTGCAGATAACTTGTAATAACTTTAATTAAGAAACTTTTTCCTGTTTCAGCTTGACCACTCACATACATTCGGATAGGTTGAAATGATGTACATAAGCACTCTTTCATGAAGTAATCCATGGTCAATCTGTTCTTTCACTTGCTGATATATTTGTTTCTGTTCAACATTGAGTTGTTCTTCCAAGCTTTCTAACTGCATTACATCTTCTTGAGCTTGATGCATTGCTGTTTCCACCTCATTCATTTTCAACAATTGGTTGTCTTAGTGGATCGTGACTCAGTGCAGCAGAACTTTGAGTGTCTTGAGAACTGTCTCTAGCAATCTCAGCTGCAATTGTACCTTCTTGATCAATTTCATCATTCAACATTTTCACATAATTTGCAAAAGCACTGCATTGTATGCTATCTTTACAAGCATTAAATGTATCTTCATAGCTCTGAAAATCTCCAAGTAATTCCAGTTCTGAACGCCATGGTTTGAACATTTGCAAAAGGGCTAAATAGTAAAATTCCCTTTTATCCGCATTGTCGCAACTCAGTTTCCTGTGATTAATTAAATTTCCTTTCCTTTGTTTCACCAAACATCCTTCGGAACCAACCACTGCATATTTTCTATCATTGATGATCTCTGTATAATTCTGTTTAAAAGTGTAGTTTTGCAGCACTTCATAGAGACACATGTTCTCAAGATGATGACTTCTGTTTGGGTAATATGTGTCCAACATATTCATTTTCAAAATATCTGTACTTTCTGGTTCTTTATCAGCTAAATATTAAATTTTTTTAACAGATTTCAGTACCCGATTTCGCATTGCTGCAAGACCTAGACTCACCCAAATGATTCTTCTACTTTTGGAGGTTAGACTTGCAGATGATAACCGATCTGAGCATTCATATGCTCCAATTTCACGATGCGATAACATCATACTGAAACTGTATAATTTCTTACTTAGAGTCTTCTCATCAGCAATCTCTTCCCACATTTCTTTCAATTCCGTCTTTTCTGATTTAGTAATGTAGGACTTTACATATCGAGCAACAGCAATGGAATTGTCCGCAACATACTGAATATCCATGTTAGCGTTCCACATGGATAAAATAACTGGATTGTAGTCATTTATGTATTTTGACTCTTCGCTTCTTCTTAAGTTGTAGGTATTTTTTGGAGACTTTCTTGTGATGGTATGTTGCACAGCTGACATAAAACTGTTCCCTCTTCCTTTGGATAATACAGGACGTGGAAATCCAAAACGACATTTGGTATAGAACGTATCCTTAGACTTGTACTTTCGTTGACAGTATTTTCCACATCTATGGCTTTTGAATCGTAAGACTTGTTGTTTTAAGTTTTTATCTTCTCTGCTATTGGGTACAGCACATGTGGCATAATCTTCAATGAAAGACAAAACAGTATCATCTGAATCTGTTCCAAATTTGGGGGCGTCCTTGATCCATAACAACATATGTATATGAGGAGCATCTCTTGCTTGATACTCCTTTCTCCAAAAGAAATCCACAACTTCTCCAAGAGCACAATTCTCCAGGTGTCTTGTATTCAATATTTTTTATATTGGAATTTGCCTCTCGAAGAAATTCAAGTAAATCAGCCCAAGCATACTCAGCACAGCTTAGTGTAACAAATCATGTAGGAGTTCCTAAGTTCCGTAGCATACATTTCAGTTCTCCATGACGACGGTACCAATATTCATTAGTCCCGCGCTGACATGCCATCAGATTAATTAACTGAGATTCTAAATGATCATCTCTCTGATGAACTTTAGCCATAAAATCCTTTGCAGCTACATTCTGCAGAAGCATTCCAGTTTTTAAAATGTGATTTACTGCATATGAAAGTCCAGACAAGTCACTTTCAAACAGAAGATGAAACATATAAGGGATACATTGTCGAAATCTTGGATCTTCTGCATATAATCTTGTTATTCAGGAATCTGCACAGGACGTTCATCATATCGTCCACCTTTTCCTGTTGGAAACAACTGCGGGAAATGAGCTTCCAAGCTCTCTTCCCATACACTCATGGGACTTCCTCTTGCTTTTTTCATTTGTAACAACTCAATCGTATTCCCCATCACTTCTTTGGAATGAAGTGGATGTACATTGTAATGTTCATAGATTTCTTCACATCTGGACATGTCCACTTTTTCAATTAATGTTTCAGTATCTTCTGCTAAATCTATTTCTTCTTCTACAAACTCATTTTTATAGTACTCATAATTTTTTATCAGATACAATGTTGCCTTTTGCACTTTTCTAACATCCACTAACTCTTGCCAGATTTTCTTATTCTTAGTAGGAACACCATTAACTAGAATGACTAGTGGATCATTTTCTGCATGGTCTACACCAATAGTTTCAATGTTTTTCTTTAAATCTAACGGTAAATACACAACTCTTCCTTTCAATCCTCTTTGTAAGTCTGATGGAGGCAATTTACCTGTTTTAGTCTCCATACGAACAATAGGCTGAAACGGGTGCACACATTGAATGAGAATAGACTCATAGGTATTTAAATCTATCAGCTCTGGAGGAATGGCAACCAACTCTAGATTATTATGAACAGCTCTAGCATGCATTTTATTCTCATCTAATTTGTTATAACAATATTTGCAAATGCGCTGCTCAGATCCCAAATCAAAACAATCCTTTACCAACAAATAAGTTGCAAATTCTTTCCACTTATCATTATTTTCTGTTTCACTTTTTAAATACAGATTGACACTCCTAGTCTGATTATTATAGTCAGTTCGCCGACAACAAATACAAGAAACATTTGTTCTTTCACCTAAAATAACCTTAAACTTTGTGATTTGATCTTCAAAATTTTTTGTATTCATGGGTTCTACATTGTCTTTAACCCCTTCGGTGCCACGCCCTTTCCCCCTCCTGTGCCGGGCGTTTCCCACGCGGGTGGGTTTCATGACGAGATAGTCTCGTCATGGGCACAGCGCGACCGTGCTCCATGACGAGACTATCTCGTCATGGGCACAGAAGAGGTTAACATTTTGTTCTACCAATGTGTCAGTTTCTGCACTGTCTTGCTGAGGACCAAAGTGACAAAACTCAATATCATCACAAACCTTCTTCACATCTGATACTGACCCACGCAAAAGAGCACTGTTCAGCTCCTTTAACTTTAGTGCTGGACTTTTTGCATAATACAATCTTCTCACTAACTTCCGCATTTGAGTATGATGTGCTGCCAACATCCTGAAATGGTGAAAAACACTTTGACAAACTTTCCTAGAAAGACAAGCCAGAGAATGACCTTGCAAACCAGTATTTTTCTCACTTTGCAAGGGTCTAGTCCTTGTAACACCTTAATCTTTTGTTTAACACTTTTTTTACTATATGCTGGTAAGAAACTACATATTTATCAATAAATTCTTGTTGTACACTACAAATACTATTGCAATCCCAAGTGTGCACAGGGTGTTTAGGACGTCTCCCTAGAACTTCATCAGCTATCACTTCTTCTGTATTTCTTTCAACCATTTTCTCTTTGTCAATTGGACAACCATTTCTAACCTCATAATCTCGTCCACTGGTGTCAACTGCATGCAATAAATTATTGCTTTGTAAATAACTCTCTTCATTAAAGAAAGGATCTGAACTTGAACTGTGTTTCCATTCTCCCAAAAAAAATCACAAAAATGTGTTCTGTTAATTACTCTTTTCCTCCTACTTTTGGCCTTCATTAAATGGATTGGTTTATCTAGTGATCGAATTCTGTTTAATACTAAAATAAATAGTTTCCTTTTTACTTCAAAAGCCTTTTCAACAATGGTGTCAATATGCTTCTTCTTTTTATAAAATAGAGCTCTCTTTTTATATTTCTTCACATCTTTCAGCAAATTATGTACTACTCTCTTTCGTTATACTGATTTTTACTTCTTTTACCATACTTCGTCTCCTTTGACTGTCCATTTGCTTTTTTGCTTTTCCTATTATTTTTAATATTTTTTCTAGTTGAAGCATTCTCAGACGTTTCAGAATTATGTACATTCTGTCTGGTCCTACAAACATTTTTAATAAATTGCTTTGTAATCTTACAGGAAGATATTTTCTTTTTAGCCACATTATGTTGTTCATTCAATACTTGTGGATGATTTTTCTTCAAGTAACTGTCCTTTTTCTGTTCTTTTCTTTTTCTTACTTTGTCCAGCATGATTTCTCTATTTTAATGGTGATAAACAGTATCTGTAAAAATTAATCACAAATAAATGTACTTTTCTATTACTATACAAACACATTTTACATAAATACTGTTGGACTTGGCCCTTTTCCCAGACATTTTTCGCTTTTCTGGGAAACCACATGTATAAATGCGAAGATTGAATGTGTGCAGACTGAGTTTCCCCATTTTAAAAATGTAATATAAAATGGATGCCAACGCTGTGTGGTTGTGCCGTTTGACTGAGCTAGGTTGACAGTCTAGTGGTTATTTCCCAGCAGCCCCAGCTTTTGGAGGGAAGCCTGGCACCCAGGGTGCTCTACCCCTCCCCCTAGGCCAGTTAGAGCCAGTCTCCCAAGACGCTTCTAGAAGCTTCTGGCACTGTCTGGAAGGTGGGGTGAGGGGCGTATAAAGGGCGGAGCTGGGTTGCCATGTGGTCAGTCAGAGGGTGGACCTGAGAGAGAGAGGGGACCTGCTTCCAGGGGTTACCACCACATGGGCCTGTGTGCTGGGCCCTGAGCCTACCTACCCCCCTCTACTGTCCCCCAGGGCGAGGGAAAGCTATAGTTGGGACAACGCCATCCTGGAGAAGCCTTCACAGGAGTTTTAGGTGGTAGGGTTAGTCAGGGACCTATGCCTCTGAAAGTGACAGGGCTTAGGTGCTGCCTTTCAAGTGAGTGAGGGATCCTGAAGTACCCACTGATCTGGCCCGGCGAGAGGAGAACCCAGGGATGACAGGCAGAGACTAATTAGTCCGCCTTCAGCCACCAACGCAACTTCCCCCCCTCCAGAAACCCTCAAACAAGGGGCAGGAACCAGAGAGCTCTATTTACAAGCTGCTTGCAGAGAGAGAGCGCTATATCCAAGCTGCCCCTGAAAGGAGAGCGCTATATCCAAGCTGCCCCTGGAAGGAGAGCGCTATATTTGGTGAGCGCTATCTTTGAAGTGATTGTGCACTGCCCCTAAAGCTGGTGGGACCGCCTAGCGCCTGCAAAGCGCTATACATCATGGCCCAAAGGAGGTGAGTAGCGTGTGGCCAGGGAGAGCTGGGCGCTGAAAGATATAACGGGAGCCTACCCCGCGTGCCGGCCTCATTAGGAGCACAGCGGGAGCCCACCCCGCGTGTGTGCCCTTCTGCGCGGGTGCCAACTGCATCAGCGCCTATTTACAACAGCGGGAGCCCACCCCGCATTGGAAAATTGCCGCGGGTGCCCACCCCGCTTGGGATCACGAGTTTGGAGGGAGCCTACCCCTCATCGCCGGCCGGGATCACCGCCGCCGCCCGGGCGCTGCTAGGAGGAGGTCCGGGGCCTGGGCCGCGCGAGTGTGCGTTGCCCAGCAACAGGGACACCGGCCGCGCCCCGCAAAAGCCGCACACGGATTGGCTTCCGGACGGCGGGAAGCCCGGAAGCTGCCCGGAGGCCGACGGAGGACGGAGACTTCGCTCCGTGGTGGGGGCCCTCCGGAGCTGGAGTAGAGCCCCGAGAGCAACGAGTGCCCCGCTGGGGCCATGATCAAGTCCCGGGCCCCAGGAGAGGGACCCGGGTGAAGGGCGATGTCGGGGAGAGCCGAGAGGGAGGACGGGAGCCTACCCCGCCTCCCCCAGCCGAGGACTCGAAGTCCTGGGTCCCAGGAGGTGGCCCGGGTGAAGCGGGAGGAAGCGCTGCTGTGGTCGGGGCTCCCAGGAGCTGAGGAGAGCCCTGCACACTACATCGACTGCAAGAGGTGGCCAGAGGAGTCCCTCCGCGAGCCTGGTGAGTGGGGCTCAGCTTATGGTTGGTGGGGGTAAAGTCGGGATACATTGCCGGTGCCCGCCCCCAGTGCCTGGACTGGTCCTCCCCGCTGCCCCGTCTGACAGAGGGCAGCGGCAACGAAGCAGGCGGCATTGTTGCACCCAGGAGTCCCAGGGGTCGATATACCCTGATGAGCTGCGCCAGCTGGGCTAGTCCGTTTGTGGGCCACGCCACTGCTACTCCAAGTGTCCCTGTAGAGGGGCTCCCATATCTCACGTTTTGGGCCTAACTTTGTATGGAGAATCCCAGAGGAAGGACTCCCATGTTCCGTGACTGTACTGTCTGGGACTGCTAACTTGAAAGGGGGTAGCGCTTTGCTGGTGAGTGGGGCTCAGCTTATGGTTGGTGGGGGTAAAGTCGGGGTACATTGCCGGTGCCCGCCCCCAGTGCCTGGACTGGTCCTCCCCGCTGCCCCGTCTGACAGAGGGCAGTGACAACGAAGCAGGCGGCATTGTTGCACCCAGGAGTCCCAGGGGTCGATATACCCTGACGGGCTGTGCCAGCTGGGCTAGTCCGTTTGTGGGCCACGCCACTGCTACTCCAAGAGTCCCTGTAGAGGGGCTCCCATATCTCACGTTTTGGGCCTAACTTTGTATGGAGAATCCCGGAGGAAGGACTCCCATGTTCCGTGACTGTACTGTCTGGGACTGCTAACTTGAAAGGGGGTAGCGCTTTGCTCAGAGGCCATATTTCGAGGCCCTGTTGAGTGGCTATGCGCTATTGATCCCCCGGGTACAGCGCTAGGTGCAGATGCCCTGTTCTAAAGCGCTATGTTGAACTGCCATATTTCAAGCGCTCCTGATTGGTAGATGCCCTACTTTAACACGCTACTGCCGTGCTTTGTGCAGCGCTATGGTGAATGTACTGTTTTAACGCGCTATTGCATTGCTATGTGCAGAGCTATGTTAAAGGCCCTGATTTGAAGCGCCAGTCAATTGTTATGTGCAGCGCTATGTCCACATGCCCTGGATTGTAAACGCTGTTTACTTGCTATGTGCAGCGCTGTGTTGAGATGCCAGGGTTTGATGTGTTGATGCACTGCCTACCTTAATTTCTGCCTCAGGCCCAGGGGTCACTCATATTGGTGATGCATAAGAGAATGTCAGGATGTTTTTATTACAGGTGTTCCGGACCTTCGCCTTATGTTATGCCCTGAGGTTTTCTATTGCAGGATTGAGGCTGATGGACTTCCCCTTTATTCCGCACGTACATTTATGTTATCTGAAGGTTGCAATGATTCCAGCAGGGGCCCGATTGGCCCTGCCCTGTATATAATTATCCCCCTGTAAATTTAAACCGAGCGCCAGTTGGCGGAGTGTAGAGATTACCTGAAATACTGTGTTTGGACAATACAAAAGTTGTTTTTACCTAAACCGGTGTAGTGTCTCTTTTTGCAGTGTGCCTTGTGTGTCGCCTGTGTGTACTGCGTGAATGCTTTGCACATTTCCTCCAGAGTTTGGCCCACCCGCTCTGCACCACGCTACCCGTTTCCAACAAATACTGACTAAGAAATTATAGGCCTGAAGCACAAGTGTGACGGTGGTTAAACCACTACATGCATAAAGCCTGCCTCACTGAAAGACTACATGATTACTGGCTGAGTAATTACAGTACTATAAGGAGAGACACTGGGTGAATTCACAGTTATTTGAATTTTACTTCATTGAATAGATCACTACATGCTACTGAAAGACTCACTATGGGTTTGCAACAGCAGTCACAGTGTGTTTGCTGGAGTGTATGCATAGTGACTGTGGAAATGTAGGCCTGATGCACAAGTGTGAAACTGGTTAGACCACTACATAAATAGTGGATAGTTATTTCAAACAGTCCTTGTGAAAAGGCATGCTTCACTGCATGAGTACCTGGATACTGACTAAAACATTAGTGTAATGCAAGGAGAGTACCTGAATGAATCTTTTAAGGGTTTGAGTGTTTGTGCAGTGAAGATTAGTACATGGTGCCGGATGAGTTACTAGAGGAGAAGGGGATTGATAGGGTGTTTGCTGGAAGTGTATGGATACTGACTGGCAAATTGAAGATGTGAAAAACAAGTGTGTAGGTGGTTAGAGGCTTACATGCATAGTGGATAGGCATTTGAATCAATCCATGTGCTAAGGCCTGCCTCACTCCATTAGCACTTGGGTACTGTAAGCGTTTGTTTTTTGGCACAGTTAATGGATTAGTTCATGGTACTGAATAATCACTGGAGAAGTGCAAAAGGAGTAACAGGGTGTTTGCAAGAACTGTATGGATACTGACTGGGATATTGATGGTGTGAAAGACAAGTGTGTAGGTGGCTAGAGGCCTGCATGCATAGTGGATAGACGTTTGAAACAGGCCATGGGCTAAGGCCTGGGTCACTGCATGACTACCTGGGTACTGACTGAATCATTAGAGTACTGCAAGGAGAGTGCCAGGGTGAATCTTTTTAAGTTTTGGGGTTTTGGCGCAGTGAGTAGATTAGTACATAGTGCCGAATGAGTCAGTGGAGGTGTGCAAGTGGATTGTCAGGGTGTTTATTGGAGTTTATAGATAAAGACTGGGAAGTTGAAGGTCTGAAAGACAATTGTGTAGGTGGTTAGAGGCCTCTATGCATAGTGGATACACATTTGAATCAATCCATGTGCTAAGGCCTGCCTCACTCCATTAGTACTTGAATACTAACTGAATGTTTACAGTATTGCAAGAAGAGTGCCTGGGTGAATTTATAAGTGTTTGGGTTTTTGCACAGTAAATGGATTACTGCATGGTGCTGAATGAGTCACTGAAAGAGTGTATTGGGAGTCCCAGGGTGTTTTCAGGAACTGTATGAATACTGTCTGGGGTATTGAAGGTGTGAAAGACAAGTGTGTGGGTGATTAGAGGCCTGCATACATAGTGCGTAGATGTTTGATGCAGTGCATGTACTAAACCTGGGTTCACTACATAAGTACCTCAATACTGACTCAATCATTAGAGTACTTCAAGGAGAGTGTCTGGGTAAATGTATTACTGGTTGGGTTTTGGCGCAGTGAATACATTAGTACATAGTGCTGAATAGGTCACTGGAGAAGTGTAAGGTGAGTGACAAGGTGTTTGCGGGAACTGTATGAATACTAACTTAGGTATTGAAGGTGTGAAAGATAAGTGTGTAGGTGGTTAGAGGCCTGCATGCATAGTGGATAGGAGTTTGAATCAATCCCTGTGCTAAGGCCTGCCTCACTCCATTAGTACTTGGATAGTAGCTGAATATTTAGAGTATTTCAAGGAGAGTGCAAAGGTGAATTTATAAGTGTTTGGGTTTTAGCACAGTAAATGGATTACTACATGGTGCTGAATGAGTCACAGGAGAAGTGTAAGAGGAGTGACAGGGTGTTTGAAGAAACTGTATGAACACCAACTGGGGTATTGAAGGTGTGAAAGACAAGTGTGTACGTGGTTAGAAGCCTGCATGCATAGTGGATAGGCGTTTGAATCAATCCATGTTCTAAGTCCTGCCTCACTCCATTAGTACTTGGATAGTAACTGATTGTTTAGAGTATTGCCAGGAGAGTGCCTGGGTGAATTTATAAGTGTTTAGGTTTTGGCGCAGTAAATGGATTACTACATGGTGCTGAATGAGTCACTGGAGGGGTGTAAGAGGAGTGACAGGGTGTTTGAAGGAACTGTATGAATACTGACTAGGATATTGAAGGTGTGAAAGACAAATGTGTAGGTGATTAGAGGACTGCATGCATAGTGGATAGGGGTTTGTAGCAGTCTATGTGCTAAGGCCTACCTCACTCCATTAGTACTTGGGTACTGACTGAATCATTAGAGTACTGCAAGGAGAGTGCCTGGATGAATCTTTTTAAGTTTTTAAGTTTTGACGCAGTGAATAGATTAGTACATGGTGCCAGATGAGTCACTAGAGGTGTGCAAGGGGAGTGGCAGGGTGTTAATTGGAGTTCATAGATACTGACTGGTCAATTGAAGGTGTGAAAGACAATTTTGTAGCTGGTTAGAGGCCTACATACATAGTGAATAGATGTTTGAAGTACTTTATGTGGTAAGGCCAGGTTCACTACATAAGTACCTGTGTACTGACTGAATCATTAGAGTACTACAAGGAGAGTGTCTCGCTGAATTTATAAGTGGTTGGGTTTTGGTGCACTCAATGGATTAGTTCATGATGTTGAATGGGTCACTGGAAGAGTGTAAGGGGACTGACAGGGTGTTTGCAGGAACTGTATGAATACTGACTGGAGTATTGAAGGTCTGAAAGACAAGTGTATAGGTGGCTAGAAGCCTGCATACATAGTGCGTAGAAGTTTGATGCAGTGCATGCACTAAAGATGGGTTCACTACATAAGTACTTCAATACTGACTCAATCATTAGAGTACTTCAAGGAGAGTGCCTGGGTAAATGTATTACTGGTTGGGTTTTGGCGCAGTGAATGGATTAGTACATAGTGCTGAATGGGTCACTGGAGAAGTGTAAGGGGAGAGAGAAGGTGTTTGCGAGAACTGTATGGATACTAACTGAGGTATTGAAGATGTGAAAGACAAGTGTGTAGGTGGTTAGAGGCCTGCATGCATAGTGGATAGGCGTTTGAATCAATCCATGTGCTAAGGCCTGCCTCACTCCATTAGTACTTGGATAGTAACTGAGGGCCCGATTCACAGAACTAACTGAAGACAAAATCCTAAACTTACTACCATTTTGGTATTCACAGAAGGCACATACTCATTTCGGTATTCACAGAAGTTAGGAGTCCTAACTTTAGGACTCCTAAATGCCTTCTGTGAATACCGAAAGTCTTAAAATTAGGATTTTTCTCAGTTTAGTAGTAGCATAGTTAGGACTCCTAACTTTAGGACTCCTAAATGCCTTCCGTGAATACTGAAAGTCTTAAAATTAGGATTTTTCTCAATTTAGTAGTAGTAAAGTTAGGACTCCTAACTTTAGGACTCCTAAATGCCTTCTGTGAATACCGAAAGCCTTAAAATTTGGATTTGTCTCAGTTTAGTAGTAGTATAGTTAGGACTCCTAACTTTAGGACTCCTAAATGCCTTCTGTGAATACCGAAAGTCTTAAAATAAGGATTTTTCTCAATTTAGTAGTAGTAAAGTTAGGACTCCTAACTTTAGGACTCCTAAATGCCTTCTGTGAATACCCAAAGCCTTAAAATTAGGATTTTTCTCAGTTTAGTAGTAGTATAGTTAGGACTCCTAACTTTAGGACTTCTAAATGCCTTCTGTGAATACCGAAAGTCTTAAAATTAGGATTTTTCTCAATTTAGTAGTAGTAAAGTTAGGACTCCTAACTTTAGGACTCCTAAATGCCTTCTGTGAATACCGAAAGCCTTAACATTTGGATTTTTCTCAGTTTAGTAGTAGTATAGTTAGGACTCCTAACTTTAGGACTCCTAAATGCCTTCTGTGAATACCGAAAGTCTTAAAATAAGGATTTTTCTCAATTTAGTAGTAGTATAGTTAGGACTCCTAACTTTAGGACTTCTAAATGCCTTCTGTGAATACCCAAAGCCTTAAAATTAGGATTTTTCTCGGTTTAGTAGTAGTAAAGTTAGGAGTCCTAACTTTAGGACTCCTAAACTGAGAAAAATCCTAATTTTAAGACTTTCGGTATTCACAGAAGGCATTTAGGAGTCCTAAAGTTAGGACTCCTAACTTCTGTGAATACCGAAGTGAGTAAGTGTCTTCTGTGAATACCAAAATGAGTAAGTGCCTTCTGTGAATACGACAATGGTAGTAAGTTTAGGATTTTGTCTTAAATTAGTTCTGTGAATCGGGCCCTGAATGTTTAGAGTATTGCAAGGAGAGTGCAAGGGTGAATTTATAAGTGTTTGGGTTTTGGCGCAGTAAATGGATTACTACATGGTGCTGAATGAGTCACTGAAGAAGTGTAAGGGGAGTGACAGGGTGTTTGCAAGAACTGTATGAATACTGTCTGCGGTATTGAAGGTGTGAAAGACAAGTGTGTAGGTGGTTAGACACCTGCATGCATGCTGCATAGGCGTTTGAATCAATCCATGTGCTAAGGTCTGCCTCACTCCATTAGTACTTGGATAGTAACTGAATGTTTAAAGTATTTTAAGGAGAGTGCAAGGGTGAATTTATAAGTGTTTGGGTTTTGGCGCAGTAAATGGATTACTACATGGTGGTGAATAGGCCTGGGCTAAAATTCAGTTCTGCTCGCGGAAATTGCGATAATTTGACATTTTCGCGTTCCGTGGAAAGCGCGAAAATGTCAAAATTTCCGCAATCCGCATCTTACCGGTAATTTTTTTCTTGCTCGTGCTGTAAAAAAATACATTCTCGCGTGCGCGCGATCGCCTTACCTGAATCCCCGCGTTCGCCGACAAGTTTTCCCGATCCGGTCGCGTTCTCCACAAGATGTTGGATTGTTGGTAGCCATTTGCGCTGTCTCGTGACAGTTCGCGCCCGCATTAACGTCATTTGTCACGCAATCACTTAATTCGTTGTGCGGTCACGTCTTTCTTCTCACGATCATGCACCGCGAGAGTATGAGAAGATTGAGATCTCGAACACGTCATTCTCCACCGCGAGCGAGAGCGTGAGGACGCAGGCACATCCTATCGAACGCGAAAAGGAGCAAGAGACCCCGAACACGTCATATCCAACGCGACAGGGAGCGAGAGAACGCGATCAAGTCATTTTGGACACGCCATCGACATCCGGCGGAAGCAATGTGAAGCTCGAGAACTCGAACATGTAAAATTTTCAATTTGGAGAAGAATATCAGCTCTAGCAGCATGAAACCTTCAGCAAATAATGATTTGGATGAAAACAACTCCTCAGATTGACATTTGGGTGTCCTTTTTTGTGCAAGGAGTCCTTTTTTAAAAAGGTGGGGAGAGGGAAGAAGTGCCACAGAATCTGCAACTTCCTGTTCCTGTGCAGCAGGCTCCTCCCAGTGCTTTGTCCATCTCCTGCTCATTCTGCCTTTGGATTTTGAGCTGTAAAGAACACTCTTTTTGTCTGCTGCATCATTGGAATTGGATTTGAGGATTTTTTAATTGGAAATTTTACAAGTAAGTGGTTGTTATGTCTGTTTGATTGGGGGCATTGCAGTTGTTGTAACTACAATTTATTTTTGGTAACTATCATTCCTTTTTTAAAAAATGTTAGGCCCGAGCTAGTCATGGCCTCATGGGTGTGTGCATGATGAAGCAACTGTTCCTTTGGTGTTTTTTTTAGTGTATTTCATTTTCAAGCATCATTTAGGGCCTGGATGGCATTGGATTGAGTTGGGAAATGTGTTTTTTTTGGGGTGGGCTTTCTGTTGTTGAGCCTGGCCTTGTGGCTGGTGGCCATTTAGAAGCCTAGGCTTGCAAGCTTGTCTAGCCTTGTCTGCCAACAGGCCTGCTTTCATCCAGTAGGATCAGAGCAGGTAGCCATAGCTTTATTAATCAAGTGTTTCTGTGTGGTCTGTTGAATTTAGACATCACTTAGGGCATGGATGGCATTGGATTGAGTTGGGAATTGTGTTTTTTTGGGGTGTTCTTTCTGATATTGTTGGGCCTGGCCATGTGGCTGGTGGCCATTTTGAAGCCTAGGCCTGCCAGCTTGTCTGGCCTTGTCTGCCAACAGGCCTGCTTTCATCCAGTAGGATCAGAGCAGGTAGCCACAGCTTTATTAATCAAGTGTTTCTGTGTGGTCTGTTGAATTTAGACATCATTTAGGGCATGGATGGCATTGGATTGAGTTGGGAAGTGTGTTTTTTTGGGGTGGGCTTTCTGATGTTGTGGGACCTGGCCATGTGGCTGGTGGCCATTTTGAAGCCTAGTCCTGCAAGCTTGTTGTCTCTTGTCTGGCCTTGTTGTCTGTCAACAGGCCTGCTTTCATCCAGTAGGCTCAGAGCAAGTAGCCACAGCTGTATTAATCAAGTGTTTCTGTGTGGTCTGTTGAATTTTGACATCATTTAGGGCATGTATGGCATTGGATTGAGTTGGGAAGTTTGTTTTTTTGGGGTGGGCTTTCTGATGTTGTTGGGCCTGGCCATGTGGCTGGTGGCCGTTTTGAAGCCTAGGCCTGCAAGCTTGTTGTCTCTTGTCTGGCCTTGTTGTCTGCCAACAGGCCTGCTTTCATCCAGTAGGCTCAGAGCAGGTAGCCACAGCTGTATTAATCAAGTGTTTCTGTGTGGTTTGTTGAATTTAGACATCATTTAGGGCATGGATGCCATTGGATTGAGTTGGGGAAGTGTTTTATTTTGGGGTGGGCTTTCTGATGTTGTTGGGCCTGGTCATGTGGCTGGTGGCCATTTTGAATCCTAGGCCTGCAAGCTTGTCTGGCCTTGTCTGCCAACAGGCCTGCGTTCATCCAGTAGGATCAGAGCAGGTAGCCACAGCTGTATTAATGAATTGTTTCTGTGTGGTCTGTTGAATTTAGACATCATTTAGGGCATGGATGGCATTGGATTGAGTTGGGAAGTGTGTTTTTTTGGGGTGGGCTTTCTGATGTTTTTGGGCCTGACCATGTGGCTGGTGGCCATTTTGAAGCCTAGGCCTGCAAGCTTGTTGTCTCTTGTCTGGCCTTGTTGTCTGTCAACAGGCCTGCTTTCATCCAGTAGGCTCAGAGCAAGTAGCCACAGCTGTATTAATCAAGTGTTTCTGTGTGGTCTGTTGAATTTTGACATCATTTAGGGCATGTATGGCATTGGATTGAGTTGGGAAGTGTGTTTTTTTGGGGTGGGCTTTCTGATGTTGTTGGGCCTGGCCATGTGGCTGGTGGCCGTTTTGAAGCCTAGGCCTGCAAGCTTGTTGTCTCTTGTCTGGCCTTGTTGTCTGCCAACAGGCCTGCTTTCATCCAGTAGGCTCAGAGCAGGTAGCCGCAGCTGTATTAATCAAGTGTTTCTGTGTGGTCTGTTGAATTTAGACATCATTTAGGGCATGGATGCCATTGAATTGAGTTGGGGAAGTGTTTTATTTTGGGGTGGGCTTTCTGATGTTGTTGGGCCTGGTCATGTGGCTGGTGGCCATTTTGAAGCCTAGACCTGCAAGCTTGTCTGGCCTTGTCTGCCAACAGGCCTGCTTTCATCCAGTAGGATCAGAGCAGGTAGCCATACCTTTATTAATCAAGTGTTTCTGTGCGTTCTGTTGAATTTAGACATCATTTAGGGCATGGATGGCATTGGATTGAGTTCGAAAGTGTGTTTTTTTGGGGTGGGCTTTCTGATGTTGGTTGTCTTAAAGACATGCTTTTGTTGTGGGTGCATGGTGTGTGTTGGTGTGCAATGTATGTACCCTGCAGACCTTTTTGGGGCCTGTGAAATTTTGTATTTTCATTTTGTTGCATTAAAAGGGCAGAGCAGTGTGCTTTAGCATGCATATAGAGCAAAACCGGGCACACATAATAGATAAACAGTTGATACACAATTGAAAAAATTATCTGAAGGTCGACACCGGTAGTTCCATTAACGCAGTTTTATGTAAGTAATGTTCGTGAGAAAAGCAACAATGCCAGCCGACACGTGTTTCGTCAACAGGTCGGTGCCTGTGACTCTTCAGGGCTGGAAACAATATAATGCAACATAATCATGATATGTAAAAATTAGTAAAAAACATGTTGAAATGGTGTGGTGACATCACACAACACCCAAATAACAGTGAAAAAGAAAATTGACCAGTAATTCACAATACTGAGTTATCGCAAAACAGAAGTCATGGATTGAGAGAGAAAAATAAAATAAAGGGAAAAGAAGGTCATCAAAGGGAAAATGCGTATGTCGCGCATACAATGAAATGAACAAAAAAGAGAAGAAGGCACACCAGACCGCACGTGAATAAAGCAACTAGTAATGTGCGCGTGTTAGAGCGACATGGCCTGTATGGCAACACAAGAAAAACATATCAGTGTTGAGCAAAATACATACATTTGAAATCAATTACAATAAGAAGAACAAGCAAACATGAGCACCAGTGTCATAAGTGCTCTGCTGCAGATAAAAGGTGTTCTTGACACATAGCACAACATTATTAACGATCCGAATGATCAGGAGAAAAATTAACCCCAATGTATTAGATCATACATCAAAAAGAGTTACATAAAGTAAAATTGGTGAGCAACAGGTAAAGAGATTAATCATGGTGTAGCCAGAATGCTACGAAACGATGATAACAAGTAAAAGAAGGAGGAGTTGTGCGTGGTGAGCTAACAGTCCCGAGGACTCGACTGGAGCACAGTGAAAAGAAGAACACACGGGAGAACCACGGCATGCACGATGGTGTGGTGAGAGAGAAGGGGATAAAAATACCTGTGCAGAGCGTTAAGCGGGTATCTAAAAGGGGGAAAGGAAATGACAATAAATCAATGGGCTCATTGGAGCATACCCAAAATGGGCAAGGACCAAATGGTGATTAAAGGGTAAACAATAATCGTGGAGTGAAGGAGTAAATTAATGAGACTCACCGGTGTATCGGTGATAAATCCGACCCGATAATCAGGTAATGAGAGCCAAAAGTAAGGCTACGATTGTACTGGGAGAACACGGGCGGGTACGTCCGTGCAACGGCGAAGCCTGTAAGTGAACTGGTAACTCAAGGAGGGAACATACTGAACATGATTCGAAAGCGTGCCTTACCTGTAGGTGCAGGAAACAGCCTATGCTCGTCTCGTGTTTGAGAATGGGAGGCCTAGTAAAAACAGGAAGTGGTATAAATCCTGTTTGGAGACAAAACGACTAGAGTGCTAACCGTGGGAGGCCAAATGAAAACAGGAAGTGGTATAAATCCTGTGTGGAGTAAAACAAGCTAATCCAGCTCCTCCGATCCATCATACTGAATCTCCTGCCTAAATCCATTGCCCTCATGAATGATGATTGGATGATGGAAAATAGAAGAAAAAATAAAAACTTTCCTCGTCCCGCCAAAAGAAGTGGAGCATGAATCAGATGACTACTATAGCTGTCCTCCTTTCAGAGCCGAGAGATACTGCCCATTAACTGAAAATGAGATGGAACAGGTAATGATTGATGCCATGCATTGGACGCAGAGTCGCAGACTGAGTGATTTTGTTGTTGTTTGTTGTGTATGAAGTTATGTCATTGTGCACTAATCACCTTTCTACAGTACACACTAAACGTAACTCAAGGTAAATTTTCCCCTTCTTGCAAATAAGAAATTTGTACTTCTCCTGCAGCTTGATACATTGCTTTTAATTGAATACAGGAAGGGGACTCAATCTGCGCACTGAGTATGATTAACAACAGCACCGTCCATGATGATGATGATGGCGAAAAAGACAGCTGGTTAACTTAAGATGAGAAGGAACCGGTAATGACAATTAATGGCATGCATTGGACACCTGACTCTGAGCGATTGGTGTTTGTGTTTTTGTTGTATGTTTGTTGTGCACGAAGTGAAGTCAAAGTGTACTAGTAGTCTTACTGTACACATTAAAGAGTGGCTCAAACCAATAATATTTCTACTCTTGTTGTGTAATAACAAAATGTTACTTCTATTGCAGGCTGATCTTCACAGACAGTCAGTACAAGTATCGGAGATGATTGATGGAATAATAACAAGTCAGGAGGACGTTTCATGAGTGGCATAAAACCCTAAAGGTGAACACGTCAACAACAACCACAGCAGACCCAAATGTCTGTGTAGAAGTGGAGTCGAGTGTAGCTGTGGGATGACTGTGGTGCATTGATTTACTAACTTAAATTGTAAATTGCTATGTTTGGAATGGATATGTGCTTTGCCTTTGTCCAACTCTTTAAAAAAAAAAAGGTACTCTAAACGGAGGATGTGCTAGGCAACGTGCCATCAGGCCTGTCACTGTGGGCCTGCTCTCTCCTGTTGTTGTTGAAGGTCAATGCTGGTAACAGACTAGAGTAGAGATGATGCACTCATGCCGCCTCGGAAAGTGTTTCTCAATATCCCCTTTGTTTTTCCATCTACAATTACAGGCCGGGCCTTGCCTTATACTTGGGAAAACATTACAATGCACACTTACCTTACCAATAAATCTATAATTTTTTCAAGCCGGGCAGTGGCGACACCCAAGATTGATGGATGAGAGGACCAAGAGGAATGCCGAGATGCAAATCCAGTCCACATTTTTGACCAGGATAACAGAGTAACAGTATCAACTTTCATCTTTTTTTAAATAATTTGATTCATTTTTTTGTCTACAATCTTTACAACAGTGTGTTCTTCTTGTTGTTGTTATTATCATCATTAGGTTTGCTCTCTGTTTATGATTCATCCCTACCAATATTTAAAATTTCTATTTGCTATCTGTAAAAGTATTAAGGCCGGAACAACAGAACAAGAAGCGTATGGAATCCGGGTCTCCTTATCAATCATCATCATGCATGCATTTCCTTTTTCTCCCTTAACATATTGATATGGAGATGGTAGTCTTCAAAGATTGTCGTCTGTTTGTCCATGCATACTGTTTTTCACTGTCAAACCTTTCCCCAAACCCCCTTCCCATCCATTCAACAAACCCTAACCCTCTTCCCCCGGGCTGTGTGACTTTTTGTCGAGGTACACCAATGTTCCAATGTACACCAATACTTAATCACACGCTTGGTGGGGCGGATGTGGCGAAAGCAACAGTACTTCAATTTCAAGGCAGATCGATGATCTTCTTCTGCTTGCCCACCCATGAGCAGTATATTTTAGAGGTGATTTTATTTAACAAAGGAACATATACCTCAGCATTAATTGCCGGCATTAATTGGATTTGTTGTCATTCCTCATACACAGCACTAACTGTTACGCTGTTGGCCTAGTCAAGTGACTCAACACAACTATAGTAGGTTATCCCCACCACCATTATGTTTTGTTGTAAAATATTTTAGCATATTATTGTTGCTCGGTAAGTTCTGTACTGTACTTCATTCTACTACTCCTCGAACAGTCTCTCAAAGGCGACTGACTGTCTCATTTTCTTTTTTTGCAAATGCTGCTGCCCTGCCAGTGTCTACTACTACTACTATACTACCACCACCACCCCAATCATGGCATGTTAGAAAAAGGAAACATCTTCACCATGCAGCCATTGCTGTGCCTAAGTTGAACATCAAGCAAAGGTAAGAGAAGTTTGGGGGAGGCATAATTAATAATGGACATGTTTTCAATTAATTCAATTTCACACACCCCTTTGAGTCCAGATAAAGAATGCATAGACTAGAAGAGAGACTGAAAGTACTAGTAGGACAACTTAATCAGTGAGGGGTGTCGCATCTATCTGTTTATGTCTTACACAGTCAGCCAAATATTTAAATCAAACACTTGCTATGGGCGGGCCTGCACCAGCAAGGAAACAGTGTGATGTAAAACAGTAACCCCGCCTACAAAACATTAACAACATTGCATGTAACATAGAAATATAGATTTAATTGACCCTAACAAAATAAACTAAAAACCCACAAAAGCTGACCCACCCCCCTCCCTAACCCCAACCAATGTCCGTAAGAAAGTCCAGAAAATAGTCCAAAACCCCAACGCCCAATTCCCACCCACCCAAACAAGAATTAAAAAAGGGACAGAAGACAGGGACTAAGGTGTGGGGCGGGATTGCAGGATGACATACATCTGCTCCTCTAGACGGGTGACGCGGCGTCTGAGGGCGCGGCAGTTGCAGCCACAGTGGGGGGGCACCAGAGATGATATTGCGGTGGCGGCGGGCAGCCGCCAGACGGTGGTGCCGTACCGCTGGAGGGCGGTGGCTGGGGCCCGGGGCACTGGAGGAGGCTTGAAGTGCTGCTGCAGTCTCCTCCTCCTCCTCTGCCAAGACCACCAGCCGCCGATATTCCTGCTGGATTGCCTCCAGCTTCCGGCGCCGTGCCTTGGCAGCCAACTCCTTCCGATTAACTTTGGAAGGAGTAGCTGTGTATCAAAAAGAAAAAACAAGACAATTGTAAAATATACTCTTAGAAAAACAGTAAGACAAGTTAATTATACACATAGTGGCATGGTAACACTATAAAGCACAGTACCTAATATTTATTAAATCTCGCCCGTCCTTCTTCCTTCCACCCGTCTTTCACTTTTTAGTTGAACGCCAGGTGATCTGATCTGACCTTTTAGTCTTCTCCCAAAAACTTTCAAAGTGGAGTTGAAATCAGATAGATGAGGCCACTGTTTACTCAATACTCCCGCCCCTATGCCAATGAAAGGGTATCTTCACTCTTCAATCGCTCACAACAACTCTTACTTACTTAGAACATTGGATGGCAGGCGGACAAAGTCCTCACGCTACAAAGGGCAGGGGTCCTGTGGGAACAATTAGGATGCGCCTGCCACAGTGGCGGGCGCATCCCGTTTTTTTTACATTGTGGTGGGCGGTGCCGAAGGCAATGCTAAAAATACATGTTGTGCTTTTCCAAGCACAATGTGACAGGCCCCGTGCGGAGCCTGCCACGTTGTGCTTTGAAAGGCAGGGGGGTACCATAGCATAGGTACCCTCCATGGGGGCCCCCAAGCATACTCCGCATGCCTTTCCGTGGCCACAATGCCACCACGTAAAGGCATTCCAAAATGCAGATTATATTATATGGCTGGCGGTGTGTTCAGACACCGCCACCATATTGAACCCTTTTCTGCCCGGTCGACATGTCGACTGTGCGGAAAATCGGCAGACGGTTTCTATCTGCCGCGGACCCCCCAGCCATTGTAATATCTATGGCGGGGGTCTTTTCTACAGGGATGGCGGGAGGTTTGCCCGTGCGGGGTCGGTGGTGACTACCGCCGGCCCGGGAGGGGCAATCCGCCCGCCATCCTAATGGGGCCCTAAGTCTCAACAGTACAGTATACATACAGTACACCCTTGCAGTGAGTGTAGTGTCAACAATAGTTAAGGATTTTGAATCTAACTTACCACCGCCCACCACTGGTGCTGGCACTCCCCCTACCGCTCCATCATCGGTATCGGCAACTGCCGCATCCTCTTCCTCCGCGTCGCCTTTGCTGGCCCCGGCAATGGTGGTCATGGTCGGTAGTGCGCCTGGAAAACATTACACATTTTTTAGGCGTCATATACACCTCCCCCTATTGGTCAGTAGCAAGATTGAAAAATGAGTTAATAGTATATAACATACATCACTAGTACAAATCAGGTAGTAGTAGAGTAGACACTAATAGTTATATATGGTCCCCCCTAGGGTCATTCTAGCCTTTGCTTAGTTAGCCCGAGCCATGCAACCATTTTACCTTTGTGTCTTTTATTTTTGCACATGTGACGTTACCTTGCAGTTTGTTGTATAAGACACCTTTGAGCCCACATGACCTCACACTGCTACTGTCTACGCGCTACGTACAAGCGGTCAACCAAAACATTAACAAGCCACTTTTCTATGAAGTACTGGTGTACTGTTAGTCCATATTGCTTATGCATAAATGCTACACTTTTTGGCACGGCTGAGAAATGCTTGCAATATACTAACGCACACCATTTCATTTTTTGCATTACAGATGGAAGATTCCCTTCTACGAGCCAGAGCTTTGCAGAGCTTATGATGCAACAACTACCAGTTCTAGGTTCTTCTAAGGTGAGGGGTAAGGGTGGGCGTAGTTCGCGAAGTAGCACTTAGCGAAGCTACGCAAAGTGAAGTTCGCACTATGCGAGCTACGCGTAGCACATCGCGAACTGCGTAGTAACATGTTCGCACTGTGCAAGATGTTGTTTTCAATGATTGCACAGTGCGGACAAGCAACCGGCACTGTGCAATCATTGAAAATGACATCTTGCACAGTGCGAGCTGTAGTTTTCTGCTGCTCGAGTAGATTTTTACTCAAGCGGCAGCTTTCTCAACGCGAACTGGAAGTTTCTCATCGTGAGCATACGCGACCCCTCGCAATGAGAAACCTGACCTCCTCGCGTTGGGAATCTCGCCGGGAGGTTTATTTTCCATGCTCGCGATCGCCAACTTGATGTTGCTGATCGTGGACAAGGAAAAAGTCTCACCGGGATGTTATTTTGCTTGCTCGCGGTCGCCAACTTGACGTTGAGGACCGCGAGCAAGCAAAAAATGACCGCAGCACTACGCAACACTACGCTACGGGTGTTCGCACTGTGCTACGTGCAGTTCGCGTAGTGCGAAGTAGCGCGAACTTCGCAAACTACGCGAGCGTAGCGTAGTGCTTCGCCCAGGCTTAGTGAGGGGTCCCTTCACTCAGAGATCTTCATTTATACATTTATATAAACTAAATTCCTAGGGGATGGTGGTGCTTCCACCACTGTTCAGTTATCATGATTTAATTCCCAACTGTCAGTAAGTGTAACACTGTTTATTGTTTTAATGTTATTGATTTTCCTGTTGGTGCTGCATTATATAATAAAACAATGTACAGAGCTTCTCATTTCAAAATAAACATTTTGAACTTACATAGACTTGGTGGTATTTGGTGTGGACATACATGGCATGAGCAAATTAAAGGAAGGGTGCGCATGTGCATTGCGTCCACGACTGAGAGGTTGGGTGTGTTATGTTCTGGGTTGTCTACTTGTTGGGTATCTTGGGGGGAGGGTTCGGAGACCTAATAGTTCTGACAAGACACTACTATAACTAGTCGGGCAGGGGATTGTGGTGGGTTCTGAATTTCTGATTGAGGTGTGTGAGGAAGGTCCAACCTACCATCACCAACATCCTATTTTCTTGTGCAAAGGTCTGTATGTGCAAAATCCCTACAACAGTAGTAGTATGTCCTATCATGTCAAAATAGTAATAAATCTGGTTGGGCATTTGTTGGTGTGAATTGTCAAAGCCTCAAGATTAACAAAGACTCAAGATCAATAAGACTAGAAGTAGTACAAGAGGACGACCCAAAGGACTGGACTCAATGGCTAGAGCTACTGGTGAATCTGAGTTTTATTTACAACCTTTCAAATAAAGAGTGGCCAACTGCGCAAGCTTAGCTACTACAGTACAGACAGACTGATAGTGGTAGTAGTACAGAAAGTCATCATAGCAGAGGCAGGGGAAACAAGATTTTTGAAACCGTACAGATTGAAGGAAAATTGTTTGTAAAAAATAGCATTGGGAAACTGAAACAATAGTTCAGGAAAAATATGGTGCAGTAAAAGTTACGGAATAAGAATTATTATTAAAAACAAGAAGACTTACTAGGGCCAGCAGAGGAGCCCTCATTGGTGTCCTCCTGGTGGTGTTCTCCCGCCGACTGCCCACTCTCTGTCTGCCTGCCCGTGGGTCCTGAACACGAAAGATATAAGAAAGAGTCAAACATTGATGGATGGTGTCAAACAAATAAAATATTTTTAAAGAACGGTCAAAAAACACCTTTGTAAACAACAATTACAATAACTAAATAGACCGATCTCATCTGGTCAACAAGTAGTATCGGGGGATTCGCGGATCGACTACTTACTATTTATCAACAGTAATCCAGTCCTCCATTTTGATTCCAGAATACTAACTAAGCCTAAGTACGACGTACCACCCGACCTAGCCCACCTATTCCAGGCGTGCCAATTGTACATTAAGTATGCATTTCCACTTCTTTAAGTCCTCAACAATGCATATGGTCAAATGGAGGACACATGACTACATTTTTTGTATACACCAAATTTTGGGTTGATTGATTGATGCTGATGTTCTGCTAGTGCTAAGCCAATTACCACCCCTCACTGAACAAACTAGAAACCGTTCTAATAAAGACTGGCGTACTAGCAGCACGTGACGTAACTGAGGGGGCATCAAGCATACCACTAAAAAATTACAAACTCATACAAAGTAACTAAACCTAAGTATCAATCTGCCCCATCTCTTACTGACAGGACAAAGTAAGGACTTGAGTCACTATAGCATTACGTAATTTAATTCTCTAAAATAATCTCTTACATAATCACGCTAAGCGAGCGCAAACGCAAAGTTGCAAACAAGTAAGATTAGTAGTAGCGCAGAGGAGCACCTGTGTCATAACAATCACAGAAGACTTTTAAACGTAATTAACCTGGAATGTAAGCAGCAACATTCTAGCTGGTTGGAAGAAAAAAAGATATTCGCAATATATAACACAGAGCAGAAGAACAGACACAAAGTAGTAATAATTAAATAGTTACTCACCAAGACCCGGGACCTCCACTCCTAGCAGGTCCAGCAGGTCCTGCTCACAGTCCAGGATGTCGGACCACCGGTGCGTCAACTGCGCCTGGATGTGGCGGACCCCAGAGTAGCGCAACACTGCCCGGCGCACCTTCCCCCACTGCTGTCGATGCTCCCGGAGCCCGTACCTGGACCCAGGCCTGCCACCTGTTGCCACGGTTGAGGGGAGGTGGCGCTGCAGAAAGAAAATGAGTGTAGCCAACTCTACCTCCCCAAATAAGGCCCGTGCCTGCACCCCTTGTGGGTGCCGCCTTCCACAAGGAAGGCGGTCGCGGCTCTGGCTGCGGCGAGCCCTACCCTTTGACATGGTTCTGGGGATGAAAGACGGGGCGGGAAAGAAAAGGTTATAAAATTTAAAAAGTAAGTAAAGGAAATAAAAAGCAGGCAATAGAAAGAGTGAAAAAGTAGCTGAAAAACAAAAAAAAGTAGACAAAAGCCAAAAATATAGAAGCAGGAAAATAGTTAGAGAAATAATAAATAAAACAAAGGATTGTAAAGATACAGGGAGGATTAAAAATCAGGCCCCAGAACCATGTAAGAGTGAAAAACAAGATGGCCGCGCCCATTGCGACCACATGCACAAGTTTGCGCGATATTTTCTCCCCGAGCACGCAAAAAGCAACGTGAATAAGTAAAAGCATTCCCGAACAGGAAATACGTACCACGAACGGGCGCGAGCATGCATTGCGTGACCCGGAACAGAAAGTAAGCATCGCGGGCGGGCAGGCGAGACAAGTGAAAACAAGATGGCCACACCCGTGAGCAACCGCATGGGTAAGTTGACGAGTCGCGATCACGCAGAAAATACCGCGAACAGGCGGGAAAAAAACTTCCACGTCTTTGTGATATTTCCGGCGTGTTTGCGGAGACTTTCAAAATGTTCGCGATAGTTTGCAAAAGTGAATTTCGCAAATTCTGCCCACCCATAGTGGTGAATAAGTCACTGAAGGAGTGTATGGGGAGTGACAGTCTGGGGTATTGAAGGTGTGAAAGACAAGTGTGTAGGTTACAGGTCTGCATACACAGTGGATAGTCGTTTGAAACAGTCCATGAGCTAAGGCTTGGGTCACTGCATGATTACCTGGGTACTGACTGAATCATTAGAGTACTGCAAGGAGAGTGCCTGGGTTAATCTTTTTAAGTTTTTGAGTTTTGCCGCAGTGAATAGATTAGTACATAGTGCCGAATGAGTCACTAGAGGTGTGCAAGTGGACTGAAAGAGTGTTTTTTGGAGTTTATAGATACTGACTGGGAAATTGAAGGTCTGAAAGACAATTGTGTAGGTGGTTAGAGGCCTCCATGCATAGTGGATAGGCGTTTGAATCAATCCATGTGCTAAGGCCTGCCTCACTCAATTACTACTTGGATATTAATTGAATGTTTACAGTATTGCAACGAGAGTGCAAGGGTGAATTTATAAGTGTTTGGGTTTTGGCGCAGTGAATGGATTACTACATGGTGCTGAATGAGTCACTGGAGGAGTGCAAGGGGAGTGACAGGGTGGTTGCTGGAAGTATATGGATACTGACTGGGGAATTCAAGGTGTTAAAGACAAGTGTATAGTAGGTTAGAAGCCTGCATGCATATTGGATAGACATTTTAAGCAGTTCATGTGGTAATGCATGGTTCACTGCATGAGTACCTGGGTACTGACTGAATCATTAGACTACTGCTAGGAGAGTGCCTGGGTGAAACTTTTAAGTTTTTCGGTTTTGGCGCAGTGAATAGATTAGTACATGGTACTGGATCAGTCACTGGAGATGTGCAAGATGAGTGACAGGGTGTTTATTGAAGTATATAGATACTGACTAGTTAATTTAATGAGTGAAAGACAAGTGTGTAGGTGGAGAGGCGTTTGAAACAATCCATGAGTCCAAGGCCTGGCTCAGTGTAGGAGTACTTTGGTACTGACTAAATGATTAGAGTTTTTTAAGTACTTATATGTATGCAAAGACATAAACTACCCAAAACCTTCTCTTTAAATGGTTCCTAAATGCATACAGACTCTCAGTGTGATTCTACACAACAAACACTATCCCATACATATTACCAAATCACATTTTCTTGTCCAAAATTGATAAACAGAGTACACACAATCCACATATTGTACTACTGCACATAATTGTGGAACCCTGACTCTTTTACAAATACCTAACCAATGACTGGTTTCTTATTCTACCAAAGTATGAGAATAGGATAGGATTTTATCCAGTTATTCTGCAAACACATAAAATACCCAAATCCTTCTTTTACTACAGTTTCTAAATGCACACAGACTCACAGTGTGATTCTAGAAAACAAACAAAATCCCTTGAATTTTACAAAAACACATTTCCCATTCTTGAAGAGGTACGCCTGCGCGCCTTGAGTGGTACTTTACCTGAGAATATTTTTTGGCAGCCTACGCAGCAACCCTACACACATACCTACTCCCTGCTGACGAGAGGCAACTACCTCGAAACACGTGTCCAGGGATGGCTAACGCAACACTCATTTTCATTTTAAACTTTTGGCATAGGCGTACCCGCCGAAGCTACCTAATGGACCACAATTCTTTGGGGTAACACGCTGTTAGGACTAGCAGAGTGCGGCCAATCGGATTTTTGTTTATATTCAGGCTCCCTTGAGCCGGTGGGGCTGACAAGCCCATGGCTACGCACCTGCGCGTCTTGAGTGGTACTTTACCTGAGAATATTTTTTGGCAGCCTACGCAGCAACCCTACACACATACCTACTCCCTGCTGACGAGAGGCAACTACCTAGAAAACACGTGTCCAGGGATGGCTAACGCAACACTCATTTTCATTTTAAACTTTTGGCATAGGCGTACCCGCCGACGCTACCTAATGGACCACAATTCTTTGGGGTAACACGCTGGTAGGACTAGCAGAGTGCGGCCAATCGGATTTTTGTTTATATTCAGGCTCCCTTGAGCCGATGGGGCTGACGAGCCCATGGCTACGCACCTGCGCGCCTTGAGTGGTACTTTACCTGAGAATATTTTTTGGCAGCCTACGCAGCAACCCTACACACATACCTACTCCCTGCTGACGAGAGGCAACTACCTCGAAACACGTGTCCAGGGATGGCTAACGCGACACTCATTTTCATTTTAAACTTTTGGCATAGGCGTACCCGCCGACGCTACCAAATGGACCACAATTCTTTGGGGTAACACGCTGGTAGGACTAGCAGAGTGCGGCCAATCGGATTTTTGACATTTTAAGCAGTCCATGTGGTAATGCATGGTTCACTGCATGAGTACCTGGGTACTGACTGAATCATTAGACTACTGCTAGGAGAGTGCCTGGGTGAAACTTTTAAGTTTTTCGTTTTTGGCGCAGTGAATAGATTAGTACATGGTACTGGATCAGTCACTGGAGATGTGCAAGATGAGTGACAGGGTGTTTATTGAAGTATATAGATACTGACTAGTTAATTTAATGAGTGAAAGACAAGTGTGTAGGTGGTTAGAGGCCTGCATGCATAGTGGAGAGGCGTTTGAAACAATCCATGAGTCCAAGGCCAGGCTCAGTGTAGGAGTACTTTGGTACTGACTAAATGATTAGAGTTTTTTAAGTACTTATATGTATGCAAAGACATAAACTACCCAAAACCTTCTCTTTAAATGGTTCCTAAATGCATACAGACTCTCAGTGTGATTCTACACAACAAACACTATCCCATACATATTACCAAATCACATTTTCTTTTCCAAAATTGGTAAACAGAGTACACACAATCCACATATTGTACTACTGCACATAATTGTGGAGCCCTGACTCTTTTACAAATACCTAACCAATGACTGGTTTCTTATTCTACCAAAGTATGAGAATAGGATAGGTTTTTATCCAGTTATATATCTGCAAACACATAAAATACCCAAATCCTTCTTTTACTACAGTTTCTAAATGCACACAGACTCACAGTGTGATTCTAGAAAACAAACAAAATCCCTTGAATTTTACAAAAACACATTTCCCATTCTTGAAGAGGTATTTTGAGTGCACACATTCCACATATTTTACTACTGCCCATTAGTGTATAAACCTGACTCATTTTACAAACACATAAACAATAAATGGATTCTATTTCTACAAAAATATAACAACAGGATAGGTTTTTAAGCAATTATGTGTTTGCAAAAACATGAAACCCCCAAATGCTTCTCTCACATTAGTTCCCAAATGCACACAGACTCACCGTGTGATTCTAGACAAACAACACTATTCCTTCTATTTTACCAAAACACATTCACTAGTGTGGAAGGGCTGAAGTGACTGCAGAGATTCCACATAATTCCATACTGCACACTACTATGAAAGCCTGACTCATTTTTTGAATGCATAAGCAATGACTGGCTTTTAATACTACTAAAACTTGACAACATGATAGGTTTTTAAGCTGTTATCTATCAGCAAATACATGATGTAACCAAATGCTTTTCTCACAATGGTTGCCCAAATGCACACAGACTCACAGTGTGATTCTAGACAAGCAAAAAAATCCCTTGGACTTTACCAAAACACATTCACTACTCTGGAAGGAGTAAGGGGACTACACAGAATCTACATATTTCAGTACTGCACTTCAGTGCCAAAGCCTGACTCATTTTATGAAAGCATGAGCAATGACTGGCTTCTAATTCTACCACAACTTGAGAACAGGAAAGGTTTTTAAGCAGTTACGTGTATGCAAAGATATGAAGTACCCAAATGCTTCTCTCACAGTGGTTCCCAAATGCACACAGACTCACAGTGTGATTCTAGACAAGCAACACTCTTTCTTGTACTTTACCAAGACACAATCACTAGTCTAGAAGGGGTAAGGTGACTGCACACATTCTACATATTTCAATACTGCACACTACTGTGAAAGCCTGACTCATTTTGCAATTGCATAAGCAATGACTGGCCCCTAATGCTGCTAAAACTTGACAACAAAACATGTTTTAAAGCAGTTATCTGCCAGCAAAGACATGATGTTACCAAATGCTTTTCATACAATAGTTGCCCAAATACACATAGACTCACAGTGTAATTGTAGACAACCAACTATCCCTTGAAAAAAATACATTTACTAGTCTACAAGATGTAAGGTGACTGCACACATTGCAGAAAATTTTCTACTACACATTAGTACCAAAAAGTTTCTCTCAAAATGATTCCTAAATGCACACAGACTCACTGTGTGATTCTAGACAAATAAAACTATCCCTTGCACTGTACCAAAATACATTTCTTAATCTAGAGGGAGTACTACATTTTAGTGTAGAAACGTGACTCATTTTGCAAATACATAAACAATGACTGGTTTCTAATTCACAAAGACCTAGGTTTTCCAAATGTAGACATTAAATGGATTGGACAGGGAGGGTTAAAGTGGCACCAATTGATGCCATTGGTAAAATCCTTTATGCATCTCCAACACCCTGACCTCATAATAGTGCACTGTGGTGGCAATGACCTAGGCAATTGATTTCACTTTTTCCCCAAACTGCCTTTGTCTATTCTAACATATGCCAAAGGCAGAAATGGAACTGGTCCAATCATTTTTGTCCACAGATTGAGAAAGCTAGGAAACATGTGAATACATCTGTTTCTGCTTTTCTTACTTATAAGTACCAAAAACTCTCAATGAACACAACAGCTCATTTTAGAGCCACTCAAGAACGAAACACATAAGGTTGATGTTTCTCTCCCAAAAATGTCGGGTTTTTTTTGCTTGGAGTCACGCACCCAACGCGTTAGGAACCGGGCACCCTACGTGAGAGAAATTGTGCACCCAACGGGATAGGATTCGCGACTCCTAATTTTTAGGCCTGGGCAAAAATTTCGTTCCGTTCGCGGAAATTGCGATAATTTGACATTTTTGCGTTCCGCGGAGAGCGCGAAAATGTCAAAAATTCCGGTTTCCGCAGCTTGGCGATAATTTGTTTCTTGCTCGCGCTGTAAAATGATACATTCTCGCGCGCGCGCGATCGCCTTACCTGAATCCCTGCGTTCGCCGACAAGTTTTCTTGATCCGGTCGCGTTCTCCATGAGATGTTGTATTGTTTTTAGCCATTTGCGCTGTCTCGCGACAGTTCGCGCCCGCAGTGACGTCATGCGTCGCGCGATCACGTCTTTCTTCTCGCGATCATGCACCGCGAGAACAACTCAAAACAAGATGGCCGCGCCCGCAAGCAACCACATGGGTAAGTTGGCGACCCGCAACCATGCAGAAAATCTCGCGAACATGCCGGAAAAAAACTTCCGCATCTTCGCGATATTTCTGCTTGTTTGCGATAATTTTAAACATTCTCGCGATAATTTGCGAAGGTTAATTCCGCAAATTCCGCCCACCCCTACTAATTTTACCATAAAAAAAATAGCCCCTATCACTAATTTTTATTATCCCCGGGAACCCCATCCCCTGGGGCTTATAAAAAATGTTGGGGACCGTGGGGGGAGCCCCAACGCCCCCACGGTCCCAGCCAGCTCCCCGCGTACTTCCGGAGCTGGCATTGCTTTTCCACATGGGGAGCTGCTGACATGCAGGTCCACATGTGTAAAAGCAATATAGTGTGGATTTTGAAAGAGAGAGCAGGTTTCCCTGCTCTCCCTTTCAAAATCCAAACAAAGACTCCCGCCCTCTCATAGCAAACAACAGTGTCATGGGGGTGGGCACCCCAGTACACTGCAGGAGCCGGCCCTGGGGGTGGTGGTCCCCAGGGCCCTCTAGGGCTCCAGGAGGGGGGCCACACAGCCCCCCTCCCTCAATAAATAAAGCCCCGGGGTGGTGGTCCCCAGGGCTTGGGGGGCCCCCCGATAAATGGTACAGTGTTTGCCCCGGGGATTTGGCACGCCGGGGTCTAATTATTAAGGAAGAGCGGAAGCCCGCGCTTCGTTTTTGTTTTTTTACGGCCGGATCCGCACACCCTTTGCGCATTTTGCCGTTTAAATTTTTTTTTAAAAAAGGGGTCCTGGGAGTCCTTCTGGGACCCCCTAAGCAAGTCTAGAGGGTCAAGTATTCCTACCCTGCCCCCTTTATATGTTTTACACACTTATTTCCCTTACTTCTTCAGCCTCGCTTCTACCGAGGCACAAAATGGCTGCCAACAGTTCCTGGTTTAGAATGTTGAAAACCACTTGACAGCCAATTAGCATTCAGCACGTGATCGGGAGGGTGCACGCACGGTTCGCAGAGGGTGCGCTCAGGGTGCGCATAGGGTGCGCGGATCCTCCGAGGCCATAGATATATATATGTACTTTTAACTTTAATTTTCTCAGAAACTACTCAACAGATTAATGCCATTTAAGCCAAAGGCACGAGTCTGAACTACCTTTTTGCCAAATTTGGTGTAATTCAGTTCAGCAGTTCGGGCTGTAGCTGCGGCTAAAGGTCCTATGGGAAAATGCATGGGGAAAACGCGTTTTGGGACCCCACTTTTTTCTCGGCCAACGCTTGGTGAATCACCCCAAGACTTTCAGGATAGGATTGGACCGGAGCTGGACGAAAGTTTGGAAAATTTCGCGAAGATTCATAAACCGGCGCCATTGGAATAGAATGTTGCGGATTTCCTATGGAAAATAGGTCCTAACTATAACTACCTACTGGCGACCGCATTTTTTGACTTGGCTATAACTTTGGCGTTGTTTGACCAATCTGCATGAAATGCTGCCAAAAAAGTGTCACATTGCGTACTATTGATTGGGAAAGTTTTGGGATGATCTGTGCAGTGGAAGCCAAGAATTTGGGGCACAAAATAAGTTTGTGTTTGTAATATTGATTCCCTTAGGTACCTTTAGCCACCTTTACAGCCAGAACCACTGAACGGACTTAAACAAAATTTTGCTTATTTGGTTTAAATACGTTGGGTAGTTTTTGAGACATTTAAGTTTAAAATTATAGTGATATCTCTTGCGAACAAAGATGAGCTTGTGTAGAGAAATGCAATGCTCTGATTGGTCGTCAACCCTTCAAGCAGAAAGTGTTGGCAGCCAGCTTCAGACTTTGCTTGAAGCTGAATCCCAGAAAAAAAGTAAAAATTAAAGAAAAGGGACAGGTTAGGAATACCCTGACCGTGTCATGTTTTAAAGGCATTTGTTTTACATTTAACAGTAGATTCCTGGTGGAAAGACTTGTGTTCTCCCATGTGTCTTTTTTTAAAATCCCTGGGTGGGCCAAATCACAAGGGCATGAAGGAGGGGGGCTCATGGGCCTCCCTTGGGCATATTAGAAGCACCGGGGACCACCACCTCCCAGGGCAAACTATATATTTTTTTTAATGTGGAGGAGACCCTATGGTCTCTCCCACTGCCCTGGGGACTGCCAGCTCCCCGAGGCACTTTAATTACAAAGGGGCCCGCTCGGCCCCCCCACTGCCCCGGGGACCCCCAACTCCCTGGCGCATACTGTACTTTTAAAAAAACCGCCACCTCGCCAAGGCATTTTTATTTACATATGCAGGGGCCCGCTCCCCAGGGCTATCTGTAAGATAGGAGGGGGCCACACAATCCGCCTCAAGGAGTCTTGCATGCCCCTCAGACCACCACCCCCAGGGACTGCTCCAGCGATGTTCCGGGGTACCAACCCCCAGGACATTGCAGTTTACTCCTGCCATGCCATATCAAACTCTGGTCTGCTTCATGGAAGCAATAGCTCCTCCCTCTGCCCAAAAGCAATGCTGGCTCACGCAGTAGGTAGGGAGTCAGCAGGGACCGCGAGGGCCTTAAGGCTGCCCCTGCGGCCCCCAAAAACCTGGCCATGCTCTAGGGGATGTGGTCCCAGGAGCAATATCGGCACATGTAGGGGGCTGTGCTGGCCCCCCCTTCCCTTTTAAAAAAATGACGAAGGCCTGGCCCGGGGGATGGGGTTCCCAGGGCCAAAATAGGCCTAGGGAGGAGGACAGCACCCCCCTCCCTTTTTAAAAAATAAATAAAAATAAATGCTGAGCCCCAGGAGATGAAGTCCCAGAAAGTGGCCATGGGGCCACACCCTCACATTTAAAAAAAAAAAAGAAAAAGCCCAGGATCCGGGAGATGGGGTTCCCGGGGCCAAAGTTGGCTGGGGGACTGTCGGCCTCTCTGGCGTGATTTTGTTTTAAAGGATCAGGCCCAGGGCGATGGGATCACCGGGCCCAAAATGACCCAGAGAAGGAGTGCACGTGGCCCCCCCTTCCTATACAATAAAAAGAATGCTGCAACTCCCGGGAGGCCCCGCCCCCTTTCTCCACTGCTCTGCAAATGCTCCTCCTGGTACGCTCCTAGATGGGGGAGGAAGTCACCTTGACTGCAGAAGGCCATTAGGGGCCAAGAAGACCTTCTGTCACCTCCAATAAGCCCCACATAGAGAGATCGATGAGAGGTGGTCAGAGGCCATGTCCCTTTCTCCACCACTCTGCAAATGCGCCTCACAGTGCACTGCTGGTGGGGGGTGAGGTCCCCTTCGCTCCTGAGGGCCTCAGCAATAAAGTGACATCACATATGGCATCTCAGGAGGTGGCATCACAACCCATGACCTCACAGGAAGTGACATCAAATCTTAAGACCTTACATATGTTTAGCGGGTCTATCATGAGTACATTTGAGCACATTACAAAGTTTAACTAAGTAGATTGCTTTGGGATTGTGCCATAATATTGAAGCAACCTGACGCAAGAGCTGGGCCCGACTTATAAATCTATCTTTTTTAAACGCTGCCACGAAACATGACAGTAAATCTGGTCTGCTTAACTAGGTGCAATGTCTGTATTTTAAAACTTCTTATTGGGTTAAGGCACCTGCTGCAGAGATCTTTGGTGTCAGCTAAATCTCAGGGAATATTCATAATTGTAAGATAACTCTGGAGAATAACGTATGTGCTAGAGAGATCTGTGTTTTGCCTAGTCCTAGCTTTGAATCAAAGTAGCATAGAGGGATAATATGCCTCCTGCAAAGCAAAATATAAAACACGCAGATGACAGATTTTTATTTTATGTAAATGAGTAAGTGGGTTACTGTTTTTAAGACAGAGTTCCTTTTGTTACTTGCAGCTCATAAATTGTAGTCCTTCTAATATAGCACAGTGAGGTATGAAGGATATGTGGTTCCCTCACTGTCTTATGTAACACATGCTTTATATTGATGGGCACTCATTTGATTTATTGTCAGTGTATAATATGTACGTGTGATGTAAAACGCTGTGACTCCCTGCATTGGGATCAGTAGTGGCACTACTCATTCCAATGCAGAATTTCAGAGCATTTCACATCACACTTGCACAAATAACAATTTAAATACCACTATTTTGTTTTATTTCTTGGTGTAGGATGTTCTATTTCTTTCATAGCGCCTGAGCACTACTGTAGTGCTAAATCATTATAAAAGAAATAAAACAAAAGAATACTAATTAAATTGTTATTTCGGTAATACTGGGGCCACTAACACATCTTACAGTTTATGCATATCTCTTAGAGGGACTGAACAAAACGTAAGTACCTGTGAAGTGATAAGATGTGTGCCTTTACTTCCCCTCTTCCTGATAGCTCCCAGCCAGAATACTCCAGCAAAAAGAGGCCTATTGGCCCCGTAACTTCTGTTTTTGTTATGGGCGAAGCAGAAATCTGATAAGCCCCTTCCCTGCCGATACATTGCTGCTCGGAAAAAAAGCAGACAACGTGCAGGCACTGCTCAAAGTGTCCAGGTGTCAGAAAATGTCACCAGGACTAGTTCAGCATATTTCTGTGAATTTTGGGAGAAGTAGTAAAGGAACATTGTAGTCCGCTGAAAGCAGTCAGCATTGCAGCAGTGTATACGAAGTCTACAAGCTGAAAATAGTGGGTAGATGGCGTCTACCCTCGACGTGAGCCCTGATCCCATTCATAAGATCCTTACGTCTAATGGGATTCTTTTACAACTGCTGTGATAAGATAATCTGGCCAAGCAAGTGTTGTCTCAACCTGAACATGCAGAGTGACCCCCTTGTCCATATACCACCAATAGCCAAGTCCACATTTTAAAGGAATTTATTCTGCCAGAGTTTTTCCCAGATCCAATATCTCAGAAGAGATATGGTTGAATAAGTTAGTATTTCTATTTAAATTAAAAGAGTGGCTCAGTTCAGGAAAACAGAAGCTTTGTTTGAGAATAATGGTTCAGGAAACAAGGTCAGATATCATTCTCTGCAGATTTAAGTGCAGCATTTCAGGGGGTTTCATTGAACAGATCTGTAGAGCAGCAACATGGACAAATCATTTTACATATATTTAGCATTACAGGCGTGGAAGGTTTGGACATTAGAGGATATGTTTACTGTGAAGGACCTATCTGCTATGAAGTCATTGTAGATAAATTCTCTTATATTTCATGCACATTATGCCAGTTAGTTGCTTGGGATTGCCTTTTTTACACTGCAATCACCTTTTTTGACTTTGGCCTGTCTCATTATTGAAATGAGGAAAACAAAGGGGATGAAGTGGTAATGCTTAAATTACTAATCTGTAATTCCATTATTCTGAGTCCAAATGTCCTTGTTCGGATCATGATATCTATTCTCTTTGTTAGACCTAGCACCCTTGGTGTGGTTTACCCCCTTACTTTTTGCCTTTAACCCACCTGCTTGCTGACTTCGTTTTGCTGGTTTTAGGATTCTGCACAAGTTACCACTGCTAACCAATGCTAAAGTGCTTGAGCTCAAAGTACAGCCTTTGGGCTATATGTGGCCCCCCTGACCTTTACATGCTGCCCCTGGTCAACAGGAACACTGGGCTGCTGTTTACTCAACTCAGCACTAACATAAAAAATAAGTTAAATAAACAGGCAAACAGTTATTCAATGGTCCATTGAAGTTAAAGAAGTAAGTAAATAGGTTGTCCTACACCTTTAACTATAGGAAAGACATCTTGCAGAAAACCTGTAAAACTGCGATAAATTCTCTTCAATATTTAAGAAGCGTATTTTTTTAACATGCAGACCCATTTCACCTTAGTACATCAGCTTATATCAGCACATTGAGAAGAATTTTTTTAAAGATGGTTCTTAAAAAATTATGTAGAAACATTCATTTAGTCTAGCACTCTAACAACAATGCCAATAGTAAGTCATGTCTGTTGTTACGTGCACTCTTTGAGTGAACTGGGTTGCTATTATGCATGATCAATATTATAGTTTATTATATCAAACACAGGAGAAGGTTATGTATAGCACACATCCTGAAGTCATGTATTACAATTGCAATCTGGTTAAGTGGAGAAGTCAGTATTATTAATCCTAGCTTTCTGGTTTCATATTCTGCAATCCAGCCAGCAGCTGTATATGCTTCACTTCCCCTACACCCATCTTCCTGCCAACCACCCACCCCTTCAAACAGCACCCTGCTGGCATCAATGTGGGACTCAGTCAATCACAGACAACAATTATAACCCTTAGGAAACAGTTTGCAAGTACCCATGTTCTACAGGATTGTCATATTACATTTTCCTGTAAGTCCTAGTAAATTGTCACTACCAGTGCCAATGGCCAGTAAATTATATGCTACTAGCCAGCCTGCAGTACTGATTGTATCACCCACTTAAGTAGTACTTTAACCGTTTATCAGACCTGCCATTGTAGCCTGTGTGTATAGTTTTAAACTGCCAATTTCGACCTCCCAGGCTCAAACCTTTCTTTTTAATACATAAAAGTCACCCAAAAGTTAGGCACTGGTCGGTCCAGAGGGCAGGATGCAGTACATTTTAAACGTTGGTTATGTACTTTTGAAGTTTACATGTCCTGGTAGTGAAACACTCTTAAATTCGCTTTTCACAACAGCAAGGCCTACCTCTCCCATAGGATAGCCTTTGAGTTATGGTTCTACACTTTATAGGTGTACTTTACTAATGGGAACAGGCAACCAGTTATTTGTTTGGTGTCTTTGGAATTGAAATCCTAACTTATAGTGAAGTTTAATTTTAAATTACAATTTTGAAAATGCCACATTTATACAGTTAACAAAGAGAAACAGGAATTGGGCCAATGCCACGTCAGCAAGGCTAAGCCAATAACAATAGAGCAACAATTGAATTGCCAATGCTGATGTTCCAAAAATACATTCACTTGTTTTGTGGATGGGCAAATTAATTACTGTGATCACCATTTATTTTTTCATATTCTGAAATATTCAGAAATCATTTTTGCATCAAAAACTCATAGACTGTTGACCAACATACATGAAAAACAATACCACCATATGTTTCCCTATATCACATTAATAACACACAACACATTTAATGAAAATCATAACCTACGCATGTGAAAAACATCAACAAAAAATCACATCTGTGTGTACATCTAAATATTCTTGTATCCAGGTTCTGAATTAATTAGCCCCTGAGAGCAACAGTTATTTATTCATTCACCTAGCTCCATAAGTTAGGCAAAACCAGAAGCGTGAGAAAAATAACAAATTCAATGAATGGTGCCATGGATATATTCTTTACATCATTTCAATCTAATCATATTCCCTTGTATGTCTTTGAAACACGCTCTCTGGTTTGCAACATTGTCAACACGTTTCAAACCCTAATAAATTTGGGGGTTCTCCTCAGGAGGCAGAATGGCTGGATACTTAATTGTACTACAGAACTGACAGTATGTTCCTCCCAATCTTCCTTCTGTGTGAATGTCTCAATCATTTTTAAACGTAGTGGCGTACAGCCAACTTGGCAGCGATGGGCTGCATCTTACAGAGAGAATCGATTTGAAGGAGATTACTCTTCACTTTTTAAACGCTTATGAATTCTTCCTTTAAGAAATCAACTCTGCATGGAAGCAGACAAACGTCAGTTGATTCTTTGTTGAATAGATTATCTTTGTGCAACTTTCCAAGCTCTGTTAGAAATTAAGTGCAGTCGTGGAAAGTTGGTATTTGCCAGCCTTAGCAATTTGGGGCCTGCAGCCTGATTCTGGGTCTCATGGCTGGGTATATTTGACAGTACGGCTTTGTGTATTCATCTTAGACAGCCACACAGAATAGGGAGCCTAGGTGTGTCTGGATGGGCCATCACTGGGAGGATTGGAGAGAGGAGCAGGACCCAGCCCCACTTACACTTGAATAGGCAGTGTGCGCAAAGGGTTGCTTTTCCCCTGTAGATAGTCTAGAGCCAGGGTTAGCATCTGTGCACTTCAAAGACCTGCATCTGGAAGCTTCTTTCCACCTCGAAGGCACAACTGGGTATAAAGTCTGGACCTCAGACAGCACCACTTCCGTATATTTTTGAACCTGTGGACACTGCCAGGAAGAAGGACTGCTTTGCTGCTGAAAGGACTGCTACACTCCTGGACTGTTCCTCTAAAGGACTGCTGTGCTATTATGCTGACTTACTGTCTGCTGCCCTAGTGCCTGGATGAGAGGGTCTGGGCCTGCATCTCTTAAATAGGCCTGGGCGTAGTTCGCAGAGTTTTGCTATGTGGAACTCTGCAAAGTGACAAAAAAACTCTTCCTGCCGTTTGGGTAGATATTTTACCTGAGCAGCAGCCAACTTACCGCTCATGAGTGCAAGCAGGGGAAAAACTCTGCTGCACAACATCAGTGGAGTTTTTTTCACTCCGTGAGCTCCGCGGAGCGTGAAGTGCAGAAAACCCTGCATACTCTGTGAACGGAGCGGAATTCACCACCCAGGCCTACTCATGAAACCAGAACCCCAGAGTAACACAAAGGACTACTTGGATGGACTCCTGATCTGAAGCCTCAGGGACACAGCAGGCTTCCAACAACCTTGCACCCTCTGCCATCTGTGAGTCTACCCTGTTAAGCGGTGCCCCCCCAGTCCTGGATCTTTGGAAGTGCGCTTAAGGTGCTTTGCCAGCCTCTGTGATCCAATTAAACTGACTCATGTCCTCTGTTATGTGGTGCAAACCCAAGCAGAACTGATGCATCACTGCTGCTGCATGGTTTGGACCCATCCTAAAGATCCACATCAAATTGCATCTCATTGGAACTGCAGCTGCAGCTGCATGATGCATTCTCGACGCAGGTCCTCATCAACGACAGTCTTTCTGATGCCGGACTCCGCATCGCAGCCCCGTAGCTCCTTGGAATGGATGCATCACCTCGACTGCATGACGCAACTTCACATCGCAAACTCTTTTCAACAGTATCCTCGATGATGCCATAGTACCTCACACCGCAGCCTTGCTGCATGTTAGAACTGACGCATCACTTCAACTGTGCAACACATCTTTTGCATGGATCCTGACAGCGCTCCACAAACCATGATTTAAGGTACTTCATTCAGCAGGTCTAACTGGGTCCCTGTAACCGGCCTGTGCTCATCGTGGGGTGTCTGAAATTGTAACTTTGTCCCGGCCTGATGAGACCAGATATCCAGAGTTTGTGCTTAGTGCTTTTCTGCGCTATTTTCACCAAAATCTTTAAAATTATTTATCTCAAGTTCTACTGATTGGATGCTTGCCGTTTTAGTCTTGTTTTATTTATTAAAGACATTTCTATTCCTCTAAATTGGTGTGGGATTATTTGTGTGAGGTGTTTTCACGTTTTTATTGTTTAAAGTATTGCACAAATACTTTACACATTGCCTTTAAGTTGAAGCGGACTGGTGTGAGCCAAGCTACCAAAGCGTTGACCATAGGATTTTAATTGCTGCTTTATCAGGGTCACTCCCCTGTCAACCAACAACTCAATTTCTTACACTCTCCCTCCTTTATAGTAATTGAATAATGAAGTGAAAATATAATATGAGTGACTATCAGGTGAGCTTGGTATGTTACCGGAGAAGCCAGGTAATGAGTATGCATATATGCACCAAATAGATAGATAATTTATTGTAGAGTTAATAAAAATCTTTACAAAAAAAAAAAGCACAAAACACATTTTTAGAATTGTAAAATGTCATAAAATAGTTCATTGGGGCTCTAGAAAGAGTAGCTAAGCCGTCAATAATACAGAGTTGCAATCCTTGATGAATGTCAAGACTCTATAAAAATTGACATGAAGAACAATGGATAATACAAGAAATGTACCCTGAAGGCACAAAGGGGAGGGAGTAGAGCCTCCAGGACAGGACAGGGTGACAATGTTGAACTATCGCCAATTGCACCTTACAATGATCAATATTGATCTGTTCAAGACAGACACAAATTGGCCCTTTGGAGCACTGTCTGGCAGGTTAAGGCTCACCGCAAAGCTTTCATTTATTTCTTGCCACCAAGGTAAGTGTTGGAATCAAATGGACAGGAGCAGCAAAAAGATGGGCCCAGTTACTTACAGGGTTTGATTCCACATGGTGCTCTTAATTTTAGGCAAACAGCCATAAAGTGCTAAATGCAAAGAGTGACGTGATTGTAGAAATTGATGGATCCCAATAGAGATTGAAATGAGTTAGTTAGCTGCTGTACTATACTGGAGTCTGAGGTAGCTCAAGCTGGTGGATACTGCTTAAAAAACCCACCGCTGATGCAAACGACCCCAACAACTACTGTCCCATCACTACCCTACCCTTTCTTGCAAAAATCACAGAAAAATGTGTAGCGAAACAACTCTCTCGCCATATCAAGGACAATGATCTTCTGGACAATTTCCAGTCCGGCTTCATTCAAAACTGCAGCACTGAAACAGCCCTGTTGCTAGTGATTGATGACGCGCTGCGGATACTCGATTCAGGGGAGTCTTGTCTTCTAATTCTTCTTGACCTTTCTGCAGCCTTTGACACTGTCAATCACAACACTCTCCTTAACACTCTTCAACAGAGAATGGGCATAGAGGGCACTGTGCTCAAATGGTTTGCCTCCTTCCTCTCTGATAGATCCCAAATGATCAAAATAGCGAACAGTCTTTCATCTCCTTTAGCGGTCGGTCATGGTGTTCCTCAAGGCTCTATACTTGCACCCACACTGTTCAATCTCTATTTAGAACCGTTGGGAAATCTCCTGAGTAAATCCGGGATCCACTGTCATCTATATGCGGACTACACTCAAATCTACCTTAAGGTGGCCTCCACTCACGATCTCTCCTTCCTAAGCTCTACTCTCGATTCCATTCAAAACTGGATGTTAACTCATCAACTGATCCTGAATCCCTCCAAAACTGAATTCCTCCTCCTCTCCTCCTCACTTTCTCCTCCCCTAGTGCAATCATGGATGGATCAGATTATTTTACTGAACAATAAACCCATCACTGTCGAGAGCGCAAAATCCCTTGGTGTCATACTCGACAAAAAACTCAATCTACTCTCCCACATCGATTCCATTGCAAAGTCTGCTCGATACCAACTGCGCCTTCTTTGGGGGATTCGTCGCTTCTTCCCGGAGCACGACCTTAAAACCCTGGTCCAATCGCTGGTTCTCTCCAGATTGGACTACTGCAATTCTCTTCTTACTGGCCTCCCCACATCCCACCTGTCCCCCCTGAAGTCTGTTCTCCATTCAGCAGCTCGTTTCATATATGGGGCCAAAAGAAGCGACCACATCACACCCATTTTATCCACCCTCCGTTGGCTTCCCATAGAGGCAAGATCTATCTACAAGACTGCCTGTATCACCCACAAAGCCTTGCACTCCTCCTCCCCTTGCTACCTGGCGAATAAACTGAAACTCTCTGGAGGCTCCAGACCATCACGTAATGCAGAAATTGTATTGCTTGAACCTCCCACTTTCAAGAAGGAAAGATCGATGGCCCAATCCTTTTCAGGCAACGCAGTGAGAATCTGGAACTCACTTCCGCCTCAGCTCCGGACCACCAGCTCTTCCCAGGCCTTCAAAACTGACCTCAAAGCTCTCCTCCTTCAAAGACACTTCCAAATTTAATTCACACCCTCTATTTTCTGAAGGAAATCCTTCCATTATAGGAAATTCTGTTCTCCATGCCTATAGACGTGCCTTCCCAGTGTGTTTTTGTGTTTTGAGTGTCCGCCGTTTAGTGCAGTATTATACCTCTACTTTTTACTCTTTTGTAACATGCACACATCACCTCTCCTTTTGTAACGTATCGTTTGCTACCTCTTGTATTTTGTTTGCTTTTGATACATGCACAACGGCCACCACTGCCTCAGGTAATGTAACTTGTGTTTTTAATGTTTTGAGTGTCTGCCATTTATTGCAATTTGTTTACCTCTACGTGTACTTTGTATGCTCTTGTAACCTGCACACGTCACTTTTTCCTTTTGTAACGTATCGTTTTCTACCTCTTGTATTTTGTTTGCTCTTGATACTTGCACAATTGTCACTATTGCCTCATGTAACGTACCGTTTGATTTTGTAACATGCTCAGTTGTAATGTTTCTCCTTATGTATCACTACAGTTCCTATTGTGAAGCGCTCTGACACCTTCGGGTAAAGTCCGCGCTATATAAAAACGCATTAAATAAAATAAAAAAATAAAAATAAAATATGCACTAGGTTGTTGGGGGGAACTAAATTACACTTTATTTTTTTACATTCCATTAAGCTTGAATTACTTTATTTGAATGCTACTGATCACCACCCCTGATGAAGTTTCATCACCTTTTCCCCATGCATGCATCCTGCTTTCCCCTCCCCATGGTGTTCCATACCCTATCTCTATATCCCTCTACTGCTACTCCTCTCTACCATGTCCACTGTCACATTTACCCCTATATGGTGCTTCATATAGCCTCTCAACACTAGTTGCCTGTTGTGCTCTTCCTCTAATTGTGTTCTTTCCCGTCTCTCTTTAGCTACTCCTTACCCATGTCAGTAACAGTAGTAGTTTGCTATTTTCTTGTGGCATATGACTCTTCAAATTAACTGAGTAATCCTGTGATATTGTTTATCTCAAATCTGCAGTGCTTACCTTGCATGGTAAAATTATGGCCATAGAGCTACCCATACCCTCAACCCTTTCTGCCCCTCCATCAAACCCCCTTCACGTTTGCGTGAGATCTGTTTTTCAATGAATTTGGGGTGTTTCATTTTTGTGCTTCTTGGGGAATGTGTGTTTAGAAACAAGTTGGAAGCCTCTATTGAAGGAATTTGGTCAAGGTTGCATTAAATGATCTTATGGTGAGTGACAGGGTGATGGTGACAAGTGACCTGTTATATGATTCACAGAGCTAATAGACATTTCAGCTAGGAATTTCATCTAAAAATGTAAGTAACCAAATCTCTGTCAATTACTGTAAGAAATGTTTGTGATAATGAACGATATAATGGTAATGACAATGAACCTGCAATCACTAGCCAACTCCAGGGCACGGGACACCTTCCAGGCTCTCCTTTGGATGGTCCACTACAGTTATTTACTGGGCCCTGGTGAGTATAACAGGAGGGAGGGGGTGGATCAAATATGCCAGCTCCTCTGTTCGCCACTCGCTGTGTCACAGTCCGGGGAACCCTCACCACCAGTCCTGTGCCCCAGTGTATGGAGCTTCTCAATGGCATAGATCTCATTGCCGGCTCGGGCCACTGTCAGACATCCCCACAGGGCAGGCATGGAGGCACCACTAGGTCCCCACCATTGCCCACACTGCCTCACTTCCTGGCCATGGCTAATCCTCTCGATTTCAGGGGCACCCCCCAGCCTCTTGTCTTCTCTCTTGGAGTCAGGGGCTGACCAGGGCTCCTTTGTTTGCTCATGCCTGGATGCGGCCGCTCCAACTGGTCCCTGCTGTTTAATACTCCCTCACAGTGAATGGCATATAGGGCCTGGACCCTCCAGCCAAGCACTCCAACAAGTGTCCGCGCCACCCAGCCTCAACCACCCTTACAGGTTGGACGATGTGCAAGGTGCAATCACTTCAATTCCTCCCTCATTTAAGCCGCATTTTTCCTCGGGCTTCACACTGGTAGGCTGCCAAAGTCTCCACTGTCTCTGCTCTCCCACCCCCAACTCCCAAACCGCCTCCGAAGGTGCAGCAGCCGGTCGTGGACACCCCGGTGTGCTTCATGTTCAGAGTCAGGCAGATGAAAGTCAGATTTATGGGGGCAGGGTGTTGATCGCTGCGGAGCAAGTAAGTTACACAGCTGTCTTGGCTTGTGCCAGGCCACGGCCCAACCAACAATAGCATATTTAAGACATCAGATTTGTGTTTCACAATAGTCTTTCCACAATATTTTGTCAGAACACGACCAGGCTTTCACCTTCCCCTTGTGTCTTCCCTACAATAAACAAAGAATGGAAAAAAAAGTTAGCTTTCATTCTTAGAACGTGTAGGCTCAACTAAATCTCATGCTTTGATTTTCTGTTAGGAAAAGACACAACAGGTGTGTTTGTGTTCACTGTGTGTTGCTCTGAGCATATCCTAGTTCTGCCTGCCCTGTTTTGATTGTGAGATTGATTGACTCCACGTTCTAATTCAAATTCTACAACCACAACTTTGCATACTCTCAGTGATTATCAGGAGATCCCAGAGTATGAACTGAATGTATCTTGGAAACACCTGTATGTTACACATGAGAGCAGATTTACTAATGATTTTGCATATTAGTTGCATCACTTTTGTGGCACAGCCTTGATGCAAAACCTTTTTTACTATTTACTGAACCATGAAAAGTCACTTTGTGTTGCTTTACATGGATTAGTAAATGCAAAGTAACATAAGACACCACATAGTGCTTCCATGTATTACCTTTCTTTGGGAAGATGTTATATTGATGGAGTGTGGGCATTCCCCATTCATCCATCTATGGATTTTTTGCCATTCCCAGGTTTACTATGTAGATATGGTGCTTTTCAGCTCTCTCCTATTTACACAACGCAGTGCAGCAACTTGCCTTCTTGCACTGTGTTGTGCAGATTCTAAGAAAATCTGCCCCTGGTATCTAGCTTTTTTCACTAATTTGAAAAGCAGTTTAATTTTGTCTTTATTCTTCATATGTTTTTGTGGTATTAGCTTCTTCCATAATATTTAGGTGGGTGTTTCGATAGCTCATGCTGTACCTACTCTGAATCAATTCTTGGAGGTAGGAACGCATGCACTAGGATTTTGTCATTTGTAGTTTTCAGTGGCATCCACAGCTCCATCAATACCATTTGGCATAGCTGTATAGAAAGCCTCTACAATATGGGATATGTGTAATGGAAGCATCTCTTTTCTAGGCATCATCCTATACAGGTAATTTCTATTAAGGTTGCTGAAACCACAGTTGGAAAAGTCACACTTCAAACGGTTTCCAGTCCCTTTTCTGGCTGGCCAGTTGCAGAAATATCTGTGGGTATATTTCATATTTTCTGCAGCAGTGCAGAGATTTCTTCCTCAGTCTCATGGTCTAATAAATCAATAAACATGACCTAGAGAGATTCCTATTCCAGACTATATGAGGTGTCTACACAAATGATAAATCAACAACATCTCTGACAGAAGCTGAGTTATCTTGATAGAACTCTAACACTAGCTGAACTCGAAGCAGCCTACTAAATTGTGCTCACCAGAGTGTTCCCTATCGAAGACCTTTACCAAACAAAAATAATAAGGACAAGGAGCATATTGTTTACAAAGGCGTTCAAGGAGAAACACCTATTGTACATCCACACAGTGTATAGATTAAATATACCTCAATATTGTGATCACCCAAAAATTCTCAGGACTTTTTAACTCTCAGTCGAGCATATCCTATGAGGGAAACATTTTGCAATTGTCCACAGTAATAACCACTATCAGCAAAATGTATATCTTTACTAAACATTCTCAATGCCTCTCTGACTCAAGGCATCATCACTTACTCCCTGAAAACTAGATAGATATTCCTTCGGCTGAAACACCACAACATTAACCTTGGTGATATCTCTAATTACAATCTCATTGCAACTTAACTGCATGACAAATTCAAGTTTGATGCTCTCCTTTAGGGTATTCAATAAAGTTTCAGGGCACAATATAGCACTAAGGAAGTACAATCAAGGAGGTTATCTTTATCTGACAAATCCTTAAAAATATTGAGGGAATATATATATATATATATATATATAAAAGACGAGACACCAGACTTGGAGGCCGCACACGCTGTGTAGTACTTTATTCCTGCAGGCAGCCCTGCTTGACATCGGCAGATGAACAGAAATTTGTTTGCCAGAGTTCAAAATCCTGACGCTTTTCGGGCGTCCTTGCCCTTGGTCACAGGAGATCTGGCTGAAGTGCAACCCAAAACATACCGCAACTCAAAGTCACAAGTTTGTAGTCTCGCCCGCTGGGCGTGTCTGCGCATTGCCTCTTGGGACTTGGAGTTCTTTTGTAAGGTAAGTTTTCCACTAATAGCGGTTGTCGGTTACACATTGCAATACTTAACCACAGTGGGTTTCTGTGAAGCTGCGGGGTAAAGCAGGACTGTTCTTACCCTGTGGCAGAAACCACAACGCTCCTTATTGCGCTGTACAGTGACGACGCTGGACACCACTTCTTTCGTGGGGGGGCCTGCCGCGACCTTGGGTTGGCCGCAATTAATACAAAAGACGAGACACCAGACTTGGAGGCCGCACACGCTGTGTAGTACTTTATTCCTGCAGGCAGCCCTGCTTGACATCGGCAGATGAACAGAAATTTGTTTGCCAGAGTTCAAAATCCTGACGCGTTTCGGGCGTCCTTGCCCTTGGTCACAGGAGATCTGGCTGAAGTGCAACCCAAAACATACCGCAACTCAAAGTCACAAGTTTGTAGTCTCGCCCGCTGGGCGTGTCTGCGCATTGCCTCTTGGGACTTGGAGTTCTTTTGTAAGGTAAGTTTTCCACTAATAGCGGTTGTCGGTTACACATTGCAATACTTAACCACAGTGGGTTTCTGTGAAGCTGCGGGGTAAAGCAGGACTGTTCTTACCCTGTTGCAGAAACCACAACGCTCCTTATTGCGCTGTACAGTGACGACGCTGGACACCACTTCTTTCGTGGGGGGGCCTGCCGCGACCTTGGGTTGGCCGCAATTAATACAAAAGACGAGACACCAGACTTGGAGGCCGCACACGCTGTGTAGTACTTTATTCCTGCAGGCAGCCCTGCTTGACATCGGCAGATGAACAGAAATTTGTTTGCCAGAGTTCAAAATCCTGACGCGTTTCGGGCGTCCTTGCCCTTGGTCACAGGAGATCTGGCTGAAGTGCAACCCAAAACATACCGCAACTCAAAGTCACAAGTTTGTAGTCTCGCCCGCTGGGCGTGTCTGCGCATTGCCTCTTGGGACTTGGAGTTCTTTTGTAAGGTAAGTTTTCCACTAATAGCGGTTGTCGGTTACACATTGCAATACTTAACCACAGTGGGTTTCTGTGAAGCTGCGGGGTAAAGCAGGACTGTTCTTACCCTGTTGCAGAAACCACAACGCTCCTTATTGCGCTGTACAGTGACGACGCTGGACACCACTTCTTTCGTGGGGGGGCCTGCCGCGACCTTGGGTTGGCCGCAATTAATACAAAAGACGAGACACCAGACTTGGAGGCCGCACACGCTGTGTAGTACTTTATTCCTGCAGGCAGCCCTGCTTGACATCGGCAGATGAACAGAAATTTGTTTGCCAGAGTTCAAAATCCTGACGCGTTTCGGGCGTCCTTGCCCTTGGTCACAGGAGATCTGGCTGAAGTGCAACCCAAAACATACCGCAACTCAAAGTCACAAGTTTGTAGTCTCGCCCGCTGGGCGTGTCTGCGCATTGCCTCTTGGGACTTGGAGTTCTTTTGTAAGGTAAGTTTTCCACTAATAGCGGTTGTCGGTTACACATTGCAATACTTAACCACAGTGGGTTTCTGTGAAGCTGCGGGGTAAAGCAGGACTGTTCTTACCCTGTTGCAGAAACCACAACGCTCCTTATTGCGCTGTACAGTGACGACGCTGGACACCACTTCTTTCGTGGGGGGGCCTGCCGCGACCTTGGGTTGGCCGCAATTAATACAAAAGACGAGACACCAGACTTGGAGGCCGCACACGCTGTGTAGTACTTTATTCCTGCAGGCAGCCCTGCTTGACATCGGCAGATGAACAGAAATTTGTTTGCCAGAGTTCAAAATCCTGACGCGTTTCGGGCGTCCTTGCCCTTGGTCACAGGAGATCTGGCTGAAGTGCAACCCAAAACATACCGCAACTCAAAGTCACAAGTTTGTAGTCTCGCCCGCTGGGCGTGTCTGCGCATTGCCTCTTGGGACTTGGAGTTCTTTTGTAAGGTAAGTTTTCCACTAATAGCGGTTGTCGGTTACACATTGCAATACTTAACCACAGTGGGTTTCTGTGAAGCTGCGGGGTAAAGCAGGACTGTTCTTACCCTGTTGCAGAAACCACAACGCTCCTTATTGCGCTGTACAGTGACGACGCTGGACACCACTTCTTTCGTGGGGGGGCCTGCCGCGACCTTGGGTTGGCCGCAATTAATACAAAAGACGAGACACCAGACTTGGAGGCCGCACACGCTGTGTAGTACTTTATTCCTGCAGGCAGCCCTGCTTGACATCGGCAGATGAACAGAAATTTGTTTGCCAGAGTTCAAAATCCTGACGCGTTTCGGGCGTCCTTGCCCTTGGTCACAGGAGATCTGGCTGAAGTGCAACCCAAAACATACCGCAACTCAAAGTCACAAGTTTGTAGTCTCGCCCGCTGGGCGTGTCTGCGCATTGCCTCTTGGGACTTGGAGTTCTTTTGTAAGGTAAGTTTTCCACTAATAGCGGTTGTCGGTTACACATTGCAATACTTAACCACAGTGGGTTTCTGTGAAGCTGCGGGGTAAAGCAGGACTGTTCTTACCCTGTTGCAGAAACCACAACGCTCCTTATTGCGCTGTACAGTGACGACGCTGGACACCACTTCTTTCGTGGGGGGGCCTGCCGCGACCTTGGGTTGGCCGCAATTAATACAAAAGACGAGACACCAGACTTGGAGGCCGCACACGCTGTGTAGTACTTTATTCCTGCAGGCAGCCCTGCTTGACATCGGCAGATGAACAGAAATTTGTTTGCCAGAGTTCAAAATCCTGACGCGTTTCGGGCGTCCTTGCCCTTGGTCACAGGAGATCTGGCTGAAGTGCAACCCAAAACATACCGCAACTCAAAGTCACAAGTTTGTAGTCTCGCCCGCTGGGCGTGTCTGCGCATTGCCTCTTGGGACTTGGAGTTCTTTTGTAAGGTAAGTTTTCCACTAATAGCGGTTGTCGGTTACACATTGCAATACTTAACCACAGTGGGTTTCTGTGAAGCTGCGGGGTAAAGCAGGACTGTTCTTACCCTGTTGCAGAAACCACAACGCTCCTTATTGCGCTGTACAGTGACGACGCTGGACACCACTTCTTTCGTGGGGGGGCCTGCCGCGACCTTGGGTTGGCCGCAATTAATACAAAAGACGAGACACCAGACTTGGAGGCCGCACACGCTGTGTAGTACTTTATTCCTGCAGGCAGCCCTGCTTGACATCGGCAGATGAACAGAAATTTGTTTGCCAGAGTTCAAAATCCTGACGCGTTTCGGGCGTCCTTGCCCTTGGTCACAGGAGATCTGGCTGAAGTGCAACCCAAAACATACCGCAACTCAAAGTCACAAGTTTGTAGTCTCGCCCGCTGGGCGTGTCTGCGCATTGCCTCTTGGGACTTGGAGTTCTTTTGTAAGGTAAGTTTTCCACTAATAGCGGTTGTCGGTTACACATTGCAATACTTAACCACAGTGGGTTTCTGTGAAGCTGCGGGGTAAAGCAGGACTGTTCTTACCCTGTTGCAGAAACCACAACGCTCCTTATTGCGCTGTACAGTGACGACGCTGGACACCACTTCTTTCGTGGGGGGGCCTGCCGCGACCTTGGGTTGGCTGCAATTAATACAAAAGACGAGACACCAGACTTGGAGGCCGCACACGCTGTGTAGTACTTTATTCCTGCAGGCAGCCCTGCTTGACTTTGAGTTGCGGTATGTTTTGGGTTGCACTTCAGCCAGATCTCCTGTGACCAAGGGCAAGGACGCCCGAAACGCGTCAGGATTTTGAACTCTGGCAAACAAATTTCTGTTCATCTGCCGATGTCAAGCAGGGCTGCCTGCAGGAATAAAGTACTACACAGCGTGTGCGGCCTCCAAGTCTGGTGTCTCGTCTTTTGTATTAATTGCGGCCAACCCAAGGTCGCGGCAGGCCCCCCCACGAAAGAAGTGGTGTCCAGCGTCGTCACTGTACAGCGCAATAAGGAGCGTTGTGGTTTCTGCAACAGGGTAAGAACAGTCCTGCTTTACCCCGCAGCTTCACAGAAACCCACTGTGGTTGAGTATTGCAATGTGTAACCGACAACCGCTGTTAGTGGAAAACTTACCTTACAAAAGAACTCCAAGTCCCAAGAGGCAATGCGCAGACACGCCCAGCGGGCGAGACTACAAACTTGTGACTTTGAGTTGCGGTATGTTTTGGGTTGCACTTCAGCCAGATCTCCTGTGACCAAGGGCAAGGACGCCCGAAACGCGTCAGGATTTTGAACTCTGGCAAACAAATTTCTGTTCATCTGCCGATGTCAAGCAGGGCTGCCTGCAGGAATAAAGTACTACACAGCGTGTGCGGCCTCCAAGTCTGGTGTCTCGTCTTTTGTATTAATTGCGGCCAACCCAAGGTCGCGGCAGGCCCCCCCACGAAAGAAGTGGTGTCCAGCGTCGTCACTGTACAGCGCAATAAGGAGCGTTGTGGTTTCTGCAACAGGGTAAGAACAGTCCTGCTTTACCCCGCAGCTTCACAGAAACCCACTGTGGTTAAGTATTGCAATGTGTAACCGACAACCGCTATTAGTGGAAAACTTACCTTACAAAAGAACTCCAAGTCCCAAGAGGCAATGCGCAGACACGCCCAGTGGGCGAGACTACAAACTTGTGACTTTGAGTTGCGGTATGTTTTGGGTTGCACTTCAGCCAGATCTCCTGTGACCAAGGGCAAGGACGCCCGAAACGCGTCAGGATTTTGAACTCTGGCAAACAAATTTCTGTTCATCTGCCGATGTCAAGCAGGGCTGCCTGCAGGAATAAAGTACTACACAGCGTGTGCGGCCTCCAAGTCTGGTGTCTCGTCTTTTGTATTAATTGCGGCCAACCCAAGGTCGCGGCAGGCCCCCCCACGAAAGAAGTGGTGTCCAGCGTCGTCACTGTACAGCGCAATAAGGAGCGTTGTGGTTTCTGCAACAGGGTAAGAACAGTCCTGCTTTACCCCGCAGCTTCACAGAAACCCACTGTGGTTAAGTATTGCAATGTGTAACCGACAACCGCTATTAGTGGAAAACTTACCTTACAAAAGAACTCCAAGTCCCAAGAGGCAATGCGCAGACACGCCCAGTGGGCGAGACTACAAACTTGTGACTTTGAGTTGCGGTATGTTTTGGGTTGCACTTCAGCCAGATCTCCTGTGACCAAGGGCAAGGACGCCCGAAACGCGTCAGGATTTTGAACTCTGGCAAACAAATTTCTGTTCATCTGCCGATGTCAAGCAGGGCTGCCTGCAGGAATAAAGTACTACACAGCGTGTGCGGCCTCCAAGTCTGGTGTCTCGTCTTTTGTATTAATTGCGGCCAACCCAAGGTCGCGGCAGGCCCCCCCACGAAAGAAGTGGTGTCCAGCGTCGTCACTGTACAGCGCAATAAGGAGCGTTGTGGTTTCTGCAACAGGGTAAGAACAGTCCTGCTTTACCCCGCAGCTTCACAGAAACCCACTGTGGTTAAGTATTGCAATGTGTAACCGACAACCGCTATTAGTGGAAAACTTACCTTACAAAAGAACTCCAAGTCCCAAGAGGCAATGCGCAGACACGCCCAGTGGGCGAGACTACAAACTTGTGACTTTGAGTTGCGGTATGTTTTGGGTTGCACTTCAGCCAGATCTCCTGTGACCAAGGGCAAGGACGCCCGAAACGCGTCAGGATATTGAACTCTGGCAAACAAATTTCTGTTCATCTGCCGATGTCAAGCAGGGCTGCCTGCAGGAATAAAGTACTACACAGCGTGTGCGGCCTCCAAGTCTGGTGTCTCGTCTTTTGTATTAATTGCGGCCAACCCAAGGTCGCGGCAGGCCCCCCCACGAAAGAAGTGGTGTCCAGCGTCGTCACTGTACAGCGCAATAAGGAGCGTTGTGGTTTCTGCAACAGGGTAAGAACAGTCCTGCTTTACCCCGCAGCTTCACAGAAACCCACTGTGGTTAAGTATTGCAATGTGTAACCGACAACCGCTATTAGTGGAAAACTTACCTTACAAAAGAACTCCAAGTCCCAAGAGGCAATGCGCAGACACGCCCAGTGGGCGAGACTACAAACTTGTGACTTTGAGTTGCGGTATGTTTTGGGTTGCACTTCAGCCAGATCTCCTGTGACCAAGGGCAAGGACGCCCGAAACGCGTCAGGATTTTGAACTCTGGCAAACAAATTTCTGTTCATCTGCCGATGTCAAGCAGGGCTGCCTGCAGGAATAAAGTACTACACAGCGTGTGCGGCCTCCAAGTCTGGTGTCTCGTCTTTTGTATTAATTGCGGCCAACCCAAGGTCGCGGCAGGCCCCCCCACGAAAGAAGTGGTGTCCAGCGTCGTCACTGTACAGCGCAATAAGGAGCGTTGTGGTTTCTGCAACAGGGTAAGAACAGTCCTGCTTTACCCCGCAGCTTCACAGAAACCCACTGTGGTTAAGTATTGCAATGTGTAACCGACAACCGCTATTAGTGGAAAACTTACCTTACAAAAGAACTCCAAGTCCCAAGAGGCAATGCGCAGACACGCCCAGTGGGCGAGACTACAAACTTGTGACTTTGAGTTGCGGTATGTTTTGGGTTGCACTTCAGCCAGATCTCCTGTGACCAAGGGCAAGGACGCCCGAAACGCGTCAGGATTTTGAACTCTGGCAAACAAATTTCTGTTCATCTGCCGATGTCAAGCAGGGCTGCCTGCAGGAATAAAGTACTACACAGCGTGTGCGGCCTCCAAGTCTGGTGTCTCGTCTTTTGTATTAATTGCGGCCAACCCAAGGTCGCGGCAGGCCCCCCCACGAAAGAAGTGGTGTCCAGCGTCGTCACTGTACAGCGCAATAAGGAGCGTTGTGGTTTCTGCAACAGGGTAAGAACAGTCCTGCTTTACCCCGCAGCTTCACAGAAACCCACTGTGGTTAAGTATTGCAATGTGTAACCGACAACCGCTATTAGTGGAAAACTTACCTTACAAAAGAACTCCAAGTCCCAAGAGGCAATGCGCAGACACGCCCAGTGGGCGAGACTACAAACTTGTGACTTTGAGTTGCGGTATGTTTTGGGTTGCACTTCAGCCAGATCTCCTGTGACCAAGGGCAAGGACGCCCGAAACGCGTCAGGATTTTGAACTCTGGCAAACAAATTTCTGTTCATCTGCCGATGTCAAGCAGGGCTGCCTGCAGGAATAAAGTACTACACAGCGTGTGCGGCCTCCAAGTCTGGTGTCTCGTCTTTTGTATTAATTGCGGCCAACCCAAGGTCGCGGCAGGCCCCCCCACGAAAGAAGTGGTGTCCAGCGTCGTCACTGTACAGCGCAATAAGGAGCGTTGTGGTTTCTGCAACAGGGTAAGAACAGTCCTGCTTTACCCCGCAGCTTCACAGAAACCCACTGTGGTTAAGTATTGCAATGTGTAACCGACAACCGCTATTAGTGGAAAACTTACCTTACAAAAGAACTCCAAGTCCCAAGAGGCAATGCGCAGACACGCCCAGTGGGCGAGACTACAAACTTGTGACTTTGAGTTGCGGTATGTTTTGGGTTGCACTTCAGCCAGATCTCCTGTGACCAAGGGCAAGGACGCCCGAAACGCGTCAGGATTTTGAACTCTGGCAAACAAATTTCTGTTCATCTGCCGATGTCAAGCAGGGCTGCCTGCAGGAATAAAGTACTACACAGCGTGTGCGGCCTCCAAGTCTGGTGTCTCGTCTTTTGTATTAATTGCGGCCAACCCAAGGTCGCGGCAGGCCCCCCCACGAAAGAAGTGGTGTCCAGCGTCGTCACTGTACAGCGCAATAAGGAGCGTTGTGGTTTCTGCAACAGGGTAAGAACAGTCCTGCTTTACCCCGCAGCTTCACAGAAACCCACTGTGGTTAAGTATTGCAATGTGTAACCGACAACCGCTATTAGTGGAAAACTTACCTTACAAAAGAACTCCAAGTCCCAAGAGGCAATGCGCAGACACGCCCAGTGGGCGAGACTACAAACTTGTGACTTTGAGTTGCGGTATGTTTTGGGTTGCACTTCAGCCAGATCTCCTGTGACCAAGGGCAAGGACGCCCGAAACGCGTCAGGATTTTGAACTCTGGCAAACAAATTTCTGTTCATCTGCCGATGTCAAGCAGGGCTGCCTGCAGGAATAAAGTACTACACAGCGTGTGCGGCCTCCAAGTCTGGTGTCTCGTCTTTTGTATTAATTGCGGCCAACCCAAGGTCGCGGCAGGCCCCCCCACGAAAGAAGTGGTGTCCAGCGTCGTCACTGTACAGCGCAATAAGGAGCGTTGTGGTTTCTGCAACAGGGTAAGAACAGTCCTGCTTTACCCCGCAGCTTCACAGAAACCCACTGTGGTTAAGTATTGCAATGTGTAACCGACAACCGCTATTAGTGGAAAACTTACCTTACAAAAGAACTCCAAGTCCCAAGAGGCAATGCGCAGACACGCCCAGTGGGCGAGACTACAAACTTGTGACTTTGAGTTGCGGTATGTTTTGGGTTGCACTTCAGCCAGATCTCCTGTGACCAAGGGCAAGGACGCCCGAAACGCGTCAGGATTTTGAACTCTGGCAAACAAATTTCTGTTAATCTGCCGATGTCAAGCAGGGCTGCCTGCAGGAATAAAGTACTACACAGCGTGTGCGGCCTCCAAGTCTGGTGTCTCGTCTTTTGTATTAATTGCGGCCAACCCAAGGTCGCGGCAGGCCCCCCCACGAAAGAAGTGGTGTCCAGCGTCGTCACTGTACAGCGCAATAAGGAGCGTTGTGGTTTCTGCAACAGGGTAAGAACAGTCCTGCTTTACCCCGCAGCTTCACAGAAACCCACTGTGGTTAAGTATTGCAATGTGTAACCGACAACCGCTATTAGTGGAAAACTTACCTTACAAAAGAACGCCAAGTCCCAAGAGGCAATGCGCAGACACGCCCAGTGGGCGAGACTACAAACTTGTGACTTTGAGTTGCGGTATGTTTTGGGTTGCACTTCAGCCAGATCTCCTGTGACCAAGGGCAAGGACGCCCGAAACGCGTCAGGATTTTGAACTCTGGCAAACAAATTTCTGTTCATCTGCCGATGTCAAGCAGGGCTGCCTGCAGGAATAAAGTACTACACAGCGTGTGCGGCCTCCAAGTCTGGTGTCTCGTCTTTTGTATTAATTGCGGCCAACCCAAGGTCGCGGCAGGCCCCCCCACGAAAGAAGTGGTGTCCAGCGTCGTCACTGTACAGCGCAATAAGGAGCGTTGTGGTTTCTGCAACAGGGTAAGAACAGTCCTGCTTTACCCCGCAGCTTCACAGAAACCCACTGTGGTTAAGTATTGCAATGTGTAACCGACAACCGCTATTAGTGGAAAACTTACCTTACAAAAGAACTCCAAGTCCCAAGAGGCAATGCGCAGACACGCCCAGTGGGCGAGACTACAAACTTGTGACTTTGAGTTGCGGTATGTTTTGGGTTGCACTTCAGCCAGATCTCCTGTGACCAAGGGCAAGGACGCCCGAAACGCGTCAGGATTTTGAACTCTGGCAAACAAATTTCTGTTCATCTGCCGATGTCAAGCAGGGCTGCCTGCAGGAATAAAGTACTACACAGCGTGTGCGGCCTCCAAGTCTGGTGTCTTGTCTTTTGTATTAATTGCGGCCAACCCAAGGTCGCGGCAGGCCCCCCCACGAAAGAAGTGGTGTCCAGCGTCGTCACTGTACAGCGCAATAAGGAGCGTTGTGGTTTCTGCAACAGGGTAAGAACAGTCCTGCTTTACCCCGCAGCTTCACAGAAACCCACTGTGGTTAAGTATTGCAATGTGTAACCGACAACTGCTATTAGTGGAAAACTTACCTTACAAAAGAACTCCAAGTCCCAAGAGGCAATGCGCAGACACGCCCAGTGGGCGAGACTACAAACTTGTGACTTTGAGTTGCGGTATGTTTTGGGTTGCACTTCAGCCAGATCTCCTGTGACCAAGGGCAAGGACGCCCGAAACGCGTCAGGATTTTGAACTCTGGCAAACAAATTTCTGTTCATCTGCCGATGTCAAGCAGGGCTGCCTGCAGGAATAAAGTACTACACAGCGTGTGCGGCCTCCAAGTCTGGTGTCTCGTCTTTTATATATATATATATATATATATTCAGTGAAAAAAACCATAGGTTTCACACATGTTATAGTTAACTGGACATTTTACTCGTAAAAAACCATTGAAATTGCCCCGTTATAGTTAGTTCAGCTAACTATAACTCGCGCGCCCGCAATGCACTGCTGATGACGTCACATATTACATCACTCATGACATGGTCAGTGACATCACTCATGACATCACTGATGACATCTCAAATGACATCACTGATGACATCACTGATGACATCATCCAGTGAATGTGTGTTTTTCTGAAAATTAAATATGTTTTATATATGTATATCTCAAGGTCGATGGAAGAATAAATGGGTATATAAGTGTCTAAATGGATGAATTGTTTTTGAAAAATTGATTGTATTACTGACTGATTAAGTGTATCTTAGTGAATACATGGCTTAGTGAGTAATGTTTAAATATGTAAATATCTGTATCAGTCTCTCACTTTGTGTATAAGTGGCTGCATGGGTTGGTGTGTAGCTACATGAGTGTCTAAATAGGTTATTAGTTGGTTTTTTGAGTATCAGTATGAGTGTGAGTGTCTGGTTCGGTGAGGGGTATTACGTAGTGCATGGGTGCATGAATGAGTGACTCATTGTTTGTATGTGTTGAAGACAGCATGTGTGCAGGACTGTATGGGTGGATGAGTGTATGTATGGGTGTGTTAGTGAGTGAATGACTGTCTCAATAGTGTCTTTATGTGTAACTACATATGTTTTAAACTAGTATATGTGACTATTGGTGTATATATGTGAGTATATGTGAGAGTGAGAGATTGAAAGAGTTCCTGTATGAATAAGTATGTGTTTCTATAAGTGATTGTTTAAAAGACTAAGTATATGTAAGTTTCCGTAGAAGTAAGTGTGGTGGTGTGTGTATAACTGTATATGCAAGTAAATGTATGTTTGATTCTTTATTAGCATGACTAACTATGTGTGTGAGTACCTCTATGGATGAGTGGCATTGTGTAACAGGATGTATACGTGTATGAGTACATATGATGAGTGAGTACATGTATGAGTGACTGTATAGGACTGTTGGTGAATGAGTGGATGTGTATTTGGATCTTAGAATTACTGTATAGGTTGTTGTAACTGGTATTGGTATGTCCATTGGGCCCGATTCACAGAACTAACTTAAGACAAAATCCTAAACTTACTACCATTTTGGTATTCACAGAAGGCACTTACTCATTTTGGTATTCACAGAAGGCACTTACTCATTTCGGTATTCACAGAAGTTAGGAGACCTAACTTTAGGACTCCTAAATGCCTTCTGTGAATACCGAAAGTCTTAAAATTAGGATTTTTCTCAGTTTAGTAGTAGTATAGTTAGGACTCCTAACTTTAGGACTCCTAAATGCCTTCTGTGAATACCGAAATTCTTAAAATTAGGATTTTTCTCAGTTTAGTAGTAGTATAGTTAGGACTCCTAACTTTAGGACTCCTAAATGCCTTCTGTGAATACCGAAAGTCTTAAAATTAGGATTTTTGTCAATTTAGTAGTCCTAAGTCTAAACTTAGGACTACTAAATTGAGAAAAATCCTAATTTTAAGACTTTCGATATTCACAGAAGGCATTTAGGAGTCCTAAAGTTAGGAGTCCTAACTATACTACTACTAAACTGCGAAAAATCCTAATTTTAAGACTTTCGGTATTCACAGAAGGCATTTAGGAGTCCTAAAGTTAGGACTCCTAACTTCTGTGAATACCGAAATGAGTAAGTGCCTTCTGTGAATACCAAAATGAGTAAGTGCCTTCTGTGAATACCAAAATGGTAGTAAGTTTAGGATTTTGTCTTAAGTTAGTTTTGTGAATCGGGCCCAAAGTTTTTAAAATTTTAATTTCTATTTTTGATTGTGTGTATCAAAGGTTATATTAGGGGAAGAGGAGGTCTGCCACTCTATCACAAGGATGATGTCATCAGTGATGTCATCAGTGATGTCATTTGAGATGTCATCAGTGATGTCATGAGTGATGTCACTGACCATGTCATGAGTGATGTAATATGTGACGTCATCAGCAGTGCATTGCGGGCGCGCGAGTTATAGTTAGCTGAACTAACTATAATGGGGCAATTTCAATGGTTTTTTACGAGTAAAATGTCCAGTTAACTATAACATGTGTGAAACCTATGGTTTTTTTCACTGAATTTCTAAGGTTTTTTAAATGCTAATTCCTAACTATAACGTGTGTGAAACCTATGGTTTTTTCACTGAATTTCTAAGGTTTTTTAAATGCTAAGTCCTAACTATAACGTGTGTGAAACCCATGGTTTTTTCAGTGAATTTGCAAGGTTTTTTAAATGCTAATTTTGTTTTTTTTCTTCTATTTTTTTAAACATATTTTTATTTTAATTTTCTATCCTTTTTTAAAGACTATGGTTAAATTTTTAAAATTCTATAATATGTTTTTTTTAATATATTTTATAAAATAAACATGTAAAATTTATTAGCAATACATTTTTTCCTTTTTTTTAAATTTTTTTTTAGTACGTGTACCGTAAGCTTACGGTAAGCGTACGGTTTACGCAACGTCCGTAATTTATCTACGCTGTTTGCGTATAGTTACGCAATTTGCGTAGCCGCGCGTCCTCCGCGTGGGACGCGTACGCGTGTACGCTACACGCGCACGTTACGCGGAAGTGTCGGGTAGTGACTGTTATGCGCATGCGCGCAAGCGCGTTTCTTTTTTACGCGCATGCGCACTTTTGCCGTAAGCGTACCGTAAGCGTACCGTAAGCGTACGGTAGGTCATGTGATCATGAAACACAACTTTTGATTGGTTGAAACTACTTTCAGTTCTAGAACTCTCCTACACCACACCCATTCCCCTCATTTCTGCTTGTGATCCCTTGGGAGAAGGAGCTGGTTTGTCTTTGGGATACGATGGCAGAACAGCAGAGCTCTTCTGAGAGTGAGGCTAGCACTAGCAGCACTGTCTTGAGGCAGAGATCGAGGAAACAAAAGCCCTCTTATGTATGGGATTATTTTACTTTTCCTGAAGGCCAGCAAAAGGTGAATGCACCCTTAGTAACTTGCAGGCTGTGTCAGCGTGTACTTTCTAGAGGTAATCCTGACAGGAAGTATTCCTTTGGGAATCACACCATGAAGAGACACCTCCAGGATGTACACAGAAGGACACATGGTCATCTTTTTGGAGGTAACTCTTCAGAAAGACAAGCAAGTACATCCACAGCAGCTCAGCCTGGACCATCATCTGCAGGGCTGACTCCTTCTTCTGCAGGTCAGGTGAGCCCTTCATCTGTGGGGGGAGCATCTCCTTCTGCTGGCCCTCTGGAAATTAACCCTCGTTTTCTGAGGGTTGATATTCGATGTGCCTCTTGTCATGATCTAATTTGTCATAGGGAGACCAGTGTTTCCCTAGTGAACAACAAAATAGATCAGCACACTTGTCACAGAGACTAATTTTTCCATGCTTTCTTTCCTCTGTCCCTGCATGAACACAACGGTTCTTTTAAGAGCCAACCTTATCTTTCATCTTTTTTTTACATATGTTTTTAAAAACTTTTTTTTTTTTTTTTTACCGTACGCGTACGGTGCGCGTACCTTTTTTTTATTTTTTAAAAAAAACACTAAAAATCAATTATCACATTACAAGGTCCTTGAGAGACTACAATTATTATTATTGACTTACCATACTCACTCAAAAAAATATTTATTCATTTGTTTTTTTTTAAAATAGTTTAAAAATGGTTCTAGTTTTCGAAAATTTTCTATATCAATCTGAAAAAAAAGAAAAAAGTATTAATATTTTTAAAACAATTTATAATACAGTACACATATTTACATTTTTTTCCAAAAAATATTTTTGCCTTATTTTTGCTGTTTTCAGAATATATTGCATTTCACTATAAATTGTGAAAGCAATTGCATTCATCATTTTACAGCGGGCAAAAAAAAATAACAATCACAAAGATTGTAATAAAAAAGCCCAGAATCTCTTTTTACTTAAACTTAACATTATAGAAATGCATAATATTCTAAAAAAATATCATCTAATACCAATAGTTATTTCTTTAAAATACCGTCTGATATGTTTGTTTCAGAAGTATAATCACAATATTATATCTCAAATAACTCCAAAATACATCTGATTCCATTTCCTTTAGGCAAAATAGTAATTTTAAATTTTTTTTTGGAATAAATTTCAAACGGTAATCCAATAAAATTCTAAAGTTTAATTTGTCCAGATCTCACCGATTCTCTGTAACATTTTGGTTCACGAACATTTTTTGAATAATTTATTAAGTCCACAATAGAATTGGTTACTTTTCCGCATGGCCAAATAGTAATTTTTAAAATCTTTTTTGAAAAAATTTCCAATGGCAGTCCAATAACATTCCAAAATTTAAATTGTGCAGATGTTACCGATTATCTCTAAATTATTGGTTTTTCAAAGTTTCATTTAAAATTAAAAAAGTCCACATTACAATTGGTTATCTTTCCATTAGGCCAAATGATAATTTAAAAAATCTTTTTTCTATAAAATTGCAATGGTAATCCAGTAAAATGGTAAAATTATTTTGTCGAGATCTTGCCAAATCTGTCTAAAATTTAGGTTTCAGGAAGATTAGATAGGAATTTGCTAAATCAAAAGGCAAACGTTGCTTGAAAATCAATTGGGAATCATTACACAGTGTCCAGCCTTTTTCACATTTAAGATAAACTGTGTAATGTCCAGAAGTAACAGTAGGTCCATCATGGAAAATTATTGCAACAGTTACAAAAGTTTTTCCTGAAATTGATAATTGCTGTCCTGTAAACTTCTTTATTAAAGTATCCAATTTTGAACCATCAGCTCTACATCGTTGCATCATTAAAATTACATACTGTCTGTATTCCTTTAAAATTAATGTTGAAAACATGTCAGTTTTACACTCACCACATTTCATGCTATGATTAGCATCTTTAACTAATTTTGCAAAAGTAACTGTTTTACTCTCTGGCAATGTCAAATAAATAAACCTTTCATTATCAACATTAGAGCCACATATATTATAACAATTTTCACAACTATGTTCCCATTTATAAGAGAGACCAAAAAAAATTTCAATGGGAACTCCTTCTTCTTCCACTACCTGAAGAAAATACAACAAGAATTCCTGTACGTCTTGCTGTACATTTTGAGAAAACTGTGTTCGTCCTGAACATACATCTAAAAGTTTTCTAATTTCAGTAGCACTTTCTATTTGAGTTTTATCTTTACTTAGCTTTTGAAAAAGGAGAGTCAGCTCTGAACAGAATCTTTTTCCCTGATTTACTATTATCTGCTCTTGCAAACTTTCCAGATAAAATGCAACATTCAGCACTACATTTGCGTAGCAGTTGACACCAGAGCTATTTTCAAAATGACATCCTACAACCTGTTCTTCATTTTCCTTTTTCTTTTTGCTTACAATTACATCACTCCTCTTTTTTTTCCTCTTCTCTACATCTTCATTACAGATATTCTCATTTTTTCTTTTACGAGAAACTACACGTTTCTCTAACACAGGATACTGACCTAAATGAGGAGCATAGCTTCTTCTTAATCTATTATACTCCTTTACACAGTTTGTATCAGCACTAACTTTTGAGTCATCAAAGTCTATCATGAATAAACCTGATAATGTTTTCACTCGTGACAAAGCAACATATGCCATACCCTCTTTGAACACAGTTGAACCAATGTTCACAAATGCACAATCTACAGTCAATCCTTGAGACTTGTGAATAGTTACAGCATATGCTAGAGAAAACGGAAACTGCTTCCTACGTACATATAAGTCTTTCACAAGCATGAAACGAACTGTACAACGACAAATATCTTTAACTTCTTCTAACTGATCAAATTTTATTTTTAAACATTCAACTCCTTCTTTTTTCTGATAATTAATAAAACCCACAACTCTTCCCATCGCTCCATTAACTAAACCTTTTTCAACATCCAAATTTCTTCTTAAAAATACTCTACAGTTCATGCAAACATATAGATTTTTTTCTAATCCAGCAGTTTTGGAGATGTTCTTCTCTAGTGAGTCCAATTTATTTTTCATTTTGCCTGTTACTGTGACAGTAATTCTTCCATCCTCAATTTTGTCCACTGCTTCCAATTTCCTGATCTCTTCCTTTTCCAATTTCAAAAGCTCCTCATTGAATATTGAGCATTCACGTAGAGTTGACATTAAGCAGATGACACTTTTGTTTTCTGCAATGTTCTTGTATATCTTCTCTGCAACTATTTCTTCCTTTGGAAATAAATTATGTAGCAGCCGACTCTGTAATGCTTTTTTGCCAACTTCTGTGAGTAGTCCAATCCTGATATCTTTCAGAATACTTCCATATTCTTCATCGTTTGCTTGCCTCATATTAGTAGTAAGTTCCTTGTACTCAAAGAAGGACCAAATATTTGTATTACCAATGCTTCCCAATGACTTCTTCGTGTCTTCATGTGTGACAGTATTAAACACTGGTTGTCCTTTAACTGGAGTAAGTTGCAAAAGATCTCCAAAAACTATGACGTGTTTTCCACCAAATAACATGTCATAGTCTGTCTTCAAAATTTGCTGCATTCTTAAATGCACAAAGGCAACCATTAAGTTTGATACCATGCTCACCTCATCAATAATGAGAACTTGCATCTTCTTCAATACTCTTGAAACTTCCACGGATGCTTCTCCAGTTAGCTTGTTGAATTGTATTTTGTTCTCATGCTCCACTGGTAACATTAGCAAACAATGTAAAGTGATTCCTTTTATGTTATATGCTGCTAACCCAGTTGGAGCAGTAACCACACAAGACAAAGTAGAATCCGTTTTTTGCTTTAGGTACCTTCTGATGACTTTTATTAGGAAACTTTTTCCAGTTCCAGCTTGTCCGCTTACATACATCCTGATTGGATGAAATGATGTGCATGAGCACTCTTTTTTTTCATGTAGAAATCCGTGATCAATTTTGTTTTTGATCTCTTCATAAATTTGTTGCTGCTCTTGATTCAGTTGTCTTTCCAAATTTTCTAAGTCTATAAATTCTTCTTGAGCTTGATTCATAGCCGTTTCCACTTCATTCATGGCTATTGATGCTTCATTTTCAACGATTGGTTGTCCTAGGGGATCTTGACTGAGTGTTCCTGAACTTTGGCTGTCCTGAGAACTATCTCTAGCTATTTCTGCTGCAATTGTAGTTTCCTGTTCAATTTCTTCATTTAACATTTGCAGATAAGTTGAGAATGTACTGCATTGTATGCTGTCTTTGCAAGCATTAAAAGAATCTTCATAGCTCTGGAATTCTCCCAGTAGTTCATCCTCTGTACGCCATGGTTTAAACAACTGTAAAAGAGCCAAGTAGTAAAATTCCTTCTTGTCAGTAGTGTCGCAACTCAGCTTCCGGTGATTTATCAAACTTCCTTTTGTTTGCTTCACCAAACATCCTTCTTCACCAACGACTTTATATTTTCCATTGTTGATGTCTTCTGCAGCTTTCCGTGAATAAATGTAGTTCTGCAGCACTTCATAGAGACACATGTTCTCCAGATGATGACTTCTCTTGGGATAATATGTGTCCAACATGTTTGATTTCAAAATATCTGTACTTTCTGGGTCATTCTCGGCCAAATATTCAATTTCTCCTACAGATTTCAGTACCCGATTTCTCATTGCTGCAAGGCCTAAACTTGCCCAAATTATTCTTCTTGACTTCGAGTAGAGACTTGCAGAAGATAACCTATCTGAACATTCGTAGGATCCAATTTCTCGATGCGATAACATCTTCAAACTGAAACTGTACAGCTTCTTACTGACAGTCTTCTCGTGAGAAATCTCTTCCCACATTTCCTTCAATTCTGTTTTTTCTGATTTTGTAATGTAAGACGTTACATATCGAGCAACAGCAATGGAATTGTCAGCAACATACTGTATATCCATGTTAGCGTTCCACATGGATAAAATGACTGGGTTGTAGTCATTTATATTTTTTGATTCTTCTTTTCTTTTAAGGTTGTAGGTATTCTTAGGTGATTTTCTTGTGATAGTATGTCTCACAGCTGACATAAAACTGTTTACTCTTCCATTTGAAAGAACAGGTCTAGGAAATCCAAATCGACATTTAGTGTAGTATTTTTCTTTGCTCTTGTATTTCCGTCGACAGTATTTTCCACACCGATGACTTTGGAAACGTAAAACTTGCTCCTTTAACTTGTTCTCTTCTGTGCTTTTTGGTATAGCACATGTTGCATATTCTTCAATGTAAGATAACACTGCTTCATCAGTATCTGTTCCAAACTTTGGGGCATCCTTGATCCACAACAGCATATGAATATGAGGAGCACCTCTTGCCTGGTACTCTTTTCTCCAAAAGAAATCCACTACTTCTCCAAGGGGTGGATTTTTTTATTGCAGATGAAGGACATCATAGCCTCAAATCTATGATTGAAATATCTGCAAACATTAACCGGATCCAATGAGCACAGTTCTCCTGCTGTCTTGTATTCGATGTTTTTAATTTTTGAATTGGCCTCTCGTAGAAAATCCAGTAAATCATCCCAAGCGTACTCGGCACAGCTTAGGGTAAGGAACCATGTTGGTGTTCCTAAATTCCGTAACATGCATTTTAGTTCACCATGGCGTCGGTACCAATATTCATTTGTCCCACGCTGACAAGCCATCAGATTGATCAGTTGTGTTTCCAAATGATCATCTCGGTGCTGCACTTTCTCCATAAAATCCTTAGCAGACACATTTTGTAAATGTACTCCACTTTTTAAAATGTGATTTACTGCATAAGACAGTGCAGACAAGTCGCTTTCAAATAAAAGATGGAACAAATAAGGAATACTTTGTCGAAATCTGGGATCTTCAGCATATAGTCTTGTAGTCCGATACTCAGAAGCTGGAATCTGTTCTGGACGTTCATCGTATCGTCCTCCTTTTCCTTTAGGAAACAGCTGGGGAAAACATCGAGCTTCCAAGCTCTCCTCCCATACACTCACGGGAGTTCCTTTTGCTTTCTTCATCTGAAAGAGATCAATATTGTCTCCCATAACTTCTTTCGAATGAAGAGGATGTATGCTAAAATGTTCATAAATTTCTTCTTCCTTTGACTTGTCCACTTTTTCAATTTGTCCAGTTGGTGTTTCTGTGTCTTCTTGTAAATCTTCTTCTTCTTCTATATAAATTGATTCATACCATTTGTTATTCTTTTTCAAATACAAATTTGCTCTTTGTACTTTCCGCACATCTACCAGCTCCTGCCAAATCTTCTTATTCTTTGTAGGTACACCATTAACCAGAATAATTAATGGTTCAGTTTCCAAAGTATCCGCATCAATAGTTTCCATATTTTTTTTCAAATCCAAGGGCAAATACACCACTCTACCTTTTAAACCTCTCAGTAAATCTGAAGGAGGTAATTTACCAGTTTTCGGCTCCATACGTACTATGGTCTGGAACGGATGAACACATTGAATGAGTATAGACTCATATGTATTTAATTCAGAAAGTTCAGCAGGAAAAGCATGCAATTCTAAATTATTATGTACAGCTCTGGTCGGCATTCTATTTTCCTCTAACTTGTTGTAACAGTATTTACAAATACGCTGATCTTCACCCAATTCAAAACAATTTTCTAGAAATATATATGTGGCAAAATCGTTCCACTTATAATTATCTTCATTTTCACTCTTTCTGTAGAGATCAACATTCCTAGTTTGTTTTCTATAATGAGTTCTGCGGCAACAAATACAAGTAAAATTTGGTCTTTCATTAGAGACTATTGCAAATTTTGTTATGTGATCATTAAATGTGTTACTTACAGAGGGTTCTACATTCTCTTCCACTTCTTCCTCATTTACTGTGTCCTTCTCTGCACTGTTTTGTTCAGGACCAAAGTAACAAAACTGAATTTCATCAACAACCTTCTCTACATCTGATACCGTTCCTCGGAACAGAGCCCTATTCAATTCATTTAACTTTATTGCTGGACTTTTGGCAAAATACAACCGTCTCACAAACTTTCTCATTTCAGTATGATGAACAGCCAGCATCCTAAAATGATGGAAAACACTATTGCACACTTTTCTAGATAGACAAGCCAGAGAATGACCCTGCAAACCAGTATTCTCTCTCACTCTGCATGGATCCAGACTTTGAAGCACCTTAATCTTCTGTTTTACACTTTTTTTACTATATTCTCTTAGAAACTCTCGAAATTTGTCAATATATTCCTGACGCACAGTGCAAATACTACTACAATTCCAAGTGTACACTGGGGCTTTAGGACGTCTCCCCATTGCCTCATCTGCCATCACTTGTACCTCATCTCTTGGAACCATTATCTCCTTCTCCATTATGCAACCATTTTTTACTTCGTATGAACGACCTCTGGTGTCAACTGCATGCAGCAAACTATTACTTTGAAAATAGCTCTCTTCATTAAAAAAAGGTTCACTACTTGAACTATGCATCCACTTTCCTAAAAACACTTTACAAAAGTTTGTTCTGTTCACTACTCTTTTCCTTTTGCTATGTGATTTCAGTACATTAACCATTTTGTCTAATGTACGCATCCTATTCAAAATTAAAATGAATAGTTTCCTTTTTAATTCTAATGCCTTTGCTGCAATGGCTTCAATTTCTTTTTTTCTCTTAAAAAACTTAGCCTTTTGCTTATATTTCTTCACATCCTTTATCAAATTGGACATAACTCTTCTCTGAAACATTTTTCTATGTATCTCTTTAAATGCTGTTTTTCTGTTTAAGTTTAACTTTTTAGTTGCAGAAGGTATATTTGCATTAACTAAATTCTCAATTTTTTCTTGTCCTTTTTGTTTGAAATCATTCTTTCCTGTACAGACATTTTGTACATTTTTCCTTTTTTTGAATATATTCCTTAGAAAATCTTTTTTTTGCTTACCAGAAGATTTTTTCTTCCTTCCAACATCAGCATCTTCTACTAACTTTGATCCTCTAGTTGTCTTCAAATATAGTTTTTTTTTTTTGCGTTTTTTGAACTCTGGATTTTGTAGGCATCTTTAATTTTGTTCACTGCTCTTCAGCAATACCTGAAAAAAACTAAAAAAAAATTCCTTTATTTTATTTAAATATATTACTACATTTCTTTTCACAATAGTCACAAAACGAAATTTCTTTGCCAATTTGAATGCACACTAACTGCTCTTTTTTTTGGGCAAGTGAAAATCACTTTTACAAACTGTCACATTATGAAACCACTTTTCAGATTTTTTAAAAAGCCCATGTCCAGAATGCTACACTCCAGCAAGGGCAACCATCCTTAGTGATGCTGAATGTATTTGCATTACAGACTGAAACCTGAAAACCCCACTCGCTTGTAAATACTGTGCATGATTATACATGGCAAGCACATGGGTGTGTGCTAAGAGTCTGCTTCTTCCCCCAAAAAATCGCTCCCCCTTTCCATCTAATGCAACTGTGAAATCACCAGAGCAATACGCAATAAATCTCTGCCTATAATTCCTCTCTGCACACAGTCATGTTTTCACATTAGTCCCAAAACGAAATTTCTTTGCCAATTTGAAAGCACACTTACTGCTCTTTTTTTTTTGGGCAAGTGAAAATCACTTTTACAGACTGACACATTATGAAACCACTTTTTTCGATTTTCTTAAATGCACATGTCCAAACTTCTTTTTCAGACCACCTCCATGTGTAACCTGGGTGGCTGCCTACACTCCAGCAAGGGCAACCAGCCTTAGTGATGCTGAATGTATTTGCATTACAGACTGAAACCTGAAAACCCCACTCGCTTGTAAATACTGTGCATGATTATACATGGCAAGCACATGGGTGTGTGCTAAGAGTCTGCTTCTTCCCCCAAAAAATCGCTCCCCCTTTCCATCTAATGCAACTGTGAAATCACCAGAGCAATACGCAATAAATCTCTGCCTATAATTCCTCTCTGCACACAGAGTCATGTTTTCACATTAGTCCCAAAACGAAATTTCTTTGCCAATTTGAAAGCACACTTACTGCTCTTTTTTTTTTGGGCAAGTGAAAATCACTTTTACAGACTGACACATTATGAAACCACTTTTTTCGATTTTCTTAAATGCACATGTCCAAACTTCTTTTTCAGACCACCTCCATGTGTAACCTGGGTGGCTGCCTACACTCCAGCAAGGGCAACCAGCCTTAGTGATGCTGAATGTATTTGCATTACAGACTGAAACCTGAAAACCCCACTCGCTTGTAAATACTGTGTATGATTATACATGGCAAGGACATGGGTGTGTGCTAAGAGTCTGCTTCTTCCCCCAAAAAATCGCTCCCCCTTTCCATCTAATGCAACTGTGAAATCACCAGAGCAAAACGCAATAAATCTCTGCCTATAATTCCTCTCTGCACACGGAGTCATGTTTTCACATTAGTCCCAAAACGAAATTTCTTTGCCAATTTGAAAGCACACTTACTGCTCTTTTTTTTTTGGGCAAGTGAAAATCACTTTTACAGACTGACACATTATGAAACCACTTTTTTCGATTTTCTTAAATGCACATGTCCAAACTTCTTTTTCAGACCACCTCCATGTGTAACCTGGGTGGCTGCCTACACTCCAGCAAGGGCAACCAGCCTTAGTGATGCTGAATGTATTTGCATTACAGACTGAAACCTGAAAACCCCACTCGCTTGTAAATACTGTGCATGATTATACATGGCAAGCACATGGGTGTGTGCTAAGAGTCTGCTTCTTCCCCCAAAAAATCGCTCCCCCTTTCCATCTAATGCAACTGTGAAATCACCAGAGCAATACGCAATAAATCTCTGCCTATAATTCCTCTCTGCACACAGAGTCATGTTTTCACATTAGTCCCAAAACGAAATTTCTTTGCCAATTTGAAAGCACACTTACTGCTCTTTTTTTTTTTGGGCAAGTGAAAATCACTTTTACAGACTGACACATTATGAAACCACTTTTTTCGATTTTCTTAAATGCACATGTCCAAACTTCTTTTTCAGACCACCTCCATGTGTAACCTGGGTGGCTGCCTACACTCCAGCAAGGGCAACCAGCCTTAGTGATGCTGAATGTATTTGCATTACAGACTGAAACCTGAAAACCCCACTCGCTTGTAAATACTGTGCATGATTATACATGGCAAGCACATGGGTGTGTGCTAAGAGTCTGCTTCTTCCCCCAAAAAATCGCTCCCCCTTTCCATCTAATGCAACTGTGAAATCACCAGAGCAATACGCAATAAATCTCTGCCTATAATTCCTCTCTGCACACAGAGTCATGTTTTCACATTAGTCCCAAAACGTAATTTCTTTGCCAATTTGAAAGCACACTTACTGCTCTTTTTTTTTGGGGCAAGTGAAAATCACTTTTACAGACTGTCACATTATGAAACCACTTTTTTCGATTTTCTTAAATACACATGTTCAAACTTCTTTTTCAGACCACCTCCATGTGTAACCTGGGTGGCTGCCTACACTCCAGCAAGGGCAACCAGCCTTAGTGATGCTGAATGTATTTGCATTACAGACTGAAACCTGAAAACCCCACTCGCTTGTAAATACTGTGCATGATTATACATGGCAAGCACATGGGTGTGTGCTAAGAGTCTGCTTCTTCCCCCCAAAAATCGCTCCCCCTTTCCATCTAATGCAACTGTGAAATCACCAGAGCAATACGCAATAAATCTCTGCCTATAATTCCTCTCTGCACACAGAGTCATGTTTTCACATTAGTCCCAAAACGAAATTTCTTTGCCAATTTGAAAGCACACTTACTGCTCTTTTTTTTTGGGGCAAGTGAAAATCACTTTTACAGACTGTCACATTATGAAACCACTTTTTTCGATTTTCTTAAATGCACATGTCCAAACTTCTTTTTCAGACCACCTCCATGTGTAACCTGGGTGGCTGCCTACACTCCAGCAAGGGCAACCAGCCTTAGTGATGCTGAATGTATTTGCATTACAGACTGAAACCTGAAAACCCCACTCGCTTGTAAATACTGTGCATGATTATACATGGCAAGCACATGGGTGTGTGCTAAGAGTCTGCTTCTTCCCCCAAAAAATCGCTCCCCCTTTCCATCTAATGCAACTGTGAAATCACCAGAGCAATACGCAATAAATCTCTGCCTATAATTCCTCTCTGCACACAGAGTCATGTTTTCACATTAGTCCCAAAACGAAATTTCTTTGCCAATTTGAAAGCACACTTACTGCTCTTTTTTTTTTGGGCAAGTGAAAATCACTTTTACAGACTGACACATTATGAAACCACTTTTTTCGATTTTCTTAAATGCACATGTCCAAACTTCTTTTTCAGACCACCTCCATGTGTAACCTGGGTGGCTGCCTACACTCCAGCAAGGGCAACCAGCCTTAGTGATGCTGAATGTATTTGCATTACAGACTGAAACCTGAAAACCCCACTCGCTTGTAAATACTGTGCATGATTATACATGGCAAGCACATGGGTGTGTGCTAAGAGTCTGCTTCTTCCCCCAAAAAATCGCTCCCCCTTTCCATCTAATGCAACTGTGAAATCACCAGAGCAATACGCAATAAATCTCTGCCTATAATTCCTCTCTGCACACAGAGTCTTGTTTTCACATTAGTCCCAAAACGAAATTTCTTTGCCAATTTGAAAGCACACTTACTGCTCTTTTTTTTTGGGGCAAGTGAAAATCACTTTTACAGACTGACACATTATGAAACCACTTTTTTCGATTTTCTTAAATGCACATGTCCAAACTTCTTTTTCAGACCACCTCCATGTGTAACCTGGGTGGCTGCCTACACTCCAGCAAGGGCAACCAGCCTTAGTGATGCTGAATGTATTTGCATTACAGACTGAAACCTGAAAACCCCACTCGCTTGTAAATACTGTGCATGATTACACATGGCAAGCACATGGGTGTGTGCTAAGAGTCTGCTTCTTCCCCCAAAAAATCGCTCCCCCTTTCCATCTAATGCAACTATGAAATCACCAGAGCAATACGCAATAAATCTCTGCCTATAATTCCTCTCTGCACACAGAGTCATGTTTTCACATTAGTCCCAAAACGAAATTTCTTTGCCAATTTGAAAGCACACTTACTGCTCTTTTTTTTTTGGGCAAGTGAAAATCACTTTTACAGACTGACACATTATGAAACCACTTTTTTCGATTTTCTTAAATGCACATGTCCAAACTTCTTTTTCAGACCACCTCCATGTGTAACCTGGGTGGCTGCCTACACTCCAGCAAGGGCAACCAGCCTTAGTGATGCTGAATGTATTTGCATTACTGAGTCCAACCTCAAACCCTTAAACTATTCTTTTTTTTTCCAGTACACCTTAATTTATTGTGAAAACATACTCCATATTATTTTACATGTTCCTCACATTTAAATTTCTCCCAAAACAGAAAATGATAAACGCGACTACAACAAAAAGAATTTCCATTTCTATTATTCATTTCTTAAGTTACCACATACATCCCCTCTCAAACTCTAAACTCACCTTTAAAATTAGTTAGTTGTGAAAGAAATGTGACACTCAAACAGCAGATTATCAGAGCCAGGATCTCTGTTGTGTTCACCTCTCTCCTCTCAGCAGAACCAGATAATGGCAAACTTTCCCTCTATTTTTCCACACATATACATGTAAGTTTCAAATCTCAGTGCTTCCCCCTTTTTTTCAAATGTAATCACACATTTCTATTGGTTGAAAACCAACCCTTTTCCAAAAGTACCCTGCCCCCAACTTGACTTCTGCCTAGTACCCTTCCCCCAACTTGACTTCTGCCTGCTACCATAGCAACAGCTCATGGAACACTGCTGTGTGGAGTTAGGTCAGAAGTTCGCCACACAATGTTTCAATTCCACAGAGCAAGAGTGCTTGACTTTTCAAACCTAACAGCAAATCCATAGTACTGTTCTTTGGTAACACATTTTTTTGTACCAATACAAAACATGCTTCTATTAGTTTACACATACAGCCTAGTTTTTATTCTAGAATGGTATGAAACAGCCAATCAGTTCTTTTTGTTTTGAAAAAAATATGTATGCCTCCATTTCCAAACTGTCTTTCTTTTCATATTGCCATTCTACTGAAAGACACCTCCTGAGTGCATCCAGTTCTCCTTTGAAGATGTTCACAGTGTGGATTGTAGGGCACAGCTATGTCTTCTGGAGTGAAAAGTTTGCAGAGAAAACAGATATGGTGAGAGACCTTCAGCAAGGGCAACCAGCCTTAGTGATGCTGAATGTATTTGCATTACAGACTGAAACCTGAAAACCCCACTCGCTTGTAAATACTGTGCATGATTATACATGGCAAGGACATGGGTGTGTGCTAAGAGTCTGCTTCTTCCCCCAAAAAATCGCTCCCCCTTTCCATCTAATGCAACTGTGAAATCACCAGAGCAAAACGCAATAAATCTCTGCCTATAATTCCTCTCTGCACACAGAGTCATGTTTTCACATTAGTCCCAAAACGAAATTTCTTTGCCAATTTGAAAGCACACTTACTGCTCTTTTTTTTTTGGGCAAGTGAAAATCACTTTTACAGACTGACACATTATGAAACCACTTTTTTTCGATTTTCTTAAATGCACATGTCCAAACTTCTTTTTCAGACCACCTCCATATGTAACCTGGGTGGCTGCCTACACTCCAACAAGGGCAACCAGCCTTAGTGATGCTGAATGTATTTGCATTACAGACTGAAACCTGAAAACCCCACTCGCTTGTAAATACTGTGCATGATTATACATGGCAAGCACATGGGTGTGTGCTAAGAGTCTGCTTCTTCCCCCAAAAAATCGCTCCCCCTTTCCATCTAATGCAACTGTGAAATCACCAGAGCAATACGCAATAAATCTCTGCCTATAATTCCTCTCTGCACACAGAGTCATGTTTTCACATTAGTCCCAAAACGAAATTTCTTTGCCAATTTGAAAGCACACTTACTGCTCTTTTTTTTTGGGGCAAGTGAAAATCACTTTTACAGACTGTCACATTATGAAACCACTTTTTTCGATTTTCTTAAATGCACATGTCCAAACTTCTTTTTCAGACCACCTCCATGTGTAACCTGGGTGGCTGCCTACACTCCAGCAAGGGCAACCAGCCTTAGTGATGCTGAATGTATTTGCATTACAGACTGAAACCTGAAAACCCCACTCGCTTGTAAATACTGTGCATGATTATACATGGCAAGCACATGGGTGTGTGCTAAGAGTCTGCTTCTTCCCCCAAAAAATCGCTCAACCTTTCCATCTAATGCAACTGTGAAATCACCAGAGCAATACGCAATAAATCTCTGCCTATAATTCCTCTCTGCACACAGAGTCATGTTTTCACATTAGTCCCAAAACGAAATTTCTTTGCCAATTTGAAAGCACACTTACTGCTCTTTTTTTTTTGGGCAAGTGAAAATCACTTTTACAGACTGACACATTATGAAACCACTTTTTTCGATTTTCTTAAATGCACATGTCCAAACTTCTTTTTCAGACCACCTCCATGTGTAACCTGGGTGGCTGCCTACACTCCAGCAAGGGCAACCAGCCTTAGTGATGCTGAATGTATTTGCATTACAGACTGAAACCTGAAAACCCCACTCGCTTGTAAATACTGTGCATGATTATACATGGCAAGCACATGGGTGTGTGCTAAGAGTCTGCTTCTTCCCCCAAAAAATCGCTCCCCCTTTCCATCTAATGCAACTGTGAAATCACCAGAGCAATACGCAATAAATCTCTGCCTATAATTCCTCTCTGCACACAGAGTCATGTTTTCACATTAGTCCCAAAACGAAATTTCTTTGCCAATTTGAAAGCACACTTACTGCTCTTTTTTTTGGGGGCAAGTGAAAATCACTTTTACAGACTGACACATTATGAAACCACTTTTTTCGATTTTCTTAAATGCACATGTCCAAACTTCTTTTTCAGACCACCTCCATGTGTAACCTGGGTGGCTGCCTACACTCCAGCAAGGGCAACCATCCTTAGTGATGCTGAATGTATTTGCATTACAGACTGAAACCTGAAAACCCCACTCGCTTGTAAATACTGTGCATGATTATACATGGCAAGCACATGGGTGTGTGCTAAGAGTCTGCTTCTTCCCCCAAAAAATCGCTCCCCCTTTCCATCTAATGCAACTGTGAAATCACCAGAGCAATACGCAATAAATCTCTGCCTATAATTCCTCTCTGCACACAGAGTCATGTTTTCACATTAGTCCCAAAACGAAATTTCTTTGCCAATTTGAAAGCACACTTACTGCTCTTTTTTTTTTGGGCAAGTGAAAATCACTTTTACAGACTGACACATTATGAAACCACTTTTTTCGATTTTCTTAAATGCACATGTCCAAACTTCTTTTTCAGACCACCTCCATGTGTAACCTGGGTGGCTGCCTACACTCCAGCAAGGGCAACCAGCCTTAGTGATGCTGAATGTATTTGCATTACTGAGTCCAACCTCAAACCCTTAAACTATTCTTTTTTTTTCCAGTACACCTTAATTTATTGTGAAAACATACTCCATATTATTTTACATGTTCCTCACATTTAAATTTCTCCCAAAACAGAAAATGATAAACGCAACTACAACAAAAAGAATTTCCATTTCTATTATTCATTTCTTAAGTTACCACATACATCCCCTCTCAAACTCTAAACTCACCTTTAAAATTAGTTAGTTGTGAAAGAAATGTGACACTCAAACAGCAGATTATCAGAGCCGGGATCTCTGTTGTGTTCACCTCTCTCCTCTCAGCAGAACCAGATAATGGCAAACTTTCCCTCTATTTTTCCACACATATACATGTAAGTTTCAAATCTCAGTGCTTCCCCCTTTTTTTCAAATGTAATCACACATTTCTATTGGTTGAAAACCAACCCTTTTCCAAAAGTACCCTGCCCCCAACTTGACTTCTGCCTAGTACCCTTCCCCCAACTTGACTTCTGCCTGCTACCATAGCAACAGCTCATGGAACACTGCTGTGTGGAGTTAGGTCAGAAGTTCGCCACACAATGTTTCAATTCCACAGAGCAAGAGTGCTTGACTTTTCAAACCTAACAGCAAATCCATAGTACTGTTCTTTGGTAACACATTTTTTTGTACCAATACAAAACATGCTTCTATTAGTTTACACATACAGCCTAGTTTTTATTCTAGAATGGTATGAAACAGCCAATCAGTTCTTTTTGCTTTGAAAAAAATATGTATGCCTCCATTTCCAAACTGTCTTTCTTTTCATATTGCCATTCTACTGAAAGACACCTCCTGAGTGCATCCAGTTCTCCTTTGAAGATGGTCACAGTGTGGATTGTAGGGCACAGCTATGTCTTCTGGAGTGAAAAGTTTGCAGAGAAAACAGATATGGTGAGAGACCTTGCTTTGCCAAATGTAGACATTAAATGGATTGGTCAGAGAGGGTTAAAGTGGCACCAATTGATGCCATTGGTGAAATCCTTCATGCAAATCCAACACCCTGACCTCATAATAGTGCACTGTGGTGGCAATGACCTAGGCACTTTGACTGGGGTAGGTCTGGAAATGCTTATGAAGGACACCTTTGCACAACTGTTTTCACTTTTCCCTAAAACTGCCTTTGTGTTTTCCAACATATGCCAAAGGCAAAAATGGAACTGGTCCAATCATTTCTGTCCGCAGATTGACAAAGCAAGAAAGCACGTCAACAAATCTGTTTCTGCTTTCCTCCGTGACTATGGTATGGGTGCCATTTACCACAACAACTTGCGTTTTGACATGCAAGACATTTATAGAGGAGATGGTGTGCACTTCAATGATAAAGGGAACAGAGTCTTCCTCTTGAACCTTAGACTCTGCATCGGTACTTACTTGTAGGTACCACTAAAAAATCATTTCATAAACACAACGGCTCTTTTTAGAGCCCCCTAATATCTAAACACTTAAATCTGAATTTCATTTATTTTTTTATTTTTTTTTTCTACCGTACGCTTACCGTAAGCTTACCGTACGCGTACCCCGTGATTTTTTAAAAAAATCAATAAATGTTTTCTTTGTACTTTACAGTCCTTCTTTGACCCCCTCACAAATGTAAGGGGGTCTGTAACTCTCCTCATTGCCCCCTTTTCTTGTTTTCACTCTTTTTTTTCTGAGTGAATCACACAAAATGGCGGCCGCCGCTTCCTGGTTTCGGCCGATTCGAATGTTTACTAAGATCTAACAGCCAATCAGAATTGCGCTCGCGCACGCCACCGTACGCGTACCGTAAGCTTACCGTAAGCGTACGGTAAGCGTACCGTAAGCGGGCTCAGATATATATATTGATTTAAAGGCTATTTTCTCAGAATCTACTGAACAGATTTACACCAAACCTACAAAAGGCACTTCCTTGACATAGGGACTACCTCTCTGCCAAATTTCTAGTAATTCTGTTCAGCCGTTCGGGCTGTAGCTCGTTCTAAAGGTCCTATGGAAAAATGCATGGGAAAAACGCGTTTTGGGACCCCCCTTTTATCTCAGCCCCCGCTTGACGTATCCCCCCGAGACTTTCAGGGAAGGAGCGGAGCGTAGCGCCCCACCTATTTTGAGAAATTCGCGAGGATTCATCGACCGGCGCCAAAGTTATTCAAAATAGAATGTTGCGGATTTCCTATGGAAAAGGGGTCCTAACTATAACTACCTACTGGCGACCGCCAGTAGGTGATATATATATATATATATATATATATATATATGAAGAAACCACAGAGCCCAACTTCATCTTGGCCTCCCTCATCTCCCTTTCATCTTTCAGACTCACAATACCAAATTGCCGTGGAAATCCTAAGGCTGGTGCGAGCAGAAAAAGCGGTTCATGCCCCCTCCATTTGATGCTTTCACAGAGGCTCCAGTTTACTGGGGGCCCCCAACCCTGCAGGGCGGGCTCTCAAAAAGACAGGACTGGAGAATCCTGCTCAAATCAACGAAGAAACCACAGAGCCCAACTTCGTCTTGTTTCCAGGAAGAAATGTATTCATCTGAAGGCGTGTGAGTATTTGATTGGTTCTGATGCTCCGTCCATCACCACCCCATTTTGTACCGCTTTGTTCGCCATAAGTTGGCAGGGTATGCTCAGACGTGAGTCCCTTGCTCACTTTGCCACTGGATTCAAGCAAGCCTGGCTGAAGACGGCTGAAATGCCAGAAACCGGTCCTAGGAAGCTTGTTTCCGGTCCAGGGAAGGCATGGCTTGGCAGTTCGGGCTGGACTGTTCCCATGAGTCACAGGGTCAGACTGATTTGCATATGGCCATGTCTGAACTGGGGTGGCAGAGTGGGCTAAAGAACGGTGATGGATCAAACCCAGATCTGTTGACTGGGTGTGAGTATTTGATTGGTTCTGATGCTCCGTCCATCACCACCCCCTTTTGTACCGCTTTGTTCGCCATAAGTTGGCAGGGTATGCTCAGACGTGAGTCCCTTGCTCACTTTGCCACTGGATTCAAGCAAGCCTGGCTGAAGACGGCTGAAATGCCAGAAACCGGTCCTAGGAAGCTTGTTTCCGGTCCAGGGAAGGCATGGCTTGGCAGTTCAGGCTGGACTGTTCCCATGAGGCACAGGGTCAGACTGATTTGCATATGGCCATGTCTGAACTGGGGTGGCAGAGTGGGCTAAAGAACGGTGATGGATCAAACCCAGATCTGTTGACTGGGTGTGAGTATTTGATTGGTTCTGATGCTCCGTCCATCACCACCTCCTTTTGTACCGCCTAATAAATCAATAAACATGACCTAGAGAGATTCCTATTCCAGACTATATGAGGTGTCTACACAAATGATAAATCAAGAACATCTCTGACAGAAGCTGAGTTATCTTGATAGAACTCTAACACTAGCTGAACTCGAAGCAGCCTACTAAATTGTGCTCACCAGAGTGTTCCCTATCGAAGACCTTTACCAAACAAAAATAATAAGGACAAGGAGCATATTGTTTACAAAGGCGTTCAAGGAGAAACACCTATTGTACATCCACACAGTGTATAGATTAAATATACCTCAATATTGTGATCACCCAAAAATTCTCAGGACTTTTTAACTCTCAGTCGAGCATATCCTATGAGGGAAACATTTTGCAATTGTCCACAGTAATAACCACTATCAGCAAAATGTATATCTTTACTAAACATTCTCAATGCCTCTCTGACTCAAGGCATCATCACTTACTCCCTGAAAACTAGATAGATATTCCTTCGGCTGAAACACCACAACATTAACCTTTGTGATATCTCTAATTACAATCTCATTGCAACTTAACTGCATGACAAATTCAAGTTTGATGCTCTCCTTTAGGGTATTCAATAAAGTTTCAGGGCACAATATTGCACTAAGGAAGTACAATCAAGGAGGTTATCTTTATCTGACAAATCCTTAAAAATATTGAGGGAATATATATATATATATATATATCCAAGTTGTCTGCTAATAAGCAAAACGCACTCTCAGTCGCTGTACAGGTAACTTTTAATTAGCACTGTAACGCGTTTCGGGAGACACGCTCCCTTGGTCACACAGTGTGGCATCAGATCACACGCATCCATAAGTACAAGGTGAAATCAACATAGTCAAAGGACTGCCGGTTTACAGTGCAAAACAAATTGTGATAATGGCGGCCATCTTGAAGTGGGGTAACAATATACAAACCGAATGGTATACATTATACATAAACAAATCAGACTGGCCTAATGTGCAAGGTGACAGTTATGCGTAAACCCATGTCAATACAATTCGTCATAGTGCCGCCATGATCTGATGCCACACTGTGTGACCAAGGGAGCGTGTCTCCCGAAACGCGTTACAGTGCTAATTAAAAGTTACCTGTACAGCGACTGAGAGTGCGTTTTGCTTATTAGCAGACAACTTGGATATAATTTGCCGGCGGTGGCTCTACCGGCGTAGCGCACCACCCAACAACGGGCGAAATCCCAGGAGGAGCTCACAGCGTCTTTTTGAATATATATATATATATATATATATATATATATATGAAGAAACCACAGAGCCCAACTTCATCTTGTTTCCATGAAGACATTTATTCATCTGAATGCGTGGCAGCGTTTAAACACTTCACTACTCCTACGCGTTTCGGCGTCATGCCTTTTTCACAGGTGAGTGTTATATTTAAAGTCCCAGTGGTGATTTGTAGCCCCAGTGGTCACATGGCCCTCTAAATAACTTCGGGCCCCAGAATGCACTGTAACTGTTGCAGTACGATATGGCAAAAGTTCAATATATGCTGAATAGCGTGATTACTGCTGCCAAAGTCTCGTGTATATTCTTGTCTTTACAGTGCACCCTTAAAATGAAAAGCATAGTGCTGATAGCTGCCACGCTCAAAGTACATACTTGGAATGCTACATGCTAGAGGTTTTTCTAAAAGTAATTGAGGGATTATTGGGTATAAGTTTCCCTATAATGGGATCATCTCTTATTATTGGCCAATTGCGCCTAATAATGGTACGAAGTGTTTTTTCTTGTTTGGATAAACCCAGTATAAGTCTAATAGGTTCCATTGTATTATTTTTGTTGTCAGACTTTTTCTTATATTGTAGCAGGTCTATTCTCACTTTTTGGTTGGATTTAACTATAGCTGCTTCAATGACCTTGCTCTTCTATCCCCTTGCTAAGAAGCGGCTGCGGCATTCTGTTTGCATTTTTTCCGCTTCAACCTCATTGCTACATATACGCCGTATACGTGGCATTTCCCCATAAGGGATGCTGTTAATGAGGTGAGTGGGATGAGCACTAGATGCATGTAATAGCGTATTACCTGCTGTAGGTTTCCTAAACAGTGTGGTTGTGAGACTATTATTTACTATTTTGATTTGCACATCTAAAAATGTAACTTCTGTTTTACTTATATCATGCGTAAATTTAAGATTGATATTATTCTCATTCAAATGTTCTACAAAATCTAACACACTTTGTTCAGTTCCTTTCCATATGATAAATAAGTCGTCAATAAATCTTAGCCGGCTTACAATATGTGTCAAGAATATATGTTCATAATGCCTCATGAGGACCAGCTCCTCCCACCAGCCCATGAATAAACATGCGTAACTGGGGGAAAAGCTGGCCCCCATGGTAACTCCTTGAGTTTGATGATACATTTGATTATTGAAGGTAAAAAGATTGTTATCTAGCAGAACAGCAGCATGTTCAAGAGCATCTTATTGTGTTGTACATATTGTATGGGTCTACTAGACAGGAAATATTCTACTGCCCGAAGACCATCTATATTTCTGATTCAAGTATAAAGTGACGATACGTCCAAGGCTATGAGTAAGTAATTCTCATTCCATTTTATATCTTTAACCTTTCTCAAAAAATCACTTGTATCTTGTACATACGATTTCAATCCTGTCACATGTTCCTGTAAAAAATAGTCTATATACTTGGACACATTTTCTAAAGGTCCATTGCATGCAGCTATAATAGGTCTGCCCGGTGGTCTGATAATATTCTTATTTATCTTTGGTACAAAGTACATGACCGGAGTGGTCAGATATTCCTTTTTCAAGAATTTATACTCGTCCCAATTAATCAGCCCCACACTCTTCCATGCAAAATTGTTCCTGCATTTGCCTATATTTGGAAATAGAGCTCCTCCGATAACATTTTGGATCCTTTAGATGATTGTAAGCTTCTTACAGATATTGGTCTAAGGGCCAGAGCACTATGTTCCCACCCTTGTCTGCATTTCTTATGACGACCTTTTTGTTATTGCTCAACTTTTTCATAAGAGAAAAGTAACTTCTTTCTTGATGAGTATATTTTGTCTTCAATTTATTCAGGGAATAATTTAAACTTTTAATCTGTGCCACCAATTGCTCACTAAAAATGTCAAGGGAATCTCGTGGCATAATGTAAATTGTAAATGTAAATATGTAAATGTAAATTGATACTTGTATAGCGCACTACTCACCCGCAAGGGTCTCAAGGCGCTTGTACGAATACCGCTGTGGAACCCATCCTGGCTTTCCCTGTGAGGCGTCCACTCCTGGGCACCCCGAAGGTGGAGGCCAGGCATCCTTAGCGTTGTGGGGGCCGTTGTGGAGATTAAGCAAGCTATTGCCCAGAGTTGCAGAATGGGACTCCATGATTGGAATGGCACCGAGGCGAGAATTATCAGGTCCGTGGAATTTTTGAGCCCAAGACCCGCCGAGGGTACGAATTTGGACTTGGTCTTAAACGGAGTGCAGGGTTTGGCAGCTTTTACTGGTAATATTTCTAATCTCTGACCATGGGCTTCCTGATTTATTTGCACGTCCATACTACTAGCAGAGTGTAATTGTCCCAGTTGTAGTTCATGCATATCTTGCAAAATTTCAAAATCAGATACCATTAGACCCGTTAATCCATTCCCACTGTTTGATATTTCATTTGTATCTGTTTTATCCTTTGTTTCTTTCAATAGATGAAATTTAGCAAGCTTTAATTTTCTGATAAAACGGTAAATAACTGCCCTGGTTTGTACATAATCAAAGTTAGATTCTGGGCAATAAGAGAGGCCTAATGATAATAATTGCTCCTCTCCGTTTGTCAGATTGCACTGCAGATGATGTCACATATTGCATCACTCATGACATGGTCAGTGACATCACACATGACATCACTGATGACATCTCAAATGGCATCACTGATTACATCACTGATGACATCATCCAGTTAATGTGTGTTTTTCTGAAAATTACATATGTTTTATATATGTATATCTCAAGGTTGATGGAAGAATAAATGGGTATATAAGTGTCTAAATGGATGATTTGTTTTTGAAAAATTGATTGTATAACTGACTGATTAAGTGTATCTTAGTGAATACATGACTTAGTGAGTAATGTTTAAATATGTAAACATCTGTATCAGTCTCTCGCTTTGTGTATAAGTGGCTGCATGGGTTGGTGAGTAGCTACATGAGTGTCTATATAGGTTATTAGTTGTTTTTTTGAGTATCAGTATGAGTGTCTGAGTGTCTGTATGGTTTGTGGGTGGTATTACGTAGTGCATAGGTGCATGAATGAGTGACTCACTGTTTTATGTGTTGAAGACAGCATGTGTGCAGGACTGTATGGCTGGATGAGTGTGTGCATGGGTGTGTTAGTGAGTGAATGACTGTCTCAATAGTGTCTTTATGAGTAACTACATATGTTTTAAACTAGTATATGTGACTGTTGGTGTATATAAGTGAGTATATGTGAGAGTGAGAGATTGAAAGAGTTCCTGTATGAATAGGTATGTGTTTCTATAAGTGATTGTTTAAAATACTAAGTATGTGTACGTTTCTGTAGAAGTAAGTGTGGTGGTGTGTGTATAACTGTATATGCAAGTAAATGGATGTTTGATTCTTTATTAGCATGAGTTACTATGTGCGTGAGTAACTCTATGGATGAGTGGCATTGTGTAACAGGATGTATACGTGTATGAGTACATATGATGAGCGAGTACATGTATGAGTGACTGTATAGGACTGTTGGTGAATGAGTGGATGTGTATTTGGATCTTAGAATTACTGAATAGGTTGTTGTAACTGGTATTGGTATGTCCATTGTTTTGAACATTTTAGTTTCTATTTTTGAATGTGTGTATCAATGGTTATATGAGGGGGAGAGGAGGTCTGCCACTCTATCACACGGATGATGTCATCAGTGATGTCATCAGTGATGTCATTTGAGATGTCATCAGTGATGTCATGAGTGATGTCACTGACCATGTCATGAGTGATGTAATATTTGACGTCATCAGCAGTGCATTGCGGGCGCGCGAGTTATAGTTAGCTGAACTAACTATAATGGGGGAATTTCAATGGTTTTGTGAGTGAAAAGTCCAGCTAACTATAACGCCCCTGAAACCTATGTTTTTTTCAGTGAATTTCTAAGTTTTTTTTAGATGCTAATTCCTAACTATAACGTGCCTGAAACCTATGGTTTTTTTCAGTAAATTTCAAAGGTTTTTTGAATGCTAATTTCTAACTATGCCTACAGAGATAGGACATGTGAAGAAAGAAGAAAAAAGTAAAAAATGAAATGCAGAAAGAAGCAAACGAAGTCCTCAAAGATGAAGAAAAATGCAGGAAGAAGGATAACGTGCAGAAAGAAAAAACAGAAGAGCAGAAAGAAGCCTTGTTGCAAAATCATCCTGTACCCTCAACTTTTTCAGACGGATACTGGTGGTAACTGAGTCTGACAAACCAGTCCTAGAGCCAGTGCTATGTTAAAAGACACTCAGAATACAGTGAAAACACCTACAAACACTAGGGAACACTATGCGTTGGGGTCCCCCTGTGATTAGCATGACCTCCTCTGTAAGCTCCTAGTATATAATAGGGCAGGGGATTTAAACTACCTCTTAAAATGCGCCACAGGGCGTGTTTGCACACATCACCTCAGGCCCCGTCCCCTCCCTTCCCCACTGTGTAAACACGTCCTGTGGCCGTTTTAAGTTGGGAAATTAGGTCCCCTTGAATCCTGAGGGTCCCTAGGGTCCAACTAGACCACTAGGTACCTCCAGTAAGCGCCACAGAGCTTCGTTGCAGAACGATGTAAAAAGGGGCACGGCCTAGACCACCTCTCTGCAACGCAGAGCAGTGGCGCTTACTGGAAGCACCTCGTGGGCTAGTTGGCCCCTAGGGTCCCTCAGGATTGAAGGGGAATTATTTCCCCAACTTAAAACGCGCCATAGGGGTGTTTGAACATGTCACCTCAGGCCCCGTCCCCTCCCTTCCCCACTGTGTAAACACGCCCTGTGGCCGTTTTTTAAGTTGGGAGATTAAGACCCCTTGAATCCTTGGGTTCCATAGGGGCAAAATAGCCCACTAGGCAAGTCCAATAAGTGCCGTTGCAGAGAGGTGCAAAAAGAAGCACGGCCTGCACCAGCTCTCTGCAACGCAGAGCAGTGGCGCTTACTGGTAGCACCTGGTGGGCTAGTTGGCCTCCATGGTCCCTCAGGATTGAAAGGGAATTATTTCCCCAACTTAAAACGCGCCACAGGACGTGTTTGCACATGTCACCTCAAGCCCCGTCCCCTCCCTTCACCACTGTGTAAACGCGCCCTGTGGCCGTTCTCAGTTGAGAGATTAAATCCCCTTGAATCCTAAGGGTCCCTAGGGTCGAACTAGCCCACTAGGTACCTCCAGTAAGTGCCACAGAGCTGCGTTGCACAGAGGTGTAAAAAGGGGCGTGGCCTCTGAATACCTGTCTGCAACACAGCTCCCTGGCGCATACTGGAGATACCTGTTGGGCTAGTTGGCCCTCAGGGACCCTCAGTATTGAAGGGGAATTAATTCCCCAACTTACAACTGGCCAGGCAGCGTGTTTGCAGAGTGCTGCAAGGAGGCGGCATGGCCTCCAGCGCGATGCCGGTCTTTTATTTATTTTATTTTTTTAAGAAGGAGGGCTGTGTGGCCCCCCTTCTTTTTCTAATTTTTTGGCCCTGGGGTCCCCATCCCCAAGGGCCTGCACCCTAATTTTATTTGTTGAAAAAAATAAATTTGGCCCTCCCAAGGCCTTAATCGGCCCTGGGTCATGGCCCTTTTTTTTTTTATTCTTTAGGAGGGGGGCTGCGTTGCCCCCCTCCTCAGGCCACTCATGGCCCCGGGGATCCCATCCCCCGGGGCCGGCCTTTGTTTTTTATTATTTTTAAAAAATATGTATTTATAGAAACACCTAGGACATGCTGGACAAACCGTATGTACCTATCACCATGACGATTTGCGTGATATTCATTAAAAGGTGACTATGCATACAATGAATCCACGTGGAATGTATTTACACCGCGAGTGAAGCTCTGACGTGTCTGACACCCTACCGTGCCTAATCCCGGCGCCCCCGCCGGTGGGTACTCTCCAAGTAGACACCCTTGTCGTTTATTTATACAAACATGGGTAGCTATTGACAGGCACATTTAATACACATGCACACCAAGCCATTCAAAGAAGATTCGACAAAAATTCGACTAAACTATGCAAAAAAAACCCTTCACGGTTAATAAAACACACATCCACCGCCAGATGCGTAACACTTTTTATTTTACTCTCTGGAAAGGAGACAAACCTCACTTGAGAGTCACAGGGTGCTCCTGGCTGAGCCCAATGCTGTGTTACACCCACCAGTGCCCGCCGAGTGCCAAACACCTCTGTGTTGTATTCCACCAGTTAGTGCGTATGCAATGACACTCTCTTGCCCATGTGCACTGTAACACTACCCCATGAATATGTCATGCCACACTTGCCTTCGCACGGGTTATGTTGCCCCGTCTAACGTGCCTTGCTCGATGCCTATGTTATAATGCACAGCGCTATGCCATACATATTACAATCTGGGATCCATATCTTTGTCACAGTGCATATGCAACGTTACACTTCCCAGCACATATTTTATATTACAACTTTAGAGACTAGTTGGGTTACACAACACTGCCCTGTGCATATTACACTACAAGGCGCATATCGCATAGCATGCTCTAGTGCCTGTGCTATCTCGCGCTCTCCAATGAATCTGTCATTGCGCACAATGTATTGCATATTATATTTCACGCCTCGGTTCATCTTATATCACACTTTTTGGTGCATAGTTTATACCATATACTATATCTAGTTTTCATTTTCAATCGTGCTCTCAGGACTATGTTCTATATAACACTGCGTCCACCTACTCTTTTCACGGGCATTACATTTTGCAATGGGGGTGGAGGGTCAGGGGGTGTTTCTGCCAAGTGAGCCTGGAGTCACAGTCACAAACGTCCTCTTCTTCCTGAATAAAAGTAAGATTATGCTGCATACTTGTTCATATTTTAAGTAGTTTTCACAGACACACATTTTAAAAACAGTAAAGTTCCTAATACCCACCTTCTCTGAACAGTTAGCTTGCTGCCCCATCCACCTCCTCCCTATCCTCTGTTGTCTGAATCCATGGACTAGCCTCCTCCCTCCTGCCATGCATGGTCTGATGTGCTGCCACTGCCCTCCATTTAGCATGATGTAGCAGTCCACTCCTCCTGCCCTCCATTGCCCAATTCTATGGCCCATCATTGACCTCCTGCTTAGCCTCTGTGCTTAGCTTGCTGCCCCTCTTCTCCTTCCCCCTGCCCTCCGATGCCTTTGTGCATGCCCCTGCTCCATCCTTTTTGCCCACCATATTCCATGGACCTGCCACTACTATCTACTCTGAGTGTTCTGTTGAGCTGCCACTCCCCTCCCACCTGCCTAGCATTGTCAGATGACTGTAACCTGTCCCTGCCACCTCCACCCTGCCTGTCCACATGCCATGCCCCTATCCCCTTCCTCCTGTCCTCCATGGTCCATTTTACTGCCACACCCTTCTGCCCTCCCTGGTCTGTTGTGCTGCAACTGCTCCTCCTGCCTGCCCTGTGCGGTCTGTTGTGAGGCCCCTTCCCCTGAACTCTCTTGTCTGTGCCCAGGTCCTGACCCTCTCTTCTATCCTCCATGGTCCTTTGTGCATGCCCCTGCACCGTCCTTCTTGCCCATCATAGCCATTGTGCTGCCACTAACCCTCCCGCTTGCCATGCATGGTCTTCTGTGCTGCCATGGCCCCTCCCACCTTCCCTGTGTGGTCAGCTAGCTGCCCCTGACCCCCTCCCACCTTCCCTCCATGGTCTGTATGTATGCCATAATAGTCTCATTGTTGCTCTCCATGGTGTGTCTTGTTTCTAGTGCCCATCCTGCCTGACCTCCATGGTCATCTTGCTGCTCTGGCCCTGCCCCACTGCCCCCTTACCCCCAGCCCTCTGTTTCCATGTGCAGACCCCTATTCCCTCCCTCCTGACTTGTCTGTTCCAATGTAATGCCCCTGATCCGTCCTTCCTGCCCTTTATGGTCTGTTATGCTGCAGCTTTCTCTCCTGTCTGTCCATTATGGTCAGCTAGCTACCATTGCCTCTTTCCCCTCTGTTCTCTGTTGTCCATGTGCATGGTCCTGTCCCCTCCCTATTGCTTTATATGGATTGTTGTGCTGCACTCCTGTCCCGCATGCCCTGTGTGGTGTATTGTGCTGTTGCAAACCCTGATGCCTGCCCTGTAGGGTCAGTTTGGTGCACCTCTCCATCTCCCTCCTGTCCTCTGTTATCCGAGTCCATGTCCCTACCCCAATTCATCCTGCCTACCATGATCCAATGTACCATACTTGCGAACATTTTGAACTTGGTAAGAGGGAGATTTTGAAAAAAAACTGGGGTATTGATTTTCCCCTTTGAGTTACATTGAAAAAAATGAGATTTTTGACAGGAGAGAGATCAAATAAAGCCCATTTGAGCTTAAAAACATTGGACTATTCCTGGCTAAAACGGGTCTGTTGGCATGTATGGTTGTACTACCACTGCCTCTTCCTTCTGCCCAGAATGGCCTATTATATTGCCACAGCCTCTCTTGCCAGTCCTGTATTGTTGGTTTGTTGCCCCTGCCCCCCTTTCCACTGCCCTCCATAGTCTGGTGTGCTGCCACTGCCCTTCCTGCCTGCCCAGTGTCGTCAAATTGTTGCCTCTGCACTCTCCTACCTGCCTTCAATTTTCAGAGTCCGTGCCCCTGGGCTCTGCCTCTCAACAGTATCCCAATGAACAACTAGATTGCTAACATTCTATATTTATTACAAAAGTGTGGAACGCCTGACAACATCTTGATGTAATCAAAACTGTAATACCTAGAGCATTTCCTTTAGAAATTACATATATGGGAGGGTCTTATTTGCATCAAAAGTATGGTTAGTGCTCTAAAAAACTAAAATGAGGACATATTTTCTGAGTTTTCAAATAGCGACAAAGAGCTTTTAAATTATTTGTAATCTTTATGTTTTTTTATCCAGTTGACCACTTGATTAAATGTTGCACCTAGGGGAGAGGATGTGGTGTTACTTCCAGAGCTGCAGACTTTGCAACTGAGGAACCAGGTTGGAGTTTCTGCTTCAGCTCAACATTCTGTGATTCTGGTCAAATCACTTAATCTCCCCACCTCTACAACCAAAATGAATTTGATCTTGTGTGATGTAACCAATGCTCATGTAAAGCACTCCAATACCTGACAAGTCTGCACTATATAAAACTGCAAATACACAAAAAATAAGTGTTTTGCACACTTCTGTCATTGGGCAACATACTTGGGCTACATCTGGGTGATATTTGGGCTACATTTGGGCTCTTTTGTGTCTGGTGGCCATCTTGGGAGAATTATTTGTTATGAAGTTTCCTAATTTCCTCATTTACTGCAGTCTTCTCAGTAGGAAATACTTTCAGTTTTTTACTTTGGTTCCATCAAGAAGGCATTCAGATGTGTCACACATTTGCCATAACTTCTGAATGCTAGCACTCTAGTTGTTCATTAGATCACTGTAGTAAAGCTACTGCTCACCAGGGAAGTCTGCTGCTGGTATTCAAAGTGCATGTTTCAGTCTGCATGTCAGAATTGTTTCATGAAATAGAAGAGGATTTGAGAAGTCAAAATGTGCCCTAATTTTTCTTTCTGCAGCACTAATCATAATTTCTATGGCAAAATGAACCCCCTCATGTTGTTCCTTTGTAAATTAAATGTTTGAAGTGTTACCACTTTATTCCAATCAAGATGGCTTCAGGTGTGCCATACTTTTGTCATAAGTAAGTCTGTTAGCGCTCTAGTTGTTCGTTAGAACACTCTGGGACATTCTGTCATTGGGCTATACTTGGGCTACATCTGGGTGATATTTGGGCTACATTTGGGCTCTTTTGTGTCTGGTGGCCATCTTGGGAGATTTATTTGTTATGAAGTTTCCTAATTTCCTCATTTACTGCAGTCTCCTCAGTAGGAAATACTTTCAGTGTTTTACTTTGATTCCATCAAGAAGTCATTCAGATATGTCACACATTTGCCATAAATTCAGAATGTTAGCACTCTAGTTGCTTATTAGATCACAGTAGTAAAGCTACTGCTCACCAGGGAAGTCTGCTGCTGGTATTGAAAGTGCATCTTTCAGTATGCATGTCAGAATTATTTAATGAAATAGAAGAACATTTGAGAAGTCACTCAAAATGTGCGCTAATTTTTCTTTCTCCAAATTGCTCCTGCAGCTTTTGAAGAAGCACTCGACAAGCAGGTAAGTGAAACCACTTTATTGCAGAAGATGGAAATGTCTTTTCATCCGTTTCTTTTCGTCTTTCTGCCTACGCGTTTCGGAGTTGTGCACTCCTTCTTCTTGGGCTGGTTGGTGAGAAGCGGAATTAGCAGTCTTAGATGGCTTCCCGTGATTGGTTGCACTTAGTAGTGAGCAAGTCCAATTAAAACTGTAGTAGCTGCAAAGTATGCTGGGGCGTGTAGTTTGCCATCTATCATGCTTTCAACCCCACGTGGGTCCCGCAAGCCACCAATACTTTTAAAAGGTTTCAGGGATTAAGTACGAGTCCTCTGAATTTTAAAGCGCTCCAGTGCGCCCCGGATGAAAGGGCACATCCATTAGTGTAATACCCACTGAGGATAATGAGCCAATTAAACAACGTCTTTAAAAGGAGAACATTCGTGTACTAACTTTGTTTAAGCAGCCCATGATTAAGGGGTGAAGTACCCTGAAACGCGTCGGGCGATGATTTAATTCCAGGAATGCTGACACAAGCTGATGTTTAAACCCCACGGGAGGCAGTTGCCGAGTGCGTTCTCAAAGCTGAAGGGCACCATTGGAATCAATTAATGTCACGGCGGCCTGCGTCGTGGAGAACAGCACCATCTTTCAATATTAAGAGGCTGAGGATTGAAAACTGTGTTCAAACCACTTTCAGCGCATTCTGCCAGATGAAAAGAACTTGTGCCAGTGTTTGGGAGCCTACAAGAGGAAAATAATGGACTTTTACTATACAAAGAGTGCACGAACCCACTGTGGGAAAGGTACTATTTTTCTCCTTAGGACTACGAGTCCCAACATGCTCTAAGCACTAAGCACAACCCACTGAGGATAATGAGCCAATTAAACAACGTCTTTAAAAGGAGAACATTCGTGTACTAACTTTGTTTAAGCAGCCCATGATTAAGGGGTGAAGTACCCTGAAACGCGTCGGGCGATGATTTAATTCCAGGAATGCTGACACAAGCTGATGTTTAAACCCCACGGGAGGCAGTTGCCGAGTGCGTTCTCAAAGCTGAAGGGCACCATTGGAATCAATTAATGTCACGGCGGCCTGCGTCGTGGAGAACAGCACCATCTTTCAATATTAAGAGGCTGAGGATTGAAAACTGTGTTCAAACCACTTTCAGCGCATTCTGCCAGATGAAAAGAACTTGTGCCAGTGTTTGGGAGCCTACAAGAGGAAAATAATGGACTTTTACTATACAAAGAGTGCACGAACCCACTGTGGGAAAGGTACTATTTTTCTCCTTAGGACTACGAGTCCCAACATGCTCTAAGCACTAAGCACAACCCACTGAGGATAATGAGCCAATTAAACAACGTCTTTAAAAGGAGAACATTCGTGTACTAACTTTGTTTAAGCAGCCCATGATTAAGGGGTGAAGTACCCTGAAACGCGTCGGGCGATGATTTAATTCCAGGAATGCTGACACAAGCTGATGTTTAAACCCCACGGGAGGCAGTTGCCGAGTGCGTTCTCAAAGCTGAAGGGCACCATTGGAATCAATTAATGTCACGGCGGCCTGCGTCGTGGAGAACAGCACCATCTTTCAATATTAAGAGGCTGAGGATTGAAAACTGTGTTCAAACCACTTTCAGCGCATTCTGCCAGATGAAAAGAACTTGTGCCAGTGTTTGGGAGCCTACAAGAGGAAAATAATGGACTTTTACTATACAAAGAGTGCACGAACCCACTGTGGGAAAGGTACTATTTTTCTCCTTAGGACTACGAGTCCCAACATGCTCTAAGCACTAAGCACAACCCACTGAGGATAATGAGCCAATTAAACAACGTCTTTAAAAGGAGAACATTCGTGTACTAACTTTGTTTAAGCAGCCCATGATTAAGGGGTGAAGTACCCTGAAACGCGTCGGGCGATGATTTAATTCCAGGAATGCTGACACAAGCTGATGTTTAAACCCCACGGGAGGCAGTTGCCGAGTGCGTTCTCAAAGCTGAAGGGCACCATTGGAATCAATTAATGTCACGGCGGCCTGCGTCGTGGAGAACAGCACCATCTTTCAATATTAAGAGGCTGAGGATTGAAAACTGTGTTCAAACCACTTTCAGCGCATTCTGCCAGATGAAAAGAACTTGTGCCAGTGTTTGGGAGCCTACAAGAGGAAAATAATGGACTTTTACTATACAAAGAGTGCACGAACCCACTGTGGGAAAGGTACTATTTTTCTCCTTAGGACTACGAGTCCCAACATGCTCTAAGCACTAAGCACAACCCACTGAGGATAATGAGCCAATTAAACAACGTCTTTAAAAGGAGAACATTCGTGTACTAACTTTGTTTAAGCAGCCCATGATTAAGGGGTGAAGTACCCTGAAACGCGTCGGGCGATGATTTAATTCCAGGAATGCTGACACAAGCTGATGTTTAAACCCCACGGGAGGCAGTTGCCGAGTGCGTTCTCAAAGCTGAAGGGCACCATTGGAATCAATTAATGTCACGGCGGCCTGCGTCGTGGAGAACAGCACCATCTTTCAATATTAAGAGGCTGAGGATTGAAAACTGTGTTCAAACCACTTTCAGCGCATTCTGCCAGATGAAAAGAACTTGTGCCAGTGTTTGGGAGCCTACAAGAGGAAAATAATGGACTTTTACTATACAAAGAGTGCACGAACCCACTGTGGGAAAGGTACTATTTTTCTCCTTAGGACTACGAGTCCCAACATGCTCTAAGCACTAAGCACAACCCACTGAGGATAATGAGCCAATTAAACAACGTCTTTAAAAGGAGAACATTCGTGTACTAACTTTGTTTAAGCAGCCCATGATTAAGGGGTGAAGTACCCTGAAACGCGTCGGGCGATGATTTAATTCCAGGAATGCTGACACAAGCTGATGTTTAAACCCCACGGGAGGCAGTTGCCGAGTGCGTTCTCAAAGCTGAAGGGCACCATTGGAATCAATTAATGTCACGGCGGCCTGCGTCGTGGAGAACAGCACCATCTTTCAATATTAAGAGGCTGAGGATTGAAAACTGTGTTCAAACCACTTTCAGCGCATTCTGCCAGATGAAAAGAACTTGTGCCAGTGTTTGGGAGCCTACAAGAGGAAAATAATGGACTTTTACTATACAAAGAGTGCACGAACCCACTGTGGGAAAGGTACTATTTTTCTCCTTAGGACTACGAGTCCCAACATGCTCTAAGCACTAAGCACAACCCACTGAGGATAATGAGCCAATTAAACAACGTCTTTAAAAGGAGAACATTCGTGTACTAACTTTGTTTAAGCAGCCCATGATTAAGGGGTGAAGTACCCTGAAACGCGTCGGGCGATGATTTAATTCCAGGAATGCTGACACAAGCTGATGTTTAAACCCCACGGGAGGCAGTTGCCGAGTGCGTTCTCAAAGCTGAAGGGCACCATTGGAATTAATTTTTCTTTCTGCATCACTAATCATACTTTCTATGGCAAAATTAACCCCCTCATTTTGTTCCTTTTTAAATTAAATGTTTTAAGAGTTACCACTTTATTCCAATCAAGATGGCTTCAGGTGTTGAATACGTTTGTCATAAGTAGGATTGTTAGCGGTCTAGTTGTTCTTTAGAACACTCTGGGAAGCTGCAGTAGAACACAAAGGAAACAACTGACAGTCTCTGCCCTTGTTGGATGTACATGTTTTACTGAGAATGTCAGACTTCATTCTCACATGACTGAGAAAGATAATGTGAATTTACAGAAAATATGCTCTCAGTTTAGCTTATAGATCACCTTCAAAACCTCTGTGGGAAAAGCATGAGAAAATAGTTTTTTCTCAAACATGATTCATGATATCACGCAGAAGGCTTTTTCACATGGTAAAATCACCTTAGGACACACCACAAATTCCTAAAATGAGTATGGTACCATCAACAAATGATTTATAATGTAACTAAAGTCTTAAAACCTTCTATTAACTGCAATGCTTTTTAATGAGGCATTATCATGTATATTGGTCCAAATATGGCTGCCAACACTTCTTGGATGAAGTATTGACAGCCAATCAGATCTCAAGATGAGATGTGTGGTTAGGCTCCGCCCAGATATATCTATCTTTTTAACTCTAATTTTCTCAGGAACTACTGAACGGATTTACACCATTTAAGCAAAAGGCACAAGTCTGAACTGAGGACTACCTCTTTGCCAAATTTGGTGTAATTCCGTTCAGCAGTTCGGGCTGTAGCTGCGTCAACAGGTCCTATGGGAAAATGCATGGGGAAAACGCGATTTGGGACCCCCCTTTTTTCTCAGGCCCCGCTTGATGAATCACCGTGAAATTTTCAGGATAGGAGCGGACCGGAGCTGGCCAACAGTTTGGAAAATTTCGCGAATATTCGTCAATCGGCGACAACGTTATTCCAGATAGAATGTTGCAGATTTCCTATGGAAAATAGGTCCTAACTATAGCTACCAACTGGCGACTGCCAGTAAGTAATATATATATATATATCCCAAAAACAATCCAACTTCCACAAAGAAGAGGCACGCAATCCGGTCTGTAAGTATGGGGCTGATTTAATGTTGTCTCAGGTCACCCACGACCCTGCAGTAAAGATCGAGACACGTTTTGCCTGCGCAGCAGTCTTTATCAATCTGAATGGTGCCAACAATTCAAAGATATAAATAGCCCTCCCCCTCTTTCAAACATAGGTAGACATAGAAAAAAGATTGTGAAAGAAACTCTTCTGGTAAATCGCAAATAAAATTAACCCAGCACAAATAATCCATGTGTAAGCAAAAAGTGAAGTGAAGAAAAACGAGCTGCGATTATAGTACACAATAATTTATATATATATATATATATATATATATAGAGCACACTGTCTCTTTAAATATCTCTTTATCTTACTATCATGCCCGTTTCAACATCCTTTCTACTAGAATGGGCATCAACAACACTGTCAAGCGACAAGTTAACTCCTACATAAAAAGTAGTTTTCAGCCTGCCCCACTAAAGTGATGCACATCTTTGTGTGTCCCTGTGTATGCTGTAACCTGCAGTGTACTCTAAAACTCGATCCTGTTGTCAGTGATCATTGTTCTCCACAAGAGAACTCTTGAGATAGTGTTGGCACACAAGAACATCAAAAAGATTGTTAGACCTGGCATCATTGGCATGAGTCTCTCCTCCATTTTTTTCTGTTGGCCTCCTCTGTTTACGATGTTTTTGCTGGAATATTGCTTTGGGCACTGTGCCACTGCTGATCAGTGCCACAGTGCAAGTGCTCCCTATCTTAAATTGATGCATTGAGATTGGTGTTACCATGATTGGCTTGGTTGACTTACTGTTCAGACCCTAGTCTAGTGCACCGCGTGTGCCAAGGGCATGTAAGTTAACTGCTGCTGGTGGGCTTGCAGCACGGGTTGTGCCACCCACAGAAGCAGCTTATAAAATGTGTCCCAGGCCTGCCACCGCAGAGCCTGCATGCAGTCCCTGACTGCCATGTCGACTTGGCAAGGAAACCTACTTGCCAGTCTCTAAAACCTTCACTTTGCCACATTTCAGACACCTCTATGGTAGGCCCTAGGGCTGGGTGCGTTGTGGGTAAAAGGTAGTTCATGGCCTGATGTGTGTGGCATGACCTAATAGTGAATTACAGCCATTTTCGTTTTTCACTATTGAAGGGCTACCTGCCTCCAATAGGCCAGAATGGGCAGACTGATTATTAACTCCATTATAATCTATCTGACTCAGGGAGCATGGTAGCAGGTCGAGTTTTGTATCCCTGAACTCAGAATTTAATAACAAACCCTTTAGGATGGATGGTTTTTAAATTCTGTGTTTGAAAATAGCCCTTTTTAGAAAGTGGCTATTTTCTTGTCCAACTATCCACCGGTCTCTGCTGGTTTGGTGTGTGTGTCAGGGGCTGGGTGGCTCCAGAGGTCTGAATGAGTCAGTGTGGGGTGAATGAGGCATCTACACTTAGAGTGGGGAAAGAGTAGTCCCTGATAGCCTGCCCTGCCTGACACAATGCTGGCTCCACCTCCTACTGGGCGACTGATAGCCCTGCTCCTGCCAGTGACAATACTGGCTCCGCCTCCTGCTGGGCGGCTGAGGACCCTGCCCTGCTCAGTGAATAGGCCAGGTGCCTCTGCCTGGCAACACCCACAACAAACCCCGGATGGGGGGAATTTCCCTGCTTGGACAAAGGGAACAAAGCAGAAAAGGGGTATAAGAGAAGGACCCCTGAACCAAGAACTCAGATCACTTCTGACAAGGAAACCTCTACCAAGGACAAGAAGCCTGCTGATCTAAGGACTTGCCTCCCCCTTCTGCCAGTGTGCTGTTTGCTGGGGGGAACCTGAAGCTGCTTCTTTATTTTTGCCAAGGAACAAGGAGAGAGGAACTTGGTGTGTACTCTCAAAAAGCTTGCTAGAAAATCTCCAAGGGCTGGAAGAGTGCCAGCCTCCTGTTGAAGTCACAGGGCCAAAGGACTTCACCCTCTACTGAATTGCTGGTTGCTGGAAAGTGTTATGTCCAGTGCACAGGGGAAATCTGCAGTCTCGACGCCGCCGACTCCGCCGAATCCAGCTCGACATCGTGAGTAACTGCTCCAGTGTTCCGAGTCTTCGAAGTCGGCCGCCGGGCCCGATCGATGCCAGTAGCGACGCCAGGAGTAGTGAGTATCGGCTCCAGCTCCAAGTGACCCCGTCTTAACGCCGGTATCGATGCCACGGAGTAGTGAGGATCGGCTCCAGCTCTAAGCGACCCCGTCTCGATGCCGCTGCCGATCGCATTGACTCGACGCCCTTCTCGACGCCGTGAGCGCTGCTCCGGCCCGACACCTCTTGACACCGCTGCGGATCGACACGAATCCGAGGCACGATCGACGCCGACTTCGACGCCGACATCTCGACGCCGTGGATCATCGTTTCTTCATTTCCAAAGGTACTGTGTTTTGTGGGTTCTGTTGCAACTCCAGGCTCGACGTAGCGCTCCTCGCGGTCGACGCCGAACCTTGGGAATATCGTAAACTCAACGTCGTGTGACTCCTGTGGGGGTCACATTGTTGCCAAGAACTGTGTTTCAGAAGAATACTTACTTTTGTTGCTAAAGAACTATTTCCGAAGAAGAAACTTTACCTGAACTATTATTTTTCCTTCCAAAGAGTATTGATTAAGATTGTGGTATATTTTTGTCGTTATTTGGTCTTGTGCTAAGCATTATATAAAAATACTACTTTTATAATAACTCCTGTGTTGTGTCCATTTGTAGTGTATTCACTTTATTACTGTATGTGGTCATAAATGCTTAACACACTGCCTCTGAGATAAGCCTGTCTGCTCTGCCAAGCTACCAAGGGGGTAGCAGGGGTTATCTGAGTGTGTAATCCCCTTGCCCTGACTAGAGTTGGTGGGTCCCTATTTGTCAGAAGTGTATACTTCTGCCAACTAGAGACCGCCGTTTCTAACAAAGATGACATTACTGAAACTGGAGATGGGGATTGCATTAGTCTCCAACATCATAAAATCAAGAACTAGTTCAAACCACCTCGCAGACATTAACCTTACTGGACTCACAGCTCAAGTACCAGAAAATGTTGCTAATCATTCACATTGATAATGGATAACAGCAACATCAGAAAAGAAGACTAAGATCAAATGGCACCAGCCTTCTTTAGAGAGTCAAGATATCCCTGCAAAGCTGAGCTTCAGAGGAGCCATCCAAGCATCACGCTGTTCTTCAGCATGCTAACTCCAATCTGACTCCCATAAATAGCATCCTCCATACAATGGCCTTATCGCATCACCCCCACTCTCTAGGAAGATCGCTTGCTCCCTCAGCCCTATCAACCCATTGTCAAGTTCTGCTATTTAGCTTTCAGTGTTCAAAAACCAACATGACTCAATGCATGGTGAAAGATTACATTCTGTTGTAGGTTATGTAATGCCTACAGCCCGAACATTGTGAGCTTGACAAGAAAATTATAAGAATGACAAGGTTAAATTATCTATCCACCCAGGATCGGGATTTTCTTTCTGATACTGATAGCACAAGCACATCTCTCTTCTCTTCTAGGAGCATCTCTATGTATGTATTTGCAAATAGATTCACTGCAACATTACCTTTGGGTGTTATATGAGGAGCTAACCTACATCTCACAAGTAAGTTGCTCTTGCTGCAACCTTATTAAATCCTTTTGTTTGCTGCAACCTTGTTGTATACTTGCCTTTACTCTGTTACAGTGCTTTGTTGTTTTACATAACACATGCATTGATACTGATTGTCAGGTTTCATCAGTTCGGTCCACTAACTCATTTCTAGCCTGACAGAATCCCCCCTCCCACATCATGTAGCCTTACTGCCACTTCCACACCAACTCCCTTAGAGTCATATGGTGCTGGCTCCTTTGTGTGGACTGTTCTGTGCACCAAAATGGTGTAGTCTTGTGTGCCATTTCCATTTGGATGCAAGGCTCTGTATGCCTTGCCCCGCATTAATTAGGCATTCCCATGGTCTCATGGAACTGCTTGTAGGATCTTGCAAAATCTTACAGCCATCTTGGATGGGACTCTGGTATTTAAATTGCATGCTATCCATTACAATTTGAGAACAACATTGCGCTCCCACACTAAAGAAATAACTTATCCTTGTCGCATAGAAGGAGTGAGCAGACATCCTTACAACCACAGATGGGGTGGAGCCAGTGTCTTTTCAGTTCAAGGAAGGTTAGACAATCTTTACTTGATTTTGTGAATGCTCACCCTTGGCCAAGAAGATTTACATTTTTAGGCAAGCAAGGAAACTTTGATGTTTGAGCAATTAAGGAGACTTTTATTTTTGGGCAATCAAGGAGACTCTAGTTCTTGACAGGAAAGGATACTTTGGTCCTTGCAGATTCCTATAGAGATTTATGACCCCCTCTAGAATCCTGACAATTGGAAACTATTTACTTCCTAATGAGCAGTAGTTGTGCTTTACCCCTAAGGGAGCATTTGGAAAAAACTCTATTTTGGATCTTGTAAAGAGACGTGGAACTCAATGGTGCACTTGACTTCCAATGTAAGACTTTAATGGACAGTCTTTAGTTTATTACTTAACACAAAAACACAAGAGTCTGTGTGTAGCACAGACAAGGTTGTGATATAACATGAAACAAGTTGATGTGGAATTATAGTTGATCATATGTGCATTTGTTAACTTATGCATTATCTTTACAGAACTTGCCACGTTGCCCAACTGCATTCTACCCAATACCTAGGGAGCATACCCAATGATATAATATCTTCTGCATTATGTCTAAGGGGAAGATTAGTTGGGAGTGTAATACTTGTCTAAACACAGCATATAATGGGAAAAAAAGTCTTTGAATTTCACCTCCAATGACTGGATTCCCCTTCTCTTCAACTGGATCATGTATTTTCAGTTTTTCTTTCTATCTAGATCTCCATCTGGCTTTGCCCTTACTAGGTGCTGCCACAGGCACTACCAAGAACTATCAATTGTGAAAGGACTAGGCTGTTATTCGATTTAGAACTCTAGATACTTGGTCTGCAGTTGAGAGTATGCCTCCTTGGCTCTCCAAGAAGACACAGATGAGTATCCAATCTCTAGCTCAAGAGAAGCAGGGCAGAGGGAGTTAAGCTACAGCGCAACGCCTTTATCACATATCTCAAGTTTCAGTCAAGGGTGTTAAAAGAAACAGCTTAATATATTTAAGTGTATGAATATATTTACAGTGCAACTCGGAATAAAAATCGTAAAAGTAAACAAATCACAATAAGAAGTTAAATAGTAATGCAACACAATGGTTATATGTAGGCCGAAAAAGTGTCCTGAAAAATGTTGTGGCCAAAAGATCAACAAGCAAAACACTGAAATTATATACATATTGAACAACATAGATTTACTATTCTTAGCTGAAAGGTTACACCCCTTGAAGATACTTTATATAGATTTCAATGCACATATATGTGAAGTTAAAAATGCTAAATCCTCATATGCACTGAAGTTTGCACTAAAGAAATAACATATACATTATAATTCAAACATACTGTTCAATGCTCAAAGAGGACTCGCCTTCAAATTCCATTGACTCTGGTTGCTGGTAAAAGCACAGAGTATATGAGTAGCTAGATGGGGGGAAGGATTGAAGAAAGGGGACTGTGTGGAGGGAGACTTGTAATGAAAAGAACAATTATTTATTAGTGTTCATAAAACTCTCCTCCTTGCACCCTACCTTCACAGAGAATTTCCCCTGTAAACCAAAGAAATCTCAGCCTTACTCCAAGGTGCTCGCATTTCTTAATATCAACTGCTTATAGCTTTTTTATTCATTAACAATATCATATTATATGAAATGTATTTTTCATTGTTTCACATGTCATACAATGAAATGATATGCAGGTTTTATCTACAAACAAACTCCTAACAATCCAGAGCTGTAGCCATAGTATTATGATACATGACAACTAGGTTGCTCCATCATTAGCCGGTGACCATCAGTAGGGTTACTATACCCTGAAATACAACTTGCCACAAAAATTCACTGCACAGTATCTTTACAAATCGTTATCTTTCAGTTTCCGAATTCTCCCTGTATAATGGGTCATTTTCCCTCTGTATATTTATAATGGTCACAGTTCCTCTATGCTCACACTACTTCAAACAGTCTAATTTAAACAATAGGTCCAAAAGGTTCAAGACGTTCCACTATCTCTGTTTGACTTCCAATGATCATTTGGTCAAGGAAAATTATCAACAATAACAATAAATCACACTAAGTTTTAAAAAAAAATCTAATTTAATGGTTGTAAGAAAGCAAGTTATTATTTGGAAAGGATATGGGTCTACTCAACTAATAAGACTAGAACCTTCCATCTACTGGGAACCAAATATCCCAGCACTTGATTTCCTCAGGGTAGCGAGACTGAGAAGTCCAATGCCTACCCAGGAGAGGTGGAAGGTATGCATCAAACAGCACTCAAAAGATCATTGTGCAGTCAACAATACATCCATCATTCCATCCATTGACACTGTCTTGCATACACACACACACACACACACACACACACACACACACATACACGTGTTACCATCCTTGTGGGGACTATGTGTGAATACCTGCCTTGTGGGGACTAACCTTTCCCAGTGTTTTTAAAATACACTAATAACAGAAAAATTTTAAGAAAAAATTCATGAAACAGGATCCTGCTTCAAATTTGCAAATATATTGTTATTTAATCATGCGCACAGCACTATACTTGTGGGGACTTGAACACGTGCTACCATCCTTGTGGGGACCTAGTCCGTAACACTATTTGTGAATGAATACAGTCGAAGGCACATGGCTAAAAGTGTATTTTATCAACAATATACACAAACAACATTATAATCTATTCATATATGGATTGCTGCATATATTGTAGGGGTATACATTATGGACAGATTATGTTTATGTGCCAGAAAATCTCATATCATGCTCAAAGAAAGACGCTTAAAGCTGTATTTAACATATTTTTCAGTGCTTAACATCTTAGGAGATAAGGGAACTAACACATAAAGAAATTAACATATGGAACTAAGAAATATGGTCAAGTGGAACCCAGAGCTTGATTAGCTGCTTACATTTTTGCGAAAATAGATGTTCAAGTCCCCACAGAGATAGTGGGTGAAGATCATTGTGTTTAAGTCTCCATAGAAATTGTGTGTAGATTCAAATATTAAATCCCATTATAGAGTGTGAAGCTAATGATGTTCAAGTCCACACAGAGGTTGTGTGTAGTTATAGGACTGCTCAAGTCCCACAGAGATGCTATGTTAATAAAGCGATGTTTAAGTCCCCACAAAGATAGTGTGTTATCATAGAGACGTTCAAGTCCCCACAGAGATGGTGTGTTATTATAGTGATGTTCAAGTCCCCACAAAGATAGTGTGTTATCACAGAGACGTTCAAGTCCCCAGAGAGATGGTGTGTTATTATAGTGATGTTCAAGTCCCCACAAAGATAGTGTGTTATTACAGTGTAGTTTAAGTCCCCACAAAGATAGTGTGTTATTATAACAATGTTTAAGTCCCCACAGAGATAGTGCATGAAGGTGATTGTGTTTAAGTCCTCATTAAAATAGGGCCCAATTCACAAAGGTAAACTTAGACAAAAAGTCTAACTTTACTACTTTTCAGTATTCACAAAGGTAAATTTAGACCAAAAGTCTAACTTTACTACTTTTCAAAATTCACAAAGCCTCATACAAAGAATGTGAAGCTGATTATGTTCAAGTCAATGCAAACACAAGGAGATGATGGACGGAGTGCTGAAACTTTTCAGTCACTCACCCCCAGTCACAGATTTGGGTTAAATCCATCATTGTTCTGTAGCTCACTTCGCCACCCCAGTTCAGACCCAGCAATATGCAAATCAGTCTTGATCCTGTGCCTCATGGGAACAGTCCAGCCCGAACTGCCAAGCCAGGTCTTCCCTTGATTGGAAACGAGCATCCTGGGACCGGTTTTGGGTTAACACCCCCTCATCAGTTAGGCTTGCTTGAATCCAGTGGCAAAGTGAGCAAGGGACCCACGTCTGGGCATACTCTGCCAACTTAGGGTGACCAAAGCGAACACAAGGAGATGATGGACGGAGTGTTGAAGCTTTTCAATCACTCACCCCCAGTCACAGATCTGGATTGAATCCATCATCGTTCTTTAGCTCACTTCGCCACCCCAGTTCAGACCCAGCTATATGCAAATCAGTCTTGACCCTGTGCCTCATGGCACCCCCTGGTGTTCAAGTTGAAACAGAGCTTGCATTTAGTTACAGGAATGCTCGAGTCCCTACAGAGATGGTATGTTGTTATAGTAATGTTCAAGTCCCCACAAAGATAGTGTGTTATTATAGCGATGTTTAAGTCTCCACAGAGATAGTGCATGAAGATGATTATGTTTAAGTCCTCATTAAAATAGGGCCCGGTTCACAAAGCTAAACTTAGACAAAAAAATCTAACTTTTCTACTTTTCACTTTCACAAATGTAAGCTTAGACCAAAAGTCTAACTTTACTACTTTTCAGTATTCACAAAGCCCCATACAGAGAATGCGAAGCTGATGACGCTCAAGCCAAAACAGAGCTTGCGCGTAGTTACAGGAATGCTCAAGTCCCCACAGAGATGGTGTGTGACTACAGTATTACCATTGTCGCCAAAGAGAATGAATGTGATTATAGACATGCCCAGGTCCCCACAGAGATAGTGTGTGATTATAGACATGCCCAGGTCCCCACAGAGATAGTGTGTGATTATAGAGATGTCAAGGTCCCCACAGAGATAGTGTGTGATTATAGACATGCCCAGCCCCCGAGATAGTGGGTGATTCTAGAGATGTTGAGGTCCCCACAGAGATAGTGTGTGATTATAGACATGCACAGGTCCCCACAGAGTTAGTATGTGATTATACAGATGTTGAGGTCCCTACAGAGATGGTGTGAGACTATGATATTGCCACGGGTGCCAAAGAGAATGTGTGAGATCATAGACATCCCCAGGTCCCCTCAAATACCTACACCCAACTAAACCCCAAAAAATCACTTGCCACCCAAAAACCCATACCCACCATAAAAAATACCTTGTGACCCAAATACCCATACAAACACTAAACCTTAAATGATTCATTACCAACTAAAACCCCATACCAGCCCTAACCCCTAAATGTTCCCTTAGCACCAACAACCCATGCCCATCCTAAATCCTAACAAATCCCTTTCCACCAAAATAACCACACCCACCCTAAACCTTTAAAACCCTTGCGACCCAAAAACCCATACACACTGTAAAATCTACAATATCCCTTGCCACCAAAAATCTCACACCCACCCTAAACCCTGAAAATTCCCTTGCCACCCAAAAAAACCCCTACCCACCCTAAAAAAATCTCTTACCGCCCAAAAACCTACACCCACCCTAAACTCAAAAAATTCACTTGCCTCCCAAATACCCATGCACACCCTGAAAAATCCCTTGCCACCTAAAAACCCATACCTAGCCTAAACCCTAAAATATTCCTCACCACCCAAAAATCAAAACCCACTTGAGACCATAACATTTCCCTTGCCCCCAAAAACCCACGCCCACCCTAAACCTTAACCCCTTCCCTGTGGGGGTAATTCCCCCATGGTGCAGGGGGGCCGTGGGGCTGCTGTGCTTGTGACGAGCTCAGCTCATCATGACTCACACTGGAGCTGTGCTCATGATGAGCTGAGCTCGTCACGACCCCGCCCTCTGATTAATTCTCCCGCACAGGCGGGGAATTAATCGTGTGTGGGCAGGCCGCGGCTGTTATGACGAGCTCAGCTCGTCATGAGCACAGCTCCACTGTGACTCATGACGAGCTGAGCTCGTCATGAGCAAGGAAGGGGTTACAATTTCCCTTGCCACCCAAAAAACCATAACAACCCTAAACCCTAAAAAATCCCTTCTCAATCAGAAACCCATAACCACCCTAGAAATAAAAATTCCCTTGCCATCCTAAACCTTAACAAATCTCTTGCCACCCAAAACCCCATACCCACCCTAAGCCACAAACATTCCCTTCCCACCCAAAAAACAAAACTCACGCTAAACCCTAAAAATTCCTTGCGACCCTACCCCCAAAAATCCCTTACCACCCAAAAACCCATACCTACCCTAACCTTAAAGAATCCCTCGCCTCCCAAAAACCCATACCCACCCTAAGCCCATAAAAAAAATACTGGCCACCCAAAAAAACTATACCCAAAAAACTGAAAAAGTACCTTACCACCCAAAAACACACATCCACTCTAATCCCTAAAAATTCCCTTGTCATCCAAAAACCCATACCCACCCAAAACCATAGATGTTCGCTCCCCCAAAAATCCACACCCGCTCTAAACCTTAAAAATTCATTTGCCACTTAAAAACCCACACCCAACCCAAATGCTGGGAAATCCCTTACCACTCAAAAACCTACGCACACCCTAAAAATTCACTTGCCTCCCAAAAACCCATACCCACCCTGAAAAACCCCTTGCCACCCAAAAACCCATACAAAACTACACCAAAACGATTCATTACCTCAGAAAATGCCATACCCAGCCTAAACCCGAAGAAATCCCTTACCACCCAAAAATCCATATCCACGCTAAACCATAAAAATTCCCTTATCACCCAAAAATCATACCCACCCAAAACCATAACATTTCCCTTGCCCCAAAAATCAATACCCACCCTAAACCCTAAAAAATCCCGTACCACCCAAAAAAACGATACCCACACTACACATATAAAAATCTTTGCGACCCTAACCCCAAATATTCCGTTAACACCCGAAAACTCTACCGTTAAAAAATCCCTCACCTCCAAAGAACTCAAACCCACCTTAACCCCATAAAAATTCACTGGCCACCCAAAAAAACATACCCAACATTAACCCGAAAAGTACCTTACCACTCAAAAACACACATCCACTCTAATCCCTAAAAATTCCCTTATCATCCAAAAACCTATACCCACCCAAAACCATGAAGTTGCCTTGCCCCCAAAAATCCACACCCACTCTAAATATTAAAAATTCCTTTGCCACACACATCCTAAATGCTGAAATTTCCCTTGCCACCCAAAAACCTATACCCACACAAAACCCTAAAAATTCCCTTGCACCTAAAAACCCATACCCAACCTGAACCCTAAAATTTCCCTTGCTACCCAAAAATCCAAACTTACCCTAAACCCTAAAAAATCCCTCACCACCCAAATACCCACACCCATCATAAAAACTAAATATTCACTTGCCAACCAAAACAACCATACTCACCGTTAATCCTAAAAAGCCCTTATCACCTAAATACCTATACTCACCCTTTACCCTAAAAATTCTCTTGCCGCACAAAAACCCACACCAACCCAAAACCCTAAAAATCTGCTTGTGACTCAAAAACCCATACACATCATGAACCATAAACCCTATAAAATGCCTTGCCACCAAGAATACGGCACCCATCCTAAACACTAAAAATTCCATTGAAACCCACAAAACCCATTCCCCCTCAACCGTAAAAATCCCTTACCACTCAAAAACCTACACCCACCTAAACCCCAAAAATTCACCTGCCACCCAAAAACCCACACCCACCATAAAAAATCACTTGTGACCCAAATACCCATACAAACACTGACCCTTAATGATTCATTACCACTGAAAAAAACCCATACCAGATCAAATCCCTAAATGTTCCCTTGCCACCCAAAACCCATGACCACCCTAAATCCTAAAAAATCCCTTTCCACCCAAATACCCACACCCACCATAAACGTTAAAAATTCCCTTGCAACCCAAAAACCCATACACACTGTAAAATCTACAACATCCCTTGCCAACAAAATCTCACATCCACCCTAAACACGAAAAATTCCCTTGCCACCCATAAAACCCATACCCACCATAAACCCTACAAAATATCTTACCACTCAAAAACCTGCACCCAACCTAAACCCCAAAAATTCACTTGCCTCCCAAAAGCCCATACCCACCCTGAAAAATCCTTTGCCACTTCAAAACCCACACCCATCCTAATTGCTAAAACTCCCTTACCACTCAAAACCTACATGTACCATAAACCCTAAAAATTAACTTGCCTCCCAAAAACCCATCCCCACCCTGAAAAATCCCTTGCCACCCAAAAACTGATATAAACACTACACCTAAACGATTGATAGCCACCCAAAACCCCATACCCAGCCTAAACCCTAAAACATCCCTCACCACCCAAAAATCCATTCCCACCCTAAACCCTAAAAATTACCCTATCACCCAAAAACCCATACCCACCCAAAACCCTAACATATCCCTTGCCCACAAAAATCTAGACCACCCTAAACCTTACAATTTCCCTTGCCTCCCAAAAGCCCATATCCATCCTAAATCCTAAAAAATCTCTTACCACTCCAAAACCTACACCCACCCTAAACCCTAAAAATTCACTTGCCTCCCAAAAGCCCATATCCACCCTGAAAAATCCCTTGCCCCCCAAAAACCCATACAGACACTACACCTAAACGATTCATTACCACCCTAAACAAATCCTTACCACCCAAAAATCCATACCCACCCAAAACCATAACATTTCCCTTGCCCCCAAAAATTCACACCCACCCTAAACCTTAAAAATTCCCTTGCCACCCAAAACACCATACCCACCCTAAAAAAATCCCTTACCAATCAGAAACCCATACCTACCCTAGAAATAAAAATTCCCTTGCCACCCTAAGCCCTAAAAATTCCCTTACCACCCAAACAAACGATACTCACACTAAACCCTATAAATTCCTTGCGACCCTAACTCCCAAAAATCCCTTACCACCTAAAAACCCATACCTACCCTAACCTTAAAAACTCCCTCGCCGCTCAAAAACCCATACCCAACCTAAACCCGAAAAAGTACCTTACACACAAAAACACACATCCACTCTAATCCCTAAAAATTGACTTATCATCCAAAAACCCATTCCCACCCAAAGCCATGAATTTCCCTTGCCCCCGAAAAATCCACACACACTCTTAACCTTAAAAATTCATTTTCCACTTAAAAACCCACACCCATTCCAAATGCTGAAAAATCCCTTCCCACTCAATAACCTACACCCACCCTAAACCCTAAAAATTCACTTGCCTCCCAAAAACCCATACCCATCCTGAAAAATCCCTTGCCACACAAAAACCCATACAAACACTACACCTAAATGATTCATTACCACCCAAAAACCCATACCCAGCCTAAACCCTAAAAAATCCCTTACCACCCAAATATCCATACCCACTCTAAACCCTAAAAATTGCCTTAGCACCCAAAAACCCATACCCATCCAAAACCCTAACATATCCCTTGCCACCCAAAAACCAATACAAACACTACCCCTGAACGATTCATTACCACCCAAAAATCCATACCCAGTCTAAACACTAAAAAATCCCTTACCACCCAAAAATCCATACGCACCCTTAACCCTAAAAATTGCCTTATCACTCAAAAACCCATACCCACCCAAAACCCTAACATATCCCTCGCCCCCAAAAATCCACACCGACTCTAAACCTTAAAATTTACCTTGCCTCCTAAAAAACATACCCACCCTAAAAAATCTCCTGCCAATTAAAAACCCATACCCACCCTAAAAAAACAATTTTCCTTGGCATCGTAAACCCTAACAAATCCCTTGCCACCCAAAGACCCATACCCACCCTAAGCCCTAAACATTCCCTTACCACCCAAAAAAACGATACCCATACTAAACCCTAAAAATTCCTTGTGACCCTAACCCCACAAATTCCCTTACCACCCAAAAACCCATACCTACACTACCCTTAAAAAATCACTCACCTCCCAAAAACCCATACCCACCCTAACCCCATAAAAATTCACTGGCCACCCGAAAAACCATACCCAACCTAAACCCGAAAAGTACCTTAACCCCCAAAAACACACATCCAGTTTAATCCCTAAAAATTCCCTTATCATCCAAAAACCCATACCCACCCAAAACCATGAATTTACCTTGCCCCCAAAAACCCACACCCACTCTAAACATTAACAAGCATTGGTATAGCCAATAGGTCTCGCTTTTGGGACCTTATAAGTGTTTAGTTATGCAACTGTTGCATGGCAAAACACTTATAAGGTCCCAAAGGCGAGACACATTGGCTATGCCAATGCTTGTTATAGGTGTGTTTGAAATGCACTACTAACAAGCTGTAGCCCGATGACTACGAGGAGGGAGGGGAGAAGGGAGGGGGGAGTGAGAGCACAGAGCAGGGGGTGGTGGCAGAGAGCGCCTCGCGGACAGCAAGCCTGTGTTTACAATCCCTAGTGGGGGTGGGGTCATGGCCTTCACAGACGCCTGCCAAAAGGTTTTTAAATGTTAGCTCGTCACTAACTAAAACGCCAGTGCCTCATGAAATCAGTATCCCGTGTCCTTTGTCTAAATAAAACTCACCGTGAAAAGGGAGAGGACGTGCCCCGCTACTGCTTAAAACCCAGGTGTACGCGCGGTATATTTAAATTAACAAAGTGCTCGCGTCTCTAAATGCAAGTACAAAACAAGCATTGGCCGCGTGGCCGTGAAATTAACGCCGCGCGGCCATGAAAGACAAAGTGAGCCACAGGGAAGGCTGGCATATGGTGAGCACTTTCGCGGCCGCTTTGATGTTCTCAGTGGCCGCGCGGCTCACTGAGAACAACAAAGCGGCCGCAAAAGTGATCAGCAGGCTAACAAATGGTGCGCGCGCCCGGCGCACATGCACTGTAGTTGGCGGCCTGAAAAGCACTAGTTGCACTTCCAAATCCCGCTTTCTATAGCTCTCGCCAGAGCAGCACTAAAGCGCTGGCTCAGGCGAGACCTAAAAATTCCTTTGCCACTTAAAAACCCACACCCATCCTAAATGCTGAAAATTCCTTGGCCACACAAACTTATACCCACACTAAACCCCTAAAAATTCCCTTGCACCTAAAAACCCATACCCAACCTAAACCCTAAAATTTCCCTTGCTACCCAAACATCCATACTTACCCTAAAGCCTAAAAAATCCCTTACAACCCAAATACCCACACCCACCATAAGGATAATGGACGTTATTGTCATTTTATTTTTAGTATTCCAGTTTGTTTGCTGCATGATTTGGATGAAGATAGCATTTTCCACCCCTCTTTGCCTCAGCACAGTGTGCTTGGGTCCAGCTGACTTATGCTAAGAGCATGATGCTGTTCTGAACAAATATAAAATACGTAAGAGTCTATGGGGTGCAGATGTGGTAAAGTTGCAACTAAACGAAAAATTCTGCTTCCAGAACCCACTGAGTGCCTAAGTATCTATTGGTTCACAAAGGCACTTTATGGGCAAGAGGTAACCAAGAGTCTATGAATTCTACCAAGAAGTTGCATAGATGCAACCCACATAGAGAAGCAACTTCCTAAACTACCAGTTAAACTGGGTGCCCAGTAAGTTCTGCAGGGCAGGTCCTAATAACTTTTCTAATAAGAATTGGGATCAAAAAATCAACTGTAACATTAAGTCCCCTATGGTTACATGGTGACAACATGTTAAAATAAATGTTTCATTATACAAACAACTCTAATCTAGAACATTTGTGTAAATGTTTGGACTGAAGTACATTCACTGCAACTCCCAGTATGCACTAGCTTATTGAATTAATGCTTGAGACAGGAATGCAGCAAAGCACCCGACACCATACAAACCTTGGCTCAATGGCTTGTACCTTGACGTCTTTGAACTCAACCTTTCACGGAATGCCAAGTTACTTTGATTCATCATGGACACCAACCAAATCCTCAAGGAACACATTTCCCCAAAAAAGTGGCCTGGTACTAGAAAGTGAAACAGTTAGCTCCAGAAAGCAACTTCAAAACTGCTGTTCAAGCGTTTGTACTCACGCAGGAATGGCGATAACGCCCTACTCCATGGCCTCCCAGACAACCCACTGTCACCTCTTAAGAGCCTCTTACACACCGAAGCACATCTCATCCTGGGCCTGATTAAATATGATCACATCACCTTCATCCTAATGGACTTACATTGGCTCCCCTTGCTGGCCCGCACCATCTTCAAAACCAGTGGTGTGTTTTACAAAGCCATCGCGATCAGCACCCTGCTTATCTTTCAGACAAGCTCCCCATCTCCGGTGGTTCTTAGCAAATGCAGAGCCAGGACACCATCAGACTGCAGAATAAGGAATGCATATAAGAAAAAAACACAAGGCATTATCAGGCACATGCATCATCATAGGGTTTTGCGATTCCTTAATAGCGATTATTAAGGAATCGCAATTAAGGAATAGCAAAACCCTATGCATGTAGGAATCGCTAAAGAAATAGCGATTCCCACAAATTCCTTAATTGCGACTAGCAAATTGCGAGTCGCAATTAAGGAATGTCTTCCCATTCATTCCTATGGGCCTCCAGGCCCATAGGAATGAATTAGAGATTGCGGGAGCAATTTGCGAGTACCAGTAGGTACTCGCAAATTGCTCCCGCAATTTCGATGGTGCAAGGGTGTCAAAATGACACCCTATTGCACCCATGTATGTTCACTCTGCACAAATGTTGCATACACACATGCTCTAAGGGCATGTGTGTGGGCAACATGAAACTTAGAAAAATGCAAATAAGTGCATTTTTCTAAGTTTTCGCAAATTACCATGAGGTCCAGCCTCATGGTAATTTGCTCACGCTATTAGCGAAATCGCTTTTTTTTAAACTGTAATGCATTGCATTTAAGGAATCTCAATTAGGGATTCCTTAAATGCAATCGCTATTTAAGGAATCCCAATTTTGAGATTCCTTAAATAGCGATTTTTGCATTTGGGATGATGCATCCCAAATGCAAAAATACCGGTGGCAAAGGGGCAGATTCTGAGAATCTGCCCTTTTGCGACCGGTATTTTGCTTGATGCATGTGCCTGTATGCCTTTTCCCATATATACACCCAGGATTTGGAACAACATTCCCATATCCATCAGAACAGCACAAATGCTGCTTAAAATTAGAGTTGAAGACTCACCTCTTTACAAAATGCTACATCACACTGCTTTAACTGCTCACAACCCAGCTCTCTCTCCCTGGAGTTGTTGACTTTATGCTTGTCATTGACCCAGTACATTATCATGTACGTGCATACAAATAAATATATATATAGCCAACAAAAAACTATGATGTAAATCTTAGAGGGAAGGCAATGATATCTAATTTACCCCTTTCCTAGGTTATCCTATCACAGCTCTCACCATTTCATAGAGAATGACTCCATATATGTAAACTGATGATATTTTATATCTTATGGACGTTCTCTCTCTCTCTCTCTCGCACACTCATTTAAAAAGCCACTATTGGGTCAATTACAAGTCAAGTCAAATGTTATCCCCAGGTGTAGATACCACCCCGTCTATTACAAATATTAACTCAGAATAGAGTGGTATAATGGAGAAATAACTAGGCAGATCTGGTCGAGTATTTCTGAACTCCCTGGACCATACTACTCATAATTAGGCCCTCAATATGCAGTTCCGTTAGCCAATACATATCATTCTTAAAAGTCCAATCTGCCTTTTGGGTGTTTACCAATGTTAGATGGCAGGCCTCTTCCCCTTAAAATATCAACCCCCCAAATCTCCTCATTTGAATCTCCTTACATATTTCTCATGTCATTCTGGGTATTCTCTCCCTGCTTGAGCCCTTCCTCTCCCTACTTGCTCCATTCTTTCTATTACCTTAGCACTCTTATCCAGTTCCATACACTTCAGACGTTTTCACACTCGTCATATGGCACTCCCCAGCATCCCATGTTCTCTTCTCTCATGTCTCTATGAGGTCTCTGTCTTATATGTTCAGGTTCCTCGTCCGCTCATTTTTTTCCTTCCATAAATCTGTCTATTTTTATTGCGGATTGTGGAAGCTGCGCTCAGTTTAAGAAAAGGCAATACAGTAAGTATAAGCATTTGCCTTGTGCTGGGCACTACGAGACACTGAACCTTTTCCCCCTGCCAAAGTCATGAAAAAGCTGCAGTTTGGTAAAAAAAAATAAGAAAGTGCATCTTAAAATAACCAATTGCCTTTGAAATCGAACACTTTGCTTAGCTGTGGCTATTATAAAATTGCTGGGGGGTCGAATCTGTGTTGGAGACAGCCTTTATTTGAGCTCCTGAGCCCGATTCTTGTTGCTATCAGCGTCTCAAGTTAATGTCACCCTATGCCGCCTCCCAGGAAGGTTTGTTGTCAGGTGCAAGCCACATCCCCCAGTCTGGGAAGGTGGTAGACTTCCAAGCTTAAGAGCACAAGGGTCTCTTGCGATGCTAAAGGCCTTTTTGTTTTGCGCAAAAGTGCATTTGCATCACTTGCCTGTCCCGCTGAAGTGCTGACTTGAAACTTGAATTACCAAGGAAGGTTGGACTTCAGCTATTAACTCCACAGATGTCTGGAAGAAGGCGCATTTTTCTTTGTCATGAATTCGTTGTGTTTTATATGGTGGGAAATTCATGCTTACATTACAAGCGCTATTCTACTGTAAATAGACTTATTTTTCACGAGGGCTCGCAGGTTTTATAAGGATTCCTGAACATGGCACATTTCTCTTTTAAAATTAAATGTATTCAATTCAAATGTGCTTTCTTAAGAGACACAACTCTGATAAATAAATGATGTACTGTAAGTTTATCAGGCCTGTTTCTTAATTGAAAGAGATGCTTCTCAGTGCCCAATAGTGTGAATACGGGTACATCCAACATTGAAGACAAGATTTAAAACATATATGTGATGTTCAGAGTAATAAATTGGTGTTCTGGTACACACATGCACAACAAACATACTATTTCCTTGGTAAATAACATTTTGATTATCATTTGCCAAACATGCACTCTACTTTCAATTTCTACGGTGGAATCCTATTTATATCAGTGTATGCTTAAATGGCAAAAATTATGGAAACAATGCCATAGATTGTTCTTCAAAATTTCACTTTAGATGCGGAGTTTACACATATTTTGTCCCAGATGTAGAAAAGTTTGCTCTGGATTTGCATCGGAAAAGTGATACACACCTGCGCAAAATGATTTTTTGGGGGATTTACTTTGCAGCACAATACAAGCAACGCAAGGGGCTGCTTTGTATTACTCTGCATCAAAGGGGTCTTTCATGGGTGGTACATGGGCATTTCCATGCAACCACCCAGTTTTTGATGCACAATCCTACCTACAAACAATAATAGACAGGGTTTTGCACCAAAAAAGAGCGCATTTTGAAGCAGGTGTTAAAAAGTATTTTATTTCTCCTGACTTCCCACTTTTCATATGTGCTGCACTGTACTGTACTGTCAAAGGTGACTATCAAGACACAGCTAGAGTGCAACCTGCTAGGAATTGAGGAACTCATTCTGTCAATAAAACCTAGCCCTAAACCTAAACCTTTTATTTGGACTATTCACCTTGTTAGTACTGTTTGTAAACAGAATTTGGAGAGCTTCCATGCCATAGTTAGTTGAGAGTCCTCGGGCAACACCTTCAGATGTGACATAATGATCACAAAGCAGGCCAAATCCAAAGCCATCAAATGGCAAAAAAGAAAGAGATGCCAGGAATGAACAGATTGCCTATGATGGATTTGGCATGCGGCCTGGCACTATTTTTGTCACCAAAAGCATTGGTTTGACCCTGAACAGAGGAAAGATTGAGGAGTCAGGGCAGAGGGAGAGTCCTCAAGGTGCTATTGTATTTGTAGGTTTGGTTTGCCATGTACATAAACTTTGAGGAATTCTGGAATTCTCAATGCCTAGTCTAGATGTAGGTGAGGGTATGTGTTTCAACACAAAAATCAATAAAAAATAGTTAATCAATAGTTCTTTATCCGGCCTTTCCTCTTTAATCTTAGCTGTCTATTGCAGCTACTATAGCACTCAAGCTGAGCAGCACCCAGTATGTCTTTGTGCATTTAATTGTTTTGTACATCATAATATTTGTATTCTTGTCTTGCATATTACTAAAACACCACAAGTGTTTCAATGAAAGGAAAACCTCAGGGCTGGAAAATCTACTCAAGTTTGACGTGGGACAGCTTCAGTGCAATCAGTGCTGTTCGCTATTTGCTTTCTTATGTGTTCCTCTTTGAGCTGTTCCTGCTCACCATCCGTTTCCTCTGTCTGCCCATCCTCCCCCGAAAGTTCCAGTTTTTCTCCTTTCAGAGTTCCCTAGATTTCAATCTGCACAGTCCTCTCTCCTGGGCAGATCATGTTATTACTATGTGCATGTTTACCTCATTTCTAGGACTTCTCTAATGTTATTGATCTTCCCATTCTGTCTTTCTCCTGTCTCTTCCTCTCCATGTATTTCTTTGTTTACGGTTCTTTTTGTTGCTTTCGTTTAGTTTCCTGTTCTCTACTTGCATTTATTTGCATGTCACCGATTTTTTTCCCAAAACTTTTGTTTAGTTACAAAACAAGCTTTACAAAATGAAAGAAAGCCTTTGTAATGTGGTTGCTCACCCTGTGCTCTATTTTGAAACAATCACTGAAGGTTCGCTTTAAAACGTGAAAAAAGAATGAAAATACCTCCCATTGCTGAGTCTGATAAAGTGTCTCATAAGTATCCCTTAGACAGTTAGCAAATCCTAACCCACCTGCATCCTAGACAAGCTTAACAATGCAATAATTAACAGAAAAAGTGTGTGCTTAGGCACACGGAATTTTGTAAAGCGCAAATGCTATATTTCAATGTTCTGTCTGTGATAACACTTGATCTGAGCTCGAGGCTGACGTCACTGACTGTCTCTCTTCCGTGCGCCTCGGCCTGCACTTGCTTCTGTCAGGGATGAAAGGCATTCACATTCATTGCTGCTTTCCTGTAGGCTTCCTTTCAAGGTGCATTCCTTGCAGGACAGCCCATCCCCCACTCTGGGAGTTTTCATGAGCTTTAGGTGTGTCAGCCACAGGTCTCTTGTTATGCTGATTGACCTTTTCTGATGCGTGATCGCGCATTTACATTCTGTGAGAGGCCATCCCGAGGCAGAGGCCCTGCTCTTGGTTTCCTTTCTGTTAATGGCGCTAATGAATAGTTTGGGGCTTCTTGTACAATATTGTTTTTTATACATACTTTTTTGTTAGCTTTTAAATCGGATGAAGAAAATATATTGCAGGATGAAATGTAATGTTGGAATTTAATATGTCTGCTTTGCCATGGCATGGTTTAAATTCCTGGCTTTCCCTATTTAGAAAAGCATCTGCGTGTATGCAACTTGTACAATTTTTGTCCGTGACAATATTCTTCATGCTATTTAAGTTTTGTATAAAGCTAAACATTAATATAAGTTGTGAACAACATTCTCACATTTATATTGCTAACCACTTATTTATTAACATACATGCCAACTAAATTTCTTTCAACTTGGTGCACATCACTGAATAGATAAACAAGCTGGCAACCTAACACGGTGCTCGTTTGCCCCAGTAGACATTTAGCACGATTCACACCCATAACATAAAATTACCTATATAGTCTCCATTTCCAAAAGTAAACAAGCATTGACAAAACCAATACTTGTGGCATGTGTGGAGTGAAAAGTATTTATTTTCGTGTCCACACATGCACTTGGGAAAGAGGGATGTTTGAAGAACAGAGAGAGAGAGTGAGAGAGAGAGAGAGGATTCAGAAGAAGCAATATGGCACAACAGGAAATATACAACGTACAATAGAGGTATTGGCTATTTCTATGTGCAGCCACTCAACAGAAAAGAGAAGCAAGGTAAAGGAAGACAACAAGATTGTTCCTGGCTGTACGGGAACATGATCTGTGTTAATGATTGAGCACAACATTCTGCGGTATTTCCCCAATGTATAGAAATGGAGGCCTGCCACATCAACTGTACATTAACATTATAATGTGGAGAAAAAACAAAATGGAAAACACAGCCTGATGACTCAAGGGCAGTTAACCTCCTTTTTGATGAAATGAGTAAACCGAAGTCCTCAAAGTATTTCGGAAAATACAATAAAGAAACACTGGAAAAGATGGCTGGCGTAATGGAGGGGATGTAGAAATATGCTAATGGCACAACTTAAGTAAAGCTACAAGGTGAAGACTGACCTAGAGGCATAGGCAAGAATATAGTTACTTGGATGTAGTTAGGGGTAGAGGTACTACGGTGTATGAGTAGAGATATTAGGGTATAGGTAGGAGTGGCATACTAGCGAAGTGGCAGGGTTAAAGGCACTGGGGTATTGGCAGATTCAGATGTTAAGGCAGGAGTTGAAGTAGTAGGGTTTAGGCAGGGATAGAACTACAATGCTTTGAGTAGACATACTAAGTTACAGAGAAAGGTTGCGATATTTGGATAAAATAGGATAGAGGATGTAGAGTAAAACCAAGGGTATCAATACTGGGGGAAAAGGAGAAGCTCCTTATTAGCAAGAGTAGCAGTACCAAAGTCGAGTAAGGGGTACTGCAAGGAGGCATAGACATGGCTAGAGCTACTAGGGTGCCAAAGAGATTCAGGTACTTTGAAAAAGTTACTAGGCTTTTGATGTGGTTATGGATGCTGGAGTATAGGGCAGAGTAGAGGTACAAATGTATAGGTAGTGGTAGCTGCACCTACGTATAGTTAGGAGTACATGTACATAACTCAAATTTACCCAGACACCTAGAGGTGACAAATTTCGCAGGATGCACTATACAAGAATCACATGTTGTATGAAAACAAATATGGAAATATGCCCTCTGGAAAATCCATCTAATCTTAGGAAATGTAAATGAAGTAAAAGATGAAATGTAAAAAGGGACTGTATCACCGACGTGGATTACTTTGAGAGAAAATATTATCTTTCTCCTGTGCACTCAGTAGAGAGGCCAATTATTAGATGAGTATGTGGTCTGAATACACTTATGAGGCACCAACAGGGACTATAAGAACCTCTCACTGCCTTAACCCCAACTCTAGAGCTCTCAACCGTGCTGCATCATGCACACCCACTCATAACCTGAATTTACCCATACATGTAGAAGAGACTCAGTTCACGGTTTATGTATTATAGAATCACAAATTACCTGCACATAAACTAAAGACAATACTCTCTGCTCTGTAAGTGTAGTCTAAAGGATGTCTCTGTCCTTTGTGGCTACACCCTCCTTTCATTACACTGCCCCCCATGTAAGTACCATGTATTGGATAGTCTCCTTTCTGTGGATATGCTCCATGTGAACATTAGTTTATAATCTGATATTCCAATGAGATTCAGAATCCAGCTGCTGCTCCCGCAGTAAAACCCCAAAAGTATCTCTGACAAAGCATTAGTCTCTCTGTGGGAATGAGACTGGGTGCATGAATCTGTGAATGAGTATCTGAGGGGGTGCATAAGTCTCTGTGTGGGTTTGCGGGTGGGTACATTATCTCTAAATGGATTTGTGAGTGGGTGCATGAGTCTCTGAGTGGGTCTGTGAGTGGGTTTGTCAGAGTGTGCGCAAGTCTCTGAGTAAGTCTCTGAGTGGGTGTATGAGTCTTTGACCGGCTCTTTAACTGGGTGCATTAGTCTCTGAATTAGTCTATCACTGGGTGTTTAAGTCCCTCAGTGGGTCAGTTAATGGGTGCATGAGTGCCCGGGGGTCTGTGAGTGGGTGTAAGAGTCTCTAAGTGGGAATGTGAGTGGGTGCATGAGTCTATAAGTGGGAATGTGAGTGGGTGCATGAGTCTATAAGTGGGTCTTTAAGTGTGTGTGTGAGTTTTGGAGTGGGTCTGTACATGGGTGCATGAGTATCTGAGGGGGCATAGGAGTGGGTGCATGGATATCTGTGTGGGTATGTGACTGGATGTATCAGTGTCTGAGTGGGTGTATCAGTGTCTGAGTGAGTTTGTGAGTGCACACATGAGTCTGCAACAGTGACCAGCAGTGTGTATAAATATATATATATTTTTTAATATATACACTAATTCGCGAAAACGTCGATAGTCGAAATGTCCCAGTGACAGTACACAGGGGGTGGGGCCGCGCTGGCGATCGGATCGTCATCGCAAATATTGCATGAAATTTGGACACATAACTTGTGTCACTAACACCCCCATTTCTCAAACATGGGGGCAGAGTACCTCCACCCTGATCCCTTATGATAGATTTAACACAAAGTTTCAGCCCCGGAACCATTCCCGACTGGTAAAATGGCAGCTGCAACTTTCTGCTCAGGTTGTGCCCAACCAATCGCAGCATTCCTGTTGGCACAAACATTTGTGATTGATAGTAGAAGCATCACAAAATATCCACAACCAGAGATATATCAAAGTTTTTCTTCTTAAATTTCCCCAAAAAGATTGAATGGATTTACACTGAATAACAAAAAGCACAACATCTACCTTTCTGCCAAATTTGGTGTAATTCCGTCCAGCGGTGCGGGTTGTAGGTTTGACTACTCGTCCTATGGGAATTAAAATTGGGAAACACACTTTTATTTAACCCCCTTTTTCTCAGCCCCCACTTAAAGGATTTTCCCATGCACAACAAAACTTACTATAACACTTTTTGGGGAAACTTTCGTGAAGGTACGTCAATGGATGCCAAAGGTATAGGCGAGTAAAAGAACTCTTTTCCTATGGAAACTAGAACCTAACTATAACTACCTAGTGTTGAATCAATGTTAAAAAATTAAATATATATATATATATATATATATATATATATATATATATATATATATATACCCAACTCGTCTTCAACTTCTCCTGCTTTCAAGAACAAACAAGCGTGGACCCGGGTATCTTGTGGATATATTTATTCTGCCAAATCCGCCATTATGCGTTTCGGGCGATCCCGCCCTTGATCACATGACAACTCATCAGCAATTTTGCTCGCTTTTTAAAGTGCAATAGCAATTATATGGACATAGAAGAAACACTTCTAAATTTGCTGTGTCTAATGGCCGTTAATCCAAAACATAAATGTCACAAACATGGCCACTAAAATCCTATGCCTTTTCAAAATTAAAAAGGCATAACAGTAGATATCACTGCATAATAATATATACAGTACAATAATAGCATAAATGCATAAGCTATTTCTAGTTCATCACTATGTCCAACCAGTGAAACCATATATAGTGCTTAACAACATTAGTGCAATAATAACATTCTATGTGACTCCCTTAAAAACCAAAAACAAACACTCTATAGTTCCTTGTTCCAGTGAAGTGACCTCCCTGAAACTAAATTCCCAAAAGGCCCACATTTGTCAACTGAAAGATCAAAGTTTCCGTTCTAGACCATGCACGTTGCCAAAACAACATCCACTGTGTACGGAGTTGTGCTAACTACATCAATCTTTAAAGTGCAAACATTTTAAGGACAGCAATATATATTATCAATAAATACTGTAGGTAGATCTCTCAGAAAATCACGGTATATAAATGGAAGTATAAAAATACACTTTCCAAAAAATGATTTCTAAAATCCAACCTTAAATATCATAAATATATAAATTACCCTAAAACATGCAAAATAAAAAATTCATGTTAGGTGGCGCCAATCAGCATTCGTCTTATTGGAAGGTATATATTTCTCTCATTGCCAAACCTTCATGCCTACAAATTCCATATAGTTCCTATCGTCTTTCAGTAAATCGACATCCTCATAAAAACGTATATAAGTCTTCACTGGCATTAAGACCCCTGGGGTACTTAGAATCAAATTGCAGTATACAAGTTGTTTCCAACCTCCTCAATTTTAATTCCCTGTCCCCACCTCTTTTCTGGGGAGTTATGGCCTCTATAACATAGTATTTCAGGTATTTTGGATCACTATTATGGCTGATCTTAAAATGCTTTGTAACCGGATAACTCATCATTGTTAAGAATTGCCCGGATATGTTGAAGGATCCTTTTATGCGCTGGCAATTTAGTGCTGCCTATGTACTTCAAATTGCAGCTGCATGTTAACATATAGACCGCAAACTCAGCCTTGCATGTAAGATGACCTACATTACAAGTTCTGGAACTAAATGCAGTTATGTATGTTGTAGTGTTAACACCATATTGGCAGGCCTTACATACAGAACATTTGTAGAACCCTTTCCGCGCCATGACCCCTTTCTTCGTACTTCAAGGTTGCTTCTGACAAGTGCCTTACCCATACTGTTGGCCTTTCTAAAGGTTACTGCTGGATTGTGAGGTAGCAACCTTCCAATCACTGGGTCGTCCCTTACTATGGGCCAATTCTTCCTCACAATTGCCATTATCTGTTTTTCCTGTTGCGAAAAACCTAGAATCAACCTTGTGGGTTCATCACATGCATCATTGCTGGCATGCTTCTCCTTGTATTTCAATAAGTCCTGTCTTGCCAAAGATTTAGATTTGGCAATTGCCGAATCAATAACATCTGGTCCATACCCCCGAGCTAGAAACCTATTCCGACTTTCCCCCTGTTTAAGGTTACAGTCGACCTCATCACTGCATATCCGTCTAATGCGCAGCATCTCCCCATATGGAATGCTCTTAATAAGATGGGGAGGATGCGCGCTGGAGGCATGCAGGAGTGCGTTCCCTGCTGTAGGTTTTCTAAAAAGGGTAGTGGATAACTTGTTGTTAATTACTTGGACTCTTACATCCAAGAACGTGACCATTTTCTTACTAATGTCAGAAGTAAAATGTAGGTTGATTGTATTGTTGTTTAATAACCCAATAAAAGCAGTTGCACTCTCAACATCTCCATCCCACACTATAAATAAATCATCAATATAGCGCAGCCATGTTACCACACTCTTATTAAAAATCCGCTCATGTTGTTGCATGAGGACCAGCTCCTCCCACCATCCCATGAACAAACAGGCATAGCTGGGGGAGAAGCTGGCCCCCATAGCAACTCCCCGAGTCTGCTGATACATTTTGCCATCAAACAAAAATAAGTTGTTTTCCAAGCAGAATAATACCATCTTAAGCAGCATAGTAGTGTGTTGAGAAAATGGGATTGGTCTATTCATCAAAAAGTATTCAACCGCCCTCATTCCGTCCTTATTCTTAATGCATGTATATAAGCCGGACACATTGAGCGCTAGCAGCAAAAACATGGACTCCCATGTGATATTTTGAATCTTCCTCAGAAAGTCACACTTATCCTGCACAAATGATTTGAGACTTTTAACAAAGTCCTGCAAGAAAAACTCAATGTATCCAGAAAGGTTCTCCAACAGGCCATCACATGCTGCTATAATGGGCCGTCCTGGTGGTTTATTGATATTTTTATGTACTTTAGGAATAAAATAAATCACCGGGATAGTAGCATGCTCCTTCTTGAGGTATTTAAACTCCTCCCAACTTCACAGGCCCATACCTTTCCTGGCTAATAATTGGGAAAACAATAATTCTTGTGTGTCCTTAAATTTCGTGGGAGAAACCTTTCTAGAACATTCAATATTGTTCAATTGGCTGTGCGCTTCTTTCAAATAATCGTTTAAGGGCCATAATACCAAATACCCCCCTTTGTCGGAATTGCGTATTATGATTTGATGGTTGTCTTTAAGCTTATTTACAAGTTGACTATATTTCCTCTCATGATTGATACATTTCCTTTGGGCATTATTGGTGGTGATGGTCAATCTCTTTATTTGTGCAACCACTTGTTCATTAAAAACATCTATGGAGTCTCTAGCCATGATAGGTACAAATTTAGATTTCATTTTGAAAGGGGTCCGTGGCTTAACATTAGTCCCATGTATTTGTGACTGCTGTAAACTTGTGCCTGCTATTTCATTTCCCTCATGTGGGTTGATAGAGGCATCAGCTGATAATACATCTCCTCTTTCTAGACTCTGTAGATCATGTAACAACTCATAATCATAGCCCACCAGCCCTGACAACCCAGGGACCTGCGATGCTGTTTCCACCCCATCCGTTCCGCCCTGCTTGCCACGTTGGTAATGGAACTTTAATTTCAATTTCCGTATGAACCTGTATATGTCCGCCTTAGTCTGGGTGTAATTAAAATTATATTCAGGACAATACCACAATCCAAGTGATAGGAGCTGCTGCTCCGCAGTGGTGAGGTTAATACCCGCTAGATTGATAATGGTATTACTTTCCAAGGTACTAGCACTGGAATCATTGTTCCTCATGTCCCGCATTTCGACCTCTATTTGCGGGTACTGCCTTGCCCGCGCTTCTTGGCACCTTCTCCATGCCTGCCGGTGCCCCCTTCTTCTCCGGGTTGCACTGTTCTGATGGGCACTTTGTTGCACGGCCTTAATGTCTCCGTCCGACTGCGTTTTAAAATTTCCAGCTCTTCCCCCAAAGTTAGTTTAATATTGCTGGCCTCCTACCTTGCTCCCAAATTGTCTGATTCCGAGCCACTTTCCACAGCAGAACTCAAGTCTGAGGCTGAGGGGGATTCAATCGGTTTTCGGCTTCCCCTATTATCATTCACATTCACATTATCCATACGTTTGTTTGCAGTGGCCACTCGCATTGAGTCATATCTTTTTGCGAACGTGAAGATCTGTCTGTTCGCATAGTCATCACGGTCCCACCTAAACTTGTAGACTTTTCGATTTTTAATATTTTCCTCCTCCTTGCTAAGACGAACAGTCATCTCCTCCACCATTTTTTGTTTGAACTGTGGATCCCCTTGTGGCTCAATTTCTTTTTCTAAAAGCTCTATTTTTTCCTGAAGCGCACTTCTATCTATGTCAGCGTATTTGACCAATATTTGTCCAAGCCGACGAGATGATTCTAAATTACACTCCCCCCCCCCCCCCCACTCCGCCATCATGAGTGGGTTTGGAGTCTCATAGCTGGGGGCAATCATAATTCGGAGGCCCCTAGGTATCCTCCCCTCGTCCAGATATTTCTGAAGAGATCTTGCCTCCCACCACTTTGCTTGCTCCTGGCGCTTCAGTTTTTCGAGCACACGAAAACTGTCCCTGAGCCCTTTACCTTTGTTACTGGGTTCTTCACTCGTCACTTTGCTGGCCCCTTGTGTGTCCTCCAGGGAATCTGAGAACATCCCCTCGGCCGCCAGTTCGTGATCCTTAAGTATGTCCGCGGACATATCTGGCCAGTCCAATATTGTATTGCAGTAGATGATTCTTTGTTGGTAAATACCCAGAGAGGCCTCTACCGCATTGCACACCTTCCCACCTGCAGATTGCCGTTAGTGTCGTTGGTGTCGTACCTTATACAGATTTCGACGCTGTCCTGCCGTGTTTACTCCCTCTGCCGATGTACTCCCTCTGCCGATGTATCCTCCTCCGAGCTCCACCGGTTACGGGGCAAACCACCGCAGTCAATCGCCATCTTCTGTGTCTCTACACTCTTCAATTTCGGCTAGCAGGGGGCTCCGTTTCTTCCGTTCTCGGAAACTTTTACTAGGTGCCCCAGGGGTCCCCGCCAAAGAACACCACGAGCCCGCGGTGCCTGTAGACGGATACTCTAGGACAAGACTTGCCGCACATGGAGCCACGTCCGGGAAGGGGGTCCACGAGCCGGAGGAAGTCAATCCGGCACAAATTGACCCAACTCGTCTTCAACTTCTCCTGCTTTCAAGAACAAACGAGCGTGGACCCAGGTATCTTGTGCATATATTTATTCTGCCAAATCCGCCATTACGTGTTTCGGGTGATCCCGCCCTTGATCACATGACAACTCCTCAGCAATTTTGCTTGCTTTTTAAAGTGCAAGTGCAATAGCAATTATACAGACTCCAGCACGGTTGGGATAGCTTGCAAATGTATTTATTTGAAAGCCAGGAAAATCAAGTAACGCGTTTCAACTGCCTCCGCAGTCTTTGTCAAACCTGAAACGTCACCATTTTCTCACTAATTTGTAGCCTGTGCTCATTTTCAAATTCTAAAGTGACAGTGCAAAATAATAGTGCAAAGAGTTTGAACATTATTTCAAAGTTACAATACATCAATATTATCAGTTGCGTTCACTGTTACTAGCAATCACAAACTTATTGTGATTCATAAATTGCCTAAAATTAATACAGTACTTATGAATAGTAATGTTCAAACTTATTGCGAATAAAGTGCAAATGAGCGTAAAATATTATCCATGTAAAACCATTACTGGAAATACCTTAAAACACTGACAAGTTAAAAAAGTGTTAAAATATCTTCTTTTTACAACTTTTTTTCTCTCACTCAACCAATGCCTTACTGATGTCAAATTCAAAACATCTCCAAAGTTGCACAGGTTAAAAAATACTTTCATCCTGTAGCTTTATAATATTTGTTGACAATCTGGCCTAACGGCTAGGGCGCTCGACCTCAGACCTGGGGAACTGGATCGAGTCTCGGTAATGACACTGAGCATCCTGTGATTCTGGGCAAATCACTTAATCTCCCCGTGCCTTACAAAAAAATGAATGTGTGTCCTCATGTAACGTAACTGGTGCTATGTAAAGCGCTCTGATACCTGATTGGATTCGGGTCAAGTTCGTGCTATATAAAACTATGCAAAAAAAAAGAAAAAAATTAAAAAAAGGCCAGTGCCTGACTAGTCCACCCTATGGTGCCTGTGGCAGATGCTTCACAGGAACAACCATAGGCACAAATGTTAAACCACACATCATAATATATAGTGTTGAAAACAACTCTTTTTTCCTCTTTCTACTTGAGGAACACACAGCCACTGCCCTACTGTTCAACCTATTTCACACCGGTAACTCACATTCAAACATAACTGTTCAAACTCATATTGATGGATATGCACAGCACTATGTTGCCTGTACCGAGTCACTAATCTACTCAATAATAGTACCACATATTCATGCATCTCAACTAAAATTCCGGAAGGGATCTCACCAATATTAACTCACATTAATACACATATATTTAATTCAAATATTACTTCTATGTTAATGGAGTAAGGCAAATGCCTGATCCCTGTCTCAGGCAACACATGATGACATGAACGTTAATGTGCTAAAAGTGTAACGTGCCAAGTGAAAAAAATAATAAAACAATATTTGGTTATGTTAAAAAAGAGAGGGGCTGAAAAAACTTCTAAGACATTTCATTGCAAGTGAGAGCTATGGAAGAGAGATCTTTCTACTTTCTTAGTCTGTATACAGTCAGTATTAAATATTCTCTCTGGACTCTTAGCAGATTTACAAGTGTAAATACATATATACACACAAATACTCTCCATCCACGGGGGGCCACATGCAAATTGTTAAAATTGACAGTCATTGCAAACCTCATCATTCTTCCCATCCCATAACCATAAAATGACTATTACCACTGGTGCCAAAGATAGAGGCAAGTCAAAACCCTCTTATCATATGGAATATATATCTCCCTAAGCCCTAAAATTGCCCTAACCACCCTTCTTCAATTCCTACCCGTAAACACAGCACTAAAATTACCCTTACCACCCTTTACAACCACCCACCCGATAACCCTAAAATTAGTATTACCATCCTTACGCATAAACCCTAAAATTACCATTCCCATCCTTTACTTCTATACATATATATATCATACTTGGCAAAGGCTAGCGCAGTAAAGTCACACAAAAGTACTTGCTTGGTAAAGGCATGCATGGTAAAGGCTTCATGGTAAAGGCAATGTTGTAAAGGGCGTTCCCCATCTAGGCATCATCTAAAAGAGCATGGGCACCATGCATCAAACTAAAAACCGGTCGCAAACGGGCAGATTGTTAGAATCATGCATCATCCCAAATGCAAAAATCACATATTGCTATTAGGGGTCGCAAATTACAGAAAAAAAGAACTGATCGGTAATTTGCAAAAACTTTACAAAAATGCACTTAAGTGCATTTTTCAAAGTTACATAATGCACACACCCATGCCCTTGGGGCATGTGTGCGTGCAACATGGGTGCACATTACAAATTCAGGGGCGCAACAGGGTGTCCTTTTGGCACCCTTGCAACCTTGAAATTGCGCATGCAATTCCCATTCATTCCTATGGGCATGTAGGCCCAAAGGAATTAATGGGAAGCAATCGTGAGTCACAATTTGCGAGTCGCAATTAAGGAATGTTTAGGAATCGCTATTTTTTTTGTGATTTCTACATGCATAGGCTTTTGCGATCCCCTTATTGCGATTCCTTAATAATCGCAATTAAGGAATCGCACAAGCCTACCTTGATGCATGTGCCAGCATATTCCATAATTCATAATAATATTTCAACAAAGGCAAAGCAACATAGAGACTTTGAATTTCTGGCACAAGGCTAAAAATGTAACAATAAGTATGGATGCCATTAAGTTATGTGCCAAAAATTATGTATATTGTATTGCAGAGTAGTGCACCATCATTCTTTTATTGCAATTAAGAATCAAACATCAATAAAAAAGTATTCTGGGATTTGAAACTGATCAAAATTGCTTTGAGCAATATGTATAAAATCGCTAACAAAAAGTCTAAATTTAATACCTCATGCAAATAAAATTGTATTTTAATAAATAAAGGGTTAATTTGTATGAAAAATATTTTGATAAACACAGGGTTGTGTATCTTTTACTTAGAAAAGTCTGCTCTTTCAGCTACTAGTGTGTTTTTGATCAGCAAAGTGTGTTTAAATGCAAAGTGTGTTTAAGACTGCAGTACCACCTCCTGTCTACAGGGGCAGAGCTGAGCAGAAATATAAACACACTTGATGAAACACAGGTCCCCACAAGGCAATTTTTTAAAAAGTTGTAAAAATTGACACAGATGTTCCTGAAGTCATTTTTTATCATTTAGAAGACATTGTCTTGTGGGGACCTGAGTTCAGGTCCCCACAGTGCAATCAAGTCCCCACAGCGTGAGTGTGTTATCACACCCAAGTCCCCACAAGGATAGTAACACAAACCCACACGCACACACGAACACACACACGTCAATTAACAACCTTAACATACATCATAACAAGAACTCAGTGCCTGGTTCCATTTACGTTTGTGCTGAGACTTAACACAAGACTACTTTAACATTTGCGGCTGGTTATACATCTTATGCTATCATTATTCGGATCATTGTTATCATCTTGTGCACATTCTTTTTAAAAAAAAACGTTTTGTAAAAGGATAGAAATTGTGTGATGCTGCCGTAAGCTGTCGGAATGAGTTCATGCGGAAGTAACAGCCATTATAAAATGCCAAACAAAATAACATACTTGTGTTCCCATTTATGCAACAGGCATTCAGCTTCATACATCTCCTTATCAGATTTAATTATTAGACTATCACCCGATTCCATCTCCTCCAAAACAGATTTAGAAATAATTGAAATTGGGAGATAAAGGGTAATTCCCAATCGTAGGTGGTCCCTGTTCTGAAGCACACTCTCTAGTCCTAGTATATTCAACGGTACAACGGGCTGCCACAAAACATGATTTAGAGTTGATAGAAGTCAATGTTAATTTTGAAGTAGCTAAGCTAATCCTGTCTTCAAGAACCACAAAGGCTATTGTAAATGTACACCATGCTGTTCAGAAAATAAAAACGCCTATTCCCCTTGATTGCTTGGAGGACGCTTTATTGGTTCATCATGAGTTCACAAATGCCAAGCACTTTAGTTTAATAGGCACTTTACTGCGAATGCCTGGGGAAGCTGCGAAACTTTCATTAACAGTAGACTGAATGCACCCTCACCTCTGTTGTTTAATTTGTGCATGATGCAGGCAGACCTGAGGAGTATATAATGCGAGTTCTCGTATAACCAATGACGCATTCAGGGGACAGGGATTGCACTCACCACGGTTCTATGTAATGCATTATCATTTAAAATTAATATTTCCCGGTTCTGTCAGTTAGTTATTCCCCTAGTTAAATTCTCGGAACAACTTGAGAATCACATTACAGAAAACCTGGAAAAAAAAACTGACACTGAAATACGTTTAAGAAGCTTTTTAATGGCTGGTAGCGCAATTTACATCAGAATAATAATCTACAGATCTCATTATGGTGGCCACAGAATACTGTATATAGCACATTTAATCATGCGTCCTTATTAACATAATGAATTGGTATGACGGTGTGAAGTATTACGGCAAAGGATAAGACAGGAGAAAATAGGTAGAAAATGGAGACACGATAGTAGGTGGTTACAATTTTATATGAACGAATTTTACACATTGAAAACAGAGAAAAGCAGGTTGCTAAGAACATAAGGTTGAATACAGATGACAGAAAAAGCATAGATGTACTTAGGAGCAAATTGTAGATCCCGAAGAGGGTAAAGGCGCTGAATAGAACAGAAGACAGCCACATTTTGCAATAGCTCTTCAAATAGAACGAAAAAGAGAAATTAAATAGAAATATCAAACAGCGATGTTGTAACATAATGCGTCACGAGTCGTTGTGGCTTCTGAACAGTCCCAGAAACTAAGCTCTTGTGCTTGCCAAGCAGTTTAAGGCTGAACGAGCCTCTTTACCTGTGTGGTTTGATGCAGATAAGGAAAGCCCCTGCGGTTCAGCCGGTCGGGAGGTGGCATCCAACCTTCATGGGCCCTGTAGAATATCTCCCGGCCTCTACGCGTTTGTGCGAACGTACGGCACACCTCGTGACTGGGCTCGGTCCGAGGGTATATAATAAAAGGGCCAATGTCGCACGTGACCTTACAGCCGGACTACAGCCTGGTGTGGCTGTGTCTGATTTCTGCGCCGACCGAGGTCTGAGCCAAGCATAGGCCTCAGCACCTTTACAGGCCCCTCAACCCTTAGGGCCAATCAACCACTGCAAGATAGGGGAGACTCATGGGCCCTTCAGGAGCCCCTCTACACAATCCACCTTTACACTGCCGACGAGGGCGTGTTGCCGAACCCTCGTCTGGACCATCGTGTCATCCCTGCGACGGGCGCGTCGCCTGCCCTGCTGCCGCCTGTGCCGGAGAGGGCATACGCGCCCCACAGCGGATCCTGCACCTTCCTCCGGGAGCGCTGTGTCGGAAGGCCTGCGGCTGTGAACTGAGGTGCGGTGAGTGATGGCGCCCTGCCGCCCGGCCCGTAGCGGTGAGTCTGCAGAGCTGCTGTTCGAGCGCGTTGGGCCGAACAAGCTTGTCTGCGGTGTTCCGCCCGAGCACGCTCCGTGCTACAGACAGCCCGGCCCCAGCGCGAGAGCCGCGATCCCCAGAGGCCCCACATTGGATTCCTGGTATCGGAAGGGCATTCTGGGTCCGGCGCACGTTCATCACAGCATAGGCCCAGCCGGCAGCAGTCAAAAGCCTGCAGCGCCTCACATGCCGGAGTGTGCCACATTGCAGCCAGCACACAGTGCCTGCACCACTGCTTGGGGGCAGTTGAGGAGAAGTCCAAGGGGCAGAAGTGTGCACCCTCAGTACCGAGGGGACAGAGAGGGCGAGAGACTGCCCTGCTATTCTCGGCTCCCATGAGGCGCACGTCTGACCAGGATGCACGTCGAGCCTGCAAGTTGTGCTGAGAGAGGGAGAGTGGCAGTACACATACAAGGGGAAGAAGATGCGCTCGGCGACACGCATCCTAGACAGCCACAAGCGGTGACACGAAGCAGGGCGGCATCATAGGAGATGAGCCAGCAGCACAGGCACCGGTACCCGCAGTTCCCCACTCACATGCCTCTGTGACATCTCCGCCACCATTCAGCCAGCTAACAGACCCAGCCACAGCGGCACCACGGTGGAAGCGTTGGGTGAGACGCTTAAACCACTATTTCACGGGAACCCGAGAGAATGATGGGAAAGTGAAGCGCTCGCTACTCATGCACTTCGAAGGGGACGAGCTGTACGAGCTGTTTGAGTCACTGCCCAATACCGCTGCTGATGATGACTATGACACCACGATTGCAGCTCTAAACAAGTACTTTGATCCCCAGATGAACCCAGATTACGAACGCTTTAAGCTACGACAGGCTCGGCAGATGGAAGCTGAAACTATGGATATGTTCTATGCCAGGCTCTGTTAACTTGCGTCCACGGGCACAGGGATAGATCACAATGATGAAATCAGAGCAGAGCTGATTTTGGGATGTAAGTCCATTGCCCTGTGTTCTTTGCCACGCAGATACACGAACACCATGCTGAAGACATGCTGAAAGAATTCCCTCAGCTCCTCCCAGGACTGGGCAAGCTAAAGAGTTACCTAATTAAGCTACACATCGACCAAAGCGTCCAATCATGGGCACTTTGACACCAACGGATACCGTTCCATCTCCGCCCACTGGTGGAACAAGAATTGCAGAGCCTCAAAGACATGGGAGTGATTGAGAAAGTGTCGGGACCCACTCCATGGGTGTCCCCGCTGGTGGTGGCGCCAAAGCCAAAAAAAACTGGCGCCATTCGCCTGTGTGTGGACATGAGACTCCCCAACAAGGCCATTCGCATAGATCGGCACGTGACCCTGACGTTGGATGACATCGTGGCTGATTTAAACAGTGCCCAATGGTTTTCAAAACTTGACCTAAACTCCGGCTACCATCAACTAGAGTTGGCTCCAGAAAGTAGGTATATAACCACCTTTTCTACGCATGTGGGCCTGAGAAGATACACACAGCTCAGCTTTCGGGTGTTGTCCGCGGCCGAAGTTTTCCAAAATGCAATTCAAGAGACCCTGTCTGGCCTTGTCGGATTAATCAATCTCAGTAACGACATCCTGATCTACTCTCAAAGCCTCGAGGAACATCACACTCGACTGAGAGCCACGCTGCAATGGTTTGCCGACTGTGGTCTCACCCTACATCGGAAGAAATGTGCCTTCTACTGAGGATCCATAGACTTTTTCGGATATGTGTTTTCCAGGGAAGGACTTTGAGTGGACCCCCGGAAGGCGGCAGCGATCAGGAACACACCAGTACCTCAAAACCCAACAGCGATCAGGAGTTTCCTAGGAATGGCAACTTACTGTAGCCGATTCCTCCCAAATCTCACCACGATCTCTGAACTGATGAGGCAACTGACAAAAACGGGGACACCATGTGTCTGGACACCACGTGAAGAGGCAGCATTTCAAGGTATCAAAAAGGCCCTGTTTGACCAAACAACGATGGCCTACTTCCACCCCAAACATAACACAGAGTTAGTGGTCGACGCGAGCCCGGTGGGGCTAGGCGCAGTCCTGTTGCTGGTGTACGCCAGTTGGGCACTGTCGCCAACAGAGACAAGGTATGCACAAATAGAGCGCGAAGCCCTGTCCATCCACTGGGCATGCCAACACTTCCACCTCTACCTGTTTGATCACCCCTTCAGAGTCATAATGGACCACAAACCCCTCCTCCCTTTGTTCAGTGGGTCCAACAGGCTGGTACCTCTGAGGATCGAGCAGTGGGCAATGCAGCTGCAAGCGTACTCCTTTCAACTGCTGTATCTCCCCGGGGGAGGCACCCGTTGCAGGCGGAAGCTGGTCAGGTGCAGGATGACAGCCCGAGCTCTGTAGCATTCGTGCAGATGATCGAAGACAATGCCTGTCAGGTGGCAGTCACCAAAGAGGACCTGTGTAGCGCCACGGACTCGGACTCCTCCCTCCAATGAGTCAAGGAAGCCCTGACCACAGGAAGATGGCACAGATTCCTGGATGGCGTGGCAGAACTCACTGAGGGAGAGCAGAACTCCCGGAGACAGCTTTGGAGAGTGCGGCACGAACTCAGCGTCGGGGAGTCCGGACTGGTGCTCAGGGGCCAGAAGTTCGTGGTCCCAAGGAATCTGCACCATCGGTTAGTAACCCTGGCGCAGCAAGGACACCAAGGGGTGGCAAAGACAAAAGCCAGGCTCAGGACCAAAGCATGGTTCCCAAGGATGGACAGCATAGTCAATGAAGAGGTACGGACCTGTCACCCCTGCACCATCACAGGAGCTGACCCCGCTCCCGCACCAGTCATCACGGAAGGGCCATGCGACACACCATGGACCAAGGTGAGCATCGCTTTTGGCAGCTTCCCTGACGGGTATCACACCCTAGTTATCATTGACTCCTGCTCCAAATTTCCGGTGGTCTAGGTAGTGCCGTCCAGAGCGTTTACACACGTACAGCCCGCACTCGAAAAGATCTTCGCATTCTTCGCAACCTTCGGTGTGCCGGAAGAAGTAAAGTCAGATAACGGACCACCATTCCAGAGTCAGGAGTTTCAGGACTTTCTACAGAAACGGGCTATCAAACACTGGCGGATCGCACCACAGTGGCATTGAGCCAACGGTGAGGTTGAGTGGTTTATGAGGACCCTGAACAGGGCTCTGCGCATAGGGGTTGACCAGCATCAAGACCCGGAGACCTGTATTCACCAGTTCCTATTCGCCTGCAGGCAAACCACGGGGTGTGCCCCAGCAACGCTCCTTCTAAAGCGGCCGCCTCGGGATCTCATCTCCGAAGACCCAACTGGACACCGCAAGGCCTTGACCAGGAACGAGCTCAACAGAAACACCAGCAGACCAATGACAAAGCCACCCTCAGCCGGGGTGCCAAGGTACCCTCAATACAAGTCGGATCTCGAGTAGTCCTAAAGGATCGCCATCCAGGTTGGAAGTTCCGCACGCCATGTGAACCAGACAAGTGGGTCGTCACCCAAATCAATGGAACAATGGTCATTCCGCAGAGAGGACGGCACACTGTGGTGAGGAACGTATGATGGTTCAAGGAGATATCAGGCAGCCTGGGGGCAGAACAGGCGGCACCCGAGGGAGATGAAGATCTATCTGACTTCTCTGCCATAAATGCCCCGAGTCCACGTGAGAACCCAATGCTGTTACCCCGCCAGGAGACTGAGCACGACCCAAGGGCAGGCCAAAGCAGTCCAGTCGAGGACTCCGACCCTGGTGGGCGTCAAAGCAGCACCATCCCAAGCCAAAGCGAGAGGTCCTCCCGCAGTCAACGATACCAGTTGAGACCTAACCCTGCACCCAGCCAGAAGTTGCGGGACTATGCATGCCAAGTGGCTGGACCGGCGGGAACATCACCTGTGTACAGGTCAGAGACTAAATGAACATTCAACACTTTCACAAACCTCTATCTCTTTTCTTTCTCTTCTTCTCTCTATTCTCTTTTCACCACTTCTCTTTCACATTTAACTGTTAGGTCAGTTTCAGCTAAAGTCAAGGAGGGATGTACTGTCCCGCCGGCCTCTACGCATTTGTGCGTACACACGGCACCCCTCATGTCCGGGCTCAGTCCGAGGGTATATAATAAAAGGGCCAAGGTCACACGTGACCTTGCGGCCGAACTAGAGCCTGGTGTGGCTGTGTCTGATTCCTGCGCCGACCAAGGTCTGAGCCGAGCATAGGCCTCAGCACCTTTACAGGCCCCTCAACCCTTAGGGCCAATCAACCACTGCAAGATATGGGAGACTCACGGGCCCTTCAGGAGCCCCTCTACACATTCCAAAGTAGGGGAGGGTCATTATTTTTCGCTACACCACTGGCTTTATGAAGAGCAGTGCTACAAAACAAATGCAGAGACACAGAAATTGCAGACGCTAATAAAAACACTACTCCTTTTTAATCAGTAACTACAACTTAAAGGAATTCCCAATGCTAGGCTAGGAGGAGGCCTCACAGTGGTGAGAAACAAATTTAGCTGCTTGGCACTACCAAGTCATGTAAAACTTACAAGTACATGTCCTAACTTTTAATTAATGTCCAAAGTCCTTCGCCACTGGAAGGAACATCCAGGAGCACTCCAATATGAAACAAGTTCGTCTTCAAATAAAAGTAATCAAAATTTTGATGTTCATAGATGACTATTTCTTTCAATTGCGCGGCTCTTGCTTATGCGAATCTGTTCATGCATTACTTTGAATTAACACACATCCTTTCTCAGAACATCTGGATCGACAACGCCATCACGTTCCTACAATATAACGATGATATATTTCTAATTTGGAAAGACCCAGAGAACGAGTTACTTAGGGAAATTCATGCACTGAACCATATAGATGACCGCATTCAATTTACACATACCATGGATAAACATACGATTTCCTTTCTTGATCTAGAAATCAGGATCGTGGAACATAAACTTATCACATCAGTGAATACCAAAACCACAGGCAGAAACAATTTCCTTCTTTTTAGAAGTTTCCATCAAATGAGTTTGAAGCAATATTTACCGTATTCACAACTGCTCAGAATTAAAAGAATATCGTCCACTGAAGAATTGTACCAGCAAAACAAAGACAAGCTCATGACTAAATTCAAACAACGAACATATCCAGAAGTGATCTTGCAACAAGCTAGTGAAAGAGCTGACAAAAAAAGTAGGCAAGAACTACTAAACGTTAAAAAGAATTTAGAAACACAACAAGATCGGTGTGTATTTGTGTCAAGATATTCGACTAACAGTCAAAAAATTAAACAAACAATCAAAAAATATTGGCCAATGCTACAGGCAGAAATGGATTTCAACGGCATTTTTAAACAATGTCCAATATTTGCATTCCAATGCACAGTTAACCTGCAACAATTATTGAAAAGCCAAAAGACAGACCAGAAAGACACATTTAAGGGCACTATCCCATGTTTGAACTGCGGAAGTTGTAATAACATCATAAAAGGCACCATCTTAAGACATCCGACACAAGGGACCCCTATAAAGTTACACGTTACGGCAACATGTGATGCTAGCTTTGTAGTGTATCTACTAAAATGCCCATGTGGACTCACATATGTGGGGAAAACTGAACGAAAAATTAAACCTCGATTGACTGAACACAAAAGCAATATAAGACGAAACAATTCGAAATCGGTTATTGCCACGCATTTCAATGAACAAAAACACGACATCAGTCAACTTCGTTTTTTAAGTTTGGAGCTAGTACAACTCAAAGATGGAAGAGACAATAGAAAATTCCTACTCCAAAGGGAATTGTTCTGGATTTATAAATTGGATTCCCTGCATCCAAAGGACTTGAATGATCGTGTGGAATTCAGTTGTCACCTATAATTATGCATATGGTCTTTGTACTTCACACAATTTATTGTGTTATCAGTGCTAGCATGTACACCATATCAAATTTAAGCAACAGACAGGGTTTGTTTTCATGTATATATGCTTTACTTAATATCGCATTCACTATGTTATTAACATGCTATTTTTTTTCAGATCGAGAGTCCTTTCAGATTGAAAGTCTTTTTGGAAGGTCACTGTGTGTTTTCATTTTTTTGTATCTTTATTGACTGCGTTAACTGCCATTGCATTTGAAACTAGCATTTGAGCTCATTTCTTGGTCCCTCTTTTGTGTTCACGTTCAAGACTTCTTGTTTACTATCTAATTCACTATGCCGAAAACACTTTATTTTTTTCTGATCGGCAAGCTCACTGCATCATTTTTGCTGTTTGTATCTTTATTGACTGCGTTGATTGTCAGCGCATTTGAAGCATTTGAGTCTATTTGATGGTCTTTCCTTTGTGTTCACGTTTCACGTTTACTATTTAATGCACTTCCGGGTTGACTTTTTTATTTTCGGAATGAAATTCGGTACGCGTCTTAAAGATTAACGGGAAACACAGGTATAATTATCTGAACCGCTCACTATCTATTTAAAAGTTACGCGCAATCGCTGACCAGCAGCAAATCGCCGGCACTACTAATTCACTGTTGATAATTTCTCTGAAAAGATTGTAAGCATTCATACGCGTAGGTATGTTTCGTCTTAGGTGGCACTAGCATTACTAATCCACACTTATTCAGTGTGCACCACGTTCTTGACACCGGTTTTTTCGAATCTAATGTTTGATTCTTGGACGTGCTAATACTATTGAAGGGGATGGCACGCAATACCATTTCTTGTTCTTGCACCCACATTCAAAATACAGTCACCTCTCCCATACCAGCGGACGTTAAAAGGGCCAATAAACAATTTCCTTAGGGCAGTTTAACCCTAAATTAACACACAGCATGATATTTGTGTTTTAATTCTTTTTACCATATACACGTCTAACACTCAGTTTTAGCCCTAACATGCTTTCAGGTAGTCATTTTTATTGTTTTGATTTGACGCATTTTAGCTCTGAGGTTTCTAAGAGCACGTATTTCTGTTTACAGGGAGATCCCCTGAAGAAGGGCTAGTCCCGAAATGCATTGGGGATTAATACTCCTGTGATCCTATGAGCATACTTCATGAATAAGTCTAAATTCGAATGCTGAAAATTTGATTTAATGAATCTACTTACGGAATTGTTTAATATTGGAGTAAATAGTCATCTATGAACATCAAAATTTTGATTACTTTTATTTGAAGACAAACTTCTTTCATATTGGAGTGCTCTGGGATGTTCCTTCCAGTGGTGAAGGACTTTGGACATTCATTTATACTTACACCTCTCGGATCAGGAGGTAGTTTCACACAGCACCCGAAGTGGTTTATTAATTGAGAAATCTGGTTACCATGACTTCACATTGGAGTGCGACCATTATTACTAACTTTTAATTACACAGCACCCTGCCCTTAGGGCTACCTGGGAGAGTTTAAGGCTTGGCAAGTGGCTTTAAATGGCAAGTTGAAGTAGCAGTAAACTGCACCCATAGGCCTTGCAATGGCAGGCCTGAGAAAGGTCTGAAAGGCTACTTGTGTGGGTGGCACAACCAGTGCTGCAAGCCAACTAGTAGCATTTAGATTACAGGCCCTGTGTGTATGGTATAACACTTTACAAGGGACTTATAGGCAAACAAAATATGCCACTCATGTACACGCCAATACCACCATGTTTAGGGGAGATGCACATGCACATGCACTTTAACACTGGTCAGCAGAAGTAAAGTGCTCAGAGTCCTAAGGCCAAGAAAAAGATACAGCAAAAAGAGGAGGTAAGCAGGTAAACCATTTGGGGGAAAACAACCCTAAGGATGACAGGTTTAACAAAACGATACTCCACTTGTGTGGGTTGACCTAGTGAGCAACAACGCAACAAGGAGACATCAAATTGTCATAATCAACCCTCTTCGGCGATGTGGGCAGCTGCAGAATTTTGTCAAAGGGGAAACCTACCAAACATGAGCATTATTAAAATCCAGATACTGATAGCAATCCAGGGTGGTCTGGATTGAGCTGATCCCAATACATTTTGTACAGATAAAGCCCCGCAAACACCAAACTTTGGCAAAAAAAATCCCACAACCTCAATCTGCCCCGGGAGGTGAAAGACTGTTGTTTGGTGGAGGCATAGCTCTGTGCCTGGATGGGGTGCCCTACCACATTTTTGTTAAGAGAATTTCCCTGGCATCTACTGGGCTTTCTGCAAATGTGGTGGTTCATTTTTTTGGGAAGGCAACACTTGCCCATGCCTTAATAGCCGCTCCTTCTCCATGGAGTCTAGTGGGTGGATCCCTGCTTGGGGATCTCCCTCCTGTGGTGATCCCCAATCAGGATACATGAAGGATATATATCATTTGGAAGGGGAAGATTCTCCTGTTTTCAACAAAACCTATCCCATCAAAATTAGTGCTGAGGGGGACACAAATATGCTTTCAAACACAAGGCAACTAAAAGCAAAATGAGCAGATAGGCTAATTTTACTTTCACTTTCAACCTTGCTAACACATATTTAATTATTTACCAAATACATCATTAAAAATATGAATACTCTTGAAACTTCAAATGTGTTATGAAGATTGCACGCTTTCGCTTATTGAGTTTTGTTTTTCCCACTGTCCTTATGTTGATGCTTGTTGTAATAAACTCAATAAAGAATATTTGAAGAACAAGAATTCTTATATGCAGATTTAGTTTTTAAAATAAAGTATGTTTCATGCAAAATTTGTAGTAGGCAACCACACTTAGAACCTATAGGCATGTATCCTAGTAATGAGGCCTGAATTGTATTTTAAGTTGACATATGACACCGTACTTTAACGTAAAGGCCCATTAATAGAGAAAAGTTTATTTTTTACTTTAACCAACAATTGTGCAAGTTTTTTCTTATCTTTGCTGTAGACATTGCCTTTTTGAAAGCTACTGTTTATTAGTTAATGAATAGACATGTGTTGTATTAGACAACTGATAGTGAGGTTCACACCATAGAACATGTAGAGGATTTGGAGGATGATTCGTGGGAAGGCTATATTACAAACAAGGAAGTATGTGCCGCAAAATTCAAGAACACATGAAAGATGATTGTACTCTTGTGAGAAGATGGGGGAAGACCTTTCCCTAGGAGGGTGCTGAAATATTATTGGTAAACAAGAAGAAGAAATAACATTTATGTTGTAGCATGGAAAATGTGTGTTTATATTAGTGCCTGTTCCTAGGCTAGTTAGGAAGATGTTTCTAGTGAAGCAGATTCTTTCTTTAGGAGCTCTTGATGTGCAGCAGTATTTGAAGATAGGGACTATAATGTTGTTGTTATTGTACTAATATTGAATGGTGTTGTTAAAACCAATTACAGAATGGGGAAGCTACATCAGAGAGATTTCTCGCTGGTATATATGTCATTTGTGTGTTTGTATGTGTGAGTGTAGGTGAGTCGCAGGGTTTAAAACCTTATTTCTGACTGATTCTTGTATGTTCGAAGAACTCTTGGTTTTCATTTGTGGAGCAAAGTGATTTCTTTATTACGCCTGCTTATAGTAGTAGAATTTGCATGCAAGATAATTGCAAAGAAGGGTAAACTGCTGTGAGGAGTGAGAAAATATGTTAATATGTGCCTCTCTGAAATTGATTTGTTGGTGTACAGTTGCACTGCTATTAGTTGATGATGACACAGAGTGCAACGCTGGGATAATTCAGTTGTTGTGAAAGTGCTGTGTTGAGATTGGGTGATGAGTCTTCAAGTATTAAAGGTGTAACAGGATTGGAGTAAAGATTTATAGTTGAATTATTTCAAAAATGAAATGAAATGATGAGGGGTAATGTAAGAGCCCCAGTTGGGAAATGCAAAAACAACAATTGATGGACAGAATGCAGAACAATGTCATACATTCACCCCAGTACAGAGTACTGGGCCTAAATCCATAGTTTTTTACTCCCCAAGCCATTCTATCTCAACAGTCGACTCTGCTTCTACGTACCCAACAGGAAACTCCACTCCGCTGACCGCGCCCTGGCCTCGGTCCCACGCATCCGGAGAAATACTTCCGGAGGCAGATCCTTCTCCCATCGCGCCGCCAAGACCTGGAACACCCTCCCCTTCTACCTGCGACAAACCGAAGACCTGCTGACCCTCAGGAGACAACTCAAGACCTGGCTCTTCGACCATTAACAGCTCCTCCCCCTCCCTCCCAGCGCCTTGAAACCCTCCCGGGTATGTAGTGCGCTTTACAAATTATGTGATTGATTGATTGATTGATTGATTCCAGTTTGTACCCAGCCATATGCAAATCAGTCTTGACCCTGCGCCCAATGGTAACAGTCCAGCCCAAACTGCCATGCCAAGTCCTCCCTGGACTGGAAAGAAGCATCCTAGGACCGGTTTCACTCCAGTACAGAGATCTGGAACGTGGATTGTTCCCATCACAGATTCTCTAATATAATTCTCTAAGAATTAAGGACAAAGCATTAACCGTGGATGTGAGGAAGAAATAGCTTTTTAGTGCTAAATTGCACAGTGTGAAACAGTGAATCTGTGATGACTCCTGGCTTCCGTGCTTTACCAAATTGTGTGATCTAAGGTAAATTCTTTATTTCTCCACGCCTCCTTCTCTCTACAAAAACATCTTGTGTTTGAAATCAATAGCCTATATTGATGCAATAGGTATAAGAGCAATCAATGCCACATGAAGGGTACACAAGATTACTGATGCATCTGACTTCACTAATAGCATTGTGATCAGGGTGCAGGCAGGAATGCTTTGCAAATCATGTTTGAAAACTTGTACATGTATTAAATGCCTCTCAATTAAGTGATATAATTTGATGAAAAGCTTCCTTGTGCTAAGGAAATATGCTCTATTGAGTTGTGAAGACAATTCGTAATTTTTGACATGATCTTTGTTACATGACTGACATGTAAAATATTTTCAAGGCCTGGCTCATGCATGGATTCTTAGAGTCTATTCTTGACTCTCCTGTTAATTTGTTGGCTTGCCCACTGCTGGGAACTAGAGTGCAATCAGTGTTACCCCAGCTCAGCAACAATGCAGCTTGGGAAAAAGCAGTAAAATTACTCTTAATGATTTAAAAGCGAACCCCACTCCAAAATTCTATAGTATTTCAATAGTTTAACCAAAAAATGAATGCGCATAAAAATCTTGTGTCGAACTTGCACTAACACAGCGTGTTTCAGCTTTTATCCAGTCCTCTGATTTCTCTTTCTGGGGCTGAGAAAGCCTCTGACAGTGGTGGAGCTGAAGATTGAGCATTCTGGAGTAAACAAGATGATCTATCATGAGGATGCTGCAGGTAAGAAGTCTTGAATAACAATCCCCAGAATACTCATGGTCATGGTTTGAATAGAACCACGCACAAGAGCAACTACAGTCATGCAGTTCTCATGAGAATGTGCAGCCCTGGTACACAGTTTGGCAACTTTGGGTCAAGCTAGTCATCAATGCTACCAACATGAATTGTTAAAACCACGAGGGGACTTACTCTACTGCTTGTTCTAGTTATTTTGCAGAGATGTATAATGGGAAAGATCATTGGAAAGCTTAACGTTGGTTTTGGTAATTGGACATCATCTCCTTTGGGCACGAAATTCACTAGTACTCTCTGGGAAATCTTGAGTTCTCTTGGACCATGGATGTCATTAAAGAGCTCAGCTTAACGGGAACATCAAGGTTTGTAGGACAGACAAAGCAGGTCCTCCTTTTGGGCTTATTTATGAAACCCCATTTTGACATACATGCTTTTTTGGTCCAGCGGCCTGGGGATCCATCTCAAAGGGGCCAAATAAATGCAGCTATATTGGGCCCCATCGGGCCATTTTGTTTTATGGCAAACTGGAAAATGTGCTCCTGTTGGCATGCTTTAGCCACCAGAAGTGTTGATTGTAGGCATCCTTGGATCTAAGTTTTTGGATGTTTTCAGGAGCTGATTTTTCTACTATTCTCCCTACAAACAGGGAACGCTCAGGGTCTGCTCTCTTGCTCCTGTATTTCCTCAGCCTGCTCTTTATGTTCTCTCCTACAGCGTCTCCACCCAGCTACCTTCCTCCATCAACAGTGATTATGCAGAAACAGGACTTGTTCCTCTTTTTCAGCTCCTGGTAATCTATTTGGTTCGGGGTCTTTCTCAACATCAGCATGTGTTCATCAAGGCAGGCTGCACTCAATGTAGGTTACCCTAGCTGACTTTATTGCCCCGACCACCTGACCTCTGGTAGGGTACCTGTGAGTCCAGCAGGCATCAGGGGAGTCCCTCTTCAGGATGGATCCATAGAAGGTCCAGGGGAATCCTCTTCTTCATGATCCCTAGCAAGTCCAACCAATGCTATCCCTCAGTGAAATGGGAGTAGTTAATACCACTGGTCTTGGAGACACATATCCAGCAGAGTAAGGAGACAGTAAACGTCCAGAGAGCCTGTGTCTCCAGAAAGGGCTTCATCCATAAATGCTCCATCCATCCTTGCCCCCTGCCTGTTCCAGTGGGCCTCACAATTTTTCTTTTTTGTAGAAGTTTAAAAGTGGGGGTGAAGAGTTCTAATAGATGAGTGTCACTGCCCAGTCCAAAGACACTATAACATTCCTCTCCTAATCCAACCCCTCACACTGCATAATGGGATTTGTCAACATGGCTAAATCAACTCTTGGTAAGACACAACTCCTCTAGAGCTGTTAGCTCTTCCCTATTGGACACAGCACAGTGATCACTTTCCTCCAGAACCTCAATGGAGAGGCCCTCCTTTAAATGATGCCATGTACCTAGCTACCTTCCTTTATCTGGGCAGGGATTGTCCAGGCTTGTCGCTGAGTTTAGGTTAATTACCCCATGTACATTTATTTGCCCCTCTCCCCCTTTGTCGTCCTGTCCCAAAACAGGGCTTAACCTCCCTAATAGGCTTATTGTCTGGAGGTGGCTCTGATCCATCTGTTGGCTAAAAGAGTATTTAACTTGACCCAGCATGGCACTCCATAGCCAAAATCTGAATAGGGACTTGAGAATACTGCAAAACCTAAGTAGAGGAAGATTGGCAAATATGATCAAATTGGTATTATATTAGTAGTAGATTTGCACTCTGGGCCTTTGCTAATCTATAGAAAGAGTGATTAAACTTGTTTTCAAAATTGAGTAAATGATAAATTAATATTTTGGCACAGGATTAACCTACATTGTGAATACGGGAAAGCACTACAGACGTACACTGTACTTTTACAGACTGACAGGAAAGTGCTCTAAACTCAGAGTAGCATTGAAAAGAATAAGGCCTGCATAGACCATAACCAATTTATTAAATATTGCATCTGTGACAATCTATCTGTGCACAGATACTGGTTTCAGCTGGACAGTAGTCCCATTCATTCAGCCCACAAAGGAATGACAATACTTGTCCAACTTTTTCCTCTTACACCAGCTGTGCATTAGTGGACCTTATTTTAAAAGGTGGCCACTGGCGGCTATCATTCAAAATCATTTTGCCAGAATCTCATATTGAGACTCATTCATAGCAGAGACTGAAAACCTGTTTTGCTCAAAATCAAAAACATGCATGGGATTGAAGCATGCTATCACAATTAGGCCTGGGCTAAAATTCCGTTCCGCTCGTGGAAATTGCGATAGTTTGACATTTTTGCGTTCCGCAAAGAGCGCGAAAATGTCAAAATTTCCGCAATCCGCATCTTACCGGTAATTTTTTGCTTGCTCGCGCTGTAAAAAAACTACATTCTCGCGTGTGCGCGATCACCTTACCTGAATCCTCGCGTTCACTGACAAGTTTTCTCGATCTGGTCACGTTCACCACGAGATGTTGGATTGTTGGTAGCCATTTGCGCTGTCTCGCGACAGTTCGCGCCCTCAGTAACGTCATTCGTCGCGCGATCACGTCTTTCTCCTCGCGATCATGCACCGCGAGACAAGTGAAAACAAGATGGCCGCGCCCGTGAGCAACCGCATGGGTACGTTGGTGAGCCGCAACCACGCAGAAAATACCGCGAACGGGAGGGAAAAAAACTTCCGCATCTTCGCGATATTTCCGCGTGTTTGCGGAGATTTTAACATTTTTGCGATAGTTTGCCCACCCCAGTAACCTGGACACTGTTTATTAAAAAAGGAAATAATTACAGTTTTATTGACATTAAGTAAATGTAGTTGTAGATGTGACAAACTGGAGAAGAGAAAGCGCAAACTTCTACCTCCATCTAATCCTAGAATTCCCAGAATTAAACATTTAGGCCAGGTTTACACACAAATCATGCAACGCAGGACAACAAGTGAAGTTGCTGCACTTCGTGAATGGGAAGTAACAGAACAGCACCATACTTATTAGGATATAGTGCTGTTCTTCTCCCTCCCTGTGCTCGCACACCTTTGGTCGCTCTGTATCAGTGTGACCAAAAGTGCAAGGGATAGAGCATTGTGGTAAGCTTAGAGTTTGTGCAGGAAGTAGTCCCTTCCTTTATAAAAACTATGCTTTAACACATTTCCCTATTTGTATGTGTGCTGCAGAATTCAGCACACATGCAAAGGGGGAAACATGAGGAGAAACTAAAATATTTCTCCTTGTTACCTCTGCCTCAGAGAGACAAAGAGTTTTGGCCCAAATCCCAGTCTGCAATTCTTTGTAGATAAGGATTTAAGCCAAAACCCATGAGTGTGTGCATAGGAACTCCCATGAACTACCCATGCAAAGTAACGCAAGGCAGCACATAGCACTGCTCTGTGTTACTTTTGGTTGCAAGCCAGCCCAAATTATAATTTGGGTTGGATTGTATATCCCTACCTAACACTTTGTGTAATTCTTGAATTAAAACAGTAACATAAATTCAACACACAGGCTTTGCAAATCTGGGTCTCAGTGCAGCCAGTGGAAGCAGAGAATGAAAGAGGGTGAAGGAAAGTGTATTGACTGAAATTAATAAGTCAATCATGTGCATGGCAGTAAAAACTATGATGAAAGTGTCACTGTGGTTGATTTAAGAGTGCAAATGTAGCTAAAACAGCATTTGGCAGTGAGGAGCTGTCCGTGGTGTGGAGAGGTATGGGATAGAAGAGGGGAAGCTTGAATATACCCTCTCTCAGTGCTAGGTGTGCAAACATGGGCTATGCATGGTGCAAAGCAAGTGGGATACATAAACATATGAGATGGCAATGGAATAATTTACGACATAATGATTAGCCGGCACAGGGTGCTTTTAACCCAAATGATCAAGCATGATCATGAACTGTTGTTTTGAGACAATCAAAATATTTGTAATAAATATTTTTGAAAGAATACAGATGGCATGATTAAATGTTGGGACATACATTGGCACTTGTATAGAGTTTGAGAGAATGCTACCCAGCGTTTACTGAAGGCGAGGTACTGGAAGAGTTGGCATCCTTGGTGTGGTTTCCCCTGACATTTTGCCTCTGCCTTCTGAATTTGTGATGCTGAGCTGGATTTCGTTTTTGCTGGCTTAGATGCTCTGGGCATTTTGCCACTGCTGATCAGTGTCAAAGTGCAAGTGCTCCCTGTGGAAATTGCTATTATTATTGGTTATCCATGATTGGCATATATGAATTACTGGTGAGCGCCTAGTAAAGTGCACTGCATGTGCCAAGGCCTGTAGAACAAATGCTACTAGTGGGCCTTCAGCATTGTGCCACCCATATGAGTAGCCCTATATAGGTATCTCAGACCGTCCACTGCAGTGTCTGCACACAGTTTTAAACTGCCATGTCGACCTGGCCCTAACCTTCCCTTTTCTTACATATAAGACACCCCTCAGGTGTCCTGATAGTGATTTACTCCCTATTTCATTTTTCAATATTGAAAGTCTATTTGTCCCATATGCTGCTAACACGGGAGTTACTTTGTAACATCTTACAAGTATAACTCTCCATTGGGACAAGATAGAAAAGTGGACTTTAGGGACTCTGAACTCAGAATATAAAAACACATATTTTTAGGGAGATGGTTTTTAAATTCTGTGTTTGAAAATGCCCCTTCTCCTTGTCTTTGCTTTGTTTGCCCTAAGTTGGCAGGGTATCCCCAGACGTGGGTCCCTAGCTCACTTTGCCACTGGATTCAAGCTAGCCTGGCTGAAGAGGGCTGTGAGCTTGAAACAGGTCCCAGGATGCTTGTTTCCGGTCCAGGGAAGACATGGCTTAGCAGTTCAGACTGGACTGTTCCCACGAGGTACAGGATCAAGACTGATTTGCATATAGCTGTGTCTGAACTGGAGTGGCAAAGTGAGCTAAAGAATGACGATGGATTTAACCCAGATCTGTGACTGGGGGTGAGTGTTTGAAAAGTTTCAGCACTCCGTCCATCATCTCCTTGTCTTTGCTTTGTTCACCCTAAGTTGGCAGGGTATGCCCAGACGTGGGTCCCTTGCTCACTTTGCCACTGGATTCAAGCTAGCCTGGCTGAAGAGGGCTGTGAGTCCGAAACCGGTCCCAGGATGCTTGTTTCCGGTCCGGGGAAGACATGGCTTGGCAGTTCGGGCTGGACTGTTCCCACGAGGCACAGGGTCAAGACTGATTTGCATATAGCTGTGTCTGAACTGGGGTGGCAAAGTGAGCTAAAGAATGACGATGGATTCAACCAAGATCCGTGACTGGGGGAGAGTGTTTGAAAAGTTTCAGCACTCCGTCCATCATCTCCTTGTCTTTGCCTTCTAGAAACTAGGCATTTTCTTATTTAACCATTCTGTGTGCCTCTGCTGGTTTGTGTATTTACTGTCTGGATTTGTAGTGACGCGGCTGGGGATGTGCATTCACTGTAGACAGTCTCAAGGGGTGTTGATGTGTGTCCTTCCTTTCCTGGGTGACTCACAGCTAAGCTGAATAGACCTTGGTTGCATTTAGAGTGGTGGGAGGAGTTTCACTTGCACCTGAATAGGCACAATGCTGTTTCCACCTCCTAAAGTGAAGTTGCACTAGAGAGGACATAATTGGTTTGGACTGGGCTCAGAGACTCTTGCCACAAAGAGAACAAATACAAAATGGGGTATAATTAGTAGACTTTAAACCCCAGAAAATTAGATCACTTCTGGACTCAAGAGAAGCCTCTTCCCAAGGAGAAGAGCTGGATAGCTGTAAGGAGGACTACTTCCCCTTTGCGGTGTGCTTTGCTGGGTTGGCCTGCAGTTGCTGCTTCTGCCAAGGAAGAGGATAAAGACTGGAACTTTGCTGAGAACCTGCTTGAAGAAGAAATCCAAGGGCTTGTTGTGCTGGTCTCCTGTTCTGAAGTCTCAGGGACACAAAGACTTCACCACCAGCTTCCCTGAACTCCACTACTGAGAGTTCTGATCAGCCAGGAGGTGCCTATGCCAGTTTTGGGCCTCTGGATGTTGTTAATGCTTTTGGGAGCTGGAAGAAACATGAAGAAATCAGGAAGAACAACTCTGACGCTGTCAGCAATTCTGCCAGTAATGCCACGACCTGCACCAAGGCCAGGAGCACTGTTTGCGAAGTGCAGTACACACCAACCCACCTGCACCGCAGCTCTGACCCCCTTTAATGCCCTTTGATACCTGCAGTTACTGGCCTTCCCAACACCAGAGCTCGCACTGATTTTGTCACTGCCAGATTCAAATTATCGCAGAGCCGATATTCGACAAGAGTGACTCCATGAACACTTCGCATTGAATCACTGGAACCAACACCTCACTCAGGACGCCGCTGACTTCCCCTGTCCTGGACTAGACACGTGGCCTCCATGCAGGCACAAAGCCTTACCTCCCTCGTGATAACCAGGGAACCGGCCTCAACTTCAGCACCGACACCTCACCTCCAAGGACCCCATGCATTGAGTCTTCTTTCCAAGGTACTGTTGTTTGGGGGTCCATGTGACTCCGTGCCCGATCTTGTGCACCTCGCGGTCGGCACAGTACTTTGGATTTATGCCAGTGTCTGTTTTTAAGTGATTTTTTTACATATGTCTGTTGGATTTTGTTGTTTGGTCTAGATAAAGATACTTTCTTTTTTGAAACTGGAGTGGTGTTCATTTGTGGTGTTTTCACTGTGTTGATGTGTGTTTTGAGAACAAATACTTTACACATTGTATTTGGGATAAGCCTGTCTGCTCGTGGCAAGCTACGAAGCAGGTGAGCAGGGGTTATCCATTCTAAAGTGTGTACCCACCTTACCTTGACTAGAAGCAAGGGTCCCTACTTGGACAAAAGTACCTACCTCTGCCAATTAGAGACCCCCATTTCTAACAGATTCAAACAATATAGAAGAGAGTTCTGTAAACAATGAGTATTGCTGGTGATAGCACATATACAGTAATGTATGCATGCTGCATGTAAAAGAAGTACTAAACATTTTCAGTGTGAATTCAATGGGATGCAATAAGATCATTCCATGCGGGGAAGTCAATAGAGCTGTTTAATATTTCTAGCTAATATTTGCATATGGAGATTCAATATCTGAGGCCAACTCAGTTCATTGATTAAACATAGCTTTCCATATAATACTCAATTATTGCAGACGCCAACAATTCAGTATGCATGCATACTGGTTTTTGCACTGAGAGGAGGCAATGTTATGAAGATTGCATATCCCCCGACCCTTTCAATGTTCTATCATAAAGTGATAAAGAAAATGTGTTTTATTTATAGAGCAATAACCTTGACTAGGCATAGATTCATGATGTAATTTATTTTCTTCCAATCTAAATTTACACCTTCTTTTAAAAACGCTTTCACCCATAGAGCCCTGTCAGCAGATTCTAAGTAACCGTCACATCAACCAGATAAAACTAACAAAAGAAACAACATAATTGACAAAGACAATAAAAGCAAAGGAATAAAAGAAATCTGGCAGGTTTAATTATTTTTCTTGAAGTCGAACTGCAGGTTATCAATGACCAAAAGAAAACAGATTAAATATTCTTCGATGAGTAAAATGTGCACAATGTATTGCCAATTGTCACAAATGCTAAATGAAGTAAAAAGTGATTTGCTAATACAATTCCAAAAAACACACAAATAAACACAATAGTTGTTTATAAAAACTCATAAATCTGTGCAACCTAGGCTGCGAAGGATGGTGGGATGACTCTACAGGCAGGCCAGGGGCTGGGACCTCTCTCTCCCATTTTGGATCACAAATAGTTGCGTCTTCCCCCAATATTGCCATTGCAGGGTTATTAAGTTATGATAGGAGTATCCAAACCCATTATCATTCCTAATGCACAGGTACCTAGTTTTTTATTCTTGACTATGGGATTGGCTCACTAACTGAAGAGTCATCCATAGCTACAGATTCATGATTAACATCAGTTCAGGGCTCAGAGATTCCCCTAACAGGGATCTGCTATCCAAAGCCTGTGGAGCAATCAAGATGGGGCCATTAGGGTCATTGATGTCCAAGGAAAGTCATCTCTCGACTCAAGAAATCTCTTTAAAGATGACTTTAACTACCCTTTCCAAAAAAGAGTCCAGCGTGCAGTTCTTAGAGGTCGTAGTTGATTTAGTACATCCTATTTTCACTCATCCATGATGTCTAGAAAGGATAAGAAATGAAGGCTAGTCACAGGTACTTTATTTCTCAGTGATGTTTCCCCTTTTGCCCATAGAAATAGTGAGATGCCATAAACACACTCCCTCCATCAGGATAACAGAGATTTAGATTGGAGGTGTATTACAGCACATAATGTTATTCAGTCCACTAAATTTGCAAGAGCATTTCTCCCACTTTCACAAACAGCCAGAGAGTTATAGGACAAGTAGTCCCTCAGCTACTGGATAAAGCATATGGTGTTAACACATAAATAGTAATAGACAGAAGACTCTACTCACCCCTCTTAACAAATGCTCTGTTGCCGCCAGCTTCCCCTTGCTTAAATTTCAAGCTTTAAACTCCCCTGTTTGAAGCTACTTTCAAGTTGAATGTGGCACCAGCTCTTCAAAGGGTTCTTCTGACACGTGGCAGCCAGAAAAGCACCAGAGTAGGACCTGAGCGCATCCTCCATCATGGCTAATGGCCACAGAGAAACTACCCTACTACACACCGCTTCATGGACCTGGGCCGGCCGATCTAGAAAAACAGCTCCGCTGGCGCTTTAGGGTTAGGGGGCTGAAGTTATACCTCATCCAAAGCCACTATTGGCACTCCCCGCTTACTCTATACGGCCACTCATGGTAAAAAGTGATTCCAACTTGTGTCGGTCACTGGGATGCTACAATGCAAGGACATGTCTAAGCTGTCCAAAGTACTGGGGACAGTAGTTCCCAATGTCAGATCTACAGTATAAGGGACAGCACAGCTGGTGTTGCCAGGAGAAGCATGCATGATCAAAGGAGGGAGTGGAGCAACTTTCACTTAAATCTGTATGGATACAGGAAAAATGTGTGTCTTTGTGCATGTATGTGAATATCTCTCTCTCTCTCTCTCTCTGTCTATATATATATATATATAAATATATATATATATATATATATATATATACACACACACACATATATATATATATATATATATATATATATATATATATATATATATATATTACCTACTGGCGGTCGCCAGTAGGTAGTTATAGTTAGGACCACGTTTCCATAGGAAAACCTCAACATTCTATTTTGAATAACTTTGGCGCCGGTCGACGAATCCTCGCGAATTTCTCAAAATAGGTGGGGCGCTACGCTCCGCTCCTACCCTGAAAGTCTCGGGGGGATTCATCAAGCGGGGGCTGAGATAAAAGGGGGGTCCCAAAACGCGTTTTTCCCATGCATTTTTCCATAGGACCTTTAGAACGAGCTACAGCCCGAATGGCTGAACAGAATTACTCAAAATTTGGCAGAGAGGTAGTCCCTAGGTCAAGGAAGTGCCTTTTGTAGGTTTGGTGTAAATCTGTTCAGTAGATTCTGAGAAAATAGCCTTTAAATCAATATATATATCTGAGCCCGCTTACGGTACGCTTACCGTACGCTTACGGTAAGCGTACGGTGGCGTGCGCGAGCGCGATTCTGATTGGCTCTTAGATCTTAGTAAACATTCGAATCGGCCGAAACCAGGAAGCGGCGGCCGCCATTTTGTGTATTTCACTCTGAAAAAAAAGAGTGAAAACAAGGAAAGGGGGCAATGAGGAGAGTTACAGACCCCCTAACATTTGTAAGGGGGTCAAAGAAGGACAGAAAAGTACAATAAAAACATTTATTGATTTTAAAAAAAATCACGGGGTACGCGTACGGTAAGCTTACGGTAAGCGTACGGTAAAAAAAATAAAAATAAATAAATGAAAAGCAGATTTAAGAGTTTAGAAATTAGGGAGCTCTAAAAAGAGCTGTTGTGTTTATGAAGTCATTTTTTTAGTGGTACCTACAAGTAAGTACCGATGCAGAGTCTAAGGTTCAAGAGGAAGACTCTGTTCCCTTCATCATTGAAGTGCACACCATCTCCTCTATAAATGTCTTGCATGTCATAACGCAAGTTGTTGTGGTAAATGGCACCCATACCATAGTCACGGAGGAAAGCAGAAACAGATTTGTTGACGTGCTTTCTTGCTTTGTCAATCTGCGGACAGAAATGATTGGACCAGTTCCATTTTTGCCTTTGGCATATGTTGGAAAACACAAAGGCAGTTTTAGGGAAAAGTGTAAACAGTTGTGCAAAGGTGTCCTTCATAAGCATTTCCAGACCTACCCCAGTCAAAGTGCCTAGGTCATTGCCACCACAGTGCACTATTATGAGGTCAGGGTGTTGGATTTGAATGAAGGATTTCACCAATGGCATCAATTGGTGCCACTTTAACCCTCTCTGACCAATCCATTTAATGTCTACATTTGGCAAAGCAAGGTCTCTCACCATATCTGTTTTCTCTGCAAACTTTTCACTCCAGAAGACATAGCTGTGCCCTACAATCCACACTGAGAACATCTTCAAAGGAGAACTGGATGCACTCAGGAGGTGTCTTTCAGTAGAATGGCAATATGAAAAGAAAGACAGTTTGGAAATGGAGGCATACATATTTTTTACAAAACAAAAAGAACTGATTGGCTGTTTCATACCATTCTAGAAAAAAAACTAGGCTGTATGTGAAAATTAATACAAGCATGTTTTGTATTGGTACAAAAAAATGTGTAACCAAAGAACAGTACTATGGATTTGCTGTTAGGTTTGAAAAGTCAAGCACTCTTGCTCTGTGGAATTGAAACATTGTGTGTCGAACTTCTGACCTAACTGAACACAGCAGTGTTCCATGAGCTGTTGCTATGGTAGCAGGCAAAAGTCAAGTTGGGGGAAGGGTACTAGGCAGAAGTCAAGTTGGGGGCAGGGTACTTTTGGAAAAGGGTTGGTTTTCAACCAATAGAAATGTGTGATTACATTTGAAAAAAAAGGGGGAAGCACTGAGATTTGAAACTTACATGTATATGTGTGGAAAAATAGAGGGAAAGTTTGCCATTATCTGGTTCTGCTGAGAGGAGACAGGTGAACACAACAGAGATCCTGGCTCTGATAATCTGCTGTTTGAGTGTCACATTTCTTTCAGAACTAACTAATTTTAAAGGTGAGTTTACAGTTTGAGAGGGTATGTATGTGGTAACTTAAGAAATGAATAATAGAAATGGGAATTGTTTTTGTTGTAGTTACACATGGTGGTTTCATAATGTGTCAGTGTGTAAAAGTGATTTACATTTGCCCCTGAAAAAATAAAAGAGCAGTAAGTGTGCTTTGAAATTGGCAAAGAAATTTCGTTTTGGCACTAATGTGAAAACATGACTCTGTGTGCATAGAAGAATTATAGACAGAGATTTATTGCGTCTTGCTCTGGTGATTTCACAGTTGCATTAGATGGAAAGGGGGAGCGAATTTTTGGGGGAAGAAGCAGAGGCTTAGCACACACCCATGTCCTTGCCGTGTATAGTCATGCACAGTATGTACAAGCCAGTGGGGTTTTCAGGTTTAAGTCTGTAATGCAAATACATTCAGCATCACTAAGGCTGGTTGCCCTTGGTGGAGTGTAGGCAGTCACAGAGAATGCACATGGTGGTGGTCTGAAAAAAAAACAGCTTGGACACGTGCAATTAAATAAAGCAAAAATAGTGGTTTCATAATGTGTCAGTCTGTAAAAGTGATTTCAAATTGTAAAAAGAGATTTTCACTTGCCCCTGAAAAAATAAAAGAGCAGTAAGTGTGCTTTGAAATTGGCAAAGAAATTTCGTTTTGGCACTAATGTGAAAACATGACTCTGTGTGCATAGAAGAATTATAGACAGAGATTTATTGCGTCTTGCTCTGGTGATTTCACAGTTGCATTAGATGGAAAGGGGGAGCGAATTTTTGGGGGAAGAAGCAGAGGCTTAGCACACACCCATGTCCTTGCCGTGTATAGTCATGCACAGTATGTACAAGCCAGTGGGGTTTTCAGGTTTAAGTCTGTAATGCAAATACATTCAGCATCACTAAGGCTGGTTGCCCTTGGTGGAGTGTAGGCAGTCACAGAGAATGCACATGGTGGTGGTCTGAAAAAAAAACAGCTTGGACACGTGCAATTAAATAAAGCAAAAATAGTGGTTTCATAATGTGTCAGTCTGTAAAAGTGATTTCAAATTGTAAAAAGAGATTTTCACTTGCCCCTGAAAAAATAAAAGAGCAGTAAGTGTGCTTTGAAATTGGCAAAGAAATTTCTTTTTGGCACTAATGTGAAAACATGACTCTGTGTGCATAGAAGAATTATAGACAGAGATTTATTGCGTCTTGCTCTGGTGATTTCACAGTTGCATTAGATGGAAAGGGGGAGCGAATTTTTGGGGGAAGAAGCAGAGGCTTAGCACACACCCATGTCCTTGCCGTGTATAGTCATGCACAGTATGTACAAGCCAGTGGGGTTTTCAGGTTTAAGTCTGTAATGCAAATACATTCAGCATCACTAAGGCTGGTTGCCCTTGGTGGAGTGTAGGCAGTCACAGAGAATGCACATGGTGGTGGTCTGAAAAAAAAACAGCTTGGACACGTGCAATTAAATAAAGCAAAAATAGTGGTTTCATAATGTGTCAGTCTGTAAAAGTGATTTCAAATTGTAAAAAGAGATTTTCACTTGCCCCTGAAAAAATAAAAGAGCAGTAAGTGTGCTTTGAAATTGGCAAAGAAATTTCTTTTTGGCACTAATGTGAAAACATGACTCTGTGTGCATAGAAGAATTATAGACAGAGATTTATTGCGTCTTGCTCTGGTGATTTCACAGTTGCATTAGATGGAAAGGGGGAGCGAATTTTTGGGGGAAGAAGCAGAGGCTTAGCACACACCCATGTCCTTGCCGTGTATAGTCATGCACAGTATGTACAAGCCAGTGGGGTTTTCAGGTTTAAGTCTGTAATGCAAATACATTCAGCATCACTAAGGCTGGTTGCCCTTGGTGGAGTGTAGGCAGTCACAGAGAATGCACATGGTGGTGGTCTGAAAAAAAAACAGCTTGGACACGTGCAATTAAATAAAGCAAAAATAGTGGTTTCATAATGTGTCAGTCTGTAAAAGTGATTTCAAATTGTAAAAAGAGATTTTCACTTGCCCCTGAAAAAATAAAAGAGCAGTAAGTGTGCTTTGAAATTGGCAAAGAAATTTCGTTTTGGCACTAATGTGAAAACATGACTCTGTGTGCATAGAAGAATTATAGACAGAGATTTATTGCGTCTTGCTCTGGTGATTTCACAGTTGCATTAGATGGAAAGGGGGAGCGAATTTTTGGGGGAAGAAGCAGAGGCTTAGCACACACCCATGTCCTTGCCGTGTATAGTCATGCACAGTATGTACAAGCCAGTGGGGTTTTCAGGTTTAAGTCTGTAATGCAAATACATTCAGCATCACTAAGGCTGGTTGCCCTTGGTGGAGTGTAGGCAGTCACAGAGAATGCACATGGTGGTGGTCTGAAAAAAAAACAGCTTGGACACGTGCAATTAAATAAAGCAAAAATAGTGGTTTCATAATGTGTCAGTCTGTAAAAGTGATTTCAAATTGTAAAAAGAGATTTTCACTTGCCCCTGAAAAAATAAAAGAGCAGTAAGTGTGCTTTGAAATTGGCAAAGAAATTTCGTTTTGGCACTAATGTGAAAACATGACTCTGTGTGCATAGAAGAATTATAGACAGAGATTTATTGCGTCTTGCTCTGGTGATTTCACAGTTGCATTAGATGGAAAGGGGGAGCGAATTTTTGGGGGAAGAAGCAGAGGCTTAGCACACACCCATGTGCTTGCCGTGTATAGTCATGCACAGTATTTACAAGCCAGTGGGGTTTTCAGGTTTAAGTCTGTAATGCAAATACATTCAGCATCACTAAGGCTGGTTGCCCTTGGTGGAGTGTAGGCAGTCACAGAGAATGCACATGGTGGTGGTCTGAAAAAAAAACAGCTTGGACACGTGCAATTAAATAAAGCAAAAATAGTGGATTCATAATGTGTCAGTCTGTAAAAGTGATTTCAAATTGTAAAAAGAGATTTTCACTTGCCCCTGAAAAAATAAAAGAGCAGTAAGTGTGCTTTGAAATTGGCAAAGAAATTTCGTTTTGGCACTAATGTGAAAACATGACTCTGTGTGCATAGAAGAATTATAGACAGAGATTTATTGCGTCTTGCTCTGGTGATTTCACAGTTGCATTAGATGGAAAGGGGGAGCGAATTTTTGGGGGAAGAAGCAGAGGCTTAGCACACACCCATGTCCTTGCCGTGTATAGTCATGCACAGTATGTACAAGCCAGTGGGGTTTTCAGGTTTAAGTCTGTAATGCAAATACATTCAGCATCACTAAGGCTGGTTGCCCTTGGTGGAGTGTAGGCAGTCACAGAGAATGCACATGGTGGTGGTCTGAAAAAAAAACAGCTTGGACACGTGCAATTAAATAAAGCAAAAATAGTGGTTTCATAATGTGTCAGTCTGTAAAAGTGATTTCAAATTGTAAAAAGAGATTTTCACTTGCCCCTGAAAAAATAAAAGAGCAGTAAGTGTGCTTTGAAATTGGCAAAGAAATTTCGTTTTGGCACTAATGTGAAAACATGACTCTGTGTGCATAGAAGAATTATAGACAGAGATTTATTGCGTCTTGCTCTGGTGATTTCACAGTTGCATTAGATAGAAAGGGGGAGCGAATTTTTGGGGGAAGAAGCAGAGGCTTAGCACACACCCATGTCCTTGCCGTGTATAGTCATGCACAGTATGTACAAGCCAGTGGGGTTTTCAGGTTTAAGTCTGTAATGCAAATACATTCAGCATCACTAAGGCTGGTTGCCCTTCGCGGAGTGTAGCACTGTGGACATGGGCTTTTTAAAAAATCTGAAAAGTGGTTTCATAATGTGACAGTTTGTAAAAGAGATTTTCACTTGCCCAAAAAAAAGAGCAGTTTGTGTGAATTCAAATTGGCAAAGAAATTTCGTTTTGTGACTATTGTGAAAAGAAATGTAGTAATATATTTAAATACAATAACGGATTTTTTTTTTAGTTTTTTTCAGGTATTGCTGAAGAACAGTGAACAAAATTTAAGATGCCTACAAAATCTCGAGTTCAAAAAACGCTAAAAAAAAAACTATATTTGAAGACAACTGGAGGACCAAAGTTAGTAGAAGATGCTGATGTTGGGAAAAAGAAAAAATCTTCTGGTAAGCAAAAAAAACAATTTCTAAACAAAATATTCAAAACAAAGAAAAATGTACAAAATGTCTGTTCTCGGAAAAATGTAACAAAAAATAGAGAACAGCAAAAAATTGAGAATTTAGTTAATGCAAATATACCTTCTGCAATTGAAAAGTTTAACATAAACAGAAAAACAGCATTTAAAGAGATACGTAGAAAAATGTTTCAGAGAAGAGTTATGTCCAATTTGATAAAGGATATAAAGAAATATAAGCAAAAGGCCAAATATTACAAGAGAAAAAAAGAAATTGAAGCCATTGCAGCAAAGGCATTAGAATTAAAAAGGAAACTATTCATTTTAATTTTGAATAGGATGCGTACATTAGATAAAATGGTTAATGTACTGAAATCACAAAGCAAAAGCAAAAGAGTAGTGAACAGAACAAACTTTTGTAAAGTTTTTTTAGGAAAGTGGATGCATAGTTCAAGTAGTGAACCTTTTTTTAATGAAGAGAGCTATTTTCAAAGTAATAGTTTGCTGCATGCAGTTGACACCAGAGGTCGTTCATACGAAGTAAAAAATGGTTGCATAATGGAGAAGGAGATAATGGTTCCAAGAGATGAGGTACAAGTGATGGCAGATGAGGCAATGGGGAGACGTCCTAAAGCCCCAGTGTACACTTGGAATTGTAGTAGTATTTGCACTGTGCGTCAGGAATCTATTGACAGATTTCGAGAGTTTCTAAGAGAATATAGTAAAAAAAGTGTAAAACAAAAGATTAAGGTGCTTCAAAGTCTGGATCCATGCAGAGTGAGAGAGAATACTGGTTTGCAGGGTCATTCTCTTGCTTGTCTATCTAGAAAAGTGTGCAATAGTGTTTTCCATCATTTTAGGATGCTGGCTGTTCATCATACTGAAATGAGAAAGTTTGTGAGACGGTTTTATTTTGCCAAAAGTCCAGCAATAAAGTTAAATGAATTGAATAGGGCTCTGTTCCGAGGAACGGTATCAGATGTAGAGAAGGTTGTTGATGAAATTCAGTTTTGTTACTTTGGTCCTGAACAAAACAGTGCAGAGAAGGACACAGTAAATGAGGCAGAAGTGGAAGAGAATGTAGAACCTTGTGTAAGTAAGACATTTAATGATCACATAACAAAATTTGCAATAATCTCTAATGAAAGACCAAATGTTACTTGTATTTGTTGCCGCAGAACTCATTATAGAAAACAAACTAGGAATGTTGATCTCTACAGAAAGAGTGAAAATGAAGATAATTATAAGTGGATGGATTTTGCCACATATATATTTCTTGAAAATTGTTTTGAATTGGGTGAAGATCAGCGTATTTGTAAATACTGCTACAACAAGTTAGAGGAAAATAGAATGCCGACCAGAGCTGTACATAATAATTTAGAATTGGATGCTATTCCTGCTGAACTTTCTGAATTAAATACATATGAGTCTATACTCATTCAATGTGTTCATCCGTTCCAGACCATAGTACGTATGGAGCCCAAAACTGGTAAATTACCTCCTTCAGATTTACTGAGAGGTTTAAAAGGTAGAGTGGTGTATTTGCCCTTGGATTTGAAAAAAAATATGGAAACTATTGATGCGGATACTTTGGAAACTGAACCATTAATTATTCTCGTTAATGGTGTACCTACAAAGAATAAGAAGATTTGGCAGGAGCTGGTAGATGTGCGGAAAGTACAAAGAGCAAATTTGTATTTGAAAAAAAATAACAAATGGTATGAATCAATTTATATAGAAGAAGAAGAAGAAGAAGAAGAAGATTTACAAGGAGACACAGAAACACCAACTGGACAAATTGAAAAAGTGGACAAGTCAAAGGAAGAAGAAATTTATGAACATTTTAGCATACATCCTCTCCATTCGAAAGAAGTTATGGGAGACAATATTGATCTCTTTCAGATGAAGAAAGCAAAAGGAAATCCCGTGAGTGTATGGGAGGAGAGCTTGGAAGCTCGATGTTTTCCCCAGCTGTTTCCTAAAGGAAAAGGAGGACGATACGATGAACGTCCAGAACAGATTCCAGCTTCAGAGTATCGAACTACAAGACTATATGCTGAAGATCCCAGATTTCGACAAAGTATTCCTTATTTGTTCCATCTTTTATTTGAAAGCGACTTGTCTGCACTGTCTTATGCAGTAAATCACATTTTAAAAAGTGGAGTACATTTACAAAATGTGTCTGCTAAGGATTTTATGGAGAAAGTGCAGCACCGAGATGATCATTTGGAAACACAACTGATCAATCTGATGGCTTGTCAGCGTGGGACAAATGAATATTGGTACCGACGCCATGGTGAACTAAAATGCATGTTACGCAATTTAGGAACACCAACATGGTTCCTTACCCTAAGCTGTGCCGAGTACGCTTGGGATGATTTACTGGATTTTCTACGAGAGGCCAATTCAAACATTAAAAACATCGAATACAAGACAGCAGGAGAACTGTGCTCATTGGATCCGGTTAATGTTTGCAGATATTTCAATCATAGATTTGAGGCTATGATGTCCTTCATCTGCAATAAAAAAAATCCACCCCTTGGAGAAGTAGTGGATTTCTTTTGGAGAAAAGAGTACCAGGCAAGAGGTGCTCCTCATATTCATATGCTGCTGTGGATCAAGGATGCCCCAAAGTTTGGAACAGATACTGATGAAGCAGTGTTATCTTACATTGAAGAATATGCAACATGTGCTATACCTAAAAGCACAGAAGAGAACAAGTTAAAGGAGCAAGTTCTACGTTTCCAAAGTCATCGGTGTGGAAAATACTGTCGACGGAAATACAAGAGCAAAGAAAAATACTACACTAAATGTCGATTTGGATTTCCTAGACCTGTTCTTACAAATGGAAGAGTCAACAGTTTTATGTCAGCTGTGAGACATACTATCACAAGAAAATCACCTAAGAATACCTACAACCTTAAAAGAAAAGAAGAATCAAAAAATATAAATGACTACAACCCAGTCATTTTATCCATGTGGAACGCTAACATGGATATACAGTATGTTGCTGACAATTCCATTGCTGTTGCTCGATATGTAACGTCTTACATTACGAAATCAGAAAAAACAGAATTGAAGGAAATGTGGGAAGAGATTTCTCACGAGAAGACTGTCAGTAAGAAGCTGTACAGTTTCAGTTTGAAGATGTTATCGCATCGAGAAATTGGATCCTACGAATGTTCAGATAGGTTATCTTCTGCAAGTCTCTACTCGAAGTCAAGAAGAATAATTTGGGCAAGTTTAGGCCTTGCAGCAATGAGAAATCGGGTACTGAAATCTGTTGGAGAAATTGAATATTTGGCTGAGAATGACCCAGAAAGTACAGACATATTGAAAACAAACATGTTGGACACATATTATCCCAAGAGAAGTCATCATCTGGAGAACATGTGTCTCTATGAAGTGTTACAGAACTACATTTATTCACGGAAAGCTGCAGAAGACATCAACAGTGGAAAATATAAAGTTGTTGGTGAAGAAGGATGTTTGGTGAAGCAAACCAAAGGAAGTTTGATAAATCACCGGAAGCTGAGTTGCGACACTACCGACAAGAAAGAATTTTACTACTTGGCTCTTTTACAGTTGTTTAAACCATGGCGTACAGAGGATGAACTACTGGGAGAATTCCAGAGCTATGAAGATTCTTTTAATGCTTGCAAAGACAGCATACAATGCAGTACATTCTCAACTTATCTGCAAATGTTAAATGAAGAAATTGAACAGGAAACTACAATTGCAGCAGAAATAGCTAGAGACAGTTCTCAGGACAGCCAAAGTTCAGGAACACACAGTCAAGATCCCCTAGGACAACCAATCGTTGAAAATGAAGCATCAATAGCCATGAATGAAGTGGAAACGGCTATGAATCAAGCTCAAGAAGAATTTATAGACTTAGAAAATTTGGAAAGACAACTGAATCAAGAGCAGCAACAAATTTATGAAGAGATCAAAAACAAAATTGATCACGGATTTCTACATATCAAAAAAGAGTGCTCATGCACATCATTTCATCCAATCAGGATGTATGTAAGCGGACAAGCTGGCACTGGAAAAAGTTTCCTAATTAAAGTCATCAGAAGCTACCTAAAGCAAAAAACGGATTCTACTTTGTCTTGTGTGGTTACTGCTCCAACTGGGTTAGCAGCATATAACATAAAAGGAATCACCTTACATCGTTTGCTAATGTTACCAGTGGAGCATGAGAACAAAATACAATTCAACAAGCTAACTGGAGAAGCATCCTTGGAAGTTTCACGAGTATTGAAGAAGATGCAAGTTCTCATTATTGATGAGGTGAGCATGGTATCAAACTTAATGCTTGCCTTTGTGCATTTAAGAATGCAGCAAATTTTGAAGACAGACTATGACGTGTTATTTGGTGGAAAACACGTCATAGTTTTTGGGGATCTTTTGCAACTTACTCCAGTTAAAGTACAACCAGTGTTTAATACTGTGACACATGAAGACACAAAGAAGTCATTGGGAAGCATTGGAAATACAAATATTTGGTCCTTCTTTGAGTACAAGGAACTTACAACTAATATGAGGCAAGCAAACGATGAAGAATATGGAAGTATTCTGAAAGATATCAGGATTGGACTACTCACAGATGTTGGGAAAAAAGCATTACAGAGTCGGCTGCTACATAATTTATTTCCAAAGGAAGAAATAGTTGCAGAGAAAATATACAAGAATATTGCAGAAAACAAAAGTGTCATCTGCTTAATGCCAACTCTACGTGAATGCTCAATATTTAATGAGGAGCTTTTGAAATTGGAAAAGGAAGACATCAGGAAATTGGAAGCAGTGGACAAAATTGAGGATGGAAGAATTACAGTCACAGTAACAGGCAAACTGAAAAATAAATTGGACTCACTAGAGAAGAACATCTCCAAAACAGCAGGATTAGAAAAAAATCTTTATGTTTGCATGAACTGTAGAGTGTTTTTAAGGAGAAATTTGGATGTTGAGAAAGGCTTAGTGAATGGAGCGATGGGAAGAGTTGTGGGTTTTATTAATTATCAGAAAAAAGAAGGAATTGAATGTTTACAGATAAAATTTGATCAGATAGAGGAAGTTAAAGACATTTGTCGTTGTTCAGTTCGTTTCATGCTTGTGAAAGACTTATATGTACGTAGGAAGCAGTTTCCGTTTTCACTAGCATATGCTGTAACTATCCACAAGTCTCAAGGATTGACTGTAGATTGTGCATTTGTGAACATTGGTTCAACTGTGTTCAAAGAAGGTATGGCATATGTAGCTTTGTCACGAGACAAAACATTATCAGGTTTATTCATGATAGACTTTGATGACTCAAAAGTTAGTGCTGATACAAACTGTGTAAAGGAGTATAATAGATTAAGAAGAAGCTATGCTCCTCATTTAGGTCAGTATCCTGTGTTGGAGAAACGTGTAGTTTCTCGTAAAAGGAGAAACGAGAATATCTGTAATGAGGATGTAGAGAAGAGGAAAAAAAAGAGGAGTGATGTAATTGCAAGCAAAAAGAATAAGGAAAATGAAGAACAGGTTGTAGGATGTCATTTTGAAAATAGCTCTGGTGTCAACTGCTACGCTAATGTAGTGCTGAATGTTGCATTTTATCTGGAAAGTTTGCAAGAGCAGATAATAGTAAATCAGGGAAAAAGATTCTGTTCAGAGCTCAGTCTCCTTTTTCAAAAGCTGAGTAAAGATAAAACTCAAATAGAAAGTGCTACTGAAATTAGAAAACTTTTAGATGTATGTTCAGGACGAACACAGTTTTCTCAAAATGTACAGCAAGACGCACACGAATTTTTGATGTATTTTCTTCAGGTAGTGGAAGAAGAAGGAGTTCCCATTGACATTTTTTTTGGTCTCTCTTATAAATGGGAACATAGTTGTGATAATTGTTATAATATATGTGGCTCTATTGTTGATAATGAAAGGTTTATTTATTTGACATTGCCAGAGAGTAAAACAGTCACTTTTGCCAAATTAGTTAAAGATGCTAATCATAGCATGAAATGTGGTGAGTGTAATTCTGACATGTTATCAACATTAATTTTAAGGGAATACGGACAGTATGTAATTTTAATGATGCAACGATGTAGAGCTGATGGATCAAAATTGGATACTTTAATAAAGAAGTTTACAGGACAGCAATTATCAATTTCAGGAAAAACTTTTGTAACTGTTGCAATAATTTTCCATGATGGACCTACTGTTACTTCTGGACATTACACAGTTTATCTAAAATGTGAAAAAGGCTGGACACTGTGTAATGATTCCCAATTGATTTTCAAACAACGTTTGCCTTTTGATTTAGCAAATTCCTATCTAATCTTCCTGAAACCTAAATTTTAGAGAGATTTGGCAAGATCTGGACAAAATAATTTTACCATTTTACTGGATTACCATTGCAATTTTGTAGAAAAAAGATTTTTAAAATTATCATTTGGCCTAAAGGAAAGATAACCAATTGTAATGTGGACTTTTTTAATTTTTAATGCAATTTTGAAAAACCAATAATTTAGAGATAATCGGTAACTTCTGCACATTTTAAATTTTGGAATGCTATTGGACTGCCATTGGAAATTTTTTCAAAAATGATTTAAAAAATTACTATTTGGCCATGTGGAAAAGTAAGCAATTCTATTGTGGACTAAATAAATTATTCAAAAAATTTTCGTGTACCAAAATGTTACAGAGAATTGGTGAGATCTGGACAGATTAAACTTTAGAATTTTAATGGTTTTCCCTTGGAAATTTATTCCAGGAAAAAAAAAAAAATACTATTTGGCCTAAAGGAAATAAAATCAGATGTATTTTGGAGTTATTTGAGATATAATATTGTGATTATACTTCTGAAACAAACATATCAGACGGTATTTTAAAGAAAAAAGTATTGTTTTTAGATGATATTTTTTTAGAATAATATGCATTTCTGTAATGATAAGTTTAAGTGAGAAGACATTCTGGGCTTTTTTAATACAATCTTTGTGATTGTTAATTTTTTTTGCCCGCTGTAAAATGATGAATGCAATTGCTTTCACAATTAATAGTGAAATGCAATATATTCTGAAAACAGCAAAAATAAGGCAAAAATATTTTTTTGTAAAAAATGTAAATATGTGTATTGTATTATAAAATGGATAAAAAATATTAATACTTTTTTCTTTATTTTCAGATCGATATAGAAAATTTTCGGAAACTACAACCATTTTAAAAACTATTTTTTAAAAAAACAAATGAATAAATATTTTTTTGAGTGAGTATGGTAAGTTAAAAATAAAAATTGTAGTCTCTCAAGGACTTTGTAATGAGATAAATGATTTTTAGTGTTTTTTTTTAAAAAATAAAAAAAAGGTACGCTTACCGTACGCGTACGGTAAAAAAAAAAAAAAGTTTTTAAAAAAAAAGAAAAAAAAAGATGAAAGATAAGGTTGGCTCTTAAAAGAACCGTTGTGTTCATGCAGGGACAGAGGAAAGAAAGATTGGGAATATTAGACGGTACGACAAGTGTGCTGATCTATTTTACTGTTCACCAGGGAAACACTGGTCTCCCTATAAGTAATTAGATCGTGACAAGTGGCGCACCGTACTTCAACCCTCGCAAACCGAGGGTTAATTTCCAGAGGGCCAGCAAAAGGAGATTCTCCCCCCACAGATGAAGGGCTCACCTGACCTGCAGAAGAAGGAGTCTGCCCTGCAGATGATGGTCCAGGCTGAGCTGCTGTGGATGTACTGGCTCGTCTTTCTGAAGAGTTACCTCCAAAAAGATGACCATGTGTCCTTCTGTGTACTTCCTGGAGGTGTCTCTTCATGGTGTGATTCCCAAAGGAATACTTCCTGTTAGGATTACCTCTAGAAAGTACACGCTTACACAGCTTGCAAGTAACTAAGGGTGCATTCACCTTTTGCTGGCCTTCTGGAAAAGTAAAATACTCCCAAACGTAAGAAGGCTTTACTTTCCTCGCTCTCTGCCTCAAGACAGTGCTGTTGGTGCTAGCCTCACTCTCAGAAGAGCTCTGCTGTTCTGCCATCGTATCCCAAAGACAAACCAGCTCCTTCTCCCAAGGGATCACAAGCAGAAATGAGGGGAATGGGTGTGGTGTAGGAGAGTTCTAGAACTGAAAGTAGTTTCAACCAATCAAAAGTTGTGTTTCAAGATCACATGACCTACCGTACGCTTACGGTACGCTTACGGTACGCTTACGGCAAAAAGTACGCGTGCGCGTAAAAAAGACACGCGCTTGCGCGCATGCGCATAACAGTCATTTCCCGGCACTTCCGCGTAACGTGCGCGTGTTGCGTAAGCGCGCACGCGTCCCACGCGCAGTACGCGCGGCTACGCAAAGTACGTAACTATGCGCAAGCAGCGTAGATAGATTACGGACGTTGCGTAAACCGTACGCTTACCGTGAGCTTACGGTACGCGTACTATAAAAAAAAAAAAAAAAAAAAAAAAAAAAAAAAATCTGGAAATACATTTTACATGTTTATTTTAAAAAATATATATATTTAAAATATTTAAGGATTTTAAAAATTTAAGCATAGTCTTTATAAAAGATAAGAAAATTAAATTAAAAATATGTTTGAAAAAAATGAAGAAAACAAGAAAAAAATAGCATTTAAAAAACCTTGCAAATTCACTGAAAAAACCATGGGTTTCACACACGTTATAGTTAGGAATTAGCATTTAAAAAACCTTGCAAATTCACTGAAAAAACCATGGGTTTCACACACGTTATAGTTAGGAATTAGCATTTAAAAAACCTTAGAAATTCACTGAAAAAACCATAGGTTTCACACACGTTATAGTTAGGAATTAGCATTTAAAAAACCTTAGAAATTCAGTGAAAAAACCATAGGTTTCACACATGTTATAGTTAGCTGGACATTTTACTCGTAAAAAACCAATGAAATTGCCCCGTTATAGTTAGTTCAGCTAACTATAACTCGCGCGCCCGCAATGCACTGCTGATGACGTCACATATTACATCACTCATGACATGGTCAGTGACATCACTCATGACATCACTGATGACATCTCAAATGACATCACTGATGACATCACTGATGACATCATCCTTGTGATAGAGTGGCAGACCTCCTCTCACCTTAATATAAGCTTTGATACACACATTCAAAAATAGAGACTAAAAATTTCAAAACAATGGACATACCAATACCAGTTACAACAACCTCTTCAGTAATTCTAAGATCCACATACACATCCACTCATTCACCAACAGTCCTATACAGTCACTCATACATGTACTCACTCATCATATGTACTCATACATCTATACATCCTGTTACACAATGCCACTCATCCATAGAGTTACTCACACACATAGTCACTCATGCTAATAAAGAATAAAACATACATTTACTTGCATATACAGTAATACACACACCACCATACTTACTTCTACGGAAACTTACACATACTTAGTCTTTTAAACAATCACTTATAGAAACACATACTTATTCATACAGGAACTCTTTCAATCTCTCCCTCTCACATATACTCACATATATACACCAATAGTCACATATACTAGTTAAAAACATATGTAGTTACTCCTGAAGACACTATTGAGACAGTCATTCACTCAATAACACACCCATACACACACTCATCCACACATACAGTCCTGCACACATGCTGTCTTCAACACATACAAACAGTGAGTCACTCATTCATGCATCTATGCACTACGTAATACCCCCCACCGTACCATACAGACACTCAGACTGATACTCAAAAAAACAACTAATAACCTATATAGACACCCATGTAGCTACTCACCAACCCATGCAGCCACTTATACACAAAGTGAGAGATACACTTAATCAGTCAGTAACACAATCAATTTTTCAAAAACAAATCATCCATTTAGACACTTATATACCCATTTATTCTTCCATCGACCTTGAGATACACATATATAAAACATATTTAATTTTCAGAAAAACACACATTCACTGGATGATGTCATCAGTGATGTCATCAGTGATGTCATTTGAGATGTCATCAGTGATGTCATGAGTGATGTCACTGACCATGTCATGAGTGATGTAATATGTGACGTCATCAGCAGTGCATTGCGGGCGCGCGAGTTATAGTTAGCTGAACTAACTATAACGGGGCAATTTCATTGGTTTTTTACGAGTAAAATGTCCAGCTAACTATAACATGTGTGAAACCTATGGTTTTTTCACTGAATTTCTAAGGTTTTTTAAATGCTAATTCCTAACTATAACGTGTGTGAAACCCATGGTTTTTTCAGTGAATATATATATATATATATAAACACTCCAAGTGCAGGCTACACCGCGTTGCTCCAGAACGAGAGGGCGCATCGCCATCCAGCGCCTGCTTGCTGGTTAAAACATACAGTCTATGCTCTCTTCCAAGTAAGTAGACAGCGCGACACAACTCCGGGGAATAAAAAAGGCTTTACTGATTTTTCATGCGCAGAGAGATTCTGTCCCTGAAACGCTCGGCATACGCGTTTCAGCCTTCAAGCGGCTTCATCAGTGCCAGTTTCAAGGTGTTCCTGGGGGGCCTAGCGATGTTATGCTGTTCCCAAGACCACACCCAGTCAGATAGTTATAGTTAGGACCTATTTTCCATAGGAAATCCGCAACATTCTATTGGGAATATCTTTGGCACCGATTGACGAACCTTCGCCAAATTCTCCAAAATTTTGCCAGCTCCGCTCCGCTCCTACCCTGAAAGTTTTGCGGTGATCCGTGAAGTGTGGGCTGTGTAAAAAGGGGGTCCCAAAATGCGTTTTCCCCATGCAATTTCCCATAGGATCTGTTATCGCAGCTACAGCCCGAACCGCTGAACGGAATGACACCAAATTTGGCAAAGAAGTAGTCCTCAGTTCGGACTCGTGCCTTTTGCATATTTGGTGTGAATCTGTTCAGTAGTTCCTGAGAAAATTAGGGTAAAAAAGTTAGTGATATCTATGGCCTTGGAGAATCCGTGGACCGTACCTGCACCGTAAGCGCACCCTCCCCGAACGGAGTGCGCACCCTCCCGATCGCGCGCTGAATGCTAATTGGCTGTCGAGCGTCTCTCTACATTCGAAACCAGGAACTGTTGGCGGCCATTTTCTGCCTCGGTAGAAGCGAGGGTGAAGATAGAAGGGGAATAAGTGTGTAAAAGATATAAAGGGGGCAGAGTGGAAATACTCTGACCCTCTAGATCCGCTTAGGGGGTCCCAGAAGGACCCCCTGAGGCCCCCCATTTTACAAAAAAAAAAAGCGGCGAAATGCACGCACGGTGCGCGCATCCTATCACGTTCTCTAGCGGTGGGTGCGCGGATCCACTGCAATGTTTTTTGAAAAACGACAAGAAATCATTGGTTGTATAACAACTTTCTACACTGAAAGGTAGGGTGTATATTTTTGTTTTTTAAAGGTATGATTGTTATTGGTTAACAAAAACAGATTGTAAGGAACATTATATATGATAAGCTGATATGTTGAAAAGTCAAGCACACTTGCTGTCTTGTGTAGGAACATTGTGTGCTGAACTTGTGACCTGTGAGCTCAGTGCAGTGTTCCATGACCTGTTTCTATGGTAACAGGCAGAAGGCAGATTGGGGGAAGGGTTGAAATGTATTTCAGTTGGAAAGGGTTGAAATGTTTAACCAATAGAAATGTGTGTTTGCTTTTGAGTTTATGTGCGAAGGATTGTGATTTGATGTTTACATGTATATGTGTGGAAAATGAAAGGGAAACTTTTTCATTCTTTGCTTTTGCTGAGAGGTGCACAGTGCAGAGATTCTGTAAAAGAAAATATGGTGAATGATTGATATACTCCTTAATCTACAAAAGAACTTGAAAGATGAGTTAGTTAATTGTGAGGGGATGTATGTAGACTATTTTGATTTTAATCAGACTAATGTATTTTTCCTGCTAAAGTGTAGGGAGTACTTTTTGTGTCTACAATGTGTGTGCATGTAGAAACCATTCTGTGATTGGCATTTGTGTTTTTCATGTGTTTGTAGACAGATAACTGTGCAGTTTTTATATTTTGGTAGAATTAGAAACCAGTCATTGTTTATGAATTTGTGAAATGATTTATGTTATGTTTCTATAAATGTAGTACTACTTCTAGATGAAGAAATGTGTTTTGATACAGTGCAAGGGATAGTGTTGTTTGTCTAGAATCACACAGTGAGTCTGTGTGCATTTGGGAACCACTGTGAGAGAAGCATTTGGTAACATTGTGTATTTGCTGACAGATAACTGTTTTAAAACCAGTCAGGTTGTCAAGTTTTAGTAGCATTAGAAGACAGTTATGGCTTATGCTTTCATTAAATGAGTCAGGCATTGACAGTAAATTGCAGTCGTGAAATATGTAGATTGTGTGCAGTTCCCTTACCACTTGCACTGTAGTGAATGAGTTTTGGTAACCTCATAGGGATAGTGGTGCTTGTCTAGAATCACACTGTGAGTTAGTGTGTACTTGGGATCAGTGTGAGAGAATCATTTGGTAACATCATGTATTTGCTGACAGATAACTAATTTAAAACCTCTCATGTTGTCAAGTTTTAGTAGCATTAGAAGCTAGTCTTTGCTTATGCATTGATAAAATGAGTCAGGGTTTGACACTAAGGTGCAGTACCATGTACTATTCTGTTGACTGTGGCAGAACTGAAAATTTAAAAGTTTTACCTAAGCACTGTCCTAGAAGTAGTCTGATTATTTAGTCAGTTTCTAAGTACCAAATAGACTGCTTCAAATGTCTATGCAGTATGCATGTAGTGTTCTCACATACTATAGACTTGTCTTTTACACCTTCAATTCCCTAGTCAGTATCCATACACTTCCAGGAAACATACTGTCACTTCCTTTGCAGTCCTCTAGAGACCCATTCAACAGTATGTACTAATCCATTCACTGTGCCAAAACCCAAACACTTATAAATTCACCAAGACACTCTCTTTCCAGTACTCTTATGATTCAGTCACTGCCTAAGTATTCATGCACTGAGCCAGGTCTTAGCACATGGACTTCTTCAAACCCCTATCCACTATGCATGAAGTCCTCTAAGCACCTACACACTTGTCTTTCACACCTTCAACTCCCCAGTCAGTATCCGTTCACTTCCAGCAAACACCCTGTCACTCCATTTGCACTCCTCTAGTGACCCATTCAGCATCATGTACTAATCCATTCACTGCGCCAAACCCTAATAAATTCACCCAGGCACTCTTCTTGCAGTACTCTAATCATTCAGTCAGTACCCAAGTACTCATCCAGTGACCCAGGCCTTAGTATATGGACTGTTTCAAACCCTTATCCACTATGCATGCAGTCCTCTAACCACCTACACAATTGTCTTTCTCACCTTCAATTCCCTAGTCAGTATCCATACACTTCCAGGAAATACCCTGTCACTCCCTTTGCAGTCCTCTAGTAACCCATTCAACACCATGTACTAATCCATTCACTGTGCTAAAACCCAAACACTTATAAATTCACCAAGATACTATCTTTGCAGTACTCTAATCATTCAGTGAGTGCCTAAGTATTCATACACTGAGCCAGGCCTTAGCACATGGACTGCTTCAAACCCCTATGCACTATGCATGCAGTCTTCTAACCACCTAGACACTTGTCTTTCACACTTTCAATGTCCTAGTCAGTATCCATACAGTCCAGCACTTGTGACTGCCTTTGCACTCCTCTAGAGACCCATTCAGTACCAAGTACTAATCCATTCCATGTGCGAAAAGCCTAGCACTTATAAATTCACCTAGGCACTCTCCTTGCTGTACTCTAATTATTCAGTCAGTACCCAAGTAGTCATGCAGTGAGCCAGGCCTTAGCACATGGACTGCTTTAAATACCTATGCAGAATGGATGCAGTCCTCTAATCACCTACACAGTTGTGTTTCACACCTTCAATTCCCTAGTTAGTATTCACACTCTTCTAGCAAACACCCTGTCACTCACCCAGTGTGTCCCCTTATAGTACTGTAATCATTTAGTCAGTTAGCATGTAGTCTTTTAGTGAGGTAGGCTTTAGGGCATGAGCTGCTCCAAAGTAGTATGCACTGTGCATGTAGTGTTTTAACGATCGTCACACTTGTGGTTCAGGGCTATAGTTTCTTAGTCAGTTTTTATATAAAATGTGTTTGTACAGTAATGGAATAGTATAAATTTGAAAGTTATTAATATACATTTATTTGTGATTCTTTTTTACAGATACAGAACAGGAGTGTTTCTCATCTGTTTGCACTCTTCTCGTGCAAGATTGTTTGGATGAAGGGTTCTTAGGAGTTTCATCATACTTGCTGTGCCGCACAAATATTTTTTGTTAGGATCCCCTCATAACAGAACTCTTTGGCAAATCTTGTGAATGAAGAAGGTGGCATTGGTCTTTGTTTGCCCCTTGGAAAAATTTAAAAATGTCTTCACCACTGAAGAAAAACGTTGTGGCCGTGGTGCCTTTTGCAAAAAAAATTCCTCAGATTCGGTAAATATTTTAAAGAGTCAACATTTACAGTTTTTGTAAGTTAAACTTATAAAATTTTGTTAGCTGTATACATTTTATATATCTGTTATTTTTTTTCTTGTGGTATTTTGTTGAGAATACCATGTTACTTTCTGATTTTCCAGGTCTGTCGTCGACATCCGTGGTTCCCACAGGAGTGTTCCGCCTTGTTGTTTTGTATTATTGTTGTTAAATTTTGTTTATTAGTTTATTGTTTATATTTATGTTAACAAAAAAAAAAGTTTGAAAATAGTTTATCGTTTATATATTTATTATTATAAAAAATAAAGTTTGAAAAAAAAAATAATAACGTTTTTGGTTGTTCTCTTAACTGCTGTGTGACTCTTTCTTGTTCTTATTACTGTTATTTGATGGAGTCCACCATGGTGTTAAATTTTGGGGCACTTATCGCTCGAATACTGGTGATATCTGCAGTTTGCACCAACTTCTGAATAGTGTGTTAGATTTATCTCAACTTTACTTCTGTTAAAGTGCTGATAATGAAATGGAGAGTAGCCGTTCCCGTGCAAAAAGACACAAGGTGCACCTTTGCGATTTATTCTAAATACTAAAATCCTGTATTGTATTGCACTGAGGTATTGGCTGCACTTAAGAAATCTCATTGTATTTATATTGATTGGGTATAGTGCGTTAGGTGCTGGATCTTGACGGGATACACTGCTCAGTTAGTATATTGTTGTGCACACGAAAAAAATCACATCACAACTTTCACACCAATTACAATGCGAAACAAATTCCGGCGATAAGACACGTTAGCACCAGGGATTTTACACCTGCTTTCTGCTGGTGTTAAGCAGGACAACTACCTGCACCATGAAAGGGAACACAGCCAAGAGCCACACCAGAACACCCACAGGTGCCATAGAGTCAATGAGCATGATACAGGGATACCCATGAGGGCCAGAAGACTCATCTCAACAACTGCAGGACCGCCAATGCCCCCCAAACACACATCTTAGTAAGTGTGTCCATGTGGTCAATGTCTTAGCATGATAGGCACAAGCCCTACAACATCACAGTGTGCTGTCACCTCAGTGTTGGCAGTGAGCCTGGAAGTGTAGCTACGTATGCATTCTCCTGCATGCACAACTGGCGTGTGCTGGTCTGTCGTTTACAGGTCAGTGCAGGGGTGTGCCTATCCGGCAAGGGGAACGGGGTGTCTCAGACATCTCCGTGTACAGGAAGTGCAGTAAGTGTGTCTCTGTGTTCTGGTGTGGCCTGTTACAAGAGCCACAGCAGTCGATGTTGTAAAGTGGCATGCACCACCTCCAAACGACACTGTGATGTTGTAGTTGGAATGTAGCAGGAGATGCGCAAATAAGCATTACAATTGCGTGCCGTACGAGTGCACGAGATACAACAGCTCACCGTACAAAAGTGTGGGTGCTTGTGGGAGGGAGGAGCAGCCATATGGCAACATAACATACAGTGAACTCAACCATGTGCCACATGCTGGGCATCTCATCCATGATGACCACAGTCGCAGACATCCCACAACACCAACGACTGGCCTTTGTACACATCCTCTATGAATGCAGCGTGGTTTTCACTTCTATGCTCGTTCAGTGGTGTGATGTTGGCATGTTGTGTGACTTGTGCTCCTTGTTGGTGTGTTTCATTTTGGCCATTGTTAGTCTATATGTGTGTTGTACTTAATTGTGCATGTGTGCCATTCTGCCCATGTCCCCCCTCCCCCCACTCCCTGCTTCTTCCTTTTCCTAGTGCTGTTGTGTCTATAATTTTGTTGATGCACATATTAAATACATGTAAAGAATAAATTAGAATAGTTCCTTGATTCTTTTAGGTTTCAAAACTTCTCTATTGGTTTCTTTTTAATTTTCCATATGAACCGTTTTTAAAAATATTCAACAACACATAGAAGTCAGAAGTGCAACGTATTCTATCAACACACTTTCTAGAACATTCTACAATACGTGCAGGTTAAAAGTTCATCAATTTTTTAAACCGTTACGATTTTTTTTGTAACGTTTTCTTGAACATTTAATGACATGTGCAGGTTAAAAGTTGACGATTGTTTTAAGTCCAAACAGTGCCTTCCAAATGTAAGTAGCAGGTGTGGTTGAGCTGAGCAAATTTTATCCTATGATATGTACTCCATGTTGAAACTGCTTTTTCTTAACCAATCACAAAGATGCTTTTCTACAAAGCTAATGTGCACCCTACTTTTAAAAAAGAATGCTTTTCATGATATCTTCAGAGATAAGTTATAGATAGGAATTAGCATTTAAAAAACCTTTGAAATTCACTGAAAAAACCATAGGTTTCATGCACGTTATAGTTAGGAATTGGCATTTAAAAAACCTTTGAAATTCACTGAAAGACCAAAGGTTTCAGGGGCGTTATAGTTAGGAATTGGCATTTAAAAAACCTTAGAAATTCACTGAAAAAACCATAGGTTTCAGGGGCATTATAGTTAGCTGGACATTTCCCTCGTACAAAACCCTAGAAATTCCCCTGTTATAGTTAGTTCAGCTAACTATAACTTGCGCCCCCGCAATGCACTGCTGATGACGTCACATATTACATCACTCATGACATGGTCAGTGACATCACTGATGACATCACCGATGGCATCTCAAATATATATATATATTATCAACTGGCGGTCGCCAGTAGATAGTTATAGTTAGGACCTAGTTTCCATAGGAAACTAATTTTTTGTTTTTGCAATAACTTTAGCGCCGGTTGACGAATCTATGCGAAATTTTCAAAAGTTATGGCCCGTTATGGTCAGCTCCTATCCTGAAACTTTCGGGGTGAGTCACCAAGCGGGGGCAGAGAAAAAAGGGGGGTCCCAAAACGTGTTTTCTCCATGTTATTTCCCATGGGAAACTTTAGACACGGCTGCAGCTCGAACTGCTGAATGGAATTACACCAAATTTGGCAAAAAGGTATCCTTCAGCCCAGAAAGCACTCTTTCCTTTAAATGGTGTAAATCCGTTCAGCAGTTTTTGAGATATTTCAAAATTTACAGATACCCATATTTGAGAATTGTGAGATCTGATTGGTTGAACACTCCCGATCATGAGTTTGTTTTTGATTGGCTGACAACACTTCAAACCAGGAAGTGTTGGCAGCCATCTTGTGACTTGGTACCAAGTGAGAAGCAAAAAGGTGAGAGAAACAATATAAAACAAGAAAAGGGGGCAGGGTAAAAAAACCCTGACCCCTATGCCTTGTGAGGGGGTCTCACGGGAACTACCAGGGCCAAAAAAAGCTTTTTCTCAAATTTTCAGCCAGCGTCATGTCGGGTGCACGAATCCGGCCATTTTTTTTTTAATTAAGCTCAGTCTCCTGTGCTTTGTTTTTTAAAGCCTTCGGATGGGCCAGGTAATGGGGGCAGTGTTTTATTATGGTGCAGTGGCCCACTGGCGCCCCTGCAGCACTGGGGACTGCCACCTCCCAGGGCATTATCAAAAATGTGCAGGGGCACATGGCCCCCCCACAGCCCCGGGGACAACCACCTCCCCAGGGCTTTAATGGAAAAATGCATGGGGGCTCCTGCACCCCTACACTGCCCCGAGGACTGCCACCTCCCCGGGGGCATAATTTAAATTATGAGCGGGGGCCTCGTGGGCCTCTCCAAACCCCGGGGACCGCCACTTCCCCAGTATTTCATTTTAAATAATTAAGTGTGGGGGCTCCTGCCCCCCACACACTGCCCAGAGACCACCAACTCCCAAGGGCATTGAGTAAATGAAATACGGGGTCCAAAGCAGAACCCTGGCCCTGGAGAGCACCACCTGCCTGGGGCTTTAAATCTGTTGGAGGAGGCCACACGGCCCCTTCCCGGAGCCATCCTTGGCCCTGGAGATCACTACCCCCCATTACCGCCCAGCTCCTTCAATGTCCCGGGGTGCCCACCCCTGGGACATTGTAGTTGGCTGTGAGCATGAAACCTGCTCTCGCTTCCATGTAGCAAAGCAGAATTGCTTTTGGGCAAAGGGAGCTGCATGTTAGTAGCTCCCTTTGCCCCAAAGCAATGCCAGCTCACGTAGGATGTGGGGAGCCAGCTGGTACTGCAGGGGCTCCCCCGCGCTCCTCAATGTGTTATAGTTAGTTGGAAATTTCACTCGTACACAACCAGAGAAATTCGGCCGTTAAAGTTAGTTGAGCTAACTAGAACTTGTGCATCCGCAATGCACTGCTGATGGCATCACATACTACATCATCGATGACATGGTCAGTGACATCACTGATGACATCTCAAATAACATCACTGATGACATCTGTGTTTCTGAAAAATGTAAGTATGTTGTACACATATATATGCCAAGGTGTATTGAAGAATGAGTGGGTGTATGAGTGACTGAATGACTGATTTAATAGGTGCGTAACTGACTGCATAAGTGAGTGATCAGTCTGGTAGTTGGTGTGTAAGTGACTGCATGGGTTGGTGAGTAGCTACATGAGTGTTTACATGGGTTAATGATTGGTGGTGTGTGTATAACTGTATAATGAGTAAATGGCAGTTTGATTGATTCTTTGGGTGACTGACTAGGTGTTTGAGTAGCTCTATGGATGAGTGGTGGTGTGTGAGTATCTGTATAGGTGTATGAGTGCATATTTCAGTGGCTATATTGATGAGTGACTGCATGGATGAGTGACTGTATGGGTAAGTGGTTGTGTGTGTAGACCTATGAATCAATGAGTGGGTATGTACTAACTGGAATATTAGTTTGTATTTTAGAGTAGGTGTATTAAAGTTAATATTATAATATGAGGAGGTGCATCATATATTAAGCAGATTATTTCATCAGAGATGTCATAACATAATTCTAATAAATCCAATAACACACCCAGACACACACTTCCGTATAATAAGACATCCAGGGTGATACTAATGAATACACTGATACACCTGAACAAACATTAATGCAAACACTGGTACAACCAGGCAAACACCAAAACAGGTTCTGACACACCCAGCATACATCGATACATAGACACCCCAGGCATTCCGCAATGCAGACACCCAAGAACTTAACAATGCCACAGCCAGGCAGACAGCAATGCAAACACCAACACACCCATCCAAACACTAATGCATCCAATAACACACCCAGCAGCTCACAGATGCACACACTGAGACACCCAGGGGCATATTTACAATGAAATGGCATAGGACTGTGCCGCAATCAATATTGCTGCGCCGAGCTTCGTCATTTAAAAAAAAGCAGTGATGCACTGTATTTACAAGAGTACAGTACACCCTGTATTCTCCCCTGTGCAGGCATGCAAATAGCAGCCAAGAACCAATGCAGGCATCTTTGCACCATGGTGCAAGGGTGCCTGCGTTAAAGGATTGATTGTTGCTGTACAGGAAGGGCACCCTTCCTGCTCAAAAACAATCATTAAAGGCATTTTCCTCCTTCTATAGGTGAAGTAGAATGCAGCACACATAGAAAGACCAAAGCACAGAGGAGACTTAAACACATTTCTCCCCATTTAACCACCCTTACACATCCCCTGGGGAGGCATACATTTTTGGTCATGCCTCAGATTTATGATTCCTTGTAAATCTGGGCCAGTGTCAAAAATCCATGGGTGTTACTTGGTATGGCCACTGTAACACCCATTGCACACCCCTTTAATGCAGAAAACTGCATCAAAGGAAGCGATATTTACAAGGCTGTGTTAAGCCATGCAAAGTGGTTTAGCACTGCCTTGTAAATATGGAAAAAGAACAATTGATGGACAGAATATTGAACATGGTCAAACATTCACCGCAGCACAGAGGTCCATTGTTTTTTTGCTCCCCATGCAATTTCAGTTCAAACCCAGCCATTTGCAAATCAGTCTTGACTAACCCTGGGCGAAGTTCATGTAGTCGCGCCACGCGGAGTTCCGCAAAGCCGCAGAAAAACTCTACGGGCTGCGTGAAGTTCTGAGAGCGCGCGGAGTTGCTTGTTCCACCTGTTTGCGATGCGTTTTTCCTGTTCGGGAACGTGCATTACGTGTTTGGGGACGCTTTTTGCATGCTCAGGGGCAAATATTGCGCGAACTTTACCACTCAGTCGCCAATGGGCGCGGCCATCTTGTTTTTCACTTTTTGCTATGGTTCTGGGCCTGTTTTTCTATCCTCCCTATATATTTTCAATCCTTTGTTTCTGTGAACTTTTTTTTGATCTTTTTTATTTATTATATATCCCTCTCTATTCCTGATTCTATATTTTGAACTTTTTCCTACTTTTTGTGTTTTTTGCACTGCGTTTTTCACTATTTTTTCTATTACTTGCTTTTTTAATTTCTTTTACTTACTTTCTTAGTTCCTACCTTTTCTTTTCCACCCCGCCTACCCAGAACCATTGCAAAGGTCCAGGGGAAGAAGGCTAGGGGCAGGGCTTGGAGTCGCAATGAGAGCCACGACCGCCTTCCTTGCAGAGGGCGGCACCCACATGGGGTGCAGGCACGGGCCTTATTTAATGAGGTGGGGGTGGCCGCACTTGTTTTTGTTATCCAGCACCACCTCCCCTTAACCCTGGCAGTAGGCAACAGGCCTGGGACCGGGTACGGGCTTTGGAAGCATCACCGGCGGTGGGCAAGGGTGCGCCGGGCAGTATTCACTGCCCTGGGGTCCGGTGCACCCCTAACCAATTGACAAACTGGTGGTCCGATATCCTGGACCGGGAGCAGGACCTGCTAGGTGTTGAGGTCCCGGGGCTTGGTGAGTAGATATTTATATTACTATTTTGTGTTCTGTTCTGACTGTTATTTATTGCGATTGTGAATTTAATTTTTTCGCAAATAGCTAACATGCTGCTACTGCTTACATGCAGGTAATGTAACCTAGGTTTAAAAATGTTATATTATGTGATTGTTACTTCCAGACAGGTGCTTGGCACTGCTAACTAATCGTCGTACTTGTTTGCAACTTTGCACTCACTTAAGCTGGTTATCTAAGAGAGGTTAGAGAACTTAAGTTAGGTAGGTATTGAATCCACATAGGAAAGACTACAGCTCTTTCCTTTGTCCTGTCAGGCTCTCACATGACTTCAGTCCTAGTAGAAATTGTTATAGTTCTTATAGTCAGCGAATGATAGCAACCAACCAATTTTGGTGTATGCTGCAATTATACATGCATCCATCTATGCATTAATAATTTATAAATGCAGACTTAGTAATTGGCGCGTCAAGGTTGTTAGAGTTGAGACTGAGGCTGTCTGAGAGATAATTGGAAATGAGTTCTGAACTTAGAAGCAGATACAATTTTTATGCAATTCATTCCAAAGTCAGGAATAGGTGGGCTACGTATGTTAGGATTCAGGAATCGGAATTGAACTTTGGAATAATAATGATCAGATGGTACTCGACTGCGATAAATATATACTAGTCGACTCGACTACTACTAGTCGAATAAGTAGATCTGATTGATTTAGCATAGGTCACTGTTATTGCAATTGCTGTTTCCTGTCCAAAAATATTTTTACAGCAATTATATTTATATATTTAACACAAATCATTTTTTGTCTCTTTACATGATCAGCATCCAGGGGCAAGAAGAAGACTGGGGCAGCTGGCAATGCGGCGGGTGCAGGAGCTGGAGGGGCCTCCTAGGAAAAGCAGGGAACGACCTCAGGCCCAGCCGCATATGGCTCTGCTGCTGGCCCCAGTAAGTCCTTCTGGTATTGTATATATTAATATTTCCTTAACTTTTACCTTTCTATTATTTCCATTTCCTAATTTTAATTTTTCTAAAATCCTCTTAAATCTATCTGTTTCTAAATTCTTGTTTTTGCTCCACCATTACCTACTACTAAGCACTACTACTAACATTGTTTCTTCTAGTGTGTCATTTTATTTTTACATCAAATCAAACTGCATCTGACTAACCTCTGCTCTGACTCTGTTTTAGTCAGTCCATCTGTAGCTTGCTTTCTTCTGGGTTTTACTGAGCTTTCTCTCTCCCCTTATGTGGATTGCCTAGTAGTGGTACTGTAAGACTCAGAGAACCCATTGGTCCTAGCCTAGGCTACTACTAGTACTGTTAAGGACTCCTTACTACTACTAGTAGCACTAATGTGCTGTGCAGACTGCAGATTGCATGCCCAAGACAAGTAAGGTGCAGGTTTGTCTCATCATGCTCAATCAGTTATGGTGGTCACTCACGTTGGACAGGAGCAAGACCCCCCCAAAGTGGTGTGTATATTTACTTTTTCCAATCCAGGCCTAGTATTTTTTTTTGTAGCAGCAATTGATGGTGAACACTGAACAACTGGTACCGTGCACCATGGGTGGAAGGAAGTACATGAGAGGAGTCGGAGGACGGCACCATTTTTCAACTAAGAGATACCTCTGAGTCATTGTCCACCCAGTTGGCCAATCTTTCTTCTTTTCAAAAAATGAGATGCACCATAGCTCTAGTCACTGAGTCCAATCCTATGGGCTGCCCTCTTCTTGAGAGGCTTTTCAAAAATTGCCACTAACAAAATGCCCAACCGGATATTATTTAGTTATTTTTGATCAGACATACTGTCTACTGTACTAGAATCTGAATTGTAGATAGTGATGTGTGTGGTGTATATAATTATGGATTTTTCATTTTTGCTAATGAAAAAAATAAATAGGGGAGGCGATATGGCATCTAAAACATTGGATTTTTTTTCCAGGCGTACCGATCACCCGTGCCGGGGCCAACGGTGAGGTCCACCATGCCACTCCAGAGGGAGCAGAAGCAGCAGCCACAAAGGGTGACCTAGTAGCAGTGGCGGGCGGTGGTAAGTCATATTCCTTACTTATTGAGAATGATGAATACAGTTGCTGCAAGGGTGTACACCCAGTACTAGTAGTACACTGTACTTCTGCTGAGGCTAAGGTATTGCTTGTGAACACTGAACAGTTGAAAAGAGTTGAGTAACTAATGGCATTTTCTACCTTGAACTCAGCAAAGACAGTTTTATGATGAAGACAAACAGTCAGACGACATGTATGACTGGCAGAGAAGAATGCATGGGTGAAGGAAGGGGCCCCGGAATGCATAGGTGGTGAATTAAGATGATAGGAATAGGATGCATGGGTAGGTGGGTGTGAAAGGTGAAAGAAAACGCAGAAAGGATGCCTGTCTGGGTGGTTGAAACTGTTTAGGGGAAAGAAATCCTAAAGGGGGGATTGAGGTGTCAAACTCTAAGGCAAGCAAGGACCCATGGCATGGGTGGTGGTTGGTTATATACATCTAAATGTATGCTGTTGTCGGTAAAAGCCGGTTTATGATAGCCATGTTTGGAATTGATGAATGCCTGGACGGTATCATAGTAGGTGATACCAGAGTCAGACTGGATGACGAGAATGTAAAAGAAAATTAAACCGTGCCAGAGTACCAAAGCCAAGGGTGAAGAAAATTGCGAATAAAATAATAATGCTAGAGGATCAATGCACTGAATGTAAATTAAAAAACAATCCCTGAGAAGAGCAAGGACCGTTTGTTTTGCAAGGTTCTTGATTAAAAGGTTTGAGGTTGTACTTGTATTACAGAATGGAATACTCCCCTGACTCACAGTAGTTTGCAAGCACAACATATATATTGTGCATGACTAAATATTTACCCTACCCATAATCGCCTCCCTCTGACTCCATGGCCCATCTCTGCTCCAGTCCCCTCCCTGTGTCAGCCATGGGTGGCCTATCGGCTGCATGGTAACTAGTACTTACAAATCACTCAGTATGTCATCAACATCATCATCACGTGGGTGACATCATGATGTCTTGCTGCTGTTTCTCATCATCCTAAGCATGTGATCGTCATTAACCATCATCATGTGCCTTATTCCAGTAGTGCAGTCAGGCTGAAAGTGAAATTGTCTGAGCATTTGCCATTGATTTAACAGAGTATGGCCGTAATTGAAATTTATAATTGTGCAATACATCTGCCCCACATGCAGACACTAGTAAAGTACATGAGTCTGCAAGACTGCGACACAATTATATATGTCAAGGGCACAAGCTGACTGAGCTGGCATGCCTACAAGATTAATTGTGCTAAACAAAAGAGAGAAAAATAATACTTCTACTCTACTCCAAGTGCCTGAAAGTGTAATCATCATCATATCCAAATCTTAGGGGCAGAGGAAGGGAAGTGAGGAGGAGAGGAGGGTACGACAGCTGCAAGCTACTGCTACTATTGTGCCACTATACTTTTTATGTGTGGCACTGTAATTTAATTTTGTGTTACTGTTTTGCTAAGAGTATTGGTTACAACAATTCTCTTTTTTTTCCTTTCTTGATATAGCTACTTCCAAAAGAACCACTAGGCAGGAGTTGGCGGCCAGGGCCCGGAAAAAGAAGCTGGAGGCCATCCGTGATGAATATCGCCGGCTGGTTGTCCTGGCAGAGGAGGAGGAGGAGGCGTCAGTTGCAGCTTCTTCCTCCAATGTCCTTAGGCCCAGCCAGCCCCCCGTGCCTCTGGTGGTACAGTGCGGTGTTCTAGCAGCCGCCCATCAACAGCAACAACTACTGCTGCCCACCCCTGTTGTTCCTGCGGGAACTTTCAGCGCTGTGTGCTCCTCAGGGTGGCACGCCTGGAGGCCCAGATGGAGGTTTTAAAGAAAAGTATCTGGCACCCCCGCCGCTAGACTTCAGACTTTGGCTGCACATCACTGACCTCAGTCTTGACCCCTTTTAAATCTTTTTTTTTGGTGGGTGGTATGTTGGGACTAGTTGGGGAACCTTGGGGTTTACTTTTTCTTGAACAGGTAACTCCTGGACATAGACATTTATTTAATTTATTGGACATTGGTTGGGGTTAGGGAGAGGGAGAGGGGTGGGTCAGATGTGGGTTTTTCTTCTAGTTTATATTTGTTAGGGTAATAAATAATTTATAGTTTTCCAATACATATGTGTTAGACCGGGGGGTTGCTAGTTGGCTGAGGTAGGTGCCTTAGGCCAAATAGGAACCCTTACTTCCACATCAGGGAAAGGAAGGATAACTTCTCAGATAGCCCACGCTCACCCCCTCAGCAGCTTGGCACGAGCAGCCATGCTTATCTTCAAGGTAAGTGTGTAAAGTATTTGCAACCACGCTCTCAGTAGCCCAATGATGACACCACAAATGGACTCCGAACGAGTTTCATAGAAAGACAAGTATAAAAAAAAGATATACAATGAGACCACATGATATAAATCCAACATATGCTTATTTGTAATATTCCTCCTGGCCGGTTATGAGACAAGCCAGACGTTGTAGGTTCTAGTGATATTAATGAGCAATTCTAGATGATCCAATACAGTCCTAAAGCAATGCTATGCAAAAATCATGTAGTTTGTAATGCCAAAATAATGCAATGCGTAACGCAACAATCAGGCAGTTCGTTATGCAAACTAATGCAATGCGTAATGGAACAATCAGGTAGTTTGTTATGCAAAAATAGTGCAATGCGTAATGCAACAATCAGGCAGTTCGTAATGCAGAAATAATGCAATGCGTAATGCAACAATCTGGTAGTTCTTGCTGCAGAAATAATGCAATGCGTAATACAACAATCAGGTAGTTCGTACTGCAGAAATAATGCAATGTGTAATACAATCCTGCACCGATCACAGTGCTTTAGGCGGTCTCTCCGCCACTCGTACTGACTCAAGGTTAGCTTCCACCAACATATGGCCCCAACACGGGTATGATGTAAACCACATTGCAGCTCCGCACTCTGGCCCCGGTATTGCCACTTGTTAGACTTAAGCAAAAACAACAGTTGATGGAGAGAATGCAGAACAATGTCATACATTCACCCCAGTACAGAGATCTGGGCCTAAATCCATCATTTTTTTGCTCACCATGCCATTCCAGTTTGAACCCAGCCATATGCAAATCAGTCTTGACCCTGTGCCTAATGGGAACAGTCCAGCCGGAACTGCCAAGCCAGGTCCTCCCTGGACTGGAAACAAGCATCCTAGTACCGGTTTCAGGGTTTCACCCCTCTTCAGCCAGGATAGCTTCATTCCAGTGGCATGGAGAGCACGGGACTCACGTCTACCCGTCCCACTCGGGGTGACTGGGGGTGAATGTTTTGCCAATGTGCAACATTCCATCCATCATCTTGTGTGATTTGCTGTTTGCCCTATGTGGGAAGGGTAGCCTTGCTCTTCAAGCACTGGTTGCTTGGCTTTTTGTTTTTTGCACATGGTTCAAGGATTCCCCAAAGCCCTGCATCATTCCAGCCTCCAAGGAAGGATTCCCCTGAGCCTTCTCCTCTTCAGCAAGCACGTGACCTCAGCCTGCAGGCATTTCTCCCATCTTCAAGCCGGCTCAGACAGAGTTGAAGGACATTGCAGAGCCTGTGAATCACTCGGAAGAGCTAAGTTTTCAATCATTGTTTATTTTAACTTAGTCTCTTTTCTGCTTCAGTTATCTCTGCGTTAATTACTTGGGACTTTACATGCATTATTGATGAGTGGATATTTTGGGACAATATTGGGACAATATTGATCTTGTTAATACTATCTTTGATGAGGACAATATTTATTTCGTTTTTTTGACTGTTTCCTAATGTAAATGCACATGTTACTGGGCTGCAAATAGGCAATTATTATTCTTATTCTTGTAAAGTGTGCATCCCTGTTTGTACACGTATTTGGCAGCGTGTGCGCAGAGAACAGATCTTGTACAGGTCGCCTGATTTAGGCATACATGTTTTCTTGTTTTAAAAGTGACTTTGATTAAAGGCGCAAGTAACTCCCTCTAAAGGTGTGCCATCCCCAAGTTGTTGGAGAATGCTGGCAGCGTATTAAGGACACTTTGGCCAAAGTATTATATGATTGACATTAGGAAACTTCTTGCATACATTAAGGTGAGATCATACGATGGTATAAATATATTGCATAAAATCTCATATTATGATATAGATTACTTAGCCTAATACAATACCTGTTTATGTTATAGAACCAAACTGTATATACCAACGTCCTTACTGAGAGACAAACTAGTTGACAAGGCATCACACAAAGAAAGGTAATGTGAACATTAACCCACGTGTAGGTTTTACATGTAGTCCAACGAAATTGGGGAATGCAATGCTTATGCGCTTTGTGTATTTTTTAGGATATATCACAAGTAGCTTGCCAAATAATCTTCCAGAACCTGGCTGGCCCAGACGGCACATCCTCCTTTTGATGAAGCACGAAGCGTAGCAGTCTTTCTCTCTTTGTATCTCATCCCAAATACCCTTCCCTCTTTGGGCACCTGCCAGGGCTTCTGTTTTTAACAGTAGCACTGAGAGGGGCTCAGTGTGGGTTGAAGAATAGTCATTGTCCCTGAAGATGGACCTGGTTTTCAGGTGAGTGGCTGGACTCACATCTTAAAGAGACTATCCCTGTGCTGTGCTGTTGGGGTTGGCCTGCAGTGGTTACTTTATTGCCAAGGAAAGGAGAAAAGGAACTTTGTGTGTACTTTTGCAATCTTGAAGAAGAATCTCAAAGGGCTTGAACTGTGCTTGCCTCCTGCCTGAAGTCTCAGGGATACAAGACTTCACCAACAGCTCCTCTGAATTCCCTTGCTGTGGAATTCTGCCTGCAGAGAGATGCCAGCTGATGTTTGGTCCCTCTGAGAAGACTGCGAGCTGGGAGCTGGAGGCGCAACACAAAAAAGAGAAGCATGTTGCCACCGCAGCAGTTGCCGTTGCATAGCCGAAGAAGCATGCCGCCACTGCAGCTGTTCGCCGTCGCATCATCAATGAAGCGCGTCGCATCACCAGAGAAGTGTGTCGCCACCGCAGAGGTCGCCGTCACATCCTCGGAGAAGTGTGTTGCAGTGCCTGTCATGGCTCAGAAGTTACTGAGTTCACCGCACGGCCGTCAGACATGCATGCATCACATCCAACGTTGTCGCATCGCATCAAGACGCCGTTTTCTCGCATCACAATGGATCATCGCATCGAGGCGCCATCTTGTCACATCGCCCCGGATCACAGTAAGAAACTGATGCATCACCTCCTCTCCGGTAAGGAACCGATGCATCACCTCCCCTGTGATGTAGTAAGGAACCGACGCATCACCTCCCCCAAATCAAGGAACCGACGCATCACCTTCCCTGCGTCCCTTTTGTTTGTATGCGTGATGCATCCAAGGTACTTTGAGAGTAAAGTGTTGCATTTACCAACTACATTGAACTAAGCTATTTTCTACCATTTTAAAGTCTATTTTTGAGTACAGTATTGTGTATTTTTGTCGTTTGGTCTTGTGTTAAGTCTAGTAAAGATTACTTATTTTTCTAAACTGGTGTGGTGTCCATTTGTAGTGCTTTCACTGTATTGCTGTATGTGTTCACAAATGCTTTACACACTGCCTCTGAGATAAGCCTGTCTGCTTGTGCCAAGCTACCAAGGGGGTGAGCAGGGGTTATTTTAGGAGTGTACCACATTACCCTGACTAGAAGCAAGAGTCCCTATTTGGTCAAAGGTACCTACCTCTCCCAACTAGAGACCCCCAGTTCTAACACCACTCCTCAGCAAGTACGGGCCGCGATGCGAGCTGAAGCAGAGGCTCGCGCTGCAAGAATGGGAGAGGCCGAGAGCGTCCCTCTCCGAGCCCGCACCCTGCCCCAGGTGGTGACACATGTTACCTGGGGGGTGGAAACTTGCTCTCCTCTCCTCTTCTCTCAACTTGGGCCTCCAATTTGACTTTGTGGATTCCGGGCAGTTGTGATAACGAAGATCTTGCTGACTCTGTATTCTTGTATAAGAAAGTCTTGAACAATGATGTTAATGCAGTGCGCCAAACACAGGCCCCTGAAATAGCCACCATCGCCCTTGGCCCTAACTATACTACTGCATTTGTCCCTGGCAACAAAACTAATGTTAAGCCCTCTTGGGTGCAGCCATTCAAAGACTTTTTCTGTTAAAGTCTTCCAAAATGTTTGCAGTAGTATGAGATTTCTCCATGGCAAACATGGCTACTGTTGCATGTTTCTGAGTGGCATTAAAAATCTCAGCAGGGTCAACACCTGTAGATATCTTTTCTCTAACTACCACAAACAAGATCTAGTGTGCAGTGATGCACGTGTAATCAGTGGCTTGGCAACTGGTCCACATGTCTGTTGTCATGTGAATACTGTGAACAGCACTCTGCTGGACAGCTAGCCCAAGCAATTCCAGCACGTTGTGATGTAGTGCTGGAACAGCAACTCTGGCAAATTAGGACCGGCTGGGAACCTTCCATTTTGGGAAGATGGATGTCACAAATTCCACAAAAGAAAAAGGGAGAAGGTCCAACGCCAACCATAACATTTTAGCCAGCTTCGCATTGTACAAACGTGCCATTGGGTTGTTGCATTCGTACTGCCCCTCCTACCTAAACATGCTGAGAATGGTAGGCTGGATTTTTTTCCTTTCTGGTGCCACTGATGCAGGTGACTTCTTGACGCCAGATGTTGTTAGGCTCAACGGCGCCCTTTTTGTCGTTGCGGTACTCTGTTGCCTTGGTGTCTCGCACTCAGCCTGACTCTTACTCTTGTGCCACTGAGATGTTGCTGAGGCTGCTGAGGATGTGGGCGGTACCACTGCACTGCTGAGGACAGGGCTATTTTGTTTTCCAGAGAAAATGTCTTCCTCCTGTTCACCTTCCACCACGATCGTACCTTCTACTTCTTCATCACTACCAACCGCAATGGGTGCAATTTTACTTTTTTGGCCTTTAAGGGGTTCATTCCACTGGATCAAGTGGTGTGTTTTCAAATGGGTTGTTTGGCCTCCGGTACCATAGTTTGCACCCGACTAACACCTTGTTTACAAATGGAGCATATAGCAATGTTCTCCTCCTTACTGCTGACCGAAAAGAAGTCCCAAACTGGGGAGGTGAACTTTCTAGAGCTGCAGGAGGTGTCACTTGCAAAGCCGGATGAACTTGAGAGTGGCGAGGAATTTGAGTCTGTGGACTACCACTAACTACTTCTACTGAGGTGGTTGTGCTAGATGTAGGTCGCTGCCGGGCCTTCGCAAATGCAAATATGGAAGCTGGAGGTGGTGTTGGTATTACCTGTGTTGGTGATACCTGTGCCACATCCCTCACAACAATTTGGGATGGTGTAATGTCGGTCTCCACTGGGGCAGGAGTAATGTCCATGATGACTGGCTCGTCATCATCCTCCTCTTCTACATCTACCTCCATAACTCTGAGGCATTCTGGAAACTTCCTTTTCCCTAGCCTTGTCTTGCAGCGTCTCTCATTCTCAGACTGAAGTGGTGGCTTCCAAGTGGCATCTAGACCATCAGAATGGGGTCTTGCAGAAGAACTCGATGGACTAACCCCCCTTTTCCTTTGTGGGGATCTGAAAGACAATATATCGTCTGAAAGAGTGGCTTGTTCGTCTTCCTGTGGAAATATGGATTTTTCTGGTCAGTTATGTCCCCTATCTTGGACCCCAACGGTTCTATGTGCATGTCACAAGTACATGTATGTTCCCTCCAGTTCCAGTTATGAAGACGCAAATACATGTGCGTCCACCGTTAACATGTCCTCTGTCAGATCCGCCATGAATAGGCCGGATATTCCATTCCTAAGTACAAAAGGCCACCGCCTTTATATGGTTCACTTATGCCATTTTACAGTCCAGGCAAGTAGGCCCTGATTCTGTCATCGAACTTTTCTTGCCTTCTGCCTCTGAAAACTCCAGTCTGAGCCTGCATCTGTGACCATGAACTTTGTCTCATTCTCTGCGCGGCTCACGAAGCCTGACATCAGCCTATTCTCTGCCAAGAACTGTATTTCACCTTCGAGTTATCTGTTTCGCCCCTCAGCCGATGCATTCCTGTCTAGTAGTTTAAGTAAACATTCTCCCAGCTACCGAGCAAAGGCTCGGCTTCTCTGTCTTTAAGCAAGTAATTCATAGTCCTGTTACCATGGAAAATTCCTACCCCCTCGCATTTAGTGTAGACACTGAGACGCTTGTGCACGCACACACAGTCAGTATAGAATAGATTTTGTCCGAGAGTCCTTCCTTTGTGGATAACATAGTTCTTTAAACATAGGATGTTAGATATGATTTGGGATTAGGTTGACTTGACCCCCCAGACTTTTCGTCTCCACATGTAGAGCTAAATGTCAAGTCCCCTTCACCCCCTAGTTACACGTCAATCACACGTCATGTTGCTGCGCGCGCATCTATGCCAAGTATTATCTTATAGATCCACCTATATATGACATCATAACCAATTATGTTCCTTTTTACTCCTTATTACACCCATTTTTGGTTACGCAGATAAATCGTCATTTTCCTTATCAATTGTTACGCCTATTGCATTCGCTTCATTGTAATGTATGATCTATAAAAGTCATTTCATGTCAATAATGTATGTACTTCACTTCCTGAACCTTCGTGGTGACGGAACTTGGAGCAACCGATTATAATCGTTCATTGGAATAAAGCCCATTCCGAACCTCTAATACCACGGATTCTGCCTCTCATTTTACTGAGCTGTTTTATTATGTTTCCGTATCAAATTAAGTCCCGGTAAAGGAAAATTATTTACCACATGAATGGCGCCCGAACAGGGACACTTTCTCATCTCACGCGCCGGCGGTGAGTTGCAGGCCCGGTCTCCTGCCACAGCTGGACGGACAATAACGCGTACCAGCAGGATTTCCTGTATCTCCCTCCGGTCAAGCGGGGGCGACTGAGGCTGCGATCAACACCCAGACGAGGCGGTGAGAAGTGCGAAGTATCCCGACCAGAGCCTAGCTGAGAGAGCAAGATCCGAGGTATACAGAGGCCCACCAGTTTCCGAAGTCCCAAGTCAAGTCCAGTTTCCGACGAGACGAGTCGAGTCGAGTCCAGTCCGGTCCAAGTCCAGTTTCCGAGGCCTTCCGTTTCCGAAGCTACCCGGTGAGTACCATTGCCGGGGAGGCATTTCTGACGTGCACATAGGTTGTGCCGGTCAAGACGGATTTGGGTACACAAATCCGGTCTGCACTGTTTTAGCAGTGTATATGTACTGTTTAGCAGTATATCAAGTATTCCGAAGTATCTAGTTAGTGTCAAGAATTATGCTTGATGATTAGTTATGCAGACGATCATCATTGTTGGTTATTTTAAAGGTTAAGAATGTTTAATGTTTAATGTTTAATGTGTTAAATGTCCTGCATATTGTGGTATGAATGGTTGTTCATTATTGTGCTTTTGTACTAAGTGTGTATCAGATCAGTTCTCAATATGCCGCTCTTTTCGAAACTAAGACAGATCACTACAAGAAAAGGGGTCCTCGAAGAAGCCGTTCCTATTCCTCCTAGGGACACTCCAGGGTACTTCATGTATCATAAACATGGCTTAGATGCTATATTATTTCTTGATTTATGGGTGGACTACACCAAAGAATTATCAGAAAGTCACAGGTGGCCCGCAGCGGGGACCTGGGATGCAGAGTGCATCATGAAAGTAGAGGAAGAATTATGGAAAAAGAAAGCTAGACAATCACAGAAAGATGCCATTGAATTATGGCGTAAGGAATCACATAGACGAACAGAAAAAGCACGTAGACAGGAAGAGAAGAGTAAAGAGAATTCTGATAAAGTCCGAGAAAATCTATTAATTGAGGAAGGTATCCGAGTGAGATCAGAACAAGTAGATAGACAAAGGAATGCCCTTATGAATGGTATGTATCCCCTTCTGGCCGAAGGATTACCTAAGGCTACTCCAGAGATACCGAAAGACTTGCCACCCCCATTATTCCCAATAAAGGTACATCCTAAGGGGCATCCTAGAACCGCAGAAGATGTTTTTCTTTCCTCATATTTAGATGATGCAGCTCCCGAGTATGCTAATTCCGCCCCACATAGACCACCTATCAGGGAGGTTCAACGCCAAGATCCGGTACCCGTATCTCTACAGCAACAAGTTCCGGCAAGCACATCTGTTTCTACATCTGTTCCCACAGCTGCTTCTATGGCTGTGTCCACACCTATAGTTGCTGTGTCACGTTCGACGAATCCTTTCACGCCCGATACCCCAGATGGGGCTACGGGAGGTACCAGCAACATTTTTTCTACGCCACCCAGAATAAATAAACTTACTTTTCAAGAGTCAGGACATTCACGTACACCCAAACTCATAAATGCCCGTACGCTTAAGGAACTTCTGATAGATTGTAGATATGACCCTGTGCCCGGAAAAGAGGACGAAATGACCCTAGCATCATTACGTATCAGACGAGCCGCAGTGTATTTAGGGAAATTACCAGGAATGACTGTACATCTAGATAAAATATACCATTTTGTCCAAACAGGGCGAGATCCAGAATGTATTAACAGAGCTATGAAATACCAGAAAGTGGAGATACAGGGGGAACTGTTGCGTTTCCTTATAAATTGTGTGATCAGAAATGAAGACCGACCGGGGGTAGACCCGGAAGCAATGCAAATTCTTACCAGATGGAGTCAGAATATATCAGAAGGAAGACATGATAAGCAGAATTGTATAATAGCCATGTGCCGAAAGATCCGTAAAGAAATAGAACGCCTACACGAAGAAAGATTAGCGGTAGATGAGTTCGAGCAAAACGAGGAGGAAGGATCAGGACTGCCCACAGGACAGTCAGACACTATAGCCTATGTAGGTAGAGGAAGATCTTGTAATAGTAATAGATGTCCTATTGACCCGATACGTCCGATATGTCCAGACAATAACAGGAAATTCCCAACACCCGTAGTCCATATAAGGTCTAACGAGCATTCGTTCCAAGCCGCCGACAAACTACTCCGAGAACGAAGGGGTTATCATTTTCTCGATTCTATGGATGAACAAGAACTAGCCAGGTCAGCTGTCCATTGGGTTGACAGTCCCGGAAAATATAGCGATGATACAGTAGCACGCACGTTTTTGAATCTCACCCCAGATGAACAGCGTTTAGCTGGGATTTATATGATTCAACAACTCATTATACTATATCAGAGCCAACATTCAGATCCTGGTCCCTTACCTGATATATTGACTGAATTACTCACGAATAGATGGAGAGGTTCAGGTACTAAATTAATTAAAGAAATTCTAGAATCAAGAAAGCAGTATATTCTTTTTGTATGTTCAGATCGTGTCTCATTACCCGTCAAGGAAAGAACTACGTATTACATGGATAGACAGAATCCCTTACGAGAAGTGCACCCAATAAAGGGCGAGGACAATGAGTTTAAATGCGTATTTGTATATACGCCCATATCGAAAATAGAATTGTTACAAATGAAGAAAGTGGTACCCAGTCATGACAAAGACCCAGCGGGTTTTCACCGAGAAATTAAAGACATGTTACTCATGGGAGAGTATACCTACCCCGACATCATGACAATATTAAAGGTATTGATGCCTGCTGGCATTTACGAAAAACTCAAGGAAAAAGAGTGGGAGGTAGGAGACCAAAAGATAGAATGGTCAGTATTAGAAGCAGAAGAAAAGGCCCGAACTGCAGGAGCAGGACTTGGGGATAAAACTAAAGCACTACCAGGTTTATTAGTACAGGTACTGCCACGTTTATTAACTACGAAAAAGGAAGATTGGGGTACAATTTCAGCCTGTAAACAGAAGCAAGATGAAGACACTAGTGATTACTATGCCCGATTTGAAAAATGTTTTGGTATAAATAGTGGCATAAAAGCGAGTAGCGAATCATACCCACATCTGTTTGTAACAAAATTAGTAGAAAATGCTCTACCCCAAGTAAAGAATAGAGTATTAAAATTCGAGAGTACCTGGCAAGGTAACACTCCATCACAAATGTTACAAATGTTACAGTACCATCACAATAGAATTAGAGAGGAACAAGAACATGAACACAGACGCATGAAAGACACGAAAATGAAAATGCTAGTCTCTCAGACAGTTCCAGCTGAAGGACATAAGAAGGGTATGACACATTCCGGTGATTCAGCCGGACCGGTAAAAGGGACATGCAATTATTGTAAAAAGCCAGGTCATTACGTACACGATTGTCCAGTTTTGAAACATAATATCAGCATAGGTAAAACACAAGAAAGACCACGGCCACTCAGACAAGATCAGAATGAACAAGGAGCTTCGCAGCATGCACAGTCCATGCCAGCTTCACAACAATCTGTACAGTTTGTGCCGGCTGCACCAGCGCTGCCTGTTGCTGCCACACAAACCACGACACGACAACTGTACCAGACCGCACAGTACGACTATCCTGATTATCAACGATACGCATGAACCAGCCTAGAGAGGGAAGTTGACTTACCCCTTATCGAGATCCCTGTAGATCAAGAAGGACCTTATGTACATAGTGAATTATTAGGCCAAGACAGAAAATTTTTACTCGATACAGGGGCAAGTCGAACAACCATAAAACGTAGTGAAGTTCCAGGGGCACCCCTCTCAGGCTCACAGAATATTTCCCTTGGTTTTTCAGGAAAGCCTATTGTTAATGAAGTGTCACAGCCTCTTCCTCTTACGATAGGACCTTTGACCCGAACTACCGATTTATTGCTTACTAAATCATGTCCAGAAAATCTATTAGGAATAAAAACGTTGAAAGCTCTAGGAGCCATAATATGTTGTTCTCCGGAAGGAGTGAGGTTGTTTTTACGTGATTTTAAAGGTCATTATGTGTCTAGAGACATGGATCCCCGATTACAGACTTTACCCACACATCTATGGGCACAAGGCCCTACTGATGTTGGATGCATGAATATTACACCATATCGAGTCACATTAAAGGCAGGAGTGGTACTACCACGAATGCGACAATACAAGTTACCACCAGATGCTGTAGTGGCTTTACTGCAAATCATTGACGAGCTCATTGCCCAAGGAGTGGTTGTGGAAACAGACTCCAATGTATGTAATTCACCGATAATTCCGATTCTTAAACGAACAGATCCAAAGGCCCCACCAGTCTATAGATTGGTTATTGATCTGCGCGAGTTAAACAAATGCATTGTGCCACAATTTCCTGTGGTCCCCGATATCTCATCATTACTAACAGCTATTGATTCCGAAGCAACATTCTTTACTGTAATCGATCTCAAGAATGCCTTTTTCAGCGTCCCAATAGATCCGGAAAGTCAATATTTGTTCGGATTTAGTTTAAATGGACGTAGCTTTAAATTCTCACGCGCACCTCAAGGATTTACAGAAAGCCCCAGCATCTATAGCCAAGCACTGAAACGAGAACTTGACAGTATCCACATGCCAGTTAACACTGCCTTGCTTCAATATGTCGATGATCTGCTGATCACCGCCCGAAGCGAACCCGAATGTGAAAAAGCATCACTGACAGTTTTACAATTTCTAGCCGAAAAGGGGCACAAGGTGTCCCCTTCTAAGCTGCAATTCTGTGTCCAGCGAGTTATTTATCTTGGACACTCGCTGTCCAAGGAGGGAAGGCAGCTTACACCAGACCGCATCCAGTTAATAGCTAACATGCCAATACCCAAGACACAAAAGGAGGTGCGGGCTTTCATAGGCCTCACTTCATATTGTAGACAGTGGATCCCTCAATACGCATTTCTAGCAAAACCACTCATTCAGTTGACAACACAGGAGGCAGCCACATCGACTGTTCTCCCTTGGACTCAGGAACATACACAAGCTTTTGAAAGCCTAAAGAAAGCTTTATGTCAAGCACCTGTTTTAGCAACACCATGTTACAGAAAACAGTTTACACTCTTTGTTACAGAACGCGAAGGTACTGCCTTGTCAGTACTCACACAGGAACAAGCAGGAGCACACAAACCATGTGCTTATTTTTCTAGTACATTAGATCCCGTAGCTCAGGCTTTGCCTGCGTGCCTGAAATCAGTGGCAGCAACAGCATTAGCAATCAGACAAAGCGATGCCATAGTGTTAGGACATCCATTGACAGTTCAAGTACCACATGCAGTAGAGGTTCTTGTAAATAGAACGCAAACACAACACTTGACTATAGCGCGACTTACAGGGTACGAGCTTACATTGTTTCAGCCACATATAGAAATCAGACGCTGTAACACATTGAATCCTGCCACACTTTTGCCAGTAACCGGAACAGACCCACTAGCCCATGACTGTATTGAAATTATCACTATCACGACGAAACCCAGACAAGACTTGACAGATGTTCCATTGTCAGATCCAGACTTGACGTTGTATGTAGATGGTTCATGTATGAGAACAAGTACAGGAGAGTTGGTGGCTGCTTACGCAGTCACAACAGATACTGAAGTAATTGAAACAAATCGTATAAATACTTTGTCAGCTCAAGCCGCAGAGCTTATTGCTCTGACACAAGCCTGTATTCAAGCCACAAGTAAAAAAGTCAACATATACACTGATTCACGTTATGCATTCGGAGTTGTACATGACTTCGGCGTGCTGTGGCGAGAGAGAGGTTATTTAACTTCCCACGGTGCCCACATTCAGCACGGACCCCTCATTCATGCCTTATTAGATGCGATACATCTACCGATTGCCATATCGATTATGAAATGCAAAGCGCATACGAAAGTTACTGATATCATTTCTCAAGGCAATGATTTAGCTGACAGAACAGCTAAACAGACGGCTCAAACCCAAACATCCGACATGACAAAGACAATAGTCCCGATGCCGACACATTGTATGACAGTTAAAGATCCTACCCTTGACGTAATTGACATACAGACACATGCTACACCAGATGAAATAAAGAAATGGACTGAATTAGGAGGGATCCAAACGGACCAAGGATGGATGACGAAGGAAAAATCTGTGTGGTTCCTCCCTGATTCAATGGTCCAAGTCATTATTAATACTATCCATAGTCCAGCGCATCTAGGAGAGAAAGCTATGCTAGACAGCATTCAACATATTTGGTTCAACAAGCATTTACGAGCTACAGCCAAACAAAAGGTCCGTACCTGTATGATCTGTTGTCAGTTCAACCCAGGACAAAGTGTTCCCGTAGAACAAGGTGGATTTCATCCTCCTAATCACCCTTTTGAAGTCCTCCAGATGGATTATATCCAGATGGAACGATGTCGAGGATTCAAATATGTTCTCGTAGTTGTCTGCGCTCTGTCCCGCTGGACGGAGGCATACCCGGTTTCAGATTACACTGCCCCGACTACTGCCAAACAGTTAGTTCGAGAATTCTTCCCACGATACGGTTTACCACGTGTTGTTCACTCAGATAACGGCCAGCCGTTCTCATCCGAATTAATGAAACATGTTTCACTTTTGTTAGGTTATCAGTGGAAATTCCACTGTGTCCGACACCCCGAAGCAGCAGGTCTCGTAGAAAGACATAATCAAACACTGAAAATTAGATTGTCCAAAATATGCAGGGAGAAAGGTGTCGACTGGGTAGTAGCACTACCAGTTGCACTCTTTTTCACAAGAATGGTCGCACATTCTCGAACAGGGCTATCCCCGTATGAGGTGATCTTCGGCAGACCACCAAATATGTGGGGGACGCCTATGCCACGCAAAATAACTGATATTGACTGTAATATGCTGACAGATTACTTGGCTTCCTTGATGTCTGCACTACAATCTTGTCGTTCACAGGTAGCTGCAGCCTTTCCTGACAACACTGAGGTGAAACCCCATGACGTAATTCCGGGGGACCTCGTCTTTGTGAGGAATTTCGACCGAAAGACTCAGCTGGAGCCCAGGTGGAAGACACCCAGGTTGGTTTTACTGACCACAAGGACAGCCGTGAAGATCGAGGGCAAGAAAGGATGGATTCATTCAAGCCATATCAAGAAATTTCATGGACTTCCTGCAGATGTAAACAGTCCACCTCGTGTGTCTTCACCCATTGACTCAAAACTTCCTTTTGTTGAACAGAGCAACTCTGAACACTATAAACTAAAGCTTAGGCCCAACCAGTCGAGCAATTTGATTGTTTAAGTCCTCTCCAAGGTGAAGCGGTTGAATTGTCTCTGACATGTATCCCTTGGACCTGAGTAGAGAAAGCACGCGGAAAATGTTGAAACGACAGGCGTATTGTAAATCACTGCGTAGCCATTGCATAGTGACATTAATAATCTTGTTTTCCTTAAGTCTTTTAATAATCACTACTAGTATATTGTTGCACATATATTACCCTATTGCCAGAAATGTTTACAATGTTACTGCTGAACATTCTTTTAGTGACTTACCTCCGCATGAATTGTCTTATAGACTCGCGCTGCGCAATAACACTTTTATTAGTATGTTACATCATTCCCATCAGACTAGTAATGCAACTAATTGTTGGGTGTGTGGCCGGCTCCCTCCCTATCAGAATTATGAAGGAGTCTTGCCTTTCTTCCCACATCCATTTACACATAATGGCTCCTGTGGAGCATGGTTTAGTTTAATCAATTCCATAGATTCAGACAAAGCAGTTTACCAAGATCATTGGGTATGGGGAAATCTGAACCTAGTTTTATTCAAAGTCTGTTACCCTGACCAGGAGGGTCGCCCCAAAGGAACAGGAACTGATCTAGAAAATGAAGTATATGGATTAGGTAATTTTACACCTAATCTCATGATTCTAAATGTCGTATCCGAAGTTGAACTAGTCTTACCCACCATGTCAGTATTCCCAGCGAAAGGTGAATTGTGTGTAAGAAAAGTTGGTTCCATACATATGGGCCATAGTAAATGCACTACTACAGTAGAATTCAGTGATCAAGGCAAATCTTCATTTAGAGCTTATCGCCACTCCTACTTTATATGTGGTCAGACTGCATATATGCGTCTACCTCTAGATTGGGATGGTACCTGCTACATTGCATTCCTTTTGCCACCTGTTTTCCTAGCTCCTCCTGATTATTATAGAAATATTCATTTAGTACACAACAGAGAGCGGAGAGATCTCCCAATTGTCGATTACACTGAAACAGCATGGGAAAAATACACAGATTTCAATAAAGGCATCTTTCCCTATATAGGTACTGTTACTAATAGTAAGCTGATACGTAGATTAACTAGAACCCTTGAAGCAGTAGTAAATGAAACTATTTCCGCCTTAGGCAATTTAACAGAAGAACAGTCTGCTATGCGGATTGTTGTGCTTCAAAATCGTCTTGTCCTTGATGTCATCCTGGCTGATAGGGGCGGAGCTTGTAGGGTCATCGGATCAAGCTGCTGCGTATTCATACCAGAAAATTCGCCATCTGTATATAAGGCCATAACCCGCCTTCATAAGATTGTAAGCCAGATACACCAGAATCCAGGCACCTGGACTTGGTCCGGTTGGTTTTGGAGCGTGATATCAGCCTGGGGATGGAGAGTTCTATCCTTCCTAGGTATTGGCCTTCTCATACTATTCAGTTGCTGTCTATGTCTGCAATGTGGACCAGCGATTTGTGGTCTGTGTGCCACATCGTGCATTCCACATCAAGATTTTCATTCAAGATCCCGGAAGAAGAAAGAAGAACAAATGATGCTATATGAACAGATCAATGGATTAATGAAGATTGATATCTCTTGACGGGCAAGTAGGGGACAAGGAGGGAATGTGGAAATATGGATTTTTCTGGTCAGTTATGTCCCCTATCTTGGACCCCAACGGTTCTATGTGCATGTCACAAGTACATGTATGTTCCCTCCAGTTCCAGTTATGAAGACGCAAATACATGTGCGTCCACCGTTAACATGTCCTCTGTCAGATCCGCCATGAATAGGCCGGATATTCCATTCCTAAGTACAAAAGGCCACCGCCTTTATATGGTTCACTTATGCCATTTTACAGTCCAGGCAAGTAGGCCCTGATTCTGTCATCGAACTTTTCTTGCCTTCTGCCTCTGAAAACTCCAGTCTGAGCCTGCATCTGTGACCATGAACTTTGTCTCATTCTCTGCGCGGCTCACGAAGCCTGACATCAGCCTATTCTCTGCCAAGAACTGTATTTCACCTTCGAGTTATCTGTTTCGCCCCTCAGCCGATGCATTCCTGTCTAGTAGTTTAAGTAAACATTCTCCCAGCTACCGAGCAAAGGCTCGGCTTCTCTGTCTTTAAGCAAGTAATTCATAGTCCTGTTACCATGGAAAATTCCTACCCCCTCGCATTTAGTGTAGACACTGAGACGCTTGTGCACGCACACACAGTCAGTATAGAATAGATTTTGTCCGAGAGTCCTTCCTTTGTGGATAACATAGTTCTTTAAACATAGGATGTTAGATATGATTTGGGATTAGGTTGACTTGACCCCCCAGACTTTTCGTCTCCACATGTAGAGCTAAATGTCAAGTCCCCTTCACCCCCTAGTTACACGTCAATCACACGTCATGTTGCTGCGCGCGCATCTATGCCAAGTATTATCTTATAGATCCACCTATATATGACATCATAACCAATTATGTTCCTTTTTACTCCTTATTACACCCATTTTTGGTTACGCAGATAAATCGTCATTTTCCTTATCAATTGTTACGCCTATTGCATTCGCTTCATTGTAATGTATGATCTATAAAAGTCATTTCATGTCAATAATGTATGTACTTCACTTCCTGAACCTTCGTGGTGACGGAACTTGGAGCAACCGATTATAATCGTTCATTGGAATAAAGCCCATTCCGAACCTCTAATACCACGGATTCTGCCTCTCATTTTACTGAGCTGTTTTATTATGTTTCCGTATCAAATTAAGTCCCGGTAAAGGAAAATTATTTACCACATTCCTCTGCAGGAAGCTAGATTTCCTGAATGCCCATACTTCGGGAGGAACAACTACTATTGTGGGCGGTGGTTGCTTCTGTTGTTGTCCACTTATCTGAGTTTCCTGCATTGATTGGGTACTACTTTTTGATAACGATAAGTCAAATTCAACATCGCTGCTTGTTGGCGTTGTCGTGATGAGGCTGGCTGCCTCTGCAACAGACATGGGCTTTTTTTATTTTTATAGAGTTTTATATAGCGCTAACTAGACCCAAATCGAGTATCAGAGTGCTTTACATGAGTACCAGTTTAGTTACAGAACAACACATTCATTTTTGTTAGGCACCGGGAGATAACCTGATTTGCGCAGAATCACAGTATGTTGAGCGACGTTGCCGATACACGAACCCAGTTCCCCAGCTCTGAGGTCGACCGCCCTAGCCGTAAGGCTACATTCTCTTTTTGGGGCTTGGGCCTAGGTTGGTGAGGTAGGCCCACTGATGCGGGGTTGCTGCTCCCAGCTTGATCCCCAGACACTGCTGCTGCAGGCGCAATTATTGGTTTCCAAAAAAAGATCTTGGTCGGCACACCAGACGTGCTAAGTGGCACTTCATTCTTCTTCTCACTGGCAACTTTCTTGGTACTGGAGGACCTGGTACCTTTCTTTGGGGCCATCTTCTTCAGATGTCAGCAGCACGCAGTGGCACAAGTTGAAGAGATATCTGTGGTCACACGTCACATGATGTCATGCACAGCAGGACTTCTATCTGGCAGTACAATGGGTGATGACACCTCCTCCTCTTTTGTGCACATAAATGCAAAGAAGCAAGAAGAACATCAGTGAAACATGGCATTAATTGTTGTGGTTTAATTTACTACTGTACAAACAAACAAATATAATACATTACTTAGTGTGAGGTCACACTAGTTAGTGTTATTTAATATTAATTAATTGTATTAACTCAGTTTAGAATATTAAAAAACATAACAACAGTGTAGCCATTTGTGAGAATTTGACAACAAGGGATTTCACGGTGCACTGTGTACACTCAGGAAGGATAGGAAAGAACAAAAACAAATATACAAATATTTTAGAACCTGTTTGGCATTATGTTTGTGAATGCGATTTCGCATCACGTGGGATGCAGCATCATTCAGGAAGCTGCAGCTGGCAATGGGGATGGAAGCAGGAAGCCTAGAGGAACAAAGGAAAGACATGCGGCCCTATGGCAAAAGCAGGACACTAACTACCACCACAAACATGTTACGAAATGGCCACCAGCCACATGGTCACTCACACAACAACAAGCAGGAGGCCTGTAATACAATGAACTCAAGCAGGACTATAAGGCCAGACAAAGGAGGTATGCTAAACAACACAGCTTTAATGCAACAATGCAAAAACAAAAATCCACAGGGCTAAAAAAGGTTTGCAATTTACACAACAACCACACCCACACACATCCAACAAAGGCATTTATTTAACACACATGAAAAAAGTGAACTACCCCCCAAAAGCACATTTTACAATTACAATTCAATCCAATGCCACCCATGCCCTAAATGATGTTTAAATTCAACAGACACCACAGAAACAGTTTTTTTCATGCACATATGAGTAGCTCTGGTCCTACTGGCTAAAACATGCCTATTGCAGACCAGATTCCAATAATTGGGGGTATACCCATCTATCACCCTCCCATAACCTTGGTAAGGAAAGCACAATGTAGAAAAAATGGTATGGAGGAACAAATAAAACAATATTTTTGAAAAAGGACACTTTTAATTATCCTTTCGTATGTGTATAAATTCACATCTCATTTTTCATATTTTTTTACTGAGCATATACAAAAGACATATATTTACAAAACACAACCTATGTACATTAAACGAAACTCCGCTACTGTCCTAAAACAGATTTTCGATTATGGATCCACCTTTCAATAGTGTGGGCATCCAAGAGGGCATATACATTGCATAAGGAAAGCAATATCTCCACAAATTCAAAGGCAATGTAAAGTTCTTAAGTCTCAACTCCTTCCAATTTTTTTAGGGGCCCTCTGTGAAACCAAAATGTCGACGCGGTCGCGTTTCAGCCAATCAACTCCTTTTGGCCTCTTCAGGACAAGTAAAACAGCAGCAATCTACATAAAAAGAAGCACACTCAAATAACATATACATTACAAAAGATCTTCTCTGCTCGCCCATCAATGTACAGGTCCTTCACCCCAGAAGTGGAGAGCAAACCAAAAGTTCCACCGCAAGGAAAGAAACACCGAATTTTGTGACAAAAAATTATTAGAGATAAAATTCATTAATACCTAAGTATATCTATGTGCAAAGAAATCTCCAGACTACTCTCTATATCAATAGAAATGGTGATTCAGACACCTCCACCAATCGATCTTACGTATATACACTAAGGATCCTATTACTATAAGAGGAATCTATCACAGCAATATGGGAGAGCCTCTCTTAAGGAATAAACTGTCTACTCGACTAACCTTAAGCTGAAAAATCAGCTCAGCAAATCAAACGTACTTGAAAGGAGTAGGGTACTCGGGGTCCAACCCCTCTAATACCAATTCTGTAACGAAGATAGAACAATGACTAAACACAGTCTCCCCCCTCCAATAACTAAAGGTACTTGCTCAGACTACAATCTAAATACCTTATTCGAATGAAAACGCGGCCCCCTGTCCGTGTTTTGAATTTTCAAATTAAGCCGTCCGGCGTGATTACTGACTGTTTCAAAAGAAACGAACAAGCGGAAACACAGTGTAAGTCCAAAGGGACTACTTGCTTCAAGTATATTGTGTATAGAACGTCTCATAATCGAGTTTGCTTACCTTAATTCTCTACCATCTCCTAGAAGTATACCTCGCATCCGTCCGTGCTCACTTTCTCGCTGCTCGAGTGAACTTACGAAAAAAGACTGTCGGAACCTTATTTCCTGGTGTGAAAAGTGACGAAGGACTAAAGACCTCCAAATAAAGTGGGGAAACAAATCGACCATATTGAAAGGGAGCATTGGGAGAGACAATATATTTATAGGCTCCTCTCTCATTTCCAGGTTTAAATCCGCTATTAATTATGTAATACTATTGGTACCTACAGAACTATATACGATGAACAAATAATACTAAAAATGCTAATAAAAAAGAGAAATATTAATCACCACTGATTCTTATAGTGAATACGCATATTCAGACCAGAGTGAATCAGAAATAATCACACCCAAAATTCTACCCAATGTGCAAATAGACAGAGTAAGGTAACCTGTAAACATCAAGGCTCACAATCTAAAAAAACCTATTCTTGTGCACATATATACAAAGTAACTACACATGTAGAGCACTCTTCTGACAAAATCTAATGCATTTGTTTAATCCTGCATTCAGGGTCTTAATTTGCAAATGAAACTCTTATTGTATCAACGCCCAAATTTCATCCTTATCATTTATTGCTGTCCGGTATTTTTCAATCAACCTCGCCTCCTGACGATTCAGGGTATTTTGCAAGATGGTTTTGTTCATAGGGCGCATAACTGTCAAGACAGTCCACCTCAATTCATCCTCATTATGGCCAATTTCCACAAAGTGCTGGACCAAAGGGGCACCTAGAATTTTGTACCGGATCCGTGATTTATGTTGCTGAATACGGAGTTTCACAGCCTGGGTTGTTTGACCAATATATGTTTTTTTACACGGACATTCAATTGAATAAATTACATTTTTCGAATTACAATTCGAAAAACCCAATTGAACATGTTTTCGATCGCCAATTGTTGTGAACTTGGAGTCACTTGTTTGGGGACATACCACACAGTTCTGACATCTAAAATGCCCCTGCACTGGAGGCAGTCCCATCATAGTTCTTACATCATTTTTAGGTACTGCTGGTCTAGAGGCCTTAACCAAGTGTTCTCAAGTTTTTCCCTTTTTGGAAGGAAAAAAGCGGTGTAGCTAACCCCAAATGGTCGACCAACCGCCAATTTCTTAGGATGATCTGCCTCACTTTGTTTGCTTTGGGATTGTATGTTAACACACAAGTAAGTTGATCATTCTTTTCCTTGTTCCTTGGTGTTAACAAAGTTTCCCGGGGTGTAAACCATGCTCGTTTGAGTGCATTCCTGACTATTTTCTTTGGGTACCATCTGTTACATAGCTTTGTCCGCAACTTAGCTGCATTTTCAAAATAATCGTTTTTATTTGAACAATTACGACGTATTCTAAGGAATTGCCCATATGGCAAATTCTCCTTAAGGTGTAGTGGGTGCCCTGAACTATATGCTAGAAGAGTATTTCTATCCGTAGGTTTTGTGAATAAACTAACTTCTAGTGAACCTTCGTTATTTTTGACCCAAACATCAAGGAAATTGATTTGGATTTTACTTGCATTTTTTGTGAATTTCAAATCTTGTGTGCGTGTATTGAGCCAAATATGGAAGGCATCTAGGCCTTCATTGTTGCCATTCCATATCAAGAAAATGTCATCAATGAATCTGACCCATCTCGCAATATGTGCAGAGAATGGGCCAGTCTCATTGAAGATAAACAGGGTCTCAAATTGGTCCATGACCAAATTGGCTACCTCCGGGGCAAAGCTACAACCCATGGCTACACCTTTTACTTGGAGGAACAGGTCATCTTTGAAATTGAAGAAATTTTTTTAAAGCATATTTTGGCCAGAGAGATCAAGAAATCGGATTGAACCTGATGTGGTCTAGGTCTTTTGTTTAATACCAGTGTCATAATCAAGAGTTCCTCATCTTGGGGAATGTTTGTATAAAGGCTTTCGATGTCAAACGTCTCCAAAATATTTTGGTTATCATTGAACATCGATCCCTCAACTTTGGAGATAAAATCCATGGTGTCTCGAACGTAGGCTTTCGTGTCAGGAATAAACGGTTTCAGAAAGCAATCAACATATTTAGCCAAAGGCTCTAGGATCGAGCCGCAGGCTGAGATAATCGGCCTCCCTGGTGGTTCGGTGGCATTTTTATGGATCTTTGGCAGGACATACATAGTAGGAACTTTCTGCGTAGTGATTTTCAAAAATTCTAATTCTTTCTTACACAGAAAGCCACTTTCCAAGGCTTTGTTAGTCAGAATCAAAATTTCAGCTTTCAAACGAGCTGTAGGATTACATTCAAGGGGTCGATAGTGTAACTGATTACTGAGTTGTCTAGTAATTCCCTCATCATATATCTCTGCATCCCATAGCACGATGCCTCCACCTTTGTCGGCGGGTTTCACTACCACTAATGGGTTACTTGCTAGATTATGAAGTGCCTTTTTGTTCATCTCTCGAGAAATTCGGTTTAAAGAAAGTCCTTTTTGAATGCAGATTGTCTATCTCCCTCAAAATTTGATTTTCAAACAGAAGGATTTGATCTGGCATTGCTGCACTTTCTGGGCAGAAGGTGGATTTATTTTTTAATCCACTGATATTATTGTCTGATGTCTCTTTATATTCTGAGAAAAAGACTCTCAGTCTAACCTTCCGTAGAAATTGTAGAACTTCTTTTTTGGTGTCTATTGGGTTCTGTATAGCATGTGGAACAAATGACAACCCTTTATTTAGCACTTGAGTTTCGATTGCAGTTAGCTGGTGTTTAGACAAATTATAAATTGGTATATCCTCATACGGTATCAAGGGCATTGCAGGATTCTGTGGATCTATCTCCGGTATGCTCGTTGTCTGGTGCGGAAGTAATTTTGTTCTTGAGTCTGTTGGGGAACAGGAGGTTGCCATCCCTGCTGGCCTCGCCAGTTGCCTCTGAATCCTCTTCCTCTGCCTCTGCCTAAAAAAGGAAGGGGGACACGAGGATATTGATAATATTGGGGATAAGGGGGATGTGGTGGATAATAGGGACCTGCCCCCTGGTCTGAATCAGATGAAGAGTCCAAAAAAGTGATGAATTTGGAGCGTGATCGTGTTCTATATTGAAAATTCAAAGTACTAGGGTTATTATTTTTATAAAAGTCTTCCTTAAGATACGGGTAGACTGTCAAATTTTCAAACCCCTTGATGTCTCTAGTAACTTTTGAGGTTTGAGGTTTGCAGACCAGGCCACATAGTGAATCAATTCAATAATATTGCAAATGTATTAGAAAATGTAGTGAACTGTCCTGCATTTTTGTGTTGGGTAAAAAGAAATAAATTGCATGCAAAACAACAGCAAGGGCAAGGCATGGCCACCACAAAGAAAGCTTGCAGGCAAATCACAAAAGCTCACTGGCTGCCTCTCCAAAATGGCCACCAGCCACATGGCCAGGCCACCACATCAACAAGAAAGTGAAGACAGACAATGCTAGACAATGCAGGCCTATGGCAAAAGCACACTGGCTGCCTGTACAAAATGGCCACCAGCCACATGGCCAGGTCACCACAACAATAAGAAAGGGATGACAGACAATGCTAGCCAATGCAGGCCTATGGCAAAGCATACTGGCTGGCTTCACAAAATGGCAGCCAGCCACATGGCCAGAGGCTACCACAACAACAAGAAAGGGAAGACATACAATGCAGGCTGTTGTAAATAAAAGTAATCCATTCATGTTGGGTCTTCAAGTATATTTATTCAGGTAAGATGTTACAAGAAGAGAGTCCCACCAGGAGCAGCTTTACTGCTGCTAAGCCCAACCACCAACTGACTCTCACACACATGAACATTCCACTCACCAAGATTCTCTCACAGTCACCCAGGCTGAGTAGCAGCATAACACATCTCCTTCCTTTATAAGGGAATACAAAAACTCTCAGAAAGGTATCAGAACAAATGCAAGAAATAAATAACATAGTTCTGAAAAGTAGCATGAAAATTAAAGGTGGCAAATACATGCAGAAAGAATGAAGTAGATAAAAAGAGACACGGGAACACAAGTACAAAACACTCATGCACCATCTCCCTTCTTATCACAACACAGCCCACACTCCCACACCAAAAACAACCAGCAAACCAAAGTACCAGAATCATGCAAGCTGGCCAGGCAAACACAAGAAATATGCAAGGGTGCCAACAACAAAAGTGAGAAGGAGAATCATTCAATAAGGAAAAAGAAAAACAGTAGGCACACTTGGAGGATATCCACACAAACCATAATAACATCACATCACCAGAATAATTGCAAAACTTCCCCCAACAACACAAGTTGGGATGGGATGTGTGGGGAAAAAACACACAGAACATATGCACTTCCGAACAGCAAGTTGGGGTGTGATGTGTGGAAGGGACTTCACAGGGAACAAAACACTCCCAACGCAAACCTTGACGTGCGAGGAAAACCACTCCCAACACAAACCTTGATGTGTGAGGGAAGAAAAATGCAATGCAGATGAAAATAAGAAACAACTTGGAAATATGGTAAGCAAATGCACATAAGGTAAGAACATATGCACTTTCCCCAACATCAAGTTGGGGTGTGATGTGTGAAAGGGACTCCACACGGAGCAAAAACACTCCTAATGCAAACCTTGACGTGCGAAACAAAACACTCTCAATGCAAACCTTGACGTGTCAGGGAACCACTCCCAATGTAAACCTTGACGTGTGAAACATAACACTCCCAATACAAACCTTGACGTGGGAGGGAACAAAAATGCAATACAGACAGAAATAAGAATCATCCTGGAAATAAGGTAAGAAAATGCACAACTGAATATCAAGCGACAACATCAATGAGACCGAAAAACACTCACTCTACGAATTCATACTATGATGGGTGGTAATACAGCACCAACCCACAACCACTTTAAAGTGTGCGATATCACTGCAAAACCCTATAAAAAAAATTTAAAAAGGAAAAAACGCACTCTAGAAATTCTAAATCACCTGTCTATAAACTTAAGAAGTAAGGACAAGCACTATAGTAGAAATGCATTGAGCAGTGCGCTTAGGCTCCAAATAAACTATACTCTCACTAAACATAAGTAAAAGAACATACAATAATGGCAATATGGAGGGACTTCCAAAAAAACACTTCTCACAAGGGAGGAAATATTCTTACAAGATACACTCCAAAACAACCATGGACGTGCGGGGAAAACTGTGTAAGGCACACAAACTTCACAAAGTGAATTAAGTACAATAAAAAACAATCAAAAAGAAGTACCAGTCACACACATAAAGAAATCTTCACACGCAGAGTACATACAAAACCTCTGCGAAAGTAAATCATCGCACAAAAAAAATGGCTAAAATTAAAATAACCCTTACATGTCAGCAGATAGCAAGCAGATAATAAACGGATCGCTAATGTGTCCAATCTCAAATTCAAGCACAGGTAGTGACAATGTGTGCTGAGGAATCCATGGATCAGGAAATGGAAAAGTCTCACCAGTTTCTTCAAGCAACAATAGGACGTGCATAGATGAGTTTTACTGCGTGTCAGACACTGACCAAGGAATACTACAAGTGCAGCGGAGGAATAAAAACTTCCTATTCACAGGAATGAAGTCAAGAACAGCAGCAGTAAATGTCCCCAAACTCCTTCAATTGTTCGTAGAAATTCATAGGCAACAGATGTGTTTGGCAAGTTAAACGGACCGTAACACTTACAACTTCTGCCAACCACAAGATGGTAGCACGCACCAGTGATGCCACGCCAGATGGCACCCGGCATCACCGTGCTGCCAAACGTGCCATACAGCAAGAAACTTCATGGAAGAGCAGACCTCACAGAGGACGGAAAGGAGGCATCCAGTGACAGCTGGAAAAAGGTAATCATGCACGGTCTCTGTGTGTGCTCGTGGCATCTTTTGAATGTGTGGCCGTGGTTCAAGTACTGTGGTGGAGACACACACAGTGGTAATGCACAGCAAAGAAAACAAAGTACTCACTGTCACTGCCAGCAGTCATTTCCAACTTAAATAAATGTATTAGCTCACCAGGGGTGCCGATTTCTCTGATTACTCTGGGGAGCCAGTGAGTTGTTGTGGTGAATAACAAGTAACAGTGAATTACTAAGGGCACGCCTGGTAAGGGCACAAGCAGGAAAGGCGGGTCTTCTCCCCTCACGACTGTCACAGGGTAAAGTAGGTCTCTAGGTAAAGTAGGTCTCTGGGTAACTTGGCAGAAGCAAAACACAAGGAAGCTGGAACTAGTTACTCCTCTGGGGAACTCCACTTATGGGAAGCACTCTCCCAATGTAGCAGGACAAGGACACCTCATCCCAGGCAGCAAGGCAGGGAGAAAGAAAGTACAGCAGAAACTGGCACTTTCGCGTTGAGACAAGGAAAGCAGGTCCAAGACAGGAGAGTGGAGGAGGAGAAAGTCCAACATAAACTGGCACTCACGGATTGGGGCGACCGATGGGTTGGTCACTGGTGGGGCTCAGGGTGCCAGATTCTTCAAGTTGCACTTCAATTTCTTCAGTTTCAATTCAGTTATTTCAAGGTTGACAGTTTCAGTCCAATCAGGTGGCACACGCAGGTTCTTCCTTCTCAAATAGTCGCCAAAATATTTTTTAAATAAAAGTAATCCATTCATTATAGGTTCTTCAGGTATATTTATTCAGGTAAGATGTTACAAGAATAGAGCCCCACCAGGAGCAGCTTCACTGCTGCTCAGCCCATCCACCAACTGACTCTCACACACATTAACATTCCACTCACCAACATTCTCTCACACAGTACACACAAAAGGGTTCAGCACTATTCAATAATTTTAACAACCAATATCGGTATTAAAGAGGCAGTGAGCACATAAGAAGATGTCCAAATCCCAGGTATTGATTTCCTAAAAGGATTTTTCTTTATTTAGCTCATTTAAAAATCAGAAGACCATAGTTGACGCGTTTTGTCTCACAAAGAGACTTCTTCAGGGCATTATGAAATGGCAAGCAAATGTATTCAAAAGACGTTGCAGGTTTCAACCCATTGTCAGAGAGTCCAAGTTTCGAAGTCTTTTATGTAGTCAGCATTATCAGCGATGGCTCAGTAGCCCGCCACATGTGTGATCGTCAGTTATTCTCTCACACAGTAATCCAGGCTGAGCAGCAGTATAACACAGACCTATGGCAAAGGCACACTATCTGGCTTCAGAAAATGTCCGCCAGCCACATGGCCAGGCCACCACAATAACAAGAAAGGGAAGACAGACAATGCAGGCCCATGGTAAATGCACACTGGCTGGCTTCACAAAATGGCCACCAGCCACATGGCCTGGCCACAAGAAGCAGTAAGCCAAGAGAAAAAAAGGAAAGACATGCAGGCCTATGGCAGAAGCAGCAAACTAACTACCACCACAAAATGGCCACTAGCCACATGGTTCGTCACTCATACAACAACAAGCAGGAGGCCTGTAAAACAATGAACTCAAGCAGGCCTATATGGCCAGACAAAGGAGTCATGCTAAACAACACAGCTTTAATGTAACAATGCAAAAACGCTAAATCACTGGGCTAAAACAGGAGTGCAAGTTCATGCCATGAGTGATGTAATATGTGAAGTCAGAAAGAACCAAAGGTTACAGGGAGGTTACAGTTATGCTTAGATCTCAATCATACAAAACCATTTTTAGTGAATATTGAATTGTATTTCCTAACTGTAGCCTGTAACCTTTGACAGTGGGTGAACGAGTAGCTGTATAGGTATGTGAGTGGCTGTGTGAGTGGCTGTATGGATCTGTTTGTGAGTGTGTGAGTGTTTTGTGGTTGTGTGAGGAGCATGTTGGTATGTGAGTGGGTGTGTGCATCCATGTGTGGATTTGTCAGTGGGTGTATTAGTACCTGTGTGGGTCTGTGATTAGATCAGTGATTGGTGCTGTGGGTCTGTGAGTAGGTGTGCTAATGGCTTTGTGGGACTGTGAGTAGCTGTAAGTATGCCTGCATGGGTCTGTGAGTGGGTGTGTTAGAACCCTATATGGTGGTGTGTGAGTGATGCTATGTGTCAATGAGTTGGTGTGAGTACCTGTGCGAGTCTCTGAGCAGCCATGGTCTGCGCAGGTAACAGCGGTAGGGCAGTGATGCCCTGTAAGGGAGGATTTCGAGGGATGATGCAGAGGGAAAATTAATTATTTATTTAATTTTCCCTCTGAATCGTCCATCAAAATCCCCTCTTACATGGCCCCACTGCCCCACTGCTTTTACCTGCATGGACAGTGGCTGTCTCTGAGTGGATGTGTGAGAACCTTTGTGGGTCTGTAATTGGGTCTGTTAGTGGTGCAATGGGTCTGTGAGTAAGTGCTTAAGTGTCTGATTGGGTGTGTGAGTGACTGCGTGAGTGATGTATGAGTCTGCCAGTGGATGTGTAAGTGAGTGTATTGGTGTGTGAGTGAGTGTGTGTGTGTGTCTCTGTTTGCATCTGTGGGTATATGTGACAGTGGTTGAATAGAAGTGTGAGTGAGTGTCAGAGTGTCTATGTGTCTGTATGTCAGTGGCTTTGTGAGTGACTGAGCCAGAACAGAATTTTACCTATCCCTTTATCTAGCAAGAGTGAACAGTTCTGTTTCCTAACCATAGCTTCTCTTTATTGCAACATTTCTTTTGCAAAGGTGGAATTATGCAAACTGGTTTAATGAGGAGTGTTTTTTAGAGGCTTGTTTCTTGTTATTTTTTGTAATCTTCAAGTTTACATGTATAGCGGTGATGGGGTTTATCTGGGATTTGCTGTGTTTTCTAAAAAGTGTAAAACACATATATACTGATATTTAAATTACTGATTGACATTGCCAGTTTTCTAATATATTCTTTAAACATGTATTTATGTAGGTAAATGTTTGGAATAATACTTTTAAATTCAATTTGCTGTTTTCACGATGACGCCATCCTTCGCAACATCGTCAGGTATTGAGAGACGTAGGTTACGTTGATCCGGTTAATCAAGAATTTGCCATGGTTTCTAAAAAGTCTAATATACATATTTAAAGATATTTTAATTAATGGTTGGCATCAGTAATTTAGTTATAAACAATATAAGGTCTGATCTCAAAGAGTAGTGAGACAATATATTTCCAGGCTTCTGGGGGTTACTAACATCTTTCTACAACCCTATCCAGTACAGTTCCGGTGAGCAATCCAAGAACTAGGTAGGCATTACTACTCAACTTTTTTTTTTTAAGGGGTATTCATTAATTACCAATTCACATACACGTCCACCCTAATTGAAATTAATGTGTATAAACAAAAAATTTGAAGAAATTTAGAAAAAACGTGTGAAAAGGCTAGAAAGCACCTCACGTGCGCAAACACACAGGGCTGCTGGATGATACTCACCAGTATGCCCACGTTATCATCTTCGGTTGCTTTCTAGCCACAACAGAAACTAAAGAAATAAAGGTGTGTGTCAAGATTCTGTAGTGGTGAAAAGTCAAAGAAAATACAAGTGTGTGACATACAACACTGAAATTCTGTAGCTCTCTCGGTGTTCTCTCAACCCCAACTGTGCAATGAGAAAACGGTTCTTAAGTTGAAATTAAGGTACCAATCACATACAGCACATCCTTTATTAGTTGTTGTGAGCGTCCTCAGTTTAAAAAGCAGGCATGTCATTGGCCACTTTTAACTGCATAAGGCCTTCATGTTTCGTTGCCATACACTCTTGGCAACTTCGTCAGGGCTATTGGGGAGTCAATCTTCACCTCAGTCAATTATCCACAACCAATCTATGGTTAATGACAAAGATAAAGCCATAGCTCAGTAGCTCAGATTTCTAGTGTCAATACACAAAGAAAACAGAAAAACAAGGAAACAGGAGATGAAAGGAAAGCAAAGAGAAAAGCAAAAGAATATAAAATAAAGGGAGACAAATGGAAAATGAAGAAAAATTGAAGAAAAAATGAATAAAGAAAAAAGGATCAGATAATTCAAAGTAGTCAGTAAGGGCAAGAGGCATAATCTCATTCAGACAAAGAGTTGATTTACAGCATCATTCCAAATGAGACCATAGCGCCTCATCATTATTGAGGCCTGGTGGGACCTTGGTTTGCAGATAAATAATATATTTCTGTCTGCTCTATCCCCACCTCTTTTGTTCTTGGGGATCTGGTCAATACAGAAAAATTTCAGAAGATCACGAATGGTGTTGTGCATTTTTTCGAGGTGACGCCCCACCAAATAGGTGGGGTCTTTCTTAGAAATCGCGCGCATATGCTCTAATATGCACTTCTTGGTTGGATGGATAGTGCTGCCCACATGTCTTTTGGGGCATGGGCATTCTAAAATATATACAGTGAACTCTGAATTGCAGTTAAGGAGTCGATTGATGGTTTTGATCTTATTATTTTCCATCCCATGTTCCAAAGTATTGTAGTCTAGCACTTTATGACTAAATTTACATGCCTTGCATTTTTGGCATGGAAAAAAGCCCTGTACATTTTGTAGTTGGTGTGATGCTGATCCGAAACGACTATGTACTAAATGATCACCTATTGATTTACTCCGCCTGTAGGTTATAAGTGGATACATAGGTATAACCTTTTTCAGAATGTTGTCAGTTTGTAGAATGTGCCAGTTTTTCTTTAAGATTCGTACCACTTCTTTGGACTTTGCATTGTAGCGGGTTATCATTCTGGCAGGAGTGACCTTGGATTCAGTTTCTGGTTCATAAACTTTAGGTATCAGTAGTTGGAGTCTTTGTATTGAATTCGTTTTTATATGTGCCTGTTTAAGAATGTTTGAAGAATATCCTCTTTCTTTGAATCTAAAGAAAGGGTGCTCCCTAGCTTTAGCATGAGCATGAGTTTGGGTATGGGTTACTGAGTGGGTCTATGAGTGGGTGCATGAGTCTCTAAGTGATCTTGTGAGTGGGAGCATGAGTGTCTTATTGGGTCTGTGAGTGGTTGCTTCACTGTCTGAGTAGGTCTGTCAGTGGGTGTGAGATTCTGTGAGTGGGTCTGTGAATGGGGGATTGAGTTTCTGAGTGGATCTGTGAGTGAGTATATGAGTCTCTGAGTGGGTCTATGATTGAGTGTATGAGCCTCTGAATGCATCAGTGATATATATATATATATATATATGAACTGAACTCCAACTCCATTGTCCAATAAAGACCAGACACGGACACAGCAGGCTCAGTAAATAATTATTTATTGTGTGCTGTAAAACATTTTGGCAGTAACTTCTGCATTGCTATATATATATTACCTACTGGCGGTCAACAGTAGGTGGTTATAGTTACAACCTAGTTTCCATAGGAAAAGCATTTTTTATTTGCTAGTAACATAGGTGTCGTTTGACGAATCTTTGCAAACTTCACCCCCAAAAAAGTCTATCCAGGTCAGCTCCTATCCTGAAAGTTTGGGGGTGATTCGTCAAGGGGGGGGGGGCTGAGAAAAAACGGGGTCTCAAAACACGTTTTCACCTATGTTCATTTCCATAGGAAATTTTGTGATGAGCTACAGCATGAACTGCTGAACGGAATTACCCCAAATTTGGCAGAAGGGTAGAGCTTGGTTCAGAAAGCGACCTTTTTTTAAAATGGTGTAAATCCGTTCAGTAGTTTTGAGAAATTCAAAAAATAAGAGTCATAAAATCAATTTCCCATAGGAAAGTTTGTGCAAGGCTACAGCTGAAACTACTGAATGGAATTACCCCAAATGTGGCGTAGTGCGTGGGTCAGAAAGCAACCTTTTTTTTAAATTGTGTAAATCCGTTCAGTAGTTGCTGAGAAATTAGAAAAATAAAAGTTTAGATATCTGGGCGGAGCCTAAGTCCCGTGCACGAGCTTCACTGTGATTGGCTGCCAACACTCCAAAGCAGGAAGTGTTGGCAGCCATCTTGTTGCTCGGTAGAAGCTAGTCGCTAGAAAATAGAGAAACAAAGGTAGAAAACAAGAGAAGGGGCCAGGGTAAAAACACCCTGACCCCCTAGGACCCCCAGGGCCCCAAAAATTTTTTTTCTTAAAATGGCGCAATTCGAGCTTTGGTCACAGGTTCCCGTGTTTTATTTTAATGAGACCCCGGGTGGGCTAGGTCCCGGGGGCATTTCTTAAAAAAGAATACCTGAGGCTTGCTGGGGCTGTGGTAGCTCACTGGTTAGAGGAGGCATACCCTGAAGCAGAGGTCAGACCCGGGACCCGGGTTCGATTCCCGACGCGGCAGGGTCTGGAACCCAATTGTCCACGGACTCGATAATTCTCGCTTCGGTGCCTACTCTAAGCACGAGTTCACACTATGCAGCTCTGGGCAACAAGCTTGCTTAATCTCCACAACGGCCCCCCGCAGATGGATGCCTGGCTTTCACCTTGGGGATGCCCAGTACGGGTTATCTCACAGGGAAAAACCAGGACGGGTTCCCAATGCAAGCGCCGAGATGCCCAAGGGTAATTTGAGCGCTATATAAGACCGCACATACATACATGGTGTCCCTGCAGTCTCGGGCTTCACTCATATTGGGATGTGGGTTGCGTGACCCCCCTCCTGGAGCCCTCCATCTGCTTATAACTTTGGCGTCGTTTGATGTATCTTACCAAGTTTTCCAAAAAGTTTCTCTTTTTTGATCAGCTCCTATCTTGAAAGCTTAGGGGTGATTGGTCAAGGGGGGTCTAAGAAAAAAGGGGGTGTCAAAACGTGTTTTCTCAATGCCTTTTTCATAGGAAACTTTAGACAAGGCTACAGGTCAAACTGCTGAACGGAATTACGCCAAATTCGGCAGGGAGAAAAGTCTTGGTCCAGAAACCGTGGTTTTGCAGAAATGGTGTGAATCCGTTCACTAGTTTTTGAGATTTTAAAGGAAAAAAAAAATATATATATATATATATATATATATATTCACTGAAAAAACCTTAGAAGTACACTGAAAAAACCATAGGTTTCAGGGGTGTTATAGTTAGCTGGACATTTCTCTCGTACAAAACCCTAAATATTCCCCTGTTATAGTTAATTCAGCTAACTATAACTCGTGCCCCTCATGACATGGTCAGTGGCATCACTGATGACATCTCAAATGACATCACTGATGACATCACTGATGACATCATCCAGTGAATGTGTGTTTTTCAGAAAGTTACATATGTTTTATATATGTATATCTCAAGGTCGATGGAAGAATAAATGGGTATATAAGTTTCTAAATGGATGATTTGTTTTTGAAAAATTAATTGTATAACTGACTGATTAAGTGTATCTTAGTGAATACATGGCTTAGTGAGTAATGTTTATATTTGTTTGTAGGTGTGTGAAAGTTTAGATGAATGTATGTGTAGTATGTAATTGACTGAATGAATGCATTAATAGCGTACACAGAGCACCTTTTCCTCTCTTTCTAAATATGAAAGAGTGTCTTGTGCAATAACTATGTAACAAAAATAGGTGCAATGGGAAATATGATGAACCACTCAAATCTGTTTTTTTGCAGGTCACATAATATCCGGTAACAGAGAGATTTCAAAACTACATCGGTATAAACAGAGTGTTTTTAAAAAATTGTTCAATCTTTGTAGGTTCTTGCAGATCTGCCCAGTCTGCATATTTATATCTACTTAAACTCACCTTCAGAGTAATAGAAAATAAAAATGATATACATTTTTTAAATGATGTAAACTGCTTATTTTAGAATTAGGAATGTAAAGACAGAAAAAATAGTTATAACATGTAATAATACATTTTTTACAACACAGCATAATTTCAACAAAGTAATTTGTTTGCCTTTTTTGCTGTTCTCAGAATATATTGAATTTCACTAGAAATAGTGATTTCAATCGTACTTATCACTTAACAGCGGGCAAAAAAAAACAATCAAGAAGATTGTTTAAAAAAAAACAACATGCTGTTCTCAGTAAAATACCACAAGATACAAATCACACATATATAAAATGCTTATGGCTAACAAAATTTTATAAGTTTAACTTACAAAAACTGTAAATGTTGTCGCTTAAAAATGTTCACCGAGTCAATGAGCACGAAAAAGTCCATAATTCAAACATATACCTTTCCTTGAGGCCAAATGGTATTTTTGCACTCGTTTTAATGTAAATTGTCCAATGATAGTCCTATTAAATGATAATAAATTTCTCAGAGAGTGAATTATCTTCCTAAAACTTTGACTTTAAAAATATTAGGTAGGAATTTGGTAATTCACTAGGCAAACGTTGTTTGAAAACCAACTGGGAATCATTACAAAGTTTCCAGCCTTTGTCATATTTTAGATAGGCAGTGTAATGTCCAGATGTGGTGGAAGGACCATCATGGAAAATTATTGCAATTGCTTCAAAAGTCCTTCCTGATATTGATACTTGTGTTGCTACAAATTGCTTTATTAAAGCATCCAATTTTCTTCCATCAGCTGTACAACGTTGCATCATTAAAAATATGTATTGTCCATATTTTCTTAAAAATAATGTGGATAACATTTCTGATTTACATTGGCTACACTCCATGTTTCGATTTGCACCTTTAACTAATTTATTAAAAGAGACTGATTTACAGTCTGGTAATGTTAAATACAGAAATCTTTCAGTGTCTACATTAGTGGAACATGTATACATGCAATTTTCACAATGATGTTCCCATTTGTAAGAAAGGCCAAAAATATTTTCTATTTCTACACCTTCATTTTCAAAAATGGTCAGCATATACATTAAAAGTTCCTAAGCATCTTGTTAGATATTTTGTGTAAATTGTGTAGAACCAGAACACACATCCAAAAGATTACAAACATCTGAAACAGATTGTATTTTACTTGCATCTGTTGTCAATTTTTCAAAAACAGAATGCAACAGACACCAAAATCTTTTTTGCCTATTCTGCATAATTTGTTCTTGCAAACCTTTGAATTAAAAAACAACATTGACCACTACATTAGCATAGCAGTTGACACCTGAACTATTTTCAAACTGATAAACAACAACCTCTTCAACAGTATCCAATTTCTTTTTACTTGCAATCACAACATTATCTTGTTCTATTCCCTTCTCAATACCTTCAGAACAGATACTCTCAAACCTTCTTTTTCGACCAACCACACGCTTTTCAAATACAGGATATTGACCTAAATTGGGAGCATACACCCTTCTTAACCTATTATACTCTTTTACACAGTTTGCATCTGCAGTTACCTTTGTCTCATCAAAATCAATCAAAAACAAACCAGATAATGTTCTGAATCATGACAAAGCAACATATGCCATACCCTCTTTAAATACAGTAGATCCAATGTTCACCAATGCACTGTCTACACTTAATCCTTAAGATTTATGAATAGTCACTGCATATGCCAGAGAAAATGGAAATTGTTTCCTACGGACATATAAATCTTTAACAAGCAAAAAACGAACTGAACAACTACCAATTTCTTTAACTTCTTCAATCTGATCAAATTTAATTTTTAAAAATTAAATTCCTTCTTTTTTTTGATAATTAACAAAATCTACCACTTTACCCATTGCGCCATTAACTAACCCTTTTTCTACATCCAAATTTCGCCTTAAAATTACCCGACAGTTTACACATGCATACAGTGTCTTTTCTAAACCAGCTGATTTAGATATTTTTTTCTAAAGAATCCAGTTTTGTTTTCAACTTTCCCATCAAAATATTAGTGATTCCTTCATGCTCTATTTTATCGATGGCTTCAATTTTTATAATTTCTTCATTTTCCAGTTTCAGTAGTTCTTCATTGAATATGGAACACTCGCGCAGTGTTGGCATTAAACATATCACTGATTTATTTTCAGCAATTTTCATGTACACTTTTGCAGGAACTACATTTTCATTTGGAAAGACATTGCAAAGTAATCGACTTTCCAAAGCTTGTTTGCCATGTTTTGTAAGAATTCCAATTCTTATATCTTGAAGAATACTTCCATATTCAGCATCATTTGCCTGTCGCATTGAGGAAACTCGAATTTCGATCTTGATCGTATCGAGCCACCATTTTGTGTTCCGCCGCCATTTTGTGTTGCCCTCACTCAGGCAGCACGGCCAACGAGGTCTTTTCTGCTTTTCCTGCGGCATCGTGTCAAAATAGCCTTCTGCCTCTGTTTACGAACTGGTGTCAGGGACTGGCAGAGTCCACTAATCCCTGTCTGGTCTGACTAATCCCTGTCTCAACTATTTGTTGGTTCGCACCATTCTTTCCTGACTTTATCTTACCTTCTGGCCTTCGCCGTTCTCTGCTCGTATTCTCTGGTTTCACAACTGTCCTCCAAAACACACAAACGTATCTTGCCACCTGCAAGTCAGTTGCGGACACGTTAATGAATTAACCTGTGGGGAGGGGTGACAAACACAGTTGGAGGAGAGGCTTCTTCGAGTTACTCGATACCTTATTTCTCAAATTCTTTTCATTGGTAAAACTTTGTTTTCGAGCTCTTCTTATTGGCTCTTTATGTATATATTGGGAGTGTTCTTGGTTAATCTGTATGTCATCCATGTACTATAAAAGATTGTGCGCCACGGAGTGAAGTGGCAGTCTCCTGAGAACATACCGAGTGTACTTCTAGGACAACTGTACTTAGCTGCAGCTAATAAATCTGAACTTCTACGCCCAACAGCGTGTCCTGTGTTTCTGTTAGATAAAGCAAGTGAACCCAGGAGATTAAGGCGTACCCTGCGCCGCCAGACCCATAAGGTTTCTGGTTCTTCAACTGGCACCCAACGTGGGGCGGCTTCAGAGGTAGTGGTTCTGCCTGAAGGTCGTGAGGAGCCCCGCAAGAAAATTCTGGAGGAATCGCGAGCCACGTCAAGCGACCCCTGTATGTCGAAGTGGTCCGAAGGTCTTTTTCAGTGTGGTTTCTCCTTCCTGACGGCTACTGACGACTGCTGCCCTGACTGCCGCCTTGCTTTGGCCCTTTCTTTGGTGATGTATGGTAAGGTGAGACGTTAGACGGGTCTCTGTTGGCATAAGAAGACACTTAGTTAAGTATTGGTGGTGGGTAGCTCCCACTATTTTGTTTGGTCCTTTGGGTCTTTGATTCGGCTATTGCAAAAGCCGAAGCCCAGGGGTGAGTACATTTGTGCTGTGTTAATTGATTTAACCCCCTTGATGTTTGTGAACAGTCCAGTGAAATAACGATGCCTGGTCTGACTAAGTTTAGGAAACTTTGTTGTTTTGGTTGTGATAGGGACTCCCGGCTGGAGGAGTCTTGTCGATTCCCTCGGTTGGAACTCCCACTTATGAGCTCTATTCTAAATATGGTGTTGGCCCCATTGCCTTTAATGAGGCATGGATCCGATACACAAAGAACGATGGTGTTTTGCAGTGGCCACAGAATGGTAGCTTTGAGCCTGACATATTAGATAATTTGGAAGCAATTTTGTTTAAAAGAAAAGCCCGGCCGGCAATGTTTGACTCTTTCCGCCTTTGGCGTAAGGAAGCCAAACAGAGAGAAATTAAGCAGGCAAAACAAGATAAGAAAGCACAAGGTATAACGATTATACAGGCTGCCCAGCAGTTTAAAGATAATGAGATCGATCGTGAAATGGAAATTTCAGAGAGACAGCATCGTATGGCGATAGTTAAATGCTATCCGGTGTTGCCTATTTCCCCTTCTGATAAAAGTAAGGAATTGGAGGAAGACCCTTTGATGTCTCACCTATTGAGATTGCCTCCTCCCTATGTACAAGGTGCTAATGCACCCCCATTATTACAACCGGTTCAGCCATTGGTTGCGCCTCCGCCTGCTCCCGTTCTTCCGCATTTGCCCCTTCAAGCATTACCGCCCCGCTTCCTTTGCCACCGGTTGCTTTACCTCCATCCCTTGTGCCACAATCTCCTTTGCCTTCGGCTCCTCTTGTAACTGTCAGTTCTTCTCCTATTAGTTCGCCCAATACCCTGTCCCCTGTCCTTATGTCTAATTCTCCTACTGTCCGAAAACGGATCACAGATACTGTTTCTGGGTTTCTTTCTCTTTTCTTTGAGACTCTTAATATGTCCCTGGCTTTTTCTCGAAGACTGTCTCGTAATCAGCTTCCAGCCTTCGATGAACGGGTGGTATTGGACTCTCTCGCTCGCAAATGGATCGAGAAAGGTCCCTTATATAGTGTGAACGATATTTTGGCTACCTTTCATCAGTGGGAAGCGCCCTTGCAGAGATATGTTTTTAATGTTATGTGCGACACTCTTGTTAAAGGATGGGAGGATATGGATTTGGGTTCAGTCCCTCAGGGTCTGTTGGATGTTCAGGCTAATTTCGACAAGGGACTCATTGTGGGTCCTAAGATTGAGGACGCCGTAAAGACACTTGTCTCTTTTAGATCCTTATTTTCCTTGCAGACTTTCCTTGAATCCGATCCTGCTGTTAAGCTGACATCGAGACATTATCCAATGAGAGAAGTTCCTCCAGTATGGAGAGAAGAGGTTCCAGCAGCAGGTGCTAATCAAGCTGTTCCGGCGCACTTCCAGCGTATATGGGTACATGTCCCCTGGAAAAGATCTGAAGTTTTGGCTCTTAAACAGTCTCTACCGGACTCCCGTAAAAACCCTGCTGGTTATTATAAAGAATTGTCCCAGACTGTTGATGCCTGCATTATGAATTTAGCCGATATTGATATGTTAATGGGAAATGTAGTCCCACAAGCATTATGGGCTCGAATTCGGAGAGAGGATCACGCCCAAGCATTAGGTGGTGATTGGAATGCTATAATTGCCACAGATGCAGCCCAAGTGGGTGGTGCTAAGCCTGATGCTTTGATTTCAGAACTGCCTGGTAGGATTATTACTTTAATGTAAACGATGATGCCTGCTTTGCGAGTTAATTGGGATAAACTAGCTGCGTGTAAACAGAAGAAAGATGAGAGTGTCTCTGATTTCTTCACTCGTTTTGAGCAGACGTTTATTGATCACAGTGGTCAGGATATGACTACGGAGGGTGGACAGCGATTATTTGTAGATAAATTCGTATTTAATTTGCTTCCTGAGCTGTCACATAAGTTGAAAGACTCTGAAAGTTCATGGGCTGTTTCTTCCTCTGCGCAGATATTGGCTACTGCTCAATATTATGAGAACAGGGATAAAGAAGAGAAAGATAAGCAAGAGGAAAAGACCAAGGAATTAAAAACGAAGGTTCTTCTGCAACAGGCTTATCCTCCTCGTCTTGCTCAGCGCCAGTTACCACAGCTTCCACAGTTCCAGAAGGTGTATCAAAAGCCTGAGCCTTTTATTCTGCGACCTTTATTAGGTCCTAACCAATGTGCCTATTGTAGAGAGGAAGTTCATTTTAAGAATAATTGCCCGGTTTTATTACAGCGTAATGAAGGACTATCTGCTCCACAAGGTCGAGGTATCTATCAGTTAGCGCCCAGGGGTAGAGGTCGAGGTGTGTTGAACCAAGAACAGCGTTCCCTTCCCCCTCCAAATTCTATGAACTACTTTGATCAACAAAATACTCAGTCTACACAGTATTACAATGATGATTATCATGCTGAAGATGAAAATGAAAGCCTTCACGCTAACTAGGACAGCCATAGACAAAGTGAGGGAGTTGTATCGATTCCAGTAGATCAGAGTGGACCTTATGTTAATGTCACTACAATGGGTGTTTCAGAGCCATTTCTTTTAGATACTGGTGCGATGAGAAGTTCTATCATTCACTCTAAAATCACTGGGGCACCTTTGTCTGGCTCAACGAATGTATCAGTAGGATTTTCTGGTGCCCCAGTTCGTAATCCGGTCTCTAGCCCTCTGCCTATTTCAATTGGCCCTTATGATTTGGAAGCTCCTCTGCTTTTAACAACTGGTTGCTGCGAGAATCTGTTGGGTTTGGATCTATTGAAAAGATTGCATTCAACGATATATTGTTCTCCTTCTGGTGTACATCTTACTTTGGGGCAGAAATTGACTTCTCCAATGTATTTGTCTAAAGATCAATTGCACTCTCTTCCTGCAACGCTTTGGGCTACGGGTCCAAATTCCGCCTTATGCTGTTACTCTCAAACCCAATGTTAAATTGCCACGCATTCCTCAATACAGAATTTCCAATGAAGGTGAAAGAGCGCTTTTGGATATCATTTATGATTTGGTTCAGAAGGGTTCAGAAGGGTGTGATTGAGGAAACGAGAGGAAATGTATGTAATAGTCCTATTCTTCCTGATCTTAAACGCACCGACCCTTCTAAGCCTCCTGTTTATCGTTTTGTGATTGATCTTCGGGAGGTTAATAAAATTGTTGTACCACAGTTTCCTGTTGTCCCAGATATTACTGCCCTGTTAACTATGATACCTGCATCAGCGGCTTGGTTTTCTGTTATTGATCTGAAAAATGCTTTCTTCAGCATTCCCATTGCCGAAGAGAGTAGGGATATTTTTGGTTTCTCTCTAGGAGGCCGAAGTTTCCGGTTCAAGCGCGCACCCCAAGGCTATTGTGAAAGCCCCTCCGTTTATAGTCAAGCTCTGAAATGTCAGCTTGATGCTTTCCCTTTGCCTCCAGGTGCTACTCTTATCCAATATATGGATGATTTGTTAATTGCTGCCGACTCAGAGGACGTCTGCAGGAATGTGACTGTTGCATTGTTATGTCACTTGTCTTATCTTAATCATAAGGTTTCGCCTTCTAAACTACAATATGTCCGTCGAGAGGTTACCTATTTGGGTCATCTCTTATCAAAGGAGGGAAGGCGATTAACCCCAGAACGCATTCAAGCAATTGCACAAATGTCTGTGCCATCCACACAAAGAGAGGTGCGTGCCTTTCTGGGCATTACTTCGTATTGTAGGCAATGGATCCCGAACTTTTCTTTTTTGGCCAAACCTCTGTTAGCACTCACTTTGAAAGACACACCCGAACCTCTTCCTTGGACTGACAAATGTCAGAAGAGTTTTACTGATTTACGTGCTGCTCTGTGTTCTGCTCCTGTGTTGGGTACTCCGGATTACAGTAAGCCCTTCACAGTCTATGTCCATGAAAGAGAGGGTTGTGCGTTGTCAGTCTTAACACAACGATTTGGGGATAAACAACGGCCATGCGCCTATTTTTCAGCTACGTTAGATCCAGTAGACAAGGCATTGCCTAGTTGTCTTAAAGCTACAGCAGCAGCAGCCATTTCTATTCATCAGTCTGCTGGAGTGGTGCTAGATAATACTCTCATTGTTATGGTACCACATGCAGTGGATACCTTACTAAATAGGACGAAAACGCAGCATCTTACGAGTGCTCGCTTGTCTGGATATGAGCTGACGCTCTTGGCTGGTCACGTGCACATTAAACGATGTAACGCTTTAAATCCAGCCACTTTGTTGCCTCTTCCGGAAGGGAAAGGTATTGAAGAACAACATGATTGTTTTCTCCGTACTGAGGAGGAGACAAAAGGTAGAATTGATTTGAAAGATACGCCGCTAGCGGATCCAGATGGGATCCTATGGGTGGATGGGTCTTGTTTCAAACTCCCGAATGGTGAGACAACTTCAGCTTATGCTGTTATTACCTTACATACAATTGTGGAAGCAGCACGCATCAGACATAATTCAGCTCAGGCGGCCGAACTGATAGCTCTGACCAGAGTGTGTGTGTTATCTAAAGGAAAGAGAGTGAATGTGTATACCGACAGCCAGTATGCGTTCGGTGTGGCGCATAGCTTAGGTCGTTTGTGGAAGGAAAGAGGATTCCTTACCTCCCACGGTACTAAAATACAGCATGGTCAATTGGTAACTGACCTTCTTGAGTCACTTGCCCTGCCTACCCAGATAGCAATTGTGAAATGTAGTGCGCATGAGAAGATTACTGACGATGTTGGTCGCGGAAATGCTTTTGCGGACCAGGTAGCAAAAATGACAGCCAGAGATGCTACAAGTCGTATGTATGTTGCGGGCCCTGCTAATTGGGTCAGGGAAAAAGGGATGTGTGAGGACACAATAGAAAGTGTGAAATCGATTCAGGCCGATGCTACAGAGAAAGAGTTGAGAAAGTGGAAAGAGAGTACAGGAATGTTAGATGAGATGGGATGTTGGGTAGAGTTGTCAGAACACCAGCGTTGGCTGTTACCAGACGCCTACGTACTGCCTGTAGTTACTATGGCGCATGGTCCAGCCCACATCAGTGCGAAAGGAATATGTAAACTTCTGGCTCCAGTGTGGCTGAATGACGGGATTCCAAAATGTGCAGATAATGTGGTAAAGCATTGTATCATTTGCTTGATGTACAATCCGGGAAAAGGAACCCCAACTCCGGCAGGTCATTTTGCTCCCCCGACAAATCCTTTTGAGGTGTTGCAAATCGACTATATTCACATGGAGCGATGCAACAATATCAAATATGTTCTAGTGGTGGTATGTGCCTTTTCCAGATGGATAGACGCTTACCCTCTGAAAGACAACACTGCTTTGTCCACTGCCAAAGTTCTTTTGAAAGAGTTCTTTCATAGGTTTGGTTTGCCGCGCATTGTCTGGAGTGACAATGGGAGTGAATTTGTGGGCCAAGTCATGCAAAAAGTTTGTGCAGGTCTTGGTATAAAGCAGAAGTTCCATGCGGCAAACCATCCCCAGTCAGCGGGTTTGGTAGAATGTTATAATGGAACTCTCAAGCTAAAATGTGCAAAGATACAAGCCAGCATAGGTCTTGCCTGGCCCGACGCTTTACCTTTGGCTCTATTGTCCACCAGAACAGCTGTGCATTCTCGTTTGGGACTCAGCCCATACGAAGTTGTTTTTGGGCGCCCAGCTAATGTATGGGGAGTCCCTCGCCCTAAAAAGTATTCTGACATACCATGCCCGATGCTGATTGATTATTTGCACGACCTTACAACTAAATTGCGTGTTCTCCATTAACAGGTTCAGAACGCTTTGCCAGAGGCCTCTACAGACCCAGGTCATTCCATCCAACCAGGTGACTGGGTTTGCGTGAAGAATTTCTAAAGGACAAAGAATCTGGAGCCTCGTTGGAGGGAACCTTGACAGGTCCTTCTGGCGACACGAACAGCAATAAAGGTTGAAGGAAAGAAAAACTGGATACATGGGGTGCACTGCAAAAAGGTGCCTTTGCCTTTGCCCTTTGATCAGTGGGTCCGTAAGGGTATACGCGACTCTGAAAGCGAAAAGGTTCCCCAGTTCATACCTTTTAGCGATGCACGCCTGAGTGGAACTCGGTCGGAGAAAGAAGACGACGATATTCTTCAAGAAGCTGTGCCACCACATCTCCGCTTGAAGACTACAAACCCACAAACATTGTTTCGAGACCAGACTGTACCTGATAAAGTCCGTTATAATCTCAGACCAAGACTAATTAAGAAAACTTGAGATTCTCTCTTCCATGTAGTTTCTATCCCGGTTGCAGGGTCACGGTAGGAGTCTTGATTGTGACCTGAGTAGTGGCAATAGGCCTGCAGGACGTGCAGTGCCATAAGCACGGCAGATAATCATAACCAAGTGATTGAGGAAGATTGCCGTGAGCATCCACTTAGAAGATGGAGACTACATTAGGGGAAAGAGAGAAGAAGAACAAAATGAGAGAAAAATATTGTAAATTAATGTACAGTCGTTGTGGTGTAACGTTATGTGTTTTTATATTATTGTGTATCTTATTGGCGTGTATAGGTTGGATTGTTTATGCTATACAGCAAAAAGTTGTCCCTACTTCTATCTCTTTGCCTTCTTATTCTACTGTCTCTCCACATCTATTTCATACACTTCCTCAGCATGAATTCATGAGAAGAACCGAATATTACAATAATTCATTTGTCCAGTTATTACACCAGCACCAATTAGTAATTAATACAGCCGACTGTTGGGTGTGTGGACTTATGCCTCATACCACAGATAAAGGGATGCCATACTTAGTCCTTCTGTTCTCTTATGAAGGTTCCGCTTGGGCTTATTTCGTAATATTCTCTAACGCATATCAGAGCCGATTTAAACAACCTGTCAGTTCATATATTGGTGGCCCAGATTTTAGTCATGGTTCATTGATAAAGGGAATGGTAGCTATGGCTAAAATCATGAAGAATAGTAAAATTTCTGTTGATGAGAGAAAAGCATATACTAATTGGAACGTCACTCATTGCATCACTAGCCTTAGTGATAAAGTTAAACAGGGAAATTCTCCACCAATTTGGACTGTACCTCATCGAGGTAATTTCTGTTTGCAGATAAATGGTCAGACTGCTAACACTGGACAAGAAAAGAGCTTTTGTTCCCACACATACATTTACACGTCTCAGAATTCGCCGCCGTTAGTACCATCTCAGGGCACGTATTTTATCTGTCACGATAGAGCCTATACGTGGTTGCCGACTGGTTTCTCCGGAACATGCTATATAGCTTTCCTTCTTCCCCCTACATACACTGCCTCTTCAATTCACCATAGAAACAGACATGGCAGAGGAATTATTGATTCCAAAGACACAGCAGGACAAGAGGGAGAAGATTTCCTCAAAGGAATTCTTCCTTTTTGGGGTCCAATGGCCAACAGCAGAAACATGAGGCAACTGATTCGTGTTGTAGAGACTACTATAGACATCACTGTAGGAGCCTTAAGTAATATTACGGCTGAACTACAGGCGGATCGTCTTATGACATTACAGAACCGAGTTGCCTTAGATGTTATTCTTGCGGACCGTGGTGGAGTCTGTACATTGATTGGATCTAGTTGCCGTATTTATATACCTGACGATGCTCCGACGGTATACCAAGCCATCTCTAAATTACATGTAATCTCTGAGTCAATTCATCAGAACGAAGGAGATTGGTCGTTGTTGGGATGGTTTTGGGGACTACTGTCAAAATGGGGATGGAAGGTATTAACATTTCTTGGAATGGTTTTGGCCATCATTTTCTCCTGTTGTCTCTGTATGCACTTTGGCCCCGCCATCTGCGGCCTTTGTGCTTCTGTATGCATCCCAAGACCTAAGTCACAGAGAACAGAGAACATTAAAATGATGTTACAGCAACAGCTTGATGACCTCATGGCCATCAACATCGACTCAGATTAACGTGAGTTATTGTATTTTGTTTGAGTTCTGGCAAAAGGAGGGTCTGAAGAAACTCGATTTTCGATCTCGATCGTATCGAGCCGCCATTTTGTGTTCCGCCGCCATTTGGTGTTGCCCTCACTGAGGCAGCACGGCGAACGAGGTCTTTTCTGCTTTTCCTGCGGCATCGTGTCAAAATAGCCTTCTGCCTCTGTTTACGAACTGGTGTCAGGGACTGGCCGAGTCCACTAATCCCTGTCTGGTCTGACTAATCCCTGTCTCAACTATTTGTTGGTTCGCACCATTCTTTCCTGACTTTATCTTATCTTCTGGCCTTCGCCGTTCTCTGCTCGTATTCTCTCGTTTCACAACTGTCCTCCAAAACACACAAACGTATCTTGCAACCTGCAAATCAGTTGCGGACACGTTAATGAATTAACCTGTGGGGAGGGGTGACAAACACAGTTGGAGGAGAGGCTTCTTCGAGATACTCGATACCTTATTTCTCAAATTCTTTTCATTGGTAAAACTTTGTTTTCGAGCTCTTCTTATTGGCTCTTTATGTATATATTGGGAGTGTTCTTGGTTAATCTGTATGTCATCCATGTACTATAAAAGATTGTGCGCCACGGAGTGAAGTGGCAGTCTCCTGATAACATACCGAGTGTACTTCTAGGACAACTGCACTTAGCTGCAGCTAATAAATCTGATCTTCTACGCCCAACAGAGTGTCCTGTGTCTCTGTTAGATAAAGCAAGTGAACCCAGGAGATTAAGGCGTACCCTGCGCCGCCAGACCCATAAGGTTTCTTGTTCTTCAGCATATTTGTTGTCAGTTCTTTGTATTCAAAATTAGTCCAAATGTTCACATTAGCAACACTACCAAGAGACTTTCTGGTATCTTCATGTGCAAGTGTTTTAAATACCGGTTGTCCTTTTACCGGAGTCAGTTGCAATAGATCTCCAAAAACTATGCCGTGTTTTCCTCCAAATAACACGTCTTACTCCGTTTTAAGAATTTGTTGCATTCTTAAATTCACAAAGGTAAGCATCAAGTTTGAGAGGATGTATGACGTAACAACGCGAATCATTACAACGCGTGCAGTTACATTGCGGTCGTTACAACGACTGCGATGTTACTACGCTATGCCATTACCACACAAGTCTTTACATCGACTTGCGCTAGATGGCGTGCTAACATTAGAAAAGCGTAATTTACTATTCCAACTCCAGTCCACTAAACAGTAGGGAAGGTGTTGGGATAGTAAACTACACTATTTGTAATGTTAGCAAGCCATCTAGCGCAAGTCGATGTAAAGACTTGCGTTGTAATGGCATCACGTGGTTACATGCGTTCGTTGTAACGACCGCGATGTAACAGCATTGCGGTGTACTGAATGCGATGTAAACGATGTTTCCCAGTTTGAGACCATGGTCACCTCATCAATCATGAGAAGTTTCATTTTCTTCAAGACTCTTGAAACTTCACAACAAGCTTCTCCAGATAGCTTGTGGTATTCCAATTTGTTCTCATGCTCTACTGGTAGCATTAGTAAACGATGTAAAGTAATTCCTTTTATGTTATGTGCTGCCAACCCAATTGGAGCAGTGACAACACAAGACACATGCGACTCAGTTGTTTTCTGCAGATAACTTGTAAATTACCTTAATTAAGAAACTTTTTCCTGTTCCAGCTTGACCACTCACATACATTCGGATAGGTTGAAATGATGTACATGAGCACCCTTTCTTTTCATGAAGTAATCCATGGTCAATCTGTTCTTTCACTTGTTGATCTATTTGTTTCTGTTCAACATTTAGTTGTTCTTCCAAGTTTTCTAACTGTATTACATCTTCTTGAGCTTGATACATTGCTGTTTCCACCTCATTCATGGCAGTTGCTGCTTCATTTTCAACAATTGGTTGTCCTAGTGGATCTTGACTCAGTGCAGCAGAACTTTGACTGTCTTGAGAACTGTCTCTAGCAATCTCAGCTGCAATTGTAGCTTCTTGATCAATTTTATCATTCAACATTTTCACATAATTTGCAAAAGCACTGCACTGTATGCTATCTTTAAGAGCATTAAATGAATCTTCATAGCTCTTAAAATCTCCAAGTAATTCCAGTTCTGAACGTCATGGTTTGAACATTTGCAAAAGGGCTAAATAATAAAATTCCCTTTTATCAGCAGTGTCGCAACTCAGTTTCCTATGATTAATTACATTTCCTTTCCTTTGTTTCACCAGGCATCTTCAGAACCAATAACTGCATATTTTCCATCATTGATGTTCTCTGTAGTATTCCGTAGGGGTGGGCGGAATTTGCGGAATTAACCTTCGCAAATTATCGCGAGAATGTTTAAAATTATCGCAAACAAGCAGAAATATCGCGAAGATGCGGAAGTTTTTTTCCGGCATGTTCGCGAGATTTTCTGCATGGTTGCGGGTCCCCAACTTACCCATGTGGTTGCTTGCGGGCGCGGCCATCTTGTTTTGAGTTGTTCTCGCGGTGCATGATCGCGAGAAGAAAGACGTGATCGCGCGACGCATGACGTCACTGCGGGCGCGAACTGTCGCGAGACAGCGCAAATGGCTAAAAACAATACAACATCTCATGGAGAACGCGACCGGATCAAGAAAACTTGTCGGCGAACGCAGGGATTCAGGTAAGGCGATCGCGCGCGCGCGAGAATGTATCATTTTACAGCGCGAGCAAGAAACAAATTATCGCCAAGCTGCGGAAACCGGAATTTTTGACATTTTCGCGCTCTCCGCGGAACGCAAAAATGTCAAATTATCGCAATTTCCGCGAACGGAACAAAATTTTTGCCCAGGCCTAGCTATTCCGTTTATAGGTGTAGTTTTGCAGCACTTCATAGAGACACATGTTCTCAAGATGATGACTTCTGTTTGGGTAATATGTGTCCAACATATTCGTTTTCAAAATATCTGTACTTTCTGGTTCTTTTTCTGCTAAATATTCAATTTCGTGAACAGATTTTAGTACCCGATTTCGCATACCTGCAAGACCTAGACTCACCCAAATGATTCTTCTACTTTTGGAATATAGACTTGCAGATGATAACCGATCTGAACATTCATGTGCTCCAATTTCACGACTGCGATAACATCTTCAAACTGAAATTGTATAATTTTTTACTAAGAGTCTTCTCGTGAGAAATCTCTTCCCACATTTCTTTCAATTCCGTCTTTTCTGATTTAGTAATGTAGGACGTTACATATCGTGCAACAGCAATGGAATTGTCCGCAATATACTGAATATCAATGTTAGCATTCCACATGGATAAAATAACTGGATTGTAGTCATTTATGTATTTTGATTCTTCACTTCTTTTTAAGTTGTAGGTATTTTTCGGAGACTTTCTTGTGATGATATATCGCATAGCTGACATAAAACTGTTCACTCTTCCTTTGGATAATAGAGGACGTGGAAAACCAAAACGACATTTGGTATAGAACTTATCCTTTGACTTGTACTTTCATTGACAGTATTTTCCACATCGATGGCTTTGGAATCGTAAGACTTGTTGTTTTAAGTAACCCTGGGCGTAGTTCGCGAAGTAGCGCTACGCGTAGCTATGCGTAGCTACGCAAAGTGCACTTCGCACTACGCGAGCTACACGTAGCACTTCGCGAACTGCGTCGTACCCTGTTCGCACTGTGCAAGATGCCGTTTTCAATGATTGCACAGTGCGGACAAGCATCCGGCACTGTGCAATCATTGAAAACGGCATCTTGCACAGTGCAAGCTGTAGTTTCTGACGCTCAAGTAGATTTTTACTTGAGCTGCAGCTTTCCCAACGCGGACTGGTAGTTTCTCATCGCGAGCGGTCGTGAGCATACGCGACCACTCGCAATGAGGAACCTGACCTCCCCGCGTTGAGAATCTCATCGAGATGTTTATTTTCCTTGCTCGCGATCACCAACTTGATGTTGCTGATCGTGAATGAGGAAAAAGTCTCTCCGGGATGTCATTTTGCTTGCTTGCGGTCGCAACTTGACATTGAGGACCACGAGCAAGCAAAAAATGACCGCTGCTCTACGCAACGCTACGCTACGCGTGTTTGCACTGTGCTACGTGCAATTTGCATAGTGCGAAGTAGCGCAAACTTCGCAAACTACGCGAGCTTAGCGTAGTGCTTTGCCCAGGCTTAGTTTTAAGTTTTTATGTTCTTTGCTATTGGGTACAGCACATGTGGCATAATCTTCAATGAAAGACAAAACAGTTTCATCTGAATCTGTTTCAAATGTGGGGGCGTCCTTGATCCATAACAACATATGTATATGAGGAGCACCTCTTGCTTGATACTCCTTTCTCCAAAAGAAATCCACATCTTCTCCAAGAGGAGGATTCTTTTTATTGCAGATGAAAGACATTATAGCTTCAAATCTATGATTGAAATATCTGCATACAATAACAGGATCCAATGAGCACAATTCTCCAGGTGTCTTGAATTCAATATTTTTTATATTTGAATTTGAGTCTCGAAGAAATTCAAGTAAATCATCCCAAGCATACTCAGCACAGCTTAGTGTAACAAACCATGTAGGAGTTCCCAAGTTCCGTAACATACATTTCAGTTCTCCATGACGACGGTACCAATATTCATTAGTCCCACGCTGACATGCCATCAGATTAATCTACTGAGATTCTAAATGATCATCTCTCTGATGCACTTTATCCATAAAATCCTTTGCAGTTACATTTTGCAGATGCATTCCAGTTTTTAAAATGTGATTAACTGCATATGAAAGTCCAGACAAGTCACTTTCAAACAGAAGATGAAACATATAAGGGATTCATTGTCGAAATCTTGGATCTTCTGCATATAATCTTGTTGTCCTATATTCAGATGCAGGAATCTGCACAGGACGTTCATCATATCGTCCACCTTTTCCTGTTGGAAACAACTGCGGGAAACAGCGAGCTTCCAAACTCTCTTCCCATACACTCATGGGACTTCCTGTTGCTTTTTTCATTTGGAACAACTCAATCGTATTCCCCATCACCTCTTTGGAATGAAGTGGATGTACACTGTAATGTTCATAGATGTCTTCACATCTGGACATATCCACTTTTTCAATTTGTCCACTTATTGTTTCAGTATCTTCTGCTAAATCTATTTCTTCTTCTCCTACAAACACATTTCTATAGTACTCATTATTTTTTATCAGATACAATGATGCTTTTTGCACTTTTCTAACATCCACTAACTCTTGCCAGATTTTCTTATTCTTAATAGGAACACCATTAACTAGAATGACTAGTGGCTCATTTTCTGCATGGTACACCAATAGTTTCAATATTTTTCTTTAAATCTAACGGTAAATACACAGCTCTTCCTTTCTATCTTCTTTGCAACTCTGATGGAGGTAATTTACCTGTTTTAGGCTCTATACGAACAATAGCCTGAAACGGGTGAACACATTGAATGAGAATAGACTCATACGTATTTAAATCTATCAGCTCTGGAGGAATAGCAAACCAACTCTAGATTATTATGAACAGCTCTAGCAGGCATTTTATTCTCATCTAATTTGTTATAACAATACTTGCAAATACGCTGCTTAGATCCCAAATCAAAACAATCCTCGACCAACAAATAAATTGCAAATTCCATCCACTTATCATTATCTTCTATTTCACTTCTTAAATACAGATTGACAAACCTAGTCTGATTTTTATAGTGAGGTCGCCGACAACAAATACAAGAAACATTTGGGGGCATATCAACAACAACCGGCGATAATTATCGCCGGCTAGCATTGATTTTTATCGCTGAGATAGTGTGCTATTAGCAACGCTTATCTCAATAGCAATAAAAATCCTCACGCTAAGTGGCTAACATGAGATTATCGCTGGAAACCCAGCGATAATCTCACGTTGGCTTGTTGATAGGGACAGACAAACTTAGCCATGATATTCTCCTTCCATAGGATATCATGGCTAAGTCAGAAAAATACCAGACGTAAAAAAGCAGCGTTAACCGCGGTTAGCTCTGCTTTTTTTTATCTCTAACAGGGTTAGCGATATTCATGATAATAGGAGAAATGTCGCTTAGCGACATTTCTCCTATTATTTTACTCTGGAATGCCCCCTTTGCATCTCATTAGAGATGCAAGGGGAAGCGTAGAGTAAAAGGGTGCTAACATGCAAATTTGCATGTTAGCAGCCTGTTGTCGATAGGGTGCTAGTTTAATCTCTGCTTTTTTGGCTTTTAAAGCCAAAAAAGCAGAGATAAAGCCCTTGTTGATATGCCCCTAGGTCTTTCACCTGAAATTATCCTTAAACTTTGTGATTTCATCCTCAAAACTTGTTGTAATCACAGGTTCTACATTATCCTCAACATTTTCTTCTACTAATGTGACAGTTTCTGCACTCTCTTGCTGAGGACCAAAGTAACAAAACTCAATATTCTCACAAACCTTCTTCACATCTGATACTGAGCCACGCAAAAGAGCACTGTTCAACTCATTTAACTTTAGTGCTGGACTTTTGGACGCATAATACAATCTTCTCACTATCTTCCGCATTTGAGTATGATGAACTGCCAGCATCCTGAAATGGTGAAAAACACTTTCACAAACTTTCCTAGAAAGACAAGCCACTCTACAAGGGTCTAGTCCTTGCAACACCTTAATATTTTGTTTAACACTTTTAGGTCTCGGCGCGAAGGCTGCGCTTGTGCAGTCTCGCTCCGAGATTTAATGTTAGGAGTGGGGCTTTAACCCGCCCCTTTTTTTTACCTCTTCTCCATTGGCTGGCGGGAATGTGAAAAATGTAGAGACAGCGCCTCTTGGCGGAGCCGCGGATGTGGTTAGACGAGAAGCATCAGGTTCGTGCAGCTCGCAGCTTCGTCCTTGTTACAAGGAGCTTCACAGAAGTGCGGGGGGGAGATGTTGCTGCAGTGCGTCATGAGCGGGGGATTAACTTGGAGAAAATTGCTCAGTTTTTGGCATGCGGCTCGCATTGCGATGTTTTCACTTCATAGCCCACAATTAGGTAGCACCCTGGGGGGAGGCCGGGGGTGGAGAGGGGCCCTTGTGTCCCAGACCCATCATTACCTCAGCCCCACCGAGGGCCCCATGAACATCAGAGCAGGCTCCTCGGTGCAAGGCGCGTGGATCCCCGTGACTGGTTCCGGAGCCTGTGTTTTATAATTACCAAAAATGACAGGATGTTCAATGCCGCTTCTGGGAGCCGTAGGATTATTATGCCGCATAATTCCTCGTTCACCATAAATTGCGGTGATTGCAGAGCAGGGCGGCGTTCCCTCCAGTGGCGTAAATGTGAGGTGTGGTTTCGCCTTTTTAAATAGCTCTGTCATTAAGGGAGTCTGGCCTCCAGGCACCCGGCTCACAGAATCAGTGCACAAGAGACAAGCACTGTCGGATAGATGTATTATTTAGTTGGCACCCGGTCTGGAAGGCAGAGAGGGGCATCGAATAGGAAGGTAGAATGTGGGCGGTGAGCGTTGTTTGTCTGTGGTGGGGTCTTGGGCATGGCCACCATAAGACAGAGCACCACAGGGGGTGACACGGGCACGGGAGAGCCTTTGGTGTAACTCGCTCACTAGCCTGGCCCATCACTCACTGATGGATGCGACCTCCTCCCGCTGTCTACCTTCATTTAGGAATAAGACCACAGTAACCAGGTCAAGACCCTTTACTGGCCACCTTCCAGAGTCCTCAGATCATGGTGCTGTGGTGGGTGGTGTGAGGTCCCCTGGAGGCGCCCAGCAGCACAAGCATCACATCCCTACCCACCATTACCTCTGACCGCCCATAAAGCACAGATGAGCAGGCATGGTCCAAGCCTGTAGGCCTGACTGGCAGGAATCTCAGTAGTCGAAGGAGTCAAAGTGAGAGTCAGCTGCCTCAGATCAAGGCTTTTGAGTAAGGCGGAAGAGGCTTGAGCTGAACAGAGGGCCGACCTACAATACTGTCAGCACTCAGAGGGTGCCCAGTTACAGACGCGTCACGTTTGGCAAACTTTCCACCACGCCCCTTGCATGCACGCTGACGCAGAACCAGTGTTATCTGTTTTAGTCGCGTCGCTCACGGAGCCGTGACAGTAGCCGTTTGTGTACATTCACCTTCACAGAAGGATGTGAGCGGTCGGGCCACCTCGCCTGACTGTGCGATGCTTTTTAGGTGTGGGAGGCTCTGTGTGTGTGTGGGAGGCTCTACGTGTGTGTGGGTGGCTCTGTGTGTGTGGCTCTGCGTGTGTGGCTCTATGCGTGGTGGCTCTGTCTGTGTGTGGGTAACTGTGTGTGTGTGTGTGTGTGTAGGTGGCTCTGTGGATGGCTCTATTTGTGTGTGGGTTGCTCTATGTGAGTGGCTCTGTATGTGTGGGTGGCTCTGTGTGTGGGTGGCTTTGTGTGTGTGGCTCTGTGTGTGGGTGCAAATGCAATAGGTCTCGCATTGGAGAGTGATTAAGCTATTGACATTGTAAATAACAATGCCGTTTCTTTAAATGTTTTAAAAACAAAAACATAAACAAGAATAATGTCATGAGCAATGCCAATAGCTCTAACTTTAACAATGCCGAGACCATTGCATTGTAAATGCTTGTTTTAGTATATGCTCGTAAAAAACTACATAATTTATCAATAGATTCCTGTCGTACACTACAAATACCACTGCAATCCCATGTATACACAGGGTGTTTAGGACGTCTCCCTAGAACTTCATAACCTATCACTTCTTCTGCCTTTCTTTCAACCATTTTCTCTTTCTCAATTGGACAACCATCTCTAACTTCATAACCTCTACAACTGCAAACAGTAATTTTTTGCTCTGTAAATAACTCTCTTCATTAAAGAAAGGCTCTGAACTGGAACTGTGTTTCCATTCTCCCAAAAAAAATCACCATTTTTTTTTCTATTATTTACTCTTTTGCTCCTACTTTTAGCCTTCATTAAATTGATTGGTTTATCTAGTGATCGAATTATGTTTAATACTAAAATGAATAGTTTCCTTTTTACTTCAAAAGTCTTTTCAACATTGTTTTCAATATGCTTCTTCTTCTTATAAAATAGAGCTCTCTTTTTATATTTCTTCACATCTTTCAGCAAATTATGTACTACTCTCTTGTAAAATATTTTTTTGCGTAATTCCTTATACTGATTTGACCTTCTATTAGCATACTTTGTCTCCTTTGACTGAAATTTTTTTTGTATTTGAAACATTCTCAGTGGATTCAGCGTTCTGTACATTCTGTTTCCTCCTACAAATATTTTTAATAAATTGCTTTGTGATCTTACCAGAAGATTTTTTCTTTTTAGCCACATTATCTTGTACATTCAATACTTGTGGTTGACTTTTCTTCAAGTAATTCTCCTGTCTCTGTTCTCGAATCACAAATAAAAGTATATTAATAACTTTCAAATTTACACTATTCTATTACTATACAAACACATTTTATATAAAAACTGACTAAGAAACTTTAGCCATGAAGCACAAGTGTGACGATGGTTAAAACACTACATGCATAGTGCATACTACTTTGAAGCAGTTCATGCCCTAAAGCCTACCTCACTAAAAGAGTACATGCTATCTGACTGAATGATTACAATACTATAAGGAAACAAACTGGGTGAGTGACAGGGTGTTTCCTAGAAGTATATGAATACTGACATGGATATTGACATGGATATTGATGGTGTGAAAGACAAGTGTGTAGGTGATTAGAGACCTACATGCATACTGGACACGTTTCAATCCATCCATATGTTAAGTCCTGTCTCACTCCAATACTATTTGGATACTGATTAAATTATTAGAGTACTAAAAGAAGATTGCCTGGGTGAGTTTATAAGTGTTCGGGTTTTGGCACAGTGAATGGATAACTCCATGGTGCTGAATGGGTCACTAGAGGACTCCAAGGGGAGTGACAGAGTATTTGCTAGAAGTGTATGAATACTGAATAGGGAATTGAAGGTGTGAAACACAAGTGTGTAGGTGGTTAGAGGACTGCATGCATAGTGGATAGGCATTTGAAGCAATTCATGTGCTAAGGCCTGGCTCACTGCACGAGTAATTGGGTACTGACTGAATGATTAGAGTACTGCAAGGAGAGAGCCTGGGTGAATGTATAAATCGTTGACTTTTGGCGCAATGAATGGATTAGTACATGGTGTGAATGGGTCACTGGAGGAGTACAAGGAGAGTGATAGGGTGTTTGCTGCACTGTATGTATACTGAGTGGGGAATTAAAGGTGTGAAAGACAAGTGTGTAGGTGGTTAGAAGACTGCATGCATACTGGATAGACGTTTGAAGCAATTCATGTGCTAAGGGCTGACTCACTGCATGAGTACTTGGGTACTGACTGAATGATTAAAGCACTGCAAGGAGACTACCTGGGTGAATGTATAAGTGGTTGCCTTTCGGTGCAGTGAATGGATTAGTACATGGTGCTGAATAAGTCACTGGAACACTGCAAGGGGAGTGACAGGATGTTTGCTGAAAGTACATGGATACTCACTGGGGAATTGAAGCTATTAAAGACAAGTGTATAGTGTGTTAGAAGAATGCATGCATACTGCATAGACATTTGTAGCCCTCTATGTGCTGATGCATGGTTCACTACATGAGTACCTGGCAACTGACTGTATCATTAGACTACTGCTAGGAGAGTGCCTTGGTAAAACGTTTAAGTTTTTCAGTTTTGGCGCATTAAAAAGATTGGTACATGGTACTGGATCAGTCACTGGATGAGTGCAAGATGAGTGACATGATATTTAGTGAAGTATATAGATAGTGACTAGTTAATTAAAGAAGTGAAAGACAAGTGTGTAGGTGACTAGAGGCCTGTATGCATACTGCATAGGGGTTTGAAGCAGTCCATGTTGTAAGGTCTGACTCGCGGCATGAGTACTTGGATACTGACTGAATGATAAGAGTACTGCAAAGAGAGTGCCTGAGTGAATTTGTAAGTCTTTGGGTTTTGGCAAAGTGAATGGTTTAGTATATGCTGCTGAATGGATCACTAGAGGAGTACATGGGGAGTGACAGGGTGTTTGCTTGAAGTGTATGAATACTGACTGTGGAATTAAAGGTGTGAAAGAGAACTGTGTAGATAGTTAGAGGACTGCATGCATAGTGGATAAGCATTTGAATCAATGCATGTGCTAAGGACTGCCTCACTCAGTTACTACTTGAATATTAACTGAATGTTTACAGTATTGCAAGGACATTTCCTGGGTGAATACATAAGCAATGACTGCCTTCTAATTCTACCAAAACTTGAAAACAGGAAAGTTTTTAAGCAGTTATGTGTTTTCAAGCACATGAAGTACCCAAATGTTTCTCTCACAGTGGTTCCCAAATGCACACTGACTCACAGTGTGATTCTAGATGAGCAACACTATCCCTAGGAGTTTACCAAAACTCATTCACTACTGTGGAAGGCGTAAGGGTACTGTACACAACCTACATATATCAGTACCGCTCTTTACTGTCAATGCCTGACTCATTTTATCAATGCATAGGCAATGACTGGCTTCAAATGCTACTAAAACTTGACAACATGACAGGTTTTAAAACAGTTATTTGTCAGCAAATACACGATGTTACCAAATGCTTCTCTCACAGTGGTTCCCAAATGCCCACACACTCACAGTGTAATTCTAGACAAGCAATACTATCACTAGGAGTTTACCAAAACTCATTCACTACTATGGAAGGGGTAAGGAGACTACACACAATCTACATATTTAAGTACTGCACTTTAGTGTCAAAGCCTGACTCATTTTATCAATGCATAAGCAAAGACTGACTTCTACTGCTACTAAAACTTGACAACAAGACAGATTTTAAAACAGTTATCTGTCAGCAAATACACGATGTTACCAAATGCTTCTCTCACAATCCTTACCCAAATGCACACAGACTCACAGTGTGATTTTAGACAAGCAACACTATCCTAGGAGTTTACCAAAACTCATTCACTAGTCTAGAAGGGAAAAGGGTACTGCACAAAATCTACATTTAAGTACTGCACTTTAGTGTCAATACCTGACTCATTTAATCAATGCATAAGCAAAGACTGGCTTCTAATGCCATTAAAACTTGACAACGTGACAGGTTTTAAAACAGTTATATGTCAGCAAATACATAATGTTACCAAATGCTTCTCTCACAGTGGTTCCCAAATGCACACTAACTCTCAGTGTGATTCTAGACAAGCAACACTATCCCTAGGAGTTTACCAAAACTCATTCACTACTGTGGAATGGGTAAGGGGACTGCACACAATCTGCATATTTCAGGACTCCACTTTAGTGTCAAAGCCTGACTCATTTAATCAAAGCGTAAGCAAAGACTGGCTTCTAATGCTACTAAAACTTGACAACATGACAGGTTTAAAAACAGTTATATGTCAGCAAATACATGATGTTACCAAATGCTTCTCTCACAGTGGTTCCCAAATGCACACACACTCACAGTGTAATTCTAGACAAGCAACACTATCACTAGGAGTTTACCAAAACTCATTCACTACTATGGAAGGGGTAAGGGGACTGCACACAATCTATATATGTAAGTACTACACTTTAGTGTCAAAGCCTGACTCATTTAATCAATGCATAAGCAAAGACGGGCTTCTAATGCTACTAAAACTTGACTACATGACAGGTTTTAAAACAGTCATCTGTCAGCAAATACATGATGTTTCCAAATGCTTCTCTCACAATGGTTACCCAAATGCACACAGACTCACAGTGTGATTCTAGACAAACAAGACTATCCCTAGGAGTTTACCTAAACACATTTCTTAATCTACGAGTACTATATTTTAGTGTAGAAACATTTTGCAAATTCATAAACAATAACTGGTCTCTAATTCTACCAAAATATAAAAACAGCACAGTCATCTGTCTGCAACCACTTGAAAAACACAAATGCTTATCACAGAATGGTTTCTACATGCACACACACTGTCAATAAGATTGTAGACAAAAAAAAGTACTCCCTGCACTTTAGCAGGAGAAATACGTTAGTCTGATTAAAATCAGAATAGACCACATACATCCCCTCACAATTAAATAACTCACCTTTCAAGTTGTTTTGTAGATTAAGAAGTATATCAGTCACACACCAGATTTTCTTACACAGAATCTCTGCACTGTGCACCTGTCAGCAAAACCAAAGAATGGCAAAGTTTCCCTCTCATTTTCCACACATATACATGTAAACATCAAATCACATTCCTTCCCACATAAATTCAAAAGCAAACACACGTTTCTATTGGTTAAACATTTCAACCCTTTCCAAATGACATAAATTTGAACCCTACCCACAATCTGCATCCTACCTGTTACCATAGGAAGAGATCATGGAACACTGAACTGAGCACACAGGTCACAAGTTCAGCACACAATGTTGCTAATCAAAACAGCAAGTGTGCTTGACTTTTTAACATATCAGCTTATCATATATAATGTTCCTTTCACGCACTTTTTGTTAACCAATAAGAATCATACATTTAAAAAACAGAAACATACACCCTACCTTTCAGTGTAGATGGTTGTCAAACAACCAATGATTTCTTGTCTTTTTTCAAAACTGCATCTTAGCTACCATTTAAAAAAAATCTTACTTTTGAAACTGCCATTTCATTTACAGAGACCATCTTAGTGCATCCAGACCTCACTTCAAGATGCTTAGAGTGTGGATTGTGGGACACACCTATATTTTCTGGAGCCAAAGGTATGCAGAAAACAAAGGCATTCACAAAGACCTAGGTTTGCCAAATGTAGACATTAAATGGATTGGACAGAGACGGTTAAAGTGGCACCAATTGATACCATTGGTAAAAACCTTTATGCATATCCAACACCCTGACCTCATAATAGTGCACTGTGGTGGCAATGACCTAGGCACTTTGACTGGGATAGGTCTGGAAATGCTTATGAAAGACCGTGCACCCAACGCGTTAGGATGCGCTACTCCTAATTTTACCGTAAAAAAACAAATAGCCCCTATCACTAATTTTTATTATCCCCGGGGACCCCATCCCCCGGGGCTTATAAAAAAACATTGGAGACCGTGGGGGGAGCCCCAAAGCCCCCACGGTCCCAGCCGTCTCCCCGCGTCCTTCGGGAGCCGGCATTACTTTTCCACATGGGGAGCTGCTGACATGCAGCTCCCCTTGTGGAAAAGCAATATCATTTGGATTTTGAAAGAGAGAGCAGGTTTACCTGCTCTCTCTTTCAAAATCCTAACAAACTTTGCTATGGGAGGGCGAGAAACTCTCTTTCTCATAGCAAACAACAGTGTCCTGGGGGTGGACACCCCAGCACACTGTAGGAGCCGGCCCTGGGGGGTGGCGGTCCCCATGGCCCTCGAAGGCTCCAGGAGGGCCATTATTATTATTTTTTACTATTAATTATCTATTTTTTTACCCCCGAGATTTGGCCCACCCGGGGGCTAATTATTGACGAAGCGCGGAAGCCCGCATTTCGTGTTTTGTTTTTTTCAGGCTGGATCCGCGCTCCCTACGTGCATTTTGCCAATTTTCTTTTTTTTTTAAAAGGGGCCCCAGGGGGTCCTTCTGGGACCCCCTAAACAACACTAGAGGGTCAGAGTATTTCTACCCTGCCCCCTTTATAAGTTTTAAACACTTATTCCCCTTACTTCTTCAGCCTCGCTTCTACCGAGGCACAAAATGGCTGCCAACAGTTCCTGGTTTCGAATGTAGACAGACACTCGACAGCCAATTAACATTCAGCGCGTGATTGGGAGGGTGCGCGCTCGGTTCGGGGAGGGTGCGCTTAGGGTGCGCTTAGGGTGCGTGGATCCTCTGAGGCCATAGATATATCTATCTTTTTTAGTCTAATTTTCTCAGGAACTACTGAACAGATTTACACCATTTATGCAAAATGCACGAGTCTGAACTGAGGACTACCTCTTTGCCAAATTTGGTGTAATTCCGTTCAGCAGTTCGGGCTGTAGCTGCGTCAACAGGTCCTATGGGAAATTGCATGGGGAAAATGCGTTTTGAGACCCCCCTTTTTCTCGGCCCGGAGCTGGCCAAAATTTTGGCGAAGATTCGTCATCCGGCGCCAGACTTATTGGGAATAGAATGTTGCGAATTTCCTATGGAAAATAGGTCCTAACTAAAACTACCTACTGGCGACCGCCAGTAGGTAATATAGATATATATAATATATATAAATATATATATATATATATATATATATATATATATATATATATATATGGTCAGTGCCTAACTCCCGAGCACGAGCTTGCCTCTGATTGGCTGCTAACATTTCAAACCAGGAACTGTTAGAAGCCATCTTGTGCCCCGCATCGAGTAAAAATATAAAAGAAAGGTTCCGGGGGCAATTTAATATAGCGGAGCTCTGTGTAATGATGATTTGGATGCAGTGAAGGTTTAAGATTTATTAACAATAAAGGAGAAACAGGTGAGCGCCAGGCAGCACGACTTCCACTCCAGGACACCAGTAGGAAGATAACCCTTTCACGTTCCCTGTGCCCAACATCACCACTGCGCAGCTATGCCTTTAGAAGCCAGTCTGTCAGCTCACAGCTGTCTACTTTTGTGAGCTAGTAAGCTACTGTGCCTCTACGTCTGCGAGCTACTACGCTGCTGTTCTTTTGGGAGGGGGCAGCTCAAAATTCTACCTCTGTGAGTTGAGCGGACGGGCCGCAGTTGTCCCTCTGCGAGCCTGGGTACGAATTGTTCATAAGTCACACTATATGTACATTGAAAAGCCATTTTGTGATTCAGTCCGTCAGCTGGCATCTGTCCGAGACATTTCTGAAAACATACCGGAGCTCTTTCTGTGAGAGATACCCCTTTCACGCAGCGTCTCCCCACATTAGCAGGTAACGCACCCTCTTCCCACATCACCAGCTTACCCCCAACAACCTTCTTGGGCCCGGAAGTGTCCCTCTACGAAATATTAATAAAAAGATGCTTGTGAGGTTGGAAAAATAAGAATCTTAGTCATGTATAGATTCACATATAAAACATTTTATTAAAACAAAACAGCAACAAATAAAACTATGTACAGCTGTGGCGTTTAATCGCTGGTCCATTTGTGATTCACAGCCTGCAAGACAAAAAGAAAGATAAGATGGTGCGTCATGTGTCCAGCAAAGGAGATAGAGAGAGAGAGAAAAAGTGAGAGAGAGGAAGAGAGAGAGAGGAAGAGAGAAAGAGTGAGAGAGAGAGGAAGACAGAGAAAGAGAAAAAGAGTGAGAGAGAGAGGAAGACAGAGAAAGAGAGATAGAGTAAGAGAGAGAGAAAGAAAGAAAGAGTAAGATACAAGGAAGAGAGAAAGAGAAACAGTGTGAGAGAGAGGAAGACAGATAGAGAAAGAGTGAGAGAGAGGAAGAGAGAGAGAGAAAGAGTGAGAGAGAGGAAAAGAGAAAGTGTGAGCTACAAGGAAGAGAGAAACAGTGTGAGAGAGAGGAAGACAGAGAAAGAGAGAGAGAGAGAGAAAGAGTGAGATACAAGGAAGAGAGAACGAGAGAATCAGTGTGAGAGAGAGGACGAGAGAGAAAGAGTGAGAGAGAGGAAGAGACAGAGAGAAAGAGTGAGAGAGGAAGAAAGAAAGGGTGAGAGAGAGGAAGCCAGACAAAGAGTGAGAAAGAGAGGAAGACAATGAGAGAAACAGTGTGAGAGAGAAGAAGAGAGAGAGATAAAGAGAGAAATAGTGTGAGAGAGAGGAAGAGAGAGAGATAAAGAGAGAGAGAGGAAGAGAGAGACAGAAAGTGAGAGAGGGAGAGAGAGAAAGAGTGAGAGAGAGGATGAGAGAAAGAAAGAATGAGAGAGAGAGGAAGAGAAAGAGAAAGAGAGAACATGTGAGAGAGAGAAAGGAAGAGATGGAGAGGGAGTTTTGACACTAGAGAAAATCTTCACAGCTCACCGTTTTGCCACCGGTGTGTCTCCAACCACGTGCCGAGACATAGTGCACCGTCAAGTTTAGTGATCTGAAAGATAATATAGATTTAGTTATTGCAGAGTACATTCAACTGCACACACGTAATTCTCTGTTTCATGGAAGAGGGAAAGAGAGAAACAGTTTGAGAGTGAGGAAGAGAGAGAGAGAAAGTGAGAGAGGAAGAGAGAAAGAGTGAGAGAGAGGAAGACAGCCAAAGAGAGAAAGCGTGAGAGAGAGGAGGAGAAAGAGAGAAAGAGTGAGGGAAAGGGAAAGAGAGAGAAAGAGTGAGCGAGAGGAAGAGAGAAAGATAGAATGAGAGAGAGAGTAAGAGACAGAGAAGGAGAGAACGTGTGAGAGAGAGAAAGGATGAGATGGAGAGCGAGTGTGTTGACACTGGAGAAAATCTTCGCAGCTCACCTTTGTGCCACCGGTATGTCTCCAACCATGTGCCGGGTTATAGTGCAGCCCTCAAGTTCAGTGATCTGAAAGATAGTATAGAATTAGTAATTGCAGAGTACATACAACTGCACACGCGAAATTCTCTGTTTTGCTAATGCGCAATGAGGCTGGTGCACCCCATCCACTCCCACTGTTCAGAGGTGCCTGTGTGCTCTTGTGTGCCCAGACTGCTTCACACTATCCACTCCCACCGCTCAGAGGTGACTGCCCGCTGCTGCAGAAAGAAGTCTCTCTTCTCACCTTCTGCCACCGACGTGTGTGTAAGAGGGTCCACCACGTGCTGAAGCAACTTTGTCATGCGTTCAGGATGGCCACGCATCATCGCTGATTGTTTGCAGGTTCAGCTTTGGTGGTGTTGGGGGGAGAACATCGATTCGTGATTCACAGCCTGTTAGATAAAACGCATGATAAGACTGTGCATCATGCATCCATCAAAGGAGAGAGGAAGAGAGAGAGAAAGAAAGACAGTTTGAGCAGAAGACAGAGAGAAAAAGAGAAACAGTGAGAGTTAGAGAAAGAGAGAGAAAAATAAAGAAAGTGAGAAGACAGTGAGAAAGACGAAGAGAGAGAGAAACAGTGAGAGAGAGGAAGAGAGAGAGAAAGAGTGTGAGAAAGAGGAACAGAGAAACAGAGGAAGAGTGAGAGAGAGAGAAACATAGAGAGAGGAAGAGAGAGAAAGAGAAAAACAGTGTAAGAGGAAGAGGGAAATAGAAAGAGTGTGAGGGAGAGAAAGGAAGAGATGAGGAGGGACACTGAGTGCCCACACTGTGTACAACACCGTCACAGCTTACCTTTACGACACCGCTCTATCTCCAACCACGTACCGCGACCTAGTGGAACTCTCAAGCTCCCACATCTGAAAGATAGTACAGAATTAGTAATGGCAGAGCAGGGTTGGATTAGGATTCAAAATCGGCCCGGGCACGCTAAAAGAAAATTGGCCCACATTTGCATATTGCCTTTCCTCAAAACACTGCTTCGGTAACATTTTATTTAAAAAAGGTAGGGTGGGGGAGATACAAAAAAATGCATGGATTTGTTTACACAGGTGACTTAAAAACAAGTGAGGCCACTTCTGCTCAGGCCCCCTGCCCTGCTCGGTATGCATACATTAATGGGCGGCCCTGCAAGAGAAAGAAAGTGACACCTCTGCCTATTACTAAACGTGAGGTAATGACGCCCATCTGCCTCCAGAAAGGCCATTCAGACACCCACTGAGCCGCAGGCTGTATCCAAACATCAGCGACACCGCCCAAATCTGCCCCCCAGACTGCTCCAAAAAGCAGCCCACAGTTGGAACTCGGCACTGACTCCTCGGGCGTTGCACCAGTGCCCACGTTACCAATCCGACGCTGTGGCAGAGTATATACGAGTGCATACACCTAAATTGCTCTGCGGTCTTCCTGCATTCAGGCTGCTGTACCCCATCCACTCCCACCGCCCAGAGGTATCTGCCCAACGCTGTGCACTAAGGCCTCAATGCTCACCTTTTCGCATTCACGGCACCCTCCACATCATGCAACTCCCTTCTGTGAGCTAATAGGTCTCACATTTGGTACTGAGTCTTAATATCGCTATGGCAGAGGACATACTAGTGCACCTATCATCATCGCAGGTTGTACACCTGCTCAGTGCTTGCGGTGCTACTAACTCTGTGAGAAGTGGCGATAGGGCCTCGCTGTTGGGCTCAGGCCTACACTGTGGTGCAGCAGAGCACACAAAACGTGTCTGGACCACCGGGACGGGCCATCACCGTGGCGGTGTGACTGTGCTGGCCGCAGTGCATGCGTTGCGAGCAACTCTAAAATGGCATAGAGCACGTGCGCCCGTCTTTTTTATTAGAAGGGTCACGTGTCCTGTGACGCATGTGCTGAATGGGTGTGGTGTGGGTACATATCAGCCGTGAGGGAGTGGCTGTGGCATTAGTGTTGCCAGATTGGGCTAGATCATGCACAATTGGGCTATATTTTGCAGGTTGTATGGTAAAACTTTGGTTTGTGCTAGTTGCCAGATCATAAATATATAGAAAGCGCTCCAGCTAAGTAGTATGTTAAAGCGCTTTATTAGACACATATTTACTTGGCATCCTGCCGCAACATCAAATCAAATGAATTCACCGTCTGCTTGACGCTGTCCCTGCCCCTCCTTCTCTAAAGTAGCAATATTGGGCTACTTTGGGCTACTTTTTGGTTGGCTTTGGGCTATAGAAAGCTTAAAAACGCTGACAACACTGGATGCGGGTGTCTGTGTTGGAGTGCTACCGTCATCCGGGTTGCAAAAGCCAAAGTGTCACTCTGTGAGGCAAGTCCAACAATATGGCCAACATGGAAGGTACGGCGAATTACTGACCCTATATTAATCCATAGCTCCACACAAGAAAGATGGTTGACATGAGACATCTGTGTGGATATGAATGTTTATTGCACATTCAGTGGAGTGTTGCAGCTGTAGCAATACAGGGCCATGGAAAGTTGAAGTTTCAGTTTTTGGCACATGGAGGGCAGCCAATTAGAGACAAGCTTGTTGTCGGAGTTAGGCTGCGCCAATATATGTACTTATACAATCACTGCGACGATCCTCACGCACTTATAAATTCACTATACACTCTGCTTGCAGTACTCTAATGATGCAGTCTCTACGTACGTACTTGTACAATGACCGAGACAAAGTTACATAACTAAACCTTTCCCCCACTGTCAAAGGTAAGATGGTTGCATATGCTGTCCAGAGCACTATGTAATGTGGTAGGGCCTAGGGGAAGCATGTTGCATACATTATGAACACATGGACACAGATAGGATAGTGGAACTGGGTACAGGCACATGCGCTCAACTCATTTTTATTACCAGGGTCACATGTCCAGTGACGTCTGTGGTGGATGCGTGTGGGGTGATTGTAAGCCAACCCTCCGGGAATGGTTGGTACTGGCAAACAAGTACAACAGTAATCATTGGATCAGACACAGAGATTCAATCATAAAGGGTTGATGATTTGTGTTGCACTAAGGTACGGGTACCAGATATGAAATCACACAGAAAAGATTCTATCATAAAGGGTTCATGACTTGTGATACACTGAGGTAGGACAGCAGAAGTGAAAATATACACAAAATATTGTATCAGAAAAGGTGCATGAGTTGTGCTGCACTGAGATAGGTGCATCAGAAGCATTTAGCGTCTGCGCAGCCAGCGATGATGCGTGCTGTGGGCGAGCCACAGAATCGCAACTCGATGTGAATTGTGAGCCCTGCTATCGCTAGTGCACATCAAAGGCAGTAGTCAGCAAAGACATCGAGGAATGTTTTTTGTCACTTCCTCTTGACAAAGTTCGAGGACATAGAGTGCAATTCTCTCTAATAAATAAATTATGTTTCAATTTAAATTGTGAGCTTTGCTGACCGCAGTGTATGGAGCAAAAGATGAAACATTTATGGAATACACTGAGGAAATTACAGTTGTAAAGTACGGTATTCTGAAGCTAGAATCTGAACTGGTCGTTCATCATATCGTCTACCTTTTTCAGTAGGGAAGAGCTGTGGAAAACCACGAGCTTCCAAACTTGTTTCCCATACACTCATGGGAGTTTGTTTTGCTTTTTTCATCTGGAACAATTCAATAGTATGCCCTATCAGCTCTTTTGAATGTAGGGGATGTATAGTATAATGTTCATAAATTTCTTCTTTTCTTGAATTGTCCACTTGAAATATGTGCTTCATCTTCTAAAGTCGTTTCTTCTCCTTCTACATTTACAATTTTATAGTAAATATTGTTTTGCACCATATATAATGTAGCCTTTTGGACTTTCGTGACATGTACTAACTCTTGCAATATTTTCCGAATCTTTGTGGGTACACCATTAACAAAAATGACTACAGGTTCAATATTGTCTCTTTCTACACTAACAGTTTCAACATTTTTCTTAAAATCTGAAGGTAAATACACAACTCTTCCTTTTAAACCACTTTATAGATCTGTTGAAGGCAGCTTACCTGTTTAGGCTGCATACGAATTATAGCCTGAAAAGGGTGCACAAATTGTATAAGGATGGCCTTATATGTATTTAAATATGTAAGTTTAGGAGGTATAGCAACTAATTCTAAGTCATTATGGACAGCTCTAGCTGGCATTTTGTTTTGTTCTAATTTATTGTAAAAATATTTACAAATACATTGTACAGTACGTAACTTAAAACGAGCTTCCACAAACAGATAAGTAGGAAATTCTTTCTTTTTATCATTGTTATCCTTTACACTTTTTAAATACACATCTACATTCCTAGTTTGAATTTTATGAGAACAAATACAAACATAGTTGGGATTTTCAGCAGAAACTACTTTAAACTTTGTTATTTCTTTTTCAAACTTCACATCAGTATTATCTTCCATCTCTTCTTCAACACGTACACTTATCAATCTGTTATTTCTGTACACTTCTCTTGACTAGCAAAGAAACATAACTCTATATCATCACAAACTTGTTTTATATCATTTATATTAAAACGCGATTTCGTGCCGCAGCAAGACCTAAACTTATTTAGATGATTCCTCTTGACTTTGTATATAAACTTGCAGATGTCTATCGATCCGAACATTCGTAGGATCCAATTTCTCGATGTGAAAGCATCTTTAAGTTGAAGCTGTACAATTTTTTGCTAAGTGTCTTCTCCTGTGATATTTCTTCCCACATTTCTTTCAATTCTGTCTTCTCAGACTTGGTAATATATGACGTGACATAGCGAGAAACAGCAATTAAGCAATTGAGTTATCTGCAACATATTGTATGTCCATATTTACATTCCACATCTTCAAAATCACCGGATTGTAATCATTAATGTACTTCGATTCTTCTGTTTTTTTATATTATAAGTATTTCCGGGTGATTTTCGAGTGATAGTATGCCTCACTGCAGACATAAAACTGTTCATTCTTCCTTGCAATGACTTATGGTGCGCTGAGTTAGCAGTACCTTTGGCGCTCAGCGAGTACATACCCTGTGATGATGCGTGGTCCAGGGGCCGCACTCGGACCAATGTCTTTTGTCTATTGAATTCTGCCTCAATAAGGCCACGTGGCGATGACTTATGGTGCACTGAGTTAGTAGTAACTGTGGCGCTCAGCTTGTATGTACCCTGCGATGATGCGTGGTCCGGGGGGCCGCACTCAGAGCAATGTCTTTTGTCTATTGAATTCTGCCTCAATAATGTCTTTTAAATTCTGCATTAATAAGGCCACGTGGTGATGACTTGTGGTGCACTGAGTTAGTGGCACCTGAAGCGCTCAGCGTGTGCGCACCCTACGATGCTGCGTGGTCCGGGAGGGCTGCACTGGGAGCAATGTATCTTGCGTACTGGACTGTGTCCTCTGCAATCGCTACTCCATCTGAATTGTGATGCCTGCTGTCCGCAGAGTAGATCGAAGGCAGTAGTCTGTGCAGGCATAAGTCTGTGGTACTGTGCCGCTGGGTTCGCAGGAGGCCTATGTCGAGGAGACCCGCAGTCATGGCGGCAGCCACGTGGCAGGGTGAGGCCCGCCGCTCTGGCAGACTCGTTGGTCTTCACAGTTCACAAGTGAGCCACGCCCAGAGTCCCGGCTTATTTATTCACACTCCTATGCTGGAGTGGCGTACGTTGGACCAGCCCACCTACATGTCTGAGATCTTCCCCACTGCCTGAGGTAACATGGTTGCGTCTATTGTGCACAACACTACAAGCACCAGCAGTATATGTACAGATGGAGAGGTTTATGATCTGTATAGTGAGGTCTGTCCAGCACATCACCGTTACACTTGGTATTGTGTGCATTAATATTATTGATAGATGAGTTGCATCCTTCACACATATTTGCTTGCCATATCTGCCAACATTCAAGTATTGTGTGGCTGAGGGACCATGCCGTTTTTTGAAGGTCCGCTGTACTGTTTTGCTCTGCCTTGGTGGTAGTAGGGAGGGGGTGGTTATGTTATATGCACTTTTACCGCACGCAGATACTCCAAGGAGTGTCCCGGCGCGAGCCTGAAAAGGGTCCGAATCAGAAACGAATAGGAGAACTAGAACAGAAGAGTTTTCAGCTTTTTATTAAAGATCAGAGGGTCTTTAACACTCCTCAAAGGCAGTGGCAGAGCATTCCAAGCCTGCACCGCCAGCTGAATAAAAGAGCTCCCGACATGCCTTTGGCACTTAAATCGAGGAATCTGCGCCAAGATTGGGAGGCTAAACGCAGCTGTCTTGCCGGAGTATAGAAAGCCAGCCTATTCAGTAAATAGATGGGACCCAGCCCATAGAGGACTTTGTGAGCAATGGACAAGATTGTACATTTTATCCAAGCCTTCGCCGGGAGGCAATGCAGAGATCGTAAATGAGAGCGCACACTGCACCTGCTGGAAAGACCCAGCAGAAGCCGGGGGGCTGAGTTTTGAATCACCTGCAATACATCCAACAGGTAGCCCGGAATACCACCGTACAATGCATTAGCATAATCGAGGCACGAGAGAATTAAAGCACAAACCATAGTCTTCTTCGCAGACTTAGGTAGAAGAGGAAAAAACTTCCTCAGAGACTTAAGGATGCTAAAGCAGGAGCCAGACAGCTTCTTAACCTGCGATGAGAAGATCAGGTTCTCACTGAACCAGACCCCGAGATTCTTAACAGAATCACCTTAGAGCTGAGAAGAGGGGAACCAGTGGGCCATAGCTTTTCTTTGAAGTCGGCAGGGAAGGCTTCATACAAGAGGATCTTCGATTTCTCCTCATTGCATTTGAGCTGTGCCTGGGCAATCCACTGAAAGACCGAGGATTGGGATTGTTGGGTGGGGAGAACCAAGTCCTCATCCCAATCCCAGGAAAACAACAGTTGGGTGTCGTCAGCATAGGCCCTCACCTTAGCCCCTAATGCTTCCGCAGGATAGACCAGCGGGGTAACATAGATGTTAAAGAGAAGGGGGCGAAGGGATGACCCCTGTGGGACACCAGTGGCCACCGCTTGAGGAGCAGATGCACATGGTGGAAGCCAGACCTGCTGTGAGTGGCCCTCCAAGAAAAACCTGATCCAACCCAACACAGCCCCGGAAACTCCGATCTCCAGTAGGCGATCCAGAAGCAGGGCATGGGGCACAGTATCGAAGGCCACCAAGAAGTCCAGCATAACCAGAGCTGCCCTCCCGCCAGCATCGAGGCACTCTTGAATTGCCTCGGACACCTCCAATAGAGCAGACTATGTGCTGTAAGCCACCCGGAACACCGATTGCGCCGGATGAAGCAGGCCAAAGGTCTCAATGTACTCGGTGATTTGGTTAGTAACCACCTTTTCCCAGACCTTGGCCAGGCTGGGGAGCAATGCGATGGGGGCGGTAGTTACCAGGAATAGATGGGTCCAGAGATGGTTTTGCGAGGAGGGGGAGAATGTTTGCCTGCTTCTAGGAAGTAGGAACGAGGGCTTCCCGCAATGACATATTAATGATCAGATTGACCTTCGGATTGATGCAATCTGAGACAGAAGCCAAAAGTCTGGCTGCACAGGGATCTGTGGGAGAACCCGATTTCAGAGCCTTCAACATTTTGAGGGAGCTAGGTAAATCTACAGGCGAGAAGGAAAAAAAATTGTGCGAAAGATCAGCCGAGGGCAGAACAGAAATACATGGCACAGGTGACAAGGCACAGGTGGCAAACGTGGCTTGAATAGAGCAAATTTTATCCAGAAAAAACCTGGCCAGAGTATTACACCAGGCCTCTGTAACAGTGCAGAACGCACCAAGGCCAGCGGGGACGTGAAGCTTTTCACAATTGAGAAGAATTCTTTAGAATTGTTATTAGCCTGGTCTATGCGCGATGTGAAGTATTGGCTTTTTGCTGCTGCGATGGCAGCGTAGTACCTTTTTTTTTTGGCTCTCAACGTAAGCTTCGTCAGAGGGCAGTAACAGCAGGAGCGCCAGACCCTCTCCAGAACTTTGCACTCATGTTTCAGGGTTTTAAGCTCAGGTAGGAACCAAGGTTTAGATGTAGATTCCCTAGCAAGTTTAGGTAGGTGAAGTGACGATAGTGAAGACACTAAGTCAGCAATCTAGTTTGTAAACCCGGCCACACTCCCAATAAGATCTTGCTGAGGGGGAGGCCTAGAAGCAGCCAAGGAGATCTTGAATTGAAGAAGATAAATTTTGCTGAACATCGGAGGACGAATGGAACGAGAGGGCTGAACCGGCGCAGTGATCTCCCAAGAAAAGCCAATAAGGAAGTGGTCCAACCAGGATATCGAGGAGGGTTCGTCCACCACCACAGGGAAGTTGGAGCAGATACGGTCTAAGATGTGACCACCCTGATGAGTAGGATGGGATACCTATTGGGAAAGATGAGCAAGTTGGACAAAATCAAGGAAATCAACCGACTCTTTAGCACCTTGTTGATCAAGATGTAGATTCACATCGCCTACAATCACAAAGTGGGAAAAACACAGTGAACGCTCGGCTATGGCATCCCCACAAGATTTAAGAAAAGAACTAGCCGGGTCAGGGGGGGCGATAGATAAGAGAGCCACCCAGTGTAAAATGATCCGAGAAGTGGATATTAAAATCCAGAACCTCACACCCGTCCCATGAACTGGAAACTTTGCTGTGAAAAATCCAATTATCTCTGTATAGGATAGCTACGCCACATCCTCTACCCACAGGGCGATCCACCCTACAAAGCTTAAAACCAGCAGGGGTGCCAACGCAACAATAGGGTTTGATGCAGCATCTAGCCAGGTCTCCGTAACAAATAACAAATCTAATGAGTTGTCCGCGATTAGTTCAAAAACCTCAGCGTGGTGTTTTCCTCACCGATCTGGCATTTATCAGAGCAGCCTTAACTCGCTGCCCTCTTGGGGAGTTGGTTTGAGAGTTGAGCGACAAGAGCTCTTGTCTGGGAGCAAAACCACAGGCAGCGCAGCCAAAGTCCACTCTAAAAGGCAGAAGACTGCAGCATTGAGGAGGGCAGGGAGGAGGTCGAAGTGATCTAAGAAACTTACCCGATAGCCGGTAATGAGCCCCATCAGTGATCGTACTTTAGGCAGCATAACTGGCCCTGGCCGCTGACTTGGCGCTGACGGGCACAGACAGGCTTGCCTTAGGCGTGCCTTAGGAGTGCCAGCGGCGCGCCCGCTGCGCGTGTCCGCTGCGTGTCCAACCACAGCCCATTAAATAGGACAGCCAGAGCGCTGCTCGCAAAAGTAAAATGGCACTGTCAAGATGGCCGCAACCCTATATGCTGATAGGCAGTGAGGCAAGGAGTTTACCACACTCCATGAGGAAAAGCAGCATGACGCTATAAAAAGCGGGAGTTTAACACACTCCAATGAAGGTAAGTGAAAGCGAGTAACACAATTAAAATTCCCCAATTAAATAAACAAATCCCCCAGAAGCATATCAGTACAACCACAATGTTAAAAACGATTTCTAAATTAGATTGGGTAAGGAGAAACCTTATCAGGTGCTGCGCGTCTGACCACAGCCCATTAAATAGGTTTTAATGTGGGCGGAGTAGGGCGTGCGACAGTTAGAGACGGAGGGGTTGTCCGGGGGGACGTCCTGAGGCTGGTGGCAGTGAGTGTTGTGGCCTTCATGGGTGTTTGAGCTGCGAGATCAGTAACTCTACGACATATGTTCCGCTTCAGATGTGATTCTGCGCTGCGATCCATTTTACATTGTAGGTAGTCGTCCTGGTTTATGCCAGGAAAATGCAGATGTTAGATACCTACTGCAAACGTGGCTTATTCCCTGTTTTTGGATCACACCCCAGATTTGGCTGCTCGTTGAAAATATTGGGAACTGGTGTTTTTGTGTTAATTTTTGCACGGGGATGTCTACTATATTATTACCATTAGTTGTTGTTCTCATTTGTGACTAATTGTTTTTTGTGGAAGCTATTGCTGGAAAACTGGGGATATTGGCTGTTTTCACTAAGTTGACAATGAAGTGATAATTTAAAATCACTGAAAAAACTATAGGTTTAAAGAAGAAAATAATTATTAATTAGCATTTAAAAAAACCTTTGAAATTCGATAAAAAACCATAGGTTTCAGGGACGTTATAGTTACAAATTAGCATTTAAAAAACCTTTGAAATTCACTGACAAAAACATAGGTTTCAGGGACGTTATTGTTAGTTGGACATTTCACTCATACAAAACCATAGAAAATCCGATGTTATAGTTAGTTGAGCTAACTATAACTCGCGCTCCCGCAATGCACTGATGCAGTGATGTCACATATTACATCATTCATGACATGGTCAGTGACATCATTGATGACATCACTGATGACATCATCCACGTGACAATCTGATGCACCTCCTCACACCCTAATATAACCTATGATACACACCCTGTAAAATACAGGCTACCATTTTCAAAACCATCGACGATGTCGAAATAGGTCATCTCATGCACAAACATGTATGCACTTTGCCAAATATGTGTTGTATTGCTGGTTGTTGGGACACCGATCCAAAATGGAGATTGCATAAGACGGGGCCACCATACAACCTCGTGATTTACCCACTTTGGTCAGGTTTATAATGAAATACTTGATTTTCCTGACAAGTGGCAATATTGTATTATGCATGCATGTCTAACCTGGTACATATATTTTAAGTACATTCAGTCTGACCAAATTCTATATGTAACCCTTTGGTTTTGCACAGTGTAAGATGGCCGCCGATTTTCGGCTGTTTGTTTGCTCCACTGAGTAAGTCCTTTGTTGATCACGATTATGAGAGTGACCGCAAGCATATGTAAGACTGCTGTTCGTTATTTTCTTTTACACGTGAACAAGGCTGCTTGCCGAAATGCGTTGTGTGAAATAAAACACTTGACCATCCACTATTTTGGAATCCGTCTTTTTCTACTGAGAGCATACTTTATTTTCACCTGTAAATTGGATTCTGTTAGCCGGCTGGCTCCGCCGGTGTGTATGCCAACCTTCAAGGGTCCCAGTAATCCGGAAGGAGCAATTTTGTGTTTGGGATATATATATATATATATATATATATATATGTATATATATATAAATATATATATAAATAGATTTTGCCAGTAGGTAGTTTTAGTTAGGACCATGTTTCCATAGGAAAAACATTTTTTGAATTGGCTATAATTTGGGTGCAGATTGACACCTCTTCACAAAAGTGCTCAGATGTTGTTTGTTGCACAAGGAACTTTTTGGGGGGATTCATGAAGTGAGGGATTAGAAAACGGGATTAAAAGAAGGGTACACATGCAATGTTAATTCCCATAGAAACCTGTCAACACAACTACAGCCTGAACCACTGAATGGAATTAAACCAAAACAGAAAAGTAGGTGTTGTTACACAGATTGTTTTTTTTGTTATTTGGTGCAAATCTGTTCAGCAGTTTTTTGAGAAATTTAAGTTGAAAATTATAGTGATATACTGTGATTGGCTGGGTGCACCCTCAACAGAAAGTTGCAGCCGCCATTTTATCGATCGGGAACGGTTCTCAGTGCAGAAAATGTCTGTGAAAGCTAATATTAGGGTTCTGGGTGTAGGCACTCTGACCCCATGTTAAACAAATAGGGCTTTTAGTGACACAAGTTATGTGTCCAAAATAGATTTATGAAATAGAATGCGATAGCACCACAATCACCTGCGCGGTCCCCTGTTTACCATCATAGGGACGACATGATCACCTTTGTGATGTCTTCACGAACATCAGCAACAAAAAAAAGTAGTTACAACTTTTGATATTAATGTATTAAAATGCAGACCGCTCTCAGAGACTGACGCATACAGTGATACACATACTCTGAAATTGATGCTCCCAGTGACAGACAGAATCAGACACTACCATACCCACTCACATATTGATTCAAACACTGACACACCCATTCACACTCCCAATTAGACACTGACACACCCACTCTCAAACCCAATCAGTCACACATGCACCCACTCACAGATCCAGACACTGATGGACCATCTTCTGGACCCACTCAGAGACTGGTGCAGCCAGTCACAGACCCACTCTGACATTGATGCATCCACTCACCGACCCACCCATACACTGATGCATCCCTTTAGAGAGGTACTGTTTCACTTACTTCTTTAGTTATAAATACATTCGAGAGCAAACCCAGTCAGATACTAAACCACCCCTTCACAGACTAACTCAGACACTGATGTACCCACTCAAGGACCCACTCAGACACTCAGACACTCCTTGACAAACTCCCTCCGATACTGACACATTGACTTACTGATGAGCTCAAAGACTGACACAGCCACTGACAGTCTCAGTTAGACACCAACACAACCATTCACAGACACAGTCAGTCACTGATGCGGCCAGCTACAGAAGCAGGAAACACTGAGGCACTCAGTGAGAAACTGAGTGAGAGACTGACCTATGCACTCTTGCACACAATTACTCAGAAAAATATGCACTGATGTACTTAATCAGTCACTTGTATATGCAGTGATCCAGGCATTTAGTTACACATACATGTACTGATCCACCCAATTACCTCCCCATAGATGAATTTATACATCCATTCATTGATTCATACACATACTGTACAGTCATTCAGTTGCTTACACTTGCACTGATGCACCCAATCAGTAATTAATGCACACTGTTATTCATCCATTTAGTCATAGAAACCATTTTAAAATGCACTTTATAGATAACATTTGTTTTTATGTATTCGCAGCTTATTTGTGAATAATTTAAAACCCCCAAAAAAGACAAAGATTTCTATTAGGAAAAACATCCTATGTATTAGGGTTAGTAGAGTGGCTCTGATAAAAGCCTTTTTGGGTTCATTTTGAGTATTTTCCGGCTACAGAAAAATCTTAATGCAGAGCTTCAGGTTGCACACAAATACACAAATGCCTTCATCTGTAAAAGTATACTGCATCAGTCCTGTAAATTTCCTTTTTGTCAAAACACAGATTGTTTTTGAAGATTGAGCCCATGTTATGGTCTCAGAGGAATGCAGAACCAGTTTTATTAACATGTTTCCTGGCATGGTCAATCTGTGGACAGAATTGATTTGACCACTTCCATTTTTGTCTTTGGCACATATTAGAATATACCAAGACAGTGTGAGGGAAATGTGACATCAGTTCTGCAAAGGTACCTTTATTTGGATTTGTAGTCCTACCCCAGTTAGTGTGCCTAGATCATTTCCACCACAGTGCACAATCATGAGGTGAGAAGCTCAGCAATCCACAATGATTTTAACTAAAGCCAGCAACTGAAGCTTTAGCCCTCTCTGGCCAAACCAAGCAATCTCAGCATTTGTCGAATCCAAGTCCCTGTCAATACCTCTTTTTTACAGCCTCTGTAGCCCAATAGACATAGCTGTGGCCAACAATTCACACTGTAAGCATTTTGAAGTGAAGGAGCAAGAGCAGGCAAGAAAAGGCTGGAGCTGAATGAAGTAGTTTTCCAAATGAAAAACAGTTAAATGGAAGTGTTTTTTTAATATATATATTCCATTGGATGCTGTCAGCATAACAGTGAATAAAATTAGGTAGTGTGTTGAATGCATTAGCATAACTCCTATTATTGGCTCGTTTAAATGAAATGCAATACAGACATGGATATGCTTTTGAATCTGTGGAGTAAACTACACCTGCAGCATCTCATTTGGAAGTAGCAAGGTCCTTGCAGATTGTTCTTTGAGCTTGTGATCCACTGGTTCCACAGAGTTGACACACACTCTTAGCTAAGATTGGATTGGGGAAGGGTGTTAAAGAGGCCAAACATTTTATAAAAAGTAGGGGAGTTATTTATTTAAACAGTTTAATTTCCAATTCAGGACTCTGTAATAAACTGTTCTGCGATATTTAAATTTCAAAAAATGAAATGTTTATATATATGTTTGGACTACCGTTTTTTCATGATTACTCCACGATGATCGCAAAAATATCACAAACATGCATAGATAGGAATCTCTTTTTGCAAGAGAGGAAAAGGGTTAACAGATACTAACCATTAACAAGTGGAGATAGAGTAGTCTAAAATGAAAGACATCATTTTGTTTGCTGCCTTTCTCATGATCACAGACTGCAATGTTGAAGAGGTTGCCATTTATGGTTGTTTTGTATCAGAGTGGTGTACCATTTTTGTACTTAGTTTTCACACATCCAAAAAGTGTTAAAACTATGCAAAAAGAGCTAAAACAGCAATATAATTTACAAACTCAATTCACTGGTATGTACATAACCTTTTAATCATTTAACAATGTACATTAGAAATGAAAATGTGTATGGGAGTTTGATAAAAAAAAGAGTATCACAGTGATTTGAAAAAAATACATCAGATTAACTGAATCTGGCAGAGGGTATGTGTTTAAGATGTTATTACCAAAGGTTTTGGGAAGTAAGAGGAAAAGGAATTAGTGCCCCTTTGCAAGAAAAATAACAGTATAGTAGTATTGAAAGTTACAATAAGGAATGTATTTAAAACTAAGAATGTTTTAAATGTCTAATGTTATTGGCATTCTGGAAGTTGCAGTTAATCACATTATTAAACAGGAGTGGTGTAGTCACAAATATAAGATAAGACGGTGCCTGTATATGAATTATAAAGCAGAAATATATGTTTGGTATGTATTAGGAAGTGTTTGTCAATGTGGTTTGCTGTAACTCATATGACCAGTTTGCATGTGCTTAGATGGTGAGACATGCTTTTTATGGTTGCTGATAGATATCAATCAATTATAGCATTTGTAAAGTGCACTACTTACCCGTGAGGGTCTCAAGGCACTGGGGGAAATGGGGGGAGTGCTGCTACTGCTCGAAGAGCCAGGTCTTGAGGAGTCTTCTGAAGGTCAGTAGGTCTTGCGTCTGCTGTAAGTGGATGGGGAGGGTGTTCCAGGTCTTGGTGGCGAGGTGGGAGAAAGATCTGCCACCGGAGGTCGCTCTTCAGATGTGGGGGACTGTGCCGAGGGTGAGGTCGGCAGAGCGGAGCTGGTGGGTGAGGTTGTAGAAGCTGAGTCGTCTGTTGAGGTATGCAGGTCCGGTGTTGTGGAGTCCCTTGTGTGCGTGTATTCATGCAAACAGGCAGGCAGTAACTATGTGGATATGGAATGACCCACGGAGTTTTCAGATATTCAGGGAATCATCCAGGCACTACCTATATCCTCGGAGAATCACCTAGGCACTACCTATGCACTCATTCAATCATCCAGGGAGTAGTGATGTACTCAGCCACAAATACATGTATTTACAAGTTTTAGTGAGGAATATGTAGTCATTTAGGACCATCTGGTGAATTATATATGCAACCTGTCTCACATTCTTTACATGTACTCAGAAGAATTAGTGAGCTATATGCTGTGATAGAGAGTAAAATGCTGATTTTTATATGCACAGTTTCCCAAAATGTAAATCTGAGACATCGAAATAAAAAGGACTGAGACACTGATGCACCAGTGAGACAGTGGTAGAGAGGCACACAAATAGCTCTTATGTGGTGTTTTTGGATTTACAGTTTTGAGACACTGTATGTACTTCTAAGCTTTTGTTGATGTTCATTTAAAAATGCACCACAGAAGGGACAAACTTGTCTTTTACCATGTATAAGTGGAAACTGAGATATGGTGCAGCTGTGTTGTAGGAGAGGGTGCTATAATGTTAAAAGGTAAATAATAAATACAATTTTGTGTTTTACTTTGGGTTTGGTATATTGAAGTAAGTGCATGTAGTTATATAGATACGTTCATCTGTAGATTTAATATTGCAACATACCATTATAACAGTTTTTGTATTATGTGTAAGTCAGTAGTAAAGGAGTTGGTACATTGGCTAGACTAAAAATTTAAATGTATTCTTATTTTTTTTTTACAGAACAATATCTACATAACTATAGACAGTTAGAATGCCTACAAAAGCTCAGAAGAAAAATCAATAGAAGCAACTACAGTATATGTGTAGAACTAAGACACAAAAGGAGCAAAATGCTGAAAAAGTGGTGAAGGAAGAAAGAGCTACACGTAACAGGACAAAGTCATTTCTAAAAAATATATGTGGACACCTGCAAACATTACAAAATCATGAAAATAATTTCAAACTATGAGAATGAATAGGAGTGGACAAAATCTATATTACAAGGGCAGGAAAGAATGTAACAAAGATGGACATACCTTAACCAGGAGACAGAAACAGGATAAGGAAATAAGGATGTATCATACTAGAGTGGTTGTAAATCTACTGAGAAATGTGAAGAAGTATAGAAGAAGGAGAGAGGCACTGAAACAGAAAGAATGAGTTGAGGGAGTACTTGATAAGGCCTTCGCTTTGAAAAGGGAGTTTTTCATTTTGATTAATAATAGAATGAAGACTCTTGACAAAATGTTTTTGTACATGAGGAGACAAAACCAGAAGAAAATGTTAGTGAACAGAAGTAACTTTTGTACTGCTTTAATTGGAGAATGGATACATACTTCTAGTAAAGAGCCTTTCTTTAAAGAAGAAAGCTATCTCCAGGAAACACAGTAGTTCTGGCTACTGATGAAAGAGGATGTTGTTATGAAATGAAGAATTGCACCACTATAGTAAAAGAGGTGATGGTACTTAGAAATATAGAACAAGTTATTACAGAAGAGGTACAGGGATGGTGTAGTCAGGCCCTGTATACACATGGAATTGTAGTAGTGTTTGTAGTATTCAACAGCAATCCATTCATATATTAAGAACATTTCTATGTATATTTACAAGGCAAGTTTAAAATACAAAGATTCCTCAGTATTTAAGTATAAACACAAAATAAGTACTTTACAAGGATTGGATCCTTGCAAAGTTAGAAAGCATAGACATTTGGAGGGACACTCACTAGCTTGTTTATTATCTCAGGATGTTATCTGTACACCACTGAACAATGCACACTTTAGTTAGGAGGCTGTTCTATGTGAAAACTCCTGCTTTATGCTTAGGAGAAATGAATAGAGCACTTTTGCATGGTACTGTGGTAGAGGTAGAAAAGGTTTGTGATGATGTGCAGTATTGTTGCTATGTTGTCGACACACTCACTACAAGATTCAAGAGTTGATTTTAAGACACAGAGGCACCTTTAGCCACAAGCCCTAAAAATTTGAATGCAGCCACACTCCCCACTTATAGTCACCGTGGGAGACCAAGCAACATAGCGTATGTTAGCCTAGGACCATTCCCACATATCACAGTACTTTCTTGGAATGTGGCAGGGCTAAGTAGCAAAATGTTGCTTCCTTATTGGAACAACTTTCCTGAAGCTTTGGAAAAGTGCTATTGATATGGCTGAGGGCGACACAACCACTCTGCTTAAGTATGATGCCAATGTCGGGTGGAGAGGTGTGGTGCAGCAGCCAGGGCAGCTGACTTCAGTGCACAGGGCTCACGGTTCGATCCCTGGCTCCGGCGGCTGCTCAGCTCAGCACCATGTGACTCTGGGCAATAGCTGACTTAATTTCCACAATGGCCCCCAGCACCTTGAGACCGGTAAGGGTGAGTAGTTTGCGCTTCACAAATACGGATTTCCAAAATATGGATTTTCGGGTGGGCTAAATACAAAGGCCTTTGCTCAAACGTTAACAAAGGAAGTTTTCCTTCTAACGACAACTGCTGATTAAAATGATGGAATGTAATTCTAACTACTATCTTGGAATTCTGTTCCCATTAATTCCTCAATAGCCAGGGGTTCAGAGGTGCAAATGAAATCACCTGCGACTATTGTTCTTGCATGAGGTGAGCACATTTCTAGGCATTTATCTAATGCTGAGATGGTAGTAAAAGGCCTGCCTCCCTTTTTCCCCCTTGCATATATATTGAAGAGCTCAATTTGGAGGCCACCCCTAGGTCTCGTAATGCTTAGCCGCAGGATGTCTGGGCTTAGGCTTGATTGGGGGTAATTTGGCAGTAAAGTGTAATTCTTATCCAAACAGTCAAGCCCCCTGAGGGGCGCCCTCTCCCAAAAGAAATTGCAGGTGTGTAAAAACAAGTGTAACCAGGTTTGTATAAGGGGACCAGACTCCATGTCTCCTGGAAGATACAGATGTCGAAATCTCCTACAAAATCATTCCAGTGGGGAAGTGAAAGTTTGCTATTTAGTCCCACCACATTCCATGATACGATCTTCAACTGTTGGCTTTGTATAGAGCCAGTACTTTGTGAAGAGGAGGGGGTATTTATCTGCGAGGGAACTGGAGTGGGTGGGGCTAAGTGCTTGTGTGGATCTGGAGCTAGTTCTTCATCTAGATGGATTGATGACCCTCTAGTGCCGACTAGTTGTTGGGAACTTTGCATGGTGTAACTTAAAAATTTAGAAGGGATCGGGATGACTGATTCTTGTAGTCAATCATTAGACTTCAGAGACAAAATACCTGCTAGATGTTATGTCACCTGTGTAGTTAATGTTCTACCCAAATCATATGTGGGAAGGTGAATGAACTGGATAGATGACCCATCAGGGGAGCAGGTGCAAAACTCCAGAACAAGGAGATCGTTCGCTATCTCAATTTCCTTTAGGGTAATCTCAATATTATCCAGTTAGGCAGTTGAGGCGGAACATCTCCGTGCTTTTAGAATGTCGTCTCTGATCACTGACCGACATCCCTGACGTGGCATATCCAGTGGGTCACCTTATTGATTAAAGATTCCTCACTCTTGGGGGTGTTTTTGATATTAGTGTTAATTCTTGGGATATTAATCATGTCAATTGTTTTGGTTTTCGGCCAGTTGATGTTGGCCGTAGTAGCTGGGGTCATTTCATCTCAATTGCCATAAGTGAAGGATTGAGCTTGTCGTGACTGGGTAGTGTGTTTGGTTACAGTGTTCTGTGAATTCTGTGGGGTGGCTACCTTCTTGAGTTTGTCTTGCATGGAGATATTAGGTCTATTTCTGCTTTGGGTCGAGAATTCATTGGGGATGCACTTTCGAATAAAAGGGGCGGGAGTAGCTAATTGATGAGTATTAGAATCATGAGGAGAGCACTTTTTACTAGAGGGTTGAAGAACCAGAGCCAATTGTGCCTGGCGGCGCAGGGTACGCCTTAATCTCCTGGGTTCTCCTGCTTCAGCTAACAGAGACACGGGGACACTCTGTCGGCGTAAAAGATCAGATTTTATTAGCTGCAGCTAGCACAGTTGTCCTAAAAGTACACACGGTATGTTCTCAGGAGACTGCCACTTCACTCCGTGGCGCACAATCTTTTATAGTACATAGGTGACATATACATTAATGAAGGACACACCTAAAACATACATAGGAAAACCAGTAGGAATAGTTTGAAAGAAAGTCAGAGCCAATAAAAAAAGTCGGAAAACAAAAGTATCGAGTAACTCGAAGAAGCCTCTCCTCAAACTGTGTTTGCCACCCCTCCCACAGGTTAAGGTATTAACATGTCTGTAACTGGCTTGCAGGTGGAGAGATACGTTTGTGTGTTTTGGAGGACAGTTGTGAAACGAGAGAATACGAGCGGAGGACAGCGAAGGCCAGAAGATGAGATAAAGTCAGAAGAGAATAGTGTGAACCAATAGATAGTTAGGACAGGGATTAGAAAAACCAGACAGGGATTAGTGTACTCGGCCAGTCTCTAACACCAGCTTTGTAAACAGAGGCACAAGGCTATTTTGACACAATATTGCAGGAAAAGCAGAAAAGACTCAGTTCGTCGTGCTGCCTGAGTGAGGGCAACACAAAATGACGGTGGAGCACAAAATGGCGGCTCAATGCGATTGTGATCGAAAATCGAATTTCCTCAGACCCTCCTTTTGCCAGAACTCAGGCAAGATACCCAGACTCATGTTAATCTGAGTTGATGTCGATGGCCATGAGGTCATCGAGCTGTTGCTGTAACATCATTCTAATATTCTCTGTTCTTTGTGTCTTGGGTTTTGGGATGCACATAGTAGCACAAAGGTCACAGATGGCGGGACCACAGTGCATACAAAGACAACAAGAGAAAACGATGGCTAAAACCATGCCAAGGAATGTTAGCACTTTCCAAACCCATTTGGACAGTAGTCCCCAAAACCATCCCAATAACGACCAATCTCCTTCACCCTGATGAATCGACTCAGAGATTATATGTAATTTAGAGATGGCCTGGTATACTGTCGGAGCATCATCAGGTATATAAATACAGCAACTCGATTTGATCAATTTACAGACTCCACCACGATCTGCAAGAATAACATCCAAGGCAACTCGATTCTGTAAAGTCATAAGACGATCCGCCTGTAGTTCCGCTGTAATATTACTTAAAGCTCCTACAGTGATGTCTATGGTAGTCTCTACAACACGAACCAGTTGTCTCATATTCCTGCAATGCCATAGGACCCCAAAAAGGAAGAAATCCTTTTAGGAAGTCTCCTCCCTCTTGACCTGCGGTGTCTTTGGAATCAATAACTCCTCTGCCATATCTGTTTTTATGGAAATTTGAAGAGGCAGTGTATGTAGGGGGAAGAAGAAAAGCTATATAGCAAGTTTCAGAAAAACCAGTCAGCAACCACGTATAGGCTTTATTATGACAGATGAAATACGTGCCCTGAGATGGCACTAACGGCGGCGAATTCTGAGGTGAGTGGATGTAAGTATGGGAACAAAAGCTTTTTCTCTGTTCAGGGTCAGTAGTTTGGCCATTTATTTGCAAACAGAAATTGCCTTGATGAGGTACAGTCCAAATTGGTGGATATTTTCCTTGTTTAACCTTATCCCTAAGGCTTGTGATATAATGAGTGACATTCCAATTAGTATATGCTTTTCTCTCATCAACAGAAATTTTACTATTTTCCATGATTTTAGTAAGCCTGGGCAAAGCACTACGCTACGCTCGCGTAGTTTGCGAAGTTTGCGCTACTTCGCACTACGCGAACTGCACGTAGCACAGTGCGAACACGCGTAGCGTAGTGTTGCGTAGTGCTGCGGTCATTTTTTGCTTGCTCGCGGTCCTCAACGTCAAGTTGGCGACCGCGAGCAAGCAAAATGACATCCCGGCGAGACTTTTTCCTTGTTCGCGATCAGCAACTTCAAGTTGGCGATCGCGAGCATGGAAAATAAACCTCCCGGCGAGATTCCCAACGCGAGGAGGTCAGGTTTCTCATTGCGAGTGGTCGCGTATGCTCGCGACCGCTCGCGATGAGAAACTACCAGTTCGCGTTGAGAAAGCTGAAGCTCGAGTAAAAATCTACTCGAGCAGCAGAAAACTATAGCTCGCACTGTGCAAGATGCCATTTTCAATGATTGCACAGTGCCGGTTGCTTGTCCGCACTGTGCAATCATTGAAAACGACATCTGGCACAGTGCGAACAAGGTACTACGCAGTTCGCGAAGTGCTACGCGTAGCTCGCGTAGTGCGAACTTCACTTTGCGTAGCTTCGCGAAGTGCTACTTCGCGAACTACGCCCAGCCCTAGATTTTAGCCATAGCTACTGTTGGACTTGGCCCTTTTTGCAGGGTCATCCCTAAACTTTTTGCCTTCCTCCTGTATTTTTTCTGACCTGTTGTTGGCTGTTTTATGACTCTGGGCACCTTACCACTTCTGACCAGTGCTAAGGTGCATATGCTCTCCCTATGGTAAAATGTATACATTGATTGGTGTCCATGTTTGGCTTATTGGATTTACTGTCAGTCCCCAGTAAAGTGCACCAGGAGTGCCAGGGCTTGTGAATGCCAATGCTGCTGGTGGGCTTGCAGCGCTGGTTGCGCCACCCACAGAAAGCGGCCGTGTAAAATGTGTCTAGGGCCTGCCACCGCAGACCCTGTGCGCGGTCTGGGACCGTCGCGCTGACTGCGCAAGTGCCTCCACTTGCCAGTCCCTAAACCTTCCCTTACCTACATATTAGCCACCCCTCTGGTAGGCCCAAGGGCAGGGTGCATTGTAGGCATAAGGTAGGACATGCCCTGATGTGTGTGGCATGTCTTAGTAGTGAATTACAGCCATTTTCGTTTTTCACTATTGAAGGCTACCTGCTCTCCATAGGCCAGAATGGGCTGCTGGGATCACGCCAACGCTGTGACCCCAGTGGACTCAGAGAGCATGGTAGAATGTCAAGTTTAGTATGCCTGAACTCAGAATAATAAAATACTTCTTGTAGTCAAGTTTATTTTAATATCCTGGGTTTGTAAATACTACTTTTAGAAAGTTAGTATTTACTGACCTGACCATTTCAGTCCGCCTCTGCTGTGTGTGTGTGTTCTGCCTAGCAACAGTAAGGAGCAGGGTTGGGGAATCCCCAGAGACAGGTTGGCTGCCAGGTGGTGGGTAGGGAGATGACACCAGGATGGGTGGGAGGAGTACACCTTGACTCTTGAATAGACCTGTGCTCTGCCACCACAAAGCCGGCGCCGCCCCCTGTGGAGCGGCTGATGTCTCTGCCCTGCTGCTGAAAGGAAAGAGCAGAGTCACCATAACAAAGTGCTCCAGAACTGGACTGAGCCAGGCCCAGGCCCCCTGGCGCTAAAGAACAAAAGAATCATGGTATAAAAGTAGGAGCCTGGCTCCTAAGAAATCAGAATCCTGTTTTACCACAAAGAACCTCTGCCCGACTAGAAGGAGAAGGAGACGCTGGAGGAGCTGGCCTGCTGCTTGCCTTGCTGAGAAAGGAGAGGAAGAGACTACTGAAAAGACTTTGCTGCTTTGTGCTTTAAACATTCTCCAAGGGCTTGATCTGAGCTTGCCCCCTGAACTGAACCCCAGGACCAGTGGGTTCTCTGTGCTTTTGCTCGTCCTCCAATTCGAGCCGTGTGTGCATCCCGCTGGAAAGAGACTGCGCCCCTCATCGCCCCTCCTAGGGCCGTGACACTCAGAAGCTTGCCTGCCTCAAACCCGTGAGAGCCCCGCTCCGTCCAGAGCCGCTCTCTGTCCCCGGGCTAGGCCGCCTGCACCCCTGTCACCGCCTGCCACTGGAGCGCGCTGAACGCGCTATCACCCCTCCCGCCGGAAGCCGTCCGACGACTGTGATCTACGCCGGGTCATCCAGCTGCACTGACCGTGCCCTGCGATCCCGCTTCGCTATCCCCGGACATCTCAGGCCGCGCCGCCCCCGCTGTGGAGACCCTCCGGCACCGCCGTGCTAAAGGGTCGCTGGCCGCACCTGCCTACGTGCCCACACCTGCTGATTGAGGACCCAAGAACACTTCTCAAGCTGAGAGTCGCACCGACCTGTGCCGACTCTCCACATCACGAAAGAAGTTCCAGTACCGGGCTCGGGGCCCGCAACGCCTTACTTCCCCGTTCGCAGGAGCCGATCTCTGTGAGTACTGGAACCACAAGTAACATTTGCGAGAGACTACAAGGTCTCCATTTGAAGCTACGAACAAAGAACTTTTGCCTGCTTTACAACCTGGTGGCATAGCGAAAACGTTATTGGTCTTGTGATAAGTCTGCTGAGATATATCCTTATTTTTACATAAAGAAGCGTATTTTTCTACATATCCAAGTCTGGTGTCCGTTTCTGGGGGGATTGATGTATTTACTGTGTGTATGATTGTAAGTGCTTAACCAACAAACGCCTGAGGAATCGCCTTGGCTGCTCACGCCACGCACCTAGAGGGTGAGCAAGGGTCATTCGCGAGGGGTTATCCTGCGCCCTGACGAGGAGGAGAGGGTTCCTGCTTGACACAAGGGCAACCTTGCGCCAACCAGAGATCCCCGACTCTAACAGCTACCATTCCCTTTATCAATGAACTATGACTGAAATCTGGTCCACCAATATAAGAACTGACAGGTTGTTTAAATCGGCTTTGATAGGCGTTAGAGAAAATTACAAAATAAGCCCAAGCAGAACCTTCATAAGAGAACGGAAGGACTAAATATGGCATTCCTTTTTCTGTGGTATGAGGCATTAGTCCACACACTCAACAATCGGTTGTATTAATTACTAATTGGTGTTGGTGTAATAATTGAATAAACAAATTATTGTAATATTCGATTCTTCTAACGAGTTCCTGTTGAGGAAGTGTATGAAACAGATGCGGAGAGATAGTAGAATAAGAAGGCACAGAGATAGAAGAAGGGACAACTTTTTGCTGCATAGCGTAAACAATCCATCCTAAACACGCCAATACAATACACAATAATATAAAAACACATAAAGTTATACCACAACGACTTTATATTATTTTACAATGATTGTCTTTCATTATGTTCTTTCTCTCTCTTTCGCCCAATGTAGTTTCCATCTTCTAAATGGATGCTCACTGCAATCTTCCTTAATCACTTGGTCACGATTGTCTGCCGTCCTATGACATTGCAAGTCCTGCAGGCCTATTGCCACTACTCAGGTACAGTCTGATCCTGAAACAATGTTCGTGGATTCGTGGTGTTCAGACGAAAATGTGATGGTACAGCTTCTTGGAGAATGTTGTCGCTTTCTTTTTCCGACAATGTTCCATTCAAGCGTGCATCACTAAAAGGTATAAACTGGGGAACCTTCTCGCTTTCAGAGTCACTTATACCCTTGCGGACCCACTGATCAAAGGGCAAAGGCAAAGGAACCTTCTTGCAGTGCACACGGTGAATCCAATTCTTCTTTCCTTCAACCTTTACTGCTGTATGAGTGGTCAGGAGTACCTGACGGGGTTCTCTCCAGCGAGGCTCCAAATTCTTCGTCCTTTGGAAATTCTTCACACAAACCCAGTCACCTGGTTGGATGGAATGACCTGAGTCTGTGGAGGCCTCTGGTAAAGCGCTCTGAAGCTGTTGATGGAGAACACGCAATTTAGTTGTAAGGTTGTGCAAATAATCAATCAACATTGGGTATGGCAAGTCTGAATACTTCTTAGGGTGAGGGACTCCTCATATATTAGCTGGGCGTCCGAAAACTATCTCATAAGGGCTAAGTCCCAAACGAGAATGCACAGCCGTTCTGGTGGATAGAAGAGCCAAAGGTAGTGCATCGGGCCAACTAAGGCCTGTACTACCCTGTACTTTAGGAAGTTTGAGTTTTAGAGTGCCATTATAGCACTCCACTAGACCCGCTAACTGTGGATGGTTCGCCGCATGGAACTTCTGTTTTATGCCAAGACCTACACAAACTTTTTGCATGACTTGGCCTACAAATTCGCTCCCATTGTCACTCCAGACAATGCGCGGCAAACCAAATCTAGGGAAAAACTCTTTTAGAAGTACTTTGGTTGTAGATGAAGCAGTATTGTCTTTCAGGGGGTAAGCCTCTATCCATCTGGAAAAGGCACATACCACCACCAGAACATATTTGAGATTGTTGCATCGTTCCATGTGAATGTAATCGATTTGCAACACCTCAAATGGATAGGTCGAAGGAGCAAAATGACCTGCTGGAGTTGGGGTTCCCTTTCCCGGATTGTACATTAAGCAAATAATGCAATGTTTCACTACATTGTCTGCACACTTCGGGATTCCTTTGTTTTGCCATACTGGAGCCAGAAGCTTGCATATTCCTTTCGCACTTAGGTGGGCTGGACCATGCGCCATAGTAACTACAGGTAGTACATAGGCATCTGGTAACAGCCAACGTTGGTGCTCGGACAATTCTACCCAACATCCCATCTCATCTAACATTCCTGTACTTTCTTTCCACCTACTTAATTCTCTCTCTGTAGCCTCTTCTTGAATTGATTTCACACTTTCTACTGTATCCTCATACATTCCTCTTTCTCTGACCCAATTTGCAGGGCCCGCAACATACATGTGACTTGTAGCATCTCTGGCTGTCTTTTTCGCTACCTCACCCGCAAATGCATTCCCGCGACCAACATCGTCAACAATCTTCTTATGTGCACTACACGTCACAATTGCTATCTGGGTAGGCAAAGCAAGTGACTCAAGAAGGTCAGTCACCAACTGACCATGTTGTATCTTAGTGCCGTGGGAAGTAAGGAATCCCCTTTCTTTCCACAAACGTAAAATATTGAACGCCACACCAAAAGCGTATTGGCTATCGGTGTACACGTTCACTCTTTTTCTTTTGGATAACACACACGCTCTGGTTAAGGCTATCAGTTCAGCTGCCTGAGCTGAGTTATCTCTGATGCGTGCTGTTTCCACGATTGTATGTAAAGTAGTAACAGCATAGGCTGAAGTTGTCTCTCCATTAGGAAGCTTAAAACAAGAACCATCTACCCATAGCGTTCCATCCGGATTCACTAGTGGTGTATCTGTTAAGTCAATTCTACCTTTTGTCTCTTCCTCAGTACGAAAGAAACAATCATGTTGTTCCTGAACACCTTTCTCTTCTGGAAGAGGCAACAAAGTAGCTGGATTTAAAGTATTACATCGTTTGATATGCACGTGACTAGCCAAAAGCGTCAGCTCATATCCAGACAAACGAGCACTCGTAAGATGCTGTGTTTTTGTTCTGTTTAGCAAAGTATCCACTGCATGTGGCACCATGACAATGAGAGTATTATCTAGCATAACTCCAGCAGACTGTCGAATAGAAATTGCTGCTGCTGCTGTCGCTTTAAGACAACTAGGCAATGCTTTAGCTACTGGAGCTAACGTAGCCGAAAAATAGGCACATGGCCGCTGTTTATCTCCAAATCGCTGTGTTAAAACTGACAACGCACAACCTTCTCTTTCATGAACATAGAGCGTAAAAGGCTTACTGTAATCAGGAGTACCTAGTACAGGAGCAGAACACAGAGCAGTACGTAAGTCAGTAAAACTCCTCTGACGCTCGTCAGTCCATGGAAGGGGCTGAGGCGTATCTTTCAAAGTGAGTGCCAACAAAGGTTTAGCCAACAGAGAGAAGTTAGGGATCCATTGCCTACAATAGGAAGTAATGCCTAGAAAGGCACGTACCTCTCTTTGTGTGGATGGAACAGACATTTGCGCAATTGCTTGGATACGTTCTGGGGTTAATCGTCTTCCCTCCTTTGATAAGAGATGACCCAAGTAGGTAACCTCTCGACGAACATATTGTAGCTTACAAGGTGAAACCTTGTGATTAAGATCGGATAAGTGTCGCAACAATGCAACCGTCATATTCTTACATATATCCTCTGAATCAGCAGCGATTAACAAGTCATCCATGTACTGAATGAGAGCAGCACCAGACGGCAAGGAAAAAGCATCAAGATGACATTTCAGAGCATGACTATAAATAGAGGGACTTTCACAATAGCCTTGAGGTGCGCACTTGAACCGGAAGCTTCGGCCTCCAAGAGAGAAGCCAAAAACATCCCTACTCTCTTCGGCGATGGGAATACTAAAGAAAGCATTTTTCAGATCGATAACAGAAAACCAAACCGCTGTAGAAGGTATCATTGTCAACAGCGCAGTGATATCTGGGACAACAGGAAACTGTGGTACAACAATTTTGTTTACCTCCCGAAGATCAATTACAAAGCAATAAACAGGAGGCTGAGAAGGATTAATGCGTTTAAGAACAGGAAGAATAGGGCTATTACATATGTTAACTCTTGTTTCCTCAACCACATCCTTCTGAATCAAGTCATGAATGATTTCCAAAAGCGCTCTTTCACCTTCAGTGGAAATTCTATACTGAGGAACACGTGGCAATTCAGCATTGGGCTTGAGAGTAACAACATAAGGTGGAATTTCAAGACAACCAACATCATTTGGTCCCGTAGCCCAAAGCGTTGTAGGAAGAGAGAGCAATTCGGGTGGGAATTGATCTTTAGACAAATACATTGGAGAAGTCAGTTTTTGTCCTAAAGTGAGATATACACCAGAAGGAGAACAAGATATTGTGGCATTCAGTCTTTTCAATAGATCCAAGCCCAATAGATTCTCGCCGCAACCATTCGTTAAGAGAAGCGGAACTTCTAAATCATAAGGGCCAATTGAAATAGGCAAAGGGCAAGAAACCGGATTACGAACTGGGGCGCCAGAAAAACCTGCAGATACATTCGTTAAGCCAGACAAAGGTGCCCCAGGGAGTTTTGAATGAATGATAGAACTTCTCATCGCACCAGTATCTAAAAGAAATGGCTCTGAAACACCCATTGTATTGACATTAACATAAGCCCTCACTTTGTCCATGGCTGTGCTAGTTAGCATGAAGACTTTCATTTCCGTCTTCAACATAACAATCCTCATTGTAATACTGTTTAGACCGAGCGTTTTGCTGATCAAAGTAGTTCACGGAATTAGAAGGAGGAAGGGAACGCTGTTCTTGGGTCAACATACCTCGACCTCTACCTCTGTTTGCTGACTGGAGGCCAGCACGACCTCGCGGAGCAGATAGTGTCCCATTATGCTGCAATAAAACCGGACAACTATTCTTAAAATGACCTTCCTCTCTACAATAGGCACATTGATTAGGACCTAACAAAGGTCGTGGAATATATGGCTCAGGCTTTTGATACACCCTCTGAAACTGTGGAGGTTGTTGAAACTGGGGCTGAGCATAACGAGGTGGATAAGCCTGTTGCAAGAGAACCTTCGTTTTTAATTCTTTAGTCTTTTTCTCTTGCTTATCTTTTTCTTCTTTATCTCTATTTTCATAATATTGAGCAGTAGCCAATATGAAGAAGAAACAGCCCATGAACTTTCGGAGTCTTTCAGCTTATGCGACAGCTCGGGAAGCAAATTAACTACAAACTTATCTACAAATAATCGCTGTCTACCCTCCGTAGTCATGTCCTGACCACTGTGATCAATGAATGTCTCCTCAAAACGAGTGAAGAAATCGGAGACACTCTCATCTTTCTTCTGTTTACACGCGGCTAGTTTATCCCAGTTAACTCTCAAGGCAGGCATCATCGTTTTCATTAATGTAATAATCCTACCAGGGAGTTCTGAAATCAAGGCATCAGGCTTCGCACCACCCACTTGGTTGATATCTGCGGCAATAATAGCATCCCAGTTTCCACCTAATTCTTGGGCATGATTCTCTTTATGAATCCTAGCCCATAACACTTGTGGGACTACATTCCCCATCAACATATCAATATCTGCTAAATTCATAATGCAAGCATCAACAGTCTGTGACAATTCTTTATAATAACCTGCAGGGTTCTTACGAGGATCCGGTAGAGACTGTTTAAGAGCCAAAACTTCAGATCTTTTCCCGGGGACATCTACCCATATTCGCTGGAAGTGAGCAGGAATAGCTAGATTAGCACCTGCTGCTGGAACCTCTTCTCTCCATACCGGAGGAAACTCTCTCATTGGATAATTTTTTAGTGTCAACCCAACTGAGGGATCGGAATCAAGAAAAGTCTGTGAAGTAAATAAGGTTCTAAAGGAAACAAGTGTCTTCACAGCGTCCTCAACCTTAGAACCCACAATGAGTCCCTTATCAAAATTAGCCTGAATATCTAACAGACCCTGAGGAACCGAACCCAAGTCCATATCCTCCCAACCTTTAACAAGAGTATCACACATAGCATTAAAAACATATCTTTGCGTAGGCGCATTCCACTGTGAGAAGGTAGGCATAATGTCGGTTACACTATACCGAGGACCCTTCTCAATCCAGTTGCGAGCGAGAGAGTCCAACCTTTCTCGTTCTTCGGAAGCTGGGAACTGACTACGAGACTGTCTTCGAGAAAATGCCGGACACACGTTTGACGCCTCAAAGAAAGGAGATAAAAGACCAGAGACCGTTTCTGTGAGTCGTTTACACATAGACGGAGAATTGGACATAAAGATAGGGGACAAGGTATTAGGTGAACTAACTAAGGAGGAATCAGTAATTACCGGGGGAGCAGAGGGCAAAGAAGATGAAGGTAAAGGAGTTGAAGGCAAAGCTGGCAGAGGCGGCAATACTTGAGAGGGCAAATGTGGAAGAGCCGGAGCGAGCGGAGGCGCAACTGGCGGCTGAGCAGGCTGTAACAACGGGGGTGCATTAGCACCTTGTACATAGGGTGGAGGCAATCTCAGTAGGTGAGACATCAAGGGATCTTTCTCTAAATCCTTTCTTTTATCAGAAGGGGAAGCTGGCAACATCGGATAGCATTTATCTATTGCCATACGATGCTGTCTCTCTGAAATTTCCATCGCATTATCAACTTCATCATCTTTAAGTTGCTGAGCAGCCTGTATAATTGTCATACCCTGTGCTTTCCTATCTCGTTTTTCTTGCTTAATTTTTCTCTGTTTGGCTTCCTTACGCCAAAGGCGGAAAGAGTCAAACATTGCCGGCCGGGCTTTTCTTTTAAATAAAATAGTTTCCAAATTATCTAGTATGTCGGGCTCAAAGCTACCATTTTCTGGCCATTTTAAAACACCATCATTCTTCGTGTATCGGATCCATGCCTCGTTAAAGGCAATGGGGCCAACACCATGTTTAGAATAGAGCTCATAAGTGAGTGTCCCAACCGAAGGAATCGGACAAGAGTCCTCCAGCCGGGAATCCCGATTACAACCAAAGCAACAAAGTTTCTCAAACTTAGTCAGACCAGGCATCGTTATTTCACTGGACTGTTCACAAACATCAAGGGGGTTAAATCAATTAACACAGTACAAATGTACTTACCCCTCGGCTTCGGTTATTGCAATACCCGAATCAAAGACCCAAAGAACCTAAGAACCAAAGAACCAAAGAACCTAAGGACCAAAGAACCAAAGAACCAAATGTGGGAGCGACCCACCAATACCTAACTAAGATGTCTTCTTACACCAACAGAGGCCCGTCTATGGTCTCGCTTTACCATACATCACCAAAAAGAGGGCCAAGGCAGGGCGGCAGTCAGGGCAGCAGTCGTCAGTAGCCGTCAGGAAGGAGTAACCACGTTGCAAAAGACCTTTGGACCACTTTCGACATACAGGGGTCGCTTGACGTGGCTCGCGATTCCTCCCGAATTTTCTTGCGGGGTTCCTCACGACCTTAGGCAGAACCACTACCTCTGAAACCGCCCCATGTTGGGCGCCAGTTGAAGAACCAGAACCAATTTGGCCTGGCGGCGCAGGGTACGCCTTAATCTCCTGGGTTCTCCTGCTTCAGCTAATAGAGACACGGGGACACTCTGTCGGCGTAAAAGATCAGATTTTATTAGCTGCAGCTAGCACAGTTGTCCTAGAAGTACACACGGTATGTTCTCAGGAGACTGCCACTTCACTCCGTGGCGCACAATCTTTTATAGTACATAGGTGACATATACATTAATGAAGGACACACCTAAAACATACATAGGAAAACCAGTAGGAATAGTTTGAAAGAAAGTCAGAGCCAATAGAAAAAGTCAGAAAACAAAAGTATCGAGTAACTCGAAGAAGCCTCTCCTCCAACTGTGTGTGCCACCCCTCCCACAGGTTAAGGTATTAACATGTCGTGTAACTGGCTTGCAGGTGGCGAGATACGTTTGTGTGTTTTGGAGGACAGTTGTGAAATGAGAGAATACGAGCGGAGGACAGCGAAGGCCAGAAGATGAGATAAAGTCAGAAGAGAATAGTGTGAACCAATAGATAGTTAAGACAGGGATTCGAAAAACCAGACAGGGATTAGTGTACTCGGCCAGTCTCTAACACCAGCTTTGTAAACAGAGGCACAAGGCTATTTTGACACAATATTGCAGGAAAAGCAGAAAAGACTTCGTTCGTCGTGCTGCCTGAGTGAGGGCAATGCAAAATGGTGGTGGAGCACAAAATGGCGGCTCAATGTGATCGTGAATGAAAATCGAATTTCCTGAGGTTGTTGGATCTTGTTGTTTAAGGTCACTATTAATGGACTGTGGATAGTGAGCTTGTACAAGGGTGTCATGTTCTTTGCAGGACAAGTCCTTTTTCACTAATGTTGTAACTGAAGTAGTGAGATCCTCTATCATTCTTTTCAGTGTGTTAATCTCGGTTCTTAGTATGTTTATAGTAAGAGAGGTATCTGTAGGCCTTATTTTGTCTGCTATACCAATCTTCCCAGTAATATCAGCCAGCCTAAAGGGCAGTGGCGAAGTTGCATTGTCATTAGGTTCATTGGTAGCTCTCTGAAGGGCTAATAATCTGTTTGAACAAGGGATTTCAGGTTCTTGCCCTTGCTCCTCTTGAGATGTGCTAATGCTAATATTGGCGTTAGAGATGGGGTTTGTGAAATGTCTTGGGCGGGAAGAGCTAACTTTTTTAATTTAATAGCTGTCCTCTTGGAAGGTAGCTTTTGGAATATTGTTGGGATCATGGGGGTAGGTTATTCTTGATCATAGAGGGGATCTTTCGGCCAGACCCCCTAGAGTTGGGGGTATCGATTGACTGACCTCTAAAATGTCTTCGCACTCGTTTATAAGGGTATCTATCCTATCGAGTACACAGTTGCTGCCTGGATGTTTTAGAGTCTTCCTGGCCCTCTTGCCTTTTATTATTCGGCTAGCCCTGCTTCCCCCAACACCTTCCATTGTTTTCCTCTTCCCCATCTGATATGCCTGTAGGCCGCTAATGCTAAAAAGTGCCAAAAAGTTCTAACAGTAAATAAACGTCTATCCCACCACAAAAGATTGCAAACCGATAAAACAAATAATGTAAAGGTGCAAATATAGTCCCCGTTAGCACAAAGAAGGTAAAACCATCAAAGTCAATGGGCCAAGTCTACTATGCAGCCGGGTAGTACCAGTTAACATGATGGAAGGCGGGCTGAAACACACAGTACCTTGCACAGCGATGTCCAGAGGCAAAATCAAAGGGGATGGCCCTGCCCTGCCTCTTCCTGTCAATGATGGGCAAGGATGGGCCCGACCCTTGGCCTGGGCTTTGCCTGGGCATGCCCACGCACGTCCCGCACTGCGGGAGGCTTGCGGTGATTTTATTGTACCTCCAGGCACGGTGCGTGGCGTCACAGCAGGTGTCAGAGCAGGAGTTGCTGGAAAATGGAGTTCGTGTTGGCTGTTGCCCTCACGGCAGGTAAGGGCAGATTCTGGCAACGTTGGCCATACCTTTCACGGCAAAGCGATGTTGGTAGCCCCCTCGCTGCTGCCCAAGCTCTGGCACAGGCGTCTTGTTTTAATTCAAATTGATGAGTGTGTGACAGGACAGTGAGCACTAGTATATCCTGGTACTGTATGATTTAAATGGTAAATAAAGTAAAAACAAATCTTCAAGAACTTTTGTTCAACTACCTCTGCTGCCACACCAGTCAGAACAATCATTAATTATTCTTAAACTGCAGAAATCTCAAAAAGACAGACATGCAGCCATTATTTAAGAAAACAAACCTGGAGCCACATGGCCAGAAGATAATGCCTTACTTTTTGACTTCCAAACAGGATTCTATCCAGGAAGATGCACAGAATCTGTCGCCATTGGGATAACCTTAAAAACGCAGTAGACCGTAAAGGGGCTTGCTGCACTACCTCTTTTGTATCTTTCAGCTTCTGGACACTGTTTTTATAACAGATTGCAATGCAGCAGTGGAACTATTCCAATATGTTAAATGGTCAACATCACCAAAGCATAAGGTTCAGTGTACCGTTCACCATTGCCTCCCAGTTGTGCTGGGAAGGGTCACCCAGGCACCCCTTTAACCCCCTGCATCCCATGTTCCAATAAAGTTGCAACAGCAAAGAAAGAAAGAAAAAAAGGAAGACATGGTGCAGTTCAAAAACTCTCTATATGCCACATGTACCCTCAATTGACTAGCAACAGATCTGTTAATTCACAGCACTGGAAGGACCCCCTGCACATGCAAGTCATTGTCATGCCAAATGTATAAAGATGGAAATGCAGCAGCAGCTTGTCTTATTGTTCATCGCCCACTGGCCAGTAGAGTCATCAAGCTCTCTGCTATCAGCTCCCATTGTACCCCTCGTGACTCTTCCCCTCTAAGGGAAGCCCCTTGTGCTATAGCCCAGCTCTCTACTGCTCTTCACCATCTTCAATGTGACCGTCCTTCAGGCGACTGCCGGAGCATTGCTATATCTCTGCAGGCAATCACAAGCGCTAGATCAAGGAACCTATATGCCACCTTATTCAGGCTGCTAGGGAGAGAGGCTAAGTAAGCATATTTTATGGTCAGCAGTGCTCACCTAGGGAATATGCATTCCATATCCCACATCACCTTAGCCCAAAAGTGACCCACAATGGGGCAACCCCACACCATGTGTATAAAATCTGTGTCTGGCAGGGAGTAACAGGGTAACCGCATAGTATCAGTGTGCATCATTACATTAAGCCTATGGGGAGTAGAGTATGAAGCATACAGATAATGTAACTGGGTGTATTTGAATCTAGTGTTCCTAGATACTCTGTGGACCTGCTCCAAGGTCTTTTCCCATTCTCTACCCCTCAACTCTCTGCCAAAGGATCCCTCCCATCTGGAAATCAAGGGCTCAAGATCAATCATTGTCATTCAAAGAAACATCCAGTATATCCATCTTATGAATTTGCGCCTCCCCTTCCAAGGTGAGGAGGGTCTGTAAAAGGTCATGTGTGAACTCCTCAGCACTTCAAAGATACAAAACTGTGCCCCTGGCAAGCTTTCCTCCTCCATAAGTGCTCCATGGTGTGGAGGACTCCTTCATCATAGCAATCCCCAATAGCTTCAATCCCCAAGCTACTCCAATTCCATAATCGCAGCTCAGTAAAGTATTCCCCCCTAATAGCGGGTCATCCCACAATGGACAAAGGTGGCACATAAAGAGGGTGCTGCTTAGTTTTGGTGACTGCAGACCGCCAGCAGCGTAGCAGCACTGCAAGGACGGAAGATCTTTCCATCATCATCAACCCCCTATCAGTGCGATTAATGCTCCTTCACCCATTGCCTCCATTTAAAGCCAAGCAAGCCAGCGAGCCACCATTGCAGCTGTGCTGACAAAAAATAGATCTCACAATCCAGGACACCCACGCTGCTCTCAGTCCTCAGACATCGCAATGTGTCAAAAGAGACCCAGTATCTGCCACTCTCCAAGATCAATTGGCATTCAGTTCCTTGAACCATGACTGGGGCACCCAAATCAGCAAGTTGGCAAAGTAGTAGAGGACTTGGAGTTGCATTACCATCTTTGCAATGCACACCATTATTCCAAGTTTTAAGGACCGCAAACAATTAAGGTTTCCCTTCAGTGCCTGCAGGGCCCCTCCCAAGTTTCCTTCCCTCACATCTGTCGCAGAGTGATACACATTAACACCCAGGTGCTGTAGCGCTCTGGGTTCTCACTGAATTGGATCACATCCTACCTTCAAAACAGAACAAATGTCACCCATACTCCCCCTTTAGTATTAAAACCATACTTCACAAAATCATGGGTCCTGCAAGGCTCTAGCATCACACCCATGCTTTTCAATATCTATATGAAGTCATTACCGACAATGATCAATGATTTTCAGCTCCCTTGCTATAACTACGCAGATGACACACAAATACATCTTAACCTGGGAAACTTCAAAGACATTAGAAACTCAGAACTCTTTGGTTGCATCAAAGCCATTAATCAGTGGATGGCATGGAGCCATCTCAAATTGAATCCATCCAAATCTGAAATGCTCACAAGTGGCGATTGGAATATTTATCACCTACCCTGTGCCTGCCAACCTGGTATTCCCTTCTAAAGTATCCAAGGAAGTAAGAAACCAAGGAATTATCATGGACTCCAAGCAAACAATGAAAGCCCAAGCGGTTAAGCTAGCAAGATCAAGCTTCGTTAGAATGACAACTCTGTGGCAAATCTTCCCCTACTTAGGATTTCCACACAAGGTCCAAGCTACTGCTTCTCTTGTTCTACCTAAACTTAATTATGTCTATAGCCTCTACGTGGATCATCTTTATCAACTATGAAAAGACTACAACAAATTGAGAACTTTGCTGCTAGACTACTCCTACATGTAAAGTAACAGGCCTGCATCTCCCCTGTCTTGAGGGCCCTACTTTGGTTAACACTTGCCAGAATGTCCCTCTTCAAGAAGCTGTGTTTCACCCACAAAACAGTACATGGAACAGAACCACTTTTGATCAGGAATAGAATCACCAAATACATACAAAAAAGGAACCACCGCTTCGGATTGACACCTTGCCTCAAAACCCCAGCATACAAGAAGAAAAACATGGTGGGTCATCGTTCTCTGTTCAAAAAGCCGTACTCAAAACACAAATGTAGATGCGATGACATGCCTGTATCTGTAGACATGTATAATTAATTTGATTATATGTATTTATTCTATATGCCACATGCACCCTCAATTGACTAGCAACAGATCTGTTAATTCACAGCACTGGAAGGACCCCCTGCACATGCAAGTCATTGTCATGCCAAATGTATAAAGATGGAAATGCAGCAGCAGCTTGTCTTGTTGTTCATCGCCCACTGGCCAGTAGAGTCATCAAGCTCTCTGCTATCAGCTCCCATTGTACCCCTCGCGACTCTTCCCCTCTAAGGGAAGCCCCTTGTGCTATAGCCCAGCTTTCTACTGCTCTTCACCATCTTCAATGTGACCGTCCTTCAGGCGACTGCCAGAGCATTGCTATATCTCTGCAGGCAATCACAAGCGCTAGATCAAGGAACCTATATGCCACCTTATTCAGGCTGCTAGGGAGAGAGGCTAAGTAAGCATATTTTATGGTCAGCAGTGCTCACCTAGGGAATATGCATTCCATATCCCACATCACCTTAGCCCAAAAGTGACCCACAATGGGGCAACCCCACACCATGTGTATAAAATCTGTGTCTGGCAGGGAGTAACAGGGTAACCGCATAGTATCAGTGTGCATCATTACATTAAGCCTATGGGGAGTAGAGTATGTAGCATACAGATAATTTAACTGGGTGTATTTGAAACTAGTGTCCCTAGATACTCTGTGGACCTGCTCCAAGGTCTTTTCCCATTCTCTACCCCTCAACTCTCTGCCAAAGGATCCCTCCCATCTGGAAATCAAGGGCTCAAGATCAGTCGTTGTCATTCAAAGAAACATCCAGTATATCCATCTTATGAATTTGCGCCTCCCCTTCCAAGGTGAGGAGGGTCTGTAAAAGGTCATGTGTGAACTCCTCAGCACTTCAAAGATACAAAACTGTGCCCCTGGCAAGCTTTCCTCCTCCATAAGTGCTCCATGGTGTGGAGGACTCCTTCATCATAGCAATCCCCAATAGCTTCAATCCCCAAGCTACTCCAATTCCATAATCGCAGCTCAGTAAAGTATTCCCCCCTAATAGCGGGTCATCCCACAATGGACAAAGGTGGCACATAAAGAGGGTGCTGCTTAGTTTTGGTGACTGCAGACAGCCAGCAGCGTAGCAGCACTGCAAGGACGGAAGATCTTTCCATCATCATCAACCCCCTATCAGTGCGATTAATGCTCCTTCACCCATTGCCTCCATTTAAAGCCAAGCAAGCCAGCGAGCCACCATTGCAGCTGTGCTGACAAAAAATAGATCTCACAATCCAGGACACCCACGCTGCTCTCAGTCCTCAGACATCGCAATGTGACAAAGGAGACCCAGTATCTGCCACTCTCCAAGATCAATTGCCATTCAGTTCCTTGAACCATGACTGGGGCACCCAAACCAGCAAGTTGGCAAAGTAGTAGAGGACTTGGAGTTGCATTACCATCTTTGCAATGCACACCATTATTCCAAGTTTTAAGGACCGCAAACAATTAAGGTTTCCCTTCAGTGCCTGCAGGGCCCCTCCCAAGTTTCCTTCCCTCACATCTGTCGCAGAGTGATACACATTAACACCCAGGTGCTGTAGCGCTCTGGGTTCTCACTGAATTGGATCACATCCTACCTTCAAAACAGAACAAATGTCACCCATACTCCCCCTTTAGCATTAAAACCATACTTCACACAATCATGGGTCCTGCAAGGCTCTAGCATCACACCCATGCTTTTCAATATCTATATGAAGTCATTACCGACAATGATCAATGATTTTCAGCTCCCTTGCTATAACTACGCAGATGACACACAAATACATCTTAACCTGGGAAACTTCAAAGACATTAGAAACTCAGAACTCTTTGGTTGCATCAAAGCCATTAATCAGTGGATGGCATGGAGCCATCTCAAAATGAATCCATCCAAATCTGAAATGCTCACAAGTGGCGATTGGAATATTTATCACCTACCCTGTGCCTGCCAACCTGGCATTCCCTTCTAAAGTATCCAAGGAAGTAAGAAACCAAGGAATTATCATGGACTCCAAGCAAACAATGAAAGCCCAAGCGGTTAAGCTAGCAAGATCAAGCTTCGTTAGAATGACAACTCTGTGGCAAATCTTCCCCTACTTAGGATTTCCACACAAGGTCCAAGCTACTGCTTCTCTTGTTCTACCTAAACTTAATTATGGCTATAGCCTCTACGTGGATAATCTTTATCAACTATGAAAAGACTACAACAAATTGAGAACTTTGCTGCTAGACTACTCCTACATGTAAAGTAACAGGCCTGCATCTCCCATGTCTTGAGGGCCCTACTTTGGTTAACTCTTGCCAGAATGTCCCTCTTCAAGAAGCTGTATTTCACCCACAAAACAGTACATGGAACAGAACCACTTTTGATCAGGAATAGAATCACCAAATACATACAAAAAAGGAACCACCGCTTCGGATTGACACCTTGCCTCAAAACCCCAGCATACAAGAAGAAAAACATGGTGGGTCATCGTTCTCTGTTCAAAAAGCCATACTCAAAACACAAATGTAGATGCGATGACATGCCTGTATATGTAGACATGTATAATTAATTTGATTATATGTATTTATTTAGATATGTGCATTTCTTTATACAAAGATATATACTACTTATGATTTAAAATAATATAGATTATTTTAGTAGGTTTGCTTAACAAATGTGTATATTACATATGGTGAAACCATATATATATATATATATTCACTGAAAAAAAACATAGGTTTCAGGCCTGATATAGTTAGGAATTAGCATTTAAAAAACCTTAGAAATTCACTGAAAAAACAATAGGTTTTAGGGGTGTTATAGTTAGCTGGACATTTCACTCCAACAAAACCATTGAAATTCCTCCGATATAGTTAGTTGTACTAACTAAATCTCGCACGCCCGCAATCCACTGCTGATGATGTCACATATTACATCATTCATGACATGGTCAGTGACATCATTGATGACATCTCAAATGACATCACTGATGACATCATCCAGTGAATGTGGTTAGGTTTGTTATTTAAATATGTATTATATATATAGCAATTGGCATTGAAGAATGAGTGGATATATAAATTTAAATATCTGGATGGAGGATTTAGTAGCAGTGTGATTGACTGTTTACTTGTCTAATTTATAGTGTCTCACTAAATATATTGGATAGTGACTAAACTGTGAATATCTGTATCACTTTATCAGTTGTTGTGTAAACTGCTGCACCAGTTGGATACTAGCTACGTGAAAGTCTATATTATTTATTGATTAGTTAACTGAGTATTTGTGTGGGAGAGTGAATGTGTGAGTGGTTCGGTGGGGGTGTGTGACTGCCCAAAGATGTGTGAATAGTTGATTCAGTAGGTATCTGAAGTTAAAACTGCATGTTATAACAGTTGTTTGGGTGACTGAATATTTTTATGGGTGTGGCAATGAGCAAATATATGTCTCAATGGTACATGTCCAACAAACCAGAAAAATAAAAGCCAGTGTATGTGTCAGTTGTTGTACATAAATAAGTATACATAAGACTCAGTGATTGTATGAGTGACTGTATGGATAACTGTATTCTTGTAATAGTGTTTTTATAACACACTTGGGTGCCGATTCCAATCCTGTAAAACCCGGGTACGATTCATCATATGGAGCGCATTCTCCATACGACTCGTACCCGGGAAATCCACCGTACAATCCAGCAAGTACGATTCGTACAGAAATACAATTTCCGTACGAATCGTACAAAACACCGTACGGCTAAAAAATACCTACGAGTCTGATCCTGGACAGCGCGTACGCGACGTCCGTACAGAGTCAGGCAGCGTTTTATGGACCAGCAAGTACGATTCGTCCCAACGTCACTCCGCACAGCTATTTTTTTACGGCAGCCAAAAAAAGCTGGAAAACAGAGTCCGACGCAAAAACGGAGCCCCGGTACACGACGGACAGCCATGGACCCCATCCTACGTGTCATCCCGGCCCTCTTAGCCTATGACCTGGTGCACCGAACCCGACGCACACGCCGCAGAAGGTGAGAACAACACCCAGGGGCAAAGGGGGGGGTGGGGGGGTGAGGGGCAGGAAACATACCCACTACCCAAATTAAAACCTACAATATTGAGGACATACATTACCTCAAGGGTCTAGTCACTCCGGGGGGGCGTGTCCACCAATCCCTGCGTCACGCAACAACGGAAGTGGACGTGTATGCGTACCCCTACGGCAACACTACAATAGTGATAAGCACCGTACTCACACATCCATAGTGTGGGTACGGTCCGTAGCACTATATTAGTGCTGCCGTGGGGGTACGCGTGGTACGGACCGTACACACGCCCTCATAGCGTGTGTATGGTCCGTATCACCATTGTAGTGGTGCCGTAGGGGTATGCGTGGTACGGACCGTACACACGCCCTCAGAGCATGTGTACGGTCCGTAACACCATTGTAGTGGTGCCGTAGGGGTACACATGGTACGGACCATACACACGCCCTCAGAGCGTGTTTACGGTCCGTATCACCATTGTAGTGGTGACGTAGGGGTACGCGTGGTACAGACCGTACACACGCCCTCAGAGTGTGTGTACGGTCCGTATCACTTTAATAGTGGGGCCGTAGGGGTACGCGTGGTACGGCCCATACACACGCCCTCAGAGCGTGTGTATGGTCGTATCACCATTGTAGTGGTGCCGTAGGGGTACGCGTGGTACGGACCGTGCACACGCCCTCAGAGCGTGTGTACGGTCCGTAACACCATTGTAGTAGTGCCATAGGGGTACACGTGGTACGGACCGTACACACGCCCTCAGAGCGTGTGTACGGTCCGTATCACTATAGCAGTGGGGCCATAGGGGTACACATGGTACGGCCCGTACACACGCCCTCAGAGCGTGTGTACGGTCCGTATCACCATTGTAGTGGTGCCATAGGAGTATGCGTGGAATGGACTGTACACACGCTCTCAGGGCGTGTGTACGGGCCGTACCACGCCTACTCCTATGGCACCACTACTATAGTGATACGGAACGCACCTACACATACATAGCGTGGGTACGGGCCGTATCACCATTGTATTTGGGCCATAGGGGTATGCGTGGTATGGACCGTACACACCCCATGAATGCGGGGGTACGGTCTGTATCACACGTACCGCTACGGCACCAGTACATTTGGGATACAAGGCATACACACGCCACGAATGTTGGCCTACGGCCTGGTGCAGCATATTACCTCTATATTGGTGTGTGTGTAGGTCCAGGACAGCAGTGTACTGCACCAAGGGGGTGGGGGGGTGGGTGGCTGCATAGGATTCCCAGCAGTGGACAGACATATATGGGTGGGTGCAGAGGACTCCCAGCTGTGGACAGAGACATGGGGGTGGGTGCAGAGGACTCCCAGCAGTGGACAGAGACATGGGGGTGGGTACATATCACTCCCAGCAGTGGACAGAGACATGGGGGTGGGTGCAGAGGACTCCCAGCACTGGACAGAGAAATGGGGGTGGGTGCATATCACTCCCAGCAGTGGATAGACATGTGAGGGGTGGGTGCAGAGGACTCCCAGCAGTGGACAGTGACATGGGGGTGGGTGCAGAGGACTCCCAGCAGTGGACAGAGACATGGGGTAGGGTGCATATCATTGCCAGCAGTGGACAGACATGTGAGGGGTGGGTGCAGAGGACGCCCAGCAGTTATTGTTATTGTTATTGTTAAGTGTACTTGTAAAGCGCAACATTCATCCTACCAGGATATCACTGCGCTGCAAAATTAAGCAGTAAAACCTAGGGCAGTTTCCAGGGACTATTAATTATTCTGATGTGGGGAATAATGCAGTTTTTAGTTTTTTCTTAAAGATGGAGTAGGATTCCGTGAGTCGGAGGTTGATGGGCAGATCATTCCAACATTTAGCAGCAATGTGTGAAAAGGCACGTCCGCCCATCCTGGATCGCTTGATCCGTGTGGTGGCTGCTTTGGCTGAGGCTTGTGAACGTAAGTTCCGTGCTGGAGCATAGAACTTAATTCTTTTCCGTAGAATGAAAGGGCCAGTATTGTGTATTGTTTTATGGGCGATGCATAGCATTTTAAACGTGGCTCTTTGTCTCATAGGCAGCCAGTGCAAGGCTCTCAGGCAGCTTGTGGCTGAATCATACTTTCTCTTATTGCAGACAGCTTTAGCAGCAGCATTCTGGACCAGTTGTAGTTTTTTAAATAAGTAGTCCGACATACCCACAAATAGAGAATTGCCATAGTCCAGCCTGCTAACTAGTAGCGACTGGACTAGGATCTGTCTGCATTCCAGTGGTATCCAAGGGAAGACCAGTTTCAACCTTTTTAGTATGGGGAATCCTTTGCCACATATTGAGATGACATGGCATTTCATCGATAGAGTGGTGTCCATCTGAATTCCTAAGTTTCTGGCAGACGATGTAGGGTTAGGTGGAGAACCTAAGGAAATTGGCCACCAGGTGTTGTCCCAGAGCTGTTTAGTCCCGCCAAAGATGAGAATTTCTGACTTGTCAGCATTTAGTTTTAAATAATGACCATGCATCCAGTTGGATAGTTCTGACAGGCAGTTTTGCCGTCTACTTTTGACGTCATTCTCCCCATTTAGGGTTACCATCAGCTGAGTATCGTCCGCGTAGGAGCAGATATTAATGCCCCATTTCTTGCCAATCGACGCCAATGAGGAGACATATACATTGAACAATGTTGGACTCAATGCTGCCCCTTGGGGCACTCCATATTTAATCTTTCTAGGGGTAGAGGTAAAGTTGCCTAAACAGATGGACTGGGATCTGTTTGATAGAAAGGACTCCAGCCAATTTAGGGCTTTACCTTGTATTCCTTTTGCGGCAAGCATGTGAATTAACAGTTTATGGGACACGGTATCAAACGCCGCTGATAAATCAAGGAGTATCAGGGCGACCGTTTTACCTTTATCGACCTGCATTCGGATATCGTCCATTACAGCCAGGAGCGTGGTCTCTGTGCTGTTATTTGATCTGAAACCGGTTTGGGAGACATCTAGTAGATTGTTAATTTCCAGATAACTTGACAGTTGTTTTGTTACCAGTCTTTCTAAAACCTTGGATAGGAAGGGGAGCTGTGAAATGGGACGATAATTGGCTGGGTCGTTTATGTCCGCGCCCGCCTTTTTTAGTAGTGGGATAACCGCCGAATTTTTCCAAACTTCTGGGAATACGGCTTGCTCCAGGGACTGGTTAAAAACTTTTGTGACTGCTGAGCCAATTATGGGAGTTAGTTGAGAGAAAATATAGTGTGGACAGACATCCCATGGCGAGCCTGATTTGATTTCTGACATGGCTTTGGTGACCTCGTCTTCTGAAAATGGGCCAAAGGTAGAGAGGTTGGCTTGCAAAGTGGAGTCCATCTGATACTCCACAGGGGCCTGGCTGTTGTTTGTAAAAGAGGCATATATTTTGTCAATTTTATCGCTAAAAAAGTCACTAATTTTTGTGCAATTTTCTTGTGATGGCGTTAGATTAGATGTGAGACTGGGGGGATTGCAAAGTTCTTTTACTATTTTAAAGAGCTCCTTGGACGAGTTTTTATTCTCTAGTATTTTTTGAGAAAGGTAATCTTTCTTTGCTTTGCGTAAGGCGGTGTGGTATGTTTTCAGTTGATATTTGTAAGTGGCTCTGTCTTTAGGGGTTCTACTCACTCTCCATTTATGCTCAAGTGTGGTGCATTTTCTTTTTTCAATTTTGAGGTCTGGGCCATGCCATTTCTCAGAGGTTTTCGGTTTGGATCGGTTGGTTGCGCGAGTCCGCGAGCAATGGTCTAGTGCTTTCTCTATATTGCCGCGCAATAGACAAATTTCTTCTTCACATGTCATTTCAGAGTTGAGAATATAAGAGAAATCTTCCTTAAATTTATCCAAAGAGAATTTACTCCAGCATTTAGTAGAGTTAGTCGGTTGAGCTAGCGGTCTTTTAGTCTTTATAGGTAGGTTTAATGTAAAATCTATCCTATAATGGTCCGTCCATGTCAAAGGGGTTATATTTGTAATGTTAGTCTTCGATATGTTAGTAAATATAAGATCTAACATGTGCCCCGCTCTATGTGTGGGGCAGGATATTTTCTGCATTAGTTGCATAATTTCCATGTCTGTGGCCAGACGTTTAGTTAGGGGATTATCAGATAGATCGAAATGAACATTGAAATCACCGATGACTATAATGTTTTTATGGTTGAGACAGAATGGAAGAATTTGTTCTAGAAGTTGGGTGCTAAAGTCAGTAGTGCTATTTGGGGGATTATAGATGATCGCGCATCCGAGGATCACCTGAGTATTGATGGAGATGGAGATAATCAAAACTTCGTGTTTGCCAAGTTGAGTGACTGTTTCTTGACGACATGAGAAGCTATCTTTAAATATCATAGCCACTCCACCACCTCTCTTAATTGGTCGATTGAGATTAATGATTTTATACCCATTTGGTAGGGTGGCAGTAATATCCGGGGTATTGTGCTCATCGAGCCAAGTATCCGTAATGAAAGCGAAATCAGGTTTGCTATCCTGTAATATGTCCCATATTTCGATAGAGTGTTTGGGGAGGGACCTTGCATTGACATAAATACCTGTGTAGTCCTGGGTAGGTGTGTCTTCAGGTGAGGGTGGCTCCGGGTAGTTACAATTCCATCTACAGTGACGACAGCTAAAGGGGCCCACAGTGTAGGTGGGTCCAACTTTAGCACAAAGGGAATTGTAGGATGGTAAGGATGTATTAAGACTGAGCAGCTCTCCACGAAAGTATACCCGCGCAGGGTTGCCTGGTCTATCTGTAGTTGGAGAGACAGGGGTTTTGGCCCCTGGTCCCGGCCTGTCGCGGACGGGCGCAGACGGGCTCGCCTTTGGCGAGCCTTCGGCGCGCATTCGGCGCGCCCGGTGCGCTCGTCCGCTGCGCTTCCTGTAAGGACACATCTTTTATGTGAGGAATAAATGGAGGGGCGTGGCTATTGGCAGGGGGCGTGCCCTTCAATCGGCCAATGGCGTGACAATATTTGCCAGAGTCACCCGCCCACGTCAGCTGTCCGGGCGCTGAGCGAGGAGAGATGCCAGAGATCGTTCGTTTGTTAAAAACGAGGTAAAAACACAAGTTATACACACTTTAAAATTAAACAGGGGTTCCTACTCCCGGCTGTGCCTCAGGAGAAACTGCTTTCGAAGCGCAGCTCTCGTAATCAGCGCGCGCTTTGTACTGCAGAGGGGCGTGGCTATTGGCAGGGGGCGTGCCCTTCAATCGGCCAATTAAACAGGGGTTCCTACTCCCGGCTGTGCCTCAGGAGAAACTGCTTTCAAAGCAGTGGTCTGCAATATGAGGGGTGGGTGCATATCACTCCCAGCAGTGGACAGACATGTGAGGGGTGGGAGCAGAGGACTCCCAGCAGTGGACAGAGACATGGGGTGGATGCACAGGACTCCCAGCAGTGGACAGAGACATGGGGGTGGGTGCACAGGACTCCCAGCAGTGGACAGAGACATGGGGGTGGGTGCAGTTTTTGGCCCATTGGTTGACAAGGGGCGTGCTTTTGGAGGGACTGGGTTGTGAGGCCTGGGGGCTCAGACTGTGGCTGCGTGTATGTCCTTTTGCCCCAGACCCAGTGGGTGTGCCTACATCCCCCTGAGTGTGTGTGACAGGAGGTGTGCGTTTGCCCTTACGTGGTATGCTGCCTGTGTCTGGTGGGGTACGTGCTTGGGAATGTCTGGTTGTGCATGGGACAGGTATGGGAGAGGGAAGTGTGGATGGGGCTGGGGTAGGGCGGGGACGAAGCGCTGCAGGAGACTCACTGCTGCCGTCAGGGAAGAGTCCATGGACTGCAGAAACCTGCATTGTTCAGACATCGATGCTGACATGCCCTCCATTAATGACACCATCTGTGCCAGCAGTGTGGTGTGGCCATGGAGGACAGTCAGCACCGATGCCTGCCCAACCTGCAACTGCCGCAGTATGTCCACAGACTCTGCACTGAGGGCAGTAGGGATGACAGGTGCAGGGGGTGCGGTGCCTGTCCCTAAGGAGACATGGTGGTGCCCTGCACGGACAGAAGGGACCGGAGAAACTGGGAGGGCGGTGATGGGAATGAAAGAGGCGGGGACAGATGTTGGGCTGCTGCCAGGTGTTGTAGAAGCCTTCGCCCCCTCGATGAGGTCAGCCTCGGACCCGTCTGCGTCGTAGTTGGAATCGCCACCAGACAGGTCCTCTGATTGACTCCACTCGCCCTCCGTGCACTGGCTCCTGCAGACTCCCCAGCACTGGTGGCACTGGTGCTGGGTCCCTCATCCAGGTCCGTGCAGGTGTCTCCCTCGGTTTCCAATGATGATGCTGATGCTGTGGGAAAGGTGAAGATACAGAAAAACGTCAGTCACCTGTATACATCTGACACATGAGTACAAAAACAATAGGTCACAGTGCATATCAGGCAATGCATCATTTGTAATAGCTAGATTACTCCGCACATATGTAAGCCCTGTACTCCCCAGTTGGTAGTCCCACCATGCCACTTGGACACAAGGAAAAATAGGACACACCAGCCCAAAACTTGAATGAGAAAACACTGAGGAGCTAGTGTCTGGGAACAGGTGAGCACAGCAATACAATGAAGTCATGCCACCCCTTGTTTACCCTGAAAGAAACAGTAGTGGTGCACCCAAGGCAAAGTAACACACCTCAATACCAAATGTGTCCCCACACTCAGAGACCTGTAAGTACTTTGGAACACAAAACGAAAAAATGTTGGTCCCTTGGGAATCACAATACTTGACACAATCGACATGGTCAGAATGTGGGAATGTGCCATTTTGTGAACAGAACACACATGTGCCTTCATAACAGATGGCTCCCAAGGAGGTGCACACAAAACTACATTTACCCAGTCATTGAAGAAGCTGGCAGCCTTCTTTAAAGAAGCCACTGTTAGAAAGAAATGTTGTTGCAGAAAGTACATATACATGGGCCCACGGAGGGCTTGATGACTTGACATTCGTACGTTGGTATCACCAACAACCAAGGACTTACCCAATTTCCACAACACTGGGGGAACATGTATGTTGGAGGGAGGCCCACCGGGTAGTCGGGGAGACTATTCCGGGCACCTTCCTACCGCAAAATTATAGCTGAGCGCCGCTGAGAAGCCTCCTCGGGGAGGTCTTTCTCCTATGATCGTACTAGGCCCAGTAACACCACCACACAGGACTCAATAGTAGTTGCAAGGTTAGATTCTTTATCGGCAGTAATACGAGCAATATTTACAGAGGGATCGAGGGATCCTATCAGAGTCTCAATGTTCGTTCAAGAGGGTAGGGTAGCGGGACAGTCTTAGTGCCAGCCAGGCACGGGAGGGCTCTGCGCCAGACCTTGGATGCTGGTCTCAGAGCGGCTCGGACGTGGAGAGCCGCGACGTCGTCTGCAGGGCTCGGATGGTAGTTCCGCTTAGGTCGAGCCGCGACACGGTCAGCAGGGCTCTGGTGGTAGGTCCGCTTCGGTCGAGCCGCGACGAGGTCAGCTGGGCTCTGGTGGTAAGGTTCAACAAGGTCGGGCCGCGACAGCGTCAGCAGGCCCCAAAGGTTCGTGAAGGTCTTTAAGCACGGTGGAGCCGCGACGTCGTCAGCAGGGCTCAAGTGGTGGTTCAGAGTGAGTCTTCTTCCGTAGGGTCAGCCGCGATCCGATCAGCAGGGCTCTTGACTCCAGGATACAACTATCGCCCTGTTGTCGGGTCGCCCCAGATATAGGACGGGAGCCCTATGATGTCCGGACCCATGCGCCCGGAGGGGGCGGAGAGGCCGGGTAGGGAGCGGCCAGACGCCCAGCAGGAGAGGCGCCAGGCCCCAGAGAGCTGTGGGGTGATCACACCTAGGTGTGGAGAGACGGTAGGGGGTCCCATCGATATTGCCCTCCGCCGGGAGTGGGAAGGGCTCACGTGGTATCCCCCGAGCCAGGGGTTGGCGTCTCGATGTCGGGCCTCGCTGGGACCGAGGCCGGGTAGAACAGGGTCATACAGGTGGTCACGTGGAGTGACGGGCAATCCAAGATGGAGGAGTCCCGATGTGCATGGGACCTCGTGCGGCTTAGCGCGGGGAAACAGGACCACGCCACGAGGCCGGCTCCCACACGCGTCCCCCCCAGCTGAAGGCAGGGAGAGTCACCCATCTTCTTGGGGGGTCTCCTCGCCGAGGCGGAAGAATTGGGACAGGCCGTCAGCATTGGCGTGGTCGTTGCCGGGCCGGTGTTCAACAGTGAAGTCCATCCCTTGCAGCGAGATGGACCAGCGTAACAACTTGGGGTTCTCACCCCGCATTTGCATGAGCCACCGCAAGGGCCGGTGGTCAGTCTGGACCCTGAAGTGGGTACCGAAAAGGTAGGGCCGGAGCTTCTTGAGAGCCCATACCACAGCGAAGGCCTCCCTCTCGATGGTGCTCCACCTCTGTTCTCGCGGCAGCAGTCGGCGGCTGATAAAGGCCATCGGTCGGTCGAGGCCCTTGGCGTCCAGCTGGGAGAGGACTGCCCCGACCCCGTACTCCGAGGCATCAGTCTGGACTACAAATTCCTTACTGTAGTCGGGGACCTGTAGCACAGGGGCAGCGCACATGGCCACTTTGAGAGCATCAAACGCGGTCTGGCAGCGGGGCGTCCAGTGCACCGCCTTGGGTTGTTTCTTTGAGGTGAGTTCCGTAAGGGGGCCCACAATGCTGCCGTAATCCTTTATGAAGCGTCGGTAGTAGCCTGTGAGGCCTAGGAATGCCCGGACAGCGGTTTGAGTGGCGGGGGGCTCCCACGCCTGGATGGCGTCAACTTTTAACCGGAGGGGGGCCACCTGGCCACTCCCCACCTGGTGGCCCAGATAGGTCACAGATCCTTGACCGATCTGGCACTTGCTGGCCTTAATTGTGAGCCCGGCTCTTTGGAGAGTGGCCAGGACCTTATTTACCAGCCTCTGAAAGGTCGCTGGGGCGTTCTTCATGCCGAAGGGCATCACCCGGAAGTGGTAGTGGCCGTCGGGGGTAGAGAAAGCTGATCGTTCTTGTGCGCCGGGAGTGAGCTTGATCTGCCAGTATCCCGCGGTGAGATCAAAGGTGCTCAGGTAGCGGGCGGCCCCTAAGCGATCAATCAGCTCATCGGCTCGTGGCAAAGGGTGGGCATCGGTCTTGGTAACTGCGTTCAGGCCCCGGTAGTCGACACAGAATCTGAGTTTGGGGGCCGTGCCGGGGGCGGCGGCCTTCGGCACCAAGACTACTGGGCTGGCCCACGGGCTGTCGGAAGGCTCGATGACTCCGAGGGCGAGCATCTTGGCGACCTCGGTCTTTATGAAGACTCGGTCAGGCACTCTATAAGCGCGGTGTCGTACAGGGGGCTATCCCCCGTGTCCACGTCGTGGACGCACCAGGGGGTTACCCCAGGCGTAAGAGAAAAGAGGGCAGCGAAGGGTTGCAGTGCGCTGTTCCGGTGTCAGGGTGGCGGAGAGGTGGACGCCCTCCAAGGAGCCGTCTTGGCTCGAGGACCCCAGGAGGTCGGGTAGGGGCTCGGAGTCACTTTCACCCCCATCGTCGGTAGCCAGTAGTAAGCTTAGTTCAGTTCGGGCAAAATGGGGCTTGAGCCGGTTGGCGTGCAGGACCCTGAGGGGGTTCCTCGGGGACTCCATGTCGACCAGGTACATGACGGGGCTCTTCCTTTCAACTATCTTGAAGGGCCCGGTCCACTTGTCCTGCAGGGCGCAGGGGTCCACGGGTGACATGACCCAGACTTGCTGGCCCGGTTCAAACTCGACGGCTGAGGCATTCTCGTCATACCAGCGTTTCATATCTTCTTGGCTGGCTTCAAGGTTGGCTTCCGCCAGGGCACGGAACTTTCGAGTCTTGTTCCGCAGGGTCAGGAGGTACCGGTAGACGTCGGGCGGGGCACTTTGGACGTTCGCCTCCCAACCTTCCTTGACCAGGCTGAGGGGCCCTCGGACGGGGTGCCCATACAACAGTTCGAAGGGGCTGAAGCCCAGGGACTTCTGTGGTACCTCCCGGTAGGCGAACAGGAGGCAGGGCAACAGGACATCCCATCTCCTCCTGAGGGGCTCTTCCAGGCCTTGATCATCCCCTTCAGGGTTCGGTTGAACCGCTCGACCAGTCCGTTCCCCTGGGGGTGGTAAGGGGTGGTGAATTTATAGGTGACCCCACATTGTTGCCAGAGGGATCTCATGTACTTCGAGATAAAGTTCGTCCCCCTGTCGCTCACCACTTCTCGGGGGAACCCCACCCTGGAGAAGATGCCCATCAGGGCCCGGCTCACCACTGGAGCGGTCACAGTTCGGAGGGGGACAGCTTCTGGGTACCGGGTGGCGTGGTCGACCAGTACCAGGATGAAGCGGTGGCCCAGGGCGGTTCGGGGGTCGAGGGGCCCCACGATGTCTATCCCCACTCGTTCGAACGGGGTGTGGACGGCTGGAAATGGCTGCAGGGGGGCTTTCACTCGTCCCCCAGTCTTCCCGCTAGCTTGGCAGGTCGGGCTGGACCGGCAGTGCTGGTCCACGTCTCGTCTCATTCGGGGCCAATAGAAATGGGTCACGAGGCGGCTGTAAGTCTTGTCCCGCCAGAGATGTCCGGCGAGGGGTACGTCATGTGCCAGGTTCAAGAGGAATTCTCGAAATCGGAGGGGGACCACCAGTACCCGGCTGGCCCCTAGTTCGGCGACTTTCTGCTCGCTATACAATAAGTCATTGTCCCAATAGACCCAGTGGGTTCCCGAGGGGTCCCCCGCAGCCTGGGCGGCCGCCTGCTGTCGGGCCCCCTCGAGGGACGGGCAGCCCTTCTGTTCTTGCTGGAATTGTTCACGGGTGGGGCCCCCGTCGTGGCGCCACTGGGCCAGCTCGGGGATCTCGCTGAGGGGAGCGGCCTCGTTGGAAGAAAGTTCGGATGGCCCGGCCTCCTCGTCAGGTTCCTCCGGGCCGGAGGAAGTGGATGGTTCGGGGCCCGCCGGCTTGTCGGGGGCCGGGGCCGCAGCTGGCTGGACGGTCATGGACCGAGTGGTGGCGCAGGCCCACTCGGGTAGTCCTAGCATCCCCAGATGCTCTCGGCGCTCCACCTGGGCCCAGGGGGAGCTCTCTAGGTCGTTCCCCAGGAGGCAGTCTACCGGGGCGTCGTCGCGGACAGTCACTTTCAGGGTGCCGGACACTCCTCCCCACTCGAAGGGGATTTAGGCCATCCGGCACATGCTCTCGGTGTTGTCGGCGGTCCGGACAGGGCAGAGTACATGGGGTAGGATCTGTTCGGGGGTCACCAGATGGCAGCGGACAGCGGTCACACTGGCCCCAGTGTCCCGGAGGGCCTCGGCCCGTCGCCCATTGATGGTGACCCACTGTTGGTACTTCTGGGTGTTGCTTGGGATGGTGGCGCGGGGCACCATCTCTCGGGAGCCTAGGCACACAAGCGACATGGCGGCTGGTTCCCACTCGGGGCACCCGTCATCGTGGTTCTCCTCCTCGTCCTCTCCCTCCCCCAGGGCTGCGGCGGCAATTTGTCGGGGAGGTGGCCCCGTGGTCCCGTTCCGTCGGTTCACGGGGCAAGCTGGGTCACTTGCATAATGGCCGGTCTGCTGACATCCGAAGCAGGTTACTGTCGGTCGTGTTCCAGACCGGGCGATAGGGGTCCCTCTTCGGCCCTGGGTCGGGGAAGGGTGGTTGGTTGCTTGACCTCGTGGCGGGCTTCTGGGCGGCCCGGCTGGGAATTCTCGACTGCGGTGGGACCCCCCTCCTCCGCCGCGCTGGCGGGGAGGGCCCGTGGTGCTCCGTTGGTAGTCCCCCATGGGGTTCCGGGGGACCCGGGTGTTGACCCATCGGTCCGCTTCGGCGGCGAGCTTCCGGGGCTCGGTCAGTTTACTGTCCAGGAGGTGTTGCCTTAGTTCAACAAAGCAGTTGTTGGCGAGGTGCTCCCAGACAATGAGGTCGAACAGTTCGTTATATGAGGTGACCTTGCTCCCTTTGATCCATCCTTCCAACGCTCGGCTGAAGAAGTCCACGTATTCGACCCATGTGGTACCGGGGATCTTCTTGCATTCCCGGAAGCGTTGCCGGTACATCTCGGCCGACAGTCCGTAGCGTGTGAGTAGGGCTTCCTTCATGTGGTCGTACGAGGTCATCACTGCGTCGGGGAGTTGCAGCAGGGTATCCCGTCCCTCGCTGAGGAACCTCCCCCATAGGCCGGCGCCCCAATCCTTCCGGGGTACCCGATGGGAGGTCATGGCGACTTCGTACGCTCGGAACCATTGCTGGATGTCATCATTTTTATAGTACTCCTTGACGACATCCTTGGGGATGTGAACCTTTGGCTCGGTCGGGGGCAGAGCGTCCCGGGCTCCGGGGTTGCTGGTCTCCCCAGTTTTAGCTTTTAGTTCAAGTTCTTTAAGGTTCCTCTCGTGCTCGAGGGTTAGCCGTCTCTCCTCGAGCTCCCGATGCCTTTTCTTCTCCTCGATTTCTTCTTGTAGTCGTAGTTGCTCCAGGGCTATCTTTTTCTCTGCCAGTAGGAGCTCCCCATCCAGCCGGAGTCGGGCAAGGTCCATTTCGTGTGTCCGGGCCCTTTCCCGTTCTCGGATCTCTTCGGGGGAAAGGCTGGTGTCTGGGGTGGTTCGCTCCCCATTTGTCGGGGTCGTGGTTGGCAGGTTTCCGTCCCGGGCCGAGGTCCCTTCGGCTCGGGGTGGAGGGGTTTCGGGTTCTGCCCAGGCTTTCAGGGCTTTCTGCATTTCTTCTTTGGTGCCCAATCCTGTGTTTGGGATCCCTTTGTCTTTGCAGAATTGTTTGAGTTCCTTGTGGGTGTATTCCTCCAGTTTCTCCAACTGGAAGGTTGCGGCCACGGTTGCTTCTTGGCCATCCATGGTTCCCTTTTTCTCTCCTCGTCTGGTCAGGTAGTGGTTGCGTTACTTGCTTGTACGATTGCGTTTGCTCGGATCCCGTCGCTGGCCACCAAATGTTGGAGGGAGGCCCACCGGGTAGTCGGGGAGACTATTCCGGGCACCTTCCTACCGCAAAATTATAGCCGAGCGCCGCTGAGAAGCCTCCTTGGGGAGGTCTTTCTCCTATGATCGTACTAGGCCCAGTAACACCACCACACAGGACTCAATAGTAGTTGCGAGGTTAGATTCTTTATCGGCAGTATTACGAGCAATATTTACAGAGGGATCGAGGGATCCTATCAGAGTCTCAATGTTCGTTCAAGAGGGTAGGGTAGCGGGACAGTCTTAGTGCCAGCCAGGCACGGGAGGGCTCTGCGCCAGACCTTGGATGCTGGTCTCAGAGCGGCTCGGACGTGGAGAGCCGCGACGTCGTCTGCAGGGCTCGGATGGTAGTTCCGCTTAGGTCGAGCCGCGACAAGGTCAGCAGGGCTCTGGTGGTAGGTCCGCTTCGGTCGAGCCGCGACGAGGTCAGCTGGGCTCTGGTGGTAAGGTTCAACAAGGTCGGGCCGCGACAGCGTCAGCAGGCCCCAAAGGTTCGTGAAGGTCTTTAAGCACGGTGGAGCTGCGACGTCGTCAGCAGGGCTCAAGTGGTGGTTCAGAGTGAGTCTTCTTCCGTAGGGTCATCCGCGATCCGATTAGCAGGGCTCTTGACTCCAGGATACAACTATCGCCCTGTTGTCGGGTCGCCCCAGATATAGGACGGGAGCCCTTTGATGTCCGGACCCGTGCGCCCGGAGGGGGCGGAGAGGCCGGGTAGGGAGCGGCCAGACGCCCAGCAGGAGAGGCGCCAGGCCCCAGAGAGCTGTGGGGTGATCACACCTAGGTGTGGAGAGACGGTAGGGGGTCCCATCGATACTGCCCTCCGCCGGGAGAGGGAAGGGCTCACGTGGTATCCCCCGGGCCAGGGGTTGGCGTCTCGATGTCGGGCCTCGCTGGGACCGAGGCCGGGTAGAACAGGGTCATACAGGTGGTCACATGGAGTGACGGGCAATCCAAGATGGAGGTGTCCCGATGTGCATGGGACCTCGTGCGGCTTAGCGCGGGGCAACAGGACCATGCCACGAGGCCGGCTCCCACAATGTATATGTATAAACTGAAAAACAGTCTCATTAGAACAGTGCCTTCTTTAAAATTGTGCCAGCGTGTTCCCGGAAAGTGTAAAGGTGGTTTGTTGTGCACTTCCTTGGGAGACATCTGTCATGCAGGCACATTATTGTTCTTAACAACAAAACATCAAACTAAAGCATAGAAAACATGAAGACCTGTTGACAAGTGTTGTGAGTGCCAAGGTACAATACCTTGTGACTAACAACTTGAATTATATCAGTTGTCACATGGCCATCCGTTACCTGATGACACAGTTGCCAACACCTCTGACCCACTGCCTGTCATGTGGAGTGGCACACATGTCCAAACCCAGGACAATGCATGAGCTAATGGGCCTGCTATTGTGTTAAAAAAAGGCATACCTGCACTGAGGAGACACCCCCATGGCAAGCCAGAATGTCCACACAGATGTCAGCACACAAAGACCAAACTACAAAGCATCTTGACCACACACTGGTGCAAAAAATGAATGAGCAGGAATCATGTATTTAAACAATTGACACATGCTGCAAAGCACGAACATTAAACCCTGCACAACATCACTGGGTCACTGCACGTTGAGTCTCTGTCTAGCCAATTATCACACACAGGTCAGACCTGGCAAGGAGACATAAGGTTTGGCCATGTAGGCCTCGCCCGCACAAATCCCCCATACCTGAGACAATGTGATTGAGACATATCAAGAAGTGACGCCTCTTAATCAGGCTTTACTAAAATGTGCAGCAAGAATTCCCAAATGTACTCCACATCACCTCATGAGGCTGCCAACACATATTTGTGACAAACAACCATCGACAGATAGTTGTGAATAGACACACAGGCACTGCCCAGTGTGAGTATGCACAAGCCAAATGGGGTCTCCCTGTCCAGTCGACACATGCAGCACACTTTGGATAAATACAAATGAGGCCAGGGAACAATGCCACAGAGGCAAACATATGCTGAAAACACTGAGAATGGACACAGTGTTGGATGACACACATGATCACGAGGCAAGGGGACTGTAGTAGGCACACTCTCCTTGTTCCTGGAATGATCTGACTGTAACATGAGCAACCATCCTGGCACTATGCATATCTCCCACTCATGCACATCATGTCTGAGGCCACAACATTGGTAATGCATTCTGCAAGTGTGTTCATTTGAAACCTCACACTCCCATGTTGAGACTCATCATCAGTGTCAACAAATATGGACCCCCAACAGAGTGAACAGGACAGGGCACAGGCAAGGTACCAACATATGTCACAAACCACCCTCCCACATGATGCAGAAAGCAATGTGCACTTGGATCAACTGGCAAGCTAGATAACCATGTGCAATTGTGATTACACACAGACCAGGGGACACATGTCAAGCAGGGGAAGAGACGAATAAGAGCACCGGTTGACTTTGGGGAACAGAATATGCACTGCACATATAAACCCTGGCAGTGTATCCAGGTTACAGAGCACTTCCAAAAGCTGGGGACACACAACACAACAAACAGACAGGTACCTACCCCCTCCTTGCTGCTGTCCCTCCTGTAACTGCCTATCCAGGACAGGGAACACCACCACCAGGACACGCATCATGTGGGTGGTCAGGCGTCGGAGCCCGCCGTGGGGGCGTGGAGCCCCAGCTGGACCCGGGCGATCCGCCGGGTCCAGCACCGGATGTCCTGCCATCGTTTTCTGACTTGGGCTAGGCGCCGACTGCGACCCCCTGCCACTCTCACGGCCCTGATGATCTCCTTCCAGATCCCCCCCTTCTCGTAGGCAGTTACCTGTGAGGATGACAAAGTGAGACAACATCACTATACCTGATCCATGTCACAGAGACACACATTTGAACATCGATGAAATGTTGAACAGGGCATAGGATGCTGACAAGGAATAGCATCTTACTCATATAGACATTGGCCTCTGTGGAAGCCCCAATGCACTACATGGCATTGAAACTACACAGGTGGCAGGAGGGGTGCGACACACTCCCTGATCATGGCACACACTGTGAATCACATGCAACACCAGGCTGATGGACAGCACCTCAAAGCAGTTACATGCCCCAGCCCACTGACGCAACCTCAGCAGAGTACACAGACACACACAGGCACAGATGATTCACCTGCCATTGGCAACAGCGGATACATACCTCACTCTGCACATGTGCCACTTGCATGTGGGGTGTCACAGGTGTTGGGCTAGCTCAGCAAGTCAGACACACAGCACAGCTTACTTCTCACATCAGATGGGTAGAGCTGTTGCCTCCTCCATGCAGCTGTGGTGCAACACTTCACATAGACACTCACCCACATGACAAGGAACCTTCACACACATCAATGTCCAGGAGGGCGTACACATCACTTGGACACTCTCACCACAGCTCCACTCAACTCGTACACATCTGTGGGTACAGTCACCTGTCACACCGGGGGGACCACTGAATCACCTCAGGGCAATAGCCAAAAAATGGCACCAAGGATTTGCCAGGCTGAATGTGTCATGCACTATGCAGTGAATGTCACAGTAATCACAATGCAAGTGAGGAGTGCACACAGGAACTACTTCATGCTCTGCATGACAGACATAAGCCTTTCCTCCCCCCCTGGGACCCACTCTAAACTAGGCCTGGGCGGTAAATTCCGTTCCGCTCGCAGAATTTGCGGAATTTGGGTAATTTTGCGTTCCGCGGAGACCGCGAAATTGCCCAAAATTCTGCTTTCAGCGATTTCGCGAAATTTTTTGCTTGTTCGCGTTCTTAAAATGCGTCTTCGCGGGATATTTCTCCCCGAGCACGCAAACAGCAATTGTGAACAGGAAAAAGCATCGCGAACAAGCAATTCCGCGTGTTCGCGGAATTTCTGCGTGTTCGCGAAGATTTTTTACCGTGTCGCGGAGATTTGCGTAACGCGATTACGCAAGTTCCGCCCACCCTACTCTAAACCACATTGCATGTCTGTCACACCTGGACACAATGCCAGAAGCGACAGTCACAAAAAAGGTGCACAGCCAAAGGTAGTGGGGTCAGCACTCACCTGCTCCCCTGGACTCCCATACAGGCTGGGGTACTGTGGGAGGAGGACATTCAGCAAGGCCTCATTCTCCTCAAGTGTGAATGGCTGGGCCCTCTCCACAGTCCGCGTCATGGTGCCAGAGGAAGCACAGACAGCAGCAGTGTGGTCGACAGGAAAGTTGTGCAGGCAAGTGCCCTCTCATGGGTTCTGGCTGACTTATATCTGTCTTGCTGGGGGCTTTCATTTACAGGAGTACAGAGTAATTGGTCAGACTCATTTGCATCCTACATTTCCTCCAATCCCTTTAAACATACACCAATGACACAAATTTGCATGGTTCAAATTTTGAGCATCATAGCAAGGCAAACACCACTTTGCAACATTGTAATTTTTGGCCCAACTGACTTTTCAAGCCCACATGATGGCCACATTGCAACTGAAATCTCTGTATCCATGACAACCAGCATGCATTTTGGGCCTAATACTTGTCCCCTATGTAATTTTTGATTCCAGAAAACATGTGTGGTGTGTTTCACACATACCTGAACACGTACGGCACCACTACAATAGTGATAAGGATCGTACACACGCTCTCAGAGGGTGTGTACGGTCCATATCACTATAGTAGTGGTGCCGTAGGAGTACGCGTGGTACGGGCCGTACACACGCTCTCAGGTCGTGTGTACGGTCCTTTTCACTATAGTAGTGGTGCCGTAGGAGTACGCGTGTGTGTACGGTCCAAACCACACATAATCCTATGGCACCACTACTATAGTGATACGTACCGCACACACCCTCTCAGAGCCTGTGTATGGTCCGTATCACTATAGTAGTGGTGCCGTAGGAGTATGCGTGTGTGTACGGTCCGTACCACGTGTACTCCTACGGCACCACTTCTATAGTGATACGGACCGTACACATGCTCTGAGAGCGTGTGTACGGCCCGTACCACGTATACTCCTACAGCACCACTACTATAGTGATACGAACCGTACACATGCTCTGAGAGCGTGTGTACGGCCCGTACCACGCGTACTCCTACGGCACCACTACTATAGTGATACGGACCGTACATACGACGTGTGTACAGTCCGTAACACGTGTACTCCTACGGCACATCTGCTATAGTTATGCGGACCATACACACGCTGAGAGCATGTGTACAGCCCGTACCATGCGTAGTCCTACGGCACCACTACTATAGTGATACGGACCGTACTCAGGACATGTGTACGGTCCGTAACACGCGTACTTCTACGGCACCACTACAATAGTGATACGGACCGTACACACACTCTGAGAGCGTGTGTACAGTGCGTTTCACACGCTTACACTGGTGATAGGAGGCGCACACGAAATGAATGAAGGTCTCCGACTCGCACAAGGCTGTACATCAAGTCATTGTCATTGCAGACTTTCATGTGCAGGGCCTAGGTGTGTCAGGCAGTGATATTGCACATGTCTCCCCATGTAGTTGCAAAATTGATGTGTGATGACCTGTGTACACATGTCATGTGTGATGGGGCTTTCTGTGGCACACTTCCCCTTCACACTTTGCACATGTGTCAGGGACACTAACAACTGACATTTCACAATCAGCGTGCCCCGATGTGACTATGTCATGTGTGTGTCATGTGTTCCCATGAGCTTGCTGTTAGTGTTCCGTCAACTACATCTGCTGTTGCTGCATCCAACATGTGTCTGTGTGGAGAAGGGCATGGCACACATCTACGCACACCATGCCACATGTGGATTCCCACGTAAGCAGGGTCTGTATGCATCGGACATGATATGTTCACATGAGGACATATCTGTGTTGTCTCAATGTCTGTGTTTTCTGTTTTCATGTGTACCCCTTCATCGCAATGTGTTTGATCTGTACATTTGACATTCCATGTGACCTGTGCGTCTAGCTTACCGTCAGCTGTCTGTATGAGATGACATCCTTTAAATGTAGCTATGTGGATGTATGTCACTCCTGTGATGTCTCTGGCTGTTCACTCAGACTGGCCCCTAGCTCGTTTCAGGGCATGTCATGTAGACTTACCAATCAACGGGTGTATCTGGCTTTTCGTAGGAGTATCACCAAGCTAGCATACGTGTCCTGGATTTATTGCACACACCAGACTCTGTATTTAGCAGATGTGTAGTAGCAGTTGAGCATGTGCTCTGTTCATTGACATTGATGTTGTTATGCTCTCAATCTTCGTCATTCATCACAATTTTCTGCAGGGCACCGCCTGTCCCAAGACCAATTCCAGACTTGGGTGCCATGAGGGAACGTGCCTGCATCCGACGTTACAGATTCACTCAACAGTTGATTGAGGACTTGACCGCCAAGGTGGCACCACACCTCCAACCGCGACACAGGTATCCTACTGCGCTGACCCCCAAGATGAAGGTGATGGCAGCCCTACATGTTTTTTGCCACAGTTACGTTTCAATTCAACATAGGTGTTCAACCATGTCCTGCGTGATGTTTTGGCAGCCATGTTGGAGCACCTTGATGAATTCATCCATTTTCCGACTCCTGAGGAGTTGACAGGTGTCAAGGGTGATTTCTATGCCCTGGGAGGGATGCCCCATGTCATTGGGTCCATTGATGGCACACATGTGGCTTTGGTACCACCACAGGCACAGGAGGTAGTCTATCGCAACCGTAAACATTACCACTCTATAAATGCCCTTGTGGTGTGTCTTGCTAACATGCTGATTTCCCATGTCTGTGCATGTTTTCCAGGGTCAGCACACGATGCCTACATCATGAGGCGTAGCAGGGTGCCACAAATGATGCTGCGGCTGCACAATGAACGAGCATGTCTTGTTGGTGGGTATACTCTGTTTGTCCTGTGTGTTGCAGTATCTTTGGATCTTACGGCATCGCCTGACCCACTTATTTAAATGATGTTTCCATGTAGGGGACTCTGGCTACCCCAACATGCCATGTCTGATGACGCCTCTCCGCAACCCAAGATCAGCTGCAGATCACCGGTACAACAATGCACACGGGCAGACCAGGCGAGTGATTGAGAGGACGTTTGGCCTCCTGAAGAGCCGATTCCAGTGCCTTCACAAGGCAGGCGGGTCCCTCCCATATGCACCGGCGAAGGTCTGCAAAATCTTCCTCGTGTGCTGCATGCTGCACATCATGGCAGTGGAGAAGGCAGTGCCACTCTTCCTGGAGCAGGATGAGCAGGAACATCCACCCGTGGAGGATGAAGGGCTTGGTCACGAGGCAAGTGAGGAGGAGGATATCCGGAGTCAGCTCATACGCAACTTCTTCTCATAATGGGTCTGAGTGTGCACGCTTGGAGCCTTGGGTGGCATGTGTTGCAATGTGTGTGTCCAGCTGACTGTATGCTAAGTGACTTAGATGTGTGTTTTGATGTGTCACTCGAGTGAAGATGTCATTCCACACATTTTAGCTGAGACACTTTCTTTTAAATTAGCATGGGGACAACATTGTTCATGTTTAGTATATGACCATGTATGCGGAGAAAAATCTTTTAGCTGACTTCTTGTGTGTCTGTCATTCCCAGGTTCTTGCGCATGTTGTCTGCTCGTGTCGTAGTTGTCCTCCTGCTATTCCTCATGAGTATTGCAACGTGTGCTGAATCAGCGTTCCATGCACGGCCATGGGAAAATGTCATTTTGGGTAAGGATTGCAGCAATGCATTTTGGGGGTGGTACGTGTTTGGAATGTGTGGGGACTTCTTCTGTGCATGTTATGTTACCATGCATACATGTCGACTCACCATGGGGCACATAACATGTAGCATGACTCCCATGAATTGACAGTCACCCTTTGTGACAGTCATCTGTAATGGTTTTTGGATTCTGATGAAGGCATCAATGTGTGTAAAACTTCCCTCTGAAACATACGGGATGCTACGGGTGGACATAGTGTGGGACATCCCCATGACAGTCTCAATGGGGAATTGCAGCCTCTCCGTGTGCAGCAGGAGGTGTTTGGCTCATCCCCTTAACTTGTGTGCCAGTTCCTTTGGATTTACAACATCCGTGTTGTGGAAATATGGATTTTTCTGGTCAGTTATGTCCCCTATCTTGGACCCCAACAGTTCTATGTGCATGTTACAAGTACATGTATGTTTCCTCCAGTTCCAGTTATGAAGACGCAAATACATGTGCGTCCACCGTTAACATGTCCTCTTTCAGATCCGCCATGAATGGGTCGGATATTCCATTCCTAAGTACGAAAGGCCACCGCCTTTATATGGTTCACTTATGCTATTTTTCAGTCCAGGCGAGTAGGCCCTGATTCTGCCATCAAGCCTTTTCCTGCCTTCTGCCTCTGAAAGCTCCAGTCTGAGCTCGCATCTGTATCCATGAACTTTGTCCTACTCCCTGCGCGGCTAACGGTGCCTGACTCGACCTGTCTGCTTGCCAAGAACTGTATTTCACCTTGTGATTATCTCCTCCGTCCCTATCCAATGCATTCCTGTCTAGTAGTTTAAGTAAACATTCTGCCAGCTACCGAGCAAAGGCCCGGCTTCTCTGTCTTTATGCAAGTAATTCATAGCCCTGTTACTATGGACGATTTCTGCCCTCGCATCTAGTGTAGACACTTAGACGCTTGTACACGCACTAACAGTCAGTATAGTCAGTATAGAATAAGATTCTACTCTAAGAGACCTCTCTTTTGGATAACATAGTTCTTTAAACATAGGATGTTAGATATGATTTGGGATTAGGTTGACTTGACCCTCCAGACATCTGTCGCCACATGTAGAGCTAAATGTCAAGTCCCCTTCACCCCCTAGTCGCACGTCAATCATACGTCATGCTGCTGCGCGCGCATTTCTGCCAAGTATTTCTGCTGACATTGCGAAATCCTTTCATGGAACCACCCTATTATGACATCACACCTGATGACGTCCCTTTGTTACGCTCAATCACGCCCATTTTCATTACGCATGTATAATGTTATCTTCCTTATCAATTGTTACGCCTCCTGCATTTGCTTTACTGTAATGCCTATTGTATAAAAGTGATTAATTATCAATAATGTATGTACTTCACTTCCTGAACCTCCGTGGTGATGGAACTTGGAGGCCACGATTCGAATCGTCCATTGGAATAAAGCCCATTCCTAACCTCTTATACCACGGATTCTGCCTCTTATTTATTGAGCTATTTTTATTATGTTCTGTATCAAATTAAGTCCCGGTAATTAAATTATTTACCACATGAATGGCGCCCGAACAGGGACACTTTCTCATCTCACGCGCCGGCGGTGCGTTGCAGGCCCGGTCTCCTGCCACAGCTGGACGGACAACAACGCGTACCAGCAGGATTTCCTGTATCTCCCTCCGGTCAAGCGGGGGCGACTGAGGCTGCGATCAACACCCAGACGAGGCGGTGAGAAGTGCGAAGTATCCCGACCAGAGCCTAGCTGAGAGAGCAAGATCCGAGGTATACAGAGGCCCACCAGGTTTCCGATGTCCCGAAGTGTCCGAAGTTTTCGAGTCGAGTCCAGTCCGGTCCAGTTCAGTTCAGTTCCGTTCCGAGGCCTTCCGTTCCGAGCTACCCGGTGAGTACCATTACTGGGGAGGCGTTCTGGCGTGCACATAAGTTGTGCCGGTCCAGACGGGTTTGGGTACACAAATCCGGTCTGCACTGTTTTAGCAGTGTATCTGTACTGTTTAGCAGTATATCTAGTATATCAAGTATATAAATTCAGAATAATTCAGTTAATGCCGAGTATTATGTTTAGTGATTAAGTTTTCTTAGATCGTCATCATCATCGTTGCTCATTTAAATGTTAAATGTTAAATGTATTAATACGTCCTGCATATTGTGGTGTGAATGACTGTTCATTATCGTGGTCTATTGTATTAAGTTTGTTCAAGATCAAGTATCAGACCAGTTCTCAATATGCCGCTCTTTTCGAAACTAAGACAGATCACAACTAGAAAAGGGGTACTCGAAGAAGCTGTTCCCATTCCTCCTAGGGACACTCCAGGGTACTTCATGTATCATAAACACGGCTTAGACGCTATATTATTTCTTGATCTATGGGTAGACTACACTAAGGAATTACCAGAAAGTCAGAGGTGGCCCGCAGCTGGGACCTGGGATGCAGATTGCATCGTGAAAGTAGAGGAAGAGTTATGGAAAAGGAAAGCCAGACAGTCACAGAAAGACGCCGTTGAATTATGGCGTAAAGAATCGTATAGACGTACAGAAAAAGCACGTAGACAGGAAGAAAAGAGTAAAGAGAATTCAAATAAAGTCCGAGAAAATATATTAATTGAAGAAGGTACACGAGTGAAATCAGAACAAGTAGACAGACAAAGAAATGCCCTTATGAAGGGTATGTATCCCCTTCTGGCCGAGGGATTACCTAAGGCTACTCCGGGGATACCAAAAGACTTGCCGCCCCCATTATTTCCAATAAAAGTACATCCTAAGGGGCATCCTAGAACCGCAGAAGATGTTTTTCTTTCCTCATATTTAGATGACGCAGCTCCCGAGTATGCTAACCCCGCCCCACATAGACCGTCGGCCGGGGAGGTTCAACGCCAAGATCCTGTATCTGTATCTTTACAACAACAAAACCTGACACAAATTCCGGCAAGCACGTCCGTTTCCACTTCTGTTCCTACAGCTACTTCTATAGCTGTGTCCACACCTATAGTTGCTGTATCGCGTTCTACGAATCCTTTCACGCCCGATACTCCAGACGGGGCTACTGGGGGTGCTACCAACATTTTTTCTACGCCACCCAGAGTAAATAAACTTACCTTTCAAGAGTCAGCACACCCACGTACCCCCAAACTCATAAATTCCCGCACGCTTAAGGAACTTCTTATAGATTGTAGATATGACCCTGTGCCCGGCAAAGAGGACGAAATGATCATGGCATCATTACGTATCAGACGAGCCGCGGTGTATTTAGGAAAGCTACCAGGAATGACTATGCATTTAGACAATATATATCATTATGTCCAAACAGGGCGAGATTCTGAAAGTATTAACAGAGCTATGGAATACCAGAAAGTGGAGATACAGGGGGAACTGTTACGTTTCCTCATAAATTGTGTGATCAGAAATCAAGACCGACCGGGGGTAGACCCGGAAACAATGGAAACTCTTACCAGATGGAGCCAGAATATATCAGAAGGGAGACATGATAGGCAAAAATGTATAATAGCCATGTGCAGAAAGATCCGTAAAGAAATAGAACGCCTACACGAAGAGAGATTAGCGGTAGACCAGTTTGAACAAAACGAGGAGGAGGAAGGATCAGGACTGTCCACAGGACAGTCAGAAACTATAGCCTATGTAGGTAGAGGAAGATCTTGTAATAGTACTAGATGTTTTACGGACCCGATACGTCCGATATGTCCAGATAATAACAGGAATTTCCAAACACCGATAATAAATATAAGGTCCCCCGAGCATTCGTTCCAAGCCGCTGACAAATTACTGCGAGAACGAAGGGGTTATCATTTACTCGATTCTATGGATGAACAAGAATTAGCCAGGTCAGCCGTTCATTGGGTTGACAGTCCCGGAAAATATGGTGATGATACAGTAGCACACACATTTTTGAACCTCACCCCAGATGAACAGCGTTTAGCTGGGATTTATATGATTCAACAACTTCTTATACTATATAAAAGCCAACATTCAGATCCTGGTCCCTTACCTGATATATTGACTGAATTACTCACGAATAGATGGAGAGGTTCAGGTACTAAGTTAATTAAGGAAATACTAGAATCCAGAAAGCAGTACATTCTTTTTGTATGTCCAGAACATGTCTCACTGCCCATCAAGGAAAGAACGACGTATTACATGGACAGACAGAACCCCTTACAAGAAGTACACCCAATAAAGGGCGAGGACAATCAGTTTAAACGTGTATATGTATATACGCCCATATCGAAAATAGAATTGTTAGAAATGAAGAAAGTGGTGCCCAGTCATGACAAAGACCCAGCGGGTTTCCACCGAGAAATTAAAGACATGTTACTCATGGGAGAGTATACCTATCCCGACATTATGACAATATTAAAGGTATTAATGCCTGCTGGCATTTATGAAAAACTCAAGGAAAAAGAGTGGGAGGTAGGAGACCAAAAGATAGATTGGACAGCATTAGAAAATGAAGAGAAGGCCCGAGGTCCGGGTTCGGGGCTTGGGGACAAAACTAAAGCACTACCAGGTTTACTAGTACAGATACTGCCACGTTTATTAACCACGAAAAAGGAAGACTGGGGTGCAATCTCAGCCTGTAAACAAAAGCAAGATGAAGACACTAGTGATTTCTATGCCCGATTCGAAAAATGTTTTGGTATAAATAGTGGTATAAAAGCAAGTAGCGAGTCATACCCACATCTGTTTGTGACAAAATTAGTTGAAAATTCCTTGCCCCAAGTGAAGAATAGAGTACTAAAATTCGAGAGTACCTGGCAAGGTAATACCCCATCACAAATGTTACAAATGTTACAGTACCATTACAATAGAATTAGAGAGGAACAAGAACATGAACAAAGACGCATGAAAGACACGAAAATGAAAATGCTAGTCTCTCAGACAGTTCCAGCTGAAGGACATAAAAAGGGTACGACACATTCCGGTGAGTCAGCAGGACCTGTAAAAGGGACATGCAACTATTGTAAACAGCCAGGACATTATATACACGATTGCCCAGTCCTGAAGCGTAATATCGCCACAGGTAAAACACAAGAAAGACCACGGCCACCTAGACAGGATCAGAATGAACAAGGAGCACCGCAGCATGCACAGTCCATGCCAGCTCCACAACAGTCTATACAGTTTGTGCCAGCTGCACCAGCGCTGCCGGTTGCTGCCACACAAACAACGACACGACAGCTGTACCAGACCGCACAGTATGACTATCCTGATTATCAACGATATGCATGATGAACCAGCCTAGAGAGGGAAGTTGACTTACCCCTTATCGAGGTCCCCGTAGACCAAGAAGGACATTATGTACATAGTGAACTGTTAGGCCAAGATAGAAAATTTTTACTTGATACAGGGGCAAGTCGAACAACTATAAAACGTAGTGAAGTTCCAGGGGCACCCCTCTCAGGCTCACAGAATATTTCCCTTGGTTTTTCAGGAAAACCTATTGTTAATGAAGTATCACAGCCTCTTCCACTTACGATAGGACCCTTGACCAGAACTACAGATTTATTGCTTACAAAATCATGTCCAGAAAACTTGTTAGGTATAAAAACACTGAAAGCTCTAGGAGCTATAATATGTTGTTCTCCGGAAGGAGTAAGATTGTTTTTACGTGATTTCAAAGGGCACTATGTGTCCCGAGACATGGATTCCCGACTGCAGACTTTACCCACACATTTATGGGCACAAGGCCCTACTGATGTTGGTTGCATGAACATTACACCATATCGAGTCACACTAAAGGCAGGAGTGGTACTACCACGAATGCGACAATACAAGTTACCACCAGATGCTGTAATGGCTTTACTGCAAATCATTGACGAGCTTATTGGCCAAGGAGTGGTTGTGGAGACCGACTCCAATGTATGTAATTCACCGATAATTCCGATTCTTAAACGAACTGATCCAAAGGCTCCCCCAGTATATCGATTGGTTATTGATCTGCGCGAATTAAATAAATGTATTATACCACAATACCCCGTAGTTCCAGACATCTCTTCATTACTGACAGCTATTGATTCCGAAGCAACATTCTTTACTGTAATTGATCTCAAGAATGCCTTTTTCAGCGTCCCAATAGATCCAGAAAGTCAATACCTGTTCGGATTTAGTTTAAATGGACGAAGCTTTAAATTCACACGCGCACCCCAAGGATTTACAGAAAGCCCCAGCATCTATAGCCAAGCACTGAAACGAGAACTTGACAGTATACACATGCCAGTCAACACTGCTCTGCTTCAATATGTCGATGATCTGCTGATCACCGCCCGAAGCGAACCTGAATGTGAAAAAGCATCACTGACGGTTTTACAATTTCTAGCCGAAAAGGGGCACAAGGTGTCCCCTTCTAAGCTGCAATTCTGTGTCCAGCGAGTTGTTTATCTTGGACACTCGCTGTCCAAGGAGGGAAGGCAGCTTACACCCGACCGCATTCAGCTAATTGCAAATATGCCAATACCCAAGACACAAAAGGAGGTGCGGGCTTTCATAGGCCTCACTTCATATTGTAGGCAGTGGATCCCTCAGTATGCATTTCTAGCAAAACCACTCATTCAATTGACAACACAGGAGGCAGCCACATCGACTGTCCTCCCTTGGACTCAGGAACACACACTAGCTTTTGAAAGCTTAAAGAAAGCTCTATGCCAAGCACCTGTTTTAGCAACATCATGTTACAGAAAACATTTTACACTCTTTGTTACAGAACGAGAAGGTACTGCCTTGTCCGTACTCACTCAGGAACAAGCAGGATCACACAAACCATGTGCCTATTTTTCTAGTACATTAGATCCCGTAGCTCAGGCTCTGCCTGCGTGCCTGAAATCAGTGGCAGCGACAGCTTTAGCAATCAGACAAAGCGATGCCATAGTGTTAGGACATCCATTGACAGTACAAGTACCACATGCAGTAGAGGTTCTCTTGAACCGAACGCAAACACAACACTTGACCATAGCAAGACTTACAGGTTACGAATTAACATTGTTTCAGCCACATATAGAAATCAGATGTTGTAACACATTGAATCCTGCCACACTTTTACCTGTAATCGGAACAGACCCACTAGCTCATGACTGTATTGAAGTTATTACAATAACGACGAAACCCAGACAAGACTTGACAGATGTCCCATTGTCAGATCCAGACCTGACGTTGTATGTAGATGGTTCATGTATGAGAACAGGTACAGGAGAGTTAGTGGCCGCTTATGCAGTCACAACAGACACTGAAATTATTGAAACCAAGTGTATAAATACCTTGTCCGCTCAAGCAGCAGAGCTCGTCGCTCTGACACAGGCCTGTATTCAAGCCACAAATAAAAAAGTCAACATATACACTGATTCACGTTATGCATTCGGAGTTGTACATGACTTCGGCGTGCTGTGGCGAGAGAGAGGTTATTTAACTTCTCACGGTGCCCACATTCAGCACGGACCCCTCATTCATGCCTTATTAGATGCAATACATCTACCCATTGCAATATCGATTATGAAATGCAAAGCTCATACGAAAATTACTGATATCATTTCTCAAGGCAATGATCTAGCTGACAGAACAGCTAAACAGACTGCTCAAACTCAAACATCCGACATGACAAAGACAATAGTCCAGACACCAACACATTGCATGATGGTTAAGGATCCCGCTCTTGATGTAATTGACATACAGACACATGCTACTCCAGACGAAATAAGGAAATGGACTGAATTAGGAGGGATCCAAACGGATCAAGGATGGATGACGAAGGAAAAATCTGTGTGGTTCCTTCCTGATTCAATGGTCCAAGTCATTATTAACACTGTCCATAGTCCAGCGCATCTAGGAGAGAAAGCTATGCTAGACAGCATTCAACACATTTGGTTCAACAAACATTTACGAGCAGCAGCCAAACAAAAAGTTCGCACCTGTATGATCTGTTGTCAGTTCAACCCAGGAAAAAGCATTCCCGTAGAGCAGGGTGGATTTCAGCCTCCTGATCACCCTTTTGAAATCCTCCAGATGGATTATATCCAGATGGAACGATGTCGAGGATTCAAATATGTTCTCGTAGTTGTCTGTGCTCTTTCCCGTTGGACAGAGGCATACCCGGTTTCAGATTACACTGCCCCGACTACTGCCAAACAGTTAGTTCGAGAATTCTTCCCACGATACGGTTTACCACGTGCTGTCTACTCAGATAACGGCCAGCCGTTCTCGTCCGAACTAATGAAACACGTTTCACTTTTGTTAGGCTATCAGTGGAAATTCCACTGTGTCCGACACCCCGAGGCAGCAGGTCTCGTGGAAAGACATAATCAGACCCTGAAAATTAGATTGTCCAAAATATGCAGGGAGAAAGGTGTCGACTGGGTAGTAGCATTACCAGTTGCACTCTTTTACATGAGAATGGTAGCACACTCTCGAACAGGGCTATCCCCGTATGAGGTGATCTTTGGCAGACCACCAAATATGTGGGGGACGCCTATACCACGTAAAATAACTGATATTGACTGTAATATGCTGACAGATTATTTGGCTTCCTTGATGTCTGCACTACAATCTTGTCGTTCACAGGTAGCTGCAGCTTTTCCTGACAACACTGAGGTGAAACCCCATGACGTAGTTCCGGGGGACCTGGTCTTGGTGAGGAACTTTGATCGAAAGACTCAGCTGGATCCTAGGTGGAGGTCGCCGCAATTGGTCTTGCTCACCACAAGGACAGCCGTGAAGATCGAAGGCAGGAAAGGCTGGGTACATTCAAGTCATATCAAGAAATTTTATGGACTACCATCGGATGTAAAAACCACACCTCGTGTGTCTTCACCCATTGACTCAAAACTTCCTTTGGTTGAATCAAGTAGTCACGAACAATATAAACTAAAACTCAGATCTAACCAGTCGGGCAATTTGATTGTTTAAGTCCTCTCCAAGGTGAAGCGGTTGAATTTGTCTCTGACATGTATCCCTTAGATCTGAATAGAAAAAAAACACAAAAAATGATGAAACGACATGCATACTGTAAATCACTGCGTAGTCATTGCACAGTGACGTTATTAATTTTGTTTTTCTTAAGTCTTTTAATAATTATTGCAAGTATATTGTTGCACATATATTATCCTATTTCTAGACATGTTTATAATATTACTGCTGAACATTCTTTTAGTGAATTACCTCCGCATGAATTGTCTTATAGATTTGCGCTGCGCAATAACACTTTTATTAGTATGTTACATCATTCCCATCAGGTTAGCAATGCTACAAATTGTTGGATATGTGGCCGACTCCCTCCCTATCAGAACTATAAAGGAATTCTACCTCTTTTTCCATACCCGTTCACACACAACGGCTCCTGTGGAGCATGGTTTAGTTTAATTAATTCCTTAGATTCAAATTCTGCAGTTTATCAAGACAACTGGGTATGGGGAAATCTGAACTTAGTTTTACTTAAAGTCTGCCACCCCAACAAGGAGGGACTTCCCAAAAGAACAGGAACTGATCTAGAAAATGAAGTATATGGATTAGGTAATTTTACGCCTAATCTTATGATCCTAAATATCGAATCCGAAGCTACTCCAATTTTGCCCGCCATGTCAGTATTTCCAGTAAAAGGTGAATTATGTGTAAGAAAGAATGGTTCCATAAATATGGGCCATAGTAGATGCACCACTGTAATAGAATTCAGTGATCAAGGCAAGTCGACATTTAGAGCTTCCCGCCATTCCTATTTTATATGTGGTCAGACGGCATATGTACGTTTGCCTCTAGATTGGGATGGTACCTGCTACATTGGATTCCTTTTGCCACCTGTTTTTCTAGCTCCTCCCGATTATCACAGAAATACTCATTTAGTACACAATAGAGAAAGGAGAGATCTCCCAATAGTCGATTACACTGAAACAGCATGGGAAAAATACACAGATTTCAATAAAGGTCTCTTTCCCTATATAGGTACCGTTACTAATAGTAAGCTGATACGTAGATTAACTAGAACCCTTGAAGCAGTAGTGAACGAAACTATTTCCGCCTTAGGCAATTTAACAGAAGAGCAGTCTGCTATGCGGATTGTTGTGCTTCAAAATCGTCTTGTCCTTGACGTCATCCTGGCCGATAGGGGCGGAGCTTGTAGGGTCATCGGATCAAGCTGCTGCGTATTCATACCAGAAAATTCGCCATCTGTATATAAAGCTATAACTCGCCTTCATAAGATTGTGAGCCAGATACACCAGAATCCAGGCACTTGGACTTGGTCCGGGTGGTTTTGGAGCGTGTTATCAGCCTGGGGATGGAGAGTTCTATCCTTCTTAGGTATTGGCCTTCTCATACTATTCAGTTGCTGCTTATGCCTGCAATGTGGACCAGCGATTTGTGGTCTGTGTGCCACATCGTGTATTCCACATCAAGATTTTCGTTCAAGATCCCGGAAGAAGAAAGAAGAACAAATGATGCTATATGAACAGATCAATGGATTAATGAAGATTGATATCTCTTGACGGGCAAGTAGGGGACAAGGAGGGAATGTGGAAATATGGATTTTTCTGGTCAGTTATGTCCCCTATCTTGGACCCCAACAGTTCTATGTGCATGTTACAAGTACATGTATGTTTCCTCCAGTTCCAGTTATGAAGACGCAAATACATGTGCGTCCACCGTTAACATGTCCTCTTTCAGATCCGCCATGAATGGGTCGGATATTCCATTCCTAAGTACGAAAGGCCACCGCCTTTATATGGTTCACTTATGCTATTTTTCAGTCCAGGCGAGTAGGCCCTGATTCTGCCATCAAGCCTTTTCCTGCCTTCTGCCTCTGAAAGCTCCAGTCTGAGCTCGCATCTGTATCCATGAACTTTGTCCTACTCCCTGCGCGGCTAACGGTGCCTGACTCGACCTGTCTGCTTGCCAAGAACTGTATTTCACCTTGTGATTATCTCCTCCGTCCCTATCCAATGCATTCCTGTCTAGTAGTTTAAGTAAACATTCTGCCAGCTACCGAGCAAAGGCCCGGCTTCTCTGTCTTTATGCAAGTAATTCATAGCCCTGTTACTATGGACGATTTCTGCCCTCGCATCTAGTGTAGACACTTAGACGCTTGTACACGCACTAACAGTCAGTATAGTCAGTATAGAATAAGATTCTACTCTAAGAGACCTCTCTTTTGGATAACATAGTTCTTTAAACATAGGATGTTAGATATGATTTGGGATTAGGTTGACTTGACCCTCCAGACATCTGTCGCCACATGTAGAGCTAAATGTCAAGTCCCCTTCACCCCCTAGTCGCACGTCAATCATACGTCATGCTGCTGCGCGCGCATTTCTGCCAAGTATTTCTGCTGACATTGCAAAATCCTTTCATGGAACCACCCTATTATGACATCACACCTGATGACGTCCCTTTGTTACGCTCAATCACGCCCATTTTCATTACGCATGTATAATGTTATCTTCCTTATCAATTGTTACGCCTCCTGCATTTGCTTTACTGTAATGCCTATTGTATAAAAGTGATTAATTATCAATAATGTATGTACTTCACTTCCTGAACCTCCGTGGTGATGGAACTTGGAGGCCACGATTCGAATCGTCCATTGGAATAAAGCCCATTCCTAACCTCTTATACCACGGATTCTGCCTCTTATTTATTGAGCTATTTTTATTATGTTCTGTATCAAATTAAGTCCCGGTAATTAAATTATTTACCACAGTGTTGTGAAGGGGGTGTCCAGCGTAGGTCCCACATGTTCAGTCAAATGACCTGTGAGTCTGTTCATATTGATGCATTTCCCTTAGTGTGAGCTTGAGTAATAAAGGTGTTCCTTACCCTCCGAAGTGCCTCATCTCTGTTAATGCAGGTCTTTTGCCACTTTGCATGCGTCATCTCTGGCATAGTTGTCAAAGATTGTGCATATGAGTGTATGTGTAGTTCGGCAACATGCATGCAGTTCTTCAGGGCTAATAATCTCTATTGTGCATGAAGTCCATGGTTGTGTATGTATTTGGGCAGGTTGCTCCCACCAACGGGCCGTCAACGCCTGCTGAGGGTGTGTCTCCTGTGCGCAGCTCGGCCTTCTGTTTCCTGATCCTGTGTCAGTCATCTTTGGTGATTGTTCATCCATTTTCTCTGGGTGAGCCATGAGTAACCTGACACTCCTTTCTTTACATACGCCTATTGCAGTTGTCCTTTCTGACATCCTTGTCTTTGTGTGCTACTTTCGGCCTAGTTTCCAGTACATGCCGTCTGCTGCTGCGGGCCCTGCGGCAAGCGCCCACCAAGTTCCCAGATTCTGCAACCCACACGCCTACAAGATGCTCCTCCCTTCCTCCCTCCACCCATTCATTAGGCTGTCATCAGCTTGTCTGTGCCACTGTTGCGGCCACGCGGTGCCAAAGGCAGGACCGTCAGTGCATGCAACGTGCACATTGCACGACCCTCATGTCCTTGCATGACCCACATCACACAACAGTCTCATGTTGCAGTCACCCTCCAAGCAATGACCAACTGAAAATCAACCGCCTGCTCTCAGGCATACCCTAAGCGCACACACCACACCTTTGCATGCTGAGTGTGCAACTCCAACTGCCTACACAGTGCTGCCCCGCCTTCCAGGCCCTGTCACACCAACCAGGTCATGTCCCTCCTACTCCACACCGGCTCCGTCCACCAGCACGCCATTGGACTCTGTTACCTCCTCAACACAACAGGCCCACACATCACCTTCATGACAGTGACCTGGATGAAAGCATCCTCAGCACACAACTTCTTCATTGCCATCTCAGACGGATACAAGAGCACCCGCAGGGACGGCACTAACAATCCCGGAGGATGAATTGATATCTATTCCCAAGTACGCACTCAGGGTCACAAATCCAGTTTGGCGCAAACCCCCTGCAAAGCCTCAGAGTAACACTCATCTACAGATCTCCAGGCCTACATCCACAATTCCGCAAAGCCATCAACACGTCCATCATCACAAACGCCCTCACATCCACAGGATACATGTGGCTGCGGGACAGGAACTTCTGGCTGGATGAGAACCACACCAGCATCCATCATTGGTCCATCCACATTAGCATCCACGTCTCCGACGGGCAACACACTGCCACACACCCCGCTACCAATCCCCCAAAGATGCTTGATGTAAGTCAACACAGACATGCTGTGTGGGACACTGGAGCCAACACCACCGCCACACCCTACAACCTCACACACTGGATCAGCAACTGATCCAACAATCTAGCCACGTTGACGGACTTTCCTGTGACGCACATCAACAATTAAGCCACCTGGGACAAGGCAGACCTACTGGACTCATACACGTCTAGCAGGACTCTTGTGCACAGCTTGCAACACAAATAACCATCAGTGGCCTTACAACCCTGGAAAACAGCACACACAGCCATCACCATATCATCAGCAAGGGCAATTGGAGATCCTTCAGATGGGGCCGAGGCCAAAAAACCACACGACATCAAGGAGCTCATCAGCATTGTGAGTGCACTGACATCAGCTCTCCATCCAAAAGACACCCCACCCTTGCAAGGCTGAGCCAATCCCTTGCAACTTTCTACCACTGCAAGCTCATGGACATACACGCAAGCCTTGGCACACAGAGGCAGAATTCACTATTATACGCGGGACCAACCACCCTCAGGTTTTGGACTTCCATCATCAGCAGATACAACTCCCGGCTCATATGCAACATCCCCTGGGGATCTCCATCAGAACCCTTCCCACACAACATCTCAACCACATCATTCCTCATCCTTGTAGCCCACGTCCCGCACGTCATGTATGTATCATTGGAGTTACCCACATTCCATAGTAGATAGAGGCATGCAGTGACCCAGGCCCGTCTTAGACAATGGACGGCAGGAACGCTGGCTCTCAAGAAACCTCAACGTGCTTCCCTAGCCAGCAAATGTCATCAGGAAGACAGTCAATGAGCAACTGACAAACTTCATCCACGCAAAGAGCTCCAGGCAACCTGCACAAGACCGTCTTCCACAGTAATCTCCCCACTGCAACCGTCATCATTGCCACCAACACCGACAACTTTGCCCTGCTCAACAATGGTGAGGCCACCCCCTTGACCTCTCCACAGCATTATGCACGATGTGCTCACACACTGTCAGCTCACACATCTCCAACACTGGTATCCAGGGGATGGACCAGGATGAAATCACCAAGTAGCTCACAAGCAAGGCCTTGGGAGTGGGACTCAAGCCTTCAGCATGTAGTACAGTGGCGTCATCAGGCACATGGCCCAGGGCTCATCTCTCAGCATGTCAATCTTCAATGTGTCCATGACCCCCCTCTCCACCATCACATGTGCACACAACCTCATCATCATCTCGTGTGCCATTGACAGCCAGCTGCTCCTCACCCTCACCAAAGACACAGCCATTGCCAGTTCCAACCTTCAAGAAGGCATGAGGTCCATTGATGAATGGCTGAACATCATCCACCTGAGGCCGGACTTGTACATGACTGAGGTAATCATCTGAGGATTGTCCCATTACAGCTCGGTCAACTCCTTGTGTCCCACCCGCCAGGGCACTGCACCAGCACCCAGTGGCCACGCACACAAGATGGTGTGCATCATGGACTCGTCGCTCACAATTGCCATGCAACTCACCAGCATCTGTACCTTATGCTGCAACACCCTCCACATGATGCACATGACTCACAGATAGATCCACTCCAAGGCAAGACAGACCATCCCCCAGGTGTTGGTGTTTGAGTTTACAGTGGTCACAGGAGGGCCTTGTGCTGCCTACAGCAGGGCCAAGTGTCAGCTACCTTGTCAGTACTTTGCCAGTACCTGTATATTGAGCATGGTGCATGGGTATGTACCTAGGCCATATGGGCTGAGGGCAATGATGTCTGATTCTGAGTTGAACAATGTGTTTTGTGAGCCCCACCCTCCCAGCATCCCAGACATCCAGTCTTGGGTATATGCTTTGTGTAGCCTGGGACATGGCATGGCCTTGCTTTGTGGATGGGGCATACACATGTTAGTGGCATGAGCGTTGTTTTTGAGTGTGGTGGTGTCCGGTGAGGGCTTGGGGGTAGTTGTGTGCATTTGGTGTAGTTGGGGTGTGGATGCCATTACCCCCATGTCACATAAGTTGTTTGTGTACTCACCAGGCTCTGCAACTCCTTCGACTCCGTGTACTCCCACGGGCAGAAGCAGGGCCATCACCTTCTCCTCCTCGGGATGGTAATGTACCGGTCTGCGGGGCAGCCCACCTTCAGTGATGTTGCTCTGGGCATAGTCCTCGTTCATTTTGTGCTTGTCTGCCCTCCGCAGATCATACCACCTGGCTTGGCATTCATTCCTGGTCCTTCTGATGGGCGCAACAGCATTCACCCTATCGACGATCCTCTGCCACAGGCGTGATTTTTCGGCTATGCTGGTCTGTCTGACCAATGTTCCAAAGAGCTGTGGCTCGACTCTGATGACTTAGTTGAGAAGGATGTCCAGCTCCTCCCTTGTGAACTCTGGATTCTTGTCTGTGGGCATGGTGTGGGATGAGGGTGTGGATGGTTGTGGGTGTGAATGTGAAGGTGTGTGTGGGAATGTGAAGAGGGGGTATGTGTGAAGGAGTGTGTGTGAAGGTGTATATGTTAAGGTGTATGGGTGCAGTTGTTGGGGTGTGCTCTGTAGCTGCTGTGAGTCTGTTGCAAAGGCTCATGTTTTGTGTGTGTGGGCCCTTTTTATTGGTCCATTTGTGGGTGGGCCTCAGTTTGAAATTTTGGTGTGTGTGTTATAAGAGGTGGTTGTGAGTTTGGGCCTCTGTTTACCTGTTTGGATGTGCCAGGTCAGTCATTTTGATCTTTTTTCTACAGTAGACGTGTTTTGTGGTATTGTGCAAGTCGAATTGACCCTCCTTGTGCTGTTTTACAGTGTCCTGGTTCAGTACGAGTCGTTTTCGCGTATGTAAGGTGCGTCCATACGCGATGTTGTTGTACCGTGCTCGCATACGCAATGTTGCTGTAAGGTCCATACATTACGCAAAGCTGGGGGATGGTGCTGGGGTACGGTGTGTCCAAGTACGGGGCTGGGGTACGGTGCTGAGGTACGGTGCGTACAAGTACGGGGCTGGGGTACGGTGCTGGGGTACGGTGCGTCTAAGTACGGGGCTGCTGTACGGTGCTGGGGTACGGTGCGTACAAGTTCGGGGCTGGGGTATGGTGCATCCATGTACGGGGCTGGGGTACGGTGCTGGGGTACGGTGCGTCCAAGTACCGGGCTGAGGTACGGTGCTGGGGTACGATGTGTCCAAGTACGGGGCTGGGGTATGGTGCGTCCAAGTACGGGGCTGGGGTACAGTGCGTCCAAGTAAGGGGCTGGGGTACAGTGCTGAGGTACGGTGCATACAAGTACGGGGCTGGGGTACGGTGCTGGGGTATGGTGCGTACAAGTACGGGGCTGGGGTACGGTGCGGACATGGGGGTAAGGTGCTGACATACGGGGGGACATGCGGACATACACAGGGGGGTGGGGGGGCTGTACGACTCGTATCCCGGGCACAAGTTTACCCAGGATACGAGCGGTACAGAGTTCGCTCCGTACGGGACGTTTTACATACGCTTGTATATTCGGAAGGGCGGTATGGATCGTACTTGTGCGCTCGGACTTCAGTTTTACGATTTGTACGTAAAACTGTCCGGGTACGTCTCGTAGACCTTTTCCCGAAGCGATTCGTATGTATTTTTTAAGTACAAATCGTACTTCACCGGTGGGACGGGAGTTGTACGAATCGTACGTAAAAATATACGGATACGAGTCATACGGATATTTTTTTTACCGGATCGGAATCGCCACCTAAGTATGAGTTATTATCTATATGAATAGATGAAGTGGTGTTTTTATAAGTGTATAGCTAAGTAAAAGTAAGTATGATCCATTGTTTGCATTAGTGAGTAGGATGACTTCATAAGTGATTAGGATGTGTGCTGGTGTATAATGTCGATATAGGTGTATAAGTATATTTGATAATGTTCTATTGATCATTGACAGCATATATGAGTGAATCTATAGGTAAGTGATTAGATGTGTGTATAGATCTAGGAATCACTGTGTGGGTGTTTAGAAACTTGTATTGGTGTGTCAATGGTTTTAAATCTGACACTGTATTTTACAGTGAGTGATGAAAGGTTATACTAGTGTATGATGAGGTGTATCTGATTGTCACATGGATGATGTCATCAGTGATGTCATTTGAGATGTCATCAGCGATGTCACTGACCATGTCATGAATGATGTAATATGTGACATCATCAGCAGCAGTGGATTGCGGGCGCGTGAGATGTAGTTAGTATAACTAACTAAATCGGAGGAATTTCAATGGTTTTGTTTGAGTGAAATGTCCAGCTAAATATAACAACCCTAAAACCTATTGTTTTTTCAGTGAATTTCAAAGGTTTTGTAAATAAATTTTTTTAATCTATTAATTGTTATACAGATTGTTTTATTTTTTTTTAGATTTTTTTTAATGACATTATAATTACATTATACATCAAAATACAAAATATACTTTCTCAGACTGAATTACTTTAGTTTAAATACTTTACAAATAGGCAATAGATTTTTAAAAGTACAGTAGTTACAGTTGTTGCAATGGGCAACACAATTTCAAACACAATGCAACATTTAGCTCAATATGAATTTCTAGTCAAATGCAATTAGATACTTTATGGATTACTTTTCTAACCACAGGACTGGATCCTAGATTCAGTCCTTGGACATCTCCTGTAAACAGTTGAGTAAAAGCGTTTTGGTTACAGTAGTGATTTCTAAGGAATATTATTGTATTTTAAAAGTTTCACATAGAATAACCAATGTTATCCTATGGCAGAAAATTCACTTAGCAGGTAAGTAGTGTTATCGTTATCGGTACTTTTTGTTACTCAGTGGTCGATCCTGGATCCAGCACTGGTGAATCTCCTGTAAACAGTTGAAAGAATGTGTTTAAGTCATACAGACGATTTTTTAGGAATATTTTTAGTTTGTGAAAATAGGCAGAAACTTTTCTACTGAAAACCACACAATGGATTTCTATGGAAGGAAATACAAGTTACTGGTAAGTAGGAGAGAACCCAGTGCTGGGCTAAAAGATGCAGCACTGGGTTCTCTCCTGATAACAGGTGAGTAAATCGGAATTCGTAGTTCGGCTGATTTTAGAGGAATATTTGTACGTTTCAAAAAGGGACACTTAGAAACTTTTCTGTTGAAAACCACACAATGGATTCCTATGGAAGGAAATATAGGTTACTGGTAAGTACGCTTAGAATTACTTTCCAGGGTCAGTGCTGGGCTAAAAGATACAGCACTGGGTTCTCTCCTGATAACAGGTGAGTAAATCGCAACTCGTAGTTCAGCTGATTTTAGAGGAATATTTGTACAATGGTCCGTTTGCACTGCCAGGAGCTCAGCCAGTCTTGCCTCCATCCGTCCTTGGTGTTGTTGTTGACTGGCGTGTTGCTCAGCCTGCTGGTTCTTAATCTCTCTGAGGGTCTCCACTAGCTGGCTGATGGACCTGGTGTCACGCCGGTATGTGTCCATTTTGTTGCATATGTGTGACATACCGGTCCCTTCAGCTGGCTGGTCAGGTTCTCGCCTCCGCCTGCCTCCACTCCCACCACCCCTGCCCACACGAGCCTGGCCTGCCGTTGTGGGCATATCAGGTCTACGGGACCCCTGAGGGATGGCAGGTGCGGGGTTGTCTGCCTCCTCCTGGGTACCCGGCGAACCTTGTCCCTCCAGGTCAGACTCGCTCAGTTGTTCAGTGCGGGCAGGGCTCCTGGGTGTCTCCTGGGATGTGGCAGGAATGGGGGTGGTGGTTGGCACAGAGGTACCTAAAGCAGGTGATGCAGGGGCGTGGACAACAGAGGGTCCAGGTGGGTTGGGGTCATCCGCAGAGTGTTGAGAGGCGTCGCTGCTGGTGGGATCAGGTTCCTCCAGAGCCTGGGACTGTAATTCTTCCCCCCATTGTTGGGGGGAGATCCATGACGTTGCCCTGTGTCTGAGAGAGAGACAATGTTAATGCTGTTTCATGCAACATCCATGTTTCATACATTTCCAAGTTGGCACAGTTCCTCCAGGTAGTTGTATGTGCCTAGCATTCTCCTCACTGTTCACTTGTTGATGGGTATGTTGCGGGGGACAGATTGATATGTTCTCCTGAGTGTTTGACATGTAGATTTTTGGCTTGGATGCTTCTTTGGCTATGGATTGATCTTGTTGTGTCACATGTCCATTGTGAGAGTGGGTAAATCCATTGCCTGCCCCGGGGGTGTGTGCTTGTGTAAGGGGTGTGTGTGACAGGGCCTGCTGGTGGGTGTAGTGTGATTTGACAGGTGATGTATCTGTCCCCTCATGGTGCATGCTGCCATGACAGTGAGTGTGAGTTCCTGTCCTAGATATCTGAGCTTGTGGTGTTGGTGTTTGAGCTTACAGTGGTCAAAGGAGGGCCTTGTGCTGCCTAAGCAGGGCCAAGTGTCAGCTACCTTGGCAGTACTTTGTCAGTCCCTGTGCATTGAGCATGGTGCATGGGTATGTACCTAGGCCATATGGGCTGAGGGCAATGGTTTCTGATTCTGAGTTGAACAATGTGTTTTGTGAGCCCCACCCTCCCAGCATCCCCGACATCCAGTCTTGGGTTTATGCTTCGTGTAGCCTGGGACAAGGTGAAGGTGTATATGTTAAGGTGTAGGGGTGCAGTTGTTGGGGTGTGCTCTGTAGCTGCTGTGAGTCTGTTGCAAAGGCTCATGTTTTGTGTGTGTATGCCCTTTTTATTGGTCCATTTGTGGGTGGGCCTCAGTTTGAAATTTTGGTGGGTGTGTTATAAGAGGTGGTTGTGAGTTTGGGCCTCTGTTTACCTGTTTGGATGTGCCAGGTCAGTCATTTTGATGTTTTTTCTACTGTAGACGTGTTTTGTGGTATTGTGCAAGTCGAATTGACCCTCCTTGTGCTGTTTTACAGTGTCCTGGTTCAGTACGAGTCGTTTTCGCGTATGTAAGGTGCGTCCATACGCGATGTTGTTGTACCGTGCTCACATACGCAATGTTGTTGTAAGGTCTGTACATACTAGGGGTGGGCGGAATTTGCGGAATCGCGTTACGCAAATCTCCGCGAAACGGTAAAAAATCTCCGCGAACATGCAGAAATTCCGCGAACACGCGGAATTGCTTGTTCGCGATACTTTTTTCCTGTTCGCGATCGCTGCTTGCATGCTCGGGGTGAAATATCTCGCGAACACGCATATTGAGAACGCGAACAAGCAAAAAATTTCACGAAGTTGCGGAACGCAGATTTTTGGGCAATTTCGCGTTCTCCGCGGAACGCGAAATTACCCAAATTCCGCAAATTCCGCGAACGGAACGGAATTTACCGCCCAGGCCTAGTACATACGCGAAGCTGGGGGATGGTGTTGGGGTACGGTGCGTCCAAGTATGGGGCTGGGGTACGGTGCTGGGGTACGGTGCGTACAAGTACGGGGCTGGGGTACGGTGCTGGGGTATGGTGCGTACAAGTACGGGGCTGGGGTATGGTGCATCCATGTATGGGGCTGGGGTACGGTGCTGGGGTACAGTGCGTCCAAGTACCGGGCTGAGGTACGGTGCTGGGGTACGGTGCGTCCAAGTACGGGGCTGGGGTACGGTGCTGGGGTACGGTACGTACAAGTACGGGGCTGGGGTACGGTGCAGACATGGGGGTACGGTGCTGACATATGGGGGGACATGCGGACATACACGGGGGTGGGGGGGGCTGTACGACTCGTATCCCGGGCACAAGTTTACCCAGGATACGAGTGGTACAGAGTTTGCTCCGTACGGGACGTTTTACATATGCTTGTATATTCGGAAGGGCGGTACGGATCGTACTTGTGCGCTCGGACTTCAGTTTTACGATTTGTACGTAAAACTGTCCGGGTACGTCTCGTAGACCTTTTCCCGAAGCGATTTGTATGTATTTTTCACATACGAATCGTACTTCACCGGTGGGACGGGACTTGTACAAATCGTACGTAAAAATATACGGATACGAGTCGCACTGATATTTTTTTTACCGGATCGGAATCGGCATCTAAGTATGAGTTATTATCTATATGAATAGATGAAGTGGTGTTTTTATAAGTGTATAGCTAAGTAAAAGTAAGTATGATCCATTGCTTGCATTAGTGAGTAGGATGACTTCATAAGTGATTAGGATGTGTGCTGGTGTGTAATGTCGATATAGGTGTATAAGTATATTTGATAGTGTTCTATTGATCATTGACAGCATATATGAGTGAATCTATAGGTAAGTGATTAGATGTGTGTATAGATCTAGGAATCACTGAGTGGGTGTTTAGAAACTTGTATTGGTGTGTCAATGGTTTTAAATCTGACACTGTATTTTACAGTGAGAGATGAAAGGTTATACTAGTGTATGATGAGGTGTATCTGATTATCACATGGATGATGTCATCAGTGATGTCATTTGAGATGTCATCAGCGATGTCACTGACCATGTCATGAATGATGTAATATGTGACATCATCAGCAGCAGTGGATTGCGGGCGCGCGAGATGTAATTAGTACAACTAACTAAATCGGAGGAATTTCAATGGTTTTGTTTGAGTGAAATGTCCAGCTAACTATAACAACCCTAAAACCTATTGTTTTTTCAGTGAATTTCTAAGGTTTTTTAAATGCTAATTCCTAACTATATCAGGCCTGAAACCTATGGTGTTTTCAGTGAATTTCAAAGGTTTTGTAAATAAAAAATGTTAATGTATTAATTGTTATACAGATTTTTTTATTTATTTTTAGATTTTTTTTTATGACATTATAATTACCTTATACATTACAATACAAATTATACTTTCTCAGAATGAATTACTGTAGTTTAAATAATTTACAAATAGGCAATAGATTTTTAAAAGTACAGTAGTTACAGTTGTTGCAATGGGCAACACAATTTCAAACACAATGCAACATTGAGCTCAATGTGAATTTCTAGTCAAATGCAATTAGATACTTTATGGATTACTTTTCTAACCACAGGACTGGATCCTAGATTCAGTCCTTGGACATTTCCTGTAAACAGTTGAGTAAAAGCGTTTTGGTTACAGTAGTGATTTTTAAGGAATATTATTGTATTTTAAAAGTTTCACATAGAATAACCAATGTTATCCTATGGCAGAAAATTCACTTAGCAGGTAAGTAGTGTTATCGGTACTTTTTGTTACTCAGTGGTCGATCCTCGATCCAGCACTGGTGAATCTCCTGTAAACAGTTTTAAGAATGTGTTTAAGTCATACAGACGATTTTTTAGGAATATTTTTAGTTTGTGAAAATAGACAGAAACTTTTCTGCTGAAAACCACACAATGGATTCCTATGGAAGGAAATACAAGTTACTGGTAAGTACGCTTAGAATTACTTTCCAGGGTCAGTGCTGGGCTAAAAGATGCAGCACTGGGTTCTCTCCTGATAACAGGTGAGTAAATCGGAATTCGTAGTTTGGCTGATTTTAGAGGAATATATGTACGATTCAAAAAGGAACACTTGGAAACTTTTCTGTTGAAAACCACACAATGGATTCCTATGGAAGGAAATACAAGTTACTGGTAAGTACGCTTAGAATTACTTTCCAGGGTCAGTGCTGGGCTAAAAGATGCAGCACTGGGTTCTCTCCTGATAACAGGTGAGTAAATCGGAATTCATAGTTCTACTTATTTTAGAGGAATATTTGTACGTTTCAAAAATGGACACAGAGAAACTTTTTTGTTGAAAACAACACAATGGATTCCTATGGAAGGAAATACAAGTTACTGGTAAGTACGCTTAGAATTACTTTCCAGGGTCAGTGCTGAGCTAAAAGATGCAGCACTGGGTTCTCTCTTGATAACAAGTGAGTAAATCGGAATTCGTAGTTCGGCTGATTTTAGAGGAATATTTGTACGTTTCAAAAATGGACACGTAGAAACTTTTCTGGTGAAAACCACACAATGGATTTCTATGGAAGGAAATAAAAGTTACTGGTAAGTACACTTAGAATTACTTTCCAGGGTCAGTGCTGGGCTAAAAGATGCAGCACTGGGTTCTCTCCTGATAACAGGTGAGTAAATCGGAACTCGTAGTTCGGCTGATTTTAGAGGAATATTTGTACAATGGTGAAGGAAGGGGGCGGGACCTGAGGTGACATGTGCAAATACGCCCTGTGGCGCGTTTTAAGTTGGGGAATTAATTCCTTTTTAATCCTGTGGTCCCCTGGGGGCCAACTAGCCCACCAGGTACTTCCAGTATGCGCCAGGGAGCTGTGTTGCAGAGAGGTGTAATGAGGCTAAGCCCCTTTATGCAACACTCTGCAATGCAGCTCCGTGGCGCTTACTGGAGGTACCTGGTGGGCTAGTTGGCCCCTAGGGGACCTCTGGATTGAAGAGGAAATAATTCCCCAACTTACAACGTGCCACAGGGCGTGTTTCCACACATATCACCTCAGGCCCCGCCCCCTACCTTCACTACGCTGCAAACGCGGCCGTGGTGTGTTTTAAGTTGGGGTGTTAAGTCCTCTTGAATTCTGAGGACCCCTGGCGGCCAAATATCCCACCGGGGACCTGAAGTATGCGCCAGGGAACTGCGTTGCAGAGAGGTGTTTAGAGGCCATGCCCCTTTTTACAACACTCTGCAATGCAGCTCCGTGGTGCTTAGTGGAGGTACCTGGTGGGCTAGTTGGTCCCTAGGGGACCTCTGAATTGAAGAGGAATGAATTCCCCAACTTAAAACGCACCACAGGGTGTGTTTGCACACATATCACCTCAGGCCCTGTCCCCTACCTTCACCACTGTGCAAACGAGCCCCGTGGCATGTTTTAAGTTGGGGGATTAAGTCCCCTTGAATCCTGAGGTCCCCTGGCGGCCAACTAGCCCACCAGGTACCTCCAGTAAGCGCGACGGAGCTGCGTTGCAGAGAGGTGCAAAAAGGGCCATGGCCTCATTACACCTCTCTGCAACGCAGCCCCCTTGTGCATTCTGGAGGTTCCTAGTGGGCTAGTTGGCCCCCAGGGACCTCCAGTATTCAAGAGGAATTAGTTTCCCCTTTGCCAACGCGCCCGGGGGTGCGTTTGCAGAGTGGTGCAAGGAAGGGATGTGGCCTCCGGCCCGATCCCGTCTTTTTAATTTATTAAATTTCTTAGAAAGGGGGCTAAATCAGGAAGGGGGCTGCGTGGCCCCCCTCCCGAGGCCAATTCCTGCCCCGGGGACCCCATCCACTGGGGCATGGCCAATTTTTACAAATATTTTTCTATTTTGGAGGGGGGCTGCGTAGCCCCCTCCTCAGGCCTCTTCAAAGCCCCCATCCCCTGGGGCTGGCCATTTAAAAAAAAAATTATGTTAATTTGGGAGGGGGCTGCATGGCCCCCCTCCCAGGCCACTGGTAGCCTCAGGAACCCCATCCCCCAGGGCTGGCCCTCACCGTTGGGGACCGTGGGCTGAGTCCCAATCTACCCATGGTCCCGCCAGCTGCGGGAGCCGGCATTGCCGGCATTGCTTTTCCATATGGGGAGTAGCTAACATGCTGCTCCCCATATGGAAAAGCAATCTGCTTTGCTTCAATGAAGCGAGAGCAGGTTTCCCTGCTCTCGCTTCAATGAAGCAAAGCAGTTTGAAATGGCAGGGTGGGATCCGCGAGGCCCTGCCATTGCAAACAGCAGTGTCCCGGGGGTGGCGGTCCCCAGGGCCTATACAAGTCACCAGGAGGGAGGCCGTGCGGCCCCCCTCCCACATTGTGAAGTTGCCCCGGGGGTGGCAGTCCCTGGGGGTGGGGGGGCCTGAGAGCACTGCCACACCAAATATATTAAAGCCCCGGGGGGTGGCAGTCCCCAGGGCTGGGGGGGCCTAAGAGCCCCCCACCCATTTTAAAGAAGCCCCGGGGTGGTGGTCCCCGGGGCTGCGGGGGGCCGTATGCCCCCTGCCGATATTATGTTAGAGCCCTGATGGGTGGCGGTCCCCGGGGCAGTGTGGGGGGTTTGGGACCCCCCCCACACTTAATTTTTCAATATGCCCCCGTGATTTGGCCCCGGGGCAAGTTAGCATATTTTTTTTTATTTTCTGCCGAAATTCGCGCTGGGTGCGCAAATCTCGTCGATTTTCTTTTTTTTTTAAATATAAGTTTTTTGGGCCCTGGGGGTCCTTGTGGGACCCCCTGAGCAGGCCTAGGGGGTCAGGGTGTTTCTACCCTGCCCCCTTTTTGCATTTTTTGCGTTAGTTTTTTAGGTTTCTTCTGCGTCTGTTCTACCGAGGCACAAGATGGCTGCCAACACTTCCTGATTTGGAGTGTTGACAGCCAGTTAGAATACAGTTCCTGGGCACCCTGGGACATTGCAGGAGCCGGCCCTGGGGCATGGCAGTCCCTTGGGCCATCAAGGGCTCCTGGAGGGGGGCTGCACTGCCCCCTCCCATCATTTGTAAAGCCCCAGAGAGGTGGTGGTCCCCGGGTGTCTGTAAAGGACCACCGAATTTAAATAATTAGAGTCACGGGGAGGTGGTGGTCCCCGGGGCAGTGTGGGCAGCTTGAGCCCCTCCACATACATTATTTGTTTCAGCCCTGGGGAGGTGGTGGTCCCCAGGCTTGGGGGGCCCGCGGCCCCCCCCACCGTATTTTAATAAAATAAAAAAGCCGGCATCTCGCCGGAGGCCTGGAACCCTCCCTACACCACTCGGCAAATGAACCCTGTGGTGCATTTAAGTTGGGGAATTAATTCCCATTGAGTACTGAGGGTCCCTAGAGGCCAACTAGCCCACCAGGTATCTCCAGTATGCGCCACAGAGCTGCGTTGCAGAGACGTGGTCCGGTGCCATGCCCCTTTTTAGACCACTCTGCAAGTGCGCCTCTTGGCCCACCGGTGGTGGGGCGATGAGGTCCTCTTGTGTCCTGAGGACCTCAGTACACATGTGGACTTCATCCCCCGAGCAGCAGTGCACCAGGAGCTGCATTTGCACAGTGGTGTAAAAAGGAGGCATGGCCTCCGACCACTCTCAGCAATACAGGTGTGTGGCACTTACTGGAGGTACCTGGTGGGCTAGTTGGCCCCCATGGACCCTCAGGAATGAAGGGGACTTAATACCCCAACTTAGAAAGCACCAGGAGGCACGTTTGCTGAGTGGTGGTGAAAGGGGGCATGGCCTTTGTCCACCTCTCAGCAAACCCACTGTGTGGGGCTTATTAGAGGTAAGAGGTAGGCTAGTTGGCCCCTAAAGGACCCCCAGCAGCAAAGGGGACTTCAATCCCCATCCATGAGCATGCCAGGGAGTGTGTTTGCAGTGTGGTGGGCAAAGGGGGTGTGGCCTGCTATGAGAAATTTGCAATCCTGCTGTGTGGGACTTACTGGAGGTAATAGGAGGGGTAGTTGGCTCCCAAGGACAACCTTGGGGGCCAACTATCCCTCTTGTTACCTCCAGTAAGTCCCACACAGTTGGATTGCTAAGACGTCTTCGGATGCCATGCCCCCCTTTCTCCACCTCCTGGCAGACTATGGGATGGGGTGAAGTCCGATTTCGTCCTGAGGGACTTTGGGGGCCAAGAAGCTCTCCTGGTACCTCCTGTAGGCCCTACACAGTGGAATTCCTGAGCACTGGTTGGAGGCCCAGCACCCTTTCTCCACCACTCTGCAAACGCAACTACTAGTCAAAGAAGTGTTTGCAATGCAATAGGTTTCGCTTTTGCGAGAATTAGAGCTCTTGGCATTGTAAATGCAAACGTTTTTTACTAATGTTTTTTGGAGTAGAGTGGATGTACATTGTGTGTAGTGGAATTATGTGGTATGTTGTGCAGTGTAATTATGTGCATAGAAAGTATGTGGTATTTAGTGTATAGGAATTATGTAGAGTGTGATTATGTGTTATGGAGAGTAATTATGTTGTATGGTAGTCTGTGTTGTGGAGTGGTAACCTCAGATTTAGTTTTCCTCTTTTACTTGGAAGCTAAACAATGAACTCAATGAGAAACAAAAAAAGAAGGAATCACTGAGGAGCACTTTTGGACCTAGTCTGAGGTATGAGCAGGGTCACTGGAAATATGTGACTGTTTGGCTGCACCGACTTTTGCACAATTATACGTTTTTTGCATTAGCCACATAATTCATCATCTGCACCCTAATCTGCAGATTTGAACAGAAACAGCCTTGTTTTCCAGCTCAAATGGCTAAAACATTACCAAAAATGCAGCGGCAAGTGTAACAGCATGGTGGAAGGCACTTTGTAAACCTAGAATGGCCACCTGTTACTTATAGCTAAATGTAGGTGTTAAATTGACACTAATGGTGTGCAAGCCACTCCTGCTTCCCTCTGTGCCTCTCTTGCCTCGTTGGGCATTTCTGTTGCTTCTTTCTGCACGTTTCTTTCTTTTTCTGCACTTCTATTGACCTCATTGTGCAAATCTCTTGTACTTTCTGCACCTCTCTTCCCTCTTTCTGCACATCTGTTGCCTCTTTCTGCACCTCATTTGCTTCTTTCTGTACCCCTCTTATGTCTTTCTGCACCCTTTTTGCCTCTTTCTGCATCTCTATTCCTTCTTTCTGCACTTCTTTTGTTTCTTTCTGCGCCTGTGTTGCTTCTTTCTGTACCCCTCTTGCCCCTCCCCCACCCCTCTTCCCTCTTTCTGCACTTCTGTTGCTTCTTTCTGCACTTATCCTGCTTCTTTCCGCGCCTCGCTTGCCTCTTTCTGCACCTCTATTGAATCTTTCTGCAGTTCTTTTGCCTCCTTCTGAACTTCACTTGCCTCTTTCTGTAACCCTCTTGCCTATTTCTGTATCTCACTTGGGTCTTTCTCCACCCCTTATGCCTGTTTCTGCACCCCTCCTTCCTCTTTGTGCCTCTTTCTACATCTCTCTTCCCTCTTTCTGCACCACTCTTACCTCTTTCAGTACCCTTGTTCCTTCTTTCGTCACCTGTATTGCCTCTTTCTGCACCCCTCCTGTCTCTTTCGGTACCCCTTGTGCCTCTTTCTGTACCTCTCCTACCCCTTTCTGCACCCCCTCTTGCCTCTTTTCCAGCCTCTGTTGGTTCTTCCTGCACCTCTTTTGCTCTGTTCTGCACTTCACTTGCCTCTTCCTGTACCCCTGTTGTCTCTTTCTGCACCTCTGTCGGTTCTTTCTGCACTGCTCTTGCTTCTTTCTGCACCTCACTAGCCTCTTTCTGCACTTCTCTTCCTTCTTTTTGTACCCTCCTACCTCTTTCTGTACCTCTGCTGCCTCTTTGTGCACCTCTCCTACCTTTCTTTACCCCCTTGCCTCTTTTTCCACCTCTGTTGGTTCTTTATTTACTGCTCTTGCTTCTTTCTATACCTCACTTGCCTCTTTCTGCACATATATTGCTTCTTTTTAAATCTCTGTTGCTTCTTACAGCATTTCTCTTGCCTCTTTCTGCAGTTCTCTTCCTTCTTTCTGTACCCCTCCTACCATTTTCTGCACCCCTCTAGCCTCGTTTTGCACCGATGTTGGTTCTTTCTGCACTGCTCTTACTTCTTTCTGCACTACACTTGCCTCTTTCTGCACCCCTGTTCCCTGTTTCTGCACCTTTCCTGTCTGTTTATGCAGTTCCCTTGCATCTTTCTGCACATCTGAGTTATAGATAGTTTTAATCCCCCTGCCCTATTATATACTAGGGCCTTACAGGGGAGGTCAAGCCAATCACAGGGGTACCCCAACCCATTGTGTACTGTAGTGTATGTAGGTGTTTTCACTATATTCTATGTGTCTTTCAGCATAGCACTGGCTCCGGGCCTGATTAGTCAGAGTCAGTTACCACCAGTAGCAGTCATTAAAAAGTTGGGGGCACAGGATGACTTTGCAACAAGGCCTCTTTCTGCACCTCTGTTGGTTCTTTCTGCATATCTATTGCTTCTTCCTGTACCTTTCTTCATCTTTCTGCATTTTTCTTGCTTCTTTCGGTGCCTTTCTTCCTCTTTCTTCACATGTCCTACCTCTGAAGGCATAGTTAGAAAATCACTGAGAAAAACATAGGTTTCAGGGACGTTATAGTTAGAAATTATCATTAAAAATCCTTTGAAATTCACTGAAAAAAAACATTGGTTTCAGGAACGTTATAGTTAGAAATTAGCATTTTAAAAACCATATAAATTCAATTAAATAAACAGAGGTTTCATGGACGTTATAGTTAGTTGGACATTTCACTCATGAAAACCCTGAGAAATGTGTCCGTTATAGTTAGTTGAGCTAACTATAACTCACGCCCCCACAATGCACTGCTGATGATATCACATATTACATCATTCATGACATGGTCAGTGACATCGCTGATGACATCACTGATGACATCTCAAATGACAGCACTGATATCACTGATGATCATTTTATTACCCACATCTCACAATGGACTCCCTCGAATGGAAAGTCCTCCTGTCCAAATTTTCAGAAATCTAAATGCACAAACCCTCCTTCTAAGCAAAGCAAGAGATTACATTTCCTTGTCAGCATTGGGAGTAGTCCTCACTGCCCAGAGAAGATTTCCTAAGTTATGTAAACAATTCACCCTGTTGGAAATATCAAATTGCACATTATCTTTGATGGTTTGACTGCCCTTCTGTCTCTCTTTCTGTTGTCTCTCTCTCTCTTTAGTTCTTCCTGCCCCTGCTTTTTTTGGCTTTTTCTTTTCTTTCTTTTGTTTCCTGTTTCTACTTCCTCACCCCTGCACTGCCCTGCGACCCTTCCTCCTCCAGCGATCCTTCACACAGCTTCTCTCCTCTCAGCTGTCGACACCCACAGTACTTATTGATGTTGGCCGTGCACATCGGGCACACTGCAGGAGTGCCAAAGGCAAGCCCGTCTATGCCTGGACAGCGCCCAATGCCAGGGACAACGGCTCTAGGACCCTCCAATGCTACAACACTAGCACCTGCCTCACCCTCAACTCTGGATACCATGCCGTCTGCCACCTAGAGTCACCGAAGAAGACCCTTGGACCCTTCACCTGATGGAACTGCGACCACACCTTCACCCATGCTAGCATGCCAGCTCCTATTGCCACCCAGATGGCCAACAGCACACACAACTGGCTCAACTCCCTCCCCAGCTCTGGACCGGACATCGCAATCACCATCCCTGACGGCTACAAAATCACCTGCAAGGACCTCTCTGACGGACCAGCAGGAAGCATCGCATTCATCCACAACAGAACCCTCTAATTGACCACGCAAATGACCCAATGACAACCATGGAACACCTCCACTTTCAGATCCAGACCAACCCCAAAACATCCCTCCACAGCACCCTCATCTACAGGACGCCCACCCGCCATTCACTAATGCCATTGTAGACTTCATCGCACCCTAGCCTCTCGCATCCACTGAGTACATCCTAGTCGGGGGCCTCAAATTCTACCTAGCCAACCACAGTGACCAGAACACCACCTTCCCACTGCCTTTCCACTGGAGAACCTTACCAACATCAATCTCAAGCAGCTAGTGACCGCACCGACCCACACAGCCAGACACACACTCAACCCCATTTTCTCTGCCAGTGGGACCATCACATAAAGCCACACCACCGTTCTTCCCTGCAACGACCACCACTGTGCACAGCTTGCCTTCGCCATGCCCACAATACACCACCACCCTCACTGCCCCGTCACAGCTTGAGCAAGGTCACCAATGAATGTCTCATCGACCTCCTCAGCACAATCACCCCGCAAACACCAAAAGACACCAACACCGTAGCTTGCAACCTTCACTGATGGATCGCCATCTGTGCCTAAACTCTGGCACCCGTCAAGAAGACACAAGGCAAGCAACACTTCAAGAAAGCCAGATGGTTCACTTCCACTCGACATGAGTTCAGATGCACCTGCCGATGACTCGAGAAGAGATGGAGGAACAACAATGACCCAGGAACCCATGCAACCTTAACATCCACCCACATATGCACACCACCTTGTCTTCAAAACGACAAAGGAAACGGTCTTCCAAGACAAATAAATACCAACGCACACAACAGCAAATAACTCTTCGACCCAACAGCGAGACCACAGATGTTACACCCTCCCAAGACCTCTGCAACAAACTCAGCACCTTCTTCCACCAGAAGATTAGGCTGACCTACAACACCTTCAACATCCAAGACCCCACCACTATGCTTACCCCCACTGCAAGCAACCATGCCACACCCCAAAAGATCATGCTCAACTTGACTCAACTCACCACAGATGACACACTCAAGGCCATGAAGAGCATACACTCAGGTGCCACATAGGATCCTTGCCCGTACCAGATCTCCACAGAGCAGCCATCTCCATTGCCCCCCAGCTCTGCAGTACCATCAACTGCTCCATCAAAACCACCACCTACCCAGATGACTGGAAACACGCTGAGATCAACCCCCTGCTGAAGAAACCATCCATCGACCCATCAGACCTCAAGAACTTCAGACCCATCTCCCTCCTCACCTTCCCAGCCAAGGTCATCAAGAGGGCCATCAACGCCCAACTCTCTGAGTTCATCAAAGAGAACCACATCCTGGACACCTACCAATAGGGCTTTCGAAGCAACCACATCACTGACTACGCACTCCTCACCACCACCGATGACATCCAGTCCCTCCTTAGCTGGAGCAATATTGCAGCCCTCATCCTACTGGACGTCTCAGGCACCTTCGACACCAACTCCTACACTAGCAACACCCACCTGATCATCTCCCTTACCAATGAAACTACAACCACCAGTATCAACTTTTAGAATGGAATGAAGACAGTCGCTACCTGGATGCAGACAGCTGCCTCAAGCTCAACTCGTATAAAACTGAAGTACGCATCCCGGGACCCACCCCCTCAGCCTAGGATGACTCCTGGTGGCCCTCCACACTAGGAACCCCTCCCACCTATATAGACCATGCACGCAACCTTGGCATCATACTGGACTCCTCACTGTAAACGGACTGCCAAATCAACACAGTATACTCAGCCTGTTTCCACATGCTCCTCCAGCTTTGAAAGACTTGGCTCCCCACAGAATACAGAAAGATGCTCAGCCATGCACTCATCACTAGTAGACTGGATTACAGCAACGCACTCTACGCCTGCATCACCCAGAAGCCGGGTCCTCGACATCCCCCACTGCAGCCATATGACACAGCACATCTGAAAATTCCACAGGCTCCTTCTCAACAAGAGAATCACCTTCAAGCTCCTCACACATGCCTACAAGGCTCTCTATGACTCAGGACCAGAATATCTTAATCACCGCCTTGCCTTCAACATACCCACTAGACAACTTTGCTCCACCCAACTCACCCTGGCCTCCATCCCATGGATCCACAAGACCAGAACTGGAGAAAGATCCTTCTCTTACCTCGCTACTAAGACCTGGAACACCATGCCCCTCCCCTCAATCAATCCGCGTCATTGACACAGTTCCGAAAGGACCTCCATACCTGGCACTTCGACTGAACCTTCACAACAGATCAGCAGTCAGAATCTAATCCTGAGTGGGAGGAGGAGCTTGCATGGCTACAAGATGGCTGCGGCATAGCATAGCTCTAGAGCCCCAGCTCCACACAATCCTTCAAAATCCTCCCATAAATCGCCATCTTAAGTATCGTAAACAAATAGTACCTTAATATCCTGTACTTCTACAACAGTTGATGTATGCCGAGAGATGAGGACTGCAGCCCGCACCACATAGATTGGAGTTTAGTAGAAGCCGGACCTGAGCACACACGAGGTCAGCGTCCAGACAGAGTCGAGCGAAACCAGGCTCTGAACAGTATGAGAGGCAGAAGGGGGAAGTCCAAAGCTGCGAACAATACCATGACATGCTGTGTCCCTCAGTGAGCTCGAATAGGTGGAGCACACACCCGCAGAGACAGGTACACTCGGAGCCCTAGGACTATGGTGATGCCAGGGGTATAATAGCATGGCCTGTGGACCCGCAAACCAGAAGTGTTCTGAACAGAGAGTGCTCTTGGTGCGTAGGCGGCCTCCTGGAAACCATCCGGAATAGCAGGCCCACCTGGCATTGTTGGTTAGCACAGGGACAACACGGAGATCACATAGCATGCCTCAGCACTAGCAGGCCTACGGTGTTATGGGCCACAAGCATGAAGCAGTGAAGCATACGCATGTGGGATCAGGAATCTCCCCTCCATGCATACCAGGGGACATTGATTGCATCATAAGGGCCGTGAGAGAATTACTCGGGGGCATACCACGTTCATGGCAGGCAAACAGACAAGTGAGATGTCATAAATGGTTCAGACACACAGTTGGAGACAGGCTGAGGGGCTCCACCTCGTCCAACAATAGCTCAGCTATTAGATTACAGAGATGCAGCACTTCGTAAAGCAAGAGAGCTGATGAAACCACGGCATGAAGGGGCAGTACTGGCCATATATCCTGACTTTACACAACATGTACAAGAGCCGTGCCAACATTTCCTCTCTGCCAAAAAAAGTCTGCGAGAGCTAAACATCGAGTCCAGTATGCTATACCCAGCTAAGTTTAGGGTACTCCAGTTTCTCAAATTTAAAGATGACTGAGAAGCAATAGCAACCCCCTGGACACCTCCCCTCATGAAGATTGAGACACTCAGGAGACAGACAAATGAACAGACATGATGGATGTTAAAAATAGGGTATAATTACCCTGAACGTATCTGTCAAACTGAACTGCGTAAGTCAGATAATGCTGACCTGATTCCGGCGGTCCCACTTCATTACCACCCTTGTGCCTTCCTCGCCCCACCATGTGTGATGGGGGCACTTGAAGCCACATCAGGGTTACGGGAAGCCACACTTGGGGAACTAGTTTGGATATGGCCCTGTGAACCCAGTATGACAGTTCTGATCTCTGTGAATTAAACTTTAAAGGGGACATGGTCACCAGGGCTGGCTCGGTTAGAGGGCTGCGTACATTTGTGAAAGCAAATGCACGGATGGCCAAAACCAAATTATAAATGCATGGACACAGTGAACTCATGAACATGTTTGCTATGATGGCGTCAATAGCTTAGCCAGGCATGTGGTATGGCAGGAGATGGGCAACATCCACCCTCATGTGTTGTACACCTTGTTTCATTAGTACTTTGTTACATGGGTCATGTAATATTCAGGGAAGGGTGGGGGTGGAAATATGTTCAGTCAGGCAAAGTTTAATCGCCATTGGCATGGGAGGGTTGTATTTGGGGTTGTTGTGCTATCCATCTAGAGATATTAGCAGATTGCAAATAACCTTGTACATATGCAAGATACGAGTAATGGCAAAAGACATAGCAACGCCAGCGCTCAAATACGGTTGATGAAATGGAATCTGAGAGGACTCAATAACCATAGGAAAGTCAGGAAAGGGGTAGTATACTTGAATAAACACGCTGTACAATTTGTTATATTTCAAGAGACACACCTAGCACACAACAGCAGTATGCTCTCACAGCAGCGAGCACATGGACACTTCTGTGCAGCAGGATTCACATTTAATGCCCATGGAGTACTAATATAGATAGACTGCAATTCAAAGATCCAATTAAAGAAAGTCATAATCGACCCTGGAGGTAGATAGTAGATACGTAGTGGCAATCTGCACCACCGAGCGCCGTGAAGTAGTACTGGTAGGGGTATATGGGCTCAATTTCAATGATCCACAGTTTTACCGGCTTTTGGGATGCACCTGATGTGATGGAACCATTTGCCTCTGGTCTGGGAAGGAGATTTTAATTGCATACTGAACCCCGAGCTTGACCACTCTTGAGGCCACCTAGGTAGCCTTCTGGAGTAGCACGTGCACTTTGCGGAATTGTGTGCTTCTTGGGACCGGTGGACTTGTGGAGGCACTGCAACCCACTTGAACTGCGATTCACACTCTACTCAGCTATCCACAACATGCACATAGATCATTGGTTTGTATCCAAAAATGTTGCTACCCAGACCGTGAACTGTACGCCCCTATCGCGCACATACTCCAATCACTCACTGATAGTGCTTGATTTAGAGCTTCTTGGCTACAGGGTTGCGACATTCAGATGCCGCTTTCTCCCTCACTCCTTCCTAGACCCAGGATTCAAAGCAGAAATACCCACATCAATAGAAGAATTCTTCGCAACAAATGTATGATCAGTTGCCAAGCATGCCATAGTATGGGAAACATTCAAAGTCTACATTAGAGGAGTTGTAATCTTCAAACATTCAGGTGTGCTGAAGTCACTTTTGGAAAAAGAACTAGAAGTATTAAAATTAGATCATCAAATAACAGGGGACTACACCCTATTAGGGAAATCCAAATGACCAGAATATCATGACGCCGCCAACAGTGAAGTGATGCACATGGGCAAATACACCACAGCGTCAAGGATAAAAAGCTCCAGATGGGGAGGAAGATCATTTTTGCATCTGGTCCCAAAGCTCTGGAACTCCATGCCCAAGGAAATTAGACTGTTAAGAGATGAACTCAGATTCAGAAAAAAAACTAAAGACGTTGCTGTTCCCAGGATGATTCATTAAACTATTCTCACAAAACCCCCTCTCCACAGAGTCGGGAAGCCCTTGCACAGCTATGTGCTTTATAAATTCCATAAGCATAAACATCAACAGCCAGAAGATGCGGTGAGGAGGAGCACCCGGGGGCTACTCTGGCTGCCCTCATGCACTCAAGACATGGAGCCGGGGGAGTTGCTTAACTTCTGCCAGATGACAGCAGCATACTGCAAAACGAGGGCAGATACATTCCACAAATGTTACTCTTATCTTTATCAAGTGTAGCACCAAATGGAGGTAACGTGATTGATTGTTTAGCACACATGGCTCACGGCTGAGTATAGGGAGCACTTGATGGCGCCACTACATGCAGCTGAAGTGCGAGCCGCCATTATGAGTATGCAGTCTGAGAAGGCACCAGGGGAGTTGAACTAACAGTGACCTTCTACAAGGCGTATCAGGATCTTTTAATCCCCTACTTGGTTACACTATACCAAGAAACGGCACAAACAGGTATCATGCCTCCATCGATGTGAGGGGGCCATAATTATGACGTTATTAAAGCCAGGTAAGCCTCTGGACGCTTGTTCCTTGTACAGGACACTTTCCCTGCTAAATTCCAAACTGTATGCTAAAATATTGGCAAAGAGGCTATCTCCACTTTTGCCCATACTGGTGCAACCGGAACAGTCCGGCTTTATTCCAGGGCGCAGTATCACGTTGAATCTTCGCACGATTTTTGGTACAATACAACAAATAGATCCAGAAGGGAAGGCTGCGGCAATATTCCTTGATGCTGAGAAAACCTTCAATTCAGTCGAATTGGATTATCTCTATGTGGTTCTCCGTAAAGTGCGAGTGGGGGAGATTTGTTTTAAACTGGTCGAACTGCTACATATACAAACCCAGTGGTAGGGGTCAGAATTGGGAACACAGTCATTGCGCCCCTTACTATCTCTCGAGAGACCAAACAGGGATGACGTCTGCCTCCCTTGTTATATGCTGTGCTGGCAGAGCCATAGGCGTGGGCTATAAGGGAATATCATAATCACAGGGGCATCAGCTTTCCGGACTACAGACTCCATCTAGAACTGAGAGTCAGTTACAGACAGAGTCCATCAGGTGACTTCTCCTTCTAGTTGTCCCTGATTCTGCTATTGTCTCCTATCAGGTCCATAGTCTGGTTCACTGTCTCTCCCTTGTGCATGTGTTTATAAGTGGAAGAGGAACATTCTTGACCCCAAGCACCCCTGGAAAATCCTGAGATTTCACATAATCCCTCCAACGCAGTACCAACCCTCCTGAACAACATTCTGGGCTAGTCTAAAATGACATAGTCAAGTTTTTCCTGCAGACAGCTACTCCGAGGTCCTCAGGGTCATACCTAACTAACATCACTGCCAGATCACTTCCTACCAAAACTCATGCTGGGGATGCATATCTAAAGTCAACAATGGAACATTTTCCTAAGACAGAGCTTGCTCTGATATTCAAGCTCAGGATCCTCTTAATTGTCTTTTATTGGCACAACACATGGGTTATTGCTAAGAGCATGGAATTAAGATGATATTTTCCTACTACCACCATCCCTCTAGACCCAAAGCATTATCCCTTTGTGTCAGTTATGTTGCAGAGTTTAGGATCAAACGCAGGGTTATCCTTGCATGAGCATTTTGACTAGACCAGTCTCATGTCCACTTGTCAGAAGTAGGCTATCTTTACTCTTTTCTTTTTACTGACATATTTTATCATATCCCTATTTCTGTGCTTTCATCCTGACTCTGGGTTTTGCTCTGACCTGCAGTTTAGACAGGTTGGCCTTGAGGAATGCAAATGTGTAGTTTCTTCCCAACCATTATCTCATGTGAGGTCTTGCCTATGATGCCATTGGGGTGTGACTCATTAGTCCTTGGGAGTCTGACAGAGGGTGATAGAAACAGAAGTCTTTGTCAGATGTGCAACATGCGTGGTTTTCTTCTTTGTGGCCATGTGTGGTTCAATTATGCCTCTAACCTTAGGCCACAATGGTGTGATTTAAATGCTGGACCCCATTGTTATGAAACTTTTAAAGTCCTCATTATAAAATGGTTTGCCATTGTCAGATTTATTGACTTGTGGTATACCATGTGCCGGGAAGATTTGACTCAGTGCAGGAAAAAACAAGTTAGCAAGCATGTTCTGAATCAATATAACTTCAAGAAGCATGGAATATATTTATACTTTGAAGACAGATTTGCAGCCTTCATACATTGAGTCCACAAAACTGAATGGCCACTTTCAGCTACACACCTTCACACAAAAGTAACTTTTAAAGCATATCATGGAAATTGTCTTTGGCACACATATTTTAGCCATCAGCTATGGAATGGAAAAACGTTGTGTTTGGTATAACACCCTTTCTTGTTTCCTGCCACTTTTCCTTGACATACTTCATTCATGTAGTGAAGCACTCTTGCAGAGAGGGAATGATCAAACTGGTTTCTCATGAATGTAGTACACTATACATTTTCCATAAAGCTTTCAGATCCCTAAGATCACAATGTATGTATTTAGTATGTTCCACAGAAATTCCTTGGATTTTCCTTTGTTCCTGGATTTTGGATTATTTGAAAATGAAAGTCCTGTAAATGCAAACTCCATTTTGTGATTGATATCTGGGGGAATCCAAATAAGGTGTCAAGAGCTTGATTATGAATCACAACTGAGAATTTCTTGTGTGAACAAGCAAAATTGTTCATAGTGCCTTACCCTGGCCAGACTAAATGTTTCAGTTGGTAAGCAGGCATTCCCAGATTTTGTCTGTGACTGGTATATGTCAATATCATGGCAAGAGCTTCAGAATCATGATGTCATTGACTGAGGATGATGACCCAACCTCCATCATGCTAACATACACTATAATCTCCGTTTGGTGGAATGGGTCTGTTAGAAATGGGAGTCTCTAGTTGGCAACGGTTTGCACCTTTGTCCAAGTAGGGACCCTGCTTCCTAGTCAGGGTAAGGGGGATACACTTCTAAAATAACCCCTGCACACCCTCTTGGTAGCTTGGCACAAGCAGACAGGCTTATCTAAGTGGCAGTGTGTAAAGCCTTTGTGCACACATACAGTAATACAGTGAAAACACTACAAATAGCCACCACACCAGTTTATCTAAACCACAACAAGACCAAAGAGACAAAAAAATCACAATACAGTACAGCAGAAATATGATTCTTAAAAAGTAGAAATGGTTCTGTTCCAAGAAAATGTTGGATGCAACACTTTTACACAAAGTACCTTGGATGTGTCGAAAAATGCAAGCAGGATCGCAGGGAAGGTGAGGCATTGATTCCTTACACTCAGGGAAGGTGATGCATCGGTTCCTTGCTCTGGAGGAGGTGATGCATAGGTTCCTTACTGCTACGCAGGGGAGGTGATGCATCGGTTCCTTACCAGAGAGGAGGTGATGCCTCGGTTTCTTACTGCGTGGGGAGGTGATGCATCAGTTTCTTACTGCATCCTCCAATGATGGGACAGACTTGACTCTTCGATGTGATGCGTGAAAATCCAGTACAATGCGCTGCGCGAAAGCCCGGAATGTGCTGCGATGATTTCAGCTATGTCACCTTGATACGTCGGTTCTTCCACAACAGGGACTGCATCAGAATCAATGCAGTGATCTAGGACGTTGGAGATCAGTGCACAGGATTCATCGCACGGCAGACACTTCAACAGCGAGCAGGCACTGTGTTGATTGTTCGGCGGCGGCGATGCACCTGAAAATTCTTCTCGCTGCGACTCATCGGGAACAGGCGATGCATCAATTTTTTCAGTTCTTGCAGTTTCCAGTCCCAATACAACCTCCAGAGGTCCAGGCACCTCTCAGCAGGTCAGAACTCCCAACAAAGGAGTTCAGGGGGGCTGGGAGTGAAGTCTGTCTGTCCCTGAGACTTCACAACAGGAAGCACGCTCTCTTTTAAGGTAATCTGTCAATACTTCGTGGCCACTACTACGACTTACCATTATTACTCATTTTTTACTTAGCAGAATCTTTTACTTTTCATGCTTTAAGTTTGTATGCTTCTACTTCGCATATACCGTTACTTAGCAAAGTCAATTACTTTGATTTGAAGCAGGAGAAGAGAGGAAGCACGGTGAAGCGAGGGACCATGAGGAGAGAGAGGTAAGTGGGGCAGTGTAGATTTGGGTCATGCAGGGGGTTGTCTTTTAGGTTTTAGGGGTGTGTTTATTTAGTTTAGAGTAGAGTATTTGGGTTTAGGGTAGTGGTCATGCTGGGGGTTGTCTTTTAGGTTTTAGGTTTGTGTTTATGTAGTGTAGAGTAGCGTATTTGGGTTTAGGGTAGTGGTCATGCTGGGGGTTGTCTTTTAGGTTTTAGGTTTGTGTTTATGAGGTGTAGCGTAGCGTATTTGGGTTTAGGGTAGAGGTAGTGCAGGGGGTTGTCTTTTAGGTTTTAGGGTTGTGTTTATGTAGTGTAGAGTAGTGTATTTGGGTTTAGGGTAGTGGTCGTGCAAGGGGTTGTCTTTTAGGTTTTAGGGTTGTGTTTTTGTAGTGTTGAGTAGTGTATTTGGGTTTAGGGTAGTGGTTGTACAGGGGGTTGTCTTTTAGGTTTTAGGGTTGTGTTTGCGTAGTGTATTTGAGTTTAGGGTAGTGGTCATGCAGGGGTTTGTCTTTTAGGTTTTAGGGTTGTGTTTATGTAGTGTAGAGTAGTGTATTTGGGTATAGGGTAGTGGTCATGCAGGGGGTTGCCTTTTAGGTTTTTGGGTTGTGTTTTTGTAGTGTAGAGTAGTGTATTTGGATTTAGGGTAGTGTTGTGATGTGGGTGGTTGTCTTTTAGGTTGTAGGGTTGTGTTTATGTAGTGTAGAGTAGTGTATTTGGGTTTAGGGTAGTGTTGTGGTGTTTGTGTAGTGTTTGGTAGTGTTTTAGATGTATTTGGGTTTAGGGTAGTGTTTTAGATGAAAAGTGTGGGGTTTAATGATGAGCCCTGCGGCACTCCACACGGCAGGAATGAGACCTGCAAGTAGAACTGTTATAGCAGCACCCTCTGTGAATGATCCCTAAGGAAGGAGGACATAGAGGCCAGCGCCTATTGTGTGATATCCATATTTTGAAGGTGATCAATCATCAGCAAGAGGGAGATGGTATCAAATGCCTAAGATAGGTACCAATGCCATGCCTGTCCCTTCAGCCACTAAGCAATTAATACAATCCGTATCTGAGATTAACGTAGTTTCAGTTCAGTGTTTTGGCCAGCCATCCCAGCTGTTCTGCAAATTACATCAAATTGCCATTTAGATGTTTCTCAAGGATTTTAGTTGGACAAGGAAACAGCAAAATTGGATGGTAGATTTTAAAATCCTTCCTATCCAAATTTTGTTTTTTCAGTACGATCGTGATCACTGTCTCCTTCCATTGGCGGGGATAGTAACCATAGAAGATAGCTCCATTCATCAAATTAGGTAGAGGTGGAGCCACAGGGTTAGCTACCATATGTAGAATTGCTGGCAAACAAGATTCAAGGGGTGACCCATGTTTAGTGTTAAGGCGAAGTTGCTCCACTATCTCAGAGGTAAAGGACAGGAATACAGAGCAAATTCAACTCTTGCTTCTTAGTCTCTGATGTCATACAGGGGTCCAGCACCGGCTCTCTAACCAGGGTTTGCAGTGAGTGAGGTTTTGCGATTATCGATACTTCAAAACCATTTGTAGAACTACCCTAAAACGTTCTTTGGCAGAGGTAGCATTTTCAATTTTCAGGGTACAATATTCAGACTTTTCCTCAAACAAACCTAAGTTGTATTCCCTAATTCGGTTCCTACAGATTACTTTTTCTTGCTCCTCACATTTTTCTGTCCAGATCTGCTCTTGTCGGAGACATGCCTGCTTGAGAGTACTGAGTCTATCATTATACCAAGTGGCTGAAGGGGAAAGCCACTTTTGGTTAATTTCCCTAAGAGGGTCTACCCTATTGGTATCCATAGCTAGCCACTCTGCAAGGCCATCTGTGTCCTTGTATATATTCTCCTGATTCTCAATTGGTATCCTATCCAGAGTTTTGGACAGGACTTCAGCCGAAACATCTTTCCAATTTCTCTTCCGAGTCTTTATCTTAGGAGAAAGGCAACATCTTACCGTGGGGGAGGACGTTAAAGAGAAGGCAACTGCACCATGGTCGGACCAGCGAAGGGTAATAATTAATTGATTGATAGGACACTCAGGCATCATTGGAGAATTTACCATCCAGGGTGCGACCTCCATCATCAGTAGGGGCTAAAACCATTTAGGACAGTCCCAATCTGGACAGGGATTTGGTAAGTGCTATAGAGTTTTTGTTGCAGTTCTCTTCGAAATGGAAGTTAAAATCACCCTAGATTGTCAAACACCTATTTGTCATAAAAGATTCAAGGAGGTAGCTTAGCTCATTTACGATAGGGTATCTGGGTTCAGTGGTTTATATACTAACATGTCTCTAAGTGAGCTGGTAGATTATAGTATAAACTTAAAGTGTAGGGCTTCACATGTCTTTAGATCAAATCTAGATTTCATCAGATATATGTATTGGCCTTTAAACATTTTTGCTAAGCCCCCTCTCAGCCTGACTGCCCTGTCTGCTCTTAGAATTGCATAATTTGACAGAATGGCACTGATTTGGTCTGGACCTGAAGTTTCATTGGCCCAGGTTTTAGTTATACAGACCCAATCAGGGTCCAATGTTGCAAGAAAAACAGCAAACTTGAGCTTATGTTTTATGAGTGAACATGAATTGATGAGGAAAGCCTTAAACTCAACCTCTGATGCAGAGTTAGTACTTCCTTCTGCTACATCAGGTGTTGGAACTGGTAGAGGCTTTCCCTCTGGCCTATTGAGACCTGTACCCTGTGTATAGTTTGTTATAAAGCTATATGACAGATAGCGGCATTGATGCTACTCACACAAATCCAGAAAAGGGAACACAGTACAAGAGGAAGATTCCCACCTACCTCGTAGGTTCATTGGGGAGTTTCTGGAATATATGCTCCAAATTAACTGGACCAGGTTTCCCGGTGCCGGGCTCAGTCCGGATGTGGACAGGCGCAGATAGGCTTGCCTTAGATGCACCTTTGGCAAGCCAGCGGCACTTCCGAGTACATGTAGCCATTAAAAAGTAGTGTCTAGTTAGCCACTATAACGCTAAAAGGTTGTCCGCCTGCTCAGCCCAGAGGTTTCCTCCACAACAATCATGCCATGAAGGGTGGCAGTGGACAGTGGAAGCATGTGAGTAGAGATTTAAACCATAGCAATGTTAAAAAGTGCTTCAATTAACAAATCCAGATAAAATAAAGTAGGATCTAAAGCAACAGTGTAGTGCAACGGATGCCCCCAAATTTCAAAGCTACTTGTCAAAACTCATACATCTCCTTGTTGTGTGTCATATTTGGGTTTGCAAAGCTCCATTAATCATTTTGTTGCAGAGATATGCCGAAGAGCAAAATATTATAACTGTACTATATGCAATTGTGCACACCCAGGACTTCCCTCTGTTTTTCCTCTTTAAAAACTCAGCTACTGACAATACTCAGAGCAATCATATCAGAGTAAACCTATGTGGATAAATTGGAGTTGCAACTAGACCTAATTCAAACCCTGCCTATTTCAATACTAAAGATCGAGGAAAAAGTCAGCGCCCTGTATGAGAAGCTAAAAAAAGCTGCATGCAAGGAATCTCCTTGCGCTTCTTGTTCCTGCCATTTGATTGCGGAAAAATTATGCACCTTGCCAGATGCTTTGAACTTAATGTTAACGGACATAAAGCTGGCCCTACAGCAACAACTAAGTAGTACCCATAGCAGGCTTGACCAAAAACCAACAGACAAAGAATCTAGTCGCTACATGGAAAGATAGACTACTACACTGGAGACAGCCGATGGGGAAACCTCACAGCTGGGTGCGATGCTACCAAAGCAAGACCTTGCAAAACTTTCATCACGCGCCTTGGAAGTAAATCACAATCAGCTGGCAGACTTACCCCACACAGAGCACGAATCGGGCCCAGAAGTGAAGGACAAAAATCGCCACGCCACCAACACAGTAAATCTCCAACTAATGACAACAAATTGCCCGTTGCTCTATCTAAAAGAGCAAAAAAAGACAAAAGAAGGCCAGAAACAAAGCAGAGAGAGATCGTCTTTGAAATCAGCTTCCACCAAAGGTAAAAAAATTAGACAACAACTCACCTAACGTATATCCACTGTTTAAAGGCTGCGGCAACTTGAAGAATGCATTACGATCTGCACAACCACCTGCTTCCTTACCCCAGGCAACCCTGACCTTGACAACGACACTACCTAATCGAATACAGCCCCCACTGTGGTACAAAGTCGAGCACCTCAATCCAATACATCAGGAACACACCTGCGGGGGCCTCCACTCTGAACAACGCAAGACCAAAAGGAACCCTCGGTCCGTAACAGTGGTAACACATGAAAAGATTGAGAAGTAGGACAACAGCCGGCATTCTCTTTCAAATGCACTAAGATACTAGTTCATTCCACAACCAAGAAAGACTTAGGCTTCACCACCGATCAAAGCTCCCCATTTTGACACTTAGAGCCCTCCATTCACTCGCAGAGGGCACAGCAACCCCCAGGATGGGTGGCGACTTCAGCCCCACAAGATGCTGTGGGAAATCTGCAACAGAAAGTGATGACCCAAGGAGATCATTGCTAGTGCGTGAACTGATTAGACCAGTTGTCAACAATCACCTTCCCCTAGCTGTCCCTTATAATTATGGACATCCTAAAGGTGCCTAGGTGAGGATCAACCGACCAAGCTGGCCCTCTTCCCATACTATCCGTCAGAAGGGAGGCACGATGTACTAGATAGTTTCAACATACTAAGCTTACTCCAGGCTACTCCTATTCAGTCAAAGCTAACCTATGATGACATACTGAGTTTGGAATTTAAAACTACCCCGGAGTGCCAAAATGGGAGGGAAGCCACACTTTTAACATTAAAATCAACTTCACTGGCAGAAGATATACTAGACTGTAAGGCCATCCTCGAGGAGTGGGGATAGGAATTTCACAAAATACAAGCACCAAAGTATCCAGCACAGTTAAGAAAGTCACATGTTCCATCCAAACCAAAAGTCCGACCCTATAGTTTACTAAGGGGGACCGGGCCCCTTGCCTCGCCTATCACAGAAAGATAATATAAATATATCTTGTTTTCACTCCTCATCAAGGAGCATGACCAGGAAAATAGTAACAGGACAAACAAGGTGTGAACACCAACCCAACCGAAAATGAGTTTCCCAGATTTTGTCGAGTGAAGCCTTGGCCTATTCCTAGCAGCGAAAAGTGCGCATTAGAGCCACAACAACTGATAACTTTTCTGTTGTGGAATGTAGCTGGGCTCTCAAGACTTCTACGCTCAAACACAGCAATATCACTGCTACTGGCATCTGATGTTCTCTGTTTCCAAGAAACATGGTCACTAACTGCTTCAACAATTGTCGGCTTCCAAGGGATCCATCATGCAGCTAAGGAAAAAAAAGATCTTTTGGAGGCCCTCCAGAGGCCTGTCAATATACCTCAACTTGAATATGAAAATAAAAACACACTCAATTTCAATTCAAGATTAAATGCTTCAAGCGCTTGTACAGGAGAGCACCAAGTCTTCGGCGTCCCGCCTTAAAATCCTCCTGATTAATGTCTACTTTAACAGCTTTGGCTCAGCAAGAGCAAGTCAACTCCGCCAGCTGTGCAACAACTTGGATCAAATCCTTTGCAATCACATTAATCATGATATAATAATCTGCAGTGACTTTAACCTGTGACAACTAGGATAATTTAACCCCATCTGCTCACCTCTAAATCCCCTAAGCACCCAAATAAATAATATTTTTAAGAAAACATGGCCTACAATCCGTACAGATTTTAGCTAAAAATCAAGAACCATCATCTCAACTTTTGAAGACCTTCAGGGGAATAAGTACCATCAACTATGTTTTTACCTCGGCGAAACTCACGAACCACTTTGTAAGCTTTAAAGTGCACTTCTCAAACGACATTGGCTACCTTCAACTTCTCACAACCTTTATCATTAATCTCCCGAAATGCAAAGGCAACAAGGTTCTGGAAACTTCCTGCAATAACAAAAGACTACACTTAACTCGAAGAATAAAATGGAGTCACGTCAACCTACGGAACTTAACATCTTGGAAAGTTGCTACAGGACAGTCCCTGCAAGCCCAAAGTGGTGAATACCTACTAACCTGCTGGGCTTCTATCACTAAGGGCATCCGTGAATTACTTAATATCCAAACAGCCCCCGGGCGACATCAGTTAAAACCCATCAATAAAAGTCAAACTATTTTGGCTAGCTCACAGCACCTTCGCAAGCTGACGACAGCACGTAAGAAAACTTGGAACGAACAAGCCAAAGCTGACCTGTCATTGGAACTCCAAGGTGCAAGAAAAGAGCATAGGCAACTGAGATGGCAGGAAAAAAATCAGCAGAGGTAAAAGGATTGGCAATACGTCCATTCAATCATGAGCAAACATAATCAGGCAGACCTATGGAGATACATCAAAAACTCATAAGGAGGCACTCCATCACAGAAGCCATGTGGTCTTTGCATGTAAATAACCTTTATGTAGTCAATCAACCAGGAGTCCTTCAGCTGGAACACTCAGACCTCTCTGATGACTCAGACGATTGTGCCTCCATAATTATGACTAACAGCACTCTAAAAGTACTAGGTAAAATAAGATCCTCAGGCGCACCTGGTCCAAATGGCCTTCCAGCCCAACTGTTCAAAGAAGACTTGTCATTATGATCTGCAATACTTTCCTCACTCTTTACAACCTGCACTAAACTCGATCAAGTGCCCGACAGCTGGAGAGATTCAATATTGCACCCAATTTTTAAAAAGGGAGACAGACAGAATCCCTGCAGCTATCGGCTGATAGCCTTATTGGATATCGAGTAGGCCTGGGTGAAAATTCTGGTTTGCTCGTGGAAATTGCGATAATATGACATTTTCGCATTCCGCGGAGAGCACGAAAATGTCAACATTTCCGCAATCCGCAACTTACCGGAATTTTTTTTCTTGCTTGCGCTGTAAAAAAATACATTCTCGCACGCGCGCAATCGCCTTACCTGAATCCCCGCGTTCGCCGACAAGTTTTCCCGATCCTGTCGCATTCTCCATGAGATGTTGGATTGTTGGTAGCTATTTGCGCTGTCTCGCGACAGTTCGCGCCTGCATTAACATCATTTGTCGCGCGATCACGTCATTCGTCGCACGATCACGTCTTTCTTCTCGCGATCATGCACGGCGAGAGTATGAGATGATTGAGACCTCGAACACGTCATTCTCCATCGCGAGCGAGAGCTTGAGGACGCGGCCACGTCATATTGAATGCGAGCGGGCGGGAGAAGTGAAAACAAGATGGCCGCGTCCGTGAGCAAACGTATGGGTAAGTTGGCGAGCCGCGATCACGCAGAAAATACCGCGAACGGGCGGGAAAAAAACTTCTGCATCTTCGCGATATTTCCGCGTGTTTGCGGAGATTTTTAACAATTTCGCAATAGTTTGCGAAAGTGAATTTCGCAAATTCCGCCCACCCCTAATATCGAGCTAAGACCTATGCAGCCTCACTCTTAAAAGATCTAGAGGATTGGGCAACAACAAATGCAATAATTCCTTTCTGACAAACTGGCTTTAGACCCAATTCCTCCACATTGGATAACATAATCACCTTATCCTATCTTGTCCACCATGCAAAAAACCAGAAGACATCAGCTCTTCACGCATGCTTCGTGGACTATTCATCTGCTTTCGAACTAGTTGACAGAAGTATCTTATGGAGAAAACTCCAGGTGTGGGGTATTCCCAGCGGCCTCCTCAACGCCATCATATCATTATACACATCTACCTGATTGAGGGTCAAGTTGTCAGACACCGCGTTAACTAAGAAGATTAACACCAACCAATGGCTAAAGCAAGGGTGTGTCCTTGCTCCAATGTTGTTTAATTTAAATACAGCTGACCTAATCTCCCCACAAATAGGCAATGCTAAGATCACAATATTGCAATACGTGGATGACATCATCCTTCTTGATTACTCAAAAATAGGACTCCAGAGAGCATTAAATTCTCTTCACTTATCCAATAGTGTAAACAAGATGAAAGTAAATGAAGCCAAAACAAATGTTCAATCCTTTGGAAGGACGCTACAAAAAATAAGTAATAACTGGGTCCCTTAAAAATCTCTGGAGCCAAATCTTATAACTATCTGGGCACATGGTTCTCTGCAAACGGTGCATCAACAACACACAAGCGCCATCTAAAGAAAAATGCAGCGTTAATAACTACTAGACTCAGTCAATAATACACAGCCCTTGAAAGCCCCTCCTCAGTGTCAATCAGAAAGGTGCTCAGGGCAGTATTACCATCTGCAATTACCCACGGCAGCGAGGCCTTTCCAGGTCAAATCACCAAAACTATCAAAAAACTACACCTAAAAATATATACAAGAGTGTTTAAATTGCCCTATTACACCAGGGGACCCTTGGTGAGACTTGAATTCGGGCTGGAGGGCATTGCATGGGCTAGTATGGGGTCTTTCATAAAATACTACCATAGATGCATTACTGCAATGCTGGGTACCTTGAAATTCATTTTGCAAGACATCTTCAAATATAAAATCAACCCGTCGTCCATCTATTTAAGGACGGCAGTAGTAACTTTACAAATTGACCTGATCACTCTAAATACTTCCTCACTTACGTCTACTGCACTAAAAAGCGCAATGAAAAAACAGACTAAACTACTTTCCAAGAACACAGACTTGCAAAAAAATAATTTTACACCGCCATTAAGGGCCCTGGCAGCATCATACAACAATGACAGACAAGTCGGACTTAGGGCACAACCTTACCTTAACTGCACAATAGGGAAAGCTTGCCTGACCAAAATCTTGGCGGTAAAGATGCTGGCATTACCAATCAAAGACTTTAATTCCAACTGGCCGCTGCTTTCTAAAGTAGTCATGTGTAGACTATGCGGCTAAAAATTGGAAACTTTTCTACATCTACTGTGCAGCTGTCCGGTGTTGCTCGACTCCCGCTGATCCTTACTAAAGTCACTCTTCTCAATTCGTGGTATAAGAACATGCAACCATGCAATGAACTGGATTTTTGCCACTATGGTGCCCCTCGAACTGGCAAGAATGGGTAAATTCTTCAAAGCAGTACACGACTTCCTTAAACTCACAACAAAGCACTGAGATGGTAATGAACTGTTAACTCTTAGCTCTTGGATCACAGACATTATTGCATTGCAGAGTTTGACAACACTGCAATCGAGTTTTTTTCTTAGCTGAAACACTTAATCCATTTTATGGTTTATTTTTAACTCATTTATTGTTCCCATAAGAGACAAGGGAAAGGGAAGAAGGTAAAGAGAAAGCCTGTATACCAAGAGTATACTTTTTATTTGGGCATAACATGCCATCTATACTATATGGCCTTGTAAGGAATCATTATCCTCTTCTGCCTTTGTATAATATGTTTCTTTTTTTTTTAAATGGTTTTATTGTCATGGTTTTAAGTACTCTACACAATAAATTTTGTATTGAGTCATTGACTATGTGGATGAGAAATGTGTTAATGTGCAGAGAATCACTGATAGTCATTGCTTGAGTCCAATTTTGAAAAACACCTGAGCATCATTCAACTAATATTTCATGACTTTAATTATGGTTGGAGTAGACTGTTAAATGTTCAAATAGATGCCAATATGATCTCAAGACTGTCTCTTAGGAACTGGAACAAAAAGCAAGATACAAGTCAGGGCTCTTCACAGGCTCAATTATGTATTTTTGCTACATGTTCTGAATTTCAGCTTCAGCTTAAGTATGTTAAAAAAATCCCTCAGAAGTGATTACAGCAGCTTTTCTCTCCATCACTGTGTTTTCACATTTGTCATATCTTTATTTTGTTCAGTCCTTCAAACAGCTTAGGTACAGCTCTGATAACAAACTCACCACATCAGTATGTTAAATATCTCTGTCATTGTAATAAGGTGGCATTACAATTTCACTAGCTTCAGCTTGTTTGCAGATTGAAAACCCAACATATTCCCAGTCTCTGCAGAGTCTTCCTGAGCATTGATGATGAAATTACCACATTTTCCTTCATGCAAGAGTGACACAAAAATAGACTTTTCAGGTGAGAGGTTCTCATCAGTTATATGAGTAGCTCTTGATAATGTATGATTTGAAAGATGCCTCCTGGAAGCATCCATTAGTATTTTAATGGAAGCAAAAATTGCTAAGAGTACAGAAGCTTTTGCGCCATTAAGGTCAATGCCTAGAACATGTCTGTAATGTCACAATCTTCTGATATCATAATATGTGTTGGACTTGGCTCTCTCTGCAGAGTACCTCTAAACCTTTCGTCTTCATCCCTCCTGGTTTACGACCACTTTTGTTGGCTTTTAGATGTCTTTGGACTTTACCACTGCTAACCAGCGCTAAAGTACTTGTGCTCTCTCCATAAAACATGGTACAATTGGCCTACACCCAATTGGCACATTTTATTTAATTCTAGGTCCCTGTCAAATTGTACCCAGACCCTGGAAATTAAATGCTACAAGTGGGCCTGCAGCACTTATTGTGAAACCCACTCGAGTAGTCTCCTACATCTGTTTTGCCAGGCCTCATCTTTCCTTTTTAATTCATATAAGTCACTCATAAGGTAGGCTCTAAACAGCACATGGGCCAAGGTGCATTGTATTTAAAAAGTTGGACATGCACTTTTTTTTGTTTTGCATGTCCTGGCAGTAAAAAGCTCACAAATGTGTTTCTCACTACTATGAAGCCTACATTTCCAATAGGATAGGATTGGGATACCTTATTGCATTTATTACGTAATAACTTTTGCCTGAGAGCAGGTAAGAATATCATGTTTGGTGTCTCACAAATTGTTATTTGAAATCCCCTTTAATGATAAAGTTGAATTGTAAGTCACAACTCAGAAAATGCCAACTTTTAGAAAGTCAACTATTTGAAAATGTAGCTATTTCTGTTCTCCTATGACTCGGTGTAGTTGGCAGTTGGCATTAGTGTATGCCTCCCAACAGCCACACAATAGAGAGTCTGTGTAATGGCAGGATGGGCCATCCCAGCTTGATCAGGAGAGGAGATGTTACCTATCACACTTGCACTTAAAAGGCACTGGGCTACCTTACACATAGAAGACTTCACACTAGCCTATTGTGCCCCTGGCAAACTGGGACCAGGACAGGTAGGCAGCAACTTCAGACACTTCTGTCAGGGGTGAATTCCAGAAACTTCTCCTAATTCAAATGGGGCACATAAGTTCCTCAGACTCACCCTTCAGTACACTTCTTGACATATGAATACTACAGGAGAAGGACAGCCTTGCTGCCAGAGGACTACCCTGCTGTAAGAGTCCTGTGCTACTGTCTGAGAAGGAAGACTTGACTTGCACACTCCATTCTAGGCTGAAGTAACTCCAACGGACAGCCGACTGACCTCCTGTACTGAACTACAGGGACACAAACAGCTCCAGAGTTCTCTCTGCAACTGCCCAGCTGACTTGTTGTACTGGACCTGCATGGAACCTATAATTGGACCTGTGTGATCCCTGCTCAGCTCTACTGGAGTGAGTTCCTGATCCCCAAAAGAGGGTGTGAGCCCTTCCGAAACAACAGTCACAGTGCCCTTCAAGGTGAACCACTAAAGTCACTAAATTAACCTTTGCTTAACCCTCTGTTAGCTTGCGACAAAAGCTGTCAGGCTTAAATTAGAGACAATGTGTAAAGTATGTATGCATCACAGAAACACAATTTTAGAACGATTGAGTCCAATTTAACAAATTGTTTGACACAAAAAGCATAAAACTTCAATTAGTAGAACCAGAGTTCTGATCTTTTAAAGTTCAAAGTGAACTCTAACGGCTAAAAGGTCAAAGTGCCGACATCGAACATCTAGTCACATGAGACTGGGTCAACGTCAAACGTCTGACTGCCATAGTGCCATAGAGTGCGGGTCGGAAAGTGGATTGGGCCTGATTTTGCCTTACCTTTGAACTAAGCAGACATTTTGCAAAAAAAAGTCTGAGAAAGTGAAGTTCAGTGGGGCAAGGCAGCTGCCGGTGTCCGAGGAGGAGTTGTCGTCCTCAGGGAGCCATTACCAGAAATTGTGTTGGAGAAACCTTTGTTCAGATTCAACGTCTGATTTAGATCTTGGCAGATGTGTTACTAGATATCCCATCCAGCGAAATATAAATCTGATAGGATATAATGAGATTTATATTTTGCCAGCTGGGATATCGGTCACCATTGTGACAGAGTAACACATTCACCAAGATCTAAATCAGGCTTAGTTTCTTTTTTGGAAGTTGAAGCTCTCCAGCAGGACGAAGCTGGAGAATAGCCAATGAGGGCTCCAGGTGCTTTTCTCAGACTTAGGGACTTATTTAAATCATGGCAGATGGGTTATTCAGCACAATGGTGACAGATATCCCCTCAGCTGAAATATAAATAAATAGGATATAATGGGATTTATATTTCGGCAGATAGGATATCGGTCACCGTTGTTACAGAGAAACCTGCCCGCCAAGATCAAATTCAGGCCCTTAGTCTGTTTTTTTGAATTTGAAGATCTCCAGCATGACGAAGCTGGGAAATGTAGTCAATGCTGCAGAGAAGAACATAGAGGGAACTGCTGCAACATCAGGCCAAACAGATAGGTACCGCGGGTGGACCGAGGAGCATGTTGGTCCAGGTCTCCAGTACGTTCTCAGAGCACTTTTTGGTTAAAAATGATGTAAGTAGTAGGATTTGGACATGCACTTTCTGGGCGGAATTTGCGAAATTCACTTTTGCAAATTATCGTGAAAATGTTAAAAATCTCTGCAAATACGCAGAAATATTGCGAAGATGCGGAAGTTTTTTTCCCACTGGTTCGCTGTATTTTCTGCGTGGTCGCGGCTCTCCAACTTACCCATGCGGTTGCTCGCAGGCGCGGCCATCTTGTTTTCACTTGTCTCGCGGTGCATGATCACGAGAAGAAAGACGTGATCGCGCGACAAATGATGTTACTGCGGGCGCGAACTGTCGCGAGACAGCGCAAATGGCTACCAACAGTCCGACATCTCGTGGAGAAAACGACCGGATCGGGAAAACTTGTCGGCGAACGCGGGGATTCTGATAAGGTGATCGCGCGCACGCGAGAATGTATTATTTTACAGCGCGAGCAAGCAAAAAATTTCCGGTAAAATGCGGAATGCGGAAATTTTGACATTTTCGCGCTCTCCGCGGAAGGCGAAAATTTCGAATTATCGCAATTTCCGCAAGCGGAACAGAATTTTAGCCCAGGCCTAGCTATCTGGGCACCTCTAGCACCATATCCAAGGGTCGAGGACTAGAAGGGCACCACATGGATGGTTAGAACTCACTTAGGCTGGGTCTATGTATGGCTTCAAGATGGCTGGAGCTTACTGTGTCCCTGAGTCTCTGACCAGGAGACCAGCCAGTTAGCCCTTTGAGTCACTCTGTAAGTTCAGGTTTAAAGGAGAAGTGCAGGTCACAAGCAGCAGGGCAGATATCTGGTGGCTCAGGGCAAGCTTTAGACAGCAGAACAGTCCTCCTTAGTTCAGCAAAGATTTCTTTAAAATTATACAGCAGGCCATAGGAGCAAGTAGTCCCCTGAGAGTCTTTCTGCAGGTCTTGTAAGTAAAGTGAAGGTTGGATCTGAGGGTCTGTTTTTTTATACCTGATGCCTCCTTTGAAGCAGGATACGTTTCTAGAGGCTCCCCTTTCAAAAGTGCTTGGAATTTGTTGCCTCAGTGCCCTAGTCCCAGTCTGTCTGCAGGCCAAAAAGGCTAATACAAAGTTATTTGTGAAAGGGCAGGGTACATCCCATTATCTTGCAAGTTGAGTTGTGCCCAGTTCCGCCCCCCATTCTGTCTGAGATAGTCCTCCCAGGTATACCTATTCCCGCTATTTAGTGGCTTTCTGGGAGATATACAAAAGCTAATTGTCAACTACACCCAGTCATGTGACCCAGGAACATGCTGCAGGCACCAAATTCTTAGGACAGAAAATGCCAACTTTCTAAAAATAGCATTTTAAAAATTGTGACTAAAAATCTTACTTTACCATCGCAGAGGATTTTAAATTATTATTTCTCAGACACCAAACATAACTTAACTACCTGCTCCCAATCAAAAGCTATCACTTATTAAATGTTATAAGGTAACCAAAAGTTATCTATGGTAGAGGTAGGCCTCACAGTAGTGGAACATTAATTTGTGGGTTTTTCACGACCGGTACATGCAAACTTAAAAATACATGTTCAACTTTTTAATTGAAATGAAATGAAATGAAAAGACAATTTATAGAGCGCGATAGCTACCCTGAGGCGTCCTTGCAATGCACCCTGCCCTATGGGCTGCATAGACTTAGCTTAAGGGTGACTTATATGAAATATAAAGGGGGTGTAAGCCTTGGCAAAAAAGGGTTATTTTGTCAAATTGGAAGTTTTAAATTGCTCAGAGACTGAAATGACATTCCTGGGACATGTTTTAAGGGGTTACCTAAGTGGGTGGTACGATGAGTGCTGTAGGCCTTTAATGTACTAGCCCTGGGCATATGACATACTACTTTACTAGACATATATAAGCAAATTAAATATTGCAATCAGGTGGAAGCCAATTGTACCATGTTGTATGGAGTGAGCAAAAACATGTTAGACTGTGACCATACCTGCAAGGATTGAGTTTGAACTTAACAAGTTGGAGAGCTACACTGAAGCTGAGCTCAGAGATTTATTTTTGCACGGAGAGGGGACTTCCAGCCAGGAGAGGCATCAGGAATTTAGAGCTCCAGAAGGCTCTTAGGACCTGGGCGAAGGCCCATAAGTTTCTAGCCCAACAGAAGTCCAGGATGAGGAGGAGGTGATTGAGGGGTAAGGAAAAGGCCAGTACGCAGAGGAAGAAGAAAACATGCCTATAGGAGAAGAGCTCCCTATCAGGGCAGCGAGCAGTATGTCTTCCCACAGCCCGTCTCCTAAGGAGTTGGTGAACAGGAGAGCTGAGAGAGATTTCAGGCTTCAGAAGAGCAAAATAAAAATGGAGGTAAAGGAAAGAAAGGATGAGGTAGAGAGGGGCTTGGCAAAGGAGAAGGCTGAGGCATAGAGAGCCTTGGCAAAGAAGAATGCTGACACAGAGAGAGCACTGGAAATGGAGAAGGCTGAGGCTGAAAGTGCTTGACTGCATATAAACTAGTGCTGGCTCATAACGAAAGTATGAAGGAGCTGGACATCAAAGCAAAACAAGCCTCAGAGTCCAGCGACAATGTTAGCCATGTACCCTCAGAGTCCCCTTGACAGGTGAAGGTCTACATACCACAAGACCTGGTAACCAGCTATGAGGTGGAAATTATATAGATAAATGGTTTTCAGCAAATAAGTTCTCATTCAGAATGCACATGGTCCCAGAGAAGGACCGGGATTGCAATCTTGTGGAAACACATGCCTAGGGTAAGGAGGACACTGTTCTATCACTAGAGGTGGGGAAATAGATGTAATGTGCTCCCATTAAGGTCATTTTGACTGCTAAGTTTGGACTAACCTCTGAAAGGTATCACCTTAAGTTCAGGGACAGCCACTGTTAGACCTATCATCCTCGGCATGGGTTTCCCCTGTATTTTTGACTTTACTTCTTGTATTTCTTCTGTGTGTTGGAATTTGTTTTTGCTGGTCTAGATGCATCGGGCACTTTGCCACTGCTGTTTAGTGTCAAAGTGCAAGTGGTCCCTTTGTTATTTGATGTTATAGATTGGTGATTCCATGATGGGCATATTTGATTTACTAGTGTGCCCAGTGCCTGTAAATCAAATGCGGCTAGTGGGCCTGCAGCACTGATTGTGCCATCCACTTGAGCAGCCTGCAAATGTAATTCAAACCTGCCACTGCAGTGTCTGTGCGCAGTTTGGTACTGCCATGTCGCCCAGGCAAGTGCACCCACTTGGCAGGCCCTAACCCTTCCTTTTCTTATATGTGAGTCACCCCTACGGTAGGCCGAAGGTACCCTTGTGGGCGGTGAACTCAACTCCACTCACAGAGATTGTGGAGTTTTCCATACTCCACATTACATGGAGCTCGCAGAGTTCCGCAAAAGTCCCCTCGCTCACGGTCGTCAACATCAAGTTGATGAGCGCGAGCGAGGAATATCCACCTACCAGCCAGATTTTTCCTTGTTCGCGGTCATCAACGTCAAGTTGGCAAGCATGGAAGATCAACCTCCCTCCGAGATTTCTGAATGCGGGCGTTTGGATTTCTCATTGTGAATGGTCGCGTATGCTCACGACTGCTCGTGTTGAGAAACTGTCTGTCCGCGTTAAGAAAGCTGCCTCCCGGACAGATTTTTCCTTGTTCACAATTGTCAACGTCAAGTTGGTGAGCGTGGAAAATCAAACTCCCGCTGAGATTTCTGAATGCGGGTGTTCAGGTTTCTCATTGTGAATGGTCGCGTATGCTCGCGACCGCTCGTGTTGAGAAACAGTCTGTCCGCGTTAAGAAAGCTGCCGCTCGAGTAAAAAAATCTACTCGATTGGCAGAAAGGAAACAGCGCCCGCTTGCGCTCTGCATGTTGCAATTCGCGATGATTGCACGGTGTGGACAAACACCCGATGCTGAAAATCACCGCGAACAGCATTTATTTAACGCACTCCACCGCTTTCAGAGCTCCACGTAGTGTAGCAGAGTTTTTTTTACACTTCTCGAACTCCGTGAACTCTGCTTGTTTTTCACAATTGAAAGGCTATCTGTCCTATAGGATAGAATGGGAATTCATGTTATAAATATAACTTCCCATTGGGACAAGATAGAGTTTCATCTTTTAGTATGGGTGATTTTTACATTCTGTGTTTGAAAATACCACTTTTAGAAAGTAAGGTATTTTCTTGCTTAGCTTGCCTGTGTGCCTCTGCTAGGTTTGTGTATTGACTGTTTGGCTTTGGAGTGACAGGGGCAGGGGATGTGTATTCTGTTCAGACAGCCACGTGGGGGGTTGAGGTGTATCCTTCTTTTCCAGGGTGAGTCAGGGCTGTGCTGAATAGACCTGGGCTGCATTCAGAGTAGGAGGAAGAGATTTCTTTCACACCTGAATGGGCCTTGTCAGCTGTTGACAATGCTGTCTCCACCTCCTGCCGGGTAGCTGCACCAGAGAGGAAAGAACTGGTTTGGCAGGGCAAAGAGCTTCTCTGCCACCAGAGAACAAAGGAACTAACTAGTGCAATAAAAGAGGGGGCCCAGACCCCTGAACTTTAGACTACTTCTGCAATTCAAGAGGAACCTCTGCCAAGGAGAAGAGCTGGGAAAAGCTGAAGGAGAAGTACTGCCCCTTTGCTGTGTGCTGTATGGGGTAGGCCTACAGTAGCTGTTTTCTGCCAGGGAGAGGACTGTGTGTGTATCCTGCTTGTAAAGTGTCTCCAAGGGCTTGAAGTAGAATGTGCCCCCTGTTCAAGAGGTCTCAGGAACAGCAAAAACCTCACCATCCGTCTGAGCACCGTCTCTGGAATCGCTGGTTCCAGTCGCCGCAGAAGAAAGGAGCACCCCACTGTGTCTTCGAGATCGGTGCAGGTTCCGTGTTATGAAGGCACTGCAGAAGGCCCTTGCGCACTTCACACCACATCATTGGTCTCACCAACGCTGCTTGAACGATCGTCACTGAGCCGTTGCTTGCACCGCGTCTTGTGGGCATCGTACTATGCACCACCTTGCTTCACCCTGCCTGGACATCACCGACACCATCGCTGCATGACCCGAACATCGACCAGCTCCATTGCCGGCACCACAACCTGCCAGCACTGCATCGAGCACCGCCTCACCCAGCACCGTAAGCTTTGGTCTCACCAACGCCATGTGGACGATTGTCACCGAGCTGCTGCTTGCACCGCATCGTGAGGGCACCGCACCCTTCCATTTTGCAAAGCAACCTCGACATTTGCCCCAACCGACTCACACCATGGCGGCAGCAACAAGAAAAGTACTGTTCACACATCTGGTAACACTTTAGCTTGCCAGTACTGATGCGATTGACTGCAACTGTTAGACTCTGTTGTTTTCAGCATCGTGGTAGCCCCGGGCGGAGCTACCGACTCGGAAGAACTGTGTTTGGTGGATATTACTACAAGTTTAAGGTTTGCTTGAAACTGCATTTAAATCAGAACTGTATTGTGGATTTTTGTCGTTATTGGTCTTGGTTGGTTTACATAAAAAATTGCTTATTTTTCTAAACTGGTGTGGTGTCCATTTGTAGTGTTTTCACTGTTTTACTGTATGCATGCACAAATACTTTACACACTACCTCTGAGATAAGCCTGTCTGCTCGTGCCAAGCTACCAAGGGGGTGGGCATGGGTTATTTTAGAAGTGAATCCCCCTTACCCTGACTAAGAAGAAGGGTCTTTACTAGGGTTGGGCGGAATTTGCGTAATCGTGTTACGCAAATCTCCGTGAAACGGTAAAAAATCTCCGCGAACATGCAGAAATTCCGCAAACACGCGGAATTGCTTGTTCGCGATGCTTTTTTCCTGTTCACAGTTGCTGTTTGCGTGCTCGGGGAGAAATATCTCGCGAACACGCATTTTTGAGAACGCGAACAAGAAAAAATGTTGTGATGTCGCGGAAAGCAGAATTTTGGGCAATATCGCGTTCTCCGCGGAACGCGAAATTACCGAAATTCCGCAAATTCCGCCCAGGCCTAGTCTTTACTTGGACAAAGATGCAAACCATTGCCAACTAGAGACCCCCATTTCTAACAGCCATACACTCCCAAACTGATCTTGGGTGGACTTTTAAGATTATTCCAGCTAAGCACTAATTGGTTGGGTGAGTGGCAACAATGGCAATGATTTTATTGGGCTGTACAATCTGACTGTGAGAGAAAACATGCTCAATACTTGTTTTACAGAGGTGCACCAACACCTGGTTGATAACAAGCTCACTGACCCCTGGGAGCTTGCTAAAGAGGCAGAACTCTGGATTAGAAGTCTAACTTTACAACTTTTGGTATTCACAGAGTTAATTTATGAGTCGTATCTTTATGTCCTCAGTCGGGCTGGAATTTCTGCACCCGAGCAGTACTCTGCGCACCAGGACTGTACTCTCCAGCTTGGGTCATACTCTTTGGCTCGGGCCATACTCTCCTGCTCAGGCCAGATGAAGTGTAATCAATGGCCCGGATTAACATTTTTTACTAAAAGGAACATTAAGAATGTGTGATAAATGGTAGAGGAGGCCATGAAAATCAGGGAAAGGGGTGTGGCCAGACAGTACTTCATATCCCAGAAATGTTTGCTCCTTTGCATCATGGTACATGCAGTCCATCTTGTGTGCTCCCCTCACTGTCAACACTACAGTCAACACTAGTGTTGACACTATAGTAAACACTGTGGGGAGTGCGGAGAGTATGCCCCAGGTGTGGCGAGTACGGCTCAGGTGCAGGGAGTACGGCCTGACAGCAGACATAACGATATGACTCGTAAATTACCTCTGTGAATAACAAAAGTCAGAAAGTTGGAGAGGAGGAGCCTAGCGCGCAACCAAGAAGGCCGCGTAGGTGCGAGGCTCCCGAGGACCTCCGCGACCTCCTGAATTAATCCTGGCGATATCCTGTCCTTGTCGAGGGGACTGTGTTGGGGAACCGGAGCTGAGGCGCCACCCGTTTTTTGGGATCGAATCGGACCCCGAACGCCGGTGGGAGCGTCGATCGAAGGTTGCGGCCTTCTCCTCGCCGGCCCCCCGGATTGGAGTAGTGGGGCGATCCGGGGACAAAGTGAATAACAGCGGCGAGCGGGGCTGGGCGACTGGCGTACCCCGCACTTTCACTTTCGCTTTTGCGCCCTCCTAGCTCTCAAGCCGGGTCGGGCTGCGGAGCGGGGTGCGGTGGCCTTGTCCGGGAGCCCGGCTGACCCGCCGGCGGTGGGTTGACCCGCGGTTCGGTGGTCGCCCCTGCCCCCCCCCTGGCACCCGTGACTGGTATAGCGGCCCGTTTGGGGAGCTTGGCACGACTGTAGAGGGGCCAGCATGTCCACCAAACAAGATGGCGACCGGGCGAAGGTGAAGACGACCCGCCGTGGCACGGCGCACCAGGCCAACAGTATGGACCGCTACACGCTTCAGAAGGGTTCTCCGGAGACATCGAGTGCATCCCCGGTGGGCCCGACGGAGGCATCTGCTCACCCAGGGGATCTGACCCTCCGGGACGTAATGGGCGCCATCGCAGAGATGAAGGCCTCGGTAGACCAGCGTTTCGACACCTTAGCGCAGAAAATAGACTCGGTCCTTGTGGATGTGAGCCTTGTGAGGGCAGACTTGTCCAAAACAAACGACCGAGTCGACTCCCTGGCCCACACCACGACGAGCCTCACGACAGATGTGGTGGCCCTCCAGAAGGAGGTGCGCCGGCTTGGCCAGGCGAGCGCCCTGATGGACCGGCGATTGGAGGACTCCGAGGGTCGGGCCCGGAGGAATAATGTCCGTATTGTGGGGGTCCCGGAGGGTCGAGAGGCGGAGGCGGCGGACCTCTTCGTTGAAGATTTGATCCTGACCCATCTCCAGCCCCGGGGGCTGAGTAAGCTTTTTGCGGTGGAGCGTGCTCACCGGGTCCCCGGGGGCAGACCTAAGACTGGTGCCCCGCCGCGGCCTCTCATTGCCCGGATTTTTAATTTTCGGGACAGAGATGCTATCCTCCAGACCTCCAGGCAACAGGGACCGGTCAAGCTTGACAACATGGAGGTACATTTCTACCCGGACTTTACTCCGGCGGTCCAGAAGCAGCGACAGAGCTTTCTTGGTGTTAAACGTCGCCTAAGGGACCTGAACCTCAAGTACTCAATGCTCTTTCCAGCTAAGCTGAGGGTAGAGGTGGATGGTCGCACGCACTTCTTCGACCGGCCCGAGGCGGCTGGGGACTGGCTGGACACTCTGCCTGGAGATCGGGGCCGGGGGGGAGGGGGGGCGCGGCTGGCGAGGGGGGCCCGCCGGATCAGAATTGAGGGGTGACTGAATAGGCCTTGCTCTGGACGTTGTTCCTTCACCATTTATTGATTGCGTATGTTCCCCTCCTTGGAGGTCGTGCGGGGTCTGTTGGGGGCTTCCCTCCTCCTCTGGGGGACTAGTTAGTATTTAGCTATGGGGCGACAGGCACACTGCACTTTGGGGGGGCTGTCTGGGCTCATGCAGGGGTGCAGGGAGGGGGGAGTTCTGTTGGGACCGGGGGGTGGGGGGGGTGTGTTGTTTGTTAGCACCGCAAGGCAAACCTGCTACTGTGTTGTTGTTTTTAGGATGCTCGATGGGGGACGACCGATTGTTTCGACGTATGATGGGGGGTAGGGATTTGACTGTGTTGTCATGGAATGTTAACGGCCTGGGGGATAGGATTAAGCGTGGTGTGGTCCTGCAGTACTTAAAACGTATATCACCAGATGTTGTCTTCCTGCAGGAGACGCACCTTATAGGTAACTCCTTTCATGCAATGAATCGGCGGGGATATCGTTTGGCGGCCCATTCCGGCTTCACCTCGGGCTCGCGGGGGGTGGGTATTATGATCAAGAACTCGCTCCCGTTGGAGATTGATGAGGTGCGCCATGATGAGAGGGGACGCTACACGGTCCTGGTGGGAAGAATGGAGGGTAGAGTGTTTATTTTTATATCAGTGTACGTCCCGCCTGGGTTACAAGCCACCACATTCGCGGACCTGGGGCGCCTCCTTCTGGACCTTCCGAGTGGCCTGCTGGTGGTTGGAGGGGACTTTAATGCGGTAGCCTCTGGGTCTATGGATCGCCATCCCCCTAGGGACCTCCCCCGGGCACAGGCGTGGCTGCCCGGCCTTCTGGACACGCTGGGCCTGGTGGATTGCTGGCGATTAAAGCATCCCGCATTGCGACAGTACACCTTCCACTCGGGTGCCCATGGTAGCCTCTCGCGGCTTGATTACATCCTTGTCCCGGCGGCCCATGCAGGGAGGGTGGGGGAGGTGCGCCATCTGGCGCGGGGTATCTCAGACCACTCCCCATTGTTGTTGCATTTCGATGTCTTCCCGAGGGGGGATGGCAGGGTGACCCCAATCAATGCATGGTATTTGCGCGACCCCACCATTCGTGCCGATTTGATTAAATCCTTACAGCGATATTTCGACGAGAATGTGGGGTCGGTCCCTTCGGCCATCTCCCTGTGGGAGGCTTTCAAGGTAGTTCTTAGAGGGGAGGCCCTCTCCTTTATCTCCCATGCCCGGCGGCGCGAGCGGGAGGAGGTGACCCGGGTAGAGGCCGAGATTGCAGAACTGGAGGGTGATCTGGGGAGCGGGGTAACAGACGCCAAGTTGCATGTTCTACACCTAAAGCAGGCGGCCTATCGGGCCCTCGTCACGGAGGCGGCCAGGGGCCTCAGTAGAGAGCAGCAGGGGCGATTGTATGATGTGGGTGATAAGGCTGGCAAATTGATTGCGTGGTTGGATAAGAGGGAGAGAGCGAGCCGTGTGGTGCCTTTGATTGAGAGTGTTGATGGTGCGTGTGTCACTGAGCCGGAAGCCATTGTCTCCTGCTTCGCGGATTATTTCCGCGAAGTCTACTCCCCGGTTTCCCCCTGCTCGGAGGAAGATTCCCATGCCCTGCTTCGGGACATCGCACTGCCCTCCCTTACGGTGGAGGACAGGGATTCGCTGGACGCCCCTCCCACCTCGGACGAAATTGCCTTGGCTATTCGCTCGGTTGCATCCGGCAAGGCCATGGGCCCCAATGGTATTCCCATCGAGCTATACAAGCTACGCCCGGATGTGTTGGCGCCCCACCTGCGCGCGATGTTCCTGGCGGCCCACTCGCAGGGTTCCCTCCCGCCGGACCAGCGTCTGGCCACAATTGTGGTGATCCACAAGGAGGGGAAGCCCCGTGAACGGGTCGCATCCTATAGGCCGATTTCGCTCTTGAACGCGGAGCCCAAAATCCTCGCCAAGGTGTTGGCCAACCGGTTGGTCGGCGTGGTGGGCGACTTGGTCCACCAAGACCAATCTGGCTTTATACCGCACCGCAACACGGCGCTCAATCTGCGGCGCTTACACGGGGTGCTCGCGCGTGTCCCATTTGTGCGGGAGCCAGCCATCTTGGCGTCCTTGGACGCCACCATGGCGTTTGATACGCTTGAATGGCCATACATCTGGGCGATGCTGGCGAAATTTGGGTTTGGCCCGGGTTTCATTAGCTGGGTCAAATTGCTATATTCGGGCCCATTGGCGCAGGTGGTAGTGAATGGGCGAGTCTCGGCCCCATTCGCGCTGGGGCGGGGCACGCGACAGGGTTGCCCCCTGTCGCCTCTCCTGTTTGCCCTGGCCCTGGAGCCCCTGGCGGAGTGGCTGCGGTGGCACCCTTCTATCCGTGGTCTCCGCTGGACCCCCGAGCATGAGGACCGTGTGTCCCTCTATGCTGACGATATCCTTCTGTATCTCGCCTCCCCACGTAAATCACTGATCGTCCTGGTTGATGTTTTGCGTTCATTCGGTCGTAACTCAGGCCTGGTCATCAACTGGGCGAAATCCTGTGTCTATGTGCTTTCCGGGGAGGCTCCGGTCCTACCACGGGACTGTCCGATCCAGATTGCCTCCCAAGGTTTTCGGTACCTGGGTATCTATATCACTCTTGACCCGGGGGCCCGCTATGAGCGGAATTTGCTGCCCCCCCTCCAGCGCTTGAAGGAGGACGTGGTGCGCTGGCGGCGTCTGCCGCTCTCGCCGCTCGGCCGAGCGGCCTTGTTTAAAATGATGTCCCTGCCGCGCTTCCTCTACGCCCTCCAGAATACTATGGACTTGGTCCCGGCGCGCTATTTCCGTGAGGTGGAGGGCCTCCAGCGGCGCCTGTTCTGGGACGGGAGGCCGCGTATTGCTCTGGCTAAATTGACGCTCCTGTGGTATGATGGGGGGGTCGCCCTCCCGGACATTAAACGGTATTACTGGGCCTCCCAACTAGCTGCAATTAATCATGGCCTTTACGGGCCCGCCTTGAACCCGGCATTTGAGATGGATAAGATGCTCCTGCCCGGTGGCGATTACAATCGAGCGCTCTACTCTGGCGCGCCCGACTCCCGTTTGACGGGACCGACGCGTGTCATGGTGCGTGTCTGGCACGCGGCTAATGCAGCTATGGGGTGGAAGGACCGTTTGACCAGGGCGTCACCGCTGTATGCGTCTGAGAGGTTGGGCTCCCTGTGGACGTCGAAGGGCTTCGAGAAGTGGGACACGATCGGAATCAGCACGGTGGGAGATCTCTGGACGAGGGGGGGATTTAAAACTTTTGAGACGCTGCGGGCGGAGTTTCAGCTGCAGGGCAGTGAGTACTTTCGGTACCTACAAGTCCGCCATGCGCTGGGCTCCGTCTTCCCGGATGTCGCATCCATTCCGGAGTCTTCCCCCCTGGAGGACAGAGTGCTGGATGGCCATGTACCGGACAGCACGATCTCCCTCATATACAAAAAACTGATCAACGATAGATCGTGCCTGCTGACTAGTCTCCGCGAGGCTTGGGTTGCCGACGGGCTGGAGCTGGACGACGAGGATTGGATTTCCGCGGTGGCCTCTCCGAAAGAGGTGGCCATCCCGGCTCGCCTTCGTTTCGTCCAGCTCAAGATCCTCCACCGGGTTTACGTGACGGGGCCAAGGCTTCTGCGTATGGGTTTTGCTGGTGACGGAATGTGTAAGCGTGGTTGTGGTGCGTTGGCGATTTTCATGCATATACTGTGGGAGTGCCCGAAGGTGGAGCGATTCTGGCGAGGAGTGCATGAGGTCCTGCGTGTGGTTACGCGTGTCGCGCTGCTGCCTGAAGCGAGGAGATGCTTGCTGAATGTATGGGAACCGAATGACTATTCGGTCCCGCAGACGCGGTGGGTGACTCTGGGATACATGATAGCTAAGCGTGACATTGCTCAATTGTGGGGATCCCAGAGGCCCCCTGCGGTGTCGGCCTGGAAAGAGCATATGGATTGGTGTATGTTTCGTGAAAAGGTGGTGTATGTGGCGAGGGGTAAGCCTGGGGCGTGGGTGAAACTCTGGGGCCCCTGGAACGCCTACCGCGGGGGTATTTGTGAGCCACCACTGCTACCGGCTGCCTCGCCTGCTCCGTCTCCCTAGACGGCTCCCCTCCCTCGGCCGCGGGCGTGCAGTCCCCCAGTCCCTGACCTATTCCCATTCCCCTCTTCAGAGTTCTGCTGCTGGTTTGGATCCCCCACTTATGGAGCACGTGCTGTCACCCTGGATCGCGGGTTGCCTTGCGGGTGTGGTTTTTTGGTGTGGTTTTGTTTCAAGAAAAGGGAACCGTACTGTGGGCAGGGAGCTGTGTGGCCTGCACCATTGATTACTCCTGTTTCACTACTCTGCACTGCCGAGAGACTTTTACTGTATGTATGTAATATGCTTTTGTCACTCTAGCGGCCGGCCGGGTGGTTGTAGGCCCATACCTGTAACTTTTACAAACTGCAATAAACGGTTCCAAAAAAAAAAAAAAAAAAAAAAAAAAAAAAAGTCAGAAAGTTAGGCTTTGGTCTCAGATTGCTTTTGTGAATTGGGCCCAGAGTGTTTAAGTAGGTACTTAGGGATGACCCCAAGAAGGGTGGTTCAGGTTCCTCCCAATAAAGTGAGGGGGATGTCAAGGAAGACACAGAGAAGTCCCAGAAAAAGGTTGGGGGAAAGGGGTTCCATGCCCCTTCTGAGAGGAGGTTCTGGCGGGCAGTGGTCCCTGGTGTCCCATTTCCAGCCCCAGTTCTTTGATTGTTCTGAGAAAGGGCACACGTGGGAGGACTCTGTCTGTCCTAAAAAACACCCACAGGTGGGAACTCCATAGGGTGGGCCACTGTGGCTTTAGGGGGTAATAGTCCCCAGGGCCATTTGTTAGACCATGCTCTAATACCCTTTTGTTGGGAGACAGACTCTGAGGGTAAGCTTGTGATCCCTAAGGATGGAAGTCATCACTTCTACCAGTAAACAGTGAATGATATCCCTGTCACTGCTCTAAGGAATATCAATGCCCGCAAGACCATGGTAGTAGAAAGGCTGGTTTCCCGGATCAGTACATCGAATAGGTGAGTAGGGTAACGCTGGCCCATGGGCAGGACCTTTTCCACTCTTGACTTTGGCATCCCCAGAATGAGGTGGGGAGGTGATCTGGAGGAGGGCAATAGTTAATCACCAGATGACCATTGACTGTATTCTGGGAAATAAGTTACCACCAGTATAGGGAGAACTAGGAGGGTAGCCATGAGGGCGCACTGAAAGCTCAGATTTCTCGGAGTACTTCTCCCAAATGGAGGGTACAGAGGTTCGGATAGATGGCTAGGGAGAGGAGAGGCTCACCCCTGACTCCTGGTCAGCCTCAGGGTATAGACCCTGGTCTGAAGAACCAGTCTCAGGATACCACCCCTGAATTGGTGGAAGGGAGATATCGTTACCCAACCCTGGATGGTCTGGAGCCCAACTCGTGAACCTGAGATCTGCTAGTGGCCTCTGTTGGCTGCTGTCCTTATGGGCAGAGATTTCCTTGGTTGGGTACATAAGTTTTATCCTAGGAGTGGATTAGGCCACAACACTTTTCTGGACATTGTGGTATTGTCTGCCCACTGGGATGCATTTTTGAGAACATCAAAGTTAGGTGCTGCACAGGTGGGGTCCTCTGGTGAGGAATAGGGTTACCCATGGGTCAGTTCAGTGTCTCAGGTAAGTGTAGACAGAGGGATCCAACTGAGTTTCGGAGGGTATAGAACTGGAAAGGGCCTCTGCAGTAGAGAGCTATTGCCTAATCAGGGAATTCCATCAAGATATTGATTAGTTTCCACTGGCTTTTGGCTGGAGTGGGGTTGTTCAGGACTTGGCCCTCTCTGCAGGGTCGACCGCAAACATTTTGCCTTCACCCATCCTGGTTTCTGAACCTGTTTTACTTTTACTTGCAAGGCTCTGTGAACTTTACCACAGCTAACCAGTGCTAAGTTCTTTGTGCTATCTTTCTTAAACATACACATATAAGTCACCCATTAGGTAGACCCCAAACAGCCCATGGGGAAGAGTTCATTGTATTTAAATTGTTGGACATGTATTTTTAGGTTTTGCAAGTCTTGGTAATGAAAATCGTACAAATTCATTATTCACTACTGTGATGCCTGCCTCTCTTATATGATCACAGTGGGTAAAATTAGATTTTAAGTCACAATTCTGAAAATAACACTTTTAGGAATGTAGCATTTTCTTGTACTAACCACTTGGTACCTGTAGCCTGTTTCCTGGGTCACATGACTAGGTGCAGTTGGCCTTTGTGCATTCCTCTCAGACAGCCACACAATGAAGGGTCAGAGTGATGGCAGGATAGGCAATCTCGGCTTGATGGGGAGGCTGGAGATATCACTTGGGGTGGAGTTTTTTCTCTTGTGTTGCTCATCAACGTTAAATTGGTGATCGCTCACAAGTAAAAAACGCACACTAGACATCCTCCTGGCAAGATTTCTTAATGCTAGCGGTCACAGCAGGTCATGACCAGTCGTTTTGAGAAATCTGCCACTCACATTGAGGAAGTGGACATTCTATTTGAATAGTAGAAAGCAGCAGCGGCCTCTGGTGTGATGCGTAGTGCCGTTCACGCTGATGACAACGTGGTGTAAACTCCCGGCGCTAAAATTAAGTGCAAGCCGTGCAACTTAACAGACAGAGTTTTTCAGGTACTTTGCAGAGTTCCACAGAGTAGAACTCTACAACCTCTGTCCAGGCCTAGCTATCACCTACCTAAACTTGCATTTCAAAGGGACTGGACCAGCTCAAACACATTGGAGTTCACACTAGTCTATTGTGCCCCCAGACAGACTGGGAATGGGGCAGGGAGGCAGTAAATTCCAAACACTTCTGTGGGGAGAAAACACCAGAAGCTTCTCCCACTTTGAAGGGGGCTCCTGGTATAAAAAATACACTGTTCAACACACTCCTGGACCTGTGTATATCACAGAATGACTGCTCTGTTGCCAGAAGACTGCAATGCTACTTGATGCCTGCTCTGCTGTCTATAAAGGAAGACTGGACCTGCACCCTTCATCCCAGACTGAAGTGACACCAAGGATCAGCTGACTGACCTCATGTTCTGACCTACAGGGAGACAACACGCTCCAGAGGTGTCTCAGAACTGCACAGCTGACCTGCTGCTCTGGAACTGCCTGGAACTGGAACTGGACCTGCCTGAGCCCTGTTGGCCTCTACTGTAGTGAGTTACTGACCACCAAGAGGTTACTCCCAGGTCCTGGACCCTTGTTCTTGTATCAGTTGAAAACCTTCTTGAAGAAAAGGAAGAAATCCTAAAGGTTTGGACTCTTTGAGAATGTGAACAGGCCTGTTCGCACCAAGATCTTGCCACCCGTACAGATTGCCAACATGACTTCATGCTACAGTGACCACCTGTGATGACCGGCAATTAAAGATCTGTACTTTGCACTACAGCATTGACAGCCCGTGATGCCTGCCAATAGTAAGCTCCAGCCATGACTATTTTTGCAGCCAGACAGGATCTTCACACTACACTTAACTGTTTGCAATGGACTTTAGAAGGTAACCTGGTCCCTGTGTCCAGGCCACACTCCATCACATTCACGCTGAACTTGTAACTTTCACCCAGTATCACACTACCAGATAACTCTGAATGGTTGTTTGTGCTATACTTTAAAATTACTCCCGGGGTCTATTGATTGGATTTGTGTCATTTTGGTGTCAAATAACTTATTCAATTTCACTCAAAATTATGTGAATTTTTTCTTATGTTGTGTTTTCATGATTTGCCATTTAAATTCTGCATAAATGCTTTACACATTGCCTCTATATTAAGCCTGATTGATTTTGTGCCAAGCTACCTAGGCTTAAGCAGAGGTTAATTTAGTGACTTTTTGTGGTTCCCCCTGTCGAGGATTATGGCTGTTGTTTTACTAGGGTTTCACCCCCCAAACTAACAACCCAATTTCTCACAATGTGCATATTCAATTCACTCTGACCTTTCTGATAATCTTGTCAGTAACAGATTCTAATAAGTCACTTATAGATCTTCTTTCAATCGCAATTTGTGTTGTGTTGTGACATGAGGATCATAATTCAAGATGTCATCTTTTGGGAGAGGATGTAGGAGAGCACTTATCGTGTTTTGAATACTTAGACATGCTTGCTTTTTGAAAATGTACCCTGTTACAGGGGCCCAGATTAGCTAACATATTCTGTTGGGCTTGTGTCACTTTTTGGTGCCCCTGCCCACAAAATGTAATTCTGTATTTACAAAGCCACACAGAGTCTGATTTGCATGAAGTTGTATGACTTTGTAAAAAAAAGTAACTCAAGGCTACGTATAGCACTGCCTTGCATTACCTTGAGACAGGGACATTTTACATGGGTGAAGCATGGGCATTCCTGTGCATCCACCCATATATTATGATGCAAATCCATATTGACTAAAGATAGTGAATATGGCTTAGCACCAAAATGGTTCACCTACTTGACGCTGGTGTAACAAGGAAAAATATACATATTTTTCTCCTCCTTACTTCCTCTTTGCCCCATGGATGTATCTTCTTCACAGGGTATGCAGGTTAATCACAATCTTGCGGGATTCACTATCCACAGTGATTGCACTCTCTCCCCACAGTCTACAGAGAGGGGTATCTGCTTGACATTCAGTATACTTAAACAAAACGAGTCTCTATGATCTATAATTTCTTTTTGTACGTCATCAGAGGGCATCACATGCACCATGACAAGAATGTCCTCAAGATCTGGTATTCTCCACCAGCTTCTGATTCTTGAGGACTCCCAGGAAGACATTATGTTTTTTTCAGAACTTTCTTGGCATTTCACACGTCCAAAATCACAGGTTTTGGCTTGTGGTGGTGGTTGCTTTGAGCTGATGAATAGTTCTGTTGTTAGAGGAGTATTGTATGCTGTGCTGAAATGTCCATTCACTGAAAGTAGTTTTGGTTCTTAGAAGAGACAGAATCAGTTTGTTGGTGATTGATTGCAATTAAAACATTGAAAACAAAAATAAATAGTTTATAAAATCAGTATTACTCTCATTTACAAATAATAAAATAGGTTAGTGTCGCTATGTCTGACAATATTTTGTAATCTGTAACATTCTTTGTTCCTGTTACTATTCGGCATATCGAACATTTAAGGCGCTTAAAAAAGAACAATTCCAAGAAAGCCTCAAGAACTACAATCTGCCGGATATAACTAGTTGAGGTACCTTGATCATAAACCTATGATACATATTTTGTCTTTTATCATGGTGCTGATGTCTGTATAATCAGATGCCCCTGTAATGGATACACTTTACTTTATGAAGAATGTGTATGCTGTTCAAGTGTAAAGCAGCATAAGCACATGTGAAGGCTCATTAAAATGATATTAAGGGGCTATCTTACTGCTATGGTACCTGTGTAAGCCTTTGTCAGTATGTAATAAAATTAAAAGAAATGGTCACAGATATCACAGAAGTGATTTACTACCTTAGGGCCTGATTTAGAGTTTGGTGGAGAGGGAAATCCTTTATAAAAGGTGTCTGAGTAGCCTCTCCACCAAACTGAAGTTCAGCTGCTTCATTTATATTAGAGGAACCATAAGTATGTCAGCGATAGAGACTACCCAGTCTCTGCCACTGATATATTCCTCTGACAGCCCGACAGAGTCAGAGCCATTGGAGGTTTGGCTAATTGTCGTCTTGTCCTATTTAGAGTGGGCAGACATATGGGCAGTTTCTGCTTCCACAAACCACCATCCTAAACATGGTGGTAAGTGAAATTAAGAGAGGCGATACCTTGGGTCTCATAAAGTGTATGTATGTAGTGTATCCGAGACCGGTAAGTAACAGGACCCTGGTAAATCGATGCTCACCTTACATATGTCTCAGATCTATATATGTAACTTATCTGTATTTAGATCTCGAAAGAGTTTTTATAAGTACATATACTGATGTATATGTACATGTCGACCGAATAGACACCTGGGATCATTAAATCCTAAAAGTGTCACCAACCTTTTTTTTAATATAGCCCCTAAACCTACACCATTAAAAAAAAATCGGTTTCAGAGGTTATTTTAATTCACCTACACTCCCTGCCTTCACTCACAGTCACCATAGTACTCCGCTAACAAACGTATTGAGTCTACTCACACATTTTATATGTGTGAGTGAGGGTCCAATGATGCAGCAAGCCACAAGTGGATTTTCAACGCACTGTTTATGACCTGCGCATGTTATTATTAAAATTGAAAGAGAGCACCAGTGTCCCCCAAGAATGTTAATGTTTAAAAAATGATACATAGTAAAAAATAATTTTTTCATGCATTGAATTTGGCCAGAGCTTGTACAATACAAGAAGAAAATAATAGCGTCTGTGTTTCTAATTTTCAATTTTTTTTTATCTTTTAAGAAATGATACAACACCTCTTGGTAAAAGTTTAAACTTTAACATGTGATATTGTCAATATTGGGGTTTTCCCTCTCTTCGATGATAAATCTTGCTCTGTAATTTAATGATGAATAGATATGGTTTTAAAATAAATCATCTGGTTTTAACAAAATTCCTGTACAGTATGAATTAACTTAACATGGATGTTCTTAAATGCCATTAAATATTAAGGAACTGGTGAATCCCATGCATAATCTGAAGGTATGCTCAATGCAATATCTCTTAGGAGCAGATATGAAACATCAAATTGTATCTTACACTATTACCTCTTGTAGAATAATTATAGAAGGATAATCGGCGTATGGGCTTGAATTTAAATATGTTTATCAACAATGCACTTCAGGAAAGACTGAAAAATATCTTTTGTATAAGTCATGTAGATGTAAGCTACCACAAACAACAGATTATTATTGATCTTCTGTACTGTAATACTGTATGGTAATTAAAATCGAGGTCTGTTTTGGGGTCTGTACCAACATTGTAACAAGATTCAGTATGTGTGATTTGTTTTTAACATTTTGATCTGTCTCTTTCATAATGTATATATTGTAAATATTGGTTTAGGTGGTTTGTGTAATTTTTGTATCCCTGAAGAAGTCCTGTGTGGACGAAATGCACTGGCTACTGGATTTTCTCTCTAATTTCATTGCTGTACCTTGTTCATAAGAACAGAACTAATAAAGAACTAATGAAGAAAGAAAACTTTGACATCTATTTTTTCCATCTGTTGCATACACATGCACTGTGATCACTGAGTTTACCAATGAAAACAAATCTTCTTGCTGAATTCATTTGCAATTTATATAACATATTTCTAAATTTGAGTTGCTGAAACATTGCTTTATATATATATATATATATATATATATATATATATATATATATATATATATATATAATCTACTGGCGGTCGCCAGTAGATAGTTATAGTTAGGACCGTGTTTCCATAGGAAATCTCAAAATTCTATTTTGAATAACTTTGGCGCCGGTCGACGAATCTTCGCGAAATTTTCAAAACTAATGGGGCGCTCCGCTCAGCTCCTACCCTGAAAGTCTCGGGGTGATTCGTCAAGCGGGGGCCGAGTAAAAAGGGGGTCCCAAAACGCGTTTTCCCCATGCATTTTTCCATAGGACCTTTAGTCAAAGGTACAGCCCGAACGGCTGAACCAAATTACTTGAAATTTGGCAGAGAGGTAGTCCTCAGGTCAGGGAAGTGCCTTTTGCAGGTCTGGTGTCAATCTGTTCAGTATTTCCTGAGAAAATAGCATTTAAAAGCATATAAATATCTATACGCGCGCATCGTGTGCGCACGGTGCGTGCACGTGCACGCACGGTGCCGTGCGCGAGCGAAATTCTGATTGATTGTTAGATGTCAGTCAACATTCGAATCGGTCGAAATCAGGAAGTGTTGGCTGCCATTTTGTCTCTCGCACTGAAAAGGAAAGGGGGAAAAAAGGTGGAAATCGTGAAAAGGGGGCAGGAATGAGAGTTCCTGACCCCCTAGCCTTTGTCAGGGGGTCACAGAAGGACCCCCACGGGTGAAATAAACAGTTTATTTTTTTTTCTACAAATCGCGGGGTGCGCACACGGTGCGAGCACGGTGCAGGGGGCGCGCAGGGCACCGTGCGCCCAATGCGCGTGCACGGTGCGCGAAGCACACCGCGCACGCACGGTGCGCGCACGGTGCGTGCATGGTGAACAACCTTAAAAAAAAGATATATATTAATAAATACATAACTTAGCATTTAAAAAACCGTACAAATTCACTTAAAAAACCATAGGTTTCACACACGTTATAGTTAGGAATTAGCATTTAAAAAACCTTGCAAATTCACTTAAAAAACCATAGGTTTCACACAGGTTATAGTTAGGTGGACATTTCACTCGTAAAAAACCAATGAAATTCCCCCGTTATAGTTAGTTCAGATAACTATAACTTGCGCGACCGCCACTCTATCACAAGGATGATGTCATGAGTGATGTCATGAGTGAAGCCACTGACCATGTCATGAGTGATGTAATATGTGACGTCATGAGCAGTGGATTGCGGGCGCGCGAGTTATAGTTATCTGAACTAACTATAACAGGGGAATTTCATTGGTGTTTTACGAGTGAAATGTCCACCTAACTATAAACTGTGTGAAACCTATGGTTTTTTAAGTGATATATATATATATATCTATATATATATATATTCAATGAAAAAACCATAGGTTTCACACACGTTATAGTTAGGAATTAGCATTTAAAAAACCTTAGAAATTCAATGAAAAAACCAAAGGTTTCACACACGTTATAGTTAGCTGGACATTTTACTCGTAAAAAAACATTGAAATTCCCCCGTTATAGTTAGTTAAGCTAACTATAACTCGCGCGCCCGCAATGCACTGCTGATGACGTCACATATTACATCACTCATGACATGGTCAGTGACATCACTCATGACATCACTGATGACATCTCAAATGACATCACTGATGACATCACTGATGACATCATCCAGTGAATGTGTGTTTTTCTGAAAATTAAATATGTTTTATATATGTATATCTCAAGGTCGATGGAAGAATAAATGGGTATATAAGTGTCTAAATGGATGATTTGTTTTTGAAAAATTGATTGTGTAACTGACTGATTAAGTGTATCATAGTGAATACATGGCTTAGTGAGTAATGTTTAAATATGTATATATCTGTATCAGTCTTTCACTTTGTGTATAAGTGGCTGCATGGGTTGGTGAGTAGCTACATGGGTGTCTATATAGGTTATTAGTTGGTTTTTTGAGTATCAGTCTGAGTGTCTGCATGGTTCGGTGGAGGGTATTACGTAGTGCATAGGTGCATGAATGAGTGACTCACTGTTTGTATGTGTTGAAGATAGTATGTGTGCAGGACTGCATGGGTGGATGAGTGTGTGTATGGGTGTGTTAGTGAGTGAATGACTGTCTCAATAGTGTCTTTATGAGTAACTACATATGTTTTAAACTAGTATATGTGACTATTGGTGTATATATGTGAGTATATGTGAGAGTGAGAGATTGAAAGAGTTCCTGTATGAATAAGTATGTGTTTCTATAAGTGATTGTTTAAAAGACTAAGTATGTGTAAGTTTTTGTAGAAGTAAGTGTGGTGGTGTGTGTATAACTATATGCAAGTAAACGGATGTTTGATTCTTTATTAGCATGAGTGACTATGTGTGTGAGTAACTCTACGGATGAGTGGCATTGTGTAACAGGATGTATAGGTGTATGAGTACATATGATGAGTGAGTACATGTATGAGTGACTGTATAGGACTGTTGGTGAATGAGTGGATGTGTATGTGGATCTTAGAATTACTGAATAGGTTGTTGTAACTGGTATTGGTATGTCCATTGTTTTGAAAAGTTTAGTCTCTATTTTTGAATGTGTGTATCAAAGGTTATATTAGGGTGAGAGGAGGTCTGCCACTCTATCACAAGGATGATGTCATCAGTGATGTCATCAGTGATGTCATTTGAGATGTCATCAGTGATGTCATGAGTGATGTCACTGACCATGTCATGAGTGATGTAATATGTGACGTCATCAGCAGTGCATTGCGGGCGCGCGAGTTATAGTTAGCTTAACTAACTATAACGGGGGAATTTCAATGGTTTTTTACGAGTAAAATGTCCAGCTAACTATAACGTGTGTGAAACCTTTGGTTTTTTCATTGAATTTCTAAGGTTTTTTAAATGCTAATTCCTAACTATAACGTGTGTGAAACCTATGGTTTTTTCATTGAATTAGCAAGGTTTTTTAAATGCTAATTCCTAACTATAACGTGTGTGAAACCCATGGTTTTTTCAGTGAATTTGCAAGGTTTTTTAAATGCTAATTCCTAACTATAACGTGTGTGAAACCCATGGTTTTTTCAGTGAATTTGCAAGGTTTTTTAAATGCTAATTTTTTTTTTTTCTTCTATTTTTTTAAACATATTTTTAATTTAATGTTCTAACCTTTTATAAAGACTATGGTTAAATTTTTAAAATTCTTTAATATGTTTTTTTAAATATATTTCATAAAATAAACATGTTAAAATTTTTTGCAGTACATTTTTTCTTTTTTTTTAGTACGCGTACCGTAAGCTTACGGTAAGCGTACGGTTTACGCAACGCCCGTAATTTATCTACGCTGTTTGCGTATAGTTACGCAATTTGCGTAGCCGCGCGTACTCCGCGTGGGACGCGTACGCGCGTACGCTACACGCGCACGTTACGCGGAAGTGTCGGGTAGTGACTGTTATGCGCATGCGCGCAAGCGCGTGTCTTTTTTACGCGCATGCGTACTTTTGCCGTAAGCGTACCGTAAGCGTACCGTAAGCGTACGGTAGGTCATGTGATCATGAAACACAACTTTTGATTGGATGAAACTACTTTCAGTTCTAGAACTCTCCTACACCACACCCATTCCCCTCATTTCTGCTTGTGATCCCTTAGGAGAAGGAGCTGGGTTGTCTTTGTGATACGATGGCAGAACAGCAGAGCCCTTCTGAGAGTGAGGCTAGCACTAGCAGCACTACCTTGAGGCAGAGAGCGAGGAAACAAAAGACCTCTTATGTATGGGATTATTTTACTTTTCCTGAAGGCCAGCTAAAGGTAAATGCACCCTTAGTGACTTGCAAGCTGTGTCAGCGTGTACTTTCAAGAGGTAATCCTGACAGGAAGTATTCCTTTGGGAATCATACTATGATGAGGCACCTCAAGGATGTACACAAAAGGACACATGCTCGACTTTTTGGAGGTAACCCTTCAGAAAGTCAACCAAGCACATCCACAGCAGCTCAGCCTGGACCATCATCTGCAGGGCTGACTCCTTCTTCTGCAGGTCAGGTGAGCCCTTCATCTGTGGGGGGAGCATCTCCTTTTGCTGGCCCTCTGGAAATTAACCCTCGATTTCTGAGGGTTGATATTCGATGTGCCTCTTGTCATGATCTAATTTGTCATAGGGAGACCAGTGTTTCCCTAGTGAACCTCAAAATAGATCAGCACACTTGTCACAGAGACTAATTTCAATTCAATTCAATTCAAAAACTTTATTCGATCATTGATTAATAATCATAAAAGTACATACATACATAAATAATAAAACGTGAGGGTACAGCAGGTTTTAAGTTAATCACATTTCAAAAAAGGGTGCTTTTCCTCATACGTATCGATTTTAAAATATATACAGCAGTAAAAAAACAGATGTCCTGTGAGTTAAGTCCAAATAAAAGCCCCATGGCCGATACAATATTGGATACATTATATTTTTTGAAAAGTGGTTTCAGATATACTTTTCGAAGGTGGAGATAAAGAGGGCATAACAGTAAAAAATGCTCCGTACTTTGCTTTGTGGTCCCATCACACGGACAGGGGGCAGTAGTATAAGCCTTCATTACAGGATACGCAACAAGCAAATGAGCAATCCCCATCCGTAATCTTGTCAATACATATTGGTGGGATCGGATAGTAACCAATTTAAGGTATCCTGAGAGCCCCATTTCTTCCTTAGTGTATCTGTCGTAAAAAACATGCGAGGGGAACTGAGCAGTAGCTGCGTTACGCTTCACCATGCTAACCCTCAGAAATTCATGTTTAATCTCACTCTTCGGGATATCTAAAACACAAGAAGGGTTATCACGCACCGTGAGATTAAAAACATCATTAAATGTTCGAATAATATAGTTAAGCCAGGGGATGCGGGAGCATTTGTCCATATAAAGACAATCTAAAATAATCTTTCTTGTAAAACCAGTCTGTTCCTTGGCCCATATAGATCTCCATACTAACAGGGGTCTTAATCTGATCAAGTCAGATAGATGTTCTAGACCAACCTCCTGATGGATCAGCTTTGTTGACGCAGAAGATGGTAAACACAGGAGTTTTTTGACAAATTTATTTTCCTCAACCTGGAGCATGTTGTTATTACAATGGCCCCACACTCCTGAGCCATATAGGGCCAGAGCAACACATTTATGGCGATATAGGTACAACATGTCTGGTATCCGTCTTGAGCCAAGCTTGGATGCAAACCTAAATATGCCAAAAGAACACTTGGCCATTTTGGCTCTTACATTAATCATTTCAGGTGTCCACATCCCCCCACTGTTAAAAGTGATACCCAGATAACAGAATTTGTCCACCACTTTTATAGTTTGGTCCATAACTGTAAAGGGCCTTAGGTTTTTAATTTTCTTCCCACAGGGCATTATAAAAGTTTTCGAATTATTAATTTTTAATTTTCTCCCGTTAATAAAATCTGCAAATTTATTCATAAGTTTTTGCAACCCTAGAGGGGTTTGTGAGAGCAGAACCGCGTCATCCGCATAAAGCAATATTGGGATGGACAGGCCACCAGCAGTCGGAGCATCTGCACTGGTGGTCCGTAGTTCCGACTCAATTGCGTTAATAAAAAGGGAGAAAAGAAGAGGTGCAAGGACGCATCCCTGCCTAATTCCGGAACCTATTTTAACACTGGGTGTACACTCCCCCGATTGCCCGTATCGTATCTTAGCTGTCAGATTCCTATAAAGTTGGGCCAAGAAATAGATAATATCCTGTGGAGCACCCATGTCCAACAAGGTTGACCACAGAAGACCATGGTCAACCAAGTCAAAGGCACTGGACAGGTCGGCAAAGCAAAGAAACAACGAGCCTTGTTTGGCCCGTGTATATTTGCATATAATAAGGTCTAAATTAATGCACTGTTCTATGGTGCCTAACCCCTTGCGGAATCCTTTATCTTCTACCCATTCCTCCAGGCGACTCAGTAATACCCTACTCATAATTTTTAGGGAAGCAGTGAGGAGAGAAATCGGGCGGTAGTTTTTTGCCTCACCCCTCTCCCCTTTTTTATACACTGGGATAATGATTGATTCCCCCCAAGTCTGTGGTGCCGCAATCATTGCAGCAGCATTAAAAACCTTTGTTAACAATGGGCTCCATATGGAAATCTCGGCTTTATAAAGGTCAACGGGTACCCCATCAGGGCCCGGCGCCTTTCCCCCCTTACTGGCCCGGATGGCAGCATCCACCTCAGAAACTGTGATATTAAGCGGTATGGGGATAAAAGCCAGGGTTTCCCTATCCCCCCCTACCGCTAGTCCTTCGGGGTTAAAAATACTAGTAAAATGAGCCACCCATTGTTCCTCAGATACCTGGGCAGACATTACCGGGACTTCTTCATTTTGGAGGAAGGGACTATTGACAGTGGACCAGAAAAGCTTGGTATCCTTAAGATCCACTGCCTTAGTCAGGTTGTTCCAGGCCTCTTCCCTTAGTTCCTGTTTCCTATCCCTCAGATGAATTGAGTATTCCCTTCTGAGGGTTTTAACTGCTTCCTTATCTCTGGGTTTACCCTTAAGAGCAACTTTGAGTCTTTGTAAGGATTTAGTACATTCCCTGTTAAACCATCCCCCGTTAATCCTAGGGCCCTTTGGTTTTCTTCCAGTTAAGATTTCTGCAGTGTTTTTATTAATGATGTCGAAACTAGCTAGAATATCAGCATTATCCTTTTCGGGTTCGAGACAGCATTCCACCTCATCTATACAAGCAGACACAATGGTACATAGTAAATGTTCCTCATTTTGCCTACCCCATTTAATTCTAGGGCCATTGGGTCTATGTGGAACCATATCTGTCACTGCACCATGTAACGCCTTTACTTTATCCCCCCACAAGGAGAGATACATTGTTAGACAGTTATGATCGCTTAGGGCTGGGTCTACTATTACGGGTAAGGAACACAAAGCTGTAATACTGGAGGAGACAATGAGGTAGTCGATAACCGTGGCACAATTCCTACCAATAAAGGTTGGTACCGAATTGCCCTCACTGTCTACGCCAGGTAACATAATGCATAAATCCATTTTAAGCATAAGAGTGTTTAGGGATTCCCCATAAGTCGAATGTAAAAAGTGGGTCTGATCTTCCCCCACCTCATCCCCATGCCCACACACCCTTTTGCCAACAAATGGGCACATGTGAATGTTGAAATCTCCGCCCCACAAAATATCAAAAGACACATCACTGCGCCCATATAACCTTTCCACCTCCGCTTCAAGTTCATCAACCATATCTGATTTTGAGTGGTTAAAGGCATTGTTGTAATGGTTTATAACTAAAACATTTCGCCCATTCCTGTTTTGTAACCACAACAACTGAGAGTGCAAACCGACGGTCCGATGGATTTTTACTCGAACCGGTAACCTCACAGAGAGCAATATCACCATTCCACCACTGGCTCTCCCCATGTTGGATGGCTGAGCATGGCAATTATATGCAACATACCCATCAAGATAGACATCTTCGGCCGCCCAAGTCTCCTGGAGACACAAGATATCAAATTGGGTTATAAATTCTAACCATCCTAGACGATCTATCTTGTTATTCCACCCAGCAATATTTCAACTCGCCATCTTATATCCCCGTTCTGTTAAACTAACAGCCTCACTAGATGGTGGGAGTAAGGTGTGGACATGGGTTACTTCCCCTGGCACGAGGTCTTCAGATAGTAGGGTCGGACTTGTACTTCCATTGGCCGGGGTAGGAGTATCTGAGTTACAGTAAAGCTGCCCAGAATTACGTGTATTACCCCCAGAGCTGCAAGTAGCATTGTACCCATTGAGTGGGTTAATATCAGTTGAGCCTTTTTCCCCCATGCCTACACCCGTATCTCCCCCTGTGTCTCCACAGAATTCCTTCTCCCCCTCCCCTGTGGCTCGATGGCATCAGTCACAGTCTTCCAGGCCACTAAACACGTCAAACCTGTTGGTGGTATCTAGGGGTGTAAAAGGTTTGAGGTAATCCATTCTCCTTTGTGTTAGGGAGTTGTACCTTGGGCCTATAGTATTCCACCCATACAGATCTACAGCTATAGGTGGTTGCTTGTCGTTAAATATAGGGCCGTTATTGTAAACAGGTGGACAATATGGATTTGAGAGCATTTGCCTCAATAACGGGGGCGGTGGGGCTCGCTGTGATTGATAATTAGGTGGGAACACCACTGAGCGAGGATAAAAGTATGTTAGGGGACGTGGGGTAATAGATTTACTACCGTGGTCGGACGGCCAGTTAAGTATAAAATGGACGGCATTCTGATCTCTAAAATTAATGACCACTATGTCTCCCTCAATATCTTTAGATCTTCCTCCCAGCCAAGGAAGGCGGCGGACATGGATAATTTCTCCATTGATATTATTTGCAATAGGTCTGTGTAGACTTAACCAATGCGATATTTTATTTTTCAACTGGGCAAAGCCCACCCGTTTGTCCTTCTCCAGCTCTGGTACCCCAGTAAGGACTACTACAAAGGGTACAGCTTCTGGTGGAAGTTCTGGAAGGGGGGGACCCTTGTTATAATTACCTCGAGCCGGCCGCTCGTTTCCTCTCTCTTTATTTATATTCCCTGGGGCTTGACCAAGATTATTCCGCTGTCCATTAGGCGTTACAGCCAGGGATAATGTGGGTTTACTGTTAGGTCCAACAGGATTACTCCCTGATGTACTTCCACTCATATTATTTGAGGATTGAGGCAGAATGGTAGTCTGAACAGGGGTAGGTATAGTATTTATAGCACAAATACCTGATGAAGAGTGTACAATTGGGGCTTGTATAGGGGGGTTGGGCAACACTTTATTAGTCACTATCTTGGTTACCAGTTCATGTTCTATCTTCCCAAGTCTGTCTTCTAATTTACTAAGTCTATCTACGATAGCCAGAGAATAGGTCCTCATTATAGACTCTATGCTATCGATCAAGGCTCTGTTTGAAGGTTCCTGTAGCGTCACCACCGTGGGGGGGCTATCGGCGGTGGAGATGACAGGGTCAGTAAGGGGGGTTACACATGGATGCGTAGGGGATATAACTATCCTTCCTTTATCTGTTACTTTAACCCGTCCTCCCCTAGTATTGTCGTCCTTTTTAATGCCAAAGTCTGCATGATTAATTTTCCTCTTTGGAAGGTCAGATTTATTTTTACGCCTTTTTGTCGGAGGAGGGCCATAGATTTTACCTTGTGCGACTTTATTTGCCCTATTATTAACTACTTTTGTTTGTTTAGGGATAGGGGTAATTTGTGCTTTGGTTATAACAATAGATTTGGTTGTACTGGGAGTGGTAACAATAGTTGACAAATTACTAGTAGTGCCTAAGGGTTCAAATTCGCTCGTAGGTGTTCCCTCTCTAAATATTAGAGGGATGCTGTCCTGCGAGGGGGTGCAGATATTTTCAGTAGAAGTTCCGTCCCCCGTAGAGCTAATTAACACTGGTGACACCGGGAATGGTCTATTCTTTAGGCTTTCAATGGACCGCCGTCGCTCAGCCCGAAGTTCTTCAAGGGTGGGGGGAGTTGGAGAATCCAAGAGAGTTTTCTTAAAATACTTATCTAATTTCCCATTTACCAAACACACCGGCTTCTCATGGCCAGGTAACTCCGGGGTTAGTATTTCGATTGACATAATGATTGGTAATATTATGTACCCCCCACGCACTTACACAATAGTCCTATGCTGTTCAGTATTCGACCAAGGATTCTGGCCCAGTCCAGTCTCTGTGGGTCTATGAGGGTCTCAGAGGGTCCGCCCTTAGTCCGGGCTTTGTCCCGGGTGATGTCCCGCACACGTGTCCCGCTGACGCGTAATGACTTCAGGTCTTATGCTGACTGTGGATAGAGGGGGCGGAGTCACGGGAAGAGGCGGCAGGTGTGCTCGATGGGACACGCACAGCCTGCTGGGCCTCGCAGTCCCGTCCTCCTGCACAGCAGCTCCCCAGTCTTTTTCCAATGTCCACCGGGGCTCCCTGCACACAGGTCCAATGAAGCCAATGCCCAACGGGGCTCCACAAGGCAACAGGTAAAACGGGTCAAGGACTCCTCAGCGAGCGGCTCCCGCGAAGCGGGGGCCGCGAGGGGTAATCAGCGGTCAGCAGGGGGCGGAGTCACAGGTCAGCAGGGGGCGGAGTCACGGGAAGAGGCGGCAGGTGTGCTCGATGGGACACGCACAGCCTGCTGGGCCTCGCAGTCCCGTCCTCCTGCACAGCAGCTCCCCAGTCTTTTTCCAATGTCCACCGGGGCTCCCTGCACACAGGTCCAATGAAGCCAATGCCCAACGGGGCTCCACAAGGCAACAGGTAAAACGGGTCAAGGACTCCTCAGCGAGTGGCTCCCGCGAAGCGGGGGCCGCGAGGGGTAATCAGCGGTCAGCAGGGGGCGGAGTCACGGGTCAGCAGGGGGCGGAGTCACGGGAAGAGGCGGCAGGTGTGCTCGATGGGACACGCACAGCCTGCTGGGCCTCGCAGTCCCGTCCTCCTGCACAGCAGCTCCCCAGTCTTTTTACAATGTCCACCGGGGCTCCCTGCACACAGGTCCAATGAAGCCAATGCCCAACGGGGCTCCACAAGGCAACAGGTAAAACGGGTCAAGGACTCCTCAGCGAGCGGCTCCCGCGAAGCGGGGGCCGCGAGGGGTAATCAGCGGTCAGCAGGGGGCGGAGTCACAGGTCAGCAGGGGGCGGAGTCACGGGAAGAGGCGGCAGGTGTGCTCGATGGGACACGCACAGCCTGCTGGGCCTCGCAGTCCCGTCCTCCTGCACAGCAGCTCCCCAGTCTTTTTCCAATGTCCACCGGGGCTCCCTGCACACAGGTCCAATGAAGCCAATGCCCAACGGGGCTCCACAAGGCAACAGGTAAAACGGGTCAAGGACTCCTCAGCGAGCGGCTCCCGCGAAGCGGGGGCCGCGAGGGGTAATCAGCGGTCAGCAGGGGGCGGAGTCACAGGTCAGCAGGGGGCGGAGTCACGGGAAGAGGCGGCAGGTGTGCTCGATGGGACACGCAGAGCCTGCTGGGCCTCGCAGTCCCGTCCTCCTGCACAGCAGCTCCCCAGTCTTTTTCCAATGTCCACCGGGGCTCCCTGCACACAGGTCCAATGAAGCCAATGCCCAACGGGGCTCCACAAGGCAACAGGTAAAACGGGTCAAGGACTCCTCAGCGAATTTTCCCATTCTTTCTTTCCTCTCTCCCTGCATGAACACAACGGCTCTTTTAAGAGCCAACCTTATCTATCATCTTTTTTTTATATATGTTTTTCAAAACTTTTTTTTTTTACCGTACGCGTACGGTGCACGTAATTTTTTTTTTTTTTTTTAAAAACACTAAAAATCAATAATCACATTACAAGGTCTTTGAGACACTACAATTATTATTATTGACTTACCATACCCACTCAAAAAAATATTTATTCATTTGTTTTTTTTTTTAAAAATTGCTTTAAAAATGGTTCTAGTTTTCGAAAATTTTCTATATCAATCCGAAAAAAGTATTAATATTTTTTAAACATTTTAAAATACAGTACACGTATTTACATATTTACCCAAAAATATTTTTGCCTTATTTTTGCTGTTTTCAGAATATATTGCATTTCACTTTAAATTGTGAAAGCAATTGCATTCATCATTTAACAGCGGGCAAAAAAAAAATAACAATCTCAAAGATTGTATTAAAAAAACCCAGAATCAGAAAACAATACTTATTTCTTTAAAATACCGTCTGATATTTTTGTTTCAGAAGTATAATCACAATATTATATCTCAAATAACTCCACAATACATCTGATTCCATTTCCTTTAGGCCAAATAGTAATTTTAAAATTTTTTGGGGATTAAATTTCCAATGGTAATCCAATAAAATTCTAAAGTTTAATTTGTCCAGATCTCACCGATTCTCTGTAACATTTTGGTTACCGAAACATTTTTTAATAATTTTCTTAAGTCCACAATAGAATTGGTTACTTTTCCGCATGGCCAAATAGTAATTTTAAAAATCTTTTTTGAAAAAATTTCCAATGGCACTCCAAAATTTAAATTGTGCAGATGTTACCGATTTTCTCTAAATTATTGGTTTTTGAAAGTTTCATAAAAAATTAAAAAAGTCCACATTACAATTGGTTATCTTTCCATTAGGCCAAATGATAATTTAAAAAATCTTTTTTTTAGAAAATTCCAATGGTAATCCAGTAAAATGGTAAAATTATTTTGTCCAGATCTTGCCAAGTCTCTCTAAAATTTAGGTTTCAGGAAGATTAGATAGGAATTTGCTAAATCAAAAGGCATCTAAAAGTTTTCTAATTTCAGTAGCACTTTCTATTTGAGTTTTATCTTTACTCAGCTTTTGAAAAAGGAGACTCAGCTCAGAACAGAATCTTTTTCCCTGATTTACTATTATCTGCTCTTGCAAACTTTCCAGATAAAATGCAACATTCAGCACTACATTTGCGTAGCAGTTGACACCAGAGCTATTTTCAAAAAGACATCCTACAACCTGTTCTTCATTTTCCTTTTTCTTTTTGCTTGCAATTACATCACTCCTCTTTTTTTTCCTCCTCTCTACATCTTCATTACAGATATTCTCATTTTTTCTTTTACGAGAAACTACACGTTTCTTCAACACAGGATACTGACCTAAATGAGGAGCATAGCTTCTTCTTAATCTATTATACTCCTTTACACAGTTTGTATCAGCACTAACTTTTGAATCATCAAAGTCTATCATGAATAAACCTGATAATGTTTTCACTCATGACAAAGCAACATATGCCATACCTTCTTTGAACACAGTTGAACCAATGTTCACAAATGCACAATCTACAGTCAATCCTTGAGACTTGGGAATAGTTACAGCATATGCTAGAGAAAACGGAAACTGCTTCCTACGTACATATAAGTCTTTCACAAGCATGAAACGAACTGTACAACGACAAATATCTTTAACTTCTTCTATCTGATCAAATTTTATTTTTAAACATTCAATTCCATGTTTTTTCTGATAATTAATAAAACCCACAACTCTTCCCATAGCTCCATTAACTAAACCTTTTTCAACATCCAAATTTCTCCTTAAAAATACTCTACAGTTCATGCAAACATATAGATTTTTTTCTAATCCAGCTGTTTTGGAGATGTTCTTCTCTAGTGAATCCAATTTATTTTTCAGTTTGCCTGTTACTGTGACAGTAATTCTTCCATCCTCAATTTTGTCCACTGCTTCCAATTTCCTGATCTCTTCCTTTTCCAATTTCAAAAGCTCCTCATTAAATATTGAGCATTCACGTAGAGTTGGCATTAAGCAGATGACACTTTTGTTTTCTGCAATGTTCTTGTATATCTTCTCTGCAACTATTTCTTCCTTTGGAAATAAATTATGTAGCAGCCGACTCTGTAATGCTTTTTTGCCAACTTCTGTGAGTAGTCCAATTCTGATATCTTTCAGAATACTTCCATATTCTTCATCGCTTGCTTGCCTCATATTAGTAGTAAGTTCCTTGTACTCAAAGAAGGACCAAATATTTGTATTTCCGATGCTTCCCAATGACTTCTTCGTGTCTTCATGTGTGACAGTATTAAACACTGGTTGTCCTTTAACTGGAGTAAGTTGCAAAAGATCTCCAAAAACTATGACGTGTTTTCCACCAAATAACATGTCATAGTCTGTCTTCAAAATTTGCTGCATTCTTAAATGCACAAAGGCAAGCATTAAGTTTGATACCATGCTCACCTCATCAATAATGAGAACTTGCATCTTCTTCAATACTCTTGAAACTTCCAAGGATGCTTCTCCAGTTAGCTTGTTGTATTGTATTTTGTTCTCATGCTCCACTGGTAACATTAGCAAACGATGTAAAGTGATTCCTTTTATGTTATATGCTGCTAACCCAGTTGGAGCAGTAACCACACAAGACAAAGTAGAATCTGTTTTTTGCTGTAGGTAGCTTCTGATGACTTTTATAAGGAAACTTTTTCCAGTTCCAGCTTGTCCGCTTACATACATCCTGATTGGATGAAATGATGTGCATGAGCACTCTTTTTTTTCATGTAGAAATCCGTGATCAATTTTGTTTCTGATCTCTTCATAAATTTGTTGCTGCTCTTGATTCAGTTGTCTTTCCAAATTTTCTAAGTCTATAAATTCTTCTTGAGCTTGATTCATAGCCGCTTCCACTTCATTCATGGCTATTGATGCTTCATTTTCAACGATTGGTTGTCCTAGGGGATCTTGACTGAGTGTTCCTGAACTTTGGCTGTCCTGAGAACTGTCTCTAGCTATTTCTGCTGCAATTGTAGTTTCCTGTTCAATTTCTTCATTTAACATTTGCAGATAACTTGAGAATGTACTGCATTGTATGCTGTCTTTGCAAGCATTAAAAGAATCTTCATAGCTTTGAAATTCTCCCAGTAGTTCATCCTCTGTACGCCATGGTTTAAACAACTGTAAAAGAGCCAAGTAGTAAAATTCCTTCTTGTCAGTAGTGTCGCAACTCAGCTTCCTGTGATTTATCAAACTTCCTTTTGTTTGCTTCACCAAACATCCTTCCTCACCAACGACTTTATATTTTCCATTGTTGATGTCTTCTGCGGCTTTCCGTGAATAAATGTAGTTCTGCAGCACTTCATAGAGACACATGTTCTCCAGATGTTGACTTCTCCTGGGATAATATGTGTCCAACATGTTTGATTTCAAAATATCTGTACTTTCTGGGTCATTCTCGGCCAAATATTCAATTTCTCCAACAGATTTCAGTACCCGATTTCTCATTGCTGCAAGGCCTAAACTTGCCCAAATTATTCTTCTTGACTTCGAGTAGAGACTTGCAGAAGATAACCTATCTGAACATTCGTAGGATCCAATTTCTCGATGCGATAACATCTTCAAACTGAAACTGTACAGCTTCTTACTGACAGTCTTCTCGTGAGAAATCTCTTCCCACATTTCCTTCAATTCTGTTTTTTCTGATTTCGTAATGTAAGACGTTACATATCGAGCAACAGCAATGGAATTGTCAGCTTCATACTGTATATCCATGTTAGCGTTCCACATGGATAAAATGACTGGGTTGTAGTCATTTATATTTTTTGATTCTTCTTTTCTTTTTAGGTTGTAGGTATTCTTAGGTGATTTTCTTGTGATAGTATGTCTCACAGCTGACATAAAACTGTTGACTCTTCCATTTGAAAGAACAGGTCTAGGAAATCCAAATCGACATTTAGTGTAGTATTTATCTTTGCTCTTGTATTTCCGTCAACAGTATTTTCCACACCGATGACTTTGGAAACGTAAAACTTGCTCCTTTAACTTTTTCTCTTCTGTGCTTTTTGGTATAGCACATGTTGCATATTCTTCAATGAAAGATAACACTGCTTCATCAGTATCTGTTCCAAACTTTGGGTCATCCTTGATCCACAACAGCATATGAATATGAGGAGCACCTCTTGCCTGGTACTCTTTTCTCCAAAAGAAATCCACTACTTCTCCAAGAGGTGGATTTTTTTTATTGCAGATGAAGGACATCATAGCCTCAAATCTATGATTGAAATATCTGCAAACATTAACCGGATCCAATGAGCACAGTTCTCCTGCTGTCTTGTATTCGATGTTTTTAATGTTTGGATTTGCCTCTCGTAGAAAATCCAGTAAATCATCCCAAGCGTACTCCGCACAGCTTAGGGTAACGAACCATGTTGGTGTTCCTAAATTCCGTAACATGCATTTTAATTCACCATGGCGTCGGTACCAATATTCATTTGTCCCACGCTGACAAGCCATCAGATTGATCAGTTGTGTTTCCAAATGATCATCTCGGTGCTGCACTTTCTCCATAAAATCCTTAGCAGACACATTTTGTAAATGTACTCCACTTTTTAAAATGTGATTTACTGCATAAGACAGTGCAGACAAGTCGCTTTCAAATAAAAGATGGAACAAATAAGGAATACTTTGTCGAAATCTGGGATCTTCAGCATCTAGTCTTGTAGTCCGATACTCAGAAGCTGGAATCTGTTCTGGACGTTCATCGTATCGTCCCCCTTTTCCTTTAGGAAACAGCTGGGGAAAACATCGAGCTTCCAAGCTCTCCTCCCATACACTCACGGGAGTTCCTTTTGCTTTCTTCATCTGAAAGAGATCAATATTATCTCCCATAACTTCTTTTGAATGAAGAGGATGTATGCTAAAATGTTCATAAATTTCTTCTTCCTTTGACTTGTCCACTTTTTCAATTTGTCCAGTTGGTGTTTCTGTGTCTTCTTGTAAATCTTCTTCTTCTTCTTCTTCTATATAAATTGATTCATACCATTTGTTATTCCTTTTCAAATACAAATTTGCTCTTTGTACTTTCCGCACATCTACCAGCTCCTGCCAAATCTTCTTATTCTTTGTAGGTACACCATTAACCAGAATAATTAATGGTTCAGTTTCCAAAGTATCCGCATCAATAGTTTCCATATTTTTTTTCAAATCCAAGGGCAAATCCACCACTCTTCCTTTTAAACCTCTCAGTAAATCAGAAGGAGGTAATTTACCAGTTTTGGGCTCCATACGTACTATGGTCTGGAACGGATGAACACATTGAATGAGTATAGACTCATATGTATTTAATTCAGAAAGTTCAGCAGGAATAGCATCCAATTCTAAATGATTATGTACAGCTCTGGTCGGCATTCTATTTTCCTCTAACTTGTTGTAACAGTATTTACAAATACGCTGATCTTCACCCAAATCAAAACAATTTTCTAGAAATATATATGTGGCAAAATCCTTCCACTTATAATTATCTTCATTTTCACTCTTTCTGTAGAGATCAACATTCCTAGTTTGTTTTCTATAATGAGTTCTGCGGCAACAAATACAAGTAAAATTTGGTCTTTCATTAGAGACTATTGCAAATTTTGTTATGTGATCATTAAATGTGTTACTTACAGAGGGTTCTACATTCTCTTCCACTTCTTCCTCATTTACTGTGTCCTTCTCTGCACTGTTTTGTTCAGGACCAAAGTAACAAAACTGAATTTCATCAACAACCTTCTCTACATCTGATACCGTTCCTCGGAACAGAGCCCTATTCAATTCATTTAACTTTATTGCTGGACTTTTGGCAAAATACAACCGTCTCACAAACTTTCTCATTTCAGTATGATGAACAGCCAGCATCCTAAAATGATGGAAAACACTATTGCACACTTTTCTAGATAGACAAGCCAGAGAATGACCCTGCAAACCAGTATTCTCTCTCACTCTGCATGGATCCAGACTTTGAAGCACCTTAATCTTCTGTTTTATACTTTTTTTACTATATTCTCTTAGAAACTCTCGAAATTTGTCAATAGATTCCTGACGCACAGTGCAAATACTACTACAATTCCAAGTGTACACTGGGGCTTTAGGACGTCTCCCCATAGCCTCATCTGCCATCACTTGTACCTCATCTCTTGGAACCATTATCTCCTTCTCCATTATGCAACCATTTTTTACTTCGTAAGAACGACCTCTGGTGTCAACTGCATGCAGCAAACTATTACTTTGAAAATAGCTCTCTTCATTAAAAAAAGGTTCACTACTTGAACTATGCATCCACTTTCCTAAAAACACTTTACAAAAGTTTGTTCTGTTCACTACTCTTTTCCTTTTGCTATGTGATTTCAGTACATTAACCATTTTGTCTAATGTACGCATCCTATTCAAAATTAAAATGAATAGTTTCCTTTTTAATTCTAATGCCTTTGCTGCAATGGCTTCTATTTCTTTTTTTCTTTTATAAAACTTTGTCTTTTTCTTATATTTCTTCACATCCTTCATCAAATTGGACATAACTCTTCTCTGAAACATTTTTCTACGTATCTCTTTAAACGCTGTTTTTCTATTTATATAAATCTTTTCAGTTGCTGAAGGTATATTTGCATTAACTAAATTGTCAATTTTTTCCTCTCCTTTTTCTTTCAAAACATCCTTCCGAGTACAGACATTTTGTACATTTTTCATTCTTTTGAATATATTTTTTAGAAATTGTTTTTTCTGCTTACCAGAAGATTTTTTCTTTTTCCCAACATGAGCATCTTCTACTAACTTTGGTCCTCTAGTTGTCTTCAAATATAGGTTTTTTTTGTGCGTTTTTTGAACTCTGGATTTTGTAGGCATCTTAAATTTTGTCCACTGCTCTTCAGCAATACCTGAAAAAAACTAAAAAAAAATTCCTTTATTTTATTTAAATATATTACTACATTTCTTTTCACAATAGTCACAAAACGTAATTTCTTTGCCAATTTGAATGCACACTTACTGCTCTTTTTTTTTGGCAAGTTAAAATCACTTTTACAGACTGACACATTATGAAACCACTTTTCAGTTTTTTTAAAAAGCCCATGTCCAGACTGCTTTTTCAGACCACCACCATGTGTATCCTCGGTGACTGCCTACACTCCAGCAAGGGCAACCAGCCTTAGTGATGCTGAATGTATTTGCATTATAGACTGAAACCTCAATACCCCACTCGCTTCTAAATACTGTGCATGATTATACATGGAAAGGAGCTGGGTGTGTGCTAAGACTCTGCTTCTTCCCCCCAAAAATCGCTCCCCCTTTTTCCTACTAATGCAACTGTGAAATCACCAGAGCAAAACGCAATAAATCTCTGCCTGTAATTCCTATTTCCACACAGAGTCATGTTTTCACATTAGTCCCAAAACAAAATTTCTTTGCCAATTTAAAAGCACACTTACTGCTCTTTTTTTTTGGCAAGTGAAAATCACTTTTACAGACTGACACATTATGAAACCACTTTTCAGTTTTTTTAAAAAGCCCATGTCCAGACTGCTTTTTCAGACCACCACCATGGGTATCCTCGGTGACTGCCTACACTCCAGCAAGGGCAACCAGCCTTAGTGATGCTGAATGTATTTGCATTACAGACTGAAACCTCAAAACCCCACTCGCTTGTAAATACTGTGCATGATTATACATGGAAAGGAGCTGGGTGTGTGCTAAGAGTCTGCTTCTTCCCCCAAAAAATCGCTCCCCCTTTTTCCTACTAATGCAACTGTGAAATCACCAGAGCAAAACGCAATAAATCTCTGCCTGTAAATCCTATTTGCACACAGAGTCATGTTTTCACATTAGTCACAAAACGAAATTTCTTTGCCAATTTGAATGCACACTTACTGCTCTTTTTTTTTGGCAAGTGAAAATCACTTTTACAGACTGACACATTATGAAACCACTTTTCAGTTTTTTTAAAAAGCCCATGTCCAGACTGCTTTTTCAGACCACCACCATGTGTATCCTCGGTGACTGCCTACACTCCAGCAAGGGCAACCAGCCTTAGTGATGCTGAATGTATTTGCATTACAGACTGAAACCTCAAAACCCCACTCGCTTCTAAATACTGTGCATGATTCCACATGGTAAGCAGCTGGGTGTGTGCTAAGAGTCTGCTTCTTCCCCCAAAAAATCGCTCCCCCTTTTTTCCTACTAATGCAACTGTGAAATCACCAGAGCAAAACGCAATAAATCTCTGCCTGTAATTCCTATTTGCACACAGAGTCATGTTTTCACATTAGTCACAAAACGAAATTTCTTTGCCAATTTGAATGCACACTTACTGCTCTTTTTTTTTGGCAAGTGAAAATCACTTTTACAGACTGACACATTATGAAACCACTTTTCAGATTTTTTTAAAAGCCCATGTCCAGACTGCTTTTTCAGACCACCACCATGTGTATCCTCGGTGACTGCCTACACTCCAGCAAGGGCAACCAGCCTTAGTGATGCTGAATGTATTTGCATTACAGACTGAAACCTCAAAACCCCATTCGCTTCTAAATACTGTGCATAATTATACATGGAAAGGAGCTGGGTGTGTGCTAAGAGTCTGCTTCTGCACCAAAAAAATCGCTCCCCCTTTTTCCTACTAATGCAACTGTGAAATCACCAGAGCAAAACGCAATAAATCTCTGCCTGTAATTCCTATTTGCACACAGAGTCATGTTTTCACATTAGTCCCAAAACGAAATTTCTTTGCCAATTTGAATGCACACTTACTGCTCTTTTTTTTTGGCAAGTGAAAATCACTTTTACAGACTGACACATTATGAATCCACTTTTTAGATTTTTTTAATTGCACATGTCCAGACTGCTTTTTCAGACCACCACCATGTGTATCCTCGGTGACTGCCTACACTCCAGCAAGGGCAACCAGCCTTAGTGATGCTGAATGTATTTGCATTACAGACTGAAACCTCAAAACCCCACTCGCTTCTAAATACTGTGCATGATTATACATGGAAAGGAGCTGGGTGTGTGCTAAGAGTCTGCTTCTTCCCCCAAAAAATCGCTCCCCCTTTTTCCTACTAATGCAACTGTGAAATCACCAGAGCAAAACGCAATAAATCTCTGCCTGTAATTCCTATTTGCACACAGAGTCATGTTTTCACATTAGTCCCAAAACGAAATTTCTTTGCCAATTTAAATGCACACTTACTGCTCTTTTTTTTTGGCAAGTGAAAATCATTTTTAGAGACTGACACATTATGAATCCACTTTTCAGATTTTTTTAAAAAATCCCATGTTCAGACTGCTTTTTCAGACCACCACCATGTGTATCCTCGGTGACTGCCTACACTCCAGCAAGGGCAACCAGCCTTAATGATGCTGAATGTATTTGCATTACAGACTGAAACCTCAAAACCCCACTCGCTTCTAAAACTGTGCATGATTATACATGGAAAGGAGCTGGGTGTGTGCTAAGAGTCTGCTTCTTCCCCCAAAAAATCGCTCCCCCTTTTTCCTACTAATGCAACTGTGAAATCACCAGAGCAAAACGCAATAAATCTCTGCCTGTAATTCCTATTTGCACACAGAGTCATGTTTTCACATTAGTCCCAAAACGAAATTTCTTTGCCAATTTAAATGCACACTTACTGCTCTTTTTTTTTGGCAAGTGAAAATCACTTTTACAGACTGACACATTATGAATCCACTTTTTAGATTTTTTTAAAAAGCCCATGTCCAGACTGCTTTTTCAGACCACCACCATGTGTATCCTCGGTGACTGCCTACACTCCAGCAAGGGCAACCAGCCTTAGTGATGCTGAATGTATTTGCATTACAGACTGAAACCTCAAAACCCCACTCGCTTCTAAATACTGTGCATGATTATACATAGAAAGGAGCTGGGTGTGTGCTAAGAGTCTGCTTCTTCCCCCAAAAAATCGCTCCCCCTTTTTCCTACTAATGCAACTGTGAAATCACCAGAGCAAAACGCAATAAATCTCTGCCTGTAATTCCTATTTGCACACAGAGTCATGTTTTCACATTAGTCCCAAAACGAAATTTCTTTGCCAATTTGAATGCACACTTACTGCTCTTTTTTTTTGGCAAGTGAAAATCACTTTTACAGACTGACACATTATGAAACCACTTTTCAGATTTTTTAAAAAAAGCCCATGTCCAGACTGCTTTTTCAGATCACCACCATGTGTATCCTCGGTGACTGCCTACACTCCAGCAAGGGCAACCAGCCTTAGTGATGCTGAATGTATTTGCATTACAGACTGAAACCTCAAAACCCCACTCGCTTCTAAATACTGTGCATGATTATACATAGAAAGGAGCTGGGTGTGTGCTAAGAGTCTGCTTCTTCCCCCAAAAAATCGCTCCCCCTTTTTCCTACTAATGCAACTGTGAAATCACCAGAGCAAAAGGCAATAAATCTCTGCCTGTAATTCCTATTTGCACACAGAGTCATGTTTTCACATTAGTCCCAAAACGAAATTTCTTTGCCAATTTGAATGCACACGTACTGCTCTTTTTTTTTGGCAAGTGAAAATCACTTTTACAGACTGACACATTATGAAACCACTTTTCAGATTTTTTAAAAAAAAGCCCATGTCCAGACTGCTTTTTCAGACCACCACCATGTGTATCCTCGGTGACTGCCTACACTCCAGCAAGGGCAACCAGCCTTAGTGATGCTGAATGTATTTGCATTACAGACTGAATCTCAAAACCCCACTCGCTTCTAAATACTGTGCATGATTATACATAGAAAGGAGCTGGGTGTGTGCTAAGAGTCTGCTTCTTCCCCCAAACAATCGCTCCCTCTTTTTCCTACTAATGCAACTGTGAAATCACCAGAGCAAAACGCAATAAATCTCTGCCTGTAATTCCTATTTGCACACAGAGTCATGTTTTCACATTAGTCCCAAAACGAAATTTCTTTGCCAATTTAAATGCACACTTACTGCTCTTTTTTTTTGGCAAGTGAAAATCACTTTTACAGACTGACACATTATGAATCCACTTTTTAGATTTTTTTAATTGCACATGTCCAGACTGCTTTTTCAGACCACCACCATGTGTATCCTCGGTGACTGCCTACACTCCAGCAAGGGCAACCAGCCTTAGTGATGCTGAATGTATTTGCATTACAGACTGAAACCTCAAACCCTTAAAGTATTCCTTATTTTTACCAGTACACCTTAATTTATCATGAAAAAATAGTCCATATTATTTTACATGTTCCTCACATTTAAATTTCTCCCAAAACAGAAAATAATAAACACAACTTCTACAAAAGGAATTCCAATTCTATTATTCATTTCTTAATTTACCATATACATCCCCTCTCAAACTCATAACTCACCTTTAAAATTAGTTAGTTGTGAAAGAAATGTGGCACTCAAACAGCAGATTATCAGAGCCAGGATCTCTGTTCTCTACACCTCTCTCCTCTCAGCAGAACCAGAAAATGGCAAAGTTTCCCTCTATTTTTCCACACATATACATGTAAGTTTCAAATCTCAGTGCTTCCCCCTTTTTTTCAAATGTAATCACACATTTCTATTGGTTGAAAACCAACCCTTTTCTTAAAGTACCCTTCCCCCAACTTGACTTCTGCCTGCTACCATAGCAACAGCTCATGGAACACTGCTGTGTGGAGTTAGGTCAGAAGTTCGCCAAACAATGTTTCAATTCCACAGAGCAAGAGTGCTTGACTTTTCAAACCTTACAGCAAATCCATAGTACTGTTCTTTGGTAACACATTTTTCTGTACCAATACAAAACATGCTTCTATAAATTTACACATACAGCCTAGTTTTTAGTGTAGAATGGTATGAAACAGCCAATCAGTTCTTTTTTTTTATTTAAAAATATGTATGCCTCCATTTCCAAACTGTTTTTCATTTCTTTTTCCCATTCTACTGAATTACACCTCCTGAGTGCATCCAGATCTCCTTTGAAGATGTTCACAGTGTGGATTGTAGGGCACAGCTATGTCTTCTGGAGTGAAAAGTTTGCAGAGAAAACAGATATGGTGAGAGACCTTGCTTTACCAAATGTAGACATTAAATGGATTGGTCAGAGAGGGTTAAAGTGGCACCAATTGATGCCATTGGTGAAATCCTTCATGCAAAACCAACACCCTGACCTCATAATAGTGCACTGTGGTGGCAATGACCTAGGCACTTTGACTGGGGTAGGTCTGGAAATGCTTATGAAGGACACCTTTGCACAACTGTTTTCTCTTTTCCCTAAAACTGCCTTTGTGTTTTCCAACATATGCCAAAGGCAAAAATGGAACTGGTCCAATCATTTCTGTCCGCAAATTGACAAAGCAAGAAAGCACGTCAACAAATCTGTTTCTGCTTTCCTCCGTGACTATGGTATGGGTGCCATTTACCACAACAACTTGCGTTATGACATGCAAGACATTTATAGAGGAGATGGTGTGCACTTCAATGATGAAGGGAACAGAGTCTTCCTCTTGAACCTTAGACTCTGCATCGGTACTTACTTGTAGGTACCACTTAAAAAATCACTTCATAAACACAATGGCTCTTTTTAGAGCCCCCTAATATCTAAACTCTTAAATCTGCATTTCATTTCTTTTATTTTATTTTTTTTCTACCGTACGCTTACCGTACGCGTACCCCGTGATTTTTTTAAAAATCAATAAATGTTTTCTTTGTACTTTTCTGTCCTTCTTTGACCCCCTCACAAATGTAAGGGGGTCTGTAACTCTCCTCATTGCCCCCTTTCCTTGTTTTCACTCTTTTTTTTCTGAGTGAAACACACAAAATGGCGGCCGCCGCTTCCTGGTTTCGGCCGATTCGAATGTTTACTAAGATCTAAGAGCCAATCAGAATCGCGCTCGCGCACGCCACCGTACGCTTACCGTAAGCGTACGGTAAGCGTACCGTAAGCGGGCTCAGATATATATATTGATTTAAAGGCTATTTTCTCAGAATCTACTGAACAGATTTACACCAAACCTACAAAAGGCACTTCCTTGACCTAGGGACTACCTCTCTGCCAAATTTTGAGTAATTCTGTTCAGCCGTTCGGGCTGTAGCTCGTTCTAAAGGTCCTATGGAAAAATGCATGGGAAAAACGCGTTTTGGGACCCCCCTTTTATCTCAGCCCCCGCTTGACGGATCCCCCCGAGACTTTCAGGGTAGGAGCGGAGCGTAGCGCCCCACCTATTTTGAGAAATTCGCGAGGATTCGTCGACCAGCGCCAAAGTTATTCAAAATAGAATGTTGAGGTTTTCCTATGGAAACGTGGTCCTAACTATAACTACCTACTGGCGACCGCCAGTAGGTAATATATATATATATATATATATATATATATCCTGATTACCGCATTTGCCAGCCTCGGTAATCCTCCGGACGCTCACAAAGTAGGTACACCCACCAAAGTGAAGTGCAAAATCAATTTTATTTGCCCAGAGCGACGGCCATAACGTTTTGGCTCCTCAGAGCCTTGCTCACATGACAGCATCTTTTACAATGTGCCGGATTTTTAAAGTGCCAGTGCAGATTTCAAATAGCATCATGTGGGGGAGACATCGTTTCCACTGAAAAAATACTTCCACAACAAACATAGTTGGACCACATAAATACGTAAATGACCCCACGTAGTACATTTCACACTGTTATATCATATACAGTACTGAAATACAATAACGCCATAAATGCCAATTCAGTCAACATAGAGTAAGTGTAAAATAACAATATGTACAATAACTGATTGCTGCTGACTAGTAATGCTGCCATCTATATGGCAATGTACATAGCATGAAATCAAGAACTAGTGGTAAAAATAGACCTCCCCCTATTTGATGAGAAAAAGTTACCGTGCAGGTTTAAAGTGTACTAGTGCTTGTACTGATGGTTGAAAGAACAAAAATATCAGACATGTGCATCATCAAGTAAATCTTGTATTCTGGTGCATCACATAAAATCTAAATTACTAAAAACAATTTCATTTCATTCATATTCATAAATTCAATAAAGTCTATGGAGTCAGAGTTAGGTAGGGAGTCACTAATCCTCATAATGGACTTAAATTTGGTATGCTACTAGGCTGCTAAAGTCGGAATCATCACAGTATATCACAAGATCTAATCCAGAGTATAAGGGCGGATACAAATATGCAAATGAGCAAATTTCCTACATACAGTACAATTTATCTGTAATAAAATATATATATATATTACCTACTGGCAGTCGCCAGTAGGTAGTTGCAGTTAGGACCTATTTTCCATAGGAAATCCATATCATTCTATTTGGAATAACGTTGGCGTCGATTGATGAATCTTCACGAAATTTTCCAAACTTTTGGCCAGCTCCGGTCCGCTCCTATTCTGAAAATTTCACGGTGATTTGTCAAGCGGAGGCCAAGAAAAAAGGGGGATCCCAAAATGCGTTTTCCCCATGCATTTTCCCGTAGGACCTGTTGACGCAGCTGCAGCCTGAAGTGCTGAACGGAATTACACAAAATTTGGCAAAGAGGTAGTCCTCAGTTCAGACTCGTGCCTTGTGCTTAAATGGTGTAAATCCGTTCAGTAGTTCCTGAGAAAATCAAAAGTAAAATCACATATATATCTGGGTGGAGCCTAACCACACATCTCATCGTGAGATCTCATTGGCTGTCAGCACTTCATCCAAGAAGTTTTGGCACCCATCTTGGGACCAATATACATGATAGCACCTCATTAGAAAACATTGCAGTTAATAGAAGGTTTTAAGACTTTAGTTACATTATAAATCATTTGTTGATGGTACCATACCCATTTTAGGAATTGTGGTGTGTTGTAAGGTGATTTTACCATGTGAAAAAGCCTTCTGCTGTGATATCATGAATCATGTTTGAGAGAAAACTATTTTCTCATGCTTTTCCCACAGAGGTTTGGAAGGTGATCTATAAGCTAAACTTAGAGCATATTTTCTGTAAATTCACATTATCTTTCTCAGTCATGTGAGAATGAAGTCTGACATTCTCAGTAAAACATGTACATCCAACAAGGGCAGAGACTGTCAGTTGATTCCTTTGTGTTCTACTGCAGCTTCCCAGAGTGTTCTAAAGAACAACTAGAGCGCTAACAGTCCTGCTTATGACAAACGTATGGCACACCTGAAGTCATCTTGGTTGGAATAAAGTGGTAACTCTTAAAACATTTAATTTAAAAAGGAACAAAATGAGGGGTTTCATTTTGCCATAGAAACTATGATTAGTTCTGCAGAAAGAAAATTTAGGGCACATTTTGACTTCTCATATCCTGTTATATTTCATAAAAAAATTCTGACATGCAGACTGAAAAATGCACTTTGAATACCAGCAGCAGACTTCCCTGGTGAGCAGTAGTTTTACTACAGTGATCTAATGAGCAACTAGAGTGCTAACATTCAGAATTGATGGCAAATGTGTGACACATCCGAATGCCTTCTTGATGGAACCAAAATAAAAAACTGAAAGTATTCCCACTGAGGTGACTGCAGTAAATGAGGAAATTAGGAAACTTCATAACAAATAAATCTCCCAAGATGGCCACCAGAGACAAAAGAGCCCAAATGTAGCCCAAATATCACCCAGATGTAGCCCAAGTATAGCCCAATGACAGAAGTGTGCAAAACACTTATTTTTTGTGTATTTGCAGTTTTATAAAGTGCAGACTTGTCAGGTATTGGAGTGCTTTACATGAGCATTGGTTAAATCACACAAGATCAAATTCATTTTGGTTGTAGACATGGGGAGATTAAGTGATTTGACCAGAATCACAGAATGTTGAGCTGAAGCAGAAACTCCAACCTGGTTCCCCAGTTGCAAAGTCTGCAGCTCTGGAAGTAACACCACATCCTCTCCCCTAGGTGCAACATTTAATCAAGTGGTCAACTGGATAAAAAAATACATAAAGATTACAAATAATTTAAAAGATCTTTGTCGCTATTTGAAAACTCAGAAAATATGTCCTCATTTTAGTTTTTTAGAGCACTAACCATAATTTTGATGAAAATAAGACCCTCTCATATATGTAATTTCTAAAGGAAATACTCTAGGTATTACAGTTTTGATTACATCACGATGACGTCAGGCGTTCCACACTTTTGTAATACATATAGAATGTTAGCAATCTAGTTGTTCATTAGGATACTGTTGAGAGGCAGAGGCCAGGGGTACGGACTCTGAAAATTGAAGGCAGGTAGGAGAGTGCAGATGCAACAATTTGATCACACTGGGCAGGCAGGAAGGGCAGTGACAGCACAACAGACTATGGAGGGCAGTGGAAAGGGGGGCAGGAGCAACAAACCAACAATACAGGACTGGCAAGAGAGGCTGTGGCAATATAAAAGGCCATTGTGGGCAGAAGGAAGAGGCAGTGGTAGTACAAGCATACATGCCAACAGACCAGTTTCAGCCAGGAAACGTCCAATGTTTTTAAGCTCAAATGGGCTTTATTTGATCTGTCTCCTATCTACAATCTCCACTTTTTCAATGTAACTCAAAGGGGAAAATCAATACCCCAGTTTTTTTTCAAAATCTTACTCTTACCAAGTTCAAAATGTTCACAAGAATGGTACATTGGATCATGGTAGGCAGGAGGAATTGGGGTAGGGACATGGACTCGGATAACAGAGGACTGGAGGGACATGGAGAGGTGCACCACACTGACCCTACAGGGCAGGCATCAGGGTTTGCAGCAACACAATACACCACACAGCGCATGCAGGACGGGAGTGCAGCACAGCAATCCATAGAAAGCAATAGGGAGGGGAGAGGACCATGTACATGGACAACAGAGAACAGAGGGGAAAGAGGCAATGGTAGCTAGCTAACCATAATGGACAGACAGGAGAGAAAGCTGCAGCATAACAGACCATAACGGGCAGGAGGGACGGATCGGGGGCATTACAACGGAACAGACAAGCCAGGAGGGAGGGAATAGGGGTCTGCACATGGAAACAGAGGGCTGGGGGCAAGAGGGCAGGGCAGGAGCAGCAAGATGACCATGGAGGTCAGGCAGGATGGGCACTAAAAACAAGACACACCATGGAGAGCAACAATGAGACTATGATGGCATACACACAGACCATGGAGGGAAGGTGGGAAGGGGTCAGGGGCAGCTAGCTGACCACACAGGGAAGGTGGGAGGGGCCATGGCAGCACAGAAGACCATGCATGGCAAGCGGGAGGGTTAGTGGCAGCACAATGGCTATGATGGGCAAGAAGGAGGGTGCAGGGGCATGCACAAAGGACCATGGAGGATAGAAGGGAGGGTCAGGACCTGGGCACAGACAAGAGAGTTCAAGGGAAGGGGACTCACAACAGACCGCGTGGGGCAGGCAGGAGGAGCAGTTGCAGCACAACAGACCAGGGAGGGCAGAAGGGTGTGGCAGTAAAATGGACCATGGAGGACAGGAGGAAGGGGACAGGGGCATGGCATGTGGACAGGCAGTGTGGAGGTGGCAGGGACAGGTTACAGTCATCTGACTGGTGGGAAGGGAGTGGCAGCTCAACAGAACACTCAGAGTAGATAGGAGTGGCAGGTCCATGGAACATGGTGGGCAAAAAGGATGGAGCAGGGGCATGCTCAAAGACATCGGAGGGCAGGGGAAAGGAGAATAGGGGCAGCAAATAAAGCACAGAGGCTAAGCAGGAGGTCAATGATGGGCCATAGAATTCGGCAATGGAGGGCAGGAGGAGTGAACTGGTACATCATGCTAAATGGAGGGCAGTGGCAGCACATCAGACCATGCATGGCAGGAGGCTAGTCCATGGATTCAGACAACAGAGGATAGGGAGGAGGTGGATGGGGCAGCAGGCTAACTGTTCGGAGAAGGTGGGTATTAGGAACTTTATTGTTTTTAAAATGTGTGTCTGTGCGAACTACTTAAAATATGAACAAGTATGCAGCAGAATCTCACTTTTATTCAGGAAGAAGAGGACATTTGTGACTGTGACTCGGGCTCACTTGGCAGAAACACCCCCTGACCCTCCACCCCCATCCCAAAATTGAATGCCCGTGAAAAGGGTAGGTGGACGCAGTGTTATATAGAACATAGTCCTGAGAGCACGATTGAAAATGAAAACTAGATATAGTATATGGTAGAAAGTATGCACCAAAAAGTGTGATATAAGATGAACCGGGGCGTTAAATATAATATGCAATACATTGTGCGCAATGACAGATTCATTGGAGAGCGCGAGATAGCACAGGCACTAGCGCGTGCTATGCGATATGCGCCTTGGAGTGTAATATGCACAGGGCAGTGTTGTGTAACCTAACTAGTCTCTAAAGTTGTAATAGAAAATATGTGCTCAGGAGTGTAACGTTGCATATGCACTGTGACAAAGATATGGATCCCAGATTGTAATATGTATGGCATAGCGCTGTGCGTTATATCATAGGCATCGAGGAAGGCACGTTAGATGGGGAAATAATATAACCCATGGGAAGGCAAGTGTGGCATGACATATTCACGGGGTGGTGTTACAGTGCACATGGGCAAGAGAGTGTCATAGCATACGCACAAGCTGATGGAATACAACACAGAGGTGTGAGGCACTCGGCGGGCACTGGTGGGTGTAACACAGCATTGGGCTCAGCCAGGAGCACTCTGTGACTCTCAAGTGAGGTCCGTCTCCTTTCCAGAGAGTAAAATAAAAAGTATTACACATCCGGCGGTGGATGTGTGTTTTATTAACCGTGAGGAGGGTTTCTTGCATAGTTTGGTCGAATTTTTGTCGAATCCCCTTTGAATGGCTTGGTGTGCGAGTATATTAAATGTGCCCATCAATAGCTACCCATGTTTGTATAAATAAACAACAAGGGTGTCTACTTGGAGAGTACCCACCGGCGGGGGTGCCGGGATTAGGCACAGTAGGGCGTCAGACACGTCAGAGCTTCACTAGCGGTATAAATACATTCCATGTGGATTCATTCTATGCATAGTCGCCTTTTAATGAATATCAAGCAAATCGTCATGGTGATAGGCACATACGGTTTGTCCAGCATGTCCTAGGTTTTTCTATAAATATATATATTTTTTAAAATAATAAAAAACAAAAACCGGCCCCGGGGACCATTAGTGGCCTGAGGAGGGGGGCAACGCAGCCCCCTCCTAAATAATAAAAAAAAAAGGCCATGACCCAGGAGTTGGGGTCCCCGGGGCCGATTAAGGCCTTGGGAGGGCCAAATGTATTTTTTTCAACAACAAAAAATTAGTGTGCAGGCCCTGGGGGATGGGGTACCCAGGGTCAGTAAATTAGAAAAAGAAGGGGGGCCACACAGCCCTCCGTCTTAAAAAAATAAAATAAATAAAAGACCGGCAACGTGCCGGAGGCCATGCCGCCTCCTTGCAGCACTCTGCAAACGCGCCCCCTGGCCAGTTGTAAGTTGGGGAATTAATTCCCCTTCAATACTGAGGGTCCCTGAGGGCCAACTAGCCCAACAGGTATCTCCAGTATGCGCCAGGGAGCTGCGTTGCAGACAGGTGTTCTGAGGCCACGCCCCTTTTTACACCTCTATGCAACACATCTCTGTGGCGCTTACTGGAGGTACCTAGTGGGCTAGTTTGACCCCAGGGACCCTTAGGATTCAAGGGGACTTAATCTCTCAACTTAAAACGGCCACAGGGCGTGTTTACACAGTGGGGAAGTGAGGGTACGGGGCCTGAGGTGACGTGTGCAAACACGCATTGTGGCGCGTTTTAAGTTGGGGAAACAATTCCTTTTCAATCCTGAGGGACCCTGGGGGCCAACTAGTCCACCAAGTGCTTTCAGTAAGTGCCACTGCTCTGCGTTGCAGAGAGGTGGTGCAGGCCGTGCCCCTTTTTACATCTCTCTGCAATGGCGCTTACGGGATGTACCTAGTGGGCTATTTTGTCCCTAGGGATCCTCAGGATTCAAGGGGACTTAATCTCCCAACTTAAAAAACGGCCACAGGGCGTGTTTACACAGTGGGTAAGTGAGGGGACGGGGCCTGAGGTGGCGTGTGAAAACACGCCCTATGGCACGTTTTAAGTTGGGGAAATAATTCCCCTTCAATCCTGAGTGCCCCTGGGGACTAACTAGCCCACCAGGTGCTTCCAGTAAGCGCCACTGAGCTGCGTTGCAGAGAGGTGGTCCAGGCTGTGCCACTTTTTACACCTCTCTGCCACGCAGCTCTGTGGCGCTTACTGGAGGTACCTAGTGGGCTAGTTGGACCCTAGGGACCCTCAGGGTTCAAGGGGACTTAATCTCCCTACTTAAAATGGCCACAGGGCGTGTTTACATAGTGGGGAAGTGAGGGGACGGTGCCTGAGGTGATGTGTGCAAACACGCCCTGTGGCGCGTTTTAAGAGCTAGTTTTAATCCCCTGCCCTATTATATACTAGGGGCTTACAGAGGAGGTCATGCTGATCACAGGGGGACCCCAACGCACAGCGTTCCCTAGTGTATATAGGTGTTTTCACTGTATTCTGAGTGTCTTTTACCATAGCACTGGCTCTAGGACTGGTTAGTCAGACTCAGTTACCACCAGTATCCGTCTGAAAAAGTTGAGGGTACAGGATGATTTTGCAACAAGGCTTCGTTCTGCTCTTCTGTTTGTTCTTCTGCACGTTATCCTTCTTCCTGTACTTTTCTTCGTCTTTGAGGACTTCTGTTGCTTCTTTCTGCATTTCATTTTTTCTTTCTGTGCATATTTTCTTCTTTCTTCACATGTCCTAGGGAATAGTAGGCATAGTTAGAAATTAGCATTTAAAAAACCTTTGAATTTCACTGAAAAAAACATAGGCTTCAGGCATGTTATAGTTAGGAATTAGCATTTAAAATACCTTAGAAATTCACTGAAAAAACCATAGGTTTCAGGGGCGTTATAGTTAGCTGGACTCGTACAAAACCATTGAAATTCCCCCGTTATAGTTAGTTCAGCTAACTATAAATCGCGCGCCCGCAATGCACTGTTGATGACATCACATATTACATCACTCATGACATGGTCAGTGACATCACTCATGACATCACTGATGACATCTCAAATTACATCACTGATGACATCATTCTTGTTATAGAGTGGCAGACCTCCCCTCCCCCTAATATAACCTTTGATACACACATTCAAAAATAGAAACTAACATTTTCAAAACAATGGACATACCAATACCAGTTACAACAACCTCTTCAGTAATTCTAAGAACCACATACACATCCACTCATTCACCAACAGTCCTATACAGTCACTCATATATGTACTCACTCATCATATGTACTCATACACCTATACATCCTGTTACACAATGCCACTCATCCATAAAAAACCAATGAAATTCCCCCGTTATAGTTAGTGCAGGCAACTATAACGCACGCGACCGCAATCCTCTGCTGATGACGTCAGATATTACATCACTGATTACATATGTGTCTTTCTGAAAAATAAATATTTGTAATATATGTATAGCTAAAGATTAATGGAAGAAGACATGGGTAAATAGGTGTCTAAATACAGTGATGTAATATCTGACGTCATCAGCAGAGGATTGCGGTCGCGTGCGTTATAGTTGCCTGCACTAACTATAACGGGGAATTTCATTGGTTTTTTATGAGGGAAATGTCCAGCTAACTATAACATGTGTGAAACCTATGGTTTTTTAAGTGAATTTGCAAGGTTTTTTAAATGCTAATTCCCAACTATAATGTGTGTGAAACCTATGGTTTTTTAAGTGAATTTGTACGGTTTTTTAAATGCTAAGGTATGTATTTATTAATATATTTTTTTTCAGGTTTTTCACCGTGCGCGCACCATGCACGCACGGTGCGTTTTGCGCACCGTGCGCGTGCTGTGGACACTCAGTGCGCTTCGCGCACCGAGCGCCCACGATGCGTTGTGCATGCCGTGTGCGCACGGTGTGCTCTCCCTGCGCTTTTTCGTAAAATAAAAATGTTTTTTTCACCCTTGGGGGTCCTTCAGTGACCCCTGACAAAGGCTAGGGGGTCAGGAACTGTCCACCCTGCCCCCTTTTCACGTTCTCCACCTTTGTTTTTCACTGCCTCAGACTGCGAGAGACAAAATGGTGGACGACACTTCCTGATTTCGACCGATTCGAATGTTTACTGACATCTAACAACCAATCAGAATTGCGCTCGCGCACGTCACCGTGCGCGCACGGTGCGCGCACGGTGCGCACATATACATATATATGTACTTTTAACTGAAATTTTCTCAGGAACTACTGAACAGATTGACTCCAGATATTCAAAAGGCACATCCCTGACCTGAGTACTACCTCTCTGCCAAATTACAAGTAATTCTGTTCAGCCGTTCGGGCTGTACCTTGGACTAAAGGTCCCTATAGAAAAATGCATGGCGAAAACGCGTTTTTTCTCGGCCCCGCTTGACTAATCACCCCGAAACTTTCAGGGTAGGGTGGAGCGGAGCGCCCCACCTATTTTGAAAAATTTGCGAGGATTCGTGAACCGGCGCCAAAGTTATTCAAAATAGAATTTTCAGATTTCCTATGGAAACACGGTCCTAACTATAACTATCTACTGGCGACCGCCAGTAGATAATATATATATATATATATATATATCTATGTCTATAGTCCAAATACTTACCCAAATCACAGTGAAAGAAATCCAGGACTCGCAAAGGTGCTGTTTCGAAGTTTATTAAAGGCAAGGTAGAATATCACCAACGCATTTTGCTAAAAGCTTGTACATGGTGAGCTGTGAATTGTGGACGTATTTGGACAATTGATAAGACAGCCGGAGCCCGTTCAGGACCGCCGTGGTGAAGCTCCATACTTCCTGGTTGTGGATCGACAAAAAATTAAATATATATATATGTGTATGGAGTCATAAAAACTCTTTTGAGATCTAAATACAGATAAGTTACATATATATGTTTCAGAGAAATGTAAGGTGTGCACCGATTTACCAGGGTGCCATTACTTACCGGTCTCAGATACACTACATACATGCACTTTATGAGACTCAAGGTCTCTACTCTCTTAGTTTGTTAGAGCATAGTATTTGGGAAGATGAGGGTATACCTATTAGAAAGAGTTCTCACTCCTTCTTTAGCTCTGGTATAGGTTAGTGAAATTAAACACATATACCCCACGCCATGGCAGAATGCATTCATGTTTAAGGAGCCACACTGCACACTTTCAATGCATTGGCAGGACCAACCATGATGGTGGCTACTGCCAATGTAACAGATGTCTGCTGCTGCTGCAGATATCTCTAAATTCAGATTGTGGTTACTACAACAGGGCAATGGAGTATTTATAATCTGTTGCTCTAACAGAGTAAAGTCCATGCTATAGTATCTAAATTAGCCTCTCAAATTCAAAGCAAATATGTGGTTGATACATTGTAACCCATGATGTCCTCAGTGTTATACCAAGTAACCTGGAGGCCATCCTGGAAGTAAAAGAAAATATAATTCCAAGACTGTGAATGTTTTGTGTGATGCCATATTGTGTCTTACATTGCATCACACAATGTGGTGGCTATCTTGGTAAGTATAAAAATAATCTTTGAAGGTGACAGATGAGCAGCAGGAGAATGACGAGCAATGGGGGGATGAGTAGTGAAAGATGCATAGAGGCATGAGAGGGCAACAAAGAGTGGGTGACATTTACTCTCAGCAGTTCTTGGTTTCTGAAGCAGGGGAAACATAAGTGTGGGTCGGGGGATAGAGCTGGGGGTGTGCATCCAAGTGACAGAGTGTGAGAATATGCTAAGTCAGGGAGGGAAATAGGAGAGGGAGAGAAAGAGAAACAGCTAGAGATACCCATGCCCACAAAGACCTGCACAACCAAGGTCAAGCAAACATTAATCACAGCGTGAGCTTCCTGCAATCCACCTGCGTCTCCCTTGCTCCCAACTCCCGCATCCGCTGAAGAAACAGTGGAGGACGCTCCTTCTCCTACCTCACCGCAAAGTCCTAAAGCAACCTTTCCCTCCATCTTTGGACTTCACCCTCTATTCTGGAGCTCCGAAGGGGACTCAAGACCTGGCCATTCAACTGATTCCACCCGAGCAGCTTGGATCCCAAGACCTGGATACCCTCACAGGTGATTATCTGTGCTTTATAAATCCAGTTTGATTGACTGAGAGAGAGAGGGAGAGAGAGAGAGAGCGAGAGAGAGAGAAAGAGAGAGAGAGAGAAAGAGAATAGCGGGACATTCACTCCCATGGAGAGCTAAATTCCAAATGAGGATGAAATAAATAAATAAATTGTTCCCCGATGTAACAGTGAAAGGATGCATTCAACGCTGAAATGCCTAAGATTAGGTATGTGCTTTATAAGTGTTTCATAGAATAGAATAGAAAAGAATCACCAAAACCAAGGGTGAAACCTAAATGCTCCAGAAATGGCATAATCACAAGAATAGGAAGCAAATCAATCAAATTTCAGGGCAAGAAAATTAAATAGTCAAAGAAGCCATTTAATCATGAACAAACAACAAGCCCACTCTAAGTACAGAAGTATTGATTACTGTGTGTGGCATCTGTAACTTGCAGTGCTACGGTGTCATGGTTACCATGGAATGTAGTCACTGGATTGGTATCTTTGTTACTGTTGGGTTAGAATGTTTGCTTTTAGATAACTGGGAGACTGTTGCTGGATCCAGCTGCTGGTTCATGGATGGGATCTTCTTACTAAGAATAAAACATGAGCTTCACCCTACAACCTGCCTCGACTGATCCTTTCGACTGATACTAGGATCTCACACTGTGCTGTCTAAAACAGACTCAAAATGGGAGGTTGTAGCCTTACGGCTAGATAGGTCGACCTCAAAGCTGGGGAACCGGGTTCTAGTTTCGGCAACGATGCTCACCATCCTGTGATTCTGGGCAAATCACTTAGGGGCTGATTCACACAAATAATCTGAGACAAAATCCTAAACGTACTACTTTTGGTATACACAGAAGGCACTTACGATTTTTGGTATTCACAGAATGCACTTACGACTACTAACTTTATGTCCGCAATTGGGCCGGAATTTCCGCACCCGGAGTGGGGATTCTGCATTTGTGCCGGAATTTCCGCTCTTGGCCGGAATTTCCGATTCCGGGCCAGAAATTCCAATTTCGGGCCGGAATACCCGCATATGGGCCTGATGATCATTTCAAGTGCCTACCATCCCCCATCATGCTCCAGCTGAAGTCAATTAACACTAACTGCAAGACCAGCACCACAAACCATATAAAAGCAGCACACATTCAAGGAACAGGTTTGGCCACAGAAAGTTCCTGTTTCCATTCGCTGTTGATCGCTAAAGAAAATGTACCAAATGAGGAGGAAGAAGAACTTTACTACTGAGGAGACCACCATGATTGTGGAGTTCATTGAGAGGCACCACAAACGCCTATATGGGCTCCCACCTTACTGAACCAGTGGCACACAGAAGGCAGCTCTATGGCAGCAATTAGCCAATGCTGTCATAGCATTGGGGGAGGAGAGGCACACAGTCCAAGACATCAAGAAGAAGTGGCAGGATGAAAAGAAGAGGGTGAAGGAGAAGTATTCTTGGATCGAGTTGAACAGGATTCTCCCTGCCCCACACTCTGGACCTCACCTCCATCTCAGCCCACTAGAGGAGGATATCCTCACTACAATCCACCCCCATATGCTCCACGGGCTACCTGTGAGTGATGTCCGCAACTTGGTACCAGGTAAATGGGATGACAAGAATAAGTATATGAAAAGATTGTCTGTGTTGCACTACTATTATGATTAAGGAAGTTGTCCAAAGTTTATATAAAAATATAGTCGGTCAGAGGTTCATGTGTTTCCCTCTGTATGTTGAACCACAAGTCCCAGAATCCTTTGTATTAGAAATTGCAAATCCCTCTCTCACTATTGAAAACATGGGCAGTACTGCTGCCGTATATACCTAACACTGTTAAGTAGCAATTGACAAAGTGCCCCTTTCACTTATCCAGACGCGGCTGGGTCAGTCAAGAACATAATGGGGTGGGGGTTGCGGTGCAGAGGAAAATCAACTGACCACAGAATAGGGAACATAAATACAAATTATCCAAAAAGTAACTTACCTTGTGCCAGCGAAAAATCACAAAGCAGAAGGTGAGAGAATCCTTATCTCAAAACATTTCATTCACATATTCCATTGTCTGTTTCCCACACTGCCACGCCATTACATCCCCAACGCCCCTCTGCTCTTACCTGAAACAACCGTGGCAGTACTCCACAATACTGTTAGCATACAGAAAATATGAGGAAATGTCTGACATGTTCCACATGTATATTTTCCATTTGGTGACTTTTCTCTCTTCACACCTATTGACACATTCAGACAGAGCACAGACAACCACAGTAGCAGAGGTGCCTGCATATTCTGGGAGGAAACAACATCATCCGGAGCAATGCTTACCACCCTCACTAACTGGTAAGTCAAACTGGTCAGGAGGTGGTCAAAATGCATACATTGTCAGCAGGCAACAGAGGGACATGTAGGGCAAGGAATATCAAAGGTAACCGGAGAGGAAAAACTAGCTTTACAACTATTGGTGTCCTTAATGGACATTTACCTTTAGCAAATGACATTTTTGAATAGCGAAAGACAAAATATAATATATCTTGGCTCATCATACATTTGTAATTTGGGAACATTACATGTATTCCACCAACAGTTCCAGAACTGGGAACTCAATCCTGGAATCAAGTGCCACAACAAGTCAAAAAGGAGTCCCCACTATATTGTAATTGTTTTTGTAGACCAAATCAAGAAGTCCAATGTTGACAAATATGACAATGATGAACAAGAAGTGAGATACTATTGTCAGGAGTATTGAGAATGCCTCCACTGTCCAACATAGAATGTTTAAACTACACATGAAATTGCCGAGTCCACTCAGCTGGTTATGTATGTTTTCATTGGATGGCTTGATTTTTGGCCAATAAAAAAGCACGATAGTGGACCTTACCTCAGGATTTGTAGTCATGTAATATTGATAGACATTGTTTCTAGGCAATGGGTCCATTATAAGTTAAATGTGGGATCACTCATGATGTTTAGTGCTACACACTTCTGAAACGGTAGTGCCCACAACTGCTTGTGCTTATCCTTTGTGCCTGAAATTGAGTGCATCACATGTGGCAGCAGAAATGTAAAGTTGCAAACACACTTATCATTGTAGGTCCAATGATGTCCTCCCAGATTCCAACGCCCACATTGACTTCTGCTACAAGGTTCGCTGTGACATCTGGTCAGGGACCACACACTGGGCCGATGCTGGGCCATGGTAAGTAAACCCAAGAATAATGTACCTGAATGCTCATGAAATGTGCCTTTATTCTCCACTGTATGTTGTATGTGTTGTGCACACTGTTATCCTGCATCCCAAAATGCTCACATATGGCATTTACTCACATGCCAGATCAGACCATGGTGGCTACTGAAAGGATGACACAAAATGTATGCCAAGTTAGTGCAGAATGGACATAAAATAGTACACTGCCCTGATCAGTCCATATGCCACAGTGAGCCTTTTGCTTCATGATGACTGCAGCTCAGACACAGAATAGGTGAATGGAGGCATGGGAATCACAATGGTACAGCTCTGTCTTCACTCACATCATACTTCCAGACACATGAGGCATATAATGCACTTACCAGGTCTCTGCTGCTCATGCTCCTCCAGCTGAGCATGGAGGGTTGTCCAAGGTGCATGCAGGACCCTCTTGTACAGTAGGGAGAGGCGAGGACGATGCACATGGTGTTGGGAAGACTGGCCCACTAGCTCCTCAGCCTTGTGCCGGGCTTAGCGTTTTAGGTCCTCCCAGCACTTGCGGTATGCCCTCGCATTCCTGTTGTGAACGCCCACTGCATTGCAGCACTCACCAATGTTGGCCCGTAGCCTGGCACGGGCTGCATTGTTCAGCTGGTACTCTGGCCCCCCATATAGCTGAGGAATTTGGACAGCATCCCCTCAGCCAAGATATCTAATTCCCTTTCAGTGAAAGGGGATGCTTCTCCTCATTGCCCTCAGCCATTTTGGGGGAAATACATTTGAAAAGAGCAGCAGGGTGGCAGAGGATCTGATCTGTGAGAGAGGATGACTCAGAATGATCACAAAATCGCTGTCAACAACTTCCTGTGATGTATTTCCTGTCTCCCACTTCCTGTATATCATTTCCTGTATAAAATAATGTGTTCCAGTTTATTTTCAGAGATTATGGCCGATAACGTAATTTCTGGTTCCGAATCATCAGGTCCGCATGCACGTTGCACGCTCCGGAACTGAAAATTTAGTTTGAAGGCCGTAGCCTCCGAAATTGAACCGGAATTCATTATTTCATACAGGAAATGATATACAGGAAGTGAGAGACAGGAAATACATCACAAAAAGTAGTTGACAGCCATATTGTATTCATTCTGATCCATCCATAATCACAAATCAAATCCACTGCCATCCTGCTGTTCTGTAGTGGGGAAAAACCTGAAATGACAGTGCAAGAGATAATCATAGACATGTAATAAAAGGGAGAACAGACCATTTAATTACATTTTGGCTCGGACAAGGGGGGGCTGACACAACATCAAACCCCAGTTTAGTTTTCTCCTACTTTGCATTATGGTACATGTAGTCCTTATTTATTGCTCAACACAAGAGTTGTGTGTTGTGTTACAGAAAATTGGGGGGAAGCAGGATCACAGATACATAGTGCCAGATTCACCAATACCATTGTCACTTACATTGTGGGCCCATCATTTGTGGGGGACTCAAATCTGTTGAAGGCAAAGGCTCTGAGAGTACAATAGTTATGCCCTTTTGTGATTAAAAAACCCATCCTCATAAGGTCCAGGAAGGTCTCTCAGAACATGCACAGTTTTTCCTCTTCGTCAATAGATTCCTTAGGGACATCCACTACACTGATCGCTGACATGGGCACATGACCTGAAGCACGGTCAATCTTTTTACTACTGTCAACAGTTGTGGTTTACACGCAGTTAGTGTGGCTTGCAAAGTAGTCTCAGGATGGAATATTTGGACAGTCGTAATTATCCAACTTCATCATTGACAACAGACTGCAAACCACATTTAGTCCATGACACAACAGGTTGCTCATGTGAAAAACGTGGCAACCTGCTGATCACAGACTTGCATACCCTGACCTTGGTTATGTGCAATGGCACAGTTTTCCAGATTCAGAGCTAGCCGAGGTACAAGAGGTATGTGTAAGCCATGCGTTAAAGCTATTTTGTGCAAAATACAACAGGCTAATATGATCTTGCACACGACTTCAGGGGAGTATGGCAGCACACCCCCTGTACGGTCAAGACATCTGAAACGAAACTTCAACAGGCCAAAAGTGCTCTCTATAATGGCTCGAGTCCGTATGTGTGCCCTATTGTACCTACGCTGAGGTAGAGTGTTTGCACGTCTTTAAGGGGTGAGGAGTTGTGGGGAAAGTGCATACCCAGTGTCACCAAAGGAGGTAAGAAAGGGCAAATGATTACATTTCCCTCTTTGATTTATACAGGACATGATCTATACTTTGGTATATGCAGTGTCTGTTGAGACCGTGTATGTTGCTTTATGATTCTTCTTGTACGATGGTTGTTAATGTAAGGTGATATTCAGACATTTCAATTACACATATCCCTCATTTTTAGAGCTTGGTACTTACCCAGTAGCCACATGTTGCCAAATTCTCCCACAGCAATCCGTCGGGCAACAGGTGACATGTGAAATACAAAGCTGTCATGGGTACTGCCCGGGAACACTTCATTCACATCAACGAATCTCCCACTGGCATCACAGACAGCTTGCACATTTATGGAATGCCATCGGTGTCTGTTGCAGAAGATGTGTGCAATGCGGTGGGGTGGCTGAAGGGCCACATGGGTGCAATCAATTGCACCCAGCACACGTGGGAAGCGAGCAATGAGATAGAAATCTCTAGCTGCCCTTTGTCTCATGGCCAGTGTATGGTGCATTTGTATGTGGTGGTGGGCTCTTGCAGTGATGCATCTCAGTACCTGATGCAAGCACCATGACTGGCTTGCCTGGGAAATGCCCACATGGTCACTGGAGACCCTTTCGAATGACCCAGTGGCAAAGAAATGGAGAGCAGAAAGGATCTTGAGATAGGCTGGAATGGCATGGGAGCTGCAGGTCAAAGAGTCAAGTTCCTGCTCCCACTCACATACCATCTCCAAAATTACTTCTGCTGTGAAACGGTATCTGGCTCTGACATTTCGGCTGGACATCCCAAATAGGTTGATCCTTTGTCTAAAGACCCTCTCTACTCTCCTCCTCCTCCTCATCAAGTCTTCTTGCCGTATGGCAAGGGCCTGAGCAACAAACACATTCAGCGACATGCTGAAAGGGTTTGTGCGTGTCTGCTCTGCATTCATACATGCTGCAGGGCTGGGATTGGCTGCAGTGTGTCAGCTGATGAATGGTGGGGAATGGTAGGCACTTTGACAGGTGTTTACCCTTGAGGAAAATGATCAACGGCCAACATGCGGGTATTCTAGCCCGAATTTGGAAATTCCAGTCTGGGAGCGGAAATTGCTGCCCAAAAGCGGAAATCCCAGCACAAATGTGGGATTCCCGCTCCGGGTGCGGAAATTCCAGCCCGAGTGCGGACATAAAGTTAGTAGTCGGAAGTTCATTCAGTGAAGACCAAAAATCATAAGTGCCTTCTGTGAATACCAAAAGTAGTTAGTTTAGGATTTTGTCTCAGGTTAGTTCTGTGAATCATCCCCTGTGCCTAACAAAAATGAATTGGCCCGGTTCACGAAAGTAATCCGAACTTTACGACTTTCAATATTCACAAAGGGCATTTAGGAGAAGTAAAGTAAGGATTTTGTCTCAGATTACTTCTCTGAACCGGGCCCATCCAAAATCCTAATTTTACTACTCCCAAATCCCCTTTTTGAATACCGAAAGTCATGAGGTTAGGATTTTGTGTCAGATTACTTTTGTGAATGGGGCCCCAAGTGTCCATTTGTAACAAAACTGATGCTCATGTAAAGCACTCTGATACCCGATGTCTCCGGTCTAGTTTGCGCTATATAAAGCTCTAAAACAAAATAATAAAAAAAGCTGTCTGTAGCAAGACTGCAAAAAAATATATAAACATTTTACATTGTGCCATATCATAATATTTGCCCAATTTGTCATGTCACAGCATGGCCATATGTGGGAGCTGGTATACTATTAATTTGGCTCTAACAAATGTCAGCATAGGTTCAAGAGAGGGTGATGGAAAACTTACAATCATCCCACTGTGTGACATAACTTACTCTGTTTTACTTTCAAGTGGTTTAACTGACATTTATCCCCACACATTTACTTCATACATGACCTGAATATTTATAATAAGATGTTTAATGTTGTGGGATGCTAGCAACCTTAATGTAGAGTTTGGAAAGGGAGTCCATCAGTGGTAACAGCGAGGTTACCCACCCTCACCTTTGTTAGTTCTGGATGAGAAAACACGGAGGAGGCTCCTGAGCGTGATGCAAACATTGGACTGAGGTGAAGATTGACTCCCCAACAGCCGTGACGAAGTTGCCAGGAGTGTATTGCAACAAAACATGTTGGCCTTTTGCAGTTAAAAGTTGCCAGTGACATGCCTGCTTTTTAAACTGAGGACGTTCACAACAACTAATAAACGATGTGCTGTATGCGAGTGGTACCTCAATTTTAATTTGAGAATCGCTTTCTCATTGCACATTTGGGGTTAAGAGAACACTGGGATAGTTACAGAGTCTCAGCGTTGTCTGTCACACACTTGTTTGTTGTTTGACTTTCCACCCCTAAACAGTTTTTCACACTTTAATTTCTTTCTTTATTTTCTGTTGTGGCTAGAAAGCTACCAATGATGATAACATGGGCACACTGGCGAGTACCATCCAGTAGCCCTGTGGGTTTGCGCACGTGAGGTGCTTTCTAGCCTTTTTACATATTTTTCTAAACTCTTTTCATATTCTGAGTTTTGCATACACATTAACTTCAAGTAGGGTTGATGTGTAATAGCAGTAACGACTAATCCGTTCATGGATGTTTAACCAGAACTGTACTGGACAGGGTTTTGGAAAAAACATTAATGACCCCCAGGTGTCTTTGAAATAGTAAGCTTTACTGCCTTTGGGGTTCAGACCTAATTTTGTTTATGATAAAATATTACCCACCCTCACCTATCTTTAGATAAGGTAAATGAATGAATGAATGGATGGATGAATGGATGAATTAATTAATGAATGAAGGAGACCCTTATAAAGCATGGACGTTCACCTAAAAAGGTAACTTGTTGCTTGAACTAGTTTTAAACCGTGACTCTATCAATGGGGAGAACCACACTAGTTTAACAGAAGAGGAAAGTTGTTAAGGCTTTCCTAAACAAAATGAGATGAGATGGTTTGGACCTAAGGGTAATGGTAGGTGCATTTCCATAGCTGAGGTACACTCACAGTCAAAAATCTTCCACCTACCCTTGGTTTCTCCACTCTGAGAACAGAGCAAATCATGCTATTTTGAGAACAAATGTTCCGAAGAGGAGATTAAATTTTAAGCCAAGAAGCCAAAGGAGTCTTTTTAAGAACATGGAACACTTTACGCATAAGGCTTAAACAAGTCTTAAACAATATTGTATGTTTAATAGGGGTGGGCGGAATTTGCGAAATTCACTTTCGCAAATTATCGCAAAAATGTAAAAAATCTCCGCAAACACGCGATAATATCGCGAAGATGCAGAAGTGTTTTTCCCGCCCGTTCGCGGTATTTTCTGCGTGGTCGCGGCTCGCCAACTTACCCATGCGGTTGCTTGCGGGCGTGGCCATCTTGTTTTCACTTGTCTCGCGGTGCATGATCGCGAGAAGAAAGACGTGATCGTGCAACGAATGAGGTTACTGCGGGCGCGAACTGTCGCGAGACAGCACAAATGGCTACCAACAATCCAACATCTCGTGGAGAACGCGACCAGATGGTGAAAACTTGTCGGCGAACGCGAGGATTCAGGTAAGGCGATCGCGCGCACGCGAGAATGTATTATTTTACAGCGCGAGCAAGCAAAACATTTCTGGTAAAATGAGGATTGCGGAAATTTTGACATTTTCGCGCACTCCGCGGAACGCGAAAATGTCAAATTATCGCAATTTCCGCGAGCGGAACGGATTTTTATCCCAGGCCTAATGTTTAACATATATCTAATGTAGTCTCAGACTAGAACTATTTATATGATCATGTTTTCACTCTAAGTGCAAATTTTTGCAGCAGATAAGCAAAAACTTTAGAAGACCAGCATAGGAAATTTTACAATAATCTAGTCTAGAAAGAACGCACACGTCAATCACTTGTCTGTAGAAGTTAGCAGGAAATAATTGGAGGACTTTTTGAAGACTTCCAGTTGATAAAAGCAACACACCCCAATAGATTTTATGTGAGATGCCAAAGAATGCGTGACTCTACAAGGAAGTCAAGAGATTTAACAGATTCATTTGGAAGAGGAGACGTCACAAGTGAGAAGGCCATAAACAGTTTCACAATCTTTCCGGGATTGTTCCAAACACAATCGGTTATGTTCTATTAGCATTTAGCTGTCCAGTACTGCTAGCAGGAATTGCGGTAGATTGTCAGCCAAAACTTGGAATAGATGATCTGAAGGAAAAATTATTTGGGGACCATCTTCATATAAGAACCTCAAGCAAAGAACATTGTTACAGGTAAGACAATGAGGTTAAATATTATTGGCAATAAAGAAAAGTCCTGCAAGAACCCACAATAGATCTAGTAAGACTTTTATCAATATGGGGTAAACTCACAGTTTGAGAGTGATCTTTAAGAAAGGAGATAAACCAGGACAATGTGTGACTTAAAATTATGATACTTTCAAAACAGGATCTAAAGATAGCATGGACAACAATGGCTATTTCTCCATGGGGTGAAAGGGCGTCGCTCCCATGTATTTGTTGCCCTCTGGCCCCATTAAAAAAGTTATATTAACAACAATTATAAATGTTTATACTCCTGGCCACAACACATTGCTTTTATGTCAGTTGCGGACGAGTGCAGTGCACAGCAGGTGTATGCCTAGTCTTACAATCATGTTGGAAGGGTGGGGCATCTAATAGACTTCAGGCAGAGAGACTCAGACTGATTGGGTATGGAGTGTTTGTTCGCATGTCGGGTTGGACCGGTGTCTTCCTAATACCAACCTGACATACACACTTGAAGCCTCTCCACCAGCACAATGTCAGTGAGCCAGTGATCACAGCCGCAGCCTCCCCAGTCTCCAAAGGAGCATTAACTTTATCTGCTCCAGCCAATACTGGTCTTATGCTGTTTGCTCATCTAAATCGCATAGGAGCAGTGTCTGGAGTGGCTTAAGGGGCAAGGAGTAAGCCTAATCTTGGCAGAAGCAGGTTTGGCTTCAGAGAAGAACATGACCAATCACAGTATGGCTTTATTATGAAGCCATACAGTGATTGGTCATTTTTCATCCCTTGCTGCCTTTCCTTCAGTTGCTACAGTTCCCACCTCATCATGCTCGGAGTGGAAAAGGCAAGGGTTAAGTGCCACCTGGCCGTGATTAACTTAGAGCTCTCTACCCCATATTCTCTGGTGCAGGTAAGTGACCAACAAAGTGACAAAGTAAGTGCTGCCTGTCAGTCCCATGAGCCACCCAGGTGAGAGGTGAACAACTCAGCACCAATCCAACCTGCTCCAGAAGTTTAAAGCCAGACCTCAGAGCCACCCAGCTAGAGGTGAAAGGCTCAGCGTCCCTCTGTAAATCTCTTAGACTCTCTGTCAGGTTGTGTGAGAGGTCAAACCCAAGCAGCTCCATCTAATCCTGAGGGCCATCTCCTGAGCCTTCCTGGTCCTGGTGAAGCCTGGGAATTTGTAACTAGCTGTAAACATGGAAGGCAGCGGGAGGGGACATCCATCAGGCTTGAGCCCCAGAGGGGACCACTGCCCCCTAATCTCATTAGCTGTTTGTGGAGGGTCTGTGTGGATGGGACGAGGAGCAGTGATTGGGGTGCACTAATAATTAATGAAGGCCACAAGAGACTTGGTTCCCCTATATTAACCCCACAAGGAGCTGGCGTAGTGCCACTACACGGAGGTCCACAGAGTTGGGAAAAAACTCTGTGGAACTCCGCTCCGCCACCCACCTCGACCCCCTAATAAAAAATACTTAAAACGTTATTTAAAAATAAATCATTTACTTACCGGTACTGTGGCATCCCCGGGCTACTCTCCTCCTCCTCGACGTACATCTTGCGAGAACTGAGCATACTTTCTGTTAGGAGGGGTGGAGGCGGGGAGCCAATTTAGCAGGGGGGGTGCTGCGGAGTCGGAGTTTTGCCCTATACTCCCCAATCTCAGTGTAGTGCAGAGTGGGCAAATCTGCACACACTCTGCTGGCGGAGCGGAGTTCTCTCCCCACCCTTACCCTATATGAAGAAAGCCCCGGGGATACATGAGTAACCGCTGCCTGCCCCAAGACCACACACTTTCCATCCGGTCCCACTGCCTCCAGTAAACTTAGTGTGGGGACAAGCCATTCCCGATGGGACTCCTGTTACATTTATTCGGTGATCATTATCTGTGCTCAGTATGCTGGAGTTAGTGTTACAGTTACGTAGAACTGAAAACTGAGTTCTGGCGTCAGCTCAACATTAACCCTTGGCGGACAACTACACTACAATCACAAAGTTTGCGTAGTTTGTGCTTCTTCATGCTATGCGAATTGCACGTGGCACAGTGCAAAATCGCCTAGCGTAGCGTAGTTGGCATGTTTTGCTTGCTCGCGGTCCTCAACGTCAAGTTGGCGACCGCGAGCGAGCAAAATGACATCCCAGCGAGACTTTTACCTCGTTCGCGATCAGCAACATCAAGTTGCCGATCGCAAGCGTGGAAAACAAACCTCCTGGCGAGATTCTCAACACGAGGTGGTCAGGTTTCTCATTGCGAGTGGGCGCATATGCTCGCGACCGCTCGCAATGAGAAACTACCAGTCTGTGTTGAGAAAGCTGCCGCTCGAGTAGAAATCTACTAGAGTGGCAGAAAACAACTGCTTGCACTGTGCAAGATGACGCTTGCAATGATTGCACAGTGCGGACAAGCATCCGGCACTGCGCAATCATCGCAAACAGCGTACTATGCACTTCGCATAGTGCTACGCGTATCTCGCGTAGTGTGAAGTGCACTTCGTGTAGCTACGCGTAGCGCTACGACACGAACTACGCCCAGGGTTACTCAACATCCAGTGATTCTGTGCCAATCACTTAATCTCCCCTTGCCTAAAAAACAATCCATGACCTTGTGTTGTTGAAACTGGTGTTCATGTAAAACTCGTAAACTCTGCGAAGCGATGCCAAAGATATCGATTTCCAATCTCAAGTTAACATGTCTGGCAGTGGCAGCATACTAGCAAATCCCTTTATATGTTTTTAACTGAGCTTCTGTAGCAGCTAGCTTGCATTTTCTGATCCACAACTTTTATGTCAACCATTTTCTAATGGCACCAGTCACCACTGATGTGCAACCATATTGAAAGTAGTGCCCACGCTGAGTAATAAAAGGTTTGCCAACTCTCATTCATCACTAATTGAACAAATCTCCTCCATTTTCAGTACAAGTGCTGATACAGTCCTCCAGAATGCTCTAAGTGGCAGCTAGTAAGGTTGAGTTTTATTCTGATGAGGCTGTAACTGCCTCAAATCATGTCATTAGCCTTTACTTTGGAGGTAAAGCTTTCACAAGTTAAGTATTTGCTGGAGGTGGTCAGGAAGTCTCAACGTGAGGCAAACAATTCTGCATTTGTTTGCAGTTATGAAGCAGTGATATCATGTTTTGAGTTATATCCAGGAGGGGTTCTCTCTCAATCAACAGCCTCTTCAAAAAGTTATCCTCTAAAAAAGATTTTTAGGGAGCATCACAAAGGATAGATGTAAGGCTTCTTGTCTGCATGAAGCCTTCTCATATTTGCTTGATGACTTAATTAAAAAACGGATATAAACAGTTCAGAATTAACTAATGATGCCACAGTAGTTGCAGTTATTATCCACCTACTTAACACCCTGTGAGATATAAATTGACACTGTTGGACTTGGCATTTTCGGCAGGTTTATCAACTGACTTTTTGCTTTGTGGCCTCCTGTTTTTTCTGATTTAGTGTTTCTGTGCACTTCACTGCTATTCAGTGCTAAAGTGCAAGTGTTCCTCCTGGAAGTATTGTGATATAATTGTTTTTCTTTGTTTGGTATATTTGATTTACTAGTAAGTCCCTAGTACAGTGCACTGTGGGTGCCCAGGGTCTGTAAATCAAATGCTACTAGTGGGCCCGCAGTACTGGTTGTGCCACCCACCCAAGTAGCCTTTCAAAGGTGTCTCAGAACTGCCATTGCAGTGTCTGCATGCAGTTTAACTGCCATGTTGAGCTATCAAATGCACCCATTTGCCAGTCCCTACCCTTCCCTTGTCCTACATGTTAGTCAGCCCTAAGTAAGGCCCAAGGTAGCCCAATTGACAGGGTGCAGTGCATCTTTTAGTGAAGGTGGTTTTTAAAATGTGTGTTGGAAAATGATACTTTTGGAATGTAGGCATTTTCTTACTTATCCATCCTGTGTGTCTGTGCCTGTTTATGTATTTACTGTCTGGTTTTGGAGTGGCAGGAGCTGGGGATGTGCATTCACACTAGACAGTAAAAAGGGGGATTGAGGTATGTCTTGCCTTTCTTGGGTGACTCAGAGCCAGGCTGAATAGACCATTCTGCATTTAGAGTGGTGGGAGAAGTTTTCACTAGCCCCTGAATAGATAGGCTGTGTCTTTCTCTGCCCAATGCTGTCACCACCTCCTGTAGTGAACCTGGACCACCGAGGACAGAAATGGATTTTACTGAGCAAGAGGGACTTGCTGCCTAAAAGTTCAAAGGGAAAAGTAGTATAACTATTGGGGCACTGACCCCAGAACTTTAGAACTTGTTTGGACTAAGGAACCTGCCAAGAAGAAGAGCTGGATAAGCTGTGAGGAGGAACTACCACTTTTCTGTGTTCTTTGCTGTGTTGGCCTGCAGTGACTGCTTCTCTCTTGGGCAGTGAAAGGACTGGACTGAACCTTCCGCAACTTATTTTCTTGAGTTTCTCCAAGGGCTTGTGGTAGAACTTGCCCCCTGTTCAAGATGTCTCAGGAACAGCAAAGACTTAAAGATCATCTGCTACCACCAATGGGAACTGTGTGCTGCAACAGAAGAAACAGCAACTCGACGCTGTCAATGACACCGCCGCCGGCTCTGTGACCTGCTGGCATCCCAGAGAGAACTACTGCCCTCGCACCGCAACCCTGGTCTTACTGACAACACTGCCCCCGACATCACCACCGAGCCGCTGTGTGTACTGTGACCTGAGGGCACCCCACTATCTACTACCTCGCTTCACATTGCCGCCCTGATATCTCCAATGATGCCACTCTATGCTGATATTGATGCCACTGCCTGCACCAGAGCTTGGGGGCACCGCTCATAAGTTACTCGATGCACCGCCCCATCCCACACCGCAGCCTTGGTCCACCGACACCAGCGCCATCAACTCCAGAATGTCTTCTGACGAGAGCGCTTTAGCAGAAATGATGCCGCTCCTTGAACCATGACCTTCCAGCACTGTGACGAGCACTGCTCTACTATGCATGGCAGCCCTGGTCTCACCGACAATGCTGGAAACCGTCACCAAGCTGCTGCCTGCATCGTGAACTGAGGGTGCTGCACATTGCACTGCTCCACTTTGCACCAGAACCCCAACAAAGCCAATGCCTGCCGGTGCTGTATCTTCAGATCTCATCGGAAGGTCCACAATAACCTGCATTTCCAAGGTACTGTTTGCAGGTCTTCCCGACACCATAGCTGGCCCGCAACATGGAGGTTGGCCAGAACTGTTGGATTTGTTGGCTTACAATGTAGTGATAGCCAGGGACGAAGCAATCAACTTCAAGGAACTGCATTTTAAGTCTATTTTTTTCAAAATTAGTATTTTGATTACTGCATGTTGGATTTTTTTGGTTTTGGTCTCGTTTTACACAGATACATATTGGCTATTTTTCTAAAACTGGTATGGTGTCCTTTTGTACTGTTTTCACTGTATTGGTGTGTGTTATGTGCAAAAGGTTTACACATTGCTGCTGAGATAAGCCTGACTACTAGTGCAAAGCTACCAAGGCAGTGAGCAGTGGCTATTTTAGAAGTGTAATCCCCCTTACCCTAACTGGAAGGAAAGGTCCCTGCTTGGAAAGGATACAAACATGCCTCCCAGAGACTTTCTAAAAGACACATTTGAACAGGTTTAAGGTCTTTCAGTATCAGTTCCTGAAACCCCAGTGCAGGGAGTGTTTGTGGAGAAGTGTGGCTCAATGATTTGAGCGGCAGACCCTGATGCAGAGGTCTAGCCTGGGACCAGGGTTCAATTCCCCGCCTCGGTGGGTCTTGGGCTCAAAAATTCCACGGACCTGATAATTCTCACCTCGGTGCCTATTCCAATAATGGAGTCCCACTGTGGCCCCCACAACACTAAGGATGCCTGGCCTCCACCTTGGGGGTGCCCAGGAGTGGACGCCTCACAGGGAAAGCCAGGATGGGTTCCACAGCGGTATTTGTACAAGCGCCCTGAGACCCTTGCGGGTGAGTAGTGCGCTATTCAACTTTACATTTTAATATGAGCACAAACAACATGACTGGCTCAGGCTTCACAGAGCCAAGGCTGGGTTGAGGACAAATGGGGCCACAGAAAGTAAAAGCAGGAATCTTTGCAAATGCTTTAGGTTTCCTTACACTTACAAACCTCTAAATTAGCCTTTATTCTCTGAAAACACCCCACATAGAACGCTACTTGTTTTAAAGGTGCTTTTGTGCAGACGGATCTAAAACAAAATTCTAAATAAAATGCGTTAATTTATATGATTATCGTTGGAAGCCATTTCCAAAGTAAGGTGTAATATTAAATAAGGTCTTAAATCACAGAACAGTACGTTGCTTTTATGGAAAATCAAACACTATGAACCACCAAGTGACTGCTGTGACAGGGATCTGCTTGAATGTAGAGGATGGCCTTGGGATTATTCACAGCACATTTAAAAATATAGCGCAACATCAGTTTCTGGCAGATTGGGACGCTCTCCTGGCAAAATGAGTGCTGAATTAGAAATTTGTATGCATAGATTTAGTGATTCCTGTTGGGCATGTAATTAAGAGAGCCCTTTGCTTAAATGCTTAAGGGAAATTAGCTTTAAGGTAATGCTGAAGTTGACTGTTTGGAAATGCTGTTAAGTTTAAAAGCCAGTAAATGGCGAGTTAATGCTAAACACCTTTTTTTAATTATTTGTGATAGGTTTTTTTTCTGAATTGCAGATCGATATTTACATTTACCTGTTTTTTTAGTCCTTCATATCTTAATAAATGTGCCTCAGAGTGTGTAGTTGCATACTCAGTGATTTCTGAATTCTGAAACTTTATAAGGTTCATGCTTGGTTTTTGTATTGCATAGCAATTTATTTCAATAGAACAGAGCCTTCGAAATCTCATTAAAACGGAGGCAAGTTATCGCTACACTGATATTAAAATGATATACATCACATGTGTATTGTAAGTCCTAAGTACACACTAATTATATAAAATATGAACATATAACCTTTATGTTATATCCTGGTTTCTATGTGTTCATGCTCTGCCAGTGAGTTCCTCCTAGAATGATGTAATATGGAATGTTGGGTGTGAGAGACTACAGTTGGAGAAGGGCTGAGCAGCATGCTGGCTGCTCCTGGTGGGGCTAGTCTTGGACTGAACATCTTTACTTGTAGCTACCTAATAAATGCTCCTGAAATACTTTAACCTGCGTGGAGTTAATCACTATAATTTTTTGGTGATGAGTCACAGGTTTACCCTTACTGAAGGCACAGCACAGGACGCAGACGTCGTTGAATGGTAGGCTTAACCTCACAGAAGGCACAGCAGAGACGCGTAGAGATGATGGGGAGTAGACACCCAAAACTAAAAGGGCAGCTCTTGAAGTAGCACTTCCCCAGACACACAGGAACACAAACAACTGGCAGACTGCTGTGGGCGACCGATGTAGAGGTCACTGGTGGGGTCAGGGATGCCAGTTGCCTTAGATTAACTTGAGTTGATATGTACCTTAAAATTGCTTGAGGTTTGAAGAGGTGACAGAAGCAGGTTCTCTTGAAGATAGTCGCCAAAAACTTGTGGTGATTGAGTCAGGTACAAGTGATGAGTTTCAGGTAGCTTTATTCAAGATGGTACAATAGACTCAATAATGACCATAAGGAGACCCCACCAGGAGCAGCCAGCATGCTGCTCAACCCAGCCAACTGTGACTATTTGATCCACAACATTCTATAACATGTCATCAAAGTAAGATTCTACAGGCAGGGCATGAATAGCATTGAACTCAGGATATAACACTTTACTTAATAGCATTCAGTGATGATGTAATGATATATTTTTGTGAAATATTATTATTCGAACTGCCCTGTGTTTATCCCCATATTGCTCCTGTCTGGACCCTGGTCACAGCTGTGTGCACCAACTCATGTTCCCCAGGCCCTGTGCCCACCATCCCTGCACCAAACACCTGCATGCGTAATACCACTAGGCTGTGTGATATCTTTGGACTCACGGCCAGGCATCAGACGTATCTCTCCTGCACTAACTTCGACCTGCACACAGCCTTTGATGCTGCTGGACATGGAATATTTCCTGTGCCTCTAAATCCCAGTGAACACAGCCTTCGAGCTTGTGCAGGTGTTGCCCATCTCATTGACATCAAAGCAAAGTTATGCCCAACAATTGCTGTGCATGGCCTGTTGCCTTGACGACAGGGGTTGGCTATAGGACATGGCCTACTAACACGTTTTTTAGGCTCACCTCATATATCCCCAAGCCCTGCATCACATGGCCATTGACTGTATGTTGCAGTAGTTGGTGCAGTAGTCAGTAGTTTTTGCGTTTTGTTTCTGACATTTTTAACCATAAAGTCAGAGTTATATAAGGCCATTTTTAGTTTTATTGAAGTCTCACTAATGTCATATGAGCATGCAAATTAATAATGGACTCTTGTCAATGCTAAATGAATATATAGCAGTTCATGGAAATGGTGCAAGTTATAGTTCACTGAGTTCAAAATACTGTGTATGGAGGTGTGCAAGTTAAAAATAATTTAAAGGCATTGCGTAAACTATAATTTAAAGTTATAATGTTCGAGTTTATTTTTTTGTGTAGTTTAAGTTTGGTTTGTATCTAAATAATGAATAAAATTATAGTAATTGAAAGGTGGTGTGTAGATTATTTAAATTACACATTTTAGGTATAACTATAACTTTAGAATTTGCAATCTTTGTGTAGGTTATGTTTGGTTTGTATAGAAATAATAAATAAAGTGTTTCTAAATATAAAAAATCTTTTGGTTTTTTTCACAGAATTTTGTAATTTAACATTTTTTTTTAATGCATATAGTTTTGTGTTGTCGAGCAGAGTGTTGTTAAAAGAAGTGTCATACAGTGGAGTGGAGGATGGGGCTGTACACTGTATTGTTGTAGAGTGTAGTGTTGTATAGTGTTGTATAGTGGAGCAGAGTGGAGTAGACTATATTGGAATGTGGAAAACTTTAATTGTATACAGTGAAATAGCTATAGTGTAGTGGTGTAGAGTGGAGCGGAGAGTGGTATAGTACAGTAATGTACAGTGGAGTACTCAGGAGTGGAGTGGCATACAGTGGAGTAGTGTAGACCAGAATGGCCGAGAATGGTGTGGCGTTAGATTCTAATGGTGTTGAATGAAGTGGTGTATTGTGGAGTGGAGTGGCATTTAGTAGAGTGATGTACAGTGAAATAGGGTACTGTGGAGTAGCGAATAGTGGAGTAGTGTAGACTGAAGTTGCATAAAGTGGAATAGCATAGAGTGGAGTGGTGTACAGTAGAGTTGTTCACAGTGGAATAGTGTAAAGTAGAGTGGGGTACAGTGTAAGGGTGGGCAACAAATTCCGTTCCGCTCGTGGAACTTGCGAAATTGCAGCATTTTTGCGTTCCGCGTGGAACGCGAGAATGTTGAAACTTCTGCGATCCGCAGCAGAACGAAAATATGCTGGCCAGGATTCATTCTGGCATGATGCTCCTGTCACTAAACCTCAACAGGAAGCACTTACATATATAAATAAAGCAGGTGCCCGAGTCGAAGCTCAAATTCAGTAACGCATTAATCAGCACAAAACATTTGAGAGCACGGTCGAGGCTAGGCAGGTGTGCTTTCTCCCCATATCTACCTTCAACAATTTGCTGTAATCCTTGATGGAGCTCTGTGCACCCATGAGTTACTCAAGCGCAATCCCCGTGTAGTTCCTGACAACATGAAGTTCTGTCTCCTCATCTGCTGCTCTGATCGGTCTCTGGCTTTTTATAAACAAGAGGCATATGAACCGCATGGAAGCCCCGCCCGTTTGACCTCAGCCCACACACCAGCGGTGTGCAGCATCTTCCCACCCTTTCCCCTACTATGATGGACATCTCACTCGGGACCCCGGCGCCCGTCGGCGCGGTGGCTACGTTACAGACACACATGGTCGCTGTAGACAACTCTTCTGGCCCTTTATGCAGCTGTGGTGTAGGAAAAGCACTATACATTTACCCAACAAGGTAGCACTTACTGATTAGCCAGTAGAAATTACTCCAGTTGAGTAGAGGTATTGCACAAAACGGTGGCATCTTCTTGGGCAAATATGCAGGGCAGTATTCATTCTGGCAAGATGCTCCTGTCACAAAAATTAAACCTCAACAGGAAGCACTTACAGATATAAATAAAGCAGGTGCCCGAGATGAAGCTCAAATTCAGTAACGCATTAATCAGCCCAAAATCTCTGCGAGCATGCTACATTTTGCGCGTTCGTGAAGATTTTTTGGCGTTTCGTGAAATTTTTTGCGAAAGGCAATTTCGCAAATTTCTCCCACCCCTAGTACAGTGAAGTGTTGCACAGTTGAGGGGTACAGTGAAGTATTGCACAGTGGATTAGCATAGACTAGAGTGGCGAAGAGTGGCATAGAGTTCTTTGACATAGAGCGGAAAAGTGTAGAATGTGTGTTGTAGAGTTGAGTGGGGTATTTTGTGGTTGCATTGAGTCTAATAGTATATATTAGAGTGGGGTAGAATGGATTGGTGTAGAGTAGAGTGTTATAGAGTGGAATAGCATTAGGGGTGGGCGGAATTTGCGTAATCGCGTTACGCAAATCTCCGCGAAACGGTAAAAAATCTCCGCGAACACGCAGAAATTCCGCGAACACGCGGAATTGCTTGTTCGCGATACTTTTTTCATGTTCGCGATATCTGTTTGCGTGCTCGGGGTGAAATATCTCGCGAACACGCATATTGAGAACGCGAACAAGCAAAAAATTTCGCGAAGTCGCGGAATGCAGCTTTTTGGGCAATTTCGCGTTCTCCGCGGAACGCGAAATTACCCAAATTCCGCAAATTCCGCGAACGGAACGGAATTTACCGCCCAGGCCTAAATAGCATACACTGTAGTGGCATACAGTGGAGTGGTGCAGAGTGGAGTGTCACACAGTGGATTGGCATAGACTCGAGTGGCGAAGATTGGAGTGATTTAGAGTGCTTTGGCGTAGAGTGAAACAGCATAGAGTGGTGTGTTACACAGTGGAGTGGCATAGAGTGGAATAGTGTTAATTGTAGTGGCATACACTGGAGTATGGTACACTGGAGCGGCATACAGTACAATAGCACAGAAAAGAATGGGGTAGAGTTGAGTGGCGTACAGTGGAATAGCAGATTGTGTTTAATCTTGATCTTCCTAATTCTACCCAATGGATTAAGGTAGTGCATAATGGGACAAGAACTAAGTGGTTACCACTCTGTATGTTCCGTGCATTCTGCACATACGTGTTAATTTCCCCCATAAGTCCCCTGTAGTCTCACCTCTCGAGCACTGTGCCATCAAAAATATTATGAAGGCATGCCCCATATTGTAACTTTGGTACTATGCATACATATGCAAAATAAATGTGTCACATTTGAACCTCAGGCCTGAAGGAATGCAGCATTATGTTCATTTCTAGGTTTGCTGGCAAATTCTGTATGTTTTTGAAACTGTTGTGCTTCACACGCAGTGAACTAGTGAATTCCTGTGAGATCTCAGCAAGTCACGGCAGCCATCATGGGTGTGGTGCTATTTAAACCATACCCAAGGCCATGAGGTTTGCTTTGTCTTGAGAAATCCCGACTGGAGCAGCTCCTGAGATATGCCATGCAGAAAAAAAGGAAGCAAACACCGCGCTTACTTTCTCAGGCATTCTGATCCCTGATAGCCCAGCACAAAGTATTTACTACATAAGAAGCTCAACATTATGCCTTGTTATTTTAGTTTTGAAAAATCAAGAGCTATAGCTACTTGTCAGTCACACAAAGAACCTTATTAATATCTAACTGCACCTTCAGGAACAAAGAACCTTGCTACTAACATTGTACTAATGTGTTTGGCATCAGAATCTGGTTATTGCCGTGCATATGTACATTGTTGATTAACATTTACTCACAACAACATAATTACTTAGTACAGCGTGCAAAACGAACATTGCTACTGAAGTTGTTATGAATCAAGTGATGTGTATCATCATTGGGACAGTGCATTAAAGACTGCGCATTGGGTTATCATTAAACAGCACAAAGGCCAGTGAAGACAATAATTGGTGGTGAACATAAGAAAAATCAGGAACACTTGTTACTACCGTCCTTCTGTGCTATTAAAGGAGGTGAAAATAACATTCTCTCAGATAACAGGGAAACTTATCATTATTGTGAACTTAATATATCTTCATTTCTGTTCAGTACAAGGTTAATGATTAAATGTTTCAATTCCATATAAACTTTTTTCAGTGCATTGCAAATAATTACTTTGCTCACACTGTGTATCTATATTTCATAGAATCAACCTATTCATGGGCATATATCTAGAACAGGTTACCTGTTACCAGACATCACTCTACTCACTTCAGAACAGCAACCAGGCGTGCCTTCAATGGAGGAATACAGTTGATCACAAGTAGTTAAGCAGTGCACGGTGAAAATCACAAAGGTAGAGCTCATTTAGTTTGCTGTGACTGATAACTCTTCCTTGTTTTCGAGGTTTGACAGCTTTAGGGGATGAGGGATCTCCATGCCAAACATCCAGTATCTCCTCCACTCTACCCCAGCTATTTTCCTTGTTACATTTACACACAGAAGTAAGATTGTGGGGACTGTAGAGCTGGCCCACATCATCTCTACGAGGCCATGCCATGGGCTTGAAAGTAAGGTTTGCGGTAAGTCTGACACCACCTGGGGCATGCCACAATTATCTTCTACTAGGGGCTATGGGGGGAGGCCCAGGACCCCAGCGGCTCTGCCAGCTGGTCCCCACCTGGGGCACCTGTCCCCACCTGGGGCACACTACAGCTAGTCCCATGTTGGAGGCTGTGGGAGAAGGCCAGTGTCCCTGCTTGCATCTATTGCATGTGCAGAGGTGTGTGGCATTGCTCTAACACCGTGGGGCCAGTTTTCTTGCTCCCGCTTAGTGGGAGTAATTCAAAGCATTTCCCTGCCCAAGAGTATGGGCAGGGAAGTAGATGGTGTCCCAGGGGTTGGGAACACTGTCACTCAGCTGGCCACATACATTGGCCCCAGGTGTGGTCCACTGGGCCATTGTATGGCTCAGGAAGAGGGGATCCCTTCCCTTTATTTAACAGATGGCCCTAGAGGATGGGATTCTGGGGGCTTCTACTTGCTCAAAGGGGGAGCCCTGCACCCCATTCCCTTTATTAAATTATCCTGAGGGATGGGGTCCCCAGGACCTCTTTGGGCTCAGGAAAGGGGAGCCGTGCACGCCCGAATAATTTTTTACATGGCCCTAGGGGATGGGGTCCCCAGGCCTATCCTGGCTTGGGGAGGAGGCTGCACATAGCAGCCGTGGAAGATGCTAATCATCTGAGTATTTGACGTAAAATGTGTTGAATTTTTTTTTTCCCCAGACAGGGTCCCAGACGGTCAAGGCATCCCTATCCTGCCCCTATGTCTTTTTAATGCATTTTGTCTAGGACTCAGGACTGAGTCCCAAGTCCTAAGATAACTGCCACCCCTTCCTGGTTAATGTGGTGGCAGCCAAACTGATCTGAGGAGGAGATCTGTTGCTCTACTAATCCTCTGCAGTGTGATATATTCAATCAATCAATCAATGAAAACTTTATTCGGATCATTACAATCCATAAAAGTACAGAAAAAAGACAAAACATTTATAAAATCATACAATTAAACAGAAAATGCAGTTTTGCGCATGAGGAGTAAACCATATTACTTTAGGACATTGTTAACCGGGCACGAACCGCAGTTTTTAGAAAAGAGCTCACCCGAAAGACAAGTTCATCGTCATCCAGGGACAGAATCATTGAAAGAGCAAGTTCCAGGCTAAGGGGTTTTAGTTTTTTAAAATACGGGGTTAAAAACCATTTAATATACTTCATATAAAATTTACAAAAAAATAGAAAATGTAAAATTGTTTGCCTACTCTGAGAGTCACAAGGGCATGGCTCAACACAATGGTCATTAAAATTCCATAAAGGAAAGCTAAGTGCATATTTAATAGTGCCTGCCCTAAGGCGAAATATAAGGCCACACTCCCAATGGCTCAACGGGAGAGTTAAATAGCTGGGTGTCGGGTAAATTGTAAGATTACGGGCTAGATATCCATGGACACTAGGTTTCAAAGATTCCCTTGCTACCCTTTCAGCGTCAAATAACATATAGAGTGCTTTTTTAAGTTCACATTTAGTGGGGAGCACAGTGGTAGTAGGTTTTAGGAAGGTATTTTCAAGGTTCACGCTGCGGAATACGCTAGACACCCCTGATAACCAGGGGATGGCCTGGCCCCTGTCGCAGCGTAGACAATCCTCGATGATATCCCTAGTCAAAATGGCGGCAGGATTTTTCCAAATCGCCAGCCAAAAAAGGGCTAGACGTGCACGAATAAAATCCCCTATAAAATGCAACCCCAATTCCCTATGACATATAAAATGTGGGGAAGGGATGGGAACACAGAGAAGTTTCCTACAAAATCTATGTTCCTCGGTAGTTAAATCGGAACAACTAGCAGTTCCCCAAACCTCAGCACCATAAGTAGCAACCGGGACACATTGAGTTTTGTATATTTTTAGGATAGCAGGCAATGCCCGGTTAATTTTGGACGGGGGAAGCTCAAAATGGAGTTAATGGACTTTGAGAACTTACTCCTGGCGTGGGCTGTATGCCCACTCCAGGAGTTGTTCGCAGCAAAGACCACGCCCAAATACGGGAAACTGCTAGTAAAGCCCAATCTTTCAGCCCCCACGACTATACTGCCAATATGACGCCTCTTTGGGCCACAAGACAGTACAAAAGACTTTTTAAAATTAGTCTTCAAGTCTAGGGAATCCATATGTGCAACAAAGCCATTCACTAAGATACGTAAAGCGTTTGGGGTGCGCCCCATAAGGACCGCATCATCTGCGTAAAGCAGAGCGGGGAGATGATTACCTTTTATGGTCGGGACATCGGTAGTTAGAGAAACCAGATGTTTGTGAAGGCCGTTGATACATATTATAAATAAGAGGGGAGCAAGGACGCAGCCCTGTCTAACCCCTCTATTAACTCTAACTAGCTCAGAGACCTCGCCCCCAATACCAATCCTGACACAGGCCTTCAAATCTCTGTGCAAATAGGCCAGGAAATGTACCAAGGATTCGTCCAGACCGTAATCTAATAAGGCCTTCCATAATAGTGACCTATTGACAAGGTCGAAAGCGGTGGATAGGTCCATAAAGGGCAGATAAATTGGGCAATTACGTGCTACGGTGTATTCAATTTTTTTAACTGTCATTCTTCCAAAACTACTCAATGGGTTTACACCAACTATAACTCACGCCCCCGCCATGCACTACTGATGAAGTCATGGTCAGTGACATCACTGATGACATCACTAATGACATCTCAAATGACATCACAACATCACTGATGACATCGTCCAGTGACTGTGTGTTTTTTTAAAGTTTAAATATGTTTTATATATCTGCCAAGGTGTATTGAAGAATGAGTGGGTGTATAAGTGTCTGGATGGAGGATTTAGTAGCTGCGTGACTGTAAAAGTGAGTGATTAAATGAGTCTTACTGAATGCATGTGTTAGTGACTAAAACTGTGTGAATGTCTGTATCAGTCTGTCTGTTGTTGTGTAAGCTGCTGCATGGGTTGGTCAGTAGCTACATGAGTGTCTATATGGGTTATTGATTGGTTGCTTGAGTATTTGTATGGGAGACTGAGTGTATGTGGGGGTGGGTGGGAGGTGAGTGACTCTGAGCATAGATGTGTGAGTGGTTGATTCACTGGGTGTATGGGTTCAAGAGTGCATTTGGAAACAACTGTATGGGAGGGTGAGTGTTTGTATGGGTGTGTTGGTGAGTGAATGGATGTCTCAGTGGTACATGTCCAAGTAACTACAAATGTAAAAGGCAGTGTATATGAGAGTTGGAGTATATAAATGACTATACGTGAGAGTCAGTGATTTTGAGAGTGGCTGTGTGGATGAGTGTGTACTTGTATCAGTGATTATATAAGAAATCAAGTATACACTAGTATCTGTATAAATAAGTGAGGTGGTGTGTGTTTAACTGTATAGGTGATTAATGGGAGTGTGATTGATTCTTTGCATGACTGACTAGGTGTGTGAGTAACTCCATGGATGAGTGGCATGTGTGAGCGTCTGTATAGCTGTATGAGTGCATATGACAGTGTTGTAATAATGAGTGACTGCATGTATGAGTGATTGTATGGGTGAATGAGTGGATGTGTGTGTAGACCTAGGAATCAGTGAGTGTGTGTGTAGTAACTGGTATTGGTGTGTCGATGGTTTCGAAAATGATAGTCTGTTTTTTACAGTGGGTGTATCAAAGGTTATATTAAAGTATGAGGAGGTGCATCAGATTTTCACATGGATGATGTCATCAGTGATGTCATTTGAGATGTCATCAGTGATGTCATCAGTGATGTCACTGATCATGTCATGAATGATGTAATATGTGATGTCATCAGCAGTGCATTGCGGGGGCGCGAGTTATAGTTAGGTGAACTAACTATAACGGCAGAATTTCTCTTGGTTTGTATGAGTGAAACGCCCAACCAACTACAACGACCATGAAACCTATGGTTTTTTCAATGAATTTCTAAGGTTTTTAAAATGCTAATTTCAAACTATAACGTCCCTGAAACCTATGGTTTTTTCAGTGAATTTCAATGTTTTTTAAATACGAATTTCTAACTATAACGTCCCTGAAACCTATTGTTTTTTTCAGTGAATTTCAAATGTTTTTTAAATGCTTATTTCTTACTATAACATACCAGTCGCATTTGCAGAGTGGTGGAGAAAGGTGAACGTGGCCTCCGAAACACCTCTTATCAATCCCACTGTGTGGGATTTACTGGAGGCAACAGGAGGAGTAGTTAGCCCCCAACGTCAACCTTGGGGGCCAGCTATCCCTTTTATTACCACAATTAAGTCCCACACAGCAGGATTGCTAACTTATTCCATCAGGCCCGCCCCCTCCCTGCACCACTGTGCAAACATGGCCCTGGCCACTCCATTGGGTTTGAGGGCTCCCCGCCTCCTGCGGGAGCCATCATTGCTTTTCCACAAGGGGAGCTGCTAACGTGCGGCTCCCCTTGTGGAAAAGCAATCTGCTTTGGATTTTGGAAGCGAGAGCAGGAAACCTGCTCTCGCTTCCAAAATCCAAACTAGTGTTCGCTAAGACAGGGCAGGAGCCACACGGCTCCAGCCACTGCCATAGCAAACAGCAGTGTCCCGGGGCGGGCACCCTGGGACACTGCAGGAGCCAGTCCTGGGGGTGGCGATCCCCAGGACAAACAGGGGCTCCAGGAGAGGGGCCACGTGGCCCCCCTCCCTATCAGTACAAAGGGGAGGTGGGAGTCCCCAGGGCATGTGGGGGGGCTCAAGCCCCCCAACACAGGTTTAAAAAAAAAAATAGAGCCCCGAGGAGGTGGAGGTCCCCGGGGCAGCAGGAGGGCTGAGTGCCCCCGCAGTTGTCTCTGAAAGCCCTGGGGAGGTGGCAGACCCCGGGGCAGCGTGGGGGGGGGTTAGGCCCTCGATAATTAATTGGCAGTGCCACTGGGACCTGGCCCACCGGAGGCTTTTTGAAAACGAAGCACGGGATTCGGGACCCCAACGCGATTTCTGCCAAACATTTTTTTTTAAATTGCTTTTTTGGGCCTGGGGGTCCTTGTGGGACCCACTGAGCAGGCCTAGGGGTCAGGGTGTTTCTACCCTGCCCCCTTTTATTATTTCTTAACCTCTTTTTTTCTGTTCTCTTATGACTTGCTTTCTGAACCAAGACCTACCTTTTTACCAAATTTGGTGTAATTCCGTCAGCAGTTCGGGCTGTAGCTTTGTCTAAAGTTTCCTACAGAAAATAAGATGGGGAAAACGTGTTTTGGGACCCCCCTTTTTTCTCAGCCCCCGCTTGAGGAATCACCCAGAAACTTTCCAAACAGGAGCGCCCCACTAGTTTAGAAAGATTCATCAAACAACACCAAAGTTATTGGGGAAAAAAAATGCTTTTCCTATGGAAACAAGGTCCGAAATATAACTACCTACTGGCGGTCGCCAGTAGGTTTTATATATATATATATCTGCATTTTACTCCATCAACACATCAGATTCCTTTCAAAAGAACGGGGCACGGACCACAAAGTAGTGCAGCAAGATAGTTCCTTTATTGCTCAACGATCTCTACAGCCATGACTCATTTCAGACCGTCAAGGGCCTTGATCACATGACACGCTCTGTCAGGTGAGTAGTTTTTTATACCATTTTATTCACTTTCTCTTTTTTCATTTTTTTTCTCAAAAGCTCAACCAATGTTTATTTAAAGTGACCAGTGCATAAGTTTAAAATCATGGAAACAAAAGACAGATTCAATGGGTATTAAGGGAACTTAGCAAAGCAATTCTGTTAAAATACATTTGTTCAGGTAAAATACCATAACTGGATATCTTTGCTTAAAATTCCATTTGGTTGATAGGGAGTTATCACAACAAATCTAATTTCATCGGTATTACCATTTTGCTGAAACCTTTACAACCTGAAAGATAAAAGGCCAAATTCATAAATTACATAAAATCATTGATGTAATACATTTCAGTATGAATACCTAGTGGTTCAATTCAGAATTAACAGTCATTTTAAACATGTCAGATAAGTGCAAATTTCGCAAAAACAGTACCATTGATATGCTCAGTTCCATATAAACTTGTTGACTTAAAGTGCATGAACTAGTGCAAAAATATTAAATTAGTGCTAAAAATTCTAAAACCAAGTGTAAAAAACTATTAACTCACCCTATATGTAAAAAACTAGTGTGGGTTACGGCAGGCAGAGAATATCGACTAATGTCTAAAATATAATATAGTTCATAGATGATAGTTTGCAGTAGGCCTACTTAAAAGTGTGACTTTAAGATGTTCATTTCTCAGATAGATAGATAGATAGATAGATAGATAGATAGATAGATAGATAGATAGATAGATAGATAGATAGATAGATAGATAGATAGATAGATAGATAGATAGATAGATAGATAGATAGATAGATAGATAGATAGATAGATAGATAGATAGATAGATAGATAGATAGATAGATAGGTAGATAGATAGATAGATAGATAGATAGATATGTGTTAGGGTAATGGCATTTATAGGCTTTAAGGCGGTGTTGGATTTTTGTTGAAATGGGATTTTTTTAGGGTTTAGAATCCGACAGTCCCTGTGCTCAAATCTAATTGGCTACTAACACTTCCTGGTTGAAGTGTTGGTATCCAATTAGATTATTAAGAAACTGTATAAAAAGAGAAGGTGACAGGGTAGGAATACCCTGACCACCTAGGGGCTCTTGGGAGGGGTATATATAACTATATAACTAACTATAACGGGGGAATTTCATTGGTTTTTTACGAGTGAAATGTCCAGCTAACTATAACATGTGTGAAACCTATGTTTTTTTCAGTGAATATATATATATATATAATATATATATATATATATATATATATATATATATGTATATATATATATTCACTGAAAAAACCATAGGTTTCAGGGGCGTTATAGTTAGCTGGACTTTTCACTCGTACAAAACCATTGAAATTCCCCCGTTATAGTTAGTTCAGCTAACTATAACTCGCACGCCCACAATGCACTGCTGATGACGTCACATATTACATCCCTCATGACATGGTCAGTGACATCACTCATGACATCACTCATGACATCTCAAATGACATCATTAATGACATCACTGATGACATCATCCAGTGAATGTGTGTTTTTCTGAAAATTACATCTGTTTTATATATGTATATCTCAAGGTCGATGGAAGAATAAATGGGTATATATCCTCATATGGCAGATTCGACGTGTTGCCTCCTGGGCTGCCTGAACACCGGCGGTGCTCGTTGGCAGCGCTTTGCCGCACACTGCAATTGATTGACTTCAATGTGGCTCACTCAAGTCTGAACAAAACCATGGCTCTCCAGTGCTGATTCTTCAATCAATTTATTTATTTCGTCAAAAGACACTCCAACACATTTTGGTTGTGACCGAGGTGTGTACACCGAAACGCATTGATTTTTGTTCATATATGTTTTATGTATATATATATATTTATATATTACCTACTGGCGGTCACCAGTAGGTAGATATAGTTAGGACCTATTTTCCATAGGAAATCCGCAATATTCTATTTGGAATAACTTTGGCGCCGATTGACGAATCTTCGCGAAATTTTCAAAACTTTTGGCCAGCTCCGATCTGCTCCTATCCTGAAAGTTTCACGGTGATTCTTCAAGCGGGGGCCAGGAAAAAAGGAGGGTCCCTAAACGCATTTTCCCCATGCAATTTCCCATAGGACCTTTAGCCGCTGCTACCTATTTGCAAAGTATTTAAACTAAAGTAATTCATTCTGAGAAAGTATATTTTGTATTGTAATGTATAATATAATTATAATGTAATATAAAAAATATATCTAAAAATAAATAGTTTAAAAAATTTAGTACATCAGTATCAAAAAGATCAGTATAACAATTAATACCTAAAAAATTGTCAATTTCAAAACCTTTGAAATTCACTGAAAAAACCATAGGTTTCAGGCCTGATATAGTTAGGAATTAGCATTTAAAAAACCTTTGAAATTCACTGAAAAAAACATAGGTTTCAGGCCTGATATAGTTAGGAATTAGCATTTAAAAAACCTTTGAAATTCACTGAAAAAACCATAGGTTTCAGGCCTGATATAGTTAGGAATTAGCATTTAAAAAACCTTAGAAATTCACTGAAAAAACAATAGGTTTTGGGGTTTTATAGTTAGCTGGACATTTCCCTCAAACAAAACCATTGAAATTCCTCCGATATAGTTAGTTGTACTAACTACATCTCGCGCGCCCGCAATCCACTGCTGATGATGTCACATATTACATCATTCATGACATGGTCAGTGACATCACTTATGACATCTCAAATGACATCACTGATGACATCACTGATGACATCATCCGCGTGACAATCAGATACACCTCATCATGCACTAGTATAACCTTTCATCACTCACTGTAAAAGACAGAGTGCCAGATTTAAAACCATTGACACACCAATACAAGTTTCTAAACACCAACTCAGTGATTCCTAGATCTATACACATATCTAATCACTTACCTATAGGTTCACTCATGCATGCAGTCAATGATCAATAGAACACTATCAAATAAACTTATACACCTATATTGACATTACACACCAGCACACATCCTAATCACTTATGAAGTCATCCTACTCACTTATGCAAACAATGGATCATACTTACTTTTACTTAGCTATACACTTATAAAAACACCACTTCATCTATTCATATAAAAACACTATTACAAGTATACAGTTATCCATACAGTCACTCATACAATCACTGAGTCTTATGTATACTTATTTATATACAACAACTGACACATACACTGGCTTTTATTTTTCTAGTTTGTCGGACATGTTCCATTGAGACATATATTGGCTCATCACCACACCCATAAAGATATTCACTCACCCAAACAACTGTTATAACATGTAGTTTTAACTTCATATAGCTACTGAATCAACTATTCACACATCTTTGGGCAGTCACACCCCCTTACCGAACCACACACACATTAACTCTCCCATAAACATACTCAGTTAACTAATCAATAAATAATATAGACTTTCACGTAGCTAGTAACCAACTGGTGAAGCAGTTTACACAACAACTGACAAAGTGTTACAGATATTCACACAGTTTAGTCACTATCCAATATATTTAGTGAGATACTATAAATTAAACAAGTAAACAGTCCATCACACTGCTACTAAATCCTCCATCCAGATATTTATATTTATATATCCACTCATTCTTCAATGCAAATTGCTATATATATATATAATACATATTTAAATAACTAACCAAACCACATTCACTGGATGATGTCATCAGTGATGTCATTTGAGATGTCATCAGTGATGTCACTGACCATGTCATGAATGATGTAATATGTGACATCATCAGCAGTGGATTGCGGGCACGCGAGATGTAGTTAGTACAACTAACTATATCGGAGGAATTTCAATGGTTTCGTTTGAGTGAAATGTCCAGCTAACTATAACACCCCTAAAACCTATTGTTTTTTCAGTGGATTTCTAAGTTTTTTAAACGCTAATTCCTTACTTTATCAGGCCTAAAACCTATGTTTTTTTCAGTGAATTACAAAGGTTTTTTAAATGCTAATTCCTAACTATATCAGGCCTGAAACCTATGAAAAAAACATAGGTTTCAGGCACGTTATAGTTAGGAATTAGCATTTAAAAAACCTTAGAAATTCACTTTAAAAACCATAGGTTTCAGGGGCATTATAGTTAGCTGGACTTTTCACTCGTACAAAACCATTGAAATTCCCTCGTTTTAGTTAGTTCAGCTAACTATAACTCGCGCGCCCACAATGCACTGCTGATGACGTCACATATTACATCACTCATGACATGGTCAGTGACATCACTCATGACATCACTCATGATATCTCAAATGACATCACTGATGACATCACTGATGACATCATCCAGTGAATGTGTGTTTTTCTGAAAATGACATGTGTTTTATATATGTATATCTCAAGGTCGATGGAAGAATAAATGGGTATATAAGTGTCTAAATGGATGATTTGTTTTTGAAAAATTGATTGTATAACTGACTGATTAAGTGTATCTTAGTGAATACATGGCTTTGTGAGTAATGTTTAAATATGTAAATATCTGTATCAGTCTCTCACTTTGTGTATAAGTGGCTGCATGGGTTGGTGAGTAGCTACATGAGTTTCTATATAGGTTATTAGTTGGTTTTTTGATTATCAATATGATTGTCTGAGTGTCTGTATGGTTCGGTGGGGGGTATTACGTAGTGCATAGGTACATGAATGAGTGACTCACTGTTTGTATGTGTTGAAGACAGCATGTGTGCAGGACTGTATGGGTGGATGAGTATGTGCATGGGTGTGTTAGTGAGTGAATGACTGTCTCAATAGTGTCTTTATGAGTAACTACCTATGTTTTAAACTAGTACATGTGACTATTGGTGTATATAAGTGGGTATATGTGAGAGTGAGAGATTGGAAGAGTTACTGTATGAATAAGTATGTGTTTCTATAAGTGATTGTTTGAAAGACTAAGTATGTGTAAGTTTTTGTAGAAGTAAGTGGGGTGGTGTGTGTATAACTGTTTAAGCAAGTAAATGGATGTTTGATTCTTTATTAGCATGAGTGACTATGTGTGTGAGTAACTCTATGGATGAGTGGCGTTGTGTAACCTGATGTATAGGTGTATGAGTCATATGATGAGTGAGTACATGTATGAGTGACTGTATTGGACTGTTGGTGAATGAGTGGATGTGTATGTGGATCTTAGAATTACTGAATAGGTTGTTGTGACTGATATTGGTATGTCCATTGTTTTGAAAATTTTAGTTTATATATATATATTTTTTTTTTGTCCTCAAATACAGCCCATTAAAAGCCACCCAGGCATTGGAGCGAGAAGAAAAGAGTGACACCGCCTCAGTGCACTGGATTTGTAAACTTTATCAACAGACAAGCTTACCGGTGTATCTCCTTCTCAAACACTAGCCAGCGGCGATATACACTTGGGACCCAATTGCTAGGCCGGAGAGGCAATAGCAACTCATCCATCCCCTATATTTGGGAAGGAGGAAATCTGTCTAGGCAGGAAGGGCAATGAAATCATTTGACATGGGAAAAAAAAAAAAAAAAAAAAAAAAAAAAAACCCCGTCACCACTTCATGAGTTTCCAAAATTCCTGCTTACTCTTACTTCCTGGTCTTATAAGGTCCATCTTGGATATCCTTAGGAGAGAAGCCTGCCAGTCTAAAAATTCCGGAGGCTTGGGATCTTTCCATTTAATACAAATCTCTCTTCTTGCTATTAAGATGGCATAAAACAGCAAATGCTTGGGTGGACCAGTCAGATTGGGTATTAATCCAACGAAAATCAGAGGAAAGTCAAGGGTAATAGATATCCCTAAAGAGGTAGACAAGGCCTTCCCCACTTGGTACCAAAAGCTCGATAAGAGAGGGCAAGTCAAAAACATATGAGCATCTGACGCGGCTTCTTCACCGCATCTAGCACAGCACACAGGAAGATCTTTTGCAAATTTAGTTAGCCTCTGTGGTGAAAAATAGGCTCTATGGATCGTGAAGATATGATTCCTTCTTAACCAAGCAGGCTTTACAATATCCCATAGTGTCTTACACGAATTAAGCCACAACAGCTCAAGATCAACCTGTAGGATGCAGCTATTCCACAATGAAGTTGAGAGTTTAAAGTCACCATCGATCTCTTCAAGAATGGTGCGGTACCAAAAACCAACCTCTTTTCTAAATGGAGGTTTCTGCGTAGCCTGTGTCTCCAACTGTGTAGCCCTACCTAAAATGTAATTGCTTCTAATAGCATAATTTGTGGTGGCCCAGCTAGAGAGCTGGAGAAATTTGAATCTAGAGATAGACAAGCCAGTATTTTCCCGGAGGGCCTCCCAAGGGATCAGTGAACCCTCCACGAAAAGTTCACCCCACCTCGCTATACCGGCCACCCTCATTGGTAAGGACAAACTATCCTTTAGGAACTCAGGTGTCCCAGGCGAGTCCCAGATTGGGGCTAGGTTAGAAAAATACCCCATCTTCATTGCAGCTCGCATTTTGACCCAAGTTTTTAACAAACCCCATAAAACCTTTAATCTAACTTTTTTTTAAAACTTGGGATCTCCATATTTAAATAGAAAGCCATCTTCGGAAAAGCCACTCACTCTTAGCATGGACAGAAACATCAAACCCATACCACTACTTGTTGGAACCATTAGTAGCATCCGTGAATGTGCGAATTGGAAGGCCCAAGCATATATTTGCAGGTCTGGGGCTGCCAGGCCGCCCTTCTCTCTACGTCTTCTTATTTTCTTCCAAGCGATCCTGGACCCTCTAGAAGCCCAAATGAAGGTGTTAAGCTCACTCTGAATTTTTGCTAGAGAAGCACTCTCAAATAATAAAGGGGATACAATCAAAAAGAAAAGTAAACCTTGGTAAAATTGTCATTTTGATCAGATTAACCCGACCCAACATTGACAGAGGTAAGTTGGCCCAATTTTTCAATAATTTTCTGGTTTCTTTTATAATTAATGATAAATTGTGAGAGGGAATCTTATCAATTTCATGTAGGATATGGACACCCAGATATCTTATCTCAGTTTTTAAGGAAGGAAGATGAGAGTCTACATACATATTCCAGGCCATAATTTCCGTCTTCAAGGTGTTAATCTTATAGCCTGAGACAGATCCAAATTTCTGGGCTAGTTCGATAACAGCTGGGAATGCCGTATTCAAGTTGTCTGTCAGAATAAGGATGTCATCGGCATATAGTGCCACTTTCCTTTCCCACTCTCCGCATTTAAATGGAGACACCCTAATGTCATCTCGCAACATCTGTGCAAAGGGTTCAATATATAAATTAAATACTAAAGGGGAAAGAGGGCATCCCTGACGCGTACCCCTTGTTATCGCAAGAGATTTTGTGAGGGAGCCGTTAACCATGATATTCGCCGATGGATAGCAATATATAAGAGAGATGACTCGTCTAAATTTATCGCCTAGCTTAAATTTGGCCAAGACCTCCGACATAAACAGCCAATCGACCCTGTCGAAGGCCTTCTCCGCGTCCAATGTCATTCCCGCCAAAGGAAGAGACCGTGTTGAAGCCATATCAATAGCTCCAATGAAATCATAGGTTAAATCAGACAGGTGACGGCCCTTAACAAAACCCTTTTGGTCTAGATGTAATAGAGCACCTACAACTCCTCCCAATCTATTGGCCATGATGGAAACGAAGATCTTGTAATCGGTGTTCAAAATTGAGATTGGCCTGTAAGATTCGCAATTTGAAGCTGATTTCCCAGGCTTCAATATTAGTGATATTGTCGCTTTATTCCACGAGGGAGGAAGAGGAGTACCATCTTGTAAAATTTCATTAAACAAGGTAGTTAGGAAAGGGGTGATCTCTTTTGCCAAGCAAATATATATTTCCGAAGGTAAACCATCCGGCCCAACTACTTTCCCTTTCTTTGAACTCATTATAGCCCTATATACCTCATCATATGTAATAGGTACATCTATTTTCGTTTGTTGATCTAGATTTAACCCAGGAAGGTTTATATTGTTTAACATGGACAGGACTTTAGCGGAGTCATAATGTCCCTCTTCCTTATATAAGTCCGGAAAAAAAGAATAGAATTGTGTTTTGATATCCTCATCAGAGGTATACGATATCCCAGATTTAGAAACTGAACTAATATAATTCCTAGCCCGGTCTGATCTAATTTTCCAGGCAAGAAGTTTCCCGGCGCCCTCCCCGTACTCAAAATGGGCGATCTTACTAGCTTCCCATCTTTGTAATAGTCTGGAATTAAGGACAGACTCCAGGTCCCCCTTCAGGGTCCGTAGAGTCTCTTGTGCACCCTCAATGCTCTCTCGATTGCCCAGATCAATAACTGCTTGGATTGCTTTGATTTTACTTTCGATATCCACGATGTCTGCCTTGTACCTTTTTGACCTATAGGAGGAGATACTTGTAATATGCCCCCTCAAATAGGCCTTAAAAGCCTCCCATATAATAGTGATTGAAGCAGTTAGGGCATTTCTAGCTAAAAACAATTTAGTTTCTGCCTGGAGGTCCACTAATACCTCTTCCTGCATAAATAGAGTACGGTCCATTGACCATGTCCTCTCCACTGGGGGTGCCGGTTTGTTGATGACTAGGCTGATCGCAGAATGGTCAGAGAGGTGAGACGGAAGATAGAAAATATCCTCTACCCAGCTTTTTATTGATTGACTCACTAAAATAAAGTCAATCCTATGGATCGTATGTGCATCCACTTCGGAGGGAACATGGCAGCCGTGAGCTAGCGGTCACGGCACCCGATCTGTGTAATGCCTGGCGCCCGGCATCATTGAGCTGACAATACGATGCCTATACGCCGATTATGAGCCTGAAGTGATTGGGCTTTCCTTCCCTTTACCTTCAGCCCCCAGGGGGGGGTAACTGCCATCGTAGCCTCTGTCTGTGTCCGCTTGTCTCCGTTACTGACCTCGCCGCTGTTTAGCTCCTTGCACTCCACCAATGTGCGGTTCCTCTTCCGGGCTTCCGCTGCAGGATTTAACTCTCTCTGGTGTCCCGTGCTGGGTTTGGGCGTCACGGGAGCTTCGGAGAGTGAGGAGCGGACTGCAGAGCTCCATGCGAGGCTGGACGCGGGATAGGGCGCTCAACTCGGCTCCTGCGAGAGGTATCACCCTGGAGGGAGACACAGCAAGCTTTCTGAAGGCGGCTGAGCAGCTGCCGACTACTGAAGGGGTGTATGAGGTGGTAAGCCCACTGGGGGGAACGGCAAATGTTAAGCAAGCTCAGACTGCCTGTGCCACCCGAAGTTCCAAGCGCCAGGGCGGACAGGCAGTCGCCCAGGATAAACAAGATTTTAAAAACAGAAGGAAGGGGGTGAAAAAGAGTGTAGTTAAACCCCGCAAAAATATCATCACTGCTGTCACTACTACTACTACAGCCATTGTTGGGAGACCACAGCAGACGACGGGCTCAACGGGCAAATCGTTTGGCCAGACAGACACCCCGGTAGTCCTTTCAGGCGTCGCTCCTCTAACGGAAGCAGTTCCTTCTGTTTCTGTTGTATCCCATGAGCCAGCAGCCACCCCAGTGGCAGGTAAAGCTTATACTTTAAAACAGAAACGAAAAAGCCAACTGGGGGGGGGGTCTCAAGATCACACCTTCCTTGAGATCTTATTTCAAGGCGTTACCCCAGATTTTGGCGCTCCCCAAAAGCCCAACTTCTTGTATTAGCTCAATGCAGGATTGCTTAGAGCTTCCAGTCATGAGCTCCTCGGAGCTATCAAGTAATCTCACTCAGAAAGACCTGGTCTTAGGGGAACCCTCGCAATCCCAACAGGGGATTAAGTCTCAGTCCGGGGGCGCTGTAGCGGTACTATCAGTTACTACAGAATTGCAAGATGACACAATTGTCCCACTTCCTGGTGAGCCTTCTCTATCTCCAATAGATGAATAATCAGAGTACTCCGTTGGGCAAATGCTGAGAGCATTGTCTCAGGACATCAAATTAGGTTTTCAGACCTCAACTGCCAACCAGTTGGAGATCAGGAGTTTCTGTGAGTCTCTGGAGACAAAAATTGACCTTCTAAATACCAGAACGGCAACACTAGAAAGCAAGGTTACAAACTTAACCTCGAGTCTTCGACCAGCTGAGGATAAAATAGAGCTCTTAAAAGCCAGTGAAGCTAACCAAGCGGAGAGAATGGAGGTACTGGAAAATAACAGTAGAAGGAACAACCTCCGACTTCTTAATGTTCCGGAGGAAAGAGAAGGGGGCGATATTAAGCAGTTTATTGTTTCCCTTCTAAAAGATGCCCTGGGTCCAGACCTATCAGAAGAGGAGTTATTGCGAGATATACAAAGGATCCATAGAGACCCATTTCGTAAATCCCCACAAAGACAGAAGCCCAGGAAGATTCTAGTCAACTTTATGACGTATACCCTTAAGGAGAAAATATTAACTTTAGCTCTCAAACAGAAATCACTTTCAGCTAAAGGTTTCTCTTTTCAGATCAGGTCAGATCTTTCAAAAATCACTCTTGGAAGACAGTGGGAGCTAGGTAATAGACTGGAAGACTTCCGTAAGCTGGGTGCTGTGGCCCAGCTGAAGTTCCCCGCTGCCTTGAGAGTAATGTACAATAACAAAATGTACAATCTTAGATCTGTGGAGGCAGCGGATGGGCTTCTTCAACAACTCAGGGGAAAGTAGTGCTAAAGAAAAGGGAAAGGAAAAGAAGGGAAAAGGAGGAGAGAAAAAAAAAAAGGGGTTATTCCTTCAATTGCTTGGCTCGCAGGATGATAGAATGGGAAAATAAAAGAATAGTATAGGCATAAATTTAATTACAGCTGAGTGCTTCGCATTATGCATCTTAGGTGCCGAATTCTGGACTAGGTCCAGATTCTTGGGGCAAGGGTTTCCATGGGTGGGTTTCTAGGGGTGGTAGGGGTGGTAGGGTTGAGACGAGGGCACGGGGGGGCGAAAAGGGCGGGTGTTGCATTGGGAAAAAAGAAAAAAATCGTTCTCATTCTCCTTATTATAGTCCATTTTGTCCTTTTTTTGGGAGTTAGAAATATGATAAGTTTGTGTGGGATTTACAGCCAAGAGGGTTCTTTTGAGGATGACTCAGAATCATTAGGCATTCTCTCCTGGAATGTTAATGGCCTGCGCACTAATTCAAGGAGGCATCGGATTTTCCAATATTTACGGGATAGTAGTGCGCGGGTCATTATACTGCAGGAGACACATTTAACTGAGTCAGAATTATCTATTTCAGTTAAGAGGTTGGGCTGGTTGGATTTTGCAGTTTGTACCACTCAATCTGTTAATACCAGGGGTGTAGCTATACTGGTTAAAAAATCGGCCCAAGCAACACTCCTTTCTAAAGTCGTGGATTCAGGGGGGAGATGGGCCATAGCAGAGTGTCAAGTAAAGGATGTAAGATTAACAATTGCTGGTTACTATGGTCCAAATCAGGACGACCCTTCATCTTTCAATGGCATGGCATCTGCTCTAATAGCGTTTTCTAGCCCGGTTATTTTGGCAGGTGATTTTAACCTGATCTTGAATCCCCTGTTAGACAAGACCTCACAGTACAGGCCACTTACATCTCACAAAACTAGAACATGCCTTACCGACTTTATGAAACAATTGGGTTTCTTGGATATATGGAGGGTAAAGGCAGGGACTAAAAGAGAGTACTCTTTCTGCAACTAAAAATACGGGCATAAGTCTAGGATTGACTTTATTTTAGTGAGTCAATCAATACAATTTTAGTTTATATTTTTGAATGTGTGTATCAAAGGTTATATTAGGGGGAGAGGAGGTCTGCCACTCAATCACAAGGATGATGTCATCAGTGATGTCATCAGTGATGTAATTTGAGATGTCATCAGTGATGTCATGAGTGATGTCACTGACCATGTCATGAGTGATGTAATATATGACGTCATCAGCAGTGCATTGTGCACGCGCGAGTTATAGTTAGCTGAACTAACTATAACGGGGACATTTCAATGGTTTTGTACGAGTGAAAAGTCCAGCTAACTATAACACCCCTGAAACCTATGTTTTTTTCAGTGAATCTCTAAGGTTTTTTTAAATGCTAATTCCTAACTATAACGTGCCTGAAACCTATGGTTTCTTCCGTGAATTTCAAAGGATTTTTAAATGCTAATTTCTAACTATGCCTACAGAGATAGGACATGTGAAAAAAGAAGAAAAAACGCACAGAAAGAAAAAAAAGAAATGCAGAAAGAAGCAACAGAAGTCCTCAAAGACGAAGAAAAGTGCAGGAAGAAGGATAACGTGCAGAAAGAACAAACAGAAGAGCCGAAAGAAGCTTTGTTGCAAAATCATCCTGTACCCTCAACTTTTTCAGACGGATACTGGTGGTAACTGAGTCTGACTAACCAGTCCTAGAGCCAGTGCTATGTTTTAAAAGACACTCAGAATACAGTGAAAACTCCTACATACACTAGGGAACACTATGCATCGGGGTCCCCCTGTGATTAGCATGACCTCCTCTGTAAGCCCCTAGTATATAATAGGGCAGGGGATTAAAACTACCTCTTAAAACGCGCCACAGGGCGTCTTTGCACACGTCACCTCAGGCCCCGTCCCCTCCCTTCCCCACCGTGTAAACACGCTCTGTGGCCGTTTTCAGTTGAGAGATTAAGTCACCTTGAATCCTGAGGGTCCCTAGGTTCCAACTAGACACCTAGGTACCTCCAGTAAACGCCACAGAGCTGCGTTGCAGAGGGTTGCAAAAAGGGGCACGGCCTTGACCACCTCTCTGCAACGCAGCGCAGTGGCGCTTACTGGAAGCACCTGGTGGGCTACTTGGCCCCCAGGGTCCCTCAGGATTGAAGGGGATTGAAGGGGAATTATTTCCCCATCTTAAAATACCATACAGACACTCAGACACTCATACTGATACTCAAAAAAACAACTAATAACCTATATAGACACTCATGTAGCTACTCACCAACCCATGCAGCCACTTATACACAAAGTGAGAGACTGATACAGATATTTACATATTTAAACATTGCTCACTAAGCCATGTATTCACTAAGATACACTTAATCAATCAGTTATACAATCAATTTTTCAAAAACAAATCATCCATTCAGACACTTATATACCCATTTATTCTTCCATCGACCTTGAGATATACATATATAAAACAGATGTAATTTTCAGAAAAACACACATTCACTGGATGATGTCATCAGTGATGTCATTAGTGATGTCATTTGAGATGCCATGAGTGATGTCATGAGTGATGTCACTGACCATGTCATGAGGGATGTAATATGTGATGTCATCAGCAGTGCATTGTGGGCGTGCGAGTTACAGTTAGCTGAACTAACTATAACGGGGAATTTCAATGGTTTTGTACGAGTGAAAAGTCCAGCTAACTATAACGCCCCTGAAACCTATGGTTTTTTCAGTGAATATGTATATATACATAAATATATGTATATATATATATATATATATATATATATATATATATATATATATATATATATACATATTCACTGAAAAAACCATAGGTTTCACACATGTTATAGTTAGCTGGACATTTCACTCGTAAAAAACCAATGAAATTCCCCCGTTATAGTTAGTTATATATACCCCTCCCAAGAGCCCCTAGGTGGTCAGGGTATTCCTACCCTCTCACCTTCTCTTTTTATACAGTTTCTTAATAATCTAATTGGCTACCAACACTTCAACCAGGAAGTGTTGGTAGCCAATTAGATTTGAGCACAGGGACTGTCGGATTCTAAACCCTAAAAAAATCCCATCTCAACAAAAATCCAACACCCGCCTTAAACCCTATAAATGCCATTACCCTAACACATATCTATCTATCTATCTATCTATCTATCTATCTATCTATCTATCTATCTATCTATCTATCTATCTATCTATCTATCTATCTATCTATCTATCTATCTATCTATCTATCTATCTATCTATCTATCTATCTATCTATCTATCTATCTATCTATCTATCTATCTATCTATCTATCTATCTATCTATCTATCTATCTATCTATCTATCTATCTATCTATCTATCTATCTATCTATCTATCTATCTATCTATCTATCTATCTATCTATCTATCTATCTATCTATCTATCTATCTATCTATCTATCTATCTATCTATCTATCTATCTATCTATCTATCTATCTATCTATCTATCTATCCATCTATCTATCTATCTATCCATCTATCAAAAATATATATATTACTATCCATAATATTACCTACTGGCGGTCGCCAGTAGGTAGTTCTAGTTAGGACCTATTATCCATAGGAAATCTGCAACATTCTATTTAGAATAACTTTGGCACCAGTTGACAAATCTTCACAAAATTTTCAAAACTCGTGGCCCGCTCCGGTCCGCTCCTATTCTGAAAGTCTCGGGGTGATTTGTCAAGCGGGGGCCGAGAAAAAAGGGGGGTCCTAAAACGTGTTTTCCCCATGCAATTTTCCATAGGGACATTAAGTCGCACCTATAGCCCAAACTGCTGAATGGAATAACACCAAATTTGGCAGAAAGGTAGACCTTGGTTCAGAGTTGTGCCTTTTGCTTAAATGGTGTAAACCCGATTTTACCATGTGAAAAAGTCTTCTGCTGGGATATCATAAATCATGTTTGAGAGAAAACTATTTTGTCATGCTTTTCCCACAGAGGTTTGGAAGGTGATCTATAAGCTAAACTGAGAGCATATTTTCTGTAAATTCACATTACAGCAGCTCTGCTGACCTGGTTCTCTGGCTCTACAACAGCTCTGCTGACCTGGTTCTCTGGCTCTAGAGCAGCTCTGCTGACCCAGTTCTATGGCTCTAAAGCAGTTCTGCTGACCTGATTCTCTGGCTCTAGAGCAGCTCTGCTGACCTGGTACCTTGGCTCTAAAGCACCTCTGCTGACCTGGTTCTCTCCCTCTAAAGCTGCTCTGCTGACCTGGTTCTCTCACTCTAAAGCAGCACTACTGACCTGGTTTCTCTGTCTCTACAGCAGCTCTGCTGACCTGGTTCTGTGGCTCTAAAGCAGCTCTGCTGACCTGGTTCTCTGGCTCTGGAGCATCTCTGCTGACCTGGTACTCTGGCTCTAAAGCAGCTCTGCTGACCTGGTTCTATGGCTCCAAAGCAGCTCTGCAGACCTGGTTCTCTGGCTCTAAAGCAGCTCTGCTGACCTGGTTCTCTGGCTCTAGAGCAGCTCTGCTGACCTGGTTCTCTGGCTCTAAAGCAGCTCTGCTGACCTGGTTCTCTGCACTCACAATGCACGCACCCGACTTCGTGAAAATATATTTAAAAATAATATATGGTTATTATAAGTACAAATATATTATTTTTATGAATATCTTCGATAATCGCTTGCCCTAATATGCATATAAAAGACACATACATATCATTTTGGAACATTTTTTTTTGCAGGAGTCGCACACCCAGCGCGCCCCAGCATGTATATGACATCACGCGGGACCCGCAACCGTGCAAGCATCTCTTACCGTAATGCGCATGTGTTGCAAATGTATGGGAGCAGGAGTCACGGACTGGTCGCATACCAATTGCGCACATCACGTAATATTAAATGTATATGATGTAACTGAAAAACATGCAGCCGTCGCACACCGTATGCGGATCCTTCACGACTTTTCAAAAATGGCGGCTAGAATGCGCTCCCCCACCGTGATGTTTACGCTTTGAGTTCACGACTGGATCTTTTTTTAAAGAAAGTAAAATGAATATATTAAAATACAAAATGAAAACAAGAAAATTCATCAATATGTGTGTGACTCTGTGCATAGATGTGTGAGTGGATAATTCAGTGGATATATGTGTTCAAGTCTGTATCTGTGAAGTTCTGTATGGCTGGGTGAATGTGTCTATGAGTGTCTTGGTGAGTAAATGGATGCCTCAGTGGTACATGTGTGAGTAACTCCATATGTGAAAGGCAGTATATATCAGTGTTGAATTGTATAAATGACTATATGTGAGAGTGAGTGATTGTGAGAGTGCCTGTATGGATCAGTGTGTGCTTGTATTAGTTATTCTATTAGAGTGTAAGTATGTGTTAGTATATTTAAATAAGTGACGTGGTATGTGTATAACTGTACAGGTGAGTAAATGAAAGAGTTATTGATTATTTCCATTACTGACTAGGTGTGTGAATAACTAAGAATGAGAGGCAGTGTGTGAGTGTCTGTATAGGTATGTGACTGGATATGATAATGCTGTATTGATGGCTGACTGTATGTATGAGTGAGTTATAGGTGAATTAATGGATGTGTGTAGACCTCCAAATTAGAGAGTGGATATGCACTAACTGGTATTGGTGTGTTCCCGGTTTCGAAAATTATAGCCTGTATTTTAGACTGGGTGTATCAAGTGTTATATTAGGGTCTGATCAGGTGCATCTGATATTCACGTGGGTGATGTCATCAGTGATGTCATCAGTGATGTCATTTGAGATGTCATCAGTGATGTCAGCAGTGATGTCACTGACCATGTCATGAGTGATGTAATATGTGACGTCATCAGCAGTGCATTGCAGGGGCACGAGTTATAGTTAGCTCAACTAACTTTAACAGGTGAATTTCTCAGGTTTTCTATGCGTGAAATGTCCATCTAACTACAACATTGCTGAAACCTCTGTTTTGTTCTGTGAATATATATATATATATATTTTTAGATATATATATATATATATTCACTGAAAAAAACCATAGGTTTCAGGCCTGATATAGTTAGGAATTAGCATTTAAAAAACCTTTGAAATTCACTGAAAAAAACATAGGTTTCAGGCCTGATATTGTTAGGAATTAGCATTTAAAAAACCTTAGAAATTCACTGAAAAAACAATAGGTTTTAGGGGTGTTATAGCTAGCTGAACATTTCACTCGAACAAAAACATTGAAATTCCTCCGATATAGTTAGTTGTACTAACTACATCTCATGCGCCTGCAATCCACTGCTGATGATATACCATATTACATCATTCATGACATGGTCAGTGACATCACTGATGACATCTCAAATGACATCACTGATGACATCATCCAGTGAATGTGGTTTGGTTCGTTATTTCAATATGTATTATATATATAGCAATTTGCATTGAAGAATGAGTGGATATATAAATATAAATATCTGGATGGAGGAATTAGTAGCATTGTGATTGACTGTTTACTTGACTAATTTATAGTGTCTCACTAAATATATTGGATAGTGACTAAACTGTGTGAATATCTGTATCACTTTGTAAGTTGTTGTGTAAACTGCTGCACCAGTTGGTTACTAGCTACGTGAAAGTCTATATTATTGATTGATTATTAGTTAACTGAGTATTTGTATGGGAGAGTGACTGTGTGTGTGGTTCAGTGGGGGGTGTGTGACTGCCCAAAGATGTGTGAACACTTGATTCAGTAGGTATATGAAGTTAAAACTACATGTTATAACAGTTGTTTGGGTGAGTGAATATCTTTATGGGTGTGGTGATGAGCCAATACATGTCTCAATGGTACATGTCCAACAAACTAGGAAAATAAAAGCCAGTGTATGTGTCAGTTGTTATATATAAATAAGTATGTATATGACTCAGTGATTGTATGAGTGACTGTATGGATAACTGTATACTTGTAATAGTGTTTTTATAACTATGAATAGATGAAGTGGTGTTTTCATTTTTTTTTTTTTTATTGAATATGATCTGTTACATTCATTCAAACAATTTCTTTAGAAACATGATACATTCTTAATAAAACAACAAGAAAGAAAATATATCAAAGAAGAGAACAGAATCATTACAGCCCAGTGCATATGAACAGCTGAAATGGGAGATAAGAAATATAAAATAAAAGTGTCAATCCTTTTCTTATCAGGGGGAAGATCTTACTTTCGAGTACCAGTTGGCGATTGGGGCCCAAATCTGAGTACCCCGGGCTCTAGCTTTCCTACCTCTTGTACTATATATAGCTGTCTCCTGCTTGTATATGGCGAGGAATCGACTGAGCCACATCTGATAGGTTGGTATATTGGTGTCTTTCCAGGAAGCCGCCAGAATAATACGAAAGACGGCAGTGCCCAAGAAAACAATCCTCTGTTCCTCCAGACTGTACCCTAAGGATTCATCGTAACCTAAAAGATATAGGGTAGCGGAAGATCTAAGATTCCGCCCAAATACTTGAGTCCAGAATCCTCCAATCAGTATTTGTAAATTGTCTAGTTTTGGACATTCGGCAAACATGTGGATTAAGTTTGCCTGTCCTTGTCTACATCTAGGGCAACAATCATCTAGTCGTAGTCCCCAAGTAAAGAGTTTAGCCGGCGTAAAATAAAGGTCGTAAATAGTTTTAAAGTATTGTGCTTTAAGGTTAGATGCTAGAAATAATGTTGTATAAAGGGTTAGGGAATAATCAATATCTACATCCGGATTTCCGAGTTTTTGTGCCCAGGAACTCTCAACACGATCTAGGTCATCATTAGAGGATTGAGAAAAAATATCGTATAGGGTACCTATCCTAGTTGCTCGTTCCTCAATAATAGAGAAAAAATTGAAACTACCTAAATTGATATTAAGTTTAGAATTACGGATGTTGGTAAAGACTTGAAAATATTTTAGATAATCTGTAGATGGAATATCAAATCTCTGTTGTAACCCCTCAAAAGATGGAGTAATATTCTGTCCAAAAAAATGACCGAGTGTATATATGCCCTTATTCTCCCATCTCTTAGAGACATTATCTATCAGAGATGCTGAAATAATCTTACTGTACCAAAGAGAGGTGTATCTTGTTATTTTAGGTATTCCTAGTTGTTTGGAGGCAAGTTTCCAGATTTTCCATGCATCTCCCATCACCTTAAACTTAGTCTTTTTGTAATAGGACGTTTCGAGTTGTTTCAGAAATAGCCCTTGACATTTATCACCTAGTCCAAGTTCAAAGATAGAAGGAATATAAGAGTCTATGTTGGGTAAATTAGACGCTTTTACTCTAAAGAGCAGGCCCATTTGTTGAAGTAATGTCGCCCAGAGATAGAACGTCAAGTTCGGGATACCAAGGCCGCCTCTATGTAGGGGGAGGGTTAATAGTGGTAATGCTCTCCTTATTTTACCATAATTCCATATGAATTTAGATATTGTGGAGTCAAAGATTTTAACAATACTACCGTCGGCCATCAATGGGATAGCCCGGAATAGATAGAGTATTCTAGGAAATATACTCATCTTGATGTAGTTCGCTCTCCCTATTATTGATAGATGTAAGTTATCTACCCTCTTGAGATCTGTTTTTACTGCTTTAATCAAGGGATCATAATTAAGCCAGTTAATTTCTTTTACCTCAGGAGAAATAATCACACCTAGATAGGTAGCATTTTTGACTTTGTAGGGGCTGTCGTATATAGTGTTGTTAGTACATAAAACCATGGTTTTGTCTCTATTAAGTGAGTAGCCAGAATAGAATCCAAAAACCTGGGTTATTTGTTCTATTTCTGCCACTGCGTCAGCCGGTTTGGTTGTAAGCACAGCAATGTCGTCGGCATATGCCAATATTTTGGTAGAATATGAGCCCACCTTAACTGGTTGTATTTGAGGGGAGTTAAGGAGCTTTAAAATTAAAGGATTAATTACTAGGGCAAATAATATCGGGGAACAAGGACAGCCCTGCCTAGTACCCCTCTGTACCTCTACAAACTCCGACTCAAAGCCTTCAATGGATAGTTTAGCCCTTGGGCTGATGTAAAGGGCTTTTAAGGCTTTGATGAAGCCTGGGCCAAAGTTGTTAAATTCCATAATTTCCCATAAAAACCGCCAAGACACTCGATCAAATGCCTTTTCGGCATCGAGTAGGACCATCGACATTTCTCCCCCCCTGGCAGCCATGATGTCGAATAAGGCAATGGCTCTACGGGTATGGTCAGTTGTTCCTCTCCCGGGGATGAAGCCATGCTGCCAAGGGGATACCAGATGTTTAATGACCCCCCTCACTCGGTTTGCAAGTATCTTGGAGTATAGCTTTGAGTCAGAGTTTATAAGTGATATAGGTCTGTATGAAGATGGAAGCTGGGGGGGTTTCCCCTTTTTTGGGAATATCGCTATATTAGTGTATTTCCAGGACTCTGGTGTAGCTGAGTGATGTTGTATTCCAAGAAACAGATCTAATAGATAGGGTAGTATCTGTTTACCCATTACCTTATATAGCTCTAGGGGGATCCTATCAGGGCCAGCCGCCTTCCCGTTAGCTAGGTCCGATAGTGCGGTCTCTAGTTCTACCATTGTAATTTCTTTCTCCAATTCTTCTCTATCTCCTTGATCCAGTATTCTAGATACCTCTGGTTCCGATAGCCACTCACTGAGAAAAGTTTTTATGTCTCTTGCAGATAGATGTTCATTATCATTTTGGTATAATTTTTGATAGTATTTACGAAAGACTTCCACAATGTCTTGAGGGAAGGTGTACTGTTGACCCTCGTATTCAATATTCTCTATCTTTTTGTATGTTTCTTTTTGTCTAGTTTTAAGAGCTAATTGCCTCCCTACTTTTTCCCCTGCTTCATAAATTCTGTCTCTATTGGCTTGATAAATTTCTGCAGCTTTTTGTGTTAGCGAGCTATTAATTTCTGTTTTTAAGATCAGTAATTTTTGCAATGTGTCAGAGGTTGATATTCCTTGCTGAATTTGTTTAGCATGCATTATTTCCAGATTAATAAGTTCCGCATTAAGTTGTTTATTAATGCTATTCTGAATTTTCTTACGGTTAGCTACAAAAGCTATAGTCTCTCCTCTAATTACTGCCTTAAAACAGTCCCATACGCTGAATCTGGATGCACTATATTGATTACTATCAAAGAAAGATTGAGCACATGATGTAATATGGTTAATATAATCTGGATTAAAAAAAAGCTTTCGGTCAAACGTCCATTGAGTGTTAGGTCTATTAAAGTTATCCAGTTCAAAAGTTAACGTAAGTGCGTTGTGATCAGAGATGGTTTTGGGGGATTTAATTATATCTATTAAAGCTGTCCTGTGTATTGATGTCATAATGTAGTCTAGTCGTATATACTTGTTGTGGGGATAAGAATAATAGGTGAAGCCATTATCCTTCTGTCTTAAACTGTCCCACGTATCCCTTAAATCATAACTATCCATCAAATGGGATATAGCCCTATAAACTTTAGGTTTCCGACCACTATACTTCTGTGGGAGTCTGTTGTTCACTAGTTTTTCAATATTTATGTTAAAATCCCCACACAAGATAAGTGGACCGGCCCAAGAAGCCAGTTCTAATTCAAGTTCGATAAAGAGTTGTGGGTCGTCCAGGTTGGAGCCGTAGAGTGAGCAGATGGTTATATCCGACTCTAATTGAACGACAGCCCACCTACCATTTTTATCGACAAGGCGGCGTCTAGGACTACCCAAACTAGGTTTTGCCAGAATGGCGACCCCCCGTGTTTTAGACGTTTGAGATGTTGCTGCTATCAAATTGAATCCGGGGATTTTTAATAAATTTTTATCACGTCCAGCTATGTGGGTCTCCTGAATACAGAGAATATCGACAGGATCCTGTCGTAACAATTGAAAAAGCTGGGCTCTTTTTCTCCCGTCATTGAGACCCGACACGTTCCAGCATCGCAATTTTACTCTCCCCATTCAGACCTATTTCCCTTTAACCCAGTACCATCAGTATTACATAATTTACACCACCACCAGCCAACATTAAATTCGATAATTACACTGATTTTCCTCACTCCGTTCTCATTAGTCATATTTGATGTAAGTCTCCATTCGCTAAAAGAGATTAGCGTATCCAAAGAGCTTTTAAGATTTCTTATATTACAGATCAAATTCATTTCTGCATTTTTCCCCCCCCGTATCCCCTCCCCTCCCCACCCCCCTTCCCACACCCCCTCCCCATCCCACTCCCTACAAACCCCTGCGACCCACCCCCCACCCCCCCCCACCCATAATGTGAGGCAATTGGACTCTATGAGAGTCTTTAGTGATGGAGAGACGCTCCCAAGCCAAATCTAGACTAAAAAAAAAAAAAAGATAAACTATTGAAGAAGAAGAAAAAAAGAAAAGAAGGAAAAAGAAAATAATAAAGAAGGTATAGAGAGGCATATAGAGGCACATAAAGACAACTTGATCTAATATATCTTTGTTACTATATAAAGTCTCAGTAATGTCCAATATGGTCTCTATTCACCTCTCCCTATTCATCAAGTCCAGCATCCAAGTCCTTTGATCTCTCTATTCCTAAACATCACTAATAGGCCTTTAAGTGAGGCTATCTAAATATTCCTTGGCTTTTACTTCTGAAGTAAAGAATTTGGTTTGGCCATTATATAGAACTTTCAGTTTAGCTGGGTTATTAAGGTATACTTGTGCCTTCTTCTCCGTAAAAGGTTTGATAAGTTGTCGCAAGCGCCACCTCCTTTCGACCGTAGTGTGACAAAAATCCGGTCTAACAAAATAGGAAATAGAGTCCCGAGTCCGCCGAGCTTCTGGCCTGGCTTTATCTGAGACAGCTTGTCGGAGAAGAAAGTTTCCAAAAAATACTAGGACTGCTCGAGGATAATTTCCTTGTTTCCTAGCGCCTTTCATTGTGATTGGAATTCTATGCACTCGTTGCACCTCAAGCTCCCAGTTCCATGAAGAGAGCTCAGGAAGTGTGTCTTTAAAGAGTTGGATGATGAAGGCTCGGATATCAGTACCTTCGATATTTTCCGGAATTCCGAGGACGCGTAGGTTGTTGCGTCGTAAGCGATTTTCCATGTCCTCGAGCTTCCATCTGACGTCAGTTAGTTCTGCTTCATGTAATTTAACTTGTTCCTGTGTGACCGTAGCCTCTGCCTCGTTAATGACTATACGATCTTCCATTTCTGTCATTCTGGTATTGAAGGTGTTAACTGATCTTGACAGTTTACGAACTACGCCCTGGACCTTCTGTAAAGCTATTTGTGCTTTGCGTCCATCCCTAGATGTTTCTTCCCGATGGGAGGCAATAGCCTGGAGGACAGTATCCATCACCGTGGAGAGCGTAGCATCCTGTTGATGTGGAGAGCACTGCTGCTTCGGTCTAGAGCCGATGGCATGTTCTTGGGACCCCAACACAGTAGAAGGGGAGTAATCCCAAGTCAGCCCCTGGGTCCTTTTCTTCCGTAGAGTAGCTCTTTTATTTTCCCTAGACTCTGCTGTTCTCACCGCATGGTCACTCTCCGTCTCGGAACCACTGTTAGATTCAATATCAGGTTCAGAATCATCTGACCATCTTTCGTCTTCTATCCCTTCCGATATTGAATAGAATTCTGAAGGGTCCCTGTCGGTGTCGGTAGGGTCGGGGGTTATCTCGTCTCCATCGATTTCTTCCTTGCCGTCGGAGGTCTCCAACAAGTCTCCCAGATTTTTTGAGATGGCTCTAGGATCTGCAGTCCCCTGATCACCTCCTAGCCCATTACATATGGGCTGTTCTTGCAATATATGATCTTCCTGCACAGCCAGAATCACTGGGGCTTTACTAACCAATGATATAACTGAAGTGATCTGTGTCTGTGTCTGTGTCAATAATGTTGAAGAGGGTGACAACACAGTAGAAAGTACAGGAGTATCATATAAGGGAAAATTCTCCGTACCTTGTGTTCCAGCATTAGGGTCTGTCCCAACCTTAGAATCTGTTGTTCCTGCCAGTGCAGCTGAAGGCTCCTCGCATATCGTAGGGCTGTCCTTTCTCATAGTTGTAGAAGTATTTGTGCTGGTATTCATTATTTCCCTATCCTCGATTCTGCCATTCTGAGTTTGTCCACAAGGTGTCACTGTAGACTCAGGGATATCCACGGCTAATGGAGAAACGGTTGATTTCAGTACTGAAGAGACCGGAGCAAGTACTGAAGCGGGAGTTTTCCGAAGCAATTCAATCACAGATGGACCAGCTGCGGGTGTACTCGGCTGTTGTCTCGATCCCCTTGCTGATTTCCCAGCTCCTGCATCACGATCAGTAACATCCCCACAGTCCTCCAAACGTGTGCCGCCTCGTTTCACTGCCAGCTCTTTGTCTCGTAGAGCCTGCTTCGCTGCTCTAGTCTTGGCTGCAGCAGCGGCTATCGCAGCGGCGTTTTTTTGGCGCCATGCCTCCAGGGACACAGAAGACACTCCGTGAGGGCGAGGCTGTGTCTGAGAGCAGAGTATGGAGAAGTGGTGTTTTCATAAGTGTATAGGTAAGTAAAAGTAAGTATGATCCATTGTTTGCATAAGTGAGTAGGATGACTTCATAAGCGATTAGGACGTGTGCTGGTGTGTAATGTCGATATAGGTGTATAAGTGATAGTGTTCTATTGATCATTGACAGCATGTATGAGTGAATCTATAGGTAAGTGATTAGATGTGTGTATAGATCTTGGAATCACTGAGTGGGTGTTTAGAAACTTGTATTGGTGTGTCAATGGTTTTAAATCTGGCACTCTGTATTTTACAGTGAGTGATGAAAGGTTATACTAGTGTATGATGAGGTGTATCTGATTGTCACGTGGATGATGCCATCAGTGATGTCATCAGTGATGTCATTTGAGATGTCATCAGTGATGTCACTGACCATGTCATGAATGATGTAATATGTGACATTATCAGCAGTGGATTGCGGGCGTGGGAGATGTAGTTAGTACAACTAACTATATCGGAGGAATTTCAATGGTTTTGTTCGAGTGAAATGTCCAGCTAGCTTTAACACCCCTAAAACCTATTGTTTTCAGTGAATTTCTAAGGTTTTTTAAATGCTAATTCATAACTATATCAGGCCTGAAAGCTATGGCTTTTTCAGTGAATTTCAAAGGTTTTTTAAATGCTAATTCCTAACTATATCGGCCTGAAACCTATGTTTTTTTCAGTGAATTTTGAAAGGTTTTTTAAATGCTAATTCCTAACTATATCAGGCCTGAAACCTATGGTTTTTCAGTGAATTTCAAAGGTTTTGTAAATGGCAATTTTTAATGTATTAATTGTTATACTGATTTTTTTTATACTGATTTACTACATTTTTTAAACTATATTTTTTTAGATAAAGTTTTTTTAATTACATTATAATTAAATTATACATTACAATACAAAATATACTTTCTCAGAATGAATTACTTTAGTTTAAATACTTGGCAAATAGGCAACAGACTTTTAAGTACAGTAGTTACAGTTGTTGCAATGGGCAACACAATTTCAAACACAAAGCAACATTGAGCTCAATGTGAATTTCTAGTTAAATGCAATTAGTTACTTTATGGATTACTTTTCTAACCACTGGACTGGATCCTAGATTCAGTCCTTGGACATCTCCTGTAAACAGTTGAGTAAAAGCGTTTTGGTTACAGTAGTAATTTTTAAGGAATATTATTGTATTTTAAAAGTTGACACTTAAAAATATTTTCACATAGAATCACCAATGTTATCCTATGGCAGAAAATTCACTTAGCAGGTAAGTAGTGTTATCGTTACTTTTTCTTACTCAGTGGTGGATCCTGGATCCAGCACTGGCCAACCTCCTGTAAACAGTTGAAAGAATGTGTTTAAGTCATACAGACGATTTTTTAGGAATATTTTTAGTTTGTAAAAATAGACACTTAGAAACTTTTCTGCTGAAAACCACACAATGGATTCCTATGGAAGAAAATACAAGTTATTGGTAAGTATGCTTAGAATTACTTTTCAGGGTCAGTGCTGGGCTAAAAGATGCAGCACTGGGTTCTCTCCTGATTACAGGTGAGTAAAGCAGAATTCGTAGTTCGGCTGATTTTAGAGGAATATTTTTATGTTTCAAAAATGGACACTGAAAATTTTCTGGTGAAAACCACACAATGGATTCCTATGGAAGGAAATACAAGTTACTGGTAAGTACGCTTAGAATTACTTTTCAGGGTCAGTGCAGCGCTAAAAGATGCAGCCCTGGGTTCTCTCCTGGTAACAGGTGAGTAAATCGGATCTCGTAGTTCGGCTGATTTTAGACGAATATTTGTACGTTTGAAAAATGGACACTTAGAAAATTTGCTGGTGAAAACCACACAATGGATTCCTAAGGAATGAAATACAAGTTACTGGTAAGTACGCTTAGAATTACTTTTCAGGGTCAGTGCTAGGCTAAAAGATGCAGCACTGGGTTCTCTCCTGATAACACGTGAGTAAATCAGAATTCGTAGTTTGGCTGATTTTAGAGGAATATTTGTACGTTTCAAAAATGGACCCAAAATTTCTGGTGAAAACCACACAATGGATTCCTATGGAAGGAAATACAAGTTACTGGTAAGTACGCTTAGAATTAATTTTCAGGGTCAGTGCTGGGCTAAAAGATGCAGCACTGGGTTCTCTCTTGATTACAGGTGAGTAAATTGCAATTCGTAGTTCGGCTGATTTTAGAGGAATATTTGTATGTTTGAAAAATGGACACTTAGAAAATTTGCTGGTGAAAACCATACAATGGGTTCCTAAGGAATGAAAAACAAGTTACTGGTAAGTACGCTTAGAATTACTTTTCAGGGTCAGTGCTGGGCTAAAAGATGCAGCACTTGGTTCTCTCCTGATAACAGGTGAGCAAATCGGAATTCATAGTATGGCTGATTTTAGAGGAATATTTGTACAATGGTGAAGGAAGGCTGCTTGACAGCCGAAACGCATCTTCTGCCCCCCCCGTGTAAATAAATCTATATTTCCAGCAAGACCGGTGTGGCTCATCTTCGTTCCAAGTGGAACTGTGGGGAGAATCTCTTTTGCAAGATATAACGGCGGCGCCAGTTGACGAGCCCCAACCCGACTGGCTGGGCGATTTCACTTTAGCGGCAAAACTTCGTTTGGATATATATATATATATATTCACTGAAAAAACCAGAGGTTTCACATACGTTATAGTTAGCTGGACATTTCACTCGTACAAAACCATTGAAATTCCCCCGTTATATTTAGTTCAGTTAACTATAACTCGCGCGCCCGCAATCCACTGCTGATGACCTCACATATTACATCACTCATGACATGGTCAGTGACATCACTGATGACATCACTGATGACATCTCAAATGACATCACTGATGACATCACTGATGACGTCATCCTCTGACTGTGTGTTTCTGAACAGTTTTAATATGTTTAATATTTTTAGGGAAAGGCCTGTTGAAGAATAAGTGGGTGTAAAAGTGATTGAATGGATGATTTTGAAGGTGCGTAACTGACTCTATAAGTGAGTCATTAGATGTATCTTACTGCATACTAGTGACTAAACTGTGTGAATCTCTGTATGTGTCTGTGTGTTGGTGTAGAAGTGGTTGCATGGTTTTGTAAATAGCTATATGAGTGTCTATATGGGTTAATTGTTGGTTGTCTAAGTATCTGTATGGGTGCCTGAGTGTATTGGTGGGTGAGGTGTGTGTAACTCTGTGCAAAGATGTATGAGTGGGTGATTCTATGGGTACATGGTTTTAAGAGTGCAACTGTGATCGACTGTATGGTTGGCTGAGTGTATGTAAGGGTGTGTTAGTGATTGAATGTATATCTCAGTTGTACATGTGACAGTAACTACATATATGAAACACAGTGAATATGTGTATAAGAGTATATAACTATCTATATCTGAGAGTGTGTGATTGCAGGACTGGCTGTATGGATGAGTCTGACCTTGTACTAGAAATTGAATAAGAGTGTCAAAATGTTTTAGTATTTTTATGAGTAAGTGAACTTGAGTGTGTTTAACTGTATAGGTGAGTTAATTGGAGTGTGTTTATTTATTCGCACAACTGACTAGGTGTGTCAGTACCTCAATGGATGATTGTTAGTGTGTGAGTGTCTACATATCTGTATAAATGCATATGATAGTCTTGTACGGAGTGACTGTAAGTATAAGTGACTGTTCAGTTGAGTGAGTGGAGGTGCATGTAGATCTAAGAGTCAATGAGTGGGTATATAGTTATTGGTATTGGAGTAGCTATGGTTTTCAAAATAGCCGTCTGAAATTTTGAGTTGGTGTATCAAAATTTATATTAGGGTGGGAGAAGGTGTACTAATTCATCACATATATGACGTCATCAGTGATGTCATTTGAGATGTCATCAGTGATGTCATCAGTGATGTCACTGACCATGTCATGAGTGATGTAATATGTGACGTCATCAGCAGTGGATTGCAGGCGCGCGAGTTACAGTTAGCTGAACTAACTATAACGGGGGAATTTCAATGGTTGTGTACGAGTGAAATGCCCAGCTAACTATAACGTGTGTGAAACCTCTGGTTTTTTCAGTGAATTTGCAAGGTTTTTTAAATGCTAATTCCTAACTATAACGTGTGTGAAACCTATGGTTTTTTTCAGTGAATTTCAAAGGTTTTTTAAATCCAATTTTTTTTATTATTTCTTTTGAGATTTTTTTTTTAAACAATATGCTACCTATGTATATAATCATTGATTTACTGTACCCTGCAATATGGAATGGTTCACCTTTTTTAAATAAATGTTCAGATATAGTTGAACAACATAGTTAATATCTTCTACAAACCTTTATACTTTTTTTAGGATTTTTTACCGTGCGCGTACGGTAAGCTTACGGTATGTGCACGGTATGCTATAAGTACGGTGCGTGTACATAATATCTATGCCTCATGTGCACATGCGTACGCGATTTACGTACGCATCCATACTTTGTCTGCGACGCTTATGCGCTTGCTTCCTACGCGCATGCGCATGTGCACCTTACGCGGAAGCACCGTACGCGCATGCACGCGTGCCTCTAATGCGCATGCGCGTGTGCGCGCGTGCCTCTAATGCACATGCACGCGTGCGTGCGTCTTACGTACGCGCATGCGTACTTTTACTGTGTGCGTACGGTAAGCGTACGGAGCGCGCACGGTAGGTCTGTGTGAATATCTGTATCACTTTGCACTTTGCAGTGGATTGCGGGCGTGGGAGATGTAGTTAGTACAACTAACTATTTTGGAGGAATTTCAATGGTTTTCTTCGAGTGAAATGTCCAGCTAGCTTTAACACCCCTAAAACCTATTGTTTTCAGTGAATTTCTAAGGTTTTTTAAATGCTAATTCCTAACTATATCAGGCCTGAAAGCTATGGCTTTTTCAGTGAATTTCAAAGGTTTTTTAAATGCTAATTACTAACTATATCAGGCCTGAAACCTATGTTTTTTTCAGTGAATTTGAAAGGTTTTTTAAATGCTAATTCCTAACTATATCAGGCCTGAAACCTATGGTTTTTTCAGTGAATTTCAAAGGTTTTGGAAATGCCAATTTTTAATGTATTAATTGTTATACTGATTTTTTTAATACTGATTTACTACATTTTTTAAACTATATTTTTTTAGATATAGTTTTTTTAATTACATTATAATTAAATTATACATTACAATACAAAATATACTTTCTCAGAATGAATTACTTTAGTTTAAATACTTGGCAAATAGGCAACAGACTTTTAAATACAGTAGTTACAGTTGTTGCAATGGGCAACACAATTTCAAACACAAAGCAACATTGAGCTCAATGTGAATTTCTAGTTAAATGCAATTAGTTACTTTATGGATTACTTTTCTAACCACTGGACTGGATCCTAGATTCAGTCCTTGGACATCTCCTGTAAACAGTTGAGTAAAAGCGTTCTGGTTACAGTACTAATTTTTAAGGAATATTATTGTATTTTAAAAGTTGACACTTAAAAATATTTTCACATAGAATCACCAATGTTATCCTATGGCAGAAAATTCACTTAGCAGGTAAGTAGTGTTATCGTTACTTTTTCTTACTCAGTGGTGGATCCTGGATCCAGCACTGGCCAACCTCCTGTAAACAGTTGAAAGAATGTGTTTAAGTCATACAGATGATTTTTTAGGAATATATTTAGTTTGTGAAAATAGACACTTAGAAACTTTTCTGCTGAAAACCACACAATGGATTCCTATGGAAGGAAATACAAGTTACTGGTAAGTACGCTTAGAATTACTTTTCAGGGTCAGTGCTAGGCTAAAAGATGCAGCACTGGGTTCTCTCCTGATAACAGGTGAGTAAATCAGAATTCGTAGTTTGGCTGATTTTAGAGGAATATTTGTACGTTTCAAAAATGGACCCAAAATTTCTGGTGAAAACCACACAATGGATTCCTATGGAAGGAAATACAAGTTACTGGTAAGTACGCTTAGAATTAATTTTCAGGGTCAGTGCTGGGCTAAAAGATGCAGCACTGGGTTCTCTCCTGATTACAGGTGAGTAAATTGCAATTCATAGTTCGGCTGATTTTAGAGGAATATTTGTACGTTTGAAAAATGGACACTTAGAAAATTTGCTGGTGAAAACCATACAATGGATTCCTAAGGAATGAAAAACAAGTTACTGGTAAGTACGCTTAGAATTACTTTTCAGGGTCAGTGCTGGTCTAAAAGATGCAGCACTTGGTTCTCTCCTGATAATAGGTGAGCAAATCGGAATTCATAGTATGGCTGATTTTAGAGGAATATTTGTACAATGGTGAAGGAAGGCTGCTTGACAGCCGAAACGCGTCTTCTGACCCCCGTGTAAATAAATCTATATTTCCAGTAAGACCGGTGTGGCTCATCTTCTTTCCAAGTGGAACTGTGGGGAGAATCTCTTTTGCAAGATATAACGGCGGCGCCAGTTGACGAGCCCCAACCCCACTGGCTGGGCGATTTCACTTTAGCGGCAAAACTTCGTTTGGATATATATATATATATATTCACTGAAAAAACCAGAGGTTTCACACACGTTATAGTTAGCTGGACATTTCACTCGTACAAAACCATTGAAATTCCCCCGTTATATTTAGTTCAGCTAACTATAAATCGCGTGCCCGCAATCCACTGCTGATGACCTCACATATTACATCACTCATGACATGGTCAGTGACATCACTGATGACATCACTGATGACATCTCAAATGACATCACTGATGACATCACTGATGACGTCATCCTTTGACTGTGTGTTTCTGAACAGTTTTAATATGTTTAATATTTTTAGGGAAAGGCCTGTTGAAGAATAAGTGGGTGTAAAAGTGATTGAATGGATGATTTTGTAGGTGCGTAACTGACTCTATAAGTGAGTCATTAAATGTATCTTACTGCATACTAGTGACTAAACTGTGTGAATCTCTGTATGTGTCTGTGTGTTGGTGTAGAAGTGGTTGCATGGTTTTGTAAATAGCTATATGAGTGTCTATATGGGTCAATTGTTGGTTGTCTAAGTATCTGTATGGGTGGGTGAGGTGTGTGTAACTCTGTGCAAAGATGCATGAGTGGGTGATTCTATGGGTACATGGTTTTAAGAGTGCAACTGTGATCGACTGTATGGTTGGCTGAGTGTATGTAAGGGTGTGTTAGTGATTGAATGTATATCTCATTTGTACATGTGACAGTAACTACATATATGAAGCACAGTGAATATGTGTATAAGAGTATATAACTATCTATATCGGAGATTGTGTGATTGCAGGACTGGCTGTATGGATGAGTCTGACCTTGTACTAGAAATTGAATAAGAGTGTCAAAATGTTTTAGTATTTTTATGAGTAAGTGAACTTGAGTGTGTTTAACTGTGTAGGTGAGTTAATTGGAGTGTGTTTATTTATTCGCACAACTGACTAGGTGTGTCAGTACCTCAATGGATGATTGTTAGTGTGTGAGTGTCTACATATCTGTATAAATGCATATGATAGTCTTGTACGGAGTGACTGTAAGTATAAGTGACTGTTCAGTTGAGTGAGTGGAGGTGCATGTAGATCTAAGAGTCAATGAGTGGGTATATAGTTATTGGTATTGGAGTAGCTATGGTTTTCAAAATAGCCGTCTGAAATTTTGAGTTGGTGTATCAAAATTTATATTAGGGTGGGAGAAGGTGTACTAATTCATCACATATATGACGTCATCAGTGATGTCATCAGTGATGTCATTTGAGATGTCATCAGTGATGTCATCAGTGATGTCATTGACCATGTCATGAGTTATGTAATATGTGACGTCATCAGCAGTGGATTGCGGGCGCGCGAGTTATAGTTAGCTGAACTAACTATAACGGGGGAATTTCAATGGTTGTGTACGAGTGAAATGCCCAGCTAACTATAACGTGTGTGAAACCTCTGTTTTTTTCAGTGAATTTGCAAGGTTTTTTAAATGCTAATTCCTAACTATAACGTGTGTGAAACCTATGGTTTTTTCAGTGAATTTCAAAGGTTTTTTAGATCCAATTTTTTTTATTATTTCTTTTGAGATTTTTTTTTTAAACAATATGCTACCTATGTATATAATCATTGATTTACTGTACCCTGCAATATGGAATGGTTCACCTTTTTTAAATAAATGTTCAGATATAGTTGAACAACATAGTTAATATCTTCTACAAACCTTTATACTTTTTTTAGGATTTTTTACTGTGCGCGTACGGTAAGCTTACGGTACGTGCACGGTATGCTATAAGTACGGTGCGTGTACGTAATATCTATGCCTCGTGTGTGCATGCGTACGCGATTTACGTACGCATCCATACTTTGTCTGCGACGCTTATGCGCTTGCTTCCTACGCACATGCGCACGTGCACCTTACGCGGAAGCGCCGTACGCGCATGCACGCGTGTCTTTAATGCGCATGCGCGCGTGCGCGCGTGCCTCTAATGCGCATGCACGCGTGCGTGCGTCTTACGTACGCGCATGCGTACTTTTACTGTGCGCGTACGGTAAGCGTACGGAGCGCGCACGGTAGGTCATGTGATCCAGAAACAACACTTTTCATTGGTTTAAACTTCTTTCATTTCCAGAAACTTCCAACACCACACACATTCCCCTCATTATTGCTTGTGATTCCCTAGGAGAAGGAGCTGAAGTGTCTTTGGGATACAATGGCAGAGCAGCAGTCCTCTTCTGGGAGTGAGCAGGACAGCATTATCAGACAGAGAAAGAGGAAACAGAAGGATTCTTTTGTCTGGCAATATTTTACATTTCCAGAGGGGCAGAAAAAAGTCAATGCTCCATTAGTCACCTGCAAACTTTGTGGGCGTGTCTTGTCTAGAGGAGATCCAAAGAAGAAGTACTCTTTTGGAATCTTCACTATGTTCAGACACATTCGGGATGTACATCCTGCGACTTTTGCTCGACATACTGAAGCAACCCCTCCAGTAAGTCAGCCGAGCACATCCGCAGAAGCTCAGCCGAGTACATCATCGGCAGCTCAGGCCGAGCACTTCCTCTGCGGTGGGAGCGTCACCCTCTTCTGCTCCTCTGGACATTTACCCTCGGTTTCAGAGAGTACATATAAGGTGCAATACTTGCTACTCTCTTATTGCTTTTGGGGAGTCTAGTATTCCTCTAATAGACAATAAGATAGAGCAGCACAAGTGTGGTACCTTCTAATATTGCCATTCTTTCCTTCCTCTGTCCCTGTATTAACACAAGGGCTCTTTTAAGAGCCACCTTACCTCACAATTTTTTTAAATTTTTTTAATCACTTTTTTTTTTCTACCGTGCAGGCACCCATTTTTTTTTTTTTTTTTTTTTTTAAATAAAATCTTTATTTCACCCTTCAAGGTACTTGAGGGACCACAAGGGAAATGTGAAAAGCAGAGTGAGGAGAAGTGAAAAAAAGGGAGTATGAAAGTAAATATGTGATAAATACAGATATTTCAAACTTACCTGACCAACAAAATAACTTAATTATCAATAAATGTTTTTTTTTAATTGCTAGAAAAAAGGATTAATTTTCCTAAATTTTCTTTCTCAATCTGTAAAAAAAGAAAAAAATTATTAATATTTAACAATACATTTTAGAATACAGTACACATATTTTCATATTTTAAAAAACAATATTTTGCCCTTTTTTTGCTGTTTTCAGAATATATTGAATTTCACTGTAAATCGTGAAACCAATTGCATTCATCACTTAACAGCGGGCAAAAAAAATAACAATCTGAAAGATTTTTTAAAAAAAGCCCTGAATCTCTTCTCCGTAAAGCATACCTTTATAGAAATGTAACATATTTAATAAAAACATCATCTAAAAACAATAACTATTTGCAATAAATATCGTCTGTAAATCTTGCTGCTTAAGCACATACACCAAAATAATATCTGTCAAAGAAGTCCACAAGAGAAATTTTTACCTTTCCATGAGGCCAAATGGTAATTTTTACATTCTTTTTTGATGAAATATCCAATGGTAATCCAATAAAATCGCAAAAATGATTTGTTCAGATGTTGCAATTTGTATCTAAAATTTTGGTTTCAGAAAAATTAAATAGGAATTTGGTAATTCTGCAGGCAAACGTTGCTTGAAAATCAATTGAGAATCATTACACAGTGTCCAGCCTTTTTCACATTTAAGATAAACTGTGTAATGACCAGAAGTTATAGAAGGTCCATCATGGAAAATTATTGCAACTGCAACAAAAGTTTTTCCAGATATTGATAATTGATGTCCTGTAAACTTCTTTATTGAAGTGTCCAATTTTGAACCATCAGCTCTACAACGTTGCATCATTAATATTACATACTGTCCATATTTCTTTAAAAATAACGTTGAAAACATGTCTGATTTACATTTACAACATTTCATGTTGTGATTGGCATCTTTAACTAATTTACTAAAAGTCACTGATTTAGTCTCTGGTAATGTTAAGTATATAAACCTTTCTGAATCAACATTAGAGCTGCATGTGTTGAAACAGTTTTCACAACTATGTTCCCATTTATAAGAGAGACCAAACATATTTTCTATTTCTACCCCTTCTTCTTCCAGTACCATAAGGATATACATCAAGAATTCCTGTGCATCTTGCTGGACATTTTGAGTAAACTGTGTACATCCTGAACATACATCTACAAGTTTTCTAACATCAGAAGCACTTTCTATTTTAGTTTTATCAATACTCAGCTTCTCAAAAAGAAAACTCATCAGAGAACAAAATCTTTTTTCATGATTTACTATTATCTGCTCTTGCAAACTTTCAAGATAAAATACAACATTCAGCACTACATTAGCGTAGCAGTTGACACCAGAGCTATTTTCAAAATGACAACAAACAACCTCTTGAACATTGTCCTTTTTCTTTTTGTTTGCAATCACATCACTCTCCTTTTGTTTTCTCTTCTCTACATCCTCATTACAGATATTCTCAATTCTCCTTTTCCGAGAAACAACACATTTTTCAAACACAGGATACTGACCTAAATGAGGAGCATAGGTTCTTCTTAATCTATTATACTCCTTTACACAATTTGCATCAGCACTAACTTTTGAGTAATCAAAGTCTATCATGAATAAACCAGATAATGTTTTCACTCGTGACAAAGCAACATATGCCATACCTTCTTTCAACACAGTAGAACCAATGTTTACAAAAGCACTATCTACAGTTAATCCTTGAGATTTGTGAATAGTTACAGCATTTGCTAGAGAAAACGGAAACTGCTTCCTACGTACATATAAGTCTTTTACAAGCAAAAAACGGACTGAACAACGACTAATGTCTTTAACCTCTCCAATCTGATCAAATTTTATTTTTAAAAATTAAATCCCATCTTTTTTCTGGTATTTCACAAAAACCACAACTTTACCCATAGCTCCCTTCACTAAACCTTTTTCTACATCCAAATTTCTTCTTAAAAATACTCGACAGTTTATAAGAAGCTTATCAATGATCGAATGGGTTTGCTGACCTCATTGCGAGAGACATGGACTGCCGACGGCTTGGAACTTGACGACGAGGATTGGGTGTCAGCGGTGGCCTCCCCGAAAGAGGTGGCTATCCCGGCCCGTTTGCGTTTCGTCCAGCTTAAGATACTCCACAGAGTGTACGTCACGGGGCCTGGTTTGATGCGTATGGGGTACTCGGTGGATGGTCTGTGTAAGCGAGGCTGTGGACTACTGGGGACTTTCCTCCATATCCTGTGGGAATGTCCGGAAGTGACTCGGTTTTGGTGTAGAGTGCATGCGGTTTTAGACGAAGTCACGCATGTTGCCTTGTTGCCGGAGGCACGGAGATGTTTGCTGAATGTCTGGGAGCCGACTGATTACAATGTGATGCAGACGCAGTGGGTGACTCTGGGCTATATAGTAGCGAGGCGTGACATTGCACAACTGTGGGGCTCCCAGAGGCCACCAACGGTCTCAGCGTGGAAGGAACACATGGACTGGTGTATGTTCAGAGAGAAAACGGTGTATGTGGCGAGAGGCAAGCCTGGGAAGTGGATTAAGGTGTGGGGTCCCTGGAACTCCTATCGTGGAGGTATTTGCGCCCCGCCCCAGACGCGTGAGATGGATGCTGCTCTGTCTCCCTAGCCCGCGCATTCCTATATGCTCCTGCGACATGCGAGTTTGGTTTCTTCTGCCTGCCCCCCCCCCTCTGTCTCCTTAGGTTTGTTTACTCCTTCGACGCGGGGAGCACATGTTATTGCCATTAACCCCCTCCGCCTTGTGTGTGTGATGTTTTTCGTTTTTCTCAAAATAAGAAACCTTTCTTTGCTTGTTTATGGACTACGGCTGCGGCCGGCGGAGTTGATTAGCACCCCAGTAGCTCTTTTGTTGCTTCATCGATGTGAATGTAAAGCTGTGCCTAGGTTTACACTGTGCGTTAGCGGCTGGCCTGTTGGTTGTAGGCCCATATTTGTATGTCTCTGAAACTGTAATAAAGGTTTTCCAAAAAAAAAAAAAAAAATAAAAATAAAAATACTCGACAGTTCATACAAACATAAAGATTTTTTTCTAATCCAGCTGTTTTCGAAATGTTCTTCTCTAGAGAAACCAATTTATTTTTCAATTTGCCTGTTAATGTAATAGTAATTCCTTCTTGCTGAATTTTGTCCACTGCTACCATTTTCTTAATCTCTTCCTTTTCCAATTTCAAAAGTTCCTCATTGAATATCGAGCATTCACTTAGTGTTGGCATTGAGCAGATTACAGTATTTTTTTCTGCAATGTTCTGATATATTTTCTCTGCAACTATTTCTTCACTTGGAAATAAATTATGTAGGAGCCGACTCTGTAATGCTTTTCTGCCAACTTCTGTGAGTAGTCCAATTCTGATATCTTTCAGAATACTTGCATAATCTTCATCATTTGCTTGCCTCATATTGGTAGTGAGTTCTTTGTACTCAAAGAATGACCAAATATTCGCATTATCAATACTTCCTAATGACTTCTTCGTGTCTTCATGTGTCACAGTATTAAACACTGGTTGTCCTTTAACTGGAGTGAGTTGCAGAAGATCCCCAAAAACTATAACATGTTTTCCACCAAATAACACGTCATAGTCTCTCTTTAGAATTTGCTGCATTCTTAAATGCACAAAGGCAAGCATTAAGTTTGATACCATGCTTACCTCATCAATAATGAGAACTTGCATCTTCTTCAACACTCTTGAAACTTCGAAGCATGCTTCTCCTGTTAGCTTGTGATATTCTATTTTGTTCTCATGCTCCACTGGTAACATTAGCAAGCGATGTAAGGTAATTCCTTTTATGTTATATGCTGCTAACCCAGTTGGAGCAGTAACAACACAAGACAAAGTTGAATCTGTTTTTTGCTGTAGGTAGCTTCTGATGACTTTAATTAAGAAACTTTTTCCAGTACCAGCTTGTCCACTCACATACATTGGTTCAAATAATGTGCATGAGCACTCTTTCTTTTCATGTAGTAATCCATGATCAATTTTTTTTGTGACTTCTTCATAAATTTGTTTTTGTTCTTCATTCAGTTGCTGTTCCAAATATGGTAAGTCTATTAAATCTTCCTGAGCTTGATTCATAGCTGTTTCCACTTCAGTCATTGCTATTGCAGCTTCATTTCCTACGATTGGATGTCCTAGGGGATCTTGACTGAGCGTTCCAGAACTTTGGCTGTCTTGAGAACTGTCTCTAGCTACTTCAGCTGCAATTGTAGCTTCCTGTTCAATTTCTTCATTTAACATTTGTACATAATTTGTGAAAGTACTGCATTCAGTCGTATCTTTACATGCATTAAAGGAATCTTCATAGCTGTGAAAATCTCCAAGTAATTCATCCTCTGAACGCCATGTTTTAAACAGCTGTAAAAGTGCTAAGTAGTAAAATTCCTTTTTGTCAGGAGTGTCGCAACTCAGCTTCCTGTGATTAATCAAACTTCCTTTTGTTTGCTTCACCAAACATCCTTCCTCACCAATGACTTTATATTTTCCATTGTTGATGTCTTCTGTGGCTTTCCGTGTAAAAATGTAGTTCTGCAGCACTTCATAGAGACACATGTTCTCAAGATGACGACTTCTTTTTGGGTAATATGTGTCCAACATGTTTGATTTCATAATATCTGTACTTTCCGGGTCGTTCTCTGCTAAATATTCAATTTCTCCAACAGATTTCAGTACCCGATTTCGCATTCCTGCAAGGCCTAAACTTACCCAAATTATTCTTCTGGATTTGGAGTACAGACTTGCAGATGATAACCTATCTGAGCATTCGTAGGATCCAACTTCTCGATGCGATAACATCTTTAAACTGAAACTGTATAGCTTCTTACTGACAGTCTTCTCGTGAGAAATCTCTTCCCACATTTCCTTCAATTACGTTTTCTCAGATTTAGTGATGTAAGATGTGACATACCGAGCAACAGCAAAAGAATTGTCAGCAACATACTGTATATCCATGTTAGCATTCCACATGGATTAAAAGACTGGATTGTAGTCATTTATATATTTTGACTCTTCTTTTCTTCTTAGGTTGTATGTATTTTTGGGAGATTTTCTTGTAATAGTATGTCGCACAGCTGACATAAAACTGTTGACTCTTCCTTTTGAAAGAACAGGTCGTGGAAATCCAAATCGACATTTTGTGTAGAATTTTTCTATACTCTTGTACTTTCGTCAACAGTATTTTCCACACCGATGACTTTGGAAACGTTAAACTTGCTCTTTTAAGTTTTTCTCTTCTGTGCTTTTAGGTATAGCACATGTTGCATATTCTTCGATGAAACTTAAAACTGCATCATCAGAATCTGTTCCAAATTTTGGGGCATCCTTGATGCACAACAGCATATGAATATGAGGAGCACCTCTTGCTTGGTACTCTTTTCTCCAAAAGAAATCCACAACTTCTCCAAGAGGTGGATTTTTTTTATTGCAGATGAAGGATATCATAGCCTCAAATCTATGATTGAAATATCTGCAAACATTAACCGGATCCAATGAGCACAATTCTCCTGCTGTCTTGTATTGGATGTTTTCAATATTTAAATTTGCTTCTCGAAGAAAATCCAGAAGATCATCCAAAGCGTACTCAGCACAGCTTAGGGTGAGAAACCATGTAGGAGTTCCTAAATTCCGTAACATACATTTCAATTCTCCATGGCGTCGGTACCAATATTCATTAGTTCCACGCTGACAAGCCATCAGATTCAACAATTGTGATTCCAAATGATCATCTCGCTGTTGCATAAAATCCTTTGCAGACACATTATGTAGATGTACTCCACTTTTTAAAATGTGATTTACTGCATAAGATAGTGCAGACAAGTCACTTTCAAATAAAAGATGGAACAAATAAGGAATACTTTGACGAAATCTTGGATCTTCTGCATATAATCTTGTAGTCAGATACTCAGAAGCAGGAATCTGTACTGGACGTTCATCATATCGTCCACCTTTTCCTGTAGGAAACAGCTGGGGAAAACGACGAGCTTCCAAGCTCTCCTCCCATACACTCACGGGAGTTCCTTGTGCTTTTTTCATCTGAAACAGATCAATAGTGTTTGCCATAACTTCTTTTGAATGAAGAGGATGTATGCTGAAATGTTCATAAATTTCTTCTTCTTTTGACATATCCACTTTTTCAGTTTGCCCAGCTGGTATTCCTGAGTCTGCTAGTAAAACTTCTTCATCTTCATCCATATAAATTGTTTCATACCATTTATTATTTCTTTTCAAATATAAATTTGCTCTTTGTACTTTTCGTACATCTACCAGCTCCTGCCAAATTTTCTTATTCTTTGTTGGTACTCCATTAACCAGAATAACTAATGGTTCAGCTTCCAATCTATCTGCATCAATTGTTTCCATATTTTTTTTTCAAATACAATGGCAAATAGACAACTCTTCCTTTTAAACCGCTTTGTAAATACGAAGGAGGTAATTTACCTGTTTTTGGCTCCATGCGCACTATGGTCTGAAACGGACGGACACATTGAATGAGTATAGACTCATACGTATTTAAATCACTAAGTTCTGCAGGAATATCAACCAATTCTAAATTATTATGTACAGCTCTGGCTGGCATTCTATTTTCTTCTAACTTGTAATAACAGTATTTACAAATACGCTGATCTTCACCCAAATCAAAACTATTTTCCAGAAATATATATGTTGCAAAATCCTTCCACTTATAATTATCTTCATTTTCACTTTTTTTATACAGATCAACATTTCTTGTTTGAATTTTGTAATGGCTTCTCCGGCAACAAATACAAGTAATATTTGGTCTTTCATTAGAGATGATAGTAAATTTTGTCATTTGATCTTCAAAATTTTTACTAACAGTGGGTTCTACATTCTCTTCCATATTTTCTTCAATAACTGTGTCATTACCTGCACTTTCGTGTTCCGGACCAAAGTAACAAAACTGAATTTCATCAGTAACCTTCTGTACATCTGATACAGATCCACGGAACAAAGCCCTATTCAACTCATTTAACTTTTGTGCTGGACTATTAGCAAAATACAATCTTATCACAAACTTTCTCATTTCAGTATGATGAACTGCCACCATCCTAAAATGGTGAAAAACATTTTGGCAAACTTTCCTAGAAAGACAAGCCAGAGAATGTCCTTGCAAACCAGTATTCTCTCTCACTCTACATGGATCTAGTCTTTGAAGCACCTTAATCTTCTGTTTAACACTTTTTTTACTATATTCACTTAGAAACTCACGTAATTTATCAATAGATTCTTGTCGTACAGTACAAATACTACTACAATTCCAAGTGTACACTGGGGCTTTAGGACGTCTCCCCATAACCTCATCAGCTATCACTTCTTCCTCATTTCTTGGAACCATTTTCTCCTTTTCCATTACACAACCATCTTTCACTTCATAAGCACGACCTCTGGTGTCAACTGCATGCAGCAAACTATTACTTTGAAGATAACTCTCTTCATTAAAAAATGGTTCAGTACTTGAACTATGCATCCATTCTCCTAAAAACACTTTACAAAAGTTATTTCTTTTCACTACTCTTTTCGTTTTGCTTTGTGACTTCATTACATTGACCATTTTATCTAATGTACGGATCCTGTTCAAAATTAAAATGAATAGTTTTCTTTTCAAATCTAAAGCCTTAGCTACAATTGATTCAATTTCTTTCTTTCTCTTATAAAATTTCGCTTTCTTCTTATATTTTTTCACATCCTTTAGCAAATTGGACATCACTCTTCTCTGAAACATTTTTCTACGAATGTCTTTAAATGCTGTTTTTCTTTTTAAGTCAATCTTTATTGCTTCTGATTGTACATTAGCATTTAGTAATTTCTCACTTTTGTCCTGTTGTTTTCTACTTGAATCACTATTTACAGTGGGGACATTTTTCAAATTTTTTCTTTTTTTGAAGATATTTTTAAAAAAATCCTTAGTCTGCTTACCAGAAGACTTTTTCTTTTTTCCAACATGAGGATCTTCAACTAATTTGGGTCCTCCAGTTGGCTTCAAATATAAATGTTTTTTCTGTTCTTTTCTCTTTCTTGATTTTATAGGCATCTTTAATTTAATTCACTGTTGTTCAGCAATACCTGAAAGAAACTAAAAAAAAATACCTTTATATAATTTAAATATATTACTATATTTTTTTCAGCTTTTCAAATCTTATAAAACTATCTACCCCTTTCCTACAAGTGAAAAACACAATAAAACCAACACGAATTAAAGCTTCCCCTTTCCTACGAATGCAATTCTAAAAGAACCAGAGTAACACAAATTAAATCTCTGACAACATTCCTGTGTGCGCACAGACTCATGGTGTGATTCTAGGCAGAAAACGAAATTTGATTTGCAATTTGAAAGCACACTTACTACTGTGGTAGAGCAAGTGATAATTACTCTAACAGTCTGACACATTTTCATTATAGTTTTCAGAAACAGAAAAGAGCACATGTGCAAACAGCTTTTTGAGACCATGAACATGTGTAACCTGGATGACGTACTACACTCTAGCAAAGGAAATGAGCATTGGTGATGTTCAATGTATTAGCGTTACTCACTCCTATCTGAAACACCACACAGCGCTGAATAGTAAGCATGACTGTACAGGAGAAACAACTTGCTCTCTGCTAAGAGTGTGCTTCTGGAGACTGTCTACTATCAGGTGCAAGAGAGATCCGCATGGACGCTTGCACAACTGCATAAACACTGGAGACATGTATGTAAGACTACATGTGTGGTAAGGGTTAATAGGACTTTTGAACATGTACAAACTACATGACCCATTGCAGGAGTGGAAGGAAAATCTATCATGTTGATTTCAAATGTGTTAGCATTGCCCTCTCATTTGTGACATATTAATTTGGGCTGAATGCTAGCCATCACAGTTCAAGAAAACAAGCTGCCCCTTTCCTACGAATGCAATTCTAAAAGAACCAGAGTAACACAAATTGAATCTCTGACAATAATTCCTGTGTGCGCACAGACTCATGGTGTGATTCTAGGCAGAAAAAGAAATTTGATTTGCAATTTGAAAGCACACTTACTACTGTGGTAGAGCAAGTGATAAAAAAACAGTCTGACACATTTTCATTATAGTTTTCAGAAACAGAAAAGAGCACATGTCCAAACAGCTTTTTGAGATGAACATGTGTAACCTGGATGACGTACTACACGCACTATGGTCTGAAACGGATGGACACATTGAATGAGTATAGACTCATACGTATTTAAATCACTAAGTTCTGCAGGAATATCAACCAATTCTAAATTATTATGTACAGCTCTGGCTGGCATTCTATTTTCTTCTAACTTGTTATAACAGTATTTACAAATACGCTGATCTTCACCCAAATCAAAACTATTTTCCAGAAATATATATGTTGCAAAATCCTTCCACTTATAATTATCTTCATTTTCACTTTTTTTATACAGATCAACATTTCTTGTTTGAATTTTGTAATCCCTTCTCCGGCAACAAATACAAGTAATATTTGGTCTTTCATTAGAGATGATAGTAAATTTTGTCATTTGATCTTCAAAATTTTTACTAACAGTGGGTTCTACATTCTCTTCCACATTTTCTTCAATAACTGTGTCATTACCTGCACTTTCGTGTTCCGGACCAAAGTAACAAAACTGAATTTCATCAGTAACCTTCTGTACATCTGATACAGATCCACGGAACAAAGCCCTATTCAACTCATTTAACTTTTGTGCTGGACTATTAGCAAAATACAATCTTATCACAAACTTTCTCATTTCAGTATGATGAACTGCCAGCATCCTAAAATGGTGAAAAACACTTTGGCAAACTTTCCTAGAAAGACAAGCCAGAGAATGTCCTTGCAAACCAGTATTCTCTCTCACTCTACATGGATCTAGTCTTTGAAGCACCTTAATCTTCTGTTTAACACTTTTTTTTACTATATTCACTTAGAAACTCATGTAATGTATCAATAGATTCTTGTCGTACAGTACAAATACTACTACAATTCCAAGTGTACACTGGGGCTTTAGGACGTCTCTCCATAACCTCATCAGCTATCACTTCTTCCTCATTTCTTGGAACCATTTTCTCCTTTTCCATTACACAACCATCTTTCACTTCATAAGCACGACCTCTGGTGTCAACTACATGCAGCAAACTATTACTTTGAAGATAACTCTCTTAATTAAAAAATGGTTCAGTACTTGAACTATGCATCCATTCGCCTAAAAACACTTTACAAAAGTTATTTCTTTTCACTACTCTTTTCGTTTTGCTTTGCGACTTCATTACATTGACCATTTTATCTAATGTACGGATCCTGTTCAAAATTAAAATGAATAGTTTTCTTTTCAAATCTAAAGCCTTAGCTACAATTGATTCAATTTCTTTCTTTCTCTTATAAAATTTCGCTTTCTTCTTATATTTTCTCACATCCTTTAGCAAATTGGACATCACTCTTCTCTGAAACATTTTTCTACGAATGTCTTTAAATGCTGTTTTTCTTTTTAAGTCAATCTTTATTGCTTCTGATTGTACATTAGCATTTAGTAATTTCTCACTTTTGTCCTGTTGTTTTCTACTTGAATCACTATTTGCAGTGGGGACATTTTTCAAATTTTTTCTTTTTTTGAAGATATTTTAAAAAAAATCCTTAGTCTGCTTACCAGAAGACTTTTTCTTTTTTCCAACATGAGGATCTTCAACTAATTTGGGTCCTCCAGTTGGCTTCAAATATAAATGTTTTTTCTGTTCTTTTCTCTTTCTTGATTTTATAGGCATCTTTAATTTATTTCACTGTTGTTCAGCAATACCTGAAAGAAACTAAAAAAAAATACCTTTATATAATTTAAATATATTACTATATTTTTTTCAGCTTTTCAAATCTTATAATACTATCTACCCCTTTCCTACAAGTGAAAAACACAATAAAACCAACACGAATTAAAGCTTCCCCTTTCCTACGAATGCAATTCTAAAAGAACCAGAGTAACACAAATTAAATCTCTGACAACAATTCCTGTGTGCGCACAGACTCATGGTGTGATTCTAGGCAGAAAACGAAATTTGATTTGCAATTTGAAAGCACACTTACTACTGTGGTAGAGCAAGTGATAATTACTCTAACAGTCTGACACATTTTCATTATTGTTTTCAGAAACAGAAAAGAGCACATGTCCAAACAGCTTTTTGAGACCATGAACATGTGTAACCTGGATGACGTACTACACTCTAGCAAAGGAAATGAGCATTGGTGATGTTCAATGTATTAGCGTTACTCACTCCTATCTGAAACACCACACAGCGCTGAATAGTAAGCATGACTGTACAGGAGAAACAGCTTGCTCTCTGCTAAGAGTGTGCTTCTGGAGACTGTCTACTGTCAGGTGCAAGAGAGATCTACATGGACGCTTGCGCAACTGCATAAACACTGGAGACATGTATGTAAGACTACATGTGTGGTAAGGGTTAATAGGACTTTTGAACATGTACAAACTACATGACCCATTGCAGGAGTGGAAGGAAAATCTACCATGTTGATTTGAAATGTGTTAGCATTGCCCTCTCATTTGTGACATATTAATTTGGTCTGAATGCTAGCCATCACAGTTCAAGAAAACAAGCTTCCCCTTTCCTACGAATGCAATTCTAAAAGAACAAGAGTAACACGAATTGAATCTCTGACAACAATTGCTGTGTGCGCATAGACTCATGGTGGGATTCTAGGCAGAAAACGAAATTTGATTTGCAATTTGAAACACACTTACTACTGTGGTAGAGCAAGTGATAATTACTCTAACAGTCTAACACATTTTCATTATAGTTTTCAAAACCAGAAAAGAGCACATGCCCAAACAGCTTTTTGAGACCATAAACATGTGTAATCTGGATGACGTACTACACTCCAGCAAAGGAAATGAGCCTTGGTGATATTGAATGTATTAGTGTTACTCACTCCTATCTGAAACACCACACAGCGCTGAATAGTAAGCATGACTGTACAGGAGAAACAGCTTGCTCTCTGCTAAGAGTGTGCTTCTGGAGACTGTCTACTATCAGGTGCAAGAGAGATCCGCATGGACGCTTGCACAACTGCATAAACACTGGAGACATGTACGTAAGACTACATGTGTGGTAAGGGTTAATAGGACTTTTGAACATGTACAAACTACATGACCCATTGCAGGAGTGGAAGGAAAATCTATCATGTTGATTTCAAATGTGTTAGCATTGCCCTCTCATTTGTGACATATTAATTTGGGCTGAATGCTAGCCATCACAGTTCAAGAAAACAAGCTGCCCCTTTCCTACGAATGCAATTCTAAAAGAACCAGAGTAACACAAATTGAATCTCTGACAATAATTCCTGTGTGCGCACAGACTCATGGTGTGATTCTAGGCAGAAAAAGAAATTTGATTTGCAATTTGAAAGCACACTTACTACTGTGGTAGAGCAAGTGATAAAAAAACAGTCTAACACATTTTCATTATAGTTTTCAAAAGCAGAAAAGAGCACATGCCCAAACAGCTTTTTGAGACCATAAACATGTGTAACCTGGATGACGTACTACACTCTAGCAAAGGAAATGAGCCTTGGTGAACTTGAATGTATTAGCGTTACTCACTACTATCTAAAACACCACACAGCGCTGAATAGTAAGCATGACTGTACAGGAGAAACAGCTTGCTCTCTGCTAAGAGGGTGCTTCTGGAGACTGTCTACTATCAGGTGCAAGAGAGATCCGCATGGATGCTTGCACAACTGCATAAACACTGGAGACATGTATGTAAGACTGCATGTGTGGTAAGGGTTAATAGGACTTTTGAACATGTACAAACTACATGACCCATTGCAGGAGTGGAAGGAAAATCTATCATGTTGATTTCAAATGTGTTAGCATTGCCCTCTCATTTGTGACATATTAATTTGGGCTGAATGCTAGCCATCACAGTTCAAGAAAACAAGCTGCCCCTTTCCTACAAATGCAATTCTAAAAGAACCAGAGTAACACGAATTGAATCTCTGACAACAATTCTGTGTGCGCACAGACTCATGGTGTGATTCTAGGCAGAAAACGAAATTTGATTTGCAATTTGAAAGCACACTTACTACTGTGGTAGAGCAAGTGATAATTACTCTAACAGTCGAACACATTTTCATTATAGTTTTCAAAAGCAGAAAAGAGCACATGCCAAACAGCTTTTTGAGACCATAAACATGTGTAACCTGGATGACGTACTACACTCTAGCAAAGGAAATGAGCCTTGGTGATGTTCAATGTATTAGCGTTACTCACTGCTATCTGAAACACCAGACAGTGCTGAATAGTAAGCATGACTGTACATGAGAAACAGCTTGCTCTCTGCTAAGAGTGGGCTTCTGGAGACTGTCTACTGTCAGGTGCAAGAGAGATCTGCATGGACGCTTGCACAACTGCATAAACACTGGAGACATGCATGTAAGACTACATGTGTGGTAAGGGTTAATAGGACTTTTGAACATGTACAAACTACATGACCCATTGCAGGAGTGGAAGGAAAATCTATCATGTTGATTTCAAATGTGTTAGCATTGCCCTCTCATTTGTGACATATTAATTTGGGCTGAATGCTAGCCATCACAGTTCAAGAAAACAAGCTGCCCCTTTCCTACGAATGCAATTCTAAAAGAACCAGAGTAACACGAATTGAATCTCTGACAATAATTCCTGTGTGCGCACAGACTCATGGTGTGATTCTAGGCAGAAAAAGAAATTTGATTTGCAATTTGAAAGCACACTTACTACTGTGGTAAAGCAAGTGATAAAAAAACAGTCTGACACATTTTCATTATAGTTTTCAGAAACAGAAAAGAGCACATGTCCAAACAGCTTTTTGAGATGAACATGTGTAACCTGGATGACGTACTACACTCTAGCAAAGGAAATGAGCCTTGGTGATGTTCAATGTATTAGCGTTACTCACTCCTATCTGAAACACCACACAGCGCTGAATAGTAAGCATGACTGTACAGGAGAAACAGCTTGCTCTCTGCTAAGAGTGTGCTTCTGGAGACTGTCTACTGTCAGGTGCAAGAGAGATCTGCATGGACGCTTGCACAACTGCATAAACACTGGAGACATGTATGTAAGACTATATGTGTGGTAAGGGTTAATAGGACTTTTGAACATGTACAAACTACATGACCCATTGCAGGAGTGGAAGGAAAATCTACCATGTTGATTTGAAATGTGTTAGCATTGCCCTTTCATTTGTGACATATTAATTTGGGCTGAATGCTAGCCATCCCAGTTCAAGAAAACAAGCTTCCCCTTTCCTACGAATGCAATTCTAAAAGAACCAGAGTAGCACGAATTGAATCTCTGTCAACAATTGCTGTGTGCGCACAGACTCATGGTGTGATTCTAGGCAGAAAACGAAATTTGATTTGCAATTTGAAAGCACACTTACTACTGTGGTAGAGCAAGTGATAATTACTCTAACAGTCTAACAAATTTTCATTATAGTTTTCAAAAGCAGAAAAGAGCACATGCCCAAACAGCTTTTTGAGACCATAAACATGTGTAACCTGGATGACGTACTACACTCTAGCAAAGGAAATGAGCCTTGGTGATGTTCAATGTATTAGCGTTACTCACTGCTATCTGAAACACCACACAGTGCTGAATAGTAAGCATGACTGTACATGAGAAACAGCTTGCTCTCTGCTAAGAGTGGGCTTCTGGAGACTGTCTACTGTCAGGTGCAAGAGAGATCTGCATGGACGCTTGCACAACTGCATAAACACTGGAGACATGTATGTAAGACTACATGTGTGGTAAGGGTTAATAGGACTTTTGAACATGTACAAACTACATGACCCATTGCACGAGTGGAAGGAAAATCTACCATGTTGATTTCAAATGTGTTAGGATTGCCCTCTCATTTGTGACATATTGATTTGGGCTGAATGGTAACCAACGCAGTTCATGAAAACAAGCTTCCCCTTTCCTACGAATGTAATTCTAAAAGAACCAGAGTAACACGAATTGAATCTCTGACAACAATTCCTGTGTGCGCACAGACTCATGGTGTGATTCTAGGCAGAAAACGAAATTTGATTTGCAATTTGAAAGCCCACTTACTACTGTGGTAGAGCAAGTGATAATTACTCTAACAGTCTAACACATTTTCATTATAGTTTTCAAAAGCAGAAAGGAGCACATGCCAAACAGCTTTTTGAGACCATAAACATGTGTAACCTGGATGACGTACCACACTCTAGCAAAGGAAATGAGCCTTGGTGATGTTCAATGTATTAGCGTTACTCACTGCTATCTGAAACACCAGACAGTGCTGAATAGTAAGCATGACTGTACATGAGAAACAGCTTGCTCTCTGCTAAGAGTGGTCTTCTGGAGACTGTCTACTGTCAGGTGCAAGAGAGATCTTCATGGACGCTTGCACAACTGCATAAACACTGGAGACATGTATGTAAGACTACATGTGTGGTAAGGGTTAATAGGACTTTTGAACATGTACAAACTACATGACCCATTGCACGAGTGGAAGGAAAATCTACCATGTTGATTTCAAATGTGTTAGGATTGCCCTCTCATTTGTGACATATTAATTTGGGCTGAATGGTAACCAACGCAGTTCATGAAAACAAGCTTCCCCTTTCCTACGAATGCAATTCTAAAAGAACCAGAGTAACACAAATTGAATCTCTGACAAAAATTCCTGTGTGCGCACAGACTCATGGTGTGATTCTAGGCAGAAAACGAAATTTGATTTGCAATTTGAAAGCACACTTACTACTGTGGTAGAGCAAGTGATAATTACTCTAACAGTCTAACACATTTTCATTATAGTTTTCAAAAGCAGAAAAGAGCACATGCCCAAACAGCTTTTTGAGACCACAAACATGTGTAACCTGGATGACGTACTACACTCTAGCAAAGGAAATGAGCCTTGGTGATGTTGAATGTATTAGCGTTACTCACTCCTATCTGAAACACCACACAGCGCTGAATAGTAAGCATGACTGTACAGGAGAAACAGCTTGCTCTCTGCTAAGAGTGGGCTTCTGGAGACTGTCTACTGTCAGGTGCAAGAGAGATCTGCATGGACGCTTGCACAACTGCATAAACACTGGAGACATGTATGTAAGACTATGTGTGTGGTAAGGGTTAATAGGACTTTTGAACATGTACAAACTACATGACCCATTGCACGAGTGGAAGGAAAATCTACCATGTTGATTTCAAATGTGTTAGCATTGCCCTCTCATTTGTGACATATTAATTTGGGCTGAATAAAAAACCAACACAGTTCATGAAAACAAGTTTCCCCTTTCCTACGAATGCAATTCTAAAAGAACCAGAGTAACACAAATTGAATCTCTGACAACAATTCCTGTGTGCGTACAGACTCATGGTGTGATTCTAGGCAGAAAACGCAATTTGATTTGCAATTTGAAAACACACTTACTACTGTGGTAGAGCAAGTGATAATTACTCTAACAGTCTGACACATTTTCATTATAGTTTTCAGAAACAGAAAAGAGCACATGTCCAAACAGCTTTTTGAGACCATGAACATGTGTAACCTGGGTGACTGACTACACTCCAGCAAAGGAAATGAGCCTTGGTGATGTTGAATGTATTAGCGTTACTCACTGCTATCTGAAACACCACACAGTTGTGAATACTAAGCATGATAGTACAGGATAAGCAGCTGGGTGTGTGGTAAGAGTCTGCTTCTGCAGACTGTGCATTTTCAGTTACAATAGACATGTGCATGGACGCTTCCACAACAGCATAAACATTGGAGTGATGTATATAAAAGTACATGTGTGGTAAGGGTTAATTGGAGTTTTGTACATGTAGGAACAACCTTACCCAATGCATGATTAAAAGTAAAATCTACCATATCAATTTCAAATGTGTTAGCATTTGCCTCCCATTTGTGAGATACTGTTTTATGCTGAATACAAACCATCACAGTTCTAAAAAACAAGCTGCCCCTTTCCTAGGAATGCCATTCTTACAGAACCAGACCAACACAAATTAAATCTCTGACAACAATTCCTGTGTGAACACAGACTCATGGTGTGATTCTAGGCAGAAAACAGTATTCCTGGGTGATACCAGTACACCTTAACTTATGGTGAAGACATACTCAATAATATCTTACAAGTTCAAGACAGTTAAATATCTCCCAAAACACAAAATGTGAAACACAACTTTAAAAGAAGAATCACATTTCTATTATTTATATCAAAATGCACCACATACATCCCCTCTCATATCCATAACTCACCTTTAAAAGTAGTTAGTTCAGAAAGAAATGTGGCACTCAAACAGCAGATTATCACAGCAACAATCTCTGAGCTGTACACCTCTCTCCTCTTACCAGAACCAGTTAATGGCAATGTTTCCCTCACTTTTTTCACACATATACATGTTAACTCCAAATCACAGTGCTTCCCACATTTTTTTTCAAATGGAAACACACATTTCTATTGGTTGGAAATTTCAACCCTTTCCAAATGATCCCTTCCCCCAACGTGACTTCTGACTGCTACCATAGCAACAGGTCATGGAACACTGGTGTGAGCAGAAAGGTCATAAGTTCAACACACAATGTTTCTAATCCTTAGAGCAAGAGTGCTTAACTTTTCAAACCTAACAGCAAATCCAAAGTAATGTTCTGTGGGTACACATTTTTCTGAACCAATGCAAAACATGCTTGTAAAAATCTAAACATACAGCCTAGTTTTAACTGTAAAATGGTTTGAATCAGCCAATCAGATCTTTTTTTTTTTTTTTAAAGTATGTTAGCCTCCATTTTACAACTATCTTTTTTTTCATATTGCCATTCTACTGAAAGACACCTTCTGAGTGCATCCAGATCTCCTTGAAAGATGTTCACAGTGTGGATTGTAGGTCATAGCTATGTCTTCTGGAGTGAAAAGTTTGCAGAAAAAAGAGGTATTGTGAAAGACCTTGCTTTGCCAAATGTAGACATTAAATGGATTGGTCAGAGAGGGTTAAAGTGGCACCAATTAATGCCTTTGGTGAAAACCTTTCTACATCTCCCACAGCCTAACCTTATTATTGTGCACTGTGGTGGAAATGACCTAGGCACTTTAACTGGGGTAGGTCTGGAAATGCTTATTAAGGACACCTTTGTGCAATTGATGTCACTTTTTCCACAAACTGCCTTTGTATATTCTAATATATGCCAAAGGCAAAAGTGGAACTGGTCCAACCAATTTTGTCCGCATATTGACAAAGCAAGAAAGCACGTCAATAAGTCTGTTTCTGCTTTCCTCAGAGACTATGGTATGGGCTCTATATACCACAACAACTTGCGTTACAACATGCAAGACATATATAGAGGAGACGTGTACATTTCAATGATGAAGGGAACAGAGTCTTCCTCTTGAACTTTAGACTCTGCATCGGTACTTACTTGTAGGTATCAAAAAAACACTTCATAAGCACAATGGCTCTTTTTAGAGCCACCTAACATCTAAACATTTAATTTTGATTTTTAATTCTATTTTTTTTTTTACCGCCTTACACGTACCGTATGATCACAGTACGCGTACCCCGCGATTTAAAAAAAAAAATAAAAAATGTAGTTTTCACACTTCTGGGTCCTTCTTGGACCCCCTGACAAAGTATAGGGGGTCTGCAACTCTCTACCTTGCCCCCTTTTCACGTTCTTCACCTTTGTTTTTCAGTGTGAGACACACAAAATGGCGGTAGACACTTCCTGATTTCGACCGACTGGAATGTTTACTCTCATGTAACCACCAATCAGAATTACACTCGCGCACGGCAGCGTGCGCGTACGTTATGCGTACGCGTACGGTATGCGCACGGTGCGCGGCTATAGATATGTATGTACTTTTAACTGCAATTTTCTCAGGAACTACTGAACAGATTGACTCCAGATATGCAAAAGGCACATCCCTGGCCTGAGGACTTTCTCTTTGCCAAATTTCAAATAATTCTGTTCAGCCATTTGGGCTGTACCTTGGACTAAAGGTCCCTATGGAAAAATGCATGGGAAAAACGCATTTTGGGACCCCCCTTTTTTCTCAGCCCCCACTTGACGAATCCCCCCGAGACTTTTAGGGTATGAGCGGAGCAAAGCGCCCCACCTATTTTGAAAATTTCACGAGGATTCGTCAACCGGCGCCAATGTTATTTCAAATAGAATGTTGCGGATTTCCTATGGAAACACGGTCCTAACAATAACTATCTACTGGCGACCGTCAGTAGATAATATAAATATGTATATATATATATATATATGCCACAAATTTCCACAAAAGGAGAGTCGACGCCGTGTCGTTCAGTTAATCCACTTTAATGTCAGCTGATAATGTCAGACGCGTTTCGCCTGCCCAGCAGGCTTGCTCACTAACATTTGCAATAAAGTTTTTCCATCATTTTAACTGAAAGTTATGCTGTGTCATGTGAGGACTACAAAAACATAAAGGGTGAAGACAGACTCGTAGTTTTGATTCTAAATTTCGGCATTTTACCCAATCAGTATCAGACCTTGTACAATTTCATTTTTAAATTTGTAAAACAATACACATGCAAGTGCAATTTGTATTGTGGCTTCAAATCAACCCATTTGATAAACATTAAATTGCTAAGTTTACTTAATTTTAAACTTTATAATATTTGCAATTTAACGCAGCTGACCATGAGCGAGCACCTCAAATTTTACAATGTTGCTGATCACGATATTGCAATTCATTATATTATATTACTTTACATTATATTTCTGTCACTGCCTTGGACTAAAGGTCCCTATGGAAAAATGCATGGGAAAAACGCATTTTGGGACCCCACTTTTTTCTCAGCCCCCACTTGACGAATCCCCCCGAGACTTTTAGGGTATGAGCGGAGCGGAGCGCCCCACCTATTTTGAAGATTTCACGAGGATTTGTCAACCGGCGCCAACGTTATTCCAAATAGAATGTTGCGAATTTCCTATGGAAACACGGTCCTAACTATAACTATCTACTGGCGACCATCAGTAGATAATATAAATATGTATATACTACGGGGCGTTGCGATGGGGGCCAGCTTCTCCCCTAGCTATGCATGTTTACATGCATGTTTACACATGGGCTGGTGGGAGGAGTTGGTCCTCCATAAAGAACATGAACAAACCATAAACACACATGTAAAACTTTGGCTTAGATATATTGACGACCTCTTTATCGTCTGGAAGGGGACCCGGTCAGAGGCAGAGATGTTCGTCAATAGACTTAATTCCAATAACTTAAATCTGGAATTCACAGCCAATATTAGTGAGCAAAGGGCAGAATTTCTTGACGTTGAGGTATACATAAAAGAGGGGTCAATTGCCACTAAACTTCACCGCAAGAAAACGGCGGGAAATGCCATACTACACGCCACTAGCTCCCACCCTAGACATCTTATACAGAGTATACCGTATGGGGAGATGCTAAGATTGAAGCGTATAAGTAGCAATGAGAACGATTTGTCTAGTGCCCAGGTGGCAAGCACCAAACGATTTCTTGAGAGGGGATACTCCAGAAAAACTATAGATATGGCCATAAAAAGATGCAGCAAAATCAGTAGGGACTGCCTTTTGACACCACAGACAGAGAATAACAGCATCAATGCTAGTCCCACCAATGAAATTGCTTCCAATTTAGAAACATTCCGTTTTATATTGGAATACAACAAACAATCGAGGGCCATAAGTAAAATCATTAAAGACAATTGGCCACTCATACTAGGTGATCCCATCATTGGCCATTGTCTAGCGAGCAAACCAGCAATCACATACAGTAAAGGACCCTCGATGATGGACGAGTTGGTCCATAATGACCCTTTCGTATGTAAAAAAACCACCTGGCTAGAACAACGCACGGGTTTTTTTAAGTGCACGGTATGCAAAGCATGTCAATATGGAGAAAACAAACGGTCCTATAAAACACCTTTTAGTGACAAAGAATTCCCCATACACAGATTTCTGACATGCAAGACAGAATATGTGATCTACGTGCTGGAGTGTCCTTGTGGCCTTCAATATGTTGGGAGCACAGTTCTCCAAGGCCACAAACGTATACTCCAACACATGAGAGCCATCAAGAACAAAGATCACACATACCCTGTGGCACGGCACTTTGAAGAATCCCACAATGGAGATCCCAAAGGTTTAAAATACTTTTTGATTGACAATGTGCCACACAACAAGAGAGGAGGCAACAGGGAGAAAGCCCTAAGATTATTGGAAACTAGATACATTCTTCAACTGGACAGCAAACAACCTGTAGGCCTAAATAGCACAGAGGATTTATACACTTGCCTTTAGACCTAACTTTTCCAAAATATGCGCCCTTTTAATCTATTTTTAAAAATAAATTGCAAATGACTAAATATCTATAGTATATTTTATATAGAAGCAATCTGCAAACTGCCTCTCTGTTCTTTATCACTGTCACACGTTTTGGGTAGGGACAAGGTAGAAAAAACACAATAAGCACTTGACACTTTCACACGCCAAATGTTACCAAAAAACAACATGCATTATGGGTTTTAGCAAAAAACATCTCTAGGTTTGACATAATTGGGTTCTCTAATAACATTAATGTTATAAACTGAATTGCCAATATCTACTGAAACTAAGACACTATGTCATTACAACTAAAATGATTATTGAATACAATAACATGTTTCAGTGAAAAAAACTCTTCACAAGAATTTATTAGTGGCTGCTTTTAGATGACATTTTATCAAAAGCGTTTTTTCCCCTTTTTTACACAATTGTATATATATGAAATTATATTTATATATTTATTTATATATTTATTGTCAACAATGAAGTGAATTTTAAATATTAACATTGTGGTATTTATGTATGTCAAACACAAAAGATAGGAATATATCTTCTATGTCTATTACCTGTATATTGCACTATCCCATTGGTAACTCTAGTAAGCACCTTGTCACTTTAAAAAGAAAAAAATGCACTTTTGAAAAAAATGTTTAAAAAGCCCAGGTGTGAGTGATAACAGCGTCATGTGATCAAGGGCCCACGGGCTCGAAACGCGTAATGGCTGTCTAACTACCTGAGAGCGGACGAATAAAGATTCCTTTTGAAGCACTTAACCGTGGTCTGGGCTCCTGTTTGCAGCGACAACGAGTGCAAGGGAAAGGAGTGGAAGTAATATATATATATATATATATATATATATATATATATATATATATATTTTTTTTTTTCACTGAAAAACCAGAGGTTTCAGGGATATTATAGTTAGGCAGACGTTTTACTCATACAAATCCGGAGAAATCCGTCCGTCATAGTTAGCTGAGCTAACTATAACTCGGGCCCCCCGCAATGCACTGCTGATGTTGTCACATATTACATAAGGGTAGTGTGCAAAGCCAAACATATCATCCCTAACATAGTAGCAAAATACCCGGGCACCACCCACGACTCATTCATCTTTCACCACAGTGGTAGTCACCGATGACTCACAAATGGGGAGTTTGGTGAGGGCTACCTGCTAGGTAAATTCATTGGTCACAAGGGCACACCAGTAAAGCACAGAAGTGGCAGGACAATGTTTAACCTGATTCTTCCCACCCTGCAGGTTACAGTGCGTATGTTGTCTGTGACTTCATCCTGACTCTGTACCTGAACCCAGCCACCGCTGGGGAGTGGAGGTACAGCAGTGCCCACAGAGCCACCTCCTGTTCCATTGAGAGGACATTTGGAATACTCAAGAGCCATTTCCGCTGCCTACATAAGAGTGGAGGAGCACTACAGTACAGCCCGAGACATGTTGCAAAATCGTGGTCGAGTGTGCCATGCTACACAACATCGCCACTAGGAAAGGCACCCCAGTGAACCTCACAGATTCAGACTCATCCGATGAGGAAGGGCCAGCTCCACGATGCAGGCCAGCTGGTGGTGTTGGTGCGGCTGCCAGCAGCCAGAGGCGAGATGAGATCACACAGAACTATTTCTAGGTGATTAATGATGACACAATGCTACAGATTGGTGCAAAACTGTTTTTATTTCCTTCAGGGCAGGAATGTTTCCGTCACACAGCCTGACGTGCACACTACGTTAGTCCAAATTGCTCTCACATGTTCAAAACACATAGTGCAAGTTTTTTCAACAAACATGAGTTAAGATGCAATGGGTTGCCTCACCCATTGCCATGTGCCACTCATTGCTCTTTACAGTCTGCGTGCATGGCTTGTTGCCCCTCACTCAGGGTGCCCACTGCTCTCCCCTGAATGTGGAGAGGACTACAGCCCCCAGCTCCACTAGCAGCGCGCACACCACCCACGTCACCAATCTGCGCCGGAAGGTGCACAAAAGAGGCACAGGACTCCCGTGCCACAGGACATGCACGGGCATGCCCGGGCCGCGCGCGGGCTAAGCCCAGGCCAAGGGCGGGCCCGTCTGCGCTCATCAGAGATTGATGGAGGCCGGGCTGGGCTATACCACTGATCGTTGTTACTGGAGATTCATTGCTGGGTCTTACTGACAAGGTACTGTGTTAACCTACTGAGCTATTGAACTGACCACTCGGTGGTCTCTGTATCACAGCAGCATGAATAAGAATAAGGCTATAACAGGGCAGGGGGTTGCAGGGACCTTGGATGCCTTCCTTATGAGGGCTGAATCAGTCCTAAATCACGAGATCAAACTCACTGAAAGGAGATAATCCATAGACCCACAATGTTCACTTATACAAAACGCTCCCCCTATTACTTTGCCATCTGCCAATACCGAGGTAGTTTTCTCCCCTCTAAATAGTCTAGACACTCCAGAGTCTAGGGGCCCGATTCACAGAACTAACTTAAGACAAAATCCTAAACTTACTACCATTTTGGTATTCACAGAAGGCACTTACTCATTTTGGTATTCACAGAAGGCACTTACTCATTTCGGTATTCACAGAAGTTAGGAGTCCTAACTTTAGGACTCCTAAATGCCTTCTGTGAATACCGAAAGTCTTAAAATTAGGATTTTTCTCAGTTTAGTAGTAGTATAGTTAGGACTCCTAACTTTAGGACTCCTAAATGCCTTCTGTGAATACCGAAAGTCTTAAAATTTGGATCTGTCTCAATTTAGTAGTCCTAAGTTTAGGACTCCTAACTTTAGGACTCCTAAATGCCTTCTGTGAATACCGAAAGTCTTAAAATTAGGATTTTTCTCAGTTTAGTAGTAGTATAGTTAGGACTCCTAACTTTAGGACTCCTAAATGCCTTCTGTGAATACCGAAAGTCTTAAAATTAGGATTTTTCTCAATTTAGTAGTCCTAAGTTTAGACTTAGGACTACTAAATTGAGAAAAATCCTAATTTTAAGACTTTCGGTATTCACAGAAGGCATTTAGGAGTCCTAAAGTTAGGAGTCCTAACTATACTACTACTAAACTGAGAAAAATCCTAATTTTAAGACTTTCGGTATTCACAGAAGGCATTTAGGAGTCCTAAAGTTAGGACTCCTAACTTCTGTGAATACCGAAATGAGTAAGTGCCTTCTGTGAATACCAAAATGAGTAAGTGCCTTCTGTGAATACCAAAATGGTAGTAAGTTTAGGATTTTGTCTTAAGTTAGTTCTGTGAATCGGGCCCACCGTCAGCAGCCATAATGGCACCGGTGACTAGTGAAATACCGAATAGGTCTCCTGTTACAACTAGGGGCCAGAAGGCAAAGATAGCTCATGGTCATACTCTTGCACCGCCACCCAAGAAAAGGAAAGGGCAGGGTAATTACAAACAAACCCAGTCTATGTTGAAACATACAGCCCCCAAGGTACGTCAACCTAACAGTGAGTTCACACAGGGGACGACACCGGGGACGTCACAGGTGATACCGGTGATGAAAGAGGTGGTGGTGAAGTTAGTTCTCCCTTCTCTACCGTGAGCTCTGGGAGTAGCATTGTATCATGGAATATATCATGTCTATGCTCCCAGATCAGTAATCCCCAATGGCTAGGCTATATATTGAAATATGTCATGATCTGTTTCCAGGAAACGTGGCTGAAGGACCCAATACACATGAATGGCTTCAGAACATTTAACACACATGCTATAGGGAGTCTACATGGCTGAGCGAAAGGTGGGCTCTGTACATACGTATCTAACAAGTTAAATTTTACCAAAATTCAATCCTACCTTGAGTCACCTTATCACCAACTGTCAACATTATATTCAACTGCTTCTCATTGTACAATACTGGTTAATTTCTGCAACATATCATCTGATAGTGTCCCTATTGTGGTCACGAAACTGTGCAATGAATTAAGGGCATGTATAATGTAAATGCTAAAGATAGAATACTTATTATGTGTGGGGATTTCAATTGCGCTTGTGTGCTTATGAGGATGATACGATTAAGCCTGGGCAAAGCACTACGCTACGCTCGCGTAGTTTACGAAGATCGCGCTACTTCGCACTACGCGAATTGCACGTAGCACAGTGAAACACACGTAGCATAGTGTAGCGTAGTGCTGCGGTCCTTTTTTGCTTGCTTGCGGTCCTCAACGTCGAGTTGGCGACCGCGAGCAATCAAAATGACATCCCGGCGAGACTTTTTCCTTGTTCGCAATCAGCAACATCAAGTTGGCGATCGCGAGCATGGAAAATAAACCTCCCGGCGAGATTCCCAACGCGAGGAGGTCAGGTTTCTCATTGCGAGCGGTCGTGTATGCTCGCGACCGCTCGCGATGAGAAACTACCAGTTCGCGTTGAGAAAGCTGCCGCTTGAGTAAAAATCTACTCGAGCAGCAGAAAACTACAGCTCGCACTGTGCAAGATGCCATTTTCAATGATTGCACAGTGCCGGTTGCTTGTCCGCACTGTGCAATCATTGAAAACAACATCTGGCACAGTGCGAACAAGGTACTACGCAGTTCGCGAAGTGCTACGCGTAGCTCGCGTAGTGCAAACTGCACTTTGCGTAGCTTCGCGAAGTGTTACTTCGCGAACTACGCCCAGGGTTAGATACGATATGTGGCTTTAATATGGAAGAAGGCATAAGCAACACCCATTTCTGCCATTCAAGGACAGGGATACTTTTTAATGAACTTATGTTTAACCTAGACTTAGGTTTTACTAACAAATTATGCACTAGACCTGCTCCTATGCCGCAGACGTACAATGGTAGGGGCCTTTGTTCCACAAATAGACTACATACTCATCAAATATGCATGCATCTAGATTGCTCACTTTCTCAGTTGACACTAACTCATTGAGCAATCTTTTTCCATTATGCATTAAGGCAATACTCACTGCTAGTAGACAGGGAAGGGCTGAATAGGCTGTAGACGAGGCGTTAGCCAATCTAAAAATTGATAATGTCAACAGGTATACCCTTGCTGGAATACAAACAACTAATCACCAGGTGTAGACTGGCTTATGACACTTGCTTGAATGAATCAGCATCTCCTGAAAGTATTTTGTCTTCTTTTCAAGCCATAGCTGGCGCGCTCCGAGACGTAATATTTAAAATGGGGAAAAATGCTTGCTTCCTAGCGGTGGTTTGATTCAAATTGCTCTCGAGCATACTCTTCCCTGAAATATGAGCTGCATAACATTCTCTGGAACATCATTAAGATCTGGCAGGCTAGAAATAATTATAAACTGGCCCTTACAGACAGAAAAAATGCCTTTAGAAATGAATTGGGAGCTGCTTATCTCAGCTTCACAAACAAAAGATAGCGCCGCTTTATGGAAAGTTGTTAAAAAACCATTCTTACCTTCGGGAGGGGGTCCAACTATTGAAGAGCCATTATGAAGGGCCAATGGATTGAACATTTTTCAAGGATATATAATGACCAATGTTCCTCTAATGGCCATGATAGGGATACTTCTGGAACTACTAATAATAGGTTGGACTCACACTTCAGCATAAATGAAGTAAATTGGGCACTCTTTTTAGGCTCATGTGGTAAAGCCTCGGGGACAGACGGGATTCCTGTGGACTTATATAAGTCCAACATCACTCTGTGGGCACCTATTATCACACAAATAATTAATACAAGCTGTCAGACTGTTTTTCTGCCAACCTGGGTGGATTCAATCATAGTCCCCATCTTTAAAAAGGGGGACCGTCAGGATCCCACCTGCTACAGGCCCATTTCCTTGCTGGACTCCATGGCCAAAGCTGTGGGGCATATTATTTTGGAACGCCTTCAGCTTTGGGCAGAGGACAACCAAATCTTATCTGACATTCAATATGTATTCCGGGAAGGACTTGGAACTGTAGAGCAGAGCTTAAACCTAGCCATACTCATGGGGAAGCATACCGGGCAAAAAAGGGCAACCTGTTTTTGTTGACCCAACGGCTGCCTTTGATTGCGTTCGGCATGAAAAGCTTTGGGAGATTTTACAATTAATGGGGGTTGACACAAACATTATTTATTTTATTAGGCACCTCTACAATGGGGTAAAGTCATGTGTGCGTTTTGGCTTGGAGGGAGAGCGCACCGCCTCTTTCCCCATTAGGAGGTGGTTAGACAAGGCTGTGTTCTAGCCCCCTTCCTTTTTAACCTCTATTTTAATGGCCTAAGGCAGGCACTTCTTAAGGATGCCCAAGATTTTCCCCAAATAGGCAATCGTCCAATACCAGCTCTTTTATATGCGGACGGCGCTGTTATTATGTCCCGCACGCAGATTGGCCTCCAAAAAGTACTAAACAATTTTGCCAATTTTATGAAGGATCTTGATCTTAGAATTAATATCTCAAAGACTTTTGCAATGAGATGTGGACGTGGGAAGCAGAAACATAGGGATATGTATGTAGAAGGACATCCAATAGCCACGACCAACAGCTTTTCATGTTTAGGCATTTTGTTTAGCCACAATGATACCTGGGCTCAAGCACTTTTAGCTAAAAAGCTGGCAATGATTAGAACAACAACTGCTCTTGCCAGCTCCGCAAAAAAACTGGGACGGAAGCCCCAAGAGAACTTCTGAAAATGTATATTGCATAATGCGTCTCAACTGTTATATACGGAGCTGGGATTTGGGGTTTTGCCAACACATATTCAATTCAAACAGTGGAGAATACCTTTTTAAAATATATTTTGTCAGCACCCGCTAGTACCTCCACGTATGTTTGCCATGTGGAGCTGGGTCTCTCATACATCTCAAACCTCATTAAACTGGAGCCAATTCTTCTGTGGCACAGGATTTGGTCGAAGGATGAGACTAAACTAAACAGGGAATTGTTGCAGGATAGTCTGAGGCTGGAAGGTGCACAAAAAATTCCATGGGTCAAGTTCGTCCGAGAGTTCACAAAAGACTTAGGCCACCCGGAATATTTTACAAACCCAAGCACGGTCACTTTGATCTCCAGGAAAAGCCTAAGAAAGGACGCTCTTCTTTTCATGGATAAGCTAAGATTGTCTACGGAAATTGTAAAACCTAGCGTACAGCAACATCAGATGGTCCTTACTACTCTTAGCTTGCAGCTATACCTAATTTTTGTACCCGGGGGTTTTGATAGGCTGTTATTAATAAGACTTGGATTGGGGATCATCCATAGATTTGTTTCCTTTCCAAATATGAATGACTGGGAAAGCGAGTTACAACCATGCCCATGTGACAACCAATCGACCCAATCCTCACTCCGTCTAGTTCTATTTTGTGAATTTTATGTCGAACTAAGAAAGATTTGAATAGTCCCAATTTTAAAAACGTGGGGGTTGAGACAATGCCACCCGGCCCTCATCAAGCTCCAGCTCCTAGAAAACGAACACGTAGCCTGGAGGATAGCTGTGTTTTTCAAAAAAAGTCCTCCATCTAAGAAAGAATATTGTGATCTAGGATTAGGAGCTGATCACTTTTAGGCTTATTATGTTGTTTTTGAAATACATGTTTATGAATTATACATTAAGCTTGCAAAAGTTTTTTATTGAGTGCAGTATTTAAATTTTGATGTAAATGTGTCCACTATTCTCATATTGTTAACTGTGCTTTTATGATTGGAATATTGCAATCGAAATAAAGTTGATTTGATTGATTGATTGATTGAGTTAGTATCTGTATGAATAAGTGAGGTGGTGTGTGTATAACTGTATAGGTAAGTAAATGGCAATATGATTGTTTCTTTGCATGACTGACTAGGTGTGTGAGTAAATCTATGGGTGAGTGGCGGTGTGTGAGTGTCTCTATAGGTATATGATTGCATATATCAGTGGCTGTGTGAATGAGTGACTGTATAGGTGAGTGAGTGGATGTGTGTACATCTAGGAATCAGCGAGTGGGTATGTACTAACTGGTATTGGTGTGTCTATGGTTTCAAGAAGGGTAGTCTGTATTTTAGAGGGGGTGTATCAAAGGTTATATTATGGTGTGAAGAGGTGCTTCAAATATTAAGTGGATGATGTCATCAGTGATGTCATCAATTATGTAATTTGAGATGTGATCAGTGATGTCCCTGACCATGTCATGAGTGATGTAATATGTGACAACAGCAACAGTACATTGCGGGAGCATGAGTTATAGTTAGATAATGGCCACATTTCTCTGGTTTTGCATGAGTAAAATATCTGCCTAACTATAACGTTTCAGAAACCTGTAGTTTTTTAAATTACATTTCTAAGGTTTTTTAAATTCTAATTCCTAACTATAACATCCCAGAAACTTGTGTTTTTTTTCAGTGAATTTCTAAGGTTTTTTTAAATGCTAATTACTAACTTTAACATCTCTGAAACATGTGTTTTTTTCAGTGAATGTCTAAGGTTTTTTAAATGCTAATTTCAAACTATGCCTCCATGTAGGACATGTGCAGAAAGAGGAAGAAAGGCACAGAAAGAAGCTAGAGAAGTGCAGAGAGGCAAGAGAGGTGCGGAAAGAGGAAGAAAGGTACAGAAAGAAGCAAGAAAAATGAAGAAAGAGGTAACATAAGTCCAGAAAGAGAACGAAAGGAGCAAAGAAAAGCAAGAGAAGTACCGAAAGAAGCAACAGAGGTGCAGAAAGAGACCTACTTTGACTTTACCTTTCCGCAGACTCATACAAAGTAGCCTAATCACTAATTCTTTTCCCGAGATGCCTTAAACCTCACTTTTCTCTTGAAGGTTCACTATTCATCAACTGCTCAAAATGTTAGGCCTACCAAATATAAAACAGCAATCCTAACCTTATCACTGTTGTAAGTCTCACCAAGTTTGTGAAGGTAGGCATGCATGTGTCTCTGCTTATACCTAGTGACATGCTACATGAAAATAAACATACACATACTTGAATAGCTGTGTTTCAAACAGCATACTATGTAAATTTGTGTCAAAGAAGGTGTATGCTAGGCCTGGGCGCTAAATTCCCGTTCCGCTCGCGAAATTTTCGGAATTTGGGTAATTTCGCGTTCCGCGGAGAACGCGAAATTGTCCAAAAACTGCGTTCCGCGACTTCGCGAACTTTTTCGCTTGTTCGCGTTCTCAAAATGCGTGTTCGCGAGATATTTACCCCCAAACAGCGATTGCGAACAGGAAAAAAGCATCGCGAACAAGCAATTCCGCGTGTTCGCAAAATTTCTGCGTGTTCTGCGTGTTCGCGGAGATTTTTTACCATTAGTGTATGCATTCTTTCTGCTCATAATACAGGGCACATGGGTATTCAATAGTATATTTGAGAGGCTCCATAACACCTATATACAAAAGACATGTCTACCTCTGCAACCGAATGACACAGCAGAACTGAGAAGATTTGAGGCCCTACAGGAGAAGCAATCCACATTTTAAGCTACCATCTTCAGATGCATAATATATAGGAATACGTTTACAAGTAGACATGTACATCAGTCACTAGAGCACCCAGACCTTTAAACATGACAGATTCAACTTCCCATTTGAGTATGCAAAAAGAGGCAAGAGAAGTTCCGAGAGAAGCAAGAGAAGTGCAGAAAAAACAAGAGTTGCAGAAACAGTAACAACTGTGCAAAAAGAAGCAAGAGTAGAGCAGAAAGAGGCAATAGAAGTACAGAAAGATGCAAGAGAGGAGCAAAAAGAGGCAAGAAATGTGCAGAAAGAGGGAAGAGGGCTGCAGAAAGAGGCAAGAGGGGTACAGAAATAAGCAGAGTAGTGCAGAAAAAAGCAAGAGAAGTGGATAAATAGAGATGTGAGGTGCAAAAAGAGGCAAGAGAGGTGCAAGAAGAAGCAAAAGAGGGGAAGAAACAAGCAAGAGAACTGCCGAAAGAAAGAACAGGGGTGCAAAAAGAGTCAAGAATAGTGCACAAAGAGGAAAGAGGACTGCAGAAATAGGCAAGGGGTGGAGACATTTTCAAGAGAGGTGCAGAAAGAAGCAAGAGCTGTGCAAAAAGAACAAAGAGAGGTATAGAAGGAGGCAAGAGTGGTGAGAAGGAGGCAATAGAAGTACAGAAATAAGCAAAAGAGGAGCAGAAATAGGCAAGAGAGGTACAGAAAGAGGCATGAGAGGTGTAGGAAAAGGGAAGAAGGGTGCAGAAAGAGGCAAGAGGGGTACAGAAAGAAGCAAGAGAGGTGCAGAAAGAGGCAATAGGTGAGCAGAAAGAGGCAAGAGAGGTGCAGAAAGAGGGAAGAGAGATACACAAAGAGGGAAAAGGGTACAGAAAGAGGCAAGAGGGGAGCAAAAAGAAGCAAGAGAGTTGCAGAACAAAGCAAAAGAAGTGTAGAAAGAGGCAAGAGAGTTGCAAAAACAGGCAGAAGAGTTGCAGAAAGAGGGAAAAGGGAGCAGACAGGGGCAAGAGAACTGCAGAAAGAGGCAAGTGAGGTGTAAAAAGAGGCAAGAGAGATGCAGGAAGAAGCAAAAGAGGTGAAGAAAAAAGAAAGAGGCCTGCAGAAAGAAGGAACAGGGGTGCAGAAAAAGGCAAGGGGATGCAGATATTTTCAAGAGAGGTGAAGAAAGATGCAAGAGCAGTGCAGAAAGAACCAAGAGAGGTATAGAAAGAGGCAAGAGAGGTATAGGAAAAGGGAAGAAGGGTGCACAAAGAGGCAAGAGGGATACAGAAAGAAGCAAGAGAGGTGTAGAAAGAGGCAAGAGGTATGCAGAAAGAGGCAAGAGAGGTGCAGAAAGAGGCAAGAGAGGTACACAAAGAGGGGAAAAGGGTACAGAAAGAGGCAAGAGGGTAGCAGAAAGATGCAAGAGAGTTACATAATGAAGCAAGAGAAGTGCAGAATGAGGTAAGAGAGTTGCAGAAACAGGTAAAAGAGGTGCAGAATGAGGGAAAAGGGGTGCAGACAGGGGCAGGAGAAGTACAGAAAGAGGGAAGAGGGGTGCAGAAAGAGGCATGAGAACTGCAGATAGAGGCAAGAGAGTTGCAGAAAGATGCAAGAGAACTGCAGAAAGAACCAACAGAGATGCAGAAAGTGACAAGAAGGGTGCAGAAAGAAGCAAAACAGGTGCAGAAAGAGGCAAGAGCAGCGCAGAATGAACCAAGAGCAGTGCAGATTTAACCAAGCAACTTGCAAGAAAAGGGAAGGAGGGTGCAGAAAGAGGCAAGAGGGGTTCAGAAAGAGGCAAGAGGTGCTGAAAGAGGCAATAGAGGTACACAAAGAGGGTAAAAGGGTGCAGAAAGAGGCAAGAGGAGCTTAAAGAAGCAAGAGAAGTGCAAAAAGAACAAAGAGAGGTATAGAAGGAGGCAAGAGGGGTGAGAAGGAGGCAATAGAAGTACAGAAATAAGCAAAAGAGGAGCAAAAAGAGGCAAGAGAGGTACAGAAAGAGGCAAGAGAGGTGTAGGAAAAGGGAAGAAGGGTGCAGAAAGAGGCAAGAAGGATACAGAAAGAAGCAAGAGAGGTGCAGAAAGAGGCAATAGGTATGCAGAAATAGGCAAGAGAGGTGCAGAAAGAGGCAAGAGAGGTACACAAAGAGGGAAAAAGGGAACAGAAAGAGGCAAGAGGGCAGCAGAAAGAAGCAAGAGAGTTGCATAACGAAGCAAGAAAAGTGCAGAAAGAGGTAAGAGAGTTGCAGAAACAGGCAAAAGAGGTGCAGAAAGAGGGGACAGGGGTGCAGACAGGGGCAAGAGAAGTACAGCAAGAGGGAAGAGGGGTGCAGAAAGAGTCATGAGAACTGCAGATAGAGGCAAGAGAGTTGCAGAAAGATGCAAGAGAACTACAGAAAGAACCAACAGAGGTGCAGAAAGAGACAAGAAGGATGCAGAAAGAAGCAAAACAGGTGCAGAATGAGGCAAGAGCAGTGCAGAATGAACCAAGAGCAGTGCATATTAAACCAAGCAACTTGCAAGAAAAGGGAAGGAGGGTGCAAAAAGAGGCAAGAGGGATTCAGAAAGAGGCAAGAGAGGTACGGAAAGAGGCAATAGAGGTACACAAAGAGGGTAAAAGGGTGCAGAAAAAGGAAAGAGGAGCAGAAAGAAGCAAGAGAAGTGCAGAAAGAGGCAAGACAGTTTGCAGAAACAGGCAAAAGAGGCGTAGAAAGAGGGAGCAGGGGTGCAGACAGAGGCAATATAAGTGCAGAAAGAGGGAAGAGAGGTGCAGAAAGAGGCAAGAGAACTGCAGAGTGATGCAAGAGAGTTGCAGAAAGAGGTAAGAGAACTGCAGAAAGAGGCACAAGAGTTACAGAAAGAGGCAAGAGAGGTGCAGGAAAATGAAAGAAGAATGAAGAAAGAGGCAATAGGGGAGCAGAAAGAAGCAAGAGAAGTCTAGAAAGAGGGATGCAGAGATTTTTAAGAAAGGTGCAGAAAGAATCAAGAGCAGTGTAGAATGAACCAACAGAGGTTCAGAAAGAGGCAAGAGCGGTGCAGAAAGAGGCAAGAGAAGTGCGGAAAGAAGCAAAAGAGGTGCAGAAGGAGGCAAGAGCAGTGCAGAATGGACCAAGCGGCATGCAGGAAAAGGGAAGAAGGTTGAAGAAAGAGACAAGAGAGGTGCAGAAAGAAGCAACAGGGGTGAAGAAAGAAGAAAGAGAGGTTCAGAAAGAAGCAGCAGAGTTGCAGAAAGAGGCAAGAGGAGTGCAGAAAGAGGTAAGAGAGGTACAGCAACAGGCAAGATAGGTGCAGAAAGAGGAAAAAGGGGTGCAAAAAGAGGCAAGAGCAATGCAGAAAGAAGCAAGAGAAATACAGAAAGAAGCAATAGGGGTGCAGAAAGAGGCAATAGAAGTGTAGAAGGAAGCAACAGACATACAGAAGGGGCAAAGATAACTGCAAAAAGAGGCAAGAGAGTTGCAGAAACAGGCAAAGAGGTACAGAAAGAGGGAACAGGGTGCAGACAGGCGAGAGAGCAGCAGGAAGAGGGAAGAAGGGTGTAGAAAGAGTCAAGAGGGGTGCAGAAATTTGAAAGAGAGGTGCAGAAAGAAGCAAGAGTAGTGCAAAAGAACCAAAAGGGGTGCTGAAAGAGGCAAGAGGGGTGCAGAAACATGCAAGAGAAGTGCAGAAAGAAGCAAAAGAAGTGCAGAAATTGACAAAAGAGGTGCAGAAAGAGGCAAGAGAGGTTCAGAAAGAGACAAGATAGGTGCAGAAAGAGGGATGGAGGGTGCAGAAGGAGGCAGGAAGGGTGCAGAAGGAAGCAAGAGAGGTGCAGAAAGAAGCAAGAGAAGTACAGAATGAAGCAACAGGGGTGCAGAAAGAGGAAAAAGTAGTGTAGAAACAGGCAAGAGAGGTGCGGAGAAAGGAAAAGTGGTGCAGAAAGAGGCAAGAAGAATGAGAAACAAGCAAGAGAGCTACAGAAAGAAGCAAGAGAAGTGCAGAAAGAAGCAATAGGGGAGCAGAACGAGGCAAGAGAAATGCAGAAGGAAGCAACAGACATACAGAAGGAGGCAAGATAACTGCAAAAAGAGGCAACAGAGTTGCAGAAACAGGCAAAAGAGGTACAGAAAGAGGGAACGGGGTGCAGACAGAGGCAAGAGAAGTACAGACAGAGGGAAGAGGGGTGCAGAAAGAGTCATGAGAACTGCAGATAGAGGCAAGAGAGTTGCAGAGAGATGCAAGAGAACTGCAGAAAGAACCAACAGAGGTGCAGAAAGAGACAAGAAGGGTGCAGAAAGAAGCAAAACAGGTGCTGAATGAGGCAAGAGCAGTGCAGAATGAACCAAGAGCAGTGCATATTAAACCAAGCAACTTGCAAGAAAAGGGAAGGAGGGTGCAAAAAGAGGCAAGAGGGATTCAGAAAGAGGCAAGAGAGGTGCCGAAAGAGGCAAGAGAGGTACACAAAGAGGGTAAAAGGGTGCAGAAAAAGGAAAGAGGAGCAGAAAGAAGCAAGAGACGTGCAGAAAGAGGCAAGAGAGTTTGCAGAAACAGGCAAAAGAGGCATAGAAAGAGGGAGCAGGGGTGCAGACAGAGGCAATATAAGTGCAGAAAGAGGGAAGAGAGGTGCAGAAAGAGGCAAGAGAACTGCAGAGTGATGCAAGAGAGTTGCAGAAAGAGGTAAGAGAACTGCAGAAAGAGGCACAAGAGTTACAGAAAGAGGCAAGAGAGGTGCAGGAAAATGGAAGAAGAATGAAGAAAGAGGCAATAGGGGAGCAGAAAGAAGCAAGAGAAGTCTAGAAAGAGGGGTGCAGAGATTTGTAAGAAAGGTGCCGAAAGAATCAAGAGCAGTGTAGAATGAGCCAACAGAGGTTCAGAAAGAGGCAAGAGCGGTGCAGAAAGAAGCAAAAGAGGTGCAGAAGGAGGCAAGAGCAGTGCAGAATGAACCAAGAGCATTGCAGAATGGACCAAGCGGCATGCAGGAAAAGGGAAGAAGGTTGAAGAAAGAGACAAGAGAGGTGCAGAGTAAAGCAACAGGGGTACAGAAAGAGGCAAACGTGGTGCAGAAAGAAGCAAAAGGGTACAGAAAGAGGCAACAGAGGTGCGGAAGGAGGCAAGAAAACTGCAGCAAGAGGCAAAAGAGTTGTAGAAACAGGTAAAAGAGGTGCAGAAAGAGGGAGCAGGGGTACAGACAGAGGCAAGAGAAGTGCAGAAAGAAGGAAGAGGGGTGGAGAAAGAGGCAGGAGGGTGCAGGGGTCTGCAAGAGAGGTATAGAAAGAAACAAAAGCAATGCAGAAAGAACCAACAGAAGTGCAGAAAGAGGCAAGAGAACTGCAAAAAGTGGCAAAAGAGTTGCAGAAACAGGTACAAGAGGTGCAGAAAGAGGGGCCAGGGGTACATACAGAGGCAAGAGAGGTGCAGAAAGAGGAAAGAGGGGTGGAGAAAGAGGCAGCAGGGGTACAGGGGTCTGCAAGAGAGGTGCAGAAAGAAACAAAAGCAGTGCAGAAAGAACCAACAGAGGTGCAGAAAGAGGCAGGAGGGGTGCAGAAAGAAGACAGAGAAGTGCAGAAAGTGGGAGGAGAGGTGCAGAAAGAGGCAAGTGAGTTGCAGAAACAGGCAAGAGGGGTGCAGAAAGAACGAACTGAAATGCAGAAAGGGGCAAGAGAAGTGCAGAAAGAGGCAAGAGAAGTGTGGAAACAGACAAGAGAGGTGCAGAAACAGGAAACAGAGGTGCAGAAAGAGAGAACAGGGCTGCAGAAAGAGAGAAGAGTGGTGCAAAAAGAAGCAAGAGAGGGGCAGAAAGAAGCAAGAGAAATGCAGAAAGAAGCAAGCGAGGTGCAGAAAGAGGGAAGAGAATGCAGAAAGAGGCAAGAGAAGTACAGAACCAAGCAACAGATGTGCAGAAAGAAACAAGAGAGCTGCAGAAGAAAAAAGCAAGAGAGCCCCAGAAAGAAGCAAGAGAGGTACAGAAAGAAGGGAGGTGCAGAAAGCGGAAGAGATGTGTAGAAAAAGGCAAGAGAAGTGCAGAATAAGGAAAAAAGGTGCAGAAAGAAGCATCAGAAATGCAGAAAGAGGCAATAGGAAGCAAGAGTGGTTTGCACACCATTAGTACCAATGTGAGACCTATTACAACTAGCTGTCGCATTTGCAGAGTTTTGGAGAAAGGGGTACGGGCCTCTGAACAGTGCTCAGGGATTCTGCTGTGTATGACTTACAGAAGGTACCAGGGGGGCTTCTTAGCCCCAAAGTCCCTCAGGAGTAAAGTGGACTTGATCCCCCAACCCGTAGTGTACAAGGAGGCACGTTTGCAGAGTGGTGGAGAAAGGGGACATGGACTCCAAAGACCTCTTAGCAATCCCACTGTGTGGGACTTACTGGAGGTAACAGGAGGAGTAGTTGACCCCTAAGGACCTCCAGTAAGTCCCACACAGCAGCATTGGTAAGTTCTCAAAGCATGTCATGCCCCCTTTGTCCACCAGTCTGCAAATGCACTCCCTGGCATGCTCTTGGATGGGGATTAAAGTCCCCTTTGCTGCTGGGGGTCGTTATGGGCCAACTAGCCTACCTAATACCTTCAACAAGCCTCAGCTAGTGGGATTGCAGAGAGGTAGACACATGCCTTGCCCCATTTCTACACCACTCTGCAAAAGTGCCTCCTGGCACGCTCTTGGTTGGGGCATGAAGTCCCCTTGCCTTCTGGGGGTCCCTGGGGGCCAACTAGCCCTCTTGTTATCTCTAGTAAGCCCCACACAGCTGGATTTCTGAGAGTGGTTCAAGGTCATGCCCCCTTTTTACACCACCCTGCATACATGCCTCCTGTCGCACTGCTGCTCAGGTATCAAGTCCACTTTAGTCCTGAGTTCCTCAAGACACAAGAGGACCTCATTACCCCACCAGCAATGCGCCACGAGGTGCGTTTTCAGAGTGGTGTAAAAGGGGTGTGGCCTTGGACCACCTCTCAGCAAAGCCAGTATGTGGGGCTTACTGGAGGTATCTGGTGGGCTAGTTGGCCCCTAAGGGCCCTTAAGATTCTAGGGGACTTAATCCCCCAACCCAGAACGCACCAGGAGATGCATTTGCAGAGTGGTGCAGGGAGGGGGGCAGGGCCTCCGACGAGTTGCAGGCTTCTCTTTCTTTTTTATTGTTAGAAGGAGAGTTGTGTGGGCCCCCTTCTGTCAATATTTTGTGGGCTCTGGGGTCCCCTTCCCCAGGGCCTGAGACATTTATATATATATATATATATATATATTACCTACTGGCGGTCGCCAGTAGGTAGTTATAGTTAGGACCCTGTTTCCATAGGAAATCCGCAACATTCTATTTTGAATAACTTTGGCGCCGGTCGACGAATCCTCGCGAATTTCTCAAAATAGGTGGGGCGCTCCGCTCCGCTCCTACCCTAAAAGTCTCGGGGGGATTCGTCAAGCGGGGGCTGAGATAAAAGGGGGGTCCCAAAACGCGTTTTTCCCATGCATTTTTCCATAGGACCTTTAGACAGGGCTACAGCCCGAACGGCTGAACAGAATTACTAGAAATTTGGCAGAGAGGTAGTCCTCAGGTCAAGGAAGTGCCTTTTGTAGGTTTGGTGTAAATCTGTTCAGTAGATTCTGAGAAAATAGCCTTTAAATCAATATATATATCTGAGCCAGCTTACGGTACGCTTACCGTAAGCTTACCGTACGCGTACGGTGGCGTGCGCGAGCGCGATTCTGATTGGCTGTTACATCTAAGTAAACATTCGAATCGGTCGAAACCAGGAAGCGGCGACCGCCATTTTCTCTCTCGCACTCTGAGGGGGGGGCTGTAAACAAAGGCAAAAAACATATAAAGGGGCTGTTTAGACAGCGCCCATGCACATAGCCATGTTAGTTGAGTCCTCAAAGATCCCCCAAGGCCAAAAACGGTAAATTTTTATTTTTTGAAAATTTCGCCGATTACGCTTACTGTACGCGTACGGTGCGCTTACGCTAAAAATTTTAATAAAAAAAAAAACCACTCTCTGTGCATGGCATATTATTGTCATCACTTACAAATTAAATTTAACAGATTACCTATCACAAGGAAGCGCTTAATATGTCCTCCATGTGCGCACGGTGCGTAACGTGGGCACGCGGTGCGCGTAGCGCACTGCGTGCCCACCTTGCGTGTACGGCACTAACTGCGTAAAGTTGGCGTGCGGTGCGCGAAGCGCACCGTGCGCGCACGGAACGAACTGCGTTTAGTGGGCGTGCACGCCACGAATGGCGTAAAGTAACTTAGCATTTAAAAAACCGTACAAGTTCACTGAAAAAACCATAGGTTTCACACACGTTATAGTTAGGAATTAGCATTTAAAAAACCTTGCTAATTCAATGAAAAAACCATAGGTTTCACACATGTTATAGTTAGCTGGAAATTTTACTGATAAAAAACCAATGAAATTCCCCCGTTATAGTTACTGTAGGCAACTATAACTCACGCGACCGCAATCCTCTGCTGATGACATATGTGTCTTTATGAAAAAAAAAAATTTGTAATATATGTATAGCTAAAATTTAATGGAAGAAGACATGGGCAAATAAGTGTCTAAATACAGTATTAGCATCAGCAGAGGATTGCGGTCGCGTGAGTTATAGTTGCCTACAGTAACTATAACGGGGGAATTTCATTGGTTTTTTATCAGTAAAATTTCCAGCTAACTATAACATGTGTGAAACCTATGGTTTTTTCATTGAATATATATATATATATATATATATATATATTATCTACTGGCGGTCGCCAGTAGATAGTTATAGTTAGGACCCTGTTTCCATAGGAAATCCGCAACATTCTATTTGGAATAACTTTGGCGCCGGTCGATGAATCCTCGCAAAATTTTCAAAATAGGTGGGGCGCTACGCTCCGCTCCTACCCTGAAAGTCTCGGGGGGATTCGTCAAGCGGGGGCTGAGAAAAAAGGGGGGTCCCAAAACGCGTTTTTCCCATGCATTTTTCCATAGGACCTTTAGACACAGCTACAGCCAGAACGGCTGAACAGAGTTACTTGAAATTTGGCAGAGAGGTAGTCCTCAGGTCAAGGAAGTGCCTTTTGTAGGTCTGGTGTAAATCTGTTCAGTAGTTCCTGAGAAAATAGCATTTAAATCAATATATATATGTGGGCGGAGCCTAACCACACATCTCATCCTGAGATCTGATTGGCTGTCAGCACTTCATCCAAGAAGTGTTGGCAGCCATCTTGGGACCAATATACATGATAGCACCTCATTAAAAAGCATTGCAGTTAATAGAAGATTTTAAGACTTTATTTACATTATAAATCATTTGTTGATGGTACCATACTCATTTTAGGAATTGTGGTATGTTCTAAGGTGATTTCACCATGTGAAAAAGCCTTCTGCTGGGATATCATGATTGAGTGAAAAATATTTTCTCATGCTTTTACCACAGAGGTTTGGAAGGTGATCTATAAGCTAAACTGAGAGCTTATTTTCTGTAAATTCACATTATCTTTCTCAGTCATGTGAGAATGAAGTCTGACATTCTCAGTAAAACATGTACATCCAACAAGGGCAGAGACTGTCAGTTGATTCCTTTGTGTTCTACTGCAGCTTTCCAGAGTGTTCCAAAGAACTACTAGAGCGCTAACAGTCTTACTTATGATAAACGTATGGCACACCTGAAGCCATCTTGCTTGGATTAAAGTGGTAACTCTTAAAACATTTAATTTAAAAAGGAACAAAATGAGGGGGTTCATTTTTCCATAAAAAGTATGATTAGTGCTGCAGAAAGAAAAAGTTAGGGCACATTTTGAGTGACTTCTCAAATCCTGGCATGCAGACTGAATGCACTTTCAATACCAGCAGCAGTTTTCCCTGGTGAGCAGTAGCTTTACTACAGTGATCTAATGAGCAAAAAGAGTGCTAACATTCTGATTTTATGGCAAATGTGTGACACATTTGAATGCCTTCTTGATGGAATCAAAGTAAAAAACTGAAAGTATTTCCTACTGAGGAGACTGCAGTAAATGAGGAAATTAGGAAACTTCATAACAAATAAGTCTCCCAAGATGGCCACCAGAGACAAAAGAGCCCAAATGTAGCCCAAATATCACCCAGATGTAGCCCAAGTATAGCCCAATGACAGAATGTCCAAGAATGTTCTTAAAAACAACTAGAGCACTTACTGTCTTCATTATGACAAAAGTATGGCACACCTGAAGCCATCTTGATTGGAATAAACTTGTAACACTTAAAACATTTAATTTAAAAAGGAACCCAATGAGGGGGTTCATTTTGCCATAGAAATTATGATTAATGCTGAAGAAAGAAAATGAGGGCACATTTTGAGTGACTTCTCAAATCCTCTTCTATTTCATTAAAAAATTCTGACATGCAGACTGAAACATGCACTTTTAATACCAGGAGCAGACTTCCATGGTGAACAGTAGTTTTACTACAGTGATCTAATGAGCAACTAGAGTGCTAACATTCAGAATTCATGGCAGATGTGTGACATATCTGAATACCTTCATGATGGAATCAAAGTAAAAAACTGAAAGCATTTCCGACTGAGGAGACTGCAGTACATGAGGAAATTAGGAAACTTCATAACAAATAAATCTCCCAAGATGGCCACCGGAGACAAAAGAGCCCAAATGTAGCCCAAAATCACCCAGATATAGCCCAAATATAGCCCAATGACAGAAGTGTGCAAAACACTTATTATTTTGTGTTTTTGCAGTGTTATATAGTGCAGACTTGTCAGGTATTGGAGTGCTTTACATGAGCATTGGTTACATCACACAAGAACAAATTCATTTTGGTTGTAGACATGGGGAGACTAAGTGATTTGACCAGAATCACAGAATGTCGAGCTGAAGCAGAAACTTCAACCTGGTTCCCCAGTTGCAAAGTCTGCAGTTCTGGAAGTAACACCACATCCTCTCCCCTAAGTGCAACATTTAATCAAGTTGTCAACTAGATAAAAAAACATAAAGATAACAAATAATTTAAAAGTGCTTTGTCGCTATTTGAAAACTCAATAAAAATATGTCCTTATTTTAGTCTTTTAGAGCACTAACCATAATTTTGATGCCAATAAGACCCTCTCATATATGTAATTTCTAAAGGAATGCTCTAGGTATTACAGTTTTGATTACATCAAGATGATGTCAGGCGTTCCACACTTTTGTAATAAATATAGAATGTTAGCAATCTAGTTGTTCATTAGGATACTGTTGAGAGGCAGAGGCCAGGGGCACGGACTCTGAAAATTGAAGGCAGGTAGGAGGGTGCAAAGGCAACAATTTAACCACACTGAGCAGGCAGGAAGGGCCGTGGAAGCACAACAGACTACGGAGGGCAGTGGAAAGGGGGGCAGGGGCAACAAACCAACAATACAGGACTTGCAAGAGAGGCTGTTGGAGGGAAGATCTATTACGGGTCAAGGAAGCTAGGGGCGGTCCCCAGAGCCCCGGGAGCCACCACAGAACTGAGCAGGAGAGTGAGTCAGGGACAAAAGGGGCACCTTAATTTGAGCCGGGGTGCCTAGGAACGCTTGCTCCAAAAATGAAGAAAACAGACATATGAGACATGGAATTGGAGGCAGAATACAATGGCAGTTTAATGAGAAGATGCAACTTCAAAGAAACCGCAGAATAGAGACATGAAGTACAAAATACAGAATCCAGATAATCATACAGCTGTCATGATATTCTCTGTATCTCAATTAATGGACTGACAGAGAGAGAGAGAAAACACATCTATAAATGCATCATGAGAAACAAGTTACACCAAGGAAAATGTTACCTAGGGACACTCACATTTAATCTTAGAGCAAGCATTCCTGCAATTACAATACAACATCTTTTAAATGCAAAAGTAAAGAGAACAATGGTTAAACATAACATGACATTTCATATAGGTAAAATAGAATAGGATACTTCAAGCAAAGCAGAGCAAGACATTTTAAGCAAAGGAAGACAAGAGCTCCCAGTTCTTGGGGAAAACCTGCACAGCCTGTTAACCTACATACAGACGGCGAGGTTGTCCGTCGATATCTGTGGGTGCTCCCTTTTTATATCATTTTGTGGGCTCCTTTGCACGCTACATCTACCTACGTATGCTACCCAAAAGCTTCGTCTGCAGATTTTACCAGACATTTCGTCATTTACCCACTTAATGCTGACAATGGACTGGGTGAAAAGGTCAGTCTCTCAGGCCAATCGCTTATCGTAAGTTCCATAGAGCAAGCAGAAAATAATGGGTATTGTACAGGAATTCAATATATTCATGTATAAAATCTCCTCAGTTCTCCTAACTTGACGCTCTGCGGTTGCCACTTCCTTAAAAGCGGGAAACCTGCCCAGGAAGCAAGTACCAGTCCAGGATGCAGCCTACTGTATGTCGACAGCTTCAGGGGGATGTTGAACTTTGATACCGAGCACGGAGCACTCGGGTAGGGTGGGGGCTACTAGTTTGGAGCAGAAGGCCTCGCAGACCTGCCTTCAGACTGCTATACACTAAAATTGCAGAGCTATGGTCAATTTAACAAAGAGGCCTACATATTGAACAGAAGGGCCTACACAGGGGTTTTATGCTGGCTGAGTGGTAAGGATGTCTCAGGATAATTATATAGCAACACAGGACCCGCTGGTCAATTTAATACGGCCTACAAATGCGGCTGGCAGGGCAAGGACAAGGGTCTCATACTTCAGGTGTGGACAGAACGGGCCAGGGGCCCCCTGTGATACAAAATCTACCCTCCTTCAAGGCTGTGGCAATGTAATAGACCATTGTGGGCAGAAGGAAGAGGCAATGGTAGTACAACCATACATGCCAACAGACCCGATTCAGCCAGGAAACGTCCAATGTTTTTAAGCTCAAATGGGCTTTATTTGATCTGTCTCCTGTCTACAATATCCTCTTTTTCAATGTAACTCAAAGGGGAAAATCAATACCCCAGTTTTTTTTCAAAATCTCCCTCTTACCAAGTTCAAAATGTTCGCAAGTATGGTACATTGGATCATGGAAGGAAATGGGATAGGGACATGGACTTGGATAACAGAGGACAGGAGAGACATGGAGAGGTGCACCAAACTGACCCTGCAGGGCAGGCATCAGGGTTTGCAGCAGCACAATACACCACACAGTGCATGCAGGACGGGAGTGCAGTACAACAATCCATAGAAAGCAAGAGGGAGGGGACAGGACCATGCACATGGACAACAGAGAACAGAGGGGCAAGAGGCAATGGTAGCTAGCTGACCATAATGGACAGACAGGAGAGAAGGCTGCAGCATAACAGACCATAAAGGGCAGGAGGGACGGATCAGGGGCATTACAATGGAACAGACAAGCCAGGAGGGAGGGAGTAGGGGTCTGCACATGTAAACAGAGGGCTGGGGGCAAGGGGGCAGGGCAGGAGCAGCAAGATGGCCATGGAGGTCAGGCAGGATGGGCACTAGAAGCAAGACACAACATGAAGAGCAACAGTGAGACTGTGATGGCATACACACAGACCATGGAGGGAAGGTGGGAGGGGGTCAGGGGCAGCTAACTGACCACACAGGGAAGGTGGGAGGGGCCATGGCAGCACAGAAGACCATGCATGGCAAGTGGGAGGGTTAGTGGCAGCACAATGGCTATGATGGGCAAGAAGGAGGGTGCAGGGGCATGCACAAAGGACGATGGAGGATAGAAGGGAGGGTCAGGACCTGTGCACAGACAAGAAAGTTCAGGGGAAGGGGCCTCACAACAGACCACACGGGGCAGGCAGGAGGAGCAGTTGCAGCACAACAGACCAGGGAGGGCAGAAGGGTGTGGCAGTACAATGGACCATGTAGGACAGGAGGAAGAGGATAGAGGCATGGCATGTGGACAGGCAGGGTGGAGGTGGCAGGGACAGGTTACAGTCATCTGACAATGCTAGGCAGGTGGGAGGGGAGTGGCAGCTCAACAGAACACTCAGAGTAGATAGGAGTGGCAGGTCCATGGGACATGGTGGGCAAAAGGATGGAGCAGGGGCATGCACAAAGACATCGGAGGGCAGGGGGAAGGAGAATAGGGGCAGCAAGCTAAGCACAGAGTTTAAGCAGGAGGTCAATGATGGGGCATAGAATTGGGCAATGGAGGGCAGGAGGAGTGGACTGGTACATCATACTAAATTGAGGGCAGTGGCAGCACATCAGACCATGCATGGCAGGAGGGAGGAGGCTAGTCCATGGATTCACACAACAGAGGATAGGGAGGAGGGGGATGGGGCAGCAAGCTAACTGTTCAGAGAAGGCGGGTATTAGAAACTTTATTGTTTTTAAAACATTTTGTCTGTGCAAACTACTTAAAATATGAACAAGTATGCAGCATAATCTCACTTTTATTCAGGAAGAAGAAGACGTTAGTGACTGTGACTCCGGGCTCACTTGGCAAAAACACCCCCTGACCCTCCACCCCCTATCGCAAAATGTAATGCCCGTGAAAAGGGTAGGTGAACACAGTGTTATATAGAACATAGTCCTGAGAGCACGATTGAAAATGAAAACTAGATATAGTGTATGGTATAAACTATGCACCAAAAAGTGTGATATAAGATGAACCAGGCGTGAAATATAATATGCAATACATTGTGCGCAATGACAGATTCATTGGAGAGCGCGAGATAGCACAGGCACTAGCGCGTGCTATGCGATATGCGCCTTAGAGTGTAATATGCACAGGGCAGTGTTGTGTAACCTAACTAGTCTCTAAAGTTGTAATATAAAATATGTGCTGGGGAGTGTAACGTTGCATATGCACTGTGACAAAGATATGGATCCCAAATTGTAATATGTATGGCATAGCACTGTGCGTTATAACATAGGCATCGAGGAAGGCACGTTAGATGGGGCAATATAACCCGTGCGAAGACAAGTGTGGCATGACATTTTCACGGGGTGGTGTTACAGTGCACATGGGCTAGAGAGTGTCATAGCATATGCACTAGCTAGTGGAATACAATACAGAGGTGTGTGGCACTCGGCAGGCAATGGTGGGTGTAACACAGCATTGGGCTCTGTCAGGAGCGCGCTGTGACTCGCAAGTGATGTTCGTCCCCTTTCCAGAGAGTAAAATAAAAAGTATTACACATCCGGCAGTGGATGTGTGTTTTATTAACTGTGAGGGGGGTTTCTTGCATAGTTTTGGTCGAATTTTTGTCGAATCCCCTTTGAATGGCTTGGTGTGCATGTGTATTAAATGTGCCCGTCAATAGCTACCCATGTTTGTATAAATAAACGACAAGGGTGTCTACCGGGATTAGGCACGGTAGAGCATCAGACATGTCAGAGCTTCACTAGTGGTGTAAATACATTCCACGTGGGTTAATTGCATGCATAGTCGCCTTTTAATGAATATCACGCAAATCGTCATGGTGATAGGTACGTACGGTTTGTCCAGCATGTCCTAGGTGTGTCTATAAATATATATTTTTTAAAAATAATAAAAGACAGTGGCCGGCCCTGGGGGATGGGGTCATCAGGGCCAATAAATTAGAATAAGAAGGGGAACCACACAGCCCCCCTTCTTAAAAAAATAAAATAAATAAAAGAATGGCATCGTGCCGGAGGCCATGCCCCCTCCATGCAGCACTCTGCAAACGCGCCCCCAACAGGCATCTCCAGTATGCGCCAGGGAGCTGCGCTGCAGACAGGTGTTCTGAGGCCAAGCCCCTTTTTACACCTCTCTGCAACGCAGCTCTGTGGCGCTTACTGGAGGTACCTAGTGGTCTAGTGTGACCCTAGGGACCCTTAGGATTCAAGGGGACTTAATCTCTCAACTTAGAACAGCCACAGGGCGCATTTACACAGTGGTGAAGGGAGGGGACGGGGCCTGAGGTGAAGTGTGCAAACACGCACCATGGCACGTTTTAAATTGGGGATATAATTTCCCTTCAATACTGAGGGCCCCTGGGGGCTAACTAGCCCACCAAGTGCTTCCAGTAAGCGCCACTGAGCTGCATTGCAGAGAGGTGGTCCAGGCCGTGCCACTTTTTACACCTCTCTGCAACGCAGCTCTGTGGCACTTACTGGAGGTACCTAGTGGGCTAGTTGGACCCTAGGGACCCTCAGGACTCAAATGAACTTAATCTCCCAACTAAAAACGGACACAGGGCGTGTTTACACAATGGTGAAAGGAGGGGACGGGGCCTGAGTTAACGTGTGCAAAAACGCCCTGTGGCCTGTTTTAAGAGGTAGTTTTAATCCCCATGCCCTATTATATACTAGGGACTTATAGAGGAGGTAAGGCTAATCACAGGGGGACCCCAACGCATAATGTTCCCTAGTGTATGTAGGTGTTTTCACTGTATTCTAAGTGTCTTTTAACATAGCACTGGCTCTAGGACTGGTTAGTCAGACTCAGTTACCACCAGTATCCGTCTGAAAAAGTTGAGGGTACAGGATGATTTTGCAACAAGGCTTCTTTCTGCTCTTCTTTTTGTTCTTTCTGCACGTTATCCTTCTTCCTGCACTTATCTTCGTATTTGAGGACTTCTGTTGCTTCTTTCTGCACTTCTTTTGTTTCTTTCTGTGCATTTTTTCTTCTTTCTTCACATGTCCTATCTCTGTAGGCATAGTTAGAAATTAGCATTTAAAAAACCTTTGAAATTAACAGAAAAAACCATAGGTTTCAGGCATGTTATAGTTAGGAATTAGCATTTAAAAAACCTCAGAAATTCACTGAAAAAACCATAGGTTTCAGGGGTGTTATAGTTAGCTGGACTTTTCACTTGTACAAAACCATTGAAATTCCCCCGTTATAGTTAGTTCAGCTAACTATAACTCGCGCGCCCGCAATGCACTGCTGATGACGTCACATATTACATCACTCATGACATGGTCAGTGACATCACTCATGACATCACTGATGACATCTCAAATGACATCACTGATGACATCACTGATGACATCATCCTTGTGATAGAGTGGCAGACCTCCTCTCACCCTAATATAACCTTTGATACACACATTCAAAAATAGAGACTAAAATTTTCAAAACAATGGACATACCAATACCAGTTACAACAACCTCTTCAGTAATTCTAAGATCCACATACACATCCACTCATTCACCAACAGTCCAATACAGTCACTCATACATGTACTCACTCATCATATGTACTCATACACCTATACATCCTGTTACACAATGCCACTCATCCATAGAGTTACTCACACACATAGTCACTCATGCTAATAAAGAATCAAACATACATTTACTTGCATATACAGTTATACACACACCACCACACTTACTTCTACGGAAACTTACACATACTTAGTCTTTTAAACAATCACTTATAGAAACACATACTTATTCATACAGGAACTCTTTCAATCTCTCACTCTCACATATACTCACATATATACACCAATAGTCACATATACTAGTTTAAAACATATGTAGTTACTCATAAAGACACTATTGAGACAGTCATTCACTCACTAACACACCCATACACACACTCATCCACCCATACAGTCCTGCACACATATTGTGTTCAACACATACAAAAAGTGAGTCACTCATTCATGCACCTATGCACTACATAATACCCCCACCGAACCATGCAGACACTCAGACTGATACTCAAAAAACCAACTAATAACCTATATAGACACCCATGTAGCTACTCATCAACCCATGCAGCCACTTATACACAAAGTGAGAGACTGATACAGATATTTACATATTTAAACATTACTCACTAAGCCATGTATTCACTATGATACACTTAATCAGTCAGTTACACAATCAATTTTTCAAAAACAACTCATCCATTTAGACACTTATATACCCATTTATTCTTCCATCGACCTTGAGATATACATATATAAAACATATTTAATTTTCAGAATAACACACATTCACTGGATGATGTCATCAGTGATGTCATCAGTGATGTCATTTGAGATGTCATCAGTGATGTCATGAGTGATGTCACTGACCATGTCATGAGTGATGTAATATGTGACGTCATCAGCAGTGCATTGCGGGCGCGCGAGTTATAGTTAGCTGAACTAACTATAACGGGGGAATTTCAATGGTTTTGTACAAGTGAAAAGTCCAGCTAACTATAACACCCCTGAAACCTATGGTTTTTTCAGTGAATTTCTGAGGTTTTTTAAATGCTAATTCCTAACTATAACATGCCTGAAACCTATGGTTTTTTCTGTTAATATATATATATATAGACACTTATTTGCCCATGTCTTCTTCCATACATTTTTAGCTATACATATATTACAAATATTTTTTTTTCATAAAGACACATATGTCATCAGCAGAAGATTGCGGTCGCGTGAGTTATAGTTGCCTGCACTAACTATAACGGGGGAATTTCATTGGTTTTTTATCAGTAAAATTTCCGCTAACTATAACATGTGTGAAACCTATGGTGTTTTCAGTGAATTTGCAAGGTTTTTTAAATGCTAATTCCTAACTATAACGTGTGTGAAACCTATGTTTTTTTCAGTGAATTTGTACGGTTTTTAAATGCTAAGTTACTTTACGCCATTCGTGGCGTGCGCACCCACTTAACGCAGTTCGTTCCGTGCGCGCACGGTGCGCTTCGCGCACCGTGCGCGCACAGTAAGCCCACTTTACGCAGTTAGCACCGTGCGCACATGGAGGACATGTGATGCACTTCGTTTTGAAAGGTAATATTTTAATTTTTCGTCATTTTTATAAGCCACGGGGTGGACAGAGTGTGGATAATTTTTTTTAAATTTTTTTTTTTTTAAATATTATATTTTATCTCATCTGTTATAAGCCATGCACTATTGGTGGCTTTGGGCCACCAATTGCACTCGGGGTGGGGAGAGTGTGGATAATTTTTTTTTTTATATAATTTTTTACCGTACACGTACGGTAAGCGTAATCGGCGAAATTAGCGAAAAAAAAAAAATCCGGTTTTTGGCCTTGGGGGATCTTTGGGGACTCCCTCAACATGGCTATGTGTGTGGGAGCTGTCTAAACAGCCCCTTTACATGTTTTTGTGCTTTGTATTTTCATCATCACTCTCAGTGCTAGAGAGAAAATGGCGGCCGCCGCTTCCTGGTTTCGGCCGATTCGAATGTTTACTAAGATCTAAGAGCCAATCAGAATCGCGCTCGCGCACGCCACCGTACGCGTACGGTAAGCGTACCGTAAGCGCACCGTAAGCTGGCTCAGATATATATATTGATTTAAAGGCTATTTTCTCAGAATCTACTGAACAGATTTACACCAAACCTACAAAAGGCACTTCCTTGACCTGAGGACTACCTCTCTGCCAAATTTCAAGTAATTCTGTTCAGCCGTTCGGGCTGTAGCCCTGTCTAAAGGTCCTATGGAAAAATGCATGGGAAAAACGCGTTTTGGGACCCCCCTTTTATCTCAGCCCCCGCTTGACGAGTCCCCCCGAGACTTTCAGGGTAGGAGCGGAGCGTAGCGCCCCACCTATTTTGAGAAATTCGCGAGGATTCGTCGACCGGCGCCAAAGTTATTCAAAATAGAATGTTGCGGATTTCCTATGGAAACGTGGTCCTAACTATAACTACCTACTGGCGACCGCCAGTAGGTAATATATATATATATATTTATATATATATATATATATTACCTACTGGCGGTCGCCAGTAGGTAGTTATAGTTAGGACCCTGTTTCCATAGGAAAACCGCAACATTCTATTTTGAATAACTTTGGCGCTGGTCGACGAATCCTCGCCAAATTTTCAAAATAGGTGGGGCGCTGCGCTCCGCTCCTACCCTGAAAGTCTCGGGGGGATTCGTCAAGCGGGGGCTGAGATAAAAGGTGGTCCCAAAACGCGTTTTTCCCATGCATTTTTTTATAGGACATTTAGACACAGCCACAGCCCGAACGGCTGAACAGAGTTCCTTGAAATTTGGCAGAGAGGTAGTCTACAGGTCAAGGAAGTGCCTTTTGTAGGTTTGGTGTAAATCTGTTCAGTAGATTCTGAGAAAATAGCCTTTAAATCAATATATATATCTGAGCCAGCTTACGGTGCGCTTACGGTGCGCTTACAGTACGCGTACGGTGACGTGCGCGAGCGCGATTCTGATTGGCTGTTCGATCTAAGTAAACATTCGAATCGGTCGAAACCAGGAAGTGGCGGCCGCCATTTTCTCTCTCGCACTCTGAGGGGGGCTGCAAAAACCAAGACAAAAAACATCTACAGGGGGAGTATATTCAGTTCTTAAACACCCAGCATCCATATATGTGTCCCCAAACAACCCCCAAGGCCAAAAAAACAAATTTATTTTTTTTCGAAAAATCGCCGATTACGCTTACCGTACGCGTACGGTAAAAAATTTATAAAAAAAAAAAAATATCTCCACTTTTCCCACCCCGTGTGCAAATGGTGCGAAGCGCATCGTGCGAACATGGCCCATCCCGCATAACGTGGGCACGCGGTGCACGCAGCGTACCGCGTGACCACCGTGCGTGCACAGCACTAACTGCGTAAAGTGGGCGCACCGTGCGCGAAGCGCACCGCGTGCTCACTGTGCGCGCACGGTGCGCGAAGCGCACCGTGCGCGCACGGAACAAACTGCGTTAACTGGGCGCGCACGCCACGAATGGCGTAAAGTAACTTAGCATTTAAAAAACCTTGCAAATTCACTGAAAAAACCATAGGTTTCACACAAGTTATAGTTAGCTGTACATTTCACTCGTAAAAAACCAATGAAATTCCCCCGTTATAGTTAGTGCAGGCAACTATAACTCACGCGACCGCAATCCTCTGCTGATGACATATGTGTCTTTATGAAAAAAAAATATTTGTAATATATGTATAGCTAAAATTTAATGGAAGAAGACATGGGCAAATAAGTGTCTAAATACAGTATTAGCATCAGCAGAGGATTGCGGTCGCATGAGTTATAGTTGCCTGCACTAACTATAACGGGGGAATTTCATTGGTTTTTTACGAGTGAAATGTACAGCTAACTATAACTTGTGTGAAACCTATGGTTTTTTCAGTGAATTTGCAAGGTTTTTTAAATGCTAATTCCTAACTATAACGTGTGTGAAACCTATGGTTTTTTCAGTGAATATATATATATATATATTCACTGAAAAAACCATAGGTTTCACACACGTTATAGTTAGGAAATAGCATTTAAAAAACCTTACAGATTCACTGAAAAAACCATAGGTTTCACACATGTTATAGTTAGCTGGACATTTTACTCGTAAAAAAACAATGAAATTCCCCCGTTATAGTTAGTTCAGCTAACTATAACTCGCGCGCCTGCAATCCACTGCTGATGACGTCACATATTACATCACTCATGACATGGTCAGTGACATCACTCATGACATCACTGATGACATCTCAAATGACATCACTGATGACATCACTGATGACATCATCCATTGAGTATCTATTTCTTAACAATTTTACTATGTTTAATATATATAGGAAAAGGCCTGTTGAAGAATGAGTGGGTGTACAAGTGTGTAAATGGATGATTTTCTGTGGTGCATAACATGATTCTATAAGTGAGTTATTAAATGTATCTTACTGCAGACTAGTGACTAAACTGTGTAAATGTGTGTATGTGTCTGTATGTTGGTGTATAAGTGGCTGCATGGTTTTGAGAACAGCTATATGAGTGTCTATATGGGTAATTGATTGGTTGTCTGAGTATCTGTATGGGTTCATGAGTGTTTGTGTGGGTAGGGTGTGTGTCACTCTATGCATAGATGTGTGAGTGGGTGATTCTATGGGTGCATGGTTTTAAGAGTGCATCTGTGATGGACTGTATGTTTGAGTGAGTGTATGTATGGGTGTGTTAGGGATTGAATGTATACCTCAGTAGTACATTTGTGACTAACTACATATGTGAAAGGCAGTATATGTGCGTGTAAGAGTATATAAGTGAGTAGATATGAGAGTGTGTGATTGTGAAAGTGACTGTATGGATGAGTGAGTGCTTGTATCAATGATTCTATAAGAGTGTAAGAATGTGATACTATTTTTATGAGTAAGTGAACTTGAGTGTGTTTTACTGCATAGGTGAGAAAATGGGAGTGTGATTATTTGCATGACTGAGTAGGTGTAAGAGTAGCTCTATGGATACTTGTGAGTGTGTGAGTGTCTATATAAGTGTTTAAATGTATATGATAGTTTTGTACGGAGTGACTGTAAGTATGAGTCACTGTACAGGTGAGCGAGTGGAGGTATATGAAGACCTAAGAGTTAATAAGTGGGTATGTAGTCATTGGTATTGCACTATATATGGTTTTGAGAATGGAACTCTTAAATTTTTAGTTGGTGTATCAAAGGTTATATTAGGGTGTGAGAAGATGCGGTAATTTTTTACATGGATGATGTCATCAGTGATGTCATCAGTGATGTCATTTGAGATGTCATCAGTGATGTCATGAGTGATGTCACTGACCATGTCATGAGTGATGTAATATGTGACGTCATCAGCAGTTGATTGCGGGCGCGCGAGTTATAGTTAGCTGAACTAACTATAACGGGGGAATTTCATTGGTTTTTTACGAGTAAAATGTCCAGCTAACTATAACATGTGTGAAACCTATGGTTTTTTCAGTGAATTTGTAAGGTTTTTTAAATGCTATTTCTTAACTATAACGTGTGTGAAACCTATGGTTTTTTCAGTGAATTTGCAAGGTTTTTTAAATGCTAATTCCTAACTATAACGTGTGTGAAACCTATGGTTTTTTCAGTGAATTTCAAATGTTTTTTAAATGCTAATTTTAGAATTTTTAAATATATTTTTTATATATTTCTTTTACAAAAATTTCCCTATGTATACAATTATAAAATATCTTTATCCTTTAATTTGGTGTGGCTCATTTTTTTTTACTTTGAATTTGGATAAAGTTGAACAGCATAGTTAATATCTTCTATTAACTTATGTCCACTTTATTTCTTTTTTTTTTCTATAAATTTTCAGGGTGCGCGCACTGAGCGCGAACCTAGTACGTTTGCGTACGTTTTTCATGTATGCATGCGTACGTTATCTATGTACGCATACATACGTTTTAGTGCGCGCTCGCAGCGCGCACCTAGTACGCATGCGTATATTTTTTGTGTACGCATGCGTACGTTATATACGTACGCATACGTACGTTTTAGTACGCGCTCGCAGTGCGCACCCAGTACGCATGCGTACGTACGCATGCGTGCGTTGTACGTGCTCCGCGCGCTACACTCGCGTATACGCGTAGAGTACGCGCGTTGACGTTCGCGCATGCGCGCGTGCTGCGTATGCGCGTTACATACGTGCATAATACTTATGCGCATGCGTGCGTACGCGTTTGCGCATGCGTAATTGCACCGTGCGCGCTCTGAGCTTGCTCCGTGCGCGCACCTCGGGTTATGTGATTAATAAAACAACACTTTTAATTGGTTTTCATTACTTTCAGTTTCAGATTGTTTCAATACCACACCCAATCCCCTCATGGCAAGTCATGTGATCAAGAAACATCACTTTTCATTGGTTCAAAGTACTTTCAGTTCCAGATTCTTCCAAAACTACACCCACTCTCCTCATTCTTAGTTCTGATTCCCTTGGAGAAGGAGCTACTCTGTTTTTGTGAGACAATGGCAGAGCACCAGCCACCTTCTGAGAGTGAGCAGGACACTCTTGAGAGACAGAGGCAGAGGAAGCAGAAAGACTCCTTTATATAGCAGTTTTTCACTTTTCCTGAGGGACAAAAGAAGGTGAATGCACCAAAGGTCACCTACATACTTTGTCACCGCATCTTGTCACGTGGGAATGCTAATTAGTCTTCACACAATGATGAGGCACGTTGAGAAAATGCATCCTGTGACTTTTCGTCAAGCTTCTGGAGCAAACCCTCCACCTGCTCAGCCGACGACATCTGCAGCAGCTCAGCCGAGCACATCTTCGGCAGCTCAGCCGAGCACTTCTTCTGCGATGGTGCCTTCAGCTTCTTACACACCTCTGGATATTTGTCCTTGTTTTGGGAGGATGAGTACATGTTGCATGGATTGTGCTACTCTTATTACTATGGGTGAGAGCAGTGTTGATCTCATTCAGAGAAAATTTGAGGAGCACCCTTGCACGAGGCCATAGTTTTTTTGTTTTTTTTTTCGTTTTTCTCTTCTTCTGTCCCTACACTAACTCAAGGGCTCTTTTTAGAGCCACCTAAATCTAAACACAAAAACTTGGTTTTTGAATCTATTTGTCAATTTGTTTTGGGTGGTGCGCGCACCCAATGACGTATTTTTTTTTTTTTTAAATTATTTTTTTCTACTTTAGTAAACCTTCAGGGACTCCCTGACAAAGAGAGGGAAGTGGCAAAGTAATTAAAAAAGAGATGGTGTACATTTCACAGATGAAGGGAAGAGAGTCTTCCTATTAAACTTTAAACTCTGCATCAGTACTTACGTATAGGTACCCTAAACCTATCAAAAAAGATAATAGCTAATTTTAGTGCTGCGTTTGAATTGGCTGTATTTACAAGGAGAGGAAAAGACACACAGAGTGGCTTATCCTCTCCTTGTAAATATGGAGGAGCACCCTGCACCACTAGTGCGTCAAGAAAAGTGACGTAGTGGTGGCGCAGGTGGCTTGTAAATCTGCCCCAGAGATGTTAAGGAAGTTAAGGGTAAAACAGACAAACAGAGAGTGACAGATACAGAGACAGAAAGCAAACAACTGAGAAGGAGTAAGGCAGAGAGCTGTACACCTCTCTCCTCTCACCACAACCAGTAAATGGCAATGTTTCCCTCTCTTTTTTCACACATATACATGTTAATGTAAAATCACAGTCCTTCCCACATTTTTTCAAATGGAATCACACATTTCTATTGGTTGCAACTTTCAACCCCTTTCCAAATCATCCCTTCCCCCAACATGACTTCTGCCTGCTACCATAGCAACAGGTCATGGAACACTGGTGTGAGCAGAGAGGTCAGAAGTTCAGCACACAATGTTTCAAATCCAAAGAGCAAGAGTGCTTGACTTTTCAAACCTAACAGCAAATCCAAAGTAATGTTCAGTGGGAACACATTTTTCTGTACCAATCCAAAACATGCTTTTAAAAATGTAAACATACAGCCTAGTTTTAACTGTAAAATGGGTTGAATCAGCCAGTGAGTTCTTTTTCTTTAAAAAAAGTATGTATGCCTCCATTTTTCAACTGTCTTTCTTTTCATATTGCCATTCTACTGAAAGACACCTCCTGAGTGCATCCTGTTCTCCTTGAAAGATGTTCACAGTGTGGATTGTAGGTCATAGCTATGTCTTCTGGAGTGAAAAATTTGCAGAAAAAAAGAGGTATTGTAAAAGACCTTGCTTTGCCAAATGTAGACATTAAATGGATTGGTCAGAGAGGATTAAAGTGGCACCAATTAATGCCTTTGGTGAAAACCTTTCTACATCTCCCACAGCCTAACCTTATTATTGTGCACTGTGGTGGAAATGACCTAGGCACTTTAACTGGGGTAGGTCTGGAAATGCTTATTAAGGACACCTTTGTGCAATTGAAGTCACTTTTTCCACAAACTGCCTTTGTATATTCTAATATATGCCAAAGGCAAAAGTGGAACTGGTCCAACCAATTTTGTCCGCAGATTGACAAAGCAAGAAAGCACGTCAATAAGTCTGTTTCTGCTTTCCTCAGAGACTATTGTATGGGTTCTATATACCACAACAACTTGCGTTACAACATGCAAGACATTTATAGAGGAGACGGTGTACATTTCAATGATGAAGGGAACAGAGTCTTCCTCTTGAACTTTAGACTCTGCATCGGTACTTACTTGTAGGTACCGAAAAACACACAATAAACACAAGGGCTCTTTTTAAAGCCACCTAATATCTAAACACTTAAACTTGATTTTTATTTCTATTTTTTTTAATGTTTTTTTTCGGGTGCGTGCAGAGTGCGCGCACCCCGCGATGTTTTAAAAAAAAATTAAAATCTTTTTTTTGGACCTTCATGGTCCTACTGTGACCCCCTGACAATGGCTAGGGGTCAAGAACTCCCTACTCTGACCCCTATTCACGTTCTCCACCTTTCCTTTTCAGTGCGACAGACAAAATGGCGGCCGACACTTCCTGATTTCGACCGATTCGAATGTTTACTGACATCTAACAACCAATCAGAATTACGCTTGCGCACGGCAGGGTGCGCGCACAGGGCTTGCACAGTGCGCACACCCTGAGCGCGTATAGATATTGATATGCTTTTAAATGCTATTTTCTCAGGAAATACTGAACAGATTTACACCAGACCTGCGAAAGGCACTTCCTTGCCCTTATAGCTACCTCTCTGCCAAATTTCACGTAATTCTGTTCAGCCGTTCGGGCTGTAGCTGCGACTAAAGGTCCTATGGAAAAATGCATAGGGAAAATGCGTTTTGGGACCCCCCTTTTTCTCGGCTCCCGCTTGACGAATCACCCTGAGACTTTCAGGGTAGGAGGTGAGCGGAGCGCCCCATTAGTTTTGAAAATTTCGCGAGGATTCGTCAACCGGCGCCAAAGTAATTCAAAATTGAATTTTCAGATTTCCTATGGAAACTCGGTCCTAACTATAACTATCTACTGGCGACCGCCAGTAGATAATATATATATATTATCTACTGGCGGTCGCCAGTAGATAGTTATAGTTAGGACCGTGTTTCCATAGGAAATCCGCAACATTCTATTTGGAATAACTTTGGCGCCGGTTGACGAATCCTCGCGAAATTTTCAAAATAGGTGGGGCGCTCCGCTCCGCTCCTACCCTGAAAGTCTCGGGGTGATTCGTCAAGCGGGGGCCGAGAAAAAAGGGGGGTCCCAAAACACGTTTTCCCCATGCATTTTTCCATAGGGACCTTTAGTCCAAGGTACAGCCCGAACGGCTGAACAGAATTACTTGAAATTTGGCAGAGAGGTAGTCCTCAGGTCAGGGAAGTGCCTTTTGCAGGTCTGGTGTCAATCTGTTCAGTAGTTCCTGAGAAAATCAAAAGTAAAATCATATATATATGTGGGCGGAGCCTAACCACACATCTCATCCTGAGATCTGATTGGCTGTCAGCACTTCATCCAAGAAGTGTTGGCAGCCATCTTGGGACCAATATACATGATAGCACCTCATTAAAAAGCATTGCAGTTAATAGAAGGTTTTAAGACTTTAGTTACATTATAAATCATTTGTTGATGGTACCATACTCATTTTAGGAATTGTGGTATGTTCTAAGGTGATTTCACCATGTGAAAAAGCCTTCTGCTGGGATATCATGATTGAGAGAAAAATATTTTCTCATGCTTTTCCCACAGAGGTTTGGAAGGTGATCTATAAGCTAAACTGAGAGCATATTTTCTGTAAATTCACATTATCTTTCTCAGTCATGTGAGAATGAAGTCTGACATTCTCAGTAAAACGTGTACATCCAACAAGGGCAGAGACTGTCAGTTGATTCCTTTGTGTTCTACTGCAGCTTCCCAGAGTGTTCCAAAGAACAACTAGAGCGCTAACAGTCCTACTTATGATAAACGTATGGCACACCTGTAGCCATCTTGCTTGGATTAAAGTGGTAACTCTTAAAACATTTAATTTAAAAAGGAACAAAATGAGGGGGTTCATTTTTCCATAAAAAGTATGATTAGTGCTGCAGAAAGAAAAATTAGGGCACATTTTGAGTGACTTCTCAAATCCTCTTCTATTTCATTAAACAATTCTGACATGCAGACTGAAACATGCACTTTCAACACCAGCAGCAGTTTTCCCTGGTGAGCAGTAGCTTTACTACAGTGATCTAATGAGCAAAAAGAGTGCTAACATTCTGAATTTATGGCAATGTGTGACACATCTGAATGCCTTCTTGATGGAATCAAAGTAAAAAACTGAAAGTATTTCCTACTGAGGAGACTGCAGTAAATGAGGAAATTAGGAAACTTCATAACAAAAAAGTCTCCCAAGATGGCCACCAGAGACAAAAGAGCCCAAATGTAGCCCAAATATCACCCAGATGTAGCCCAAGTATAGCCCAATGACAGAATGTCCCAGAGTGTTCTTAAAAACAACTAGAGTGCTTACTGTCTTCATTATGACAAAAGTATGGCACACCTGAAACCATCTTGATTGGAATAAACTGGTAACACTTAAAACATTTAATTTAAAAAGGAACACAATGAGGGGGTTCATTTTGCCATAGAAATTATGATTAATGCTGAAGAAAGAAAATGAGGGCACATTTTGAGTGACTTCTCAAATCCTCTTCTATTTCATTAAAAAATTCTGACATGCAGACTGAAACATGCACTTTTAATACCAGGAGCAGACTTCCATGGTGAACAGTAGTTTTACTACAGTGATCTAATGAGCAACTAGAGTGCTAACATTCAGAATTTATGGCAAATGTGTGACATATCTGAATACCTTCATGATGGAATCAAAGTAAAAAACTGAAAGTATTTCCTACTGAGGAGACTGCAGTACATGAGGAAATTAGGAAACTTCATAACAAATAAATCTCCCAAAATGGCCACCGTAGACAAAAGAGCCAAAATGTAGCCCAAAATCACCCAGATGTAGCCCAAATATAGCCCAATGACAGAAGTGTGCAAAACACTTATTATTTTGTGTTTTTGCCAGGTATTGGAGTGCTTTTCATGAGCATTGGTTACATCACACAAGAACAAATTCATTTTGGTTGTAGACATGGGGAGACTAAGTGATTTGACCAGAATCACAGAATGTCGAGCTGAAGCAGAAACTCCAACCTGGTCCCCAGTTGCAAAGTCTGCAGTTCTGGAAGTAACACCGCATCCTCTCCCCTAAGTGCAACATTTAATCAAGTGGTCAACTGGATAAAAAAACATAAAGATAACAAATAATTTAAAAGTGCTTTGTCGCTATTTGAAAACTCAGAAAATATGTCCTTATTTTAGTCTTTTGGAGCACTAACCATAATTTTGATGCCAATAAGACCCTCTCATATATGTAATTTCTAAAGGAAATGCTCTAGGTATTACAGTTTTGATTACATCAAGATGACGTCAGGCGTTCCACACTTTTGTAATAAATATAGAATGTTAGCAATCTAGTTGTTCATTAGGATACTGTTGAGAGGCAGAGGCCAGGGGCACGGAGTCTGAAAATTGAAGGCAGGTAGGAGGGTCCAAAGGCAACAATTTAACCACACTGAGCAGGCAGGAAGGGCCGTGGCAGCACAACAGACTATGGAGGGCAGTGGAAAGGGGGGCATGGGCAACAAACCAACAATACAGGACTTGCAAGAGAGGCTGTGGCAATGTAATAGACCATTGTGGGCAGAAGGAAGAGGCAATGGTAGTACAACCATACATGCCAGCAGACCCGATTCAGCCAGGAAACGTCCAATGTTTTTAAGCTCAAATGGGCTTTATTTGATCTGTCTCCTGTCTACAATCTCCTCTTTTTCAATGTAACTCAAAGGGAAAAATCAATACCCCTGATTTTTTTTCAAAATCTCCCTCTTACCAAGTTCAAAATGTTCGCAAGTATGGTACATTGGATCATGGAAGGAAATGGGGTAGGGAGATGGACTTGGATAACAGAGGACAGGAGGGACATGGAGAGGTGCACCAAACTGACCCTGCAGGGCAGGCATCAGGGTTTGCAGCAGCACAATACACCACACAGGGCATGCGGGATGGGAGTGCAGCACAACAATCCATAGAAAGCAAGAGGGAGGGGACAGGACCATGCACATGGACAACAGAGAACAGAGGGGCAAGAGGCAATGGTAGCTAGCTGACCATAATGGATGGACAGACAGGAGAGAAAGCTGCAGCATAACATACCAAAGGGCAGGAGGGATCAGGGGCATTACAATGGAACAGACAAGCCAGGAGGGAGGGAGTAGGGGTCTGCACATGTAAACAGAGGGCTGGGGGCAAGGGGGCAGGGCAGGAGCAGCAAGATAGCCATGGAGGCCAGGCAGGATGGGCACTAGAAGCAAGACACACCATGAAGAGCAACAGTGAGACTGTGATGGCATACACACAGACCATGGAGGGAAGGTGGGAGGGGGTCAGGGGCAGCTAACTGACCACACAGGGAAGGTGGGAGGGGCCATGGCAGCACAGAAGACCATGCATGGCAAGTGGGAGGGTTAGTGGCAGCACAATGGCTATGATGGGCAAGAAGGAGGGTGCAGGGGCATGCGCAAAGGACGATGGAGGATAGAAGGGAGGGTCAGGACCTGTGCACAGACAAGAAAGTTCAGGGGAAGGGGCCTCACAACAGACCGCACGGGGCAGGCAGGAGGAGCAGTTGCAGCACAACAGACCAGGGAGGGCAGAAGGGTGTGGCAGTACAATGGACCATGTGGACAGGAGGAAGAGGATAGGGGCATGGCATGTGGACAGGCAGGGTGGAGGTGGCAGGGACAGGTTACAGTCATCTGACAATGCTAGGCAGGTGGGAGGGGAGTGGCAGCTCAACAGAACACTCAGAGTAGATAGGAGTGGCAGGTCCATGGAACATGGTGGGCAAAAAGGATGGAGCAGGGGCATGCACAAAGACATCGGAGGGCAGGGGGAAGGAGAATAGGGGCAGCAAGCTAAGCACAGAGTTTAAGCAGGAAGTCAATGATGGGACATAGAATTGGGCAATGGAGGGCAGGAGTAGTGGACTGGTACATCATACTAAATTGAGGGCAGTGGCAGCACATCAGACCATGCATGGCGGGAAGGAGGCTAGTCCATGGATTCACACAACAGAGGATAGGGATATTTAAAAATCTGCACCACGACCTTCCTGCCCGGTCGGGGAAGAGCCCTGCCACATAAAAGTGGACCGAGCTGCAGTCACCTGGCAAGCAGTGTTAAGGGCAGGAAGGTCGTGGTGCAGATTTTTAAATATGCAGCCCAGAGTCAGAGGAACGATTTCCAGACCCACAGTGGTTTTATTTTGGAACATTTACATTTCAAGAGAGCAGCTCACGGAAGCAAAACGAATGAAACTACAAACACCAGCAGGCTCTGGGAGAGCCACCGCCCACTGGGGCAGGTGTTCAAGATTTAATTAATCAGTGCTCCACGAGATGTCCACAAAAGCCTCTGAAGAAATGCTCGAGAAGCATGAAACGCGTCAGGCTCATCAATGCTTTTGGACTTTGTTTCCCTCCACTGAGCCGATAAACTGCATAATAAACGGAGATTTCACCTATCTGCAAGTTGGCTCTTCTAAATGCGGTAACTTTGTTGTTGGATTTGTTTACGGCCTGATCCCGGTCGGGGAAGAGCCCTGCCACATAAAAGTGGACCGAGCTGCAGTCACCTGGCAAGCAGTGTTAAGGGCAGGAAGGTCGTGGTGCAGATTTTTAAATATGCAGCCCAGAGTCAGAGGAACGATTTCCAGACCCACAGTGGTTTTATTTTGGAACATTTACATTTCAAGAGAGCAGCTCACGGAAGCAAAACGAATGAAACTACAAACACCAGCAGGCTCTGGGAGAGCCAACGCCCACTGGGGCAGGTGTTCAAGATTTAATTAATCAGTGCTCCACGAGATGTCCACAAAAGCCTCTGAAGAAATGCTCGAGAAGCATGAAACGCGTCAGGCTCATCAATGCTTTTGGACTTTGTTTCCCTCCACTGATCTGATAAACTGCATAATAAACGGAGATTTCACCTACCTGCAAGTTGGCTCTTCTAAATGGGGTAACTTTGTTGTTGGATTTGTTTACGGCCTGATCCCGGTCGGGGAAGAGCCCTGCCACATAAAAGTGGACCGAGCTGCAGTCACCTGGCAAGCAGTGTTAAGGGCAGGAAGGTCGTGGTGCAGATTTTTAAATATGCAGCCCAGAGTCAGAGGAACGAGTTCCAGACCCACAGTGGTTTTATTTTGGAACATTTACATTTCAAGAGAGCAGCTCACGGAAGCAAAACGAATGAAACTATAAACACCAGAAGGCTCTGGGAGAGCCAACGCCCACTGGGGCAGGTGTTCAAGATTTAATTAATCAGTGCTCCACGAGATGTCCACAAAAGCCTCTGAAGAAATGCTCGAGAAGCATGAAAAGCGTCAGGCTCATCAATGCTTTTGGACTTTGTTTCCCTCCACTGAGCTGATAAACTGCATAATAAACGGAGATTTCACCTACCTGCAAGTTGGCTCTTCTAAATGGGGTAACTTTGTTGTTGGATTTGTTTACGGCCTGATCCCGGTCGGGGAAGAGCCCTGCCACATAAAAGTGGACTGAGCTGCAGTCACCTGGCAAGCAGTGTTAAGGGCAGGAAGGTCGTGGTGCAGATTTTTAAATATGCAGCCCAGAGTCAGAGGAACGATTTCCAGACCCACAGTGGTTTTATTTTGGAACATTTACATTTCAAGAGAGCAGCTCACGGAAGCAAAACGAATGAAACTACAAACACCAGCAGGCTCTGGGAGAGCCAACGCCCACTGGGGCAGGTGTTCAAGATTTAATTAATCAGTGCTCCACGAGATGTCCACAAAAGCCTCTGAAGAAATGCTCGAGAAGCATGAAACGCGTCAGGCTCATCAATGCTTTTGGACTTTGTTTCCCTCCACTGAGCTGATAAACTGCATAATAAACGGAGATTTCACCTACCTGCAAGTTGGCTCTTCTAAATGGGGTAACTTTGTTGTTGGATTTGTTTACGGCCTGATCCCGGTCGGGGAAGAGCCCTGCCACATAAAAGTGGACCGATCTGCAGTCACCTGGCAAGCAGTGTTAACGGCAGGAAGGTCGTGGTGCAGGTTTTTAAATATGCAGCCCAGAGTCAGAGGAACGATTTCCAGACCCACAGTGGTTTTATTTTGGAACATTTACATTTCAAGAGAGCAGCTCACGGAAGCAAAACGAATGAAACTACAAACACCGGCAGGCTCTGGGAGAGCCAACGCCCACTGGGGCCGGTGTTCAAGATTTAATTAATCAGTGCTCCACGAGATGTCCACAAAAGCCTCTGAAGAAATGCTCGAGAAGCATGAAACGCGTCAGGCTCATCAATGCTTTTGGACTTTGTTTCCCTCCACTGAGCTGATAAACTGCATAATAAATGGAGATTTCACCTACCTGCAAGTTGGCTCTTCTAAATGGGGTAACTTTGTTGTTGGATTTGTTTACGGCCTGATCCCGGTCGGGGAAGAGCCCTGCCACATAAAAGTGGACCGAGCTGCAGTCACCTGGCAAGCAGTGTTAAGGGCAGGAAGGTCGTGGTGCAGATTTTTAAATATGCAGCCCAGAGTCTGAGGAACGATTTCCAGACCCACAGTGGTTTTATTTTGGAACATTTACATTTCAAGAGAGCAGATCACGGAAGCAAAACGAATGAAACTACAAACACCAGCAGGCTCTGGGAGAGCCAACGCCTAGGGGAAGGGGCCTCACAACAGACCGCACGGGGCAGGCAGGAGGAGCAGTTGCAGCACAACAGACCAGGGAGGGCAGAAGGGTGTGGCAGTACAATGGACCATGTGGACAGGAGGAAGAGGATAGGGGCATGGCATGTGGACAGGCAGGGTGGAGGTGGCAGGGACAGGTTACAGTCATCTGACAATGCTAGGCAGGTGGGAGGGGAGTGGCAGCTCAACAGAACACTCAGAGTAGATAGGAGTGGCAGGTCCATGGAACATGGTGGGCAAAAAAGGATGGAGCAGGGGCATGCACAAAGACATCGGAGGGCAGGGGGAAGGAGAATAGGGGCAGCAAGCTAAGCACAGAGTTTAAGCAGGAAGTCAATGATGGGACATAGAATTGGGCAATGGAGGGCAGGAGTAGTGGACTGGTACATCATACTAAATTGAGGGCAGTGGCAGCACATCAGACCATGCATGGCGGGAAGGAGGCTAGTCCATGGATTCACACAACAGAGGATAGGGATATTTAAAAATCTGCACCACGACCTTCCTGCCCGGTCGGGGAAGAGCCCTGCCACATAAAAGTGGACCGAGCTGCAGTCACCTGGCAAGCAGTGTTAAGGGCAGGAAGGTCGTGGTGCAGATTTTTAAATATGCAGCCCAGAGTCAGAGGAACGATTTCCAGACCCACAGTGGTTTTATTTTGGAACATTTACATTTCAAGAGAGCAGCTCACGGAAGCAAAACGAATGAAACTACAAACACCAGCAGGCTCTGGGAGAGCCAACGCCCACTGGGGCAGGTGTTCAAGATTTAATTAATCAGTGCTCCACGAGATGTCCACAAAAGCCTCTGAAGAAATGCTCGAGAAGCATGAAACGCGTCAGGCTCATCAATGCTTTTGGACTTTGTTTCCCTCCACTGAGCTGATAAACTGCATAATAAACGGAGATTTCACCTACCTGCAAGTTGGCTCTTCTAAATGGGGTAACTTTGTTGTTGGATTTGTTTACGGCCTGATCCCGGTCGGGGAAGAGCCCTGCCACATAAAAGTGGACCGATCTGCAGTCACCTGGCAAGCAGTGTTAACGGCAGGAAGGTCGTGGTGCAGGTTTTTAAATATGCAGCCCAGAGTCAGAGGAACGATTTCCAGACCCACAGTGGTTTTATTTTGGAACATTTACATTTCAAGAGAGCAGCTCACGGAAGCAAAACGAATGAAACTACAAACACCGGCAGGCTCTGGGAGAGCCAACGCCCACTGGGGCAGGTGTTCAAGATTTAATTAATCAGTGCTCCACGAGATGTCCACAAAAGCCTCTGAAGAAATGCTCGAGAAGCATGAAACGCGTCAGGCTCATCAATGCTTTTGGACTTTGTTTCCCTCCACTGAGCTGATAAACTGCATAATAAATGGAGATTTCACCTACCTGCAAGTTGGCTCTTCTAAATGGGGTAACTTTGTTGTTGGATTTGTTTACGGCCTGATCCCGGTCGGGGAAGAGCCCTGCCACATAAAAGTGGACTGAGCTGCAGTCACCTGGCAAGCAGTGTTAAGGGCAGGAAGGTCGTGGTGCAGATTTTTAAATATGCAGCCCAGAGTCAGAGGAACGATTTCCAGACCCACAGTGGTTTTATTTTGGAACATTTACATTTCAAGAGAGCAGCTCACGGAAGCAAAACGAATGAAACTACAAACACCAGCAGGCTCTGGGAGAGCCAACGCCCACTGGGGCAGGTGTTCAAGATTTAATTAATCAGTGCTCCACGAGATGTCCACAAAAGCCTCTGAAGAAATGCTCGAGAAGCATGAAACGCGTCAGGCTCATCAATGCTTTTGGACTTTGTTTCCCTCCACTGAGCTGATAAACTGCATAATAAACGGAGATTTCACCTACCTGCAAGTTGGCTCTTCTAAATGGGGTAACTTTGTTGTTGGATTTGTTTACGGCCTGATCCCGGTCGGGGAAGAGCCCTGCCACATAAAAGTGGACCGATCTGCAGTCACCTGGCAAGCAGTGTTAACGGCAGGAAGGTCGTGGTGCAGGTTTTTAAATATGCAGCCCAGAGTCAGAGGAACGATTTCCAGACCCACAGTGGTTTTATTTTGGAACATTTACATTTCAAGAGAGCAGCTCACGGAAGCAAAACGAATGAAACTACAAACACCGGCAGGCTCTGGGAGAGCCAACGCCCACTGGGGCAGGTGTTCAAGATTTAATTAATCAGTGCTCCACGAGATGTCCACAAAAGCCTCTGAAGAAATGCTCGAGAAGCATGAAACGCGTCAGGCTCATCAATGCTTTTGGACTTTGTTTCCCTCCACTGAGCTGATAAACTGCATAATAAATGGAGATTTCACCTACCTGCAAGTTGGCTCTTCTAAATGGGGTAACTTTGTTGTTGGATTTGTTTACGGCCTGATCCCGGTCGGGGAAGAGCCCTGCCACATAAAAGTGGACCGAGCTGCAGTCACCTGGCAAGCAGTGTTAAGGGCAGGAAGGTCGTGGTGCAGATTTTTAAATATGCAGCCCAGAGTCTGAGGAACGATTTCCAGACCCACAGTGGTTTTATTTTGGAACATTTACATTTCAAGAGAGCAGCTCACGGAAGCAAAACGAATGAAACTACAAACACCAGCAGGCTCTGGGAGAGCCAACGCCTAGGGGAAGGGGCCTCACAACAGACCGCACGGGGCAGGCAGGAGGAGCAGTTGCAGCACAACAGACCAGGGAGGGCAGAAGGGTGTGGCAGTACAATGGACCATGTGGACAGGAGGAAGAGGATAGGGGCATGGCATGTGGACAGGCAGAGTGGAGGTGGCAGGGACAGGTTACAGTCATCTGACAATGCTAGGCAGGTGGGAGGGGAGTGGCAGCTCAACAGAACACTCAGAGTAGATAGGAGTGGCAGGTCCATGGAACATGGTGGGCAAAAAAGGATGGAGCAGGGGCATGCACAAAGACATCGGAGGGCAGGGGGAAGGAGAATAGGGGCAGCAAGCTAAGCACAGAGTTTAAGCAGGAAGTCAATGATGGGACATAGAATTGGGCAATGGAGGGCAGGAGTAGTGGACCGGTACATCATACTAAATTGAGGGCAGTGGCAGCACATCAGACCATGCATGGCGGGAAGGAGGCTAGTCCATGGATTCACACAACAGAGGATAGGGATATTTAAAAATCTGCACCACGACCTTCCTGCCCGGTCGGGGAAGAGCCCTGCCACATAAAAGTGGACCGAGCTGCAGTCACCTGGCAAGCAGTGTTAAGGGCAGGAAGGTCGTGGTGCAGATTTTTAAATATGCAGCCCAGAGTCAGAGGAACGATTTCCAGACCCACAGTGGTTTTATTTTGGAACATTTACATTTCAAGAGAGCAGCTCACGGAAGCAAAACGAATGAAACTACAAACACCAGCAGGCTCTGGGAGAGCCAACGCCCACTGGGGCAGGTGTTCAAGATTTAATTAATCAGTGCTCCACGAGATGTCCACAAAAGCCTCTGAAGAAATGCTCGAGAAGCATGAAACGCGTCAGGCTCATCAATGCTTTTGGACTTTGTTTCCCTCCACTGAGCTGATAAACTGCATAATAAACGGAGATTTCACCTACCTGCAAGTTGGCTCTTCTAAATGGGGTAACTTTGTTGTTGGATTTGTTTACGGCCTGATCCCGGTCGGGGAAGAGCCCTGCCACATAAAAGTGGACCGATCTGCAGTCACCTGGCAAGCAGTGTTAACGGCAGGAAGGTCGTGGTGCAGGTTTTTAAATATGCAGCCCAGAGTCAGAGGAACGATTTCCAGACCCACAGTGGTTTTATTTTGGAACATTTACATTTCAAGAGAGCAGCTCACGGAAGCAAAACGAATGAAACTACAAACACCGGCAGGCTCTGGGAGAGCCAACGCCCACTGGGGCAGGTGTTCAAGATTTAATTAATCAGTGCTCCACGAGATGTCCACAAAAGCCTCTGAAGAAATGCTCGAGAAGCATGAAACGCGTCAGGCTCATCAATGCTTTTGGACTTTGTTTCCCTCCACTGAGCTGATAAACTGCATAATAAATGGAGATTTCACCTACCTGCAAGTTGGCTCTTCTAAATGGGGTAACTTTGTTGTTGGATTTGTTTACGGCCTGATCCCGGTCGGGGAAGAGCCCTGCCACATAAAAGTGGACCGAGCTGCAGTCACCTGGCAAGCAGTGTTAAGGGCAGGAAGGTCGTGGTGCAGATTTTTAAATATGCAGCCCAGAGTCTGAGGAACGATTTCCAGACCCACAGTGGTTTTATTTTGGAACATTTACATTTCAAGAGAGCAGCTCACGGAAGCAAAACGAATGAAACTACAAACACCAGCAGGCTCTGGGAGAGCCAACGCCTACTAGGGCAGGTGTTCAAGATTTAATTAATCAGTGCTCCACGAGATGTTCACAAAACCTCTGAAGAAATGCTCGAGAAGCATGAAACGCGTCAAGCTCATCAATGCTTTTGGACTTTGTTTCCCTCCACTGAGCTGATAAACTGCATAATAAACGGAGATTTCACCTACCTGCAAGTTGGCTCTTCTAAATGGGGTAACTTTGTTGTTGGATTTGTTTACGGCCTGATCCCGGTCGGGGAAGAGCCCTGCCACATAAAAGTGGACCGAGATGCAGTCACCTGGCAAGCAGTGTTAAGGGCAGGAAGGTCGTGGTGCAGATTTTTAAATATGCAGCCCAGAGTCAGAGGAACGATTTCCAGACCCACAGTGGTTTTATTTTGGAACATTTACATTTCAAGAGAGCAGCTCACGGAAGCAAAACGAATGAAACTACAAACACCAGCAGGCTCTGGGAGAGCCAACGCCCACTGGGGCAGGTGTTCAAGATTTAATTAATCAGTGCTCCACGAGATGTCCACAAAAGCCTCTGAAGAAATGCTCGAGAAGCACGAAACGCGTCAGGCTCATCTATGCTTTTGTACTTTGTTTCCCTCCACTGAGCTGATAAACTGCATAATAAACGGAGATTTCACCTACCTGCAAGTTGGCTCTTCTAAATGGGGTAACTTTGTTGTTGGATATATATATATATTATTTTTCTCTGGGCCACTTTTGGCCCTGGGGACCCCATCACCATAAAGCAAAGCATAAGTGGCAAGCTCCCACCCTGCCATTGCACCCTGCCATTGCAAACTGCAATGTCCCGGGGACACACCCTGGGCCATTGCTGGAGCTGGCCCTGGGGGGTGACCATCCCCAGGGCCAAGGCGGGCTCCGATCAAGTTTGCAGCTCCGGGGAGGAGGTGGTCCCCGCACAGTGTGGGGGGCAGGAACCCTCCCTACACTACTTTTAATGTACTGTAGCCCCAAGGATATGGTGGTCCCTGGGACAGTGTGGGGGGTAGGAGCCCTCACGCAGTTTTTTTTAAAAGCCCCGGGAGTTGGTGTCCCACGCACACCCCCCACATATTATTCATGCCCCGGGAAGGTGGCGGTCCACGGGGCTGCAGGGGCCCCTGTGGGGTCCCACATAATAAATCTGCATTGCCCCAGGACCTGGACTACCCCAGACTTATAGAAAACGAAGCACAGCAGACGGTGCTTTATTTTTTTTTAATTTTCTGCAAGATTTACGGACCCTACATAAATCCCACCCAAAAATTTCAAAAATAATCTATTTTATTACCCTCAGGGTCCCTGTGGTACCGCCTGAGCAGGCCTAGGGGGTCAGGGTGTTTCTACCCTACCCCCTTTTCTTGTTGTTTCAACTTTTTTCTTGTGACTAGGTTCAACCGAGTCACATGATGGCTGCCAACACTTCTTGGTTTGAAGTGTTGGCAGCTAATCAGAATCAAGCTCATGATCGAGAGGGTTCTTGGATCCACCGCAGTCACCAGATATATATATTTTTTATTTCTTAATTTCTCAGGAACTACTGAACGGATTTATACCATTTGAAGCAAACAGTGCATTCTGTGCAAAGAGCTACCTCTCTGCCAAATTTGTTTTTTTCTGTGAATTTCTAAGGTTTTTTAAATGCTAATTTCTAACTATAATGTTCATTAAACCTATCTTTTTTTCTGTGTTTTTTAATTATCAACCCATTCTCAACTTGGTGAAAACTGAAAATCTCACCACTCTTCCATCAATACCTTATGCCAAAAAAATCACCACAAACGAGAGCCACAACTAACGCTAATGAAATGCAAAGTAGGCACCACTTCCCCATACTGTCAACGACCAGCCAAATCTGCAATGTGATCCAAAAAGCAGGCGATAAGCCAAGTCAGCAGTAACAAATTAACATCAACCTTTAACTGTTGTAAGGAGGTCGACTATCTACTCTGTGAATTGGACCCAACTCACAGCCACATCTAAAGACCAACACGTGATAGAGCTACTGATCATGCAGGTCTGACATGCAACAAGACCACAACACCCAGCGCCACTACCACCGGCACCTCCCCCCGCACCAAACCCCCTACTACCATTGAGGCAGTGCAAAACAGGACAACGGACCTTCCCAAAATGCCATGCCCCTCAGCCACACAATAGCTCAATGTTGGGAGATGTGGCAACCAACTATATATGAAGGAGGCAAGTCACCCATCAACAATAAAGCACACAATGCCAAGTGTAATGCTGATGTGCAGCACAGACCTCACTATGCAAAGTACAAACCTCTCCATGTGGAGATATACTATTGATACTTGTAGTGTAGTGCACAGTGGACACAACCATGTTACCTCAGGCAGTGGGGAAGATCGCGGTCATGTAGCTTTGTTGTCCCCCCTGGAAGCGGAAGCGGAGTGGGCTGCTCCAACGTACGCCACTCCAGCATAGGAGTATGAATAAATAGGCCAGGCCCTAGGCGTGGTTCACTTGAGGGAAGACCAACGAGTCTGTCACAGCGGCTGCCCTCACCCTGGCATGTGGCTGCTGCAATAACCGCGGGCCTCCTCGACACAGGCCCCCTGCGAACCCAGCGGCACAGCACCGCAGACTTATGTCTGTACTGACTACTGCCTTCAATCTACACTGCGGACAGCACTGCTCACAATTCAGATGCAGTGGCGATTGCAGATGTCACAGTCCAGTTTGCAAGTAACGTTGCTCCCAGTGCGGCCTGCCCAGACCACGCATCTCCGCATGGTGCGCACACGCTGTGTGCTTCATGTGCTACTAACTCATTGCACCATAAATCATCGCCACGTGGCCCCATCAAGGCACAATTCATTAGACAAATTACATTGCTCCCAGTGCGGCCCGCCGGGACCTCGTATCATTGCAGGGTGCACACACGCTGAGTACTCCAGGTGCCACTAACTGTGCAGCTCAACTCAATGCCATGTGGCTGTGCGCCCATCCTGACCGCTGCCGCCGCCCTACACTGGGGTTACACAGTTTATAATTCAAGATTAGTAGTGATGCAAATTGTGTAAGAGACTATAATAAGGAGACCAAATGCTCCCAATCTGTGCAGCTCAAGTCAATGTCACCTGCCTGTGGGCCTTTGCTGACCGCTGCCTCCGGCCTACACTGTGGAAGACCGGTGACACGTGGTGCCAACTAACCCTGTTCAACACAAGCTGATCCCACATGTGTAACTGTGTCCTGAGTCCTGAATGGCAGCGACCACAGCACCAGACTCCCTTCAATCAGTGAGGGGTATTTCAATATGGAAGGCCAGCGACATGTGGTGCTACTGAACCTGCACTACGCAGGTCGGTGGGGCCACCAACGTATGCATGTGGCTGTGAGCCCTTGCTCACCGCTACCTCTGGCCTACACTATGGAAGACCGGCGACAAATGGTGCCACTAACCATCTTCAACACAAGCCAATCCCACATGTGAAACTGTGTCCTAAGTCCTGAATGGTAGTGACCCCAACTTTGTGAGACAACCACAGCACCAGACTCCCAATGATCTGTGAGGCATATTTCCATATGCAACGGCGGCAACACGTGGTGCCACTAACCTTGTTCAACACAAGCCGAACAATCCAACATGTGGAACTGTGTCCTGAGTCCTGAATGGCAGTGACCCCAATGCAGTGAGACAACCACAGCACCAGACTCCCTTCGATCAGTGAGGCATATTTCCATATGCAACGGCGGTGAAACGAGGTGCAAATAACTTTGTTCAACACAAGCCGAACAATCCACATGTAGAACTGTGTCCTGAGACCTGAATGGCAGTGACCCCAAGTCCATAGCAGCGACCACAGCAGCATACTCCCTCTGATTAGTTAGGCATATTTCCATATGCAAAGGCGGCGACACATGGTGCCAATAACTCTGTTCAACACAAGCCGATCCCACATGTGTAACTGTGTCCTGAGTCCTGAATGGCAGTCACCCCAAGTTTGTGGCAGCGAACACAGCACCACACTCCCTTCGATCAGTGAGGAAATATTTTGACATGCAATGCCGGCGACACGTAGTCCCACTAACCCTCTTTAACAAAAGCCGATCCCACATGTGTAACTGTGTCCTGAGTCCTGATTGGCAGTGACCCCAACTTCGTGGCAGCGACCACTGCACCAGAAACCCTTCAGTCTTATTTGTTGTTCTTTTCTTTAAATAATTTTATATGTAAATCCATACTGACTAAGATTCTTCTTTGTCCAACCGCACAGGGACACTTCCAGGCCCAAAAAGGTTGTTGGGGGTATGATGGTAATGTGGGAAGAGGGTGCGTTACCTGTTTGTGTGGGGAGAGCCAGCGTCAAAGGGGTATCTATCACAGAAAGAACCCCGATCTGTTTTCACAAATGCCTTGGACAAATGCCAGCTGATGGACTGAATCACAAAATGGTTTTTCAATGCGTATGTAGTGTAAATTATGGACAGTTTGCACTCAGGCTCGCAGAGGGCCATCTGTGGCCCGTCCGCTCGACTCACAGACGCAGTACTACGAGCCATCCGTGTCATTGTAGCTATCCCTGCCCTGTTACGTCGTACGCCACGCCACTCCGCTTACATTCCAACGTTATCCCCACATAGCTACCTGTCGCTGGCGTACTTGCTGTTGGTGTGCAGGTCAGTGGTCTAGTTCTCGAAATCTCACGGCCACTTCCTCAGGGCAGGTTTGCCCACACACCACACTGATCTGGCACATGCGTCACAGGCCAAGTGACCACGCAAATATAATAGATCAACAACGTCACATCCTTTATTGCTGGTGCTGACTAGATGGCGGACGCTCCACGTGTTTTAACCATAAAGAGTCTTTGAAAAGTTGCGCAGAAGGTTAGTCAATCACCCTGATCTATATAGCCATCAGGCGCCTACCACCCCCTTGGCACGGACTTCAGATGCGCAGGGTAAGTACCACCCGAAGCTCATATGGCCATCAGGGGCCTACCACCGCGTGGCACGGACTTGAGTTCCACAGGCTTAGCGGCCCCAAAAGCTGATGTGGTCTCTGCCATTGATGACTCAGGACTCAGCGACAATTGTGAGATCTGCAGAGCGTGGAGAAGATGATGTGTTCTTTGCCATTCATGACTCAGGACTCAGCAACATCTGTGAGATCCACGGAGAAGTTGATGTGGTCTCCGCCATTCATAACTCAGGACTCATCTGAGATGCGCGGAGTTTTGACGGGCACTTGGAGTGCCCACTGCTGCACACTCCGGCGGCACCAGGTAATTATTTGCTCATGGATGCGCAGGAGTGGCAGTGTCTGTCTCTCTCTCTTTCTCTCTCTCTCTCTCGCTCTCTCTCTCTCTCTCTCCCTTCTTTTTCTTCTATCTCTCTAACTCTATCTCTTCCTTCCCCTTTCTCACTCCCTTTCTTTCCTTCCCTCTCTTTTTCACTCTGGCTTTTTTTCATTCTCTGTTTCTCTGTGTCTCTCTCCTTTGATATGCCCATTACACACATCCTTATTTTGAGCATTATTTTCCAGGCTCTGTCGTCAACATCCATGGTCCCCACAGGAGTGTTCCGCCTTGTTGTTTTGTATTATTTTTGATAAATGTTATTTATTGCTTTATCATTCATATATATATGTTAATAAAAAAATAAAGTTTGAAAATAGTTTATCATTTACATATATATGTTTATAAAAACATTAAAAATTAATAACGTTTTTGGTTGTTCTCTTCACTGCTGTGTGACTCTTTCTTGTTCTTATTACTTTTATTTGATGGAGTCCACCATGGTGTTACATTTTGGGGCATGCTTACCATAAGTACCATGATGCACTGTAAATTTACCTACCAAGGGAGTCCTACTATAGGCCAATCAGCAAGCACAAAATAAATTAAAAAGAAACGTGCTGACAGTGCCGTGGATCCATTTGCCTTGCCTTTGAAAAAGAAGTGAAATGCTTCGAAACGCGTCAGGCGACAATTATCTTGGAATGCATTTGCCGGTTTGAGAAAAATAAAGTTCTTGGAAACTATCTGTTCGTCGAGTGCGTCCTTGCCTCTGAGCAACTTGATGGAAAAAAAAAATATATATATATACACGCAGTTGAACCCATGAGGGGTTTTTCAACCAATCAGCATGCAGTTTAAAGAGTGCTCAAATTCGTACAGGAGAAATGCCTCTGATGAAGTGGCACGTTGGCCACAGAAACGCATCAGGCAATACAACGAACTTGGATGGCTGGGGCGGGCTGAACCGTGATGCCAAATGGAAGACGCACGGTTGAGGGCATCTTGAGAAGCTTCGGCGTTTGTTGGATAAAAATATATATATATATACATATATTCACTGAAAAAAACATAGGTTTTACAGACGTTATAGTTAGGAGTTAGCATTTAAAAAGCTTAGAAATTCACTGACAAAACCATAGGTTTCAGGGACGTTATAGTTAGTTGGACATTTGACTCGTATAAAACCAGAGAAATTCGCCAGTTAAAGTTAGTTGAGCTCACTATAACTTGCGTGCCCACAATGCACTGCTGCTGATGATGTCACACATTACATCAATCATGACATGGTCGGTGACATCACTGATGACATCACTAGTAATGAGAACTTTCATTACTAAATTCAGCTGTAATAGTTTTTTCTGTTCAACTTCATCAGTCAACATTTTTAAATATATAGCAAAAATTGTACATGCAACGCTACTTTTACATGTATTACAAGAATCTTCATATCAGTCAAAGTCTCCAAATAATTCACTTTCACTACACCATGAATTAAACAGGTGCAGAAGTGCTAAATAGTAAAATTCTCCCTTATCTAAACTTTCATAATTAACTTTCTTGTGGTTTATGAGATTACTCTTTGCATGTTTTACTAAACAGCCATGACATCCATCTACTGCATATTTTCCTTCTATTACATTCTCTTTAACATTTCAAGCTGTAATGTTGAACATACAGACATAGCTGTTCCAGATGTTGACTCCTTTTCAGTTAGTACGTGTCCAACATATTAGTTTTAAGATTGTCTGTATTGTCTGCTTCATTTACTGCTAATTCTTCAATTTCTGCAAAGCATTTCAAGAATCCATTTCGTTTACAGGCAAGACCTAAACTTACCCAAATGATTCCTCATGACTTTGAATTTAAACTTGAAGAGCACAATCAGTCTGGACATCCATACAATCCAATTTCTCGGTGGGAAATCATTTTCAAAGTAAAGCTGTACAATTCTTTACTAAGGCTTTTCTCTTGTGTAATTTCTTCCCACAGTTCTTTCATCTCTACTTTTTTTTATTTTGTTATGTACGATGTAACGTAACATGCAACAGCAATTGAGTTATCTGCAACATACTGAATGTCCATGTTCGCATTCCACATTTTTAAATGACTGGATTGTAATCATTGATATACTTTGACACTTCTCTTCTTTATAACTTGTAGTTATTCTTTTGAGATTTCCGAGTTATTGTGTGCCTTACGGAAGAAAAAAATAATTGACTCTTCCTTTACAAATGACTGGACAAGAGAAACCAAACCGACATCTGGTGTAAAATTTTCCTTTAAAGTTGTAGTTTCTTCTGCAATACTTTCAACAACTGTGACTTTGGAAACGTAAAACTTGCTATCTCAATCTCTTGGTATCTCACATGTCACATACTATTCAATTAAAGACAATACTGTTTCATCAGAATCATTTCCAAATGTAGGTTCATCCTTGATCCATAGTAGCATATGTATATGAGGTGCACCTCTTGCTTGATACTCCTTTCTCCAAAAGAAATCGGTTACCTCTCCACGAGCTGTATTCTTTTCATTGCAGATAAAAGACATTATAGGTTGAAACCTATCATTACAACATCTGCACACATATACAGGATCCAATGAACACAGTTCACCATGAGTCTTTATTTCAACATTTTTTATAATTGAATTAGCTTCTCTTAGAAAGTCAAGCAAATCTTCCCATGCATACTCTGCACAGCTAAGTGAGATAAACCATGTTCTTGTACCTACGTTCCGTAACATACACTTGAGTTCTTCATGACGACAATACCAATACTCATTTGTTCCACGTTGACATGCCATCAAATTGAATAAGTGTCCTTCTAAATTTTCATCTCTTTCTTGAAGTTTCTCCACAAATTATTTCGCAGAAAAAACTTATTGATGAACTTTTGTTTTAAGTATGTGGTTCACTGCATACGACAAAGAAGTCAGATCACTTTCAAACAAAAAGGTGAAATATGTATAAAATGCACTGTCAAAATCTAGGATCTTCAGAATATAATCAGAAATTTCAAGTGGTCAAATAGAGAAAGTGGACAAGTCAAGGACTGAAGATTTTTATGAACATTACACAATATGTCCTTTGTATTCAAAAGAAGAAATAGGAAGCAGCATTAAGTTATTTGAAATGAAAAAAGCACAGGGAACTTCAATAAGTGTATGGGAGAAAACCTTTTACGGTCATCATTTTCCACAGCTGTTTCCTACAGGAGAAGGTGGACGGTATAATGATCCACCTGTACCGATTGCAGCTTCAGAATATCGATCAACAAGATTCACCTTCTAAACTTATTACCTGTTCACCCACATTTACAGTTTTGTAATAAATATTGTTCTCTATAAGATATAAGGTAGCCTTTTCAACTTTATTGACACCCACAACATCTTTTCATATTTTCCGACTTTTTGTTGCTACAACATTTACTAGAATGACTACTGCCTAATTTTCCTCTTTCGCTCCAACAATAGTTTCAATATTTTTCTTAAAATCCAAAGGTAAGTACACCACTCTTCCTTCAAACCTCTTTGCAAGTCTGTTGGTGACAGTTTATATGTTTTAGGTTCCATCCGAATTATAGTTTGAAAAGATTTAACATATTGAATTAGAACAGACTCATATGTATTCAATTCTGCCAGTTCCTCCAGAATAGCTACTAATTCTAAGTTATTATGTACTGCTCTAAAAGGCATTTTGTTCTCTTCTAATTTGTTATAACAATATTTACAAATACGTTGATCACTACCTAACTCAAATTGATCTTCCACCAACACGTAAATTGTAAATTCTACCCACTAACCATTGTTCTCCTTTTCACTTTTCCAATACAAATCAACATTCCTACTTTGACTTTTATAATCAGTACGTCAACAACAAACACAAACATAGTCTTGTATTTCACATCACTCTACAATAAACTTTCCAATTTCTTCTTCAAACTGATCAGTGCTAATCACTTTCCCTTCTCCTCCAACATCTGTAAATCTCAAACTTTCACGTTCTATGAACTGCTCCTCTGAACCAAAATATCGCATTTCAATATCATCAATTTTTTTTAACAACTAATAAAGAAGCATATAAAAGACTTGTACTCAGTTCACTTATAATGCAGAACTTTTTACATAGTACACTTTCCTCACAAACTTCCGCATTTCTGAATAACATACTGCTAACATCCTCAACTGATAAAAAACACTTTTACAAACTTTTCTTCAAAGACAAGCCAGAGAATGCCCATACTTCTCAGTATATTTTCTTATGTGACATAGATCTAGTCCTTGTAACAACGTAATGTTCTGTTAAATACTTTCTCTTCAAAATCACAATGAATAACTTCTGTGTTAAATTGAAAGCACTATCCACTATACTTTCAAAACATTCCTTTTATATTTGAAGCATTCTTTCATTGAATTCTGAATCACTCTAGAACGAAAAAGTCTCTGACGATTTTCATGAAACTCCTTTTGTCTCCGAGTAACAGATACTATTTCTTTATCATCTTTACTCTTCCTGGTATTTGAAATTGAACTCTGCTTCACCTTACTTTAAAAGTTCCTATTTTTCCTCTTGTGTGATCCTTTTTTCATCTTGTACTTATAGTAGAACAAAGTTTTTCTGTACTACTTCCATTTTTTCCAAATACAAACTTTTGCCTTTAGCAAAAATATATATTTTTCTTCTCTTTTTTTTTTTTTTTTTACGTCTTCTTGGCATTTCCAAATTTTAATCCAAACGAAATAATTTGCAGAAAAAAAAATAGATTCAATTATTTTTCACATTTGTTCACTGTGTTAAAATTATAATATGCAATTACAAAACTTCCACTAATGACTTCCACACCCAGTGCTGCAATGTGATTGAACATGACAGAGCAGCACTAACATGACAAGTTGTGCCATAGAACATACAGCAAGTATTTATTTAATTATTTACAAACACCTTTACAATTTATATGTAACTGCACTACCTCATACTTTTCACCTCTCTGCCGCACCCCACCACCCCACACCACTCTCTCTGCAACCCACCACAGACAACTTTATAGATAGTATTTTTAAAAAAATTTAATCTATGTACTTAAGACGATATTATCAACCAAAAAGCACACACAAAAATTACCTTTATTAGCCTACAATTTTATCTACAACTTTCCAAACATAACACTGCCCCCGTGGTTTTAAGTGCGGGGGGAGGGGTGTCTGTGGGTATCTGAGCAACAGCACTTTATTTTAGGTGGCCTTGAAACAGGTCTTTATGGGGGTCTACTTTCGGGCCTCGCAAACCTCATCCCTTTTTGTTTTTCTTTATTGCACTGCAGTGAGACAGTGATAGCATGCACATTACTCACTACTGAGAAGTGCAGACATCATGCCAGGTGACTCGCATTGTAGGAGAAGGGAAATCCTTTAAAAGACACTTTTTCTCTCTGAATTTCCCTTCTCTTTTTGCGACGCAGGAGCAACATAATTGTGGGGTAATTAGCAAACACACCACCAGGCGCGCATTGCCCATTGTCCCGGACTCTCTCAAACAGCTTCCCGAGCGCACACACACAGCCACACCCGAGTACTTCAGAGGTTTTCAAAAGATAATTTTTTGGTAAAGAAGACTCTGTTCTTTTGCACCCCTTTTTACAGCACCTACATCCCCACTCTGCCTATTGCTGAAAAAATTAGGCTCCTCCAAAATTTCGCTCCGGTTGTGCCTCTTGAAACGACCACAAGCAAGCAACTCCAGCACGAACCTGCTCTGACCTTACACATTCTCTTGTTTTAGGACTACGAAAACACACGCTTTGCCTGCCTCACTTAGTTCTCACACCCCCTCTTTAATATGAACATAAAAGCTTTCCACTTACATTTATATTACTATACTGTACTTCACATGGAAATATAGAAATCAAGGCTCTCACCAACCCAAATTACCTCTCTGGTATACTTTCTCAAATGTAAGAAATACAGGTATTCAGTATCTGTCAGTCATGGCCACTTTTAAATAGTGTACCTATATACAACTCGACAAATCGTTATGTTTCGAAATTAACTTCTTACACTTAAAAAGCTCCTTTACATTTCTTTCGCTATATGTACCTTTAAACACCACCAGAGAAGGATGGTGTAGTATGCTCCACAAAGAGCAACTCAAAGTTTTGTTATTCTTTATAAAACAATCTGCCTGTCAATGCTTTTCGCAAACCTTTTCGATCCCTTAACAGGCTGGATGGATGAGTATAATATGTCCTATTTAGGATTGGGGGCGGACGATGCCCGAAAATAAGAACGTATAGTTGAATAAAAGGCGAGTGGATGCATGGCCAGATGCATCAATGCATATATACATAGATGGATTTATCAATGTATGAATGGAAGGATAAATGAATACAGGGAGCAGTACTTACGATAGATTGGTGGACTGATAGATGCTTAGGATTGGTTATAGGACAGATGTATCTATGGATATATAGGCGTATGGCTGCATGAATGACACAGTGCTTACAATAGGCGAGTGCGCTCATAGATGCTTAAGATAAGTGCAGGAACAGATGTATGTATGATTATAAGTAGGAATGTATGCATCAATTAAAAGAAGGTTGGATGGCACAGTGCTAAGGATACATGAATGCTGGGCTTTAATTGGGCCGGGTCTGAGGACCAGCACTTATTTTCAAGGAGCCTCCAAAAGGGTCTCTATCAGGCTCTATTTTCAGCCCACGCAAACATAGTAAATTTTACTTTCGGCCCTCGCAAACATAGTCAATTTTTTATTTTTTTTATTGCACTGCAGTGAGAGCATGCACATCGATGTACACATGCTTATTTTGCTCACTACTGAGAACTGGGGACATCACGCTACGTTACCCACGTTGTAGAAGGAAGAGAAATCTTTAAAGAATGTTTTTTCCCAAACCTAGGATAATTGGAGAGGATTTTCTAAAGCACACAATGATACTTATCTTGATTTAGACCACGGCCCAACTTGCATAGCCCACACCCCTTTAAGAGCTTTGCCCCCCCTTTCAGAGCACCCCCATTTTCTGATACGCTCATAAGCAAGGCGTATAAAAACATAAAAATTTGCGAGTAAAACATATGCCATGCCATAGGGCACTTTATAAGTGCTCCCAGTGGTACTACATCACCTTTATTTGCTTGACATCTGTACGTTACTATATTCTGTGTTTTAATCAGAAACATACCAACCTCCCCCACACCCACAACCACCCACGCCCTTCCTTAACCGTACAAAATGAAAAAGAAACCCCCACCATTCTTAGTAGCGCCACTATACCCATACACAGGCTTAATTTTAACAGGTATGTGCCGTAACACTTATTAACAAAAAGTATTCAAACATGCAAATTCGCGGGAAAAACATAAACAATACCATAGCACGGTTAATAAATGGGCCCAGTGAAACTACATTATCTTTACTAACAACACATGCCCACGTTACAAATGTCCGTCTAATAATCAGCAACATACGCATATCCCCCACCCCCATCCATACCATGCTTAACCTTACGAAATCAAACAAATAGCCCCTGCACTCCTGTTACCGCCACTCTAGCCATAGATACACTTAATTTCAACAAGTGTCTGCCGGAACGCTCATCAGCAAAAGCTATTAAAACTTACAATTTTGCAACTCAAACATACACCATACCATAAGACGGTTTATAAATAGTCACAGTACCACTACACCACCTCAGCAGCCGCCCTTGCTTAACTTTACGCAATAAAAGAAAGAGCCCAAGCAAACGTAGAAGCGCCACTATAGCCATACACAGCCTGAACTTCAACAGATGTCTCCTCCTGGAAAGCTTATCAGTAAACCATATTAAAACATGCAAATTTGCGGGTCAAACATATACCATGCCATAGGGCACTTTATAAGTGCTCCCAGTGGTATTACATCACCTTTAGTAGTTCCACATCTCCACGTTACTATATTCTGTATTTCAAACAGCAACATAACTACCTCCCCCACACCCACCCCCGCCCTTGGTTAACAGTACGAAATCAAACAGAAACCCCCCATTCCTAGTAGCACCACTATACCCATACACAGGCTTAATTTTAACATGTGTCTACCGGAACACTTATCAGCAAAACCTATTCAAACATGCAAATTGGCGGGTAAAACATAAACCATCCCATAGCACTGTTTATAAATGGGCCCAGTGAAACGACATTACCTTTAGTGACTACACATGCTAACGTTACAAATATCCGTCTTATAATCAGCAACATACGCACCTCCCCCACCCCTACCCATCCCTTGCTTAACCTTACGAAATCAAACAATGAGCCCCAGCACTCCTGTTACTGCCACTATAGCCATACATAGACTTAATGTCAACAGGTGTCTGCCGAAACGCTCATCAGCAAAACCTATTAAAACCTGCAATTCTGCAACTCAAACATACACCATACCATAAGACGGTTTATAAATAGTCACAGTACCACTACACCACCTCAACACCCGCCCTTAGGCCTGGGCCAAAATTCCGTTCCGCTTGTGGAAATTGGGATAATTTGGCATTTTCGCGTTCCGCGGACAGCGCGAAAATGTCAAAATTTCCGCAATCTCCATCTTACCGGAATTTTTTTTCTTGCTCGCGCTGTAAAAAAATACATTCTCGCGTGCGCGCGATCGCCTTACCTGCATCCCCACGTTCGCCGACAAGTTTTCTCGACCCGGTCGCGTTCTCCACGAGATGTTGGATTGTTGGTAGCCATTTTGCGCTGTCTCGCGACAGTTCGTGCCCACATTAACGTCATTTGTCGCGCGATCATGTCTTTCTTCTCGCAATCATGCACCGCGAGAGTATGAGAAGATTGAGATCTCGAACACGTCATTCTCCACCGCGAGCGAGAACGTGAGGACGCGGGCACGACATATCGAACGCGAAAAGGAGAAAGAGACCCCGAACATGTCATATCTAACGCGACAGGGAGCGAGTGAACGCGATCAAGTCATTTTGGGCACGCCATCAACATCCGGCAGAAGTAATGTGAAGCTCGAGAACTCGAACATGTAAAATTTTCAATTTGGAGAAGAACATCAGCTCTAGCAGCATGAAACCTTCTGCAAATGATGATTTGGATGAAAACAACTCCTCAGATTGACATTTGGCTGTCCTTTTTTGTGCAAGGAGTCATTTTTTAAAAGGTGGGGAGAGGGAGGAAGTGCCACAGAATCTCCAACTTCCTGTTCCTGTCCAGCAGGCTCCTTCCAGTGCTTTGTCCATCTCCTGCTCATTCTGCCTTTGGATTTTGAGCTGGGAAGATCACTCTTTTTGTCTGCTGCATCATTGCAATTGGATTTGAGGATTTTTTTATTGGATATTTTACAAGTGGTTGTTGTGTCTGTTTGATTGGGGGCATTGCAGTTGTTGTAACTACAATTTATTTTTGGTAACTATCATCATTTTTTTTTGTTTTAAATGTTGTGTGTAGTAGTAGTCAGTAGTAGGCCCGAGCTAGTCATGGCCTCATGGGTGAGTGCATGATGAAGCAACTGATCCTTTGGTGTTTTTAGAATGTTTTTCATTTTCAAGCATCATTTAGGGCCTGGATGGCAGTGGATTTAGTTGGGAAATGTGTTTTTTTGGGGTGGGCTTTCTGTTGTTGGGCCTGGCCTTGCGGCTGGTGCCCATTTAGAAGCCTAGGCCTGCAAGCTTGTCTGGCCTTGTCTGCCAACAGGCCTGCTTTCATCCAGTAGGATCAGAGCAGGTAGCCACAGCTTTCTTAATCAAGTGTTTCTGTGTGGTCTGTTGAATTTAGACATCATTTAGGGCATGGATGGCATTGGATTGAGTTGGGAAGTGTGTTTTTTTGGGGTGGGCTTTCTGATGTTGTTGGGCCTGGCCATGTGGCTGGTGGTCATTTTGAAGCCTAGGCCTGCAAGCTTGCCTGGCCTTGTCTGCCAACAACAGGCCTGCTTTCATCCAGTAGGCTCAGAGGCTGAGCAGGTAGCCACAGTTGTATTAATAAAGTGTTTCTGTGTGGTCTGTTGAATTTAGACATCCTTTAGGGCATGGATGGCAATAGATGGAGTTGGGAAGTGTGTTTTTTTGGGGTGTGCTTTCTGATTTTGTTGGGCCTGGCCATGATGAAGCCTAGGCCTGCAAGCTTGCCTCGTCTTGTCTGCCAACAACAGGCCTGCTTTCATCCAGTAGGCTCAGAGGCTGAGCAGGTAGCCACAGCTATATTAATCAAGTGTTTCTGTGTGGTCTGTTGAATTTAGACATCATTTAGGGCATGGATGGTATTGGATTGAGTTGGGGAAGTGTGTTTTTCTGTGGTGGGCTTTCTGATGTTGTTGGGCCTGGTCATGTGGCTGGTGGCCATGTTGAAGTCTATGCCTGCAAGCTTGTCTGGCCTTGTCTGCCAACAACAGGCCTGCTTTCATCCAGTATGCTCAAAGGCTGAGCAGGTAGCCACAGCTGTATTAATCAAGTGTTTCTGTGTGGTCTGTTGAATTTAGACATCATTTAGGGCATGGATGGCATTGGATTGAGTTGGGGAAGTGTGTTTTTTGGGGTGGGCTTTCTGATGTTGGGCCTGGCCATAGGGCTGGTGGCCATTTAGAAGCCTAGGCCTGCAAGCTTGTCTGGCCTTGTCTGCCAACAGGCCTGCTTTCATCCAGTAGGATCAGAGCAGGTAGCCACAGCTTTATTAATCAAGTGTTTCTGTGTGGTCTGTTGAATTTAGACATCATTTAGGGCATGGATGGCATTGGATTGAGTTGGGAAGTGTGTTTTTTTGGGGTGGGCTTTGTTGTTGTTGGGCCTGGCCATGTGGCTGGTGGCCATTTTGAAGCCTAGGCCTGCAAGCTTGTCTGGCCTTGTCTGCCAACAACAGGCCTGCTTTCATCCAGTAGGCTCAGAGGCTGAGCAGGCAGCCACAGCTGTATTAATCAAGTGTTTCTGTGTGGTCTGTTGAATTTAGACATCATTTAGGGCATGGATGGCAATAGATGGAGTTGGGAAGTGTGTTTTTTTGGGGTGGGCTTTCTGATTTTGTTGGGCCTGGCCATGTGGCTGGTGGCCATTATGAAGCCTAGGCCTGCAACCTTGCCTGGCCTTGTCTGCCAACAACAGGCCTGCTTTCATCCAGTAGGCTCAGAGGCTGAGCAGGTAGCCACAGCTGTATTAATCAAGTGTTTCTGTGTGGTCTGTTGAATTTAGACATCATTTAGGGCATGGATGGTATTGGATTGAGTTGGGGAAGTGTGTTTTTCTGCGGTGGGCTTTCTGATGTTGTTGGGCCTGGTCATGTGGCTGGTGGCCATGTTGAAGTCTAGGCCTGCAAGCTTGTCTGGCCTTGTCTGCCAACAACAGGCCTGCTTTTATCCAGTAGGCTCAGTGGCTGTGCAGGTAGCCACAGCTGTATTAATCAAGTGTTTCTGTGTGGTCTGTTGAATTTAGACATCATTTAGGGCATGGATGGCATTGGATTGAGTTGGGAAGTGTTTTTTTGGGGTGGGCTTTCTGATGTTGTTGAGTCTGGCCATGTGGCTGGTGGCCATTTTGAAGTCCAGGCCTGCAAGCTTGCCTGGCGTTGTCTGCCAACAACAGGCCTGCTTTCATCCAGTAGGATCAGAGCAGGTAGCCACAGCTTTATTAATCAAGTGTTTCTGTGTGGTCTGTTGAATTTAGACATCATTTAGGGCATGGATGGCATTGGATTGAGTTGGCAAGTGTGTTTTTTTGGGGTGGGTTCTCTGATGTTGTTGGGCCTGGCCATGTGGCTGGTGGCCATTTTGAAGCCTAGGCCTGCAAGCTCTCCTGGCCTTGTTTGCCAACAGGCCTGCTTTCATCCAGTAGGATCAGAGCAGGTAGCCACAGCTTTATTAATCAAGTGTTTCTGTGTGGTCTGTTGAATTTAGACATCATTTAGGGCATGGATGGCATTGGATTGAGTTGGCAAGTGTGTTTTTTTGGGGTGGGCTTTCTGATGTTGTTGGGCCTGGCCATGTGGCTGGTGGCCATTTTGAAGCCTAGGCCTGCAAGCTTTTTTTTTGTTTTTTTACATAATTTTATTGAAGTCCATAATTATTGCAATACATTAAATACATTAAGATAAAAAAATGTCAATTTAATAAAAGAGAGTTTCAATCGGGCATATCATTAAATTTCCAAAAATGTATAAATATCACAGAGATTGCCTAAAGCACTTAAATATCAGGGACAAATACATTCAAAGCAGGACAATAACCCCTCCCAAACTTAATCAAAATATGAGACCCAGATTCTTTCAAACTTCCTAAGGCCCCCCACCCGAAGTGCATAAATACGTTCACTTCTTCTAACCGCCTGCATTTTATGAACCCACTCCAAAGCAGAGGGAATCAAATCAGTACGCCACCTTTGCAATAGCAACGATCTAGCTACCGCCATTGAAATGTATAAAGATTTTACCAATTGATAACAGATAAAATGGTCTGGGTCAAAACCAAAAATGATTAACAAATCGTTCATTGCTAATTGGATACAAAATTCAGTTTCCAAATTACAAAAATTGTCCTCCCAATACTTCTGAATCTTAGAACATCGCTGCATAATATGCAACCAATTGGCTGAGGGATGGATATTACAGCGAAAGCAATTTGCTGAGTGATTGGCATACATTTTTGAGAGGGAAAGAGGGGTTCGGTAAAGTTGCCATTTACTAAAAAACACCATCCTTCGCCAATTCGCCCCTCTTAATGTGCAAAAATTCAATTTATTAACGGCCGACCATAAATTAACAGAGATCTCAAAATCTTCATGGTCCTTCCATTTTTTAATTGCCTTTTGTCCAAGATCCAATCCCCTAATTGAGGCTAAACGATTTCTCCATATCCCGGGATTCCTACCAGAAGTATCCTCTAGGAGTTCGGTAACCAATTGATGTTGTTTGCCAATTTGAGAAGCATCTAACTCAACAAGAAATTTAAGGAGGACATAATATGACCATAGAAGAATAAAATCATTAGTAATTCCTTGTGACATTTCAGTCAAAGTCAGCCATCCTCCATTCCTCAGAAAGTCTGAGACCTTACAGAAACCTACCGAAGCCCATTTTGCAGTAAGTTCTGACGATTGCGTAATTCCTGCTAATGGTAGAATGCTGGATAATAAGGAGGCTGAATAATTACAGGAATAAAGTATTTTTTATAAAGTGCTTGTCGTTTCTTAAAAAACCAATGTAGACACTTATAGCGTACCAGTTTGGGAGATTTGAAAATTAAGAGAGGGGAGTGGATCTGACTTTCCTTACACATAAGATCCACAAAACTATTGATAAAAAAGTTTGATTGTAATTCAGGTTTAAATCTAGATAAATATTGTGCAAAATAAACATAATAATTATCCCTGAGATTCGGAAGAGCTAAACCTCCTTGTTCCACTTCTTCATATAAAGTGCTGAGTGCAATACGTGATGACTTTTTAGCCCAAAGGAAAGTTGTAAACATTGATTCTACTTGGGCGAAAAATTAACCTTATAAAATGCACGGGATAGTTGAGAACAGAAAATTAAACAGAGGGAGAGCAGACATTTTAATCAAGGCCACCTGACCCAGAATTTATAAAGGGAGAGAGTGCCAGCGTAAAAACAAGGCCTGAATTTTTCGAAGGAGCGGTGTGAAATTTAGATGGTATAAATCACTAACTTGTTCAGAGAAATATACCCCCAAATATCTTTTAGGTTTGGTGTTAACACTGGAAAGAATATCAGGGTGCAGATCCCAGCTTGCTCCACCACATTGTAAAATGTCAGTTTTTCTTTTATTAATACAGTACCCACCTAAAGCCTTGTAATCTTCAATAAGCTGACAAACTTTAGCCTGAACCTCTATCTCTTGCTTAATGTTAAGCATTATGTCATCAGCATATAATTTGAGCTTTGCCATTGATGGAAAGATATTGGCACAGTTCCTTATTGCGATTGCCAACGGTTCGATAAAAAAAGCAAATAAAACCGACAATAAAGGGCACCCCTGCCTTGTGCCCCATTTTACTGTAACCCGCCCAATCACTGACGTATTAATAATGACATTAGCTTCAGCATTATTATATAGATTATGAATCAAGGTCATATTCTTGGGAGGAATACCAAAATAATCTAGAATCCTGAACAATGTCTCCCACACAACGAGGTCAAAAGCCTTCTCTGCATCTAATAACAGGACTAATGCGGGTATCCTCTGTGTATCAAAATAGTGGAGAGCCTCAGTTAAGTAGTGTGTATTAGTAGCCAGCTGCCGACCAGCAATAAAACCATTCTGATCCGAATGGATCAGTTGCGCCGCATATTGATTTAACCGAAGGGATAACAATTTGGTGACTATTTTATAATCTGAACTTAATAGCGTTATCGGGCGATAAGAGTTCGGATCCTCGCTGTTCTTATCTTTTTTCAAAAAACTGATTATATTACCCTGTCTAAAAGTCTCTGGTATTTCCCCCCCCCTCCAGTAAAGAATTTATTAATTGAAGAAAAAACTCTGCAAATGAGCTAAAAAGATTTTTAAAAATTCAGGTGGATACCCATCCGGGCCACAGGCCTTGCCGCTTGGGAGATTCTTAATTACTCCCTCCAACTCTTCCATAGTAAAGGGACTTGCCATCGATAATTTTTCTAAACCTGAAAGTGTGGGTAATTCATTTTTCTGTAAGGAACTTTCTAATAATGTCATGTCCACCGTCTGTTGTTGGCCGTAAATAGACACATAATGCCGTAGCATTATTTCTCCAATTTTGGCTGGGTCATCTGTACGCAGGGTAGTTACAGGGTATTTCAGTGCATTAATTTGATTTATAGCAGCTTGCTCCCTGGCTTGCCAGGCTAAAAACCTACTGGTAAAATTGCATTCCTCATAGATTTTTTGACGCAGTTGTTGAGAGGAACCTTCACTCAGAGCGTGGTAGTTAGCACTAAGTTCCCACTTGGCCTGATCAAACTGGCACTGATTAAGCGCAGAGGGGTTCTTAATAAATGCGGAATAGGAGGTTTGGATTTTCTGTTCCAAAATTCTCTTATCTTCCCTAACTTTTTTCACAATTTCGGCATCTTTACCAATAATTAGCCCCCGAATAAAGGCCTTAAGTGCATCCCATACCATGCTCACAGGCGCAGATTCACTATTTCGTAGTAAAAATTCCTTAATCTCTGTCCCAATAAAACCCACCCAAGCCTCTTCATTAAAATATTGTCTGTTCAACGACCAACATTTAGGTGATCTAACACAGTCTCCTAGCTGCACCTGGAGCCCCAACATTGCGTGATCAGAAAACCATTATGTATGAATCTCTGCTGGTTGAAAAACAGTCTCCGGGAGTCCAGAAAAAAATCAATCCTTGAGGAGGTATGGAATCTACCTGACCAGCATGTATATTCTATTTTGACAGGAAAGGTGGCGCGCCAGGGATCCTGTAGATCTAGGGTTCTTTCATAGTGTTGTAGGGTTCTAAAAGATTTAGGTTTAAACTGCCGTTTGGCCTGCACTGATGAGTCTATTTTAGGATTCATTAAGACATTAAAATCGCCCCCCATGATCAGATCACCAGAAACCTGCATTAAGGACTGAAACAAATCCTCATAAGTCTTAGGGTTGTCCTCAACTGGGGCATATATAATAACAAAAGTAATTGGTCTCTGGCTTTGTCTAAGAATACAGGTAACCCAGCACCAGCGGCCCTGTTGATCTTTCTCAAAATTAAGAACCTCCGCCTGAAGATTTTTATTTAAAAATATTGCTGTACCCCTATGGGAAACAGAAGATGAAGAGAATCCCCTATAAACTGCCCAAGACCTAAACATAGAAAAATCTGGCAATTTTACAGTTGGTATATGGGTCTCTTGTAGAAATATCACAGTCAGGTTTTCTGTTTTAATCTATGATTCAATTGCCCGCATCTTTTTTGGATTGTTTAGACCATTCACATTAAAAGAAACCACCCTTAGCAATTCTTTACTAGCCATAGTTAAAACCTAACCTGAACCAACACCCAATACATATCCTGCCCAAAGTCAAACTCAAATATAAATTTATAGGACATAAATGCATTTGCAATAAAAGGTCTGGATGACGGCCGGGGAGCACCCTGCTGCGTAGCCGTAGGTGATCGAAGCTTGCCCCCCCCCCGGCAATGGCGGATTGAATCAGACCGAAATCGGGTGCAGGACGTCGGCGCTCTCGCCCGTTTTTGATGTTTGCCAAGCGCGATTAAAACAGGCATAAACAGTGTAGAGCATCGACATATTTCCTCTCCGTTTTTTGATGTTAACAACAGAACTGTTAACAACAAGGGAGCTTTCCTAGAGCACTTTTTCACCTGAACTCTGCCCGAATGGAGGCTGCCAGGTGTAGATAAGAGCCAGCTGGAGGTAAGGAGAGCCAGGCAATAAGACTGTGGCAGTGGTGGACGCCCGTATACACGCGCGCTGCATTTTTTTTTCTCTAAGCATATTGCAGCAAGAGCAATACAATATTGAACTTGGACAGTTTTTTTTTTTTATCTCACAAAATAAACAACATCTTGGCATGCTGTATTTCTTGCTTTAGTCAATACAGATTTGGGCTCCACTGTTTTTTTTTACTGCCTCTCCATGCTCTGTTTTTAGCTGGTAATAGTCTAGATTTTTTTTTGTTGGCTCCATCTGCCTCACTTTTTCGACCTAACCCCATGCTATATAAAGGGGAAAGTTGCTGTGGATGCCCTTTTGAACTTTGAACTTTATTCCTTATAGGGCGTATAAGTGTAATTATAAGCGCCATATTACTGTCCCAAGGGCTACAAGTAGTGGCAAGGCTGCGTCCCTGGTGGAATTGCAGCTAGAATGGGGAAATTGCTTAATGCCCGCCTTAAGGTGAAAACTCGCCGTGCTCAGGCCAAGAAGATAAAAGAAACTGATAGACTGGCCTGTAAAGAAAGCGTTCCAAATTTGCTTGACCCCGATTCGACCTTTGAGAGCTCTGAGGAAGAGGTTCCATCCTCTGCTCTAGCTCTGGATCAAAATGGTTAAACGGATGTGGCTGATAAAAATACAGCTACAGTTATGCCTGGATTCACTCCACAAGACATCTCAGAGTCTGAAGCTCCTAAAAAAGTGAGGGAAACAAAAGAAGCCAAACAATTTTCATTATTTTTTAAAAAAGCAACTCTGCAGTCTTCTCCGGGCTCTAGCTCTGGCCCCAAGCTCTCTAAGGAATCTTCTAAGGAATCCTCGGCTGCTATTTCTCCTTCAGCGTTAACAACACCAGCAGCAGCATTGATAGCTGGCTCCATTAGTCCCATTGCAATCACAGAAACTTTTCTGGAGCAAATATCCAATCCAAATGAGTCAATATCCCTAACTCTCCCGATTGTTCAGACAGGGAGACAAGTGGGGCATTTAGGAATCATGGTAATTTCGGAAAATACTGATGTATCAGATTCAGAATCGATTGCTACTATATCTAATACCTCCAGTACAATTCTGACTTCCCAAGTTGAGTCATCAATCCAGGATCAGGCCCAGGCCCCTTCACAAGAGCCTGCAGTCTTAGCAGGTACGATCTCTTCTGAGAGGATTTTTGAAGGGAGCATCGCTTCTGCTGTGGACCCTCCCCAGATTATCTTTAGCCCCAATGTGGAACCAGCTGGGGATTTTCAGATGAGTGTTAAAGATATGCTAAACTTAATTCTGGAGGAGGTCCGCGAGCTGAAAAGAACTCAGAAAGCTGGACTTTCCTCTCTTCATCAACGCCTAGAGAATATTGAAGGCGCAATGTCAATCCTTCCAGTTAAATTGCAGAAGGTAGAGGCTAGGATTTTAGCCTTAGAGGACCAGTTGACCATCGTAAGGGGAGAAGCCTAAGCGGCGGTTAAATGTAACCATACCCTTGAGCATTAACTGGAGGAGATAGAAAATTACTCCCGGAGGGCTAATCTCCGAATAGTGGGAATTCCGGAAGGAATTGAGGGCTCTCAAACCCTGCAGTGGGTAGACTCATTTATTAAACAAAAGGTCATCCCAGAGTTTGAAGGTGACCTTACCATCACCAGGGCTTATCGTGTTCCTGCCCGCCCATTCCCGAATTCTACGGTACCACGGACAATTTTACTAAATTTTGCAGACTATCGCATAAAAGAGAGGATATTGTTTAAAGCAGTCCAGCAGAGACAATTCCTAGTGAATGAAACTGCAAAATGTCCTATTTTTTCAGATATGTCTGCTGTGGCGGCGCGTAGAAGGAAAGAATTCATAAAGATCCTCAACTTATTTAAAGCAAATGGGGTGCAAGCATCCATCGCCCAGCAGTCTAAATTGAAGGTTCTGGTTAAGGGCACATTTTTAATGTTTTCTGATTTGGATGAAGCCCAGAAATTACTAAAACAAATTTTGCAGGGCTCTAGGATTTAGGGAAAGATTCTGTTTAGTATTACAATCATCTGGGCTAGGGTACTGTGGAGTTTCGGGGGGCTAAGCTACAGTTTCCTGTGGCTTCATTTATTGATGGCCCCTTTTAAGGCTATGTTGGGTGCTTTGATCTGGATGAGACCCAGAAACTACTGATAGAGATTTTGTAGGGTTCTGGGATATGAATTCAAATATTAGTTATTATCATCATGATAAATTGTTATAATTTGTGGGGCCACCTAAAGTGTGGGTTTTTTTTGCCCCTGTTCTTTCGGAAGTCAAGGGGTCAAGGTGTCCTCTTAATTATAATTCATCTTAATTGGGGGTTTTTGTCACTTGATTTATATAGTGTGGGCATGCTTGAATATGTACATGGGCTGGGATGTGAGTATGGAAAAAAATGAAGGCCCAGGCCTGCAAGCTTGTCTGGCCTTGTCTGCCAACAACAGGCCTGCTTTCATCCAGTAGGCTCAGAGGGTGAGCAGGTGGCCACAGCTGTATTAAATTAATCAAGTGTTTCTGTGTGGTGTGTTGAATTTACACATCATTTAGGGCATGGCTGGCATTGGATTGAGTTGGCAAGTGTGTTTTTTTGGGGTGGGCTTTCTGATGTTGGTTGTCTTAAAGACATGCTTTTGTTGTGTGTGTCTGGTGTGTGTTGGTGTGCAATGCATGCACCCTGCAGACCTTTTGGGGGCCTGTGAATGTTGGTATTTCCATTTTGTTGCATTAAAAAGGCAGAGCAGTGTGCTTTAGCATGCATCCTTTACCTGGCTTTTATAGGCCTTTTGTCAGCTCCTGGTGTATCCCAGGCCCCCTGCTTGTTTGTGATTTGTGAGTGTCCATGTGGCTGGTGGCCTTTTTTTGTGTTGGGAGTTATTAGTGTCCTGCTTTTGCCATATAGGCCTGCATGGTTTTCCTATTGGCTTACTGCTTCCATCCATCCACCCCCTTTGCCAGCAGCAGCTCCATGGATGCTGAGATGCTCAAAATGTTTAATGGCAAATAGGGTCCACCCCACTTCCATTACATTTTTATTTTGGTGGTTCTTATTAACTTTCCTATCCTACCTGAGAGTGTAGTGTGTGACTGCACACAGTAGTATAACATAGCCCTTGTTGAAAAAAAGTCATAAATGGCTAGACGATATCTTTTGTTTGCACTAGTACAGTAGTAAGTAACTGAACCACAACAACAAATGCAACATTTCACTGATGTTCTTCTCCTGGCTTATTTGCTTTTAGGTGCACAAAAAGCCAGAGGAGGAGGTATCAGCATCACCCGGCTACCTGTTGTACTGCCAGCCAGACAGAAGTCCTGCTGCGCATCACATCCACGTGTGACCAGAACTTGTTGTGCATCTGCATCCTGCCTGACATCTGAAGTAGATGGCCCCAAAGAAAGGTACCAGGTCCAGTACCAAGAAAGTTGCCGGTGAGAAGAAGGAACAGAAAAAGGGAGTGCCATTAACCACGACTGGTGTGCCAGCCAATGTTTTTTTTTACACCAAAAAAGGTACGCCTGCAGCAGCGTTATCCGCGAACCAAGCCTGGGAGCAGCACCTCAGCACCAGCGGTTCAACCCCACCAACCTAGACCCAAGGGCTTTAGTGTCGCAGAGGTAGCCAGTCTACTAACGAGCAGCGATTTTGCAATGTCATTATCGCAAAGTAATACACAATCAACGCAGGCGGAAACTCAGCAGATAAGTGTGCAGCCGCAACAAGAACAGCAGCAGCCGCAACAAGAACAGCAGCAGCCGCAGCAAGAGCCCACCATAGTAGTTGTTGCTCCTGACGTAGGGGCATTTCAGGAAATCGAGCTTCCCGCAGACAAAGTGGAGCAAACCACTGTTTCAGAAGATCTATTGTCTTCCAGACCAGCAGCAAGGAATAGGAGGCTTAGTCCATCATCTTCTTCTTCAAGCCCCGCTTCTGATGATCATGATGCCACTTGGCATCCACCAGCTCAGTCTGAGAGTGATGTACGCCACAAGACAATGCTTCTGAAAAGGAAGGTCCCAGAAAAACTTAGAGTTATGGAGGTAGATGTAGAAGAGGGGGGTGATGTTGATGAAGACGAGCCAGTCATCACGCACATCACTCCCGCCCCAAAGGGATTGGAGACCAACATTCTCACCCTATCCAGAAAGGCTGCTACTGAGCGGGATGTAGCACGTATATCACCAACACAGGTTACACCACCACTACCTCCAGCTGCCATATTTTCCAAGGCCCGGCAGGGACCTACATCCAGCTCAACCATCTCAGTAGGTAGTGGTAGTAAAAGTCAGTGTAGCTGCACAGGGTCACATTCCAAGCACACCCTCCAGTTCATCTGGTATTGAAAGTGGCACATCCAGCAGTGCCAGAAAGTTCCCCTCCCCAGTTTGGGACTTCTTTTCTGTTAGCACCAAGGAGGAGAACGTTGCTATATGCTCAATTTGTCGACAAGGTGTTCGGTGGGGTAAGCTTGGTACAAACTATGGTACTGGAGGCCAAGCAAGTCATCTCGGAATACACCACACTATCGTGTGGGAGAATCACCTACTTCAGTTAAAAGAAAGTAGAAAAACTCAACCCATTGAAGTTGGTCAGGAAGAATCATGGAGCGATATTATTGCAGTGGAAGGTGAAGAAGAGGGAGGCATTTGTAGCCCTGTCCCCAGTAGTGTAGTGGTACCGCCCACATCCTCCTCAGTAACATCTGAGTGGCACCGCAGTAAGAGCCATACTCAGAGTCAGGCTGAGACACCAAGGCGACCGAGTACCGCAATGAGACAAACTGTGTCGTTGAGCCTAAGTGGGTTAATGAAAACAACAGCACCACAAAAGAAAGTAATCCAGCCTACTATTGAGAGTATGCTTAGGTTGGAGGGGCGGTTCCAACGCAACCACCCAACGGCACGGTTGTACAATGCGAAGCTGGCTAAAATGTTAGCGCTGGACCTTCACCCTTTTTCATTTGTGGAAGGGGTGGGTTTCCTTGAATTTGTGTCAGCCATCTGCCCTAAATGGAAGGTTCCCAGCCGGTCCTATTTCGCAAGAATTGCTGTTCCGGCACTAAATCATGATGTGCTGGAATTGGTTGGACAAGCTTTGCAGCAGAGTGCTGTTCACCATATCCACCTGACAACAGACATGTGGACCAGTTGCCAAGCCACAGATTACATGTGCATCACTGCACACTGGGTCTCTTTTGTGGGGGTTAGAGATAAGCTATCTGCACGAGGCGCTGTTGACACAGCTGCGATTTTTAAAGGTATTCGGAAACATGCAACTGTAGCCATGTTCACCATGAAGAAATCTCATATGGCTGTAAACATTTTGCAAGAGTTTCAAAGCAAGGTTTTTGAATGGTTGCGGCCCAGAGGGCTTCGTATTGGTTTTGTTGCCACAGACAATGGCAGTAATGTACTTAAGGCCATGGATCTCGGTTCCTATTTCAGGGTTCCGTGTTTGGCACACTGCATGAACATTATAGTTCAAGACTTTCTGAAAAAACAACCCATAGTCAGCAACTTATTGGCCATCTGCCGAAGAATATGCACTCATTTCAGCCATTCTTTTAAAGCTCGGGAGCAGCTGAGGATCATTCAACGTGAATATAGGATGCCAGTCAAAGCACTGATCCAGGAGTTGGCAACACGTTGGAACTCAACATATTACATGCTTGATCGTCTGTTTGAGCAGTACAGGCCACTCAATGAATATGTCTGGAAAAGAGGGGATGCTACTGTTAAAGGCATGAACCTTCAGATGGAGCAATGGAGCCTAATTAAATGCCTGACTGAGATGCTTTGTCCTTTTGAGGTCATCACACGTGAAGTCAGCAAGGAGGACTGTACAATGGGCCAAGCTATCCCATTATTGTAAATGCTAGAGCATCAGCTGAATAAGGTATCTGAATCATACAAAGGTGTAGAGGACAAAAGGGAAGCCTATGACTTGGTGGAGAGCTTAGGCCGTCGCTTAGCTGAAAATACAAGGATAGAAAATAAAATTTTGTCAAAAGAACATTACATTTGTGCCACATTTCTGGATCCAAGTGCACAATTTAGACTGTAGACATTCTTTGCTGTTTCAGAGATTGATGTTGTCCGCTACAAAACTTGTATAGCTGGGGCAGCCAGTAAGTTGGAAAACGAACTGCTGCTAATTAAAAGCCTGCAAGATCAACCCACAAGAAGTACTGAAGCTGGGCATGCAGGATCAAGTGCAACTTCGTCGGCTGAGGGTAGTGCGTTTAAATCACAACACTCACCATCACTATCGACAACAGCAACAATAACTGTATCATTAGGCCCAGTAGAATCGTTAGACGATTGGTATGTACAGTTAGGCATTAATAAGCACAGTGCTGATGCACAGAGAAAAGAGCCCGAAAGCTTACCCCTGAACATTGAGCAGATAGTCCAGACCTATCTGGACGACCCAACAGAGGTGTACATTGATCAAAACCCATTGCAGTATTGGTATAGGAAAATGTCTGAATGGCCACTGCTCAGCAGGCTGGCGATAAGCTATCGGGCTTGCCCTGTCGCAAGTGTCTCTTCAGAACGTGTTTTCAGTGCTGCTTGTTCCAATGTAACATTGAAAATGAACATTCTCTCGCCCAAAAACGTGGAGAGATTAATAATGATCAAAATGAATCAGCACTTTATACCACCGAATAACACAATACATGAAGCAATGGAGGAAGATGAGGACAGCGGTTCAGGTGACGGAAGTAGTGTGTCACATGATTACCTACTACTGGCTGAACCCCCAGAGTTTGAGGAAGAGCTATATTTCCCTGACAATTAGGCTTGCACTTACTGTCTTCCTCCCTTTTTCCCCCTTTATTTGTGTGTCTATCGTTCCGGTTACAAACTTGTGAATCACAACAAATCCATTACCACCGTCTTCTACTCTTCTTATTTAATATACAAGTTTCAGGCGTCTGCAATTTGACAGTACAGTCCTCCGAATCCACCTCTTCCGCTCCATCATACTGGCCCTGCGCGGAGCCTATCACGTTTTGCTTTGAAAGGCAGGGGGGTACCATAGCATAGGTACCCTCCATGGGGGCCACCAAGAATACTCTGCATGCCTTTCCGTGGCGGCCGGCAATACCGCCATGTAAAGGCATTCCAAAATGCAGATTATATGGCTGTGTGTTCAGAAAGACACCACCACCATATTGAACACTTTTCCGCCTGGTCGACATGTGTGGGGTCTGACTCTTTTCTACAGGGATGGCGGGAGGTTTGCCCCTGCGGGGTCGGCGGTGTCTACCGCCGGCCCAGCGGAGGCAAGCCAAGTCTCAACAGTACAGTATACATACAGTACACCCTTGCAGTGAGTGTACTGTCAACAATAGTTAAGGATTATGAATCTAACTTACCACTGCCCACCACTGGTGCTGGCACTCCCCCTACCGCTCCTTCGTCGGTATCGGCAGCAACTGCCGCATCCTCTCCCTCCGCGTCGGATTTACTGGCCCCGGCAATGGTGGTCGGTAGTGCACCTAGAAAACATTACACATTTATTAGTCGTCATATACACCTCCCCCTATTGGTCAGTAGCAAGATTGAAAAATGAGTTAATAGTATAACATACATCACTAGTACAAATCAGGTAGTAGTAGAGTAGACACTAATAGTTATATATGGTCCCCCCTAGCGTCATTCTAGCCTTTGCTTAGTTAGCCCGAGCCATGCAACCATTTTACCTTTTTGTCTTTTATTCTTGCACATGTGACATTACCTTGCAGCTTGTTGTATAAGACACCTTTGAGCCCACATGACCTGCCTCACACTGCTACTGTCTACGCGCTGCGTACAAGCGGTCAACAAAAACATTAACAAGCCCCTTTTTTATGAAGTACTGGTGTGCTGTTAGTCCATATTGCTTATCCATAAATGCTACACTTTTTGGCATGGCTGAGAAATGCTTGCAAGTTGCAATATACTAACGCGTATCATTTCATTTTTCGCATTACAGACGGAAGATTCCCTTCTACGAACCAGAGCTTTGCAGAGCTTATAAATGATGCAACAACTACCAGTACTAGGTTCTTCTAAGGTGAGGGGTCCCTTCACTCAGAGATCTTCATTTATAAATTTATATAAACTAAATTGCTAGGGGATGGTGGTGCTGCCTTCCACCACTATTTAGTTATCATGATTTAATTCCCAACTGTAAGTAAGTGTAACAATGTTTATTGTTTTAATGTTATTTATTTTCCGGTTGGTGCTGCATTATATAATAGAACAATGTACAGAGCTTTTCAATTCAAAATAAACATTTTGAACTTACATAGACTTCTTGGTGGTATTTGGTGTGGACTTACACGAGTGAGCAAATTAAAGGAAGGGTGTGCATGTGCATTGCTTCCACGACTGAGAGGTTGGGTGTGTTATGTCTGTATGTGCAAGATCCCTACAACAGTAGTAGTATGTTCTATAGGCTATCATATCAAAATAGTAATAAATCTGGTTGGGCATTTGTTGGTGTGAATCCCGCCGACTGCCCACTCCCTGTCTGCCTGCCCCTGGGTGCTGATGAACAGGAAAGATATAAGAAAGAGACAAACATTGATGGATGGTGTCAAACAAATACAATATTTTTAAAGAACGGTCAAAAAACACTTATGTAAACAACAATTGCAATAACTAAATTGACCGATCTCATCTGGTCAACAAGTAGTATCGGGGGATTCACGGATCGACTACTTAAGTTACTATTTATCAACAGTAATCCAGTCTTCCATTATGATTCCAGAATACTAAGTTACAACTAAGCCTAAGTACGACGTACCACCCGACCTAGCCCACCTATTCCAGGCGTGCCAATTGTACATTAAGTATGCATTTCCACTTCTTTTAGTCCTCAACAATGCATATGGTCAATTGAAGGACACATGACTACATTTTATGTATACACCAAATTTTGGGTTGATTGATTGATGCTGGTGTTCTGCTAGTGCTAAGCCAATTACCACCACTCATTGAACAAACTAGAAAAGGTTCTAATAAAGACTGGCGTACTAGCAGCACGTGATGTAACTGAGGGGGCATCATGCATTCCACTAAAAAATTACAAACTCATACAAAGTGCCAAAACCTAAGTATCAATCCGCCCCTATCTCTTAGTGACAGGACAAAGTAAGGACTAGAGTCACTGTAGCATTATGTAACTTAATTTCTCTAAAATAAACACTTACACAATCACTCTAAGTGAGCGCAAATGCAAAGTTGCAAACAAGTAAGATTAGTAGTAGCGCAGAGGAGCACCTGCGTCATAACAATCACAGAAGACTTTTAAACGTAATTAACCTGGAATGTAAGCAGCAACATTCTAGCTGGTTGGAAGAAAAAAAAGATATTCGCAATATAACACAGAGCAGAAAAACAGACACAAAGTAGTAATAATTAAATAGTTACTCACCAAGACCCGGGACCTCCACTCCTAGCAGGTCCAGCAGGTCGTGCTCACGGTCCAGGATGTCAGACCACCGGTGCGTCAACTTCGCGTGGGTGCGCCGGACCCCAGAGCAGCGCAACGCTGCCCGGCGCACCTTCCCCCATAGCTGTCTACGCTCCCGGAGGCTGTACACAGACCCAGGCCTGCCACCTGCTGCCAGGGTTGAGGGGAGGTGGCGCTGAACAAAGAAAATGAGTGCAGACAACTCCACCTCCCCAAATAAGGCCCGTGAGCCATGAGCGAGCGTAATTCTGATTGGTGGTTACATGTCAGTCAACATTCGAATCGGTCGAAAGTGTTGTCTGCCATTTTGTGTGTGACAGTGAAAAAGAAAGGTGTAGAACGTGAAAAGGGGGCAGGGTACAGAGTTCCTGACCCCCTAACTTTTGTCAGCGGGTCCCTGAAGGACCATGAAGGGTGAAAAAAACATTTTTTTTTTTAATCGCGGGGTGCACGCACGGCGGAAAAAAAATCATTAAAAAAATAGAATTAAAAATCAAATTTAAGTGTTTAGATGTTACGTGGCTCTAAAAAGAGCCATTGTGTTAGTTGAGGAACAGAGGAACAAAAAAATGACAAAAATTATAGGGTGCCGCATGTGTGCTGCTGTATCTTGCTCTCTATTAGGGGAATGCTGGTGTCCCCATAATAGAGAAGAGCATTGCACGCATTGCACTGTATATGCACCCTCTTAAACAGAGGGTGTATATCCAGAGGAACAGAAGCAGGTGAAGCTGCCGTCGCGGATGACGTGCTCGGCTGAGCTGCCGATGATGTGCTCGGCTGAGCTGCTGCAGATGTGCTCGGCTGAGCTGCTGGAGGGTTTTCTCTAGCAGCTCAAGCATAAGCCACAGGATGTACATCTCTAACGTGCCTGATCATAGTGAAGATACTAAAAGAGTATTTCTTTTTAGGATCTCCTCTTGATAAGACACCACCACAAATAGTGCAGGAGACTTTTAGAGCATTCACCTTCTTCTGCCCCTCTGGAAAAGTGAAAAATTGCCATATAAAAGAGTTTTTCTGTTTCCTCTGTCTCTGTGGCACAAGGTTTCTCCTGCTCACTCCCAGAAGATGACTGCTGCTCTGCCATTCTCAAGTACTGGAGTACTGGAAAAGCTGCTCAGCTCCTTCTCCCAGGGAATCAGAAGTAATAATGAGGGGAGTGGGTGTGGTGTTGGAAGTTTCTGGAACTGTTTGTTTCTTAATCATATGACTTACCGTGGGCGCACCGTGCGTGCACGGTGCACGCACGGAGCACGCACGCATGCGCGTACGGAGCACGTGGAGCAAGTGCGCATGCGCACACGGAGCACGTACGCATGCGCGCACCGTGCGCGCACCGTGCACGCACCGTGCGCGCACGGTCAAAAACATTTAAAAAACAAATATTTAAAAGTGTTTATAAGTTTATAGAAGATATTAACTATGCTGTTCAACTCTATCCAAATTTACAAAAATAAATAAACTGAGCCATTCCATATTACAGGATAAAGGTAATCTATAACTATATATAGGTAGCTTATTGTAAAATAAATATTAAAAAAATATAATAATACATTTATAAATTAGCATTTAAAAAACCTTGCAAATTCACTGAAAAAAACATAGGTTTCATACACGTTATAGTTAGGAATTAGCATTTAAAAAACCTTGCAAATTCACTGAAAAAACCATAGGTTTCACACATGTTATAGTTAGCTGGACATTTCACTCGTAAAAAAACAATGAAATTCCCCCGTTATAGTCAGTCCACTGCTGATGACGTCACATATTACATCACTCATGACATGGTCAGTGACATCACTCATGACATCACTGATGACATCTCAAATGACATCACTGATGACATCACTGATGACGTCATCCATGTGATAAATTACCACATCTTCTCACACCCTAATATAACCTTTGATACATCGACTCAAAATTTAAGAGTTCCATTCTCAAAACCATACATACTGCAATACCAATAACTACATACTCACATATTAACTCTTAGGTCTACATACACCTCCACTTGTACAGTCACCCATACTTACGTTAGGGTGCTCGCACGGTGCTCGCACGGTGCGCGCACCCTGCGCGCTTATAGATATATATATGCTTTTAAATGCTATTTTCAAGGCACTTCCTTGACCTTATGGCTACCTCTCTGCCAAATTTCAAGTAATTCTGTTCAGCCGTCACTCCATACAAAACTATCATACGCATTTATACACCTATATAGACACTCACACACTACCAATCATCCATAGAGGTACTCTCACACCTACTCAGTCATGTAAATAATCACACTCCCATTTACTCACCTATCCGGTTATACACACTCAAGTTCACTTACTCATAAAAATAGTATCACATTTTCAAGGCACTTCCTTGACCTTATGGCTACCTCTCTGCCAAATTTCAAGTAATTCTGTTCAGCCGTCAGTCCATACAAAACTATCATACGCATTTATACACCTATATAGACACTCACACACTACCAATCATCCATAGAGGTACTCTCACACCTACTCAGTCATGTAAATAATCACACTCCCATTTACTCACCTATCCGGTTATACACACTCAAGTTCACTTACTCATAAAAATAGTATCACATTCTTACGCTCTTATAGAATCATTGATACAAGCACACACTCATCCATACAGTCACTCTCACAATCACACACTCTCACATCTACCCACTTATATACTCTTACACGCATATATACTGCCTTTCACATATGTAGTTAGTCACAAATGTACCACTGAGATATACATTCAATCCCTAACACACCCATACATACACTCACTGAACCATACAGTCCATCGCAGATGCACTCTTAAAACCATGCACCCATAGAATCACCCACTCACACATCTATGCATAGAGTCAAACACACCCTACCCACACAAACACTCAGGCACCCATACAGATACTCAGACAGCCAATCAATAGTCCATATAGACACTCATATAGCTATTCACAAAATCATGCAGCCACTTATACAACTACACACAGACACATACAAACATTTACACAGTTTAGTCACTAGTCTGCAGTAAGATACATTTAATGACTCACTTATAGAGTCAGTTACGCACCACAGAAAATCATCCATTTACACACTTGTACACCCACTCATTCTTCAACAGGCCTTTCCCTATATATATTAAACATATTAAAATTGTTCAGAAACACATACTCAATGGATGATGTCATCAGTGATGTCATTTGAGATGTCATCAGTGATGTCATGAGTGATGTCACTGACCATGTCATGAGTGATGTAATATGTGACGTCATCAGCAGTGGATTGCAGGCGCGCGAGTTATAGTTAGCTGGACTAACTATAACGGTGGAATTTCATTGGTTTTTTACGAGTGAAATGTCCAGCTAACTATAACATGTGTGAAACCTATGGTTTTTTCAGTGAATATATATGTATATATATATATATATATATATATATATATATATATATATATATATATTCCCAAAGGATGCCCTGCATTCAGAGACGCACTCCTCCAGCTGGTGAGTTTCACAACCATTTATTTTCAATGAACAGGATTACAGCTCCGATTTTTCTGTCCATTTTGCCTTACGCGTTTCAGAGCGTCCTCGCTCTTTCTTCAGAGGCAATTTAAAAACTCAACAGGTCTCTTGAAATCCCACAGTTCCCCCCGTGCATTAATTGATTTGAGGCTTCCGGTGTGCCTATCTTTATAGAATTAATTATGATGCATGCCGGAACTTGTAGTTTTAATTTCATAATGATTTTTAACCTCCAGTGGTCATGAGTACTTCAAATCATTTTATGGACCAATTATTCCCCTCCAGTGGGTCTCAGGGTTGTGAGCCTGTTCCGCAATCCAAACATCAGCTGCGCCATCCTCACAGCCATGATGATTCATGGCAGACGAGCCCTTGTAACTTTTATGGGTGGCGCGACCTCTCACGGCTGGACCTGCCATGTACACATATTCCCAAAGGATGCCCTGCATTCAGAGACGCACTCCTCCAGCTGGTGAGTTTCACAACCATTTATTTTCAATGAACAGGATTACAGCTCCGATTTTTCTGTCCATTTTGCCTTACACGTTTCAGAGCGTCCTCGCTCTTTCTTCAGAGGCAATTTAAAAACTCAACAGGTCTCTTGAAATCCCACAGTTCCCCGCGTGCATTAATTGATTTGAGGCTTCCGGTGTGCCTCTCTTTATAGAATTAATTATGATGCATGCCGTAACTTGCAGTTTTAATTTCATAATGATTTTTAACCTCCAGTGGTCGTGAGTACTTCAAATCATTTTATGGACCAATTACTCCCCTCCAGTGGGTCTCAGGGTTGTGAGCCTGTTCCGCAATCCAAACATCAGCTGCGCCGTCCTCACAGCCACGATGATTCATGGCAGACGAATCCTTGTAACTTTTATGGGTGGTGCGACCTCTCACGGCTGGACCTGCCATGTACACATATTCCCAAAGGATGCCCTGCATTCAGAGACGCACTCCTCCAGCTGGTGAGTTTCACATCCATTTATTTTCAATGAACAGGATTACAGCTCCGATTTATCTGTCCATTTTGCCTTACACGTTTCAGAGCGTCCTCGCTCTTTCTTCAGAGGCAATTTAAAAACTCAACAGGTCTCTTGAAATCCCACAGTTCCTGGGCATCCTTTGGTAATAGATATATATATATATATGTATATATATATATATATATATAGATATAGATATAGATATATATATATATATATATATATATATCTATATCTATATATATATTCACTTAAAAAACCATAGGTTTCACACATGTTATAGTTAGGTGGATATTTCACTCGTAAAAAACCAATGAAATTCCCCCGTTATAGTTAGTTCAGATAACTATAACTTGCGCGCCCACAATCCACTGCACATGACGTCACATATTACATCACTCATGACATGGTCAGTGGCATCACTCACGACATCACTGATGACATCATCCTTGTGATAGAGTGGTGGTCGCGCGAGTTATAGTTATCTGAACTAACTATAACGGGGGAATTTCATTGGTTTTTTATGAGTGAAATATCCACCTAACTATAACATGTGTGAAACCTATGGTTTTTTAAGTGAATTTGCAAGGTTTTTTAAATGCTAATTCATAACTATAACGTGTGTGAAACCTATGGTTTTTTCAGTGAATTTGTACGGTTTTTTAAATGCTAATTTATTTATGTATTATTATTTTTTTACATATTTATTTTACAATAAACTACGTATTAAAAATAAATTTTTTTTTTTTTTGGTTTTCACCCTGCGATTTAAAAAAAAAAATATATATTTTTTTTTTGGGGGGGGGGGGGTTTCAGGGTGCTCGCACTGTGCGCGCACCCCCTCGATTTTTAAAAAAAAATAATTTTTTTTTTGCCTTCGGGGTCCTTCAGGGACCCCCTGACAAAGGCTAGGGGGTCAGGAACTCTCTACCCTGCCCCCTTTTCACGTTCGCCACCTTCCTTTTTCACTCTCGCACTGAAAACAAACAAAATGGCGGCCGACACTTCCTGATTTCGACCGATTCGAACGTTGACTAACATGTAACCACCAATCAGAATTACGCTCGCGCACGTTAGGGTGCTCGCACGGTGCTCGCACGGTGCGCGCACCCTGCGCGCTTATAGATATATATATGCTTTTAAATGCTATTTTCAAGGCACTTCCTTGACCTTATGGCTACCTCTCTGCCAAATTTCAAGTAATTCTGTTCAGCCGTTCGGGCTGTAGCTGCGACTAAAGGTCCTATGGAAAAATGCATGGGGAAAACGCGTTTTGGGATCCCCCTTTTTTCTCAGCCCCCGCTTGACGAATCACCCCGAGACTTTCAGGGTAGGAGCTGAACGGAGCGCCCCATTAGTTTTGAAAATTGCGCGAGGATTCATCAACCGGCGCCAAAGTTATTCAAAATAGAATTTTGAGATTTCCTATGGAAACACGGTCCTAACTATAACTATCTACTGGCGACCGCCAGTAGATAATATATATATTCACTGAAAAAAACATAGGGTTCAGGCACGTTATAGTTAGAAATTAACATTTAAAAAACCTTAGAAATTCACTGAAAATACCATAGGTTTCAGGGGTGTTATAGTGACAGCACTCATGACATCACTGATGACATCTCAAATGACATCACTGATAACATCACTGATTACATCATCCAGTGAATGTGTGTTTTTCTGAAAGTTAAATATGTTTTATATATGTACATCTCAAGGTCGATGGAAGAATAAATGGGTATATAAATGTCTAAATGGATGATTTTTTTTTGTAAAAATGATTGTATAACTGACTGATTAAGTGTATCTTAGGGAATACATGGCTTAGTGAGTAATGTTTAAATATGTAAATATCTATATCAGTCTCTCACTTTAGGTATAAGAGGCTGCATGGGTTGGTGAGTAGCTACATGAGTGTGTATATGGGTCATTAGTTGTTTTTTGAGTATCAGTATTAGTGTCTTAGTGTCTCTATGGGTCGGTGGGGGTATTACTGTGACTCACTGTTTGTATGTGTTGAAGACAGCATGTATGCAGGACTGAATGGGTGGATGAGTGTGTGTATGGGTGTGTTATTGAGTGAATGACTGTCTCAATAATGTCTTTATGAGTAACTACATATGTTTTAAACTAGTATACGTGAGTATTGTTGTATGTGAGAGTGAGAGATTGGAAGAGTTCCTGCATAAATAAGTATGTATTTTTATAAGTGATTCTTTAAGAAAGTAAGTATGTGTAAGTTTTTGTAGAAGTAAGTGTGGTGGTGTGTGTATAACTGTATATGCAAGTAAATGGATGTTTGTTACTCTGCATGTGCGACTATGTGTGTGAGTAACTCTATGGATGAGTGTTGGTGTGTAACAGGATGTATACCTGTATGAGTACATATGATGACTGAGTACATGTATGAGTGACTGTATAGGACTGTTGGTGAATGAGTGTGTAGATCTTGGAATTACTGATTAGGTTGTTGTAACTAGTATTGGTATGTCCATTGATTTGAAAATGTTAATTTCTATTTTTGAGTGTATGTGTCAAAGGTTAAATTAGAGTGAGAGGAGGTCAGCCTCTCTATCACAAGGATGATGTCATCAGTGATGTCATCAGGGATGTCATTTGAGATGTCATGAGTGATGTCACGAGTGATGTCACTGACCATGTCATGAGTGATGTAATATGTGACGTCATCAGCAGTGCATTGCGGGCACGCGAGTTATAGTTAGCTGAACTAACTATAACGGGGAAATTTCACTGGTTTTGTACGAGTGAAATGTCCAACTAACTATAACGCCCCTGAAACCTATGGTATTTTCAGTGAATTTCAAAGGTTTTTTTAAATGCTAATTTCTAACTATAACGTGCCTGAAACCTATGGGTTTTTAAGTGCATTTCTATGGTTTTTTAAATGTTAATTTCTAACTATAATGTGCCTAAAACCTATGTTTTTTTCAGTGAATTTCAAAGGTTTTTTAAATGCTAGTTTCTAACTATGCCTACAGAGTTAGGACATGTGATGAAAGAAGAAACAAAGCACAGAAAGAAAAAAAAGAAATGCAGAAAGAAGCAACAGAAGTCCACCTTATCCAACCCCCCGTCGCCGCCCTTAGAGGCATCTCAACCACTGACTGATGCCTTGGCCAGGTTCTTTGAGGAAAAAGTTAGTTCCATCTTCCAGACTTTTTCACGTACTACCCCCCTACCTTCTGTGATTTTTCCTACTACTAGCATTTCATCAACTCTATTGGCTTTTAACCCCGTAGACAAAGACTATATCCAACGTCTAGTAGCCATCACTAAATCCGGATCTCCCCTTGACCCATGTCCTCCTTCCATCCTTAACCGCATACCGGAAGCAATCTCCCCTTCATTATCCACCATATGCAACGCCATGTTTGCAACAGGAATATATCCTTCAGTTTGGAAAGAAGCAATCATAAGGCCACTACTGAAAAAACCAACGCTAGACCCTCTTCTCCCAGCAAGCTACAGACCTATCGCTTGTCTCCCATTTCCAGCTAAGATTTTTGAAAAGTCCATGAACTTGCAGCTGTCAAAGTACATCAATGACAACAATTTGCTAGATGACACACAGTTTGGCTTTAGGCAGGGACATGGGACAGAGACGGCATTACTGAAAGCCGCGGACGAAATCAGAATAACCATGGACAAGGGAGGAGCAGCTGTCTTAATACTCCTAGATCTCTCTGCTGCTTTCGACACGGTCGATCATATCACCTTGATCGACCGTGTCGCAGCTCTGGGAATAGGAGGAACAGCTAAAGACCTGATTGCTTCGTTCCTCGCCAATCGGCCGCAGACTGTCAGAATGGGCAATTTCACCTCCCGAACCTTCTCTCTCCCCTGTGGCGTTCCACAGGGCTCCTCGCTAAGTCCGACGCTTTTTAACATCTATGTATCGGACTTGGCGAGGGTGATAAAATCCTATGGCATTGCCCTGACTACATACGCCGATGACACGCAACTGGTGCTGTCGGTGTACAATAACGGAGCTAGCGTGTCAGCCAACTTCCAGGAGGGCATGAAGGCAATAGGCTCCTGGATGTCATCAAACTGCCTCAAGCTTAACTCCGACAAAACGGAAGTGATGACATTCGGGAGCTTGAAACCAGCATGGTCCCCACAATGGTGGCCACCGGAGCTGGGACTCCCCCCCCAACCGGTGGCTAAGGTCCGCAACCTGGGAGTCTTATTCGACAACAAACTGACCTTCCACCATCACGCAAATGCCATTTTATCATCTGCATTTCATACACTCAAAAAGATCAAGAAACTTCTTCCATATCTACCACAGTCAGCCGGTAAAACACTTATCAGTACTTTAGTGTTTTCAAAAACGGACTACTGTAACTCCTTGCTTCTTAATGCACAAGAAGGAGTCCTCAATAAAATCCAAACTGTTCAAAATGCGGCCGCAAGAATTTTACTCTCTATCCCCAAATTCGCATCAATATCCCATCACATCAAAGAGCTCCACTGGCTACCCATCAGGAGCCGAATAAAATTCAAGGCTCTTTGCATAGCCTACAAGACTCTGAACTATCCAGGGCCTAAGTTCCTAAAAAAGGCTCTCCATCCATTGGAGCACAGCAGAACACTTCGATCCTCTACAACCTTTCTGCTGTCTGTCCCTCGGACAAAAAAAGCCACTTGGGGAGATAGGTGTTTCACTACAGCTACTGCTAAATTATGGAACACCCTCCCTTTGCATATAAAAGCGGCCCCCACTCTCATTAAGTTCCGAAAGAGCCTCAAGACGTGGCTTTTCTCCTCTGTTTAAATTCCCTTAAAGAGTAAGGAGTTCTCTGAACGCCAGCGCCGAGACACCTGCTTAGGTATTTGCGCGCTTTAAAAATAGCAAAAATAAATAAAATAAATAAATAAAGTCCACAAAGACGAAGAGATGTGCAGAAAGAACGAACAAAGGAGCATAAAGTGCTTTTGTGCCCACAACTTTTTCAGACGGGTACTGGTGGTAACTGACTAGAGCCAATGCTATGCTAAAAGACACTTAGAATACAGTGAAAACACCTACATACACTACGGAACACTATGCGTTGGGGTACCCTGTAATTAGCATGACCTCCTCTGTAAGTCCCTAGTACATAATAGGGCAGAGGGATTAAAACTACCTTTTAAAACGCGCCACGGGGCTCGTTTGCAACCACGCCCTGTGGCCATTTTAAGTTGGGGGATAAAGTACCCTTGAATCTTAAGGGTAGCTGGGGTCCAACAAGCCCACCAGGTACCTCCAGTAAGTGCCACAGAGCAGGATTGCAGAGAGGTGTAAAAAGGGGCATAGCCTGGACCACCTCTCTGCAGCGCAGCGCAGTGGAGCTTTCTGGAAGCACCTGGTGGGCTAGTACCTCCAGTAAGCGCCACAGAGCTGCATTGCAGAGAGGTGTAAAAAGGGGCATGGCCTCTGAACACCTCTCTGCAACGCAAATCCCTGGCGCATACTGGAGGTTCCTGGTGGGCTAGTTGGCCCCAGGGACACCCAGTATTCAATGGGAATTAGTTCCCCATCTTCCAACGTGCCAGGGGGCATGTTTGCAGAGTGCTGCAGGAAGGGGGCGGGGCCTCCGGTGTAATGCCGGTCTTTTTTTTACATTTATTTTTTTAAGAACGGGGTCTGTGTGCCCCCCCTTCCTTTCCTATTTTATTGGCCCTGGGGACCCCATCCGTCAGAGCCAGGGCCTGACCCCTATTTTATTTTTATTTTTTAAATTGTAAGGGAGCCGCATGGCCCCCCTCCCGAGGCCATACTCGGCCCCAGGGACCCCAACCCCCGGGGCATGGCCAGGTTTTTTTTTTTTGTTAAATTATTGGAGGGGGGCTGCGTGGTCCCCCTCCTGAGGTTATTTATGGTCCCAGGGACCCCTTTCCCCGGGGCCGGCCTTTTTGTGTTTTTTTTTATTCTTTTTTTTATAATGGGGAGGGGGTCGCGTGGCCCCCCTCCTGAGCCACTAATGGCCCCGGGGACCCCATCCCCCGGGGCCTTGCCTTTTGTTGGGGACTGTGGGGGAACCCCAATTCCCCCATGGTCCTGCCGGCTCCCCGCCTCCTGCAGGAGCCTGCATTGCTTTTCCACATGGGGAGCTGCTAAGATGCAGTTCCCCATGTGGAAAAGCAATGTGGTTTGGATTTTGAAAGCGAGAGCAGGTTTCCTGCTCTCGCTTTCAAAACCCGAACCAGAGTTTGCAATGACAGGGCGGGAGCCGTGAGGCTCCCTCCCTGTCATTGCAAACAGCAGTGTCCCGGGGGTGGGCACCCCGGGACACTGCAGGAGCAGGCCCTGGGGGTGGCAATCCCCAGGGCCATCACTGGCTCCAGGAGGGGGGCCGCGCAGCACCCCTCCCAACATTAGCAAAGCCTCGGGGAGGTGGTTGTCCCGGGGCTCGGGGGTCCATAACCGACCCCCAAATTTGCAAACTTAGTGCCCCAGGGAGGTGGCAGTCTGTGGGGTGGCCGTTAGCCCCCCGCAATTATCTAAAGGAAACCCGGGGGATGGCAGTCCCCAGGGCTTGGGTGGCCTTGGAGGCCGCCCAGCTATTTAAAATAAAAGACCCATGGGGTGGTGGTCCCCAGGGCTGTGGGGGTCCCCCCGGGCACCCGCAAATACATTTTAGAAATGCCCCCAAGACTTGGCCCACCCGGGGGCTAATTAATAAAGTTTTTTTAATTTTCTTTGCTGGATCAACTGGACCCTTGTGGGATCCCCTAAGAGGCCTAGGGGATCAGGGTGTTTCTACCCTGCCGCTTTTTCTTGTTTTTCGTGTTTTTTCCTGTTTTCTTGTGCCTCGGTTCTACCGAGGCACAAGATGGCTGCCAACACTTCCTGGTTTGAAGTGTTGACAGCCAATTAGAATGCAGCTCGTGATCGGAAGGGTGCGCGGATCCTCCGTGCCTCTAAGTATTGAAACCATTGTTTTTTATTTTCTCAGCAACTACTGAACGGATTTACACCATTTTTAAAAAGGTAGCTTTCTGAGCCAAGCAGTACCTTTTTGCCAAATTTAGGGTAAATCCGCTCAGTAGTTTTGGCTATATCCTTGCATAAAGTTTCCTAAGGGAAATTGATTTTTTTACTCTTATTTTTTGAATTTCTCAGCAACTACTGAACGAATTCACACAATTTAAAAAAAGGTCTCTTTCCGAACCAAGGGCTACCCTTTTGCTAAATCTGGTGTAATGCCGTTCAGCAGTTCATGCTCTAGTCGTGTCTAAAGTTTCCTATGGGAAATAACATGGAGAAAACGCATTTTGGGACCCCCTTTTTTCTCTGCCCTGCTTGGCGAATTACCCCAAAACTTTCAGGATAGGAGCTGACCGGAACGAGACCAACCTTTTGAAAATTTCGCGAAGATTCGTCAACCGGCGCCAAAGTTATTGGGAAAAGAAAAAACGCTTTTTGAATAGAAACAAGGTCCTAACTATAACTACCTACTGGCGACCATCAGTATGTAATATATCATTAAAAAAAACATAGGTTTCTTTACATGACTAGCTACATGTGTCAATAACTCTATAGATGAGTGATGGTGTATGTGTGTTTGTATTGGTATATGAGTACATAAAATGGTGCTATATTGATGAGTGACTGCATGTATGAGTTACTGTATGGGTGAATGAATGAATGTGTGTGTATAACTAGGAAGTAGTCAGTGGGTATATAGTAACTGCTATTGATTTGTCTATGGTTTAGAAAATGGTAGTCAGTATTTTAGAGTGGGTGTATCAAAGGTTATATTAGGGTGTGAAGAGGTGTATTAAATTATCACGTGGATGATGTCATTTCAATGGTTCATGAAATTCAAAGGTTTTTTAAATGCTAATTTGTAACTATAACGTCCCTGAAACCTATGGTTTTTTCAGTGAATATATATATAGATATAATTTTTTACAGAGTTATGGTAGACACACTAAAGTTATAGTTAGAGTTACCAGAACGAGCAATTCCTCAGATTTTTCTCCATTAGTAACTTTGTGGTTATTTGACAAATCTCCACAAAACTTTGCAGACTTATTCATCTTTCTACATTGGCAGAGTATGCAAAGTTGTTCGGTGATTCGTCAAGAGAAAGTAAAGAACGAAATGGGGCCCCAAACGTGTTAGGGCAGCAATGCATTTCCATAGACTTTGTACTCAAGGGTAGTGCAAAAAAAGCTGGCGGATTTGAATGACATTTAGCAGGATTACATATTAAGGTGCGCAGATGATCTTTTTTGGTAGTCTCTACTAAAGTTAAAGACACACAATTGATGGACGGAAAGCAGAACAAATAAAAACATTCACCCACAGTCAAGAGATCTGGGTTAAATCCATCATTATTTTGCTCACCATGCCAACGCAGTTTAGACCTGGCCATATGCAAATCAGTCTTGACCCTGTGCCTCATGGGAACAGTCCAGCCTGAACTGGCAAGCCAGGTACTTCCTGGACCGGAAGCAAGCATCCTAGGACTGGTTTCGGGGCTTCACCCCTCTTCAGCCAGGTTAGCTTGAATCCAGTGGTACAGTGAGCAAGGGACCCACGTCTGGGCATACCCGGCGCACTTATGTCAAGAAAGCAAAAGACACACAATTGATGGACGGAATACAGAACAAATCAAAACGTTCACCCCCAGTCAAGAGATTTGGGTTAAATCCATCATTCGTTTGCTCACCATGCCACCCCAGTTTAGATTTGGCCGTATGCAAATCAGTCTTGACCCTGTGCCTCATGGGAACAGTCCAGCCCGAACTGCCAAGCCAGGTCCTCCCTGGACCAGAAACAAGCATTCTAGGACCGGTTTCGGGGTTTAACCCCTCTTCAGCCAGGATAGCTTGAATCCAGTGGCACAGTGAGCCTGGGACCCACGTCTGGGCATAACCAGCACATGGATTTAGGCCCAGATCTCTGTACTTAGGTGAATGTATGACATTGTTTTGCATTCTGTCCATCAACTGTTGTTTTTGCATTTTTCTACTAAAGTTAAAGGCAGCCATGTGTTTTTTAGGCACACTTTGGAAATGTTCTGTGTTTTCCCTTCAGATGTAGGTAAGTATTAGGTTTGATATTTTCTCCCTACTTTATTAAAGTGGCAATAGGTAGGAAATATTATTTGTAAGTTTCTGTATACTTTATAAGAATGTGCGGAGTACTGTGGCACTGCCTAAAGCGTACTTTGGTACAAAAAATAAATGAAAAATACATATTAAAAAAATGTATTTATTGTTTTTAACATTTAAATATGCACACAATGTCTACTTAGTAATGTGGTAAACCTAAAAATTACAGCGCTACTTAATATATTTTTTACAATGCACAGTTAAACTGGTGAAAAATATAAAGAAATGTTTAAATACATTTCTCTACCTATTACTACTTTAATAACTTTTTAATAGGTAGTGAACAACCGTAAAACCTACTACTTACCTTTATCTAATACTAACCCTGCTGCAGCGAAATGCAGAATGCAGTCAAACTCTGATAAAAACTGATCATATGACCATAGGCATACGCTAAAAGTTCACGAATAATGCAGTATATAGTCATACATATTGATGTCTTTTTTCATGGTTTATTTGCAGCCATGTGGCCTCTTCTTTTTAGCTTTCATTTTTTAGCCAGCATATATTTCGTCATCTTACGGTATATCTGTATGACTTCATCAGTGCTGTCTAGCTAAACAGTTGTTTAAAGCCTTTCCTCTACTTAGGGTGGAAAATCCAACCCAGAGTATCTTGTTTTGTTTTTCACAGTTCCAACCAAAATAAACTATTTTATTGAACACCGCCAGTACACACTCTTCAGTCTGCTTCTAGATTAATGTCAGTGTGAAAAATCCTTTTCGAAATTGGGAAAGTCCTCCCGGGTAGCATTCCAAAATCCGCCTGAGCGTGTGTGCCCCGTTCTGTGGCTTTGTTCTGCTAAAAAATGCATTGCTGCCTTTTACCTTTGGTACAACCATTAGACAATCACATACTGACTTATCTGCATTTACAGAAGTATACTGTGGCACAATATATAACTTTAACACTATTCACTCATACTACAAATAACCCTGGGAGCAGACCTCTGCTCCGCCCTTGGAGTGTGCGGAGATTTGCCTTATCCACGTTCCGCAGAGAGGGCAAATCTCTGCACACTCAGGAGCAGAGTTGGCCAGCCCCCACCTCCACCCCCCTATTAAGAAGTAGGATAACAGTAATAAAAAATAAAGTTAAAACCACTTAGCTCTTTACTGCAGCGTCCCCGGGCTGCCCCCCTCCTCTTCCTCACCGTACTGGTGATGCTTAGTAAAACTGTACACGTGCCCGCGCATGCTCATTTCTAACAAGTAATGCATGCTCACATACGCATTTTTCTTAAGCATTATCAGTACAGTGAGGAAGAGGAGGAGGGCAGCCCAGGACACCGGGGTAAAGAGGTAATTGGTTTTAACTTTTATTACTGCTATCTTCTTACAAGGAGGTTTGAGGCAGGTGGCGTAGCAGAGCTCCACGGAGTTTGTTTACAACTCTGTGGACCTCCGCGTAGCCCCGCTATGCACACTACGCCCAGGGTTAACTACAAAGAAATTACCATTCACACCTCACAATGTATATTCCTAATCCTGACACATTACATGTACATCTGTTAATTTTAAAATGTGTATATATGGCGCAACAGCTACCCGGAGGTTTCCCGGCGCCTGGGACACTGCAGGACCGAGGCAGGGCCAAAGAAGCTTAAAACAGGGCTACTGATTAAAAAGCCATGTCTTTAGACCCTTGCGGAATTTAAGGTACTGTTTTTCATGACGTAGTTGAGTCGGGAGAGAGTTCCAGAGTGAAGGAGCTAAGAAGGCAAAGGATCGTCCCCCCATTTTGGCTCGCTTGATTCTAGGCACCTGGAATTTTAATTGATTCGAGAATCCAAGCGAGCGTGAGGGGCGATAGTGTTGGACCAGGGCGCTAAGATAGTGGGGAGCAGAGCCCATGTTTATTCTGTGCATGTAACAGAGGGCTTTAAATTTGGTTCGATTATCGATTCTCAGCCAGTGGAGTTCTCGGAGTGCACCAGAGGTTGGGGCTGTTCTGGGAAGTTGGCAGAGCAGTCTAGCCGCGGAATTCTGGACCACCTGAAGTCTGCAGATCACTTCCTTGCCTGCACCCAAATAGAGCATGTTCCGTAGTCCAGTCTGGAAATTACCAGAGCCTGGACGACAGTTCTTTGGGTGGTCACTGGAAGCATCCACAGGATTTTTTGAAGCCACTTTAAAATAGTAAAACAAATTGAAGCTATTTTAATCACCTGCTGCTTCATAGTTAGTTGATCGTCGATGACGATGCAAAGGTTACGTGCTGATTGGGATGGGAGGGGGAGGTCACCGATCTCAGAGGGCCAGTGTTGGGGGCCCCATAGCGATTTTTTATTTCCAAAGATGAGGAGTTCGGTTTTTCCTCCAGTCAACCTAAGTTTCTTAGCGTGCATCCAGTCGGCTATCTTTAATAACCCTGCTTGTAGAGAGGGTGGGTTGGGGGTTTCCCTAGGGGAGAGTGAAAAGATAAGCTGTGTATCATCAGCATAGGAGTAGATGGTCAGACCTGCTTGTTCTGCTATCATATCCAAAGGACAAACATATATGTTGAAAAGTAATGGACTGAGAATGGAGCCCTGGGGGACTCCATACGAAGATATTTGAGTCTGGGAATGAGCTGTAGAGGGGAAGACCTGGAAAGTCCTATTGGATAGAAAGTTGGACAGCCATATGAGAGCCTTGCCGCCGATGCCCTTTGTGTTAAGGATTTTTAGGAGAGAGGAATGGGAAAAGGTATTGAAAGCTGCACTTAAATCCAGCAGGATAAGTGCTACCGTTTCTCCTTTATCGATTAGTTGACGAATGTTATCGGTTACACCCAGTAGGGTTGACTCTGTTGAAAAACCGGCACAGAAACCTGATTGAGAAGGGTGTAGAATTTTCTTGCTTTCAACAAACTTGGTCAGTTGGAGATTGACGTGTTTTTCCAAAATCTTAGAAAAAATGGGAAGCAGAGAAATAGGGCAAAAGTTAGAGAGAATCTCAGGGTCGTTTGGCTTTTTTTAGTAAGGGGAGGACCATTGCATGCTTCCAGGTTGCAGGAACACAAACTTCCATGAGTGATATATTAAGGAGCTGCATGATAGAGATGTTTATGGGGAGATCCAGTTTTTGAAGTACAGTAGGAGGGATAGGATCCTGTGGAGAGCCAGACTTAATGCTTGTAAGAATATTCTAAAAAGAAGTAAAAGAAGTAATGTCCAGGGGAGACCATTCATTAAGCAAGTTGGTACTATTTGCTTGGGCTGTTTCCTGAGCGTTGTGAGGAGGTGTGAAGTAGGTGGGTTGAGGTTTTTGAGTGACATTGGGGTGATTGTGGAATTCGGAGTAAATTTTGTCGATTTTATCCACGAAAAAAGTTGCCAAATCATTGCATTGTTTAGAGTTAAGGCCAGGGGGCTTGGGTTGGCAAGTGTCACCCGAGAGCTCCTTTACCACTCCAAACAATACCTTGGGGCAGTTTTGTGATTGTGAAATGATCTGGTTGGCGTAGTCAGCCTGAGCGGTGTTACACATTAAGTGATAGTTATGGAGAGCTAATTTGTAAGAAGATTTTTTTCCTGGCTCGTTGTTTTTTCACCATTGTCTTTCTAGGTTTTTACATTTAGTTTTTTCTGTTTTCTGTTGGCCCAACTCCATGCAGCCCACCTTGCCCTGGCCATCATTCATCACATCCACATGAAAACTGCATGCAGGAGATAGTTCTCCCACCTCGCCAAACAGACCTGGGACTCCCTCGCCGGGCAAATCAACATGACCCATGACCTCTACACCTTCATGATACTCTTCCAAATTGGTCTGTCTGAGCAGTATTGCAAGCCCCCCCTCAGCAGCTTGAGGCCATCACTGGTGAGTATTGGGCTCCATGTCTGTATTTGGTGATACATTGAGACACATGTGTGTCCTCGACCGGACTCAGATCCAAGTGTATGGATGGCTGGAGTTAGTTCCACACTCAGGCATACTTTGACATATCCCCACACGTATGTTGTGGACTCATGCTAAATGACTGCAACATAAAATTTCACGTATTAATTATTTAATTATAGCTCTGTGGCGTGATTTGTGCACTGAAAAAGGTGCAATGCAGGGACCATAGAATCCAAAGTTCACAGGGGGAGATGGGATCCTTGCAATTTGAAGTCATCAGAGTCCAGACCACAGTGTTTGGCATCATTAGTCAGACTGTGACAAGCAGGTCCATGTGGCAGATATGTCAGTCAATGAGGTGATGCTGTCGCACATGAAGGCCAGGTGCCAGGCCAGGTGACCTGGGAGATGTGGATGTGCCACTGCCTCTCACGGTCTTTTCCGTGGATGACCTACCTTCCTCGGGGGACCCTCAGATGCAGACCTTGACGATGCTTGGGACGATCCGTCGGACGAATCCTCCTCCTCCTCCCTCCCTGTGGCTGGTGGTGGTCTTCGTCTGGTGGCACAGGGAGGGTTGGCCATGTTGTCGGTGATCCGATGGAGTGAATGGCTTATGTCCCTCTGCACCGCCAGGAGCTCAGCCAGTCTTGCCCCCATCCGCCCTTGGTGTTCTTGTTGACTGGCGTGTTGCTCGGCCTGCTGGTTCTTGATCTCTGTGAGGGTCACCACTACCTGAGTTACCTGACACTCCTTCCTTTACATACACCTGTTGCACTGCCTTTCTGACCTCCTTGTCTTTGTGTGCTACTTTTTGTCTAGTTTCTCACCCCTTCTGCCTGCTGCTGCTTCACCTGCGGCACCGCCCCGCCGAGTGCCCTGATTCTGCAACCCACACACCTCCAAAATGCTCCTCCCTTCCCCCCTCCACCCATTCTTAATGCAGCCAGCAGCTTGTCTGTGCCACTGTTGAGCCAACGCCGTGCCAAAGGCAGGACCGTCTGCGCCTGCAACGTGCACAGTGCCCGAGCCTCTGGTCTTTGCATGACCCACGTCACACAACAGGCTCATGCTGCAGCCAACCTCCAAGCAATGTCCTCCACACAATCATCCGCCTCCTATCAGGCAACCCCTAAGCGCACACACGACACCTTCGCATGCTGAGTGTGCAACTCAAACTGCCTACACAGCGCTGCCCAGCCTACCAGACCCTGTCAGAACAACCAGGTCATGTGCCTCCTACTCCACACCCGCTCCGTCCACCAGCACGCCATTGGACTCTGTTACCTCCTCAACACAACAGGCCCACACATCACCTTCATGACAGTAACCTGGACATAAGCATCCTCAGCACACGACTTCTTCATTGCCATCTCAGACGGATACAAGATCACCCACAAGGACGGCACCAACAATCCCGGAGGATGAATTGCAATTTATTCACAAGTACACCCTCAGAGTCACAAATCCGGGTTTGTAGCAACTCCCTGGCAACTCTCAGAGTAACACTCATCTACAGCTATCCAGGTCTACATCCACAATTGTGCTAAGCCATCAACACGTACATCTGCACGCACGCCCTCACCTCCACAGGCTACATGTGGCTGGGGGCCAGTAACTTCTGGCTGGAGGAGAATCACACCACCATCCATCATTGGTCCATCAACATTTTAATTGACGTCTCCGACAAGCAACACACTGCCCCACACCCTGCTAACGATCCCCCAAAGATGCTTGATGTAAGTCACCACAGACAAGCTGTGTGGGACACTCAAAACAACACCAACGCAACACCCTGAAACCTCACGCATTGGATCAGCAACTGATCCAACAATCTTGCCACATTGACGAACTTTCCTGTGAAGCATAACAACAGTTAAGGCACCTGGGACAAGGCAGACCTACTGGACTCCTACAGATCAAGCCGTACTCTTGTGCACACCTTGCAACACAAAGAGCCATCATTTACCTTACAGGCCTGGAAAAGACCACACACAGACATCACCATATCATCAGCAAGGACAAGTGGAGATCCTTCAGATAGTGCAGAGACACCAAAACACACGACATCAAGGAGCCCATCAGCATTGTGAGTGAACTGACAGCAGATCTCCATCCAAGACATCCCACCCTTGCAAGGCAGATTACATCCCTTGCAACTTTGTACCACTGCTAGCTCATGGCCATACACAACAGCCTTGGCACACAGAGGCAGACAGCACTATTATCCGCAGGACAAACCCCGCTCAGGTTCTGGCCTCCCGTCAGCAGCAAGTACACCACCTGGCTCATGTGCACCATCCACTCTGGCTCTCCATCAGGCCCCTTCCCACACAACATCTCAACCACATCATTCCCAATCCTTGAAACCCACGTCCAGCGCATCCTGAATGTCTCCTTTGAGTTAGCCACATTCCATGGGTGCTGGAGGCATGCAAAGACCCAGGCCCTTCTTAAACAATGGACAGCAATACCACAGGATCTCCTGGTACATCACCTTACTTCCCTACCCAGCAAATGTCATCCGGAAGACACTCAACAAGCAACTGGCAAATTTCCTCCACACAACCAGATCCAGGCAACCGGCACCAGTCCATATTCCACAGTAATAACACCACTGCAACCGTCATCATTGCCACCACCAACGACAACTTTGCCCTGCTCAACAATGGTAAGCCCACCCCCCTTGACCTCTCAACGGCATTGTACACCATGTGCTACCACACTGTCAGCTCTCACATCTCCAACACTGGAATCCAGAGGAGGGCCCAGGATTAAATGAGAAAGTAGCTCACCAGCAAGGCCCAGGGAGTCGGCCTCCACCCTGCAGCAGGTAGTACACTGGGGTCATGTGGCCCATGCCCCAGGGCTCTTCTCTCAGCGTGATGATATTTAATGTCTCCATGACCCCCCTCTCCACCATCACATGCGCACACGACCTCATCATCTTCTCGTATGCCATTGACACCCAGCTGCTCCTCAACCTCACCAAAGAGCCAGCCATTGCCAGATCCAACCTTCAAGAAGGCATGAGATCCGTTGACGAATGGCTGAACATCAGCCACCTGAGGCTGGACTTGGACAGGACTGAGGTCATCATCTGAGAATTGTCCCCTTATGGCTGGGTCAACTCCTTGTGTCCAACTGGTCTGGGCACCGCAACAGCACCCAGTGGCCACGCACGCAAGCTGGTGTTCATCATGGACCCTTCGCTCACAATTACCATGCAACTCACCACCATCTGTACCTCATGCTGCAACACCCTCCGCATGCTGCAAATGATCCACAGATAGATCCACTCCAATGCAAGACAGACCGTCCCCCAGGTCGACGACACCAGCCGGCTCAACTACAGCACCGGCCTCTACATAGAACAACAGCAAAACTGCAGGAGAACTTGTTCACATCCAGGGTGCATCCGCACACCTCATCTTCAACATCCCCAGCCCCAGCCACATCACCGTCCACCTGAGATAGCTAGAATGGCTCACTGTCTGCTGCTGGATCACCTTCAGACTCCTCAACCACACTCAGGAGGCAGTCCACAACCCCAGACCCAAAACAAACCTTGGACGTCTGTCATCCAACACTCTGTTGGCCCAACTCCATGCAGCCCACCTTGCCCTGGCCATCATTCATCACATCCACATGAAAACTGCATGCAGGAGATAGTTCTCCCACCTCGCCAAACAGACCTGGGACTCCCTCCCCGGGCAAATCAACATGACCCATGACCTCTACACCTTCATGATACTCTTCCAAATTGGTCTGTCTGAGCAGTATTGCAAGCCCCCCCTCAGCAGCTTGAGGCCATCACTGGTGAGTATTGGGCTCCATGTCTGTATTTGGTGATACATTGAGACACATGTGTGTCCTCGACCGGACTCAGATCCAAGTGTATGGATGGCTGGAGTTAGTTCCACACTCAGGCATACTTTGACATATCCCCACACGTATGTTGTGGACTCATGCTAAATGACTGCAACATAAAATTTCACGTATTAATTATTTAATTATAGCTCTGTGGCGTGATTTGTGCACTGAAAAAGGTGCAATGCAGGGACCATAGAATCCAAAGTTCACAGGGGGAGATGGGATCCTTGCCATTTGAAGTCATCAGAGTCCAGACCACAGTGTTTGGCATCATTAGTCAGACTGTGACCAGCAGGTCCATGTGGCAGATGATGTCAGTCAATGAGGTGATGCTGTCGCACATGAAGGCCAGGTGCCAGGCCAGGTGACCTGGGAGATGCGGATGTGCCACTGCCCCTCACGGTCTTTTCCGTGGATGACCTACCTTCCTCGGGGGACCCTCAGATGCAGGCCTTGATGATGCTTGGGACGATCCGTCGGACGAATCCTCCTCCTCCTCCCTCCCTGTGGCTGGTGGTGGTCTTCGTCTGGTGGCACAGGGAGGGTTGGCCATGTTGTCGGTTATCCGATGGAGTGAATGGCTTATGTCCCTCTGCACTGCCAGGAGCTCAGCCAGTCTTGCCTCCATCCATCCTTGGTGTTCTTGTTGACTGGCGTGTTGCTCGGCCTGCTGGTTCTTGATCTCTGTGAGGGTCACCACTACCTGGCTGAACTCCCTGGTGTCACGCCGGTATGCCTCCATGATGTTGTGTATGTGTGACATACCGGTCCCTTCAGCTGGCTGGTCAGGTTCTCGCCTATGCCTGCCTCCACTCCCACCACCCCTGCCCACACGAGCCTGGCCTGCCGTTGTGGGCACATCGGGTCTACGGGACCCCTGAGGGATGGCAATGGCAGTGTTGTCTGCCTCCTCCTGGGTGCCCGGCACTCCTTGTCCCTCCTGGTCAGACTGGCTCAGTTGTTCACTGCGGGCAGGGCTCCTCGGTGTCTCCTGGGATGTGGTAGGAATGGGGGTGGTGGTTGGCACAGATGGTCCTGAACCAGGTTCTGCAGGGGCTTGGGCACCATTGGGTCCAGGTCGGTCGGGGTCATCCGCCGAATGTTGTGAGGAGTCGCTGCCGGTGGGATCAGGTTCCTCCTGGGCCAGGGACTGTGAATCTTCACCCCCATTGTTGGGGGTAGATTCATCATGTTGCCCTGTGTGTGAGAGACAGACAATGTTAATGCTATTTCATGCAACATGCATGTATCATACACATTCAAGTTGGCACTGTTCCTCCAGGTAGTTGTATGTGCCTAGCATTCTCCTCAATGTTCACTTGTGGATGGGTATGTTGCGGGGGACAGATTGATATGTTCTCCTGGGTCTTTGACATGTAGATTTTTGGCTTGGATGCTTCTTTGGCTATGTATTGGTTGTGTTGTGTTACATGTCCATTGTGACAGTGGGTAAATCCATTGCCTGTCCCGGGGGTGTCTGCTTGTGTAAGGGGTGTGTGACAGGGCCTGCTGGTGGGTGTAGTGGGATTTGGCAGTGGGGCTCCCAGGTGATGTAGCTGTCCCCCCATGGAGCATGCTGCCATGACAGTGAGTATGAGTTCCTGTCCAAGATATCTGACCTTGTTGTCTTGGTGTTTGTGTTTGCACTGGTCACAGGAGGGCCTTGTGCTGCCTACTCCCGGGCCAGGTGTGAGCTATCTTGTCAGTACTTTCCCAATCCCTGTGCATTGTGCATGGTGCATGGGTATGTACCTGGGCCATATGGGATGAGGGCAATTGTGTCTGATTTGGAGTTGAACAATGTGTTTAGTGCCACCCACCCTCCCAGCATACCGGACATCCATTCTTGGGTTGCTGCTTCATGTAGCATGGGACATAGCATGGCCTTGCTTTCTCAATGGAGCATACATACGTTAGTGACATTAGCGTTATTTTTGACTGTGGTTCTGGCCGGTGAGAGCTTAGAGGTAGTTGCGTGCATTTGGTGTAGTTGGGGTGTGGATGCCATTAACCTCATGTTACCGAGGTTGTTTGTGTACTCACCAGGCTCTGGAAGTCCTTGCAGTCCATGTACTCCCACCGGCGGAAGCAGGGCCATCACCTTCTCCTCCCAGGGATGGAAATGTACTAGTCTGCGGGGCACACCACCTCCAGTGATGTTGCTCTAGGCGTAGTCATCATTCATTTTGCGCTTGACCGCCCTCTGCAGATCGTACCACCTGGCTTGGCATTCATTCCTGGTCCTTCTGATGGGTCCAACAGCATTCACCCTATCGACGATCCTCTGCCACAGGCGTGATTTTTCAGCTATGCTGGTCTGTCTGACCAATGTTCCAAACAGCTGTGGCTCGACTCTGATGACTTCATTGACAAGGATCTCCAGCTCCTCCCTTGTGAACTTTGGATTCTTGTCTGTGGGCATGGTGTGGGGTGAGGGTGTGGATGGTTGTGGGTGTGTGGGTCTGAATGTGACGGTGTGGGTGTGAATGTGAAGAGGGGGTATGTGTGAAGGAGGTTGTGTGAAGGTGTATATGTTAAGGTGGATGGGTGCAGTTGTTGGTGTGTGCTCTTTAGCTGCAGTGAGTCTGTTGCTAAGGCTCATGGTTTGTGTGTGTGGGACCTTTTTATTGGTCCATTTGTGGGTGGGCCTCAGTTTGAATTTTTGGTGGGTGTGTTGTTAGGGGTGGTTGTGAGTTTGCCCCTCTGTTTGCCTGTTTGGATGTGTCCAGGTCAGTCATTTCCATTCTTAGTGCACTGTAGACATGTTTTGTGGTGTTGTGCGAGTCGAATAGACCCTCCTTGTGCTGTTTTACAGTGTCCATGGTTCAGTACGGTACAGGGGTACGAGTCGTACAGGCACACACCCCCATGCATTGTGTATGAACGGTGCGTAAACGGACATTGTTATGTACGGTGTGTATACTGCCATTGCATATGTACGGTGCGTACACCGCCATTGCGTATGTATGGTGCGTACACCGTGTACACCGCCATTGCATATGTACGGTGTGTACACCGCCACTGCTATGTACGGTGCGTACACCGCCATTGCGTATGTACGGTGTGTACACCACCATTGCATATTTGCGGTGCGTACACCGCCATTGCTATGTACGGTGCGTACACCGCCATTGCTATGTACGGTGCGTACACCGCCATTGCTATGTACGGTGCGTACACCGCCATTGCTATGTACGGTGCATACACCGCCATTGCTATGTACGGTGCGTACACCGCCATTTCTATGTACGGTGCGGACACCGCCATTGCATATGTACGGTGCATACACCGACATTGCTATGTACAGGGCGTACTACAACATTTGGGCGTACAACAACATTGCGTATGTACGGTGCGTACACCGACATTGCATATGTACCAGTCATTCCCCATGTACGGGACCTTTTCCGTACGATTCGTAAATCGGAAAGCCGGTCAGGATTGTACTTGTACACTCGGACTGTATTTTTACGATTCGTACGGAAAAGTGTCCGGGTCCGTCTCGTACAACTTTTCCCGCTACGATTCGTACGGATCGGTCCATTCCGTATGTACTTTTTCCCGTACGAATAGTGCTTCACGGGTCGGACGTGACTTGTACGATTCGTACGGAAAAAAATACGGATACGAGTCGTACGGGAAAAAAATATACAGGATCGGAGTCGGCCCCTAGGTGTGTAGGAGTCTCACATTTGACCTCCATGTTTTGCATACGTGAAAATGCACAGCAAGAGGTGAATGAAAGAAGGATGCTGCACGTTTATAGTAATTTCAAATTCATAGAAACTTCTACAGAATAATCTTCATACATGTAGTAATGAGAATTACTAGACACAATTTTGCGTCTTTAGATTTTAAAATAATTTTAAATGTTGGTACTTTGGAAATGTTGTAATTTGTCATAGTTCCACATCCATTGGAATGAATCTAAGATGGTTCATGAGTTCAATGAATTGGAAAACAATATGTAAATGATTTAAAGACCCTATATGAAATGCATATTTTCATTTTTTTATATTGTGTGTTTCCTGAAGAAATTTCTATTTAGGCCTGCATTTTCTTTCTATTGATCAATTCTGTTCTCATAGAAGGACTGTACAAGCTTGCAATGTGAGACAAAACTATGATTCACAGGAAAAGTTGACATGCTCATGCTAGGATTACTTTTCATTAAATTGATACATTAAGAACATCTGCCCTGAGAAACTGTCCTCTTGAACTCACTCATGAGCCATTACTAAAGGACCATTGTTCTCATCTTACATTTGTGAATAGTTCAACAGCTCACATGATGATCATAACCTATGTCCCATAAAACATGTCTTGTTTACGCTACAAGACAATCTTCCTATATGACCTGACTAATGGACTGAGTGGTCTGACCAGATGAGGTGACCCAGGAGGTGTCACCCCAGAACTTGGAAAACTGCATCAGATGTTGGATTGATGATAACACCCTCTCTCTTCTTTGGCTCTTGCTCTTTTATGCCACTTTAGCCACCTTTTCACTGAATACTTTGCTCCTTTGTAGACTTAAGGACTCTTGGCTGACGCACCCGCTGTGTGCGAAATTCCCAGACTTCCCTCACTCTTGGGAGAGAGATTTTGAGCTGAGATGATTTATGCACTTTCCTGAACACTTCCGCTAGAACTTTGGTAATTGTGGGTCGAAAGAAATTCATTTGATTATTATGCACTCCTAAAACCAAATGCCTGATATTGATGTATTTACTTTTTAGTCTACTGAAAAAATCTAACCATCCTTAAAATTCTGTTTCAGTCTCTCTATGACTTGTCTCCAATTATTGATTGTGCATTTCAATCTGAGCATTAATGAGGGATGGGAATTTGAAGAGAGAGAGATCTCTGGTCAGCAGACACTTATGATAATATTTTGCATTAGCACTAACAGAAATATTGGTTTGTATGATTCTAGTCTGACTGCATTTCTACTGGAGATTTGGTCTAGCTGTGATAATTCTGTATTTTTTTAGCACAGTTTTGAGAGCTATTTATATGAATTTAATTGCCAGTCCGTAGGTCAGTTACCCAATTTCCTTTCCTCATTCTATAACAGGTTTGAATATCCTACATCCGACCCCTTTCGGCACAGTAAACAGATCCATTGGAGAATCAAGTATATGGCTTTGAGGCGTAGTGAAAAGAGACAAAGTAAGAAAAGTAAATGGGCCAAGTGATGCTTTAGCAACGCAAATTAATTTACATTCAGTAATTTCTAAATAATATTCTTCCTACATTCTTACTAAAGATATATGTTTTCAACCTCTTTATTACCAAACACATTTTAGATGTAATGTTCCAATTAAGCATTATTAGAACATTGGAATGTTGAAAGCTCCATTGAAAACAATGGAGTGCTCAGGGCTTATAATGGCTGGTAAAAGCCCGAGCTCCAACATTCCGATGTTTCTTTGTTCCAAGCTACAGCTGTGAACAAAGGCATTAGAGAGCCTGAGGGGATTTGAATCCCCTGTTGCTCCCAGAAGGCTTTGTTTTATTTGTTAGAACATTCTGCCCTCTAGTGGCAGAATGTTCTAATAGCCTTATAACCCTTCGTAGCAGGGCTATACCACCTATTAAAGTCCTGCTGCTATGTTAAGGTCCCTCGCCTTCGGCTCGGGCCTTTAACGATGCAGCGGGCCTTTAATATTATACCAATAAAAAGAGTCCTAATTTATTCCGACCCCCATTTCTCCGTTACACCCTTGCACACGTCTTTTCAGTCAATTTTGTCCAATTACATCTTACGACTTAGGCCTAGGGAGGAGGACACAAGGGTTTCTCTCCAGCTTCATGCACACAAGGGTTTTTAATTTTTTTTATTGACATTTCAAATAAAGAACAACTGCGAGGCTGCGGCCTCCAACAATCAAGGGGGGAGGAAGGGTAAGGATGGAGGCCCAGGAGAGGAAGGTGGTGGGGAGGCAAGGCATGGTGGCACATACATAGTATCATCAAAGAGTTACAATTAGATAAAGATATCGTAGCAGCATCACTCAATCAGTAAGACAATGATAGTGATAATGGGAACCCAAGTGTATTGCACCAGGGATTTGCACGACATTCCATCCCAGGGGCAGCGTCCAGAGGGTCTGGCCTTGAGGCTGCAGTTATGACTCTATCTCTTGTTATCAGGTTTGTGGAAGATCAGTGTGTGTCAACCAATGTGTCGACCGGGGGCACCTGTGAGTGGAGTTGCACCTCTCATCAGCTGGGGGGAGTGTCTCTCAGTGTCTCTCAGTCAAAGATATGATAGTAAAGGCTATCAGATGTCTTTAGCGTGTGATGTTGGTGACATTAGTTCCCAATATGTGGTGAGCTTTTCCTGGCAATAGGTCTCGTCCTGTGGCCAGGAGGCAGCCTGGGTGTGGGTCTACCGCCTCGGTGCATAGTGAACCGACTCTTGTCCAAAAGTAGGAGCATATCAGTGAGGCCTCGGACTCCAGGAGGAACATCCTTGACATTAGGCCTGGGCAAAAATTTCGTTCCGTTCGCGGAAATTGCGATAATTTGACATTTTTGCGTTCCGCGGAGAGAGCGAAAATGTCAAAAATTCCGGTTTCCGCAGCTTGGCGATAATTTGTTTCTTGCTCGCGCTGTAAAATGATACATTCTCGCGCGCGCGCGATCGCCTTACCTGAATCCCTGCGTTCGCCGACAAGTTTTCTTGATCCGGTCGCGTTCTCCATGAGATGTTGTATTGTTTTTAGCCATTTGCGCTGTCTCGCGACAGTTCGCGCCCGCAGTGACGTCATGCGTCGCGCGATCACGTCTTTCTTCTCGCGATCATGCACCGCGAGAACAACTCAAAACAAGATGGCCGCGCCCGCAAGCAGCCACATGGGTAAGTTGGCGACCCGCAACCATGCAGAAAATCGCGCGAACATGCCGGAAAAAAACTTCCGCATCTTCGCGATATTTCTGCTTGTTTGCGATAATTTTAAACATTCTCGCGATAATTTGCGAAGGTTAATTCCGCAAATTCCGCCCACCCCTACTTGACATACACCAGGAGGCTTACAAGTGGGGTCTGGGTGGGGGGAATGTCCCATTATCTGCTGCAGAATTAAGTGCATCTCTGACCAGTACTCCGCCACCTATGGGCAGGCGCACGCAAGGTGAAGCCCCATGTACAGCAGTTCAGCTGGTGTGCAGAACGTCTTGTGCAGAAATGTATGGGCCACAGTCTATAATTGGGTGATAGAGCACCAGTTTGTCTTCAACAATACAACCATTGCTTATATCTGAGAGGGGAATCATCCTGAGAGGCATCTAGGAGCAAGGAGATTGACCTATTCTCAGGAGGACCAGGTGGCCAATGTTTAGCAAACATGCCCGGGTGGTTTGGCCTGGGCAGTGTGGTCAGGAAGATAGTAACTTGGAGAGCATGAGGGTATGATAGTGGCCGTCATTCATTCCAGGGGCAAGGACGTCCTCAGCGTGTCGTTGTTGGTCAAGTGGTAGGTGAGGAGCTTGCTTCCTTAGCACAGGGCGCATCAGTGGCACCAGCTGTGCCTGGGTTCATTCATTGTCACTGAGCCAGCCGACATCAAGTTGGATGGGGGAGGCTTTGGAGGTCGATCCCTGTGCTGGGTTTTGTCAAGAGAACTTGAGTGCAGCCTTGATGTCTGTAAAGTGATGGGGCTTTCCACCGTGATAAAGCTGCAGCTTGGCTGGATAGAGCAGAGATTAGGTGATGTCTGCCTTTTGTAGATGTGCTTTGCTGGGAAGAACTACCAGCACTGCAATGGTGAAATCTGAATAGAATGATACGCTGTTGCCTTGATTTTGGACAGATCCATGTTCATGGGCTAGACTCAGGACTGCACCGTGATCCCTGTATTTGAGGGTTCACTGACAGAATAATGACTACAAAAATATAGATGAAAAAAATATCGAGGTAAAAATATAGAATGCAAAAATATCAACTCCCTATACTTAAACAGGTAAGTACAGAATTATCGGAATAAAATATTGATGTCAAAAATATAGTTGTAGAAAATATCTAGTTTTAAATATATAAAATAAAAAAATAATTACTAAATATATTAAAAAATTAAATGTATTAAAAAAAGATTGACTCTACATTTTAACATATATAACAAATAAACGTAATTTAAAAAAATAAACACACATACATAATATTTAATATATATATCTGAATATATATATTTACTTCAAAACAATCAATGAACAATTAATTTTAATGTATTTTATAATTGTAATATACGATAAAATGTACAAATATATATAACATAAAATCTAGTTTAAAAAAATCTAGTATAAATTAAAACATTAAACTATCAAAAAATCGTTAAACTTAAATTTCCCACTACAGTCAGTGCAACGGTAGGGAAAGTGTTGGATAGCGGAGTGGTAAAAATTATTATTCCCACTACTGCCACACCAGTGAGTATAACAGTAGGGAAAGTATTGGATAGCGAAGTGGTAAAAATACTATTTCCACTCCAATGAGTGCAACAGTAGGGACAGTGTTTGATAGTGAAGGTGTAAAAATTACTATTCCCACTCCAGTGAGTGCAACAGTAGGGAAATTATTGGATAGCGGAGGGGTAAAATGTAGTATACCCACTCCAGTCAGTGCAACAGTAGGGAAAGTGTTGAATAGCAGAGGGGTAAAAATTACTATTCCCACTTGAGTCATTTCAAAATTAAAAGCAATGCAAATATTAACATCAACAAAAATATTTAAAACTATATAAATAAGAAAAAATATAAATATGTTAACAACTTAAAATACAAATGTATTTAATATTAACAATTAAAAACATTATATAATGTTAAAGACAAAAGACAAATACCTACAAATATTATATTAAATAAACTAAAAAATTATCTTCAAACAAATAAATATTTTTAAATGGAAAATATTTAGAAACAAAAACATTAATTATTACATAAATTTAGTTTTTTTCTTACCCTATAACACCACACAATTCACAATCCACATCTACATTTAAAAATAAATGTACTTCCATATTTAACATAATTAATTAGCAATTAAAGAAATATTATTATTGAAAAAACAAATTTAAACTCATAAAAACTTAATTACGTTCCCACACCCCTATAATTCCCACAGCTAAAATTAAACTGTAAACAAATGAATTACACAATCAAAACGTATTTTCAATTAAAAAAACTAATATAACTTATTATAAAGTAAATAAAATTAATATACTCCCCACCCTTTACCCCTCTAAAAGTAAAACCCACACCCAAAATAATAAACAATTACCCTAATTAAATATCAATTAATTAATATTAGTGATCAACTAATTATTAATTAATTAAACATAAATTACTTCACACCTTCTACCAATATAAACCCCACAACCCACACCTCAAATTAATTAGGCAATTTCCATATTTAATTTTCAATTAATGAATTAATTAATATTAATTAACAACTAATTATTAATTAATTTAACATAAATTACTTCCCACCCTTTACCCCTGTAAACCTCACAACCTGCACCTAAAATTATTACACAATTTCCATAATTAATTTTAAATAAATTCATTAATATCAATTAGCAACTAATTATCAATTAATGAAAAGCAAATTACTTTCCACCCTTTACCCCTATAAATCCCACAACCCACACCTAAACTTAATCACACAAGTTCCATATTCAAGTAATGAATTAATTAATATTAATTGACAACTTATTAATTAATCAAAAATAACTTACTTCCCACACTTTACCCCTATCAACCCCACAACCCACACCTAAAGAAATTACACAATTATCATAATTAATTACCAAATAATGAATTAACATTAATTAACAACCAATTAATAATTCATTAAAAATCAATTACTTCCAACAATTAACACTATAAAATCGCAATTAAATAAATATTCAATAATGAACAAATAAGCATTCATTTATTATAATTAAATTACTTACCACCCTATTCCCCTATTAACACACAAACCGCTACGGAACTAAAAAAGCAAAATTGAATTGGAATAAAATTGATAACTACTACAAATTTAACACATATATTGAAAAGCATAAACAATTCTTATAGACAAAAAAACCATCACATCCATTTAAAATATATACTAAAATACATAACACCAATTATAAAATCCATATTTTAAACAACTATATTTTTGTAACCGATATTAATGACATTTATATTTTTTAATTCGACATTACTTACCTTCAAATCGATACTCTTTACAACGATATTCTTACACTCGATATTTCCACTCCATGATATTTCCAACTCAATATACATGTTGTTCGAATGTTTTCACCTCTATATTCTGCCCCATTACCCTCTACAATAAACACGGGCGACAGTGCGTCCCCTAACAAGGAGTACGACAACCTTTTGATGAAGTCCTCCATGCTATCAATGGCCATGGACTCTAATACCCCAATTATGCGGAAGTTACTTTGCTTGGAGCATGCCTCAAGGTCTTAATTTTTAAGCTTAATGACTTCAAGGACTTTGTCTATGTGGAGCAGGTGCTCACCCGCGTTAGTTTGGCGTCCTCTACATCGGACATACGGTCCTCTAGCTTGTCCAACTGGTCGTCATGCTGTTCCATGCAATCCTTCATGCAGTCAAGGTAGCTGTTAAGGAGGTCAATCTTGGTGTCAATTGTCCACAAACTGTTCTTGACAACCAGCAGGATTTCTTTCAGGTCTGGATCTGATTGCAGTGTGCTGAATGCTGAGTGAGCAGAGCGGACTATTTTTGAGTATTTTTGAGTATTGGAAGGGCCGAGCTCACCATCCAGGTTTTCCACCGGGGGGCCTTGTTCACCATTTAGCAACACCACACAGGAGTTCACTGGGGGTGGCCCCTGTCTGGCCGTCCCACAGGTGGTGGGCAGTAGGATGCAGGGCACGCCAAGGGCAGCAGAAGGAAAAGGCCCCACCACACCCCAGCATCTGTGGGGAGCATGAGCAGGCCAGCAGCCAAACTCAAGGATGCTATTGGCAGCATTCAGCCGGGGCGCAGAAAAGCCGAGGTTTGGTTTGTGGAGGGAAGCTCCCCATCCAGTCATCACCAAGCTGCAGGGCTCATATAGGGATCCACAGCTGGCATCTGCCCTGCCACCTCCCAAGCACCTGTGGGGGGCATGAGCAGGCCAGTAATGCAGGAGGGCAATGAGTCCTCTGCCAGCAAGGTACGGCGCAGGGGTGCAGCACCACCAAGGCTAAATGCAGGGGCCCAGTGTGGTACAATTTAGGTTCGACAGGTAGGGGGGCCCGAGAGGGCTAGCTAGAGTACTCTGTCACCTGGGGAGTAAGTGATATTCCCTGGGGGGCCTGGTACGATCAGCAGGGGCTGCTGTGTCCATCCGAGCCGCATCAGCGGCAGCCACAGTCAGCAGCAGCAGGCCCGAAGATTCCATCATCCCAAGCGGTCTCCCCATCACCCACATGCCACAACTGAGGGTCACTTACCTGGCCTGGGCTGCAGTGGCGAACCCGAAAGGGTAGATGCTACCACAGGCATTGCAGCATTGCTGCACTTCCCAGGATGTAGTAGTCTAGCAGTGGCTGACGTCACCTCCAAGGCTCCGGGGGCTGCCCTACCACTCTGCGGCACAACCCAGCCACAGGCTTGGCTGTCAGTGCCCTGCAGTTCACTTCACCCCCAGGAGTCCTCGCAGGAGGATGACCAGGGGCCCGCACCTCACCCGCCTCAGCAGGGTCCAGTTGGGCAGCACCAAGCAGCAGAGGCCCTCCATGGCCCAGGTGACCACAGTCTCAGTACAGTCCTGGGGCAAACACATTGCACACTGCAGCCCAGTTCAAGTCACGGGGCCCAGCCGCATGCCCTCCTGACCTGCACAGAATCTCAGCCTGGTTCAATTCAGCATCCTAGCAACTAGAGTCATTGGTTCAGCTCCAAGATGATGGCAGTGAAGCCCAGAATCCACGGATCAGTGATGGATTAGTGCATTGGCCAGTAGAGCTCCACTAAGCAGCAGCCGTCTTGCTGCCAGGCTCATTAACATCCCCATGCACACAAGGGTTACTGCCAGCAGTTTGCCATCCGTAGCCCCCATCACTCTTTGTCCCTAATTGTCTCCATAACAGGTGAAATGAGCTCATGGTCAGAGTTCTTTTATAGTTCTATACTTCCATCTCTGAAGTTGAAGTGTAAAATTGTGTTCTTAGTGTAACGTACATGAGCATTAACCCCAAAGTTCCCATGATTAATGGATGCCATACATTTTTTATATTTAACATTGCTACAAAGGCACATGCTTTTTAATGACATTATAGGATATAAGCATGAGACCAACTGACCATTATTTAGGATGAAAAATATGAGCAGTGCATTAACTACGGTATTCAGTACTGAGGGCATAAGTTGATAACTATTACTTTAGCACAAGGATGCCTTCCCTAAGAAAACTGATTCAAACTGAGGGGTCAGACTACATATAGACAACTATATAAAGAATGCAAAAAAAAATGCAGGCTTAACATCAGGGGCTGGGTTTCAGTGCCTGAGGGAACAAAATGCATTTGCACCACTTTTGTGCCAGTGGTGTACATCCATTTTATAGTTGGAGTTACAAATGATTGTACAGTAATATCAGATGGACAGACATTTTGTGGCTCGAAAATATCTAGAGAGCATGCCCTCATGCAAAAAAATGAACGTGTAATGTATTTTCCCGGTTGCCAGTATCACATTACCAACGCAGGCGTAAGAATGTTCAGCTTTCAGGAGGCAAGCTAACTAACGCTGAACATGGAGGACAGTTAGTAGACTGTTCCACTTTTAGGGGTCTATTAGGATGCGTGCAGACTTCAGTCTGCCCGCCACCCTAGTGGTGCTAGAACCAGCCGCTAGTGGTGCGACGGTCCCGCACCGGCAATTAGGATGCAACCTCCATGGTGGTGGTGGCATCCCTCATATATTGCATTGTGGCAGGCAGTGCTGTAAGCAGCACCCGCCACAATGCTACACATACATGTTGTGCATTGGCATGCACAACGTGACAGGCACCGCGTGGTGCCTGCACCCTGGTGCATGCCAATGTTGGGGGGTACCAGGGGTACCCCCTAAGTGCAGCCCCCCACCCCCACACCCCCATGGGGGCCCGCTACGGGCCCCCAAAGAGAACTCTGCCTGCCTTTCCATGGCGAAAGGCATTGAAAATGCCACATCATAATATGGATGGTGGTGCCTGCATTGCACCGCCACCATATCATGGGCCTTTTCCGCCCGGTAGGCAATCGTGACGATTACCTACCTGCGGAAAAGCAGCAGACGGTCTTTCCGTCCGCCGCGGTACCCCCCGCCATGCTAATGTGGAGGGGGTAAAAGGCCGACCGGCGGGTTGTTTTGGCGTGCGGATCGCCACCGCCGGTAGGGCGGTGGCGATCCGCACTCCATCCTAATAGACCCCTTAGTGAGGAGAAAGAGCAAGTCCCAGGGACCCCCAGGCACCCTTTCACAAAGGAAGCCATTTACACACAGCACCACCTCCATGAGCAGCTCTCTAAAATCAGTCATCCTACTGCCTGGAGTGACAGATGCAGCGGCAGTTTGAAATATCTTCTCAGACTTTCACTGCAATGCTGAACAGAGCACAGGTATATTTCTTCTTAAAAATGGACGCAAGTTTCCGGTCTTTGCTGAGCACACCCACCATGGGTGCACTGCTTGGCAGACATGGGACGTGCGACATTTAATACAATAAGGCGCCAGGAGCAATACTTTTGACATTCTTTAATAGTTCGGAATTGTTTTCCTTTTCCTGTAACTTTTAGTAAATGACTTCACCTTTGCAAGAATAGCTCAGACTGCATTTCCCCAGAGCAAATAACAGTTTTTGTAAACTAATAATTTGCCTGTTCTGTTTCAAAGGGACCATACCTATATTAAGAAATCTTTTTTGCCCTTGTCTTGTTTAAAATGACAAATACCCAGATATTTGTGTCTGAGATATTTCTCTCCATTTATTTAATGTTTTTGTTTCTAACATTTGTGACCTTGCCATTTGATGCACTGTTATGTATTGCTTTGTCTTCTGTTTTTGCATACTTTCCAATTTCTATGTGAGTTATTTATTGTTTTTCACTTATCTTTTTGGTCTTGCCTGTATACTAAATTATAGCTTTGCCTGACTAAACCTCATCTCGAAATAGATCTTTCTTTCTCAACAGACCTGGCCTGCTAAGTATTTTCAATAAATAACATTGTACCTTGAAGCAGAGCAGAAACAATGTTATTCTGCTTCTGTTACGAACGTTGATTCAGAGCAAGTATTCATGTTTGCTGTTTTAAAGGGTGAGCGTGCCAGAGGTAAGGACGATTATGTCTTAATGATACAACATGATTTTCTACAACTAATTTCCAGATTAACTTTATTCTTTCATTATCCTGTATTCCCAGTTCTATATCTATCATTGGTTAAGAAATATTGGCGTCTTGCTGTCACATAAGTAATTATTTTCCTCTCTTTAAATTTTATTACTCACTCAAAACCATCACGTATTCTAAAGCAATCATTGTAATTAAGTACTCATAATCAGGTTTGTTTTGTTCTTACAGCCCCCGAACAAAACATTAGCATATCAATTCAAACATGCACAGTTCCACGAAGTTCAGATTAACTGGAAAAAGCACATAAACCAATAAAATAATACATTTTAGAGGTATGACACACGGCGATAAGAGTGTCAGACTTTCCCCTAATACTTGCTGCCTTAGGGACAACAGAGCAATGTCACATATGAGCTTGGCGGGCTTCCCCACTAACCAGAAACCTGGATACTCTGGGGCATATTTATAAAATTAGATGGAGGAGAGGCGCCGAGGTGGCGAAGGCGACGGTAAGTTTATTTATTTATTTAAATCCACCCACCTCACCAACCCCGTACTGAGGCAGCTGTCACTGTCTTGGCAATTGTGATGACTGCAAATATCAAAAGATCGCACACTCCAATAAGGGTAACGTGTACAACACGACAACAGGATCCTACAGTGATTACAAATAAGCCTTGCAGTTCAATGTTTAGAGTTATTGATCCAGGAAAAAATTCTGATCACTTAATTTAGTGTTAGCCCCCGCCTGTTCCTTACCAGTGGATATTTTATGATCCGAGGGTTCCAGGGACACCAGTGCATTCATAAAGGGCAACAGACGAATAATGATGAGGGGCAAATGTTTGTCTGACCCACAATGATGCATGAACCCACAGGACAAACTGAGACCTTCCTCAGGGTCTCTCCATCTAATTAGTGCATAGATACTGGAATTCTGTATTACAGGACATGGAAAAAACAATGATTGATGTTCCCTGGTGGCAAATCTTCGTAGTTTCCCCCAGGCAGAATGTGGAGAGAAAGAAGTGAAGGATGCAGCAAAGCTTGCTTTCTATGGACAGCAGCGATCTTCAATCTTGTACTCACCATTTAATACTTAACAGGAATAAAGGCCTTTTTTGCGCATGCTTTTATAACGCATGCCATAACAACGCGGTCGTTACAACAACCGCGTTGTTATTTCGCATACCGTTACAACGCAAGTCGGAAGAACGACTTGCTTTTAGGGGGCGCTGGATGTTGGAATAGTATAATTTGCTATTCCAACTCCGATCTGTGCGGAAACTAGGGAAGGTGTTGGATTTTAAATCCAACACCTTCTTCCCCCTCACGCATGTCGTTCTTCCGACTTGCGTTGTAACGGTATGCGAAATAACGCGGTCGATGTAACAACCACGTTGTAATGGTATGCCTTGTTTAGCATGCAAACAAAACGCTGTTCACCCTTAAAAGATGTGTGCTATCTAACAAGGGTTATACTGATAAAGAGGAGCGTCATAAAGGTGATCCCAACCTATTTTCTACATACTTACATTCATCATTATCTGCAATTATAAAAAAAATGGAACAGGCAGAGATCAAGTTTGCCACAGGCAAATTTGACATTATTTACAAAGAGAGGCCATGAGGCATCATCTCCAATTGCAACTATTGCGGATAAACTGGCTTAGTCGGTCTATCCTCGAGACTGCAAAGCTGGGAGACCAATTTAGGGTTTACACTCTGGTAGGGCAAAACAATATTTACAAAGGTTGAACCGTGCCACGTTTCATTGTGACTCTTGGGACAATACTTCCTACAAAGTATGCAAATGTTAAGAAACACAGGAATATTCTGCACAAAGATAAATGATCAAGAATAGAGCAGGTGAACAGATGGCCTTTGGTCCACCTAAACAGCAATCAAATCATGTAGAAAAAAGTAGCATTGAAACGTGCCCACTGTTTCTTTCACCCTTAAAATGTAATCCATTCATTAGAGTCCAATTTAATATCGTCCGATTCCATTCTTCTTTTTTATGTGGGGTACGACAGAACAGGAGACTTAGAGGAGAAGGTGTTCACCTCATCCTATAGAGCCAAAATATTTGCCATTAAATAGCAACTTCCCTATTGAAAATTATTCAGACATGGTTAGTTTTAAGAAACTAGAGTATTGTGCAGTACAGAATGGACGACAGAAGTACTAGTACACACATAGAGCATATCGTTCATTAAATAAGACGTGTTGGAATCATCAATGAAATAATATTGAAGGCATATTTTGATTAGGGGTTGGCAGAACTTGCGGAGTTTGACTCCGTGGAGTTACGTAAAAACTCTGCGAGATTTTTGGAAGTTTAGTGAGAGGCCGAGTTCAGTGTGTCACACTGCTTGCACCGATTTTTTGTGCTAGAAGCTTGCCCTGCACTGTAAAGTCAGCATGAATGGAACTACGTGGTATGCCAGAGGGTGCTGCTTCTTTCTGCCACATGAGTCGATTTTCTACTTGAGCAGCCGCTTTCTCAACGCATGTGTTAGCGACTTACTACATCGGCCCGCATGGAGAAATCTCGCCGGGAGGCAGTATACCACTTGATTTTCTCACTCATACTTTCCAACTTAACATTGATGAGCTGCGTGTGAGAAAAAACTCCATCATGCAGTGGTTGGCAGAGTTTTTCCGAAACACCACGCTCCAAGTCGAGCGCAGAGTAGGGAAACTCTGCAAAATCTGCCGGCGGAGCGGTGTTTACCGCTCACCCCTAATTTTTATGTATATGAACAGAATATGTGACACCATAACAACTGAATGTTCAGTCCCACTACGTCATCTCCAAGCACTGAACAATTCCCACGGTTTCCAGGGCCAACAAGAAACCTAACGACCAATAAGATCCCGTGACGCCCAGAATCACCCTGACTACACATGACGCTACGTGATGATGTCATTTTTCGGCGTCCCGGGGACCGCCCCTAGCCGGAACTAAGCAATCACGAAGTAACATACTTATAGATGTGTTCTCTAAACTTCCCTAGTCCATTCCAGCGCTGTCCGGAGGAGGGGTAGGTTACTTCACCCTTGGCGAAAGAGCACCCGTGAGTATCCACTTAAACGAATGAGGTGAGCTCATGCGCTCGTTGTCTGAAAACAGTTTACCGACATCCATGATAATTTTTGTTTCCTCTATCCAGTTTCTCTTTCTGCCCACTCCGCGTTGCTGATGGAGCCCATTCCCTATACTTCCAGGGTAGGCTTTATCATGTAGCTCCGTGCTTGGAAAAGATTCTCACAAACAATAGCGCTCTATTATCACGTTATGACCGCTACTAGTATACTCTCACACAGGTTGTCAGATACTCATAGATGGCACTCGAGTATTGTTAATAGATCTAATACTACTCGCACCCCACCATAGCGGTCTTGAGCACGATGTTGAATACTGTTCCAACACAAGTCATTTGTACCTGCATGTAAGCATTTGAAGCATGGTTTAAACTTTACTCCCTTTGCTGGGTAACATTGCAATCATAACAGATCTTGTTTAATGATTACCAGATGCTATGTTTTATTTACTTTATTTTCAGTGTTTTCTCTCTCCCCTATCCATGTGTGTCTCTCTCTTTGTGTATTTCTACCCGATCCAGGTTGGGTAAAGGTTATCCATACAAGAAGGAGTACCTACCGGCGCGTGGACGCTGGATTAACCTATTAACAAGGTATCACAGGTTTACAACACAGAACCTTTTTGAAACCTGTTCCCTTTCATTTCACAATTGTCTCACCCACTTATAGTTTGGTCCTGACGAAGCGCATTGGGATCCCTTATGGACCCACCTTGAAGCGCGAAACATGTTGACCATTTATTATTAGGACTCACACGCACCGTCCTGAGAGCAGCAATAATCCTCACATCTGCCCTCTTTATTTCTTTTCTAAGAGGAGCTCCAGGATCACCATTTTAAACTTTTACTAGGTAGAGTTGCGAATAAAGGTCTTATACTTTATCCAGTAATTTTTAAATACACCACTCACCACCCTTTAGATAGGCCCACACACCCCCATGCACAACTGCGGCGTCTCCAAACAAAAGATCTCCGACAAAGAGCCCTCTTGCGGGGCCCGTGGGGGACTGCAGCGCCACCCCCACGAGGAGCAACGCCCCATGATGAAGCAAGACACTCGAAAGGGTGTGTGAGGGCACTATATTCAAAAGGAGAAATTCCCCACACTCTACCCGATCTGTCTACACTTCGAGAGCACACACGACTTCTTTAGGAACAGTTACCCTCTCAATATATATACATTACAATGCATGCCATTACATCGCATACCGTTGCAACGCAAACCTTTACTCCGACTTTCTGTCGGGGGGGCGCTGGAAGTTGGAATAAAATTATTTTCTATTCTATATAACTACATCCTCTTCTATGCTCTTCTTCTTTGCTCTACTACCTCATCTATGACGCCTCTCTCCCCAAGACACCACATGAGTTTCTCAAACACAGGGTGCGCTTATCGCTATATTGTTACTATTTCAGTTGATATACTACGTCAGTTTTACACCTATTATCAAGTCTGTATAGAAAATGCAAACCAGCATATTAAGCATGTGTCTTAGGTGTTTTCATTTAATAAATAGAGTAAGTCATTCATCTCAATGTTTATTTTGAATCATGTCCATTAACAAACAATATGAGGGGAAAAAAACTGAAGTTGCTGCAAAGTGACATTTCAACATAATGTAAATATTTGAAGTAAATCAAATAAATAAACATGGAAATAAACACATGTAGAATTGTAGAGCTAAAAATGAAACACACTCAGCCCAACCTAATAAATCATATAGTCAAATGCAAACCATATCTGTAGAAACGTGGACAAGGCAGTTAAAAAATAATACAACATCCAAGAGCATTGCCAATATGAATATTTTCTATTCAGAAAGCACAGTATTAGAGATGCAGTTTTACTGATAACTGGCATATTTATCTACCTTCACATAGCCAATCTGTCTTAAAATAGACAGCTTATTGAAACCCAGTTGGTTATATTAGTGTGATATCAGTATCTTAAACATAACTCAAGACCATGTCCTGCAACGTTGCAAGCAATTGCTGTAAAAAAAACCTGAATCCGCTCTTGGAAAAGTATTTGCAACAGTTATGAATGAACCTTGAGCAAGAGATATCGGCACTGTAAGTTTGGAAACAAAAGGGATTTCAATCTAATATCATCCCAATAAGTAAGTACGAAGCTGGTATGAATGCAGAAGCTGTCAGAAACTCAGGAGGTTTCTGTAATAACGGAGCTTTTGGACATCGCACCAGCCAAAGGACTTTGGACCAGATGTAGGTCCCTTTTTAACAGTTACAAACGGAAAATTGGGCCGTTTGCGACCGCTAAAAGGGTTGCGGTATGGCCAAACTCTAATTTGTGAGTTGGTAACCCATTACCAATTCGCAAAACAGGGTTTTTGAGTCGCTATAAGGAAGAGGCATGCCTAAAGTGCTTCTTCCTAATAGCGGGTCACACTGGTATGTACCATTGTTTTGCGACGGAAAACAATCACAGTTACCACCTACTTCAAGTAGTACTTCAAGTAGGTGGTAAGTCAGTCTCAAATGGGAGGGGGTCTCCAAGGACCACTGCCTACTCTTAAAAAATGAAACAGAAACATTTAATTTTTCTTTTTTAAATGCATCCCATATTCCTTTGAGGAAAACGGGCTGCATTAAAAAAACTGCTTTATTTAAAAAGCAGTCACATGCATGGTGGTCTGCTGACCCCAGCGGGCAACCATCCCTGTGAGTGCTGGCCATTCCCGACGGGTTGAAAATTGTGACCTGCTTCATGAATATTGATGAGGCAGGTCATTTGCTACCCCATTGGGAATCACTAAATGTGTCTGAGACACATTAGTACATTCCGTTTTGTGAGTCTCGAATTGCGAGTCACAAAAAAACCCTGTCCTTTGTCTCATTGTACTGAAAGGACTTTGTCTTAAAGTATCCAAAGATAGGACACACCAATGAAATTAGAATATAGGATGCAGTAAGCCAAAATATTCAATGGCAAACGCCTAATTCTATGGATTGGAGACCTCCAGAGTATAATGGAGAATTAAATTAAAGATGAAGAGTAATTTCTGGAAATGAAACAAGTAACATTATTCAGAATAATGGACTGGAATATCTTAGTTGATGTTGCCACCAAACACAAACTCAGACTCATAGACATATTGTTATTGAAAACTGTGGACCTTGCTCTACCAATTTGTAGGAAGCTGGCTCTGTATATACTGTACCAAAGTGAGGTATAGTGTGCACAGAGTCCAGTTGAACCCAATTGGTAGGCAGAGATAAAAGTAGATAGCACCTCACTCTCTATTTGTGGTAGTGTGGTCGAGCAGTAAGGCTTTATCAGAGGACAGTGTTAAGCATTTATTGTACACACTCAGTAAGCAAATGAATTCACACACTCAAAGATTGAACTTCAGACCAATTGATTTTGTAAAAATATTGTTTTAGTTATTTAGTTCCTAGAACCAAGCAAGCCTGGCACAGGTAAGTGATAGATACTTTGTAGCAAATATACAGTTGTAATACAGTTTGGATTGTAACTGTATACACACTTTGTTTTGAATTACACTATTGTTAATGAGAAATGCAATGCGTTGTAAATACAGTTCATATACTTTGTATAGGACTTTTAGTAAAATTACAGGTAAGTTCCTTTTGAGATTACTTTTCTTACACAGTATAGTATACCTGGATACTACACTGGGACATTTCCTGTTATCAGGTAAGTAAAATCGTTTTTGTTAGTTAATACAATTTTAAAGAATTTCTTTAGGTTTTCCAACTCCACACTTATAACTTTTTATTGATAAACAGTCAATGTTATCCGATGGAGAAAAATAGTGTTATCGGTTTAAAGGTAAGTACTTTGTTGTGGGAGTTGGCGTTCTGGGGTTAGACTCAGGGGCCCCCCCAGGGTAAAGGATGCACTCTTGTTACACCCTCAGCGGCACTAGGGTGGCCAAGTGCTGAGGCCCAATGTTATCCAATGGGGTAGGTGGCCTCTGGTGGATGGCTGCTGACGAGCAGGCCACTGGGTTGTGGAAGCAAAGCTCCTGGACATAAGCTCAGAGAAAATGAGGGTTTAGGCGAGCACAAAAGTTGTACCCTCAGCGGCACTGGGGTGGCTGGGTTTAGAGTGATGTTTTGGCGTCAGAAGCTGTGTAGCTTTCAATAGGGAGTTCCCGGTTTGCAAAAGCACTGCAGGCTCGGGGGAAATGGTCTTCTGGCTGAGACCTCCATTTAGAAGGTAAGTTAGTAGATTGGGGGTTGGTTAGGCACATTCGGTTGGGCTACCCAAGACCGTGGGATGTCGGGTGCAGGGGTGCCTTTTAGGGTCGGATCTTCTTACCAGCACCTGGTCGCGGTTGGGGGAACCTTCCGGTTTGAGGCTGCAGGCTTTGGCTGGAAGCTTGAGCCAGGTCAGGGGTCACTGGATCTTGGGTCAGGGTTGCCGGGGAGACCTCCTCGTAGTGTTGGGTCACTCGAACTTGGGTCATGGGCGATGGGTGCAGAGAGGTGCAAACTCATGGATCCTTGTGGAGCTGGAGTCTGGTTTTTGAACAAATTCGGTGTTCATGGGAGATGGAGTCTATGGGATTGAAGGCAGGCAGGTCCTCCAGGTTTCTTGAGGTTGCTGGCTGCAGGACACACCAGGATTTTGATGAAGCAGGTTCAAGGCGGGGACAGGCCGGTAGGCCTGGGGCCAAGCCAGTGGGCGTCCTACTCTTGTTAGCTTCGGCACGGTGTTCGGTCCTTCTTCTTCCTTTCTTCTTACAGGTTCTTGTCTGAGGAATCAAGGTTCAGGGGTACCCCTAAATAATAGATTTAGGGGCATTACAGGTAGGTACAATGTTTGGGACCAATTGGTCCCTTCCCTGATGTGAGTACACCCCCTATTATGCCACCCTCCAGTGAGATGGGGCATAAGGCTTTCCCTGGTTGGCTGGGTCCCCCCATCTGCAAGATGGCAGGGACTGAGAGTTGTGCTTTTCCTTACCTCTCCCACCTGAGGGGTGGAGTTGGCAGAGGTAGAAACACCTCACTTCCTCACTTGTTTTTCCTGCCAGTTCTCCCGCCCAAAGTGGGGGTCAGAACCAGTGGGGACCAGTTGCTGAAAGCAGCAAGTGGCCTGGGGGAGCTCACACAGGTGGCAAGCCTTTGAAGCTTCCCCTCCTTGGACCCTGCCCATCCTGGGGGAGGAGGATTGGCATCTCGTCCCAGGATGTGCTTTTTTTTCAGGCTCCCGAGAGCAGCAGGCTCTTGACCCAGGGGTCCAGAAACATGTCTGGTGGTGGCAGCTGAAAGAAACCACTCAGCCTGGAAACTAGTGGTAGGTCGTTTTTCAGGGGGTATGTCTTAGATGCCCTCTGTGTGCATTTTTCATTAACTTATTAGTACGTGCACAACCTGTAGTTATATCAACGTTTTGATAAGGTGTTCCGTGCCTCCTGGGATTCTCTCTCTGAACTCGAGTGAAGTTGAAACAAATTGGATTGCACCCCCACTGTTGTGGGGTATGTCTCCAGGGCACTGGTGACGTATCCTCGTATAGAGGTTAATGTATTATTCCAGGACTTTTTTCAATTTCTGTGAAATAACAACGCTTGTTATTCAAATCGATTATTTATTATTCTTTTATATTGTTTCTTTATACCATGGTTACAGTTAATTCACTGCTTTTTCTAATATGTCTTTATGACATCCTGTTACTAATCCCAATGCATTTCGGCCATCGGGGGATTATCTGTAAAATGACAATAGGAGCCATTGTTCACAATACATGAAGAGCGACTACACAAGTATATACATGCTATTTATAAACTTGTAGTCAGTGGTGTGGTTACTAAAGATTAGCATAACTGTAAAAACGAAAAGTGCAGGGTTATGAACATGGTGATTCAACATTGTTTACTTGCTAAGTGGTTGTGCTGATAAAAGTGAATCAACTTCGTTCCTTTACAAGCGTCGTGCCTGAAGTGCTCTCAGAAAACTCAATGCGGTGCTTATTAAATTAAGTTAAAACAATGTGCGTTCCTTTCTATATATCTGTTGTGATTGAGGAGGTGCTCAAGGTGATGTCCTATGGTGTTTAAAAAACAATGTGCCTAAATTATGGTCTCTTAGAACTGTTGGGATAATTCTCCCATTTTTTTTAAAACACGGGGTGCGCTTACCTCTATATTGTACTAATGTCGATACGTGCTCCCTTGCCGAGTGCAGCTCAGGGGGTCTATTAAATGAACTTTGCTGTGCTGGTAAACGGCAGTACTTACTGACTGTTGAATATCTAGGCTAGAATATCTTTCTCGCATACTGCTGTGGTTTTGCCTCGAGTGCAATGAAGATAAAATGCAGATTCGCGTTTACGTCCTGGATGTTTGACTACCATAAAACATGAACTATTATAGACATGAAAGTCAGTCTAATTTTTCTGACGTCTCAAGAGGTATTACTGTGTGTATAAAAAGTGAGATAAGTGTGTTAGTATTTATGTAGTGACGGGAGATGAATCAGAGTTAATATGCATAGAGCAAGGTTAAAATAGAACTAAAAAAACAACTAGAAGAAGCAACAAGAAAAAAGGAACAAGAAAAAGGAAAAGGGTCATGTTGATTATAGATAACATTGGAATTCCATCCGATCATTTAGTCCATTGGGAGAGAGTTCAGAAGTCGTGTCCAGTGGCTTTCGCGTTGTAGCAGATAAGTGTGATTGTCTCTTCCTTCCTGTTTCTCAATGGTTTCTAGAATGCAGAATTTCTATTGGCACACGTTATGATTGGCTTCAACAAAATGATTAGCTACTGTTGATTTCAGAGATTAAGTTCTAATATTACTTTTGTGTTCATTTACTCTGGTTTTTAGATTTCTTTCAGTTTGACCAACGTATACCATTCCACAAGGGCATTTTAGCAAGTAAATTAAGTTACTTGAATCACATGTTGCGTTGAATTTGAGTTTGATACTGTGTCCTCTCATGGGATGTGAAATGTAGGGTCTTTTGATAACGTTGTGACAGTTATTACATTTCCAACATGGGGCTGTGCCTGTGTATGTTATTGGAAGATTCTGGCATTTAGACTGCTTTATAATTTCACCTAGGTTTTTCCCCCTGGTATATGCGAACATTTGTTCATCGTCATAGATGTGGTTGAAATGTGATTCAAGTTTTAATACTTGCCAGTGGTTTTTTTATAATTTTCTTATATGACGAGCTTTTTGTGGAGAATTTGGATACTAGAGTTATATGTTCCTGTGTAGGTTTGCTTTTTGGAATTAGTAGTTCTTCCCTAGATATGTTTTTACTCCTAGTTTCCGCTTGTTTTAATATCTGATCAGGGTAATTGCGTGCTTTGAATCGTTGTAGCATTTCGTTGGTGCGTTCAACTGTTGTGGTGTGGCTGGATACGATTCTTTTCACCCTTAGTATTTCAGTGAAGGGTAAATGTTGTTTTAATGAAGGTCGATGGAAACTTCCATAGTGTAGCATGTTGTTTCTGTCAGTACTTTTTCTAAACAGATCGGTTTCAAATCCTTTGTTACTCTTTGTAATTCTTACATCCAGGTAAGTGATTGTTTGTTCTTCGATCTCATAGGTGAACTGTATTCGATCATCTATCAGATTTAATTTGTTGAGTTCCGCACTTAGTTCTGGGACTGAGCCATTCCAAAGGACAAAAATGTCATCTATAAACCTGAGAAATAGTTTAGCGTGGGTTTTCTAGGCTGGTGCTGACAAGATATGTTGTTCCTCAAATTGGTTCATAAAGATATTGGCGTACGCCGGGGCGGCACAATTGCCCATTGAAGTTCCGGTCTTTTGCAAGTACCATTCGTTTTGCCATTTGAAGTAACTATGCTTGAGGGTAAATTGTAATAATTCCATCAGGAATATCTTTACGTCTTCATCCTACTCTGTATGAAGTAACGCTTGTTCGATAGCTTCAAGTCCCGGCTGATGAGGCATTGACGTGTATAAAGATTTTACATCTATTGTACACATTATTATGTTTTCCTCCTCTGTGATCTTTACCTGGTTAATCTTGTTTAGGAGGTCTGTGGTATCTTTGATGAACGTTTTCATGTTCAATACTGAAGGCTGTAGGTATCGGTCCAGTAGGTTTCCTAGTGGTTCGTGTAAGCTACGTTTTGTGGATACGATAGGGGGGGGTTGATTGGATCTTTATGAATTTTTGGCACCATATATATGATGGGGCTCTTGGGGTTGGTTGGTGTCAGGTATCTTCTGGTTTTTTCGTTTATAGTTCCTTGTTCAAAGGCTTTTTGTACTATAGTTTTTAAAGCTTCTGAAAATTGTCCCATGGGGTTCATGTGTAGCTTCATATAGGTCTCTTGATCCGCTAGGTGACTATCAACTTGGTTGTTGTAATGTACAGCATTCAATACCACCAAGGCTCCTCCTTTACCCACTATTTGCCTTACTATGGTAGGGTTTTGAGCAATAGATTTTAGTATCCCATATTCTTTTTTGGTCAAGTTGTTATGTTTAGGTGTTTTCCTAAAGTCTCATTATGACATATCTTGCTACACTAATGCTTCGAACATATCTAGAATGTTATGGCTGGTTGGAGCCATACATTTACTCCTGATTTTCAAACACATTAATTGATCTTCTGTCCTGATGGAAAGATGTGTTGCCACATTTTCAAAAAAATGTTGAAGTCTCAGCTTCCTCATTAATTTAAAGAAGCTGATTTCTAGTTCCGGGATGTTTGTGTGACTTGTGGGTACGAATGATGTCCTCTTCTGTTATGTTATGTTATGTTACAGTAATTTATAGAGCGCACGTATACCCGGGGGTGTCTTGGCGCTGGACATAACAGTGATACAAGAATACTTAGGCCCTAGTGCTGGAAGAGCCAGGTTTTCAGTTGCTTCCTGAAAATCGTCAGGGAGCTAGCATTCCTGAGGGAGAACGGAAGGGTGTTCCACAATTTAGATGCTCCGTAAAAAAAACTGCGTCCACCCCAGTGAGTTTTAAAAATTCTTGGTACAGCGAGTAATCGAGCTCCAGTGGACCGCAGCTGTCTGGTGGGACAGTACCAAGAAAGATGATCCTGCAAGAAACTCGGACCAATACCATGCAAGGCCTTAAAGACGATGCACAGGGCTTTGAAATCAACACGCTGGGGTATGGGAAGCCAATGGAGATGGCGGATTCCGTTGGAGACGGAGTGATATTTGGGAATATCCAGTATGAGGCGAGCTGCTGCATTCTGGATCATCTGTAATTTGTGCAAAAGTTGCTTCTGTGCATTCAAAAGAAGGCCATTACAGTAGTCGAGCCTAGATGAAATAAGGCAAGAGACTACTGTTCTCCTAGTGTGGTTGGGGATATAAGGAAAGATTTTCCTGATTTTCTTGATGAGAAAATGCGATGCCGACATTACCGCGTTTGTGTGATGATGGAAAGTGAGCTTGGCATCCATAAGCACACCCAGGTTCTTTGCCTTAATCACCGGAGTGGGAGGGGAACCCAGCTCAACGGGCCACCACAGGTCGTTCCACGGGGGCTGAATGCTCCCGAAAATTAAGACTTCTGTCTTACTAGAGTTGAGCCTCAGGCAGTGTGCTGTCATCCACTTATTGATTAACTCATGCAGTTCCTGAACTGAGGAGCCGGAGAATGTTGAGATTTGGAGGCCGCCACCACAATCTGAGTATCATCAGCATAGGTGGTCAGACTGAAACCAAAATTCCGGATAAGGGGTGCTAATTCGGAGACATATATGTTAAATAATGTTGGGCTTAGAGAGCTCCCTTGTGGGACACCGCAGGGAAGTGTGTAAGAGTCAGAATTAAAACCATCCATGGATACAGTGGATGTTCGATCGGCAAGAAAGGAGGCTATAAGTGCGCGTGCTGAGTCTCCTAGTCCTAGCTTCTCCAAGCGTCTCTGCAAAAGGCCATGATCCACCGTATCGAAGGCCGCAGAGAGGTCGAGGAGCACCAAAGCTGCTGCGCCTCCACCATCCATAACTGCCCTAATCTCCTCGGAGGCTTTGATCAATGCCAGCTCTGTGCTGTGGTCCTTACGGAAGCCAAATTGAGTGTGGTCCAAAATGCCGTTGGCATTAATGAATAGGGACAATTGGTTATTCATTATTTTGTCCACTATCTTAGCTGGCAACGGCAGTCTGGCAATGGGCCGATAGTTGGTAGGGTTAGTTGCATCAAGAGTCGTTTTTTTTAGTAAAGGTAAAACGGACGTCTGCTTCCAGCTAGTCGGGAAAACACCAGAAGAGAACATCAGGTTGTAAATATCTGTGAGTGGGGAACTCACCGACTGTGCTAGTTCTTGATAGACCCTTGGGGGACAGGGGTCTAAAGGTGAACCCGACTTAGCTTGAAGGATAAGGTCTCTCACTGTGTCTATCGAGATTGCCGAGAACACAAATGGTGGAAGCTTGTGAATGCTAGGGCTGTTAGGGTATAAAACTAGGCTGGGGTCAGAAGCCACCCTAAAAGCATTAAAAATATCTAAAACCTTAGATTTAAAAACCTCGGCCACCTCGTTGCAGAATTCCTGGTTAACCCTCCTGCCTGAGTTAGTGGGTGTCGAGAGCTTATTGATCACTGTGAACAGTTCTTTAGAAGAGTTGGCGGCGGACTCGATCTGAGAAGTGAAGTAAGTGAAGAAAGTTTTCAGTTCTATGTCAGAGAACTGATAATCTGATATGTTTGTCACTAGGTTATCTGTTGACCCCCTTTCTTGGTTGTTAGATCTGGGGGTCTCTAGTTGGCAGGGTAGGTACCACTGTCCAAGTAGAGACCCTTGCTTCTAGTCAGGGAAAGGGGGATATAATGTTAAGATAACCCCTGCTCACCCTCTAGGTAGCTTGGCCTGAGCAGTCTAGGCTATCGAAGGCAATGTGTAAAGTATTTGTACCAACACTTACAGTAACACAGTGAAAACACCACAGATTTACTCCACACCAGTTTTAGAAAAATAAGGTATCTTTACTAAAAACTTCACAAGACCAAATACTACAGACAAACCAACATACAATTAACAAGGTTACTTTAAAGATAGTTCAAGAGTTTGCAGAAAGTACTCCAGGATGTAAAAATCAGTGTCCTGCACAATGCGACTCTCAATGCACAAAATGCGACACTCTCGTGCCCAACAGTACCTGTAGTTGCGATAAGGTTCCCAAAAGCTATAACAAGGAAGATGGCAAAGGCGATGCGATACTCCTGAGATCTTGGGGAGGCTTTGCAGCAGCCCTGCTTCACGCAGCAGAGGTGGATGCGCCGGCTCCGATCTGTAGGGGGAGGATGCGATGACTTTGGCTTTCGTTGCGTAGGTTTCTTAGGGGGAAGCGTCACGCACAGGTGCGATGCGCCGATCTTCGATGCGGCGCGATGCGCGGCGCAGAGCTGACTTTTGGCGCTGCAGCCCTCGGTGCGTCGCGGTGCGCGGCATTGACTTCTGGCGCCGCAACCCTCGATGCGTCACGGGACGGGACTCTGCATCGACACACGCAGCGACTGGATACTTTCACGCACCGGCAGTGGTGTGGCCCGCAAACGGGTTCTGCGACGACCCACGCAGCGTCAGGAATCTTCTCGCACCGGAACGATGCTCGATGCACTCGGCGATGCGGGGACTCCGGGTGCTGCGATGACGCCGCGATGAAATTCTCCTCGCACTCTCGTTCTTGCGACACGCAATCGGATGATGCGTTGGGTACCAGTTACTCTATTTCACGCTTCTGCTTCCCAGCTCCCAAATACAGCAAAACGACCTCCTGAGGCCCCAAGACTGGGCAAGCACTCCAAGGCAGGTCAGAACTCCTTCAGCAGAGTTCCAGGGGAGCTGGTGGTGAAGTCCTTTTGTCCCTGGGACTTCTTAACAGGGAGCCAGCTCTTCTCAGGCCCTTGGAGATCACAATCAAAAGATGGGGACACAGCAAAGTCCTTCCCCTCTCCTTGGCAGCAAAGCAAAACAGCAAGCAGGCAGTCTTCTCCTCTTCAGTTCTTTTCAGCTTTCTCCTTGGCAGAGGCTCCTTCCTAGTTCCAAAGTGATCTAAAGTTTAGGTGTCTGGTGCCCTCTTCTTATACCCCTCCAAGTCTTTGTCTCTCTGTGTTTCAGTGGGGGGATTCCCCTGCTCAAACCGGTTCCTGGGTGTGCTCTGCCCTGGAGCACCTGGTTCCTTTCAGAGTGAGGGGCAGGGTCATTAGATGCTCAGCAGGAGGTGGAGCCTTCTTTGTGCCAGCAGAGGCAGAGTCCTCAGCCTGGCCAGCAGGGGGTGGAGCCAGCATTGTGCTGGCAGGGGCAGCCCTATTCAAACCCAGGGACTACTCCTCCCACCCATCTAAAGCAGATCTCCCTATTCACCCTGCTGCTGACTCATCCAGGCTCCTGGAGCCACCTAGCCAATCACATGACACCAGTCAGCCAACCAGCACACAGGCACACAGGAAGGTTAAACAGGAGAATAGCTACTTTCTAAAAAGTGCTATTCTCACACAGTGAATTTAAAAACCATCTTGCTAAAAAGATGTATAATTAAATTCTGAACACAAAGATACCAAACTTGGATTTTCTATCTTGCCCTTATGGGAATATAGGCATGTAAACAGCCTCCCCCATTCTATCCTACGGGCAAGATAGCCTCTCAGCAGTGAAACACGAAAATGGCTGTAATTCACTACCAGGGCATGTTACACACCTCAGTACATGCCCTGCCTTTCAGATACACTGCACCCAGCCCAGGGGAGTACCTAGGGCCACCATAGGGATGCCTGACATGTACAGAAAGGGAAGGATAAGGCCTGGTCAGGGGGTGCACTGGCCAGGTCGACATGGCAGTCCTGGACTGCACATAGGCACTGCAAGCAGGCCTAAGACATCATTTTAGCGCTACTCCTGTGGGTGGCACAATCAGTGCTGCAGCCCACTAGTAGCATTTGAATCACCAGCCCTGGCACACTCAGTGCACTTGACTAGGGGCTAACAGGTGAAACAAATATACCAATCATGGATAACCAATCAATATAACAATTTATACAGAGGGCATATGCACTTTAGCACTGATCAGCAGTGGTAAAGTGCCCACAGTCCTATTGCCAACAACCACGGGTCAGAAAAAATAAAGGAGGAAGAAGCAAAAAGTTTGGGGATAACCCTGCAAAAAGGGCCGTTTCCAACACAACCCCCTTCCAGCCTAAAGCCAGGGTAGACCAAGCGATACCTCGATGGGATTCCCTGCTTAGGGCGATAGAACACGGAAACTGGCCCAAACAGCAGGGCACTATTCCTGTTCTACACCTTCCTGAACCCGGTTGGATTTCTCCATCCATACTCTCAGGGTCCACCAAGCCAACCCATGTGGAACCCTTCTCTTCACCTGTGGACACCACCTGTGCAGCACCTAGCCTTAACTTGCTCACAGGTGTGTCCCAACAGACAGACAGCAAGCCGCAGTGACCAGTGACAGTGGTCAGGGATGAGACCCAGGCCTTATGCCTCTCAGGGCTCTCAAACCCCTGTGGCGTCAGAGGGTGGGAGGCAGTAGTCCCAGGTGCTTGGCACCCTTTGTCCACTCCCTTCCCTGTCAGGTCGGGTCTGACAACCTTGCACTAACCCACCAGCCCCGGGCCTGTATCCGGTGGCTGGACAGGAGGCTGGGGTGGGCTGTTCCATACCCGGTCCTCCTCATCCTTGGGGCTCTGTACCCTCCCACCTGGAGCGGTACCCCTTCTAGAATAGTCAGGGCACCTGTGGCAGATGTCCTGCACCATTCGCCCACCAGTTCAGGGGTTCTATCCTTCAACTGGGATTCCAGGTCAGGGGGGACACCCCGGACCTGGCCCTCCAACCTAGGGTCTAAACCCTCCAGGTGAACCGGGGTCAGAGGCGAGGACTCCCTCCCTCTGCACCCCCTTCCAGAAGTCTGCACCCCCCCACTCGGAGTGGTGCACCTCAAAGACAAACTGGTAGAGACACTGCTTACAGATGTCCCTCCCTCCAGGTCAGGCAACACCTGCACCTGGCTTCCCAACCCAGGGACTAAACCCTGCAGTTGCACACCTGCCTGGCATGCCAGGACTTCTGGGGACTCACACAGTATCTCCCCGAGGGTGACACATGACTCATGTGTCTCGTGACAGTCTGCCTGGCGTAGATCTCCCGGCCCCTGTCCACCTGACAGGGCGCGAAGATCCCCCAGGACAGAAGTGGTGTCACCATGGTCACTCCTAGGGGACTCAGCCCTTCTGGCTGGTCCCTGACCCACTGGTTCTCCCACTGGGGAACACATCCCCCTCTCACCCCTCAGTCTGGACTTCTGCACCCTCCCAACTGGAGCGGTACCGCCAGACACCAGAACCACTGGAGCTCTGTTTACAGAGGCTCCAGGTTCTCCTAACACTAGGAGATCCTCCTCAAATGGCCTACTAGCACTGTCTAGGCCCCCAACCTGGTGTTCCCTTAAGGAACCCTCCAGGCCCTGAGACAGGGTTTTGGGCACCTTGGGACCTACAGTCCCACACTCACCCCTTCTCCACTGAGACAGGGCGTGAGCCCCTACACCCCTCCCACTACACTGGGACCTAACTGGGCTACACTGAACCTCTTCCACCTCACAGGTCTGGAAGATATCTGGGCCACTCCTTTTGGGATCACTCCCCAATGCCTCTCCAGACCTTCTGGCATCCAACCAAAGGTCTGCCTCCAACGCAAGCTCTCTGGAACCAGAGAACTCACACTCCACCGGGTGTTGGCATAGCTCTGGAAAACAGGGACTTAAAATATGCTCTCCAACAAATAAATCACACAGCCCCCCACAGTTGTTAACCAAGCTACCCTTTGCCTCACCCTCCAGTGCCTCACACAAGTACCCCACACCACTCTCCTGAGATTGGCAAGACAGTACCTGACTGTCTCTGTCACACAACTCACACTCTTCTGGGCGGTCTTCACACTCACACACCAAGGTTTCTACCATGGGGGAACCCCTCTCCCTGTACCTCTCATCTAGGGTCAGTAGAGTGTCCCTCCCACCACTAGGAGTATGGTCCCCTGTGCCAGTTCCCCAATATACTTCAGGGACACTGCACTTCACTGGAAATACATCATAAACCTGAACCCCCTGGTGTATGTCAACCCCCTCCTTCAAGTCAGGTGCCACATCTCTGGGTGTTTGTACCTTTCTCTCAGCACTAGAAACTACAATCTTGCTGCCACCATCTGAGCGGGACTCCACCTCCAACTCAGCAAAACTCACTTCTTGAGCTACCCATTTTTCTTCTTCAGCTGAGACACTCATGGCCTCAAGCCTCTTCAGCTCCAAATCAAGCTCCCTCATCCTTAGTTCATATGCCAAGGTCAATTTCCATTCTTCCAAGGCATACATCTTCTTGATTTCTTCTACTTTGTTCTGGGTTTCTATTTCCATCAGCTTCAACTCAAGCCTCATGACTTCTAACTCATGATCTCTATCCCTTTAATTCTCCTCCAACTCCTCTGGAGTGAGACTCCTACTGGAATGGGAGCTGCCAGCCCTTGACACTGGTCCGACCACGGGCAGATCTTGGGGAACAAAACCATCCTCTTGATTTGCATCACCTTCCTCTTGGGCCTCCCACCAGGCCTTCAAGACTCTTTGTAGCACATCCTTTCTAGATCCGCTTTTCACAGGGCAACCAAGATCTTTGCAGAATTGCTTGAGCTCCTCAACTTTGTACGAATACAAATCCTCAATGGAAAACTCCAATTCTGCCCTCTCACTTGTTGCCACCTGAGACATGGTGCTCTTGAAGAGTTACTCAAAAATAGAATCAAAAATACAGTATGTGGTTGCGTATTGGTCTGCACTTAAACTAGTGATGTACACCAATTACTGTGGGTCAAGTACAAATACAAGTTCAATCCCACCGCTGCCACCAATGTTAGATCTGGGGGTCTCTAGTTGGCAGGGTAGGTACCACTGTCCAAGTAGGGACCCTTGCTTCTAGTCAGGGAAAGGGGGATACACTGTTAAGATAACCCCTGCTCACCCTCTAGGTAGCTTGGCCTGAGCAGTCTAGGCTATCGAAGGCAATGTGTAAAGTATTTGTACCAACACTTACAGTAACACAGTGAAAACACCACAGATTTACTCCACACCAGTTTTAGAAAAATAAGGTATCTTTACTAAAAACTTCACAAGACCAAATACTACAGACAAACCAACATACAATTAACAAGGTTACTTTAAAGATAGTTCAAGAGTTTGCAGAAAGTACTCCAGGATGTAAAAATCAGTGTCCTGCACAATGCGACTCTCAATGCACAAAATGCGACACTCTCGTGCCCAACAGTACCTGTAGTTGCGATAAGGTTCCCAAAAGCTATAACAAGGAAGATGGCAAAGGCGATGCGATACTCCTGAGATCTTGGGGAGGCTTTGCAGCAGCCCTGCTTCACGCAGCAGAGGTGGATGCGCCGGCTCCGATCTGTAGGGGGAGGATGCGATGACTTTGGCTTTCGTTGCGTAGGTTTCTTAGGGGGAAGCGTCACGCACAGGTACGATGCGCCGATCTTCGATGCGGCGCGATGCGCGGCGCAGAGCTGACTTTTGGCGCTGCAGCCTTCGGTGCGTCGCGGTGCGCGGCGTGGCATTGACTTCTGGCGCTGCAACCCTCGATGCGTCACGGGACGGGACTCTGCATCGACACACGCAGCGACTGGATACTTTCACGCACCGGCAGTGGTGCGGCCCGCAAACTGGTTCTGCGACGACCCTCGCAGCGTCAGGAATCTTCTCGCACCGGAACGATGCTCGACGCACTCGGCGATGCGGGGACTCCGGGTGCTGCGATGACGCCGGGATGAAATTCTCCTCGCACTCTCGTTCTTGCGACACGCAATTGGATGATGCGTTGGGTACCAGTTACTCTTTTTCACGCTTCTGCTTCCCAGCTCCCAAATACAGCAAAACGACCTCCTGAGGCCCCAAGACTGGGCAAGCACTCCAAGGCAGGTCAGAACTCCTTCCGCAGAGTTCCAGGGGAGCTGGTGGTGAAGTCCTTTTGTTCCTGGGACTTCTTAACAGGGAGCCAGCTCTTCTCAGGCCCTTGGAGATCAGAATCAAAAGAAGGGGACACAGCAAAGTCCTTCCCCTCTCCTTGGCAGCAAAGCAAAACAGCAAGCAGGCAGTCTTCTCCTCTTCAGTTCTTTTCAGCTTTCTCCTTGGCAGAGGCTCCTTCCTAGTTCCAAAGTGATCTAAAGTTTAGGTGTCTGGGGTCCTCTTCTTATACCCCTCCAAGTCTTTGTCTCTCTGTGTTTCAGTGGGGGGATTCCCCTGCTCAAACCGGTTCCTGGGTGTGCTCTGCCCTGGAGCACCTGGTTCCTTTCAGAGTGAGGGGCAGGGTCGTTAGACGCTCAGCAGGAGGTGGAGCCTTCTTTGTGCCAGCAGAGGCAGAGTCCTCAGCCTGGCCAGCAGGGGGTGGAGCCAGCATTGTGCTGGCAGGGGCAGCCCTATTCAAACCCAGGGACTACTCCTCCCACCCATCTAAAGCAGATCTCCCTATTCACCCTGCTGCTGACTCATCCAGGCTCCTGGAGCCACCTAGCCAATCACATGACACCAGTCAGCCAACCAGCACACAGGCACACAGGAAGGTTAAACAGGAGAATAGCTACTTTCTTAAAAGTGCTATTCTCACACAGTGAATTTAAAAACCATCTTGCTAAAAAGATGTATAATTAAATTCTGAACACAAAGATACCAAACTTGGATTTTCTATCTTGCCCTTATGGGAAGATAGGCATGTAAACAGCCCCCCCCCCCCATTCTATCCTATGGGCAAGATAGCCTCTCAGCAGTGAAAAACGAAAATGGATGTAATTCACTACCAGGGCATGTTACACACCTCAGTACATGCCCTACCTTTCAGATACACTGCACCCAGCCCAGGGGGGTACCTAGGGCCACCATAGGGATGCCTGACATGTACAGAAAGGGAAGGATAAGGTCTGGTCAGTGGGTGCACTGGCCAGGTCGACATGACAGTCCTGGACTGCACATAGGCACTGCAAGCAGGCCTAAGACATCATTTTAGCGCTACTCCTGTGGGTGGCACAATCAGTGCTGCAGCCCACTAGTAGCATTTGAATCACCAGCCCTCGCACACTCAGTGTACTTGACTAGGGGCTAACAGGTGAAACAAATATACCAATCATGGATAACCAATCAATATAACAATTTATACAGAGAGCATATGCACTTTAGCACTGATCAGCAGTGGTAAAGTGCCCAGAGTCCTATTGCCAACAACCACGGGTCAGAAAAAATAAAGGTGGAAGAAGCAAAAAGTTTGGGGATAACCCTGCAAAAAGGGCCGTTTCCAACATTGGTCTTGTCCTTTTTGGCGGTGACTGTGCGTGTCTGTGGATGTTCTTTCTGTTTTTCTTTTTCTTTTTTGATTGCTCCGCCTGGGTTGTCTCTGTCGTTTGGGCCTATTTCTAAAAAAGAAGAAGAAGCAGAACTTCCTGCCATTGTAGTAGGTTGAGGGGTAGTAGTTGATCTCGATGTTGATGGTTCTGATGAGGGTCTTAGTCGACTGGTTGTAGTACTGTCTGATGACGAAGTGTCTGTGTGTTGCGACTGTGGTTTTGTTTGCCTTCGCCTTGCGTAAATTTCGGCCCAAGAATAGACTTCTCCTAACTTATAATCTATGGTGTCCCTGCAAAATTTGTGTACTTTTCTATCGCACACTTCTTGAGTCTATATGAGGCTACGTCACCAGTGCCCTGGTGACATACCCCACAACAGTGGGGGTGCAATCCAGTTAATTTCTCATTAACTTCCACACTGACATCAGTGTGGGTTTAATGTGCTGAGAAGTTTGATACCAAACTTCCCAGTTTTCAGTGTAGCCATTATGGTGCTGTGGAGTTCATAATGACAAACTCCCCCACCATATACTCTCAATAGCAGCACTGCACTTACAATGTCTGAGAATGGACTTAGACACCGTAAGGGTTTTAGGGATCATGCACCTGTACCCTCACCACTGGTATAGGGCACCCAGCTAGAGGGGTGACTGATCTATGCCACGGCAGTGGGTTGTAGGCATGCCTCACAGGGATGTGAAAGAATCAAGAATACAACAGCTTTATCAAAAGCAGAAAACATCCACCTCTATGCTCTTTTCAAATGAACCTATTAAGACATTCCCATTGAGTGAGTCCTAATTATTTGAGAGTTGTTCAATCAATGGAGATGAATTCTATCCTTTCAAACTTCTTGGAAAAAAGAAGGCAATGAATACAATTAATAAAGGCTACCCAACAAGTATCCCTAGAGACTACATATCAGTTAATCATAATGTTTTTGATGGCAGAGCTTCAAAAGTGTATTCTACCCAACGTGTAGTATGGAATTTGGGAAAATCACACCTTTTCCTTAAATTTAAGTAGCTTTAGGATTGTCTTGGCCAAAGTGGATCAGATATGTATTCTCCAGGTCAACAAATTTCTCTCTGCACAAAATACTCTCCTTTGTGCAGTTCTTCTAAACTTCTCAGCACTTTAACTGGTGTGGTGGTCAACACTGTAGATGAAGTTGAGACATACAGACTTGGAATTGGGGTTATTAAAAAATCATGCTGTAATTCAGGTATAATTCCCATTACCAACCCACAAGATGTTGACCTACACATAGCTGGGGGCCGTAATGGCTACTCCTGAAATATAGACAATGTAAGTGACTGCAATCCAGGGCTGGCCCATACATAGGAGACTTAAAAGCAAACGCAGCAGGAACAGAACTTTCATTCTGGAAAATTCAACAGTGAAGAAAATGAAAGAACATAGCTACTGAGCAGTAACAATATAAACAAAACAAAATTAGAACCCATTCATGGAAAGCTCTGTCTCTCTAGAAGAAGCCAGAGCAGAAATTATTGGTGCAAGGATGTGAAAAGTAGAGTTAGCCAGATCAATCATTGATGTGCTTCAACTCATGAAAAGGAAGGCCACCTTCCACCCTTAAGAAATCAGACTAATGTCCAAAATCAACTCGAAATTCACTGTATGTTATTTTGTGTTAACGAGTCTTATAATGCACAATTGCTACCCACAAACAAGCCTCCGGGTGCTGATAGAAAGAACCAACTAAGAAATATATTCACCTAATCGGTAAGTACTTATATGAAGAGGTGAGTTTTAAGTTGTTTACTAAAACTCAGGAAATTGTTGTTCAGCCTGAATCGAAGAGGAAGGGAGTTTCACAATTCGGCCACTAGATTAGCAAATGAGTGGCCTCCTCCTCTTGCTCTCTTAATTCTGGGAACATTAAGAAGGACAAGGTTGTTTTATGTCAATGCTATGGAGGCTGTGTGTGGAGTGATGAGGTGCTAGAGAAATTGTGTACCTTGAGAGTGTTTTAATCTATGTGCAATACATACAGCTTCAAACGCACTTCTTTTTTTGACCAGCAGCCAATGCAGTTCTGCAAGTGCTTGATGTGCAGAGTTTCTTTTCGGCACATTTAGTAGTGCTTGAGCTGCTGCATTTTGGATAACCTGCATTTTTTGGGTGACGTATGCTGGGCTGTACAAATATAAAGAGTTGGAGTGGTGGTAGATGCACACCAATGTGATAAACCACAGTTAAATGGTTCAAATATTCTGCGTGCGACCAGGGTATTGCTGTCTGATCAACCAGCGTCAAAGTCATATAAAAATGAGAAGTGTTATCCTATCGGGTAACGTCCCCCGATTGCACAGCCAAACTCTGTTAGGGAGGTTATCCAAAGGTATTCTATCAATAGATAGTGGTGATCATTAGAGTGGTGTTTATTCAACACTGAATCTTGAGATCAGATTCAAATTCCTTCAACAAGATGGTTATTGAAACCAGATGGTAGTTCAAACCCAATGCATTTCGGGCGAACCCTTCATCAGGGTAAATTATGTCTAAAAAATAAAATGGAGAACTGTGGATTTATAACAAGCTCATAGATACCTAAAGGGCCTAAATGGTAGTGATGTGAAAACACCCTGGTGTGAAGTGTAGAGAAACTGTATGCAAAATAAAACATAAACAACGTGAATTGACCTGTGCCAAGAAAACCGAGTGAAGAAAAATCAAGAAAAAACAGTAAAAAACTAAAAGATATCAGAGAAAATGCAATCAAGCAAGACTAATCAGGTGTAATTAGGGTGAAATCAAAAGACTGGCAAGTGTGATCGTCAAACAAACATACGCGGAAACTGGCGTGAGCCACCAGGTGTGTTTAGAACTTTGCTGCGTCGGTCGGTATAGTGTTTCATACAGAGAGTAAAGTGAGTATAGAAAATTACGAGCTTTGTCGCAGTGAAAGTTACAAAATTATAAATAAAAATGTGCAAAGAAAAACAGAGTGCAGGTTCTTACCGGGACTCGAACGTCCAGCATGTTTCCCGTGTTCACAAACAAAGGTGAGTGCGACATGAGTGAACAGAAGGATAGAAATAAAGAGCGTCCCAGAAGTGGGGTGCCGTGGAAATACACGATGTAGGCAAAGTTAATCAAAAATAATAAACAAATCATAGTGCGGGTATGAACATGAAACATTTAAACACATTGACAACATGGACAGTGGCATGATAAATAAGAAAAATTGTGGCTATAACCAGAAATAAGGAAATAGGAGCCTTCTTTGAATGGTCTATCAAAGGGATGACACCCTTCAGATGGGACTATCTTTGAAGGCTAAAGTGGAACTAAAAAAACATAGAAAAAGGGTAGTAAAAAGTGAAGTGAAAAAAAGTTAAAGTAAAAAAAAGTTACGTGGAAAAAGTGAGATGAAAAGAAGTGAAAAAGGACGGATGAACGAATAGAGGGAAAAGTAAGAAACAAAAGCGGGGCAAATGTAAGGAACACACATAGAATGAAAGATCAGAATTTACAGCAAAATAAGAGGGGAGAAATGCTCAAAGGAAACAACTATATTCAATGCGATCATTTAGTCTGTTGGGCATAAAGGTGTCCAACATCTTTGTCCAGAAGATTTCTCTCTTTGAATGAGGTATTTGTGATTATTACGGCCTTCACATATGACCACAGACTCAAGTGCGAGAAATTTAAGTTGACTGATGTTATGCTTGGACTCCAAGAAGTGAGTAGCGATGACAGATTTTTGATTCATAGGCCTGATGTTGCTCTAGTGTTCATTCACTATGGTTTTGATTTTTCGTTCAGTCTTCCCCACGTATCCCAGTCCACAGGGGCATTTTAATACCAGGACCATCAGGTCTTTTTTGTTCTGTTTAGTAGAACTAAAGAGTTCTTCTCTGGTTTTGGTGCTAGATCTTGTCAAGACCAGATTGAGAATTTCTGGAGGGTATCCTCTGTTGCTGAATCTTTGGGGCATTTCAGAGATATTAGTGGATAGTTTGACCGGGTTGGAGGTGATGCGTTTAACGCGGAGTAGTTGAGAGTAAGGCAAATGTCTTTCAACAAATATTGGTGAAAGCTGTTGTAATGTAGTAGGTTGTTATGATCAGTGTCTTTTTGGAAGGTGTTGGTTTCCAATTCTTTGTTGGCCTTGATGATGGATACATCTAGGAAGTTAATGGTGGTGTCACTAATGTTATGAGTAAATTCAATCCGATCGTTGATCTTCTTTAGCTGTTGTATCGTTGTAGAAAGGTCTTGATGTGAAACTTTCCATGGCAGGAAAATGTTGTCTATGTATCGGACCTACATAGCGAGATTGTCAATCCAAGAATCAATAACTAGAATGTTATTGAGTTCAAATTTGTGCATAAACAAGTTGGAGTAGCACAGAGCTGAGCAATTCCCCATAGATGTTCCATTTAGTTGAAGGAACTAATCTTCCTCATGCATGAAGTAACTATAATAGAGTGTGAAATGGAGCAATTCGAGCAAGAAGATCTTAAGATCCTGATCCAACTCACTGGGAGTTAAAAAAATACTCCTCAGCGTCCATGCCCATGTCATGCGGAATGGAGGTGTATGGTGACTTAACGTTAATGGTGCATAATAGCAAATTCTGGGTGTCCTGTATGTTAATGGGGTGAATCTTTAACAAGAACCCATTGGTATCCTTGATGTACATGGACATTTGATGCACCAATGGTTGGAGATACTTATCTAAATACTTTCAACAGGTTCATGGATGGTCCCTGACGTGGATACTATTGGTCTGAATGGGGGTGTGGTTGCATCTTTATGAATTTTTGGCAGCATGTATATTCTAGATCTCCTGGGATTATCCAACAATAGTAATCGTTTTTCGCCTTCAGTGATGTCCCCATTCAAGACAGCAGTCTCCAAGATCTTGTTGAGGATGGTTTTAAATTCCTCTATGGGATTTATGTCCTACTTCACGTAAGTTAAGAGATCTAGAATATGTGCCTGGATGTTCTGTATGTAATAACTTGAATCCATAATCACAAGTGCCCCTCCCTTATCAGCTTTACTGTAGATGATGGACGGATTGTTGGTGATTTTTTCCAAAATTCCCTGTTCTTTGGCAGTAAGATTAGAATGTTTGGATCTCTTTCCTTTGAACATTTTTAGAGAGTCTTGTATAATCAAGATTTCAAATGAATAGAGGATTTTATGAGGGGCATAAAGCTGCTCTTTGATTTTAATACTTTGGAGGTTCCTATTTCATGGCAAGGTTGGTTGTCCATCACATTACTGAAGAAATGTGTAAGTCAAAGCATGCACATGAATTTGAATACACTAACTTCAATTTCAAGTGGGTTGGAGTGGTAAGTAGGCACAAAAGAAATGCCTTTTTGGAGGGTGTTAATTTCCACTTGGTTGAATGAGTGAGAAGACATGTTGATGACTAGCTCTTGTGCTGTTAAGTTCTGTGACTCCTCGTTACTCTCTTGGATGATGTGGGATCTGTTCTTGTTTCTGTTTCGGTGTTTACTCCATCTGGTTCATCTGGAGCAGCTTGTCCTAGTCCTAAAAAAGAAACCTGGGAAGAAGTGGCGCTTGTCTCTGGATTGTTGGTTGATAGTACAGGTGGATCCGCTCAGCCTTGCGGTATATTCAATATACCACCTCTGTGGTGATTGGTGCTGGACTCTCCATCTGTGGATGAAGATTCTGTATCAGACATTTTGTAGGAGGGTCGATTTTAGCATCTTCTTGCGTACATTTCCACTCAATTGTATACCTACCCTCAATTATAGTAGATGGTGTCTCTTTTAAATTTTCGTGTCTTCCGTTCTTTGATTTCTTGAGTATGTTTCTCAAGTTGAGAATTGATGTCATCCAAGGTCTTTTGCCATTATTTAGCAGTTAGCTTGGTAAACAATTCTTGTTTGAGTTGATGGATTTCTCTACTTAGTTCTTCAAGTACTTTAGATAATTCCTCTACGATCAGTAAAATCAAATCAAGAGAACACTTGTTTATGATGGCGAACCATTTTTCGATGAATATAGAATTGTTTTTACAGAGGGACGGTTTAAAAGGGATTCTTAACCCTCTCGGGATGCATTGTACGTGATGATACTTAATGAGAGTGCTGGTGCGTAGGCGTTGGTTAATCTCTCCCTTTGTTACATATAATAGTTGTTTGATGTTGCTTTGAACGTTGCCAGTGCTAGAGCTATAAGTCTCCGCTTCATTAATTAAAGCATAAAGTCTTGTGCTTCACTCTCGGTGAAGATGAAAGTATCTGCGTGATTCTCAGTGAGATTATAGATGTCATCGTATGACATTGTGTCAGTAGAATCCTAAATATCAAGTCAGGGAACAAAAGATGCTGGAGTGGTGGTAGTTGCACACCAATGTGATAAACTCCAGTTAATTTTGTAACTTTCACTAAGACAAAGGTCGTCATTTTCTATACACATTTTACATTTCATAATTTCGTATCCACGACAAGCTTTGTTTTACTATATTACTCTCTGTATTCCACACTTTACCGACCGATGCAGAGAAGTTCTAAACACACCTGTTGGCTCACGCCGGTATCCATTTATGTTTGTTTGACAACCACACTTGCCAGTCTTTTGATTTCACCCTAATTACACCTGATTAGTCTTGCTTGATTACATTTTCTCTGATAACTTTAATTTTTTTGCCATTTTTTCTTGATTTTTAGTCAATTGGTTTTCTTGGCACAGGTCAATTCACATTGTTTTTGTTTTATTTTGCATCCAGTTTCACTACACTTCACACCGGGTGTTTTCACATCACTACCACTTAACCCCTTTATGTGTCCATGAGCTTGTTTTACCACTGCAGTTCTCCATTTCATTTGTTAGACATGATTTCCCCTGACGAAGGGTTATCCCGAAATACATTGGGTTTGAGCTACCATCTGGTTTCAATAACCACCTTGTTGAAGGAATTTGAATCTGATCTGAAGATGCAGTGTTGAATAAACATCACTCTAATGATCACCACTGTCTATTGATAGAATACCTTTGGATACCATCCCTACCGGAGTTTGGCTGTGCAATCGGGGAACGTTACCGAAATATAAAGAGCTACCATAATCCAAAATAAGAGAGAATTAGGCCTTGCACCACCTTCCTCCAACACTCCAGAGGAAACCATTTGAGTTTTTTTCTGAGAGATTTTAATAGTCCAAAACATGTAACAGACACTTTCTTGGCCTGGGAGGCCATGGTCAGATTTTTGTCTAGTATGACACCCAGGCTCTTAACCTAAGCTTTTTGGATGGGATCCTGTCCCAATCATGATCACCAAATAAACTAGTTCCATGGTGAGGAGTTATTGCCAACAAACAGCACCTCAATGTTGTCACCCTTTAACTTTAATCTGCTTTCTGCAATTCTTCATTAATTCTTAAAGTGAGCTTCGTGGCGGTGGCGTTGGTATCCGGTGACAATGCAATGACTAACTGCGTGTCGTTTGCATATGATATCATTGTGAAGCCATCGGAATAGATTATGTCAGAAAGAGGACACACACATATGTTAAAAATCATAGGGCTTAAAGATGAACCCTGTGGCACTCCACACTCCAGCTTGTACGTTTCTGACAAAAAGGGCATTTACTCTCATGAACAATTCTATTTGCCAGGAAGGACATTAACCATTTTAACGCTGTCCCTGAAATTCCTAATGCTTCCATTCTTTCTCTCATGACTGTGTGTGAGATGGTGTCGAAAGCTGTGCTCAGATCAAGAAGAATGAGCTCAGCTGAACCTCTGCGGTCTAGAGTCATTGTTAAGTTCTCTATGGCCAGTAAAAGAGCAGTATCCTTACTACAGCCTTGTCGAAAAACCTGTTTTTGTGTGATGTAGCAGATTATTAGATTCCAAGTAGTTTGAAGACAGGCCATTTAAGAAATTCTTTAGGATTTTACTTATTCCCAGAAGCAAGAAGATTGGTCTATTATTTTGGGTTTGTCCAAGAACCGTTTGGCAGTAAAGGTTGGGTGATAGCATGCTTCAATACCTCAGGGACACAGCCCTCGATTAAAGAGGAATTAAAGAAGCCCATTAAAGCCAAAGATATAACATTTCCTCCTTTCAACAAAATTTTAACTGAAGTAGGATGGAGGGCTGAGAGCCTGATTTTATTGTACTCAATACTCTTAAAATATCAGATTCAGTTACCCTGGGGAAGGGTGAGGGCTCAGCTGTGGGATTGCTGCCAACATCGCCAGCTTTCGATGTATTTGGAGTGTCTGATGTCTCTCCTAAAGAATCTCAGATGTGTCTGAATTTACCCCAAAATAATTTTCCAGCTGTTTGCAGTGCTCCTTGGAAGAAGAGTCACCTATTCCTGCAATGTCTGGGTTAAAAATTGTGTTGACAATCACACATATTTCTTTGGCCGAGTGTTCGAATTGTGTAAGGATACTTTTTTACTGATATCTTTACATGATCTCCACTGTAGAGTCCATCCAAACCCTAAAGATAGGATAGGATGTACAAACTTCCCCTGTAGTCTCTGAAGAAGAATACTGATAAAGTTCACAAAGTCTTAAGATGATTATTCAACAGTTCATACTTTATTTTCTTAGGAATAAAAGATCTTCTCTAGCCAACACGTTTTTCGTATGGCCCATCTGCCTTAAACATCTTCAGGGCTAGAATAATATACATTATAAATAGGAAGATCACTACTTTCAAATCAAGCAAATAGTTTCACCATCACCAGAGTCACATGGTGGTAGGTTTACAACAATGAATGTGTCATAACAGCGTAGTCACTGTGCACAAACCCTTCAGTGCAGTATCCTTAAAACCAGGACAACATTCTGTGTATGTTATGCACAACAAATGTAAAAACTGTGGTTAAAGTCAGTAGAAGTGATGCTCAAGTCCATAGCAAACAAGAACACCAACCAAATAGAACTTAAAAGGAGAGGTAATCTAAGAGTAGGAGCCATTTAGTACCACATTTGATCACACAAACTATCACCTAAGTCAAAACACAATTATCTGAAAATTGGGTTGCTGGTTGACTGGGGTGTGAGCCCTGGGAAAACAGTAACCACAAACCTAGTCGGAGTATGGATCAAGAAAACCCTACAGTAACCTCTGCTCACCCTCTGGCAGGTTGGCATAAGCAGTCAGGATTAACTTAAAGGGAATGTGTAAAATATTTTTGCAACACTTCAAACATTAAAAAACACCTAGCTTAGAAAAATTAAGTATATTTTAATAAATAATATAAGACCAAAATGACAAATATCCAATTAGTAGAGCCGGAAATATAGAATTTGAAAGTTTCAGGGTGAAATAGCACTAAAAATCACAAAGCGTCAATCAAGGTATATCTGGTTGCTCTGAACCAGGGCAAAGTCACAAGTGCAAGCTGACCACGATGTAGCACGGGCCGGCTACAGGACTAGCTTAGGCCAGCTTAATTAAGTACTTTAAATCCTGTTTGTGGAGCATGGTGTAGATCCGAGGCGAAGAAGTGTCATGTTGCAGTAGTGATGTATTAGTTCTGAGATGCTTCAAGGCTGCTGTGCAATCTCCTGTTGCATAGATAACAAGGTTCCAGTTGACGGGGCTTGCGATGCGAAGTTGTGTGTCAAGGATGCGGCTCACAGCTGGCAATGCGTCGGTTCCAAGGAGTGGCGAGACTACGATGTGGAGGATAGTTTAGAGCTGCCGTCAATGAGAGATGTGAGGGCCTGGGTCAGAGGTGTGGCAAGCTATCAGTAGTGAATCGGTTCCGAAGATACAAGAGTGATGCAGACCTTCTGCTCTGGTCCTAATACCCACAGCAATGCAAATGCGTCGGTTCTGCTCGAGGATGCACACCTCAGCTGAGGAGATGCATTGTTTGGCCTGAGGAAGTGCCACACAGCCAAGGAGATGCGTTAGTTTGAGGAATTGCTGCTGGGAGCAGGGAACATGTGTCTGTTCCACTAGTATGCACCTTCGACCCATTTTCAAGGGTTCAGGACTGGGGTGCCACCATTTGGCTGGATAGACTAAGAGATGGCAGAGACCTAGTGCAGAAGCAAGGTTATTGGAAGCCATTTAAGTCCCTGAAGGCCTCAGATCAGGAGGCCAGCCAACAAGCCCTTGGAGTAATGCTGGGTTCTGAGTTCAAGAGATGCAGGTCTGGTCTTTTACACCCAGGAAAGAGGGCAACAAGTGGTCACAGCAGAGTAGCAGTCCAGCAGAGTGGCAGTCCTTTCAGCAGCACAGCAGCCCTTCCTCCTGGCAGTGTATTCACAAGTACTGAAGTGGTGGTGTCTGAGGTCCATTACTTATACCCAGTTGTGTCTTTGCAGTGCAGGAATTGAATTGAATTTGTAGATTTATATAGCTTGGCTTATCACCCATGAGGGTATCCAGGCACTGTCCATGGGCATGGGGAGATTAAGTGATTTACCCAGAATCACAGGATATTGAGCCAATGCTGAGACTCAAACCCGGATCCCCAACTCCCGCATGGGCTGCGCTCCCTCCTGCACAATTTCACATACCGTTGGAGAGACTCCAAAGACAAGTCTTTGAAGTGCGCAGATGCCCTGCCTTGCCAGTCCTGCCTCCAGACTAACTACAGGGGTTGGGTCCCCCTTTCTGAGGGGGCAGAAAACAATCTTTCCTGGTGTAAGTGAGTTTGGGTCCAGCTCCACCCTCACATCTTGTCAGGATAGCTGACTCAGTCACACCTAAGCTCCCATTATATGTGACTGTCTACATAGAATACACAAAGCACAACTGCCAACTACATCTAGTCATGTGAACGGAGACAGACTCCAGGCATCAAATGGCTAACACAATAAAATGTAAACTTTCTAAAAGTGGAATTTTCAGATTTGTAATTTAAAATCCCACTTCACTATAAGTTAGGATTTTAAATTAGGTTTCCAGAGACACTAAACATGAACCAGTTATATATTCTGTGAGAAATTGGGTCTCTAGTTGCCAGATGTTTGCACCCTGTCCATGTAGGAACCACCACCCTAGTTAGGGTAAGTCAGATACACACGCTAAAGAAACCTGTGTTCATCCTCTGGTAGCTTGGCACACAGCAGTCAGGCTTAACTTAAGAGGCAATGTGTAAAGTATGTGTGTAACACTTAAATTATAGTAACTCAATGAAAGGACCACAAAATACCACACAAAGACTCCACACAGGTTTAGAAAGCTAGGGAGTGTGCATCTGATTAAAACAAGACCAAAACAACAACAAAATTAGTAGAGGTCCAAATATGAATTTTTAAAGAATAAACCAATATTACTGCTTAGAAGTCCTTAGCGCCCAAAAGATTACTTGAGGGACCAATGCAAAGTCAAAGTTCCGGACAACTGCAATCAACCTAGGCCAGCTACAGGACCCAGATTTATCCTACTGAATAAACACCTTGATTTTAGCTTTTTTCGATGTTGAAATGAATGCAAAGCTTCTTCATTGAGCCATGCCGAGTGTCATTATCAAACCACGCAGGCTGTGGATTCTTCATTGTTGAGCAGCCTCTGAGTCGGCGTCAAAGGGTGATACAGCAGAAATTCTCACGCAGTCGAGGCAATGCATCAGCTTTTGCAGCAATCAGCTACAGAACCCACTTCTGAGGCTCAGGACTGGAGAGGTACCTCAAGCAAGGGTACGACTCACAGATGGCAGAGTCCAGCACCACAAGCAGGATTGCAGGAAGGTTTTTGTGTCCCTGAGACTACAGAGAGCAGGCGGCAAGCCAGCAGGCCCTTGGAATTACTCTGGGTTTATGCAAGAGGGTCTGGTCATTGTCCTCATCAGGACAGAGATCAGCAGGCAGCTGGGCAGCTCAGCAAAGCAGAGAAGCTGCGCATCACAACACTCAGTCACAGCAAAGTAACAAGCCTTTCAGCACAGCAGTCTTTACTCCAGCAAAGTTCCCTCCAGGTCCAGTAGTACACTGAGTTGGTAGGGCCAGAGCCCTAGTACTTATACCCAAAAGTGCTGTTGATGTAGGGGGTGACTTCAAATTAACTCTCTGAAGTGCACAATAATCTCTTTCGGCCCAGCCCTGGCTCCAGACTACCAGCAGGGAATAAAGCAGCCCTTTTTGTGAAGACACAACCTATTCAGATGTAAGTGTGAGCTACCTCTTCCCCTTCCTGCCCAGGAAGGATATCAGTGTGCAGATGAATGCAGATGAATCTCCTGTCACACCCAGCCCTTCCTGTGCTGTGGCTGCTTAGAGGGAATGCTCCAAGTTTATATGTCACCCAGCCCAGACGTGTATTGGAGACAAGCTGTTGTTCATAAAGAGTTATAAGCACAGAGAAATGTCCACTTTCAAAAAGTGTCATTCCTAAAAGAGTAATGTGAAATCCAACTTCACCAGCAAGGAAGATGTATCATTTCCATTCTAAATATACCAAACATTATAAAGCTACTCCTTTACGATCAGGAATTACTCATTAAAAGTAGATAAGGAAATTCCCAATGCTAGCCTGGAAGAGGAGTATGCCTCACATTAGTGAAAAACCAAATAGGCTGTTTGTCACTACCAGGACATGTGAAACATAAATGTACAAGTCTGACTTTTAACTTAGACAGCAACCTGCCCATATGGCTACCTAGGGCCTAACTTAGGGGCAAAAGGGGAGTTTAATGTTTGGCAAGTACTTTTAAATGCCAAGTCGAAGTGCCAGTAAACTGCACACACAGGCTCTGCAGTGGCAGACCTGAGACATGGTTAAGGGGCTACTTATGTGTTTGGTACAGGCAGTGATGCAGGCCCACTAGTACCATTTATTTACAGACCCTTGGCTCGTGTAGTGCACTTTACTATGCACTACTAAGCAAAATAAAGATGGCAGTTGGATATGAGCCAATGCTACAATGTTTTAGGGAGTGAGCACATGCAATGTAGCACTGATTAGCAGTGGTAAAGTGCCCAGAGCCATAAAGTTATCAAAAACGAGGTCATAAAAAATAGGAGAAGGAATGCAAACAGTTTGGGGTAACCCTGCAAAAAGGGCCATTCCCAACATGCCTCTTGCAGTCTAAAGCCAGTGTAGCCTAATCAATACCTTGATGGACTTCCCTGGTTAGGTCGACAGAACCTGGACAATGACACACTACTGCAGGGGTACTTGCCAGGTCTATGCCTCTCTGAACCCAGTTGGATCCCTCTGTCTATTCTTTCAGGGGCCACTGAGCTAACCCATGGGGACTCCTTCTCCTCATCTGCGGACTCCATCTGTGAAGAACCTAACTTTAATTGTCTCACTGTTATATTTCATATTGGTACCGTAATATGGGTCCAGGGAACATCGTACACTTTCCCCACATCAGCTCTCGTTATTTCATATGAACGAGCCATAACTCCATAACTCAATGACTCCAAATAGGGACAGAATGCCTTATAGGGACATCACGCCTTATAAGGACTGTAGCCTTTTATTGACTAAACCTTTCACCTAGTTCCATGCCGAGGGTCGGTTTTTCCCAATCAATATTGCTAAGACATCATCCTTAGCACATATGAATAATTGATGAGTACACTCTCCAGGAGGTATACTTCACCTCTCCCATCGACGCACAAGGTTAAATCCCCAATGTCATCCTCATTCTGAACAATGGGTAACACACATACATAGACTGTATAAATACAGCACCTCTTGCTACCAAGAGCAGGAGGGAACTGAGACTTCAAGGCTGACACACTGAACAGAGATGCTGCAACTCCGGCATGCCATCGCTCCATCTGACAGTGGTCTAAATATCCCTGATGGGGTGTCCAACTCAAGTCCAGGACAAAGTCCCACACTCTCACTATTCAGGTATGGGGGTTCGACTAAATCCTAGCAGGATTCTTGGCTCTTAGGCTTAGTAGCTTTTTCGCACCTACTCACATGCTAGGTACACTTAGGTACATCTAGTCAGGCATCTTAGGAGTATGCACTTTATAAATGCATTTCATATTCATGTATATGTTTGTGACTAATGCAAAATGGTAGAACAGTACTTTTCCTTTTTATTCACTTAACTGCTGGCTCTATATCTCTGCTACTGTGTTACAATTGTAACAGCACACTTATTTTACATGAAAAGAACTACAGTACAATAAATTCTTATTGTAAAAACTCTCGACTGTTTCTCCTCTGTATCGCTATGAGAACAAAACAAGGACGCATGAGTGACTGGGTGAAAAGTAGTATATTGTTTCCACAAGTCTGAGATTATTGTGTTCTGAGGTTGCAAAAACTAATCTCTCTGATGACAGGAGATTCTAGTAGCACTACGAGCTAGCTAATGCAAAGAACAGGCTAACATATTCGTCGGGGGTGTACAGAGTCAGTATGCCACCAGACCCACAGTTTATGTTATCCGCAAATGCGTAGGTCCTGCTAGAAGGGTACTATTGGAAATACACTACATGGTGTCCAACATGGTATATTTATGGCGCACTTACTCAACAGTAGAATCTGAGTAGCCCAGTCATGCTTATTCTCAGAGACCCTACTTATAAAACGTCTCGAGTAAGTGGGAAAAAACTCTGCCACAGTTGAGTAGGCGAGATATCCTATGTATTGGCTGTTGGTTAATCAAACTTGAAAGGACAATATTCCCAAAATTGTGCATAAAACCTTTGCATAAAAACCTTTACATAACTTCCTTAAAAAACAGTAATTTTGTGTTCTTAACACAATGGTTGAACAAGGGGGAGATTTAGACCATCTAGCCCCGGGACTGAATCAGTCTGGTGAGGAAGATGCAAATGCAATCCAGATTGCAGCCAAAGTAAGACAAACATTAACAGTTAAACTTGTCAAACATGGGTTATGACCCAGAGGAGGTGTAGTAATACTCGTGATAGAGGCACACGAAGATTTCAAAACAGAGGTATTCTACTCTTGGGTTATATTCCCAGCAGCCGATGCTGTAACAAAAACCTTTCATTATTACATACATAATGACATTGAAGCGGTCTACACTCCTTTTGAGGAGACTGGGATTCCGCTTACTTTCCAGGAACATATTTTCTGGTTTAATGGCGCCCTACCCCACACAAAAAAAAAGAGCAAGGCTTGGTCCTTTAGGGATTCCAGGAACAACATGGCCGATATTTGTGACCTATGCACCACATCCAGACATTGACACAATGACACAGGACGGACTACTTGTTCAACACAAAGAGTTGATAAAACTCTACAGAAACATGACACACTTCGTCTTGAGGACACTCGCAGTCCAACCTGCAGCAATTACACCTACTGCAGCTCCTACACAGAGCACAGGTACTAAAATTACTTCAAAAACATTACACGCGGTAATGGGCAAAGTGCCCACAAAACGTGAATACATTCCTTCCTGGGTAGCTCAGAAAATAACCCAGTTAGAAGCAGTATTCCCATATACCACATCATTTGAAAAACACAGAATATTAACAATCTGTTTGCCCATGGGGATTTCACCACAGTTAGAGGATTGCACCTCTTGGGGTACAGTCTTTGCTGCCATATATACCAGAACACATGGTATTCCTTTGTTAGCAGTAATGCCTGATGTATTAAGACAAATACAAAATGAGTACGAAGTAGAACCTGCCCTAAACTTAGGGATGAAGTTATTAAACAACTATGACCCGGTATCAACCATAATACTAGCTAACATAAAATGGGAAGCAGCATCAGTGCCAATCCGACAATGCCTAAGGGAATTCTCTCCATTACAACAGGAGAATGAACTACCCAAAATAATTGACACTGCATATGCAGAATTAGGCACGGATAGTTTGGGGGGAAAAGCTTTGAAACCTCAACTACAGGGCAGTCCTGAAAATGACACTTTTAAACTGACACCTACTTCTTCTAAAAAGAAGTGGGATAAAAAAAGAAAACTCTAAAGACAAGAGATCTCATTCCCGAGGTAGGTCTCCTCAGCAGGAGCACTCTGAAAAGAGGTACAACCTTAGGAATAGAGACAATATTAGGAACCCTGACAGGTATTAGGATAATTATACATGTTCCTCTCATTCCTTTCAGGGTTCGAAGAAAGGCTCCAAAAGAATAGGAGGGTCAGAACACAGAGAGATCACACAGTCCAAAGACAAGCAGCGCGTTCAAGACTTTACTTGTAAAAAAGAAGACAAGCAAAATACAAAACCTCAATTTAAGAAAAAGAAAGTTGCTGGTCTGAAAATCAGACATGCCCAGAATTCTGAGGAGACAACTTCTGAACGGGGAATGGACTCTGACGATGCTAGACAGTGTGGCATAAGTAACAATAGCTCGCCAGAACCTGAAGGAATTTCTGGTGACAGCGGAGTTGAATGATTACATCACAGTGGAAACACCAGACACCAGTGTGAGCGTCCCACATAAGTTATATGAAATAACACTCCGGCTGGAGGGGCACAAGCCCAGGAAAGTAAAAGTTCTTTTTTGGAAGAACTTATCATCTGGTTAGCAGAACAAGATTGGCCACCTGCATTCATAATTGAGTGCCTTAGGGGGGAAAGTATAATTTTTCCTGTGTTTTCCATCTACGTTCCCGTTCACCTAAAACACGCAGATGCACAGTAGTGGGCAGAAGCCCAAGCCCCTACATTGTACAAAAATCACGCAGGGTGGGATGAGAACTCAACCTACCAAGTGATCCCATTAAAATTTTCACCTAATGCTCAAAGGCAATTTCCAATAAAGCAAGAAGCTAAAAAACAAGTCAGGGAGATCTTAGATCAACTTGAATACCAAGGGGTCATTGAAAAATGTACCTCACCAATGAACAATCCTTTGTTTCCAGTTTCTAAACCAGACAATACATAGCTTCTAGTATTAGATTATAGACATTTAACCTCATGCACAAAGACATTTGTTGTCCAAATTGCACACAGTGCCGCATTAATGAATAACATAGTGCGCAAAAAATACAAAACCACACTTGACATCACAAATGGATTTTTCTTCCAAAATATAGTGCCTGAAAGCAGGTGTCTAACAGCCTTCAGGGCGTTAGGGTCCCAAGACAATTTTGTCGACTAGCCCAAGGGAACAAATATAGCTCCGGGGTATTTTCAGCAAGACTAACGGAGTTACTTCACTATTTTGATGAAGAAGCGTTGTCCTATGTGGATGATATTAATCTGACTGAAAACGACTTAAAGAGGCACTTGACCAGTGTAAGCACCATTATTATGTGATTTGCTGCAGAAGGCTACAAGTTCAACTTTAAAAAGTCGAAAATAGCCCACCTCAATGTCCTATTTTTGGGATATGAGTTGTCAAGTGAAGGCAAAAGTCTGGCAGCTAACTTTTTAGAAAAGTGCGCACTGCTCCAGCTTCCAAAATCATTGAGAAGTTTACAATCAATACTAGGATTCCTAGATTCTGGCAGAACATACATTTTAGATTACGCACAGAGGAAAAAAACATTCTATGAATTAATCAAACCTGACTTTTCAGCCATAGATTGGACACAAGAACATACTAATATTCTTTGTTTACTCCAGGAAGACATGATTGCTTCCAAGCACTTACAGACACGCGTAAGAGTACGCCACTTAGTGATCCGAATAAAAGCGGGTCAATGCGGGTACACTTATTTGACCTCTAATGAGGGAAAAACTGTACCTATCACTTGCAAATCACACCTGTACACAAATGCAGAAATGCGTTTCACTTCAACAGAAAAATTTCTGACAGCCGTTCAGACTGCTGAAGCAAAAGAAAGAGCACTGGCTCAGGCGAAACAAATAATTGTTGTAACTCTGGTACTAGCTTTAGAAGCTGTTACAAAGGCCAGCATTTCAAATGCGAAAGTGCTACATCCTAGGGGGATACAATGGGCTAATTCTCTTACTGCAACAGACACTGAATACAGATTTGTTCCCAGTTTAAAAACTCAGGCATTTCTGCAATATGAAAAAGAATATCCTCTACCTAATAAAATCTTGACTCTTAACCAGTATGACTATATTATATACACTGATGGATCTGCGCAACCGGACATAGGAAGTAAGCAACAATATTTTTCAGCATGTGCCATCGTTAAAGGTCGCATATGTGAGAGCAAGTTCCATCCTAGTTGCACAAAAACGCTATCTCTAGGAGACTGCACGGCTCAGTTGGCAGAATTAAAAGCACTAATACTTGCACATGTAAATACGGATCACGAATTCCCCACTCTAATCTTGTGTGATTCTTTTTACTGTGTACAGTCGTACAATGAGTGCTTACAACATTGGGAACAAAACGGTTTTAAGGATGCAAAAGGTGGCACAATTAAGCACAAAATGCTATGGGAACAGGTAGCGGAACTGAAATCCGAGCTAGAAAGGACTCACGTGATCCATACACTCAGTCATCAACGTGATGGCGTACACGTTGAAGGGAATTCATTGGCTGATGAAGCCGCAAAGGGAGCTGTATGCACAGCTTCCAGATCTGTACTGACTCAATCGAAAACGAGAAAAGACAGAGATAATGTGGTAGCTGTCATATTAGTATGGCGGGGGGGACCCCGGCAGACGGAAAGACCGTCCGCCGGTCGACCAGGCGGAAAATGGACTGTATATGGTGGCAGTGTCTGCAAGAGACCGGCATCCATATTACAATACTTACGGTGACATGCCTTTCCACGGCGGCGTTGCCGCCATGGAAAGGCATGCGGAAACTGCATGCGGGGGACTGTTGCGGGCCCCCAGGGTATTGGGGGGTGCACATGGGGGTACCTGTGATACCCCCCAGCATTTGCATGCACAACATGGCAGGCACTGCGTGGTGTCTGCCACGTTGTGCATGCAAATGCACAACATGCCTTTTTGACTTTGCAGCGTGTGCTGCTGAAAGCACCGCCAGCTGCAATGTCAGAAATGCGGGATGCACCCTCCAGTGTGGCGGGCGCATCCTAATCTTCCCCACGGGACCCCGCACATATGGCGTGCGGTCCCATCTCCATTAGGATGGGGGGCGGACAAGAGTCTGCCCGCCATCCTAATCAGCCCCTATGTCTTGAAATGTGACATCTGCAAGCAGATGAAAGGCTCCACCATTGCACGCCTGGCACAGACGCCATTACTAAAGTCAGACAAACCTCTTGCATGTTTGTACTTCGACCACTGCGGCCCCTACAAACGGATGGGGTTTACAGGTATATCATGTTGGCAGTGGATTCATGCTCGAGATTCCTATGGGTTTGGGTTCAGCATTCTGCTGACGCTCGAACTGTTAGAAAAGATTTGCGAGTCTTTATCGGTACATGAGCAGTTGGCACGTTACACTCTGACCGCGGCCCTGCGTTTAACTCACAGGCTTACAAAGAAGCCATGGAAGGAATGGGCGTAGCATTGCGGTTCTCATCTCCGTATCATCCAGAGGGAAATTCTGTTGTGGAGAGAAAAAAACGAGACTTAAAGCAATCTTTAACAGCTAGGGTATTAGGCAAGGGCGGTAGTTGGGTCACACACCTGAATGGGGTACAGCGGGCATTAAATAACCAGCCAAGAAGCTCTCTAGGGGGTGTCACTCCATATGAAGTCCTCTTTGGGACACAAATGTGGGTACCTGATCTTGATTGTGAAGGCGCAGTGGCGGATGAAAAACCATTTGATATCCATGATCGTTTGGCTGTTTTACAGGATCTAAAAGAGTCCAGGACAAAACAAAGCAATGTCCATCTAAAGTAGACCGCCACTCAAGAAGTCAACATAGTCAAAGCAATACCTGTCTGGGTCCCAAAAGTCAGGGATCTGGTCAGAGAGAATATTGTGGAGAAAAAGGAATTTGGACCCTTTTACAGAAAACCTGTACCAATCCTTGCTGTACACGGAACAAGAACTGTGCTGCTCCTGCCTCTTGCCGGAAAAGGGGGAGAAAAGATTTGTCTCAATCGACTTAATCAAACCACACTATGTGGCCGATACTAAAAAGTAGGCCTAGTGGACTTCGATACAAGAAGTTCAAACAGAGAGACGCATCACGTTTGAAGAGCCACCTGTAAGGAATGAAGGACTAGGCAACAATGCTTTGGAACTTGTTCCACTTGAACCAAACATTCAAAATCAAAATGAAAATCAGAATAATTGACAAGTTGCAATTAGACCTAAAACAAATGTCTATATCAATATGCCTCGTCGAGAGGAAAAGGACATTTCAACTAATCCCGATGCAATTCCAACAATTGATCGAACTGCTTTTGGCTACTTTATTAACTTTGATACGTTTTCTCTGGATCTAATCGATCCACAAACTACGCCAGCCAAAACACCATTCAAGCAAGAATTAAAGAACTTTCTTCCAAAAGACACACCTGGTATCACCTTGGAGTGAACTCTGGGTAATTTCTGGGATAATATTTTTTCTTTTATGGCTAGGTTTAGTATTGACTTTAAATATGCTTATTAATGGATATTATCTTCAACAAGATTCCACAGCCCGAAAGGTCAACATCCTCCTAAAGCCACACACATCATCACATCTTGAACGAAGAGACTTATTATCAGTGAACATCACAGCTGTTCCTATACCAAATGGTATAGTATGGGAAAAATGTTGATTTCAACATCTTCGGCCCAACCGTACTTTTAAAAATTAATCATGTATTTAAATTCTCATTAAGTGATTTCATTACCTTCAGTACATTTTCTGATGATTGGGACACTGAAACAGTTAATAACATGTTATCTGATTGTTCTGCTTGGGTTTTCAGGTCAGATAGAACCCGCTCATCAGGGCCTCACTAACCCAGCCAGAACGTTACCCCCTCCCTAGAACCTATTTACAATCCTGCAACCACATATATATCTATCACCTAAGGACAGGGGATTCCTACTATGCATACCAAGACCTCTTACAATCGGCGGCCTCGCGATCCCATACGGATCCAGACCTCTCTGCCCCTACGACAGTATCACAAGTGGCGGCCTCGCGGTCCCATACGAACCCAGACCTCTCTACCCAGACGGCAATCTCAGCACAATCGGCGGCCTCGCGATCCCCTACGGATCCAGACCTCTCTGCCCATACGACAGTATCACAAGTGGCGGCCTCGCGGTCCCATACGAACCCAGACCTCTCTGCCCATACGACAGTATCACAGATCACAAGTGGCGGCCTCGCGATCCCATCCGAATCCAGACCTCTCTGCCCATACGACAGTATCACAAGTGGCGGCCTCGCGGTCCCATACGAACCCAGACCTCTCTGCCCATACGACAGTATCACAGATCACAAGTGGCGGCCTCGCGATCCCATCCGAATCCAGACCTCTCTGCCCATACGACAGTATCACAAATGGCGGCCTCGCGGTCCCATACGAACCCAGACCTCTCTACCCAGACGGCAGTCTCAGCACAATCGGCGGCCTCGCGATCCCCTACGAATCCAGACCTCTCTACCTAAACGGCAGTCTCATACGACAGTTCATCCTATGATCACCATAACATACAAAAAGGGAATCAGTCTCACTATTCATCAGATCACACAAGGATTGCCAGTTCGGGCATAGCCTGTTCTCAGGTTCGAGGGGCTCCTCTTTCCCTTATTCAGTTACCACTTACCTGATCAGGGTTAACATCTGTTCATGTAGCCGCAGCTGACTAGAAGAATAGGCTACCCTCTTATACAAGAACACGCAGCACATGTTGGTTCACTACAAACTGGATACTTTATTACTCATTACATACACAATCACATAACATTACGATATAACACATAACCTGCAAAGAAAAGTGAAAGATTAAGTTGTACACTCTAATAAGAAAGGGTCGACATCACCTTAGTAGTATGTAGCCTGCACTCAGTGGTCATCTAGGCTCCCTTCTCGTCTGTGCCTCGGCTCGCCTGGAATCACCCTTCTCCGAGTCACTGGGACCTCTTCCTTATCGGCTACTCTCTCCTCTCTGGCTATTCTGTTAGGAAAGCATCTGTCTCTCGGTTCTTCTCCGCCTTCAAGATGGCGTCTGTCTTCCCTGGAATAAGTAGTAGCTTTACTGCTAACGGCTAGATGCCGCCTACGGACTGAACATGTAACTGCCTCAGACTTTCACTAATATAGAGGTGCATTTCCTCATGGAAAATTCCGGCCCGTAACCTGCCGCCCACCAAATTCTTGTACCTCCCCGTACCAAGGACACGTTCCCAGCTGGCCGTCCTGATGTAGTGTCTTCGGCATGAAGAAAAATACAATCCTTCGATAAGGGCCGGCCTGAACCGGTTCTCTCCAAGCGAATAACACCTCATAACTAAAACATTACTTTTGACCTAGAAGCATCCCAAGCTGCCGGAGCAGAAAGAAAGATGGAGTCTCTCTCGTTTGAGGCCTACCAGGCCTGAATTCAGCACAGCTTCATGAAATACCCTCACTACAGGACAGGTTATCCCTAATACTAACGAATCTATCCCCTAGGCTATGTGTGCAAGCCCTGATCTATGGGGAAGAGCACAGAATCATGCCGAAGTGCCTAGTAAATAGGCTCCATTCACTACTCTAACCCTTAGGCTTGAATGGTAAGAGACTGAAGTCACATTCAATCATTGTGCCTCACAAGAAGGCCGGGAAAATCGAGCAGAACATTTCACCCTTGACTTCAGTCTATTATACATTCATTAAACAGAACTAATATCTGTGGAAGAATAATATGAAACAAGACTAACTGATCTATGTCTAGTACCAGGTGTGCAGAATTGAAGTAGTGAAGGAATACACTGAATAAAGCAACAGATAGAAATCAAAATGCCGATAGCAATCAGAATACCTCCTAATATTTGACGTAACAAATGCAAATCAGGTAACCAATTAAAGAGCCAGTCAAACCAGCCCTGGTCAATGTGTTTTCTAACTTCTTCTGTCAAGTCATGTAATTTATCAATGTGAACCTGAATGGATTTTGTATGATCCGACAAGTTAAAACAACAAAGACCCTCAAAATCAGAACAATCGTGTCCATGTTTAAGCAAAAGATAATCAATGGCCGCTCGATTTTGCAAGATAGCCCTTCGTTCACCCTGGGCGTCTAATAGCATGTCAGACAGGATTGTAGAAGTATGATTGATGGATTTTACCATCCAGCAGGCCATTTTCCCAATAGATTTGGCATTATAAACTGCCAAAGCAGGAACACCAACAATTGAAACAGCCAGGCTAAGGTATTCAGACTTGGAATATAAATGCAAAGATGAGTCACAATCCTCCTGTAACCTCACTGTATCTCGAATCACACAAGAGTTGGCATTCGGATGTGACGAGAACATTAGTAAGCTCAGTCTAGTAATGGCACAAGGGCCTCCAGAAATATTTGCGGGGATATATGGCCAGGAAGTATTACCACATGAGAAAAGCCATCCGGCAGGTAGTAACATCGTGCGATAGTGACTGGGGGTAACTACCATACTCTTGCAAGTCATGTTATTCTGAACAGAAGTACATGTTTTCGGTGTCCTTTGAAAGCACAAAGTTCGTTCATGAGCGGTGAATGAAGTGGCACCTTTCAATTTTAAACGCATACATTCAGAAATCGCACTAGGATCACAAGTAAGGAAAAAACATAAATCACCTTGTGTGATATTATAGGTAACTATTTGGGACTGGACGGGCGGTATCGGGTCTGACAGTACAGTACACAAGGGGCAATACTCATGGGCAGCAAAATCGCCCAGAAGAACATTGGGGCGAGCATTTGATATATTAAAAATATGAGTCAGAGTCTCCAATGAAGCAGGGACAGCAACCAAACAAGTTGCCAGTATATCCGTAACCGATCTCATCGGTGTCAAGCAGAAATGAGGGGCCTTAGTCACTTGCTTGGCCAATGTAACCCAAAAGTTCGGCGACGAATCCCACGCAGCGAAGGAACGCGACACTCGGGTTCTCAACTCAGTCCGGGTTGATGGGATCCCTCCTCTCTCGTCGTACCATCCCAAAAGGAGTCCAACGCCGACACATCCTGCAGCAACAGTCCAAAGAATGATCTGAAAAAGAATCAAATACAGGCATTATTCATTCTCGTAAGTAACATTTGTCAGCCGGGACTGCTTCCCAGCTATCTTTCCCTGGTCTCATAACTAAAATGATGTTGTCTTGACCGGTTGCAATCACTTCTGCTTGTTCAGGGGGATTCTTAGGCGACTGCACCCAAACTCTGGCCCCAGGATTATCTGTGGAGCCAAAACCTTTCTGGCCTCGTACAGTTAGCAACGTTGGGGCAGTGCCTTTTGTCATCTCACCACTGAAGACAGGCATTATTAGCAATTGAGCCACTCGGTCAGTTTTATGTATCAGTAAGTCAACCTCACTGCTATTCAGCAGGAGCACCTTAATCTCTCCCTGATAATCACTATCAATGATTCCTCCAAGCACCTGAATGCCTTTTACAGCCAGCCCCGATCTAGGGGCAATTAATCCGAAATTTCCAGGTGGTATATGAACACCAACACCGGTTTCAATGATGACTCGATCTTTACTTTTTATAATGGTGTCATCCATGGCATGCAAGTCTAAACCTGCCGACCCTGGGGTCGCTCTACATGGAGCCAAAGCTCCGGGAGTAATCTCCCAGTACATCACAGTCTCTCTGATCTCATTGGGCTTAGCATCAACATTCGGAGGAAACAAACGCATAAGTGGGGATTCAGCATTTAGAAAAGGACGGTTATTCAAAATCAATAGCGCTTGAGGCAAAAAATCTCGCCAATTCTTATACTTGTCATCCGTTAATTTGCGCAATTGGTCTTTCAGCAGGCCATTCAACCTCTCCACAAGACCCGAGGCCTGTGGATAATATGGTATATGAAACACCCATTCAATATTGTTTTCCACACAGAATTCCTGTACCAATCTTCCACGAAAATGGGATGCATTATCAGATTGAATTTGGAATGGCACACCATAATACATCATAATCAATTCCAATGTTTTAATAGTATTCAATTGGGTAGCTTGCTTACAGGGAAGGGCCACCAACAGGCCACTGTATGTATCAACAATGGTGCAAACATATTGACAATTCCTACTCATAGGGAGTGGACCAATGTAATCAATCTGCCAAATTTGAGCGGGCAATTTCCCGCTATGTAAATGACCTTTAACAATTTGGGGCACTTTGCGCTGCCTGATATGCTGACAAATGGGACAATGTAGAATAACATTTTTGATTAAATCTAGGGGAATATAAATTCCTCGATCAGCAGCCCACCTGCTAGTGGCTTTCTCTCCAAAGTGTCCTGCTTTCTGGTGGGCCCATTTCGCCAATCCCGCAATATCAGAATCTTGCGTGTCCACCACTGCCTCAGCAATTTTAGATTTCTCATCTGCAATATTATGAAAGAATTTGTCAAGAGAGTCTATCGGGGTATGAGCATCCACATGGAAGATTGTAACAGTACTCTGTGGGAGCATTTCCCAAATCTCCTGCCATAATTCTTTTCCCCACAGTTCTTTTGAATGGATTTTCCAACTATGGGAATGCCAAGTCGGTAACCAATCTGCCAGTCCATTGGCAGTAGACCAAGAATCGGTAAAAATATGACATGTGCCAGGTAACTCTTGTTTCAGAACTTGATAAACAGCATAGAGTTCAGCAAATTGACTGCTCTTACCCTCACCAGTTGTACTCAGCAATTTTTGTGTGATCGGATTATAGGACACTGCCTTCCAATGCCGTTTCGTCCCTATGAACCTTGCTGAACCATCCGTAAACCAGACATGGTTTCTGTCCTCTGCGGACAAATCATCAAAAGGTTTACCCCACTTAACAGGAGACTCCTGTACTAAAGGTACGGAACATTCACTCTCAGTTTCAGTTGATGGCGCCCGTGGCACCTGCTCATGCAAAGATGCAACTCCTTTTTGTCCCACACGTGCCCTGTCTTGTATATACCATTTCCATTTAATCACACTCGCCTCTTGAGCGTGTCCAATTCGGTGAGTTTTCGGCGAACTCATAACCCACTGCATGATAGGAATTTCAGGTCGCAAAACTATATCATGTCCCAAAGTCAATTGCTCGGTATCCACCAGAGCCCAATAACATGCAAGTAACTGTTTCTCAAAAGGTGTATAACGCTCACCAGCATCAGGTAACTTTTTGGTCCAGAAACCTAACGGTACTCTACTCTTGCCTTGTTTCTGCCACAAACTCCAATTCGCATAAAGGCCTTGTACAGACACATTCAAATCCACATCACCATCACATACAGGCCATAAATCCAGAGCATGCTGAATTGCTTCTTTTGCCAGACTGAACGCTTCTTGCTGTGGTTTACCCCATTCAAATGCATTCTTTTTACGAGTGACCTGGTACAAAGGGGCCAATATTTGACTCAAATGAGGAATATGCTGGCGCCAAAATCCAAACAAACCAATGAAGCTTTGGGCTTCTTTCCTATTTCTCGGAACTGCAAAATCAAGAATTTTCTGTTTAACCTGAGGGATCACTTCTCGGTGCCCTTCATGCCAATTAATACCCAAAAATTTCACAGCCTGGGACGGACCTTGTAATTTATCCGGGTTGATTTCCCAACCTTTCTCACGCAAGCACTCAATGACTCTATCCAATTGGGTCTGAACTTCCTCTTGTGATTCGCCTTGGATCAAAATATCATCAATATAGTGACATATCTGAATTTGTGGATGAACCGGTACCTCAGCCAGATGCTCTGCCACCAGCCGGTGACATATCGTAGGACTATGCACATAGCCCTGAGGAAGACTTCTAAACGTCATCTGACGCCCGTTCCACGTAAAACTGAATTGTTCCTGACACTCAGGGGCAATCGGAATCGAAAAGAAAGCATTAGCAATATCAATGGACGCATACCATGTACCTGGATGTTTTTGGATTCTTTCAATTAGGGTAATAACATCCGGTACTGCAACAGTCAAAGAGGGTGTGTGTCTATTCAATTCTCGATAATCAACAGTCATGCGCCAAGAATTATCACTCTTACGTACAGGCCAAACAGGATTATTCCAAGCAGAAGTAACTGGGGTTATAACTCCTGCATCCACCAACTCCTGAATAGTGGTACTAATCTCTTCATGACCACCTGGAATACGATACTGCTTCTGACGAACCACTTTTGTCGCCTGGGGAACTTTTATGGGGGGCATTCTTAAACGACCAACCCGTACAGGCCTGGACGATATATAATGTTTAGTTCCAAATTCGTAACATCCATCATCTAAGTGCAAAGTCATTCCTTTCAAAATATCAATTCCAATTATGAATTCTAAGAGTGGCACCACTAATACAGAGTATTCTTTTCTAGGAATTCTACCTATTCTCATTTCAAGTAAGGTTTGAACTGCGGGAGTTTCCTTTCCACCTAATCCGGTAATTGTAAAAGGCTGACCTTTAAACTTCTTTGATTTTCCATGAATAAGAGTGGCCTCCGCTCCTGTATCTACCAATGCTCGGGCCCTTTGGATATTACGATGTCTCCAATAAATATCAATATCTACATAGGGTCTATTATCTCTGTGAGCCCATCTGTGTACTGGAGCTTGACCTATTTCCTAGTCCTTTTTACTGTGTTCTGTGTACCAGGATAAATCAGGATAAAGACTCTCACGTTTCCTAGGTATCGATACCTCCTGTTCATATCCATCTCCATTACAAAATGGATTACTGTTCCCTGCATTGTACTGCGGGTTTCGATCGGCCAATATGTGTCGATCCTCTCTCCTTCTCAATTCAGGGGATTGATCCCTATCATCTCTACGTCTGCTGTTAACATAATCATCTCTCCCCCTCTCTCTTTCCCCCTCTCTCTCCCTGTCTCTCTCACGACGGGGGGACAAATCACGCACATAACGTCGATCATCAAGACGATCAGAGCGCCCACGGCGGTCGTCATCACCGCTACCGTCAGAAAAACCACGATCACACTCAGTCGTCCGAACACGCCGGGCACCCTCCTTTCGATCCAAGCCACGTTTGCGAAACATTTCCCACAAACGAGAAGTAGTCTCACCATCAATGTCCTCCTTCCGCACACCATCGGCCATAAGACCAAAAAACATATCACGTCTAGTAAGTTTATTGTCACCAGGAGTACGAGTGTCAGGCCGGGACTGCCGTTCAGGTTTAAACCACTCACCCAACTCACCGAGTTGGCGTACCGATTCCAGCACCACAGATAACATGTTACCAGTCTGATTAATCAATAAAGTCATCATGACCTGCTTATAAGCAACAGGAGAAGAACGAATAATACGATTCCGCACAGAAGATGTCAAGAAACCATCAAGCAACCTGTCGGCAGTATTTAGAAAAATTGCCGTTTTCATCACCTCCTCTTTGAGACGTTGCGCAGCATCGCGCAAAGTATACCACGGTTTGTCATTCAGAGGCCAGTCAGACTCAGTAGGATATTTTTGATTACAACCCTCAGTCGCCAATTGAAGCAAAGAAATTTGACCACCAGCATTAAAGTTACGAAAATGATCCTGTACAGTAGAATCCGAACTCAAGGAACAAAACTTCAAACAATCGCCAGCATCCAACATAATGCCAGCAGCGCCCAGTTCATAAAGGCGCACCATCCATGTGAGTAAGGGCTCACCAGCTCGCTGCCGAAATCGCTGCAAAATATCACTAATTTCTTTTTGAGTAAAATCCTCCAAAGAGTATAAAGCAATACCATTCGGAGCACCGGGAGCCTGCTGCACCTTCCGCCAAAAAACTGGATGCGCCGAGACCGCGGGATGAGCATCACAACGAGCTCGACCAGTACACGTAGAGGAACAATCAGTGGAAGAAGCATCGACCCCGCTCGAAGGACGAGCGCAATCACGGGGTGCACCATCAGAGGCGCAAGAAGCAGATTTACAAGCACGGCCGGAGCGAGAGGACTCGCGCTTGGCAGACTCCTCACCCGAGGAAGGAGAATCACTCGAGTTCCAGATATTACCATCCCATTCATCAGGATTCCAATCCAGTCCGGCTTTCGCAACGACCAGACGCACCTTTCACGTTGAGACCCGACCACGCCGATTCTTGTATTTATAACGAGCAATTCGCACAGCCGCCCTCTCGGCAATAGTTTGGTACGTCTCAAGTTTATCAGCAAGCAACTTATTTTGACACCGCAACAAAGTATGAGCATTCTGAATCTCAACAAAGTTCGCTTCCAAATCCTTATGCAAGTTCTGCAACTTCAACAACCTCTCATGCAGAATCCTGTACGCAGACAGAACAATCCAACCTCTGCGCCCCAAAATGGGAAGCTCATCACCCTTAGATACCGGCGCCTTCTGTAAACAAGTAATCACATTAGCCGGCTCCACCAGCTCCAAAAAAGAATTCCAATTCTCACTCAAACCAGTAGAATCAGCCCACTCACGGGCTAAGGCTTCATAAGGCGTTGAATCCCAGCCGGGAATATCAACGGGCAACTTAAAAGTAGATTTCGACTTTCTAGAAAACATCTTTGAAAAGAAAGAAAAAGAGAAAAAGAAAAAGAAAAAAGAGAAAAGAAAATAAGAAACAATTATATAGAAATAATATACAAACGAAACCACGCACGCACCGAAAGCAAACACGATACAACCACAACGCACACAGGTTTCGTAAACGGTTCGTGACGCCAAATGTTCTGCTTGGGTTTTCGGATCAGATAGAACCCGCTCATCAGGGCCTCACTAACCCAGCCAGAACGTTACCCCCTCCCTAGAACCTATTTACAATCCTGCAACCACATATATATCTATCACCTAAGGACAGGGGATTCCTACTATGCATACCAAGACCTCTTACAATCGGCGGCCTCGCGATCCCATACGGATCCAGACCTCTCTGCCCCTACGACAGTATCACAAGTGGCGGCCTTGCGGTCCCATACGAACCCAGACCTCTCTACCTAGACGGCAGTCTCAGCACAATCGGCGGCCTCGCGATCCCCTACGGATCCAGACCTCTCTGCCCATACGACAGTATCACAAGTGGCGGCCTCGCGGTCCCATACGAACCCAGACCTCTCTGCCCATACGACAGTATCACAGATCACAAGTGGCGGCCTCGCGATCCCATCCGAATCCAGACCTCTCTGCCCATACGACAGTATCACAAGTGGCGGCCTCGCGGTCCCATACGACAGTATCACAGATCACAAGTGGCGGCCTCGCGATCCCATCCGAATCCAGACCTCTCTGCCCATACGACAGTATCACAAATGGCGGCCTCGCGGTCCCATACGAACCCAGACCTCTCTACCCAGACGGCAGTCTCAGCACAATCGGCGGCCTCGCGATCCCCTACGAATCCAGACCTCTCTACCTAAACGGCAGTCTCATACGACAGTTCATCCTATGATCACCATAACATACAAAAAGGGAATCAGTCTCACTATTCATCAGATCACACAAGGATTGCCAGTTCGGGCATAGCCTGTTCTCAGGTTCGAGGGGCTCCTCTTTCCCTTATTCAGTTACCACTTACCTGATCAGGGTTAACATCTGTTCATGTAGCCGCAGCTGACTAGAAGAATAGGCTACCCTCTTATACAAGAACACGCAGCACATGTTGGTTCACTACAAACTGGATACTTTATTACTCATTACATACACAATCACATAACATTACGATATAACACATAACCTGCAAAGAAAAGTGAAAGATTAAGTTGTACACTCTAATAAGAAAGGGTCGACATCACCTTAGTAGTATGTAGCCTGCACTCAGTGGTCATCTAGGCTCCCTTCTCGTCTGTGCCTCGGCTCGCCTGGAATCACCCTTCTCCGAGTCACTGGGACCTCTTCCTTATCGGCTACTCTCTCCTCTCTGGCTATTCTGTTAGGAAAGCATCTGTCTCTCGGTTCTTCTCCGCCTTCAAGATGGCGTCTGTCTTCCCTGGAATAAGTAGTAGCTTTACTGCTAACGGCTAGATGCCGCCTACGGACTGAACATGTAACTGCCTCAGACTTTCACTAATATAGAGGTGCATTTCCTCATGGAAAATTCCGGCCCGTAACCTGCCGCCCACCAAATTCTTGTACCTCCCCGTACCAAGGACACGTTCCCAGCCGGCCGGCCTGATGTAGTGTCTTCGGCATGAAGAAAAATACAATCCTTCGATAAGGGCCGGCCTGAACCGGTTCTCTCCAAGCGAATAACACCTCATAACTAAAACATTACTTTTGACCTAGAAGCATCCCAAGCTGCCGGAGCAGAAAGAAAGATGGAGTCTCTCCCGTTTGAGGCCTACCAGGCCTGAATTCAGCACAGCTCCATGAAATACCCTCACTACAGGACAGGTTATCCCTAATACTAACGAATCTATCCCCTAGGCTATGTGTGCAAGCCCTGATCTATGGGGAAGAGCACAGAATCATGTCGAAGTGCCTAGTAAATAGGCTCCATTCACTACTCTAACCCTTAGGCTTGAATGGTAAGAGACTGAAGTCACATTCAATCATTGTGCCTCACAAGAAGGCCGGGAAAATCGAGCAGAACACTGATTTAGAGAAAACTGCTGCATTTTCTAATAATGAAATGTTAGAAGGTTCATCAGGTTATGACAAATTGTACTGTTACCAACATTTTGGTCATCACTTTCTCCACAAATCCATTTCACCTAGGAATGTATTTGAGTACCATCAGTGGGAACTTTGCCCAACACCACCAAAAACTAGTTCACAAACGTTTGTACAGAAATGTTCATACTTTTCAGGGTTTAACATCACAGATCCCGCCTCGTTCTATTGTTAGGTTGCACCAACATCAGCACTGAAAATCATGCTCACAAACACTAAACAGATGTACTCTGCTTAATTTTTGGCCCAATTGTCTGAACAGGGTTTCGACCTATGGCAAGACAAAATTGACACAAAATCAATTTGGGGTTCAAAGGACTGGCAAGTCCAGGGTACAGAGGTACTATTTAGAGCATGCCTCATTCCACAGCAGATGATCTTTTAAAATGATACTTTGCAACAGACATCCTGTATTGAAATAGCCAAGACAAAGGACATGAACTCTCCAAAGTTTCCTACACCAACACGTGGGTGGCAGAATTCTTCTACAAAGGAAGGGGCAACAACTGATGATATATTGAAGTACAATAGAACAGACTCCAATTGGAAGGAGTGGGTGGTTTGGCCCTTAGACACAAACACATGTCATAAAAGGTTCCTGCACATCAGCGAGGGACTCAATAGGCATAGGCTGGGACCACGTTATGTACAGAGAGAACATCCAGGGGTAGTGACATCCTATAGTGTTGGGAAGTTGTGCCTACAATGGCTAGAAACCTCAAAGCTTGCCGAAGTGAAACAACACTTAGAGACTTGGATCTTAGGGACCTTTTACAAGGACGTAGGAAACAACGTCAAAAACGTTTCATATATGCAGGCATTTATGCTGCCTATAATGAAATCTGGAAGATTTCCCAAAAAGAAGCTGCAGAGGGAATATGGGAAATAGACCGTATAAACTTAGAAAAAACTTTTGCTGTGGTGGATAATGGGTTAACAACTTTGACCTCCAGAGTATATTCATTGGGCAACATTGTATCTTCTGCTATTGACATACTGGAACAGGATTTAGTCATATTACAGCACGGCCAATCACAGTTACATTCTATTATGTTATTGAGCTGGACGCTATAATCTTTGTGTGCAGGCCTTGTGCCTTGGCGTTATATAAAGAGTACGTCTCTGTTTTCAGAATACAATCTAACTGATACACAAATTGAAATGGTACAATGGGAAGCTAAATATGCAATGCTGCAAATTGAAACACTGGACTGACTACCATTTACAGTAGCTGAATTACCATCAACTGAGTGGCTAATCCATGGCCAAATCACTCTCCCGGTCACTACATTTCAGTTTCACTATTGTCTTGAGCAAAGGCAGGCAGGTATGAAAAATTGGGTAAAGAATACATTAAGTAATTCTGGAATTTACCGTATAGATTTCGGTGCCGGAGTGGGAATCGAGAAGTGTTTTTTTAGTGATACCAACTGCAAGAATGCTTTAAGCGGTTCTCTCATATGCCAAGATATCGTTTTGCACGGACCCTGTAACGGTTCAGTTTCAAATCTGTCTTGCCACATGAAAGGAACACCAGCTGCCGTAATATCACCAGTGTTCGAGTTACTTTCGAATTGGAGTTACTTGATGCTGAATGATCAAGGTTGTTGTGGCATGCTTCCAGGCAATGGTGGGACGTATCTTTAATATGTCTGATATGAGTGGCATTATACACCTATTTAAGACCATAGGGTCCAGATTCCTTAGCACTTTCCAGACTATCCTCGGAGTTATTGCTAACTTCATACACTCCATGTTTGGAAGTATTTTCGAGGGTCTACCTATGATACTAATTGCTGTAGCTGGAATCCTGATTATCGTCTACCTGCTGCGCAATGGACGGACCATCCGCCAGTGAGATTGCGAAAGCTCTCCTGTAAAGACATTACCGTGAGCGCATGATACAGCATCTCGGTGCACCTCGCCTACGAGAACTAAGTGCTTCCTGGTTCTTATCCTTCAGACCAGTCTTTGAGGACTGCACCGTACCTGTCTTCCGATGCCTGTTCTGCGGAGGCGAATGTGAGTTGGACATCTGTCTGAAACCTCTGACGGAGACGTCTGCGGACTTAGACTCCAGGCTGGAACCTTTGTTGTATCATGCGTGACTCTGTCCCCAGCGTATTCCCATCTTGACACATGCCTTCCTTGAGGAACCGTAGGTGCCTTTCATGGCTGAATTAAATTTCAGCTCCAGCATTGACACCGAGGTATCGAATTCAGCACCGGATGCCTACACACAAGCTGTTGGCAACAAGCAGTATCACCTGTACCCACTTGACGTGCTATGCGAGGTATTGCAGTGCTTGTCCCCTGCTGTAGCAGGCAGTGATAATATTATGTCTCCCAGCCAGGACTTCTAATAAAAATCTGGTTCACCATGTGCTGGGAACGAATTCAGAAATTTTCTTTCCCCTATTCAAAAAAACTTTTTTCAAATTTACACTTTCTATCTCAAAGCATGGCCTTCTAAGTACACCTGCAGTAGTTCAACTTGTGTGATCGAACTCAGTTGCGGAACTTTACGACAAGGTCAAACCTTACCAAAAAACAAATGTCCTCGTTTTTTAAAACAGTTTTTAAATGATTTTTTAAACATTTTTAGAAACATTTGAAATGACTGCTTGATAATTTTATACACTGACACTGTTATGAAAATGTGTATCTCAGAATGTGTATTATTATTGTTAAGTATAAGGTGGAGTGGGTGTTATATTTCAAATACGGGAACCCTAATATATGTCCAGGGAACATCGTACACTTTCCCTACATCAGCTCTCGTTATTTCATAAGAACGAGCCTTATAAGGACATAACTCCAAATAAGGACAGTATGCCTTATAGTGACATCACACCTTAGAAGGACAGTAGCCTTTTATGGACTAAACTTTTCACCTAGTTCCATGCCGAGGGTGGGTAATTCCCAATCAATATTGCTAAGTAGTCATCATTAGCACATATTTATAATTGATGAGTACACTCTCCAGGATGTATACTTCACCTCTCCCATCGACGCACAAGGTTTAATCCCTGTCATCCTCATACTGAACAATGGGTAACACACGTACATAGACTGTATAAATACAGCACCTCTTGCTACCAGAGAGCAGAAGGGAACTGAGACTTCAAGGCCGACACACTGACCAGAGATGCTGCAGCTCCGGCATGCCATCACTCCAGCTGACAGTGGTCTAACTATCCCTGACTGGGTGTCCAACTCAAGTCCAGGACGAAGTCCCACACTCTCACTATTCAGGTATGGGGGTTCGACTAAATCCTAGCAGGATTCTTGGCTCTTAGGCTCTTAGGCTTAGTAGCTTTTTCGCACCTACTCACATGCTAGGTACACTTAGGTACATCTAGTCAGGCATCTTAGGAGTACGCACTTTACAAATGCATTTCATATTCATGTATATGTTTGTGACTATTGCAAAATGGTAGAACAATACTTTTCCTTTTTATTCACTTAACTGCTGGCTCTATATCTCTGCTACTGTGTTACAATTGTAACAGCACACTTATTTTACATGAAAAGAACTACAGTACAATAAATTCTTATTGTAAAAACTCTCGACTGTTTCTTCTCTGTATCGCTATGAGAACAAAACAAGGAAGCATGAGTGACCGGGCGAAAAGTAGTATATTGTTTCCACGAGTGTGAGGATTATTGTGTTCTGAGGTTGCAAAAACTAATCTCTCTGATGACACGAGATTCTAGTAGCACTACGAGCTAGCTAATTAAAAGAACAGGCTAACATATTTGGTGGGGGTGTACAGAGTCAGTCTGCCACTAGACCCACAGTTTAAGTTATCCGCAAATGCGTAGGTCCTGTATGAAGGGTACATGGAAATACACTACATGGCGCCCAACGTGGTAAATTTATGGCGCACTTACTCAACAGTAGAATCTGAGTAGCCCAGTCAAGTTTATTCTCAGAGACCCTACTTATAAAACCCAGAGACGTCTGGAGTAAGTGGGAAAAAACTCTGCCACAGTTGAGTAGTCGAGATATTCTATGTATTGGCTGTTGGTTAATCAAACTTGAAAGGAAAATATTCCTAAAATTGTGCATAAAACCTTTGCATAAAAACCTTTACATAACTTCCTTAAAAAACAGTAATTTTGTGTTCTTAACACAATGGTTGAACAAGGGGGAGATTTAACCATCTAGCCCCGGGACTGAATCAGTCTGGTGAGGAAGATGCAAATGCAATCCAGATTGCAGCCAAAGTAAGACAAACTTTAACAGTTAAACTTGTCAAACATGGGTTATGACCCAGAGGAGGTGTAGTAAAATTCGTGATAGAGGCACACGAAGATTTCCAAACAGAGGTATTCTACAGCCGATGCTGTAATAAAAACCTTTCATTATTAAATACATGATGACATTCAAGCGGTCTACACTCCTTTTGAGGAGACTGGGATTCCGCTTACTTTCCAGGAACATATTTTCTGGTTTAATGGCGCCCTACCCCACACAAAAAATAAAGAGCAAGGCTTGGTCTTTTAGGGATTCCAGGAACAACATGTCCGATATTAGCGACCTATGCACCACATCCAGACATTGACACAGGGACACAGGATGGACTACTTGTTCAACACAAAGAGTTGATAAAACTCTACAGAAACATGACACACTTCGTCTTGAGGACACTCGCGGTCCAACCTACAGTAATTACACCTACTGCAGCTCCTACACAGAGCACAGGTACTAAAATTACTTCAAAAACATTACACGCGGTAATGGGCAAAGTGCCCACAAAACGTGAACAAATTCCTTTCTGGGTAGCTCAGAAAATAACCCAGTTAGAAGCAGTATTCCCATATACCACATCATTTGAAAAACACAGAATATTAACAATCTGTTTGCCCATGGGGATTACACCACAGTTAGAGGATTGCACCTCTTGGGGTACAGTCTTTGCTGCCATATATACCAGAACACATGGTATTCCTTTATTGGCAGTAATGCCTGATGTATTAAGACAAATACAAAATGAGTATGAAGCAGAACCTGCCCTAAACTTAGGGATGAAGTTATTAAACAACTATGACTAGGTATCAACCATTATACTAGCTAACATAAAAGGGTAAGCAGCATCAGTGCCAATCCGACAATGCCTAAGGGAGTTCTCTCCATTACAACAGGAGAATGAACTACCCAAAATAATTGAAACTGCATATGCAGAATTAGGCACGGATAGTTCGGGGGGAAAAGCTTTGAAACGTCAACTACAGGGCAGTCCTGAAAATCACACCTTTAAACAGACACCTACTTCTTCTAAAAAGAAGTAGGATAAAAAAGAAAACTCTAAAGACAAGAGATCTCATTCCCGAGGTAGGTCTCCTCAGCAGGAGCACTCTGAAAAGAGGTACAACCTTAGGAATAGAGACAATATTAGGAACCCTGACAGGTATCAGGATAATTATACATGTTCCTCTCATTCCTTTCAGGGTTCGAAGAAAGGCTCCAAAAGAATAGGAGGGTCAGAACACAGAGAGATCACACAGTCCAAAGACAAGCAGCGCGCTCAAGACTTTACTTGTAAAAAAGAAGACAAGCAAAATACAAAACCTCAATTTAAGAAAAAGAAAGTTGCTGGTCTGAAAATCAGACATGCCCAGAATTCTGAGGAGACAACTTCTGAACGGGGAATGGACTCTGACGATGCTAGACAGTGTGGCATAAGTAACAATAGCTCGCCAGAACCTGAAGGAATTTCTGGTGACAGCGGAGTTGAATGATTACATCACAGTGGAAACACCAGACACCAGTGTGAGCGTCCCACATAAGTTATATGAAATAACACTCCGGCTGGAGGGGGTAAAGCCCAGGAAAGTAAAAGTTCTTTTTTGGAAGAACTTATCATCTGGTTATGACATCCTGTTAGCAGAACAAGATTGGCCGCCCTGCATTCGTAATTGAGTGCCCTAGGGGGGAAAGTATAATTTTTCCTGTGTTTTCCAACTATGTTCCCGTTCACCTAAAACACGCAGATGCACAGTAGTGGGCAGTAGCCCAAGCCCCTGCATTGTACAAAAATCACGCAGGGTGGGATGAGAACTCAACCTACCAAGTGATCCCATTAAAATTTTCACCTAATGCTCAAAGGCAATTTCCAATAAAGTAAGAAGCTAAAAAACAAGTCAGGGAGATCTTAGATCAACTTGAATACCAAGGGGTCATTGAAAAATGTACCTCACCAATGAACAATCTTTTGCTTCCAGTTTCTAAACCAGACAATACATATCTCCTAGTATTAGATTATAGACATTTAAACTCATGCACAAAGACATTTGTTGTCCAAATTGCACACAGTGCCACATTAATGAATAACATTGTGTGCAAAAAATACAAAACCGCACTTGATATCACAAATGGATTTTTCTTCCAAAATATAGCGCCTGAAAGCAGGTATCTAACAGCCTTCAGTGCGTTAGGGTCCCGAAGACAATATTGTCGACTAGCCCAGGGTACAAATATAGCTCTGGGGTATTTTCAGCAATACTAACGGAGTTACTTCACAATTTTGATGAAGAAGCGTTGTCCTATGTGAATGATATTTATCTGACTGAAAACGACTTAAAGAGGCACTTGGCCAGTGTAAGCACCATTATTATGGGATTTGCCGCAGAAGGCTACAAGTTCAACTTTAAAAAGTCGAAAATATCCCACCTCAATGTCCTATTTTTGGGATAGGAGTTGTCAAGTGAAGGCAAAAGTCTGGCAGCTGACTTTTTAGAAAGGTGTGCGCTGCTCCAGCCTCCAAAATCATTGAGAAATTTACAATCAATACTAGGATTCCTAGATTCTGGCAGAACATACATTTTAGATTACGCACAGAGGGTAAAACCTTTCTATGAATTAATCAAACCATACTTTTCAGCCATAGTTGGACACAAGAACATACTAATATTCTTCGTTTTCTCCAGGAAGACATGATTGCTTCAAAAAAACACTTACAGACACGCGTAAGCGTACGCCACGTGATCCGAATAATAGCGGGTCAATGCGGGTACACTTATTTGACCTCAAATGAGGGAAAAACTGTACCTATCATTTACAAATCACACCCGTGCACAAATGCAGAAATGCGTTTCACTTCAACAGAAAAAATCCTGACAGCCGTTCAGACTGCTGAAGCAAAAGAAAGAGCACTGGCTCAGGGGAAACAAAGCTTTAGAAGCTGTTACAAAGGCCAGCATTTCAAATGCGAAAGCGCTACATCCCAGGTGGATACAATGGGCTAATTCTCTTACTGCAACAGACACTGAATACAGATTTGTTCCCAGTTTAAAAACACAGGCATTTCTGCAATATGAAAAAGAATTTCCTCTACCTAATGAAATCTTGCCTCTTAACCAGTATGACTATATTATATACACTGATGGATCTGCGCAACCGGACATAGGAAGGAAGCAACAATATTTTTCAGCATGTGCCATCGTTAAAGGTTGCATGTGTGAGGGCAAGTTCCATCCTAGTTGCACAAAAACGCTATCACTAGGAGACTGCACGGCTCAGTTGGCAGAATTAAAAGCACTAATACTTGCACTTGTAAATACGGATCACGAATTCCCCACACTAATCTTGTGTGATTCTTTTTACTGTGTACAGTCGTACAATGAGTACTTACAACATTGGGAACAAAACGGTTTTAAGGACGCAAAAGGTGGCACAATTAAGCAGAAAATGCTATGGGAACAGGTAGCGGAACTGAAATCCGAGCTACCAAGGACTCACGTGATCCATACACTCAGTCATCAACGTGATGGCGTACAAGTTGAAGGGAATTCATTGGCTGATGAAGCCGCAAAGGGAGCTGCACGCACAGCTTCCGTATCTGTACTGACTCATTCGAAAACGAGAAAAGACCGAGATATAATGGTAGCTGTCATATTAGTATGGCGGGGGGACCCCGGCAGACGGAAAGACCGTCCGCCGGTCGACCAGGCGGAAAATGGACTGTATATGGTGGCAGTGTCTGCAAGAGACCGCCATCCATATTACAATACTTGCGGTGACATGCCTTTCCACGGCGGCGTTGCCGCCATGGAAAGTCATGCGGTAACTGCATGCGGGGGCCTGTTGCGGGCCCCCAGGGTATTGGGGGTGCACATGGGGGTACCTGTGATACCCCCTGCATTTGCATGCACAACATGGCAGGCACTGTGCCGTGTCTGCCACGTTGTGCATGCAAATGCACAACATGCCTTTTTGACTTTGCAGCGGGTGCTGCTGAAAGCACCGCCAGCTGCAATGTCAGAAATGCGGGATGCACCCGCCAGTGTGGCGGGTGCATCCTAATCTTCCCCACAGGACCACCGCACATATGGCGTGTTGTCCCATCTCCATTAGGATGGCGGGCGGACAAGAGTCTGCCCGCCATCCTAATTAGCCCCTATGTCTTGAAATGTGACATCTGCCAGCAGATTAAAGGCTCCACCGTTGCACGCCTGGCAAAAACGCCATTACTAAAGTCAGACAAACCTCTTGCATGTGTGTACTTCGACCACTGCGGCCCCTTACAAACGGACGGGAGTTTACAGGTATATCATGGTGGCAGTGGATTCATGCTCGAGATTCCTATGGGTTTGGGTTCAGCATTCTGCTGACGCTCGAACCGTTAGAAAAGATTTACGAGTCTTTATCGGTACATGCGCAGTTAGAACGTTACACTCTGACCGCGGCCCTGCGTTTAACTCACAAGCTTACAAAGAGGCCATGGAAGGAATGGGCGTAGCATTGCGGTTCTCATCTCCGTATCATCCAGAGGGAAATTCTGCTGTGGAGAGAAAAAAACGAGACTTAAAGCAATCTTTAACAGCTAGGGTATTAGGCAAGGGCGGTAGTTGGGTCACACACCTGTATGGGGTACAGCGGGCATTAAATAACCAGCCAAGAAGCTCTCTAGGGGGTGTCACTCCATGTGAAGTCCTCTTTGGGACACAAATGTGGGTACCTGATCTTGATTGTGAAGGCGCAGTGGCGGATGAAAAACCATTTGATATCCATGATCGTTTGGCTGTTTTACAGGATCTAAAAGAGTCCAGGACAAAATAAAGCAATGTCCATCTAAAGTAGACCGCCACTGAAGAAGTCAACATAGTCACAGCAATACCTGTCTGGATCCCAAAAGTCAGGGATCTGGTCAGAGAGAATATTGTGGAGAAAAAGGAATTTGGACCCTTTTACAGAAAACCTGTACCAATCCTTGCAGTACATGGAACAAGAACTGTGCTGCTCCTGCCTCTTGCCGGAAAAAAGGGGAAAAGATTTCTCTCATTCGACCTAATCAAACCACACTATCTGGCCGATACTAAACAGTAGGCCTATTGGACTTCGATGTAGCAGATGTCCTCCTCTAGCTACAATACAAGAAGTTCAAACAGAAAGACTCGTCACGTTTGAAGTGCCACCTGTAAGGAATGAAGGACTAGGAAACAATGCTTTGGAACTTTTTCCACTTGAACCAAACGTTCAAAATCAAAATGAAAATCAGAATAATTGACAAGTTGCAATTAGACCTAAAACAGATGTCTATATCAACATGCCTCGTCGAGAGGAAAAGGACATTTCAACTAATCCCGATGCAATTCCAACAATTGATCGAACTGCTTCTGGCTACTTTGTTAACTTTGATACGTTTTCTCTAGATCCAATCGAGCCGCAAACGACGCCAGCCAAGACACCATTCAAGCAAGAATTAAAGAACTTTCTTCCAAAAGACACACCTGGTATCACCTTGGATTGAACTCTGTGTAATTTCTGGGATAATATTCTTTCTTTTATGGCTAGGTTTAGTATTGACTTTAAGTATGCTTATTAATGGATATTATCTTCAACAAGATTCCACAGCCCGAAAGGTCAACATCCTCCTAAAGCCACACACATCATCACATCTTGAACGAAGAGACTTATCATCAGTGAACATCACAGCTGTTCCAATACCAAAGAGGTATAGTATGGGAAAAGGTTGATTTCAACATCTTCGGCCCAACCGTACTTTAAAAAATAATCAGGTATTTAAAATCTCATTAAGTGATTTCATTACCTTCAGTCCATTTTCTGATGATTGGGACACTGAGACAGTTAATAACATGTTATCTGATTTAGAGAAAACTGCTGCATTTTCTAATAATGAAATGTTAGAAGGTTCATCAGGTTATGACAAATTGTACTGTTACCAACATTTTGGTCATCACTTTCTCCACAAATCCATTTCACCTAGGAATGTATATGAATACCATCAGTGGGAACTTTGCCCAACACCACCAAAAACTAGTTCACAAGCGTTTGTACAGAAATGTTCATACTTTTCAGGGTTTAACATCACAGATCCAGCCTCGTTCTATTATAAGGTTGCACCAACATCAACACTGAAAATCATGCTCACAAACACTAAACAGATGTACTCTGCCCAATTGTCTGAACAGGGTTTCGACCTATGGCAAGACAAAATTGACACAAAATCAATTTGGGGTTCAAAGGACTGGCAAGTCCAGGGTACAGAGGCACTATTTAGAGCATGCCTCATTCCACATCAGATGATCTTTTAAAATGATACTTTGCAACAGACATCCTGTATTGAAATAGCCAAGACAAAGGACATGAACTCTCCAAAGTTTCCTACACCAACACGTGGGTGGCAGAATTCTTCTACAAAGGAAGGGGCAACAAGTGATGATATATTGAAGTACAATAGAACAGACCCCAATTGGAAGGAGTGGGTGGTTTGGCCCTTAGACACAAACACATGTCATAAAAGGTTCCTGCACATCAGCGAGGGACTCAATAGGCATAGGCTGGGACCACATTATGTACAGAGAGAACATCCAGGGGTAGTGACATCCAATAGTGTTCGGAAGTTGTGCCTACAATGGCTAGAAACCTCAACGCTTGCCGAAGTGAAACAACACTTATCTTTACTCTCACAAGACATGGATCTTAGGGACCTTTTACAAGGACCTAGGAAACAACGTCAAAAACGTTTCATATATGCAGGCATTTATGCTGCCTATAATTAAATCTGGAAGATTTCCCAAAAAGAAGCTGCAGAGGGAATATGGGAAATAGACCGTATAAACTTATAAAAAACTTTTGCTGTAGTGGATAATGGGTTAACAACTTTGACCTCCAGAGTATATTCATTGGGCAACATTGTATCTTCTGCTATTGACATACTGGAACAGGATTTAGTCATATTACAGCACGGCCAATCAAAGTTACGTTCTATTATGTTATTGAGCTGGACGCTACAGTCTTTGCATGCAGGCCTTGTGCCTTGGAGTTATATAAACAGTACGTCTCTGTTTTCAGAATACAATCTAACTGATACACAGATTGAAATGGTACAATGGGAAGCTAAATATGCAATGCTGCAAATTGAAACACTGGACAGACTACCATTTACAGTAGCTGTAATTACCATCAACTGCGTGGCTAATCCATGGCCAAATCACTCTCCCGGTCACTACATTTCAGTTTCACTATTGCCTTGAGCAAAGGCATGCAGGTATGAAAAATTGGGTGAAGAATACATTAAGTAATTCTGGGATTTACCATATAGATTTTGGTGCCGGAGTGGGGATCGAGAAGTGTTTTTTTAGTGATACCAACTGCAAGAACGCTTTAAGCGGTTCTCTCATATGCCAAGATATCGTTTTGCATGGACCCTGTAATGGTTCAGTTTCAAATCTGTCTTGCCACATGGAAGGAACACCAGCTGCCATAATATCACCAGTGTTCGAGTTACTTTCCAATGGGAGTTACTTGATGCTGAATGATCAAGGTTGTTGTGGCATGCTTCCAGGCATTGCATATCTGGTCACCGTGTACACCAGGATTACTTGCTGTATGCAAGTATTGTTTCCTCCGACAAATACAGTCAGGGAGTCGCTAGTATGGCCTTCACTGAATGTTTTGTTGATACAGTTTGATGCGTTAAGCAGAATGAAAGCCATGCTTTTACAGAAAACCTTGCCACTTACCTCTGCTCGAGAAACCTTTGAACTTCAAGTTGCAAGTACTTCGACCGAGATACAGGCACTAATTCGAACAAACTGCCCCCTACTTTTCATAGAAATGGTGGGACGTATCTTTAATATGTCTGATACGAGTGGCATTATACAAATATTTAAGACCATAGGGTCCAGATTCCTTAGCACTTTCCAGACTATCCTCGGAGTTATTCCTAACTTCATACACTCCATGTTTGGAAGTATTTTCGAGGGTCTGTCTATGATACTAATTGCTGTAGCTGGAATCCTGATTATCATCTACCTGCTGCGCAATGGACGGACCATCCGCCAGCGAGATTGCGAAAGCTCTCCTGTAAAGACATTACCGTGAGCGCATGATACAGCATCTCGGTGCACCTCGCCTACGAGAACTAAGTGCTTCCTGGTTCTTATCCTTCAGACCCGTCTTTGAGGACTGCATCGTACCTGTCTTCCGATGCCTGTTCTGCGGTGGCGAATGTGAGTTGGACATCTGTCTGAAACCTCTTACGGAGAAGTCTGTGGACTTAGACTCCAGGCTGGAACCTTTGTTGTCTCATGTGCGACTCTGTCCCCAGCGTATTCCCATCTTGACACATGCCTTCCTTGAGGAACCGCAGGTGCCTTTCATGGCTGAATTAAATTTCAGCTCCAGCATTGACACCGAGGTATCGAATTCAGCACCGGATGCCTACACACAAGCTGTTGGCAACAAGGAGTTTCATCTGTACCCACTTGACGTGCTATTCGAGGTATTGCAGGCTTGCCCCCTGCTGTAGCAGGCAGTCATAATATTATGTCTCCCAGCCAGGACTTCTAATCAAAATCTGGTTCACCATGTGCTGGGAACGAATTCAGAAATTTACTTTCCCCTTTTCAAAATAACTTTTTTCAAATGTACGCTTTCTATCTCAAAGCATGGCCTTCTAAGTACTCTTGCAGTAGTTCAACTTGTGTGATCGAACTCAGTTAGAACAGTGATTTGCGGAACTTTACGGCAAGGTCAAACCTTACCAAAAAACAAATGTCCTCATTTTTTAAAACAGTTTTTAAATGATTTTTTAAACGTTTTTAGAAATATTTGAAATGACTGCTTTATAATTTTATACACTGACACTGTTATGAAAATGTGTATCTCAGAATGTGTATTATTATTGTTAAGTATAAGGTGGAGTGGGTGTTATATTTCATATCGGTACCCTAATATATGTCCAGGGAACATCGTACACTTTCCCTACATCAGCTCTCGTTATTTCATAAGAACGAGCCTTATAAGCACATAACTCCAAATAACGACAGAATGCCTTATAGTCACATCACACCTTAGAAGGACAGTAGCCTTTTATGGACTAAACTTTTCACCTAGTTCCATGCTGAGGGTGGGTAATTCCCAATCAATATTGCTAAGTAGTCATCATTAGCACATATTTATAATTGATGAGTACACTCTCCAGGGTGTATACTTCACCTCTCCCATTGACGCACAAGGTTTAATCCCCGTCATCCTCATACTGAACAATGGGTAACACACGTACATAGACTGCGGCATGCCATCGCTCCAGCTGACAGTGGTCTAACTATCCTTGACTGGGTGTCCAACTCAAGTCCAGGACAAAGTCCCACACTCTCACTATTCAGGTATGGGGTTCGACTAAATCCTAGCGGGATTCTTGGCTCTAAGGCACTTAGGCTTCGTAGCTCTTTCGCACCTACTCACGTGCTAGGTACACTTAGGTACATCTAGTCAGGCATCTTAGGAGTACGCACTTTATTTTATAAATGCATTTCATATTCATGTATATGTTCGTAACTATTGCAAAATGGTAGAACAATACTATTGCTTTTTATTCACTGTACTACTGGTTCTATATCTCTACTACAGTGTTACAATTGTAACAGCACACTTATTTTACATGAGAAGAACTACGGTACAATAAATTCTTATTGTAAAAACGCTAGACTGTTTCTTCTCTGTATCTCTCTGAGAACAAAACTAGCAAGTACGAGTGACTGTGTGAAAAGTAGTATATTGTTTCCACAAGTCTGAGATTATTGTGTTCTGAGGTTGCAAAAACTAATCTCTCTGATACCAGGAGATTCTAGTAGCACTACAAGCTAGCTAATGCAAACAACAGGCTAACATATTCGGCGGGGGTGTACAGAGTCAGTCTGCCACCAGACCCACAGTTTATGTTATCCGCACAGGCGTAGGTCCTGCATGAAGGGTACTAGTGGAACTACACTACATCACAGATGCATCCCAGTAGGCAGACAGAAACACCATGGCCAACAAAGTGATGAGGCCCGTTCCAACCATTGGGTCTCACTTCTGTCCTCAACCCAAGGAAAACTCTGTCCACAAGGACAGCAACCAACTGAGGCCACTGACAGCTGTCAGTGCCAAGAGCCAGGCCTCAGGCAAAACATGGGCTTCTGTCCTCTGTGGTTTCTCAGAGTGAGGGGCTGCAGCCCCAGGTTCCTTGCATCCTTTCTCTACTCTTCCTCCCAACAGTTCAGGGGTGGTATACTGCAATTGGTCCTCCAGCCAAGGGTCTGTATCCTTGGGCTAGACGGGGGTAAAGCCCAACTGGAAGGAAGGCAAACTTTTTGGGTAACCCTGCAAAAAGGGCAATTTCCATCATCTTCTCATTTGGAAATTATATGTATAAAATGTAATAAGGTAATCCCAATGTTATTCTGTGGGAAACATAGGCCGTGCAGTAGAGATTTGTTTTTCACTACTAGGTCATGTAAAACTTAAAATTACATGTCCTGCTTTTTCAATACATAGCACCCTGCCCTCAGAACATGGCCCCTATTTCATGCTCCAAGGCATGTGTCTGCACAATGAATTCGTGGGAGAAGTTGGGGGCTTTAAGCATGGGTGCTGTGCATATGGTTTCCTTCAGGGTGTCAAAAGCTTTCTGGCAAACCTCTGTCCAGATCACCTTATGCTGCTGCTTCTTGGAAGTCAGCTCATTCAAGGGGGCAACAATGGTCCAATAACCCTTGATGAATCTTCTGTAATAGCCAGTGAGGCCAAAGAAGGTTTTCACCTCTGTCTGGGTATTGAGGGGTTCCCAAGTCAGAATACCACAACCCAGGGGCTTCTTGAGGGCTCAATAACCCTTAATGCCAGCATCTTGGAGATCTCCTCCTTCTGCTGGCTCTCATCTTGTCAGATAACCTGCAAATGCTATTCTTCACAGGCATGCTATCCCTAGTATTAATATAATGGGTACACTATGTAGTGAGTTCAGGGGTAAGAGAGAATTATGAGGCAATCTGCCCCAGCAACTGGTGGCAGTCTCTTTGTTGATCTAGGGTCAGGGTAGGGGACAGGCTGATGCCCTCCAGTGACCCATCCTGTTCCCTTGAATAAAGGAGGTCAAAGAGAAGTTCACTCTCCTCTTCAATCCCGACATCAGTGACCAGGAGCATGGTTAGCTCAGACCTCTCAAAGTGAGGCTTGAGGTAATTGACATGAAGGACCTTCAAAGGGTTCCTGGGAGTCTTGAGGTACACCAAGTAGGTGATATCACTCGTGTACTCCTTCACCTCAAAAGGCCCAAACCAGCAGTCTTTTAAGGGACCTGAGCTCCATGGACTCCATCAACCATACTTTTTGACCAGACTGAAACTCGACAAGAGTGGCATGCTGGCTATAACACTGTTTCATGTTCTCCTGGCTGGCTTCCGGATTCTCCTGTATGAGCTCCTGGAAGCGTGCTCTCTGGTTGCTCCCAGCCCTCCCTCACCAAACTGAGGGGTCCTTTCACAGGGCACCCATATAGAAGTTCAAACGAGCTAGCGCCAACCCCCTTCTGCGGTATCTCCCTGTAGGCAAACAAAAGGCATGGCAGGAGGATGTCCCACTTACTCTTCATGGGCTTCTACAGGCACACAATCATGCCCTTTAGGGTTCTGTTAAACCTTTCAACAAGCCCATTGGTTTGTGGGTGGTAGGGGTGGAGAAGTTGTATGCTACTCCACACTCCTGCCACATGGCCTTCATTTACTCCGAAATTAAGCTGAGTGCACGTTAAGATACCACCCCCTTGGGTAAGATACCATATCCACATGGGTAAAAATCCCCATCAATGCCCTGGCCACAGCGTGTGCATTCAAAGTTCTTAGAGGGAAAGACTCTGTGTATTGGTTGGCATGGGCCACCAAGACCAGGGTGTACCTGGTGCCCATGGCTGTCTTTGGGTCTAGAGGCCCAATAATATCAATGATCACCCTTTCAAATGTGAAGGCAACAACAGGAAAAGGATGAAGGAGGGCCTTGCACTCCCCCTTGACTTGCAACTAGCCTGGCAGGTAAGACAGGACCTGCAGAATGCATCTGAGGCTTTCCTCATTTGAGGTCAGAAAAAGTTAGTAACAAGTCTGTCGAGAGACTTGTTCTGCCCCGAATGTACTGCCAGGGGTGCATCCTGAGCCTGCTCCAGTAGGAAGGCCCTGTAGCACTGGGTGACCACCAACACATGGGTTGCACCAGGCTTAGAATCCTTAGGCTCACTATACAGGAGACTATTCTCCCTGTAAGTCAAGTGATTACCAGAGATATGGCCAACTGCCTGGTTCTCAGTCCGCTGCCGTAGACCCACAAGAGGAGGGCATTCCCTCTGAGCCTTGCATAACTCCCCCCTGGTTAAACCCCCATCCTCCTGCCAGTTGGCCAGCTCAGGCAGATTCCCCAGTCCAGCCGCACCCTTCAATGTAGGTTCCAGGGCATCCTCATCAAGTTCAGACACCTCCCGGACCATGGTGGTGTCAGAAGTGGAACTCTCTTTCCCCTTGCCCTTCCTCTTCTTGGCAGGCACCTGGGCACATTTGTCAAGGCTCCAGGACCTTCTGACTACCCTTACAGGCGGCTATGAACCATTTGGTCCGGTACTCCCCTCAGTCAACCCAAACATCTCCAAGTTGATAATCCACAGGCATGGACAAACTCACTGCTGCTCACAAGGAACATGAGACCCCTCATTCAAGGGAACCAAAGCCTCTGGATAGTGACTCTACGGGTTATCAGCTGCAACAAATTGGTGGATCATATTAGGAACTACTTGCTCTGAGGTCACCATATGAAATTTAACAGTTGTAATGTTGGCTCCAGTGTTTTTCAGAGGCTCAACCCTCTGCCCATTGATGGTCACAAGCTGCCTGTATTTCCTGGTATTATTAGGCATGTGAGTTATCAGCACAATATCCATTTCACCAAGGGACACTAGAGCAATGTCTACTCTGTCACCCACACTATCTGGGACAATCTCGTCCCCAAGCGCTACACTGGCCAACCCCATTGACTGCCCACTATTGTGGGGCTGTGCCCACTTGTTTGAGGCACTTTAGAGAACTCCTTGATTATGTTTTATTTACCACCACCCTCCTCCACCTGATGAGGACCCTATCCACTGTTGTGGTGATTCCCCCAGATACCGCCCTATGGACCCAGCATTTTGCTTCCTTAGCAAGCTCCCTGGGGTCAGTGAGCTCACCGTCAATCAAGTGTTGGCGTAGTTCTAGAAAGCTATTACTGAACATGTGCTCTCTTGAAAACAGATTATACAGCCCTTTGTAATCATTCACCTCACTGCCCTTCACCCAACCATCTAGTGCCATGCAAAAGGAATCCAAAGAATCCCCCCAGGAGTGATAGAGTAGCTTTTGTCTGTCCCTGAACTTGACTCTGTACTTTTCTTGGGTCAGACCATACTTTCTGATACTTTCTGATAAGGACTTCCTTCATGGGGGGATACCTCATTCTGTCCTCCTTGTCTAGGACCATAGCCTCCATAGACTAACCCTGTATTCCTTCTCAAGCACCCTTTGCATCTGTAAGGCAATCTCAAAAGCCTCAAGTCACTTATCATTTTCATCTCCCACAATAAATTCAGGCACCAAACCTTTAGAAATGTTGTCCCTCTTCTATCCATAGAGCACTGGAGAAATGATGCCACTATCACTTCTGAACTCTGCCTGTCTGACTTTGAGGTCCAGTTCCTTAAAGCTCCACTTTCATGAGCCAACAACTGTTTCAAGGTTATTCTCTCCTTCATAGCCAATTTGTTTTGCTCTGCTTCTATTGCCAGTTTCTTTTCCTCTACGGCTCTTTCTTTCTCCAATTTCAGTTTGACCAGCTCTGACTTGAGCTTTCTTTCTTCCCTCCTTTCCTCCAACTCCTCTGGGATCAGGACCCTGAGAAGACACACTAATTTCTGCACGGGGTGGGATTTCCAATCCTGGGAGTAAGTTACCCTCCTCCTCAACAGCTCACAGTTAACATCCTCCTGTGGGTCTTCCTCTGACCCTTCCTATTCCTCCTTATTCTCCTGGTCATCTGCTGAGGTTGGAAATTGATGGGCCTCTGCCCATGCCCTTAAAGCTTTTTGAAGCTCTGCTTTCTTAGTGCTCCTCTTGGCATGCAACCCACTCCCCTTAAAAAACTCCTTGAGCTAGGCCACGGCGTAGCTCTCCAAGTTGGCCATCTCAAACTCCATCTTTGAGGATGAGGTCACAGACTCAACAGCCAGGGAGAGAGAGAATACACATGGAAGAAGCAAAAAGGCCTGTCAGGAAGAATGTACTCAAATTGGTCTAAGACAGTAGATGGTAGTGTACACCAAAGTCCTATCCTCACCACAGATCACCAGTGTTAGAATTTGGTTGTTGGTTAACTGGAGTGTGAGCCGTAGTCAAGCAGCAACCACAATCCTAGTCAGGGTAAGGCACAAGCAAACCCCAAATTAACCTGTGCTCACCCATTGGTAGCTTGGCACAGGCTTAACGTGAAGGCAATGTGCAAAGTATTTGTGTAACACTTACAACAGTAAAAACAGTGAAAACACCACACAAAACGATCAGATACAAGGTTTAGAACTATGGTGTATATTTTAATTAATCAAACATGACCTAAACCACAAATATCCAAGTAGTAGAGCCAGAGATATTGAATTTTAAAATTTTAAGGTTAAAAAGTATCAAAAAGAACAAAGTGCCAATCAAGGGATATCAGGTTGTGCCAGACCGGGGCAAAGGGCTTGGTTTGGATCTTGGTGGCAGGGAATACTCCGCACAAACATGACGGATATCCCGTCTGCCGTATAACCATACTATTATATCCTATGGAGATCATAATAAGGTGGAAGGGATCTCTGTCATGTTTGTGACAGAGTATTCCATCCACTAACATCTAAATAAGGCCCAAAGTCATAAGTTCAGGCCAACCACGATGGAGCGTGGGCTGGCTACAAGGACCAAGGACCAAGCAAGGCCCGCTGAACAAAGTACCTTAAATCCTGGTTGCAGACGGTTGTGTGGATCCAAGGTAAAGTTGGAGAGATGCATCATTTCCCAGATGCAGTAAGACTGTGGTGTGAGGTCCAGTTGCCTCCACATCAAGGATCCTATTGACTAGGATTTCTATGCGAAAACTGGGCATTGAGGATGCGACATGCAGCTGGCGATGCTTGCTTCCGTGGAGCTGCGAGGATGCTATGCAGAAGCCAGCATGGTTGTTGAACTGCCGTTGACAAGAGTTGCAAGAACCTAAGTTGGGGATGTGCTGCACCATTGGCGATGCGTCAGTTCCAAAGATGCAAGGGGGATCTGGACATACTGCACCTGGCCCAAAAGTCCATGACTGAGGTGGCACCATTTGACAGGGTAAACTCAGAGAGTCCAGTTGCAGATGCATGGTTGTTGGAAGCCTTTATGTCCCTGAGGCTGCAGATGCAGAGGCCAGCTAAAAAGCCCTTGGAGTCACTGTGGGTTCTGGGTTCAAGAGATGCAGGTTCAGTCCTTCTCACCCTGGTAAGAGGGCAGCAGGCATAAGGTCAACAGAGCGAAGCGGGAGTCAGGCAGAGTAACAGTCCAGCAGAGTGGCAGTCCTTTCAGCCGCACATCATTCCTTCTTCCTGGCAGAGTATCCATATGTCCAGAAGTGTAGTGAAGTGGTGATGTCTGAGGTCCAGTACTTACCCAAAGGGGTGCTTTGGAGTAGGTGAGACTTCAAAAACAAGCCTTTGAAATGCACAGACGCCCTGCCGGGCTGATGCTCTAAACTAACTATAGGGGGTAGGCAGACCTTTGTTTGGGGACAGGACACAACCTATGCAGGTATAAGTGATGCTGGGTCCAGCTCCTCCCTCCCATCCTCTCAGGATTCCCCACTCAGTCACTTCTAAGCTCCCATTGTGTGTGCATGTCTAGGTAGAATACACAAAGCCCAGCTGCCAAGCACAACCAGTCATGTGACCAGAAAAGGCCGCAGGCACAAAAAAAGACAAGAAAATGACAACTTTCTAAAAGTAGCATTGTCAGAATTGCAATTTAAAATCCGATTTCACCATAAGTTAGGATTCTAAACTAGTATTCCAGAGACACCAAACATGAACCTGTTATATCTTCCCATTTGGAAATTACAGGTATACAATGTAATAAGGTAATCCCATTGTTATCCTATGGGAGATATAGGCCTTGCAGAAGTGAAAAATGAATTAGAGTTTTTGTACTATCAGGTGATGTAAAGCTTAAAAGTACATTCCTGCATTTTTAAATAAATTGCACACTGACCTCTGGGCTGCTAGTGGCTGCCTGAGGAGTGACTTATATATATTACATCGGAAGGTTTGGGGCCTGGCAAGAGGTTTAACTTGCCAGGTCAACATGGAAGCTTAAAACTGCACCCACAGGGTCTGCACTGGCAGGCCTAAGACATGTTTAAAGAGCTACTGAAGAGGGTGGTACAATTGGTGCTGCTGGCACACTAGTCGCATTTATTTACAGGCCCTGGGCACAGGTAGTGCACATTTCAAGGACTTCTAAGTAAATTATTTAGGTCAATTGTGGATAGCCAATGTTGCTACATTTTAGGGAGAGAGCACAAGTACTCTATCACTGGTATGCAGTGGTAAAGTAAGCAGAATCCTAAGGTCAGCAAAACCGTTTTCAGCAAAACAAGAGGTCTAACAGCAGGGATTTAACCTGAAAGCACGTATCATTGCTGCATAGTATTTGGAAATGAAGCTATAAGATAAAGTACCACAAATATGGTGTAAATTATCCAAAAGGCACGACCGATTCACAAAGTACTATGATGTATAAATGTCCTGTGGTTTAAAGAAATGGCCCTCACATTCCTGTAAGGTGAAGTGGAGCACATCAGACCTTTCAAATTAGTTATACGTTTCCAACAGCCAATATTTTATGTACCCCTAACATGGTCCAAGTAAAGGAAAGACTTACTGACATCAGCTTAGAGTTGCTGAGCGAGTATCGTATGCCCAACCATCGAGTAGACCAAATAATCAAAATTCACTGTAAAAACATAAACACTTTTTATATTTATCTACCCAAAATTTCCACCACTAATCATACATTTAAACGTACTGCAACATCTATGTGTTCAGTCTGTGCATATTCAATTTTGTCATATCGGAGTTTTGCACTGGTGCCATACTTAAATCCAGGTAAGCAGAAAAATAGACAGACTCTAAATATTTCCCATGTAATGAAGCATTGAAAGCTAGCAAATCTCTGTGACTAAATGGGAGCTTTATTAGGTGGGCCACAATGCCTAAACTGATATCCCTGCTGGTTATGCTTATGGACTCATCACATCTCCATTCTTAGGGCTTTATTATGTCTTTGGCGATCCTCCACGGGTGTAGCAACTGCGTCGTCTGCTGGAGGACCGCCAGGCTGTGGTGCACCCACCTGCCAGATTGAGAGTGTAATCCATGGAAAGCAGGCATTGCAGCGGTGGTCTGTTAGGCTCATGGGAGAGCCTAACATGCAGATCGCCTTCAAGAGAGCGCTGACTGCATGTTCTTACATGGTGTGGCATGCATGCCACATCATGCAGGAACTGGAGGTGCAAATCCAGGGTGGCACATGTTGTAACTTGTAATATGCTCGGTGGTGCTGCAGTGACACTGCTACCATAATGCTGCTCCCTGACCGCTGCATGGCCGCTGCGGGGTTCTGGATTCCCTGATGACGCATCGGCCCTTTTGTGGCTTGACCACGGCACTCAGCAGTGTAATGGTGGTCGAACCACCACTGAGAGTTCGGCAGTCCATATGCGTGAGTTCATACTCGTAATAAGGCAGTTAATGTGTTGCAACCACCATTTTCTTTTTGCATTTTTCCATAAATCTTTACATTTGTATGTAAAAGGTATTTACTTCAGGAAGACATTTTTTATCAGCCAATATGCTCCTATTTTCACAGCGACAGTAAAAGATATATATCATAACTATGTGCTTCATATAATGGATTTGGTTGCACTATCCATAGTGTTTTGACTGAGTCCAAGCATCCTACAAGGAGAGCAAAGCCATATCTCCCAAACAGAAATAAATATTACATAGAAAAAAACAATGCTCAACGTTACTTTATTCAGTTTCCAAATCCAAGAGTATCTTCTCATAGATTCATTAGATTCAATAAAATACATACACATTTCCATTTTCCATTTCTGTGTAACTAAAAGGTAGGAAATGTACATTTAAGTTTACATGTCTTGGTAGTGACAAACTGATTCATTCATTTTTCACAATGGTGAGGACTCCTCTGATTATAGGCTATGTTAGAAATGGGGGTCTCTAGTTGGCATAGGTAGGTACCTTTGTCCAAGTAGGGACGCTTTTTCCTAGTCAGAGTAAGGGAGATACACTTCTAAAATAACCCCTGCTCACCCCCTAGATAGCTTGGCACGAGCAGACAGGCTTATCTCAGAGGAAGTGTGTAAAGCATGTGTGCACACATACTGTAATACAGTGGCAATGCTACAAATGGACACCACACCAGTTTAGAAAAATAATGAATCTTTATCTAAACCGAAATAAGCAAAAATACAACAAAAATCCACAATACGATACTTTAAAAATAGTTACTTAGCAAGATAACGTTTAAATTGCAGAATTAGCTGAAAAACACAGTTCCTTTTAGTCAGTAGCTCCATTTGAGGCTACCTCGATGCTGGAAGCAACAGAGTCTAACAAATCCAGCTAACTGTGTTGGTGCGGGGTCAGCTATACTGACGACAGACTCGAAAACAGTACCTTTACTAGTAGCAGCCAACACAATGGTACGAGCCAGTCAGGGGCAACCAGTAGCGGTCCGTGGAGGGTGTTCCGTGGGGCGGTGAGGCGGGACAGGGGAGCGGCAGGGTGGACAAATGTAAACACCGGAATATGGATGAACGGAGGTAAGTACACATTTAAATAAATAAAACAAATTCCTTTGCGCGTTGCATCGCAACAAAATTAGTTTTATTTATTTAAATGTGTACTTACCTCCGTTCATCCATATTCCATTGTTTACATTTCCCCACCCTGCCCCTCCCCCGTCCCGCCTCACCGCCCCACGGAACTCCCTCCACGGACTGCTACTCAAACGGGCAAAGAAACGGGCATGGTACTGCCCTCGTGAGCAATTGTTGGAGACTAACCGTAAACAACCAGAGGCAGACAAAATAGTCTGTGTGACCACATTTAACTCCAAAAGCAATGAGATAAAGAAGGTTGTAAAGAAGTATTGGAACCTGGTCGCAAGTGAACTACAAATATCACAAGACCCTACATTCGCCTTCAAGAGAGGAAAAAACATTAAGGATTCAGTGGTAAATGCCTACTTGGACACACCCAAACAACCTGACCTCAGGGACCTCTTGGGGTTAGCACCAGTATCTGGACATCACAAGTGTGGGCATTGCAAGGCGTGTGACGTTTGCTATGAAGGATCTACATTCACAAACACTGGTAGAACATACAAGCTTTCCCAGTTTACAAACTGTAACAGCATGAATGTTATTTATGCCATTCAATGCCCTTGCGGCCTTACATATGTGGGACAAACAACTCAGAAAGTGAAAGTACGAATTCTCCAGCACATGAGCAGGCTGAGATGTAAGGTACACGGGGCCCCCATGGTTGAACATTTTACCTCACACAATCATTCTCCCAATAACATCACATGGTGGGTACTTGAAAAGATTATCCCTAGCATCAGGGGTGGGTCAATTGCGAGGTCATTGAATTACAAGGAGTGTAGATGGATCCATTTACTTAACTCGGTCCAGAATGGGTTGAATGAGATGGAGGAGATCGCAAAACAAATGGGCCTACTTTGATAGCCAAATTATTATTGTCTGATTCTTTCATGATGCTTTGCAATCACCTTGTGTAACTTTCTTTCCCTTCCCTTTCCCCCATCCTCCCCCCAAACCCCAACCCCCCCCACCCCCACCCAACCCCCCCCCCGCAAATTGGATGTACATTTAAATCCGTCTGCCTACTTACTGATGTACTGTGTTCCAGTTCCTGAACTTATCCATGTAATGTGCATGCTATGAATAACACTATGTAGCACAAATCACCAAATTACCTTCTCTTTCTTTAAGTTTAAGTTTACTGTGCATGTAACCCATGCTGACCGATCAAGTGCTCATTGATCAGAAGCACTTCGACCCTTAAATGACTGTGCTCAGATGATGCACGACTAATGGTGTGATTCCACTGTTTCATTTGGCCAACTCAACAATTGAAGTTTCCAGACGCTCGTGCTACGCATCACTAGCGTTGCATTCATCGGCGTATGTGAATCTAAAACACTCCTTTTTAACAGTTTTAACATTGTTACGATGGCAACGCTTCATACGCAGTGACGTTTGTGGGCGTTCGCGCCGCGCATGACTCAGGATTCGCTTTTTGACACATGGGATCCCCGGATGACGTATTTGCATTTGGTCACCATGACAACTTATTACGTCCTTCGACGTTAGCACAACCTGTTGCCAAGCAACCGACAGCGCTCGGCGTCCACGCGCACGCCAAACTGGGCTTTTAGGCAGACTCACGTCAGACCTCCTTGCTGATTAAATCATACGAGCCAGGACCCAGAGGCCGGCGGTTCGTTCTTCCGAATAAGGTAATTGGGATTCCCCATGCAATCGCGTCCATTCATAGACCTTGTCCTTTCGGATCCAAGGTATTCCAGCCTAAACCTGAACCTTGCTTCCTTTCAGAATAATTTCGTCTGAAGAAGCCATTTTACCCACATTAAGGAGACAGAACTTAGACAGCGCTTCGCAAGCCAACAGGTGAGCGTCATACGCGCGCTAGTTTATCCAACCATATGGATAATTTGCATTAGTTTTCCCGCTGCAACCCCGGGTATTCATTATCTTCCAGATACCGATTCAAGCATACGAGCCAGGACCCAGAGGCCAGCAGTTCGTTCTTCCGAATAAGGTAATTGTGAATCCCCATGTAATCTCGTTCGCTCACAGACCCTGTCCCTTAGGACCCAAGGTATTCTAGCATAACCTTGAACCTTGCTTCCTTTCAGAAATAAACTTCGTCTGAAGAAGCCAATTAACCCACATTAAGGAGACAGAAGGGCTTGAACTTAGACAGCGCTTCGCAAGCCAATAGGTGAGCGTCATCTGTGCGCTAGTTTATCCAACCACACGGATAATTTGTAATAGTTTTCCCGCTGAAACCCTGGTTATTCATTATCTTCTAGATACCGCCACTAGACACATTGATGGAGCCCTAAGTCGTCCCATCCACAAGATATACCGTTTGAGTGAACCTTATCCTGAGACATATGCTGGATACTCACCCACTCCATAGACTTAGACCATTCTGAGAATCAATTTCTCTTTTTGAGGTGAGTCATCTACCACCCTCAATCCATGTTTCATATTTCCAGTGTCAACACACACCTGATTAAGTCCCCCCTTTTTACTCACAGGCCGTCTCGCTTATTTTCAAGTCCTGATGAAGACCCGCACTGACCTTCCAAGAGTGCAGTACTAGGGTCGAAACGTCGACTATTCCGTGGACCTTTGCATAGAATCTGCGCCAAAGAAAGAACCCTTCCATTGCGCAGCTTGATTTTTTGCACTTCCCTGGCCACTTTCGAATAATTTCGATTTTAAACTACTGTACATATCACACACACTGTCACCGAGCACTTAGTATTCACTTTGTCACTCGTGTCACCACATTATTGCCTGACGGCCTTTCGGGTAATATTAATATATACCTATATGAATGACGTAATTCATATATAAAGAATTTACTTTGAATTTGAACTGTCCTGTGTGTTGTTTTCAGTTTAATGATAATTGTTGTATAGTGTTCGAACAATGTGTGACTAGGCCTAATGCGAAAAGCAATACTTTCACCCGACAGAACCACTGTTACCGTTGAAACCAAGACAGCCTTCCAGGGAGGACAGTAAATGCAGCATATCCTAAATATCAACCCAACTGACAAATGTTGTGGAAAAGTATGTTAAAATGTACAATCAGCAACACAAACTAATTGTGAATATTTGTAAAATATTGATACTCTCTGTCAAAATGTTTCTGTACATCAAAATATGAGCAACAAGAATCCCCAGTTTAACATCTTCCAAAACATGGAGCCCTACGATTTCCATACTGTGACCATGGACCTGAAAACCGTGAGGACGTCCCAGTAAAAGAACGGACAAGTATTATACCCAGGAGTAGACTACATCAATAGCAATCCATCGTTGCGGTTTTTGTGAGTTTGCCTCTTGTCCTACAAACAGCTCTTTTTAGCCCAATAGATTTCTCTTCAGAGCACACTCTTTTACATAGAAAAGTCACTATGTAACAATCACTCCCGATGTTAAATTTGAGATAACTGAATTTTATATGAAAAGGGTGGCTAGATGAATTGCATTATTAACGTTTAAAATATGAATATTGACTAACTGGATGTGTGTATGGGAACGTTATCTAGACCCGGCTATAATTAAAATTGAAGAATGTAATTGAACTGACTGTTTATCACCAATTTAATAGCGACTTAAACCGCGAATGACAGCCACAGTGCAGAATGTCTTCTCATTCAACCCCAGGCAATGTTCTGGCATGCTGACAGGTCAGCAGTTTAAATGATGATCGTGTTAATCGATGACATATGTTCCAATTAATCAACAAATTGCTGATGATGAGCCCTCATACATACGTTTCAAACTATTGCTGAAGAAAGCTAACGGTCACGTGACATTTCTTTCTTTTTTTTTATCCGTCATTACAGCACGTGCCAAATTCAAAGGCCCTATGGCAATATAAACGAACTATGCATCCAATACTCTTCAGAACACTTGACAATATTCGGATGTTTACTGAGTATGTTTTCATATAAAATCTAGAAGCTTAACAAGGTAGATACTATCAACATTCATTCATTTTATATATTTTAATCTACCTGTATTTTCTTTCTGCTAAACTTTATTTATGTTGTGATTTTTTCTAAAATAAACCTGACTCGTACACACGCCCTCTAATTTCTCTGCTGTGATTCCCTTCCTTTGCGCCCCTCATTTTTTAAACTCAGCTCATGAGTCGCATGAAGTGTAGATGGCAAACACCATACATAATTCATCTTTTATCTATAGATTGTTATCTCTGTTGTTTTAGCTCAATCCACGCAGCGAATCGTTCATTATTTTTGGAAACTGTAATTAGTTTTCTCAGTTACGTTGTCCAAGCACTCCTAGACTTCTTGTCCCGTGTTTGATTCAGTGGCATTGACGCAGTAGCTATTCATGTTATCTCGAAAACTTGTCATCTGTCGGTGCACATTGGCCTAGCGTTCTCAATTGTTGTTGTAAATAGCAGTGATTGCTTTCTCATTTTCCTTTAGTACTTGACATAACATAATACAGAGCTGCCAAAACTTGTTTTCTCCCCCGCACTTCGGCACCAATAAAATAAATGCAATATGACAGGGGGTAGATTAGTTGAGCGCGGCTGAAATGCAGCTCCGTAAAAGGAATCATAGAGTTTCGCAGGATAGGGATTCTCCTGTGTCTCAGGATCGCCTCTTTCGGTCATCATTAGACAACACGCCTTTTTTATATAGTGCCGGTTATTGCAATAGTCCCATTTCAACCCACTGTAATAGCTGCCGAAACCCGTTCTTAGAAATGTTAATCTCACAAAAATGGCAGGGGGATTTGGTCAGTCGCTATTCAAACTTGAGCCCTGTAGATAGGACACAGATAACATAAACCATAAGTTTATTATTAAGATAATATATGAACAAAAGTATCTATTAAATTATTGACTTTTTGCAGATATAAACCAATTTCTTTTACAAAGTTGCTCAATCAAATTCTTAGATTTACTTGATAGACACAGAAATAGCACAGGCAGGATGGAGATAAATAGGTGCATTTAAAGATACAATGGAAATGTCAACTTGGCCATCTCGCATTTCAGCATGAAATTGTAAGATTCCCTGTTAGACCCCATTCAGGGGACACAGTGCAAGCAGACTCTTCCTTCACCCCTGTCATCCACCAACTGGCAGCATGTTTAGAGAGTGATCAACAAATCTCTGCAACAAAATGAACTCTGAATTTCGAAGGGGATTTTGTCTCCTGTTTCTCAATTTCAGCATCTAGGACCTCTGCTTTCAGTCTCAGGAATATCAGTATTATACTTCCACTCTCTGTAAAAAGTAACTTCACCTTCATGTTGCACACATGAACAAGAAAAGAGCTTCTAAAATGGAGCCCGATGTCCTCGTATACTCTACATGCACAAGGTGAATTCCCCACAGACCACACAAAACATACAATGATGCATACATGCACACGTGAGATTGGTGCATGGATCTACCTTCTCCTATAGCAGCAGAAGTATACAAGTGGACGTGTCACCCACAAGCCCTGCAAAACTGATAAAAAAGGACTGATTACACTAGGTTTACTAAAACACTTTGGAGGATATTCACAAGAACGTGTGCTAAACATCACCAAAAAATGCTAACGCAACTTTGCATATCGCAGCCTATCACGGGAAAATAACCCAGTGTTAACGTGGAATTCACAACAAGGCGGTACCATGCGATAGTCTGCCGAAATCGCGGCCAATTTCTGCGATACAACCACCTCAACGGAGATAATAACACAAACCTCAACGCAAAAAAACATGCAATGGGCCAAAGTGCGATGAGGAAATCAGCGATAAGCAGCGCCACGCCTGCAATACACACATGGCAGGTGGGAAAAATCACTATAAAATTACAAAAAACACACAAACAAAAACTGACCAACATCCAAGCACCATGAAGGCAGCCGGAGCAGGTGCAGAGGACGAGTGCAACCCCACAAGCACCCCGGACGACCAACCTGGGACATGGGGGACAGGGAAGGGCAAGGAGAAGAAGAAGAGGAAGACGAAGTTCAGTCTGCAGGAAAACAGGATCCTAGTCACAGAGGTGATGGAACACCATCAACAACTGTTCGTCACCTCCAACGTGTCATTGGGCACCAAAAATGGAATATGGCGGAACATTGTGGACAAGGTGAATGCCGTCGGAGAGCACAAGAGGTCAATGGATGAGGCCAAGAGGCGATGGATTGACATCAAGCGCAAGACCCAGGAGAAACTCGCAGCCAACCAGAAGGCAGCAATGCAGTCTGGAGGTGGAAGCCCAGCGCCACAGCTCGTGCTGGATGACATGGAGGAGCTGGTGTCGACAGTCATCAGTGTGGAGACTGTGGGGGGAGTCGGGGGACCGGACATTGCTCGACAGGACACAACACAATCGCAACAGGGTGAGTGACCACCAGGTACGGGAGGACGGGGGGAGATGGCCACAATGGCACACATGCACAATTTGGCAGAGCACAGTGCACACCCACAATGACTCTGGGTCATGGCCCAGATCCACAGACTGTCACAATGTACAATGCCATGCTGTCTGAATGTTAACATGTACCATGCAGCTACATGCATGTGGACACATTGTAATACACCATCTCCCCTTCACATTGCAGGGGCACCATCAACAACTCCTGAAGAGCAGTCCCAGCCAATTTTCACTAATGACGAAGAGGACACCCCCAGCATCGGCACCCAAGCACTCCAAGACATCACTGACATCATCCGCAACTCACCTCCAGAATCAGGGCAGCCCAGCTGCATCGAGGAGACCCCACCCACTACCCAAACCACCCAGCAGGAGGCACCAACAGCCCCGGCAGTCTCCCAAGACCCCCAGGAACAATATATGGCCTTTCAACGCGTGTGCTGGAGGGCCAGAGGGAGATGGCTGAGCAGGTGCGGGTGGGGTTTGCCATCATGGCTACCAAACTGAATGCCATCCATGGGTGTCTAGGTCCCATCAGGGACCAGCTCCAGTCCCTAATGGACACCCATGGCACGCTCCATGGTCTCCAATGAGCGCTGACTGTCATCGCTGGAGTCATTATGTGGAGAGAAGAACACCTGTCCGCTCAGAGTGGCTCCTGAGATCACAGCCGTGAGCTGGCACACATACGGCGGGTCATGGAGGACATGGTGCGGATGGAGGCGGAAAGGATGGCAGCCACCGCTGCACATTAGCGAAATGTAGCTGGGATCTACCATGCCCTGCAGATCCTCATCATGGCATTGCTGCCACAAGGCATGGCGCTGATGAATGCTGCTGCCCCCACACCATCCACATCTCCGCCCCCTGGTGTGTCAGTGCCTCACAGTGCGGCAGGCGCATCCACTCTGGCATCTGATGGGTCAGTGGCACACAGTGCCGCAGCCGGTACTGCAACACCCACAGGTGGGGCAGAGCACACATCCGAGGATGAGGACATGGATGGGTTTGAGTTCAGAAGGGGGCACTAGCATTCCTTTCCGCCACCTGGCCTGTTTCTGCTTGGTGCCGCACATGGCCCCATGACCTTCCACTGACCCCCGATACACTCCGCTGCACTCACCTTGGACCACGACATGGACTGCCATATCCTGCTTGATGACCACTGACACAGCGTCCAGACTGCAGACTGTACCCTTCCTCTTCCGCAGTACTTGTCATCCCCGGATGGACTCTGGCTGGCCCTCCACAGGCCCATATTGTGAAGTGTGCTTGGCATGTCCCTGTACCGCTCCAGCTGCAAAACTCCACTAGATGTGCAATAAACATCCAGTAACGCACTGCTGTGTCATGTCTTTCATCATTCATGTATGAATGTGTTGATGAATGTAGGGACAGTTATTCCCCTTACGTCAATGATGCTCATCTAGTGGGATGCCAGTCAGTGTGCTACATTGCCTATTGTGTTCCGGGTGCCGTGGACACTACAACAGGGACACATGCATTAGTCACTTCCTTATCCGGACATGGACTGAACCACGTCCAGAGCCCGCAAGTCACCGTTGCAAGCCCTGCACTGGTCCGGTGTACACCAGGCCAGACCACTTCGCTTACGCTCCGAGGGGGGCCCACATAGCTACCTGTCGCAGGCGTACTCGCTGGTGGTGTGCAGGTCACTGGTCTAGTTGTCAGCATGTCACGGCCACTCCCTGAGGGCAGGTTTGCACACACACCACACCCATCTGGCACAGGAATCACAGGTCATGTGACCCCGTAAACATAAGGAGCTGACAACGTCACATTCCTCTCTGCCGGTGGTCACTGGATGAAGGACGCCCCACGGTTCTCAATCATAAAGGGCCCATGAGTTGATGCGCACAGGGTCAGTGGCACCCAAAGCCTTGCGGCCATCACGGGCCTACCACCACGTGGTGCTGACTGGCGTTGCACAGGGTTAGTGGCACCGAAATAGCTGAGCGGGTGTGCAGCCTGAGATGATGACATGTGTACTGATGTGGTCTCCGCCCTTGATGACTCAGGACTCAGCATCATGTGTGGGACCTGCTGGGCCACGGGGTGGGTCCGCATGATGTGGACCATGCCATGGTGGCGGGACCGGGGCCTGAAGCTTGCACGGGCACGTGGAATGCCCACTGGCGGACACACCGGTGGCAGCAGGTGAACAGTGGGGCATGGGTGCGAAGGGGCAGCGGTGTCTCTCTCTCTCTCTCTCTCTCTCCTTTCCTTTCCTTCTCTCTCTCACTCACTCTCTCTCCCTTCCCTCTCTCTCTCTCTCTCTCTCTTCCTTTCCTTCTCTCTCTCTCACTCTCTCTCCCTTCTCTCTCTCTCTCTCTCTTCCTTTCCTTCCCTCTCTTTCTCTCTCCGGCTTTCTTTCCTTCTCTGTTTCTCTGTGTCTCACTCCTTTGATGTGCGCATGACACACATCCTGATTTTGTGCTTTATTTTCCAGGCTGTGACGTCGAGATTGTCCCTGATGAACCTGACAGGAGTCTTCCGCATTGGTGTTTTGTGTTGTATTTCAAAAAAGTTTTTGGTTGCTGTGTGACTGTTTCTCGTTCTTCTGGCCACACGTGTGTTTTTTTCTGGCAATGTGCATCATCATGCGCTTTTTGTGGCTCTTGTGTCGTGCACAGTATGTGTATGTCCAGGGGTGTGGGGGGAGGCTGAGGGTGGTGGTGGTGGGTGTTGTGGCCTTCATGGGTATCGGAGCTGCATGACCATTGTCTCTGTAGCATCTGTGGGTCTTCAGGTGTGGCTCTTGTCTGAGCTCCCTTTCATGCTGTGGGTATTCGTCCTGCTTAGCACCAGCAAAAGGCAGGTATTAAATCCCTGGTGCTACCACGGCTTATCGCCTGTTTCTGCTTCGCTTCGCAAATCTGGCAGTTCGTTGTGAAAGTGATGTTGTGGTTTTTTCGTGTGCTTTTGCACGGGAACGCCTACTCTGCATCTCATTAGGGTTAGTTGCTGGTGTCCACCGTGGAGATACATTTTGGGGCAGTTATTGCGGGAATACTGGCGTTGTCAGCAGTTTGCACCTACTTGTGAATGGGGTGTTAAATCTATCTCCACTTTTGATGTGTTAAGGTGGAGATAAATCAGAGTTAAGTCCTTGTGAATATCCCCCTTTATGTTGCCACCACCGTGTGGCATGTATGAATCTGTGACAGAGACAGTTTTTCTCTGTCACCATAGAGAGCATGCTTGGTGCACCCCTCCAGGACCAGGACTCGTCCAAGTCCAGACTCACATCAAGGAACAAGCCTAGGCCTTCCTGAGCAAGCTTGATTAGTGTGAGGCTTGGGCCGAAAATCTAAAAGCCCCAGGACACCATACACTAGCATTTTGGCACGCAGGACAGGGGACATGACTACACCACACAAGGGGCAGGCCCATCCAAGCATCCTCAATTATGAAAACATTTTAGACTTCCCGGATATGTTTAAGGCAAATACAAGAGGCTTCTTAGCCACCTTTGTTAAAAAAGTTTTAAAGGAATGGGATTTATATTTTGATTTCGCCATTACAGACAATTTTAGAAACAATCTATAGTAATGTTGTTGACACGCATAAACAGAATTAAGTTAACAGAGAATCTTTGTCACGTGGCCCATAGGGACATTGTCATCATCACTAAGTTAGCATTAACACATTGCAGCTTGCCTGCTGCTTTGCGCATGTTACTATACGTCTTTATTTTTTGCAATATTTTCTATGGTTGCTTTCACATGAAAACTCATCGCTATGTTCACTCTATGCATGTTCCTGGGATTTTGACAGATTATTATGTCCAGGGGTGGACAACAATGCCCCTTGTTATTTCATTCTGGCCAGGCTTTAGCCGTTAGAGAAAACATACCGATGCAGCTGTTATTAAGACAACATACTTTGGTTTTCAGTGGGATATATGAATAGGTAACACACACTTGGAGAAGGACCTTTCCAGAGAGAAGAGCGAGACAGCACCAATAATGTAGATCTACCATCTATAGGCTAAGGTATGGGGTCTGCTGATAAAGCACAGAGATCTTCTAATATATAATTTTGATATTGCTCTGTAGCAAGGGGATGGAGGTTAGGCTCTATTGTCTTTCCATGATGGCATCTCCTTTCATGATGTATGGACTAGCTGCTATGCGGACTATATTTGTACTATGCCTTTTCCTGCTTGTTGTGGCTCGTATACTGCGTTTTAGGGTACATTGGTTAAATATTTTTAACTGTTTTGTGTCTCTGTCAGATCTTATTGTGGATAGGCACAAGAGTGAGAGCGAAGGGTGTGTCTTGTTACCGCGATTCCTGAGAGATCTGGGAGTGTTGTGTTCTGGGGTTTCTAATCATTTGTTTCTCCATGAGTGAGCAGGGTAGCAAGTGAGACACTATAGCTAGCCGGTCCTGGGCTCATGGGTACTAAGGTGGTAGGAAGACTCAGTCCCTATATGCCAAGGTCTTATATTCCTGGGCATAGTTCTGTATTTGTGCAGAATCCCTGCAACAGCTTTTGATCAGGCAGATTGATTAAGGATTCTGAAACTGAAATTTGAGGAATTCTTGAGTTTTCCAGATTTTATTTTTCATTCTATAAAAAGCAGGTTTCCCATTATATAGTTTTAACAGATTAAAAGTTTACAAGTAAAAAGAGGGCCAGTTGCAACTTTGGCCCTTATTACGATCTCAGTCGGAATGACCGTCCGACTGACGTGGTCGCGGTGAGATTCCAACCACCGAGTCCACGGTGTCTCACCCACCGTATTATGATGTATACAAACCTATTCTCCAACCGCAGAGGTCAGAGTTCACTTTGCATGGACCGCGTCAGTCGGAAAGGCTGTCAATAGGCATTCTGACTCCTCTAATGCATGGGTAGTACCGTTAAGCAGATCATGACACTTCCAATGCCTTGGAAGTTCCATGGTGCTTTGTAGGCTAAGCATCACAACACCAACCATAGTATGTGTTGACAAAACTATACAGCTTATATCAATTTAAAGAGTAGATACACCTACAAGTCAAACTATAAAAACATTCCGTACCAGACCATGATCCCTTGCTACCATATTTCAGCTGAGCAGGACAGACTGTGTTGTTTCTTTACTGTCACAGCAGCCAACCCTTACACACATTAACACACTTTCATAGCATCATCCACTGCACATATTATATAAGTTTCCTGCACACACCTTTTATTTCACACTTCCACTCACATTCACTAAGTCACATATAATGTAAATAAAAGAAACACCCACGTTTTTCTGACAATGAGTTGTATATGCTTGTGGATGAAATCAGTATAGTAGAGCCACAGTTATTCGGTACCCAAGTCCAACAAACTACTGTTACCCAGAAGAATCAGATGTGGGTCAGGATAGTCAACAAATTTAATGCTGTAGCCAGCACCCTGCACACAAATGACGACATTAGAAAGAGGTGGCACGAGGTCAAGAAGAAGGTCAAGTCCTTGGCCAACAAGAACCACCTGGTCTCACAAAAAATTGGTGGTGGCCCTCCCAAGCCACCAATACAACTCACTGCCTGGGAGGAGAAGGTCTATGTCATCCTACCGCTGAAGAGCTTGCTTGGAGTACCTGAAAGAGTGTAGTCTGGTAAGGTACACCTCAACATTTGCCTTAACCTATCCATTTTCCCTTTACACTGACCACAACTGCTATCAGGCCTTGTACCCCAACTCCAAGCTACAGGCACCTGTTTCAGCCATCTCTCACCTGAACATCCCATCAGTGGCAGTGAGTTATTGGTCCTGGGGTGGAGGTGGGAGAAAGAATCTTTACACTGATCACAACTACCATCAGGCCTTGCACCCCAACTGCAAACTACAGGCACTTGTGTTAGCCATCTGTCAACGGACCGTCCTCTCACTGGCAGGGAAATATTGCCCCGGGGGGTGGGGAAGGCAGGAAGAGTCTTTACACTGACCACAACTGCCATCAGGCTGTGTACCCCAAACTACGAGCACCTTTGTCAGCCATGTCTCAACTGAACTTCCCCTAACTGGCAGGGAGCTATTGGTCCATGGGGGTGGGAGAGGGAGGAAAGTCTATACACTGGCCACAGCTACCATCAGGCCTTGTACCTCAACTCCAAACTACAGGCATCAGTGTCAGCTATGTCTCAACTGAACTTCCCCTAACTGGCAAATGCCACAGCCAGACTGGTAATCAACAGCCCCCGCCGCAGACACATCACCAAATACCTTTGAGAACTCCACTTGCTCCCAGTCAACAAAATAATCACCTTCAAGCATCACACACATGCCTACCAAGCCCTCCATGATGCAAGCCCAGCATATCTGAACCACCGCCTTTCATTCCAAGTACCCATCAGACACCTTCTCTCCGCCCACCAGCCCCTGGTTACCATCTCACGGATCCACAAGACCAGAGTCAGAGAAAGATCCTTCTCCTACGTGGCCGCCAAGACTTGGAACACCCTGCCTATGCATCTCTGGCACTCCCTGTCGCTAACCCAATTCAGGAAGGATATCAAGACCTGGCTCTTTGACTTAACGCCAGCGCCCAGACAGTTCAACAGCCCGCCTTCCCCTTCTCAGCACCGTGAAACCTCATGGGTGAGTAGCCGTGCTTTATAACCTTCTGATTGATTGATTGATTGATTGATTTATTAGCAGGGAAATATTGGTCTAGGGGGATAGTTGTGGGAGGAGGAGTCCTTGCATTGACCCCAACTACCATCAGGCCTTGTACCCCAAACTACAGGCACCTGTGTCAGCCATCTCTCAAATGAACTTCCCCTCACTGGCAGGGAGCTATTGGTCCAGGGGGGTGTGGGTGAGAGGAAGAGTCTTTCCACTGACCACAACTATCATCGGGTCTTGTACCTGAAACCACATGCACCTGTGTCAATCAACTCTCAACTGAACTTCCCCTTACTGGCAGGGAACTATTGGTCAAGGGGGGGGGGTGGTGGGAGGAGGAGTCTTTGCACTGACCACAACTACCATTAGGCCTTGTACCCCAAACTACAGGCACCTGTGTCAGCCATCTCTCAACTGAAGTTCCCCTCACTGGCAGGGAGCTATTGGTCGGGGGATGGTGAAGGGGATGGGGGTGTGAGGAGGAGTTTTACATTGACCACAACTAGCATCAGGCCTTTTAACCTGAGCTCTCAGAAACAGGCACCTGTGATGTTCCTCAACAATCATTTGTCAGCCATCTCACTATGGTGGGTAAGGTTAAATTTACTGGGCGGTGTACACACAATACTATGCTCTGACACATGCCTACCTACTTAGGCCAAATTTTCCACGGACTCCTGAGCAGGAAATAATGAATCCTTTACTGAAACCATGCCAAATGTGTACACCAAATCTCACAAATGCTTTAATGTCCCTGGTGATACAATGACACTGCTCACCACACAGGAATAACAACAACTAAGTATTGCCTACTGACGTGTAAGTATGTCCTGTGCATAATTTTGAAATTGCATGTACTAATCTTCAAGTGCCGTCTTCAGAGTGTCAGGTTCAAGTCACTGGGATTAGCTATATTCCATTTCATATTATGAAAATAACCATATCAGCACACACATAAGGAGCAAGCCCATACTACTTATTGTGAAAACGTGACAATATTGTCATCAAATGAATGCTAACATAATGGGGACTGGTGCCAATTTCCCCATCTAAATCTGTTTGCTTATCCAGGCAATCACTCATTGTATTCTGATGAGGTACATAGTAGACTTATATAATTAACTGCATAATCTATGGACTAACAGGGCACTTTGGTAACATGGCGGAATCAAGGCAGAATGAGGAAACCACCAAGCCTCAGACTCCAACCTGGAATGAACCCTCCAGTGACGATGACTCCCCTGCAAACCTGGACATGGAGGAGGAATCTGCCCCTTCACGTTTGGGTGAGCAGACAGCACCAGTGAGTCCAGTGGGTTTCACTGCAACAACTCCCACCACAGCTTCTAACTCACAGATGACCTCCCACCCCAATAGCCACAAAATCAAGCACGGGCCACAACATCTCCAGTGCACCACATTCAATTACGGAGTTGAGAATCCAAAACCCACTCAGTGAGGATGGAGGAGCAGGTTCAAGTGTACAGGCACAAACAGTGAAAGCACTTGGGGTAGGGATGGTGAGAGGGCAAATGTGGACCCACGTCATCAAACATCTGGTGGCACGGATCTCCAAGCCAACCTTACTTGAGTCATGGGAGCCTATGAGGGGTACCAGGAAGCTTTGGGTCAGGTATATCAGGAACTCTAGGACACTAAACAAGTGTGGGTAACCCTAGATCACCAAAGGAAAAGACATAATGAGCAAATGGATGAGGTTATTGGGGTGCTGAGGGACATTAGTACCACACTTCACCAGGCATTTGCACAAACAACTACTCCTCCCTGTGGTACAACTGCAGCTGTCCCTTCAACATCTGCGGGAGCCACAGGGAGGGACAGTGTGTCAGGTGGAGAATCTTCAGTAACCCCGGAGCCTGCAGTTGTGGATCCCCCACTCAAAGAGGGGAGGGACATCCCTAAAAATTTTCAGGAGGGTTGGATAGCAATACACACACCAACGCCAGTAAGAAACAGTGCCCCTGATTTCCTCCTTTGTCTGCTAACCCTTCACTTAGCTGACTATTCATCCACAATGTTCCACCTCTGATGGGATTAATGTGTTGGACATTGGACTCAGTCAATGTGGCTTTGATCTTAATGAATTCATCCACCAACATTGAGAACTTTACTCTATTGTCTTTGTAGGTCAAGCCTCGACAGCGCATGCGCAATCTCTCGATCTGTTGTATATACTACTGGACTGACAGCCCACCAATTTGCTTTTTATTGGTTACAATGATTGTCCTTTGAAAAGGCTTGGCTGCAACTGCATACTGTCCCTTCTTTGTCCCACCTTATCGTCCTTTGGTCCCTCCCAGCAGCAGTGCCTATCTTCAGTATTCCTCCTGCTTTTGTTTTGATCCGTTTGTTTACAGGGACTTTTTTTGATTCTTTCTTTGTACTGATGGCAGTAAATGTTTTGAAGGGAACGGGCGCCCTGGGTTTAAACAAAACAGGGAGCAGAGAGACCCAAGAGCTCACTTTACAGAGTGCGGAATGCAGCATCTGATCACAAACAATTCACAAGCTTATTACATGCTCCAGGATCGCGTGATAAACCTGTGTGCATTTCCATTCAGTTGGAATCCTGGAGCACGTAATGAGCTTGTGAATTGTTTGTGATTGGGATGCTACATTCCTCACTCTGTAACGTGTGCTCCATCAGCGTTTTTTCATGGCCTCAGTCCTTGGACAGCATATCTATCCCTCGAGTTGCCCAGTTCATGGCTCGTGTCAACGTAGTTTCACAGGTTTTTTTTTTAATGGGCTCAGCTTCAAGGGTCAGTGGATTGAGTGCCATTGAATGAATACAGAACTCAACCAGTTTGTAAAGGACAATAATGTTCTAGACATTGCCCAATATGGGTTTAGAAGCCAGCACAGCACCGAGCTGGCCCTGATTAATGTGTCGGAGGAAATAATAGAGGTCTTGGCTAAGGATGGGAAGACTGCCCTGATCCTCTTAGACCTCTTGGCGGCATTCCACATGGTGGATCATGATCTCCTAATAAACCGATTGTTTTCTGTAGGGATCGGGGCAAGGCTTTGGCCCTTCTGAACTCCTTTCTCCGTGACAGGGAGCAATGAGTGGAGCTTGGCAGACATACATCGTCCTGGTTCACTTTTCCATATGGGGTGCCGCAGGGCTCCTCGTTGAGCCTGACACTTTTCAATCTTTACGTTGCCCCCTCTGCTCTCTTATTAGGTCTTTCAGTTTCAAGACAGTGTCGTATGCCGACGACACACAAATCATAGTGTCCTTTTCAGGGGACTCAACAAACACTCCTTGGAGATTTCAGGACTGTATGTGCAAAGTTGGGCATTGGATGTCCCAAAACTGCTTGAGGCTGAACACGGGGTAGACCGAGGTTCTCCTGTTTGGGCGAGATACCTCCTTCTGGCAACCCAATTGCTGACCTCAGGAAATGGGAGTGATCGCTACTCCCACCTCAAAGGTGAAAAACCTAGGAGTCTATTTTGGCACCAAGTTGCTCTTCGAGGGGCATATAAACGCAATCACCTCCTCATGGTTTACTCGATAAAACTATCACAAAAATTCTCCCCTACATACCATCACAACTCCAAAAAACAGTGGTTACAGCCTGATCCTGTCTAGAATAGATTATTGTAGTGGTCTGTTTCTAAATATACAGTCACATCTCTTCAACAAAATGCAAATCCTCCAAAATGCAGCAGCTCACCTTCTACTTGACATCCAGAAACATCAATCAGTGGCCCACGCCCTCCCAATTCTACATTGGCTTCCAGTTAAAAGAAGGATAGAATTTAAGGCCCTCTCTATCGCCTTCAAAGCACTACATGGCCTGGGCCCTGAATATGTCGCAGACAAGTTCAAGGGGTATATTCCAAAGAGACAGCTGTGCTCTGCAACCTCTGCAAATCTAATAATCCCTTGGGCCAAAACGGCCTCCTGGGGGGGGGGGGGAGAAGTTTTATTTCAGGTACAGCCAGATTGTGGAACTCCCTCCCACTGGCACTAAAGACAGAAAACATTTACTGGGATTCCGTAAACTTTTAAAAACTCAGCTTCTTTACAACTAGCCCATCACAGCATGTTAATTATACACTCTGGTTAGTATATCAGGGCGAGCCATCATGCCTAGACACCGCCGGGTATAAGCCTGCTTTCACACCTGGTCTGTGGTTTTCTTCCCTTGCCCTTCTGGCACTCGGTGGGAGTGTCTGCATGTGGTTCCCAGTCTCCCTAGGGCTGGACCCTCTTCAGTCTCTCTGGCCTTGGTGGTCTGCTGGTGATGTGTCCTCGCGGGGACTTTGCGCCGCTCCAACACCTGGGCTGGGGCTTCCCTCCATGCACCTTTCCCTCTCTCTGGCCTTGGTTCCATCACAGGGCATTGGAGCAGTGAACAATGTGTTACAGCATGTTTTACATAGAGAACGTCCGTGGGATAGCAAATTGGGTGTTGCTTTAACAAAGAATAGTGATCATCAAAACAAAGTTAAGAGTTATAACTTTGTTTACAGTTGCACATCCTTTGGAATATATAGGGCCTACCTTATTCATGGAGGTGGTCTTGGCAATCGAAGGTTTATGGCACTTTCGAATTGACTAACTGTCAAACGAGTGTAATTAATAGTTTATAATTTCATGGTTTTTTTTTACTTGAGCGAAGATGCTTGTAATTAAGTAACTTCAGGTGGCCAGGTCTTTTAAGCCTGTGGCTATGTTAAATAACTGCCCAATCTGCATTCATTAATGGATGGAGTCAGAGATAGACTGGGAATGAAGACTCCCACCCTTTTCGTAAAAGGCCTGGTATGTGCAAACCTGTTTTTCCATGAGCCTCTGAATCGTTGTGTTTTAAGATCATAATATTCATCAGCCTCTAGTACTTATGGTGCTGGCAGCTTAGGTTTCCCCAGTTGCTGCCAGCATTTGAAGGCCACGGTTCTTACATGTCTTTCCTTGCAACACAGGAGTGGCAAGATCTAAAGGCGGCATACAATCTAAAACCCACTATAACTCCAAGCACCAGGAGACCAGAGAGCGAGAGCAAAAACACGTTCATTACCTTCTGGGCAAACCTATTAAACACAATACAATTATCAGCAGCAGCTTTACAATATCAATCAGAGAAATTAGACATGCAGTTAACAGTACTGCAAACACTAGCTGAATTCACTTCAGGGATTGAGAAGAAATTAGGCGACTTAAATGGCTTAATAAAAAGGAGGCAGGAAGCAGCAGAACTTTCTGCTATAGCTAGAACAGAATGCGACTGCTCCCCAATAATTAACAAACTATCGACACTACCAACCATGCTAGAGAACCTTCTGGTCAATCTGAAGCCAACCGTACCACCAGACCTGACAGATCCAGTCAAGGAGGGTACCGTCGTAAGGGACTCCCAACCACACGGAACCACAGAAATCACAGAAAAAGCAGAGAACGAGTTGCTCCAAAACAAGAAGATCTGTTCCTCTACTGCCAGACAACCGCCAAAAAATGCACTCCCAAACCTCTCACCTCAAGAAACAGCTACAACAGAGGTGCCTACAAACTCACGAATTCGCCGGAAACAAAAAAGGAAGGGCAGGAACAGGAAAACGACAGCCATTGCCCATGAACAGGAGGGGCACTCAGTGGAATCCCACTGTCAAGTGGATCAAGAAGAGACGGCGGGACTTTTTAATCAGGCCGAGCAGACCCCGCCCCTGGGAGAAAAACTGTCAACCATAAGGACCCCCATCAAACTTAAAACCCCAAGATCAACGGAGCTATTAGACACAGTAATAGAACATCCTGGGCACGAGGAAGCTACAAAGGCACCACGTTCACATCAGCAGGAAAGTTTCGAAATAGAGTCTGACCCAAGCAGTACAACAAGGAGCCACATTGATAGCTGGCCAAGGGCCACGCTACAAATTGTGAAACAGTCCGCCCTGGAGCAGGAATTGGAACAACCTATAACAAGGGCAACTTCAGCCACAACTGTTAACACCAATGGCCAAACCTACACCGGGGCTAACCATCCCGACCAAACCGCAGCCCGAGTATCCAGAGACATTTCAATAAATAAGACAGATATACTAATATTCGCTCCTGAGTACAAATCTAGGGGCAGAATGGACACTTTGAATAGAGGAAACATAATTAAATTAATTACATCTATCAAAGGTCTGGAAGGCATTACCACAACCGACTTACTGCAAATTGAATTCCAACCTGTACTCGACCAGTCCAAACCAAAAACGACAAAGACAACATGGGCGTCAAATGATCTGGTCGACCGGATTCTAGGAGAACTAAACAAATTCGCTCAATGGGGAATAAGGCTGGAACCAGGCAGAAGGCCTGCCTACCCAACACCGTTCTTAAAGGAGAGTGAAAAAGAACACCCGCTCAAAGCTACATCAATTCTAAAAGGAGCCCTCAGCCAGTCGCCAGGCCGCCAAGGAAGGTCCTTACATACCAAAACGGTAATAATGAAATCTACAGCTCCTAATCAGGATATAATACAGCGAACAATAACAAACAGAGGTGGGCAATGACGAGGATTACCTGTGCAGCCCTCAACACACACATCTTTGAATAACCTCAGAGTACGTATTTGGAATATCAATGGCTTGGCTGACAAATTGGATGATCATGAAACACTAAAATACTTAAGGACATTTGACTTGATACTACTTCAAGAAACCTGGGAAGAAGCTGAGTTAGCCCTTGAAGGCTACATGACGCAAATCGTCCCAGCTACCAGGACCTCACCCTTTGGCCATAGCTCAGGCGGATTAATGATCTTTGCCTCAATCCTCATAGTAAGATCAATGAAGGAAATAAAGATTAAAACTATAGCTCCCAACGTCATACAGGCGATTGAGATAACAATCAACACCAGAAAGCCTGACCACCGCCTGGTAATAGTTAACTCGTATATACATCCGAAGCACAGACGGAAAGGTGCAAGAGAGCTGGTCAAAGAGATAGCAAGAATTATGGACGAGGGGGAAGTTGAAAATGTAATCTTGGCAGGAGACTTTAACCTCTTTCTTTTTGGAACCGCAACGGACGATGATTTGGTACAAGAACTTAACGGAGCCTGGGGAATTCCAACCCAGGCACAACCATTTCCAACAAAACAAACCAACTGTTCGAACCAATTGTTAAAAGAATTAGAGCAATTAAACCTAAGGGCGCTGAACAGCCGGTATAAAGAAGACACTCCTCCAGCATCAACCTACCACTCGACAGCAATTTCCTCCTACCTAGACTATGCTTTTGCAACTCTCCCTCTATTTGACATCATCAAATCATTTAAGATGGGCGCTAGTGATCAAAGTGACCATTTGCCACAAGAAATCGTTCTAAGGATAACCAGAGACAACCCTACGGAAGTTAGGGCATGCGCTAGATCTGAATATACATCAGATTTCAAACGCATAAGATATAAACAAAATAACATCGAAGAACTGTCCTTAAACGCGAAGGAGCTCATTCATCAGGGCAATTTGGTTGTAAACCCAATAGAGGCCTGGGAGTGGTACACAAAGACTCTGGGGACTAAATATGCAACAAAATCAAGGCCAGTCAAAGGCAAAACTCCTAAGTCTGTATCAAGCAAGAAAAACACGCTGGAGATACAAAGAATAAAACGGAATATAAAGCAAACTTTAAATCTACTCCGTATACAGCCTGAAAAAGGGCCTTTGCAAGACGCCCTACGCGGTTTTAAAGCAAGCCTAAGAAAGGCAACATGGGAAATCAAAAGACAGGCGAATGACGAACTCTGGGCAAAAATAAAGTACGATTCGAAATTAAAAAACAGTGCCAAATTTTGGCAAACAATTCACAGCTTGCAGCGGCCAGGCCATCAAGGAATAAACTCTGACATATCAGAGGTAGCTTGGGCTGACTACCTGTACAATCACTTTAATCAAACCGATGGAGGCAATCCCATAGCCCTGTCAACACAAGAATTAGATAACAATCAGAAGGTCAATGAAACAGGAAAGACTGAAAAAGGGTCTAGAAACCCCAAGGAAAGGACAATGGGAAAATACGACCAAAAGAAGACTGATGGGGCAAAGAACAACAGCACATTAACGAGCATCATAGAGAAGAAAATCAACATAACAGCAGACCGGATAAAAATTCAAATAAAGAAGGGGAAAATGGAAGGAGCTCCAGGCCCAAATGGGATACCACCGATGTTATTTAAGCAGGACATCGAATTCTGGAGCAACACATTAGTACCGCTCTTTGTGGGCATACAAGAATTAGAAACCTGCCCGGAATCCTGGCAAGGATCGACCATAAGCCCAATTCATAAGCAAGGAGACAGGAGTGATCCTTGCAACTATCGGCTGATCGCTCTACTTGACATAGAAGCAAAGTATTACGCTGGCATTCTATTGGATGAATTGACATCTTGGGCAGCGTCAAACCACATAATCCCGGCAAATCAAACAGGGTTCTGCAGAGGACAAGGAACTACTCGCTGTTTTTATGTTTTATTGACTACAGCTCAGCCTTCGACCATGTGGACCGGGGCAAACTTTGGCGAAAGCTCGACAAATGGGGGATACTGCAACCCCTCCTGAAGCAGCTAATCTTACTTCACACTAACACCTGGGTAAAGATTAAGCTGGGAGACGGGACGCACCTCTCCAGGTGAATTAACACCTCTAAAGGACTGAAGCAAGGGTGCGTCCTAGCCCCTACTTTGTTTAATCTCTTCCTGGCAGACCTACCAGGGGAACTGGACAGCACTAAATCGCATGTCCCACGGTTGGGGGATAACACGCTGTCCAACCTCCTCTATGCCGATGACCTGGTTCTAATAAGCCGAACTCCAATTGGGCTTCAACAACTTCTAAACACTACCAGCACATTTTCACAGCGAAACGGACTAAAAATCAACCTAAAGAAAACAAAAACTATGGCTGTGAATTACAAGAAGGCCAGGAAAAACTGCTGGTACCTGGACGGACATAAACTGGACCATGTACCGTGCTACAAATACCTGGGAGTCCTAGTAGACAGCAGAGGCTCGCCCAAACCGCAATTGGAGACGTTACAACGAAAAGGCGTCATGAGCTGTCTCGCGATGATCCCCCTGAAGAAAATATTGCCAGACTATACGCTTGACCTGCTTCTACAAGTACTGAGAGCTCGCCTTCAACCAATGCTAACATACGGGAGCGAATCAACTCTCGGAAAAGATGCTCTTACCCTTGACAGAGTGATCAGCAAAACTTACAGATCCATCTTTCGGCTACCCAATTATGTATCTCCGGCGCAAATCCATTTGGAATTTGGGGTTCAAAAACAGATAGTGGAGAGAAGGGGTAGCTTCATAAAATGCTGGCATAACATTAGAAATGCAGAGCAAGGCACTTTAAATGCCCACCTTTGGATTGAGCTGCAGCGACGAGAACGATCATACGCAAGGAAGTATCTGATGGAATCGTTAGAAGTACTCGAACTGTCTGACCTCTGGAATACCCCAGTAGATCACAAAAGTTTTAAAAAACTAGTAACAAAGGTTGCAAAAATAACTTCGCTACTAGAGGACAAGGAAACTCTAAAAAAAGGGCACACGGATGGACAGTCCTAAACGACTATAAAACATTAAAACCTCAAGCATATATGGACCACGGATTCAAACAGACGACCAAAGAGAAATTTTTAAAACTGCGACTCGGTATACTACCAATTCTTCCTCACCTGGCTCTATGGAAAAGGAATCAGGAAGACAAAACTTGTCGTCTCTGTAGTACAGGACCTGAAGATCTAATCCATGTAATATGTATCTGCCCAATCTTAATGGACAAAAGGAGATCCTTATTACGCGCAATATGGAAACAAAAGGGTATTAGAACCTGTAGACACGCACTCAAAGTATGCTTCAACCCGCAGGAGACCCAATTAAACTGCAGACTTACAAAATACTTTGACGTAGTGGCGGAGAGAATTGAGGAGACACAAAATGAGGAAACTGAGTAACAGACAGATAGTGCCTCTGAGCATAAACATTTGGGCCACAGCTCTAACGAACAATAATAAAAATATAAACTATTAACATGAACTTCACAATTTTAACTCCTGGCAATTAATTTTTACTTTTGATATGTATCTCTTTTAAAGCTGTGTATCTTAAATTGTAAGTTTTAATTAACTGTGCAATAAATTTACTTACTTATTTACTTACTTACATGTCTTTATGGGTTCTGATATTTCTATCAAGTTATTTGAAGTCCTTGTTTTTCTTGAGCTCATGGCATGTTTTGATGTGTCTTGGAGATATGCAAAGGGTCTTTTTAAGACCTCCTGCTCTCTTAGTGGGAAGTTTGGGTATCAGATACCCTGTATTTTCCAAGAAAGAATGTGCGGTTGCACGGATTGTGGCAGTGGCTATCTCGGAGGGATCCTCTCGCCTACCTTAGTTAAGATCATTTGCATATAAGCATTTATTTGGACAATAGAGGTGTACTTACATATGTGTATTGCTTTGTATAAATGTGTATACTAATTGTTTTTAAAGATCTATTCATTAGTTCTGCTTAACAAATGTACATATTACTTATAGTTACATTATGCTATGTTTGACATGTATAAGATTCATGCCCGCCGCCGCCATGATGCCCAGAAATGCTTCTCCACTGAGCTGAAACATCAGAAACTACTCCTAAGGCAATTGGAAAGAAAGTGGCAATGTAACTACCTACCTGAAGACAAACAGCCTTATTTGAACTCCTTGAAAACATAAAAAATCTATTTTAACTGCTAAAGCGGCGTATTTTTCATCTAAAATTCTGTATGCAACAAACCGCTCGAAGGAGATCTTTAATAATGTGAATGAGTTGTCTAACCCAGACAGAATTTCAGTCAAGCCCACCCCTTCCCAAACTTTTTGCAATGCACTGAATCTTTTTTTTATTGACAAAATAAAAAAAAATCAAGTCCAGCATTCCGGCTTGTCAAAATCTGGATTCTAGTCCTCATCCCACTCACAACCATAGTACCATTATGCATTTCCCAACAATATGTGAGCACATCTTCATAGATCTTCTTTCGAAAGTCAAATCTGGTTCTCCCACTGACTGTTGCTCTCCCAGCATCTTGAAGGAAATTTTTACTGCCCTTCCCAGTCCCGCTCTCAATCTCTTAAATGAGTCTTTTTCCCAAGGCATTGTCCCTGCAACTTTTAAGGAGGCAATTGTTGTCCCCCTCTTAAAGAAGGTGGGATTGGATCCGTTAACTTTGACAAACTATCGTCCAATTTCCCTTCTTCCCTACCTGGCTAAGATTTTGGAAGCTTATGTCATGCGATGTCTCACTAACTAATTTCTCCAGGAGTTAGTTTTAACAGGCGGTATCGCTAAAAAAACCATGGGGACACAATTTTTGGCCTAGGGATCTGGGTCAGCCCCCCTCCCCTTCTAGTTTGGCTAAGAGTCTTGGGGTAATTATTAGCCAGGATCTCACTTTGAAGCCTCAGATCGGGTCGGTGATCTCCACCTGGTTTTTCCAACTCAGGAAAATAAAAAAGATCTGTAGATTTCTTACCCAGGAAGCTCGGATTCAGGTGATAATCGCCATGGTTATGTCCCATGTCGACTATGCCAATTCACTATACTTTGGCATTCCCCTTTATTTATCCAGACGTTTACAGATGGTACAAAACCAGGCAGCACGCCTGATTGTTCACCAGCCTAGGCATCATCATATTACTCCTCTCCTTTTTTGAGTTCAAAATGTTTTATTAAATTTTTCTTAATAACGAACAAATACAGACAATACAGAAAAAATTTACCCTAAGCGAAAATACCTATATAAAATAAGAAATTTCCAAAAGCAACTCTAAATTACAATAGGTAAAGAAGTATAAATAATCAATTAAAGGAGGGTAGATAAACTAAAAAGAAGGGAAGGGAGGGAGCCATGAAAAATTGCAATGTCAACTTATTATAAAAAAGAGCTACGTTCATCATATAAGGCTTTAAGTAGAATGACTGTAAAACGGTGGATCAAGTATAAATATACAATTATAAAGATAAGTATACATCTATAGGTAACCAAAAAGAGTGAAAAAAATTAGAGTTATGATTGATCCCTTTCAGGGATAATTGAGCACCTCTTCTTGTAAAAATGACCCAAGACCACCAAGCATGAACTGATAAAGACGAAATATCCTTCCAGCAAATTGTAATGGACTTTAAAGCAGCTGACAGTAGGAAATTAAACACTTACCTTCTAATTCAGTTAAGTTATGCAAAAGACCAACAGATTTACATATTAATATTTTGTAAGAAATAACATCATGAATATGAAATATTTGTTGAATAATATCCCAAACATCAGACCAAAATTTAAAAATTAATGGACATTCAAAAAGCATATGTCGTAATGATCCAGGAAGTAATTTACAATGCCAACAAATGTCGTCTTGCATCAGTTTAGCACGAAATAAAAGTACTGGGGTCCATAAACAATTAAATAAAATATAAGAATTGGTTTGGTAAAGTGAAACAGGCAGCCAGCCTGAAATACTATTAAGCCAAACAGTCGTCCAAGTATCGTTGGACAAAGAAAGTGAAAGCTCAGCATTCCAAAATGTTGAAATAATATTTAAATTGTTTCCTATAGAATTAGATAATTTTTTATATTAAATAGAGACAGTATGTGATGACGTAGAGATAGTTTGAATATATAATGCTAAATCTGCTTTAACATTAAACGGAATACCATGAGGGAAGGAGTCTAAAATTGAATTACATAAAGACTCATATTTAATAAAATCAGATTGAGGTAAACTAAATTTCATTTGTAAAGCTTCAAAAGAAATAAAAACATTGTTGAAATAGATATCTTTAAGATAAAAGATACCAGCTTTAATCCAAGCATTCCAAAAATTAACATTTCTATTAAATTTAATAACATTACTATGCCATAAAGACATATCTTCAGTATGAATCATAGGGGTCAAAAAAATTGAATCCAGGTCATTAAAAATGATTTTAGTAGATTTAATAATAACCGATTTTTGCACATATGTTGACCTATTAGACATTGTTAGCAAGGAGGTCAATGGAAAAGGATCCACCAGAGACTGCTCTATATGAAGCCATGTAGGTTGGTTATTTAAAGAGGAAGGAGGAAACCATATGGAACTTTGTTTCAGTATAAATGCCTTGTGATATAGAAAAAAGTCAGGCAAGCCAAATCCAGCATTGCATTTGGGTATTTTTAATTTTTTATAACCAATACGAGTTGATTTATTGTTCCAGAGAAATTTGGAGAGAAGTCTATCAATGTCTTTATAGAATTGTAATGGAAATTGAATAGGAATCATAGCAAGTGTATAAAATGTTTTAGGAGCAATAGTCATTTTAATGGAGTCCATTGTACCCCACCAAGAGAGGTGAAGTGAAGACCATTTAGACGTTTTATCTTTGATATAATTCAGGATAAAGTTACTATTTAATGTTAATGTTGCTTTTATGGAGGACGCAAATAGAATCCCAAGATATTTTAATTCATCTTTTTGCCACATAATATCAGCCATGGGTAACATATCAGGAGTACAAAAAATGTTTAAAGGGAAGAATTCAGTTTTATTAATATTAAGTTTATAGCCAGAAACCATGGAGTATTTTGCAATAATTTCTAATAAGGCAGGCATTGAGGATATAGGTTCACTAATAAATAACAGCACATCATCAGCATAGGCTAAGGTTTTGATATTAATCTCCTTAATCTTAATACCTTTAATATTAACACATTTTCTAATATGAGTAAGGAAAGGTTCAATTCCAATGAGAAATAAAAGTGGAGAGAGGGGACAACCTTGTCTTGTGCCCCTAAAAAGAGAAAACTGACTAGATACTTGGCCATTGATAAATAAACGAGCAGTAGGGGCATAATACAGAGCAGAAATCATGTGTATAAACGAAGAACCAAAATTAAATGATAATAAGGTTTGAAATAAAAATTGCCAATGGATTTTGTCGAAAGCTTTCTCTGCATCCAAAGCCAAAATTCCTGCGGGGGAACTTAAAGTGGACCTCTGTTCAATAATGTGTAATAAGGTTCTTGTGTTATTTGTAGAATATCTATTCTTCATAAAACCGGATTGATCAAGATGTATAATAGAATCCAATATAGGGGCCAGTCTAGAAGCAAGTATTTTAGCATACAATTTACAATCTTGATTAATTAAAGTAATAGGACGGTAATTTGAAACAAGTGTGGGGTCTTTATCTGGCTTAGGAAGCAAATCACATGTATTTAAAAAAGAGTCCAGTATGGAGGGATCATGAGGATCAGGCTTATTATATAAAGTAGAGTAAAAATCCCAAAATTCCTTAACAATATCTTTATGAGATATTGCAATTTTACCATTAGGGCCATGAATTGAGGTAATTTCCGTTCTATCTTTTTTTATACGTAAGTAATTAGCTAAGAGTTTCCCAGATCTGTTGGCATTAAAACGGTATTTAGCCTTAGAATTCGAAATTTGGATGCCAGCTCTTGTACTAAGGATTGAGTTAAATTCATATCGAAGTTTTTCTAGCTTGACTTTAAATTGAGGATCATTTGATGAAATAAAAAGCCTTTCAAATTTCGCAATTTGTTTTTCCAAACATCTGATACGTGCGTTGAATGTTTTATTTTCATAGGCCATCATTGAAATAGTTACACCCCTAATGTAAGCTTTAAAGGCGTCTCATCTATTGACCATAGAAGTGGATCCTTCAGGATTGAGTAAAAAATAGTCTTGAATGGCATTTAAGATTTTAGGCTTATTATGTTCATTAAGAACAATTCCAGTATTCATACGCCATCTAGTTTGGTTTGTGAAAGTTGAAGTTAAGTTCAGAACAAAAGAAATCAAGGCATGATCTGAGATGTCAATATTACCAATCTTAGGAGTCTTAACAGATTGGACTAGTTGTGTGGAGATTAAAAAATAGTCAATTCTAGAATGCAAATTATGTGGATTAGAGAAAAATGTAAAACATTTTTCTGTAGGAAAGTGCAAATGCCAAATGTCAACTAACTTGGTGGTATGAATAAATGATTTAAAAGCATGAAAAACCTTAGGAGGGCGAAATTTAGTACTAGATATTCTATCCAATAATGGGTCAGCAATAACATTAAAGTCACCTCCAACAATTAAAGGAACTTTACCCAACTTTAGAACCTCAGTGGTAATATTAGCAGTAGGACCATAAACATTGAGTAAAAATATGACGGAATCATGAATTTTAATTTTAGCTATAATATATCTTCCATCTGCATCCGAAATTTTGCTTAAGACTTGGCAATGCAATTTTTTTGCAACAAAAATAGCCACCCCAGTTTTTTTTACCAATAGCAGGTGATAAAACAATAGTATCTACCCATCTCTTCTTCATATAATTTAAGATTTTGTCATCTATATGACTCTCTTGAAGAAAACAAATGTCTGCCTTACAACTACCTAAATATTCTAAGATTTTTGTACGCTTAACTGGATGACGTAAACCTTTAACATTTAGTGAAACAACTTTAATATTGTGGATATCAGCCATAATGAAGAGAGAAAGAATAAAAAAAGATCAAGAAGAGGAGAAAAAGAAAAGAAGGAGAACAATAATAAGAGAAAATAGTAGCTCCAGAACTAGTAAAAGGAGATGAAAAAATTTAAAAAAGGAGAGAACGACAAACAGGGTACAAAAATATCAAAGATGAAACGCACATACGCTTAACAAGCATGTCCGAGCCGTTGGAGCCCAATGTAGTAATGACCCATTATCCTGTCAGAAAATACGTAAATTAGCTATAATCAAGTATTAGAGTCATGAGTATCCATGGAATGCTTTGAACGCTGATCCAAAAACTGACACAAGTCATCAGGACGCTGAAAAGATTTTGAAAGATTGTCTTTCCAGATACGCATTTTTGAAGGGTCAAAAAGACCATATTTGAACCCAAGACTTCGCAGTTGAGGCCGAAGAACAGAAAATTCCTTGCGAATTGAGACTGTTTCCTTGGCAAAGTCTTGATCTCTCGTGCTGCCTTTCGAATCAAAACCAAATGATGTAGCCTGAGGACTTTGAAAATCATTTGACGAGGTTTGGTATGTTGAGGATTGCGATGTGAAGGAATTCTATGGGCCTTGTCAATGTCGAATTTTTCTGGAAATTTAATTTGTAGAAGCCCAGGAATCAAATTTTCCAAATACAATCTACAGTTGCCACCCTCCACATCCTCTGGTAAATTAAAAATGCGTAAATTGTATTGTCTGTTACGATTTTCCATCTCTAGAAGTCGGGTAGACAAAGGACATATTTTTTGGAGTGAAAGTCTCAAGCTTAGCCTTATTATCTTGTATTTTAATTGCATTATCAGAGATTTTCATTGACAGACTCGCCATTTCCTTTCGAACATTTTTAATCTCTGAGGCAATAGAATCTGTGTTGACACGAAGCGCTTGAATTTCCTCTAAAATTAAGGACAATGAAGGTTCTGCTGACTCAAACGCCTTTGATTTAAATGGCGGAGGTGAAACCTGCTGCTTCCTTTTAGGATGAATATTTTTATTATCCATGTTGATTTAGTATCGAAAGTAGAATAACAATAATAATAAAAATAAAATAAAATACCAAAATTGCAAAAATAACAGCAACAAAGCAAGAAAATGAAAGAAAAAATACTGCAGCAGTGAGAAAATCCTTATCAGAGCTGGTGCAGCAGCTATAACAGGCTATGGGAGTGGCTAGGCCCAAGCCAGGCCCTTTCCTGAAGGCTTGCTCTGCCCCCTGACAGACAAAGCTGGGAATACCTTAAGGCAGAGCTGGAAGCAGAGGCTGGACACCGAAAAACGCCTCTAACACCGTCCAAATCCCAAGAAAATCACAGCAATCTACAGGTAGGATGTTAAGAAGGCAAGCGACCTCATTTGCATCGCAAAACTGACAGGATTCGTCGTTTAATAACGAAAAACGGGAGAAAAAGCGCCGGAGCTCTCTACACGGCGGCCATCTTGTTTCGTATGCTCGCGCGTCTCCTTTATTACTCCTCTCTTAAAGCAATTCACTGTCTTCCGGTTGTTCAGCGGTGTGCCTTTAAGATTGGATGTCTAATTTTTGAGTCTCTCAATGGAAGGAACCCGAAATTCGTGAATAACATGATTAACAAATATGTTCCCATGCGTAATCTCCGTTCGGCCCACAAGCAGCTGTTATCTATCCCTCATTTTAGATTAAAGCGCACTGGGGTGCCAGGTTTGCTACTTTGGCCCCTATGTTCTGGAACTCCCTTTCCTCCAAAATTCACTTCTGCACCAATCTCCTCAGCTTCAGAAGTCTCCTAAAAACCTGGCTATTCCGACAGGCTTTCTGAAGAAATCTCCAGGACTTGAGTCTCAATCAACACTAGCGCCATGAAACCTCTCCCGTGTATGTGCGCTTTACAAATCCATATTAACATAACATAACATAACTGTATAAATAAATATATATTTTATCATAAATATTTATATACAAGTGCTTCACCATTGAATTACATTTTTTTTTAAATTCAGCAACACTTGAAAGTCTGAGTTTATTAAATGCAACTTTAATCTACATATATTACCTTCTTTCTACATATATACCTTCCATGTACTTATATATCTTGTTATTTATTACTTTGCTTCTAATTCAGCATCTCCAATGCACTTCCCTATTTCTCACCCTATACCGCTCTCAATATATCCTCTACCTCAACTCTCACTCATCTTAAACATCATTCTAGTACTCTCTCCAATGCGCTACCTTATTTCTCACCCTATACCTCTCTCAACATATCCTCTACCTCAACTTTCTAATTCATCCCAAACCTCATACCACTATTATGTTCCCCAAAATAACCTTTTCTAGACTATTCCCTCCTCTATACCTCCTTGCATCATCTCATACCTCTTTTACTATTCACATCTCCAAAACAAGCCTTTCTTAACCCTTCCCTCTGACTCTTCCCCTCCACCTCCCCTTTACTCATCCCAAACCTCCTCCTACTGCTAGGAACTCCCCCCAAAAACTTTGTACATTCAGCCCTCTTCTATCCCTCCGCTATTCCTTTTCAATCCAAATAACAGACTAATAAGTCCACCACTCAAATTAATTTCATATTTCCCTAATTCCCCACTAATCTTGTATGGGTTCTGGAGTAGAGTGCTACCTGCCCAATAGCGCTTCAACATGTCATCAGGGGTAACAAGTGATATAAAAATGCAAATCCTTCCCTCTTCTATCCCTCAACTATCCTTTTACAATCCAAACAACAGACTGACATGTCCACCGCTCAACTCAAATTAATTTTATATTTCCCTACACACTAATTCCCCTTAATCCTTCTTGGATTCTGGAGTAGCGTGCTACTTGCTGAAACGTGCTTCAACACCTCATCAGGTGTCCCTGTGGAGTTGTAAAGGGACCTCTATTAGCCCCATACGGTGCTGCACCCTGAATGCAATTATTTTAAAAAAAGTTGCAGCTGAGCATACGTGTCCATTTGTTTTTATTGCAAGTGAGATTTGTGTTAGCTTGTGTTTTAAAAATGCACAATTGTTGTTTATTGAGCATCTCACTTCCAATAAAAAAGAAATGGAAACGTATGCTCTGATGAAAGTGTAAACTACTCAAGTCAACACATACATGTGAATTGTAACTTCAGTGCAACAATGTAACTCAAACATACAACTACAAGATAGACATATAGATGTACTGTTTCTAGAAAAGCTTAATCCTGTAGTGCCTAACAACAGATTGCCATGTGTACATACAACTCACATTTCTGTGCCAGTTACCACATATCTCATGTGTAGTTTGTTAACAATGCAGAAGGAAACACATCCGACAATGCCAAATGAAATCAGTAAAAGTATATTTTTTCTATTAACCATCTGGAGCCCTATCCAAAACATCACAAAAGGTATCTAACATCACTGGACGTAAGAAAATGAAACAGGGCAGTACTACTGATCTGTAAGCACAGGTCCCATCAAAACCAGTCTTGCTGCATCTGGTGGGATGTCACAATCATATGTCAGTGGTTTGGCACAAGCACAGTGTCATACAATGATGAGACACATCTACTGCTACATCCAAATCTCACACCTGGAGGATATAAGTAATGTGAAAGAAAACTAGCATGGTCTGTCGCCACACCACTTTGTGTTGGAGCACATTATGACACCCATATTGCAAAAGTTACACCACAAGAAAGGAAACAAGTTTGTAGGCTCTAAGTCAGTGACAGACATTCCTAGGAACAATCCATGTCCACTTCGGACTTAGACATAGCATCATATACCTGCTGATGTCTAGTCCCAAAAATTTCCAAATGATGAAGATATGGCAAAGTTCACACAAAAAGTGATAAAAAAATAGCTTAGCTAGGAAAACATATGTCTTACAAGTATCTGTGAACCTTTACTTCACACAGACCTTTGGAAAATGTCACTCTCGCAAAGTTAAAACTATACAGTGTGAAGGTGACTTTTAATTTTTTTTACAGAGTTTTATATAGCGTGAACTTGACCCGAATCGGGAATAAGAGTGCTTCACATAGCACCAGTTGCATTACATAAGGACACATTCAATTTTTTTTTTTTTAAGGCATGGGGAGATTAAGTGATTTTCCCAGAATCACAGGATGTTCAGCGTCATTGCTGAGACTGGAACCCAGTTCCCCGGGTTCGAGGTCGGCCGCCCTAGCGGTTAAGCCAACTCCTCTCCCAATTTAAATAAACAGTCTTTCACAGACTTTAACACACATGTTCAGGACTCAAATGTATAGATACACACAGTTCTCACAGGTTCACAACAAAAATTACTTGAACATTGGAAATACATCTCACTGCACACTTACAGTTACAAAAAAAAGTTGTTGATGAGCTGTTGTCGCATGTCCCATCCTTCCTCCTCACCACTATCATCCTTAGCCATTCTAGGACCCTCTGCTGGTAGCTCCTGCTGGACTTCATCTTCTATGATGAGAGGGATGTTTTCCACACTACCATGCTCTGGAGCATGCAGCAGGCAACAGTGATCTGACACACCTTCCCTGGTGTATTGTAGGGCTCCTCCAGTTTTATCCAGACAGGGAAATCTGGCCTTCAGGAGTCCATAAAGCCAGCTCTACATTTCTCCCTTGTTCTCCCATGGGGCTCATTGAAGTTGACTTACCCTAGGGTGATAGGATTCCTCAATGGTGTCATTAAGCATGGCTGATTGGGGTATCCTGAGTCTCCTACATGGAAGATTGACAGGAGTGGAAGAATCAGGCAAACACTTACTGAATAGACAAACAAAAACACACACATAAAACATTTAGATAAATCATACTTACCAACAAGCCAGGCCCTCTCTGGAAGAGGTGTTGTCATCAAATTGGGTATGATGCTGTTCTGTAGTATGTAGGACTCATGGGCTGAACCTGGGAGTATGTAAATATGGGACCCTATGTATATTTATGTATCATGTTGTATGTCTTTTTGTATGAATTTTGATAAAACATTATAAATAATAATAATACAAATATACATATTTTCTTATATATTTTTTTGACTTATTCATTTAGGGGAATTTGTCTGTTTGTATAGCGATTCTTTATAATATTAGTGACTCTGTGAGCACTTGTGTATCAGTATTCAGTCAGCTTGGGTCTTTCTAGACTGTTGTTCTGAACCTGGGAATCTGGCACAGACGTGTGAATGTTCAAATCTGCAAACAAACCACCTGCACATTGATTGAGTGGAAGCGCTTCCTGTTCCTTGACACCTGTTCACTGCCAGGTGGTGGTATTGAAGGCAATAGGTGTGCCATCAATAGCTCCAATCACATGGGGGGATACAACCAAACTCATAATAATCAGCTTTTACATTTGACAATTCTTCATGCTTGGGAAACTGAGTGTAGCTCTCCATGTTTCTCATCAATGCTGACAGTACATCACAAAGTACGTTGGTGAACATAGGCTGGGACATTCTGCCAGATGATGCAACAGTGTACTGGAATGAACCTGTGGCCAATTAATGTTACTGCCATCACCTTAACTATTGGTGTCAGAGATGTTGGCTAGTTTCAATGTGGACGTAATGACGGTTCCAACTGGTTGCACAAATCATTGATGGTCTGTTTATTGACGGTATTTGCAGATCACGTCTCTCTCTTCTTGGCTTGGAGGTCTGGAAAGGATCTGTAGACTGGAGGCTGTCTTCCTGCTCTACAACGGTATCTATGCGTGAAGTGTATACACATCAGGTGTTACTTCACAATGTTCACAGCAGCATGAACTCAGACACACATAAAAGGCCATGTGACCACACATATGTCAGTGCAAGCCATTATTTCAAAACATGTATACACGACATACAACAGCATACATACCATTTCCAGCTCTGAGGCAATTCGTGTAAAAGCCTGAAATAAAATGACAGTAGACTCATATTTCACCAGTGACAGACTTAGGAGATTTCAATCCACAAATGTAATCTGTGATCACAGTAGGGTCATGGTATGAACGCCATTTTGTAATCCACATATGCCTGTAATAGCACTGAGCATATCATACCTACAAATGTGGCATGGTGGACACTGTCATGTTGTGAAATCTGCATTGCACATACAATGACATTCACTTCTAGTATACACTGTACATTTGCAATAGTCTGCACATGTACACTTAACTGTGAAACACATAAGTGATTTACACTGTGTGCGGAGGGTGCAGTGAATTCGAGGGTTCTAGGCTTCTGGGAAGTTTGCATTCTGTACTTCATCAAGCGTCCCCCTAGCTCCCCAAACATTACCCAGATTTAACACTGACAAAGACGTTTGCCAATGTCCTGTGGTGTATTTCCACCGCTTAATGGACATGGACTGGAAGGAAGTAACCCAACTAGGGACACCCGGGTCACTCTCTACCTCCTCTAGCCTTCCAAGAAATGAAGAGTCGATGACGCAGTAAAGAATGCAATCTAACTAGTTTATTCACAAGGTACACTGCAGTGGAGTCCAGTCTGACCAGCCACCTATGATGGCTGATGAGGGACTGACCCTAACAAGCATAAAGTTACATTATGTATGTTGCGGAGCCCACGAAGACCCACCTATTATGGAAAAACACTGGTAGATGTTATAATACAATGGGGGTAAAGAGCGTAAGTTTTGATTACGCAGCCTGGCCCAAGCTATCTACTGCCCAAGGTCATCAGGCTTATCCTCCCTACTAGGCAGGTGGGAAAGGCCTCTACACAAAGGGAAAGGCATGCGTTTATGAGCAAGATTTAGCATTTGAGAAACAAAACTCACCAAGGAACATTTCTCGTAAATGATCAAATAACAGTTTTGATTATAATACAAGATGGCGTCTACTAGAGGTAAAATGGTGGCACAGATGTCAACCTAACTTACCTAACTTCTGCCCTTGTTAATCGCGTATGCATCCAGCAAGAATGTGTTATGAGATAGCTATATAAATGCTAACATAATACCAGGTAAAATACGAGTAATATGGCAGTAATATGTTTCAATTCTAACAGGCTGCCTACTTTCTACTGTCTACTTCCTACAATGATTTCATGCTCGTTTAACCTGCCAACGAGTTTATAAGGGTCCTCTCAAGGTGACCTTGTGAAGGGAGTGAAGGCAGTTCACTTAAATGCTCCTTTGACACACAATAATAGGAATTCAGACCTGCTGGAAGCAAGAGCCACACCATTAGCAAATGCATATGCGCCGACCTCAGCATAAATTAAAAGACGAGGGCGGTGGTTTGGACCCCAGAAAGACATAGCAATTAACTGTTATTTGTTATAGTGACAGTCGCGGCTCATTGGATGCGTCCATCTACAGTGAAGACCAATGCGGTGCTCTTCAGTTCCTAATGGAAAAAGCTGCATCGTTGTTTACCAGCTATTTTGAACTGCATGTTGGCGGAGTGCCACACAGCATTCACAAGCATTGGATAAAGTCGGAAGATGAGTCCAACAATGACCAATCTTTTTGACCACCTACACAGAAGACCACCTGTGCTGCCTACATATATGCCACAATTAGCAAAACAACTCACTTGCCTTCAGAAATTGTAATTTTCACACCTCTCCATCTCTCAGCTGCTCTTTACATCCTCTGGGAGTTGAAATGACACACAGTCCAGGCAGCAGGGCCCCTGCCTTCACACCTGAGGAGCTGGAGAGCCTGGTAGGCGTGGTCCTTCTCCTGTATAAGCTGCGGTATGGCACACCAGAGGAGCAGGTGAGTACTATTCACGCAGATTGTAGTTACCTACATATCAGGTATCCATACATATGGGAGAGATTGTGGCAATGAGACCCAAACAGCCTTCTGGGTATTATTGTATGGATGTGTGATAGGAAATGTTAGGGACATATGTACTGGTGTATGTGTGACAGTACTGTTATGGAATTTACATCATACATGTCACGTTCATACCTCAAAATAGACCATATACATTGTATGGGTATGTTGTAGGCATGTATCTATCACTTGTAGACAATGTTACATATGGTAGCCTTCTTTGAAAAGAAGTGCTGGTGTACTCATAGCCATTGAAATTCAAATTGTGATTGTAATCTGTACATTTCATATGTGGATCATATGAGAAGTGTGTAGTCACAACAAAAACTCAACACACATAAGGCCACATTAGTGTTATATCAGCCATATCCCAACACCTCACATTGCAATTCACAGTGATTACCAATGGTCATGTCAGATATAGGATGGCCATCAGATGTATAGGTTGTCTTGTGAAGTTTGGCCATATGGTGGTCATGTTTGAACAGTAGTCCTAGCATGCAGTGCCTAAACATAGTCAATGATTTAAGCCCTGTATGGTCCATTACCCCAGCTGAATGACACTTATGTGGCCGATGGTACTGATATAAAGAGTAGTCCCTCTGCTGATCTACATATCCTGTGTTGTGGTCTTATCACATCTCACAGGACTATGGATTAGCAAAAATGCTCTTAGTGTAGCAAGATATGTATAAGTACATACCATGAGGCACATGCCCAGGTGGCCTGACCGTGTACTCATTTTGTGTATCTGTATGAACTCCTAAAGCAAAACACCTTTAGCACACCTGTTGGCAGTAAGACTATCATGAGTGATGCCTACATTGTATGTGCACATTTATCATGCCAAACATGTCACCAGCAGATATCTAGAGACATCTGCAGGGCAGTTCGTAAGTGCATCACATGCTGTGTTGAACTGTGACAATGGCTGTTTTACAATGGAATGTTGATGTCAGCCCCTTCACACAAGCACATATGGCATACATTGTATTGCATGAAACTGGGGGCTATATGTACAAGGACTGGTGAAAACTAGTTAGCGGCAGTTTTCTTACCGCTGAAAACTATCACCTTGTTAGCGACATATGTACAAGATGTCGCTACATGGCGATAGCTTCAGGGATCAGCGGTGAAAACAGCCGCTAACATTAGCATTTTGGCGATAGGAATTCTAGCGTTAGCGGGTGAAAACCAACGAAAGGCCTATTAGCGGCAAAAAAATGAACGTTAGTCAGCCCAACGTGAGTTTTTTTTACCTCTATTGGAAAAAATAGCCTATCAGTCAACCTCCAATAGAAAATAGGCAAAGAAAACAATGAAATGCAGAATGGAGCATCCAGGGCCAAGTGCAACACACATCAACAACCCTCTCAAGCCACCCAACATCCAGGATGACCAGGATGAGAGCCTGGATGTCTCGCGGGACCTGTGCCTGGTGCCTGGATGCCTCACTGGACCTGCGTCTGGAGCCTGGATGCCTCACTGGACCTGCGTCTGGAGCCACGATGCCTCGTAGGATCTGTGCCTGGAGCTTGGATGCCTCGCTGGACCTGCGTCTGGAGCCTGGATGCCTCAGTGGACCTGCTTCTGGAGCCTGGATGCCTCACTGGACCTGCGTCAGGAGCCTGGATGCCTCACCGGACCTGCGTCTGGAGCCTGGATGCCTCACTGGACCTGCGTCTGGAGCCACGATGCCTCGTAGGATCTGTGCCTGGAGCTTGGATGCCTCGCTGGACCAGCGTCTGGAGCCTGGATGCCTCAGTGGACCTGCTTCTGGAGCCTGGATGCCTCACTGGACCTGCGTCAGGAGCCTGGATGCCTCACCGGACCGGCGTCTGGAGCCTGGATGCCTCACTGGACCCGTGCCTGGTGCCTGGATGCCTCGCTAAACCTAAGTCTGGAGCCTGGAGTGGTATGCAGAGGAGCTGTGGAGTAGATGAGCTATGGCAGTAGACATTGATGTTGATGCGCAGGGATCAGCCATAACTGGTGGTGAAGTCTGCCCTCCAATAGAAAATAGGCAAAAAAAACAATGAAATGCAGAATGGAGCAGCCAAGGCCAAGTGCGGCACACATCAACAACCACCTCAAGCCACCCAACATCCAGGATGACCAGGATGAGAGCCTAGATGCCTTGCAGGACCTGCACCTGGAGCCTGGATGCCTCACTGGACCTGCTTCTGAAGCCTGGATGCCTTGCTGGACCTGCGTCTGGAGCGTAAATGCCTCACAAGACCTGCGCCTGGAGCTTATTTACCTCACTGGACGTACGTCTGGAGCCTGGATGCCTCACTTGACCTGCGTCTGGAGCCTGGATGCCTCGCTGGACCTGAGTCTGGAGCCCGGATGCCAAGGAGCTGTGGAGTAGATGAGCTGTGGCAGTACACATTGATGCTCAGCTATCGGCCGTATCTGGTGGTGAAGTCTGGCAGGTCGCATGGAGACATGTTGCTGACCTGTGTAAGAAGACCTCCTTGAGCCCCTTGGAGCAGTGAATGGTAGGGGGTTCTGCATCACATACTCTCAATCCACCACTACACCGGGGTGCACGGGGGGATTACCAACCGTGAGCAGCACCTCTCTGCATCACAAGCCAGATGATGTTGAGCTGGCGGGATGCTGTGGAGAGTGAGGCTCCTGAGCTGCACCGAACTTGTGTGGCAGGAGTTCTGCATCTTCACGCCTAAGGAGGCCCTGTTGCATCAACTGCATCGGGAGGTCCACCAGCGGAATTGTCGACGACTGCTGTACCCAGGCTTGTGAAATCCCACCTGGCTGAGGCTCCTGCTGGCTGATTCACAGATTTGGAGAGAGTGCAGCGGATTGCATCATGGTGTCAATGTCCAGGTAAGGAGAAGGTGTGACGGTAGCGTAGGCGACTCGGGGTCGAGTCGCACAGGCCTAGCACTTGTAGATGACACACCCCCAGTGGCGGCTCATCCGCTATGGCGGAAGACCGTCACCCCACTGCTTTCAGTGCAAGAAGAGGAAAAATCATTACATGATGATAACTTCAGGATGTAATCGTGCTATGTTTCCTTTGCGGGCGGGAGGGTGGGTAGAGCTGCGCCACTCACAGAGCAGGGCAGGGGCAGAGTGGCATGCCCACTCAAGTGTGCAATGACTGTTAGGTCGGCCCACTCAGGTCATCCAAAGCAGTCATGCACCCTGTCCTGTTCGCAATGCAGGCTGCATTACAGTCTGCATGAAGAACATGCCCACCCCTCTAGCCCCAGGCTGAACGCCTTGTCCCGACGCCAATCCCAACGCCGCATTGCAGTGTTGTGATTGGCTTAGGAAAGGGAGCGTGGATGCATACTTCCTGTTCCTGGAAGCAGACTCAGGAGAGTAGGAGCAAGAAAGACATGGTACCCGGCCTGGAAGTAAGATTTCTCTCATTACATATTTACAACACCCTCTCACGCACACACCTCGCGTCCACGCCTCATCCAGTGTCCTTTCTGGCGTTTCCCACCTCCCAGCTGTCCAGTCGCCCCACAGCTCTTCTCAATGGCGGCCGCTGTGCGGCCATGCGCAGCGGGCGTACCACTGATGTGCCAAAGGTACATATGAAGTTACAACGCATACCATTACATTGCATTCCATTACAATGCATACTAATACTAGGCATATTGCAACAGCAGGGAAGGTGTTAGATAGCGGAGATGTTAATATTACTATTCCCACTGCAGTGAGTGCAACCCTAAAACTAACCCTTGCATCACAAAACAAACCCTGAACCCCAAAACACACTCTAAACATCATATTTGACCGAATTGCAAACCCCAATTTTCATTTTTGAACCAAATGCTCACCCGCATTTTCATGATTGACCCCAAAACACATCCCAAATTTCATCTCCGACACCCAAAACCCATACCCACCCTAAAAATTAAAAATACCCCATTTCTAACCTCACAATGCACTGTAATATAATGCAATGTAAAAGCACCTGCTTTGTTGGAGATGCGTTGTAAACCCATTATGATGTAATGCCTGCGTTGTATTGGATGTCTCCTGTGCCAAAGTCTGCGTCTGTCTACCTCGGCACCAAGGACCCTCCCTCTCGGACACTCCACCACTACAGCGACAGCACCCTCCTCGCCATCAACCCTGGATGCCACATCGCCTGCAAGGACCAACATCTGCTCTGGACCGGACATCGCCATCGCCATCACTGATGGCTACTAAATCACCCGCAAGGACCACCCCAACTGACCAGGACGAGGCATTGCCATGAATGAATGAATATTAAGCTTGTAAGCTTGTAAAGCGCTAATTTTGCCCTAGGGCATCAAGGCGCTAAATCATCTACAGAAGCACACTCTGACAGACCACGCACTCTAATGACCCAACGGTGATCATGGAACACCTCAACTTCCAGATCCGGACCAACCCCCTCCTCTGCAGCATCCTCATCTGCATGCCCCCTGGGCCATGGACACCCATTCTCTGATACCATTGTAGACTTCATTGCACACCAGGCTGTCCCATCCACAGACAACACCCTTTTGGGCAAACTCAAGTTCCACCTTGGACAACCCCAGTGACCAGATACCAGCCCTGGGGAAGCTCCCCAACATCAGACTCAAGAAGCTAGTCCCCGCAGCAAGCCACATAGCAGGACACATGGTTGAGCACGCCACCTCCGCCAGCGACAATTCAACTACAGCCACACCACTGAACTCTCCTGGACCGACTCTCATTGTATATATCAAGTCTTCACCATGCCCACCGTACACCATCCCCATCATTGCCCCCCCTTGCAGCTGTATCAAGGCCACCAGAGAACGTCTCATCAACTCCCTCAGCACCACCACACTGCCAACGCTTACAGCCGATGACACCACAGCTTGCAGCTGCCACCAATGGATCTCCAACTGCGCCAACACCCTGTCACCCCTCAAGAATGGACCAGGCAAAACTAGCACCACGTTGATCTGTAATTGCAAAGTGACGCATGTAGGCATAGGTGTGCCCTTGTGAAGTCCTGTGCCACTTCATAACTGCATCAGGTATGATGTACCCAGGGTGTGCGTTCCCACACGACAAGGCCTCATATGAGTGGCACAGTAAAATCCTTCAGATTTCACTGCAACAATTGAGGACGGCACTGGGTCAGTGTCGTACGCCTGCCTGATGGCAGGCGTAAGGGTGACGCAGTGCCACAGTTATAGGTTGGCCCCATGCATTGCTGGAGTTGCGTCATGCTTGTGACAAGTCTGCAGCAATACATGACTTTAGCGCAGACAGATATGCCAGGATTTCAGACGTATCTGTCATTACTTGCATCATGGAGCACTGTCCAGTGAATACAGAGCATCAGTGGTGTTACAAGAAGGGCGTAGTGAAAAGTGTTGCAACGCTGTCTTGTCGCAGCACTGCAACACTGAGGTCCAGGAATGCGCACTATCTTATTTATGGTGCACATTCCTGCCTTGTAGTTTTTTTGCAGGGCTGTGCTGCAACATTGCTAGCAGCTCTTTCCAGCACCAAAACCTGCTGGAAAGAGGCCACATGTGTTATCTCCATTTTTAAGACCAGCTATGTTCTGTCCTTAAAAATTGCCTCTAACTGCAGTTAGAGGCAGTTTTTTTAGTCCTCCAAACATCAGGAATCCCCTTGTAAATATCGCGAAGTGGGGTTAGCAGTCGTTTTTGTACAGGAACGCCTCCCTTGCATGTCATTATCACTAACAGAAGTGGAGATCTTTAGAATGTACGTTTTCGCCAGAAAACTGCCGCTAACAGAGGTTAGCGACAGCTTATACATATGGCTATAAAAGTATCGCCTCAAAACCGTCGGAAAAGTGCCTCTAAGGTGGTGTTAGCCCCTTGTACATATGCCCCTGAGTTTCCAAAGCTAACACAAACAAACATAGTCTGTTTTCTAATGTGTTGGACACATGTCCATTGTTCTTCAATGTGTGATTAGCAAGTTACACACATATAATACACACAAAATCTGCGTCTGTCTACCTCGGCACCAAGGACCCTTCCTCTCGGACACTCCACCACTACAGCGACAGCACCCTCCTCGCCATCAACCCTGGATGCCACATCGCCTGCAAGGACCAACATCTGCTCTGGACCGGACATCGCCATCGCCATCACTGATGGCTACTAAATCACCCGCAAGGACCACCCCAACTGACCAGGACAAGGCATTGCCATGAATGAATGAATATTAAGCTTGTAAGCTTGTAAAGCGCTAATTTTGCCCTAGGGCATCAAGGCGCTAAATCATCTACAGAAGCACACTCTGACAGACCACGCACTCTAATGACCCAACGGTGACCACACATATAATACACACATATAATACACACAAAATCTAGGTAACAGCGCAAGGCGAAGCTATCTCTCACATCTTTTTAGCTAATTGACAAAAGACTAAGCTGCTATTTTTGTATTTTGTATTGTGTTTGGTGTACCGATTCACATTGCTCATTTGCACGACGTTTTTTTAATTGACTTTTAAATGTTTTATAAACAACTGTGCGATCGCATATTGGGAACTACTTGCTTCTGGGTCTAATTACTCACCTGCTGCAAACAGTGTGTGCTCTCTTCGCGGGTCACGGTCCCCGGTCCGTCACGGCTAAAAGTGCCGATTGAACGGAGGGACGAACGCGACTCCGCCTATCTCCCGACCTTCATTTCCTGTTCCAGGGTATTTTAGGCAGATGGTTTGCCGGCCGCGCTAAAATCTAGGTAACAGCGCAAGGCGAAGCTATTTCTCACATCTTTTTAGCTAATTGACAAAAGACTAAGCTGCTATTTTTGTATTTTGTATTGTGTTTGGTGTACCGATTCACATTGCTCATTTGCACGACGTTTTTTTAATTGACTTTTAAATGTTTTATAAACAACTGTGCGATCGCATATTGGGAACTACTTGCTTCTGGGTCTAATTACTCACCTGCTGCAAACAGTGTGTGCTCTCTTCGCGGGTCACGGTCCCCGGTCCGTCACGGCTAAAAGTGCCGATTGAACGGAGGGACGAACGCGACTCCGCCTACCTCCCGACCTTCATTTCCTGTTCCAGGGTATTTTAGGCAGATGGTTTGCCGGCCGCGCAGCGGACGCGCGCAGCGGGCGCGCCGCTGGCGCGCCCAAGGCGCGCATAAGGCAAGCTTGTCTGCGCCCGTCCGCGACCGGCCGCCGACCGGAGCCGGCCAGCATGCCAGTTGTAGGAGTGGTCGATCTGTTTGCTGGTCGCGGGACGAGTTGCTGGATCTCCAAGGTCCTTTCTGTGCTAGATCTCATCAGTTCGACCTAGCGGCTGCCCCATTGCCACTTAGCTGCGGGACCTGCCAAAAGAGTCTGTGTTTAGATCAGACTACCAACACAAGACAATCTGGTCCCCGGGGCCTTTTAAAGGAGCGTAAGGTTAATATAAAGGCAGCCCTTATTAATTGCAGATCTTTGGTTAGGCATGCAACAGAGGTGTGGTCACTTCTAAACGATGGGATTTGGGACTTGCTGTTTTTGACAGAAACCTGGCTCCACCTGGATACGGTTACATCAATTGCTCTGGCTATACCCTCTGGCTTTAACTTTTTCTACGCCAATCGGGAGGGCGGAAAGAGAGGGGGTGGGGTGGCCATTATCCTCAAGGATTCGTGGGAGATGGCATCCTCGGACTCGCTGGCTGAGCAGGGCATTGAGGGTTTTAATTTCTGCATACAATTCAATCCGACTTTTGCCCTTGCTGGCATCCTTATTTACAGACCCCCTGACTGTGCTTCAACGGCTCTCCAGAATCTATGCAGTTTAATTGCCCAAAAATCAGTAAAGTACACCAATTTTATGGTTCTAGGAGATTTTAATGTACATGCTGACGATGCTAACAGCGCACAAGCAGGTCAACTTATATCTGCTTTAGCTGGCATTGACCTCATTCAACAGGTTTTCTCGCCCACGCACATTGCAGGCCACACCTTAGATTTAGTATTTACCACTCTTACTGATTTAAATATGGAGAGTCCAATTCCGTTAACGTGGTCAGATCATCATCTGATCCCTTTTGGCTTTACCCTGCCAAATGGTGGGCAAGCGGAGGGCTCCCGCTGGACGCTAAAGAGAAATTGGAAAAACCTGACTGAAGCTGGCCTAAGCACTGTTCTACGGGCTACTCGTCCCCACCTATCCTCTGACCCAAATGTAGACGCAGTCTCCATCCATCAATGGATTGCCTCTGCAGTAGACGCGGTAGCTCCGGTTAGAGTAGTCAAATCCACGAGATTGTCCCCGACTGCCGCCTGGTTCTCTTGCGCCCTTAAAGCCACAAAAAGTAAGTGCAAAAGATTGGAACGCCAGTGGAGAGTGAGTTATAGCGACTCAACCAAGGCTTCCTACAAAAAAGCATTAAAAGACTATCATAAGGACATAAAAACAGCTATGAGAGATTACTTTATCAACCGCATCCAGAATGCAGACCACTCCGGTCGCGAGGTTTTTAAAGTAGTTCAATCCTTTTTTAACCCTAAGGCACTGGAGACCAATGTCAGACCCACCCCAGCCCTGTGTGGCAAAATAGCCAATCACTTTGAAAACAAAATTTTAAAGGTCTACGACTCCTTCGTACCATCGGAGCCAACTATCGCGCCAGACAAATCTCCAATCGCGTCAGATTCTCCCATGCTTATCAATTTCACGCCTATACTATTAACGGATGCTCTAGCCATAATTCAGAAATGTCGCTCAGGCGCTCCTGATGATCCCTGCCCACCTAAATTATGGAAAATAATATCCGCCCCTATGGCGGATACATTACTCCAGCTATGGAACTCATCGCTGGACACGGGAATCTTCCCGGACTCTTGGAAACATGCAACCCTCCTACCACTACGAAAGAAACCGAATGGTGACCCGGACGATCTTAGTAATCTCAGACCGATTTCCTTACTCTCCGCCCCAGGCAAGATGCTGGAGAAACTGGTGCAACCTCAACTGACCTCCTTCATCGAGCTCAGAGGGTCACTGCATGATACACAATCAGGCTTCAGGGCCGGTTTCAGTACAGAAACCGCGCTCCTCGAGGTCGCAGAGTCAGTTAGATGGGCTCTGGACTCAGGAGCCTCGGCAATGCTGGTGCTCTTGGATCTATCTGCGGCGTTTGATACCGTGGACCACTCTATACTGATCCAGAGATTACACGCCGCGGGATTTGAGGGTAAAGTTCTGTCCTGGCTGACATCCTATCTGAGGGGCCGCACTCAGAGGGTCGCCCTTAAGCCATATGAGTCCGATCCGAAACAGCTGTGGTGTGGTGTCCCGCAGGGTTCGGCCTTGAGCCCCCTACTCTTCAATTTATACCTCGCGCCGCTCTTCTCTTTGATCGCCAACTGGGGTGTTAAAGCGATTTCCTACGCGGACGACACCCAGTTGTTTTTCTCTTTCAAGGAGCAGACGGAGGAGGCTTTTAAGAATTTTAAAGGCTGCTTACGGGATATTGCGGCTTGGATGAACTCAAACAAATTAAAGCTGAACGCGGGTAAGACCGAAGTATTGTTCTTCGGTCAGGGCTGTGTCCCTGACGCAGAGTTGTGGTGGCCGGTAGAAATGGGTCCACCTCCCTCCCCCGCCAAATGCATCCGGAACCTAGGGGTGAGATGGGAGACAGATCTCTCCTTCTTAGCTCAAATACAGCAAGTCTCAGCTACTTGCTTCAGTAAATTAAAAAATTTACGGAAAATACTGCTGTATTTACCAGAAGACTGCCGGAAAACTGTAGTCCATGCAACAGTTACCTCAAGGCTGGACTATGCTAATGGACTGTACCTTGGTCTGCCAAAATATGCGATTCATCGACTCCAGATGGTTCAGAACGCGGCTGCGAGACTGGTCTGTCGTTTGCCTTCTCGAGACCATGTCTCTCCGCATCTTCTGAAACTCCACTGGCTTCCAGTAGAGAAGAGAATCGTTTTTAAGGCCATGACCCTGGTTTACAGGGCTTTAAGCGGTAAATGCCCGAGCTATCTGAAAGAAAGATTGCGCCCCTATAAACAGACCCGTGCGTTGCGCTCAAACTCCCAAAACCTGCTACAATCCCTCCACTTTAGGAAATCTCGCCTGGGTGGGAGAACCTTCACGGTTAGTGCAGCCACACTATGGAACTCCTTGCCAGGCTACCTTCGCCAGGCTAGCACAGAACCTGGCTTCCGGAAGGCCCTGAAGACCTGGTTGTTCAAATCAGATTAACACTCTTGAGGTGGCTCTCTTCCTTCTTCGTTTGCTGCAGTGCCTGAGGTTTAGCGCCGGGACACACCTGTCGGGTGTAGCTGTCGCGCTCTATAAGCTGCTGTATTATTATTATTATTATTAATACCTTACATTTTTCATCAAAAAATATTTTCAGACCTTAATGACAGGATAGCAGTGTTATTCTAGGCAGTGTGGATCATGTAATTTGTCCATACTAGTCAGGTGTATATCCAGAGCAGAACTGCTACTGTTGGCGTCAGGAGGACACAGTGGTGTGCAGGGTTACCTGGTAACACCTTACAGACCACCTGTGGCCATGTTCCATCCAAAGTGAAGTAAGAGAGCTGGCGTACTAAATGAGTGCAAGGTCAGAATGGAGCGTGGTGCCAACGGGAACTGGAAATGTGGTGAAGATTTTCTATTTTTTATTGGCTCACCATGTGCAGCACAAACATATGACGGCTGTTTAATGCTTAAGCTAGCCAGATACGACCTATGTGACACCCTAGGAGTTGATGTACATCTTGCATGTCTGCTAGGTGTCTCATTCCATTGCATCCTTACAGGTCAACTCCCATCAGAAGGTGTTCCTGTGGATGACAATTGCTACGAAGGCGTGGACCCTGGGGATCACACGTCGGAGCTGTGGCAACTGTCGCAAACAGTGGGAGGACCTGAGAGGCTGGCGCTGAAAGAATTACAGAAGCTTAGCTGGGCCTGTCACCTCCAGACAGAAGGGGTGCTTGCCACATCCTGACCCCCCTAATGGACCTCATACTGATGGTGACCTTCCAAACCTCGATGGGCAGCTGAAATTCAGACAGTAGCAAGGAGGGGATGAGTATGGGTCTTAGTCAACATTGTGCATGATCATGTATGTATTTGTTCTAGATAGTTCTTCTCACTTCTAGCTTTAAGGAGACTCCGGACCCATGTAATGAATAACATTTGGCATGTGAGGCTATAGTAGGTGCATGGAGCATGTAAGGCTAAAATAGACAGGGTACTGCCATTTATGCACTTCCATGGTAGAATTGGCACATAGCAACACAGTGTCTCAGGTGACACACATTACGCCTTGTAGTCATCTGTGGGAGTGGTCCCAAAAAAGCCACTTGTCATCCTAGTCTCTGGACTGAAGCACCGTCACTTCTGTGACAAGTGATGCAGAACCACTTGACTGTGACATGCCATACATTACATTCAGGTAGCTGACAATGTGCAAATTGAGGCCTTAGTAAGTGGGAAATGATCTGTGTTATGAAAGAGATAACACCAATGGTTCTATCTGTTGTCCAATATAGAAGCTGGCAGATGTGAACCTATGTATACTAATGTCACGTTAGACTGGGCCATACATAAAGTGAGGGACTGAATGCATCCTACCTGATATCTTTTCAATTGCATGTTTTGGGCAATGTGTGGATGATAACATATGTCTGTGATAGACTCACAGAGTAGGTGTTACCTAGTAACAGGGATGCAAATACATGGATGTGAGAGATGCACATTTCCAATGGCATTGATGGGTGTCACAAGGCAGTCAACATATTGTTACAAAAACATGCAGAGTTTGACCCCTAACTGACCTGTCTGGAATTGTGCCTTAGCGTACGTTTGAGAATGGCAGATTCAGTCATGTGAGGTACATATGTGCAGCTATGGAGGGTCACTATGTGTATAATTACATTTATAAGGGAGGGATGGGCTGACATGTTGGGGTGAGATGTGTACATCAGCAGTATTCGTTGGCTTGTGATTAGTGTGCCCTAAGGTTGAACGTTACATGATTTCCCTTCCATTATGGACACTGTAAAGGAATGTTCTGGGTCTGGGGGTATTACTGTAAACCACGTGTCCTTTCACTAATCTGCAGTCATTGACATTGGCAGAGTTATAAGCTGTACTTACATGCACCAATGTTGACTGTGTGTATTCCTAGGCAAAATCGTGTACATTGGTACTCTGTGCTGACATGACACACTACTTGGACACATATTTCAAGTATTCCATTGTGCATGTGACTTTCATATGAGGTACTCATGTGACACTTACAACTGCATCATCTGCTAATGGACAGATGTGTAACGGTTATTTGAGCAGTGTGGTGTGGTCTAATCCATGACCTCTTCATATTGGTAGTAACATTTTTCAATAGTTTCACTGTAGCAGGTGGGCTGCAGTTCTACATGGTCTGGATTAGGGACACCTCACTATATGCTGACTGCATAGCCTTGTGGGGCTAGTCATTTTGGCTTTCTATGTATAACATCTCTTTGATAAATAAGTAAGTATGGTATACTACAAGGGCCTAGGAAGTAAGAATAATGAAATCTGCAGGTTCATTCATTAGTTTGTAACAAGGTCACACATGAAGTTGTAGTGACTGTGGTTATGAGACCATCATGTGGGTGTGTGCACAGATCATGTAGGTTTCAGGGCATGTGCTAATGGCTATATATGAACTAATGTAGTCATCCAAGTACATGTTGTGAAATATGCAATTATGTTATGACTTGTGTTTAGATCTATGTGTCCAGCATATGAACACAATACCAGTTAATCATTTTGTACTATGTTTTTCAACATCACACAAGGGCAGCGTAGGAGATAGGGCCAAAACTGTTGGAAAAGCAGCTGGCCATAGTGTTTAACATGCTGGCAGTGACCAAGAGGGACCCAGTGGCACAGAGGGTGATGGGAGTGCCAAGGAGTAGCAGACTGATGTGACATCAATATGCTCTTCAGAGTCAAGCTCCAGTGACCCCTCCCAGGTGGTGATGGATCACCCTGGACCTGTGTGTACTATATCACAGTCCACCACCCCCCCATCTCCATCCTCACTGCTGCTCATCATCCAGCTGTCCGTTGCTGCTCCCCTAAAAGGGGAGGAGTCTCCTTTGTGTCAGGCACCTCAACCCCTACCTCTGTCTCCCCTGGTGCCCTGAGTGCGTAGGCCATTGACCTCCTGAGGCAGATCTCTGTGGGTCAGACAGCAGTACTGAATGTACTCCAGGTGCATACCAACCAGCAGATGCATATGGTGTTGTACCAGGAGGGTATTCACTCTGATATATCTTCGCTACAGAGATCATTTCAGGCTCTAGCATCCACACTCACGGCATCCTTTACCCTATTCCAACCTTCCACCCACCCACAATCCTTATTCCCATACCTACCCAAATCAAAAGCAAACATGACAACTCCTCCACCTCAACATCCACATGCAGCATACAAACATAAGGCAAAGACAGACACACATCCACTCAGCAGACAAAGGACACCCTCACTACCACACTCATTGACATACAGGAAGACTCCTCACCTACTACGCCACATACCTCTACTACATACAAACCGGCAGACACCACAGCAGCAGACACAGCCACTACAGACACCACACCAGCACACACACACACATCACAGACATCATATCCCTTTACCTCCTACCCATTGACTCACCTTGTCCCCAGTCTGCCCAAAAACTCTGCCTGATTGTCCTTGACCTCTTCCTAGCCCAACTGACTCACACCCTTAGAAACCTAAAAAGAAGACCTTGCCGCCCCTACCATATGCTTACACATCAAACCCAAAGAAACCTACCCATCCCCTACTAAAACCCTACAGAAAACTCAAGTTACCACAAAAAGGATAGGTACCCACCCTGTCAACGCCCCACCTCCTCAGAAAATCAAAAAGACATCTTCCCCATCCCAGTGTCAGGACTGCAGAGCGTGAGCAGCAATCGGACTACAGCGATGGCCGACTTGCGCCTTGCACGTGCGGGAGAGCCGGCCGAAATGCATTTAAGCAAGCCACTCTCGGGAAAGAACGCTTTGCGCTCTAGTTTCTGGAGCTCAGTTTCTGCTTCATGGATAACTCACGTGTCTTCCAGGTCATGTAGCACTCTCCTGTCGGGTTCTCCTTTACCTCGGTGTCCTCGCTTTGTCTTCCTGTCATTTCTTGTATCCTGAAGAACATTGCCACATGGTGCCTTCATCGCAGCGTCCTCGCCAAATCTTCATACCATTCCTTGTTCCCAGAAGTACATTGCTTTTTCGTGCCTTCATCGCGGTGTCCTATTGGCTTCCTCCTTGTAAAATACCTTGTTCCCTGCAACATACCGGCTCCTCATTGACGCCGTCAACTTGCGGTATGCTTCAGGTTCTTGTTCATCACCTCCTCCTCCTAAAGAATAAACAAGAAAGAAAAGCTGAACACTGACTTATGACATTATGTTTGAATACAGTTCTCCATTATAAATATTCAATGTTACTAATGTTATTTATCTAATTGGGCTCCAAGTCAACAAGGGTTAGATTTTTACTCTTTGGTTTATTTTTGATTCCTGAAAACAAGGAAAAGATGAATTATCGAAAAGAATAAAGTACCTTAGTTCATATAACTATAACTCGCGTGCCCGCAATCCACTGCTGATGACGTCACATATTACATCACTCATGACATGGTCAGTGGCATCACTCATGACATCACTGATGACATCATCCTTGTGATAGAGTGGCGGTCGCGCGAGTTATAGTTATCTGAACTAACTATAACGGGGGAATTTCATTGGTTTTTTACGAGAGACATTTCCACCTAACTATAACCTGTGTGAAACCTATGGTTTTTTAAGTGAATTTACAAGGTTTTTTAAATCCTAATTCCTAACTATAACGTGTGTGAAACCTATGGTTTTTTAAGTGAATTTGTACGTTTTATAAATGCTAAGTTATGTATTTCTTAATATTTTTTTATTTTTTTTACCATGCGCGCACCGTGCGCGCACCCGCGATTTTGCGATTTGAAAAAAAAATAAAAATTTTATTTTCCCCCTGGGGGGTCCTTCTGTGACCCCCTGACAAAGGCTAGGGGTCAGGAACTCTCTACCCTGCCCCCTTTTCACGTTTTCCACCTTTTTTCCCCCTTTCCTTATCAGTGCGAGAGACAAAATGGCGGCCGACACTTCCTGATTTCGACCGATTCGAATGTTGACTGACATATAACAACTAATCAAAATTTTGCTCGCGCACGGTGCGCGCGTATAGATATTTATATGCTTTTAAATGTTATTTTCTCAGGAAATACTGAACAGATTGACACCAGACCTGCAAAAGGCACTTCCCTGACCTGAGGACTACCTCACTGCCAAATTTCAAGTAATTCTGTTCAGCCGTTCGGGCTGTACCTTCGACTAAAGGTCCTATGGAAAAATGCATGGGGAAAATGCGTTTTGGGACCCCCCTTTTTTCTCGGCCCCCGCTTGACGAATCACCCCGAGACTTTCAGAGTAGGAGCTGAGCGGAGCGCCCCATTAGTTTTGAAAATTTCGCGAGGATTCGTCAACCGGCGCCAAAGTTATTCAAAATAGAATTTTCAGATTTACTATGGAAACACGGTCCTAACTATAACTATCTACTGGCGACCGCCAGTAGATAATATACATATATATATATATATATATATATATATATATATATGTATATATATATATATATATATATATATATATTACCTACTGACAGTAGGTAGTTATAGTTAGGACCGTGTTTCCATAGGAAATCTGAAAATTCTATTTTGAATAACTTTGGCGCCGGTTGACGAATCCTCGCGAAATTTTCAAAACTAATGGGGCGCTCCGCTCAGCTCCTACCCTGAAAGTTTCGGGGGTATTCGTCAAGCGGGGGCCGAGAAAAAAGGGGGGTCCCAAAACGTGTTTTCCCCATGCATTTTTCCATAGGGACTTTAGTCGCAGCTATAGCCCGAACGGCTGAACAGAATTATGTGAAATTTGGCAGAGAGGTAGCCATAAGGTCCATGAAGTGCCTTTTGCAGGTTTGGTGTAAATCTGTTCAGTATTTCCTGAGAAAATAGCATTTAAATCAATATATATATCTGTACGCGTGTACCGTGCACGCACTGAGCAAGTCCTGTGCGCGCACCTTGCCGATCGCGAGTGGCACTTCTGATTAGTTGTTAGATGTCAGTAAACATTCGAATCGGTGGAAATAAGGAAGTGGCGGCCGCCATTTTGTCTCTTGCATAAAGAGGGGGTGATAAACAAAGGGGGAGAACTTGAAAAGGGGGCAGAGTGGGGAGATATTGGCCCACTAGGCATTGTAAGGGGGTCACAGTAGGACCTTGTAGGGCAAAAAAAAAGATTTATATTTTGAAAAAAAATATCGCCGAGTGCACGCACCCAGCGCGCACCCGAAAAAAAACTTTAAAAAAAAAATAATAAAAAATCGCATTTAAGTGTTTAGATATAAGGTGGCTCTAAAAAGAGCCCTTGTGTTTATTGTTTGTTTTTTGGTACCTACAAGTAAGTACCGATGCAGAGTCTAAAGTTCAAGAGGAAGACTCTGTGGCCTTCATCAGTGAAGTGTACACCATCTCCTCTATAAATGTCTTGCATGTTGTAACGCAAGTTGTTGTGGTATATAGAACCCATACCATAGTCTCTGAGGAAAGCAGAAATAGATTTGTTGACGTGCTTCCTTGCTTTGTCAATCTGCGGACAAAATTGGTTGGACCAGTTCCACTTTTGCCTTTGGCATATGTTAGAATATACGAAGGCAGTTTGTGGAAAAAGTGACATCAATTACACAAAGGTGTCCTTAATAAGCATTTCCAGACCTACCCCAGTTAAAGTGCCTAGGTCATTTCCACCACAGTGCACAATAATAAGGTTAGGCTGTGGGAGATGTAGAAAGGTTTTCACCAAAGGCATTAATTGGTGCCACTTTAACCCTCTCTGACTAATCCATTTAATGTCTACATTTGGCAAAGCAAGGTCTCTCACCATACCTCTTTTTTCTGCAAATTTTTCACTCCGGAAGACATAGCTGTGACCTACAATCCACACTGTGAACATCTTCAAAGGAGATCTGGATGCACTCAGGAGGTGTATTTCAGTAGAATGGCAATATGAAATGAAAGACAGTTGAAAAATGGGGGCACACATACTTTTTTTTATAAAAAGAACTCATTGGCTGTTTCAAACCATTCTACACTAAAAACTAGGCTGTATGTTTTAATTTTAAAAAGCATGTATTGTATTGGTTCAGAAAAATGTGTGAACAAAGAACATTAGTTTGGATTTGCTGTTAGGTTTGAAAAGTCAAGCACTCTTGCTCTTTGGAAATGAAACATTGTCTGCTGAACTTCTGACCTCTCTGCTCACACCTGTGTTCCATGACCTGTTGCTATGGTAGCAGGCAGAAGTCAAGTTGGGGGAAGGGTACATTTGGAAAGGGGTTGAAGTTTTCAACCAATAGAAATGTGTGATTTCATTTGAAAAAATGTGGGAAGCACTGAGATTTGAAATTAACATGTATATGTGTGAAAAAAGATAGGGAAACTGTGCCATTAACTGGTTCTGCTGAGAGGAGAGAGGTGTTCAGCTCAGAGATTCTGGTCTGATAAACTGCTGTGTGACTGCCACATTTCTTTCCCAACTAACTCATTTTAAAGGTGAGTTATGAGTTTGAGAGGTGGTGTTTGTGGTTAATTTAGATATAAAAAAAAGAATTGTGATTATTTGTTTAAAGTTGTGATTTACATTTTCTGTTTTGCGAGATATTTAACTGTTTTGAATATGTAAAATATTATGGAGTATGTTTTCACCATAAGTTAATGTGTACTGGTAACAATGAGGAATACTGTTTTGTGCCTACCATCAAACCATGAGTCTGTGTGCAGAGAAGAATTGTTGACAGAGATGTAATTTGTGTTGCTATTGAAAAGTAAGACTTGCAGTTGAAAGAAAAGGACAGCTTGATTTTAATTGTGATGGTTAGCATTTAGCAGAAATCACTTTGAAAGAAAAGAGAGGAAAATGGCAGCACATTTGAAAAAAGCATTAGTTCTGTAAGAATTGATAACTCAGGAAAGGGGCAGCCTGTGTTTTGTGCCTACCAACACAGCATGACTCTGTGTGCACACAGGAATTGTGGGCAGAGATTTAATTTGTGAAGATGTTGTTCAGTAAGAAATGCAGTCCTAGGAAAGGGGCAGCCTGTGTTATGTGCTTAAAATAATGACATGAGTCTGTGTGCACACAGGAATTGTGGGCAGAGATTTAATTTGTGAAGATGTTGTTCAGTAAGAAATGCAGTTCCAGGAAAGGGGCAGCCTGTGTTATGTGCCTAAAATGATGGCATGACTCTGTGTGCACACAGGAAATGTGGGCAGAGATTTAATTTGTGAAGATGTTGTTCAGTAAGAAATGCAGTCCCAGGAAAGGGGCATCCTGTTGTGTTTACACAAATTATCCCTTAGCACACATGCACTGTTACATACATCCCTGCAGTCTTCATGCAGTTCTGGAAGTCTCTTTGCTCATCTGTCTTGCACCAGACAATACACAGTGTTCAGAAACACACTCTTGGCACACACGCAGCAGCTTCTCCAACACTCTCATGTGTAGTATTCAGCTCTGTGTGCTGTTTCAGATAGCACTGTGTAATGCAAACACATTCAACGTCAGCAAGGCCTCATTTAAATTGATCTAGTCTAATCACTCACCCTGTAACACATGGTCATTGTCTTAAGGAGCTGTTAGGACATGTGCTGTTTTCTGCTTCTGTAAATGATAAGGGAACTGTATCAGGCTGTAACAGTAATTTGGTACTATTCAGGGACACTGTTTTGTTCCAAAAAACATAGCATGAGTCTGTGTGTGCACAGGAATTGTGGGCAGAGATTTAATTTGTGAAGATGTTGTTCAGTAAGAAATGCAGTCCCAGGAAAGGGGCAGCCTGTGTTATGTGCGTAAAAAGATGGCATGAGTCTGTGTGCACACAGGAATTGTGGGCAGAGATTTAATTTGTGAAGATGTTGTTCAGTAAGAAATACAGTCCCAGGAAAGGGGCAGCCTGTTGTGTTTACACAAATTATCCCTTAGCACACATGCACTGTTACATACATCCCTGCAGTCTTCATGCAGTTCTGGAAGTCTCTTTGCTCATCTGTCTTGCACCAGACAATACACAGTGTTCAGAAACACACTCTTGGGACACACGCAGCAGCTTTTCCAACGCTCCCATGCCTACTACTCAGGTCTGTGTGTAATGCAAACACATTCAACGTCACCAAAGCCTCATTTTCTTTGCTCTACTCTAAACACTCACCCAGGTTGCAGATACTTATGGTATGAAGAAGCTGTTAGGAAATGTGCTCTTTTCTGCCTCTGTGATTTTCCAGGTAAAATGTGTAAGGCTGTAACAGCAATTATCACTTGATCTACCAGAGTAGTAAATGTGCTTTGAATTTGCAAATCAAATTCTGTTTTCTGCTTAGAAGCACACCATGAGGCTGTGTGTGCACAGGAATTGTGGCCACAGATATAATTTGTGTTGCAGTTGTTCTGTTAAAAAATGCACTTGCATTGTTTTTTTTCAACTGTGGTGGTTAGTACTGTGCACAACTTAGTAAATCACAAATGAGAGACAAATGGAAATACATTTGGAATAAATAAAAAGTAAAAAAAAAATATTAAAATGAATTATAATTACAAAAAGGATTTTTTTTTAGTTCCTTGCAGGTTTTGGTCAGCAACAGTGAAAAAAAAATGCCTTTAATGACAAGAAAAAGGAAAGAAAAGCAACAACAAGTATATCTGGACAAAACTGGGAAAAAAAAAATAGCAGGAGAAGCTGGTGATGGCAAAAAGAAAAAGTCTACTGGTAAGCAGAGCAGAGATTTCTTAAAAAAGATTTTCAAAAAACACAAAAATGGCAAAAATAACTGTAAAACAAAGAGAGTTTTATGTACAAAGCAACAACACAGTCAACAGCAAAAAAAAAGCTAATGTACAATCAGAAGTATGTCAAACAGATTTTAAAAACATTCGTCGAAAAATGTTTCAGAGAAGAGTGATGTTAAATTTGCTAAAGGATGTGAAAAAATATAAGAAAAAATCAAAATTTATTAAGAATTTTTTTTTTATAGAAAATATTGTAAGTAAGGCTTTGGAAATAAAAAGAAAACATTTTATTCTAATTTTGAATAGGATGCGTAGATTAGAAAAATTAGTGAATGCAATGAAGTCACAAAGCAAAAGGAAAAGAGAAGTGAAAAAAAGTAACTTTTGTAAAGTGTTCTTGGGAGAATGGAAACACAGTTCAAGTACTGAACCATTTTTTAATGAAGAGAGTTATCTTCAAAGTAATAGTTTGTTGCATGCAGTTGACACCAATGGTAGAGCATATGAAGTTAAGGATGGTTGTGTGATGCAAAAAGAGAAAATGGTCCCAAGAAATGAGGAAGAAGTAATGGCTGCTGAGGCTATGGGGAGACGTCCAAAAGCCCCAGTGTACACTTGGAACTGTAGTAGTATTTGTACTGTGCGTCAGGAATCTATTGATAAATTACGTGACTTTCTAAGAGAATATAGTAAAAAGAGTGTAAAACAGAAGATGAAGGTGCTTCAAACACTAGATCCATGCAGAGTGAGAGAAAATACTGGTTGCAGGGACATTCTCTGGCTTGTCTATCTAGAAAAGTGTGTAAAAGTGTTTTTCATCATTTTAGGATGCTGGCTGTTCATCATACTGAAATGAGAAAGTTTGTGAGAACATTGTATTTTGCTAAAAGTCCAGCAGTAAAGTTGAATGAGTTGAATAATGCTCTGTTCCGTGGATCTGTATCAGATGTAGTGAAGGTTACTGATGAGATTCAGTTTTGTTACTTTGGTCCAGAACAAGAAAGTGCAGAAAAGGACACAGTAAATGAGGAAAATGAGGAACAGAATGTAGAACTCATTATTACTAAAAGTTTTGAGGATGAAATGACAAAATTTACTATCACCTCTAATGAAAGACCAAATATTACTTGTGTTTGTTGCCGGAGAAGCCATTACAAAATCCAAACAAGGAATGTTGATCTCTACAAAAAAAGTGAAAATGAAGATAATTATAAGTGGAAGGATTTTGCAACATATATATTTCTTGAAAATTGTTTTGAATTGGGTGAAGATCAGCGTATTTGTAAATACTGTTATAATAAGTTAGAAGAAAATAGAATGCCGACCAGAGCTGTACATAATAATTTAGAATTGGATGCTATTCCTGCCGAACTTTCTGCATTAAATACATATGAGTCTATACTCATTCAATGTGTTCATCCGTTCCAGACCATAGTACGTATGGAGCCCAAAACTGGTAAATTACCTCCTTCAGATTTACTGAGAGGTTTAAAAGGAAGAGTGGTGTATTTGCCATTGGATTTGAAAAAAAATATGGAAACTATTGATGCAGATACTTTGGAAACTGAACCATTAGTAATTCTGGTTAATGGTGTACCTACAAAGAATAAGAAGATTTGGCAAGAGCTGGTGGATGTACGAAAAGTGCAAATTTGTATTTGAAAAAAAATAATAAATGGTATGAATCAATTTATATAGAAGAAGAAGATTTAGAAGAAGACACAGAAACACCAACTGGTCAAATTAAAAAAGTGGACAAGTCAAAGGAAGAAGAAATGTATGAACATTTTAGCATACATCCTCTTCATTCAAAAGAAGTTATGGGAGACACTATTGATCTGTTTCAGATGAAGAAAGCAAAAGGAACTCCCGTGAGTGTATGGGAGGAGAGCTTGGAAGCTCGATGTTTTCCACAGCTGTTTCCTACAGGAAAAGGAGGACGATACAATGAACGTCCAGAACAGATTCCAGCTTCTGAGTATCGGACTACAAGACTATATGCAGAAGATCCAAGATTTCGTCAAAGTATTCCTTATTTGTTCCATCTTTTATTTGAAAGCGACTTGTCTGCATTATCTTATGCAGTAAATCACATTTAAAAAAAAAGTGGAGTACATTTACAAAATGTGTCTGCTAAGGATTTTATGGAGAAAGTGCAGCACCGAGATGATCATTTGGAAACACAACTGATCAATCTGATGGCTTGTCAGCGTGGGACAAATGAATATTGGTACCGACGCCATGGTGAATTAAAATGCATGTTACGGAATTTAGGAACTCCAACATGGTTCCTTACCCTAAGCTGTGCCGAGTACGCTTGGGATGATTTACTGGATTTTCTAAGAGAGGCAAATTCAAACATTAAAAACATTGAATACAAGACAGCTGGAGAACTGTGCTCTTTGGATCCAGTTAATGTTTGCAGATATTTCAATCATAGATTTGAGGCTATGATGTCTTTTATCTGCAATTAAAAAAATCCTCCTCTTGGAGAAGTTGTGGATTTCTTTTGGAGAAAGGAGTACCAGGCAAGAGGTGCTCCTCATATTCATATGCTGTTGTGGATCAAGGATGCCCCAAAGTTTGGAACAGATACTGATGAAGCAGTGTTACCTTTCATTGAAGAATATGCAACATGTGCTATACCTAAAAGTGCAGAAGAGAAAAAGTTAAAAGAGCAAGTTTTACGTTTCCAAAGTCATCGGTGTGGAAAATACTGTCGATGGAAGTACAAGACGAAAGATAAATTCTACACAAAGTGTCGATTTGGATTTCCTAGACCTGTTCTTTCAAAAGGAAGAGTCAACAGTTTTATGTCAGCTGTGCGACATACTATAACCAGAAAATCTCCCAAAAATACCTACAACCTAAAAAGAAATGAAGAGTCAAAATTTATAAATGACTTCAACCCAGTCATTTTATCCATGTGGAATGCTAACATGGATATTCAGTATGTGGCAGACAATTCTATTGCTGTTGCTCGGTATGTGACATCTTACATCACTAGGGGCCTTATGTAGGTGGGCTGGCATTTACCACTTCATAAATACCGAATCATACCGATTCGGTATTTATGAAGTGGTAAATGCTATGTAGGTAATTGGTCGGTAAATATTACCGATTCGGAAAAATTCGGTAATTACCGATTCGGTAATGAGGCATACCTTCCCATTGATGGGAAGGTATGCCCTGAGGGCATGTGTGTCTGCCACATTGCACACATCTACGGGCAAAATATTGCATTTACACACATATTCGTCATTTACCACCAACTATTAGTTGGTGGTAAATAACGAATCCCCACACACACCACATAGTCCCCCTACATCTCATTTCTGTATTCGGAAATTACCGAATCGGTAAAATTACCGAATCGGTAATTTTACCGAATCGGTAAATTACGAATACAGAAATTCTCCCCCTACATCTCAAAAGCCAAAATACCGGTCGGTAACGGTATAATTACCGAAAATCGGCCGTTACCGACCGGTATTTGGCTACCTACACGAGGCCCTAAATATGAGAAAACAGAATTGAAGGAAATGTGGGAAGAGATTTCTCACGAGAAGACTGTCAGTAAGAAGCTGTACAGTTTCAGTTTAAAGATGTTATCGCATCGAGAAATTGGATCCTACGAATGCTCAGATAGGTTATCATCTGCAAGTCTTTACTCGAAATCCAGAAGAATAATTTGGGTAAGCTTAGGCCTTGCAGGAATGAGAAATCAGGTGCTGAAATCTGTTGGAGAAATTGAATATTTGGCCGAGAATGACCCAGAAAGTACAGATATTTTTAAATCAAACATGTTGGACACATATTACCCAAAGAGAAGTCATCATCTTGAGAACATGTGTCTCTATGAAGTGCTGCAGAACTACATTTATTCACGGAAAGCCACAGAAGATGTCAACAATGGAAAATATAAAGTCATTGGTGAGGAAGGATGTTTGGTGAAGCAAACAAAAGGAAGTTTGATAAATCACAGGAAGCTCAGTTGCGAAACTACTGACAAAAAGGAATTCTACTACTTGGCTCTTTTACAGCTGTTTAAACCATGGCGTTCAGAGGACGAACTACTGGGAGAATTTCAAAGCTATGAAGATTCTTTTAATGCTAGCAAAGACAGTATAGAATGCAGTACTTTCTCAACTTATGTCCAAATGTTAAATGAAGAAAATGAACAGGAAGCAAAAATTGCAGCTGAAGTAGCTAGAGACAGTTCTCAAGACAGCCAAAGTTCAGTAACACTCAGTCAAGATCCCCTAGGACAACCGATCATAGAAAATGAAGCTGCAGTAGCCATGACTGAAGTAGAAACGGCTATGAATCAAGCACAGGAAGATTCAATCGACTTACTAAATCTGGAACAACAACTGAATGAAGAACAAAAAGAAATTTATGAAGAAGTCATCAAAAAAATTGATCATGGATTACTACCTGAAAAGAAAGAGTGCTCATGCACATCATTTGAACCAATCAGGATGTATGTGAGTGGACAAGCTGGAACTGGTAAAAGTTTCTTAATAAAAGTCATCAGAAGCTACCTACAGCAAAAAACAGCTTCAAATTTGTCTTGTGTGGTAACTGCTCCAACTGGGTTAGCAGCCTATAACATAAAAGGAATTACCTTACATCGCTTGCTAATGTTACCAGTGGAGCATGAGAACAAAATAGAATACCACAAGCTAACTGGAGAAGCATGCCTCGAAGTTTCAAGAGTGTTGAAGAAGATGCAAGTTCTCATTATTGATGAGGTGAGCATGGTTTCAAATTTAATGCTTGCCTTTGTGCATTTAAGAATGCAACAAATTCTTAAGAGAGACTATGACGTGTTATTTGGAGGTAAACACGTCATAGTTTTTGGGGATCTTCTGCAGCTCACTCCAGTTAAAGGACAACCAGTGTTTAATGCTGTGACACATGAAGACACAAAGAAGTCATTAGGAAGCATTGGTAATGCGAATATTTGGTCGTTCTATGAGTACAAAGAACTCACTACCAATATGAGACAAGCAAACGACGAAGATTATGCAAGTATTCTGAAAGATATCAGAATTGGACTACTCACAGAAGTTGGCAAAAAAGCATTACAGAGTCGGTTGCTACATAACTTATTTCCAAATGAAGAAATAGTTGCAGAGAAAATATACCAGAACATTGCAGAAAAAAATACTGTAATCTGCTTAATGCCAACACTACGTGAGTGCTCAATATTCAATGAGGAACTTTTGAAATTGGAAAAGGAAGAGATTAAGAAAATGGAAGCAGAGGACAAAATTCAGCATGAAAGAATTACTTTTACATTAACAGGCAAACTGAAAAATAAATTGGATTCACTAGAGAAGAATATTTCCAAAACAGCTGGATTAGAAAAAAATCTATATGTTTGCATGAATTGTCGAGTGATTTTAAGGAGAAATTTGGATGTAGAAAAAGGTTTAGTGAATGGAGCTATGGGAAGAGTTGTGGGTTTTATTAATTACCAGAAAAAAGATGGAATTGAATGTTTAAAAATAAAATTTGATCAGATAGAAGAAGTTAAAGACATTTGTCGTTGTTCAGTTCGTTTCATGCTTGTGAAAGACTTATATGTACGTAGGAAGCAGTTTCCGTTTTCTCTAGCATATGCTGTAACTATTCACAAGTCTCAAGGATTGACTGTAGATAGTGCTTTTGTAAACATTGGTTCTACTGTGTTCAAAGAAGGTATGGCATATGTTGCTTTGTCACGAGTGAAAACATTATCTGGTTTATTTATGATAGACTTTGATGACTCAAAAGTTAGTGCCGATACAAACTGTGTAAAGGAGTATAACAGATTAAGAAGAACCTATGCTCCTCATTTAGGTCAGTATCCTGTGATTGAAAAACATGTTGTTTGTCGGAAAAGGAGATTTGAGAATATCTGTAATGTGGATGAACAGAACAAAAAAAAAAGGACAGTGATGTGATAGCAAGGAAAAAGAAAAAGGACAGTGTTGAAGAGGTTGTTGGTTGCCATTTTGAAAATAGCTCTGGTGTCAACTGCTATGCAAATGTAGTGCTGAATGTTGTATTTTATCTTGAAAAGTTGCTAGAACAGATAATAGTAAATCATGGAAAAAGATTGTGTTCTCTGCTGAGTCTCCTTTTTGAGAAGCTGAGTACTGATAAAACTGAAATAGAAAGTGGTACTGATGTTAGAAATCTTTTAGATGTATGTTGTGGTTCTACACAGTTTAAAGAAAATGTGCAGCAAGATGCTCAGGAATTCTTAATATATATTTTGAGTGTACTAGAAGATGAAGGAGTAGAAGTAGAAAACTTATTTGGTGTCTCTTACAAATGGGAACATTGCTGTGAAAACTGTATGAACACATGTAGTAGTAATGTTGATTCAGAAAGGTTCACATTTTTACCATTACCACAAAGTAAATCAGTGACTTTTGGTAAATTAGTTAAAGATGCCAATCACAACATGGAATGTTCTGAATGTAAATCAGACATGTTTTCTACATTATTTTTACAGAAATGTGGTCAGTATGTAATTTTAATGATGTAACGTTGTAGAGCTGATGGTTCAAAATTGGATACTTTAATAAAGAAGTTTATAGGACAACAATTATCAATTTCTGGAAAAACTTTTGTTACAGTTGCAATAATTTTTCATGAAGGACCTACTGTAACTTCTGGACATTACACAGTTTATCTTAAATGTGAAAAAGGCTGGACACTGTGTAATGATTCCCAATTCAGATTGTTTTTTTTTTGCCCGCTGTTAAATGATGAATACAATTGTTTTCACTATTTTAAGTGAAAAATAAAAAATTCTGAAAACAGCAAAAAAAGGGCAAAAAATTGCTTTGTAAAATATGTAAAAACATGTAATGCTTTTTGTAATGTATGATTGAATATTAATACTTATTTTCTTTTTTTGCAGAACTGGAAAGAAAAAATAAAAAAAGAATTCTGTTCCTTTGCAAAATACTTAAAAAATTTTTAGGGGGGAATTATTTTTATTTTTTTTAAAAATAAGTGAAAAATATTAGTATTACTCAATCCTCCCTTTTCATGCTTCCATTTCTTCACCTCTTTTTGTACATTAAATTAAAAAAAAAAAAAAAAAAACATTTAAAAAAACACCTTGGGTGCGCGCACCTAAAAAAAAAAAATCAAAAAAAATCCCTCAAACAAATTTTTTGGGGTTTAGTTTATAAGTGGCTCTTAAAAGAGCCCTTGAGTTAATGGAGGGAAACAGGAAGAGAAAAACGAAAAAAAAGAAAAAACATCTATGGCCTACTTGCACTCATGGGCATCAAATTTTCTCTGAATGAGATCAAGACTGGTCTCACCCACAGAAATAAGTTTACCGCAATCAGTGCAGCGTGTGGACAACCTAGCCAAACAAGGTGGTCCAAAAAGAGGTGTGGAAGAAGGCATAGGCACCACTGCAGAAGAAGTGCTCGGCTGAGCTGCCGAAGATGTGCTCGGCTGAGCTGCTGCAGATGTCGTTGGTAGAGCAGGTGGAGGGTTTGCTCTAGAAGCTCGATGAAAAGATACTGGATGCATTGCCTCAACATGCCTCGTCATTGTGTGTATGCTAAAAGAATATTTCTTGTTAGCATTCCCACGTGATAAGACTTTTTGACACAATGTACAAGTAACTTTCGGTGCATTTACCTTTTTTTGTTCCTCTGGGAAAGTAAAAAACTGCCATATAAAGCTGTCTTTCTGCTTCCTGTTCCTCTGCCTCTCAAGAGTGTCCTGCTCAGTGTCTGAAGATGGTTGCTGTTCAGCCATTGTATCTCAACAACAGAATAGCTCCTTCTCCAAAGGAATCAGAACTAATAATGAGGGGAGTAGGTGTGGTTTGGGAAGAATCTGGAACTGAAAGTACTTCAAACCAATCAAAAGTGATGATTCTTGATCACATGGCTTGCCATGAGGGGATTGGGTGTGGTGTTGAAACAATATGAAACTGAAAGTGATGATAACCAATAAGAAGTGCTGTTTTATTATGCATAAACCCGAGGTGCGCGCACTGCGCAAGCTCCGAGCGCGCACCTCGTGATTACGTATGCGCGAACGCGTAGGAGCGCATGTGCATACGTCATAAGCGCGTACCTAGCGCGCATACGTTCAACACGCATATACGCGACCGTTATTGCGCGTAATTTTAGCGTATGCGGAAGTAAACCGCGTGGAGCGCGTAGGACGCACGCACGCATGCGTACGTACGTACGCATACATACTGGGTGCGCGCTCCCAGCGCGCACTATGACGTATATTTGCGTACGTAAATAACGTACGACGGTATTCATAAAAAACTTACGAAATTGTACTAGGAGCGCGCTCAGAGCGCGCACCCCAAGAATTTATATAAAAAAAAAAAGTGGAGAAAAATTAATTGCAAAAATTAAAAAAAACTATTCAACTTTTTCCTAATTGAATTTTTAAAAAAAAAGCAAAAACAAATAAAAAGATACAGATAATATATAAATGAATACATAGGAATTTTATTTTTAATAAAACAAATTATTTTTTAATTAAATAATACAAAAATTAGCATTTAAAAAACCGTACAAATTCACTGAAAAAAAACAAAGGTTTCACACACGTTATAGTTAGGAATTAGCATTTAAAAAACCTTGCAAATTCACTGAAAAAACCATAGGTTTCACACATGTTATAGTTAGCTGGACATTTCACTTGTGAAAAACCAATGAAATTCCCCCGTTATAGTTAGTTCAGCTAACTATAACTGGCGCCCCCGCAATGCACTGCTGATGACGTCACATATTACATCACTCATGACATGGTCAGTGACATCACTCATGACATCACTGATGACATCTCAAATGACATCACTGAAGACATCATCCTTGTGACAGAGTGGCAGACCTCCTCTCACCCTAATATAACCTTTGATACACACATTCAAAAATAGAGACTAACATTTTCAAAAAAATGGACATACCAATACCAGTTACAACAACCTCTTGAGTAATTCTAAGATCCACATACACATCCACTCATTCACCAACAGTCCTATACAGTCACTCATACATGTACTCACTCATCATATGTACTCATACACCTATACATCCTGTTACACAATGCCACAAATCCACAGAGTTACTCACACACATAATCACTCATGCTAATAAAGGAAGAAACATACATTTACTTGCATATACATTTATACACACACCACCACAGTTACTTTTACGGGAACTTACACATACTTAGTCTTTTAAACAATCACTTATAGAAACACATACTTATTCATACAGGAACTCCTTCAATCTCTCACTCTCACATATACTCACTTATATACACCAACAGTCACATATACTAGTTTAAAACATATGTAGTTACTAATAAAGACACTATTGAGACAGTCATTCACTCACTAACTCACCCATGCACACACTCACCCACCCATACAGTCCTGCACACATGCTGTCTTCAACACATACAAAGAGAGAGTCACTCATTCATGCACCTATGCACTACGTAATACCCCCCACCGAACCATGCAGACACTCAGACTGATACTCAAAAAAACAACTAATAACCTATATAGACACCCATGTAGCTACTCACCAACCCATGCAGCCACTTATACACAAAGTGAGAGACTGATAAAGATATTTACATATTTAAACATTACTCACTAAGCCAGGTATTCACTAAGATACACTTAATCAGTCAGTTATACAATCAATTTTTCAAAAACAAATCATCCATTGAGACACTTATATACCCATTTATTCTTCCATCGACCTTGAGATATACATATATAAAACATATTTAATTTTCAGAAAAACACACATTCACTGGATGATGTCATCAGTGATGTCATTTGAGATGTCATCAGTGATGTCATGAGTGATGTCACTGACCATGTCATGAGTGATGTAATATGTGACGTCATCAGCAGTGCATTGCGGGGGCGCGAGTTATAGTTAGCTGAACTAACTATAACGGGGGAATTTCATTGGTTTTTCACGAGTGAAATGTCCAGCTAACTATAACATGTGTGAAACCTATGGTTTTTTCAGTGAATATATATATATATATATATATATATATATATATATATATATATATATATACATATATATATATATATATATATATTCACTGAAAAAACCATAGGTTTCACACATGTTATAGTTAGCTGGACATTTCATTCGTAAAAAACCAATGAAATTCCCCTGTTATAGTTAGTGCAGGCAACTATAACTCATGTGACCGCATTCCTCTGCTGATGACGTCAGATATTACATCACTGTATTTACACACTTATTTACCCATGTCTTCTTCCATTAATCTTTAGCTATACATATATTACAAATATTTATTTTTCATAAAGACACATATCTCATCAGTGATGTAATATCTGATGTCATCAGCAGAGGATTGCGGTCGCGTGAGTTATAGTTGCCTGCACTAACTATAACGGGGGAATTTCATTGGTTTTTTACGAGTGAAATGTCCAGCTAACTATAACATGTGTGAAACCTATGGTTTTTTAAGTGAATTTGCAAGGTTTTTTAAATGCTAATTCGTAACTATAACGTGTGTGAAACCTATGGTTTTTTCAGTGAATTTGTACGGTTTTTTAAATGCTAAGTTATGTATTTATTTATTTTTCAGCTTTTTCACCGTACGCGCACCATGCGCGCGCTGTGGGTGCTCGGTGCGACCGCCAGTAGATAATATATATAGACTAGAGAATAGATATATTCATAGGGTGTACACTAAGTTTATACTTATCCAATTTTCCACGAACCTTTGTGTGTTTTCCTTTGTTTTCTTCCCTTCTTCCCCGAGGTATTATTTGCACTTTGATCCAGTTGGGTGCACTTGATGATCGGGTGAGGTTGGAAATTCTTCATCATTTATATCATGTTCCTGCGGAAATGTAAGTAGCATGTCAGTAGCCTGACACCAAGTTCTTCAAGGGGAAGACAACAAAACAAAAAACAGTCCCCACTCCCTTTTCCCTTCACACACTGCATGAGTACAAAATCACTAAGATACTTAACCCCAGCACCCTCCCAATTGACTCCCGACCTCCCACTGACCCAGCCAACCCTCCCAATCCTGACCCCAACCCTTCCAAGGACCAACCCAGCCCTCCCTAGTTTCAACTGTTTGATGTCGAGCCTGACCCATAGATGCCCATTTCTGGAGGGGGGTATCCCTGGGAGTGTATCTGAAGGCAAGGCGGGATGGCCAACAGTTTGCTGGGCCACAAGAGTTACATTTGGACTGGCTATTGGCCTTTGTTTCATGGAGTGACAATTTTTACATTAAATCAAAACACTTATTTTTGTATTCCTGAGTCCACCTATTGCTACTGATGCTAACTGTTATTATTAAGTAAATTGGGATGAGTGACTACAGTTGTGTTTGTTAAGGCATGATAGCATATGGTTCTTATGTAGGTAAGTCTATTGTGACCTTGTGTGGAAATTTGTACTTACAATGGCTGAGGGTCATTGTCCACAGGATGGAATGTAGTGGTGTGGGTAAATGGCCAGACATTGAATTAGATGTTCTCTGCATTCATGGGTTTTGCACCTTTCTTTGACCAGTGGGCAAGTGTGTCAACGGACAGAACTGCCTGAGATGTATGCTTTATATGTATTTGATGTGTACAAGGTACTAATTTGTGCACACTTGGGGGGTCTTGCGTTGTCATACATAATGGGTACTGTGAAAACACATATACCCGATGCAATGTTTATATTTCAAAATGTGCCTTACTGGATATGGGTCAATTGATGTTTCTTCTGTGGCTATTGTTATTGAATTCTAATGACACATTTGCCATATATGGATGCCATTTTGTGACAATCCCCATTAGTCCCAGATGAGACTAACTCTACACGTCCTGTCCATATGAAGACTAGGAGGTAGGTACAATAAATAATGGGTCCTGGCCCTGTAAGTTTCCAGGACTCCCCCTATTTTTGGAAACAATTATATGCAAGGAGTCTATACATTGTAGCCTTCTGATGTTTTGAACTTGGATAGTTGGAAACCCTTTTACTTTGCTTGCCTATTTCATGCAGGTGATGTGTGTGGGTCCATTACAGTGCTTTGTGAGAAAAGCTGTGTTTACTTAATAACAAATTCCATGAAGATGTATGTGTTAGTTGCAAGAGGACCTAGCTTATGGTAAAATACTGTGTCACTGGAGTTGATAGCTAATTCAATCATGATGAGATTGTCTTGAATGATATTACATACATGTCTAAAGCAGATTCTATACATAACTCACAGTTATACTAGGTCAGTCTGTGCCTGTACATTGTCAATAACCTGGACATAGAGCGCATCATGAAGTTGTGATGGAGGGTTACATTCTGTCTTGTTTCAAACATGGACCCACAATAGATCTTTCACCAAGGGATAATATGCCCCTATCTATTTCCATGGTCTCCAGCATCCAAGGGGATGTATGTGCTATTACAGGGCCATGAATGTTGTAACGTGTGAGACATGGTTGTCAAGTAGTGTTTGTGTGTCAATTAATGTGGAGTGTGGGTATATGTCCAGCAAGGATGTGTCACCTGTAATCACTGGCAAATACACACACTGGATTCTGGGTTGTGGTAGAGTGGATCATTGTAGTGATGTTTGGCTTTGAAACTAGTTTATCTTGTTCATAACAATACAAGTTTGAGTAGCTTAAGATAAAACATAAATAGGGGGAGCTCTCCTAGGAGTGTGTATCACGTCCATGGCGGCACCTTTTACAGACATGTTAGCCACATATATGTGATTTGCTTTTATCAGCACACATATAGTATGTCATTACATCTGTCATTGCATGAGATCTAGAAGGTAAACTGCCCTTACTATCAATCCGTAACCCTGCATGTTGTTACAACGCGGTCATTACAACGACCACATTGTAACAAAGCATACAATTACCCCGCAAGGCTTTACAATGACTTGCAGAGGGGGAGGAAGGTGTTGGATTTAAAATCCAACACCTTCCCTACTGTCCGCACAGACTGGAGTTGGAATAGTAAATTATTCCATTCCAACGTCCAGTGCCCCCCTCTGCAAGTCATTGTTACCACTTGCGGGGTAATGGTATGCGTTGTTACAATGCAGTGGTTGTAACAACCGTGTTGTAACAACATGTGGGGTGACGGCAAGTGGAATAAAGAGGCATATTCGATCTAGATTGGTGATTGTACACATTACATTGTACATAAGATGAAAAGGTTGTTGTTACTGACAATGGGTGTTATTTGCAATTCATTTTTGTGACACAAGTATGGCTTTATTACATAAGTTTTTGTAGTAAGTTCATTTCTGACATTAGGAGATTGTGATGTAATGTTAAGGATATGTCAGCTATTACTTCTAAGGGCAGTTTTAGGTGATGCTACTACATAGACAGCTTTTTATCTGATTCTGAAGCTGCTGCACTCAATGTAGATTAGCTTGAACTCTTCTGTCCAAAATATGTTTCCTACTGCCAATCCAATGCACTATCATTCCCCACACCACTTCGTGGCCTGCTATACATCTGTCAGTTCTCACTCCTCCAACGCACTTTTCTGCCCCTCATGTGCTACTTCTCAAAATATACGTTTTCACCCTGACACTGTGCAGCATCAACCTTTATCATGGTGCAGAGCAGAAGCTCAGCTGGACACTCACTCCTTACTCCCAACAGTGGTGAGGAGGGTAGTGGGATCAGGAAGCATGTTGTATCCAGTGTATTGGCATCAGTGGCACTTACGTCTGTGCATGCATGTATTCTATGTTGCCATACCATGTGGCACGTATAGCAGTTGTGATCCTACAAAATATATATATATATATATATATATATCCAAACCAAGATCCCTTCTGAGAAGAAGAACGAGCCACACACGCGCACAGCAGGTCCAGCAGCTTTAATGGGCAATTCAAGGCATGACGCGTTTCGTAGTCAAACTTTTTCAAATGCCTTTAAGTCATGAATGCTCGTAAGTGTCCACCTTTTAAACCAGCTTGTCTCACTGCGATTGGCTGTAGTCATCTGGCAGGTACTAGGGAGTATCTCAAAACTCAGCACTCCGAGTTTTTGTCAAGGCAGTCAAACGGCGTAGGTACTGCCCAGGTGGGCGGTGACTGCCTCTTCTCCCAATGTACCTGGATATAGCTTGTGGAAAAAGCAGCCGGCCTGGACGCTCACCCTTCCGCAAAGCGCAGCCGAGACCTCGGAACATCCCAACAGTGCAAGATGCCCCCTCGTGCAGTCACGGTCCATCCAGCGGGTAGGTAACTGCTGCAAATTGCGGAGGTTCAGTGTTTCCCCGGTCCGCGAGGTAATCCCAGAAGTTTTGCCACTATAACACTGAACAACTTGTAGGGTGGGGGCTCAAGTGCGCTGTGGCCGCGCACATAATATCCAAACCAAGTTCCCTTCTGAGAAGAAGAACGAGCCACACACGCGCACAGCAGGTCCAGCAGCTTTAATGGGCAATTCAAGGCATGACGCGTTTCGTAGTCAAACTTTTTCAAATGCCTTTAAGTCATGAATGCTCGTAAGTGTCCACCTTTTAAACCAGCTTGTCTCACTGCGATTGGCTGTAGTCATCTGGCAGGTACTAGGGAGTATCTCAAAACTCAGCACTCCGAGTTTTTGTCAAGGCAGTCAAACGGCGTAGGTACTGCCCAGGTGGGCGGTGACTGCCTCTTCTCCCAATGTACCTGGATCTAGCTTGTGGAAAAAGCAGCCGGCCTGGACGCTCACCCTTCCGCAAAGCGCAGCCGAGACCTCGGAACATCCCAACAGTGCAAGATGCCCCCTCGTGCAGTCACGGTCCATCCAGCGGGTAGGTAACTGCTGCAAATTGCGGAGGTTCAGTGTTTCCCCGGTCCGCGAGGTAATCCCAGAAGTTTTGCCACTATAACACTGAACAACTTGTAGGGTGGGGGCTCAAGTGCGCTGTGGCCGCGCACATAATATCCAAACCAAGTTCCCTTCTGAGAAGAAGAACGAGCCACACACGCGCACAGCAGGTCCAGCAGCTTTAATGGGCAATTCAAGGCATGACGCGTTTCGTAGTCAAACTTTTTCAAATGCCTTTAAGTCATGAATGCTCGTAAGTGTCCACCTTTTAAACCAGATTGTCTCACTGCGATTGCCTGTAGTCATCTGGCAGGTACTAGGGAGTATCTCAAAACTCAGCACTCCGAGTTTTTGTCAAGGCAGTCAAACAGCGTAGGTACTGCCCAGGTGGGCGGTGACTGCCTCTTCTCCCAATGTACCTGGATCTAGCTTGTGGAAAAAGCAGCCGGCCTGGACGCTCACCCTTCCGCAAAGCGCAGCCGAGACCTCGGAACATCCCAACAGTGCAAGATGCCCCCTCGTGCAGTCACGGTCCATCCAGCGGGTAGGTAACTGCTGCAAATTGCGGAGGTTCAGTGTTTCCCCGGTCCGCGAGGTAATCCCAGAAGTTTTGCCACTATAACACTGAACAACTTGTAGGGTGGGGGCTCAAGTGCGCTGTGGCCGCGCACATAATATCCAAACCAAGTTCCCTTCTGAGAAGAAGAACGAGCCACACACGCGCACAGCAGGTCCAGCAGCTTTAATGGGCAATTCAAGGCATGACGCGTTTCGTAGTCAAACTTTTTCAAATGCCTTTAAGTCATGAATGCTCGTAAGTGTCCACCTTTTAAACCAGCTTGTCTCACTGCGATTGGCTGTAGTCATCTGGCAGGTACTAGGGAGTATCTCAAAACTCAGCACTCCGAGTTTTTGTCAAGGCAGTCAAACGGCGTAGGTACTGCCCAGGTGGGCGGTGACTGCCTCTTCTCCCAATGTACCTGGATCTAGCTTGTGGAAAAAGCAGCCGGCCTGGACGCTCACCCTTCCGCAAAGCGCAGCCGAGACCTCGGAACATCCCAACAGTGCAAGATGCCCCCTCGTGCAGTCACGGTCCATCCAGCGGGTAGGTAACTGCTGCAAATTGCGGAGGTTCAGTGTTTCCCCGGTCCGCGAGGTAATCCCAGAAGTTTTGCCACTATAACACTGAACAACTTGTAGGGTGGGGGCTCAAGTGCGCTGTGGCTGCGCACATAATATCCAAACCAAGTTCCCTTCTGAGAAGAAGAACGAGCCACACACGCGCACAGCAGGTCCAGCAGCTTTAATGGGCAATTCAAGGCATGACGCGTTTCGTAGTCAAACTTTTTCAAATGCCTTTAAGTCATGAATGCTCGTAAGTGTCCACCTTTTAAACCAGCTTGTCTCACTGCGATTGGCTGTAGTCATCTGGCAGGTACTAGGGAGTATCTCAAAACTCAGCACTCCGAGTTTTTGTCAAGGCAGTCAAACGGCGTAGGTACTGCCCAGGTGGGCGGTGACTGCCTCTTCTCCCAATGTACCTGGATCTAGCTTGTGGAAAAAGCAGCCGGCCTGGACGCTCACCCTTCCGCAAAGCGCAGCCGAGACCTCGGAACATCCCAACAGTGCAAGATGCCCCCTCGTGCAGTCACGGTCCATCCAGCGGGTAGGTAACTGCTGCAAATTGCGGAGGTTCAGTGTTTCCCCGGTCCGCGAGGTAATCCCAGAAGTTTTGCCACTATAACACTGAACAACTTGTAGGGTGGGGGCTCAAGTGCGCTGTGGCCGCGCACATAATATCCAAACCAAGTTCCCTTCTGAGAAGAAGAACGAGCCACACACGCGCACAGCAGGTCCAGCAGCTTTAATGGGCAATTCAAGGCATGACGCGTTTCGTAGTCAAACTTTTTCAAATGCCTTTAAGTCATGAATGCTCGTAAGTGTCCACCTTTTAAACCAGCTTGTCTCACTGCGATTGGCTGTAGTCATCTGGCAGGTACTAGGGAGTATCTCAAAACTCAGCACTCCGAGTTTTTGTCAAGGCAGTCAAACGGCGTAGGTACTGCCCAGGTGGGCGGTGACTGCCTCTTCTCCCAATGTACCTGGATCTAGCTTGTGGAAAAAGCAGCCGGCCTGGACGCTCACCCTTCCGCAAAGCGCAGCCGAGACCTCGGAACATCCCAACAGTGCAAGATGCCCCCTCGTGCAGTCACGGTCCATCCAGCGGGTAGGTAACTGGTGCAAATTGCGGAGGTTCAGTGTTTCCCCGGTCCGCGAGGTAATCCCAGAAGAATATATATATATATATATATATATTATCTACTGGCGGTCGCCAGTAGATAGTTATAGTTAGGACCGTGTTTCCATAGGAAATCTGCAACATTCTATTTGGAATAACTTTGGCGCCGGTTGACGAATCCTCGCAAAATTTTCAAAATAGGTGGGGCGCTCCGCTCCGCTCCTACCCTGAAAGTCTCGGGGGGATTCGTCAAGCGGGGGCTGAGAAAAAAGGGGGGTCCCAAAACGCGTTTTCCCCATGCATTTTCCCATAGGACCTTTAGTCCGAGCTACAGCCCGAATGGCTGAACAGAATTACTTGAAATTTGGCAGAGAGGTAGTCCTCAGGTCAGAGATGTGCCTTTTGCAGGTCTGGTGTAAATCTGTTCAGTAGGTCCTGAGAAAATAGCATTTAAATCAATATATATATCTGTAAGCGCGCTCCGTGCGCTTACGATAAGCTTACCGTACGCGTACGGTGCCGTGCGCGAGCTCAATTCTGATTGGTGGTTACATGACTGTAAACATTCGAATCGGTCGAAATCAGAAAGTGTCGGCCGCCATTTTCTGTCTCTCGCACTGAAAAACAAAGGTGGATAACGTGAAAAGGGGGCAACGGAGAGAGTTGCAGACCCCCTAGCGTTTGTCAGGGGGTCCACGAAGGACCAAAAAGTCCGAAAAATACATATAATAATTTTTTTTTAAAATCGCGGAGTGCGCGTACGGTAAGCTTACCGTACGCGCACGGCAAGCTTACCGTACGCGCACGGCAAAAAAAATTATTAAAAAAAAAAACGAAATAACAATCACATTTATTAAATAAATTGAAGGACCCGCAAGGGAAAAAAAAATTGTTACTGTGTAAAAAAAGGCGAGGCGCGCACGGTATGAACTGCGCAACGTGGGCGCTCGGTGCGCGAAGCGCACCCTGTGCCCACTGCGCGCGCACGGTGCGCGAAGCGCACCGTGCGCGCAGGGTGTGCGCACGGTGAAAAACCAGAAAAAAAAATAAAAAATAAATACATAACATAGCATTTAAAAAACCGTACAAATTCACTGAAAAAACCATAGGTTTCACACACGTTATAGTTAGGAATTAGCATTTAAAAAACCTTGCAAATTCACTTAAAAAACCATAGGTTTCACACATGTTATAGTTAGCTGTACATTTCACTCGTAAAAAACCAATGAAATTCCACGTTATAGTTAGATCAGGTAACTATAACTTGCGCGACCGCAATCCACAATGTGTCATTTCAGATGTCATCATTGATGTGATGAGTGATGTCACTGACCATGTCATGAGTGATGTAATATGTGACGTCATCAGCAGTTTATTGTGGGCGCGCAAGTTATAGTTACCTGATCTAACTATAAAGTGGAATTTCATTGGTTTTTTACAAGTGAAATGTACAGCTAACTATAACATGTGTGAAACCTATGGTTTTTTAAGTGAATATATATATAAACACATATATATATATATATATATATATATATATATATATATATATATATATATATATATATATATATATATATATATATATATATATATATATATATATATGTATATGTATATGTATATGTATATATGTATATTATCTACTGTAGGTCGCCAGTAGGTAGTTATAGTTAGGACCTAGTTTCCATAGGAAAACCGTTTTTTTGTTTTCCCAATAACTTTGGCGCCGGTTTATGAATCTTCGCAAAATTTTCAAAACTAGTGGGGCGCTCCGGTCAGCTCCTGTCTTGAATGTTTTGAGGTGATTCACCAAGTGGGGGCTGAGAAAAAAGGGGGTCCCAAAACATGCTTTCCCCATGGGTTTTTCCATAGGAAACTTTAGACAAAGCTACAGCCCGAACTGCTGAGCGTAATTACACCGAATTTGGCAAAAAGGTAGTCTTTGGTTCAGAAAGAGATCTTTTTTTAAATGGTGTAAATCCTTTCAGTAGTTCCTGAGAAATTAAAAAAATAAAAACGTTACATATCTGGGCGGGACCTCACCACACAAGCATGAGCTTGGCTCTGATTGGCTGCCAACACTTCAAACAGGAAGTGTTGGCAGCCATCTTGTGCTTGAACAGAGGGAGAAATAAAAGGTGAGGAAAAAGAAAAAACAAGCATTTGCAATGCATCGGTCTCGCCTTTGGGACCTTATATGATAGTCGAGTTTTGTTCTATTTCCTTTTTTACAAGTGTTTTCTAGAACGAGAAACTACTTCTAGATGCCGAAGTGCCAGAGGCTGGCTGGCATCTTCGTGCATAATGCACGCACTGCTGCTGTGGACTCTTTGCACGTCTGTGCATGTATGAGACGGAGTTCCTTGATAATGTCTGTAGGGGACTCCGTGGAGCGCGGGACAGTCCCGGGAACTCGCTGGTTCTGTGCAGTTCAGTGCTTGTTCAGTGCATCAAGCCACAGGATATCTCCGCTGCCCTGTTACTTATCACCCCACCTCAGAGACCTCAAGCAGAATCCTGCAGCAGCAACAGGAGCGCACGCACGCCAGTGATAGATGCGACCCGGACAGTGCACTCCACGACCGTTCAGGGAAACAGAAAACAGATTAGGGCCTCATTAATCACTGATGCGGAAAACCAGGGGTTACAGTGTCACTGCGGAGAGATTTCTTTCACCAGTGGCCAAAGGTCGATGGAAGCGCTGGTTTAGAGCGAGATAAGACAGTCTGAGCACTCTGAGTCCTCCATACGTGCTGGCGACACAAAGCATGATCCCGTGCCCCCCCTCCACCCCATCACACCCTGACCCGAGATGCTCTGCTATCTCTGGGACACCCACAAAGCTAGTGGTATACACTCTACCTAGTTTTTAATACCTCTTTAATGTTTTACAATTTTTTTGCACTTTTGTATAGCGCAAACTTGACCCAATGGCATTAGAGCGCTTTACAAGAGCAGCAGGGTACATTACACATGTAACTTAATATGCGCACTGAAAATGTTTCTTTTGTAAATGTCCCTTATTTGCAGAGCTTAGAAATGGAACAGGTGCGGGATGAAGCACTACAAATATAAACTCGTCATCAGATATACTGTGGGTTTGCGTGAAAGCAGTGATAACAAAAGATTATTTGTATGTTCCACGAAAAACCCCAAAAGCCCTGTGAAACTCTGCACGCATCCATCTCCTGACAGACACAGTGTGCGTGAACTGCTCAGTGAAGGTACTTTTCACTCCAATTTGCGGACTGCTTACGAGGGTAGAGGCGAGGGATAGGTGGCAAGAGGCAATAGACTCCGCATCATTTTTTTGTTGCCATCAAAACTTAAAGGGTCTGATTCCGTAACTGGGGTGAAGCTATGGGGACCGCAGGGGTCTGTGGTTAGATCGGAAGTGACTTTAATAGAAATCACTCACTGCCCGGGTGTCTCATTCCATCAGGACTGTGTCTGCTGATGGATGTGAGGGGGAGGGGTCAGTCTTTGCTGGGGGTGACCTTAACAAGCCGGGTTGTCTCACTGCAGCCTCGGCCCCCAGTGGCTTGCGGTGATCCATGTCCGTCCCCCTGGGAGACTCTGCTGAGGCAGGAGGGGGGTCTGTGAGGGTCATGGCGGAGGGGTGGGATGGAAGAAGACTGGCTTTGGATATGTGTTATGTTATTAAGCTACCATACTATGCAATATTAGACATGTTTATGTTGCTTTACTCTTCTGCCATTAGTATGGCCTCACAGCGTTTCATAGTACAACTACTTCTTGATTTCGAGGATTCTCACACAGAGTAGTCCAGGTTAGGGCTACGATCAGCATGGAGCAAAACATTCTGAGAAATGTGAAATCTGCCCATTAATAAAACAATTACACTCAGGTAAAAATATCTTGGAATTTTCGCTCCAGAACCTTTCCTATGATATAGTGAAACATCACGAAAGGACCCGAAACACCGCAAATAGATGAAAACGTGTGGATTTTCTATCACGTTGAAATAACAACAAGAATTTGCAATGCAATAGGTCTCGCAGTTACCCGAGTTTAAGCTAATGGCATTGTAAATGACAATGCTTTTTATTTATGTTTTAAAAAAATAAAAAAATAAAAGGCATTGTTATTTGCAATTTCAATAACTCAAACTCGCATAAATGCGAGACCTATTGCATTACAAATGCTTGTTACTTTAGGTGTTGGGAGATTAAGCGATTTGCCCACAATCACAGGATGGTTTCCCACTTTCAAGTCAGCAGGTTTGGCTGTAACGCCACCTCCTTTTTAGTTTAATAAAAGCTTAATAAAGGTTGCTTCACAGCGAGGCCTATACAAATACACACACCCTCCAGGAAGGCTTCTCTTACTTCACGACCTCCTGCTTCCTCCATAGCCTCAGGAAGAGGGCCTTGCATGGGAGGGGTCAAGAAAAAGGACACAGCCGCTGCTGCTCCACGGGGGACTGAGATGTAGATGGACCATAGTCCGAGAATTCCAGACCCCCAGATGGGCCCTTGCATACTCCCATCCTCCCTGGCCCAACATTGCCTGAATGTGATGGCCTGGCAGGGGAGGGGTCAGGGGCAAGACGCTGCTTCTGGGTTTAGCCGTTCCCATGGGGGCTGAGGTAAGAATGGCCCAACAAATGGAACAAAGTCTGGCCTCCAGTAAGGCCGATGATGATACTTACCAGTTACCACCCTCGCCCGCCGACCATAGCCTGAAGTGCTTTAGTCTGGCATGGCAGGAAAGAAGCAGGGGCACGGAAAAAATACAACCCACGTATCACCCTTAGGCACTAGCGCTTTGGCCATGCACGTTTGCACGCCTTCCCAATCCGACCCTGGTGTTGACAAAGAGCTGCTTTTATTGGTTCCCAGGCTGGCGGGGATATGTCCTTGTCACTTAGGCGCTCCCATGTCCATAGCCTTCATCTTCTGCAGCACATGGCTGTTTGATAAATCACAAGATGTAGGGTGTGTCTGGTCTCCGGGGCTAGGATGAGAACTTCATGCTTGGGAGGGAGCCCTTAAAGGAGCCTAGTTGTTTTCATAACAGCATCTGTAACCCCCATGGCTGTTCCACAAAAGAGCACACTGATGTCAGAGCACAGCTTTTCAAGCTCTGATTTAATGGATAAGCAAGTCCAACCTCAGGACTGTATGCTTGGGCAAAATGGTAGACCCCAGCTTAAATCCGAACAAGCGTATACCGGATTGCGTTGAGGAAGCCTTGGCCGCCACAAGGTCGTGACTCTGTCCAACTTTCTTGATCTCTGGGATTTTTAAAACTGGAACTGGGTAGCTTGTTTTTGACACCCTCTGCTTTTTGCTCCACCCGCAACCACGTTTCATCTTGCTAACAACTCAAATGGACACTTTATGGACATTATAGTATTTGACAGTGAATTAACACTCACACAATTGAATCACTATTGTCTCAAGTGCTGCAATAACATAACTGTAGAGTGCATAGGTACTGCTCTGGCGATTGTAGCAGTGAATGTATCAGTGCCTAGGCCATTGCATGAAGAGTGCACAGGGAGTGACAGGCGGATTGCTGGACTGCATGGGGATTGTAGCACTGCATGAGTTAGTGCCTGGGCCATGTATATATATATATATATATATATTCACTGAAAAAACCATGGGTTTCACACACGTTATAGTTAGGAATTAGCATTTAAAAAACCTTAGAAATTCAGTGAAAAAACCATAGGTTTCACACATGTTATAGTTAGCTGGACATTTTACTCGTAAAAAACCATTGAAATTGCCCCGTTATAGTTAGTTCAGCTAACTATAACTCGCACGCGCCCGCAATGCACTGCTGATGACGTCACATATTACATCACTCATGACATGGTCAGTGACATCACTCATGACATCACTGATGACATCTCAAATGACATCACTGATGACATCATCCAGTGAATGTGTGTTTTTCTGAAAATTAAATATGTTTTATATATGTATATCTCAAGGTCGATGGAAGAATAAATGGGTATATAAGTGTCTAAATGGATGATTTGTTTTTGAAAAATTGATTGTGTAACTGACTGATTAAGTGTATCATAGTGAATACATGGCTTAGTGAGTAATGTTTAAATATGTAAATATCTGTATCAGTCTCTCACTTTGTGTATAAGTGGCTGCATGGGTTGGTGAGTAGCTACATGGGTGTCTATATAGGTTATTAGTTGGTTTTTTGAGTGTCAGTCTGAGTGTCTGCATGGTTCGGTGGGGGGTATTATGTAGTGCATAGGTGCATGAATGAGTCACTCACTGTTTGTATGTGTTGAAGACAGCATGTGTGCAGGACTGTATGGGTGGATGAGTGTGTGTATGGGTGTGTTAGTGAGTGAATGACTGTCTCAATAGTGTCTTTATGAGTAACTACATATGTTTTAAACTACTATATGTGACTTTTGGTGTATATAAGTGAGTATATGTGAGAGTGAGAGATTGAAAGAGTTCCTGTATGAATAAGTATGTGTTTCTATAAGTGATTGTTTAAAAGACTAAGTATGTGTAAGTTTCCGTAGAAGTAAGTGTGGTGGTGTGTGTATAACTGTATATGCAAGTTAATGTATGTTTGATTCTTTATTAGCATGAGTGACTATGTGTGTGAGTAACTCTATGGATGAGTGGCATTGTGTAACTGGATGTATAGGTGTATGAGTACATATGATGAGTGAGTACATGTATGAGTGACTGTATAGGACTGTTGGTGAATGAGTGAATGTGTATGTGGATCTTAGAATTACTGAAGAGGTTGTTGTAACTGGTATTGGTATGTCCATTGTTTTAAAAATTTTAGTCTCTATTATTGACTGTGTGTATCAAAGGTTATATTAGGGTGAGAGGAGGTCTGCCACTCTATCACAAGGATGATGTCATCAGTGATGTCATTTGAGATGTCATCAGTGATGTCATGAGTGATGTCACTGACCATGTCATGAGTGATGTAATATGTGACGTCATCATCAGTGCATTGCGGGCGCGTGCGAGTTATAGTTAGCTGAACTAACTATAACGGGGCAATTTCAATGGTTTTTTACGAGTAAAATGTCCAGCTAACTATAACATGTGTGAAACCTATGGTTTTTTCACTGAATTTCTAAGGTTTTTTAAATGCTAATTCCTAACTATAACGTGTGTGAAACCCATGGTTTTTTCAGTGAATTTGCAAGGTTTTTTAAATGCTAATTCCTAACTATAACGTGTGTGAAACCTATGGTTTTTTCAGTGAATTTGCAAGGTTTTTTAAATGCTAATCCCTAAATATTTCGTTTTTGAAACCTATGTTTTTTTCTGAGAATTTGTATGGTTTTTTATATGCTAAGTTATGTATTTTTAATTAAAGATATTTTTTTTTATTTAAATAAAATTACTTTATATTCATTTATATATTATCTGTATTTTTTTATAAATTATTTTTTTAAATAATTCAATTTGGATATTTTTTTTTATAATTTTTTTAATTATTTAATGTCCTCTTTTTTTTTTTTTTTATTTATAAATTTTTGGGGTGCGCGCTCTGAGCGCGCACCTAGTACTATTTCGTATGTTTTTTATGAATTCCGGCGTACGTTATTTACGTACGCAAATATACTTATTGGTGCGCGCTGGGAGCGCGCACCCAGTACGTATGCGTACGTACGTACGCATGCGTCCTACGCCCTCGACGCGGTTTACTTCCGCATACGCTAAAATTACGCGCAATAACGGTCGCGTATACGCGTGTTAAACGTATGCGCGCTAGGTACGCGTATATGACGTATGCACCTGCGCGTTTACGCGTTCGTGCATACGTCATCACGGGGTGCGCGCACGGAGCTTGCGCAGTGCGCGCACCTCGGGTTTATACATAATAAAACAACATTTCTTATTGGTTATCATTACTTTCAGTTTCTAATTGTTTCAATACCACACCCAATCCCCTCATGGCAAGTCATGTGATCAAGAATCATCACTTATGATTGGTTTAAAGTACTTTCTGTTCCAGATTCTTCCCAAACCACACCTACTCCCCTCATTATTAGTTCTGATTCCTTTGGAGAAGGAGCTATTCTGTTGTTGAGAGACAATGGCTGAACAGCAACCTACTTCAGACAGTGACCAGGACACTCTTGAGAGGCAGAGGAACAGGAAGCAGAAAGACAGCTTTGTATGGCAGTTTTTTACTTTTCCTGAGAATGAGAAAAAGGTAAATGCACCAAAAGTTACATGTGTACTTTGTAAAAAAGTCTTATCTCGTGGGAATCCTAACAAGAAATATTCTTTTAGCATTCACACTATGTTGAGACATGTTTACAAAATGCACCCAGCATCTTATCGTCGAGCTTCTGGAGAAAACCCTCCACCTGCTCAGCCGACGACATCAGCAGCAGCTCAGCCGAGCACATCTTCGGCAGCTCAGGGGAGCACTTCAGCTGCGATGGTGCCTTCACCTGTTTCTTTACCTCTTGTTGGTCCACCTTGTTTGCCGAGGTTGTCTACACGGTGCACTGATTGCGGTTCTCTTATTTCTGTGGGGGAGACCAGTCTTGATCTCCTTCAGAGAAAATTTGATGCGCATTCATGCACTAGGCCATAGATGTTTTTTCTTTTTTTGCGTTTTTCTCTTCCTGTTTCCCTCCATTAACTCAAGGGCTCTTTTAAGAGCCACTTATAAACTTAACCAAACAAATTTTTTTTTTGAAAATTTTTTTTGAAATGTTTTTGAGGTGCGCGCACCCTGCGCGCACCCAAGGTTTTTTTTTTTTTTTTTTTTTTTGTTTTTTTTTGAGAGACTCCCCCTTTTTCCTACTAATGCAACTGTGAAATCACCAGAGCAAAACGCAACAAATCTCTGCCTATAATTCCTCTTTGCACACAGAGTCATGTTTTCACATTAGTCACAAAACGAAAAATCTTTGCCAATTTGAATGCACACTTACTGCTCTTTTTTGTTGGCAAGTGAAAATCACTTTTACAGACTGACACATTATGAATCCACTTTTCAGATTTTTTTAAATGCACATGTCCAGACTGCTTTTTCAGACCACAAACCATGTGTATGCTGGGTGACTGCCTACACTCCAGCAAGAGCAACCAGCCTTAGTGATGCTGAATGTATTTGCATTACAGACTGAAACCTCAAAACCCCACAGCAGATTATCAGAGCCAGGACCTCTGTTCTCTACACCTCTCTCCACTCAGCAGAACCAGATAATGGCAATCTTTCCCTCTATTTTTCCACACATATACATGTTAATTTCAAATCTCACTGCTTCCCCCTTTTTTTCAAATGTAATCACACATTTCTATTGCTTGAAAACCAACCCTTTTCCAAAAGTACCCTTCCCCCTACTTCACTTCTGCCTAGTTCCCTTCCCCCAACTTGACTTCTGCCTGCTACCATAGCAACAGCTCATGGAACACTGCTGTGTGGAGTTAGGTCAGAAGTTCGCCACACAATGTTTCAATTCCACAGAGCAAGATTGCTTGACTTTTCAAACCTTACTGCAAATCCATAGTACTGTTCTTTGGTAACACATTTTTCTGAACCAATACAAAACATGCTTCTATTATTTTACACATACAGCCTAGTTTTTAGTGTAGAATGGTATGAAACAGCCAATCAGTTCTTTTTTTTTTTATAAAAAATATGTATGCCTCCATTTCCAAACTGTCTTTCATTTCTTTTTACCATTCTACTGAATTACACCTCCTGAGTGCATCCAGATCTCCTTTGAAGATGTTCACAGTGTGGATTGTAGGACACAGCTATGTCTTCTGGAGTGAAAAATTTGCAGAGAAAAGAGGTATGGTGAGAGACCTTGCTTTGCCAAATGTAGACATCAAGTGGATTGGTCAGAGAGGGTTAAAGTGGCACCAATTAATGCCTTTGGTGAAAACCTTTCAACATCTCCCACAGCCTAACCTTATTATTGTGCACTGTGGTGGTAATGATCTAGGCACTTTAACTGGGGTAGGTTTGGAAATGCTTATTAAGGACACCTTTGTGCAATTGATGTCGCTTTTTCCACAAACTGCCTTTGTATATTCTAACATATGCCAAAGGCAAAAGTGGAACTGGTCCAACCAATTTTGTCCGCAGATTGACAAAGCAAGGAAGCACGTCAACAAATCTATTTCTGCTTTCCTCAGAGACTATGGTATGGGTTCCATTTACCACAACAACTTGCGTTACGACATGCAAGACATTTATAGAGGAGATGGTGTGCACTTCAATGATGAAGGGAACAGAGTCTTCCTCTTGAACCTCAGACTCTGCGTCGGTACTTACTTGTAGGTACCGAAAAACAAACAATAAACACAAGGGCTCTTTTTAGAGCCACCTTATATCTAAACACTTAAATGCAATTTTTTTTAAATTTCTTTTATTATTTTTTTTTTCCGGGTGCGCGCACTCGGCGATATTTTTTTACAAAATATTATTCTTTTTTTTTGCCCTACAAGGTCCTACTTTGACCCCCTTACAATGCCTACTGGGTCTATTTCTACCCACTCTGCCCCCTTTTCAAGTGCTCCCCCTTTGTTTATCACCCCCTCTTTATGCGATAGACAAAATGGCGGCCGCCGCTTCCTGACTTCCACCGATTCGAATGTTTACTAAGATCTAACAACCAATCAGAATTGCGCTCGCGCACGGCAAGGTGCGCGCACCCTGCGCGCACTCTGCGCGCTTACAGATATATATATTGATTTAAAGGCTATTTTCTCAGAATCTACTGAACAGATTTACACCAAACCTACAAAAGGCACTTCCTTGACCTAGGGACTACCTCTCTGCCAAATTTCTAGTAATTCTGTTCAGCCGTTCGGGCTGTAGCTCGTTCTAAAGGTCCTATGGAAAAATGCATGGGAAAAACGCGTTTTGGGACCCCCCTTTTATCTCAGCCCCCGCTTGACGAATCCCCCCGAGACTTTCAGGGTAGGAGCGGAGCGTAGCGCCCCACCTATTTTGAGAAATTCGCGAGGATTCATCGACCGGCGCCAAAGTTATTCAAAATAGAATGTTGAGGTTTTCCTATGGAAAAGGGGTCCTAACTATAACTACCTACTGGCGACCGCCAGTAGGTAATATATATATATATATATATATATATATATATATATATATATATACATATATATATATATATATATATATATATATATATATATATATATATATATATATATATATATATATATATTTGTATTACCTACTGGCAGTCGCCAGTAGGTAGTTATAGTTAGGAAAACCGCAACATTCTATTCCCAATAAGTCTGGCGCCGGTTGACGAATCTTCGCAAAATTTTCCAAACTTTTGGTCAGCTCCGGTCCGGTCCGCTCCTATCCTGAAAGTTTCGTGGTAATTCGTCAAGCAGGGGCCTTTCAAACTAAACCACATTCAGTGGATGATGTCATCAGTGATGTCATCAGTGATGTCACTGACCATGACATGAATGATGCAATATGTGACATCATCAGTAGTGCATTGCGGGCACGTGAGTTATAGTTAGCAGAACTAACTATAACGGAGGAATTTCCATGGTTTTGTATGAGTGAAATGGGTAGCTAACTATAACACCCCTGAAACCTATGTTTTTTTCTGTGAATATATATATTAGGGGTGGGCGGAATTTGCGTAATTGCGTTACGCAAATCTCCGCGAAACGGTCAAAAATCTCCGTGAACACGCAGAAATTCCGCTTTTTTCCTGTTCGCAATTGCTGTTTGCGTGCTCGAGGAGAAATATCTCGCGAACATGCATTTTGAGAATGCGAACAAGCAAAAATTTCGCGAAATCGCAGAAAGCAGACTTTTGAGCAATTTCGCGTTCTCCGCGGAACGCGAAATTACGCAAATTACGCATATTCCGCGAGCGGAACGGAATTTGCTGCCCAGGCCTAATATATATATATCTTCAGGTTTATGTGTACATGTGCATTTCTAGTCCTACCTCTATGTTGAGCCTGCCCCTGTATTTTATTTTAAAAATCTGATAATGAGATTCCCTCCTCTCCTCATGCTGACCATGCTGTTGAGCTGTTTTTCGTTGGTTGAACCATCGCTTTGTGGTCACTTCAATGTCTATGGGTGGGTGTGTCACTTACAGACGTGTCGGCTGCGATAGTCTTGATAATCGAGTAGGTAGAATAGCGGTACGACGTGTGCGATGGGCTCAATGCCTGCACAGAAACTGAGAAACTGCATAGAGATGAGATTCAGCCTTATATGCCTCCCTTCCGCCAGCTCTGATGAGATGGTTCGACCTCCATAGACGGTATGTAAGAAATACGTGTTGTAATTCGGCAGGCGGGTCCTAGGAAGGACAGCGCTCTGATGGGCTCCATAGGTCCTTATCTGGGATCGGGCTTTTTTTGTCAGAGTCTGAAGGACCGCTGCAGTCAGAAAGCCATGTATTTGAATGTATCATAAGCCATCAGTCTGCAACCGCTTTTAACGAGACCATTAGCGGTCTGACCACCTCCGACAGGACCTCGGAAACTGGTCTGCCCGACATCGTAATAAGTCCCAATCGTCTCCAGCGTATCATGGGGTTAATTAAAATGTTTGCAAAATATTATTTTGCGGGGAGTGAGATTTGCATACATTCCATTAACAGAATGCAGTAAAAGTATTAGTTGAATGAGATGGGAACCCACTTCAAATATTAATCACAATCCTTGTCAGGAAGAACCACTGAAGTCACTGAATAAACCTGTACTTAACCCTCTGAAATCTTGGCACAAAGCAGTCAGGATTAATTTAAAAGGAATGTGTCAAGTAATTATGCAGTACTCAAACTGTCATGAACACAACACAAGAAAAACCCCAAATCAATTTAGAAAAATAGAAAATACTTTATTAAATACAATTACACCAACCTGACAAAGATTAAATAAATAGAACAAAGGTTATGAATTTGAACATTTGAATTGAAAATAACTCCAAAAAACACCAAGTGACAGCCACAGCATATGGTCACCCAAGCCCACCTCAAAGTCAAAAGTTAAGGTGATGGATCGTTATTTGGATACAGGAGAGCAGGTTCATCCCGGTGATAAATTTTACCTTCTGACTTAAAAACATTTACAGAGAAAAAGTGGTGTGCAATGAGTCGTCGGGCAGCAAGCTGGGTGTGAAAATGGGCCTGATGATGGGCTTCTGAGTAGCGAGGTTGCAGTGTGGTTGTTAATGAAGGTGGGAAAGCCCTGAGTGAGCAAATTCTCACTTTAGTGCACAAGAAGGCCTCAACATTGATGAGATGCTACTTGGCATCAGTTCCGGTGAAGTCCCCTACATCAGGACTTATAAACTTTTCTGGTAGTCAGATCTTCTTCAGTCTAGCAAATTAGCAAGTTGAATCCATTTGGTAATTCGACACTGATGGCTGCAGCTTTGATGGCGACCCTGGGCTTAATCTCCCACTGACAGGGTAGGCATATTTTGAAGCTCAGGAAGGGGCAAGGCACAGACCTAAGCTCTTTGTCCACTGTCCAAGAGCAATACAAATCTCACCACAGAGCAGCCATCAGGCTTCAGGTAACATCTGGACCAGAGCCTTTTGATGTGAGGTAGGAAAATCATAATATTCTAAAATGGTAATTTCCAAAATAGTAATATAAAATCCTACTGATTATTAAGTTGCATTTTAAATTAATATTAAAATGAGTCCTTGAGATATTTTTCTTGCTATTCCCTAACTGAATTTAGAACTTATTAACTGTAATTGTGTTAACCACTGTTAACTTATGGGGGAGTCAGTCTTGCCACGTTGAAAAACGCCTTTGGAGGGGCTCTGGCCCTTGGTTGAGATCCACTCTGTGTCTTTGTGCAGACCACAGCAGGAGCCATAGGAGCAGTTGGAGCGGTAGGAGTGGGAGCAGGAGAGGGATGCCAAAAACGCTCCCGTAAACGCTCCTGAGAACGCGCCACGCCGAAATCAAAACTCTCAGCAGCTCCAGTTTATGTTCTACTGATTTTTCTCATACAGAGCCTGCTTACAGCACGTCGAAGGACAGACTGACTTTTGTGTTCCCGCGGGCTGGTGCACTCCGCCCAACACTTGAACCTGAACACTTGAACACTCAAATGTGCTAATCATAACCCAGCATCCCCAGCCCCCAGCCTCCCGCCACGTCTCCAATTGCCTCCATCACTACTTCCCAGGGGGGCCATCCCTCGGGCAGAGCAGACCCCTTTTGCTGATTTTCATCATCCCCCTTTGATCCCCCATGACCCCCCAGTGCAACGGTAGTGGCGTCGCAAAGACAACTGCGCCCAGGGTGACGAGCGGACGACAACAGGAGGCAGGCTGGTGATCAAGCGGAGTGTAAGCTGAGAAGGTGCAAGGTGAAGCTCGGCTCACTCTAGCCTCCAAAAAACTCCTTCAACACCTACAGCCACCCTCTGACTCCAGTTTCATTAGTAGTGCCGTGGAGGCATTTAATTCACTTCACAGCTGCAGCCTGGGAGGGCTGCTGCAAAAGCCGCTCCAGCAACCAGCAATCAGCAACCCAGCTGCTGCCGCTGAACTTTGCCTATCCACAACCAGCAGCTAAAATTTCAGCAGCACTGGCAACGCTCTGCTAGCGGTAAGCGGCAACAGAAGGGATCAGCGGGTGGTAGCCAGGGAGTAGGGGCAATCCGCAGGGGCTGTCGCAAGGGCTGCAGCCTAGAAAGCAGAGGCTGAGTTCGCGCCCAGGCGGGGAGGCAGAAGCGGCCTGGCAGGGCAGGGTTAGGCTTGCCGCCTTGAGCTCAACAGCGTCTCTCCCACCCTAGTCCATCAGGAGCCAAGCAGTCCCTCCCAACCAGTACACAATAACCCCCTGCCCCAAAAGTAGGAGACGCCACAAATACGAACTGTCAAACTAGATGAAGACCACACTTGGCAGCAAAATGAGGTCTGGCAGGACAAGGAAAAACCCACCACAACCTACAAAGAGGAATAGCAAGTCCAAACAAAACTTCAAAGGAACATCGACCCTCCAGGGCAGCCCGCCTATTTTACTACAAAAACAAGGAGTCACACTCATATCTCCTACTTATTCAATCTTCTGGTCAATGAATCCAACTGTTAAATTCACTTTTCTAAAGGACCCAACTGCAGCCATCTACTCAGTGCCGGAAAAGGTAAACAGCCTTTTAAAACCACTGATGCCATACAATTCAACCTCCACTCAGAAGAAGGACAAAAAAGATAATGTGTCACATAATACGACGGCTATACCCACAAATGTTGCCCCACACATCACAGAGAAAAAAGAAGCACCTCAAGTGAGTGAGCGCACAGTGCAAGAGGTCAAAAAATCGCATTGTTGGAGTAGCAATACACATACCATTCAAGCACAAGTACACACAAAAACAGAAGTTTATGCCAAGGAGGAGCCTCAATACAGAGCAAGAGGCCAACCGCCACCCTGGGGATTGCAAACGCGAGTGCAGGCCATGCCAAAATAACTTCTACATCATTTTGCTGGTGCAGCTCAAATCAGCTAGGGCAAGAGCATCTTTATTTGCAAACCAATCAGGACTTTATGCGCGGGACAGGGGCAAGACCCTCCAATAGTTCGAACGCCACCTACGATGCAGAAACCCCAAAAATCAATCCACACCGAGACAACAGATGAAGCAAATCAATAAAAATGAAGACACCTGCAACACAGACGAATTTAGCGACTCCTGGATGGAGTCCCAATCAATACTAAACAATAAGGAGATTTTGCAGGCAATAAGTACAACATTAAAATCCCTAAAACCAACAAGTAACACGTCGATGTCAACACCTCAACTAGGAGAACAAATTACAACTGAAGATGCATCAAGTTCCCCAGCACAGGCAACAGCTGGTGCAGCAAATCAAACTAACAATAACATTGAACATACAATTAACAATAAACCCAGCAACCATGATACAAAATTAAAGGGAGACACAAAGGCCCACTACACAAAATCAACTTATGTCAGTTTAGCACAAGGAAAGATACTGTCAGAAAAAAACCCAACAGAGGATCACCAAAGGAAAAAGTTGATGCCGGTATCAATAGACAAACAGCAAACAATAATTGACATATCAAGCTCATCTGAACAGCTTGTACGTGATACCTCAGAACTCACCTTCAAAACACATGATAAAAATAAATCCAACATCGAACAGAGGCCCCACACGGATAATGCAGCTGACAAAAACAACCCTCGCCATCCACCTAGCAACGCCATAGAGTGGAACCAAATGGTACTTAACAATATCACTGAATATCTAACGGAGCTGAAGCAGGAATCAGAAAACAACCTGGAAGCTCTTTCAAATCTACATGTTTCCCTAGTTAAAACACTGCAAACCTCAATCAGGACGCTCAAATTAATGAAAGTAATTGCGGAATACATCTCTGGTATAAACACTTAACTTGACACCATGATGGGCCAATTACCAGTCATCAACAAAAAGGTAAAAGAAGGTAAGCGGGTACAAGTTCCAAATTGTACTTGCAGTCCCATTCTTTAAAAACGAAGGGACCTACCAACCATACTAACAAGTGTTCTTCATGAATGTAAACGGTCAAATCGTCCCCCTGAAAATAACAAAGTAAACTGCAAAGACACAAAAACCGGAGAAAGTAGTTCTCAAAACATTGTTTTACACAACACTGAACAGAATACCTCGTCTCCAACAGAAAAGAAGTATAAAAGTTGGGGAATCAAGTGATGATTTACTCTTTGCAGATTCTCCCGCATCACATTCAGCTACTAGTATCTAAGCCTCACGTACCCAAGCGATTCAACAACCATCTAAACAGGCGAACCAAACAAATAACACCCCCTGCTCTAACAAAAAGACAAAAAAAACTAGCAAAGAAAACGAGAAATCGTTTGCACACACAGGATTCTCTTCACACCACACTACTCCTCACAAGGGCCGCAATACTATTTAAACAGAGGAAACATCATGCGCCTCATGGCAGTTATCCCAAAATTACAACATCTAACAACCACAGATTTATTGACAATAGAATTCATCAACCCTGGAAAAAGTACAGAAAAGGAAAATACCGTAGCAACTTGGAAGACGGAAGAAATAATAACAGATATCCTAACAGAAACCACAAAATTTGAGGATTGGGGAATATCTCTTTCCATTCCAGCGGCAAAACGTTACCGGTCACCTCTTCTATCGATAAGTACACCCCCAAACAACAACCCAAATGCAAGCTCTGTCCCCTCGGTACTGCGAGGAGCAAAAGGTGCAAACGGTATAAATTCAACAGAATCAGCTAAAAACAGCATACCAAAGATCATACACGCTCGGTCTGAAAGAAGAATGACGTGCCAGCACACCACGCACATCAGAGTCCCCCCAATGAAAATCTTGTCTTGGAACATAGCAGGAGTGAATGGAACCCTACAGGAAAAAGGGGCTTCTGAGAACTGGGATAGTTATGAAATAATCGCGCTCCAAGAAACATGGTTAATAGCGCCAGAAGAGGTCCCAGGTAGGATCCTTCATAATGTAAACGCAATACAAATGAGGCAATATGGGAGACCGAAAGGCGGCTTCGCAGTCTACATTTCAATATGCACAACAAATGTCTTCAATACAGTTGTCACCAACCACATCTGCTATGCAAATAATAAAAATGGAGCTGGGCTCACATTCAGGGGTAAACACCATCATCTTAATTAATATCTAAGCACACCCGAAACAAAAGATCTTAAAAGGTCTATTTAAAAAGGAAAAAGTAGGACAGAAACTCGTAAAGGCCTTGAACATCTAGGGATGCGAACACTAAGGTGCCGATCACGATCCGGTAAAAAAATGGCCCGTCCGACTCGTATCCGGTCTTTTTACCGTACGAATCGTACAAGTGCCGTACAAACTGCCAATTACGATTCGCATGGGAAAAAGTCCATACGAATCGCATTGGGAAGTATTCCCCACACGTCCTCGGGTCGGAAAAAGTGTCCGACACGTCCACGGACGATTTACCTTACAAATGAGAAATGTGAAGTCCGACCGGGGAATCACGATCCATCCCGTGCGTCCGATGTTACAACCGCATGGAAAAAACACCGTCCGCACCGAACACCCATAGCAACCATGGAGACATGTGCCCGCATACGCGCCCAACACTCCCCCCAGCCCCCGTACGTTCGAGTCGTACCCCCCGTGTATGTACAACCGTGTACGTGTCGTACCCCCCGTGTGTGTACACCCCTGTACGTGTCGTACCCCCATGTATCTACACCCGTGTACGTGTCGTACCCCCGTGTATGTACACCCCTGTACGTGTCGTACCCCCCGTGTATCTACATCCGTGTACGTGTCGTACCCCCACCCGTGTATGTACACCCGTGTACGTGTTGTACCCCCGTGTATGTACACCCGTGTACGTGTCGTACCCCCCGTGTATCTACACCCCTGTACGTGTTGTACCCCCGTGTATGTACACCCGTGTACGTGTCGTACCCCCACACGTGTATGTACACCCATGTACGTGTCGTACCCCCATCCGTGTATGTACACCCGTGTACGTGTCGTACCCCCCGTGTATGTACACCCGTGTACGTGTCGTACCCCCCGTGTATGTACACCCGTGTCCGCGTCGTACCCCCGTGTATCTACACCCGTGTACGTGTCGTACCCCCCGTGTATGTACACCCCTGTGCGTGTCAAACCCCCACCCGTGTATGTACACCCCTGTACGTGTCATACCCCCGTGTATGTACACCCGTGTACGTGTCGTACCCCCGTGTATGTACACCCGTGTACGTGTCATACCCCCGTGTATGTACACCCGTGTACGTGTCGTACCCCCCGTGTATCTACACCCCTGTATGTGTCGTACCCCCATGTATCTACACCCGTGTACGTGTCATACCCCCCGTGTATGTACACCCATGTACGTGTCGTACCCCCGTGTATCTACACCCGTGTACGTTAGAGTCGTACCCCCACCCGCGTATGCATGGAGCGTACCCCCACCACAACATCCTAAGTACGGAGCGCACCCCAGGCCCCAACATCACAACCGCATGTACGAGTCGTACCAAGCCACACACAAGGACAGCACTGTACCACAAAATGGGCCATGTACACACCGTACACACGCTAAAAACGCACGTACACAACCAGGACAAACCAAAACGACACAAGAATACACCATTCGAATGGAACAAAGCCACAAAACATGTCCAACAACCACTAAAACAACACATTCACTGACCTGTAACTGCCAAAAACAAACAGAGGCCCAAAACACCACCACTCCTTATAACACACCCACCCAAAGTTCAAACACAGCCACACCCACCAATGGACCAATAAAATGGGCCCACACACACAAACCATGAGCCTTTGCAACAGACTCACTGCTGCCAGACCCCACAGACAACCTACAGCACCATACTAGAAGCTTGACCACACCTTACACTTGCACACCTTCACACACACACCTTCACAAACACCCCCCTCATCACATTCACACACACACCTGCACAACCACACCCACACACCCACAACCATCCACACCCCCCCCACCATCCACACCCACACCCCTCACCATGCCCACCAACAAGAATCCAAAGTTCACTAGCCGAGAGTTGGAGGTCCTTGTCGATGAAATCCTCAGAGTCGAGCCACACCTCTTTGGAACATTGGTCAGACAGACCAGCATTTCAGCAAAAACAGCCATGTGGCAGACCATCGTCGATGCTGTGAATGCTGTTGCGGACACCAGAAGGAACAAGCAGAAATGCCAAGCCAGGTGGTACGATCTGCGGAGGAGGGTCCGAGCCAAGATGACGGATGAACACAACCAGGCCAACGTCACTGGAGGAGGGCCGTCCCGCAGACCCGTACACTACCATCCCTGGGAGGAGAGGGTGATGGCCATACTGCCGGTGGAGGCAGTGGAGGGATTAGGAGGACTCCGAGACCCGGGTGAGTACACAAACAACGCACCTCACATGGGGGGAACGTCATCCACAACCAAACTCACAAACAGGCACGCAACCACCCCCCTCCCCCCCCCCAGCGCCTTGAGACCCTACGGGTATGTAGCGCGCTTTACAAGTGTCACTGATTGATTGATGACTCAACCACACTCCATGAACACGCACATGCCACTGGCGCCACCATGCCCCATGCACCCAGCTGGACAATGTCAAGTCACAGGCCACAGAAGACACCAACACATGACACGGTAACCCGGATGGCGGGAGGGTGGGCCCCAAAAATCACATAGTGCAACTCAGAAGCAGACAACAATGCCCTCTGCCCATATGGCCTAGGTCACAGCCAGACAAACAGTGTGTCCCCACACAGGAAAGACTTGCCAGCAAATGGCGGACGCCTTGCATTAACACATGGGGGTGAAGGCTAGGGGTGGGCGGAATTTGCGTAATCGCGTTACGCAAATCTCCGCGAAACGGTAAAAATCTCCGCGAACATGCAGAAATTCCGCAAACACACGGAATTGCATGTTCGCGATGCTTTTTTCCTGTTCACAGTTGCTGTTTGCGTGCTAGGCGAGAAATATCTCGCGAACACGCGTTTTGAGAACGCGAACAAGAAAAAAATTAGCGAAGTCGCGTAAAAGCAGCATTTTGGGCAATTTCCCGTTCTCCGCGGAACGCGAAATTACCGAAATTCCGCAAATTCCGCGAGCGGAACGGAATTTACCACCCAGGCCCAGTGAAGGCACGTTTTTGCACATGACAGCAGCTAATGAACAGCCAACACTGTGAAAGAGTGGCAGCACACACCACCACAGCAGCAGCGCAGACACAGACACTACACCCAATGGGTGCCTGGAGATCACAAACAAACTCACAGCAACAATCCAAGGGACATTCAAAGAACTGCTAACAGTGTGTGCCCAGGAAGCTGGGCTGAGGTGACAGAGGGTGACACACAGAGGGAGGGAGAGGGGTACAGAGAGGGAGGGAGACACAGGGAGACGGACAGAGGGAGGAGGCTGACAGAGGGAGGGAGAAAGGGAGACAGAGGGAGACGGACAGAGGGAGGAGGCTGACACACAGAGGGAGGGAGAGGGGGACAGAGAGGGAGGGACACACAGGGAGAGCAAATCAGCCTTGTGGTGTGTGGGCATGCATGTAGACAAGGGTGGCCAGTGCCAGCACCCCCCCCTCCTCCATGGCAAAACACAGGGCCATGTCACAACCTGTGCACGAGCACAACGACAGCTACCTGCATCATTGAAGTGTGTGGAAAACTTCATGTGCCCACGTACAGTGCAACACGGAAGGCGCCAATGCACGGCTCGCCACACCTGCCCACTCCACTGCTGACTGCAGTCACACTTGACGCAGCAAGTAAGACTGTGCCACACATAGTTACAAACTACTTCTAGATGCCGAAGTGCCAGAGGCTGGCTGGCATCTTCGTGCATAATGCACGCACTGCTGCTGTGGACTCTTTGCACGTCTGTGCATGTATGAGACGGAGTTCCTTGATAATGTCTGTAGGGGACTCCGTGGAGCGCGGGACAGTCCCGGGAACTCGCTGGTTCTGTGCAGTTCAGTGCTTGTTCAGTGCATCAAGCCACAGGATATCTCCGCTGCCCTGTTACTTATCACCCCACCTCAGAGACCTCAAGCAGAATCCTGCAGCAGCAACAGGAGCGCACGCACGCCAGTGATAGATGCGACCCGGACAGTGCACTCCACGACCGTTCAGGGAAACAGAAAACAGATTAGGGCCTCATTAATCACTGATGCGGAAAACCAGGGGTTACAGTGTCACTGCGGAGAGATTTCTTTCACCAGTGGCCAAAGGTCGATGGAAGCGCTGGTTTAGAGCGAGATAAGACAGTCTGAGCACTCTGAGTCCTCCATACGTGCTGGCGACACAAAGCATGATCCCGTGCCCCCCCTCCACCCCATCACACCCTGACCCGAGATGCTCTGCTATCTCTGGGACACCCACAAAGCTAGTGGTATACACTCTACCTAGTTTTTAATACCTCTTTAATGTTTTACAATTTTTTTGCACTTTTGTATAGCGCAAACTTGACCCAATGGCATTAGAGCGCTTTACAAGAGCAGCAGGGTACATTACACATGTAACTTAATATGCGCACTGAAAATGTTTCTTTTGTAAATGTCCCTTATTTGCAGAGCTTAGAAATGGAACAGGTGCGGGATGAAGCACTACAAATATAAACTCGTCATCAGATATACTGTGGGTTTGCGTGAAAGCAGTGATAACAAAAGATTATTTGTATGTTCCACGAAAAACCCCAAAAGCCCTGTGAAACTCTGCACGCATCCATCTCCTGACAGACACAGTGTGCGTGAACTGCTCAGTGAAGGTACTTTTCACTCCAATTTGCGGACTGCTTACGAGGGTAGAGGCGAGGGATAGGTGGCAAGAGGCAATAGACTCCGCATCATTTTTTTGTTGCCATCAAAACTTAAAGGGTCTGATTCCGTAACTGGGGTGAAGCTATGGGGACCGCAGGGGTCTGTGGTTAGATCGGAAGTGACTTTAATAGAAATCACTCACTGCCCGGGTGTCTCATTCCATCAGGACTGTGTCTGCTGATGGATGTGAGGGGGAGGGGTCAGTCTTTGCTGGGGGTGACCTTAACAAGCCGGGTTGTCTCACTGCAGCCTCGGCCCCCAGTGGCTTGCGGTGATCCATGTCCGTCCCCCTGGGAGACTCTGCTGAGGCAGGAGGGGGGTCTGTGAGGGTCATGGCGGAGGGGTGGGATGGAAGAAGACTGGCTTTGGATATGTGTTATGTTATTAAGCTACCATACTATGCAATATTAGACATGTTTATGTTGCTTTACTCTTCTGCCATTAGTATGGCCTCACAGCGTTTCATAGTACAACTACTTCTTGATTTCGAGGATTCTCACACAGAGTAGTCCAGGTTAGGGCTACGATCAGCATGGAGCAAAACATTCTGAGAAATGTGAAATCTGCCCATTAATAAAACAATTACACTCAGGTAAAAATATCTTGGAATTTTCGCTCCAGAACCTTTCCTATGATATAGTGAAACATCACGAAAGGACCCGAAACACCGCAAATAGATGAAAACGTGTGGATTTTCTATCACGTTGAAATAACAACAAGAATTTGCAATGCAATAGGTCTCGCAGTTACCCGAGTTTAAGCTAATGGCATTGTAAATGACAATGCTTTTTATTTATGTTTTAAAAAAATAAAAAAATAAAAGGCATTGTTATTTGCAATTTCAATAACTCAAACTCGCATAAATGCGAGACCTATTGCATTACAAATGCTTGTTACTTTAGGTGTTGGGAGATTAAGCGATTTGCCCAGAATCACAGGATGGTTTCCCACTTTCAAGTCAGCAGGTTTGGCTGTAACGCCACCTCCTTTTTAGTTTAATAAAAGCTTAATAAAGGTTGCTTCACAGCGAGGCCTATACAAATACACACACCCTCCAGGAAGGCTTCTCTTACTTCACGACCTCCTGCTTCCTCCATAGCCTCAGGAAGAGGGCCTTGCATGGGAGGGGTCAAGAAAAAGGACACAGCCGCTGCTGCTCCACGGGGGACTGAGATGTAGATGGACCATAGTCCGAGAATTCCAGACCCCCAGATGGGCCCTTGCATACTCCCATCCTCCCTGGCCCAACATTGCCTGAATGTGATGGCCTGGCAGGGGAGGGGTCAGGGGCAAGACGCTGCTTCTGGGTTTAGCCGTTCCCATGGGGGCTGAGGTAAGAATGGCCCAACAAATGGAACAAAGTCTGGCCTCCAGTAAGGCCGATGATGATACTTACCAGTTACCACCCTCGCCCGCCGACCATAGCCTGAAGTGCTTTAGTCTGGCATGGCAGGAAAGAAGCAGGGGCACGGAAAAAATACAACCCACGTATCACCCTTAGGCACTAGCGCTTTGGCCATGCACGTTTGCACGCCTTCCCAATCCGACCCTGGTGTTGACAAAGAGCTGCTTTTATTGGTTCCCAGGCTGGCGGGGATATGTCCTTGTCACTTAGGCGCTCCCATGTCCATAGCCTTCAGCTTCTGCAGCACATGGCTGTTTGATAAATCACAAGATGTAGGGTGTGTCTGGTCTCCGGGGCTAGGATGAGAACTTCATGCTTGGGAGGGAGCCCTTAAAGGAGCCTAGTTGTTTTCATAACAGCATCTGTAACCCCCATGGCTGTTCCACAAAAGAGCACACTGATGTCAGAGCACAGCTTTTCAAGCTCTGATTTAATGGATAAGCAAGTCCAACCTCAGGACTGTATGCTTGGGCAAAATGGTAGACCCCAGCTTAAATCCGAACAAGCGTATACCGGATTGCGTTGAGGAAGCCTTGGCCGCCACAAGGTCGTGACTCTGTCCAACTTTCTTGATCTCTGGGATTTTTAAAACTGGAACTGGGTAGCTTGTTTTTGACACCCTCTGCTTTTTGCTCCACCCGCAACCACGTTTCATCTTGCTAACAACTCAAATGGACACTTTATGGACATTATAGTATTTGACAGTGAATTAACACTCACACAATTGAATCACTATTGTCTCAAGTGCTGCAATAACATAACTGTAGAGTGCATAGGTACTGCTCTGGCGATTGTAGCAGTGAATGTATCAGTGCCTAGGCCATTGCATGAAGAGTGCACAGGGAGTGACAGGCGGATTGCTGGACTGCATGGGGATTGTAGCACTGCATGAGTTAGTGCCTGGGCCATGTATATATATATATATATATATATTCACTGAAAAAACCATGGGTTTCACACACGTTATAGTTAGGAATTAGCATTTAAAAAACCTTAGAAATTCAGTGAAAAAACCATAGGTTTCACACATGTTATAGTTAGCTGGACATTTTACTCGTAAAAAACCATTGAAATTGCCCCGTTATAGTTAGTTCAGCTAACTATAACTCGCACGCGCCCGCAATGCACTGCTGATGACGTCACATATTACATCACTCATGACATGGTCAGTGACATCACTCATGACATCACTGATGACATCTCAAATGACATCACTGATGACATCATCCAGTGAATGTGTGTTTTTCTGAAAATTAAATATGTTTTATATATGTATATCTCAAGGTCGATGGAAGAATAAATGGGTATATAAGTGTCTAAATGGATGATTTGTTTTTGAAAAATTGATTGTGTAACTGACTGATTAAGTGTATCATAGTGAATACATGGCTTAGTGAGTAATGTTTAAATATGTAAATATCTGTATCAGTCTCTCACTTTGTGTATAAGTGGCTGCATGGGTTGGTGAGTAGCTACATGGGTGTCTATATAGGTTATTAGTTGGTTTTTTGAGTGTCAGTCTGAGTGTCTGCATGGTTCGGTGGGGGGTATTATGTAGTGCATAGGTGCATGAATGAGTCACTCACTGTTTGTATGTGTTGAAGACAGCATGTGTGCAGGACTGTATGGGTGGATGAGTGTGTGTATGGGTGTGTTAGTGAGTGAATGACTGTCTCAATAGTGTCTTTATGAGTAACTACATATGTTTTAAACTACTATATGTGACTTTTGGTGTATATAAGTGAGTATATGTGAGAGTGAGAGATTGAAAGAGTTCCTGTATGAATAAGTATGTGTTTCTATAAGTGATTGTTTAAAAGACTAAGTATGTGTAAGTTTCCGTAGAAGTAAGTGTGGTGGTGTGTGTATAACTGTATATGCAAGTTAATGTATGTTTGATTCTTTATTAGCATGAGTGACTATGTGTGTGAGTAACTCTATGGATGAGTGGCATTGTGTAACTGGATGTATAGGTGTATGAGTACATATGATGAGTGAGTACATGTATGAGTGACTGTATAGGACTGTTGGTGAATGAGTGAATGTGTATGTGGATCTTAGAATTACTGAAGAGGTTGTTGTAACTGGTATTGGTATGTCCATTGTTTTAAAAATTTTAGTCTCTATTATTGACTGTGTGTATCAAAGGTTATATTAGGGTGAGAGGAGGTCTGCCACTCTATCACAAGGATGATGTCATCAGTGATGTCATTTGAGATGTCATCAGTGATGTCATGAGTGATGTCACTGACCATGTCATGAGTGATGTAATATGTGACGTCATCATCAGTGCATTGCGGGCGCGTGCGAGTTATAGTTAGCTGAACTAACTATAACGGGGCAATTTCAATGGTTTTTTACGAGTAAAATGTCCAGCTAACTATAACATGTGTGAAACCTATGGTTTTTTCACTGAATTTCTAAGGTTTTTTAAATGCTAATTCCTAACTATAACGTGTGTGAAACCCATGGTTTTTTCAGTGAATTTGCAAGGTTTTTTAAATGCTAATTCCTAACTATAACGTGTGTGAAACCTATGGTTTTTTCAGTGAATTTGCAAGGTTTTTTAAATGCTAATCCCTAAATATTTCGTTTTTGAAACCTATGTTTTTTTCTGAGAATTTGTATGGTTTTTTATATGCTAAGTTATGTATTTTTAATTAAAGATATTTTTTTTTATTTAAATAAAATTACTTTATATTCATTTATATATTATCTGTATTTTTTTATAAATTATTTTTTTAAATAATTCAATTTGGATATTTTTTTTTATAATTTTTTTAATTATTTAATGTCCTCTTTTTTTTTTTTTTTATTTATAAATTTTTGGGGTGCGCGCTCTGAGCGCGCACCTAGTACTATTTCGTATGTTTTTTATGAATTCCGGCGTACGTTATTTACGTACGCAAATATACTTATTGGTGCGCGCTGGGAGCGCGCACCCAGTACGTATGCGTACGTACGTACGCATGCGTCCTACGCCCTCGACGCGGTTTACTTCCGCATACGCTAAAATTACGCGCAATAACGGTCGCGTATACGCGTGTTAAACGTATGCGCGCTAGGTACGCGTATATGACGTATGCACCTGCGCGTTTACGCGTTCGTGCATACGTCATCACGGGGTGCGCGCACGGAGCTTGCGCAGTGCGCGCACCTCGGGTTTATACATAATAAAACAACATTTCTTATTGGTTATCATTACTTTCAGTTTCTAATTGTTTCAATACCACACCCAATCCCCTCATGGCAAGTCATGTGATCAAGAATCATCACTTATGATTGGTTTAAAGTACTTTCTGTTCCAGATTCTTCCCAAACCACACCTACTCCCCTCATTATTAGTTCTGATTCCTTTGGAGAAGGAGCTATTCTGTTGTTGAGAGACAATGGCTGAACAGCAACCTACTTCAGACAGTGACCAGGACACTCTTGAGAGGCAGAGGAACAGGAAGCAGAAAGACAGCTTTGTATGGCAGTTTTTTACTTTTCCTGAGAATGAGAAAAAGGTAAATGCACCAAAAGTTACATGTGTACTTTGTAAAAAAGTCTTATCTCGTGGGAATCCTAACAAGAAATATTCTTTTAGCATTCACACTATGTTGAGACATGTTTACAAAATGCACCCAGCATCTTATCGTCGAGCTTCTGGAGAAAACCCTCCACCTGCTCAGCCGACGACATCAGCAGCAGCTCAGCCGAGCACATCTTCGGCAGCTCAGGGGAGCACTTCAGCTGCGATGGTGCCTTCACCTGTTTCTTTACCTCTTGTTGGTCCACCTTGTTTGCCGAGGTTGTCTACACGGTGCACTGATTGCGGTTCTCTTATTTCTGTGGGGGAGACCAGTCTTGATCTCCTTCAGAGAAAATTTGATGCGCATTCATGCACTAGGCCATAGATGTTTTTTCTTTTTTTGCGTTTTTCTCTTCCTGTTTCCCTCCATTAACTCAAGGGCTCTTTTAAGAGCCACTTATAAACTTAACCAAACAAATTTTTTTTTTGAAAAATTTTTTTGAAATGTTTTTGAGGTGCGCGCACCCTGCGCGCACCCAAGGTTTTTTTTTTTTTTTTTTTTTTTTGAGAGACTCCCCCTTTTTCCTACTAATGCAACTGTGAAATCACCAGAGCAAAACGCAACAAATCTCTGCCTATAATTCCTCTTTGCACACAGAGTCATGTTTTCACATTAGTCACAAAACGAAAAATCTTTGCCAATTTGAATGCACACTTACTGCTCTTTTTTGTTGGCAAGTGAAAATCACTTTTACAGACTGACACATTATGAATCCACTTTTCAGATTTTTTTAAATGCACATGTCCAGACTGCTTTTTCAGACCACAAACCATGTGTATGCTGGGTGACTGCCTACACTCCAGCAAGAGCAACCAGCCTTAGTGATGCTGAATGTATTTGCATTACAGACTGAAACCTCAAAACCCCACAGCAGATTATCAGAGCCAGGACCTCTGTTCTCTACACCTCTCTCCACTCAGCAGAACCAGATAATGGCAATCTTTCCCTCTATTTTTCCACACATATACATGTTAATTTCAAATCTCACTGCTTCCCCCTTTTTTTCAAATGTAATCACACATTTCTATTGCTTGAAAACCAACCCTTTTCCAAAAGTACCCTTCCCCCTACTTCACTTCTGCCTAGTTCCCTTCCCCCAACTTGACTTCTGCCTGCTACCATAGCAACAGCTCATGGAACACTGCTGTGTGGAGTTAGGTCAGAAGTTCGCCACACAATGTTTCAATTCCACAGAGCAAGAGTGCTTGACTTTTCAAACCTTACAGCAAATCCATAGTACTGTTCTTTGGTAACACATTTTTCTGAACCAATACAAAACATGCTTCTATTATTTTACACATACAGCCTAGTTTTTAGTGTAGAATGGTATGAAACAGCCAATCAGTTCTTTTTTTTTTTATAAAAAATATGTATGCCTCCATTTCCAAACTGTCTTTCATTTCTTTTTACCATTCTACTGAATTACACCTCCTGAGTGCATCCAGATCTCCTTTGAAGATGTTCACAGTGTGGATTGTAGGACACAGCTATGTCTTCTGGAGTGAAAAATTTGCAGAGAAAAGAGGTATGGTGAGAGACCTTGCTTTGCCAAATGTAGACATCAAGTGGATTGGTCAGAGAGGGTTAAAGTGGCACCAATTAATGCCTTTGGTGAAAACCTTTCAACATCTCCCACAGCCTAACCTTATTATTGTGCACTGTGGTGGTAATGATCTAGGCACTTTAACTGGGGTAGGTTTGGAAATGCTTATTAAGGACACCTTTGTGCAATTGATGTCGCTTTTTCCACAAACTGCCTTTGTATATTCTAACATATGCCAAAGGCAAAAGTGGAACTGGTCCAACCAATTTTGTCCGCAGATTGACAAAGCAAGGAAGCACGTCAACAAATCTATTTCTGCTTTCCTCAGAGACTATGGTATGGGTTCCATTTACCACAACAACTTGCGTTACGACATGCAAGACATTTATAGAGGAGATGGTGTGCACTTCAATGATGAAGGGAACAGAGTCTTCCTCTTGAACCTCAGACTCTGCGTCGGTACTTACTTGTAGGTACCGAAAAACAAACAATAAACACAAGGGCTCTTTTTAGAGCCACCTTATATCTAAACACTTAAATGCAATTTTTTTTAAATTTCTTTTATTATTTTTTTTTTCCGGGTGCGCGCACTCGGCGATATTTTTTTACAAAATATTATTCTTTTTTTTTGCCCTACAAGGTCCTACTTTGACCCCCTTACAATGCCTACTGGGTCTATTTCTACCCACTCTGCCCCCTTTTCAAGTGCTCCCCCTTTGTTTATCACCCCCTCTTTATGCGATAGACAAAATGGCGGCCGCCGCTTCCTGACTTCCACCGATTCGAATGTTTACTAAGATCTAACAACCAATCAGAATTGCGCTCGCGCACGGCAAGGTGCGCGCACCCTGCGCGCACTCTGCGCGCTTACAGATATATATATTGATTTAAAGGCTATTTTCTCAGAATCTACTGAACAGATTTACACCAAACCTACAAAAGGCACTTCCTTGACCTAGGGACTACCTCTCTGCCAAATTTCTAGTAATTCTGTTCAGCCGTTCGGGCTGTAGCTCGTTCTAAAGGTCCTATGGAAAAATGCATGGGAAAAACGCGTTTTGGGACCCCCCTTTTATCTCAGCCCCCGCTTGACGAATCCCCCCGAGACTTTCAGGGTAGGAGCGGAGCGTAGCGCCCCACCTATTTTGAGAAATTCGCGAGGATTCATCGACCGGCGCCAAAGTTATTCAAAATAGAATGTTGAGGTTTTCCTATGGAAAAGGGGTCCTAACTATAACTACCTACTGGCGACCGCCAGTAGGTAATATATATATATATATATATATATATATATATATATATATATATACATATATATATATATATATATATATATATATATATATATATATATATATATATATATATATATATATATATTTGTATTACCTACTGGCAGTCGCCAGTAGGTAGTTATAGTTAGGAAAACCGCAACATTCTATTCCCAATAAGTCTGGCGCCGGTTGACGAATCTTCGCAAAATTTTCCAAACTTTTGGTCAGCTCCGGTCCGGTCCGCTCCTATCCTGAAAGTTTCGTGGTAATTCGTCAAGCAGGGGCCTTTCAAACTAAACCACATTCAGTGGATGATGTCATCAGTGATGTCATCAGTGATGTCACTGACCATGACATGAATGATGCAATATGTGACATCATCAGTAGTGCATTGCGGGCACGTGAGTTATAGTTAGCAGAACTAACTATAACGGAGGAATTTCCATGGTTTTGTATGAGTGAAATGGGTAGCTAACTATAACACCCCTGAAACCTATGTTTTTTTCTGTGAATATATATATTAGGGGTGGGCGGAATTTGCGTAATTGCGTTACGCAAATCTCCGCGAAACGGTCAAAAATCTCCGTGAACACGCAGAAATTCCGCTTTTTTCCTGTTCGCAATTGCTGTTTGCGTGCTCGAGGAGAAATATCTCGCGAACATGCATTTTGAGAATGCGAACAAGCAAAAATTTCGCGAAATCGCAGAAAGCAGACTTTTGAGCAATTTCGCGTTCTCCGCGGAACGCGAAATTACGCAAATTACGCATATTCCGCGAGCGGAACGGAATTTGCTGCCCAGGCCTAATATATATATATCTTCAGGTTTATGTGTACATGTGCATTTCTAGTCCTACCTCTATGTTGAGCCTGCCCCTGTATTTTATTTTAAAAATCTGATAATGAGATTCCCTCCTCTCCTCATGCTGACCATGCTGTTGAGCTGTTTTTCGTTGGTTGAACCATCGCTTTGTGGTCACTTCAATGTCTATGGGTGGGTGTGTCACTTACAGACGTGTCGGCTGCGATAGTCTTGATAATCGAGTAGGTAGAATAGCGGTACGACGTGTGCGATGGGCTCAATGCCTGCACAGAAACTGAGAAACTGCATAGAGATGAGATTCAGCCTTATATGCCTCCCTTCCGCCAGCTCTGATGAGATGGTTCGACCTCCATAGACGGTATGTAAGAAATACGTGTTGTAATTCGGCAGGCGGGTCCTAGGAAGGACAGCGCTCTGATGGGCTCCATAGGTCCTTATCTGGGATCGGGCTTTTTTTGTCAGAGTCTGAAGGACCGCTGCAGTCAGAAAGCCATGTATTTGAATGTATCATAAGCCATCAGTCTGCAACCGCTTTTAACGAGACCATTAGCGGTCTGACCACCTCCGACAGGACCTCGGAAACTGGTCTGCCCGACATCGTAATAAGTCCCAATCGTCTCCAGCGTATCATGGGGTTAATTAAAATGTTTGCAAAATATTATTTTGCGGGGAGTGAGATTTGCATACATTCCATTAACAGAATGCAGTAAAAGTATTAGTTGAATGAGATGGGAACCCACTTCAAATATTAATCACAATCCTTGTCAGGAAGAACCACTGAAGTCACTGAATAAACCTGTACTTAACCCTCTGAAATCTTGGCACAAAGCAGTCAGGATTAATTTAAAAGGAATGTGTCAAGTAATTATGCAGTACTCAAACTGTCATGAACACAACACAAGAAAAACCCCAAATCAATTTAGAAAAATAGAAAATACTTTATTAAATACAATTACACCAACCTGACAAAGATTAAATAAATAGAACAAAGGTTATGAATTTGAACATTTGAATTGAAAATAACTCCAAAAAACACCAAGTGACAGCCACAGCATATGGTCACCCAAGCCCACCTCAAAGTCAAAAGTTAAGGTGATGGATCGTTATTTGGATACAGGAGAGCAGGTTCATCCCGGTGATAAATTTTACCTTCTGACTTAAAAACATTTACAGAGAAAAAGTGGTGTGCAATGAGTCGTCGGGCAGCAAGCTGGGTGTGAAAATGGGCCTGATGATGGGCTTCTGAGTAGCGAGGTTGCAGTGTGGTTGTTAATGAAGGTGGGAAAGCCCTGAGTGAGCAAATTCTCACTTTAGTGCACAAGAAGGCCTCAACATTGATGAGATGCTACTTGGCATCAGTTCCGGTGAAGTCCCCTACATCAGGACTTATAAACTTTTCTGGTAGTCAGATCTTCTTCAGTCTAGCAAATTAGCAAGTTGAATCCATTTGGTAATTCGACACTGATGGCTGCAGCTTTGATGGCGACCCTGGGCTTAATCTCCCACTGACAGGGTAGGCATATTTTGAAGCTCAGGAAGGGGCAAGGCACAGACCTAAGCTCTTTGTCCACTGTCCAAGAGCAATACAAATCTCACCACAGAGCAGCCATCAGGCTTCAGGTAACATCTGGACCAGAGCCTTTTGATGTGAGGTAGGAAAATCATAATATTCTAAAATGGTAATTTCCAAAATAGTAATATAAAATCCTACTGATTATTAAGTTGCATTTTAAATTAATATTAAAATGAGTCCTTGAGATATTTTTCTTGCTATTCCCTAACTGAATTTAGAACTTATTAACTGTAATTGTGTTAACCACTGTTAACTTATGGGGGAGTCAGTCTTGCCACGTTGAAAAACGCCTTTGGAGGGGCTCTGGCCCTTGGTTGAGATCCACTCTGTGTCTTTGTGCAGACCACAGCAGGAGCCATAGGAGCAGTTGGAGCGGTAGGAGTGGGAGCAGGAGAGGGATGCCAAAAACGCTCCCGTAAACGCTCCTGAGAACGCGCCACGCCGAAATCAAAACTCTCAGCAGCTCCAGTTTATGTTCTACTGATTTTTCTCATACAGAGCCTGCTTACAGCACGTCGAAGGACAGACTGACTTTTGTGTTCCCGCGGGCTGGTGCACTCCGCCCAACACTTGAACCTGAACACTTGAACACTCAAATGTGCTAATCATAACCCAGCATCCCCAGCCCCCAGCCTCCCGCCACGTCTCCAATTGCCTCCATCACTACTTCCCAGGGGGGCCATCCCTCGGGCAGAGCAGACCCCTTTTGCTGATTTTCATCATCCCCCTTTGATCCCCCATGACCCCCCAGTGCAACGGTAGTGGCGTCGCAAAGACAACTGCGCCCAGGGTGACGAGCGGACGACAACAGGAGGCAGGCTGGTGATCAAGCGGAGTGTAAGCTGAGAAGGTGCAAGGTGAAGCTCGGCTCACTCTAGCCTCCAAAAAACTCCTTCAACACCTACAGCCACCCTCTGACTCCAGTTTCATTAGTAGTGCCGTGGAGGCATTTAATTCACTTCACAGCTGCAGCCTGGGAGGGCTGCTGCAAAAGCCGCTCCAGCAACCAGCAATCAGCAACCCAGCTGCTGCCGCTGAACTTTGCCTATCCACAACCAGCAGCTAAAATTTCAGCAGCACTGGCAACGCTCTGCTAGCGGTAAGCGGCAACAGAAGGGATCAGCGGGTGGTAGCCAGGGAGTAGGGGCAATCCGCAGGGGCTGTCGCAAGGGCTGCAGCCTAGAAAGCAGAGGCTGAGTTCGCGCCCAGGCGGGGAGGCAGAAGCGGCCTGGCAGGGCAGGGTTAGGCTTGCCGCCTTGAGCTCAACAGCGTCTCTCCCACCCTAGTCCATCAGGAGCCAAGCAGTCCCTCCCAACCAGTACACAATAACCCCCTGCCCCAAAAGTAGGAGACGCCACAAATACGAACTGTCAAACTAGATGAAGACCACACTTGGCAGCAAAATGAGGTCTGGCAGGACAAGGAAAAACCCACCACAACCTACAAAGAGGAATAGCAAGTCCAAACAAAACTTCAAAGGAACATCGACCCTCCAGGGCAGCCCGCCTATTTTACTACAAAAACAAGGAGTCACACTCATATCTCCTACTTATTCAATCTTCTGGTCAATGAATCCAACTGTTAAATTCACTTTTCTAAAGGACCCAACTGCAGCCATCTACTCAGTGCCGGAAAAGGTAAACAGCCTTTTAAAACCACTGATGCCATACAATTCAACCTCCACTCAGAAGAAGGACAAAAAAGATAATGTGTCACATAATACGACGGCTATACCCACAAATGTTGCCCCACACATCACAGAGAAAAAAGAAGCACCTCAAGTGAGTGAGCGCACAGTGCAAGAGGTCAAAAAATCGCATTGTTGGAGTAGCAATACACATACCATTCAAGCACAAGTACACACAAAAACAGAAGTTTATGCCAAGGAGGAGCCTCAATACAGAGCAAGAGGCCAACCGCCACCCTGGGGATTGCAAACGCGAGTGCAGGCCATGCCAAAATAACTTCTACATCATTTTGCTGGTGCAGCTCAAATCAGCTAGGGCAAGAGCATCTTTATTTGCAAACCAATCAGGACTTTATGCGCGGGACAGGGGCAAGACCCTCCAATAGTTCGAACGCCACCTACGATGCAGAAACCCCAAAAATCAATCCACACCGAGACAACAGATGAAGCAAATCAATAAAAATGAAGACACCTGCAACACAGACGAATTTAGCGACTCCTGGATGGAGTCCCAATCAATACTAAACAATAAGGAGATTTTGCAGGCAATAAGTACAACATTAAAATCCCTAAAACCAACAAGTAACACGTCGATGTCAACACCTCAACTAGGAGAACAAATTACAACTGAAGATGCATCAAGTTCCCCAGCACAGGCAACAGCTGGTGCAGCAAATCAAACTAACAATAACATTGAACATACAATTAACAATAAACCCAGCAACCATGATACAAAATTAAAGGGAGACACAAAGGCCCACTACACAAAATCAACTTATGTCAGTTTAGCACAAGGAAAGATACTGTCAGAAAAAAACCCAACAGAGGATCACCAAAGGAAAAAGTTGATGCCGGTATCAATAGACAAACAGCAAACAATAATTGACATATCAAGCTCATCTGAACAGCTTGTACGTGATACCTCAGAACTCACCTTCAAAACACATGATAAAAATGAATCCAACATCGAACAGAGGCCCCACACGGATAATGCAGCTGACAAAAACAACCCTCGCCATCCACCTAGCAACGCCATAGAGTGGAACCAAATGGTACTTAACAATATCACTGAATATCTAACGGAGCTGAAGCAGGAATCAGAAAACAACCTGGAAGCTCTTTCAAATCTACATGTTTCCCTAGTTAAAACACTGCAAACCTCAATCAGGACGCTCAAATTAATGAAAGTAATTGCGGAATACATCTCTGGTATAAACACTTAACTTGACACCATGATGGGCCAATTACCAGTCATCAACAAAAAGGTAAAAGAAGGTAAGCGGGTACAAGTTCCAAATTGTACTTGCAGTCCCATTCTTTAAAAACGAAGGGACCTACCAACCATACTAACAAGTGTTCTTCATGAATGTAAACGGTCAAATCGTCCCCCTGAAAATAACAAAGTAAACTGCAAAGACACAAAAACCGGAGAAAGTAGTTCTCAAAACATTGTTTTACACAACACTGAACAGAATACCTCGTCTCCAACAGAAAAGAAGTATAAAAGTTGGGGAATCAAGTGATGATTTACTCTTTGCAGATTCTCCCGCATCACATTCAGCTACTAGTATCTAAGCCTCACGTACCCAAGCGATTCAACAACCATCTAAACAGGCGAACCAAACAAATAACACCCCCTGCTCTAACAAAAAGACAAAAAAAACTAGCAAAGAAAACGAGAAATCGTTTGCACACACAGGATTCTCTTCACACCACACTACTCCTCACAAGGGCCGCAATACTATTTAAACAGAGGAAACATCATGCGCCTCATGGCAGTTATCCCAAAATTACAACATCTAACAACCACAGATTTATTGACAATAGAATTCATCAACCCTGGAAAAAGTACAGAAAAGGAAAATACCGTAGCAACTTGGAAGACGGAAGAAATAATAACAGATATCCTAACAGAAACCACAAAATTTGAGGATTGGGGAATATCTCTTTCCATTCCAGCGGCAAAACGTTACCGGTCACCTCTTCTATCGATAAGTACACCCCCAAACAACAACCCAAATGCAAGCTCTGTCCCCTCGGTACTGCGAGGAGCAAAAGGTGCAAACGGTATAAATTCAACAGAATCAGCTAAAAACAGCATACCAAAGATCATACACGCTCGGTCTGAAAGAAGAATGACGTGCCAGCACACCACGCACATCAGAGTCCCCCCAATGAAAATCTTGTCTTGGAACATAGCAGGAGTGAATGGAACCCTACAGGAAAAAGGGGCTTCTGAGAACTGGGATAGTTATGAAATAATCGCGCTCCAAGAAACATGGTTAATAGCGCCAGAAGAGGTCCCAGGTAGGATCCTTCATAATGTAAACGCAATACAAATGAGGCAATATGGGAGACCGAAAGGCGGCTTCGCAGTCTACATTTCAATATGCACAACAAATGTCTTCAATACAGTTGTCACCAACCACATCTGCTATGCAAATAATAAAAATGGAGCTGGGCTCACATTCAGGGGTAAACACCATCATCTTAATTAATATCTAAGCACACCCGAAACAAAAGATCTTAAAAGGTCTATTTAAAAAGGAAAAAGTAGGACAGAAACTCGTAAAGGCCTTGAACATCTAGGGATGCGAACACTAAGGTGCCGATCACGATCCGGTAAAAAAATGGCCCGTCCGACTCGTATCCGGTCTTTTTACCGTACGAATCGTACAAGTGCCGTACAAACTGCCAATTACGATTCGCATGGGAAAAAGTCCATACGAATCGCATTGGGAAGTATTCCCCACACGTCCTCGGGTCGGAAAAAGTGTCCGACACGTCCACGGACGATTTACCTTACAAACGAGAAATGTGAAGTCCGACCGGGGAATCACGATCCATCCCGTGCGTCCGATGTTACAACCGCATGGAAAAAACACCGTCCGCACCGAACACCCATAGCAACCATGGAGACATGTGCCCGCATACGCGCCCAACACTCCCCCCAGCCCCCGTACGTTCGAGTCGTACCCCCCGTGTATGTACAACCGTGTATGTGTCGTACCCCCCGTGTGTGTACACCCCTGTACGTGTCGTACCCCCATGTATCTACACCCGTGTACGTGTCGTACCCCCGTGTATGTACACCCCTGTACGTGTCGTACCCCCCCGTGTATCTACATCCGTGTACGTGTCGTACCCCCACCCGTGTATGTACACCCGTGTACGTGTTGTACCCCCGTGTATGTACACCCGTGTACGTGTCGTACCCCCCGTGTATCTACACCCCTGTACGTGTTGTACCCCCGTGTATGTACACCCGTGTACGTGTCGTACCCCCACACGTGTATGTACACCCATGTACGTGTCGTACCCCCATCCGTGTATGTACACCCGTGTACGTGTCGTACCCCCCGTGTATGTACACCCGTGTACGTGTCGTACCCCCCGTGTATGTACACCCGTGTCCGCGTCGTACCCCCGTGTATCTACACCCGTGTACGTGTCGTACCCCCCGTGTATGTACACCCCTGTGCGTGTCAAACCCCCACCCGTGTATGTACACCCCTGTACGTGTCATACCCCCGTGTATGTACACCCGTGTACGTGTCGTACCCCCGTGTATGTACACCCGTGTACGTGTCATACCCCCGTGTATGTACACCCGTGTACGTGTCGTACCCCCCGTGTATCTACACCCCTGTATGTGTCGTACCCCCATGTATCTACACCCGTGTACGTGTCATACCCCCCGTGTATGTACACCCATGTACGTGTCGTACCCCCGTGTATCTACACCCGTGTACGTTAGAGTCGTACCCCCACCCGCGTATGCATGGAGCGTACCCCCACCACAACATCCTAAGTACGGAGCGCACCCCAGGCCCCAACATCACAACCGCATGTACGAGTCGTACCAAGCCACACACAAGGACAGCACTGTACCACAAAATGGGCCATGTACACACCGTACACACGCTAAAAACGCACGTACACAACCAGGACAAACCAAAACGACACAAGAATACACCATTCGAATGGAACAAAGCCACAAAACATGTCCAACAACCACTAAAACAACACATTCACTGACCTGTAACTGCCAAAAACAAACAGAGGCCCAAAACACCACCACTCCTTATAACACACCCACCCAAAGTTCAAACACAGCCACACCCACCAATGGACCAATAAAATGGGCCCACACACACAAACCATGAGCCTTTGCAACAGACTCACTGCTGCCAGACCCCACAGACAACCTACAGCACCATACTAGAAGCTTGACCACACCTTACACTTGCACACCTTCACACACACACCTTCACAAACACCCCCCTCATCACATTCACACACACACCTGCACAACCACACCCACACACCCACAACCATCCACACCCCCCCCACCATCCACACCCACACCCCTCACCATGCCCACCAACAAGAATCCAAAGTTCACTAGCCGAGAGTTGGAGGTCCTTGTCGATGAAATCCTCAGAGTCGAGCCACACCTCTTTGGAACATTGGTCAGACAGACCAGCATTTCAGCAAAAACAGCCATGTGGCAGACCATCGTCGATGCTGTGAATGCTGTTGCGGACACCAGAAGGAACAAGCAGAAATGCCAAGCCAGGTGGTACGATCTGCGGAGGAGGGTCCGAGCCAAGATGACGGATGAACACAACCAGGCCAACGTCACTGGAGGAGGGCCGTCCCGCAGACCCGTACACTACCATCCCTGGGAGGAGAGGGTGATGGCCATACTGCCGGTGGAGGCAGTGGAGGGATTAGGAGGACTCCGAGACCCGGGTGAGTACACAAACAACGCACCTCACATGGGGGGAACGTCATCCACAACCAAACTCACAAACAGGCACGCAACCACCCCCCCCCCCCCCCCCAGCGCCTTGAGACCCTACGGGTATGTAGCGCGCTTTACAAGTGTCACTGATTGATTGATGACTCAACCACACTCCATGAACACGCACATGCCACTGGCGCCACCATGCCCCATGCACCCAGCTGGACAATGTCAAGTCACAGGCCACAGAAGACACCAACACATGACACGGTAACCCGGATGGCGGGAGGGTGGGCCCCAAAAATCACATAGTGCAACTCAGAAGCAGACAACAATGCCCTCTGCCCATATGGCCTAGGTCACAGCCAGACAAACAGTGTGTCCCCACACAGGAAAGACTTGCCAGCAAATGGCGGACGCCTTGCATTAACACATGGGGGTGAAGGCTAGGGGTGGGCGGAATTTGCGTAATCGCGTTACGCAAATCTCCGCGAAACGGTAAAAATCTCCGCGAACATGCAGAAATTCCGCAAACACACGGAATTGCATGTTCGCGATGCTTTTTTCCTGTTCACAGTTGCTGTTTGCGTGCTAGGCGAGAAATATCTCGCGAACACGCGTTTTGAGAACGCGAACAAGAAAAAAATTAGCGAAGTCGCGTAAAAGCAGCATTTTGGGCAATTTCCCGTTCTCCGCGGAACGCGAAATTACCGAAATTCCGCAAATTCCGCGAGCGGAACGGAATTTACCACCCAGGCCCAGTGAAGGCACGTTTTTGCACATGACAGCAGCTAATGAACAGCCAACACTGTGAAAGAGTGGCAGCACACACCACCACAGCAGCAGCGCAGACACAGACACTACACCCAATGGGTGCCTGGAGATCACAAACAAACTCACAGCAACAATCCAAGGGACATTCAAAGAACTGCTAACAGTGTGTGCCCAGGAAGCTGGGCTGAGGTGACAGAGGGTGACACACAGAGGGAGGGAGAGGGGTACAGAGAGGGAGGGAGACACAGGGAGACGGACAGAGGGAGGAGGCTGACAGAGGGAGGGAGAAAGGGAGACAGAGGGAGACGGACAGAGGGAGGAGGCTGACACACAGAGGGAGGGAGAGGGGGACAGAGAGGGAGGGACACACAGGGAGAGCAAATCAGCCTTGTGGTGTGTGGGCATGCATGTAGACAAGGGTGGCCAGTGCCAGCACCCCCCCCTCCTCCATGGCAAAACACAGGGCCATGTCACAACCTGTGCACGAGCACAACGACAGCTACCTGCATCATTGAAGTGTGTGGAAAACTTCATGTGCCCACGTACAGTGCAACACGGAAGGCGCCAATGCACGGCTCGCCACACCTGCCCACTCCACTGCTGACTGCAGTCACACTTGACGCAGCAAGTAAGACTGTGCCACACATAGTTACAGTCACCAAAGCTGTGCCCAAGGGACATACCCATGCACAAGTGCACTGTGAGTGGAATGCTAGACAGATCCAAATTCCCAGAGGAAATGTTCCAACTTTGAAACTAATGAATCATGGATGTTGCATGGAACAAAATTAACATTGTCTCTCTCACACACAGGTCAACGTGGTGGTTCACCCCCCAACACTGGGGGGGGAAGACTCACAGGACCCGGCTCTGCGGGAGGCCGATCCCACCGGCAGCGACGACTCTCACCACTCTGTGGACGACCCCGACCAACCTGGCCCCTCTGGTGTCCAACGACCTGCAGCACCTGCGTCAGGTACAACGGGGCCAACCACCACCCCCACTCCTGCCACATCCCAGGAGACACCCAGGATCCCTGCCCCACCACCACAAAGCAGCCAGTCTGTCCAGGAGGGACAAGGTTCTCCGGGCACCCAGGAGGAGGCAGGCAACACCGCAAATGCCATCCCTCAGGGGTCCCGGAGACCCGATGTGCCCACAACGGCAGGCCAGGCGCAAGTGGGCAGGGGTGGTGGGAGTGGAGGACGGCGGAGGCGCCAGCCTGACCAGTTGGCTGGGTAACCGGTATATGCCCATGTCCGAAACATCCTGGACACATACCGGCAGGACACCACGGGCATGGCCCAGGTTGTGCCCGTCCTCGAGGGGATCAAGACCCAGCAGGCCCAGCAACATGCGGAGCTACATTCCTGTCTACTGCAACACCAATGGAGGATGGAGGACAGACAGGCTGAGCTCGTGACGGTGTTCACGGGAATTCACAGTACATTCCGTCGGATGGCCGACAACATGGGCAACCCTCCCTGTGCCAGAAGGCCTAGAACATCACCACCCACAGGGAGGGATCAGGAGGAGGAGGAGGAAACATCCGATGGAGCATCCCAAACATCGTCACGGCCTGCTACTGAGGGTCCCCGCAGGAGGGCGGGTGGTCCACGGAAAAGACCGTGAGGGTCGGCGCTACAGCACCATCTCCCAGGACACCTGGCCTGGCACCTGGCCCACTGGAGCAACAGCATCACAGCATCAAAAGACATTCTCTGCCACATGGCCTTGCTGGTCACTGTCTGACCAATGTTGACAAAGACTGTGGCATGGACTCTGAGGATTTCAAATGGCAAGGACACCAACTCCCCTAGTGAACTTTGGATTCCACACACCCGGAAAGCCCCTCATGTCAAACCCCCCCCCCCACTAAAATAAAAAGTCACACCATGAAGAGAAGATGCCTGCTTTTTGCATTATTACCTTACATGTGTCTTGTAAAGTCTAACCATGCCTGAGTTCTCTTTTGACTTCAACCATCCACACCCTGGGGCCTGAGTCTGGCACAGGACACACATGGGTCACAGTGTATTAGGCAAGACAGACATGGAGCACCATACACACCCGTGATGGGCCCAACCAGCTGAGGGGGTGGCCGCACAACCGTGCCGACAGACATATTGAGTATAGCAACAGTCATGCGCAGAGGTCAGGGATCATGTGGAGTGTCCTGGGGGGCACCCAGGTATGTGTAGACAGGTGGCAGAACCATGTCCTGCAAGCTTGAGTCCGGTGGATGCAGAGAATGGTGGCCTGGCCAACGTTGGATGCATGGGGATGGCACATGTCACAATACCTACACAGTAATGGACATCATGCACAATACACAGTCTAATCCCACACAAACTGCTTGCATCTTGCTACTCGACACATAGACACATAGCCACTATCACGGAAAACCATGCCAGACATGCCGGATGCACCATGGCAACACACCAGCATTGACTGAGAAGAGGCACCTTGGTGGCATAGGGACACCTTTATTAGTCATGTATTCGGGATTGCAGAGGCAACTCGGAGTACACATGAACAGTTCATGTGGAGTAACATGTGGGTCCAACACTGGCACCCCCCTTCTGCAACACAAATGCGTGATAGCCATGGAACTGGCACACAAGTGTCGGCTAACAGCTAAACACCCCCAGCTGCTCACGGAGAGCCTGCCATACACCATTGATCCGCTGATGTGGAAGTCCCACAGCATGTCAAGCCAATGCAAACCATATGTGTCCGAGGGTAGTGTTACACACATTGAAGCCATCATCACATTCCACAATCCCATCACTGATGACTGTCAACAAGTCTGACCATCTATTCAGGTGTACCCAGCTGCATGTAATATGTACCATGGTGATGCCACATCACCATGGAACCAAACATCGACAGGGGCAGTGTGCATACATCGTGAACAACTGCCACACCCAATACACCCCTGATGCATCCCCTACCCTAAGGAGACTTCCAAACGTGTCCGTGGGGAAATACACACATCACTGGCACCATCACTCCAGTGACACATCCACACACACCTCTGACTCACGTGCCATACATGCAGGTGGAGACACACATCGCCACACATGCCACACGGGGACCAATGCGTGCACACTCAGACACTGGTACTCACCACTAAGCAAAGAAGTCGCGTATGAGCCGAGTCCGGATATCCTCTTGCAGCTCCACATCCTCCACATCACTAGCCCCATTGCCAAGCCCTTCGTCCTCCACGGGTGGATGGTCCTGGTCATCTTGATCCAGGATGAGTGGCACAGCTTTCTCAACTGCCATGTTGTGCAGCATGCAGCAGACCATGAAGATTTTGCAGACCTTCGCCGGGGCATATGGGAGGGTGCCGCCGGTCTTGTGGAGGCATCGGAATCGGCTCTTCAGGAGGCCAAACGTCCTCTCTATCACTCGCCTTGTCCGGCCATGGGCGGTGTTGTAGCGGAGCTGGGCCAGTGTGATGGGGTTGCGGAGAGGTGTGATCAGCCATGGCATGTTGGGATAGCCAGTGTCCCCTACATGGAAAACACATGGACATAAGTAGGACAGGAGAAGCGGTCGTGCTGGAAGTCTATGCAAAATACAGGATAGACAGACTGTACCCACCAACAACACATGCTCGTTCGTTGCGCAGCTGCGTCATCATTTCAGGCATCCTGCTACGCCTCATGATGTAGGCATCGTGTGCTGATCCTGGAAAACGAGCACAGACATGTGAAATCACCATGTTGGACAGACACACCACAAGGGCATTGATGGAGTGGTAGTGTTTGCGATTCCCGTACGCTACCTCCTGTGCCTGTGGTGGTACCAAAGCCACATGTGTCCCATCTATGGACCCAATGACATGGGGCATCCCTCCCAGGGCATAGAATCCACGCTTGACCCCAGTCAACATTGCAGGGGTTGGGAAATGGATGAAGTCATCCAGGTGAATCAACATGGCCTCTAAGAAATCATGCAGCACACGGCAGAACATGCTCTGGGACATGCCACCAACATGAGCTATGGTATTTTGAAAGGTACCCGTGGCAAGAAAATGTAGGGCTGCCATTACCTTCAGCTTGGGTGTCAGTGCCGTAGGATACCTGTGCAGCGGTTGCAGGTGTGGTGCCAGTCTCGCCGTCAACTCCAGAATCAACCGTTGGGGGAAGCGGTAGCACCGGATACAGTCATTCTCCCGTATGGCAGCCAAGTTCGGAATTGGTCGGGCAAGAGGCGGCGCTCTGCAGTAATTTGGAAGTGACAAGGAAGAGTGAGTGCACCACAACAGCAATTTATTTGTACTGAGCACATGTTAATCTGTCAATACACATATGCTACATACGGAGTGAGGTATGTGCCACATGCCCTGGACACGTATGGCTGCCAGGTGACACCCCTACCAAGACCCAGATACACACGGAGATTGTGAACCTCCACATGCAATGGCATGGGATTAGCTGTGTCCCAGTGTAAGTGAACAGCCAGATGCCACACAGGAGTGACATACATCCACACATCAGCAGAAGTAGGATGTCGATTGCAGAGACTGGTAGCGGAACACTAGAGCCACAGGTCACATGACATTACACTAGGACACCCCACACACCTTGCCATGAAGGTGTACATGTCATGACTCACCACACATTCATAGAGAGGATGCAGACATGTCCTTGTTACACTACTCCGTGTCCCATGCATACATACGCACCTCACATCAGATACCACATGTGGCATGGTGTGCGGAACAGTGTGCCATGTCAATCTACACACAGACACATGTTGGTTGCTGCAACGGCTGCAGCTTTTGAGGGAGCTCCAACATCAACCTAATGGGAACCCCCCACACATACATGACATAGTCACATCGTGCACCGTGTGTAGTGACATGTCAGGTGTGGTAACCCCTGTACCGGGCCTCAGGGGACACTTCCGTGTCCGTGCCATGCCAGTGACGCTCATCCCAAGTGTGCAGTACGACATGCACACATGTCAAAGGAGTCAAGGGAATGCCTGGCACACATTGCACCATCACACATTACATCTGTACACATCTCATCATACATCTGGTGCTTTCTCGACTCAGGAGTAATGTGCCACATCACAGCCTTTCACACCTGTGCCCCACACATGTAGTACTGCCCAGACTATGCCTTGATGTCCATCCATGGACAAGTATGTCAGCCCTATTCCTTCCTGTGTGCTGCCTGTCACCACTGTGATGTGTGAAAACCACCGTGCTTCTGCTAAGAGGGCCTGTGTACGTTCCCGTATCACTATGGGAGTGCTGCCGTATGTGTACCCATAGTGATGGTGAGCGTACAGGCATGTGTACGGTCCGTACCACTACGAGTACGCATACGCAAGAACACCCATAGTGGTACGGCCCGTACACGCGTGCGTACGTTCACTATCACTATGGGTGTCCTTGCGTATGCGTACTCGTAGTGGTACGGGCCGTACACACGCCTGTACGCTCCCTATCACTATGGGTGTCCTCGCGTATGCGTACTCGTAGTGGTACGGCCCGTACACACGCCTGTACGCTCCCTATCACTATGGGGGTCCTCGCGTATGCGTACTCGTAGTGGTACGGCCCGTACACACGCCTGTACGCTCCCTATCACTATGGGTGTCCTCGCGTATGCGTACTCGTAGTGGTGCGGCCCGTACACACACCTGTACGATCCCTATCACTATGGGTGTCCTCGCGTATGCGTACTCGTAGTGGTACGGCCCGTACACACGCCTGTACGCTCCCTATCACTATGGGTGTCCTCGCGTATGCGTACTCGTAGTGGTACGGCCCGTACACACGCCTGTACGCTCACTATCACTATGAGTACGCATACGCGAGGACACCCATAGTGATAGGGAGCGTACAGGCGTGTGTACGGGCCGTACCACTACGAGTACGCATACGCGAGGACACCCATAGTGATAGTGAACGTACGCACGCGTGTACGGGCCGTTGCCATGCATTTGGGGTGCCCTAGGGCCCCGGAACGCACCGTACCTGTGTGTGAAGCTCCAAATTACATAGGGGACACATGAGGGACAAGTATTAAGGCCTACATGCATGCTGGTTGTCATGGAGACCAAGTTTAAAGTTTGAATTTGTTCTGGAAGGTGCACAGCAGAAGTCAGTTGAAATGAATCTACTTTGTTGCAATGTGTTTGTGGGGTTGACATCATGCTGAAGAAAAAAACAGAATAAGAACCCACTGACTGTGCTAGGTTTAAAGGGATTGGAGGAAACATAGGATGCAAATGTGAGTGACCAATCACTCTGTACTCCTGTGCATGAAATAGGCCAGCAAGGCAGATATAAGGCAGCCAGGTCCCATGAGGGAGCACTTGCCTGCACATCTCTGTATTCCACGACCCAGCTGCTGCTACTGATTCCCTGCAACCATGTCAAGGGCTGTGGAGAGGTCACAGCCATTCACCCTGGAGGAGAACCTGGCTTTGCTGGATGTGATCCTCCCACAGTACCCCATGCTGTATGGGCGAGCAGGTTATCAGGTGACTGTGTCCCTTTTTTGTGACTGTGACTTCTGGCATTGTGTCCAGGTGTAACACACATGCTATGTACTGTAGGGGGGGTCCCAGGGGGGGAATGCCTGATGTCTCCCAGCAGTGCCCAGAGACAGGAGGGGTGGGTGCAGAGTCCTCCCAGCAGTGCCCAGAGACAGGAGGGGTGTGTGCAGAGTCCTCCCAGCAGTGCCCAGAGACAGGAGGGGTGTGTGCAGAGTCCTCCCAGCAGTGCCCAGAGACAGGAGGGGTGTGTGCAGAGTCTTCCCAGCAGTGCCCAGAGACAGGAGGGGTGTGAGCAGAGTCCTCCCAGCAGTGCCCAGAGACAGGAGGGGTGTGTGCAGAGTCCTCCCAGCAGTGCCCAGAGACAGGAGGGGTGGGTGCAGAGTCCTCCCAGCAGTGCCCAGAGACAGGAGGGGTGTGTGCAGAGTCCTCCCAGCAGTGCCCAGAGACAGGAGGGGTGGGTGCAGAGTCCTCCCAGCAGTGCCCAGAGACAGGAGGGGTGGGTGCCTATCACTCCCAGCAGTGCCCAGAGACAGGAGGGGTGTGTGCAGAGTCCTCCCAGCAGTGCCCAGAGACAGGAGGGGTGGGTACAGAGTCCTCCCAGCAGTGCCCAGACGCAGGAGGGGTGGGTGTGATGCACAGTGTGAGCCTTGATCATTGATTGTGTCTTTGCCCTCATTCCACCTGTGTACTTTCACTGGCACGTACTGCTTTTGCCCTTCCCCAGAGGAGAATGTCCCTATGGCAAAGGTGCAATGCGTTGGCTGCATGACATGCCTTGTTGTAACCAGCTAATTTCTTCCCATATGTGTCTCTGTGACATGTTGCAGGTGTATTGATGTATTGTCACTTGTTCATCCTCACAGGTAGGCGCCTCTGCCAAGGAGCAGATATGGCTGACCGCCGTCAGCGCCGTGAGGAGTGCGGATGGTCGGAAGCGGCGCCTGTCCCAGGTGAGGAAACGCTGGCAGGATATCCGGTGCTGGACGCGGAGGATCGCACTGGTCCTGCTGGGGGACTCACCTGAGAGCCATAAGAACCGCGGGCGCCGCCGTCTCTCCCACATCCACAAGCGTGTGCTGGCGGTGGTATTTCCAGACTTGGACAGGCGCTTACAGGAGATGCAGCAACAGGAAGGGGGTAGGTACATGTGTGTTTGTTGTGTTTCACCAGCATTTGTAAGTGCACTGTTCCATGGATACACTGCCAGGGTTTAATGGTGCTGTGCAGATCCTGTTACCCACAGTATTGCAGTGCTCTCCAGCCTCCCTTCCCCTCCTTGCAATGTGTTCCCTGGTCTGTGTGTAGTCACTCCTTCACAAGGTTATGTAGCCTGGCACCTTCTCCACGTGTACTATGCCTGCAGCATCATGTGTGGGGGTGGTGTGTAACAGGTTTTGGGACCTTGCCTGTGCCCTGTCCAGTTCTGGACTTGTGGGTTTCATGTCAGTTGGCACTAATGCTGAGTCCAGACATGAGAGTTAGTCTCTCAAGTGTGAGGCCTTACAGCACGCATGTCCTATGTGGTGGCCTGTGACATGATGTGCATGAGTGTGCGGTACGCATAATGCAGGGATAGTAGTGTGTGTTGCAGTCATTCCCATTCAGGAGCATGGAGTTGTGTGGCCACTACTGTCCCCAGGGGCATATTTTCCTAGGTATCATGTGTGTAATCCGAAAATGTCGACAATCTCTGTCTCTACAGCATAGGTTGTGCTCAGTGCCATTGTCCCCTGGCCCAATGTATATTGACGTGAAATGTAGTACAAGTGTCCACTGTACAGCCTGACCTGATTTTCCTTGTTCATACTCACGGTGGCCATTGCCTGTGTGTCTTGTTACAATCATCTGATGATGCCAATTTGTACATGATTATTTGGACAGGCGCACCTTGGGTATTTTGTGTGCAATATTGAATTTTTGCATCCCATGTGTATTTCACCCAGACTAAGAGATGTAAGTGCATCCTGTGTCTCCAAAGAATTGTCTCATGTAGGGGGTGGGTGGTGCGGCCATGGCCTACATGTCAAAACCAGATATCTCCTTGCTAGGACTGGCCAGTGTGTGATGTTTGTCTGGACATACACTCAAGGTGCAGTGAGCCAGTCAGGGTGGGCATGTTTTCAGTATTACCTATGCTGCATGTGCCTCTAGTTCCTGGCTAGGGTCCCTGCTCATCCCTATTTCCTGCCACGCTGTGTGGTGCAGATGCAGTGCTGGATTGTCCCCAGGGCCTTGCTCCTCAGTCAAAATTCCATTTAATCTCATTTGCTATTGTGTCATGCTCTCCATAGTTTTTCAGTGGCATGGTGGGTCAAACAACTGTGTCTTGCATGCCCTACATATGTACCTTGTTTTGTAGATGTAACTCTTCTTTTGTTTCAGGCTATGCACTGTAACCTATGTAGATTGGACTCATGTGACATATGTATACAGGTGTATGATTAATTACTGTCTCTTCACCCTGCCCACAGCATCGTCGGGGGACATGGAGGGAGACATGGGCAGAGACGGAGCAGAGGGACCGAGCACCAGTGCCAGCGGTGACATCGTGGCTGGCACATCGAGTGGGACTGAGGCGGAGGAGAGTGAAGCCGGGGACCTGTCGACTGGCACAACAGAGTATGAAGCTGACGGGTCCGAGGATGATCTCTCCGAGTGGGCGGTGGCTGCACCACCATCTGACAGCAGCACTACATCTTGCCCCGCCCCCTCCATTGCCATCAGCCGCCTCCCACTTGCTCGTGTCCCTTCACAGCGTGCCCAGTCACCGCATGTCTCCTTCATGCCAGGCACCGCACCCTCTGCCCCTGTCTCCACTGCTGCCGCCAATGCCGAGTCTGTGGACATCCAGCGGCAGTTGCAGATTGGTCAGGCTGCGATCCTTAATGTCCTCCATGCCCACAGCCAGGTCCTCAACAACATGGAGGCATACTTGGAGGGCATTCACTCATCGCAGGCTGACCAACGCAGCTTGCTGAGGTCGATAGACTCGACACTGACTGCAGCAGGGGGTCTCCTGCAGCGCTACTTCCCACCCCTACCCCTACCCCATCCACACTTCCCACTCCCATGCCTGTCCCACGTACACCCAGACGTAAGCATGCACCCACCACAACACACACAGGCACCACACCAGCAGGGAAGGTCCACCGCACACCTCCTGACACGCACACACAGGGTGAAGTAGGCACACCCACTGGGTCGGGGGGCAAATGTGTGACACGCAGCCAGAGCGGGAGTCCGCATTCCACCAAATCCACTCCCTCCAAATCCCCTCCCCTCAGCTCTCCTGGCCACATCTCCCCCAAAGCCTCCTTCATGGCTGCTCTGTCCCTGAGCCCCACAGTGACACCACCACGCAAGCGGTCAAGGAAGTCCACGGTCAGGGTGGTTGATTCCCCCCCCGTCCACACCCTCCCCCAGTGGCGCTGCGACCCATCCCTCTGACACCTCCCCCTCCTTCGGGCCTGTGGTTCCTTCGGGTGCAGGGGATTCCCTGGAGGACCTTGCGAAGGTGTGCAGCGAGCTCCTAGAGTCCACCTTTGGCCCTGCCCCACCCCCTGTTATGGAGTCCTCCATCCCTGCACCCACAACGCCTACCCTTCCCCATCCTGTCCCTGCGGTGCCTGTTCCTTCCCCCCCACATGATGCCCTCACCCCTGTGGAAGACGACGGAATCTAACTGTGCAGGCAAGCTAGGGGACACGCATCCCACTGTGTCCCCCATCTAGCTGTGACTTCTGGACTGCCCTATGGGCTTTGTAAATATTGAACTTCCTACAAACAAGATTTTTTGGATCATGCTGAATAAAGCAATTTTTTTTTTTACCTTGGAACACTACTGCTTTGCTGGTATTGCTGTTGGTGGGGCTGCTACATGGTTTTGGGTGGTGTTCATGTGTTGGGTGTGTGGGAAATGTAGTAGTGTGCTGCTCATAGGGGGGACCCTGGGATCTTTGTGCCATCACACGGTGTTCGCTAGGTTTCTCTGTTCATGTAAGCAGTCGCTGCATGGTGACATAGTCCCAAGGTGTATTCCTTCCTCTGTGTACCCTGCCATCTTCCCTGCAGGGTGTTGCCAATATTTAGCGCTGAGCTGTGTGTACATTAGCTGGGTGTGTGACGGACTCCTTCTAATTTGCACATGCATGCTGAGCGATGTCTCCACCTGAATCATTCGTGGCATCCTTGGTAGTCATTGTACTTGTGTATGTGGACTATTGACATGACTTCATGTGGACATGTTTTCTTTTCGGCGCTATGCATGCGTATACTCCCAGCCTCGCACACATGTGGTACATGTACTGCAGGGTCTTTGTGCTCCTGACTGACATTTGTGGGCATGGTATCTGTGGCTACTCCACCCTTTGCGTTCCATGGGCACTGCTGGGAGGACTCTGCACACACCACTCTTGTGACTGGGCACTGCTGGGAGGACTCTGCACCCACCCCTCCTGTGTCTGGGCACTGCTGGGAGGACTCTGCACACACCCCTCCTGTGTCTGGGCACTGCTGGGAGTGATAGGCACCCACCCCTCCTGTGTCTGGGCACTGCTGGGAGGACTCTGCACACACCCCTCCTGTGTCTGGGCACTGCTGGGAGGACTCTGCACACACCCCTCCTGTGTCTGGGCACTGCTTGGAGGACTCTGCACACACCCCTCCTGTCTCTGGGCACTGCTGGGAGGACTCTGCACACACCCCTCCTGTGTCTGGGCACTGCTGGGAGGACTCTGCACACACCCCTCCTGTGTCTGGGCACTGCTTGGAGGACTCTGCACACACCCCTCCTGTCTCTGGGCACTGCTGGGAGGACTCTGCACACAACCCTCCTGTGTCTGGGCACTGATGGGAGGACTCTGCACCCACCCCTCCTGTCTCTAGGCACTGCTGGGAGGACTCTGCACACACCCCTCCTGCCTCTGGGCACTGCTGGGAGGACTCTGCACACACCCCTCCTGTGTCTGGGCACTGCTGGGAGTGATAGGCACCCACCCCTCCTGTGTCTGGGCACTGCTGGGAGGACTCTGCACACACCCCTCCTGTGTCTGGGCACTGCTGGGAGGACTCTGCACACACCCCTCCTGTGTCTGGGCACTGCTGGGAGTGATAGGCACCCACCCCTCCTGTCTCTGGGCACTGCTGGGAGGACTCTGCACCCGCCACTCTTGTGACTGGGCACTGCTGGGAGGACTCTGCACACACCCCTCCTGTGTCTGGGCACTGCTGGGAGGACTCTGCACACACCCCTCCTGTGTCTGGGCACTGCTGGGAGTGATAGGCACCCACCCCTCCTGTCTATGGGCACTGCTGGGAGGACTCTGCACCCACCACTCTTGTGACTGGGCACTGCTGGGAGGACTCTGCACACACCCCTCCTGTGTCTGGGCACTGCTGGGAGTGATAGGCACCCACCCCTCCTGTGTCTGGGCACTGCTGGGAGGACTCTTCACACACCCCTCCTGTGTCTGGGCACTGCTGGGAGGACTCTGCACACACCCCTCCTGTGTCTGGGCACTGCTGGGAGGACTCTGCACACACCCCTCCTGTCTCTGGGCACTGCTGGGAGGACTCTGCACACACCCCTCCTGTGTCTGGGCACTTCTGAGAGGACTCTGCACCCACCCCTCCTGTCTCTAGGCACTGCTGGGAGGACTCTGCACACACCCCTCCTGTATCTGGGCACTGCTGGGAGGACTCTGCACACACCCCTCCTGTGTCTGGGCACTGCTGGGAGTGATAGGCACCCACCCCTCCTGTGTCTGGGCACTGCTGGGAGGACTCTGCACACACCCCTCCTGTGTCTGGGCACTGCTGGGAGGACTCTGCACACACCCCTCCTGTGTCTGGGCACTAATGGGAGTGATAGGCACCCACCCCTCCTGTCTCTGGGCACTGCTGGGAGGACTCTGCACCCACCAGTCTTGTGACTGGGCACTGCTGGGAGGACTCTGCACACACCCCTCCTGTGTCTGGGCACTGCTGGGAGGACTCTGCACACACCCCTCCTGTCTCTGGGCACTGCTGGGAGTGATAGGCACCCACCCCTCCTGTCTCTGGGCACTGCTGGGAGGACTCTGCACCCACCCCTCCTGTCTCTGGGCACTGCTGGGAGGACTCTGCACACACCCCTCCTGTCTCTGGGCACTGCTGGGAGGACTCTGCACACACCCCTCCTATTTCACAATATGTACGCTTAGAACATACACGTGTGTGGGTTCGCTCCATGCATACGAGGTGGGGGTACGTGTCGTACATACACTGTTGGGGTGGGGGTACGCTCCATACATACGCGGGTGTGGGTACGGGCCATACATACACTGTTGGGATGGGGGGTACGCTCCATGCATACGCGGGTGTGGGTACAGGCCGTACTTACACTGTTGGGGTGGGGGGTACGCTCCATACGTACGCGGGTGGGGTACGGGTCGTACGTACACTGTTGGCATGGGGGTACGCTCCATGCATACGCGGGTGAGGGTACGGGTCATACTTACACTGTTGGGGTGGGGGGTACGCTCCATAAGTACGTGGGTGGGGTACGGGTCGTACGTACACTGTTGGCATGGGGGGTACGCTCCATGCATACGCGGGTGAGGGTACGGGTCGTACTTACACTGTTGGGGTGGGGGTTATGCTCCATGAGTACGCGGGTGGGGTATGGGTCGTACTTACACTGTTGGGGTGGGGGGTACGCTCCATGCATACGGGGTGGGGGTACGGGTCGTACTTACACTATTGGGGTGGGGGGTACGCTCCATGCATACGGGGTGGGGGTACGGGTCGTACTTACACTATTGGGGTGGGGGGTACGCTCCATGTGTACGCGGGTGGGGTACGGGTCGTACTTACACTGTTGGGGTGGGGGTACGCTCCATGCATATGGGGTGGGGGTATGGGTCGTACTTACACTGTTGGGGTGGGGGGTATGCTCCATACGTACGCGGGTGGGGTACGGGTCGTACTTACACTGTTGGGGTGGGGGGTACGCTGCGTCCGAACCTGTAGAAGAGGTCGACTGCTATGAGGGCCGGGATGACACGTAGGTTTGGGTCCATGTCTGTCCGTCGCGTACAGGTACTCCTTGTTCGCGTCGTCCTGATTTCCCGGCAGTTTTTGGCAGCCGGAAAATATTCACCGTGCGGGATGACGTCGGTGCGAATCGTGATTCCTGGTTCGTGAATGGCAGGCTGCGTGCGTCCCGACGTCACGTCGGCGCTTTCCCGGATCGCATTTGTACGTTTATTTTCGTCGGTCGGGGTTTTGTACGATTCGTACGGAAATGGGGTTTCCGTGCGAATCGTAATTCCATGTTTGTATATTTTGACGACCTGGTACGCGTCGGATGGAGAGTATGCTCCGTCTGACGGTTCGTACCCGGTTTTTACCGGATCGTGATCGGCACCTATGTTGTTCAACCTTGTACGAAATGTTCAGACTAAATCGCAAGAAGAAGAACTTAACAATAACATGTACAGCATATTTCTAAAATAATATGGCACAAAATAAATGTGTTATGCATGATTGTGCAAAGCAAAGACAGCCTAATACATGTAATATGCTAAAATATGGGAGAACCAAAGTGGGCTCTAAAGGGAACTTACTACACTGTGGTACAGTAATGTTTTTCTTGTTGTGTTGTGAAGGTGCAAGACATTTCTTATATTATCTTTGCTTCACACCATGCGTAACTCCATGTTTTCTCCATATGTTTCCTAATTCTTGCTAAGGGCACTTTCCTTTAATTCATCTTTATCCACTTTGACAGCTGTTTTACCTAATCAAACATTAAAAAAAAGTCCCATGTTCTTCCATGCATGTATTTGTCATTCCAGGCACACTTGTTCTCTGAAATAGGCACTGTGACTTCTCTCATCACCTTCACACCTTATCCCTAAAAACACCATGTACAGAATCCTACTCCAGTCAACAAATTCTAAATAATCATTAACTATGGTAACTATCATGATTTATGTAACACTGCTACAAATGTTTGGCTATGGAACACGAATGTTGTGAAGTCATAAATTCATAACTAATGGATAGATATTGAGTGCACTAGATTACCCCCACTCCACTGACGCAACAAAAACAGGGACAAACCGGGCATTGAGAGTACACACTTCAAGAAAAGCAGCACAGAAAAACAAAGAACAAACATGGTAAAATGGCAGAAAAATCAAAATGAACTGTGTCAGTGCGGAAAGGGTCTAGAATACCCTGCTGATAGACAACAAAACTATAAGAGGAACGTGGTGACTAGCGGCTCTTGCTAATGTGCATTGCATACACATTTACATCTGCCTATGTTACAAAGTAAAATGGAAAGTTCTGTGTTGGACATTTGCACTTATTGCAGAGTCATGCTGGATATTTTTGCCTTTTTAACTAAACCCAATTTTTGCTGACTCTAGAACTCTGCTCCCTTTATCCCTGATAACTAGTTGTAAAGTACTTGTGCTTTCCTTTGTAAACATGGTAAAATTAGTAAACATCTAATTGGCACGTTTAATTTGCTTGTACGTCCCTAGTATAAGGTACCACCTGTACCCAGAGCCTGCAGATTTAATGCTACTAGTGGGCCCGTACCCCCACCCCGTATGCATGGAGCGTACCCCCCACCCCAACAGTGTAAGTACGACCCGTAACCCACCTGCGTACGTATGGAGCGTACCCCCCACCCCAACAGTTTAAGTACGACCCGTACCCCCACCCCGTATGCATGGAGCGTACCCCCCACCCCAACAGTGTAAGTACGACCCGTACCCCACCCGCGTACGTATGGAGCGTACCCCCCACCCCAACAGTGTAAGTACGACCCGTACCCCACCCGCGTACGTATGGAGCATACCCCCCACCCAACAGTGTAAGTACGACCCATACCCCCACCCCATATGCATGGAGCGTACCCCCACCCCAACAGTGTAAGTACGACCCGTACCCCACCCGCGTACACATGGAGCATACCCCCCACCCCAATAGTGTAAGTACGACCCGTACCCCCACCCCGTATGCATGGAGCGTACCCCCCACCCCAACAGTGTAAGTACGACCCATACCCCACCCGCGTACTCATGGAGCATACCCCCCACCCCAACAGTGTAAGTACGACCCGTACCCTCACCCGCGTATGCATGGAGCGTACCCCCCATGCCAACAGTGTACGTACGACCCGTACCCCACCCACGTACTTATGGAGCGTACCCCCCACCCCAACAGTGTAAGTATGACCCGTACCCTCACCCGCGTATGAATGGAGCGTACCCCCATGCCAACAGTGTACGTACGACCCGTACCCCACCCGCGTACGTATGGAGCGTACCCCCCACCCCAACAGTGTAAGTACGACCCGTACCCTCACCCGCGTATGCATGGAGCGTACCCCCCACCCCAACAGTGTATGTACGGCCCGTACCCACACCCGCGTATGCATGGAGCGTACCCCCCATCCCAACAGTGTATGTATGGCCCGTACCCACACCCGCGTATGTATGGAGCGTACCCCCACCCCAACAGTGTATGTACGACACGTACCCCCACCTCGTATGCATGGAGCGAACCCACACACGTGTATGTTCTAAGCGTACATATTGTGAAATAGGAGGGGTGTGTGCAGAGTCCTCCCAGCAGTGCCCAGAGACAGGAGGGGTGGGTGCCTAACACTCCCAGCAGTGCCCAGAGACAGGAGGGGTGTGTGCAGAGTCCTCCCAGCAGTGCCCAGACACAGGAGGGGTACGACACGTACACGGGTGTACATACATGGGTGGGGGTATGACACGTACATGGGTGTACATACACGGGGGTGCGACACATACAGGGGTGTACATACACGGGTGGGGGTCCGACTCGAACGTACACGGGTGTACATACACGGGGGGGTACGACTCGAACGTACACGGGTGTACATACACGGGTGGGGGTACGACTCGAACGTACGGGGGCTGGGGGGGTGTTGGGCGCGTATGCGGGCACATGTCTCCATGGTTGCTATGGGAGTTCGGTGCGGACGGTGTTTTTTCCATACGGTTGTAACATCGGACGCACGGGATGGATCGTGATTCCGCGGTCGGACTTCACTTTTCACATTTGTACGGTAAATCGTCCGGGGACGTGTCGGACACGTTTTCCGACCCGAGGACGTGTGGGGAATTATTCCCAATGCGATTCGTATGGACTTTTTCCCATGCGAATCGTAATTGGCAGTTTGTACGGCACTTGTACGATTCGTACGGTAAAAAGACCGGATACGAGTCGTACGGGCCATTTTTTTACCGGATCGTAATTGGCACCATAGTGTGCTGCTTTTCTCTGCTTGTTCAGCAACATCTCCTAACATTTAGACACAACACAGTGGCACAGCTTCTGTTTTCCAACATGTAGTTCTTATCTTGTAAACTTTAACTTGCCCTTTGGAAAGCAGAGGAGAATTCTACCAGAGGGGAAAGGTCTTGGAGCAGGTGCATCAGCCTTGCATAACCTGATATGTGGATCTGACTACAAATGTCAGGTATGGGGTCAGGTGCTAATTCCAGAGATCACTGAAATATCCCTGTGCTCACATAGTGAGGGTAGGCTTAGACAGATATCCAACCATGATAGGGCGTTTCATTGTATATAGTTTGCGAGTAATGTTGATTATTACATAGTTGAATATGTTTTCTAATTGCAGCAAACCGGCATCAACAGTTTCAACAAATATTTTATACTTTCTTCGTGTCTCTCTCGCTCTCATTTATTATTGAATGCAGGTGTGAAAAATAAAAAGGTCATGATCTGTTTCAACGGTTCCCTTGGGGGCTACAGAGTCATGTTCTAGGTTGCCAGTTCACCTGCACTGGGAAGGCTAGGAGGGCAGGTGAGGCACTGTGAGCTAGTCGGATTTTGTCCTACAGGTACTGATGTGGTAGTAAGACTCATCCCTACATCATAATGTCCTGTTCTTCCAAGGAATGGTTCTGTTTTCTAACAGAATCCCTGCAGCAAGACACTACTAACGATGGTCTGGAACTTATTCAGTGGGTCTCCTGAGCAGAATTTGTACATTTCCATAATTCCCCTTATACATAGCACTAGAGACCTCCTAAGTATTGGTGATTAATCCTCCATAGTATTTTAGGAAGCAGCACATTTTATCTGTTGGATTTTCAAGCTTGAAACTTTAAAAGGAGAACCCATTTTTGTGTTGAACTTCGTTTCCATTGTTCTTCTGATCATGGCGCAGCCACAGCCTGTCCACTTTGCAGACAATTGCAGACCTGCAGTGAATGTGCGTGTAACTGTACATGTCCTTACTAATGCAGGGGGTGACGTTATTTTCATGTTAAAGTCCACAATGGCTATCGCTTTGAGGTCTTTTATTCTTTGGCCAATTATCTGGCTGTGGATGCTAATACCAACATATTTCATGAATACAGTAATGTTAATCCACTAAATGTATACACAGCATATGTGCTCTTAGAAATACCACTTTCATATTGGTAATATCAGACTTAGTTCTGAGGCGCCCTTCCCCGTGTACTTTCACTGGTACACACAGGTCCCCTTAGTAATGAAGGGTCCACCTGGCCAGCATGAACTGGTTATACAGCGTTTTCTAATTTACCAAATCTCAATGTTCAAAAACGACAATAATTTATATAACTGTCTAGTTAGACTATACAGACACTTGACTGTTTTCCGCACTTTGGTGGTGGTATAAAATATCGAGATACATAAGTATTGAATTAGAAATATCATAATGCAGAAATATCATAGGCAAACATATAGTTGACAGGAATATACATTTTAAAAATATCTAAGTTGTTAGTATCATTTACAAAAATATAGATGTTATTATCGATCTTAAAAATATCTGTCATTAATATTGTTTACAAAAAAATTGTTGTTAATAATATAATTTCAAAATTATTTTTATGTATTTTACTATATATTTTAATTGTATATGTTATAAATCGCTTGTATTATTATTGTTAATGTTTTTTAATATAGTTTGTAAATTTTTAGTAAATGTAAAATTTAATTTAATAGTTTTTTGTCATTTTTAGTACCATAGCTGGTTGTGGGCTTTATAGAGGGTACAGTGTGGGAAGTTAATTGCCTATAATTAGCTTATAATTAATTTGTAATTAATTATTTGATTGATTATTCATTATGTAAACTGCATAATACATTATTTTTTTATTTAAAAAAATAGTGAATTATTTTCTAAAAATTGTGTTATTATGTCACAAGTTAATTGTGTTATGCTTTTTAATTGTAATTGTTTATTTGTAAATAATATTGTATTTATTGGCTGTTATTACTTGAAAATATAGCTTGGTATTTTATTTATATTAATAATATTTGTTTTAATTTATGATATAGATTCAATATTGTAATAAATGTGTGATTTGTAAAAAAAATGTAGACCATTTATATATCAAATTTTTATAGATAATTATTTATATTTATTGATATTTAATATAGTTTTCAAAATATTTTATGTTTTTGAAGTGAACTACTCTGTCTTTAATGTTGTACAGCGTGCAGTAGGAATAATACATTTCTACCCCTCCTGAGTTTAAACACTTTCTGAACTGTTGCACTGATTGGAGTCGGAAAAGTAAATGTTACCGCTCCACAATTCAGCACTTTCCCTACTGTTGCACTGAATGCGAATTGTAAATGTTACCCCTCTGCAATGCAACACTTTCCCTACTGGTGCACTGACTGGAGTGGGAATAGTGCATATTAGTCCTCTGCAATCCAACACTTTCCCTACTGCTGCTCAGACTGGAGGGATAATAGTAACTTGTACCCAACCTGAGTCCAACGCTTTCCCTACTATTGCACTGACAGGAATGGGAAAAGTAATTTTTTCCCCATCTTGGTCCAACGCTTTCCCTACTGTTGCATGGATTGGAGTGGGAATATTGAATGTTACCCCTCCTTAGTCCAACGCTTTACCTACTGTTGCAGAGACTGGCGTGGTAATAGGAATTTTTACACCTCCGCAATTAATGCTTTCCCTACTGTTATACTGATTTGAGTTTGGAGTAGCAAGCTGTACTTCTCCTGAGTCCAACTCCTTTCCTACTGTTGTATAAATTTGAGTGGGAATAGTATATTTATTAGTTGCACAATTTTATGGTTTAGTTTACATTGTTTAAATTTATATTATTATGTTTGTGTCTATTTAAAATTATAATATTTTTAATTAGTATTGTTGTTAATATGTAATATATTTTTAGTAAATTGTAATTTAAATTATTATGTTTTTATCTATTTCACACACACATATATATATTTGTTATATTATGATAATATAATTTAAAAGTATTATGTTAATAATACTTTTAAATTAGGTATATGAAAATAAACATATATACTGATATATGAGTGTTTTATTTATGAAAATAAGTACACAAGTTAAATATAATTTTGAATTAGTTAAATATGTTTCATTTATATTATATTACTGTTACTTTTTATTAAATGTAATGTTTATTATTTCTATATATATCTATATCAATGATATGTTTTAAAACTATAATAGTGATAATATGCTTATTATGTACATTACACCTATGAGAGGTGCTATCATTAGCGTGACCTCACACAAATTGAGGCACCAGAAAGGTATCAGATTACTGATACTCATCCTTTTCTTTCCTTTCTGGACTCAACAGATATGCAATATGAGAGAGACAGGTGCTCTGATCGCAGACAGAAAGAGTATGTGAAACCAGAGAGGGACTCATAATGCTCATCTGATGTGAAGACAAAGAAGAGAAAAAACCTCTTCCATTTAAACACCAATTTCAGAAAAAGAAGGTTGCGGCTGTAACGGCGAAGTATGCCACAAACACTGAGAACTCTTCTCCTGAAAAGGAGTTAGGTAGTGACTCTCCTCAAGAATGTGCAGATGTCAAGATAGTGCGCCGTAAGCTCCAGGAGTTATAACGTCATTACATCAAACCTCAGACAGCCGCATAGCGCCTTCAGACAAATTATATAATTTGGATATACAAAATGAGGGTGACATAAAGCGTGCAATTTGAGTAATATTCTGGGCAAATTTTACTGTATCGTCTGACATTCCTTTAGCAGAGGTTGATTGGCTTCCGCAGTTTGTCCAAACTTCCCCACAAGGTGAGGATGTAATACATCCTTCCCTCTCTGCGCTTGTCCCTGATGCAGTCAAACAATCCTTCACAGCAGAATGGACTCTTGCACTATCGCCAGCTTTATTTCGCAATCAGGTTGGCTGAGACAAGGACTCCCCTTATCATACATACCCATAAGGTCCAGCCCACAAGTGCATCCACAATACCCAATAAATCAGGATGTTAAAGCGCCTGTTAGAGAAATGCTCTCCCAGTTTGAGTACCAGGGTGTAATTGAACCCTTTGTCTGTCAAATTCTCTTGTTCCTATTTTAAAAACGGATCATTCATACCATACAGTTTTGGACTTCTGACATTTAAACAGTCATACATGCACTTTTGTGATACAAACTATGGCACTCTTTAACAATATAGTCTGTAAAAAATACAAAGCAACTTTTGATATTTCTAGTGTTTTTTTCAGCCTAAATACAGCACCTGAAAGCAGAGACTGGACAGCCTGCTCAGCACTCAGCTTTCAGCACCATTTTTTACAACACCATATGTGGTATAAAAACAGTCCTAGACTGTTTGTTGCCCGCATTGTGTCAATTCTACAGGATATTGACCCAGTCGCATTGTCCTACGTACACAAAATCTACCTTCCGGATGATGTGTTAAACACACATTTAGCCAGAGTGGATCACATAATACTGAGATTTACCAACTTTAGCTACAAGTTCAAATTTAAGAAATCTAATATAGCACTTCTAAGTGTCTTATATGTGGTGTATGAACTTACACATGAAGGCAAATTCCTTGCACCACACTTCCTTTAGAAGTGTGCTCTGCTGCAGCCTCCTAATACATTATGGAATCTACAATTCTTACTAGGATTCCTTTCAGAGCTTATATACCTGATTATGTACAATGCAATATTATTGTATGAAATAATCCACCCTGGTTTTTTCAGTACTCATCGGACATCAGAACACAAGAGGAGAAACAGTGCTGATTGCATATAAATTGCATCTATATTCCAGTGTGGAAATGCATTTTGCATCCACTGAAAAAATACTGACTGCTTTGCGGATGGCAATTCTTAAAGAGTGCCAACTTGCAGAAGGGAAACGCATTATTGTCATCACTCGCATGCCAGCATTAGAGGCTGTCACAAAAGTTAGTTTTCCTAACCCTAAAGCCCTTCATCCTAGATGGATACGGTGAGCAACAACCTTAACAGCTTTTGATGTAGACTTTGGGGCTTATTATGACTTTGGTGGTCCTACAGTGGACTATGCAAACGCCAAAGCTATGGTGCTGCCACCCGCAAAATTAGGACTGCAATCCTGGTGAGTGGTCCTGCGGTGGTCTGACAGCATCAGTCTGTGAGGCTCATAGAAGAGCCTCACATGCAGACCGCCAACCGCACATTGCTGCATGGTGTGGCATGTATGCCACACCGTGCAGGAAATGGGGGTGCAAATCCAGGGGGCTCTACATGTGCCCCTCCATGATCACCAATAGGCCCAAATCTGGCAGGCTTGCCCGCTTTGTTGCCATTAAACCACCTTTTTCATGATGTGTTCACTGCCATGAAGAGGGTGGTGAAATGGCAACTTGGAATATGCTCTGCGGTGCCAGCTGTGGCATATTTCTATGTGTAAGGGACTGCTGGCCCAGCGGGATCATTGATCGTGGTGGTGTCGGTGGTCTCATGGCAGCCCGACTGCTGCAGTCCTAATACTGCAGGTGGTCCCATCGTGTGGCAGCTGTCTGACTGCTACCACAGGTTCGGTGGTCCACTCATAATAAGGCTCTTTGTCTTCAACCGTCTATACAGACAAGAGAATTTCTACAATATGTTATTTCTATCCCATGCCCAGCACTGTTTTACCTCTTGAACAGTATAAGTGTATTTTTTATTCTGATGGATCAGCTGAGCCTGCTATGGCACCAAGCACCAATATTCAGAGGTGTGTGCCACTGTTCTTGGTGTGATGTTAGATGAGAAATTCCAACCACAAAAGACTGCACTGTGTAGGTGACTGAACTGAAAGCTTTGCTTCTTGCACTAGAACATACGGATCCTGTATTCCCCCACTCATAGGGTCCAATTCACAAAGGTAACGTCTAACTTGAAGTCTTTTGGTATTCACTACTCGTAAATATCTTTTGTGAATATTGAAAGTAGTAAAAAAGTGGAGATGAGGTGAAAAGAGGGCCAAAGGAAGAACTAGAAGGAAGTAGTAGACAGCGGAGGGATAGACAGTTGAAGTTCTACCAAGAGTAAAAAGTAATTCACCTGGTTTTTCTTTGCATTGTAGTTTTAAACTATTCATTTTTCAGTTATATACATCAAACTACACATATTGGAATGCAAAGAAAGCAGAAATAAGTGAGCTGCTTAGAACTCACATGTGGCAATTTGAAATCACTAAAGTAAGAGATCCAATGTAAAGAAGGGACAAAAATAATTGAGTGGAAAAGACAGTGAGAAGAAGGGAGAACAGGATGGAGAGGAATTGGGACAACAAGGAAACAAATGAAGAAAGAGGATGTACTCAATGTCAGAAAGAAGGATGCAGGGATCTGAAGGTTTGTCAAATCTTGTGTGAGGAATTTAAATGCTACAGTTTTTTTTCTTTGTATTATGGCATTTGGGGTTTTGCAAAATAAACTTAAAGTCACTACTAACATGGGATAACTTGAGATCTCTGAGGAACGAAGTTGGGAAGGAGGACCGGCATAGGCAAGACATGAGGGACTGGGTGGGAGAAGGAATACATGGGGCATGGAAAGTTAACTAGAGGAAAATGGAGAGAAGGGAGAGGCATGTGGACAGAAAGGAAAAAGAATGGTATTAACTAAGAAGGCGATGCAGGGGCAATTATAGGTAGAGGGGTATAAAGGATGGGAAGGAATGAAAGTGAATGTGAGAGAAGAGCGTAAAGGTCACAGAAGAGGGATGGTGGTGGGTCTCCTAAACCCTTTTCTATTACATCACAATCCCCAAATTCCGTTCTCCTTATATACCCCATCATGTCCATTTGTACCCATCTACTAGTACCAGCCACTGAGTGGCATTGGAGAGGGAGGGTCACTGCACTCCACAGGGGCAATATATGGGCACTGCACTTGTGACCCGTGCATGGCACTTCACACAGAAAACACATTGTGAGACTTTATGATCAATTTATTATAGACATTGTGCTAAAACATACACTACTTTGTTCCAGTTTATAAAAACTATTCTCAGCTAGAGATTTCCCATGAACTTCCTTGTGACAGTTATGCTCATTTACTGTACTTGCTCGCACAGTGTAATTGAGGACTTGATGTTATGCTCCACCAATTTCAAAGTTCAAAGCTCTTTGCTTTCCAAATGCCTATTGCATTTTGGTTTGAGTTTTGATATCAAAGAGTCACCAAATTTTTGTTCCACGCAAAAACAAGTATTGTTTAGAAAGAATAATATTTGGTCTATTTAACGTGATTATTAATTATTGTTGAATATTCTCTATGTACAAAATTATTCTGAGGAATAGAAAAATGTAAACATTTTAGTGAGGTATGGGATTCAAGTCCTCAGATTGTTTGTACTCAATGTCCCCCAAGCATGTGAGAAGCTAAAATGCAAATGCCCACTGATGCTTTTATCATAAATTGCACTAACACACTCCACACAATGTGATTAGGGCCACGTCCATACGTTTTCCAAAGACTCCTATCATAATTTGGGCGCCATAATAGTAATTGGCACTCTCTCTGACACAGTCCATTTGTGACCTACCATTATTCCAGGCCCAAGGGCACATTGGGAATCCCAAAATTCTATATTCCAAATTGAACATGAGTTATAAATCTTTTTGGAATATTTTAATAACATCTGCACTTCTACCAATGCATTAGAGACTCTATGCAATTGTGCAATGATTGTTGTTTCAAATCCTTGACTTAGTAATCGAATTATGGTACAGGAATCACCTGAAAGAAATAGCAATACTTTTATTGTATTATATGATTATATTACAAGACTTTGTCGTTTTTTTAACATTGACAGAATGATGGTACTCCATGATATTTGATATTCAAAATCAAAACATCTGGAGGACGTTTCTTAAACCACACCAGCATCTATCACATGGTTACAGTAGGCCCAGTTAAGAAACCCCATATTAAATGCTCACATACTTAAGTTGCCTTCTCTCCCTAAAAACACTGACATTTGACACACATTCTTTTGCATGCACATGCAGGATAACATTTCTCAAACACAATTTTGCTTACAATACCACTTCTTAGACACTCTTTCAAAGCAACTTGAACATTGTGTACGAGGGCTATGTTCATCAAGCAAAATGCTGTTATTTGTTTGGGCCACTCTGCGACAGATCTATCACTAAGGAATAAACAATAGCGACCTGAGCGGTGCTTCGCTTACTATATGCAGCCCACCCTCCATTACGGATATATGTTCTCTGAACTTGTTTGACTCAATCTCTCTGGAAGACTCTTTGAGGGCCCTAAAAGGCCTTAAATCTGGCTCTCCGTTGGACCCTGCCCCCGCTTCCATTCTTGTCCTGGGAGCAGATGCCATAAATGTATCCATGAACCAGTTATTAAACTCCTCCCTCTTGTCTGCAGCAGTTCCCACTAAATGGAAACAGGCAAAGGTTATTCCATTGCTAAAAAGGCCCAGGCAAATCCCTCGGACCGTGCCAACTATAGGCCTGTCTCCCTTCTCCCAGCCTTTTCAAAGCTCCTAGAGAAACATGTGAAGCAGCAGCTATCTTCCTTTCTTGAAAAAAAACTGCCTACTTCACCCTAGCCAGTCAGGCTTCTGACCTAACCATAGCACGGAAACTGCTCCAATGGAGGTCACCCATTCCATTCGGCTCAGTCTGGAGGCAGGTGAGAGAGCACTGCTGATCTTGTTATACCTATCCGACACTTTCGATATGGTCTCGCACCAGATGCTCCTGTCTCAGCTGCACGCGATTGGCATCAGGTGTCTGGCCTGGGAATGGCTGGAATCTTTTCTCAAGGGGAGGGGCAGGAGGTCTGGTGCCATCCCTATTTGTCCGCCTCTCATCTGTTGAAGGTTGGGGTCTCGCAGGGTTCGACCTTGTTTAACATCTGCCTCATACCCCTGGCTGCGTTGGTAGCCAAAATTGTGTCCTATGCAGATGACACGCAGCTGATGTTTACATAGAAGAACAACAAGACCTGTCCTGTTATGGTAATTAGTCCTTGCCTCTCATCTGTTTTCAGGTGGCTGGCTGCAAATCAGTTGAAATGTAATGCTAGGAAGACAGAGCTACTGTTTTTTGGCAAGGGCGCAGAGATACCGCTGCAGGTCTTCTGGCCAGCGCACGCTCCTGCCCCCATGGCTAACAACTCGTGGTGAAAAACCTGGGGTTCAAATTTGACAACCAGTTGCTATTCAATGCCCAAGTTAACGCTGCAGTAGGCACCTGCTTTACTCTGTTGTGTCTTCTGCAAACATTTCTATTTTTTCTGTCGAGAGCTGCCAGACAACAGGTGATTTAAGCCCTGATTATATCCCGGATGCCCGGAATGTGAATGTTTCCCACCCTCTGATGAGTCTCCACTGGCTCCCAGTAAGAAAAAGAGTAATCTTTAAGACTGATCGTTACCCAGAAAGACCTATATGGGACATGACCAGGGTATCTCAAAAGTAAGATTTTATTTTATGCCACACGAAGAAATCTCCATTCCTCTAACCTGCTATTAGCTAACATCCCCCTATTAGAAAGTCTAGGACAGGGGGCAAAGCTTTATCTTGCATTGGACCTTCCCTCTGGAACAAAATGCCCCTCCACCTGAGAAACATTGAATCCACACCTCTGTCCCGGAAGAAACTTAAAACTTGGCTCTACTCATGCCCGTAACCTTCCTTCCCATGCTGCTATCCTTTCAGCTCTTAGCGCCAGGACACTCCCCGGAGTAACAGTGCGCTCTATAAATACCCCCACATAGACATATATACACAACATCAAGCGTTTGTTTTTGATAGAGGAGTATTTTGCTGGCACTGAGAGGTCAGCCCATGCCAGATTTTCAGCTCAGCTGATTCCTATTTGCTTCATTTGAGGGATGCTGCTCAGCTCTCCAGCAGGACAGGAAACTTGATTACACTTTCCCATGGGAAAAGGGGAGTTAGATCACCCTACAGGGAGTTGGCTTATTCACTTACCTTAGACATGATAGTTTAGGATGCACCATGTAGGAGTACAATATATTAAAGTACTGGTATGCCAGCATATATTCTCTGTAATCATATTGATTATTGCAGGGCAAGCAATTTACTCAAGAATCACAATGCTTCAATAAATATTTAAACGCTTTACTGTGTATTTCTTGTGTATCACTCTGGTTATGCATTACTAACTAAGCGAAAGGGTTCTAAATCTGTTACCACAATTTCTTTGGGGAGATAGGGTTGTCATGTTCTGAGGTTGCACATCCATTTGTTACCCTGTAAGGTTAGGGGTACAGGTGGTGAACTGTGAGCGAGCAGGAATTCGGGCGAACATATACAGGCCCTGTGTGCGGAATCAGTCTCACACAGTTCTGATGGTTATGTTGTCCAACAAACACACAGTTTTACTTGAGAAAGTATAAGCCATACGACATTGCACTACCAATGTTCTAGCTTGGGTTCTTATTTAATGGTTGGCGGGAGTATTTTTGTTTTGTATACCCAAATACACCTACTCACCTACTAACAAGAGACGTCTTTGGTGTTAGGGAAAAAGTCCTCCTCAGCTAAGTAGGTATACCCTATGTATTGGCTCTAGGTTGTTCAAGCTTGAACCTTTCAAAGGATCATCCCATAGAGGTACCGTCTCTGATTCCACATATTCAAATGGCTGAAGACACACCAATAAATATAAGAGCGAACTGCAGACATGCCGTAATACATATGATGTTACAACGTTGACTACCTCAGATGGGTGGTGACGTTACCTTTGTGGTTGAGGCCCACCAAGCATTTTAGACCGAGGTATTCTATTCATGGGTTACATTCCCAGCAGCTAATGGAACTTCAAGACTCTTTCACACATACACTGCAGTTTCAGGGGCATATTTATGAGAGGCTTGCACAGCCGGAGTCTCTGTTTTTTTGATGCTCTGGTAACGCAAGCCTCTCAATCACTCTGCATGGCTTTCCATAACCTCATAATAAGCAGTAAGACAAAGCAGCACAAGTTGCTGCCTTGACGTACACTGCGTCAAGGAGGCGTTTCATGACCGTTGCGGTGGGTTTTCGCACGCATCAGCCATGGACTTCAACGTTTCCCCAGATTTACTTAATCACGTAAGCCTGCGGCATTACCAAAACATTACGCCTTCCCAAAGCACACGTAACCGGGAGAAATATGTTTTTTCTCTTCATTTTTCCCTCTTTCCGTGCGTGCTGCAGAAAGAGGAAAATGCCTCTGGTTTTTGTGCAGGAAGGCCCTATTCATTCACAAAAACAATTCTACCTGCAATGGAGGCACCCTTGGCCAGGCAGAAAACTGTGCTCCAGGGAAGGAGGAAATGACAGCAATGTACCGTATTTCATTATTAATATGATGCACTCCTGCCCTTTCAGATTAGTGTAGGGCAATACAGCAAGAAGACTTGCGGTGCTGCTCTACGCCAATTCCTCATAAATGAGGCCCACAGTTCCTATCATCTACACAGCTTATGAAGCATTAGAAATACCACTAACTTACCAAGAACATCAAAATTGGTTTGAAGGTGCCCTACCACATACAAACAATAATGTTAGATTAGATCCCCTTAGCAATGAAGGAGCAATGTGGCCAGTCTTAACTGGTTACACACCCTTTCCAGATATAGACATCCTGGCAGGCCCAGAACTGCGTATGCAATATACAGATCAGGTTAAACATATAGATGTCATGTGAATAATTACCATAAACTGGAGGTGACTGAAAAGCGCTACAAGTTGCGCAACCATGATAATATTAAAATGCCTGACAGGTATGAGGAAACTGATACACATTGATTATGTTCCTTTGAGGAGTTATTTGAAAAATGCTCTGAGAGAGGAGGGCGATCAGAGTACATGACACTGAAGAAGGACTCGACATGCTCTTCTGACTTCATTATAAAAAAGGAGGATAAATCTAAACAGTCAAAGCCTCAATTCCAAATTAAGAACGTGGCTGGCATTAAAGTAAAGAATTGCACGGATATTAAAGACACTGCTTCTGAGCTGGCAGTGGGCTCTGAGCATGCTAGACAGCATAGCAACAGTCACGATTGTTCACGGGAGCCTGATAGATTGTCTGGTGGGAGTAGCGTTAAGCGACTATATCCAGGTGGAGACCCCAGATACGAGAGTGAGTGTCCCGCATAGATTAAACACGCTGCAACTTCAAATGGAGGGGGCTATACCACACACCATTAATATTTGGTTTTTGGAGAACTTTTCATTAGACTATGACATTGTCTTGGCTGAAGTGGATTGGCCACCAGAATTTCTCATAGACTGCCCTGAGGAAGAAACATCATTTTACCATCTTTTTCCACCCTCATTCCAGATGAAGTTAAACATTCTTATGCCAGAGAGTGGGCTTTAGTGCTAGTTTCTGCATTATACCGCAACCATGTGGGGTGGTATGACAGTTTCCCTTGTCACATCATACCAGTGAGTTCCACCTCACAATCTTGAAGATAATACCCCAATAACAATGAGGCTAAAAACAAGTTAGAGAGATACTTACATAACTTGAATACCAAGGTGGAATAGAAAGTTGCACCACCCCTATGACAAATCCTTTATTTCCAGTAATGAAACCAGACCATTCATGTTGTCTAGTATTATGTTACAAACACCTGAACACAGCTACATGCAGATTCACATTTACAGAACGCGCACAGCACTAATGATCAACATAGTGTGTAAAAAATACAATACCACTTTAGATATTTTAAATGGATTTTTCTGCCAAAACATAGCACCTGAAAGCAGGTACTTGACTTAATTCAGCGCAATCAGGTCTCAAAAGCAGTTCTGTTGATTGCCCCATGGGTAAAAGACCAGTCCAGAGTTGTTTTCAGCCCAGAATACGGAACTTTTGCAAGAATATGATGACTAGGGAATGTCCTATGTTGCTGACATATATCTAACAGAAGATGACCTTTCAGCTCACTTCGCTGGAGTAGATCACATAATTTTGGGATTTCCTCACATGGGCTACAATTTCAATAAAAAAAAAATAGCCCACCTCAATGTCCTATTTTTAGGATATGAGTTGTCAAGTGAAGGCAGAAGCCTAGAAACAGACTTTCTTGAGAAGTGTGCACTTCTACAACCACCAAATACACTAAAGAAACTCCAGTCAATATTGAGTTTCCTGAACGTTGGCAGAACATACATTTCAGACTACGCAGAGCGAGTAAAACCATTCTACAACTTGATACTTCCAGACTTTCCAAGCACACATTGGGTAACTGAACACACACAAATACTATGTTCAGTGCAAGTTGACATGCTAGCTTCAAAACACTTACACACACATAAAAACACCACAAACCAGGTGATCAGTATAGTTCTGGGGCATCAGGGTATACATATATCACATTCAATGAAGGAGATACTGTACAAATTGCATATAAATCACATTTATACACCAATATCGAGATGTTCTTTGCAGTGACTGATAAGATCCAGGTGGAAGTACAGAGTGCTGTAGCGAGAGAAAGATCCTTGGCTCAGGGGAAATTTATTATTGTCATAACTGTGGTCCCAGCCTTAGATGCTGTCATCAAGGTCAGCATGTAGTGTAGTTCCTATATCCCTGATAGGCTCTGCACATTGGAATAATATATACTATAGTTTTGACATAGGACTGAGGTCAGTATGTCTCTATCGAGTATATTAAACTTGATTACTTGTGTGTGCCAGCTAACTCAGAGGTCACTAGAAACTTCTCGGATACACAAGAAGGGATTAGTTTCTGACCACCGCATGAACATGACAACTTTGTTTCCCTTAGAGTCGGAACAGTCTCAGAACCGTGGAGACAATATATAACAGTTTCACTCAGTCAATCGTGCATGCTTCGTTTCTACAGCGTTGCACAGAAATAGAGAGATGGGTGTTTCAATAAAACGGGGTTTATTGAACAGTCTTATTTCTCATACAATACGTACAGGGTTACCAGTAGGATAAAAGAATACTGCACCAGCATGGTTTGTAGCTATGACATATATTCATAAAATACATACATAAATAACACAGGCTAAAATGTGAATACTCATCTGATGCTTCTAAATAGTTCTACCCCAGTGTACCTAACCTAAGTGTAGTACGAGGTAAGAAGTAGGTGCTGTTTTCTAAAGTATATCTAGCTATAGTTTTAGTTTTGCCAAGAGTTGCCAAAAGTTTCTCTAACTTCTAGTCTGCTCCATACCTTAGAATGTGTGAGGTTGGAATCTCTTTCTGGGACTCGATATCTAACATCCTGCAAGGGGAGTCAGAAACACTGGAGCTGGATTCTCTACGAGGAGGATGACAGCGTCTGGTCAGTGCATCAGGCGGAAACTCGATCTCCTTCCGAACTTGTCGTGGCGAACCGCAAGTAGGCAGTCGAACTGGACCATACCAGAACCGTGGTTTGCCAGGGAAAGTGCAGGTATATTTGTACCTTGAAGGTGTTTAGGAATGCCTGTATTGATGTAAAAGTCGGGCATCGGAACGTCATGAATGAACCCCTAAGGAATAGATGGTCATGCATAATAAATGAGTTCTTGGAGAAATCAATATCCAAGCAAGGGAAATTCCTAAAGGCTTAAGAGTCTGGTTTTCCAAGAACTCGTTGTGACGTAGATGAACGGATGTAGGTGGCCATGTCTATATTTGGTTAGCATGGACAATGCCTAAATAAGTGCTGGATTTTCCTTGCCTAAATATGGGCAATATGAATTGTACCTATATAAGGGCATAAATCGGGAAACCTATATACGGAATCTAATTCTACACACAACAAGCATTCCAAATGCGACAGACTTACATTGTTGATGGATACAACAGTCCAGCTCTCTCACAGCAACAGATGTGGAGTACAGATTTGACTCTATACTACAATCAAAATCGTATCTGCAGTACGAAAATGAGTATCCTATGCCTAATGAAGTCATGCCGCTAGATTAGTATGATTACATCACTTATACTGTTGGATAAGGCCAGCATGCCATAGGGACAAAGCACTAATACTATGTAACGTGCACCACTGTTAAGGGTAGAATGCAGGATGGTGAATTACGCCCTCACAAAACCTACATGCAGTCACTAGGTGATTGCACTGTGCAACTAGCTGAACTGAGAGCTCTAATTCTGGCACTTGAGAATACGGATCCCGGATTCCCCAAACTTATATTGTCTGATTCATATTATTTTGTCCAGTCTTATAACGCGTACTTACACTATTGGAGCCAGAAGGAATTTAGGATGATTCCATAGGGTGCACCATAGGGCGCAAACTGCTTACTGGACATGTGGCAAAACTCAATGAGTGCTTGCCACAGACTCTTGTAATACACACACTAAGTCATCAGCATGTAGGAGTACACATTGTAGGTAATTCCACAGCTGATGAAGCCACTTAAGTAACAGTGAAAACTACTGCAGTTGCTGCAATTACTCATTCAACTACAAGTAGATCAAGACAAAAAGATCGCTGTCAATGATGTGTGTGCAATGGCACCTACCTGCCGAAATGCTTTCTAACACAATACTCCTACCAGTTAAGTGAACAAAACATTCCATTTGCTCAGATTCCTGGAGTGGCGGATTGAGTAATGCCTAATTCAGATTACAGGTTAGGGTTAATCCTAGCAGCACATGAGGGCCTAGCATCTGCTTACGCAGGTGTGGTAGCTACAATTTCATTATTGCAACAATGATATTGGTGCCAGGTCTGTACAAACAGACCAAGGACTTTGTCCTCCAATGCAACATCTGCCAATAGATTAAGATTTCTACCCTAGCACGTCCACCACAGAAACCTCTATTGATCTCAGACAAGCTTCCTGCTTGTGTGTATTTGGACCACTGCAGCCCTTAACAATCTGATGGGGATTAGAAATACATCTTGGGGGGCAGTGGATTCCTGCTCTTGATTCCTATGGGTTTGGCCATAGCAAATGGCTGATGCCCAAACTCTTATGGAAGATATGCAAGTCTTTATCAGGATATACACAGTAGCCACATTCCATTCGGACTATGGTCTGGCGTTTGCCTCCAAGGCTTACAGAGACACCATGGGAAAACTGGGTGAGACTGTGCAGTACTCCTCCCCCTATCATCCTGTGGGAAATGTGGTAGTGGAGAGCAAGAAGCGGAACTTAAAGCAGTCTTCAACTGCGAGTGTATTAGGACCAGGTCGCAGTTGGGCTTGTTACCTATATGGGATTCAGGGAGGCTTAAACAATCTGCATAGAAAATCCCTGGGTGGTTGGGCTCCGTATAACATTCTGTTTGGAGTTCAGTTGTGGGTTCCAGACCTTTTCTCTCTCAGTACAGTAGCAGCAGAAACACCATTTGAAATCAATGTTCATTTGGATTTTTTACGGGATCTGAGCAATTTTTGAGTAGCTCAGAGTAACATCTAACAGAAATGCTCCGCCTCTAGAGAAGTGAAGGATAACCCAGCAGCTACTGATTAGATTCCTAAGATCGGGGATTTCCTCCAGGAGAAGATAGCGGACACAAAGGAATTCGGGCCATCTTACAGAGTGCCTGTACCTGTCCTGTCCATTGAAGGTACGATAACAGTACTTCTACAGCTCCTTGCTGGATGCCAAAACAAGATATTTATGTTGACAGAGCTCATCAAACCACATTATGTTGCCTGTTCCAGACAGTAGGCCAAGATGGATCCTGTTTAGGAAACATAGATTTCAATTCTATAAACAAACAAAGATGGTATCTACAGAAACATACCACTGAATAAATTAACTCGCAGTTCAACACAGCCTCCAGAGTTGGTGGGTAGATAAAGGGGAAGTGGCTAAACAATTGAGTGGGTGGCTGGTATTGAAATCATATGGCGACCAAAAGGAGCTCCTCTACTAAAGATCAAGCAGAAACTGTTGTCGCTGAGGCTTAGGGAAATCCGTTCTTTAGACTGCATACCAAAATGACAGGGGGAAGGACAAAGGGGTGACCTGAAATGTTTCTTGTGTCACCAGACAGATGAAATGCTGCAGCACGTTCTTTACATCTGCCCCACACTAGGCCAGCAGCAGAGAACCCTGATGAAGAAGGAGTTTAATGCATTAATGATCAAGACCTGAAGGACATCAGCAATTGAGTAATTTACCCAAAGAATACTATCTGGTGCAATTTTTAAATCTTTTAAAACCCTTGTTAAGGAGAACTCCCAGGTCCAGTCGGGAGCCAAGGTGGTTGACCAAGAGAGGCTCCCCCAGGAGCCTGTGGAATCCATCTATGACATGGCGGACTACTAGGGAGAATCTGTGCCCATCGACTCATTATCCCACCAGGCTGGACACCTATGAATCAATCAATAATTGCTTTATTCGACAATACATGTCATAAAAGCATAGCAATTAAAAAAGTTAAAAACAGTATACAGGTAAAACATGAATAAAACAAATTCTTATACAAAGGTAGAAAGCCGTCTTCAAAAGACTAAATACAGTCAGACATTTAGTTCATTGATAAAAGTGCATAAAACAGTATTTGCGGAAGGGTCCTAGAGAATCACTTTTGCACCACGATTAGGCATGTTGGAACCCACAATTCGCAGTTGTCCTAATATGCGTACAAGGTTATAGATGGGTACCAATTATCACTTTTCAAGCATGGTTTGAGTCACACGGATTAGCCACATTCATTTTAGAAACGTTGGTACCGGAATGGCATACCTAAGTGATGGATCTGTGCAAAGAATACGGAGGGCTATGCTACACGATCTTGTGCTCATATTCCTACAGGTTTGCGCTAGCCAATTTTTACGCAGGGCTGCATATGCAGGACAAACAAACAATACATGTGATAGGGTTTCTACCTGATCTCTACATGTATTACATTTATTGTTCCTTAATGAGAACCATTTGGATGTGAAACACTTTATAGGAAGGGTCCCCCATCTAAATTGGGAGTAGAGTTTCTGATCCAGTGGCTTTGTGATAGCATCCCACAACGGCTCAAGGTTTGGGTGGGATTTAATCTGTAAGAAAAATCCTGTGAGTGAAGTAGAATCGTGGCACCTACTCTCTTCAGAGGCAACCCTCTCCCAGTTTATTGATTTGAGCTTGTCCTTCATCGGAAACAAAGAATCGTTGGGGCTATCCCACAGATGTGCAAGGCCCAATCCATAAAACAGACCTCAGACAGCTGATCTTATGGAATTGATCTTTTTCTATAACGTCCCTTAGACCTTCAGCATATACTTTCAGTTCCGGCGTACTCCATAGCCTACGCCAGTACAAAATCGGCCAGAGTCTAGCGAGGTATGTTATAGCATTTCTACCGAAATCACACCTTAAAGGAACATTTGGTGTACTTTGCGGTAGACTAGTTATCGCTCAGAGGAATGTATTTTCTGCAACCGTTAGCTGCAGAAGATTTCCTAAACCCCACAGCTCAGCACCATATAGTGCTGAGATCATCACTAATGTTGTAGATTTGGGGTATTGGACTGAGCGGTTTTGTCAGGGAAGTTCTATAATCCTTTCTTAAAAGGCCCGCCAGCTGTCAATGCTTTAGTGCCATAGCATCTACGTGCGACTTCCACCTCATATCCTTGTGTAAGCTTATGCCTAAGTAAGTGAATGAGTCAACCTGCTCAAGTGGGAGCCCTTCCATAAATATGCTGCCCTTAAAAGAGCGATGCTGGTTAAAGCCATGAACTTTGTCTTATCTGCATTGATTTGTAGATCTCGTAGGTGACAAAATTCGTCATATTTTCGCAGAGCAGGTTGTAGGCCGTTTGGTGTTTGGAAATTATCAAAGTATCATCAGCAAACATTAAAATCTGAATCTTTCTACCTGCTAAAATTGGAGCATCAGTATTGGTGGCAGCCGGAAAATTTGCCACACCATTGATAAAAAGAGAAAAAAGGGTGGGGGCTAGCACACAACCCTGTCAGACACAATTACACACAGGGAAGGGATCTGTCTTATCACCATGTGCACCCAAAGGAATCTGTGCAAAATTGCCCTCATGAAGGCATAATTATGAGGGAGAGTAGGTCCTGAGGCATCCCCATTACTTTCAGTACCTCCCATAGTTTGAGCCTAGGGACCAGGTCAAAAGCTGTTTTCAAATCGACAAATGCAGCATACGTGCTGCCCTTACCGAGTACTACTGTTCGCCAGTGAAGAGCGACAAAGCAAAAGACTTGATCAATTGTGCTTGTATGAGCCCTAAAGCCTGCCTGAAGGTGGCTGATGATGGAATTATCTTCCATCCATACATGGATCTTGGCCAGCACCAGCCGAGCTACCACCTTTTGTATGGAATCTATGAGGCTTATGGGCCTATAGTTGGGCATCAATTTGTCTCCTTATTTGTAAATAGGGATTCTCTCGGCCCCCTGCCAGGTATCCGGGATGGAAGCGCCGTGGGCAATAGCATTCGCTAATAAAAGTATATATTGGGACCATTTAGGTCTGTCCTTGAGAAAGATATCAGCGGGAACACAGTCTAACCCTGGGGCTCGACCACCTGTTAATGAATTTAGGGCAGCATCTACATCTGCCTCATCAAATACGTTATTGTTTGCACAGAAGTATGTCAGGTCAGTGCCATAGGCCTCTGCCTCATCACTTGCAAATTAGGCGGAAAAATATCTAATCCACACTTCCGAACCAATGTGGTTTTCTGGGGGTGGAGCCACTACGCCAATCCCCATTTAACCAACTACCAGAACTGTTGTGAGTTTTTAGTCCCGCAGGCACGTTTTAGTTCCATCCACCTATCCTAGTCCCAGGCTTTCATGGCAGAGAGAGTGGCCTTCTTATATATAGCCCTAGCAGCTCGCACTCTGTCCGCATCTCCTGACTTGGTAGCCTTGCTGAGGACCCCACAGCCATGTCTACATCTGGTATTATACCAAAGATTTTTTGCTTTTAATACCCTTGTTCTAATCTGGATTGGTCTTTGAAAGTGCGACCTAATTTTTACAAATAAGGTATTATGCAGTTGGATAAAATCATTTGATAGTTGTTGATTATCACTGAGTGACACCATCGCATTTACAGTTTTTCCCAGCTCATTAGCAATGGAGGACAGAATTTCAGGGCGCTCTAAGATCATAGACCATTTTATCCGCCACATGCTATTTGTTGGCTGAAGGTCGCTAGTCGTGTGTACTGCATCATACCGTGCTTGTGGCATTGTGTCCCTAATTGTAAACCTAGAGCACAATGGATCATGATCACTCTCCATGCGATCTTTCACTACCATGTCCTCAAGAGTATTCCTTCCATAAGTTCAAACTAACACGAACATAGTCAATACGGCTAACCTGGTGTCCACTGTTGAATGAGTTTGCAAGAAGTCTATCCGAAGCTGTTCTACCATTTACTGCCCTAAAACCATGTGCTGGACACCTATCATAGGCTATAGTGATTACCTATTCTGTTGTGGCGGGCAGCTGGGGTGAACCAAGGTTATAAGCTCCGTATCTCCCCTACTTGGCCTCAATTCCCCTATTTTTGAATTCCAGCACTGTTGCACTTTATGCTTAATTTTTCACGCAGCATATGGCTGTTACCCCTGCACCATTGTATCGGCATGGCGAGCTGCTAGGGAGAATCAGGGCTCACTGGTTTTCTATCCCACCATATTGGGTCTTGATGTTATTATGGCCAGATGTTTGCACTGTTGCAATTTCCACGCTATTTTGCATGCAAGTGTAATATGGAATAATATTTTATTCAATGCCAAACATTTGGGTGCATATAGAATTTCACATGAATCTAAACATGGCGACACCTTGTGCATGCCATTAAATGTTTGGAGACAATGACCGTTGATCTGAAGGAGAAAGATACCTTGGAATTTTTTTAACGGTAGGCACCCTGACCCTATAATAATCAAGCCCATATGGTTAAAGTGCCTGATTGCTGATTTCTTTTAATTCTCTCCCTTCTTCACTTTTTTACTAAATTGTTTGTGATGTTAATTGCATGATTTTCAATAATGTTCATGGTTTTCAATGACTAATAAACAAAGTTATTATTATTAATATTGTTATTAATAATAATTTCAAATACAGGCATTAGTTCAAGCTCTACTGAAAAAAGGAAGTACAATTATCAAAAGGAAATGTAGCTTCAGTCGCAGCCGGCATGACTCGCGGGTGGAGGGGCTGGGGGGTTAATTTAATAAAATTAAAACTTTAAAAATGTACATGCGCCTCCGGTCACAGACTCCTGTGTCACGTCTCCTGCTCTCTCTCTGCTCGCAGGAAGCAGAAGCAGGAAGCCTCCCTGTCCCCCCAAGCCAATCACAATGCTGAAATGGCAGCATTGTGACTGGCCAGGACACCATCCTTACAGGCGTGGAGTGGTTGGGTAGTTCTGTGCAAACCGGAATGAGAGACATGGTGCACACAACTGAAAGAAAAAAGGTACACAAAAGTGAAGGGTTCCTGGATGCACACAGATGAGATGTGATATGTGGATGTAGGTGATATCAATGTTTGTATACAGTGAAAATGGGGAAGGAGTAAATTGGGGAGTTGTGTCTAGGTGCACACGGCACAATGTGGCTAGGTGCCCATAGGTGAGTGAATCCTGTACCCCCACACACACACGCACACGAGATGTAGGCAAAACATGCACACAGGTGACATGTGACTCAGTGAAGAAAGGTGCTAAAGCATTAGCTACATGCCAGCAAAAGGTGTCTACATGTGCACATTGTGGTACACGCAAGCAAGAAGGGGCTGGGAGAACAAAGATTTAAAGTTCATAAACATGTTCTCTGGGTAACACATATTAATAAAGTTCCAAGAGGAGAATCAATTTGAGGTGTGCAATATATATATGACTAACATAAGCCATGTATTTCATGGGTGTCCAGAGCTGGTCCAGGAAGTCCACTGCATGTCAGATTTTTAAAATTCACATAAAATTAGTTTAAATGGAATTAATATGAATGGAGCTCAGCTACAGAGTCAGCGGCTACCCTGAAAATATCAACTTTTGTTGGATTCCTCTGGGTGTAAAAAGTAAATTGTGGAAATTGTGTGTGGGGAGAATTACTTCGTTTTTGGAGGGTATATTTGTGCTTGGGGTTGAGTAGATGCTTTCTGTGTACAGACTTGCTCCTGTAAAGAGAGCTTACACATATGTACCACCCAAGGTTAGTCTTTAATTAATGACTATGCTCTTATACGTCAGCAGAGGCATATTGGGTTATGCTGGCACATCTACTGATTTTGCCTTGAGCTGGAGAGTCTACCTTGGCTTTTGCGTCTTAATTGTGGTCATTGAGGCTATGTCTCAGCATGTTATCGTTGTGCCTAGGGAAATTATGGTTGGCATGCGATGACTGAAACAAGGTTATGTGAATCTGTTTTTGAAAAGGAAGGTGACTTCAGCTGGTCTATTATGTCTATTTCCCTCGTCCATGCTGATGACTTGTTGTGATCACAACCCTGAAACATCATTAAAAAGCCTAGTAAAAATGTTATCTAATGTAGTATATTTTGTTGCTTTTTATTATCACGAATTGAAGTTTTTTTTTACATTTCTGTGATGCCACTTTCGTTAATGACAACAGTATTAATGATTGTGGAACATCACTTCCAGTGACTTCACCGGGGGGCAAAGGTCAAATGATGTCACTTCTTGTGATGTTACTAAAGGCAAATGGCATACAATGACATTTTGTTGAATTGAGTCCATGCTCAAGACTCTACCCAAACAACACATCATCATGGTATCACTTTTTGTTGCCACACTTCTTGAAACCTACCCCCACCATACCTCCACCTGCCTCTCCTCTCCAGTCTTCCCTGCTCCCATATTAGTTCACTGCATTTGAAGCTCCCTGTCTCTCACATCCTATCTTTCACTTACAGATTCCCTGCTACATCAGTAATGTTTCCAAACCAAACCTTACACGGAAGCACCATACCCCCTCACCTGTATATCAGTTTATTGATTTGTAGATAGATTTGTGTTATATAAATCCATATGTGCGTTCCCATAAAGGCATCCTCATATCTGTTTCGCCAAGTGTCGGGATCACTGATACTGTGCACTCTCACTGGGAGAATATGGACAATGCCTATCCATTCCCATATTTAGCCAGCTTTGAAATCAGTCCGAAGTGACATCACAAGGGGGAGAGCATTCTATCCCAAATCCCTCTTGTAAGACCTTTATACCATCCAGTACTCCCAGTCTGGTAATTCTGGAAAACGATCACGTATTTGACTCCCGAGTAAACACCAGCAATACGACCCAAGGGCATTCAAAATCACTTATGTCCATATTCTCCTGGAATATTGCAGTGCTATCCTCTAAAACCACCTCAACTGATTGATCAGCACATATTGACAACTATGATGTCTGGGTATTTCAGGAAACATGGTCACTGGACAAAATTTACATTCTTGATTTCTTAAACTTTTCAAAGGCTGCTCTGGGGGGACAGAGAGAGAGACCCATAGGTAGTCTTACTTGCTGAGTCAGACAGCAAGCGGGCCTCTTGGTGGAGGTAGTATTTATCGATAGTTCGGACATCATGGCCATACGGATTCAGATGGCACATGGACCTGATGTTCTTATTATCAACGTCTATGCAAGAGGGCAGCCGGGTGGCAGGGGATCTAATGTGGTTACTGTCCTCGATAGCTATTTGGAAAGTCTACGGGGAAGTTGTAATTTGATAATAGCAGATGACTTTAATTGCTCCTTTGAGCCTTTGGATCATGATGACGGAAACCTCAGTGCAGAGGAGGGCGCATAGTGGAATATTGCGCAATTAGATTTATGCCCCATCAAAATATTGACCGAGGCTGCACTACAGTTAAAAGGGCTGTGTCTGGAAAGGGGACTGATGGCAGTTAACAGGAGGTTGCAGTCGGATAGAAGGGGCACTCATACCTTTAATAATGGTCTGAGAAGCAGCCGCATAGACTACATATTCCTTAAAGTAGAATTGTGATCATCTCTTTTGGATATGATGATGCAGGAGTGGATTGAAAGTGACCACAACCGGCTGGTATTACAACTGCAGGCACCTGGTTTACCAAATCTTAATAACAGGGCTGCCGAATATATAACAGCAGAGGCCATGCTCACAAATGATATGAGGAGAGTTCGATGGGCTAGGATTATTGACAATGAAGGTGATCTGGAACAGATAAAGGAAATGGTTGCTCGCTCGATTACCACCCTCCATAATTGTGATTCCCAGAAGGACATTAATTCCTCTGTCCTCCAGGTTCACAATGATCTGTTCAAGCAACTAAAACATTTTTTTATCAAAAGTAGCAAACCAAGGAAAAACTTCCGCGCAAAGGCGGCCTCCTGGTATAACAGTTCTTGTAGAGAGGCCTATAAGATTTTATCCAGGGCTATTAGATCTAAAGTTATAGGCGATATTAAAAAGGCAAGGGCCAGGTATAAGAAAGCCCAGCAACAAGCAAAGAAGGACTGAGATGAGAACCGCTGGCAAGACTTGGTTGCAGCCAGCAAGGGAAAAAACATGGTCCAATTCTGGCAGCTTGTCAAATGGGGCAGTGGCGAATCAATGCAGATACTGATTAATTATGTTGCTCCTGAACAGTGGGCTTCAGACTATGAAGCACAGTTCACTGCCACTAATCGCAGTGATGATATACCCCTATGGCCTACCCCAACCACTACTCTGTGATTCATCAGTATAGAGATCAAGTCTGTATTAAGATCAATTCCGAGAGGCAGGGCCCCTGGTCCCGACTGTATACCCGCGGACTTGTTTGTGTATGATAAAGAACACTGGGTAACTTACATAAAGATACTTGCCAATGCCATAGCTAGCGGTGCTCCCATTCCCGACACATGGTCAGGTGCTGAAATCTTAACCATATATAAAAAGGGTGATCGTTCACTACCAGGCAACTATAGGCCAATCAGCCTTATAGATTCCACTCAGAAGATTGTTGCCAGGTTAGTTCTAGGTAGAATTCAGGCCTGGATAGAAGAGACAGATATCCTGACACCACTCCAGGAGGAGTTTCGACCACACACTAGTACCTTAGATCAGGTCTTTAGGTTTGTGCTCATCTATTGGCAGGTAGTTATTATTGGAGGGGCTCAATCTATGTGGCTTTTATTGATCTTAAATCCACATTTGATTTAGTCCCTCAAACCAAAATGTGGAGTGCTTTTGTGGATATGGGGATGCCACCGGAACTGTTGGCCATTTTAGTAAAACTGCACGATTCACATTATGGACAGGTCCATTGGGGGTTCGTAAAGGGTGTGTTCTAACTCCAACCCTGTTTTCTTTATTCATTAACAGGTTTGTTCATTATTTTTCCACCCACCCTACAGATGCTCCAGCATTAGCTGGTATGAAGATACCCTTGCTCATGTTCGCGGATGACACCTTGATAATATCAAAGACTCGACAGGGTTTGCAGGCCACTTTGACCCGCTTCGAGGTGTTTTGCCACGACCATGAGCTAGTGGTAAATGTAGAGAAAGCAAAGTTTATGCTGCTCCACAAACATAAAGCCATAAAAGGGAGAGTGTATATGAACAATGTCCCCTTGGAACAGACTGATGTTTTTACTTACCTGGGGATATCATAAGGTAGGAAACTAAATTGGAAGCTCCAGATCGATATGCTGGCCCTAAAACATGCACAATTAGCTGGTGTGTTGATAAAAGAGCAGAGGATTTACCAGATTAAGCCCATCGCCCCGTCCTAAAGATTTATAAAATCAGTACCTCAATACTATATGGTGCTGAACTTTGGGGCTTTGAGGATCTAACATCCCTAGCCAAAAACAAGTTTGTTAGAGCTCTAATAGGCCTCCCGCAATCCACACCACTTATGCCCCTTTACCTAGATTTGAGTTGCTGTAACATAGAGGACTCAGTACGCTTTAGACCTATAGCATTCTGGAGAAGGCTTTGGACTACTCCTGAGCTTTCTCTGTATGCTAAAGCTCTCTTTGAAGTATGGGGGTTGGGCCGCTTACATAAGATCTCCTGGCTAAACAACATAAAAACCACCTTGATTAACATGGGGATGAGCATCTTGTGGGAGGACCCAGTTGTCAACCCATTTCCATCTAAAAATGACTTTAAGGCAGCATACGGTAACATGGTTAAAACCAAGCATTTTTCATTTATTATGAGGCCCACCTTGGCAAGGGAATTTTTGGAGTTCAAACACGAGACTACGTTTGAAACCTATTGGGACCTCATTACCAGACCAAATGATAGGAAACTGTATCACCAGTTTAGGGTGGGTTCACCTCCTATAAGAGAACTAACTAGCAGATGGCACCCCCCAACGGATGACAAATGTATTTCATGTCCAGCTCAAACCGAGACATTAGCACACATTTTGTTTGTATGCCCAGCCTATAAGTCACCTAGGATCAAATGGCTCAAACCTATTTATATGAATCTGGGCACAAGATTAGCTGCGGAGGCTTTAGGGTTTTAAGGACAAACAACCAAGATTCCATTGTGGTTGCTGTTGCAAAATTCCTGAGCTGGATGTGGGTCATCCGAGCCAACAAGATGAGGGTACAATAATTCTGCCATTCTTTTTCACAAGGGCTTAAATATTATGGTCTAGTTTTGTAGACTCAATATATGTTTAGGTTCTGGTAATTGGTTATTTAGGAAATGATCCCCCATTGACCCTTGCCGAAATTTAGGCCCAGTATTACGGGCAGATGATAGGAAGCATTTGTTTTGCCACCCACTTCGCGCTTTTAAGTATTTGTACTTTTTTATTAAACTATTTTAATTATGTTTTAACACTATGGTGCCTTTTCCGATCCGTTAAAAAAAATTACCGTACGACTCGTATCCGTATTTTTTTACGTATGAATCGTAAAAGTCCCGTACAAACGGCGAAGTACGATTCGTACGTGAAAAATACATACGAATCGCTTCGGGGAAAGTCTACGAGACGTACCCGGACAGTTTTACATACAAATCGTAAAACTGAAGTCCGAGTGCGCAAGTACGATCCGTACCGGCGTTCCGAATACACAAGCGTATGGAAAACGTCCCGTACGGAGCGAACTTTGTACGACCCCTACCCCGGGTACACTTGTGCTCGGGGTACGAGTCGTACGGCCCCCCCAGCCTCCCCTCCACCCACGTATGTCCGCACCATACCCCCCACCCGTGTATGTCCGCACCGTACCCCAGGCGTAGCCCCCCACTAATGTATGTCCGTACCGTACCCCAGGCGTACCCCCCCACCCACGTATAATCGCACCGTACCCCAGACGTACCCCCATCCACGTATGTCCGCACCGTACCCCAGGCATACCCCAATTCTCACGTATGTACGGACTGTACATACGAAAGGATTGGGGTACGCCTGGGGTACGGTGCGGACATACGCGGGTGGGGGGTACGCCTGGGGTACGGTGCGGACATACGCGGGTGGGGGGTACGGTGCGGACATACGCACCGTACATACGCACTGTTGGCCTATGTACGGTGCGTACCCCAACAGCGCGTATGTACGCACCCCACATATGCAATGTTGGGGTACGCACCGTACATGATGACACGTACGATGTGGTTGATGGCTTGTACGTCGCATACCGGGCCCCCTTTTCGTCATGCATCGCAGCGTACTTCGCTTTTCCGGCACTTTTTGGCTCCCGTAAAAAAATTGCCGTGCGGAGTGCTGTAGGCATGAATCGTACTTGCTGGTCCGTAAAACGCTGCCTGACTCAGAATAGTAGGTATGTTTTATCCGTACGGTGTTTTTTACGGATCGTACGGAAATGGTATTTCTGTACGAATCGTACTTGCTGGTTTGTAAGGTGGATTTCCCGGGTACGAATCGTACGGAGAATACGCTCCGTACGACCATTCGTACCCGGGTTTTATAGGATCGGAATCGGCACATAAGTGTTTACAACATTGTTAACCTATTGTAACGATGCTTTTAACATCACATGTATATATAACTGTGGTTTTTATACAAGTCTAGATGACTGTAGGAAATATTAGAAATCTATTATATTATGAATCGTCCAAGTCATTTTTAATTGTTGATGTATTTTGTCTTTTATGATTGTGATTGTGATAATCCAAATAAAGACTATATTGTCGTGACTTGACATCACAAGCTCTTTGACCTCTAGTCTTGGATTCTCTCAGCTCAATCCCATAAAATCTTCACTCCTATATTTGACAACTAATTAACACTATATCTTTTATTTCTATTCTATCTTACTTTCTTGCCTTTATATCACCCTTAACTTCCCTTTCACCTTCACATTTCCATGTTTTCATCACAGCTCACTCTTGTTCCTGTTTCATCTCTCATTATTCTACCTTATTAGATGCTCCACACCCGCTACCACATCATTCAGTCACTCTATTTGACATCCCACCTCTTCACCCTGCCTACTATATCCTGATTCAGCTTCTTACTTCCTCATCCATCTTGCACTAGATATCTACATATCTCTGCTTCCTTCTCTATCCTAAATTCTCTGTCTTGTCCTAAACCTCAGTTTCGCACACTATTCCACCTTGCTTGTGCTCTCTCTAGTCTATTCTTTCTGCTCTTCTTTCCAAAAGCTTGAAGTCTGCAGTGGTCCAGTGAAAGATGTCTGCCAGGCTGCCACATCAACTCATAGACACCCTGCTGCAGGATCTGGGTTTGTTGCACTTTATGCACCCCCACATCTCTCAGATGCAAGCCATGGAATCAGAGCCTAATCAATATGGCTCCTGTCACCCTGGAATTACTGTGGGTAACTTCAAGGGATTGGAAATACTGGCCATTATGGCGTACAGCTGGAGGATACCTACAGAAATGAGGAAATACCCAAGAAATCAGGAATAATAACTCAATCTCCTCCGTTATTCCACATGACTCCCCAGCTTTTCACCTAGTCATGTTAGCCATTATCATTGACTAACATTGTAAAGTAAAGTGCAACGGCTATGTGGAGTTATTAGTAACCCTGGGCGGACAATTACGCTACGCTCGTGAAGTTTGCCTAGTGTGTGCTACTTCGCTCTACGCGAATTGCACGTAGCACAGTGCAACATCGCGTCGCACAGCGTAGTTGGCATTTTTTGCTCGCTCGCGGTCCTCAACATCAAGTTGGTGACCGCGAGCGAGGAAAATGACATCCTGGCGAGACTTTTTCCTTGTTCGCGGTCCGCAACATCAAGTTGCCGATCACGAGCCTGGAAAATAAACCTCCCGGCGAGATTCTCAACGCGGGGAGGTCAGGTTTTTCATTGCGAGTGGTCGCGTATGCTTGCGACCGCTCGCGATGAGAAACTACCAGTCCGCGTTGAGAAAACTGCCGCTCGATTAAAAATCTACTCGAGCGGCAGAAAATGACCGCTTGCACTGTGCAAGATGCCGTTTGCAATGAATAACTCCTTGGTTAAAATGTGAAAAGCAAAAACAAACTCTTACTGTAACTGCAATACTGTGATGGCAGGCAGGTTGCAAAAATGCTTAATTTTGGAACAGTGCAAGTTACAAACCACAAGGAAAGCTAGGTTCCAGCAACACTAGAAAGCAGGAGAGGCCAGACTAGAGGTGCACCAAAATCCAGATCTTGCAGGCCAAGCATGCTCCTGCTTGGTGGAGGCTGGGGCCTGGATGGATACATGATTCAACTGTACTCTGTGCCTAGCAGGTGCAGAAGCTGCTATTAAAACAAGTTAGACATGGGAGATATTGTGCTGCTCTATTCCTGTTGTTGCCTTCACAAACTTTGAGGTCAAGGATCAGAATGTAATCGCAAAGGGCTAGGCTAGGGTTCGTAGTCTGACCCCTGGAGACCCCTAAATGATGTCCATGATAAAACTATTGCTAGGGCCTTGATTATTTCTGGCTTCTAAAGCGTTCATTACATTATAGTCCAACTGGAGTTAGTACATTTATTTTTGCAGTATTTTTGTATGAGCTAGAGAAACTGAGGGAAAGGATGGTGACATGCATCCATTTTACCAGGAGATGCAGTGAGGAAGGATGTAGAGAAGACTTCTGCAGTTGTGCTAGCAGCTGACAGCAGAAATGAACTGGTAATTAAGGTTAATGTTTTTTACTAAAGGTATTGGGAGAATCTGATTATTGGCTGGTGAGGAGAACTATATTGCAATCACTGCTGAGGAACGGTAATATTGATTTGAGTTAGCACGTTTCAGGAAACTGTTACAGCTTTGTAGGCAGTACCAGACTGGGATTTATTTTAAATATCTTCACGTTTCATGATATTTATTTTAGGTTATTATTTTTTATTCAGGTCTGTAGACGATTACTCAGCTGGAAGTTTAATTTTCAGCACGAAAAGGCATCCTCTGTCTTTCAGTGGATCTTAAGGTGGCTGGACTATATCGTTCGCACACTTGAACATAGCTGTAGATTGGTTACACATTGAAAAGTATATTTAAAGTAGGAGGGGTAGTTAAGTTTGGATACATTGTGCCAAGATAGTAATCTCCATTGCGGAGACTAACAAATATTTACTAGCAAATGGAACATAGAGGCATGTAATCACAGCTTAATTTGAGCCCCTTGTTTCTGGTGGGGGACACGGCACTAATTTTTGGGGACTGACACTTACTTTTCCACATCAGCTGTTTACCTCGAGCTATAGAGGAAACACACCAAAAGAAACTGTCACAAAGGGGGAAAGCAAGGAGCTGAGAGTGTCTGGTAGTTGATTCAAGATGCTTGAGGGGGATGTAATAGTACTCAGCTTTGGTATGCTGTGTATGGACATTTAAGTGCACCTGCCTGGACTTTTGAGCAGAGCTTTGGGCACCAACACTCATTATATTACAAATCAAGCACGTGCTCTCCCTGCCACTGGAATCAAGCTATCCTGGCTGAAGAGGGGTGAAACCCCGAAACCGGTCCTAGGATGCTTGTTTCCAGTCCAGGGAGGACCTGGCCTGGCAGTTTGGGCTGGACTGTTCCCATTGGGCACAGGGTCAAGACTGATTTGCATATGGCTGGGTCCAAACTGGAATGGCAGGGTGAGCAAAAAAACAATGGATTTAGGCCCAGATCTCTGTACTGGGGTGATTGTATGACATTGTTCTGCATTCTGTCCATCAATGGTTCTTTTTGCATTTGTCACCCCGAGTGGGACGGGTATACTCAGACGTGAGTCCCGTGCTCTCCATGCCACTGGAATCAAGCTATCCTGGATGAAGAGGGGTGAAACCCCAAAAACGGTCCTAGAATGCTTCTTTCCAGTCCAGGGAGGACCTGGCCTGGCAGTTCGGGCTGTACTGTTCCCATTGGGCACAGGGCCAAGACTGATTTGCATATGGCTGGGTCCAAACTGGAATGGCATGGTGAGCAAAAAACGATGGATTTAGGCCCAGATCTCTGTACTGGGGTGAATGTAGGACATTCTTCTGCATTCTGTCCATCAATAGTTCTTTTTGCATTTGTTACCCCGAGTGGGACGGGTATGCTCAGAAGTGAGTCCCGTGCTCTCCATGCCACTGGAATCAAGCTATACTGGCTGAAGAGGGGTGAAACCCTGAAACCAGTCCTAGGATGCTTGTTTCCAGTCCAGGGAGGACCTGGCCTGGCATTTCGTGCTGGACTGTTCCCATTGGGCACAGGGTCAAGACTGATTTGCATATGTCTGGGTCCAAACTGGAATAGCATGGTGAGCAAAAAAACGATGGATTTAGGCCCAGATCTCTGTACTGTATGACATTGTTCTGCATTCTGTCCATCAATAGTTCTTTTTGCACATAATTTACATATAAACATCAATTTGGGTCAGTTATACCTCATGTAGTAAGTTAGGGATAGTATGACTAACTTTGCTTGATTTTATTTCAATGGTGGCCTTTAATAAACATTAACAGGTGTGTTGGAAGATTAGCCTTAGACAGGGGCGTTGGCTCTGAATGAGTAAGATTGACTGACTTGATTGCAGGGGAAGATATCTGCCAGCCATTCCCTACAAGGTGTGCATACAGCGAAACAAACATCGATGGTGCATTCACCAGAGCCACAGGAGATTCTGCACTGCCGCCTTCCTAGAAAGATGAATCAAATCTATTTTTGCAATGAGATCTGGTGCAGCTCAAAGACTACGCGAGGGATTACTGTGTAAAAAAGTAAAGATAAAAAAATAATGATCGATCAACACTACTCATACAATCTGTCAAATGTATTGCATTGTTGTAGTAGAACATTCTATACATACCTTAAACAAAAATAATAAGGTAGCAGCAGAGCACATGAGGCTAAAAAGAGGTTGTCTATGGTAAGGTAAGCAAATGATTTTGTGTACAATGCATTAACTCACAAGGCGAATATTAATGTGGAATGCACTGCAATCAAGGGCAGGTTAGACTGATTGTTGGGGGCAGTACTGTGTCATATATTGTGTACCGCTGAGTTGTGTTCCCTGTAAGTCTTTAATAATACTTCAGAAAATATTTCTTCTTTAGCCATGCAGTGTGCAAACACAATGTGGATTAACAATTATCAAGTAAACACAGAGGTCATCTCGGGTCTAAGAAGGTAGTGAACACAAAAGACCAATGCAGGTGAATTGAATCCCCACAGGGATAATCCCGCAAGAGGACTGGAGTTCTCACTCACCAAGAGGTGACATGCTTCATCATCGGGTTCGTTCCTCCAGTGGAAAAACCTAGTTCCAAAGGGGGCTACAACCCCCTCACTAAGAGGGAGGAGTCCAGGGATTTTGTTCAGCGAGGATGAGGCTGTATGTACAAGGAGTCGTGTTCCTTATACTGTGAGTGAGGTAAAAGAGAGCAGTGCTAGAGAATCAGTGGTGAGAAAACTAGTGGTGAGAAAACTCGTGGTGAAGTTAAAACTGGCTGGTGAATACCAAAAAAGGCTTTACTGTGCAGGTTTCACTGTCAGGATCAAAAAAGTGCATAAGGTAGAGTAGTGGAAATTCGACACTACTCTTCGCAATAGGTCGACATGTTTCAGCCCTTGGGATCTATACAAGGATCTGGGCTTTCTTCAGGACCGGGTGAAAGATAAAGCTACTTCTGTGGTGTGCTCAAATTGAACAAAATAATAATAATAATTCTGTACATCAATGATTCTTTTTGCATTTGTCACCCCGAGTGGGACGGGTATACTCAGACGTGAGTCCCGTGCTCTCCATGCCACTGGAATCAAGCTATCCTGGATGAAGAGGGGTGAAACCTCAAAACCGGTCCTAGGATGCTTGTTTCCAGTCCAGGGAAGACCTGGCCTGGCAGTTCGGGCTGGACTGTTCCCATTGGACACAGGGTCAAGACTGATTTGCATATGGCTGGGTCCAAACTGGAATGGCATGGTGAGCAAAAAAACGATGGATTTAGGCCCAGATCTCTATACTGGGGTGAATGTGTGACATTGTTCTGCATTCTGTCCATCAATAGTTATTTTGCATTTGTCACCCCGAGTGGGACGGGTATGCTCAGACATGAGTCCTGTGCTCTCCATGCCACTGGAATCAATCTATCCTGGCTGAAGAGGCGTGAAACCCCTTAACCGGTCCTAGGATGCTTGTTTCCAGTCCAGGGAGGACCTAGCCTGGCAGTCCGGGCTGGACTGTTTTCATTGGGCACAGGGTCAAGACTGATTTGCATATGGCTGGGTCCAATCTGGAATGGCATGGTGAGCAAAAAAACAACGGATTTAGGCCCAGATCTCTGTGCTGGGGTGAATGTATGACACTGTTCTGCATTCAGTCCATCAATAGTTCTTTTTGCATTTGTCACCCCGAGTGGGACGGGTATGCTCAGACGTGAGTCCCGTGCTCTCCATGCCACTGCAATCAGGCTATCAAGGCTGAAGAGGGGTGAAACCCCGAAACCGGTCTTAGAATGCTTGTTTCCAGTCCAGGGAGGACCTGGCCTGGCAGTTTGGGCTGGACTGTTCCCATTGGGCACAGGGTCAAGACTGATTTGCATATGGCTGGGTCCAAACTGGAATGGCAGGGTGAGCAAAAAAACAATGGATTTAGGCCCAGATCTCTGTACTGGGGTGAATGTATGACATTGTTCTGCATTCTGTCCATCAATGGTTCTTTTTGCATTTGTCACCCCGAGTGGGACGGGTATACTCAGACGTGAGTCCCGTGCTCTCCATGCCACTGGAATCAAGCTATCCTGGATCAAGAGGGGTGAAACCCCAAAACCGGTCCTAGGATGCTTGTTTCCAGTCCAGGGAGGACCTGGCCTGGCAGTTCGGGCTGGACTGTTCCCATTGGGCACAGGGTCAAGACTGATTTGCATATGGCTGGGTCCAAACTGGAATGGCATGGCGAGCAAAAAAACGATGGATTTAGGCCCAGATCTCTGTACTGGGGTGAATGTATGACATTGTTCTGCATTCTGTCCCTCAATAGTTATTTTTGCATTTGTCACCTCGAGTGGGACGGATATGCTCAGACATGAGTCCTGTGCTCTCCATGCCACTGGAATCAAGCTATCCTGGCTGAAGAGGGGTGAAACCCCTTAACCGGTCCTAGGATGCTTGTTTCCAGTCCAGGGAGGACCTAGCCTGGCAGTCCGGGCTGGACTGTTTTCATTGGGCACAGGGTCAAGACTGATTTGCATATGGCTGGGTCCAATCTGTAATGGCATGGTGAGCAAAAAAACAACGGATTTAGGCCCAGATCTCTGTGCTGGGGTGAATGTATGACACTGTTCTGCATTCTGTCCATCAATAGTTCTTTTTGCATTTGTCACCCCGAGTGGGACGGGTATGCTCAGACGTGAGTCCCGTGCTCTCCATGCCACTGCAATCAGGCTATCAAGGCTGAAGAAGGGTGAAACCCCGAAACCGGTCCTAGAATGCTTGTTTCCAGTCCAGGGAGGACCTGGCCCGTCAGTTCGGGCTGTACTGTTCCCATTGGGCACAGGGCCAAGACTGATTTGCATATGGCTGGGTCCAAACTGGAATGGCATGGTGAGCAAAAAAACGATGGATTTAGGCCCAGATCTCTGTACTGGGTAGAATGTATGACATTCTTCTGCATTCTGTCCATCAATAGTTCTTTTTGCATTTGTTACCCCGAGTGGGACGGGTATGCTCAGACGTGAGTCCCGTGCTCTCCATGCCACTGAAATCAAGCTATACTGGCTGAAGAGGGGTGAAACCCCGAAACTAGTCCTAGGATGCTTGTTTCCAGTCCAGGGAGGACCTGGCCTGGCATTTCGGGCTGGACTGTTCCCATTGGGCACAGGATCAAGACTGATTTGCATATGGCTGGGTCCAAACTGGAATGGCATGGTGAGCAAAAAAACGATGGATTTAGGCCCAGATCGCTGTACTGTATGACATTCTTCTGCATTCTGTCCATCAATAGTTCTTTTTGCATTTGTTACCCCGAGTGGGACGGGTATGCTCAGAAGTGAGTCCCGTGCTCTCCATGCCACTGGAATCAAGCTATACTGGCTGAAGAGGGGTTAAACCCTGAAACCAGTCCTAGGATGCTTGTTTCCAGTCCAGGGAGGACCTGGCCTGGCATTTCGGGCTGGACTGTTCCCATTGGGCACAGGGTCAAGACTGATTTGCATATGGCTGGGTCCAAACTGGAATAGCATGGTGAGCAAAAAAACGATGGATTTAGGCCCAGATCTCTGTACTGTATGACATTGTTCTGCACTCTGTCCATCAATAGTTATTTTTGCATATAATTTACATATAAACATCAATTTGGGTCAGTTATACCTCATGTAGTAAGTTAGGGATAGTATGACTAACTTTGCTTGATTTTATTTCAATGGTGGCCTTTAATAAACATTAACAGGTGTGTTGGAGGATTAGCCTTAGACAGGGGCGTTGGCTCTGAATGAGTAAGATTGACTGACTTCATTGCAGGGGAAGATATCTGCCACCTGCCATTCCCTACAAGGTGTGCATACAACGAAACAAACATCGATGGTGCATTCACCAGAGCCACAGCAGATTCTGCACTGCCGCCTTCCTAGAAAGATTAATCAAATCTATTTTTGCAATGAGATCTGGTGCAGCTCAAAGACTACGCGAGGGATTACTGTGTAAAAATGTAAAGATAAAAAAATAATGATCGATCAACACTACTCATACAATCTGTCAAATGTATTGCATTGTTGTAGTAGAACATTCTATACATACCTCTAACAAATATAATAAGGTAGCAGCAGAGCACATGAGGCTAAAAAGAGGTTGTCTATGGTAAGGTAAGCGAATGATTTTGTGTACAATGCATTAACTGACAAGGCGAATATTTGTGTACCGCTGAGTTGTGTTCCCTGTAAGTCTTTAATAATACTTCAGAAAATATTGCTTCTTTAGCCATGCAGTGTGCAAACACAATGTGGATTAACAATTATCAAGTAAACACAGAGGTCATCTCGGGTCTAAGAAGGTAGTGAACACAAAAGACCAATGCAGGTGAATTGAATCCCCACAGGGATAATCCCGCAAGAGGACTGGAGTCCTCACTCACCAAGAGGTGACATGCTTCATCATCGGGTTCGTTCCTCCAGTGGAAAAACCTAGTTCCAAAGGGGGCTACAACCCCCTCACTAAGAGAGAGGAGTCCAGGGATTTTGTTCAGCGAGGATGAGGCTGTATGTACAAGGAGTAGTGTTCCTTATACTGTGAGTGAGGTAAAAGAGAGCAGTGCTAGAGAATCAGTGGTGAGAAAACTAGTGGTGAGAAAACGCGAGGTGAAGTTAAAACTGGCTAGTGAATACCAAAAAAGGCTTTACTGTGCAGGTTTCACTGTAAGGATCAAAAAAGTGCATAAGGTATAGTAGTGGAGATTCTACACTACTCTTCGCAATAGGTCGACATGTTACAGCCCTTGGGATCTATACAAGGATCTGGGCTTTCTTCAGGACCGGGTGAAAGATAAAGCTACTTCTGTGGTGTGCTCAAATTGAACAAAATAATAATAATAATACTACACCGATGATCCAGGTGTTCAGTATTTATTGGGTCCATCTGAGGGAGATAAAAAAACAACAAATCCACTGGTCAGAAAGGGTCACTACATATATACAGTTCTAGTGATGCAGGTAATATATTTATAAAACATAAAAAATGCTAACCCCAAAAGTATGGGTCCTGCACTTACCCAAATAATTTGGATGACACCCTCACCTCAACCTGGGTACAACTCGGGGAAGGGGGCCCCGCTCTATAATAAACAAAATGTGTGATGTCAGAGTGTACAGACAGATCTCTGGTCATATGGTTTACTATGAACACAACCACCCACCTAGTCACAACTACAGTATGGCATAAAATGAAGAACTCAGGACAGTATTCAGTCATTTTAAAATTTGAAACCTACACAGTAAAGCCTTTTTTGGTATTCACTAGCCAGTTTTAACTTCACCACGAGTTTTCTCACCACTAGTTTTCTCACCACTGATTCTCTAGCACTGCTCTCTTTTACCTCACTCACAGTATAAGGAACACTACTCCTTGTACATACAGCCTCATCCTCGCTGAACAAAATCCCTGGACTCCTCCCTCTTAGTGAGGGGGTTGTAGCCCCCTTTGGAACTAGGTTTTTCCACTGGAGGAACGAACCCGATGATGAAGCATGTCACCTCTTGGTGAGTGAGGGCTCCAGTCCTCTTTTTTGTGTTCACTACCTTCTTAGACCCGAGATGACCTCTGTGTTTACTTAGTATATGGGGAAACTTCATCTTGCTGGTCTATAAACTTTTTCCCTTTGACCCCCCTAATTCCTGTTGTTTATAGATCAACACAATTATCACCTTACCTGAGGATAAATGGAGATCCAGGTGGTATCAACTAGACAATTTTTAGATGTACTACACTTTTCTTATTGCAGAATACATTAATGCAAATGCCATAGTGAAGATTCATGCTACTTGCAGAATTTTTAACAGCTCGAGAGAGTGATATATGTCTGGCTCTACATTTAAATGACAGGAAGAATCCGTATTTATTATTAACTCAGAAAGGAAGGTTAATTAGTTTGGGATGTGGAAGAAACTAATTTATTAAATCGATATAATTATTTTCATAATAGTTTAGCTTTTTAATTGCCATCATAAATCAGAAGTAAAAAGCAACCTTTATAGTTCCCAAATTAAGACTTGTTGTCTTAAACTAAAGCAAACAATGAGTCAGGAAGGATTACCTTTGTAAACCTCCATGGGGACTTTGTTTATCATGTTGAATCTACTGAGATGAATAACTGAAAACTGCAAGGCTGGGCGTTCAACTAAGAAAATTCCAAAATACGGCTGTGACAACAAGCATATACAAACACAAGTTTGAACTTGCACAGTATTTTTCTGTCTTGGAGGTAATTGTAACCTCATAATAAGCAAACCAGGATGATCTTTCATTTATAGCTTCTATAATCACCGGACAGATCAGAGGAGAAGATAGGGTTCGAAGCGTGACGGTACACTTGGAGTGACTGACTACAGGGACATGCCCCCGCCTGTATCATTAGGGTATGAGATAGAATCGACAGGGACATCAGTGAAAACCAGGAAAGTAGACCTAGCACGAATGTGCATTGTTACATGTTCTCTTTGTTACCCTGACTTTGACCGAATAGGAATTAAAGTCAAATCATGGGGAATCTACATAACTGGTCCTGGTGAAAGCCTCGGACCATAGTGGCTTAACCAGAGAGCTGAAACATGATGACTGACTACGGCAGGTGTAATAAATTACTACACTTTATTGTGAGACTGACAAAGTAGGGTGTATCATAACACTTTATTCTGACAACTGAGAACTGCTTGTCTTTAGCCATACCAGAGACAACAGAATAAAGGGATAATCTGTAGGTATTTTAACTTTATAATCAACAATAGAGGGAGTTATTCCACCCGATGCAAAAGGTAGTGCATTGGATGAAAGGAGGAAAAGAAATGAAAATTTTCTTTAAAAAGAACCCTCACTTACCAACCTAGTTGGTGACATGCTTCATCATAGGGTCCCCACCCGAGTGGACGAATGCCGCTCGGGTGTGCTACTGTTGCAGCGTGGAACATCAAATTCCCCCTTCGTCACAAACCAAATACCACAATTACAAATTCACTCAAATACATTCATAGGTGGGGCCCATAACACCAACACTCATACTTCATTGATCTGCTCCCCTAGAGGAATAGGCTTCCAAACGCTGACATGAAAGGAATATATTTACCTAAAACCCTAAATGCATTTAATACTATTAACTCCAACCTTGTGATATTCCCCTCATTAGGAGATTAATCATTTAGTTGTTTTGTAGTTTAGTGGAACCATTCAGCTATCTTTACTCTACTCTTTATTCTAGTTTCCGTTTCAAATAATTGACACAACACATTTATCAATTAATCAAATGTCATTTATCTAAGACATTTGCAAATTGTTAGAAATCATCATCCAATCCATAGAACATTATATTTACCTAATCTGGCTAAGAGTTGTCCTCTAAGTCTGTCAAGTCGGCGAAAAACCTTTAAATTCATCAAAGTCAGGCCGCAATTCAGTCTCTCAAAGATTCAGGATAACAGCTGTCCAGCAGTGTCACCGTTCTCTCCGTCAGCATAACGTCAGGGATCGAGTTCGTCAAAGAAGGAAGAGTTTTTTTAGTTCACTTTCCTATCTACTTTTATAATGAAATTAATGGCAAAATGTATCAAGATTGGGGTTTTGGAAAGTTTTGATTGGAGGACTTGGGGTTGTCCGGTAAAGTTCTCACATAGTCCGCAAAATGAAGTCATCGCACTTGCTGGTTCCGGTTTTAAGACAGTTATTTGTATTGTAGTTGGCGAAGCTCCCAGAGTGTCCTTGACTAGAACTCCATCTCCTGGGGTCAGGACTAGGCCATTGTTGCTGGCGGTGACGCATGCGCACTTCACCCAGAACCTCGTGTTGTCAGGAGCAGTCACGTCAAGCGTCTCGTTCAGCCATTTTGGATTAGGCCGAAATGGTCAACTTAAGCAAAACAAACACAAAAACGTAATTAAAATATGGAAATGGCTAATAAAATGTTAAACCCTCACTAATTCCCTCATGTGTAAGTAATTATCTAGCAGAATAGCAACATCCAGAGCATTTATACTCACTCAATGAAGCACAACTTACAATTATATCACAAAAGCAACATATATCATGCAATATTCTAATTTTCTACTATTAGCATGCATACATATGTTAGTTTACAATTAGTTTAGCCATGCAAAGTGCAATTCCCACGTGTAATTCTGTTGTTAATATAGTTGATAAGTCTTTCACTGCAAACAAATTAATAAGATTTCTATTAGTTCATTATTCAGATTAATATAAACATGCAGAATGGGGGGGTATACAAAATGTTGTACTACCCGCTCCATCAATCCCCCCTTTGGTGATTATATCACCACACCAACAAAATTTTGTTATCCCCTTTTTACGGAATTTCAAAGTGATTTCTTGTTTAATTCATATTTCCCTTTCCCCTGTTTCTTCTCTTTTTGCTGTTTTATACATACTCTCCTTGATTTCTTCTAATTCTATTTCTTCAAATTCTCTTTCTTGTTTCTTATCTATTCTCCTTACATTTTCTCTTTTTAACCTTTTCTGATTTTTATCTTTTCTACGACAAATACATCCTAGTCTAATTATTAATACTAAGAAAATCACACATGTTAATGGAAATATTATCTTACCTAAAAATGTACTACCTAGTTTAACTACAAAATCTTTAATAGCTGATATTTTCTTTCCAATCTTCTCCCAAACACCTTCAACCTCCAGTGGTGCAATTTCGTCATGCAATTCTGTAATATTCTTAATATAAATTTTCAAATCTCTACTTTCGTCAGGAATGTAAGTACAACAATGTTGAACTTTCAGCATTCCACAGACTCCACCCTCTTTTGCCAATAAAATATCAAGGGCAAGTCGATTTTACATTACCATAGCACGCATGGCAACCATTTCAGTATTTACCAATAAGAATCCACCAGCGGTGCTTGTTGACAAGCGATCCACTACTGTTGAAAGTCTTTTAATTTTGTTTGCATTCAGAGATATTCCCACTGCGGGTATCAGTGCTCCAAAAATGTCACCCACAATTTCAGTCCAAGATTCTCGATTACTACGTGCTAAATAACTACCTAAACTATGTTCACCATCTTCTCCTCTATCCATATGAAAAATCTTTGGAAACACCAGGCCAACATAACATGTGCCATACCAATGGTCTGGCAAACGATAATATGGCCTATTCCCACAAATGAAATACAGTCCTGGAAAGACTGGATTTCTTCCACCTTAAAATCTCCATCCTCCCATGATTCGGTATGTATCATGGCACTCACTATTCCCTACAAAATAATTATCATACGCTGTTTGATTCCTTCTTATACACAATTTCCCTTTCTGAGGCCTATCTAAAGCCATAGTGGGGCTTGTTTCCCCTGTCAAGTGTTTCTCCATTTCTACATCCCAAACTGTTTTCTCCACTTTCCCTTCTGAAGCCTTTCTTTGCATTTTCAATCTCCTTTCTTCAACCATATCCAAAAATGTATTTTCTTCTTTCTTTAAACTACAAGTCAAGTTATTTCTAAATATGTATTCTAATGTTAGTTCTTTAGTCTCTAAGAAAAATTCACCTAATACCTTTGCAGGTCTTCCCTTGTTTAGTTTGTTAATTGCCGGTTCTTGTGAAAATATAGTATCTACATCTGAAAAATAAGATTCTAATTCACCTGTTTGATAAAATAAACTAGCTGTTACACTACATGTTATTCCATATGTTACTGGAAGGTGATGATAAGTCACTCCTTCAGATACAGAAGCAGATAACTGCATACATACGTAGCAATCCCTTACGTCCATTGTTTTTACACATTCATACAACAATTTTGAAAACACATTATTAGAAAAATATGTTATAGACCTGTCTTTATGCAAATAAATGTTATCTATTCTAGTTGGAACAACCTTTTGAATCTTCCCTATATTAGTTATGTTATAACTATGTCCTTCTAAGGTATCTATAGTAACTTTAAATGATATTAGTAGAGCAAGTATACTCCAAAGAAGCATTAATAATCCTGTACAACAACAACACATTTTACATCATCTTTTAAAGAATGTACATCTACCTTTGCTACTATCTATGTTTGGCATCTTCGCTAAAATGGGCCGTGTCTTTTGACTTAGCCTCTTCTCCTTCACAACTAGTTTTCTAACCCAAGGCTCTAAGCACCTACGTGGTTCTACCAGTTTTTATCTTTTTCAGTATTTATTGTCTTTCCATCAGTAGTTTTCTTGTCTCATTCAGTTTGGCATCTCATCATCTTTCACTTTCCCTTCGTTTTCAGTATACAGAACGTCCTGAACATCCGCTTCTTCTCCAATATCGGACAAGATAACTCTCAGGATTTCCGATTCTTCATCTTCCTCAACCACTTCCGGTACAACCACCTCTGGATTTCCTTGGCTATCCACCTCTTCTTTTACTTCAGGCAGGGACACATATGTCCATTCCGGTGATTTATACTTCTGGTTAGGTTTCCTTGTTCTCTAGCTTTCTTTAACCACAATTGTTTCTTCTTCTTTCGATTTCTCCTGACTCATCATTTCATTAACCTGTTCAGCGCTTGGCGAATTTACTCGTGTCAGTCGATATCTCAATCTTTTTATTTTATTCAGCCAGTTATCTTTTGCCGCTCTTTTCAGTTTTCTCACTTTATCGTTCTTTTCAGTCCTCCAAGCTCCCTTTCTCAGAACTCGGTCTTCTGGTACCTCATCTTCGCTTTCCTCTGACTCTGTTTCAACTTGCTTTTTACTCTCAACAGATTCTTTTTCCACCACTTCTTTTGTTTTCCCTACTTCTGTCCCTCCTCGAATCTCCGGCACGCAATCTTCCTGCGGACTACTTGTCCCTGCTTCTAACTGGATGTTGGAGTTCCCTACACCTCCTCGGGGGTCTTCCGCAATAATCTTTCCCTCTCTCAGGTGGAATTTCTTTGTCTTTTGGCTCTCTGTCATCCGACTCAGTACTGGATTCTGATTTGTCAAAATACTCATTTTCTTTGCTGTCGATTGGATTTGGAATTCTCAATGTATGGCTTGCATGGATCCAGTTCTTCAATCCAGCACACTTCACAGCTGTCGTTGTCGTCAAGATGACTTGTCTTGGTTTTCCCCACCTGGGAACCAAACAGTTTCTTCTTCTGTGGACTTTTATCCTTACCCAGTCCCCTGGGCTTAGATCATGGGCTGGCTTCTTTTCAAGGGTGGTGGCATCCGCTCCAACCTGATGAAACACAGAATGAACTGCGTCAGCCAGGCTTTTACAGTATTCCAACACCATGTCATCAGTTATAGTCATCAGCTTGTTGACTGGTATAAAAACATGACGCATGGCTCGTTCCATGATGTTTTCATGTGGACTCAACCCTGTGGTTCTGTCTGGAATTGATCTAATAGTCATGAGTACCAGAGGCAAGACATCGGGCCATTTCATACCTGTGGCTAAACACATTTTCCCTATTCTGTTTTTGATAGTACCATTCATTTGTTCTACTACACCAGAAGCCTCTGGTCGATAGGCACAATGTAGTTTTTGTCGTACATTCAATGCTTCACAAATCAGTTTTATGATCTCATTATGAAAATGTCCTCCTCGGTCTGATTCAATTGTCACTGGGAACCCAAATCTAGGGATAAATTCCCTCAAAAGTAATTTTGCTACTGTCATCCCATCATTTCTTCTTGTTGGGAACGCCTCTACCCACCTGGAAAATAAACATACCATAACCAAAACATACCTCAACCTATTACAGGGAGGCATTTCAATGAAATCCACTTGCATTCTGGTAAAAGGCCCTCCTTCTCGACCTATTGTTCCTAGACTCACTACTGTTTTTCTTCCTGGATTGTATTGCTGACAAATTAGACATTTCTGACAAAGACTTTCTGCTACCAGTCTGAATTTCGCATTATACCAAGTCTGTTTAAAGGACCTAATCATAGCTTCTCTCCCTGTATGTCCCTGTCCATGATACATCTGTGCCATCGCAGAAACCATGCTATCAGGCATAACTGGTCTTCCATCTCGATAGACCCACACATGATCCTTCTCTCTTGGTGCACATCCTGCTTTTACACACTGTTTTATTTCTTCCTCTCCTGCTTCTTCCTGCAACTGCCTTACTTCTTCCCATGTTCCCACAGTGTTAGTAAACATTGGCAAACAAGAAATCAACTCCTTTTCCTTTGCCCGATTGATCGAATTCTGATTTTGTGCACAGTATTGCGCCATGTCATTTGCGAATTTGTTACCAGTGGCAATCTAATCACCACTGCGACTATGGGCAGCACATTTTACCACAGCCAATTGCCAAGGCAGCTGTATCGCCTCAAGCAACTTTCCAACCACTTCAGCATTCTTAATGGGAGTTCCACTCTAGGTTAGGAAACCTCTCTGCAGCCATATTTGGCCGAAGTCATGGACTACCCCATAGCCATACTGGCTATCAGTTATCACAGTCACTCTCACACTTTTCCTAATCTTGCATGCTTTTGTCTAGGCCACAAGTTCAGCTACTTGGGCTGACCTTACCCCTTTCAAATAGGATGCTTCCATCACTGCTGCAACTGTACATACCGCATATGCTGCACTCAGCACTCCATCATCTGTCCTCAAACAAGATCCATCAACGAACATGACAAAATCACTTTCTGGTAAGGGTTCATCTTTTATGTCAGGTCCGGATTTTGTACAGAAATCAAGTACATCCAAACAGTCATGATCTGCTTCATCTCTTACTTCCACATTCTCTACATCAGGCAACAGTGTTGAAGGATTCACATTCACACATCTCACAAGACTCACATTCATAGCACCCAATATGACCTTTTCATACTTAGTCAGCTGACTGTGCTTCATATACTGAGTACGACTCCTTGTTAAAAGGATCACCACATCATGAGGTACAAACACTTTCACAGGATATCCCATCACAATTCCCTCACTCTGTTCCAAACTTCGACATGTAGCAGCTACTGCTTTCAAACACCCAGGAAGGGCTACAGCTACTGGGTCCAACATGGATGAAAAATATGCAATTGGTTTCCTCAGTTTTCCATGCTTCTGTACTAGAACAGAGAGTGCACATCCATTTCTCTCACTGCAATACAACTCAAACTCCTTCTCATAATCAGGCATTCCTAATGCAGGTGCTTCACACAATCCTTCTCTCAATCTTTTGAATGCTGTCGATTCCTCTTTGTTCAAATCAATTGGATCTCTCACATCACTTCTTGTCAGTCGTACCAAAGGTTTTCCAATCAATGAGAAATTGCTAATCCACTGACGACAATATCCAACCATTCCCAGAAATATTCTCACTTCTCTTTGGGTCATTGGTGGACTCATTCTCTTTATGATCTTGATTCTGTCTATGGTTATTCTTCTCTGTCCTTTTTCAATGCTATGTCCTAAATATTGTACTTCCTTCTTACAAAATTGTAATTTTGATGGTGACACTCTTAGTCCTCCATCTGCCAAATGATTCAGCAATGCTACTGTATCTACCTCACAAGCTTCACGGGTTTTCGATGCCACAAGCAGGTCATCGATGTATTGAACCAATACAGAATTTTCAGGCATTTCAAGACTTTCCAAAGACTTCTTCAATAGCTGATTAAATATTGAGGGCCTTTCTGAATACCCCTGTGGAATTCGGCATCATGCCAAAATACGCTCACCAAAACGAAATGCAAAAATTTGTTGACTGTCATGATGCAAAGGGATGGAAAAGAAAGCATGGCATAGATCAATCACTGTATACCATTCTGCATCATGAGGGATCTGATATAAAACCACAGAAGGATTTGGTACAATGGGACAACATGGTACAACAATTTTGTTTATCTTTCTCAGACCTTGCACTATCCTTAACTTCCCACTATGCTTTTTCAGTCCCATTATTGGTGAATTACATGGGCTACTCATTATTTCTCTCAAAATTCCTTGTTTTATCATTTTCTCAATCACAGGAGTAACTCCTTTGATTATTTCAGGTGTCAATTTATATTGTGGGACATTTGGGTAACTTACTCCTTCTTTTACAGTTATTTTTACTGTGTCTACATTTCTCATCAATCCTACGTCTTCTCCAGTGAAATCCCAAACTTCTGCCTTTACAGATTGTTTTAATTCTTTTGGTAATTCGTCAGGGTTAAATACCGCATAGGTTCCTGTAACCTCTTTTTCCCAGTTTGCCATTGTCATTTTATACAGCACATCATCATCTGGTGTTTCAAAGGCTATTCCATCGGGAGTACAAAATATAGTGCAGTTCATCTTGCACAATAAATCTCTACCTAACAAGTTTACAGGACTGGTGTCGCACACGACAAACCGGTGCATTTCAGAGAATTTCCCTATACTAACCTTGACTGGTTCTGCAAGGTAAGTTTGAATCTGTCTGTTGGATACACCAATTACTTGGATCGTTTCATCCGAGAGAGGAAGATTCTTGACATCAGCTGATTTTATCGAGTAGCAGCAGTATCAACTAGGAAAGTAATATTTTCATTATTAACTTTTCCAACTACAAATGGGCCTGACTGGTCTACTTCTAGAGTTGCGCCAAGCACGCACTCTTCTTACTCCCTTCGGCACCGTCAATAACCCTCTTCTGAATCGCTTTCATCCCGTTGCAGCCAATACTGCGAAGCAGCGCTAGCGCGTGGCGGCTTATTTACCTGTTCTTCGTTGTAGAATCCATTCTCTTTACTATACTTCTGGCTATTTTTGTTATGTGGAAAAGGTGGTTTTGGCACCTGATTCTGTTGTGTTACAACCTGCTGTTGTCGTTGCTGTTGACCACTCACCTCATTCTGCACCTGTGGATTCAATGATGCATTTTCATTGTTAGTACTCGGAGGAAATTTTCACTCGGATTTCCAATGTCCTATACTACCGCAATTATGATGCGGAAATTTCTTTTTAGCTTCCTCGATATTCCCTTTACCTTTCCCAGGATTACATTTTTGTCTTGACCCTGCTTGTTCTGCTAAATGAGCTTCCTGCCTCTCTGCTACCTTTACTTGTGCCCACATAGCCTTTTCTTTAAATTTTCGCTGTTTTGCTTCAATTTCATCACTGAAATATTTAGCATGTCTCAGTACTTCGTCTATTTTCTTATTTTGCCAGTCTACGGTATGCTGTTTTATCATTTCACTAATTCCTGGACGAAGACCATATACAAATCTGTATACAAAATGACTCAAATCCTTTTCACTTAGATTTTCATCTCCACTGAATTGTTTAAAGGCTAAAATTAACCTATCATAATAGGCATGTACTTTCCTGATGTGTTCTGTCAATTTTTACCCAGTCTGTCTCTTTATGAGGTACTTTGTTTTTCAAAAATGCCATAACCTGTTCATATTTCTTCATGACCTCGGGGTCTGGAGCCCCTGTTTTTGGATCTCTTGGGTATTCCTGTGTCGGCCAATCTATCATGATTTTGCACTCTGTCCATAGATCTGCTGGTACTATTATGTCAAACAGGCTATTTAGATCAATCCACAATACTTTGGACAATTTTACAAATCTGTCCACCTGTCTGTACCACTCAACGGGTTTTTCACGTAGTCGAGGGAAGTCATTCGTAATCGACAAAATATCCTGTCTAGTCCATGGGACATGTACATATCCACCTCCTGGAATCTCTCTCATAGGGCATTCTGTCACAACCTTCTCTTTTTCTCTAACAGGGAAAGCCGAAAAGGTTTTGTCTGAAACTTCATCTCATTTTCGATACCATCTACTTTTCCATTTGTCCACATTTCCCCATTTCCTCAACAAAATAATTATCTCTTTAATCTGACCTATTCGTCCTGTGGTATTCATGTTTTCAATGTCTTTTTCAGTGAAATCTACTCGATGGGGTTTCTGTAGTGCTTTTACCTTTTCAATATCAATACCCATTTCATTTGCTACTTCTTCTAACCTTTCATGGAGACTTTTTGCTCTCCATGTTACGCTTTTACACAGAAATAACAACTCCTCATCTTGCTAAGTTTTTAATTTTTCCGTAGGGATAGTTCCTACTATTAATTCTTCCAGTACCATTCGTAGTTTGGCCACATCTATTGACTAAGATTCTTTGTCTCTCTTCTGCAAGCTTCTCACCCATTCACTCAATTCCTCTGTAGATGGTCCTACTGGCTTCTCTACATTTCCTTGTCCAAAATCTTTTTGTGTTTCTGATATTGACTCCACTATTGTCATACGCCTTTCTGCACAGTTTTGGCCTACAAACGGGTTATTTGAAAAATTTGGTTCAATCATACTTATAGTCTGTCTCCATGGATTCTCATTCTGACTTATTCTTGGTTGTTCAACCGGTTTATTACTTTTATAAGGGACCGTCAAACAATGTTCGCTATCTTTTTGTTTATCAAAAATAGGCATTACTGGACCTATTGTTACTGGAACTGTTACCGCTTCCAGATTTTTTGTCAATTCTCTTATTTTCTCTGTCAATTCTAGGGTTGTTTTTGCTAGTTCTGCTGAATTTTCATCATTTGTTTTACCTCCGGACTTCTTCGCTACCTCTCTAATGGAATTGCTTTTTCCCAAATTTTGGAACTCTGGTTCCGATTTTTTGATTCGTACAGTTTCTTTCATTGGGGCACTTGGGGTCAATATTTCTGGTTCTGGTCGATATGGGGGTGGATTCTTATAGAACATGTCATCAAGAACATCATCCTCTGATTCATTCACTCCATATCCTCTCGATTCCACATTATGCCTTTTTTCTACACACTTTCTGCCTTCATTCTCTCCTGCAGTTCTTACGGGAAACAAACCCTCAGTCATACTTGCATTCCGCCACCTTTTCATTCAATCATCATGCGTCTCAAGTCCGTATGATCTGCCAAACATGTACCTATATCCTCTACCATTTCTCTGTCTTTCTCGGTCATGCATCTCGTCTTCCCACTCCGTTAATTCTTCAAATTGTGTCAGTCTAGGTCTTGGTTCTAAATTCATAATTTTCTCTCTCAAATTTCTCCAAACTGCCAAATTAAATGAACCATGTTCTAGAAAAGCCAACACTCCGTCCTTTTCGGTATACTTGACCCAATTATCTAACCAAATACAGGTGTGATATCCATATTTCGCAACCATAAATGATGCAGGGGTTTTCGGTAGAGGAAGTAACTGTCCTTCCCTAGTTACAATTGGTTTGTTCTTCTTAAACCACTTTTTAATTCTACCCAACCAAGACTTGTTCTCCTTTTCTGGTGGATCGTAATACATTTTCCTTGTCTTTTGTGTATCACTAGTTTCCTCTTACAACTGTACCGCTATTCTGTCCAATCGCAGCGCGACTCACACTAACGCACCAATACGGAGCGTCGATGTCACATTTGCAATTCTCCAATCCCAGCGCGACTCACACTAACGCACCAATACAGAGCGTCTACGTCACCCTGTACTTCTCCACTCCTAGCGCGGCGCACACCAACGCACCAATCCGGAGCGTTTTACGTTTCTGACCGACTGTCCAATCCCAGCACGGTCGTTCTGACGTCAGCAGCCGCTGCCGCAGCTTCTGCTCCTGTCTACCCCTCCTTCACAAAATCCACTCGGTAAGATTTGTTTCGAAATTTACAATTCTGTTAGTAACAACATAAAAACACCACCATTGTCCGCTTCGCTAACCAAGGAATAGCAATATACCTTTCTGACGAGAATTCCGTCTTTCCCGAGAACAGCACTTACCTCTGCCCTACTACGGAATCGTTACTTCCGTTGATAAAGTAGCACATCCCCCTACCTTACCCTTCTAACAAGCATTAGCTAACAGTTTCTCCAGAATTAAGACACATAGTTGGAGTCCCAATGCTCCTGAGAAATAAAACTAGAGTTTCACAATTAACCCGAATGCCTTTACATTCACGCACTTTCACACGAGAAAAATGTAGTACATTCACACAGAATTCTGTCTTTCCCGAGAACAGCAAACAGTCTGTCCTACTACAGAATTATAACATACGTTAACAAAGCAGCGCTTCCATCTACTTTGTCGTTCTAGCAAGCTTAGAGAACACCTGTTACCTTTCCAGTGATAAGCGTTATCGGAATGCTATTTAGACTCCTGGAACCTAAGACCAAAATTTCACAGGTGCCCTTCGCTATTATACACACTTCTCTCACACAGAAAATGTCTCTAATGGCAACAAACGGCGATGTCACGAATCGCACCCAGACAATGCGTCGTGCAACTTCAATCGTCACACGTTTTCCCCGTGTACCTACAGGGCAACAACAATTCCATCTTTCCCGAGAGCAGCGCTTACCTCTGCTCTACTACGGAATCGTGACAAATTTCTGACTTCCTACATCCCAGAAGCCGTGCTAACAACATAGAACTCGACGCGACTCAACATAGAGTGTTAGTACATAAACCAATATCAATAACCAATAATCAATAAGCTATTTACAAGCAATAATCACCAAAGCAAAACAATAAAAACCATAACTCTGCTACCAGAAAAACTGTTGCAGCGTGGAACATCAAATTCCCCCTTCGTCACAGACCAAATACCACAATAGCAAATTCACTCAAATACATTCATTGGTGGGGCCCATAACACCAACACTCATACTTCATTGATCTGCTCCCCTAGAGGAATAGGCTTCCAAACGCTGACATGAAAGGAATATCTTTACCTAAAACCCTAAATGCATTTTTTAATACTATCAACTCCAACCTTGTGATATTCCCCTCATTAGGAGATGAATCATTTAGTTGTTTTGTAGTTTAGTGGAACCATTCAGCTATCTATACTCTACTCTTTATCCTAGTTTCCTTTTCAAATAATTGACACAACACATTTATCAATTAATCAAATATCCTTTATCTAAGAAATTTGCAAATTGTTAGAAATCATCATCCAATCCATAGAACATTATATTTACCTAATCTGGCTTAGAGTCATCCTCTAAGTCTGTTAAGTCGGGGATAAACCTTTAAATTCATCGAAGTCAGGCCGCAATTCAGTCTCTCAAAGATTCAGGATAACAGTTGTCCAGCAGTGTCACCATCCTCTACGTCAACATAACGTCAGGAAATCGAGTTCGTCAAAGAAGGAAGAGTTTTTTAGTTCACTTTCCTACCTACTTTTATAATGAAATTAATGTCAAAATGTATCAAGATTGGGATTTTGGAAAGTTCTGATTGGAGGACTTGGGGTCGTCCGGTAAAGTTCTCACATAGTCCGCAAAATTAAGTTATCGCACTTGCTGGTTCTGGTTTTAAGACAGTTCTTTGTATTGTCGTTGGTGAAGCTGCCAGAGTGTCCTGGGGTCAGGACTAGGCCATTGTTGCTGGCGGTGACGCATGCGCACTTCACCCAGAACCTCGTGTTGTCAGGATCAGTCACGTCAAGCGTCTCGTTCAGCCATTTTGGATTAGGCCGAAATGGTCAACTTAAGCAAAACAAACACAAAAAAATAATTAAAACATGGAAATGGCTAATAAAATTTTAAACCCTCACTAATTCCCTTATGCGTAAGTAATTATCTAGCAGAATAGCAACATCCAGAGCGTTTATACTCACTCAATGAAGCACAACTTACAATTACATCACAAAAGCAACATATATCATGCAATATTCTAATTTTCTACTATTAGTATGCGTACATATGTTAGTTTACAATTAGTTTAGCCATGCAAAGTGCAATTCCCACGTGTAATTCTTTTGTTAATATAGTTGATAAGTCTTTCACTGCAAACAAATTAATAAGATTTCTATTAGTTGATTATTCAGATTAATATAAACATGCAGAATGGGGGGGTATACAAAATTGTGTACAACCCGCTCCATAACTAATCAATCAACTACAACGCCTGATTACAGCGGAGCTGGTTTTTAGATAGTGCAACGAGAATAGTGGTGAAAAAAATTAAAATAGGCTTAATTATTCCCTAAACTTTTATATTGGAGTAATACGGCAAGTTCAAAACCAAGGAGGGTGTATAATTTGGCCTGTGACATCCAATGGGTGAAATAAGTGACAAAACTACAGTCTACATGGTTCAGCCTCAGTATGCATATGCGCAAGACTTTCTTCAGGACCAACAATGACACAAGAGGTATGCACACGCTAAGGTGCACCCGTCCCTGTGTCTTAATGAAACCTCAAACCTACGGTTTTACCTTCTCAGCATTCTCTGAAAAGTTATTATGCTCTGTTAAAGACAAGAACAGATGACAGTAAACAGTATTTAACACTCTGAAAGGTATTCTTCAACCAGGTGCGAACATCGTGCTTTCATCCGTGCAGTTCGATAAGCTCTCCAGACCATGGTGCCTATTATTAAATAAAAATTGGACTTGTGATGCGCACCCACGCGTCTAACTATGAAACCGTGGAAAAATGACTAATTTGCCACACATAATCAATGTAGTGTAGGTGTTTCAGTGATTGCTGTAACATTCGTTATTTAAGGATAGCGACTAATGAAGTTTCTTTGAAGATTGTGCATAGTAATTGAAACACTACAAATGTGGTGTCTCAACGAGAACAAACAAAGAGGAGAGAAGGAACTGTAAGTTCCCGGCTTACATGGGACAAAGGTATGTCCTGCCCCATGGATCCCGACGAGGGGCGTTGTCTATTGTCAAACTCTGGAGGTAGGTAAAGGGGAGAGACAAAGAAGCAAATTAAATGACCTGCGTGTGGATTTAGAGAAAGAACAAGTCATTACTCTAAGCCGGCATTTCTACTTACTTCATCAAGCTCAATCGCCCTCCTTACGCACCCATTCTGTGCCCTGCCCGGGATTCCGATGATGCCTGTGTGCGGGATTGCTATTAGGAAAAGAACAACGTTGGATATACAGGGTGTCCACACATAAACAAGTGTTAAATGACAATATTCCGTGGAACTTCCTGAACCTATAATAGGGCCACGTTCATGTCCCATTTTTGACAAACGAGCCTGCATATATCATTCAACTCTTGAGTAACACCTGGACAGTTGATCGGAGGTCTGCCCCTCCTATTTGGCTGTAATGAGCCTTTTGACATAGGCAACACTCAAACTTCCTACCAACATGCTGGAGCGACATCAGATTTTTAGAGGGCACACCTTTACCTAACTTCCTATCCCCTGCAAGGTTAGTAGAGCTCATTCCACTTTACAGTCCACCAATAAACTTTGGAGCATAGGGTACATTAGACCCAATAGATTAGACAATGTCCGTGGGTACTCTAAGTTGCTCACACTTTCCCTATGGTTTTAGTTTGACAACCTTGGCAGTCGCTAAATTGGTTGTAATCTTAATCACACTTGCCCCTGTATGTGACTAATATTTACATCAAATGACTATCCCTGACAACCTTAGCAAATGCTAATTTAGTTGCCTATGCTTGCGACCAGTACTGACATCATACTATCCTTGACTTGTTTTGTAAGTCCTGGGTTGTTCGCACACAGCGAGATTAAAGTTAGGGACATTTGAAACATAAGGGACTTAAAGGGTTAATTTTCTACAAACTCAGGGAAACCCAAATAAAACTTCATCACGTGACGTGATGACACGGAAGCGCTACTTCATGCTTGTACGCCAAAGTTTCTGCAGCCTTCAAAGATGCCCGGTTCCCGCACACAGGCAGGGCACAGAATAGGTGTGTAAAGAGGGCGATTGAACTTGACGAAATAAGTAGAAACGTCGGCTTGGAGTAATGACTTGTTCTTTCTTTAAATTCACACGCCGGTCATTTCATTTGCTTCTTTACCTACCTCCAGAGTTTGACAATAGCCAACGTCCCCCGACGGGATCCATGGGGCAGGACATACCTTTGTCCCGTGTAAGCCGGGAACTTACAGTTCCTTCTTTCCTCTTTGTTTGTCCTCGTTGAGACACCACATTTGTAGTGTTTCAATTACTATGCACAATCTTCAAAGAAACAGACCAACAAGGTGAGATTGGTGGTGAATAGACAGAAACTAGTCAGCTGGGAGTGATGGGTGAAACCATGATATTGAGACAAAAGCGTGGCATGCAGGTCGGATAACCTGTTGGTAAAACAAGGGGCAAAACAAGGGGAAAATCCCTTAGGTAGAATCCACTATGCATGAAAATTGCATCAATGTTTCCTAAACAGGGGACTGGTGCCACTCGGAGTGGAGTAGTTACTTAAAGGAAATCGAGACAGAAGTATGGCATGCAGGTAGGCTTACCTGTGGGTAAAACATGGGGCAAGTCCCTTGGAGAGAATCCAATATGCAAGAAAATGTCACACAGACAGGACACAGGGTAGAGTAGTTACCTGAGGAAAGTAGAAAAGAGGGTCAACCGAGTGACATGGCTATCATGTAGCCAAAGCTGCCATCAGAGTAAGGGAGCGGCCCTACTTGCTGCAAGTGTGAAAGTCAGCAGGATAAGGATACAAGTCTGCTGCAGACAAAGCTACCTGCATCGGAGCCCCAAAGCGGGAACAAAACTCAGATAAAGCTTCAGAAAAATAATTGGAAATTAGGAAAAATTGAATCAAAACCCAACCGGTGCCGAAGAAAGGAGGGTCGTGATCACAGCTTACCGTAGGTGCACAATGGCATGATAAAGCAAAGTCCAATGATATCCGGGAGGTGCAGTGTAGTCACCCGGGACGTGTAAGATAAAAGCAGCGCAGCATCCAGCAGCATGCATGCATGATGGTGCACACGGGAGAGCTTGTATGCGAAACCAAGGAGCCATAGAGGGGAGAAAGGGGCACCATGATGGATGACCGTTTAAAGTTCTGGCAAGTCCATAGTGGTAGAAACAGTAAGAGATGCAGCATTGGGGGTGCAGCATGGAATTAAATGAAAGGTCCGGGAAGGCCGAAATCAATTGAAAGTGAGGCATGAAATTACCGTAAAACATTAGCATGACAGTACACAACAAGCATGAATGGGGAAATTAAATAAATGTTTGTTAAGCGATCAACAGAGCATGGTACCAAACTTCTAATTACATAGAGACAATGTAAAAATAGCGTGCAGTGAGGATAATTACTCAACATTACTTGTTATATTGGTAAGGCACTGCAAGATCTACAGGATATGGTAAAAAAACAAAATTAAGAAATATTGTGAAATAAGTTTTAGGCATACCCACATTAAACATATCCATGAATATACTGAAACCTTGGGGTACATGGGGATTCACAGTTTACATCAGGTTGGTCCAATCCTCCGTTCTGTTAAGTCTAGTGTGTAGGCTATTAGTCCGTAATATCCATTTCAGTTCTTGTTTGTTGAGGATGATACTAATGTCTGTGCTGCGCTGCGCTTGTTGGATCACCCTGATGACTTGCCATTTTAAGGCATCCTCTGTGTTTCCTTGGTCTGTGAAGTACTCAATGAATGGTGCGATCAGTGTTTTGCACCTAAGTCGGATCTGATGTTGGCAAATCCGGATTCTGATCTTTTGAGTAGTTTGACCTATATAAATTAGTTTACAGCGACACAAGATAACATATATAACATCGGTGGCATTACAATTTGAGAATTGGCTCAACTTTACATTAATGTTTCTGAAATTAAACTCTTTACTTTCGATGGTCAAATGGCAGACACTACAAACTTCATATGTAAAATGTCCCAGCACTGGTGGTAAACCCCACATATCAGTGAGTATTTAAGATTTGTTTTTGGTGGGCAGGGCCTCTTTGACCAAGCGATCTCTAATGTTTTTGTTTTTGCGAAAGGCAAATAGTGGCTCTTCTAATGACATGTTGCTAGCATTGAGCATTGGCCAGTTCTTTAAGATATATTTCTTGACCTGATTGGAGACAGGAGAGAATGTATACATGCATACTAAACGGTCATTTTCTGTTTTGATTTTAGGTGTCATGAGTACTTCACGTGGGCAGTAACAAGCTCGTTTCAATGACCTTATGACAAGTTTGCACCAATAGCCCCTGTTCATGAGTTATTTTTTGACAGATTGTTGGCTTCCTGAAAGTTGTGCTGTTTGAAGGAACAATTCATTCTTACACGCAAGAATTGTGAAAATAGCAAGTAGTTACTTAATGCATGTGGGTGGTGACTGTTGTAGAGAGTAAGGTGTTTCTCTCAGTGGGTTTCCGAAAAAGTGTGGTATATATTTTACCTTTGTGAGGTTTGATGAGTAGGTCCAGGAAAGCAATCTGGGATTTGCTGTGTGTTATGGTGAATTTTAAACCATTACAATGGGCATTTAACCTGTCATGGAACATGATCACGGTAGTTTCAAAGCCATGCCAAATTATAAAAATATAGTCGATATATCTCTTCCAAATTATGATATTCGACAAGAAGGGGTTGGCTTCAGATAGAATTTTGTTATTTTCCAGGCTGTCCATAAACAGTATTGCTAAAATGGGAGCAAAAACTGCTTTACCTTTAGTTTATTGGAAAAATGTACCTTCAAATGAAAAAAAAGAAAAAGGTTTCAAGTTAGTCAAATCTTGAGCAGGTGAAGAATAAATGGTTTAGGGACCGAGTGTGGATGGGTCCTAGAGTCAAGAATACTTTGAAAAACATTGATTCCTTCCTCCCGTGAGATATTAGTATACAGAGATTAGCTGCCCAAAGTGCATAGTATGCAATTATCAGAGTCAAATGGTAAGATTTCAACTAGGTCGATCATGTCCATCGTATCCTTGATGTAGCATTGTGTGTTGGGAATAGAGTCTTTGATAAAACTGTCCATATAGCATCCAAGTGGTTCCAAAATAGGGCACACCCGTACACTATTGGGCATCCTGGTGGGGCATCTGGGTTTTTGTGTACTTTTAGGAGCGTGTAAATCACCGCTGTCCTTGGTGATTTGGTGTTCAGATAAAGGACTTGATGTTGTTTTTTAAAAAAAAAAAAATTTTATTCAAGCCAATAGCCATTGCAAAGACAGATCCATAAACAGAAAAACATGATAGTAGGAGATAAGCCAGTTTTAACAATCCAAACATATAAATATCAAAATAACAGAAACATAAATGTTGGATGCTTCCTCCAATCCATACTGAAGATAAATACATACAGATTGTTTCACAAAAGAAATAGATATGTTAATAGTATCACACACCAGCATCCTGGAGATCTTCTTTAAGCAGTTGTTGGTGTTAAATGCTCTGAGAGCCCCCCAGATCTTGATGACCAGTCTCCGTTTCTGTAGCCTTTTAATGGCATACAGACTAGTTTCCAGCTTACATATAGCATATAACCTTCCTCTCCACATTTCGAAGGTAGGGGGTTCTTTCTGATACCTAAATGCATACATTTCCTGTGCAAGCAAGCCTTCTTCCAAAACTCCCAAAAGTATAACTTTAGGGGTTATCACAATCTGTGCCCCTGTGACCTCCGTCAAAAAGGCCTGCATCATATTAAATAATTGTTTCAACTCTGGACAAGTAAAAAAACATGTGGACTATATCCCCCTGATCCATTCAACACCGAGTACATTTATCTTCATTTACCCACCCCATCGTGCAATTTTTTCGGGAGTATAATATAATTTGAAAATGGTTTTGTATTGTTGTGTTTTGAGTCTGGAGGAGATTAAAAGTTTATCAGCCAATACGACAGACTCTTGTAGAACATTTCCTCCATGAGACAGTCTGGTGTTCCATTTAACAATCTGTATCTCAAGATCATTATTTTGTATTGCGATTAATATTTTATATACATTACCAATCCTTTCCCGACCCCTCACTACTTCTAGCAGGTTATTTTTCTGGGCCAGGCATGAGATATCTCCTCTTTTTAGCAAATAGTCACAAATCTGCAGATATTTAAAAACGTTGGCTTTAGGATGGTCGTACTCAGACATCAGCGAAGAGTATGCCCTGACACCACTACTGTCGACTAAGTCTCCCAGAGTCTGAATACCCTTGCGTCTCAATCCGTCCATAATAGCATCAGAGAAGATAGTGGGAAGTAGTAGTGAAGAATCAGTAGGGGTATAAAAATTGACCCTACCAATCTGCAGATATCTCTGAATCTGAAGCCAAGCCTTATGGGCAGCTTGGACAACCTTGAAGTGAGTTTTCTTGTAGTAGCTGGGCTCAAGAATCTGAAAAAAGCTCATCTCTACTTTGGGGCCCAATAATATCTGAAAATCATGTGGGAATTCATCTGCCTTGACCTCACCTTCCCCAACTAATGGGATTCCCATACGTTGTAGTAGACATGTCCACTATTAAAACCGGAAGTTGGAAACTGCCCAGCCCCCTCGTTATCATGTAAGGGTCATATATTTCATAGCTCAGCGGGGTTTGCCCTGGGGCCACAAAAAACTGCTACATGTGGATTGTAACTTCTGGATTTGTTTCCCTATAAATTCTAATGGGGCAGCCCTGAAGAAGTATAGAACCCTTGTCAAAATATTCATTTTTAGGATGTTACATCTTCCCAGAATTGACAAGTGTAGGCCTTCCATTCTGTCTAGTTCCTTTTTGATCTTGCGCAACATGGGATCCCAATTGGACAAAACCATTGTGTCTAGACATGCATTAAGACACACCCCTAAGTACGTTGCCTCCTTCGTAACTCTAGGATCATTAAAACATGCTTGATGTGTGCATATAACCTGTGTCTTGGCCGAATTTAACTAGTAGCCCAAACTCCTCCCAAACATTGTTACTAGTTGTTCTGTCTCTGCCAAAGTCATGGCTGGATCCGGAGAGACTATCGCTATATCATCTGCATATGCTTGTATTTAAACCCTTTCCTGCCCAGGTCTTGCCGGCTGTGTGTTTAAACTGTGTTCCAGCAGGTTCAGGAACGGGTTAATATACAAAGCAAATAACAGAAGGGAACAGGGACAGCCCTGACGGGTACTCCATGATATAGGTACGGGGTTAGATTCAAGCCCCAATGCGCAAACCCGCCCCATTGGGGATTTATACATAGTTCTAACTGCCCGAATGAAGCCAGGTCCGAAGCCTTGCCACCGTATTGTTGCCCATAAAAATTCCCACGAGACACGGTCAAACGCTTTATCTGCGTTCAGTAAGATCACTCTACATGACGCTTTCTGTGTATTGGCAGAGTGAAAAGTTCCACAACAAACTTCCGGGGGTCTGAGCCTTCAACACCTTCAGGCAAGCCAAGAATTCTTAAATTATTGCGGTGGAGGCGATTCTCCATATCCTTCAAAGCAATATCACTATTCTGCATCATCAGTGCGTTTGTAGCTGCTTTCTGTACAGTCATCTCATCTTCGAGTGTGGAGATTCTGTTTTCTGCTTCAGACATCCTTTCTTCGATCTCTGAACAAGATTTGGCCACTCGCTGGAGTGAATTTTTCAATTTTCATCATGCGCCTTGGGTTTTTTGGCTTTCTGCCCGGCTCTCTTCTCTATGTGACATTATTGTCTCATATATAACCGCCGGAGAGATATCACCTGGTCGTTCTGAATGATGGATTATTCTGTTCTTGCCTCAGCCCCCCCGCCTGGTGTGTTCCACGAGTTGGTGGTATTCACCTGCTCTTCCCCCGGGGATTGATCAGAGGCCACAGGCGCTCCAGGTATACATGGTATGGTTGGTATAGATGGTAATGTTTTTTTGCGTACTGTCCCGGAGCCAGATACCCTATTATGCCTTCCCGGGGTCTCCTCTTCCTGATATATACTACTGGTTCCACTCCACCACCTGTTTGGAGAGCCAGGGGGTCATCAGATACCTGCAATGACTCATCCCCTGATGAATTCGAATGATCTGACAGAGAGAAAAAAGAATCACCAATATCAGTCTCCGGCAGCTCTAAACCATCATTACCATCTGTTGTTTGCAACTTGTCACCTGGTGCTATTATAGCCACTACTTCTTGCCTGTTGAAAACCGGAGCTATGGACAACACCCCTGACATAGTCATTGACATAGTCATTGCATCTTGTATCAAAGTTTGCGATTCTTGCCCCTTCAGCCCATCACTCCCTGAAATGTTCGGCAGGGGTTTGCCCAGAAAATGATGCTACCCCCCATTCTCCACATTCTCCACACTCTCCACACTCTGTCCTGGAGCCCCTGCATTCCCCTGGCTCACCTCGTCTGAATCTGCCGGAGGTGCTGCGTTCTCCATAGAGTCTGTTTCCAGACCCACGTTCCTGCCCTTTCTGGCCGTCAGAAAGATTGCTGGAGTTGATGTTGACTAAGAAAACCCTCTGTCTTGCCCGCCTCTGTAATATTGCAAATATGTTCTTGAATCTTACTGGTGGGAACTGATCCTAGTCTCATGTAGTGATCTGTGTTGGACAGTTGCCTGAAGATCTCTTTCTTGTATGTGTAATTGTCTTAGAGGCCTGGGTGCAGCTATTTATTGAAAGATGGACCGGCTGTTTGAAGCAGAAGGCTTGCCTTTTACTGTAGAGGCAATGACATCTGCTTCTGAACGAAGGTAGAGATCCCACTGCAGAAAGTTGCAGTCCGTGACTGTACCTCCATGAAGGAAATGTCAGGGAAGTCCTTGAGACCCACTTGCCCTATTTCGAGTGCCACCCATAGGGGCCACACTCACTGTGTGCCATCCTGCAGTTTGATTTTAAGCTGTATTGATAGTCATGCAGGATATGCTTGGAATTAGTGTGACCTTAGAGCAGCGCTTGAGGAGCATTTTTAATGATCTTGCCAATGAAGGATAGGTGAATGTTGAGCAGCAAAATTAATTATGTCAGTGTGGTCTAGTGTGGGTTTCTTCAGGAGGTTCAGCCTGTCTAGAGAGCTTCTAGAAAAATGTGTCAATGAAAGTGGACTTCACAATGGTGAGTAGAGATAAGAGAGCTTCTCCAGAGAGTCTTGTTTTGATGGACGATGGTAAGACATCATCATAATAGGAGATGGCATGGACGGAGTTGAGGATGTAAGTAGAGTCTGCTTTAGACAGGGATTTGAAGGCTGACCATTGTGGGCTGCAGCTCTTTTTCGTGGATGTCAAATATAAGCAGAGTTGGTGTGGACAATAAGCTGTCAGTTATTTTGTAATTTTCCACTAAAGAAGAGGTTGATGACAGCTCACTTGTCTTTTGAGTATTTGGTAAGAGTGTGAAGCAAGGAGTTGATGTAGTACTTCATTTTATTAAAGAGTGTTCTGCTTCTGTTGGCAGCTGTGAGAAAGTGCATTATTAATTGGAGTGGATGGTAGAAGGTGGCAGTAATTTAAACCCGAGGTTAACCCATGGTAGCTATGGCACAGAGCAGACAGGCTGAGCTTAGGAAAATGTCTCCAGCATTTAGAATTACTGAAACAATTAAAAGGTACAAATACAATGCAATAAAAATCCCAGTCCAAATAATAAAAATATTTACATGAACAAAATGACTTAAAAATGACAAAAAATAGCATAATAAGTGCAGAGTGCCAGCTCCATGCCACTAGGGGTGCTAGACCAGGACAAAGGTAAGTTTTAAGGCCAACCATGATTGAGCGTGGATCCAAAACTGAGACCAGGTTCATCATAATCGGAAGTATTACCTTCTCTGAAATGGAAATCAAAAATCCTCAGTGGGGCAAGGCAGAAGATAGGTTCTACATGGCTGGATAACCAATTAACTTTTAGCCAGAAAACTTAAGTGGTAGAAGTTCAAAATTCACGCCTAAGAAAAGTCCTCAGCCGCTGGCTACTTTTGGAACCGTAGTCGAGTACAGATCTCTACCTTTGGACTTTGTCACTTTTTTTGAGCTCTGATTCCTCCTGTGGTGCAAGTCTGCAAGCTGTAGCCAAAAAGGGCTCAACGAGGCTGAGATATTTCTTCACAACATCCTACTGAAACAGATTTGCTGTTGCTGGACAGCTTCACGTGAGAGCAACCTGAGTCTGTGCATTGACTTGGCAAGTTTGTCCTGCTCTTCTGTCTGTTCTCCAGGCACAAATCCTTGAAAAAGGTTTCTAAGTCCTAGGTTTAAGGGTTAGACAGGAAGAGTCCAGTCTAGGGTTCCAGGACCTCAGGAACAACACTTGGGGGTCAGGACACTCCACAGAGCCAAGTAAAGGGCTCAGGCAGGTTCAGTTGTAACTGGTCAGCTCAAGAAAGTAGAATTCTTGCAGCATTTGTGTTCCTGCAACTGAACAGGAGGTCAGTCAACTGACCATTGGAGTCCACTTCTCAGTCCTGGGTAGAGGTGGAAGCAGATCCATACATTAGGGTTCTCCCCATAGGTCACAACAGCAGTCTTCCATAGGCCCAGAAGTGTTCTGAAGAGGGTACTGGGGGTGCCACATGTATACCCGGTTCCAGCATATAGGTAGGGAAAGCTCCTATCCACTCTAACCACTCTGGGAAAAGTTTGCAGGAATGGCTCTACCCGCCTCTGCAGCACTTTCTATGAGTTTAACTTTAAACTGTCTCACAGTGCCCCTCTCTAACTAAACTCAACATGGCAGAAGCTTTCTTCCCCTTTCTAGAGCTCCCTGTTCCCAGGCAGAAGTGTGGTATGATAATGGACTAACACTTCTTTGTGGTCACTCACAACCCATCCTGGGGGCAGCTCCCTCCCAATAGGATTGGTTACTGGCTGACTAGAAGGATAATAGAACCGCAGGCCCAGGTGTGAGCTAAATCTGTTTGTAACAGGGCAGGCTTTCCTTGAGGTTAGTTAAACTCATGGGCACTGCCCAAATGGCCATCCCAGCAAGGGAAGATTTACCTCTCCCCATTTGTCTCAGCTCTGGGAGCCACTCCACACCTAATCAAGGAGCCATGGCATTCAGCTCCTGGATGAAAATGAACATTGGTAGAGAAGAACTTTCTAAAAGTGTCATTTTCGAAATAGTAATATGTAATGCACATTGACTATTAAAGTGGATTTTAAATTAAAATTAGCCCTTGAATTATGTTATAGCTACCCCCAAACTGAAGTTATACATTATACTGAGTTATAACATAACCCAGTGCTTTCCTATGGGAGAGCCAGCTGCGCTACACTAAAAAACAACTTTGGAGGTATTTTACTGCCAGGACATATAAAACACAGAATACAAATCTCCTACTGTATAAATAACATGCACCCTGCTTTATGATCATGTAAAGCCTATCTTAGGGGTGACTTACAAGTATTAAAAAGGAAAGAGTAGGCCTGACAAAAGATTTATTTTGCTCAGTTAAAATGGCATACTTAAAACTGCCTTCCTTGGCTGCTGTCGCAGGCCTGTAGACATGCTGTGCATCATCACTTTAGTGGTGGTACAATATGTGCAGCAGCCCACTAGTGACATTTAACTTACAGGCCTTGGGTACACTTTCATACCATACCTAGGGACATAGGGGTATGTTAAATATTCTATTTAGGTATATACCAATTCAACATGTTTTAAGAATTAGAGCACGTACACTGAGTACTGGACAGCAGTGTCTCAGTGTGCAGTGCCAAAAACAACCTAAGAATCTAGCAAAAAAGAGGTGACCATGCAAGAAGAGGGATATTCCTACAGTAGCTAAATTGGTGGTGTTTGTGTAGTACTTGGCTACGGGTGATGTGGTGAGTTCTGGTTTTGCACAGAGAGACGTCAGCAACATACGGCTATCAGAACTCTGTTTTTCTAACATTTATGTCGTGTCTGTAGCTAGAGCATTAGTTATTGGTGACTTTGTAGTGTATAAAGACTTTTACTTGTCAGTCATTGAGGAATAAATGCAATTTCATGCTAGATGAAATATTTGCTGATTCTGTAGAATTTGGCACTACTTCCCATGCTCTCGTATAATTTGTCAACTCTGGAAATTATGGCACTGCCATTCTTAATTTCGAGGACTAGGTGAGGAGAAGCTCCTGCCTTCCACGCTCGTTGAATGGATGGATAGCATTAATGAAGATGGTCATTGTTCCTAACCTTTCATTTTGCCATCCCAGAATCTTCTTTAAATTGCTAAGATCCCTGGCGGTTAAGTTGGCTTTGGCTGATAAACAAACAAGACTTAGGTGGGAGATCATCACCTTTACCTAGAGTCAGGACATCATTACAGATCCAGATTGTTAGCTTTATTACTTGTGTGCCGAGGCCCAATTTGCAAAATATTGGTATCATTTTCTACCATTTATGGTGATGCAGCATGGAATTTAAATCCTCCCTTCGTCACAGACCAAATATCATACTAGCATATTTATTCAATACATTCATTGGTGGGGCCCATAACACCAACACTCACACTTCATTGATCCGTTCTCACGGGAGTGATACATTTTCCAAGCGCTGACATGAAAGGAATAACTTTTCACCTAAAGAACTTAATTTACTTGAACATACATTAAGAACCTTTATTAAACTCAGAACCTCGAGATATTCCCTCCATTTAGTCGATAGATCAGTTAGTTGAGTTGGATATTTGGTGACTCAATTCTTTAATCTACATTTAGTCTTATTCTAATTTCTCCAAATAAATCACCCAACACATTTGTTTGTTAGAATAACAATTTTGTTTATCTAATTAATTGCAAATTTAATAAGTCATAAACCAAACCACAGAACATCATATTTACCTAATCTGGCTATTAGTCGTCCTCTAAGTCAATCAAGTCGTGGAAAAGTATTTAATTCATCAAAGTCAGGCAGCAATTCAGTCTGTCAAAGATTCAGGAAAAACAGCTGTCCAGCAGTGTCACCGTCCTCTCCGTCAGCGTCAGTATTCTCTGCATTGCATTGCCTTGCTTTTTTTTTAACTCTCTATTCTACCATCTTTTATAATAAATTTAATGCCAAGATGTAACAAAAATCAGTTTTAGGCAACCCTGATTGGAGGATTTGGGGTCGTTCGGTGAGGTTCTCACAAAGGTGCCGATTACGATCCTGGAAAAACCGGGTACGAACCGTCGGTCGGAGCGTTTTCTCCGTCCGACTCGTACCCGGTCGTAAAACTATACAAACATGGAAGTACGATTCGCACGGAAACACCATTTCCGTACGAATCGTAAAAAACACCGTCCGACGAAAATATACATACGAATGTGATCCGGGAATGCCCCGACGTGACGTCGGGACGCTGTCAGGCAGCGTTTCACGACCCAGGAAGTACGATTCGAACCGACAGCAGTCCGGACGGCAATATTTTTACGGCACCCAAAAAGTGCCGGAAAAGCGAAGTACGCCGTCATGCGAGTGGAATTGGGGGCCCGGTATGCGCCGAACCCCCCCCCCGCCCCCGTGAGTACGCGCCGAACCCCCCGTGTATGTACACCCGTGTACGTGTTGAACCCCCCCCTGTGTATGTACACCCCTGTATGTTCGAGTCGTACCCCCATCCTTGTATGTACGGTGCGTACCCCCAGCGCGTGTATGTACGCACCGTACATACACGGGTGGGGGTACGACTCGAGCGTTTTCTCCGTCCGACTCGTACCCGGTCGTAAAACTATACAAACATGGAAGTACGATTCGAACGGAAACACCATTTCCGTACGAATCGTAAAAAACACCGTCCGACGAAAATATACATACGAATGTGATCCGGGAATGCCCCGACGTGACGTCGGGACGCTGTCAGGCAGCGTTTCACAACCCAGGAAGTACGATTCGAACCGACAGCAGTCCGGACTGCAATATTTTTACGGCACCCAAAAAGTGCCGGAAAAGCGAAGTACGCCATCATGCGAGTGGAATTGGGGGCCCGGTATGCGCCGAACCCCCCCAGCCCCCGTGAGTACGCGCCAAACCCCCCGTGTATGTACACCCGTGTACGTGTCGCACCCCCCGTGTATGTACACCCGTGTACGTGTCGAACCCCCCCCTGTGTATGTACACCCCTGTACGTTCGAGTCGTACCCCCATCCGTGTATGTACGGTGCGTACCCCCAGCGCGTGTATGTACGCACCGTACATACACGGGTGGGGGTACGACTCGAACGTACAGGGGTGTACATACACGGGGGGTTCGACATGTACAGGGGTGTACATACACGGGGGGTTCGACACGTACAGGGGTGTACATACATGGGGGTTCGACACATACAGGGGTGTACATACACGGGTGGGGGTACGACTCGAACGTACAGGGGTGTACATACACGGGGGGTTCGGCGTGTACTCACGGGGGCTGGTGGGGTTCGGCGCGTATGCGGGCACATGTCTCCATGGTTGCAATGGGAGTTCGGTGCGGACGGTGTTTTTTCCATACGGTTGTGACATCGGACGCACAGGATGGATCGTACTTGCGCGGTCGGACTTCACTTTTCACGTTTGTACGGTAAATCATCCGGGGAGGTGTCGGACACATTTTCCGACCCGAGGACGTGTGGGGAATTATTCCCAATGCGACTCGTATGGGCTTTTTACCATGCGAATCGTGATTGCCAGTTTGTACGGCACTTGTACGATTCGTACGGTAAAAAGACCGGATACGAGTCGGACGGGCAATTTTTTTACAGGATCGTGATCGGCACCATAGTCTTTTTTGTTAGGTCATCACGCTTGCTGGTTCCGGTTTTAAAGACAGTCTTTTGTTTAACAGTCTTGGCAACTCTCCCAGTGCGTCCTTGATGGGTACATCTCACATGGGGTCAGGACGAGGCCACTTGTTGCTGGCTGTGGCGCAGGTGCACTTCACCCGAAACATCGTGGAAAGGTGACTAGGCCATCTTTACGAAGGCCCAAATCGGTCAACTTAAGCAAAACAAACACAAAACGTAATTAAAACATTGAAATGGCTAATAAAATGTTAAACCCTCACTAATTCCCCTATGTGTATGTAATTATCTAGCACGATAGCAACATTCAAAGCGTTTAATTTCACCCAACGATGTCATCTGGTGCAATTTACAATTACATCACAAAAGCAACATATATCATGCAATATTCTAATTTTCTATCATTAGTATGCGTACATATTTTAGTATACAAATTAGTTCAGCCATGCAAAGGCGAATCCCGCGTGTAATTCTTTCATTAATATAGTTGGTTAGCTATCACTTCAAACAGTTGAATAATATTACAATTAATAGATTATTCAGATTAATATAAACATGCAGAAATGGGGGGGGTATACAAAATGTTGTACTATCCACTCCAGCAATGGCACATATCGTGATTGATAGTGATAATTCTTTAGCCACCCCTTTATGAACTTCTATATGTTAACAAACATCTGCAGTAGGTTGTCAATAGATACAGCTGCATGCATTGAGCATGCTTGGGAAACCATGAGGATCTGAGCTGGTTGGTATAATTTATACTCTTGCCACTGATAGGTCACCCTAGTCTGCCCCTAACATGTGAGAAGAGGGTTTTTGCTACCGTCCATTAAACTTGTAAAAACTATTCCAAGAAGGACATTTTCCTTCAAATTTGCACAATCACGGAGAAATTACATCATACTCCTCACAACATACTCCTTTATTCGCGCCTGAGAGTGTCCTGCAAGGAAATATTCCCCACATTTCCACAGGATCCCCCCATTTTTAAATAGTAGGGGTGTTTCAGAATGCAACAACCACGTGGTTCTTAGTTACAAAACTATACACTGCACTTCCAGGCAGAAAGACTCTCCAGTTGCAACTCCCATAATCAGGGGTAAATTCGGTATTTTTTATCTTTGCTAGGCCTGGGCAAAATCTTGTTTACACAAGTCGTAATCTTAAGTAATTTCACATAAAATTTGTTACGTGAAATGCCTGCAATTATGCTATTATGCCACGTTGTGTAATTTCGATATCGTTCAGTTGATAGACCTACCACGGGAGTACAGAAACAACATGAATGGAAAGAACAGAGCAACTGTTGTTTTTGCCACAGTGATTTCGCCCTGTTTTTTATACCGCAAAATGCGTCAGAAGAATTTTACGGTAAATTAAATAGCGCACAATGCTAGATTTGCATTTTGTGTAATTTGCTAGGAAATCGCTGACGTTTACCACATGCCTGTTTTTTCCCCAATCTAAGGAAGTACACTTAGAAGCTTCACTAAGGTCCAATCCCGATTCTACATGTGACCAGTGCAAGAAAAGACGAAGAAAAATATAGGCCTTGGTTAAAATAAGACATGTTGATACGGCGATCTTTTTTTTCTGATTAACAACCTTTACCTTTAATTGCTTTTTTTTCAGTTGTTTTTTCTTCTCCAGGAATCTATTTTCTACTGCACTGCCCTAATTTTGGCAAAGTACTAGTCCCATTAACACCCTGGAAATAGAGTACCTACTATATTTTAGTGAGAAAAGCACTACGTTGACAACTGGTGTTTATATCACTTGTTGGCTATTTCAGTTAGAGAGGCCAAGGACTGAAAAATGTGACATCTTCACCCTAATTTTTATGTTCCTAAATAGGACTGACACTCACTGATGGTGAATAGAGGAAGATAACACACGTTTACAGCAGGGCTACTATAAAGTCTCCAAGAGTTTTTCCAAGTTGGATTAGTATAATGGTAATAAGTCAAATGGCAGTGCCTCTAAACCTCATAACTGTAGTTTTAATGTTCATTATCAGTACATTTCAGAAAGGGCTGTACCACTATTTCTCACTTATTGTAAATTATAAATTCCTAGGCAATCAGAAAAACGTAAATATCACAACAAATGTATTTTTATAAAGCAAACAAACAATAAATAGATTAATTAAACACAGTGTACCAACTCCTAATTATACAGAAAAATTACTTTCTTTAATGCAATAGACTGCTAGTCTTTTTATAAAAAAATATATATAGAGTCAATAATATCCATGGAATTAGAAGGAAGATTATAATATTTCCATTACATACAAGAATACATCATGAATAAGGTATTTAAGTACAGAATGGGTACAAACCAATTCACAGAAGCACAATAAAAAACGTTAAAAGATTAATTTCGTAGCAAGAGAAATATTTTCAAAATACATATATATCAATTCTTAAAAACACAATATCACATAAAAAATAATCTTGCGGCAAAGGATCAGCTTCTAAGTGCGTTTCGGCGCACTAGTGCCTTCGTTAGGAAAGCCACACAAATTTCCTAAAATCAATTGAGAGGTACGCTGGTATTACTTTCACAATTTCAGACATTATAAACAGACAGATAACTTCAAGTTAGCTCTTCAAGAAAAAGACTCAGTACAGTAATGTGAAAAAAGAAAATAAAGTAATAGGGAAGATTAGAATGTAATGATGAACTGTGTTATAAACATAAGTTCATTGACATTGATTTAAGAGTGCTGGGTGATTGATAGAGAAAGCACTATCCCCAAGATACAGAATTGCGAGGAAAGAAAGTGGGTGTTCAAATTCTACAATGGGTGATAAAGAAAAAGTGACAGAAAGATGAACTAGAGGGAAAATTGGCTTACTTCTAGTTGAAAGATAAAAATCTCTTAGATCTGTAGAATTCTATAGACGATGAGTATATAACTGAAAAAAGAGAATCTAAAGTGAGTAGACTAGTAAATTATGGGAATATAAATCTTATTATGCTGAGTAGGCATGGGTCTTAAAAAAAGAACTATCTAATTATACGTAAAGCTCGCCTTCCGTAGGATGTGCATACATATATTATGTGCGCCTCTTAAGTCCTACTCCAATCAGAGCTAAGACGTATTGCCACATGACCTATTTACGTACGTACCCTTACGTTTAAATTTTAGATCGGGCGCCATACACATGTTTCGAGGAAATTTTTCCAAACATCCATCGTGGACGCAGAAACGCTGTTCTCAAGCGGTGGTTATCCTTATACAGGTCAGTAATTAGAAGGGTAGATTACCGCTACTATATTAGAAGATGTGTTGTTAGCGGCCATTAATTTTTATACTATCAAATGTACAGATTGTTCTATAGTATACAAAGGATGAAAATACTGATCTCTTAAAAAACATAAGACCCACGTTCTCACTTTTTCATCCTTATAATCATGCAATTCTGTCTCTCCCCCCTCAAATAGCATATATAATAATAGAGTTGACTTTGAGATATAGAGACAGTACAAGTTATGTATTTAAACTGAGTAGCCATGTTCCTATATACACATCAATATTGACATGGTCTCCTTTGTTTGATAATTCACAGCTTGGGACCAAAAAGATAAAATCTGCATTTCAACAAAACGGATATAAATATTGATTCCACCATTTATGTCACATCCATTGACATTTTAGTCAGGTAGGTAGCGCTATCCTTATTTCCTGGTCTCTATCTTAGGCACCTGTCATTTATTTCTATAAATACACATATAGATATTGATTAATTAACATGCGACATATATAATTTTTCCAAAGACGATATACGTTCGCTTGGCCTTTTTATCTTCATCCCTCATCCATAGTAGCCGTATTCATCTGAAATGTTCGGTCAATGAATATAAAGACGATAAGGTATCTCTCTATATTTTTTAGACCCATGCCTACTCAGCATAATAAGATTTATATTCCCGTAATTTACTAGTCTACTCACTTTAGATTCTCTTTTTTCAGTTATATACTCATCGTCTATAGAATTCTACAGATCTAAGAGATTTTTATCTTTCAACTAGAAGTAAGCCAATTTTCCCTCTAGTTCATCTTTCTGTCACTTTTTCTTTATTAACCTCTGTAGAATTTGAACACCCTCTTTCTTTCCTCGCAATTCTGTATCTTGGGGATAGTGCTTTCTCTATCAATCACCCAGCACTCTTAAATCAATGTCAATGAAATTATGTTTATAACGCAGTTCATCATTTTATTCTAATCTTCCTTATTACTTTATTTTCTTTTTTCACACTATTGTACTGAGTCTTTTTCTTGAAGAGCTAACTTGAAGTTATCTGTCTGTTTATAATGTCTGAAATTGTGAAAGTAATACCAGTGTACCTCTCAATTGATTTTAGGAAATTTGTGTGGCTTTCCTGACGAAGGCGCTAGTGCGCCAAAACCTGCGTAGAGGCTGATCCTTTGCCGCAAGATTATTTTTTATGTTATATTGTGCTTTCAAGAATTTATATATATGTATTTTGAAAATATTTCTCTTGCTACGAAATTAATCTTTTAACGATTTTATTGTGCTTCTGTGAATTGGTTTGTACCCATTCTGTACTTAAATACCTTATTCATTATGTTTTCTTGTATGTAATGGAAATATTATAATCTTCCTTCTAATTCCATGGATATGATTGACTCTATATTTTTTTTTTAAAAAAGACTAGCAGTCTATTGCAATAAAGAAAGTAATTTTTCTGTATAATTATGAGTTGGTACACTGTGTTTAATTAATCTATTTATTGTTTGTTTGCTTTATAAAAATACATTTGTTGTGACATTTACCTTTTTCTGATTGCCTAGGAATTTATAATTCACAATAGTTGTTGCCCTGTCCTAGGAATTGCTCAATTCGCCTTACAGCGGGTCCTTGATATTTTCAAAGCAACTATTTGTCACTGACTGCTGTATTTAAGGGCATACATGCTTTTCATAGCAATGATCAAAAGGGCTGCTGAACATTTAATAGCAAAGTGCCAGTACTAGATTACAGTCACAGCTGAGAGGTCAAGAACTGAATGGGCATGGTCTACCATATCTAATGTGAAAAGTGAAAGGGGAGTGCAAACAAGAAATGACAGTGTCAAAAGATTGTACTACTGTGTGAGAAAAACAAATTTTATCGCTCTCAAGCAAGCACTTCTTTTGACTTTTCTCATGTCTGATTCATAATTGGCTGGCATTACTCAAACCATACTATCAGCTCAGAAGCAAAGTTCATTCTGGGAAACCCCAGTTTACTTTATGGTATAGTCCTTTGTTTATCAAGAAGGCCTAGGGCACTGTCATTCCCAACCAGTTAAGTATGCCATTCCAATGTCAGTGATCTGTTGTAAAATATAGTTTTGTTGGATTAAGTACCTGCTGCAGAGATCTTTATTTAGCCTATGGAAGCCAGATTCTAATCATGGTAAGATAGTATGTTTGGTTAATATGTTTGTTGCAAAGGTCTGCCCTTACCCTAAATTTCAGTAGATTGAAACTCAAATGGCCCAACATAGCTTCCCATGTCACAAACTGAAGTCTTATTTTCAAGACTGCTTTAATATATAGATAGCTCTTCAAAGATTAACATGCTGATGTTTCAGCTTCTTTGGATATTGTGATCAAGGAATTTGCAGGGTAAAGCAATAGGATAATATATTCTCTTTTAATAAGTTTCTGCACACTGTTGAGTAACTATTTGTGTTTTTACAGGTAAAAATACATTCTGTTCTGATGTTAATCGTATTTACATACTTGAAGTCCAATAATATATACGTATAAACTCGATGCAACCGAACAAATCTGTAAATAACCTGTGACATGCCAGCGTACCCATTTTCCACCTTTCTTCCAAGTTCCCAAAGAATGTTGAATGAATATCCAATTTAAAAAGTGAAAAGTACACTAAATGAAAGATTTGATTTCTGGTGAATAATTGGTATTTTATCTAGGGCTATGTGAAGTTTTAATCATGCCTGTGTACATTGTCGAATTAGGGGACATTCACACTTTGTGTAAGATGCAGTGTTTCCCCAGGATTGTCTAAATACATGGTAAAATAAACGAGCCACCAATTCCTGAAGCCTGTTTCCCCATCTACCAAGTTGGGACTTCAGACCTCTGGGATTTGATGACTGTGCAAACCGAACTCTTTTGTTCCCTGAACCTGGGGGAAAGGACTAAGGAAAAGAGAGCGTGTAGTGCGCAAAAAGTAAGAGCTGCTTCTCTCCTCTCTGAATGGCAGCAGGAATGTTGCCCGCCAGTAGCAAATTATATTTTAAGACTTAGCCAGCCTCCTAGTTTAGCTTGTCGATTTATAGTTCAATCTACAAGCCTTGGGCTTTTGTAACTTCGCACAGGCCTAGTTATGCCAAATATGAAGGTTAAACTCTGGCTGATGTCAACGAATAAACGAGACTCTCAGAAGGACATTATTTTGGAGAGCACACAGAATGGAGTTCTCAAAAGAGCTGTAAATTATTTATCATTTCTTAAGGAAGTCAACTATGGTTTTAATGGGCCATATCAGCACCTTGTAAAAGTCTTGCCGTTTATTTAATAGTGCAGTAAAAATACCCCTTAGCTGGGTTTATACCTATAATCATGCATTTCCAGTGTTTCTCAGCAGGGCTGACAAACATTTTTATTAAACAGTGCAGCGTGTGCCTGAAGTGTTGCTGAGATTCTTTTTAAAGACACATTCCTGCTATTCTTAACTTTGGAAAAGGTGTGCTTTCATAAGGAGAGTGCTGCATGGACGTCAATTAGGGGTCACCAGGGGTCGCAGCTGAGATCACTATGTTTCAGCTTGCGACCCTGGCAGGTTGCTTGTGACGAGTCTTTTAAATTAACCTGATTTCATTCGACTTACTTGTTACTTTGGTTAAACTGCAATATAGAGAAACACATCATGATGTGTTGTTTACAATCACCGCGAAGACATTGGAAGGTGAACGTTTACGATTTTGGTATCTTACTTGTGTTCACAGCAATTGTTTGCAGGGTCCTGCACTGCCTTAAGCCAGGGGCTTCTGGGCTTTCAACACAGAATCCCACTAATAAAGCCCCACCTATGTGAATGAACACTCACCCACACTGGGGTAGTGTGCTCTAACATGCTTATTTATTGACTTGATGCAGGACGTCAGCACTCTTTTGCAAACTGCAACGTGTAATTTAGAAAGCATTTGGCCGAAGAACTGGGTACTGTAGTGGGTGGTGAAGGTTTAGGCATACAAGTAGGCCTTGCAGCAGGACGCTGACATGAGATATGCACACACTGAGTCTGGCATTCGGAGTGAAAGGTGGATGCTTTGTATTGTAGAGTCCGGGTGATACTCTACATATCTCCCATCTTTTGAAATATTAGTGAATAGGGAATCAGGCCACACATGTCAAACACACAAAGTCTTGTAGTCTCTGACTTGGGGTAGGGTTTGGCCGAAGACCGTACTTCTGTCTCAGGGAGATGTTTTCAGGCCCTCTCCCTGCAGATCTAACACAACAAAGACCTGGGTATCAGAAGGTATTTTGAGCCATACAGGTTGGTTCCAACCTTGTGGGTCTTTGGTAGCGCCCCGAGTCAGAAGATCTTTTGTGGGGTAGTTGCCAACTAGTTGGCTACCTTCACTTTCTTAAAAACCAGAAAAAGATGAATGGTTTTACTCTCAGCAGTCTCTCCGATGATCGTAAAGGTGTCTAAACTTAAATGTGGTACACCTAGGGTTTCTCAATACAGTAAACTCATGAGTAAACCGTGAAAAGAACACATAAATGTGCAAAAATGTGAAAGAGACGTGATGGCACCTCACGTGCGCAACCCCAATTGAGCTTGCTGGCTGGTACTCGTCAGCATTGCCCACTCTTCTCATCATCGGCAGCCATCACGCTCAAAAATAATAATAAAGAAGAAGTGTCCAGAAAGAAAAACAAATTGTGTGACTAAATAGTGAGCGTTAAAAAGTGAAATAGGTCCACCCACTACAGGTTCAAACTTTATTCCTCCTTAGGAGTGCACCTACTTCAATATTTAAAAAGGTTGCTAAAAATGCATACCCTCCTTAGATGCCAACATGTTTCATCGCCTAAATTCTTTCAGGCGATTTCGTCAGGGCAACGACAATTGCTTGGCACACGATAAGGACACTTCTTAAAATCACGTACGGAGACTGCCAAAAGTAAAAGACATACACACATAACACTTAACTATGGTGTTCAACCCTGCTTCTTAGAAACACCCGTGTTCTATCAGGTATGTCTCGTGAATGCATCATTCCCTTACCCTCGTGGAGCCTTGGCCTCGCGTACCAGCTCTATGAATGAGGTATCCAATAGGCTCCCTATGTGAGTCCTCGGGGATCTGTGTGGCATTCCCCCGTAATGCCAACCTGTTAATAGTTTTCAACAATAATACAAAGTTATTTTATATTCCATTTCAACCTATTGTGTGGTCACCCTCGCCATACTAGTATCGCACTGTCTACAGCTTTTCAGAAAGGCTTTAAAAATCAAAGGGTGCTGCTAATGTACCATCACTGTTTCAGACATCCTCTCTTAACGGAAGGCACAAACCAATTTGTCCTCGCTACAACAGTAGTGTTATAACTAAAGCAGAGCCCAGTTTTTCATGCAATCAAGGGGTGGTTTCTAGACCTCAAAGACTGACTTCGATATAACATACTGCAGCCCTCCCCTCTTCCATCACACCTCCTTACCACCTAAAGCCTCACGGAGCTCCTTCTCTCCGCCGGTCACAAGTGTTGTGATCCTGCGGCCCATTTATGCTCACGCCCCTTACGTATTCCGTTCGGCGCGACGCTAGGCTAAACGCCATCTTTAAATGGGGTAATGTTTCTATAGCTCCAAGTAAGCGCTTAGATAGCCCGGGCCTAGGAATTAGTGTCTCTCTCCCAGTCTCTCACTACCATTAAAATCTCGCCCTGATTTCTCAATACAGGCCTAGAAGGAGTTAATGTGGTGTGAACCCTCAATCACTATAAACCTCCTCGTAACGAGGTAAAAGCAAGCGCCATGATGGATTGGGGGCACTGGTGGGTAACTAACATCCGACCATGTGACAACAAATTTCTTTAATTGAGCACAGACCACCTTACGATTAAAAATGCAGACAAGGGAGGAGCGGTGGTAGTCATGAATACCACTGACTACGATACTGAAGTTCTGAGACTACTCAGTGTTCGCCAGAACTATCGCCCACTGGCTCAGGATCCCCAGAAAGAATTGTTGACAACCATTAAGACCATGGTGATGGAGGCTAAGGAGAAGAAATGGATAACAGCGAGAGAAGCCGAGTTCCTGGTTAATGATAAGCCAAGAACTCCGGCGTTTTACATCTTACCCAAGATTCATAAGCCTCAACGCCCTCCGCCTGGTCGCCCTATCGTCTCGGGGATCCAGTCAGTACTGGAGCCCCTCTCGCAATTTGCCGACTTTTTCCTTAGGGAGTCAGTCATCAACCAGAAATCGTTTGTCAAGGATACCACAGCGATCCTCAATACTCTTGAGGAATTGCAGTTTGATCCTGAGCATGACTTTATGGCAACCATCGATATAGAGTCACTCTATACCTGTATTCCACAGGATGCAGCGTTGGTGGCAGCAGCGCATGCACTCAAGGCACAAGAGTGGTTCTATGACGCCCCACAATCGTTCATACTCCAATGTATAGAACTGGCCCTTACACGAAACTACTTCTGTTATAAAGACACCGTGTATCTGCAGACTACGGGCACGTCTATGGGCGCTACAATGGCGCCGAGCTTGGCCTGTATTTATGTGGGCCAGTTCGAAGAGCATGTTATATACCACCAGTCAAATCACTTCCAGAGTAACATCCGTATCTGGAAGAGGTATATTGACGACATTCTCTGCGTCTGGTCAGGCCCAGAGAAAGGTCTATTACAATTCTTAAACTGGCTTAACCATCAGGATACCAGTCTGAGATTTACATGGAACTATAGTTATGAAACAGCAGTGTACCTGGACTTAGACATCTTTGCAGCTGGGGGTAGGCTGTGTTCTAAAGTACACCAGAAGCCTACGGACAAGAACTCTCTCCTATCCTATAGGTCGTACCATCCAAGAGCACTCAGGGATAATCTCCCGGTGGGTCAATTTCTTCGGTACCGTAGGAACTGTACCTCGACCACCACATTCTTGGACCAGTCCAAGGAACTCTGCGCCAAGCTTGAAATGAGACAATACCCACGGAAGACTATCAGACAAGCCAGAAAAAGGGCGATGAATACCCCTCGCAGTGTCTTGCTGCAGAAGAACGAAAAAAGTAAAGAAGATTGCCTCCCGGTAGTCATGACTTTCGACCCGTTGGCCACAAAGATCCGACAGTCTATCCGTAAGCATTGGGGGATACTGTCCACTGAGGGCTTTAAGATGCCCCCACCCAGGTTTGCCTTTAAGAGATCTAGCAACCTGGGTGACAAATTGGTGCATTCACGGGTAAAAGTAGAACAGAGGTCAACCGAGTCAACGATTCCTCCTGGCCACCACCCATGTGGGTCGTGTTCAGTGTGTGTTCTCACGAAGAAAACCCAAAGTGTAGTTCTTAAATCAGGTAAAATCTGGTACTTAAAGTACTTTAGTAACTGTAACACAACCAATGTCGTTTATAGACTGACCTGCCAGTGTAACCTCCAATATATAGGACTAACTACCAGGAAGGTGAAAATCAGGATGCAAGAACACCTCAGCACCATTAGAGCAGGCAAACTAACGACAAAGCTGGTACAACACTGCCACCACGCTAAGCACTCTTTCACCTGGGTTGTCTTGGAGAGGATGATGGGCCCGTCTCAAAATGTGGAGGAAATCTTGGCTTCAAAGGAAGCGAGATGGATTTTCCAAGAGAAAACTGACCGGGAGGGATTGAACGACCAAATTGAATGGGGCAAGGCGAGATACTGAGTACTTTGAACACAGCTACATCTATATTAGAAGAGCTAGGCTCGCTCCCATCATTTCCCTCTTTGGTTTTCCCTCTAGGTGTTCTGTTAGAAGCATCCTGAGTGGGCCCCTGAACTCTGTGAAACTTCTTTTGGGGTCCGTGCAGCAACACCTTGCTGGACTAGGTCCTTGTCTGGACTTAATGTTAAACGTACCGTGTTACAACGCGTCGGGGGATCCCGCCAATTAGTAAACCGATGCGGCATCCACCACGGCGCTACTCACAAGAGGAAGGGAGATGGGGGCAAAATTCCCCCCCTTTTTTCCCCTGTTTTTTCCCCTGTGTGTTTTTCCCCCCCTTGTCGAAACTCACTGATGTTTATATTAACATCATTAGTGGTGGGTTGGAGATAACACTAAGACACCACCCCTGTGTAATCTAAATTAAATACACATAATAACTCTGTAAACACATGCAAGTCCGGCCACTCCAAGATGGCGACTGCATTCACATCGTGAAGAGGAGGGTCCGAGCAGGGGATATGCCATCCAACCACTCCCACACCTAAATTCACTGAAGTCACAATATTGTGTATGGGGATTGGAGATTACACTAGGACACTACCCCTGAGCAGTCTGTGCTCAATTAAAGAAATTTGTTGTCACATGGTCGGATGTTAGTTACCCACCAGTGCCCCCAATCCATCATGGCGCTTGCTTTTACCTCGTTACGAGGAGGTTTATAGTGATTGAGGGTTCACACCACATTAACTCCTTCTAGGCCTGTATTGAGAAATCAGGGCGAGATTTTAATGGTAGTGAGAGACTGGGAGAGAGACACTAATTCCTAGGCCCGGGCTATCTAAGCGCTTACTTGGAGCTATAGAAACATTACCCCATTTAAAGATGGCGTTTAGCCTAGCGTCGCGCCGAACGGAATACGTAAGGGGCGTGAGCATAAATGGGCCGCAGGATCACAACACTTGTGACCGGCGGAGAGAAGGAGCTCCGTGAGGCTTTAGGTGGTAAGGAGGTGTGATGGAAGAGGGGAGGGCTGCAGTATGTTATATCGAAGTCAGTCTTTGAGGTCTAGAAACCACCCCTTGATTGCATGAAAAACTGGGCTCTGCTTTAGTTATAACACTACTGTTGTAGCGAGGACAAATTGGTTTGTGCCTTCCGTTAAGAGAGGATGTCTGAAACAGCGATGGTACATTAGCAGCACCCTTTGATTTTTAAAGCCTTTCTGAAAAGCTGTAGACAGTGCGATACTAGTATGGCGAGGGTGACCACACAATAGGTTGAAATGGAATATAAAATAACTTTGTATTATTGTTGAAAACTATTAACAGGTTGGCATTACGGGGGAATGCCACACAGATCCCCGAGGACTCACATAGGGAGCCTATTGGATACCTCATTCATAGAGCTGGTACGCGAGGCCAAGGCTCCACGAGGGTAAGGGAATGATGCATTCACGAGACATACCTGATAGAACACGGGTGTTTCTAAGAAGCAGGGTTGAACACCATAGTTAAGTGTTATGTGTGTATGTCTTTTACTTTTGGCAGTCTCCGTACGTGATTTTAAGAAGTGTCCTCATCGTGTGCCAAGCAATTGTCGTTGCCCTGACGAAATCGCCTGAAAGAATTTAGGCGATGAAACATGTTGGCATCTAAGGAGGGTATGCATTTTTAGCAACCTTTTTAAATATTGAAGTAGGTGCACTCCTAAGGAGGAATAAAGTTTGAACCTGTAGTGGGTGGACCTATTTCACTTTTTAACGCTCACTATTTAGTCACACAATTTGTTTTTCTTTCTGGACACTTCTTCTTTATTATTATTTTTGAGCGTGATGGCTGCCGATGATGAGAAGAGTGGGCAATGCTGACGAGTACCAGCCAGCAAGCTCAATTGGGGTTGCGCACGTGAGGTGCCATCACGTCTCTTTCACATTTTTGCACATTTATGTGTTCTTTTCACGGTTTACTCATGAGTTTACTGTATTGAGAAACCCTAGGTGTACCACATTTAAGTTTAGACACCTTTACGATCATCGGAGAGACTGCTGAGAGTAAAACCATTCATCTTTTTCTGGTTTTTAAGAAAGTGAAGGTAGCCAACTAGTTGGCAACTACCCCACAAAAGATCTTCTGACTCGGGGCGCTACCAAAGACCCACAAGGTTGGAACCAACCTGTATGGCTCAAAATACCTTCTGATACCCAGGTCTTTGTTGTGTTAGATTATTTGAGTGGAGGGCGACCTGGGCTATTTTCCCTCTAGAGCTCCTTATTGTATACACCTCTCCCTGCAGAACCATCACCTCTAGTTTCCCCTGCCGGGGAGCTCGTTAGTTGACTATCCATCAAGGGGCCTTTTGTTGGAGTTGTCTGGGCTTCCACTTTCGGTCACTGTGGTGTGACACTCATCCACGGGGATTCAGGGCTCAATGGATACTCCTATGCGGTTCTGTCATTTTCTACAGTATAGCTCACACATCGATGATGTATATCTACAACTTCCTTGAGCCACAAAATGTTTCTTGTGGCTTGTCGGTTTCCTCTCTGTCCAGCGATCATTGCTCCATCAGTCTTGACGACCTTCCAGACCTCTGGCTCATACGGCATCTGCAAATTCCACCCAGGGTGTCTGTCCCTAATTAGGACTGAGGATCCGACTTGTAGAGTGGGGTCTTGTACCCAGTGACACTGGCTAGCTTTGTTGTTGGTGACTCTTCTTTGGGCCTGGGTTGCCTCAACATTGATGTCTACAGATCGCCAATCAGTTTCCGCCGGGATGCTGTCTTGAATCGACTTCCTGAATAGTAGGTTTGTGGGAGCAGGGTTGGCTGCGCTGTGTGGTCTTTGTTGGTAAGCTTGCAAGACCCTATACAGACAGCATTCCAAATCCTCACCAAGGTCCACCCCAATCCTTAGGGCACAGTGAAGAGTGGAAGGAGGGGCTTATGGTCAATGATGTCCTTGAATTCTTGGTCATGAAGATAAAGGTAAGCATGTTGGCACGCTGACCTGATGGCTAGAGTCTTGCACTCAATCTGCACATGGCAAGTTTCAGTCTCTGACAATGCCCGACTGGCACACACTTCCGAGACCCATTCCCGATCTGCTCCCTCCTGTATGAGATCAGCCCCAAAGCCCACTGGGCTGGCGTCAAACATTAGTTTGGTTTTCTTTCTGAATGAAAATGTAAGCCATGGTGACGTTGTCAAGTAGGACCGGCTTGATGTCTCTGAAGACTTTTTCCGCTGTCGGTCTCCAATCCAATAGGACAACAGCGTGGGTGAGTCCCCTAAGTGGCTCCAACATCATGGCGAGGTTGGGGATAAATCTCCAACATATGTCGCCATTCCCAGAAAACTGCAGACTTCAGTGGGCTTTTGTGGCACAGGTGCTCGCTGTAAAGCCACTGTGTTCTTTAGATCATCTTTCAGCTCCTCTCTCGAGAAGAAGAAGATGTATCCAAAAAACTCCATGGAGTCCTGCTAGAAGGAGCATTTACTCTTTCGCAGAGTCAGGCCACTATCCTCCTGGCACTAGAAGGTCACTCGCAAGCTGACATGATGTTCCTCTAGGCGTTCTGAGAAAATGAGAATGTCATCACTAAGGTTGCTGACTTCAAGCAGTACAGAGAGGGTTTATTTTATGAAATTGTGACATACCTCTGCTGTGGGCAAAACACTGAATCTCAGTCTTTTGTATCTCTGAAGGCTTACATGTGTTGAAAAAGTCACCGTGTAACAACTTTCTGGGGCAAATTCTAGCTGGTAATAACCTGAGTTCAGATCTAGTTTAAAAACCATTTCATCACATTGAGATCTGCTAAGATGTCATCGTCATTGTTATATGCCATTTTCACCGGATTGCCAGATGTGGTAGCCTTATGTATTTGCACAGTCATATGGGACCAGGCTGCTTTGGTTTTGGCTCAATGACAAGTGGAGACACCCAGGGCATTAGGCCAGTTACCTTTTCAATGACCTCAAGCTCCTCCAGTGCTTGCAGCCTCCTGTGTCTCAGAGCTGTGGGCTTGACAGATTCATGTATGTGCAACTCAACTTGCTTCCCTTTCAGCTCTATGAGGTCTTGAAAGAGCTGCGAGAACTTAGCAAGTAAAGTGTCAGCATGTGACTTGTGCACCTGCTATGCAAAAAACACCAACTCTAGGTATTTGACTGTGTGACAGCAAAGCAGAATACCTTTCTCATCTTCGATAATGTGGAACTTTGCCAGCGTAACACGACCATTGCATATACATCTGCCGCAATGGTTTCTCGGACTGGCACACAAGTTTATATCTTCGTCCAGCTAGGAGAGAGCCTTGGGGTGGAGTCAGTGTTTCAAACTGTCTGGAATCCATCACATTCACAGACACTCCATTGTCAATGAGTGCCCTCACTGAAGTACCTCTAACCAGAATGACCCACATGGGGAGTGGTCGCCACTTGTGTCACGCTCTTCCAACAAACAAGACAACAAAGACTTTGATGTCTTCTTTGTTTGAGAGGGTACTCAGCTCATTATCTCTAGGTTCTCCCTCTGCCGAGGTATCCTACAGTGACGGCTGGTGCAAGGCTACAGACATTCTTCTCTGGTGATCGGGAGCAAACTAGGACCTCAAATCTCAGCACACTTACGCGAAGTGATTGTATTTTCCACACTTTGAACATGTCTTTCCCTTGGCGGGAGACATGCCTGCCACCCTGTGTTCTAGGCCACAATTTCCACAGTGCCCTCCTGGTTAGAGGCTTGGCTAATACTAAAATTGTTATTACCATTCCCACGACAGTCAATCCAAAATTAAAAACAAACAAATATCAACAACAACAAAAAAATATTTGAAAAATAAGCTACATGAAAAAATATATAAATATGTTAAAAATGAAAATACAAATATATTTAATATTATACATTAAAAACATATTATAATGTTAAATAAATATCACAAATATGTACAAATGTTATATTAAATAAAATATAAAAATATGTTTCAAACAAACAAATATTTTTTGTTAGAAATTATTGATAAACAAAAACATTATTACATACATTTATTGTATTTACATCCTACCCTATAACACCACACAATTCACAACCCACATCTAAATTATAAATAAAATGTACTTCCATAATTAACATAGTTAATTATCAATTAAATAAATATTACTAATTAAAACATATAAAATATAATTACCTTCCTAACCTTTACCCTTATAAACCCCACAACCCACACCTAAATTAATTACATAATTCCCATATTTAATTTTCAATTAATGAAATAATATTTATTAACAACTAATTATTAATTCATTAAAAATAAATTACTTCCCACCCTTTACCCCTACAAACTCCCCAAACCCACACCTAAAAATAATTGCACAATTTCCATATTTAATTTTCAATGAAATAATTAATGTTAATTAGCAACTAATTTTTTTTTTATATAAATTATTTCCCACCCTTTACCCCTATAAACCCCACAGCCTGCACATAAAATTAACTAAACAAATTTCATATTTAATTTTCAATTAATTAATAATAATTAACAACAAATTATTAATTAATTAAAAATAAATTACTTCGTACCCTTCACCCCTATAAACTCCACAACCTGCACCTAAAATTAATTACACAATTTCCATATTTAATTTTCAATTAATTATTTATAATGAATTAACAACAAATTAATCATTAATTAAAAATAAATTACTTCCCACAATTAACACTGAAATTTCAATTAAGTAAATATGAATCAATAAAAAATACCACTAATGTATTATTATTAAATTACTTTCCACCCTATTCCCCTATATATTCACAACAAGCTATGGAACTAAAAAATGCAAAACCAAAGTATAATAACTACAAAAAATGTAACACATATAATAAAAAACATAAGCAATACTTATACAAAAAAAATACATCACATACTTTTAAAATATATACTAAAATACATAACACTAATTAATAATTTGATATTTTAAACAACTATATTTTTGCAAACAATATTTTTTAAAACAATATTTCTTACCTTCAAATTGATATTCTTGGCCGCGATATTCTTGCTTTCGATATATCTCACTGAGGATAATTTGAACTTGATATTTCTGTAGTTCGAAGTTTCCAACTCAATATTTCGTCTGTACACCGCAGGGGCAGGGGCTCGCCAACTTCCTTAATTGAGCATAGAATATATCAACTGATTCAGTGCTAGTCTGGGAGGTTTACCGCAATTTGAAACATTCGAAATCAGGGTTGAGTTGAGGGTTGAAGTGTTGGTTTAGAGCCCTCACAGCGCCACCAAGGTCAGGTTCACCACGAGTGTTTGGTAGTGTCTCAAATAGCTCATACAGTTCTGCACCCCCAAAGTGTAGAAGTAACAGTCTTTTTACAACCCCATCTGACAGCCAGCTGAAGGGTGGTTGTGGTGTCACAAAGGCATGTGCATTGGGTGCAGGGTCATTGCACACTTGATTTTGTTTATGTTGCTCTTGTTTTGTAGCCCTCATGCTAGCCAATCTTCAACCTTGGGTGAATTTTTCCCCTCTCTTTTTTATGTTCTTTAAAGTGCCATGGTTTTATTCCCGCCTTGACTACACATAACCAGATTTAGTGACCATAAAGGGGCAATGTGATAGCAGACTAGGATTGCAGGATGAAATAAGCAGGAAATTTGTGCTTGACTTGCCCCCTTTTCCAGAAGACACGTGCTCCAGGCAGCAGTAGTGGTAGGGAGCAGCAATCAGGACGTGGTGGTGAAGCTTTGCCCACCGGAGCACTGGGGTTGCAACCCAGGCTGTTGATGAAGTAGGCCGCAGCAAGCCAGGCGATGAGAGCAGGCTGGCATGGCAAAAGAGTTGGGTTTGGCCCCATGGCAGGCGTCAATGAGGCCACAGACAGGAGACAGCAGGGCTGTTGCAGGCAGCGTGGCAGCGGATGTATGACGTTACAACGTGTGCTGTTACAACGCGTGCTGTTACAACAAAACTGTTACAACGCAAGTGGATTTACATCGCATGCCATTACAACGCAAGTCTTTACATCGACTTGCGCTAGATGGCATGCTAACATTAGAAAAGTGTAATTTACTATTCCAACTCCAGTCCACTTAACAGTAGGGAAGGTGTTGGGATAGTAACCTACACTATTTGTAATGTTAGCACGCCATCTAGCGCAAGTCGATGTAAAGACTTGCATTGTAATGGCATGCGTTGTAAATCCACTTGCGTTGTAACAGTTTCGTTGCAATGGCAGTGCGTTGTAAAAGTTGCGTTGTAAAGGTTGTTCCCCCGTGGCAGCAAAAGAACAGATTGGTAACGCATGGCCACCAGGGGTAAACAAAGCTGGCTTCATTCGGGATCTCTTCAATCTAAACACTATGTCAATAGTAATTTCCGTGCTGATTTTTTTTCTCACTAACATGGAAAAATGTTCATCCATGCAGAACTAAACAGTAGTGCTTCACTACAGAGCCGTTCTGAACGAAAACCAATGCCATTGATTCGTCCTCTGAATCCAGTTTTGATTGAACTAAACCAGTTCTCTTAGCTGGAATGTAGCATATTTTTATTCTGTTTTTTTACATAGGTGTAACTGGTAGTAAAGATAATAATATACATTGTGATCAATTATTGATTGTGGCAACTAATGAGCATGTGGGTGGTACACATTACTTTCAAACACTGACATTAATTCAAGCTCTACTGAAAAAAAGGAAGCGCTATTACCAAACGTGAAATCAGCTTCTCAACGACAATGCTGACGTTATTAGAAAGAAGGGAAGCAAAAGTTAAGAGGCACATTTTGCACTAAAAACATCTGTACATTTCACAGAACGTAAACAGCCACTGCATACATTCTGTTAATGGCGTTGCCATACTTGCGCTTTCTCCGAATGGAGTCCAAATTACACAATTTGGTGTCGCGTTCACGATTTCACATAGCAAGCGTAACACAAAAATGCCCAAAACTATGCACGATTAAGGGTCTGCACACAGAGCACTTAGGGCACACTTGTGAGAATGGAATTACTGGACACAGGTTAGAGGAGGCTTTCTTCCCAGCTGGTAATGAGGTACTAGGTGCACAAATGTGAGTGGAGGCTGTGTTCCTGCAGGTTAAATAGTGCTAGGTGCACTTAATCGAGTCTTTGGAATGCAAACAGATGAGGGGTATATTAACACAGGTGATGGGTGCAAATTGGTTAGAGAGATCTTTGCTTACCTCATAGTGCTAACTACGCAGAAGTTAGAAGGGCAAAAAGCTCAAATATTAGATGTACAGGTATGAAAGAGAATAACAGGTACTCTGATGAGTGGGGTTGTGTGCACACGTGGTGACCCCGGAAATCTGAAGCTGTCCAGCTTAAGTCTGAGTAGCTGGAGAAGTGGGGTAGTTCTGTGCAAATAGGTGCGAGAGAAATAGTGCACACAACTGAAAGCGATATAGGCACACAAAGGTGAATGGTGTGTGAATGGTTCCTGGGTGCACACAGATGACAGGTGATATGTGGCCGCAGGTAATGTGAATGTTTGGAAACAGTTAAAAGAAGCAAGGTGTGCATAGGGGAGTTGTGTCTAGGTGCACTCAGGCAAAGTGTGATTAGGTGCCCATAGGTGAGTGAATCCTGTACACACACACACACAACCACACACACACACACCCATAAACACACACACACGGATACAAGATGTAGGCAAAAGATGCACACAGGTGACATGTGACCTAGCGAAGAAAGAGGCTTAAACACTAGCTGCACACCAGAAAAAGGTTTCTACATTTACACATTATAGTGCAAACAAGCAAGAAGTGGCTAGATGCACACAGGTTCAAAATGAAAAAAAATTGCTCTATTGGGTAACACATATTAAGAAAGTTGCGAGAGGCAATTCAGTTTGAGGTGTGCAATGCAATATATGTGAAACTAACATAAGTCATGTATGTCATGGGTGTCCAGAGCAGGTCCAGGAAGTCCGCTGCATGTCAAATTTGTAATAGTCACATACATGTTTTTAAATAGAATTAATTTTAATGCAACTCACCTACAGAGTCTGTTATCCTGAAAAAACAACTTTTGTTGGATTCTATTGGTGTAAAAATTACATTTTTAGCATTTAAAGGTAGGTGTATGCTACCCAAATAAGTGCTGAAACTAAAATGCTCTTCCCAAAATAGCCACACATATTTCTTGTGCATGTAATTTGTGGCTGGAGAGAAAACAACAGACTGAAAATTGCGAGTGAGGAGAGTGACTGAATTTTTTTGATAGGTATATTTGCTTGGGTTTGAGTAGATTATGTTTGTGTGCAGATTGGCTCCTGTAAGAAGAACTCACACATATCTACCACCCAGGGTTAGTCTTTGATTAATGACTGCTATTTTGCATCAGCAGAGGCATATTGGGTTATGCTTGGGCATCTACTGGTTTTACCTTGACTTGGAGATTCCACCTTGGCTTTTGAGGCTCAATTGTAGTCTTTGTGGCTGTCTCGGCATGTGCCTAGGGAAATTATAGTTGTCATGCAGTGACTGAAACTAGGGTATGTTTATCTGTGCCTAAACATTTGAAGGTATCTTTAAGAGGAAGGTGGCTGCAGCTGGTCTACTATGGCAGTTCCCCTTGTTTATACTGATTACTTTTTGTGGTAGCACCCCTGAAACATCATCACAGAAGCCTAGTAAAAAGTGTATCAACTGTAGTGTCTATTTGTTTCTTTTCATTATCACTTATTATAGTTTATTTTTTACATTTCAGTGATGCCACTTTCGTTAGTGACAACCGTATTAATGTTTGTGGAACATCACTTCCAGTGACTTCACTGGGGGCAAAGGTCAAATGATGCCACTTCTTGTGTCACTAAGGTGAAAGGGCATGCAATGTCACTTCCGCTACCCCAGACATTTTTGACATCTATGCGGTAATTATAAAATTCTGACAATGAAACATATCTGCACAACTTTTCTACCTCTACTGGGAAAGTGCCAGCTGTTCCCAGAGAGTAAATATGGAAATGTATGCCTGATGGACAAGGGAGGAGGGCTTATTGTACTTTAAAATGGCGAGTTTTGCCAGCTCAATGTGGTTGTTGCTCTCTGCAAGGTTGCCAAATTTATGTTAAAACCAATAACGTATAAGGTTGGAAATATCTGTACTGAGCAATCCCAGGCTATATGCTACTTTTGGATAATTATATATTCTATATTTGTGGCATGTCTCTATTCTGATCATCTCTCTTAAAAATTTAATTAGTGTAGGGTTTAATCCCTCTCTGTGCTAAGCACCTCTTCTTCAGTAATCAATACTGTATTTCAGGCAAATAGGATGACTAGAATACTAAATGCATGTTCACATTTATCTGTAGAATGGTTGAACGATCAGTAGACTTTAAGACAAGCATAGGCAATGCCCATATACCCAGCTTATAACTGAAATTGCCTCTTCATTCACTGCTGACTTTAAGCACTTAGTATGACATCATACATACTAGGGGTGGGCGGAATTTGCTAAATTAACTTTCGCAAATTATCGCGAAAATGTTTAAAATTATCGCAAACAAGCGGAAATATCGCGAAGATGCGGAAGTTTTTTTCCGGCATGTTCGTGAGATTTTCTGCATGGTTGCGGGTCGCCAACTTACCCATGTGGTTGCTTGCGGGCGTGGCCATCTTGTTATGAGTTGTCTCGCGGTGCATGATCGCGAGAAGAAAGACGTGATCGCGCGACGCATGACGTCACTGCGGGCACGAACTGTCGCGAGACAGCGCAAATGGCTAAAAACAATACAACATCTCATGGAGAAAGCGACCGGATCAAGAAAACTTGTCGGCGAACGCAGGGATTCAGGTAAGGCGATCGCGCGCGCGTGAGAATGTATTATTTTACAGCGCGAGCAAGAAACAAATTATCGCCAAGCTGCGGAAACCGGAATGTTTGACATTTTTGCGCTCTCCGCGGAATGCAAAAATGTCAAATTATCGCAATTTCCGCGAACGGAACGAAATTTTCGCCCAGGCCTAATACATACACTCTGTCACTCACCTTTTCTCTTATACATTCATTCATCCACCCACTGACTCATTCTTGCATTTATCACTTATCCATCCACATTAAAATAGACATCCACTTGAAAACTCCTTGGTACCTAGCTCAAAAACTTGAACTATCCTGCGGGGATAGAGCCTTAAGAATCGCTAACACTTTCCTCCTGAAAACACAAATATTTTGGAAAAAGAAAACTTGCCAGCGAGCATTCTTTGGCGCCTCCCCAAAGATATGGAACTCTCTTCCACCGGAAATATGCAGAATCTCCTCAACGACTGCTTTCAATCTGGAAGCCAAAAAATTCTTAATGAACAAGTTCCTACCTTAATTGGGCTAGGTTCACCTGCTCAAGAACACTGACACTAGAACCACTGGACCATCATTGGATGCTGCTCTTCTTTAACTCATAGTGTGCCCCCCGTTTAGTCCGCTATGTATTTGTTTATTGTATTACTCTCCTTGGACCCATGCGTGTTGAAACTTTGTGATTATTCTTGCTTTTATTCCTACTTAGGTGCCGATTCCGATCCTGTAAAACCCGGGTACGAATGGTCATACGAAGCGTATTCTCCGTACGACTCGTACCCGGGAAATCCTCCTTACAAAGCAGCAAGTACGATTCGTACAGAAATACCATTTCCGTATGATTCGTAAAAAACTACGTGCGACGAAAAAATACCCACAATTCCGATCCGGGACATCGCGTACGTGACGTCTGGACGGAGTCAGGCAGCGTTCTACGGACCAGCAAGTACGATTCGTGCCTACGTCACTCCGCACGGATCATTTTTTACGCCAGCCAAAAACTCCCGGGAAATTGAGGACGACGCGAAGAAGGAGCAGCGGTACGCGACAGACAGCCATGGACCCCATCCTACGTGTCATCCCGGCCCTCCTAGCCTACGACCTGGTGCACCGAAACCGCCGCGCACGCCGCAGAAGGTCAGCACAACACCCAGGGCAAAGGGGGGGGCGAGGGGCAGAAAACATACCCTCTACCTAATTTTAAAAATACCATATACTGGCCATACATTACCTCCAGGGTCTGGTCACTTCGGGGGCGTGTCCACCAATCCCCATGTACGCGTACCCATTACCACAACAATGGTGGTACGGCCCGTAACCACGCCCTCAAAGCGTGGGTACGGCCCGTACCACCATTGTAGTGGTGAAGTAGGGGTATGCGTGGTACGGGCTGTACCCACGCTCTGAGGGTGTGGGTACGGCCCGTACCCCCATTGTAGTGGTGATGTAGGGGTACACGTGGTACAGGCCGTACACACGCTCTGAGGGCGTGGGCACGGCGCGTACTCCTACATCACCACTACAATGGTGGTACGGGCCGTGCCCACGCTCTGAGGGCGTGGGCACGGCCCGTACCACCATTGTAGTAGTGATGTAGGGGTACGCATTGTACGGGCCGTACACATGCTCTGAGGGCGTGGGTACGGCGCGTACACCTACATCACCACTACAATGGTGGTACGGGCCATACCCACGCTCTGAGGGCGTGGGTACAGCCCGTACCACCATTGTAGTGGAGATGTAGGGGTACGGGTGGTACGGGCCGTACACACGCTCTGAGGGCGTGGGTATGGCCCGTACCACCATTGGAGTGGTGATGTAGGGGTACGCGTGGTACGGGCCGTACCCACGCTCTGAGGGCGTGGGTATGGCCCGTACCACCATTGTAGTGGTGATGTAGGGGTACGCATGGTACGGGCCGTACACACGCTCTGAGGGCGTGGGTACGGCCCGTACCACCATTGTAGTGGTGATGTAGGGGTACGCGTGGTACGAGCCGTACACACGCTCTGATGGCGTGGGTATGGCGCGTACACCTACATCACCACTACAATGGTGGTACGGGCCATACCCACGCCCTCAGAGCGGGGGTACGGACTGCATCACCCGTACCTCTAGGGCACCAGTACATTAGTGATACAAGGCGTACACATGCCACAAATGTTGGCCTAGGGCCTGGTGCAGCATATAACCAGTATATTGGGGTGTGTTCATGGCCAGGACAGCAGTGTACAGCACCAAGGGTGCGAGTGGGTGGGTGGGTGTCTGCCTAGGAGTCCCAGCAGTGGACAGACACATGTGAGGGGTGGGTGCCTATCACTCCCAGCAGTGGACAGAGACATGTGAGGGGTGGGTGCCAATCACTCCCAGCAGTGGACAGAGACATGTGAGGGGTGGATGCAGAGGAATACCAGCAGTGGACAGAGACATGTGAGGGGTGGGTGCATATCACTCCCAGCAGTGGACAGAGACATGTGAGGGGTGGGTGCAGAGGAATACCAGCAGTGGACAGAGACATGTGAGGGGTGGGTGCCTATCACTCCCAGCAGTGGACAGAGACATGTGAGGGGTGGGTGCATATCACTCCCAGCAGTGGACAGAGACATGTGAGGGGTGGGTGCAGAGGAATACCAGCAGTGGACAGAGACATGTGAGGGGTGGGTGCCTATCACTCCCAGCAGTGGCCAGAGACATGTGAGGGGTGGGTGCCTATCACTCCCAGCAGTGGCCAGAGACATGTGAGGGGTGGGTGCCTATCACTCCCAGCAGTGGACAGAGACATGTGAGGGGTGGGTGCATATCACTCCCAGCAGTGGACAGAGACATGTGAGGGGTGGGTGCAGAGGAATATCAGCATTGACAGAGACATGTGAGGGGTGGGTGCCTATCACTCCCAGCAGTGGGCAGAGACATGTGAGGGGTGGGTGCATATCACTCCCAGCAGTGGCCAGAGACATGTGAGGGGTGGGTGCCTATCACTCCCATCAGTGGCCAGAGACATGTGAGGGGTGGGTGCCTATCACTCCCAGCAGTGGACAGAGACATGTGAGGGGTGGGTGCATATCACTCCCAGCAGTGGACAGAGACATGTGAGGGGTGGGTGCATATCACTCCCAGCAGTGGACAGTTACATGTGAGGGGTGGGTGCCTATCAATCCCAGCAGTGAACAGAGGCATGTGAGGGGTGGGTACATATCACTCCCAGCAGTGGACAGAGACATGTGAGGGGTGGGTGCATATCACTCCCAGCAGTGGACAGAGACATGTGAGGGGTGGGTGCAGAGGAATACCAGCAGTGGACAGAGACATGTGAGGGGTGGGTGCATATCACTCCCAGCAGTGGACAGAGACATGTGAGGGGTGGGTGCATATCACTCCCAGCAGTGGACAGAGACATGTGAGGGGTGGGTGCAAAGGAATACCAGCAGTGGACAGAGACATGGGGGTGTGTACATCATGATCAGATGAGCACAACTCCATGGGTGTATGTACACATCCCTAATGTTCGACTATGTTGATAGTGCCATAACAACACCTCACTGACAGTAGTGTCCCACTCCCATGAGGATGCATGTCTTTCCCCCACTGCATGACACAACACATGTGGGTGTGAGGACAAATGACACATGCATACCCACCCCTGGCGTATGCAGCACAATACACACACAGAGGTCATGCCACAAGACTGTATTCTCATGTCAATGCCCACTAAACTAAGAGAGCCAAAGTGAATACACACTGTCACGCACATCCCAGGACTGATAGGAATGTAAAGGTGCCACCAAGATGTTGCCTCTCATGGAAGGAATAGGGTGGAGTTCCCACAGATACAATACCCACAATTGTCAGTCAGGTGCCCAAATACCCTGCAGAACAAGTACCAATTGTGTGCTAGGCTGGGATAACACACATGCATAGTGCGGAAAATGGTGAATGTCGCCATTAAGGCATTACAACATACTCAATACACAAGTACAGTGACTAGCAAGGATGGCACAGACGATGCAGCCGGAGGCATTGCTGAGCAGGCATGGCCATAGTTGAAGGGATCCGTCACCAACAAAGGAAATGTAGACACAGGTCAGCACAACAAATGTGCAACTCCCTGCAGGGAAGATGTTAGGTGCCACAGAGGAAGGAACACTCCTTGGGACAATGTCTCCAAACACAAATAGCACACACGACCAAAGATACTTTGCAGAGGCCTTGTGATGGCACGCAGATACCATGGTCCACACCATGAGCATCAGACTACAACTTTTTCCTGAAACATAACACATTACCACAACCCCAACTCCTGGACCATCAGCACCCACATCAATACCTGAAATGCAATAGTGTTCAAAGTGAAAAGAAAATGCTTTATTCAGCATTAAATGAAAATTTATAAAAGGACACTATTTACAAAGGCACATGGCCAGTCCAGATCAGAAGTCCTTGGGGGGGACACATGGCCACGCGTCTCCCCTAGCTTGCCTGCACATTAGAACCCTCAGGTTCGTCGACTGGGGGGGGCATCATGTGGGGAAGGACCAGGCACCGCAGGGACAGGACGTGTAAGGGTAGGTGTGGTGGGTGCAGGGACGGACGCCTTCACCACAGGGGGTGGGGCACCACCAAAGGTGGAGGTCAGCTCGGCGCTGCACACTGCTACCAGGTCGTCCAGCGTATCCCCTGCACCTGAAGAAAACACAGGCTCAAAGGAGGGGGGGAGTCGGAGTGATGGGGTGCAGCGCTACTGGGCGAGGGGATGGACAGGGGGGGACTCAACTCCCCTACCCATGGAGTGCCGTTCCCATTTGCGGGCTGGAGAGCCAGAGGGGCTGAGGCCCAGCACAGCCAAGTAGGCCTCCTTGTCAGGTTGTGTGGTAGGGGAGCCGAGGGGAGTTCCTTTGGAGGGACTGGGTAGTGTGGCATGCGGACTCGGACTGTGGCTGAGTGTATGCCTGTGTGCCCCAGACCCAGTGGGTGTGCCTTCATCCCCCTGAGTGTGCGTGCCAGGAGGAGTGCGCTTGCCCTTACGTGTTGGTGTGCTGCCTGTGTCTGGTGGGGTGCGTGCTTGGGAATGTCTGTGTGTGCCTGGGACAGGCATGGGAGTGGGAAGTGTGGATGGTGCAGGGGTAGGGGGGACACGAAGCGCTGCAGGAGACTCACTGCTGCCGTCAGTGAAGAGTCCATGGACCTCAGCAACATCCATTGGTCAGACATCGCTGATGACATGCCCTCCATGTATGACACCATCTGTGTCATCATTCTGGTGTGGCCATGGAGGACATTCAGCATCGATGTCGGGCCAACCTGCAACTGCCGCAGAATGTCCACAGACTCTGCAGTGAGGGCAGCAGGGGGGACAGGGGCAGGGTGTGCGGTGCCTAGCACGAAGGAGACACGGTGTTGCCTAGCACGGACAGAAGGGACCGGAGCAACTGGGAGGGCGGTGATGGGAATGGAGGGGGTGGTGACAGATGTAGTGCTGCTGCCAGGTGCTGTAGCAGCCTCTGCCCCCTCGAGGAGTTCAGCCTCGGACCCGTCAGCGCCGTAGTCAGTGTTGTCACTAGACAGGTCCTCCGCCTGACTCCCCTCGCCCTCCGTGCCACTTGCTCCCGCAGACTCGCCAGCAGTGGTGGCAGCGGTGCTGGATACCTCCTCCACATCCGTGCAGGTGTCTCCCTCGGTGTCCTCCGATGATGCTGTGGGCAAGGTGAAGATACAGAAAATAATCAGTCACCTGTATAAAACTGACACATGAGTCCAAACAAAAATGTCACAGTGCATATCAGGAAATGCATCGTGAGTAACATCTAGAATAGTCCGCACATATGTAACCCTGCACTCCCCAGTTGGTTGACCCACCATGCCACTTGGAAACAATGGAGATTATGACACAACAGCAAATAACTTGATATCGAATTATACTGAGAAGCTAGTGTCTGGGGACAGTTGAGCACAGCAGGACTATGAAGGCATGCCACCTCTTGTTCACTGTGAACGAAACAGTATTGGTGCACCCAAGGCCAAATAACAGACCTCAATGCTGAAGGTGTCCCCACACTCTGAGACCTGTGAGTACTTTGGAAACCCAAACGAAAAACATTGCGATCCCTTGGGACTCACAACACTTTACACAATGTACATGTTTAAAATGTGTGAATGTGCCACTTTGTGAACAGAACACACATCTGCCTGTATAACAGAAGTCACATAATGAGGTGCACACAAAACTACATTTACACAGTCATTGTATGAGCTGCCAGCCGAATTCAAATAAGCCACTGTAAAGAAGAAATGGGGTATCAGTAAGTACATATACATGGCACCACGGTCTGGATGACTTGACACTCGTAAGTTGGTGTCAGCAACAACCAAGGACTTACCCAAATGCAAACACACTGTGTGAACATGGATATGTATAATCAGAAAACAAGTGGTAATCGAACTGTGCTTTTCTTTAAAATGTGCCAGCGTTTCCACGGAAAGTGTAAAGGTACTTTCTTTAGCACTTCCCTTTGAGACATCTGTCATGCAGGCACATTATTGTCCTTCACAACAAACTAGCAAAGTGAAGCATATGAAAAATTGAGACATGTTGACAAGTGTAGTGAGTGCCAAGGTACAATACTTCTTGACTAACAACTTGAATCATGCCACCTGTCATATGGCCATCCGTACCATGATGACACAGTTGACAACACATCGGACCCACTGCCTGTCATGTGGAGTGGCACACATGTCCAAACACAGGACAATGCATTAGCTAATGGGCCTACAATGTGTCGGGATAAGGAGCACCTGCACTGAGGAGACACCCTCATGGCAAGCAAGAATGTCCACACAGATGTCAGCACACACAGACCAAACAACGTAGCATCTCGACCACACACTGGTGGCAAAAATGGATGAGCATGAGCCATGTATTTTAAATTTTGACACAAGCTGCAAAGCACAAACATTAAACCCTGCACAACATGACTGGGTCACTGCATGTTGAGTGTCTGTCCAGACAATTATCACACACAGGTCAGACCTGGCAAGGAGACATAAGGCTTGGACATGTAGGTTTTGCCCGCACAAACCCCCCATACCTGAGACAATGTTATTGAGACCGATCAAGAAGTTACACCTCTTAATCTGGGTTTACTAAAATGTGCATCAAGAATTCCTAAATGTACTCCACATCACCTCGTGAGGCTGCCAACACATATTTGTGACAAACAACCATCAACAGATAGTTGTACAGAGACACACAGGCACAGTGTGAGGATGCACAAGCAAAATGGGGTCAGCCTGTACAATGGGCACAGCACACTTTAGATAAATACAAATTAGGCCAGGGAACAATGCCACAAAGGCCAAACTATGCTGAACACACAGAGAAGGGGCACAGTGTTGGATGAAACACATGATTCCGAGGCAAGGGTGTCTTAGGAGACTGTAGTGGGCACACTGCTCCATGGTCCTGGAATTATCTGACTGTAACATGAGCTACTGTCCCGGCACTATGCATATCTCCCACTCCTGCACATTATGTCTGAGGCCACAACATCGGTCATGCATGCTGCAATTCTGTTCATTTGAAAACTCACACTCCTATGTTGAGACTCAGCATCAGTGCCAACTAATATGGACCCTCAAATGACTGAACAGGACAGGGCACAGGCAAGGTAACAACACATGTCTCAGACCCCCCCTCCCACATGATGCAGAAAGCAATGTGCACTTGGATTAACTGGCAGCCTAGATGACCATGTGCAATAGTGATTACACACAGACCAGGGAACACATGTCAAGTAGGGGAAGGGAGGAAGAACAGCACCGTTTGACTATGGGGAACAGGATATTCACGCAACAAATTAACCCTCGCAGAGTATCCAGGCGACTGAGCACTTCCAAAAGCTGGTGACACACAACAAACACACATGTACCTAGCCCCTTCCTGCTGCTACAACTCCTGTAACCGCCTATCCAAGTCAGGGAAGACCACCCCCAGGACACGCTTCATCTGGTGGGTCAGGCATCGGCACCCACCGTGCTTGCGTGGAGGTGAGTCCTTCAGCTGGCACCGGGCGATTCTCCGGGTCCAGCACCGGATGTCCTGCCAGCGTTTCCTCACTTGGGCTAGGTGCCGACTGCGACCCTCCACCGATCTCACAGCCCTGACGGCCCGCTTCCAGATCTCCCCCTTGGCGTAGGCAGTTACCTGTGAGGATGACAAAGTGAGACAACATCACTACACCTGCTCCATGTCACAGAGACACACATTTGAACATCTTTGATATGTTGAACAGGGCATAGTATGCTGGCAACAAATAGCACCTTTGTCATAGGGACATTAGCCTCTGTGGAAGCCCCAATGCACTACATGGCATTGAAAGTACACAGGTGGCATGAGGGGTGCAACACACTCCCTGCTCATGGCACACACTGTGCATCACATGCAACACCAGGCTGATGGACAGCACCTCCAAGCAGTCACATGCCCCAGGCCACTGACGCAACCTCAGCAGAGTACACAGACACACACAGGCACAGATCAATCACCTGCCATTGGCAACAGCGGATACAAACCTCACTCTGCACATGTGCCACTTGCCTGTGGGGTGTCACAGGTGTGGTGATATCTCAGCAAGTCAGACACTCCGCACGGCTTACTTCTCACATCAGATGGGTGGAGCTGTTGCCTCCTCCATGTAGCTGTGGTCAACACTCCACATAGACACTCACCCACATGACAAGGAACATTCACACACATCAATGTCCAGGGGGCGTACACATCATTTGGACACTCTCACCACTCTCACCACAGCTCCACTCAACTCACACACATCTGTGGGTACAGTCACCTGTCACACTGAATCACCTCTGGACTATAGAACAAAAATGGGCCAAAGGATTGGGCAGGCTGAATGTGCCATGCACTATGCAGTGAATGTCACAGTAAGCACAATGCAAGTGAGGAGTGCACACAGGAACTACATCATGCTCTGCATGGGAGACATAAGCCATTCCCCCCCTGGGACCCACTCTAAAGAACATTGCATGTCTGTCACACCTGGACACAATGCCAGAAGTGACAGTCACAAAAAAGGTGCACAGTCAAAGGTAGTGAAGTCACCTGCTCCCCTAGTCTCCCATACAGGCTGGTGTACTGTGGGAGGATGACATCCAGCAATGCCTCATTCTCCTCCTGGGTGAATGGCTGGGCCCTCTCCACAGACCTTGGCATGGTGCCAGAGGAAGCACAGGCAGCAGCAGTGGTGTCAAGTGAAAGGTAGTGCAGGCAAGTGCCCTCTCATGGGTTCTGGCTGACTTATATCTGCCTTGCTGGGCTGTTTCATCTACAGGAGTACAGAGTGATTGGTCAGTCTCATTTGCATCCTACGTTTCCTCCAGTCCCTTTAAACATACAGCAGTGAGTGCCTTTGCATGGTTCAAGATTTGAGCATAATGTGAAGTCAACAACCACTTTGCAACATTGTATTTAGTTGCCAACTGCCTTTTACAGGCCATATGATTGAAAAATGTGAACTTAAAAATCGGTATCCATGACAACCAGCATGCATTTAGGCCCTAATACTTGTCCCTTATGTGTCCCTATGTAATTTAGCAATCCACACACAGGTACGGTGCGTTTCACACGTACCCCTACGGCACCAGTTGCACAGTGCGTTTGACATGTACGTGTACGACCAGTGTGTACACGTACGTGTATGACCAGTGTGTACATGTACGTGTACTACCGTCGTACACGTACATGAAAGACCAGTGTGGACACGTACGTGTACGACCAGTGTGTACACGTACGTGTACTACTGCAGTGTACATACTGGTCGTACACATACGTGTACACACTGGTCGTACACGTACATGTACAAACTGGTCGTACACGTACATGTACACACTGGTAGTACACGTATGTGTGTACGGTCCGTACACACACCCGTAATCCGGCGGGAACACAAATGTAATGATACGGACCGTTCACACGCCCTCAGAGCATGTGTACGGTGCGTTTCACAGCTTACACTGGTGATAGGAGGCGCACACGAAAGGAATGGAGGTGTCAGACTCATGCACGGCTGTACATCAAGTCATTGTCATTGCAGTCCTTCATGTGCAGGGCCTAGGTGTGTCAGGCAGTGATATGGCACATGTCTCCTCATGTTTTAGCACAATAGATGTGTGATGACCTGTGTACACATGTCATGTGTGATGGGGCAGTATGTGGCACACTTCCCCTTCCCACTTTGCACATGTGTGCATGTAGTACAAACGTGTCAAGCACTGCATCACTGGTATGGCACAGTCACCAACACCCGCCACTGGCCCCTGATGCCAGGGACAGGGACACTAACACCTGACATTTAAGTACCAGCGTCCCCCGATGTAACTATGTCCTGTGTGTGTCATGTGTTCCCATGAGCTTGCTGTTGGTGTTCCGTCAACTGCATCTGCTGTTGCTGCATCCAACATGTGTCTGTGTGTAGATGGGCATGGCACACATATACGCACACCATGCCACATGTGGATTCACACGTTACGTGTGTCTGAATGCTTCAAAGATGATTTTTTGACATGAGGACATATCTGCGCCGTATCCATGTCTGTGTTTTCGTTTTTCACGTGTACCCCTTAATTGCTATGTGTGTGATCTGTACATTTTCAATGACATGTGACCTGTGCGTCTAGCTTGCCGCCAGCAGTCTGTATGAGATGACATCCTTCAAATGCAGATATGTGGATGTATGTCACTCCTGTGATGTCTCTGGCTGTTCACTTACACTGGCCCACAGCTAGTTTCGGGGCATGTCATGTAGAACTTGACTATCAACGGGTGTTGCTGGCTTGTCGTAGGAGTATCACCTGGCTGGCATATGTGTCCTGGATGTATTGCACAGACCAGACTCTGTATTTAGCAGATGTGTAGTAGCAGTTGAGCATGTGCTCAGTTCATTGACATTGATTTTGTTATGTACTCACTCTTCGTTATTCCTTCCAATTTTCTGCAGGGCACCGCCTCTCCCCCGACCAATGCCAGACTTGGGTGCCATGAGGGAACGTGACTGCATAAGATGTTACCGCTTCACGCAACAGTTGATTGAGAACTTGACTGCAAAGCTTGAACAACACCTCCAACCACGACACAGGTATCCTACTGCGCTGACCCCCAAGATGAAGGTGATGGCAGCCCTACATTTTTTGCCACCGGTACGTTTCAATTCACCATAGCTGATGTGGGTGGCATGTCAAAGACCATGTTCAGCCGTGTCCTGCATGATGTTTTAGAAGCCATGTTGGAGCACCTGGATGAATTCATCCATTTTCCAACTCGTGAGCAGTTGACAGGTGTCAAGGGTGAGTTTTATGCCCTGGGAGGGATGCCCCATGTAATTGGGTCTATTGATGGGACACAAGTGGCTTTGGTACCACCACAGGCACAGGAGGTCGCCTATCACAACCGTAAACATTACCACTCTATAAATGCCCTTGTGGTGTGTCTTGCTAACATGCTGATTTCCCATGTCTGTGCCAGAAATGATGCTGCGGCTGCACAACGAACGAGCATGTCTTGTTGGTGGGTATACTCTATTTGTCCTTTGTTTAGCGCTATTTTTGTATCTTACGGCATCTACTGACCCACTTCTTTACATGATGTTTCCATGTAGGGGACTCTGGCTATCCCAACATGCCATGGCTAATGACGCCTCTCTGCAACACCAGAACAGCTGCAGATCACCGTTACAACAACGCACATGGGCAGACCAGGCGAGTGATCGAGAGGACGTTTGGCCTCCTGAAGAGCAGATTCCGGGGCCTTCACAAGACTGGCGGGTCCCTCCCATATGCACCGGTGAAGACCTACAAGATCTTCCTCATGTGCTGCATGCTGCACGGCATGGCAGTGGAGAAGGCTGTGCCACTCATCCTGGATCCGGATGAGCAGGAACATCCACCCGTGGAGGATGAAGGGCTTGGTCACGAGGCAAGTGAGGATGAGGAGGAGGAGGAGGACGACATCCGGAGTCAGCTTATACGCAACTTCTTCTCATAATGGTGAGTCCATGGGTCTGAGTGTGCACGCCTGGAGCCTTGTGTGGCATTTGTTGCAATGTGTGTGTCCAGCTGACTTTATGCTAAGTGACTTAGAGGTGTGTTCAGATGTGTCACTCGAGAGATGATGTCCTTCCACACATTTTAGCTTAGACACTCAATTTTAATATAGCATGGTGACACACTTATTCCTGTAAAGTAAATGACCATGCATGCGGATGACAATCTTTTCCCTGACTTCTGGTGTGTCTGTCATACCCAGGTAATTTCGCATGCTGTCTGCTCGTGTCATCGTTGGCCTCCCGCTATTCCTCATGAGTATCGCAACGTGTGCTGAACCAGCGTCCCATGCACGGACATTGTGAAAAGTCTTTTTGGTTAAGGATTGCTGCACGGCATTTTGGTGTTGGTAGGTGTTTGGAATGTGTGGGCACTGCTCCTGTGCATGTTGTGTTACTATACATACATGTCAACTCACCATGGGGCACATGACATGTTGCATGACTCCCATGTATTGATAGTCACCCTTCGTAACAGTCATCTGTAATGGGACTGTGGATTCTGAGGAAGGCATCAATGTGTGTACAACTTCCCTCTGAAACATACGGGATGCTACGGGTGGACATAGTGTGGGACATCCCCATGAGAGGATACATGGGGAATTGCAGCCCCTCCGCGTGCAGCAGGGGGTGTTTGGCTCACCCTCTTCACTTGTGTGCCAGTTCAATGGATTTACAGCATCTTTGTTGTCAAGGGGGTGTCCAGTGTAGGTCCCACATGTTCAGCCAAATTACCTGTGAGTCTGTTCATATTGATGCATTTCCCTAGGTGTGAACCTGAGTAATAAAGGTGTTCCTCACCCTCCAAGGTGCCTCATCTCTGTCAATGCAGGTCTCTTGCCACTTTGCATGCGGCATCTCTGGCATAGTTGTCAAAGATTGTGCATATGAGTCTATGTGTAGTTTAGCAACATGCATGCAGTTCTTCAGGGATTAGGATCTCTATTGTGCATGATGTCCATTGTTGTGTATGTATTTGGGCATGTTGGTGACCACAACGGGCCGTCAACACCTGCTGAGGGTGTGTATCCTGTGCGCAGCTCGTCCTTCAGTTTCATGATCCGGTGTCAGTCATCTTTTGTGATGGTGCATCCATTGTCTCTGGGTGTGCCATGGGAAACCAGACACTCCTTCCTTTATATACGCCTGTTGCAGTAGTCCTTTCTGACATCCTTGTCTTTTTGTGCAACTTGTGGCATAGTTTCCAGGACATGCCGCCTGCTGCTGCGGCCCCTGCAGCAAGGGCACACAAAGTTTACAGATTCGGCAACACACACACCTCAAAGATGCTCCTCCCTTGCTCCCTCCACCCATTCATTTGGCTGGCATCAGCTTGTCTGTGCCACTGTTGCGCCCACGCGGTGCCAAAGGCTGGACCGTCAGAGCATGCGACGTGCACATTGCACGACCCTCATGTCCTTACATGACCCACATCACACTACAGTCTGATGTTGAAGCCACCCTCCAAGCATTGTCCATCCGAAGAGCTACCGCCTGCTCTCAGGCATACCCTAGGTGCACACGACATCTTTGCATGATGAGTGTGCAACTCCAACTGCCTACACAGTGCTGTCCCGCCTTCCAGACCCTGTCACACCAACCAGGTCATATCCCTCCTACTCCCCACCTGCTCCGTACACCAGCAAGGCCATGGGAGAGGGACTCAAGCCTTCAGCATGTAGTATAGTGGCATCATCTGGCACATGGCCCAGGTATCATCTCTCAGCGTGTCAATCTTCAATGTGTCCAGGTCCCCCTCACCGGCATCACATGCGCACAGCACCTCATCATCGGCTCGTATGCCATTGACAGCCAGGTGCTCCTCACCCTCACCAAAGACGCAGCCATTGCCAGTTCCAACATTCAAGAAGGCATGAGATCCATTGATGAATGGCTGAACATCAGCCACCTGAGGCTGGACTTGTACAGGACTGAGGTAATCATCTGTGGATTGTCCCCTTACAGGTGGGTTAACTGATTGTGTCCCACCCGCAAGAGCCCTGCACATACACCCAGTGCCCACGCACACAAGATGGTGTGCATCATGGATTTGTGTTTCACATTTGCCTTGCTAATCACGAGCATCTGTACCTCAGGGAGCAACACCCTCTGCATGATGCACATGATCCACAGATTGATCCACTCCAGGGAAAGACAGACCATCCCCAAGGCCCACGACACCAGCTGTGTCAACTACTGCCCCGCCTTCTACAGAGCAAGTACATCCTAACTCCTGGCAAACTTGTCCACATCCAGGCTGCATATGCACACCTCAGCTTCAACATCCCGCGCCCCAGCCACATCAACGTCTACCAGAGATAGCTGCAATGGATCACTGTGTGCTGCAGGATGACCTTCAGACTCCTCACCCACACTCTGGAGGCAGGCCACAACCCCAGACCCCAAACCAACCTTGGCCGTCTGTCATCCGAGACCCCGTTGTGCCAACTCCGTGCATCCAACCTTGCCCTGGACACCATTCTTCACATCCACCGTACTCCAGCATGCAGGACATAGTTCTCCCACCTGGCAAGACATACCTGCTACTCCCTCCCCAGCAACATCCACATGAGCCATGACCTCTACGCCTTCAGGATACTCTTCCCAATTGGTCTGTCCGCACAGTAATGCATGCCCCCCCTCAGCAGCTTGAGGCCATCACGGGTGAGTATTGTGCTCCATGTCTGTATAGTATGCTACATTGTGACCCATGTGTGTCCTGTCCCAGACTCAGCTTCCAGGGTATGGATGGCTGGAGTTAGTTCAACACTCATGCATAGTTTGACATTTCCCCACACGTAGGTTGTGTACTCATGCAAAATGAATGCAACATGTAATTGTAGAAAGAGAGATTTATTCTGTGGACAAATAGGTGCTATACAGTGTGCATGGAATCCAAAGTTCACAGGGGTAGATGGCATCCTTGTCATTTGGAGTCATCAGAGTCCAGACCACAGGGTTGGTCATCATTGGTCAGACTGTGACCAGCAAGTCCATGTGGCAGAGAATGTCATTGGATGAGGTGCTGCTGTTGCGCATGAGGGCCAGGTGCCAGGCCAGGTGACCTGGGAGATTTGGATGGTCCGCTGCCTCTCACGGTCTTTTCCGTGGACGACCCACCTTCCTTGCGGGACCCTCAGATGCAGGCCTTGACGATGCTTGGGACGCTCCATCAGATGAATCCTCCTCCTCCTCCCTCCCTGTGGCTGGTGCTGGTCTTCGCCTGGTGGCACAGGGAGGGTTGTCCATGTTGTCGGCAATCCGACAGAGTGAACGGCTTATGTCCGTTTGCACCGCCAGGAGCTCAGCCAGTCTTGCCTCCATCCGTCCTTGGTGTTGTTGTTGACTGGTGTGTTGCTCGGCCTGCTGGTTCTTAATCTCGTTGAGGGTCCCCACTACCAGGCTGATGCCCCTGGTGTCACGCCGGTATGTCTCCAAGATGTGGCGTATGTGTGACATACCGATTCCCTGAGCTGGCTGCTCAGGTTCGCTCCGCCGCCTGCCTCCACTCCCACCACCCCTGCCCACACGAGCCTGGCCTGCCGTTGTGGGCACATTGGGTCTATGGGACCCCTGAGGGATGGCATTTGCAGGGTTGTCTGCCTCCTCCTGGGTGCCCAGAGAACCTTGTTCCTCCAGGTCAGACTGGCTCAGTTGTTCTGTGCGGGCAGGGCTCCTGGGTGTTTCCTGGGATGTGGCAAGAATGGGGGTGGTGGTTGGCACAGATGTACCTGACGCAGGGGCTTGGGCACCAGAGGGTCCAGGTTGGTTGGAGTCATTCACAGAGTGCTGAGAGTCGTCGCTGCCGGTGGGATCATCTTCCTCCCGAGCCTGGGCCTGTGATTGTTCCCCCCCAGTGTTGGGGGGAGATCAATGACGTTGCCCTGTGTGTGAGAGAGAGACAATGTTAATGCTGTTTCATTCGACATCCATGTTTCATACATGTTCTGGTTGCCACAGTTCCTCCAGGTAGTTGTATGTGCCTAGCATTCACATCAATGTTCACTTGTGGATGGGTATGTTCAGGGGACTGATTGAAATGTTATCCAGGGTCTTTGACATGTCGCATTTGGCCTTGGATGCTTTTTTGGCTGTGGCTTGATCTTGTTGTGTCACATGTCCATTGTGAGAGTGTGTGACTCCATTGGCTGCCCCGGGGGTGTGTGCTTGTGTAAGGGGTGAGTGATCATCCCTCAGCCTGACGCTGTTCAACATCCACATGGCCCCCCTCACACAAGTGGCCCGCCACCACAACCTCAAAGACATCTCCTATGCCAACGACACCCAGCTCATCCTCTCCCTCACCAAGGACCCTCACACCGCCAAGACAAACATCCACGAGGGTCTGAGGGCCATCGCCGACTGGATGCGGAGTGGCCATCTGAAACTGAACTCGGACAAGACGGAGGTCCTCATCCTAGGACGCACACCCTCACCCTGGGACGACTCCTGGTGGCCGATCGCTCTGGGGACATCACAGACACCCACCAAACACGCACGCAACCTAGGATTGATCCTCGCATCCTCCCTCTCCATGTCCAAGCAGGTCAACGGCGTCTCCTCCTCCTGCTACGACACCCTATGCATGCTCCGCCGGATCTACTGGTGGATCCCGACTTAAACAAGTAGGGCAGCCCACCTCCTGTGATGTTACTCTGGGCGTATTCCTCGTTCATTTTGCGCTTGACTGCCCTGCGCAGATCGTACCACCTGGCTTGACATTCATTCCTGGTCCTTCTGATGGGCGCAACAGCATTCACCCGATCGATGATCCTCTGCGACAGGCTACATTTTTGGGATATGCTGGTCTGTCTGACCAATGTTCCAAAGAGCTGTGACTCGACTCTGATGATTTTGTTGACAAGGATGTCCAGCTCCTTCCTTGTGAACTTTGGATTCTTGTCTGTGGGCATGGTGTGGGGTGTGGATGGTTGTGGGTGTGTGGGTGTGAATGTGTAGGTGTGTGTGTATGTGTAGAGGGGGTCTGTGTGAAGGAGGATGTGTGAAGGTGTGTAAGTTAAGGTGTATGGGTGCAGTTGTTTGTGTGTGATGTCTGTCAGCAGTGGGTCTGTTGCAAAGGGTCATGGTTTGTGATTGTGGGCCCTTTTTATTGGTCCATTTGTGGCTGTGGCTGGGTTTGAACTTTTGGTGGGTGTGTTATAAGAGGTGGTTGTGAGTTTGGGCCTCTGACTGTTTGGATGTGCCAGGTCAGTCTTTTAGTTGTTTTTTGTCCTGTAGACGTGTTTTGTGGTGTTGTGCGAGTCAAATTGACTCTCCTTGTGCTGTTTTACAGTGTTCTGTTTCAGGACGAGTAGTTTTCGCATCTGTAAGGAGCGTCCATAGCTATGTTGTTGTACAGTGATCCCATATGCAATGGTGTTGTACGAATCGTACATAGGCGATGCTGGGGTACGGTGTTAGGGTACGGTGCGTCCAAGTACGGGGCTGGGGTGGGGGGTACGGGGCGTACATACGCGGGTGCTGGGGTGGGGGTACGGCACGTACATACGCATGTGCTCGGGTACGGCGCGTACATACGCAGGTGCTGGGGTGGTGGGTACGGCGTGGACATGCGCGGGTGCTGGGGTACGGCGCGTACATATGCGGGTGCTGGGGTGGGGGGTACGGGGCGTACATACGCAGGTGCTGGGGTACGGCGCATACATGCGCGGGTGCTGGGGTGGGGGGTACAGCGCGTACATACGTGGGTGCTGGGGTACGGCGCTTACATGCGTGGGTGCTGGGTTGGGGGGCTACGACGCGTACATACGCGGGTGCTGGGGTACGGCTTGTACAGGCGCGGGTGCTGGGGTGGGGGGGTCCGGCGCATACATACGTGGGTGCTGGGGTATGGCGCATACATGCGTGGGTGGGGTGGGGGGGCCATACGACTCGTACCCCGGGCTCAAGTGTACCCGGGGTAGGGGGTCGTGCAAAGTTCGCTCCCAACGGGACGTTTTCCATACGCTTGTGTATTCGGGATGCCGGTACGGATCGGACTTGTGCGCTCGGACTTCAGTTTTACGACTCTTATGTAAATCTGTCCGGGGATGTCTCGTAGACTTTTCCCAAAGCAATTCGTATGTATTTTTACGGTACGAATCGTACTTCGCCGTTTGTACGGGACTTGTACGACTCGTACGTAATAAAATATGGATACGAGTCGTACGGGACATAATTTTACCCGATAGGAATCGGCACCTTAATGTCGATATCGTATGTGTTACGCTCCTTCCATCCTTTTTGTAAAGCGCTCTGATATCCTTCGAGATCTTGTTCGCGCTATATAAAACTTTGTAAATAAATAAATAAAAATAAATAAATACAGACTCAACAACCACATGAAGTATACTTTAATGGTAGAATTTAGAAATTATGCACCACCTAAACTTGTGTCAGGATTGTAGGAAAGTCTTATAATTTTCATGGACATATCAAACTCCACAGGCACACAAAAAGGGTATGGAGACTGTGGACATCCATAATGCGACTTTAGAAATGTTAGGAAGGTTCGAGGCAAGATGGTGCCCACATTCTTGATCGACTAACCAGCGTTTCCAGACCCCCCTCCCTCGTCTGACATAAGCTTCCCAAACAGCCCTGGAAGAAAAACAATCACCTCCGGCACCCGCGAGGCATGTTCTGGTGCTTTTTGGCAGCCCCCGATCGTTGATGCAATGGCTCCTCAGTTCTGTCTGGCACCCTCCCTGGTTTCTGCATTTCCGTCACACAGCTGAGTGCTGATTCTGGGTTGGGGGCGAAACTGACCTGGTTGGGCTCCCTGTTCCGATACCTCTGAAGTCTGTATGAGGGAAACCTTGCACACCAATCGATGTGGCTGGTACCACCAATGGCGGCTTGATTCAACAAAGGAACGGCAAGAAGGGCAGTAAAGGCACTACAGGAGAAATGGTGGAGGAGAAACAAGAAAGTGCGCGAGGTGAAGACTTTGGTAAGCGCAATATACCCTCTCTGTTTCTACCTGGGAGGGGCAAAAACAGCACTCTAATCCTCAAAAAGATGCCGGGGGACCGGTAGGAGTGATTAGTAAACCTGTGAACTCCTCTATGAGCCAGGGACAGGCTGAGGGTGACGCAGGCTACCCTGCTACTGACCAACCCAGCAAGCATGAGTCAGATTGACAAAAACAGTGATACTCTTCTTAATGCTGGGGTCATGGGATGTGAAGCCCACTGCTATGCGACCCCTGTCAAAAAGAGCACACAGGACTTATTAACGCCAACAAGGAAGCTTGGAGCAGTACTATAACAAAAAAGGCGCAGACAGACAGCTCTTTGAATATGGATGAGCCAAGGGTAAAGGATGACATAAGCACTCAGAACATGGCTTAGGAAACTGATTTCAGGGATTGCTGTTTTTTCCTTTTGGATCCCTCTAACTCATCAGGAGATGAGCTTGAGTCAATTCTTAGGTCTTGCTCCAGCGGTGCGTCCCCCATCAGTGGCCACAGTGATACAAGCAGCTTGCATCCAGAGGATCAGTACCAAAGTACTGATACATCGGAAGCTGCCCTACAGACAGTACGCAAGAGGTATGAGCATGGCGAGAGTGCTCTACAGGCTGGGAGCAGTGATGCCCTGGTATGGGACTACTCATTTTCGGCTGGGTTAAGGAAAGAGGGGGAGCTGAAATTAAACATACAATGGAAAGCTCGGTGGAGAAGCATGAAGATATTTCACTCGCTGTGATTTACCAAAGAATTTTGGTACATAGAGTAGAAACTTGGATGGAAAGTCAACGGACCCAATGCGCATTTTGCAAACTTCAGAACTCTATATGATGCATTGCGAAACATTGTTTTGAATGAGCAGAAATGTTAAATGAGACAGAAGACCGAATTTCTAATATGGTATATAGGCTGGCAGCTCGAAAGGCTGTGACAGACTCAATGTGTGCATCAAAAGAGTACACAGTAGAAGCTAATAGATCTGGAAAACCGTCTTCCGTAAAATAATTTGAGAGTCCTGAGGATCTCAGAGGGCACATAGGGACAGGATGCACGAAAGTTCACTGTTGACCTTTTTACTGAAGCCTTCCCCGAGCTTCCGCAGTGGGATTGGAATCAGGAGATACAGAGAGCGCATAGGTTCCTGTTCAGACAACTCATGAGACCAGGATACACTCCCTCTTGACCCAGAGCAATCCTAATATCCATCAACAATTTCCTGGCTCACCAAGCAGTGTATGAATAGGCACGTCCTGATAGAAAGAGGGTTGGAAAGGGGTCAGAATTTTTTGTGAGACCAGATTTTTGCCACCAGACGGTGGAAAAACGATGGCAGCTGCAACAGCTTATCTCTCTATTTAAGGGCAAAGAGGCCCAAGCCTTTTTACTCAACCCGGCCACGTTGAAGGTCATATATGATGAGCATACTCGATTTTTCACCTCAGAAGTGCAGGCTTAAGAGTATCTACAGTCTATTAAATAGGGCTTTAGTAGATAGGCACACTCTTTGTCTTATATATTGTAGTGAGGATACAGGATTCACTGTGGACATTGCTAAGTTAGCATATGTTAGTATACACTTGGCTGCCATGTTGCCGCTTTTGCACACGTTTCTACATGACTTTGTTTTCGCAAATCCTCTGCTTGTGCTTGTTCACATGAGAACCATCTACCTTTCACGATTCTTGCTGTACTCTGTGGGTTTCATCTGCGCAGTGTGTTCAAGGTTGAAAAACAATGTCCCTTGTTAATCTGCTTTAGTCAGTCCCTCGCATGTTAGATATAACACACACACAGCTGTACTACTGAAAATTAAGTGCTTTTAATATGGCATTGCTTGCATGTTAGACACTTGGAGAAAACCTTTCCAGAGAGAAGAGCTGTGCTTGTCTGGAGATGTAAACCTTTGCATATAAGCCTGGAGGTATGGGGTCCCCCATGATAAAGCCCAGAAGACTTCTATAATTATTATAGCACGGGGAGGGTGGTAAGGCACAGTAGTAATTTTCCACTGTTGTTATAAGATGATATCCCCATTCATATTTTATGGAATTGTAACAATGCTCACTATATTGAGTTTATGTATATTGCTCCTAGTATTGGCTCGTGTACTGCATTATAGAGCACGTTAGTTAAAATAAAAATGTTAAACTATACTGTGTCTCTGATTATTCACGTTGTGGACAAGTATGAGTGAGTGAGCGAAAGAGTGTTGTTGCTCCTGCGATTCCTGAGAGAGTCTGAGTCACTTGTTCTAGGATGTCTAATCATTGGTAGCTTTTCTGTAGTACGGAGAATGAATGAGACATTATAGCTAGTCAGATTGAGGTTCTGGGCACTAAGGTGGGTTGTTGGTACACCACTATACACCGAGGTCCTGGTTTCCTGCGCGTAGTTCTGTAAATGTGCAGAATCCCTGCAACAACATATCTGTCTGGTTTCCCTGCCCGTTTTTTCTTTCCATTTTCTTCTCTTCATGTATCTCTGAATATGTGGATGGGGTTTATTATGTTGATATCTAAAAATATTTGTGTGAGGAGGTCATCCCCGGGTAACGTGAGCTACCCATCACAGGGACCATTTGTCCTAATGCCTCATTGCCGGGTGGGTGGGCGGTTGATGTTAAGCCGCTTCAGAAGTCCTGCAATGGTTGGGTGGGAAGGATCGTTGGGGGCTCGAGAGGTGGCTGGGGAAGCATGGGGGTGGCAGGAGAGTGGGCGTTTTTGAAGATAGAAGTGCACAGGTGCGTGAAATTATGTGGCAGGGTCAGCAACTGGAGGGACTTGGCAGTATATGATGGGGGATTGGATGAGGCCCTCAGGATCACGTACATGCCACTTTAATGTTTGTGGGCTAAATAACAATGGAAAACGGCAACGGGTGGCTGCTGAATTACGTGTGAGCCACCCTGTTCTGGTATGCTTACAGAAAACCCACATCCCGTGGTGTAAATGGAAGATCTTAAATGAAGTAGGTTATTCGTTATTGAACTGCACACAAAAGTCTACAACAAATCATGGGGTAGCTATCTTGGCCAAACATGGGTAGAACACTGTTAGATAAACAAGGCCGGTGGGTTATCATTAAATGTATGTTGGGGGCAGCTAGGTTTCCCTGTGCTCAGTCTATGGGTCTAACTTGGATGAGGCATCAGTACCGTGGGGACTCAATTTAGAACTAGCATCATGGCCCACCCCACTGATCTTGTGTGGTGAATTCAATATTCACCTGGGCTGCCAGGACGTCCAGGCAGGCTGGAAGAACTATAATGGCAGGAAACCTAAAGTTTTTAAGGCATTAAATAACCTTCTAGGGGAAAATGGCGTGATCGATGCATGGGTCGCATTACGGGACCCAGACCCTGGTTTTACCTTTTATTCCCACCCACATAACAAATTAGTGCAGCTAGAGGACTACTTCACTTCATTGGTATTACTTGCGGGGGCTAAAATTCTGGTTTACCGAAGGATAACAGGGGATCATGGTCAATTGGTAATGGATATTCCAATTATTAATACATTCTCCTCTCGGAGATTTTTCTCTTTTGATAGGAAGCTTCTAATGGACGTAGAATTAGTTAATCACATGAATAACTGGATTAGGCAATTGTTAAAAATCAATCGCAATTCAACCTCACATGCTTATGTGTGGGATGCTCTAAAGGCAGGGTTTAGGGGAGAGGTCCTGAGCTTTGGGCTGCATAAACAGAGACAACTGAAAGTGGAGGTCCAAGACTTATACGGAAAACCCAAAACTGCCGAGGAGAACCTTATGCGTGGAATACAGGCTGGTGTTGATACCACCGCGCAGCAAACCGAGGTCACCCATAGTATAAGCCAAAATCAATCTACATTGGAGTACGGAAATAGCCATCAAATACAAGCTGTACAAGGAAGAGGGTTATGAGTTTGGGGAGGCTGCTGGGCGCCGTCTTGCACAAAGGCTCTGTTCTAAGGAAGCGGCGCAGATAATTAGTCTATGAAAGACACACAGGGTAAGATAGTTGATACACCCCTGAAATTTTGAGTGTCTTTCATGCTTTCTTTGAGGCTTGATATCCAGAAAACAATTAAAGGGGGCAGGCAGATGATGCTCTCCTTCAGGGTTTAAATAGTGAACGGCTGGGCCGGAATGAAACAGCCATTCTGGACACCCCTAATACTATGGAGGCACTTGAGGAGGCAATAAATAATTTAGTCAGTGGTAAAGCGGCCTGCCCAGATAAGCTACCCCTGGAGGTTTAGAGAATCTTTTTCCAGGAGTTAAAAACTGATATGTTGCCTACCTTGCAGCAAGCGCAACTTGGCGGTGCGCCGCCGTCTTAGGATGAGGCAGATATTATTGTTTTTTAAAAAAAGGATAAGTTTGCAGATCTCCCTGTGTCCTATCGACCTATCTCCCTGGTGAACTGCGACGGGAAGTTCTATACCAACATTTTGGTGCCCCGTTTGGCTAGTTATTACTCCACAGGTGTTGATACAACAACATGGGTTTATACCCGTCAGGGGCAAGGTCAACCACATCAACAGGGTGGTAACCCTGTTTGATGCAGCCAGCGAGCAAGGTACCACGATCGGCCTGGTTGTGTTAGATGCCAAAAAAGCGTTTGACGTGTCTTCTGAGATTTTTATGGGTGGTTTTACGACATTTAGGGTTTGTTCCTAGCTTTTTTAATTCGATTCAAGTTATGTATAAGACCCCAAGGCTAGAATCTGTTTAATGGGCCTAGAGTCTGAACCAGTGTGCAAATGGGGGCATATTACCAAAAACACGTGATAAATATCGCAAATCGCGCTTAGCGTATTTTTCATTATCACCCTCTATCGCTGTATTACATCGCCGTGTTAGCAGAGTATTAGCAATGCTTTGCTAACAGGCAATGTACAATCCAGAGATAGACTGTGATAATCATCACTAGCGTGTGAAATCCAGCGATGATTTCACAGCGCTAATGAAAAGCTTGTTAATAGGGGAGTGTGGAATTAACCAGACAATCCACCTGCCATACAAAACATGCTTAAGTCAAGTTTTTCCCAGGCATAAGAATCCGGCGATAACGACGATTACCGTGGCTTTTTTTATCACTCCGAGGTTCTGGGGCTGCGTTGTAAATACCGTGATGTCGTGTTTGCAACTTTTTGCATGTTGTTTTTCGTAGGAACGCCTATTTTGCATCTCATTAGCGATGAATATCGCTAACATGGAAGCGTTATAAAAAATGCAGCTAACATGCGCTAATGCATGTTAGCGACGCCTTGATGACTTTGCGTTTCGCCGATTTTCCGACGATAAGTGCCGGAAATGTGGCGATACAACTGTGGATAATATGCCGCATAGAGAGGTACGAGGCTGGGCTGTCCGTGCTCCCCATTGCTGTTTGCGTTATATATAAACCTCTTTTTAACTATGTTAAAGGGGAGCCAGAGTATTAAATCCATTGTTTGTAGACAAGAGCAGTTCTGAGTGGTTGCTTATGCAGGGAAGATAGCGGTTGTAAGATCTGACCCACCTATACCCTAAAAAGAGCAACCTGCGCACAGGTTTGTGTCCATGACTAGCTACAAACTCAATACATCTAAAACACAGATTATCTGTACAAACCAGGACAGCAGTGGGGCCCCAGAGTGACCGATGAGGCGATATATCTGGGCATTAGTATCAAGACATTCTTAAAGAAATTAGTGGAGGCTAATTGGGGCTCTATTCTCACCAGTGTTAAACAACAATTAGAGAAAGTTGAGTGTCTTCATCTGTCACTGGTGGGGAGGTGAAAACCTCCTAAAGATGACCCAAAGTACTTTACTATTTTAGATCTGTACCGCTAGAGCTTACTCTGGGACAGTTGCAGCAGTATCCATTACACTGCACCAGGTTTCTATGGACCCAAGGGAAACTGTGTAGAGCAACAGATTTGATGACATTACACCGGGAGAAAAGGTGGCTGGGCTGTTCCGGGCTTTACATTCTATTACTATGCCTGTATATTGCAAAATATGCAGATAATGTTAACAGGGGAGGAGGTCGGAAAATTTGCCGAGATCCCATCTATATATCAGATGTTGTTGGTGGAGGCCAAGAACTTCCTATTCAAGATGTTGGAGTCTGGCTATTACAAAAATCCCCTGCTTTAACAATTTAGCAACTGCTTTTAAGTTCTGGAAGGTGGTACTGAGAAGATTTCAGATTGATGGGTCTGTCACTACACACCCATAGCCGCATCAACTCTAACTCTACTACCTGCTGTCTTTTGGGATAAAATAGTAGATAGGTGGAGAGGCAAAAGGATTTTATATATAGGTGATCTGTACAAGAAGGGGGCCCTTCTCTCCTTTGCAACATTGGCTGAGAAGTATAAGCTCCCTAAAATGGAATTTTTTAAGTTCAACAAATGTGTGACTTTTTATCTAAAAAGAGGGTCATAGAGCCGAACCCTTTAGTTGAGGCCCTCAGACGCAAACATCTGATTTGGATTTTATATAACTGCCTGCTAGACATGCAGAGGCTCAAAATCTGAAATAGGATAATCGATTGCGGTGTCGAAGTGTCTGTATTGAGCAATTGATTGACATGGTTGGGAGAATTGTAGTCTCTGCTAATTTAAAGACATAGCACTTTAAAACTTTTTGTAATTTGTATCATACCGCTGTTAAAATGATGAAATAGAGAGGAGCTAAAAAGGGAAGTGTTTCCGCTGTGGTGCTCAGTTGGCTGATATCGTACATATCTTTCATTCGTGTGGGCAACTAACTCAATTATTGGGGCATGTGGAGAAGTTTCTCTCAGAAATCACAGGGGTTAGAATTAGAACCAGGCAGCCCGTTATGTTGTTGGGCATAGGGGACTGTATGACTTAGGGGCAGCTGGCCTGTGAATTTTGCAACTTTATTTTTTTTGCTGTGGCTGTTGTGCAACTTTGTTTAGCCTCTATGTGGTTACAGATGGAAGCCCCAACATTTGAGATGTAGAGAGTCTGGTTTTATGTTATTTTTAATTTGGAATACAGTCTCTACTCTCAAAGGGTCACACAGACGGAAACTGGGTTCACAGATACGGGGCCTCATGATTGAACATATGAAAGACTAGTATAAATATTGTTGGTAATTATGTGTTATTATATGTCCCTCACTCTCTGTATTTTATCCTGTTTCTAATACTGATGAATTGCTTCTTTTCTGTGACATCGGTGTATCTCGATATATGTGTCTTACGATGTGACTTTGTATTTATTCATGTTATGGATTGCAATAACAAAAAACAAAAAATAAATGCCGGTAATCTTTGTATCCTTCCTATTCTATCAGGGTACCCATTTCCATTGGAGAGCACAAAGGCTTCCCATTCCAAGATAGTGGAGGAGTACTCCCAGCTCAAAAAAAAAAGAGAGAGTATTTACCCCATTACAACTGAGAACGTGTTGCCAGACAAGTGAGTTTTGTTGAGTTTCTTCACTTCCATACCTGTCTGTATCCAAACTTCCCTTCATATGCACCTTTATTGCTTTGTCTGCTTCTTCCGGATTCCCTGTGATAATATCCTGCTTAACATCTGCACTTAATCTTTCCAATTCTCTATGGTTACAGTTCAGCTCCTGAACATTCCCTGCAATCATCTTCTCCTCTTCTCTAGGTCCACACATGGAGCCTTTACTCATGCTGTTTATGAAGCTTCACCCTTAACCTTCTGAGGTGAATAGAACCAACTAACTTGGCACATACAAAAAATATTGCATTTCAAATGTATGCCTAGCAGTAGGTAGTCGTCAAACACAGAATAAGGGTATTAGTCTAAGAAAATTGTAAAACCATTTTAGTGTTTCTCCCTTCCCTTATTTTTCTTCCCTGTGTTGCCCAGAGTTTTATTTAGTGTGTGGTATATTGAGTACTTGTAGTCAGATTCGCCGGGAGTCATGGGGTTGCCATTGGCATCCCTACCATTTCCTTCTGACAACTTGGCAGGTATTAGATTGCAATACAAATATAAAATTACAACTCAGAAAAAAAGGACGGGGAGTTAGGATATATACTGGGTTCATCCTCCTAAACTATCTATTTATTATTAAAAAATGGGAACCCAGTGGGAAACGTCGCATAACTCGCCAAAGAGAAAAAAAACGTTGTTTTTATTATAAAACCCTCACCCACCAGGGTTGCCCCTTGGTGGCATGCTTCATAATCGGGTCCATCCCGATACTCTACGGATCAGGGCATGCTGCGACCTACGTCCATGTGGGAGCACCTATTTGGTGTATTAGACAATGATAAAGAGGATCTTACAAGGAGGAGTTAAAAATACCTGACTGGTAGGTTTACCTACTTTATTCCTGCCTCTAGTCGGTATGATTAAAAATTAGGGGTTGGTTTTGAAAAAAGCGAGGGTATGATGAACCTGCGTTTTTCATGGTCAAAAGATCCGGAGCCATGCCCCTGTTGGCTCTTCCTCAGTACTATGGCAACCTAGTTCCTTTGGTACCACTCCTATAGGTTCCCTATTCGGAACACGCTATTTGCATGCAATGCAATGCAATGTGCAGAACATTAATACATATTATATTACCACATATTTAGTGCCCTTCTACTGCTTCTATCTATGACGTTATCATGTTACGCCATGGTCCCTCTGGGTCAAAGATAGCCTGTTGTCACACTTTCATCAAGGTGGACCCTCTTCCTGTGTACCTACCTGGCTTTTCCTGGTTTGCAGTGGAAATTACTTCTGTGAATACCAAAAGTTGTACAGTTAGACTTTTGTCTCAGATTACGTTGGTGAATCGGCCCCAGAGACAGTGAGTCACATCATCACTGCAGACAGCCCAGCTTGGAAAAAAGTGGTTGTTACTGCTCAGTGTTTCTGAGCTGTGCTTTTTTATTATTTTATTTTTTTAAACTCTTTTTATTGAGAAATTGGCATGTTGAACAGCAAGGACACAGCATTTCACATGTAATCAGAGGCACACAATGCAATAGTACATCAAAAACCTCTTCACCAAAGTGCAGCATGACTGTGTTTTCGGGAATGTCACATTATCCAACATTATCAACCTCATCCCCTTGACCCCCCGGTGGCTCACATATCTCCCCCTGGAAAGTATTCCCAGGCCCCCAAATTTGTGACCACTTCTTCGGGCATTCCCTGGAAACATAGATAGGTATTTCTGTCACCATACACCAATCCATGTCCCTGGCCCAGTCAGCAATGATCGGTGAGGTCGGAGCAACCACAATCGTGCGATATTCTGCTTGGCCACCGTGAAGCCCAAAGTGACCCATATCCTCTCCTTGGCCGTAAGGTCAGTGGGGTCCCATATGTTTAACAAAATCAGTTTGATGTTGCATTGTATCTGCTGCCCCAATACTTCCTCCATCATTAATACCACCCCCTCTCAGAATTTCTGAATTGTCTCGCATTCCCAAAGTGTATGGATGACAGTGCCCTCCTGCCCTCAATGCCGTGTTCAGCCACTATCTTGGGCGTATCCCATATGAACCAATGAGGGTCCAGACAAGCACGTCCTATGAAGGATTTTTAGCTAAACCAGTCGGAGTCTGGAGGAGATGGCAACTTCACGGGGAGAAGCCACTGCGGCTCGCCACTCCTCATCTTTCAAGCCAGCAACGTCGTGGTCCCATTTACCTCTTAGCCATGTTAGGGGATCGGTCATATTATTGATAACCTTCTTGTATACGAGGGATCCGGCCTTTTCTGGCAAATCACCATCTAGAATCCTGTCCTCCAGAGGGAGGAAATCTGGGAGGGCCGTACCCTTAGGGAGAACCGAGAGTAGTGCGTGCCTAATTTGGAAATACTGGAACTGTTTCATTTCAAACTCTTGACTTAGTTGGGAGAATGGTATGACATTCCTGGATTTCCAAAGGTCCCCAATTCTGGAAATACCAATGGCGTCCCATTTGTCGAACCCCAAGGAGCGCTACAGCCGACCCAGCTGGTCACAATGCCGGAGCGGCATAGCTTGAGTAAGCTTGCCCTCCTAACCCAGGCTTTTAGTGGCGTCTTTCAATATTTGCACGGTGTGCTTGGTCGGGCCGGACAAGACGTTTTTCTGAGACTTTGTATACAGTGCGCCCTCAAACCCATCCTGGGAGGAGGCATCGATTGATCCGAAATGCTGGGTCGTTGTGCCGCCTATACTTGCATTGGTTAATGGCAGCAAGCTGCGAGGCCCAGTAGTATCTTTTCATGTCCGGGAGTCCGTTGCCCCAGTCGAACCACCCAGTGTGAGCTTATGTGTGGCGATGTAGGGTGGTTTACCCTCCCATAGCAAATCCCGCACTGTTCCCTCCAGTTCTTTAAAGTATGATGCCGCGACCAGAAGGGGTGTGTTTTGTAACACGTATAGGAGACAGGGGAGGGACAAGGGGAGAGATTTCCAGTGCTGGACATCAGATTTAAGGCGCGCTAGTGGTGGCTGGAGGTTGGTGTCATAAAATCATGTCCCAGATATTTAAAGCCGTCAACGGCCTCCGTCAACTGGCAATACTGGGGAAGTCGATGTCTTTGCCCAATAAGAATGTAAGGCACTGATTTGGACCAGTTGATCCTATAGCCTGCGAACCTACCAAAAATGTGGAATATATCCATCACCACATTAAGAGATGCCGCCGGGGAGGCGAGATAAAGCAGGATGTCGTCTGCATACAATGATATGCGGTCCTCCCACCCATATGTCATTTAAGGCCCCAAATTGCGGGGTCCTGCCGGATCCACGCTGCGAGAGTTTCCAAGGCCAAGGCAAAGAGGAGTGGTGACAGGGGGCAACCTGTCCTGGTGCCCCTACCAAGAGAGAAGACAGGGGATTTCCGATTGTTTACAACCACTTGCGCAAACGTTAGACGCACCCATTTAATAAATTCCGGACCGAATCATAGCTTGTGAAGCACAACAAACATGTAGGGCCAATTCAATAGTGTCAAAGGCCGAAGAGGCGTCCATTAATACCACCACGGCATCTTCTCTGATCGTATCTGCCCTGCAAAGAGAGATTAAGAGACGTGTTTCTTGCCGGCGTGAACCCAGACTGATCCTGGTGTATTAAGTTGGGAAGAACTTGTAACAGATGAGTGGCAAGAACTTTTGCAAGGATCTTGGCCTCGCAGTTGAGGAGCGAGATGGGCCTGTATGAGGAACACAAGTTGGCGGGTTGTGATGTTGGCCAGTCTGTGATCCTCGGGAAGAATTCCTAGCTCTTTACTTTCTCTATACATGGCAGTAATAAAAGGGGCGGTCATGCCTGCCGTTAGCTTAAATATTTCTACGGGAATCCCGTTAGGGCCTGACGCTCGCCCCCCCAGATCATGGATGGCCCTCTCCACTTCGGTTACTGTAATATCACGGTCCAGGTCGAGACTCTCCTCCTCTGTAACAACTGGCATCCAAATGTCGTGTAGGAGGGAAGAAGCCTCTTCCTCTGGATAGGTCATGCTGCAAGAGTACAGGGAGTGGTAATATGATATCTACCAAATGCGTCTGCGATGTCTTGCGGAGCTGTTGGTCGGGAGTGTGAATCAGTGGCAATTGCAGCCACAACGCGCCGTGCCCTATCTCTGCGATCTAGCCAGGCCAACAATTTGCCTGCTTTATCACCTACATCATAAATCCTGCTAAGGGTAGTCCGATATTGCGCCTTAGCCTCAACTGTGGCTAAGTCCAGGAGTGCCTTTGTTTTAACGCGGAGCTGTTGGCGCACTCCTTCCGAGTCTTGCGATCTAACTGCGCGTTCCAATTCTAGGATCTCATCCTCTATACGCGTTATGGCGGCAGCCCTCTCCTTGCGGTGCCCTGCGACTTGTCCCAAAACCAACCCCCGAACGACAGTATTATAGGCCTCCCAGAGTGAGACGGATGAGGTGACTGACCCCAAGTTTTCTTGGAAATACAGGTCAGTTTCTGTCAGAACCTTGTCCCTGATGGTGGGGGGGTCGTGAGATACCACGAGTTGATCGGCGCCACATGACTGACTGAGGGTTCACCTACCTCCAGTCTACACAGAACGGGGGAGTGGTCTGATATTCCCCTGGCCAAGTGTTGTATTTCTTTGATGGTGTGGAGATGGTGTGAGTGTGAGCACATAGACAATGCGTTTCATGGTGCCATGGGGACCCGAAAGATGTGTGTATTGGAGTTCCTCCGCGTGCAGGCACCTCCAGACATCCGCTAGTCCCATTGCACCTGAGAAACTATGGATCCATTTACGCGATAATGGCAGGTCTTTCTGGGCCAACACTCCAAGGAATCTGAGACATTGGAGTTAAAGTTCCCCCCAATCAATAAATGCCCGTCCGGCAGACCAAGGAGTAGGTCACCGAGATCAATAAAGGCCTGCGTATGGAGGCCCGGTGGAATGTATACTGAGACCAAGTTAAGGGTGGCTCCCTCCCAAGTTCCAGACAGAGCTACGAATCTACCCAGTGGGTCTATGCGTACCGTATTAATCGTTAGGGGGAAGGATTTACGAACGAGGATGCCCACCCCCCGGAAACCAGAGCCATAAGCGGAGTGAGCAGCCAGCTGAAAACCCCATTGTGACAGGGCCCTACAACGGTTGCCCAACAATGGGTCTCCTGCAGGAACACGACATCTGGTAAGTGTCGTTTCAGGAATTGGAGAACCACCCCTCTCTTTATTCTGTCCCCCAGCCCATTCACATTCCAGAGAGCAAAGTAAGTTTCCATCTACTCATAGTACCCAGCACTCGGATTTAAAAATGTAAGATACCCCAGGGAGGAGCACGTCAGGGGGAAGACAAGGATGGATTTTGTTACACTGCTAAGCACTGTGATCAATGAGAGCGTTACTAACACCGTGTCTGCTGCAATTTGTATCTGAGTCCGAAAAGATAGGACATGCCTGAACAACAACAATACCCAAGCCAAAACACAAATGCAATACCCTCCCACCCGCCCCACAAACCCAATATGCATTCCCCGAAACCCCCTCCCTGCCTCCCTGCTCAACGGTAACAAAATGTCCCGCCCCCCAAACTAGCAGAGTACCTATCGCTGACCCTTCCAAAAACTTACGGGTTTGTGCAGCCCAACCGAGCACCCATCTCTGAGAAATTTGTTTTTCTAATATTAACATTAATACCCTAATGGGCTTGCACTAAAAGCATTGGCAAGGGCCCAATATACACCCACTGATGCCCACATGTTTAGCAAGGAACAGGCAAAGTTCGAGGAGTTCAAACCAACAAAGCCATCCATGGCAGTCTAGTTCAATATGACAAACGTCTGACGCAATTGATGGAGTCGACTTTATTCTGACAGCCCTCTGTCTAAATGGAATCAGTCAACCACCCAAAGGAAAATCATACAGACCAAATATTCTGTACCACCTGCCGCCTCCTTCCAGTCATGAAGTGATGAGCCACCACCTGCGGCCTGGGCGTCTCCATCCAACCTAACGCCCCGGGCCTGGTTGTTGCAGCATCCTGCCATACGCCAGCCATCCAGCCAGTCCCAGGTCTCCTCTGGGCTGGTGAAGAACCACGATTTCCCCTCCGATTCCACCCTCAACTTGGCCAGAAACATCATAGCATATTTCAATTCCTTGTGCCGGAGTGCTTTTTTCACTTCCAGGAAGCTTTGTCGCTGTCTCTGCACCTTGAGGGTGAAGTCCAGGAAGAAAGTGATGCAACTGTTTTGGAATTCCACTGGCGGGGCGGACCGGGCACACTGTAGGATGACATCCCTGTTGGGGAAATTGAAGATCCTAGCAATAAGTGGTCTCAGGGGGGCTCCGGGCCTCGGCTGGCCCCTGGCACCCGATGTGCTTGTTCCACTGAAAAGAAATTGGAGAGTCCCTTTGGCTTGAGATAAGTAGTGATTAGCTCTTCCACGTATAGATCCGCCGATGGCCCCTCCGCTCGTTCAGGTACCCCAATTATACGGACGTTGTTGCGTCTGGAGCGTTCCTCAAAGTCATCCAACTGCGCTTCTAGTTTCATAGCCTGTGCTTGTAGCTCCTCCATCTTCCTCTGCAGCGCTGACGTGTCTTGCACCAGCGAGGTCACCTTGATTTCGACGTATTTCAATCGCGAGTTCATTGAGCGCATGTCTTCTCTGATAAGGGACACTTCGGTGGACAATGTGTCAGTACGCGACTCCAATGACATGCAGACGGTGGTGATGGCCTCAAGAATATCCTGTAGCGTTGGTTCCTTCTGCTTCCCACCGGGCTCAGATTTGTCGGTTGTGGTTGACCCCCCTTTGGGGCTCACTACGGGGCCTCCCTCCCAGGCGTACTTCATCAATTTGGCCGGAGGGCGGCCTTCTAACTGCGGCCCCTGCCATGGTGTATGCAGATCCCGCCATAGGAGCTTACTTGCGGTTGGTGTCAGGCACTACATGCAGCAGTCAACAGTAGAATCTCCAAATTCCGCCTTTCTGCGCAATGCATTTACATTAATAGCAGGAATGCAGGCCTCTGATATCCTGCATCTGGGATCCCCTCTAACACCAGTGAGCAAGTGCGTATCACATCTGCACCAGGAACGCGCCTTGGGTCTTCACAGGAGGCAACGGTGGGAGGGTAAGGAGGTCTACACCGCAGGCATGTTTTGGCAGGTGGCAGTGCTCTCCTGTGCTGCACCTATTTGCTGGTGGCAGGGCAGAACGGCAGTGCGGTATTTCCAGGCAGCCGCGTGGGGTCACAGCAGCGTCCTTGTTAGTGAGCCCCTTGTCCGGTGTGTCACAGGTCGAAAATCAGCCTCAAATCTCACCTAGCCATAAGTAGGAGCAGCTGCAGCAACTGTGCAGCCATGTAACAGATCTTATAGCACTGTGGCGCTGTGTTTCCGGCACTGTGCTTCCTTTGGTGCATGAAATGGCTTAGTGACCTTCTGACAGTCCGATGCTCAGCCCGGCACTGCTTTTCCCTCTCGGTCAGTGCAGGGCCTCCTCCACCGCCCAGGCACTTCAAGCGTTTAGTCAGCTCCCATGGAGGTCATCGCTGCTACTGATGCCGATATTGTTATAGCATACCTGCCGGTCTCCCAGTTCCCCAATCTGCTCTCTGCTCCTTTCTTTCCTGAAGTATCGGCGGCAAGCAGATGACAGCAGCCGCGGCCTGTGTCTTGCCTCCGGACTCGGCGAGGTGTCGTTTCCTGGCGCTCTCCTACCTAGGTCTCGGGGGGCGGTTGCGCAGATGGTCATGCGCCGCTGACGATCCTCCCAGGCCACAGACCACGTGGCCGCTCCCCCGTCTCAGTCTGGCCTGATGGCGTAGATCTCGTCATTCAAGTTCCGTAACTCATCCTGGCCGCGGGTGGTAAAAAACTGTGCAGCAGCCCTGCCGATATAGAGATGACGTTTTTGGAGCCCCAATCTAGGCAGTTTGATACGGATATTCGATGGATTTTGTACTTAGTTGGCGGGGCCAACAGACTAGGTGGCCATTTTGTCGCTCGGCTTGGCCACGCCCCGAGCTGTGCTTTTTAAATGTTCCATGCAAACATTCTGCCTGATTAGAGCAGCTCAAATGTTCTGGTGTGGAAGTCAGGAGCATCAGTTTTCCCATAGACCGTGTGCTATCTAATGCACCTGGTCCTTCTCTGTGTTCAAAAGACTTTATTTCGTTCTATAAAATACAGCAATACATAAAAAGGAAAAAGACAAGAGCAAACAGATAGCAATTAATACCCCATATCTAAAACATTAACGTCTTTATACATTTTGGGAAAAGGGAAGGGAAGAAAGAGAATTACTATATATAAATATAACATAATATAAAATTCACATCCTCATCTATACCATAATATACATAAACAATACAGCAAGTTGCATTCAGCATTATAAAATTACATTCAAGTGCAGAAGAAGACAGAGAATAAAATAATTACGGGGTATGAAAATATTCCGATAATGTAGAAAGAGTATGTGAGAAAGTACCACCAACCTGAATAAGAAATATAGCAAGCGGTAACCATAAACTTGGAACATTGCGAGAGGATAAACACTGCATCATATACATAGTGTTCAGTTAACCATGTGAACATACCGAATGCCAACACATTGTGTATAATAATTTAGGTGGTGAGTTCCTGTTAAATATTATTTGATGATATATAATTGTGAGGTGATGCCTTTACCTTAAGCAAGAAAGGCTGGAACACTTCAAGTTTGGTTTGCAGCAGGTTTATTGTACAGCATCAGATTAGAGACCTCATCCACAGAGTAGCTACAACCAACTGCCAAACTTCAATCATCATGCAAACAGAACAATTAATGGACAGAATGCAAAACGCCAGGCTAGATCCTCCTGGACTGGAAACAAGCATCCTGGGACTGGTTTTGGGGAAACACCCCTCATCAACCGGACTAGAATGACTCCAGTGGCATGGGACCCACGTCTGGGCATACCCATACCACTTGAGGTGACAAATGAAAAGAGAACTATTAATGGACAGCATGCAGAACAATGTCATACATTCACCCCAGTACAGCTCCATTGCTCCCCATGCCATTCCAGTTTGAACCCAGCCATTTGCAAATTAGTCTTCACCCTGCTCCCCTAGATTTCTCAAAATCCCTTGAGATCCTCCTCACAATCCTGTTTCTCTCCCCATCCTTCTTCTACTTTATCCATCACCTGTTGCAAAATTAGATTATTATCTAGGCTTTCCTTCCACAAAACTTCTGAAACTGAACCATCACTAATCACACAGACATTTACCTCCTCATCAAACTCCTCTCCTGCACAAAGGTTGCAATTCTCAGACGAATCAGAATTCTCACAGCCTGGAAAGTCAATTTGACAAAATGTTCTTGGCCCCAGGTAAGTATGAAACCTTAACCTCACTCAAATTCTTGCAAGGCTACCACCCACGTCCTTATCCTATGAGATACAAAATCAGCTCCTTCCTTTCCAAAAATGTCTTTTAAAGGCTTGTGGTCAGAAATTACTTCCAAGCACTTTCCCACAAGAATTGTTGAGTTTGCGTACCGCCCAGTAAACACCAAGCGCCTCTTTCTCCACCACTCAGTAATTGCATTCAGCTCCCCTAAAAGGTCTGGAAATTAACAAAATGGTTTTCTCAGATCCTTCCATGTTTTGCAATAACACAGCATCTAACCCCTTAGAACTTGCATCTGTCATCATATATGAGACCTTGGAGGGATCAAAACTAGTGAAACTCTTCGCTACATGCCTGTCCCTACACAAACTCACATCCCTTTTTCACTAACCCATGCATGCATTCCATTTTCTGCGCAAAGTTAGCAACAAACTTATTGTAAAATTCTGCCAACACCAAAAAAGTCACCAATTTCATCCTTATTTTTGGGATAATTCAAATTGGAAATGGCATCTACCAAAGAAGGCTTAGGCTTGATTCCCGACCCAGAGACCAAGTGTCCTAAATATTCAATTTATCCAACATCAAATTTGCATTTGTCCACCCTCAAAGTGAGGCCAGAAACCTGTCATTTTCCAAGACAGTAGCCAATCTCTTATCAAGCTTCCTTCGATCAACCCCATAAACCAGGACATCATCTTGATAAACCTTAATTCCATCAATACCTTTCAGAACACTTTCCATCACCCTCTGAAAGACTGAAGCTGCAGAAATGAGTCCAAAAGGCATCCTGAGAAATTTGAAGGTCCTGAATGGTGTGATGAAAGTTGTGAGGTCTTGAGATGCCGGATGAAGTTTGACCTGATGGTAGGCTGAAGAAAGTTCCAATGTTGAAAAATGTGTTGCACCACCCAGAGAAGACAACATTTCGGTAATATTAGGGAGTGTGTAATGGTCAACCACCACCTCCTTGTTCAGCTCCCTCAAATCAATGCATAGCCTAGCATCATCATTGCTTTGCGAGCCTTGTCCATGGGAGAAATCCATTTAGTGGCTTCCACCTACTGAATTTACACATTCTTTAAAAGTTTGTCCAATTTGTTTCTCATTCTATCTTTAACCAACAAGGGAACACCTCTAAGCATTGCTACTCTGGGCACAGAGCCTGTCCTAGTCTTATATGATGGACATAGTTCTTAAGACAACCCAACTTCTTCTCAAATACCTCTGGGAACCTTTTGACCCACATTTCACTTCCCCCACTCTCTGTCTTAACTGTTGTTAACTCTTTCAGGCACACTGAGGTAGATTCATTGGGATCCAAGTACACATACAAATCATGCTGGTGAATCCAACTAATTAGAGAGTCCTCTTTCATCAAGACTTAGATTTTCCCACGGATACATATTCCCTTAAATTCAATTGTGCCCCAAAAATAACCCAATAGGTCAATGGTTTCTCCCCCATAACCCCAGGTTTGATTTCAGGCTTGACTAAATGTACCTTACCTAACAGTTGCCTGTCATAGAATTCCTTGGGGATGAGCACAAACTTAGGTCTTGAGTCAAAAAGCATGTTTACTGACTCGTCACTAATTAACACACATTAAAATGGACCTTCGTCAATACACTGTTTGTCCTGAAGGACGACAACATCTTCACTAGATTGATCATAAATATCTACTTCCCTGACTTTCTTTAGCTCTTTGCTAGATTTGCAACACCTGGAATAATGACCCCTTTTTCCCACACCAAGAACATGTAACCTTCCACTCTGGACATTCTTTAAGGTTTGCCATATGACTTGAATTTTTTACATCTGAAACATCTACCGTGAAAGGTTTTCAAATTGGAGGTTTTAGCAACACAATGGTTTTGTCAGATTGTTTTTTAAAGATTTCTTGTCAGAGTATTTGTGACTCACCTCTCTGACTACTTCGTTATCTCTCTTTCCCACATTGCTTTCTTTACATATTGTGTCAACACAGGCTTTTGACTGCTCATGCATTTACAAAATAGTGATAACTTATTGCAGTGAAGGACTGTCTTTTTGCCACAAACTGTCATTAGCTTTGTCAATAATCCATCCTAGCATTAATTTGATCCCTTAGTCAAGTCAATTAAGCTTTATTCGACCATGAAAATTACAGTCATAAAAGCACGTGTCACAATCATTTAATATTTCAAGATAAAAGTGCACAGTTAAAATATCCAAGTTAAAAGAAAGGATTAAATAACAAAAACACCTTACATTAAAATTCTAGGTCAATTGATATCCAAACATAATTCGAGTCCCAATAATTCACCTAGGGTGCAACCTCCCAAGATTCGAGAGACATGCTTTTCCTCAACCGCAGGGCCTTTTTCAGAAAAGTGGATACCCTCCAGGCCACATGTTCATTATCTAGAAGTTGTAAGCGAACAAGTGCTGGACGGCATTGTTGTCTTAAAAGGGGAAGTAACCAGACTTTCCTTACTTCTTTAAAAAACTTGCAAAAAAAGACTAGGTGAATGGGTGTCACACAAGCACGGGGGGAACACTCTGGACCAGGCATTCATTCTGGGTGTGGTCCCTAGTCTGTGTACCACACCCAGTCTGAATCTTATCAGCAGCATTCTGTCATGTCCACTTGGGACAACATTTAAATAAGGTTTCATACCCAGAGAGCTAAGCCTTAGTTGATGTTGGATGACTGTAGGTTTGGAAACCTCATCTGCTATTCTAACAGAGCCCAACATTTCGAGGCACTCATTCTTCAGGGTTTTCCTCGATACTCGGGCCATAGAGCTGGGATTTGAATGAAACTCTGGGTGTCCAAGATCATTCATAAACCTATAGATAAACTTAAGCCAAGGTATCTTCAGTGCCCCATCCAACTTAATACAGTCAAGCAGGATGTCTCTATTTAAATGGGTCTGCTCACTGACCCAGATCCTATGCCATAGAAGAATTGGCTCAAGTTTGATACGGTCTTCTAAATACGGGAGGCCCAACTCCTCATGGCACACTAAAGAAGACGTGCCAGGAGGGACAGAGAGGATATACCGAAGAAAAGCGTCTTCCACATTTTGTAAGGGAAGGGAATTCGCAAAGCCCCACACCCCTGCCCCGTATATCGCTGCTGAAGTACACTGGGCCTTGTAGATTTGCAAGAGTTCACCGGGTGGCTTCCTTCCCAGTCACTATGCAAAAGTAGCCAGGGAACTGGTTGATCTACTAAAACCCAGTTTTTTCTGCTCAATTGCTTGAGCCCATGTGTTGTTATGACTGAAAAGGACGCCGAGATACGAGAAAGAAGTAGTGGTTGCTTGCTTCCTACGATCCAGATAGATGTCCCGACCCATAATGTTCCGGGTGCCAGTAGCAAAGTTTATTATAAAAGTTTTGGAAAGATTAATCTTTAAGCCCAAATCAAGCATAAAAGTATTAAAACTGGTGAGGACCCTTTGTAACCCATTGCCTGTACGTGCCATTAAAACAGCATCGTCAGCGTAAAGGAGAGCTGGTAAAGGTCTCCCACCTACCTGAGGAAAATCATGCCCACTCTTAAGGAGTGCCTCGGCCAGACCATTAATATATAAATTAAAAAGAAAGGGGGCCAGGACGCAGCCCAGCCTGACCCCTCTTCTAACAGGAAATCCTGCTGTGCACTGACCATCCACCCCGTATCTTACGCTTGCTGAAGCTCCCTCATGAAAACAGTGCAGGAAGGCAATAATATTAGGATCCACACCAAGATCGGCAAGAATCCCCCATAGCCTGGCATGGATTACAGAGTCAAAGACTGCAATCAAATCAACGAAGACTAAGTATAGTCTCCCTTTTTGGCTCTTGAGTATTTCCTGACGATCATAGCCAGGTTTAGACTCTGTTCCAGTGTTCCCAGGCCCTCCCGAAACCCATACTGGAGATCAGACAGAACATTATTTTCTATTGCCCAGTCCTGTAATCGGTGCAGGATGACTCGGCCTGCCACCTTCACCATGGAGTCAAGAAGGGAAATTGGTCTATAACAACCAGGGTCTTGGCGATTTCCCTTCTTGAATATTGGGACAATGATGGACTCCCTCCAAGTCTTCGGGAAGGAGGTGCAGTCACTGTCATTGACCATCTGAGTTAATAATGGGGCCCAGAGAGGGACACATGACTTAAACAAGTCAAGTGGCACGCCATCGGGGCCCGGAGCCCTACCTCCCTTGCTATGGGCAAGAGCCAGTACCATTTCATCCAACGTTAGAAGGAGGTTGCCATTATGTACGCAGAGAGGACCTTGAGATGGGAGCTCATCGGTGTCTGGGCCATTATATAGTGCAGAAAATTGGGTTATCAAATCCTTTTCTGGGATTGCAATCTCAATTGAAGGTCCCTTAGTCTTTCCTCTAAGGTTACACCGAACAAGTAGATGCCAAATTTCGCAACATGGTGAGGTATTGCTCTACAGATTCTTCTTATCTTTGCATTCTCTTTCCAAAGTTATAACATTCCAAAACCATGCTCACTTTAGTAAAATAATGCAAATCCATTTTTCTGATGCAAATCTCATACTTATTCAAAGCTGAAGCTTCATTGTCTGGAAGCTCAGGGAGATGTTCAAACACTTTTTGTCCCTCAGAACCTAAGCAATGCATAAATAATGCCTACTTTTGTTCAGTGCTCAATGAAGTACCAAATACTCTAGCATATTTAGGAAACACTTTCTTCCACTTTAACCAAGGAATCGTAGGTTTACCTGGAGACGATAAGAAAAGTAGATAACATTTTGCATCTTTTACCTCTAGCTGTACCCCTCTTTTCAGATGTACTAAGATGCTAACCAACTACAACTCTCCTTTCAATAGCATAAAAAGTGCAAAAATCCAATAAAAAAATAAAAGAGCAGAAAAAAACTGTAATTTTCCCTCAGAATACGATTAAAAAAAATAAACAGAAAGCGCTGTGCATGTCAGCGTTGTGGAATTTTCCCACGTGCAGTTATCAAGGTGACCAGACTTCGATACCCTAGTAGAGTATGTTACCTCCAGCAATGAAAGAGACAGAGGAGGATATAAGCTGGGCGCATCAGCAGATTCACAATGCACAAATGAAAGATCCTGTAATATCCAACCAATGCTTGGGAACAGTTTGAGGGAGATCCAATATGCAGTTAAGCTCTGCGCATCAGCCCAACTGAAGACGATGAAGGAATTTGACATGCAAATAAGCTGTGCATATCAGCGCAATGAAAGAAGGGACCAGGCGTCATTACTGTGGCTTTTGCAGACAGTTCAGGTTGCCGTATCGCGAAGAGCAGGCCCTCATAATCTTTATAAACCTTAATCCCATCCTCATCGCCAAAATGAGGTGATGCCTTCTCCTTAAACAAGAAAGGCTGGAACACTTCAAGTTGTGGTTTGCAGCATGTTTATTGTACAGCATCAGATTAGAGACCTCACCCACAGAGTAGCTACAACCAACTGCCAAACTTCAGTCACTGGATTCAAGCTAGCCTGGCTGAAGAAGGGTAACATACCCCAAAACCGGTCCCAGGATGCTTGTTTCCGGTCTAGGGAGGACCTGGCTTGGCAGTTCGGTCTGGACTGTTCCCATGAGGCATAGGGTCAAGACTGATTTGCATATGGCTGGGTCCAAACTGGGGTGGCGTAATATGCAAAAGAACAATGGATTTAACCCAGATCTCTCGACTGGGGGAGAATGTTGGAATCATTCAGCATTCTGTCCATCATTTGTTACAGTTACACCTTTTGCCCTAAGTGGGATGGGTATGTCCGGACGTGGGTCCCTTGCTCACTGTGCCATTCGGTTCAAGCTAGCCTGGCTGAAGAAGGGTGTGTCCAAACTGGGGTGGCATAGTGGGCAAAGGATCTATGGATTTAACCCAGATCTCTTGACTGGGGAGAATGTTTGAATCATTCAGCATTCCGTCCATCATTTGTTGCAGTTACACTTTTCGCCCTAAGTGGGATGGGTATGCCCATATGTGGGTCCCTTACTCACTGTGCCACTGGATTGAAGCTAGCCTGGCTGAAGAAGTGCGAAATACCCTGAAACCGGTCCCAGGATGCTTGTTTCCGGTCCAGGGAGAAACCGGCTTGGCAGTTCAGTCTGGACTGTTCCCATGAGGCACAGGGTCAAGACTGATTTGCATATGGCTGGGTCCAAACTGGGGTGGCGTAGTGGGCAAAGGATCTATGGATTAAACTCAGATCTCTTGACTGGGGGAGAATGTTTGAATCATTTAGATTTCTGTCCATCATTTGTTGCAGTTAAACATCAGTCATCAACATTCTCCCTGCAATTGTTTTCTTTCTAGATTCCTACATCACCCCCTGGCAACCAGAACTTCAATGAGATACCTACTTCAGAACACCACAAATTGTCAATAAAATATCTAATAACTTGTCATTCGGATACAATGGGATTAGGGAATAGGTTAATGTACCCATAAATTGATGAAAAGTATTAAATGAGTTTTGTCTATTTAAAATCTATTTAATTATGGACCATACCCTACGCCAGAAGGAAAGTGTCCTTGGGAATCGAAATAACATATGTAAAAGATCTGCTTCAGGGAAATCACAAGAACAACATTTAGCAGAAATGTCTGAGGAGAACCTAGAACATTGTACAGGAGTAAAGTATAGTGTGTGATAGATAAAAAATATGGATTGAGTAATACTAGCTGATCTAGAGATTTTATAAATATGTGTCCATATGTTATTCTAAAAAGCATCATTCCAAGTTACCCCAAGTCCTCTTCCCATAAAAATTCGACCTTGGATTTAGTTCGAGCAGTAACTGGCAACAAGAGATATTTATAAATAGCCGATGCTCTAGGCCTTGACTTAAGGAACTCAGTAAATCCAGAGGAGAGAGGAAATAAATTGAAAAAAAGGAGAAGAACTGTGAAGGGATAAATAAATATTTATGAAGAATCAGTAATAAAAAATGAGAATAAAAGGACTTGGAACAAAATTGAGGAAAAGAAATAGGAGCACCATCATAAAAGAGTTGATAAAACCACATAAGATTTTTATCCTTCCAAGCATGCCAAAAAATAAGAATTAAAAATTCACACCATAACAGCATTTTAAGGAATATGGAAGGAGACGTGGATTTCATCAATGAAACCGTTTGCTTTAAAACCGGAGATTTAAGAAGTGACTTGACAGAAGAGAGAGACAAAACCTTGTTAAAAGTGAAGGGCATACATAAAGCTTTTTCAAATTATCACCAAGATGAAGAAAAAGGTGAAAGCAAGTCAGAGGTCTAAAGGCCAGCTTGCCGTAGTGCAAAAGCTCTATTATAGGAATAGAAATCTGGAAAATTAACTCAACCAGATGATTTGGACATTGCAAAATAGGGCTATATACGGTTTTTTATTGCACCATAGAGATTGAAGTAATGAATTAAACCTTTTAAAAAAGGTTTTAGGGATATGATCTAGCAACATAGAAAGAAGATACAAATAATAGGAGGGACCATCATTTTAATCGCATCTAGATGTCCACACCAAAATAGAAATAAAGGATTCTGAGAGGGCATAATATTTTCTACCTTGGTTATTAAGTCTTTAAAGTTAACTTTTATAGTCTCTTAGATAGAATTTGTAACCCAAATACATAGATCTTTAATTTTAAAAAAGGTACACCATTGAAAGTTAGTAAGTAACACAATGAGAATGACTAAAGGAGTATTTTAGTAAGTGGAAGAATTTTCGTGTTTTTAAATTAATTTTATACCCAGATTCCTCAGAAAAGAAAGAAAATTCTTTCTTAAGAGAAGTTAAAGATCTTTCAGGAGAGGAAATAAACAAAAGGATATCATCAGCATAGGCAGTGAACTTTAAATGATGATGCACATCTATAAAGCCCGAAATAGAGGGGTTAGGATAAATCTGTGCAAGAAAAGGTTCAAGTGCCAAGACAAATAGTAAGGGGAAGAGAGGGCAACTCTGCCTCACTCCTCTATAAAAAAGAAACTAGGAAGAGACTTTAACATTCATCAATACTGCCACCTGAGGGACATGACACAAAAAAGAGATATAAGCTATAAATGTAGGCCCAAAACAATGCTAAATTAATGACCGAAGCACTGAGTCCCAACTGATTCTATCAAATGCTCTATTATTATGTCCGCAAGTGAGGATTTAAATAGAGGAGCATTAAACAGTGAACAAGAGTTGTCAGATATGAGCCTACCCTTAATGAATCCTGATTGCTCCTTTCCAATATATTGTGGGAGGAGGGACTCTAAACGAAAAGCTAGGTGCTTAGCAAGAATCTTATAATCAACATTTAACAAAGAAATAGTCCTCTAATTTTTACAATCATGGTGATCCTTGCCATCCTTATAAATGAGACATATTATAGCCTTGTGAAAAGTCCCAGACATAGAAGAGGAATTAACAAAATGGTTAAATAAGCAACATAAATATGGAAGAAGAATGTTAGAAAAGTGAAGATAGAATTCCACTTTAAAACCATCCGATCCCGCTGTTTGCCCCAGTTCTAATGCACATAATGTTCGAGAAACTTCATCTAGAGTGAGAACATTTTCTAAATTAAGAAAATTCAAATCAGGTGGAATGGAATGGAAAATTTTATCTCAATAGTCTACAATGGTAGAAAGTGGAGCCAGAAATTCTGGAGTATATAAAGGTTTATAGAATATAACAAATTCCTCCAAAATATCCTTATGGTTAGTAACTAAGCTACTTTCAGTGGTTGTCACTGAATCAATAACTAGTCTCTCTTTTCTAATTTTTAAATAGTCTGCTAATAATTTACCTGCTTTATTTTTTCCGCCATAATAATGTGCATTCTTCCTAAAATGTATAGAGTTTGCCTCATTAGTAGAAATAGAATTACATTTTTGTTTTGCTTCAAGTAAATTATGAAGAGCAGATGGCACTTAAGAAAAGTATTACTGGGGGAGAATGTTTGAATTATTCATCATTTCGATGGAAGAAAGTAAAGCAATATGTTCCTTAGCACAACTCCTCTTAATCTTGGAAACATAGCGTAAAATAAAGTCCTTCACCAATGCTTTAAAAGTATCCCATAGCAAGGATGGAAATATAGAAGCATTATCATTAAAAAAGAAAATAATTCAAAAGTATAGGAAATAATAGAACTAGACAATTGAGCTGCTTGCAAAAGAGAATTACTAAACCTCCCTCAGTGCGAAGGGGGACAGGGAGTAACCAAATCCAAGTCAGTAATACCCATAGCATGATCAGAAATTACAAAAGGATAAATATGTGATTGTATATTATGTTGCAGAGGTGATTTAGAAAGAAAAATGTGTCTAAACATTAAAGGGTACCATTAGAGGATGAATAATAGGTGTAGTCTTGTGATGTGGAATTGGAGAGCCTCCAGGGATTCACCTGGGCACCTTCATTAATTGCAGAATGGCTTTATTTTTGCAATCTTTGGGACAAAAATTGGGTCAAAGAGCACCTATCTAAAATAGGACCCTCATTTAATTGCAATCACCACCCAAAATAAAATATGAATCTTGTATTGTGCATATTTCCTAGCTAAAGCGGGTCAAATATTATCATCAGGGCGCGTGGGAGCGTATACATTAAACACAGTAGGGCAGATATTATCAATAGGAAGACTAAAAATAATCCATCTGCCCTTATTATCTGTTTTTTGTGATATCAAAGTACAATTAAGCAATGTTTTCACCGTATAACAACACCAATCTTTTTGTGCGGTGATGGACAAGCAAACACATTACACACTCAGGGCCCGATTCACAGAACTAACTTAAGACAAAATCCTACACTTACTACCATTTTCGTATTCACAGAAGGCACTTACTCATTTTGGTATTCACAGAAGACACTTACTCACTTCGGTATTCACAGAAGTTAGGAGTCCTAACTTTAGGACTCCTAAATGCCTTCTGTGAACACCGAAAGTCTTAAAATTAGGATGTTTCTCTGTTTAGGAGTCCTGAAGTTAGGAGTCCTAACTGTACTACTACTAAACTGAGAAAAATCCTCATTTTAAGACTTTCGGTATTCACAGAAGGCATTTAGGAGTCCTAAAGTTAGGAGTCCTAACTATACTACTACTAAACTGAGAAAAATACTAATTTTAAGACTTTCGGTATTCACAGAAGGCATTTAGGAGTCCTAAAGTTAGGACTCCTAACGTCTGTGAATACCGAAATGAGTAAGTGCCTTCTGTGAATACCAAAATGAGTAAGTGCCTTCTGTGAATACCAAAATGGTAGTAAGTTTAGGATTTTGTCTTAAGTTAGTTCTGTGAATCGGGCCCATAGGTTCGATTGAACTTTTAAGCTTCCAATTCAGTTAGGTGGGTTTCTCGGAGAAGGACTAAATCAGGAGATATTCCTGTCATTCTCTGTCATTTGCCTAGATTAATAGAACCTTTATTATTCCAGGATATTACATGGAATTGTATATATCAAATAGTAGATAAATGGCTCGAGAATGTTGAAATAGGTAAGAATAAACCAGATGAAGCAGAAAAATAAAGAAGAGAAAAGAAAAGGAAAGGAAAGGAAAGGAAAGGAAAGGAAAGGAAAGGAAAGGAAAGGAAAGGAAAGGAAAGGGAGAACAATTACTAGTAAATAACAAACAAAACAAGGAAAGGTAAAAATAGAATGAAGATCAAAAAGAGAAGTGAAAGCAAGAAGAAGATACAGTAGATATCCAAAAGGACAACTGAGGAAAAGTACCTGAATAAATAAAAAAAGGAAGGAATTCAGTTGGTAACGACAGAAGAAATTATGACACACCCAAAAGGGGAGGAATCCACTCCACACAAGGACCATATACACTCAGGAGGAAGGACTGCACAATGCACACATATAGGATGAATCTGCAATGAGAAACAAGAAAAAACGTCATATAATAAATAATATAACTTATAGGAATATCACCAAAAAATGCATATGGCATATATCAAACATTACAAAATGATAATTTTGAACCATCTGAAAAACATAGCAAAGAAAAAAGAAAGTCAACCATTATAAGGACCAGCTGTGCCCATGTTAATAAAAGCATGTGATTGTATGAACTTTTTAAGTTCAGCCAGATCTTTCAATGTAGTAGTATTATTCTGGAATGTCACTTTAAAGATGCAGGGATGAAAAAGATCATATCTGGTGCACAGAGAAAATAGGGGAGTTTGTGGGTCAAAGAACTCTTTCCTTCTGGCTGCATTAGCGTTTGATCAATCCAAGTGACTTGCCTCTTTGATGCTTTAGCCACAGAAAGAACTGTTAATAAATCAGTAAACTACAGAAAAATTATGGTTTGACAGGAGATGTAGAGGAAGGCATGTCAAGCTATTTTGGAAGGAAGGAGGTAAAAAAGGAAACAGAGTCATTCCCTTCCAATGCTTCAGAACACCATAAATACAGAGATTATTCCATCTGTTCCTATTTTCCAAATCCTCTGTGTGTTGCTTGAGCTGGAGAACCTCCTTTTCCAAACAGAACAGCTAATCTTGTTAGTCTACTCATGCAAGTCTACAATCTGCTGCTCCACCATGGCAGCATGACCCTTCATCGCTGACCATGTATCTTCTAGATGCTTCATTTGGTTATTAGTCTCCTCAAGAAAAGGACGCAGTGCATGAATTTCCCCCTATAACAATTCTAGAGATATAGGGGCAATAGACTTGTCAAGCGAAAGAGGAACTGGCTTTAAACGTTTGGAAGCAGAAGAGGGTGACTGAGCCTTACTTATAGAGGACTGTAATAAAGCAGTAAGAGGAGTAGTGGAATTAATCATGTCTGTAGGTGAATCCAACATGTCTGTTGACAATGACCTTCAAAGAGAACCAGCACACAATCTAGAAGAAAGGCACGTTGGGTGTGAAAACAAACTGTGACTTCCGTTATTTTCTCATAGAAAAGCAGAAGTGCACTCTGGCAATAATATAAAAGTAAGGGAAGCCTGAAGGTCTACACTTCCACAGGTGATGCACTTAGTATTATTGGGGGAGACCAATGGAAGTCAAAACCCCACAGCATCCAGAACGAAGAGAAAGAAAAAAAAGGACAAAACACACTGAAATAAATTATGCTTTAAAGCCTGCATCATACTCCTAAACAAGAATGAACTCCAAAGGAAAAAAGAAACCGTCACAATTGCATTTAGTAAGCTGCTGGAGGCATGACAGAGTGTAGAGCACACTATTTTTTTTCCTCCCTAGCAATGAAGATAAAACAAAATGGTGGACGCCCATATGGCGTCGATAAAACAGTCAGAAAAACGCCTTATTTGAAAAGAAGCAGCGACATACTACCTTCCGTCGCTTCCTTAGCTGAAAACCTCCATCGAAAATGTTGGCTGAGCACCAAAAAAGCTTCAACAGGTCCAAAGTATTGGAGAGCTTCCCCTCTAGGCGGCCATCTTAGGTGGCGCCAACGACACACCTCCACCCCGTCCTTCTCTTTGCCAGCTGTATTGGGAAATACAGGCCACTTTGAATACAGGCCTAAGTGTATGCTCTGCAGACAGTGAAGTTAAATTTAAAACAGGCAGTTCCTCATGATTTCCACATATGCACAGAACGTGATTATGATACAGCCATGTTATGGTAACATATATACATGCTATAGCTATGGTGCTATCTCATATGGGGAACACTCATAGGGTACAGATATTACTGGCAGTGGTATTACTGTACGGGATGCAGCCTTATAATGAGGATGATAATGGGAATTGGTGTTTCTAAACTGAAGTCAGTGCATTTCACCTACTTTCAAACACTTTTCCCATGGTATATGCTGTCAGTTTTTCCCTAGCAACATGAATCCTTGGAATGTGTGTCTTTTTTCTTGCAACTATTGAAACAAGATTTAGCTTGAAGTCCCATTACCTATACAATTGGAGGTTCGGGAGAAATTATAATAAACTCTTACAGACACACTGAGTAAACATGGACAAGTTGACCTAACTGGAAATGTGGATGTCGCATTATAATTCTGATCTATTAATGTCTCGATCCCTGTTGATGAAATTAGACATTTAAGTGCGTTGGTACCGTTGAAAGAATTACCCAAATAATTAACCATGTAACGGTTAGGTTTTTAAAAGCAGTAGAAAAGATGAAAACAGCATAAAATATCACGGTTCTTTGTAAAGTACCCCAATATGCATTTAACTAAACATTGAAGACAAGCAGTGTATTTATTACAATGCATTCTTTCATAGCCATCGTTTTTCTAAGATTATGGAAGTAGACTGCAATATTTCAGGGAAAGCTGCAAAGTGAAGGTTTTGTCAGACTGATCACTTATCATTACTGTGTTTGCACTTTAGCCTGCCTGTTGATTTGCTGGAACAGAGCGTACAACTCATCCCATTTTTCAGCAAGTGCTTAAAAGATAGCCCTGGAGGCTTTATACATTCTTTGAACATACATTGCTTCTTGCTTAAACATTATCTAGTTGTGAATTCGTATTTCAATCTTCTAAAAATAAAAGCACTAAACTGAGATGCAATCACAGAAATCTGAGCAAACTGTCATATAGCTGATGGCATGAAAATGTAATTTAAATGTAGAACATCTGATAAAGAAAAACAAGCTCATATGCTGCAAGGTTCCATCCAGCTGTTGACTGAGAGCTGGAGAATCTGTAAAGGATGCACTGTGAATGTCATCCCATGTGGGCAGAAGACCTACTCGAACTTGTTGACCTTCCCACAGATTCCATCCGGATTAAATGTGGAATGACTAATGTTCAGCATTAAATTATTATAAATGTCAGACGTTTAAACGTCTAGGGTCAATTGGACATAAACTGCCACTGACAAAAATTACATACTTGGAATTTGTTGGTCCTGCAAAAGGTCAGGTTTCCTTGAAGTTACTTTAAAGTGTGTCCAAGACATAATTTTGAGGAAGATAGTTGATGAGAGGTAGGCTAAGGAGTGTTAGCAGCACAGTTTGCTTTTAGATTACAGGCACTGTGCTGCAGTACAATATTTGTGTGAATGCATGCATGTATTTACTTATATGTTGCACCCCATTTAGTGCAAAAATAGTCAGAACGCAAAGGTTGGTCGTGAGGACTAATGGGGCTAGTTCAGCCTAGGGGGATAAAGAAGCCTCGAGGTTCCTATTGCATCAAAGTATTAGATCGCAAGACACACATGCATAAACCATGCTACTATTTCACTCCACAGAAAGGTTGCAAAACAGTGCTAAGAGCCTGAATTTTAAAGCATACATTTAATATCTGCTCTGGACAGTTGCAAATGTATGCAGACCCTCTGGGTAACAGCAAACAAATGATGGATGGAATGCTGACAATGCAAACATTCTCCCCCTGTCAAAATATCAGGGTTAAATCCATCATTCTTTTGCCCACTATGCCACCCCAGTTTGGACCCAGCCATATGCAAATCAGTCTTGACCTTGTGCCTCATTGGAACAGTCCAGACCGAACTGCCAGGCCAGGTCCTCCCTGGACTGGAAACAAGCATCCTGGGACCGGTTTCAGGGTATGTCACCCTTCTTCAGCCAGGCTAGCTTGAATCCTATGGCACGGTGAGCAAGGGACCCACGTCTGGGCATATCCTTCCCACTTAGGGCACAAAGTGTTACAGCAAAAAAATGATGGACGGAATGCAAACAATGCAAACATTCTCCCCCAGTCAAAAGATATGGGTTAAATCCATCGTTCTTTTGCCAACTATGCCACCCCAGTTTGGACCCAGCCACATGCAAATCAGTCTTGACCCTGTGCCTCATGGGAACAGTCCAGACCGAACTGCCACTCCAGGTCCTCCCGTGACCGGAAAGAAGCATCCTGGGACCGGTTTCAGGGTATGTCACCCTTCTTTTGCCAGGCTAGCTTGAATCCAGTGACACGGTGAGCAAGGGACCCACGTCTGGGCATACCTATCCCACTTAGGGCGAAAAGTGTTACAGCAAACAAATGATGGACGGAATGCTGACAATGCAAACATTCTTTCCCAGTCAAAAGATCTGGGTTAAATCCATCATTCTTTTGCCAACTATGCCACCCCAGTTTGGACCCAGCAATATACAAATCAGTCTTGACCCTGTGCCTCATGGGAACAGTCCAGACTGAACTGCCAGGCCAGGTCCTCCCTGGACCGGAAACCAGCATCTGGGACCGGTTTCAGGGTATGTCACCTTTTGCTTTCTCGCCCTAAGTGCGCCAGGCATGCCCAGACGTGGGTCCTGGGCTCACTGTGCCACTGGAATCAAGCTATCCTGGCTGAAGAGGGGTGAAACCCCGAAACCGGTCCTAGGATGCTTGTTTCCAGTCCAAGGAGGACCTGGCTTGGCAGTTCGAGCTGGACTGTTCCCATGAAGCACAGGGTCAAGACTGATTTGCATATGGCCAGGTTTAAACTGGGGTGGCATGGTGAGCAAAAGAATGATGGATTTTTCCCAGATCTCTTGACTGGGGTGAATGTTTTGATTTGTTCTGCATTCCGTCCATCAATTGTGTGTCTTTTGCTTTCTCGCCCTAAGTGCGTGAAGTGTGCCCAGACTTGGGTCCTGGGCTCACTGTACCACTGGAATCAAGCTATCCTGGCTGAAGAGGGGTGAAACCCCGAAACCAGTCCTAGAATGCTTTTCCCTGTCCAGGGAGGACCTGGCTTGGCAGTTCGGGCTGGACTGTTCCCATGAGGCACAGGGTCAAGACTGATTTGCATATGGCCAGTTCTAAACTTGGGTGGCATGGTGAGCAAAAGAATGATGGATTTAACCCAAATCTCTTGACTGGGTGTGAATTAAGGGTGGGCGTAGTGGGCGTAGTGGGCGTAGTGGGGCTACGTGAAGCAGCACGTAGTGTGCCCAAATCTATGCACACTACGCGCTTCGCGTAGCCCCACTACGTGCCACCCACCTCCCGCCCGCCCTTCTTTTAAATAATATAAGCAATGAAAAATAAATTAAAGTAAGTCGACTTACCCGTAAGCGCGGCGTCTCCGGGGCTCCCTCTTTCTGTTTCTAATTTCTTCTGGCAAATACGCATGCGCGGACGCCCGCGCATGCGCATTTCTCGCGAGAAATGCGCATGCGCGGGTGTCCGCGCATGCGCATTTGCCAGAAGAAATTAGAAACAGAAAGAGGGAGCCCCGGAGACGCCGCGCTTACGGGTAAGTCGACTTACTTTAATTTATTTTTCAATGCTTATATTATTAAAAGGAGGGCAGGCGGGAGGTGGGTGGCGGGTGGCAAGCAGCTACGCTTCGCCCTCGGCGTGTGCGTAGCGCTGCCCTGCTTCGCCTACTTCGGAAAGTGCGAAGCAGGCAGCGCTACGTACACTACGTGGGCGAAGCGTAGTGCTACGCCCGGGGTTAGTGTGAATGTTTTGATTTGTTCTGCATTCCGTCCATCAATTGTGTGACTTTTGCTTTCTCGCCCTGAGTGCGCCAAGTATGCCCAGACGTGGGTCTTGGGCTCACTGTGCCACTGGAATCAAGCTATCCTGACTGAAGAGGGGTGAAACCCCAAAATCCGTCCTAGGATGCTTGTTTCCGGTCCAGGGAGGACCTGGCATGTCACTTCTGGCTGGACTGTTCCCATGAAGCACAGGGTCAAGACTGATTTGCATATGGCCAGGTTTAAACTGGGGTGGCATGGTGAGCAAAAGAATGATGGATTTAACCCAGATCTCTTGACTGGGGTGAATGTTTTGATTTGTTCTGCATTCCGTCCATCAATTGTGTGTCTTTTGCTTTCTGACCTTCTGTGTAAGGCATGGGTGTGTGAGGAGGGTGCTGGACCTGCGCTCCATTCGCAATTGGCCTGAACGTGTGACTTGGACCTGGTCCAGTTTAACCAGATATTCCAAATTGGCACTTTGTGCTTTTTGACTCTTTCTGCTTTTCATACTAGCTTTTCCAAAATCTTTAAAAAATCACAACTCAGTTTCTACTGATTAGATTTTCATCATGTCAGTCTTTTTTATTTATTAAAATCAGTTCTATTTTTACAACTTGGTGTGGGATCCGTTTGTGTGGTGTTGTCACTTTATTGCAGTTTGAAGTGTTGCACAAATACTTCACACATTGCCTCTGAGCCTTGCTAAGCTACCAGATTGAGGCGAGCACATGTTAATTTAGCGTTGGCTTTTTCCTCACCCTGATAAGGAGTGTGATTGCTGTTTGAGCAGAGGTCACACTGCAGTCAACCGACAACCACATTTCTCACATAGGTTTGGCTGTAATGTCTCACAGAGGTTTGGCATGCAATTTTGTTCTGGTCAGAATTACTGGCCAGAGAAAATGGATGGGGTTCTCCATACCCAGAAAAACCAGGTGTGGAAAAATCCACCCACGCCAAATCACTTTGCTTGATTCAGAATCAGGGTCAATGTATCCCAAACCCCAAGCAATAAAAAAGCACATAATTATTATACAGCATGACCATTCGGTCAGACGCAGCATACACATGAAAGACAATGCAAGCTCAGAATGTTAGACGTTATAATGTGTGAGTTAATGTAAGGCATTTCAAATCCACAAAGTTAGGGAGAAATTAGAAATATAAATTAAGATTGATGAGGAAAATAAACAGATTGGTCAGAAACAAGAGGTACAATCCATCTAAAAAGGCCTCTTTATCTCAGCTCTCTGTACCCTCATGTTCTCAACAGCTTTACATTTACTGTATAGATGCTAATTTCAGAGAAGAATCCCCGGGTTAAATTTCTGCCACCGCTGGGATAGTGAGATAAAGGAAATTTTGTCATCAAGTTTTCCTTTAGATTTAGCATTTCCTCCAGAAATTAGGGTATTTTTCATTATCATCCAATTCCAAGTCCAACCTTGCTCTTCCAACTATTCGTGAGCCTTTTGATGCTGACATATATAACAATTTAATACGTTTTTGTGTGCAGCTATCATTAGGGCAGTTCCATCACACAAGTAGCAAAGCAGGTTCCTTCAGATCACCACTAAAACATGTATTTCTCACTGTACCAAACAGGGGTAATTCTGCAAGCATGAAGTCTATAGAGAAACAAATAGTGGTTCCTTAGGTCAGTAATCGTTAATATTTAATGCACCTATACCAAAGATTACAACCTCATCCGTGTTTCTAAGCCCAGTTTTCATCTACAAGGTAAACCGCCCTTTGAGACAGGCCTCTTCCTACTCCTGTCCAGTTTTTTTTACTCCTCCCACTATCGAAATGATGTACAAGATAGTCATCCTCCCACAATAACATCTATTTGTTCCTGTCTACTAGTGAGGCAGGTGCCTTCTGTGCCTCTGTGACCGCCATTTGGAGATAGGTGTGCTTTGGAACTAAACGGTTGTGTTTCTTTCTCTTTAGTTGTGGTGGTTCGGCTGTGCATGACTGACCTCCTTGGTACCTGTGTTATTGTTAAGGATACTGCTATACAGTCTATCTCCTCAGAATCATATAATTGGGATAGAGTAAATACCCTTGATCAACAAGGGCATTCTGTGCATTTCCCTTTCATACTTCTCCCAGCTTCAGATAGACTGTGCACTTATTAGTCCCTGGGTTGCTAGGTAAAGCTTTTCAGTGCTCCTCTTTGCTCACCTGTGTATACAGCAATCTCCATTCTCCTGGCATGTAAAGGGTGGAGCCAAGAGGGCAGCTGACAGTTAAAAGCATGCTTGACATGCACAGGAAATTGAACTTGTTCACCTGGAAGTAGAGGCAGTATTTGAAAAACCACAGGAACTATAAGACAATACAGCTTGCAGTAAAACATGTTACAATTTGTCCTTGAGTGCCATGCAGTTGATTATATTCATTTGGTCTATTGTGCAGGCCTTGTGAGTATTAGAAGCACCTCTCCTCCTTGCAAGAATTCTTCCAAGAGTAGGCACTAAAAGTCTGAGTAGCAAAGTCCTTCTTAGGACACTGAGTAGGCATAGCATAAATATCCCCAACAATGGGAATGTCCTTCTTGGCCCGACTATACATCTGGTGGGATCCCCTGATGCACTTCTTGCCATTTTAGCACCTAATAATGTTCCAATCTCCATGGATTTTACTTTACTGCTTTGAGAATTCTCATTTCAGTGGCATCTATTGTGGTACCTATTTTGCATTGAGCTCGCACAGCTCCTACTACTGATGGCGGGTGAGTCCAGGGAACGAGATGAAAAAGATATTGATTAATCTGGATTTGTGCTCAAAGAAGATGAGAACCTGGATATTGAAACTATGGAGTGCTGCTTCAAATAGGAAGTTAGTATAAAAGTTGCACTTCACCTCCATATGAATTTGAATTTCCCTGATTCCTCGTTGAGATGTTACTCCTCATAATGTTTTTGCCGGCTATCTTCCCACAGGAACAAAGAGCTTCCCTCTTCACCAGGATATTTCATAGGTACTGCTTTATTGGACAGTTAGGAAATTATTAGAGACTAGCTCCAGTTTAGATTTGATATTGTCTTAGATACTCTCAAGGCCACCTCCTTGATTGGTGTTTCATCCATTATGGCTGGGAGAAAAGTCTGGCTCCATTCATGGGAGGCTGATCGAGCTCAGAAAACTCATACCTCCAAAACTCCAGTTTTTAAACCAATGCCATGTTGGTCCTGGCTTGGAAAGGTTAGTTAAGTAACTATTGAGGTTTGAAAACTGGCCATCCAGATCATCCCTTCCATCCTTTTGCTACTTTGAGCGGCCCCTCACAAAGTGTTATTCTCTTTTCTCAACTGCAAGGGACAGATTTCTAAGGGGCTTAGGTGCGTGAAGTTGGTACTAGCTCAGACCATGGGAACACAATCCTCCTTTTTCAGTTTAACACCATTTGTGACTACGCCTCAACATGACCCCTTCCTCCTTCTTCTTCCTCGGTGGAGTTAGGGGATCAATTCAGGTTTTCCACAACGTGAGTCTAAGATGTGTTCGACCACTGCTTTCCTAATATCATGTGGGAAGGTCACTCCATGCAATTTTTCCATGGCCATGCCTTCCAAGAGTTTGGACTGTCCCTTGGACTTCAAACCCTTTGAAGAAGGTTGCTTTGGGGAGGGGGTTCCAAAACCTCACTCAAAAGAGAGTGATCATTGTTTAACCTTCACATTAAAAGGGCCTTGGGGTTTATTCCATCCTGTTTTTGGTCCCCAAACATTCTGGGAAGTTCCGTCCCATTATAAACCCAAAGGAGGGGAATATGTTTGTTGGCTCTTTTCCATTCTGAATGGATACACTTTGGTCCATCAGCCTGACTGTTTTTTCTAGTGATTGTTTGACCTCCATTGACATACAGGATGTTTGCGTTCAAATCGCCAGCCAGGAGGTTCATCAATTCCTCCTACATTTTGATGTGCCTAAAATCTGCACCTCGGGTGTTCACCAAAGTCCTTGATTCTTTGCTCCTTTGGTGGCAATATTATACTAGACAAATGTCTGACCTCTTATTTCCAGCAGGATGCCTAAAACCAATGTCCTGCCCCGTCAGTGTCTAAAGTTTGGGGAGGGACTATTTGACTCATCTGCTAACAGAGTTTTCCTTCTTCGTCATCATAATCCAAACTTACACTCTGGCCTTCTCACTCTACTGTGATGCTCCTAAGCAGCAACCCACTTGTTGTTTCAGATACAGTGGTTTATGGCTGCATTAGAATTTGTAATGCCTTGAGCACAATTTTACAGGGACCCTAGGTTCACCACATACTGCATCACTGGCTGCCATTATCATTGGATTTAGAGACTATGATTACTGTCTCCAAGACCATTGCCCCCTCTCTCCAGTGGTAGTTACTGCAAGAGGATTTATCTATCCATGGGTGTTGTCAAGGCTCCACCTGCACCAGAGATCATGGCAACAGATGCCAGCTTAAAGGGTTAAGAAGCAACTCTTGTCCAAACCTCTTTCCATGGCCTCTGCTCATAGTTGGTGGCCACTTACTACTGGAGCTGGAGGGAACCGACATTATCCTGAGAGATCTCCTCTACTTTGCAGCCTCAGTGAAGTGCCATTCTATTCACTAAAGTTTGTGTGGATGCTTGCATGAATCAAAGAGACATGTGTTGCACCCACCGGCCTTTAAAATGGTAAGTAGATGTCAGTGCAAATGTTAGACCAAGCTTTCTACAAGGTAAACCATATATTATATAAAATGCAGAAAAACTTCCAGGGCCCAAGGGAATTTAAAATATGCATAATTCTAGCATCATACATCTGGGATCTCTTGACTCTATTCTGATATTGGTTAAAGATGATACTAGGGTTGGGACATTACCCCAAATACTTCAAAATGTTTTTTATCAACACATCATTTGGTGCCTTGACAGTAGTTTGTAAACAATAACTACAAGGAATACCATCTGATTCATGAGGTGTAGGTCTTTGTCCTCTCCTGTGGTGTTAGGAAAATGTGCATGAGACGTATTTGCTTTGCTAGGATATTTGTACATTTCTCTGCTTTCCATTATTGTAGGACTGATATGTTATGTGCGGTCGACAAGGTGCATCATCAGTTAACTGTCACAGTAATAGGTCAGCCAAGTCCAATTAGAATGGTATTCAGTTTGAAGGTTTGGCCAGGACAACACTGGTCCCATTACTTATTAATTGAAAATACCTCCTGTGACTGTGGTTGCAAATATGCTGACAGCTGGGTTACAACTTGATCTGTGGACTGGTAGTGGACATTGATGTTGAAATTACTGTGTGCCCTAAATGTACTATGCAGATTCCGAATTTGAAGAGAGTATATAACTTTGCTGTTTTACCAAAAGTTTATACAAGATGTACAATTCTCTACTCTGCAAAACAGAAACAAATAGTGTAGCAATTGCCTATAATGATCTGTGGATCAAATAGGTAATGCAAATGGTGGCAATGGCAAGGATGTCTATCCCCAAAAAGACTTTTTTTATAATTCATATGAGCTGGTAAAAAACTTTATTTAGAATCTCTGGAGTGCCAGTCCCCGTATACCACTAGAGGAAATACACAAGTGTTAATAAAACCTTTCAATCGACTTCTAAGTAGGAGTGGAGAATGTGGGCTACACAGACAAGCACACTATCCACATTCTCGGAATGCACATCTCAGCATAGATTGACTGCCAACTTGCATTTACAAACTTTGAAACTTCTAAATACTTTTCAGTTATCACTATTTCCCAAAGAACTTGTATTTTTCTTGGGATTCATTGTTTGAAGGGATTTTTTTTTTAGAACAGATTGGTTAGGCAACTTATTGTAATTAGAGATGGATGGAGGTAGAGAGATTTTAAACTTTTATAAAAGTGCATCTAATTTGTGCATTAAATAGCTTTATATCTCAATACAGTTTGTTTTCGTAAGTGCAAGTAAGAACAGTTGTTTATTTTTTCAAAATAGCCTTACCAAAGAAACTGAAAAATTATTTATTCTGTTTTAAACCTATTTAAATAAAAACAGCATTTACATTTCTGGCATCTTCTTTTTTAATGTTGTTCTGCTTTAAAAGAAGAGTCAAGTCTTTTGAAGGGAACACTTTGGGGCCGATTCCGATTCCGGCCGCAAAACGAACCGACCGACACGGACCCGGACCAAATACAGACCGACACGGACCAGCGCCATACGACCTGTGCAGTACGATGCAACGCGTGTGAATTACAACCGACACGTACGGAATACAAGCCGTATGACCGAGCCGTAGGGAAAATAGTGATCCGGCCAGAAAACCGACATGATTATCACCGACCGACACAAACCCGGAATGAACCCGACCGACCCGTACCCGCGATGTACGATTTGCGCAGTACGATGCAATGCGTGTAAAACCAGACCGACTCGCACGGAGACCCAGCTGCACGACCGACATGCACAGACAACCCGGCACACTAGCAATAGAGACCGCACCAAACACAGAAGATAGGCAGTGTGAACGAGGCGGAGAAGCCCGCACGAGACAACAGCAGCGTCTGTTTCCGTCACATGAACGTCTCCTCCATGCCTACAAAACCCATAGGAAAAAAGACTAAAAAGACAAAAAAAAGGACCAAACAAGCAATGACAAAGCCAATAAAAACCAAAAAAAAACATGGGACAAAGACACACCCACAACTCCAACTATATAAAGGACTACAATCACTACCATCATCCCTTGCAAACAGGAGACACAGCCAGCAGCAAACACCAGTACACAGCAACCACAGACACACTCACAACTCCCCCATCACACAACTCACACACCATCAGCACCTCATACAAAAGCACACTAACATTCACCCAGCAAAACCAACACCAAACCACCCTCACTTGCAACCTCACACACACATCCCTCACCACCACCACCCATCACCATGCCCCCAAAGAAGAATCCAAAGTTCACAGATAGTGAGATAGAAGTGTTGGTAGATGAGATCATCAGAGTAGAGCCACATTTGTTTGGTGCATTGGTCCAAAGTACCCCCATCTCACAGAAAACTAAGATGTGGGCGAGGATTGTGGACAAGGTGAATGCCCAAGCACCAGCAAGGCGCACAAAGGACGATATCTAGAACAGGTGGTATGACGTGCGCAGGAGGGTCAAGAAACTCATCGGAAAAGATCACGTCCTGAGTCAGTGCACCGGCAGTGGCTCTCCTACCAAACCAGTCTACTTCAGGACCTGAGAGGAGAAGGTGCGGGTCATCCTACCACCAGAGAGTGCCCATGGCCTAACAGACATCCCAGAGCCTGGTGAGTACACAAACAACATACCCAAGCCAAGATTGTGTGGCAAGGGGACAGTGAAACCATGCACCGCAAGCAAAGCTACACTAACCAATAGATAATCAGCCCAAGATGTGTATGCCAGTCAGACAAACAAAATACCTGCCATCTCATAGTGACTGGGAACTGTGTCATGACATGCACCAACCTACAAACAAATAGAGCAAGCCAATGGCACAAAGCCAAATAGACCTTGCCAGACAGTTTGCTACCACAAACACACCACATCACAGTGCAGCTGACTGTCAGGATGGAATAGTGGGGATGCAGTTGAAGTGAGTGTATCCAAAAGCATGATGTGGCCTGTAGTCACAGATAATGCTCCCCCTCCTGACTGGCCCATCAAGACATCTCTGAAACATGCCCACATCACAGAGAGTGGAAAATGACTGACAAGATGGCTGACACTGGGTCCTGCTGTGGGGAGCACAAGGCCCTGCTCGGGGTTGTGTGCAAATCAGAAGCAGGACACCACTGACTGACATCCTGAAAGACAACTTGCAGCCCTGCAATGGAAGCATGTTTCATGATGGGAAGGAGGACTGACAGCCCTGACCATACTTACCAGCATGGGGAGACACCCCCCTTCAACACAAACTCCACACAACTCAACGGGTACAATGCATTGACACACACCTCATTGAAATATCAGCAAAAGATACCCCGTACTGGGTGCTGCTGTGTAAAGCACAGGGGCTCACTTTGGACTTGTAGCCAAACAAACACCCAGATTTCACAGTCAGCCATCTTGCCATTGCTGTCACACCCCCTCACAGGGAAGCAGAGTCAAGAGGGAGGAAGTATGGGCATGCTGGGAAGGGGGTGTAGCCAAGAGTATGATGGGACTCGTAGTCACAGATAATCTACACCCACCCACATGGCCCAGCAAGATCAAACTGAACCATACTCGCCTCACAGGGAGTGGGAAAGGACTGACAAGATGTCTGACACTGGGCTCTGTTGTGGGGAGCACAAGGCCATGCTGGGAAATGGCCAACAACAAACATAAGGACTTCAAAGTCAGCCATCTTGCCATTGCTGTCACACCCCCTCACAGGGAAGCAGAGTCAAGAGGGAGGAAGTATGGGCATGCTGGGAAGGGGGTGTAGCCAAGAGTATGATGGGACTCGCAGTCACAGACAATCTACACCCACCCACATGGCCCAGCAAGATCAAACTGAACCATACTCGCCTCACAGGGAGTGGGAAGGGACTGACAAGATGTCTGACAATGGGCTCTGTTGTGGGGAGCCCAAGGCCATGCTGGGAAATGGCCAACAACATACATCAGGACTTCACAGTCAACCATCTTGCCATTGCTGTCACACCCCCTCACAGGGAAGCAGAGTCAAGAGGGAGGAAGTATGGGCATGCTGGGAATAGGGTGTAGCCAAGAGTATGATGGGACTCGCAGTCACAGACAATCTACACCCACCCACATGGCCCAGCAAGATCAAATTGAACCATACTCGCCTCACAGGGAGTGGGAAGGGACTGACAAGATGTCTGACACTGGGATCTGTTGTGGGGAGCACAAGGCTATGCTGGGAAATGGCCAATAACAATATCAAACTCTGTCCGTGACAAGCTGGGAAAAAGCAGTGTACAGTCAGCCATCTGTTCGAAAAGTAGAACTCTTCCAAACACAGGTGGTGCTGGGCACCCAGCACCAAATGATGAGGATACCCAGTCCCAGGCTCTGGCAGACACTGAGCTCTCTGGTCTGACTCTCTCACTGTCCTCTTCGGATGACGACGACCAACCTGGCCCCTCCGGTGTGAGCCATCATGCAGCACCAGCAGCATCAACATCTGCACCCCCTGTACTCACGCCTCCAGCATCTGGACACCAACAGGGCACCCCCGCCAACACGGACAGACCAAGGCCAATCAACACCCACAGCACAGGGACACAGGATCCCCCGGTAGCTACAGCAAACACCACCAGCAACACCACCCAAGGGGTCCCAGTGTCACCTGTGAGTCCCGCCGCTGGTCCTGTCTGTGTGGAGAGGGTTGCTGGGAGGGGTGGGAGGCACAGGGCGCGCCTTGCAGAGGTGTCTGGACTGCATGATGACCCCCACCTGGCACGCATCTTAGATGCGTACCAGGATAGCACCGGAGGATTTGGCCAGGTAGTGGGCATCCTCAAGGACATGCAACACGAGCATGTCGCCCACCATGCCCACATGGAGGCCAAGTGGGATGACATTACTGCGGTGCATCGGGACATACTCCAATGCCTCCCCCAGATCAACACCAACCTGTCCACAACCCCCTGTGTGCCCACAACATCTGTCACAACACCATCTGCCAGCACCACAGGGAGGGAGGAGGACTCTGGCGGAGAGTCCCCTGCACTGCAGAGGCCTGCACATGAGGACCCCCCCAGAAGAAGAGGAGTCGTCCGAAGAAGTACATGTGAGAGGCAGATGTCCCAGCACATCCCCCAGGGACTCTAAACCTGTTCTGGACAATGTCCTTTGTGCGCAACACGTTCACCTTGTCCAATCACACACAACTCGCCCACATGACATGGAGGGTTCATGTTGGGCCAATGTATCAGATGACTGTGGACTTTACTCTGGACATTTCATCTACCAGCACTTCCAACTCAAATGTGAACTTTGGATTCCCAAACCAATGAACAGCACCCACCATCCTGGGCACTTCCCTCACACATGTTTGTAAATAAACTCACCAGTGCACCATACCTGCCTCTGTTGTGATTCCAACTTGTCATGTTCAGGGAGATGTTGATCTGCTACACAACACAGTGCATGCCAAATACTGCAACAATGTGACCAAAGTAAGGTGAGTCATGGGGATGTGACACATGTGAGGGAGACACACCACTATGGCAACACAAAACATACTCACCATTACCATGTTACTCATCACACACAATGATGTTGACCTGAAACGCATTGGCATGCACAGACACAAAACCAACCCCAGTCAGTGGTAACAAGTCCACAGGTGAGGTAAGCAGATGTCACTCAGATGTGGGAAGACAGACAATGCACATAAAAAAGCGTAGCACAGGTTCATTACACATCAGCAACACGTTTATTCCACAATAGCTGCATGGTAATTCTACGTAACAGTGGACACACACTCTCAATGTGTTGGAGAATCCAGGGATGTGTGGTACATCAGTTGATGGGAATTGTCAACTTCCACACTGGTGTTGGCTTCTGGTTGTTGGGGGGTCAGTGTTGACCACACAACAGGCAAAGTACCCTGGGAAGGACAGACAAGATACAGTCAAAAGCACAGAAGAACAGGGGACAAATGCAATACACATGCACAAAACATGTTACAAGACACCTACACAAACACTAGTTAGCAGAACTACCCTATTGTGGAGTGCACACCACCTGAATGGACACATCACAGCACGCATCCAGTCAAGTGGCACACAGATACACTCAGACAGCAACAGAGCAGGCACAACACATTCCAGGCTACCTCCATACATTCACATAACAACCCTGGAAACTCACATTCAGGTGAAGAAGTTGTTGATGAGCTGTGAGAGGACGTCACCATCATCTTCATCATCACTGGCATCTTGGCCCAGGCCGGGATCCTCCACAGGTGCCGGAGGTTGGTCATCGTCATCGTCATCCTGGATGAGAGGCACCTCCTTCCGCACCACCATGTTGTGTAGCATGCAGCAGAGAAGGATTATTTTGCACACCTTTGCAGGCTCATATGGGAGGGCCCCTCCGGTCTTGTCCTGGCAGCGAAAGCGGCTTTTCACGAGGCCGAATGTCCGCTCAATCTCCCTCCTGCTCCGACCATGTGCCTCATTGTAGCGCAGCTCGGCTAGTGTCACAGGGTTCCTGAGGGGTGTCAGCAACCATGGCATGTTGGGGTATCCGGAGTCACCTACACACACAAAAATGAACAAGTAGCTGAGTTTTGTAGAAGTGCGGAATACAACATTGACAAACATACACAATGAGAAACAATCAGTACACACCGACAAGCCAGGTATGCTGAGCTGGCATCTGTGACATCAGCGTTGCAATGCGACTACTCCTCATAATGTAGGCATTGTGCACAGAATCAGGGAACCGTGCATACACATGTGTGATCGACATGTCAGCAAGACAGACCACCAGAGCATTGATCGAATGGTAGTGCTTCCTGTTACGGTATGCCTGCTCATGTGCCTGTGGTGGTATCAGGGCAACATGTGTCCCATCAATAGATCCGATGACATTCGGCATCCTCTCCAGTGTATAAAAGGCATCCTTTATTTCAGGGAGTTCAGCTGGGCTCAGGAACTTGATATACAGGTCGAGGAATTGCAACATCCCCTCCAAGACATCGTGTGGCACCCAACTAAACATCGTTTGCGACATCCCACCAGCAGTAGCCACAGTGTACTGGAAGGTACCAGTAGCAAAGAAGTGAAGGGCTGCCATCACCTTCACCTCTGGGGTCAGTGCTGTAGGGTACGTCCAGCCAGTTAGCAGATGTGGCGCCAACTGCTCCGCCAACTTCGCAATCAGTGGCCTGGTGAAGCGGTTTCGTCTGATGCAGTCGCGTTCCTGCATGTTTGCAAGGTCTGGGAATGGCCGATGGACAGCTGGTGCCCTGCAGTACAGAGATGCACAAAGGAAGATTGTCAGGCCATGACCACGATCAATATCACATGCTAGATCATGACATTACACAATGTACTGAGGTGTGTGCTGTTGGGCATGGACACATATGTCACCATTAAGACCACCACGTCACATCTCAATTCCACATGTCCACATGAGTCACATGTAGTGCAATGGCCAATCATCTCGCTGTGTCACCCAACCTATGTGCTGCTGCAACGTTCCAAACGCACACCACAGTGACAATTGAGGTCTCATGTCTCCCAGGCATCACAGATATTTGCCATGCAGAAACCCAGGGTCCCTGTATTGCCACATCAACACAGCAATGGACATGGCGTAGCACGTACACACCACAAGGCACGCGTAAGTCCCACAGGTAGTGGCCACTGTTGTTCCTGCCAGCCCTACATATACATCTCTTGGACACACACCCCATCAAGGGTGATGCATATACCACATGGATGTGGAGACTGTCACCCATTGGGCACATTTGACCAGACACATCTGAGACACAACATGCACACAGACTGTGGGTGCACATCAGTATTGTGGCTACAGCTCACTGTGACGTACATGCCATCAGCCCCAGGACTCAGGGTGTATGTGACCTGTCCTAAACATATCCAATCTGACACAGTGTCCATGACTCATGCCCATTACTGTACAATTGCACATCACAGTGGCAATGTGCACAACACACAAATGATTCTGCCCCCATGTACACATGCACAGCCTGGGAGTGGCTGCACAAAGTGCCAGCCAAAAAAACTGATGTGGCCCCCCCAAACACCCAGGGAATGCAGCCTTACATGCCATGGGACACTGTGTGGCCAATGCTGTAGTGTGGTAGGTGTGCACAGGTGTCCCTGGCCAGTATATGTGTGTTGCATCCGTATAATAGTCACACTAATGAGGTCCGACGTAGATGACACTGCATACGCATTGCAAGGTTCATGTCCGAGCCGTGCGTACGCTTTGTCATTGAATGCAATGAGGACCGACGCGGGTGACTATCATGCATACGCACCGGACAGGCATGGTCCGAGACAGGCGTACGCCTTGGCCATTGAATAGTTTGGAGACGGGTGCATGTGTATAGTCAAACTATGCGTTGTACAGTCAGTTGAACGAGCCGGGCGCACCCATTGGCTCCGGACTGTCATGGAGACGGATGCGGATTCAAAACTTGTACGAGTTGTGCAATGGAAATTCAGTTGGATGCCTACAACAATGTTGCAATTTCAAGTGTTCCATGAAGGTGAAGATTTGAACGATGCGGAAGGCGTGTACGAGTCGTACTTTTAAATGGATTGGCCAGATTCATAGAATGCAACCGTGTTGGACTTATCACTTGGGACACAAGGCACAGATTTTGCCTCTGCAGCACAGATATAAGGCTGGCTGGCCCCCAGGGAGCTCACTTGCCTGCACTACATACTACTGGACCACATCCCTGCTACCACTGCTGCTGTCTCTGCATCCTCTGGCTCCTGCTATGGCACGTACTCTGGAGAGGTCCCCAGCCTTCACTGAGGAGGAGAACCAGGCACTGCTGGACGGGCTCCTTCCACAGTACAGCAAGCTCTATGTGAAACCAGGGGAGCAGGTGATTGTGCAGTCCACTGCCTTCCTAATTATGCATGTTGTCTGACTAGCAGTACTAGCAGTGTGTACACCAGTGGCAAGCATTCTCATTGACTACTTTCATCCCCCAAAGTGTGTAGGTACATGTAATGAATAGGTTTCCTGCTACTAAAGTGCATTATTGCAAGCTTAAACTATCTAGGCATTGTTAACATGTCAGACATGCAGTTGATTTTTCCTTCCTCATGGTTGCACTACCTGTGCAATTAATTTCCCTTTGTGATGATGACTTGTATATCCAAATGTGTGCTGCACAAATCTCGGGCATGTGTGTTAATGTACTTTTCACTCTGTCATCCTCACAGGTTGATGCCCACCAGAAGCAGGAGATCTGGCTGACCATTGCCCAGGCTGTTCATTCTGTGGGGGTCTACAAGCGCCGGATCCGCAACTGCCAGAAGAGATGGCAGGACCTGCGGGGTTGGACCCGGAGGATAGCTAGAGTCCAGCTGAAGCTGTCACCTCCACGCAGGAGGGGCGTACACCGGACCCTGACTCCCCACATGCTCCGGATACTGGCGGTGGTCTTCCCAGACCTGGATAGGCAGCTGAAGGCCAGACAGCAGCAGGAACGGGGTAAGTCCATGCCTGATCTGTGTACTATGTCTGACATGCTAATAGCAGTCTTTTGGCCTAGTAACACTTCCACATTACGTAGGTCTTGTAGTCCAATATTCAGCTGACTCAGGTGTGGCCCCTACAGTCTGTTGCTTGTGTCACTAGGGCACTGTGTCCCTGCAGTCAGCTATGCTTCAGCTACCGGTCAGCATCTGTTCCTGTGACTCTGTTGTGTGTTTCATGGGTGGTTCAATTGTTTACACAATGCCTGATATCTGACATGTGATCTGTGTGTGCCCTTGAGATGTGTACCAATTGCTGGTCTGACTCGCAACATGTGGCTGGGGTATTGCGAGCGACAACCAGTAAGGTTCAGCGACCGCTGAGTCAATAACTTTCTTTCCCCATGTCGTTTCTTTTCGATCCAGGTTTTGCCGCAGTCAGCCGTTTCTGTACAAACACATGGGCAAGGTTGGCAACAGTATCATTAGTGGCATTTTTGCCTTTCGAATGAGTTAGAATTCCGGTGTTTATCCACATCACAGTCTGACAAGAGGTACAGTGCCAGGAGGATGTGATTTACTGAGATACTCACATTTCTAAGGTTGTTGAACAGCGAGTTCAGTTTGGGTTTCTTATATTTTAGCAGACTAGTTGAAGTTGCTGTACTTTACTCAGAGGAGTGCGGGCGATAGCTCTCTATACTGAGAGGATATACACTCAGCATCCAGTTTACGGATTACTGCGATTTCAGTAAGGACCATGAACTTAGTACCCAATCATTTTCCTCATGTGTTCTCTATTTTTTCTTTGTTTCTTCTTTCTTTTTCCGTGTTCTCCTCATTTGAGCACATCACTGGTCACCAAAAAATAGGGTGCGTGTTGTTTGGGTGATTGGCTTCTGCTTTTCTCTTTTCCACGCAGAATGACGACACCACACAGTCGAAATAATTTTCAACTTCATTCACTATTGTTGATTCTTATCTGGTTACAGGACATGTACAGGTGGGTTCTCACCACTCTGGTCATGCACGTTGTATCTACGGATTAAGTGTATTCTTGCTTTCAATATTGCATACAATGAATATGTGCAAAAGTTCTTTTGTTGTATCCCTTTAACACACAGGCCCCTGAAGAAGGGATCGTTGAGAATCCCGAAATGCATTAGGCAAAAAACAACTACTACAATCACCGTTAATTTCATTGTTTTAAGTTCTATGCTGATGTTCTTTTAAGAAGAATTGACATTGACAATTTACATGTTCATCTGGAACTGCATTACTAAGTTTCATATCAAATGAACAATTTTTGATTTTGATGATCGATAAAGCTCAACAATTAAAGGAGCACATTTCATGTTACAAGAAATGCCATAGTTTGTTTAATTTTTGTCCAACTAATGATTATGTTAATTATTAAGTGTACATGGTGAAACAGTCTGTGGTTTCCTTATTGCTGTGCATCCGTTATACAGGTGCATTAGCACCTGCTTTTCAATCACGTATTCCAAACAAACCCATGCAGCAGGGGACTCCAATTTTTGGGCCTCAGGAGTATGTATATCAAGTATGTCACACTTGCGTAGCCACCTGACTACTGTCCAGGGCCAAACACTGTTTCACGTAGACCATGCCAGTCATGCCTCCTCAAGGGCATTTTGAAACACTCTGTAATCCCACTCCTGTGTATGAAATTGCAGGTTGTGCTTAGTGACATGTGCCCTCAGGTGTCTGCCTCTGTGTCATTAGGGTGTGGCTTGTTGTTACGTACAACTGGGGTGTCCATGATTCAGAGGGTCAGTTTGACATCTGAGATGTGACTGTGAGAGACAAGACCTGTGTGACATATAGGTGTGTGATCATCTGACAGCGCATAATGGTGTATGCAGCTGTGTCCTTCATGCAGCTGGGTTACATGGATGGCAGACTGTGATGTGTTAATGCACAGGGATTTGTGTTTGCAGAGACTCATATGTATGATTTGCATGATGTGGGGTCTTCTGGGTCCTGGATATGTTGTTTGCATGGGATGGGCAAGTGCGCCGGTCATCTGCAGAGTTAGCTTTACCCCTGAGCTAGGATTGTGAGTCAGTGCATATTGTTGTTGTCTGGATGCCTTGCCCCTGTGACAGGAGACAGTGTTGACTGTCTTTTAGGGCATCCCAGTGCCATGGCATTGAACTTGCTATGAGTGTTCCTGCATTGTGTTCAACTGTGCACCATGCACTCCATTGTGGCATTGTCCATCAGGACATGAGTACATCATAGTGTGTGTTGCTGGCATGCATCACAAGCATGTGAAATGAGTCTCTGCCTATCCCTTCATCCGGACACCTGTACTGAGTCAGTAGCAAGAGATGTGCTGTGTGTATAGTGACATACTACTACATGTTCACTTGCATGTACAACTAATGTGTGGGTGGTGCATGTTGGCACATTGGGGTGTTAGCATCCAACATGCAACGGACATATGTGTGAAAGTCAAGGAGGGATATGCGTGCCATGGTTGATGTTGAGAATGACAATAGGCTTATTCTAAACAGTATTGGCACTTTGAGCTGTGTTCAGCTGATGATGCCAAGGCTTGCCCTTTGATGTGATGTACTCATTGTGGTGTGTGTAGTCGGTGCAGGTGACTGATGTTGTTCTCTTACTTCCTATTCCTATCCAGATACATCCACGGCCACAGGAGGGGACAGCTTCACGGACCAGGAGGAGCCACAGAGCCTTAAAGGGACAGAGGAGAGGAGTCGGGTGGACACAGTGGCACGGAGGGCGAGTGGAGTCACACAGAGAAGTCGTCAGCACCATCACCCCCAGCTGAGGGCCACAGCAGCTCTTAGGATGACTCCCTTGTGGAGGCGGTGTCAGTAGCCACCAAACCCCAGCTAGTGAGGCTGTCCCCGCCACTGCCACCACTATCACCACCACCACCACCCTCCCATTCGGCTCCCATCCCAGAGGTCCCTGTTGGCTCCTGTGTTCCTGAGCAGGTCTCCTTTGTGCCAGGCACCGCACCCCCTGCCCCTATGTCCCCTGCTGCCCTGAGTGAGAAGTCTGTGGACTTACTTAGACAGATCCATGTAGGGCATATGTCGATGCTGAAGGTCCTTCATGCACACACAGGTCTGTTGACACAACTGGTGTCATTCATGGAAGGCATTTCCACGGGCATGTCTGCCCTACAGAGGACCAATCAGTCCGTGACCTCCTCCCTGATGGCAGCAGTGTCCCTCCTCCAACAGTCCCGCACCCCTCCTACCCCTGCACCACCCACGATTCCTGGCACCCTACCTGTCCCAAACACAGAAACCCCAAAACCAAGGTATAGACGAGCACACAAGCAAGCGCAGGGTACTGATACCACACTCACAGGGGCTGGTTTGCAGACACACACACAGTCATCCACAACCACTCCGCAGTCCTCCGAGACCTCTCCTTCCCAGCCCCCTTCCCTTGCCTCACCTGCAACCCCATCTCCCCAGAAGCTCTTCCTCTATGACCATGGCCTCTTCCCCACTGACCCAGCAGATCCTGATTACAAGGGGAAGAGGAAGTCCCCACACACAGAGGGGAGTGCCCCTCATATCCGGACACCCTCCGCCAGGCGCAGTCAGACAGAAACCCCCACCCGCAAGTCGCCCCAGTGCCAGAAGATCAAGAACCCCCCGCCACCACACAGCTCCAAGGCAAAGTCTCCATCCTCCATCCCCCAGGCCACCACTCCAGAGGCTCCCCCCGCCACTCCCTGCCCCGGGTTCCCCCACCCACAGATACACCATCCCCAAAATGCTAAGGCCATCCCCCCCTAGCACTTGCTCCTCCACACCTGGTCAGACAGTTAGTGCCACTGATGTGGGGACCGTGTCCCCCCCCCCGCCCTGCCGACCTCACCTGCCCCCCATTCTGTTCCCATGGATGTAGGCACTGCATTGGATTCCACAACCACCCCGTCTGACTTGGGCACTGCAGTGGTGAGCCAATCCACTCCATCTGACCTGCCCACTGGAGTTGTGCCGGCACCCACCCCATCTGACTTGTGCCCCACAGTTGTGACAGCATCCACCTCTCCAGTCAGCTCCACTGCAGTTGCAAGTGTCTCGCCTGCATCCACCACCTCTTCACTGCCTCCTTCTGCTGCGCCCTGATCCTGTCTCTGCGGTGCCTGGCATTCCGCCATGTATGCCCCTCCGAGGGGATGACCCCGGTCCTTAGCAGTGCAGGCAAGCAAGGTGTGACAGTTGTCCCTCTACTTCACTCCTTGGCATTTGGACATGGACTGGCCATTGGCCTTTTGTTTGAACAGACGTTTAACTTTTAATATGCTGAATAAAGCTTTTTTCTTTATCCCTACGAACTAGATTTAGCTGTACATTATGTTGATGATGTTTAACATGCCCTTGCACCTGTGATGCTTTGTTTACAATGTTGATTACTGATGTGTTGCTGTGAGGTACTCCCTTTGGTCCATGAGATATGTATCCTATTCTGTTGGGTATCCATGTCATCCTTTGCAGCTACCTGGGTGTGTCAGGATCAACTATTTGTGGACATCACTCTGTGAGCATTTCATTTGCATTGTCACATCTCTGGTTTGCACCCATGCACATATGATGTGCTTCCCATTGTCCAATTCGTCACTTCCACAGACTTTGTGCTCATCAACACTGCACCTACAGGTTTGGGCATCATTGGTATAGGAGCAACTGGGTCCTCTGTGCAACTTGCTAGACATGTGTTTTGGGTATGTGCAGATGACGTAGGGGAGACTCACGTGCCCAGGCTGTTGTGACCAGAGCCTTAATTGTGTGGTAACGTTTGGCTGAGTGACCAAGTGTTCTGCAGACATGAGTGTGACTTGTGGTGAATATGATTGGCACAGCTGGGCTTCCACAGGAGTTGGGTCCCCTCAAGTAAGTGTGTTGTCCAGTGACATGGCCTGGGCCCATGGTGTGTGTTGTATGAGCATGTGTTTGTGTCCACATCCCTGTTCATACACAGACAGTGTTCCCTTGATATGTTCCTGTTGTTGATGCTTGTTGAGTGGTACTTGGTTCATCCCACTACTTTTCCAATGAGCTACCAGATGTGTGGGTGCATGACACACTACTGTTAATTGGTGTATCTTCATTGGGATTTGTCAGTTCTGAGTGGTGATGATGTTGTCAGACACAGATGGGACACTGTCAGTGTTCCTCAAGGCACCTGTTTATTTGCTAAATCATGTAGTTGTCCCTAGGTGGTAGTTTTCAGTGATTGAGACATTTGTATCTGTGTGTGACTGCTCCCACTTGTCGGGTTCATGGCTGCGATGCTGCCAGGTGTCAGCATGTGTGCCTTGTGGTTCTCCTTGGCTTCTGCATTGTCCTTGGACTGTGGCAGGGATTTTGAAGGTTACGTGAGCTTTGAGGTCATGGCCATATACCGCATACTTTGCAGTATGTCTGTCATTCCCCATGGTTGTAAACTGTCCTTGTGTGATGTGTCTGTGCACCTTAGTTCTTCCCAACATTCCTGTGTTTGTCATGGGTGCATGTGCAATGTCACCTGTCCGTGTGGGCTTCACAGATGCACATTGTTGCAGTTAAGGGTGTGTGGTGTTGAGGGTGGACTGATGTGAATGTTTGCATGGATGGTCCCCTAGCTCCCATTTGTCCGTGGATGAGGGGCCATGCTGAGTGATTTGTGTTTGTGTATGTGTGATGTACGTTTGTGGCACAGGACACATGTCTGGGTTTCCCAGTTTGTACGACATCTGCCTTTGTCATCACAGTGGAGGTGTCATGCATGCTTGTGTCACCCCAATGTCTGGTCCCTGGGGGTAATGCTGTTGTGTGTCAGTCTCTTGCTGTGTTAGTTGGTTTACATTCCAGCTTGTGTCACATGTGTCTGTTGTGCTCCCTCTCATCTCCCAATGCCTGATTGCCCACTGAGGGTGTCCCAATGATGGTTTACTTTTGTATGGCACTGTGTCCCCATCTGTGTCACTGTGGTTCCTCCCCCCTCATGTGTTGTGTAGTTGCCTGGGGATACTGTGACACACACACACATGCTGTGTCAGATGTGCAGTGTCAGTTTGCCTGTCTGTGTTTGTGCATCTGCACCAGTACATTGGTATTTCTGTTGTGGGCCTTTGTCTGGATGCTGTTTCTGTGATTTTCCCTGCTGTCCCTATGAGTCATATCACATCATTGTGCACATTCATCCTGGTTATTAGGTGCCATTGCTGGCATGGAATGTGAGTTTGTGAGCTGACACCTACAGTCTACACATGTTGTTTTATTGGTGTGTCTATTTTCGAGATGTGTGCATGCTTGGTGATGTTCACTTCTGCTCTTGTGTTATTGTACATTGTATGCATTGTCAGCCCCCATGTGTGGTGGTTGTCTGCACATGGCCGAGAGTGTGTTATGTTTTCCCAGCACTGTTAGCCTCACCACATCTCTGTGTGTATGGGACACAACCACTAGTTTGCCCCAGAAGTGTTTAATGTGTTGGGAGCTGGGATCATACATGCTGTTTGTTATTTGCAGCTTTGACCATGATGACACTTACCTTTTGGTCACTGTGATGAGGGGGGGTTTAGTCCCCATCACCACAATGCTCAACATCTGCTGCATTTTGGAAGCCCACACTTACCTTCTGTTCTACACAGTGAGGGGGTGTTCTTTTTACATTGCCACAGTGCTATGGTGATGCTTGCCTGTGATGTTACTTACATTGTATGTTCGTAGCTATAATCACTGTTGTGGGCATTTGTCACAGGCTACACACTGTTGACATGATGTTAGGGGGGTTGTATCTTGCTGACATACCTGATGTTGGAATGCTGGATGTGTTGCGCATCACCCATCCTATGGGTGGGGGTGGCAGAGGTGATGGGCAACAGGACCCCTGTGAGTGGTGGTGGCAGGGGTGATGGGCAACATAAGCCCTATGGCTGGGGGTGGCAGGGGTGATGGGCAACATAGTCCCTATGGCTGGGGGGGGCCCCGATCAGGTAGCTTCGGACCTCGGGTGATTACTTATTTTGAAGAACAAAGGTCCTTAGCTTAAAGATAGATAATGAAAACATTTCGACATAGACTTCCTTAAGTGCTATGGATAGTCTTCCAATGCCAGCCGGACAGAGGAACATTTATTAAGAGCAATACACAGGGATTAAACAACATATAGGAAACAAAAAGGGTGAAACAAGGGCACAATCCTGTACCGAGCTTTAAAAGAGAAGAAATTTAGAAAATAAGAAGAAGACAAAAGAGCAGGCAAAAAACTTTGGGAGCAATTGGTGGCTTACAGTACAGAACAATCTTAAGTAAGATCTAGCCAACCGCGGGTTTTTGGCAGTTATGCGCATTGTACTTACTCTACAGGATGGACCGGCACTGGGTACGTGTCGGTCACACGGTAAGGCTACGGACAGCTGTCCGACCGGCTATCGGAATCGCCCCCTGAGTTGTAATTCTTTCTTCAGAGTTATTTTAGGACCGTTTTCAATTTAAAATTTTTTAAAGATGTAAAACATTTTCTGGTGGCATGGTTTTTTGAAATGTGACATTTCTTGGAGTTTCGAATAAAGCAGCAAGAAAACTGGACTGAATTTTTTATTTAGATGTTGTTTATTTGCCAACTATATTGATTGTTAGTTTACTAGAGACTCTTGGTGAAAGGTTCTCAGAATATTACTAAGAGTTGAAAAAAGTTGACAGCTACAGTTAGAAAGAGAAAGATTTTAAAAATGTTTTAAATAATTCCAAAAATGCGAATTGAATTAAGTTGTTCAGTTAAAACAGGAGAGTAATTTTGGAAGGTGTTAAAAGGTATCAGCAGTGTAAAATGTACACAGTATTTTCCAGATAGTATGAAACTTCCATCAATGACAAATTGATTATTTTTTGTCAATAGTCTTTTAGACACCACTTTACTTTTAGATATTCAAGGACTCAGACTCATTTCTTTGAAGTTTTTTTTGTTTTATTTTTAATTCCCAGGAAATGACAGAGGTTGGGGGTGACTTTTTCCAATAAAATTATTAAAAGAATTATGCCAACCCTCAATGACATTATTGGTTTTTCTAACTCCCTCAAGCATGTTCAGTAATGGTTCCACTATACAATAGGAAACCTTGGTTTCCTTCTGGGAACTGACCTGCTTAGATGGCCAGTTCACGTGCCTTTAAAGTAATATAGAAGTGGGGCCCATTGTTCATCATTCTTTGAAAATATTTCAATTTTACAATTGAGTGTAGAGGACATCCAATCATTCAGGAACTACGAAAAACAATGCAGTTTGTTCTTTTAGTTCATATTGAAGTTCACTATTTGACATATAATCCTCAGCTGAGGATGTTTTATAATTTTTTGCCAAGAAGCTTGGGAACAGTGAAAAAGCGTCCTTGAATTTGGATGTTAGAGTAAATCTTTGTAATTGTAATAATCATTTATAATTCAAATAGAATTATGATTATCCTAAGACTTTTTTTTACTGTTTTAGATTTTGGTATAAAGTATACATTTGGGGGAATGGATAGGGAGTGGAATTAAAAGTTCCACCCATCATCAAAATATCACTATTCTCAAGGGTTACTGTGTTATGGACTGCGCAAAGGATTAGTATTTGTTTTAGAGGGTTCTCATTGTAATAGAGTAGAAATGGTTCATGATTAAAAGATTCCGTTAGTTCAGGGGGTATATTAATATTGAGTAGGTTTGAGAACTTACTCTTTAGGGGTTACTCACCTACTTTTGTCATTGCATCATTCTTCTTAAATTTTAGCTTATGGGCATTCTACTGGCAATATGAATGGGGATGGTCTGGACTACCTCCCTCAAAACTTAGCTGCAGGGCTCATTGGATGTGGCTGTAAATAATGTAACTTGTTGAATATGTTTTTTACTTTAATCTCCATTGTAGAGGTAGAGTAGTTATGCTTCATGATTCTTTTGACTGTTTCATCAAGTGTGACCACTCTGCTTTTGCATTGGGATGAGAAATATTCGGCACATCTCCAATGACTCCCGGGCTGAGTTAATATCTCCTTACAAAACATTTACTCACCTATTTCAGTACTCTATTACCCTTTTTGGAGCGAATATAGCTTGCAAAGCATTTTTTATTTTTAAAAAATATTGAAAACAAACAGAAAATAATTTATATGAGTGTGATGTTATGATATTTTATATTTCATTCCCTATTTTTGATTTATACCTGTTGAGAGATAAAAACAAGTGTAGGGTTTATTGTTGGAATCTTTTGAGAAGTGAAGTTATTTAACACTGTTCAAACTGTGGAAATCAGTTAGTTTTCGTGTTTTGAAAATAAAATGGGTTTGTTAAGTTACATTTACTCTTCATGTGAAAAATGTTACCTATTTAATTGTTCCTTCTCCTTTTTGCGTCAGACGCTATTTTAGAATTTGTTGAGGATTTCTGATCCAATGTGGTCTTTGCTTCTTTGTAGTGTATCTAAGATTACAAAGAGGTTTTTTAAATATCCTTTTGTGTTTGTAATGCATTTCTGAAATGTATATGTTTATTTAGTACTATTTAATTGTTTACCTTAATTTTGGTGTGTTTCATTTGAAATTGACAGATGTTTTCAGGTCCCTTTTAAATTTTTGGAAGGTTCCCCACTTTCTTAGATTTGATTTTGTTTAATATTGAACTGAAAAATAATATATAACAGTTTAAATGTGCTCCCCAGAAACTGTCCTGCACCTGCCTGACTAGGCACGAGGAGGAGTTAGAATAGTAAATCTACCCCCAGCCTAGGTACTTTACCGGGTTAGAATAGTAAATCTTCCTCAGTGACTGTCTAGCACCTGCTCTGACTAGGCACCTGGTGGAGTTAGAATACTAAATCTGCAACTCCCAGTCACTGCCAAGCACCTTTCACAAATAGGCACTTGGCGGAGTTAGAACATTAAATCTGCCTGACTAAGCAGTTGGTGAAATTAGTATAGTAAACCTGCACCTCTACCCAGTCACTGCCCAGCACCTGCCATGACTCGGCACATGGTGGAGCTTGAATAGTAAATCTGCCCCCAGTCACTGTCCAGCACCTGCAATGTCTTGGCACTTATCAGAGTTACAATAGTAAATCTGTCTCCCTAATCGCTGTCTAGCACCTCCCCAACTAGGGGCCTCATTTACTATATTTTGACAAACAACAGCATAGCAAGCCTTCCTGCTGTGCTTCTGTGCATCAAAATAAAAGGCCAGGAATGTGCCATATCTACAAGTTACAACACATTCCTGTCCTTCTCTCCTGTGTCAGCACACAAACAGTAGCCATGCGCCAACACAGACACCCTTGTGCCAAGGTGCAGGGGTGCCTGCATTGCCGGGATGATGGTTGTTAAGTAGAAAGGGACACCTTCGTGCACAAAAGCAATCATCAATGGCATTTATCTCCTCCTATGTGTGCTGCAGAATACAGCACATATAGAAAGAGCAAAAACAAGGAGAAATAAAAGTATTTCTCCTCGTTGCACCCCTTCTATGCCTCCCCTGCATTCTGATGCATTCCCAAGTTTACAACACTTTGTAGATATAGGAATGTGACATGTTCCATGTATGATGCATATGAACACCCAATGCAACACCTATAGAATTTCCCTGTGTTAAAGGGGCCCACATGTACAAGGAGATAAAAAGTCACACAGGGTGACTTTATCAGGCCTTGTAAAAAAGAGCAAGCACACCGCACCACCAATCGTCTTAGAAAGTGATGCACCAGCAGTGCAATGGGCTTGTAAATGAGGCCCTGGCTTTCTAAATCTACCTGTAAAATGCCTGATGCACATGGATGACAAAAGTCATGCCCATGGCACAGGGGAGCTGTATAAACAAAAGAAATATGAAAAGGAACACGCAATCGAGTCAGCAAAGGCTTCCTTGATTTGGTTGGAAGAAAAAATCAGTTACTCGGGGGGCATTATGAAGTCGCAGGGCATGCATACCTCCAAGGGGTATGTGTGTACTCACAAACCCATACATTTACAATTGTTTAACTCTCCTCTTGCAGAGAGGCCCACCAAAAAAAAGCCCAAAATGTCTGTCCATAAACTTACATTCCTGTTTGCAGAAATTATATCCTGCTAGCTGAATAAGCATGTGAGGAAATTTCTACTATGTTCTGTAGGGTTTTTACAGTTCACAATTACCTAAAAGGTAATTTAGACTAGAGGGTCGAACGATGACTAAAGTAGGAGTTTACACAGTGACTATGGGACATATTTACACGAAGCTAACGCCGTGGCAGCTTTTTAATTTTTTTAGCACCATATTTACAAAGTGAAGCTTGATCCATTTAGCAGCACTTTTTCACTACCAGCGCCCATTTTTCTTAGCGACACATCCACTCGCAGCAGTTTTCGGTAATTATATGCAAGCTAGCTGTCCCTCAGAAAAAGCATCACAAAACGGACACAGCTGGATTAACAAGGAATTTCAGAAACAGTGTTACTTTTGAAAAACTAGTGCTGAGTCGCATTAGCAGCATTTTTTACTGCTACCAAAAAGTAGGCTTAAAAATGATGCATAGAAACTGGTATAAAAACGGAACTTACCCAAATCAATTTGACAAGCTCAACTATGCCATGGATCTACTACTATTGCAGCTTGGAACACCAAGTAGACAACCTCCACCACTACCACCACCACAGAGGCAACGCAGGAGAAGGGAGCGAACATACCGCCAGAGCATTACCTTCATTGACCTCAGGAGAATATCATTGCCCATTCCCATCTAAGGATGGAGTCCATTGTCTGCCTCCTGCACCAGATTGCACCAAGGCTGCAAACAACATTGCCATTACAGAAATGGGGTAACCCAATAAGTCGAGGACCTGGGTGCAAGTGTAATACAAAAGACAATGGTCCTAGACCTGAATTCAGAAATAGGCTATAAGTCCTATTCTTAGTGTTATCATTTGAATGTTCTGGGCTATGCAACAACAACTCAGGTAGCCCTCAATAATCAATATAACATTTGTCATATAAAACAAGACATGCAACCAACCATCATCAAAAAAATTTCTTATGACATTTATTATTATTGTAGTTTACTTTAGACAAATTACAATCAAGGTTGCTCCAAGGGGAACGTGCAAAAAGTGAGGTGTTGGAATATGAAAAAGTGAAAAGAAAGAGAAAGAATTCAAGAAATTTGTGACATAAAATACTTAAAAGACTTGAACACCGGACAGGTTATCAATCACCGTCCAAATGAAATAGCCTGGTCACGTTGAATAAATTAGTACAGCAACTGAGTTAAACGATTTCAAAATACATTGGAAACTAATTCCAGTTAGGCACGTGAGTACATGAGCGTATTCCAGGCTCTATAATAAAGGGCGTCGACGTTTCGATCCGTCTTAGGGCCTCAAGAGGAAATTTGGACCTTGGCCATGCGGATCTTCATCAGGACTGTAGGGCAACCTGGATTGGTTAATGGGCGTGGACTGCCTGAAATTAATGAAAATTAAATTGAGGCTGTTGCATGAAGCTAAGGTGTTATTTGTTAACTACGTGGAGCCATGAGGGCTTACCCGCTTATCCTTGTGAATAAGGCATAACGGTGGACTTCGTGTGGCTGAACTCCATAAATGAGGTGCCAATGGGTAGAATATTAATTCGAAACTGAAAAGACAAGGTTACGATTATTAGTAACCGAAATAAGTACGCTGGAAGTGGACCTAACAGATTTAAAACCATGTGACTGGTACCTTGATACGTGGTGTTACTCCACTCAGGTTCAAGATGTTTGTACACACAGCCGGATTGATTGCCAAGCTGAAAAATATATAAAGAAGGTGTTTTAGGGGAAGGTCCAACAAGGGATGAAGTTTAGAAAGGCCTGTGTAGAGTTATTTGAGGTCTTTACCTGATGCCGCTGCTATCCGGCGAACGTCCGTACCGCGCGGTGCTCGTGATTCAGCAACCGCGCACCTCGGAGACGTCTGATTTAAATGAGAACGTCAACGTCACGGTACCGGGACGGTGGTAAAAAGAGTTAAAAGACTCAGACCGGGCTGCCGGTACTGAGTATCCCCAGTAAATCTTAAGGGTCAGAAGTATGGCATGTATTCATGCCGAATTTAATTAGAGTAAGCAATGTGCTAAATATGGTATGAACTGGACTTATATATGGGAGCTACCCCATATCGGAATTAATAAAGGTTAGTGTGGGTAGCCAACCACCAAGGTTATCCTGGGTGAAACCGGACATCGATGGTGGCAGAAAACAATTACTCATGGTTCTGAAAAACGGGGAAAGAAAGGGGCTGTGTTATTATACACCATCATCCCTAGAAATTATTTGGAAATTATTCTTAATACCGGCACCGAGTCAGCCAATGATCGATCTTCGGTTTTACTACATAATCTCTTATATTTTTACCTTAAGTAGTAGCAGAAGACTTGGGCAATATGCCACCACCTCTACATGCCTTTAAGAAAGGTAAAAATATAAGAGATTATGTAGTAAAATCTCTACTGCCTACTACACGCACCATCAGCCAGAACACACTTTGGGGTATCCCGCCCATTAGGGGCCACCACAAATGTGGATCATGCAAAGCTTGTGCGCTTACTAAAGAGATAACAGAATTTTCACACAATAATCAGGTATACAAACTTAATGAGCACAGTAACTGTAATACGACGGGAGTCGTCTATGCCATTGACTGTCCATGCGGTTTCATGTATGTAGGCCAGACAATTCAAAAAGTCAAATGTCGGATTTTACAACACTGCAGCCGCATACGCTGCAAGACACAAGGTGCCCCCCTTGTCGAACACTTCACTGCTTTTGAACATACTGCAGAAAGTTTGAGATGGTGGGTAATTGAGAAGGTGAAGCCTAATCCAAGAGGTGGCAACTTCATCAGTATACTCAGTAAACGAGAATGCAGATGGATTCACTCTCTGGACACGATCACTAAAGGTTTAAATGAATTTGAAGAAATAAACAAACAGATCTCAATTATGAATACTGAATAAACTTAACCATGTGGATATATCTGTACCAACCCACTAGGGCTCTAGTGAACGTCTTATATCCCCGTTTTTGACTCCGTCCAATCCCTTGCCCTACACATATACCTTCTGAACACACAAACTGATTATAAAGTGAGTAATCTGTATCAATGCTCAGAATGTATAATCGGTATTATGTAACATATTCCATCATTCGAATTATACTGTTAAATGTATCATTGTTGAATACTTAGTGCCCATCAAGTGTTATTTGACACGTACTCCTTACCCTTCTGCAATGCTGCTCTATATTATTTTCTTGACTGTGTTGAAACCTATGGCCATGTACAAATTGTGTTGTCGTTTTTGTTGTCCATCAAGTGCTAATTGACACGTACCCCTTACCGTTCTGCAATGCTGCTCTATATTATTTTCTTGACTGTGTTGAAACCTATGGCTAGGTATAAATTGTGTTGTCGTTTTTGTTGTCCATTGAAAAAAGTTTGTAATTAATGTATTGTTTGTAAACAGATAGACCGAAGATCGATCATTGGCTGACTCGGTGCCGGTATTAAGAATAATTTCCAAATAATTTCTATATAGGGATGATGGTGTATAATAACACAGCCCCTTTCTTTCCCCGTTTTTCAGAACCATGAGTAATTGTTTTCTGCCACCATCGATGTCCGGTTTCACCCAGGATAACCTTGGTGGTTGGCTACCCACACTAACCTTTATTAATTCCGATATGGGGTAGCTCCCATATATAAGTCCAGTTCATACCATATTTAGCACATTGCTTACTCTAATTAAATTCGGCATGAATACATGCCATACTTCTGACCCTTAAGATTTACTGGGGATACTCAGTACCGGCAGCCCGGTCTGAGTCTTTTAACTCTTTTTACCACCGTCCCGGTACCGTGACGTTGACGTTCTCATTTAAATCAGACGTCTCCGAGGTGCGCGGTTGCTGAATCACGAGCACCGCGCGGTACGGACGTTCGCCGGATAGCAGCGGCATCAGGTAAAGACCTCAAATAACTCTACACAGGCCTTTCTAAACTTCATCCCTTGTTGGACCTTCCCCTAAAACACCTTCTTTATATATTTTTCAGCTTGGCAATCAATCCGGCTGTGTGTACAAACATCTTGAACCTGAGTGGAGTAACACCACGTATCAAGGTACCAGTCACATGGTTTTAAATCTGTTAGGTCCACTTCCAGCGTACTTATTTCGGTTACTAATAATCGTAACCTTGTCTTTTCAGTTTCGAATTAATATTCTACCCATTGGCACCTCATTTATGGAGTTCAGCCACACGAAGTCCACCGTTATGCCTTATTCACAAGGATAAGCGGGTAAGCCCTTATGGCTCTACGTAGTTAACAAATAACACCTTAGCTTCATGCAACAGCCTCAATTTAATTTTCATTAATTTCAGGCAGTCCACGCCCATTAACCAATCCAGGTTGCCCTACAGTCCTGATGAAGATCCGCATGGCCAAGGTCCAAATTTCCTCTTGAGGCCCTAAGACGGATCGAAACGTCGACGCCCTTTATTATAGAGCCTGGAATACGCTCATGTACTCACGTGCCTAACTGGAATTAGTTTCCAATGTATTTTGAAATCGTTTAACTCAGTTGCTGTACTAATTTATTCAACGTGACCAGGCTATTTCATTTGGACGGTGATTGATAACCTGTCCGGTGTTCAAGTCTTTTAAGTATTTTATGTCACAAATTTCTTGAATTCTTTCTCTTTCTTTTCACTTTTTCATATTACAACACCTCACTTTTTGCACGTTCCCCTTGGAGCAACCTTGATTGTAATTTGTCTAAAGTAAACTACAATAATAATAAATGCCATAAGAATTTTTTTTGATGATGGTTGGTTGCATGTCTTGTTTTATATGACAAATGTTATATTGATTATTGAGGGCTACCTGAGTTGTTGTTGCATAGCCCAGAACATTCAAATGATAACACTAAGAATAGGCAAACAACATTGCAGCGGTGCATCAACATACCTCTGAAGGCCAAGCTACTGGCTGTCCTGCACATGCTGGTATCTAGAACTTTCCAGCCCATCACAGCCAGAGTGGCAGGACTATCCCAGGCATCCTTCTCAAGGTTCTTTCCCTCCATCCTTGATGCCATCATAAGCTTCAGATGCCAGTACCTCTACGTGCCCGAACCAGCGTAGCAACAACTGGAGAACAAGCAAGGCTTTTATGCTATTGCAGGATTTCCACATTTGTTAGGGGCAATGGACTGCACCCATGTGCACTTGTGCCTCCAGCGGCTACATCACATTTCTACTTATTCGATGAACATGCAGGCAATCATGGACCATCTGGGCCTCTTCATAAGTGTCCTGGCAAAATACACTGGCCCTGTTCTGGACTCCTTTATCTTCCATCATTCCACCATCAATAATTGCTTCCAAAATGGGATCTCATATCACATATACAAATACTACATACTATACTTTTCCAGTGCATCAGTGTTGCATGTGAATACCCACTGCTATGCTCAAAGGGACACCACATTGATGCAGAGTTTAGTTATGGTGTGATTGACACAGCCTTGATGTCAGCAATTTGTAGGAGAGCATGCAAAGGCATGCATAGTGATCTACCACAGGACAATCAGCATGAGTGAGAATGATGTTGCCCACAAATGATGCCACTGCTACTATCCTGTGGGTTATGACCCTTGGATATTAATGGCAAACACTCAAAAAATCAAATGGTGCCATCCATACACCGCCTTCCAGGTAGGTACCGCCGATCGATGCATACTCCTACATTTTCCTACAGCCTGATGCCTCCACTGTGGGACACAGCACAGCTTGGCAGTAGGCAGCTCTGTCGTAGATGTGGGTGTACTGACCCCATGACAGTAGCAGCCTGTTGCTTCCCAGGGTGGAAGCTAATTCAATGTCAACAGGTGCTAAGATTAATATAGCACACAGGGCATCTCTGATAAGTTGTACCCTTTTGCCTCCACAGTGTTTGGGCACTTTGCGCAGTGTGATCCTGAACAGCATTAACTCATACATATTTCCACTGTCAACACCCACAGTAAACCCATGCAAAGACTGTAAACAGGTCAACTCCACTATACACACCCAAGACTGCAATCCCTGCACATTATTATATGCATTGCACATTATCAATACACCCAAAAACTATTTTTTCCCTATTGCATCCTAAAAAATAAAATGCATGACCATTAAGCATAATTTTGCAGCTGCCGTGCCAGCCGAAAATGACGCTTACCAGTCGATGCGTACAAAAAACCGCATTGTGCAATGTCAGGCCTTGTGTAAAATAGACACATTGACTAACAGCGTACAACAAAATGACGCATCGGCTGAAAAACATGATGCATCTGCCCAGGAAGTGAGATAAATGATAAGGGGAAGTGATGTCAAGGATGCTGCATGCTGCAAACCAGGAACTGTGAAGCTACTTTAATTTTACCTTTAAGTCACAGCTTTACTGACTGAGCTTGGAAGTGGTTGTGCTGGAGAGTGTTTTTGGTGTGTTTAGAGCTAGTTTGTCATGTCTGCTGTCCCTTTCGAGTCCCTCGAGTCCTTTTTGTGATTTATTGTTGGGCATTGGCCAGTGTGCTGTCGGGTGTTCGTCTTTTGTGGTATATTTTTTATGCCTTTTTGGGAGGGTTCAGTTTATGTTCGGGTGTTATTATTTGGGTGGTATCATGCCGGGGAAGAGTCGGTTTTGCCCCCTGACTGATCAAGAGTTGGGCAGCTTCCTATGGCTGGTCACACATTACCTACCTGCCATGTTAACCAGTGGGGTACGTGTCATCCAGGGCTATTATGTGAAGGATCGCAAACAACGGTGGGAGAGTGTATGCCTCCAAATGCAAAGGATGTTCAGAGTGGACCTCAACACCCGTCAGATTAAACATCACTGGGCCGATGTGGTTGGCAGTGAGTCTGACCTCCTAGACTATTTAGACATTGATGTTGGTGGAGCAGTTGGTAAGTAAACATTTTTTGTCTGCGATCCTATGTGTCTCATGTACTCATTGATGATGTGTGGTAACATTAAGTATGGCTCACATGACCTTTGCCACAAAAAGTGCAAAATTCTGTGGCTAAAGTGATGGCAGGATCTGAGCACCAGTGCTATCTGTGACCCTGAGCGGGCCACACAAGTTTTCCCTGTAGTTGATACAAATGAGTATCAGGAAAGCATTAAACTGATGTACATGCACATAGCCCATCCAGACAACTCACATGATGACAGACCAGGTAGTGCAGATCAGCACCAGAGTTGCTTACTTTACAACAAGTACATGTCAGGTACAGTTGTGATGGGCCATTACAGAACATACGTTACACAAAAAGGGCACTTATTTATAAGCCCCTTGCACTGCTGGGATATCACGTCTTACATTGTCAAAAGTGATGCACCGGCTGCGCCTGGAAAATAAGCCCCATAGCGATGTCCCCATTAACCTCCTTGGCAAACCTTCCCTGGGTTGTCAAGCTTTAAGCAGGCCTACCATGGCTTGCACTGCTTAGCTAACCTCTGAATGTGGTACAACACATATCACTGGCCTTTGATGTCCATTATAGCTACGCTGTGCTTTGCACTGACCTTCCTGACTACATACCTCTGAATGCATAGCAAATCCCACATGCTGCCTTTGCATGGCCTCATGGAGGTGTTTTGATGCCGGAGCCACTGGAGCTGTACTTACATATGAGACTCACAAAGTACATGCCTCTAGTATGAGAGGCCAAATGTATGTCGTACGGTAGCCCACTCATATGGTACTGTATCCAAGGGTATGCTAGCCTGAATATAACGCAACCTATCCCAAACATGTTATTGTTCAAATATTTCCAACTTAGGGATGCATGGAACATGTGTGAACATGTGTGAACTATATTATGTACTTGGCAGCACTGACAAGTACAGAACTCACCTAACTTAGGGAACAAGTATGCATGATGTGAGATGTGCATGGCATACTCATTTCCCGGTGTCAGAATTTAAGAGGGCCCGGGTATTGCAATGCATTGCTGGGTATGGTATGGTATGGGATTTATGTAGGTGCAGAGAATCATCAAAGTCAGCTACCATAGTGAAATTTATGGTGAAGAGGTTCAGGCCTGGTTCCACATATTGGCAAACAAGTGCATGTTTTGGCTCTTTATATGTATGTACACTTCAGCCAGCCTTACTGATGTGTATTATTCAGGCATGTCAACTGTGTAATGTTATTACTTTCAACCTGAAGGCTTACCCTATGCACATGTGCTGTGCTTCTGTTGCATATCAAATATGTGTTCTAAGTTTACTGAGGCGTTTTACATGGTATGTCTTGTAGCTAGACCCCATCACACACACTAGGTGAGGGTGATAATTGCAAGGACCCCAATTTAGCCGGTGAGTGCCTTCATCAATGCTAATTGTGCAGTGTGAGGATTAAGTGTGATGTCAGATGCTCTGTGACTTTTCAGATTCAATGTGCATCCCTATCACAAATACATTTTTGTATGAAGATAAATTGGTCAGAAAAAGTGGACATTAAGTATTGCATGTCTATCATCCTCTGACTACTGTCAAAAAGAACACATTTCTAATCTGGGATGGATCACATGATAGAGGCTTGACAAGGGAGCCATGATCACAGTGACATACTATGTGAAAAAATGTGGTAGCAGATACTAATCTGAACAATGACGTGGGTGTGAAGAATTTGGAATGCATGTCAGTTGCACATGCTATGATATTGGAAGTGTGTAATGAGCAGTGGCATGGTCCACCATGGAATTACAACAGTTCAGATAGGAAAAGGTTTCACATGCCTCTGTGTGATGTGAGGTACATATCTAGAGCCATTGTTATATGGCATACCTGCCAAGTGTTCATGAAAGTTAGAATTGTGTCCTGATATAGGTCATTGCATTAAGGCCATTGCAGGACGCAGAAAGCAGGCTAATGTAAAGTAAAGGTGACGTGCACCATTCCATGGATACCAAAAACATTGTTCCCAAGAATACTAAGTATTGGCATAGTCATACTTAGATGTGCCATGGTGTTGAAATTGCATTGCTCAAAAATTGCCCAGCCTATGTAACCAAGGCTTAGTACATCTGATATGATAGATATTAGGCATGTGTATGCTAACTCTAAGCTGCAAGATGAATTTAAGTTGCAGAAGCTGCTACCTTAGATGATGTGTAAATAATATTGTTTCATGATTTGTGTACCTGTTACTAGTCACCCTTTGACTGACAGTTATCCTTATTGGTTGAACAAACAACATGACCCCAAAGCAGCTGAGGCAGCATAACAATAGAAAGGAGCACTACCAACACCATCTCAGATTAGTTGTAAAGGCACACAGGGCCATGGAGAGGTGTTATGAGGAGGAGAAGGTAAATGGGCAAGTGGTCAGCCTTTCCACTAGGACCACCAACACAGGAGAAGAGGACCTCAAGCAGGAATGGACATTCAGGTCACAGCACACTCAAGTCAGCAAGACCCAGCACATCAACCGGCGGACCATCCCAATCACCTGGACCCACACCTCAGCCTACAGGAGGCCACTACAGGAGGCCAAAGTTCTTTTGAGCTTGCCATTAAAAAGGACCTCTCGACTTGAAATTGCAGGTGGCTCAGTTAGAGAACAAAATAAATCAAGCACTGACACTACTCCACAAATTGAAGCAGGCCCTTCCCGCTGTGTATAGTTTAATTTTTGAAATTCCGTTTTATAGCTTAGTTTATATTAGTGTAGCGATAGTGACAGTGATAGTGTAGGGTTTGTGGTTTTAGGGCTTTTGTAGGGGTGGGTTAGAATTTTAGTGTGTATGGGTACTTTGTGTTTTTTTGGGGTGGGGGGCCAATGTGTTTCATATGTATAAAATAAATACCCCCCAAAATCTAAAATGTTAAAAAATACAAAAAAGAATATGATTGTTTAGGATTCTATGTGTAGGTTGTTTATGTTTTGGTGTAGTTAATGTTCTTGTGTGAAGACCAGTATTAATGGGGGTGGGGGCTGATGTTTATTATGTTGTGCCAAATGTGTAGTGTGAGGTATGTTAAGTTAAGGATAGATTCAAATAGTATGCATGATAATATAGTGTTGGTTAGGTCAGATGGTAGTAGTGCTGTGATTGGTAACGTGTACTTACCGAGGGGCATATTCACATAGAAATGGCACAACAGGGCGGTGCAAGAAATTTAGCAGCGCCACCCTGCGTCATTTACAAAACATAGGTATGCACCGTATTCAAAAGAATACAGTGAACCCCATGTGTTTCCCTTTGCACTGGCACTGTAAAAAACAGCCAAGCACAGACACTGGTAGCCTTGCACCATAGTGCAAGGGTGCCTGCTTTGTTGCAAGGCTGTTCTTTTTGCACCAGCGCAGGGGTGTGCACTGGGGTGTCACATATCCCTGTAAATACAGCCCATCCATTCATTTTTGCAATTCAGTTGATTTGTTTGCATTGACGCGGTGCAGCATTTCACTATAAATATGGCCCATGATCCTCTGGTGTATATCACTTGCATTCCCCCCCTACACCCGGGCATATTTAGTAGATGAGAGGAGTTCTGGTGGTCCCTACCGTGGCAGCAGACACATGTGTGCTCTGAGCATGCATGCCAGGACAGCTGCGTACAAGGTAGTTTAATTTAGGTGACTACGGACGTGACTCTTGAAATTTCCCTATGTGTAGTTACTACCCATTGCCCACATATCCCCCACCCCTCAGGTGTGTTGTTTCTCCTCTGAGATATCAATTCTATGCTATGTATTTGAAAGCTAGATTAATGTAAAAAGGCCCAGGTGAGATAGAGGGACATATTTTATAGACATGTGGTGCAGCGCAGTGCCACAAATCACCTTGCTGCACCATTCTGTGTTATTAGGAAAGTGAAGGGTTGCACTATGATGATGAAAATACAACTCGTCCCAGTGATTTCCTATATACTGGTGCACATTCAGCTGGCTGGCACCAATGCTGGTATCATTGCACCATGGTGCAAGGGTTCCTGGTTTAGTGGACCTCTGCTGTTTGTGTGCCATCGCTGGTAGAAAGGACAGGAATGCACCATATCTTGTAGATAAGGCACATTCCTTCCCTTTCCTTCTTGCATAGAGTAGCGCAGCTAAAAGGCTTGTGTTCTAAACTGAGCCAACATATTATCAAAATGCCAATGAGCCCTCCATTGATGTCATGTTCAACCATAGATGAGCCAGCATCCTATCATTTGGCTGTAAGACAGTGTTGCAGAGCGCTCGGACATAGCAACCTTCCCTGCATGACATTACACAGTGCCCCATAATGCCCATTGTTGCGACTTACCCTGTTGCTGTTGTATTTAGTCATAGCCAGCACTGTCCTGTCCTATGGCTCTAACCATCAACTCCTTAAAGATAACAGTGTACATCTGCTTCTCCAAGAGATCCAGCTTCTCTTGGGGCGCTGGACTACCACCCCGGTCTGCAATGCTGCCTTGAGATTGGTTGCCAGTTTCTCCTTTGTCTTGTGCTTACAATTGTGACAGCACTTCTTACAATCATTCACTGTCCTCTTGACTTTGGCAACTGTGTTCACCTTGTCCTTTATGGTCTTCCATACGGTGTTTTACCTCCCCAATGACAATTCAGAGCTGATGAAGAGGTGGTGTTAGTACTCCATCACTTTCGTGATCAGCGTCTCATGCATTTCCTGACTGAACTTGCACTTCCTCTTCCCTTGAGGGTCTAGCTAGGTCATCCTGGCTGGTAGCGGGGTTCCTGTCCTGGGCTGTACTTACTCCTGGCTGCTCCATTGCTGCTTTCAGGCAAGTGCAATTTGTTTCCCACATAGTGTGTATATTTGGCCTGCTAAGTGCTCAGAAGTGATGTTAGAACTGCTAGCGTCTATTTTCAAGCCGCTAAGTTGCCGAACGTCCCTTTTGCAGCATTAGCGTGACATTTTCTTATGACCTGACACACACATCAGGGTCGCTTTTTGTGACCTGTCACGAGGTGTCTGACCCACTTCGGAACATCAACGATAACATTTTTGAAGAGGATCAATTCCCCCCCTCATGTCATACTTCTTTTTTCCGCAGTACCACCGACTAACGGCTTCCCTTCCAGATGAAGCAAGCCAGTACGGTCCCTTTCAGAGTCGGGACTTCCTGGACAGTGACCCCATCCACCAGGAGTGGGTTATGGAAGCTTTCACACCAACCACGTCCGATCATCCCCAGAACAATGCAGGAGTCCATGCTCACGGAGAATGAGGACAAGACACAGAGACAACCCAAGCAGGAAGAACACCGTAACCAGAGAACTTGCAGACCTGAGGAGGGAGCAGGCTCCACGAAAGGTGAAAGAGAGCCACCAGAACCTTCATTCTACAAGCAGAGACCTCGGCCGACACAATAGTCTGCCTTAACTTAAGAATCCAGACTGGACGAAGAAAGCCGACAACCCCATGTACAGTCCAGCCATGTTCCAGGAGATGCATGGCTTTTCCAGGTATGGGACAGCTTGAGAAGTCTGATAGGGAGGCAAAAGCAGACAAGCCATACCTGGGAGAATCAGAAAGGGATGCTGGCAATTGCTCTCCAGCATGAGCCCATTGGTGAAGGTTACTGCTTGAGGTGCCCATTACCCCATCACAACCCCCCTCTAGTATAGTTAAAAAAATGTAAAGAACACTTACCAGGGTCTCTATTCTCTTTGAGGCACTCCAGTCGTCGGGGTCATCAGAAAAGAAGACGACCCACACTGGAACCTGAAATAAAAGAGAACGAGGAAAAACACATTTTTAAACTCATTTCATGACTATTCACTATGAAATAAAATAGTGACAGATCAATACCAATTAAGCCGTTCTTATTATTGTGCTAATTCCTTATAGGACCACTGCCTCTTCCTAATGCAATGCAGGTAATATATTTTGTATCCATTATGCTCAGCATTGCCCTCATACACCCCTCCAAATGTTGACGTGATGCACAGCCCACATTGCTCTGATGAGGCAAAATTGGAGGCATCCCTTTATTATTTCTGAAGAATTGGCAATATAAAGCCTTGCATTGTGTGAGAAGACTGACTTTATGTTCCAACTCAACCCTGATTTTTGGTAAGCAAAATAAAATGCAACTCATATATGTTTAGTAAAGTAATTCGGATCAAATACATGAAAGTCAATTCCCTAAAATGCCTGGGGTAGCAGAAGTGACACCACACACTCACTTTGACCCTAATGACATCACAGGAAGTGATGTCATATGACCCATGACCACAAAAATCCCAGGAAATTATGTCACATGACATTAACCACGAATGACATCACAATAACTAATATTGCTGAACTGACTTATATAACGACACAACACAAAACAACACTACATAAACACCAACGTCGATTTTGGAAACCACCTATATTAGGGTACTGTCATGATCTTTAAAAGTGGTGGCGATTAATACTTGTTTCTAAGCCAATAAAAACATGTAAGTCCACTATTAAGAAACTATTTTAAAAATCAAATATAGCTTTTAGCCTCTGGTTAACTCAATTGCTTTGCAATATACTGGTGGAAAAAATGGACGGTGAAGAATGATACAAACAAACCGGCTGGGCCTGGTAGATGACTCCTAAAACCTGCTCTTACTCAAGAAATATTGCATTTGAAATGTTAACCAAAAAAACACACTAATATGAATAATCATAGTTATAAAAACATCCTTTTCAGGTGACTCACTAAAGAATTTTGCTGTTTCTTAGCACTGCAAACTGAAGTGCTACGATAATCTATTTTAATGGTACTCAATTTATCAACCTAAGTTGGCAAAGCCAGGATTCAGACTTTTGACCTACAAGATGGCCTCACACTTACACACACCAAACCTTTATCCCGCTGGGCAACACATAGTAAGACTGTAGTTATATCACTCTATATTCAAACATAGAATATGTGACATTAGGATTCATCATGAACAAAAGCATATAAAAACACATGGAACCACTTAGATGTTTGGTTTATTTCTAACACATCTTTAGAGAGGCCTGAGTCTGAGTCATGTCACAAAACTAGGGAAATGCCTATGAGTGACATCTCTGTCCCTTGAGATAGATAGACTGAATGAGGATTTATATATACATGATCACAACTGTATGTTACTTGCCATGATGGATTTATGCCTCATTAATAACTTGTTCCTTTTTAATAAAGTTTTATATCACCAACTCAGTGGAGTGGTGATGGGGCCGTGCTTCTCTCCCAGCTATGCCTGTCTTTTGGTTGGCTGGTGGGAGGAGCCCGCTCTCAGGACACTTCACAAAGGGGTTTGGGACACCCATATCTGATATTACTGCAGATACATCGATGATGTATTTATGGTATGGGAGGGCACCAAGGAGGAAGCTTTGGAGTTTGTGGCATTGATTAATGACAACAGGCTTAATCTTAGTTTTACAGCTTATATCAGTGATTAGAGGGTGGAATTCCTTGATGTGGAAATGTTTGTTATGGACAACTGCATACAAACCAGACTACATAGAAAGAGTACCGCAAGGTACTCGACCCTCCATGCAACTAGCCTGTACCCTCAGCATCTGATATGTAGCATACCGTATGATAAATTTCTTCGCATACGGCGTATATGCAGTCTCAAATCGGATCTGAAAGATTGCCAGCTTGAAGCCTTTAATCGTTTTTTAAGGCGAGCTTACAAAGTAAACAAAGTGATCTACAATCAGCTTTGGACAAAGACAATTCTCAAACTCGTGACATGTGTTTAGTACCCAAAAATAAACATATTTTGGACTCTGGAACCCAAACCACAATTGATGAAGTCAGGTCAGTGAATCAACCTATTAGATTAATTACTACTTACAGCAAACAGGAAGAGCAAATCCGTAAGATTGTAAATGCCCAATGGCCTATTGTCCTAATGGATTTGACGTTAAAAAGTTTGTTGCCGCCTCTTCCTGCTATTACATTCAGATGAGCGCCCTCTATGAGAGATGCTCTTGTAAAATCCAGCCCTGAATTAACATCTAATACTACCTGGCTGTCTAAATCAGTTTTTTTTTTAAAATGTTCATCATGTTGGGCCTGCAAATTTGGGGCCAATTTTACTGAACATATGATAGCTTTTAGTACCATCCCGGTCCCTATTAAAGATCATTATACATGTCGGACCGAATATGCTGTCTACATGTTAGAATGCACTTGTCATCTTAAATACATCGGCAGCACCAAACTCGCTGTATATAATAGAATTTTGCAGCACTTGCTGCCATTATTAATTCTGACCCTAATTATCCAGTGGCCTGCCATTTTAAGGCAGTGCATCAGAACTAAATTGATGACCTGAAATATTCAGTTATTGAGGCGGTCCCTATTTCTATGCGAGGGGGCCATAGAGAGAGGAAGCTGCGACAATTTGAATCTTTTTTTTTATTATGACTCTTGACACGAAAATGTCCAATGGACTCAACACAAGTGAGGACCTACACAACTTCTTGTAGTACTGTTGAGTCTTGGTAGGTCTCTCTCTTTTCTCTCTAGTACTAGGTGTTGTATTCTGGGCTCTTTTAAGATCTAGTGTCTCTTCCACCTGATTGCAGTGGGTTTTGTGTCTTTTCTCTGATTATTTATGCTACTTATTGGTAATTATTGCATGAGTTTTTACAGTAGATTTTATCCATAATGAAATGCTTTATGGTTCATTATATTTGTCGCTCAGGCACTTTAACAAGTTATAGCACTTGCACTTTGATTACAACCTGTTGGTTGTGTTTCATTGCTAATTAGCACCTTTACACAGCCTCCCTTACATTTGATATGCGTTTGTATATTTGGAGGTTTTGGGGTTTGTTTTTGCACTTGCACTTTTTGCACACAATTTGGATTCACATTACAATTTAAATGGTCCTTCGGTTTTAGTACTTATTGAGTGGATAGCTATTTAATTTCATGAACAGTATACTTGTATTATGCCCATTTAGTGTGTTATGTAGCATGGTATTTGTAGATGAGGAGAGTTCTTGTGTTTAAACATACAATAGCCTGCATTTACAGCACTTGCACTTTATTGAGCAGTGATATTTACCACTGTGTCATTATTGTACATATGCTTTTAGCATCAAGTTATTCAATAACGAATATGTGGCTTCATATATCTCTCCACTCCACTATAATTTATTTTAGTGAACATGATTTACATGTTTTAATTGTGGACCAGTTTTATAATATATTAACTGTTCTTGTTTGTCTAGAAAACACACTATTTTGTAATTTTTGTCTTGATATGGACCTTTGATTGTGAATCTGTTTTCAAAATGTTAGTTTGTTATCTATGTCCCTGCGTCATCATTTGACCAATCTTATGTTTTGATTGGTCACACATAGGGCCGAATCCAATCCTGGAAAAAGGCCGTTCGAATCGTCGTACGTAGCGTTTTCTCCGTACGACTCGTACCCGGTAAACTGTCCGTACAACCTAGGAAGTACGATTTGTACAGAAAGCCTATTTCCGTATGAATCGTACAAAAGACCGTACGGGTAAAAAAAAACTATGATTCTGATCCGGAACAGCCTGTACGTGATGTCTGTACGTATTTAAGCAGCGTTTAACAGCCCGGCAAGTACGATTCGTCCCTACGTCACTCCGTACGGCTCTTTTTTTACGGGAGCCAATTACAGCCGTAAAAGCTGAGTCCCCAGGGGTACGAGTCGTACAGGCATACACCCCCGTGCGTTGTGTATGTACGCATCGTACCCCCAGCGCGTATGTACGCACCATACCCCCACCGCATATGTACACACCGTACACCCAGCGCGTATGTACAGTGCGTACATACGCGCTGGGGGTACGGTGCGTACACACGCACTGGGGGTACGGTGCGTACATACGCGCTGGGGGTATGGTGCGTACATACGCACTGGGGGTATGGTGCATACATATGCGCTGGGGGTACGGAGCATACATACGTGCTGGGGGTACAGTGCATATATATGCACTGGGGGTACGGTGCGTACCTACACGCTGGGGGTACGCACCGTACACACGCTATGTTGTTGTAAGGTGCGTACATATGCATGGAGGGCCAGTATGACTCGCACCCCGGGAACAACTTTTCCCGGGATACGAGTCGTACAAACTTCGCTTCATAGCGGGTAAAGTCATTCCCCGTGTACGGGACGTTTTCCATACGAATCGTAAATCGGAAAGCAGGTCCGGATCGTACTTGTACGCTCTGACTTTACTTTTACGATTCGTACGGAAAAGTGTCTGGGTCCGTCTCGTACAACTTTTCCCGATATGATTCATACAGATCGGGCCGATCTGTATGTATTTTTCCTGCATGAATCGTACTTCACGGGTCGGACGTGACTTGTACGATTCGTACGGAAAAAAATACGGATACGAGTCGTACGGGAAAACAAAATACAGGATCGGAATCGACCCCATATTATATGAACTGTGATTCGTCACTGGCGCACCATGTGATCAAGATCGCTGCATGCGATCGAAACGCGTCTGGGCGGACACTGATCCGTTACATTTTGTGGTGTTCATCATGAGATAAAGAAATCTGCGAAGAATGTATTGGAGTGCTTGGAGACATTTTTTGTGGTCCGTACCTGTGCTGGATTCCCTTCATGGCAGTAAGGGAAGCAGGACTGTTTCTTTGGATATATATATATATATATGACTTGGCCATATTGAAATGAATAGAAGTTTAGTTATTTAATAGCGAGCACATTGAAATGCACTTTTCAGCACAAAGTGATTTGAAAACTCGGCAATTGCAAATGACAATGAATTTTTGAAAAGGACTGGAAGCCATTATGGACAGCTTAAGTTTCTAAGGGCTGATATAAATGGTATATCCTCTGTGCATATTTATTTTATGAAAAGACGCTTTCTATGCTCTGTAAATATACAGCTTGTATTGTATTTTCAAATTGTTACTTTTGACACAACAAAATGCACTCTGAAATATTTTTAAAGTATTTCTTTATTTTCCCATGTGTGAATACAACAATCTCACAACATCGTATTGCTTGGCGATGAACTTGGTTGTATTTTTTCTATGTTTATTAACCCTGGGCGTAGTTCGCGAAGTAGCACTTCGCGAAGCTACGCAAAGTGAAGTTCGCACTACGCGAGCTACGCGTAGCACTTCGCGAACTCCGTAGTACCTTGTTCGCACTGTGCCAGATGTCGTTTTCAATGATTGCACAGTGCGGACAAGCAACCGGCACTGTGCAATCATTGAAAATGGCATCTTGCACAGTGCGAGCTGTAGTTTTCTGCTGCTCGAGTAGATTTTTACTCGAGCTTCAGCTTTCTCAACGCGAACTGGTAGTTTCTCATCGCGAGCGGTCGCAAGCATACGTGACCACTCGCAATGAGAAACCTGACCTCCTCGCGTTGGGAATCTCGCCGGGAGGTTTATTTTCCATGCTCGCGATCGCCAACTTGAAGTTGCTGATCGCGAACAAGGAAAAAGTCTTGCCGGGATGTCATTTTGCTTGCTCGCGGTCGCCAACTTGACGTTGAGGACCGCAAGCAAGCAAAAAATGAGATGTCATCAGTGATGTCATCAGTGATGTCACTGACCATGTCATGAGTGATGTAATATGTGACGTCATCAGCAGTGCATTGCGTGGGCGCGAGTTATAGTTAGCTGAACTAACTATAACAGGGGAATCTACAGCGTTTTGTACAAGGGAAATGTCCAGTTAACTATAACGCCCCTGAAACCTATGGTTTTTTCAGTGAATTTCTAAGGTTTTTTAAATGCCAATTCCTAACTATAACATGCATGAAACCTATGGTTTTTTCAGTGAATTTCAAAGGTTTTTTAAATGCTAATTCCTAACTATAACGCCCCTGAAACCTTTGGTGTTTTCAGTGAATTTCAAAGGTTTTTTAAATGCTAATTCCTACCTATAACTTATCTCTAAAGATATCATGTTTAATGATTTTCATTGGATTTCTATATTTTTCAAATTCAATGTGTCAATTTCATTAATTATTTTTTTTTTAAATACTTTTTTATCACCATTTTTTAAACATATTTTTCCAATTAATTCTTTTAAAAATTAAAAAATATTATTTGAACATAATGGGTTTTTCAAACATATTTTTTTATATTTTTCAAAATATTTTTTTAACTATATGTACAAAACTTAATTTTAGATAATTTTTTTCAATGTTTTTGGATCCGCGCACCCTAAGCGCACCGTTCACGATCCGTACGCGATAGCATCCGCGCATGGTATGCGACCGGCACGCGACTCCCAGCCTATACGCGACAAGTTCGATGTACGTAACGCGACGTTTACGCGCTTCCGCGCTTCCGCGATGCGTCATATGCGTCTATGACGCGGTAGGTGCGCGGATCCCGCGAAGTATTTAACATTTAAAAAAACATATCTATGTATTGCATGTGAATATTAATTGAAGACAAACTCTAAATTAGTCTTAAAACTAATATGTTTTTACATCTAATCCTATATTCCTTTTAAATTCAATTTCGTGGATGCGCGCTGGGTGCGTGCTGCGTAAGCGCACAGTGCGCGGATCCCATGTGACCTGCAAAAAAAGAGATTTGATTGGTTCATTACACTTCCTGTTCTAACTACTGAAAGACCCCACCTATTCTTCTTTGAGCTTCTTTGGAGAACCATCTCTTTTGAGAGAAGAAGATATTTTTAGACTAAGTATACACTTAGCTCTAACTTTTTGCAACCAAAAATGGCTTCAGGGCAGCAGGCATCACCTGCATCACCTCAAACCTCTGAGGATGAATTTTGCCGGAGGAACCACACAAAAAACGTTTCGCTTCAGTGGTGTGGACATTTTTTACTTTCCCCGAAGGAGAGAATAAGACCAATGCCACCTTGGTCACATGTAAGATTTGCAAAAGAGTCTTATCGAGAGGGGATCCTAACAAGAAATACTCTTGTGGCACGGCAAGTATGATGAAGCACATGAGGAGCCTTCATCCAAACAATCTTGCACATGAAGAGTGCCGACGGATGAGAGACACTCCTGCTCCTGCGCCATCCACCTCATCACAGCCAAGCACGTCAAGAGTGCATCCATCAGACCAAACCTTGGACATCGTCCTCAATTTCAATTTTTAAAAGTGCTCTGCACTAAGTGCAATAAGACTTTGTGCTATGGTGAGCAGTCGATCGATCTGATCTGCCGCCGGCAGGAAAGTCATATTTGCTAGTTTTTTTTTTTTTTTTACTGTTCCCTGAAGTTCATTGTTTGGTTTCTCCTGTTTTGTATTTTGCTTTGTTTTTCAGAAAAACCCAAAAAATCAAAAAATTGTTCAGAAAATCCCCCAAAAATTATAAAAGGAGAAAGAAGAAAAAAAAAAGTTCTTGTAAGAACTAACTTTCCTGGTTTAAAAAAAGAGCTACATTTCTTTGTTAGTGTGTGAAAGTTTAGATTAATGTATGTGTAGTACGTAATTGACTGAATTAATGCATTAGTAGCGTATGGTGAATGTATAAGTGCAGAACTATAAGGAAGTGCTGCAGCATCACACAGTAACCTCTTTAATTGTAGTGTGCTGTAGTACTCCCGAAGCACAGGGATGCAACATATGTACATAAATATGTTGCAAATCTATGCTTCTCTCTGCACGGCTGCTTAAACTGCAGCCATGTGGTGACACAGGCACCCTTGCACAATAGAGCAAGCATATCTGTGTCATGTGCTGTTTGTTCTTCTACAGGAAGACACACCTTCCTGTACAAAAACAATGAGAAGATGCATTTTTCTCCTTCAATGTATGCTGAACATTTCAGCATGCATTGAAGATATAAAAATTTGGAGAAATTAAAACAATTCTCTTTGTTGTGCTTTCCTACACCAATTGTAGAATGGTGCACCATTCACACACATATCGAGATTTACGATTTCTAATAAATCTAGACATGTGTCTTGTTCTATGATTATTAAGTGCAATCATGCATAACAACACTTATAGAACACCCTTTCAACCGAAAGTGGTCTGCATGATGAGGTTATATTTTCATGGAGTATAAAAAGTGCACAAAGTGCCTTTTCCTCTCTTTGAAAATATGAAAGAGTACCTTACACAATAACTATGTTACAAAAAGTGACATATTTCCTTGCGAACGATAGAAGGTAAGCACAGAATTTTGACTGCAAAGATGTTCAAAGAAGAATGATTGAAATGATTGCGGATTTGGCATGTTGGCGCAGGGAAAGTGACGCATCTCTACAGATGCCTCACTTTCTTGTAAATCTGCCCCATTGTATTTTACTTCTATCTTTTGTCAATTTTTCATAAACAGAATGCAACAGAGATCAAAATCTTTTTTACCGATTCTGCATAATTTGTGCTTGCAAACCTTCCAGATAAAAAACAACATTGACCACTACCTTAGCATAGCAGTTGACACCAGAACTATTTTCAAAATGATAACCAACAATCTCTTCAACAGTGTCCAATTTCTTTTTACCTGCAATCACAACATTATCTTGTTCTTTTCTTTTCTTGATACCTTCAGAACAGATATTCTCTAACCTTCTATTTCGACCAACCACACGCTTTTCAAATTCAGGGTATTGACCTAAATTTGGAGCATACACCCTTCTTAACCTATTATACTCTTTTACACAGTTTGCATCTGCAGTAACCTTTGTCTCATCAAAATCAATCAAAAACAAACCAGATAATGTTCTGACTCGCGACAAAGCAACATATGCCATACCCTCTTTAAATACAGTAGATCCAATGTTCACCAATGCACTGTCTACACTTAATCCTTGAGATTTATGAATAGTCACTGCATATGCCAGAGAAAATGGAAATTGTTTCCTACAGACATATAAATCTTTAACAAGCAAAAAACCAACTGAACAACGACCAATTTCTTTAACTTCATCAATCTGATAAAATTTAATTTTTAAAAATTCAATTCCTTCTTTTTTCTGATAATTCACAAAATCCACCACTTTGCCCATTGCACCATTAACTAAACCTTTCTCTACATCCAAATTACGCCTTAAAATTACTAGGGGTGGGCGGAATTTGCGAAATCCACTTTTGCAAATTATCGCGAAAATGTTAAAAATTATCGCAAACACGTGGAAATATCGCGAAGATGCGGAAGTTTTTTTCCCGCATGTTCGCGAGATTTTCTGTATGGTTGCGGCTCGCCAACTTACCCATGTGGTTGCTCGTGGGCGCGGCCATCTTGTTTTCAGTTGTCTTGCGGTGCATGATCGCGAGAAGAAAGACGTGATCGCGCGACGCATGACGTCACTGCGGGCGCGAACTGTCGCGAGACAGCGCAAATTGCTTAAAACAATAGAACACTTCATGGAGAACGCGACCGGATCAAGAAAACTTGTCGGCGAACGCAGGGATTCAGGTAAGCCGATCGCGCGCGCGCGAGAATGTATTATTTTACAGCACAAGCAAGAACCAAATTATCGCTAAGCTGCGGAATGCGGAAATTTTGACATTTTCGCGCTTTCCGCGGAACGCGAAAATGTCAAATCATTGCAATTTCCGCGAACGGAACGAAATTTTCGCCCCGGCCTAAAAATTACCCGACAGTTTACACACACATACAGTGTCTTTTCCAAACCAGCAGTTTTAGATATTTTTTTTTCTAAACAATCTAGTTTTGATCTCAACTTACCCGTTAAAATAATAATGATTCCTTCATGTAGTATTTTATCGATGGCTTCCATTTTGACAATTTCTTCATTTTCCAATTTTAATAATTCTTCGTTGAATATTGAACACTCACGCAGTGTCGGCATTAAGCAAATCACTAACTTATTTTTAGCAATTTCCACGTACACTTTTGCAGCAACTGCATTTACATTTGGAAAGACATTGCAAAGTAATCGACTCTCCAAAGCTTCTTTCAACTTTTTTGAAAGAATTCCAATTCTTATATCTTGAAGAATACTTCCATATTCAGCATCATTTGCCTGTCGCATATTTGTTGTCAGTTCTTTGTATTCAAAATTAGTCCAAATGTTCAAATTACCAACACTGCCAAGAGACTTTCTAGTATCTTCATGGGCAAGTGTTTTAAATACCGGTTGTCCTTTTGCCGGTGTCAGTTGCAGTAGATCTCCAAAAACTATGACGTGTTTTCCTCCAAATAACACGTCATACTCTGTTTTAAGAATTTGCTGCATTCTTAAATGCACAAAGGCAAGCATCAAGTTTGAAACCATGCTCACCTCATCAATAATGAGAAGTTTCATTTTCTTCAGCACTCTTGAAACTTCACAACAAGCTTCTCCAGATAGCTTGTGGTATTCCAATTTGTTCTCATGCTCTACTGGCAGCATTAGTAAACGATGTAAAGTAATTCCTTTAATGTTATGTGCTGCCAACCCAGTTGGAGCAGTGACAACACAAGACAAATGCGACTCAGTTGTTTTTTGCAGATAACTTGTAATTACTTTAATTAAGAAACTCTTTCCTGTTCCAGCTTGACCACTCACATACATTCGGATAGGTTGAAATGATGTACATGAGCACACTCTCTTTTCATGAAGTAATCCATGGTCAATCTGCGCTTTCACTTGCTGATATATTTGTTTCTGTTCAACATTTAGGGGTCGATTCCGATCCTGGAGAAACATTCCCCGTACGAATCGTATCCGGATTTTTTTACGTACGAATCGTACAAGTCCCGTACAAACTGGCAAGTACGATTCGTATGTAAAAAACACCATACGAATCGCATTGGGAATATACCCCGACATGTCCTCGGGTCGGAAAAAGTGTCCGACACATCCCCGGACGTTTTTACGTACGACCCGGCAAACCGACGTCCGAACGCGCAAGTACGATCCGTCCCATCCGTCCGAATCCACAACCGTATGGTAAAAACACAGTGCGGAGCGGACCTCCACAGCAACCATGGAGAGGTCCAAACATGTGCCCCCATATGTGCCGAACACCCCCCATGTCTGCGACGTCCCCCCAGCCCCCCGTAGGTCTGCGACGTCCCCCCAGCCCCCCGTATGTCCGTGACATCCCCCCAGACCCCTGTATGTCTGCAACATCCCCCCAGCCCCCCTGGATGTCCACGACGTCCCCCCAGCCCCCCCGTATGTACGCGACGTCCCCCCAGCCCCCCGTATGTACGCGACATCCCCCTAGCCCCCGTATGTACGCGACGTCCCCCCAGCCCCCTGTATGTATGGTGCGGACCCCCACCCCGTATGTACAGTGCAGACCCCCACCCCCGTATGTCCGGTGCGGACCCCCACCCCACCCTCCGTATGTACGGTGCAGACCCCCACCCCCGTATGTACGGTGCGGACCCCCTACGCGCTGGGGGTCTGCACCGTACATACGGGGGGTGGGGGTCCGCACCGTACATACGGGGGGTGGGGTGGGGGTCTGCACCGTACATACGGGGGTGGGGTGGGTGTCCGCACCGGACATACGGGGGTGGGGGTCCGCACCGTACATACGGGGGGCTGGGAGGATGTCGCGGACATACGGGGGGGCTGGGGGATGTCAAAGACATACGGGGCAGCTGGGGGGACATCACAGACATACGGGGGGGCTGGGGGGGTTGTCCGGCGCGTACCGGGCCCCTTTTTCCTCACGCTTCGCGGCGCACTTAGCTTTACCGGCACTTTTTGTGTGCCATAAAAATATAGCCGTCCGGAGTGCTGTCGGTACGAATTGTACTTGCTGGTACGTAAAAAGCTGCCTAACCCCGTCCACATGTCGCGTAGGCGCCGCCCCGGATCACATTTGTATGTGTTTTTGTGTCGGTCGGTGTTTTGCACGATTCGTACGGAAATGATGTTTCCGTACAAATCGTACTTGCATGTTTGTATGGTGTTTTTACCGGGTACGAGTCGGACGGAGAAAACGCTCCGACTGACGGTTCGTACCTGGTTTCTCCAGGATCGGAATCGACCCCTTAGTTGCTCTTCCAAGTTTTCTAACTGTATTGCATCTTCTTGTGCTTGATAAATTGCTGTTTCCACCTCATTCATGGCAATCACTGCTTAATTTTCAACAATTGGTTGTCCTAGTGGATCTTAACTCAGTGCAGCAGAACTTTGACTGTCTTGAGAACTGTCTTTAGCAATCTCAGCTGCAATTGTAGCTTCTTGATCAATTTCGTCATTCAACATTTTCACATAATTTGCAAAAGCACTGCATTGTATGCTATCTTTACAAGCATTAAATGAATCTTCATAGCTGGGAAAATCTCCAAGTAATTCCAGTTCAGAACGCCATGGTTTGAACATTTGCAAAAGGGCTAAATAGTAAAATTCCCTTTTGTCAGCAGTGTCGCAACTCAGTTTTCTGTGATTAATTAAATTTCCTTTCCTTTGTTTCACCAGACATCCTTCAGAACCAATCACTCCATATTTTCCATCATTGATGTTCTCTGTAATATTCCGTTTAAAAGTGTAGTTTTGCAACACTTCATAGAGACACATGTTCTCAAGATGATGACTTCTCTTTGGATAGTATGTGTCCAACATATTGGTTTTCAAAATATCTGTACTTTCAGGGTCATTATTCTGCTAAATACTCAATTTCTTGAAAAGATTTCAGTACCCGATTTCGCATTCCTGCAAGACCTAGACTCACCCAAATGATTCTTTTACTTTTGGAATATAGACTTGCAGATGATAACCGATCTGAACATTCATATGCTCCAATTTCACGATGCGATAACATTTTCAAACTGAAACTGTATAATTTCTTACTTAGAGTCTTTTCTAGGGGTGGGCGGAATTTGCGAAATTAACTTTTGCAAATTATCGTGAAAATGTTTAAAATTATCGCAAACAAGCGGAAATATCGCGGAGATGCGGAAGTTTTCTTCCCGCATGTTTGCGAGATTTTCTGCATGGTTGCGGGTCGCCAACTTACCCATGTGGTTGCTTGCGGGCGCGGCCCTCTTGTTTTGAGTTGTCTCACGGTGCATGATCGCGAGAAGAAACACGTGATCAAGCGACGCATGACGTCACTGCGGGCGCGAACTGTCGCGAGACAGCGCAAATGGCTAAAAACAATACAACATCTCATGGAGAACGCGACCGGATCAAGAAAACTTGTCGGCGAACGCAGGGATTCAGGTAAGGCGATCGCGCGCACGCGAGAATGTATTATTTTACAGCGCGAGCAAGAAACAAATTATAGCCAAGCTGCGGAAACCCGAAATTTTGACATTTTCGTGCTCTCCGCGGAACGCGAAAATGTCAAATTATCGCAATTTCCGCGAACGGAACGAAATTTTCGCCCAGGCCTAGTCTTTTCGTGAGAAATCTCTTCCCACATTTCTTTCAATTCAGTCTTTTCTGATTTAGTAATGTAAGACGTTACATATCGAGCAACAGCAATAGAATTGTCTGCAACATACTGAATATCCAAGTTAGCATTCCACATGGATAAAATAACTGGGTTGTAGTCATTTATGTATTTTGATTCTTCGCTTCTTCTTAAGTTGTAGGTGTTTTTCGGAGACTTTCTTGTGATGGTATGTCGTACAGCTGACATGAAACTGTTCACTCTTCCTTTCGCTAATACAGGACGTGGAAATCCAAAACGGCATTTGGTATAGCACTTATCCTTTGACTTGTACTTTCGTCGACAGTATTTTCCACACCTATGGCTTTGAAATCGTAAGACTTGTTCTTTTAAGTTTTTGTCTTCTCTGCTATTTGGTACAGCACATGTAGCATAATCTTCTATGAAAGACAAAACACTTTCATCTGAATCTGTTCCAAATTTGGGGGCATCCTTGACCCATAACAACATATGTATGTGAGGAGCACCTCTTGCTTGATACTCCTTTCTCCAAAAGAAATCCACAACTTCTCCAAGAGGAGGATTCTTTTTATTGCAGATGAAAGACATCATAGCTTCAAATCTATGATTGAAATATCTGCATACATTGACAGGATCCAAAGAGCACAATTCTCCAGGTGTTTTGTATTCAATATTATTAATATTGGAATTTGCCTCTCGAAGAAATTCAAGTAAATCATCCCAAGCGTACTCAGCACAGCTTAGGGTAAGAAACCACGTAGGAGTTCCCAAGTTCCGTAGCATACATTTCAGTTCTCCATGTCGACGGTACCAATATTCATTAGTCCCACGCTGACATGCCATCAGATTAATCAACTGAGATTCTGAATGATCATCTTTCTGATGCACTTTATCCATAAAATCCTTTGCAGTTACATTTTGCAGATGCATTCCAGTTTTTAAAATGTGATTTACTGAATGAATGAATGAATGAATGAATGAATTCCGACTTATACCGCGCTACTAAGCCCAATGGGCATCAAGGAGCCTAGCCAAACAGAGCTAACTGAATTAAAGATAAGGGAACTTATTGGTAGGCCTTTGTAAAACACCAAGTCTTAAGTGCCTTCCTAAAAAGAGCCATAGAAGGTTGGGACTTAATCTCCAAAGGGAGAGTGTTCCATAAGAGTGGAGCAGCGATGGAAAAAGCTCTGCTGCCCCATCTAACCTTCCTGGAGCGAAGGACCACCAGCTGATTAGAGTCTGAGGAGCGAAGACGTCTACTGGGAATGTAGCGGGTCAGCAAAGACCCCAAAGCATCAACGGGGCCAGCAAAAAGGGCTCTGTACGTCAGGCATAGCAGTTTAAATGAAATCCTATGGTGGATAGGGAGCCAGTGCAGGTTCTTCCTAGCCATAGTTGCGGAAGAGTCCTTTGGAAGTGCCAGGACAAATTTGGCGGCCGCATTCTGCACAACCTGAAGACGCTGGATAAGGCATTTATTAATCCCCACATATAATGCGTTACAATAATCCAGCCTACAACCTACAAGGGCAATCACGGTTTGCTTACGTGCCTGAGGAGACAGATAATGAAGGATACTTTTAAGAATCTTGATGACTCCCCAGCAAGTGGCTACCGTCCTATTGATCTGGAGATTCATGGACAATGAAGTATCAAAGATAACGCCGAGATTCCTAGCCGATTGGGACGGAGTGGGGCACGTTCCTAAAGATATAGGCCACCACTCACTAGACCAAATGTCCTGGTCTTTACCAAAGACCAGGACCTCAGTTTTGTCGGCATTCAATTTTAAGGAGTTTAGAATCATCCACTCCGCCACCATCTGCATACATGACCTAAAACCCGACGCCGAAACACTAACAGAGTGGGCTAGGGACACCATAATTTGCGTGTCATCGGCGTAAGATACCACCTCCATCCCCTGAGATCTTACTAATCTTGCAAGGGGGGCCACATAGATGTTGAATAGGGTCGGACTTAAAGCCGACCCCTGGGGCACCCCACATTGCAAAGCTTTAGCAGGGGAGAGGAACTCTCCAAGCATGACTCTTTGCTCTCTGAAATGTAAAAAAGAGTCAAGAAGACATAAAGCCGGTCCTGCTACCCCTGCCTCCCGTAACCGAGATGTTAAAATAGAGGGAGACAGGGTATCAAACGCTGCAGTAAGATCCAACATGACCAAAATAGTCGTCTGACCGAGATCAACCTTACGACGAATGTTATTGACCACCATAGTCAGAGCAGATTCTGTGCTGTGAGCTTTCCTGAATCCATGCTGAGAACTATCAAGGAACTCAGAGGAATCAAGAAAGGTGGAAAGGTGAAGGTTTAGGTGGGCTTCAAGTATCTTTGCAGGAGCAGATAACAGGGAAATCGGTCTGAAATTCTTCAACACTCCAGGATCAAGGGAAGATTTTTTAAGAAGAGGCTTCACTATGGCCTTTTTCCAGGCCGAAGGGAAGATACCCTGGGCCAAGGCCCCATTCATTACTTCCAACAATGGAGGCAAAAGAATGTCCCTACAACCCTTTAAAACTTTCATGGGACATGGGTCCATAGGGGAGGCAGATTAAGCCCCTCAAGAGAGAGCGGAGGAAAAAGGGTGAGAGTCTTATTTGGATCTCTCATCCAAGATTCTGAGACCTTAATGTCAAAAAGGGAGTGATCATCTAGAAAATTCCTCTGACTTTCTAAGGCGAGGTGAATATCCGAATTTTTCTTATAAAAGAACTCAGAGATGTTATTACATAGCTCCTGTGAGCTCACAACTGGATTGGGTGTCTGAAAGGAGCATAAAGAGTCCACGATCTTAAATAACTCTTTGGACGAAGAAAGAGAGATCGTCAGGTTCGAAAAGAACTCCTGCTTCTCTTTGATCACTCTGGTTTTATAATTACGTAACATCCGTTTATGATCCTCTCTATCAGAGGGATCCCATGACTTACGCCATTTTCTCTCCTTAGATCTACAAGTTTGTCTTAGGAGTCTTAAAGACTCTGTGAACCACGGCGCTGAAGGTTTCCGCCGAGCCACATACCGCAAGGAGGCAGGGGCTAGCACATCAACCGCTATAGTAATGGACTTGGCAAGCTCTTGGGCCGCCTCATCCACATCTCGCGGAGTCGAAGTCTCAGAGCCTCTTAGAAAAGGAGCAAGGGTTTCATTAGTGATATTCCTATAGCTTATTTTCAGACCACTATTACTAGTGGCAGAATTACGGGGCTCTTCAACCGAAGATAGAAATTCAAGAGGAACTGCCAGGTGGTCCGACCAGGCCAAAGGTATGGGAGAACCAGTTGAGAGTCTAGAATCGTTGGTGAACACCCCATCTAATATATGACCAGCCTGATGAGTTGAACTTTTTACCAGCTGAATAAACTCACAGGCTTCCAGCGAGTCCATCAGCTGAGAGGAAATTTAAGTCCCCAAGAATTGTAAAATGTGATTTACCAAAATAGGGCTCCAGAATTCGGAATAGTTCAGAGCAGAAGCTGGCTCTAGAACCAGGCGGTCTGTAAACGAGAATGCCAGTAAAAGAGACTGTAGGTGAACACAAAATGCAAAAATACAGAGCCTCAAAGGGGTCCGAGGTCTCTGACAGGGATTTTATAGTACATGAAAGTGAGGCTCTACAAAGAATTGCCAACCCTCCCCCTCTGCGTCCCACTCTATCCTGTCTGTAAATCGTAAAGCCCTCAGGTACCGCCAGTATAAGATCATGTCCAGAAGAATCGGACGCCCACGTTTCCGTCACGAATACTCAATCAGGTTGCCTATCGAACACAAACTCATGAAACGCTATATTATTCTTAATAAGCGACCTAGCATTGATCAGGAAGCCCTTTCTAGGTTGAGTAATAGTCCGCAAGGCTGGAAAGGTTCGAGGTCTCGTTCTACATGTAGAAGAAGGACGGAGCACCGCCCCACATGTGCGTCAGGTAGAGGAGCGTCTCGAAGCCTCCGGAGAAAAACAAAGGTGACACGCTAGAGGCAGTGGTCTCAGAGCTAACAACTCACGTAAGGAATATTCCCTCACTACCTGATGAGAAAAGTGGAGGATCCCCGAGTCCAACCCGCCCAGCAGCCCGTCCTCAGCGCAGACGGGTGCAGACGGGCTGAACTCAGGCGTAACTCCGGCGGAGATCCGGCGATCCCGCTGCGCGAGTCCGCTGCGCGTCTGCATGACTCCCTTTGAAGATGTCTATCATCCTTTGGACAGCTAGAGCGTCCGAGCTACACGCTGGCGCTTCACGGAGCACTCCCAAGATGGCCGCCTAACGTCCTGAGTAAGACCGGGAGAGGGGCCCGCCCAACAGCGGTGACTAACAAAATTATAGTGCAGGCAGGGGACCTAATAGTTAAAAGCAGGGTATAATACTTGAACAAAAATATTTAATTAAATACAGAACGAGGAGATTTTAAAAAGCCTATAGCCAGCAGTTCCCAACATCAGACACGCTGAATACGCATATGAAAGTCCAGACAAGTCAATTTCAAACAGAAGATGAAACATATAAGGGATAAATTGTCAAAATCTTGGATCTTCTGCATATAATCTTGTTGTCCGATATTCAGATGCAGGAATCTGCACAGGACGTTCATCATATTGTCCACCTTTTCCTGTTGGAAACAACTGCGGGAAACAACGAGCTTCCAAGCTGTCTTCCCATACACTCATGGGACTTCCTGTTGCTTTTTTCATTTGAAACAACTCAATTGGATTCCCCATCACCTCTTTGGAATGAAGTGGATGTACACTGTAATGTTGATAGATCTCTTCACATCTGGACATGTCCACTTTTTCAATTTGTCCACTCAATGTTTCACTATCTTCTGGTAAATCTATTTCTTCTTCTCCAACAAACACATTTCTATAGTACTCATTATTTTTATCAGATACAATGATGCCTTTTGCACTTTTCTAACATCCACTAACTCTTGCCAGATTTTCTTATTCTTAGTAGGAACACCATTAACTAGAATGATTAGTGGCTCATTTTCTGCATGATCTACACCAATAGTTTCAACATTTTTCCTTAAATCTAATGGTAAATACACAACTCTTCCTTTCAATCCTCTTTGCAACTCTGATGGAGGTAATTTACTTGTTTTGGGCTCCATACGAACAATAGCCTGAAATGGGTGAACACATTGTATCAGAATAGACTCATACGTATTTTAATCTATCAGCTCTGGAGGAATAGCAACCAAATCTAGATTATTATGAACAGCTCTAGCAGGCATTTAATTCTCATCTAATTTATTATAACAATATTTGCAAATACACTGCTCACATCCCAAATCAAAACAATCCTCAACCAACAAATAAGTTGCAAATTCCATCCACTTATCATTATTTTCTATTTCACTTTTTAAATACAGATTGACACCCCTAGTCTGATTTTTATAGTGACTTCGCCGACAACAAATACAAGAAACATTTGGTCTTTCACTACATAATTTTTCAATAGATTCCTGTTGTACACTACAAACACTACGGCAACCCCAAGTGTACACAGGGTTTTTAGCACGTCTCCCTAAAACTTCATCAGCTATCACTTCTTCTGCATTTCTTTCAACCATTTTCTCTTTCTCCATTGGACAACCATCACTAACCTCATAACCTCTACCACTGGTGTCAACTGCATACAATACTTTTTCACTTAGTGAATAACTCTCTTCATTAAAAAAGGCTCTGAACTAGAACTGTGTTTCCATTCTCCCAAAAAAACATCACATTTTTTTTTTTTATTAATAAATCTTTTCCTCCTACTTTTGGCCTTCATTACATGGATTGGTTTATCTAGTGATCGAATTCTGTTTAACACTAAAATAAACAGCTTCCTTTTTACTTCAAAAGCCTTTTCCACAATGCTTTCAATATGCTTCTTCTTTTTATAAAATAAAGCTCTCTTTTTATATTTCTTCATATCTTTCAGCAAATTATGCACTACTCTCTTGTAAAATATTTTTTGCGTAATTCCTTATACTGATTTTGTCTTCTTTTACCATAGTTTATCTCCTTTGACTGAACATTTGTTTTTTTACTTTTCCTCTTATTTTGATTTTTTTCCTTACTTAAAAAATTATTTGAAGTTGCAGCATTCTCTACATTCTGTTTGCTCCTACAAACATTTTTAATAAATTGCTTCGTGATCTTACCAGATGATTTTTTCCTTTTAGCCACATTATCTTTTTCATTCAATACTTGTGGTTCATGTTTCTTCAAATAATCCTCCTGTCTCTGTTCTTTTCTTTTTCTTTTTTTTTCTGCCATACTTTCTCGATTTTAACGTTGAAAAACAGGATCTGCAAAAAAAGAGTCACAAATAAATGTACATTAATAACTTTCAAATGTACAATATTCCATTACTGTTCAAACACATTTTATATAAAAACAGACTAAAAAACTATAGCCCTGAAGCACAAGTGTGACGATGATTAAAACACTACATACATAATGCATACTACTTTGAAGCAGTTCATGCCCTAAAGCCTACCTCACTAAAAGACTACATGCTAACTAACTGAATGATTACAGTACTAAAAAGAGACACACTGGGTGAGTAACAGGGTGTTTGCTAGAAGTGTATGAATACTAACTGGGGAATTGAAGCTGCGAAAGACAACTGTGTAGCTGATTAGAGAACTGAATGCATAGTGGAAAGGCATTTAAAGCAGTCCATGTGCTAAGTACTGCATGAGTACTTGGGTACTGACTGAATGATTAGACTACAGCAAGGAGACTGCCTGGATGAATTTATAACTGGTAGACTTTTCGCACAGGGAATGAATTAGTACTTGGTACTAAAAAGGTCACTAAAAGACTGCAAAGGGAGTGACAAGATGTTTGCTGGACTATATGGATATTGACTAGGGAATTGAAAGTATAAAAGACAAATCTCTAGGTGGTTAAAAGACTGCATGCATAGTGCATAGGGGTTTGAAGCAGTCCATGTGCTAAGTCCTGGCTCAGTGCATGAATACTTAGACAGTAACTGAATCATTAGAGTACTGGAAAGAGAGTGTCTTGGTGAATTTATAAATGTTTGGGTTTTGGCACAGTGAATGAATTACTACATGGTGCTGAATAGGTCGCTAGAAGACTAGAAAGAGAGTGACAGGGTGTTTTCTGGAAGTGTATGGATACTGTCTAGAGAATTGAAGGTGTGAAAAACAACTGTGTAGGTGGTTAGAGAACTACATGCATACTGTATAGACATTTCAAGCAGTCTATTTGGTAATGAATGGTTCACAACATAAGTACTTAGAAACCGACTAAATCATCAGACTACTTCTAGGACAGTGCCTGGGTAAAAATTTTAAATTTTCAGTTCTGGGGCAGTAAAGACAATACTACACGGCACTGTACTTTAGTGTCAATGCCTGACTCATTTAATCAACACATAAGCAAAGACTGCCTTCTAATGCTACTAAAACTTGACAACATGACAGGTTTTAAAACAGTTATCTGTCAGCAAATACAAGATGTTACCAAACGCTTCCCTCACAGTGGTTCCCAAATGCACACAGACTCACAGTGTGATTCTAGACAAGCAACACTATCCCTAGGAGTTTACCAAAACTCATTCACTACTCTGGAAGTGATAAGGGAACTGCACACAATCTACATATTTTACAACTGCTCTTTAGTGTCAATGCCTGACTCATTTAATCAACACATAAGCAAAGACTGGCTTCTAATGCTACTAAAACTTGACAACATGACAGGTTTCAAAACAGTTTTCTGTCAGCAAATGCACGATGTTACCAAACGCTTCTCTGACAGTGGTTCCCAAATGCACACAGACTCACAGTGTTATTCTAGACAAGCACCACTATCCCTAGGAGTTTACCAAAACTCATTCACTACAGTGGAAGAGGTAAGGGAACTGCACACAATCTACATATTTCACGACTCCACTTTAGTATCAATGCCTGACTCATTTAATCAACACATAAGCAAAGACTGGCTTCTAATGCTACTAAAACTTGACAAAATGACAGGTTTCAAAACAGTTTTCTGTCGGCAAATGCACGATGTTACCCAACGCTTCTCTGACAGTGGTTCCTAAATGCACACAGACTCACAGTGTGATTCTAGACAAGCACCACTATCCCTAGGAGTTTACCAAAACTCATTCACTACACTGGAACTGGTAAAGGAACTGCACACAATCTACATATTTCACGCCTACACTTTAATGTCAATGCCTGACTCATTTAATCAACACATAAGCAAAGACTGCCGTCTAATGCTACTAAAACTTGACAACATGACAGGTTTCAAAACAATTTTCTCTCAGCAAATACACAATGTTACCAAACGCTTCTCTCACAGTGGTTTCCAAATGCACACAGACTCACAGTGTGATTCTGGACAAGCACCAGTATTCCTAGGAGTTTACCAAAACTCATTCACTACACTGGAAATGATTTGGGAACTGTACACAATCTACATATTTCACGACTGCACTTTAGTGTCAATGCCTGACTCATTTAATCAACACATAAGCAAAGACTGGCTTCTAATGCTACTAAAACTTGACAACATGACAGGTTTTAAAACAGTTATCTGTCAGCAAATACAAGTTGTTACCAAACGCTTCTCTCACAGTGGTTCCCAAATGCACACAGACTCACAGTGTGATTCTAGACAAGAAACGCTATCCCTAGGAGTTTACCAAAACTCATTCACTACACTGGAAGTGATAAGGGAACTGCACACAATCTACATATTTCACGACTGCTCTTAAGTGTCAATGCCTGACTCATTTAATCAACACATAAGCAAAGATTGGCTTCTAATGCTACTAAAACTTGACAACATGACAGGTTTCAAAACAGTTTTCTGTCAGCAAATGCACGATGTTACCAAACGCTTCTCTGACAGTGGTTCCCAAATGCACACAGACTCGCAGTGTGATTCTAGACAAGCACCACTATCACTAGGAGTTTACCAAAACTCATTCACTACAGTGGAAGAGGTAAGGGAACTGCACACAATCTACATAGTTCACGACAGCACTTTAGTGTCAATGCCTGACTCATTTAATCAACACATAAGCAAAGACTGGCTTCTAATGCTACTAAAACTTGACAACATGACAAGTTTTAAAACAGTTTTCTGTCAGCAAATACACAATGTTACCAAACGCTTCTTTCACAGTGGTTCCCAAATGCACAAAGACTCACAGTGTGATTCTAGACAAGCACCACCATCCCTAGGAGTTTATCAAAACTCATTCACTACAGTGGAAGAGGTAAGGGAACTGCACACAATCTACATATTTCACGACTGCGCTTTAATGTCAACGCCTGACTAATTTAATCAACACATAAGCAAACACTGGATTCTAATGGTACTAAAACTTGACAACATGACAGGAATCAAAACAGTTTTCTCTCAGCAAATACACGATGTTACCAAACGCTTCTCTCACAGTGGTTTCCAAATGCACACAGACTCACAGTGTGATTCTAGACAAGCACCAGTATTCCTAGGAGTTTACCAAAACTCATTCACTACACTGGAAATGATTTGGGAACTGTACACAATCTACATATTTCACGACTGCACTTTAGTGTCAATGCCTGACTCATTTAATCAACACATAAGCAAAGACTGGCTTCTAATGCTACTAAAACTTGACAACATGACATGTTTTAAAACAGTTATCTGCCAGCAAATGCACGATGTTACCAAACACTTCTCTCACAGTGGTTCCCAAATGTACACAGACTCACAGTGTGATTCTAGACAAGCACCAGTATTCCTAGGAGTTTACCAAAACTCATTCACTACACTGGAAGTAATAAGGGAACTGCACACAATCTACATATTTCACGACTGCTCTTTAGTGTCAATGCCTGACTCATTTAATCAACACATAAGCAAAGACTGGCTTCTAATGCTACTAAAACTTGACAACATGACAGGTTTCAAAACAGTTTTCTGTCAGCAAATGCACGATGTTACCAAACGCTTCTGTGACAGTGGTTCCCAAATGCACACAGACTCACAGTGTGATTCTAGACAAGCACCACTATCCCTAGGAGTTTACCAAAACTCATTCACTACAGTGGAAGAGGTAAGGGAATTGCACACAATCTACATATTTCACGACTGCACTTTAGTGTCAATGCCTGACTCATTTAATCAACACATAAGCAAAGACTGGCTTCTAATGCTACTAAAACTTGACAACATGACAAGTTTTAAAACAGTTTTCTGTCAGCAAATACACAATGTTACCAAACGCTTCTTTCACAGTGGTTCCCATATGCACAAAGACTCACAGTGTGATTCTAGACAAGAACCAGTATCCCTAGGAGTTTACCAAAACTCATGCACTACACTGGAAGTGGTAAGGGAACTGCACACAATCTACATATTGCACGACTACACTTTACTGTCAATACCTAACTAATTTAATGAAAGCTTAAGCCATAACGGTCTTCTAATGCCACTAAAACTTGACAACATGACAGGTTTCAAAACAGTTCTCTGTCAGCAAATGCAGATGTTACCAAACGCTTCTCCACAGTGGTTCCCAAATGGACACAGGCTCTCTGTGTGATTCTAGACAAAAACACTATCCCTTGCACTATACCAAAACACATTTCTTCATCTACAAGGAGTACTACATTTTACTGCAGAAACATAAGTCATTTCACAAATTCATAAACAATAAGTGGTTTCTAAATCTACCAAAATATAAGAACTGCATAGTTATCTGTCTACAAACACATGAAAAAACACAAATCCTTATCACTAAATGTTTTCCACATGCACACACACTGTCAATAAGATTGTAGAGAAAAACAAATACTCCCTACACTTTAGCAGAAAAAATACATTAGTCTGATTAAAATAAAAATAGTCTACATACATCCCCCCACAATTAAATAACTCACCTTTCAAGATGTTTTGTAGATTAAGAAGTATATCAGTCACACACCAGATATCAGTCACACACCAGATTTTCTTATACAGAATCTCTGCACTGTGCACCTGTCGGCAGAACCAAAGAATGGCAAAGTTTCCCTTTCATTTTCCAAACATATACATGTAAACATCAAGTCACATTCCTTCCCACATAAATTCAAAAGCAAACACACATTTCTATTGGTGAAACATTTCAACCCTTTCCAAATGACATAAACTTCAACCCTTCCCCCAATCTGCCTTCTGCCTGTTAACATAGAAACAGGTCATGGAACACTGAACTGAGCACACAGGTCACAAGTTCAGCACACACAATGTTGCTAATCAAAACAGCAAGTGTGCTTGACTTCTCAACATATCAGCTTATCATATATAATGTTCCTTTCACACACTTTTTGTTAACCAATAAGAATCATGCGTTTAAGGTTGTTAAACAACCAATGATTTCTTGTCTTTTTTCAAAATTGCATCTTAGCCACCATTTTAGAAACATCTTACTTTCCAAACTGCCATTTCATTTACAGAGACCATCTGAGTGCATCCAGACCTCCTTACAAGATGCTTACAGTTTGGATTGTGGGACACAGCTACATTTTCTGGAGCCAAAGGTATGCAGAAAACAAAGGCATTCACAAAGGCCTAGGTTTGCCAAATGTAGACAATAAATGGATTGGACAGAGAGGGTTAAAGTGGCACCAATTGATGCCATTGGTGAAATCCTTCATGCAAATCCAACACCCTGACCTCATAATAGTGTACTGTGGTGGCAATGACCTAGGCACTTTGACTGGGGTAGGTCTGGAAATGCTTATGAAGGACACCTTCGCACAACTGATTTCACTTTTCCCTAAAACTGCCTTTGTGTATTCTAACATATGCCAAAGGCAGAAATGGAACTGGTCCGATCATTTTTGTCCACAGATTGAGAAAGCTAGGAAACATGTGAATAAATCTGTTTCTGCTTTTCTCCAAGACTATAGAATGGGGTCCATTTACAATAACAATCTGCGCTTTCATATGCAAGAGATGTATAGGAGAGATGGAGTACACTTTACTGATGAAGGAAACAGAGTCTTCCTCAACAACTTTAGACTCTGTATAGTTACTTACTTATAAGTACCAAAAACTCTCAATGAACACAACAGCTCTTTTTAGAGCCACTCAAGAACAAAACACTTAAGCTAAATCTTTATCTCCCAACAATTTCATTTTTTTTTCCTTGGATCCGCGAACCCACTGCGAGAGAATCCGTGCATCCAACGCGATAGAATGCGCGCACCGTGCGCGCATTTCGCTGCTTTTTTTTAAATAAAAAGGGGGGCCACAGGGGGTCCTTCTGGGACCCCCTAAGCAGATCTAGAGGGTCAGAGTATTTCCACTCTGCCCCCTTTATATCTTTTACACACTTATTCCCCTTCCATCTTCAGCCTCGCTTCTACCGAGGCAGAAAATGGCTGCCAACAGTTCCTGGTTTCGAATGTAGAGAGACGCTCGACAGCCAATTAGCATTCAGCGCGCGATCGGGAGGGTGCGCACTCCATTCGGGGAGGGTGCGCTTACGGTGCGGGCATGGTCCGCGGATCCTCCGCGGCCATAGATATCACTAACTTTTTTACCCTCATTTTCTCAGGAACTACTGAACAGATTCACACCAAATATGCAAAAGGCACGAGTCCGAACTGAGGACTACCTCTCTGCCAAATTTGGTGTCATTCCATTCAGCGGTTTGGGCTGTAGCTGCGACAACAGATCCTATGGGAAATTGCATGGGGAAAACGCATTTTGGGACCCCCCTTTTTTCTCGGCCCCCACTTCACGGATCACCGCAAAACTTTCAGGGTAGGAGCGGAGGGGAGCTGGCCAAAAGTTTGGAGAATTTCGCGAAGATTCGTCTATCGGCGCCAAAGATATTCCCAACAGAATGTTGCAGATATCCTATGGAAAATAGGTCCTAACTATAACTATCTACTGGTGACCGCCAGTAGATAATATATATATATATATATATATATATATATATATATATATATATATATATATATATATATATATATATATATATATATATATATATATATATATATATATATGAAACAACCAACACGTAAAACGTGTAAAGCGGAGAGCGCTCCAAGCAAAAACCAGGAACGATGTTTCTTAAAGCATGAATGCTTTATTTAGCAAGTTCCCCCCCTTTTCCCCGAAACGCTGACAGACGCGTTTCGCCGACTGGCTTTTTCAATGTCAGTTTCCTTTACATTTCGCGGGCACATTTAAACTTAGGTCACATGTCACATGATGAAATATTGACATAGAAGATGGACTTTCAGCAACATTGTTTGTAAATCCATGGCGGCCATCTAATAGTGACAAATATTACAAAGTAATGTGCCTTACAATAGTGCAAACAATAAATTTAAAAGTTAAAAGTTGGACAACAATGCAATATGGCAAATGTCTTTTTTGTCAAGGAGATTTAGGAGAGAAAAGCAGATGGTGAATGATAATATTCAAAACTAATATACATTTCCCATGTATTCATGTGTATATGTCCTAAATTAACAGGAACATCCTACATTTTTCTCCAGATTAGTGCCGTATGGGGAAAAAACAACAATTTATGTCAAAGAAAAAGAAAAATATATATTTATCTTTGTCTTGTGGTGCGGATAAATACCCCATTAACATCTCACCCATGTTGCCTAATCTGTCATCTCCTTGTATACGACAATAGAGCCCTGAATGGGCTTAAAGCCAACTGCTGAGAGAGAGTATGCATGGCTATTCAGGCATGAAACAGAATATAAATTTAAATTTGAAATTTAAATTAAGAAGGCAGACAAAAGAAAGGCAACGAAGGGTATCCAGAGTGTGTATTAAGAAATACCCTTTCGCATCGAAGTGTGTTCTAATCCTCATAGATGGACCCATAATTCCTCTTCATTGTTAAGCCCTATTGGGGTCTTGGTCTGGAGATCAATTATGTAAGTCGATTCCAGGATGCGGAGTTTCCGTTAGGCCTGGGCGGTAAATTCCGTTCCGTTCGCGGAATTTGCGGAATTTGGGTAATTTCGCGTTCCGCGGAGAACGCGAAATTGCCCAAAAATCTGCGTTCCGCGACTTCGCGAAATTTTTTGCTTGTTCGCGTTCTCAATATGCGTGTTCGCGAGATATTTTACCCCGAGCACGCAAACAGCGATCGCGAACAGGAAAAAAGTATCGCGAACAAGCAATTCCGCGTGTTCGCGGAATTTCTGCGTGTTCGCGGAGATTTTTTACCATTTGGCGGAGATTTGCGTAACGCGATTCCGCGAATTCCGCCCACCCCTAGTTTCCGTACCCTGTCACCTCCTCTTTCCGACTTACCAACTTGATCAAGACAATGAAATTTTAATAGATCACGGTTGCTTTGGTGGTACTGTTCGAAATGTCGGGCAACCGGATATGCGGGATGCTTGTTAGCAATTGCCCGCATGTGTTCCAAAATACGTTTTTTCGTGGGATGTATGGTACTCCCTATGTATCTTTTGGCACATGGACAGATAAGGCAATATACAGTGAAGTCTGAGATACAGTTGAGGAAAAGTTTCATCTTGCGCACTGGTCTTGGGTCATTGGGTCTGCCTAAGTACGTGGTGGTTTTTTCACTAAATTTACAAGCTTTGCAGTGATTGCAGGGATAGAAACCTGCTAAGCCTATCCTATTTCTGACTTTGGGGACTGGGTCAAAGTGACTGTGGACAAGGTAGTCACCTATTGATAGGCTACGTTTGTAAGTTATTACTGGGCGTGCTGGTAACTTTTTTTTGAGGATGTTGTCCGTTTGTAGAATGTGCCAGTTTTTCTTGAAGATCTGCATTACTTGACTGGACTTCTCATTGAAGTTGGTTATCATCCTAACTTGGTCTTCATCTGATTCAGTGGCTTTCTTAGTGATTAATAGATCTTTTCTATTCATATTTTTGATTTTAATTTCAGCTGTGGAGAGGCCTGAGTTCTTATATCCCCTTTCCCTGAATCTTTTGGTGGCTTCTGTTTTGACCTGTTCATAATCACAATCTTTTGAACAATTTCTTTTAAGGCAAGGAATTCCCCAAATGGTATGTTTTTGATGGTGCTGCGTGGGTGGTGGCTATCAGCATGTAACACAGTATTCCCTGATGTTGGCTTCCTAAAAGTATGCCATTATCCACATATACCTCAAGATCCAGATATGTAACTGACATGTTACTAATTTCCCCTGTAAATCTTAAGTTAAGTTCATTCATATTCAGGGAAGCCACAAATTCCTCAGCCGAGGCGCGGCTACCACACCAAATTATAAAAAGGTCGTCTATGTATCTGGCCCAGAGGGTGTTTTTTTCCACCCAACACTCATTAGCCTCACCCCAGGCAACGTGCTTCTCCCACCAGCCCACGAAAAGATTCGCATAGCTGGGGGCGAAGCACGTTCCCATCGCGGTCCCCCGCAATTGTCGGTACAGTTGTCCTGCAAAGGTAAATATGTTATTCGTGAGACAAAATGTAATCATTTGTAACAGCATCTTGTTATGTTGGTAATACTTGATAGGTCTTTTGTTAAGAAACCAATCGGAAAAAAAAAAAAAATATATATATATATATATTTATATATATATATATGTATGTTTTATTTTACTCTTCTATTAAGGGCTGCAAAAAGCAGGTGTGACGTGTAGGAATTTGAATGCGTATCATTAACTATTCATTGTTTTTAATATTTAATTCCGTTTTGTAAATAAATAACCAATTAAAAATTTATCAAAACCTTAAATTAATTGTTGTTCATGTAAAGTTTAGAAATTATACAAATGTATATGCAATATACAAGGAATAATTATGTGGCACTGGTGTTATCATCTGGAGCTACCTCTACAAGAACTATGGTGATACCCAATCACTCACTGGTGTGAGAAAAGACCAACCTTGAGGCAGGCAAAGGAACTTCTGTGGTAAAAGGCACCTGAAGAGAAAAAAAATGATAAAAGAGCCTCTCACTGAAACCTCAAGTGTAGCAAGTGAACTTACGAGTTGTGTTTATCGAATCTCCCCTTACTTAGGACTGCAGCAAATGGTGCAATCCGCCATCATTCTATTTCTTTCCCATCTAGATTACTTCATCGATACATATCTCAAAACATTCCACCAAGTGATTTAGCAGCTACATAGTAGGCAGAAAGCAGCTGCAAGAGAAAACGTTGATGTCATAATGGGATTATGCATTTCTCCTGCACATTCAGGGGCTCATTATGATGGCAGGAGGACCTCTACCGCCGGGCTGGTGGTAGCGATCCTCCCGCCATCAGAATGAGATTAACCCACCGCCAAATTAGGATGGTGGTGGAAATCACATTAGTTTTGCGGCGGATGGAAAGTCCGTCAGCCATGGTTCCGCAAGGCAGACCTTTTCTGCCCGGCTTGCGGAACCCGGAACAAGGGCATCATTGCGGCAGTGCTGTGCAGGCACCGCCGTAGTGATTATAATGAACCCTTCCCCCTGACTTTTTGCTGTTGATATCCCGCCACATAAAGACAGGCAGAGACTGGCTTTGGGGTCCTGTTGTGGGCCCCATCTGTAGGAGGGGTGCACTACATTTCCCTGCACAAGGTGGCAGGCACCACGTGGTGCCTGCCACGTGTTGAATGTTGAAAGGCCAGTAGGCGCCCGCCATACTGGCGGGCACATCCTAATTGGGCCGGTGGGACCACCGCACGTCTGGCAGGCGGTCCCATCACCGTTATGATGGCGGGTGGACTGAAGTCCATCATAATGAGCCCCTTAGTTCCTACGCATAAGTATATTTCTCAATTCTCACACGTTTCTTCAAAACCTCCGATTTAAAGACTGCAACTCCAAAGCACCTTAAACAACACTTGCACTATAAGTCATACTACAACCAAGACCCTTTTTCAGCTGTGCTGTCAGAAAGAGCACCCAGGACCATAAATCAGAGGTTTTGATACCCCCACCTGGTCTACGAGTGCAATAACAATAACACAAATTTGTCAGGGTGAACTCCGGATCACTGACAGAATATCGACAACAGAAATGTCGACCTACAAAAATATTGTGACAAAAATATCGTTGTCATAAAAATCGACCTCCTATCTACAAAATAGTAAGTACAAAAATATTGAGAAAAAAATATTGTTGTTAAAAATATTGTTTTTTTAATGTTTAAAAAATAATGTTAAATAAATTAAATAAGACATATAATTAAAAAACATAGTTAGAATTATTAAAAAATGTTTAAAATATGGGGTTGATTCCGATCCTGTAAAAAGGCCTTACGAATAGTCGTACGGAGCGTTTTCCCCATACGACTCGTACCAGGTAAACTCATTTCAAAACCTAGGAAGTACGATTCGTAAAGAAAGCCTTTTTCTGTACGAATCGAACAAAAGACCGTACAGCCAAAAAATACCCACGATTCCGATCCGGAAATGCTTGTACACGACGTCCGTACGTATTTCACCAGAGTTTTCTGGCCCAGCTAGTACGATTCGTACCAACGTCACTCCGTATGGCTCTTTGTTTACGGGAGCCAAACACAGCCGGAAAAGCAGAGTCCGACGCGAACGGCAATGCCACGGAGCCCCGGTACGCGATGTACAGCCATGAACCCCATCGTATGGGTCATCCCGGTCCTCTTGGCCTACGACCTGGTGCACCGCACAAGACGCACATGCCGCAGAAGGTGAGAACAACATGCGTGGGTACAGTGCGCACCACACGTACCCCTACGGCGGCATGACAACAGTGGTACGGACCGTACCCGCGCATGAATACGTCGGTAGGTGCGTACACCTATGCCCCCATGAGTCCTCAGGTACAGACCGTACCCACGCATTAATGTGTGGGTATGGTGCGTACCCCTACGGCCCCATGAGTACTCAGGTACGGATCGTACCCACGCATGAAAGCGTGGGTACGGTGCGTACCCCTACGGCCCCATAATTAATCAGGTATGGACCGTACCCACGCATGAATACTTGGGTACGGTGGGTACCCCTACGTCCCAATAATTAATCAGGTACGGACCGTACCCACACATGAATACGTGGGTATGGCGCCTTCCCCTACTGGCCCATGAGTCCTCAGCTATGGACCGTACCCATGCATGAATGCGTGGGTACAGTGCATACCCCTACGCCCTATGAGTACTCAGGTACGGACCGTACCCACGCATGAATGCGTGGGTACGGTGCGTACCCCTACGGCCCCATGAGTACTCAGGTACAGACCGTACCCACGCATGAATGCGTGGGTACGGTCTGTACCCCTACGGCCCCATAATTAACCAGGTACGGACCATACCCACGCATACATGCGTGTGGACGTTCCATACCACATGTACCCCGTTACGGCAGCAGGAAAATTTGGATACAAGGCATTCACATGCCAGGAATGTGGGCATAGAGGAGTGGCCCAGCATGTTACCTACACATTGATGTGTGTGTAGGTCCTGGCCAGCAGTGTACAGCTCCAAGGGGGTGCGTGGGTGGGTGCAGAGGCCTCCCAGCAGTGCCCAGACATATGAGGGGTGGGTGCAGAGGACTCCCAGCAGTGCCCAGACATATGAGGGGTGGGTGCATATCACTCCCAGCAGTGCCCAGACATATGAGGGGTGGGTGCAGAGGACTTCCAGCAGTGCCCAGACATATGAGGGGTGGGTGCAGAGGACTCCCAGCAGTGCCCGACATATGAGGGGTGGGTGCATATCACTCCCAGCAGTGCCCAGACATATGAGGGGTGGGTGCATATCACTCCCAGCAGTGGCCAGACATATGAGAGGTGGGTGCAGAGGACTCCCAGCAGTGCCCACACATATGAAGGGTGGGTGCAGAGGACTCCCAGCAGTGCCCAGACATATGAGGGGTGGGTGCATATCACTCCGAGCAGTGCCCAGACATATGAGGGGTGGGTGCAGAGGCCTCCCAGCAGTGTCCATGCATATGAGGGGTGGATGCAGAGGCCTCCCAGCAGTGCCCAGACATATGAGGGGTGGGTGCAGAGGTCTCCCAGCAGTGCCCAGACATATGAGGGGTGGGTGCAGAGGACTCCCAGCAGTGCCCAGACATATGAGGTGTGGGTGCAGAGGCCTCCCAGCAGTGCCCAGACTTATGTGGGGTGGGTGCAGAGGACTCCCAGCAGTGCCCAGACATATGAGGGGTGGGTGCAGAGGCCTCCCAGCAGTGCCCAGACATATGAGGGGTGGGTGCAGAGGATTCCCAGCAGTGTCCAGACATATGAGGGGTGGGTGCATATCACTCCCAGAAGTGTCCAGACATTTGAGGGGTGGGTGCAGAGGACTCCCAGCAGTGCCCAGACATATGAGGGGTGGGCGCATATCACTCCCAGCAGTGCCCAGACATATGAGGGGTGGGTGCATATCACTCCCAGCAGTGCCCAGACATATGAGGGGTGGGTGCAGAGGCTTCCCAGCAGTGTCCATACATATGAGGGGTGGATGCAGAGGCCTCCCAGCAGTGCCCAGACATATGAGGGGTGGGTGCAGAGGTCTCCCAGCAGTGCCCAGACATATGAGAGGTGGATGCAGAGGCCTCCCAGCAGTGCCCAGACATATGAGGGGTGGGTGCAGAGGTCTCCCAGCAGTGTCCAGACATATGAGGGGTGGGTGCATATCACTCCCAGAAGTGCCCAGACATTTGAGGGGTGGGTGCAGAGGACTCCCAGCAGTACCCAGGCATATGAGGGGTGGGTGCAGAGGTCTCCCAGCAGTGCCCAGACATATGAGGGGTGGGTGCAGAGGACTCCCAGCAGTGCCCAGACATATGAGGTGTGGGTGCAGAGGCCTCCCAGCAGTGCCCAGACTTATGTGGTGTGGGTGCAGAGGACTCCCAGCAGTGCCCAGACATATGAGAGGTGGATGCAGAGGCCTCCCAGCAGTGCCCAGACATATGAGGGGTGGGTGCAGAGGACTCCCAGCAGTGTCCAGACATATGAGAGGGTGGGTGCATATCACTCCCAGAAGTTCCCAGACATTTGAGGGGTGGGTGCAGAGGACTCCCAGCAGTGCCCAGACATATGAGGGGTGGGCGCATATCACTCCCAGCACTGCCCAGACATATGAGGGGTGGGTGCATATCACTCCCAGCAGTGGCCAGACATATGAGGGGTGGGTGCATATCACTCCCAGCAGTGCCCCACTCCCAGGAGGATGGATGTCATTCACACACTGCATGACACACCACATGTGGGTGTGAGGACATACAACACATGTATACCCACCAATGGCGGATGCCCCACAATACACACCCGGATTTAATGCCAACAGACGGTATAGTCATGGAAATGCATACTAAAATAGGTTAGCCAAGGGGACCACACACTGTCACGCACATCACAGGAGTGATAGGAATGTCCAGGTGCTGGTCCAGCCACCCAGATGATGTCTCTCATGTAAGGAATAGGGTTCACTGCCACTAGATACAATGCCCACAATTGTGAGTCAGGTTCCCAAATATCCTGCATTACACGTGCCATTTGTGTGTTAGGTCGTGATTACACACATGCATAGTGCTGAAAAGGGCCAATTGCTCCCTGATGCCATTCCTACATACACAAAACACAAGTACAGTGACTGGCAAGGATGGCACAGACGAGTTAGCAGGAGACATTGGTGAGCATGCATGGCCATTGGTGAAGGGATCCGTCACCAACAAAGGATATGTTGACATAGGTCAGCACAACAATTGTGCAACTGTTTGCAGGGAACATGTCAGGTGCCACAGAGGAAGGAGCACTTCCTGGGACAATGTCTCACAATCCAAAGGAACACACACTACCAATTAATATTTTCACAGACATTGAGATGACACACAGACACCATGGTCCACCTCATGACCATCATACTAAAACATTTCTCAGAACCCTAACACATTACTAGAACACCAACTTCATGGGCCTCATCACCAACATCAAGTACCTGAAATGCAATAGTGTGGAAACTAAAAGAAAAGGCTTTATTCAGAACACAAAAAAAGAACTTGTAATAAAACACTATTTACAAAGGCCAGTGGCCAGTCCATCGTTTGAGTCCAAGGGTGGACGTATGCGAGTGTGTCCACCCCTACCTTGCCTGCACAAAGTCATCTCAAGGGTTGTCGACCGGGGGGGGCATCATCAGTGGGAGTACCAGGCACCGCAGGGACAGGAGTGGGTTGGCTTGGTGTGGTGGGTGCAGGGCTGGACGTATCCACTACAGGGGGTGGTGCAGCACCAAAGGTGGTGGTGAGCAGCTCGCTGCACACTGCAGCTAGGGCGTCCAGAGGAACCCCTGCACCGGAACGAACACCAGGGCCAACGGAGCGGAGGGTTCCGAGGGATGGGGTGCAGCGCTCACGGGGGAGGTGGTGGACATGGGGAGGACTCAACTCCCCTGGCCGGAGACTTCCTCAACCGCTTGCGGGGTGGTGTCACAGTGGGGCTGAGGGACTGACTAGCCCTGTCGGTCACTTTGGGTGATGTCTTGGAAGGGGAGCTAAGGGGAGTGGATTTGGAGGAAGTGGGTCGTGAGGACTGCGGACTCTGACTGTGGCTGCGTGTCTGCCGTTTGCCCCCAGACCCTGTGGGTGTGACTACATCCCCCTGAGTGTGCGTGCCAGGAGGTGTGCGCTGTGCCTTAGTTGGGGGTGTGCTGGATGTGTCTGTTGTGGTGTGTGCCTGTGACTGTCTGTGTGTGCTTTGGACAGGCATGGGAGATAGCAGTGTGGATGGGTCCAGGGTAGGGGGGGGCGGAGTGCCGCAGGAGAGACACTGCTTCCTTCAGTGAAGAGTCCATGGACCGCAGAAACCTGCGTTGCTCAGTCATCGTTGATGACATGCCCTCCACGAAAGACACCAACTGTGTGAGCAGTCTAGTGTGTTCATGGAGGACATGCAGCATCGATGCCTGACCAACCTGCAACTGGTGCAGTGTGTCCACAGACTCTTCACTGAGGGCAGCAGGGGTGACAGGGGCAGGTGCTGCAGTGACTGGTCTGAAGGAGACACGGTGTGACCGTGCACGGACAGAAGGGACGGGAGCAACTGGGAGGGCGGAGATGGCAATGGAGGATGTCAGCCTGGGCCCCGTCGGTGTCGTACATGCTCTCGCCTCCAGAAAGGTCCTCCGACTGACTCCCCTCGCCCTCCATGCCACTGTCTCCTGCTGACTCCCCAGCACTGGTGGCAATGTCGCTGGGTCCCTCCTCAAGGTCCATGCCGGTGTCTCCCTCACGTGTAGATGATGATGCTGTGGGCAAGGAGAAGAAACCAGAAAGCATCAGTCACCTGTATACATCTGACACATGAGCACAAGAACAATAGGTCACAGTGCATATCTGGCAATGCATCATGAGTAACAGCTGGATTACTCCGCACATATATGTAAGCCCTGTACTGCCCAGTTGGTAGACCCACCATGCCAACTTGACACCAGGAAACTCAATACACAAAAGGCCACTACTTGAATGAGCAATACACTGAGAAGCTAGTGTCTGTGAACCGGTGAGCACAGCAATACAAGGAAGTCATGACACCTCTTGTTTACCCTGAAATAAACAGGAGTGGTGCACTCAAGGTAAACTAACACATCTCAATACTCAAGGTGTCACCACACTCAGAGACCTGTAAGTCCCTTGGAACACAAAACGAACAAATGTTGATACCTTGGGACTCACACAACTTCAACCAATCTACATGTTTGGGATGTGCTAATTGGCCATTTTGCTTAAAGAACACTGATGTGCCTGCATGCAAGATGTTGCACAAGGCAATGCATACAAAAGTGCATTGACACTGTCATTGAAGAAGCTGGCACTTTTTCAGAGGAGCCACTGTTAGAAATAGATTGTGTTGCAGAAAGTACATATACATGGGCCAACGGAGGTCTGGACGTCTTGACACTCGTTAGTTTGTATCACCGACAACTAATGAGTCTCACAAAATCAAGACCACCGTGGGCACATGTATATGGAGAATCTGTGACAACATTTATTTAAAACAGTGGCTTCATGGAAAATGTGATCGCACTCTTTAAACGTTAAATAATGTCTCCCTTTTGCACTAAATCGAATAGTTTTGATAACTGTGAACAAATTTTCAATTGTTTAATAAATCACGAGTGTGAATAAGTTGCAATTTCCATTTATTCTTCATGAATTTCATCAATTCAATTTCATTCATTGAAATGCATGTACAGTACTTTGAAGTATTCTTGATTCAGAATTCTTGCTGCCCAATGCATTTCGGGCCTGAAAGCCCTTCATCAGGGGCTGACATACTACAAATGAGGAAATAAGGTATCAGCACATTTAAACAACCATACCGAATATACATTTGGTGATATCGAACATGTGCCTCATGTGAATTCTTAACATTTTTATCGCAGTCATTGCGAGAAAGATAGTGTGCTAGTTGGTGCCTAATTTAAAGAAAACTTGAATTGTGATCCTATTTACACACAAGCGCATGTTGGTATTGCCATCTTGTGCATAATGATACAAGTGATAAAAGCGGTGAAAATGAGTGATAGACGAGCTTGCTAAAAAAGTGCACAAATCGTTGATGTGTGTCTACGTGTACGACCAGGAAATCACCAAATTAAAACAAGATCTTTCGGCCAGACTAAAAGATGAGGACTGGAATAGAACATTACAAGACATAAACAAACAATTAGATGATTACACAAAAGAAATAAACGAGAGAAAAATCAGAAAATTTAAAAGAGACACCGCAGACTACAAGTTGGGAGAAGTATACACCTGGGCAGAGGTGTATGCCAATCGAAGACAACAGAGAGCTAATACCGGTCATTTCTCAGACACGGATGCATCATCTTCTGATGATTCCCACAATTAAAGATCGCCACGTAGACAAGAAAAAAAATCCACAGATACTACCCGATCCACACGTGATCTATCTGGCCCTGAAGTAGAGGGTCCATCAACATCTTACAACAACAATGGACAGCCTTTTTTAGATCCAGGCCAAAGACCACCAGACGAAGCAGGAGGAAAAAAATTACCACCAAAACCAGTGGCGAAAGGAACACGCAGCCAGAAAGTCTTGTAATCAACATTTCTAAGCACAAATTGACGGATTTTCAAATTAACACTTTACAAAAGGGATTATCATTTGTACCCACCTACCATTCTAACTCTCTCAACATCGAAATAAGTTTTTTTAAATTCATGCGATCACTAAGATTATAACATTTCTTTAACAACATCGTAGAACCATCTCAAAGACTGCAAGAAAGCACCCTTCTGGGATTGCGCAACAAAAGTACATTTATGGATCCCATCAGCCACAAAGTGTTGGATGCATTTGAAACCATCACCTTAAAAGAATTTAAAAAATCTGTAGTCTAAACAAATCTAAGAATATTAACATTACTCAGAAAGAACAACAGGCACTAAGACAGATTGCGGCAAAAAGTGAGGTGACTATCCGCCAGGCGGACAAAGGGGGAGCAATGGTAATTATGGATTCTGATTTTTATGAGAGGAATGTTCAAGAGCACATCCAAGATACCAACACATACATGATGTTACCATTTGATCCTACTAACAAATTTATGAAAATTCTACAAACCATCTTAAACAAAGCTACAGACCAAGGAACCATTGCGTCAGAAGACAAGAAATATCTCAGTAAAGTCAATCCAGCTGTACCTTACATCTACATGATCCCAAAGATCCACAAAGATGCAACAAATCCTCCATTCAGACCAATAGTCTCGACTATCAACTCCATACATGAACCCATAGGTAGATATTTGGACAAACATCTACAACCGCTTGTTCAATCCATGAGCACATACATAAGGGACACCACGGGACACCACGGACTTTTTAAACATATTGGAAACAACTCAAGGCAAAACTAACTCGGAAACCACATTGTGTACTATAGACGTTAAAGCATTGTACACATTGTATTGTACACACACATCAATACCACACAACAAGTGCATGGAGGCAGTTGAATCATTTTTGTTAAACAGCGATAAACCCACCGATCTAAAAGTCTTTCTAATGAAACTCATCCACTTTACATTGTATCACAGCTATTTTCAATGGGAAAACAACTTCTATTTACAGTGCTCTGCAACATCTATGGGCAATTGTGCAGCACCAACGTATGCGAATCTTTTCATGCACAGATTTGAATTAGATCATACCTTAAGCAACGACACATGGCAACAGCACTTGTTACTATACAGGAGATATATCGACGATATATTCATATTATGGCAAGGATCTTCCACAATACTGCAGAACTTAATTGATGATCTAAATCAAGTGGATGATCATATTGAATTCACATCGATCATCAGTAAAAAGTGCATTTCCTTTCTTGATTTTACCATTCACAACAACAATGGAATCCTCACGACCCAAGTTCATGTCAAAACAACAGATTGAAACAATTTACTTCATTTCGACAGCTTCCATCAACCTTCCCTCAAGGAAAATTTACCATACTCACAGTTATTGCGGCTCAAAAGAATATACAGTACCGAACAACTATGCATAGAAAGTAGAGAAGTATGTATTGAGAAGTTCAGAAGAAGAAAATACCCAGAGCAAATCCTTAGTAACGCATGCAAAAAAGCAGACAAAATTACAAGATCTATGTTGTTAACTACCAAAACGAAAAAAAACACAGATAATAGAAGTGTGTTTATATCAAAATATTCATCTCAAAGTTACAGTTTCAAAAAAGCGATCTTAAGATATTGGCCTATGTTGGCAACCGAAATAGATTTCAAACACATTTTTGACGCACCTCCGATATTTGCATGTCAAAGGTCAAGGAATCTCAAACAAATACTAACCACTTCAAAGAGTTCTGCTGAACCTCACTATAAAGGAACTACCCAATGTCTAAATTGTGGAAATTGCAATTCCATTATAAAGGGGAATACGATTCAACATCCACACAAAGGATTCAGCATCAAACTAAAAGTATCCGCCACTTGTAACAGTCAAAAAGTTATCTACATGTTAAAATGCCCTTGCGGATTAGTATACATTGGAAAGACCGAACAAAGAATACGCATCAACTTGAACGAACACAAAAGTAACATCCGAATGACAAATGCCAAATCCTCCATAGCCCAACACTTTGAAACTCTGAAACATAACATCAGTCAACTATGGTTCTTAATTCTAGAACAAGTACCCATTCAAAAAGGTCGAAACAACACCCAACATTTGTTGCAAAGAGAGGTGTATTGGATAGACAGAATGGACTATATCAGTCCTAAAGGACTAAATGAACGTTGTGATTTAAGTTGTTTCTTGTAAAGTACACCTCTGGCATCATCATTGCAATGAGTACTGAACCCGTATGCACGTTTTAATTGTTGTCATTTAACTGCTTAATGTTTACAGCACATTAACATTTCCCACTGACGTATCACCACAAAGCCACCAAAGCCACCATGACATTCACTTTTGATCCACCGTCACGTTTACACAATCACTTCAAGTTTTTTAACGTTCCTAACGTCATAGTTAAATCATTTGTACACGCCTTACACCTCTCACACCAGATCCGTACACACATAGGAAGATCGCGCGCAAACTAATTCTGGACACAATTTCCTACTCTTTTCAGTTCCTATATTCTTATTAACCTTCACAATTAACATCGGTTCTTTTGAATTCCACTTCATTACATCTTATACTCAAAAACTACGAGTCTTTTTTCTATGTAGTTTCATACGCACATGATGCGTGTAATGATTTAACTCACGTAACGTACACACATCCAATTTTCATCACTTCACACACAACATTCGGAGACAATTCATGTGCTAAATTGAATTGTTTTTATTATTTTTTTCATTTATCGTTTTCCGTGATTTCACTTTTGTGACAACCTATATACAGGAACTACGAGTCTTTCTTCTCTGTAGTTCTGCACACACACGACGTGCGTAATCATTTAACTAACAGAGCACAATAACATTCACTTCCTTGTTCCGGAAACGCGAACTCGCACGTAACATTCGAAGAAGATTGAATACAAGATTGCACACACAACCGCTACAGTTATTTTCGTCTACATAGGTGGCGATTCCGATCCGGTAAAACCCGGTTACGAATGGTCGCACGGAGCGTTTTTTCCGTATGACTCGTACCCGGGAAAAACAGCATACAAACTCGCAAGTACGATTCGCACAGAAATACCATTTCCGTACGAGTCGTAAAAAACACCGACCGGCAAAAAAATACATACAAATCTCAATATGGACGGCGCATACGCGACGTCCGGATGGAGTCAGGCAGCGTTTTACGGATCAGCAAGTACGATTCGTACCCACAGCCCTTCGCACGGCAATATTTTTACGGGACCCAAAAAGTGCCGGAAAAGCTAAGTACGCCACGATGCACGGCGAAAAGGGGGCCCGGTACGTACCGTACCCCCATGCCTACATGTCCGCACCGTACCCCCAGCCCCCCCATGTCCGCACCGTACCCCCAGCCCCCCCCATGTCCGCACCGTACCCCCACCTCTGTATGTACGGTGCGTACCCCCACCCCCCGTATGTACGATGCGTACCCCCACCCCCTGTATGTACGGTGGTGTAGGAGTGCGCTACCCTGTTCATCTATTATAGAAATACCCACTCTTTCATGGAAAATGTGCCAGCTCATTCCATGCCAGTGTCAATGTACTTTTGTGTGCACTGCCTTGTGCAACATATTGCATGCAGGCACATTAGTGTTCTTAACACAAATCAACAAATTTCCACATGTGAAACATGAACAACTGTTGACAAGTGCTGTGAGCGCCAAGGTACAAATCATGAAGAGTAACAACTAATATCATGTCAGTTGTCACCAGGCCATCCATCACCTGATTACCCAGTTGGCTACACATATGATCTACTGCCTGTCATCTGGAGTGGCACCCATGTCCACACCCAGGACAATGCATAAGCCAATGGGACTGCAATTGGGTGTTAAAAAAGGCCAGCTGTACTGTGGGGACACCCTCATGGCAAGCCTGAATGTACACACAGATGTCAGCACACACAGTCCAAACTGCATTGCATCAGAACCGCACACGTGCCAAAAATGTATGAGCAGGATTCTTTTTGTTAAAAAAAAGACACAGGCTGCAAAGCACGTACATTGAGCACTGGCCAGCATCACAGGGGAACTGCCCAGTGTATTTTAGTCCAGGCAATTCTCCCACACAAGTCAGACCTGCCACTTAAAAATCTGAGTTGCACAAGTATGCCTCTCCCGCACCCCGCACCCCCCTCCCCCAATACCTGAGTCTATGTGATGTATACAGATCAAGAAGTGATACCTCCTATTCAGGGTTACAACAACTGTGCTTGCAAAATTGCTTCATTGACACCACATCACCTCGTGGGGCTGACAACACATATTTGTGACAAACAACCATCAACAGATTGTTGTGAATAGCCACAAAGGCACTGCCCAGTGTGAGTATGCACAAGCAAAATGTTGTATCCCTGTCCAGTGGACACATGTAGCACACATTAACCAAATCAAAATAGGGCAGGGAACAATGCCACAGAGGCAGACCTATGCAGCACACACAGAGAATGTGCACAGTGTTGGATGACACACATGATTAGGAGGCCAGGGTGTCTCAGGGGACTGTAGTGGGCACACTGCTCCATAGTCCTGGACTGAGCTGACTCTACTATGTATAACCGTCATGGCACTATGCATATCTCACACTCATGCACATCATGTCTGAGGCCACAACATTGCACATGCATGCTGCAAGGGTGTCCAGTTGAAGGCTCACACTCCTATGTTGAGAATCAGCATCAGTGACAACAACTATGGACCCCTACATAGTGAACAGGTCATGGCACAGGCAAGGTACCGACACAAGTCACAGACCACCCTCCCACATGATGCAGAAAGCAATGTGCACTTAGATGTACTGGCACCATAGATGACCATGTGCAAATGTGATTACACACACACCAGGGGACACATGTCAAGGAGAGGAAGGGATGAAAAAGATGCCCAGGTGACATTTAGAAAGAGAAAATGCACTGCACATGTGAAATGTGGGAGTGTATTCATGCAAAATAGCACTTCCTAAAGCTGGCGACACATAACACAACAAAGCCATGTACCTACCCCCTCCTTGCTGCAGTCCCTCCTCTAACTGCCTATCGAGGTCAGGGAAGACCACCGCCAGGACACGTTTCATATGGAGGGTTAGGTGTCGGCGCCCGCCGTGGCGGCGAGGTGGAGAGAGCACCGGATGTCCTGCCACGTCTTGCGGACCTGGGCCAGCTGCTGATCACGCCCCTGCAGTCCTCACGGCCCTGACGATGTTGGTCCAGATGACCCCCTTCTCGTAGGCAGTTACCTGTCAGGATGACAAAGTGACACAACATCAATACACCTGCTCCATGTCCTAGAAACACACATCAGAACATCTTTGAAATGTTGAACAGGGCATAGGATGCTGACAGGAATAGCCTCATTCACAACATGCAAGTGGCCTGTGTGCAAGCGCCAATGCAGTACATGGCATTGAAAGTCTACAGGTGGCATGAGGGGTGCAAAACACTCAATGAACATGCCCCACACTGTGCAGCACATGCAACAGCAGGCTGATTGGCAGCACGTGCCATGCAGTCACATGTCCCACTCCACAGATGCACCCTCAGCAGACTAGACAGACACACCCAGCCACTGAGCACTGGCCTGTCATTGACTACAGCGGATACAACCCTCACTCTGCACATGTGCCATTTGCCTGGGGGGAGTCACAGGGGTCGTGGCAGCTCTGCAAGTCAGACACAAAGCACAACTCACTTGTCACATCAGATGGTTAGATCAGTAGCCTTCAACATGCAGCTTTGGTGCAACACTTCACATAGACACTCACCCACATGACAAGGAACATTCACACACGTCAATGTCCATGAGGTCGTACACGTCATTTGGACACTCTCACCACAGGTCCACCCAACTCATACACATCTGTGGGTACAGTCACCTGTCACATCCGGGGGAACACTGAATCACCTCAGGACAACATGAAGAAAAGCCCCCAAGGATTAGCCAGGCTGAATGTCTCATGCACTATGCAGTGAAAGTCACTGTAAGCACCATGCAAGTGAGTGCACACAGGAACTACATGATGCACTGCATGAGTGACATAAGCATGCCCCCCCGGGACACACTCTGAACAACATTGCATGTCAGTCCCACCTGGACACTATATTGACTGTCACAAAACAGGTGCATAGGCAAAGGTAGTGGACTCAGAACTCACCTGCTCCCCTGGTCTCCCATACAGGCTGGTGTACTGTGGGAGGAGGACGTCCAGCAGGGCCTGATTCTCCTCCAGGGTGAAAGGCTGGGCCTTCTCCACAGCACGAGACATGGTCCAGGGAAGCAGAGACAGCAGCAATGTTGTCGACAGGAAAGTTGTGCAGGCAAGTGCCCTCCCACGGCTTCTTGCTGCCTTATATCTGTCTCACTGAGGGCCATTCATTTTGAGGAGTACATAGTGATTGGTCTGAATCATTCGCATCTTACGTTTACTCCAATCCCTTTAAACATACACCAGTGACAGCATTTGCATCGTTCAAATTTAGAGCATCATGTCAAGTCAACAACCACTTTGCAACATTGTATATTGTGGCCAACTGACTTTTCCAGGACCCCTGCTGGAAAAATTTGAAGACTAAACTCGGTATCCATGGCAACCTGCATGCATTTAGGGCCTAATACCTGTCCCTTATGTGTCCCCTATGTAAATTTGAAAGCCACACACAGGTACGGTGCGTTTCACACGTACGTGTAGGAACTGTTAGTACACGTACGTGTACAACTGGTGCGTACACGTACTTGTACAACTGGTGCGTACACGTCCGTGTACTACCAGTGCCTACACGTACGTGTACATGTCTGTGTACACACCAGTGCTACACGTAGGTGTACTACCAGTGCCTACACGTCCGTGTACAAGTACGCGTAGGCACTGGTAGTACACGTACGTGTACGCACCAGTTGTACACGTACGTGTACTACCAGTGTCCACACGTACGTGTACACGTACGTGTACGCACAAGTTGTACATGTATGTGTACAACTGGTGCATACACGGACATGTACAAGTACGTGTAGGCACTGGTAGTACATGTACGTGTACCACTGGTGTGTACACGGACGTGTACACGTACGTGTAGGCACTGGTAGTACATGTAAGTGTACGCACCAGCTGTACACGTACGTGTACGCACCAGTTGTACATGTACTACCAGTGCCTACACGTACGTGTACACGTCCGTGTACGCACCAGTTGTACACGTCCGTGTACGTACCAGTTGTACACGTATGTGTACAACTGGTGCGTACACGGATGTGTACACGTATGTGTAGGCACTTGTAGTACACGTACGTGTACCACTGGTGCGTACACGGACGTGTACAAGCACGTGTAGGCACTGGTAGTACATGTACGTGTACAACTGGTGCGTACACGTACGTGTACAACTGGTGCGTACACGGACGTGTACACGCACGTGTAGGCACTGGTAGTACACATACGTGTACGCACCAGTTGTACACGTATGTGTACCCACCAGTTGTACACGTACGTGTACTACCAGTGCCTACACATACATGTACACGTCCGTGTATGCACCAGTTGTACACATACATGTACAACTGGTGCATACACGGACGTGTACAAGTACATGTAGGCACTGGTAGTACACGTACGTGTACCACTGGTGCATACACGGACGTGTACAAGTATGTGTAGGCACTAGGCCTGGGCGGTAAATTCTGTTCCGCTCGCGGAATTTGAGAATTTCGGTAATTTCGCGTTCCGCGGAGAACGCGAAATTGCCCAAAATTCTGCTTCCCGCGACTTCGCGAAATTTTTTCTTGTTCGCGTTCTCAAAATGCGTGTTCGCGAGATATTTCTCCCCAAGCACGCAAACAGCAACTGTCAACAGGAAAAAAAATCGCGAACAAGCAATTCCGCGTGTTCGCGGAATTTCTGCATGTTCACGGAGATTTTTTACCGTTTCGCGGAGATTTGCGTAACGCGGTTAAGCAAATTCCGCCCACCCCTAGTAGTACACGTATGTGTACTACCAGTGCCTACACGTGCATGTACACGTCCGTGTTCGCACCAGTGCTACACGTACGTGTACTACCAGTGCCTACACGTACATGTACACATCCGTGTGCGCACCAGTTGTACACGTACGTGTATGCACCACTTGTACATGTCCGTGTACGCACCAGTTGTAGACGTACGTGTACAACTGGTGCATACACGGACCTGTACACGTACGTGTAGGCACTTGTAGTACACGTACGTGTACGCACCAGTTGTACATGTATGTGTACGCAACAGTTGTACACGTCCGTGTATGCACCAGTTGTACACATACGTGTACAACTGGTGCATAGACGGATGTGTACACGTATGTGTAGGCACTAGTAGTACACGTACGTGTACCACTGGTGCGTACACGGACGTGTACACGTACGTGTAGGCACATGTAGGCACTGGTAGTACACGTACGTGTACCACTGGTGCGTACACAGACGTGTACATGGATGTGTAGGCACTGGTAGTACATGTACGTGTATGCACCAGTGGTACACGTCCGTGTACACACCAGTTGTACACGTACGTGTACTACCAGTGCCTACACGTACGTGTACATGTCCGTGTACTCACCAGTTGTACACGTACGTGTAGAACTGGTGCGTACACGGACATGTACAAGTATGTGTAGGCACTGGTAGTACACGTACGTGTACAACTGGTGCGTACTGGTGCGTGCACGTACGTGTACAAGTACGTGTAGGCACTGGTAGTACACGTACGTGTACGCACCAGTTGTACACGTACGTGTACTACCAGTGCCTACACGTACGTGTACACGTCAGTGTACGCACCAGTTGTACACGTATGTGTACAACTGGTGCGTACACATATGTGTACAACTACGTGTAGGCACTGGTAGTACACGTACGTGTACAACTGGTGTGTACACTTACATGTACAAGTAGGTGTAGGCACTGGTAGTACATGTACGTGTACGCACCAGTTGTACACATGCATGTACTACCAGTGCCTACACGTATGTGTACACGTCAGTGTACGCACCAGTTGTACACGTATGTGTACAACTGGTGCGTACACGTACGCGTACAAGTACGTGTAGGCACTGGTAGTACACGTACGTGTTCACACCAGTTGTACACATCCGTGTACCTACCAGTTGTACACGTACGTGTACGCACCAGTTGTACACGTCCATGTATGCACCAGTTGTACACACCAGTTATACATGTACAACTGGTGCCTATATGGACGTGTACACATACGTGTAGGCACTGGTAGTACACGTACGTGTACCACTGGTGCTTACATGGATGTGTACAAGTATGTGTAGGCACTGGTAGTACACTTACGTGTACCACTGGTGCGTACATGGACGTGTACATGTACGTGTAGGCACTGGTAGTACACATACATGTACGCACCAGTTGTACACGTTCCTGTACTAACAGTGCCTACACATTCGTGTACACATTTCAAACGCTTACAATGGTGATACAGCCATACACATTCCAGGAATGGAGGGCTACGTGTCGCACATGGATGTCCATCAAGGACTCATCATTGCATAATTTCAGGTGCAGGCCCTAGGTGTGTTAGCCTGTGATCTTGCACAGGTCCTATCATCTCCTTGCACAATTGATGTGTTCTGACCTGTGGACACATGTCATGTGTGATGGGGCACGATGTGGCACACATCACCTTGACACATGCCACATGTGTGTCTGTAGTCCATCTGTGTCATGCATAGCAGCAGTGGGTGGCACAGTCATCAACACCCGCACCTGTCTCCTGATGCCAGGGACAGGGACACTTATGAACTGACCTGTCACGATCAGTGTGCCCCTTTGGGACTATGTCGGCTGTGTGTCATGTGTTTTCATTAGCTTCATGTCAGTGTCCCGTCAACAGCATCGGCTGTTGGTGCATCCAATAGGGGTCTGTGTGGAGATGGGCATGTAACACATCTACGCACACCATGCCACATGTGGATTCCCAAGGCTGTAGGGTCTGTGTGCATGGGACTTCATATATTTTCAGTCATACATGTATTTGTCGTCTCAATGGCAGTGTCTTTGTGTTGTCACGTGTACCCCTTCATCGCACTGTGTTTGACATGTACATTTGACATTCCATGTGACCTGTGCGTGTGCCTTGCAGTCAGCTGTCTGGATGAGATGACATCCTTCAAATGCAGCTATGTGGTTGTGTGTCACTCCAGTCATATCTGTGGCTCTTCACTCAGACTGGCCCCCAAATCTTTTCAGGGCATGTCATGTTGACTTGACAATCAACAGGTGTATCATGCATTTTGTAGGATTGCCAGCAAGCTGCCATCTGTGTCTTGGATGTATTGCACACACCCGACTCCATAGTTACTTGATGTGTATTAGCAGTGTAGCATGTGCTATGTTCATTGACATTGATGTTTGCCGACTCTCAATCTTCATTCCTCTAAACTATGTTTTGCAGGGCACCACCTGTCCCAAGACTAATGCCAGACTTGGGTGCCATAATGGAACGTTCCTGCATCCGCTGTTACAGATTCACTCAACAGTTGATTGAGGACCTGACAAACAGGCTGGCACCACACCTCCAACCGCAACACAGGTATCCTACTGCGCTGACCCCCAAGATGAAGGTGATGGCAGCCTTACATTTTTTTGCAACAGGTACGTTTCAATTGACCATAGCTGATGTGGGTGGGATGTCCCAGACTATGTTCAGCTGTGCCCTGCGTGATGTTTTAGCAGCCATGTTGGAGCACCTTGATGAATTCATCAAAATTCCGAGTCCAGAGGGGTTCAGGGATGTCAAGGGGGATTTCTATGCCCTGGGTGGGATGCCCCATTTAATTGGGTTCATTGATGGTACACATGTGGCTTTTGTACCGCCACAGGCACAGGAACGAGCCTATCGCAACCGCAAACATTACCACTCGATAAATGCCCTTGTGGTGTGTCTTGCTATCATGCTGATTTCCCATGTCTGTGCACGTTTTCCAGGTTCAGCGCACGATGCCTACATCATGAGGCGTAGCAGGGTGCCACAAATGATGCTGCGGCTGCACATCGAACGAGCATGTCTTGTTGGTGGGTATAGTCTTTTTGTCCTATGTGTTGCGGTATCTTTGTCTCTTACAGCATCTCGTTACCAACTTATTTACATGGTGTTTCCATGTAGGGGACTCTGGCTATCCCAACATGCCATGGCTGCTGACACCTCTCCGCAACCCAAGAACAGCTGCAGATCACCGGTACAACGATGCACACTGCCAGACCAGGCGAGTGATTGAGAGGACGTTTGGCCTCCTGAAGAGCCGATTCCAGTGCCTGGACAAGACAGGCGGGTCCCTCCCTTATGCCCCGGAGAAGGTCTGCAAAATCTTCATTGTGTGCTGCATGCTGCACAACATGGCAGTTGAGAAGGCAGTGCCACTCATCCTGGATCCAGATGAGCAGGAGCATCCACCCGTGGAGGATCAAGGGCTTGGTCACGAGGCTAGTGATGATGAGGAGGAGGGGGATGATATCCGGAGTCAGCTCATACGCAACTTCTAGTCATAATGGTGAGTCACTGGCTATGAGTGTGCAAGCTTGTAGCATTGAGTGGCATGTGTTGCAATGTGTGTGTCTAGCTGACTGAATACACAGTGACTTGGATGTGTGTTCTGATGTGTCACTCGAGTGATGATGTCATGCAACACAGTTTTGCAGAGAGACTTGATTGGCAATTTACATGTGTCCAACATTGTTGCTGTTTTGTACACTTCATGTGTGCGTTGAGAATCTTTTTTGGTGACTTCTCGCGTGTTTGTCATTCCCAGGTATTTGGCACCTGTTGTCTGGTTGTGTCATCGTTGTCCTCCTGCTATTCCTTGTGTGGATTGCAACGTGTGCTGAATCAGCGTTCCATGCACGGACATGTGGAAATGTTAGTTTGGGTAAGTATTGCAGCAAGGCTTTTTTGTGGTGATACAGGTTGTGAATGTGTGGTGACTGCTTCTGTGCATGTTGTGGTACCATGCATACATGTCTTCTCACCATGGAGCATATGACATGTAGCATCACTCCCATGACATGATAGTCAGCCTTCTTGACAGTCATCTGTAGTGGAATATGGTGTCTGATGAAGGTTTCAATGTGTGTGTACCTTGGCTCTAAAACATTGCAGAGGCTACGGGTGGACATAGTGGGGGACATCACAACAACATGCTCTATGGGGAATTGCAGCCTCTCAGTTTGCAGCAGGATGTGTTCTGCTCATCTCCTTACCTTGTATGCCAGTTCATTGGGATTGACATCATCCGTGTTGTGCAGGGGGTGTCCAGCGTTTGTCCCACATGTTCTGTCAACTGACCTGTGAGTCTGTTAATATGGAGGCATATCTCTTTGTGTGTGTATGTGGAATAAAGTAGGCCTGGGCGGTAAATTCCGTTCCGCTCGTGGAATTTGCGGAATTTCGGTAATTTTGCGTTCCACGGAGAACGCGAAATTGCCCAAAATTCTGCTTTCCGCGACTTTGCGAAATTTTTTCTTATTCGCTTTCTCAAAATGCGTGTTCGCGAGATATTTCTCCCCGAGCACGCAAACAGCAACTGTGAACAGGAAAAAAGCATCGCGAACATGCAATTCCACGTGTTCGCGGTATTTCTGCATGTTCGCGGAGATTTTTTACCGTTTCGCGGAGATTTGCGTAACGCGATTACGCAAATTCCGCCCACCCCTATAAAAAAGGTGTTCAGCACAATCCAAAGTGCCTCATCTCGGTCACTGCAGATCTCTTACCAGTTTGCATGCGTCATCTATGGCAGAATTGACAAAGATTGAGCAGATGAGTGTATGTGTACTTTGGCAACATGCATGCAGTGCTTCATGGCAAATGATCTATATTGTGCATGACGTGCCTGGTTGTGTATGTATTTGTGTAGGTTGCTGCCCACAACGGGACGTGAATGCCTGCTGATGGTGTGTCTCCTTTGCGCATCTCCGCATTGTGTTGCCTGACACAGTGGCTGTCATTTATGGTGATTGATCATACACTTTCTGGGAGTGACTCATGAGTGAGCTGACACTCCTTCCTTGACATACACCTGTTGCACTGTGCCTTGCAGACCTCCTTGTCTTTGTGTGTTGATTTTTGCATAATGTCTAACCCCTTCCGCCTGCTGCTGCCTCACCTGCAGTCCCGCCACTCTGAGTGCCCTGATTCTGCAACCCCCATGCCTCAGAAATGCTCAGCCCTTCCCCCTCCACCCATTTGTAATGCAGCCAGCAGCTTTTCTGTGCCACTATAGCCCCAGCGCCGTGCAAAAGGCCGGACCGTCTACGCCTGCAACATGCAGAGTGCATGACCCTCTAGTCTTTGCATGACCCACATCACACAACAGGCTCATGCTGCAGCCACTCTCCAAGCAATGTCCTTGTGACAATCATTCTCCTGCCATCAGGCCACCCCTAAGCACACACACACGACACCTTCGCATGCTGAGTGTGCTACTCCAACTGCCTACACAGCACTGCCCAGCCTCCCAGACCCTGTCATTCCAACCAGGTTAGGTGCCTCCTACTCCACACCCGCTCCATCCACCAGCACGCCATTGGACTCTGTTACCTCCTCAACACTAAAGCCCCACACATCACCTTCATGACAGTAACCTGTACAAAAGCATCCTCAGCACATGACGTCTTCCTTGCCATCTCAGATAGATACAAGAACACCCGCAGGGATGCCAACACCACTCCCGGGGGCTGAATAGGTAATTATTGACAAGTACACCCTCAGAGTCACAAGTCCGGGTTCGCAGCAACTCCCTAGCAACACTCATCTACAGATCTGCAGGCCTACATCCACAATTCTGCTAAGCCATCAACACGTACATCTTCACGCAGGCCCTCACCTCCACAGGTGGCTGGGGGCCAGTAGCTTCTTGCTGGAGGGGACACACACACACCACCATCCACCATTGGTCCATCAACATTTGAATCCACGTCTCCAAGAAACACAGTGCCACTCACCCCGCTACCGATCCCTCACAGATGCCAGATGTAAGTCGCCACAGACAAGCTGTGTGGGACACTCAAAACAACACCACCGCCAAACCCTGCAAACTCACACACTAGATCAGCAACTGATCCATCAATCTAGCCACATTGACGGACTTTCCTGTGAAGCACAACAACAGTTAAGGCACCTGGGACAAGGCAGACCTACTGGACTCCTACAGACCTAGCCGGACTCTTGTGCGAACCTTGCAACACAAAGAGCCATCATTTTCCTTACAGCCCTGGAAAACACCACACACAGCCATCACCATATCTTCAGCAAGGACAAGTGGAGATCCTTCAGATAGTGCCGAGACACCCAAACACACGACATCAAGGAGCTCTTCAGCATTGTGAGTGAACTGACAGCAGATCTCCATCCAAGACACCCCACCCTTGCAAGGCAGATCCCATCTCTTGCTACTTTGTGCCACTGCAAGCTCATGGCCATGGACAACAGCCTTCACACACAGAGGCAGACAGCACTATTTTCCGCTGGACAAACCCCCCTCAGCTCATGGACTCCCATCAGCAGCAAGTACACAACCGGGATCATGTGCACCATCCACTCTGGCTCTCCATCAGGCCCCTTCCCACACAACTTCTCAACCACATCATTCGTCATCCTTGAAGCCCACGTCCTGCATGTCATGAATGTCTCCTTTGAGTTAGCCACAATTCATGGCTGCAGGAGGCATGCAGAGCCCCAGGCCCTTCTTAAACAACGGACGGCAGTACCACAGGATCTCCTGGTACATCAGCCTACTTCCCTACCCAGCAAATGTCACCAGGAAGACACTCAACTAGCAACTGTCCAATTTCCTACATGCAACCATCTCCAGCTAACTGGCACCCGACCATTTTACACAGTAATCACACCACTGCAACTGTCATCGTTGCCAACACCAACGACTACTTTGCCCTGCTCACCAATGGTGAGCCCACCATCCTTGTCCTCTCAACGTCATTCTACACCATGTGCTACCACACTGTCAGCTCACACATCTCCAACAGTGGTATCCAGAGGAGGGCCCAGGATTCACTCAGGAAGTAGCTCACCAGCAAGGCCCAGGGAGTCTGCCTCCACCCTGCAACATGTAGTACACTGGGGGCATCTGGCCCATGCCACAGGGCTCTTCTCTCAGCGTGACGATCTTCAAGGTCTCCATGACCCACCTCTCCACCATCACATGCACACACAACCTCATCATCATCTGGTATGCCATTGACACCCAGCTGCTTCTCAAACTCACCAATGAGCCAGCCATTGACAGATCCAAACTTCACGAAGGCATGAGATCCATTGATGAATGGCTGAAAATCAGCCATCTGAGGCTGGACTTGGATGTGACAGGGGTCATCATCTGAGGATTGTCCCCTTATGGCTGGGTCACCTCCTTGCATCCCACTGGTCTGTGCATCGCAATAGCACCCAGTGGCCACGCAGACAAGCTGGTGTTCGTCATAGACCCATCGCTCACAATTAACATGCAACTAACCAACATCTGTACCTCATGCTGCAACACCCTCCACATGCTGCTGATGGCCCCCAGATAGATCCACTCCAAGGCAAAACAGACCGTCCCCCTGGTCCAGGACGCCAGCCGGCTCAAATACAGCACCTGCCTCTACAGAGGACAACAGCAAACATGCAGGAGAACTTATCCACATCCAGGGTGCATCCGCACAACTCATCTGCAACATCCCCTGCCCCAGCCACATCACCGTCCACCTGAGATAGGTACAATGGCTCACTGTGTGCTGCAGGATCACCTTCAGACTCCTCAACCACACTCAGGAGGCAGTCCACAACCCCTGACCCAAACCGACCTTGGACGTGTGTCATCCAACACCCCGTTGGCTCCACTCCATGCAGCCCACCTTGCCCTCGCCACCATTCATAACCTCTGCATGCAGGAGATAGTTCTCCCACCTCGCAAAACAGACCTGGTACTCCCTCCCCGGGCACATCAACATGCCCCATGACCTCTAAACCTTCATGTAACTCTACGAAATTTGTCTGTCAGAGCAATATAGCAAGGCCCCCCTCAGCAGCTTGAGGCCATCACGGGTGAGTGTTAGGCTCCATGTCTGCATTTTGTGATACATTGTGAGCCATGTGTGTCCTCGACCGGACTCAGATCCAAGTGTATGGATGGCTGGAGTTAGTTCCACACACAGGCATACTTTAACATATCCCCACACGTAGGTTGTGGACTCATGCTAAATGACTGCAACATGAAATTTCAATAATTACATTTTTTATTTCGAACTCTGGGGCGTGATTTGTGCACAGAAAAAGGGGAACTGCAGGGACCATAGACTCCAAAGTTCACAGGGGGAGATGGGATCCTTGGCATTTGAAGTCATCAGAGTCCAGCCCACAGTGTTTGGCATCATTGGTCAGACTGTGACCAGCAAGTCCATGTGGCAGATGATGTCAGTCAATGGGGGATGCGGTAGCACATGAAGGCCAGGTGACCTGGGAGATGTGGATGGCCCGCTGCCTCTAATGGTCTTTTCCGTGGACGACCAACCTTCCTCCGGGGGCCCTCAGATGCAGGCCTTGACGATGTTTGGGACGCTCCGTCAGACGAATCCTCCTCCTCCTCCCTCCCTGTGGCTGGTGCTGGTCTGCGCCTGGTGTCACAGGGAGGGTTGCCCATGTTGTCGGCGATCCGACGGAGTGAATGGCTTATGTCCTTTTGCACCGCCAGGAGCTCGGCCAGTCTTGCCTCCATCAGTCCTTGGTGTTGTTGTTGACTGGTGTGTTGCTCGGCCTGCTGGTTTTTGATCTCTGTGAGGGTCCCCACTACCTGGATGATCTCCCTGGTGTCACGCCGGTATGCCTCCATGATGTTGCGGATGTACGACATACCGGTCATTTCAGCTGGCTGGTCAGGTTCTCGCCTCCGCCTGCCTCCACTCCCGCCACCCCTGCCCACACGAGCCGGGCCTGCCGTTGTGGGCACATCGGGTCGACGGGACCCCTGAGGGATGGCAGTGGCGGTTGTGTCTGCCTCCTCCTGGGTGCCCGCCGCACCTTGTCCCTCCTGGTCAGACTGGCTCTGTTCACTGCGGGCAGGGCTCCTGGGTGTCTCCTGTGATGTGGCAGGAATTAGGGTGGTGGTTGGCACAGATGTTCCTGAACCAGGTGCTGCAGGGGCTTGGACACCAGAGGGTCCAGGTCGGTCTGGGTCATCCGCGGAGTGTTGAGAGGCATCGCTGCTGGTGGGATCCGGTTCCTCCCGAGCCTGAGACTGTGATTCTTCCACCCCATTGTTGGGGGGATGTTCATCACGTTGCCCTGTGTGTGAGAGAGAGACAATGGTAAAGCTGTTTAATGCAACATGCATGTTTCATACACATTCAAGTTGGCACAGTTCCTCCAGGTAGTGGTATGTGCCTAGAATTCTCCTCAATGTTCACTTGGTATGTTGCGGGGGACAGATTGATATGTTCGCCTGAGTCTTTGACATGTCCATTTGTGGCTTGGATGCTTCTTCGGCTATGTATTGGTGTTGTTGTGTTACATGTCCATTGTGGCAGTGGGTAAATCCATTGCATGTCCTGGTGGTGTGTGCTTGTGTAAGGGGTGTGTGTGACAGGGCCTGCTGGTGGGTGTAGTGTGATTTGGCCCAGGGGCTCCCAGGTGATGTAGCTGTCCCCCCATGGAGCATGCTGCTATGACAGTGAGTGTGAGTTTCTATCCTAGATATCTGACCTTGTTGTGTTGGTGTTTGTGTTTGCACTGGTCACAGGAGGGCCTTGTGCTGCCTACACCAGGGCCAAGTGTGAGCTATCTTGTCAGTACTTTCCCAATCCCTGTGCATTGTGCATGGTGCATGGGTATGTAGCTGGGCCATATGGGATGAGGGCAATTGTGTCTGATTTGGAATTCAAATATGCGTTTTGGTGCACCCACCCTCCCAGCATACGGGACATCCATTCTTGAGTTGGTGCTTCGTGTAGCATGGGACATGGCATGGCCTTGCTTTCTCAATGGGGCATACACATGTTATTGGCATTTGCGTTGTTCGTGACTGTGGTTCTGGCAGGTGAGGGCTTGGGGTAGTTGCGTGCATTAGGTGTAGTTGGGGTGTGGATGCCAATACCCCCATGTTGCGTAAGTGGTTTGTGTACTCACCAGGCTCTGGAGGTCTTTGGAGTCCATGTACTCCCACCGGCGGAAGCATGGCCATCACCTTCTCCTCCCAGGGATGGTAATGTACTGGTCTGCGGGGCGCGCCACCTCTAGTGATGTTGGTCTGGGCGTGCTCTTCATTCATTTTTCTCTTGACCGCCCTCCGCAGATCGTATCACCTGGCTTGGCATTCCTTCCTGGTCCTTCTGATGGGTGCGACAGCATTCACCCTCTCGACGATCCTCTGCCACAGGCGTGATTTTTCAGCTATGCTGGTCTGTCTGACCAATGTTCCAAAGAGCTGTGGCTCGACTCTGATGACTTAATTGACAAGGATGTTCAGCTCCTCCCTTGTGAACTTTGGGTTCTTGTCGGTGGGCATGGTGTGGATGGTTGTGGGTGTGTGGGTCTGAATGTGACAGTGTGTGTGTGAATGTGGAGAGGGGGTATGTGTGAAGGGGTGTGTGCATAGGTGTATATGTTTAGGTGGATGGGTGTAGTGGTTTGTGTGTGCTCTGTAGCAGTGGTGAGTCTGTTGCAAAGGCTCATGGTTTGTGTGTGTGGTCCCTTTTTATTGGTCCATTTGTGGGTGGGGCTCAGTTTGAATTTTTGGTGGGTGTGTTATAAGGGGTGGTTGTGAGGTTGCCCCTCTGTTTGCCTGTTTGGATGTGTCCAGGTCAGTCCTTTTTATTCTTTGTGCAGTGTAGACGTGTTTTGTGGTGTTGTGCGAGTTGAATAGGCCCTCCTTGTGCTGTTTTACAGTGACCGTGGTTCAGTACGGTACAGGGGTACGAGTCGTACAGCCACACACCCCCATGCGTTGTGTATGTACGGCACGTACACGGACATTGCTATGTATGGTGCGTACACCCCATTGCTTCTGTACGGTGCATGTGCGTAGACCGGCAGCGCGTCTGTACGGTGCGTACCCCCAGCGCGTATGTACACACCGTACCGCCATAGCGAATGTACGGTGCGTACCCGTAACATCGCTTACCTGCATCATCCACTGTACATATGCGATGTTGGGGGTACGCACCGTACATTCGCTATGGGGGTACGGTGCGTACATACACGCTGGGTGTACACACCATACATATGTGCTGGGGGTACGGCGCATACCTACGGGGGGGTACGGTGCGTACCTATGCACTGGGGTATGCACTGTACATTCGTGCGGGGGGTACGGTGCAGAACTATGCGCTGGGGGTACGCACCGTACATTCGCACTGGGGGTACGGTGCGTACCTACGCGCTGGGGGTACGGTGCATACCTACGCGGTGGGGGTACGCACCATACATTCGCGCTGGGGGTACGGTGTGTACAAACTTCACTTCATAGCGGCCAAAGTCATTCCCGTGTACGGGATGTTTTCCGTACGAATCGTAAATTGTTACGCCGGTCCGGATCGTATTAGTACGGTCGGACTTCTCTTTTTACGATTTGTACGGAGAAGTGTCCGGGTCCGTCTCGTACTAATTTTCCCGCTACGATTCGTACGGATCAGGCCGATCCGTATGTACTTTTTCCCGTACGGATCGTACTTCACGGGTCGGATGTGACTTGTACGATTCGTACGGAAAAAAATACGGATACGACTCGTACGGGAAAAAAATACAGGATCGGAATCGACCCCTATAAGTAATAAAGGGGCTCTACAGAGACTTAAATGAAATAACGCTTTTGAAACATGTTCAATGTATCGGAGCGCCGCAAAGCGGCGGAAGGCATGTTTAAAAAGAGTACATCAACTGACTCACAACAAGGTGGTAGTAAATTGACATCTGAAAACACAAATTTAACATCGAAATTTACAGCATTAGAGAGATTGTATGAGCGCGAACAAAGAAAGTGGTAGGCGGCAACCTCATTACAGAGTTACATCGATGTTAATCGGATACCCAGAGGTTTGCGCATTTATACCATCCCTGCCTATGAAAATCCGGACCCAAACTCCTGGATGAGTGGGCAGCCCATACAGCTGAGTCAAGCAAGGGGATGCTGTTCAAATTGGTAAAATTCGCCTGGAGCGATAGGGATAAAGCTTTACTGGAAATTGAGAAAATAGAGGCAGAAATTGAGAAAGAGGAGGACAAGAAGAAAATTGAAGAACTAAAGGAACAGATGAAGAAAAGACTTGTAAAATATGAAGCCAAAATTAAACAAAGAAAACAGGAGAAGTTCGAACGGGATGAGCGTGACTATGCCCAGGGGAGAGTGCTCACGTTTGCGAAAAAGTTCGAAGGCTCACGCAAGGAATTGAAAGCAATTGGAAATATACCCACAACAATAAGAATTGACACCTCGGAGTCTGAGGTTACGGGTGGTGAATCTTCAGATGATGGTGGGAGTAACCAAATGATGGTGAAGACCCCTTTTCAAGAGGTATTTCGCATTATGAGGCAAACGTGGCTAAGAGGGGGCAAAAGCAGACCACCAGAGGCAGAAAAAGAAAAACAAGGAGGGGTGGCTGGAGCAGGAGGATCAAACGCTCCAACCCGCAACAGGAAGGGGAAGAAATGGATTTAGACAATCTAACCATCATTAATTTGACAAAAAAAACCCTTACAGAACAACAAGTATTAAGATTGGGTCTTACTTTCTGCCCCTCAAATAAATTAGAATATGCTCAAACCCGCATTTACCTTTATAAACTGACCCGCAAGTTAAAACTTCACAAGTACTTCAAGTCCAAACCTAACTTTCTCAAACAAAGGAAACAATTGAGCAAACCAAGAACAACGGTTGCACTAACTGGTGAAGATTCCGCGGCCTTAGAGGTTATGGAATCACTGAGATTGGACAATCAAGTTGATAATACTCAAAAGGGGGATCAAGTACAAAGAACGTTACAACTAGGATTTGATCACGAAAAAGACATAAGTGATTTCAAACCAACTTCACAATTTTTGCCTCAGTTACCCCCAGATGCCATTGATGTATTTGCAGAGGCAGTCAATAAAGATCTTATACGACTGCGAGGAAAACAATCTAGATTGCAAAAAACTCAAAATATAACTAAAGAACAACGGGAGGCTATTAAAAATCTAAGTAAGGACAATATGATCATTTGCAAACCCTCCGATAAAGGTGGCAACATAGTTCTACAAACCAGAGAGAACTATAAAGCTGAAGCACTAAGGCAATTGTCTGATAATAGTTGATATCAGAAGATCTCTAAAGATGTGTACCTGGACAGTATACAAAGATACCTTGAGATGATCAAATTTTGCTTTGATAAATCTATGCTTGATATGGAAGAATATTTATTCCTTCGATGCCTAGACCCAGTGGTGCCTACTTTTTATCATATTCCTAAGCTACACAAAAACAGTACAAAACCACCAGGGAGACCTATTGTCTCTTCACAGGGTCGACTCACTGAACATTTATCGACTTTCATTGATTTTTTCCTTTTCCCTTTGGTTAAGACGTTGCCTGCATATATTAAAGACTCACGGGATTTCCTTATGCATATTGAGGAACAACAATGGAATCCAGAATACAAATTAATTGTATTAGACATAACAAGTCTGTATACGCGGATCCAACATGAACATGGCCTTAAAGCAGTGGCACATTTTTTGAAAAAGAAGCCATTAAAGTTCACTGAACATAATGAAATGATTCAATTCACAGAATTTTGTTTGAAAAATAATATTTTTGTCTTTGGCGAGGATTTTTATCGTCATATCTCTGGTACGGTGATGGGCACCTGCTTCGCCCCCAGCTACGCAAATTTATTCGTGGGTTGGTGGGAGGAGCAGGTGTCCAGAATGCCTGACGATGCCAATATGGGAAGGGTTATTTCCTGGTATCGTTATATAGATGACCTATGTATAATCTGGGATGGATCAGAGGAACTAGCCAAGGAATTTATTGGTGATTTAAACAGGAATGTAGTGAATTTGGAGTTTAGTGGGGAAATCAGTTCAGAAACAGTGAATTTTCTGGATCTTAAAGTGAGTATCAATAACAACAAAGTATATGTGTCACTGTACCGTAAACCAACGGCCGGAAATTCGTTATTACATGCGGCAAGTAACCATCCATCAGGGTTGGTCAAGAGCATCCCCTATGGGGAGTTTTTGAGATTGAAACGAAATAGCACTAGGGAAGTGGATTTTGAAGAAGCTGCACAAGTTAGATTTTTGATCAGAGGTTACAATAGGGATCTTCTGGACGTAACTCTTAATAAGGTTAGGAATATGTCCAGAGAAGACCTTTTTACCAAAGAGAAAAAGAGGAAAGATGAGATGGGAACAAACAAATTTAGGATGATAACTACCTTTTCAAGTGATGCCAATGAATTGAGAACGATTATGAGAAAAAACTGGCATATCTTGAAAACAGATAACATCATAGGTTCAGATATCCCACCAACTCCTTTATTGACTTTCAGAAAGGCCAGATCATTAAAAGATAGTCTTGTCCAAAGCCATTTATATATCAAACCCAACACAGGGGGGACCTTAAGGGAGATTAAAGGTTTTTACCCTTGTGGTAAATGTAAGGCTTGTGTGAGTAACAGAAAAACACTCACATATCATGTAACTGGTCTTAAGAAGCCCAAGTATATAAACAAGTTTCTCACATGTAACAGCGCCTATGTGGTTTATTGTCTTGAATGCCCATGTGGACTGCGTTACATCGGCAGTACTATTCATCCAGTAAAAGTAAGAATCTTAGAACACATGAGGGCAATAGCAAAAAATGATGCAACTTATTCAGTGGCAAGACATTTCTCTGAGAAACATGAAAGCAACAGGGAGCTGTTGCGATATTACGCGCTGGTCCAGATCCTTATGAATATAAAGGGAGGGGACAGGATTTAGCAGTTACGTAGACTGGAATCAAGATATATCACTGATCTGGGCACTAAGATACCTAAAGGAATGAATGTAGGGGAAGAATTGGCAGTGCATCTGGGTGACTAAATTTAGTTTGAACAAGTAGCTCCATGATTGCTCAGCATAATAATTATGAAGTCAGATTTATGTACTCTTTACGGCCTTTTGTACAATATGGTCTACAGTGCAATATGGAAATGTATTGTTTAAGCCGATACATGGCATAATGTGAGAGACCACACCTCAGGATCTATAGCCGATACACGGCGTGATTGATTTGATCCCGACAAACAAAAATTGTCAATTGTATGTAATACATTTTAACTCTGTTTCCAAATATTGTGATCTACACGCTTTTTTCTTAAAGTTACATACTATTTGTTGAAAATAATTCAGCAATGTTTGTTTTTGAATATCGGGACTGATGGGAGATTATACACTCCAATATGGCGCCTGAACATGAAAGTTTAGTGGTCTCTCTTTAATTTCCGTTGTAAAATGCATCATGTAAACGTTGACGTATTTTTAAATGTCTGCCGATTTTTGGCGCGTGACTTGTAAACATTAGACTAAGGCGTCAGCCGAAACGCATCATGTTGTAAAGCGGATGAATTAAAAGAAATTCTAAGAGAAAACCCCTGCGAGTGCTTTCCTTATGCCAGAAGGGAGAAAGGAGAGAGCGAGTATTTTAACGCAGATGCACCTCTGCGTTACGAAGCACCCGTCCGAGAGTGCGCTGGTCTGAGGTGCAGTTGGAGCTATTAAGTAATAAATATAATGTAAAAATAAATTAACCATACATATATATAACATAATATATATATATATATTTACTAAATAAAATTAATAAATAATTATTTTTATCAATGATAAAATGTTAAAAACCAGCAAAAAATACTGCTTGGTCTGATTCCAAGCTCCCGCGGGAGGGCACGAACATCACACTACTCTTGAAGAGACATTTCTTTATCGAAGGAACAGTATGCTGAACTGCAAGATCCAACATGCAGCAGTATTTTTTGCTGGTGAGAAAGCCCATTGGAGGGCAGCAAACCAATGAAAACCCTGGCAATACTTTGTCCTTTGATGAACAGCCTATGAATAAGGGGCAGGCGCCCTGAAACGCGTAAGGCAATGATTTTAAACGGAATGCAAATTGGTTCGCACTAAAGACTTTGGAAGAAGTTACCTTTCTACCGAGTGCCGGCTCAAGCTCAGGACAAAATTGGTAACACATATCACGCGGCAGTCCGGCCGCGGAGCGATGGAACCGCCTCGCGCACTAGAAGAGGTCCGCGGGAGCTTGGAATCAGACCAAGTTTCTAAATGCGGGGTAGCAGGTATAAATTGCCAACCAACGTGCATCTCTGCAACCCACTGGAGGGCACGAACATCACACTACTCTTGAAGAGACATTTCTTTATCGAAGGAACAGTATGCTGAACTGCAAGATCCAACATGCAGCAGTATTTTTTGCTGGTGAGAAAGCCCATTGGAGGGCAGCAAACCAATGAAAACCCTGGCAATACTTTGTCCTTTGATGAACAGCCTATGAATAAGGGGCAGGCGCCCTGAAACGCGTAAGGCAATGATTTTAAACAGAATGCAAATTGGTTCGCACTAAAGACTTTGGAAGAAGTTACCTTTCTACCGAGTGCCGGCTCAAGCTCAGGACAAAATTGGTAACACATATCACGCGGCAGTCCGGCCGCGGAGTGATGGAACCGCCTCGTGCACTAGAAGAGGTCCGTGGGAGCTTGGAATCAGACCAAGTTTCTAAATGCGGGGTAGCAGGTATAAATTGCCAACCAACGTGCATCTCTGCAACCCACTGGAGGGCACGAACATCACACTACTCTTGAAGAGACATTTCTTTATCGAAGGAACAGTATGCTGAACTGCAAGATCCAACATGCAGCAGTATTTTTTGCTGGTGAGAAAGCCCATTGGAGGGCAGCAAACCAATGAAAACCCTGGCAATAGTTTGTCCTTTGATGAACAGCCTATGAATAAGGGGCAGGCGCCCTGAAACGCGTAAGGCAATGATTTTAAACGGAATGCAAATTGGTTCGCACTAAAGACTTTGGAAGAAGTTACCTTTCTACCAAGTGCCGGCTCAAGCTCAGGACAAAATTGGTAACACATATCACGCGGCAGTCCGGCCGCGGAGCGATGGAACTGCCTCGTGCACTAGAAGAGGTCCGTGGGAGCTTGGAATCAGACCAAGTTTCTAAATGCGGGGTAGCAGGTATAAGTTGCCAACCAACGTGCATCTCTGCAACCCACTGGAGGGCCCGAACATCACACTACTCTTGAAGAGACATTTCTTTATCGAAGGAACAGTATGCTGAACTGCAAGATCCAACATGCAGCAGTATTTTTTGCTGGTGAGAAAGCCCATTGGAGGGCAGCAAACCAATGAAAACCCTGGCAATACTTTGTCCTTTGATGAACAGCCTATGAATAAGGGGCAGGCGCCCTGAAACGCGTAAGGCAATGATTTTAAACGGAATGCAAATTGGTTCGCACTAAAGACTTTGGAAGAAGTTACCTTTCTACCGAGTGCCGGCTCAAGCTCAGGACAAAATTGGTAACACATATCACGCGGCAGTCCGGCCGCGGAGCGATGGAACCGCCTCGTGCACTAGAAGAGGTCCGCGGGAGCTTGGAATCAGACCAAGTTTCTAAATGCGGGGTAGCAGGTATAAATTGCCAACCAACGTGCATCTCTGCAACCCACTGGAGGGCACGAACATCACACTACTCTTGAAGAGACATTTCTTTATCGAAGGAACAGTATGCTGAACTGCAAGATCCAACATGCAGCAGTATTTTTTGCTGGTGAGAAAGCCCATTGGAGGGCAGCAAACCAATGAAAACCCTGGCAATACTTTGTCCTTTGATGAACAGCCTATGAATAAGGGGCAGGCGCCCTGAAACGCGTAAGGCAATGATTTTAAACAGAATGCAAATTGGTTCGCACTAAAGACTTTGGAAGAAGTTACCTTTCTACCGAGTGCCGGCTCAAGCTCAGGACAAAATTGGTAACACATATCACGCGGCAGTCCGGCCGCGGAGCGATGGAACCGCCTCGTGCACTAGAAGAGGTCCGCGGGAGCTTGGAATCAGACCAAGTTTCTAAATGCTGGGTAGCAGGTATAAATTGCCAACCAACGTGCATCTCTGCAACCCACTGGAGGGCACGAACATCACACTACTCTTGAAGAGACATTTCTTTATCGAAGGAACAGTATGCTGAACTGCAAGATCCAACATGCAGCAGTATTTTTTGCTGGTGAGAAAGCCCATTGGAGCGCAGCAAACCAATGAAAACCCTGGCAATACTTTGTCCTTTGATGAACAGCCTATGAATAAGGGGCAGGCGCCCTGAAACGCGTAGGGCAATGATTTTAAACGGAATGCAAATTGGTTCGCACTAAAGACTTTGGAAGAAGTTACCTTTCTACCGAGTGCCGGCTCAAGCTCAGGACAAAATTGGTAACACATATCACGCGGCAGTCCGGCCGCGGAGCGATGGAACCGCCTCGTGCACTAGAAGAGGTCCGCGGGAGCTTGGAATCAGACCAAGTTTCTAAATGCGGGGTAGCAGGTATAAATTGCCAACCAACGTGCATCTCTGCAACCCACTGGAGGGCACGAACATCACACTACTCTTGAAGAGACATTTATTTATCGAAGGAACAGTATGCTGAATTGCAAGATCCAACATGCAGCAGTATTTTTTGCTGGTGAGAAAGCCCATTGGAGGGCAGCAAACCAATGAAAACCCTGGCAATACTTTGTCCTTTGATGAACAGCCTATGAATAAGGGCCAGGCGCCCTGAAACGCGTAAGGCAATGATTTTAAACGGAATGCAAATTGGTTCGCACTAAAGACTTTGGAAGAAGTTACCTTTCTACCGAGTGCCGGCTCAAGCTCAGGACAAAATTGGTAACACATATCACGCGGCAGTCCGGCCGCGGAGCGATGGAACCGCCTCGTGCACTAGAAGAGGTCCGCGGGAGCTTGGAATCAGACCAAGTTTCTAAATGCTGGGTAGCAGGTATAAATTGCCAACCAAAGTGCATCTCTGCAACCCACTGGAGGGCACGAACATCACACTACTCTTGAAGAGACATTTCTTTATCGAAGGAACAGTATGCTGAACTGCAAGATCCAACATGCAGCAGTATTTTTTGCTGGTGAGAAAGCCCATTGGAGGGCAGCAAACCAATGAAAACCCTGGCAATACTTTGTCCTCTGATGAACAGCCTATGAATAAGGTGCAGGCGCCCTGAAACGCGTAAGGCAATGATTTTAAACGGAATGCAAATTGGTTCGCACTAAAGACTTTGAAAGAAGTTACCTTTCTACCGAGTGCCGGCTCAAGCTCAGGACAAAATTGGTAACACATATCACGCGGCAGTCCGGCCGCGGAGCGATGGAACCGCCTCGTGCACTAGAAGAGGTCCGCGGGAGCTTGGAATCAGACCAAGTTTCTAAATGCGGGGTAGCAGGTATAAATTGCCAACCAACGTGCATCTCTGCAACCCACTGGAGGGCACGAACATCACACTACTCTTCAAGAGACATTTCTTTATCGAAGGAACAGTATACTGAACTGCAAGATCCAACATGCAGCAGTATTTTTTGCTGGTGAGAAAGCCCATTGGAGGGCAGCAAACCAATGAAAACCCTGGCAATACTTTGTCCTTTGATGAACAGCCTATGAATAAGGGGCAGGCGCCCTGAAACGCGTAAGGCAATGATTTTAAACGGAATGCAAATTGGTTCGCACTAAAGACTTTGGAAGAAGTTACCTTTCTACCGAGTGCCGGCTCAAGCTCAGGACAAAATTGGTAACACATATCACGCGGCAGTCCGGCCGCGGAGCGATGGAACCGCCTCGTGCACTAGAAGAGGTCCGCGGGAGCTTGGAATCAGACCAAGTTTCTAAATGCGGGGTAGCAGGTATAAATTGCCAACCAATGTGCATCTCTGCAACCCTCTGGAGGGCACGAACATCACACTACTCTTGAAGAGACATTTCTTTATCGAAGGAACAGTATACTGAACTGCAAGATCCAACATGCAGCAGTATTTTTTGCTGGTGAGAAAGCCCATTGGAGGGCAGCAAACCAATGAAAACCCTGGCAATACTTTGTCCTTTGATGAACAGCCTATGAATAAGGGGCAGGTGCCCTGAAACGCGTAAGGCAATGATTTTAAACGGAATGCAAATTGGTTCGCACTAAAGACTTTGGAAGAAGTTACCTTTCTACCGAGTGCCGGCTCAAGCTCAGGACAAAATTGGTAACACATATCACGCGGCAGTCCGGCCGCGGAGCGATGGAACCGCCTCATGCACTAGAAGAGGTCCGCGGGAGCTTGGAATCAGACCAAGTTTCTAAATGCGGGGTAGCAGGTATAAATTGCCAACCAACGTGCATCTCTGCAACCCACTGGAGGGCACGAACATCATACTACTCTTGAAGAGACATTTCTTTATCGAAGGAACAGTATGCTGAACTGCAAGATCCAACATGCAGCAGTATTTTTTGCTGGTGAGAAAGCCCATTGGAGGGCAGCAAACCAATGAAAACCCTGGCAATACTTTGTCCTTTGATGAACAGCCTATGAATAAGGGGCAGGCGCCCTGAAACGCGTAAGGCAAATATTTTAAACGGAATGCAAATTGGTTCGCACTAAAGACTTTGGAAGAAGTTACCTTTCTACCGAGTGCCGGCTCAAGCTCAGGACAAAATTGGTAACACATATCACGCGGCAGTCCGGCCGCAGAGCGATGGAACCGCCTCGTGCACTAGAAGAGGTCCGCGGGAGCTTGGAATCAGACCAAGTTTCTAAATGATGGGTAGCAGGTATAAATTGCCAACCAACGTGCATCTCTGCAACCCACTGGAGGGCACGAACATCACACTACTCTTGAAGAGACATTTCTTTATCGAAGGAACAGTATGCTGAACTGCAAGATCCAATATGCAGCAGTATTTTTTGCTGGTGAGAAAGCCCATTGGAGGGCAGCAAACCAATGAAAACCCTGGCAATACTTTGTCCTTTGATGAACAGCCTATGAATAAGGGGCAGGCGCCCTGAAACGCGTAAGGCAATGATTTTAAACGGAATGCAAATTGGTTCGCACTAAAGACTTTGGAAGAAGTTACCTTTCTACCGAGTGCCGGCTCAAGCTCAGGACAAAATTGGTAACACATATCACGCGGCAGTCCGGCCGCGGAGCGATGGAACCGCCTCGTTCACTAGAAGAGGTTCGCGGGAGCTTGGAATCAGACCAAGTTTCTAAATGCGGGCTAGCAGGTATAAATTGCCAACCAACGTGCATCTCTGCAACCCACTGGAGGGCACGAACATCACACTACTCTTGAAGAGACATTTCTTTATCGAAGGAACAGTATGCTGAATTGCAAGATCCAACATGCAGCAGTATTTTTTGCTGGTGAGAAAGCCCATTGGAGGGCAGCAAACCAATGAAAACCCTGGCAATACTTTGTCCTTTGATGAACAGCCTATGAATAAGGGGCAGGCGCCCTGAAACGCGTAAGGCAATGATTTTAAACGGAATGCAAATTGGTTCGCACTAAAGACTTTGGAAGAAGTTACCTTTCTACCGAGTGCCGGCTCAAGCTCAGGACAAAATTGGTAACACATATCACGCGGCAGTCCGGCCGCGGAGCGATGGAACCGCCTCGTGCACTAGAAGAGGTCCGCGGGAGCTTGGAATCAGACCAAGTTTCTAAATGCGGGGTAGCAGGTATAAATTGCCAACCAACGTGCATCTCTGAAACCCACTGGAGGGCACGAACATCACACTACTCTTGAAGAGACATTTCTTTATCGAAGGAACAGTATGCTGAACTGCAAGATCCAACATGCAGCAGTATTTTTTGCTGGTGAGAAAGCCCATTGGAGGGCAGCAAACCAATGAAAACCCTGGCAATACTTTGTCCTTTGATGACCAGCCTATGAATAAGGGGCAGGCGCCCCGAAACGCGTAAGGCAATGATTTTAAACGGAATGCAAATTGGTTCGCACTAAAGACTTTGGAAGAAGTTACCTTTCTACCGAGTGCCGGCTCAAGCTCAGGACAAAATTGGTAACACATATCACGCAGCAGTCCGGCCGCGGAGCGATGGAACCGCCTCGTGCACTAGAAGAGTTCCGCGGGAGCTTGGAATCAGACCAAGTTTCTAAATGCGGGGTGGCAGGTATAAATTGCCAACCAACGTGCATCTCTGCAACCCACTGGAGGGCACGAACATCACACTACTCTTGAAGAGACATTTCTTTATCGAAGGAACAGTATGCTGAACTGCAAGATCCAACATGCAGCAGTATTTTTTGCTGGTGAGAAAGCCCATTGGAGGGCAGCAAACCAATGAAAACCCTGGCAATACTTTGTCCTTTGATGAACAGCCTATGAATAAGGGGCAGGCGCCCTGAAACGCGTAAGGCAATGATTTTAAACGGAATGCAAATTGGTTCGCACTAAAGACTTTGGAAGAAGTTACCTTTCTACCGAGTGCCGGCTCAAGCTCAGGACAAAATTGGTAACACATATCACGCGGCAGTCCGGCCGCGGAGCGATGGAACCGCCTCATGCACTAGAAGAGGTCCGCGGGAGCTTGGAATCAGACCAAGTTTCTAAATGCGGGGTAGCAGGTATAAATTGCCAACCAACGTGCATCTCTGCAACCCACTGGAGGGCACGAACATCACACTACTCTTGAAGAGACATTTCTTTATCGAAGGAACAGTATGCTGAACTGCAAGATCCAACATGCAGCAGTATTTTTTGCTGGTGAGAAAGCCCATTGGAGGGCAGCAAACCAATGAAAACCCTGGCAATACTTTGTCCTTTGATGAACAGCCTATGAATAAGGGGCAGGCGCCCTGAAACGCGTAAGGCAATGATTTTAAACGGAATGCAAATTGGTTCGCACTAAAGACTTTGGAAGAAGTTACCTTTCTACCGAGTGCCGGCTCAAGCTCAGGACAAAATTGGTAACACATATCACGCGGCAGTCCGGCCGCGGAGCAATGGAACCGCCTCGTGCACTAGAAGAGGTCCGCGGGAGCTTGGAATCAGACCAAGTTTCTAAATGCAGGGTAGCAGGTATAAATTGCCAACCAACGTGCATCTCTGCAACCCACTGGAGGGCACGAACATCACACTACTCTTGAAGAGACATTACTTTATCGAAGGAACAGTATGCTGAACTGCAAGATCCAACATGCAGCAGTATTTTTTGCTGGTGAGAAAGCCCATTGGAGGGCAGCAAACCAATGAAAACCCTGGCAATACTTTGTCCTTTGATGAACAGCCTATGAATAAGGGGCAGGCGCCCTGAAACGCGTAAGGCAATGATTTTAAACGGAATGCAAATTGGTTCGCACTAAAGACTTTGGAAGAAGTTACCTTTCTACCGAGTGCCGGCTCAAGCTCAGGAGAAAATTGGTAACACATATCACGCGGCAGTCCGGCCGCGGAGCAATGGAACCGCCTCGTGCACTAGAAGAGGTCCGCGGGAGCTTGGAATCAGACCAAGTTTCTAAATGCGGGGTAGCAGGTATAAATTGCCAACCAACGTGCATCTCTGCAACCCACTGGAGGGCACGAACATCACACTACTCTTGAAGAGACATTTCTTTATCGAAGGAACAGTATGCTGAACTGCCAGATCCAACATGCAGCAGTATTTTTTGCTGGTGAGAAAGCCCATTGGAGGGCAGCAAACCAATGAAAACCCTGGCAATACTTTGTCCTTTGATGAACAGCCTATGAATAAGGGGCAGGCGCCCTGAAACGCGTAAGGCAATGATTTTAAACGGAATGCAAATTGGTTCGCACTAAAGACTTTGGAAGAAGTTACCTTTCTACCGAGTGCCGGCTCAAGCTCAGGACAAAATTGGTAACACATATCACGCGGCAGTCCGGCCGCGGAGCGATGGAACCGCCTCGTGCACTAGAAGAGGTCCGCGGGAGCTCGGAATCAGACCAAGTTTCTAAATGCGGGGTAGCAGGTATAAATTGCCAACCAACGTGCATCTCTGCAACCCACTGGAGGGCACGAACATCACACTACTCTTGAAGAGACATTTCTTTATCGAAGGAACAGTATGCTGAACTGCAAGATCCAACATGCAGCAGTATTTTTTGCTGGTGAGAAAGCCCATTGGAGGGCAGCAAACCAATGAAAACCCTGGCAATACTTTGTCCTTTGATGAACCGCCTATGAATAAGGGGCAGGCGCCCTGAAACGCGTAAGGCAATGATTTTAAACGGAATGCAAATTGGTTCGCACTAAAGACTTTGGAAGAAGTTACCTTTCTACCGAGTGCCGGCTCAAGCTCAGGACAAAATTGGTAACACATATCACGCGGCAGTCCGGCCGCGGAGCGATGGAACCGCCTCGTGCAATAGAAGAGGTCCGCGGGAGCTTGGAATCAGACCAAGTTTCTAAATGCGGGGTAGCAGGTATAAATTGCCAACCAACGTGCATCTCTGCAACCCACTGGAGGGCACGAACATCACACTACTCTTGAAGAGACATTTCTTTATCGAAGGAACAGTATGCTGAACTGCAAGATCCAACATGCAGCAGTATTTTTTGCTGGTGAGAAAGCCCATTGGAGGGCAGCAAACCAATGAAAACCCTGGCAATACTTTGTCCTTTGATGAACAGCCTATGAATAAGGGGCAGGCGCCCTGAAACGCGTAAGGCAATGATTTTAAACGGAATGCAAATTGGTTCGCACTAAAGACTTTGGAAGAAGTTACCTTTCTACCGAGTGCCGGCTCAAGCTCAGGAGAAAATTGGTAACACATATCACGCGGCAGTCCGGCCGCGGAGCAATGGAACCGCCTCGTGCACTAGAAGAGGTCCGCGGGAGCTTGGAATCAGACCAAGTTTCTAAATGCAGGGTAGCAGGTATAAATTGCCAACCAACGTGCATCTCTGCAACCCACTGGAGGGCACGAACATCACACTACTCTTGAAGAGACATTTCTTTATCGAAGGAACAGTATGCTGAACTGCAAGATCCAACATGCAGCAGTATTTTTTGCTGGTGAGAAAGCCCATTGGAGGGCAGCAAACCAATGAAAACCCTGGCAATACTTTGTCCTTTGATGAACAGCCTATGAATAAGGGGCAGGCGCCCTGAAACGCGTAAGGCAATGATTTTAAACGGAATGCAAATTGGTTCGCACTAAAGACTTTGGAAGAAGTTACCTTTCTACCGAGTGCCGGCTCAAGCTCAGGACAAAATTGGTAACACATATCACGCGGCAGTCCGGCCGCGGAGCGATGGAACCGCCTCGTGCACTAGAAGAGGTCCGCGGGAGCTTGGAATCAGACCAAGTTTCTAAATGCGGGGTAGCAGGTATAAATTGCCAACCAACGTGCATCTCTGCAACCCACTGGAGGGCACGAACATCACACTACTCTTGAAGAGACATTTCTTTATCGAAGGAACAGTATGCTGAACTGCAAGATCCAACATGCAGCAGTATTTTTTGCTGGTGAGAAAGCCCATTGGAGGGCAGCAAACCAATGAAAACCCTGGCAATACTTTGTCCTTTGATGAACAGCCTATGAATAAGGGGCAGGCGCCCTGAAACGCGTAAGGCAATGATTTTAAACGGAATGCAAATTGGTTCGCACTAAAGACTTTGGAAGAAGTTACCTTTCTACCGAGTGCCGGCTCAAGCTCAGGACAAAATTGGTAACACATATCACGCGGCAGTCCGGCCGCGGAGCGATGGAACCGCCTCGTGCACTAGAAGAGGTCCGCGGGAGCTTGGAATCAGACCAAGTTTCTAAATGCGGGGTAGCAGGTATAAATTGCCAACCAACGTGCATCTCTGCAACCCACTGGAGGGCACGAACATCACACTACTCTTGAAGAGACATTTCTTTATCGAAGGAACAGTATGCTGAACTGCAAGATCCAACATGCAGCAGTATTTTTTGCTGGTGCGAAAGCCCATTGGAGGGCAGCAAACCAATGAAAACCCTGGCAATACTTTGTCCTTTGATGAACAGCCTATGAATAAGGGGCAGGCGCCCTGAAACGCGTAAGGCAATGATTTAAAACGGAATGCAAATTGGTTCGCACTAAAGACTTTGGAAGAAGTTACCTTTCTACCGAGTGCCGGCTCAAGCACAGGACAAAATTGGTAACACATATCACGCGGCAGTCCGGCCGTGGACCGATGGAACCGCCTTGTGCACTAGAAGAGGTCCGCGGGAGCTTGGAATCAGACCAAGTTTCTAAATGCGGGGTAGCAGGTATAAATTGCCAACCAACGTGCATCTCTGCAACCCACTGGAGGGCACGAACATCATACTACTCTTGAAGAGACATTTCTTTATCGAAGGAACAGTATGCTGAACTGCAAGATCCAACATGCAGCAGTATTTTTTGCTGGTGAGAAAGCCCATTGGAGGGCAGCAAACCAATGAAAACCCTGGCAATACTTTGTCCTTTGATGAACAGCCTATGAATAAGGGGCAGGCGCCCTGAAACGCGTAAGGCAAAGATTTTAAACGGAATGCAAATTGGTTCGCACTAAAGACTTTGGAAGAAGTTACCTTTCTACCGAGTGCCGGCTCAAGCTCAGGACAAAATTGGTAACACATATCACGCGGCAGTCCGGCCGCAGAGCGATGGAACCGCCTCGTGCACTAGAAGAGGTCCGCGGGAGCTTGGAATCAGACCAAGTTTCTAAATGATGGGTAGCAGGTATAAATTGCCAACCAACGTGCATCTCTGCAACCCACTGGAGGGCACGAACATCACACTACTCTTGAAGAGACATTTCTTTATCGAAGGAACAGTATGCTGAACTGCAAGATCCAACATGCAGCAGTATTTTTTGCTGGTGAGAAAGCCCATTGGAGGGCAGCAAAACAATGAAAACCCTGGCAATACTTTGTCCTTTGATGAACAGCCTATGAATAAGGGGCAGGCGCCCTGAAACGCGTAAGGCAATGATTTTAAACGGAATGCAAATTGGTTCGCACTAAAGACTTTGGAAGAAGTTACCTTTCTACCGAGTGCCGGCTCAAGCTCAGGACAAAATTGGTAACACATATCACGCGGCAGTCCGGCCGCGGAGCGATGGAACCGCCTCGTTCACTAGAAGAGGTCCGCGGGAGCTTGGAATCAGACCAAGTTTCTAAATGCGGGGTAGCAGGTATAAATTGCCAACCAACGCGCATCTCTGAAACCCACTGGAGGGCACGAACATCACACTACTCTTGAAGAGACATTTCTTTATCGAAGGAACAGTATGCTGAACTGCAAGATCCAACATGCAGCAGTATTTTTTGCTGGTGAGAAAGCCCATTGGAGGGCAGCAAACCAATGAAAACCCTGGCAATACTTTGTCCTTTGATGACCAGCCTATGAATAAGGGGCAGGCGCCCCGAAACGCGTAAGGCAATGATTTTAAACGGAATGCAAATTGGTTCGCACTAAAGACTTTGGAAGAAGTTACCTTTCTACCGAGTGCCGGCTCAAGCTCAGGACAAAATTGGTAACACATATCACGCAGCAGTCCGGCCGCGGAGCGATGGAACCGCCTCGTGCACTAGAAGAGTTCCGCGGGAGCTTGGAATCAGACCAAGTTTCTAAATGCGGGGTGGCAGGTATAAATTGCCAACCAACGTGCATCTCTGCAACCCACTGGAGGGCACGAACATCACACTACTCTTGAAGAGACATTTCTTTATCGAAGGAACAGTATGCTGAACTGCAAGATCCAACATGCAGCAGTATTTTTTGCTGGTGAGAAAGCCCATTGGAGGGCAGCAAACCAATGAAAACCCTGGCAATACTTTGTCCTTTGATGAACAGCCTATGAATAAGGGGCAGGCGCCCTGAAACGCGTAAGGCAATGATTTTAAACGGAATGCAAATTGGTTCGCACTAAAGACTTTGGAAGAAGTTACCTTTCTACCGAGTGCCGGCTCAAGCTCAGGACAAAATTGGTAACACATATCACGCGGCAGTCCGGCCGCGGAGCGATGGAACCGCCTCGTGCACTAGAAGAGGTCCGCGGGAGCTTGGAATCAGACCAAGTTTCGAAATGCGGGGTAGCAGGTATAAATTGCCAACCAACGTGCATCTCTGCAACCCACTGGAGGGCACGAACATCACACTACTCTTGAAGAGACATTTCTTTATCGAAGGAACAGTATGCTGAACTGCAAGATCCAACATGCAGCAGTAATTTTTGCTGGTGAGAAAGCCCATTGGAGGGCAGCAAACCAATGAAAACCCTGGCAATACTTTGTCCTTTGATGAACAGCCTATGAATAAGGGGCAGGCGCCCTGAAACGCGTAAGGCAATGATTTTAAACGGAATGCAAATTGGTTCGCACTAAAGACTTTGGAAGAAGTTACCTTTCTACCGAGTGCCGGCTCAAGCTCAGGACAAAATTGGTAACACATATCACGCGGCAGTCCGGCCGCGGAGCAATGGAACCGCCTCGTGCACTAGAAGAGGTCCGCGGGAGCTTGGAATCAGACCAAGTTTCTAAATGCGGGGTAGCAGGTATAAATTGCCAACCAACGTGCATCTCTGCAACCCACTGGAGGGCACGAACATCACACTACTCTTGAAGAGACATTACTTTATCGAAGGAACAGTATGCTGAACTGCAAGATCCAACATGCAGCAGTATTTTTTGCTGGTGAGAAAGCCCATTGGAGGGCAGCAAACCAATGAAAACCCTGGCAATACTTTGTCCTTTGATGAACAGCCTATGAATAAGGGGCAGGCGCCCTGAAACGCGTAAGGCAATGATTTTAAACGGAATGCAAATTGGTTCGCACTAAAGACTTTGGAAGAAGTTACCTTTCTACCGAGTGCCGGCTCAAGCTCAGGAGAAAATTGGTAACACATATCACGCGGCAGTCCGGCCGCGGAGCAATGGAACCGCCTCGTGCACTAGAAGAGGTCCGCGGGAGCTTGGAATCAGACCAAGTTTCTAAATGCGGGGTAGCAGGTATAAATTGCCAACCAACGTGCATCTCTGCAACCCACTGGAGGGCACGAACATCACACTACTCTTGAAGAGACATTTCTTTATCGAAGGAACAGTATGCTGAACTGCAAGATCCAACATGCAGCAGTATTTTTTGCTGGTGAGAAAGCCCATTGGAGGGCAGCAAACCAATGAAAACCCTGGCAATACTTTGTCCTTTGATGAACAGCCTATGAATAAGGGGCAGGCGCCCTGAAACGCGTAAGGCAATGATTTTAAACGGAATGCAAATTGGTTCGCACTAAAGACTTTGGAAGAAGTTACCTTTCTACCGAGTGCCGGCTCAAGCTCAGGACAAAATTGGTAACACATATCACGCGGCAGTCCGGCCGCGGAGCGATGGAACCGCCTCGTGCACTAGAAGAGGTCCGCGGGAGCTTGGAATCAGACCAAGTTTCTAAATGCGGGGTAGCAGGTATAAATTGCCAACCAACGTGCATCTCTGCAACCCACTGGAGGGCACGAACATCACACTACTCTTGAAGAGACATTTCTTTATCGAAGGAACAGTATGCTGAACTGCAAGATCCAACATGCAGCAGTATTTTTTGCTGGTGAGAAAGCCCATTGGAGGGCAGCAAACCAATGAAAACCCTGGCAATACTTTGTCCTTTGATGAACAGCCTATGAATAAGGGGCAGGCACCCTGAAACGCGTAAGGCAATGATTTTAAACGGAATGCAAATTGGTTCGCACTAAAGACTTTGGAAGAAGTTACCTTTCTACCGAGTGCCGGCTCAAGCTCAGGACAAAATTGGTAACACATATCACGCGGCAGTCCGGCCGCGGAGCGATGGAACCGCCTCGTGCACTAGAAGAGGTCCGCGGGAGCTTGGAATCAGACCAAGTTTCTAAATGCGGGGTAGCAGGTATAAATTGCCAACCAACGTGCATCTCTGCAACCCACTGGAGGGCACGAACATCACACTACTCTTGAAGAGACATTTCTTTATCGAAGGAACAGTATGCTGAACTGCAAGATCCAACATGCAGCAGTATTTTTTGCTGGTGAGAAAGCCCATTGGAGGGCAGCAAACCAATGAAAACCCTGGCAATACTTTGTCCTTTGATGAACAGCCTATGAATAAGGGGCAGGCGCCCTGAAACGCGTAAGGCAATGATTTTAAACGGAATGCAAATTGGTTCGCACTAAAGACTTTGGAAGAAGTTACCTTTCTACCGAGTGCCGGCTCAAGCTCAGGACAAAATTGGTAACACATATCACGCGGCAGTCCGGCCGCGGAGCGATGGAACCGCCTCGTGCACTATAAGAGGTCCGCGGGAGCTTGGAATCAGACCAAGTTTCTAAATGCTGGGTAGCAGGTATAAATTGCCAACCAACGTGCATCTCTGCAACCCACTGGAGGGCACGAACATCACACTACTCTTGAAGAGACATTTCTTTATCGAAGGAACAGTATGCTGAACTACAAGATCCAACATGCAGCAGTATTTTTTGCTGGTGAGAAAGCCCATTGGAGGGCAGCAAACCAATGAAAACCCTGGCAATACTTTGTCCTTTGATGAACAGCCTATGAATAAGGGGCAGGCGCCCTGAAACGCGTAAGGCAATGATTTTAAACGGAATGCAAATTGGTTCGCACTAAAGACTTTGGAAGAAGTTACCTTTCTACCGAGTGCCGGCTCAAGCTCAGGACAAAATTGGTAACACATATCACGCAGCAGTCCGGCCGCGGAGCGATGGAACCGCCTCGTGCACTAGAAGAGTTCCGCGGGAGCTTGGAATCAGACCAAGTTTCTAAATGCGGGGTGGCAGGTATAAATTGCCAACCAACGTGCATCTCTGCAACCCACTGGAGGGCACGAACATCACACTACTCTTGAAGAGACATTTCTTTATCGAAGGAACAGTATGCTGAACTGCAAGATCCAACATGCAGCAGTATTTTTTGCTGGTGAGAAAGCCCATTGGAGGGCAGCAAACCAATGAAAACCCTGGCAATACTTTGTCCTTTGATGAACAGCCTATGAATAAGGGGCAGGCGCCCTGAAACGCGTAAGGCAATGATTTTAAACGGAATGCAAATTGGTTCGCACTAAAGACTTTGGAAGAAGTTACCTTTCTACCGAGTGCCGGCTCAAGCTCAGGACAAAATTGGTAACACATATCACGCGGCAGTCCGGCCGCGGAGCGATGGAACCGCCTCGTGCACTTGAAGAGGTCCGCGGGAGCTTGGAATCAGACCAAGTTTCGAAATGCGGGGTAGCAGGTATAAATTGCCAACCAACGTGCATCTCTGCAACCCACTGGAGGGCACGAACATCACACTACTCTTGAAGAGACATTTCTTTATCGAAGGAACAGTATGCTGAACTGCAAGATCCAACATGCAGCAGTAATTTTTGCTGGTGAGAAAGCCCATTGGAGGGCAGCAAACCAATGAAAACCCTGGCAATACTTTGTCCTTTGATGAACAGCCTATGAATAAGGGGCAGGCGCCCTGAAACGCGTAAGGCAATGATTTTAAACGGAATGCAAATTGGTTCGCACTAAAGACTTTGGAAGAAGTTACCTTTCTACCGAGTGCCGGCTCAAGCTCAGGACAAAATTGGTAACACATATCACGCGGCAGTCCGGCCGCGGAGCAATGGAACCGCCTCGTGCACTAGAAGAGGTCCGCGGGAGCTTGGAATCAGACCAAGTTTCTAAATGCGGGGTAGCAGGTATAAATTGCCAACCAACGTGCATCTCTGCAACCCACTGGAGGGCACGAACATCACACTACTCTTGAAGAGACATTACTTTATCGAAGGAACAGTATGCTGAACTGCAAGATCCAACATGCAGCAGTATTTTTTGCTGGTGAGAAAGCCCATTGGAGGGCAGCAAACCAATGAAAACCCTGGCAATACTTTGTCCTTTGATGAACAGCCTATGAATAAGGGGCAGGCGCCCTGAAACGCGTAAGGCAATGATTTTAAACGGAATGCAAATTGGTTCGCACTAAAGACTTTGGAAGAAGTTACCTTTCTACCGAGTGCCGGCTCAAGCTCAGGAGAAAATTGGTAACACATATCACGCGGCAGTCCGGCCGCGGAGCAATGGAACCGCCTCGTGCACTAGAAGAGGTCCGCGGGAGCTTGGAATCAGACCAAGTTTCTAAATGCGGGGTAGCAGGTATAAATTGCCAACCAACGTGCATCTCTGCAACCCACTGGAGGGCACGAACATCACACTACTCTTGAAGAGACATTTCTTTATCGAAGGAACAGTATGCTGAACTGCAAGATCCAACATGCAGCAGTATTTTTTGCTGGTGAGAAAGCCCATTGGAGGGCAGCAAACCAATGAAAACCCTGGCAATACTTTGTCCTTTGATGAACAGCCTATGAATAAGGGGCAGGCGCCCTGAAACGCGTAAGGCAATGATTTTAAACGGAATGCAAATTGGTTCGCACTAAAGACTTTGGAAGAAGTTACCTTTCTACCGAGTGCCGGCTCAAGCTCAGGACAAAATTGGTAACACATATCACGCGGCAGTCCGGCCGCGGAGCGATGGAACCGCCTCGTGCACTAGAAGAGGTCCGCGGGAGCTTGGAATCAGACCAAGTTTCTAAATGCGGGGTAGCAGGTATAAATTGCCAACCAACGTGCATCTCTGCAACCCACTGGAGGGCACGAACATCACACTACTCTTGAAGAGACATTTCTTTATCGAAGGAACAGTATGCTGAACTGCAAGATCCAACATGCAGCAGTATTTTTTGCTGGTGAGAAAGCCCATTGGAGGGCAGCAAACCAATGAAAACCCTGGCAATACTTTGTCCTTTGATGAACAGCCTATGAATAAGGGGCAGGCACCCTGAAACGCGTAAGGCAATGATTTTAAACGGAATGCAAATTGGTTCGCACTAAAGACTTTGGAAGAAGTTACCTTTCTACCGAGTGCCGGCTCAAGCTCAGGACAAAATTGGTAACACATATCACGCGGCAGTCCGGCCGCGGAGCGATGGAACCGCCTCGTGCACTAGAAGAGGTCCGCGGGAGCTTGGAATCAGACCAAGTTTCTAAATGCGGGGTAGCAGGTATAAATTGCCAACCAACGTGCATCTCTGCAACCCACTGGAGGGCACGAACATCACACTACTCTTGAAGAGACATTTCTTTATCGAAGGAACAGTATGCTGAACTGCAAGATCCAACATGCAGCAGTATTTTTTGCTGGTGAGAAAGCCCATTGGAGGGCAGCAAACCAATGAAAACCCTGGCAATACTTTGTCCTTTGATGAACAGCCTATGAATAAGGGGCAGGCGCCCTGAAACGCGTAAGGCAATGATTTTAAACGGAATGCAAATTGGTTCGCACTAAAGACTTTGGAAGAAGTTACCTTTCTACCGAGTGCCGGCTCAAGCTCAGGACAAAATTGGTAACACATATCACGCGGCAGTCCGGCCGCGGAGCGATGGAACCGCCTCGTGCACTATAAGAGGTCCGCGGGAGCTTGGAATCAGACCAAGTTTCTAAATGCTGGGTAGCAGGTATAAATTGCCAACCAACGTGCATCTCTGCAACCCACTGGAGGGCACGAACATCACACTACTCTTGAAGAGACATTTCTTTATCGAAGGAACAGTATGCTGAACTACAAGATCCAACATGCAGCAGTATTTTTTGCTGGTGAGAAAGCCCATTGGAGGGCAGCAAACCAATGAAAACCCTGGCAATACTTTGTCCTTTGATGAACAGCCTATGAATAAGGGGCAGGCGCCCTGAAACGCGTAAGGCAATGATTTTAAACGGAATGCAAATTGGTTCGCACTAAACACTTTGGAAGAAGTTACCTTTCTACCGAGTGCCGGCTCAAGCTCAGGACAAAATTGGTAACACATATCATGCGGCAGTCCGGCCGCGGAGCGATGGAACCGCCTCGTGCACTAGAAGAGGTCCGCGGGAGCTTGGAATCAGACCAAGTTTCTAAATGCGGGGTAGCAGGTATAAATTGCCAACCAACGTGCATCTCTGCAACCCACTGGAGGGCACGAACATCACACTACTCTTGAAGAGACATTTCTTTATCGAAGGAACAGTATGCTGAACTGCAAGATCCAACATGCAGCAGTATTTTTTGCTGGTGAGAAAGCCCATTGGAGGGCAGCAAACCAATGAAAACCCTGGCAATACTTTGTCCTTTGATGAACAGCCTATGAATAAGGGGCAGGCGCCCTGAAACGCGTAAGGCAATGCTTTTAAACGGAATGCAAATTGGTTCGCACTAAAGACTTTGGAAGAAGTTACCTTTCTACCGAGTGCCGGCTCAATCTCAGGACAAAATTGGTAACACATATCACGCGGCAGTCCGGCCGCGGTGCGATGGAACCGCCTCGTGCACTAGAAGAGGTCCGCGGGAGCTTGGAATCAGACCAAGTTTCTAAATGCGGGGTAGCAGGTATAAATTGCCAACCAACGTGCATCTCTGCAACCCACTGGAGGGCACGAACATCACACTACTCTTGAAGAGACATTTCTTTATCGAAGGAACAGTATGCTGAACTGCAAGATCCAACATGCAGCAGTGTTTTTTGCTGGTGAGAAAGCCCATTGGAGGGCAGCAAACCAATGAAAACCCTGGCAATACTTTGTCCTTTGATGAACAGCCTATGAATAAGGGGCAGGCGCCCTGAAACGCGTAAGGCAATGATTTTAAACGGAATGCAAATTGGTTCGCACTAAAGACTTTGGAAGAAGTTACCTTTCTACCGAGTGCCGGCTCAAGCTCAGGACAAAATTGGTAACACATATCACGCGGCAGTCCGGCCGCGGAGCGATGGAACCGCCTCGTGCACTAGAAGAGGTCCGCGGGAGCTTGGAATCAGACCAAGTTTCTAAATGCGGGGTAGCAGGTATAAATTGCCAACCAACGTGCATCTCTGCAACCCACTGGACGGCACGAACATCACACTACTCTTGAAGAGACATTTCTTTATCGAAGGAACAGTATGCTGAACTGCAAGATCCAACATGCAGCAGTATTTTTTGCTGGTGAGAAAGCCCATTGGAGGGCAGCAAACCAATGAAAACCCTGGCAATACTTTGTCCTTTGATGAACAGCCTATGAATAAGGGGCAGGCGCCCTGAAACGCGTAAGGTAATGATTTTAAACGGAATGCAAATTGGTTCGCACTAAAGACTTTGGAAGAAGTTACCTTTCTACCGAGTGCCGGCTCAAGCTCAGGAGAAAATTGGTAACACATATCACGCGGCAGTCCGGCCGCGGAGCAATGGAACCGCCTCGTGCACTAGAAGAGGTCCGTGGGAGCTTGGAATCAGACCAAGTTTCTAAATGCGGGGTAGCAGGTATAAATTGCCAACCAACGTGCATCTCTGCAACCCACTGGAGGGCACGAACATCACACTACTCTTGAAGAGACATTTCTTTATCGAAGGAACAGTATGCTGAACTGCAAGATCCAACATGCAGCAGTATTTTTTGCTGGTGAGAAAGCCCATTGGAGGGCAGCAAACCAATGAAAACCCTGGCAATACTTTGTCCTTTGATGAACAGCCTATGAATAAGGGGCAGGCGCCCGGAAACGCGTAAGGCAATGATTTTAAACGGAATGCAAATTGGTTCGCACTAAAGACTTTGGAAGAAGTTACCTTTCTACCGAGTGCCGGCTCAAGCTCAGGACAAAATTGGTAACACATATCACGCGGCAGTCCGGCCGCGGAGAGATGGAACCGCCTCGTGCACTAGAAGAGGTCCGCGGGAGCTTGGAATCAGACCAAGTTTCTAAATGCGGGGTAGCAGGTATAAATTGCCAACCAACGTGCATCTCTGCAACCCACTGGAGGGCACGAACATCACACTACTCTTGAAGAGACATTTCTTTATCGAAGGAACAGTATGCTGAACTGCAAGATCCAACATGCAGCAGTATTTTTTGCTGGTGAGAAAGCCCATTGGAGGGCAGCAAACCAATGAAAACCCTGGCAATACTTTGTCCTTTGATGAACAGCCTATGAATAAGGGGCAGGCGCCCTGAAACGCGTAAGGCAATGATTTTAAACGGAATGCAAATTGGTTCGCACTAAAGACTTTGGAAGAAGTTACCTTTCTACCGAGTGCCGGCTCAAGCTCAGGACAAAATTGGTAACACATATCACGCGGCAGTCCGGCCGCGGAGCGATGGAACCGCCTCGTGCACTAGAAGAGGTCCGCGGGAGCTTGGAATCAGACCAAGTTTCTAAATGCGGGGTAGCAGGTATAAATTGCCAACCAACGTGCATCTCTGCAACCCACTGGAGGGCACGAACATCACACTACTCTTGAAGAGACATTTCTTTATCGAAGGAACAGTATGCTGAACTGCAAGATCCAACATGCAGCAGTATTTTTTGCTGGTGAGAAAGCCCATTGGAGGGCAGCAAACCAATGAAAACCCTGGCAATACTTTGTCCTTTGATGAACAGCCTATGAATAAGGGGCAGGCGCCCTGAAACGCGTATGGCAATGATTTTAAACGGAATGCAAATTGGTTCGCACTAAAGACTTTGGAAGAAGTTACCTTTCTACCGAGTGCCGGCTCAAGCTCAGGAGAAAATTGGTAACACATATCACGCGGCAGTCCGGCCGCGGAGCAATGGAACCGCCTCGTGCACTAGAAGAGGTCCGCGGGAGCTTGGAATCAGACCAAGTTTCTAAATGCGGGGTAGCAGGTATAAATTGCCAACCAACGTGCATCTCTGCAACCCACTGGAGGGCACGAACATCACACTACTCTTGAAGAGACATTTCTTTATCGAAGGAACAGTATGCTGAACTGCAAGATCCAACATGCAGCAGTATTTTTTGCTGGTGAGAAAGCCCATTGGAGGGCAGCAAACCAATGAAAACCCTGGCAATACTTTGTCCTTTGATGAACAGCCTATGAATAAGGGGCAGGCGCCCTGAAACGCGTAAGGCAATGATTTTAAACGGAATGCAAATTGGTTCGCACTAAAGACTTTGGAAGAAGTTACCTTTCTACCGAGTGCCGGCTCAAGCTCAGGACAAAATTGGTAACACATATCACGCGGCAGTCCGGCCGCGGAGCGATGGAACCGCCTCGTGCACTAGAAGAGGTCCGCGGGAGCTTGGAATCAGACCAAGTTTCTAAATGCGGGGTAGCAGGTATAAATTGCCAACCAACGTGCATCTCTGCAACCCACTGGAGGGCACGAACATCACACTACTCTTGAAGAGACATTTCTTTATCGAAGGAACAGTATGCTGAACTGCAAGATCCAACATGCAGCAGTATTTTTTGCTGGTGAGAAAGCCCATTGGAGGGCAGCAAACCAATGAAAACCCTGGCAATACTTTGTCCATTGATGAACAGCCTATGAATAAGGGGCAGGCGCCCTGAAACGCGTAAGGCAATGATTTTAAACGGAATGCAAATTGGTTCGCACTAAAGACCTTGGAAGAAGTTACCTTTCTACCGAGTGCCGGCTCAAGCTCAGGACAAAATTGGTAACACATATCACGCGGCAGTCCGGCCGCGGAGCGATGGAACCGCCTCGTGCACTAGAAGAGGTCCGCGGGAGCTTGGAATCAGACCAAGTTTCTAAATGCGGGGTAGCAGGTATAAATTGCCAACCAACGTGCATCTTTGCAACCCACTGGAGGGCACGAACATCACACTACTCTTGAAGAGACATTTCTTTATCGAAGGAACAGTATGCTGAACTGCAAGATCCAACATGCAGCAGTATTTTTTGCTGGTGAGAAAGCCCATTGGAGGGCAGCAAACCAATGAAAACCCTGGCAATACTTTGTCCTTTGATGAACAGCCTATGAATAAGGGGCAGGCGCCCTGAAACGCGTAAGGCAATGATTTTAAACGGAATGCAAATTGGTTCGCACTAAAGACTTTGGAAGAAGTTACCTTTCTACCGAGTGCCGGCTCAAGCTCAGGACAAAATTGGTAACACATATCACGCGGCAGTCCGGCCGCGGAGCGATGGAACCGCCTCGTGCACTATAAGAGGTCCGCGGGAGCTTGGAATCAGACCAAGTTTCTAAATGCTGGGTAGCAGGTATAAATTGCCAACCAACGTGCATCTCTGCAACCCACTGGAGGGCACGAACATCACACTACTCTTGAAGAGACATTTCTTTATCGAAGGAACAGTATGCTGAACTACAAGATCCAACATGCAGCAGTATTTTTTGCTGGTGAGAAAGCCCATTGGAGGGCAGCAAACCAATGAAAACCCTGGCAATACTTTGTCCTTTGATGAACAGCCTATGAATAAGGGGCAGGCGCCCTGAAACGCGTAAGGCAATGATTTTAAACGGAATGCAAATTGGTTCGCTCTAAAGACTTTGGAAGAAGTTACCTTTCTACGGAGTGCCGGCTCAAGCTCAGGACAAAATTGGTAACACATATCATGCGGCAGTCCGGCCGCGGAGCGATGGAACCGCCTCGTGCACTAGAAGAGGTCCGCGGGAGCTTGGAATCAGACCAAGTTTCTAAATGCGGGGTAGCAGGTATAAATTGCCAACCAACGTGCATCTCTGCAACCCACTGGAGGGCACGAACATCACACTACTCTTGAAGAGACATTTCTTTATCGAAGGAACAGTATGCTGAACTGCAAGATCCAACATGCAGCAGTATTTTTTGCTGGTGAGAAAGCCCATTGGAGGGCAGCAAACCAATGAAAACCCTGGCAATACTTTGTCCTTTGATGAACAGCCTATGAATAAGGGGCAGGCGCCCTGAAACGCGTAAGGCAATGATTTTAAACGGAATGCAAATTGGTTCGCACTAAAGACTTTGGAAGAAGTTACCTTTCTACCGAGTGCCGGCTCAAGCTCAGGACAAAATTGGTAACACATATCACGCGGCAGTCCGGCCGCGGAGCGATGGAACCGCCTCGTGCACTAGAAGAGGTCCGCGGGAGCTTGGAATCAGACCAAGTTTCTAAATGCGGGGTAGCAGGTATAAATTGCCAACCAACGTGCATCTCTGCAACCCACTGGAGGGCACGAACATCACACTACTCTTGAAGAGACATTTCTTTATCGAAGGAACAGTATGCTGAACTGCAAGATCCAACATGCAGCAGTATTTTTTGCTGGTGAGAAAGCCCATTGGAGGGCAGCAAACCAATGAAAACCCTGGCAATACTTTGTCCTTTGATGAACAGCCTATGAATAAGGGGCAGGCGCCCTGAAACGCGTAAGGCAATGATTTTAAACGGAATGCAAATTGGTTCGCACTAAAGACTTTGGAAGAAGTTACCTTTCTACCGAGTGCCGGCTCAAGCTCAGGAGAAAATTGGTAACACATATCACGTGGCAGTCCGGCCGCGGAGCAATGGAACCGCCTCGTGCACTAGAAGAGGTCCGCGGGAGCTTGGAATCAGACCAAGTTTCTAAATGCGGGGTAGCAGGTATAAATTGCCAACCAACGTGCATCTCTGCAACCCACTGGAGGGCACGAACATCACACTACTCTTGAAGAGACATTTCTTTATCGAAGGAACAGTATGCTGAACTGCAAGATCCAACATGCAGCAGTATTTTTTGCTGGTGAGAAAGCCCATTGGAGGGCAGCAAACCAATGAAAACCCTGGCAATACTTTGTCCTTTGATGAACAGCCTATGATTAAGGGGCAGGCGCCCTGAAACGCGTAAGGCAATGATTTTAAACGGAATGCAAATTGGTTCGCACTAAAGACTTTGGAAGAAGTTACCTTTCTACCGAGTGCCGGCTCAAGCTCAGGACAAAATTGGTAACACATATCACGCGGCAGTCCGGCCGCGGAGCGATGGAACCGCCTCGTGCACTAGAAGAGGTCCGCGGGAGCTTGGAATCAGACCAAGTTTCTAAATGCGGGGTAGCAGGTATAAATTGCCAACCAACGTGCATCTCTGCAACCCACTGGAGGGCACGAACATCACACTACTCTTGAAGAGACATTTCTTTATCGAAGGAACAGTATGCTGAACTGCAAGATCCAACATGCAGCAGTATTTTTTGCTGGTGAGAAAGCCCATTGGAGGGCAGCAAACCAATGAAAACACTGGCAATACTTTGTCCTTTGATGAACAGCCTATGAATAAGGGGCAGGCGCCCTGAAACGCGTAAGGCAATGATTTTAAACGGAATGCAAATTGGTTCGCACTAAAGACTTTGGAAGAAGTTACCTCTCTACCGAGTGCCGGCTCAAGCTCAGGACAAAATTGGTAACACATATCACGCGGCAGTCCGGCCGCGGAGCGATGGAACCGCCTCGTGCACTAGAAGAGGTCCGCGGGAGCTTGGAATCAGACCAAGTTTCTAAATGCGGGGTAGCAGGTATAAATTGCCAACCAACGTGCATCTCTGCAACCCACTGGAGCGCATGAACATCACACTACTCTTGAAGAGACATTTCTTTATCGAAGGAACAGTATGCTGAACTGCAAGATCCAACATGCAGCAGTATTTTTTGCTGGTGAGAAAGCCCATTGGAGGGCAGCAAACCAATGAAAACCCTGGCAATACTTTGTCCTTTGATGAACAGCCTATGAATAAGGGGCAGGCGCCCTGAAACGCGTAAGGCAATGATTTTAAACGGAATGCAAATTGGTTCGCACTAAAGACTTTGGAAGAAGTTACCTTTCTACCGAGTGCCGGCTCAAGCTCAGGACAAAATTGGTAACACATATCACGCGGCAGTCCGGCCGCGGAGCGATGGAACCGCCTCGTGCACTAGAAGAGGTCCGCGGGAGCTTGGAATCAGACCAAGTTTCTAAATGCGGGGTAGCAGGTATAAATTGCCAACCAACGTGCATCTCTGCAACCCACTGGAGGGCACGAACATCACACTACTCTTGAAGAGACATTTCTTTATCGAAGGAACAGTATGCTGAACTGCAAGATCCAACATGCAGCAGTATTTTTTGCTGGTGAGAAAGCCCATTGGAGGGCAGCAAACCAATGAAAACCCTGGCAATACTTTGTCCTTTGATGAACAGCCTATGAATAAGGGGCAGGCGCCCTGAAACGCGTAAGGCAATAATTTTAAACGGAATGCAAATTGGTTCGCACTAAAGATTTTGGAAGAAGTTACCTTTCTACCGAGTGCCGGCTCAAGCTCAGGACAAAATTGGTAACACATATCACGCGGCAGTCCGGCCGCGGAGCGATGGAACCGCCTCGTGCACTATAAGAGGTCCGCGGGAGCTTGGAATCAGACCAAGTTTCTAAATGCTGGGTAGCAGGTATAAATTGCCAACCAACGTGCATCTCTGCAACCCACTGGAGGGCACGAACATCACACTACTCTTGAAGAGACATTTCTTTATCGAAGGAACAGTATGCTGAACTACAAGATCCAACATGCAGCAGTATTTTTTGCTGGTGAGAAAGCCCATTGGAGGGCAGCAAACCAATGAAAACCCTGGCAATACTTTGTCCTTTGATGAACAGCCTATGAATAAGGGGCAGGCGCCCTGAAACGCGTAAGGCAATGATTTTAAACGGAATGCAAATTGGTTCGCACTAAAGACTTTGGGAGAAGTTACCTTTCTACCGAGTGCCGGCTCAAGCTCAGGACAAAATTGGTAACACATATCATGCGGCAGTCCGGCCGCGGAGCGATGGAACCGCCTCGTGCACTAGAAGAGGTCCGCGGGAGCTTGGAATCAGACCAAGTTTCTAAATGCGGGGTAGCAGGTATAAATTGCCAACCAACGTGCATCTCTGCAACCCACTGGAGGGCACGAACATCACACTACTCTTGAAGAGACATTTCTTTATCGAAGGAACAGTATGCTGAACTGCAAGATCCAACATGCAGCAGTATTTTTTGCTGGTGAGAAAGCCCATTGGAGGGCAGCAAACCAATGAAAACCCTGGCAATACTTTGTCCTTTGATGAACAGCCTATGAATAAGGGGCAGGCGCCCTGAAACGCGTAAGGCAATGATTTTAAACGGAATGCAAATTGGTTCGCACTAAAGACTTTGGAAGAAGTTACCTTTCTACCGAGTGCCGGCTCAAGCTCAGGACAAAATTGGTAACACATATCACGCGGCAGTCCGGCCGCGGAGCGATGGAACCGCCTCGTGCACTAGAAGAGGTCCGCGGGAGCTTGGAATCAGACCAAGTTTCTAAATGCGGGGTAGCAGGTATAAATTGCCAACCAACGTGCATCTCTGCAACCCACTGGAGGGCACGAACATCACACTACTCTTGAAGAGACATTTCTTTATCGAAGGAACAGTATGCTGAACTGCAAGATCCAACATGCAGCAGTATTTTTTGCTGGTGAGAAAGCCCATTGGAGGGCAGCAAACCAATGAAAACCCTGGCAATACTTTGTCCTTTGATGAACAGCCTATGAATAAGGGGCAGGCGCCCTGAAACGCGTAAGGCAATGATTTTAAACGGAATGCAAATTGGTTCGCACTAAAGACTTTGGAAGAAGTTACCTTTCTACCGAGTGCCGGCTCAAGCTCAGGAGAAAATTGGTAACACATATCACGCGGCAGTCCGGCCGCGGAGCAATGGAACCGCCTCGTGCACTAGAAGAGGTCCGCGGGAGCTTGGAATCAGACCAAGTTTCTAAATGCGGGGTAGCAGGTATAAATTGCCAACCAACGTGCATCTCTGCAACCCACTGGAGGGCACGAACATCACACTACTCTTGAAGAGACATTTCTTTATCGAAGGAACAGTATGCTGAACTGCAAGATCCAACATGCAGCAGTATTTTTTGCTGGTGAGAAAGCCCATTGGAGGGCAGCAAACCAATGAAAACCCTGGCAATACTTTGTCCTTTGATGAACAGCCTATGAATAAGGGGCAGGCGCCCTGAAACGCGTAAGGCAATGATTTTAAACGGAATGCAAATTGGTTCGCACTAAAGACTTTGGAAGAAGTTACCTTTCTACCGAGTGCCGGCTCAAGCTCAGGACAAAATTGGTAACACATATCACGCGGCAGTCCGGCCGCGGAGCGATGGAACCGCCTCGTGCACTAGAAGAGGTCCGCGGGAGCTTGGAATCAGACCAAGTTTCTAAATGCGGGGTAGCAGGTATAAATTGCCAACCAACGTGCATCTCTGCAATCCACTGGAGGGCACGAACATCACACTACTCTTGAAGAGACATTTCTTTATCGAAGGAACAGTATGCTGAACTGCAAGATCCAACATGCAGCAGTATTTTTTGCTGGTGAGAAAGCCCATTGGAGGGCAGCAAACCAATGAAAACCCTGGCAATACTTTGTCCTTTGATGAACAGCCTATGAATAAGGGGCAGGCGCCCTGAAACGCGTAAGGCAATGATTTTAAACGGAATGCAAATTGGTTCGCACTAAAGACTTTGGAAGAAGTTACCTTTCTACCGAGTGCCGGCTCAAGCTCAGGACAAAATTGGTAACACATATCACGCGGCAGTCCGGCCGCGGAGCGATGGAACCGCCTCGTGCACTATAAGAGGTCCGTGGGAGCTTGGAATCAGACCAAGTTTCTAAATGCTGGGTAGCAGGTATAAATTGCCAACCAACGTGCATCTCTGCAACCCACTGGAGGGCACGAACATCACACTACTCTTGAAGAGACATTTCTTTATCGAAGGAACAGTATGCTGAACTACAAGATCCAACATGCAGCAGTATTTTTTGCTGGTGAGAAAGCCCATTGGAGGGCAGCAAACCAATGAAAACCCTGGCAATACTTTGTCCTTTGATGAACAGCCTATGAATAAGGGGCAGGCGCCCTGAAACGCGTAAGGCAATGATTTTAAACGGAATGCAAATTGGTTCGCACTAAAGACTTTGGAAGAAGTTACCTTTCTACCGAGTGCCGGCTCAAGCTCAGGACAAAATTGGTAACACATATCATGCGGCACTCCGGCCGCGGAGCGATGGAACCGCCTCGTGCACTAGAAGAGGTCCGCGGGAGCTTGGAATCAGACCAAGTTTCTAAATGCGGGGTAGCAGGTATAAATTGCCAACCAACGTGCATCTCTGCAACCCACTGGAGGGCACGAACATCACACTACTCTTGAAGAGACATTTCTTTATCGAAGGAACAGTATGCTGAACTGCAAGATCCAACATGCAGCAGTATTTTTTGCTGGTGAGAAAGCCCATTGGAGGGCAGCAAACCAATGAAAACCCTGGCAATACTTTGTCCTTTGATGAACAGCCTATGAATAAGGGGCAGGCGCCCTGAAACGCGTAAGGCAATGATTTTAAACGGAATGCAAATTGGTTCGCACTAAAGACTTTGGAAGAAGTTACCTTTCTACCGAGTGCCGGCTCAAGCTCAGGACAAAATTGGTAACACATATCACGCGGCAGTCCGGCCGCGGAGCGATGGAACCGCCTCGTGCACTAGAAGAGGTCCGCGGGAGCTTGGAATCAGACCAAGTTTCTAAATGCGGGGTAGCAGGTATAAATTGCCAACCAACGTGCATCTCTGCAACCCACTGGAGGGCACGAACATCACACTACTCTTGAAGAGACATTTCTTTATCGAAGGAACAGTATGCTGAACTGCAAGATCCAACATGCAGCAGTATTTTTTGCTGGTGAGAAAGCCCATTGGAGGGCAGCAAACCAATGAAAACCCTGGCAATACTTTGTCCTTTGATGAACAGCCTATGAATAAGGGGCAGGCGCCCTGAAACGCGTAAGGCAATGATTTTAAACGGAATGCAAATTGGTTCGCACTAAAGACTTTGGAAGAAGTTACCTTTCTACCGAGTGCCGGCTCAAGCTCAGGACAAAATTGGTAACACATATCACGCGGCAGTCCGGCCGCGGAGCGATGGAACCGCCTCGTGCACTAGAAGAGGTCCGCGGGAGCTTGGAATCAGACCAAGTTTCTAAATGCGGGGTAGCAGGTATAAATTGCCAACCAACGTGCATCTCTGCAACCCACTGGAGGGCACGAACATCACACTACTCTTGAAGAGACATTTCTTTATCGAAGGAACAGTATGCTGAACTGCAAGATCCAACATGCAGCAGTATTTTTTGCTGGTGAGAAAGCCCATTGGAGGGCAGCAAACCAATGAAAACCCTGGCAATACTTTGTCCTTTGATGAACAGCCTATGAATAAGGGGCAGGCGCCCTGAAACGCGTAAGGCAATGATTTTAAACGGAATGCAAATTGGTTCGCACTAAAGACTTTGGAAGAAGTTACCTTTCTACCGAGTGCCGGCTCAAGCTCAGGACAAAATTGGTAACACATATCACGCGGCAGTCCGGCCGCGGAGCGATGGAACCGCCTCGTGCACTAGAAGAGGTCCGCGGGAGCTTGGAATCAGACCAAGTTTCTAAATGCGGGATAGCAGGTATAAATTGCCAACCAACGTGCATCTCTGCAATCCACTGGAGGGCACGAACATCACACTACTCTTGAAGAGACATTTCTTTATCGAAGGAACAGTATGCTGAACTGCAAGATCCAACATGCAGCAGTATTTTTTGCTGGTGAGAAAGCCCATTGGAGGGCAGCAAACCAATGAAAACCCTGGCAATACTTTGTCCTTTGATGAACAGCCTATGAATAAGGGGCAGGCGCCCTGAAACGCGTAAGGCAATGATTTTAAACGGAATGCAAATTGGTTCGCACTAAAGACTTTGGAAGAAGTTACCTTTCTACCGAGTGCCGGCTCAAGCTCAGGACAAAATTGGTAACACATATCACGCGGCAGTCCGGCCGCGGAGCGATGGAACCGCCTCGTGCACTATAAGAGGTCCGCGGGAGCTTGGAATCAGACCAAGTTTCTAAATGCTGGGTAGCAGGTATAAATTGCCAACCAACGTGCATCTCTGCAACCCACTGGAGGGCACGAACATCACACTACTCTTGAAGAGACATTTCTTTATCGAAGGAACAGTATGCTGAACTACAAGATCCAACATGCAGCAGTATTTTTTGCTGGTGAGAAAGCCCATTGGAGGGCAGCAAACCAATGAAAACCCTGGCAATACTTTGTCCTTTGATGAACAGCCTATGAATAAGGGGCAGGCGCCCTGAAACGCGTAAGGCAATGATTTTAAACGGAATGCAAATTGGTTCGCACTAAAGACTTTGGAAGAAGTTACCTTTCTACCGAGTGCCGGCTCAAGCTCAGGACAAAATTGGTAACACATATCATGCGGCAGTCCGGCCGCGGAGCGATGGAACCGCCTCGTGCACTAGAAGAGGTCCGCGGGAGCTTGGAATCAGACCAAGTTTCTAAATGCGGGGTAGCAGGCATAAATTGCCAACCAACGTGCATCTCTGCAACCCACTGGAGGGCACGAACATCACACTACTCTTGAAGAGACATTTCTTTATCGAAGGAACAGTATGCTGAACTGCAAGATCCAACATGCAGCAGTATTTTTTGCTGGTGAGAAAGCCCATTGGAGGGCAGCAAACCAATGAAAACCCTGGCAATACTTTGTCCTTTGATGAACAGCCTATGAATAAGGGGCAGGCGCCCTGAAACGCGTAAGGCAATGATTTTAAACGGAATGCAAATTGGTTCGCACTAAAGACTTTGGAAGAAGTTACCTTTCTACCGAGTGCCGGCTCAAGCTCAGGACAAAATTGGTAACACATATCACGCGGCAGTCCGGCCGCGGAGCGATGGAACCGCCTCGTGCACTAGAAGAGGTCCGCGGGAGCTTGGAATCAGACCAAGTTTCTAAATGCGGGGTAGCAGGTATAAATTGCCAACCAACGTGCATCTCTGCAACCCACTGGAGGGCACGAACATCACACTACTCTTGAAGAGACATTTCTTTATCGAAGGAACAGTATGCTGAACTGCAAGATCCAACATGCAGCAGTATTTTTTGCTGGTGAGAAAGCCCATTGGAGGGCAGCAAACCAATGAAAACCCTGGCAATACTTTGTCCTTTGATGAACAGCCTATGAATAAGGGGCAGGCGCCCTGAAACGCGTAAGGCAATGATTTTAAACGGAATGCAAATTGGTTCGCACTAAAGACTTTGGAAGAAGTTACCTTTCTACCGAGTGCCGGCTCAAGCTCAGGACAAAATTGGTAACACATATCACGCGGCAGTCCGGCCGCGGAGCGATGGAACCGCCTCGTGCACTAGAAGAGGTCCGCGGGAGCTTGGAATCAGACCAAGTTTCTAAATGCGGGGTAGCAGGTATAAATTGCCAACCAACGTGCATCTCTGCAACCCACTGGAGGGCACGAACATCACACTACTCTTGAAGAGACATTTCTTTATCGAAGGAACAGTATGCTGAACTGCAAGATCCAACATGCAGCAGTATTTTTTGCTGGTGAGAAAGCCCATTGGAGGGCAGCAAACCAATGAAAACCCTGGCAATACTTTGTCCTTTGATGAACAGCCTATGAATAAGGGGCAGGCGCCCTGAAACGCGTAAGGCAATGATTTTAAACGGAATGCAAATTGGTTCGCACTAAAGACTTTGGAAGAAGTTACCTTTCTACCGAGTGCCGGCTCAAGCTCAGGACAAAATTGGTAACACATATCACGCGGCAGTCCGGCCGCGGAGCGATGGAACCGCCTCGTGCACTAGAAGAGGTCCGCGGGAGCTTGGAATCAGACCAAGTTTCTAAATGCGGGGTAGCAGGTATAAATTGCCAACCAACGTGCATCTCTGCAACCCACTGGAGGGCACGAACATCACACTACTCTTGAAGAGACATTTCTTTATCGAAGGAACAGTATGCTGAACTGCAAGATCCAACATGCAGCAGTATTTTTTGCTGGTGAGAAAGCCCATTGGAGGGCAGCAAACCAATGAAAACCCTGGCAATACTTTGTCCTTTGATGAACAGCCTATGAATAAGGGGCAGGCGCCCTGAAACGCGTAAGGCAATGATTTTAAACGGAATGCAAATTGGTTCGCACTAAAGACTTTGGAAGAAGTTACCTTTCTACCGAGTGCCGGCTCAAGCTCAGGACAAAATTGGTAACACATATCACGCGGCAGTCCGGCCGCGGAGCGATGGAACCGCCTCGTGCACTAGAAGAGGTCCGCGGGAGCTTGGAATCAGACCAAGTTTCTAAATGCGGGGTAGCAGGTATAAATTGCCAACCAACGTGCATCTCTGCAACCCACTGGAGGGCACGAACATCACACTACTCTTGAAGAGACATTTCTTTATCGAAGGAACAGTATGCTGAACTGCAAGATCCAACATGCAGCAGTATTTTTTGCTGGTGAGAAAGCCCATTGGAGGGCAGCAAACCAATGAAAACCCTGGCAATACTTTGTCCTTTGATGAACAGCCTATGAATAAGGGGCAGGCGCCCTGAAACGCGTAAGGCAATGATTTTAAACGGAATGCAAATTGGTTCGCACTAAAGACTTTGGAAGAAGTTACCTTTCTACCGAGTGCCGGCTCAAGCTCAGGACAAAATTGGTAACACATATCACGCGGCAGTCCGGCCGCGGAGCGATGGAACCGCCTCGTGCACTAGAAGAGGTCCGCGGGAGCTTGGAATCAGACCAAGTTTCTAAATGCGGGGTAGCAGGTATAAATTGCCAACCAACGTGCATCTCTGCAACCCACTGGAGGGCACGAACATCACACTACTCTTGAAGAGACATTTCTTTATCGAAGGAACAGTATGCTGAACTGCAAGATCCAACATGCAGCAGTATTTTTTGCTGGTGAGAAAGCCCATTGGAGGGCAGCAAACCAATGAAAACCCTGGCAATACTTTGTCCTTTGATGAAAAGCCTATGAATAAGGGGCAGGCGCCCTGAAACGCGTAAGGCAATGATTTTAAACGGAATGCAAATTGGTTCGCACTAAAGACTTTGGAAGAAGTTACCTTTCTACCGAGTGCCGGCTCAAGCTCAGGACAAAATTGGTAACACATATCACGCGGCAGTCCGGCCGCGGAGCGATGGAACCGCCTCGTGCACTAGAAGAGGTCCGCGGGAGCTTGGAATCAGACCAAGTTTCTAAATGCGGGGTAGCAGGTATAAATTGCCAACCAACGTGCATCTCTGCAACCCACTGGAGGGCACGAACATCACACTACTCTTGAAGAGACATTTCTTTATCGAAGGAACAGTATGCTGAACTGCAAGATCCAACATGCAGCAGTATTTTTTGCTGGTGAGAAAGCCCATTGGAGGGCAGCAAACCAATGAAAACCCTGGCAATACTTTGTCCTTTGATGAACAGCCTATGAATAAGGGGCAGGCGCCCTGAAACGCGTAAGGCAATGATTTTAAACGGAATGCAAATTGGTTCGCACTAAAGACTTTGGAAGAAGTTACCTTTCTACCGAGTGCCGGCTCAAGCTCAGGAGAAAATTGGTAACACATATCACGCGGCAGTCCGGCCGCGGAGCAATGGAACCGCCTCGTGCACTAGAAGAGGTCCGCGGGAGCTTGGAATCAGACCAAGTTTCTAAATGCGGGGTAGCAGGTATAAATTTCCAACCAACGTGCATCTCTGCAACCCACTGGAGGGCACGAACATCACACTACTCTTGAAGAGACATTTCTTTATCGAAGGAACAGTATGCTGAACTGCAAGATCCAACATGCAGCAGTATTTTTTGCTGGTGAGAAAGCCCATTGGAGGGCAGCAAACCAATGAAAACCCTGGCAATACTTTGTCCTTTGATGAACAGCCTATGAATAAGGGGCAGGCGCCCTGAAAAGCGTAAGGCAATGATTTTAAACGGAATGCAAATTGGTTCGCACTAAAGACTTTGGAAGAAGTTACCTTTCTACCGAGTGCCGGCTCAAGCTCAGGACAAAATTGGTAACACATATCACGCGGCAGTCCGGCCGCGGAGCGATGGAACCGCCTCGTGCACTAGAAGAGGTCCGCGGGAGCTTGGAATCAGACCAAGTTTCTAAATGCGGGGTAGCAGGTATAAATTGCCAACCAACGTGCATCTCTGCAACCCACTGGAGGGCACGAACATCACACTACTCTTGAAGAGACATTTCTTTATCGAAGGAACAGTATGCTGAACTGCAAGATCCAACATGCAGCAGTATTTTTTGCTGGTGAGAAAGCCCATTGGAGGGCAGCAAACCAATGAAAACCCTGGCAATACTTTGCCCTTTGATGAACAGCCTATGAATAAGGGGCAGGCGCCCTGAAACGCGTAAGGCAATGATTTTAAACGGAATGCAAATTGGTTCGCACTAAAGACTTTGGAAGAAGTTACCTTTCTACCGAGTGCCGGCTCAAGCTCAGGACAAAATTGGTAACACATATCACGCGGCAGTCCGGCCGCGGAGCGATGGAACCGCCTCGTGCACTAGAAGAGGTCCGCGGGAGCTTGGAATCAGACCAAGTTTCTAAATGCGGGGTAGCAGGTATAAATTGCCAACCAACGTGCATCTCTGCAACCCACTGGAGGGCACGAACATCACACTACTCTTGAAGAGACATTTCTTTATCGAAGGAACAGTATGCTGAACTGCAAGATCCAACATGCAGCAGTATTTTTTGCTGGTGAGAAAGCCCATTGGAGGGCAGCAAACCAATGAAAACCCTGGCAATACTTTGTCCTTTGATGAACAGCCTATGAATAAGGGGCAGGCGCCCTGAAACGCGTAAGGCAATGATTTTAAACGGAATGCAAATTGGTTCGCACTAAAGACTTTGGAAGAAGTTACCTTTCTACCGAGTGCCGGCTCAAGCTCAGGACAAAATTGGTAACACATATCACGCGGCAGTCCGGCCGCGGAGCGATGGAACCGCCTCGTGCACTATAAGAGGTCCGCGGGAGCTTGGAATCAGACCAAGTTTCTAAATGCTGGGTAGCAGGTATAAATTGCCAACCAACGTGCATCTCTGCAACCCACTGGAGGGCACGAACATCACACTACTCTTGAAGAGACATTTCTTTATCGAAGGAACAGTATGCTGAACTACAAGATCCAACATGCAGCAGTATTTTTTGCTGGTGAGAAAGCCCATTGGAGGGCAGCAAACCAATGAAAACCCTGGCAATACTTTGTCCTTTGATGAACAGCCTATGAATAAGGGGCAGGCGCCCTGAAACGCGTAAGGCAATGATTTTAAACGGAATGCAAATTGGTTCGCACTAAAGACTTTGGAAGAAGTTACCTTTCTACCGAGTGCCGGCTCAAGCTCAGGACAAAATTGGTAACACATATCATGCGGCAGTCCGGCCGCGGAGCGATGGAACCGCCTCGTGCACTAGAAGAGGTCCGCGGGAGCTTGGAATCAGACCAAGTTTCTAAATGCGGGGTAGCAAGTATAAATTGCCAACCAACGTGCATCTCTGCAACCCACTGGAGGGCACGAACATCACACTACTCTTGAAGAGACATTTCTTTATCGAAGGAACAGTATGCTGAACTGCAAGATCCAACATGCAGCAGTATTTTTTGCTGGTGAGAAAGCCCATTGGAGGGCAGCAAACCAATGAAAACCCTGGCAATACTTTGTCCTTTGATGAACAGCCTATGAATAAGGGGCAGGCGCCCTGAAACGCGTAAGGCAATGATTTTAAACGGAATGCAAATTGGTTCGCACTAAAGACTTTGGAAGAAGTTACCTTTCTACCGAGTGCCGGCTCAAGCTCAGGACAAAATTGGTAACACATATCACGCGGCAGTCCGGCCGCGGAGCGATGTAACCGCCTCGTGCACTAGAAGAGGTCCGCGGGAGCTTGGAATCAGACCAAGTTTCTAAATGCGGGGTAGCAGGTATAAATTGCCAACCAACGTGCATCTCTGCAACCCACTGGAGGGCACGAACATCACACTACTCTTGAAGAGACATTTCTTTATCGAAGGAACAGTATGCTGAACTGCAAGATCCAACATGCAGCAGTATTTTTTGCTGGTGAGAAAGCCCATTGGAGGGCAGCAAACCAATGAAAACCCTGGCAATACTTTGTCCTTTGATGAACAGCCTATGAATAAGGGGCAGGCGCCCTGAAACGCGTAAGGCAATGATTTTAAACGGAATGCAAATTGGTTCGCACTAAAGACTTTGGAAGAAGTTACCTTTCTACCGAGTGCCGGCTCAAGCTCAGGAGAAAATTGGTAACACATATCACGCGGCAGTCCGGCCGCGGAGCAATGGAACCGCCTCGTGCACTAGAAGAGGTCCGCGGGAGCTTGGAATCAGACCAAGTTTCTAAATGCGGGGTAGCAGGTATAAATTGCCAACCAACGTGCATCTCTGCAACCCACTGGAGGGCACGAACATCACACTACTCTTGAAGAGACATTTCTTTATCGAAAGAACAGTATGCTGAACTGCAAGATCCAACATGCAGCAGTATTTTTTGCTGGTGAGAAAGCCCATTGGAGGGCAGCAAACCAATGAAAACCCTGGCAATACTTTGTCCTTTGATGAACAGCCTATGAATAAGGGGCAGGCGCCCTGAAACGCGTAAGGCAATGATTTTAAACGGAATGGAAATTGGTTCGCACTAAAGACTTTGGAAGAAGTTACGTTTCTACCGAGTGCCGGCTCAAGCTCAGGACAAAATTGGTAACACATATCACGCGGCAGTCCGGCCGCGGAGCGATGGAACCGCCTCGTGCACTAGAAGAGGTCCGCGGGAGCTTGGAATCAGACCAAGTTTCTAAATGCGGGGTAGCAGGTATAAATTGCCAACCAACGTGCATCTCTGCAACCCACTGGAGGGCACGAACATCACACTACTCTTGAAAAGACATTTCTTTATCGAAGGAACAGTATGCTGAACTGCAAGATCCAACATGCAGCAGTATTTTTTGCTGGTGAGAAAGCCCATTGGAGGGCAGCAAACCAATGAAAACCCTGGCAATACTTTGTCCTTTGATGAACAGCCTATGAATAAGGGGCAGGCGCCCTGAAACGCGTAAGGCAATGATTTTAAACGGAATGCAAATTGGTTCGCACTAAAGACTTTGGAAGAAGTTACCTTTCTACCGAGTGCCGGCTCAAGCTCAGGACAAAATTGGTAACACATATCACGCGGCAGTCCGGCCGCGGAGCGATGGAACCGCCTCGTGCACTATAAGAGGTCCGCGGGAGCTTGGAATCAGACCAAGTTTCTAAATGCTGGGTAGCAGGTATAAATTGCCAACCAACGTGCATCTCTGCAACCCACTGGAGGGCACGAACATCACACTACTCTTGAAGAGACATTTCTTTATCGAAGGAACAGTATGCTGAACTACAAGATCCAACATGCAGCAGTATTTTTTGCTGGTGAGAAAGCCGATTGGAGGGCAGCAAACCAATGAAAACCCTGGCAATACTTTGTCCTTTGATGAACAGCCTATGAATAAGGGGCAGGCGCCCTGAAACGCGTAAGGCAATGATTTTAAACGGAATGCAAATTGGTTCGCACTAAAGACTTTGGGAGAAGTTACCTTTCTACCGAGTGCCGGCTCAAGCTCAGGACAAAATTGGTAACACATATCATGCGGCAGTCCGGCCGCGGAGCGATGGAACCGCCTCGTGCACTAGAAGAGGTCCGCGGGAGCTTGGAATCAGACCAAGTTTCTAAATGCGGGGTAGCAGGTATAAATTGCCAACCAACGTGCATCTCTGCAACCCACTGGAGGGCACGAACATCACACTACTCTTGAAGAGACATTTCTTTATCGAAGGAACAGTATGCTGAACTGCAAGATCCAACATGCAGCAGTATTTTTTGCTGGTGAGAAAGCCCATTGGAGGGCAGCAAACCAATGAAAACCCTGGCAATACTTTGTCCTTTGATGAACAGCCTATGAATAAGGGGCAGGCGCCCTGAAACGCGTAAGGCAATGATTTTAAACGGAATGCAAATTGGTTCGCACTAAAGACTTTGGAAGAAGTTACCTTTCTACCGAGTGCCGGCTCAAGCTCAGGACAAAATTGGTAACACATATCACGCGGCAGTCCGGCCGCGGAGCGATGGAACCGCCTCGTGCACTAGAAGAGGTCCGCGGGAGCTTGGAATCAGACCAAGTTTCTAAATGCGGGGTAGCAGGTATAAATTGCCAACCAACGTGCATCTCTGCAACCCACTGGAGGGCACGAACATCACACTACTCTGAAGAGACATTTCTTTATCGAAGGAACAGTATGCTGAACTGCAAGATCCAACATGCAGCAGTATTTTTTGCTGGTGAGAAAGCCCATTGGAGGGCAGCAAACCAATGAAAACCCTGGCAATACTTTGTCCTTTGATGAACAGCCTATGAATAAGGGGCAGGCGCCCTGAAACGCGTAAGGCAATGATTTTAAACGGAATGCAAATTGGTTCGCACTAAAGACTTTGGAAGAAGTTACCTTTCTACCGAGTGCCGGCTCAAGCTCAGGAGAAAATTGGTAACACATATCACGCGGCAGTCCGGCCGCGGAGCAATGGAACCGCCTCGTGCACTAGAAGAGGTCCGCGGGAGCTTGGAATCAGACCAAGTTTCTAAATGCGGGGTAGCAGGTATAAATTGCCAACCAACGTGCATCTCTGCAACCCACTGGAGGGCACGAACATCACACTACTCTTAAAGAGACATTTCTTTATCGAAGGAACAGTATGCTGAACTGCAAGATCCAACATGCAGCAGTATTTTTTGCTGGTGAGAAAGCCCATTGGAGGGCAGCAAACCAATGAAAACCCTGGCAATACTTTGTCCTTTGATGAACAGCCTATGAATAAGGGGCAGGCGCCCTGAAACGCGTAAGGCAATGATTTTAAACGGAATGCAAATTGGTTCGCACTAAAGACTTTGGAAGAAGTTACCTTTCTACCGAGTGCCGGCTCAAGCTCAGGACAAAATTGGTAACACATATCACGCGGCAGTCCGGCCGCGGAGCGATGGAACCGCCTCGTGCACTAGAAGAGGTCCGCGGGAGCTTGGAATCAGACCAAGTTTCTAAATGCGGGGTAGCAGGTATAAATTGCCAACCAACGTGCATCTCTGCAATCCACTGGAGGGCACGAACATCACACTACTCTTGAAGAGACATTTCTTTATCGAAGGAACAGTATGCTGAACTGCAAGATCCAACATGCAGCAGTATTTTTTGCTGGTGAGAAAGCCCATTGGAGGGCAGCAAACCAATGAAAACCCTGGCAATACTTTGTCCTTTGATGAACAGCCTATGAATAAGGGGCAGGCGCCCTGAAACGCGTAAGGCAATGATTTTAAACGGAATGCAAATTGGTTCGCACTAAAGACTTTGGAAGAAGTTACCTTTCTACCGAGTGCCGGCTCAAGCTCAGGACAAAATTGGTAACACATATCACGCGGCAGTCCGGCCGCGGAGCGATGGAACCGCCTCGTGCACTATAAGAGGTCCGCGGGAGCTTGGAATCAGACCAAGTTTCTAAATGCTGGGTAGCAGGTATAAATTGCCAACCAACGTGCATCTCTGCAACCCACTGGAGGGCACGAACATCACACTACTCTTGAAGAGACATTTCTTTATCGAAGGAACAGTATGCTGAACTACAAGATCCAACATGCAGCAGTATTTTTTGCTGGTGAGAAAGCCCATTGGAGGGCAGCAAACCAATGAAAACCCTGGCAATACTTTGTCCTTTGATGAACAGCCTATGAATAAGGGGCAGGCGCCCTGAAACGCGTAAGGCAATGATTTTAAACGGAATGCAAATTGGTTCGCACTAAAGACTTTGGAAGAAGTTACCTTTCTACCGAGTGCCGGCTCAAGCTCAGGACAAAATTGGTAACACATATCACGCGGCAGTCCGGCCGCGGAGCGATGGAACCGCCTCGTGCACTAGAAGAGGTCCGCGGGAGCTTGGAATCAGACCAAGTTTCTAAATGCGGGGTAGCAGGTATAAATTGCCAACCAACGTGCATCTCTGCAACCCACTGGAGGGCACGAACATCACACTACTCTTAAAGAGACATTTCTTTATCGAAGGAACAGTATGCTGAACTGCAAGATCCAACATGCAGCAGTATTTTTTGCTGGTGAGAAAGCCCATTGGAGGGCAGCAAACCAATGAAAACCCTGGCAATACTTTGTCCTTTGATGAACAGCCTATGAATAAGGGGCAGGCGCCCTGAAACGCGTAAGGCAATGATTTTAAACGGAATGCAAATTGGTTCGCACTAAAGACTTTGGAAGAAGTTACCTTTCTACCGAGTGCCGGCTCAAGCTCAGGACAAAATTGGTAACACATATCACGCGGCAGTCCGGCCGCGGAGCGATGGAACCGCCTCGTGCACTAGAAGAGGTCCGCGGGAGCTTGGAATCAGACCAAGTTTCTAAATGCGGGGTAGCAGGTATAAATTGCCAACCAACGTGCATCTCTGCAATCCACTGGAGGGCACGAACATCACACTACTCTTGAAGAGACATTTCTTTATCGAAGGAACAGTATGCTGAACTGCAAGATCCAACATGCAGCAGTATTTTTTGCTGGTGAGAAAGCCCATTGGAGGGCAGCAAACCAATGAAAACCCTGGCAATACTTTGTCCTTTGATGAACAGCCTATGAATAAGGGGCAGGCGCCCTGAAACGCGTAAGGCAATGATTTTAAACGGAATGCAAATTGGTTCGCACTAAAGACTTTGGAAGAAGTTACCTTTCTACCGAGTGCCGGCTCAAGCTCAGGACAAAATTGGTAACACATATCACGCGGCAGTCCGGCCGCGGAGCGATGGAACCGCCTCGTGCACTATAAGAGGTCCGCGGGAGCTTGGAATCAGACCAAGTTTCTAAATGCTGGGTAGCAGGTATAAATTGCCAACCAACGTGCATCTCTGCAACCCACTGGAGGGCACGAACATCACACTACTCTTGAAGAGACATTTCTTTATCGAAGGAACAGTATGCTGAACTACAAGATCCAACATGCAGCAGTATTTTTTGCTGGTGAGAAAGCCCATTGGAGGGCAGCAAACCAATGAAAACCCTGGCAATACTTTGTCCTTTGATGAACAGCCTATGAATAAGGGGCAGGCGCCCTGAAACGCGTAAGGCAATGATTTTAAACGGAATGCAAATTGGTTCGCACTAAAGACTTTGGAAGAAGTTACCTTTCTACCGAGTGCCGGCTCAAGCTCAGGACAAAATTGGTAACACATATCACGCGGCAGTCCGGCCGCGGAGCGATGGAACCGCCTCGTGCACTAGAAGAGGTCCGCGGGAGCTTGGAATCAGACCAAGTTTCTAAATGCGGGGTAGCAGGTATAAATTGCCAACCAACGTGCATCTCTGCAACCCACTGGAGGGCACGAACATCACACTACTCTTGAAGAGACATTTCTTTATCGAAGGAACAGTATGCTGAACTGCAAGATCCAACATGCAGCAGTATTTTTTGCTGGTGAGAAAGCCCATTGGAGGGCAGCAAACCAATGAAAACCCTGGCAATACTTTGTCCTTTGATGAACAGCCTATGAATAAGGGGCAGGCGCCCTGAAACGCGTAAGGCAATGATTTTAAACGGAATGCAAATTGGTTCGCACTAAAGACTTTGGAAGAAGTTACCTTTCTACCGAGTGCCGGCTCAAGCTCAGGACAAAATTGGTAACACATATCACGCGGCAGTCCGGCCGCGGAGCGATGGAACCGCCTCGTGCACTAGAAGAGGTCCGCGGGAGCTTGGAATCAGACCAAGTTTCTAAATGCGGGGTAGCAGGTATAAATTGCCAACCAACGTGTATCTCTGCAACCCACTGGAGGGCACGAACATCACACTACTCTTGAAGAGACATTTCTTTATCGAAGGAACAGTATGCTGAACTGCAAGATCCAACATGCAGCAGTATTTTTTGCTGGTGAGAAAGCCCATTGGAGGGCAGCAAACCAATGAAAACCCTGGCAATACTTTGTCCTTTGATGAACAGCCTATGAATAAGGGGCAGGCGCCCTGAAACGCGTAAGGCAATGATTTTAAACGGAATGCAAATTGGTTCGCACTAAAGACTTTGGAAGAAGTTACCTTTCTACCGAGTGCCGGCTCAAGCTCAGGACAAAATTGGTAACACATATCACGCGGCAGTCCGGCCGCGGAGCGATGGAACCGCCTCGTGCACTAGAAGAGGTCCGCGGGAGCTTGGAATCAGACCAAGTTTCTAAATGCGGGGTAGCAGGTATAAATTGCCAACCAACGTGCATCTCTGCAACCCACTGGAGGGCACGAACATCACACTACTCTTGAAGAGACATTTCTTTATCGAAGGAACAGTATGCTGAACTGCAAGATCCAACATGCAGCAGTATTTTTTGCTGGTGAGAAAGCCCATTGGAGGGCAGCAAACCAATGAAAACCCTGGCAATACTTTGTCCTTTGATGAACAGCCTATGAATAAGGGGCAGGCGCCCTGAAACGCGTAAGGCAATGATTTTAAACGGAATGCAAATTGGTTCGCACTAAAGACTTTGGAAGAAGTTACCTTTCTACCGAGTGCCGGCTCAAGCTCAGGACAAAATTGGTAACACATATCACGCGGCAGTCCGGCCGCGGAGCGATGGAACCGCCTCGTGCACTAGAAGAGGTCCGCGGGAGCTTGGAATCAGACCAAGTTTCTAAATGCGGGGTAGCAGGTATAAATTGCCAACCAACGTGCATCTCTGCAACCCACTGGAGGGCACGAACATCACACTACTCTTGAAGAGACATTTCTTTATCGAAGGAACAGTATGCTGAACTGCAAGATCCAACATGCAGCAGTATTTTTTGCTGGTGAGAAAGCCCATTGGAGGGCAGCAAACCAATGAAAACCCTGGCAATACTTTGTCCTTTGATGAACAGCCTATGAATAAGGGGCAGGCGCCCTGAAACGCGTAAGGCAATGATTTTAAACGGAATGCAAATTGGTTCGCACTAAAGACTTTGGAAGAAGTTACCTTTCTACCGAGTGCCGGCTCAAGCTCAGGACAAAATTGGTAACACATATCACGCGGCAGTCCGGCCGCGGAGCGATGGAACCGCCTCGTGCACTAGAAGAGGTCCGCGGGAGCTTGGAATCAGACCAAGTTTCTAAATGCGGGGTAGCAGGTATAAATTGCCAACCAACGTGCATCTCTGCAACCCACTGGAGGGCACGAACATCACACTACTCTTGAAGAGACATTTCTTTATCGAAGGAACAGTATGCTGAACTGCAAGATCCAACATGCAGCAGTATTTTTTGCTGGTGAGAAAGCCCATTGGAGGGCAGCAAACCAATGAAAACCCTGGCAATACTTTGTCCTTTGATGAACAGCCTATGAATAAGGGGCAGGCGCCCTGAAACGCGTAAGGCAATGATTTTAAACGGAATGCAAATTGGTTCGCACTAAAGACTTTGGAAGAAGTTACCTTTCTACCGAGTGCCGGCTCAAGCTCAGGACAAAATTGGTAACACATATCACGCGGCAGTCCGGCCGCGGAGCGATGGAACCGCCTCGTGCACTAGAAGAGGTCCGCGGGAGCTTGGAATCAGACCAAGTTTCTAAATGCGGGGTAGCAGGTATAAATTGCCAACCAACGTGCATCTCTGCAACCCACTGGAGGGCACGAACATCACACTACTCTTGAAGAGACATTTCTTTATCGAAGGAACAGTATGCTGAACTGCAAGATCCAACATGCAGCAGTATTTTTTGCTGGTGAGAAAGCCCATTGGAGGGCAGCAAACCAATGAAAACCCTGGCAATACTTTGTCCTTTGATGAACAGCCTATGAATAAGGGTTAGGCGCCCTGAAACGTGTAAGGCAATGATTTTAAACGGAATGCAAATTGGTTCGCACTAAAGACTTTGGAAGAAGTTACCTTTCTACCGAGTGCCGGCTCAAGCTCAGGACAAAATTGGTAACACATATCACGCGGCAGTCCGGCCGCGGAGCGATGGAACCGCCTCGTGCACTATAAGAGGTCCGCGGGAGCTTGGAATCAGACCAAGTTTCTAAATGCTGGGTAGCAGGTATAAATTGCCAACCAACGTGCATCTCTGCAACCCACTGGAGGGCACGAACATCACACTACTCTTGAAGAGACATTTCTTTATCGAAGGAACAGTATGCTGAACTACAAGATCCAACATGCAGCAGTATTTTTTGCTGGTGAGAAAGCCCATTGGAGGGCAGCAAACCAATGAAAACCCTGGCAATACTTTGTCCTTTGATGAACAGCCTATGAATAAGGGGCAGGCGCCCTGAAACGCGTAAGGCAATGATTTTAAACGGAATGCAAATTGGTTCGCACTAAAGACTTTGGAAGAAGTTACCTTTCTACCGAGTGCCGGCTCAAGCTCAGGACAAAATTGGTAACACATATCACGCGGCAGTCCGGCCGCGGAGCGATGGAACCGCCTCGTGCACTAGAAGAGGTCCGCGGGAGCTTGGAATCAGACCAAGTTTCTAAATGCGGGGTAGCAGGTATAAATTGCCAACCAACGTGCATCTCTGCAACCCACTGGAGGGCACGAACATCACACTACTCTTGAAGAGACATTTCTTTATCGAAGGAACAGTATGCTGAACTGCAAGATCCAACATGCAGCAGTATTTTTTGCTGGTGAGAAAGCCCATTGGAGGGCAGCAAACTAATGAAAACCCTGGCAATACTTTGTCCTTTGATGAACAGCCTATGAATAAGGGGCAGGCGCCCTGAAACGCGTAAGGCAATGATTTTAAACGGAATGCAAATTGGTTCGCACTAAAGACTTTGGAAGAAGTTACCTTTCTACCGAGTGCCGGCTCAAGCTCAGGAGAAAATTGGTAACACATATCACGCGGCAGTCCGGCCGCGGAGCAATGGAACCGCCTCGTGCACTAGAAGAGGTCCGCGGGAGCTTGGAATCAGACCAAGTTTCTAAATGCGGGGTAGCAGGTATAAATTTCCAACCAACGTGCATCTCTGCAACCCACTGGAGGGCACGAACATCACACTACTCTTGAAGAGACATTTCTTTATCGAAGGAACAGTATGCTGAACTGCAAGATCCAACATGCAGCAGTATTTTTTGCTGGTGAGAAAGCCCATTGGAGGGCAGCAAACCAATGAAAACCCTGGCAATACTTTGTCCTTTGATGAACAGCCTATGAATAAGGGGCAGGCGCCCTGAAACGCGTAAGGCAATGATTTTAAACGGAATGCAAATTGGTTCGCACTAAAGACTTTGGAAGAAGTTACCTTTCTACCGAGTGCCGGCTCAAGCTCAGGACAAAATTGGTAACACATATCACGCGGCAGTCCGGCCGCGGAGCGATGGAACCGCCTCGTGCACTAGAAGAGGTCCGCGGGAGCTTGGAATCAGACCAAGTTTCTAAATGCGGGGTAGCAGGTATAAATTGCCAACCAACGTGCATCTCTGCAACCCACTGGAGGGCACGAACATCACACTACTCTTGAAGAGACATTTCTTTATCGAAGGAACAGTATGCTGAACTGCAAGATCCAACATGCAGCAGTATTTTTTGCTGGTGAGAAAGCCCATTGGAGGGCAGCAAACCAATGAAAACCCTGGCAATACTTTGCCCTTTGATGAACAGCCTATGAATAAGGGGCAGGCGCCCTGAAACGCGTAAGGCAATGATTTTAAACGGAATGCAAATTGGTTCGCACTAAAGACTTTGGAAGAAGTTACCTTTCTACCGAGTGCCGGCTCAAGCTCAGGACAAAATTGGTAACACATATCACGCGGCAGTCCGGCCGCGGAGCGATGGAACCGCCTCGTGCACTAGAAGAGGTCCGCGGGAGCTTGGAATCAGACCAAGTTTCTAAATGCGGGGTAGCAGGTATAAATTGCCAACCAACGTGCATCTCTGCAACCCACTGGAGGGCACGAACATCACACTACTCTTGAAGAGACATTTCTTTATCGAAGGAACAGTATGCTGAACTGCAAGATCCAACATGCAGCAGTATTTTTTGCTGGTGAGAAAGCCCATTGGAGGGCAGCAAACCAATGAAAACCCTGGCAATACTTTGTCCTTTGATGAACAGCCTATGAATAAGGGGCAGGCGCCCTGAAACGCGTAAGGCAATGATTTTAAACGGAATGCAAATTGGTTCGCACTAAAGACTTTGGAAGAAGTTACCTTTCTACCGAGTGCCGGCTCAAGCTCAGGACAAAATTGGTAACACATATCACGCGGCAGTCCGGCCGCGGAGCGATGGAACCGCCTCGTGCACTATAAGAGGTCCGCGGGAGCTTGGAATCAGACCAAGTTTCTAAATGCTGGGTAGCAGGTATAAATTGCCAACCAACGTGCATCTCTGCAACCCACTGGAGGGCACGAACATCACACTACTCTTGAAGAGACATTTCTTTATCGAAGGAACAGTATGCTGAACTACAAGATCCAACATGCAGCAGTATTTTTTGCTGGTGAGAAAGCCCATTGGAGGGCAGCAAACCAATGAAAACCCTGGCAATACTTTGTCCTTTGATGAACAGCCTATGAATAAGGGGCAGGCGCCCTGAAACGCGTAAGGCAATGATTTTAAACGGAATGCAAATTGGTTCGCACTAAAGACTTTGGAAGAAGTTACCTTTCTACCGAGTGCCGGCTCAAGCTCAGGACAAAATTGGTAACACATATCATGCGGCAGTCCGGCCGCGGAGCGATGGAACCGCCTCGTGCACTAGAAGAGGTCCGCGGGAGCTTGGAATCAGACCAAGTTTCTAAATGCGGGGTAGCAGGTATAAATTGCCAACCAACGTGCATCTCTGCAACCCACTGGAGGGCACGAACATCACACTACTCTTGAAGAGACATTTCTTTATCGAAGGAACAGTATGCTGAACTGCAAGATCCAACATGCAGCAGTATTTTTTGCTGGTGAGAAAGCCCATTGGAGGGCAGCAAACCAATGAAAACCCTGGCAATACTTTGTCCTTTGATGAACAGCCTATGAATAAGGGGCAGGCGCCCTGAAACGCGTAAGGCAATGATTTTAAACGGAATGCAAATTGGTTCGCACTAAAGACTTTGGAAGAAGTTACCTTTCTACCGAGTGCCGGCTCAAGCTCAGGACAAAATTGGTAACACATATCACGCGGCAGTCCGGCCGCGGAGCGATGGAACCGCCTCGTGCACTAGAAGAGGTCCGCGGGAGCTTGGAATCAGACCAAGTTTCTAAATGCGGGGTAGCAGGTATAAATTGCCAACCAACGTGCATCTCTGCAACCCACTGGAGGGCACGAACATCACACTACTCTTGAAGAGACATTTCTTTATCGAAGGAACAGTATGCTGAACTGCAAGATCCAACATGCAGCAGTATTTTTTGCTGGTGAGAAAGCCCATTGGAGGGCAGCAAACCAATGAAAACCCTGGCAATACTTTGTCCTTTGATGAACAGCCTATGAATAAGGGGCAGGCGCCCTGAAACGCGTAAGGCAATGATTTTAAACGGAATGCAAATTGGTTCGCACTAAAGACTTTGGAAGAAGTTACCTTTCTACCGAGTGCCGGCTCAAGCTCAGGAGAAAATTGGTAACACATATCACGCGGCAGTCCGGCCGCGGAGCAATGGAACCGCCTCGTGCACTAGAAGAGGTCCGCGGGAGCTTGGAATCAGACCAAGTTTCTAAATGCGGGGTAGCAGGTATAAATTGCCAACCAACGTGCATCTCTGCAACCCACTGGAGGGCACGAACATCACACTACTCTTGAAGAGACATTTCTTTATCGAAAGAACAGTATGCTGAACTGCAAGATCCAACATGCAGCAGTATTTTTTGCTGGTGAGAAAGCCCATTGGAGGGCAGCAAACCAATGAAAACCCTGGCAATACTTTGTCCTTTGATGAACAGCCTATGAATAAGGGGCAGGCGCCCTGAAACGCGTAAGGCAATGATTTTAAACGGAATGCAAATTGGTTCGCACTAAAGACTTTGGAAGTAGTTACCTTTCTACCGAGTGCCGGCTCAAGCTCAGGACAAAATTGGTAACACATATCACGCGGCAGTCCGGCCGCGGAGCGATGGAACCGCCTCGTGCACTAGAAGAGGTCCGCGGGAGCTTGGAATCAGACCAAGTTTCTAAATGCGGGGTAGCAGGTATAAATTGCCAACCAACGTGCATCTCTGCAACCCACTGGAGGGCACGAACATCACACTACTCTTGAAGAGACATTTCTTTATCGAAGGAACAGTATGCTGAACTGCAAGATCCAACATGCAGCAGTATTTTTTGCTGGTGAGAAAGCCCATTGGAGGGCAGCAAACCAATGAAAACCCTGGCAATACTTTGTCCTTTGATGAACAGCCTATGAATAAGGGGCAGGCGCCCTGAAACGCGTAAGGCAATGATTTTAAACGGAATGCAAATTGGTTCGCACTAAAGACTTTGGAAGAAGTTACCTTTCTACCGAGTGCCGGCTCAAGCTCAGGAGAAAATTGGTAACACATATCACGCGGCAGTCCGGCCGCGGAGCAATGGAACCGCCTCGTGCACTAGAAGAGGTCCGCGGGAGCTTGGAATCAGACCAAGTTTCTAAATGCGGGGTAGCAGGTATAAATTGCCAACCAACGTGCATCTCTGCAACCCACTGGAGGGCACGAACATCACACTACTCTTGAAGAGACATTTCTTTATCGAAGGAACAGTATGCTGAACTGCAAGATCCAACATGCAGCAGTATTTTTTGCTGGTGAGAAAGCCCATTGGAGGGCAGCAAACCAATGAAAACCCTGGCAATACTTTGTCCTTTGATGAACAGCCTATGAATAAGGGGCAGGCGCCCTGAAACGCGTAAGGCAATGATTTTAAACGGAATGCAAATTGGTTCGCACTAAAGACTTTGGAAGAAGTTACCTTTCTACCGAGTGCCGGCTCAAGCTCAGGACAAAATTGGTAACACATATCACGCGGCAGTCCGGCCGCGGAGCGATGGAACCGCCTCGTGCACTAGAAGAGGTCCGCGGGAGCTTGGAATCAGACCAAGTTTCTAAATGCGGGGTAGCAGGTATAAATTGCCAACCAACGTGCATCTCTGCAACCCACTGGAGGGCACGAACATCACACTACTCTTGAAGAGACATTTCTTTATCGAAGGAACAGTATGCTGAACTGCAAGATCCAACATGCAGCAGTATTTTTTGCTGGTGAGAAAGCCCATTGGAGGGCAGCAAACCAATGAAAACCCTGGCAATACTTTGTCCTTTGATGAACAGCCTATGAATAAGGGGCAGGCGCCCTGAAACGCGTAAGGCAATGATTTTAAACGGAATGCAAATTGGTTCGCACTAAAGACTTTGAAAGAAGTTACCTTTCTACCGAGTGCCGGCTCAAGCTCAGGACAAAATTGGTAACACATATCACGCGGCAGTCCGGCCGCGGAGCGATGGAACCGCCTCGTGCACTAGAAGAGGTCCGCGGGAGCTTGGAATCAGACCAAGTTTCTAAATGCGGGGTAGCAGGTATAAATTGCCAACCAACGTGCATCTCTGCAACCCACTGGAGGGCACGAACATCACACTACTCTTGAAGAGACATTTCTTTATCGAAGGAACAGTATGCTGAACTGCAAGATCCAACATGCAGCAGTATTTTTTGCTGGTGAGAAAGCCCATTGGAGGGCAGCAAACCAATGAAAACCCTGGCAATACTTTGTCCTTTGATGAACAGCCTATGAATAAGGGGCAGGCGCCCTGAAACGCGTAAGGCAATGATTTTAAACGGAATGCAAATTGGTTCGCACTAAAGACTTTGGAAGAAGTTACCTTTCTACCGAGTGCCGGCTCAAGCTCAGGACAAAATTGGTAACATATATATATACGTACACCAGTAAAATAGAAATAAGAATAAAATATATATATATAGATATATTAAATTAAAATATTTAAAAAAAAAATTTTAAACCACATTTTACACTACATTAGCTGCAACAGTAGGGAAAATGTTGGATAGCGAAGGGGATAAAATTACTATTCCCACTCCAGGGAGCGCAACAGTAGGGAAAGTGCAGAATAGCGGAGGGGAATAATTTACTATTCCCACTCCAACAAGTGCAAAAGTAGGGAAAGTGTTGGATAGCGGAGGGGAATAAATTACTATGCCAACTCCAGCAAATTAATTAGCATTAATTACCAAACAATTAATTAATTAAAAATAATTTACCTCTCACCACATTCCCCTATAAATGACACTACCAATGTCGTAAAACATGACACAATTAACATAATTAATTAACAATTAATTACTCAATTAATAACAATGAACAAGCACATTAAAAACAATTATTAAGAAATTAATTCACACAATTAACACTATAAAACAACATTAAATTAATATTAGATTAAAAATGTTTTTATTAAAGTTAAATTACTTTCCACCCACTCCCCTATCAACCCACAACTCACAACTCACTCCTAGAAAAATGACAAAATTAACACAATTAGCAATCAATTATTGAATAGTGATAACCAATTAAGAACTAATTAAGAATGAATTATTTACCACACTTAACATTATAGAATATTAAATACATAAATATTAATTAATAAAAAACATGAATTAATTAATTATAATTAAATTACTTCCCACCCTACACCCCTATAAAGCCACAACCCGCTCCTGAAAGAATAACACAATTAACATAATTAACAATTATGTAATAATTATTAAACCAAATAATAAATAATTTATAATAGATTAATTTCCACAATTAACAATATAAGATATTAAAAACATAAATATGAATACATACAAAATATTAATTAATTAATTATAGTTAAATTACTTCCCACCCTACTCCCCTATAAACCCACAACCCACTCCTAAAAAATGACACAATTAACATATTTAGCAATTAATAATTAATAACTAATTAATAATACATTAATTTCTACAAATAACAATTTAAAATGTTAAATACATAAATCTTAATTAATAAAAATATTAGATTATTAATTATGATTACTTCCCACCCTATTCCTCCACAACCCGCTACAGAACTAAAACGCAAAATGTAATAAAAAATATATTAATAACTTCTAAAAAGTATTAATACATTTATTACAATTAAATTACTTCCCACCCTATTCCCCTATAAACCCACAGCCTGCTAAGAACTATAACACAAAGGTGGCGATTCCGATCCGTTAAAACAAATTACCGTACGACTCGTATCCGTATTTTTTTTACGTACGAATCGTACTAGTCCCGTACAACCGGTGAAGTACGATTCGTACGTGAAAAATACATACGAATCGCTTCGGAAAAAGTCTACGAGACGTACCCGGACAGTTGTACATACAAACTGAAGTCCGAGTGCGCAAGTACGATCCGTACCGCCCTTCCGAAAACACAAGCGCATGGAAAAGGCCCCGTGCGGAGCGAACGCCGTACCACTCGTATCCGGGTAAACTTGTGCCCGGGATACGAGTCGTACAGCCCACCCCTCCCCCCGCATATGTCAGCACCGTACCCCCCATGTCAGTACTCTACCCCAGCCCTGTACATGTATGTGCCGTACCCCACCACCGTAGCCCAGCCCCGTACATGTACGCACCGTACCCCACCACCGTACCCCAGCCCCGTACTTGTAAGCACCGTACCCCACCACCGTACCCCATCCCCATACTTGGACGCACCGTACCCCAGCGCCGTACCCCAGGCCCGTACTTGGACGCACCGTACCCCAGCGCCGTACCCCAGCCCAGTACCCCAGTGCCGTACTCCAGCCCCGTACATGTACGCACCATACCCCACCACTGTACCCCAGCCCCATACTTGAACGCACCGTACCCCAGCCCCGTACTTGGACGCACCATACCCCAGCACCGTACTTGTACGCACCGTACCCCAACACCGTACCCCAGCCCGTGCATGTATGCACCATACCCCACCACCATACCCCAGCCCCGTACTTGGACGCACCGTACCCCAACACCATACCCCAGCCCCGTACTTGGACCCACCGTACCCCAGCCCGTACATATACACACCGTACCCCAACACCGTACCCCAGCCCCGTACATGTACGCACCGTACCCAACCACCGTACCCCAGCCCCGTACTTGTACGCACCGTACCCCACCACCGTACCCCAGCCCCGTACTTGGACGCACCGTACCCCAGCACCGTACTTGTACGCACCGTGCCCCAAGACCGTACCCCAGCCCCATACTTGGACGCACCGTACCCCACCACCGTACCCCAGCATTGCATATGTACGAACCGTACAACAACATTGCATATGTGAGCACTGTACAACAACATCGCGTATGTACACACCTTACATATGCTAAAACGACTCGTACAGAACCAGGACACTGTAAAACAGCACAAGGAGGGTCAATTCGACTCGCACAACACCACAAAACACGTCTACAGTAGAAAAAACATCAAAATGACTGACCTGCCACATCCAAACAGGCAAACAGAGGCCCAAACTCACAACTCCCTCTTATAACACACCCACTAAAATTTCAAACCCAGCCACACCCACAAATGGACCAATAAAAAGGGCCCATACTCACAAACCATGAGCCTTTGCAACAGACCCACTGCTGACAGACACCATACACAAACAACTGCACCCATACACCTTAACGTACACACCTTCACACAACCTCCTTCACACAGACCCCCTCTTCACATTCAGACCCACACCGTCACATTCACACCCACACACCCACAACCAGCCACACCCACACCCCACACCATGCCCACAGACAAGAATCCAAAGTTCACAAGGGAGGAGCTGGACATCCTTGTCAACGAAGTCATCAGAGTCGAGCCACAGCTCTTTGGAACATTGGTCAGACAGACCAGCATAGCCGAAAAATCACACCTGTGGCAGAGGATCGTCGATAGGGTGAATGCTGTTGCGCCCATCAGAAGGACCAGGAATGAATGCCAAGCCAGGTGGTACGATCTGCGGAGGGCATTCAAGCGCAAAATGAACGAGGACTACGCCAGAGCAACATCACTGGAGGTGGGCTGCCCCGCAGACCGGTACATTACTATCCCTGGGAGGAGAAGGTGATGGCCCTGCTTCCGCCGGTGGGAGTACACGGAGTCGAAGGATTTGCAGAGACTGGTGAGTATACAAACAACTTACGTAACATGGGGGTAATGGCATCCACACCCCAACTACACCAAATGCACGCAACTACCCCCAAGCCCTCACCGGACACCACCACACTCAAAAACAATGCTCATACCACTAACATGTGTATGCCCCATCCACAAAGCAAGGCCATGCCATGTCCCAGGCTACACGAAGCACAAACCCAAGACTGGATGTCCGGGATGCTGGGAGCGTGGGGCTCACAAAACACATTGTTCAACTCTGAATCAGACACCATTGCCCTCAGCCCATATGGCCCAGGTACATACCGATGCACCATGCTCAATGCACAGGGACTGGAAAAGTACTGACAAGGTAGCTGACACTTGGCCCTGCTGTAGGCAGCACAAGGCCCTCCTGTGACCACTGTAAATTCAAACACCAACACCAAAAGCTCAGATATCTAGGACAGGAACTCACTCACTGGCATGGTAGCATGCACCATGAGGGGACAGATACATCACCTGGGAGACCACAGCCAAATCACACTACACCCACCAGCAGGCCCTGTCACACACACCCCTTACCCAAGCACACACCCCCAGGGCAGGCAATGGATTTACCCACTCTCACAATGGACATGTGACACAACAAGATCAACCCATAGCCAAAGAAGCATCACAGCGAATAATCTACATGCCAAACACTCATGAGAACATATCAATCTGTCCCCCGCAACATACCCATCTACATCTGTGCCAACTACCACCCCCATTCCTGCCACATCCCAGGAGACACCCAGGAGCCCTGCCCGCACTGAACAACTGAGCCAGTCTGACCTGGAGGGATAAGGTTCTCCGGGCGCCCAGGAGGCGGTAGACAACCCCGCAAATGCCAGCCCTCAGGGGTCCCGTAGACCCGATGTGCCCACAACGGCAGGCCAGGCCCGTGTGTGCAGGGGTGGTGGGAGTGGAGGCAGGCGGAGGCGAGAACCTGACCAGCCAGCTGAAGGGACCGGTATGTCACACATACGCCACATCCTGGACACATACCGGCGTGTCACCAGGGCCATCAGCCAGGTAGTGGAGACTCTCACAGAGATTAAGAACCAGCAGGCCGAGCAACACGCCAGTCAACAACAACACCAAGGACGGATGGAGGCAAGACTGGCTGAGCTCCTGGCGGTGCAAACGGACATAAGCTGTTCACTCCGTCGGATCGCCGACAACATGGGCAACCCTCCCTGTGCCATCAGGCGAAGACCACCACCAGCCACAGGGAGGGAGGAGGAGGAGGATTTGTCCGACGGAGCGTCCCAAGCATCATCAAGGCCTGCATCTGAGGGTCCCCCGAGGAAGGTGGGTCGTCCACGGAAAAGACCGTGAGAGGCAGCAGACCATCCACATCTCTCAGGTCACCTGGCCTGGCACCTGGCCCTCATGCGCAACAGCAGCACCCCATTCAATGACATTCTCTGCCACATGGACTTGCTGGTCACAGTCTGACCAATGATGCCAAACACTGTGGGCTGGAATCTGATGACTTCAAATGACAAGGATCCCATCTCCCCCTGTGAACTTTGGATTCTATGCACACTGTATTGCAGCTATTTTTCAACACTAAACATGCCCCCCACCTAGAATAAAAGTAAATTTCTTTAATTAGATGTTGCAGTCATTTTGCATGAGTACACAACCTACGTGTGGGGACATGTCAAACTATGCCTGAGTGTTGAACTAACTCCAGCCATCCATACCCTGGGATCTAAGTCTGGTACAGGACACACATGGGTCACAATGTATCATCCAATACAGACATGGCGCACAATGCTCACCCGTGATGGCCTCAAGCTGCTGAGGGGGGGCTTGCAATACTGTGCGGACAGACTCATTTTGAAGAGCATCATTAAGGCGTAGAGGTCATGGCTCATGTGGATGTTCCTGGGGAGGGAGTTTGACCAGGTGTGAGAACTATGTCATGCATGCTGGAGTACGGTGGATGTGAAGAATGGTGGCCAGGGCAAGGTTGGATGCACCGAGTTGGCCCAACGGGGTCTCGGATGACAGACGTCCAAGGTTTGTTTGTGGTCTGGGGTTGTGGACTGCCTCCTGAGTGTGGTTGAGGAGTCTGAAGGTCATCCTGCAGCAGACGGTGATCCATTGCAGCTATCTCAGGTGGACGGTGATGTGAATGGGGTGCGGGATGTTGAAGCTGAGGTGTGCAGATGCACCCTGGATGTGGACAAGTTTCCCGTGAGTTCGGATGTACTTGCTCTGTAGAGGGCAGGGCAGTAGTTGACACGGATGGTGTCGTGGACCTGGGGGATGGTCTATCTTTCCTTGGAGTGGATCTATCTGTGGATCATGTGCATCATGCAGAGGGTGTTGCAGCATGAGGTACAGATGCTGGTGATTTGCATCGCAAATGTGAGTGACAAATCCATGATGCACACCATCTTGTGTGCGTGGCCACTGGGTGCTTGTGTAGGGCCCCTGCGAGTGGGACACAAGGAGTTGAGCCAGCTGTAAGGGGACAATCCTCAGATGATTACCTCAGTCCTGTACAAGTCCAGCCTCAGTTGGCTGATGTTCAGCCATTCATCCACGGACCTCATGCCTTCTTGAATGTTGGAACTGGCAATGGCTGCGTCTTTGGTGAGGGTGAGGAGCACCTGGCTGTCAATGGCATACGACATGATGATGAGGTTGTGTGCGCATGTGATGGTGGAGAGGGGGGTCCTGGACACATTGAAGATTGACACGCTGAGAGATGATCACTGGGCCATGTGCCAGATGACGCCACTATACTACATGCTGAAGGCTTGAGTCCCACTCCCATGGCCTTGCTGGTGGATGGAGCTGGTGTGGAGTAGGAGGGACATGACCTGGTTGGTGTGACAGGGCCTGGAAGGCGGGGCAGCGCTGTGTAGGCAGTTGGAGTTGCACACTCAGCATGCAAAGGTGTCGTGTGTGCACTTAGGATATGCCTGAGAGCAGGCGGTTGATTTTCGGATGGACATTGATTGGAGGTTGGCTGCAACATCAGACTGTAGTGTGATGTGGGTCAAGCAAGGACATGAGGGTCGTACAATGTGCACGTTGTATGTGCTGACGGTCCTGCCTTTGGTACCGCGTGGCCACAACAGTGGCACAGACAAGATGATGACAGCCAAATGAATGGGTGGAGGGAGGCAGGGAGGAGCATCTTTGAGGGGTGTGTGTTGCCGAATCCCGCTACTTTGTGGGCCCTTGCTGCAGGGGCCGCAGCAGCAGGCGGCATGTCCTGGAAACTATGCCAAAAGCAGCACACAAAGACAAGGATGTCAGAAAGGACAACTACAACAGGCGTATGTTGTCGGAAGGAGTGTCCGGTTACCCATGGCACACCCAGAGAAAATGGATGCACAATGCACAAGATGACTGACACAGGATCAGGAAACAGAAGGCCGAGCTGCGCACAGGAGACACACCCTCAGCAGGCGTTGACGGCCCGTCGTGGGGACCAACATGCCCAAATACATACACAACCATGGACTTCATGCACAATAGAGATTCTAACCCATGAAGAACTGCATGCATGTTGCCAAACTACACATAGACTCATATGCACAATCTTCTTTGACAACTATGCCAGAGATGCCGCATGCAAAGTGGCAAGAGACCTGCATTGACAGAGATGAGGCACCTTGGAGGGTGAGGAACACCTTTATTACTCAGGCTCACACTAAGGGAAATGCATAAATATGAACAGACTCACAGGTCATTTGGCTGAAAATGTGGGACCTACACTGGACACCCCCTTCACAACACAGATGTTGTAAATCCAAATGGCCTGGCACACAAGTTAGGGGATGAGCCAAACACCCCCTGCTGCACACGGAGAGGCTGCAATTCCCCATTGAGCCTCTTATGGGGATGTCCCACACTATGTCCACCCGTAGCATCCCGTATGTTTCTGAGGGAAGTTTTACACACATTGATGCCTTCATCAGAATCCACAAACCATTACAGATGACTGTCATGAAGGTTGACTATCAATTCATGGGAGTCATGCTACATGTCATGTGCCCCATGGTGAGTCGACATGTATGCATGGTAACCCAACATGCACAGGAGCAGTCCCCACACATTCCAAACACGTAACACCCCAAAATGCCTTGCTGCAATCCTCACCCAAAATGACTTTTCCCCATGTCCGTGCATGGAACGCTGATTCAGCACACGTTGCAATACTCATGAGGAATAGCAGGAGGCCAACGATGACATGACCAGACAACATGCGCAAGAACCTGTGGATGACAGACACACAAGAAGTCAGCTAAAAGATTGTTATCTGCATACATGGTCATTTACTCTACAGGAATAATGTTGTCACCATGCGAATTGAAAATTTAGTGTCTCAGCTAAAATGTGTGGAATGACATCATCACTCGAGTGACACATCAGAACACACATCTAAGTCACTTAGCATACAGTCAGCTGGACACACACATTGCAACACATGCCACACAAGGCTCCAAGCGTGCACACTCAGACCCAGTGACTCACCATTATGAGAAGAAGTTGCGTATGAGCTGACTCCGGATATCCTCCTCCTCCTCCTCCTCACTTGCCTCGTGACCAAGGCCTTCATCCTCCACGGGTGGACGTTCCTGCTCATGCTGCTCGAGGATGAGTGGCACTGCCTACTCCACTGCCATGTTGTGCAGCATGCAGCACACGAGGAAGATTTTGCAGACCTTTGCCGGTGCATATGGGAGGGACCCGCCTGTCTTGTGAAGGCACCGGAATCGGCTCTTCAGGAGGCTAAACGCCCTCTCAATCACTCGCCTGGTCTGCCCGTGTGCATTGTTGTAACAGTGATCTGCAGCTGATCTTGGGTTGCGGAGAGGCGTCATCAGCCATGGCATGTTGGGATAGCCAGAGTCCCCTACATGGAAACATCATTTAAAGAAGTGGGTCAGGGGATGCCGTAAGATACAAAGATACCGCAAAACACAGGACAAACAGAGTATAGACACCAACAAGACATGCTCGTTCGTTGTGCAGCCGCAGCATCATTTGTGGCACCCTGCTACGCCTCATGATGTAGGCATTGTGTGCTGACCCTGGAAAACAGACATAAGAAATCAGCATGTTAGCAAGACACACCACAAGGGCATTTATAGAGTGGTAATGTTTACGGTTGTGATAGGCGACCTCCTGTGCCTGTGGTGGTACCAAAGCCACATGTGTCCCATCAATGGACCCAATGACATGGGGCATCCCTCCCAGGGCATAGAAATCACCCTTGACCTCTGTCAACTCCTAAGGAGTCGGAAAATGGATGAATTCATCCAGGTGCTCCAACATGGGTGCCAAAACATCATGCAGGACACGGCTGAACGTCATCTGTGACATGCCACCAACATCAGCTATGGTGAATTGAAACGTACCTGTGGCAAAAAAAATGTAGGGCTGCCATCACCTTCATCTTGGGGGTCAGCGCAGTAGGATACCTGTGTCGTCGTTGGAGGTGTGGTGCCAGCTTGGCGGTCAAGTCCTCAATCAACTGTTGGGTGAATCTGTAACTTCGTATGCAGTCACGTTCCCTCATGGCACCCAAGTCTGGCATCTCTCTGGGGACAGGCGGTGCCCTGCAGAAAATTGGAATGAATAACGAAGAGTGAGAACATGACAACATCAATGTCAATGAACTGAGCACATGCTCAACTGCTAATACAAATCTGCTAAATACAGAGTCTGGTCTGTGCAATACATCCAGGACACGTATGCCATTCTGGTGATACTCCTACGAAAAGCCAGCTACACCCGTTGATTGTCAAGTCTACATGACATGCCCTGAAACGAGCTGTGAGCCAGTATCAGTGAACAGCCAGAGACATCACAAGAGTGACATACATCCACATATCTGCATTTGAAGGATGTCATCTCATACAGACAGCTGATGGCAAGCTAGATGCACAGATCACATGGAATGTCAAATGTACAGATCACACACATTGCAATGAAGTGGTACACGTGAAAACAGTAAACACATACATTGAGACGACGCAGATATGTCCTCATGTCAAAATATCATGTTCGATGCATACAGAGACACGTTATGTAGAAATCCACATGTGGCATGGTGTGCGTAGATGTGTGCCATGCCCATCTACACACAGACACATGTTGGATGCAGCAATAGCAGATGCAGTTGACGGAACACCAACAGCAAGCTCATGGGAACACATGACACACACATGACATAGTCACATCGGTGCACGCTGGTCGTTAAAAGTCAGTTGTTAGTGTCCCTGTCCCTGGCATCAGGGGACAGTTGCGGGTGATGGTGACTGTGCCATACCAGTGATGCAGTGCTTGACACATTTGTACTACATGCACACATGTGCAAAGTGTGAAGGGGAAGTGTGCCACATAGTGCCCCATCACACATGACATGTGCACACAGGTCATCACACATCAATTGTGCAAATACATGAGGAGACATGTGCAATATCACTGCCTGACAAACCTAGGCCCTGCACATGTAGGACAGCAATGACAATGACTTGATGTACATCCTTGTGCGATTCTGAGACCTCCATTCCTTTCATGTGCGCATCCTATCAACAGTGTAAGCGTGTGAAACACACCGTACACACGCTCTGAGGGCGTGTGTACGGTCCCTATCACTAGAGTTGTGTGGCCGTAGGAGTACGCGTGGTACGGACTGTACACATGTACATGTACTACCAGTGCCTACACGTACAAGTACTAACTATGCCTACACGTACGTGTAGGCACTGGTAGTACACGTACGGGTACGTGTACTACCAGTGCGTACCCGTACGTGTAGGCACTGGTAGTACACATACGTGTAGGCACTGGTAGTACACGTACCTGTATGTGTACTACCAGTGCATACCCATACATGTAGGCACTGGTAGTACATGTACGTGTAGGCACTGGTAGTACACAAACAGGTACGTGTACTACCAGTGCGTACACGTACGTGTAGGCACTGGTAGTACACATACGGGTACATGTACTACCAGTGCGTACACGTACGTGTAGGCACTTTTAGTACACGTACGTGTAGGCACTGGTAGTACACGTACCTGTACATGTACTACCAGTGCGTACCCATACGTGTAGGCACTGGTAGTACACGTACGGGTTCGTGTACTACCAGTGCGTACACGTACATGTCAAACGCACTGTGCAACTGGTGCCTTAGGGGTACGTGTAAAACGCACTGTACCTGTGTGTGGATTTGAAAATTACATAGGGGACACATAAGGGACAAGTATTAGGCACTAAATGCATGCTGGTTGTCATGGATACCGAGTTTTCTCTTCAAATTTTTCCATCAGGTGTCCTGGAAAAGTCAGATGGCCATAAAATACAACGTTGCAAAGTGGTTGTTGACTTGACATGATGCTCAAAATTTGAACGATGCAAATGCTGTCACTGGTGTATGTGGAAAGGGATTGGAGTAAACGTAAGATGCGAATGAATCTGACCAATCACTATGTACTCCTCCAAATGAATGCTCCTCAGCAAGACAGATATAACTCAGCCAGAACCCATGAAAGGGCACTTGCCTGCACAACTTTCCTGTTGACAACACTGCTGCTGTCTGTGCTTCCTCTGGCACCATGTCAAGGTCTGTGGAGAGGGCCCAGCCATTCACCCAGGAGGAGAATGAGGCATTGCTGGATGTCATCCTCCCACAGTACACCAGCCTGTATGGGAGACCAGGGGAGCAGGTGAGTACTGACTCCACTACCTTTGACTGTGCACCTTTTTGGTGACTGTCACCTATGACATTGTGTCCAGGTGTGATAGACATGCAATGTTGTTTAGAGTGGGTCCCAGGGGGGGAATGGCTTATGTCTCCCATGCAGAGCATGATGTAGTTCACTCCTCACTTGCATTGTGCTTACTGTGACATTCACTGTATAGTGCATGACACATTCAGCCTGGCTAATCCTTTGTGCCATTTTTTGTCTATAGTCTTGAGGTGAGTCAGTGGTCCCCCCGGTGTGACAGGTGACTGTACCCACAGATGTGTGTGAGTTGAGTGGAGCTGTGGTGAGAGTGTCCAAGTGATGTGTACGCCCCCTGGACATTGATGTGTGTGAATGTTCCTTGGCATGTGGGTGAGTGTCTAGGTGAAATGTTGCACCACAGCTGCATGGAGGAGGCAACAGCTCTACCCATCTGATGTGAGAAGTAAGCCGTGCTGTGTGTCTGACTTTCTGAGCTAGCCCCACACCTGTGACACCCCCCAGGCAAGTGGCACATGTGCAGAGTGAGGTTTGTATCCGCTGTTGCCAATGGCAGGTGATTGATCTGTGCCTGTGTGTGTCTGCGTACTCTGTTGAGGTTGCGTCAGTGGCCTGGGGCATGTAACTGCTTGGAGGTGCTGTCCATCAGCCTGGTGTTGCTTGTGATGCACAGTGTGTGCCATGATCATGGAGTGTGCTGCACCCCTCATGCCACCTGTGTACTTCCAATGCCATGTAGTGCATTGGGGCATCGACAGAGGCCAATGTCCATATGACAAAGATGCTATTCCTTGGCAGCATCCTAAGCCCTGTTCAACATATCAAAGATGTTCAAATGTGTGTCTCTCTGACATGGAGCAGGTGTAGTGATGTTGTCTCACTTTGTCATCCTCACAGGTAACTGCCTACGAGAAGGGGGAGATCTGGAAGCGGGCCGTCAGGGCCGTGAGATCGGTGGAGGGTCGCAGTCGGCGCCTAGCCCAAGTCCGAAAACGGTGGCAGGACATCCGATGCTGGACCCGGAGGATCGCCGGGGTCCAGCTGGGGGACTCACCTCCATGCCCCCACGGCGGGCGCCGATGCCTGACCCACCAGATGTGGCGTGTCCTGGCGGTGGTCTTCCCTGACATGGATAGGCAGTTACAGGAGAGACAGCAGCAAGGAAGGGGGTAGGTACATGTGTGTTTGTTGTGTGTCACCAGCTTTTGGAAGTGCTCAGTCGCCTGGATACACTGCCAGGGTTTATTTATATGAGCAGTGCATATCCTGTTCCCCCAAGTCAACCGGTGCTGTTTTTCCTCCCTTCCCCTCCTTGACATGTGTTCCCTGGTCTGTGTGTAATCACTATTGCACATGGTCATCTAGGCTGCCAGTTAATCCAAGTGCACATTGCTTTCTGCATCATTTGTGGGGGTGGTCTGTGACATGAGTCCTTGCCTGTGCCCTGTCCTGTTCAGTCATTTGGGGTCCATATTTGTTGGCACTGATGCTGAGTCTCAACATAGGAGTGTGAGGTTTCAAATGAACAGACTTGCAGCATGCATGACCAATGTTGTGGCCTCAGACATGATGTGCATGAGTGGGAGATATGCATAGTGCCAGGACGTTTGCTCATGTTACAGTCAGATCATTCCAGGAGAATGGAGCAGTGTGCCCACTACAGTCCCCTGAGACACCCTTGCCTCGTAATCATGTGTGTCATCCAACACTGTGCCCATTCTCTGTGTGTTCAGCATAGGTTGGCCTCTGTGGCATTGTTCCCCGGCCTCATTTGTATTTATCTAAAGTGTGCTACATGTGTCCACTGGACAGGGTGACCCCATTTGGCTTGTGCATACTCACACTGGGCAGTGCCTGTGTGTCTATCCACAACTATCTGTTGATGGTTGTTTGTCACAAATATGTGTTGGCAGCCTCACGAGGTGATGTGGAGTACATTTGGGAATTCTTGATGCACATTTTTGTAAACCCTGATTAAGAGGTGTCACTTCTTGATCTGTCTCAATCACATTGTCTCAGGTATGGGGGGTTAGTGCGGGCGAGGCCTACATGTCCAAACCTTATGTCTCCTTGCCAGGTCTGACCTGTGTGTGATAATTGTCTGGACAGACACTCAACATGCAGTGACCCAGTGATGTTGTGCAGGGTTTAATGTTTGTGCTTTGCAGCATGTGTCAATAGTTTAAATACATGATTCCTGCTCATCCATTTTTGGCACCAGTGTGTGGTCCAGATGCTACGTAGTTTTGTCTTTGTGTGCTGACATCAGTGTGGACATTCTGGCTTGCCATGAGGGTGTCTCCTCAGTGCAGGTGTGCCTTATTCTAACACAATTGCAGGCCCATTAGCTTATGCATTGTCCTGTGTTTGGACATGTGTTAGACCTGGCACCTTGGCGTGAGTCTCCCTTCCACTTTTTGCTGATGTGCCTCATGTGTTTTGTTAGTGTTAGCTGCTCAGGGCACTGTGCCACTGCCAATCAGGGCCACAGTGCAAGTGCTCCCTATGAAAAGTATATACATTGATTGGTTTTCATGTTTGGCTTATTTGGTTTACTATCAGCCCCTAGTAAAGTGCACCAGGAGTGCCAGGGCTTGTAATTACAAATGCTGCTGGTGGGCTTGCAGCACTGGTTGTGCCAACCACAGAAGCAGCCTAGTAAAATGGGTCTAAGGTCTGCCATTGCAGAACCTGCGTGCAGTCTGGTACTGTCATGCTGGCTGCGCAAGTGCACCTACTTGCCAGTCCCTAAACCTTCCCTTAACTACATATTAGTCACCCCTATGGTAGGCCCAAGGGCAGGGTGCATTGTAAGCATAAGGAAGGACATGCCCTGATGTGTGTGGCATGTCCTAATAGTGAATTACAGCCATTTTCGTTTTTCACTATTGAAAGGTTACCTGCTCTCCATAGGCCAGAATGGGCTGCTGGAATTATTACACTCTATAATCCCAGCGGACTCAGAGAGCATGGTGGAAAGTCAAGTTTAGTATGCCTGAACTCAGAATAATAAAATACTTCTTTTAGTAAAGTTTATTTTAATATCCTGTGTTTGTAAATACTACTTTTAGAAAGTTAGTATTTACTTGCTTAACCATTTCAGTCCGCCTCTGCTGTGTGTGTCTGTGCTGCCTAGTTTCAGTGAGGGGCAGGGCTGGGGAATTCCAGAAGACAGGCTGGCTGCCAGGTGGTGAATAGAGAGATTACACCAGGATGGTGAATAGGGCTGTGCTCTGCCACCACAATGCTGGCTCCGCCCCCTGTGGAGCGTCTGATGTCTCTGCCATGTGCACTGAAAGGAAAGAGCAGAGTCACCACAACAAAGTGCTCCAAAACCGGACTGAGCCAGGCACAGGCCCCCTGGCCACAAAGATCAAAAGAAACTGTGTATAAAAGAAGGAGCCCTGCTCCTAAGAAATTAGATCCTGTTGACGCCAAGAAGAAACTCTGCATGAAGAGAAGGACCTGGGAAAGCTACATGGAGGAGTACGGTCTCTAGCCTGAGAGACTGGCCTGTGGTGGGTGCCTTGCTGCAAGAAGGAGAGAGGAGGAAAAGACTGAAAGACTTTTATTCACTTGTGCATCTTAACAATCTCCAAGGGCTTGCTTGTGAACTTGACCCCTGAACTGCGCCCCAGGAACATTGGGCGCTACCCCTCCCTTGAAGAAGGAAGCTGCTGCTGGTGTATTCCCCCATTCAGCACTGACCCCGGAGACCTGAGTGCGACTGGGAATCTGTCCCGCACTCTGAGAGCCTGTGCGCCCCATCCCGCCGAGCAAAGTGACCTCTGAACGACTGTGCCGCAGTTAGCATCGTAACGGCCTGCCCCGCCTGGCCGGAGCACAGCAAACTGCTGCCCCCTCGAGCCGGAGCTCGCACCGCAAGAACGGACCGTCCGGTCCAAACAATGTGAGTCTGTGGCCCCCGAGCTGTAGAGCACACCGTGAAGACAGCCTGCACCTGAGCTCGCCTCTCCAGGACGACGCCCTGCTGACAGCGCCTCGCCGCTGGATTCACCTCAAGCTGCCGCCCCCTCCCTCTTCAAAATCGAGACGGACATCGAGGTCAAGAGCCGCCCCACAACACATCACTGTCCTCCGGGAAGCAGGACCGCACCGTGACGTGGGACGCCCCCTCTACGCCTGCTGATTTGCCTCGAACCGCAAGGTGAAATCAAGGTACTGTGGCTTACACGCAGCGTATGGCTGCATTGTAGAGAACTGTGCGCTTCATCCTAAGCGAACAGTACGGCGCGTACTTCGTTGAAATTGACCGCCCCATACGCTTGCTCATGCGGGACGCGTGAGGTATAGTGGGGCTCTTCCTGTAAAGCGGTACGAAGCGTACAAAGAGCGCTACAAAGCGCACAGATCTAAAAGGAGTGCAGTAAACAACAAAGACTTGCCTTTAGAAGAACTGTGGCATCCTCTTAAAGAATTGGAACATTTTGACAGTAACTGGAACCGTTTTTTCTTAAAGCCTAAAAGACTGTAATTGAAGCCTGCTTGAGAATCCTATATAAAGAAGTATATTTTTACAAATACAGTCTTGTGCCTCTGTGTGGTCGGTTAGTGATTGTTGTGGGACATTGCAAATGCTTAACTATATGTACTCTGGAGTTTAGCCTGACTGCTCGCGCCACACTACCTAGAGGGTGAGCAGGGGTTATTTTCTGAGAGTAATCCTTTGCCCTGACTTAGAGGAGAGGGTCCCTGCTTGTCACAAGTGCATACCTGTGCCAACCAAAGACCCCCGATTCTAACAACATGTGTGCCACTTTACATGACAGGCAGTGGGTCAGATGTGTTGCCAACTGCGTCATCATGGTACGGATGGCCATGTGACAGGTGGCATGATTTAAGTTGTTAGTCAAAAAGTCTTGTACCTTGGCACTCACTACACTTGTCAACATGTCTTCATGTTTTCAATGCTTAACTTTGATGTTTTGTTGTGAAGGACAATAATGTGCCTGCATGACAAATGTCTCCCAAGGAAGTGCACAAGAAACAACCTTTACACTTTCAGGGAACACGCTGGCACATTTTAAAGAAAGGCACTGTTCAAATAAGACTGTTTTTCAGATTATACATATCCATGTTCACACAGTGTGGTGGCATTTGGGTAAGTCCTTGGTTGTTGGTGATACCAACTTACGAGTGTCATGTCATCCAGACTGCCGTGGTCCCATGTATATGTACTTTCTGAAACCCCATTTCTTTCTAACAGGGGCTTCTTTGAATGAGGCTGGCAGCTCATACAATGACTGTGTAAATGTAGTTTTGTGTGCACCTCCTTGTGTGACTTCTTTTATACAGGCAAATGTGTGTTCTGTTCACAAAGTGGCACATTCACACATTCTAAACATGTAGATTGTGTAAAGTGGTGTGATTCCAAAGGGATCAAAATGTATTTCGTTTGGGTTTCCAAAGTACTTAGAGGTCTCTGAGTGTGGGGACACCTTTAGCATCGTGGTCTGTTATTTAGCCTTGGTTGCACCAATACTGTTTCTTTCACTGTAAACAAGAGGTGGCATGCCTTCATAGTATTGCTGTGCTCAACTGTTATACAAAAAGAGGGGACAACAGGGGCTAGTTTACTTGAGGTCCAGTGTACATGCCCCAAACGACTGTAAACGAAACAAGGTACACAGTTCCTCATATACAGAGAAGAGATCAGGGAGGAAAGGAAGTGAATGTGGAGAATTAAACATCCACTACCTACCAGGAGATGACCAAGGGAAGACAAGGAGAATTCCCTTGCTGGAACTAGAGCTCTCACACACCCAGCAAGCTAGGTGTCATGCTTCATCATATGAGCAATGTCCCTCGTCAAGTCGGCGCTGCAATACTGCTGGTCATCTCCTGGTAGCTAGTGGATGTTTAATTCTCCACATTCACTTCCTTTCTTCCCTGATCTCTTCTCTGTATATGAGGAACTGTGTACCTTGTTTGATTTACTGTGCTCAACTGTTCCCAGACACTAGCTTCTCAGTATATTTCTAATTCAAGTTTTTGGCTGTTGTGTCCTATTTTTCCTTGTTTCCAAGTGGCATGGTGGGTCAACCAACTGGGGAGTACAGGGCTTACATATGTGCGGAGTAATCTAGATGTTACTCATGATGCATTGCCTGATATGCACTGTGACCTATTTTGTTTTGACTCATGTGTCAGATGTATACAGGTGACTGATTATTTTCTGTATCTTCACCTTGCCCACAGCATCATCGGAGGAAACTGAGGGAGACACCTGCACGGACCGGGAGGAGGGATCCAGCACTGGTGCCACCAGTGCTGGCGAGGGGAGTCAGGCGGAGGACCTGTCTGGTGGCGAGACCAACTACGACGCTGACGGGTCCGAGGCTGAACTCATCGAGGGGGCGGAGGCTGCTAAAACACCTGGCAGCAGCACAACATCTGTCCCCGCCTCCTCCATTCCCATCACCGCCCTCCCAGTTGCTCTGGTCCCTTCTGTCTGTGCAGGGCACCACCATGTCTCCTTCGTGCCAGGCACCGCACCCCCTGCCCCTGTCATCCCTGCTGCCCTCACTGCAGAGTCTGTGGACATTCAGCGGCAGTTGCAGGTTGGCCAGACATCGATGCTGAATGTCCTCCATGGCCACACCACACTGCTGACACAGATGGTGTCATTCATGGAGGGCATATCAGCAACGATGTCTGACCAACGGATGTTGCTGAGGTCCATGGACTCTTCACTGACGGCAGCAGTGAGTCACCTGCAGCGCTTCCCCCCCACCCCAGCCCCATCCACACTTCCCACTCCCATGCCTGTCCCATGCACACCCAGACATTCCCAAGCACGCACCCCACCAGACACAGGCAGCACGGATCACTGACATAATATCGACTACAAAAATATAGACTTACAAAAATATCGATGCCAAAATATAGAATACCAAAATATCGACTCCCTATCTCCAAACAGGAAAGTACAAAAATATAGAATCCAAAATATCGTTGTAAATAATATAGTTAGTCAAAATATCGAATTTTTTAAATGTTTTAAAAGTAATGTAAAATTAATGAAATAATACATATAATTAACTGACACATACTTAAAAATACTTAAATAACATTAAAATTAATAAATAATTAATGTAAGTAAAAAAAAAATTAATACATATATATTAACGTAATATGTATTAAAAATATTCCATATTTTCTGCGTAGGATAGCGGGCGGGTAAAATTTACTATTACCACTCCAGTAAGTGCAATAGTAGGGAAAGTGTTGGATAGCGGGAGGGTAAAAATTACTATTCCCACTCCAGAGAATGCAACAGTAGGGAAAGCGTTGGATAGAGGGAGAGTAAAAATGACTATTCCCACTCCAGAGAGTGCAATAATAGGGAAATCATTGGATAGCGTAGGGGTAAAAATTACTATTCCCACTCCAGAGAGTGCAACAGTAGGGAAAGCGTTGGATAGCGGGAGGGTAAAATTTACTATTCCCACTCCAGTGAGTGCAACAGTAGGGAAAGCGTTGGATAGCGTAGGAGTAACAATTACTATTCCCACTCCAGAGAGTGCAATAGTAGGGAAAGCATTGGATGGCGTAGGGATAAAAATTACTATTCCCACTCCAGAGAGTGCAACAGTAGGGAAAGCATTGGATAGCGGGAGTGTCAAATTTACTATTCCCACTCCAGTGAGTGCAACAGTAGGGAAAGCGTTGGATAGCGGTAGGGTAAAAATTACTATTCCCACTCCAGAGAATGCAACAGTAGGGAAAGCGTTGGATAGCGGGAGGGTAAAAATTACTATTCCCACTCCAGAGAATGCAACAGTACGGAAAGCGTTGGATAGCGGGAGGGAAAAAATTACTATTCCCACTCCAGAGAGTGCAATAATAGGGAAAGTATTGGATAGCGTAGGGGTAAAAATTACTATTCCCACTCCAGAGAGTGCAACAGTAGGGAAAGCGTTGGATAGCGTAGGGATAAAAATGACTATTCCCACTCCAGAGAGTGCAACAGTAGGGAAAGCGTTGGATAGCGGGAGTGTCAAATTTACTATTCCCACTCCAGTGAGTGCAACAGTAGGGAAAGCGTTGGATAGCGGTAGGGTAAAAATTACTATTTCCACTCCAGAGAATGCAACAGTAGGGAAAGTGTTGGATAGCGGGAGGGTAAAAATTACTATTCCCACTCCAGTGAGTGCAACAGTAGGGAAAATAATAAATTAATAGTTTGTTAAAAATTAATTAATTATTAATACCAAAACAAGTATTACAATTAATTACCAATCACACAAGATTTAATAATTGATTATTTATAAATACCAATATATTTTTGTTTAATTAATTACCTATTAATAATTAATTAACAACCAATTGTTTTTCAATAACAAACATTAATAAATGCTAATAATACCAATTAATCATTAATTAATAATATATTGATTAACGATATACACAAATTATTTAAATAATTAATTTTTTACAATTATATTACTTCCCACCATATTCCCCTATAAACACACTACCCGCTACAAATATTAAATGAATACAATTAACATAATTATCAATTAAACTATTAATGCAAATTAATTACCAATTAATACAAATTATTTACCAATTAATAATTAATCAACAACCAATTTTTTTTCAATACCAATTAATAATTAACTAATAACAATTAAATTACTTCCCACCCTATTCCCCTATGAACCCACAACCCGCTACAGAAGTAAAACGCAAAATTAAATTAAAAATTATTAATAATTCCTATAAATTATTATTTAATGTACTATAATTAAATTGCTTCCCACCCTACTCCCCTATAAACCCACAACCCGCTACGGAATTAAATTCCACAAAAAGAAAATAACATAAAATTCATTACTTTCAAAATATTCTAACATACATTACAATATTAATACATACTTTTAACACATATACTAACACTTAAAACACTATAAAAAATTCGATATTTTTAACAACTATATTATGACTGTCGATATTACTTACTTCTATATTATTGCAATCGATATTTCTTACCTGTTTTTCGATATTCTTCACCACTATATTTTGGCAATTCGATATTCTGTCCATTCTATATTTCAAACTCGATATTCTGTCCACTCAATATTTTTTTTTCGATATTATGTCTATTTACCAGGCAGCACACCACCACGTAAGGGCAAGCACACACCTCCTGGCACGCACACTCAGGGGGATAAAGGCACACCCACTGGGTCTGGGGCACACAGACATACACGCACCCACAGTCTGAGTCCACATGCCTCACTACCCAGTCCCCCCAAAAGCACTCCCCTTGGTTCCCCTGCCACACAGTCAGAAAAGGAGAGCTACATGTCCGTGCTGGGCCTCAGCCCCACTGTGTCACTACCCCGCAAGCGGGCAAGGGACTCCCCGGGCAGGGGAGTTGAGTCCCCCCATGTCCACCCACTCCCCCAGAAGCGCTGCACCCCATACCTCCGACCCCCACCCTCCTTTGTGCCTGTGGTTTCTTCCGGTGCAGGGGATACTCTGGACGCCCTGGCAGAAGTGTGCAGCGCCGAGCTCACCTCCACCTTTGGTGCTGCCCCAACCCCTGTGGTGGAAGCGTCCAGCCCTGCACCCACCACACCTACCCTTACACCTCCTGTCCCTGCGGTGCCTGGTCCTTCCCCACATGATGCCCCCCCAGTCAACGAACCTGAGGGTTCCACTGTGCAGGCAAGCTAGGGGAGAAGCGTGCCCATGTGTCCCCCCAAGGACTTCTATTCTGGACTGGCCATTGGCCTTTGTATATAGTGTTCTTGAAAAAAAAAATTATGCTGATTGAAACATTTTCTTTTTACTTTGAACACTATTGCATTTCAGGTATTGATGTTGGTGCTGATGCTCCATGAGTTGGGGTTGTGGTAATGTGTTATGTATCTGGCAAAGGTTCGAGTCTGATGGTCATGAGGTGGACCATGGGATCTGCGTGCCATCACAAGGTCTCTGCGAAGGATCTTTGGTCGTGTGTGTTATTTGTTTTTTGAGACATTGTACCAAGGAGTGTTCCTTCCTCCGTGGCATCTGACATCTTCCCTGCAGAGAGTTGCACAATTGTTGTGCTGACCTGTGTATACATCCCTTTGTTGGTGACGGATCCCTTCAACTATGGCCATGCCTGCTCAGCAATGTCTCCGGCTGCATCGTCTGTGCCATCCTTGCTAGTCACTGTACTTGTGTATTGAGTATGTTGACATGCCTTCATGGAGAAATTCTCCCTTTTCCGCACTATGCATGTGTGTAATCCCAGCCTAGCACTCATATGGTACTTGTTCTGAAGGGTATTTGGGCACCTGACTCACAATTGTGGGCATTGCATCTGCGGGAACTCCACCCTATTCCTTCCATGAGAGACAACATCTTGGTGGCTGTCCCAGGACCTGTACATTCCTATCAGTCCTGGGATGTGCGTGACAGTGTGTGTTCCCTTTGGCTCTCTTAGTTTAGTAGGCATTGACATGACTATACAGAATTGTGGCATGATCTCTGTGTGTGTATTGTGCTGCATCCGCCAGGGGTGGGTATGCATGTGTCGTTTGTCCTCACACCCACATGTGGTGTGTCATGCAGTGGGGGAAAGACATCCATCCTCATGGGAGTGGGACACTGCTGTCAGTGATGTGTTGTTATGGCACTATCAACATAGTTGAAAATTAGGGATGCGTACATGCACCCATGGAGTTGTGGTCATCCGATAATGATGTACACACCCCCATGTCTCTGTCCACTGCTGGTATTCCTCTGCACCCACCCCTCACATGCCTCTGTCCACTGCTGGGAGTGATAGGCACCCACCCCTCACATGTCTCTGTCCACTGCTGAGAGTGATAGGCACCCACCCCCATGTCTCTGTCCACTGCTGGGAGTGATAGGCACACACCCCTCACATGTCTCTGTCCACTGCAGGGAGTGATAGGCACCCACCCCTCACATGTCTCTGTCCACTGCTGGGAGTGATAGGCACCCACCCTTCACATGTCTCTGTCCACTGATGGGAGTGATAGGCACCCACCCCTCACATGTCTCTGTCCACTTCTGGGAGTGATAGGCACCCACCCCTCACATGTCTCTGTCCACTGCTGGGAGTGATATGCACCCACCCCTCACATGTCTCTGTCCACCGCTGGGAGTGATAGGCACCCACCCCTCACATGTCGCTGTCCACTGCTGGGAGTGATAGGCACCCACACCTCACATGTCTTTGTCGACTGCTGGGAATCCTAGGCAGCCACCCACCCACCCACCCGCACCCTTGGTGCAGTACACTGCTGTCCTGGGCATACACACACCCCAATATACTGGTTATATGCTGCACCAGGCCCTAAGCTAACATTCGTGGCGTGTTTACGCCTTGTATCACAAATGTACTGGTGCTGTAGAGGTACGGGTGATACGGACCGTACCCCCGCATTCATAGGGTGGGTACGGTCCATACCACATGTACCCCTACATCACCACTACAATGGTGGTACGGACCGTACCCACGCTCTGAGAGCGTGGGTACGGTCCGTACCACCATTGTAGTGGTGACGTAGGGGTACGCGTGGTACGGACTGTACCCACGCTCTGAGGGTGTGGGTACGGTCCGTACCACGCATACCCCTACGGCACCACTCCAATGGTGGTACGGACCATACCCATGCCCTCAGAGAGTGGGTACGGTCCATACCACCATTGTAGTGGTGACGGGTACGCGTAAACGTCCACTTCCGTTGTTGCGGTACACAGGGATTGGTGGACACGCCCCCCGAAGTGACCAGACTCTGGAGGTAATGTATGTCCTCCATATTGTATGTTTTAATTTGGGTAGGGGGTATGTTTCATGCCCCTCACCCCCCCCTTGACCCATGGGTGTTGTTCTCACCTTCTGCGGCGTGTGCGTCGGGTTCGGTGCACCAGGTCGTAGGCTAGGAGAGCCAGGATGACACGTAGGATGGGGTCCATGGCTGTCCGTGACATACCGGTGCTCCTTATTCGCGTCGTACTCAATTTCCCGGGAGTTTTTGGCTGCTGTAAAAAATGAGCCGTGCGGAGTGACGTAGTCACGAATCGTACTTGCTGGTCCAAAAAATGCTGCCTTACTCCGTACAGACGTCACGTACGCGATGTCCCGGATCAGAATAGTTGGTATTTTTTAGCCATACGTAGTTTTGTACGATTCGTACGGAAATGGTATTTCTGTACGAATTGTACTTGCTGGTTTGTAAGGTGGATTTCCCAGTTACGAGTCGTACGGAGAATACGCTCCGTACAACCGTTCGTACCCGGGTTTTACAGGATTGGAATCGGCACCAAAATGTACTTAAAAACAAAATAATAACTTCTAAAAATTTAACACATATATTAAAAAACAAATACAATACTTCCACAAAAAATTGAGTGCATACATTTAATATAGAAACTAAAATACATGAAACTAACTAAAACAATGATATTTTTAACAACGATATTTTTGCAAACGATATTAATAATTTCGATTAAAAAAACGATATTACTTACCTTAAACTAGATATTCTTGACAACAATATTCTGACAGTCGATATTTTTGTATTACGATATTTTGCACTCGATATTAGTGCAAGTCAACATTTACAACTCAATATTATGTCTTCTTAGCTTGGCCCTCCTATTATCTCCACCATGATTCGTCCATATAAAGCCAATCGGAATCGTCAATCAGACGATCTGTACCTAGCAGAGATCCCTAGGATCAAGAGGTCTAGAAGTGGTGGTAGGCTTTTCTCTTATAATGCCTCCAAACTCTGGAATTCCTTGCCTCTTCACCTTTGCACAACTCCTAACCATCTGGCTTTCCGAAAGCAACTAAAGACCATGCTCTTCCCTTAGCCCTTCTGTTCTCCCTCGTGTTCAGTTATTAGCGCTGGGATGCTTCCGGGTAGCCATGCGCTCTATAAATGTCTGTCCATTCCATGTCTGTTTACCGTGAACTCCAAAGGTCACTAAGTTAACTTGAGCTCAACCTACTGGTAGCTATGACACAGAACAGACAGGACTAAATTAGGCAAATTGTAAAGTATTTATGCAGGAACAAAGCAGTAATAAAGTCAATGTCCCAAAAATACAAAACCCACTCAATTTAGAAAAACTAGAGTAAAATTTAATGAATGAAATTGTGCCAGAATGACAAAAATCTAAGAAGTTTGTAAAGTCTTAAGTGAAAATAGAGCTTTCTACAGCATATACTGAGGACTTGCAGGCAAGTGATATATGTCAATTAGGAGTAAGCCAATTTAACCATCTTTTCAGGGGGCGCACAGGCACTTTACTCTTGTTTAGCAGTGGCAAATGTCACAAAGTCCAGCAAAACAGATAGGGCAAAAGAAGATAGGGCAACATTTGGGAAGAAAATACACCAAATCTGGTCATGTACTACAGTTGAGTGACCTGAAATTAAGCACCTCCTTGACAAGCCTCTGGCACTACTATCACTCGCTAAAAAAAACAGCAGCTGTCAATTACCAATCCCTATGGCTAACCTTGGCAGAGAAAAAATTAAGTATAGCTGCAGTCCCTGGAGGACTGTCTGAGAGAAATACACAGTAGCTGGTATTGTTTTTTTAAGTATCACCGTGAATCACTGACATTTTTAGCATTCTGAAATATATATTACTGAAAGACTCAACTTTACCTAAAGAAATATGCATTTTTAACTCAATTTGTTACTTTCAAATTTATAAGGACTGCACACTTTCAGAGTGGATGGTTGGACTGACCCCAGGTGTTAAATGTAGGCAAAAAAAGCACATTATGTGAGACAGGTATGACTGGACACCTTACACCAATGGAAGGATTAAACCAAGAAGCAAGAAACTTGGCCGCGACCTCATAGAGTCAAGAAAGCCTCAAAGGGTTGATGACGCAAGTTTGTCATGGCTGTGGTAAGCAAAAATTAGAGCATAAATCAAGTCTATAACTGTGATGCACAGCTTCTGTCAGTGTGGCAGTGAGGATTACTGCAATGAATATGTCTACTGCGGCTCAGAATGACCCAATGACTAACAACCTTGAGAGGGAAGCTTTACTGATTATCTTCATGTCAGTGAGATAGAAAGTATGGTCTTTTATTCCCGCTGCAACATGTGATTGGAACAGCTCAAGCAAGTAGCATGAGGCATGAACTGCTTTGCAGTGTACCTTGTCTAAGGTGATCTTCACACTCCTGTGATATGAATTCCCCTCTTCTTTTGTGTAGCCAAGACAGTGCAAAAGCTGCAGTGCTCTCTATGATCTCCAGTGGTACAAATACTTAATCCACTGAACCACAAAGGCCAAAATATCTCTTTTAAGATGGCATTCTCCCTCTCAGAGTTCAGCAGACCTGTGGAGATCACCCTGTGCCAGAGGGCCACAGCCATTAGGTTCTTTACAAAGCATCACATGAAGAAGAAAGCTCAATCCCCACCCAAACCTGCAGTCATCTACCATCCACATACTCTCATCTCATCATGGTTGAACTAGCCAGACTCACTGGGGTGTATGCCTGAAAGCTAATTACACCAAAGCAGCTTTGAATATCAAAAAGGAGAGTTCACAACCAGTCATGTAGGATGAATACCACACACAGGCAAAATTTCTAGAGCGCCTATTGTAGTTCTACAATGAATCCTTACCCTCACTAAACTTGAGAGTTAAAGCCAAATATTTTGGAATTCAGTAGTCTCAGTAATATTTAGTTTCTGATGTTCCAAGCACAAGAGGCAAACCTAGCTTCAAGGTTTGCTTAGTTTCCCTGAGCTTTTTCAGCCCCAGATATCTGCTGTGACAGAAGCAACTCATCACTTGTGTACAATTGGCGAAAAATAGTCTGATATTACTCACGCACAGGCATAGGTGCTCTGTGTTTCTTACTTGTGCAGCCAAATTCAAAGCATTGCTTGGAGGCCAAATGCAATGGAGCACGGCTTGGATACAGAAACCAAGTTAGACCTGGTTGGAGGATTTACCTCAGGAGTTAGTCTAAAAAATGGACGTTCAAACTATTTGGCAGGGCAGGGCACCAGGTTGTAGGCAAAGAGGGTGCCACAAGGTGAGAATGCTGTGCATGCCGTCCCAGTAAAGCTGTAGGTTTTTGGCACAAAAGCTCTGAGAGTTAAAAAATCTAAATAATGCACCAAGGAAAGTACTCCCGCTGTCAGGACACATTTGGCACCTTTGCCTGGTTAAGATTTCTGTGTTCACACTTAGGGGCTGATTCCGATTCCGGCCGCAAAACGTACCGACCGACACAGACCCAGAACGGAGACTGACCGACATGGACCGGCGCCATACGACCCGTGCAGTACGATGCAGCACGTGTGAATTACAACCGACACTTATGGAATACAAGCCGTACGACCGAGCCTTAGGGAAAACATTGATTCGCCCGGAAAACGGACGCAAGTAGCACCGACCGACACATACCAGGAATGAACCCGACCGACACGTACCCGCGATGTCCGATCCGCGCAGTACGATGCAATGCGTCTAAACCCAGACCGGCTCGCACGGAGCCCAAGCCGCATGACCAATACGCACAGAAAACAGGGACCTGAAGCAAATAGAGATCTCTGCGACCGATGCGTATGAAACACAGAAAAAAGTCAGTGTGAACGAGCCGGAGAAGCCCGCACAAGCCAACACAGGCGTCCGTCTCGGTCAGAAGAACGTCTCCTTCATGCCTAGAAAACCCAAAGGAAAAAATACAAAAAAGGACCAAACAAGCAATGACAAAGCCAATAAATATCCCCCCAAAAAACTTGGAACAAAGACACACCCACAACTGCACCTATATAAAGGACATCAATCACTACCATGATCCTTTGCAAATAGAAGACAACAGCCAGCAGAAAACACAATCACACAGCAATCACAGACACACTCACAAGTCACCCATCATACAACTTTCACACCATTAGCACCTCACCAAAAGCACCCACACATACAGCTATCAAAACCGACACTCACACACCCTCACTTGTACCCTCACACACACATCACTCACCACCACCACCCATCACCATGCCCCCAAAGAAGAATCCAAAGTTCACAGATAGTGCGTTAGAAGTGCTGGTAGATGAGATCATCAGAGTAGAGCCACATTTGTTTGGTACATTGGTCCAAAGGACCCCCATGTCACAGAAAACAAAGATGTGGGTGAGGATTGTGGACAAGGTGAATGCACAAGCACCAACGTTGCGCACAAAGGACGATATCCATAACAGGTGGTATGACATGCGCAGGAGGGTCAAGAAACTCATCGAGAAAGATCACGCCTTGAGTCAGCGCACTGGCGGTGGCTCTCCTGCCAAACTAGTATACTTCAGGTCCTGGGAGGAGAAGGTGCGGGACATCCTACCACCAGAGAGCGTCCATGGTCTAGCACACATACCAGAGCCTGGTGAGTACACAACCAACATACTCAATATTGTGTGGCAAGGGGACAGTGAAACCATGCACTGTTAGCAAAGCCACAGTAACCAATAGCTAATCATCCCAAGATATGTATGCTAGTCAGACAAACACAATACCTGCCATCACATAGTGACTTGGAACTGTGTCATGACATGTACAAACCTACCAACAAATAGAGTAAGGCAGTGGCACAAAGCCAAATAAACACTGTCAGACAGTTTGCCACCACAAACACACTACCTCACTGTGCAGCTGACTGACAGGAAGGAATAGTGGGTATGCAGGTGGAGTGAGTGTATACAAAAGCATGATGGGGTTTGTAGTCACAGATAATGCTCCCCCTCCAAATTGGCCCATCAAGACCTCTCTGAACCATGCCAATATCACAGGGAGTGAAAAATGAATGACAAGGTGGCTGACACTGGGTCCTGCTGTGGGGAGCACAAGGCCCTGGTAGGGGTTGTGCACAAATCAGAAGCAGGACACCACTGACTGACATCCTGAAACACAACTTGCACGCCCTCCAATGGAAGCACGTTTCATGGTGGGATGTCTGGCTGGGTGGGAAGGAGGACTGACAGCTCTTACCATACTTACCAGCATGTGGAGACACACACACCCCTCAACACAAACTCTACACAACTCACTGGGTAGAATGCATTGACTCACACTGTAGTGAAATATCACCCAAAGATACACTGCACTGGGTGCTGCTGTGTGAAGCACAGGGTCTCTCTTTGGACTTGTAGCCAAACAAACCCCAGGACTTCACAGTCAGCCATCTTGCCATTGCTGTCGCACCCCCTCACAGGGAAGCAGAGTCAAAAGGAAGGAAGTATGGGCATGCTGGGAAAGGGAGTGTAGCCAAGAGCATGATGGGAGTTCCAGTCCCAGACATTCCCCACCCACCCACATGGCCCAGCAAGCTCACGCTGAACCATGCTTGCCTCACACGGAGTGGGAATAGACTGACAAGATGTCTGACTCTGGGTTCTGTTGTGGGGAGCACAATGCCATTCTGGGAACTGGGCACCAACAAACACCAGGACTGCACAGTCAGCCATCTTGCCATTGCTGTCACACCCCCTCACAGGGAAGCAGAGTCTAAAAGAAGGAAGTATGGGCATGCTGGGAAGGGGGTGTAGCCAAGAGCATGATGGGAGTTGCAGTCACAGACATTCCCCACCCACCCACATGGCCCAGCAAGCTCACACTGAACCATGCTCGCATTACAGGGTGTGGGAATGGACTGACAAGATGTCTGACACTGGGCTCTGTTGTGGGGAGCACAAGGCCATGCTGGGAACTGGGCACCAACAAACACCAGGACTGCACAGTCAGCCATCTTGCCATTGCTGTTACACCCCCTCACAGGGAAGCAGAGTCAAAAAGAAGGCAGTATGGGCATGCTGGGAAGGGGGTGTAGCCAAGAGCATGATGGGAGTTGCAGTCACAGACATTCCCCACCCACCCACATGGCCCAGCAAGCTCACATTGAACCATGCTCGCCTCACAGGGAGCGGGAATGGACTGACAAGATGTCTGACACTGGGCTCTGTTGTGGGGAGCACAAGGCCATGCTGGGAACTGGGCAACAACAAACACCAGGACTGCACTGACTGACATCCTGAAAGTTAACCTGCACCCACTGCAATGGTGGCACGCTTTATGATGGGATAACTGGCCTGTGTGAGAATGAGGCCCTGACTTGAAAACAAATAACACCGATGCTGGCCATACACACACCTTCTATGCTAAAACACATTGCACACGTGGTACCAGTCACTCACAAAGATGATGCCAGGGCAGGATGTCTGACACGTGGGCCTGAGAAATGATGTGGCTGAAAATCACACATATGAACTGGCCAAAAAAAACACGATCGCACACACAGCTATTGCAACCATATGCTCAAACTCACAGTCTGGGGATGCAGTGTCCAGGGGTGCCCCCTGGCCTGGCTGGGAAGGTGTGTCTTGCAGATGACAAGTGAAGAGAGCCATATATAGTACATTGCAAAAACCACACAGGAACAAACATATACATCATTGACAGGAGACATCTGACAGTGAATGGAATGGACACACCAATATAACCGACACCATAGCATGGTCTCATTCACACTTGGTGCTGTTGTGAGCTGCATTCCACTCCTACATCATGCTGCAACATATGCATCCTTCACACAACACACCACTCACTGACATAGACACTGTAGACACAAGGTCCAACCTGGACTGCATTGGAGGAGACATGCTACTCACAGCAGCCAAACTGCAACACACACACCACCGGCTATCACTGTCATGAGCATTGAAAAGCTAGAGTGCTACCTTGCCCAATCCATGTCACCATGGAGAACATTGACAAGTCAAATCACATATGCACATACAAAACTCAGCACCAGACTCATTAACGATGGTGACATCATCATTTGTATGAAATGAGATGGGAAAAAGGAACACTGTAAAAAAACACTTTCTCCAAAGAGATCACAGGCATACCGGACTGTGACCATATTGTACCAATACACCAATGTGACACACAAAGACTAGCAAAATCTGCTACCACACATGCCCCAATCTTAGAACATCTCCTCAGTGGAATTGCACGTATGTCCTTGTTAAAGCTTAAATGTGTACAGGGATGACACACCTGTGTCAGCAACATGATGGCCCTTGAGTAGTAATGGCCATGTACAGACAAATCTATACATGAGCTGGGCATGCACACACTTCGACATTCGCATTGAAATGTTTCATTTTGGCTAGGCAATGTGCCACAACAATATCAATCTCTGTCCATGACAACCTTGGACAAAGCAGTGTACAGGCACGCATCCTGACGTACAGTAGAAAATGTCATGTATGTGAACCATTGATGCCTGTAGAAACATAACTTACATTGTGTGTCTCTTCCAAACACATGTGGTGCTGGGGACACAGCACCAAATGAAGAGGAGTCCCTGTCCCAGACTCTGGTGGACCCTCAGCTCTCTGGTGTGGATCCATCTCTGTGCTCTTCGGATGACGATGAACAACCTGGCACCTCCGGTGTGAGTCATCATGCAGCTCCAGCAGTACCAACATCTGCACCCCCTGTACCCACGCCTCCAGCATCTGGCAACAGACAGGGAACCCCGCCAACACGGACAGACCAAGGCCACAGAACACCGACAGCACAGGGACACAGGACCCCCAGGAAGCTACGAACAACACCACCAGCAACAACACCCAAGGGGGCCCAGTGTCCCCTGTGCGTGTCGCCACAGGTCCCGCCCGTGTGGATAGGGGTGCTGGGATGCGTGGTAGGCAGAGGGCGTGCCTTGCAGAGGGGTCGGGACTGCATGATGACCCCCAACTGGCACGCAGCATAGATGCGTACCAGGATAGCACCGGAGGATTCAGCCAGGTAGTGGGGATCCTCAAGGCTATTCAACAGGAGCAGGCTACCCACCATGCCCGTATGGAGGCAAAGTGGGATGCACTTACTGCGATGCATTGGGACATACTCCAATGCCTCCGCCAGATAAGCACAAACATGTCCACACCTCCCTGTGTGGCCACATTATCTGTTGCCACACCATCTGCCAGTGCCACAGGGAGGGAGGATGACTCTGGCGGAGAGTCCCCTGCACCGCAGACGCCTGCACCTAAGGATCCCTCCCGAAGAAGAAGAGGGGTCGTCCGAAGAAGGACAAGTGAGACACAGATGTCTCTGCACATCCCCCAGGGCCTCTAAACCTGTTCTGGACAATGTTCTTTGTGCGCAACCCATTCTCCTTGTCGTATCTGACACAACTCGCCTACATGACATGGAGGGTTCATGTTGGTCCAATGTAGCAGATGACTGTGGACTTAACTCTGGACATTTCAGCTACCAACACTTCCAACTCTACTGTGAACTTTGGCTTCAAAACCCAATGTACAGCACACACCATCCTGTGCACTAGCCTCACACATGTTTGTAAATAAACTCACCAGTACACCATACTTGCCTCTGTTGTAATTCCAACTTGTCATGTGTCATGGAGATGTTGATCTGCTAAACAACACAGTGCATGCCAAATACTACAACAATGTGACCACCGTTATGTGAGTCATGGTGATGTGACACATGTAGGGGAGGGCGGAATTTGCGAAAGTGACTTTCGCAAATTATCGCGAAAATTTAAAAAATCTCTGCAAACATGCGGAAATATCGCGAAGATGCAGAAGTTTTTTTCCCGCCTGTTCGCGGTATTTTCTGCGTGGTCGCGGCTCGCCAACTTACCCATGCGGTTGCTCGCGGGCGCGGCCATCTTGTTTTCACTGTTCTCGCGGTGCATGATCGCGAGAAGAAAGACGTGATCGCGTGACCAATGACATTACTGCGGGCGCGAACTGTCACGAGACAGCGCAAATGGCTACCAACAATCCAAAATCTCGTGAAGAACGCGACCGGATCGGGAAAACTTGTCGGCGAACGTGGGGATTCAGGTAAGGCGATCGCGCGCGCACGAGAATATATTATTTTACAGCGCGAGCAAGAAACAAATTATCGCTAAGCTGCGGAATGCGGAAATTTTGACATTTTCGCGATCTCCGCGGAACGCAAAAATGTCAAATTATCGCAATTTTCGCGAGCGGAATGGAAATTTAGCCCAGGCCTAGACACATGTGAGGGAGACACACCACTATTACACCACAATACATACTCACCATATCCATGTTACTCATCCCACACAATTATGTTGACCTGAAATACATTGGTATGCACAGACACCACACCTATCCACAGTCAGTGGTAAGAAGCCCACAGGTGAGGTAAGCAAATGTCAGTCAGATGTGGCAAGACAGGCAACGCACCTAACAAAGCGTAGCACAGGTTCATTACACATCATCAACATGTTTATTCCACAATCATTGCAAGGTAATTGTACGTTACAGTGGACACACGGTCACAAAGTGTCAGAGAATTGAAGTCCAGGGGTGTGTGGCATATCACTTGATGGGAACTTCCACACTGGAGTTGGATTCTGGGTGTTGGGGGTCAGTGTTGACCAAACAACAGGCAAAGTACCCTGGGAAGGACAGACACAAGACACAGTCAAAAGCACAGCAGAACAGGAGAGAAATGCAATACACATGCACAAAACATGTCAAAAGAAACCTACACAGAAACAAGTTAGCAGTTTGACACTATTGTGGAGTACAGAATACGGAAAGTCTTAAAGTTAGGATTTTTCTCAGTTTAGGAGTAGTAAAGTTAGGACTCCTAAATTTACTACTCCTAAACTGAAAAAAATCCTAACTTTAAGACTTTGGGTATTCACAGAAGGCATTTAGGAGTCCTAAAGTTAGGACTCCTAAATTCTGTGAATACCGAAATGAGTAAGTGCCTTCTGTGAATACCAAAATGAGTAAGTGCCTTCTGTGAATATCAAAATGGTAGTACGTTTTGGATTTTGTCTTAAGTTAGTTTTGTGAATCGGGCCCACACACAACATCAATGTTGATGCACAAACCACATGGATGAGGAGACTGTCTCCCATTGGGCACATTTGATCAGCCATATCTGAGACACAACATGCTCACAGACTGTGAGTGTACATCAGAATTGGGGGTATAGGTCTCACTGTGACGTACATACTATCACCCCCAGGACTCAGGGTGTATGTGACATGTCCTAAACATATCCAACCTGAAACTTTGTCCATGACTCATGCCCATGACTGTTCAGTTGCACATCACAGTGGTAATGTGCACAACACACAAAGGATTCTGTCCCCATGAACACGTGCACAGCCTGGGAGTGGCTGCACAAAAGTGCCACACAACAAACCAAATGTTTCCCCCCCAAAACACACAGGGAATGCAGCCTTACATGCCATGGGACACAGTGTGGTACGTGCTGTAGTGTGGTAGGTGTGCACCTGAGTCCCTGGCAAGTAATTGTGTGTGGAAGCCGTCAAAAAGTCACACCAATGAGAACCGACGTGGGTGACTATGCATACGCATTACACAGTTCAGGACCGAGCCGTGCATACGCTTAGGCATTGACTGCAATGAGAACCGACACGTGTGACTATGCGTACGCATTGCACAGTTCAGGACCGAGCCATGCGTACGCTTAGCCATTGACTGCAATGAGGACCGATGCGGGTGACTATGCGTACGAATTGCACAGTCCAGGACCGAGCCGTGCGTACGCTTAGCCATTGACTGCAATGAGGACCGATGCGGGTGACTAAGCATACGCATTGCACAGTTCAGGACCGAGCCGTGCATACGCTTCGCCATTGACTGCAATGAGGACTGACGCGGGTGACTATGCGTACGAATTGCACAGTTCAGGACCGAGCCGTGCGTACGCTTAACCATTGACTGCAATGAGGACCGACGCGGGTGACTATCATGCATACGCGTTGGGCAGGCATGGACCGAGACCGGCGTACGCCTTGGCCATTGAATCGTATGGAGACGGGTGCGTGTGTATTTTCAAACTACGCGTTGTACAGTCAGTTGACCGAGCCCACCCATTGGCTCTGGACTGTCATGGAGACGGATGCGGATTCAAAACTTGTACGAGTCATGCGCTGGAAATTCAGTTGGAGGCCTACAACAATGTTGCAATTCCTAGGGTTTTATGAAGGTGAAGATTTGAACGATGCGGAAGACGTGTACGAGTCGTACATGTCCATGGATTGGCCAGATTCATAGAATGCAACTGTGTTGGACCTATCACTTGGGACAAATGGCACAGATTCTGCCTCTGCAGCACAGATATAAGGCTGGCAGGCCCCCAGGGAGCTCACTTGCCTACACTACATGCTACTGGACCACATCCCTGCTACCACTGCTGCTGTCTCTGCATCCTCTGGCTACTGCTATGGCACATACTCTGGAGAGGGCCCCAGCCTTTACTGAGGAGGAGAACCAGGCCCTGCTGGACGGGCTCCTTCCACACTACAGCAAGTTTTATGGGAAACCAGGGGAGCAGGTGAGTGTGCAGTCCACTGCCTTGCTAATTGTGCATGTTGTCTGACTGACTAGCAGTACTAGCAGTGTGTACACCAGTGGCAAGCATACTCACTGAGTACTTTCATCCCCCAAAGTGTGTAGGTACATGTAATGAACAGGTGTTCTGCAGCTAAAGTGCATTTGTGCAAGTCTAAACTTCCCAGGCATTGTTAACATGTCAGACATGCAGGGCATTTGTCCTTTTCCATGGGTGCACTACCTGTGTAACTCATTTTCCTTTGTGATGACGACATGTATATCCAACTGTGTGCAGCACAAATATGGGCCATGTGTGTTAATGGACTTTTAACTTTGTCATCCTCACAGGTTGATGCCCACCAGAAGCAGGAGATATGGCTGACCATCGCCCGGGCAGTTCGATCGGTGGGGGTCTACAAGCGCCGGATCCGCAACTGCCAGAAGAGGTGGCAGGACCTTCGGGCTGGACCCGGAGGATTACAAGGGTCCAGCTGAAGCTGTCGCCTCCTCGCAGGAGACGCGGACACCGGACCCTGACCCCCCAAATGCTCAGGATCCTGGCAGTGATCTTCCTGGACCTGGCTGGGCAGCTGAAGGCCAGACAGCAGCAAGGGTAAGGGGGGGTAAATCCATGCCTAATCTGTGTACTATGTCTGACATGCTAATTGCAGTCTTTTGGCCTGGTCACACTTCCACATTAAGTAGGTCTTGTAGTCCAATACCCATATCCCTCAATTGTGTGATGCACCCTCCTCATCTGAGCCACAGGTGTGGACCCTACAGTCTGTTGCTTGTGTCACTAGGGCACTGTGTCCCTGCAGTCAGCTGTGCTTCAGCTTCCGGACAGCATCTGTTACCGTGACTCTGTTGTGGGATTCATAGGTGGGTCAATTGTTTACACAATGCCTGAGATCTGACATGTGATCTGTGTGTGCCCTTGATATGTGTTACAATTGCTGGTCTGACTCGCCACATGTGGCTGGGATATTTCAAACAAACCGGTGCAGCAGGGGACTCCAATTTGTGTGCCTCAGGAGTATGTATATTAAGTGTGTCACACTTGCTTAGCTACCTGACTACTGTCCATGGCTAAAAGCTGTTTCACGTAGACCTGGGCAGCCATTCCTACTCAAGGGCATTTAGAAACACTCTGTAATCCCACTCCTGTGTATCAATTTACAGGTTGTGCTTAGTGACATGTGCCTTCAGGTGTCTGCCTCTCTGTCATTGTGGTGTGGCTTCCTTTTCCGTACAACTGGGGTGTTCATGAGTTTGAGGGTCAGCAGGACATCTGAGATGTGACTATGAGAGACAATACCTGTATGACATATAGGTGTGTGATCACTTGACAGTGCACAATGGTGTATGGAACTGTGCACTTCAGGCAGCTGTGTTTCATGCACAGTAGACTGTGATGTGCTCATGTACAGGGAGTGGTGTTCGCAGAGACTCATATGTCTGTTTTGTATGATGTGGGGTCTTCTGGGTCGGGGATATGTTGTTTGCAGGGGATGGGCAAGTGCACTTGTCAGCTGCAGAGTTTGCTTTACCCATGAGCTATGATTGTGACACAGTGCATACTGTTGTTGTCTGGATGCCCTGCCTCTGTGACAGGAGACAGTCTTGACTGACTTTCCAGGCATGCCAGTGCCATGGCATTTAACTTGCTGTGAGTGATCCTGCATTGTGTTCAAATGTGCTCCATGCACCCCATTGTGGCATTGACTATCAGGACATGAGAACATCATAGTGTGTGTTGCCGGCATGCATCACAAGAATGTGAAATGAGACTCTGGCCATCCCTTCATCCTGACACCTGTACTGAGTCAGTGGCAAGAGATATGATGTGTGTATAGTGACATACTCCTACATGTTCACTTGCATGTCCAAAAAATGTGTAGGTGGTGCATGTCGGCAAATTAGGGTATTAGCATCCAACATGCAACAGACATATGGGTGCAAGTCCAGGAGGGATATTAGTGCCATGGTTGATGGTGAGACTGACAATTGGCATATTCTAAAAAGTATGTGCACTTTGAGGAGTGTTCAGCTGATAATGCCAAGGCTTGCCCTGTGATGTGATGTACTCACTGTGGTGTGTGCAGTCAGTGCAGGTGACTGATGTTGTTCTCTTTTTTCATAATTCCATCCAGATACATCCATGGCCACAAGAGGGGACAGCTCCACGGACCAGGAGGAGCCACAGAGCCTGACTGGGACAGAAGGCGAGGAGTTGGAGGGACCCAGTGGCACAGAGGGCGAGTGGAGCCACACTGAAGAGTCCTCAGCAACATCCACCCCAGCTGAGGGCCACAGCAGCTCGGAGGATGACTCCCTTGTGGAGGCGGGTGTCAGCAGCCACCAAACCCCAGCTAGAAAGGCTGTCCCCACCACCGCCCCCACCACCACCATCACCACCCTCCCATCGGCTCCCATCCCAGAGGTCCGTGGAGGCTCCTGTGTTCGGGAGCATGTCTCCTTTGTGCCAGGCACCGCACCCCCAGCCCCTGTGTCCCCTGCTGCCCTGAGTGAGGAGACTGTGGACTTTCTTCAACAGATCCATGTAGGGCAGACATCAATGCTGAGTATCCTCCATGCACACACCAGTCTGTTGACACAACTGGTGTTGTTCATGGAGGGCATTTCATCGGGCATGTCTGTCCTACAGAGGACCAATCAGTCCGTGGCCTCCTCCCTGACAGCAGCAGTGTCCCTCCTCCAACAGTCCTGCACCCCTCCTACCCCTGCACCGCCCACGATTGCTACCACCCTACCTGTCCCAAGCACACACACACCAGCACATTCTCACAAACCCACAGACACGGGCAGCACACAAACACCCAAACAAAGGGCTAGACGTACACACAAGCAACCTCAGGGGACTGATACCACACTCACAGGGGATGGTTTGCAGACACACACACAGTCATCCACAACCACTCTGTAGTCTTCTGATACCTCTCCCTCCCAGCCCCCTTCCCTTGCCTCACCTGCAACCCCATCTCCCCAGAAGCTCTTTGTAGGAGAGTAGGATCTGCACTTATGTTACCCCCACTTTTTACACTGGTTGCTGGCTATAGTCAGGCTGGGTCCCTGCTAATCTGGGCCCCAGTCTCTCTGTTCTCTCTAAACAACTTGGTGTGCATATTAGATGCACTAGTGATTGGATACTGTGGTACCTTATGAGCCCCTAGTATACGGTACCTTAGGTACCTAGGGCATAGGTACTTCACTGCTACTGCAGCCTGGGTGAGGTAGTGTTAGCACTCCTCACAGAGGTATAGGTTTCTATATCTCACCATACACACACATATAAACCTATCAGCCACCCCTATGGCAGGCCCTATCAATCCTGAGGGCAGGGTGCTTGGTTTACAATGTGAGGGGGTGCCTCTGCATGAGCAGGGAACCTTTGCAGCTACCAGAGTCTATTCTCTATGGCTGTTTGTGGATGCGGTTAAACCATATACTCTTAAGTGCATTATAATGCTAACTTTGGAATGACTGCATCAAAACATGTCATGTTTGGTGTCAAACAACTTGGAATCATACCCCCACATCAGTCCATGATGTGGGAGCATGATCCCACCCTCCTAGAGGGGACGACATGTACCCACTGTAGTAAAACGACAGAAATCTGAAAGAGCCCTGGCATCACAAAATGGATGCCACCAGCACAGACACTGGGCTGCCCTCCTGCTGCTGACTGAAACTCGCAGTGGAGGAAGCCCAACAAAAGGCATCCTGTCACAGGGAGGTGTCACCACCTTCCAGACGGGATTTAGTGTATTGGAGCTGGGTGGGAGTGGAGGAGTGTGGCTCAATGGTTAGAGTGGCAGACCCTGAAGCAGAGTTCTGGCCAGGGACCAGGGTTCGATTCCCGCCTCGGCGGGGCTCGGGCTCAATTTCCTCGGACCTGTCTATTCTCGCCTCGGTGCCTATTCTAATCATGGGCCCCACGCTGCAACTCTGGGCAATAGCTTGCTTAGCCTCTACACCGGCCCCAACAGCGCTAAGGGTGCCTGGCTTCTCCCTGGGGGTGCCCAGGAGTGGACACTTCACAGGGAAAGCCAGGAGGGGTTCCACAGTGGTATGAGTATCAGCGCCAGGAAACCGCAAAGGCGACACCGCAAGGTGGCCGTCTGGTGACAGTGCGCTCTATAAGTACCTTGACATTTACATTTACATTTCACTCCTAGAGTGCTTTGAAGCCCTGCACTGGGGGAGCAGTAGGCTCCTCTGTGCATATGCCAGCTCAAACCGGTTCAGGGGCTACCTGTCCCTGCTCTGGCGTGAAACTGGACAAAGGGAAGTGGGTGTAACCACCCTCTCCCCTGACCCTCCTAGAGGAGTGGTCATAGAGCTAGTCCCTCCCCTATCTTCAGTATAAGATAGCAAACCTTGCCATTGCAAAACAGATAACCCTGGACGACACTCTACAAAGAAGAATCCTGCCCTTCGACGTTCCACTACCTTTGGAAGACAGAAGAATCTCCCTTGGAGTCAAGGAGTGAATCAATGGTCGCAAACTTTCCCGATCCTGCCGGAGTTCAGAGTCCCTGCAGCCCCAGAAGTAGATTTCCTGACTTCTTGATGGCCATTGTGAGTCCCCAGCAGAGCCGAGGCAAGTGGACCCCACGAGTGACGAGGAACAGCAACACCCGGGTACCATGCACTATTGTCGAATGCAACCACTTCACGACATTCTACGAACTTGTGCATTGGACCATTTGTGGCCCAAGCCTCCAGCAGGTATTGCAGTGAAAATCTGAGGACTACCCCATCCCGAGTGACCGTGGGCTTATGTGAAGCTTTTCCTCAAGAGGCGTCTTTGAGATCCCTTGCCGGTTGGCTTGTGGGTCCCCCGAAGACTTTCTTATCAACTCAAAGGGCTCCCCTGGTTGCTCCAGGCCTGTCCTCACTTACCCACACTGGGTGAGTCCCTCAGACTTTGCTGGTCTGCACCATCGACTTTCTTTACTCTACACAAGACTTGCTGTTGCCAAGGCTTGTTGGCTCCAATCCAATTGATGACACTGCCATCTGCTGCAGACGTTATGGGACACTCCGAATCCAGCTGCTGGTCATCGTAGATCTCTCCTGGACCTCGTGAGCAAAGAGGTAAAACACCCTTGATCACCTGAAATCACCCTTCATCTGTGGTCAGCCATCTTCCTGGCCACCGGTCACTGGCAAGTGACTTTGAACACTGTCCCTTCAATTTTCAGGTCTTCAGCATCTCGAATCCACCCTTTGATTCCACCGGACACTTCTTCAGTCAACGCAAGCAGCAAGTCTTCTTTGGTCTCCATAGAAAACAGCGACGCAAACCGACACCAAAAGACACCTATGCACCCGGCTTCCCTGGGTGAGGTAACTCATGCACTCCGGTGCCCTAGTGTGTGTTGGCCCTCGAATTACTTACCTTGTAAGTGGCTTGCTTGTAGACTTCCTCGAAGTACCCTAAAACTTTAAAAATCAAAACGCGACTCCCTCTATTGTAATCAATAGGGCACCCGCGGCTGTGTTCACACACTGCATGCGTCTCCCGTGATTCTGTTACTTACCTGCTTTCACTGCAGTAGTGAAGCCCCAGCGATTCTACATGCCCAGGCCTTGTCATTTTGCAAGTCGACTTTCCTAACCCATTTTATTACTATATGATCTGGTACGTCCCTAGGGCCCCAGCCATATTTGTGCTTAACTTATTGTGAAACGTTGATATTTGAATGTGTTCCTGGCTTCTAATCTCATAAAGAGATTAGTAGAGTGTGTCTAGAAATAAATACATATATATTTGATATATATACCTGTGTGGTGTCCTTTCATTTGGTAATTCAAGAGATTATAAGGTAAAACAAGCTGCTTTACATTGCTCTGAGACTTAGCCTGAAAGCTGCTCTCCACAGCTACCACTAGGATAGCTTTCTTTAAAAGGTTGTCTTAAACCTATCTACCATAAGAGTCAAATTGGACTGGTGCAAGGTGGCCACTATAACTAGTGACCAGCATATGCCAGGCCAACTTCTCACACTCTTCCTCTGTGACCTTGGCCTCTTCCCCACCGACCCAGCAGATCCAGCTTACAAGGAAAAGAGTAAGGCCCCACACACAGAGGGGAGTGCCCCTCACACCCGGACACCCTCCCCCAGGCGCAGTCAGACTGAGGCCCCCACCCGCAAGTCCCCCCGGAGCCAGAAGAGCAGGACCCCACCCCCGCCCGCAGCTCCACAATGAAGTTTTTGGCCTCCATCCCCCAGGCCACCACTCCACAGGTTCCCCCGCCACACCCTGCCCCAGGTTCCCCCACCCACAGATACACCATCCCCAAAATGCTGAGGCCCTCCCCCCACCACTTGCTCTTCCACCCCCACCACCCCCGGTGAGACAGTTTGTGCCACTGATGTGGGGACCGTGTCCCCCCCTCTGTCCTGCCAACCTCACCTGAACCCCATTCTGCTCCCATTGAGTTACGCACTGCAGTGGAGTCCACGACCACCCCTTCTCATTTGGGCACTGCAGTGGGGACCCAGTCCACTCCATCTGACCTGCCCACTGCAGTTGTGCCGGCACCCACCCCATCTGATTTGTGCCCCACAGTTGTGACTGCACCCACTACTTCAGTCAGCTCCACTGCAGTTGCCAGTGACTCTCCTGCATCCACCACCCCTTCACTGCCTCCTTCTGCTGAGCCCTGATCCTGTCCCTGTGGTGCCTCGCCTACCCCCTCCGAGGGGATGTCCCCTGTCCTTACCAGTGCAGGCAAGCAACGTGTGACAGTTGTCACTCAAGTTAACTTTTTGTCATTTGGATATGGACTGGCCATTGGCCTTTGTTTTGAAAGGACTTTGCATTTAAAAATTGCTGAATAAAGCATTTTTCTTTATCCTTGTGAATTTGATTTAGCTGTACATTATGTTGACAATGTTTAGCATGAACTTGCAGTTGTAATGCTGGATTTCCAATGTTGAATACTGAGGTGTTGATGTGAGGTACTCCATGTGGTCCATGAGATATGTATCCTATTCTGGTCGTTATCCATATCATCCTTTGCAGCTAACTGGGTGTGTCATGATTAACAATTTGTGAGCATCTCTGTAAACATTTCATTGGCATGCTCACATCTGTGGATTGCACACATGCACATATGACGTGCTTCCCATTGTCCAATTTGTCTATTTCCCTGACTGTGGGCGCATCTCCACTGGACATGTAAGTGTGGGCATCATTGGTGTAGGAGCAACTGGGTCCTCTGTGCAACTTGCTGAACATATGTATTGAGTATGTGCAGATGACTTAAGGGACACTTCCGTACCCAGGCTGTTGTGACCAGAGCCTATATTGTGTGGTAACTGATGGCTGACTGACCAAGTGTTCTGCTGACATGACTAAGACCTACTGGGACTATGTTTGGCACAGCTGAGCTTCCACAGGAGTTGAGTCCCCTCAAGTAAGTGTGCTGTTCCGTGACATTGCCTGGGCCCATGGAGTGTGTTGTGTGAGCATGTGTGTGTGTGTCCACATCCCTTTTCATACACAGGCAGTGTTCCCTTGATATGTTCCTGTTGTTGATGCTTGCTGAGCTGTACTGTGTTCATCCCACAACTTTGCCATGGGCTACCAGATGTGTGGGTGCACGACACACTACTGTTAATTGGTGTTTCATCATTGGGATTTGTCAGTTCTGAGTGGTGATGACGTGGTCAGACGCAGATGGGACACAGTCAGGGGTCCCCAAGGCACTTGTTTGTTCGCAATATCATGTAGTTGTTCCTAGGTGGTACCTTTCAGTGATTTAGACATGTGTATGTGTGTGTGACTGCTCCCACTGTTGGCAGGTGTCAGCTTGTGTGCCTTGTGGTTCTCCTTGGCTTCTGCATTGTCCTGGGACTGTGGCAGGTATTCCGAAGGTTACGGGAGCTTTGATGTCATGGCCATGTACCGCATACTGTGCAGTATGTCTGTCATTCATCAGGGTTGTAGACTGTCCTTGTGTGATGAGTCTGTGCACCTTAGTGCCTCCCAACATTACTGTGTTTGTCATGGGTGCATGTGCAATGTCACTTGTCCATGTGGGCTTCACAGATGCACATTGGTGCAGTTCAGGGTGTGTGGTGTTGAGGGTGGACTGATGTAAATGTTTCCACGGATGGGCCCCCAGCTCCCGTTTGTCCATGGATGACGGGCCATGCTGAGTGATTTGTGTTTGTACAGGTGCGATGTACGTTTGTGGCACAGGACACTTGTCTGGGTTTCACATTTTGTAGAACATCTACCTTTGTCAGCACAGTGGATGTATCATGCATGCTTGTGTCACCCCAATGTCTGCTCCCTGGGGATAGTGCTGTTGTATGTCAGTCTCTTGCTGTGTTAGTTGCTGTTCATTCCAGCTTGTGTCACATGTGTCTGTTTTGCTTCCTCTCATCTCACAATGCCTGATTTCCCACTAAGGGGGTCCATTGATGGGTTACTTTTGTATGGCACTGTGTCCACATCTGTCTCACTGTGGTTCAGCCCCCCTCATGTGTTGTGTAGTTGCCTGGGGATACTGAGACACACACATGTTGTGTCAAATGTGCAGTGTGAGGTTGCCTGTTTGTGTTTGTGCATCTGCACTAGTGCATTGGTATTGCTGTTGTGGGCCATTGTCTGTATGTTGTTTTTGTGATTTACCCTGCTGTCCCTGTGAGTCATATCACATCATTCTGCACATTCATCCTGGCTGTTAGGTCCCATTGCTGGCATGGAATGGGAGTTTGTAACCTGACACCTACAGTCTACACAGGATGTTTTGATTTGTGTGTCTATTTTCAAGATGTGTGTATGCTTTGTGATGGTCACTTCTGCTTTTGTGTCATTTTACACTGTATGCATTGTCAGCCCGCATGAGTGGTGCTTGTCTGCACATGGCCGAGAGTATGTTAGGGTTTCACAGCACTGTTAGCCTCACCACATCTCTGTGGGTATGGGACACAACCACTACTTTGCCCCAAAAGTGTTTCATGTGTTGGGATCAGGAATCATACATGCTGTTTGGCATTTGCAGCTTTGGCCATGATGACACTTACATTTTGGTCACTGTGATGAGGGGGGTTTTGAACCCCATCACCACAATGCTCAACATTTGTTGCAGTTGTGAACCATACACTTAACTTTTGTTCTATACAGTGAGGGGGTGCTAGTTTTACATTGACACAGTGCTATAGTGGTGATTGCCTTGTGTAGGCCACACTCAGTTTTTGGTCACACATGTGATGGTAGTTACATTGTATGTTCGAAGTCATAATCACTGTTGTGGCCATTTGTCACAGACTAAACATTGTTGTCATGATGTTAGGGGGGATGTATTTTGCTGACATATCTAATGTTGGTGTATGATGGATGTGTGGCACATCACCCATCCCATGGGTGAGGGTGGCAGGGGTGATGGGCAACATAAGCTCTAAGAGTGGGGGTGGCAGTAGTGATGGGCAACATAGTCCCAATGGGTGGGGGTGGCAGGAGTGATGGGCAGCATAAGCCCTATGGGTGGGGGTGGCAGGAGTGCTGAACAACATAGTCACTATGAGTGGGGGTGGAAGCAGTGCTGGGCAACAGGTCTCCTATGAGTGGAGGTGGCAGGAGTGCTGGGCAACAGGTCCCCTATGGGTAGGAGTGATGGGCAACAGGTGCCCTATGGGTGGGGGTGGCAGGAGTGATGGGCAACATAAGCCCTATGGGTGGGGGTGGCAGGAGTGATGGGCAACATAAGCCCTATGAGTGGGGGGGGGCAGGAGTGCTGGGAAACATGTCCCCTAAGGGTGGGGTGGCTGGAGTGATGGGCAACATAAGCCCTATGAGTGGGGGTGGCAGGAGTGCTGGGCAACATAAGCCCTATGAGTGGGGGTGGGAGGTGTGATGGCTACATGTCCCCTATGAGTGGGGCTGGCAGGAGTGATGGGCAATATAAGGCCAATGAGTGGGGGTGGCAAGAGTGCTGGGCAACAGGTCCCCTATGGGTGGGGGTGGCAGGAGTGATGGGCAACAGGTCCCCTATGGGTGGGGGTGGCAGGAGTGATGGGCAACATAAGCCCTATGGGTGGGGGTGGCAGGAATGATGGGCAACAGGTCCCCTATGAGTGGAGGTGGAAGGAGTGATGGGCAACATAAGCCCTATGAGTGGGGGTGGCAGGAGTGCTGGGCAACAGGTCCTCTATGGGTGGGGGTGGCAGGAGTGATGGGCAACATAAGCCCTATGGGTGGGGGTGGCAGGAGTGATGGGCAACAGGTCCCCTATGGGTGGGGGTGGCATGAGTGATGGGCAACAGGTCCCCTATGGGTGGGGGTGGCAGTAGTGCTGGGCAACCGATCCCCTATGTGTGGGGGTGGCAGGAGTGCTGGGTAACAGGTCCCCTATGTGTGGGGGTTGCAGGAGTGATGGGCAACAAAAGCCCTATGACTGGGGGTGGTAGTGGTGCTGGCCATGCAACCCCTATGCTGACCTGTTACTAGTGGCCAGGATATGGATCCTCTGGGTGTGTGTGACATTTGGCGGGTACGTGTCGTTTGTTTGTGTGGTGGGTGTCTGACTTACCGTCTGCGTCATCCACGTCTGTTCCTGATCCGGTCATAGATGTACAGTACTGGTATGACCTGCAGGATGGGATTCATGATATGTTCGTCTCATACACACTGCTTCTTGCTCCATCTTTTACCCGTTGCAAGCTGGTCCGTCTCGTAGCCGTGGATGGTGTTCTGGTGCAAATCGTACCTGATATGCTTCTTTTCCGGATGCTGTGACGTGCTGTACCTGGCGACCCGTCCAGCGCATATGATTTGCGCATCGTACTTGTCCGGCCAGAAACTGCTGTGGATTCTGCTTCCGGGCGACCCGGTTCGGTGTTCGGAGATACGGCTCGGACGGAGAATGAAGCTTGAATCACAGCCTACGTGTCAGTCGGATTTTTGTCAGTTATGCGCATCGTACTTCATCGCCCAGATGGACCGGCTCCGGGTACGAGTCGGTCGCAAGGTAAGGCTACGAACAGCTCTCGGAGCAGCTGCTGTTTGCTCTACTGCCGCTAATTGAATCCTTACCTGTTGCTGATCGGTCCGAGGGTGACTGCAATGTTTGCTCTGGGCTCCTGTGCATGCCCGGTTACCAGCTCACACGCCGCAGGGGGACTTCAGATCCCAGCTACCCCCTTCTGGCGCACCGCTGTTGGCAACACCCTCGTCATTCTGAAGCACCAGGAGGCGCTTCAAAAGCCATCGTTGGCTTCCGCGGCACGGGTCCCGCTGTTTGCTCTGCTGCCGCTAATTGAATCCTTACCTGTTGCTGATTGGTCCGAGGTGGACCGCAACGTTTGCTCTGGGCTCCTGTGCACGCCTGGTTACCAGCTCACATGCCTTAGGGGGACTTCAGGTCCCAGCTTCCCCTTCTGGCGCACCGCTGTTGGCAACACCCTCGTCATTCTGAAGCGCCAGGAGGCGCTTCAAAAGTCATTGCGGGCTCCCACATCGCAGGTCCCACTGTTTGCTCCGCTGCCGCTAATTGAATCCTTACCTGTTGCTGAGCGGTCCGAGGGGGACCGCAACGTTTGCTCTGAGCTCCTGTGCATGCCCGGTTACCAGCTCCCATGCCGCAGGGGGAGTTCAGGTCCCAGCTTCCCCCTTCTGGAGCACCGCTGTTGGCAACGCCCTTGTCATTCTGAAGAGCCCATCTGCGCCCGTCCGCGACAGGACGTGGCAGGGCTGGGCCACCCCCTTACATCTTGGCGCTAAGGTAATTACGGTAATCACGGAGTTGGACTCAGGGCGGACAAATAAGGTACTGTTTATTGGCACTTCCATGTTTAAGTGTAAACTGAGTGCAGAATGAGTAAGCTCAAGGCCACGGGTTCTTTGGTAGGCGGTGGGGTTATAGGAACTCTGGATGCTTATTTGATCAGAGCGGAATCACTGTTGGTTCATCAGATTCAGCTTACGTAAAAAAGACTTTCCCTGGACACCATTGTGGCTCAAAAACGCTCATCTATGGGCGGTTTAGCTATGACTAAATCTTCTAATGATGTGGACTATTTGTGTTCTGCCACACCTGGTAGTAACAACAACAGGGAAAGAGCCATCTCCATCGTCTCGCCCCCCCTTGTTATCACCCCCATTGCAAGAACCTACAAGGGCACAGACTGTTTGTAGTAGCCCTCGTCAGAATGTTGTAAGGGATACTGATCCAGGCTCATCGCCAGGGCAGGGGGCTGGGGCTACAACCCTGATTCCATCGACCACTAGTAATGTAACCACATCAAGTTTAGGCAGGGAGGTTATTACACATTCGAAAAAAGCCCCCAAATCTGTTAACACCACGAAGCTCTTAAATAGCAACGAACCACCAGCAAAGTGAACCAGTGGTGGGGAGACTTCTAAATTAAAACAAAAACAGAAACAAAAGCCCAGACCAGAGACCTAAGTAACTAGGCCCCCTGATACAGCAGGTTTTGTAGCTAATCAAACACCCTATAGTGGCGAAAGTGCTGGTGCAGAGCTGGGGGTTGAACTTGAGTACTGTAAAAGAGTGGAAACGCTGATAACTGTTCTTTTGGGGCACCTACTAGGCAAATTAAGGTCAATAAAGGAAAAGTTGTCGTTACTCTTGGCCCAGATTAGTCCACCCATCAATGAGGCTAGCCGGAGTGTATCTAGCCCTCGTGGGGAATTGGAAGTTCCCAAATCACTTGTCGCACCCGCTATAGCAGCGGGAGAGGGGGGGGGGGGAATGGGGCCAATGAACAGCCCACGGGCTCCACAGGATGGGGGGAGTAGAGTGCCATACCCAGTTCCCCCGGGAGGAAATAGAAACAGTACAAGTATCACTACTAGGGGACATAGGGACCTGAGGGAGGGGACCGCAGGTAACATCTCAGTACAACAAACAGCCCCTACTAAAATAGTGGGTAGTGCCACTACACATCAACACTCTGGGGTCATCTCGAGGCTAGATTACGGCAACATTCTGTATTTGGGCCTGCCACAGAAGCTGATGAGGAAATTGCAAGTCGTGCAAAACGACGCTGCCAGACTGGTTTTCTCTCTTCCCAGAAGTGCACATGCATCTACTCTCCTTTGCAAATTGCACTGGCTTCCTGTGAAGCTTAGGGTCCATTTCAAGGGCCTCTGTATTGCTCATAAAGCACTATTCGGTAATGCCCCGGAATATATTAAACAGCGACTAAGGAAGTATGTTCCCGGTAGGTCACTGCGCTCGGGCTCTGTCCCAAATTTGGCTCAACCTAGATTTAATTTACAAACCAAAGGAGGTAGGGCCTTTTCAGTACTCATTCCTCAACTCTGGAATGCCCTTCCGCCGAGCCTAAAGGAAGAATTCAACCTTCTTTCCTTCAGAAAAAAACTGAAGACATTCTTGTTTGGCATGGTAACATCTTCGGCCTAACTGGGTATTAGCGGATGGTCGGGAGGGGCATGATGTTTGTGGGGCGTCTGTTCAGCGCTTAGAGACCAGTGGTGATAAGCGCTCTATAAGAGCCATATAACATAACATAACATAACATAACAGTTGTCAACTCAAAGTGCCCGGGGTACCAAATATCTGCCGGTTTGGATCTACCCCCGCCTCATGCCCATACACTGTGGTTTTGACGGGCGTCCCAGCCTGTACGAGTAATGGAGAAGAATCCTCCTTAAAGTTGATAATAAGGCAGCACACTGGATGTGTAGGAACGTAGGGTTCAATAATATTGACCATAGGCACATTCTGATGGCCAGAAGGGTGTCTTGGATTGGCAGCACTAGGAAAGCTTTCCCAGGCGACTGTGTGATTGTGAATTTAAGGCACTCCGAGCTCGCGCGTAAGTTGCTCACTCAGAGTAAGGGGCTCTATCAAGATGAGGGGGGCTCAAGTATCAAAATGCTCCCGCTGGGCTTCTTTTACAGACACATAATGAACCCGAATAATCAGCACGAACACAGGGGGCATTTGGTGGGAGCACATGGGGGAGGCCTTATAGTCCCGACATACAACTCTTATGCCCCCCTCAGTAATGCTAGAGATTTAAACGATATCGACTGACTGGGCTTGCCTGGGGCAGTTAAGGGTGTCTATGCCCATGTAAGCAAAGTCACTGCTATAGATTCAGGAGGGACAGAAGTGGCGAGCATAATTGGGGGAGTAGTAAGTCCAACTACCTCAGACTATCTAGTAGCTCCAACGAGAGAGCTTAACGACCCAAATATGGAAGTCCACAGGCCCCAAACCCACCTGATATTGGCTAGCTCAGATAGACAAAATGAGAGAGAATTTAAAATAGTTTCCTGGAACATAGCTGGTTTATCTGCCAAATTCAAGAATTAAGATTGGGTATTTTATATAAGGACATTTCTAAATTATCTATTTACAGGAAACATGGGAAGTGGAGAATAGTACCCTTCATCTAGAGGGTTATAAAACCCACTTTGTGCCGGCCCGCAAGGCAATATCAGGGAGAACAAGGTCATATATGTTGATCTCAGGATACAGGGCAGATGGAATGACTTGGATTGGGACTCAGGTATTATTCAGGGGCTTAGGTTTTATAACAAGGGTCACAAGTTAATCTTCATAACTTTTTATAACGCGACGCCACCAGGTCAGGGTACTGTAAGTATGGATGAGCTGGATAGTAGGCTCACTCACATACAGGAGCGAGGTTTGGTCTTAGCTGGCGACTTTAATTGCCACCTGTGTCCAAATTTGAAAGTTAATTGTGGGGATGGGTCATCGTGTACACTGGAAGAGGGCCCGCATATGGAATACACCAAGGAGGGAAGGGTACTATGTAAGCTATTAAATATGCACGCCCTCACACATACCATGGATCTGGTTGAAGTTGGAAAGGACAAAACGATCCACCCCACATTTAAAGGCAGAAGATGTGTTTCATTTATTGATTTCATTTTTGTTTCTGTAGCACTAAAAAACTGGGTGTCGGGTTTTAGATCATAATCCGCTTGTTATGTCCCTTGTTGAGTTAAACCTTTGTAAGAAACCATCTAGTGTGGGGGGGTGGTGTGTCCCACAGACCAAGGTAGGAGGCTGAGATGGTCACAGGCCAATGGTGAAGCTTTTTATAGAGCACTACTGAAAGACAGTGAACAGGTCATTGCGAACTGTCTAGACCTGAATGTGGAGGGGATCGAACTAGTCAGGGCCTTTGAGGGTGTTGCTCAATTAATTGACAGTCTGCTCAGAACTACATCACACAGAGCTAGATCGGTCGACCCAAGGTGGTTTGATCAACAGTGTTCTAGTGCTTTGAGAGAACTGAAAGTCGCTCTAAAATGTTCCCCAAGAGATAAGGGTAGGGTGACCCTTTGTAGGACAAACTATAAGTTAGCCGTTAAAGGCCGTAAAACAAAATCACAACAGCAAGCCTGGGAGGATCTGAGGGAGGCAATGGAGTTAAAGGACACAAACACCTTTTGGAAAGTTATAAACAATCCTTGTTCCCAAGAGGCAAATAAACCCAGGTTAGCTAACAATATCTTGCCGGGGGAATGGCATGAATATTTTCAATCATTTCCCCAATAAGTTTCTCTTTGGATGAGATCAAGGTAGGGATTGAAGGTTTGACTCGAAACAAGGCACCGGGTCCCGATGTGATTCCACCCGACCTTTTTTTGAGCAAGTTAGATCTCTGGGCGCCCATTCTGACTAGGGTTATTAATGAAGCAGTAGATACAGTTATGCCGCCATCCTGGTCCACATCCACGATTGTTCCCATTTTTAAAAAAGGTAACAAGGATAGCCCACCTTGTTATTGATCAATTTCCCTAATTGACGTGTCAGCAAAGGTTTTAGGGCAGGTTATCCTCAGCCGGCTAATGGACTGGGCTGAGGATCAGCACATTATAACTAACACCCAATTTGGCTTTAGGCCAGGGAAGTCAACCACCGACCAATGTCTCAACTTATATCGTCTTGTAGCTAAGTACACCATTGCCAGCCAAGGGACTGTGTACCTGGCATTTATGGACTTGACGGCGGCTTTTGACAGAGTTAACCGAGGGAAATTATGGGCAATCATGGGTGACATTGGTGTGGACCCGGGACCCGGGACCCGGGACTTATTAATATTCTAAAATCCTTGCACTCGAATACTACCGCCGCGGTCAGATACAATCAGGACGGAAGCACCACAGAACCTTTTTTATGTTCTAGTGGGGTCAGACAGGGTTGCATTCTGGCCCCAGTTTTGTTTACATTGCATATAAATAGACTGGATCAGGCACTAAGCACTTTAAAGGTTGACACACCAAGGATTGGCTCTCGAGGGATTCCCGTCCTGCTTTACGCGGATGACGCGGTTCTCCTTACCCGCACCCCCAAAGGGCTGCACATTTTGATAGACAGTTTTGTTTATTTTATGGAGAACTTAGATTTGTCCCCCAATCTGTCAAAATCATATATCATGGAAGTGGGCAAAAAACCAAGCAAATTGTACAATTATACTATTAGTTCACATCGCCTCGAAAATGTGCACTCTTTTTCGTATTTGGGGATTTTATTTGATGGCCGTCTAAATTTTAAAAATGTGCTCTGGGTCGATCATGAATTTTTCACAAAGGTTATGTCGATGGTCACCTGAGCAAATTTTGAGATTATATAGCTCCATGTGTTGCGCCAAAGTCCTCTATGGAAGTGAGGTATGGGGTTTTATTGACACGAAGCAGCTACAAATAGAGGATAATAAGTATCTTCGGCGTTTGATCAAAGTGCCTCAGAGTACGCCATCCCATATTGTCCATGAAGAACTTGGAGTTTGTTACATTAGGGACAGATTGGGAGTTAAACCCTAGGGCCCGATTCACAGAATTAACTTAAGACAAAATCCTAAACTTACTACTTTTGGTTTTCACAGAATGCATTTACTGCTTTTGGTATTCACAGAATGCACTTACTACTTTTGGTATTCACAGAATGGATTTACGACTACTAACTTTACGTCCGCACTCGGGCCGGAAATTCTGGCCCGGAGGCGGAGCTTCCGGGCCAGAGGCGGGGCTTCCGGGCCAGAGGCGGAGCTTCCGGCCCAGAGGTGGAGATTTTGGCCATGGCTAAATCTCCGCCACTGGCCGGAATCCCCACCTCTGGGCCGGAAGCTCCGCCTCCGGCCCGGAAGCCCCGCCTCCGGGCCAGAAGCACCGCCTCCGGTCCGGAATTTCCGGCCCGAGTGCGGACGTAAAGTTAGTCGTCGTAAATCCATACTGTGAATACCAAAAGTAGTAAGTGCATTCTGTGAATACCAAAAGTAGTAAGTGCATTCTGTGAATACCAAAAGTAGTAAGTTTAGGATTTTGCCTTAAGTTAATTATGTGAATCGGGCCCCTAGTCTGCTGGGCTAAAATTTGGGCAAACGCGGAGGCGACATTCAGTAGGCAGGTCATAGCAGACTGCCTCGCCCGCAACTGGGGGCTTAATATCCCATGGGTAAAGTAAGTGAAGGAGACCCTCGAGGGAATAGGATGTGCAGACCTTTTTACTAAACCTTCTAAAATATCTGTGCAGGATAAGGCCATGGTTAAGGACCGGTTTTTGAAGCATGTCACAACATTCAGGGAAGATAGGGAGCTGATTAAACCGTCAGTGAGAGAACACCTTCTAACTAAAACATCCGGGGGCATCGAATCTTATTTGTCTTATTTTCACAATGCCCATGATATATTTTTAATGACACGGTTCAGGCTAAATCTTCTGCACCACATACTAGCTGACCCGGCAGGATATACAGCGTCTATAGAGATGAAGGGACCATGTGGCTGCGACCAACAGTCTCCACAGGATACCCTTCACTTTGTTTTATTATGTCCCTTTTATTCACAATCCAGGAGCCTCTTTTGAAAGAAAATTTTAAAGAAAGCTAGATTCAAACATGCAAGGCTGTCTTCAGATGCTTTGACTCTGTTTTGTACTGTACATTTTTTAAGGGCAGCGGTCAGGTTTAGAGCAACAAGGGGCATTGGGAAAACATAGGTTGCCCGTGATGTTATTCCCTTCATGGTTTTATGAATGAATTGGCTGAGGGGAGGGGTGCCTATTTATTGATGTATTGAATACGTATCATGTAGGTTTTTAGATTGTTGAATTGGTTAGTTTTTTAACTTTGCTGTATTTTACTTGTACTTTTATGTTATTTTTTTATACCGAATAATATAATGTGATTGATTGATTGATTGATTGAAACTCATGCAGGAGACAACAGGAGGGTCCAGGGCAGGTCCAGTTGGAACTGGTTAGCTGAGCAGTTAAAGAGAAATCCCTGATGCAGCTTTTTTTTTCTGGTAGCTTGTACCGGAGGTCAGCCTTATGACCCTTGGACTCCATTTCTTTTTACTGAGCACAAAAGAGAGCCTGTCCAGTGCTTCAGGGCTCCTCTCACATCACAGACAACAAGTCCAGTCCTATTTTGTTCTTCCTCAAAATTATAGAATATTGTGAGTAAGGTGTCTAGGTCTGCTACATTTATGACTGGGCCTAACTTGTGGGTCGGGGTGACTCCCGGCTACTCCCTAAACACTTATAAAAATTCCCATGAGTACCTTTACTGACCTTCAAAGTAGTTCCTCTCTGCCCTAAGGCCATCAATCCCACAGTGCTCCTCACTCTTAAAATCCAGAATGATGGCACCATTTTCCATAGGTTCGGAGTCAGTATGCCCACCCAGAGGTGTAGGCAGGGTAATGAGAAACCTCTCCTCTGTGGTCACTCCTAATCTGAAAGCAGCTCTCTTCTACTGGGTTTGGTGTCTGCCTGACTGGGAGAGGAAAGGAAAGGGACTGGCCAGGTGTCCTCTGAAATCTCCTGATGACTGGGGAGGTCCCTTTGAAATATGGTAAGTTCTGTGGCACAGACCAAATGATCATTTTACCACTGCAACAAAACACCTCCCCACACCCAGGGCTGTGTATCTTGTCTGGCAGCAGTTTTCTCCCCTCACTTAGTGCCATTAACCAGCTAGGTGACAGTTGGAAGGCTCATGTAAATTAGCCTTCAGAAGTTTCAGTTAATGTAATGGCAGCTTTCTGAACATTACTTTTTGCTATTGTTTATTACAAATCTGACTTCACAATTGAAGTGGCCTTTTAATAAATATTAAATATAGTTGTGGAATCATATTTCTAGCTGGTCCTTACCCTGACATAGCAGATCAATATTTATTATTGCTTGACAGTGCTTCTCTATGTGCCAGTCAGCCTTCCCACAGTGAAAATAGCTTTGAGTGCTTGTCACTGTAAGGACATGTTAGAATTGCATTTTTACATGTCTTACTTTTTAATACAATGTATCCCGCCTTGTGGGCTAAAAGGTCTACTTAGGAGTGACAGAGGTAATATATAAAAGGAAGGCTTAGAACTGTCAAATAGATTTATTTGGGACAGGTGGAACTGCAGTTTTTATACTGCTCCAGACAGACTACAATAGCAAGTCGAAAACCATGTTTGCACTGCTACTGTTGTGGACAGAATTATCAAGTTATTTAGAAACATAAGGTCACCGGGACCCCTACAAGAAAAATCCGAAAAGACTGAAACCCCGGAAGATTCTGGTCAACTTCCTCTCATACTCAGTAAAAGATCTAGTTTTATCACTTGGTCTCAAGGAGGGTTCCTTAACTTTTTCCCCCAATGGTTCGGATTCATTTACCTTTCAAATAAGGTCTGACATTTCTCACATAACGGCTACAAGGCAGTGGGAAATGGGCAGTAGAATGGAGGAATTGAGGTCTCTGGGTGTTAAGGTACAATTAAAATTTCCGGCTCAGTTGCGCACCATGCATAACAATCAGATGCATCTATTCCACACAGTCGAAGAAGTAGACCACTTCATGGTTGGATTAAGGGGGGCAGAGCAGGCAAAATGAGATTTTTCATCTAAACAAGCGAGGGCCTCTCTGTCGTAAATTGGCTGCGATTAAATTAGCGTTAGCAGAATCCATCTGGTATTTACAGGCTATCCTGTACATTTTGTGGAATCCATTTTGTATTTCTGACAGCCATTTTGTCTTCCCTTGTGCTCTGTTTAAAGGACTGGCTATACTTAGACTCTGCTACCCTGCACATGCGCAGGAATATCTAACTGTCCATGCATCTGTTTTTAGTCTGTAACTATCAGGTTGTTTCTACCAGAGTCAGCAACTGCTAGCTCCTCCTATACTATTTACGGTGCATTTCTGTATGACCATCTATGTATGTAACTCTTCTCATGTATGCTTGCATCGTCCTTTTCCTGAGCCCCTGTGTGGGTATAAAAGACCCATGGTTCTTCTACTCTGGGTGCTACCTTCATTCAGCACCACAGGGTGCTGGGTGAATGTGGTTCCACCTCCTGAGGTTTAATAAACTATGTATTTTCTATTTCAGATTCTGTGCCAACTTCTTTCTAATAGTCTGAGGACTCTGTGCAGAGAAGGGCGAACCCCTTGCACTGGTAGGCCTAGCTGAGGCCTATTTTCTACAATTGGCGCCTCAACTTGGGGCTCATCGGTGACTCGGATGCCCAAAGGATTGGTCGCGACGAAGGATTGGAATCTCGCTCTGGACGTGATCACTGCCCGATAAGACCAGAGTCTTGGCATCCACGGCGACTTTTCCTTTCTTTCTGATCTGACCATCCAGGTGGCACCGGTCCTCGACTGAGATCTCTTCTGTTGATTCACCGTGCAGTGACCATTTGGTCGATTTTAGAACTTGGCAGGATGAATCTGAACACCAAGTGATTGGTAAGTGTCTGCGGCGCTTGCTGTTGGTTTTGATGCCTGTGATTGGTAAGGTAGTTTAGTAACGCTTACTGTGGCTTTGAGTATGGTATATTTTGTGTTGGCCAACTTGGTTTGTTTTGACATATGTGACTTGCAATTCACATAGGCAGGTAATGAGGAGAATTTTCTCTAACTGAATTGATTTGAACGGCACATCGTACTAAAGGTACCTTAAGTGCTACTTTGATTATAATATTGCATATTCTGCACTATTTTTTGGCATATCTGTCTTTAGCACACTTCAAAAGATGTGTTGCCTTTGGAATGGTACCAAAATGAAACTTGATGAAGCACAACTGGCCCCCCCTCGGAGGGGACGCCTAATAGGGATATGTATATTAAGTATGGTCTTTCTTCTATAATGTACAGCGCATTATGGAATAAAAATACTTGTAAGTGGTGACTAGTACCCCGAGGAACTAAATATGTACATAAAAGGATCCTGGTCTGTGCACTTAGTAACATTCATAAGTGATGAGATGCAGAGCGTTTTTTTTTGGTGTTCTGCCAGCCAAATCTGGTGAATATGACTTGCAACTAGTATTTACAAATGGTTTGGTTTAAGTACAGTCTGTGGGCTGTCTTTTGTTTCTGTCTTAAGTGTTGATCTGTGGGTTAAATGTGTGTTTACATGTTATGGTGTGGTAAATTGTGTTTTGGATGTTGCTAGCACTGGAAAAAGCGTGTGATTGAATGACTGTGAATATGTGAAAGAATTCTGAGAAGTGAAATTGTTAAGGAGTAAATTTAATTTGGTCTCATCACCATCAATAAGTCGCAAAAGGAAATTGAGAGGGGTGTAGCAAGAGAAAGAGCAACCCCTGTGATTTGATGACACCCTTAATGTACAAAAGTATTAATGAAGAGTAATTAGGGACCCGTTAAAAGTTTAGCTTGGAAAAATTGTGGGTATTTCGAATTTGCAAATTGTTCCTATGCAGCTTTGTGTTCTTGGTGGTTCAGTGAGCCAATGTGCTGGGTCCACAGGGTTGTAGGTTCTAATTTAAGCTGAACCTGCTAATCTGAGAATTGAACCTAAATTTATGACCCTTGAAAAGAAATTGTATATTAAAATAAATGTTTCCATAGGGCAAATTATTGCAGTTTAGATAACATTAGGAAGGCTTTTTGTCTTTGACAGCTTCAGGGCTGTGCAAGGCAGATTTTGACCTTGCAGCTTGTAAGGTGGGGGCTAAAAATAGAGGAGTGAACCAGGAGGTGAAATCACTGCTTAGAAAGCTTCACTGACATGAAAATGTGTAATGCTTGCAGCAGGACAGCCTTGGAGAAAGGTGGGGGCTAGGAGCACTCGCTGTGGCCCGGTTCTGCGCTGAGGTTTAGCTTCTCTGATGAGACAGGGCAGCTGAGGAACGAAACCCAAGGAGCCTTCCTCTGCCCTATTTTGTGCAAAGACCAGTTAGACTTTCCATAGAAAACTGTTTTTATATTTTTTTTAAAACTGTTGCATTAATCCTACACAAAAAGTAAAATGATGCTCTTGCTTGAAATTTTAAGGGCTATATGCCTATATAAAAACGATTTTCCAATTGAGAATTAATTTTCTCAGTGGAAATTGTGGCGCAAAATTAACATGGATTATCGGATAAGAGTTTTACCTTTAGAAAGTTAAAATTAAGATGACCTGTGTAAAGAGAAAAACGAAATTGTGTGTTTTACAATAGACTAAATTCAGATACAAAATGTCACAGCATTTATCTTTTGTATAGGGTATTCAAAGGCATTCACATTATACAGCACGACAGATTTGTGTTGGCTTGAAGGGTTGACTTGCAAGGCGTGTGAATTTCGACACCTTTACGTGTTAAACAGCTGTGTCAACAAGACCATTTCTCTTTCGGACTCCGGCTACAGAGAATAGTTGAAGTCAAAAACACGGAGTAAAATTCTGCATTTCAGACTGCTGTTTCCAAAGTTAGAAATGTAGTTTCATTATTTTTGCAGATTGACAGTAGGGATTTCTTTTCTTAATGCCTTTTTTTTAAAATAAGGATAAGAGTGGTTTTTGATGTTCAATAATAATGGCTGTCCTTCATTTAAAAGTGGCGCAGACTTAAGATGTTTCAAGATAAGCTTCTGTGCTTAGGGCTAAGAATTAATGTGTTTCAATATAACAGGCAAGGGATGCAGCTCGCTTTTCATATGTAGACTCATCAAAATGATTAGATTTATTAACAAAAAATATATTTTGATTATATAAAAAAAAAAATGTTATTTCAAATAGGTGCAAAAACAAATTCGTTTTTTACTATTTATAATGCCTAATAATGATACTGTGACCTCCTAGCATCCAAATTGCATTTAAGCCGTGCTATACAGCAATAGGGGGTCAATTACATGTGAAAATGTCACTTTACCCAGGCGTACAAAACTCATTTTTATAAGGGTATACATTATACATTTTTGATGCCACATCTCTGGGATATGTAGAGGACATTCTGGGGATGACTATTATGCAAAAACATTGTAGGATGTTAATTTTTAAGTGCCCTGAAAATCAAAGTCGAAATTGGGTAAAAATTCACTATTTAAATGAGTTTTCTCCAGTCAGATCAGTTTTTAAACTGCCTTACGCCCCAGTAAATGCACATATGTAAGCATAGACCATCTATACTGCTAGACAAACGCTTGGCACACTGCTTATACATATCAATGTACAAAAATTGGCAGAAGTTATTAAGCTTACCTCTGAAATTGCTGGTAGACACACAGAGTGGGTTTTGCTGCTCTGTCTTCGGTCTTTAGGGTCACTTTGACTTGGAAGCACCACATGAAAACCTTGCATGCATGCTGGGGAACAGCTGCATAGGTTATAGGTCAAAGTCCTACATTTAGAAGCCTGTAGGGCTCAGCACAACGTTGCTTTGACATTTCGACATTTGAAAGACGAAATGGCAGGGGAAGAAAGAGGTTTTTGCTTACCCTTTTTTTTTTTTTTGGTAAAAGCAAGTTTTTGTGTGCACTCAATGCACATAGTATATGTGACCTCTCTTTAAAGGACAATGGCTCTGCCATATATATATAGTATAAATGTTTTTAGGGTTGAATTCAGGAAGCAATGGGATTCAGTTTGACTTCATGCGGTCTCATGTTGCACTAGTACATTTGCTAAAGGAATATGTTCTTTGGCTAGCTGAAATGTGCTATTTCGCTCCTCAGAGTTTGTTTATGCCCAGTTGCTACAAATTGGGGTTGATAGTGTTGACAGAATGAAACCTGGTACAGGTTTCTTACCGTCAAAACTGGGGAGTGGAGGCTAGCTCCTCTACAAATTAAGGGTAGGCAAATTTATGTGTTCTCTCTCTTTTTCTTACTTTTTTTTTGAGCCTGTCTAAACTGTCTGTGAAATAACCATGAGACATTAAATTGGCTATTCAGTAATACTGTTTTAAACATTATTAGCATTAATAAAACGAATAAATATATTTTGCTATGTTACTACCCATCCTCTCTGATGGAATTATGAGAGGATGAGTAGTCTAGGTTGCTGTTTCCTTATTTGATCTTTAAGGGGAACTAGCTGTGGGTAGTTTTTGTTTGAAAATTCTCAGGTGACAACACCACTATTGTTTGTTATTCTCATGCTACATACAGTTTTGCAAGGGCATTGCTAGTTTTATTAGCTAGTCTGTGTAAATAAACTGACAGTCCTTACTAGAACTAATGTTACATAGTTTGGATTGTGAAAATGTAGAATGCAGGGAAGAGGTCTATGTGATCCTTAGCAAACATTTTTGAGGAAAATATTGTTTTACAGGAGTCTGTTAGTCACAAGATGTTCCGCTGGAGAACATGTACCCATTATGTTGAAGTTTTTAGTTCTGTATGTAATAGGAATCCCTGTTAAATTAGCAGTGTTAGATTTTCCTGTTGCTCCTATAACATGAGAGCATGGTCCTGAGTATACAATATAGGTGTTTTAATTAAGAAAAATCATTTTAGAAGTGTCTGCAGTCCTGTACAAATAATGCAATGTTTAGGAGTAAAACGTGTATAACATTTCCTTTTTCTTGAGGGTCTTTAGAAATGAACACAGACTTCCTTGACTGCTTGGCATTGGGTGACGTATTACTCTTGTCAGTTCACTAAAGAGTTTTTATACTTGCTAATAGGTCCAGACTGTTGTTTTATTTACTCTCACATATATGAAAGTGGTTCCAGGGTGCCTTGTTAATATATGGGGCGTCCCTGGACTAGGAAGTATTCTGAGACTATCCTCTCTGTTGATAGATTATTTTTGTGCCTTGTCTAAAGACCTTTTGTTCTGTCCACCAATAGATATTTGCTGCTTTACAACCATTGCCAGAGGGGCGCGTACATCAGATCCAGCTTGAGGAGTCAGCACCAGTCCAGCTTGAAGTCAAAGTGAAGGTAACCTGCACAGGCACTGCTGGCAACCAGGACCTCAGTGAAGGTAGAAGGCCGGAAGCATTGTGATGAGCGTACCCCTGCTACTATCTTGGGCGAAAGACGGGGTCACAAATCAGAAAGGAGAAATCGTGGATCAAGCTTTTGATGCCCAGCTGAGAGTCACAGACCGACCAGGAAGGGAAGAAGGTTTTTGCTTGAGGTAACCCCCTTTGAAACAAGGGTTGCTTCAGAGATCCTAGCATCAGGCCTCTGAATCCTGGTCCCAAAGTGGCTGTAAAGGAGATACCTGGGCACACTGAATGCAATCCATGGCCCCAACGAAAGAGCAGTGTGCCAGCAGAGCAATACAGGAGTTAGGGAAGGACTTGAGTTCAGGGTACAGGTGCTGTGTCTCTGGTGCCTGTTAGATTGAAACGAAGAAAACTGGTGCACTGCCTGAGACACTGGACAGGATCGCTGAGCGCATTTGCCCTGGTGGGTGATTGCCCTATCCTGAAAGAAGAAACTTTTCCCTTGAAACTAGGCCATGATTCCTGAGTTGCGAGTTGTGCAGCTCCACCGTGGGAACAACAAGAGCCTGCCTGTGAGGCTCAAACGGACACAGGGAGAAGACTCCCCTCTGGTTGGTTGTACAGCGGCTTTAATTTCCCAAGGACTTCTTTTTCTTTTTGTTGAAAATGTACCCCATTGATCGTCCCATTTTTGAGGAGGAGCAACCCTTTGCAGCTCTTCGTCCTAATTCTCATGGTCCTCCTGGTCCCCTGGATCCAGGATCATTTTTGTAAATAATATGTCTGACTGCTTTAATGTTTGTATTGGGTATAATGATAGATACTCTAGCCCTCATAAAGGAAACACTGGAAAAGTCTAGCGAAAATGTTTTTATTAGATATGTACTGTTGGATACTTTGATATTGAAATTGATGGTAACTGAAATGCATGGGAACCTTGAAAATGTTTTTACTGGATGGTTCTAGGATTTGCTAAGGACTAGAAAGCTAATAATTCTGTTTCTGATAATAGTAATTACTCTCTCCTGCTATCTGTATGACCCAATTCTCTGTTCCCTTTGTACTTCTGTTTATACCTCATACATACCCGCTTAACAATATTTAGAATGAGAAATGCCCACCTAGCAATGAATTAGGAAATTTATGAAAAGAAAAAAAAAATGTTATTAAAAATTAATATGCATATTTTCATTTTTCCTACTGGATTATGGGAGATGTCTTCAGCTAACGCTAAAAGGGTCGTCTGTCGTAAATTGGCTGCGATTAAATTAGCGTTAGCAGAATCCATCTGGTATTTACAGGCTATCCTGTACATTTTGTGGAATCCATTTTGTATTTCTGACAGCCATTTTGTCTTCCCTTGTGCTCTGTTTAAAGGACTGGCTATACTTAGACTCTGCTACCCTGCACATGCGCAGGAATATCTAACTGTCCATGCATCTGTTTTTAGTCTGTAACTATCAGGTTGTTTCTACCAGAGTCAGCAACTGCTAGCTCCTCCTATACTATTTACGGTGCATTTCTGTATGACCATCTATGTATGTAACTCTTCTCATGTATGCTTGCATCGTCCTTTTCCTGAGCCCCTGTGTGGGTATAAAAGACCCATGGTTCTTCTACTCTGGGTGCTACCTTCATTCAGCACCACAGGGTGCTGGGTGAATGTGGTTCCACCTCCTGAGGTTTAATAAACTATGTATTTTCTATTTCAGATTCTGTGCCAACTTCTTTCTAATAGTCTGAGGACTCTGTGCAGAGAAGGGCGAACCCCTTGCACTGGTAGGCCTAGCTGAGGCCTATTTTCTACATCTCCACAGGATAGTATATCCTTTGTAACACCCTCTTTTTCTTATCCTGCCTCCAATCTTTTTCTCCAGTACATTATTTTTTATTTTTCTTTCTTAAACCCGAGGTGAGCGTGACCTAATGGGTTCACCCATCTTTAAGGGAGGGTTCCTCAAGGGATTAGGGGCATGCACGGGGTTGTGGGAGGGGTGGGATCCAGGGGGAGGGGGGCACTATGGGTGGGTAAGGAATAAAAATAAAAATAAAAATAAAAATAATAAAAACAAAATAACCTCATCTTACTTTTGGGAATCAACTTTCAGTATGACATCAATGCGGGAGGCGATGAATATGGATGGCAAATGTAACTATTGATCAGGCCGGTTTTGGTCTTCTTTCCTGGAATGTAAATGGGCTACGATGTATCAGGAGGCAAAGGCTGATTATGAAATACCTGGAGCTTTCAGAAGCTCGGGTTTGCCTCCTACAGGAGACCCACCTAACCACAGGGGAGTCGAATAAACTATTTTCAGGGGCACCCTGGATAAAAACCTTTGGCGTCTCGAATCAATGTATGAATAGTCGTGGGGTGGCCGTCCTAGTTAAACGGGGACTAACCTGCTCAGTTAAATCCATCCAGACGGATCAATCAGGGAGATGGGTGATAGTGGAGTTGGACTTTCGGGGGACTGTTTTGACGTGCGCCTCATTCTATGGGCCGAATATTGATGACCCTTCTTATATTGTCAAGCTACAATCTAAGCTTATGCTGGTGGCTCCCCCAATAATTGTTGGAGGTGATTTTAATGCCCTATTAGATCCTATTCTGGACCGGTCGAATCAGGTGCGTTCCATCCCAACCCCCCTTGTCAGACGGGCAATGAAGAATCTGATCCATGATCTCGGCTTGGTCGATGTGTGGAGGGTCACGAAAGGTGACAGGGCTGGATATACCTTCTACAGCAAGAGATTTCATCATTCCTCTAGGATCGACTATTTATTAGCCAGCAAGTCTCTATTTGGAAAGGATTCTGATGTATCTATCCTTCCTAGCCACCTTTCGGACCATTCCCCCGTTTTCTGTTCCATCAAAAAATTACTAATAAAATCTCAATCGAGATGGACTCTCAGCAGGAGGAGGTTAGATGACTCAGACCTGATTCAGGCTATAAAAACGTCCTCTCTGGAATTCTTTGACACCAATATAGGTTCAGCAGCCATCGAGGTAGTATGGGACGCCTTTAAGGCTACACTGAGAGGTCGATTTCATAATCTTATATGTTTCAAAAATCGCTCTGAAGGGAGTGCGTTAAAGGCGGGCGAAGAAAAGATCAGACTGCTAGAAGTCGAGCATTTGAGGCTATTAAAATCCTCAGACGGACAAGGGGTGTCGCAGATAATTCTTGAACTTGAACAAGCAAGACAAAGATACAGGGGTATTTTAGAAGAGAGGTGTAAGAAGCAATGGGAAAGGAGTAAAATGGAGAACTATGAGTATGGAGAGAGGGCTGAGGCTCTTTTGGCGTGGAAAGCGAGATCCGAACGCTCGAAGAATGATATAGCCGAGCTGGTGATAAACAACCGAGGGGATAGATCCACAGATGCCGGTGACATCCAAAACACCATACTTTCTCTATTTGCAGATCTTTATGGGGAGAATTTATCCCCCTCCAAACAACAAATCCGCGGGTGGCTAAGCTCAAAATCCCTCCCCACGCTAACACAGGCTAATAAAGACCTCCTTGATTCCCCAATCACGTTGCAGGAAATAAGAACCCAAATAAAGATCTCCAAAAATGGTAAAGCCTCCGGTATTGATACCCTCCCAAATGAAGTGTATAAATCCCTCTTCGAGGAAGTCATTCCGGTTCTGGGTTCCTTGTTCCATTCAATTTACAGCCCAACAGGCCTTGTCCCTAATTCATGGAGGGAGGCTATCATTGTTCTGATCCTTAAGCCAGGGAAGGATCCAGCTAGAGCGGATTCTTATCGCCCAATCTCCCTGCTAAATGCAGATTATAAAATCTTCATGGGCATTTTGGCAGGGAGATTGGGAAAATTAGCCCCGGGATTGGTCAATGCAGATCAGAAAGGGTTCATTACTGGGAGACACATTCAGGAACAAACCCAGCTACTTATTGGGAACATTGATCTGGCGATCTCTAGACTCGAACCCTTGGCGGTGGTCGCGTTAGATGCCGCCAAGGCCTTCGACAGCGTATGTTGGGCCTATCTTTGGGAGGTGCTGGAGGAGATGGGATTTGGTCCAATTTTTATACATACTCTGAAAAGGTGCTACCAAGATGCCTCAGCTAGAATTCTCATCAACGGCGAACTTACCCCTAGTTTTAACATTCAAAGAGGGACTAGGCAGGGCTGTCCTATCTCCCCTTTATTGTTCGATCTTTACATTGAACCTCTCGCTCAGGCTATAAGATTAGATGAGACTATAACCCCGTTCAAGACTCAGCAATATCGTTCTAAAATCGCATTATATGCGGACGATATAATTATCTACACAGATAACCCCGAGATATTACAGCCAAAGGTTGGGGCTCTACTGGAAGAGTTTGGGGCAATCTCCGGATATTTAGCTAACTCCGCAAAGACGGAGGTAATGTGCTGGAACATAGATCAGTGGAGTGGGGCCTCCAGCAAAAAATTTAAATATCTTGGTATTGTCATCGTAAAAGATCTTGAAAAAATCCCATCTATCAATATAGAAAAAACAATAAGGGAAATTGATCAGTTATTTGCAAGGTGGAGGAACCTCCCTTTGACCATCTTTGGGAAGGTGAATCTAGTCAAAATGACAATCCTCCCGAAATTAACCTACCTGTTTAATGCAATACCTCTAGGTTTTCCTAAACACTTTATCTCGAAGGCGCAAAGTAAAATCGGGAGCTTTATCTGGGGTGAGAAAGGGGTTAGGCTCTCCTGGAAAAAACTAAGACGTCGCCTAGCCAAAGGGGGATTGGCTCTCCCAGATATACAGTGCTATCTGGTTGCCTTTCAGTTTAAGGCCATTAGGATGCTCCTAGTAGAACCGACTGCATGTTCTTGGGGAAGGCTGTTGGGAGAGTTGGTTAACTCAGAATGCTGTGGTAATAGAGTTGGGTTTCTCTACAAGTTCGGTTCACCAAAATTTTTTAAACGAGTAAGGCTGAAGGTGATCAAAAATGCTTTGGAGGTCTGGTATTTCATTCGCTCTAGATGTGGGATAGGCTACTACTCCGATCAGGCACCGATTTGGGACTCCCCGGGGACCCCCCCTTGCCTCTAGGATAGTTTGGCCCTTCCAATTAAAAGAGCTGGGGTTGAGATCTGGTCTGAGTTGGGGGATGAAAATGGCATTCATCCTTGGGAGGTATTGAAAGCAAGAATTGGTATGGGGTTTTCAAGATTTAAGTTTATCCAACTAAAATCCTGGTTTGAAACAGAAAAGGAGAATTTAAGGGGGAATGGAGAGGTTGAAGCTGCATTAAAAAACATTCAGCATCGGAAAAAGGAGATCTCCATATGGTATAGGCTACTGATCAACGCGGATGATGTCGGTATCCCCCAACAGGTGTCAGCTTGGAACAATTCTCCATTTGAAGCCGATATCGGGAACCTCTTGGAACCCTCCGTGACCCTGCTTTATAAATACACCAAATCAGCTAGTCTGAAGGAAAATCATTTTTTTGTCACCAACCGAATCTACTATACTCCGGAGAAGATCTCGAAATTCGCCCCCAACCCTGAACCAAGGTGTCCCAGGTGCTTGCTCCCTAAAGCCAATGACATACATATCTTTTTTGATTGTCCCAAATTAGGATCATACTGGGAAGGGGTGTGCAGATATCTAGGTATGTCCTTTGGAACTGACATTTTGTTGAACGGCTCTCTGATTTTCTTTGCTAATGATCAGGTGTCCACTGCCAGTATGGCTCAATCCGATAGAGGGCTGTTACTATGTCTGATTTTGTTGGCCCGAAGGGAGATCTGTCTAAGATGGAAGGACCCCCTCCCTCCGAAAATCGAGGACTGGTTAAAATCCGCACTTGCTATGGCCCGATTAGAATCTTTGAGCACCAGCTCTGGCCCCCCTACATTGTGGGTACCCTTTATACGTATGGGTCAGGAATTGAGACTCTGCTGATCCCCTGTTGCCGATGTTAAGGGTCGATAAAAACCATGGTCCTATGATTAACACCTAAATCCCGGACGATATAAGGGGATTGGTTGGATAACCTAAACAAGTGCAGGTGGTCGGAGGGCGCCCCATCATTAAATCGACCAGGTATGCCCTGCAAACAGTTTATAGGTGAGATGAGGACAAAAAAAAAAAAAAGAAACATAAGGTCCAACAAAGGGGAAAATTCCGGGTGACCATGCAGAAAAGGTGAATTTCCTACACAGATAGCATTAAACAAAACTGGGTTTGCGGTATGACTAACATTTAAAGATATCTGAAATACTCTAATCCCCCTAAATTACTTACCACTTACTTGATTTATGCTGACAATTTATTATCAATGGAAGACATTCCACTTCATTTAAAATGTTTTATCCAGTACATTAGGAACATTTCAAAGGATTTTGTTGTGCAAAATTGCCATGCAGTCTTGAATAGAAGACCACTTGAAATGGTGGTGAGTTGACCCCTAAGTTCAGCAGATGATTGAGTGTCTTTCTGTATGAAATCAGACTATTGGGTGAGGGGGATGAAGCACCACTTGGGCAACAACCACAATCCTTGTCAGGGTGAAGCACAAACAGTCTCTAAATTTACCTTTGATTTACCCTTTGGTAGCTTGGCACAAACGCAGTCAGGCTTAACTTGTGTAAAGTATTTATGCAGCACACGAAAAGTAATAAAGTCAAAATACACAGCACAAAAAAAAAATGCCAAACCAATTAAAAAAATAGAATACATTTTCATAAATAAAATTATACCAGAGCAAGAAAAATCAGTAGAACCTCAGATATTTAATTAAAATAGTTTGAGAAGTATAGTGTCTAAAAGCACCCTTTTGGTGATCCCACTAGGTACCTTCTTGGACATTCTGGTACTGACTCAGAGGTCCTCCTCCTTAGCAAGTTCCCGGGGTGAGGTGAGCTTGTTACCAATCAGGTGTTGGAACAACTCTGTCAAGCAAGTACTGAGTATGTGCTCTCTCAGAATCATTTCATACAGGTTGTTAAAATCACTCACTTTACTGCCCTTCACTCAAACACTCAGTGCCTTACTCGAGCAATCAAAGAAATCCACCCAAGACTGGATTGTCAGTTTCGGCCTGTCCCTAAATCTCAAGCTGTACTTCTCTCGGGTGAACCCAAATTTGTTGACACGAATGGTTTTCATGGATGTATACCTCATCTGGTCCTCTACCTCTAGTGTCAGCAAAGTATCCCCCCACCAAAAGCATGTCTGTCCAGAGACTCACCCTTAATCATCCTCTGGAACCCTGTACCTTCCTAGGGCTACCTCTAAGGCTGAAAAACATTTATCAATGCCATCCCCCACCAAATAGCTAGGCACCAGATCCCTAGAGATGTAGACCTTTTTTACTTCACTGGACACTGCTGTGGCTGCCATCATTGTTTCTGGGCCCTGAGACTTGTTTGAATTTCCTTTCCAGCTCTCTTAGCCTCACCTTTTTGCAGCCAGTTCTAATATGGCCATCTGCAGCTAAAACTCTAAGCTCTCCTGTCCTCAAGCTCGTTAGTGTACAGCTTGTGGAAGGACATACTTCTCCCTGACCTGGCAGTGGACCTCACTCAGGTGGGCAAGTGGCTCTCCTCCTCATGCTGCTCCACCTCAGTGCCAGTACCACCCCATTTTCCACATCTTCCTCATCCTCCAAGTCTACCTCTTCATCCTCAGGGTTATCCTTCTCTTGCACCTCTGGTGTGGCCTACATCCTCCTGACCTTCTCAAAGACTCTGAGGGCTATTTGGAGGTCTAGCTTAGTGGCCTTCCTTCCCATATATAGCCCTTGCAGAGCCTCTGCAGCGTGCAGCGTTACCTTGCTGAGGCTGTCAATATTGCTCAGCTCCAACTCCACTTTAGCAGTAAGGTTGTTAGGTAGGACTTACATTTGGAAAAAAGGAAAATGACCAAATCAGGAACTAAGGAGAAGTTAAAAAGAGTTCGAATCTAATGTCAGAATATTGAATTTTTAGATTTGACAAAATCACTGGAACTGCGCAAGTAGTGGATCACACCAGTGACCAACACTGTAAGAAAGTGGGCTATAGGTTGAGGGGATGGAAGACTCACTTGGGTGACAAGCATATTCCTTTTTTGGTTGAACCACAAAAATCATTAAAGTAACCAATGCTTAACCCTCTGGTAGCCTAACTTGAAGGCAAAGTGTGAAGTATATATACAACACTCAAACAGCAATAAATTGAAAACACAACACAAGACACATTCCAAATTAAAAAATAGGAGTTCATTTTAATAAATAAAATGGTACCAGAATGGCAAAAATACAATCAGTAGCCCTGGAGATATTCCTGTACAAAGTATTGGGTAAGTATAGTGCCTAAAAGCACAAAGTGCTACTCATGGTCATCTGGTCTTGATAGACTGTGGGAAAGTCATAAGTGAGGCTGATCGCAATGAAGCATGGGCCAGATACAAGAAGCAGATTTGTTCTGCTAAAACAATTACCATCCCAAAGTCTGGTGAGAAGAGTTTGTTTCGCTGTGGAGGAGAGCATGAGAAGCAGGGAGAGCATCATGGATAGTTGGAGCTATAGTGCAAAGAGCAGGCCTGATGTTGCTGACGGTCATCGATGTAGCGAAAAGATCTAGTGGGGCATCTCAGACAGCCACTGCTGGAGCTTCACAAAGGCAGTCAACGAGGGCTGCTGTTGCTGTAGTGCAAAGTCCAGATTCTAAGAGCGCCAGTTTCAAAATTGTAATCCACCTTTACCATTAAATGGATTTTAAATTACAATTCACTTGAATCTAAAGAGCATATCTCTACCTGTTTCTAATTTAATGCTATCACGTATTAAATGTAATAAGGTGACTCCTCGTCAGTCAATAGGAAAGATAGACCTTACAGTAGTGAAAAACAACTTTTAAGAGTTTTTGACTACTAGGACAAGAAAAACTTAACCCTGTATGTTCTAATTTTTATATACGATGCACGCTGCCCTATGAACCATGTGCAGTTTAAAACTCAATCAATCAAGTGTCTTGTAAAGCACAACTACTCACTCATAAGGGTCTCAAGGCATGGCGATTGGGGGCTGCTGATCCGTTGAAGGTGCTGTGGTTCAGTCGAAAAGCCAGATCTTGAGCTCCTTCCTGAAAGAGGTAGTGATGGTGATTGACTGAGATGGAGAGGTAGGGTGTTCCAGGTCTTTGCTGTGAGGTCGGAGAAGGATCTTCCTCCATCTTGCAGATACGTAGGATGGTGGCCAGGTCCAGAGAAGAGGTCTCTGGTGGGTGTGCGGAATGCGAGGCGGTGGTTAAGGTACACAGGCCACACATCATGTAGGGCTTTGTAGGTGTGTGTAAGGAGCTTGAAGGTGATTCTTTTGTTGACTGGGTGCTAGTGGAGGTCTCTTAGGTGGTCAGTGATGTGGCTCTGGCTGGGGATGTTGAGGATGAGTCTGACGGAGGCGTTCTGAATGTTCTACAGTTTGTTAAGGAGTGTCTGGGTGATGCCGGAGTAGAGTGTGTGGCCATAGTTGATTCTGCTGCTGATGAGTGTGTGGGTGACCGTCTTTCTGGACTCGGTGGGGATCCACTTGAAACTCTTTCACAGCATGTGGAAGCAGGTTGATGAGACTGCATTGATCTGGTGGTTCATGGTGAGCAAGGTTTTGTGTGTGGTGTATGGGTGTGGGGGGTTCCAAGTGCTGTGGGCCACCTGGAGTCATCTCAGGCGGAGGGTGTGGAGCCAAGGATGAGGACTTCAGTTTTTTCTGAGTTGAGTTTAAGGCAGCTATTCTTCATCCTGGTGGTGACAGCCTTCATCTCGTCATAGAAGTTGTTCTTGGTGACTGTGGGTTCGTTGGTGAGGGAGAGAATCAGCTGGGTTTAATCAGCATAGGAGACAATGTTGAGTCTGTGGTTCCTAATGATCGCTGCTAGCAGGGCCATGTAGATGTTGAGTGGGGCTCAGGGTGTCACCCCACAGCTGATCTCTGTGGGTTCAGAGTAGAAGGATGGTAGTCTGACTCTCTGTGTTCGGCCGGTGGGGAAGAAGCAGAAGCTTTGTCGCAGATGCCGGCGTCATGGAGTCTTGTGCATAGGGTGCAGTGGTAGACAGTATTAAAGGCAGCCAAGAGGTCCAGGAGGATGAGGGCTGTAGTTTTGCTTCGGTCGAGGAGGGTGCTGAAATCATCTGTAGTAACGAGGAGGGTGGTCTTGGTGCTATGGTTGCTTCGGAAGTCGGATTGGGAGTGGTCCAGGTTGTGGTTTGCTTCGAGGAAGTTGGAAATCTGAGCATTGATGGCCTTCTAGAGGACCTTGGCTGAGAAGAGGAGCAGAGTTATGGATCTGAAGTTCACGAGGTCCATCAGCAGAGGGTTTCTTCAGCAAGGGGTTGATCTCTGCATGTTTCTAGGCTTTCGTGAAGGTGGCAGAGTTGAAGGAGCCTTTGATGGTGTGGCAGAGTTCGGGGACAATGGAGGTGCCAGCTCTGATGAAGATGTAGTGCGGGCAGGGGTCTGTGGGTACTCTTCATGATCTTGCGGGTGTTGTCAGTGGTGAGGTGCATCCTGCTGAGTAGGGTCTGCTGGGGCCGGTGTCATTGGATGGGGTGGTTGCAGTTGAAGGGAGAGTGTCTTGGGTATTGAGGCTGTTGAAGTTGACATATATCTCCTTAATCTTGCGGTGGAAGAAGGTGCCAAGGTTCTTGCAGAGGTCTTGGGAGGGTGGGATGTCTGCTGTGTCTGTGCTGGGTTTGGGGAATTCTTTGACCATGGCAAAAAGTTCTTTGCTATTAAGTTCATTGGTGTAGATCCATTCTTGTAGGGCCCCTTTCCTTGTTGTTCTATCAACGTGGTGGTATGTGGTGGCAGGGGTTTTGAAGGGTGAGTGGTGTTCCATGGTCTTGCTGCTAATCCGTCCCTTCTCAAGCCATTTAAAGATGTGTCTGGACTCATGAATAGTGTGAGAGGACCACATTGCTTTCTTGGAGTGTCACTTGCCTGGGGCTTTCTTCAGAGGAACCAGTGTGTCGGCGCAGTTGGGGATAAATCTGTAGAGGTTCCATGCTGAGATATTAGCATCCATGGATGTCGTTTGAGGGTTTTTGCTGAGGGAGGTGGTGAGCTGTTCTTCGGTGACCTTGTTCCAACTTCTGTGAGGGTAGCATGGGGCGTGGTGGTGTATGGTGGGTTTGGTGAAGGAGAACTGGGCGCAACAGTGGTCAGTCCACAGGAGCTCAGAGGAGTGGCTGAAGGTGATGTTGTTGCTGGCGGAGAAAATGAGGTTGAGCATATGTCCTACTGGCCGGGTTGGGGAGGTGACCAGTTGTTTGAGTCCGATGGGTGTGAGGTTCTCCTGCAGGGACAAGGTGTTCTTGTCATTGGAGTTTTCCAGGTGAAAGTTGAGGTCGCCGAGGATGATGTAGTCAGTAGAGGTGAGAACGCGGGGTGTGATAGAATCGCTGAAGGGTGGAAGAGGTCTGGTGGATCTCTAGATGAGGGTGATGTGGAGGGTGGGGTACGGGTTGGTCTGGACCTGGAGGTGGAAGTGGAGGTGCCCATGTTGGTCGAGTGGTCGTCCGAGTGAGTAGTGAGGCAGACAGTGCTTTTTTCAATGATGGCGATGCCTTCACCTGGTTTGTTGATGTGGTCCTTGTGAATGATCTTGTAGCCACCTGAGATGGTGATGTCTGAGGTGGAGTTCATCCAGGTTTCCGTGAAGAAGGCGATGTCAGGGTAGACGGAGTCAAGTAGGTCCCAGATTCCACGTCATGTTTGTGGAGGGAGCGCGTGCTAAGCAGGGTTCATGTGAGGTGGTGGGGTCCGATATTTTTCAGTCATGCAGTGGGTGGGGCTAGTGTGCAGTGGCAGGCGAAGGTGCAGCTACAGTTACAGCAGGAAAAAGGGCCCTGGGTGTCATTCAGAGATGCCCGGCGGCAGGCGGTGTGGCATCCAGTGTTGAGAGCGTGAAGGGTGCTGGTGTTGTCGGGGTGATGGTCTAAGAACCAGGGTCCATGGCGCTAGGCAAAGACCAGGGCAAATGGGCTTACCTTAGGCATGCCTTTGGCATGCCAGCAACGTGCTCGCTGAGCGGGGCCACCATTAAGTAGTGTGAGGTGAGGGCTGGATAGCTGGGAGGTGGGAAAGCAGGAAAGCAGAGCTGGAGGCGAGGGGACCACAGGGGTAAGCAGTAGAAGGGACACAGTGGAAAAAAATTGCAAAAGTGAAAAGAGGCAAGAGTGAAAGAAAAGGGACAAAAAGTGACAACTAGCAAAGAAAGATGAAAGGAAAGCAAAAGAGATCAGAAAGGAGAAAGACAAAGGGCAGGGCAGAGATGCTGCACACTGGACTACCAGGAATGAGGTGCAGGTGGGTGCCTGAAAGTGGAGGACCCGCTCGAGCTCAGACCTGCATGGGTCAGGGGCAGCAGCTACCTTGTCCGAACTGTGTGGGTAAAGGAGCAGTTTACTGACAAGGCTGCAGTGACAGGCCTGAGACATTTTTTAAAAGGCTATCTCAGTGGGTAGCACAATAAGTGCTGCAGGTTCAATGTGTGGAATGTAACAATTGTAATATGTTTTAGGGAGACAGCACAAGGACTTTAGCAATGGTTAGCAGTGGTAAAGTGTGCAGAGACCTTTAGCCAAGAAAGCAAAGTTAGCAAAGCAAGAGGAGTGTAGGCAAAACGTTTTGGGGAATACTACAGCAATGATGCACTTTCCTACTGGCATCATTCCTGTAAGATAATCTTCCCATTGGCGAGCTTCTGGCAACTCAGCCATTGTGAAGACTGCCCTCATTGCTACTCATCCTGGCTCAAGTCCTATTTTCACCAGGCTCTAAATCCGACCTTTAGCATTATCCACCAATTTGCGGTTTGGTATTTGCAAGAAAATAGTTAAAAATAAATGTCTTTGGCGTTGTACAAAAATGTCACTCCATCACTGGAAATCAATCTCCTGTCCAAATGATAAAAGTAAACAAGCATTTGCAATGCAATAGGTCTCGCATTATAAAAGTGTGAGCAGTTGGCATTGTTAATAATAATGCAACACTAGCTATTGGCATTGTAAATGATAATGCCATTTATTTATGTGTTTGTTTTACAAAATAGATCAAAAAGGCATTGTCATGAACAATGTCAATAGCTGAAACTTTTGCAAATGCGAGACCTATTGCATTGCAAATGCTTGTTTAAGTACAGCAGGCTTTTTAAAAAGTTTTAGTCACTACTCAAAATGAAATCCATTTTATCAGCATTGCCAGTGCTCCTTTATGTTTAATGCCCTAAATGAAACACAATGTTCTAAGCAGATTGCTAAACAGCATCTCCAGCCCCGATCACAATGTCTCACTTCATGTTGGACAGTGGGCATCCTGTTTTTATGCAGTGCCAAGACGTGGTGAACTAATGCACAGACTGAGGTCTGTCAGCCTCCGAGGCTCAAAGCATTCCTTGCAACAGTCCGCTGTGTCAAGGTATTGCCATGTGTACAGCACACACTCTGCTTCAACGAGGGGTTTCAAAGTTGGGGGTGACTTCACAAACTTTCCCAAGGTGTTCATCGTGTTTGGTGACAGCGTATTTATGCTGACAGCCAGAAAACTGTTTGTGGTTGTGTGTGTGGCTGTGTGTGGGTGTGGGTGTTGTTGTGATTGTGTGTGTAGTTGTATGTGTGTTGTGGTTGCATGTGTAGTTGTGGTTGTGTGTGTGGATGTGCGTTTCTGTTATTGTGTGTGCTTGTGTGTGGTTTTGTGTGTGGTTCTGTGTGTGTGGTTCTGTGTTATTGTGGTTGTGTGTGTGGTTGTGTGTGTGTGTTTGTGTGTGTGGCTATGTGTGGGTGTGTGTGGTTGTGGTCGTGTGTGGTTGTGTGTGGTTGTGGTTGTGTTTGTGGTTTTGTGTTTGTGGTTGTGTGTGTGGTTGTGTGTTTGTGTTATTGTGTGTGTGTGTGGTTGTGTGTGTGTGGTTGTGTGTTTGTGTTATTGTGGTTGTGTGTGTGTGTGGTTGTGTGTGTTTGTGGTGTGTGTGTGGTTGTGGTTGTGTGGTTGTGTGGTTGTTGTGGTTGTGTGTGTGTGTGTGTGGTTGTGTGGTTGTGTGTGTGTGTGTGTGTGTGGTTGTGTGTGTGTGTGTGTGTGGTTGTGTGTGTGTGTGATTGTGTGTGTGTGGTTGTGTGTGGTTGTGGTTGGGTGGGTGTGGTTGTGTGTGTGTGGTTGTGTGTGTGTGGTTGTGTGGGTGTTTGTGTGTGGTTGTGTGTGTGGTTGTGGTTGGTTGTGTGTTGTGGTTGTGTGTGTTGTGGTTGGGTGTGTGTTTGTGTGTTTGTGTGTGTGATTATGTGTGTGTTATTGTGTGTGTGGTTTTGTGTGTGTGGCTGTGGGGTTTGTGTGTGTGTGGTGGTGTGTGTGTGTGTGTGGTTGTGTGTGGTTGTGTGTGTTTGTGAGTGGTTGTGTTTGTGGTTTTGTGTGTGGTTCTGTGTGTGTGTGTGGTTGTGTGCTGTTGTGGTTGTGTGTGTAGTTGTGGTTGTGTGTGGTTGTGTGTGTAGTGTGTTTCTGTTTTTGTGTGTGTGTGCTTGTGGTTGTGTGTGTGTGTGTGTGTGTGTGGGTGTGGGTGTGGGGGGTGTGGGTTGTGGTTGTGTGTGTTGTGGTTGTGTGTGTGTTTGTGTTATTGTGTGTGTGGTTATGTGTTTGTGTTATTGTGTGTGTTGTTGTGTGGTTGTGTGTGGTTGTGTGTGGTTGTGGGTGGTTGTGGGTGGTTGTGGTTGTGTGTGTGAGTGGTTGTGGTTGTGTGTGTGGTTGTGTGTGTGAATGGTTGTGTGTGTGTGGTTGTGTGTGTGGTTGTGTGTGTGGTTGGTTGTGTGTTGTGGTTGTGTGTGTTGTGGTTGTGTGTGGTTGTGTGTGTGTTTGTGTTATTGTGTGTGTGGTTATGTGTTTGTGTTATTGTGTGTGTGGTTGTTTGGTGGGGTTTGTGTGTTTGTATGGTTGTGTGTGTGTGTGTGGTTGTGTGCGTGGTTGTATGTGTGTGATTGTGTGTGTGTGTGTGGTTGTGTGTGTGGGGTTGTGGTTGTATGTGGTTATGGTTGTGTTTGTGGTTTTGTGTGTGTTTGTGGTTTTGTGTGTGGTTCTGTGTGTGTATGGTTGTGGTTGTGTGTCGTGGTTGTGTGTGTAGTTGTGGTTGTGTGTGGTTGTGTGTGTGGTTGTGTGTGTGCTTGTGTGTGTGTGTGCTTGTGTGTGTGTGTGCTTGTGTGTGTGTGGGGTGTGTGTGTGTGGTTGTGTGTGTGTGGTTGTGTGTGCTTGTGGGTGTGTGTGTGGTTGTGTGTGTGTGTGTGTGTGTGCAATCATAATCATAACACAACGGCACAGACTTTAGTTTCATTAGACATGAGGAACCGTACATAAGAGATGAAGAATTGTTATCGGTAACGGACCCACTAGGCCTCCAGTCAAGTAATAGTGGTCATGAACTTTATAAATTAAAAACAACGAAAGGGAAAAATTAACAATCTCATCACTCACCCACTTGAGGGTCTCAGAAGGAGCCTAGATCCCGCTTGGACTCAGAATCTCTCAGGTGCAACAAAGCCCCTTTGGTACAGAAAGATAGGGTGGATAACCCTGGCGCAGTGGTTAACAACGAAAAGTCCACCTTTGACACACCAGTCATGAACTTACAGATACAGAACTGGTGGTCGGTCATTGACACCACACTAACAACCATGGGCTAGGTGGCAATGGTGCATGCTGACTAAATGGACTCTCAGATTGTAATATTACAGTCCCTGGCAAAGAACGTGAAGAAGATAGAATCGCGACTGGATAATCTAAATTCTTTCATAATGAACGCCCAGTTACAGACTGACAAGGAGCGGTGTTATTGCTCACTTCTCCTCGAAAAAATCTCTGCATTCCCTGAAATAAATGTCGAATCTTCTCAGAGAATATAAAGCAAGTAACATACATCATAACAGCAATGAAAGGCCCCTTGTACGAAACACCCAGCTCAGTGATGAAGCATTCCCCGTTCCTCATCAAAAAGTTGACCAAATACGGTTTTTGGTGTCAGTTCCCCCGGGGCACAAGCAGGCATCCACTTCTGTCAGGACAGCTGATCGCAGCAAAAAAGACAGAAGTGGATGCCTGCTTGTGCCCCGGGGGGACTGACCAAAAAAAAAACACACAAAGGGAAACAAGGGATATCCAAGGATAGATATGAAGGAATCCCCAAATAAGTGGTGACGCGGATGTCAAAAACCATGCACAATAATGGAGGTGGACAAAGAGGGTGAGAGCCGTTCTCCGTCTGAAGCAGACAGCTCTGATGCTGGAGAGGACGAAGCGCATGAGCCCCGCAGACACTGCGCAGACTCCGCGTACATTGAGACACATCACTGACTGAAGCAACCATTCCCACACTTGCTGCTGGGTAAAGCGCCAAAAAGAGGCCTAAAAGAACGACGGGCCTCAAAGGGAGAAATGAGTTCACAAGACAGAATGACCACATACAGAGGATCGAGCCCGATAATCTGACTACTGTCAAGAAGAGGCTCAAGGTGGGAAGGACGCTGGTATGTGTGCCAGTTAGAATGACACCTAGCAGAAGACCAAAGTCCACCCGAAGACAGACCTCCGACTCCGAGGGATGTGCAGCCTTTACACAACTCACGATCCCAATAATGAGTTACAGCACATTGAGTGATCATGGCATAGAGAACCGGATAGAGCATGAATACAGCATTCATGGTGGGACTTTACAGCGCAGAGGTGAAAGGTGCGGGCAGGGCTTCCAGAGAGAGTCGGACAGCTTGGAAAACAAACGTTTGTTTGCAGCCAAATGAAACCACTGTGTTGCATCCTTGTTATCAGCTGGCTACATGTTTTAGGGCTCAGGGTGTATGTGCATAATGCTTTGTTTCCTGTTCCTGCGGTGTTGGGAAGGGGGGGGCTTTCACCCCAGAATGTGTGTGTTCGCCACTGCCTTCTTAGACAGCCTCTGGCCCTAAGGTTACAAAAACAAGATAAGCCCGGCAGAGCGTGGCGCGCGCACGCATTCCAGGCGGGAGAGCGGAGAGCAGGGCTGCATTGTATAACAAGCGCGCACTGAAGTTGACGAGGAGGGAGGGGGAGTGGGGGCGGGCACAGTGGTGCGGCCGCAGCTGACGGGAAGGGGAGAAGGGAGGAGGGAGTGTGAGCAGCAGCTGTGCACGTGCACGCCAACGTGCACTCAAGGTTTAGGCCAGCCAAAACGGTGGGTAGCACTTTGAAAATCCCACATATAAAATGTCTCTTCGAGCCTTTGGCTCGCGAGACCTAAAAAGGGAGGTGACATACAAAAGAAATTGGCAAATCTCAACAATCTTTTAGTGTCTGACTTGTTTACTGGAAATGCACAACAGGCAATCTAATGATGGTCTCAATTAGTTGCCAACATACAAAGATGCAGGGGTGTGAGAAAGTAATACTGTCACTGTTCTTGTTAGGTACAGTAAAGGTTTCAGTAATTTAAACTTAAACTAAACTCTGGTTGCTATGGCACAGAGCTAGCAAGCTCAACTTAACTAACTTAAGAAAATGTGTTAAGCATTTAGAAGTACCAAAACAGTTAAAAAGTGAAAAATTAACACAGTAAAAATCCCACTCCAGTCCATAAAATTAGAGAATATTTTAATGTACAACATTACACCTAAATGACAAAAATCCAACACTGCCCAAAATGAGCCCAATAGCTGTTCCTTTGGGGGTATCTCCGTCGCCAGCTGGAATATAGCCGGTTGGGCCTCTAAGGGAAACAAACTGGGATGGGAGGCTTTGATTAGATCATACGACATTCTATGTCTCCAAGAAACTTGGTGTACTGTTAAACCAAGTTTCGATGGCTATGTATGTTATAGCCTAGAAGCTTCAGAGTCCAGACATGGAAGAGCCAAGGGGGGACTGCTTTTTCTTATATCAGTAGACCTAAAGCTGACGGTTGTAAAACATCTGTCAGTCGGGACCCATTCCCAAATTCTCTGGGCGCGACTACCCGAAGGCATAGAGGTGCTTTTAATAAACTTTTACAACAATATTTTTAATAATTCTCGGCACAAAGTGATAGATGAGCTTGATACTGCCCTCATGAAGCTTGTAGCAGAAGCAAAATGTAGTTTTACTTTTATTTGGTTAGGTGATTTTAATTCCACAACCTGTGGTTTGTCCTCCTCTAGGGCTTGCGCGGTTCAAAATAACAGTGGTGAGAACATGCCCCATTTCCCACATAACGCCTATGGGGAGGCTATTAATAGTGTAATGGCAACTTATGATTTAGAGCTGGTGAGGCCTGATGTAGAGGCCAGTGGTTATTCTATTCAAACATTAAATGGGAGGAACGCTAGCTCTAGCATCGACCACATTTTGGTCTCATCTAGTTTAGTGCCCCATTGTCTGATCAAGATAAGGGATGCCTCTAATTTGAGCGATCATAACTGTATTACTATGCAAATCGAATCATGGAAGTGTAGAGACCAGCCGGCGCCAAGAATTTTAGCTAACATCGAGCCGCATAGAGGAAACGGGACTAGGCTAAGGTGGAAAGGGGAAAAATCTGCAGTAGTAGTGCCCATAATCATATCTAAAAACTTGGTAGACATTAACGCTATTTTAACACCAGGGTGTTCGCCTACCTTTGTTGTGACTAATTTCATTAATATCAATATGACTATTAATAACATATTTACGGGAAACAAGCCGGGTACGAGAGGCAAGGGTAAGGGTTGGTTTGACCATGCTTGCACAGCCCTTCTTTCCCAACTTAAACAAGCTTTAGCCCTTATACCAAGGGATAAGAATCAAGTCACACTTCTGCGATATGATTATAAAATTGCACTTAATAGAAGGAAGAAGGAACTACAGCAGGAAGCTTGGGATAATTTAACACAGGCGGCAGAAACCTTGGACAGCCGCTTATTCTGGTCTACCATTAATTCCCCCTTCCTACAAGATGATAAAATCCCCCAACTTTCTTCTAATGTGGGGAGTGAGGCCTGGGTGTCCCATTTCTCAGCCATTTTCCAAGATAGTGTCCCGACTGACAATGAGCAAAGGCAATGGCCCATGGTTTCACTAGACATCTCCTTAGGTGAGGTGGAATGTAGTATTAAAGCTAGCAAGGGGGGAAAGGCACAGGGGCCCGACGGAGTCCCTATCGATGTTTATAAGGCCCAACCACTGATTTGGGGACCGATACTTACTTTTGTCCTCAATGCAGCGGTAACCACTTTGATTCCACCCACATGGGGAGATTCAATTATTGTCCCTATTTACAAAAAGGGGGACAAGGCATCAGCCTGTAACTATCGGCCGATTAGTCTGCTGGACTCATCGGTGAAAATTATGAGCAGGGTGCTGTTGTCTAGATTGGAAACGTGGGCTGAGGAGAATGAGATTCTTGCCAACTCCCAATATGGCTTTAGAAAGGGCCGTGGGACCCTAGATCAGTGCTTGAATTTAGAATTATTAATCGGCAAGTTTACTAAGGCTATGCATGGTAATTTGTATCTTTGCTTTGCCGATCTAAGTAGCGCTTTTGATCTAGTTAACCATTCGCTCCTTTGGTCAGTTTTGTTAGCATTAGGCGCCCCCAAGGAAATCATTTTCTTCCTTGCTAGATTATACAATAAGATGCAAGCGTGTGTTCGATATGGGGTCATCAGGGAGTGTACCCCGAACTTCAGTGTGAAACGCGGAATAAGACAGGGCTGTGTCCTCGCCCCCTTGTTGTTTACTTTATTTATTAATGGGGTGGAAACCGTCCTGAAAACAGTTAAGGCTGATGCACCTCAGGTTGCCGGGATTAGTGTGCCAGTTCTGCTTTACGCGGATGATGCTGTGCTCCTATCTCGGACACCTATTGGTTTGCAGCGCCTGATGGACCGGTTTTCTGAATTTATAGGGGAGAGGAAGTTGCTGATAAACAAAAGCAAAACCCACACCATGATTTGCGGGGCCAAGACTAGCAAGAATTATGCTTTTTTTGTAGAAGGTGTGAAAGTGCAGCAAGTAAATAATTTTTGCTATTTGGGTGTCACTTTTTCGAGTGATGGCAGTTGGGCCCAGGACTTAATAAGTGTTAGGACCAAAATGGTCAAAAGTTCCTATGGCATATTTAAATTTGCCGCAAAGATAGGGGATAGGCGAATCAGAGACATGATGGAGATATACAAGGCTAAAAGTGTCTCCATTGCCCTATATGGGGCAGGGTTGTGGGGTTACTCTAATGTTGGTTGCTTACAGAGGGAAGAAAACATCTTCCTCAAAAAACTAATGTGTCTACCTGCTTCTGCTCCAACAGAGTTGATTCATAAAGAGGTTGGGGTCGCCTATTTGAGTGACCTTGCTTCACTTAGGCCTTTGTTGCTTTACCAAGCAATTTGGCAAAATGAAGAGACCGAGTTCAACCAACTTGTTATTAAGGATTGCCTCAAATTAGACAATTGTATGAAAATCCCATGGCTCAAGTATGTTGTTGAGAGCTACCAGGCTATTTTCGGGTTAAACTTGTTGCTAGATTCTTGTCCCCCCCGAGTTCTTGTCAAACATGATATGAAAAAATCTTTTATGTTGTTTAGAACCCAAAAACGTTTAGCTGGGACTGGTCCCCTCACTACTGTTCAACTTTATAACAAATACACTGTAAGCGAGGGTTTCCAGCAGTATCTGAACATGGTAACCCGACCAGCTCACAGATTTGTCTTAACCAGATTAAGGTTAGGAATGGTACATGTCTTGGTGGCCTTCCCCCAACAAAAAAGGTACCCTGTCGGCCCTTGCCCGTGCGATGGTCATTCAAAACAAAGCAGCATGCACTTTATGCTTATCTGCACTCTCTTCTTGAATGTAAGGATTACATTTTTAAAACCCATGTTTTTAAAATATGGTATTTCTAATATAGAAGATGCAATGAGGTTGCTTTTTAATATGAACTCTCCAGATATATGTTTTTATACTGCCAGTTTTATCTGTAAATCTATTTATTACAGGAGAAGTATGACTTTTTAAATGTGTTTCTATTTCGTCTGTATTTTTTGTATTTCTGCATTTTGCCCTGTGCTTTTATGGTCATTACATGTTATGAACCGAATAAAGCTTCATGAACTGAACTGACAAGAATCCAATACTGGGAACTAGAGATATGAAATTTTTAAGTTTCAAATAAGATTAGTATCAAAAAGCACCTACAGCTGGCAACTGGTCACACACAACCAAATTAAAGGTAGATTTTAAGGCTGATCACGATGGAGTGCAGGTCTGATAAAAGAACCAGGTTGGTCCTGGTCAAAGAGATGCCTCTCAGAAAGTAGAGTCCTCAGCGGAGCAAGGTAGCATGCTCGTTCCGAACACAGGTCATCAAGGACGGGGTGGCGGAGGACGAGGTCTTGAATAAGCCATCAATGAAGGTGGGAAAAGCTAAATGTGGGAAAAGTCCAATGTGTGTGCCCACTAAGCCATCCACATTCAGTGGAGATTTCTATCTTTGGTCTTAGAATCTTTTCTGGAAGTCAAATTACCTCAACTGAGCATGCCAAAGGCTGTAGCCAGAGAGGATTCAGTGGGCCGACGCCAAGATGCTAGTCGGAGTCAGCCCACTGAATCTGATTTTTGCTGCTATAGAGAAAAACATAGAGGGAGCTGCAGCAAGTCGAGCTCACTTGAGATGCGTCCCCTAAGAGGTGCTTGGCAGATTGGTTTCGGTAATCTCGCGGTTTTCCAGGCAAAAATCATTGACCTTCATCTGCCAGCAACAGTATAGGAATCCTTTGAAGAACTGCAAGGGCCTGGACAAGCCTCCAGGACATCCTGTCAGTGGAAGGTCATCTTACATCAACTTCTCCACACACCCAAGGTCTTAATCTCAGTTCTGTTAGCCAATTCATAACTCCTGAAGTAGCTATTGGAGCTCCTGTGTGACAATTGGAAAATCAGGCGAATGGGCTTCTAGTTGCTTTAGGCCGGTTAAAGGTAACATTTTTTAAAAAGTACCTTTTGTGAAATGGTTGTTATAAATCTGACTTTAACAATGAATTGGATTTGTAATAAATAGTTTACAAAGTCCAAGAACAAACTTTTTATCTGGGTGTTAGTCTGAGATACCTTTGTAAATCTAATAACATATCACTAGGCTGTCCTACAGAACAGCTAACAGCTAATCCTGCTACATTAAAATAGCTTTCTTTTGAAAAAGGCATTTTCACTGCTGATGCATAATTAAAATTAAACTTATACATGTCCTACTTTGAAATATCATGCATTTGGATGAGCGGGCATTTAAAGTCTATTTAGTTTTTGGGGGTTTTTTTGGTCCTCGTTCACAACCAGACTGCAATGCACCCACTCCTCGCCCGTTAACCAGATGGGAAAGGACAAGAAGGAAGAGACAAACTTCACAACATCGATCAAAGAGTAGGATAGCCACTGCCCCCGAGGGGGTAAAGTCATTCTCAACTTTCTCTGGTTATCCAGGAGCTGCGTATAATGGAGACGAAACAAGAGAGGTAGTCCATGCAGCTGTAAGAGATTTTTAGGTGTACTCATAGAGCCCTCGAATGCTGCGACCATTTTGATATGAATCTCCAAAGCTTCTCCTTACTATTGCTTGCAGGAACCCTTAATAAATCCATTTTAGATACATAGAACAGGGAGTCAAGCCACTCAAGATAGGATTGAGGGGTTTCCCCCACCCACTTACGGCAGATTTCCCATCTAGCAAGTCAGATAGCATAAAACAGGAACTTTCTTGCTGTGCCCTGCAAGGCGTCTTCTACTCCAAATATAACCAAAGAAAGGCTCACCTTGATGTTGGCCACAAACAAGTTTACAATCATCTTACCACCTTCCTCGCAAAATAAGGCTGGGCACTGGTATAATGTGGATATCGGAGGCGTGTGCTAGACCACACTTTTGCACTTGACATCATCTTTTGTCATTTTAGACATTTTTCCCAGGGTTATGAAGGCTCTATGCAGTGAAAAAGGATGGTTCCTTTTTAACCAAGTGGGTTTTACTGTCGTAAATAAAGTGCGCATTGATACTTGCCATATGTGTTGCAATTTCTCCCTCGGCAAGTACTCGCCCACAGGTCTTCGGCCAGGGTAAATTCTCCATCAATTGCGCCCAGAATAACCCAATACCACGTTGACACTTCCTTATTCCCTGGAGGTTTTCCCGTCAATTGATCCTCCATGATATGTCCACTGCCCAATGGAGAACTGCAACTAAACTCCCAACTTTTCAACTGTATGTATTTAAAGCTTGACAGTTTCCCCCTGGTAACTTGATTCAGTTCTGCCCAAGGTAAAAGTTTGCCATTGTGGGTGAGCTCTCCGCATCTACACACTGACCTTTTTAAAGTACTTTGGGTCACCAAACTTAAACAAAAAATGAGCAGTAATTAATTTAGTTCCCTTTAGCATCACTTTAAACAGAGACCCCAGATCCGAGCTGTCCGGGACACTAAACAGCATTCTAGAATGTAAGAGTTGAAAGGCCCACTTGTAATATGGAATGTCTGGCAAGGCTAGACCCACCTTCTCTCTTTTTTGCTGTAACTTCTTCCAAGAGATTCTCACCCCCTTTGAAGCCCAAATGAACGCATTAATAGCCTGCGGAATTCTAACTAACCGGGATTTATTAAAATGCAGGGGGATTGTGCTGAACAGGAAAGTTATCTTGGGCAAAATTATTATCTTTATTAAACCCACCCTCCCGCATATTATTAGTGGTAAATGCGCCCAGCTCTTCAATATTCCAGCACACTCTCTTTCAATGATATCCAGATTCACTCCCGTTATTTTATCGACCTCCTGTACAATTTGTACACCCAAGTAAGTCTATTTAGTGATGACATTATTATTTACAGGAGGGTTTAGGCCTGTCGAAAGGGGTTATTTTTACAGGTTGAATTCTCAGTTTAAAACAGCACAGCCAGGTTGCTACTGGCAGGCCTGTGGTCATATTTTGTACTGTCACTCTAGTGGTGGCACAATCCGTGCTGCGGTCCACTAGTGACATTTAACTCACAAGCCATGGGTACACTTTCTACTATAAACTAGGCACCTGTAGTTAAGTTAATAAGCCAATTAGGTTGATACCAATTTGGACATGTTTTAGAGGTTAGAGCACTGAATAACAGTGTCCCATTATGCAGAGTTCAAAAACACAAAATAGGGTCAAGCACACTTATGAGTGTGACAACATAAAAAGGGTCCTTTTCCTACATGGGGCCACTAATAAAGAAGAGAAAAAACACAGAGAGTCTCTAGAAATCAGTGCACCAAATACAAAATTTTCAGTTGAATGTAAAGCTCATTACACCTCCTTTATTCTTTATTCTTCAGGTAGACATGGGTGAAGAGTCAATGCCTACCTCGGGGGCAGAAAGGAGTGTAAGGTGGGTCTAGGAACATGAAAACACATCATTGTTTAAAAAATGATTTATCTACATAGTACTCCATCTTATAGTCAAGCACTCTCAAAAAAATCACAGTTAAGGATCCCAGCTAAGTCATGATGCAGGGTTCAAAAGGTAGTAATAAAATCCCTGTTGAATAGCAAAGGACTACTCAAATATTTCAAGGGTCAAAGAGTTCCTTAAAAATGCAAAAATATAGTTGAAATTCCTATATAAGAAGAGAGTACCAAGGAGTCAAAATAAAACCTACCTGGAAGCAGGAATCCATAACAGCCCATGCTTGCACAACAGGAGGCCTATGCTGCAACTAGAGCTATTAGAGGAGATTAATTGCAACCTTACTGGCAGTGGCTAATTTCTGCATCCTTAGGAGAAGGAGAAGTAGGACTGGCATATTACCTGCACACAATGACTACCTTAAAAACTAATAACTCATGTATCTCATGAAAAACATGGATATAAACTCAATGACCACATTATAATTTTTATGGCAAAATAGAGACTCTTTCTGATGACTGAATGACTCAGAAACTCTTCAGTTTGGGACTGAATCCTTCTTCTAGATAGTTGTACATTCAGAGGTGGCTCTGCTGTAATGGCAGAGGAGTGTTGCCCCACTTGTCAGAGTCAGTCAGCAAAAAATAAAATTATCATTTTATTTTCCGATTACTGACCCGATGCCAGTTTCGGGTGAGGCTGGGCCATGGCAGAGGGAGGAGTGATGGGCACTGTAATGTGCATATTGGTTTGGCCGGCTGTCTTAAGCTGGCCAATCAGACATGCAAACATCCAACCCAGCTGACCCGCCAGGATGGAGAAACACCACAGACTCCCAGGCACTGTCTGAGTGGCGAACCAGGCCACTCAGACCAATCCTAGTGCTGCTCTCATGCTATTGAGAGCAGCACCAGGATTGGGTGGGGAGACTGTGCCCCAGTGACTGCTAGTAGGCGAGCAGGCTAAGAGCACCGAGACAGCTGGCGTGGACAGGTACTTTTTCAAAATTATTTATTATATCCCTAATCCCCCATTCCCTACACCACCGCACCCCACTTTAGCTATGCGACAGCCACCATTGTGTACATTATGGCCTCACACAACTCAATTTTCCTTATAGTCTCTCAAAATGAGATATAAGGTTGTTTCTACTGATTGACTACCTCCTACATTTCATACTATCATGGCAGTCCCACTTCATCCATCCCTTAGCCATGTTCTGTCTGCCCCCTCATCATAGACTCTCTGCTATGCCTCCTTACACTGGCGCTTGATTTTTCTACCATTTCCATGCATTTGTACAGGCCTTACAATGTCCCCTCCCTGCCATGAAACTGATCTTCAGGTATATTTAAGAAAACCCTCTTAGCATTTTTTCTTTGTAATTTTACTTCTGTTATGCGACGTGCTTTGAGATATGAAAAGTGATGCTCACACATCACTCTATGACTAACAAATTATCAAGGGTCTCTCATTTATGTCTTATTTTATTCTGTGCTTCTTAATGATTACTGATGTTTCAGGCAGCCAAGTGCTTCATCAAAGCTGTGTTACCCAGTAACTTCCTCAGGGCTAGGTAAAATACATGCCGGTAATACAATAGGTTTACTATTAGATACAGTTAATACTCATGCAGTTTAGTGACTCCCACCACTAAGAGTGCTGGAACTCTTTTAGTAATCAAAGCATCCAGCACAGTGCTCCATCAAGACTAATGCAGTGAGTTTATTCCAATTTAGTGCAAGAAAGTAATATAATGTGTAGCATTTCAGGGGTGATGACGGATATCTGGCACATCATCGGGATGCAGACAGAGGACCGCTGAGGCAGTACAGTCTGACCACTGAAACTCTACCTGATGGCAGAAAGGTGTCTATGGAATCGGTGTGAATTCTCTCTTTCACTTTTCCCTCTCTCTGAATTTGCTTTATGCTTCTCCCTCAGATGCCACGCTTCAGGTGACGCTGAATTAGGCAAGAGAAAACCTCACTCCATTTGTACATGGGCAGTTCTGAGTATGGCACTCCTGAGTGGAGGTCCTTCATTACTGCCTTACCTGTAATAAAGGTGTTCAGCCTGATCCGGGCTATGTGTCTGTGCTTCAAATGCTTTTTGGAAAACAGGGATATGTTAAAGTGCACGGCCTGGGGCTACCAGCCCCAGGTGCACTGTTCTTGTCTTGCCTGGACCACGGGTATCATTAATTACTTTAGTAAAATAGCATCCAATATCTACCAAGAACCTCTCCATGAATCTACAGATGTATTGCAGGGCCCTTTACACCTCTTCTGGTAGAGTGTATTTTCTGATAAGCATGTCCACAGTGAAAGTGTACATCACTGACATTGGAGTAAGTCCAACATGCAGACTGGCCCTCACCCGACTGTTAGAATCAAGTCAGACGAGGGCGCATGACAAACGTTAGAGACAGAAAAATCAAATAATCAAGATGTTTTAGTGAGTGGTAAACTTGTAATTACTCCCACAAACATCTGCAAGACCATCACAAACTGCGAAATGTAAACAATGCATAACTACTGAAGTGAGTGTCTGGTGATTTCTATCTGTTACCAAAGTAGAGAGGGAGACGGAGGTGGGGCCTAGTTTTATCCTCCTGGAAGTTACGTAGTTAGAACAAATCGAGTATATCGAAGAAAACCTGCCCTTAGTGAATTAGATAGGATACAGCTAGAATACGTTGTAATCCCTTGTCTGGAAAAAATACTTTTTTTCTAGAAACCCCTCACCCACCAGGGTTGCACCTAGGTGGCATGCTTCATCATTGGGGGTTCCTCTCAGTCCTCTACGGATTGAGGCGTGCTGTGACTTGTGAATTATGTAGGAGCACTTTTCATTGTGGACTATGTGTAGTGCAGTGATGTGGAGTGGAAAGGAAAAATTTTATTTAAAAATACCTAACTAGTTGGCCACTCTTTTATTCCCGCCCCTAGTTGGTATGGTTAAAAAGCAGGAGTTGTTTACTGAGAAGAAACCTGACCTTAATAAGTCTGGTTGTCTCAGTAATGTGTTTTTGTCAACATGTTTCGAGCTATTCTCCTAATAGCTCTTCATCTGGACTCCATGGGGTCCAGACCAGTGTGTACCACTCCTAGTGAATCCTGTAATAAGGACACAAACTATGCACACCTAATGCGCACTGTATACATACAGTTCTATTGATTAATCCGTGTTTCTGTAGATGCTATATTATTTCATCATGGTCCCCATCAAAGCCAGGGGTAGAGGGACTTGTAGTCACACTTTTGTCCCAGCCGTCTCTGGTACAGTAGCTATGATAACATGCACTGCCTGGGCTGGCAGCCCCAGCTGCACTCCTCCTGTCTTGCATGGGCCACGGGTATCAATAATTACTTTGGTAAAAGAGCAACCAATATCTACCAAGAACCTCGCCATGGATCCACAGATGTATTGCAGGGACCTTTACACCTCTTCTGACAGTGTATTTTCTGATACGCATGTCCACAGTGAAAGTGTACATCACTGGCATTGGAGAGAGTCCAACATGCAGACTGGCCCTCACTCGACTGTTAGAATCAAGTCAGAGGAGGGCGCATGAGAAAAGTTAGAGACAGAAAAATCAAATAATCAAGATGTTTTAGTGAGTGGTAAACTTGTAATTACTCCCACAAACATATGCAGGACCATCGCAAAATGTGAGATATAAACAATGTATAACTACTGAAGTGAGTGACTGGTGATTTCTATCTGTGCCCATCCAACCACAACAACAAAGTTGACGCGCAGCAAGACATTTTTTTTACTTACTTGATTTTTTCTGTATTTCATAACACGGTTTGCTTAATTAAACTTATTGTACATTTTATTTTGCTTCTGCGTAGGCAAATGACAAACAAGATGTCACCGGTGACCCCGCAGCCTTGACCCGGTCACGGGTATTTGTTTTGCAGCTGGACGAGGTGAAACGAGCACATCCCGTGGAGGGGGGTTTTCAACCTGAACTCGCATTGGCGCTTACGTGAAAATTGTTTAAAGCAGGTTCCGACTTAACCAAGAACGTCTCAATACACTCAGTGTAGAGTCCTCTGTTGTTTATGGGATTAAAGGTCACTGCTTGACTTTTAACCAATCAAAGGCAATCAAACTTCGCAAAGCTCCTGGCTTGACCTATTTAATGTTCCCTCTCGAGTATGAGCAGTTTGGGATTACTTGCAAGAAATGACAGATGATCTTTTACATGATAAAGGAATACAGGCTGAAATACCAGTGAAACTTTCAGTGCTGAGAAGAAATTACACCATGGATTTTACAAGATGTATGAGAGTCGGGATACAATATTATGTTTTGATAATAATTTTCATTCTAAAAGAGAAAATCAAGTAAAACAGTAAAATGTCAGAAATATGTTTTATCAAGCAACTGTATTTTGGGCCTCACGCAGGCATTATTGCATGGTTTTAACTGTTGGGTTTGTACTTTTATTTCAGGAGTTGCAGAATAAAACGCTTAATAATTGTCAAGAGCAAACATGATACTTAAATGCGTATAATATTAAAATATTAAGACCAATTTACAAGCTCCATCTTTATAAATAGGATGGTAGCTATTATCGACCGTTTTACCTGCGATGGGAAAATCACTCAGCCTAAAAAAATCCATTAAAAATAAATGACCTTGCTTGGTATTTGAAAACATTCTCATCTGCAGTCCTCTGTCGGGCTGCTGAGCCCAGTGGTTAGCCTGGGCTTCCCTGGGTCAATTTCTTTAATGTTAACCTGTAGCTAGAGCTTGTGTTATTACCGAAATGAAGTAATGGAAAATCAGTCTGGCGGAAGAATATTAAAAATCACAACTGCGCAGGCCTAGGGCTGTCTCGCGGTGTCTCAGTACAGCTAAAATATTAGCACCAATTTAGCTCTGGAAGGATTCCACTATGATTGTCATCTAATATTACGTTTTCAGTGCTGCTATTAAAATGTGTCACGTCATTATACAAGGGTCATTTCACAGTTTTTGTTCAAAATCTTGGCCAAGACAATGGGGCTATGCTCTAGTTTCACACATAAGGATATCATCTGACAGTGTTAAATGCATTAGCTGTGTGCAAAGAATTCCAAAATGTGACAAAGCATGCACAAATGAAAATATGACCACCGCACAGGTCTTGCAACACCTAGTGTTCATGTTCTGTTGATCAGTGAACTGAAACTCAGTTTGGGAGAGATTTGCACTTTGTGGCATCCATCAGTTTGATGTTTCAATTGCACACCTGAGTGTATTCTAGCCCTACCTTTGTTCGTCCCCGTGCTTACTAATTTTGAGATATCTCGTAGAATGAAGCATTTGCTATTTTCTTTATTTTTTACAATATATTTTATTATCAATTTCATTTAAATAATTCTTAATACAGAAAGACCGTCATTTTACCCAAACATAAAACCCGATCCCACCACACCCCCCTACACATTTGAACAGAATCATATTACATAACCGCAGTACAAAACATCACTTTCTAATTGATTACAAACATGGGGAAAGCAAAACATCAAATCCGAGATGCATAAATAAGGACCTATCACTTGACTAAGGTGCATCGTGCGTAACTTTCTCAGCTCCTTGATTCTATCCAACCAATCAGTGGGCCAACTCCGAAGACCCTTACCATTACCTCGGAAGCCTTTCCTTGAATAGACTGCTTTTTCCAGAATCTATGTTGCCAGCACCCAGGCTAACCATTGTTGGGTTATTATCTAGCCATGTCGAAGCTATACATAAGTGAAAAATAGTCAACACCGCTAAAAACCAATGTCCAATCCCTTGACAACCTCTCTCCATCTGACACTCCCAGAAGTATCACAGCAAGAGTCAGGGATACCTGTATATTTAATTTTTCATTGCAAAAAATCTGCAATCTGGGTTTTAATAGATGTTAACGCTTGACAGGTAGTAAAATTATGTACTATATCAGCCCCCTAAATTGGCATCTGGGGCATTGAGAACCTTTACCGTCCCCCCATTTAATAATCCTAATAGGAGTAGAGTAAAGATCAAATCATGTTTGATAATACTGCACTTACAGCTTCGAGGATAATAATGTCATTTGAGCCAGAGAAAAGGATTCCCGAAAACTAGATTCAGAGACAGCCAGCTGCTCTTGCCACTTCAAGGAGTGTTTATCTATAATATTTATCATATGTTTATTAAGGAGGGAATAAATAACTCCAATGGGAGGTTGATGTCCCTCTACCAATTAATCAACCGGATCACATCTTTGGAATCCAACCGGGTCACCTCCCTTACGATTTAAAAAACCATGACCTAAAGATACTTAAAAAAAAAATTCTGACTAATATCAAATTCATTCCTAATCTCTTGAAACAACCTTACACCCATGGGAGAAAAAAAAACGACCTTGTCTAAGCCAATTTTAACCCAACATAGGGTGTACTGTCACAACCGGGAGAGCCCCTTCCATACATCGCTCCCAAAGCGCGCTGAGGTAATAGTGACAACCAGCGCTTTGCCTGCACTTAACCCCAGGAACCAAGGTGGGGACAGTGAAGCGCTTCACCAGCGCATGGCTTCTCCAGCACAGGGCAATAATAATAAAGTGCTCAGCCTGTCTCCCTCCTGAAGCCACAAGCAGGGAGAAGGCAGCACTCTTTGCCCAGAATCATCAAGGCAGAACTGGACACAGAACCTTTTGGCTTCCTCAGAAGTGCAGCAGTCCCTTCCACTGCCCAGCGGGCAGCAGGTCATTCCCAGTGGCAGTTCCTCCTGGCACACTGCAGTCTATGCAGTGTGCTCTCCTCAGCTCCAGAAGTTCCAAAGTAAGCTCAGTTAAAAAAACATGGGGTCACAGCCTCAATACTTATACTCCACAAAGTCTTTGTTCTGCCCTGGTACAGGGCCCTGGACCCAGTGTAAACCAGTTCTGGGGGCACTTGAAAAGTATCCTTTACAGTGCACAATACTCACCATTGTAATGTATGTAAATTTAGAGTACAGGTATAAATCACACAAACCAAGAATTGGTTGTATATTATCAGGAGTACGAAGCCTCAAGGTAAACCCAAAGAGATGCTAGAGCACAACGTGGAATAGCTGGAGTCACACAACCCTTCAGCAGAAAGGTTTTGCCTGCTCAACTTCACCGGCGGACAAGCGCAGGAAATCAGGAAAGTTCTGTTCAGAGATATCAAAGTTCAGTCCGACAGCATGCCAGGCATATTGGAAGTTCAAAGATGGCCAGCCCTTAGTTCTTTTCCCACAGGGCATTTATACTTCCAATTATGCATACTTCCTTCTCACAAAAGTATCTTTTACACAGTTTGCCTGATTTCCATTGGTCAAAGCCTATGGTCTGTCCATAAGGGGGGTCATTGCCTTACCAAATCGATCCGGAAATGATACCTAATACCATTGTCCGAGGTTCATCATTTCACTAAAAGTGGAAGTTCATCTCTCCTCGTAACTAGGAGTTTTATTTGCATCTTATCATGTACGTTCCCAAGCGCTCTCGTCAGAGTTTACAACAAAGTCGACACAGTTTGCACTGACAGAGAGGGTGTCCATTATTCGAGAACTAGAGAAAGAAACTTCAACAAGATTTCTCACAGTAAGAAATGAAGTGATGTCAGCATATTCTAGTCTTTGTAGAAGGAAATTAATTAATAAAATTGTTGTACTTACCTATGCTTGTTTAAGGTTCCATACAGAACCTTTATGTGTTGTCATGGTTCTCTGTGGTGTATGTTCCAAGTAGAGTCAGTTAGTCCCTCTCTGCTGTCCTGAGAGGAGCGGTGGCTCATTGTACCCACGAATAAACCCCTGTGAACTTACAACTGTGTCCTGTGGTCAAGAACATACCTTGGGATACAACACTATTTTTGGCGACGAGGATGTTTACGAAAAAACAAACCTAATGAGAAAGCCTTATTTCAGAAGAAAAATATTTGTTACAGGTGTGGTTACCCTCCACATGGCACTGACAATAGATTCTGTCCTGGGAAGAATGCCAAATGTCACAAATGTGGGAGGATTGGACATTTGTCAAAAGTCTGTCAATCAAGTCTAAACAAGGTTGAGAAAGTCAATTGTGTAGTGAAGGATGGTCAATTGAGTGATAGTGACATTGTACAAGATTTTCAAGACATGATCGTCACCATCACAGATGATGATATCGTAACGGGTGACCCCTCTGAATGTGTGGATCCTTATGTGGATGTCTTTGTGGGCGATGTGTGCTTAAAGTTGTTGGTAGACTCGGGAGCACGCATAACTATGATCACATACGAATTGTTCAAGAAATCTTGGTGTGATAAAACTCTTTTTCCCCCTGACAGAGCACCGGTGTCTTATGAGGGGCGCAAAATAGAATTGGAAGGTTACATTGAGGATGTATTGGAGTTTAAAGGGCGAAGGATCCAAGGTAAAATCTACGTTGCTGTTCGAGGCTTGAACATTCTTGGCTGGTATCACCAAGGCCTTTTTGGCATGGTGTTGAGGCCTGGTACAAGTGAACAAGTCTTAGTTGTTCAAGATATGCCTGAGTCTGTTTGTTTAGCACAAGAATTTCCGAAAGTATTTTCTGACACCCTGGGAAAAATTGCAGGTTTCAAGCATAGAATAAAGGGTAAAAGAGACGCTGTCCCAGTGAAGCACAAGCTCAGATCAGTCCCATTTAGCTTGAGGGGGGATCTCAAGTTAGAACTTGACAGATTGGAGAAATCAGGGATCATTGTGCCAGTGGAGTCCAGTTATGGTTAAGTCCATTGGTGGTCGCACGAAAAGAGAAGGGAGAAATCTGTTTGTGATTCGTTCTGAGAAGTCTGAACAAAGAGATTTGGGTTGATGCCCATCCGCTTCCCAAAATTGGTGATTTGTTAGAGGAATTGAAAGATGCTCAATAGTTCTCTAAAATTGATTTGGCGTCTGCGTACCACCAAATCATGTTGGAGGATGAATCACGTCATTATACTGCTTTTAATTCTCCCCTTGGTTCTTTCCAATTTTGTAGGATGCCGTTTGGTCTTGCATCCACAGCTTCGGTGTTCCAAAGGGTCATGCAGACAGTGTTAGCAAATGTGAAGGGCGTCGTCATCTTCCAAGATGATGTACTCATTTTCGCTAGACATTTATGGAAATCCATAAGAACGAATGCAAACCGTAAGTTGTGAGGAAGAAAATTGAATGGGCCAACCATATCGATACCCACCTTAAGCCAAGGCTTTGTGGGGAAAGGAATAGGCTGAAGAGGAGGAGTGGCAACTTTCATCCCCTTTTCGGCACCACTACAAACAAAACATGCCTTAATCCTCTCATCAATTTCCTTGTCCATGGAGGGCCACCAATAATGTAGCCTGACCCGCCTTTTTGTCATGGTCGCCCCCAGAAGACCATCATGTGCACAATCAATCAACTTAGAACGGATACTCATGGGGGGGGAACACATCTTCCATCTCTCATGACTACACCGTCCTCAATGGACAACTCCTCTGCCACTTTCCAAAAAGGCTGGATATCCAGGGACACAGATTTCTCCCTCTTGGCTTAAGGTGGGTATCAATATGGTTGGCCCATACATACATTTACAATGAAATAGCCCAATTTTTTGAAACAGTACTAAAATGGTCCCGTTTTATAGACAATATTTTTTTTATATGGGCAGACAGTACAGATGTCTTACAAGAGTTTTTATTCTGGCTAAATTTATGTGACAGTAACATTAATTTCACATCCACATACAGTGCATCCCATATAGAATTCTTAGGCATCATTATTAAAACCGCGAATGACCAACTAGCAGTGGACTTATATACCAAACCCACAGCTCGCTATACACTATTACATTATGACAGCTGCCACCCACCAACACAAAAAAACAGTATTCCTTTTGGACAATTTTTAAGAGTGCGGTGCAACTGCACTAGTCTTAAAGACTTTGATGAAAAGGCAGCAATGATGAAAGATAAATTTCTAGCACGAGGATAACCCCACAAGCTGGTGAGAAATTCCTATAAAAGAGCTAGATTTTTTGACAGACAACATCTGTTAACTCATAAAAAGGAAAAAAACAGTTCAGAGCTAGTGTTTGTCACACGACACTCTATGCTGAATGAACAGATACGGCGCATAGTATGTAACAACTGGCATATCTTGAATGCCAATAAAGACAACCAAGAAAAAATCCCCAAACCATTATTTGCTTATTGCAAAAACAAGAATCTAAAAGACCACGTAGTAAGGTCACGGATGCCCCAGACGAAAAAGCAAATACAGAGAAGTATTGTGGGGCTACAACCAATACAAGGCAATTTCAAATGTGGCATAGGCAAGATTTGCCCTCAGGCCATAGAGGCCAGTTCCATTCAATTTAATGAACGTACCATCATCTCAAAAGGAAAGAAAAATTGTAAAACAAAAGATTTGATATATCTATTAGTTTGCCCATGCAGTAAAGGATACATGGGAGAAACGGCACGTAGCATGAATGTACGTCTCACAGAACACAAATCGGCAATTCGCAATCAAAAGACCACAGCACCCATGGTGCAACATTACATTGAAATGAACCACCAAGTGGATGATATCAAGTGGTTCATCTTAGAGAAAATAATAGCGAAGGAAGGTCAGATAACAGAAAACATAAGAAAGAAACAAGAAGTCTTTTGGATTTTTACACTTAACACGTTTAAAAATGGACTCAATCAAGATATGCTCTGGGAACAGGCAATCAAATACAACCACTAGATGAGAACTATCCAGTCTGCAAATATATAATTTCCACAAAACCATCGTTTGTGGAACACATTCTGGTAGTAGCACTTTTATAAGCATTCATGCATCTGCATGCCATTTTTGTCTTTGTTTCTTAACAGGAATATATTTCACTAGCACAATGAAGGATCACAAGGGTATATCAATTCACCAGCTGTATAATACAATCCTAGGAATAGTAAGTCTATAGGCATCCATGCATCGTCATGCTCCGTTTGGTTTTTGTCTCTAAATAGGAACATATGTCTCCAACATAATGTAGGATCACACAGTTAAATTAATTAATCAGCTGTACACTATAATTGAGATTTACAATTACTACACTAATTCTTCAGCCACGTATTATAATAAAGAACTTAAATAATGGAAATTGAATTCAATATACCAACAAACATGGTCATACAATAAACCAACAATTCAGCCTTAATATAATTTCCATTATCCTAGAATAATAACCACCTACATTAAATCAACATGGTGCTCAAGATCCCACTCCATAACCAGTCGATCGAGCATGTAATATCCTGTTTCTATTTCTTTTACTTTAACATTCGCGTAGTTACGTCCTAGTGCGTCGTCAACCATGAAGCAATGTGACCCAGTTAACCCAATCAGGACATCTTGGTGAGAGGTGAAACTAACGCTTATAAAAACGTAAGTCCCAGGCACATCACCATTGTGGATACTTGCACGCAATCAGAGTGAGACCCCAATACTGCCGGCACATGGTAAGAAATATTCATTTATAACAAACTGTCGCTTATTGTAACAAGTAGTTCGCTTATCCCTAACCCCAAGGACTCCAACCCAATGCCGTATCCTCGGGTCCTAGGTTATCACATAGACCTTACGGCTAAGGAGCGTCCGATCCGAAAGACATGTCAATTTTGGGAGATAAATGTTTGGACTTTATAAGCAATGCAGTAATCTCGGGTCCCAGTCTAATACATAGACCTTATGTCAAAGGAGCGTCCGATCTAAATGTTTGGACTTCATGAAACAGTATGTCCAATTTAGCCTTTCTTCCACCCCTCATTAAGTAAGCAAGCAGAGTTCACATAACCTCTCTGGAGCCATGTCTGGGTCACATTTACCAGTGCGCCCAACGTTGTAATAATATATTTAAAAAAACCTCTAGGTCACAAATAGAAAGCTGACTCTTCACAGTCACTGATGCATGACCGTCATTTCTTTGCCAATCATGGTATAAATCCTACCAAACGACATATGAGTACATCACTTTGAATATAAATTCAAAACAAGTATTGGGCAAGTAAATCTCTGCAAAGGGTTTTTGCGAAATGCTTTATACTATCCTCCACATAAAAAGATATGGCATGAACACTTTAGGCCCTTGTGATCCAGTTATATGAATCGTCCGATAACACTCATCCGCTTTAAATACAATTTGGCTAACTCCAGAGTAATCCTCCAGCTGTTGTTGACTAATGGTAAATAACTCCAACTTCCTCTGTGGATAATATAGAGATAGAAGGATTCTAAGCCAATACACCAATATAAAAGTCCCCTGAATTAATCAGGATATACTGCCACCTCTAGTAAATTTAGTCATTAATATTATTTACATCTATTAACTAATCAATACTCACAGGACCCCAAATTTTTCTACAGATGTCCTGAGCACATTGAACATCAGCTAGCAGGAAACATTGGCCACATAGGGACCACTACAGGTATTTCACATCATATAAGCAAAGGCTCTAAACTGGTTTAAGATTGCATACTAATTTTTGAAGCAATCCTTAAAAATATATTGCCTTTACCATGATCTTTTGCGTATATCTTCGTTTTTCACATCCTTTTTCATTTAGATTATAATACCTGCAACTGGACAAACTCCCTTCATCTAGGCCAACAGAATCTTTGGAGTACACTTTTAATATCTTAAACTATCTACTGACCATATAAACATGCTGACAGTTACTTAATAAGGTATAGAAGCAAGCCTTAGCAACTAATTCAAGGAATTAATTTATAGATCACTTCTAATTAGATATATGCACCGTTTATTTCCAGACTCAGGGACTCTGTGTAATTTTACCTGTGTGAAATATTGAAACTGGAATGACCCTTCAATCATACCGAGACATTATAATCGGTGATTATATAACCATTCAACCTTGTATGTTGGTGCAGGCATAGTTGGCATAATCTTCTGCTACATCCTATCACACCGTTGAGCATGCGGTGCACCTAAGGAAAGGGCTTTTCTTAAGATCTAGGCCACAGAATGTACCATCATTAGATGCATAACAGAAAGCAAATGGGAGGTGATTTTTTGATATACTCTTTTCACAATCCACATATTCTATTTCTGGCATCTGTTTCTAACTTCATTCTAAATGCATGGTTTTTAACCCCCATAGATCCCCTAAACACAACTGAAGCACCAGTATCCTTGTATATTTTATTGTAAACAGATTAAACAAATTTATCACAGGACATTTAAATTGTAATGACAATTTGACATAAGTGCATGTAAATATTGAAATGTATCTAATTGTGTGTCCAATGCAGTGAAAGTCGAGACGGTGTCCTGACGAAGGCAACTTGCCGAAACGCGCGTAGTCCTATCTACAGCTGACCCTCCTTTCTGTCCATATATGATCTGTCCTATATGAACTTATTTCCATCTATACAGACTTCACGTTGGCGGTTCAGAGAGCAAGAAATACATTCTGTGAAGTGAAGAAGACACGTCAAACCCACAATTTGAAGTATGCAATGCTATTTCCAGCTTTATTAAAGGTCATATACAGACAACAATCTCAGTTATTTAAAAATCCGGATGAAGCAATGGATTAAGCCGAAATAACACCACACTTGTCACAAAATTTGTCACAAGAAAACCAACGACAACGATCTCAACTGAATAAAAATAGCAAACTTGAAACAGACAGTCACCAGAAATTTGGACTTAGCCAAGAGAAAAGTCCCACAACAGTACAAATTTCTGAAAGTCAGAACCACAATTTGTTGGCGGCAGCAGCTCTGAGGGAACAAGACATGACCTCCATTGCTGAAACTGCGGACTCCTCTGAAGATCCTGACACCTGCTCGGACTCTGTGCGGTGACCCCACAGACTGTGAATGATTTTTGAGACTGGGTGATATGATAGCTACACAGAGACCTATGCTGTAACAGATGAGTATGTTTATCTTACCACGTGCTATGGGATAACTCTCATGTCCCCTATATTTGTACTCTGATGGGATTTAAGTCGGAGCTTTCGGACTGTCTTGGTTGCGCGTCCGTAGATGCGCGGAAAGAGTAAGGCGGTTGCCAACCCCCCCCAATGGCGACTGCACTGTGTTACAGATTTTGTGGAGTTATTGTTACATTCTTATTCATGGTTTGGTCCTCTAATGTTTTATGGGGGAACCTAGTATTGGGAGTTACAATGGTGAATCCTAACACGAACTCAGCTGCAGATTCTTATTTATCTCAACAGCAAGGCAGGGCACTGATGCATATCATGTTATACCATAAAAGGAAGAATGACACAGCCTAGTAAATACATATACACGTCCTGGAATGTGGGAGGATTAGGCTCTATACATAAAAGACATAGAATTCTTGCACAACTCAACCGCAGGAAGGTACACATCGCTTTACTGCAGGAATCCCACCTAATGCATGCAGAAGCCATTAAACCGCAAAAGAAATGGAGGGGGAAATTGTTTTATACATCTTACTCTGCCTTTGGACGTGGTGCAGCGATATGGATGTGTAGTGGCACCCCCTTCGCATTAATGTATCAGAAAATACATATGTATTTCTGCTTGGTATGCTTGGTGGGAAACATATTGTGATAGGTAGTGTGTATGCTCCAAACTAAGAACAAGATAAATTCCTGGAAATACTCTATACGGTGCTGGCGGTTTGGGATGACTACCCTTGGGTCATTGGAGGTGATTTCAATGCAATACTAGATGTGGATCTGGATAAGTCACATCCACCTGTACAAGGTACAGGTTGCAGAAAACAGGCAGAGGCTCTAAAGGGATGGGCGATGGGCTGGAACATAGGAGATACATGGCGTATGAAGTATCCTGATAGTAGGGAATACTCCTATTTTTCACCACCACACAGATTAAATACACGCATAGACAGAATCTTCTGCTCTCTACGGTTGATTACCAGTGTGATAGACACCACATGTTTGGGGAAAACACTATCAGATCATAACACTTTGGAATTTACCCTAATATGGGGTAAAACACCCACGCCAATAACAACATGGAAACTACAGCCTTTGTTGCTGGAAGACTCAGTATTCCATAGTACTTTAACCACAGCGATTATAAATTATTTCACAGAAAATGCAAACTCTGCTAGCACACGCCAAGTGGAGTGGGATGCTTTTAAGACCGTAATACGTGGGGTTGCAATTAGCGCAAGAGTTGGGGCGCGCTCAGAGCTTGTTGACAAATTTAAAGAATTGGAAAACAAATTAGGCATGCTGGAACGGGAGGCACTGAGAAGTAGCACTCACAAAGGTGACTTACACGAAGCACTTATACGACATGCTGAACTATTGGAAGATCTTAGAGTGTTAGACCATCATCTGTACACTCAGAAGCAACATGAAGAGGCAGATAGAGCGGGCCCTCTTCTTGCTAGGATTATTAGAAATACACCAATGAGGTCTCCGATCATAGAAATTACCACCCCGGAGGGCCATACAGTTAATACCCAATTAGAAATCAATATGGCTTTTAAAGCCTATTATGAGGCATTGTATGCAGCACCACCTGAGCTCTGTGTTAACGACTTTGAGACGTTCTTCAAGGGACTGCGGTTCCCGCAGTTACAGGAAGAACATAAAAAAGAGCTAGAAAAACCAAAAACAGAATTAGAAATTAAAGTAGCAATTAAGGCATTACCCAAAAATAAATCTCCGGGGTCAGACGGACTGCCAGTAGAATTTTATGCTACGTATATGTCATTACTAGCCCCCCATTTAAAAAAGATGTACCAGGCGTCGATGGACTCTGGCACCCTGCCCCACACTACACTTCAAGCACTAGTGGTTTCCCTGCTAAAACCAGGTAGAGATAGGAAAGACATATCGGGATACCAACCCCTGTCATTATTAAATACAGATTATAAGATGTTAAGCAAATTGTTAGCAAATAGAATTCAACAACCTATACCACAATTAATACACACGGATCAGTGTGGGTTTGTACCGGACAGGAGTACGGCTTTAAACAGTCGTAGGCTACACCAACTAATGACACAACCACATTCTAACACAACTACACAAGGTTGTATATCATTGGATTTGCGCCAAACATTTGATTCTTTACATTGGAGTTATATGTTTCACACTCTCCCGAAATTTGGAATCCCAGATAAATTCACGAAATGGATTGCCCTACTATATACTAATCCCACAGCACACGCTCGCACAGGGATATACATTTCTCAACAATATGAGGTGGCACGGGGAACGAGGCAGGGCTGCGCGCTCTCACCTCTAATATTTATCCTAGCCCTGGAGCTGCTCGTTTCTAAAATCTGCGCACTGGTGGCACACCAGGGTATATGTATAGGACATGAGACCCATATTATTTTGGTCTATGCAGATGATATTATACTCTACTTTGGAAACCTTAAAGGTGATCATGCACCCATTTCCGCAATCTTTCAAACGTTTCAATTATTGTCGGGACTTTCCATAAATGACACCAAATCCTATGCATATTCATTTGTTGCTCATACACAGATTGACCCACTACAGTTTCTACTACACTAGAGAGTCAGAGGAAGTGTTAGATGGCAACATAACACAAGCGATCAATACACTCTATCACAAATAACATTTTGGACGTCCTTACCGCTGTCAGTGGCAGGTAGGGTAACTATTGCCAAGACGGTAATGCTTCCTAGATTGCTTTATTATTTTATGAACTTGCCACTCATGATTCCCATGCAGGTGTTTAAAATGTTGGATACCTAGCTGGTGGAGTTGATTTGGGGAACTTGGAAATCAAGAATAGGGTTATTGAAACTTCAGCTTGATGCTAAACGCGAGGGAATGGGAATCCCGGACTTTAGGACATATTGTTATGCGGAACCGCTGCAATGGCTGGCATACTGGCTTGCAGGGCGTAATCTGCAAGAAATTGGTATGTTCCGACGTGACTGGGGACGGGGTATGCTTCAAACACTCCTATTGCCAAATAGTAGGATTCCACCAGAGGAAGGCACAACGTTACACTAAGAGGCAGATTCCATATGCTTCAAATATTCCTCTACTGGGCATTCCTCTACTGTAAGAGATAGTATCACAAAGACACATCTCTGCTTGGGTGGAAGCATGCGTACCCATGGTAGGAATATTATTTTCAGGTGACACATTGTTAAATCATGATACCCTGGTGAGGGAACAGAGAGTGCTAAATACATTATTCATAATACATGCGAACATTGTGAGATACATCCGAAATACATGGGCGCCTACGGGAACTGAACCCCCAACACAAGAATTGGTACATATGCAATATTTAATGGGGAATGGCAGTCATTTAACCAAATGGTTATCTTATGGGATACGAGCACATCCGGCTGTAACATTACAGACTCTTCGAGATAAATGGAATACTGATATAGGAAGGGCACTCACAGACAAAGAATGGGGTACTAACCTTGTATATCCGAGGAAGGTGTCGCGCAACCCAAGGTTTAAATTCATTCAACTCATGATTGTACATCGCGCTTATTTGTCCCACCACCGATTAAGTGCCGTGTTTACGGGCATGGCAGATGTATGCCCTCGATGTCAGGAGTCAAATGCTAACCTAATGCACATGATATGGGCCATGGAGGGTTCATTATTAAGGCTATTTTTGTATACCAACTACTGCACTACATATGTGGAATGTTACTAAAGATGCGTAAATGTAAAGATATGCACAGAGAAGTTGTAATGACCAGAAAATCAATAACATTTGTTGAATTTTTATTTTTTTATGAACAATGATGAAGCTACTTTATTTGTGTTTAATACTCTTCCTAGGAATCAATATTTCAAACACCATTTCGTATTCCATCAAGAATTAATTAATTTGCTAAATCGCTTATAAATGAGGCAACCAATTTCCTCTCTCAACATTCCAAAATTGCTCTTTTCATAACATGGCGGCTGCCTGAGCAGAAATAATTTTATTTATCTTCAGCTTATGTTAATCCATTTTCTTACAAAATGAGCACTTATTCTAACACTCTCATTGATCATATTGGTTAAAGGCTACTTCATTACATCACACTTTATGCCATTTATAGGCTTTCATTGCACATTTATTTATCGTGAATTCATTAACATTATCTATTTTTCTCTCAATAATTTTCATCTCGAACTGGTTTGCAATCATACTGCATGCTTTTACAATGCAGGTTGAACTCTCATATGTATTACAAGTCTCGCTGTTAGTCGTATTTTTTAAGTATGTATTAGTATCATATTATCCAATGAGCAGGAATTGACTGAGGAAATTGTATTAAATTAATTGCGCTCCATCAATTTCCATTCCCTGTTATGCAGCTGAGCAAGCTGAGTTTCTGTCTTTCTTTCCACGTAGCCTCATCATGTGCAGTGGAGTAACGAAACTTGAGGAATCCCAACTGCAAAGTACATGGATATAGCCCCCTCTGGCCACACTCAGGAGCTCTCAGGCCAGGGCACTGTGCTAAGGGGGCACATTGGAGCTCAGGGACTTCCCACACTGCGGGGGCTGTGGGGCCTTTATTATGCCACTGGTCATGAGTGAGTCAAAATATCACTGTCTTAGGGTTTGCCTGGGCTTGCACAGTGGTTTTTCTGTTAGTTTGGAAAATAAGTTGCTAATTAGTGTACTGTTTATTCTGGAGGCTGTATCACTGTATTGTTCAAGGTGTCCAGGAAAGCATGAATTAGAGAAAAAAGTAGTGATTATATTTCCCAGAACCTACACCGTTGTTCAAAACATTTCCCTTTGATATACTTCCAAGGGGGTGAGTGTTCAACATAGAAATCAAACTGTCATTCTTGTAAGGATGGCTCTCAAGACCATTAAATATATTGCCTGGGTTTGAGCTCCAATGGCAGGATTGTATTTGCTGCTCATAATGGAAGGCCATCTAATTTGGAGGACACACCCTTGTCTATTCAGCCACCAAGTACACTTTCTTGTAAAAGCAAACAAACAAGGTTAGTTGAAGGTTTAGTGAATAAGTAGGCCAATCACAAGAGCAGAGGATCTTCATAGTTGGCTCCATAATCATCAAGAATAGCCCCCAGATATAATGGCTGCATGGATATTGGAGACTTCAGTTTTTCAATAGCTTACATGGAATTTGTATGAATAGTATTACAAATATGTAGTTGCAATTAGGTGCTGATTCAATTTTGTACCCAGATACACAGGATTCTTGTATCACATGGGTACACTTGGCTCGGTTAAGAAACACCATTTTACATACTCACCTTCTGAAGGTGCCCTCTCTTCCTAAACATGTTGACATTTGTCTCACATTCATTTGATTGCACATGCAGGATGATATTCTTTGAACTTGGTTTTGCTTACACTAACACTTCATAGGCACACCTTGAACATTCTGTACAAGTGCTAAGGTCATCACGCCAGATGTTGTTATTTGTTTTGAGCACTCAGCGACAGAGCTATCACAATTGATTAAACAATAGTAGTTTGGCTGAGGCTTCGGCTTGGCAATATGGAGGATATTATTATATATATGACATCAAGCCTTTGTTTAGATAGAGGAGCATTTTGCTGGCACTGAGAGGTCAATCTATGCCGGAATTCCAGCTCAGCAGATTCTTGTTTACCTCATTTACATTGAGGAAAAGTAGGTCGCACACCGCTCGTCACACCAGCAAGTTGCCCCAAAGGACTGTGGGAAATGTAGTGGCGACGGCGGGTACGCCTATGCCATAAAATGTAAATAGAACAGCTTGATGACACTAACTACAGTATTTGTGTGCAAGCATATTTTCTCTGTAATAAGCAAAATGGTTGAACTGTTTATCTTTTTCACCATTCTGATAATGCTAATCACCTTATTATGTTTCCTTCTATTTATTATTTCAGTACAAGTATTTTGCTCAAGAATCACAATGCTTCAATTAATTTTGAAACACGTTACTGTGCATTTCTTTTGTATCTCTTTGGATATGCATAAGTAGCTAAGCAAAAAGGTTCTAGAACTGTTACCATAATTTCCATTGGGAGTCAGGGTTGTCATGTTCTGAGGTTGCACAATCCATTTGTCACCCAGTCATATTAGGGGTACAGATGGTGCACTGTGAGCTAGCAGGACTTCAGCCAGCTTATCCGGATGGTATGCTGGAATCAGTCCTGCGCAGTTCTGATGGTTATGTTGTCTAACAAACGCACAGTTTTACTTGGCAATATAAGCTGTACAAAACTTGTAAACTTCAATGTAAAATGTGCATACTCTTCATACTTTTACCCATTTTCATGTCTTTGATGACTTCAAAGAATGAACCCAGTCTAAGTTTGTTCTTGATTTAGTATCAGTCCTTTTCAGTCCAGTAAGGTAGATAGAGTGATTTGATGAATTCACATTTAGGCTGTAAAGTGGAAGCATCATATGAGTGGTATAGACAAGCAAATTTGGACCATGTTTGCCAAAGTTTGCATATTATTCCCTAAACAAAGAGAAATAACTTGTAACCCCTATATTTTAGTTTGGGGATTCAGGCCACAATCAGAGAGTTCAGCTCCCTGGTATCCCCGCCACCTAAATCCATGGACCTCATAATAACGCTACAAATATGCTTTCACAGGCAAGTTGTGTGTGGAGCTGCTCCACCTACTCACATCAAGAGAGTTAAAGAATAAGGATTTTGGAAATCACCTGCAAAGTGATCTCTGAAAGTATGACCACATGTGTCTGAGTGATTGCCATGGCAATACCCCTCCAAGCAGGTACAAGGATTTGCTATCTGATTCAGGGCTGTATAGGCAATTATGTAATCCAATTCAAACTTGCATTGTCATAATAGTGGTAGTTAGTGAAAACCACTTCTGTAAAGAAAGACCCTAGCGGGGAATGAGGAGAGTCCCTTTATGCTGGAGAGGTTGTATCACAATTCATAGATCACTATCCTAAAAGAGATATCTAGGTAAGCTGTCATTGAAATAACTAAAGAATGAAATAATGAACATTTATACTTAACCACTGATTGAATGTTCTTTAGGTCTTGGTTCTCCAACAGACAACTAATGATCTCATTCAAGGTCTTTTGTTATTGTGTAATTTCATCTGTACCCTTGCATAAATGTTTCCAGTTACAATAGTATTCTCTTTAATTCTCTTTATTTTTTAAGACTCAGATTTAATTCATTAACCTCCAATCACCCTGAATGATCTTGGGACCGAAGAAATCCTAAAATTGTATCCAAAGATGTAGTACATCACAGGAACAAAAAAAGGTTTGACCCTGGCCTAGTTTTGGTGTCCAGTATTGTAATATCAAAATGAGCATAGCACTTTAATCTAAGCTGACATGGCAGGGTTGTTTATGATATTTTTGTTTGCTCTTCATTGCATGAAAGATTTTCATGAGGTTTCTCCTCTTGTTCTGATGTCTTGCATCAATATGTGTGCCAGTTAACTTGCAAGTTAATAAAATTGAGCTCTACTTGTGGGTTATCAGCTTAGTTTGAGTCCTGTCTTATTAAAAGACCTTCCTAAATTTGAATTGTAGATTAGAAGAGGAAAGAGGATGAAACTCTAGCAGAAAATCACCATTGTACATCGGTGGTATGTCAATCAAGGCACACTCTTTGTTGTGCTGAGGATGTGGTCCTCTGAACTTTAGTCATGAAAAAGTTTTCTTAGTTCTGAGCTAACAGCATTATATGTTCACTCAACTTCCCTAGTGGGAAAGAAATTCCATGAACAAAGATGCTATAACGAGAGGCCTCATTATGAAGTCAGGTGGAAAGCCTCCGCCCGACAGTCTGAATTTCCTAGACAGCGTCTGAACCCTTCCGACCATCTGTTGGTTTATAATCCGCCCGACCGATTAGGTTGTTGGTGGTCAGAAATTAAACCTCATGGTTATTCAGAGTCAGTTCCAATTGTCTCTCGGAGTATTCGTATCCGTCGGAACCGTATCGTGCACCTCTACGAACAGCATTTCCGGCCAACTGATTACGATGTTGATTTCCAAAAGCCTTTCTGAGTCGACCTAGCTGACACAAAAAGGTTGTCGGAAAGTAAATTTGGAGGCCCCTAGCAGGGCACCCTTCATCCTGAGGCATCTGGTTGTGGGCAGAGGGTATACCTAAGGGACCTGCCTGTTAAATCATGCACTGTGTGACAGGCACAATACGGTGCCCGCGACACAGTGCAGGGTTTTACTCACACACACCCCATTTCCCCATAGGAGCCTGTGTTGTTGGCAGAACACAGGCTCCTACAGGGAACAATGGGACTCTGAATGAGCAATGTTCAGTTGCATCGTAATCGGGCGGAACCACCGACCGCAAGTTGGTCAATTCACGTATCTAAGACGGAATTGGGTGGAAAGTTTCCACCTGACTTTGTAATGAAGCTCTAAATTTCAATGGTGCTTTTACCTGGTACTTTGTCTAAATTCTTGAACACCAGGTTTGCAAATTGCAAGAAACTTCTTTTTTTAATTGAAGAAGAAATGTACACACAAGTTTGTTTTGCGGAAAGAAAATATCAGCCATTGATTTGTTATACATTTTTTTAGCAGAGGATTTTACTGAAACACCATGTAACTTGTCATGTGTAAGGAGAATTGTTACAGAACAATTTTTGATATTTAGCAGAGGCATTTTGGGCTGATGGATGCAAAAATTGCAATGCTACAGCTAATGTCACTCCAGCTCTGAGATATGAATGCTAAACTATTGCAGGTGGAGAATCAATACCTAAGACAGTTATTTAAATTGCCTCGTAGTACCCCCCTGGTCCCGCTACGCATGGATACAGGCATAACATCAATTGCTGAAGTAGCGGGACGTAAACCCATAATGTATTGGCGTCGCTTGTGGACTACCCCCGAGCTAATTCCATATAGGGAGGAGCTCTCAGAGGTATTAAAGTCTTGTGGTACTCTGGAAATCCCATGGTTTGACCATATAAGGCTTCTTTTAACTAGCATGGGCCTTGGTGATTGCTGGCTTGATCCTGAGTCTGCTTGTTTGTTAACGGCAAAGGGTCAAATGAAGGCATGCTATAGTGAATATAGACTATCACAACTTAACAATTCTTCTGGAACTGGGAAATGCACTAGTGCCTTTTTAGAAATCAAGGCACTTTCTTGTTTTGAACCGGCAATAGATCTCATTACCCCACCTGCAGCCAGGAAGCTCTTTTTACAATTTAGACACGGGGTACTCCCACTGCGTTGTTTTACATCTAAATGGAGAAATCAAAACCTGACCCATTGTCCAATGTGCGATTACCCCGAGGAAACAGAGCTTCATGTTTTTTTCTGTTGCTCTGGTCACCAGAAGGCAAGGAGCCGCTGGTTGGCTCAGATCCGCAGGAATCTTGGTACCAGGTCTTGTCTTGAAGCATTTAGGGTACTGAAATCTGACACAGGTATTCCTATAGTTTACTCAGTGGCCGGTTTTTTATTCTCAGTATGGTGCACTAGAAGGGCCCACCTGAGAACTCAGAATGAAAATTGATTGTTCTCAGTCAAATGCTGTAAATCTATTTACCATTTATTAATTCATGCACTAGTTTTAAATATAGGAACCCTAGATTTCCTATTTTTATTGAGGATCTAATTTTAGTTTAATTTATATATTTATTGTTCCATGAACTCTCCAACCAATTGTGTTATTTCTGTCCCGACTTTATGCCCTAGGGTCTATGAATTTCTGAATCTGTAACTGTATGTACAATTGTATTACTCTTGTAATTGTTGTTTTTTAGTGTACTTTTTAGGACATTTTGTCTGAAATAAAGTTCTTTTTGACTTTGACTTTGAATGCTAAATTTAAACAGCCAGTTGACTAGTCAAGCTCACAAAATTCCAATGTCACTGCACTTAGCTGAAGACATCAAAACTGGATTAATTCAGAGAGTTCACATCACTCTTTATGTGGTTATATGACATGCCGTCAATGGAGCTGACCAGTTGTACACCGCATAGCAACAGATACATATTATTACTGTTGAGATTAATTTCTGAGGAATTTGAAGGCATGATTGGAGATAACCTGGCCACACTTTCAACTCTCATGGATCTATAATTCTGTTGCTTTTACGTGAGTGCAAGATATCAGGAGAGGAGCTCAAGAGGTAGACTGAAATAGGGAGAAAAGGTTGACCTAAATAGATGGGTGGCTTCACCCCGTATATTTTGTTTTGGTTGTTTGGACCATGACCTGCCCATGATGTGCCCTCAGCTAAAGATGAGTCCAAAACAAATTAGAGAGGCATCCACCAAATCTAGAACTGAGAAGTGAATGGGCCAAAAAGGGGGATTGGGTTTTTAAAGGGAGCTGCTCATACTCTGGCACTGCAATAGAATTAGGTGGTCAACTTTACTATAAAGTACAGTGGAGTCTTACATAAAAGCGAAGTAAAAGAAACTAAGGAGATTGGTCATAGAGGGAGATGGGCACATCCAGACAGCCTTCCTTTCTCACTGAATAGCAATCCTTTGGTTTATTGCTTGAAGCTTGTTACTCACATTAGACGTGAAATTTAGGTTTTGCTTTTTATTTCATACAGTGAATCAGTAGGGGCCTGATTAACAAAGGTAAACTTAGACCAAAAGTCTAAGTTTATTTATTTATTTTATTTATTTGCAGGTTTATATAGCGCTGGAATCGACTCCAACTGGAGTATCTCTGCGCTTCTGGCATAAGAATCCTATATCCAGAGTGGAGCATGCGGAAGGCATTAGATTGCATTTGTGAACAGCAGGGTTTTTAGTTGTTTCCTAAACACCAAATGTTCAGAACAGGAGCGAATAGCTACAGGAAGACAGTTCCACAATTTAGGTCCCAACACTGAGAGTGCCTTACTTCCGTGCCTGGCTTTCTTAGCACGCGGCACTACCAGTGAGTGCCCATTACTGGATCTGAGCGTTCTAGATGGAATGTATGGGGTAAATTTCTTTTCCAAATAAAGTGGACCTTGTCTATTTAAGCTCTTGTGTATTAAACAGCAAGTTTTAAATTTTATCCTTTGACGGATAGGAAGCCAATGGAGTTCTTCTAACAGAGGCTTAGATGCTGTTCTTGGAGGGGCATTTAGAACAAGGCGAGCCGCGGTGTTTTGTATTACCTGAAGTCTATTCAGTACTCCCTCATTTGCAGAGAGTAGGAGACCATTACAATAGTCAATCCGACTCATGACAAGGGCCTGCACCAGCGTTTTCCTGAATTGCTCAGGCAGCATGACTTTCGGTGTGCACAAAGGTAAGTTCCGAGTAGTATATTTAAGTCGCACTTGGGACAGAGTTTATGCTCTCAGGGTGGAATCTCTGCACTCGGGTGAAATACCCGCAATCAGGGCAGATCTCTGCACTGTCATACAGTTTCCATTTGTCAGTAGGAAATGTTCGTTTATTGGACAACATGAATGTTGGGATAGTGCAAGACTGATTTTATGCACCCCCTCAGGATATGTTGACCTATAGACCTGCTAGCACAGAGTGCCAACATAAGTGCCCCTAAACCTGGCAAGGTAATAGATGATTTGGGCAACCTCAGAACACAACAACCCTGACTCCCCAGGGAATTGTAGTAACAGATCTAGAACCTTTTTTACTCAGTCAATCGTGATCTCTCAGAGAGATATACCAAAAATAGACAAAGGGGAGTTTTCAATATTTTTTTAACCATTATGATTCTTGTATAAAATATATGTGCTGCAATGATTTATAGACAGAAGCAGCTAAACGCGATTAATAGTGTAAGGACAGTGAAAAAAATGAATGATTCCACCATCATTCTAAAACAGTATTGAAATGCTGGCATAGTACTTACGTAGTGGAATTGTTAGAAATGTGGTTATAGAGACACTAATCCTGCACTATGATACAAGCAAATGTGTTCCAAAAAGTTATCATGTGGAAAAGAAGGCAACTTTAGAAAGGCATACATGAAAAATGGCAGTGTTTTTTCCTGGGCCTAACCTAGCCATATGACACCCTGTGTGCCGAGATTCCACCTGATGTAGAGATTCCGTCCTGAGTGCGCTCGTAAAGATACTACCCGTAACTTACCTTTGTGAATACTGAAAAGTAGCAAAGTTAGACTTTTGATCTAAACTTAGACCAAAAGTCTAACTTTACCTTTGTGAATCATGCCATAGGAATCTGTGAATTTTGGGGTTATTCTTGTGCAAACATTACAGTGATAACTGGCAATCCACAGTTTCATGAAGATGTAAAATGAAATGATTAATGTTGTTCTATTATATAACCGATTGAATTCAAGTTTTGTTTTGCTACAAGGAATGGTAATCAAGAAAAATTATTGATTATTTCTGTGAGAAAAAATAAAATTAGACTAAACTCAATCAAAATACTACAGTATAATGAATTAATGAATTGGCATCAATTTTGTGGTGGAAATGTTTAGACCAAAGTACTCCATGATTTATTGTACAATAAAAGACAAATCTGACTAGATATCTATTTACTGATCTTTATAGTATTTCTCAAGCGAAACACACATTTTCAGAGGTCCGTGATTAAAAAATATTACAAATGCTGTTGCAAATTGTTTGCATTTGGAAAATTAATTAATTTGCATTTCCCAGACCTCTTCAAGAGAATTAGTATGGTTCAAAGCTCTGCCATTGTGTATGTTTCACCTGCTTTGAAATACAATAGCTGTTAGATCTGGCTTCCCTGGGGTGGTTTCCCCAGACTTTTTACCTTCTGACCTGTTTTATTGACTAAGGGTCAGATGTACGACCATTCTATATTGCGACTCGCAATTTGCCGTAAAATGCGAGGCTCATGAATATTAATGAACCCCTCACAATTTGCATCCCCATTAGGAATGGCTGGCCCTCCCAGGGATTGTGGCCTGCTGGGCTCAGCAGACCTTCATGTCTGGGAATGCTTCTCAATAAAGCAGGTTTTAAAAAAAAAATTAAGCCTATTTTCCTTAAAGGAAAATGGGATGCTTTAAAAAAAAAAAAAAAATGAAATGTTTTGTTTTCTTTTTTTAAGGGCAAGTAGTGGCCCCTTCCCATTTGAAAGTGCATTACCACACTCTTGAAAATGGTGGTAATTTGCAAGTGTTTCGCCACCGCAATTGCGGTCGCAAAACATTGGTACATGGCTTGGGACTCACTAATAGGAAGGGAACGCCCCTTCCTAATAGTGAGTCGCAAAACACTATTTTACGAGTTGCTAAATATTTGCGGGTCGCAAAATAGTGTTTATACTTGGCCTTAACAGAATTAGCATGTGCAAATGTGTTGCAAACCTGTTTGTGCGTGCTAATTCATGTCGTACATCTGGCCCTTCATTTTTGCTGGCTTTAGGTTTCTCTGCACTTTACCACTGCTAAAGGACAAGACTTGTGTTTGTGCAGTACCTAACAATAATTTGGTGTACACTACTACCTGCAGTTCGACAAATTCTAATCAGGTGTCTCTGATCCCCATTGGCTTTTTTTTACCTACTGTCTTCAATTGGTATTTTTAACTTTTAAATTCTTCCTGATTGGCATGTTTGCTTTTCACTCTAAATCATGTCTGCTGTGTTAGGTGGAACCCCAGAGGTGGGTGAGGAAGAGCTGGATGAGGAGGATGATGGAAAGAAAAAAGAGATTTGCCATGGAGATGGAGATGAGCGAAAAGATATTGGCTATTGAGGAGAAAAAGATAATGTTGGCTCAGGACGTGAGCCTGAGAGAGCTGGGCATCAAAGCCAGGCAGATGGAGTCTAGCAGTGATGGTGGCAGCATTTTGTCTGTGGCCTCTGACAGGTTGGTCCACATACCCAAGGGTTTGGTGTCCGATTTTGTGGTGGGAGACAACATAGACAGATGGTTTGAGGCCTATGAAATTGCACTTCAAGTGCAGAAGGTCCCTGAGGCAGATTGAGGGGCTATTTTCTTTGTAGACATATCCGTTGTAAGGGGAGAGACACTGTACTGGCCCTAGAAGGGAGTGACAGGACGAGGTATCCCCCCCCCCCATGAAGGAGATCCTAATCAGGAAGTTTTCTCTAACCCTAGAGAAATATAGGCAGTAATTCAGGGATAGTCAGAAGAATTTCTATCAGACCCATGTGGAAGGCACTGGATGGTTGGGTGAAAGGAAGGCAAGTAAAAGTTTCAGGGGCTGTACAATTTGTTTGCAACAGAGCATATGTTTAGTATTTGCTTTTAAGATTTGCGCCAATACCTTGTTGAGCGTAAGCTCACTGACCCCAGATATCTTGCTGAGGAGGTGGCAGTTGGGTCATCACCAGGGTCCATAGGGGTCTCTGGAGAGATCACCACACGGGTGGACAGGGTCCTCACCAGAGGAAGAAGGGGGGAACAGAAGAGTAAGGAGTTCTTTGAAGGGCTCCAAACTAGTTCTGAGGGTGAAGGTTCCAAGCTCCCAACTAATAAGAAGAATTGGTTCCCTGCCAGTATACCTACAGGGAAGGCTCCCATGAAGTGCTATTAGTGGAAGGGTGCTACAAAGGGGATGCCAGGTTTCCCAAGCGGGCACAGTCTGACACAAGTAGGCAGTTACTGGGGTTGGCTAGTGTAGCACTTGGGGAGGGGATTGCCCCAGATAGTTTTGGTGGAAGTGTAGAATTGACACTAGTGTCCCTGGGTGATGAAGAGATGGTACAGAGAAACCACATGCCAGACAATACTAGGAAGTACAGCCAGTGGGTGAGCCTCAATGGGCAGAGGGTGGAGGCTCTGAGAGGCAAAGTAGCCAGTATGACAACTGCCAGGTGTCATCTGGTGTCTTCAGAGCAGGTAATCCCTAGCCTAGTTGTTGCTGCAGACAGCATTTAAAGCCACTATCTAGTTTATCTGATTCCTTTGGGGAGGAGTCTCAGGTTTGCTGAATCTTCCCCTAAAATTCCCACTGTCCGAGAGGAGGTGGAACTTGTGTGAATGCCCTTGTACTTAAAGGGGAAGATGTTGCTGAACTGTGGAACCTGCCTGAACTGACCAACTGCCAGCAGCAAGAAGGTCCTTCCAAGGAAGAGTTCTGCAAATAACAGAAGGAGTGCCCTACTCTTCTGGGTCTTCAGCAGAAGGCTGAGATTCAGGCAGCTGGTGACACCTGATTCCTAAGCCTTTGGCAACATGTGTGTTGGTGGTACCCCAATGCTTTAGGACATTCCTACTGGGTCTGGCTCATGATGTACCACTGGCAGGTCATTTTGGGTGAGACAAGACCTTAGATAGGCTTGTCACCCAATTTTATTAGCCTCAAATGAGGAAGGCCTGCAGTTCCTGTCCTCTCCTGGTGAGTGGCAAGTCAGTGGGGAGGTGCAAAGCTCCCCAGCAACCTTTCTCTGTCGTTAGCACCCCTTTTGAGCAGGTTGGCATCAACATTGTAGGGCCACTGCATCACAAGAGAGCCATGGGCAACAGATTCATTCTGGTCTTGTTGGACCATGCCACCTGGTAGCCGTAAGCTATCCGTCTGAGGACAGTCACTACGCCTGTCATGGCCAGGTCACTGACAGGCATCTTTACCTATGTTGGGATCCCCAAGGAGGTGGTATTTGACCAGGTTACAAATTAATGTCCAACTGCATGAAGGCCATGTGGAAGGACTGTGGTGTGACCACTCCTTACCACTCCCAAACCAATGGGGTTGTTGAAAGTTTCAAATGTACCCTAAAAGGCATGATTTTGAGTCTAGCCGAGCCCATGAAGCGTAAGTGGGACATCCTCTTGCCATGCCTTCTGCTTGCCTACGAGGAAGTTCCACAGAAGGGGGTTGGCTTCAGCCCATTTGAACTTCTTCTTAATGGGCACCCTCTGAGAGGACCTCGCAGTTTGGTTAAGGAATGCTGCAAGCAAGCTCCCCAGAAGCCACCCCAGGATGTAGTTAGTGTCATGCTGGCGTTCCACAACCAGACAGTCTGCTTTAGGAAGCTCGCACAGGAGAAACTTGAAGCTATCCAGGAGGACATGAAACAATGGTATGACCAGAATACCACTATGGTTGAGTTTCATCTTGGTCAAAAAGTGTGGGTAATGAAGCTAGCGCAGCCAGGTGCTCTCCAGGACTGTTATTCTAGTCCAGAATCCATATAAGGTAAAGTAGTGCAAGAGCATTGTCACCTACCTGGTGGACTTGCAGACACCTAAGATCCCATTGATGGTCCTGCATGTGAACCTTCTCAAGCCTCACTTTGAGAGGTCTGAGATAACCATGCTCTTTGTTACTTATGGTGGGATGGAAGAGCAGACTAAACTTCTCCCTGACCTCTTGTCTTCTAAGGAGCAGGATGGGTCAGTGGAGGGTGCCAGTCTTCCAGCAGTTGCCAGGGCAGTTTGCTTCTTTGTTCTCCCTAACCCCTGGGCACATGATATTGATATTTGGGACACAACAACCTGTAAAGAACAACATTTATAGGCTGTCTGATAAGATGGGGGCTAGCATCAAGGAGGGGGTATCTAAGATACTGGCGTAGGGGGTCGTTGAGCCCTCAAACTGTCCATGTTCCATCCTACTGGTATTGGTGGAGACTTCTGTGGGCTAAAAGCAGTCACCTGGACTGATGCACACCCCATCCCTAGAGCTTATGAGCTCATAGATTGGCATGGAACAGCCAAATTCCTCGGCATGTTTGACTTACCCTCTGGGTACTGGCGGATTGTCTTGATCGAGGGGGCTAAAGAGAGATTAGCATTCTCAACACCAGAAGGGCACTTACAGTTCTGGGTCATGCCTTTTGGTTGGAAGAAAGCCCCTGTCACCTTCCAGAAACGGGTCAATCAGGTCCTTGCTGGGTTGGGGAACTTCAGTGCCGCCTACCTAGATGACATTGCAGTCTTCAGCTCTAGTTGGGAAGACCACTTGAACCACCTCCAGGAAGTCCTTCAGGCTCTACAGAGTGCAGGTCTGACTATCAAGGCCAGTAAGTGCTAGCTAGTTCACGATTCTGTGGTCTACTCAGGACACCAAGTAGGAAATGGCAAAGTGCAGCCCTTACCGACCAAAATTTACACCATTGTGACTTGCGAACCACCTAAGACTCAGACAGAAGTGACAGCCTTCTTAGGCCTCACTGGATATTATAGGAGATTAATCAAGGGGTATGGCACCATTGTTGCCGCCATGATAGAGCTGACTTCCAAAAAGCAGACATGTTTGGTGATCTGGACAAAGGTGTGCCAGAAAGCTTATGATGACCCAAAAGAAGCCATGTGCACGGCACCTATGCTCAAGGCCCCAGATTTCACCCAAGAGTTTGTTGTGCAGTCAAATGCCTCAGAGCATGGCATAGGGTCCATGTTTTCACAGCTAAATGAAGAGGGCTTGGATCAGCCTGTAGCCTTCATCAGTAAGAGGCTACTTCTCAGGTAACAGAGGTAAAGCGTAATTGAAAGGGATGCCTTTGCTGTGGTCTGAGCACTGAAGAAGCTAAGGCCATACCTGTTTGGCACTCACTTCTGGTTTTAGACAGACTACAGTCTCCTCAGATTGTTAATGAAGATGAGGGATGAGAATCACAAACTTTTGAGGTGATCCATTTGCCAACAGAGAATGGCCTGTACGGCGGAAAATTGTCCTGGCAGAGACCACACCAATGCCGATGGTCTCTCCAGATTCTTCTGCCCTAGTTAAGAGAATTCCCAATGAGTTGGATTGCTCTAGCTCCCTTCAGCTGGGGGGGAAAAACACATAAATCTTTTCTGGATTTAGGATTCTAGGCATTTCACCATTGCTAACCAGTGCTAAAGTGCATATGTTCTGCACTCCAAATATGGAAATATTGGCTTATCCACACTTGGCATATTTAATTTACGTATATGTCCCTAGTAAAGTCACTATAGGGGCCTGGGACTGTAAATTAAATATTACTAGTGGGCCTGCAGCACTGATTGTGCCATCCACTTCAGTAACCCTTCAAACATGGCTCAGGACTGCCATTGCAGAGCCTTTGTGTGCAGTTTTAAACTGCCATTTCGACCTGGTAAGTTCACCTACTTGCCCAGCCCAAACCTTCTCTTTTATTACATATACCTCACCACTAAAGTAGGCCTTAGGCAGCCCTATGGGCAGGTAGCAGTGTATTTAAAAGGTAGGACATATATCTTTGAGTTTTACATGTCTTGGTAGTGAAAAACGGCTAAATTCGCTCTGCAAGGCCTATCTCTCTCCTAGGTTACAATTGGTATTGTCTTAAAACATCTTTCAAGTGTAATTACCAATTGGAATTTGGTGTTTCTGGACTCACAATTTAAAATCACAACTTAGGGTGAAGTAGGATTTTAAATTGCAAGTCTTAAATTTTAGAAAGTTAGCCTTTTTCTTACTTTAACCACTCTGTGCCTCTGCCTGTCTCTGAATACATATCTGAGTTGTGTTACACATGGGCTTTGTGCATTCCCTCTATAAAGTCCTTCAAAGGGATAAGGCATGTGACATTTGCATCCTGATGGCCCATCACCAGGCTGATGGGCCTTCTTAAGGTAGATTTGGAGGGAGGAGCTGACTCTTACACCTGAAAAGGATTGTGCCTGTCCCCGCACAAAGAGCTGCATACTCCCCTGTAATGAGTCTGGATCCAGGGCAGGAAAGGAAAGGCAGGGACCTTGTGAACTTTAAAGGCCTCTTTGAAGTCTCCCCCAACTTCAAAGGCAAATTGGGGATAAGTACTGGACCCCTGACACCACCAAATCAGGACGTTGCTGGAACCAAGGACATTATACCTAGAAGAAGAGTTGCTGTGCTATAGGAGGGACTGTCAATTTGCTACCTGCTCTGCTGTGTTGGCCTGCTGATTCTTGCCTGGGTATGTGAGGGACTGGACCTTATCTCTACATCCTTGAACCCAAGTTTCTCCAAGGGCTTGCCTCCTGTTGTCTGAAGTCTCAGGGGCACAAAATACTTTTTGAATCTCTGCTGGTGCCACTGGACTATGCCATCTGTGAGCCCTAACCCTGCAGAAGGTACCCCCTCCAGTCTTGGGCCCCAGAAGAGGGATCTGCAGCTGTTTATGCAAAAATTAATGCAGTTACACCTTTACACCGGTCAGAACCTACGTAGTGCCTTCCGACACCAACGCAGTGTCGATTTGATGCCAACACATGTCCTGCCTGCAAGGTTTGATGATGACGCAGGACTGATCCTTCGACACCGACTGTGAGGTTTGACATCAATGGAGTGCCAATCCTTTGACCCAACTGTGTTATGTTAAGTTATGTTTTTTTTAAATTCACTAAGCACTCGAATCACCCCAAAAAGGGATATCTCAGCACAAGACAAAGACAATGGGTGGTAGGCAAAAAAGCACTCTTAAAATTGGTAGGTCTTAAGCTCTTTTCTGAAAAGCGAGTCATTTTCACAGATGTGTAGTTTCATTGGCAGTTTATTCCAGAGATGAGTGGCAAGGAAGGAGAATGATCTGCAGCCAGCCTTGTCTGCTCTGAACCTAGGGACTTTAAGCCAAGCCTTGTCCCATGATCTTAAAAGTCTTGGAGGGGTGTAAGACAAAAGTTTAGAGGCAAAGTATGTGGGCCCTTGACCATGGAGGACATTGGGGGTTTGACAGCAGATCTTGAAAAAAAATAACTTTCTCACCGGTAGCCAGTGCAAGGATTGAAGAAGAGGGGCAGTTGCCGTGCCGGGGGGAGGTTACATACGAGTCGTGCAGCAGTGTTCTGAACTACCTGAAGTTTTGAGAACAGCATCTCATTTATGGAGTCCAAAAATTAATTGCTGTAATCCAGACGGTTGTTGATCAGTGCCTGGACAAGTGTTTTCCTAGAGGAGACTGGTAGTAAAGGTAAGACTCTTCTCAGCAAATGCAACATATGAAAGCACTAGCCAGTAATGGCCGTGGTGTGTTCTGTCATGGAAAGGGATTGGTCAAGGTGGACTCCCAGGTTTTTTACCACTAGTTTGGGCACTGGGGCAGAACCCAGTTCTGATGGCGACCAGTCAGCAGCCCAAAGAAGTTGGACTTGTCTGAATAACATAATTTCAGTTTTTGTGGGGTTAAGCTGAAGTCTGTTTTCCGACATCCAGGTTTCAATGGCTATCATTCCGGTGGATCAAGATGCTTTTGATTTGGACAGATTGTTTCCAAAGGAGAAAAGCAGCTTCATGTCATCAGCATATTTGAGACAATCTCAAAACCAAAATATCTGACTATTTTAGTGAGGGGGCCATATAAATACTAAAAAAGCATAGGGCTGAGATAGGAGCCCTGAGTAGCCCCATAGTCTAATGACATAGTTCTGGACTTGTAAGGACCTAGACTTACCATTTGGGTTCTGTTTGACAGGAAATCAGCTAACCATTGCAGAGCCAGACCATGAATCCCGATCTCCAGTAGCCTGTCAAGAAGCCGCAGATGAAACACTGGATCAAATGCTGAAGACAGATCTAGCAACACCAATATTGTAGGTACATTAGCATCAAGGGAGTATTTGATATGGTTGGTAACCGCAATCAAAGCTGTCTCTGTGCTGTAAAGCAGCCTGAAGCCTGACTGGGATGATTCTAATAAGCTGTTTGATTAAAGGTATGTTGTCAGTTGCTTAATAATGTATTTTTCCAGCAACTTAGCCAGCAGAGGAAGGAGCGAGATTGGATGGTAAGATCAGTTGAAATTAAATTGGCCTTTTTTTGGCTAGGCCTGATCAAAGCCGACTTCTAGTCTAAAGGAAATGTTCCAGTTGTTATAGATAGATTAAATAAGGAGCAAATTTGGGAGGCCAATTCATGAGCAAGGTTTATCAATAACCTAGGAGGGCAGACGTCTCTTGGTGAGCCGGATTTTGCAGAAATCAGAAGATTGTAGGTAATTTCCTGGGAAAATTTCATTGAATTTACCTAAGTTGATAATAGAGCCAGAGAAATGAATACGGACTTCTTGCCTCTCATGGGGCTGGGCAGCGACGGTAGAGAATTTTTGGTAGATCCCTTTGATTTTATCAGAACGTACACAGTGAAGCCTTCAACGAGGACACTTGCCCGGTACAAGGTACTTTTTCAGCAGGCTCTGCATTGGTCCTGTAGCCAGCTTGCCCTCCATCGCAGACGGCCTGAACTTTGGATTTACTCCAGTCTAGCTCAAACTCATGTAACCTTCTAGAGCTACTGACATCTAAACACTGTTTTTGGATTTAATCTTTAAAAATTAATATCTCAGATAAATATTCTCTATTCTGCTAAACGGGTGTGAAGTCCTTTTGTTGTGTTTTACTGTGTTACTATAATTAAAGTGTGCACAAATACTTCACACATTACCTCTTAAGTTAAACCTGACTACTCTGTGCCAAGTTACCAGAGGGTGAGCAAACGTTAATTTGGGTTGTATATCTGACTTACCCTGACTAGGATTGTGGCTCCTCCTTGGACAGAGTGTATACTATGCCAACCAGAAACCTCAATTTCTAACAATAGCTATGCAGTGATGATGGAAACTAATGGTCATGGTGAAAGATGTTTCAACCGAGAGCACTTCGGAACTACAGTCTCCTAGACGGTTCTGTGTGATAAATCTGAACCTAGGGCAATGTCTGCAATATGAAAAAAGCGGAACACCCATTGATATGCTGAGGGTTTGTTCAAGACCGACAAGCAGGTGACTGTAACACCTACCAGTGCAAGACTCTTAATACAATATTACAGTATGAATCTTCATCCCGGGTAAGGTCAAGCTAGCTGACAGTGGATGGGTGTATATGAGGAGTTTATACCTAGATTCCTGCTGTAATATTTCTATGTAGTATATTATTTACATTTGATTAAAATTATAATGCTTTAAAGACAATGTGTTAAGGTTTTAAAGTTAGAAATGTACTTTTACATTGAAAATGCATTTCGCATAAATCATTTCCTTTGTACTTGCATTTTGTACAGATTCTTAGTCATGTACTCCTCCGTAATTCTTCCAAACTGCCCACACCCACCAGTCCTTAGGTTAGAGCACCCCTTTTTGCCTTAAAGGGTTATAATTTGACAATGTCTCATTTCAAACTACACTATTAAGTAACTGAAAGGCAACACAGTTCTTTAAAAACAACATAGGTATATAAATAAGCATACTTTCTATTCAATCATATTGTTTTTCAAATAAATTACTTTTAGAATACATTGATATACATTTCTCTATAGTTATTTATTCAAATGAATCTCTTATCAACCCAGTGACACATGCTTGTCAAACTCTTGCAAAACTCTAACCAATAATGGAGGATTCACCAAGCCAGAAATGGCTTAACAACCCCAATTTAGATGACCCCAATTTAGATAAACCCCAGTAAAATGCTCAACCCATTTGTCAGGGGTAATTGTGACATAAATACAGTTATTATAACTCACTTGAAACAAAGAAGCATCGCCAGTCTTCCAAAAAAAGGGTGGGGTCCTTACTAATGCTTGCTTCTTGTAGTTTCTCCCAAGTCTCTTATCTAATGGTCATCTTACGCATCGTGAGCGCCTGTTTGTATTGGTATTGACAGTCTTCCAAATGTTTTATCCCTCTGCTTTTTTTTCCAGCTAGTGATAAGATTGCTATGGGTCCAGGAGCAATCGCTATTGAACCATTTATGGTGTCTTTGGGATATTGGTTTTCTGTACCCCTGCAATACTTCATTTGTTGCCTGAGATATGTCAAAAAAGGCTGCTAACATACTTTTTGGATTTATCATACTCTTTAAACACTCCAGAGTTTGTACCCTATTAGCAATCATTATCTCCTCTAATACAATATTGGGGTTTACAGAAGCCCATTTATGCCAAAGACCCTTGTTATTATGATTTCAAGTTATGGGGTGTAATTTTAATTTCCCAGTAGATTCGTCAATCTGAGTTTCAATGAAAATAGATCACTGAAACATTCTTTTAAAATAGAAAAAAACAATGATGATGGTTTATTATATTCAGAGAAAGCAATAAAATCAATATGACTGCCTTGACCTCGACCAATGTATGTAATCTGGTCTTGGAGAGACTGTATGGAGAGATCTATTGTCAACAAAAGAAAATTTTGAAAGTATGGAGTTAAAAATATACCCACAGGGATTGTGATAAAAATGAAAATGTTCTTCTTTAACCCAACCTCCCAGGCTACAGGCAGACATCTCCTATAAAGCACACAATCTACAGTTAAAATCCACACCCCCAATGGAGAATGAAGTCAATGTTAAGTTTCATTAGATGTTTACTAAGGGAATGTTCAAGCTTCCCGGCTATGTCAATATTAGTGTCAACAAAATTATTGTGATAAAAATGTACAATTGTCAGTGTTACATCCTGCTCAAACATGATGTTAATAAATGTAAAATGTGGATGAGTCATGCACCGTATTGGTTGCTATAAAAGTAAGCATACACCCCCTTTATGATATCCCCCAGTGCCTGGCCAGCAGGGGTATAAATAGATAAATACCCATCACCATGGACTGTTTCCCTAGCCAGCTTTCTTGGAGACAGATAATAGTGTAACCCTTCACTAGCTCAAGCCAGTCATCATTCTTCACCTTGTTTAATAAGCCTGCCACATTAAAAAACAGATACCCAAAGACAATGAGGTCGTTTTTAGAAGGTACTCCATATCTGGTTGTACAATCCCTATTTCTAGAGTCACCAACGGGGTCTGGGTCTATGTTTTGAGAGGTTGCATTTACTGCAATTTCTGGTCGCAATTCGATTATGATTTCTGAATCCACAGATATATTAACATTTTCTTCAGTGTCTGACGCTATGTCCCTAGACGACTTTTTCTGGGGGACAATCAAACTTGGGGATGCAGTCAATCAGTTTGTTCAATTGGGGATAAACTATTAAAGTTCAGAACAGCAAAAGGCTGAAATACACCATGATCAGTGTGATGGAACCTTGGAAATACTTGCAAACTCGGTTTGTAGAAAAAACCCAGAGGTACTGCCATAATATTCCCACTTGGGCGCTGAGTCTGGAAAGTGTTGTTTTAAAATGAATAACAACAGTCACTAGGCTCATCCTTTAATTGTGAGCCAACCCCCATACTCTGTGTACGTTGTTTATATTCCTAAATAGGTCTTCCCAGTTAGGCCAATTTGTGGCTCTTGATAGCCAGTGAGCAACTTTATCTTTTAATTGCTGTATATATTCTTCCCTCTCATACCGTAAAGGGGGAAAAAGGTATCACTTTGACTAAAAGGGTTGCTTCTGGCGAAAGGTGGAGGACTCTGTTAATATTTGTTCTCATTGTATGATGTTCAATACTAGCAAGTTCATCATTTTCTGATGTGTGAGGCCCAGGTTCAGTTCGCATTCGCCCTTTTATTTGTTCCAGGCTCTGGTCCCTGGCTGTTCTATTTTGCAACAAATATGACTTATCCTGCCTGTGAGAAACTGAGGGGTTTTGCCAGTCCGATGTGGAATCAAAATCCTCTACATTTTTACTACCAGTAATAATACTAGTCAGCCTTGAGCCAATCAAAATCTTCAGTGAAGTGTTGATACTGTTAAGAATGATCAGAAGAGATGTGTTTTCCAGGATACTTGCAAACTCAACATGCGTCAGAGCCTCTCCCAGGGCCACTTTTGCTGGTTCTTTTACTAGGGCCTTCTCGTTATTCTCCTTAATAAAAGTACTTTTTTTACTAGCTGGAGGTAACTTTTGTCTGCTATTGGGTTTGTTGCAACCCTTGGCATTTTTGAAGGTGGCGAACAAGAAGTATCTAACTTCATTGGTGGCAATCTCTAAGCCACGCTGAAATACACAAGGGTTTGAAACCACCAGGGGGGTCTTATTAGTTCCTGCCAAACAGGAAGGTTATAGAATACTAGGTACCCCGATCAAAGGACTTGATGCAAGGCTTTCTTTGAGGGCCCTAGCCTTTCCTCAGCACACTCAATTTGGTTGGTAATTGCACCCATTTCTATGCTAAGGGAACTAGTGATTGTAGCAGTCAATGGCGATCCTTAGTGACAGGCATAATGGACTTCCTATTCCCCATTCTGTTGCCTTGTGTTTGTGAAGGGTTTTAAAGAGAACCAATACCCCACAGTGAGGGGCCAAGAGCGGTGGCCCAGCCCAGCCTCGTTTGGCTGTGGACGGGTGCAGTCGGCCCGGTCTTTCCCCGTGCCATGCCTGGGTGCGACCTGCATGCGTCCCGTGCTGTGGTATGCCTCTGCTTGGACTCATGGTGCTTCGGTGCCTTGCACCACGTCACTGCCAGCCAGGGAAGCCAGGGAAGTTGGGATGTGGTCTACTCCCCCAAGCTGCAGCCAAAGTCACGGTTGCAGTCGAGCTCAGGGCACTTCAAACAAACAAACAAACCCCCAGTAGAAGCGGGGTGCAAACGAGAATCCTGTGCTGCTGGATGCTCTGCTGGATAAATCGCTCTCCTGCGCCTTGCACCACATCACTGTCAGCCAGGGAAGCTGGGAGGTGTAGTCTCCTCCCTCACGCTACAGCCAAAGTCCCAGTTGCAGTCGAGGATCTCAGGGCACTTGAAACAAACAAACAAACCCCCAGTTGAAGCGGGGTGCAAACGAGAATCCTGTGCTGCTGGATGCTCTGCTGGATATATGGCTCTCCTGCTCCTTGCACCACATCACTGTCAGCCAGGGAAGCTGGGAGGTGTAGTCTCCTCCCTCACGCTACAGCCAAAGTCCCAGTTGCAGTCGAGGATCTCTGGGCACTTCAAACAAGCAAATAAACAAACAAATCTCTGTAGAAGCGAGGTGCAAACTAGCGTCCCTAATCAATAATCCCCATCCAAAGAGGGTCATCAGCGCTATTACTATAGAGGTTATTGGAACCAATGATCATGTCAATCAATGGCCTTCATATCAAACTGCAGTCTACAAAAAAGTGATATGTGGAATGCTTGAAATAATCTCAGCCAATGGAAATAGTCCAGTCCAAACTGCCAGGCCTGGGTCTCCCTGAACCAGCACACAAACAACCCAAGAGCGGATTTGCCGTTATTAAGGCTTATTACTTCGGTATAACTTGGTTCCAGTGGCAAAGTGTACAAAAACGTGATGGATGAAATACTTGAATTAATCTCAGCCACATTTAATTACTCAGGCCACTTCCCAATCCCTCATAATTGTGTACACCATACCATCTCAGTTTAGACTCCGCCATATGCAAATCAGTCTTGAACCTGCTCCAATGCAAACATTCCAGTGGAAACTGCCAGACTGATCCCCGCTGAACTGGAACTGAAGAAACCTGTTGGGCTTGGCCCTCTCTGCCAGGTCATCCCCAAACGTAAGCCTTCACTATCCTATTTTTCAGTAATCGTTTTTGCTGGCCTTTGGACTTAGTGCACTTTACTATTGCTTACGTTCTTGTGTTCACTCTCCAAAATATGATAAAACTGGCTTACACCTTATTGGCATATTTAATGTACATATAAATCCCTAGTAAAGCGTTATGCCATATACATAGCGCCTGTAAATTAAATGCTACTAGTGGGCATCCATCACCTATTGTGCCACCCACCTAAGACACCCTTTAAAAAAAGTCCCAGGTATGCTATTATGGCCTGTATACAGTTTTAAACTGTCAATTCGACCTTGAAAATACCCTCCCTGCCAAGCCTAAAACTCCCCTTATATTACATATATCACCCCTGAGGTAGGCTCCAGTCAGTTCAAAGGGCAAGGTGCATTGTAATTTGGAGGTTGGGCAGGTACTTTTAAGTTTTACATGTCCTGATAGTGAAAAACTCACAAATTAGTTTTTCACCACTGTGAGGCCTGCCTCCCCCATAGGATAATAATGTGTTGCCTTACTACATTTATTAAGTGCTAAAATTGATTGGGAGCAAGTAGGAAAGTTATGTTTGGCACTTGAGAAATTGTAATTTGATATCCTCTTTCATGTTAAAGTTGGATTCTAAATCACAATTTTGATAATGTCGCATTTAGAAGGTTGGCATTTTCCTGCACTAGCCATTGTGCACCTGATACCTGTTCCTGAGTCACATGACTGGGTGTAGTTGGCAGTTAGACTTCATATATTCCTCCCATACAGCCACACAATAGAGAAATTAGGTGTGCCTTGTTGGTCCATCTTTGGCAGGATGGGTAGACAGAGCTGGGCACAACCCCACATATACGTCAGTAGGCTGTGGCCTGACTTCACACAAAGGACTTCACACCAGACTATTGTGCCTGCAGCCAGGTTGCAGACTGGGCAAGGGAAGTAGGAAATGTCAAGACTGTCAAAGGGAATCTCTAGAAATGTCTCCTACAAGGTGTAAAAATCGGATTCTCAAACCCACTCTTCTGTTCACTTGCTGCTATGACCTGCTGTGTACTTTAGAAGATTGATTTGCTTCACCTCAAAGGCCGGTCCTGCTGTATAAAGCCTGTCTTGAACCCTCTGAGGCCTGCCATGGACCCTCAGAGTCCAACCTGCTGTTTGAACCTTGTTCCACTACTTGAATCCCTTACAACCAAAGAGCTCTGAGAACAAAAAGGAGATTGAGACCTACATGCTTGTCGATTCACCCACGGTGAATCGCTGGTCTGTCTGACTTCATGGCTGTTCTCACTACATTCTTCCCTGCAGGAGAAAGTCCTGTTCATCATAAGTCCTTCACAGAAGATGTATCTAGGCTCTTGGCGCCCTCATCTGCTACAGCTTGCAGCTTCATCCTTCTGGAGATTTTTAACTCCCAAAAAAGAGACTAGGTTTCAACATAGACATCCGCACCTCAACTTTATCCGGAGGCTCACCAACTATGAAGCATCCTCATAGGACGCCGCCTGCAGGCTTGCTCCGCTGAACTTTACCAGACATTCTTTTCAACTAAATTTCTTCTAAGTCCGAAAGTGAGCTCTGACCGGGCCTAAGCTACTTCTTGTCTCAAATTCGTGCTCTATCGTTGTCGGGCATATTTTACTACGTTGACTCAGTCTCACACGACTAGATGTCCGCGGTTGGTGCTTTCATCTTTTAGGTGCTTGTTGTTATTGTAAACTTAAAAAATTCATAACTGGTTCTACTGATTGGATTTTTTCTCATTTTGGTGTCAAATAATTTTATAAAGTGTACTCTATTTTCTAAATTTGTTTGGGATTTTTCTTGTAGTGTGTTTTCACTTTTTACTGTTAGTATACTGACTGCAGAAATACTTTACACATTGCTTCAAACATAAGCCTGACTCCTTTTTAGCCACGCTACCAAAGGGTTACACACAGGTTAATTAAGGGACTTCAGTGGTTCGCCCTCACAAGGATTGTGACAGTTGCTTGAGCAAGATTTTCACCCCTCTCACTCAACAGCCCAATGTCTCACACAACCCAAGACTGATTTCACTCTTATTTAAAGCTTAGCTTAAGTGGCACAGTGGGCCCTGGGCCGATGTCTGGGCATAACTGTCTACTTAGGACAACTCAGCATACAACAAAGTGACCGGTGGAATGCATGAATTAATCTCAGCCACTGGTAACTCCTCGGGACACCACATCACATGTGAAGCCTATTTAATGTTTTTCATTCATCAACAGACATCTTCCAATTATTTATAACCTTGCCGTATTCCTAGGACAGTGTCATATAAAAGAATATTACTGGCATGATGCTGGGCCTCTGAGTTTTTAAACAGAAGAGGTTCACAAGTCAAAGTGTTAGATTGTCACCCACTCAAGTGCGAGGAAAACCACATTTTTGGAATGGTAGTGTGCAGTGGGAACGTGTTGTGGTTTTTTGTTTACACAACATGTTACATCATCATGTACCATTGTGTTTACGAAATCAAGGGCTCAATATACTATGGGACAGGTTGCAAATAGTTTTGGTGACCTATCTGTGAATTTACAATGTGACCTATGTACTGAGGAGGTGTGATGGAGCGGGTAGAACAACATTTTTGAATACCCCCCCCTATTCTGCATGTTTATACTAATTAGAATGATCTGTTCATTATAATATTATTAATCTGTTTGCATGAAAGTTAATCAAAATTACTAATGGACGAAAACACGTGGGATTTGCTATTTGCATGGCTAAATAATTTGTAATTAAAATATGTACGCATACTAATACTAGAAGATAGAATATCGCATGATATATGTTGCTTTTGTGACTTTTTCGTAATGTCGCTCCAGATGACATCAATGGGTGAATATGAACGCTTTAAATGTCGCTATACGCTAGATAATTACAAGCACATAGGGGAATTAGTAAGGGTTTTATTCATTATTTCTATGTATTAATTACTCTTTTGTGTTTGTTTCGCTTAAGTTGTCCTTTGGGCCTAAAGCAAAGATGGCCGCCGACGCAACACGACGTGATGGCCACCATTCCATGAGGTTTCGGGCAAAGTGCGCCTGCGCCACCTCATATTCCAATGGATCGACATGACCCTTCTCTCGCTGTACCCAAGCAAGGCCACGGTGGGAAGCCCGCCAAGTACACTAACAATGGACAGATACAAGTCAAGTCAAGAAAGCTTTATTCGACGATTGTCATAAAAGCATACAAAATTTATATATATACACAGTTACAAATAACATATTAAAAAATAATTTAAGACAATAAATAAAGGCATTTGCAGAAAGATTAACATTACAGAATATCGGGATGGTTATCCCGCCAACATTTTATTCCTGATCACCCATGCCCTACCTAGAAACTTGGCAACAGATATGTAGACAAATGGGATTTCAGCAGAACGCATAATACGCACTGCCACCTTAGCATTTCTGGTACCCAGCTGTCGGCACATTGATTTTAACCAAAACTTGTGGGGAATTACATAGGATGGACATTGGAACAGAAAATGATTAACCGATTCAATAGGTGCAGTACAGCCAGGACAGTTAAGCGCGTTGGACACGGCCCATCTAGAAGTAAACTCTCTTACTGGGAGACTGCCAACCCTGAATTGAAAATATAGCTTCCTGTCCAAAGGATTTGTAATGTCATCCCAAAAAGGTGCCAGAGAAATAGTATCCTTAAAATCAAGAAAGATACCAGACAATGAAAGCGGGGCTGTGGAACTAAAAACTCGAGTTGCTACCTTTTCCCAATATAAAGCCTTCAATACTTGTTTAGACGGGAAGCTAGCATTTAGTGGATCCTCCCACAAGATTTTTAAGCCCAGGTCTTGGAACGAATCACGCATTCTACGGAGCCACTTGACCTTGTGAAAAGTATCCAATTTAATAATATCCATCAGGCCAAGAGCAAAGAGCCTAAGTTCAGGAGTCACCCATAGGCGTCTCCAATATAAAACTGGGCGAAACAGGGCAATTAGTCCTATTGGCCTTATACCTAGATCATAGGACAAGGGACAAAGGGGAGTACTCTGAGGTAGTTTAATGAGATTCCTTAAGAATCTATTTTCAGAGATAGATAGTTTATATACATTATCAAATCCCCACAACTCTACCCCGTAGAGCGCAGCACCAACCACTTTGCCATCATACACCCGAAGAGCAGGGTTAATGGGTTTAGTCAGGGATTTGGCGTGTTCTTTACTTAACGCGCCAGAGAGCTGGGAATGTTTAAGGGATGCCAAATCTACTTGTTTTTTCCATCCCAAATTATGTTGAATGCAAATACCTAAATAAGTAAAATCTTGGACCTGGTCCAATGGCATGTTATTCATATATATTTTACTTTTAAAAGATTTCGACTGGTTAAAAGACATAAATTTAGATTTTAAAACATTAATTTCGAGGCCGCGGGCTAAACAAAAGTCCTCAAAAATACCTAGAGACTTCTGCAGGCCACTCAGCGTTTTAGAAATTATAAGACAATCGTCAGCGAACATTAAAATAGGAATTTTTCTACCTGCCAAAGAGGGGGCATCTACGTTTGCATCTATCAATAATGCAGCCACATCGTTAATATACAGGGAGAATAAAGTTGGTGCAAGTATGCATCCCTGTCTGACCCCCTTCTGGATAGGAAACTGTTTAGTCACTTGGCCGACACCACCCCATCGGATCTGTGCAAAATTATCTACATGAAGTCTGGCAATTAGGGAGATTAAGACTGCAGGCATCCCCATCTTATCTAGAGTAGTCCATAGGGATGCCCGGGGGACAAGATCAAAGGCTGCCCTAAGATCTATAAAGGCAGCATATAAGCTGCCCCCCCCTAAGTAGACTACTTTCCAATAGAGCATAGCAAAATGCAGCACCTGGTCAATGGTGCTTATTCTAGCTCTAAAACCAGCCTGTAAATGGGAAAGGATTGTATTCTCTAAAGCCCAGTCCAGCACTTTATTCAGGATCAACCTGCCTAAGATCTTTTGTGTAGTATCAATCAAGCTGATTGGCCGATAGTTGGCAGGGAGGGACTTATCTCCTTTCTTGAACACCGGGATAATTTCAGCACCTTTCCAAGAAGTGGGAATCGGGGCACCTCTGGCAATCAAGTTGGCTAAAATTAAGATATAATTTCCCCAAGATTTGCAATTATTCAAAAAAATATCAGCAGGTACTCCATCCATCCCAGGGGCTTTTCCAGGAACCAGTGTTTTAAGGGCAACAGCAACATCACCTATGGAAAATGCATCTTCCCTATAAAAGATAATTTGATAGTTAGAAAAGGGGCACGTATCTTCTTCAGCAGCATACAAAGCCTCAAAATGCTTGACCCAAGCATCTTGCGAGACCCAATTTTGGGGTTTATCAGGATTACCCCCAGTACCCCATTTAAAAACAGACCAGAAACGTCTCATATCCTTTTGGGCACCAGCTTCCCTAAGTTCCTGCCATCTTTGGAAGTCCCACGCTCTCTTTGATTTAAAGATAGCTTGCTTGTAGTCATATCTGGCGATACGAACTTTCAGACTGTCGCCAGATTTCAATGCAATTCCCAGATTCACACGGGCATCTCTGCATTCAGTAGAATACCATCGTGTTGAAAGATCTTGTTTGGGCTTAGGTAATTTGCAGGGCCTTACAAAAATATTTTTAAATTCAAGGAAGAAAGAATCGTGGATCGACATTTCGGGTGTGCAATGTGAATCCAAGAGACACTGGTTATATACAACACCTAAATCTTGGGTAGCAAGCTCTAAACTATTTAAAATACGTGTTAAGCATTCTTGACTTTGGACAATCTTAGTCCACTTAACATGGCGCAAATCGTTAGTGATAACTACATCTTGTTGATACTGTGGAGGAAAACCACTATGGGCGGTGGGGGTCACCCAATACGAGATAGACAGGGAGAGAGGATTGTGGTCACTCTCCAATCTGTCTATAACCGTCATGTCCCTCAGGGTCTCCCAAAGCTCTAGTGATAGTAAAATATAATCAATCCTGCTAGTACGGCAACCACTCTTAAAGGTAGCAGTCCCTAGCTTATCTTGTACAGCCCTGCCATTTGTTGCACGAAGCCCTATATTCAAACAAAGGGCATTAATCTGGATTGCTATTTCAGTCCAGCGAACAGATACAAGGAACCGGAAAGATCATGTAGAGTGACATAACCTCCTGAATTGTGTGAAATCTCACCGGACGATCCCAATCGACCAATGGCATAAGCCCAAATTTTGCAAAATGTAACATTTTGACTTTACTTTTATTATAAAAATGACGGTAAAATAGATAGGTGTGTTGTCTATATCTCTTTCCTTTTTGCTGACGGAGACGACGGTGGCGCTATGTGATTGCTGTGTTCCTGAATCTTAGACAGGCTGAATGCTGCCCATTTCTTTGCCAAACTAAAAACTTTATAAAACCTATGGGCACTGATCGAAGCTTGCACGTCTCTGGTCCTTGTCCGTTCTTGGGACTGTAGCGTGCTGCACGAAGAACTCCTGAATTCCGACTGATTGACGACTAAATTTGATGACTTAGAGGACGACAATAGCCAGATTAGGTAAACATGGTGTTCCGTGATTTGCGTAAAGACTAATAAACTTACTAAATGGAACTAAATTCTTGCAATAATTAGAGAAACAAATATTGATTAACAAACAAATGTGTTTTTGTCGTTTATGTAGAAAGGATAGATCAGAATCTCAAGCGTGTTTTAGCCGGACTAAATCACCTTACTGAACCAACTAAATGATCCATTGATTACGTGGGAGGAGTATCTTAATGTTTAGGATTGAGATTTGTAGGTGTAAGAATATTAGTGTATAGATGTGTAAAATAAATGTTCTCTCTATAGGTTATAAGGTATTCCTTTCATGTCAGCGCTTGGAACATTCATCTCTCCTGTAAGTGCAGACTAGTGAGAAGTGAAGTGTGAATGTTGGTGTTATGGGCCCCACCAAGGATTGAGTGAGTGAATGTGTTAATGTGATATCTGGTCTGTGACGAAGGGAGGATATTTGGTACGGGTCTTTGTCCTGGTTCCCGTTACCCAGGTTTCCGCGCTGCAACAGTTTTTCTGGTAGCAGAGTTATGGTTTTTAATAGTTTGGTTTGGTGATTATTGCTTGTAAATTGCTTATCGATTATTGATTATTGGTTGGTATTAGTTTATGTATTAACACTCTATGTTGAGTCGCGTCAGGTTTTATGTTGTCTGCACGGCTTCTGAGATGTAGGAAGTCGGAAGTTTGTAACAGTTCTGTAGTAGAGCAGAGGTAAGCGCTGTTCTAGGAAAAGACGGAATTGTTGTTGCCCTGTAGGTACACAGGGAAAACGTGTAACGATTGAAAGTTGCACGACGCATTGTTTGGGTTCGATTCGGTCATCGTTGTATGTTGCCATTAGAGATATCTCCTGTATGGAAGAAGTGTATGTTAGCGAAGGTCACCTGTGAAATTTTGGTCTTAAGTACCAGGAGTTCAGAAAGAACTCTGATAACGCTTATCACTGGAAAGGTAGTAGGTGTTCCCTTAGCTTGCTAGAAGGATAAAGTAGAGGGAAGTGCTACTTTGTTAACTCTTGTAATAATTCTGTAGTAGGACAAAAAAGGCATTCAGGATAATTGCGAAACTCTGGTTTTATTTTTCAGGAGCATTGCGTCTCCAACTAGGTGTCTTAATTCTGGAGAATTGGTTAGCTGATGCTTGCTAGAAGGGTAAGGTAGAGGGGTGTGCTACTTTATCAACGGAAGTAACGATTCCGTAGTAGGGCAGAGGTAAGCGCTGCTCTCGGGAAAGGCGGAATTCTTGTGATAAAGGTCATTAACTATTCTTGGTTAGCGAAACAGACAATGGTGGCGTTTTTATGCCGTTACTAACAGATTTGTGAGTAAGAAGAACGTATGAAAAGTTACCGATAACATTTTGTAAAGGAGGGGTCAACAGGAGCAGGAGTAGGAGCTGCGACAGTGAGAAAAGCTAACATCAGAAAAGTCGCGCTGGGATTGGCTAGTCAGTAAGAAACGTAGACGCACTTGAGTGATGCACTAGTGTATGCCGCGCTAGGAGTGGATAATTACAGGGTGACATAGACGTTGCTGATTGGTGCATAAGTGTGAGACGCGCTGGGATTGGAAAATTGCAGAAGTGACATAGACGCTCCGGATTGGTGCATTAGTGTGAGTCGCACTACGATTGGCTAGAACAATAGAACAGTCGAAAGAGAAGAACTAGCGATACACGAAAGACAAAATGATGTATTATGATCCACCAGAAAAAGAGAAAAAGTCCTGGTTTGAGAAAATCAAGAAGTGGTTTAAAAAGGACAAACCGATTGTGACTAGGGAAGGACAGTTACTTCCCCCACCGAAAACTCCCACATCCTTTATGGTTGCGAAATACGGATATCATACTGGTATTTGGTTAGACAATTGGGTAAAATACACAAAGAATGACGGAGTCTTAGCATTTCTAGAGCATGGTTCATTTAATTGAGCGGTTTTGAGAAATTTGAGAGTGAAAATGATGAATCTAGAACCAAGACCTAGACCAACACAGTTTGAAGCACTGACAGAATGGGAAGATGAGATGCATGACAGAGAGAGACAGAGGAGTGGCGGAAGGTATAAGTACATGTTTGGTAGATACGGGTATGACACTCATGATTAGAGAATGAGAAGGTGGCGGAATGCAAGCATGACAGAAGGTCTGTTTCCTGTGAGAACTGCTGAAGAAGTTGGAGGTAGAAAATGTACGGAAAAGAGACATAATATAGAATCAGGGGGGTATGGAGTGCATTAAGCAGAGGATGATGTTCTTGATGACATGTTTTATAAAAATCCACCTCCGTATCAACCAGAATCGGAAATGTTGACACCAAGTGCCCCAATGAGAGAAACTTTGCAAATCATTAAGACTAAACCAGTATCCCAAGAATTAGGGAAAAATAATTCCATTAGAGAGATAGAGGAAAATCAGATAATAAAGTGAATGGTGAAAATTCGGCAGAATTAGCAAAAACCACTTTAGAATTAACTGAAAAGATAAGAGAATTGACAAAAAATGTAGAAGCTGTAACTGTTCCAGTGACTATAGGCCCTGTGATGCCTATTTTTGATAAACAGAAAGATAGTGAACATTGTTTAACAGTTCCTTATAACAGTAATAAACAGACTGAGATGCCAAAGCAGAGCCTAAATGAAAATCCATGGAGACAGACAATGAGTATGATTGAGACAAACGTTTCGAATAACCCATTTCTAGGTCCAAATATAGCAAACAGACATACAGTGACAATGGAAGCAGTATCAGAGACTCAAAGGGAATTAGAAGGAAGTAATGTAGAGAAATCAGTAGGTCCAACTTCAGAGTAATTAAGCGAATGGTTGAGAAGTTTGCAGAGAAAAGACAAGGAATCCCAATTCCCAATTTCAATAGATGTGGCCAAATTGCGAATGGTACTAGAAGAGTTAATAGTAGGAACTATCCCCACAGAGAAGTTAAAAACTTATCGGGGTGAGGAATTACTGTTTCTGTGCAAAAGTGTAACATGGAGAGCAAAAAATCTGCATGAAAGATTAGAAGAAGTAGCAAACGAAATGGGTATAGATATTGAAAAAGTGAAGGCTTTACAAAAACCATATCGAATAGATTTTACTGAAAAAGATATTGAAAATTTGAATACCACAGGACGAATAAGTCAGATTAAGGAGATAATTATTTTATTGAGAAAATGGGGGAATGTGGATAAATGGAGAAGCAGGTGGTACCAAAAACGAGATGATGCCTCAGACAAAACATTTGCAGCTTTCCCTGTTGGAGGAAAGGAAAAGGTAGTAACAGAATGCCCCATGAGAGAAATTCCAGGAGGAGGATATGTACATGTTCCATGGACAACACAAGATATTTTGTCATTTACAAATGATTTCCCGCGACTATGCGAAAAGCCTGTCGAGTGGTATAGGCATGTGGACAGATTTGTGAAACTATCTAAAGTATTATGGATTGATCTGAATAGTCTATTTGACATAATAGTACCAGCAGATTTATGGACAGAGTGTAAGTTGATGATAAATTGGCCTACACAGGAATACCCTAGGGATCCAAAGACAGGAGCCCCTGACCCCGAGGTAATGAAGAAATACGAACAGGTTATTGCCTTTCTGAAAAATAACATACCTCCCAAAGAAACTGATTGGGTGAAAATTGACAGAACTCATCAGGAAAGTAAAGAGTCGGTACATGCGTACTACGAGAGATTCATTTTGGCCTTTAAACAGTTCAGTGGTGATGAAAATTTGAGTTATATAGATTTGAGTCATTTCGTATACAGATTTGTATATGGTCTACGTCCAGAAATTAGTGAGATGATCAAACAACATACTGTAGATTGGCAAAACAAGAAAATAGATGAAGTATTAAGACATGCAAAATATTTCAGTGACGAGATTGAAGCCAAACAGCGTATATTAAAAGAGAAAGCTATGTGGGCACAAGTAAAAGTGGCAGAAAGACAGGAAGCTCAGTTAGCGGAACAAGCGAATAATACAGGCCCCAGACCAAAATTCACTCCTGGGAAAGGTGAGGGAAATTTTAATTTAGAAGAATCTAAAAAGAAATTCCCATGTCATGATTGCGGTAGAGTAGGGCATTGGAAATCCGAGTGTAAATTTCCCCCAAGTAATAATAATGAAAATGCATCATTGAATCCACAGGTGCAGAATGAGGTGAGTGGTCAACCGCAGCGACAGCAGCAGGTTGTTACCCAACAGAATCAGGTGCCAAAACCGCCTTTTCCACAAAGCAAAAATTCACAGAAATGCAGTAATGAGACAGGATTCTACAACGAACAACAGGTAACTAAGCTGCCGCGCGCTAGCGCTGTTTCGCAGTATTGGCTACAACATGATAAGAGCGAGTCAGAAGAAGGTTATTGACGGTGCCGAAGGGAGGAAGAAGAGTGCGTACTTGGCACAACTCTAGAAGTAGACCAGACAGGCCTATTGTGGATGGAAAAATAAATAATGAAAGTATTACTTTCTTAGTCGATACTGGTGCTACTCGATCAACTGTTAGGTCAGCTGATGTTAAGAATCTTCCTGTCTCGGATGAAACAATCCAAGTAGTTGGTGTATCCAACAGACAGAATAAAACTTATGTTACGGAACCAGTGAAAGTTAGCATAGGGAAATTCTCTGAAATGCCCCGCTTTGTCGTGTGCGATACAAGTCCTGTGAATTTGTTAGGTAGGGATTTGCTGTGCAAAATGAATTGCACTATTTTCTGTACCCCTGATGGGATAGCATTTGAGACCCCTGATGAAGATGTGTTGTATAAAATGACTATGGCAAACAGGGAAACTGAGGTTACTGAAGCCTATGCTGTATTTAACCCTGATGAAATACCTAAAGAACAGAAACAGACTGTAAAGGCAGAAGTCTGGGATTTCACGGGAGAAGATGTGGGACTGATGAGAAAGGTAGACCCAGTAAAATAACAGTGAAGAAAGGAATAAGCTATCCAAATGTCCCTCAATATAAATTGACACCTGAGATAATTGAAGGAGTTACTCCTGTGATTGAGAAGATGATAAAACAAGGCATTTTGAGAGAAATAATGAGTAGTCCATGTAATTCCCCGATTATGGGACTGCAAAAGCCTAATGGAAAGTTCAGGATAGTGCAAGATCTGAGAAAGATAAACAAAATTGTTGTGTCGTGCTGTCCCAATGTACCAAATCCATCTGTGATTTTGTATCAGATTCCCCATGATACAGAATGGTATACTGTGATTGATTTATGCCATGCTTTCTTTTCCATTACATTTTTGCGTTTCGTTTTGGCGAGCGTATTTTGGCTTGGTGCCGAATTCCACAGGGGTATACAGAAAGCCCCTCAATCTTTAATCAGATATTGAAAAAATCCCTAGAAAGTTTAGAGATGCCCGAGAATTCAGTGTTAGTACAATATATCGACGACCTACTTGTGGCGTCGAAGACACGTGAAGCCTGTGTAATGGACACTATAGCCTTGCTGAATCATATGGCTGATGGAGGACTTAAAGTGTCAACATCAAAGTTATAATTTTGCCAAAAAGAAGTACATTATTTAGGCCATAATATCGAAAAGGGACTGAGAAAGATAACAATAGACAGAATCAGGATCATAAAAGGAATGAGAGCTCCCATGATGCAAAGAGAGGAGAGAATGTTTCTTGGAATGGTTGGATACTGTCGACAGTGGATAAGCAATTTCTCTCTGATTGCAAAGCCATTGGTACGCTTGACAAGGAGTGATGTGAGAGATCCCATTGATTTGAGTAAAGAGGAATTGGCAGCTTTTAAACAATTGAGAGATTGTGTGAAGCACCGGCATTAGGAATGCTTGATTATGAGAAGGAGTTCAAGTTGTATTGCAGTGAGAGGAATGGATGTGCACTCCCTGTTTTAATACAGAAACATGGAAAACTGAGGAGACCAATTGCATACTTCACATCGATGTTAGACCCAGTAGCTGTAGCCTTACCTGGGTGCTTGAAAGCAGTGGCTGCTACCTGTCGGAGTTTGGAACAGAGTGAAGGAATTGTGATTGGATATCCTGTGAAAGTGTTTGTACCTCATGATGTGGCAATCCTTATAACAAGAAGTTGCACTCAATATATTACACATAGTCGGCTGACTAAGTATGAGAAACTCATATTAGGTGCAACAAATGTGAGTCTTGTGAGATGCTTGAACGTGAATCCTTCAACGTTGTTGCCTGATGCCGAGAATGTGGAAGTCAGAGACGAAGCGGATCATGATTGTTTGGATGTACTTGATTTCTGTACCAAACCACGTCCTGACATAAAAGATGCACCATTGCCAGAAACTGATTTTGTGATGTCTGTAGATGAGTCATGCTTGAGAAAAGATGATGGCATGTTGAGTGCAGCATATGCAGTATGCATGGTTGCAGCAGTAATGAAAGCGTCCTACCTGAAAGGAGTAAGATCAGCCCAAGTACCTGAACTTGTTGCTTTGACTAGAGCATGTAAGTTTGGGAAGAGTGTGAGAGTGACTGTGATAAATGACAGTCAGTACGGATTTGGTGTTTTGCATGACTTTGGCCAAATATAGCTACAGAGAGGATTTTTGACATCAAGTGGAACTCCCATTAAGAATGCTGAAGTGGTTGGGAAATTGCTTGAGGCGATACAGCTGCCTAAGCAATTGGCTGTTGTGAAGTGTTCTGCACATAGTGAGTCTGGCGATTACATCACCATCGGCAACAAGTACGCCAATGATATGGTCCACTACTGTGCACGAAATCAGAATTCCATCAATCGGGCGAAGGAGAAGGAAGTGGCTTCTTGCACCTTAATGTTTACTAACATTGTGGGTACCTGGGAGGAAGTAAGGCAATTGCAGTAAGAAGCAGGAGATGAGTAAATGAAGCAGTGGGTAAAAGCAGGATGTACACCAAGGGGAAAGGACCATGTGTGGGTCTATCGGGATGGAAGACCAGTAATGCCTGATAGATAGCATGATGTCTGCCATGGCACGGCTGTATCATGGTCAGGGACACATAGGGAGAGACGCTATGATCAGGTCATTTAAGCAGACCTGGTACAATGCAAAATTTAGACTTGTAGCAGAAAGTCTTTGTCAGAGATGCCTTACATGTCAGCAATATAACATGGAAGGAAGACAGTGGTGAGTCTAGGAACAATAGGATGAGAAGGAGGGCCTTTTACCAGAATGCAAGTAGATTTAATTGAAATGCCTCCCTGTAACAGGTTGAGGTATGTTCTAGCTATGGTCTGTTTGTTTTCTAGATGGGTAGAAGCATACCCAACAAGGAGAAATGATGAAATCACAGTGGCAACATTTCTTTTGAGGGAATTTATTCCCAGATTCGGGTTACCAGTAACAATTGAATCAGACCGAGGAAGACATTTCCATAATGAGATCATAAAATTGATTTGTGAAGCATTGAATGTACGACAAAAACTACATTGTGCCTATCGCCCAGAGGCTTCTGGTGTGGTGGAACAAATGAATGGTACTATCAAAAACAGGATAGGGAAAATGTGTTTAGCCACGGGTATGAAATGGCCTGATGTCTTGCCTCTAGTACTCATGACTATTAGATCAATTCCAGACAGAACTACAGGGTTGAGCCCCATGAAATTATCATGGGTAGAGCAATGCGTCATGTGTTCATACCAGTCAACAAGCTGTTGCCTATAACTGATGACATGGTGTTGTATTACTGTAAAAGCCTGGCTGACGCAGTTCATTCTGTTTTTCATCAGGTTGGAGCAGATGCCACCACCCTTGAAAAGAAGCAAGCTCATGATCTGAGCCCGGGGGACTGGGTAAGAATCAAAGTACACAAAAGAAGAAACTGTTTGGTTCCAAGGTGGGGAAAACCACAACAAGTGATTTTGACCACAGCTGTGAAGTGTGGTGGAATCAAGAACTGGATTCATGCAAGTCACACATTGAGAATTCCAAATCCAGTGGATAGCACAGAAAAATAATATTTTGATGAATCAGAATCTAGTACTGAATCAGATGATGAAAAGACAAGAACAAAAGAAAACCCGGAAAGGGGGGAATCAGAGTCAGATCTAACTTTTGTCCCAAGAAGTATTTCCCCGAGGAGAAGGTTACAGATTTCTGATACCAGCTCAGACCCAGAGACTAAACAAGGAACTCTATGTTCGAGAAAAGAAAAAGACAGTGAAAAGACAATTAAAGAAATTGTTGATAAAGAAGTTCCAGATGAAAAACTGCGAGAAATTCCACCTGAGATAACAAATTTAGATGGACAGGTGCCAGATACAGAGAGAGAGGGAAAGATTCTTGCGGAAGACCCCCGAGGAGGTGTAGGGAACTCCAATATCCAGTTAGAGGAAGGGACAAGTAGTCAGCAGGATGATTGTGCGCCGGAAACTCGAGGAGGGACAGAAGTAGGGAAAACAAAAGAAGCGGTGGAAAGAAAAGCAGTTGAAAGTAAAAAGCAAGTTGAAACAGAGTCAGAGGAAAGCGAAGACGAAGTACCAGAAGGTTGAGTCTTAAGAAAGAGAGCTTGGAGAACTGAAAAGAATGATAATGGAAGTAAACTGAAAAGAGCAGCAAAAGACGAAGTTTGGCCGAATAAATAAAAGAGATTGAGATATCGACTGACATGAGTAAATTCACCAAGAGCTGAACAGGTGAATGAAGTAACGAGTCAAGTGAAATCAAAAGACGAAGAAATAGTTGTAATAGGTGAAAGCAAAATAACAAGGAAACCTAACCAGAAGTATAAGTCGCCGGAATGGACGTATGTGGCCCTGCCTGAAATAAAAGAAGAGGCGGATAGCCAAGGAAACCGAGAGGTGACTGTACCGGAAGTGGTTGAGGAAGACGAGGAATTGGAAATCCTGAGAGTTATCTTGTCCGATATTGGACAAGAAGCGGATGTTCAGGAAATTCTGTATTCAGATCACGATGGGAAAGTGAAAGATGATGAGATGCCAAACTGAATGAGACAAGAAAGCTGCTAATGGAAAGACAATAAAATACGGGAATAAGAAAAAAACTGGTAGAACCAAGTAGGTGCTTAGAGCCTTGGGTTAGACAAACTAGTTGTGAAGTAGAAGACACTGCTCATCTTTACAGAAATGGCATCCATAGATAGTAGAAAAAGTAGATGTATATTTTTGAAGCGATGGTGTAAAATGTGTTGTTGTTGTACAGGATTACTAATGCTTCTGTGGAGTATACTACCTCTGATGATCTCATTTAAGATTACTATAGATACAATAGAAGGACATAGTGAGAACAAAACTAAAATAGAAAAGATTCAAAAGATAGCTCAGCCTAAAATAGATAGAAATTATTTACATAAAGACAGGTCAATAACTGATTTTTCTAACAGTGTTTTTTCAAAATTATTGTATGAATTTGATGGGGGGGATTTATAGAGCTTTCACAATAGCTCTCTTCCAGCCAGGTGGAACCACTCCCTGCGAAAGCGAAGCATTAATGAGGTCAGTACCAGGTATAGAAATGGTGGTTGCAATCTGCTTCAGGATCCGCATGGGTACCGGATCGCTAGGAGAACCGCTTTTGATGTCGGCTAGAGTTTTGAGTACCTCGTCCACTGACACTGGACCAAAGGCATCGAGCTGAATGTCGGGTGTTGCTAGCTGACTGCTTATATCTATTCCATGATCGACTCGGGCAGGGTGGCTAAGATGTTATGAATTTTGGCGTCAAAGTAGTTCGCCAATTTGTTGCATTTGGCCCCTGAGATGTCTTGAGCCAGAGGGGGTTCAGGCACCTTGAGCAATTCCTTGATGATTAGGAAAGTTTCTCTAGAGGAATTAGAAGAATTTTTAATTCTTTCGTTGAAGAATAGTCTCTTGGTGCTGCGCAGGGCAGCCTTATATGCTCTCATGGCGGTGCGATACTCATCTTTGCTGGATCCCGCCCAGTCTTTCCTCCAGGAACGCTCCAGCTTCTTACATCCTTTTCTTAGGAGTTTCAGCTCGGGCGTGTACCAGGGGGCAGAGTCAGCTCTCTTCTCCTGTTTCTGAATAATTTTCTTGGGGAGAATAGAGTCAAGTGAGTTGGTAAGCCAGTTTTCAAAGTTCGTATCTGTAGCCACAGGGTCACGAACTGGAGGGGGGTGGGAATGATCTAGATTGGCGATCTAATTCTCAAAAGAGAGTTTGGACCAGACCCTATCCATGACACGCGTATTGGGGGGTTGTAGTGGGACGGCCACGACTTGCCAGAAAAAAGGGATCAGGAAGTGGTCTGTCCACGGGAGAGGATAGGGTGGTCTAGCTTTCAATGCGTGAGCGTTGGTGAAAAGCGGGTCGAGCAAATGTCCTTTGTTATGTGTCGCCCCTGTATTGACCAGTCCCAACTCATTGGATGTAAGGTCGAGGTGGAGGTCAATCGCCACCAAGTCCAGAGGGTCATTAAAATGGAGATTGAGATCTCCCATAATCATGAAATTAGGAGTAGAGGATGCCAGTACAGTGACAGTTTCCATCAGGGCACTAACAAAATGGTTAGGGCAGCCCGGTGGACGGTATACAAGTAGGCCAGAGAGGGAGACTGTAGGTGATATTTGTAAAGTGAAATAACAGCTCTCACAGTCTGCGATGCCGCTATCTTTTGCCCTACATACAAATGTATCCCTATATAATATGGCCAGGCGCCTCCTCTACCAGCGGGCCTATTCTGAAAGTGGATTAGGAATCCTTTGGGGAGAGCACGTACAATATCGGCCTCAGAATTGAGTGTCAGCCACGTCTCTGTGAGAAACAGTATATCTAGCTTGTGGTCCTGAAGTAGAAAGTTAATCTCTAGGGAGTGTTTCGGGAGGGATCTACAGTTCAGGAGGGCCATTTGGAGGGAGTACTGTTCATTAATGGGGGGGGTGAGCTGCATAAGTCGCAGATAAGGAATACCTTTTCTCCCTTATGTATATAATGGCAGTTAGTATTTTTAGAGGATCTGAGTAGCAGGAGGTCTCTTCGTGTATAGCTAAAGCGTCCCCCTATCGAATCGGGCATAGGTTCTGGCACTAGGCCCGGCTGGGCCCGGACGGGCCCAGACGGGCTTACCTTTGGCGCGCCTACGGCGCGCTGGCGGCGCGCCCGCAGCGCGCGTCCGCTGCGTTTCTGGCCCAGGCACATTCTTATTGGGGAAGGGGGGGGCGTGGCCTCAGGGCGGTGGGCGTGGCCTCACTTCCCTCACTAATGGCGGCAAAAAGAATTGGTCAGACCCACGGCAGCATTCACATCGGCTGCGCGGTGTAAGATTGGCGATTCTAGAGGAGGGGGGAGTGCTCAGGGCAATGTGAAATCACAGGTAAAAATAACAGTTTTGATTATAAATGCTTTAAAAATTATGAGCATTTCTCCCGGCTTCCGCCTCAGGAGCTGTCTGTTTGGCTAATGCGGGCTTGGAGAACAGCGCGACTTAAGTAGCAGCCAGGGGGCGTGGCCTCAGGACAGTGGGCGTGGCCTCACTTCCCTCGCTAATGGCGGCAAAAAGAATTGGTCAGACCCGCGGCAGCATTCACATCGGCTGCGCGGTGTAAGATTGGCGATTCTAGAGGAGGGGGGAGTGCTCAGGGCAATGTGAAATCACAGGTAAAAATAACAGTTTTAATTATAAATGCTTTAAAAATTATGAGCGTTTCTCCCGGCTTCCGCCTCAGGAGCTGTCTGTTTGGCTAATGTGGGCTTGGAGAACAGCGCAACTTAAGTAGCAGCCAGGGGGGGGCGTGGCCTCAGGACAGTGGGCATGGCCTCACTTCCCTCATTAATGGCGCCAAAAAGAATTGGTCAGACCCGCGGCAGCGTTCACATCGGCTGCGCGGTGTAAGATTGGCGATTCTAGAGGAGGGGGGAGTGCTCAGGGCAATGTGAAATCACAGGTAAAAATAACAGTTTTAATTATAAATGCTTTAAAAATTATGAGCGTTTCTCCCGGCTTCCGCCTCAGGAGCTGTCTGTTTGGCTAATATGTAAAGACAATGGACATAAGTGACTTATCACCACCTTCCAGTAACATATGGAATAACATGTAGTGTAATAGCTAGTTTATTTTACCAAACAGGGAAGTTAGAATATTATTTTTGCATATGTAGATAACATATTTTCACAAGTACCATCAATTAACAAGCTAAATAAGGTAAAACCTGCCAAGGTATTAGCTGAATTTTTCTTAGAGACTAAAGAACTAATGTTAGAATATATTTTTAGAAATAATTTGACTTGCAGTTTAAAGAAAGAAGAAAATACATTTTTGGATATGGTTGAAGAAAAGAGATAAAAAATGCAAAGGAAAGCATCTGAGGGAAAATTGGAAAAGACAGTTTGGGATGTTGGAATGGAAAAACACTTGAAAGGAGAAGCTAGTCCAACTATGGCTTTAGATTGGCCACAGAATTGGAAATTGTGTATTAGAAGGAATCAAACTGCATATGATAATTACTTTGTAGGTAACAGTGAGTGTCGATTCATGGGTGGATGGGGATTTAAAGCAGAAAATGATCCAGTTTTTCCTGGATTATATTTTATTTGCAGGAACAAGGCGTATTATCGTTTGCCAGACCATTGGTATGGCACATGTTACGTAGGCCTGTTTTTCCCAAAGATTTTTCACATGGGAAGAGGAGAAGATGGTGTACATAAGTTAGGTAGTTACTTAGCACGTAGAAAGAGAGAATCTTGGTCAGAAATTGTAGGTGATATCTTTGGAGCATTGATACCAGCAGTGGGAATATCTCTGAATGCAAACAAAATTAGAAGACTATCAACAGTAGTGGATCGCTTGTCAACAAGTACCGCTGGAGGATTTGTATTGGTTAATACAGAAATGGTTGCCATGCGTGCCATGGTAATGCAGAATCGACTTGCCCTTGATATATTATTGGCAAAAGAGGGTGGAGTCTGTGGAATGCTGAAAGTTCAACATTGTTGTACTTACATTCCAGACGAAAGTAAAGATTTGAAAATTTATATTAAAAATATAACTGATCTGCATGAGGAAATTGCACCACTGGAGGTTGAAGGTGTTTGGGAAAAGATTGGAAAGAAAATATCTTCTATTAAAAATTTCTTAGTAAACCTAGGTAGTACCTTTTTAGGTAAAATCTTATTTCCATTAACATGTGTGATTTTCTTAGTATTAATATTAAGATTAGGATGCCTCTGTCATAAAAAGAAGAAAATTCAGAAAAATTTAAAAAGAGAAGATTTAAGAAGAAAAGATAAGAAACAAGAGAGGGAATTTGAAGAAATAGAATTAGAAGACGTAAAAGAGAATATGTATAAGACAGCTAGAAGAGAAGAGATTGGGGAGACTGAGATGTAAATAAAAGCAAGAACTAATTTCAACTCCATGAAAAGTAATACAACATTTTAATGGTGTGGTGATAAAATCACCAAAGGGGGGATTGATAGAGCGGGTTGTACAACAATTTTGTATACCCCCCTATTCTGCATGTTTATACTAATTAGAATAATCTATTCATTATAATATTATTAATGTGTTTGCATGAAAGTTAATCAACATTACTAATAGATGAAAACACGTGGGATTTGCTATTTGCACGGCTAAATAATTTGTAATTGAAATATGTACGCATACTAATACTAGAAAATAGAATATCGCATGATATATGTTGCTTTTGTGACGTTTTCGTAATGTCGCTCCAGATGACATCAATGGGTGAATATGAACGCTTTAAATGTCGCTATAAGCTAGATATTTACAAGCACATAGGGGAATTAGTAAGGGTTCAACATTTTATTCATTATTTCTATGTATTAATTACTCCTTTGTGTTTGTTTCGCTTTAGTTGTCCTTTGGGCCTAAAGCAAAGATGGCCGCCGACGCAACACGAGGTTTCGGGCAAAGTGCGCCTGCGCCACCTCATATTCCTATGGCCTCGACATGACCCTTCTCTCGCTGTGCCCAAGCAAGGCCACGGTGGGAATCCCGCCAAGTACACTAACAATGGACAGATACAAGGAACCGGAAAGATCATGTAGAGTGACATAACCTCTTGAACTGTGTGAAACCTCACAGGACGATCCCAATCGACCAATGGGATAAGCTCAAATTTTGCAAAATGTAACATTTTGACTTTACTTTTATTATAAAAATGACGGTAGAATAGAGAGGAGTGCTGTCTATATCTCTTTCCTTTTTGCTGACGGAGACGGCGGTGACGCTACGTGATTGCTGTGTTCCTGAATCTTTGACTGACTGAATGCTGCCCATTTCTTTGACAAATTAAGAACTTTATAAAACCTATGGGCACTGATAGAAGCTTGCACGTCTCTGGTCCTTTTCCATTCTTGGGACTGTAGCGTGCTGCACGAAGAACTCCTGAATTCTGACTGATTGACGACTAAATTTGATGACTTAGAGGATGACAATAGCCAGATAAGGTAAATATGGTGTTACCTGATTTGCGTAAAGACTAATAAACTTACTAGATGGAACTAAATTCTTGCAATAATTAGATAAACAAATATTGATTAACAAGTAAATGTGTTTTTGTCGTTTATTGAGAAAGGATAGATTAGAATCTCAAGCATGTTTTAGCTGTACTAAATCACCTTACTGATCCAACTAAATGATCCATTGATTACGTGGGAGGAGTATCTTAATTTTTAGGATTGAGATTTGTAGGTGTAAGGATATTAGTGTATAGATGTGTAAAATACATTTTCTCTCTATAGGTTATAAGGTATTCCTTTCATGTCAGCGCTTAGAACATTCATCTCTCCTGTAAGTGCAGACCAGTGAGAAGTGAAGTGTGACTGTTGGTGTTATGGGCCCCACCAAGGATTGAGTGAGTGAATGTGTTAATGGGATATCTGGTCTGTGACGAAGGGAGGATATTTGGTACGGGTCTTTGTTCTGGTTCCCGTTACCCAGGTTTCCGTGCTGCAACAGATGCATTGCATAATCTCCAGTCAAAGGGGTTGCATTGCCACAATCCTAATAAATATTAATTTGGGAGGTCTCTATTTGAACCCCCCTGTGATCGCACACAAATGCCATACTTGCCTTTTTGTTCCCAAGCAGGAATGTTTTTTTTTTTTAACAGCCAGTGTTTCTTAAAGGGACCAGGGCTGCGTTAAAAAACAAATCCAATCTGGGAAAATATCAGGGGAGTAGGCAGAAGTACACTGCCTACTCTCCCCAAAGTTGCTCACACAATTCACAAGAGACATCTTCCCCTTTGCTACCGAAATGTCAGTGGCATACGTTTGATACATACCATTGCAACTCACAATATAAAGGGGGCCTGCCTTTCACACCCTCTCCTGATTTTGATTTGGAATGGATTGTAAAACCAATTATTATGAATCTGAAACTCTTTCCCAACTCGCAAAACCGTGTTAGTACATCAAAGAAGTCCTTCTGTGGTCACAGAATTTGCTGAATCGAGGGGTGTGTGACCGTAAGTGGACTTTTTACACAAGGCCCCAAGACAGGCAATCAATCCAAGCAATAAACAATTATATTGTAAGTACAGGCTATATGATTGGCATCCCTTGGGACATGAATAACTTTTTGGCTGGGAGAACTCGAGAAGAAATCACGGTGCTCATGGTGCCCTGTACACAGGGTGGTTTCCTTTCCATGTTTTGTGGGGCTATCCGCTACAACTGCCTCAAATGGTGATGCAACTGCTGTTGTGGGGGGATTCGCCTACTACGCCTACCATACCTCAACAACGTTCTGTCAGTTTCAAACTGGTACCAATACGATGCCCAGCCGAGACCAGACCTTGAACCTCTCTCTCTCTGTCTGTGCCTGTTATCAGACAGCTAGCCCAACGCCGCCACTGTGCTCCACTCACATGGGGAGCCAGGTGAGTTTGGGCATACAGCAGGGCATGCGGTAGGGCGGTTGCGGCTACTGGCCTCGGTGGTAACCAGAGATTGTGATACCCATTGGGAGCGGAGCTACCTGTAGGGTTGGGAGATGGGCCCACATGTTTTGTCTGGCCAGTCTGAGCTCTAGGAGCGATTCTGTAGTGAGGCAAGGGGACACTTTCTGTAGAGATGCCAGGGGAGGTTTGTGATCCTCCTCACTGTACATTGCCCAGAAACTGTGTATGCCTTGTACTTTGTTCAGCCCAGCAAGCCTTTTAAGTCTACTTAGTGAGGATTGTCTGCCTGGATAGTTCGCATATTTGGGCACTGGACAGCACTGCACCAGGACAGCTTCCAGGTCAATTTTATCATAACAACATAACTCACTATAAGCTACTTTGCCAGCCATGACTGTCACCTTATTGAAGCACCTTATTGGAGCACGTTTCCTACAGTTTTTAGATTATAGCCCACAAGGCTTGCTCCTGCTTGGGTTGCTGTGGTTGGGGTCGACAGCCATCATCAAGTCTGATAAATCCAGGGGGAGGAGGTAAGTGGCTATTATTAATGCTGTCAACCTCTGTTGATCTTTGCTGACTCTTACACTGTGGCTTGTAGCAGTTTATTGTGTACAGCAGTAGTTTGTTTTTCCTGCCTACCCGCCTCCCTGCCTGCCTACGTTTACACTGGCCTCTTCCTTGACTTTGGCTGCATTGCTGGAGTAGGTTTTTTTCTAAGTCTCCCCGGCCTGGTGGCAGCTGGTCAGTCCCATCGCAGTCAGCAAAGTCAAGCACCTTCACGGATAATCATGGGGAGACGTAAAGATGTGGGTAATGTTGCTCGCCCTTCTATCTCAATAAATAGAATGCTGGAATGGCTTGTCAGGATTGTAAGCAATGAGACTGAATTGACTGAACACAGACTTTCCTTCGATTGTGGAGCACTGATGGGTCCTTGCCTTGACTCTGATAATATAAGCGCCAACAGATCATCTGAAGTGAGTGACTCTTCCTTGCTAGTCCCCACTCGCACAGATATTAGTTTTGAAACAGTAGTCTATCAAGAGTCACCACTGGTAGTTCCCCATTGCATCAACAGGCTCCTATTGTAGTGGTCAAGAGAAAAAGGAAAATTGGAAAGAATGAGGGCAGCAAAAAGGAAAGAATCCCCGCTAATAATGGCCCTAAGAACAAATTACTCTAATAGATTCAACGAATGCCCACACCGCTGCCTCAAAATGCAAATGCAGAATACCAGACTGATAATTTACAGCTCCTGGATTCCCTAGATTCCATGACCCTTACAGCATTGTGCGCTAAATTTGGGAAAATACTGGAGGACAAACTGAAACCACTGATGGACCGCCTTTATAATCTTGAAAACTTTGTGCTTCCTGCTTTTAACAAATACTTACAAGAACATTTAAAGACTACAAGGGTCTACTCTGTTAATTATGATCCAGCAACCCTGGTAAACATAGACCCTAGAGACCATAAAACTGGTACTGGTATTCCCACACAGTTATTTGAGAAGACCCCTAGACCCCCCCCAGTTGTTGTACACTACGATAGTGGAGTAACTCAACCTGATGTTCACACGCAGGTCAACACAATCCCCATTGCCCCGTCCACCCCGGTACTATCCTCACTGGACCCTAACAGTTGCTCACACGCCCCATGCCCGATAATCAGAGTCTTTCCTTTTGCAGCCTGCCCCTTTTACTTAATTTTGGCTGGGTTTCATCTGTTGGAGGTTGGGCAGCAAGAGTCTTGGGATGAATTATGTAATAAGTCAGTGAACTGGCTTTTACAGCACACGCATTTTGATGTCAGGGGCTTGAATGAAATCATAATGGCCAGGAAGGTGGGATGGGTAGGACAGTCTAAGAAAGATATTACAGGGGACTGTGTTGTAATACATTTTCATAGGCCAGCATGCATATGAAATATCTTGAGCACTAGGGCAGTTCATAACCCTGTTGAAAAAAAGGTGGTTGCTCTCCGTCTTGTTTTGTTTTGTAGGCCATCTCTCCTACTTCCAGTTCAACACCAGTATTCTCCGATTACACCCGGTCATGTAGCTTTTTCCATTAAGTTCTCTGCTGTGAATGATGTAGAGGCCATGGAATGACTTGTGGCCCATGAGGTAATGAACAACCATGTGACTCTCCCCAGAGTTCACAATAGATTGCTCCATACACTCTGCCGACTTGAAGGCCAACCAGACATTCCTCCAATGCATTCAACCCATGTTGCTGTAGGTGTTCCCAGGAAGGTCTAGCTTATCTCTTGGAAAGTGGCGGGCTGGAAGGCAAAATGAGCACTCCTGGACTGATGTGAGTTTAATGAACAGTTTGATATGTGCCTCTTCCAAGAGACATGGTCCCCCCAACCCCAGTTTCATGTTGGTTATGTCATCTATAACAAGGTCGCTACTACAGTAGGCAAGGGTAGAACCTCTGGGGGGGCACACAATTTGGGGAAGGAATACATTGAGGTGTATGGTAAAATAAATCATGTTTGATTCCCCTGATTTAATGTGTGTATGTTTTAAGGTCCCACAGGGTGAAACCTACCTAATATATAATGTGTAGTGTAGACTGGCTGGGAGAAATAGGGAAACAATGGTCCTTGATCAACTGAATGCTCCGATATCCCTCTAGTCACCTGATACCAGGATAATTGTGGGGGGTGACCTAAATTGTCAGTTTGAGCCTCTAGGGCTCTATATCCCTTCTTTTCAGCAGAAGAGAATGATTTATGGTCTGTTCAAGCCTTCTAAATACCTTCTCTGGAAAAATTGTCCCCGACGGCAATAAAGATAAATGCCCTTACTTTAAATCAAGGGTTGAGAGCATGTAATGGCAGAACCAGTTCAGATCAGTTAGGGGCTCATACATTTATTTGCCCAAACTCAACCAGCTTTATTGATTATATTTATTCGGCCTCCAATGATGGTCACTCCTCAAAGACATGCAAGTGGTGCCCCAACAGAATAGTGACCATAATGCTTTGGTCCTCAAGGTGAACCTAAACCTAATTGCACAGGCTGACCATTGTGGAGAACTATTGGACAGGAGACTCATGATCTCTAGGAATAGTCGTAGGGTTAAATTGTGCAGTATGGAGGCTTTGCAAAAGGCCCTAAGTCATATTTTCCACATTCTTACTGATGGGATGGAGGGTCTGCTGCTACACCCTGTGAAATGTTGGGAAGAATCCTTAGATGCCATTTAATTAAGGGGCCTTTTGCTTGTTGACACCAGGCATACAGCCGAGAGGAAGCATCTTCTGAACTGGTACAACAAGCGTTGCAGGGATGCCAATTCCAAATTGGTCAATGCAATTGACGAGCAAGACAGGTCCCTGATTCAGGTGGCCAGGCATATTCCTAACAAGCATTTGCAATGTAATAGGTCTCGCATTTACGTGAGTTTGAGCTATTGGCATTGTAAATCACAATGCCTTTTTTATGTTTTGGTTTTAAAAACATAAATATAAGGCATTACACTTAAAATGCCAATAGCTTAAACTCCCAAAAATGAGAGACCTATTGCATTGCAAATGCTTGTTCTTATTGACCCTCCCCTGTCACCCAACAGTGCAGCTATAGATCTACTTTCTACCCATTTAACCAGTCTATTTTATAAAATATATTCAATTCGCATGAATGATTTTTAGTGTTTGCCATGCTCTACAGTTAGAGCAGTTAATTATTATTTTTTTAATCGCTCAACTTTCATGTCTGTTCTGCTCATGTTAGCCACACTCTAGATATTGTGTTGATTAATGCGAAAGTCTTCCATCACTACACTTTGGTCTGATTATGCCCTCCCTTTTATTTGGCATGTCAAACTCTTGCATTAAAGGTGTCCTGGTGAAGTGTGGGTCAGAACTATGATTAAATGGAATAGGGTTGGGCCCGATACGTACCACTCTCCCATGGCTCCTGTCAAGTGTATGAACGACTTGCAAGTCACTGTTTCCGCTCAACTCTTAATTTGCACTTTTCTTTAGATCCTGATAGCTTATTGCAGTCTTATAACGATTAAGTATGATCTTTGATGACCTTGCACATTATCAAAATATTTTTGTAATCCCTAGGCAATGGGTGGTTTAAGCTGCATTGGCCTACTGAGAAGGGCCCTGGCACTTTTTTAATGCACATGGAGAACTGTGTACATATATTCAAAACAACAAAAGCTGGTTTAGTAGGCTTGTCTGCAAACAGGGGAGTCCCAGGTAGCTTGGGCGCTACTCCTTACAGTAAGCAACCTATAGAGTGTGAATGTTACTGATGCCCAAAAGCATCCACATGGATGAACATGTGAAGAGAACACTACATGACTTCTGCCTCCAGACCCCATCGCATAATCGATTATGACAATTCTGGCTTCCAAGAAGCAAACTCCTACTAAACCACACAATCTTGTTTGTGTTACTATCGAGCGGCCCCACACCTTCTGCCTCGTGTTTGTCAACGCCCTCTGCCGCCTCAGAGCTGGTTAACAAAGCCCTGCAGTCCAGCACACCGTTCAACGTTTCTGATAGAAATGTTTGCTGTTACTTGCTAAATAAACCGCATGCTAGAACTGCACCCCCACTGACAGACGGGCATGCGAGGGGGCAGCAGTGATGCACACAAACAGTCTCAGACGCAGCGGCAGTTAAGAGATCTCAGATCTTAATACAGTCACTACACCCCTCCCCCACCCTTGGGGTGACACGCACACCAAACCCCCAACAGACTCACTCAGATGATGTTTTGCACCGTGCCCCGCCAAGGCTGATTTTCATAGCATTTCTAAAACACTCTGGCCCCTTTCTCACGTTCAATCACTGGGAAGGCAGCGGCCTACTCTTGCCTTGAGGACAATTACGTGTCTCTCATGAGAATTCCCAAGCATTTATAAAATAGAACTAGATCTACTAAGTAAATCCTGTTCAAATCTAGCGTACCAAACTAGTCATTGTTTATCGTCGAAATGTGTTTTAACCTTTTTACCATTCGAACCTCCATTGATAAATCGGTTTTCTCTCAGTGGCACCTTGGGTTCTAGCTTGTTTTTAATCGCCAAACATTATTCGGATGCTTAAAGCTGCAGCATTTGTGTCTGTCTGATTTGTAAAGGCAGAACTAGATCTGCGTTAGGAATGCGAGAAATGTTAGTAACGCAATCTGAAAACTCTCTTTTGATGCCTCCTCAGTGTGTTTATATAACACAACGAACGACTCAGGGTTCTTCCGGAGCTCAGCGTTTCTTTATCACCGTGTCAGAAAATATTTCTAGCATTTGATAGAATGGAGTCGGGAGTTCAAACTTGCCGATTACTTGCAGGGTGAAAATAAACATTACCCACAGTTACAACAAGCACGGAATCGTAACCAGTGGTGCGCGCGCACCACAGAGGAGCGGGGGCGAGGGAGCACGGTAGCAAAACGAACGCGCGCCAATTATAAACACATGTTTATAATTAATACCAGATGCCCCTGCTGCGCGTAACAGACACCAATAGGCCATGGGCGGTTACATTTCTTAAGAAAGCTGGGACATGCAACCGGCTTTGACCAATTGCGTGCTGTCTTTTTTAAAAAGACGCACGCAAAATCCAATTGCAGCCGACGAAAACAAAAGCACACGCACAAGTGTGTTGTCAGCTTTCAGAAACCCCTACATGAAGTCTCACTGCACGAGCAATGCTGTGCACTCCAAAGCTAGGCGCGAGACCTAAAAAGGACCTTATTGATGTTAAAAATGAATTGGAAAGGGACAAGTCGGAGAGTCTACTACAAGCTGCTAACTGTAAGGTTTTTAGGTCTCGCTGAGCCCCAGCGCTTGCGCTGGCTCGAAGAGACATTTTGTATGTGGGAATTTCAAAGTGCTGCTGGCTGGCCTAACGCTTGCGTTCACGCGATCGTGCACGCGCGCAGCCGGCCGCCAGCAGCACTTTGAAAACTCGTGTGCGTCATCGCGATCACTTTCGCTTTCAGAGCGATCGCGATGACGCACGCGCACACACAACTCCTCCCCGTGTAATTCTTTTCCGGCCGTAGCCGGGAATTGCCTGTGAGTCAGTTTCCTTCACCACTAGCTTTCTTTTTTGCTCCTAGGCGTATCGGCAACATTGTATCATTCTCTCCGCTCTGAGCCTCCCGCTGGAAGTTGCTGTAGCCGGGAATTGCCTGTGAGTCAGTTTCCTTCACCACTAGCTTTCTTTTTTGCTCCTAGGCGTATCGGCAACATTGTATCATTCTCTCCGCTCTGAGCCTCCCGCTGGAAGTTGCTACTTTGTTTCCAGAGCAGCACGGTAGCTTTTTCCTTTGCCGATCCGCTGCGTAGGCAATTTAAGAAACATTGTTTTCAGCCCGACGCTTGTTTTAAAGTGCCGGTGTGTTTTTTCGACAAGTACAATTTGCCTTCTGCTCACTTAAGTCCCTCGCTTTTCATGTTCGAGTGCAGAGCACGTGTGCAAGCTCCCGTGAACAGGGCCGGACTGTGTATTTGAACAGCGCCTCACAGCAGTGGCGCGGCCGCGAGGAACTGAATTAGTGCGTTGTGAAGCTGTGGCAAAAAAACATAGGTGCCCTTTAGCCAATGTTTTAAGTGGGCCGGGTCCTGCCGGTGCTGTTCAAAAAAAAAAAAAGATGTGAGACGGGTCCATATCGGGGTCTCCGTGTTAGCCCTCACCCTACAAAAAAACCTGAACTCTGCAGCACTGCAACTTGAAAGAGACTCGTCATAGCTCTTCTACAGTCTCATCATTTCAGCACCGACGCATTTTCAATATTCTATACAACGAAGACCTACTGTTTGCTTATTTATCTCATGCAACTAACAACCTCTGGCAAAGCCAATAGTCCTGTCTTGTTGTAGGTGGTGTATTATATTTCTGGATGCAATGACAGAAGCAGCAAATTAGGAGTCACAGCACAGAGTTTTAGATTACTTTTTAAGACAGGCCCTAATTACTTCGGCCACGCCCCTTGGAGAGACCGTCTAGTTCTTTCATCCCACTTAAAAGCCCTGGCTACAGCTATCATGAACTCGGTGGGGGTGGGGCGTGCTGTGGTGTCAGCCAACGATCACAAACGCGAGACCAGGCGCACTGCACATCTAGGCCTTGCAGAGCAGCGGTAGCACGGTTCCTGCAGTGCATCGCTGCACTGCAATGGCGGACGTGTTCCTGCATGGGCAAGGCTGCACTCCCAGAGATGCAGTCACTGGTGGACCACGGAAGGTCGGTGCCCTATAACGGAGCAGTGCGTGGCTCTGCAAGGCCCGCGCTGCGCTGTAACGGCGGGGGCCCGTGGCGCTGTACTCTGTCTCTGCACATGGCAGGCAGCTCGACCTTGCCTGCTTCCTGAGGAAAACAAACGCAATCAGGTCCAGACCAGATCTGACTAAACCCACTCTCGCCGAGTGAATTCTCAGCTATTCACTTGCTTGGTTATGTCCAAGATAAGAACAAAGCACTCACGCGCCGGGAGGGATGAGCCATGGCGGCGGACCCTTACAGAATGCCCCATACACTCACCCCCCTCCGCCCCCCGCACTCCAGTGAGGGGAAATTCTGAGGGCGCCTCCTGCGATTTGTTGTTTTAATAAAACGCATACTTTAATAAAAAACACTATGCAATGCATTAGGACCGTTTTAATAAATAACGGTGCCCGAATTAACACTAATTATACATTTAGTTAAAGCGTTTCTAACCATCACTCACAAAAAAATATGTATCCCATTCTCTGGGAGCACAAAGCAATCTGAAGGGCCTAAAGGTGATGTTAAAAAAAAAAAAAGGAGTAAAACAAGAGAAACTATTTTTATGCAATGTGGAAAATATGCCATCCGGTAATACCCAATGACTTCTAGCAAAAAAGGTTAAAAATCCATCAAGGCCTCGGCCAGTACATCTGTGACGTTGTCGGACACCTCAGAGCCAGTGGATTGACAGTGAAAGCAAGGGTGATGGTGGTTTTAAGGGACTCCCCAACAATTTTGTTTAACGGTATCTCATCATTTTGCCTTGTGTAACTATAAAATGTATGTATTTTTTAGGTTCACATCCCAATAAACCCCTAAGGAGGGATTCGGATTAGGGTTAAAGAAAAGGAAAAAAAGCAAAAAAGTTAATTTTAAACGATCAACATCTTCTTCCCTGTCGGAAACCACAGGGCAAAAAAGCAGCGACGCTTTAACTTCGTTTCACCATGTAAAGAAAATAATGTATTTACTTTGATGCTTAGCTAACAACCCGAGTTTCCTTGATTGTCTTAGATTTCCATCAAACAAAACCCATCTCTCTGGCCCAGAATGAAAGGGCCAAAGCACCATGAATTTATTGTTATTACTACAGAAAAATGTACACACATCAGTCTAACTCGCCCCGTTATTGTCAACAGGCCCAAACTGGCGTACTGAGATGAAATAATATATTAAGTAAATAAAAAAAATCTTCTCTGTTATTATGTCCTTTCAGTTATTTTCCTGAAAAGCGGACTTTCATCTTTTATAGTGTCAACATGCCTCTTCAGGGCGCTCCCAGAGGCTATACCCACACAGGAATACAAAACAAGCATTTGCAATGCAATAGGTCTCGCATTTATACGAGTTTGAGCTATTGGCATTGTAAATGACAATGCCTTTTATTTATGTTTTAAAAACCCACACATAAATAAAAGGCATTGCCATTTACAGTGCCAATAGCTCAAACTCTTAACAACTGCGAGACCTATTGCATTGCAAATGCTTGTTTAACATTATCTCTAGTGGTACTAGAGAAGGGTCCCTTCTAATAGATGTCTATATTTTAGCAAGTGTTTGGGTAGCCCATTATTCAAGCCTGTTTGTACAGAAGGGAGAACAGACCCCCGCTGTTAGTGATTCCGTGGGACAAGGGGGCCAATCAATTCAGGATCTAATAGAGGAGGCTGACATCTTCAAAGCACCAGCCCTGAGGTGTGCCTTCAATGACCAGGGAATAACAGAGCAGGACATTTGTCTGTCGATAAAGAGTATAATACCCAATAAAGCACCTGATCTAGATACAATTCTTGTGGATGTATCCTGGAGGGAGGCTGGCATCTAGGGTGCCTACTGTTCTGTATTATTTATAGCTTTTCTACACAGGGCTGGGGTCGAAATCATATCCATCTATAAGAAAGGACCCCTCAATGAACCATCAAACTACATACCCATAGGTCTTATAGACAGCTCGCAAAAGCTGTTTTGTAGGGTCATACTCAATAGCTAGCAGGAGTGCCTGGCTAGAAATGACATTCTGTCTCCCTTACATGCAAGCTTTAGAGAGACCGCAAGCATGATTGATTAGGTGTTCCAGCTTCTGATTGTGTACTGGAAGGTGGTCACCTTAGGGGCGGATGCCTGTAAGTCGTGTTTGTCAACCTATATTCTGCCTTTGATCTAATTTACGGACCCACCCTGTGGTGAGTTTTACAAGAGATGGGAGTACCCAGCGAGTTACTTGACATTATTGTGAGGTTGCACATGAAAAACTATTCGCAGGTGAAGTGTGGCAAGGCTGGTGAGTTGCCGTTGCCCTTCTCCATAAGTAGCGGGGTAAGACATGGCTGTGTACTTCATCCCAACACTTTTTCCCTTTACAATAATGGCCATATAGTTTACCTGGGGCTGATTGACAACAATGCTCCCAGATTGGCGAACATGAGGATCCCTGCCCTCATGTTTGCTGATGACACCCTCTTATTGTCCAAATCCCACATGGGCTTACAAAAGCTCCTGGATCACTTTGAAAAATTCAATGAGGTACCGGGCATGGAAATCAATCTAAGCAAGTACATGATTTTAAACCCAGGTCACCTGACCAGGGCAAATCCACTTCTAGCAGGGTCTCCCCTTCGAAAGAATACATTATTTCACAAACTTGGGTATTACAGTCCTTGAATACATGGGGTGGCAGGCTCACATCACCCTTCATAGGCTTAACTCGAGCAAATTGCGAGGGGCACTCTTAAGATGGCATATAGGTTGCAGTTTCGACCAGCAAGACCAAGCCTGCAAGTTTGCTAATCTTAGGCCTTGGAGTCAGCTTCATTTGGTGCTGGGTTGTGGGGCCATGTGGATGCAACTATTCTTGATCTATTTAAAAATAGGTTTAACAGGCAACTGGTACGTGTTCCCATAAGTACTCCGTCACTTCCCCTTAGACTTGACCTCGGTATCAGACTATTATCACCCAAAATTGGTGTGTGCCCTATCCATTACTGGAAGAACCTCTGACGTACTCCGGAGCTACAACAACACCGGGAAGGCCTACTAGAGATAATTAGCCTCTCAGGCTCTAGTAAATTTCCTTGGATCATGTATGTGAGATTCCCCCTTGGAGAAAAATTGGTAGCAACCCTGTGGACTACCGCAAATGAGTCAGCGGGGATCTCTGAAAACACCATTAAAAAATCCTATTAGCAGCACTTAGACATCTCAGTATATTCTCAGAGGAGTGGAGGTTCTCTGACCATCACATTTCTTGCAGTTAAGAACGTTTATAGCAGAGAACATTTTATGGATGAGATTGAACCTCCTTGGCCAGGTGCTTGTTCTTGCAGTTATACTAAGGGACTATTCCTCTTTGATCTTTTACAGCTAAATGGGCTAAGTACCCAGGGCATATGAGAGGCGGTGCCGGCATGTGGTGCACCCAAGAAGACTTTAGATCATGTTTTGTTTTTCTGCCCAGTATTTGAGAGTAGCAGGCAATACTGGATATTACCGCTGTGCCATTCTCTAGGCACTAGAGAATATAAAGTTGTCTTAAGGATACTTAGATGTGATCTCAGTAAACCATTAATTTTTGCACTAACGTAATATTTATTGACTATGCAGACACCTGCTCTGACCTGGTGCAAAGTCGGACCACAGCCTGCACCACAAAAGGGAGCACAGCCCACAGCCACACCGGAAGGGCAACAGATGTCATGGAGCCACTGGTCATGTGGCCCAGACACCCAAGAGGGCCATAGCACCCACCGCCACCACCCCAGAACCCCAACACCCACCCGGAACACCCCCGGATCACCACAGAGGCAGTGCAGACAGAGACAGTGGACCCCCAGGAAATGCACCAGCCACACAGACCCAACACCTGACAATGTCATTGCCCACTACAGACTCAAAAGGACAGCCATCCTAAGCATCCTGACCAACAACCCCAACAGGCCGACGTCACTAACACAGCAGACAACCAACATCCCACCCCACACAAAGCTGCTGGCTGTGCTGCACCTGTTGGTCCCTGGTAACCCCCAACCAACACCCGCCACAGTCGAAGGAGTCACACAGCCAGCCACATCCAAGTTCCTCACACCTGTCCTGGACATCACCATCAGCCTGGTATCCCAGTCCCTATACCACCAACACAATGCGCAGGATCTGCTGGACAAGGACCATGCACCATAGCTAGATGCATGCACGTGTTGGCGGCAATCCATAGCACAAATATCATACCTGTGCCCCCTGCTGACACAGCACACAATCACCTCAACAGAAAGCACACGTCTCACATCAATGTGCAGGCAACAACCGAACACCGTGGAACCTCCATAAATCTCGCCTCCATATACCCAGCCAGTGTGCACGATTCCTCCATCTTCCGTCAGTCCATCAGCAAACGCTGTTCCCAGGATGGCACCTAGGGAAATGCACAGCTCCTTGGGAAATTCTAAATGAACACCCCACTCACCTCAACTCCACAACCATGCAACTCACAACTCTGGCAATGCACGCATCAAAAAATCACATACAACATGCAAAACAACTCACAATGATAACCTGGGCAAGCAGCGAACATGAGCCATCATCGGCATGGCACCTCAGCCACACAATAGCCAAATGTGGGGAGAGGTGGCAACCAGGCATGTGTGAAGGAGGCAGGAGAACCATGACTGGGAAAGTACACAATGCCAAGAGTGGCGGAGATGTGCCGGTCAGACCTCAGTATGCAGAACACACCCATATCCATGGCAACATACACCTCTGGTGTACGGAGTGTAGTGGACAGTGGACGTAACCATGTCACCCCGGCCTGTGGGGGAGTTAGCGGAAATGTTGCTTGTTACGTCCCCCCAGTAAGCGTGAGCGGAGTGGGATGGTCAGGTGTACGCCAGGCCAGTGTAGGGGTGTGAATAAAAAGCACGCATCCCTGGATGTGGTCCTCTTCTGGAAAGCCCAATGTCTCTGCTAGGGTGGTGCCTCTCACCATGCCACGAGGCCGACGCCGTCCTCGTAAGCAGAGTTGCCTGCGATCCCGTGCGACTGCTGTGCCCCGGCCCACTGGACCCCGAACCTGTCAGGCCCACCCCTGCGCAGCCAGGCTACACTGATCACCTGCCGACACCGGCGTGTGTCAAGGAGGACCCACCACGTGCCGGTTCAAGCTCCACGTACCAGTTCCATGACCTCTGCAGCCTCCGCAGACCATTGCTGGCCCCCCGATGCTGGCCCACATAACTCCTTCCTCATTCACATACTACACCGGCGGCCTCTTTGGCCCAGTAGGTCCCATATGTGAAACTGTGAATAGCAGTGACCGCAAAGCAAGGGCAACAACCACAGCACTAGGCCTGGGCTAAAATTTCGTTCCGTTCGCGGAAATTGCGATAATTTGACATTTTTGCGTTCCGCAGAGAGCGCGAAAATGTCAAAATTTTCACTTTCCGCAGCTTGGCGATAATTTGTTTCTTGCTCGTGCTGTAAAATAATACATTCTCGCGCGCGCGCGATCGCCTTACCTGAATCCCTGCGTTCGCCAACAAGTTTTCTTGATCCGGTCGCGTTCTCCATGAGATGTTGTATTGTTTTTAGCCATTTGCGCTGTCTCGCGACAGTTCGCGCCCGCAGTGACGTCATGCGTCACGCGATCACGTCTTTCTTCTCGCGATCATGCACCGCGAGACAACTCAAAACAAGATGGCCGCGCCCACGAGCAACCAGATGGGTAAGTTGGCGACCCGCAACCTTGCAGAAAATCTCGCGAACATGCGGGAAAAAAACTTCTGCATCTTCGCGATATTTCCGCTTGTTTGCGATAATTTTAAACATTTTCGTGGATTTCGCAAATTCCGTCCACCCCTACACAGCACCAGACCTCTCCGATTAGTGAGGCATAGTTCTATATGGGCATCTTGTGACACGTGGTGCCACTAACCCTGTTCAAAGCCAGCCGGCGATACGTGGTGCCACTAACTCTGTTCAACGCCAGCAGGCGACACATGGTGCCACTAACCCTGTTCAACAACAGCCGGAAACATGTGGTGCCACTAAACCTGTTCAACAACAGCCGGAGACACGTGAATGAGGGACCAGGATTACCCTGCGGACTAGTAGGTCCCACATCCAGCAGGTGCTGGATGTGGGACCTACTAGTCTGCAGGGTAGTCATGAATCACGAATGGCAGAGTCCACACCAGTGGTCGCACAGGGAGGAGTAAGAGGAAGATGCGGCTCAGTCCGGACAAAAGCCGGGTCACAGTCACGGAGGTGACCGGACACTACCAACAACTGACCTGGTGCCATCAACCCTGTTCATCACAAGTCCGTGTCCCGTGGTGCCACTGAACCTGAACTACGCAGGCCGGTGGGCCATCCAACCTATGCCGGCAACACTCGGTGAATGGCCTGTGCTGACCGCTGCCTCAGGCGTACACTTTGGTCCAGTACGTCACACATGTGGAACTGTGTTTTGGGTAAGATGTGGAGGAATCCACACCATTGGACATGCCTCATCGCAGGCGGCATCCCCGAACAGCACTGGTGCCCCTAACTCAATGCGCAATGAGTCATGAGCACCATCTGGTTGGACCTTGGTGGCGTCAGAGCCCATGGCCTGGTTATTTATTATTTATTATTTTTATTTTAATGTTTTATAGAGCACGAACTTGACCCATGAGGGTATCAGAGGGCTTTACATGGTTAACAGAGGAAAACAATAGAAAAACATCAAAGTCTCAAGAGCAGAAATATATAGGGGGGAAGGGTTGCAGGGAGCATAGGGGCAAAAGGGGACACAAATGTGAGGTTGCAGTTCAGGATAGGGTTGGTGAAAACCGTAGCCTCACGAGTTCTCATTGGTGTGAGGTTTTTGAACTGGGGGAGAAGCAATAGTCTTGGATTCAACCAGCATGTCATAGTGACTGAGAGAGGGTCTTGGATCAGGAATTTACCCATGAGGAAGGTTTTGGCCTCCTTCTTGAAGCATGCTAGAGAGGGGATTCTTCTGATGTCGGGCGGGAAGGAGTTCCAAATTCTTGGTGCTGCCCCGAAGAATGCCCTATTGTAGTTTATTTTTTTACGAAAATGGGCAGGTCGGAGCAGGAGATTTTTGGTGGATCGGGAGTTCCTGTTTCCTTCTGATAAGACAAGTTTCTGTGCTAGGTATGCAGGGGAGTTTGCATATAGGGCCTTGTGTGTAATGCAAGCCAATTTCAGCTGTATTCTGGCCTCTAGAGGGAGCCAGTTTAGAGCTTTCAAGTGTGGAGAGATGTGGTCGAATTTCCTGGTGCCTGTGAGTAGTCCGGCTGCCGCGTTGAGACAGGCTTTTAGAGGTGCCAGGGAGATCTTGGGTAATCCAATGAGGGTGGAACATCCAAATTCCAGTCTGGAGATGACTAGAGCTTGGACTGCAATTTTTAAGTCCGGAGCATCGATGAAGGGTTTTAGTTTCCAAAGGTAGCTCAGGTGGAATCTGGCTGACTTGGCCATTGCGTTAATGTGGCCTCGCATGTTCAGGTTGCAGTCAAGAAATATGCCCAGTGACTTGAGAGAGTCCACAATGGTCGGCGGGCAATTTAAGGCTGTGATGGCCTTGATCCACACCTGTATCTCCGGGTTGACTTTAGGGGGGGAGATCAGGAGAAATTCTGTTTTCTTAGCGTTGAGTTTTAGTTGGTTAGTGGCAAGCCACTGGACAGTTTGTTTCAGGGTTTCGTTCAGGGCGAGGATCTCCTCGAGTGATTAAATATTGATGTAAATTTGGGTGTCGTCTGCGTACATATGGTAGGAGATATTGGCGGAGCGAAGAACTTCAGTGAGTGGCTCTAAGTAAAGATTAAAGACGGTAGGGGACAGGGTTGAGCCTTGGGGGACTCCAACCATGACCGGGGTGGGAGCTGATAGGTTGCCGTTAATGAGGAATCTCTGAGATCGGTTATGGAGGAAGGACCTGAACCATTCTAGGACAACGTCGTCCAAACCCATCCTGGGTTTAAGGCGTTCGAGTAATTTTTCATGATTGACCGTATCGAAGGCGGAAGATAGATCTAAAAGGATTAGGAGGCATGTTTTGCCTTGGTCAAGGGCTTGGAGGGAGTCGTCCACAATGTAGAGCATAGTCGTTTCCGTGCTGTGCCCCGGTCTGAATCCGGATTGGAAGTCATCGAGTAGGTGGAAGTTGTTGATGTGTTGACTTAGTTGGTGTTGTACGCACTTCTCTAACACTTTGGCTAACAAAGGTATATTGGAGATGGGTCTGAAATTGTCTGGTGAGGCAGGATCCAGCGTTGTATTTTTTTAGAATAGGGAGGACCTGGCCGGCTTTCAAGGGGTCCGGAATCGATCCCTGCTGGAGAGAGGCATTGATTATCGCAGTCCAGCAAGGAACAATGGCATGGGAGGCAGCAGCAAGGCAGTTGGATGGTAGCGGGTCATTGAAGTGGTTATTTGGGCTTAAGGAAGAGAGGATTTTAGCAATAAGTCTTCGTCATAGTATTCGAAGTCAGTCCAGCAAGCTTCGTTTTTAGGTGAGGTCAGTGAGGATAGTGCAGAAAGAGGGGGTTGGTCATGAGGGGGTTGAGAGCAAGAGGCGGTACTGAGTTCGATTCCTAGAGAGGCGATTTTCTCAGCGAAGAAGAAGGAGAATTTGTCCAAAGATATAAGAGACTTAGGGGGGACCTTGGTGGCGTCTGAGCCCATGGCGCTTTTAATTACTCCCTGAACACAGATTCGCTTTTAAAAATAGGGGATCTCTTGGCTGCTGATCGCGCTTGATCTCACCCCTCGCAGCCGATTGGACGCTGCTCGGGGGGCCGCCATCTTAGGTGAGGAGCCGGACCAGGGTCAGCATTCCTGTGCTTCGCCCCTCCCGCCCTCCCGCCCTCGATCACTACAAAAGCCCTCTTAACCTACACCACGATTGATTCGATTGTGTGTGTGTGCGTCAGTGATACCTCGTCCTGAGGCGGAAGCCGGGACTCTGTGTGCACTCTTTGTAGAATTGCTAATTTTAAATTCGTCGCATTTTTAAAAAGTACCACGAAAAATCTGTCATCAGCACTTTATTTACCTGCTCACTTTGTTGTATCTTGGCGCTTTTAATTACTCCCTGAACACAGATTCGCTTTTAAAAATAGGGGATCTCTTGGCTGCTGATCGCGCTTGATCTCACCCCTCGCAGCCGATCGGACGCTGCTCGGGGGGCCGCCATCTTAGGTGAGGAGCCGGACCAGGGTCAGCATTCCTGTGCTTCGCCCCTCCCGCCCTCCCGCCCTCGATCACTACAAAATGGCACCCCCATTCTGTCGGCGCAGCGGACGGGCGCAGCGGGCGCGCCGGCGGCGCGCCGAAGGCGCGCCAAAGGCGAGCCCGTCTTCGCCCGTCCGCGCCCGCCCGGGCCCACGGGCCACAACCCCTGGCCCCCTCATCACATACCCTGCGAAAACACTCAGGGACCTGCAGCTTTCTAACTGCCCTTTGCCGCCTGGTGTGTGGGAGCGCACTGCCCTCCTGGAGATCACTAGTAAGCTGCCTGACCCTGGCACTCACTCTGACCATGGTCTTGTCCATTCTTGTCCTATGGCCCCCCCTTTGGCATCTAACAATGACACCCATCTCCGTGTGCTCTACCTTAACACTCGTTCCATGGTGAAGCATCAGCTTGATTTATTCTTGCTGCTCAACATGGATAAACCCGACATCTTGCTCCTAACGGAGACCTGGCTCACGCCGGATTCCCACCCGGATATCCTGGCGACCCTCCCCCCGGACTATTACATCCTCAATGTAAACCGCCCTCTTAGTCGCCCGGGAGGGGGAGTAGCGGCCATCATACACAAGAATTTCAGATTCCTCACCTCCGCCTCACTTACCCTACCAGGGGCAGATAACATAGTTATCAGCGTGGAAACCTCTGGGGGTGCCTTGGCGATTGTACTCCTCTATCGCCCCCCCCAGCCAATGCCATCATTTCCACTGTCCTTCAGTGAGCAAGTAGCCGACCTGCTCACCCACCATTCCCGACTCGCCGTATTTGGCGACTTCAATTACTGGTTTGACGATGACCAAGCCGGACCCCATGCCATCGAACTGTTTGAAATCTTGACAAACTTAAATCTGTCCCAACACATCTCTTCCCCAACTCAGATTAAGGGCCACATTCTGGACCACATCTGGACTCACAACCTCGTCCTGTCTCGCCCAGTCATCTCCCCCTGCCTCTGGTCTGACCATCACCTGATTGACGTCACTATTTCAATTAAAGGGAAACTTAAGGCTCCTCCCCTCCCCGGGGGACTGAGTCGCAAATGGAATTCTTATGATTCCCAGGGATTTATTGATCACCTGACCAACACCTACCCCACTACCCTTCCCGAATCAGATATTGATTCTATGTCGGATGGGATCACCACCTGGCTGTCATCAGCCAGCGACATATTCGCCCCTCTCACCAAATTTGCTCATACTAGACATGGTAACTCTCATCGTTGGTTCTCAGAGGAACTGAAAGTACAGAAACTTAAACTGCGTCACCTGGAACGAAACTGGAGACGGGGCTACTCCAAGGAGGACCGCACCGAGTTTGTGAGGGCCCGGAATGAATATAAGAACGCTATTACTAAAGCAAAGGCCTCACACATCACGGAAAGAATCGATACAGCTAGTGATAAATCCAAAGAAATCTTTAAAATCTTCAACGATTTCTCATCTGATCACAGAGTACTTCCAACCCAGGCCCCCACCCAGGAAACCTGTAATTCGCTCAACTCTTATTTCATCCAAAAAATTGTAAACATCAAGAATGCTATTCCTCCCTCTACCCCTCTTAGCTTTTCTGACTCCCCCCCTTTTAACCCTTGCTCTTTCATCCAGTTCCCACCAATCACCGCCAGCATTCTTGCTGAGCTTACCACTCGTGTTAAATCTGGATCTCCTAGGGACTGCTGCCCCCCCCCAAGTTCTTAGGGCAACCTTCTCTGCTCTGCCTGATTGTATTCTCCCCCTTCTGAATTCCTCCCTCAGCTCCGGCTCGGTCCCCAGGGCTTTTAAGGAAGCCATATTGGTCCCCCTCTTAAAGAAGACAGGAGCCGACCCCGCCAATCCTGCCAACTATAGGCCCATTTCTCTTCTGCCTTACATCTCTAAACTTCTCGAGGCCTACGTCACCACCTGCCTCTCGGCATTTGTCGAGAGCTCCGGGTTCTTGGTACCTAACCAGGCAGGCTTCAGACCGGCGCATTCAACCGAAGCAGTCATTCTAAAAGTTTTGGACACCCTTCGGGAGAATGCCGATAGAGGGTCCCCTCAGGCGTTGGTCCTTTTGGACCTCTCGGCCGCCTTCGACACGGTGGATCATGACATCCTTCTCCACCGTGTCGGACAGGCAGGCATCAAGGGACCCGCCTGGGAATGGATCAAGTCCTTCCTCTCGGGCCGAGCTCAAACAGTCCATCTAGGCCCCTTTACCGCCACCCAGGTCCCTACCACCTGTGGAGTCCCTCAGGGCTCCTCTCTGTCTCCATTATTGTTTAATTTATATCTGCGCCCACTTATCCATTCACTGAGCTCTTGGAATTGCACCGTCCTCAATTATGCTGACGACATGCAAATCATTTTTCCATTAGATTCCCAGGATGCTGTACCTAACTTTCAGGGAGCAATGCTGCATATCCAACAATGGATGATCTCCAACCAGCTCAAATTAAACCCTGAGAAGACGGAACTCCTCCTGCCTGGTACCAGCCCTCTATACTGGGGCCCTCACTTCTGGCCTAAGGAGCTTGGCATTCCACCTAAACCTTCGAATTCGGTAAAAAGCTTGGGCGTTACCATCGACACTGATCTCTCTCTTAAAACTCATGTTGGTACCAGCATTTCTGCCAGCATGTTTCAGCTACGCAAAATTCGCAAGATTTCCCATTTATTCTCCCACGAATCCCTGGTGCAAATTGTCATCTCCCTCGTCCTCTCCCGCCTGGATTTTTCTAATTCAATCTACTGGGGGCTACCCAAGTCCCTCCTCCATCGCCTCCAGCTGGTGCAGAACCAGGCAGCTAGACTTATCTGCAAAACTCCCAAATGGCAATCCGCCAGGCCTCTCCTGGCCAAGCTGCACTGGTTGCCTATCGAACAGCGAGCTGCTTTTAAAATTGGCTGCCTGGTATACAAGGCCCGGCAGTCCAAGGGCCCTGCCTTTTTAGAATCCCTTCTGAACCCTCATTGTCCGGTTCGTAACCTCCGCTCTGCCCATCTTCATCTTCTCACCACGCCGACGGCCAAACTAAAAAAACTGGGCGGCTGTAGATTCAGCTACTTGGCACCCAAATTATGGAACTCCCTCCCTCTTCACATAAAAACTTCTGGTACCCTACTAAGCTTCCGAAAGAGCCTAAAAACATGGCTCTTCTCAAAACTCATGTAAACTATGATTCCCACCTCCAATCTCAATCATAGCGCCAGGAAACCTTTGGTGTCAGTGCGCTCTATAAATACAGCATAAGATAAGATAAGATAAGATAAGATGGCCTGGTGGTTTTCTGCATCTTCTTCTGGCTGGACCGGACTCGGTGTCTGACATGTGTCTGTTTCATTCATCTCCACCATAGTGACTGTATCAGCGAGGGCCTGCCCTCTGCATTCTGCCCTGGGGGTACACCTTCCACTGTCCATCGAGACACTCTGCGACAAGGCCCCTTGTCATCCCGTCAACCTGCTCTGCACCCGTGACCCTGTCCCAGTACACCGCAAGTCAGCAGCCCGTGGCGGCAGGCCCGTGCAGGACGATGTGCATCTGGGGCTACTAACTCTGTGCAGCACAAATCATGGGCCCTTTATGGTTGAATGGCTGTGTCCTTTACGATGTACACTGTTGTCGATTTTTGACTGCACCAGGCAGCCCTTGCCGACTGGTGTGCACACACCCCACACACATCCAACACAGTTGTCACTCGGTAAGGGCACCTGATAATAAATGTGGTTTTGCGCACGTGCCCATAGCCATTCACACCATCTGAGCAAGTGTGTCCGTGTGTTCATTGTGTCAGCATGATGGGCACGGGCCCGGCAACATCACAGTGTGCTGTCTTCTGCGGACGTTGCTATGTCACCTCAGCGTTGGCAGTGACCCTGGACATGTAGCCCCGCAACTGCCCCCCTGCATGCACAGGCTGCGTGTGCCGGTTCGGCAGGGGGGGCAGGGCGTTGTCCGGACTTGGCCCGGTGCTGGAAGTGCAGTAAGTGTATCTCTGTTTTGGGGTGTTGTCGCCACTAGGGCCACAGTACACAATGTTGCAATGTGGCATGTACCAGGAGGGCGGGCCCGCAGGTACGGCGACATGTAGGAGCGCAAGAATACTCGAGGTCTTGACACGTGCATGCCAGGTGTGATGTGTATCAGTCTTGCGGATACATAAGTCTGTTGCCTGGCTTCATTCGCAGCACGATCAAAGCCAGCCATGGGCTGACACCTGTGTCCGCCCTGTCCGGGCCATTGGCCTACACCCAAGTGGGCGCACACCTTCGAAGGCCAGCGTCACGGTGTTATTGGCATGGCGCTGGACATGCATGGACAGGCATTAGAATGGTGTCCCGTAAGGGGTTCACGTGATGCAACCGTGCACCTCACACAAGTGTGGGTGCCCGTGGCAGGGAGGAACAGCTGTGTGGCAACGTGACACACAGTGAGTCTGCTCATGTGCATCATGCTGGTCATATCATCCATGATTCCCAGGGTCGCAGAAGTCCCACCACACTCACGACCAGCCTCTGTACATCTCCTGTAGACATGCAGCTGGTAAAGTTACTTTAGGGATGAAAGGTCCTTTGTCTGTACTATCAGACTGTAGCATATCTGCAGCTCTGAGCAGGAACTTGTATGTGCCCAGCACCTCCTGACAGATACAATGGCATTTGCTTGCGACTCCCACACTATGCACTGCCCGACGTGAGATGAACATGTACACATCCCATGCTTAGTAGTCCTTGGTCATATTTGGCCTTCACACGTACTCCCACACCACCGAAGGCCTGCACCCATTACACACAGGCACTGCTCATTGCACCGAGCTGTGCCATTTCATTAACAGGACTGGTGCTGGGCAAGCCAGTGCCGCTTCAAGCAGAGCCACTGACTCAATGGCAGACCATCCCGGACACATGCTCGACTCCAGTCACGTGGAGCTGTACCGTGCACATCTGTTGCATGTACTGGGGGCACTGCTGTTGGCAGTGCTGCGGATCCGTTACCGGCTGAGCTTCCGCCTTGTGCACGTCACCTGCGTGCAGCCTGTGTTGCATTGCCTCTCGTGTATATTAGAGCAGTCCATGGATGCCTGCCTCTCCAACGTAACTGTAGCTGACCTGGATTATGACATGGGTGAGTGCCCCCAGTTGGCCAACTACCAGAAATGTCACCAGGAGGACCGCTTATGGCATGCATGGATGTTTGGCATGCAGGCTGGAAAGTGGACCTGGGAGATTGCACGAGTCATCATGTGCAGTGAGCAAATTGAGCCACTACCCGATTGGTCTTTGGTGCACATTGGGTCCAGTGGTTGGAGTTAGCACATCTGTCCGGGTCAGCTGATGGATTACGCCGACGACATGTCAGATGTGGTGGACGACGATCGCTCATTGGAATTATTGGCCTACGCAGCTGCACTCGCGTTCATGGATGAGTGACAAGGTACCTGCAACCAGAACTGGATGTAAGCCATTGCACGGGTCCCGACACATGGTTGCATGTTGTGGATATGGTCACATGTCCCAAGACGACAATGGACATGGCTGCATTGGCCAGGACTCATGTTCCAGGTGCAGACAACCAACGCGGGTTGGCACTGACTTGTGTTGGTGAGGGACTCCCCCGAGGTGGACATGGGCTTTTTCCTACATTCCTCATTCAGACATGCTGCTGCATTTGTCTGCCTATCGTGGCACTTCTCTTGGCTGTACTGACTCGCACTTGTTGATAAAGTTTTCGCACTTTCACTTGTCTCCAACTGTTTTGTGTCTTGATTTGTATGCCAATGTGTGTGTCACGGACTCTTTGGCTCCCTGCCATACGTGCATTGCTACCCCATCAGGATTATGTGTTTGTACTTGTGCATTATCCCTGTATCGTGCTTTGCCAGATGCGTATAGCCGTTTACCGGCCACAGGCGGGTGCACTTGTGTCCTGTGTTCGGTTGTGCACAAGATGGTTTTTGTACTACATTGTGGTGGATGTTGGAGTGCTCTGCTTCCTATGTGTGTGTGCTGTATTTTGTGTGGGATGTCCCTTCCTCTCTGATTTGGCTCACCCTTCTCCCTTTCAGGCATTGTTGTCTTTACTTCTGTGCTTGTTCAGTGGTGTGACATTGCCGGGTTGTGTGACTTGTGATCCTGGTTGGTGTTGTTACTGTTGGGCATGGTTTGTCTGCAGTTGTGCTGTGCTTAGTTATGCATGTGTGCCATTGTGCCCATCTCCCCCCGTCCCCCAGTCCCTGCTGGTTCCTCTCCCTGTTGCTGTTGTGTCTGTTGTTTGGTGCATTTTCCGGTCCCCTAGTCCTGCCACCATCTCCAGACTGATGTGGTGGACGCCATTTCCTCCATGTCTTCCAGCTCCTGGTGTGGTGCTGGACTCCCACCTCTGGTGTGCATTGCTGCCTTCTTGTTGTTGGCGTGTTTCTGCTTGTTTGTGCCTTGCGCATCATTGCTGGAGTTCGGGATTTCTGCCATTGTCTTCCTCCGCTCTCAGGCTGCATTCATCTTGTCCAATTTGGCCTGCCATGTACAATGTTTTGTTGCCAATAGGTTTGGTGGGGTTGTCTGCTGGCTCGGGTTGTCTCCATTGTGGTTGGCTGTTGTTTTCTGTTGGGTCTGTCTCACTTTTTCAGGCTTTTGTTGTGCTTATTCCCTCCTGCCGTGTGTTTCGCGGTTCTGGTGGTGCTTACCCCTGCTTTTCTCATCGCGAATGGGCTCATCGCACGTTTTCTGGTGTTGTGTTTTTATCTCCGTCGGGGTGGTTGTATCAGAGACATTGGCCGCGTTTTTGGTGGACTATAGCCTGCTACCGCCGTGTTGTGAATTCCACTTTAACACAGGGTTATTTTCCCGCGATGGGCTGCGATGTGTAAAGTTGCGTTAGCATTTTTTGGTGATGTTAAGCACACGTTCTTGTGAATATACCGCTTTGACTTTTATCCTTCGCGGACTTGGGACATCTTATTGTTGCCAGTTGAATAGAACACGAAAGAAAGTACCATGAGATAGTAGAGTCATTTTGGAGGGCATATTATTTAACAAATGTGCTCTTGAAGTCATACTTGAAAGGACTTTAATGAGATCGAATGGAGCCGAACAGAAGTTCGAAGCTGCCACACATAGGTTTGATTGAGAAGTAGAGATAACCATTTTCTGTATGGAGTGTATCAATAAAATAAACCCAAAATTACCGTTATGATTCTTTTCATCAAAGTGGTTATAATTGGGCAATTTGAATCCTCTACCTTGAGTAATGTTATTTGCAAGCCCTGAAACCTTATTATTTTAGTTTTTTCGGCTCAACGATATCCCATTTAGCACTAAATATGTATGTAAAAATGTTCTCAACAAAATACTTTTGGTGTTCTGCTTCAAACAACAATTTAAATAATAGCGGCTTTAGCCCACAAACGCAAATTATCTGCTGCTTCACTAAAAGCTAAATAACATCAAGCAGGTTCTTCAATTAACCAAAGTGACACTAAAACCAATACAGAAAAATGACAGTGATGAGAACATTTTCAAGTTTACATGTGTAGAGAAAATACAATACGCTTCTCGATGTGCTAAAATGACAGTTGTGTGCTGAAACTGTGTAACTTATGAATATCAAAAACCCTCTCAATGCTAAGTGCCTTTCAAAAAACCCTCCAGTACCTTGCTATTTGTAATAAGGTCTCAAGGACAGATTTAGATTTGCATGCCTGTAAAATATCGTTGTTAATTTCTCCAGAACATGATAGTCTTTTATTTTATTTTACTCATGTGGGAATTTACGTCATCCGCGCCCTTATGTGTGAGTGCTCAAAGACAAGTGCAAATGAATTAAAACCACCTTTATAAGGGGCTTCCGTATGCCCACTATAATGCCTTTAATTATTTATTTCATCTTTCAACAAACCCAATAGTATGTAGGTGAAAAGCAATGGAAATCTTACAAGTAAGTTAATCTAAACAACTTATCCCACATTATATTTATAAAATATATTATGCAGTTTTTCCTCCAAAAACAATTTCTTGGTGAACAATGCCAATTTGATCTCTGTTTAACATAGGAGAAATTTCACTTTTATTGAATCGCAGCCTAGGGGAAACAATGTGGTATCTGCTTACAGTGTTTAAAGCCACCAGGATAAAGTGACTGCTTTTGTTAGAGTGAAATGATCAATGTCTATTTCTCCCTTTCGAAAAGTTGCACCTACCAGTTTTATACATGTGTTTGAAGGTAGGCACGAATGAAAAACTTTTTATCAGATCAGTGAAAATGGATGACCTACTGGTCATGGGTATCAATGACACAAAGATGCCATTTAACAATAGTCTCCAGTGTCAAAAAGAACACAAACTGCATGTACAGCAGGGGTGTATGTTATATTTTTAAAGTTTGCAGTAAAGTAGACCATTGGTCAAGTACAGTTTTAATAGCCCAGTGCCATTTCAAGGGCTTTGAGCATCGATTACACTTACGTCATATAGGCATATTATGGGTAAGCTCTGCTGCTGGCTGCAAATAAATGAACTGCAAAGAGAGAAGTGGGAGTTTCAATTCAGTGTCTATATCAACAGGAACAGGTGAATATGTAACTGTATGATTAAGTGTCTCCAAATCAGGGTTGTCCACCTTTCTGCTCTTTATCTTTGTGGGTGGCCATTGCATTATGATTCTGAGAACTTGGACTCTTAGAATACTCTGAGCTGCCATATTGGGCAATGGCAACTGATACTGCCAACCCAGAGTTGGTAGCTCATTAGCGGGGAGGAATTCAATGAGAAGTTCATTGTTCTCTGCATCTGTCCTTGGAACAAGTAATCCCTTTTAAGGTGACATTCACCAAGAATTAATACAAATATGTCCCTGTTGGACCCCTAATCATGGAGTGATGCTGTTTGAAGTATTGCTCCCTGGCCAATGTACCAGCCTAATCTGGACTGCCCCATTATCCTTATGTGCAATCACATGTATCACAAATTGAAGTTTTTGAATGGTATTATGATATTGTCAGTGACTTTATCTAAGATCTTGTGTCTGGCTTTGACTCACTCATTAAAAGTAGAGATAACAGAGCCCGGACTAGCCAATGCATGACATTGGTGTGTCCTAGTTAGGCTATTCTCTAAGAGTAAAACCAGACTTGATTTGAGGCCTGAAGACAAAGTTATTATAGTATCTCATAGGAATATACCTATACTTTATCGACTGGACATGAGTACCTTTTCGAGTGGTGATTCTTTGACTGTAGAAGAGCACAGCTTGTACAATTGAATGTGAGTCTGTTTCATTTCTGGTATGTTCTGATTTATCCCTGGTATAGTCTTATGTTGATAAAAATCATAATCATTAGAAGTCTTTCAGTTAGTATATACCCATGATTCTGATGTTGTTATCCTTAAATTTACCACCATTTCCCATTTATGGATTTGTTTTCTGCTCACTGTGTGTTCTGACCTTATAATTAATTAAAAATGGTGTTTACTTTGTTAAGTTTATGTATTGGCCATGAGGAAGCATCTTTGATGTTGTGAAACACGTGTTGGCCAGGGCTCATATCAAACAAAGTGTCCTGGGGAGCAACGGGCATGTGCTACAAAGTTAAATTACTATACTTTGTGTACTACTAATGAGTGATACTACTTCTTACATATATGACGTGAGTGGCTGTGTGTATCTGTGTGTGAGTGGTTGTTTGAGTGGCTGAATGAGTGTTTGAGTAGTTGTGTGGGTGTGTGAGTGGGTGTATGAGTGATTGTGTGGGGTATGAGTGGGTTTATGAGTGATTGTGTGGAAGTGTGAATGGGTGTGTGTGCAGTTCTATTGGTCTGTAACTGGGTATGTGAGTGGTTCTATGGATAAGTGAGTGGCTGTGTGAGTACCTGTATGCATAGGTGAGTGGATATTTGAGTAGCTGTATGTGTGACTGAGTGGCTGTGTGAAATGCTGTTTGAGTGACTGACTGGGTTTATAATTAGCTGAATGGGTGAGTGGGTGGCTGTTTGAGGGGGTATTTGTTTATGTGAGTTGGTGTGTGAGTAGCTGTATTAGAGAGTGAGTGAGTGTCTGTCTGTCTGTCTGAATGGCTGCATGGGTGAGTGAGTGGGTGTGTGAGTGGTTGTATGAATGTGTGAATGGATATGTAATTAAATGTGTGAGTGTGTGAGTGGTTGTATGGGTGAGTGAGTGGCTGTATCGAGAAGCTATATGGTTGGGTGAATGGGTGTGAGAGTAGCTGTATGTATGAATAAGTGGGTATCTGAGTAGCTGTATGGGTGAGTGTGTGGCTGTGTGAGTGGGTGTATGGGTGAGTGAGTGGTTGTGTGAGGAGCTGTATGGGCCAGTGAGTAGATGTATGAGTATGCTGTATAAGTGAGTTAGTGGGTGTGTGAATGACTCTATGGATGAGTGGGTGGGTGTATGAGTAGTTGCATGGGCCTGTGAATGGATATGTAAATTGTTGTTTGGTATGTGAGTGGGTGTATGATAGGCTGTATAGGGATGTGACTGGGTATATGATTGGGTATGTGTATGATATAATAAGCAATGTCAGCAGTGATGTCATTTGAGTTGCCATCAGTGATGTCACTGACCATGTCGAGAGTGATGTAATATGCGATGTGATAAGCAGTGCATTGCGGGGCATACGTTTTAGTTAGCTCAGGTAACTATAACTGTTGAATTTCACTGGTTTTTCATGAGTGAAATCTGAGCCTAACCATAACTTACCTGTAACCTTTGTTTTTTCCAGTGAATTTCAAAGTTTTTTCTAATTCTATTCCCCTAACTGTAATGTCCCTGTAACCTTTATTTTTTTCAGTGAATTACTATGTATTTTAATATTATTTTCTAACTATAACGTCCCTCTAACCTTTGGCTTGTTCAGTCAATTTCCAAGTTTGTCTTAATTGTATTTCTTTGACAGTAGGTGTGTGATTGGCTGTATTGGTCAGTAAGTGGATGTGTGAGTGTCTGTATGGGTCTTTGAGTGAGCGCATTAGTGTTTTGGTGGGTGTGTGAGTGGCTGTATGGGTCAATAAGTCGGTGTGTGAGTGGATGTATAGGTTTTGGAGTGGGTGTGTGAGTAGCTGTATGGGCCAGTGACCGGGTGTGTGTGGCTGTATGGGTCTGTAAGTGGGTATGTGAGTGTCTTAGTGAGTGTATGAGTGGGTGAGTGAGTATGTCTGTGGTTCTGTGAGCAGGTGTGTAAGGGCCTGTGAGTGGGTGTGTGAGTATCTGTGTGGATCTGTGAGTGCCTGTATGAGTCTATTATTGGGTCTGTCTGTGTATGTCTGTGAGTGTGTGTGTGTAGAAAGCTGTCTGTCTATATGGTGTACTAAAACAAAATACTCTGTGCAGAGAGTCCAGTGGATATTTTACTGGTACAAAGAGGTGAAAGTAGATATAACTATCGCTCTTTTTTGGTAGTGTAGGTGAGTAGTTAGGCTTATCAGAGGGTTGTGCTTAGGAGTAAATGAGACACAAAATTATGAAGCAAATCTGAGACCAATTTCTAAAACTAACATCACTTTATATATATTTTTTAAGATCAAGAACTTCAATCGTTATTTAGAAGATTTTGAAAAGTTTGCAAAACTATCATTTTTGTGCACAATTTCGCACCATTGAAGTAAATTGAGAAAAGCAGAAAAATGCATATAAAATCAGGCAATGCTTTCGCGAAGCTCAATTTCACATTTTCAGTCAAAAGCCGGACCAGGCCCAAAGTTACGTTAGCAGCAGATGATCTGGAGTGTCCCGGATTTGACCGGGAGCAGGGTGCTGAAGAATTTGGTAGCTGGTACGCTACAACGAATAGGGCCACCTGGAAAGACACTACAGAGAGGGACTTCGAGGTAAGTCTGGTGGGTCCCACTCAAGAGAGGAAGCTGCAAGGATTGTAGTACTATGAGAGCACGCTGGTTAATCATTTATCAGTGTTGGGTGTAGAGTAGATAGGTCAGTTGGGCATTGTGCATCAATACGTCCTCATGGTCAGGAGCAGACAACTTGGAGAGGCTCTTTCTGGACAGCTGGGCCACTCAGGATGTGGATCTCAGGGGCCTTAATGTCTCTAAATTAGTGCTTGCTTCAGGTATCATTGAGGCCTAGCACAAACTGTTCATCTTGCTGTCTACTGCCGGGGGCCCGGTACCTCGGGTATTGGTATGTTGTGGCTCTGTAAGTCCTGGAGTCTCGAAACTTGGTGGGGAGACAGATCTGACTCCCTGGAGCTGGTGTACCTCTTTTGGTGAGGTGCTGTTTTGAAATCATTGGGGAGCAGCACATCAACAAACCAGACTCAGTAATATTGGTGCCTGCTGTATGCAGGGGAGTGATACTTTCACTCCAAGGGAGGCTCTTGGTGATTTTTGAAATGGTGGAGAAGCTCCTAGGTTCTTGGTATTTTCACAGGTTCAGTATGACATGGCACACCATGATTGTCCAGTCCTAGAGGCAGCAGCCAGGGTTTGGTGCCAATTGTCTTCTGCAGCATAGCTCTGTTCTCGAGCAGTGGGTCTTCTTTGACCTTTTATTCTTCTTGTCCATCAAATCTAAGTTCCAGGCCTAGGGATGCCACCTAGATACTGAATTGAGGGGCATTATAGGGAGAGACAGGTAGTGGCCAGGGTGCCTACATCAGCTAAGTGGCCACTTCCTGTGAGGAGGGGCACTACCCTAGCCTTGATATGTTGTTTCTGCACCATCTCAAGATGGTGGATTTTCAGGAGAGGGGTTCACATCACCTGCCACACCTTTGAGGTGGTACTAGCTAAATGTGAGCACCCCCTCCTCATCTAACTAATTTTCCCATCTGTCTTCCCACCAAATGTGGAGCAGGACATTAGGGCTGGCATTCCCCACTATCTGGGGAAGCCTGGGCTAAACTTCAAAGGTGTTGCCACCTTTGAAGTTTCCCACTCTGGAAGGCCATTCTGGCCTGGAAGAGGTGTGAAGCACCTCCGCCAAGAGCAGCCTTTGTTCTGTCATCTGAGAGCCCAGGCTGTCACCCCATGAGATCAGAAACATGTCTGGTGGTGGCAGACTAGCTATGACTAGTCAGAGACCACATCAGTGCTTGTTAGGTTGCCAGAGGATCCCCTAAAACACCAGTGAGGATTTATTAAGACAATATGTTTGATACCAAAGATCTTAGCGTACCGTGAAACCATCATGGAGCTAGGAAACTCATAATGACAAGTATCCAAACCATGTACTCTTTATGGCTTCGATATGCATCCAAGAATGGCTCAAATATTGCAGGGTGTCTGCTCATGCAGATACATCCACACATTGGATATAGTGCACCCTGCCTTAAGACTGTAAGGCCTGCAGTTGGGGTGACTTACCTATATCATGTAGTGTGTGAGGGAAGGGCACACAGGGCTGTGTGCAATGTTGACACAGCATGCAATGGCAGTGTGCATGGGCTAGGTGAGGGGTTCATATGGTAGCCTAATAGAGACGAGATAATTTTAACCTACTGCGATCGTAGAACGCTTCTGCTGAAGAGTCGGAAGTACGCTGCATTATTTTTAATATAGGGTGGCTGTGGCTGGGTTGGGCTATCTTTTTAGAAAAGTGTGAAATTGAATTTGTGATTTTAATTGTGAAATTGAAAATTGCAATTTCCTGTATCTCCGCAAAGCCCACTCACCCGCACTATAAAATATAACGCTCAAACACTCGCCTTTTGCGAGATTCACTCACCCGAGAGACACCGGTGGACGCCATTGCTGTTAGCGTTCTAGTCGCCTGCACTATATAAATGCAGGACACGCAAGCGCGCAGCACCATAGAGACGAGATAATTTTAACCTACTGCGATCGTAGAACGCTTCTGCTGAAGAGTCGGAAGTACGCTGCATTATTTTTAATATAGGGTGGCTGTGGCTGGGTTGGGCTATCTTTTTAGAAAAGTGTGAAATTGAATTTGTGATTTTAATTGTGAAATTGAAAATTGCGATTTCCTGTATCTCCGCAAAGCCCACTCACCCGCACTATAAAATATAACGCTCAAACACTCGCCTTTTGCGAGATTCACTCACCCGAGAGACACCCGTGGACGCCATTGCTGTTAGCGTTCTAGTCGCCTGCACTATATAAATGCAGGACACGCAAGCGCGCAGCACGCGCGTGCAGCGGGCGAGCCGGCGGCGCACCGGAGACGCACCAGAGGCAAGCCCGTCTGCGCCCGTCCGCACCTCGGTCGCGCCTTGCGCCAGAAACGCTGCTCAAAATTGCACCGACAGACTATGCTACTCTAGAGATACCCTTCTTGAACTGGGGAACAGGTCACGGGAGGGACAGCGACATGCATTATCTTGTGGCTTAATCAACAGCAGGTCACTTATTAAACACCATCAAGACATCTATAACCTGCTGGAAGATTTAGACCTTGACTTGCTGTTCGTTACTGAGACTTGGATTCATGCTGACTCCTCAGTAGAACTTGGGCTAGCTTGCCCCACTGGATATAAGATCATCCAAAAACCTCGTATATCTGGGAGAGGAGGAGGGGTAGGACTAATCTTTAAGGAACAGTGGGACTGTGCTATGCTACCGATTGAAGCCATAGCAGGCTATGAAATTATGGGCTTTTTTATACAGGAGGCAAAGGGGAGAGTGCTATCGGGTATGGTTTGCTACAGACCTCCGGGTGCGGACGCTAATCATCAGGCACTGTTGGATACCATTGTCGCCTTGACTTCCACACACTCCAGAATGCTGCTCTTGGGAGACTTCAACCTCTGGGAAACAGGGAGCTCTGGAAATCATCTACAAGCCCTGATTTACACCGGTGAGAACTGTGGCCTCCATCAGTTGGTTCAACAACCCACACATGTGGGAGGCCACATACTCGATCTAGTTTTCGCCAAACCCTCTGAAACCGAAGTAATTAGTATTACTCCACTAAACTGGACTGATCACTATTTAATACAGTTCAGGATTAGTATACAAGAGGATAAACGGGTTGTGGACAAACAAGCGCGTTTCAGGTGGGGAAGGGATTGGGCTAAACTCTCCAGGAGAGGAGCATCCTCCTTATTCCCACAGTCCAACCTGTTTGACCCAAAGGCTACACCAGAAGAAAACTATACTAGTTATAGTACTTCCATTAACTCAGTACTAGAAGGACACATACCTAAAAAAAAACTGAGAATGCGTTGTACTCCTTCGGCCCCCTGGTTCAGTGAGGAGCTGAAAGCGTTACGTCTTGTACGCAGACAGACGGAAAGAAGCTGGCGCAAACAGTACCGGGAAGCTGACAGAATAGCCTTAAAAATCATACAACTGCAATACAAGGCAGCCATTAGGGAAGCTAAGGCGAAATTCTATGCCAATTCCATTCTGCAGGCACCCAATGGAACCAGGGCACTCTTCAACATCGTTAGAGACCTCAGTAACCCGGGCTGTATGGCCAGTACTATCCAGCCATCACAAAACTTGTGCAACAAAATTGCTACTTTTTTTGTTGAGAAGGTCAACAATATCGTGTGTGGCTTCGATCAGAATGCTATAGAGCCTTCCACGATTAGCGTAGACATCAGAAGAGAAGTTACTCTGAGCCATTTCATCCCCCCTACGGAGGACTCTTTTCATGAGTTAGCGCGGGAGATTTCATCAGGATCACCCTTGGACCCCCTTCCGCACAAGATCTGGAAGGAGCTCGGACCGGCCCTATTCTCAGATCTGTGGCAAATTTGCTGCCAATCTCTGAGTGAAGGCATTGTGCCAAGCAGGTGGAAACAGGCAATGGTCACCCCATTATTGAAAAAACCTTCTCTTGATCCCTCTGTGCCGGCTAATTTCCGCCCAATTTCCCTGTTGCCATTTCCAATTAAGATCTTGGAAAAATTAGTCAGCAAATCCCTGTCCAACTTTTTTGAAGAACATCTGATCTTGGACAGGGACCAGTTTGGCTTTCGGCCTGGGCATGGGACGGAAACTGCCTTGATTACCGTTCTGGACAAACTTCGAATGCGTGCCGACAGTGGATGTTCCTCTGTGTTGGTACTGTTGGACATGTCGGCAGCATTCGACACGGTTAAGTGTTGCTGGCAAGGCTAGAAGATATGGGGGTGACAGGTCTCGCCTTGGAATGGCTACGGTCTTATTTGACGGATCGTCAACAGGCAGTGACATTAACACCTTTTGTTTCCTCCTGGACCCCGGTTCGCCATGGAGTACCTCAGGGCTCAGCTATCAGCCCTATACTCTTTAACGCCTATCTGAGACCCCTGATCCCTCTAATAAAATCTTACGGGATCGAGGTGGTTAACTATGCTGACGACATCCAGCTAATGTTCTCCCTGGAGGGAGAACATGCAGTGCCCATGAATTCCTTCCAGGCCTGCATGCAAAAAGTCTCAGAATGGCTGAGAGCCAATTCATTGCAGCTGAATGCCGGGAAAACGGAGTTACTACACTGCTGTGCAGCGAGACTGCCTAAACATCTCTTGGGTGAGTTCCGACTTTTGCCGGAAGACGCCCCGATACTGCCAGTAAAAACAGTCCGTAACCTGGGGGTTATGATGGATGAAGATCTCCAGCTGCAATCCCAGGCGAACAAGACCATAGGCACCTGTATTGCCCTACTTAGAGCTTTGCGCCAAATCCTTCCGCTCCTCCCTATTGAGACTAGATCTCTGGTGGTCCAGAGCGTGATCCTAAGTAGGCTCGATTACTGTAATTCATTGTTCTTGGGTGCCTCTCGGTACACTGTACAGGGTCTGCAAAGAATACAGTCCGCCGCAGCCAAACTGGCCTTGGGAAGACAACGTGACTCCTCAACAACACTGGCATTGAGGGACCTTCACTGGCTCCCGATCAATAAAAGGATCGAGTTTAAATCATTGGTCATGGTGTACAGAGCCCTCCATAAAATTGGTCCTCCTCCTCTGTGCGATAGATTCTCATGGTACGAACCAAAGAGACTTCTTCGGTCCACCAGCCAAAGTCTGGCAGTGGTTACCAAAGTTAAACGCACTAAGACGGGAGGCAGGGTCTTCAGTACGGCGGCAGCCCGCCTTTGGAATCAAATCCCCCAAGATCTACGCCAAGCCACATCATTGCTGAGCTTTAGGAAGAATCTTAAAACATGGCTCTTTGGCAGAGATTAGAGGGTACATTCTTGGCACTACGGCAAACGTTTCTACTGTCTCAGGTTTTCTTCTATAGTCTCTCAGCGCCAGGATGCCCGTAGGGCGACAGAAAGCGCTTTAGAAGAACTTTATACAATACAATACAATACAATACAATACATGCTGCTGCCCTAGGGGACCCTCCACAGAATCCATGCCATGGGTACCAGAGGTACCATTTACTAGGAGCTTATTAGGGTGGCTGAAGTTGTGCCAATCATGGTACAGATTTGGGAAAGAGACCTTGGCAATGGAAGTCATGTTATCAGCGACCCAGTGCACATTGGGCATTAAGCAAAATATGTGGCCTAACCTTGTCAAAAGAGGCACTGTCCTACAGTGTGTGAGTGGTGCTATGTATGTTGGGCATTTGCATGTTTAGGGTTTTTAAAAGGAAGAACCATGGGCTCTGCTCTCACTAGGAGATGATAAGAAATAAACCACTCATCACAGTCGCTACAGATTGCGCTCCCTAATAGATCAACAATTAATTCTACTGCATTAAGGATTTCATATAGTTTTTCAATGTGGGATATGAGAGGAAACACACCTTTGCGGAACTCATGAAGTTAGGACCATTTGTGCTTTACAGAAGTGGAGCTTCAACTGGGGCCCCTGCTATGTTTATCTTTGTAATTGCTTCTAAAATGAGCATCAGGGTCATAATGGAACCTAATGTTTTCACAGAAGAGTCCTCAGTTTGGCCAAATTTCTCTACCCAGTTGGAGTACTTTCTACTAGTTAATTAGTAAGTGCTACCTTGTTGGGTAAATGTCTAGTGATATTCTACACTACAGCTGTATAGAAAACCACAAATTGAGGTCTCCAGTGACCTTGTGTGAATGTATTGTAATTGCTCCTCCAGCTTCTTTGTTATGTTATGTTATGTTATCATGATTTCTAAAGCGCACTGTTACCCTGGGGTGTCCTGGCGCTGTGCGCTACCTGTCTAAGAAAGCAGAGGGCCGAGAATTCACGAGAAGAGCCAGGTTTTCAGGCCCTTTCTAAATGGGAGTAATCCAGGGGAGTTCCTGAGATAGGTGGGAAGGCTATTACAGGCCTTAACGGCACAGTGGCAGAAACTTCTGCCGCCCCATCTGAGTTTGTAATAGCGGGGGAGAATAGCGCGTTTGGATGTCAGAGATCTCAGTGTTCTCCCTGGCACATACCACTGGATGGAATGTTTAAGGAATTCAGGGCCAATGCCGTTGAGGGCTTTGAAGACTAGACATAGGGCTTTGAATTGAATTCGAGCTGCAACCGGTAACCAGTGTAGGGATCTAAGCCCTGCCCTTACTGATGTGAACCTGGGTATACCGGTGAGTAATCTGGCTGCAGCGTTTTGCACGGTCTGAAGTCTCGATAACTGTTTTGTTTGAATGTTGATGTTGAGGCTGTTGCAATAATCCAACCGTGATAGGATTAGTGCCGTTACTGCGATTTTTAGGCAATCTTCTGGAAGGAGGGATCTGATTTTGCGTAGGAGCTTAAGAGTAAAGGCGCAGGAAGATACAACCCTGCTGATCTGATCTTCGTACGAGAGCTTGGCATCAATGAGCACCCCTAGATTTTTTGCCTTTGATACTGGGATAGGAGGTCTGCCCATAGATGACGGCCACCAGTCTGTCGTCCAAAGGTTGGTAGTGTTACCAAAAAGAATGACCTCGGTCTTTCCAGCGTTTAACTTAAGGCAGTTTGCTGTCATCCAGGTAGCTATCGCCTTCATGCAGTCGTGACACTTAGAGGCTGTTTCTGCCTCTGCCCCCTTTTTGACCGACAGCACAATTTGAGTATCGTCGGCGTACGAAGACAGTTGAAAGCCGAAAGATCTGACCAGAGTGGACAGTGGGGTGACATAGACATTAAACAATGTGGGGCTAAGCGACGACCCCTGTGGAACCCCACATGGCAGAACAAAAGGCTTAGAACTGTTCTTACCAAGGTCCACCGTTTGTGATCTATTACTCAAAAAGGATTTCAGTAGATCCCAGGCCTTATCTCCGACCCCGACCGCTGTAAGACGGTCCATCAAGACGTCATGATGGACCGTATCAAATGCGGCCGAGAGGTCCAAAAGTATAAGGATGGCAGCGCCTCCCTGATCCAAGGCCTCCCTAATCTCTTCAGTGGATTTTAAAAGTGCCAGCTCAGTACTGTGCTCTGCACGGAACCCGAATTGCGTGGAATCGAGAGAAGCATTCGTTTGCAGGAATTGGCTGAGTTGGGTATTCATAGCTCTCTCAATCATCTTGGCTGGGAGGGGAAGACGTGAGATTGGCCTATAGTTGTTCGGGTCGCTGGCATCCAAATTGGGTTTTTTTAAAAGGGGGAGAATTGAGGCGATTTTCCAGAGGACAGGAAAGCAACCGGCTTCAAAAATGGAGCAGAATAGTGGGGTAAGAACATTCCCAATGATTTCTGGGACCATCTTCAAAACAGAAGCTGGGCAGGGGTCCAGTGGGGAGCCGGAGCGAATTTCAGAGAGGAGTTTCATGACTCCCAGCTGTTCCAAAGGAATAAAATGATTGAGAGTTGGACGGCATCTATCATACTCTTTATTACCTATAAGCGCCGGTTGTAGGGAGGGTGACGGCGCAAAGGTAAATGAGGAAAAGATAGTATCAACCTTTTGCAGGAAAAATGCAGCTAGTGATTCGCAAAGTTCCAGGGTGCTTACAATTTTTGGGCAGGAGAGAGAGGTTAGTTGGGAGATAGTTCTGAACAGCTCTTTGGAGGAAGAACTGGCACCTCTGATCTGTTCTCCGTAATAAAGCTTTTTTGTTTCCTGCACTGATTTTTTGTATTTTGCCAAGGCTAACTTGTACGCTTCCTTACTGATGTCGCAGTACTCTCTTCTCCAAGCACGTTCAAGTTTTTTGCATTCTAGTTTTTGATTCTTTAGATTTTCAGTATACCAGGGGGCGGAAGGATGTACCCGCTTGGTAATACAGGTTTTATCTGGAACTAGTTTACTGCAGGCCAGATCAACCCAGTCTGAATAGGTGGTAGCTGCCACAAATCTGTGATTACATGACTTCTCACCAAAATCAGCATGGAAACACACTCACAGGCCTTTTGCTAAGCTGTCCATCAACGTAGGAAAAGACGGGAAGACCTTTGCATATTAGTAAGGAAAATGGGGAGGGGCCAAACATGTGGAACTTGCAGATACATTTGGGCATTTGCATTCTCAGTGTAATTAAAAGGATGACCCATGGTCGCTTTTTAAAATATTTTTCCCAAGAGTAGGATGGTTGTGAGACCCCACTCCCCAGGCTTATTTCAGCACAGGAGACCCCATTCCCAGGAGCCCATATAGTTTGCTATGTTGGGGACTGCGGGGTGCCTTAATTATACTCGCTCCATGGTGACTATCCTTGATACGGTTGATTCTCTACAACTAAAAAGAGTATCTGCAAAAGATTTCAAACCATGGTATAATGGTAGTCTCAATACAGAAAGACATGACTTGAAGCTAGCTGAATGTCAGTGGAGATCCGTTCCGTCCCTTGAACACCTCAAGCACGTGAGATTGCTGGAGCGGGTAGTGCAAAATTTTGTATACCCTCCATTCTGCATGTTTATATTAATCTGAATAATTAACTAATAGTAATCGTATTAATTGGTTTGCTGTGAAACACTTATCAATCATATTAACAAAAGAATTACATGTGGGAATTGCAATTATCATGGCTATATTAATTGTAAATTAACTTGAGTACGCATACTAATAGTAGGATATTATGATATTGCATGTCATATGTTGCTTCGGTGATGTATTTGTGATTTGTGCTTTATTCAGCGAGTATAAACCGCTCTGAGTGTTGCTTCTGCTAGATAAATACACACACAAATGGGTATTAGTAGGGGGATAACATTTTATTAACCATTTTTATGTTTTAATTACGTTTTTGCTTAAGTTGACCATTTCGGCCTAGACAAAATGGCTGAACGAGACGTTGAACGTGACTACCCTGACAACACAAGGTTCTGGGTGAAGTGCGCAGGTGTCACCGCCAGCAGCAGTGGCCTGGACCTGACCCCGGGAGAAGATGTACCCACCATGGTTATCCCAGGAACTTCACCAACAATCACACAATGAACAATTTAAAACCGGAACCAGTAAGTGCGATGACTTCACTAAACAGTTTACATGAGAACTTTACCTCACGACCCCAAGTCGACCAATCAGGACCTCCTAATCCCCAATCTTGATACTTTTTGACATTATTTTCATTATAAAAGTAGGTAGGGAATTGAACAAATGGCTGATGCTGCTAATGCTAACGCTGACGAGAAAACTCTCGCTCTTCTTTGACAAACTCGATTTCCTGATGTTATGCTGACGTAGAGGACGGTGACACTGCTGGACAGCTGTTATCCTGAATCTTTGAGAGACTGAATTGCGGCCTAACTTTGCTGAATAAAATTCTTCCCTAACCTGACTGACTTAGAGGACGACTTTTAGCCAGAATAGTTAAATATGATGCTCTGAAATGCCAATGATGATTTCTTACGATTCTTGCAATATTTCTTAGATAAAGAATACTTGATTAATTGAAAAATGTGTTGTGTCGATTATTTAAAGAAGAGAATTTAGTTTAGGATTTAAAGACTAGATAAATGATTGTGAAACTAAACCTACAAACAACTAAATGATTCATTGCCTTATGAGGGGAATATCTTAGAATTGAAAGTCAACGTATTTGGTGTAAGGTAAAGGTATTCCTTTCATGTCAGCGTTTGGAAGATTATTTCCCTAGGGAGACAGATCAACTGAGAGTAAGTATTGGTGTTATGGGCCCCACCAATGAATGTATATGAGTGAATTTGATGATGAGGTATTTGGTCCGTGACGAAGGGGGAATTTGATGTTCCACGCTGCAACAAGATCACTGAGTAACAGATACTACAAAAGCATCAGAAATTTGAAAGCAAAATATTTCAGAAACCAGCTGAATCTGATGATGAGGTATTTGGTCTGTGACGAAGGGGGAATTTGATGTTCCACCTGCAACAGTTTTTCTGGTAGCAGAGATATGTTTTTTATTGTTTTGGTTTGGTGATTATTGCTTGTAAAAAGCTTATTGATTATTGGTTATTGATATTGGTTTATGTACTAACACTCTATGTTGAGTCGTGTTGAGTTTTATGTTGTTTGCACAGCTGCTGGGATGTAGGAAGTCGGAAGTTTGTAACGGTTTTGTAGTAGAGCAGAGGCAAGCGCTGTTCTCGGGAAAGACGGAATTGTTGTTATCCTGTAGGTACACAGGAGAAACGTGTGACGATTGAAGTTGTATGACGCATTGTCTGGGTTTGATTCGGTAACATCGCCGTGTGTTGCCATTAGAGACATTTTCTGTGTGAGAGAAGTGTGTATGATAGCGAAGGTTATCTGTGAAATTCTGGTCTTAGGTACCAGGGATCCAAATGGCATTCCGATAACGCTTATCAGTGGAAAGGTAATAGGTACTCTCTGAGCTTGTTAGAAGGACAAAGGAGAGGGAAGCGCTGCTTTGTTAACGTATGCTATAATTCTGTAGCAGGACAGACTGTTCGCTGTTCTCGGGAAAGACAGGATTCTGTGTGAATGTACTACTTTTTCTTGTGCGAAAGTGCGTGAATGAAAAGGCATTCGGGTTAATTGTGGAACTCTAGTTTTATTTCTCAGGAGCATTGGGTCCCCAACTATGTGTCTTAATTCTGGAGAAACGGTTATCTAATGCTTGTTAGAAGGGTGAAGTAGAGGGATGTGCTACTTTTTCAACGGAAGTAACGATTCCGTAGTAGAACAGAGGTAAGCGCTGCTCTCGGGAAAGACGGAATTCTCATGAGAAAGGTCTATTGCTATTCCTTGGTTAGCGAAGCGGACAATGGTAGCGTTTTTATGTTGTTACTAACAGAATTGTAGAAATTGAAACAAAAACTTACCGAGCGGATTTTGTTAAGGAGGGGTAGACAGGAGCAGGAGCTGCCGCAGCGGCTGCTGATGTCAGAACAACCGCGCTGGGATTGGACAGTCGGTCAGAACCATAAAATGCTCCGGATTGGTGCGTTAGAGTACGCCGCGCTAGGAGTGGAGAAATACAGGGTGACGTAAGTGCCCCTGATTGGTGCGTTAGTGTAAGTCGCACTGGGATTTGAGAATTGTGACTGTGACGTAGACTCTCCGGATTGGTGCGTTAGTGAGAGTCACGTTACGATTGGACAGAAAAGCGGTACAGTTGTAAAGGAGACTAGTGAGACACAAAAGAAGGGAAATGTATTACGATCCACCAGAAAAGGAGAAAAAGTCACGGTTTGGTAGAATTAAGAGGTGGTTTAAGAAGGACAAACCGATCATAACTAGGGAAGGACAGTTACTTCCTCCACCGAAAACCCCTGCATCCTTCATGGTTGCAAAATATGGGTATCACACTTGTATTTGGTTAGATAACTGGGTCAAATATACCGAGAAGGACGGAGTATTGGCTTTCCCAGAGCATGGTTCATTTAATTTGGCTGTTTTGAGAAATTTGAGAGAGAAAATTATGAATTTAGAACCAAGACCTAGACGACTCAATTTGAGGCTTTGACGGAGTGGGAAGACGAGGTGCATGACCGAGAAAGACAGAGAAATGGTAGAGGATATAGGTATCTGTATGGTAGATCATACGGACATGAGACGCATGATGATCGAATGAGAAGGTGGCGGAATGCGAGTATGACTGAGGGTTTGTTTCCCGTAAGAACCGCTGGAGAGAATGAAGGACGAAAAAGTATAGAAAAGAGGCACAATGTGGAATCAAGAGGGTATGGAATGAATGTGTCTGAGGATGATGTTCTTGATGATATGTTTTTTAAGAATCCACCACCATACCGACCAGAACCAGAAATATTAAACCCAAGTGCCCCAATGAAAGAAACAGTACGAGTCATAAAATCGGAACCAGAGTTCCAAGATTTGGGAAGAAACAATTACATTCGAGAGGTAGAGAAGAAGTCCGGAGGAAAATTAGATGGAGAAAATTCAGCAGTACTAGCAAAAACGACCCTAGAATTAACCGAGAAAATAAGAGCATTGACTAAGAATCTCAAAGCGGTAACTGTTCCAGTAACGATAGGTCCAGTAATGGCTATTTTTGATAAGCAGAAAGATAGCGAACATTGTTTGACAGTCCCTTATAAAAGTAGTAAACCGGTTGAACGACCAAGAATGAGTCAGAGTGAGAATCCATGGAGACAGACTATGAGTATGATTAAACTGAATTTTTCAAATAACCCATTTTTAGGTCAAAACTGTGCCAAAAAACGTATGACAATGATAGAGACAATGTAAGAAACTCAAAAAGATTTTGGACAAGGAAATGTAGAAAAGCCAGTAGGACCATCAACAGAGGAGTTGAGGGAATGGTTGAGAAGCTTGCAAAAGAAAGACAAAGGATCCCAGTCAATAGATGTAGCCAAATTACGAATGGCACTGGAATAATTAATAGTAGGAAATATCCCGACAGAGAAGTTAAAAACTTATCAAGATGAGGAGTTGTTATTTCTGTGCAAAAGCGTAACATGGAGAGCGAAAAGTCTTCATGAAAGATTAGAAGAAGTAGCAAATGAAATGGGTATTGATATGGAAAAGGTGAAAGCCCTACAGAAACCCTATCCAGTAGACTTCACTGAAAAAGACATTGAAAATATGAATACCACAGGACGAATAGGTCAGATTAAAGAAATAATTATTTTGTTTAGAAAATGGGGAGACGTGGACAAATGGAAAGCAGATGGTATCGTAAACGAGACGAAGTTTCAGACAAAACGTTTTCAGCCTATCCTGTGAGAGAAAAAGAGAAGGTTGTGACAGAATGCCCTATGAGAGAGATTCCGGGAGGAGGATATGTACATGTCCCATGGACTAGACAGGATATTTTGTCATTTACGAATGACTTCCCTCGACTGTGTGAAAAACCCGTTGAGTGGTATAGACAAGTAGACAGATTTGTGAAACTATCCAAAGTATTGTGGATTGATCTGAATAGCTTGTTTGATATAATAGTACCAGCAGATCTATGGACGGAATGTAAAATAGTAATAGATTGGCCGACACAGGAATACCCAAGGGATCCAAAGACAGGAGCTCCAGACCCCGAAGTAATGAAGAAATACGAACAGGTTATGGCATTTTTGAAAAACAAGGTACCCCTAAAGAGACAGATTGGGTGAAAATTGATAGAACACATCAGGAAAGCAAAGAGTCAGTACATGCCTAATATGAAAGATTAATTTTAGGCTTTAAACAACTCAGTGGAAATGAAAATTTGAGTGATAAAGATTTGAGTCATTCCGTATACAGATTTGTATATGGTCTTCGTCCAGAAAGTAGTGAAATGATAAAACAGAATACGGTAGATTGGCAGAATAAGAAAATAGACGAAGTATTGAGACATGCTAAATATTTCAGTGATGAAATTGAAGCAAAATAGCGAAAACTGAAAGAGAAGGCTATGTGGGCACAGGTAAAAGTAGCAGAGAGACAGGAAGCACAATTAGCAGAACAAGTTGGGTCAAAACCAAGATTTAATCCTGGGAAAAATAAAGAGAATATTGAGGAAGCTAAGAAGAAATTTCCGTGTCATAATTGCGGTAGGATAGGGCATTGGAAATCCGAGTGTAAAAATCCACCAAGTACTAACGATGAAAATCCATCCTTGAATCCACAGGTGCAGAATGAGGTGAGTGGTCAACAGGAACAACAACAGCAGGGTGTAACACAACAGAATCAGGTGCCAAAACCACCTTTTCCACAGAACAAAAATTGCCAGAAGTATAGTAAGGAGAATGGATTCCACAACGAAGAACAGGTAAATAAGCCGCAACGCGCTAGTGCTGCTTCACAGTATTGGCTGCAACGCGACTCAGAAGAGGGATATTGTCGGTGCCGAAGGGAGGAAGAAGAGTGCGTACTTGGCGTAACTCTAGAAATAGACCATACAGGCCCATTTGTAGATGGAAAAGTTAATAATGAAAATATTACTTTCCTAGTTGATACTGGTGCTACTCGATCAACTGTTAGATCAGCTGATGTCAAGAATCTTCCTCTCTCGGATGAAACGATCCAAGTAGTTGGTGTATCCAACAGACAGATTAAAACTTACCTTACAGAACCGGTGAAAGTTAGTATAGAAATTTCAGAAATTTTCTGAAATGCACAGATTCGTAGTGTGCGATACCAGTCCTGTAAATTTGTTAGGTAGAGATTTATTGTGCAAAATGAATTGCACTATATTTTGTACTCCAGATGGAATAGCCTTTGAAACACCAGATGATGACGTGTTTATTAAAATGACAATGACAAACAGAGAGAAAGAGGTTACAGGAACCTATGCTGTATTCAACCGTGACGAATTACCAAAAGAATTAAAACAATCAGTAAAAGCAGAAGTTTGGGACTTCACAGAAGAAGACGTGGGATTGATGAGGAATGTAGATCCAGTAAAAATAACTGTAAAAGAAGGAGTATGTTACCCAAATATCCCACAATATAAATTGACACCTGAAATAATCGAAGGAGTTACTCCTGTGATTGAGAAATTGATAAAGCAAGAAATTTTGAGAGAAATAATGAGTAGCCCATGTAATTCGCCAATAATGGGACTGAAAAAGCCTAGTGGGAAGTTCAGGATAGTGCAAGACCTGAGAAAGATAAACAAAATTGTTGTACCATGCTGTCCCATTGTACCAAATCCATCTGTGATTTTATATCAGATCCCTCATGACGCAGAATGGTACACAGTGATTGATCTGTGCCATGCTTTCTTTTCCATTCCATTACACCATGACAGTCAGCAAATTTTTTCATTTCGGTTTGGAGAGCGTATTTTGGCATGGTGCCGAATTCCACAGTGGTATACAGAAAGTCCCTCAATATTTAATCAGCTATTGAAAAAGTATTTGGAACATCTAGAAATGCCTGAAAATTTAGTACTAGTACAGTATATTGATGCTTGTGGCATCGAAAACTCGTGAAGCTTGTGAGGTAGACACAGTAGCCTTGCTGAATCATTTGGCAAATGGAGGACTAAAAGTGTCACCATCGAAATTACAATTTTGTGAGAAAGACGTCCAATATTTGGGACACAGCATTGAGAAAGGACACAGGAAAAAAACCATAGACAGAATCAGGATCATAAAAATTATGAGTCCACCAATGACCCAAAGAGAAGTGAGAATGTTTCTTGGAATGGTTGGTTAATGTTGTCAGTGGATAGGCAATTTTTCATTGATTGCAAAACCTTTGGTACGATTGACAAGAAGTGATGTGAGAGATCCAATAGATTTGAACAAAGAGGAGTTGGCAGCATTCACGAAATTGAGAGAAGGATTGTGTGAAGCGCCTGCATTAGGGATGCCTGATTATGACAAGGAGTTCGAGTTGTATTGCAGTGAGAGAAATGGATGCGCACTTTCTGTTCTAGTACAGAAGCATGGAAAACTGAGGAAACCAATTGCGTATTTTTCATCCATGTTGGACCCAGTAGCTTTAGCCCTTCCTGGGTGTCTGAAAGCAGTAGCTGCTACATGTCGAAGTTTGGAACAGAGTGAGGGAATTGTGATGGGATATCCTGTGAAAGTGTTTGTACCTCATGATGTGGCGATTCTTTTAGCAAGGAGTCGTACTCAGTATATGACGCACAGCTGACTGACTAATTATGAAAAGGTCATCTTGGGTGCAACAAACATGAGTCTTGTGAGATGCGTGAATGTGAATCCTTCAACATTGTTGCCTGACGTAGAGCATGTGGAGGTAAGAGATGAAGCAGATCATGATTGTTTGGATGTACTTGATTTCTGTACAAAACCAAGACCTGACATAAAAGATGAACCTTTGCCAGAAGGAGATTATGTCATGTTTGTTGATGGATCTTGTTTGAGAACAGATGATGGAATGCTGAGTGCAGCATATGCGGTATGTACAGTTGCAGCAGTGATGGAAGCATCCTATTTGAAAGGAGTAAGGTCGGCCCAAGTAGCTGAACTAATTGCCCTGACCAGAGCATGTAAGATTGGGAAAAGTATGAGAGTGACTGTGATAACTGATAGCCAGTATGGCTACGGGGTGGTCCATGATTTTGGCCAAATTTGGCTACAAAGAGGCTTCCTAAACTCAAGTGGAACTCCCATTAAGAATGCTGAAGTGGTTGGAAAGTTGCTTGAGGCAATACAGCTGCCTAGGCAATTGGCTGTGGTAAAATGTGCTGCTCATAGTCGCAGTGGTGATTATATTGCCACTGGAAACAAATTTGCCAATGATATGGCACAATATTGTGCACGAAATCAGAATTCAATCAATCGGGCAAAGGAAAAGGAGTTGATTTCTTGTTTCCCAATGTTTACTAACACTCTGGGAACATGGGAAGAGGTAAGACAATTGCAGGAAGAAGAAGGAGAGGAAGAAGTAAAACAGTGGGTAAAAGCAGGATGTGCACCAAGAGAAAAGGATCATGTGTGGGTCTATCGAGATAGAAGACCAGTTATGCCTGATAGCATGATGTCTGCCATGGCACGGCTGTATCATGGACAGGGACATATAGGGAGAGACGCCATGATTAGGTCCTTTAAACAAACTTGGTATAATGCCAAGTTCAGACTTGTAGCCGAAAGTATTTGTCAAAGATGTCAGCAATACAATCCAGGAAGAAAGACAGTAGTGAGTCTAGGAACAATAGGTCGAGAGGGAGGGCCTTTCACCAGAATGCAAGTAGATTTCATTGAAATGCCTCCTTCTAACAGGTTGAGGTATGTTTTGGTGATGGTATGCCTATTCTCTAGGTGGGTAGAGGCATTCCCAACCAGAAGAAATGATGGAATGACAGTGGCAAAATTACTGTTGAGAGAATTCATCCCCAGATTTGAGTTCCCAGTAACAATTGAATCAGACAGAGGGGGACATTTTCATAATGAGATCATAAAACTGATTTGTGAAGCATTGAATGTACGACAAAAACTGCATTGTGCCTACCAACCAGGCTTCTGGTGTAGTAGAACAAATGAATGGTACCATCAAAAACAGAATAGGGAAAATGTGTTTAGCCACAGGTATGAAATGGCCCGATGCCTCTGGTACTCATGACTATTAGATCAATTCCAGACAGAACTACTGGTTTGAGTCCGCATGAGATTCTTTTGGGACGCGCCATGAGATATGTGTTTATACCAGTCAACAAGCTAATGACAATAACTGATGACATGGTATTTTGAAAGGGGAACAGCCATTACAACGCAGGTTTTACCACGCGTTGCTATTACATCGCATGCATTACAACGCATGCGATGTTACAACGCGTGGTAAAACCATGCATACCATTACATCGCATGCGCTTTTACAACGCATGCGATGTAAGTGTGGCGGCAATCCAAGTCGTTGTGAGGAAACTCAGGCTGTTTCCTCACAACGACGTGAAGCAAGCAGGAAGGAGGAAGCAGGATCCCACGACGACACTGGAGAAGAGAGAGGTAAGGGGGTTTGCGCTTGGGGTGGGAGTTAATTGTTTGGGTTTAGGGTAGTGTAAAAGTAGTGTTCTGTGTGTTTTTTTTTTACGTGTTAGTGTGTTTTTGTGGTGTAATGTAGTGTATTAGGGTTTAGGGTAGTGTTGTTTTTTAGGGTTTAGGATAGAGTAGTAGTGTTTGCGTAGTGTAGTGTTTTAGGGTTTAGGGTAGTGTAGTGTTTGTGTAGTGTGGTGTTGTAAGGTTTAGGGTAGTGTAGTGTTTTAGGGTTTAGGGTAGTGTAGTAGTGTTTGTGTAGTATTCTAAGGGTAAAGGATAGTGTAGTTTTTTAGGGTTTAGGGTAGAGTAGTAGTGTTTGTGTAGTGTTTTACGGTTTAGGGTAGTGTTTGTGTAGTGTTGGGGGGTCGTGTAGTGTAATGTAATTGTAGGGAGAGGAATGGGGCGGGGAAGGGTTGTGTAGGGGTAAGGTAGTCACTTACCTTGCAAACTAACCACGAATATAGCTTTACCACGCATGCCTTTGCGTTGTAATGGCATGCGTGATAAAGGCATATTCGTGGTAATAGTTTGCGATGTAATGGCATGCGATGTCATTGACATCGCGTAGTAATACCCGCGTTGTAATGGCATGCGTGGTATTACTATGCGATGTAATGACATACATTCATTTTGAAATACTGTAAAAGCCTGGCTGATGCAGTTCATTCTGTGTTTCATCAGGTTGGAGCGGATGCCACCACTCTTGAAAAGAAGCCAGCTCATGATCTAAGCCCAGGAGACTGGGTAAGGATAAAAGTACACAGAAGAAGAAACTGTTTGGTTCCCAAGTGGGGAAAACCAAGGCAAGTCATCTTGACCACAACAACAGCTGTGAAGTGTGCTGGATTGAAGAACTGGATCCATGCAAGTCATACTTTGAGAATCCCAAATCCAGTTGACTGTAAAGAAAAGGAGTATTTTGATAAATCAGAATCCAGTACTGAGTCGGATAAGGGAGAGCCAAAAGACAAAGAAAGGGAAAACCCTGAAAGGGGGGAGACAGAGCCAAGTTTAACTTTGGTCCCCAGAAGTAATTCCCTGAGAAGAAGGTTACAGATTTCTGATGCCAGGTCAGACTCAGAGACAGAACAAAGAGCACATTCGTCCAAGAAAGAACAAGGGAAGAACAAAGACAAGGACAGTGGAGAGACAATAAAAGAAATCCATGAGAAGGAAGTGCCAGATGAAAGATTGAGAGAAATTCCACCTGAAACAACATCTTTAGATGAACAGGTGCCAGATACAAACAGAAAGGGGAAGATTATTGCTGAAGACCCCCGAGGAGGTGTAGGGAACTCCAACATCCAGTTAGAAGCAGGGACAACTAGTCAGCAGGAAGATTGCGTGTCGGAGATTCGAGGAGGGACAGAAGCAGGGAAAACAAAAGAAGTGGTGGAAAAAGGAATCGTTGAAGGTAAAAAGCAAGTTGAAACAGAGTCTGAGGAAACCGAAGGCCGAGTTCTGAGAAAGAGAGCTTGGAGAACTGAAAAGAATCATAAATTCGCCAAGAGCTGAACAGGTGAATGAAGTAACGAGTCAAGAGAAATCGAAAGGAGAAGAACAGACAGTAGTCAAAGAAAGCAAAAGAACAAGGAAACCTAACCAAAAGTATAAATCACCGGAGTGGACATATGTGGCCCTGCCTGAAGTGAAGGAAGAGGCGGATAGCCAAGGAAATCCAGAGGTGGTTGTACCGGAAGTGGTTGAGGAAGACGAAGAATTGGAAATCCTGAGAGTTATCTTGTCCGATATTGGAGAAGAAGCGGATGTACAGGACAACCAGTATGTTGAAAACAAAGGGAAAGTGAAAGATGATGAGATGCCAAACTGAATGAGACAAGAAAATTACTGATGGAAAGACAATAAAATACTGAAAAAGACAAAAACTGGTAGAACCACGTAGGTGCTTAGTAGCCTTGGGTTAGAAACTAGTTGTGAAGTAGAAGAGGCTAAGTCAAAAGACAGGGCTCATTTTAGAAAGATGGCAAACATAGAAAGTAGCAAAAGTAGATGTACCTTCCTTAGAAGATGGTGCAAAATGTGTTGTTGTTGTACAGGATTATTAATGCTTCTTTGGAGTATTCTTGCTCTACTAATTTCATTTAAAGTTACTGTAGATACATTAGAAGGACATAGTGATAACATAACTAATATAGGGAAAGTTCAAAAGGTAGTTCCAACTAGAATAGATAAAAACTATTTACATAAGGATAGCTCAATAACAGATTTTTCTAACAATGTGTTTTCAAAATTGTTGTATGAATATGTAAAAACAATGGACGTTAGGGATTGCTACGTTTGTATGCAATTACCTGCATCTGTATCTGAAGGAGTGACTTATCATCACCTTCCAGTAACATATGGAATAACATGTAGTGTAATAGCTAGTTTATTTTATCAAACAGGTAAATTAGAGTATTATTTTTCAGATGTAGATATTATATTTTCACAAGTACCAGCAATTAACAAACTAAACAAGGTAAAACCTGCAAAGGTATTAGGTGAATTTTTCTTAGAGACTAAAGAACTATCATTAGAATATATATTTAGAAATAATTTGACTTGCAGTTTAAAGAAAGAGGAGAAGACATTTTTAGATATGGCTGAAGAAAGAAGATTGAAAATGCAAAGAAAAGCTTCAGAAGGGAAAGTGGAGAAAACAGTCTGGGATGTAGAAATGGAGAAACACTTGAAAGGAGAAACAAGTCCAACTATGGCTTTAGATTGGCCTCAGAAAGGAAAATTGTGTATAAGAAGGAATCAGACAGTGTATGACAATTATTTTCTAGGGAATAGCGAGTGCCATGATACATACCGAATCATGGGAGGATGGGGATTTAAAGGTGGAAGAGATCCAGTCTTTCCAGGACTGTATTTCATTTGTGGGAACAGGGCATATTATCGTTTGCCAGACCATTGGTATGGCACATGTTATGTTGGCCTGGTTTTTCCAAAGATTTTTCACATGGATAGAGGAGAAGATGGTGTACATAATTTAGGTAGTTATTTAGTACGCAGTAAGAGAGAATCTTTGACTGAAATTGTAGGTGACATTTTTGGAGCATTGATACCAGCAGTGGGAATATCTCTGAATGCAAACAAAATTAGAAAACTTTCAACAATAGTGGATCGCTTGTCAACAAGCACCACTGGAGGATTCTTATTGGTAAATACTGAAATGGTTGCCATGCGTGCTATGGTAATGCAAAATCGACTTGCCCTTGATATTTTATTGGCAAAAGAGGGTGGAGTCTGTGGAATGCTAAAAGTTCAACGTTGTTGTACTTAGATTCCTGATGAAAGTAGAGATTTGAAAATTTATATTAAGAATATTACAGAATTGCATGACGAAATTGTACCACTGGAGGTTGAAGGTGTCTGGGAGAAGATTGGTAAGAAAATATCAGCTATTAAAGACTTTGTAGTAAAAGTAGGTAGTACATTCATAGGTAAGATATTATTTCCATTAACATGTGTGATTACCTTAGTATTAATAATTAGACTAGGTTGTATTTGTTGTAGAAAGAATAAAAATCAGGAAAGAATAAAAAGAGAAAACTTAAGGAGAAGGGATAAGAAACAAGAAAGAGAATTTGAAGAAATAGAACTAGAAGAGTTAAAGGATAGCATGTATAAAACAGCAAAAAGAGAAGAAACAGGGGAAACTGAAATATGAATGAAACAAGAAATCAATTTAAAATTCCGTAAATGGGATACAAAATTTGTGGTTAGTGTGGTGATATAATCACCAAAGGGGGGATTGCTGGTGCGGGTAGTACACAATTTTGTATACCCCCCCATTCTGCATGTTTATATTAATCTGAATAATTAACTAATAGTAATCGTATTAATTGGTTTGCTGTGAAACACTTATCAATCATATTCACAAAAGAATTACACGTGGGAATTGCACTTAGCATGGCTATATTATTGTAAATTAACTTGCGTACGCATACTAATAGTAGGATATTAGGATATTGCATGTTATATGTTACTTTGGTGATGTATTTGTGATTTGTTCTTTATTCAGTGAGTATAAACCGAGGGTTGCTTCTGCTAGATAAATACACACACATATGGGTATTAGTAAGGGGATAACATTGTATTAGCCATTTCTATGTTTTAATTACGTTTTTGTGTTTCTTTTGCTTAAGTTGACCATTTCGGCCTAGATAAAATGGCTGAACGAGACGTTGAACGTGACTGCCCTGACAACACGAGGTTCTGGGTGAAGTGTGCAGGCGTCACTGCCAGTAGCAGTGGCCTGGACTTGACCCAGGGAGAAGATGTACCAACCAAGGTTATCCCGGGAGCTTCACCAAAAATCACACAATGGACAATTTAAAACCGGAACCAGCAAGTGCGATGACTTCACTAAACAGTTTACATGAGAACTTTACCTCACGATCCCAAGTCGACCAATCAGGACTTCCTAAACCCCAATCTTGATACTTTTTGATATTATTTTCATTATAAAAGTAGGTAGGGAATTGAACAAAGGGCTGATGCTGCTAATGCTAACGCTGACGCTGAAAACTCTCGCTCTTCTTTGACGAACTCGATTTCCTGACGTTATGCTGACGGAGAGGACGGTGACACTGCTGGACAGCTGTTATCCTGAATCTTTGAGAGACCGAATCGCGGCCTAACGTTGCTGATTAAAATTCTTCCCTGACCTGACTGACTTAGAGGACGACTTTTAGCCAGAATAGGTAAATATGATGCTCTGAAATGTCAATGATGATTTCGAACGATTCTTGCAAAATTTCTTAGATAAAGAATACTTGATTAATTGACAAATGTGTTCTGTCGATTATTTAAAGAAGAGAATTTAGTTTAGGATTTAAAGACTAGATAAATGATTGTGACACTAAACCTACAAACAACTAAATGATGTATTGCCTTATGAGGGGAATATCTTAGAATTGAAAGTCAACGTATTTGGGGTAAGGTAAAGGTATTCCTTTCATGTCAGCGTTTGGAAGCTTATTTCCCTAGGAAAACAGATCAACTGAGAGTAAGTATTGGTGTTATGGGCCCCACCAATGAATGTATATGAGTGAATTTGATGATGAGGTATTTGGTCCATGACGAAGGGGGAATTTGATGTTCCACGCTGCAACAAGATCACTGAGTAACAGATACTACAAAAGAATCAGAAATTTGAAAGCAAAATATTTCAGAAACCAGCTGAATCAAGCCACCAACCGACCCAAAAAACGTTTAGAACTCATAAAAACTCAATCAAATCCTTTCTGTCCTTGCTAGAGCTATTCCGCTTACAACCTGCGAGGTATTTGCCTCCATCTTTCTCCACAAGACAGAGAGCTTTATAAATGATCTGCAGACTATCTCCCACCTCAAACCATAATCTCTGCCCCTCAGACTACTGTTTCTTTGTGTCTCCTGGGGCATTTCCCCAAAAACAATGCCTACCATTCATAATATTCTAACAATGATCAAACCATCAAACCACTTCAATGACCCTCATCCTCAAGGAGATCATACCTGCGTTACTCCTGCTTTGGACTAAGATTATTAATGCCTCCCTCTTTCAAGGCACTTTCCCCAACTGCCACAAGCACGGTCAGGTTTCTCCAATCCTAAAAAACAAAAAGCAGATCAAATAGACTTAAGCAACTTCTGACATATTTCCTATATTCCTTCCTTGGTGAAAATCCTTGAAAAATGTGTTCAAGTACAACTGTGTAACCACATCGATAATTTCTGATTATTAGAGCAACTTCAATCTGTTTCCATCAAGGGCACAGCACCAAATCAGCTATGACGCACATAGTGGACGATATCCTAAAAATCCACAATCAGAACCAACCCTGTCTTGTAATCTTCCTTGACCTATCATCAACATTTGATACGGTTAAGCATGACAACCTACTAGACCTTTTGGAACATCATATGGGGTTATCAGGACCAGTCCTTAACTAGTTCACCTCCTATCTCCATAACAGGTCCCAAAGAGACAAGGTTAATTACTCATTATTGCAGACCATGCTGGTCACATTACGGACCCCACAGGGCTCCTTACTTTCACCCACTCTCTTTAACCTGTTCATGGAACCTCTTATGGAAATTTTGAGTTAATCCAACATCCACTATCACTATCACATGTATGCTGATGATACCCAACTATACTTAAACGTCTCTGCCTCAGAAGACACAACTCTGCAGAAAACTCAAAATTGGCTAGCATCTAATCACCTCAAACTAAATAAAAAAAAAACTGAGGGGCATATCATCAATGAGGCGGTAAAAAATTATCGCCGCTTTTGCGTCCGTTTTCGGACGAAAAGCGGCGATAATTTTAATGCCCTATTAGCAAGGACACGCTAATGCGTGAATCCATGCTTCTTCGCACTTTCACTTAACACCCAGCTTTGCATCTCTAATGAGATGCAAAGTGGGCGCTCCTCCCCAGAATAACGGAAGAAATGTTCCTAAGCGACATTTCTCCTATTATCAAGTCTCACACAAAGCAGCATAGCGACAAGAAAAGTAACCTCTGTTATCGCTACTTTCCTCACGCCTGCTTTGAAACTGACTTAGCCATGATATCCTATGGAAGGTGGATATCATGGCTAAGTATGTGTAGCCCTATCAGCAAGCTATCGCCAAAAGTTGTGCGATTATCGCTGGATTTCCAGCTATAATCGCCCAGTTGGCATCTTGCGCTCTGAATTTTATCACTTTGGAGATAAGCGTTGCTGATAGCACGCTATCTCCGCGATACAATTCAGAGTTGGCCGGCGATAATTATCCTCGCGCTAAGTGCGCTTAGCGATAATTATCGCCGGCCCTTGCTGATATGCCCCTGAATTCCTACTAATTGCCCCACCTAACCAATCGCCTGTCATTGAAGAATGGTTGAAACATCTAACAGCCCTCAACTGCATTCCAAATATGATTGGGATTAACTCTCTATAAAAACCTCAACATGCAGAAACACATACGTGCCACCCCGAAAAAAATGTTGGATTATGGAGGTGCAACCCTCTGTGGTCTGCCTAGATCCATACTGGCTCCTCGAGCCTTGCTCAACTCTGCTGCTAGGGTCATCACCAGTTCAAAAAGAAACAACTACATCACACCCAATCTGAAATCCCTCAACTGGCTCACTTGCAAAGCAAGAATCCAACTAAACATTGCCTGCATTACACACAAAGCCCTCTACTTTAAAACCCCTAGATATCTGGCTCAGACTAGAACTCTCTGGTGGTTCCAGATCATCTAGAAGCTCCTGCGCCTTACTTCTTAAAACACAGAGATTTCACAAGAATAAAACCTACAACTGATCTTTCTCTGTTATTGCTCCAAGAATTTGGAACTCCTTGACCCCTGAAAACGAAATGAATTCCTCATCTGTATCCTTCAAGAAAAAAATCTGAGTATTCCTTATGAACAAATTTCTTCCCTAAATCCTATGATTCCCATCGCGATTCCTCTATTTTCCTCATGCCTATGACATACCAACGACTTTGGGGCAGATTTATGTTTCCTGGCGCATCCCTGCAAATCAGCAGGGATGCGCCAGGACAAATGCGTCACACAAGTTTACCCTTGCGCCACCACAGATGCGCCGCATTTACAATGCAGCGCATCGTGGCGCAAGGATAAACAGATGCGTGACGCATCTGATGGTATAAGGGCGGCGCATTGCTGGAGTCGTGTCGCAAGCACGACGCAACTCCAGCAATGCTCAGGGGCTGCCCATACCGAACATGCTGCGTCATGCCTTACGCCTGCTTCAAGCAGGCGCAGGGTTTTGACGCAGCAGCGTCGGAAAAGTGACTCAGTGAAATCTTGTAGATTTCCTTGCGTCACTTTTGCGAGGCTTTTTCCGACGGAACGCCCACCCTGCATACATTAAATCTGACGCAGGTTTAATGTAGCGCAGGGCTTTTGTAAATAAGGTGCAACATGGCGAATGGTTTATGCCGCCGCTGCGTCACAGAAGTGCCGCAACGACGGCGTAATTGTCTCGCAAGGGGCTTGTAAATCTGCCCCGATGTGTTTTCGACTTCCAATCCTGACACTACCCCCACTTTTCTCAAAACTGCATGATCCTACAGTTTTCTTGACTATCATAATTATGTTTTTATTGGTTTATCTCCTATCCTCTATGCAGAACATTGAAAACCTTACCCTTCCTTTCCGGATACTACTTCATCCTGTGTTTTTCTAGAATATGATATTATTGTTATTATTGATCTGCTCCCTGTATACTTGTAAAGCGCCCTGATACCTTAAAGGGTCATATTCATGTTCTATATAAAACTATCAAATATATATGTCCTTGGGGGGGCTCCCTGGGGGGACGCATGCCCCAGAACCATATATGGCTCCAGGAGGTGGGGCGGTAGGCCTCCCTCCTTTGTTCTTCTAGGGCCTTCCCAGGGGATATGGTGGTACCCAGGGCTGAATTTGGCCCGGTAGGGGGGCGCATGGTCTCATTCCCCTTTTTTGTGTAAGCGCAGCCCCGATCCAATTAATTAATAAAGCCCCAGTGAGGAGGCTTAGGAGGAGGAGTCCCAACATACTTCCTCCATTATATTTTTAGAGCCCTGTGAAGGCGGTGGTGCCCAGGGCCCTTAAGGGCCTTGGGAGGGGAAGCCCAGCCCCCTCCAATTAAAATGAATTATGGCCTTCCACCGGGAGATGGTTATCCTCAAAGCCAAAATTGGCCATGGCGAGGGGGCTGCATGCACCCCCTTCCCTATAATATTTATGATAGAAGCCCCCGGGACCTGGCCCACACGAAGCTTAATTAGGAACAAGTGCAGAAAGTCGTGCTTGTTTTTTTTCTCCATTTTTGCTGCAAATTTGCAAATCTGTCACGATAATTGCAGGAAACTTGGTAAAAATGCTTTTTTGCCCTGGCGGGGTCTCTGAGTAACCCCAGCAGCAATTTTAGGGAGTCAGGGTATTGGTACCTTGCCCCTTTCTCTTTTTTATTTTAGCATTTTGTTTGGGACTCGGCTGAGACCAATTCCCAAAATGGCTGTTAACTCTTCCTGGTTGAAGCGTTGCCAGCCAATTGGGTCTCTGCATTAGATCAGGAGAACTCACCAAAGGCTTTGTGCATCTAGATATACAAATTCATTATTTTCTTTAATAACTCCAAAACTACTGAACCGATTTACACCAAATCACAACAATCACTCTTTTTGGACCAAGAGCTAGCTTTCTGCAAAATTTGATGTAGTTCTATCCAGAGGTTCAGTCTGCAGTCATGTTTAAAAATCCTATGGGGATTAACATGAAAAGTCCTTTTTTATCCCCCCTTTTTTCACTAACATTTTACTTGTACAAAACCAGATAATTCATCAGTTATAGTTACCTGAGTAAACTATAACTTCTGCTCCCTCAATGCAATGCTTTTGACCTCACATATTACTTGTTATGTTATCTGCACAGCTACTCCAAGGAGTGTCCCGGCGTGTACCCTAATAGGTGGTTAGAAGGACCAGGAAAGTTTATCTAAAGAGAAAGGTTTTCAATTTCTTTCTAAATAACCCCTGGACTCCTCGCAGCTCGTAACTCAGTTGGGAGCTAATTCCAGGTCACCGCCCCCAAACGGGTCAATGATCTGTCACCAGCCCCATGCTTGAGGACCCTAGGAGTGCACACAATTAGCTTATTTGAGGATCGCAATTGCCTGGATGGTGTATAGAAGCTAAATCTTGATCTCGAATAAGACGGGCCAGAACCATGTAAGGCAGAATGTATCATCACCAGGGATTTGAACTTCAATATTTCTTTCACAGGTAACCAGTGAAGATCACCGAGATGCAGAGTGACATTAGCCCTCTTAGGGAGTTTGAGCATCATTCTGGATCACCTGAAGTTTATTGAGAATATATCCTGGCAGGCCAATATATAATGCATTGACTTAGTCAATGCGAGACATAATCAAGGCCTGGATGACTGTTTTCCTAGAATGAATAGGAAGCAGCAGCAAGCATCTCTTTAGTGCTTTCAAAATCCCAAAACATGTTCCCGACAGCCTTTTAATTTGAGGTCCAAACACAGCTTATCATCAAACCATAGTTTTCAACCAGTCCGTTCTGAATCAGTGGCAGAGAGGACTCATCTGGCCAAAAAGAAAGCCAGAACTGCAGAGAGAAATTACCAAAGAGCAGAATCTCCGTTTTTATTACACTCTTAATTGGGCCTTTGCTAGCCAATGAAAAACTGCAGATAGGGAAGCCTTGACATGTGCGCAATTCGCTTCACTCCCTTTGTTCCAGTAAAAGAGCAGCTATGAATCATCTGCATATGAGATAACTTTGGCCCTGAGTATGTCTTCTATCTGAATTAGAGGAAACATGTACATGTTAAACATCAGCAGGCTCAATACCGAGCCCTGAGGCACGCTCATGTCCAATTTTGTGGGGAGGCTGAGAAAGGAGGAATCCATATTTCTTGAGTTTTATCTTCCAAATATGATTTCAGCCAGTTCCAGACTAAACCATCCATGCCAATTTCCCATAGACGGCATTCACCCCTCAGTGAATTGGCCCGTCATGGGAGATTAAGAATAAGATTGCGATTGAGATGAGAAGCAAACATCACTTTTTGAAATGTATTAGTAATTCCAAAATCTAGTTTACTAAATTTGAAATAGGACCAGGTAGGTTTAGGAAATATGGTATAGGAAAGGACGGTCCACGATACTACCTGCCCAAAAATATTTTTGTAGAATTATTTAGCGCCAATGTTTTTGGTCTTTATGGCATACCTCAGTATCCAGGGGTAAGTAGAGGACTGAGGCAGGTGAGGGAGCTTCTGAAAGTGCATCCTAAAGTTCCTCTGCTGATGGCTCTGCGGGCCCCAGTAAATCTTCCTGTTATTTCTTAATTTTTTCCAAATCCTCTTCGATCTATCCATTTCTAAAAAAGGTTTCCATGCATTATTCTATTTACTTATTTTTCTATTTTTCATGTTTCTGTGTTTTACTTCAAACTGTCTCTGTATAAGTTTGTTTTAAGCTTCCTTTCTTCTGCTTTGTTAGTGAGCTCTCCATCTCCCTTTATATATTTTGTGGACTGCCTAGTGGTGGTACTGTAGGACTCAAAGAACCCATTGGTCACGTACTACTACTCTGCTGTGAAGATTGCATGCCCAAGTAAGGAATTCTACACATGTTTTTTGAGATGAGAAGGATTTCTTTCACTTGCCCATGCTCAATCAATAAAACAAGAGAGCAGCGATGGTCATGTTGGACACCCAAAAGTTGTGGATTAGCTAGTCATAGTGTTAGCAGCAGTTGTTGATGACCATGCACTATGGCTGCAAGGAAGTATGAGGATGAAGGCCCATTGCATTTGCCAACCAAGACCAATGTCCTGCCACTCCAATACAGTATTTCATAAGGCTTTTAAAAAATTACCACCAACAAAATGCCCAACCTGAATTGTTTGATAGAAGATACAGTAACCCAATTGTAGTGATGTGTGTGGTTGTATTTTGCTATAAAAAATAAGTAGGGGGAGGTATATATGGCATCTAAAAATGTGTAATGTTTTTCTAGCCGCACCGACTAACAGTGCTGGGGCCAGCACCAACAGTGACGGGGCCAGCCAGTCAGCAAATGTGGCAGCGGTACAAGGGGGTAAGGCAGAGGCAGTGGTGAGTCATATTGCTTGCTTATTGACAATTAATTATATACTCACTGCAAGGGTGTTCTGTTGACTGATGAACAGTTGAACACACCCCTCTTTAGCAGATACGTCGGGAGTTGAGTAATGGCCGCTGCTAACTGCGACTCAGCAACTCAGCAAAGTTTCATAAAGACATTTAACTATGATGGGTTGATGGAAAAGGGAAAGAAGGCTGGAAGGACAAAGGATTGGTGGAATGTAATATGATTGAAAGAGCAGGATACATGGGTAAAAGGATACATATAGGTGTCTGATAGGATGCATGGGTGGGTGAAGGATGGATGAAAGGGTATCCGGGTGAAAAGATGCTTGCCTGGGTGGGTGAAAGTGTATTGCTGAAAGGATGCCTGCCTGGGTCAGTGAAAAGGAATCATCAGGTGGGTTTGATGGGTGTAATGTTGCATGAGTGTGTAAATGTATATTGGTGAAAGCTTCATTGAAACTGAGAGACATGTATAGATGGATGGATGTATTTCAAAGGTGAAGACTGGATTGAGAGAATGTAAAACTTAAATGATGAGTAACAATGTCAAGGGTGAAGAATAATTATACTAGAAGAACAATGCAATGATAAATAGTAAAATACTTGGAATGAAGAAGAAACAAGGGACCAGGGTGCTCCTCTGGAGTGGCGTTACTCTCATCTTTACTTGCTTGGAAGGATTTGATTAAAACGGTTGAGGTGGTATTTCAGACTGCTCTCTTTACTTACAGTGGTTTTCAAGCATGACATATATTATGTATATTCCTACCTACCCAACCTTCATTAATCACCTGCCTCCCTCCCTACCCATGGCCTTTTGCCTGTGACACCCATGGTGACCTGACAGCTACATGGTTTCATCAGTTGCACTGCATTGTTGGGTGTGCATTGTGCTTCTGCCTCAGTTAATGTGTAGGCCCATTTGCAAATTTCATGGCATTTTGTAAAATAGTGTGCTTCCCTTCCCTTCACTCCCAGTGCCCACTCAGTGACTTCCTAGTACATACCTCCTTTCCTAAATTCCTTCTGTCCCAGCCTTCCATAAAATTTGAAAAACAAATCTTTGCATGCGCCACATTTCTCTGGCCAAGTGATATTTTTTTTATGGCTTCCATAACGGATTACATCTGTTCAAATTGTTCCCTTTCAACAGTTGCCAAACAAAGTGGCTCCTTACTAGCAAAAGCTTTGGTGCTTGATGATGATGATCAGTGAAACCTACCCACCCTAATCCCTCTAGTTTACCAGCAGTAGACTAAGTTAATAATTATTTTTCTTACTGCCAAGCAAATCTATTTTGTTGGAAAAAAATGTAATGTCAAACTGTGGTGATGGAGGGTGAGGCCAGGGAGTAATGTGGGACTAAGTAAGTGCCTTTGCATTTTGCGGATGGGATAGTCTGTGACGAACGTGCTAAATATAATATCCTGTTCTATAGTGCATTGCTTTTCCCACCGTCTAATTTCGGGCAGACAGGAGGATGTCTGTCTGCATGATTGATTTTATATAGTGCCTCACATGATGTATATAATTCATAGTAACTATTCATCTGCCTTGTTATCAGGGTGAAAGGCATTTAAGAGAGCATGCAATTGTACAAGGATTTTGATATTTAGTATACATTTTCATGACCAAACAATGTGACACAATAATGTTTCACTGTTGTATTCTATGTGCGTTTCGGCACTGAAAGAGTGCCTTCGTCAGGAAAGGCCACAATCAGACAATGATGATATCTGTAAAAACAACAATATTTCATATAGTTGATTCTTTCTATATACTGATATTAGGCCGCTAGAAAAGCGTGCAGAATTACTTTTTATATGTTTGCAATTAGCTAAAGTAAGGCGGTGAAATAAAAAAGCATCAAAGGTGGAAAAAGAAAATTGTTACTATTATTTGTAAATGAGATAGATCTTAATAGTCTGGAAAGGATCTTAACAGAATTGAATTGAGCGGTTGAATAACGTGCTGAGTGAAAAATAGAAATGCCACAACCTCAAAGGTATAAATCAAAACTATACCCAACTGAAACATACCTGTGTATACTTGTGGATACCAGATAAAAAGATGAGTAAAAGTAAAATGGGAAAATGAAATATAATGGAATTATACCCTATTTTCACGGGAGTGATCGCCCTGATCTGTCTCTCAATGTTATACCATAGTCTCTGCTGCAAGCTACATCATTTGCAACTGGAAAATAAAAACAAGGCCTTCATGAGAGGCTGTCATGTAGTGATGTGATATTGTTATGTGTTTCGTATGTTATTATATGTACCTTGATAAAAAATGCGTCAAATGCAGAAATCTGACTTGTTGATACGTTACACGTAATGCAAAATAGGTGTGATTATGTTTTGTAAAAAGGTAAGGCCGTTAATAAAGGATACTGCAAAAGAAAACAAAGCCGCTTAATAATTTGAAGGGGACTACATGATTTGCTATGCAATGGTTCTGTATTAAATTATGAACAGAAGTCACAATTTGTTCTAAAAAGAAGAGGTAAAGGATAAAGAACCTCTGATACTTACATGGTATGCTCTTATGTGTACCTTAATGAGTAAAATTGACGTAATGATGTTTTGTATTAAGAAAAAAGCCGGAAATGACGGGATACTGCAGCAAAAAGAGAAGGCCACTCAATGCTTCCTTCATAGTGCGTTATACATGGAGGGGGCTTCATGATTTACTATGGATGTATTTAAATTTAGACAAAAAATCACAATGATTTTCAAAGGGAGAGAATAAAGATAAAGTCCTCTAATACTTACATCACAGTTCCACCGATGTGTTTTGAATTGGGTGATTCTGGAGGATAAAGAAAAACAAAAAAGAGAACTGTGACATACTGGCGTGTACCACAATGAGGCAGTAAGCCAAAGTCTATGTTGGAACAGTTGGTGCAGATTGAATGGTATTAAAAGCCCCCGCGATATGCCCAGTGTGAATTTTACCCGTGTGAATTTTATATAATTAGTACAGACCAAAATGAAAATTGGCTTACAGATAGGCAGGCTAGACAGTGTGCGATATCTGACGGCAGGATATGTAAAAATTAACTGGTTCTGAGACACAGTTCTTTAAATTATGTACGGTCTACTCGGAAGTGACAAAAAGAGGGTTCAGAGGCCAAGTTCTCTAAGGAACTACTAATGAGAGAAATGTGTGAGTTGAGGAACTTCGATTTTCGATCACGATCGAATCGACCCGCCATTTTGTGACCCGCCACCATTTTGTGTTGCCATCACTCAGGCAGCACGGTGAACGAAGTCTATTTCTGCTTTTTCTGTAGCCCGGTGTCAGAATACGTCCTCGGCCTTATTTGCGAAGCTGGTGTTTGGAATAGCCGAGTACACTAATCCTTGTCTGGCTTTCCTAATCCCTGTTTCAACTATCTGTAGGCTCACACTATTCTTTCCTGATCATATCTTATCAACTGGCCTTCACTGTCTTCTGCTAGCATTCTCTCGTGTCACGACTGTCCTCTAACACACACAAGCGTATGTCACCACCTGCAAGTTAGTTATAATCTGTTAATGAATTAGTTCGGGGGTGGGATGACAAACACAGTTGGAGGAGAGGTCTCTTCGAGTCATCTGATATCTCTGTTTTCGAACCTTTCTTATTGGTTTCACTTTGATTTTCCACTTACCCTATTGGCTCTTTTCTTCCATGCTTGTGGAGTGTGTCTCGTTAATAATTATGTATTGTATAGTATTTAATCTGATGCGCCACAGAGTGAAGTGGCAGTCTCCTGAGAACCTACTTTGTGTACTTCTAGGATAACTGTACTAGCTGCAGCTAAATAAATCCAATCTTCTAACGCCGACAGAGTGTCCCGTGTTTCTGTGTAGCGAAGCAGGTGAACTCCGAGGACAGAGGGCGTACCCTGCGCCGCCAGACCCAAAAGGTTCTGGTTCTTCAGAGTGCCTCCGATATCTAGAAAATGTATAGTGAGGCTGAAAAGTATATTTAAAACGGAGCGGGGACGCGGTGGAGCGACAAGATAACGGTGAGCATGAGTGCCTGATCTCTTGCCCTCGTAAATCAGAGTTATGGAATGTAATTAAAACAACCTACAATATTAAAGCTCCGAGATATAGAGTAAGAGAATATAAATGTAATTAAAACAACCTACAATATTAAAGCTCCGAGATATGCTAAGGTACCATGGAACATGTAAATGGCTGGTATTAAGGGATCATTTCCCATAAGCAGAAGCCATCCAATAATACTTATTAACAGTCAGATTCTGGGGGGAACAGTAGCGGAGCAATTATGCAATGGTTACTTACTTTAAAGATGCAACATGTGCGCCGGATGAAACGGTCCTCCTTACGCTTCGATAGTGCACGCGGACTAACTGGAACTGGAGCGGCTTCCGCATTATGACATCATCCTGTGTGACACATGTTAAGATGTGGCCAATCAGGGCCGATCAGGTGAATATCAACACAAACTTTAACCCCTTGTATGCTCATGACGAGCCTAGCTCGTCATGAGGCACAGTGGAGCTGTGCTCATGACGAGCTGGGCTCGTCATAACGGTCGTGCCACTCCCACGTGTAATTGATTCCCCGCCTGTGTGGGAGAATCAATTAGTGGGCGGAGTCGTGACACACCCAGCTCGTCATGAGCACAGCTCCACTGTGCCTCATGACGAGCTGGGCTTGTCACGAGCACAGCGCGGCCGCCGCCGCCCCCCGGCGCCGCGGGGGAATTACCCCCACGGCGAAGGGGTTAATGTTTCTGTATTGGTGAACACAGAGAGCCTGTGAAAGAGTGAGAGAGTGCTATGTGTGACCCTCGATGGTTCATGTATACAAACACACCCTCAAGACACAGGAACAACCAAGGTATCTGAGCCATAAAGGCATCATACATGGACTACTGTTAACATGGGAATATGGAAATGCCGGCGATGTTATGTTGATCCGATGTAAAAGAGAGAACATACACCATGTATGGCTCAAAATTCTATGACAGAAAGGAATGAAAGAAATACCAGGTGAAAAATATAAAATGTGCAGATGGGAGTTCTGAATAGAACAATAAAATTAATATGTAAGGGAAAGTAAAACTGTATGTGTAGACATCAATACAATTGCGTAGTCAATGAGAACAGCGTAAATAAAGGAAGGTTATCTGAACAGCAATGATGTAGCAGGAGAAGTTATTAGAATGATCAATGAAACATATTTATAGTGGTAAGCCAGCATAGCTGCATATTTTCAGAGGCTACCTCTCTGCCAGTTCGAGATTAAATGCATCAGATGTGGAGATGCTGATGACATATATTAAGTGAGTACATTTGTGGCAGTTAAAAATCATGAAAGGTTACTAGAATTGCAATGGAAATAAGACAAACAGGAGGTTAACCCGTATTATAGCGTATCGCTTGTTCCCAGGGTATGTCTTGATTTAATCCCCGTGGGAACGTGTCTAATGTAAAAATCCAAAATGCTTCTCTCCTTTTTCTTACATCTTCAGAATTTATGCCTGGTTTATCTCAGATTGTTTCCAGAATAAGCCACTCTATCTGTTCATGGCTGTGCCCTGCTTCCATATAGTGCTTGACTAGTGGGGCACTAGTTTGTTTGGCGCGAATGGTTGAACGGTGTTCGGTCAGCTTAGTGGCTAAGGTCCTTGACGTTTCACCTACATATCCCAATTTGCAAGGGCATAGTAGGAGATAAATGATATTTTTTGACTTGCAATTGGTGAATGATTTCATAGATATGGTGTGAGAGTTACATTTGTTGTTGCCTAAAAGTAGAGTAGAGTTGTCCAAGGTCAATTGAACAGAACATTTTGTGTTGGTCATGCGAGAATGTACAATCTGATCATTTAGGTTCCTATTCCGTCTGTGAGCAAACATTGGGCGTGATAATATGTCATGCTCATCCGAGTTGACATTCAGAATGTGCCAGTTTGCACATGTTGCTTGTCGTACTTTTTCATTAGCAGAAGAGTGTTGTGTGACACATTCCAGTTGCGGTACAATTGTTTGTCAATTATATGTTATTATTAAATGTAAATGTGGATCATATGAGAGTGTGATTGTAGATATGACTGGAACTGTATGATTGAATTTCTTTATTATTGAATTGACTATTAATAAAATATATTTTGTACTTTTTGTAAATCATTTAGTTGGATCTTTTGTTTCCCTGTTCTTTGTTGATTGATTGTCCTTTACCCTTTGCTCATTATTAACATTGTTGCCTTAATAATTTACATTGATTATTGTAGCCCTGCCTTAAGGAACTTTCCTTTATATTAGCAGGGGGGCTCTTTCTTTACACTATTTAAGAGAGCATGACCATGATAGGAATAAGTTAATTGTCTCACCTGCCCCACCCGCAGGCAGTCGCAAAGTAACGCAAGTATGTCTGGGGCACAAGCTGAGCTAGCATTCCTCCATTAATCTAGCTCAACAAGAAAAAGAAGAATACTTGTGTACTACATAGTGCATAATATCTGAAACTCCAATCACATCAAAATGGAATGGCCTGAAGATACCTGCAAATGTACTGCTACTGAGCAACTATATCATTTTATGTGCTTTGCTAAGAACATTGTTTACAATTTGACTTTTTTTTCTTGATTTAACAACTCTTGCTGATCCGACTCCTAATCCGCAGGAGATAGCAGCTGCTTGCCGCCATTCAATCACTGCTGCACTGCCCTATTTCTGTGCTTTTCAGCACCGCATCATGCTGAGGCTGGCACGCAGGAAAGCCAGGCAGGAGAAACGGATGGAGAGGCACATGAACAGCATTAAGAGCCTCCGAGCCCGCAGTCAGTGGCCTCTTCTACCCCTTTTTTAATCCTTTATTTGGAATGTGGGACTTATTTTAGGAGAGGATAGGAATGTGGGAGTTTCAGCATTTATGGGATTTTCTTTAGAGATAATTTTGCTTTTGGACTTTGGACACTGCTTGGGATTGGGACATTGGTTGGGGACAGGGAGAGGGGTGGGCCAGTTGTGGGTTTAATTTATATTGTTAGGGGAATACATTTTTTTAAAGTTTTAAATAGTTTTTGGGATTTTGCTGTTTTACTTCGCACTGCTGCTTTTGCTGCACCCTGTTTTGAAAATCTGCTGATAGTGTAACAACAAAATAGTTATGCGGTCCTCTCCTTTGTCCTACTACTTTCTCATTCCTAGTCTCTGCTGTCTGCAACTATGATAACCCATAATGACTTGGAGCGGGGGGGGTGAATTTCCATTGTTTATAGACCACACTTCAGCAATCCAAGATACATTCACAAGCGAGTTTAAACTGCAATATAACAACATAAGTTTAAAATGCAAATGTGGGCGGGGAAACATGGCGGCCACAAGCTAGCTAGTCATGGCTCCTGCTCCCATGGGTCTCATCTAGTTTCGAGCAGGGGCCCCCGGTCTTCCCCCGAATGTAACTGAAAGTTTTAACCCTCTCTGCCTGTTTCACCGGCGTTTTCTTGTTTCATCTGCTCTTCAATCCACTCTGCAACCTCGCATGACCCCGGAGCTTTGCGGGCCTCTGCCAGCGTTTCAGGCGTCCCGCTGGTAAGGCGCAACTCGGGAGTGGAGGCGCAGCGGTGTTTCCTGCTTACAGGTCCGTGTCTCCGGCGGTGGAGTCAGCACTGGGGATTATTCCAGTCTGACTCTCTGTAACGAAGATAGAGTTGGCAGCGTCCTGCTGGGGGAGGCAAGTTCACAGGTAGGAGGACCGAAACTTGGACCATGCAGCAATTATTTTGTGACTCGTTTTCAGCAGGAAGGTAAGAGCCTCTTTGGACTTTTGCGGGACATTAACTCAACAGTTTCTAGTAAGAGTTTCCAAGTGATTCCTTGTGCTTTGTTCAATCAAGCTCTTACTAGACCCTTAGAGCCTCTTTACTGCATGGAAACAAGTGAGGCAAACGAGCAGCGGGCAAGTGAGCAGCAATTTGATGCTCCGCCTTCCAAAACCTGCCGATACACGCTGCGTGCTAGGGCAATACGGGCGCAAGGTATTATTGATATCCCTCTGTCCTCCCTTCCCCCTAGAGTCTCTCCACCAGTGGTGGAAGTGCATTTATCAGCCAGGCAAGTTAAGCTTAAGGCACCTTGCACAGATACCACAGCTAAGCCTAAAGGAAGGGGAAAGGGTAGAGGCAGGGGCAATAAAGCTGTGTGTTCCAATGTGAAGATAACACCTTCCCTAAAATCGTTTTATAAGGTTATGTCTTCTTCCTTTTCCATGATATTGGCTCCAGACACAGCTCCAAATAGGGTGTTCCTGGGAGGCCACAGTCTGCTACCATATTAGACCCTGCACAATGCGGTTTTCCAAGAGTAGTTATGCAAACCCCGGCTATTCCTAGCAGCCTGGATGTTCCAGGAAATCTGGTAAAAGATGCAGAGAGTTCCGGGGCATCAGGAGTCTCTAATTCAAACTTTGTTATTCACCCCGTGGTTGGTCTCTCAAACAGGTTTGCTGTTTTTGAGCCGAGTGGGGTCTGTAAAGACAAACTAGATGAACTAGGTCAACAAGATTCTCCCGTGGCGAGTGTTGATCCTGGATCTATTTCAGAAAGTTCAGGTCCAGTGGTCTCCTCTGGTTCCCTCGCAGAAATTTTACTATCTTTGAAGGATGAAATGAGAAATAGGTTCACAGTTTCTGAGACAGATCAAGCTGCGATTCAAGCATCATGTGTGGTGCTAGCGCAAAATTGGAGGAGGTCTCTTTCAGAACGGATGCATTAGAGCTGGAGTTACCAAAAATTAAGGAGGCACTCCACCTGTCAACAACAGAGATGACAAAATTAGCAAATCAAAATAAAGAACTGAAAGAAGATCTTGAGCGCCTTGAGAATCACTCAAGGAAGAATAACTTAAGACTTATGAATGTCCCGGAATCAATCGAAGGGGAGGATTTAAGAGGTTTTGTAATCTCTCTGCTGAAAGAAACTGTGTTAAAGAACTTCCCCAAAGTAGATCTTGCCCAGGAGATACAACGGGTACATCGCGATCCATTTAAAAGGAATCCAGCTAAGCAGAAGCCAAGGAAAATCCTAACTAATTTTCTATCGTACACTGTTAAAGAAGCAATTCTTTCATCGGCCTTAAAGGAGGGCAGTATATCTTCTACAGCATTCTCTAGTTCATTTTCTTTTTTATAAGATCGGACGTCTTGCATATCACTGCGACAAAACAATGGGAATTGGGTAAAAGAATGGAGTCCTTGAACAAATTGGTAGCTAAGGCTCAATTGAAGTTCCCAGCGTCTCTGCGTGTAATGTGGAACAATCATATGTATATGTTTCGCTCAGTTGAAGATGTCGATTTGCTAATAGAGGAAATTAAAGGAGGTGTTTGACTATAGATAGGAGAGAGAGGAAAATGGAAGGGGGAAGTAAGGGAGTTCCCTGTTAACGAGACCATGATTGATTGTAAAGATATTTGTTTTCTATGATCCATGGGCAGAGGCATTAGCCTAATAGAAGGGAGGGTTTCCCAAAGGGAGGGGAGTCACAGGGGGTAGGGGTTGTGAGTGGTAGAGCCTTGCTTGGGTGGGGAGCAGGGGGGAAAAAAGTAAAAAAAAATATCCTCAATCTCACATTATAAGCCAGCTGTTATGGTGGACATGGGCTTCTCTCTTAGATGGCAGGGCCTTTTCCCATGAGCAATTAGGTTAAATTAATTACTTGGAATGTTCATGGGTTAAGGTGTCCTCGTAGACAAAGGCTGGTCATGAAATATTTAGAATTATCCACTTCGCAGGTCTGTCTTATCCAGGAGACACATTTAAGCAATGGAGAAAGTAGATCTATTTTTTCTAAATATTCTTGGATTGAATATTTTTGTTCTTCTAAACAGACACAGTAAGGGGGTCGCCATTTTGATAAAACGGGGAGCAGGATGCTCCTTCAAATCTATCTTGTCCGATCAGTCAGGGAGGTGGTTAGTGGCTTTCTTGGATTTTGGCAGTGTTGATCTTGCATGTGCCTCTTTTTATGGTCCACATAGTGATGATCCAACGCATATCTGTAAATTACAATCGAACATGCTTGAAATAGTATCACCAGTATTAATTGGAGGAGATTTCAATGTCCTCTTAGACCCTGTCAAAGATAGATCAAATCAGAGTCATTTTGTGGGGGCTCCCCGAGTACGACGAACATTAAAAAATATGTTACACGACTTAGATTTGGTAGATGTTTGGAAGACAAAAATGGGCAATAAACAAGGGTTTACCTTTCACAGCAATAAACACAACCACTCCTCCAGATTGGATTATGTACTATCAGATAGGTCAAGTGTGGTCAATATTACCAGTATTACAGTCCGGCCAAGTCCTGTTTCTGATCATGCCCCGATATTTTTTTCCTATGTTGGGAAGAGGCCAAATCTATCCCCCAGATGGACACTTAAAAGGTCAATGCTGGCCGATGAAGATATAGCAAGGGCACTTAAATCAGCCACGGTAGACTATTTTGGCATTAATATTGGCTCTACATCGATGGACTATGTTTGGGATGGCTTTAAAGCTAATATCAGGGGCATCCTACATAGTCTTATATGCTCTAAGAATAGGGCTGGTGTCCGGGAGCTACAAATCCTGGAGGAGAAAATGTTATCATTCGAGAAGGAGCTGTCTCTGATCTGTCACAGAAGTGCTGATAGGGTCTCTCAGCTTAATAGGTGCTTGGAGGATGCCCACCAGGAGTATAGGGGGAAGTTAGATAATAAATGTAGGGCACAGTGGATCACAAAAAATATGCAAAATTTCGAGTATGGTGAGAAGGCGGGTGCACTCTTGGCGTGGAAAGCTAGAGTAGACCGCACAAAAAACAACATTAACGAATTGATAATAAATGATAGCGGGGATAAGTCAAGTAGTGTGGAGGATATGCAAGCCTGCCTTTTCCCCCTATTCGCAGAACTGTACCAGGAAGAGATTGTGCCCAATACAGAAAGGCTTAAAAGTTGGCTTTTGAGTAAATGTCTACCAACGTTAACCAATGAAGGCTGTGGTCGTTTAGAGGCCCCAATCAGTGAGATAGAAATTAGAGATCAAATAAGAAAATGTAAAAACAACAAGGCACCCGGTACGGATGTGCTCCCGAGTGAGATGTACAAATTACTCATTGAGAAAGTGGTCCCGATAATGGCTATCCTATTTAACACGGTGCATAAAGTGGAAGGTCGGGTCCCGAATTCCTGGAAAGAAGCACCCATCGTTTTAATTTTAAAACCTGGGAAGGATCCCCTGAAGGCCGATTCTACAGACCAATATCTCAGCTAAATGCAGATTATAAAATCTTTATGAGCATTTTAGCAGGGAGATTGGCTAAGTTGGCACCTCAGTTGATCAATCCGGATCAAAAGGGGTTTATCGCAGGGAGATATATTCAGGAACAGACCCAGCAGCTAATTGGGAATATTGATCTGGCAATAAGCCGAGCGGATCCCTTGGCCGTAGTGGCATTCAATGTGGCCAAGGCATTTGATAGAGTCTGTTGGGTATATTTATGGGAGGTACTGAGGGTGATGGACTTTGGCCCTATTTTTGTTCAAACTTTAATACTCTGCTACCAAGATGCCTCCGCTAAAATTTTGCTAAATGGGTTGCTAATTTCTAGTTCTAACATTCATAGAGGAACCAGACAGGGCTGCCCTATCTCCCCGTTGCTCTTTGACATTTATATAGAGCCTTTAGCACAAGCTATAAAACTAGATTATGCGATCTCCCCTTTCTCAGCAGTACAGTAGTAAGTTGGCTTTGTATGCTGATGATTTGTTGCTATATACAGATAACCCCGGGGAGGTTATTCCTCGGGCGGAGGCCCTATTAGCAGAATTTGGCTCACTATCGGGATATATGGCTAACAACGCTAAAACTGAGGTGATGTGCTGGAACATCGATGGTTGGGGTGGCATTATGAGTAAAGATTTTAAATATATGGGTATTATCATTGCCAAGGATTTGGATAAAATCCCCCGTATTAATTTGAATAGGACCATAAAGGAAGTGGATCGTACATTTGCAAAATGGAAAATTCTTCCACTGACAATCTATGGCAGGGTCAACTTGGTGAAAATGGTCATCTTGCCCAAGTTGACTTACCTGTTTAATACTATCCCCTAGAATTCCCCAGGAAAGCTATATGTAAAATCCAAGGTAAGATCAGGAGTTTCGTGTGGGCTAATAAGGGTGCGAGGTTGTCCTGGAGAAAGTTAAGACGTAGGCTCATCAAGGGTGGTTTAGCCTTACCGGACATTAGCTGATACTCGGTTGCCTTTCAATTTAAAAACATTAGGATGTTACTTGTAAAATCAGTAGAGACATCTTGGGGGAGACTATTGGGAGACTATTGGGAGAAATGGTGAGATCAGAGGGGGGCGGCGGAGGGGAAGCCTTTTTGTATACATTTGGGGCACCCAGGTTCTTCAAAAAAGTTTGTCCGAAAGTTCTCAGGGCAGCCCTTTATGTTTGGCACATGGTTAGACGCAGTTGGGGTATAGGGTATTATTCAGACCTAGCTCCAATCTGGGATTCCCCAGGAACTCCGTTGTGTTTGAGGCATAGCCTCGCAACCCCAATTAAAAGGGCAGGGATTACCATCTGGTCTGAGCTTGTGTCGGTTGAAGGTGTGCTTCCATGGGAGGTCTTAAGAGCTAAAGTCGGTAGCGGTTTTTCTAGATTCAAATATTTACAACTGGTCTCCCGGTATGCATCAGAAAAGGAGGATATACAAGGAAATTGGGAGATGGAGCAATCATTACAACAAGTACGTACTAAAAGGAAGGAGGTTTCCTTGTGGTATAAGAAGTGTATGGCGTTGGAAGACTCAGAGCTTCCCTCGCAGTATACAGTGTGGAACCAGTCGGCTCTTGAGCATGTATCTGAAGACTTGTATGAATCATCTCTGAAGCTCTTGTATAAATTTGTAAAGCCGGCTAGTTTAAAAAAGAATCATTTCCTTACCATCAATAGGCTTTATTATACCCCGGCAAAGATTGATAAGTTCGCACCATTATCTGCCCCCAAATGCCCGAGGTGTAACCTTCTCAAGGCGGACGAAATTCACATCTTTTTTGACTGTGTTGCTCTCAGACCTTTCTGAAGGAAGGTGGAGGATGTTTTAAGTGGCATCTTTAAATTTGAAATTAAGGTTAATTCCTCATTGGTAATATTTGGGGATGATGGAATCCTAGTGAAGAATTTCCAGCAGGTGCATAGAGGCCTTTTGTTATATTTGGTATTAATAGCGCAAAGAGAAGTCGGCAAGAAGTGGAAAGACCCGTTGCCCCCAACGTGTGACGATTGGTTAAAAACAGAATATTTGCTATGGCTCGAACAGATCAGGAGGTAGAAACTGAGATCAGGGAGAATATCTGGCCTTATTCTCTTGGGGCAAGAAGCTGCGTTTGGTATAGTTTTTGTCCCCGAATAACCTGGTCCTATGATTACACCATGCCTCCAAAGAAGGAGGTGGTCCCGGAGTGGCCTAAGCATATGCAGTGGCCACTGGGCGCATAGGTTCCAATTTACGGTCTCACTTTGAGAATTGCAGATGTTTATTGGTGAGATGAGGATCAAAAAAAAAAGTGCAAATCTAAAAATACAGTACAGAGCTTTGTCTTACCTTATATACATGTTTTAATCCTTAGATACTAAAGAAGGACATCCATCAAAAGGAAGCACTTCACACCGAAAAAACTCCACACTTGTAAATCTAGACAAAGGCATATTCAAAGTAAGTAAAATAAACATTTATAAAAATAAAACAACCATATAGGTTACACTAAAATGCACAAACCCAAACAACACTCTTAGGGGCCTATTATGAGTTCAGCGGTCCAAAGACCACCATACCCACGGTGGAGGTCTGGCACAAGCCCAGTGCAAGACTACCACCTCTGTCAAGATTCTGGATCCTGATGGGGTGATGGTGGGGAAAGCGGCAGTCTTTGGCAGGAATGCAGATTGTTCAGATTACAAACTGCCTTTCACACAACCTTTTCATGGCAGGGACCACGCCATGAAAGGGTCGGCAGAACAGCAGGCAGGGAAAGGTTTGTTGTGTGTCACCAGCTTTTGGAAGTGCTCAGTCGCCTGGATACACTGCCAGGGTTCATATGTGCAGTGCATATCCTTTTCCCCCAAGTCAACCGGTGCTGTTCTTCCTCCCTTCCCCTCCTTGACATGTGTTCCCTGGTCTTGTGTAATCACTATTGCATATGGTCATCTAGGCTCCCAGTTAATCCAAGTGCACATTGCTTTCTGCTTCATGTGTGGGGGTGGTCTGTGACATGTGTTGGTACCTTGCCTGTGCCCTGTCCTGTTCAGTCATTTGGGGGTCCATATTTGTTGGCACTGATGCTGAGTCTCAACATAGAAGTGCGAGGTTTCAAATTAACAGACTTGCAGCATGCATGACCGATGTTGTGGCCTCAGACATGATGTGCATGAGTGGGAGATATGCATAGTGCCGGGACGGTTGCTCATGTTACAGTCAGATCATTCCAGGACCATGGAGCAGTGTGCCCACTACAGTCCCCTGAGACACCCTTGCCTCGGAATCATGTGTGTCATCCAACACTGTGCCCATTCTCTGTGTGTTCAGCATAGGTTGGCCTCTGTGGCATTGTTCCCTGGCCACATTTGTATTTATCTAAAGTGTGCTACATGTGTCCACTGGACAGGGTAACCCCATTTGGCTTGTGCATCCTCACACTGGGCAGTGCCTGTGTGTCTATGTACAACTATCTGTTGATGGTTGTTTGTCACAAATATGTGTTGGCAGCCTCACGAGGTGGTGTGGAGTACATTTAGGAATTCTTGATGCACATTTTAGTAAACCCAGATTAAGAGGTGTAACTTCTTGATCTGTATCAATCACATTGTCTCAGGTATGGGGGGTTAGTGCGGGTGAGGCCTACATGTCCAAACCTTATGTCTCCTTGCCAGGTCTGACCTGTGTGTGATAATTGTCTGGACAGACACTCAACATGCAGTGACCCTGTCATGCTGTGCAGGGTTTAATGTTTGTGCTTTGCAGCATGTGTCAAAAGTTTAAATACATGATTCCTGCTCATCCATTTTTGGCACCAGTGTGTGGTCCAGATGCTACGTAGTTTGGTCTTTGTGTGCTGATATCTGTGTAGACATTCTTGGTTGCCATGAGGGTGTCTCCTCAGTGCAGGTGCTCCTTATTCCGACACAATTGCAGGCCCATTAGTTTATGCATTGTCCTGTGTTTGGACATGTGTGCCACTCCACATGACAGGCAGTGGGTCAGATGTGTTGCCAATTGTGTCATCATGGTACGGATGGCCATGTGACAGGTGGCATGATTCAAGATGTTAGTCAAGAAGTCTTGTACCTTGGCACTCACTACACTTGTCAACATGTCTTAATTTTTTCAATGCTTTACTTTGATGTTTTGTTGTGAAGGACAATAATGTGCCTGCATGACAGATGTCTCCCAAGAAACCACCTTTACACTTTCAGGGGACACGCTGGCACATTTTAAAGAAAGGCACAGTTCGAATAACACTTTTTTCAGATTAAACATATACATGTTCCCACAGTGTGGTGGCATTTGGGTAAGTCCTTGGTTGTTGCTGATACCAACTTACGAGTGTCAAGGCATCCAGACCGCCGTGGTGCCATGTATATGTACTTACTGAAACCCCATTTCTTTCTAACAGTGGCTTATTTGAATAAGGCTGGCAGCTCATACAATGGCTGTGTAAATGTAGTTTTGTGTGCACCTCCTTGTGTGACTTCTTTTATAGAGGCACATGTGTGTTCTGTTCACAAAGTGGCACATTCACACATTCTAAACATGTAGATTGTGTAAAGTGTTGTGATTCCCAAGGGATCACAATGTATTTCATTTGGGTTTCCAAAGTACTCACAGGTCTCTGAGTGTGGGTACACCTTCAGCATTGCGGTCTGTTATTTAGCCTTGGGTGCACCCATACTGTTTCGTTCACAGTAAACAAAAGGTGGCATGCCTTCATAGTATTGCTGTGCTCAACTGTTCCCAGACACTAGCTTCTCAGTATAATTCGATATCAAGTTATTTGCTGTTGTGTCCTATTTTTCCTTGTTTCCAAGTGGCATGGTGGGTCAACCAACTGGGGAGTGCAGGGCTTACATATGTGCGGAGTAATCTAGATGTTACTCATGATGCATTTCCTGATATGCACTGTGACCTATTCTGTTTGGACTCATGTGTCAGATGTATACAGGTGACTGATTATTTTCTGTATCTTCACCTTGCCCACAGCATCATCGGAGGACAGCGAGGGAGACACCTGCGTGGGCCTGGAGGAGGGATCCAGCACTGGTGCCACCACTGCTGGCGAGTCTGCGGGAGCAAGTGGCACGGAGGGCGAGGGGAGTCAGGCGGAGGACCTGTCTGGTGGCGACACTGACTACAACGCTGACGGGTCCGAGGCTGAACTCCTCGAGGGGCCGGAGGCTGCTACAACACTTGGCAGCAGCACAACATCGTCACCGCCTCCTCCAATCCCATCACCGCCCTCCCAGTTGCTCCAGTCCCTTCTGTCCGTGCAGGGCACCACCATGTCTCCTTTGTGCCAGGCACTGCACCCCCTGCCCCTGTCACCCCTGGTGCCCTCACTGCAGAGTATGTGGACATTCAGCGGCAGTTGCAGGTTGGCCAGACATCGATACTGAATGTCCTCCATGGCCACACCAGACTGCTGACATAGATGTTGTCGTTTATGGAGGGCATGTCAGCAGCGATGTCTGACCAACGGATGTTGCTGAGGTCCATGGACTCTTCACTGACGGCAGCAGTGAGTCTCCTGCAGCGCTCCGTCCCCCCCACCCCTGCCCCATCCACACTTCCCACTCCCATGCCTGTCCCATGCACACCCAGACATTCCCAAGTATGCACCCCACCAGACACAGGCAGCACACAAACACGTAAGGGAAAGTACACACCTCCTGGCACACACACTCAGGGGGATAAAGGCACACCCACTGGGTCTGGGGCACACAGGCATACATGCAGCCACAGTCTGAGTCCGCATGCCTCACTACCCAGTCCCTCCAAAGGCACTCCCCTTGGCTCCCCTGCCACACAGTCAGACAAGGAGAGCTACTTGGCTGTGCTGGGCCTCAGCCCCATTTGGTCACCAGCCCGCAAACGGGTAAGGCACTCCCCGGGTAGGGGAGTTGAGTCCCCCCCGTCCACCCCCTCCCTCAGTAGCGCTGCACCCCATCCCTCCGACCCCCCCTCCTTTGTGCCTGTGGTTTCTTCCGGTGCAGGGAATACACTGGACGCCCTGGCAGAAGTGTGCAGCGCCAAGCTCACCTCCATCTTTAACACTGCCCCACTCCCTGTGGTGGAGGTGTCCGTCCCTGCACCCACCACACCTACCCTTACACCTCCTGTCCCTGCAGTGCCTGGTCCTTCCCAACATGATGCCCCCCCTCAGTCGACGAACCTGAGGGTTCTAATGTGCAGGCAAGCTAGGGGAGACATGTGCCCATGTGTCCCCCCCAAGGACTTCTATTCTGGACTGGCCGTTGGCCTTTGTATATAGTGTTGTTGAAAAGAATATTATCTTATGCTGATTAAAGCATTTTCTTTTGACTTTAAACACTATTGCATTTCAGGTATTAATGTTGGTGCTGATGCTCCAGGAGTTGGGGTTGTGGCAATGTGTTATGTTTCGGGCAAAGGTTCGAGTCTGATGGTCATGAGGTGGCCCATGGGATCTGCGTGCCATCACAAGGTCTCTGCAAAGGATCTTTGGTCGTGTGTGTTATTTGTTTTTTGAGACATTGTACCAATGGTTGTCCCTTCCTCCGTGGCACCTGACATCTTCCACAATTGTTGTGCTGACCTGTGTATACATTCCCTTTGTTGGTGACGGATCCCTTCAACTATGGCCATGCCTGCTCAGCAATGTCTCCGGCTGCATCGTCTGTGCCATCCTTGCTAGTCACTGTACTTGTGTATTGAGTATGTTGCCATGCCTTCATGGATAAATTGTCCCTTTTCCGCACTATGCATGTGTGTAATCCCAGCCTAGCACACATATGGTACTTGTTCTGCAGGGTATTTGGGCACCTGACTCACAATTGTGGGCATTGTATCTGTGGGAACTCCACCCTATTCCTTCCTTCCGGACCGTACCCACGCCCTCAGAGCGTGGATATGGTCCGTACCACGCGTACCCCTACATCACCACAATAATGGTGTTACGGACCGTACCCACGCCCTCAGAGCGTGGGTACGGTCCGTACCACACGCACCCCTACATCACCACAAAAATGGTGTTACGGACCGTACCCACGCAGGGTGTGGTTACGGTCCGTAACACCATTGTTGTGGTGATATAGGGGTACGCATGGTACGGACCGTACCCACGCCCTGGGGGTGTCCACCAATCCCTGAGTACTGCCACAACGGAAGTGGACGTGTACGCGTACCCGTCACCACTACAATGGTGGGACAGACCGTACCCACACTCTGAGGACGTGGGTACGGTCCGTTCCACCATTGTAGTGGTGATGTAGGGGTACGCGTGGTACGGACCGTACCCACGCCCTCAGAGCGTGGGTACAGCTGTTCCACCATTGTTGTGGTGATGTAGGGGTACGCGTGGTACAGACAGTACCCACGCCCTCATAGCGTGGGTACGGTCTGTCCCACCATTGTAGTGGTGATGTAGGGGTACGTGTGGTATGGACCGTACCCACGCTCTGAGGGCGTGGGTACGGTCCGTACCACCATTGTTGTAGTGATGTAGGGGTATGCGTGGTACGGACCGTACCCACACTCTGAGGGCGTGGGTACGGTCTGTACCACCATTGTTGTGGTGATGTAGGGGTACGCGTGGTACGGACCGTACCCACGCCCTCAGAGCGCGGGTACGGTCCGGCCCACCATTGTAGTGGAGATGTAGGGGTACGCGTGGCATGGACCGTACCCACACCTTCAGAGCATGGTTACGGTCCGTTCCACCATTGTTGTGGTGATGTAGGAGTATGCGTGGTATGGACCGTACCCATGCCCTCAGAGCGTGGGTACGGTCCGTCCCACCATTGTAGTGGTGATGTAGGGGTACGCGTGGTATGGACCGTACCCACGCTCTGGGGGCGTGGGTACGGTCCGTACCACCATTGTTGTGGTGATGTAGGGGTACGCGTGGTACGTACCGTACCCACGCCATCAGAGCGTGGGTACGGTCCGTACCACGCGTACCCCTACATCACCACTACAATGGTGGGACGGACCATACCCACGCTCTGAGGGCGTGGGTACGGTCCGTACCACGCGTACCCCTACATCGCCACTACAATGGTGGAACGGACCGTACCCACGTCCTCAGAGTGTGGGTACGGTCTGTCCCACCATTGTAGTGGTGACGGGTACGCGTACACGTCCACTTCCGTTGTGGCAGTACTCAGGGATTGGTGGACACGCCCCCGAAGTGACCAGACCCTGGAGGTAATGTATGTACAGGATATATATTTTTAAATTGGGTAGAGGTTATGTTTCCTGCCCCTCGCCCCCCCCTTTGCCCCTGGGTGTTGTTCTGACCTTCTGCGGCGTGCGCAGCGGTTTCGGTGCACGAGGTCGTAGGCTAGGAGGGCCGGGATGACACGTAGGATGGGTCCATGGCTGTCCGTTGCGTACCGGTGCTCCTTCTTCGCATCGTCCTCAATTTCCCGGGAGTTTTTGGCAGCCGTAAAAAATGAGCCGTGCGGAGTGACGTAGGCACGAATCGTACTTGCTGGTCCATAAAACGCGGCCGTACGCGCTGTCCCGGATCGGAATTTTGGGTATTTTTTCGCCGCACGTAGATTTTTACGATTTTTACGATTCGTACGGAAATAGTATTTCTGTACGAATCGTACTTGCTGGTTGGTAAGGTGGAGTTCCCGGGTACAAGTCGTACGGAGAAAACGCTCCGTACGACCATTCGTGCCAGGGTTTAACAGGATCGGAATCGGCACCTTAATGTTAAAAAAATACCAAAGATAAAATTACATTTATATTTAAATGTATAATGACTGCACATTTTCTATTTGCAAAATATATTTTAATAAAATGTGAATTCTTTATTTAAAACATGCAAAAGAATATAAAATTTAAAATACATCTCTAATATTAAAATAAGACACTAATACATTTTAAAAATATTTTTCTTTTAGTTATCTTAAGCACAAAATAGATAAAATAATTTAACATAAAAATAAATTTACAAAAATTATACCTACTGGCTCTTTTAGGATGTCGGTCAGATGGCCAACACCGTAGCGGGATGGAATCTGCCCGACTATTAGTCAGAGGTTCTACCCACAGTATTAGGATGCGACCGACTTATGGGTGGTTGGAACCATCCAACTTTTTTTTGCAGCTGGTGTGGCGGCTGAAAAAGGGCCACAGCACAAGCTGCAGAAGAAAAGTTGATGTTTTCAAACATCCCTGCACTATGTGGCAGATACCGCAAATGGTGCAGGGATCTTTGGAGGGGCACCACAGGTCCCCCCAGACTCCATAGCGGAGGGCCAGTGGGGAATAGAGCCCTGCTAGGGGCCCCCAAAGTCACTTTCTGCCTGCCTTTTCATGCTTTTTCATGGCAGACGGACCGCAATGAAAGATTACATGGAAAACAATATTGTAATCTTGAAGGCGGAGCCGAGGCAGGCTACGCTGCAATTTGCAGATTACAATTACACCCGCCACCCAGACGGGCTCTGTGAGCCATTTGGAAGCGGATCTGAATTCCCCAGCGGGTTTCCCTCTGACCGCCAGTATCATAATACGGCGGTCAGATGGGAATCTATGATATCGGGCAAAAAGCGTCTGAAGAGCTATCAGATGCCTTTCCGCATGAAATCATAATGAGGGTGAACATTTTAAAATGAATAAATATATATTTTTAAAATAAATGTAAAAAGAAATTACACAAACTTACTTTCAAAATTGCCCTACTTTTCCCCCTATAAACCTAGCATCCTGAGACTAAAATTTTAATTGAACATACATTTTCATTTAGAAATTAAAAAATAGGTTTTAAAATGAAATACAATAAATATTACAATGCAGTTGTACAATAATTAAACCTAGCAAGCAATTTTTAACTTAAATGCATAATATAAATTTCACAACTTATATTTAACAAATAAAATGTCAAAAGTGACGTATAGAGGAATAGCTTAGCAAACAATATATTTTACCACGCTATTAAAAGCAAGACTCAAAATGATACCTCAAATATTTATGTCCAAGATATTTTTGAAATCACGCTGTTCCTGCAATTATATTTTAGTATCATAAGTTTTCTTAACTTGTCTAAACATCACAAGGCTATAGTGAAATGAAAGACAATTCTAATATTAGAAATTGCATCACTGCAAATGTTTGGCTCTTAAGTACAGTTAATCCTATCCACTTCCATGTAGAGGACATGCTGGAACCATCCACTGTATCAGTGCTCAGGTGCTGCGGGCGGCTCCTGCTGGTCCTTTCCCCTGGGCCAGGAAATCACTCTGGTACAGCCTCAGCTGCTGAAGAAGAACTTTCCTTGTAACCGAGACTGTTTTGTTTCCTTATGAAATGACGATTGGCACGCATGGTGCGGAGTGAACGTGAAATGAGCCGATCTGCATGATTTCTTCCATTTACGTTGTTGATCAGAAGCATATCCTAGGAGGTATCAATGAAAATGATAGAATCTCCTGTTTCCAATTATACATTTCCCTAGTGGATCTCTGCTGCAGGATCACAACTGGATGGCAATCCACAGCATGGATCCACCAAGTAGGCGGTAGGGAGTGGTTTTAGAGGGGAAGAGTGTCCTCCCTGGCAATTGGTTCATGCTCTCCTTCCACAGCCCCAAATTTATTTCTGCCCCCCCTCCCCTGGGGCAGATTGAAGTTTAATACCTTCAATCTGTTTCTGGGGGCAGAAGGTTCACTAGACACCACGGAGCATTTTTGTGCAGGAAAATGAGTGGGACAACCCAATCAGGCACCGGGCCTAGCCCTCACCCTCAATCACCCCCAACAGTCTTCCCGCGCCCCTCCACGCTACCAGGAGCAGATAGGAGGTGTATTTTCTAATCTGCCCCTTGGCAGTCACAAATCAAATCAGGGTCAATGAGCGTCACCTTTTGGGACTCCGATTGACCTTGGTTTGATTCGTGCCTTTAGCTATTTTTATGTGGACATGTGGGGAAATGTTGGATCCCTGCATATCCCGGAAGATTACATATGAGACATGCAATGAAAATTTTTGATTTTATGCAAAGTTTGAAGTTTTTAGTGTCTGTAAGAAAACATTGCTCAAACCACGTGAGTCACTTCACCCTTGTCAGCTATGGCCTCTTCCTCAGGATCTGTATGACGTATTTTGTGACCCCCATCCAGGCAGCTCCAACTCAGTATGCTATTATAGCCACGAGGATTAAATTTGTCAGGCGGGGCGTAGGGTTTGGGAAGGGAACAGCGGGAAGGAGACCTGTTAGGAAAAAGCATATTATACAAACAAACGCAGATTAGGACCTTCAAATTAACTGGCATTTACACTTTTAGATTGTCACACTGATAAGTGCTCAGTAGAACCATCTATGATTATATTTCAGAAGCTTGTGAGCATATTCTTAATGTCAAATAACAAGAACCAAGAGCGATTACCTCTCAGTCAAATACTCTTTATCCTTATAACCAGACATTAATAAACACATAGGAATGATAAACTCTCATTCATACACTCACACCAAATTCTCCTTATCCTTATAATCAGGTATATGAAAGCAGTAGAGCATTCTCTGAAAACACAGTTAAGTCCAAACTATATGCGCACTGACTGTTTCATTACAGTGTTCTCACACACTAAGACAAATATTACGATGCGCAAAACGCGACTCTTATGCAGAAATAGGAGATCGCTTTTCCCTGTTCCTGCACATGTAAAAATAGAAACACCCCAGCAAGGACTGTGTAACGGATTTAACCATGCATGAAAATTTGGAGAAACCTCAGTCTTCTCGTCTTACCAAAAATGCCCATCTGACCTTTCTTAAATGCCAGACAGGGATTTGTGTTTGCCCAGAATGGTGTCTCTACATCAAGGAATGACCACTGTGAATGGGAGACGGACTGGGAGCGCCACTTGCATTGGCAGCCAAAGAATAGTGAGCACGTGTCCCAGGGCAGTGACGTGCATATTGACGCACCTCTCACAAGATGGCCGACACTGGGGCTTCTGGCAAATGTAGCCCCAGGGACTAGTATGGCCCTAAGCAAGGGGAAGAAATAAAGGACACAATGCATAACAGGATTGGCAGCATTAGTGACAAATCTATGCCTAGAAAAGGGAACTATATGTGGACAGCAACCACAAGCGTGGCACAATAGCGGCCTCATGAGCTTTCCCACAAGGCAAACCTGCACTGACATAGGACCTGGGACATGGAGACAGTTATTTTCGTATTTGGTGGCCACTTACTCCTGCCATGCGATTGGATGGGGCGGACCCTAAACCATGCACCGCTAAAAGCCTGACGGTACTCCTCCTTCCCAAAGGTGGTTTAAGACCCAGTTTTTGGGGATATCAGAGGTGGAAGCGATGCCATAACTGAGGCGCATGTTTGTTCTCAGCCAGCTCCCAAGAGTCATTCTCAGGACCATAGCCCTTCCAGGACACCAGATAAAATGTGGAGGACACTCTGCAGCGTGAGTCCAGAATTACATGTACCTCATATTCCCATTCTCTCTAAACTAATATGGGGGCCGGGCATTGTGGACAATGGGTTGGAGCTGGTTTGAGAAGGGATTTCTGAAACACAGGGTGTATTCATAATGTGCGAGGAAGGCTAAGTTTAAACATGGGCTGTGCTGTTTATCATAATGTACCAAGTATGTATCTTCTGCTTTTTGAAGGTGGTCATGGGTTTGCACCTGATGTGAGTCAAAGAGTCTTTCACTGCAGGTGTGATGCTGGGTCTGGTGGATCAGTGAACTAAAGCAGCCACTGCAGGGGCCTGTGTTCGACCTCATGGACACAGGTTCAAATCCTGGTGGGTCCACTCAGCGTTTCATCCATCTAAGGTCAATAAAATGAGTACCATTGAGTTGGGTAACTATAAACATCTGTTTTTCAGTGCCAGGACACCTACGGGTAATCGTGCACTTTACAAATACACCTGTTATGTTATGCCCATAGAGTCTGGTAAGTCAAAGGTAATGATTTTGGGTGGAATCCATACAATCCAAATTGTGGGGTGGTACCTGTTGATGAATGGTATGAGTTGTTATATGCTAGTCCTGTCAGCCAGAGGATGTATACCCATGAGTCTGTGGCATTATCAGCAAAACAGTACAGAGTCAGATTTAGGTGCTCAGTTTGACCACCCATCTGTCGATGGTAGCTGGTCGAAAGTGTTAAGGAAATTTGTAACATGTCTGGGAGTGAGAAGATGTGCAGTGCACATGAATTGCAGATTGCTATGACCTATATAGACAGGCACAGTGTCTTTGGTGCCTTGAAGTTAAGGCATCCATTCTTTAAAGGCATCACGTATGGTCAACAACTCCTTCTCACCGATTGTGTAGTTCTGTTCTGCTTTATTCAACTTTTGAAACATATAGGCCACAGGATGAAACTGACCTGTTTCATCATGTCTTTGCAATAGAAATGCTCCGACTGCCACGTTCGGAAGCATTGGCTTCCACTACAAATGGTTTGCCGGTGTTTGAATGTGCCAAAACAATAGCTGTAGTAAAGGCTGTCTTGAGTTGGCAAAGTGCAACTTCCACCTAGGGAGACCTTTCAAAATGAGTTTTCTTTCATAACAACCTGGTAATGGGTGCCACGTTTAAGAAATTTGGTTGATGAATCGGCAGTAAGAATTGGTGAAGACAAATACATGTAAATTTTCCTGAGCAACAGGTAAAAAAGTGAATATATGGATTCAATTCCAATATGTAGCGATTTTTCCTTTTCTCAATAGCACAATTTTTCAAGCGTTATTTTGAGTTTTTTGTATCATATTCTAAATCATGTTGTAGTCATAAGAGAACTACTTTAGAAATTAGATCAGCCAACATGTGTTTCTCCCTTGGCTTGCAAGCCAGGGCTTTTTCAAGGCTGTATCAACCTGAAAATAAATACATTTTGAACCAGTTACACGGGACAATTTCACATATTATCACATTTTATAAAACATCAAAAAACATAAATGCAAACCAAAATTTCGCCAAAGCAACATTACCCAAAGACACAATCATTATCCAAATGGGGAATGTAATTCAACCGGAGACATGTAAAAATAAATGATTTAAAAGCCCAAGAGGATAAGTAAAAAAATGTGCATGCACACATGACCATCAAGTGAAACAGGGGTACAAAATGCACCACAAAAATTACTTAGAGGAAAACAAAAATTCAAAATCTCCTCCATGTGTACAATTTGTATTCAGGTGTTCAGAGGCTTTTAGGAACATTTAATTAACCCACGATTGAGCATCTATGCCGGGTTTTACTCCATGCCAGGCTTTTTCGTCTCTTTATATATTTCAGCAATATGGTAGTTTAACCAATATGACTAATACGAAGGATACATTCCATAGAGAGGACACCTATTTGTTGACAGGGTAAGAGTGGATTATGATATAGCACCAATATAGGTGACTACAGGTGGAGGGTATCACCTAAACTGTGATTTCTTTTTACAAAATAAGTGTCCCATTTTTCGTGTAAATAATATGTCTCTTCTTTTTTCTTTTGTTTCTGTTGAAGTGGCTCTGTTGTCTAAACAATTTATATATTATATTTTGAAGCTACTGATCCTCCTGACTACCATATGTATGTATATTCATCATATTATTGCTGCACATTTGGTGAACGCTACAAACATGTTTCACTTTTGTATGTTTGTTCTATTTATCTTAATTGGTATGGTACTGAATGACAATTGGCATTTACTGCATGGTATAATTATAATATGTACTTGTGGTGGTAATTTTGGATTTTTGTTTTCCTCCAATTTTGGTGGTGCATTTTGTACCCCTGTTTCACTTGATGGTCACGTGTGTGTGTGGATTTTTTTTACTTACCCTTTTGGGCTTTTAAACCACCAATTTTTACATGTCACCGGACGAATTACATTCTACATTTGGATAAAGGGTGCGTCTTTGGGCAATGTTTCTTTGGCGAAATTTTGGTTTGCATTGATGTTTTTTGATGTTTTGATAAATGTGATATTATGTGAAATTGTCCCATGTAACTGGTTCAAAATGTATTTATTTTCAGGCTGATTCAGCCTTGAAAAAGCTCTGGCTTGCAAGTCAAGGGCAAAACACATGTTGGCTGATCTATTTTCTAAAGTAGTCTCTTAGGAGTACAACATAAATTAAAATATTATACAAAAAACTCAAAATAACGCTTGAAAATGTGTGTTCTTGAGAAAAGGAAAAATTGCTACATATTGCAATTGAATCCATATATATTTACTATTTACCTGTTGCTTAGGAAAAAAAATTATGTTCTGAGATCCCCATTAGCCTTTAGGACAAAGCAGAGTCGAGAAGCAGCTGGGGACCTTGAAGGCCAGATGAAGCCATTTGCCAGATACTGATCAAGGTATTTGAGTAAATGTTTGTTTTCTGGGTCTGATAGAGTGTGGATGTGACAACTAGGTACTCTGGTGCCAGGCATTAGATCAATTTGGCAGTCATAAGACCTGTGAGGTGGTAACATGTCCACTTCTTTTACAATAAAAGCATCTGCAAACTGATTATATTGAGGTGATAACTCAGTGTCTTTTTCTACTGCTGTCGCAATCTACAATTGAAAACTTGATCCAGTGTCACCTGGATTTCGCTGCATTCAGTGGGTCTGACAATAAGATGAAAGAAATTACAAAGTTTGGGCACAGCAGCCAATCTGCAGATTATGTAGACACAACCAAGGCATTCCAAGAATAAAGCCAAATAGAGGAGCCTTAATGACATTGAAATGGATTCGTTCAACATCTGTTTCTTTGGTCATAGTTTTACAGTCCATTTGAATTTCACTTGTTTGCATCATCACTGGGCCCCCTGCAAGCACACTTCCATCTACAACTTGGAAGACCTCTGTTTTATTTTAATACAGGGAATCCTTGAGTGTTGGGCTATTTCATGATCTATAAAGTTTCCAGTGGCTCCTGAATCAATAAGTATTTGGATTGAATGTATGGTTTTAGCCAAGCAAAATGTAACCTGTAATCTGTAATCTGAAATGAGTCACATGAATGGAGGTACAAGAATTTATTGAAGGGATGGACAAAGCAGCCATGTTGTCCCCTAAATTGCATCTTAGGTGTTCTAGTTTTCCACTACAGAGTCAAGGCTGGCCACACTCTTCTTGGCTCCCAGCCGATTGACGGCTTTCCCTTTTGGTTTTACTGGACGCTCTTTGACAAAATGACCTTTGCGCCCACAGTACAAACATTGACCATTGCAACGACGTGTGTCTTTTTCATTCAGTGGTTGATGGATTGTTCCAATTTCCATAGGCTCTATGCCTATATTTGGGGATGGAACCTGAGTCCTAGATCTTTCTGGATGCCATCCAGTCCTCTCTGAACATTTTCTATTCCCATTTCTTTCTGACAACCTGTGATCTGAGCGCAGGGTTAAATTAAATAAATCTGAGTCAGATTGTCATTTACATCATCCTTCAAGACTTGAAAAAAAAAAGCTATCCTCTTTTCTTCTGGCCAGGACATTTTGACCATGAGTCATTTAAGTGTGTTAGGTAGGTTATAAGAGCCTTGTTCACTTGTTTCAGTTGAATTAGCTTTTTCCTACATTGTTCCACGTCACTAGAACTTATTATCTGTATATCTATGAGAGTTCTCACATTTCCTCCTTTTCAGGAAATTCCTGAAAACTGAACTCTTCATTAATTGATTTTCTTGGCCTTGCATATCTGCTCCTCTAGCTCGGAGATACCCCTTAGGGGGGAAATCCGGCGCTTTAGAAACTCCTTCATTCATTCATTCACCTACTACCAATTTATAGTGTGCTGCTTATCAGTTCTTCACATTTTTCAGTGACGTGCTGTATATTGTCAAAAGGATCCATCAGTCCCATGTAAGTGGGCCAAAATACTCACGTGTAGCTGGGACACTCCTTTACCAGAAACATGGTAGGTCTCTTCTGAAGCACATGCTGGTACAACAGAAGCAACTCCAGTAGCAAAGAATATGGTGCCTGATTTCTCCTGGCTCTGCTATATTATTTCCAGTGTTGTTCTGTCCAATAATGCATTCCTCTGTCCTCTCTTCAGATACTGTTTCTACCTCTCTGCCCATCCTCTCCCCTGCCTCTCGCCTGCCTTTCCATAACCCTCACCACTTGCCCAAATATGTCTTATGTGCTAATGATTTTTTCATCCATTACCACAATAAACCCAGCCCTGTGGGGTTTGCTAATGCTTGCTAAGAGTGTTTCCTAAACGTACCTACACAATTTTGTGTCAAATAGAATGTCTAGCTATAACTGTGGAAGAAAATGTGTGAAGATCACCCCCATTTTAACAGATAGATGGAAAAAGTATAAAGATGTTACAGAATATTTTTAAGTGAGTGAAGACATGATAAAGTAGTTATTTGTAAAACCAAACGGTCAATTTCCTTGTAATATAACCGAGTATATTCTATGCAAAACATGCATTATGCAAACTGGGGGATAAAATGGGTAACATTATTTTTTATGAATCATTTAAACTTAAGACTTTTACCTATGCTAGGCTGGCTTTAGCGCTGGTGGTTCCCAAGGACAAAATCTTTTTTGGCACCTCCCCAATAACCTCTTTTTCCATGGATTCCCTCACTTCCCCCCTCCATTAGTGACCCTCATCTCTACATAGTCCATCCCTCACATGCATTTCATTAGTTTTATAGTATTACCCATACCAGTGTAGGGTGTAAGAGCACTTTACATCACACAAACATTATACAGCGACAATGAATTATATGTGTGTATATAAGTCTATAGAAAATGCTGTCTAAGGGCCTTTTCATGAGTTTGGTGGTGCAGGAGTGGGACTGCCTCTGTACCGCACTGCCGAACCCCTGGTTAAAGGCCCCGCCAGATTAGGAGTTTTCTCCTGTCTGGTGGGCAGTGTTTGGCATTCCCACTGTGGTACCTATCAAACAGGCACCGCAATGGAAACATCAAAATCAATATCTGCATGGCATGGACTGCTGCAGTCCATGCCGCGCAGGTACTGGGGTGCATCTACACAAAGAGGGCCACAACATGTGCTCTCCCTGTGTGTATGCACCACATGGCCCTGAGGCAACAAGTGACCCTGTAGGGCCCCCTCTGTTTCCTCTCCTTCATGGTTTTCATGGAGGAGAGGAAACTTGACATATGGTTGGCAGGACCGCTCCGGTTCTGCTAGGCATATTGCGGCCTCAAGACCATCACGCCACAGCCAGGAGTGGTTGCAACGGTCCAGGGTGTCTGATCACCTTGGCCGTAATAGTGCTGTGATGACTGCCACCTCTGCGCCCCAACAAGTCTGGAGGTCTATGGCCTGCCAGACTCCTAATGAAGCCCTAATGAGGATTACAAGGTGTAGGAATAACGTCATCCATAAAAGTAGGCAGTATGTTTTAACAGTGTTTGGTCTGAAGATGCACATAAATCGGATTTAAAAAGTACCACAGTGGTTGGGGTTGGCTTTACTTACAAGAGTGTATATGTCCTTGAACGAACCAATTTTAGCAACATAAGGATAATGAAAGACTGGGGTGAAATCATCATAACATTCTAACCTATACCATGCAATATGCATGCAGCTCTTTAATGACAGTTCATAACGTCACTGCACTACATTAGGATTGTAATTTATGAACTGCAAGTAACAAAAAAGTTTTATGTGAAAAGCTGTAACCCACTGAGCTATCCAGATAAAATACAGTTCTGTGATCTGCATGGTACATGTTCCTTGCAGCAGGCAAATTAACAGCTGCGGTCCATGCAGGTAACAGTAGTGGGGCCGTGTAAGGGGGGATTTCGAAGAACGATGCAGAGGGAAAATTATTTATTCATTTAATTTTCCCTCTGCATCATCCCTTGAAATCCCCCTTTACACGGCCCCACCGCTTTTACCTGCATGGACCGCGGCTGGATATTAACCCTCTGTGATACTTTATAATGAGTCTCTCTCCAGCATAAACATTAATCACCAGAGTTATCTCAACATTTTTATTAATGCCTGCATATGGATCTCTGCACCAGGTGCTTTTAAACCCATGTTATTTATATAAAGAGAGCACCCATTTCCCCTGAATCTCCCCATTCTTTCCCAAGCTCTCCGCCCTAAAGAGAGCCCAGGCCATTTTCAAGACACCCCTGTTGGGATTGGGGGCGTCACTAATTAGCCCTAACAGGAGTAATTGGGGAAACAACATGGGTGCAACCCAAGAGAATCATAAGCTAAACCTAATTTAGAACATTGAATTCTAATTTCTGGAGTGAAGCATATGGAATAGAACTCAACTGAGTCTTCAATAGTAATTGCTTGCATGCAACCGTCTGTGATTTTTTAACTGGGAAGGTATTGACTATGACACTTTATCTTTTGAAGATTCTCCATTAACTTCAGAGTATCTATAAAATGAATATTCACTATACCAATTTATTACTCAGCACAACTTGGAATTTGGAAGAGAGGGGCTTCTAGTTTTTATGCCATTTAGAGAAACTACATCTTGCAGGAAGTAAGATTGATGAAGGCAGTTTCTTGTACATTCAGGCCCATATTTTTTATCTCGTTAGCATCGCTTCTGCACCACACAGCGTGATGCAAGAGTGACGCAAACATTAAGTCCACTGTTTCCTTACTTATCGTCCTCCTCAGTCCCCCCTGCAGTTTCTCCCAGATTTTTTGGAGGTCTTGGCCACCATTGCAATCAACAACTCCTCCATCCTGCTCCTCGGCGACTTTAACTTCTGGCCTTCCGATCCTGCCGAATGTCTGTCATCTAAGGATTTTTCCGAAACCCTCCTCTCCCTTAACTTCACTCCCCATGTTCACTCTCCCACTCACATCAAGGGTCACCAGCTTGACCAAATCTGGTCCCTGAACTGCCCTGTGGAATCCTTATCTATCTCCCCTTGCACCTGGTCCGACCATCATCTGATTTCATTTCTCCTTCCTATCCTTCCCCCAGCTATACCCCCCCGACCCAAAAACACCTGGGTCCGATCATGGGGCCGGGTCAATCTTGAGAATCTCTCCTCTCTCCTTGCTGATTCTCTCCCGCCTCTTCAGGGCCTCACCACCGTCTCCCAGGCTGACGCTATAGACCAGTGGCTCTCCCGCAGCTGCGACTCCGTTGCCCCGCTCAAGCGCATCACCTCTAAACGCGACAAAGACGCCAACCGGTGGTTTAACCAAGAGCTTAAAGCCACCAAACTTATAGTTCGCCGCGCAGAGCGGGCTTGGAGGAGAAATTACTGCCCCACCTTGAAACTGGAATATATCAATATCCTTAACCAGTACAAAAAAAGCATCCTGGAGGCCAAAACAGCTTATTTCTCCTCCAAAATCCTAGCAGCGGAGAACCAGTCTAAGGAGATCTTCTCCATCGTTCACAACCTGGCATTCTCGGACAGAACTACGCTTAATCCTGCCCCGTCAAATGATCTCTGTCTTTCTCTTAATAATTATTTCATCCAGAAAATTATCACCATTAAGGCCAACATCCCCCCACCTCCCCCTTCTTTTGTGGATCCCCAATGTCCCCCTCCCAAAGGCAAACTAATCACCTTTCCCCCCATCACCCGGGAAAACTTGACTACATTGGTGCCTCTGATCAAATCTGGCTCCCCTCTTGATCCCTGTCCTGCCCATATCCTCCGCCACATCTTTGTTTCCTGTCCAGATCCCCCCCTTCACCTCCTCAATTGCTCCCTCGCGCAAGGCATAGTTCCTAGCCCATTGAAGTCTGCGGTAATTGTGCCCATCTTGAAAAAACCTGGGGCAGATCCTTCTGTCCCTGCCAATTTCCGCCCCATCTCCCTCCTGCCATTTCTAGCTAAGGTGCTTGAGCGCCACGTCACCTACGCTCTGAGCTCCTTTGTGGAGAAACATGGAGCCCTTGCCCCCCGCCAAGCTGGTTTCCGCCCCACACACTCCACGGAGTCCGTGGTCATGTCGGTCCTCGACACCCTCAGGGAGGGTATGGACACCAACCATCACCAGGCCCTTGTGCTCCTCGACCTCTCAGCCGCCTTTGATACGGTGGACCACAACATCCTTCTTTCCCGTGTCAGGGCGGCGGGGATCGAGGGGTCTGCCTTGGTCTGGTTGTCCTCCTTCCTGAGCGACCGCACCCAGGCGGTTCGCCTGGGTGACTTTACAGCGGACTTCCGGAAAGTCCAGTGCGGGGTTCCTCAAGGTTCATCTCTCTCCCCTCTTTTGTTTAATCTATATATCGCCCCTCTTATCTTCTCTCTCCAACAGATGGAGGTCGCCGTATTTAACTATGCGGATGACCTCCAGCTGGTCTTTGATCTCTCCTCTCCTTTTGCTGTCCTCAACTTTCAAACTGTCATGCTTTACATCAGGGACTGGATGGGCCACAATCACCTCAAACTTAACCCAGACAAAACCGAGTTGGTTTTGACGGGCGGCTCATCCAGCCCCTGGTCCCCCCTTTGCTGGCCTCCCTCTCTCGGTTCTCCTCCTGTCCCCTCCTCCTCTGTTAAAACACTAGGCATCAAGCTCAATCCCCAACTCACCCTCCACTCCCAGGTTAGCTCTGTGGTATCTTCCTCTTTCCTTTCACTGCGTACTATCCGCAAGGTGTCCCGCTTCTTTACTTTTTCCGCTCTCAAACTTATTATTCTGGCCATGGTGGTGTCCCGCCTGGACTACGGGAACGCTCTGTATGCCGGTATTCCTGCATACAGTTTGCGCCGCCTACAACAGATCCAAAACCAGGCGGCCCGCCTAGCCTTCAACCTTTCCAAATTCCATCACTCCACCCCACTCCTGAAATCTCTCCACTGGCTCCCAGTGCGGGCTAGAATTCAATTCAAACTCGCATCCATCACTTTCCTGGCCCGATTGGACCTGGCACCTGCCTTCATCTCCTCTGAGATTGTTCCCTACGTCCCCTCTAGGGACCTACGTTCTTCTTCTCAGTCCCTCCTCATCATCCCTCGCTTCCGGAGAAAGAAGTGGGGCGGCTCCAAATTTGCCATTCTAGCACCAATCCTTTGGAATTCCCTTCCCCTTCATCTCCGTGCCATCACCCTCTATCCCCAATTCCGTAAAAGTCTTAAAACCTACCTATTCACTAAATCGTATGAATAAATGCCCATCCCTCTCTCCCTGCTCTTAACCCTCAGTCCCCTCTAGCTACAGCGCCAAGAAACCGCCGGTATACGTGCGCTTTATAAGTGCTTTTAAACTCAAACTCAAACTCAAGTCATATTTTTTTGCGTGGCTTTGAGTATCTCAAAAAATCTGGAGTAACTCAACGTGGCACAAATCGTTGCGTTGCATTAGTGTGCCCTGGGTAGGCATTCAAAGGACATTGTGTTGGTGTTCCCACGCGATCCCCCTGGGTTTTGACGTAGTCCCAGATTTACACGAGCTTGTAAACCTGGGAATGCGCCAAAAAGATACTCCTTCCCAGGAGAGGCGTAATGAGGAGAAATATCTTTATTTCGTCACGGTACTTCCTCTTTCTATGTGCGCTGCATTCAGAGAAGAAAGCCTCTTGCGGTTGTTTTTATGCTGGAAGCTTTCCCTTTCTGCAGAAAAACAATCCTGCCTACAACACATGCACCCTTGCACCATGATGCATAGGTGGCTGCGTTGGCCCTAGGCCGCAACAACGGCACCAGCGGGAAAAGAACAGGAATGCACCGTATTGGATAAATGCTGCACATTCCTTCCTTTCCCTGTGACGTAGGGCAGTGTAACAAGTTGATGCTGCACTGGCCTTCAGTTCTCAGCTGCTGCCTTCTGCTACCAGCACTTTACTGTTCTTGAACTCTAACAAAGACAATTTCACCAAGGATTCGCACAGTGCAATAGCGCAGATCAACGATGCCTACAGATAGGAAGCGACTTTCTTTCCTGTTTATTTACAGACATTACCATACCAGTACAATAATATCGACGCGTATTTCATATATAAAAAAGTCTGGTAATCTGCGTTTTTGAATAAAGTGGTAACGTCATGTATTTATGGCACTTGAAACCACTCCTTATTTATTACAAGTTGTATGCTCAAAATGAGCTGCAATCCAGACTGAAATAGTTTTCGAAAGTACCAAATGGCCAGATAACGCTTACATCGGATTAAGAACATTTTTCAAAATCCAGTTGTAATTTGTCATATTCGTCCTAGACACGGAGCTTGAAAATAGATCTCCAAACATGTACAGAAAGCATGCTCAGCTGCACTTTATCTAGAGAACTAAACTTCACAGCTCATTTGATAGTTTATGTGCGGGAGTCCACAATTGGATAACGATTCCGTATCACAGAGCGATCCTACATTCTGATTGTAATTATGGAGCAGGCAATTTCTCAAAATGCCAGATGGTCTCTTATCACAAGGAAAATGGCAAGAGATGTGCCCTGTCTTCTGTGACTTTGAATCTGAAAGCGGGTGACTGAATTCCGCAAATTAAAAAAATATCGCTTGTGAGTGGTACCCTGGACTACATTTATTTCATGCCCCTACAGTGCTACCAATACGCTTCCTTCTACCTCTCCCGGTGTTAAATATCGGACAATTAATTCGGCTGTGCAGAGCAATCCAAAGATAAATGAAAGAATGTTCCTTTTGCCATGCAAATACATTTATATTATTAACACGATTGTCTACACGATGCTGGTAGAGCGCCTCACAGTCAGACTCACAGCATTATTCATTCTCAGAGGACAAGTTATCACAAAGCTCTAAATACGCCTGCTTTTTGCAATAGCTTTTACTGGTAATACTATTTGTAAGTCTCCTACCTATGTTTGGCATTTCCAATTAACGGTTCTATCTTCCGTGACAACAAATGAAGCTTGTTGTACACCATTGAGGGAACCACAAAGATGACGTTTTTCAGTGACCTGCATCGAAAGTTTGTATTTGAAGTTAAAATGATGAATTAGCTGATTTGGCCTTTGTGCAAATGCTGCCTCTGTTTAAGTTGTAGAGACATTTGGGATAATTTGGCTTAACGTGATGATTGCAACAGCTGCTCTAAAACCAGGATGAATCACAAAACATTTTGACTGGCGCTTTTCAAAGTCCTTGGTGGTTAAGTGAAGGCAGCGCTGGTGCAACACACCTTTAAACACAGTGACAGCAGGATTCGGAGGTGATAATGCGTGTCAGGAATATTTGTGCATATTTGTTGCTATGGCATTTTGTTTTTAGTGGTGGAGTGTTCTCTCTTATTAGTGCTGCTATGCATTGGTGCTACATTATTGCAGTGTGATGTTTTGTTGTACTGATTGAGGTTTGTTTCGACATTTTTGTAGTGTACCATAGAATATTTTAATTGTGTTCTATGCTGCTTTGGATGTGTTATTGTTTGTTGTTTACTTCAGCTATGCCAAAAAACGCTGCAACGTGTCAAGTCAAAAGCAGCACCTGCCTTTAAATTTCAGGTGACAGGCAACCAGGTTTCAACTGTCTAACGTGGTAAAATACAGTCAGGCGGGCAACTAGAGCCAAATTTCGGGGGGGGGGGCTGAAAAAGATTTCGGGGGGGCTAAGTCTTCGAGCCATAGGCAGAGTAGCTGTAAGAAGGGGTGAAACCACAACAAAAGCCTCATTAACGAGTAAATGGTCTTTTAAAGACCTGTGAAGTACTCGGGTGCGGCTGCAATTAGATGGACGCCAGCCCGCGAGGCTGTCTCAGCCGGGCTGACACACATGACGCTGAAGGCCGGTGAGCCCAATGGGTGTTGCGCGCCTGAATACAGTACTGGCAGGGGCGGCTGGTGACATTTTAAAGTGGTAGGGCGTAAGATGATTGGTATACTTCACTGTTGCGAGCGAGCGCAGCGAGCGAGCCCGAACCCCTATAAGGAGGGTTCGGGGGGGTTCTCCCCCCGAGAAAATTTTGAAAAAAGAGAAGAAAAATGGTGCATTTTCAAGCAAATTTGAGAAAGCAGGAAGGTTAATAAAGCAATTGTGAAAGTGCAGGTATAACATTAATAAAGAGATGTCATATAACATAGGTAGCTGCTTATTCAGTGTACAACCACAGAGCTTCATAACAGACTTCGAGATACAATGCATTTCTGAGTACCTCACTCACAGATGTTTTTTATTTAACAAATAAACTGGTTGCAAAGTAGCAGCATTCAAAATTGTTTACTTTTTGTAAATGAAATCAGCACGTCTCTCTCTAAGAGCAGCAAACTTTTCAATAACTTTTGTGTTAAAGTCCGGGATTTTCTGAACTAGCTTGCTCTCTACAGAGAGCATTGCCAAAGCATTGAGTCTTTCCTCAAGCATGGTGTTTCTCAGGAATGTCTTAATCCTCTTTAAGGCTGAAAAACATCGTTCTGCCTCGACTGTTGTCATAGGAGTGGTTATGACAATTTTAAGTAAAGCCACTGTCTCTCCAAGTGACTTTTCCATATTAAGTTTATGAATTAAAGCCAGCAAAGACAAGGCACTGAAAGGTGATAAAAAAACACGTGAATTTGCGTTTCAAATGTCCGATCCTGCTGCAGCACACTTACAAAGCCCACACATGACAGTAACTCGATTCAAGGCCCCATTCTCCCGATTTTTTTTTTTTACAATCTCCCACTTTGCTCTTCTGAAATGGTGGCATGTACGTTTCAATCAAATGTCCGATCCTGCAGCAGGTTTTATGACAAACAGCAGAGTAAAAATCTTACAGTCAGCAGAAAAGGACAAAAAAGTTTCATAAACTCAGCAAAGCACAATACAGAATAAAACTCCACCACATCCAACACCACAGCCGAGCCACCCCCATCCATTGAGCACTGAAGCCTGCGCTGCTGATACTTACTTGGGCGCTTCACACTGGGCCTTGGCTAAAGTTATTTCTAGATTGGACCACAGAAATGATGCGACTCTGTCGCTTTTAACAGACTTGACACACTCTCAAACACTTAATGCATCATTTTCTGCAGTTCTAAAGGCTCACGTTAATTTTATTTTTTGCATATTTATATAGCGCAAACTCGACCCGAAGGTATTGGAGCGCTTTACATAATTAGCACCTATTTACATTGCACATTCAGGCATGGGGAGATTAAGTGATTTGCCCAGAATCACAGGACGCGACCCCGAGGTTTCCAGCACCAAAGTCGGCAGTCTAGTTGACGGACCACATCCTCTCCCAACTGAAGAAAGTGCCACCTTTTAAGTCCTGCACAGGAAAACATAACACCCTAGGATCGTGGTGGTAATACAGTGAGTGCTTCTGTGTCCAGTTGGGGTGGTATGTAGATGCATAGGATATTATCATGTTTCCCCTCTACCGATCCCTCAATTCCCACATAGTCACCATGTGACTCCTGGAAGGTTCACATCCCCACGAGCCGGACATGTTTGTGAAGGGGTATGTACAACCCCCCTAGATCCCCTAGTGAAACCAGTGTGAAAGACCTGGTCATAGCCAAATCTATGTAGGAAGTGGCAGTTGGAGACTAGTAGGTGGGTGCCCTACATTAGCAGTACTTCTGGTGTGAATCATTTGGCAAAGCTAGGGACTGCCATGAGTTTGATGTGGTCAAAGAGGCCGTTAATATTTCAAGACATGACTTGAAAGTCAGCCAGGGCTGGTGGTCCTACGCGAGGCAATATTTGAAAATCAAGAGACTCTCAATCACAGTTGTTGTAACTGACTTTTGGGGAGCGTGGGGTGAACCACGCGTGAGCAGCAGGAGTGTAGAGGGCTGGTGAGACGGGGGCTCGTGGAGGTGGGCTCGCGCAGCCCAGAACACAAGGGATGATGGCGAAGAACATTTACAAAGTGTGACAATATTTCTTGGTAATAGTATTCTGTATTTGAGGGTGTCAGTAGGTACTGCATATCCCAGGTGGCGGCAGATTCCAGCGCACTCTGAATACATCCCCTAGGACTCCCTCCCTCTGTGGCAGTCCTGCAGTCAGTCACCCACTCCTGACCGCAGCCTTCCCCGCCCCAAGTACACGCTCTGACCTTATCCTACGTCTACCGCTGCCCCCACCCTCCTTTCCCGTAGAAGAGGCACGGCTCGCTTGTCGCCCCAGGATCGTCACATCCAGGCATGCGGCCGGCTCTCATCCGGTTTCACAGCCGCTAAAAGCCTCAATTAACCGCGCATTAATTATTCAGTACGTGGAAGGCGCGAGCCGCTGGCTGAGGTCTGGTTACAGTTTACACCTCTGCTTCTGGGGGAACAGTAGAGACACTAGTACTAGTCTGATCCGGAGAGGATGCAGACAGTGTAGGCACTCCTCAGACTCCTTGGACACCGATCACAGCCTCCCCCAAAAGACAGGGTCCCTGTGCAGCGCCCCTGGGGCCTTACATTGACCAGAAAAGTCCCATTGGTAGCTGAAGTAAAGTAAAACACCATCGCATTACAAATGCTGGGGAAACCACATCGAAAACGACAGTACTCACCAAGTCAGGGCCCAGGGGGACAACAGTAGAGACTCAGCACTGCAGTGTAGTACTACACAACAGAAAAAATTGTCACCACCACCACCACGACGAGTCGGTCGGTCGGAGTCAACCCACGAGGTGTGTACGCAGAGGCAGTGGCACCACCGCGTGCATGATGACGTGACAGATTGATGCATTGAGTGCGCAGCGCACCTCATGGCCAATCACTGTCACTGTGTTCAGACTAAGCCACAGTGATTGGCCATAGTTGCGCGGCACCCAATCCAGTTACTCCTAGGCTGCCGAGACAGTCTCAGGCTCTCTCAGCCAATCCAGAGACGCTGCATTAGCAGCGCCTGCCCTGGATTGGCGAAAGAGCACGGATAGGGCTCGCCCGGAGGGGCTGCTGCAGAGGCAACCCTCAGCCTCTCGACCCCCTCCTCTCACTTAGTAGTACACATGGCTACAGTGCGGCGAATGCGCATGCTCGTGCTTGTCGTGAGACAAACTCGAGCATGCGCAGATAAATTGCGAGCCGCCCGCTGCCGCTGTCAATCAACTCACTGTGTCACTGTCAGTGCTCGCCTCGCCCCCTGGCCCCACCCCCTTCATTGTCCGACGCTCGCATTCATTGCCTTGCAATAATAATATATTATTGCATTGCTGGTCTCAGTCTGCGACTCTGCGTGCGTTCGTTCGCGGTAAGTGGGGCTCCGCCCCTGCGCCCCAATGGACGCACCGCCACTGAGTACTGGTCCAGCCTGTCTAACACTGTGGCAGAAACCGTAGCTTACATTGAAACGTTCAGTTCATACTCATCTGGGATGGCCTATGGTGTCTGTGACATTGATGGACTGACTGCTGTTGGAAAGCTGGAGCAGAAGAATGTAACCACCTTATGCAGTGAGTGGCACATGGTTGTTTGTCAATGGAATTTTAAAAGAAAGCCCTACATTGTCATTTAACAGCATTTTTTTGACATTTCTCAAGTAACAGAAGATCACAGCACAATGACAACACAAAGGAAACTAACAAAACAGAACCAAAAGAGGGCAAAAGACAACACAATAGTCAACACAGAATGTAACAATGAAAGTGCAGGCTAGAACAAATATGCACAAACATTCTAGCCGCACATTACAATAAATCACCTTTTATGATGCGGTGGTAATAGTTCTGTGCAACAAGCACTGCCTTAGTTATCACCAAGGACCCAGGGTCTGTAAATTAAATGTTACTAGTGGGTCTGCTGCACAGATTGAGCCACCCAATTAAAGAGCCCTTTAAACAAGGCACTAGGCTGCCATCGCAGCCTGTGTGTGTGCAGTTTTGGTTTCAAATAATCTTTATTGATTTCTAAGTAAACGAAAACAAAAAAGAGAGAATACATTGCACAAGAAAAATGGAGAGAAGAAGCAAATTAGGCTGAGCCAGGAGCAGGACAAATGGAAGCCATTATTGTAATAGTTTCATACATGGATTATTCATGAGTAATTCTTTAGTGTATCCGTAAGTCAGGAGATAGTCCTGCAGGCAAAGGAGAAAAAGAAAAAAGTGGTGAAATAAATCATTAATATCTCTATCATGAGTTATCTCTTTGTTGAAGCATTCAAATGTCCCACTTGAGGAGATCAAGAACTTGTTTATCAATATCGACGTAGGCATTTTACTCAAGGGCATGTCCTAAGCATACTTTGGTGTGTAATAAAGTGTAATATCAAAATGTTACCCACACCTACTATATGTGATGTCCAGTTTAACCAAGTTTTAAATTAGGTTTCGTATGTCGATTTCCAATTCACGGTAATCATTTTGACCACAGAAGTTATCAGACGATCAATCAAGAGGTTATCACTGCAAGATTTAATATGTTGGGGCCCAGGATGTGAGTGTGCAATTGTAAACTGCCCTTTCAAACTGGCAAAGTAAACCTTTTTTCTAGGCCCAAACCTTCCTTTTTTAATACATATATGTCACTCTTAGAGTAGGCCCTAGAGCCTGTATTACCCTAGAGCATTGAAAAGATATATTCATTTGTAGTTGGAAAACTAAACATACAGATGGGGTGGCTCCTTCACTAAGGTGGAGGAGCGTCTACCCACTGCCATTTAGCACTGCAAAAAAGGCAAAAATAAAATTATGAAAACAACGTGCTGTTATTATCATTTTATTTTTCCGTGCTGAGGCAGTTTTGTGGGGTGAGGTTGGGCAGGGCAGCACAGGGGGGAGAAGTGGTGGGCACCCTCCTAAGTGCGCATAAATGTTTGGTCAACCAAACAGTTATGCGCACTTTGCATGTTCTCTACCAAGGCTGTATTACAGCCAGAGTGGAGAACATGCCCAGGCTCCCATTCCCCATCTGAGCACCAAACCACAGCTTTCAGACCAATCACAACACTGCGTTGCTTAGTTGTGTTTAGCTTAAGGGAGCCTGGGTGCTTCCTGGTTCCTGTTCAAACAGAAGCCAGGACGAGGGCAGAGAGGACGGAAGAGAGGCGGTGGCAGGACACCAGTCCGGCAGGTACGATTTCTTTTTTGTAAAATAAATTTAACTCCCACCTGCCTTTCCCCCTCCTCACCCCACTACTGCTTCCCACGAGCAGCCGCAACTGCATAGAAATCAGCAGTACAATAGTGTGATATGTAGGATATAAACATTTGTAATAAGCTGCTGTTGTGGCTAAGAGGATGGGTTGATGAAGAAGTGGGCACATGAAAGATACATGGAGCTCCCTGAAACTTCTGTCATAAGAATTTGGCATAACAAGTCCAGTAGCTGTGTGTGTGAAATGACAAGATTTAAACATTACAGGCCAGCAGACGTATACCTACATTAGGGTAGCTTAATAGGTGATCCAGTAATTTGGTTTGAAGGTTTGCAATGACAGAGCAAGTCTTCTGAGGTTTGGAAGAGCATTCCAGATTCCAAGAGCATTCCTTAATCATGCAAGGTGGCTTACAAATCTGTACATCAGTTACAGCCCAGTGAACCAAAACATATCTGCACACATACCTCTAGATTTAATATTCCTTTTGCACCTATTGTCATTCATTGACACGAAGATGGTGAGATAATGTTTTCACTTCTTTTGTATCACTAGTGCAGAAATTAGGTTACCATGATTTGCAAAGTTACACGAAAGAAGTGCAAACAACATTAGTATTGTGACAGTACCCTAAGTTGGGCCTATTATGCCTGTATATCACTAAGAACTTCTGCAGTTTGGGAACGCCCAAAAATCATATGCACCAATCTAAGAGTGCTTTTTCAGCCTAGGTCGAAGAACAAACCTTCGACGAAATGTGCCAACTCTCCAAGTATATTTAAGGCTTAAGACAATATTGTGATATTGCTCTCTTTGGATCTCCTTACTTGTCTCCCTCTCTCACATGCAATGTAGGAAACTCTCATTCCCACTGTAGTCTTCAATTCCTGTGGGCCATGTTCCTCTAATTTATTGAATCCATGAATTATATTGTCAATGAACACCACAATCTAAAAACACTCCCTAATTTTATGCGATGAACAATTAATTTCCAATTAAATGCAGTAATGCCATTTTGTGGGCATGTGTACAAGTGTTTTTTTTTCTTTTATTAGGATTGTGAATGTGTGTTCGTCTGTATTTGAGTGCAAGGGTTTGTGATATGCTGATATGATTGAGGGAAAAAATATGTATATGTGTACTTGTATGTGAGTGAGATAACCACTAGGTCATGTGTGGGCACCAAGGCTCATAGTGGCAATAAATAAAAGTGTGCTACCTGGAATGTGGAGGGGGTAGTAGCCTATTTAAAATCAATGCATGACATATGATGGTAGTACTTAAAGTTGCTGACCATAAGAGGGTACAACTTTGGTAAGTCCAAACATGTTGCCATGTCTACACTGTAATAACAATAAATACCTTATGTGAGACTCCAGCTATATATACATCCACCCGTGTTAATACTTACATTTTATACAGCATTTCATAACACACTTCTGCAGTTTCTAAGCGCTGTAAATAACAGGTACTATTACTTAATGGTACTCAGTTCATCAGCTTGGGGGGAAGGTTGTGAGGAATATAACCTCATGTTTGCACATCACCACGTTTTATCAATGAATGTTCTGTTCACTGAGTGTTAGAAATAGGAGTCTCTAGTTGGCAAGGGCTTGCACCTTTGTCCGAGTAGGGACCCTTCTTCCTAGTCAGGATAAGGGAGTTACACTCCTAAAATAACCCCTGCTCACCCCCTTGGTAGCTTGGCACGAGCAGTCAGGTTTGTCTTAGAGGCAGTGTGTAAAGCATTTGCACATAACCAACAGTAATACAGTGTAAGCACTCCAAAAGGACACCACACCAGTTTAGATAAATATCCAATATTTTTATATACAAGACCAAAAACGATAAAAATCCACAATATAGTACTTAGAAATCTACAGTTATCAAAATAAGCTTTAAAAACAGTTCCTTAATGTCGATAGCTTGGTCCGGGGCTATCACGGCGTTGTGAACAAACAAATCCACACAGTTCAGGCTGATTGCGGCGTCGCGGACCAGCTACGGTGTCAGGGAGACCCGCAAACAGTACTGCAGGGCGCCGAGGCCCTTGAAGTCACTCGCGTTGCAGGTCGAGCTCCTTTCTGTTGGAATCAGGAGCGCTGCCATCGGCAGACGTCGGGTGCTGTGGTGCGAAGTGCAGCGGTATGGCGTGCGGGGCCCTCAGGTCACGGTGCGAGCAGCGGATCGGTGGTGTCATCAGATGGCATCGTCGGTGAGACCAGGGTCACAGTGTGAGATGAAGGCGGTGCTCATCACGGTGCGGGCAGGTCACGATACAAGCAGCGACGTCGACGTTGCTGAAGCGCTGTCGTTGGCTGACGAACGGGAGTCGATGGTACCGGCGTCGGTAGGCCAAGGCTGCGGTGCGGGATGAGGGCAGTGAGTCGTGTACCTTTACGAGCGGTGCCCTTGAACCACGGTGCAAGCAGCGGTGTCGATTTTGGTGTGGAGCGTCATCGTCAGGGAGACCAAGACATCGTTATGAAGCAAGGCGGTGCGGAGTGCGGTGCCCACAGCTTGGGGTGTGAGCAACGGCTCGGTGGTGGCGTCAGCAGGTGTCATCGGTGAGACCAGGGTCGTGGTGCGGCGTTGTGGTGGTGCTGTCTGCGATGCCCAGGCTTCGGCGTGAAGCAAGGCAGTGCAGAGTGCGGTGCCCACAGGTCGCAGTGCGAGCAGCAGCTCAGTAGCGGTATCAACAGACACCGTTGGTGAGAACAGGGTTGAGATGTGATGTTGCAGCGGTGATCTCTGTGGTGCCCAGGCTTCGGCGTGAAGCGAGGCAGTGCGGAGTGCGGTGCCCACAGGTCGCCGTGCGAGCAGCGGCTCGGTGGCCGCGTCAGCAGGCATCGTCGGTGAGACCAGGGTCGTGGTGCGGCGGTGCCCTCTGCGGTGTCGTCAGGACACGGAGTCGGCAGCGGCGTCGTAGACGCCGTCAAGTTACTTTTGCTCTGTTGCAGCACAAAACACACAGTCCCCAGTGCTGCGGGGAGAAGAGCTTGAAGTATTTGTGGTTCCTGAGACTTCGTGAACAGGGGGAAAGCTCTACCTCAAGCCCTTGGAGAGACTCACAAATTAGGTTGCAAAAAGTCAAGTCCAGGCCATTCACTGCCCAAGACAGAAGCAGCCTCTGCAGGTCAGCCCAGCAAAGCACTCAGCAGAGCGGTCGTTCCTCCTCACAGCTTCTCCGGCTCTTCTTCTTGACAGTCTTCTTGATCCAGATGAGTTCTAAATTCAGGGGTCTGGGCCCCAGTATTTATATCCAAAATCCTTTGATTCTCTAGGCAGAGGGTGTCTGTGCCCAGCCAGAACCAGCTCTGCCTTCTCTGGTGTGATTTCTTGGCAGGAGGCGGGGCGGCATTGTCAGAGGCAGACCAGGCCCTTTGACGGCAAGGAAATCTCCTGCCTCTTCCCCCATCGCAGCCCAGGTCTATTCAGCCCTTTCCTGACCTACCTAGACTATCGGGAGACACCCCTGCTTCCTAGCCATCTGTCGCCGAAAACCCAGACAGGCAATCCACATTCCAGCAGAGGCACACAGGATGACTGAGCAAGAAAATACCTCCTTTCTAAAAGTGGTATTTTCACAGAATGTAAAAATCACCTTTAATAAAGATGCATAAAGATGCATATTTAGATTCTGAGTTCAGGCATACTAAATGTTATTTTCCTACCTAGTTCCCAGGGCAAGTTGTGTTTATAAGATGTTATGTTCCCATTTTGTCCTATGGGAAACAGGTAACCTCACAATAGTGAAAAAGGAAATGGGCTGTAATTCACTATCAGGACATGCCACACACACCAGGGCATGTCCTACCTTTCACATACACTGCACCCTGCCCACAGAGGTACCTTGGGACTACCTTAGGGGTGCCTGACAAGTAAGAAAAGGGAAGGTTAGGGACTGGCCAGTGTGAGCACGGGCCGAGATGACATGACAGTTACAAACTGCACACAGACTCTGCAATGACAGGTCTGAGGTACCTTTTCCGGGCTACTTGCGTGGGTGGCACAATCCGTGCTGCAGGCCCAAGCGTAGAAATTGATTAACAGGCCCTGGCACACTCAGTGCACTTTACTAGGGGCTGACAAGAAAACCAAACATCCAATCATGGAAACACCAATCCATAACATACTTTTCCACAGGAGCACTTGCTCTTTACCACTGATCAGCAGTGCGAAAAGTGCGCAGAAACACTTGTACTGCTCGATTTTCCCGGCCTTTTTGTGTTAAAGGGTGACTAGTGTGACTTCAGTCTCTTACCATCCAAGTCTAAGGGTTAGAGTAGTGAATGGAGCCTATTTACTAGGCACTTCGACATGATCCTGTGTTCTTCCCCATAGATCAGGGCTTGCACACATATCCTAGGGGATAGATTCGTTAGTATTAGGGATAACCTGTCCTGTAGTGAGGGTATTTCATGGAGCCGTGCTGAATTCAGGCCTGGTAGGCCTCAAACGGGAGAGACTCCATCTTTCTTTCTGCTCCGGCAGCTTGGGATTCTTCTAGGTCAAGAGTTATGTTTTAGTTATGAGGTGTTATTCGCTTGGAGAGAACCGGTTCAGGCCGGCCCTTATCGAAGGATTGTATTTTTCTTCATGCCGAAGACACTACATCAGGCCGGCCGGCTGGGAACGTGTCCTTGGTACGGGGAGGTACAAGAATTTGGTGGGCGGCAGGTTACGGGCCGGAATTTTCCATGAGGAAATGCACCTCTATATTAGTGAAAGTCTGAGGCAGATACTGGCACTTACTTCAGTCCGTAGGCGGCATCTAGCCGTTAGCAGTAAAGCTACTACTTATTCCAGGGAAGACAGATGACAAACTTGAAGGCGGAGAAAAACCGAGAGACAGATACTCTTCTAGCAGAATAGCCAGAGAGGAGAGAGTAGCCGATGAGGAAGAGGTCCCAGTGACTCGGAGAAGGGAGAAGGGAATAGATCCGTGACTGCGGAGGTGTGACTTCCAGGCGAGCCGAGGCACAGACGAGAAGGGAACCTAGATGACCATTGAGTGCAGGCTACACACGACTAAGGTGATGTCGACCCCTTTCTTATTAGAGTGTACAACCTAATCTTTCACTTTTCTTTGCAGGTTATGTGTTACATAGTAATGTTATGTGATTGCGTATGTAATGAGTAATAAAGTACCCAGTTTGTAGTGAATCAACATGTGCTGCGTGTTCTTGTATAAGAGGGTAGCCTATTCTTCTAGTCAGCTGTGACTTGACATGAACAGATGTTAACCCTGATCAGGTAAGTGGTAACTGAATAAAGGAGAGAGGAGCCCCTCGAACCAGAGAACAGGTTGTGCTCAAACTGGCAGTTCTTGTGTGATCTGATAAATAGTTGAATGTTATGGTAATCATAGGATGAACTTGTGCTGAGGCTGCCGTCTGGGTAGGAAGTCCTGGGTCCGTTTGGGACCGCGAGGCTGAGGCTGCCGTCTGGGTAGGAAGTCCTGGGTCCGTTTGGGACCGCGAGGCTGAGGCTGCCGTCTGGGTAGGAAGTCCTGGGTCCGTTTGGGACCGCGAGGCTGAGGCTGCCGTCTGGGTAGGAAGTCCTGGGTCCGTCTGGGACCGCGATGCTGAGGCTGCCGTCTGGGTAGGAAGTCCTGGGTCCGTCTGGGATCGCGAGGCTGAGGCTGCCGTCTGGGTAGGAAGTCCTGGGTCCGTCTGGGATCGCGAGGCTGAGGCTGCCGTCTGGGTAGGAAGTCCTGGGTCCGTCTGGGATCGCGAGGCTGAGGCTGCCGTCTGGGTAGGAAGTCCTGGGTCCGTCTGGGATCGCGAGGCTGAGGCTGCCGTCTGGGTAGGAAGTCCTGGGTCCGTTTGGGATCGCGAGGCCGCCACTTGTGTATTATAAGAGGTCTTGATATATATATATATATATATATATATATATATATAGTAGGAATTCCCTGTCCTTAGGTGGTATATACATGTGGTTACTTACTGTGAATAGGCCCTAGGGAGGGGGTAACGTTCTGGCTGGGTTAGAGAGGCTCTGCTGAGCGGGTTCTATCTGATCCGAAGACCCAAGCAGAACATTTGGCGTCACGAACCGTTTTCGAAACCTGTGTGCGTCGTGTTGTATCCTGTTTGCTTTCGGCGTGTGCGTGGTTTTGTTTGTATATTCTTTGTGGTATACTTGTGTGTCTAGCTTTTCTTCTTCTTTCTTTTCTTTTTCTTTCTTTTCTTCTTTCTTTTTCACGATGTTTTCTAGAAAATCTAAATCTACTTTTAAGTTGCCCGTTGATATTCCCGGATGGGATTCAACGCCTTATGAAGCCTTAGCCCGTGAGTGGGCTGATTCTACTGGTTTGAGTGAGAATTGGAATTCTTCTTTGGAGCTGGCGGAGCCGGCTAATGTGATTACTTGTTTACAGAAGGCACCCGTCTCGAAGGGTGAGGAGATTCCCATTTTGGGGCGCAGAGGTTGGATTGTTCTGTCTGCGTACAGGATTCTGCATGAGAGGTTGTTGAAGTTACAGATATCTCTTAAGGATGTGGAAGCGCACTTTGTTGAGATTCAGAATTCTCATACTTTGTTGCGGTGTCAAAATAAGTTGCTTGCTGACAAACTTGAGACTTACCAAACTATTGCCGAGAGGGCGGCTGTGCGAATTGCTCGTTATAAATACAAGAATCGGCGTGGTCGGGTTTCGACGCGAAAGGTGCGTCTGGTCGTGGCGAAAGCCGGACTAGATTGGAATCCTGATGAATGGGATGGTAATATCTGGAACTCGAGTGATTCTTGTTCCTCGGGTGAGGAGTTTGTCAAGCGCGAGTCCTCCCGCTCCCGCCATGATTGTAAGCCTGCTTCTCGCACCTCTGATGGTGCACCCCGTGATTGCGCTCGTTCTTCGAGTGGGGTCGATGCCTCGTACACTGATTGTCCCTTTACGAGTACTGATCGGGCTCCTTGTGATGCTCGTCCCGCGGTCTCAGTGCATCCAGTTTTTCGTCGGAAGTTGCAGCAGTCTCCCGCTGCTCCGCAGGGTGTTTCTTTAGACTCTTTAGAGGACTTTACTCAACAAGAAATTAGTGATATTTTGCAGCGATTTCGGCAGCGAGCTGGTGAGACCTTGCTCACATGGATGGTGCGCCTTTATGAACTGGGCGCTGCTGGCATTATGTTAGATAATGGCAATTGTTTGAAGTTTTGTTCCTTGAGTTCGGATTCTACTGTACAGGATCATTTTCGTAACTATAATGGTGGTGGTCAAATTTCTTTACTTCAATTGGCGACTGAGGGTTGTAATCAAAAGTATCCTACTGAGTCTGATTGGCCTGTGAATGACAAACCGTGGTATACTTTGCGCGACGCTGCACAACGTCTCAAAGAGGAGGTGATGAAAACGGCAATTTTTCTGGGTACTGCTGACAGGTTGCTTGATGGTTTGTTGACATCTTCTGTGCGGAATCGTATCATTCGTTCTTCCCCTGTTGCCTATAAGCAGGTCATGATGACTTTATTGATTAATCAGACTGGTAACGTGTTATCTACGGTACTGGAATCGGTACGCCAACTCGGTGAGTTGGGTGAGTGGTTTAAACCTGAACGTCAGTCCCGGCCTGACACTCGTACTCCTGGTGACAATAAACTTACTAGACGTGATATCTTTTCTGGTCTTCTGGCCGATGGTGTGCGGAGGGAGGACATTGACGGTGAGACTACTGCTCGTTTGTGGGAGTTGTTTCGCAAACGTGGCTTGGATCGGAAGGAGGGTGCCCGGCGTGTTCGGACGACTGAGTGTGATCGTGGTGGTTCTGACGGTAGCGGTGATGACGACCGCCGTGGGCGCTCTGTTCGTCGTGATGATCGACGTTATGCACGTGATATGTCCCCCTGTCGTGAGAGAGACGGAGAGAGAGAGGAGGTAAGAGAAAGGGGGAGAAATTTTTATGTTTACAGCAGATGTAGAGATGATAGGGATCAATCCCCTGAGTTGAGGAGGAGAGAGGATCGTCATAGTTTGGCCGATCGAAACCCGCAGTACAATGCAGAAGACACGAATCCATTTCGTACTGGGAATGGATATGAACAGGAGGTACCGATACCTAAGAAACGTGAAAGTCTTTATCCTGATTTATCCTGGTACACAGAATGCAGTAAGCATGACTAGGAAATAGGTCAAGCTCCAGTACACAGATGGGCTCACAGAGATAATAGACCCTATGTAGATATTGATATTTATTGGAGACATCGTAATATCCAAAGGGCCCGAGCATTGGTAGATACAGGAGCGGAGGCCACTCTTATTCATGGAAAATCAAAGAAGTTTACAGGTCAGCCTTTTACAATTACCGGATTAGGTGGAAAGGAAACTCCTGCAGTTCAAACTTTACTTGAAATGAGAATAGGTAGAATCCCTAGAAAAGAATACTCTGTACTAGTGGTGCCACTCTTAGAATTCATAATTGGAATTGATATTTTGAAAGGAATGACTTTGCATTTAGATGATGGATGTTACCAATTTGGAACTACGCATTATATATCGTCTAGGCCTATACGGGTTGGTCGTTTAAGAATGCCCCCCATAAAAGTTCCTCAGGCGACAAAAGTGGTTTGTCAGAAGCAGTATCGTATTCCAGGTGGTCATGAGGAAATTAGTACCACTATTCAGGAGTTGGTGGATGCAGGTGTTATAACCCCAGTTACTTCTGCTTGGAATAATCCTGTTTGGCCTGTACGTAAGAGTGATAATTCTTGGCGCATGACTGTTGATTATCGAGAATTGAACAAACACACACCCTCTTTGACTGTTGCAGTACCGGATGTCATTACTTTAATTGAAAGAATCCAAAAACATCCAGGTACATGGTATGCGTCCATTGATATTGCTAATGCTTTCTTTTCGATTCCGATTGCCCCTGAGTGTCAGGAACAGTTCAGTTTTACGTGGAATGGGCGTCAGATGACGTTTAGAAGTCTTCCTCAGGGCTATGTGCATAGTCCTACGATATGTCACCGGCTGGTGGCAGAGCATTTGGCTGAGGTACCGGTTCATCCACAAATTCAGATGTGTCATTATATTGATGATGTTTTGATCCAAGGCGAAACACAAGAGGAAGTTCAGACCCAATTGGACAGAGTCATTGAGTGCCTGCGTGAGAAAGGTTGGGAAATCAACCCGGATAAATTACAAGGCCCGTCCCAGGCTGTAAAATTTTTGGGTATTAATTGGCATGAAGGGCACCGTGAAGTGATCCCTCAGGTTAAACAGAAAATTCTTGATTTTGCAGTTCCGAGGAATAGGAAAGAAGCCCAAAGCTTCATTGGTTTGTTTGGTTTTTGGCATCAGCATATTCCTCATTTGAGTCAAATATTAGCCCCCTTGTACCGTGTCACTCGTAAAAAGAATGCATTTGAATGGGATAAACCGCAGCAAGATGCGTTCAACCTAGCAAAAGAGGCAATTCAGCATGCTTTGGATTTATGGCCCGTACGTGATGGTGATGTGGATTTGAATGTGTCTGTACAGGGCCTTTATGCGAATTGGAGTTTGTGGCAGAAGCAAGGCAGGAGTAGAGTACCGTTAGGTTTCTGGACCAAAAAGTTACCTGATGCTGGTGAGCGTTATACACCTTTTGAAAAACAGTTACTTGCATGTTATTGGGCTCTGGAGGATACCGAGCAATTGACTTTGGGACATGATATAGTTTTGCGACCTGAAATTCCTATCATGCAATGGGTTATGAGTTCGCCGAAAACTCACCGAATTGGACATGCTCAAGAGGCAAGTGTGATTAAATGGAAATGGTATATACAAGACAGGGCGAGTGTGGGACAAAAAGGAGTTGCATCTTTACATGAGCAGGTGGCGCGAGCGCCATCGACTGAGACTGAGAGTGAATGTTCCGTACCTTTAGTACAGGAGTCTCCTGTCAAGTGGGGTAGACCTTTTGATGATTTGTCCGCAGAGGACAGAAACCATGTCTGGTTTACGGATGGTTCAGCAAGGTTCATAGGGACGAAACGGCACTGGAAGGCGGTGTCCTATAATCCGATCACACAAAAACTGCTGAGCACAACTGGTGAAGGTAAGAGCAGTCAATTTGCTGAACTTTATGCTGTTTATCAAGTTTTGAAACAAGAGTTACCTGGCACATGTCATATTTTCACCGATTCTTGGTCTACTGCCAATGGACTGGCAGTTTGGTTACCGACTTGGCATTCCCATAATTGGAAATTGCATTCAAAAGAATTGTGGGGAAAAGAATTATGGCAGGAGATTTGGGAGATGCTCCCACAGAGTACTGTTACAATCTTCCATGTGGATGCTCACACCCCGATAGATTCTCTTGACAAATTTTTTCATAACATTGCAGATGAGAAATCTAAAATTGCTGAGGCAGTGGTGGACAGGCAAGATTCTGATATTGCGGGATTGGCGAAATGGGCCCACCAGAAGGCAGGACATTTTGGAGAGAAAGCCACTAGCAGGTGGGCTGCTGATCGAGGAATTTATATTCCCCTAGATTTAATCAAAAATGTTATTTTACATTGTCCCGTTTGTCAGCATATCAGACAGCGCAAAGTGCCCCAAAATGTTAAAGGTCATTTACATCGCGGGAAACTGCCCGCTCAAATTTGGCAGATTGATTACATCGGTCCACTTCCTATGAGTAGGAATTGTCAATATGTTTGCACTATTGTTGACACGTACAGTGGCCTGTTGGTGGCCCTTCCCTGTAAGCAAGCTACCCAATTGAATACCATTAAAACCTTGGAATTGATTATGATGTATTATGGTGTGCCATTCCAAATTCAATCTGATAATGCATCCCATTTTCGTGGAAGATTGGTACAGGAATTCTGTGTGGAAAACAATATTGAATGGGTGTTCCATATACCGTATTATCCACAGGCCTCGGGTCTTGTGGAGAGGTTGAATGGCTTGCTGAAGGACCAACTGCGCAAATTAACAGATGACAAGTATAAGAATTGGCGAGACTTTTTGCCCCAAGCGCTATTGATTTTGAATAACCGTCCTTTTCTCAATGCTGAATCTCCACTTATGCGTTTGTTTCCTCCGAACGTTAATGCTCAACCTAATGAAATCAGAGAGACTGTGATGTACTGGGAAATTACTCCCGGAGCTTTGGCTCCATGTAGAGCAACCCCAGGGTCGGCAGGTTTAGACTTGCATGCCATGGATGACACCGTTATAAAAAGTAAAGATCGGGTCATCATTGCCACCGGTGTTGGTGTTCATATACCAGCCGGGAATTTCGGATTAATCGCCCCTAGATCGGGGCTGGCTGTAAAAGGCATTCAGGTGCTTGGAGGAATCATTGACAGTGATTATCAGGGAGAGATTAAGGTGCTCCTGCTGAATAGCAGTGAGGTTGACTTACTGATACATCAAACTGACCGAGTGGCTCAATTGCTAATAATGCCTGTTTTCAGTGGTGCGATGACAAAAGGCACTGCCCCAACGTTGCTAACTGTACGAGGCCAGAAAGGTTTTGGCTCCACAGATAACCCTGGGGCCAGGGTTTGGGTGCAGTCGCCTAAGAATCCCACTGAACAAGCAGAGGTCATTGCCACCGGTCACGACAATACCATTTTAGTTATGAGACCAGGGAAAGATAGCTGGGAAGCGGTCCCGGCTGACAAATGTTACTTACGAGAATGAATAATGCCTGTATTTGATTCTCTTTCAGATCATTCTTTGGACTGTTGCTGCAGGATGTGTCGGCGTCGGACTATTTTTGGGTTGGTTCGACGAGAGAGGAGGGATCCCGTCAACCCGGGATGATTTACGCACCCGAGTGTCACGCTCCTTCGCTGCGTGGGATTCGTCATCGAACTTTTGGACCTTACTGGCAAAAAGGGTGACTGATGCCCCTCACTTCTGTTTGACACCGATGAGATCTGTGCACGACATCTTGGCAACCTGTCTGGTTGCTGTCCCTGCTTCGCTAGAAACTTTGACTCATATTTTCAATATTTCAAAGGCTCGCCCCAATGTTCTTCTGGGCGATTTTGCTACCCATATGTATTGCCCCTTGTGTACTGAAATACCAGACCAGATACCCCCCATCCAGTCCCAAATAGTTACCTATAATATCACACAAGGAGATTTGTGTTTTTTCCTTACGTGTAATCCTAGTGCAATTTCTGAATGTCTGCGTCTAAAATTGAAAGGTGCTACTTCCTTTACCCTTCATGAGCGAACTTTGTGCTTTCAAAGGACACCGAAAACATGTGCTTCTGTCCAGAACAATATGACTTGCAAGAGTTTGGTAGTTACCCCCAGTCATTATCGCACGATGTTACTACCTGCCGGATGGCTTTTCTCATGTGGTAATACTTCCTGGCCATATGTCCCCGCAAATATTTCTGGAGGCCCTTGTGCCATTACGAGACTCAGTTTACTGATGTTCTCGTCACATCCGAATGCCAATTCTCGTGTGATTCGAGGTGCAGTGATGTTACAGGAGGATTGTGACTCGTCTTTGCATTTATATTCCAAGTCTGAATACCTTAGCCTGGCTATTTCAATTATCGGTGTTCCTGCTCTGGCAGTTTATAATGCCAAATCTATTGGGAAAATGGCCTGCTGGATGGTGAAATCCATTAATCATACTTCTACAGTCCTGTCGGACATGCTATTAGACGCCCAGGGTGAACGTAGAGCTATCTTGCAAAATCGAGCGGCCATTGATTATCTTTTGCTTAAACATGGACACGATTGTTCTGATTTTGAGGGTCTTTGTTGTTTTAACTTGTCTGATCATACACAATCCATTCGCGCTCATATTGACAAGTTACATGACTTGACGGAAGAAGTTAGAAAACACATTGACCAGGGCTGGTTTGACTGGCTCTTTAATTGGTTACCTGATTTGCATATGTTACGTCAAATATTAGGAGGTATTCTGATTACTATCGCTGTTTTGATTTCTATCTGTTGCTTTATTCAGTGTCTTCCTTCACTACTTCAATTCTGCACACTTGGTACTAGACATAGATCAGTTAGTTTTGTTTCATATTATTCTTCCACCGATGTTAGTTCTGTTTAATGAATGTATAATAGACTGAAGTCAAGGGTGAAATGTACTGCTCGATTTTCCCGGCCTTTTTGTGTTAAAGGGTGACTAGTGTGACTTCAGTCTCTTACCATCCAAGTCTAAGGGTTAGAGTAGTGAATGGAGCCTATTTACTAGGCACTTCGACATGATCCTGTGTTCTTCCCCATAGATCTGGGCTTGCACACATATCCTAGGGGATAGATTCGTTAGTATTAGGGATAACCTGTCCTGTAGTGAGGGTATTTCATGGAGCCGTGCTGAATTCAGGCCTGGTAGGCCTCAAACGGGAGAGACTCCATCTTTCTTTCTGCTCCGGCAGCTTGGGATTCTTCTAGGTCAAGAGTTATGTTTTAGTTATGAGGTGTTATTCGCTTGGAGAGAACCGGTTCAGGCCGGCCCTTATCGAAGGATTGTATTTTTCTTCATGCCGAAGACACTACATCAGGCCGGCCGGCTGGGAACGTGTCCTTGGTACGGGGAGGTACAAGAATTTGGTGGGCGGCAGGTTACGGGCCGGAATTTTCCATGAGGAAATGCACCTCTATATTAGTGAAAGTCTGAGGCAGATACTGGCACTTACTTCAGTCCGTAGGCGGCATCTAGCCGTTAGCAGTAAAGCTACTACTTATTCCAGGGAAGACAGATGACAAACTTGAAGGCGGAGAAAAACCGAGAGACAGATACTCTTCTAGCAGAATAGCCAGAGAGGAGAGAGTAGCCGATGAGGAAGAGGTCCCAGTGACTCGGAGAAGGAAGAAGGGAATAGATCCGTGACTGCGGAGGTGTGACTTCCAGGCGAGCCGAGGCACAGACGAGAAGGGAACCTAGATGACCATTGAGTGCAGGCTACACACGACTAAGGTGATGTCGACCCCTTTCTTATTAGAGTGTACAACCTAATCTTTCACTTTTCTTTGCAGGTTATGTGTTACATAGTAATGTTATGTGATTGCGTATGTAATGAGTAATAAAGTACCCAGTTTGTAGTGAATCAACATGTGCTGCGTGTTCTTGTATAAGAGGGTAGCCTATTCTTCTAGTCAGCTGTGACTTGACATGAACAGATGTTAACCCTGATCAGGTAAGTGGTAACTGAATAAAGGAGAGAGGAGCCCCTCGAACCAGAGAATAGGTTGTGCTCAAACTGGCAGTTCTTGTGTGATCTGATAAATAGTTGTATGTTATGGTAATCATAGGATGAACTTGTGCTGAGGCTGCCGTCTGGGTAGGAAGTCCTGGGTCCGTTTGGGACCGCGAGGCTGAGGCTGCCGTCTGGGTAGGAAGTCCTGGGTCCGTTTGGGACCGCGAGGCTGAGGCTGCTGTCTGGGTAGGAAGTCCTGGGTCCGTTTGGGACCGCGAGGCTGAGGCTGCCGTCTGGGTAGGAAGTCCTGGGTCCGTCTGGGATCGCGAGGCTGAGGCTACCGTCTGGGTAGGAAGTCCTGGGTCCGTCTGGGATCGCGAGGCTGAGGCTGCCGTCTGGGTAGGAAGTCCTGGGTCCGTCTGGGATCGCGAGGCTGAGGCTGCCGTCTGGGTAGGAAGTCCTGGGTCCGTCTGGGATCGCGAGGCTGAGGCTGCCGTCTGGGTAGGAAGTCCTGGGTCCGTCTGGGATCGCGAGGCTGAGGCTGCCGTCTGGGTAGGAAGTCCTGGGTCCGTTTGGGATCGCGAGGCCGCCACTTGTGTATTATAAGAGGTCTTGATATATATATATATATATATAAAAAGATGCCAAGTCTAACACTGAGCCACATACTTTATCCACCCAAAACCCTATACCGAGATAGACAAATCCAGCAACATAACCAGATATCCATCCACTTTCTTTTAATATGCACATCTGATCACATGCTCTTTCATATCGACTCTAGTCATGCCAATACATGCTTGTATTAACAGTTATTTAATGTTTTACCAAGGCAAACCAACATGCTGTATAATGGGCTACATCAAATACAGTACATATATAATTTTGCAATGCTTGATAACAAAACATTTTAGCTGGTGCTCTTTAATGTTCCTGGTGCTAAGTTAAGACAGTGCTAGCTCCACACATCTTTTACCACCATATTACAGAAACAAGACTCTGGAAGTTGTAAGGCATGACAAGAACTATGGCTCATATTTGTTTTGCAGAATTTTGTTGTGGTGGTTATTGTGTTCTGTTGGTTTCATGTTGCAGCCTTACAATGTGATTTTGTTCAGTGTTCTGTTCTGTTTTTACTTTTTTTGTGATGTGGTATGCTATGTTTTAACTTTGTCGCCATGTTACTTTGTGTGTGTTATTGTGTTCTATGGTGTTGTGTACCTAGATTTATCAAGAAACCCCTGCTATATTTCCAGCCAAAAACAAAACATACATTGAAAGTTCCTGTGACTAGAAACAATGTCACCCTGTCAAATGTGGTAAAATAGTGCTCCTCCAGCTCTTCAACTACTTGAGACACCAGTCAGTCTAGAACTGTGGCAGACACTGACTCTAAACTTTGCCCTAGTTTTCTCCTCAACAACACTCGTAAAAGTCGAATTCATAACTGCATATATTTTATCTGGAGGATTTCTTCGATTCCAAGAACAAAGACGTCCGCAGGCAGTGGAATCCTATTTTCTCAATAAATACCTTCGTTGTATATTTTGCATTTACCAGAATACAATTCTTTACAAAACAAAGAATTTCAAATCAGAATTAAAGGTAGTTCTTTTCATAAAAAACAGTCAAAGGGGGGACTCCTACCTACTGTCTTTGCAAAAACATATTAACAGCTATTTCTAACTTCTAACTTCTAATTTTGATTGGTCAGGCTTGAAATGTTCTCATAAGATAAATAAAGCAAAGATACTCTGCCTTCAATGTCCCTTCAAGACCTTAATTAACTTGTCACTCTTAATATAAAAATGTATCTCCCAAGAAAGTAATGAAATCGAGTCTATATCTAAATTGTGTCACCCACTGCTCATTGAAATACATGAATAGAGATCCCAGTGCTCTAGGCTCTGTCACAAGAAAGTCAGACCTTTGGCAATCTCAACATAAATCATCTTCATCTGCACTGTATGGCTTTATATTTTTCTCTCGTATGTGTGTGGTTAAGGCATGCAAACTTTACAAATAACACTGCATGCAGGATGCCTGCTCCTTTCAAACTGTTTTTGATTTAAGTACATTTATTCTCAAAGGAGGTGTGAGAATCAAGGTGGTTGACTTAGCAGGCTTTCAAGAGAGAGATGCCTTACATAATTGGTTTCGAATGGTTGTGGTTCACACTGTAGATCTAATCAATACAGTGAGCCTTGAATGAGTTGGCTCTGACATGCAGGTTTGAGTGATTCATTGTTTTTTGAATGAAAGTGAATTTAGGACAGCAAGAACAGAGCTGGAACGAAAATACGACCTGGACTATTTGTTTGAAATAGTATGCTGGTATTCAAAAAGCATTAAGGCGAATGGAAGGAAGGAATGCTTATTAATACAACCCCGTCAGCTTCCGAGACATATTCTCATAGGCACACTCCCAGTGTATTTCAGGATAGATGTGCTAACTGCTCCCATGGGGGCTCAAGTGTACGGTACAATATGTTCTACTTCCGGCAAAATGAACTGAATGTAGCTTTTCTGCTGTGGCGCTAGTGGGACATTTCTGAATCTACAACCTCTTTAAAAGGATTGTGAAATGCAGCTAGATGTGTTTATAGGTAGTGCAGCAGAAAGAGGACTATCCACCCATGAAGCAATAAGAGAACCTAGACTAGAGCGCGAGAATATGGGACGGGTCACAACACGTTTTTGACTGGCACTCTTTCATGGCTTTGGCTGGAAGTTAAGGCAGTGCTTGCGCTAGACAACTTTTATCACTGCATTACAAAAACAGGATTCTTGAGGTTGAAATGTATGACAGGAACTTGTGTGCACATAGGTTATATGGCATTTTATTGTTGTGGTGATGTGCTCTGGGGTTTCCGGTGCTGCTGTGATTTTGTGCAGCATTATTGCAATGTGATTTTGCTGTTCTGGGCTGCACTTGTGGGGCATTCTGTTTTGACTGGTTTGTTTACTTGTGGTGCACTCAGATATGTTTTAATACTAGTGTTATGTTTATTTTTGTATTTGTCGTATTATGTTGATTATTTTCGATATGTCACTAAATTATGCTATTTTCCAGCCAAAAGCAGCACATGCCTGTGAGGGTTCTTGTGGCAATCAACCATGTAACACTGCCTATGGAGGTAAAATAGCCCTGATCCAGCTTGGCAGCTACTGAAGACACAAGTCATCCCAAAACTGTGGCTGAGTTTAAACTGTCCCTCACTGTGCTCATTTTATGTGATACAGCCCTCAATCTTTATGACTCTATTTTCTGAATGTTGCTACTACTTTCTCATTAAAGAGCGCCTTTTTATTCCAGGAGAGGTTGTATAAAGACATACCGGTTATTTGAAATAAGTAAACCAGAAGAGCATAGGTCAGTTTGGAGTTCAGCAGAAATCCAGCAGTACGTCTAAGCATCGGGTTCACCAGGTCATGATTGGCAGGAGGTTGGCAGGTACTAGGATAGGGTGCTGCTTAACAACAATGCTGGCCACCGAGAGGTTTTTGTGGTGAAAACTGTTTTTCGTGTTAATCAGATTGTGCTTCTTACTAGTTCCTGCCAGTATCTAGTGCTAACTCAGGGGCATCGGCAGTAACACCTCCAAGAAAATTGTCTGGTAAAGAAGCTGAGAAAAACGTAGTTTTTTTAGTTACTTGTTTATTTATTAATTTAGAGTATCAATCAATCTTTCCAACAGGTTTACATTGTGGTAAATAGGAAAATGCGTATTTATTTATTTTAAAAGTTTTATATCGCTAGCTTGACCCGTAGGTATCAAAGTGCTTTACATACATACTGTACAGAAAAAAAGAACGAAAAAAATTGCATTACATAGTAGGCAGGCAGTAAGGAAGCAACCAGGGATAAAAAAATACAGCATGGAAGATAAGGTGGTTCACACAGCCCGATTACCAACTATCCTTGAATGTCTAGAGAGAGAAGTAAGCTAGGATATTGAAGTCTAGGTTAGTTGACGTTGGTCAGGAAAGTATTTGTTAAGGAGATGGATTTTAAGGTCCCTTTTGAAACAGGAGAAGGAGGGGTTGCATCTGAGGACTCTAGGGAGAGCGTTCCACAACCTGGGAGCATTGCCAGAGAACGATCGGTATTGTGTGGTTTTCTTTCTCAGTTTCGGAGGAATAAGAAGGAGTGAGTTGGAGCTTCTCTGCGTTCTGGATTGACCTGCTCTTACCAGTTTGCTGTTCAGGTAGTTTGGGGCCGGAGAGTGAAGGGTTTTGTGTGTGATGCAGGCCAGTTTGTAGATACACCTCCCTTCCATGGGAAGCCAGTTGAGGGAGTTGAGAGCTGGAGTGATGTGTTCAAATCTTTTTACTCCAGATATGAGTCGAGCGGCCATGTTCAACACTGCCCTGAGAGGGGCTAGGTGAGTTTTTGGAGTCCCTGTTAGGATGGTGTTCCCGTAGTCGATTTTAGAGAGAACTAGGGATTGGACTACTGGCTTAAGGTCATCATGGGGAAGAAAAGGTTTCAATTTCTTGAGGTGTTTTAGAGAGAAAAGAGCACTTTTTGCAGAGTTTTTGATGTGGGCCCCCATAGATAAGTTGTTGTCAAGGGTGATGCCAAGAGACTTAACTGAGTCGGATAGGACGATGGGGCAGTTTAGGGCAACCAGATTCTTGAGCCACTCTTGGATTGGATGATGGTTGCTTTTTGGAGAGAATAGGATTAGTTCTATTTTCTCTGGGTTGAGTTTTAAGTGGTTAGCTTTGAACCAAGGTTGGATCTTGGTTAGAGTGGCATTGAGGTGTTGGATGTCGCTGGGAGACTTGATTTTGAAATAGATTTGGGTGTCGTCTGCGTAAAGGTGGTAATTCACTTCAGCTTTTTTCAAGATGATTGTGAGGGGCTCCATGAAAAGATTGAAGAGGGCCGGGGAGAGCATCGAGCCTTGCGGGACCCCAAGTGTGACTTTTGTCGGCTTCGAGAGACAGGAGTTGATTTTAATTTGGTGCGAGCGGTGTTGAAGGAAGGAGGTGAACCATTTTAGTACTGTGCCATTGATGCTGGAGCGCTTCGACAAGGTCTCCAGAAGCGCTGGATGATTTACTGTGTCTAATGCCGCAGATAGGTCAATAAGGATGAGTAGGCAGGCATCACCTTCATCTAAAGCCTTGTGAATATCATCAGAGACGTTGAGCATAGCTGTTTCCGTGCTACAGCCTTTCCTTGAATCCTGATTGAAAGGTGTCCAGGAGGTTGAACTCATCAATGTGTTTGTTGAGTTGGTGGAGAATGCAATTCTTCAATGCTTTTTCAAGGAATGGGAGGTTGGAGATAGGTCTGAGGTTGTTGAGATCATTAGGGTCGGCCCCTGGTTTTTTGAGAATGGGTGTGATTTGTCCAAGTTGAAGTGAGTCCGGGACACAGCCTGAGGTGAGAGAGGCATTGATGATTCTTGTCCAGAAAGGGGAAATGGTGTGGTTGAGTTCTTTTATGAATGTGGATGGGATGGGGTCCATAGTGTGGGAGGAAGGTTTTAGGTTAGAAATTATACTGAAGACCTAATTTTCCAACATTAGCTCAAAGTCGGACCAATGCGCATTGTTTTTTAGCTGGGGCAGGACTGGTTGTCCTTGTTGAGAACTCTTTCTGAACGGTCAAGGGTGGTTAAAGGAGGGCAGGTTAAGAGGGAAAGAGGGTTAGAGGTTTGGATAAAGAATTGATCAAATTTTGAGACTTTATTAGTGAAGAAGGTGGCAATTTCTTTACAACGCTCATTGGTGGCTTTGATTTCTTGAGAGGGAGTGCAGTTTGTTTGGCTTTTGACAATGTTGAAGAGTTCTCTCGGTCTGTTTTTCGCCAGATCTAGTTGGCTGCGGAAGAAAGACGCCTTTTCACTGAAAATTTGTTTTTTGTATGTTTGCTGAGCAGATCTAAGTTGTGCTAGGTGTAAGGTCGAGGGGTTTAGTCTCCAAGACCTCTCCGTTTGTCTGAGTTGACGCCTTTCCTCATTCAGATTTACGTTAAACCAGGGTTTGGATTTGGTTTGCCTCAATTGTTTGAGTTTGAGAGGAGCTACTTGGTCTAGAACCTCTGTCATTTTTGAGTTAAAGTGTGTAGTGAGGTCATCGGCCATCAATGATGAGGGTTGGAGTTGAAGATGGGCTTGAATCCTGGATTCAAGTTCGGATAAAGGGACTTCTTTGATATTTCTGGTCCAGTGTTTAGGTTTGTCATCACAAATAGGTTGGTGGAAGACAAGTGCATCAATCTTGAACAGAATGAGGTGGTGATCGGACTAGTCAATGGGAGAAATTGCTCTCAGAGAGACTAGATCATTGTTGATAATGATCGCATCCAGTGTTGCACATTTGATGTGAGTTGGTTTTTTGCATAGTTGTTTGAGGTTACATATTTCAAGTAGGTTGGATAGGTTCTGGGCAGTGGAGTCTTCTGGGTCATTCCAGTGGATATTGAGGTCACCCAGGAACACGTCTTTAGTGTCTGTCATGGAGAACCGTGATATAAGGTCTGTTAGTTCTTCGGGGAAAAGGGTACGCTCTCCAGGAGGATGGTAGATGGTGTGGAATTTGATGGGTAAGGTGCCCTTGGCAGTGAGTTCAACACCCAGGTATTCAAACGATAGGTATTCTGCAGGTTTAAGTTTGGTAATCTGAATTCCTGCCATGTGAATGATGGCTAGTCCTCCCCCAGTTTTGATCGGTCTGTCTTGTCTGATGATGGTGTACCCTAGGGGGGTGAGAATGTCAAGAATGGGGGTGGAGTGGACATTGAGCCAGTATTCAGTGAGGAAAGCGATGTCAATTTCTTCAGCAAGTAGAGCTTCAGCAATGTCTGTGGCGTGTTGTACTGCTGATCTGCAGTTGAGGAGCATGCAAGAGAGAGGACGGGAAGCCTCGATGATGGGGGGAGTAAGGTGGATAGAGGAGTATTGAGCAGGAGGTCTAGGCGAGTGGACATTTATAGGGATTCTGTTAGTGCCGATAATAACAGGGATGGGGAAAGGGGTTGGCTCCTGGCTTAAAGCGAGGTAAGAGTCGTTGATCTCATCATGTTTCGGTATCCAAAAGGGTTGGCGATCCCGGTTGGGTCAAAGTGCCTGACTCGCTGAAGGGCTGGAGGGATGAGGGGTGCACTGTGGGGTCAAGGGAGTGGTATTGGGTGGGGTGTGGGGAAATCTACCCGGTGCGAGGGAGCATGGCGGCTTGGTCCTGTTGAGAAGATCTTGTTGTAAGCACAGGAAATCAGCAGCAAGGGAGTTAATTTTCAGCTCCATTCTGTTCAGTTGCTGTGCTATTGAGCTGAAAAAGTTAAAGGTTTTAGGCAGGGGCCGAGAATGGCTTGGGTCTTTGGAGGGAGAGTGAACAGGGGTCGGGGATAGGACGGAATCTGTGGGATTAGGAGAGGGTAGAGGTTGGACGCGGGGAGCCGGATTAGTAATGCTCCCACTCAAGGAGTTCAAAGAGGAGTAGAGGGTCTACTGTCCAAGTGAGGAGGGAGAGAAATTCTAGGTAAGAAGTCAGGGTTCTGGGGAATGTCAATAAGATTAGCGGTGGAGGCAGGTTGTGTAAGTGGGTGTGTGACGGCAGAGGGGGAGCATGTAGTGATAATAGGGGGGAACGTGTTTGTTGGATTGCTGACGAAGTTGGGCATGGGGATGTCACGGGGGTTGTCAGTGAGGTAACCGGTTGTGTCTGTGGATGTGGGACATCGGAGGGGGGTGTGCAGTGGTAGTAGGGGGAGAGTGACCACTGGATTGGAGATGATGTTGGACATGGGGGAAATATGGTTCGGGGGAAAAGGGTCTGTGTTGGAGGAAGAGGTAGTTTGTGAGGGATGGTTCAGATTATCAGGGGTTGAGCGGAGAGAGACTGTGGGGATTTCGGTCACGTGAGGGCAGAGGTTAGAGTCCGAGGTGTCAAGATCTAGATCGGTCTTGTGGTGTTTGTTAATTGTGAGTTTGTTGTTCCTGGTGTCCACAGTAGATGTAGTAATTGTGGGTGTTTGGCGGCGGAGAGTAATGATATGGGGTAGTGTGATTATAGTGAGTGATGGTGGATGTCCATGAGTTGAAGAGAGGACCTTCAGGGCAGGGAGATTGGATCAGTTCCACGTTATTAGTAAGGGTGATGGTGGGTTGGGGAGATATGGTTTGATGGCTCAGTTGAGTTAACGAGGAAAGAAGTGTGGGGAAGTGGCGGTCAAAAGTGGTGAGGTGCGGGTCGGTGGCCTGTGTGACAATGGTTCCAGTTCTGTAGATTGAGATGGTGAGTTCCCCTTTGAAGGTCGGGGAGATGGTAGTGGAGATTTTTTCACCATAGGGAATGATTACTAACTTGGCGACTTGAAGGTGAAGAGAGAAGGTGGTTTTCCATTTAGCTGGGCGATTAGTTAGTTTTCGTGTTGCCGTTGGTCGCTGTGTGGTAGTTATCTACAATGAGTGTTTCCGGGTGTTGTTTTAGAGTACTATGCTTGAAGTTCTTTTTTGCATTACTGGTCATTTTGTCTGGGTAGTTAATGGACCAGGAGTTGGGTCCGTAGCGCACAAGAATCGAGTTCCGGGTGAGGTAAGGTGGGCGCATGGTTGGACGGTAGAAATTTCGAGATACAATCAGGACTCAGGCCGAAGAAGAAATTTCGAGGCACAGTCCGGAATCAAGCATACGGCAGGGTGGCAAGGCAAGTTACAAAATACAAATACCAAAAGGGAATTGCTGTTAAGAACCTTACATCGTAATGCTTTGTGACAAAAATGTATTTATACCATGCAAAGCAGGAGTTGGTGGCAGTAACTGTCAAAACTCAGTAGATTTCGCGTATGCTCCTCCTGGTTTGATGGCTTTAATATTAGCATACTATGGGTATGGGTAATGTTAGGGAACAGTTCATGGATACAAATATGCAAACAGAGTTGTGCACTATGCAGTACCTAACACACTAAAGTATCACAAATGAATGCCTAGCAAGAAATACGTAAATTAGTGGGAGCAAAAATATTTGTTTTTAGCTGCATACATTGGTCTATTGTGATGAAGAGTCGTTCAGTGGTTTCGATATGCTTGATATGTTAGCTTTAAAGAGATAGCAGTGCTATACAGATAATAATTCAAATCACACTTTTGCCACTTCAAAGATATAAGTCCTTCCGTGGACAGGTGTACTTCATCTGGGTGCTTAAGTCCTGACATTTTTAAAAACTGATCCAAGTTCAGACTGACCTCTGGGGTAACCTGGTAGTGCTGGGAGGGCAGGTCTGACAGTCTGACAGTTCAGTTTGTGGCCGTGTTTTTAGGTCTCACCTGCAGGAAGCGTACATGTGCTGTTGGTAGACGATGATCTATTGTTTATTAAAAATAGGCTAAAAAGGGGCTTTTACCCGACGAATACTTAACATTGACTGGCTTCATTTTCATTCTTGATTCACTGCTTCTCATTAGTCAGGACCTGGTCTGTTCACTTCCTGTTTACTTACTCTTCGTGTCTTTCTTCTTTTTATGGAGCATGGGCCAAGTACTGATTGATTAGAGTACTTGCGTTCTTTTGCCACTTACTCACAATTGAGGTACTTCTTTTGTTGCTCTGTTGATGTAGCTTGTCTTGGTGTTCAATGTCGTAACTCCCTCCCCACGTCTGTCGTTGTAGCAGCTTGCTCCGTTTTTCATTATTGTTACATGCCCCTCATGTCAGTTGTTGTTGCAGCTTGTCCAGTTTTTTATAATTGTAACTTGCCCCACTAGTGTCCGTCGCTGTTGTAGAGTGCGCTGTGTTCATCCTTATGCAGCACACCTAGCTATATCATTTCTACATAGCGCTCTATTCAAAAAGTGTTTTTACTCATTTGATCAACTTTGGCGGCATTAAAGGTGGGGCTAATCTTTCCAAAATTGCTATGACCCACATGTTTTGAACAGCTCATAGCAGTGAGCGCATTGACCTACTGAGATATTTTGCTAGAAATGAGTAAATTGGAAAATGTGGCTAGTAGACACAAGTTTCTACCTGCATGTGCCTGCAGTACTGCACAAGAGGTGGCTCCCAGGAGGTGTGTGGTAGACACCTCTTTATATAGTCTTGAATCTCTGTCCTAGTCTGGAGTTCATATAGTTGTTACCCCGGCAGTGGTGTAGCAATGGGGGTTGGAGGCCGTCTGCCCTGGGCGGCACAAGTTTTGGGGCAGCAGCCTCCCCCTGCTCTTACTTGCTGCTCTCGAGGCTGTATTCACACCCCCCACTCTTCAAACGGCCGTCAAGGGGAGGCAAATAGAAAAATTTCCACCAGCACCCCCACTCTATTATGCAGCCACACCGGGGCGGCAAACACAGTGACTGCCACGGGTGGCCAAAGTGCTTGCTGCGCCACTGTACCCCGGCCAGTGTTATTAAGAGGTGGCACCTGAAAAAACTAGCGGATTTCCCTTCCACATGGCATACGTTCCCTCAAGAGATGAACATTTAAATACGTCTCAGATGTTAAAACGACATGATGTACTGTCAGCACTTTTTTATTTTCAAAGCCAGACACCCCCAAAGCAGAATCTACATAAAATAATAATAATACCCCTCACTTGAAAAATTCCAAAGGCATAGTGGCTTTTTGAGAACATTTTCTGTTCAGGACATCAGTGGCCTTACCAGCTAGAAAAACATTCATTGGCATTGCTACTAATTTTCGCCTATGCAAGATCTTTTGGTTTTGTCAATGCTCTTTCGGCCATATTGTACTACATCGCAGTTGCTGTGCAGCTTGGTTGAAAGGACAAAAAACAGCTATGATGCAGTAAACATTGACAATGCCAAAGGGCTCTAATATTTGCCTTTGTCAGTGGTTTTGAAGCCATGTTGTAAAGCAGCGTGGCTGGTATGGCGCATTGTTGAAAGCAAAGAAAACAATGCTACTATGCAGCCAGTATTTACTGTGTCATGGCACATTAGAAGAAAAATACTTTCAACCATACTGCACAGCAGTCGAGCTGCTGTATAACATGGCTAAACAACATTGACAAAGTCAATAGATCATGCATAAGCAAGACCTATTGGCTTTGCCACTGCTTGTTAAATGTTTGAGGACTTGTTTCATGGTTTGGTGGGCCAGTTTTACATATTCATTTTCCTGATATTACTACACACATTGCTTGCAGCAAACAAAAATGCATGCAGACTTGATACGATGAACTTTATTTGGGCTAATCATAACCATAAAAGTTCACAGAAAAATCACAGAAATAAAATACATTATTACATTGCCACACGTTTCCAGATTCACAATGTTGTCTATATACAATCAGAATGCCACATAAGACTCATATCGGTCTGCAAATATCTCATAAATGTGTCCGCTGTGCATGCTGAAAATCGCTAGGGAATCTTCAGTGTTAATGTCTTAAAATATCATACAATAGTCCAAACAGAAAACAAAAATAAAAAACCCACCTCTAGAAATGCATTACCTTTCAAAGTGCATTATGCTTTTGTATTTGTTTGAAAATCGTGTTCTTACAGTAAAATATTTTCCAAATTGGCTCTAGAGTCCCAGATTAAGTTCTAAAATGATAGAGTTTAAAACACAATACATATAAAAATAATTAAAATCTTACATCCATCCATCTAGTATAAGAAAGTTGACAAAAGTGCAGTGTTTTTATAGCAAATCTAAAAATCATATTCTGTCATAGTCGTCCATTTCCATGTTGTCCAGTAAACGTTGCTCGAATTGCAATATCTATTTAAATTAAGTTTAAAGGCACGTCAAACATAATAAACCATGTGCTTTTATTTCTATGACACCAAATTGATTTTAAAAATATGTTGAAAACGAAAACGTAACACAGATTCTTGTTTCAGTTTTACATACCCCTGAGGCATGATGTCAATCTTTGATACCCAGAACCGACAAAGTGGATGTAGTCTCTCATATCTTGCAAGACAACTATCCTGCATGTCTTTAAGGGTTCAAAAAGTGTCCCAATTTGAACAGGCATACCACTTTGTTAGCAATTTAATTCACTAATGGGAGCCACTTTTATTTTGGGGCCCGGAACAATTTTCTGTTGCAGCCCGACTCTGGCCTGATCTCCTGAGAGATTTAATTTTAAATGAGGGCCAGTTTGATAGTTTGGCTGCAGTTTCAAAGGTCATTGGGTCAATCCTGCTGCATCGAGCCAATCGTGCTAGGTCTCCTGAATGAGTGCCAAGTCACCATGTCTTCATAGTTATGTCACTACAAGTTAAGTGTCTGTGTGGTGTTGTGAAATTGGCACAGCAATCAGATAGCATTGGGCCTAGAACGTTTTGATACAAAATCAATGAATTGTGTTCTGCATTACTTCCACGTTCAGATTTCTACACTTGAAAGGTGGGCTGGCTCATTGTTATGTCAGCTATGTTGGAATCCATGATGGTTCAATTTAGAAGTGGTTTAAATCTCCAGCATTTAGGTTTAATGTGTCATATGCATCCCTGTATCTAGTTCTTCAGAGTATAGTCAATTCTGATATATCCTTTTTTGCATTTTGCTCGATGAGTCCTATTTGACCAGAACTCCTATGATGTCGCCATTGTGAAAGAGGCATGGCAATCTGATATTTCTTTTAGTTAAAAATGGCGAGGGTCCGTACAGGCTATTTTATTGAGCTGTGCTAGCTGTAAATAGCTTTCTGTCTTGCAGTCCGATGATGGTTGTTTTTCAGGAGTTTTGTATCTTAGTCGTTTGAAGTGATGGGAGTCCTGTTCTCTGAGGTACGAGTTTTCATCTACTGCTATTCAAAGCAGTAATTCTTGATTTGACTAGCTTGCTGTGTGCTTTCTGCACTATTCAAGCGTTATAACAAACAATTGATGGACGGGATGCTTACAATGCAAACATTCTCCCCCAGTCAAAAGATCTGGGTTAAATCCATTGTTCTTTTGTCCACTACGCCACCCCAGTTTGGACCCAGCCATATGCAAATCAGTCTTGACCCTGTGCCTCATGGGAACAGTCCAGACCGAACTGCCAGGCCAGGTCCTCCCAGACCGGAAACAAGCATCCTGGGACAGGTTGCAGGGTATGTCACCCTTCTTCAGCCAGGCTAGCTTGAATCCAGTGGCACAGTGAGCAAGGGACCCACGTCTGGGTATACCCATCCCATTTAGGGCAAAAAGTGTTACAACTAGCAATTGATGGACGGAATGCTGACAATGCAAACATTCTCCCCCAGTCAAAAAATCTGGGTTAAATCCATCGTTCTTTTGCCCACTATGCCACCCCAGTTTGGACCCAGCCATATGCAAATCAGTCTTGACCCTGTGCCTCATGGGAACAGTCCAGACTGAACTGCCAGGCCAGGTCCTCCCTGGACCGGAAACAAGCATCCTGGGACCGGTTTCAGGGTATGTCACCCTTCTTCAGCCAGGCTAGCTTGAATCCAGTGGCACAGTGAGCAAGGGACCCACGTCTAGGTATACCCATCCCATTTAGGGCGAAAAGTGTTAAAAAAACAATTGATGGACGGAATGTTGACAATGCAAACATTCTCCCCTAGTCAAAGGATCTGGGTTAAATCCATCGTTCTTTTGGCCACTATGCCACCCCAGTTTGGACCCAGCCATATGCAAATCAGTCTTGACCCTGTGCCTCATGGGAACAGTCCAGACCTAACTGCCATGCCAGGTCCTCCCTGGACCGGAAACAAGCATCCTGGGACCGGTTTCAGGGTATGTCACCCTTCTTCAGCCAGGCTAGCTTGAATTCAGTGGCACAGTGAGCAAGGGACCCACGTCTGGGTATACCAATCCCATTTAATGCGAAAAGTGTTACAACAAACATTTGATGGACGGAATGCTGACAATGCAAACATTCTCCCCAGTCAAAAGATCTGGGTTAAATCCATCGTTCTTTTGCCCACTACGCCACCCCAGTTTGGACCCAGCCATATGCAAATCAGTCTTGACCCTGGGCCTCTTGGGAACAGTCCAGACCGAACTGCCATGCCAGGTCCTCCCTGGACCGGAAACAAGCATCCTGGGACCATTTTCAGGGTATGTCACCCTTCTTCAGCCAGGCTAGCTTGAATCCAGTGGCACAGTGAGCAAGGGACCCACGTCTGGGTATACCCATCCCATTTAGGGCGAAAAGTGTTACAACAAACAATTGATGGATGGAATGCTGACAATGCAAAGATTCTCCCCCAGTCAAAAGATCTGGGTTAAATCCATTGTTCTTTTGCCCACTACGCCACCCCAGTTTGGACCCAGCCATATGCAAATCAGTCTTGACCCTGAGCCTCATGGGAACAGTCCAGACCGAACTGCCAGGCCAGGTCCTCCCTGGACCAGAAACAAGCATCCTGGGGCCGATTTCAGGGTATGTCACCCTTCTTCAGCCAGGCTAGCTTGAATCCAGTGGCACAGTGAGCAAGGGACCCACGTCTGGGTATACCCATCCCATTTAGGACGAAAAGTGTTACAACAAACAATTGATGGATGGAATGCTGACAATGCAAACATTCTCCCCCAGTCAAAAGATCTGGGTTAAATCCATCGTTCTTTTGCCCACTACGCCACCCCAGTTTGGACCCAGCCATATGCAAATCGGTCTTGACCCTGTGCCTCATGGGAACAGTCCAGACCGAACTGCCAGGCCAGGTCCTCCCTGGACCGGAAACAAGCAACCTGGGACCGGTTTCAGGGTATGTCACCCTTCTTCAGCCAGGCTAGCTTGAATCCAGTGGCACAGTGAGCAAGGGACCCATGTCATGGAAACAGTCCAGACCGAACTGCCAGGCCAGGTCCTCCTGCACTATTCAAGGCACCTTGTCTTCTTCAATGGCGTGCTTTTATATTCTGAATGTTTTTATTTTTTTTGCATCCGTATATCTAGTAGATTTAATATTTTCTCAGTATTCTTTTCTAGGGATAGATTCATCATCGTATAATTTTGTAACAATATGTTAAACATATTATGCAAGTTACATTATCTTGTGCATTAGAAATAAAGATATGAAACACAAAAAAACAGACAATTTAATTGACGTTTTATCAAGTATGACAAATAAGCACACTATGTGTAATTGTCTCACTGCACTATGATTCTTTCTGTTTTTTTGCAAACTATAGCTTTTTTAAAATTATTTTTTATAATTTGTATTGGTATAACAATTAAGTACCAAAGTTACAATTAGCATGAGGTGAAACAGTAGTGTAATGAACATATATTATTAAAAAACTGTTACAGTAATATAGAAGATACTCTTATGTTAAGTAGGCCTGGGCGTAGTTCGCGAAGTAGCACTTCGCGAAGCTACGCAAAGTGAAGTTCGCACTACGCGAGCTACGCGTAGCACTTCGCGAACTGCGTAGTACCTTGTTCGCACTGTGCCAGATGTCGTTTTCAATGATTGCACAGTGCGGACAAGCAACCGGCACTGTGCAATCATTGAAAATGGCATCTTGCACAGTGCGAGCTGTAGTTTTCTGCTGCTCGAGTAGATTTTTACTCGAGCTTCAGCTTTCTCAACGCGAACTGGTAGTTTCTCATCGCGAGCGGTCGCGAGCATACGCGACCACTCGCAATGAGAAACCTGACCTCCTCGCGTTGGGAATCTCGCCGAGAGGTTTATTTTCCATGCTCGCGATCGCCAACTTGCAGTTGCTGATCGCGAACAAGGAAAAAGTCTCGCCGGGATGTCATTTTGCTTGCTCGCGGTCGCCAACTTGATGTTGAGGAACGCGAGCAAGCAAAAAATGACCGCAGCACTACGCAACACTACGCTACGTGTGTTCGCACTGTGCTACGTGCAGTTCGCGTAGTGCGAAGTAGCGCGAACTTCGCAAACTACGCGAGCGTAGCGTAGTGCTTTGCCCAGGCTTAATGTTAAGGATAAGATAAAGAGAGAAACAACCTTATGCAATAAAATGAGTAAGAGGAAATAAAGGTACACTTCAAATCAAATAATAGTGTGGTACACATTTTTCGAATAAAAATTGAGAAAGGAAAGAGGGGTAAAGAGAGGAAGAGGAGAGTAGAGGAGAGGGGGAAGAGGTAATAAACGAGTGACTAGTGTAAAGACGGGTGTGAAGATAAGAAAGAAGTAAAAGGAAGCCAAAATGAATCTGAAATGATTTTTTGAGATAACATTGACGCTGAGACAGTAGAAATTCTGTGTTTATTACAGATAAAGTTCCACCATGTTGATATACATACTTTAGGATCATCTTTCCAGCATGTTAAAATAACTTTAAATGCAAGAGAAATGAAAAGATCAAACAGTTTCAACTTCAGGGTGGTGTCGTAAAAATCATCAGACATGGATCCAAGAAATACATTTTGAATTGATAATGGAATACAACATTGAAATATCTTATAAGATGTAAACCAAATGGATTTCTAGAATTTAAAAACATTAGGACAATAATATATTAAATGTAATAGTGTGCCATCCGAGGAAAGACAAGACCAACAAAGCGGAGAGGAGGAGGGACTGATCCTACGAATAAAAACAGTAGTACAGACTGCTCTGTTATATAAATAAATATGGATTGAGTGATATTAGTGACTCTGGAGGTGGTAAAGATTTTGTGCCATCGTTTGTTACATCTTTGAGTAGAAAGGGATAAAGAGAGGTCGGGTTCCCAGGCTATTTCCATTAAGGATTTTGGTCGATAAGCTATAGAAGTAGATAAAGGTTTATATATAAATGAACTTTTGGGGTTAGAGTCAAGGGAGACATTGTACAAGGGAGTCAGGGAAGTGAATGAAGTAAAGTCATCAGGAAATTTTTGGGATAGCAAGAATGATTGAAGTGCTTGTGTTAGTTGTGAGTATTGAGTTAAGTAGGATAGAGGTAAGTTATAACGTTCTTGTGATGTAGTAAAGGGTATGACAGAGTCGTGGGATACTAATTGGTGAACATAGAAAATATCCTGTACTTCCAAATGTTTAAAGTAGAATAATTTATGGCGAAACTTAATGAATTTATTGTACCAGATGGAAGAGTCAAGAAAAGCTTGATTTAAATTAGCGCCATCAGTGAATAATGAATGTATCAAATGTTGGGAATATTTTAAAATGGGATATTGGGAAATAAAAGTACAATTGGACATAGAACAAATGCCATAAAAAGAGAATTCATGTATCAAAGAGCGTTCAAAAGTAATCCAACTAGGTATTGGTAAATCTTGATATTGCTTATTTAGAGCGTAAAATTATCTAATTAAAAAAGCAGTATGATATAGTTTAAAATTAGGGAATCGCACGCCACGATACGGGTAGGTTTGTTGTCCATAAAAATATATTATAAAGAGAATTAATTTGCTGAAAATAGTAATTGGGAATTCTAAATGGCAGCGTAGAAAACAAGAAGAGACAGAGAGGAACAATCATCATTTTGATAGTGTCCAATCTGCCTCACCTGGATAAAAAGAGAGGGGACCAAGAAGTGCATGAGTTTAGAATCTTAAGTTTTAGCGCACTAATATTATGGGAAAGAGTTTGTGGGATGGTAGGAAAGAACCAGACGCCTATATATTTGGTTTTAGATGGACACCACTTAAAGTTGGTGTCAGAAAACATGAATTGATAGCACCTGGAGTTGAAAGGTAAGACCTCAGTTTTGGAGAAGTTTAATTTGTAGCGAGATATTTTGGAGTATAAACCAATTTCCTGTAAAAAGGGAGGTAGAGAAGTAGGAGGTTTTGAGAGATAGATCAAAATATTGTCTGCCAAGGCGGATAATTTGATTTCATGGTATTTGTGTTGGAAACCTGTTATTAGGGGGTTTAGGAGAGTGGGATCTGCTTCACATGGGTACCCCCACTTTTTTGCTGGTGTTTCACTGTTTTTCAACCTTAGTCTGGCTGTGGCCCTGCTAATCAGGACCCCAGCCTAACTGCTTCCTCTATAAAATGGTTTCCATGTACATTAGGTACATCTCTAATTGGATTCTGGAGTGCCTTATGAGTCCCTAGTATGTGACATACTATGTACCCAGGGCATAGGTACCTCAGAGGCCTACCAGGGGCTGACGCATGTATTATGCCACCCCTGGGAAGAAATCCAAAATGACACCACAGGTCTGCTACTGCTGCCTGGGTAAGGTGGTGCATGCACCCCTTACTATTGTATAGGCTACCTATATCACTACCACTGCACACACATATAAAACCTATAAGTCATTCCTATGACAGGCCTTAACAATCCTGAAGGCAGAGTGCTTGGTTTTTATGTTAGAGGGTGCTCCTGCATGAGCAGAGCCCCTCTGCAGCGTTCGGAGTACCTCCTCTGATGCTGTTTGTGGTGCAGCCTGACCATATACTCTTAATTGCATTATAAACTCGTGGTAAATGCTAACTTTGGACTGGCTGCATGGAAACATGTGGTGTTTGGTGTCGAACACTTTGGAATACTACCTTCCCATCAGTTCTGGTGGCGGGGGTAGCATTCCACCCTTCTAGAGATAGAGACATGTTCACACTGGTCTACCCGGTAAAGACTTTCTAAAGCCCTGGCATCACAAAAGGGATGCCACTGCCACAGCCACGGGTCTGGCCTCCTGCTGCTGACCGAAACTCCGTCAGGAGAGGCCTGGACAATAGGTTTCCTGTCCCAGGGAGTTGTAACCACCTCCCCAGTCAGGCAGATGTGTATTGGGGCTGGGCGGGAGCACTCTCTTGTGCTTTGAAGTCCTGCACTGAGGGCACACTTGGTGTCCCTGTGCATAGTCCAGTTCAAACCGGTTGCAGGGGCTACCTGCCCCTGCTCTGGCGCAAAACTGGACAAAAGAAATGGGTGTAACCACCCCTCTTTCCAAAGCCTCCCATAGGTGGGTCCCTAGAGTATGCCCAACCCCCAAACTTAGTATAAGTATTGGAACCCAGTCCTTGAGACTTTAGATTACCCTGGACGAAACTCTGCAACATATATCCTGGACCTTCGACTTTCTATTTCGACTAGAAGACAGAAGATATCTCCCTTGGGGTCAAGGAGTGACTCACCTGCTTGGCAGGCACCAAAGAAGCAACTGTGCTGTCTGCAACTCTAAAGCTCCCGCCAGATGTCGAAGTCTTTGCATCACCAGAGGTAGATTTCTAGACTTCTCCGAGGCTACCCTGAGTTCACAGCAAAGCTGAGGCCTGTGGCTATTGTGGGTGACGTGGAACTGTGACCCCTGGACACCATGAACTTTTGCAGGTATATCATCTTACTGGTCCTCCTTGAAGTTGTGCTTTGGGCTCCGAGTAGCCCCAGCCTTGGGCACCTACTGCACCAAAGATTGCTGGCCTCCACTCCACGAGTGACCTGTCGGCCAGTTTCCAGTGCGACTGCCCGAGGCTCCTTTGCGATCGTTAGCCCATTGGCTAGTGGGTCCCCACGAAGGCAACTCCTTTTCTGCTTGGGCTTTCCTGGTTGCTCCAGACGTGCCCTGACTTACCCTTGCTGGGTGAGTCCCCGAAACCTTGCTGGTCTGCACTGACGTCTTTCTTCTATTTCCACTTGACTTGCTGTTGCCAAGGCTTGTCGCCGACATGGCAGCACTCGATAGACTTCGTGGGACAGCTTGAATCCAGCTCCTGGTTGTCGTCGATGCCTCCTGGACCTCGTGGCTGAAGAGTCAAGACACCCGTCAACTCACCTGAAGCACCCGACATCTGTGGGCATTGGACTATCGTGCCCCTGGTCACTGGTAAGTGACCCAGACTCTGTCCCCTATGCTTTTAGGTTCCTTCCATCCTCGATCTGGGCTTGGATCTCTTCGGACACTTCTCCTCTTCACGGCACCAGCACTTCTTTGCCAGCTTTCATTGAAAACAACACCGCGACTTGACACCATTTGACACCTATGCACCCGGCTTCCCTGGGTGAGGTAACTCGAGTACTCCGGTGCTCCCAAGGCTGTTGGCCCTAGGCACCTCTAAGTCTAAAAGGGTTTGCTTCTAGTCATCCTCTAATTGTCCTTAAACTCTTAATTTCCAACCGCGACTTTCCCCATAGAAGTTAACGGCGATTCGCAGCTGTGTTCTCTCATTGCACGCACCCCCGTGGGTCCCCTGTGTCACTGCCTTGGGTGGTTCCTTGTGGTCCAAGCACTTCTACAGGCTCTAGGCCTTGTGTCTAGTTCAGTCGTGGTTCTTATACCACTTTATTGGTATATGGTTTGGTACGCTCCTAGGGCCCAAACGTGTATTTGTGCTTTTACTGTTGAATACTGACTTGTAACTTAAGTACTTCGAACTCCAGCCTCATAAAGAGACTAGAGGGGTGTGTTTTATCTTAAATACATATATTTTAAATATATACCTGGTGTGGTTGTCCTTTCATTTGTTCAGAAAGTCTGCACGCTCCTGAATAGGAAAGTGTCATTCGTATTGCACTCAGTTTGAGAGGCAAGTTCTCTGTGTAAGTGAAACAAAGTAAACGAAAGTTGAATCCAAAAGTCAATTCAATTTATTGAACCATTTGTTCAAAGTAATGTAGTAGAATTCTTTTCATTCTTATTCAAAATCATTAATCCAACTGCCCAATGCATTTTGGGCTATTTTAGCCCTTCTTCAGGGGTGGCGCTCTAAAAAGGACAAGGTCAGGAGTCAGTTTCAGTATTCAAAAAGTGAAATAAGAGCGTTACATTGTAAGTGAATTAGAGAAAAGTGCTGAGAAGAGTAGAAGGTAAAAGCACCGGTAAAGTGTACTCTTGTGAGGGGGTATATTGTAGGAACGTGAACAAGGCGTTCGCGGTGAATTACGGTGAAAAGGACGTGAACGAAACATTCGTAGTAAATTGTGAAGATTCAGAAACGGGTTAGTGAGTAACCTCGTGAAACGTTGACACGTAAATCAGACGGTAGAATTGACAACCTTTAAACAGTGATAATCGGTTACACTCCTTATAAAATCATACTGAAACAGAAAACTAAACGTGTGTTAAAAATTACGTGCATTAATGTGTAGGATAACAATGGTGCGTACGACGGTTAAAAGAGGAAAAAACGATGGTGATTCGAAAGGTGAATAATTAACTTACGGTCGGTGGTGTCGGTTAACGAATTCTCGAGTAGCAAGGAAAGCGGCTTCTGTACGCTCTGGTGAGTGTAATGGATGGTAGTCATGTGATAGTGCAACACGTGAGTATTTAAGGACGTGAATTAGTTGAGAACTACAAGGGAGAAAGACTCGTAGTTCGGATAGTGAGGTGAAGCCGGCAAGCTAGGTACAAGTGGGTAGGTGAAAATAACGGAATTTGACAGCATAATAATAATACGCAATAAAATGGTAGCAAAGAAAAACGAAATGTGATATCACATTTCGTTTGTGCATCATGGTCACGTTTATGAATGTCTATGATTCTATATTCATCATATTAATGTGCCAGTGATATTTCATAATTTTTCTTTGCTACCATTTTATTGCGTATTATTATTATGCTGTCAATTTCCGTTATTTTCACCTACCCACTTGTACCTAGCTTGCCGGCTTCACCTCACTATCCGAACTACGAGTCTTTCTCCCTTGTAGTTCTCAACTAATTCACGTCCTTAAATACTCACGTGTTGCACTATCACATGACTACCATCCATTACATTCACCAGAGCGTACAGACGCAGCTTTCCTTGCTACTCGAGAATTCGTTAACCTACACCACCGACCGTAAGTTAATTATTCACCTTTCGAATCACCATAGTTTTGCGTCTTTTACCCGCCGTACGCACCATTGTTATCCTACACATTAATGCACGTAGTTTTTAACACACGTTTAGTTTTCTGTTTCGGTGTGATTTTATAAGGAGTTTAACCGATTATCACTGTTTAGAGGTTGTCAATTCTACCGTCTGATTTACGTGTCAACGTTTCACGAGGTTACTCACTAACCCGTTTCTGAATCTTCACAATTTACTACGAATGTTTCGTTCACGTCCTTTTCACCGTAAATCACCGCAAACGCCTTGTTCACGTTCCTACAATATACCCCCTCACAAGAGTACACTTTACCGGTGCTTTTACCTTCTACTCTTCTCAGCACTTTTCTCTAATTGACTTACAATGTAACGCTCCTATTTCACTCTTTGAATACTGAAACTGACTCCTGACCTTGTCCTTTTTAGAGCGCCGCCCCTGAAGAAGGGCTAAAATAGCCCAAAATGCATTGGGCAGTTGGATTAATGATTTTGAATAAGAATGAAAAGAATTCTACTACATTACTTTGAACAAATGGTTCAATAAATTGAATTGACTTTTGGATTCAAGTTTCGTTTACTTTGTTTCACTTACCCAGAGAACTTGCCTCTCAAACTGAGTGCAATACGAATGACACTTTCCTATTCAGGAGCGTGCTGACTTTCTGAACATTTAATTTCCCTACTCGGGGGGGATTTATTCGTTTGCACCAACTACCGACCGTCTACATTATCAACTTGTTGAAAATTGAGTGCGCACTTTCTGTTCTTTCTAGTTATGTCCTTTCATTTGATCATTCAAGAGATTATAGACTGGTTAAACATGCTGCTTTACATTCCTTCAAGACTTAGCCTGAAGGCTGCTCTCCATAGCTACCACTAGGATAGCTTTCAATAAAGGTTGTCTTTAACCTATCACCTTAAGGGGTTGTTTGGACTGATACAGGGTTCCCACTATAACTAGTGGGCAGCATATATCAGGCCAACTTCTCACATTGGTGTGCAGTGTGTGGGAATTCAGCTGGCTATAGTTTTTTCCAGATAATCTCAATTGAATTGATCAACTAAAAACCACTAAAGGTACCTTAGGTACATATAATATCAAGCTTAGTATACAGTAAGTTCTACTGAACTTAGAATTGTGTGTCAAGGGCTTAGCACACCCTTTCTACAACTCAAGAGAGTTTAGTAGGCCACACTAGTGTAGGTAGTGCAATACACCACACCACACTAGTAATTTCTAATCAGCCAGGAACCAGTGGGTCCCTGCCAGAAGCCAGTGGGCTTCTCCCCTATAAGTATGAGGATCTCACCTTTGATCAGCTTAGGGCCTTATGTTCTATTAGGAAGCTGAATACAGGCAAAAGCCCAACCACCCAGCATCTCTTGTAGATACTCAGGCTGGACGATCTCTCGGGCCTAGGGGGCCTGAAGGGGTAGGCAGAGTGGGTGGGGAAGCAGTTGAGGGTGGACCTACGGATTGAACTCCCCCTGGCCCAACCTCTTCTGCTGACCAGACTGATGACAATGATCAGGATCTGGGAAACCCAGTTCCACTGGATGAAGATGATGAGGAAGAGCACAATGCCCCCCTCTTTGTCCCTCCAGGAAGAGTTGAAAGTAGGGTTAGAACGGATAGATCTCTCTCAAGGGAGTCTGTCCAATCTACCTCATCGATAGGGACCTCTATTTCTTCTCACAGAGGGAGGGAAACCTCCCAGGAGAGGAGAGCGAGACTGCTGAAGAATGAGCAAGCTCAGCTTCACCCCAGAAAGCAGCAGATGGCCCTAGATAAGGAAGCCCTAGAGCTCTACAGAGCTAGTAAAAAGGAGAGACTAGAGTCCCCTGGTTGCAGCAACTTGTTTAGAGATAGGGAGAGGTCTTATGACCATAGAGACCTAAGTTAGATTGTCCCTCCTTACCAGAGTGGGGGATGACATCCACATATGGATAACTGCCTTGGAGAGGGCCTGTAAAGTACAGAGGGTCCCCCAAGGGCAGTGGGCAGCAATCTTATGGCTCTCCTTTGCAGACAAAGGTAGAGATAACCTCCTCACTGTAAGAGAAGAGGATGCTGATGATTACCAGGTCTTGAAAAGTGCACTGATAGATGGGTTTGGCCTAACCACTGAACAATACAGGTTAAGGTTCAGGGATACCCAAAAGGCACAACCTCAAGACTGGGTGGACTTTGTTGACTGTTCTGCTAAGGCTCTGGAAGGTTGGTTATTGGGCAGTAAGGTGTGTGACTTCACAGGATTGTACAATCCTATAATGAGGGAGCAGATTCTTAACAACTGTCAAAATCAGCTGTTGCACCAGCACCTGGTAGACTCTGATCTGACCTCTCCCCCAAGAATTGGGAAAGAAGGCAGACAAATGGGTCAGAACCAGGGTGAGGCAGAAGGTACATAACCATGGTGGTGACCCTAAGAAGCAAGATTCTAAGAACTCTGGCAAGGGTGAGGAGAAGGGTAAAGAGCAGAAGTCTTCACAAGGTCCCCAAAAATCTTCTTCATGTGGGGATTCACAGTCTAACAACGGAAAAGGCCAAAAGAAATCATGGTGCAAAGTCTGTAAGCAAAATACACACTGGACCAGTGATTGCACCAAGTCCAAAGAGAATACTCCAGCCTCCACCAATGCCCCTAAGGCACCTGCTCCCCCTAGTGCAGTTACAATTGGTGGTGGGAGTACACAAGCCAAGGGTTTAGTAGGGTTGACCCTGGGTACTGAGTTTGGCTCTGGCCTAGTCAGAGAAACCACTCAGGCTGTTCTTGTCTGTGATGGGGGCATGGATATGACCCCCTCTGTGAGTCCCAGTAACTTGCGTAGGTACAGGCAACAGCCTTTAATCAATGGAGTACAGGCTTTGGCATTCAGGGACACAGGAGCAAGTGTCACTATGGTGACAAAAGATCTTCTGGATCCTGGGAAAATTATACTTGGTGAAATGTGCCAAGTGACCAATGCTAGCAACGTCAGAATACACCATTTTCTAGCAGTTGTTAACTTCTCCTGGGGAGGGGTAGCTGGCCTCAAAAAGGTTGTGGTGAGTGGAGACCTACTAGTCGAATGCTTGCTTGCCAATGATCTAGAGACTTCAGCTTGGGCAGAAGTAGAGCTCAGGACTCATGCAGAAATGCTGGGCATCACTGCAGATGTGTTTACTGTGACCAGGTCACAGGCCAAAATGTCTGAAACTGAACAGGCCTTGGGCTCTGGAATAATCGACCAAGTGCCATCCAAGAGGAGGAGCAGAAGGGTTAAGGCAGAGCCTTCCGCCCTGACTCAGAAGGAGGATAAGTCTCTTGAGGGAGATGATCTCAGTCCTGAAGAAGGAACTGTCCCAGAGGAGCTTGAGCCTGATCAGGTTGCGTTCTTGAGGTCAGGGGGCCCTTCCAGGGCAGATCTGAACCAGGAGCAGCAGAGCTGCCCCTCTCTTGAACCCCTCAGACAGCAAACTGCTGCTGAGGCTGCTGGGAAAAAGTTGTCCCCATAAGGTGTATTGGGATGATGGACTCCTGTATTCAGAGTGTAGAGACCCCAAGCCTGGTGCCACCAGGAGGTTGGTTATACCTATGAAGTTCAGGGGCTTCCTATTGGCCCTAGCCCATGATATCCCTTTAGAAGGTCACCTGGGCCAGAACAAGACTTGGGACAGACTTGAACCTCACTTTCACTTGCCCCACATGTCGTAAGACACAAAGGAGTTTTGTCGCTCCTGTGTAAACTGCTAAACCAGTGGCAAAGCAGGTGGCACTACAAAGGCCCCCCCGATACCACTACCTGTGGTGGGGGTGCCCTTAGAAAGGGTGGGGATTGACACTGTGGGTCCCATGGATCCCCAAACAGCATCTGGACACAGATTTATCCTGGTGGTAGTGGATCATGCTACCAGGTACCCAGAAGCTATTCCACTTAGGACCACTACAGCACCTGTTGTGGCAAGAGCCCTGTTGGGAATTTTCTCAAGAGTGGGTTTTACTAAGGAGGCAGTATCAGACAGAGTTACCAACTTTATGTCTGGTTACTTAAGAGCAATGTGGAAGGAGTGTGAAGTGATTTACAAATTCACCACACCCTATCACCCACAATGCAATGGTTTGGTTGAAAAGTTCAACAAAACCTTAAAGGGCATGATTAAAGGGCTCCCAAAAAAGCTCAGGCGAAGATGGGACATTCTCTTGCCCTGCCTTTTGTTTGCATACAGGGAGGTGCCACAAAAGGGGGTTGGCTACAGCCCCTTTGAACTTTGTTTGGTCACCCTGTCAGGGGTCCATTTTGTTTGGTGAAGGAAGGATGGGAGTTACCTCTCAAGCCCCCAAAGCAAGACATAGTGGACTTGGTCTCTGCTCCAGGATGTCTGAGTACATGAAAAAGGCAACTAAAAACCTTGAGGCTAGCCAGGAACTGCAAAAAGCCTGGCATGACCAAAAGGCTGTACTGACTGTTTACCAGCCAGGACAGAAAGTGTGGGTGTTGGAGCCTGTGGCCCCAGCAGCTCTCCAAGACAAGTGGAGTGGGCCCGCACTATTGTTGAACAGAAGGGAGAGGTTTCTTACTTAGTAGACCTTGGAACTCCCAGGAGTCCCCACAGGGTTCTCCATGTCAACAGGCTAAAGCCATATGTAGACAGGGCTGATATGGGCTTGCTCATTGCTACTGATGAGGGACAGGAAGAGAGTGACCCACTCCCCGACCTCCTCTCACAGAACACTGATGATGGGTGAGTTGATGGTGTGGCGTTGGCAGGCAGCCTCACTGCCCAGCAGCAAACTGATTGCAGAAAGGTGCTCAATCAGTTCAGAAACATGTTTTCTCTGACTCCAAGTCAGACTACCTGGTGCACTCATGAAGTGGACACTGGGGACAGTCTGCCTATTAAAATAAGATTTATAGGCAACCTGACCATGTCAGGGAATGTATCAGGACAGAAGTCCAGAAAATGTTGGATCTGGGAGTTATTGAACCCTCAGATAGTCCTTGGGCTAGTCCAGTGGTCCTTGTGCCAAAACCTCACACCAGTGGTGGGAAAAGAGAGATGAGGTTTTGTGTGGACCACAGGGGTCTCAATGCAGTCACTAGGACTGATGCCCATCTAATTCCAAGGGTAGAAGAGCTTATAGATACTTTGGCCTCAGCCAAGTACCTTAGCACATTTGACTTGACAGCTGGCTACTGGCAGATTAGACTAGCTGATGATGCAAAGCCAAAAACAGCATTTTTGACCCCCAGTGGGCATTACCAATTTGTGGTGATGCCCTTTGGTTTGAAGAATGTACCTGCCACTTTCCAAAGGTGGGTGAATATAGTTCGTACAGGTCTGGAAGCCTACAGTGCAGTTTATCTAGATGATATTGCTGTCTTTAGCTCCACCTGGGAGAATCACCTGGTCCACCTAAGGGATGTTTTACTATCAAGGCCACCAAGTGCCAGATAGGGCAGAGTCAGGTTGTGTACCTGGGCCACCTTGTAGGTGGAGGCCAGGTTCAACCACTGCAGAGCAAATTCCAGAGCATCATGGACTGGGTTGCTCCAACCACCCAGACTCAGGTAAGAGCCTTCTTAGACCTAACAGGGTACTATAGGAGATTTGTCAAGGGGTATGGATCAATAGTGACACCCCTGAATGACTTAACTTCCAAGAAAATGCCCAAAAAGGTTCAGTGGACAGCTAGCTGTCAAAAGGCATTTGATGACCTGAAGCATGCCATGTGCACTGCTCCCATTCTACATAGTCCTGATTACTCCAAGAAGTTCATTGTCCAAACAGATGCATCTGAATTGGGGGTAGGGGCTGTACTGTCTCAATTGAATGATGAAGGTCAGGATCAGCCAGTAGCTTTCATTAGTAGAAGGCAGACCCCTAGAGAGAAACGTTGGTTAGCCATTGAGAGGGAGGCCTTTGCAGTTGTTTGGGCTGTGAAGAAGTTGAGGCCATACTTGTTTGGTACTCACTTCCTTGTTCAGACAGTCCATAAGCCCCTCTTATGGCTAAAACAAATGAAGGGTAAAATCCTCAAACTGCTTAGGTGGTCCATTTCCCTACAGGGGATGGACTGTACAGTGGAACATAGACCTGGGAGTAACCATGCCAATGCAGATGGACTCTCTAGGTATTTCCACTTAGAACAAGAAGACTCAACTGGTCAAGGTTAGTTTATTGTCCCTGCATTGGGGGGGGGGGGGGTGTAGGAGAGTAGGATCTGCTTCACATGGGTACCCCCACTTTTTTGCTGGTGTTTCACTGTTTTTCGACTTTAGTCTGGCTGTGGCCCTGCTAATCAGGACCCCAGCCTAGCTGCTTCCTCTCTAAAATCGTTTACATGTACATTATGTACATTAGGTACATCTCTAGTTGGATTCCGGAGTGCCTTATGAGTCCCTAGTATATGGTATACTATGTACCCAGGGCATAGGTACCTCAGAGGCCTACCAGGGGCTCAAGCATGTATTATGCCACCCCTGGGAAGCACTCCAAAATGACACCACAGGTCTGCTACTGCAGCCTTGGTAAGGTGGTGCATGTACCCCTTACTGTGGTATAGGCTACCTATATCACTACCATTGCACACACATATAAAACCTATAAGTCACTCCTATGGCAGGCCTTAACAATCCTGAAGGCAGAGTGCTTGGTTTTTATGTGAGAGGCTGCCCCTGCATGAGCAGAGCCTCTCTGCAGCATTCGGAGTACCTCCTCTGATGCTGTTTTGGTGCAACCTGACCATATACTCTTAAGTGCATTATAACCTTGCGGTAAATACTAACTTTGGACTGGCTGCACGGAAACATGTTGTGTTTAGTGTCAAAACCTTTGGAATACTACCCCCCCACCAGTTCTGGCGGCGGAGTAGCATTCCACCCTTCTAGAGGGAGAGACATGTTCACACTGGTCTACCCGGTAATGACTTTCTAAAGCCCTGGCATCACAAAATGGATGCCACTGCCACAGACACGGGTCTGGCGTCCTGCTGCTGACCAAAACTCCGGCAGGGGAGGCCTGGACAATAGGTTTCCTGTCCCAGGGAGGTGTAACCAACTCCCCAGACAGGCAGATGTGTATTGGGGCTGGGCGGTAGCACTCTCTGGTGCTTTGAAGTCCTGCACTGGGGGTACACTTGGTGTCCCTGTGCATAGTCCAGTTCAAACCGGTTGCAGGGGCTACCTGCCCCTGCTCTGGCGTGAAACTGGACAAAGGAAATGGGTGTAACCACCCCTCTTTCCAAACCCTCCCATAGGTGGGTCCCTAGAGTATGTTCAACCCCCAAACTTAGTATAAGTATTGGAACCCAGTCCTTGAGACTTTAGATTACCCTGGACGAAACTCTGCAACATATATCCTGGACCTTCAACCTTCTATTTCGACTAGAAGACAGAAGAAATCTCCCTTGGGGTCAAGGAGTGACTCCCCTGCTTGGCAGGCACCAAAGAAGCAACTGTCTGGTCTGCAACTGTGAAGCTCCCGCTGGATGCCAAAGTCTTTGCATCACCAGATGTGGACTTTCAGACTTCCTCGAGGCTACCCTGAGTCCACAGCAAAGCTGAGGCCCATGGCTATTGTGGGTGAGGGGGAACTGTGACACCTGGACACTGTGAACTTTTGCAGGTACTTCATCTTCCTGGTCCTCCTTGAAGTTCTACTTTGGGCTCCTAGTAGCCCCAGCCTTGGGCACCTACTGCACTGAAGATCTCTGGCCTCCACTCCACGAGTGACCCGTGGACCAGTTTCAAGTGAGACTGCTCAAGGCTCCTTTGCCATCGCTAGCACCTTGGCTAGTGGGTCCCCACAAAGGCAACTCCTTTTCTGCTTGGGCTTTCCTAGTTGCTCCAGACTTGCCCTGATGTACCCTTGCTGGATGAGTCCCCCAGACCTTTCTGGTCTGCACAGATGTCTTTCTTCTATTTCCACATGACTTGCCGTTGCCAAGGCTTGTTGGGTCCATTCTGGTCGGCGACACTGCAGCACTCGACAAACTTTATGGAAAAGTTTGAATCCAGCTCCTGGTCATCGTCCAAGACACCTGTCAACTCACCTGAAGCACCCGACATCTGTGGGCATTGGACTATCGTGCCCCTGTTCACTGGTATGTGACCCAGACTCTGTCCCCTCTGCTTTCAGGTTACTTCCATCCTCGATCCGGGTTTGGATCTCTTCGGACACTTCTCCTCTTCACGGCAGCAGCACTTCTTTGCCAGCTTCCATTGAAAACGACGCCGCGACCCAACACCATTTGACACCTATGCACCCGGCTTTCCTGGGTGAGGTAACTCGAGTACTCCGGTGCTCCCGTGGGTGTTGGCCCTAGACACCTCTAAGTACAGAAGGGTTTGCTTCTAGTCATCCTCTAAGTGTCCTTAAACTCTTAATTTCCAACCGCGACTTTCCCCATAGAATTTAACGGTGATTCGCGGCTGTGTTTTCACATTGCACGCATCCCCCGTGGGTCCCCTGTGTCACTGCCTTGGGTGGTTCCTTGTGGTCCAAGCACTTCTACAGGCTCTAGGCCTTGTGTTTAGTTCAGTCGTGGTTCTTATACCACTTTATTGGTATATGGTTTGGTACGCCCCTAGGGCCCAAACGTGTATTTGTGCTTTTACTGTTGGATACTGACTTGTAACTTAAGTACTTCGAACTCCAGCCTCACAAAGAGACTAGAGGGGTGTGTTTTATCTTAAAAACATATATTTTAAATATATACCTGGTGTGGTTGTCCTTTCGTTTGATCATTCAAGAGATTATAGACTGGTAAAACAAGCTGCTTTACATTCCTTCAAGACTTAGCCTGAAGGCTGCTCTCCATAGCAACCAGTAGGATAGCTTTCAATAAAGGTTGTCTTTAACCTATCACCTTAAGGGGTTGTTTGGACTGATACAGGGTGCCCACTATAACTAGTGGACAGCATATATCAGGCCAACTTCTCACAGGGGGTTATGGCGAATGTGTTCAAGAAAAGTTTCACAACACAAAAGAAATAAAAGAGGGGAAAGGGGGCAACCTTGTCTAGTACCTCTATGCAAACTAAAATACAGGGACAAAAAAACATTAACAGAAACATAGACCTGTGGTTCTGGATATAATAACTTCATAAATGAAATACATTTGGGACCAAATCCAAACCAATGAAGAGTTTTGAACATGAATTGCCAATTTATATGATCAAATTATTTTTTCAGCTTTAAGGGATAGTGCAGCTAAAGGATCAGTGTACCTTTTTCCCAATGTAAGAATGTTAGAAAACATTCTAGCATTATTAGAAGTGAGCCTACCTCTAATAAAGCTGGACTGATCTGGTTTAATAAGAAAGGGTATAACATCATCTAATCTAGAGGCAAGCATTTTCGCAAAGATTTTACAATCATAATTATTTAATGAGATTGGGCAGTAATTTTGACACAGGGTATGGTCTTTATCTGGTTTAGGGATAATTACATTAAGATCATCTAAAAAGGATCCTTCAGGTTTTGATTTTGATAGAAAAGAGTTAAAAAGTTCAAGTAAATGAGGAGCAAAGATAGAGGAAAAAGAGGAGATGATTTCAATAGAAAAACCGTCTGGACCAGTGGCTTTGGCTCTCCTTAAAGATTTAATGACATCTAAAATCTCCTGAAGAGATATATCCTTTTCAAGGAGAGCCATAGCATCTGGCATGGAGGGAGGAGAAGGAAGACCATCAAAGAATGACTGGGTGTCACTTTCAGTAGGATGTGTATCATCTATATATAATGAGTTATAGTAGGATTGGAAAGCATTAACAATATCTGAATCAGAGTGTAGTAAGTTGTTAGTAAGGGTGTTACGAATAGGACCAATGGGTTTCCTTTCCGTTTTAACTTTTAAATAGTTGGCCAACATTCTACCCACTTTTTTAAGACCCCCATGATAGTTGTATTTTATTTTGAGTAAGATATTGCAAGCATCTTTTGTAGTTTGTTTATTTAAATCTGATTTCGCCTTTATAAGGTCTCAGAGGTGAGTGGGGCAATTGGACATAAAGTAAGAGTGTTCAAGAGTTTTAATATGTTTGAGGGTAGAGAGATATTGGGAGTTCAATAATGTTTTCTATCGGACAGTGTAGGCAATGGTGAAGGCCCTGAAAGATGCTTTAAAGGCGTCCCAGTTGTTGCGGACAGAAGTGTCACTAGGCTTATTAAACTGAAAAAAAATCACCTATAAAGGAGGTAGCCTCAGAAATGTAGACTTGATCAGATAACAGGGAATTGTTAAATCTCCATCGAGCATGTTTGGAGGTGGTTAGGGACAAATCAAATGACGCAGAGACAGAGGCATGATCAGAAATAAAGATGGACCTAATTTCCGAAGATTGGGCGGAGGGGAGTAGAGACTTTGAAACCAAAATATATTCAAATCCCGACATAGTATGATGAACATTAGAGAAAAATGTAAACTCATATTTATCAGAAATACCAGTCTTCCATACATCATAAAGTGGTTGAGAGGCAATAGCAGATTGAAATACTTTATGCGACTTATCAGGTTTGAATTTGCAATTTTATTTTCGGTCAGAAAAAGGGTCTAGCCAATTGTTAAAATCTCCAGCAACAATGATGTTGGATTAGTAATAGAGGATACTTTTAATTTGATCATATGCCACAAATCAGGGTCAGATAAATGTTAAAAAACTGATCTTTTTATTATAGACCGTGGCTAGAAGTATTGCCTATAGTCCATTTGTGTCACATTCAGTAGATAACATTTGAATCTTTAAGGATTTGTGACATAGGATTGCAACACCTCCCTTACGGTTCACCACAGGAAAACAACTTGGCCCACCCATTGGCATTAGAGCTTAAGTGATTCAATATCATTACAGTGAGTTTCTTGTAAAAAAGCCATTTGACAATTGAGTTTCGATAAATGAGAGAGTACTTTTTGATGCTTGACAGGATGACCCAGACCACGGACGTTCCATGACACAACATTAAGCATGTTGCAGCTTAAAAACAAGGATACAAGGACAATGATGACACACTGCAGAGACAACAATGAAAGTAAAAATACATTGTTTATCAACAATAGGATAACGTAAAAGGATTATAAAGACATGAAGAGGTGAAAGGAAAAGACCCTTATGCGATTATAAAGAGAGGAAAAGGGGAAAGGAAGAGAAAGAAGGGAATGGAGAAACGAGGATAGCAAGAGAGGGAACGTGAGAAGAATGAGGAAGATAGAAAAGAGAAGAGACAGATAAAGAACATTAATCCAGATCTGAAGCAAAAAGAGAATAAGATGAGAAACGGGCATGTCGGCACCCAGACAATCAATCAATCAAGGAATTTATATCGCGCACTACTCACCCGGAAGGGTCTCAAGGCGCTTGGGGGAGGGGGTCTGCTACTGCTCGAACAGCCAGGTCTTGAGCTGTTTCCTGAAGGCGAGGTGGTCCTGGGTCAGCCGCAGGTGGACGGGCAGGGAGTTCCATGTCTTAGCCGCCAGGTAGGAGAAGGATCTTCCTCCGGCGGTGGCTCTCTGGATGCGAGGGACGACGGCGAGGGCGAGGTACGCGGATCGTAGCTGTCGGGTGGGCGTGTAGAAGGTCAGGCGGTCGTTGAGGTACCTTGGGCCCAGGTCGTGGAGGGATTTGTGTGCGTGGGTGAGGAGCCTGAACGTGATCCTCTTGTTGACAGGGAGCCAGTGCAGGTCTCTTAGGTGGCTCGAGATGTGGCTGCGTCGGGGGGCGTCCAGGATGAGACGGGCGGAGGCGTTCTGGATACGCTGAAGTCTTTTCTGAAGCTTGGCTGTTGTACCGGCGTAGAGGGTGTTTCCGTAGTCTAGTCTGCTGGTGACGAGGGCCTGGGTGACAGTCTTCCTGGTCTCAGTCGGGATCCATCTGAAGATCTTGCGGAGCATGCGGAGGTTGTGGAAGCAAGATGAGGAGACGGCGTTGACTTGTCTGGTCATCGATAGGGAGGAGTCCAGGATGACGCCCAAGTTGCGTGCGTGGTCCGTTGGCTTGGGTGCGGTGCCCAGGGCCGGGGGCCACCAGGAGTCGTCCCATGCAGAGGGCGATGGTCCCAGGATGAGGACTTCTGTCTTGTCCGTGTTCAACTTCAGGCGGCTGATGTTCATCCATTCGGCGACATCTTTCATCCCTTCATGTAGGTCGGCTTTGGCGGTGTCGGGGTCTCTGGTCAGGGAGAGAATCAGCTGGGTGTCATCGGCGTAGGAGATGATGTTGAGGTTGTGTTGGCGTGCGATGGCAGCGAGGGGTTTCATGTAGATGTTGAAGAGAGTGGGGCTGAGCGATGATCCTTGCGGGACGCCGCAGATGACTTCGGTGGCCTCAGAGCGGAACGGAGGGAGGCGTACTCTCTGTGTTCTGCCGGAGAGGTATGAGATGATCCATTCCAGAGCAATCCCCTGGATGCCGGTGTCGTTGAGGCGTTGGACTAGGGTGCGGTGGCAGACAGTGTCAAATGCTGCGGAGAGGTCAAGGAGGATGAGTGCCGCTGTTTCACCTTTGTCGAGCAGGGCTCGGATGTCGTCGGTGGCTGCGATGAGGGCGGTCTCTGTGCTGTGGTTGGCTCTGAATCCGGATTGCGATGGGTCGAGGGATCCGTTCGTCTCGAGGAAGGCGGCCAGCTGCTTGTTGACAACCTTCTCGATGACTTTGGCAGGGAAAGGAAGGAGCGAGATAGGGCGGAAGTTCTTGAGGTCGGTCGGGTCCGCAGTTGGTTTCTTCAGTAGTGCGCTGAGCTCGGCGTGCTTCCAGCTCTCTGGGAAGGTGGCTGTGTCGAAGGAGGCGTTGATGATGTCTCGGAGGTGGGGTGCGATGGTAGAGGCGGCCTTGTTGAAGACATGGTGGGGGCATGGGTCGGTCGGAGATCCGGAGTGGATGGTGTTCATCATGCGTGTCGTGTCTTCGAGGGTCACTTTGGTCCATGTCTGGAGGATAGCGGCGGGGTGCGTAGGTTCGGTCGATGGGTGCGGGGGTGGAGCGCCAAAACAGTTGTGGATGTCGGCGATCTTGCGGTGGAAGTACGAGGCGAGGGAGTCGCAGAGGTCCTGCGAGGGAGTGATGTCGTTGTTGCTGGTGCTGGGGTTGGAGAACTCCTTGACGATGTTGAAGAGCTCCTTGCTGTCATGGGCGTTCTTGTCCAGTCGTTCCTTCAAAGATTTCTTCTTGGTGGTGCGGATGAGCTGGTGATGTCTGCGGGTGGCGAGTTTGAGGGCGGTCATGTTGTCGGTGGTCTTGTCGAGGAGCCAGGCCTTCTCGAGGGTGCGGCAGGCCTTCTTGGAGTCCTTGAGTTCGTCGGTGAACCAGGGGGCCTTCTTGCTTCTGGGCCTGGTGAGTGGGTTCTTCAGTGGGGCGAGGTCATTGGCACAGGAGGTCAGCCATTGCGTGAGGTCGAGGGCTGCTGTGTTAGGGTCCGTTGTCCTGACCGGTGGGTTCTGGCTGAGGGAGGTGGTGAGCTGGTCGACGGTGATCTTGCTCCAGTTTCTGTGGGGAACCTGCTTCGGGTGGTGGTGGACCGTGTTCTTCTTGAAGCTGAAGTGGACGCAGCTGTGGTCAGTCCAGTGGAGTCCGGTGCAGTGGCTGAAGGTGATGTGCTTGCTGGATGAGAAGAGGGGGTCGAGCGTGTGGCCGGCGTAGTGGGTGGGGGTGTTGACCAGTTGCTGGAGTCCGAGGTTGGCGAGGTTGTCCAGCAGGGTGGTCGTGTTGCGGTCGTTGTTGTTCTCCAGGTGGAAGTTGAGGTCTCCGAGGAGGATGTAGTCGGTGGAGGGGAGGGCGTGAGGGCTGATGAAGTCCGTGATGTCTTCGCAGAACTGTGCGCGTGGTCCTGGGGGTCTGTAGATGAGGGTGCCTCTGAGGGTAGTCTTGGGGTCGGTGTGGATCTGGAAGTGCAGGTATTCGGCGGTGTTGAATGCGTCGGTGGAGTCAGTCGAGATGCGAATGGTGCTTTTGTGAACGATGGCGATGCCCCCTCCGGTCTGGTTGTTGCAATCCCTCCTGATGATCTTGTAGCCGTCCGGGATGGCTATGGCGATGTCGGGGGCTGAGGAGTCGTTCATCCAGGTTTCCGTGAGGAAGGCGACGTCAGGAGATGCGGTGTCGAGGAGGTTCCAGAGTTCCACGGCGTGTCTGTGGATGGAGCGGGTGTTGATCAGGATGCACTTGAGGTGGTTGCTGTTGTCCGTCTTGGTGGGCGTGGTGCTTGTTCGGAGGCAGGAGAAGTTGCAGGATCGGCAGTCGAAGGGTCCATGGGTGCGTCGCGGGGACGCTCGGTGGCATCCGGGGGCTCGGGCGGGTTTGAGTGCGATGAGCGTAGCGAAGTCGTAGGTCCTGCGGGGGGGCTGGCGGGCGCGGGGGCCAGGGGGTCTGGCGCTGGGCGCGGTCCAGGCGCGGACGGGCGCAGACGGGCTTACCTTTGGCGCACCTTCGGCGCTCAGTCGGCGCTCCCGCTGCGCGCGTCCGCTGCGCGGTCGCTGGGGGGGCGTCATAAGTAAGGAGCCGGGAGGGAGGGTCCGCTGGGAGGCGGGAGGCTGGGTGGCCAATGGGCAGGGAGGAGAGGCGGGACTGCGGGCTCAGCGGCGGGAAACCAGGAAGGCGAGTGACCGGGGCAGCGGCGGCGGCGAGGAGGCGAGGAGGCGAGGAGAGTGGCCAGCAGCAGCAGGAGGAGAGCGGCGTGAAGCGGAGGTCAGCGCAGGTGAGGAGGGAGCGGCGTGAGCGGGGTCGGTACCAGCAGGTAGGCGACAGGCAACAGGCAGCAGCAGGCGACAGGCAGCAGCAGGCGACAGGCAGCAGCAGTGAGAGGTGAGCGACCGTCTGTGTGGGGCACAGGGGTCACACTGACCAGCCCGCCGCGGTCACCTTAAGTAAGGAGCCGGGAGGGAGGGTCCGCTGGGAGGCGGGAGGCTGGGTTGCCAATGGGCAGGGAGGAGAGGCGGGACTGCGGGCTCAGCGGCGGGAAACCAGGAAGGCGAGTGACCGGGGCAGCGGCGGCGGCGAGGAGGCGAGGAGAGTGGCCAGCAGCAGCAGGAGGAGAGCGGCGTGAAGCGGAGGTCAGCGCAGGTGAGGAGGGAGCGGCGTGAGCGGGGTGGGTACCAGCAGGTAGGCGACAGGCAACAGGCAGCAGCAGGCGACAGGCAGCAGCAGGCGACAGGCAGCAGCAGTGAGAGGTGAGCGACCATCTGTGTGGGGCACAGGGGTCACACTGACCAGCCCGCCGCGGTCACCTTAAGTAAGGAGCCGGGAGGGAGGGTCCGCTGGGAGGCGGGAGGCTGGGTGGCCAATGGGCAGGGAGGAGAGGCGGGACTGCGGGCTCAGCGGCGGGAAACCAGGAAGGCGAGTGACCGGGGCAGCGGCGGCGGCGAGGAGGCGAGGAGAGTGGCCAGCAGCAGCAGGAGGAGAGCGGCGTGAAGCGGAGGTCAGCGCAGGTGAGGAGGGAGCGGCGTGAGCGGGGTCGGTACCAGCAGGTAGGCGACAGGCAACAGGCAGCAGCAGGCGACAGGCAGCAGCAGGCGACAGGCAGCAGCAGTGAGAGGTGAGCGACCGTCTGTGTGGGGCACAGGGGTCACACTGACCAGCCCGCCGCGGTCACCTTAAGTAAGGAGCCGGGAGGGATGGTCCGCTGGGAGGCGGGAGGCTGGGTGGCCAATGGGCAGGGAGGAGAGGCGGGACTGCGGGCTCAGCGGCGGGAAACCAGGAAGGCGAGTGACCGGGGCAGCGGCGGCGGCGAGGAGGCGAGGAGAGTGGCCAGCAGCAGCAGGAGGAGAGCGGCGTGTAGCGGAGGTCAGCGCAGGTGAGGAGGGAGCGGCGTGAGCGGGGTGGGTACCAGCAGGTAGGCGACAGGCAACTGGCAGCAGCAGGCGACAGGCAGCAGCAGGCGACAGGCAGCAGCAGTGAGAGGTGAGCGACCGTCTGTGTGGGGCACAGGGGTCACACTGACCAGCCCGCCGCGGTCACCTTAAGTAAGGAGCCGGGAGGGAGGGTCCGCTGGGAGGCGGGAGGCTGGGTGGCCAATGGGCAGGGAGGAGAGGCGGGACTGCGGGCTCAGCGGCGGGAAACCAGGAAGGCGAGTGACCGGGGCAGCGGCGGCGGCGAGGAGGCGAGGAGAGTGGCCAGCAGCAGCAGGAGGAGAGCGGCGTGAAGCGGAGGTCAGCGCAGGTGAGGAGGGAGCGGCGTGAGCGGGGTCGGTACCAGCAGGTAGGCGACAGGCAACAGGCAGCAGCAGGCGACAGGCAGCAGCAGGCGACAGGCAGCAGCAGTGAGAGGTGAGCGACCGTCTGTGTGGGGCACAGGGGTCACACTGACCAGCCCGCCGCGGTCACCTTAAGTAAGGAGCCGGGAGGGAGGGTCCGCTGGGAGGCGGGAGGCTGGGTGGCCAATGGGCAGGGAGGAGAGGCGGGACTGCGGGCTCAGCGGCGGGAAACCAGGAAGGCGAGTGACCGGGGCAGCGGCGGCGGCGAGGAGGCGAGGAGAGTGGCCAGCAGCAGCAGGAGGAGAGCGGCGTGAACCGGAGGTCAGCGCAGGTGAGGAGGGAGCGGCGTGAGCGGGGTCGGTACCAGCAGGTAGGCGACAGGCAACAGGCAGCAGCAGGCGACAGGCAGCAGCAGGCGACAGGCAGCAGCAGTGAGAGGTGAGCGACCGTCTGTGTGGGGCACAGGGGTCACACTGACCAGCCCGCCGCGGTCACCTTAAGTAAGGAGCCGGGAGGGAGGGTCCGCTGGGAGGCGGGAGGCTGGGTGGCCAATGGGCAGGGAGGAGAGGCGGGACTGCGGGCTCAGCGGCGGGAAACCAGGAAGGCGAGTGACCGGGGCAGCGGCGGCGGCGAGGAGGCGAGGAGAGTGGCCAGCAGCAGCAGGAGGAGAGCGGCGTGAAGCGGAGGTCAGCGCAGGTGAGGAGGGAGCGGCGTGAGCGGGGTCGGTACCAGCAGGTAGGCGACAGGCAACAGGCAGCAGCAGGCGACAGGCAGCAGCAGGCGACAGGCAGCAGCAGTGAGAGGTGAGCGACCGTCTGTGTGGGGCACAGGGGTCACACTGACCAGCCCGCCGCGGTCACCTTAAGTAAGGAGCCGGGAGGGAGGGTCCGCTGGGAGGCGGGAGGCTGGGTGGCCAATGGGCAGGGAGGAGAGGCGGGACTGCGGGCTCAGCGGCGGGAAACCAGGAAGGCGAGTGACCGGGGCAGCGGCGAGGAGGCGAGGAGAGTGGCCAGTAGCAGCAGGAGGAGAGCGGCGTGAAGCGGAGGTCAGCGCAGGTGAGGAGGGAGCGGCGTGAGCGGGGTCGGTACCAGCAGGTAGGCGACAGGCAACAGGCAGCAGCAGGCGACAGGCAGCAGCAGGCGACAGGCAGCAGCAGTGAGAGGTGAGCGACCGTCTGTGTGGGGCACAGGGGTCACACTGACCAGCCCGCCGCGGTCACCTTAAGTAAGGAGCCGGGAGGGAGGGTCCGCTGGGAGGCGGGAGGCTGGGTGGCCAATGGGCAGGGAGGAGAGGCGGGACTGCGGGCTCAGCGGCGGGAAACCAGGAAGGCGAGTGACCGGGGCAGCGGCGAGGAGGCGAGGAGAGTGGCCAGCAGCAGCAGGAGGAGAGCGGCGTGAAGCGGAGGTCAGCGCAGGTGAGGAGGGAGCGGCGTGAGCGGGGTCGGTACCAGCAGGTAGGCGACAGGCAACAGGCAGCAGCAGGCGACAGGCAGCAGCAGGCGACAGGCAGCAGCAGTGAGAGGTGAGCGACCGTCTGTGTGGGGCACAGGGGTCACACAAGAGCAATAGAGGAGAGGAAAAAGATAATTATAAAATAGAAACAATCCGGCCAATTAATCCGTGCTTGGAGAGCAAAACTAGGGAACAAAACTAGAGACAAGAAGCCATGTATTGGTAACAACAATTTAATAGTTTAGGAAGATTGTGCATTTGTGTCCATAGGTGTTCTGGTGATAGTTTGCAGGGACAGTTTTAATTAAGTCGGATCTTCAAATGAGCGGGAAACACGTTTGTAAGTAATCTTGCAGAGACAGGGTGTAATATGCCATATCAGATATTCAGAGATCTCATTTGAGGATGAAGTGCCAAAAACTCCTTACGTCTAGCATTGATTGCATTTCAAAGATCCTGAGAGATAAAGATATTGTAACCAGACCAAACAAGACGACATTTCTCTCTGGCACTTTTAGTACAAGCACCAGGTTGGTGAATTCTGAAAAGAGCATTAAAATACCATGCGGTCTGGTAGAGTGAAGCTGAGGACGAACAAGACAATGTGCTCATTGGATGTTTAAAGGAGCTGAGGACTGAAGACTTAGAAGATCAGGCAAAACTTTCTTTAAAAAGAAGAGAAGATCAGAGCCCTCAATATTCTCCGGTAAACCATTAAGACGCATATTCTTCCTTCTATTGCGATTTTCAAGGTCCTCTGTGTCGAGCTTAAGCTTGTGGATTTCTTGTTCCAGCAGAGGAATTTTAGTTGCTACGTCCTGAAGGTGGCCTACACGTTTTTCCATTTCATTTTTTTTGCCTTCCATATTAATCCATCGGTCCTCAATCAATGGCAGTTTTTCGGTGGTGGCATTCATGAATGGTTTGAGTGCACATAGTTCATCCAAAATTGAATCCAGGACAGGATTTGAAGATGACTGGACCGGAGATGGAGGGTCATTTTTGGCCCTTTTAGGTTTAGTGCCAGAGGAAGATGCCTTGGTAAGGTTAAGTGAGTCACTAGACAATTTAATGTAGCGTGACTGACTTTGTGGAAGCCCTTTAATGGTGACAAGTCTGCCCAGAAAGTTAATAATAGTTCAGTATAAGTGTGCAATGATACAAGCACCACTATGAATTGAGGAGATATGTCGGAGAGTCCTACTGATTGATACACATGCAAGAAACACTTCACAGCACATGTAGTCAAATTCACCTCTCCCCAAGATCTGGCAAAAGAAGGTGCAAGTAGAGTTGATCCAGTGACTGTTTATAACCCTTCAGCACAGTAGTATTACGTAGATAAATGTATAGATATCAAAAACCAGCTCTAGGTCACGTGATCTATATGCACCATAAGGACACATATTCCAGAATATATATGTTTCATTCAACAAAATAATTTCTTTTGCCTTGGTAGTATTTAAAAATATCAATGAAGACCAGTTGGTGGTAAAGGCATTCAGAGACCAAACAAATAAAGCACCATAGCACAGGTTTGAGATAAAACCATGGCATAAACCATAGGTGCAAGGATAATGGTAAGAATAGTATAAAGTTGAGAAATGCTCATCCAGGAGTTATTGGCCGCATGAGGGGATAGAGAAAAAGTAACTTGAGCGACCCACCATTCAAAATGGCGGCCGCCCGCAAGTGAGGAGAAACATCATCGCAGCGAAAAACAATGGAAAATGGGTTCCGCGAGTCTCCCGTCAACTCAGCATCATGCCATACCAATGCGACGTAGGAGACCAGCCTTGGAAGGGCTATGCATGATCTCAGTGTGGGCGAAAACTGCACTCACGGCTCCGTGAAAAGATGGAGCTCAGTGACACACCACCATCTTGTTCTGGCACTTAAGCCACGCCCCTACAAACTATAGCTTAACCGGAAACCAATGTTGTCTACGCCCAGTGTGCTACTCGCATGAGCCTCTCGACAGTACCTTACATGATTCGAACTGTAAGTTTTGCTCCACCTGCTTACCTTCTTGTTACCGTACAGATTACCTGTCCTTAACTGACTTTGCCTTATTTACATTGCGCAGCACTCCACAGCACACTGCCCCTTACACATTTCAAATGTAATCGGGAGATGGAGCATTTTATTCCTCGCCCTTACACAGGTCCCGACTGCCATATTTATAAATGTCCTTCGGGACAGCGTGCATTTATTGTATTGACAGGAATAGCCATCAAGGCATCGCTGCATTGTAACTTTACCATATGTTCCATTAAACATGATGGAGCTATACGGCAAAGTTGCATATTTTGTTTTTCAAAAACAAAATCCCAGAGCAGGATTTTTGATTTTTAACCCCTTCAGTGCTCATGACGAGATAGTCTCGTCATGGAGCGCGGTTGCGCTTTGCCCATGATGAGACTATCTCGTCATGAACCCCGCCCGCTAATTCAACGCCCGGCACAGGGCGTGGAAAGGGCGGGGCACTGAAGAGGTTAAAAGAAAAGAAAATTTGCCCCTCCTTGCCATGGGAGTTATCTCCCGTTGCAATGGAGGCATTTTGCGGTTTTTACTGCCCCATACCAGTGAAAAATTGACCTGCATCTCCTCCCAAGTAAATTTGGTGAGCAGATATACAGGTCAACCTGCAACAACCCTTACTCGTCCAGGCTGTCAGAGGGTTATAACCACAGCAGAGACAGAGAAGTTTCCAATATGGTTAAACCAAAGGTCTGCACACTTTTAAATTTGGCTGGCAGATGATTATGTTAGTGGGAAGGGTAATATTTTGCAGGTGTGATAGAGTACCATTTTCACCAATTATGAATCAAGGACAAACTCACTTTCGAGCCCACTCATGGGAAAACTTATCGCATGCTTATTTGCTAGATCTATTTTAGACAAATTGCAAACATATTTTCTTGCAAGGACACTGATGTAGCGGGCTACAGCACAGACCGCAATAGGAAAAAGACACTTTTTAAACATCCATGCACCATGGATGTTTGGCCTTATAGCAGATGCTGCGGTGGACATTGGCAATGCTAGTGGTCCATTTCCGAGAGCCTTTCTATGGTGGTCAGACCATCATAGAAAGGCTGTCTGAAAGGGACATCGTAATCCCTATGGCAGTGCTTAAGAAAATACATTTCTAGGTGTGATGATTGACAGCAAAGGCTCATTCACTTCCCAGGAAGAAGTGCTGAGCAGGAGAGGCACAGCAACAGCAGTGGCCCTAAAAACCCTCCTGAAGTAACACAACTGTTGGACCAAGCTCCTCTCCACGGGTCCAAGTGATACAGGCAAAACTCATACCAACAGTCACCTACGGAAGCGAGGCCATGAGGGGGAGGGATGCAATCACACTAGATAGTATAATAACAGGAGCACTGCAAATGATCTTCAGCCTACATAAATACACATCTCCAACACAAAGAAAGACTTGAATTTGGTGTGCATAGGCAAGGGCTGGCCCGCCAAGGAGATTACGACAAATACTAGCACAAGATCAACAGAGCACAGCCTGGGACTTTAATGCTCACTTGTAGAGTGATCTGTCGACCAAGGAGGAAAGTGCAGCATGGTCCTATTTTTAAGACTCAATTGACCAATTAGGGCTACAGAGATTATGGGAGACCTCAGGCTCATATGATTGCTTCAAAAAGCTTGTCAACAAAACTGTCAAAAGAGTATCCTTGGTAGAGGACGAAGCCACACTCACAGGCACGGCGCACAGATTGTTTACCCAAGATAGTTACACTAAGGCAGCTCAGCAATGTTACCTAAGCACCGGATTCACTAAAACTACTAAGAAGAAATTCCTACAGCATCTACTTGACATTCTACCATCTCCCACCTTAGAAGCGCCCTTCATCAACACTCAACTGCCTCCTGAGTGTCAAGGAAAGAGGGGACATTAGCCATCTGCTATTTATATGTAAGGATCGTATGAGCGAACGTAGAGCCCAACTATGGCCCCTCTTAAACCGCAGAGGTATACTAACATACAGGCAAGTGGTAAAAGCGTGTTTTGCTGGTGAGGATATGCAGCTAGCTGCTGCCTTGTAAGATTCCTGATCATCAACAGAAAGAGACTAAACAACAAGGTCACATATGGAAAGGAAAATAGCTCGCGGGAGGAAGCAAAGGATGCAGTTGACCAACAGGAGGCAACATAATCAATATCACCTCTGCACTTACGCACTCGATTAATCTTTCGCTTGAAGGCAGGAATCACTCAAGGGCCAGCTACACAGAGCTGGACATCTTCAAGTATTTTATTGTCCATGACAAATAATCTCAGTCCTCATGCGGAAACAACTTGACCTTTGCACGGTCACCTATCCAGCACATGACAGTGGGTCTTCTGACCAAATGGGCCCATCAAAAAGCACGGTGAACAGGATGAGAATGTAATCTTTGAAATATGTCATATTGACTGGCCACTGAACTAATGCTGATTGTAACATATTTAGTGTCATAATGCTCTGTTTGTAAAAACAAGCACACATTCTTGGGGACTCTGATACCATGCCACCTTAGGGAACGGGGAATTATGCATAATTTTAATGGAATGCATAATTTGTACAGTAATTCTTTGTCGATCTGGCAAAGAGTCGTACCGTGAAGCTGATCACTGGGGGATGGAAGGCCAAACAAATTCCTTGCTTCTCTACTCAGAGCTCTCAGAATGCCAATTCCCAATACTGGAGGAAGCCAGTGCGTCGCGTTTAATATGGGAAAAAGTAACGTGCTGGGGGCGCACGAGGCTTGTAAATAAGCCCTTCGGTTTTCATCACTGCCGGAAGACTAATGATTGTTTTATTGTTCATTGAACTCTTCCCCACTGTTTTTATCTACATATGATTTTAAAGGAAGGGCTGTTGCAATAATATGCATGTTGGAATCTACGTTTAAAAGTATTTCTTACTTACTTTGCACATCTTCCTTGCTAATTTAGTTTTAAAAGGTAAATGCTTTGAAATGGTTTTAAATAATCAAGCAATAAAGATTACTTACTGGATTATTGCATTTACTATGAGCGTTCTGAATAATGCCTATTCCTATCACCGATTTCACATAACCTGACCATTTTTATACAGTAAGGACCATCGTTTCTAAGTTACCTATCTGCTTTTACCCTGCAAAAATATGTCCTTGATGTACAGCACAGTTTTAATATTATTTTAAAAATTCCCCGAATACCATTAAAAGCATCATCTAAAATGAATGTCTTCTCCATGAGTCGTTTTGGAAATACCAGCCCTCTCGGTAATTATAACATGCTCCTTGCTTGTGCTCAGGATTTCTTACAGTTTATTCAACAGGACCATTATTAACACTAAATTTTAGACTGTGATATATATTTCTCATTACTGACTGCATAATTTAAGCATAAGAGGTTAGAAAACCACTTTAGAAGTTGATTCTGTACGGCAACCTTTGTATACTCGAATGCTAGTACAAAACACTCGGAAAGGACATTATAATGCATATTAATGAATAATATTTATTTGCTATGGGTTTCAGAACATACTTTGACACCACAATAAATTACTCGCGATCGGGGCTTAAAAATACCTCTTTCTCGACGAAACCACAACAACCTCCGTAGCAATAGATCCACGTGGATGCACTGTTGCAAATTGCTTTGAAATCCTGCATTGGGCTGTGAGACGCGATCTTTGCAGAATGTCAAGGTTAGTTTGGGGACATAAAGCGATAGCTTCCTTTTTCTGCTTTACATAAAACATGCAGTAGGTAACAGTTGTTTGGTCCTGTGCTCCATATCAGACAGAATAATATTGCTAGGAACCTGGCGGTGATCTTTGGAATGTGTAACTATGATTTCCCAACACCAACATAAATGAAACACCCGACAACATTAGGAAATAAGGTTTTAACGCGCTGCCCAAAAATCACGTCAAATCATGATTTGCAGGAAATCATCAACACATGTGGCAACAAATCCACAGAAAGAACACATTAGACATAAGTGGGTTCCAAAGAAGTGTACCTGAGATCTGGACAGCATTTCCGTGCAAGAGGGGCTGAAGAGCAATTTACCTTACGAAACAGTCACAACATTGATATGTGCCAATATTTGATTTCGCCAGTGGTGGAACGAGCCTTCGTATTATATATACCTTCTGTAAAACAAAGATGGCATTTCTTACACGCCTGAGTGTTTTAATTTGCCCTAAATTTTAGAATGATGCGAATGAAGACCCCCCAAAGGTTGCCAGGAAATTTCTTAAAACGTGCTGGCTTCCTTGAGAGCCATGCACAGCCTCCCAGAATGTCAGGGCAATGGCAGCATAAGAGACTAACACAAACCCCAGGCCTCTGATTTCTCCCCCAAACCACCAGTGCTTTTATTTCTTTTAAGACAATTCTTTTGGTCATTGCCCTCTTTCTCCTTCTCCTTCCTACCTGTTCCCCTTGTATGGCCGAATTCCCTATCAAGTGCTCCCTATTTATAAGTCTCCCTTCTCGATGCACCACTTTACTTTTATCTAATTTTTTCACAAATACTGCTCACCTTCTGCTCCTCTTTATCCACTACTCTTACCTGCCATGCTGAAAGCTGATCCATTTCCTGTATTGCACCCCCCCCCCGTTTCCTTTAGCAAACAGTGTTACTTTTTCTTGCTCTACCTCTGTCTTCTCAATAATTTGTGCTCCTCTCTTTTTATAACATTTTTGTTTTTTCGCAAAGCTTGCACTAGACAACAGCTTGAGAACACAAAGGCATGAACACGTTTTCCCAAAAGTGCATATTTTGCCCAAGCTAAGATTAACACCCACATCTTTCAGTTCGAGATCTGGAATTAAGCCACTATTTCGCATTTCCCCATATCGTCCTCCTCTCCCCACAGGCATTTACAATGCAATGGTCTCGGCATTGTTAAAGTTAGAGCTATTGGCATTGCTCATGACATTATTTTTGTTTATATTTTTGTTTTTAAAACATTTAAAACATGGGCATTATTATTTACAATGTCAATAGCTTAATGTCTGTCAAATGGGAGACCTATTTTTGTGCAGGTTTCCTTCCTGCACAAAGATAATCATCCCTTCAACGCAGACACTCTTGCACCATGGTACAAAGGTACCTGTGTTGGCACACGGCAGCCCATCATGCGCCAGTGCAGGGGAAAAGGACAGGAATGCGTCGTATCTGATAGATATAGTGCATTCCTGCCCTTTCCGTTTGCCATAGGTCAGAGCAGCAAAAGCAGCTAACAGCAAAGCACATTGGTAAGACGTCACGTTGCTGTGTCTGGCCATCAGGGAAGCAAGCACGCGTTGTGTGGTCATTCTCAGCTTGAGATATTGTCCATCAACCTCTATGCGATACTGACAGCATAGAAAGAGATGTCAGACTAATTGAGAAAATGTTACAATTCAAAAAAATGGGTGCAACTACGGCCTTAACCATAAAAATGCTCCAATCCAAGATTACCGCTATCAGTATTCTAACGTGGAGGTATTCCGGTCGAATTAGCAGAAATGATTATTTTGGGCAAAATTTGACCTGCTATAAACAACTGGATGTGACTCAATTTAAATTACGCACTAGGCAAGAGCAATATGCTGTCTAAAAGAAAAAGCAACAACATCCTGGAAAAAGCAAACACTCATAGGGAATGAAAGATTAAATAAAGCATGTAAAATGTAAGCAGAAACAACATGGTGAACCTAACGCTTTTACAGTCATAATGCAGAAATCAACGAGTATTTTTGCCTGAAAACTACAGGGCCCAGAAAGGACCCATTTCAATGTCCACTGCTTATATGCTTACAAAACGTAAGCAGTATGGTTTAAAAAGACCACATTCGTGAACACAAAGCCGCCGTATAATTTTTTTTTTCCAATCCACCCATCAACCAGGTATTGCAGTACCTCCAGGTTTGGCGCACTTCCCCACCAGGGAAAAACAGCGGTTCACTGCAAACTCAGTAAAGTGATGCTAATGTTTTTGGGGTTTGAATATAACCAATCTGGCCACTTTAAGAACGTGGCGATGAACGCCCACGGAGAATGCGGCACCTGAGTAAAAGCATAAACTGTGAAGAACTGCATTTCCTAAGAAACTACGGAAAGAAGTTCTAGTTTTTTTCTTATTAAGTGCAGAATGGGGCTCTGGGCTTTATAGCGCCGCTGTGAGACGGGAACACCCAACATTGAAGTGCCCGGAGGAGACACCTAATCCAAAATGCAAAAGACTGCCGACTTTGGAACTTGGGAACCAGGTTCGAGTCTCGGCATCGGCTCAACACCCTGTGAGTGTGGGCAAATCACTAATCTCTCCTTGCTTATCAAAAATTAGTGTCTCCTTGTGTAGTGTAACTGGTGCTCATGTTAAGCGCTCCCTATGCCTTCGGGTCGAGTTCTTGCTATAGAAAACTGCAAGAAATAAAAAAAAATCTGGATCTGTAAAAATTATAGCTAACTAAACGTCCCAGGAGGGGAAGGAGGCAGCCCCGTCAGCCTGTTCGGAGGAGTTGGACGTTTTGGCCGGATTGACATGTTAAACAAGAGTCCCAAACAGCACTGGGTAAGTGGGTGGGAGAGGGGGACACGGTGGCTTAGAGGGGGCATCTACCTTTGTCTGCAGATGAAGAGGTGAGCTATGCAAATGGCGGGCATTAGTAAGGAAATAAATACTCCCGATCTTCAAATGCCCCTTTGTGAGTGGCTATAGAAACTCCCGCACTCTGCATGACAAAGAGGAATTAAGCTCCCCTTTCAAGACCTCTGCAGCTGGCGGCCCATCAGGAAAATGGGAGAAAAGGTGAAGAGATTAATTGAAAGGAAAAGTTGTTTTTTCTGTCCATGTTTCAGGGGGTGGGTGGGGAGCCACGGCTGGGGTGGGAGGGAGTCCTCTTTGGAACTCTGCCATCTGAACATTATTGACTCTTTTCCCATAATTATAGGCCACGCTTGTCATGGATCAAATGTTTGAAAAAAAGACCGCTCCTTCGACTCCAATAGATAAGGGAGGCAGGGGGCGGGCAGGACCTCAGGGATGGTGCAGGAGAGGTGACGGGGTCGGTGGTGGGTGGACACGTGTCCGCTGCTTCCTGCTCTGCGCGCTTCATTCCAGGGGCATCAGCCCAGGTCACTGCTGGGCGCCTCGTGACCGGAGGAGGGAAGACGAACACACACCGGGCGCCGCTGTTCTCCTCACCGGAATTAGCCCCTCCACCCCAAAGCAAATAACGCAAATAACATGATAAATACATTTATGTACAGGAAAATATATATATATATATATATATATATATATATATATATATATGTAAAGTTTCACGATGCACCGAAGTACTCATGCACTCCTTCCAAATAAATAGCACAGTCACGGGGCTTAGAAACAGTTTATTCCAAGGCTTTCAAGCCGCATATACCCAACGCGTTTCAGCGAAGAACGCATTGATCACGGGTAAAGTACAATGCTTACATTTCCAAAGTTATACACATAGATTCTGTGCGTGACGTGAAAAGTTTCAGTGACATGGAAAAAGGACTGAAAATAATACAGTCTTCAAAACCTGGTAGTGCCGCCATTTTACAGTGGTAAAGAAAACATACATTTGTGACACATATTTCAATGGAATAGTAATTTCTATGAGATTTGAACGATATTCCACCACATTAATTAAATCTCATATTACTACAACCACTGACATAAATGGATGTAAAAATATAATAAATCATGTTTTTTATAATAGATCATGTTTTTTTACGGTTTTTTTACCACGATTTCGTATTGAATGAACATATGTGATCTCGTGAAGACAGCATGCCGATACTTGCTTTGATGGTATTTCATCCTCAATATGTATGATACAAAAATCAACTCGCAAAACAACTTCCAATAGTTTCATGATCACAAAAGAAGGACTATAACCTCCCTTGTGTAATCTCCATGCTGGTTATCTACAATCTCATTTGTATTGCAATATCCACGTATTCAAGTAGGCAGCCATTTGAGGAATGATACAACTATTACTGTTGTGCATTATATCAATTAAGTAATATTGCATTATAAACATTTTAATGACATTTTCAAAGCCCCAGTGGGCCAAAAGACCAATTTTATATGCAAAGTAAGTCCCGGCGTCATAACTCCTGTTGAGATATCTAACCAAAAATTGGTTACATGACTGCACAATGCTTGATATAAAAACATCAAAATATGCGTATTAAACCCCAAGTGGGCCAAAAACATGTAATGTATATATACTTATGTATACGCAAAACAAATCAAGCCATTGTTGCTTCTCTTGAGAAATTGAATGCCCAAGTGGGTCACAGGAGTAAAGCAGGGATTTGCACAAAAGAATTCTACATAAACATCCCCAGTGGTTGAATCCAATACTAACCAGCTTATGTGAACACAAAAATGATCTACAGTTCTGCAATTTTTTATCATAATCTATCTTAATCAGCAATAGTCAATGTAGATCTTCAATTATAATTGTTTCTTCATATATAAACACCAGCTGAAAAAATAAATAAACAAATTGTGGCTCAAAACCAGGTTGAATAATTGTGATAATCATTCACGCCTAGAAAATAAAACAATTAAAAACAGTTAAAATATATACAGTGTGCGCGCTCTCCACTTCTGCCACTTCTAAGCGCTGTATATCAGTTATAATATTATCTAATTTAATTATACTCAATTTGCCGAAGTCAACAGATGAATGTTTGAGCTGGCATTTCCGGATTCGCAAGTTGACAGGAAACATGAGCAGCTAGCTAGCATCAGTTCATTGATCCATGCTGCCAGCTTTCTGCAGTTTGGCATTGACGTGATAGGCCAAACTTCACATAAGTATACTAACAATGTTCACATTGTCTGTTAGAAGCAGAATAGTTACGAAGTGTCTACATCAGTTGCCTATTTAGATAAAAAAGCTCTTACCGATCGGTCAGGAAATCTATCAGGTGAGCGGCAGAGGGAGCCGAGAGCAGGGGGAGAGGACTAGCACACCACCGCCTTTCTCCGAGGTCAAGCAGAAATACCACGGAGAAACGCAGTGGCGTTTTCGGATTCGGGGCGAGTTTTTCTTTCTCTCCTCTTGCCATTGGCTGGAATGTTTACATTCCAGAGGAGAGAAAGAATCGAAAAAACACGCCCCTGAATCCGAAAAAGACTGGGAATGTTTGGAGAGACAATGCTCTTCTCCAATGGCTGACCAGTATTTCAGAGGCAAGCCAATGGAGAAGAGGTAAAAAAAAGGGGCGGGTTAAAGCCCCACTCCGAAACATTAAATCTCGGAGCGAGACTGCGCAAGCGCAGCCTTCGAGCCGAGACCTAAAAAGGTACTATTGCCTACTTACATTCTTCTGCAATCAGTGCACCAGTTGGGAATGCTCTAAAATGTTAAAGAATGGTTGCTATAAAGTCCAAGGGGCATATGTACAAAGGACTAACACCGCCTTGGCGCCACTTTTCCGACAGTTTTGCGGCGATATTTTTATCACCATATGTACAAGCTGTCACTAACCTCTGTTAGCGGCAGTTTACCAGCAAAAACGTCCATTCTAAAGATTGCCACTTTTGTTAGCGGTAGTGACATGCAAGGGAGGCGTTCCCGTGCAAAAACAGCCGCTAACCCCATTTTGCGATATTTACAAGGGGATACCTGAACTTTGGAGGACCAAAAAACTGCCTCTAACTGCAGTTAGAGGCAGTTTTTTAAGACCAGAAAATAGCTGTTGTTAAAAATTGAATTAACACTTGGGCTCTATTTCCAGCAGGTTTTGCTGCTGGACAGCGCTGCAAGCAATGTTGCAGCACTGTCCTGTGACAAAACAACAGGACAGGAATGCGCACCATCAATAAGATAGTGCGCATTCCTGGGCCTCAGTCATGAAAAGTGTTGCAGTGCTGCAACAAGACAGAGTTGCAACACTTTTCATTATGCCCTTCTTGCGACACTACGGATGCGCAGTATTCACTGGACAGCGCTCCATGACGCAAGTAATGACAGATAAGTCTTGAATCCTGACATATCTGTCTGAGCTAAAGTCACGCATTGCTGCAGTCGGGTCACAAGCATGACGCAACTCCAGCAATGCATGGGGCCAGCCTATACCTGTGGCACTGCGTCACCCTTACGCCTGTAGGCAGGCGTAAGGTACTGACACAGTGGCGTCCTACAATTGTGACAGTGAAATCTGATGGATTTCACTGTGCAACTCCTATAAGGCCTTGTCACGTGGGAACGCACACCCTGGGTACATCATACCTGATGCAGGTATGAGGTGGCACAGGGCTCCACAAGGTCAGGCATATGCCTACATGCATCACTTTACAAATATGACGCAACGTGGTGCTGGTTTTGCCTGGTCCATTCTTGAGGGGTGCCAGGGTGTCGGCGCAGTTGGGGATCCATCGGTGGTGGTTGCGCGCTGTGGTGTCATCGTTTGTAAGCGTTGGCGGAGTGGTGGTACTGTGGGAGTTGACGAGACGTTCTTCGGTGGCCTTGATCCAGCTGCGAGGGGGGGTGATGATGGGGATGTGTACGGTGGGCTTGGTGAAGAAGTGATTATGCAATGATGGTCGGTTGAGGAGAGTACGGTGGTGTGGCCATAGTTGAAGTTACCGCTGGCGGAGGTGACGGGCTTGATCGTGTGTCCCGCTATTTGGCTTGCTGCAGTGACTAGCTGCTTGAGTCTGATGTTGGGGAGCTTTCCCAGGAGGAGCAGGTGTTCTGGTCTCTGGGGTTGTCCAGGTGGAACTTGAGTTCACCGAGTAGGATGTCATCGGTGGATGGTAGAGCCTGGTGTATAATGAAGTCTACAATGGTATCGGAGAATGGGTGTCGATGGTCCGGGGGGCCTGCAGATGAGGGTGCCGTAGAGGATGGGGTTGGGGTTGGCCCGGATCTGCAAGTTGAGGTGCTCCATGGTCACTGTAGGGTTATTAGAGTGTGTGGTCAGTTAGAGTGTGCTTCTGTAGGTGATGGCAATGCCTCCTCCTGGACGGTTGGGGTGGTCCTTGCGGGTGATGTAGTCCAGGTCCGGAGCAGATGTTGGTCCTTGCAGGCGATGTGGCATCCAGGGTTGATGGCGAGAAGGGTGCTGGCGCTGTAGTGGTGGAGTGTCCGAGAGGAATGGTTCTTGGTGCTGAGCTCGGTCCAGGTGCAGACGGACGCAGACGGGCTTGCCTACGGTTTGCCTTTGGCACAGGAGACGTCCAAGACAATGCAAGCATTATATCGTAATGCCTTTACAACGCACCTCCAACAACGCAGGTGCCTTTACATCGCATACCATTACAGCGCATTGTGAGGTCAGTAATGGGCCATTTTTCAGTTTTAGGGTAGGTATGGGTTTTGGGTATTGGAGATGAAATTTGGGGTGTCTCATGGGGTAAAATTTAAAATTTGGGGTGTGTTTTGGGGTCAATCATGAAAAAGCGGGTGAGCATTTGGGTCAAATATGATTTTTAGAGTGTGTTTTGGGGGCTCAAAGATACATTTTAGGGTTCAGGGTTTTCATTGTGGTGCAATAGTTACTTTTGGGTTGCATTTACTGCAGTGGGAATAGTAATATTTACATCTCCGCTATCCAACACCTTCCCTACTGTTGCAATATGCCTAGTATTAGTATGCATTTTAATGGAATGCAATGTAATGGTATGCGTCGTAAATTCATATATTCCATTGGCACACCAGTGGTACGCCCGCTGCGCATGGCTGCACAGCGGCCACCATTGAGAAGTGCTGCGTGGGGACTGGACAGATGGGAGGTGGGAAACACCAGAAAGGACACTGGATGGAGCGTGGACGTGGGGGTGTGTGTGAGAGAGGGTGTGGTAAATATTTAAATGAGAGAAATCTTACCTCGAGGCCGGGTCCCGTATCTTCGTTGCTCCTGCTCTCCTGAGTCTGCTCCCAGGAACAGAAAGTAGGCAGCCAGGCTCCCTTCCCAAAGCCAATCAAAACGCTGCAATGCGGTGTTGGGATTGGTCATTGGCTCCGGGACAAGGTGTTCAGCCAGGGACTAGAGGGGTGGGCATGTTCTTCATGCAGGCTGTAATGCAGCCTGCATTGTGAATAGGACATTGCACATGACTGCTTTGGGTGGCCCGTGTGGGCAGACCAGTCATTGCGCACTTGAGTGGGCATGCCACTCCACCTCTGCCCTGCTCTGTGAGTGGAGCAGCCCTACCCACCCTCCCGCCAGCAAAGGAAACATAGCACAATGACATCCTAAAGTTATCAACATGTGATGATTTTTCCTCTTCTTGCACTGCTTGAAAGCAGTGGGGCAACGCTCTTCCGCTGCAGCGGATGAGCCGCCACTGGGGGTGTGTCATCTACAGGTGCTAGGCCTGTGCAACTAGACCCCCGGGACTCCTCTGCTATGCGTCCCACCTTCTCCTTACCTGGACATTGTCATCAGCTGCACTCTCTCCAAATCTGTGACAGCCAGCAGGAGCCTCAGCCAAGTCTGGTTACAGCAGGCGCTGACAAGTCCGCTGGTGAACCTCCCAATGCAGTTGATGCAACAGGGTCCCCTTAGGCGTGAAGTTGCAGTGCTCCCACCACACAAGTTTAGAGCAGCTCAGGGGCCTCACCCTCCACAGTATTCGGGCAGCGCAACATCATCCGGCCTGTGACGCAGAGAGGTGCTTCCCACCGTTGGTAATCCCCTCCGTGCACCCAGGTGTAGTGGTAGATCGTAGTATGCAATGCAGACCTCCCTATGTTGGTGCGCAGGAGCGCCTCTACCATTCACAGCTCCAAGGGGCTCAAGGAGGTCTTCTCACACAGGTCAGCAACGTGTCTCCAAGCGACCTGCCAGACTTCACCACCAGAAACGGGCGATTGCTGCGCCTCAATGTCTACTGCCACGGTTAAACGACTCCACGGCTGCTCCTCATCCCACTCCAGGCTCCAGATGCAGGTTCAGCGTGGCATCCAGGCCCCAGATCCAGTGAGGCATCCAGGCTCCAGGCACAGGTCCAGAGAGGCATCCAGGCTCCAGACGTAGGTCCAGCGACGCATCCAGGCTCCAGACGCAGGTCCAGTGATGCATCCAGGCTCCAGGCACAGGTCCTGCGAGGCATCCAGGCTCTGATCCTGGTCATCCTGGATGTTGGGTGTCTTGACCGGGTTGTTGATGTGTGCTGCACTTGGCCCTGGCTACTCCACTCTGCATTTCATTGTTTCTTTTGCCTATTTTCTATTGGAGGTCGAATGATAGGCTATTTTTTCCAATAGGGGCAAAAAAAACTCACGTTAGGCTGACTAAGGGTTTTTTTTTTGTCGCTAATGGGCCTTTTCTTTGTTTTTCACCCGATAATGCCGGAATTCCTATCACCATCACATTAATGGTAGTGGCGGTTTTCACCACTGATCCCTGAAGCTATTGCCATGTAGCGACGTCTTGTACATACGTCGCTAACAAGGCGATAGTTTTCAGTGGTACACAGCGGTAAGAAAACTGCTGCTAACTAGCGTTAGCAGTAGTTTTCGCCAGTCCTTGTACATATGCCCCTAAAGCTGTTATTTTTTGTAAGTGCCTTGAGCTTTTCGGATATATTTATGTCCTCGAAGCTATTGATATTGCAGTGGCAGATTAAGAATATTTCCCTAAATGTATATCAATAACTTATTTACAACTTGCTATCATTTATTTTGCATTTTAATTAGAATAGTCGCAAAAATGTGTTCGTTCATTTAATTTGTGGTAATGGAATTTCTCTTTGGACTGTGGTGTAGTATAAAAACCTAACTAACTTTGATAAAACACATATAACTTGCGCCCTTTGAGCAATGAAATCCACACTTTTTGTGATAAATCGTTTGTAATGTGCCTGGCCAGTCCTTTTCAGCTGGTCTGTCCCTGGTGTGAGAGCGTCAGTAGCATGTCAGAGTTTGCCTTGTCCTTTATTCTCAGTGTCTAAGGAGGTTAAAGGTGTGTAGTTGCAAAGTAGAGATGATTTTGTGTCTGTGCTTTGTTCTAAGTCCTTGCCACAGTAGGGAGTGCAGTGGGGGAAGTCAGTGGTTGTTTGCGGTGTCCTCCGTCGCACAATTTCACGCCAGACCCATAAATCCATTTGGCCTGATGTGTGTCTCTGTATTAGGGTCAGTGTGCCCATTTCTTCCATTCTTTTTGCCATTTCTATTTGTAGTGCTTTTCCTAATTTCCAGGACATGGGCCAGTAAAAGTGCTAGCTCTACAGACCTGTGAATTATTCTTCCCCTTTTCGGTCTCCTATATTGTCCGAGAGGATGAACGCTTCTGTTTTATATAATCTGATTTTACACGTGAGCTCGGATACTAAAAACCCAACACCGTCAAGTAAGTGATTAATGCTCGGTGGTGCAAGAACATCATGTCTGCGTTACCGACTGACCATCATGGACATGTGCCCATGGGGCTGAAGTACATGTTGAGCAATCTATCTGGTGTCGGATAATTAATGTGGACTATATTAAATTGTGTCAGCTTAAATCTCACATTTCTGGAGACCTTTAATCTGTCAGTTGCCTACGTATGTTAAGCTCTCATTTTTCCCTTAGTGTTGAAAGGTTTGTCTTCACCTATTCAGTGATGCAGCGGTAGCGTGTGGTGATTATTTTCGAAGTCCTGCCATCTGCAAGTACAACCTGAAGTGTTTAATGAATTCATCACCTCTTCTCCATATTGTTTTTATTTGTAGAGAGAGCGCTCTGTAAGTTAAGAACCGACCCAGTGTGCGTGTGCTGTTTCCTCACAATTCGGCAACTGTTTTTAGTTTATTTTCCTCAGACATATCCCATACCATGGTTATGCCAGCTCTGTGCCAGCTCTGTGCCAGGTTGCGGTGCTATTTACAAATTCTAGCATACAGAGCTTGGATTAAACCTACAGAGGAAGTTCTGGAGAATACGCCTCATCCGTTTTATTGTGGTAAGGGCATTTTTACAACAGTGTCTGGTTGCAACCAGCAATCTTGACTGGATCTGAAGTTTGCAGCATAAGTCTAGTGCTGTAGGTAGTAGTGCCATACAGTGTGTTGGCAAGACTTCAATAGCTTGATTCTTCTGCGTGTAGGCCTTCCCCTCCCTCTGAGGTGAGCCGTTGCAGTTTGCATAGAGAAACGTTGGCCCTCATTTACAGGGATTTGGCTTGGGGCGGAGCAGCAAGTCACCTCAAAGTGGAAGGGCAGGAATGCACCATATTTATGCAGTATAGTGCATTCCTGTCTTTTCCCCCTGCACTCGTGCAAGGGTGCCTGTGTTTTCCTCTTTCTATGTGTGCTACAGAATGCAGCACACACAGATAAATGAAAAAACAAGGAGTAATACATATATTTCTCCTCGTTACGCTTCACCTCACGATGAGTAAGGATTTGACGCTTCCCCGGGTTTACATGGTCTTTTAAATCTGGGACTGCATCAAAATCCATGAGTGTTGTGTCAGAAAACTGACTGCAACACCATGGAATGCCTTCTGAGTGCAGAGTAAGACAACACAGCGTTTTGCGCTGGCTTGCTTTGCTCCATATTTATGAGGCCATCCAAAGCCAGACATAGTGGCTTTGCATTGCCTCATAGATATGGTTTTGTAATCTGTGCTGCCGTAGCATCAAAAAAAGTGATGCACCGGCAGCGCAGGGAGCTCGTAAATAAGCCCTTTGTTTCTGTACCCTCCCCAAGCAAGATCCAAGTGCATCATATTACATTCTTTAAATTCTGCATTTGGAAATGTCATAGAAACGATGGGCAAGAAATATAGAAGGAGATGCAACATATTCATTTTCTAAAGTTTTAGTCAGTCCATTGTGGACATTGTGGACAGTCGTAGCATTTTCCAGAGCTAATTAGGTTGTTTTGTCGATATCGGTATTATGTGCACACTTCTCTCTAATGTGTGAACATTGTTATGGGATACCTACTCCCCAGGTATCCAGAAGACCTTAAGGTCCATTTAGGTTGGCAATATAAGGAATATTGGACCAGATGTACAAAGCTTAGTGTTTGTGATTACCAAGTTGGGAATTTTTGCAATTAACTATTAGGGAATCGCAAACACCAATGTACAAAGGTGTATTTTACACTTCCTCTGGGTCGCAAATAGACCTACCTCATGAACATTAATTAGGTATGTCTCAGTTTGTGACCAATTGGCAATCACAAAAATCACATGGATGGTGGCCTGCTAGGGTCCACAGACCGCCATATCCGTATCTACTTTTAAATAAAGACATTTTCTTTTTAATCACAGCCCATTTTCCTTAAAGGGAAACATGATATGTAGAAAAAAAAAATTAACTTTAAGTTTCAATTTTTTTAAGAGTAGGCAATGGGGAGGGGTCCCCAAGCGACTGTCAAAACATTTATTAAGACCACTGCCTGCTCTTAAGAAATATTTAGGGACCCCTTCCCATTTGCAAATGGGTTACTACCAACTTTGAGTTGGTAGTAAATTGTGAATGTTTTGCATCAGCATTGTGGTGCAAAACATTCATACATTAGCATAATGAAACTTGAGGGGGCCCCTCTGCAAACTACATCAAGGGACTCCCTCTCTGGTCTCAGTCAGGAGCTGTCATGCCAGGATACTGTGCTGAGGGGGCCCCCTGGAGCTCAGGCCCCTCGCACTGTGGGGGTTTCGGGGGCCTCTATTATGCCACTGCATTTGTACATACCAATGCGAATCAGTATTTTGAAAGGATACTCTAAACAAGCCCTTCCGAATAAAGAATCGCAAAAAACAAATTGTGATTCCAATTTAGACTTTGTACATCCCACAAAGCATTTTTCAGGTTGCAAACGACCTGATTCTGCAAATTGGCTTGTTTGCGACTAGTAAAATGCTTCATATATGTCGCCCATTGTGTCTTGTGGCGGTGTATGGGGTTGTGACAGGAACAAATATGATTTGTCTCTAATCATTTTTAGACTTGACTGCAACACAAGGTGTTCAAGTTGGCCAAGGAGAACAGTTAAGTCACCAGCATTATTTTTTAGATAGAGGGATACATCATCTACATATAGTGTTATGACATAAGTGTGTCCATAGTGAGATGTGCCTATGACGGACTTCTATTTTCTAACTAGAGCAGTCATGGGTGCCATAGCTAGAGAGAACTACAGAAATGAGAGTTTCTTACACCTGTGTCCTGTTCCTCTCTGTTTGAACCAGGAAACAAATGATATATTACCACGTCAAACATTGGGGCTGTACAGACTAGCTCTATCTAGGCTTTAATTTCTCGTCCAAAGCTCACTTTGTCCAGCACCACACACAGGTAGTCCTCCCAATTTAAGGTTTAATTAAACGCCTCTTTCATTTCAATACCAACTAATACTGGTAGAGCTGCCTTGGATAATTGGTTAATTATTATATGAAATAGACTTCCGATATTGGACGAGGTGTTTCTACCAGGCACATATTCCAACTGAATGTGGTAGATGAGCTCAGGTATTATGTGAAATATTTCTGCTACTAGGGTTTTGCGGTAAAGTTTAATAATCTAGGCTAACATCAATAGTGGGTGGTATGAGCCAATCTCCACAGGGTTCTTATTCACTTTTATAAGATTGATTATGATTAGGCCTGGGTGAAATGTAATTTATGCTGGCATAATGTATGTAGTTTCAGGAATATTATGTTATACTTGTGCGAAATTCCCCAAATTATGTAATTTTTTACTTTGCATAATTATGTTCCATTCGCAGGATAAATTTACAGCCAATGCAGAATTCATGGTCTACTTTTATTGTCAATGCACGCAAACACCAAAATGCAGGCGGCTGACGTGAGGATGCATTGCATTCTAAAATATAGCATGAAATTACGGATTTGCATTTAGTTTAATTGCAAAAAATGAATGCATAATATTGACATCAGTTTGTGTAATTATGCAAAAATATGTTTTCCCAAATTTCATACACCTATAATTATGATTGCTTCCATGAAAGTGAGGGGTAGCTGTCATTATTCTATGAGTGCTGGGTACATTTACAGCAGGAGCAGTGCTAGAATGTTTTGGGGAGAGAGACCCTAGTAGTTTTTACATCATCTGCCAAATGGGCTGCATCTAACTGTGCTTTTTGTTCTGGGGTCAGTTTCTTAAAGCATGCTTTTCCTACATAGTCTCTGTCTTTCATTTTTTTGAATAATTTATGTGCAGTATAGAGTTCTGTAATAATAGAGGACGACTGAGTTGATCTTAACTTAGTGCATGATATTGTGCATTGGGGTGAGTGGTTAATTTCATTCCACTTGCGGAATATGTGGAATTTTAGTCACTCCGCACTACTCTTTCTTGCAGACTTCCAGCTAAATTCGGTCAATCGTCACTCAATTTTGCTCCGGTTTGAGCAATGCAATGACAATGGAAACAATGTATGGCTCCAGCAAGTGAGCTGGGGAGTGGGAGTGACATTTGGTTTCCCCTAGCATGATTTCTGGTCGCTAGGAACCCTTCTGAGGCCATTTTCTAACATATGGAGTCACAAGCTGTGGTGATCGGAGGGCTGCTTCTTGAGTAGAATTTCTACTCGAGAAGCAGCAAAATCAACTAAAAATTGAATTTTCAATTAACTGTTTTACCCGAATGGAAGGTTCAGGTAGTTTTTCAGCTCAAAACACATTTTATTTATTTATTTTTTCAATAAGAAGGAAGTGCTACAGAGTATCCAACTTCATGTTTCTTCCCAGAAAGCTCTGCCCAGTGCTTTGTCCATTTCTTAGTGACTTTTCAAATGGCTTTGGAAAGTAAAGGATCACTCCCTTCTCTGACTGTAGGGCCTGCTGCATATTTTGTTGGCTTTGTAAGCATGTTTTTTAAAGAATTAAGTAGGTTAAAGAAACTTTGAAAATGTATGTTGTTTAATGGAGGGCATGAACCAGCATTTATTTGACCTTTTTTCCCATTTTTAAATTTGAATCAGGGTGTCCTGAACTTGTGGGTGGGGCCTATTTTGCAAGAACCTCTTTTATTTTTTTCTAATTGAAAACATTTGCATAGGTTTTGGAGGGCTGGGGGTCTGGCTTTAAAACATTTAAAGTACTTTTTTCCATCTTTTGGTGTGGCCATTGTTCGTGTGCTTGCCATAGGACAAAACGGAACAATGGAACATGAACCGGCTACAGAGACCCAATTAGGCCGACTGAACCAAAGTACCTTAAATCCTGGTTGTGGAGTGTTTGTCTGGATTCCTGTCAAAGATGCGACGAGGTCCTGATGCATAGACATTGAGGAATATGTTGACTGAGCTTACAAGTCAAAGGCTGATGTTGAGATTACAAGGCACAGTGAAGATGATGTATCGGTTCTGATGAATGGTGAGACTGCGTTGTGGAGGTTCTTCGTTGATGCTGGGGATGACAAGGGATTTGAGGATCTTACATTAGGAAAAATGGCGCACAGTGACAGTCCGGAAGTTGATGCGTCGGTCCCAAGATGTGGGATTTAACATCGATGGTACTCTTCTGTGATGGGTCTAATCAATGCAGCAAGGGCGATGCATTCTGCTCGAAAATGCACAACTCAGTTGAGAAGATGCGTTGGTTCTGTTTGGGGATGTGCCTCTCAGCAGAGGATACATCGGTTCGGCTGGCACAGCAATTTAGTCCAGGACTAGAGTGACACAACTTGGCATAGTAGACTTAGAGATGGGAGAATCCAGGTGCGGAAGCAGGCTGGTTGGAAGTCTTTTATGTCCCTGAGACTTCAGATCAGACAGTCAGCAAGCTAGCCCTTAGAGTCACTCTGGGTTCAAGTGATGCAGTTTCCTCACCTAGACAATAATGCAACAGGCAGCAGGTAAGCACAGCAAGGTAGGAATTCAGCAAAACCACAGTCTAGCTGAGTGGCAGTCCTTTTCAGCAGCACAACAGTCCTTCGTGGCAGAGTCTTCACAAGTACTGACGTGTACTGAAGTGGTGATGTCTGAGGTCCAGTACTGATACTTAGTGGTGCCATTGAAGTGGTAAATACTTCAAAGAAATGCCTTTGAAGTGCACAGATACATTCCCTTCCTACCATATCTCCAGACTCACTACCGGGGGTAGGGAGTCCTTTGTGTGTGGGTTTGACTCAGCCTTTCTGGTGTAAGTGAGGCTGGGTCTCTCTCCTACCTTCCATCCTGCCAGGATGTCCCCTCAAGTCACACTTAAGCTCCCATTGTGTGTGGCTGTCTAGGGGGAATAGACAGAGCTCAGCTGTCACCCACCCCAGATATGTGATCAGAGACAGGCAGCAGGCACCGAATGGTCAAAGTAAGAAAAAGCAATTTAAGATCCAAATTCACCATAAGTTTGGATTTCATTTGCGATTTCAGAAACACCAAACTTAAATCAGTCATACTTTACTATCTGGAAATTACTCTTGGCACGTTAAATACAATTTACAAGGCACTTATATGTAAATAAAATATACCAATTGGGTATGAACCAATATTAGTTGTCCTAGGGCAAGCAAAAATGAATTCAGCAGGAGGAGGAAGGCAAAATGTTTGGGGGGGCCATGGGAAAAGGGTCATTACCAGCAGTGGCCATGTGGCCATTTTCCAGTCAATGTGTTTTGCTTTTACAATAGGACTGCATGTGCTCTTTGTTGTCTTTGCTTTTGCCCTTGGTGGTCATGTGGCCGGTGGATATTTTGTAGCCCCTGTGATTTGCTTTTGCCATAGGCCTGCAAGTGTACTTTGTTGTCAATGCCTTTGCCCTTGACAGCCATGTGGCTAGTGGCCATTTTGTGGTCAGTGTGCTTTGTTTTTGCCTTAGGCCTGCATGTGTTCTTTGTTGTCTATGCCTTTTTCCTAGATGGCCATATGGCTCGCAGCCGTTTTGTAGTCAGTGTGTTTTGCTTTTGGCAGAGGCCTGCATGTGTTCTTTAGTGTCCATGCCGTCCCCTAGGTGGCCATGTGCCAGTGCGGGCATTTTTTATAGCTAGTGTGTTCCTTTCCACCCACTTTTCAAAGCCATTTTCTAGGGACATTGATAGAAGAGGAATTGCTTTTATTTTCTTCATTGCTTTCTTTTTTCTCAGATGTAAATACTGTACTGTCGCCAGCAGGTAGTTATAGTTAGGACCCAGTTTTCATAGAAAGAGCATTTTTTCTATTTGCAAATTTACTAACTAACTGAATTGAATGACACCAAATTTGAAAGAAAGTGACCTTTGTGTAAACTGGCATAAATCTGTTCAGGAGTTTTGGAGAAATTAAGAAAAATCAAAATATCTATTTATAGGGACATGGATCCTCTGCGGATCCAATAGTCCTCCAGTTAAAATCTGATTGACTGCCAATTGTATATATGTCTTGTATTTTTGTCCCTTGCAATTGATATATGTTTTAACGTCTGCATCAGATGAATTAATTTTGCAATGTGGACAAAGATTGGTTTTGTATGCTTTGACGATTCTTTGAATCAAATAAAGATTTTTTGGCTGACTGACTGACTGATTGACTGCCAACACTTCACACCAGGAAGTGTTGGCAGTCATCTTGGGACTCGGCTTGAGCTGAGTCCCACAAAAAATGCTAACAAAAATTAGAAGGCGGCAGGATAGGTATGCCCTGACCCCCTAGGCCTCTTAGGTGAGTCCAAAGAGGGACACCTTCAGGGGAAAGAAAAGTATTAAAAAACAAAACAATTTTACCAGGAGCCATGCTGAAGCTGCAGCTCCCACAGAATAAAATGAAGCGCAGGCTTTTGCGCTTCTTTTCTAATAGGCCCCTGGGGCATCCAGCAATTAAAGAAAGGGAGTGCACAGGCCCCCACTGGGGCTTAAAAATGTCTCGGGGACCTCCATCTCCCTGGGGAATATGTGAAAAAGTAGAAAGGGCTACTCAGACTCCCCTGAGGACCACCACCTCCCTGGGGTCATTTAGCAAAAAAGAATTGGGGGGCCATGTGGACCCTCCCACCCTGGTTATGACCACCTCCCCAGGCATAAATTAAAGAGAAAGGGGGAAGTGCGGACTCCCTGGGCCCCAGCGCCACCACCTCCTTGGGGGTCAAAGTAACATTAAAAGTGGGAGGGGGCTGCGTAGCTCCCTCCTGGACACCTCTTGGCCCTGGGGACCACCTGCCCGAGGCAGGCCTGATTAAAAGAAAGGAGGGGTGGTGTGTGGCCCCCTGATGAGAGGTGAAACCCTGCACCTTGTCCTAGAATGCTAGTTTCCAGTCCAGAGAGGACCTGGCCTGGCAGTTCAGGCTGGACTGTTCCCATTGGGTGCAGAGTCAAGATTGATTTGCATATGGCTGGGTTCAAATTGGAATGGCATGGAGAGCAAAAAACAATGGATTTAGGCCCGGATCTCTGTACTGGGGTGAATGTATGACATTGTTCTGCATTCTGTTCATCAATTGTTCTTTTTGCATTCGCCAACCCACGTGGGACGGGTATGCCCAGACGTGAGTCCCATACTCTCCATGCCACTGGAGTCAAGCTACCATGGCTGATGAGGGGTGAAACCCCCAAACCGGTCCTAAGATGCTTGTTTCCAGTCCAGGAAAGACCTGGCCTGGCAGTTCGGGCTGGATTGTTCCCATTGGGCACAGGGTCAAGACTGATTTGCATATGGCTTGGTTCAAACTTGAATGACATGGGGAGCAAAAAAACGATGGATTTAAGCCCAGATCTCTGTAATGGAGCGAATATATGACATTGTTCTGCATTTTGTCCATCAATTGTTCCAAACGATCCAAGATGGCCACTGGACAAGAGCTCCTCGACTGAGCTCCTGGGTTACGGATCACCTAATCGGTCGATATCCCTGTCTAACCCTGCCATCCATCGCCGTGCTACCCACCACCATCATCACACAGCAATCTTGGACCCACCGCACCGACTATCTTACACGGACCCCTCTCACCTTACATGGGACCATCGGCCATTGGACAGATGAGCTGGCTGCTTGGTGAGCCCGTTGGATGCCTAGCCTCAGCTGACTGACTGACTACAACCTGAATCAGCGGAATGCTTGGAATCATCTCCGACTTGGGCTGCTGGTTTCCATCCACTGATCTTCCAGGAACTGAGGCCTTGGTGAGTCCCCCTGTTGCAGGCCACTCACCGCCCTGGGCCCCCGTGCTTGCTGCCCACCGGGAACTGGCGGGTTAGTACAGAGCCCTGAAACGAGACTCCAGGGAACGGTTGCAACACCTGGCTCGAGCCAAGTCCCTAGTTAGCTGTCGCCCCCTCGCTGCCTTTGCCCTGATGTGGGTTGCCGTACTGGGAACGGTCATGCTCCTCCCACTGGGGGCTTCTGCAGAAGTAGCGGTACAACAGTTGGGATCCTCGGGGCGGGCCTCGCCGTAACCAACTGCTGCATCGGCCCTGCTGAGGGGAGGCCTCCCATCCTTGGAGCGGCCCCTCCCGGCTGTGCACTTCCCCCTCCCAGGGTTTCCACCAGAGATGTCCTACCCATCTGCTGCTGTGCCGTCTCGCGAGTGTGGGCCTGAGAAGGCCATTAACCGGATACTGGATCCTACAGCCGCAGGCAGCAGTGTACTGTGCACTGCCGGCTGTCCACGTTTGTTTTCCTGCCTGCAGGTTTAGTGACCCCTCGAGTGAGGAGCACGCACTGTTCAAGAAGAGCCCGTTGGATACCATCTACCGGTGCCACTGGTGAGGCATACCAGTGATGTGACCACGCCCACCCAACGTTAATTTTGCATAACTTTTCATATTTCTGCCACGACCCAGACCAAAGTGAGACCGTGCTACACAATAGACAGAATACAAGCATATACTTCTGCTGGTATGGCTACCCTCTTCACTTTATTTCTACTCATAGTTATTTGAATCACTCTTGGCCATCAAGACAACACAAAAGAAGACAACCTCTTTAGATCCCTCCACTTTTAATACGGAGGCAACAACTAACTATCTATCCTCCATTACAGTATACAAAATGGCTGCAGAATATACACTCTTGGAGAAAAGACCACTCAAGGAGGGTCTTAGAAAAGACAGAATCATGTGACTTGTCACTATCACCCAACAAGTCAGATTGGACTAACCAACACAAGGCATATTGACACTGTGACCCCACCCAATACAGTTCACTAATGGAAAGTGAGAGAGGACTAGCTAATAGGATCGGTCGTCTACAAATAAAGAAGCGGCCATCTTGAACTGACCTACTCTCCATGGGTTGGTCCCCAGAGGACCCAACGCCACGACTCCTCACACTGCAAATATGCAGGTGAGAGCTTACCTTCCAACCCAGAGTCACCATAAATATAGAGGCCGAGCTCTGCATCCGCTATGCAGACCTGAGCCTATCACACTTTAGCCCCATCTCCCACCATTGTTTCCCTCCCAGAAAAAGAAATATCACATAATGGCCAGATCACATCTGATACCCACAGGAAACAGCGTATACTCCATTCAATACCCCCCAATCTATCTAAAAATGCCTCTAAAACCTACAAATACAACCTTCTCAGAAGAAACCCCAAAATACTGTTCCTTGACCCCTTCTTCAATGCCAAGAAAGGTGCAATAATGAATGACCTCATATTCTTCACAAGAAAAATGGCCAAATGCAGAACTGCCTTCTCCAAGCTTCTAACTATTCATGACACGAAAAATATTCCCTACAGAACCATGATTACAACAACACCCACACAAAACCTCAGAGCCACCCTGAACATTCGACAAATACTTTCTCACACTAAAAACCAACACCAACACTCCACCCAGGGTTCCCAAGGACCTAACCATTTCCTCTACCCCTACATCTCCTGAATCTCAGCGGACCTCACCCTTACATAGATCCTTTGAAAGAAGCATCAACAACTCACCTCCCTCAGAACTTAAATCTCTGACACCCTTAACTACAACCATCAACAGAAGCAACAACAATGCCCCTCCCTTAATACCCAATCTCAGATCCTCCTTATCTCCACATTCCGACACCACTCCTATCCCCCCTATCCCCATAACCCTCTACCCCTTCCACAACCCTTTCCCGTCCACCAAAGATATTCACCACAACAAGGCAACTCTAGCAAATCATAAAAAAGCCCCCAGCAAGCGCATACCACTTTCACTCTTGCCTACCTCTCTCCCAGCCACTCAAACCTACCACACTGCCAGCACAGTCACCGAACCCCCAAACCCTCTCTGCTCGCCAATCCTGCCTACCCTCTCACCAATCTGAACTAGATTCACTCAAAACCCTTACTAACCTCTCCTCCCAGAACCCACAAAACGTTATCCTAGAAATTAGAAACATCTTACAACTCACAGAAAATTCTCTCTCTAAACTCAATCATTTTCAAAACTCTCTAGCGGCAGCCAACAGCACTATAAATACTATCCCACTGCCTCTGACTAATTGAGACTTATGCACATGCAAATTCCCCAACTACTTAACGGAATTGGAAATCCAAAATCTATTAATTTTCTACGAAACTCCTACTTGCCCCATCACAAACGAGGAACAATTCTCTATTCTCCCAATCCCCATCAACCCAAACAGAACTTCCCAACCGAAGCACAGAACGATAAACCCGAATAACCTTCAAACAATTTCCCCTACCTCCAAAAATCACAAGCCGTCTTTAGAGAATGCCTCAAACCAGATCTCCTGCCTCCTACTAAACTGCTGCTCAGCCCTAAAACACGCCTCTGAGATCGCCAACCTCATCCTAAACCTGAAAATGGACATAACCAGACTTACAGAAACTTGGCTCACTGAATCATCCTCGCCATGCCTAGACCTTCTAGTCCCCCCAAATTACAACATCATAAGATTAGACAGATCTCACAAAAAGGGCGGAGGCATCGCCTGCATACTCTGATCCGACATCACCATCTCGAAGTCCCACTCCGATCCTCTGGACTCTTGTGAATACCGAGGAATCTCCGTAAAATCATTGAATAACCACACCCACAAACTACACATAGTCTACCACCCCCCTGGCAAAAACGCAGTATTAACAGACCCACTGATGGAAATCATCACTACGAACTCATCTCTTCATTCCAGTGGCATATTTCTTGGCGATTTCAATCTACACTGGGAAAACCCCCTAGACAAGCAGGTCAACACCTTCAAAACCTTCCTAACAGACCATTCCCTGACCCAAGCCATCTCAAAGCCCACTCACTCCAAAGGTGCTACACTTGACTGGATCATCTCCAAAGAAACAACCATTGAATCTATATCGATCACCCCTTGTGATTGGTCAGACCATCACACTATTACCTTCCGAATTCCCTCTGCTAGAAAGAAAACTTACTCACAGCAAGTCAAGTCTAAACACTGGATAAGAGATACGAAAAACCTCAAATGGAACAACCGAGCTTCTCACTGTGAGAAAGTTCTCACTCCTCCCAATAACATGTCAAACGTCAATGACATCACTGCTCACTACAACTCCATGATGACCAAAATCTTCGACCAAGTAGCCCCACCAAAACTCAAAAGAATTCCGAACAAAGACAAAAACCCATGGTTCAACGTAGCCCTGAATGAAGGGGGATATAAACTAAGGTTAACTGAATGTAAATGGAGACAACAACCCTCCCCCCTCCAACTCAAACTATTCAGGAAATCTAGAAACTCCTATAATAAAAGTATTCTCCAATCAAAAAAAGACTTTTTCAGATCATACCTAGACAGTGCCAAAAATAGACCGAAGAAACTCTTCGAAATGATAAAACAACAATCTAACAAATTGGCCAAAACCGCACTCTTAACTTAAAAATCGCGGCTCAGTAATGAAGAATTTTCATCATTATTCACAGCAAAAACCAACTCCCTCCAACTCGAGCTAAGGGCGGCAGCTAGCAACTCAGCCACCCCAAAGAACACACAAGATGAAAATCCTAAACAACTGGATCTACCTTTGCCCAAAAATAACTCTCACTGGTCTACCCTCAAATGTCTCAGAGACATCTCCAGAACATTAGCAACTATCAAACCCAACAACCACTTCAATGACCCTGTCCCCTCTAACTGCCTACCCCACATCCACCATATCATCTCCCCTCTCTGGACCAAAATCATCAATGCCTCACTAGCGCAAGGTCACATCCCGGATTGCCTAAAAACTGGTCAAGACACCCCTATCCTAAAATAAACAACAGCAAACACCTCCGACCCTAATAACTTCCGACGTATAATTAACATTCCCATGCTAGCCAAGGTCCTGGAAAAATGCGTTCAGCAACAACTGAACCAAAACATCACAGATTTCAAACTACTGAACGACTGCCAATCAGACCCGGCCATAGCACAGAAACAGCCATTCTGCATATAGTAGACGACACCCTCCTTGCACTTGACAAGATCGAAACCTGCCTACTAGTCCAGCTCGACCTCTCATCAGCCTTCAACACGGTCAATCACAACAAAATTCTAAGAAGACTGGAAAACAGGATGGGTCTATCTCGCACAGTCCTTCAATGGTTAAAATACTTTCTGGAAAACAGTACGCAAACGTTAAACAAAATTCTTTCTCCCTCTTCACCCAACCATCTTGGAGTACCACAAGGCTCAAACCTATCCCCTACGCTATTCAAACTATATGTCGAACCACTAACCGAGCTACTACAGCAAGCAAAGATTTCCTACCACATGTATGCGGACGACACTCAACTTTACATTAGGATCTCTTCCATTGATAAGATGAAGATGTTGAATCAAGCTCTCGAAAAGACTGTCCACTGGCCAACGACCAACTTCCTCATGCTAAACTCGCATAAAATGGAATTTCTGTTAATCTCCCCCCTAAAAACTCTCTGGAAAGAAAGGAATGGACTAAGATGATCACTGCTTTGAATTGCACGCCGTCTCTGATGGACTCCACAAAATCGCTTGGGATTACACTGGTTAAGAATCTTAACATGCAAGCGCACATCAACCTGTTAGCTAAAAATGCCCGCTTTCATCTCAGCTATCTCAGAAAAATGAAACCATTCATCGAGATCCTTGACCTCAAAACTGCAGATCAGGCTTTAGTTATTTCAAGGTTGGAATATGGATGTACTACCCTCTAGGGGCTTCCCAAAATCTCAACAGCCCCTTTGAAAGCCTGTCTCAATACAGCAGTAAGACTCCTAACAGGATCTAGGAAATTTAACCACATAATGCCACACCTGAAGGCGCCCAACTGGCTACTCTATGAAGCTAGAATCCAACTAAAGATGGCTTGCATCACTCATAAAGCTCTACACCACAATACCCCCCAGTACCTAACACAAACACCTTATTGGGAGGACACAGACATTCTAAGAGCACCAACAATCTACTCCTGAAACACTCTTATTTCAGCAAGAAAAAAACGTCTGACAGAGCATTCACCGGAGTGCCACCAAGAATATGGAAATTGCTACCTCCGCGCATCAGAAAAAATCTCCTCTACACCACTATTCAAAAGGGAAGCAAAATCATTGCTGATGAGCAAATTCCTCCCTTAATTCTGCAAGGCACTGATCCAATCTACGACTTCGAACTTGGCTCCTCCAACCCCTTAATGAAACCTTCACCTCTATGAGTGACGCGCACTCAAACTTGTTCCTAACGCTACATGCTCTTTGCTGTTACCTACCTAACCTTGTCAAAAAATATTTTGATACTTTGTTTGATCTTTTATTTTGCAAACTGTTCTTTACTTACTTCTCCTTTCCTTGTAAAGCGCTCTGATACCCTACCCTGGGTCTTGGTCGCGTTATAGAAAACCCTAAAAATAAACAAATAAATACAATTAATTGTTTTTTTTTGCAGTTGTAACCCCGAGTGGGACGGGTATGCCCAGACATGGGTCCCATGCACCCCATACCACTAGAGTCAAGCTTTTTCTGGCTGATATGGGGTAAAAGCCCAAAACTGGTCCTTGGATGCTTGTTTGCAGTCCGGGGAGAGCCTGGCCTTGCAGTTCTGGCTGAACTCTTCCCATTGGACGCAGGGTCAAGACTGATTTGCATATGGCTGGACTCAAAATGGAATTGCATGGGGAGCAAAAAAACGATGGATTTAGGCCCAGATCTCTGCACCGGGGCGAACGTATGACATTGTTCTGCATTCTGTCCATCAGTTGTTCTTTTTGCATTTGTCACCCTGAGTGGGACAGGTATGCCCAGATGTGGGTCCCGTGTTCTCCATGCCACTGGAGTCAAGCTACCCTGGCTGATGAGAGTTGAAACTCCAAAACTGGTCTTTGGATGCTTGTCTCCAATTCAGGGAGGACCTGGCCTGGCAGTTTGGGCTAGACTGTTCCCATTGGGTGCAGGATCAAGACTGATTTGCATATGGCTAGCTTCAAATGGGTATGCCATGAGGAGAAAAACAACTGTAGATTTAGGCACAGATCTCTGTACTGGGGTGAATGTATGACATTGTTCTGCATTCTGTCCATCAATTGTTCTTTTTGCATTTGTCACCCTGAGTGGGACAGGTATGCCCAGATTTGGGTCTCGTGCTCTTGATGCCACTGGAGTTAAGCTATCCTAGCTGATGAGGGGTGAAACCCCACAATTGGTCCTAGGATGCTTGTCTTCAATTCAGGGAGGACCTGGCCTGGCAGTTTGGGCTAGACTGTCCCCATTGGGTGCAGGGTCAAGACTGATTTGCATATGGCTAGCTTCAAACGGGAATGCCACGAGGAGCAAAACAACTGTAGATTTAGGCACAGATCTCTGTACTGGGGCGAATGTATGACATTGTTCTGCATTCTGTCCATCAATTGTTCTTTTTGCATTTGTCACCCTGAGTGGGACGGGTACGTCCAGACTTGGTTCCTGTGCTCTCCCTGCCACTGAAGTCAACCTATCCTGGCTGGTGAGGGGTGAAACCCCGAAACTGGTCTTAGAATACTTGTTTCCAATTCAGGGAGGACCTGGCCTGGCAGTTCGGCTGGACTGTTCCCATTGGGTGCAGGGTCAAGACATATTTATACATGGCTAGGTTCAAACTGGAATAGCATGGAGAGAAAAAAAACTATGGATTTAGCCCCAGATCTCTGTACTGGGGTGAATTAATGACATTGTTCTGCATTCTGCCCATCAATTGTTCTTTTTGCATTTGTCACCCCAGGTGGGAAGGGTATGCCCAGACATGTGTCCCGTGCACCCCATGCCACTGGAGTCAACCTATCCTGGCTGATGAGAGTTGAAACTCCAAAACTGGTCCTTGGATGCTTGTCTCCAATTCAGGGAGGACCTGGCCTGGCAGTTTGGGCTGGACTGTTCCCATTGGGTGCAGGATCAAGACTGATTTACATATGGCTAGCTTCAAATGGGAATGCCATGAGGAGAAAAACAACTGTAGATTTAGGCACAGATCTCTGTACTGGGGTGAATGTATGACATTGTTCTGCATTCTGTCCATCAATTGTTCTTTTTGCATTTGTCACCCTGAGTGGGACAGGTATGCCCAGATTTGGGTCTCGTGCTCTTGATGCCACTGGAGTTAAGCTATCCTAGCTGATGAGGGGTGAAACCCCACAATTGGTCCTAGGATGCTTGTCTCCAATTCAGGGAGGACCTGGCCTGGCAGTTTGGGCTAGACTGTCCCCATTGGTTGCAGGGTCAAGACTGATTTGCATATGGCTAGCTTCAAACGGGAATGCCACGAGGAGCAAAACAACTGTAGATTTGGGCACAGATCTCTGTACTGGGGCGAATGTATGACATTGTTCTGCATTCTGTCCATCAATTGTTCTTTTTGCATTTGTCACCCTGAGTGGGACGGGTACGTCCAGACTTGGTTCCTGTGCTCTCCCTGCCACTGAAGTCAACCTATCCTGGCTGGTGAGGGGTGAAACCCCGAAACTGGTCTTAGAATACTTGTTTCCAATTCAGGGAGGACCTGGCCTGGCAGTTCGGCTGGACTGTTCCCATTGGGTGCAGGGTCAAGACATATTTATACATGGCTAGGTTCAAACTGGAATAGCATGGAGAGAAAAAAAACTATGGATTTAGGCCCAGATCTCTGTACTGGGGTGAATGAATGACATTGTTCTGCATTCTGCCCATCAATTGTTCTTTTTGCATTTGTCACCCCAGGTGGGAAGGGTATGCCCAGACATGTGTCCCATGCACCCCATGCCACTGGAGTCAACCTATCCTGGCTGATGAGAGTTGAAACTCCAAAACTGGTCATTGGATGCTTGTCTCCAATTCAGGGAGGACCTGGCCTGGCAGTTTGGGCTAGACTGTTCCCATTGGGTGCAGGATCAAGACTGATTTGCATATGGCTAGCTTCAAATGGGAATGCCACGAGGAGAAAAACAACTGTAGATTTAGGCACAGATCTCTGTACTGGGGTGAATGTATGACATTGTTCTGCATTCTGTCCATCAATTGTTCTTTTTGCATTTGTCACCCTGAGTGGGACAGGTATGCCCAGATTTGGGACTCGTGCTCTTGATGCCACTGGAGTTAAGCTATCCTAGCTGATGAGGGGTGAAACCCCACAATTGGTCCTAGGATGCTTGTCTCCAATTCAGGGAGGACCTGGCCTGGCAGTTTGTGCTAGACTGTCCCCATTGGGTGCAGGGTCAAGACTGATTTGCATATGGCTAGCTTCAAACGGGAATGCCACGAGGAGCAAAACAACTGTAGATTTAGGCACAGATCTCTGTACTGGGGCGAATGTATGACATTGTTCTGCATTCTGTCCATCAATTGTTCTTTTTGCATTTGTCACCATGAGTGGGACGGGTACGTCCAGACTTGGTTCCTGTGCTCTCCCTGCCACTGAAGTCAACCTATCCTGGCTGGTGAGGGGTGAAGCCCCGAAACTGGTCTTAGAATCCTTGTTTCCAATTCAGGGAGGACCTGGCATGGCAGTTCGGCTGGACTGTTCCCATTGGGTGCAGGGTCAAGACATATTTATACATGGCTAGTTTCAAACTGGAATAGCATGGAGAGAAAAAAAACTATGGATTTAGGCCCAGATCTCTGTACTGAGGTGAATGAATGACATTGTTCTGCCCATCAATTGTTCTTTTTGCATTTGTCACCCCAGGTGGGAAGGGTATGCCCAGACATGTGTCCCGTGCACCCCATGCCACTGGAGTCAACCTATCCTGGCTGATGAGCGGTGACATCCCGAAACCGGCACTAGGATGCTTGTTTCCGGTTCACGGAAGACCTGGCCTGGCAGTTCGGGCTGGACTGTTCCCATTGTGTGCAGGATCAAGACTGATTTGCATAGGGCTGGGTTCAAACTGGAATGGCATGAGGAGCAAAAGAGCAATGGATTTAGGCCCAGTTCTCAATACTTGGGAGAATTTATTACATTATTGTACATTCTGTCCATCAATTTTTCTTTTTGCACTTGTTATCCCCAGTAGGACAGGTATGCTCAGACGTGCGTCCCGTGCTCTCCATTAAGGGTGGGCGGAATTTGCGAAATTGCCTTTTGCAAAATTTTGCGAAATGGCAAAACATCTCCGCGAGCACGTGAAATTTCGCGTGCTCGCGGAGATTTTGGGCTGATTAATGCGTTACTGAATTTGACCTTCAACTCGGGCACCTGCTTTATTTATATCTGTAAGTGCTTCCTGTTGAGGTTTAATTTTTGTGACAAGAGCATCGTGCCAGAAGGAATCCTGCCCTGCATATTTATCCAAGAAGATGCCACCGTTTTGTGCAATATCTTTACTCAACTGTAGTACTTTCTACTGGCTAATCAGTAAGTGCTACCTCGGTGGGTAAATGTATATTGCTTTTCCTACACTACAGCTACGTAAAGGGCAAGAAGAGTTTTCTCCAGTGACCATGTGTGTCTGTAACTTTTGCCACAGCGCCGATGGGCGCTGGGGTCCCTCAAGTGAGCTGTCCATCATAGTGGGGAAAGGGCGGGAAAACGTTCCACACCGTAGGTGTGTGGGCTGGGGCCAAACGGCGGGGCTACTAAGCAGTTCACATGCCTCTTGTTTATAAAGGGTCAGAGACCGACCAGAGCAGCAGATGAGGAGACAGAACCTCCTGGTGTCAGGAACTACACGGGGATTGCGCTCGAGAAACTCTTGGATGCACAGACCTCCATCAAGGACTACAGCAAATTGTTGACGGTAGATACTCCGACACCATTGCCTTCCTACTACGAGCTGTTAAAGTCGAACTGTCACTGGTGGAGGAACAAATACACATCCCTGTACAAAAAACAAGGTAGCAAGTTTTTGAAAGCATAATGCAAATTGCCATTGTTACTAAACATACCTTTAACTACCCACTACACAAAAACACATCTAGCAACAATATGTTGTCTCCCTGCCTGCCTAAATGGCTCACACTTTGTTGTGTGCTGTTTCCAGTCCACATATCTTTATTTGACCTTTAGGAGAGCAAGTTGACCACCTAGATCCCTCGTGGTGCCCGGAGGCCTTCACCGGCCCGCTCTGTCTGCTGGGGGGACCCTCTGCCGTGTTCGGAGGGGCTGACTGCCCGCTGTGTAGGGTCTCCCCGGAGATCGCTCTGGCTGCTCTGGAACAAGGGCCCTCTGTTTTCTTGCGGCCTGGAGGCCGGACGAGGGACACCGCCCGGCCTGAGCTTGATGCCATCCGTAACACCCAACTGCACCAACCTGATGCCCCGCAACCCGGCCCATGCACGGGGGCACAGCTGACTGCTGCGGCTGCACAGGGACCCCCAACGCCTCCTCCCAAGTAAGTCTGCCCACACTGGAGACAAACATGGCTGTTCCGCTGCTCTCATCCTGGCACTGCGACAGCAGGGGCCCGGGTGCTCGGTACTTCTCTGGCCTCGGTGGCCTCGCCTCTCCTGTCCATGCCTGACTTCCGATCGGCTTACCCTACACTGGAGCCGGCCTCACGAATCTTTTGTGCTGATTAATGCGTTACTGAATTTGACCTTCATCTCGGGCGCCTGCTTTATTTAAATCTGTAAGTGCTTCCTGTTGAGGTTTAGTGACAGGAGCATTGTGCCAGAATGAATCCTGCCCTGCATATTTCCGTTCTGCCACGGATCGCGGAAGTTTCAATATTTTCGCGTTCCGCGCGGACCGCGAAAATGTCGAAATTTCGCAAGTTCCGCGAGCAGAATGGAAATTGTCGCCCACCCTTACTCTCCATGCCACTGGAGTTAAGCTATCCTGGCTGATGAGGGGTGAAACCCCTCAACTGGTCCTAGGATGCTTGATTGAAGTCCAGGGAGGGCCTTGCAGTTCTGTCTGAACTCTTCCCATTGGGCGCAGTGTCAAGACTGATTTGCATATGGCTGGGTTCAAACTGGAATTGCATTGGGAGCAAAAAACGATGGATTTAGGCCCAGATCTCTGTACTGAGGTGAATGTATGACATTGTTCTGCATTCTGTCCATCAATTGTTCTTTTTGCATTTGTCACCCCAAGTGGGATGTGTATGCCCATGCATGGTTCCCGTGCATCCCATGCCACTGGAGTCAACCTATCCTGGCTGATGAGGGGTGACATCCCGAAACCAGCCCTAAGATATTTGTTTCCAGTCCAGCGAAGACCTGGCCTGACAGTTCGGGTTGGACTGTTCCCATTGGGTGGAGGATCAAGACTGATTTGCATATGGCTGGGTTCAAACTGGAATGGCATGAGGAGCAAAAAACGATGGATTTAGCCCAGATCTCAGCACTGAAGTGAATGTATGACATTATTCTGCATTCTACTTCTCAATTGTTCTTTTTGCATTTTTCAACCCGAGTAGGACGGGTATGCCCAGACGTGGGTCTCCTGCTCTTCATGCCACTGGAGTTAAGCTATCCTGGCTGATGAGGGGTGAAACCCCACAACTGGTCCTAGGATGTTTGTTTCCAGTTCAGGGAGGACCTGGCCTGGCAGTTCGGGCTGGACTGTTCTCATTGTGTACATGGTCAAGACTGATTTGCTGGGCTGGGTTCAAACTGGAATGGCATGGGAAGCAAAAAAATGATGGATTTAGGCCCAGATCTCTGTACCGGGGTGAATGTATGACATTGTTCTTCATTCTGTACATCAATTGTTCTTTTCACTTTCTGAAAGTGGCATTTTCAAACTAACAATCTAAAATCCATCTTTACTAAAAGATCGGTTATTAAATTCTGAGTTCAGAGAGCCTAACCTTTATTTCTCTATTTTATCCCAATAGGAAGTTATACTTGTAATATGTTATAAAGTATCTCCTATGCTATCCTATGGGACAGACGGCCTTCCAATAGTGAGAAATGAAATTAGCAGCATTTCACTATAAAGACATGTCATACACACCAGTACATGTCCTACCTTTCACATACATTACCCCCTGCCCATGGGGGTGCCTTGGGCCTACCAGAGGGGTGCCTTACATGTAAGAAAAGGGGAGGTCAGGGACTGGCATGTTGGTGCACTTGCCAGGTCAATATTGCAGTTCAAAATTTCGCACAGACACTTTAGTGGCAGGTCTGAGGTACATTTACAGGGCTACTCGTGAGGGTGGCATTTGATTGACGGGCCCAGCACACCCAGTGTACTTTACTAGGGACTTACCATTAAATCAACTATGCCAATCAGGGAGAAAGAATGGTAATAACAATTTACACACAGAGCACTTGCACTTTGACACTGATCAGCAATGGCAATGTGCCCAAATGATCTAAGCCAGCAAAAATTAAATCCAGTACAGCATCATAAATACATGAGGTAGAGGCAAAATTCAGGGTAAATTATGCCAAAGATGCCAAGTGTAACAAGCACACTGCATGGAAGGAGCTTTTGGTTGTAGTCCCTGCTTCTCACCTGCACCACCACAGAAACCCCACTCGCCAACAGAGCTCCTTCCACACCCACCCAGAAACAAGAATCACAAAACAACCTATAATGCATGCTCCTCAACACCTGCTCTTTCGGCAAACACACCATGGAAATCTTGGACTTCCCATTATAACAATAATCCAGATCGCATGTTCCTGACAAAAACATGGCTGACCTCAGAAGCGGTACCTGACATCGCCAAAGCTATCCCAATAGGATACAGACTTGCACCATGAGACCGCCAGCACTGACCAGGAGGAGGAACAACAATAATATTCAAGGACTCCTTCAACTGCCCTTCAACCATAGAAGCTGCAAATCCTTACATAGAACACATTCACTTCAAGCTACAGGCATGTGCAACATACACTCTAAGTGCAACCCTTGGATAACAACCACTAAGACCCAGTGCTACTTTCACAGGCAACATCGCTGACTTCATCGCTCCCTTCGCCACTGACTCCAGTAACTATATCCTACTAGGAGATTTCAACTTCCGCCTTGAAGACAGAAGGGAGCCCACCACTAAAAGACTCCTCAGGAGCCTAAAGAACCTAAGACTGACACAACATGTCACCAGACCCAATCACTCTACCTGAAACACTTTCAACCTGATTTCCACTACCTTCAACAACATTGACATCACAACAACCATGTCATTCACCAGGACTGACCTCGCCATCATCTAATTCTCCATCCGCAAACCCCACCCAACAAAACGCACCACCATAAACATAGCTAGACAAAGCTGAAGCACATCCAGGAGTCAATCTGGTAAGACAACCTTCACCTATATCAATCAACTTTCACTAATGACCTAAACAGTGACATCAAACATGTGGATGATTGGATCACAAATGTGTAGACTCCCTGGCACCCCATAAACACAACACACAGAGAAGAGCACAGAAAACAGTCCAACTGGTAAACCAAAGAAGTCTGTGCAACAAAACAACACTGCAAACTACAGGAAAGAAAATGGAGAAAAATCAATCTAGAAAACAACAAAACGACTAACAGGACAGCCATGAGACGCTACTATGAACAAATAATAGTCACAAAGAAGAAGGCCATAGCCTAGCGCATAGACAATGGTGGAAAAGAAATCTTCGCGATCATCAAAGACTTCACTTCACCAGCCTCCACCACTAACTGTGTCACCCCCTCCAGAATAATGAGGACAACTCTCAGAAATCTTCAGCAATAAAATGAAAGTCATATACAACCAATATAACCCACAGCCACCCACCACATCTACAACATGGGAACCAACCCTTACAGTGAATTCCTCACCCACATCAACCACAACACTGACACCACCCTAATCAACCAATGACATCAGGATAATTCTAAACAGTGGAGACACAGCAGCCCTTTTACTACTTGACCTACCCGCAGCCTGCAACACATTTTCCAACTCCACCCTCATCAAAAGACTTCATGACACAGGCATTCAAGGACCTGCCCTCCACTGAATTTGTTCCTTCCTCTCAGGAAAAACACAATGAGTCAACCTGTCACCATAGACTTCAAAGGCCAAGAACCTCATATGTGGAAACCCCCAAGGATCAGCTCTAGGATCAACGGCATTTAACCTAAACATAACTCAGTTAGCGGTCTAATCAAATCTTACAAAATCAACATATTCTCATATGGAGACGATCCCTAACTGATACTGTCCCTGCCAGATAAAACCCATACTACAGAAAAAATCATTGCAGTATACATGACTGCAGTAACCACATGGATGAAAACCAACTGCCTCAAACTGAACACAGACAAAACTGAAGTAGTTACCTTTGGAAGAAAAGCCTCCACCTAGGGATCATCCTGGTGGCCAAGTAACCTCCGACCCTCTGCCACCATCTAAGCTCTGTACCACATACAGAGAGACGTGAGTGAGGTGGGAGATGCCCTGGAGCAGGAGGGGGTATTGAATTGGTTTTCCTGGCTTCCCCGGTGGACCACAGGTTTGTGCAAAACACTGTTGCCAGTTTCCATTGTGATCCTATGGATCGGGTCTGTACAATTGGGGATTGTAGGAGAGTAGGATCTGCTTCTTATGGTTACACCCACTTTTTGATGCTGTAACACTGTTTTTCGACTTTAGTCTAGCTGGAGCACTGCTATTCAGGACCCCAGCCTAGCTGCTTCCTCTCTAAATTGATTCCATGTACTTTAGGTACACCACAGATTGGATTCTGGGATGCCCTTATAAGCCCCTAGTATATGGTATACTATGTACTCAGGGCATAGGTACCCCAGAGGCCTACCAGGGGCTGAAGCATGTATTATGCCACCCCTGGGAAGTCCTCCCAAATGACACCACAGGTCTGCTGCTGCAGCCTGGGTAAGGTGGTGCATGCACCCTTTACAGAGATATAGGTTCACTATATCTCACCTATCACTGCACACAGAAACCTATCAGTCACCCCTATGGCAGGCCTTATCAATCCTGAAGGCAGGGTGCTTGGTTTTGTGTGAGAGGGTGCCCATGCATGAGCAGAGTCCCGCTGCAGCCTTCAGAATCTCTTCTCCGGGGTTCTCTGTGATGCAGCCTGACCATATACTCTTAAGTGCATTATAACCAAACAGTAAATGCTAACTTTGGACTGGCTGCACAGAAACATGTCGTGTTTGGTGTCAAACACCTTGGAATCATACCCACATACCAGTAACTGGTGTGGGAGTATGATCTCACCCTTCTAGAGGGAGATAGATGACAGCACCGGTATACCCGGTACCAACGTAAAAGAGCCCTGGCATCACAAAATGGATGCTGCAGCCACAGACACGAGTCTGGAGTCCTGCTACTGACCGAAACTCTGGCAGGGGAGGCCTGGACAATAGGTTTCCTGTCACAGGGAGGTGTCACCACCTCCCAGACAGGCTTTAGTGTATTGGGGCTGGGAGGGTGCACTCTGAGAGTGCTTTGAAGTCCTGCACTGGAGGCACATTTGGTGTCCCTGTGCATAGTCCAGCTCAAGACGGTTCAGGGGCTACCAGCCCCTGCTCTGGCGTGAAACTGGACAAAGGAAATGGGTGTAGCCACCCCTCTTTCCAAACCCTCCCATAGGTGGGTCCCCTGAGTTAGTCCAACCCCTTCCTTGGGTATAAAGTAGGAACCCTTGGCAACAGGACTTGAGATATTCCTGGGCGAAACTCTTAAACTGAATCCTGGAACTTCGAAGATCTGTTCAACGCCAGATGACTGAAGAATCTCCCTTGGAGTAAAGGAGTTACTCCCCTGCTTGGCAGGCACCAAAGACGCATCTGTCCGGCCTGCATCTCCGAAGCTCCCGCTGGACGCCGAAGATTTTGCAACACCAGAGGTAGTTTTCCAGACTTCCCAGAAGCTGAACCAGGTCCCCAGCAAAGCTGAGACCTGTAGCCCTCATGGGTACCGTGGAAACGAAACCCCTGGACACTATGCACATTTGCAAGGGCATCAGCTTCTCGACGTCTTCTGAGGCTTTGCATTGGGTTACTTATAGCCCAGACCCAGAGCAGAGAATCCACTGAAGATTATCAGCCTAGTCACCCCGAGTGACCCGTGGGCCACAATTTGTGATTCCTCTCAAGGTCCCTTGACGATCCCTGGTCCATCAACTGGTGGGTCCCTGTGAAGGTAACTTTGACTTTCCTTGGGCTTCTCTGGTTGCTCCAGATGTACCCTCACTCCTCCTTGCTGGTGGAGTTCCTCAGACCTTGCTGGTCCGCACCGAAGCATCTTTCTTCTATCTGCATGGGTTGCTGTTGCCAAGGCTTGTTGTGTCCAATCCGGGCACCAATGCTGCAGCACTCGATATCCTTCGTGTGTCAACTCGAATCCAGCTCCTGGTCATCCTCGACGCCTCCTGGTTCTTGTGGCTGAAGAGTCAAGCTTCACCTTCTTCACCTGAAACACCCGACATCGGTGGGCATTCGTCTATTGTGTCCCTGGTCACTGACAAATGACCCAGACTATGTCCCCTCTGCTTTCAGATTCTTCACATCTTCGATCCAGGCTTGGATCTCTTCGGACACTTCGCATCTTCCCGGCAGCAGCACTTCTTCTCCAGCTTCCATTGAAAACGACGACTCACCCCGACACCATTTGACACCTATGCACCCAGCTTCCCTGGGTGAGGTAACTCGAGTACTCTGGTGCTCCCGTGGGTGTTGACCCTAGAACTATCTAAGTCCAAAAGGGTTTGGTCCTAGTCCATCTCTAAGTGTCCCTAATCTAACTGTGACTTTCCCCATAGAAGCTAACGGGAGCTCACAGCTGTGTTCTCACACTGCACACAGTCCCCGTGGGTCCCCTGTGTCACTACCTTGGGTGGTTCCTTGGGGTCCCAGCCATTCTACAGGCTCTAGGTCTTGTGTCTAGTTAAGTCGTGGTTCTTATACCACTATTTTAGTATATGGTTTGGCTCGCACCCTAGGGCCTAACGTGTATTTGTGCTACTTTACTGTAATATTTGAAATGTAACTTATGTGTTTTAACCTCCAGCCTCATAAAGAGACTAGTTGGGTGTGTTTACTAATAAATACATACATTTTATATATATACCTGGTGTGGTTTCCTTTTGTTTAGCCATTCAAGAGATTATAGACTGGTAAAACAAGCTGCTTTACATTCCTTCAAGACTTAGCATGAAGGCTGCTCTCCATAGCTACCACTAGGATAGCTTTCAATAAAGGTTGTCTTTAACCTATCATCAATAAGGGGTTGTTTGGACCTGTGCAAGGTGCCCACTATAACTAGTGGACAGCATATACCAGGCCACCTTCTCACAGGGATTACCTGCTGTACAATGGTGTCCTAAAAAATGGGAAAAATGCAAGTAGCTAGGAAGGTAGGCTTTGTCGAGAGTGATCATAAGAAGAAACATACACAATTAAGTAAATGTTGAAAGGTATGATTCAGATAGTGTAGCTGACAAATTAACTAGAGGAGGAATGTTAATGTGGTAAAAAGTGGATGATAGTAAGAAAAATGATACTTACATGTATGAGAACGAAATTGCATTTTTATTAATGATTTCACCTGTTGTGAACTCCACACCAACCTCGACTTGCAAATATGCAGTCAGGCAGGCTATGAGACTTAGGCCCCAGGTCATTGATAGACAGGTCACAGGTGGGGTGGCTCATAGCTAGCAGACAAATGCACAAACTGGAAACCCTAGATCAATACCACAAATAGGTGCAGCAACACTCCAATGGTTCAGGAAGATTGGCCCCATTAGGGCATATATGGCCGGAGGTGTATGTGCTCTCCTAAAACACCCTAATGTCAGATATCACATGAGTTAGGAACACCATGAAGTCAGATGCACATGAGTTAGGAACATATAGCCAATCAGGGCAGAGCACATGCAGTGATCACATGCTCCCCATGCTGGGCATCTAGACACGTTACCCCTTCCCACATAGTTCAATGCAATGCTGACAACCACCTGTGCTTTCCATCAGACAATTAATTTATGGCTCCAAAGGTAACAACTTACATTCATTACCATACATGGATCTCTGGAAATACTTTATTGTTTACGATGAGCTGTATAACAAGAGGCCGCAGGCAGCTTGTAAATTAAAACTGTCCTCAAACCCTGCCTCTGTAAATGTTCTCCCAGCCGCTCTGATAAATAAACAAGCTGCTCCTGTTTTGCCAAATGTCTCTTGTTTTCATATAGGAATTTCATGTTCAAGCAACACTGCCGTTGCGCTGAGACTGCACTGGTTCCAGCATCAATTCTGCACTTTGACTGCAGCACACGTACACTCACAAGCAGGTTGCTGGACCATGTCAAACTCCCTGGGAGAGCACTGCCGGTCTACAGGTTACTTATCCTATCCTCATTGGCAATTGTTGCATTCTACCCAGCCCAAGCACTTGCCAAGGACTATGTCACACCTGGAGAATAGTGTTGTGTAGTTCCTCTAAACCTATATAGGATTTGCGCGTTTAGACAACATAGACTGTGGGATTGGTGTCCAGACTGATGCACACGCTGGAGTTGGAATAGTAAATTATACCTTTCCTAAGTCCAGCCTGCCCCCTACAGCAAGTCATAGAAACAACTTGCGATGTAATGGCTTGTGTTGTTACAATGCGGTCCTTGTAACAACCACGTTGTAATTGCATGTGTTGTTGCGCATACGATGTAACATCACATGTATACCAGTTAGCTCACAGTGCCACTGTAAACTCCTCCTACCAAGGAGAGAATTGTTCTTGGCAACTATCGAATATGACAACTCTGTCCCATCAGGGATTGTGGAAACAATGCAGTACTTTTCGCTCAGTCACTTGTGCTCACTTCTCTCAGAGAGATTCACAGAATAAACAGTGGGGACGTTTTCAATAAGTATTTATTGAACCAGCATCATTCTAGTGTAAATAGGTGTCCTGAAACGACCATAATACAGAAACAGATATAAATGATTATACGCACCAACAGAGTAAAAGGATGGTCTAGTCCTACCATAGTACTAAAACAATGAATACATGCAAGCATATAAACACATGCCAATAAGAATGCAATCTCCTACGAAGCAACCCTAACTAGATGTACCAGAGCCAGTCGGGAACCAAACGACTTCCGTCATTATTTATTTACCCGCTACCACATCGATGAATCAGGTAAATAGTGAATGTCAACATTTTACACAACTTGCAGAAGATTGTAAGGTAGTGCAATCTGTGAATCTTAGCAATGCACTCAACAGCAGGGTTTGACATTTTTTATTTAGGTAATTAGAAGAATCTGAAAATAACCCTCTGCTACATGTGCGAATTCCATCACAAATATTTTTGCACGGGCCGCACTTAAATTAAAATAGTATTATCACCTGTATAAGCAGTAATAAACTGGCACTTTTCACCCTCACGTAGAGGCGAGAATCTGCTCGGAGTTATCTCTTTTAGAGTACAGACACACTGCTTGAACAAAGATCAGAGAAATGTGCAGACTGCAAGAGGGAAAGGTTAGTATTTCCATTGACCTTTCCAGTAAGTGCTGTGCTGTAAATATGTTCATCCTTCTGCTATTTACGGTTCTAATAAAGGTGCTGAAATACCAGCCTCACTGTCATCCTTCATGCGAGTTGAAAAGAGCCAAACAATGAACCCGATTGTGTGGCTATTTTCGACTGTCTGCCCTAGTATGTGTGCCTTGATGTATGTAGTTAGTAGAGTTGGAATAGCTTTCAAATTTAATTTCTTTGACGAATGGTCAATTCTAGATGTCTCACAGTTTGTGTAGCCTTTTGTTTTTTTTAATTCGACAGAAATAAAACTTTCTGTGGAGCTCAGAACTTCCTGTGCAAAGGTGTAGGAAAAGCGTAGCGCTGCGATCTCTGCTCGAAGCCCCTTCAGGAATGACAGCTGATTGTTGCCGTTGATGCTCGTTTGCTTAAATTGAATCTGTCCATGGGCAGAAAATGGTCAGCCATTGATTTCATATGAAATATATGTTCCACTCATTATTGCCCATTAAATGCCCCAAAGATGTAGGGTTTGAGAGAGACAGAAATAGATTACGGAGTCTTTCACGCACAAATGGGGTTGTTGTCCTGTATCTGGTTCCTACAGCTTTATTTTTGGTTTATTACGTGATACGTATTTTCAGGTATATCCATTAGTTAGTTGTATTCAACTGAATTCCCTTATTTCTTTGGCAATATATTCCACCATTTCACCACAACAGCACAATAGGTAGTAATATGTCAGCACGATGGCCAGGTTATTTCAACAAGCATTTTAAATGCAATAGGTCTTTCATTTACAAGCGTTTAAGCTATTGGCTTTGTAAATGACAATGCCTTTTGCTTATTTGTTTTTAAGTCAGTCAGTGATAACTTTATTTCGGTCATAAGACCATAAAAGTACACAAAAGTACATCAACAATTACAATAAGACAATAAATAGGCATAATAGATTAAGACATTTAAAAAAAGAATTAAACGAGTTATCAGTGAAGAAGAAATAAGTACAAAAAAAAATGTATTTAAAAAGGTTCGTCTCCTACGCCACATGCTGTGTAGATAACGAGATACTGCGAAGACAATAGGGGGATGGGTATCATAAATTAGAGACCTACAAGCCTGCATGAAATAGTGAAATCCCAAGTTCCTGCAAATCGGAGTCAACCAACATTTTCTGATTACATGATAGGCAGGACAGAAGAACAACACATGTACAACAGTCTCCGTTTTATAATTACATGCAGGACAAATTTCCTGGTTCTGCGTCTGCCACTTAGATGAGAAGGACCTAACCGGTAGGGTACCATGTCTTAACTGAATGTATAATTTTCGGGCGAGTGGAGGTTCAATTTGGTCCATAAATTCCTCTAGTTTTGGGTCTGGTTTAACTATGAGGAACTCTGAGGTCAACCTACCCACCGCTATAGAACTCGAAAGTAATAAAGAATTATGTGTACATATCAGGGAGAGAAGTTCTTTCTTTGATAGCCCGGAACAATAAGTTTCCGGGGTTGCCCACATTTCCGGCAGTTCTAAACGAATACTAGCTGCATTGATATGCAGGAGCCAGGGGATCTTTTTGTATTTAAGGGCAGGCCAAATCTCAGCAAATTCTGCTCTATATGAGGCCAGTTCAGGGACTGACCATAACCTCTTCCAGTAAAAAATTGGTCTGGCACTTATGATCTCCTCTATTGAGACTAAACCATGGTGAAACCTAAGGGGGATCAAAGGCGTGCTGGAAGGAAGCCCTACAAGAGTTCTTAAGAAGGACTGCTCAACCTTTGTGAGGGTCCCTATCTGTTTGTGTCCCCAAAGTTCGGCCCCATAGATTGCAGCTGCTCTTGCCTGCCGACAATAAATCTCCAAAGCACGGGACACTGGTTTGTAGGTTGATTTTTTAAAAACTTTGTTTAAACCCCCTACCAGCTGGGCGAGCTTGAGCGTCGACTTAGCAATCTGCGCATTCCAGCTAAAATTCTCAGTTAAAATGACGCCCAAATAGACAAAGGTTTTAACCCTTTCAAGGAGAATACCAAATAAAACTGGATTTGGATGCACCCGCTTTGGGGGGTTGAAAATCATAAATTTTGTTTTCCCCAAGTTGATTTCCAGTCCCCTTAGCTCGCAAAACTTCACAAAACCATTCAGTATGTTTTGAATGCCCGATGATGTTCTAGACAGTAGCAGAGTATCGTCTGCAAACATCGGAGCGGGCACTCGACCTGTAACCAATTTAGGGGCATCATTGTTTACCACACAATTCAGATGGTCGACAAGACCATTAATATAAAGGCTGAATAGTGTGGGAGCCAACACACAACCTTGGCGAACACCTTTTTGGACGGGAAATCGGTCAGTAAGGTCACCATATTTACCACACCTTACCTGGGCAAAATTATTTTCATGAAGCCTAGATATGACGGCCAATAGATAAGGCGGAAGACCCAAATCTGCTAGGACTTGCCACAATTTAGCTCGCGGAACTAGATCAAAAGCTGCCCGCAGGTCGACAAACACTAGGTAGAGGCTGCCACCCTCCACCAAAGCTGTTTTCCAGTGCAAGACCTGCAGGCGAAAAATCTGATCTAGAGTGGAGGTACCAGCCCTAAAACCTGCCTGGAGTGTAGACAGAATCCCATTCTCCTCAATCCACCCCAGGACCCTGTCCAGGAGAACCCTCCCCATTAATTTTTGCGAGGTATCAATAAGGCTGATAGGCCTATAATTAGAGGGAGTTAACGGACAGCCCTTTTTAAGAACGGGCACAATTTCTGCCCCTAGCCAGGTGTGGGGTACATCACCCCCCTGCAAAATACAGTTGAATAGAACTACCAAATAGGGGGCCCATATCTTTGGTTGTGCCCTAAACAGGTCCCCGGGCAGTTTATCTAAGCCAGGAGCCTTATTAGGGAGCATTTTTCCTATCGCTGTTTCCACCTCAACCAGGGTAAAAAGTTCAGATGGAGCACAGCGTACAAGAGCTGGTTGAGGTTCAAGGGTACCAACAAACAGGCCGTCATAATTACACGTGCCATATAGATCACCAAAGTGATTTTCCTAAATTGAGGAGGCAATATTAGGGGCAGGAGCGTGAGATTGCCCACTAACTCCAGTTGCTACGATAGACCAAAATGATTTAGCATCATTGCAACTAAGCGCAAGACCCAACTCCTCCCACACTGCAGCCTCCCCTTTCTTCTTCGCATCACTGATTGCCTTTTTATACAGTGAGCGATTTACCCTGATGGCTTCACTGTCGCTGGTTTTTAATACCTGCAACAGAGCCTTTTTGGCCATACGACAAGTCGTGTTAAACCACCGAGCTGTTGCAGTCCGAAACTGAGTTACCCTCTTTACTGGGTACAGGATGTCTTTTAGGGCAACAACCATTTGACCATGAATATCAGTTGGGTTGCCCAAAGGGCCAACTCTCCCCATCTCTTCAATAAATGGTATTATGATTTCATAAAGTTCAGCAAGTTTACTATTGGACATTTGAAGTTCTGGCCACTTGACCCTCCTTCTACAGTTTGTGATTATCAGTGGGTCGGTGACTTGATTCTCATCCGGGGCAGGTTTTTTAAGTCCAAAACTCCCCGGTTTGAGAGTCAAGGCTAAAGCATTATGGTCACTGTCAAACCTCTCAATGACCACAAACTCATAAAGCCTATCCCAGTGCCTTGCTTCAATAAAAATATAGTCGATTATCGAGGTATGATTTAATCTATTGAACGTTACTTTCCCAGGTCTATCTGGCTTCCCCCTTCCGTTGCATGCTCGCAGCGATGCAGCTAAGGAGAGCGACTGCAGTTGCAAGACAGGGGGAGTCCAGACCTTGACCAAAGAGGTCAGTGGGGCAGGAATGTTCCATAGTAAATCCACTTCATCTGGGTCTCCTACATTTGGGTCCCAAAGGGTCTCGAAATGGCAGTTAAAGTCCCCACCCAAAATTAACACAGTGGAGGAGTCGAGTGACTGTATAAGATTAGACAGTACAGTAATAGCCTCCGATTTTGTTTTTAAGAGAAACACGTATATAAAAGGCATAGGGCCAGATGTATCAAAGGGTTTCACCCATTCTGTGTCTATGGGAAAATATGTTGGTACATATGGCCCATTGTTATTTCTAATGCCATTAGCTCTATCTCTCCCTAATGCCAGACCTTTAATGGGGGCCGCACCTTTCTTTAGACTCTGCTTGCCATATTAAGATTACAGTGAGCAGCATCTAAAGAAAGGGGCACGGCCAACATTAACGTGAAAGCTCGTACGGGGCGCTTTCACCCAAATAGGAAAAAAATAAATGAATAAGAAGGCTTCTGTAGCACATCGCTAAAGTGAAAGCGGCTTGCGTTGTTAATTAAATACATAAATAAGCGTAGCCGCTAAAGTGAAAGAGGACTGCGCTGTAAATTAAATAAGCTAGGCCACTAAAGTGAAAGCGGACCATGACATAAATGAAATCATTAAATAAGTGTGGCCGGTATAGTTAAAGCATAGACGTTGTAATTGAAACAAATACATTACTAATAATATAAAAGCGTGCGGCGTGCTGCAATGTCGTGGGTGGGATTGGGGAAGATCATTAAAGAATAGTGCTCACCGACTACATAACACAGACGGTGTAACAACCCAAGTAAAAAGTCCAGTCAATATTGGAGGTTATAAATGCAGACAAGGCGGTATCAAGGAGGGACTATTAAGCCTATTCACAAATGAACAGCAACTATTTTGCAAAGACAGTAACAGAAGCCAATTGAACAGATGGGCAGAAAATGGGCAGTGCTTCTACGCCTAACCTCAATACAGCATGTCTCGCAGAGCAGTGCATGCGCTGCCTAGGCTCGCACTAAAAAATATTTGAATACATAAAGGATGCCTATGTGTGAGCAGTAAAACACCCTCAGTGCAGACACATGTTTCCACACCTATAAAACATGTCTAATGCCTGTTTACCCAGTTGTGCAATCCATTACTTAGATGTGGTCCAATATTTGTGGAATGGTTAAAGCAGTGACATACAAAAGCTCAACATCATATATGTGGCTATGCTTCCCCAAATCAACAAGTTACTGCAAAAATGGCCCAGAATTAAGTTAAAGAATACCAGTGGCGGCTGGTGACATTTGAAAGTGGTGTGCATAAAAGTTGATAGTAAGTGTTACGTCGCAAGCATAACCATGACACACTATTAAATTATTCCCTGTGACACTATTAATTGCACGATATTCTAATAGCCTGTTCTGCAGGACTTTGCATATTCTGTGAGACACTTTTAGCAAGATTTCTCAGACACTGTCACACAGTTTCTTGAGACACTTTGGGGACTATTAAGATGGCAGGCGGTAGCCACCGCCGGCCATATTAGGATGGCTGGGGGGTTCGCGGCAGACGGGAATACTGTCCGCCGCTTTTCTGCCAGTCGATGAGTCGACAGTGCGGAAAAGGGGCTTAATATGGTGGCGGTGTCTGCAAGACACCGCCATCCATATTAACATGCAGGCGGAGCTTGGCCTTTCCATGGCGGCAAGGCCGCCATGGAAAGGCATGTGGTCTTTGCTGTTTGTCGCGTGATTCCTCCTCTCGGTTTTATCTTATATCGTCACTTTGCTGCCTGGGATTTTTAAGCCCCTTCTTATAATATAAGATGCAAGAGACAGGTACCCGCTGCCACGCTACAGAAAGGCACGCAATGTGCTCTGCAGAAACAGACATGGGGTGAACACTACAACAAGACACAGGCATAGGATGTGTTCTGCCAAAAGAGAAAAACACAGGCTGTGCACGAGGTGAAACAGAGGTTTGAGAGAGAAAAAAAAAAACGTATGAGCTGTTCGAGTCTTGGTGCCGACTCTATATCCTGTGATGTGATTCTGGGCAAATCGCTTAACCTGGTCCCTATAAATAGCTGAACTCTCTAACGCAGCCAGGGGGCTCATGTAATAGAAGCTTAAAGGGAACATAGGTTCCAACCTGTATTCTTTTGGGCCTGTGTTGCATCTGACAAGATGAGAGCGGTGTCCACAGAGAAATGGCTCAGGCTAAGCTTCATAAGTAACGTGTCCAAAAGTGAAAGCACACGACACACGAGGAATGAAGAGAGAATCTGGCTGCCCCCCCTTCTACAGCCTGCCCCCTCTCGTGATGAGTTTGAATTGTTACCACCCATTACCTCGTTCTCCTTTTCAGCCTGCCCCGCCCCTTACCATTGAAATGAATGGAGTTCTGTGAACTCCTCCCAGGGCCATTGTGTAAGCGCCCGAAATCCAACCTTATTCACGACATTGAAAATCAGCACGTCCTCTGCCCTGATGTCATAGCTGTAGCTTGTGCCTATAGGTCGAAGAATACCTCACCCAGCAGGAACATGCACAGCAGGAGCTGGATATCTGCATATTTCATCACAGCTGCCCATAAAAATAAGAGCGTAGTAAGTAGTTGTTTATTTTCAGCTGCGTGAGGATTTTCTAAATTCTCTTTTTCCCTCTCCCCTCAGAGTGGTAGGGGCAGGGCAACGCCCATATTGCCCATTAACACCAGCTGCCCCTGAAGAAGACCCTGGGAAATCAAAGGACTTCACAGCTGCAAATGGTAACAACAGAAATCGAGCATACATATATGCTCTGGATTAAAATAAATTAAGTAGGAATTAAATCAAGAAGTCGAGTTTGAGGTTCAAAACCATCTTCAGTTTCAGTCAGGAGAAGAAAATCATCGTCTTCACGCTGAAATGGGAGATCAAGTAAACGGTGCTGAAAAACAAATATAAAGGTAAGAACATATACGTATATTGGATTAAATAGAATTGAATAGGTGATTAAGATAATCTGACCGATTTGAATTACAAAACTGTCTGCTTTTGTGAGGACGGAAGAGGGGTATACCTTGACTTTCTTCACAGTGAAAGGTGTCATTCCAACATAAAGGTTAGCGTTTTCTTGAAACGCTCAAAATAAGTCATTTTTCTTATCTGTGAGGGAATGGAATTCCATAGCCTGGGTCATTTCTTGAGAAGGATTGTTCCATTGTTTTGAATTTTTTCAGCACTGGAGTTTGCAGAAGAAGCATATCTGCGGTCCTTAGATGTCTTTGGCTTCCTCCGCATCATTGTTTAAGTGGCTCTTGCAAGATAAGTAGGGAGCGTCCTTGTGTGATGCTGACCAATGTAATATTGGCCCTTGCTTTGGTTGGGAGGCAGTTCACAAAGAATAGGATGGGTGAGATATGTTCAAATTTTCAGGCGCCCAAGACCAGTTTGGTGACAGCATGAGAGCTGCTTTGATGTATGTCAAGTGAATTTTTAAGAATTCCGACGAGGATAGAATCTGGCCTTGAGAGAGGACGAAGACTTGTAAGATTTGCTTAATGTCTTGTTCTGGGATGTATTGTATGATTCCCAATAAGGTGTTGGTTTTCGAGTTGAGTGTTGATGAAATTATCTTGTAGGTCTAGAAGTTTGTTGAGTTAGAATTCCAGTAAATTCCCTCTGCCAAGAATGTTTGGAGTGGTCTTCAGAAGTGCAATATCTTTGATGACGTTCGTGGACGAGATGAGAAGAAGTTCTGTGTCAATTGAGTTGAGTTTCATATGATGTCCGGTAGACCAAGCGTGGATCATTATCAAGGTTTCTGATCAAATTGCTTTATCTTCAGGAGATGAGATTAGTGTGTATAGAAGTGTATCATCTCCGTGGAAATGATCCCTAGACGTTCCTGTTGCCAACACTCTAACTTTAGAATCTGTGATAAAGACAATAACAATGCTTCCAAAAGGTTAAGATGTATTCTCAATAGCTGTACATATTGTGGAACTGTGGGGTAACTCAGCACATGCACACATGGTAGAATGAGTCTTGCATTAGTCATGCTGATCAATACAACAAAAGTCAAAGTGAGTGGTTCAAAACAGGTCATGCTACAGTTTAGCTTGCCCTGGAATCCTGCCAAAGCTCCGAACCGAGCTGAAAGATAATTAGTAATGAATGGGGAAGTAAACGTAATAGAACTGGCTGTTAGATGAAAGGCACAAATATAAGGGTGTAGAATTGAAAAAATGCCCAAGGATATGGGTGACTGATTACTCTGTAATGCCCCCCGAGGGTGTAAAGTGCAGCCCCTTTAAACTGGTGCCAGTTTCTTCTGGTTCCACTCCTCAGCAAAGGTTTCTTCTTGTATCCCAAAGTGATCTAAAGTTCTTGGGTTGGGGTCCCAATATTTATACTAAGTTTTCCTTTGTTCTCTGAAGGCAGAGAGGCCTTTGCCTAGTCCAAACCAGTTCTGGTCAGTCCTGGAGCACTTTGTTTACATGCCTCCTTCTTTCCTTTCAGAGTGCAGGGCAGAGACATCAGACGCACCACAGGAGGTGGAGCCAGCATTGTGGAGAGAAGGCACAGCCCTATTCAGGTTCAGGTCCCAGGTGCAACTCCTCCCTCCCATCTAGATGCAGATCTCTCACCACTGGGCTGACTCACCCTGTCTCCTGGAATCCCCCAGTCCTGTCACTCAAACTCCAGACAAGGAATACACAGCCTAGCAGAAACAGGTTTGAATGGTTAGACAAGAAAATACCTACTTTCTAAAAGTGGTATTTTCAAGCACAGAATGTTAAAACCAACTTCACTAAAAGATGTATTTTATCATTCTGAGTTCAGGCATACTAAATTCGAATTTCTACCATGTTCCCTGAGTCAGTTAGGATTATAAGGAGTAATAATCAAACTGCCCATTCTGCCCTATGGAGAACAGTTAGCCTTGCAATAGTGAAAAACGAAAATGGCTGTAATTCACTATTAGAACATGCCACACACACCAGGGCATGTTCTACCTTATACTTACAATGCACCCTGCCCTTGGGCCTACCATAGGGGTGCCTGAAATGATAAAAGGGAAGGTTTAGGGACTGGCAAGTGGGTGCACTGGCCCAGTCAGCATGACAGTACCAGACTGCATGCAGGCTCTGCAATGGCAGGCCTTAGACACACTTTTACAGGCTGCTTCTGTGGGTGGCACAACCAGTGATGCAAGCACACCAGCAGTATTTGGATAACCAGCCCTGGGCACTCCTGGTGCACTGTTCTAGGGTCTGACAGGTAACCCAAACCAACCAATCATGGAATCACTAATTCATACATCAATTTACAATACAGAGAGCATATGCACTTTAGCACTGATCACAGTGGTAAAGTTCCCAGAGTCATAAAACAGCCAACAACAGGTCAGAAAAAATATAAGAGGAAGGCAAAAAGTTCAGGGATGACCCTGCAAAAAGGGCCAAGTCCAACAATCATCTTAATCATGGACATCATTTAGGGGTCGCCAGAGATCGCAGCTGTGATTCCTTGCATGCCACTTGCAACCCCTGGCACTTCTTTTGCCACCACTGAGCTCAGAGGTGGCAAATTCAGTGTCTGGAATACAGCAGCATCAGCTCATCCTTATGGACGGCAGTTTGAGTTCTCTGTCCTTGTTTTCAGTCAATTTTTTATTACACTAATAGCATTTCATTAATATTCTATTAGTGTAATAAAAAAGGAGTACCTGTTTGCTGATAGCCTCTTGCAATTTGGACAATATTTGCGGCTTCTGTGAATAGAAGGCCGCCAAGATCACATTTTTTAACTTAGTGCCCTTGTGACATCACTCACCACTCTGACGCTGTGAGGTTGAGGATCATGGAAATGTAGTGTAGTGAGGTGCTGCCGGCACATTCAGTTGGGTTTTAGCATACCCGTGATGCACAATATGAGCAACAAAGATCTCCTCCAAACATGAGTTGTACTAAGAACCTATGGTAATATAAGTGGAATTTGGGGGGCAGCTGACCACATGAGGGTCTTCACTTGGGGCAGATTGGGAGAGTGGTGCAGTGCAACTCAATTTAGCCCAATACTATTTAGGGGATTCCTTTGGGCTTCCTGCCACCATTTTAGGTTCAGGTGACCTGGTGGCTGGTGGCAGGGAAATATTTGAGAAATTTTTTCCTCGCCCGTCTGTCCCTTTAGCTAGAGTTTTGCCTGAGTCGTTGTCAGATGGGTTTTTATGACGGGCTTCATTGTAGATACGGGTGTGCAGGGGTTATAATGTGTATGTTTTCGCTTTGAACAGGTTAGAAATGAGATAGCTGTGGGGTGGGCATGTGAGGGCACTGTAGAAGTGGGGGTGGGGACATTGATTAGTTTACTTTGATGTATAGCTGGGTTTTTATTTTGTGAAATGTGCTGCGTCCCTATCTCTCAATTTTACAATCACTGCCAATAAAGGCTGAGGGGGAGTAGTCATGCCTATGTGAAGTCTATTCAGGAGATATATCTAAATCGTCCTAGTGTTCCCTTCATGACATCACGTCGGGCCATGCCTCCCAAACAAATATTCCTGGGTACGGGCATTTGTATTTCACTGTACATACTTCCAGGAAACACATAGAATCATTTTATTATTATTATGGTAAACTGGTTACATAATATAACAGTTGATACTTCACTAGCGCTTAAAGCCTGAACTTTTTTCTTGTTAACCTATGTAACATTTCTTCCTCGTTAAATGTGATTGTAATTAATCTACAGACCAGTATGTTGCAAAAAGCATTTTATTTAGCAATAACCTTTGTGAACACCAATAATAATGATGCATTTTCACTCCTTTTATAAATCATTTGATTTTGAAAGCGCAAAGGTTTCCAATTATAAAATGCCCAGCAACTCCTTCGTGTTTTCTCTTTATCTCTCTTAACATTGTTCATTTTGGATGTGAAAATGTATGATACTTTGTCTGTATGCCCTTCAGCTAAGCATTTAACTCCAAGACAAAAGAAAACATAGCTGTATTTCAAATAGCATGTAGGAAACATGAACAAACTATAATAGACATTTTAAAATGACTAAATCAATCAAATCTAGCATTTTCTACTTATTTTTTTGAATTTACTGTCCTGGCCCGCTCATCCCAGTTATAGCAATGCACCTATACCGTATCCAATGTATAATGTATGTGAAAAAGGTCTCCTCATACACGATTGGCTAATATGCACTATGCCTGTATATTTTACATATAGTGTTAAATACAAATGTGGCTATTAATTGAAGGGAACTATGTTCTCCGTTCACATCTTCTGCTGTCTTGCTTTTATTTGGAAACACAAACATGCATGTTTGTAGTTCTCTTGAGTGTATTTGCTGTTAGAATCTTTTTGAGCACTAAAAAAAAGCCCAGTAAATAAATACTCTTTAAAGCATTAAATGTACTTAACAAAAATAAATTAACTTAATGAAGATATGGATGTAAAAATGTCAGTGGAACAAAGAGGGAGTTAAGGTTAGCACAGGGTTAGCATAGAGCAGTGGAACTCCTCCCACCTAGAGATATGCCCTTCACACAGAGATGAACCACTTCACTCTAAAGTACCCATGAAACACAGCTTTGTAGCTTAGTTACGCTCAAGGCTTAATGCCAATGGGAAGCGAGGTGAGTGCATGTTATGTGAGGCAGAATTGAAAAATGAAATACATCTACAAATATTAATTAAAATAGTTACATCCTATGTGGGCCAAGAATTGCATAATATCTAAATGGGCGTGATTATGTTTTGTTGTATTTGGGCATATTATTGTTTGGCAGTAAGTTCTATACTGTACTTCATTTTACTACTCCTCGAAGAGTCTCTCTCAGGCTACTGACTGTCTCATTTTCTTTTTTGGCAAATTCTGCTGCCAGTGTCTACTACTACTACCACCACAACCATGGCATGTTAGGAAAGAAAACCATCATCACCATGCAGCCATCGCTGTGCCTAAGTTAAACATCAAGCAAAGGTAAGAGAAGTTTGGGGAGGCATAATTAATAATGGACATGTTTTCATTAATTCAATTTCACACACCCCTTTGAGTCCAGTTGCAGAGTGCCTAGAGTAGAAGAGACTGACAGTACTAGTAGTAGGACAAGTCACTCAGTGAGGGGTGCCGCATCTATCTGTTTCTGTCTTACAAAGTCATCCAATTATTAAAATCAAACACTGGCTGTAGGCAGCCCTGCACCAGCAAGGAAAGAAGGATACAGTGTGATGTAAAACAGTAACCCCACCCAGAAAACATTGACAACATCGTATGTAAACTTAAGTAGAAATATATTATTTAATACCCTAACAAAAATAAACTATGTAAAAAAAATCCCACACCTGACCCACCCCTCTCCCTAACCCCAACCAATGTCCGTAAAGAAAATGTCCAATTGTCTAAAAGAGAAAACCCAAACCCAACCCAAAATCCCACCCACCCCAAGAATAATTAAAAAAGGGGCAATAAGAACAGGGTATAAGATTGGTGGGCTTTTTTCAGGAGGACACAAACTTGCTCCTCCAGGCGGGCAACACGGAGCTTCAATGCGCGGCAGTTGCATCCACAGGGAGGGGGGCAGCACTGATGGAGGGGCGGCAGCGGGCAGCTGCCAGATGGTGGCGCTGTACCACTGGAGGGCGGTGGCTGGGGCACGGGGCATTGGAGCTGCAGCAGCTGCCGCTTCCTCCTCCTCCTCTTCCAGGACCACCAGCCGACGATATTTGGTCTGTATGGCCTCCAGTTTCCGACGCCGGGCCTTGGCTGACAACTCCTTCCGGTCAGGTATCCCCTTGGAAGGAGTAGCTATATATGAAGAAGAAAAAACAAGACTATTGTAAAATATACTCTTAGCAAAGCAGTAAGACACATATTTCTACACATAGTGTCACGGTAGCACTAGCAAGCACATAAAATTTGTGGTATGTACTATCTATCCTCCCACTTTCTTGGACTTTAACATTTGTGGGAATTTCAGGCATTCAACCAACCATGCATCTGATTCCTATCAGCCACCAGTATGCATGCTGCACGCATCCCACGAATCCTTCTCTGCCAGTCATAAATCTTAAATCTCACCCGTCCTTCTTCCTTCCACTCTTCTTTCCCTTTTCGTTCAACCCATCCATCAAGGTCATCTGATCTGACTTTTAATCTTCTCCATAAAACTTTCACAGCTGAGTTGAAATCATCAGATAGAAGAGGCCATTGGTTACTCAACAACACTCCCGCCACTAATGCTTTTACTAATGCTAAGTAAAGGGTGTCTTCAACCATTCACAACATCCTCTTACTTAGTAAGTCAACTGTACAGTATTATACAGTACACCCTTGCAGTGACTGTAATGTCAATAAGTAGGGATCAGGAATCTAACTTACCACTGCCCGCCACTGAGGCTGGCTCACCCCCTGCAGTTCCTCCTTCAACTGCTGCCTCCTCCTCTCCTCCGTCAGCAGCCGCGTCGCCGCTGGCCCCGGCACTGGTGGTTGGTAGTGTGCCTTGAAAAAACATTACACATTTTTTAGGTGTCATATCCACCTCCCCCTATTTTTCACTAGCAAGATAGAAAAATGAGTTAATAGTAATACATACATATACAACATACATCACTAGTACATATCATGGTTCGTTGATGCAGATGTTCTGCTAGTGCTAAGCCTATTAGCACTCACTGAACAAACTACAAAAGGTTCTACTAAGGACTGGTGTAAGCAGTAGCAGCACTCAGCAGCATGTGACATAATACAGGGGGCATCGCAGTCCACTAAAAAATTACAAACTTATAATAAGTAACTAAACCTAAGTATCAATCCACCCCTATCTCTTAGTGACAGGACAAAGGAAGGACTAGAGTCACTCTAGCATTACCTAACTTAAGTTTTCTAAAATAAACTCTTACATAATCACGCAAAATGAGCGCAAGCGCAATGTTGCAAATAACAAGATTAGTAGCGCAGAGCACCAGTGTCATAACAATCACAGAAGACTTTTAAACGTAAATTACCTGTAATGTATGTAAACAGCAGCATTCTAGCTGGTCGGAAAAAAAATATATTCGCAATATATAACACAGAGCAGAAGAACAGACACAAAGTAGTAATAATTTAATAGCTACTCACCAAGACCCGGGACCTCCACTCCTAGCAGGTCCAGCAGGTCCTGCTCCCGGTCCAGGATATCGGACCACTGGTGCGTCAGCTGGTTCTGGCTGCGCCGGACACCGAAGCAGCGAAACACTGCCTGGCGCAACTTCCCCCACTGCTGCTGACGCTCCCGGAGCCCGTACCCGGACCCAGGCCTGCCGCCTGCTGCCAGGGTTAAGGGGAGGTGGCGCTGCACAATAAAACCAGTGCAGCCCACTCTACCTCCCCAAATAAGGCCCGTGCCTGCACCCCTTGTGGGCGCGGCGGCTCAGGCTGTGATGTCCCCTGCGGGCCTTTGCCATGGTTCTGGGGTAAGCAGGGGCGGAAAAGAAAAGGTAAAAATTTAAAAAGTAATTAAAAGAAATGAAAAAAGCAGGTAATAGAAAAAGAGTGAAAAAGTAGTTAAAAAACACAAAAAAAGTAGACAAAAACAAAAAATAGAGAGTCAGGAAAATAGAGAGAGAGAGATAATCAATAAAAAAGATTTTTAAAAAGTTTTCAGAAGCAAAGGATTGAAAAGATAGAGGGAGGATTGAAAAGCAGGCCCCAGAACCATAGCATAGAGTGAAAAACAAGATGGCCGCACCCATTGCGACAGCATGGGCAAGTTCGCGAGATATTTTCCCCCTAGTACGCAAAAAGCATCGTGAAAATGCAATATGCGTTCCCAAACAGGAAATACCTAACGCGAACAAGCGCGAGCATGCATTGCGTGACCCGGAACAGGAAATAGCATCGCGAGTGGGCAGAACAAGTGAAAACAAGATGGCTGCGCCCATTAGTAACTGCAAGTTGGTGATACATTTCCAACGCGATCACGCAAAAAAACCTAAAAACAAGATTTGTGTAATGCGATTACGCAATTGACGCCCACCCTTAATTTAGTGTATTAGGGCTGGGTGGGTACGCTTGCCAGTGCATGAAAACCTGCAGGAGGGGCACATTTAGTATCACTGTGCATAGTCCAGTTCAAGCCAGTCCTGGGAGCTGTTGGCTCCCACTCTGGCACAAAACTGGACAAAGGACATGGGAGTAACTCCCCTCTGTCCAGACCCTCCCCTGGGAGGGTCCACTGGATCACCCCAACGCTCTCCTGTGGGTACTCAAGGGCTTACCTGGTTGTAGGACCTTAGATTTGTTGTGGACAAGATTCAGAACTGAAACCACTGCACTTCAACCGTCTGGGCACTCTGGACTTCGATGGACTTCGTTTGGGCCTGACTTCGTCTCCCTCCCCGTCTGCTGCATCGTCTGTGCCTGTGCACCGTACAGGATCTGTGTAGGACCTGTGGAGCATCCAAGACACCTGAAGATAATCTCCCTTGGAGTGAAGGAGTAACTCCCCTGCATTCGCAGGCACCGCAACACCGCTGACTGATCCCAAGCTCTTACGGACTCCAAAAGGCCCAGCAACACAGGAGGTGGGTTTTTACATCCCTCGAGACCCGTGCTGCCCTCTCACCAAGTTTGAGGTCAGAATCCCTCATGGGGGCTGCAATACCAGAACCCCTGTCCACCACATACTTTTGCAAGTGCAAATGCTGCAGCAAGTAACCCCAACCTCTGGCAACTTTTCCCACAAACATCTTCAACCATCTCACTGTGTGCTCCATGGCCTGTTGTTTTGTGAAGCTGCTTGAGGTCCTCTCACAACTCCTGTGTCTCCGGCCTGTGGGTCCAATTGAGGATCATCATTGTTTTTCTTGGCCTCCCCTGATTGTTTTGGGCATGCCATGACTCCCCTGCCTGTGGTGAGTCTCCTGGATCTTGCTGGTCCGATCCATACACTTCCTTGACTTTCTGCGTGGATTGGTTTTTCCAAGGCTTGTTGGTGATCGCGCTGGACACCGACCCCTCAGCACTCAACATCCTTCATGGGACAGCTCGCATCTGGCTCCTGGTCATCCTCAATGGTGCCTGGTCCCTGCAGCTGCAGAGTCACGGTCACCGTCAACTATCCTGAAGCACCGGATATTGGTGGGCATTTGTCTACCGAGCCCCTGGTCACTCTCAGGTGACCCCGACTCTGTCCCCTCTGCTTTCAGGCACTCCTCGACAAGAATCCACATTTGGATTCCAACTGACACTTTCTCTTCTTCCAGCAGTGGCTCTTTCCTGAAGTCCTCCATTGGGTTCGATTAAAGTTTTCGACCCCACTTCACACCTATGCACCCGGCTTCCCTGGATAGATAACTTGGGTACCACGAGATCCACGGGTGGGGTGGCTCTCCAACCTTCTGTCTTCCACCAGGTTTCTTAAGGGTCCATTCAGAAATGTCCTTAATCTTTAAAATTCCAACCGCAACTTGCACATAGACTTGTACGGAGCACGCGGTCGTGTTCTCACACTGCACATGCACTCCTTGGGGTTCCAGCAATTCTACATCCTCTCGACATTGTCCTGACTTGAGTTGTGGTTCTTATACATCTTTATTAGTATATGGTTTGGTCCCCTCCTCGGGCCGACTGTGTATTAGTGCTCTTTACTTTGATTTATTTGCTAAAGTATTGTGTGCTTTGTGTCTCTGTGCGTGTAGAAGATAATGTAACTTACTAGATAGTGTTATTTAATAAATACATATTTTTTTTAAATACTGTGTGGTTCCCTTTTCATTTATTCTATCCAATAAGATTGCATTCTGGTAAAACAAGCTGCTTTACACTCCTTCAACACTAAGCCTGAAGGCTGCTCTCCACAGCTACCACTTGGATAGCTTTCTAAGGTTGTCTGAGACCTCTAAAATCACCATAAGGATTATTTATTTATTTATTTATTAAGGAGTTTTATATAGCGCTAGCCTGACCCAAGGGTATTGGAGTGCTTCACAATAGTTTTTGAGCAAGATTCATACAATAAAGCAGTATTCTACATATAGGTTCGGAAGTCCAAGTGTGCTGAGCAGCATTGAGGTAGTACGTGAGTCCTGAGATAACCTCATAGAGTGCACTTTGTCTTGGGGTTGATACAATAAAGCAGTATTCTACATATAGGTTCGGAAGTCCAAGTGTGCTGAGCAGCATTGAGGTAGTCTGTGAGTCCTGCGATAACCTCTTAGAGTGCACGTTGTCTTGGGGTTGAACCACTTGGGGGGGGGCAGTTAGTGGTCAAATAGCAGGGAGGAGGTAAGTCTTAGTGTTACAATGACGGAGAGATGACGAGAAGGAAATTGCGTTTAGATAGCGGCTATCGGGAGGGAGCGGTTGAGGAAAAGGACTTTTAAGTGTTTTTTTAATTTTGTGAAGGTCGAGATAGTCCTCATACCGACTGGGATGGCGTTCCAGATTTTGAGGCGCATTTCCAGCGAAGGACCGTGCGGCAGTTTTTTGTTTGCGTGTTTTCATAGGGATGAGTAGTAGGATGCTGGAGCTCCTGAGGTTCCTTGTCTGACCAGCTCTCTTAAGTTTAGCAGCCAAATACTCAGGTTTTCTTTTTGTACGGCTTTGTGTGTGAGGCAGGCAGTTCTGAAACTTGCATGGAATTCGACTGGGAGCCATTTTAGTTCTCTGAGTGCTGGTGAAATGTGGTCGTATTTCCTGATTCCAGTGACCATTCTAGCTGCTGCGTTGAGAGTAGTGTTGAGGGGAGCTCGGTGAGATTTTGTTGTACCAGTGAGGGTGGCATTCCCATAGTCAGGTCTGGATAGAACCAGTGATTGGGTGGCTGGTTTGAGGTCGTTGGTTGGGATGAATGGTTTTATTTTGTTAAGTATTTTCAGGTTGACGAAGGCACTCTTTGCGGAGTTCTTGATGTGTTTGGCCATGTCGAGTTTTGAGTCTAGGATGATTCCTAAAGATTTAACGGCATGGGTCAGAGTGTGATTGCCGTTAAGAGCATTCAAAGCTTTTAGCCATTCTGAAATAAAAGTTTTCTCTTCTCTGTTGGAGATGTGGAGGATTTCGGTTTTATCTTGGTTTAGTTTTAAGTGGTTAAGCGACAGCCAATGTTGGATTTCTTTTAGAATGATATTTAGTCTGTGAATGTCATCTATGGAGGAGGTTTCTAGATAGATCTTGGTGTCATCTACATAGAGTCGGAAAGGGATGTTAGCATTTTTAAGTAGGGTGGTGAGGGGTTCCATGTATATGTTGAACAGTTGAGGTGAGAGCACTGAACCTTGAGGGACGCCCCTGTTGACGGGGTGAGGTAAAGTTTTTTTTTTATCCTTTGTGAGTGGCTGTGTAAGAAGGAGGAGAACCAGCGTAGGACCACCTCATCAGCACCTACCCTAAAGCCTTGATGAGAAGTTGGTGATCAACCATGTCAAAGGCTGCCGATAGGTCTGAATGAGAAGGCAACATTGGTCGGTATCGATGGATTTGTGGATGTCATCTGTGATGTTAAGGATCGCGGTCTCGGTGCCATAGCCTTTTCTGAAGCCAAATTGGTGGGGGTCAAGAAGCTTGATGCTATCCATGTGCTGAGTCAGTTGTTGTAGGACACATTTTTCGAGGATTTTTGATAGGAGGGGGAGATTAGAGACAGGTCTGAATTATTCAGTTCCTTGGAGTCAATGCCTGTTTTTTTTTAGTAGTTGCCTGACTTGGCCAATTTTGAGGCATTCAGGTAAGATGCTGGTTCTCAGGGAGCTGTTTATGGTCTTGCACCAGAACGGGGCTATGGAGAGTTTCAGTTTTGTGGTCAGTTGGGTGGGTATCGGGTCAAGGAAGTGAGAGGCTGGTTTGCAGGTGGAGATCTATTTGAGGATCTCGGTTTCCAGGATGGGGTTGAAGGACTTCCAGGTTTTTGTGGGATGCTTGAGCGTGCTATCTACTGTCACTGGGGGCAGGCTTTTGCAGACGGGGTTGACATTGATGTCCAGTGAGAGCTCAATCTTGGTGATTTTTTTCTTCGAAGAAGTTGGCGAAGTTTTCACACAATTCCTTGGAGGCGTAGGGAGGATCCTGGGTGCTTGAAGGTTTGGTGCCTGATGATTCTGAACAGTTTGTTGGGCCTGTTTTTTGCGTTGTCCAGGGCAGCGCAGAAGAAGGTGGATTTTTGACTGCTGATGTGTTTTTTGTATTTCCTTCAAACTGCTTTGAGGTGTTTGAGTAGGCTTGAGGAGGGGTTGTTCCTCCATAGTCTTTCTGTAGCTCTTAGTTGTCTTCTTTTGTTGTTAATGTCCATGTTGAACCAAGATCTGAATGGGATGTTCCTGTTTTTTTTTTAGTTTCAAGGGGGCAACTTGATCTACAATGGATGTCATGTTTGTGTTATAGTGGGAAGTGAGTTCTGTTGTGGATAGATCATCCGTGGTGGCAGTGAGGAGAGAGTTAACCCTTCCCTCTAGGTCAGTCATGTTAATCTGAGTGAAGGTTCTAGTACATTTTGGAGGGTGTTGGGTGGGGGTTTTAAGTATGATCGGCAGAATGAGGGGGAAAAGCATTAAGTGGTGGTCGGACCAGTCCAAGGGCAGGGTGCGATCTATTGTGACAGTGTCGTGCTGGGTGATAATGGTGTCTAAGATTGCTCCTTTGTTGTGAGTTTCCTCTAAGCAGTGTTGGGTAAGGTTGTTGCTGTGAAGCGGCTCCTTCAGGTTCTGGATTAGCAGGTTTTTTTCTTAATTCCAGTGTAGATTGAGGTCACCCAGAATAAGGTTGTTCGTGTCTCGGAGAGGGCAGTGGGCAATCAGGTCGGACAGGTGTTCAGTGAATGTGGTTGTATTGCCTGGGGGATGGTAAATAAGGTGGCAGATAAGTGTTTTCTTGTTGCTAGTGTTGATGTTGGCCGTTAGGCACTCAAAGGTGTTGTAGTTGAAGGAGTCTATTTCCGTCACAGAAATATTGTTTTTGTGGATGATTGCTATGCCTCCACCTCTTTGATCTTTTCTTCCTTTGTTGGTGATTACAAAGCCTGGGGGGACAAGAGTATCCATGAGTGGAAATGAGGAGTCATTTAGCCATGTCTCTGTGATGAATGCTTTGTCTATGTTGTGGGTGAGGATGGATTCCGCTAGCTCTGTGGCAGGCTTGGTGGCTGATCTGTAGTTTATGAGCATGCAGTTTGTGGGGGACGTCTCTGTTGTGGGTTTTTTTGTCCAGGGGACCGTGGGGATAATAGTGCGTGTGGCTGGGGGTCTAGGGGATTTCAGAGGGGCCTGTTCTCTTCCCAGTCCGGTGATCACCTGTATTTTGGATTGGAGGGTGACAGTAATAGGATTGTCGTACGAGGAAGCGAGAGCTGCCTCTTCACTCGCAGACGTTTCATCTCTAGTTATTTTTGGTCTCTGTGTCTGAATAGAGAGGGGAGTAGAGATCCCTTTCAGTTGGGAAGCCTTGGAAAGCCTCAGTTGAGAGAGAGAGTGGGAAGGAAGGGAAACGGTGAGGCTTTAGGGTTGTGGCGAGGTTGGGAAGGGTTTCACTAAGACGCTGGATTATGTTTGTTATCTGGCTTTCAAGCAGGGCGAGCCGCTGCCCAGTCTCTATGCCGGTGTGGGTGTTCTGGGCGGATAAGTTAAACCTGGGGGGAGAGCCTAAAGTTGTTAAGTTGCCCTTTTGTGAGTGAACTGTCCTTGTGGGATCCAGGCGGGGCCGGGGGTGCTGGGAGGCTGGGGCCATGTTGGGGTGTCAGTGTTAAATTGCATGAGGGACTGGGGAGGGGGTTGGGTATCACGTTGGTAGAGGGGTCTTGTTCTCTCTGATAGTGTTGGGGTGGTGTCTCGCAGCAGGGCCGATGGTGCGGGGAGGCGGGGGCCATGTTGGGGCGTCGGTGTTAAATTGCATGTGGGTTTGGGGAAGGGGTTGGTAGACACATACTGTGAGTTGAAGTTGTTCAAAGTGGGTTGGGAGGGATGGAGGGTGTGGGGGCGGGTGAGGGTGGTTGCCAGAGGGGGGTAGAGGGGTCTTGTTCTTTCTGGTAGTTTTCGGGGTGGTGTCTCGTGGCCAGGGGCAGGTGTTATTACTAGGGTGCACCGGAATGATGGGTGAGTTCTTTTGGCTGGTCAGGTTCTTCAGGGAGAGGAGGATGAGCAGGCAGGGGAGGAGTATGTGGGAGGAGGAAGTCAGGAGGGATAGGAAGAGGGCATCAAAGGATTCTAGATTGTCATTGTTGGCTTGTATCAGGACTGTGCCATTGGAGTAGATGGTCTCAGTAGTGTTCCCATTTCACCTAGTGCGGTTTGGGGCTGAGAAAGTCAGTTTGTTGTCTGGACTGTTGTAAGGTGCCCACTTACATTAGTGGGCATCATATACCAGGCCAACCTCTCACACAGGTGCACTAACAGGAATATGTTTTTTGCTACCAGAAATCTGGAGAATGTATCTTTTTTCCACTTCCTCTCATCTTGGCATTTCTTCTTAATGTCTGCCACAGTGCACTTCTCCTTCCACAATGCTTTGGCAGAGTATTTGACCTTGTGCCACAAAGCTGCATTCTAAGTCCCACTAAGGGGAAATGGAGGCAAGCCATGTCAGTTTTCTTCAGTGTTTGACCACAAATTTAACTACAGGGGTTATCTCCTTAGTGAAATTCCTCTTCCTCTTGAGTGTTGTTTTTGCATTCTGGAGGATGAATGTGGTCCTTGTTGACTTTCTGTTCATGTAGTCCAAGAGAAAGAGAGCACTGCAGTGGGTATTGGCTGTATTTATGTGGTGGGTTTAATTTGGCCATGTGCATGGTAGTTGCCTAGTTCCTTCCATTCATAGGTTTTCACCTCTGTGGCTGAGGGCTCATCTCCTTGGCAGAGGTCTCCATCTCTGAGATGGAGGTCTCGACCATAGTTACGACATGTCCACCAATAAGGTGGAAATGTAAAACACAGTTCGAAAGTTACTTGCTGTGCAGTTACTTCTTCACACCCTCATTGGAGAGGGTAGAGACATGCAAGTCTACACATAGGTTTAAATATCCACTCAGAAGTGCTATATAGAGAAGAAAAAAAAGTGGAGAGCCACACCTAGGTATAGAATTGATCTACAGTGAGTAGATATTCACATGTATTTGAGTTCGTGTATTGGTCCCGGTATCACAGAATGGTAAAAGCTACATATTCCACAGATGTAATATCCAAATATACTATTGATCTGATAAACAGCACTGCACACTTATAATCAACTTACAGTGAAATGGTACTCAATATTTCACATCTTTAATTGACAATTTAATGAACTCTCAAAGTGCCAGGCCAGTTCCAGATTTGCTGGGATTACAAAACGTTTGAATCAAATACAGTTTGAATGTGAGCATTGTGGTGGTATGTTGTTTAGAGAGCATCACAACCGAACAGTGGAAGAAAAAAAAGCTTTACAAAAAAGCAAAATGTGCAAACGGGTTGGGTGTTATTTCTTACACTTGAACTACAAGTGCAAAGGTTGACACTATATTAAAATGGCTACCACAAGGTTAATAATTTCTGGGAGTAGTATATAACAATGGGATTCGATAGTACATTCTTTCAATCATCATGATGGAATACAGCTATTGTTTTGTTTTTATAAGGAGTTGAAAAATAAACTTGGTGCACACAACGGTAAACAAGTTCAGTATTCTCATATTTTTCTTCTCTTATTTTATCCTGACCTTTTGTAACCGTTTTAAGATATGTAAAAATTGTGGCTGTCGTTGTTTTAGTTGTTGCTTGTTTTTTGCATTTTAACTTAGTCTGTGTTCAGAGTCATAGTGCCAACTTAGTTTTATCACATCTATCGTCTTAAAACCATATTAGTTAGAAGACAAATATAAAAAGGAAATCTGAGTAACTGAATGCATTGTCCCTTAATTCCTCCATTTGTTCTGAATCTTGGGTGAACATCTTGTATACCTCCTACCAACCGTGAAAATGTATAACACCTGTCCTGTGTGGTTATTTGGCTGAAGGATGACTATAATTACAGTTCCAGGGCATTAAAAGGAGCGAGATTTAAACAGTAAGTTCTAATGCGCTCATGGAATTTGCCGAATGAGAAAATTTCACGAGAAGAGGTGTCAGTGAATTATATAAGGTTATACAAATTCCGACATTTAGAGTAAACAACATTTACAGTATGAGCTTCAAGATGTGCACACTTGTCATGGACAAAATGTTCCACACTGTTGCTTGGTTCTATTGGTGAAAGCAGCATTTATAGGACAAGCAAAAAGATAAAATGATATGCTTTCTTTTTGTATCAAGTCACACAAGTAACACCAGGTGATACCTTTTAAGAGGTCTGGTAGTAGCCTTTCCACCTAAGTCAAATGAGCAGGGTCGGACTGGGACAGGCAATGTCTGTGGTTATTTCAGAGAAAGAAATCAGTAGTAAAAACGGGCCCACCAAGCCATGAAACAGGCCCATAAAAATACCCCCAAAAACAGCCCACATACTGACCTGTCAGACCCGCCTTTCAGACATTGCCAGATTGCCCTATAGGCCAATCTGGCCTTGCAAAACTGATACTAGTGTGTTGGAAAATGGCCCTCTCCGAAGGGTCACCCCACATTTTTTGCCTTCCCCCTCCCCTTTTTGCCGAATTCTGTTTTGCTGGCTTTAGGACTCTGAGCACTTTATCCCTGCTGACTAGTGCTAAAGTACATGTGCTCTCTCCTCTAGACATGGTATAATTGGTTTGCACCTGTTAGTTATATTTCATTTACTTGTGATGCCCTTGTAAAGTGGTATGCCATATACCCTGACCCTTTAAATTAACTGCTACTAGTGGCCAGCAGCACTGATTGTGCCACCCATACAAGTAGCCCTGTAAACATGTCTCAGTCCTGCCATTGCAGAGCCTGTGTGCGTAATTTTACTGCCAATTTGACTTGGCATTTAAAATCCTATGCCAATCCTTAAACTCCCCTTTCAGTACACACAAGTAACCCGTAAGGTAGGGTCTAGGTATCCTATAGGGCAGAGTTTTGTGTAAGTAAAAGGAATGACGTACCTTTACATTTTGCATGGTGCGTGTCCTGGTAGTGAAAAACACCTACATTCGTTTTTAACTACTGTGAGGCCTGCTCCTCTCATAGGTGAACTGTGAAAATTCCATAGTACAGTGTGAGCTATAATTGCAGATTAGAAAGGAGTAGTTGTGTCATGTTTTATATCTTCGGAATGGTAATGAAAAGACATCTCTACTGGTAAAGTTGTATTTGACATTACTATTTTAGAAATGTTTCTCTCTTAGAAAGTAGATATTTCTATGCTCTTATGGCTCTGTGTGCCTGCAGCTTGTCTCCAATACAGGCCTGGGTGGATGACAGCCACGCTTTGTGCATTCTCTCTAGACAGCCACAAACACAGGAAGGCTGGACGTGTTTGAGTACTCATCTGCATTCTGATGGCTCTTCCTAGGTAGAAAAGGAGATTGGACCTGACACTCCCACCTGAATAGGCAGGGTCCTGTCCACAAACAAAGGGCTGACTACCCCCTACAGTTAGTCTTGAGCCAGGACTGGGATGAAAGGGCTTCTGTGCACTCCAAAAACCCTTCTTTGAAGTCACCCCCACTTCAAAGGTACAACTGGGTATAAGTGCTGGGTCTCTGAACCCACAAAAACAGACTCTTCTGGACCTGTAACTGAACTCTGTCAGAAGAACTGCTATGCTGCATCAACGATTGACACGCTGATGGACTGCTGATCTGAAAGACCTGCTTTTCTGCTATGCAGACATGCTGCCTGCTGCTCTCTGACCCTGCTGAAGGAGAACTGGACTCTGCCTTGCATCCAAAGTGATCTCCAATGGCTTGTTGGCTTGCCTTCTTACGCTAGATACTCGGTGCTATCAAGGTCTCTACCCCTGCGCCTGTGCCTGATCCGTTGGAAGTGGACCAAGATACTTGCACCAGAGAAATCGATGTATCTAAAGTCTGCATGTAGCAGAAGCAGCACATCAACCCTGTTGCAGGAGTAGATTTGGTGCACCTCGGAACCAACAATTTGCCACCATGCCCCTGAGCATCGGAACCACGCATTGCCACCACAGCAGTGTGGAGAGATCAACGCATCCCCTCAACTGCATGGAGAGATCTGGTGCATCACACTTTGGAACTAATGCATCTCAGATCGGTGCTTTGTCTTCGGAATTGATACATTGCCACCACTGCGTGCAGAAAAATGACATATCACTATGACTACAGGCTCCACATCTATGCATCGCTCATCTGCATCCTGCTTCTCACTGCTGCAACCAAAATCAAGGTACTCTGTTCATTGGACCTGCATTGCTCCTGTCCCTGGCCTGCTCTCCTTCATGGTCAGCCTGAACTGCTGACTTTTTTCTGGTCCATCACGACCATGTAACCCCAACTAGAGCTTATTGCTTCTAAGCGATAGACACACTTTTATTCTTTAAAACCTTATATCTCGAATTCTAACTTGGATTTTTGTCATTTTGGTCTTGATTTATCTATACAATTTTTATGGTGGTGTTTTCATTGTGTTACTATGTAATGCGTCACACAATAATTTACACATTGCCTCTTTAGATTAGCCTGACTGCTCTGTGCCAAGCTACCAGAGGGTAAGCACAGGTAATATTTTTAATGTGTATGTAATTCATCCTTAACAGGACTGTGGTTCCTGCTTGGACAGTGTGCATACCTCTGCCAACTAGAAATCCCATTTCTAACACAGTGACAATGCATGTAGACAAGTATATAGTGGCTCAACAGAAAGAGGGATTTTGGGAATCAAATATACTGATCAAATTGATGATGGTGAGTGTCAAAAGAACCACATGGGTGAACAAGCAATGGCAAAGCTCATAAATCTGGTGTCGGCCATTTGGAAATACTTGTTTTGTAATGCTTTTTGCAAAACTTTGTTGTTTTGGGAAGCTGCCAGTCCCTAATCAATCTAAAAACAAATATTGGATAAAGGCAAAAATGTTGTTTTTGTCTCAAACTAGCACACATTGCCATAGTTATCCTCGGCACTGAAGGGAACTACTTTGTGTGTGGAAGTGCTCCTCGTGAAAGTGCAGCAAGCCATAACTCACAGTGAAGTCAGCAAATGGCTGAAGAAGGCTAATGCATTGCCCCATGATGCATGCTGGATTGGGTGTAAGAAAAACTTGAATGGTACAACCAGAGACTAGTGGATGAAGTCTAGCTGAAAACCCCTACAATTAACAATGTTATACATAATTTTAGTAAAAAGGTCTTGGCTGACACAGACGCAAAAAAATGCTGATTGGTCTAGTACTAGCTGACTGCGGTTTGCCTTTGAGAAAGGAAGAAAGATATAAAGAGCAAACAAAATAGAAGGAAGTCAAGAAAGAAAGACTGAAGGAAGGCAAGAAAGACAAGAGAAAAAGAAAAGAATATAGAAAGAAACACAAAAAGAAATTGAGGTCAAATAATAAGGAAAAAATAATAAAGAAAAAGAAAGAAAGAGGAAGCGACGAAGGGAAAAATGAAAGACCGAAAAAAGAAGAAAGAAAGAGGAAAGACAGAATGAATCAGTCAATTAATAATGAAGAAATAAGTCAAAGAAAGAAAGAGGAAGGGAAGAATTAAAGAACAAAACAGGAAGAAAGAGAGAGGAATGCATGAAAGAAAAAATGGGAAGGCATGAAAAAAGCAAGCAGAGTGCACAAAAGTCAATATCAAACGAAAGTTTGAGAAAGGCAAAAAAAAGTAAGTGGAATACACTAAAGGTAGGAACAAAAGAAAGAGAGAGAAAGGCAAGAACAAAATAAGGAAAGAGGAAGACAAGATCAAAAGAAAGAGTAAGGCATGGAGAAAAGAATGAGGAGGAATAGAAAGAAAAAAGGACAGAAAGAAAGAAAGAAATAGGACAGAAAGAGAGAAAGGAAGAAAGGGAGGAAGGGAAACAGAAAGAGAGAGAGATTAAAAGAAAAAAAAAAGGAATGCAGAGCATAAAATCAAAAAGGAAAGCAAAAAAGAATGAAGGAAAGAAATTAGGAAAGAAGGAAAGTAGGAAATAATGAAGGAAAGAAGCAAAGAAGGAAAAATGAAGCAAAGAATAAGGTAAACTGGAAAGAAAGAGGAAGGCAATATAGAAAGAAAGAGGAAAGAAAGAAAGAAAGAAAGAAAGAAAGAAAGAAAGAAAGAAAGAAAGAAAGAAAGAAAGAAAGAAAACACAGAAACACGGTAAGAAAGAAGGAAAGTAGCAAGGATAGAAAGAAAACATGGAAACACAGTAAGAAAGTAGGAAAGTAAAAAGGAAAGCTAGAGGAAAGAAAGAAAGAAAGAAAACCGAAACACAGTATGACAGAAATAAAGAAAAAGGAACCAAAGAAAGAAAGAAAAAGGAAGTAAGAAAGGAAACACTGAAAGTAAGAAGAACATTAAGAAGGAAATAATGAAGGAAAGAAAGAAAGAAGGGAAGAATGAAGGAGATAAAGAAGCAAAGTAGGAAGTAAAGTGAACAGAAAGAAAGAAAGAAAAAAGAAAGACAAAAGAGAGAAAAAAGAAAGAAAGAAAGAACAAAGAAAGAAAGAAAACATGGAAACACAGTAAGAAAGAAGGAAAGTAAAGAGGAAGGAAAGAAAAAGGAAAGAAAAAGGTAGGACAGACGGAAGGTAACACGAAATGTAAGAAGGAAATTAAGAAGGAAAGAATGTAGGACATAAAGAAGAATAGAATGAAGGAGATAAAGAAGCAAAAAGGAACTAAAGTGGACAGAAAGGAGAAAGAAAGAAAGAAAGAAAGAAAGAAAGAAAGAAAGAAAGAAAGAAAGAAAGAAAGATAGAAAGAAAGAAAGAAAGAAAGAAAGAAAGAAAGAAAGAAAGAAAGAAGGAAAGTGTCATAAGCCACCTACCTGGATACCAGATGATTTCAATGGGGCGGTGCCACTAGTTTAAGAATCCTCCTGAGACTTGCCCTCGGTTTACAGGAGGAAACACTGCTTGAGGGGCAAATCCCAGGGAGAACAGGGTTGGGATGGAGAGAGCGTGTAGAGTCAAAGATGGTGTGGCCCGTCTACTCAACAGTAACACTGCAGCAGGCATTCATAGCAGTCTGATGAATGGTACCGGCAGATATTGTACCTATAAACAAACAAATAATAAGGCTATAAACTAGTATTAACTCTATCTCACAAGGATTCACCTCACAAACGTTTTTCAAATCTCAATCAATCTTTAGTTTTGTAGTTGTTTTCATTTAGATTGTCTGTAGAAGCTCTTTTATCAAAAATTTCAAAACTGTACTGAGTATGTTTTCAGCGTCAAACCCACAAGCAAATTTGGATGGGGTTAGCAGCGCCCAAGTCCTCTATGGCTAATTGCCAATAGTATGTACAATTTGAACAAAAACACTAGTTACCTCTGTTTGCAGCACAGTGTTGTGGCTGAGCTTAACGCGTAGTAAAATCAAGTCTGTTAATGCGTTTCCCTTTTCTTTTTGTTCTTTTTTCCATCCAGGTGCATATAATGCAGGACATTCTTTGCAATGAGGTCAAAGCGGGAGGATCAAGGAGACTGGCAAGACAGGGTCTTGGAAGCCAGGAACAGGCAAGTGGCAGGCGAAGAGGCTAAGTGAATTGATATTCTTTAAATAAGACTGCATTAGAATATTCATAAAGGTCACATTTTAATTGTTTGTAACAAGGACCAGGTGCAGATAATTATCTTGATGAGGCTGCCTTCTAGAAGGTACGTTAGAATGTTCACAAAGGTTGCATTCTAATTGTGTAGAGCAAGGAACAGGTGCAGATGATTAATTTATTAGCCTTTCTTCATGAAGAAGTTTTAGAATGTTCACAAAGGCCACGTTCTAATTGCTCATAGCAAAGAACAGGTGCAGATGTTTAATTTGATGAGTCTGTCTTCTGCAAAGTGTTTTAGAATGTTCACAAAGGTTGCATTCTAATTGCTAAAACAAGGGACAGGTATAGAAGATTTATTTGATGAGGGCTATCTTCCGGAATGTTCGCATTGAGGTGATCTATATCGGTTGCTTGATGCTTATTCTGGTGGATTTTATGGATGTTTACGTGGCACCTGAAACCTGACCTTGCATACGCATCCTAAAACATTTGTAAAAGCTATTAAGCCATTTCAAACAAACTAGGGAACACCAGCTGCAGCTAGATATTACCAACAGCATGTATTATAGTCAAAGGTCAGGGTACGATAAGTTTTATTCATTCATAAGTGTTGGGAAGAATGATATGAGTCATACCGGTATATTGTGATAGTCAAGAGAGGTGAGATGTGGCAGTGATCCTGATATAAAGAGGAAAGAATGAAGGAAGTAAAGAAAGGAATAATGTAGAATTCAAAGAAAGGAATAATGAAGGAATCAAAGAAAGGAATAATGAAGGAATAAAAGAAAGGAACAATGAAGGAAATGAAGAAGCAAAGAAGGAAGTAAGGTGGAAAGAAAGCAAATAAAAACAAAAACAAAGAACGAAATGAAGGAAGGAAAGAAAGAAAGAAAGAAAGAAAGAAAGAAAGAAAGAAAGAAAGAAAGAAAGAAAGAAAGAAAGAAAGAAAGAAAGAAAGAAAGAAAGTAGAGCACCCTTTATGTGAGTTGTTGATTTGGTGTAAAAAGTAGCAGTTAGATAAAGGCCACTTCCAAAGGAATTTACAACAACATTGGCAAGAGATATGAATTGATAACACTGGAATATGCTCATATCTGCTGAAAATGTTCTGCCATCGTATCAGGCTGTACAAACAAAAGCAACACAGTAGTAATAAAATAAAAACAAAAACACAGGGTCTGAAGGGAGCTAAAATGTGTGTGGATCTGCTCCTTGTGAAAGAGCTTGGGGTAAAATTACCCAGGGGATAACGTAGGCTAGCCCTTTGGCTCATGCTGCTTACTGTATGCTGCTGTGGGTGGATGCAAAATGTGAATGATACAACAACAGACCAATGGATGAAGATAGGTGTCTTAAAGCCCTTTTAAATAAGTATATTAAATATAAATTTAGTAAAACCACAATGTCTTTGCTAACAGCAGACGTAAAAATAATTAACATTTTGAACTGAAACAAGAACATTTTAAAACCAAACTACATATCTATGAACATGACTATAGAAGGAAATTGACTCTGTGAGTGCTAATCATGTGTTAATGTTGCTTGACGACAAACAGCTTCAGTGCAAAAACTTTTAGTCTTGTAAAGGCTTTTTCACACAGTAGCAAAGAATGCAAGAATCTCAAGTTCACTGCATCTGGCACTTGAATTGCCGCTGATGACATGGGAGATTCATCTAGATCTATTGAGCATTGAAGGTATGAGTCAGGATGTAAGATGTTTAGGACTTTGAATGATTCTCTGTATCCATATCACTCAAGCTTTTTTCTATGCATTATCCTCCACCACCAGTCTGACATTGGTCAATAATTACCCATATTGTTTGTAAAACTGGAAACAATGTAAAGCAATAAGGGCAGGTAGAATGTGTTAGCCAGTGGAAAGAACCTAATTTACCTTCATGCCATATTCATATATATATATATATATGTGCAGGTCCTACTTCAGGTACAATGGCTTGCTCATATGGTACATATGTAAACTTTTCCAAGTTCAGGGCGTTTCCGCAGCCCTTATTATTTGTCTTTAAAAAGTGCAAATAAATGGAGTATGTGAGAGCATTGAGACTAGTGACCCACAAGGCTTGTGAAAGCAGAAGAGAGAAGAGCAGATTGGAAAAGAAAAAATGAACAGGTAGACAGGGAGGAGCAGTAGAGGCCAATGGAAGTAATTTTGCCCGTTCACCAACCTTTCTTTGATTGTTATAATTATGCCTACTTTTACTGAAAACAGTGCCATTCTCTCTCTTGGTTGTTCTCCTGCAAAACTGATCCTCTAATGCCAGTCTTGGGTTCAGTTTTATCTACAGCATATTGCTTTCATTAAATTCATATTACATCCTTTGTTACCTATTCCAGGTGGGGAGGAAGAATTAAGGGGGGGTAGAGTGAGGCTGTAGATTACGGAAGATGAAAACAAAGCTATCACTACTGCAAGTACCTGTTTGTTGGTTACTCCAGTATTTTGTCTTGTCCCTACTGTATGCTGGCTAAACCTTGGCAGTAGCAAGACATGCTTCAGACTAGACTCTTAACCTCCAATTATTATGATTCGTACCTAGTACAGAAATATGCCAAAAAGAGGACCGCAAGTGGACACGTGTCTTGCTAATGGGCAATTGCGAACTAAGCTCCTATTCAACCCCATATCACATAGGGATGGAGTACACAAGCAAGTATATTCAGACATGGTGGTGGAAACACCCATAACAGACATGCAGAAATACACACAAAAATACACAGGCAAACTTTAATATCACAAACACGGAAACACAATAGCAGGAAAATAAACTGGCAGGCAAAAACACATGCAGAAGTGCAGTAGAGGAAGGTCCAGATATCTGATTCTGGATATTAATTCCTAATGCGCTGGAGAAACTTAGCTCGAGGCTCTGGACCTTTCCAGCCTTGTATTGTCAAGTAAAGATGGGGGTGTGAGCTTTCAGAGATTTAAGCTTGGCCAATAGGATGATTCCTTTTCGTGACACAGAAACAAAATTCCAGAGACTTTTAAATAGGGCTAGTCATTTTATTTTCATTCACCGCTTCGTAAATCCATTGTGCAAGGTTTCACACTTTTTTAAGAAAAGGAACAGCCGACACGTGTTTCGCCCTATGTGGCAAATTAAGCCAGGGCTTTCTCAAGGCTGTGGAAAAAAAGATGCAGTGAGTACAGAATGCAACAAGGCGATGAGCCCCCGATAGAGAAACACCAGCTCGTGCTCAGGTGAAAATTATAAAAATATTGTCTATTTTATTTCCATAGTAAAACAGCAGAAACTGCTACGAAGGTGCATAGGTGAGTTGGTGAGCTGAACAATCCAGAAGGAATTTATACATAGACAATGAGAAAGAGAGAGCAGAAAAAGAGATAAAAGGAGAAGGAAAAAGAAAGATGTGGTGTTGACACAAACTAGTTTCCAACGTATTTGTATTACTGTCGGTAAAGCGTTTGGGCGACGTGAGTCTCAAAGTAGGAAATTGAATGCGCAAGCAAAAAAACCCTTGCTGTTAATCACGTAAGAGTAGTATTTACAAACAGAGGGAAAACACGTGTCGGCTGTTACTTTTCTTTAAAAAAGTGTGAAACCTTGCACAATGGATTTACGAAGCGGTGAATGAAAATAAAATAACTACCTCCATTTAAACTTCTCTGGATTATTGTTTATGTGTCACAAAAAGGAATCATCCTATTGGCCAAACTTAAATCTCTGGAAGGGAGGAACAGTGGCGTAGTGAGCACGGGACCCACTTCAGGGCATACCCTTCCCACATAGGGCGAACAGCAAAACACACAAGATGATGGACATTCACCCCCAGTCACAGATCTGGGTTTAATCCATCGTTATTTTGCTCACCACGCCACCCCAGTTCAGACATGGCCATATGCAAATCAGGCTTGACCCTGTGCCTCCAAACGGTGCCCCACCAGTCCTGGGCCCATGGAAGTGGTGCTAAAGGTGCCCAGAAAGCCCAAATCCATAACTGATTAGACCCTGAAGTCTAAAGTTAATGACTGCCCTCATCCCATATGTCCTTCTGCCAGAGAAAAATAAACCTTGTTCCTTACCATAGTGGAAGCATCATAATGCCATGTGTGTACCCCTAAATGATCAGACTCAGGCAGCTGGACACATAAACAAAATGATCACAGCTGTTTGGAGGGCAAGGACTTGTTTGTGGAGCCACACAACGTTTACTCAGTCAAATTAAGTACCCCTGGCTACCAAAATGTGCACAGCTTCACTGTGTAATCCATCTCCACAGGACCATAGTATCTGCAGCACATAACACTCATCACAAAATGTAAAAGCTTTACGTACTCTGGTTTAGGTCGGGATGGATATATTATTCTGGTTCCGCATGATATTGCTTATAGGATTAATGGGTTGTTTGTTCAAGGTGTAGGTGCTGGAATTAAAGGAGTTGAGGTTGCTTCAGCACCCCAAAATAAACATGATGAAGTTCAGAAGGTGAAAGGGCAATAAAAATACCTTACTTTTTTTTCACCTTTCATGTATGTTCATAGACAGAGGTCCAATATCATGCTATGTATTCTGACAAAGTTCTGCTTATTGTTTTAACATGGAGATTGGTGCTAACTTTCTTTCTGACTACAAGGAGAGGATTTTTTTTCCTAACACAAAAAAAAGTTTGATATCTGTAAAACCACTGTACAAATATTTCAAAATATATCAGCAGTACGAAAATCACAAACGGAACACATTTTTTGTAATGTTGATGTGCCATAGGAAAAAAGATATTTTAACAGGATCACAACATTTCAAGCCACTTTATTTGATGACGCGAAAATGATAAACATTTGCTGAAGCCAGTGCTGTAATGTAAAATAGTGGGCCAACCCTGCAGATTGTGAAGAGGGCCCCCTGAGACTCCAATATCTCACAGATATTTATTAGCCTTTGGGCGGATGGGGGGTCCTGAAAGTTTGGGGCCACCTGTGCCAGGGGATGCAAGGCTTGTTTCATGCTATACAGGTTTATCAGTAAAACTTTCTCAATGGAAATGTAGCGGCCATTTCAATGGAAAATGGGATGTCTGTAAATAATACTCCTACCACAACATGTTTTAGTAACATATTTACTCCAAGATTTTCCACTGGCTGCATAGCACTCTCTTTCCACTGCCCTGCTGAATGTGTGTTGCTTAATTGTGACACTTGTTCTTTGAGTGTCCTTGGATTTTCCACAATCTCTATGACTTTGTATTTTTCAGCATCACTGGTTTGGGGTATTTCTGAAAGGTAATGCGATGAATGTACGATCTTCACACGCTCAGCCTGAAAGTGCATTTCAGTTTTAAGAGAATTATGAAAGAGGGAAATAACATCGTATCTGCTCAGAATGAAATAGGATGGAATGACTACTAAGTGAGATCATTTATGTGAGAGAGCACTCTGACCAATGAGCTCATTCCTCAACGTTTATTACAGGTGACACGTCCACAAGAATGCCATGAAATGAAGCTCTGGGAGGACGGTATGACCCAGCAGCACAAAACCACGAACCAGCGCAGGGCCATCTTTCCCGAAAGCATCAAGAGTTGAAAATCAAAGCAGCTCGCGGCCTTTCACTCATTCCAGGCAGCAGCCTGCCATTCTAAAGTATTCGTTTCTTTTAATTTACATAGAAAACGGAAACGAATGCACTTGATTCATTAGCGATATATAACGCGCCGACAGAACATAAACAGTGCTCTGAAGTCTAATCAGGCAAATGGTTTGATATTTTTTTATTTAACGCTGGTGCATGCAGTTGTCTGCGCCTTGGGAAGATTATCCGGCTTCTGGTTGAGTTTTTGCGATAACCTCCCCAAGGCGTTTACGTCTGCGTGTATGGCACACTAATTATCAGAATGGCTAATTTTTAATATTTACAACGATCAATACTCTGAAACAATTGTTACCTTGTAAATATGTTCGGAGGTGTGAAAACCACCCAGCGGGAATATTGTTAACGAATACATTGAATGCAACAGACCCTTGTTTTTAGGTTTTGCCTTCAGACAGCGTTAGATGTCAATCAATCAATCAATCAATTAGCATTTGCTAAGCTCGCAGCGCTCAAAAACAGACACGGAGGGCCAGATGCATCAACACACCATTTTGCGATTCCCTATTTGCAAATCATTGCGGTTCAAAATTAGGAAATCGCAAAACAGCATGCATGAAAGAGTGCTGATCTCTTTCTGCGATTCCTATGAATATTTATGAGTTAGGCCACAATTTACGACCCCCTAGGAATCGCAAATATTACAGGAATGCTGGCCTGCTGGGGTCAGCAGACCACCATGTCCGTGATTGCTTTTAAATAAAGCAATCTTTTGTTTTAGAGAGCAGCCCGTTTGACTTAAGGGAAAACAGGATGCTTTACAAAAATAAAAATGAAAAGTTTTCCTTTCATTTTTTAAGAATGCGTTCATAAAATTCACAACGGGGAAGAGGTCCCTTGTGGACCCCCTCCCATTTGCTAATGGTTTACCACCTACTTGAAGTAGGTGATAAAATGCTAATGTCTTGGGACCGCATTTCGGTCACAAAACATTTGTGCATAGCGATGCAATTCAGTATTAGGAAGGGACGCTCTAAACAAGCCGGTTACTAATAGCGAACCTCCAACCCGTTTTGTGGTTCAGTAACAGGTTACCGAATCGCAAAATATGTTTTACTGCATCTGAAAATCATTTTTTGCGTTTGCAAACGGGTCAATTCTGCGAATCGGCCCATTTGAGAAGACAAAAATGCTTGATGCATCTGGCCCAGAGATCCCACCAGATTATCTAGGTGACTAGGCTGCATCAAACTGCCAGACTTTTAGTTTTCTTTTGAAACTAGTCAATGACTCAGACCAGTCCAGTTTAGGTGGCAGACCGTTCCAAAGCTTGGCTGTGAGAACCCTGAATGAGCTTCCTCCGCTGTGGGCCTTTGAAAATTTAGCAATCCGAAACAAGAGAAGGTTATTTGACCATAGTACTCTCTGTTGGATCTGAGGGATCAGTCTGTTCCTTAAAAAGCGCCGGTCAGATCCACATAGTGCTATTATGGCCAACGTCAGAGCTTTAAATTTAATGTGCTGTGCCACAGGAAGCCAGTGCAGCTGCCTCAGATGGGGGAAGTCAAATCTTTGTCACCTGATCCTGAAAGATTCAGAGATGAAGAGTTGAGGGAATGAGCAAAGGATTCTACCGAGAGATTCAGCCTATTTCTTTACACCGCTGTGGGAGGAGAGGGGTTATTCTATTCTTTATTTAGAACCGTTGGGAAATCTCCTGAGTAAATTCGGGATCCACTATCATCTATATGCGGACGACACTCAAATCTACCTTAAGGTGGCCTCCACTCACGATCTCTTCTTCCTGAGCTCTACTCTCGACTCCATTCAAAACTGGATGTTAACACATCAACTGATCCTGAATCCCTCCAAAACTGAATTCCTCCTCCTCTCCTCCTCACTTTCTCTTCCCCCAGTGCAATCATGGATGGATCAGATTAATCTACTGTACAATAAACCCATCAGTGTCGAGAGCGCAAAATCCCTTAGTGTCATACTCGACAAAAAACTCAATCTACTCTCCCACATCGATTCCATTGCAAAGTCTGCTCGATACCAACTGCACCTTCTTTGGGGGATTCGTCGCTTCTTCCCGGAGCACGACCGTAAAACCCTGGTCCAATCGCTGGTTCTCTCCAGATTGGACTACTGCAATTCTCTTCTTGCTGGCCTCCCCAAAACCCACCTGTCCCCCCTGAAGTCTGTTCTCCATTCAGCAGCTCGTTTCATTTATGGGGCCAAAAGAAGCGACCACATCACACCCATTTTATCCACCCTCCATTGGCTTTCCATAGAGGCAAGATCTATCTACAAGACTGCCTGTATCACCCACAAAGCCTTGCACTCCTCCTCCCCTCGCTACCTGGCGAATAAACTGAAACTGTCTGGAGGCTCCAGACCATCACGTAATGCAGAAAATGTATTGCTTGAACCTCCCACTTTCAAGAAGGAAAGATCGATGGCCCAATCCTTTTCAGGCAACGCAGTGAGAATTTGGAACTCACTTCCGCCTCAGCTCCGGACCACCACCTCTTCCCAGGCCTTCAAAACTAACCTCAAAGCTCTCCTCCTTCAAAGACACTTTCAAATTTAATTCACGCCCTCTATTTTCTGAAGGAAGTCCTTCCATTATAGGAAACTATCTTCTCCATGCCTATAGAAGTGCCTTCCCAGTGTTTTTTTGTGTTTTGAGTGTCTGCCATTTAGTGCAGTATTATACCTCTACTTGTACTTTGTACTCTTTTGTAACATGCACACGTCACCTTTCCTTTTGTAACGTATCGTTTGCTACCTCTTGTATTTTGTTTGCTTTTGATACATGCACAACGGCCACCACTGCCTCATGTAACGTAACTTTTGTTTTAGTGTTTTGAGTGTCTGCTATTTATTACAATTTTTTACCTCTGTGTACTTTGTATGCTCTTGTAACCTTCACGGGTCACTTTTTCCTTTTGTAACGTATCGTTTGCTACCTCTTGTATTTTGTTTGCTCCTGATACTTGCACAATTGTCACTATTGCCTCATGTAACATAACGTTTGATTTTGTAACATGCTCACTTGTAATTTTTCTCCTTATGTATCATTACTGCTCCTATTGTGATGCGCTCTGACACCTTCGGGTACAGTCCGCGCTATATAAAAACGCATTAAATAAATAAATAAAATAAATAAATTGAGAAGGCACGCTCCAAGAAATGTGAAAGGAATGCTGAACTTATTAGACCTTCTGCTCAAGGGAGCTAACCTGCATAATGGTAATATTTGAAAATATCAAATTCAATCAATCAATCAATCAAAACCTTTATATAGCGTGCTACTCACCCGTGAGGGTCACAAGGTGCTGAAAAGGTGTGGGGGGGTGCTGCTACTGCTCGAAGAGCCAGGTCTTGAGGTGTTTCCTGAAGGTGAGATGGTCCTGGGTCATACGTAGGTGTGCGAGGAGGCAGTTCCATGTTGGCTGCCAGCTAGGAGAACGATCTTCCTCCGGCGGTGGTTCTTCGAATCCGTGGGACGGTGGCGAGGGCGAGGCTGGCTGAGCGGAGCTGGCGGGTGGGAGTGTAGAACGAGAGGCAGTTGTTGAGGTATTCGGGACCCATGTCATGGAGTGCTTTGTGTGCGTGGGTGAGGAGCCTGAACGTGATCCTCTTGTTGATGGGCAGCCAGTGCAGGTTTTTCAGGTGGGCGGATATGTGGCTGTGGCGAGGGATGTCGAGGATGAGTCGTGCGGAGGCGTTCTGTATGCGTTGTAGTCGTTTCTGAAGTTTGGCGGTGGTTCCTGCGTATAGGGTGTTTCCGTAGTCCAGACGGCTGGTGACGAGGGCCTTGGGTGACCGTCTTTCTGGTTTCGGTGGGCATCCACCGGAAGATCATTCGGAGCATGCGCAGGGTGTTGAAACATGATGACGAGACGGCGTTGACTTGCTTGGTCATCGTGAGGGAGGAGTCCAGGATGAATCCTAGGTTGCGTGCGTGGTCCGAGGGTGTCAGTGCAGAGCCCAGAGCTGAGGGCCACCAGGAGTCGTCCCAGGCGGATGGGGATTGTCCGAGGATGAGGACCTCTGTTTTGTCTGAGTTCAACTTCAGGCAGCTGAGCTTCATCCATTCTGCGACGTCTTTCATTCCTTTCTGTAGGTTGGTTTTGGCGGTGGCTGGGTCTTTGGTGAGGGAGAATATCAGCTGTGTGTCGTCGGCGTAGGAGATGATGTTGATGTTGTGTTGGCGTGCGATGGCGGCGAAGGGGCTCATGTAGATATTGAAGAGGGTTGGGCTGAGCGAGGAGCCTTGGGGTACGCCGCAGATGATCTCGGCGGCCTCCGAGCGGAAGGGAGGGAGGCGGACTCTCTGGGTTCTGTTGGAGAGGAAAGAGGTGATCCAGTCCAGGGCCTTTCCTTGGATCCCAGTGTTGAAGAGGCGGGTTATTAGGGTGCGATGGCATATGGTATCGAAGGCTGCCGAGAGGTCCAGGAGGATGAGGGAGGTTGTTTCTCCGTTGTCCATCAGGGTCCCGATGTCGTCGGTGGCTGCGATGAGGGCAGTCTCGGTGCTGTGGTTGGCTCGGAATCCGGACTGGGATGGGTCGAGCGAGTTGTTTGGCTCGAGGAAAGCAGTCAGCTGTTTATTGACGGTCTTCTCGATGACTTTGGCCGGGAAGGGAAGAAGAGAGATGGGGCAGAAGTTCTTGAGGTCTTTGGGGTCCGCTGTGGGTTTCTTCAGAAGGGCGTTGATTTCTGCGTGCTTCCAGCTTTCGGGGAAGGTTGCTGACGTGAGTGAGATGGGGTGCGATGATGGTGTCGGCTTTGTTGAAGATATGATAGGGGCAAGGGTCCGAGGGGGAGCCGGAATGGATGGAGTTCATGACGTTGGTGGTGTCTTCAGTGCTGGTGGGGGTCCAGGCGTTGAGGGTGGTGGTCGCTGGTTTGGTGACTGGAGGCGGAGTCTGGGGCCTGAAGCTGTCATGTATATCTGCGATCTTTCGGTGGAAGTGATAGAGATCAGGGTGTGTATAATATTCCCACTACCACAGATAGAGTAATCTCACAGTTACACGCACATACATTCATCATACGCTAGGGCCCATTTCACTAACATACGCTCAAATACTCTACCAGCAGCAATAAACCTGTGGAAAGAAAACTCCTAGTCACCCTGCATCTATATCGAGGTCGATAAGACCTGGTTATTGAGACTGCCCTTAAACATAATCTAAACAACCTATACGGCAATAATCAAAATATAATACACAATAATTGACAAGAAATAATATCCAACACCATGTTCAAATTATATTGCTTTATCTAAAATTAGTCAAATTGGAACTCAAGCAGAATAAATCATTTTTCATAGTTACCTATTCTAGCTAAATGTCAGAACGGGTCAGGACAAGTCTCTCGGTAAAGTCTCTCAAGACGAAGTCCCTTCAGCAACAATCCTCAGCAACGCAGATTCGGTACGCGGCAAAGGCAAATGGCAAGTGGCAAGTAACCTCTCTAGGCTAACAATTCTTATAATGAATCGAACAAAAGAAAGATACATAGAAAAGTTGTAATGTCCGCTGGACCGCTGAGCAGAGCGAGAAGGAAAGGATGTAACATTGCTACATTCGAAAATCTCCGCTCAGGAAAAATCACAAAATAAAGACTACGGAACAGGAACCAAGAAACACAAATGTATCTTGTTAGTTCTACTTCTCCTCGGCAATGAGACAATAATTCAGAGTCTTTCTCTCAGGCTCCTTTGTTTTCCCAAGGCTGCCAAGAACGTTCTATTTCACTCGAAGATTACCCAGGCTGCTGATGTCCTCACGGAAATTTAGCAAGGCAAGCAAGGACTGTGGTCAGCTGACTTCAGGACCATATTCAGCAGGGCTCTCTCCCATCACGGTTTTCTACTTTCAAATCGAGGCCAGGCTTACAAAATCGGCCATCTTTGACTAGGCCACCATAGGCCACAATAGACCATCTTAATTAAAAGAAACAAAAACAATGTTACCACAGCATAGTGATTAAACAGTGTTAACCCCACTAATACCCTTATCGGTATGCATTTATCTAGCACTTGCAACATAGAAAAGCATTAATTCGAAAAGTGTTTTGTGCTCAAAAATAAACAGCACATAGCAACGTTTAAACATGAAAACACGCACGTTATTGTTAAACAGCACATTTATGCGTACCCACGTGTAACTCTTTCTTATTAGGACAAACGGATTGATTAATATAAACACACTTGCACAAGACAAATAATTAATTATTAGTTATTAATAAATTAATATGACAAATAGACATACCAGAGCTTCAAAAACCAACGAATTTTCAAACAGAAAACTCTGCTCCAGCAATCCCCCCTTTGGTGATTTTATCACCAAATAAACCCAAAAAAAAAATTAGTGAAAATTTAGTCCCATTTTAGGAGAAATCGGAAATGTCTTTTTCCCCTTACACAACATTACACACCAGTCACTCTTTCATCATCCCTCTTTGTCTCTAAGTAAACACTCTCCCTCAATTCTTCCAATTCAATTTCTTGAGGTTCTCTTTTCAACCTCTTGTTTTTCTTCTCTATATTCAATTTCTTCTTCCCTCCCCTGTTTTTACAACACACACACACTAATCTTATTATCAATAAAGCAACAATTATACAAGTTAAAGGAAACAATATTCTACCTATAATAGTACTACCTATTTTTGCAATAAAATCCTTAACAGCTATCATTTTATTAGCTATTCTAGTCCATAAATTCTCAGCTTCAAGTGGTACTAATTCTTCATGCAAATCAGTAATATTTTTGATATAGACCTTCAGGTCTTTGCTTTCGTCTGGAATGTAAGTGCAACAATGTTGAACTTTCAGCATTCCACAGACTCCACCCTCCTTGGCCAATAGAATATCAAGGGCAAGTCGATTTTGCATAGACATGGCACGTACGGCACTTAATTCCGTATTCACCAAAAGAAACCCTCCAGCGGTATTTGTCGATAAGCGATCAACCACTGTGGACAGTTTCCGAATTCCATAAGCCTTCAAAGAAATTCCCACTGCTGGAATCAAAACTCCAAAAATATCACCCACTATTTCAGACCAAGTTTCTCTCTTAAAACGCATTAGTAAATTAATATGTTCTACATCTGTTATTTTATCTATATGAAAAATCTTTGGAAAAACCAGGCCTACATAACACGTGCCATACCAATGGTCAGGCAACTTGTAATAAGCCTTGTTCCCACAAACATAGTATACTCCTGGAAAAATTGTATCTTCTCCATCTCTGAAACCCCAACCTGTTGCAATGAAGTATGTATCATGGCACTCACTAGTCCCAACAAAATATGTATCATATTGGGATTTCCTTCTTGTAATGCAAAGTTTACCCTTCTGTGGTGCATCTAAAGCTAAAGTTGGACTAGCCCCATTCTTCAACTCTTTTCCCATCTCAATGTCCCAAATTGTCTCACTCACTTTATATTTTCCTGCTTTCTCCTGCATGTTCAATCTCCTTTCCTCTACCATATCCAGGAAAGCTTTCTCCTCTCCTTTCAGACTGCAAGTTAAATTATTCTTAAAAATGTAATCTAATGTTAATCCTTTTTCTTCAATAAAAATTTCACCCAAAGTGTTAGCTTCTTTAGCTGGATTCAGCTCTTTGTTCATTGGCAAATGCCCAAAAATACTATCTCTGTTAGACATCTTATAATCTACTTTCCCTAACAAATAAAAAACACTACTTAAAATACTACAAGAAATACCATATGTAGCTGGTAAATGATGATAAGTAACACCCTCTGAAACGGATGCAGGTAATTGCATACAAACGTAGCAATCCCTCACTTCCATTGTTTTCACATATTCATATAACAATTTTGAAAAAACATTACTAGAAAAGTTATTAATTGACCTATCTTTGTGTATGTAAGTATTACTAATTCTAATCGGAACTATTTTTTGCGAATTCTTCTCTACATTTGTCACATTATGCATCTCAAACTCAACTTTAAAAGTAACTAATAAAACTAAAACACCCCATAGAAGCATTAATAATCCAGTACAGCAGCAGCACATTCCACACCACCTTTTAAAGAAGGCACATCTATTTCGATTATCCTCTATGTTAGCCATTTTACTACTCTAATTTAGCCTCTACTACTCCACTACTGAAATTGGAACTCTTAAATTCTTCAACAATTCTTCAAATTTTCTCCAGTTTTTCCAAATGATCCTTTCGTTCACTTAATCCAAGTGAATCCTTCCTTTATTCAGTTTGGATACTTGTCATTCTTCACTTCAATTTCTTCAACATCAAATTGTATTAGATCTCCAACATCAAAATCCTCAGTACTTGACTCTTCTCCAATGTCAGTCAAGAGTACTTTCAGAATTTCACCAGTATCTTCCTCAACCACTTCTCTCAAGATCTCTTCCGGATTATCTCGAGTCACTGTTTCTTCTTTCCCTTCTTCAGACAGTGCCACATAAGACCATTCCGGTGATCTGTACTTTTGGTTGGGTCTTCTTACTCTCTTTATTTCTACTGGTTCTTTTGATTCCTTTGATTCTTCTCCTTCAGCTTTTGAACTTTGACTTGATACTTCATTCACTTGTTCAGCTTTTGATGTATTTGCTCTTATTATTCTGTATCTCAGCCTCTTAACTCTGTTGTTAGGCCAACGATCTCCTTTTATCACCTTTTTCGGCTTTATTTCTTTATTACTTCTTTCTCCAATCCAAGTTCTCTTTCTCAGAACTCGACCCTCTGTTTGTTCATTCTCATCATCCAATTCTGTTTCAAGTGCCTTCTGTTTTCGTTTTCTAGCAGTTTTCTTCTTTTCCACAGATTCTTTCACCACTGTTTGAGATTTCCCTACTTCTGTTCCTCCTCGAGTCTCCGACATGCAATCTTCTTGCTGTCTACTTGTCCCTTCACCTAGCTCATCAAGAATGTTCCCTACACCTCCTCGGGGGTCTTCCGCAATCTTTCCCTCTCTATCTTCTTCTGACCCTACTTCTTCAAGTATAATCTCAAGTGGTTCTTCAATCTCCTCCTCTTCTGATTCAGGAGTAGTCTCTGTGAAATTTCTCTTTTCTTTTCTTTTACCTTCACTGCTTTTTGAAACTTCAGGCTCTCTTACAGAATCTGATCTTTTCTCTGATACTCGCAGTGGTTCATTCAAAGCTTTTCCTACTTCTTTCCCCACTGATTCTGTATCTTCATCATCACTGGAATCTGACTCTTCAAAATACTCTTTACCAGTCCCTTCTTTTGGGTTTGGAACTCTCAGAGTATGACTTGCATGTACCCAGTGTCTCACTCCAGCACATTTTACTGCAGTCGTCGTAGTCAGAATAACTTGTCTCGGCCTTCCCCACCTTGGAACCAAGCAATTTCTTCTTCTGTGTACTTTAATCCTCACCCAGTCTCCTGGACTCAGATCATGGGCTTGCTTCTTCTCAAGTGTGGTAGCTTCTTCTCCAACCTGGTGAAACACAGAATGAACTGCGTCAGCCAGGCCTTTACAGTAATCCAAAATCATGTCATCAGTTATTGTCACCAACTTATTGACAGGCACAAATGCATGGCGCATTGCACGTCCCATGATTATTTCGTGCGGACTCAAGCCAGTAGTTCTATCTGGAGTAGATCTAATAGTCATCAGTACTAGAGGTAAAACATCTGGCCATTTCATGCCAGTGGCTAAGCACATTTTTCCAATCCTGTTCTTGATTGTGCCATTAATCTGCTCAACCACACCAGAAGCCTCTGGTCGGTATGCACAATGTAGCTTCTGCTGTATTTTCAATGCTTCACAAATCAAACCCATGAGTTCATTTTGAAAGTGTCCACCTCTATCAGACTCAACTGTTACTGGAAACCCGTACCTAGGAATCAACTCCCTTAACAATAACTTTGCCACTGTTATTCCATCATTTCTTCTAGTCGGGTAAGCTTCCACCCACCTTGAAAACAAACAGACTACCACTAGAACATACCTCAGTCTGTTTACTTGGGGCATTTCAATGAAATCAATCTGCATTCTTGTAAAAGGACCTCCTTCTCTGCCTATTGTTCCCAGACTCACCACTGTCTTTTTCCCAGTGTTAAATTGCTGACAAACCAAACACCTTTGACAGATGCTTTCTGCAATTGTCCTGAACTTTGCATTGTACCAGGTTTGTTTAAACGACCTAACCATCGCATCCCTCCCCAAATGTCCCTGGCCATGATACATTCTTGCCATTGACGACAAAATGGAGTTAGGCATTACTGGTCTGCCATCTCTGTAGACCCAAACATGGTCTGTTTCTCTTGGAGCACATCCTGCCTTAATCCAATCTTTTTTCTCTTCTTCTCCTGCCTCATCTTGCAACTGTTTCACTTCATCCCAGGTTTCTAAGACATTAGTAAACATCACAGAGAGAAAAGACATTTCCCCCTCTCTGTCCCGATTAACGGACTGATTTGTTTTGGCACAGTATTGCGCAACATCATTTGCGTAACGGTTTCCAACCGTGATAAAATCCTCTCCTGGTCCATGGGCAGCACATTTTACAACTGCTAACTCCTTAGGCAGCTGTATCGCCTCAAGCAATTTACCAATCATTTCAGCATTCTTTATCGGAGTTCCACTCGATGTCAAGAAACTTCTTTGTAGCCACAGCTGGCCAAAATCATGCACAACTCCAAATCCATACTGACTATCAGTCAACACAGTTGTCCTCAAATCTTTCCCAATTTCGCAAGCTTTTGTCAATGCTATCAATTCAGCAACTTGCGCAGATTTCACTCCTTTCAATGGTGATGCTTCCATGACCTCTGAAACTTTGCACACCGCATATGCTGCACATAGCACACCATCATCATTTCTCAGGCATGATCCATCCACAAACAACACATGATCACTTCCATGCAAGGGAAGATCCCTTATGTCTGGTCTCGGTTTTGTACAGTACTCAAGCACATCCAAACAATCATGATCATCTTCCATCTTTACACCCACGTTTTCAATATCCGGCAAGAGTGTCGCTGGATTCACATTCACACATCTTTCAAGAGTCACATTTGATGCTCCCAGAATCACTTTTTCATATTTAGTCAACCGACTATGTGACATGTACTAGGTTCTGCTTCTTGTCAAAAGAATTGCCACATTGTGAGGTTCAATACCCTTACAGGATATCCCATTATGATTCCCTCACTTTGTTCCAGACTTCTACATGTTGCAGCCACAGATTTCAGACAACCTGGTAAACCCACAGCTACAGGATCAAGTGTCGATGAGAAGTACGCAATAGGCCTTCTCAGTAATCCATGCTTCTGAATTAACACTGAAAGTGCACATCCATTTCTCTCACTGCAGTACAACTCAAACTCTTTTTCGTAGTCAGGCATACCCAAAGCTGGAGCCTCACACATTTTATTTTTGAGCTCTTCAAATGCTGCCATTTGTTCTGCATCTAGATCCAATGGGTCTTTCATCTCACTTTTTGTCAATTTAATCAGTGGCTTTGCTATCAAAGAAAAATTAATTATCCACTGACGACAATAACCCACCATACCCAGGCACATTCTCACTTCTCTCTGAGTTTTTGGGGCTTTCATTTCTCTGATTATTCTGATCCTGTCATCCGTCACTTTTCTCAGACCCCTTTCAATATTGTGTCCAAGATAATGCACCTCTTTCTTGCAAAATTGCAATTTGGCTGGAGATACCTTTAACCCTCCATCAGCCAGATGATTCAGTAAAGCTATGGTATCTACTTCACAAGCTTCACGTGTCTTTGATGCCACAAGTAGGTCATCAATATACTGTACTAGTACTGAGCTCTCAGGCATGATCAAACTCTCCAACGATTTCTTCAATAACTGATTGAATATCGAAGGACTCTCCGTATACCCCTGTGGGATTCGACACCATGCTAAGATACGCTGGCCAAACCTAAATGCAAAAATCGTCTGGCTATCATGATGTAATGGAATTGAAAACAACGCATGACACAAATCAATTACTATATACCACTAAGCATCATGTGGAATTTGATACAGGATCACTGATGGATTTGGCACGATAGGACAACATGCTACCACAATTTGATTAACCTTTCTCAAATCCTGTACGATCCTAAATTTCCCATTAGGCTTTTTTAGTCCCATTATCGGTGAATTACACGGACTACTCAGTAGTTCTCTCATGACTCCCTGCTGAATCATTTTCTCAATTATAGGAGTTATCCCTTCAATTATTTCTGGTGTCATTTTGTACTGAGGAATGTTAGGATATGTAATTCCCTCTTTCACTGCAATTTTCACTGGATCTACATTATTCATCAATCCCACATCCTCTCCAGTAAAATCCCAAACTGCCCTTTTCACTGTGTCTCTCAGCTCTCGAGGCAAATCCTCCGGATTAAACACAGCAAATTCACCAATTAACTCACTTTCTCTATTCTCTAGAGTCACTCGGTACAAAACATCCTCATCTGGTGTCTCAAAGGCTATTCCATCCGGTGTACAAAAAATTGTGCAGTTCATCTTGCACAACAAGTCCCTACCTAACAGGTTCACTGGACTCGTGTCACAGACAATGAATCTGTGCATGTCTGAAAATTTCCCTATCTGTACTCTCACTGGTTCAGTAAGACGTGTTCTGATTTGCGTATTGGCTACACCAACTACTTGGATTGCTTCATCCGAGAGAGGAAGATTTCTAACATCTGTTGACCTGACAGTTGATCTTGTCGCACCTGTGTCTACCAAAAAAGTAACACTCTCCTCATTTATTTTCCCATCCACAAATGGTCCTGCCTGGTCTATTTCTAGAGTTGCACCAAGTATGCACTCTTCTTCCTCTCCTCGGCACCGTCAATAATCACCCTCAGATTCACTCCCTTCACTCTTTAACAAGTACTGTTGTACCTTGTTTGAACGTCTTGGTTTGTTTACCTGTTCATCATTGTAGAATCCTGAATCCTGATTATACTTTTGTAACCCTTTATTCTGCGGCAAGGGCGGTTTTGGCTCTTGACTCTGCTGTCTCACAACTCTCTGTTGTTGCTGCTGTTGATTATTTCCTTCATTCTGCACCTGTTGATTTAAGGATTTATTCTCATTACTCACTAATGGTGGATTAGGACACTCCGATCTCCAATGCCCCAATTGGCCACAGTTGTGACAAGGAAACTTTTTTTTCGCTTCCTCAAGACTTCCTTTTCCTTTCCCTGCATATCTAGGTCTATTCCCTGCATTATTTCCTGGATTATTCGCCTGTTCCACTAACTGTGCTTCCTGTCTTTCCGCAACTTTCACTTGTGCCCACATTGCTTTCTCTTTCAGCTTTCTTTGTTTTGCTTCAATTTCATCACTGAAGTATTTCGCATGTCTCAGAATCTCATCTACTTTCTTACTCTGCCAATCCACTGTATGCTCACGAATTCTCTCACCAATTTCAGGTCTAAGGCCATATACAAATCTGTATACAAAATGACTCAAATCTTTGTCACCCAGGTGTTCATCTCCACTGAATTGTTTAAATGCTAGTATCAGCCTCTCGTAAAAAGCATGAACTGATTATTTCGCTTCCTGTTGTGTTCGATCTATCTTTACCCAGTCTGTCTCTTTTGCAGGAACTTTACTCTTCAGGTATACCATCACCTGATCATACTTTCTCATTACCTCTGGATCTGGTGCCCCTGTTCTTGGGTCTCTTGGATATTCCTCAGTAGGCCAACTCACAACTATTTTACACTCAGTCCACAAGTCTGCTGGAACAATTATATCAAACAGACTATTCAGGTCAACCCACAGCACTTTTGACAATTTCACAAACCTATCTACCTGCCTATACCACTCGACGGGCTTTTCTATCAATCGAGGGAAATCATTCGTGAATGATAAAATATCCTGTCTAGTCCATGGAACATGTACATATCCTCCTCCAGGTATTTCTCTCATAGGATAATTATCCACTGGTTTCTCCTTTTCTCTCACTGGAAATGCTGAATAAGTTGTTCTATCTTCAGCTTCATCTCTTTTCTTATACCACCTATCCTTCCACTTTTCTACATCACCCCATCTTCGCAATAATGCCACCATTTCCTTAATCTGTCCTGTTCTACCAGTAGCATTCAAATTTTCAATATCCTTCTCTGTAAAATCCATCCTGTAGGTTTTTTGTAAAGCTTTCACTTTATCAATGTCAATTCCCTGCTCATTCGCTATTGCTCTTAGCCTGTCATGTGTATTTCTTGCTCTCCAGGTAATGTTCTTGCACATAAACATTAGTTCATCATCATGATGACTCTTCAGAATTTCTGTTGGAACTGTTCCTGTAACAAGCTCTTCTAGTTCTACACGCAACCTAGCCACATCAATTACTTGTGAATCTTTATCCTTTTTCTGTAGAACTTTCATCCAATCATTCAAATCTTCAACTGTTATTTCAGCAGTTTTTCTCACTGGAACCACTCTCTTCTGCGGTTCTAAAATTGGCATCCCTGAACAACTAGCTTCACTAGCATCCAATATTTCACTACATGTGTCATGTCTTGATTGTCTCAGGTCACTTCTTTCTGCTCTTTTGCCTGAATCTCCTGAAGGACCAACTGAATTTGTCAAATTATTCCCAACATATGGAATCACCAGTCCATTTTCACCTGTCCTCTGTTTGTCAAACACAGGCATAACCGGACCTATTGTTACAGGCACCGTAACAGCTTCCAGATTCTTCGTTAACTCCCTAATCTTCTCAGTCAACTCTGTTGTAGTTCTGGCTAATTGTCTGGCATTCTCATCAAGGTAGTGATCACTTCTTAACTCAGGTGTCTCATTTTCTGTCTCACTGACACAAACTGTATCTCTTATCGGAGAAACAACTGGTGTACTCTTATCCGGTTCTGGTCTATATGGAGGTGGTCTCTTGTAAATCATGTCATTCAAGACCTCATCCTCATACTCATTAACTCCATATTTTCTCATTTCTGACTCAGGAACCCTTTCTGCTCCTCCTTAAACTGTTCTCATCGGATATAATCCCTCTGACATACTAACATCTCGCCACCTTTTCATTCGATCATGATGAGTCTCACGATCATGTCTCCTCCCAAACATATATCTGTAGTACCCCCCAGATCTCTGTTTTTCTCGCTCATGTACTTCCTCTTCCCATTCCACTAAAGCCTCGAACTGTGTAGGTCTTGGTTTCGGGTCTAGACATAACATCTTTTCCCGTAAATTTCTCAACACGGCCAGATTAAATGAACCATGTTCTGGAAATGCTAGAACACCATCTTCTTTAGTATACCTAACCCAATTCTCCAACCATATACAGGTATGAAACCCATATCTTGCAGCCATGAAGGATGCAGGTGTTTTCGTTGGAGGTAACAACTCACCCTCTCTCGTTTTAACATCTTTATCCTTGTTAAACCACTTTTTAATTTTACCAAAAAATGTTTTCTTCTTTTTCTCTTCTTGGTAATACATTTTAGCGTTTACCAAAACTCTCTACTCTTTCCGTATTATAAATATACAATACGAATTTTCAACCAATAGCAGCGCGACTCACACTAACGCACCAATCCTGGAGCGTCTACGTCACTAAATAGCTCTTCCAATCCTTGCGCGGCTCACACCAACGCACCAATCCTAGCGCGAACACTATTCTGATCCACTATCCAATCAGAGCGCGGTCTTTCTGACGTCAACAGTCGCTGCAGTCGCTTGTCTCCTGTCTTCTGTCACTCGTCTACCCCTCCGTTACAAAATCTTTTCAGTAGAGTAGACTTTGTGTCAAAATTTATACAAAATCTATTAGTTACAACATAAAAACATCTCCATTGTCTGCTTCGCTAACCACAGAATAGTAAAAGAGAGTCTATTTCACAAGAACCTCTCGTTGACACAGTAGCACTTCCCTCTACTCTGCCCTTCTAACATACATTCATTAACTGTTTCCTCTAGGATTTGTCCAAAGAGTCTTACAGTCAATTAAATATACGAACATTCACGCACATTCATACAAGAAAATATAGTAGATACATACAGAATTCTGCTTCCCGAGAACAGCGAACAATCTGCTCCACTACAGAATTATAACATACATCAACTAAACAGCTTTCCTCTGTCCAGTTTCTCAAACAAGCTCAGAGAATACCTATTACTTCTCCCGCGATAAGCTTTAACGGTAATCCTTACGGATCCCTGGGACTTAAGACCAGAGTTTCACAGATAACCTTCACTATCATACACACTCCTTATATACCAGAAATATCTAATAGTAACATACGACGATGTCACTGATTCCGAACCCAGACAATGTGACGCGCAACTTCAATTGTCACACGTTATTCCTTACAATTCCGTCTTTCCCGAGAGCAGCATATACTTCCCTCTGCCCTACTACGGAACTGCTACCAGCTCCCAAGTTCCAGAAGCACTACATATAACTCAACATTACGACTCCAACATATAGTATTAGTACATATACCAACATCAATCAATAATCAATAATCAATAAGCTAATGTACAAGCAATCTTATCAGATCAAGACAATCATCAATAACCATCCTACTCTGCTACCAGGAAATTGATAGAGATCAGGGTGTGTATAATATTCCCACTACCACAGATAGAGTAATCTCACAGTTACACGCACATACATTCATCATACGCTAGGGCCCATTTCACTAACATACGCTCAAATACTCTACCAGCAGCAATAAACCTGTGGAAAGAAAACTCCTAGTCACCCTGCATCTATATCGAGGTCGATAAGACCTGGTTATTGAGACTGCCCTTAAACATAATCTAAACAACCTATACGGCAATAATCAAAATATAATACACAATAATTGACAAGAAATAATATCCAACACCATGTTCAAATTATATTGCTTTATCTAAAATTAGTCAAATTGGAACTCAAGCAGAATAAATCATTTTTCATAGTTACCTATTCTAGCTAAATGTCAGAACGGGTCAGGACAAGTCTCTCGGTAAAGTCTCTCAAGACGAAGTCCCTTCAGCAACAATCCTCAGCAACGCAGATTCGGTACGCGGCAAAGGCAAATGGCAAGTGGCAAGTAACCTCTCTAGGCTAACAATTCTTATAATGAATCGAACAAAAGAAAGATACATAGAAAAGTTGTAATGTCCGCTGGACCGCTGAGCAGAGCGAGAAGGAAAGGATGTAACATTGCTACATTCGAAAATCTCCGCTCAGGAAAAATCACAAAATAAAGACTACGGAACAGGAACCAAGAAACACAAATGTATCTTGTTAGTTCTACTTCTCCTCGGCAATGAGACAATAATTCAGAGTCTTTCTCTAAGGCTCCTTTGTTTTCCCAAGGCTGCCAAGAACGTTCTATTTCACTCGAAGATTACCCAGGCTGCTGATGTCCTCACGGAAATTTAGCAAGGAAAGCAAGGACTGTGGTCAGCTGACTTCAGGACCATATTCAGCAGGGCTCTCTCCCATCACGGTTTTCTACTTTCAAATCGAGGCCAGGCTTACAAAATGGGCCATCTTTGACTAGGCCACCATAGGCCACAATAGACCATCTTAATTAAAAGAAACAAAAACAATGTTACCACAGCATAGTGATTAAACAGTGTTAACCCCACTAATACCCTTATGTGTATGCATTTATCTAGCACTTGCAACATAGAAAAGCATTAATTCGAAAAGCGTTTTGTGCTAAAAAATAAACAGCACATAGCAACGTTTAAACATGAAAACACGCACGTTATTGTTAAACAGCACATTTATGCGTACCCACGTGTAACTCTTTCTTATTAGGACAAACGGATTGATTAATACAAACACACTTGCACAAGACAAATAATTAATTATTAGTTATTAATAAATTAATATGACAAATAGACATACCAGAGCTTCAAAAACCAACGAATTTTCAAACAGAAAACTCTGCTCCAGCAGAAGAACGTGGCGAGGGAGTTGCAGAGTTCTTGTGATGGTGTGATGTCGTTGTTGCTGGCACTGGGGTTGGAGAGCTCTTTGACGATGTTAAGAGTTCTTCGCTGTTGTGGGTGTTGTTGTCTAGTCACTTTTTGAATGTTGTTCTTTTGGTGGTGCGGATCAGCTGGTGGTGTTCACGGGTGGCGGTCTTGACGACTGTCCTGTTTTCTGTGGTTCGTTCGTGGCACCAGGTTTTTTCGAGGGTTTGGCAGGTTTTCTTTGATTCTTTGAGGGCGTCTGTGAACCATGAAGTTTTCCTGTAGCCGGTCGTGCCTGGGGGGTTCTTCAGTGGTGCGAGGTCATCGGCGCAGTTGGTGATCCACTGTGCGAGGTTGTGGGCTGCGTCGTTGGTGTCGGCAGTGTTGGCTGGCGGGTTCTGGTTCAGCGATGAGTGGAGCTGGTCTGTGGTGATTTTGCTCCAGCATCTGCGGGGGATTTGTTGTGTGCGGTGGTGGGATGTAGTCTTTTTGAAGGTGAAGTGGATGCATCTGTGGTCGGTCCAGTGTAGTCCGGAGGAGTGGCTGAAGGAGACGTGGTTGCTGGCGGAGAAGATGTGGTCGAGCGCGTGGCCCGCGATGTGGGTGGGGGTGTTCACCAGTTGCTTGAGTCTGAGGTTGGCGAAGTTGGCGAGCAGGGTGGTGGTGTTGTTTTCGCTGTTTTTCTCCAGGTGGAAGTTCAGGTCCCCAAGGAGGATGTATTCTGGTGAGGCTAGGGCGTGCGGGCTGATGAAGTCGGCGATGGTTTCGCTGAATTGTGTGTGCGGGCCCGGGGGTCTGTAGATGAGGGTTCCTCTAAGAGTGAGTGTGTCTTCGGCGTTGGTCGTGATGTTGATGGTGTTCTTGTAGACGATTGCGATTCCTCCTCCGGTTTGGTTGACGCAGTCCTTCCGGGTTGTCCTTCCGGGTGATCTTGTAGCCGTCCGGGATGGCTATGGCGATGTCGGGGGCCGAGGAGGCGTTCATCCAGGTTTCCGTCAGGAAGGCGACGTCTGGTGCTGTTGTGTCAAGGAGGTCCCATAGTTCGACGGTGTGCTTGTGGACGGAGCGTGTGTTGAGGAGGATGCACTTGAGGTGGTTGTTGTTGTTGCGAGGCCCGGTGGGTGGTCTGCAGGTTCGAAGGCAGGTGTAGTTGCAGGTTTGACAGGTGAAGGGTCCGTGGGTACGCTTCGGGGTGGCTCGGTAGCAGGTGAGTGTTCATCCGGTGTGGAGTGCGTTGAGGGTGGCGGAGTCGTATTTCAGTCTGGTAGCGTGGCTCTGGTGGGGGCCAGGGGTTCCGGCGCTGGGCGTGGTCCAGGCGCGGACAGGCGCAGACGGGCTTGCCTTAGGCGCGGCCTCCATATGAGGGGGAGTGGGAGGGAGGAGCAGCTGGGAGGCGGGAGCGGGGCGGCGACTGGGAAAGCAGGGGGCGGGGCCGCAGGGATGCAGCGGCGGGAAAGAGTGGCACAGAACAAAAAAAGGGGGGGGGAAGGACACAGTGGCAATGCAGGGGAAGGGGGCACAGATGGCAAAGGGGCACAAAGGGCACAACTGTCTAAAAAATACAATACAATACAAATACAAACAATACAGAGTCAAGGGCAGCAGGAGAACGAGGGATAGAGGTCAGAGGGGGCAGAGGGCACTCATGAGACCGCAGGCAGCGGTAGGAGCAAAACGGCGGCAAACAGCAACAGCGGGGGTAGCCTTACAGGAGGACCGCGTGGCGGCTGGGGGGGCCACCTACCTGAGGACAGGGTCAAAGGACCCCACCCACACCTGTTCAGCCACCTCCTTTTGGCGTGCTGACACATGGCATTGGGTTGCCATGTGTGGGTGGGTGAAGTGTCGTGAGCCAACTGTGATGGCAGGTGCTTCCTGCTGTGTGGTCTGTTGAAGGCTCTGTGTTCTCCTCTAAGTAGCTTGGCGGCCCGGGTCTTGGTGGTGGGTTGCGTGGGATGTCCATGGGTTGTTGTAGGGCGTCTGTGTGGAAGGTGTGGTGGTCCTCTCTAGCATCACATATGTGTTGTCTTCTGTGCTCTGCTGGATGTGTTGTGTGCCCCTCTGCAATGTAAAGGGGAGATGCATGTTGACATTGTGTTGACATGTATGTTGGAGCCTTGTTCTGATTTACATGCAGACTGTATGACAATGTACATTGCGAATGTTTGGGAGGTGCGGAAAACTGCTGCGGGACAGTGTACATTTGGAATACATGACGGATGTGAGATCGTACGCATACATTTCCATTTCACAGTTTCCTGCTCTGTCAGATGTAGTAGGCCTGTTTCTGTGCCTGTGCGGAGCCAGTTGTGTCCTCTGTTCTGCAGTGTCAGCTTTGCGCATTGTACCACGTTGTCGTCAATGTGAATGTGCTGTTCTTGCTATGTGTGTATGCTGCAGTGTACCAAGGGGATCAGGGACATGGTCCAGGGTAATTGTGGGTGTGCAGTGTGTTATACCTTGTTGTGTATGTATGCCATTGTGCCCATCTCCCCTCCGTCCCCCCAGTCCCTGGTCGTTACTCACCTTGTTGATGTTGTGTCAGGTCCTCTCGAGCTGTGTCCGTCCTCCCAACTCCTTGCACCATCTCCACACTGATGACTGTGGCCTCGGTTTCCTCCAGCTCCTCCTGGGGCACAGGACTGCCACCTCCTGTCATCGTTGCAGCCTTCCTTTTGGCAGCGGGTTTGTGCCTGGTTTAGGTTGTCACATCATGCCAGTGCCTCTTGGCCTCCTCGGCACTCCGACTGCATTCCAGGTGGCCTACTTGTGGGTCAGTTGATGGTAGTGTTCTGTCACTTCTGTGACGCTGATCTGGTTTTCCTGTGGACTGCACCCCACCTTCCTCTCCGTCTTCTCCTCAGCCGTCCCCGTTGTTCCTTGTTGGTGGTCTGTGGGGGTTGTGGGGTTTGCGTTGGCCTCTGTGCTCGGTCAGGGTGCATCCATGGTTCTATGTGCTTTGGATTGTTTCTGGTGTGTTGTTTCGGTGGTTTTTATGGTGCATTTTCCCACCAGACGCGTGGGATTTGCCAGCCTGTGGCTGGTCTTCACTACTTTTTGTACCGCGATTGGCCTCATCACATGATTTTTTGCGTTCGTGCTTCGCATTTTTGCGGCGTGGCGTTGATTTTAACACTGACATTTGACGCTTTATCTGTTGCTATAGCATGGTACCGTCGTGTTGAGAATGCTTGTTTAACGTGGCGTAATTTTCCCGCGATAGACTGCGATGTTGAGGATTGCATTAAGTAACTTTTGTGATGGTTATCACACGTTCTTGAGAATATATCATTGTTAGTCAGACTACACATGGTCCCTGGACATTGGCTTTATTTTTCAAACTGTAGTCCATATTGCAGGCAAGAGGGATACTCGTAGGAAATGGTATTTGTTTTAGAAATTTTCAATGGCAGTATTAGACCGGCCACAGTTCTACCTAGAACACACCGCCTTCGTCCTGAACAAGGTTTAATCGGCTGGGGGGGGCTGTGGCTTGTCCTGAAATAGATTAGTAGACCCCAGGCAAAATGCAGTTCTTTTAGAAGGCTCCTGTGGCATTCTTTCTAAATAACAATAGAAACGATGTTTCAGCTATTGGGCAATCTACAGAGGAACTCTTAGGGGGTTTTGCTAGATGCAGTTTAGGAACAATAATTTATCACTAAATATTTTATCTTTGTGGTTCTCCTGGTAGTCCACAAACCTTCTGTGTATGGAGTAGGTTGCTGTTTGTGCTTTATTTGGCAAACCTTCTGTGTATAGACTAGGTTGTTATTTTTACTTTATTTGTTGCCCCTTTTAATCTTATGTGGAAGTTACCGCAGCTTGCACTTTAGTGGATCTGCTTACCTTAATTTGAGTGCTGCTACATATATCTAAGGATAATGCCAAGAATTGCCAGTTGTACAGTTTTGTTTTAGCTCGATTTTTGTTTTTTTATATTTATATTGTGATGGTTTTAAATAACATAACTTGACACAATATTTTTTTTTCTATTTATCTATCTAACTTCTTAGAGGCTGTGAGAGAGCGAGATCATCCAGGGTATTTTGTTACGTCTCAGCAGTTCCATTAATATTTACGTTTATGCCGCAAACCTCACAAGAACTGTTGTTCAAGTCCTCACAAAATGGGAGCACTTTCTGAGGGTGGCAAAGATTGGCATTTAAGGCTAAGAAGAATTCTCTAGAATTCGAACTGACCTGATAAACGGAAGATTGGGCAGCATGGCTGGTGCTGGGCGCGTTCTGGGCACGGACAGGCACAGATGGACTTGCCTTTGGGAAGCCAGCAGCACACTTGCAGTGCGCAGCAACTGCACATCCACAGGATGGGCTCTCTTAGAGAAACAAGGGTCCTAGGAGTCTAACTACTAGAGCACTGATCCGACATGGCGTCTCTACACGACACAATGAGAAGGATTCAAAATGTCGCTCCTCTCCCAGATATTGAAATCGCCAGCATTGTTCTCAACTATCACAAATCATTTTGTGCCCCCGAGTGGTAAAGTGCATGTGCAAGCAGCATTTGGAGATCATGCAAATGCTCTCTCTGATAGTAGCAAGAAATTGGACATAACGATATTCAATTACAGATAAAACATAACACAACAAAGGTCAGCTAAGTGTTAATAAAAAACAGATGATGAACAGCATTGAAAACAGTAAAAAAGTGAAAGGACCAGTAAAAGTGTATAGATGGCAAGATCTCATGTCATGACACATCCATATGACACAGAATATAAACATATCCATATTCAGACACGCAGACACCGAAAAGGGCTTTTGGTCAGACTCTTTCAGCTGTTAGTGTGTTCAATTGGCTTTAAGAACTGCGAACAGGATTGTTCATGTTTTTTATGTTATATACACATAATTTAGTGCAACGAGTCACCCCCGAAGGTGGGTATCAGCACTGGTACGCGCACACAGCATTTTGCAGATGTTAACACCCTTAAAAAGTATTGCAAACACTCACATTGCCATTAATGATTGTATTATTATTATTGTGTTTTTTTAGAAGGGCTCAATTTCCCACACACTCTGTTGGTGCTCAGACCCTTGCAATGTCCAGTGATCTCCTGTTCATTGTTAAGCTAAACTAAATGCAACCTATTACCTTCTCCTTTTCTGTTTGTCTCATTACTCTCTTTCTTTCACTGTCCCAAATATTATTTTTCTCTCTAACTCATATTTCACTAAAAGGCTAATTTCTGTCTACCTAACTCTCCCTGTTGCTACTGCACCTCTGAATATGTCTCTCCATTCCTTCACTACTTCCAGTCTTTCTACCTTAGTCCCCTATACATCACCCATCTCACCACTTTTTTCATTCAACCTTTCTTTTACTACCTTTACCTGGTCATTATTCCTTTCTTTCTCTTATCACTCCTCGTACCACCTTCTCTCCTTTAGTTTCCCACCTCTACCTCATCTCCCATCTCTGTTTACTCATCTCGCTATCTCACCTGTCTCTACCTCACCACTTTCTATACATCAGCTTCTCTTGTCACCTATCCCTCTTTACTTCACGTAATTTCACTCTACACCTCATTTCTCTTTCTACCTTGCACTACTCTTACTTTACCTTTTTCAATGACTCGCTACTATTTATCTAAACTGTCTTTATGTGTCCGACTGCACATTTGGCTCTTCAGTCGCTCTTGCCACTCGGCTTCTCTCTCAATTTGTCCACTCTTGCATTACTCTAAACTGTTCAGCCTACCTCACATTTAGACATGTGTATCTCACCCTTTTGTGTACCCTGTCACTCGTCCTTGGGCAATAATTTCTAATCCTTGTCTCTATATTTCTCTGCCTCAGTATAAAGCTGTGCCTATCTTTCTACTTCTCTTTCTCAACCTACTTTGTCTTCTTTGTACCTCTCTGTATTTGTCTATCTACCTACCTCCCTTTTCTCCCTTAACCTCAGATCTCTCCCAAACCCAATTATCTCTGCACCTCATTTCTATCTCACACCACCTCAACTTCACCTGTCTCGATGTAGTGTTACTTTTATGGGGCATATGTATCAAATTTTGAGAATCGCAAAACGGGATGTAATACAAAATTCGCAAATATTTTGCGATTCCTTGGCATTCCTTAATTGCGATTAGCAAATTGCAAATCGCAATTAAGGAATACCTTCTCATTCATTCCTATGGGCTAGGAGGCCCATAGGAATGAATAGGAAGACATTCTCAATGTGCGATTCGCAATTAGAGAATCGCAAATTGAGAATGCAATTTGAAGGGTGCCAGGGTGTCAAAAGGACACCCTGTTGCACCCCTAAAATATGTATGTGTGCAAATGTGGCACACATACATGCCCTAAGGGCATGTATGTGCGCCACATGGAACTTTGAAAAATACAAAAAAGTGCATTTTTCAAAGAAATCGCAAATTACCACCACGCTCAGTTGGTGGTAATTTGCGATTCCTTAAGGCCAAATCACACTTTTTCTGTGCTTCATACATTGCATTTAAGGAATCGCAATTTGCAATTCCTTAAATGCAATCGCAAAATAGAGAATCGCAAAGTTTGCGATTCTCTAATTTGCGATGTCCTTTTGGGATGATACATCCCAAAAGGCCTTTTCCCAGTTGCAAACGGGCCGATTTTGCAAACGGGAAAAGGGCTTGATACATATGCCCCTATGTTCCTGTCTTTTTCCTGCCAACCTGCGTTGTTGCTCTTACCCAGCTGAGGTGAGACACTGCCTAGTCACAGAATTGTACACATAGTGAGAGAAGAGGAGGAACAAGACTCAGGAAAACCAGGGAGAATATTATGGGGGAAAAATCACATTTACCAATAAATGTTGAACATATGAAAATGACTGGAACAGTGGTTTGATATTGTAAGTTACAGAGAAAGAGTTAGTTTGCGACTATAAATACTTATCAATAAAATCTACAATTTCAAGCACAGTAGACATTTGTCTTAAGTTAAAATGCTTCACTTGTTCACTAATCAGTCACCAAACGAAAAGGCTGAGTTTATACAAAATGTCATGTCCAATTGTTTTTGAACAAATAGTATAGTTCCAAGTACTAAAAGAACATTTTTTTCAGTCCTTGTTTCTATTGCTACTATTTGACTAATAGATGAAGGGCAGCTTGAGTTTTTGAAAGTTTTTCTGTGCACCCGTTTATGAAAGCTTAATGTATAATTCAGATCTATTTGGCATTGAGAATTAGCAGAAATGGGCAATAAATTCAATTTAGTCATGAACTAATTTCATTGGATTTAAAAATAATAAAACCATTTAAGTAATAAAATACATAATAACTTTTCATTATAAGCCATAAAAACCGTAAAGCTCATTACAGGGTATCATCATACATAATGTGACCTCAGCCAAAGAACATAGAATTCCTCAGTTTTACAGCACTGTTTAAAAAGTAAGGAGCATGTCAGCAAATATGCGAGTCGCCTAACAACTGTAAATACATCAGGGGCGTAACAAACGCCCCCGCAGCCCCCGCGGTGCGGGGGGCCCCCAGTCTTCGGTTAGGTGAAGGGGGCCCCCTCAGCTCTTCGGTAAAGAGCTGGGAGAGAAATGCTTTGCTCTAGAAAGCAGGTGCAGTCTGCAGCCTGCTCTGAGCTCCTCGTGCTGACCCAGGGCAGGACTGAAGAGAAACAAAGTAACAAGTTACATTGTTTCTCTTCAGTCAGAGCCCGGCCGGAAAAAGGATGGGGCCCTGCACTCTTCAGAAACACCGGGGCTTTCAGGGAGAGAGGTTAGACTTGTAGGACAGATAACATTCTGCAGCGTTGTCGGTAAGTCTAGCAGTTTTAATTGTGAGTTTTCATTGTGAGCTCCTTCAAAAAACATGCTATGTTGTGGGTTGATAACAAATGCCTGATATGTTTTAAAATGCAGCATTTACATTTCTACAGATAGGTTATCTGGGACTTTAATTAGTCCCAGCTGTAAATATCCTCCTGTCGCTGACCCTTTTCTTTGTCTGACACCACTAACAAGTGCAGGATATGTTACCTCCTGCCAAGCCCGGTTCTAGAGGGTGGGGTGGGCCGGGTGGGCCAGGCCCACCCAAACATTAGCCTGGCCCACCCAAACATGAGCCATGGCCCTCCCAGTGAATCTGCCACCGACGTACAACTACAATAAAAACTGTGCAGATAACTGGTGATTTACGATCCTGCTGCAGAGTAACCATTTGTCTGTTGGTAGTTTTTAAGTGCTGATAAACTGAATTTTATGGGAATAGCTCAGTGGGTTACTACCTCTGTCACAGATATCCTTGTGTTACTTGCAGTTCAGAAGTTACTATCCTAACATAGGACAGTGACCTATGAACTGTCTTTAAAGAGCTGCATACAAACTTCGCTTTTTTGTATTGTGATATAGTTAGAACTTCTCCATTCCTTCATTATTCTAACGTTGCCAAAAAGAGTTTGTTTGGGCAGTTATACATTTTAATCAGTAAAGCTGACCACCAACCACTGGAGTACTCTTTAAATCCTGAGTTTGTGCTTCTCCAGTCCAAACCCCCGTAAAATATATTGCCCACCAGTATGGATGACGTGATTTCTACACCTTGTAATCCTCATTGGCTTATGTGACATTCCCCATAGACTGATTTATTGTCTCTGTATAATGCGTGCTGTTATGTAAAGTACTGTGACACCCTACACTCATATGAGTAGCGCTGTACAACAAATGGAATGGATATGAGAGAGGGGCAATGGAGAGATGAGGGGCACAAGTGGAGGGTGGCAGTGAGGCATCCGAGGAAGAGGTCATGGGGTGGGGAGCTACGGAGAGATGAGGGGCGCTGGTGGAGGGTGGCAGTGAGGGAGTCAGAGGAGGAGGTCAACGGGGTGGGTGGAACTACAGAGAGATGAGGGGCACTAGTGGAAAGTGGCAGTGAGGGAAGCCGAGGAGGAGGTCCTGGAGTGGGGGTGGAGCTGCGGAAAGATGAGGGGCACTAGTGGAGGGTGGCATTGAGGGAAAACGAGGAAGAGGTAATGGGGTGGGGAGCTACAGTGAGATGAGGAGCACTGGTGGAGGGTGGCAGTGAGGGAGTCAGAGGAGGTGGTCACGGGGTGGGGGGAACAGCAGAGAGATGAGGGGCACTAGTGGAGGGTGGCAGTGAGGGAATCCGAGGAGGAGGTCACAGGGTGGAGGGGAACTACAGAGAGATGAGGGGTACTGGTGGAGGGCGGCAGTGAAGAAATCTGAGGAGGAGGTCATGGGGTGGGGGAACTACAGAGAGATGAGGGGCGCTGGTGGAGGGAGCAGTGAGGGAATCTGAGGAGGAGGTCATGGGGTGGGGGGCTATGTAGAAATGAGGGGCACTAGTGGAGGTTGGCAGTGAGGGAAGCAGAGGAGGAGGTCATGAGGTGGGGGAACTACAGAGAGCTGAGGGGCACTAGTGGGGGGTGGCAGTGAGGGAATCCAAAGAGGTCACGGGTGGTGGATCTACGGAGAGATGAGGGGTGCTGGTGGAGGGTGGCAGTGAAGGAATCTGAGGAGGAGGTTATGGGGGTGGGGGGAATTATGGAGAAATGAGGGGCACTGGTGGAGGGTGGCAGTGAGGGAATCTGAGAAGGAGGTCAGGGGTGGGGGGGAACTACAGAGAGATGAGGGGCACTGGTGGAGGGTGGCAGTGAGGTAATCCGAGGAGGAGGTCATGGGGCTCGGGGGGAATTACAGAGAGATGAGGGGTGCTGGTTTAGGGAGCAGTGAGGGAATCTGAGGAGGAGGTCATGGGGTGGGGGAGCTACAGAGAAATGAGAGGCACTAGTGAAGGATGGCAGTGAGGGAAGCCAAGGAGGAGGTCATGGGGTGGGGGAACTATAGAGAGATGAGGGGCACTAGTGGAGGGTGGCAGTGAAGGAATCTGATGAGGGGGTCATGGGGGGGGGAACTACAGAGAGATGAGGGGCACTGGTGGAGTGTGGCAGGGAATCCGAGGAGGAGGTCATGGAGTGGGGGGAAATACGAAGCTATGAGGGGCGCTGGTGGAGGGTGGCAGTGAGGGAATCTGAGGAGGAGGTCATGGGGTGTGGGGGAGCTACAGAAAGATGGGGGACACTGGTGGAGGGTGGTAGTTAGGGAGTCTGAGGAGGAGGCCATGAGGGGGAGTGGCTATGGCGAGATGAAGGGTACTGTTGGAGGGTGGTAGTTAAGCTATCTACAGAGAAAGAGGTCAAAAAAGAGGTCAAAAAGATGTTTGCACCAGCAATAAAGCCGGCCCTGTCATGGCCTTTCTGTTTTCATTTATTTAATTAACAGTCAGGTGATTAGGACAACTGTGGAGCATACTTTATCATGCATGCTAATTATTTTTACTGCTATATTCAATGTTTCAAGTTTGAAGGTGATTTTACTATTGTTTTTTACTGGGAATAGTGAAAGTGGAACTGAATGGTGGCTGATATGGGGCTAGGGCCCAAGGTCAGGTGTGAGATAAGGTGTGATGGAGAAGGGTGGTAGAAAAGTGGATAATCAAGCCTGTAAGAGAGTGCGCTGCAGAGTCAGAGGTCAGGTGGAGGTAGTAATGAAGAGGGATTCTCCCTGAAGGCTCGCACAGAGGAAGCCCGGGTAGTGTCACTTGCTTGATACTCCCACCTTAGAAACTTCCTCTTCCCATCAAAGGGACATTGCATGGAAGAAAAGCACTTTTTGAGAGTGATAACATTTAGAAAGAGACTTTGAAAAGAGTGCGTTTTACTGTGCCTTGTAAGAGTAAGGAGAGATAAAGGAGGGCCCAGAAGCAGGCCTGGCTAGATATATAAGTGATAAATTGGGCCAGCAGTGGCCCACCCGAATGTACCCTTGGCCCACCCAAATAAAAATTCCTGGAGCCGGGCCTGCCTCCTGCCCCCAATTTTACCATTCCCCGTACCACCCTTCGTGTTAGTTGGCACTAGCTTGGTTTTATTTTTACCTTTGCCAATGCTTGATTAGTTGCTTCACAAGCATTGGCTGCCGCTGCATGGCTCCCACGTGCTGGCCTCACACTTCGGAGCTGAGGAGACCCGTCCCCTGTTGCTGTAGACGCCTCGGTGCTGTTGCTCCACCCTGGTGTAGGCTGCCAGCTCCTCACCCTGCTCCTAAACCTCTTACTCATCAGCTCACAGCCTCACATCTACCGGGGCACATGAGCTGAGCTACCGGGAGCCGTTTGTGTTGGTCTTGGCGCTGTTCTGTGGTATTGCTTGCTGTGCTGGAAGGAGAGAGGGCTCCTTCCTGTCCACCTCTAAACAGGTGCCGGGGACTACAGAGAAAGGGGGCCGGGATTGACAACCCTTGTTGCATGTGACAATAAATGACCTAGTATTACATTCTCTCTATAATGGTGAGTTCAAATCAGAACATGCCAAATGTGGCCCTCGGGGTAAACGCACTGCTACTGGGCGCCAGAGACACACAAAAATCACTATTCGGCTCCCGGGCATCGGCTAAGCTTTATCCAAACAGTTCTGAAGTGCTGCTCACGTGGTATTAAGAAGTCTTTTCTTGCACTTTTTCGTCGAACAGCACGTCACAGAGACCGGTCTGTGTGCAACCCATTAATAAAACAAATTGCACCTCTGCCAGTGGCATAGTGTTAACTTTTGTTGAAATAGTGCCAAGAAACACGCTTATGCTGTTTGTGAGCGCTATAAAACACATAAATTGTACCTATTTCAGCTGCACGCAAGTTACCAACTGAAGCGTGTTACAATAGCGCTTAATGGAAGGTCCTTGCTCTTCATCTGATGTGTACATAAAATGAAAAGCATGTCATGCTTTGTTAGCACTGGAGTCGTTGAAGAATATGGAAGGATTTGCTGTCTTCGTCTTTCTTTTCTCATCTTGGTCTCTTTCAATCTTACTTTCATTAATCTTGCAGTTAAGTTACTAACTTTTCCTACTTATGCCTACTTCTGATTTTTGTTTCTACTCATATGTTGCATACTTCCTCTTACTGTGCTACGTAACCTCTTAATTTTACCTTTCTCTTACACCTCATATTTGTTCCCACTCTTACGTTTTATTATTCCAACATACTCTTGCTTCCACTTACAATTTATTACGCCTATTTCCTCCTGCTCTTACTCTTTTCTCCTCTTACTCCTATTACGTCTTCTAACTGCTATTCTTACTTTTGCTACCGTATTTACCAATGCCCTTATTACCATTAACTTAGTCCTACCTACTCCTACTTGCACTCTTACTCCTGCATACTCCTACTTGAACCTACCTTCCACTACTTTTACATCTAAATACTTCAGCTCTTCTGCTTAGCCCTTCTTATGCCTATTCTTACTCATACTTGGGAGAGGAGTTGGCCTAACGGCTAGGGCGGTCGACCTCGAATCTGGGGAACAGGGTTCGAGTTTCAACAATGATGCTGAACATCCTGTGATTCTGGGCAAATCACTTAATCTACCCGTGCCTAACAAATATGAATGTGTCCTCATGTAACACAACTGGTGCTCATGTAAAGCGCTATGATACCCGATACGGGTCAAGTTCGAGCTATATAAAACTCCATAAAATAAATAAAAATAAAAAAAATGAACAGGATCTGCTCGGTCGCATTGGAAGGTAAACAAGCATTTGCAATGCAATTGGTCTCGCATTTGTGAGAGTTAGAGCTATTGACATTGTAAAGGACAGTGTATTTTACCTATGTGTTTTCTGCTTGGAGTGGAGTGAATGTGTGTGGTGTCAAGTGGACATATGTGGTTTGGATTGGAATTGTTAGTTGTGGAATTGTATTGTGTGGATTGGATCTGTGTAGCGAAATAATGTAATTATGTGGATAGTAATTGTGTGGTATTGAGTGTACTGGAATTATGTGGAGTGGGATTGTGTGTCATGGAGTGGGATTGTGTGTCTTGGAATGAGATTATCTGGAATGGTATATTGCGTTGTGGAGTAGTATGTAGTGGAGTTTACTTATGTGGTGTGCTGTTAAATATAGCATGATGTGGAATTTTGTGGTGTAGATTGGATGTATGTGGTGTGTTATGTAATTCTGTTGTTGGTTTGAATTATGTAGTTTGTTGTTGAATTATGTGGTGTGGAATGGAAATGTGTAGAGTTGAAATGTGTGACGTGGAAGTGTTCGCTGCTGGGTGAAAATTATGTTGAGTGGTATTATGAGGCATGGTGTGAAGTGTAGTTATGTGGAATGTTGCTACGTGACAGACTGGATTTATGTGGAGTGTATTTATGCAATATGGATGAGAGCATAATTATGTGGAGGTTAATTATGTGGTGCTGAGTGGTATTATGTGGAGTAATTATGTGTGATGAATTGTGTGGGGATGAATTGTGGAATTGTGACGTGTGGAATTATGTGGCATGGTGTGGTGTATAATTGTGCGGAGTGGAATTATGTAGCATTTTGCAGAGTTGTATTTTGTGGAGGGTAATTCTGTGTTTTGGAGTTGCGTGTAAATATGTTGTGTGACGTATAATTATATAGGTTGAAGTGGAATTATGTGTACTTGAATTGTGTAGTGTGGAGTGTAATTATGTGGTTTGGAGTGCTATTAAGTTGTGTGGAATGTTATTATGTGATGTGGAATTATGAGGTATGGAGTGAAGTAGAAATATATGTTTTTTCATATTTAGGATTGTAATTATGTGGTATGGAATGTAGGGTTAAATTATTTATAGTTGAATACTGTGGCATGGAATTATGAGAGGTTCAAATGTGCTGTGTTTGGTAGAATTAGGTAGCGTGGATTTGAGCAAGCTGTGCACGCTAAGGCTTTTATGTCATGGGGTATAAAGTTGACGATTGTCTATTTTTCTTTCTAAAAATAATTTCGGCTGTTTCTTTACCTTCCGGTACATTTCTGAACAATTTGTTAAGCTAAATTGTGATGTTTCTTTTTGTGCGTATGCAGGAAAGAACGAGTGTATGTGGAATGTTGCTACGTGGCATAGACTAGATTTATGTGGAGTGTATTTATGCAATATGGATGAGAGCATAATTATGTGGAGGTTAATTATGTGGTGCTGAGTGGTGTTATGTGGAGTAATTATGTGTGATGAATTGTGTGGGGATGAATTGTGGAATTGTGAGACGTGTGGAATTATGTGGCATGGTGTGGTGTATAATTGTGCGGAGTGGAATTATGTAGCATGTTGCAGAGTTGTATTTTGTGGAGGGTTATTCTGTGTTTTAAAGTTGAGTGTAAATATGTTGTGTGACGTATAATTATATAGGTTGAAGTGGAATTATGTATACTTAAATTTTGTTGTGTGGAGTGTAATTATGTGGTTTGGAGTGCTATTAAGTTGTGTGGAATGTTATTATGTGATGTGGACTTATGTGGTATGGAGTGAAGTAGAAATATATGTTTTTTCATTTTTAGGATTGTAATTATGTGGTATGGAATGTAGGGTTAAATTATTTATAGTTGAATTGTGTGGCATGGAATTATGAGATGTTCAAATGTGCTGAGTTTGGTAGAATTAGGTAACGTGGATTTGAGCAAGCTGTGCACGCTAAGGTTTTTATGTCATGGGGTATAAAGTTGACGATTGTCTATTTTTCTTTGTAAAAATTATTTGGGCTGTTTCCTTACCTTCCGGTACATTTCTGAACAATTTGTTTAGCTAAATTGTAATGTTGCTTTGTTTGCGCATGCAGGGAAAAACGAGTGTATGCAAAAAATCATCCTATGTCTCAGTATTACCTTCCACACCTCTAAACAATAATCCCAATCCTAGAATGAGTTAACCGTTTGCTTTACAACAGTTAGTAAAACAAGGAAGTGCTTTGCGAGTCTGTAAGTAGCAAAGGTTTTAAAGGGACTTGTTTTTGTGCAAAGTATTGCTTTTCCCAGTTCAAGGAAGGGATAAAAAAATATCTTCAGATAATAATAGGGGTGACAGGATGGTGCGATAGCAGAATATTGATTTGGGTGGATCTGGCGAGGACTGCGGGCAGCAAGTGCTTGATACGCTATTTGCATAAGAAAATACTATATATTTTTTTCGTTATCCTCCATTAGTTATTAGTAAGGAAGGGGGAAGAGAAGCGTTCACCAACAGCATTCGGTTAGTCTTAGGGACACAAAGAATGCTGTGGTCTGTGGTAGATGGCGCCCAGAAGGCATACGTATATGTATCAGGAGCTGCCAAAGAAAGGAAGTGGAAATGCGCTTTAGATGTTGCCGGTATTGATGGCGCCTGTGCGGTTGCAGACTTCGCTGGGCTGACAGTTGGTGGGGAAATGCTACGTTGTCATTGTAGGTTTAATTCATGAATTGCTCATTCTCTCTGGTGTTTGTCCTTGGGGTACTTGTTGACTGGTGCTACATATGGGATCTGGTTTGCCTTTGACAGCAGGTATGGTTTAGTGGGGTACATAGTGTAAATTTATGTTGGCGTGAGGAAACAAAAATCTGACCCTTTGTACATTTGATATTATTGTGTGCATCATGCAGAGGATGAAAAGTAGCAGGAACGGCTTTGATGCCATATAGGCTAGCAGGAAGAAATATTTTGAGGTGGTCAGTTGCAGAGATTGTTCAACATTTTTAAAACTTCCATAGTGGCATTGGGGAGGCCAGCAGCTGAAAGGCTCTGTCTTTACTGGTAGGCAGTGGTTAGATGGTGACCGGTCATCAGTCTTTCTGTGGGTGATGGACAGGGGAGCAGTAGGCGGAGGTCACAGGTTTGCAGTGACATCCGAGGGGTGGTTTTAAAGGCGGGCAGAAAAGCATAATTGCGGGTTTCATAGGGGTGAGGGTAGAGTGTAATGGATGAGTTAGTTGCAGGCACGACGGAAGTGATCTGAGTTTGGAGGTGGTTAACTGAGCGGGCTTCGTTGAAGGTGGGTCATCAAGTAGGAGGATGTGTTTGGTGGGCCGGCTGGAGGCAGTGTTATGTAACTTTGCTGGAGGGCGCAGCAGCATTTACTGATGTATGTAAATCGCTCGATGAGAGGGCGGATGTGACCAATAGAGGAACCAGAATCCTTTTTTTATGGCTGGGGTGAGCCCCTGCAGTATGGCGGGTCGCTGGCCTGAGGGCTCTTGACTGGCGAGGAGAATGGGGGGCCCCCTCCATGTACTTTGCAGGGGGGCCCCCTCAAGTTTCGTTACGCCACTGAAATACATCAACGCTGGTCTAGCATGTGTAACATTTTTGTCAATTAAAATAGGTTTGAAAAAACGCTTGCTCAAAGGTCGATAAAAGGGACAGATCAAAACAAAATGTAGGGTGTCCTGTTTACAACTGGAGTCGTACCAACGCAGAATACAGACCTTAGTCACCACTTGTCTAACCCTTAGAAACATGCAACAAGTGATGGAACAGATTCAGCCTGAGCCGCGAGTAAGAATCGATGCATATTGGACATTGCATGAAAAAGCGACGGTACAGCTGAGGAATTAGTTTTTAATGCGAGTTACGATCTAACTGATGATTTTGAAAGGGCAAGCAATTCCCTCTCATCCCGTTTATATGTTAAAAAAGCATGCCTGACAGTGCTTAATTTGTGAATAAAAACGTGCTGGTGCCCAAAGCTCTCCCCTGAAACACGCGACTGCTGCAATTACATGTGCGAGCACAGAATACAGAGGCAGAGTAATCCTAAAGCCATCTCGCTCCTCTTTAACCCATTTACAGCCACTCCCTGCCCCTTGAGCTAATTTTTGCAGCTTTCTGCTCTGATATCTGATGTACAAAAATAAGTCCTGCCCCTCAAAAATAAGTGCAGGTGCCCACCCACCAGCAATCACCGGCTCAAATTAAGCACTGATGCCTGACCCAAGGTATGTCTGCTTTAACAATGCCCTCTGGCATAAAAAAAACAGGCCAGCACAACGCAGCCTTGTAAAACTTGTCTGGAAATATCTGAGCCATGGAATCTGGGAAGCATAATAAAGGCACAGACAGTCTTTGAGAATGAGTTGGTTAAACTGCAACATGGGTTTTAACTAGACAGTAAGACAGAGCATCATTAGTCTCAGTTGGATGACATCTGACACAAAATCTCGCCGTTTTGGGAGACACAGAAAACAGATGTAGAATCATTCTCCACAAGATGAAGAGCAGTGATGTTGACATAGCCCCAAATGTTGCTGCTGTAAGTGGGTGGTAAGGGGGGCAAGGGAATGGAGGAGGGGTATGCTTGAGGGTAAGTGGGGGCACGGGGTCTGGAGGAATTTAGAGGTAGCACACAGAATTTAGGCATTGTTAAGAAGGATAAAGATAGTAGTGATTGTATAGCTGTAATAATCCATTTGGAATTTAAAATAATTTATTTTTGGAATCTTAGTGATGTAAGGATGCTGTGGTTTTGGGAAAAGATGAAGGAAGATATCATGAAGAAAGTAGTCTTTAATGACAGATAATAGAGGGTGAATTCGGATTGATAAATTACGTATCTGCTCAATAAATATATGTGTCCTAAATAAGCTAGAGCTCCTAGTTCTAAGAGCAATGAGGTCAGATATCGTCGGTATCCAGGAGATGCATATCACCTTTGGGGAAAAAAGAGCTTTTAAAGGAACTTGTATTAAATATACTGGCATGTACCCAACAAAATGTGACATCTAGGTTTGCAAGTCTTGCAAAAAAGCTATATATCTGCTGTACCCTGTCGATTGGTAGATGGTCTTGGACACTGGATTATTTTAGAATGTTAAATAGGCATGATGCGTTTAAGATTATGCTCAATTTATAGGGCTAATGTCGATGAGGCAATGATTTTTGATGAATGGAAATGACTGGTGGAAGATCATGATGTGGCAGATTTATGGGATAAGTATAAGGCACCGGAACTGGGTTTTACCTTTTATTCCCATCCACATAATAAGTTGGCCCATTTGGACTATTTTACTTATGACTGCTAGTGGGGCCTATGAAGTGGTAATTGAGATCACCCCTCAAGGGATATTGGATTACAATCCACTAACTCTTACGATACCTGTAGAGGATATTGGTAGACTGCGGGGATCATGTACCCTTGATAGGAAACGTTTAGCAGACTCACCATATGTAGATCATATGAGGACCTGGCTACAACAATGTTTAGAGGTCAATAGGGGAACGGCTCCCACTATGATGGTTTGGGAAACCCTAAAAGCTGGGTTTAGGGAAGAAACCCAGAGTTTTAATCTGCACCTTCAAAGGGCGAGAAAGGAGTAAATATAAGATCTCTGTAAGAGTTTGACAGACGTGGGAGTGGAATAGATTGGGAATATAAGAAATGAGTAGGATCTTCAAGAAATGTAGCAGGAAATAGCTAAAAGGAAAGCAAAAATTGATCAATATTTTAACAGAGAAATAGCATTGAAATATCATACTTATAATGTTATGAGTATGGTGAAGTTACAGGCAGGCTATCGGAAAGTGCATTAGAATAATGGTGGGAAGAGTAGGTATAAAAGCTATTAAGGGATTGGAAGGAAAAATTGTAGAAACACCAACAGAAATTATTAAAGGTTTTGAGGTTTTCTATGCCAAACTGTATGCGGAAGAGGTGGATTCCTCGTTGAATGTGTATGAGAATACCTAACATGATTTAGAGGGTTGTAGATTGGGTGTGGAGGATCAGATGGCACTGGATCACCAGATTTCTATGCAAGAAATATCAGATGCTATAAAGTCTATGGCCTCAGGAAAAGCTGCGGGACCCGACCCCCTTCTGTTGGAATTTTTTTAAGTCTTCTTCTCGGAATTACGGGAAGATATGTTGTTGACGTTCAGGGAGGCACAACAGGGCTTTACCCCTTCTTTGTGGGAGGAGGCAAGCATAGCGATTTTCTTTAAGAAGGAAAATTCCCTTTACTGCCTAGTTCTTATAGGCTTACATCTTTGTTAAATTGCAATGGTAAGATCTATGCTAAAGTACTGCCATATAGAATGAGTAGAGTTATAACCCCTCTGGTCTCACTGAGACAGCATGGGTTTATCCCTGGAAGGGGAACTGTGGACCATACACGAAGAGCTGTTTACTTAGCGACAGCACAGAAGACACCTGTTAGAAATGGAATTTCTGGTTGGCTAGGGCTTGCGCCAAAGCCAGGCAGAAACCACCACTCTAGTCAGGGCAAGAGAGTAACACGCCAAAGATAACCCCTGCTCACCCCCTTGGTAGCTTGGCACGAGCAGTCAGGCTTATCCCGGAGGCCATGTGTAAAGCATTTGCGCACGGACACAGCAACAACATCCCAGGCACACCACAAAAGGAACTCCACACAAGGTTATATCAAAAACAGCCTTTGTATTATCATAACACATTAGAATAGTAAGCACATATTATACATGGTGCCACCTGGCACTAGGTCATATTTACAAGGGAATTATTTACACATGACAGGGCCTCATGGATCACTGTCAGAACCATCACAGAGCGAACTTAGTAAGAGTAAAACAGATCATAAACGTACAACCAGCAACCACTGGGAACCACTGTACTTAGCATCAGCCTGTAACATAAACCACATTATGCACAGTATCACATTAGGCGCCAAACGCATTGTACGCCAACCTCATCAGCATAAACACATTATGCAATTCTCTCACAAGTCTGAACACACTAGACCCTAACCTCCTAAGCATAACTACATTAGGAAATAAATCTCACTAGCATAAACCATAATATGCGAACCAACCTCATAATCATAAAAGACCACATTTAGAGGTGTAACACAGGGTGCGTAATCATACTACTTACATTACATTTCCTAGCACCACATTATGTTAGGGCCTTGCGCCCTACAATCCCAACAGCCCCCCTGGCCAACTGGTCATCTCTAAAGGGGCTCAAATGCCCTGTGTCCCAACAGTCAGGGCTCGCTGCCTATGCAGCAGACGTCCAGGTGTGCCATTGTGCAAACCTAAACGTAGCAGCTGGCACAACGTGCTGCACAGCTTTGAAGAAAAGGGGGCAAAAGGAGTGCATCTCACTCCTAACTGCAAAAAGACATGCCCCCAAAGAACTGTGGCCTAAACGATGCAGCTGCCAACTACTTGCTGGGCAGCTGTAAAAACCAAATATGGCCTGGACACCCCTGGTGCCCATTGAACAACTATGCGCAAAATGTTGCAGCTGCCCTCTGTCAGGTGGGGCAGCTGTGTATCTCCAAATGAAGCCTGGCACCACTGTGCCCTCCTGAGGCTCATCTCTGGGGCTCCTGAACATATAAGCCCCCCAAAACGCTGCAGCTGCCCGCTCATAAGCGGGGCAGCTGTAGAATAATGGCCAAAACTTCAAAAGGGGCCACTGAAACAATATGGCCAACGTTGAAGCGGCTAGCTCCTACATCAACTATGACCCCCAAAGCGTTGGAGCCCCTCAGGCTCTGAAAATTACATGGCCCACGTTAGGGCACGCTGGCTCCTACAACAACTATGACCCCCAAAGCGTTGGAGCCCCATAGGCTCTGAAAATTAATTAGGCCAAATGACCTGGGAGCGGCCCGCTCTCTGGTGGGGACGCTCAGGGAAAACAATGGTGGCAGGCTCCGATATCGTGCCTCGATATAGGTCCCCCTCCCCACCGGCTCCACTCACCGGACAGGACTCCTCTCTGCGGTGGTCCGCTGGGTTGCTGCTTGCTCCAGCCGCCTCTTCAGCCGGGCACCCTCCTGGGACCCGGGACTCCTTAGTGGTTGGCGCAGGCATCCGCGGGGCTCTCTCCTCACTAGGAGAGCCCCGCACACCGGCTACACCGGGCACTGGTTTCCATGCTGACCAGAGCCTGCAAGGCTCTGCGCGGCTTCTCCCCAGCTGGGGAAGCAGAAGTGGAGCCCGCGAAGCTCCGGCTTGCATCGCCGGCCCCGCCCACAACAGGGCGGATGGCCGGAATTCTGCTGCAGGCGCTCCATGAGGGGTGGGCTCCCTCATAAGTTTTAAAATCATCTAGGAGCGGGGTGGGCACCCGATTTGGAGTTCAAATAAGTGGGGTGGGCACCCGCATGGTAAATCCCGAAAAAAATGGGGTGGGCACCTGTAATTTTGTCATGGCCATAAGGGGGGTGGGCACCCGCCCGACAAGAAGTATAAGGCGGGGTAGGCTCTCGCTGAAGTCGGCAATGCGGGGGAATCCCTACATCGGGATTCCCTCAAACTCGCTGCCAGTCAAAAACAGAAGCACTACTCAGGGCAGCCAAAGCGCTCCTTAAAATATAAAACAAAGCGCTCACAGGGCGCTAGGGCCATCCAAAGGTGTCCCCATAGATGAAGGGGCTCTGCAGTACAAAACATCAGTCCTTAGGTGAAGGGGCAATGCAGGGCCCAGGTAGGCAAGCCCTCCTGGCAGCCCCCCCTGGGCCCCAGCAGCAGCACGCCCCGCAGGGTCAGGATCCAAAGCTGAACATTTTTCTGGGGTCATAGCTAAGCCTGGGCGTTGAACTACGCTCCGTTCGCGGAGCTTGCGAAGTTTTGGTAACTTCGCGCTTCGCGTAGAGCGCGAAGTTGCAGATTGCTACGCAATCTAGCGCGTAGCGTAGTAAATTTGCTTCCTCGCGCGCTCAATATTCATTCTCGCGCGCGCGGTACCGTCTTACCTTGATTCTGCGATCGCCAACTTGCTTTTCTGTCTGTTTGCGAGCGCCACGAGATTTGTACTATGGCTGCCCAAGCCCGCGAGAGTGTGCGACCCCGAACACGTCATTGGTGCGCGCGAGCTGACTTCCGGCGGCTGTTTTGGTAAGATCGCGATCCCGAACATGGAAAAACTGCAATCTGGCAAAGAATATCTCGCGAGCTTCATAAAACCTTCTCTAAAATGATCATTTTGCTCAGAAAACTCCTCAGATTGTGATCTTGCTGTAGTCTTTGTGTAAGAAAGAGTCCTTTAATTTTTTTAACACTTTTTTTTCAAGAGGAAGGAAGTGCCCCTGACACTACAACTTCCTGTTCCTGTCCAGCAGGCTCCTCCCACGTGCTTTGTGCATGTGTTGTTCACTTTCATTTGGATTTGGAGCTGGAAGGATCACTTTTTGTGTCTGTCTGCTGCATCATACCATTTTTTTGGATTTATTTGAGGAATTTTTGATTTGAGATTTAATTTACGACAAGTAAGTTGGAGAATTGGTGTGTTTGTTTCATTGGGGCTTGTTTGTACCTACATTTTTCTGGGATTTTTATTGTTTTTAAAAATTATTGTTGTGGTGGGTGGCCTGTACTACTTTCAATATGGGCCTAGTTGTTTTTCTCTGCAATTTCAGCCAGTAGGGTACCCATGGGTCCATGTTTTGTGGTGTCTGTAGAATTTCTACATCATGTAGGGCATGGATGGCATAGGATTGAAATGCTAAACGTGGCTGTGGTGTATTTCACTGTTGGTGTGTGTGTGTGATTTACCTTTGTTGGATGTGTGTGCTTGTGGCCTAGTAGTCTTCCACTAGGCCCAGAGGTAGTCAGCCTCCAAGCTGTCGTGCGTGATTTTAAATGTACAGTTGGTGTTGTCTGGTGATTTTCCTTTACTCCATGGATGGCTTTGGATTTTATTGCAAAAGGTGTGTTTGGGGTGCAATAGCATTTTTTGGGTGTGTTCTAAACAAATTGGGCTATTTTGGCCTGCATGTAAGGCAAGGGATTCAGCTCGCGAACTTTCGGTAACTCTGCACAGCGCGACAACGCGGACTTACAGTTTTCGTCATTTTTGCGCTCGCAATATGCGTGTTCGCGCACGCGAGAAAGCCTTTTTGTACAGTTCGCGATCCCGAACACGCAGCTTTTGCAATCTGGCAAACAATATCTCGCGAGCAACATAGACCCTTCTCGAAAACGCTTTTTTGTGCATTTCTGCACAAAAAACTCCTCAGGCTGTCATTGAGCTGTAGGTTTGGAGCAGGGAGAAGCTGTTATTTGTCTGGAAAACATTTTTATGAGAGGGATTAAGTTCCACAGACACTACAACTTCCTCTTCCTGTCCTTTCCAATCACTTTTTGTGTGTTATTGTGGTGGGGGGGCTGAGCATGTGTGTGGCGGCCATTTTAGGAAGGCATGCATTGTGCCTTTGCCATAGGCGTCCATTGACTGTCTCCCATTTCTTGTGGTTGTTGTGGGTGTGTGGCGGCCATTTTGTGAAGCCATCCAAGCAGTGTGCTTGCTTTTGCCATCCGGTTCCAAGCTTGTGGCCTAGTAGTCTTCCACTAGGCCCAGAGGTAGTCAGCCTCCAACCTGTGGTGCGTGATTTAAATGTACAGTGGTGTTGTCTGGTGATTTTCCTTTACTCCATGGATGGCTTTGGATTTTGTTGCAAAAGGTGTGTTTGGGGTGCAATAGCATTTTTTGGGTGTGTGCTAAACAAATTGGGCTATTTTGGCCTGCATGTAAGGCAAGGGATTCAGCTCGCGAACGGCCATTTTAGGAAGGCATGCATTGTGCCTTTGCCATAGGCGTCCATTGACTGTCTCCCATTTCTTGTGGTTGTTGTGGGTGTGTGGCGGCCATTTTGTGAAGCCATCCAAGCAGTGTGCTTGCTTTTGCCATCGGGTTCCAAGCTTGTGGCCTGGTAGTCTTCCACTAGGCCCAGAGGTAGTCAGCCTCCAAGCTGTCGTGCGTGATTTTAAATGTACAGTTGGTGTTGTCTGGTGATTTTCCTTTACTCCATGGATGGCTTTGGATTTTATTGCAAAAGGTGTGTTTGGGGTGCAATAGCATTTTTTGGGTGTGTTCTAAACAAATTGGGCTATTTTGGCCTGCATGTAAGGCAAGGGATTCAGCTCGCGAACTTTCGGTAACTCTGCACAGCGCGACAACGCGGACTTACAGTTTTCGTCATTTTTGCGCTCGCAATATGCGTGTTCGCGCACGCGAGAAAGCCTTTTTGTACAGTTCGCGATCCCGAACACGCAGCTTTTGCAATCTGGCAAACAATATCTCGCGAGCAACATAGACCCTTCTCGAAAACGCTTTTTTGTGCATTTCTGCACAAAAAACTCCTCAGGCTGTCATTGAGCTGTAGGTTTGGAGCAGGGAGAAGCTGTTATTTGTCTGGAAAACATTTTTATGAGAGGGATTAAGTTCCACAGACACTACAACTTCCTCTTCCTGTCCTTTCCAATCACTTTTTGTGTGTTATTGTGGTGGGGGGGCTGAGCATGTGTGTGGCGGCCATTTTAGGAAGGCATGCATTGTGCCTTTGCCATAGGCGTCCATTGACTGTCTCCCATTTCTTGTGGTTGTTGTGGGTGTGTGGCGGCCATTTTGTGAAGCCATCCAAGCAGTGTGCTTGCTTTTGCCATCCGGTTCCAAGCTTGTGGCCTAGTAGTCTTCCACTAGGCCCAGAGGTAGTCAGCCTCCAAGCTGTGGTGCGTGATTTTACATGTACAGTTGGTGTTGTCTGGTGATTTTCCTTTACTCTATGGATGGCTTTGGATTTTGTTGCAAACGGTGTGTTTGGGGTGCAATAGCATTTTTTGGGTGTGTGCTAAACAAATTGGGCTATTTTGGCCTGCATGTAAGGCAAGGGATTCAGCTCGCGAACGGCCATTTTAGGAAGGCATGCATTGTGCCTTTGCCATAGGCGTCCATTGACTGTCTCCCATTTCTTGTGGTTGTTGTGGGTGTGTGGCGGCCATTTTGTGAAGCCATCCAAGCAGTGTGCTTGCTTTTGCCATCCGGTTCCAAGCTTGTGGCCTAGTAGTCTTCCACTAGGCCCAGAGGTAGTCAGCCTCCAAGCTGTGGTGCGTGATTTTACATGTACAGTTGGTGTTGTCTGGTGATTTTCCTTTACTCCATGGATGGCTTTGGATTTTATTGCAAAAGGTGTGTTTGGGGTGCAATAGCATTTTTTGGGTATGTGCTAAACAAATTGGGCTATTTTGGCCTGCATGTAAGGCAAGGGATTCAGCTCGCGAACTTTCAGTAATTCTGCACAGCGCGACAACGCGGACTTACAGTTTTCGTCATTTTTGCGCTCGCAATATGCGTGTTCGCGCACGCGAGAAAGCCTTTTTGTACAGTTCGCGATCCCGAACACGCAGCTTTTGCAATCTGGCAAACAATATCTCGCGAGCAACATAGACCCTTCTCGAAAACGCTTTTTTGTGCATTTCTGCACAAAAAACTCCTCAGGCTGTCATTGAGCTGTAGGTTTGGAGCAGGGAGAAGCTGTTATTTGTCTGGAAAACATTTTTATGAGAGGGATTAAGTTCCACAGACACTACAACTTCCTCTTCCTGTCCTTTGCAATCACTTTTTTTGTGTTATTGTGGTGGGTGGGCTGGGCATGTGTGTGGCGGCCGTTTTAGGAAGGCATGCATTGGGCCTTTGCCATAGCCGTCCAAACTTGTGGCCTAGTCGTACAGTAGGCCCAGGGGTACAACTCAGCAATCATCACGGCGGGTTTTTTTTCCTTGCTATTCTTCTTCCTAAGTGTACACTACACAGTACAAATACAACAGGATCCCTGGCCTTGTCAGTCTCTTAATGGCTGGCTATACTGTTGATGTTGTTCACTGACTTCATGAAATTTAATAATTGTGATGACCACCCACGAGACACTAATAAGTTATATATTATATTATGGATCTTTTGACTGATGTTCTTCTGGCTTTTTTGCTTTTAGGTGCACAAAAGACAGAGGTGTGTCATCATCATCCACTGTTGTGGTGCCAGACCGACGTCCTGCTGCTGTAGTGTACACAACGTGACGTGTCAGTGACCTGACCAGGCATCTCTGCAACTTGTGCAACTGAGTGCTGTTTTGACATCTGTTGAAGATGCCCCCAAAGAAAGCAGGTAGCAGGTCCTCCGGTACCAAGAAAGTTGCCATGGAGAAGAAGGAACAGAAGAAGAAGGAAGTGTCACTTAAGTCTGGTGTGCCTCCCAAAACCTTTTTTGGTTCACCAAAAATGAGGCCTGCAGCAGCGGTGTCGGGGGGGCAAGCTGGGGGCAGCACCTCCACATCAGTGGGCCCAACCCACCAACCCATGCCCAAGCAGATGAGTGTGGAAGAGGTAGCCAGCCTTATGGTAGAAAGCAGTGATGCTGAGCCTGAACTAAACTTATCGCTATCTCAAAGTAGTACACAATCAACGCAGGAGGGAAAATCATCAACACAGCAGATAAGTGGTCAACAGCCGCAGCTACCGCCCGCAATAGTAGCTGTTCCTCCTGAAGTAGGGGCAGTTCAGGAAATTGAGCCTCATGCAGAGAAAGAAGAGGAAGCCACTCCTTTAGAAGTTGCATTGGCTTTTAAATCCCCAGCAAGGAAAAGGAGGGTTAGTACATCAAGTTCTTCACCAAGCCCCCCTTCTGATGATCTAGATGTCACTTGGAAGCCACAAACTGAGTCTGAGAGGGAAACACATCACAAGAGCAGGCATGGCAAAAGGAAGGTTCCAGAAAGCCTTACACTTATGGATGTTGATGTAGAAGAGCAGGTTGATGATGATGATGATGATGATGAGCCAGTCATCACAAACATCACTCCCGGGCCTGAGGAGATGGAGAGCAACATTTTTACATTATCCAAAATGGATGCGAGGGATGTAGCACGCATACCTCCAACACAGGTAACACCAACACGACCTCCAGCTTCCATATTTACATTAGCAAAGGGCCGGCAGCGTCCTACATCCAGCACAACAAGCACCACCTCAGCAGAAGTAGGTAGTGGTCCTGCACAGAGTCAAATTCAACACACACCCTCCAGTTCATCCGGCATTGGAAGTGGGAGTGGCACCTCCAGCAGGAGACAAAAGTTAAGCTCCCCAGTGTGGGACTACTTTACGGTTAGCCCAAAGGAGGAGAACATTGCTGTATGCTCCGTTTGTCATTCCTCTGTTAGCCGTGGAAAGCTTGGTACAAACTATGGTACCGGAGGCCAAATGACCCATCTGAAAAAACACCACGCAATCCAGTGGGAGGAGCACCTTAGGCTCATCAAAACTGGAACCATTGCTGTTGGGCATAAACGAGTAGAAAGTCCGCTCACGGTGGAACAGGAAGAAGAGGGAGACATTCTCTGTGCTAGTGGTACACAAAGTAGCCCTGTCCCCAGCACTGCAGTGGTAACGCCCACATCCTCAGCCACATCTCATTGGCACAAGAGTAAGAGCCAGCCTGAGACACCAAGGAGTACTGCTGGGCCAAAAAGTGCGACGTCGACCACAGGAAGGAATACCATGCAGCCTACCATTCTTGTTTAGTAGGCCGGAGGGGCAGTACGAACGCAATCACCCAATAGCACGTTTGTACAATGCTAAGCTGGCAAAAATGTTAGCACTGGACCTTCTCCCTTTTTCTTTTGTTGAAGGGGTGGGTTTTCTTGAGTTTGTGACCACCATCTGCCCAAAATGGAAAGTTCCCAGCCGCTACTATTTTGCAAGAGTTGCTGTTCCAGCACTACATCACGACGTGCTGGAATTGCTTGGAAAAGCCTTAAAAAAGAGTGCTGTTCAGAGTATACACCTGACAACAGACATGTGGACCAGTTGCCAAGCCACTGATTACATGTGCATCACTGCACACTGGGTCTCTTTTTCGGGTGTTAAAGATAAGATATCTGACGGCGTTGTTGACACCGCTGAGATTTTTAAAGACACTCGCAAACATGCAACTGTAGCCATGTTTGCAATGGAGAAATCTCATACTGCTGCTAACATTTTGGATGAGTTTAACAGCAAGGTGTTTGAGTGGCTGTGACCAAGAGGTCTTACCATTGGTTTTGTTGCCACGGACAATGGCAGTAATGTAGTTCGGGCCATGAAAGATGGTGGGTATTTCAGGGTGCCATGTTTGGCACACTGCATTAACATTGTTGTGCAAGACTTTCTGAAAAATGAAAGCAAAGTCAGCAGCTTACTGACCACCTGCAGAAGAATATGCACACATTTCAACCATTCTTTTAAAGCCCGGAAGGAGCTGAGGGTGATTCAACGTGAGCATAAAATGCCAGTCAAAGCACTCATCCAAGAGGTGCCAACACGTTGGAACTCAACGTATTACATGCTTGAGCGTCTGTTTGAGCAGTACATACCACTTAATGCTTATGTCATGAAAAGGTCAGGGGATCCTACAGTGAAAGGCATGAGAGTTGAGATGGCCCAATGGGACCTTGTCAAAAGCCTGACAGAGATGCTACTTCCTTTTGAGGTCTTCACCCGTGAAGTGAGCCGGGAGGACTGTACTATGGGCCAAGCTATCCCATTGTTGTACATGCTAGAGCAACAGCTGAAGGAGGTGGCAGAAATGTACGCAGATGTGGATGACAAAGTAGACGCACATTCTTTGGCAGACACCTTATCCGCTCGCTTATCTCACAATACAAGGATTCAAAATAACATTCTGTCAGATCCACATTACATTACTGCCTCAATTTTGGATCCACGTTACAAATTATTGCTGCGCAGTAATGAAGTCATTCCTTTTTCAGAAGTGAATGTTGCCCAGTACAAAACTTTGATAGCTGAGGAAGCCACTGAGTTTGAAAACGAAAGGATCTTCATTAAAGGCCCGCCCCTCCAGGGCAGAAAAAGTACTGCAGGGCACCCAGAACGAAGTTCTACTTCAGAAGCCAAGAGCAGTGCGTTTGCCTCCCAGCAGTCAACACTGCCAGCAGCAATAACATCAACAGCACCAACAGGATCATCAGGCACATTTACAAAAACGGCAGGTGATTGGTTTCTACGGAAAGGGTATTGCACATCAATGACTGATGCAAAGGCAAAAGAGGCCCAGGAAATCGGAGCACCCCTGAACATTGAGCGGATGGTTCAGGCCTATCTAGATGACACAACAGAGGTCTACATGGAGCAAAGCCCATTGGTGTATTGGTATGGGAAAAGAAGCCAATGGCCAGTGCTCAGCAGGCTGGCGATAAAGTATGTGGCTTGCCCTGTTGCAAGTGTCTCTTCAGAGCGTGTTTTCAGTGCTGCTGGTGCCATTGTTACTGTCAAAAGGACCAGTCTCTCGCCCAAAAGTGTTGAGAGGTTAACCATGATCAAAATGAATCAACACTTTATACCACCGGAGTACAAAATACGTGAATCACAGGAGGAAGAGGAGAGTGACTTTGATGACATAAGTAGTGGATTGTTAGACGTACTGCTGTCCGAACCACCAGAGTTTGAGGACGAGCTCCTCTTCCCTGACAACTAGGCTTTCAAATTGTTCTCCCTTCCTTTATTTGTGTGTGACTGTGTGTATCTGTTTTTCTGGTTCAAAATCTACATTCACAACAAAGCCATCAACAGTCTCCTTTTTTTATTTCCCTATTGGAGTTGCACGCCTGTGCATAACTGTCCACTCCACTCCTCAGGGTCCTGCTCCATGTTCCTTACTCTCCCTAAGTACATTTCAAGCAAGTCAGACATTGGATGGAGATGGAGAATAGTACAATACATGTTGCCTCTAACAGTCCCTCCATAAGAAGTGAAACGTGACTCCACCTATATTCCATTTTGTTTCCAATCCGAAAGAAACTCATCACTGACTGGCAGAAGGCTAGGCAGGCATCAGATCAGACAGCCAAAGAGAACACCAAGACAGGTAATGAGTGATTATTGTGAATGATGGTGGCATGCATTGCATTGGATGCTGGCTGACTACGAAGAATTGTGCATGCCATGAAGTAGAACTATACTAGTTTATCGACAAAGTACAAGTGACTCAGGTGTGGTGACAGTTAATGTTTCCTTGTTGTTTAATAATGACCACATTGTACTCCTACCACTGCAGGTGCCGGCCAATATCCGTTGCAATTTGGTAATATGGAATATATTATAAACTTAATCAGTCACTACAGACTGAGTTGGTGTTGGAGAATACGTACCACACGGTCACCATCATTGAGGATGCTGAGCATACTATCTTTGCACACAGTCAGTTGGATTGGAGAAAATTTATGGAATAACGGCGTTTCATGGGCTGACATAAAAGGTAAAAAGTTTGAACAAGAACCACAGCAGACCTAGGCTAGATGTCCGTGTAGTGGTGTGGACTGGAGTAGAGTGTAGTGGTATGACGGACAGTGGCGCATTAATTTAGTCACTTCATTGGGAAAATTCTAGGTTGCTGCAGTGCATTTGACATTTCTCTGGCTCGGTCAAAATGTAAGTAAGGGGTAGGGTGCCTGGCCTGTGCCGCGGTTCTCCTGTTCTGTGGCTGTGCTGGCTCCTGAATCCTGTCCTGTTGTTGTTGTACCTTAATGCTTGCTGTAGAGTAGACACACTATGTAGCCTATCCAAGCTGCCTCAGTCTGAAAGTGTTCTCTCCAGAGTGTTGTCTTGCACTCCACTGTAATTGAGTTTATTGTTGTAAAGGCTGTAATTTTTCAATACCCCGTTTGTTTTTCCATCTACACTTACAGGCCGGCCTTTACCCTGTGCTACAGTGGGAGAAACGACTCACACGTACCTTATCAATACGCATCAGGCGTTTCATGGGCTGACATAAAAGGTAAAAAGTTTGAACAAGAACCACAGCAGACCTAGGCTAGATGTCCGTGTAGTGGTGTGGACTGGAGTAGAGTGTAGTGGTATGACGGACAGTGGCGCATTGATTTATTCACTTCATTGGGAAAATTCTAGGTTGCTGCAGTGCATTTGACATTTCTCTGGCTCGGTCAAAATGTAAGTAAGGGGTAGGGTGCCTGGCCTGTGCCGCGGTTCTCCTGTTCTGTGGCTGTGCTGGCTCCTGAATCCTGTCCCGTTGTTGTTGTACCTTAATGCTTGCTGTAGAGTAGACACACTATGTAGCCTATCCAAGCTGCCTCAGTCTGAAAGTGTTCTCTCCAGAGTGTTGTCTTGCACTCCACTGTAATTGAGTTTATTGTTGTAAAGGCTGTAATTTTTCAATACCCCGTTTGTTTTTCCATCTACACTTACAGGCCGGCCGGCCCTTTACCCTGTGCTACAGTGGGAGAAACGACTCACACGTACCTTACCAATACGCATCAGGCAGGCAGTGATACCCAAGATTGATGTGCGGAGTGTCCATGGAAGGGAGGACCAAGAAGAATGACAAGAATGATGCAACTCCTCATTTGGACCAGGATAATACAGTAACTTTAGTATCATCATTCGTCTTTACATTTATTTGCTTGCTTTTTTCTCTTTAATCATTACGACTGTGTGTTGTGGTTTGTTTGTTAATTGATCCAACTTTTTTTTAGTTTCCTTAGCTAGCTTGAAAAATGAAAGTAAGCCCGGTAGAGCATGTAATTGGGTTCGGTCTGAGCTCTGAGGGCGTCAGACAGGCAAGGCAAATTTCAATTTCGTCCCTGACTGTACTGTCTCATTGGGTCATAGTAGTTATAGTACAACTCATTATCTCATTAACCATCAAGTTATCCTCCTCAGCATGCATGCATTTGCTTTCTCTCACTTCATACTTTGATTTCTTTGATAATGGATCATGGTCGTCTTACAAGATTGTGTTTTACTTTTGTTGTGTCCATGCATATTGTCTGTTTTTCTTTCTCAAACCTTTCCCAAAACCCCACTTCCCATCCAATCATCAATCCCTAACCCTCTTCCCCCGGGCTGTGTGATTTATATTGAGGTGTGATGTGATGAGTATGTACACCAATTGATCACACGCTTGCTGGGGCAGATGTGGTGAAAGCAACACTAATTGAATTTCAACTAAGGCAGGGCAAGGATCTTCTTCTGCTTGACCACCCATGCTGTAGTTTACTTTGTGTTCTGTTCCACTCCTCCTCCCTGAGTCTCAGTCAAGTGACTTTCTCTTTCTTTTTTCAAACGCTATTGCCAGTGTCTACTACTACCACCACTATAATGGCATCTACTCCGTCAATTTGGGAAACCAACCATGCAGCCATCAGTGTGCCGAACTTCATCATCAATCACAGGTAAGATAAGTTTGGTGGGAGGTATGGACTAGGAGGAGAGACTGACAGTACTATGACAATTAAAAATAACTCAGTGAGGGGTACTGCATCTATCGGTTTGTGTGTTACAAAATCGGCAGATCTTTTAAATCAAACACTGGCTGTGGGCATGCAGCAGCACGGAAACAAAGTAAACAACCATGTAACTTACATTGAATTCCGAAAACTGTAACCCACCACAAAAAACATTAACATCATATAAATAAATAGTAAGTATATTTTTAATATCCCCTAACAAAAATAAACTATCCCGCTCTGACCTAACCCACCCCCCTCCCTAACCCCAACGAAACGAAAGTCCAAAGTCCCTATGTCCGTTGAAATCCCCAACGCCCACAAACCCACCCACCAACAAAAGGAATTAAAAAAGGGGCAAACGACGAGGTCCTCTATAGTCGGCGGGCCTTAAGGTGTTTGTCCACCAGGATCTTGACCCGCTCCTCCATGTTCTCCTCCCAGCGGGCCATCCGGCGGAGCAGCTGGCGGCGAAATGCCCTAAAGTTGCTTCCAGGGTGGGGGGCAGCAGTGCTGGAAATCGAGGCGCGGCGGCGGGCGAATGCCGGACCACGGCGCCGTGAAAGTGGAGGCCGGGCCTGACTGGGGCCCGGGGCATTGGAGGAGACTGCAGCTTCAGCCGCCTCCTCCTCCTCCTCCTCCTGAGCCACCAGCCGGCGATAATGCTCGCAGATGGCCTCCAGTTTCCGGCGCCGGGCCCTAGCGGCCAACTCCTTCCTTGATGGTTTATTGGAAGGAGTATCATCTATATCAAAAAAGAAAAAGAACATGTTGGAGCCAATACTCTTAGCAAAACAGGAACACTAAAATCATTCAACACATAGTGTCACAGTATCACTAGCAAGCACAGTTCATAACATTTGGGATTTGGTGCTGGGGTAAGTATCTCTAATCCTACTTCCTTGGACTCTAACATTTGTGACCGTTTCAGACATTATTTATAAATATAATCGTACTATGTATGTACTGCGGTACACCAGTCGTGCTGTTCTTATCTGTAGTTTAGCCCAATTACATAACCTTGTTGTAGGCGGCATGCCAGGTCCATCAGCTAAGCTTGCACCCAAGAGAAACAGATATGAGCCACATGATGATGCAGACTCACGTTACTTTTATTTACTACTACTGTCTGCAGGTGGGGAAGCTCATCTTTTTGTCTGACGCCTTACGGCCGTTGGCACTGGTCATACTCTGTTACATGAGGGCAAATGGCATGCACAATTTCACTTACACCCTGCCATGGGTACTACAAAAAGGCTGATTATTTATTTATCGGATCCAACGATCATTGCTTATATTCATATTATAGATGCTGCTAGTGCTAATACGATATACGACATCAGGTCGGTAGCGGTCGGTGGTGGGAGTGCTGCCGGTCGGTGACGTGGGAAGGTGCAGGGTGGGGATAGTAAACGATGGATTAAGGACATTCACAGGTAATTAAAGAATACATTAAAAAAAAACATTGCTGCACACAGTAGCACACACTGCATCGCATTCGGCGGTGCAGTGCGCACCTTGAAAATAGTTTTATTTATTTTTATGTTGATTACCTGTATTTGGCCGTAACAGTAATACACAGTTTACTCGCCAGTGCCACCCACCCGTCCCCTCCCCATGTCGCCGCCCGCCAACAATCCCACCACCAACCGCTACTGCAGAGGGTACTTTGCTTTCATTGCTTGTGTAACCAATATACATAAACATTAAACAACAGATAGGCCACCCTTTGCAGGCTGGCTGCCCCAATCCAAAATACATTAATAATAATAGGTAGGGAGTGGTCCCCAGAGTGGGAGGAAGGGGTTTCCGCTTGATAATATATGACGTGCTTGCAAACTACTGCAAGTGTACTGTATGCTCATAATACTACCTTGATTCCTCTAGGCTTTGCTACTGTCGCGCAGTTTCTGTTACATTTTCTTCAAAGTAAGAATCTCCAGTGACACTTTCCACCTATACTGTCTCTTGGTGATAGTACATCCAGGCATACATCCATTAAAGTAAACGTCTATCCTTTTGTATATATCTCTTAACAAACCTTAGTTGGTTTCACCAACAAACACCCATGCTTCTGCTCCTTCCTTCCTTGCCTTGGCTTTGAGTTTGAACCAAAAACACCGCTGATTCTTGCTATCTAGTACTATACACCCATACTGTGTCGCCCACCCAGGCAGGCATTCTTTCACCTTCCACCCATCCTTCAACAACCCATGCATCTGATCTTATTACTATCAGACTCCTATACATGCTTCCAACAACATATCCTTCTCTGCCGGTCAGTCATATTGTTTATCTCGCCCGTCCTTCCACCCTTAGTGCTTTCCCTCTATGTTCAACACATCCATGAAGGTCATCTGATCTGAGTTTGTCTTCTCCATAAAACATTCACAGCTGATTTTGGAGTCAAATAGAAGAGGCCATTGGTTACTCTACTCACGCTGGTAATGCTACGTAAAGGGTGTCTTCTTCAACCGTTGTATAATGTCGCACAGTACAGTGAAATAGTGAACACAGTTCCATCTAGCTGTAATGTCAAGAAGTAATGATTATAACTTACCGCCGCCGGCCACTGCTGCTGGATCCCCCCTGGGCCCTGTGTCTCCTGCAGGTGCCGCCAGTTCGCCTGCCCCCTCCGGAATGGCCGCATCGCTGGCCCCGACGGCACTGGTGGATGGTAGTGTGCCTAGAAAAAAGCATCAACATTTTTTAAGATGCCTGTAAACCTCCCCCTATTTTAAGTGTTCACTTGGAACATTGAACAAAAAGTTAATGCGATGCAACATACATCAGCACTAGACAGTAAGTACAGTCAGTAGACAGACACTAGTAGGATATGGTTCCACTTCCTAGGGTCATCTAGTCCTACTCTACTCTTTTGAAAGTTAGCCTGAGCCATGAGTAACCCTTTTAGATTCATCATGTCGACTACTACTCTTTTGGTGCATATTATACCTGCCAGCGTATTGACATGTGCAGTAGATGCCTTTAAGGCCGCTTGACTGTTGCGTACAAGTGAAGAGGTCGAAAAAAAAACAACATATTGACTTTGTTTAGTTTATATTGCTTAGCCATCACACATACATGTTACACTTTTTGGCATGACTGCAAAATGCTAGCATCATTCACCAGTATACTATCTAACGGCTAACTCGCAGCGTTTTTCTCATATATCATAGGCGGAAGATTCCCTTCTACAAACCAGAGATTTACAGAGCATAGTGGATGCAAGATGATGTAACCAGTATTTCTACGTTCTACGGTGAGGGATCTTCCAGAATTATAAAGATCTTGGCTCTTGTTCTTGTTGTCAATCATGCACTTGTAAATGTTTACTGTTTTAATGTTAGGCTTTTTGCTGGCTTATTGATTATGGCTGTCGTAAATTAAATTTCATATTAACGATGTACAGAGTTTGATACTTGTTTCAAATAAACCTTTTGAACTTACACATGGACTCTGTGGTATTTGGTGTGGTGGAGTGGACTTACACAAGTGTGTGAGCAAAATGGTGTTTGTTATTATGTTCTGGATTGTCTCTGTCTCCGTCATCATCAACATTGTGTATCGTCTTCGTGGGGGGGTCGGGAGTGGGACCCTAATGTAAGACACTATAGCTAGTCTGTTAGGGGATCCTGGGTTCTTCGGACTGAGGTGTGATCAGTAAGATCCAACCTCCCATCAGCACCATCCTATTTTGTTGTGCATAGTTCTGTATGTGGCTCTGCAGAATCCTAGACAATAGTAGTATCATGTACTATCCGATCAAAAATACTAGTCAAATATCTGGTTGGGCATTTTGTTTGTGGTAATTGTCAAAGCCTCAACATTGAGAAGACTTGAAGAGGACAACCCAAAGGACAGGACCCAGTGGCTAGAGCTATTGGTCAATCAGAGTTTTATTGTTGCAAAGAAAACCTTCTATTAAAGAGTGGGCAACTGTGCAAGCTTCGCTACACACAGAGTAATAATAGTAATAGTAGTAGTAGTATTAGTAGCACAGAGAGTCATAGCAGAGGGAGTTAGAAGCAACTTCGAGGCAGGGATAAACAGAATTAGTAAACAGATAGTCAAGGTCAAAGAAGTAAGCTTTTGTAAAAAAGAGATTCAGAAAGTGGAACCATAATTTAGAGTTTGGGAAAAAAAAGATGCAGTAACATAACATTTAGGGAAATATAAATGTCAATCTAACCAATGGAGGACTTACTGGGGCCAGCTGCAGGAGCCTCAGTAGAGGAGAGGTCCTGGGGTTCCCCCGCCGACTCCGACCCCGTCTTCTTGCCCCTGGGTGGTGCTGATGATCATGTAAAATATAATAAAGAAAGATACCAACATTAAGGAGTGCTGTGAGAAAAATAATAAATCATTTGGAAAAACAATAAGTCAAAGAACATTTTAGGAAACAACAAGTGCAATAAAATTGACCTATCTAATCAGATGGATCGACTACTGGCTGCTTCCTAGTGCATTTACGGATCGTCTACTTATTTATGAACACTCCAGTGTTCCTTGATCATTCTGATTCCAAATACTAACAAAGCCTAGTAAGTACCACCTGACCTACACCACCTATTCCAGACGGGCCAATTGTTCACTAAGTCTGCACTTCAATTTTTTTCAGCCATCAAATGCATAGATGATGAGATGGAGGACACATGCATAGTTGCATACATTAGTGCATACATACAACAAATTGTGGGTTGGTTGCATAATGCTGATCTAGTTCTGCTACTGACTGACCATGCTAAGCCTACCACTCACTAAACAAAGTACAAAAGGTTCGACGGAGGACTGGGGTAAGCAGCACTCAGTGACAGAGGATGCGTCATGCAGACCGCATAAAACAATTAGTAACTACTACTAACAAACTAAACCTAGTATCCAATATCCATCCACCACTATTTCACAGTAGGACAATGGAAGGACTAGAGTCTCTCTAGCAAATCGCATTACCTAACTTCAGTTCTGTAAAGTAAACTCTTACATAATCAGCATCAGCACAAGCTAGCGCAAACTACGTTGCAAACAAGTAAGAGTACCACCGTGCACCTGGGTCCTTAAATCAAAGAACATTTTGCTTTTTGGAATGTAATACCAGCAACGCTTGGCACGCAGCAGTAATCTTGTTGTTCATCTAATTTAATATACACAATCAGTTACTCACCAAGCCCGATGACCTCGACACCTAGCAGGTCCAACAGGTCCTGCTCCCGGTCCAGGATGTCGGACCACCGGTGAGCTAGCTGGTTGTGGGTGCGCCGGATCCCAGTGCACCGGAACACGGCCCGGCGCACCTTCGCCCACCGACGGTGCCGCTCCTGGGTAACGTACCCGGAGCCGGGCCTGCCGCCTGCTGCCAAGGTCAAGGGGAGGAGGCGCTGGATGAAAAAAACAAGAGCCGCCACCTCCTCCTCCCCAAACAGTTGCCGGGCCTGCACCCCTGCAGGACGCATTCTGCCGCAAGGCAGGCGGCGCTTCTCTGCGCCTGCAGGTCCCTTGCCCTTGGGACTTGGTGTGCCCTTGGCCATGGTTCTGGGGTGGGTGGGAGGCGGAAAAGAAAAGTCCGAAGGGGAAAAAAAGTTAGGGGGAAGAAGATAGAAAGAACTTTATAAAAGTAACAAAAACACAGTAAAAGTAGAAATAAAATGCAAAATATAAACTGAGGCAAACAGAGAGATAGATAATAACTAAAAAAAGTCAGGAAAAAGGATTTAAAGACAAAGGATTGCTGTGATAAAGGGAGGATACAAAAGTAGGCCCAGAAACATGGCATAGAGTGAAAAACAAGATGGCCGCGCCCATTCGCGACCGCGTGGGTAAGTTTGCGCGATATTTCTCGCGAACATGTACAATTTATCGCGAACAAGTAAAATGCGCTCCCGAACACGTCAATGCACATCGCGAACACGCTATCCGCGACCCGGAACAGGAAATAAGGCATCGCGAGCGGGCGGGACTATAGAAAAACAAGATGGCCGCACCCATTGGCGACCGCATGGGTAAGATCGCGAGATATATCCCCCGAGCATGCAAACAGTTCCCCGAACATGCTTACCGCGCTCGCGAACAAGAAAAAGCCATCGCGAACAGGTTGCCACAAGCAACTACGCAAGCTCGCGAAGCTTCGCGAAGGTCGCGTAGTGCAATGACATCTTCGCGAAGCTTCGCGAAGCGCGACTACGCGAACTACGCCCAGGGTTAGTCATAGCCCCTTCTTTTATACACCATTTCCCTTTGTCTACAACTGTAGGGCAAGGGGAGAACCAGATACAACTGTTTCAGGAGCACTTGGGCACTTTGTTTTGCTCAGCTCCTCTCTTTTATTCACAGGACAGGCCAGGGACATCAGACGCACCACAGGGGGCGGAGCCAACATTGTGGAGGGAAGGCATAGCCCTATTCAGGTCCCAGGTGCGACTCCTCCTTCCCATCTATATGCAGATCTCTCCATTCACCACCGGGCAGACTCACCCTGGCTCCTGGAATTCCCCAGCCCTCTCCGCTCCTGTCAATCACAAGCCAGACATGCACTCCACTTCAGGCAGGCAGACACACAGTACAAAGAAAGGCTAACTTCTAGAAGTGGCACTTCTCCACCAGTCACCATACATCTGCGCACACCATTGCGCAGCATCTATTCTCACGACCCTGCACTCTTCTCACACCAGGAACTACCAGAGACACACATATCCCCCATGCATTCCTATGGGAGGGCAGGCCTATCTCACCACACATACACAGAGAGCACACGCACTTTACACTGGACCCCAGTGCTAAAGTGCTCAGAGGCGTAAAATCACCAACACCAGGTTACAGAAAAAGGCTAGGAGAACGTAAAAAGTTTCGGGGTGAACCTGCCAAAAGGGCCAAGTCCAACACAACCACGCATTCTGTTAGACGCTGAAAAGCGTTTGACCGATTGGCGTGGGATTATCTATGGTCAGTATGTGGAAATATGGATTTTTATGGTCGGTTATGTCCCCTATCTTGGACCCCAACGGTTTCATGTATAAATCACAAGTACATGTATGTTCCCTCCAGTTCCAGTTATGAAGACGCAAACACATGTGCGTCCACCGTCAACATGTCCTCTTTCAGATCCGCCATGAATGGGCCGGATATTCTATTCCTAAGTATGAAAGGCCACCGGCTTTATATGGTTCACTTATCCCATTTTACAGTCCAGGCGAGTAGGCCCTGATTCTGCCATTAAGCCTTTTCCTGCCTTCTGCCTCTGAAAGCTCCAGTCTGAGCTCGCATCTGTATCCATGAACTTTGTCCTACTCCCTGCGCGGCTAACGGTGCCTGACTCGGCCTGTCGGCCTATCTGCCTGCCAAAAACTGTATTTCACCTTCAAGATTATCTGCTCTGCTCCGCTCCTCATCCGATGCATTCCTGTCTGGTAGTTTAGGTAAACATTCCTCCAGCTACCGTGCAAATGGCCAGGCCTCGCTGCCCTCATGCAAGTAATTCATAGCCCTGTTACCATGGAATATTCCTACCCCCTCGCATCTAGTGTAGACACTTAGACGCTTGTACACGCACTAACAGTCAGTATAGTCAGTATAGAATAAGATTCTATCCTAAGAGACCTCTCTTTTTGGATAACACTGTTCTTTAAACATAGGATATTAGATATGATTTGGGATTAGGTTGACATAACCCCAGACTTCTGTCTCCACATATAGAGCTAAATGTCAAGTCCCATTCTCCCTCTAGTTGCACGTCAATCACACATCATGCGGCTGCGCGCGCATCTCTGCCAACTATTTCTGCTGACATTGCAGGATTCTCTTATGGATCCACCCACATATTACATCATGTATGATGACGTTTATTAAATTACGCCCTCTATTAGCTACGTATGCACCTCTTATCAGCTGTTACGCCTCTTGCATCTGTTTCATTGTAATGTATTTTCTATAAAACTGCTTATCTGTCAATAATATATGTTCCTTCCTTCCTGAACTCTCGTGGTGATGGAATAGAAGGCCCATAATTCGAATTATGTTCCTTTGTATAGGAATAAAACCCGTTCTGAACCTCTAATACCACGGATTCTGCCTCTTATTTTACTGAGCTATTATTATAGATTTTCCGCATCAAATTAAGTCCCGGTAATTAAATTATTTACCACATAAATGGCGCCCGAACAGGGACACTTTCTCATCTCACGCGCCGGAGGTGCGTTGCAGGCCCGGTCTCCTGTCACAGCTGGACGGACAACAACGCGTACCCACAGGATTTCCTGTATCTCCCTCCTGCCGAGCGGGGGTAACTGAGGCTGCGATCAACACCCAGACGAGGCGGTGAGAAGTGCGAAGTATCCCGACCAGAGCCTAGCTGAGAGAGCAAGATCCGAGGTATACAGAGGCCCACCAGGTTCCGAAGTTCCGAAGTTTCGAGTCGAGTCCAGTCCGGTCCGAGTCCGAGTCCAGTTCAGTTCAGTTCCGAGGCCTTCCGTTCCGAGCTACCCGGTGAGTACCATTATCGGGGAGGCGTTCTGACGTGCACATAGGTTGTGCCGGTCAAGACGGGTTTGGGTACACAAATCCGGTCTGCACTGTTTCAGCAGTGTATCTGTACTGTTCAGCAGTATATCAAGTATGTCTAGTATATAATTCAGAATTACCTAGTTAGTGTCGAGTATTATGCTTAGTGACTAGATCCCTAAATGGCCATCATTGTTGTTCATTAAATATTAAATGTTAAATGTTTTAAATACGTTCTGCATATTGTGGTGTGAATGACTGTTCATTATTGTGTTTTGTTGTATTAAACGTGTTCAAAATTAGGTATCAGATCAGTTCTCAATATGCCGCTCTTTTCGAAATTAAGACAGATCAAAACTAGAAAAGGGGTACTCGAAGAAGCTGTTCCCATTCCTCCTAGGGACACTCCAGGGTACTTCATGTATCATAAACATGGCCTAGACGCCATATTATTTCTTGATTTATGGGTAGACTACACCAAGGAATTACCAGAAAGTCAGAGGTGGCCCGCAACTGGGACCTGGGATGCAGATTGCATCATGAAAGTGGAGGAAGAATTATGGAAAAAGAAAGCTAGACAATCACAGAAAGATGCCATTGAATTATGGCGTAAAGAATCGTATAGACGTACAGAAAAAGCACGCAGACAGGAAGAGAAGAGTAAGGAGAATTCAAATAAAGTCCGAGAAAATCTATTAATTGAAGAAGGTACCCGAGCAAAAGCAGAACAAGTAGACAGACAAAGAAATGCCCTTATGAATGGTATGTATCCTCTTCTGGCCGAAGGGTTACCTAAGGCTACTCTGGAGATACCAAAAGACTTGCCACCTCCGTTGTTTCCGATAAAATCACATCCCAAAGGACATCCCAGAACCGCAGAAGACGTGTTCCTTTCCTCTTATTTAGACGACGCAGCTCCCGAGTATGCTAATACTGCACCACATAGACCGCCTGCCGAGGGGGTTCAACGCCAAGACCCTCCGTCTGTACCTCCGCAACAACAAACTCCGACACAAGTTCCGGCCAGCACATCTGTTTCTACAGCTGTACCCACACCTATGGTTGCTATATCACGTTCAACGAATCCTTTCACACCCAGCACCCCAGGCGGTGCTACAGGAGGTACAACAAACATTTTTTCCACGCCACCCAGAGTAAATAAACTTTCCTTTCAAGAATTAGCCCACCAACGTACGCCCAAACTAGTAACTCCCGACACGCTTAAGGAACTTCTAATAGATTGTAGATATGATCCTGTGCCCGGCAAAAAGGATGAAATGCTGCTGGCATCATTACGTATCCGACGAGCTGCAATATATTTAGGGAGGCTACCAGGAAAGACTACACATTTAGAAAATATATATCATTTTGTCCAGTCAGGGCGAGATTCTGAAAGTATTAATAGAGCCATGGAGTACCAGAAAGTGGAGATACAGGGAGAACTGTTACGTTTCCTCATAAATTGTGTGGTCAGAAATCAAGACCGACCAGGGGTAAATCCGGAAGAAATGCAAATTCTTACCACATGGAGTCGGAATATATCAGAAGGGAGACATGATAAACGATTAAGTATAATAGCTATGTGCCGAAAGATCCGCAAAGAAGTAGAACGAATACACGAAGAAAGATTAGCAGTAGACCAGCCTGAACAAACCGAAGAGGAGGAAGAAATAGAACTGCCCCCAGGACAGTTAGAAACTATGGCCTATGTAGGTAGAGGAAGATCTTGTAATAATACTAGATGCTTTACTGATCCGATACGTCCAATACGTCCAGAAAATAACAGAAATTTCCAAACCCCTATAATAAATATAAGGTCCCCCGAACATTCGTTCCAAGCCGCTGACAAATTACTCCGAGAACGAAGGGGTTATCATATACTCGATTCTATGGACGAACAAGAATTAGCCAGGTCAGCCGTTCACTGGGTTGACAGTCCAGGAAAATATAGTGATGATACACTAGCACACACGTTTTTGAACCTCAACCCAGATGAACAGCGTTTAGCTGGTATCTACATGATTCAACAACTCCTCGTATTATATAAAAGCCAACACTCCGATCCTGGTCCCTTACCTGATATATTGACTGAATTACTCACGAATAAATGGAGAGGTTCAGGTACTGAGTTAATTAGAGAAATACTAGAATCCAGAAAGCAGTACATTCTTTTTGTATGCCCCGAACATGTCTCACTGCCCATCAAGGAAAGAACGACGTATTATATGGATAGACAGAATCCCTTACGCGAAGTGCACCCGATAAAAGGTGATGACAACCAGTTTAAACGTGTGTTTGTATACACACCCATATCTAAAATGGAACTATTAGAAATGAAGAAAGTGGTACCCAGTCATGACAAAGACCCAGCGGGTTTCCACCGTGAAATTAAAGACATGTTGCTCATGGGAGAGTATACCTATCCCGACATTATGAAAATATTAAAGGTATTAATGCCTGCGGGCATTTATGAAAAACTCTAAGAAAAGGATTGGGAGGTGGGAGACCAAAAGATAGATTGGACAGCATTAGAAAACGAAGAAACAGCTCGAGGTCCAGGTCTAGGGCTTGGGGAGAAGACCAAAATACTACCAGGTTTACTAGTACAGGTACTGCCACGTTTATTAACTACGAAAAAGGAAGACTGGGGTGCAATCTCAGCCTGTAAACAAAAGCAAGATGAAGACACTAGTGACTTTTATGCCCGATTCGAAAAATGTTTTGGTATAAATAGTGGAATAAAAGCAAGTAGCGAATCTTATCCACATCTGTTTGTGACAAAATTAGTTGAAAATGCCCTGCCCCAAGTTAAGAATAGAGTATTGAAATTCGAGAGTACCTGGCAAGGTAACACTCCGTCACAAATGTTACAAATGCTACAGTACCATCACAATAGAATTAGAGAGGAACAAGAACATGAACAAAGACGCATGAAAGACACGAAAATGAAAATGCTAGTTTCCCAGACAGTTCCAGCTGACGGTCATAAAAAGGGTATGACACAGTCCAGTGTTTCAGCAGTTTCTGTAAAAGGGACATGCAACTATTGTAAACAGCCAGGTCATTATGTACACGATTGTCCAGTTTTAAAACATAATATCGCCATAGGTAATACAAAAGAAAGACCGCGGCCACTTAGACAGGATCAGAACCAACTAGGAGCTCCGCAGCATGCACAGGCCATGCCAGCTCCGCAACAGTCTATGCCAGCTCCACCACCGCAGCCTATTGCTGCCACACCAACAACGACACGACAGATGTACCAGACTGCACAGTATGACTACCCTGATTATCAACGATACTCATGAAACAGCCTAGAGAGGGAGGTTGGCTTACCCCTTATCGAGGTCCCTGTAGATCAAGAAGGACCTTATGTATACAGTGAACTATTAGGCCAGGATAGAAAATTTTTACTTGATACAGGGGCAAGCCGAACAACCATAAAACGTAGTGAAGTTCCAGGGGCACCCCTCTCAGGCTCACAGAATATTTCCCTTGGTTTTTCAGGAAAACCTATCATTAACGAAGTATCACAGCCTCTTCCCCTTACGATTGGTCCTTTGACACGAACTACAGATTTATTGCTTACTAAATCATGTCCAGAAAACCTGTTAGGTATAAAAACATTGAAAGCTCTAGGAGCTATAATATGTTGTTCTCCGGAAGGAGTAAGATTGTTTTTACGTGATTTCAAAGGGCACTATGTGTCCCGAGACATGGATCACCGACTGCAGACTTTACCCACACATTTATGGGCACAAGGCCCTACAGATGTTGGTTGCATGAACATTACACCATATCGAGTCACACTAAAGACAGGAGTGGTACTACCACGAATGCGACAATACAAGTTACCCCCAGATGCTGTAGTGGCTTTACTGCAAATCATTGACGAGCTTATTACCCAAGGAGTGGTTGTGGAAACCGACTCCAATGTATGTAATTCCCCGATAATTCCGATTCTTAAACGAACTGATCCAAAAGCCCCGCCAGTATATCGATTGGTTATTGATCTGCGCGAATTAAATAAATGTATTGTACCACAATACCCCGTAGTTCCAGACATTTCTTCATTACTGACAGCCATTGATTCCGAAGCAACATTCTTTACTGTAATTGATCTCAAGAATGCCTTTTTTAGCGTCCCAATAGATCCGGAAAGCCAATACTTGTTCGGATTTAGTTTAAATGGACGAAGCTTTAAATTCACACGCGCACCTCAAGGATTCACAGAAAGCCCCAGCATCTATAGCCAAGCACTGAAACGAGAACTTGACAGTATCCACATGCCAGTCAACACTGCCCTGCTTCAATATGTCGATGATCTGCTGATCACCGCTAGAAGCGAACCTGAATGTGAAAAAGCCTCACTGACGGTTTTACATTTTTTGGCCGAAAAGGGGCACAAGGTGTCCCCTTCTAAGCTGCAATTCTGTGTCCAGCGAGTTGTTTACCTTGGTCACTCGCTGTCCAAGGAGGGAAGGCAGCTTACACCCGACCGCATACAGTTAATTGATAACATGTCAGTACCCAAGACACAAAAGGAGGTGCGGGCTTTTATAGGCCTCACTTCATATTGTAGGCAGTGGATCCCTCAGTATGCATTTCTAGCAAAACCACTTATTCAGTTGACAACACAGGAGGAGGCCACATCGACTGTCCTCCCTTGGACTCAAGAACATACACACGCCTTTGAAAGTTTAAAGAAAGCTTTATGTCAAGCACCTGTCCTAGCAACACCATGTTACAGTAAACAGTTTACACTCTTTGTTACAGAACGCGAAGGTACTGCTTTGTCAGTACTCACACAGGAACAAGCAGGATCACACAAACCATGTGCTTATTTTTCTAGTACACTAGATCCCGTAGCTCAGGCTCTGCCTGCGTGCCTGAAGTCAGTGGCAGCGACAGCTTTAGCAATCAGACAAAGCGATGCCATAGTGTTAGGACATCCATTGACAGTACAAGTACCACACGCAGTAGAGGTTCTCTTGAACCGCACGCAAACACAGCACTTGACTATAGCAAGACTCACCGGTTACGAACTAACATTGTTTCAGCCACACATAGAAATCAGACGTTGTAGTACATTGAATCCTGCCACACTTTTGCCAGTAAACGGAACAGACCCACTAGCACATGATTGTATTGAAGTTATTACTATCACGACGAAACCCAGACAAGACTTGACAGACGTCCCATTGACAGATCCAGACCTGACGTTGTATGTAGATGGTTCATGTATGAGAACAAGTACAGGAGAGCTAGTGGCCGCGTATGCAGTCACAACAGACACTGAAGTCATTGAAACAAATTGTATTAATACCTTGTCAGCTCAAGCAGCAGAGCTCATCGCTCTGACACAAGCCTGTATTCAAGCCAAAAATAAGAAAGTCAACATATACACAGATTCGCGTTATGCATTCGGAGTTGTACATGACTTCGGCGTACTGTGGCGAGAGAGAGGTTATTTAACTTCTCACGGTGCCCACATTCAGCACGGACCCCTCATTCATGCCTTATTAGATGCAATACATCTACCCACTGCAATATCAATTATGAAATGTAAAGCTCATACGAAAGTTACTGATATCATTTCCCAAGGCAATGACCTAGCTGACAGAACAGCTAAACAGACTGCTCAGAATAAAACTCACACATCTGACATGACAAAGACAATAGTTCTGACACCAACACATTGCATGACGGTTAAGGATCCCGCTCTTGACGTAATTGACATACAGACACATGCTACACCAGAAGAAATAAAGAAATGGACTGAATTAGGAGGGATCCAAACTGATCAGGGATGGATGACGAAGGAAAAATCTATATGGTTTCTTCCCGACTCAATGGTCCAAGTTATCATTAATACAATACATAGTCCAGCGCACCTAGGAGAAAAGGCTATGCTAGACAGCATTCAACACATTTGGTTCAACAAACATTTACGAGCAGCAGCTAAACAAAAAGTTCGTACCTGTATGATCTGTTGTCAGTTTAACCCAGGTAAAAGCATTCCCGTAGAACAGGGTGGATTTCAGCCTCCTGATCACCCTTTTGAAGTCCTCCAGATGGATTATATCCAGATGGAACGATGTCGAGGATTCAAATATGTTCTTGTAGTTGTTTGTGCTCTTTCCCGTTGGACAGAAGCATACCCGGTTTCAGATTACACTGCCCCGACTACTGCCAAACAGTTAGTTCGAGAATTCTTCCCACGGTACGGTTTACCACGTGCTGTCTACTCAGATAACGGCCAGCCGTTCTCATCCGAACTAATGAAACACGTTTCACTTTTGTTAGGTTATCAATGGAGATTTCACTGTGTCCGACACCCCGAGGCAGCAGGTCTCGTGGAACGACATAATCAAACTCTGAAAATTAGATTGTCCAAAATATGTAGACAGAAAGGTGTCGATTGGGTAGTAGCCTTACCAGTCGCACTCTTTTACATGAGAATGGTAGCACATTCTCGAACAGGGCTATCCCCGTATGAGGTGATCTTCGGTAGACCACCAAATATGTGGGGAACGCCTATACCTCGTAAAATAACTGACGTTGACTGTAATATGCTGACAGATTACCTGGCTTCCTTGATGTCTGCACTACAATCTTGTCGTTCACAGGTAGCTGCAGCCTTTCCCGACAACACCGAGGTGAAACCCCATGACGTAGTTCCCGGGGACTTGGTGTTAGTGCGGAATTTTGACCGGAAGACTCAGCTGGATCCTAGGTGGAAATCGCCTCAACTTGTTCTGCTCACCACGAGGACAGCCGTGAAGATCGAAGGTCGCAAAGGCTGGATACATTCGAGTCATATCAAGAAATTTCATGGACTACCATCCGATATAGAGACTAAACCCTGTGTTTCTTCAAAGACAGACTCAAAGCTCCCTTTGGTTGAGCAAACGAACTCAGAACTATACAGACTAAAATTGAGGTCCAGTCAGTCAGACAATTTGATTGTTTAAGTCCTCTCCAAGGTGAATCGGTTGAATTTGTCTCTGACATGTATCCTCTGGACCGGAATAGAGAAAGAAATAATCAAATGAAGTTGAAAAAACATGCGTACTGTAAATCACTGCGTAGTCATTGCACAGTGACGTTATTAATTTTATTTTTCTTATGTCTTTTAATAATCGCTGCAAGTATATTGTTGCACATATATTATCCTATTTCTAAACATGTTTACAATGTTACTGCTGAACATTCTTTTAGTGAATTACCCCCGCATGAGTTGGCATATAGATTTGCGCTGCGCAACAACACTTTTATTAGTATGTTACATCATTCCCATCAGACTAGCAATGCTACAAATTGTTGGATATGTGGCCGACTCCCTCCCTATCAGAACTATAAGGGAGTTTTGCCCCTCTTTCCATATCCGTTCACACACAATGGCTCCTGTGGAGCATGGTTTAGTTTAATTAATTCCTTAGATTCAAACTTAGCAGTTTATCAAGACAACTGGGTATGGGGAAACCTGAACTTAGTTTTGCTTAAAGTCTGCTACCCTAACAAGGAGGGACTTCCCAAAAGAACAGGAACTGATCTAGAAAATGAAGTATATGGATTAGGTAATTTTACACTTAACCTCAAGATACTGAACGTTGAATCTGAAGCTACACCAATCTTGCCTGCCATGTCCGTATTCCCAGTTAAAGGGGAACTATGCATAAGAAAGAATGGCTCCATACACATGGGCCATAGTAAATGCACCACTGTGATAAAATTCAGTGATCAAGGCAAGTCTACATTTAGAGCTTCTCGTCATTCCTACTTTATATGTGGCCAGACCGCATATATACGCCTACCTTTAGATTGGGATGGTACCTGTTACATAGCATTCCTTCTACCACCTGTTTTCCTAGCTCCTCCTGATTATCATAGAAATACTCATTTAGTACACAATAGACAGCAGAGAGATCTCCCAATAGTCGATTACACTGAAACAGCATGGGAGAAATACACAGATTTCAATAAAGGCTTCTTTCCTTATATAGGTACAGTCACTAATAGTAAGTTGATACGTAGATTAACCAGAACCCTTGAAGCAGTAGTGAACGAAACTATTTCCGCCTTAGGCAATTTGACAGAAGAGCAGTCTGCTATGCGGATTGTTGTGCTTCAAAATCGTCTTGTCCTTGACGTCATCCTGGCCGATAGGGGCGGAGCTTGTAGGGTCATCGGATCAAGTTGTTGCATTTTCATACCAGAAAATTTGCCGTCAGTATATAAAGCCATAACCCGCCTTCATAAGATTGTAAGCCAGATACACCAGAATCCAGGCACCTGGACTTGGTCCGGTTGGTTCTGGGGCGTGTTGTCAGCCTGGGGATGGAGAATACTATCCTTCCTAGGTATTGGCTTTCTCATACTATTCAGTTGCTGCTTATGTCTACAATGTGGGCCAGCGATTTGTGGTCTATGTGCCACCTCGTGTATCCCACATCCAAGTTTTCGTTCAAGATCCCGGAAGAAGAAAGAAGAACAAATGATGTTATATGAACAGATCGATGGATTGATGAAGATTGATATCTCCTAAGGGCAAGTAGGGGACAAGGAGGGAATGTGGAAATATGGATTTTTATGGTCGGTTATGTCCCCTATCTTGGACCCCAACGGTTTCATGTATAAATCACAAGTACATGTATGTTCCCTCCAGTTCCAGTTATGAAGACGCAAACACATGTGCGTCCACCGTCAACATGTCCTCTTTCAGATCCGCCATGAATGGGCCGGATATTCTATTCCTAAGTATGAAAGGCCACCGGCTTTATATGGTTCACTTATCCCATTTTACAGTCCAGGCGAGTAGGCCCTGATTCTGCCATTAAGCCTTTTCCTGCCTTCTGCCTCTGAAAGCTCCAGTCTGAGCTCGCATCTGTATCCATGAACTTTGTCCTACTCCCTGCGCGGCTAACGGTGCCTGACTCGGCCTGTCGGCCTATCTGCCTGCCAAAAACTGTATTTCACCTTCAAGATTATCTGCTCTGCTCCGCTCCTCATCCGATGCATTCCTGTCTGGTAGTTTAGGTAAACATTCCTCCAGCTACCGTGCAAAGGGCCAGGCCTCGCTGCCCTCATGCAAGTAATTCATAGCCCTGTTACCATGGACTATTCCTACCCCCTCGCATCTAGTGTAGACACTTAGACGCTTGTACACGCACTAACAGTCAGTATAGTCAGTATAGAATAAGATTCTATCCTAAGAGACCTCTCTTTTTGGATAACACTGTTCTTTAAACATAGGATATTAGATATGATTTGGGATTAGGTTGACATAACCCCAGACTTCTGTCTCCACATATAGAGCTAAATGTCAAGTCCCATTCTCCCTCTAGTTGCACGTCAATCACACGTCATGCGGCTGCGCGCGCATCTCTGCCAACTATTTCTGCTGACATTGCAGGATTCTCTTATGGATCCACCCACATATTACATCATGTATGATGACGTTTATTAAATTACGCCCTCTATTAGCTACGTATGCACCTCTTATCAGCTGTTACGCCTCTTGCATCTGTTTCATTGTAATGTATTTTCTATAAAACTGCTTATCTGTCAATAATATATGTTCCTTCCTTCCTGAACTCTCGTGGTGATGGAATAGAAGGCCCATAATTCGAATTATGTTCCTTTGTATAGGAATAAAACCAGTTCTGAACCTCTAATACCACGGATTCTGCCTCTTATTTTACTGAGCTATTATTATAGATTTTCCGCATCAAATTAAGTCCCGGTAATTAAATTATTTACCACAAGTATTAGAAGCCAAAGTCTTTGGAAGTGGCTTGATTCAAGCTACAGATAAACAGCCTCGAATCAGAGATGATTGATTTCTATTTTTAGGGGTACAAGGCAAGGTTGTCCTTTCTCCCCATTATTATTTGCATTTTATATTAATTAATTTTCATTCAATTGGAGAACAGTAGGATCATTACACTGGTAATTCAAAATGATTTGGAATACAAGGTGATTGCTTGTGCTGATGATGTGGCAGTGACAACCCAAGATTTAATGACTGCTCTGCCAGAAATAAAAAAGATAGCTGAGCAGTTTGGACTATATTTAGGATATAAATCGAATAGTGCTAAAAAACAGATAGTCCGTACAGAGAAAGATCAGATTGAAGATCAGTGGGTTGTCACAAGCGGAAATTACCTTTGGATAAAAATTACAGCTGCTTTAGATCAAATGGTTGAGATTAATTCAGGTACACTGATAGATAACAAAAGATCTGACCGGGATAGGATTAATCATCTACATCTTTCGTTAATAGGGAGGTGTAATGTACACCCCAAGGTATTATAATTATTTCGCTCCATCCCACTGCTGATCGGTATGGAGTGGTTAATGAAATTAGAATCCATGTGTTTCAGGTTCCTTTGGAGCTATCAAAGACCTTGGAGGGCAGGGAGGTTTATGACTTTGCCAAGGTCCCGGGGAGGGTTAGCAGATCCCAATTTTACTTTTTATTACTGGGCTTGTGTTTTACAAAATAGGACGATTTTAAAAACGTGGAGGCCGCAAAATATAGATATAGCTGAGACCCCAACAATTTATTAAATACTTTTAGGTACAGATGCTGAAAGCCACGGCCCTGAAGAATTTTGATCCAAGTGGCAGCATTAAAGGTTTGGATCCGGGTTAAAAGACGTTTGGGGCTTGGCAAACATAACCTTTATATGCCTACCTCTGCCCCCCCACTGCTGTTTTCCCTCTATTTTTCAAGTAGTAGTAACGACGGAATGGAGACAAAAAGGATTACAATTATAGGTTATTTTCATGAGGATAATGGCCAGTTTCACTCCTTTAAAGATTTACAGGTATTGTTTAATCTACATAGGTAATATTTTTACAAATATCTGCAAGTTTGAGATTTTTAATTTAAAAAGATAAAGAGAGTCAAACTGCATGATGAAGATTCCTTTAATCGAGGTTATGAGACAAAGGTATAGAATAGGACCCATATATGCACATTTAAATTAAACTCAGAATAATGGTCTAGAAGTGCAGAATGAGAAATGGAATCAAAGGCTGGGCTGTGAGGGTATTAATCTCCAGGAATCCTTGGCTTGAACTGATAAGAATATTTTTACGAAAAAACTGAAAACCCGGGGCCTCATTTATGAAAAGTGACGAATCGCTGCGTGAAAACAGCGATGCATCACTTTTCATTGCGCCCTCCTTGCGACACCAACGATGCCTTATATTTACTGTGTAATGCATCATGTCGCAAGGAGTGACAGATGCGTCCGTATTTCGGACGTATCTGCTGGCGAAAAAGTGACACATTGATGGCATGTGTCACAAAAGTGACGCAACTCCAGCAATGTGTCCTTTCACATGGGGCAAGCCCCATGTGAAAGGGCCTGCGTCAGTCTTACGCCTGCTGTGAGGCAGGCGTAAGATATTGATGCATTTGCGTCCTAGAAGTGGCGCTGTGAAATCTCATAGATTTCACTGTGTCACTTCTACGAAGCTTACTTACGTCAGAACGCCCACCCTGCATACATTATACCTGGCGCAGGTATAATGTGACGCAGGGGTGTACAAAGTGACGCATCTACCTAGATGCGTCACTTTGTAAATATGACCCAACATGGCACATTTTGAGACTGTTTTTAATTTGTAAGTAGGAGATGCAAAAGATGTGGCACGGAGCAGGTGGATATTGTGCACGTTTTATGCATGTTTAAAAACTGGTGCCCCTGATACAAAGGATGGGTGGTTATTTGAGTGGTATCATTAAGGCACCGGTGGTGGTTACCCCACTGATAATGATGCTGGGGGTCGAAGGTGATGAGAATGAACTTAGAAAACAGCAATATTTAGGGGCAGATTTAGAAGCCCCTTGCACCACTTTTGCATCACTTTTAAAATGGGAAAAGTGACGCAAACGTGGCGCAAGGGGCTTGTAAATCTGCCCCTTAGTTCTTATGGTTATGCCTATAGCGAGATTGTGTATAGCTTCAGATTGGCTGAAACCCGATGGTCCTAGCTTTAATATGTGGACATGTCGGTTTCTTGCAATTTATTATATTGAATTGTCTTTATATAAAAGAGACTTAGGAGACGCCAATTGGGGGAAATGATTTAGTCCCTGGTAACAGAATGGAAGGAGGGTTAAAATCCAAGGCTAAGTTCAGTACAAAACAAATATTGTGAAAATATGTGCGGAATGTGACTTTGGATGGTTGGTGGGTTAAGGATTGAGGATTTATTGGAGACTTGGCCCGAGCATGCTGCAGTCAAGGGGTTGATTAAATGTGCATTATCTGTATTGCATATATGGAATTTATAGCACTTTCCTTTTTATTAACTATTTATTTATGATAATGTAATATGTGAAATTGAAGTAATTAAACATTGACTGTTTAATCTGAACTTCTATACGTTTTTATAATCCTGTCTTAACAAATGTGACACTTGCTGCTTCGTAAAACTAAATAAAAATAATTAAAAAACAATAAGCAGCTAGGGCCACACATTTTGCTTTCAATATCTCAAGCATCACAGACACAAGCATCACAGCCACAACCTAGGAGCATAATCAAGCACCAATCAATGCTCTTCACAAAAACAAGTTAACCAACGAATCATGATATTTTTATATGGTTTGCTTTTCACAACTGTGGCCCAAAGTATTTCATCCAGCCACCTATATCAGAACCACATTAACACATGGGAATAAACGCACAAGGACCAAGGGATCAGGTTCCAAAAACAGCGCTATGGCACATATAACTAACAAAAAACCCACCTAAAAATTAACATTAGTAAAATACGTCTCAGTCAATAACATCTATGTTTAAATAACTTTATAGAGATCGCATTGACACAATACAAATAAAACCACAGATTTGAGTCTGGTTACAAAGGCAGGTCTACACTAACGAACATGACTTCATGTGACAATATGCACAGAAATCTAATATTATGCTAATGGCAATGGTTATGATCTTCAAAAGCATCGTCTATAGCTCTAACCACTGTGTCAACAGATAAAGTGTAAACAATAAGGAGGAGGACAAGCCCTGGAGGTCAGGCATTTTGCCTGACCTATATAACATACGCGGCGTTGACGTCACCAGGGGCAGCGTATTCTTGTAGGGAATTGTACCTACTACGTGCACAAAAGCACACACGGGTCCAGTAAATAAGCGGGACTCTTCAGTATTTATACCCGGCTCCCGCAACACACAATCATGATGTGGGATGACTAGGTATCAGAGGGTCAGATGCCTTGATGAAGTAAGTGGGCTCTAATAAGGGGAGAACCGGGTGTCGATTGAGTGATTACTTAACTTTCACTTACCTGCCAAGATTTTAAAGGGAAATCTTCTATCACAGAGTGTGACTACAGGGTCCACCCCCTTGGACGATCTCAGGTGGCGATTAGCTACAGTCGCTGAAGTTAGTACTCGTATCTCACTTGAAGGGCTAACATATGTCAATTGAAATAGCAAGGCCGTCCGTCGCTTTGGACATTAGCCTTAAATAACAAAAGTATTCGTACATTGCTAGATCAAAGTAAACGAGAAACAGATATCAAACTGGTCACGTCTGCTACAACTTGTTTGTAAAAAAACTTCCCAAAAGCTATCTTGTAAAGAGTATGTGTGTTGGATATAAAAATGTCTTATGCTTACCTCAGTTACATAGGGGTGTGTCATCTCTGTTTATTATATGTTTGGAACTATAGATAGATGAAAGGCGATAACACATTAGATTTTCACTGCAAAATCTCCTTTCATTCGTACACATTAGCAACTGCCCGTGCCACTTGGAAGGTGATTTTTACAATATAAATGACACAGAGTCAAATTGTAGAACAGGACAACCTCCTCACCTGCATTTAGCACTATTTTTTAACACTGCCTATGTCTATTCATGTCTGTGAATGCGATTATACTTTTGTATTTTCTCTCTACAGAAACTAACTGCAACATGAAGTTTTCCTAGTGGGTTGTAAGTACGATCTCCTCACTAGCTGCATGTCTTAGTGTACATGCATGCGCATATCAGCCCTGAAGAAAGCTATTTGACCCTACTGAGTACATTAGATCATGACTTCTCATTTATCTTAATTGGTTAAGTCTCTATAAGAAAGTGGACCATAACAAGAGCTGCTCAGATCTTTGCAATTGTACGATAGAGGACCAAGAAACCATACTGCATTTTATGCTTTTATTTACTAATTCCTTGAGATGACAGCTTTTCAAAAAGCACAACTTATGGTGCTGCAGAGATGCAATGTGATTATGCTATTGGACAGGCTCAGATGCCATCTTTATGCCGGAAGACGGAAGGCTCCCATATTTTTTAGGGCTTCGAACTTAATCGAACCCGGTCTCCTCAAAAGCTCTTAAGTCTCTTAGAACTATGATTTTTAATCGATATTTTTTAACTGGCAAACTGATCACAAGTCACCCAAGGATCCTAATGACTGAATGAAATCACTTGGAGTGTTCATGTGTATTTTTAATTGTTGGACTTGGCCCTTTTTGGCTAAAGTTCCATAAACATTTTGCTTTCCCCCTAGACCTTTTTTCTGACATGGTGTTGCCAACTTAGATGCTGTGTGCACTTTGCCACTGCTGATCAGTGTCAAAATGCAAGTGCTCCCTGTGTAAAGTGTAATGGTAATTGGTTGTCCATGATTGGTATGTTTGCCTTACTAGTAAAGTCCCTAGTAAAGTGCACTATGTGTGTCAGGGCTGGTAATGCAAATGCTACTAGTGGGCCTGCAGCCCTAATTGTGCCACACACACAAGTAGCCTTAAAAAGAGAACTCAGGCCTGACATTGCAGTGCCTGCGCACAGTTTGTTAAACTGCCATGTTGTCCTGACAAGTGCACCCACTTGCCAGGCCTTACCCTTCCCTTTCTATGCACATCATACACCCCTGTGGTAGGTCTGGGGTACCCCCTGGGCAGGGTGCAGTTTATGTGAAAGGTAGGACATGTACTGAGGAGTGTACCATGTCCTAACAGTGAAATACTCTCCATTTCGTTTTTCACTGTTGAAAGGCTATCTTGCCCATAGGACAGAATGGGGAGGCTGCGTAATATGTTTCCAGCCTATCTTCCCAAAGGCTTAAGATGGAGAGGTGAAGTTTAGTGTGCCTGAACACACATCTTTTTGTGAAGGTGGTTTTTGCATTGTGTGTTTAGAAACCACTCTTTTAGAAGTAGCTGGGTTTTTGTGCTCTGACATTTCTGTGTGTCTCTGCCTGGTTGTGGATTGACTGTCTGGATTTGAAAGTGATAGGATCTGGGAAATGTCTTGACCCAGGGGAGGAGGTGAGACAGCAACAGGATGACCTGCATTTGGAGTGTAGGGGGAGGAGTAGCCCCTAGAGGTGAAGAGGCCTGGGTTGCTGCCAGAAAGCAATGGTCCCATCTCCTGCTTAGTGATTGAGGATCCAGAACCCCACTAATGAATGGAAGAAGGTGTAATTGGCAGGGAGGCACCTAGAACTGGTTTGAGCAGGTGTCAGTGCCCCCTGAACACAAAGACTTCAAAGACATTTAGGGATATAACTGTGAGAGCTGGAGCCCCTGAACTTGGGAGAAATGGATTGATCAAGACTGAAAAGGATTGAACCTACTTCGTGGTCAAGAGGAACCTCTGCCAAGGAAGAAACAGCTGAAGAGACTGAAGGAAAGGACTGACCCTTGCTGTGTGTTCTAGGGCTGGCCTGCAGTTTGCTACTTTAACCAAGGAGAGGATAAAGTGTCTTTGCTGTGTGCTGTGTCCCCCTGCTTGAAAGGACGTTGCTGTGTGCTGTGTCTGAAAGTAACTTATCCCCAAGGGCGAGCTGGCTCCCTGTTGCGGAAACTCAGGACCACAAAAGTTTCCAGGCGAGTCTCAGCGACACTGTGTGTGTGCTTTTTGCAGCCTGAGACCCTTGGAAGTATTGCCCTGTGATCGTGGGCACCTGGAGTCCAAGCGAGTCTCAGCGACACTGTGTGCGTGTACTTTTTGCAGCCTGAGCCCTTCGTGAGGATTGTCCTGTTATCGTGCATACCCGGAGGGCAAGTGAGTCTCAGCGATGCTGTGTGCATGTGCTTTGTGAAGCCTGAAACCTTCATGAGGATTGTCCTGTGATCGTGTGCACTGGAGTCCAAGTGAGTCTCAGCGACACTGTGTGCATGTGCTTTTTGCAGCCAGAGACCTTCGTGAGGATTGCCCACTTACCGTGCATACCCAGAGTGCAAGTGAGTCTCAGCGACACTGTGTGCATGTGCTTTGTGAAGCCTGAAACCTTCATGAGGATTGTCCTGTGATCGTGCACACCCGGAGTCCAAGTGAGTCTCAGTGACGCTGTGTGCGTGTGCTTTGTGCAGCCTGAGACCTTCGTGAGGATTGCCCTGTTTTCGTGCACCTGGAGTCCAAGTGAGTCTCAGCGATGCTGTGTGCATGTGCTTTGTGCAGCCTGAGACCTTTGTGAAGATTGCCCTGTTATCGTGCACTCGGAGTTCAAGTGAGTCTCAGCGACGCTGTGTGCATTTGCTTCGTGCAGCCTGAGACCTTTTGAGGAGTGCCCTGTGATTGTGCACCTGAAGTCCAGGTGAGTCTCAGCAATGCTGTGTGCGTGTGCTTTATGCAGCCTGAGACCTTCATGAGGATTGCCCTGTTATCATGCACCCGGAGTTCAAGTGAGTCTCAGCAACGCTGTGTGCGTGTGCTTCGTGCAGCCTGAGACCTTCGTGAGGAGTGCCCTGTGATCATGCTCAACCGAAGCTCAAGTGAGTCTCAGCGACACTGTGTGTGTGCCCTGTTGCAGCCTGAGATCTTCATAGCACCAGCGGCCCAGACTGGCAGCCCCAGAGGAGCTGAGCTGCCAGCCCGAGCCCGCCGTTGCCAGAGCGGGACCTCAAACCAACCCGTCAAAGTGAGGGCCTGGGTTCCACTGCCCGGAATCCACAAAGATTGCATCGGAGGCCCAAGTCTCAGGGAGAGAAGAGGAGAGCGAGGTCGCACTCCCCAGGTAATGTGTGTCGCCGCCTGGGGAGTGGTGCAGGCTTGGAGAGAGACACTCTCAGCCTCTCCCATTCCTGCAGCGCAAGCCTCTGTTTCGGCTTGTATCGCAGCCCGTACTTGTCAAGGAGTGGCAGTACCGGGGCCAGAGTGCGGAGCTGCACTTTGGTTTACACCATACCCATGTGGGGGCATCTGTTGACAGAAGCTGACCGCGAGTCAGTAGGAGTGGCGGAGAGACCGCCTAAGGCACCTTGATCGGTGCTGGAGTGTTTTACGCATTGCATTATTTCTGCATTACGAACTACCTGATTGTCGTATAACGCATTACATTGTTTCTGCATTACGAACTACCTGATTGTTGTATTACGCATTGCATCATTTCTGCATTACGAACTACCTGATTGTTGCAATACGCATTGCATTATTTCTGCATTACGAACTGCCTGAATGTTGCATTACGCATTGCGTTAGGTTGCATAACGAACTACCTGATTGTTGCGCTACGCATTGCAATGTTTTGGCATTATGAACTGCTTGATTGTTGCATAACGAACTGAATTATTTTTACATTGCAAAGTGCCTGATTCTAGCATTATGAACTGCATAGCATTGCATTAGGACTGTAGTGGATCATTTAGAATTGCTCATTAATATTGCCAGAACTTACAAGGGCTGGCTGGCCTAACAACCGGCCAGGAGGAATATTACAAATACGCATATGTTGGATTTATATTGTGTGGTCTTATCTTTTTATATAAATGTATACTCGTTTTTATGAAACTTGTGTGGAGTCCATTTGTGGTGTCATCATTGGGTTACTGAGAGCATGGTTGTAAATACTTTACACACTTGCCTTGAAGATAAGCTTGGCTGCTCGTGCCAAGCTACCAAAGGGGTGAGTGGGGGCTATCTGAGAAGGTGTCCTTCCTTTCCCTGACGTGGAAGCAAGAGTCCCTATTTGGCCTAAGGTACCAACCTCAGCCAACTAACGACCCCCAAGTCTAACATTAATGCAATCAAACATTTACTTAATGTGATATGTCTTATTAGTAGGATGAAATAATTTTAAAAACTGAAACAACGATGGGGAGAAAAGGAGATGGAAAATCAAAAGAAGGAGGTGTGAAGGAAGGGTAGAGAAAGAAAGGAAATATGAGAAGTGAAAAGTATGGAGAAGTAAACCAACAAGAGAAGGACAATGAGATATATGGAAAGTGTGAAGAGAGGAAAAAGAGGCACGTTAATGTGAAGAGTTTTCTAAACAGGGAAGATAAAGAAGGCTGGGAGAAAAAAGTGAAAAATCATGGAAAGGAGATATCATAAGATTGAACGCCTAAAGAGAGAAAGAACTGGGGTATATACAAAGAGAAGACGTCACAGAATAAAGAAAGAAAAGGTAATATAGAGAAATTAGGAAGAAGAGAGAAAATGTGAAAAAGAGCATGTAAAGCAAAGTTAAATATATTGAAAGAGAAGAGAAGGGAAATGTGGTCAAAGTGAGTGGGAACTAAATGGTAATTGAGTACCAGAAAGATACGATGAGCAGGGCACTTGAGTATTGGCGTCCACAGCAAGCAATAAACAAGCACATCGAAGCCCCAGTACACTTTTCTCTTGGGGCACTTGTCCCTTGGGTCACCATATCTCACCACAGAATTGGTTCCTAGAAGACGCAGTCATCTTCTCAAGTCACCATAATCAGCTTCTAAAGAAACAGTCTTCTAAAAACTGAAATATATGAGTCTGTTCTAAAAACAATTTTTTGAAGTGCCATAAAGTTTGGGTTATAACTGTAAGCACATTTTCTGTCACTGGTGAATGTAGGTACTCAATAATCCATCACACATACACTCTGTCATCCTTGCACTTTTGCATTAATTCATTCTCCCTCTGATTAATTCTTGCATTCTACCACTTACCCATCCACAATATAACACAGGCACAAACTCAAAAAACCTATGTAAGAAAAAATTTAAGATAAAGTAGAAACATTTAAACCTGTTGCCACTTAAACGTGGTCGACAAATGATTGCAATAAAAAAATTAATAGCATGGGAAGCAACACTGCAATGGCTGTGCACATAGCGCATTGGAGTTTTGAAGTTCCAACATGGCCGCCATGTTTAAAAGCAATGTGTTGGCTATCTAGGAGAGATAAAACAAAGACACACTATGGAGAAGACCATTCCAACATGGATGGTCAGCAAACATCACACTAAGCAGCAATTGTGGCAAAGGCACTACTTAATTGATCAAAGACGACTGACATATTGCTTCCAAAAACGACAGTCATCTTGGAACTTTAAAACAGTGGTGCACTGTATGCAATATCATTCTAAGACAGATTCCCTGTTTAGAAGTAATGGGTTTTTGGGTTGTAGCGCACAGCAGATTAAATGGACAAGAAGTGAGCAGTAGCACTCTCTGGGGAGCTGAATGCTCTAAAATAAAAGTTGAAACACAATAAATAAAAGGAGAAAAAGAAAATAAATGAAAGAGGGCCTATAAAAAATACTAAAAACTTAAAGGACTGACAGTGAGGCGCACTCATTTTCAGACAGAGGAGCACTTGATTGGGCAAAATGCTGCCACCTACAGGGCAAGAGTGCCAATGGCTTGAAGCGAGTTTAACTATGCCACATAGTGCTTAGTTTGTGAAAGAATGATTGCCGGTGCATAAAGCTCTGCACGGAAGCCCACTCTATTAAATGTCAGCGCACTAAATACCAAGGCTCCATAGACTTGAATCCCCCTAGGACTCTTTAATCTTCTACCAGACACTTCCTGCCCAATTATTTTACTCTAGCCAGTCTCTGCTTTCTACCTTTGTGGCTGTTTTTCGTTCTAACCTCTTCCGTTTCCATTCACATATGTGCATTTGCCCTCTTTTGCTCTTGGTCATGTAAATAGGAAAAAAAGAGATGACTCCCTGAAATGAGTGCTGTGGGCCCCACCGACAACCACCAGCTCAAGTTAAGCGATGATGCCTTATGCTTTAAGTTACCATGGGCAGAAGCAGAATGTGAGTGACACTCAGCCAGATCCATAGCAAAAGAGGGATGCATATGTACGGATATGTAAGTATGTATTTTTATTGATTCATTGATTGGTTTTGAGAACCTTGCAGACAACTAAACTTGTCAGACCTTCCTAAACAGGCTCTAGCAAGGATGATTACAGTGCCGTCGTCTACCTCAGGGTTTGTCAAAGGAGGTAACCTGTATCAAGTCCTCATCTACAAAGTAATCTGTGAGAGTCCACATTTCAAAATACCTACAGATTTTAACATAGTGTAACAAGAATGAACTCCTAAAGGCCTATTGACTCTAATACATTTTTCACCAGAAATATGCCTGGCCTACTGCCTTTGTCAATCCTTTTCATAATAAGCAGAGTATCAGGCACAACTTTCCCCAATGAACCAATCAAGGCTATAGCTTATATCATTAGCTTGTCACCATAAATAATTCTTGCCTACTGTGTTGTAGATAGACTGGCAACCATAAGGTGTACAGTCATAAAATTATAGTTATATTTGCAATCATAATTTGCAAAACAATATAAAAACCTTTTCAAAAGGGCTTCACAAGTATTATAACAGTGGTTCATCAGGGAGGAAACCAACATCAAATCCTTTGCTTACCACTATGATCTCTGAAATTCCTGGTCATTGCGGACAAGAAGACTAAGAGCAGACTCTGTAGTGTGACATTAAACACACCCAAAAAATATTATAATCTGTTTAAAATAGGTCATGTTAAAATGCTGTGGGTCTGATTGTGTAGTATAATGCAGAGATGTTATCTTTCCTGCAATGAAGCAAGGAAACAAATAAACATGTTGCCATTACTATTACCTTTCTGCTGATCACTTTTACTTTTAAAAGAGGTCCTAGAAGAAGAAAAGGCTGGTTCCCATTTTCCTTGTGTAAACAGCAGCTGCAATAATACTTTGTGGCCCCACCTTTCACCTTGGTTGATGGCTATGGCAGCAGGTAATGTGACATCAAAACTCAAATGAAATATCTTACTACAGTTAACAGCCTTCTCATTTCAGGTGACCAGAAACATCACAATTTGGCAGAGACAGACTTTTATACAAGGATTGCTGATTCCAATGCATTATAAGCAGATCATACTGAATGACATCTGAAATAATTGTTGCCCATTATTTTCCCCATAAACCATCTAGAACTAGAGCAAGTATCATTGGCTCGTCACCATACCGATCTCAGGCGTACTGTTTTGAGCATGAGTTTTCGCACATGGCAATATCCAGACTTATGTACTATAAATTACATAGAGGGCGAAGCAAGGAATGTCAGATTCCCATTCTGCTTCCACAAATATATAACAAAAGTATCAAAAAAGAGTGGGACCAGGTATCATCTGCGGATCACCTTATGAAAATGTTTACAAAAATGTTTTGTGGACCGTTAACAGTTATTTTCAGTCAAGGGTACATTTTTGTTCGCCTTTGACATACTAATAGCCAATAGAGTAATCATCAGGTCTTTTTCCTCCAACAGGAGGCAGTCTTCATGCTTAGAAAGACTGTGTGGTATCCGAGTCAACAAAAGAATGTGATCTAAAATTACCTCCTAACCAAAACCTCTATGATTTAATAAAACTTGGGTAAGGGTAAGATTAAAAACAATAAGCGGATGTGTCAACAGTGGGTTTTTTTGTGAGTATGGGAGAAGACAATTGTCTCTCTTTGTCTTTCGGCAATTGGGCCCCATAGGTTGCAGAGGGAGGTAGATTTACTGCCCTTCTTGCAGTGCAGTGACTCCGTACTCGATGCCGTCCCTCCAATCCATACTTACAAAACAGGAACAGTCTTTACAGAGTTCAAGCCAGGGAATAGTGTCCTATCTGGCACAGAAAAGAGATCCATCCATCCCATTGGTCCTGACGAAAGCCACAGACCCGCTGGGGTGCAAGCATAGCTGAAACACGTAGACCTACAGTATATAAGTGATGGGAGGACACCTTATATATCCCTGGACACATACTCTTTCTGTTTTTAATCTTACTCCCACCCATGTTTTATTAAATCATAGAGGTTTTGGTTAGGAAGTAATTTTAGATCACATTTTGTGGTTGACTCGGATCCCATACAGTCTTTCCAAGCAGGTAGACTGCCTCCTTGAGGAGGAAAAAGACCCAATGATGGTGTTATTGGTTATTAATACATCAAAGGCGAATACAAACATACCATTGACGGAAAATAACTGTTGAGGGTCCCAAAAAATGTTTTCTTAAAATGTTTTCAATGTGATCCTCAGATGACACCTGGTCCCACTCTTTTTTTATACTTTTGGTTAATCACCAGACATAGTCATTACATTCAAAATAAGTAGAAAGTGACAGTTGGCAAAAAAAAATAACACCTGTTAAGAGGGCCTACTAAGAATTATTACATTGCAAATCTTCTACTTCCAGGGTTGCCAGAGGGGGTAGAGAACACCAAAATCCTTGTACGCTATAGTAATCTGTGAGATTTTATTTAAAATATTGCTCTATAGTATTTAATGCAGTATAATAAGAGTCCTCCCTTGGATGCCTGTTGACTTGAAGATACGTTTTTCACAATAAATATGCCATGTCTACATACTTTATCATAAATGTTCACAATAACCAAACCAGACCTACAGCCTTACTCACTGGTCTGTTGCCTTAACCAGCTCAGCCCTGCTGTAGTGAACATAGGATTTCCAAATTGGCAGACGGTGTGAAATAAGGTTTTTTTCCAGTAAAAGGGCAGCACTCTGCCCAATCAAATGCTGGACTCAGGAAATTCACCATGTGGATGGAGACAAAGCCCCTCTAGCTGTAGGGCTAACCATAATAGCGATGACAAGCCCGGCCTAAAAAAGGGAGATAATCAAGGGGGAATGAAGCCTCAATAAACAGGCTCAGAAGAAGCACCTGCTCAGCAGCAAAGGGAATATCTGTAATGGGTCTAATAACTATGAATGCTCAGATTGTTTAAACAATATTGAATTTTTCCACATGCTCTTTTCTATCTCTGCGGACGCTATATTTGTAGATATGCAAGGTGACAGTGCGCATTTATCCAATGAAACATCTGGACATCGTCCAAAAGCATCTTCGTCGCACTTTAAATGAGTGCCACTCTCTTGAAAAAAAAAAAAAAAAAAAACCACAAAACTTAAAATACAAAACATCATCATAGGTTCGAACATGACCCAAAGACGCAGGGAATTGTGTTTTCTGAACACCCCATACTTGAATGTATTCTAGTCGGTTTCTTATGGCTGAAATGTTTTTGATTTAGAAACTAACTGTATTGATTCTTCAGATACATTACGTTAGCCCAGGGTGTTCGAAGACCTACCGTTTTTGTGTTTCTGATGTTTACAAAAAGGACGATTAGGGATCTGCAATCTCCCCAAATAATACAAGAACTGTTAAGAAAAAGCAAAGTTACTTTTCCATTTCTTCAGTTTACAGTTGACTAGGTGTTTTTCAAACTTAGAAAACAAACCGAAGGCGAGTAAATTCACCTGTTTAGTAAGAGGAGACTTCTGTAGCAGTATTCCAGGGGGGCAGACCACACGGGTTGTTCAGACACATCACCAGCAGGCAATCCAGACACATCACCAGCAGGCAATCCAGACACATCACCAGCAGGCAATCCAGACACATCACCAGCAGGCAATCCGAAAGGGCCTGCAGTAGACAGAGCTTGGGAAACTGATGCCGCATGGGTAGCACTCGGATGTGCACTAATATCTGAAATATCATGGCCTAACTATATTTGCATAACAAGAATATGTCCTCAATATCGTTTGTATAAATGCCAATTTAATGGAATCGCTCTTAGACAATTTACAACCAATGCAGCGATATTTCTGTTCACAATATTGACGCCATAGAATGTATGCCAAAGGATGTTTTTATTACTGATATTCTGACAAACAACACTTTGCAGAGCATGAAGAATCAGCACCACCTAGGCACCACCCCAGTCGCCCACACCCCCAATGACGTCTTTGGCACTTGGGTGCCAAGGCCATTTGGGCACATGTATGTTAGGGCCATGGCGGTGACTGACGCCTCATCTGCAAAGCAGGCGTGGAGACTGGAGAGGGACTCCTTTTGTTCTCTTCCCTTCTCAATACAAAGGCATATGTAATGAGGTTTAATGCCACCAATCAAAATGATGGACATTCCACTTATCAAGTGGCTGCCCTTTGGGCGGATCCAAAATAGAGCTGACCCAATCAACAAAGCCAGTGGCTGATGGGTACTGCACTGTATGTATGCGGCTGTGTGGGCTGAACCAACCCTTGACTGGCGCTCCAGCGGAGCCCGCCGAAGGAGGCTGACCCAAAGAACCTTTAAACACAGAAGCGTGTAGTGTTACTATTGAGCATAGTTTCGTTGATTACAAGGATGAGCTAAGTAGCTAAAACTGTCTCTGGGCCAGACCTGCAGTTTCTGCGTTGTTTTGTTTAAAACCATTGCAAATTGTGTATGTACTAGATAATCGTAATGCACTGTTTATCTGATGGTGGTAAAAATAATAGTATGATCCTTAGACATAAACATTCCTCTAAAGGTATCAACCTCACTGCAATTTTTTTTAAAACAATGTATCGTTAGATATATTTTATATTGTTCACCATATGTCACATTACATATCTCACATTGGTGTTAGACATTATTGAAACGAGGTCTTTAAATGCGACTTTCAAATAAACTGATTGGTGCAAATTGACATATCCCCACAGGACAGTCGGTGAAAATGTAAGTTTGGCCATGGTTGCATGTTGCAAATAAATGGCAATGCATAATGAAAAATGACACCTGAACCAGTGCTATATTTCATGGAACGAGTATTATTTATTTCATCTGGCCGATTATCCATAAAGCGAGGTACTTTAACTAATTTTGAAAATGTCTGGATATCTACAAATGTTGAAAATAAAACTTATGTGGATGATATTTGTATTTTGTTGAGCGAGTGAACGCATGCATTCCTCACATTCAGTGCTTGGAACCATCGCTTCCTATTGGCGAAAGGATATTAGTTTGACTTTTTTAAAGTCCCTGAGAGAAGCTATAACTGAGGTGAAGGGGAAGACACATACCATTAAGAATGCTATCAGGCAAAGAAACTCATTCACTTAACTACAGTCCCCATGCTGTCAGCACCGGAGGTATAAATGATTCCCAGTGTGTTACCTGAGCGCATGAAATGGAATGTTTTTTTACAAGAACGTAATCAGTTTAACTGCTTTACTACCACATATATTAGTATTTGAGACAACCGTAAATGAGAGACCCAAGCCTAGCCAAGAGTTAACCCTTCACACGTGTCTATATGTATGCCTCGCTGCAGAATGAAAACGAATTGATTTCAGAACTGGAATACAGACATATTGACTCTTTTATCTAAAGCCCAGGGAAAAGAATTTGTAAAGCCCAAAAACAAAAAGTAAAATAGGAAACCTCAGGGAAAGCATATGAAGAACAAAACACCAGTGTGCTCACAGTAACACCGACCATTTTGTCGCAACCTCTACACACGTACATACATAAATACAGTGATGTCTAGAGGGCTACATCAGTTTCAAAGTATTAAACACGTCACTAACGAGCTCCATCAGTTTTGTTGTCAACATATGAAATAAGCATTGCCAAAGCTAATACGTCATGGATACCGTCGGTAAATATGTTGAATAGGTTGGCGATATAGGTTGGATGGAAGGAAGGTTGATGAATAAAGCCCGGGCTCCTTACTGGCAGCCATAATTCACATAGATCTAGGCAGGATCTAAGATGGCCGCCGCCTCCCTCTGAAACTCCAGGCACCGCTGCCGAATAAGGGAATTCCTACCACTCCGGAGAGGCAACAATATGACTAACAGGCACATGCATCAAGCTAAATTGCGTTTGCAATTTTAGCGAATCGCAAATAAAGCCAGTTTGCGAGCGCAATTTAGCTAATCCCAATGCATGAACCCAAATCTCAGAAAAACCATGAATTTGCTAAAACAAGGATTCACAAACTTTTGAGGAGACATACTTTGTGAATTCATAATAGCAAAAGCCTAAATTGCGAATCTCAAATAGCGATTCACAATTAAGGAATCGCAAACAAGGTCATGAAAAATCGCTAATAGCGTTTTTTACTAAATACACTATTTAGCAAGTGCAATTTAAGGAGAATCAAAATCAGGTGGTAACCATGAGTGAAAATGCCATACAGGTGCAAATCATCAGAAACCTACTTAAACCGACCCAGGAGGCCTCTGAACCTTTCACAATGGCAGCGCTCTATCTGATGGCGAGGAGGATGAGGCTCCATGCAGCAGCACAGTGACGAAGGAGAATACAGGAGCGGTTCTTCAGAGTGCGCATCACATTGTTAGGACAAACAGATGAAGAAATCTACGACAAGTACAGGCTGAATGGTGACATGATCCTTGACCTAATAGCAGAATTGGAACCCCTAATGCAGCGCCACACTCGTAGGACCCATGCCAGCCCCACTCATGTGCTGGTCCTTTGTTGCCTACACCTACTTGCATCCGGCAGAATCCAGGGGGTAGTAGCTGTTGCTGGAGGGGTGTCACAAAGTTCCCTTTCACATATCTTTAATTCTTTCCTGAACGCCATGATGACAAGGATCCATAACCATATTAGCTTCCCCACAACCCCACAGGAATTGAATAAGACCAAACAGGACTTCTACCAGGTAGCCCGGTTCCCACACGTAATGGGATGCATAGATGGTACGCATGTTGCCAATTGTCCCCCAGCAGTGAATGAATATATTCTTAGGAACCATATATCCTATCACTCACTCAACATACAAGTAGTCTGCAACGCCAACCATATCATCACAGACATTGTGGCTCAATACCCTGGGAGTACACATGACTCCTATATATTCAGACACAGTGGCAAACACACCCATCTACTCAGGGGTGATTTTGGCGAAGGACAGCTGCATAGTAAACTCATATAATGATTCCTCACACACAATGACCAAAAGGCAATGCATAACTGTTACTAACCCTTTGCTCACTACCCTGTAGGTGACAGTGCATATGCTGTGTGAAACTACATAATGATGCCTTACCTCAACCCAGCCACTCCAAATGAGCAGAGGTACAATGCAGCACACATCCCCACACAAAATGTCATCGAACGCACTTTTGGGCTCATGAAAAGTCGCTTCCTCTACATCCATAAGACTGGCTGTGCGTTGCAGTACCGGACCGACACTTGCTGCAGAATTGTGGCTGCATGTGCCATGTTGCACAATATTGCTACCAGGAGGGGCATACCCATTGAACTGACCGACAAGGATCCAGAGGGGGACAACCAGCAGGTGCTACAACTGAGACCAGCACATGGGGCAAGCTCAGCAGAAGGGCAAAGGAGACGTGCAGAAATCACACAATATTATTTCTGAGGTGAGTAATGATGAGACAAGACACAGCATTTCTGAACTGTACTATATGTATCATGATAAAATCATGTTGTAATGTTGAACACACATATCAGGTGCCAAGTGGCACAGGGATTGCAATCTTGAAAAATAATACAATTACATAATTATAGGACTTGAAACTGTCTATCTTTTCCTACCACGCACCCCCAGACGCCTTTCGCCTGCTTCATCTCCATCCCTCATGGAGGCTACGGAGGGTGTTGTGCTTCGAGTGGTGCCCCTCCTGCAAGTGTCACTGACAGGCTACTGAGGCTTGAGGACTCCTCACTCCCCTCTTCCCCCGTCACATTGCTAGTCCCAACAGTGGCAGACTACATTTGTTCCAGTGCCTTGGCCACATCCCGACAACAATGGGTCATCTCTATCTGCATGGAGACCGACCTATAGGACAGCAGTGCAGTGTTGATGCTCAGGCGATTGTTTGATTGGGTATAACCTTGTAGGCGCTGCATCAACTGGTGATGCCGTCTCCTCTGTGTCACCTGGCCCTCCTGCATCACCCTGGTCAGCTCCTGCATGGCCGCATTTGACTGCCTGTTGCCCTCCATCACAGCTGTAGTGAGTTCCTTCACGCAATCACTCATTACAGCAATGTTACTTGCCATCTTGCTGATTTGGGCCTGCAGTAACCTCATGTTTTTGGCCTGCAGGCGCTGCACCCGGAGCATCTGGGCCTCCAGCCCACCCCAGACATTTGTAGATTGGTCCTCCTGCGGTGTGAAGCATGACCTTGCTCTGCGCCTCTGGCTTTGGAGTGTGCTGTGCCGGATGATGTTGAGGCCATGGATTCTGACGATTTTGGGCTGGGGTGTCAGTTAAGTATTGAACAGGGTGGGGCTGAGGGATGCTGCAGATGGTGCTATTGGGTTCCAAAGTGAAGTGTGGTAGGTGGGATCTCTGGGCTTGCCCCGTCTGACCCTCTCCCACACCACATCTTTAACAAAGTCGGCAGCTCCATCGCACCCCATCTGCGCAACATCATCAACCTCTCCTTCGAGACCGCTACCTTCCCTGAGAGCTGGAAGCACGCCGAGATCAACGCCCTACTGAAGAAACCCAAGCCGGATCCAAGCGACCTCAAGAATTTCCGGCCCATCTCCCTGCTTCCGTTCCCAGCAAAGGTCATCGAGAAGATAGTTAATATCCAGCTCACCCGTCACCTCGAAGACAACAGCATCCTAGACCCCTCCCAATCAGGATTCCGCAGCAACCACAGTACCGAGACCGCCCTCATCGCCGCCACAGACGACATCAGGATCCTACTAGACAATGGCGAGATGGCGGCCCTCATCCTCCTGGACCTCTCCGCCGCCTTCGACACCGTCTGCCACTGCACACTATGCACACGCCTCCACGACGCAGGGATCTGAGACAAGGCCCTGGACTGGACCACCTCCTTCCTCTCTGGCAGAACTCAGAGAGTCCGCCTCCCCCTGTTCCGTTCCGAAGCCTCCGAGATCATCTGCGGCGTCCCGCAAGGATCCTCCCTCAGCCCGACGCTGTTCACCGTCTACATGGCACCACTCGCACGCATCGCCCGACAGCACGACCTCAACATAATCTCCTACGCCGATGACACGCAGCTGATCCTCTCCCTCACCAAGGACCCTCTCACTGCCAAATCCAACCTCCACCAGGGAATGAAGGCTGCCGCCGACTGAATGAAGGAAAGCCGACTTAAGCTGAACTCAGACAAGACGGAGATCCTCATCCTCGCCCAACCCCTCAGCATGGGACGACTCCTGGTGGCCCGCATCACTGGGGACACCTCCGGCTCCTACCAACCACGCACGCAACCTGGGAGTCATCCTCGACTCGAAACTCACCATGACCAAACAAGTCAACGCAGTCTCCTCTACCTGCTTCAACACCCTCCGTATGCTCCGCAATATCTACAAATGGATCCCGACAGACATGAGGAAAACAGTCACCCAGGCCCTAGTCAGCAGCAGACTCGACTACGGAAACAACCCCTATGCCAGACCCTCGTCCAAGCTCATCAACAGACTGCAAAGAATCCAGAACGCCTCTGCATGCCTGATCCTCGACGTTCCGTGCCGCAACCACATCACCCACCACCTAAGGAACCTGCACTGGCTCCCCGTCGACAGAAGAATCTCCTTCAAGCTCCTGGTCCACGCACACAAGGCACTCCACAAAACCGGCCCAGCCTATCTCAAAAGTCAACTCTCTTTCTACGTACCCAACAGGAAACTCCGCTCTGCTGACCACGCCCTGGCCACGGTCCCGCGCATCACACTCGGAGGCAGGTTCTTCTCCCACCACACCGCCAAGACCTGGAACACCCTCCCCCTCAATCTACGACAAACCAAAGACCTGCTGACCTTCAGGAGACGACTCAAGACTTGGCTCTTCGACCAGTAGCAGCAGCACCTGTCCCCGGCCCCCCTCCTCCTCAGCGCCTTGAAACCCTTATGGGTAAGTAGTGCACTTTACAAATTAACTGATTGATTGATTGATTGATTGTGAGGAAGGATGCGATCCATTTGAGGCTTCCTCCTGGATTCCAATGTGGTGGAGTCTCTTGATGAGTGTGTGGTGGGAATACAGTGCTGAATGGAGCTGGGAGGTCTGGAAGTATGAGGGCCTCAAAGCGGCACAGGCTTTATTTGAACCCCACAGCCAAAATCACCTGTAATGGCTTTCTGTCTAGGACCATAACTAATAGGAACGGCACACGCAAAGGATACCCCCTTTCACCAATCTTCTCCTAGGGTTAAACCACTGTTGTTGGCCATAGGGAGATATGTGAATATTCACAGCAGCCAAAGGACAGCAGGGGTAATGAAACTGTTTCTTTATTTGGATGATGTCCTCTTAACCCTTACTGAGCCCGAAACCTCTACCCCTGCTGTGATGAGCCTCTTTAACACATTCTCTCAATTCTCAGCCTACAAAATTAACTCAGATAAATGCGAGGGACTTCCCATGTCGATAGCAATGACACAGGTCTGCTTAGTAGATTTAGATCTGAGATGGATGTAGAGAGACCTTAGGTACCCTCGAATTACTAGTTAAAGGGGACTTGAGAAAATGGTAAAAGCTAATATATTACCACTAAAATCCCCCCAAAAACTAATTTAAAAAATGGACACAGCTTAACCTATCCCTTTGGAGGGGCAGATGATAACTGTGAAAATTACAATTTCTTCCAAACACAATTATGCCTTCAGCATGTTAGCCTTCTCAATTTGTAGAAACTGGCTGACTTGTATTTGCACTGATATCAGGGCATATATCTGTGGTGGGAGAAAGACAAGGTCATGGTCGACAAAACTGGTCACATACTACATCAGGGTGTTTCAGACTACTGCATATGCACTCATAAAATTTAGCAAGCCAACTGTCACATCTTTTATTTCCTACCATAGAATGAGGATTTACCATAATTGTTGAAAGTAGAAAGAAAACTTCTTCAGAGTCAACTCCATACCTTACCTATCAACAGACACAGGAAACTTACACAATTAATTGACAACTCGGTTAGCCTCTCAATGAATGTTTTCTTTAAAGTAATGCACAGACATCTGCATATATCCTAGGCTACATAAGGCTGCTCCCATTTGGTTCATTGGTAATATTTTTATTAATAATACATTCTCAACTTGCCTACATGATCCAGGAAGGGGTTTCTGATGATCAGATTTTCACAGGTGCCAAATTTAAGACTTTTATATAATCACAAACTGAATATGGAATACAGAGTTCCCAGTAATAGTTTTATTTTCAGTTATACTATAACACTCCAACGAAACAAATATTAATAAATAAAAATTAATCAATAAATTAAATATAATTAAATTACTTCCCACCCTTTTCCCCTATAAACCTACAACCTACTACAAAACTTAAAATGCAAAAAATTTATAAAAATAAATTAACATATTGAATATAATTACATTACTTCCCACCCTATTCCCCTATAAACCCGCAACCCGCTATGGAACTAAAAACGCAAATGTCAAAATTAAAAAAAGTTATACATTTAATATAATTGAATTACTTCCCACCCTATTCCCCTATGAACCCACAACTCGCTACAGGACTAAAAGCACAAAATTCAAATATTTTTTTTAATAAGTACTAAAAATGTAACACATATATTTTAAAAAAAAATAATAATAAAAAACAACATTTTTAACAACTATTTTTTGCAAATTATATTTTACACTTCGATATTTTTCAAAATGATATTTCTTTCCTTAAGTCGATATTCTTGACCACAATATTCTTGCTGTCGATATTCTTGACCCATGATATTAATGACTCGATATTTGTGCAACTCGATATTTTGTACTCAACATTCTATCTCTGCACCATCTACCTTCAAGCAGTGTCCTAAGGTCTGGAATGGGTGCTCCATTCAGTTGCTGCATTATGAGGAAAACGTGTTTTGAACTGCTGCTGCAATTTGGTAGAAAAAATAATAGCCAAGAAATTCCAAGCAAAATGCTGCTGCTCTCTTTTGTGGTGGAGGTCATCAGCTTTCTTCCTTGCATCGCTATTGTTTTTCTTGGATGACCTGCCTGTCTTAGGGTGGTGTTCCCCTAAATGTTGCCTGCTTACCTCCACTTTGTGCTGTATTATTATTGTTGGCCATAGGACTCCGAGCACTTTACACCTCCTAACAAGTGATAAAGTGCATTTGCTTCTCCCCTCATCATCATCTAATTGACTTATCCACAATTGGTATATTTAATTTATCTATAAGTCACTATTAGAGTGCACTACCTGTGCCCAGGGCCTGTAATTTAAATGCTATTTGTGTCTCTGAAGCACTGATTGTGCCACCCACACAAGTAGCCCTTCAAAACATATCTCGGGCCTGCCACTGCAGAGCCTGTGTGTGCAGTTTACACTGCCAAGTTAACTTGGCATCCAAACTCCCTTGCCAAGCCTTAAACTCCCCATTTAATGCACATAAGTATGTAACCCCTAAGGAAGGCCCAAGATGGCACATAAAGCAGGGTGCTATTTAGGTAAATGATAGGAAATGTACTTTTACATTTTACATGCCCTGGTAGTGAAAACCACGTAAAAATGTTACCTATACGCTAATAATGTCTTTGAAACACGCTCACCAGAGAGTTTGTTTCAAAGACATTATTGGTATACAGGGAACATAATTAGGTTGAAAAGATGTAAAGAATATATCCCTGGTACGATTCATTGAATTAAAGTTATTTTTGTCACGCCTCTGGTTTTGCCCAACTGATAGGAGCTAGGTGAATGATTAAATAATTGTGGCTGTCAGTGGGCTATTTAATTCAGAACCAGGATACAAGGTTATTTAGAAGTACACACAGATGTGAATTGGTAGTTGATGTTTTACACATTAGTACGTTTTGGTTTTCGTCAAATGTGTAGTGGGTTATTGATGTGATAGGAAAAAATATGCTTGTATTGCTTTTCATGTATGTTGGTCAACTGTCTATGAGTTTTTGATGTAAAAGAGAATGTATTAAAGGATTGTTTGCATTGCCAATTCAATTGTTGTTCTACTTTTAGGAAGATGGCATTTCTATGCTCTTAAGATCTGTGTGCCTGCAGTCTGTCTCCAATACATGTCTGGGGTAGGTGATAGCCGGACTTTGTGCATTCCCTCTAGACAGTCACACACAAAGGAAAGTTAGGTGTAACTGAGTGGCCACCTGCATTCTGATGGGTCATCCTGGGCAGGATGGGAGGGAGGAACTGACACTTAAATCTAAATGGGCAGGATCCTGTCCTCACACAAAGGGCTGCATATGCCCCTGTGGTGAGTCTGGAGCCAGGGTTGGGAAGGGAGGACCTCTGTGCACTCCAAAGCCTCTCTCGGAAGTCACCTCCACTTCAAAGGCACAACTGGGTATAATTACTGGGTCTCTGACCTCACCAAATCAGACACTTCTGGACCTGTAAAGAAACTCTACCAGGAAGAAGGACTGCTGTGCTGCTATAAGGACTGCCACTCTGCTGGACTGTTGCTCTAGAGTAACTCATCTTCTGCTGGAATGCACTGCTGCCTGCTACCCTCTGCCCATGCTGAGAAAGAACTGGACTTTTGCATGATCCCAGTGTGATCTCTGAGGGTATGCTGGCTTGCCTCATATTTTCAGATTCAGAGATGTCAAAGTCTCACCTCTTGCTCCTGTGTCGGGTCCAGTGGGAGTGGATCTAGGTGCTTGCTCCAGTGAAACCGATGCATCTTCTGCTGCATGAAACAGAATTGACCCATCAATGCAGTTGCAGGAACAGAACTGGTGCATTGCACTCTGGACCAGCGCATTGCCTCCAGAACAAATGCATTGAAACACCTGCATCGCAACTACTGTAGTGAGAGATGATCATCGCATTCCTGCCACTGTGTGGATTAATCCAGCACATCGGCGTCTGAACAATGCATCTCGGCTTCGGCACTTCATCTACAGAACTAGCGCGTTAACATCGTTGCATGGAGAAAACTGCTGCATGACTTTGCAGCTCTATGTCTTGATCAGGAGGAAGGTACTTTTTTCAGTCGTCCAGTCGTCCTTTTGTGGTTCCTGTATCTGGCCCACACTCCATCACAGACGGCCTTAACTCTTGACTTTCCGCCGGTCTAGTGTGAACAGATAACCACCATAGTCACTGATTGCTTTTAAGTGCTATTGACACTTTTGGTCTTTAAAAATTCATATCTCGACTTCTACTTATTGGATTTTTGTCATTGTGGTCTTGCTTTATTTATTAAATCATAATCTAATTTTCTAAACTGATGTGGTGTCTTTTTTATGTGTTTTCACTGTTTTACTGTTTGAAGGGCTGCACACATATTTTACACATTGCCTCTTAAGTTAAGCCTGCCTCGTCTGTGCCAAGCTTCCAGAGGTTGAGCACATGTTAATTTATGGTTTGTATCTGACTTACCCTGACTAGGATTGTGGTTCCTGCCTGGACTGGTTGAATACCTCTGCCAATCAGAAACCCAATTTCTCACATTGGTGATCAGGTGAGGATAGGAATTGCATTTGTGAAGTGCCATGCAGTAACTTAGTGCACACTACTCCTCCATATCTAGACAAGTTTGAAGCAATTCTCATTAACTGACATTTTTTATTTTTCCAAAGTCTTTTTCCCAATTCCCATGTTTTTCGGCTGTGTCTGTGACTTTACTCAACTAGATGGAAATCGAGCTGGAAAACCTGAAGAGCTGCACAGTGGCCCAGTTCAAGGGATTCTGCCAAGAGAAGAGGTTATTTACTGAACAGAATGCCAAAAAGGCAGACCTCCAAACAACCTTAAGAGCATGGGCAGAAGCACATCAGAACTATCCAGATATGAGGAGGAAGGGTCAGTGTTGGACTTGGCCCTTTTTGCAGGGTCATCCCAGAACTTTTTGCCTATCTGTCGTATTTCTTCTGACCTGTTGCTGGTGTTTTTATGGCTCTGGCCACTTTATCGCTGCTGATCAGTGCTAAAGTGCATGTGCTCTCTATTATAAACTTGGTAAGATTGCTCTACACCTGTATGACATATTTAATTTACCTATCAGTCCCATGTACAGTTGTATCCCATAAACCCAGGGCCAGTAAATTAAATCCTACTGGTGGGCTTGCAGCGCTGCTTGAGCCACCTACCGAAGTAGCCTTTCAAACCTGTCTCAGGCCTCTGCCACTGCAGGGCCTGTGCACTCAGCTTAATGCCGCTGTGACGTAGCATCTAAAGTGGTTGCCCCGTCTGCAACTCCCCTTTTACTACATTTCAGTCACCACTAAAGTAGGCCCTAGCTAGCCCTATAGGTAGGGTGCGGTGTAGGTAAAATGTAGGACATGTGCCTTAACTGTGTGGCATGTCCTGGTAGTGACAAAAAGCCTATTCGGTTTCTCACTGCTGTGAGGCTGCATATGGATGCATTGGGGATTCCGTGATATGTGCTTCAGTGGTAATTCCTGACATAAGAGGGGAAGAGCGACCATGTTTGGTATGTTTGGAATAGTAATGATAACTCCTGCTTATTGGTGAACGCAGATTTTTTATTACTGTTTTAAATATGCCACTTTTAGAAGTGGGCATTTCTGTGTGCTAAATGTCTTTGTGCCTGCCTGATGTGTATTGACTGTCTGGTTCTGACTGACAGGAGAGAGGGGATGTGCATTCACTCCAGCCAGTCCTTGGGGGGGCTGAGGTGTGTCCTTCCCTGCCTGGGTGACTCCGCACTAGGCTAAATATGCCTGGTCCGCATTTGAATTGGTGGGAAGAGTTGCACCTGCACCTGAATAGGGCTGTGCCTGCCTTCCACAATGATGGCTCAGCCCCCAGTGGTGTGTCTGGAGCCAAGGTTTACACTCTGAATGGGGGGTGTTGTGCACTTGTAAAGATATTTGAAAGTGACACCAGAACTGGTATGGACTGGCCTCAGAGCCCTATGCCATGGGAAAAACAAAGACATTTGGACTATAAGTACTGTGGCTGTGACCCCATGTTGGGGTAAACCGAAGAAGGAGACACTGCGTGGGACTAGAGGGTGAGCTCTTGGTTTTTGCTGGGAGCTGCTTAGGACCACAGTTATTGAGGAAGCGCACCCCCAGTAGCACATGGTGAGCGCTGCTGTTCTTTATTGAAGGCGTGCAGTGGCACCCTCTGAGCATTTCAGACCTGTGGGAAACACTGTCGGCCCGAGTTTGTGGCTCCCTCTGACCCAGAAGAAAATGGGAGCGCATGCTGCCCTGTGCAGCACCACACCCTGAAATTCTCCCAGCAGCATGGCCCCACTGTGTGGAAAGAGAGATCATGCCGTACAAAGGTAAAAGGAGGAGCTGCTGAGGCCAGTGCAGCCCTGTCCGATTCCTTGGAGCATACGGTTGCACCGCTTTGCTGGGCAACCAGCACAGCTGCTGGAAACCCCTAATGTCACAGCCAGGAAACCAGAGGGCCGCGCACAGCAGCAAGGATGGCAACCCCTGAGACAGCAGGATAAGCTTTTCAGGTGCCTGGGCGCATCCTCTGCCTGCACAGCAGCCCGGAGTCCAGCAGTGTCAGGCTGCAGCTGGAGCTGGACCTGCACAACTCAATTTGCTCTGCATGGTAGCTGCACCTCGTGGTAGCAGGCAGCGGGGGGCAGAGAGGTTGCCCCGCTGAGGGAGGGTTGGCCCCCTTAACACTGCTAGGAAAGCTTGCTGGAAGTACCAGACTCACAGTTGTTGGCAGGAGAGTGCCTTGAAGCCTACGTTTCAGGGACCAGTGACTACGAGACTCTGTTTGGAAGATACTCAGAGGTCTCGGTGCCCCACGTAAATGCCCTGGCTACCAGAACAGAGGTAACAGGAGTGCAAGGTGATGTGTCCAGGGTTGTTTATGGTAACCATAGTGTGTGATGGATATGTTGTAGGTAATACCAATGTGTTCTGCATTTCCCAACTGCATTGCCTGCCCAGATGTTATGAGTTCTGTGTTTTCCCTCATCCCATGTTTAAGTGTTTATGGCCATACTAGGGGATGAGGTGTTTCATGACGTATGTTAGAAATTGGATTTTTGGTTGGCTAGGGCATGCGTCTAAGCCAGGCAGAAACACCACTCTAGTCAGGGCAAGGGAGTTACACGCTGAAGATAACCCCTGCTCTCCCCCTTGGTAGCTTGGCACGAGCAGTCAGGCTTATCCCAGAGGCAATGTGTAAAGCGTTTGTGCAACACACACACACTGCAGCAACACACTAGGCACACTACAAAAGAAACTCCACACAAGGTTATATCAAAAATAGTCTTTGTGTTATCATAAACACATTAGAATCATAAACACACGATATACACTGAGCCAACTGGCACTGGGCAATATTCACAGGGTATTATATACAGGACCAGGTCAATCGGGCCCATCAGAATGCAGGTAGTAAATATAAAACACAACCAGTAACTACTGGTACCATAATGACCTAAGCATTATCACATTGGCATTAGACACCCTCCTAAAATATCATAGCATGGCATTAGGCATAAACACATTAGGCCCAAACCTCTTTAGCATAAACACATTACGCATTAGACCTCACCAGCATAAACACATTATGCAATAACCTCATAAGCATAAACACATTACACCTTAGGTATCACCAGCATAAACACATTATGCAATCACCACATAAACACATTACGCATCAGTCATGGTGCATAAACATATTAGTCAGGAACTCAGTAGTGCACCACAGTAACACCATTACCAGGTGCATACATCATCTTAGGACCTTGCGCCCTTTCACTATCACACCTATGATCCCAGGCCAACTGGCCTTCCACTGGGGCTCAAATGCCCTATGTCCAAAAATGTCAGGGCTTCTAGTGGGGCCTTCCAACCGGCCTCCTTGCTGCCTTTGCAGCGAATCTACTGCGCAAATGCGCTGGGGGATGGGGTGCAACTCACCCACTGTCTCATTACCAACAAAATGCCCCCAAACATTGCAGCTGCCCACTGTCTGGCAGGACAGCTGTGAAAATAAGCCCTGGTACCACTGTGCCTCTTGGGAGCTCCCCTCTGGGACTCCAACAAAATCACCCCCTCGTTGCAGCTGCCCACTAACCGGTGGGACCGTTGTGGCAAAATGAACAGGCACCGGCGCTAACTGTGCCTCAAGAGTCCTCTTTCTGGGATTCGACAAAACAAATGGCTCGCAACATTGCAGATACCCGCAATTGCGGTGCAGCTGTGAAAACCAAGGCACTGGCACTAAACGTGCCTTGTGCACTGGGGCGCGGGAGGCATCTCACCACCTCCTTGCTCCTCAAGAAATGACAATGCCCAGTGTGGCAGCTGCCCGCTCTCCTGCGGTGCAGCTAAGTGCAAACCTGGGCCCTGGCACTATTTGTGCCATCTGATGCAATTCACATCAGGCAGGCAGACACACAGCACCCAGAAATGCCAACTTCTCAAAGTGGCATTTCTAAAATAGTTATAATATTTCTGCACACACCATTGAGTAGCATTTATTATTACTATTCCAAATATACCAAACTTGACCACACTGCTCCTCTCATATCAGGAATTACCACTGAAACACTTATCAGGGAATACCCAATGCATTCCTATGGGAGGGCAGCATCACAGTAGTGAGAAACCAAAATAGCTGTTTGTCACTACCAGGACATGTCACACACTTAAGGTGCATGTCCTACCTTTCACCTACAATGCACCCAGCCCATAGGGCTAGCTAGGGCCTACCTTAGGGGTGACTGACATGCAGTAAAAAGGGGGGTCACAGACATGGCACACACTTTAGGTGCCACGTCACAGTGACAGTAACACTGCGCGCACAAGCCCTGCAATGGCACAGGCCTTAGACAGGTTTGAGAGGCTACTTTGGTGGGTGGCGCATTCAGCACTGCAAGCCAACCAGGAGCATTTAATTTACAAACCCTGGGTATATGAGATACCACTTTACAAGGGACTGTCAGGTAAATTAAATAGGCAAAACAGGTGTAGACCAATCTTACCATATTTAACACAGGAAGCACACACACTTTACACTGAACAGCAGTGCTAAAGTACCCAGAGTCCTAAAACCACCAACACCATGTCAGAAAAAAGGCTAGGAGAAAGGCAAAAAGTTTAGGGATGACTCTGCAAAAAGGGCCAAGTCCAACAACGTATTGGTGTTTTCATAACATGTGCTACTTACTAGTAATTACATGCTTGCACTAACTGTGATGTTAGGCCTAATGTTTTCAGGGTGGTGTTCACCTATGAGTATTCACTAGAGTGCCCTAACTTGGAAATTTATGAGAGTGGCCCAGTTGGCCTAGTGATTTGTGTAATCTGTGACATCAAGGCAAGTGACTAGTGCACAGTGTTTTATGTGATTGTGGTCTAATGTGTTTTGTGAATAATACAAAGGATATTGTTTGCATAACTTTGTGTGGAGTCTCTTTTGTGGTGTGCATAGGGTATCACTGGTGAATGTGTGTGTTTAGAAAATGCTTTACAAATTGCCACTGGGATAAGCCTGACTGCTCTGCCCAGCTACCAAGGGGGTGAGCAGGGGTTATCTTTGGTGTGTAACTCCCGTGCCCTGACTAGAGTGGTGAGTTCTGCCTGGCTTAGGTGGATACCCTAGCCAACCAGAAACCCCATTTCTAACAGTCAGAGTCTGAGATGGAGTTGGAGCAGGACCTGACTGAGGGTTTTGACATGCAACCTGTTGAAGAGGGGAGTAACATTCTCCCAGGAATGGAAGTCCATCCAAGAGCAGGCAGCATTGTATCTTCTAAAAACATGTCCCCAGAGGAGCTGGAGGACAGAAGGGAGGAAAGAAAGATATAACTCAAACTGGCCAAATTGACGATAGATGGAGAAAGAGCAGGCTCTAGAGGAGAAAAGGCTGGTCATGAAGGAAAGGAGGATTGCCCATGAGATGAGCCTGAGAGAGCTGTACTTCAGAGCCATGCAAGTAGAGTCCAGCAGTAGTTGTGGCAGTGTACTTACAGTGTTTGCTGCAGAAGGTGAAGTTTGCATTCCAAGGGATTTGGTAACCAGTTTTTCTGTGAAGGATGATAAGTGGTTCTCTGCCCCAGTTTCTGGAGGGGTTCTGGGGGGTACTCTGCGGAGATACATGCCCACAGTGGAGAGGGACACACTCCTTACACTCGAGGAAGAGGATCAGATCCAGTACACCCCCATGAAGGCCATTCTGCTTAGTTAATTTGGGCTGACTCCTGAGGTATAGGCAGAAGTTCAGGGGCAGCCACCATATTTCCTCACAAATATGGGTGGACTTCCTAGAATATGCAATGCAAGCAAGGCACTGAAGGGCTGGATGAGGTGCAGCAAGGTTGATTATCATTCTGGGTTGTACAACTTAATTTTGAAGGAGCACATGCTGGAAACTTGTTTTCCAGAGTTGTGCCAACACTTAATCGATAGCAAGAAGACTGACCCAAGGAAGCTTACTGAGGAGGCAGACATCTGGATCAGCACCAGAGTGTCCAGGAAGGCAACTGGGGGACTCCCAAAAGCATCATCAGGGTCCCTACCAGAAGAAGGAGGGGGGAGAAAGAGTTCTCTCAATGCCCCCAAATCAACTCACAGTAGAAAGGGTCCCATTCCTAATCTGGCCACCATAAGAAGAGCTTTCTTGAGTATAGTCAGCGGAAGAATCACAAATGCTATCAGTGTTTTGAGAATGGGAACTACAAGGGGTATTACAAGTGCCCAAAAAGAGAACAACCTTCCACTGAAGGTAAGACAACAGGGTGGCAAGCATAGTGGTTGGGGAGATGTGTGTGCCAGTAAGTGGGGGAGGGGAGTTCAGTGAGGTTACACTAGTATCCCTAGGTGACAGTAAGGTGGTTCGGACATTCATGTGGCCTCTAATACTGCAAAGTATTGACAATGGGTTACCATCAATAGGCACGGTGTGATGTTTTGAGGGAAACAGGAGCCAACATGACTATCGTAAGGAGTCAGCTGGTGGCCCCTGACAAAGTGATATATTATACATCCCATCAGGTTGAGGTGGCTGACAACTGGGAGGGTCACTATCCAGTGGTCCTTGCTCCATTGGAGTGGGGGGGGGGTCGCAGGTCTTCTGAAAGTTGAAGTGAGCTGTGCCATGCCTGTGGTCTGTTTGTTTGGAAATTACCTTGAATACACTACCTGTAAGTAAGTGGAGTTTAACAGACAACTGGAAATGTAAGGGTTGCCTGAGTGGATATGTGCTACGGCTATGTCCATGGTTGCCCTGGAAGGGAGTCAAGGAGGGCTGGAGCTTGTAAGAATGGTCCAGCCAGCTGACAAAAGCTGATTGGGCATGGGGCATGCAAAACCAGCTCCTGATTGTCTCCCAGCTGAGATTGATGTGGCGCCAGAGAAGTCTGCCCTGGAGCCCACTGAGGAGAACATTGCCTCTCTTGGTGACCTGCCTACACTTGCTGGATGGTAAGTAGAGGGGGGTCCCATCAAGGAGGAGTTCTGCAAGGCACAGAAAGAGTGCCCAACCTTGGAGGGCATGAGGCAACAGGCCGAAGCCCAGGCAGCAGGTGAGGCTTCCGGGAATCATCACATTTACTGGGAGAGAAACCTCCTGTATAGTGAGCTTAAGGCACCTGTGCATGTGGCAAGGGCACTGGATGTTTGCTCATGCTACAGGGCCTTCCTACTGGAGCTGGTTCATGTGATACCCTTGGCAGGAAATGAGGGGTAGGACAAGACATGTGCAAGGCTTGTCCCCCACTTGTATTGGCTCCAGATGAAGATTTCCTCAGATGCATTCTGTAGTAAATGCTTGACCTGCCAAGCCAGTTTGGAAGACAGGGCAGAAGCTGAAAGCCCCCCCCCCTTAATCCATTGGCTGTCATTGGCACCACATTTGAGATGGTGTGTATCAACATTGTAGGGCCTATAGATCCCCAGAAAGCCTCTGGCAAAAGGTTTATCCCGGTACTGGTGGACCATGCCACAAGATACTCTGAGGACTGCACGTGCACCTGCAGTGGCCAAGGCTCTAATGGGGATACATTGGAACCATGCTTTGCAGCTGGAGAAGTGTGGAGAGATCGATGTATCTCCAAAACTGTGTGGAGAAACCCTTCACATCGCACTTCGAAACAAACGCGTATTGACACTCTTACTTCGGAACCGACACATTGCCACCATTGAGTGGAGAAAATTGATGCATCACCTTGACTCTGGTCTCAACATCAAAGCATCTCTCTTGTTCACCCCGAATTTGGCTGTTGTGACAATTATCAAGGTACTTTGATCACCGGGCCTGCGTGGCTGCTGTTCCTGGATTGCGCTCCATCATGGACTGCAAAGAGTGAACACAAATTACGCCCATCTCCTTTTGCAAGTTAGTGCTAAAGCTGACTGAAATACAATTTGTACCAAACAGCACTGTCTAAAGATACATATAGCAACTGAAGATAATTATGAACATTTGCAAATTAATTTGACAGCCATGGTATAGAATACCTCTCCATTCAACCAAATGCCCAAGACACAGCAACTTGGGAGGCCCATTATAGAGCTGACACTAACTCGACTCAAGCTGTGGCTCCAGTAAGTTTTTCTGAAGATGTGACAAATGATGAAGATGATTAGTTCCTTTGCAAGACTACTTTACTCTTCTAGAGTTATGTGCTCACTTTTACCCACAAAGTTATGTTAAAGCACCAGGCACCGAGATTAGGGGTGGGCGGAATTTGCGAAATTCACTTTCGCAAATTATCGCGAAAATGTTAAAAATCTCCGCAAACACGCGGAAATATCGCAAAGATGCGGAAGTTTTTTTCCCGCCCGTTCGCGGTATTTTCTGCGTGGTCGCGGCTCGCCAACTTACCCATGCGGTTGCTCGCGGGCGCGGCCATCTTGTTTTCACTTTTCTCGCGGTGCATGATCGCGAGAAGAAAGACGTGATCGCGCGACGAATGACGTTACTGCGGGCGCGAACTGTCGCAAGACAGCGCAAATGGCTACCAACAATCCAAAATCTCGTGGAGAACGGGACCGGATCGGGAAAACTTGACGGCGAACGCGGGGACTCAGGTAAGGCGATCGCGTGCACGCGAGAATGTATTATTTTACAGCGCGAGCAAGCAAAAAATTTCCGGTAAAATGCGGATTGCGGAAATGTTGACATTTTCGCGCTCTACGTGGAACGCGAAAATGTCAAATTATCGCAATTTCCGCGAGCGGAACGGAATTTTAGCCCAGGCCTAACCGAGATATTATTACCGAAAGGATCAATTTTATGAACACCTCTTTTTCTGCACGGAATTTTAATGCTTTAAATTTGGGCAATCTGGAAATTGTAATTCTGGTTCAGTTAAATTAAACAATTAGACTAAAACAGCTGAAAACTATGTTTCTCAAAGCAAACTAGAAACGTTGTATCATAATGACATGATACCATAATACCACCACATCTGGAGATATTTTTGCAAAATACCACTAGTTGCATATCACCCTTATCTTATGCAAGTCAGTCACTCAGTTTAATTAAGAGACTGAGTTCCAGTCTCAAGTCAGAAAAACTATATATTTGAAAAAATACAATGTTTGTACTTGGCCATATGTCAATCTATTTTCTGTCAGATGCCCTTGTAGGCCTGTTTGGCAAGTACATATTGTCAGTATAAAATGCCTCCACAGTTGGTAATTACATTGAGCCTAATTTGGTCCTAAAACGAAGCATCACAGAGAGTGGATTAAGCATATATTTTGTGTAATCTGATTTACAAATATGTGGTACTTAAAGGGCAGTCTCTCTCCATTGCCTTGATAGTCCTGTTGACACAGTTGATGTCCCAGAGTTGTCAGTATTGATTATCCTCTTGTTAAACACTTTATGGTTTTTAACAAATAGAGTAGCACTGATTTCATTCAACCAGTTTTCAGTCAACCAGAAAAGTCATGTAGGTGCACTATGGTTCAGTTTTAGTACCTCTTAGATTGTGTGCATGTAAATAAGATGAGGCAGTTTTTCTAAGGGACAGCTTCTATGTCCTGTAGAACAATAAACAAACTGTTATTCCATCTCAACACCGGGCTTGTGGTACTTAAGGCATTAACAAAGAATGCATTGTGGGAAACATACTGAAATATTTGAAATGTTCTTATAAAAATGATCATGAGAGGGTACAGTTTAAGGAGTAAAGGAGTGTGGTTATTTCATTGTACTTCCCAGATCAGACAAAATAAACTAAGTTAATGGAATGGCATTTCTCTGTATGATTTGGAAATGCTATGCCATCCTACTCTGTAATAATCAATCGGTCACTCAAGCAATCAAGGAACTGCACTGGCTGATGATTAGGAATCGCATTAAATTCAAAGCACTGTGTATAGCATATAAGACCTTGCACAAAACTGGCCCTTAAAATTTAAAACAGGCTTTCTCCTGGTACAAACCCAGCAGAAATCTTCGATCAAGAGGAAAAGAAAAGTTATTTCCTGCAGATTTAAAAAAACAAAATGGGGAGGAAGCAGTTTTGTTTCAGGAGCCACTAATCACTGGAACCTTTTACGGATAAACATTAGATCTGCTCCCTCACTGCTGGCATTCAGAAAACTCCTGAAAACCTGGCTTTTCCATAGCTAGCATACACAGTCTCTATTTAAGTTCTTGCCGAGCTACCGCCAAGAAACCCCAGGGTAAACGAGTGCTTTAAAAATGCATTATCATAAACAGATAACGTTATCAGATGCGATGGTAGTCATGCCTGAATTTTGCCCACTTTTCTCTTAAAACTCTCTGTAACAATATATTGCACCTCTCATTCAAGTGCTATAAGCCTCATTGGTAGATTGGTAGATTTAATTAAGTCATCACAAAAGTAAACAGTGCAAACAATAATACAGTCATTGTTTCCCTGCAGCACTATATCGTCATATGTATTTCTAGATGTCAAACAAAATACGTTGAAGCAGTTTTAGTTGTATTTTGGTGTTGTTATGGGTATGGCATTTTTAATTTGTTCCTCGTACCATAATATGTTCAGTTAGTAATTTTCCATCCGCCTCTGTCAAGTCACCTTCTAGGATTTCAAGATGTTAATCATTTGTTGTGCTTTCCACTATTATAAAATTTCACAAGATGCCTACTCCAGTAACATATTCAGGATAAAGGCCATGTGATGTCACTTCCTGTGATGCCATTTGAGGGTCAAGGGGCCCACAATATGCCTTCCGCTCCCCCTGGCATTTTGATGAATTGATGACCATACTGAACCATTGTTCCACTCTATATATTCCGTCCTCTGGGGTCATCTATAAAGGGAATCACACATTCAGCAGTCAATGCCCCAAAGACCATTTCTATATATAACATGTATATGCTGTGCTTTTTTTGCAAGAGGAGTGGTAAGATAACTATAGCGGTCTTTTAGCCTTAGCCTAAAAAGGCCAGAAATAAAGGTGCATTATTGAGTGGGCAGCCATTGGAATGCATTTCTGGAAAGACCATACCAAAGCAAGACATTATCAGAATGCAATAAAGTTGTTCGCAAAGTCACAAATCAAAAATTAAAAAAAACACCAGGTGAAATAGTAAGCATATTAGATTCAAGTAGAAACCATGGGCTGTGTCTCATAAAATGAGCACTGTAGATGTTAATTTTAGACCCGAAGCCGGATCACAAAACATTTTTGCATGGAACTATTACAAACCTTTGGTGGTAGCAACTAAGACAGTGCATTGTGCAAGTGCCTTTTACCAATGTATAACGAAGAAACATTTGTTGTGGTGGTTATGTGTGGCAAGAATGTTGGTGCATATTTGCTATGTTTATTTTTGTCTTGGAGGTGATGTGGTTTTTGCGTAGTTGTGTTTTGTGTTGTTTTTGCGGGTTGTTCTGTGGTTGTTGTGTTGCATTCTGTTTTGACTGCAGCGCAGTGCCCTGTTATATTTTTCTTGGGTTGTTATTTTGCTTTGTCTTAGATAATTGTGTGATACTCTGAATTACTTTAGAGATTCCAACAAATGCTACAGCATTTTCAGCAAAATCTGGCATATTCCTTTAAAGTTCCATTGCTAAACATCTGTTTACCACTTTCTGGGGTGCTAAAATACAGCTGTTCCAATTTTTCCACTTTTTAAGACACCAGTCAGCCCAAACTAGTGGAGGAAACCTGTGGATCTGACATCGTTAGCTTGGTTTTCCCCATCTTTTTACTTTCAGCCCTCCTGTTTTTATTGACTTTATTTTGCTAGTCTTAGGACTATGCATACTTTACTACTGCTAACCAATGCTAAAGTGCTTGTGCTTTCTCCTTTTAACATGGTAAGATTGGCTTTCACCCAATTGTCGCATTTAGTTTATTTGTAAGTCCCTTATAAGGGGTATTACATGTACCCAGGACCTGTCAAATAAATGTTACTAGTGGGCTTACAACACTTATTGTGCCACACACTTTAATAGCCTTTTAAAACATGTCTTGCTTTTGCAGCTTGTGTGTGTAGTTTTGATCTTTGATTTTGACCTGGCAAACCCCAAACTTTACTTTTTTAATACATATTTCACTCTTGGGGTAGGCCCTAAACAACCCATTGGGCAGGGTGCAGTGTATTTAAAAGCTGGGCATGTACCTTTAAGTTTTACATGTCGTGGTATTGAAAAACTCTTAAATTCATGTTTCACTACTGCAAGGTCTACCCCTAACATAGGATAACATTGGGTGACCCTATTACATTTAATAAGAGATAACACTCAGTTTTGAGCAAGTAGGCAGATCATGTATGGTGTCTTAAGAATTGTAATTGAAAACTTCTTTAATGGTGAAGTCTGATTTTAAGTCAGAATTCTGAAAATTCCACTTTTGAAAAGTTGGCATTTTCATGTCCTAGACATTTGGTGCCTGCAGCTTGTATCCTTAGACACTTGACCAGGGATAGCTGGCAGTTGGTCTTTGTGTATTGCTCCCAGACAGTGAGACAAGGGGTCATAGGTGTTGGCAGGATGAGTGATCTCAGACTTGACGAGGGAGAGAAGCTGTCACCTATCACACTTGCACATCACTAAGACTCTGCCTGAGCAAACTCTCAAAGAGTTTGATACAAGTCTTTTATGCCCCCTGACAAGCTGGGCTCCGGGCAGGAAGGCAAGTAATTCCAGACATCTCCAGGGGATTGGGGGGGGGGGGGGACTCCAGAACCTTCTCCTTCTTCAAAGCTGGTACAATTTATAAATATTGAACCCTCATACCCAAAATTTCAGCACGCCTCTGGACATGTGGAAGACTTAGAAGGACTGCTCTGCTGCAGGAAGGACTGCTACTCTGCTGCCCTGATGCTCTGCTGCCTTGCTGTCTGAGTGATAAGGTCTGAACCTGCATCTTGAACACAGGACCACCAGAATGACTCCATGGGGTAGTTGGCTGGCCTCCTGATTAGAGCCTCATGGACAGCCAAGTCTCCAACCACCTTGAAACTAGCACTTGGACTCTTTCACCTGTGAGTCTCGTCACCCAAGTGGTACCGTCCCAGTCCTGTACCCTTGGAAGTGGGCCTGAAGGTGCTCCGCCAGCCCAGCTGTGATCAAGCAGCACCAATGCAGAGCAATGGATTGACTCACAGCTCTGCATCGGAACTGCCACTGCAAGATGCTTACCCGATGCAGGACTTCACAGCTCTTTGTAACTACCCTGTGCATGCTGCCTCCTCGATGCAGGACCTCATATTGCAGCTATGTAACTCCTCGGAACCACAGCTGCTTGATATATCCTCGATGTTGGGCCTTGCATGAGAGCCACCAGCCCATTGGAACAGCTGCTTCACAAAGCATCTTTGACGCCGGATCTTACAACGCCCGTCACCTGGTTTACTGTAGTTTGTTCAGTGGGCCTAACTTGGTCCCTGCATTTGGCCCACACACCATCGTGGTCAGTCTGCACTTGTGTTTTTCTCCCGGTCTGGCATGACCGGATAACCACAGTTGCTATTTTTTGCTTTTAGGCACTATTTTCACATAAATCTTTAAAATTGCATATGTCTGGTTCCACTGATTAGATTTCTGTTGTTGTGTTGGTCTAAAATAATGTTATTACATTTTACCTAATTTTTCTAAATTGGAGTGGGATGTTTCTTGTGTTATGTTTCACTCTATCATTGTTTGAAGTGCCGCATAAATAAATTACACATTGCATCTAAGCTAAGCTTGACTACTTTGTGCCATGCTAGCACAGGGTTAAGCACAAGCTAATTTGGGATTTGTTTGTGACTTCACTCTGACGGGAATTGTGATTGCTGGTTGAGTAGGGTTCCTTCCACTCAGATAGTAACGCACTTTCCTAAAACACCTGTCTTAAATTACCATATCTAGAGGTCACTTTATGTGATAGGGTTCCTGCTCTCTGTCACAGGTTTGTAACATAACACATATGCACATTCCTATCACAAATTACCACCTCCACAAACCACATTTCATAATCTGGCGGTAAAAGTTATTTGCACCATGTTCTGCCTTATCACTAAGGACTTGTAATAGCGCCTGTCAAAATGTTTTTGGGATATAATCCAAAAGTCTAAAATCAAAATCCTGTATTTCTAAATATGGATAATGCACAATGCAGGAAAAGTTTATTTATTTTTAAATGGTAAACATCTTTTTTAATTTGACGTTATGTTATAATATCTTTCCATGTTTTCAATGTTAAGTTTTGTGATAGGAATTTCAAGCAGCCATTAACAACTGAACAAAAAGCTATTGATGGAGCGGGATTTCGCAAAAAAGAAATCTGCTCGAATCGAGTACCCCTGTAACATGTACTAACTGTAAGCAGTGAGTATATACTAATGTGCAACCTCACATCACACATGGGAGATTTGCTTTGCAATATGCATGAATGAATCCTAACAAATACGTAAATAGCCAGAAATGTAATAATATTGTGTGTAGAATGTGTTATGAAGGTTTTGCATGGCAAGGCTGCATGAATATGTAGTAAAAAGCATGACGTGTGTTGCTTTATCATAATAATTATTGCCGCTTTTTCTGCTTATGCTATGTTAGGTTAACTATAGATATGGAGTAGAGATAAGGTGGGTGGTTAACAGAAAAATTACATTATCACATAATTAATAAATGTCCGTTTTCCGTTTTTTCAGTAAATGGACGAGTTTCCATCTTGTGTTAAGTTTTTTTTTTTTTAACTTTTTTTTTAAAACTTTTATTTTTGAACTTTTGAGCGAACATACAGCATCAATCAAAGGTGCGACAATAAGTACACATTTCCATTATAGTGAATACAGTGGAAGTAGGGAGAACGAAACAGGACCAAACAGACAATGTTAGCGTGTTCAGTAGCATCAAAACAGCGCCATACATCAAGCCAAGCAGTTGGTTGCCTATAGAGGCTGCAAAGTTATTCTGTACCTAGAGGAGCCCATCCCCTGTTCCCCATGCATCGATACCATGTTTCAACACTGTAGATCCCATCCTCATGTGGAGACCCTCAATGCGCAGAGGCTACCCAACAATACCCAGAGGGCAATGGTCACAGGCACCCTACATTCAAAAAGTTTGTGAGGGCGTCCGCAGAAAGCATCTATGTGGACATCCCATCGTCCGCGGCAGCCCCCCCCCGCCAAGAGGTAACAATGCAGCGGAGCACAGATATCCGTGGGACGCGACGTTATCGGCAAAAGTTCGGAATATATACTGATCTGGTCTTGGCAGTAGGTAAGATCCCGCACCCAATCCTTAAACTTCGGGGCCCTGCCCTACCCCATCGACATGCAACCCTTCTTTTAGCAAGCAAAAAGGCAAGCGCAATGAATTTGCGATGTGCAGCTTGTATGGGCTCCACATATCCCAGCAAAGCAAGGAGAGGGGAGGGCTCCATCACTAGGTTAATCATTTTAGAGAGCGCTTCAAACACCTGGCACCAATAGCGGTGTACCGCTTCGCACTCCCACGCTAGGTGAAGAAAGTCCGCCCCAGGGGCCTTGCATCTATCGCACCTGTCGCTTTCACGAAGCTGATAGCTGTGCAGTCGGGCAGGGGTGTAATATAATCTGTGGATGTATTTGTAATGTATTATTCTGAATCTACTACTGGAGGAGATGCGTTCCGTCTGTAGCAAGCAGAATTCCCACTGCTTATCTGTCAGCGTGGCCTGCAGCTCCAAGTCCCACTTTCCCCTAGCTGCCAACTGCGGCGCGGTTGTTAAAGAGTGCACCGATTTGTATATTTTAGAGACTAACTTGGCCCGGGCTTCGTCCTGAAGGATGCGCTGCAACGTTGCCATATGCGGGGGCTCCTGCGGAAAGCTGGGTGTGAGCACCCTTATCCCCTGTCGAAGCCGGAGGTACAGAAAAACGTCAAGGGGAGAAGGCTGTATGCCTGCATATAGGTGGTCCATGGATCGAAATGCGCCATTGTGGTACAAGTCCCCCCACGTCGAAACGTGGATAGCGTGAAGTAGTTTCCGAAAACCCGCTTCCTGCAGCAGGGGCATACTAGGATGGTAAGCAAGGGCAAGAGCGGCGCATACAACAAGTCAAACCCCAACGTGGCTGTCAGTTGGCTCCATGCAGTCACCGTACTAATCACCGTCGTGGGCGTTTTATCTCTTCCCTGCACAGGGATATACAGTGCGCCTTCTATAGGGATCGGGTGGGCCAGCCAGTGCTCGGCGGCCAGTTGGGGCATGTATCTAGGTTGCCGTATCCAGTAATAAGCGTATTGCGCTTGGGCTGCACGATAGTACAGCTCGAAATCAGGGATGCCAAAACCGCCCTGATTGTACGGCTTAATGAGGATCTCCCACTTGAGCCGGGGCGACTTACCGCCCCAAACTAGTCTAATGAGCTCTGTGCGTAACTGCCGAAAAAAGAAGGTGCCTGGGTAAAAGGGAATGTTCAGGAAGAGATACAGCAACTGCGGCAATATCACCATTTTAATCAACGATGATCTGCCAGCCATGGAGAGGGGCAGAGTGATCCAACGAGCAATGCTGTCTGTAATGCGGGACATCGCCGTGCCATAATTGGCCCTCAGGAGTTCATCCCTGTTCCTTTCAATGCGTATGCCCAAATATTTAAAGTCCCCTTCACACCAGGCGAGGGGGTAGTCCAACCCGAACCGCCCGGTGGAGGTCGTCCGAGGGAATATACAAGACTTGCTCCAGTTGATCTGGACCCCGGAAATCCTGCCAAATCGGATCCCTAAGAATCGGATTGAGGTTATCCCTAGGGTCGCGGATATAGAGAGTGATATCATCAGCGTACATAGATATTAATATTTGCCTCTGGAAACATCTCAGCACACTGTCTTTGTGGTGTTGCCGCAGTTTTGCAGCCAGAGGCTCCAGGGCTATGGCAAACAGCAACGGTGACAGGGGGCAGCCATGTCTGGTGCCCCTGGTAACGGGAAATGCAGCAGAAAGCTGGCCGTTCACCAGTACTTTGGCGCTAGGAGCGGTGTATAATAGCTTTATCCAAGAGATAAATATGCCTGGGAACCCCATGCGTTCCAGCACTTGGAATACATAATCCCATTCCAGGGAGTCAAAAGCCTTCGTGGCATCAAGGAAAACGGCGGCCATTGGCAGGTCGTCGTGCACTGAATTTAGGATCGAGAAGAACGTGCGCAGGTTATGGGACGTCGCCCTTCCAGACACAAACCCAGCCTGGTCGAGCAATATCAAGTTAGGGAGTAGTAGATTAATACGAGTAGCTATTAGCTTAGCTAGGATTTTCACGTCGCAATTGAGCAACGACAGGGGGCGGTAGGAGTCAACTTTATTCGCCGCTTTCCCGGGTTTAAGGAGTGACGTGATGAGGGCCATGCGCATCGAAGGGGGCAGATGTCCCACCTCCAGAGCATCCTCATACACCTCCCGCAAGACCGGTGCCATAAAGTCAATGTAGGTCTTATAAAATTCAATTGGTATCCCATCTAGCCCGGCGGCCTTACCCGACCGCATGTGCATAATAGCCTCCTGTACCTCGTCTAATTCAAAAGGGGAGCTCAGAAATTCTCTTTGCGCATCGCTAAGCCAGCCCAGGGACACATCCTCTAGGTATTCCTGCAAGTGCAGCTCCCCGGCTCTAGTCGACGTATACAGTTCGTGACAATGCGCCACAAACGCGTTAAGGATTTGCGGGGTGTCTCGGTATAGTGTCCCGTCCTCCCCTTCAAGCTCTACGATAGTGTTAGTAGGCCGCATCAACCTCATCGTTGCTGCCAGGGCTTTCCCCGGCCTCTCGCCCTCGCCATAACAGCGGGCGATCCAGTGTTTGCCTCGAAATTTTGACTCTCTAGCGGCTTCGGTCGTATACTCTGTGACCTTGTCACGAATACACGCAAGCGTGGCAGCATCAGGGTTGTCCGCCAATGACGTCTCAAGTGCCTTAAGATCAGTTTACAGGGTACGTAGCCGCGCTAGTATACTCTTCAGTACCCCTGACCCCTTGGCTATGCACACGCCCCACAAGGTCACTTTAAATGCATCCCAAATAGTTTCAACATCCTTCACAGAGTCCTTGTTACGCTGAAAGAAGTCTAAACATTCTTCCCGCAGCTCCTCCTGAAAAGAAGCATCTAACAGCATCATGGGCTGCAGGCGCCAAGCCGTCAGTGGGGGGCCGAGGTCCGCAGCCCTCAAGGTAACAAGTACTGGCGAATGATCAGAAAAGGTTCTTGGGAGATGGTGAGCCCGAACCAGCGCCGCGTGAAACCGTGGGGCCAGGAAGACGTAGTCAAGCCGTGCCCAAGATCGTGCATGCGCCGTGAAGTGTGTACCATCCTGCACAGCGGCGTGAAGGTGTCTCCATGTGTCAATCAATCGATGCTCCTCTATTATCTCTAAGAGCGCCCTACGGGATTTGGTATAATGATGTGGGGCCGGGTGGGACCTATCCAATGGTGGATCGAGCGTGGTGTTGAAATCTCCCCCCCAGATAAGGTGTTGTGGGCCTACGCCTATTATGAGTGCTCCAAGGTCTGCGAAGAAATGCGGGTCGTCTATGTTGGGGCCATAACAACAAACCAGGGCAACTGCCATATGCCCAAGTCTACCCCACATCAGACAGTACCTGCCATGGGTATCGCTCTTACTGCCCGCCAGAATGAAGGGAGTCTCCTTTTTAACCAGTATTGCAACACCTCGGGAGTATGATGAATAGGAGGAAAATGCCGTGTATTTCGCCCATCTACCGGCAAAGGTTGGAGTAGTCTGCGCCTTAAAGTGGGTCTCCTGGATAAAGGCTATGTGTATTGCATGGCGGTCCAGATAAGAGAGGATTTGCCTCCATTTCCTAGGGTCCCCCAGGCCTCTAACGTTCCATGTAAGTATGTTTAAGTCAGTGTCTCCCATAGGCAGAGTGAGGATAAGGAGAAATGCAGCGCACAGGCGAAAGGCCTACGAACTCATTACCTGTAACGGTCATGTGCGACACCCGCCTCACCCCTACCACGCAGAGGCAACGCATTTTGTGTCGTACAACAATACCAAGGATGAAGCCGCACCTCCCGTCAGTGATTGTGTGTACTACAGACCCCACGAGGGGACTGCCTCGCAACCCTTCAGCATAAAACCCTGTCAACTCTGTGAATAGCATTCTAGTGATATCAGCTGCGCCCAACATTGTCACAACATATACAAATAACTTTATCCCCCCACCCTTCCCCTCAGGTACCCCCAGCATGCAACGTGAGCCATTTATAATCACAATTCCATCTGATGTCGCAACATTGACAAACCCGTAGAATACGGAAAAAGGAACTCTCCCCATCCACCCATAACTAGTGCTCCGGCAGATCCTCCCCTCCCCAATACCCGGAGTCATATCCTTGGGGGAAGCAAGCTGCCCAGCGCGTACACTCAGCATTACAGAAACATAAGGGGTCAGAACACCTCCGCCACCCAGGCCATACTTCCCCCCGCCATAGCCGTTATACACGTCCATGGCAGCAAGGGACCCCGCAACTAGTCTTGGAGTAGCTACGCCAGCCCCCTCCCAGCAGGCACCAAAGAGCAACAATGCTATCCCAGTCTGCACTGTGACCCAAACCTGAGCTGCAAGCCGAGCACACCTCCCTGACCCTCGATACAATCCAGCAAATAATGCCCGCATCAGAAACCCCAGGCAAATTACTATGTTCCTTATGAGCAATGAGACATCAGAACCTTGAATGGAAATGGAAGATACCAAAGGTGTCACGCAACCCCCTACCCCACCCCCAACCCACTGAAGCAGCCCCAACTTGCCAGAAATTTCCTCCCACCCCCCTCCCGAAAAGTGCCACCAAACAGCTCAACAGGAGCAACAAAGTCAGTTTGTTCATTGGGGTACACCCTATGGGGGTCATCCAGGGGACACACACATCCACCCTCCACGCCTTACTCCCCAACACAGCCACGGGAAGGGGGGAGGGTGTTGCCTGGAATACGTTACCAAATGGGCTCGTGTAGTGGGCCTCTAGTAAAGTGTCCGCCGAGCCGCCCCCATGCCCAGAGGCCCAGCCACAGAAACCAGCAGGTTAGTAGTCACTGTTCGTCCTCATTTTCAGGTCCATCCTCTGCTCGTTGCTGAGCCCGTACATTCCTCAGCGCTTTCAAAAAATCGTCCACTTGCTGCGGGTTCATAAAGAAGTGTTGCTTAGCTTGATGGGTGACTCTCAACTTCGCCGGATACAGCAATGCGTAGTCAATTTGAAGGGCACAGAGTTTTTTCTTAAACTCAAGGAATTTACCCCGCTGTTCTTGGACGACAAGCGTGAAATCTGGATAAACGGTAAAGCTGACACCCTCACATGTTAGGTTTTGATTCATGCGAGCGGCCCGCAGCGCAGCATCTCGATCACGGTAGTTTAAAAGCCGTGCAATGATGGGCCTAGGTGGAGCCCCGGGTCTGGGCCGCGGCCCCAGTGAGCGGTGCGCTCTCTCGACGATGAATTGTTTAGAGAACTTTTCCGAGCCAATGGAGGCCAGAAGGATCTTCTCCATGTATTCTTCCATGCGTCCAGTGTTGGTGGACTCCAGACACCGGACACCCACCACGCGAATGTTATTCCGCCGGCTGCGAGCCTCCAACTCCTCATTCTTAGCAGCGATAACTCTCAGGACATTGTCCATTCTCGAAAGTTGCGTAGTATGCGAGGCTGTGGTGTCATCATTATCCGAGATCCGTCTCTCTGCTTCAGTTATACGTTCTTCATGTACATCTATTTTCTGCGCGATAGCATCCATTCGCGATGAAAGGCGATCTACCTTGTCAACTATGGTAGCAAAGCCTTGCCTCATTTCCTGCATCAGCTGTTGTAGGTCCGACGGTGGAGAGCCCGAGCTCGCGTCAGCCGCCGGTGGGCTGTGCGAGCCCCCCGCCTCCTGCGCACCTCGCTGTCCCTTCTTAGCTGCTGGGGCATCAAATGAAAGCTTAGGCTGCCTACTGTCCTGTTTACCCATCGTGGGCCTTCTGTAGGAGACTAGGGGTAATTATGAAGGGGGGAGGAAGACCACAGTCCACTCAGGCAGGGCAATAGCAAGAGTTCCCAGGCACAACCCAGCACGGACACAAGCCGCCGGCGACCGCACACAGAAAGGTCCAAGCCGCTACACGGAGGTAGGGACCGGCAGAGAGGGAGTCATCTATCCCCGTCGTCCCCAGAGAAGTGCCGGCCGCCACGGCAAATATGGCCACGCATGCAGTGCTCGTCTGCTGTCGGCGCACCGCGGTGCGCTAGGAATGCCTCCGAGGGAACGGCCGGGCGACCAGGCGACGAAGTGTGCACCACCCTCAAGGATCGGCAATAGCCTGTTACGCTCCAGGCCAACGAATCAGTGTCATCCCTCTCCCGGCAGCAGCAGAGAAAATAGGGCTAGGATGTAGGCGCAGGGAACGGGATGTCCTCCACAGGAGCTGCGGAGTGACGAGGCGCGCCAAAGCGCCCTCCAGGGCCCGTCCTCCAGGTGCCGAATGTGCCCACACACTCAGGTCTGTGCCCCGGCGCCACAACCCCGGCCCCCAGCACTCCAGAACTGAAATCCTCAAAGTAGCAGCGCCGTCACCTGTCCACCGCACTCTGCCACAGTGCCACCAACGTAGGGGCCCACAGCGCACCCAGCCTGAAATCACGGGGATCGGGGGTCCGGGCTGACCAAAGTACAACGTTTACCATATGCCAGACAGGTATGCACAGCAGCGACCAACGCAGCAGAAGGGCTCCGGACATCCAGCGGCCGCCCGATTCATATGTGCGATCCAGCAGGGGGAGGGGGAGCCGGGCACCACGCTAACGACCAACTCTGATATGCCCTCCAGGCCCTGGGTGCAGCGCAGTGAGGCGGGGGAGGGGAGGGGGCAAAACCCCCTCTCCAGTAGCGACGCTCACCCCGGGTTCCAGTCCTCTCCGATCCTCGGTTGCCAGCAATGCACAGGCACCCCAGGGGGGATGCCAGGCTCAGGCCGTGACCCACATCTGTGCGGTACCTTCCGCTCACTGCCGTCACCTAGCCTCCGCAGCACCGGGGGCACCGCACCATCGATCCTCAATCCAGGGCCCACCTGCCTCGTGGTGCGCCCCGGCTTAGCGTAGCTCAGCGGCCCGGCCTCACGCTCCGCCCCTCGTCAGCCCAATGTCCGGTAAATCTCGCGCCGCCTCTAGCTCCGTCCCGGCAGGGCGCACCGTTTCCAAACTTGCACCGAAGCTGTAGGATAAGCTCAGCAACATCCGTAGTCGATTTTCGTCGGGAAGGCAGGCAGGTCAGAAGGATAAATGGAGGATTTTGATTCCAGGCTGCAGGAGCCTCACATGAGTGCGGCCATACTGCTTGTGCGCCCTCTAGCGCCCCCCTTCCATCTTGTGTTAAGTTGACCAAAATGTAGTGGGTGGAACTGGTAACACACACAAACCACGTGACCAAGTGATTGTAATGCTGAACAAGCTGAAAGAGCGTGGCTCGGTGAAGGACAAAATGCTTGACATGCGGCCAACTCCAGTGTATTCATGAGAAAATCCTGTAGTTGTTGAATGTATTAATTGTTGTTCCTTGATTGTTACACATGTACTCTTGAGAGAGAAGGGATGTAATTTGAATACGTGTGAACGGAAGTTTAACAATAGAGTAGTCAAAGAATCGTGATCTAATGGTAGGGTGAACTTTTCCGAGCCAATGGAGGCCAGAAGGATCTTCTCCACGTATTCTTCCATGCGTCCAGTGTTGGTGGACTCCGGACACCCACCACGCGAATGTTATTCCGCCGGCTGCGAGCCTCCAACTCCTCATTCTTAGCAGCGATAACTCTCAGGACATTGTCCATTCTCGAAAGTTGCGTAGTATGCGAGGCTGTGGTGTCATCATTATCCGAGATCCGTCTCTCTGCTTCAGTTATACGTTCTTCATGTACATCTATTTTCTGCGCGATAGCATCCATTCGCGATGAAAGGCGATCTACCTTGTCAACTATGGTAGCAAAGCCTTGCCTCATTTCCTGCATCAGCTGTTGTAGGTCCGACGGTGGAGAGCCCGAGCTCGCGTCAGCCGCCGGTGGGCTGTGCGAGTCCCCCGCCTCCTGCGCACCTCGCTGTCCCTTCTTAGCCGCTGGGGCATCAAATGAAAGCTTAGGCTGCCTACTGTCCTGTTTACCCATCGTGGGCCTTCTGTAGGAGACTAGGGGTAATTATGAAGGGGGGAGGAAGTCCGCAGTCCACTCAGGCAGGGCAATAGCAAGAGTTCCCAGGTGCAACCCAGCATGGACACAAGCCGCCGGCGACCGCACACAGAAAGGTCCAAGCCGCTACACGGAGGTAGGGACCGGCAGAGAGGGAGTCATCTATCCCCGCCGTCCCCAGAGAAGTGACGGCCGCCACGGCAAATATGGCCACGCATGCAGTGCTCGTCCGCTGTCGGCGCACCGCGGTGTGCTAGGAATGCCTCCGGGGGAACGGCCGGGCGACCAGGCAACGAAGTGTGCACCACCCTCAAGGATTGGCAATAGCCTGTTACGCTCCAGGCCAACGAATCAGTGTCATCCCTCTCCCGGCAGCAGCAGAGAAAATAGGGCTAGGATGTAGGCGCAGGGAACGGGATGTCCTCCACAGGAGCTGCGGAGTGACGAGGCGCGCCAAAGCACCCTCCAGGGCCCGTCCTCCAGGTGCCGAATGTGGCCACACACTCAGGTCTGTGCCCCGGCGCCACAACCCCGGCCCCCGGCCCCCAGCACTCCAGAACTGAAATCCTCGAAGTAGCAGCGCCGTCACCTGTCCACCGCACTCTGCCACAGTGCCACCAACGTAGGGGCCCACAGCGCACCCAGCCTGAAATCACGGGGATCGGGGGTCCGGGCTGACCAAAGTACAACGTTTACCATATGCCAGACAGGTATGCACAGCAGCGACCAACGCAGCAGAAGGGCTCCGGACATCCAGCGGCCGCCCGATTCATATGTGCGATCCAGCGGGGGGAGGGGGAGCCGGGCACCACGCTAACGACCAACTCTGATATGCCCTCCAGGCCCTGGGTGCAGCGCAGCAAGGCGGGGGAGGGGAGGGGGCAAAACCCCCTCTCCAGTAGCGACGCTCACCCCGGGTTCCAGTCCTCTCCGATCCTCGGTTGCCAGCAATACACAGGCACCCCAGGGGGGATGCCAGGCTCAGGCCGTGACCCACATCTGTGCGGTACCTTCCGCTCACTGCCGTCACCTAGCCTCCGCAGCACCGGGGGCACCGCACCATCGATCCTCAATCCAGGGCCCACCTGCCTCGTGGTGCGCCCCGGCTTAGCGTAGCTCAGCGGCCCGGCCTCACGCTCCGCCCCTCGTCAGCCTAATGTCCGGTAAATCTCGTGCCGCCTCTAGCTCCGTCCCGGCAGGGCGCACCGTTTCCAAACTTGCACCGAAGCTGTAGGATAAGCTCAGCAACATCCGTAGTCGATTTTCGTCGGGAAGGCAGGCAGGTCAGAAGGATAAATGGAGGATTTTGATTCCAGGCTGCAGGAGTCTCACATGAGTGTGGCCATACTGCTTGTGCGCCCTCTAGCGCCCCCCTTCCATCTTGTGTTAAGTTGACAAAATGTAGTGGGTGGAACTGGTAACACACACAAACCACGTGACCAAGTGATTGTACTGCTGAACATGCTGAAAGAGCGTGGCTCGGTGAAGGACAAAATGATTGACATGTGGCCAACTCCAGTGTCTTCATGAGAAAATCCTGTAGTTGTTGAATGTATTTATTGTTGTTCCTTGATTGTTACACATGTACTCTTGAGAGAGAAGGGATGTAATTTGAATACGTGTGAACGGAAGTTTAACAATAGAGTAGTCAAAGAATCGTGATCTAATGGTAGGGTGACCATCCGCCCCTAGATTTTCACCAATCCCGTAGCTGGGACAGGCGATTTTAGCAACATTAGTGGGATGGACATGTGAAGTAAAGGTATAAAGAATAGGTGACTTAGAAGTGGGGGCTGCTGCTGATGTGAGTTTTCGAAGAGCGGTAGGAGAGAGAGAGGGTGCACTGCTGATCATCGTATTGCAGAAAAGCTTAGATGTTCCTGTCCTTTCCCTGTCCTGATACTTGAGTCTTTGATCCCAGACTTTCTGTCCGGGGGTCCCTTACTACTACCTACGCCTGGATGGTGGTTTTCTACATTCATATCACTTGGGTTGGTATTTCTGAAAACTCGAATTTCTTTGCACTTTTTGTCTCTTCATCTATCCCTCCAAATTGATGAATTTTGATTAATACATATGTCTGATGTCTCTTTATCTATTTACTCAATGCAACATATGTGTTTTTTTTAGATCGTACATTTGCTGGATGTTTGATTAGATTGTACTCTCTCTCATGAGGTTTCCCAAGATTAACGCATTTAAGTTAGATAACATCTAATAATTTGCAAACGAAGAGTCTGTGGTTATTTTAGTCCGTTTATAATTTGAACTTCGTATAGAATTACCATTGCATTCAATTCTTCAACTAATTGGTCCATCGACCAAGTAGATGAGAAATTGAATATCAAGTTTATTGTGTAAACTGTGGACTGTCTAAATATTGATCAGCAGAGTAAAGATTTCGAAAGGAATTTGCAAACTTGACACCAGCGCAACAGGGATTTGGATGTGTATGAGAATGGGCCAAAAAATGTGAAGTTTTTGAATGTTCATCCCTGTCCAAAATATTGGGTCTGCGCTGTATCAGTTTCTTGGTAGCAGAATGATGGTTTAATTATTGATTAATTAGGTAATGGTTATTGAGTATTCATTATATGTTTTAGCCTGAAGAGTTAGTGTTCCGTTTATATGTTGTCCAGAAGTACAGGTACAAGAGTTGCCTGAGGAGTCCCGGGAAGGAATTAGCCTGACATAGGCAGAAGAAGAGTGTGGATAAAGAAATCACACTGCAGAAGTACTTTGTCTGTTGTGATAATACTGAAAAGCTAGGTAGGGCTGTTGGTATTATATTTAGAGAAATTTCCCTGTAAAAGAGGAAAGTATGTAATGGTGAAGGGACCCCATTTGAAACTCTGGCAGTATCTCTGGGAGGAGTAACAGGAAACCCTTTTTGTATGTCAAAAGGTCCTCTTCTGAAACCTCGGTTTTATCCCTAGAGGAGTAATAGGTCTCTCCGGAGCTTGTTAGAGAAGTGAGATAATGCTGGTCGTTATTATTGCTTGCAGTGTTAGAAAATCTCTCTGAAGAGTGAAGACTATCTTTTTATTTAGCTGAGCAGACAAAGTTGCATCGTCTTAATATGTTGTTACTAACCTATTTTTGATTAAGAAAAATATTGCCGTAACATTTTGTAAAGGAGGGGTCAGTAGCAGGAGTGATACTGACTTCACAAAAGTGCCGCGCTGGTATTGGAGGATACAGCGGAGCTGCATCGAAGAGCAGATTGTAAAGGGAGGTTCAGTAGTAGGAGTAAACTGACGTCACAAAGAACCGCGCTGGCATTGGTCAGACCTCGGAGGCGAACAGAGTAGTGATTGGCTGATTAGTGTGCGACGCACTGATATTGGACAAGACTGAAATTACGTGATTTATTGTAATTGGTTAGATGCGCTGAGATAGGATAGAAGTTTAACAAATGGGAAAAGAGGAATACAGAAAGGTCTTGTTGATTTGGTCAAATAGAATTTACTAATCGAAATGCCTGAAAGTGGGTTTGATCAAAATAATAAAGAATTTCTTTAAAAAGGACAAACAGATTGTAACAAGAGAGGGAATTCCTATTCCACCTCCGAAGACCCCTGAATTTTATATGATGATGGAGCAAGGGTACCATATGTGTGTTTGGTTTGAAAACTGGAGAAAATATACAAAGAATGACAGAATGTTAGCTTTCCCTGAGCGTCGTACGTTTAATGTAAGGATTTTACAAACTTTGCGAGATAATATGAACTCTTTGGAGCCAAATCCAAGACTTACACAGTATGTAGCATTGGTAGAGTGGGAAAAGGAAGCATTTGAGAGAGAAAAGGGCAGAGGTGGTAGAAAATATAGAAGATTTTTCATGAATTGGGGTCAAAGGCTCAGCGTGGAAACTCTTACAATCATTCCTTGCTGATAGATCTCAGACAGTGGACCTTGATGTCTTCTCCTCCAGACCATTTGTACTCCCTTGTGGGGTGCCACAGGGCTTGTCTCTTAGCCCAACTTTATTTAATATTTACGTGGCCCCACTGGCTGGAGTTATTAGATCATTTGACTTCCAGATCACCTCGTATGCTGACGATACACAAATAGTGTTGTCGTTGACTAAGGGAGATGCGAAAGAAGTTGGGGATCGTTTCCACGAATGTGTGAGTGCTATATCTTGATGGATGTCCTCCAACTGTCTAAAGCTTAATTCCAACAAGACTGAGGTGGTGAAGTTTGGGAATAACCCACTGGTATGGACACCGGACTGGTGGCCGGAAGATCTGGGAACTTGCCCGATACCCACTAGGAAGGCTAAACCCCTCGGGGTATCAGTGGATAACACACTCACTATGGGTGATCAAGTAAGCCTGGTAACGTCCGCCTGCTTTATGACCCTTAGAATCATTAGAAAAATTAAAACTCTTCTGATGGAGAGCAATCTTAAGACAGTAGTCATGGCTCTGATAACATCACGGTTGGACTATTGTAACAGCCTGTATCTGAACATACAAAAACAACATATGTACAGGCTTCAATTTGTCCAAAACGCTGCAGCCAGACTGCTCTCTGGCATACCTAAATGTGCTCCCGTGAAAGATGAGTTTAGGAAATTGCACTGGCTTCCGATAAAACAAAGAGTTAGCTTTAAGGCACTCCGTATTGTTTTTAAGGCTAGTAATGGTGTCGGTCCTCAATTTCTCAAACAAAAGCTTCATTGGTATGTACCGGGTAGAGCATTATGCTCTGCTAGTGCCAAGCTAGTGCTAGTCCCCAAGATAAACAAAGTAAACTGGGGAGGCAGGAGCTTTGTTCTCTGTGCCTCTCGAGCTTGGAACAAGCTTCCCTTCTCTCTTAGGTCTGCCCCGGATCTTCGGTCCTTTCGTAGGGGCTTCAAGACATGGATCTTCACTCAGTAGTTCTTTCTCGACTCTAGACTTCCCAGGCAACCAGTACTTAGTGCCAGGACACCCAAGGGTAATCGCGCGCTCTATAAGTGCAATTAACATAACATAACATGAATTACCCATTTGAGAAGCATGAGGATCATTTGAAAAGATGGAGAAGAGCTGTAGTAACGGAAGGTTATAACCAGTTTTGACAGCAGAGAGTCAAATAGGAGCTAAATGCAAGGAGAAAAAGAAAAATTTGGAAGCATCCAGAGAGGGTTTGGATGAATCTGATGATGAATTATTAGAAGAAACGATGACAAAAAGGCCGCCGCAATATGAATAAAATTCTGGGGAAGTGACTCCAAGCTCCCCGCAAATAGTAAATGTAACCTCATTAACCCCTCAAGTCACTGAATGAGCTAAGATAATAATAGAAAATGAAGTAAGTTTGTTACCAAAGGCTAGATTGGAACAAGTACAGAAATTAAATCAATTGAACTTGAATGCAGAAGCTTTGGCAGTACCCGTTACTATTGGTCCTGTAGTTCCGCTATTTGGGGAAAACTCAAACTTACAGAAAATACCAACATTAGCAGTCCCAAGAAGTAGTTTAAGGATTTACATAGTTACAATAACAAATAATGAAAGTCAAGATGGACAAAATAACACTTTGTTAGATCGACCAGTTGGAAATTTAATGACTGAGACCCAGAAGAGAAGTACCCAATTAGACCCAAGGAAAATAGGTCAAATTAGCACTCCAATAGCAGGGAATTCGACGGGTTCATCACCCGAAGAGCTCAATAATTGGTTAAAGGAATTCACCAAGCCAGAAGCACAGCCTAAGGGTGTGAATGTGAGTCAATTGACGGTAGATCTAGAAGAAATGATTATTGGGACAATGAGTCCAGATAGATTGGGAACCTATACTGACGAAGAGCTGTTTTTTTGTGTAAAAGTATTACCTGGAGAGCTAAATAATTTCATGAAAAATTATCAGAAGTGGCTAGTGAATTTGATGTAGATATAGAAAAATAGAAGTTGTTATAGAAGTCGTATCGAATGGCCTTTTCTGATAAAGATTTAGAAAGTTTGAATACGTCAAGAAGGAGACTACAGATAAAAGAATTCATGAATATCTTGAAGAAATGGGGAACTATAGAAAGATGGAGGAGTAAATGGATGAAAAAGAAGGAAGAAACAACTGGAAAGGGAACTTCCATGTTTCCATGAAAAGAAACCGAGCAGGCAGAAAGAACCTGTCCCAAGAGAGAAATTCCAGGTGGAGGATATGTGCATGTACCTTGGACTAGACAGGATATATTGTCATTTACCAATGATTTCCCCAGATTACGAGAGAAACCTGTTGAGTGGTATAAACAAGTAGATAGATTTGTAAAGGTTTCAAAGGTATTGTTGAAAGATTTAGATGGCCTTTTTGAGATTGTGGTTCCGGCTGATTTGTGGACAGAATGATTACTGTTGACTGGCCAATAGATGAGTATCCTACGGATGCTAAAACAGGTGCTCCATCTGAAGAGGTGATGAAAAAATATCATCAAGTCATTACCTTTTTGAAAGGAAAAATCTCTTCAAAGGAAACGCCTATTATGAGCATTTGTTACAAGTGTTAAAGCAGTACAGTGGATTTGAGAATATCAGAGATAAGGATATGGGACATTTTGTGTATCGGTTCGTCTATGGATTAAGACCAGAAATTAGTGTAATGATACAGCAGCATGTGCTATGCTGGCAGAGTAAGTCGATTGACGAGATTCTGAGATATGCAAAGTATTGTAGCGATAATATTGATTCTCAGCTTAAAAAGTTAAAAGAAAAAATGATGTGGGCACAAGTGAAATTGGCAGAACAACAACAGGAAGTTCATAATGTCCCACAAGGTCAGGGTCAGGTACAACAGGCAAACAGTAGAAATCGAGGAAAGTTTAAAAAGAGTAAGGAAGAGGCTAAAAAGAAATATCCTTGTCATGCTTGTGGAAAGTTGGGACCTAGTAGAGCGAGTGTAGGTCTGGACAAAAGGGTAATGAAGTAAATCAAAATTTAAATCCACAGATGCAGAATGAGGTGATTGGGAATCAACAGCTGCAGCAGGTAGTTACTCCCCAGTTACAGGTGCCCCAACCACCTATACCTCACAATGTGAATGCTGACATGTTTTTGGGAACGGAAGGATACTGTTGACAATGGATCTGTGGTTTCTCGCTGATTGCAAAACCTCTACAGAGGTTAACAAGAAAAGATGTGAAGGATCCAATTGTGCTGGATGAAGAGAGTTTGGAATCTTTCTCTTGATTGCGAAACAGTCTTTGTCAAGCACCTGCTTTGGGAATGCCAGATTATTCTAAATAATTTGCATTATACTGTTGTGAAAGAGATGGATGTGCACTTGCAGTCTTAACTCAGAAACACAGAATGGCAAGATGTCCAGTAGCATATTTTTCTGCAGCTCTGTTTTCAGTGGCTGCAGAATTGCCAGGCTGCTTAAAAGCAGTAGCTGCCACTTGTGTAAGTTTAGAACAGAGCGAATCAATTGTGATGGGTTATCCAGTGAAGGTCTATGTACCTCACTCTGTTGAGATTCTTTTAACTGGCACTTGGACTCAACATATGACAAATAGTCGGCTGACTAAATATGAGAGAGCAATTCTAGGTGCTAAAAATGTGACAGTGGTAAGATGCACTACAACCCTGCCACAGTTTTACCAAATACAAGATGTGAAGAGGTGAGAGAAGAAGCAGAACATGATTGTCTGGAAGTGACAGAACTTTGCACTAAGCCCGCCCTGTTATTGCAGATGAACCATTGGAAGATCCAGATTGTGAATTATTTGTGCATGGATCATGTTTGAGAAATGAATTGTGTGCTGCTTATGCTGTCTGTACTCTATGTGGGGCACTAGAAGCATCCTGTTTGAAGGGTGTAAATTCTGCACAGGTCGCAGAGCTGGTTGCTCTTACCAGAGCCGGCAAATTGGCAAAAAGTCTAAAAGTAACGATTTACACTGACAGTCAGTACTGATTTGGTGTCGTACATGACTTTGGTCAGTGATGGATGCAAAGAGGATTTATGACTTCCTCTTGTTCCCCAATTCGTAATGGAAAAACTGTAAAGGAATTATTGAAAGCTTTGAAGTTGCCAAAAAGAATTGCAGTTGAATACTTTGCTGCACATCAATCAGGAGATGATAATGTAACAAAGGGAAACAGATACACGGTCTCCAGTAGGTAGTTATAGTTAGGACCTCATTTATATTCAAAAAGCATTTTCTTTCTCCCAATACCTTTTGTGTCGTTTGAAGAATCTTTGCGAAATTTTCGAAACTAGTGTCCTGCTCCGGTCAGCTTCTGTCTTGAAAGTTACAAGGTGATCCGTTAAGCAGGGGCCCAGAAAAAAGGGGGGTCCCAAAACGCGTTTTCCCATGTTAATTTCCATAGGAAACTTTAGACAAAGCTGCAGCCCGAACTGCTGAATGAAATTACACTAAATTTGGCAAAAAGGTAGCCCTTGGTTCAGAAAGAGCCCTTTTTGTTAAATGGTGTAAATCCGTTCAGTAGTTGCTGAAAAATTAAAGAAAGAAAAAATGTATATATCTTAACACCAAGGAGGGTTTGCAAACCCTCCTGAGCACGAGCTTTGTTCTAACTGGCTGCCAACACTCCAAACCAGGAACCGTTGGCAGCCATTTTGTGACTCGGTTACCGAGACAGAAGAAAACTGTTTTAAAAAGGATGAAAAAGAAGAAAAGTGGGCAGGGTAGGAGCACCATGACCCCCTAGGCCTGCTCAGAGGGTCCCTCAAGGACCCCCAGGGCCCCAAACCTTTTTCTTTTTTAAATTCGAAGTCACACTGGTTGCGCGACTCAGGAGAGAGGAAAAAAAAAAAGAGAGCAGTGTTATTTAATAAGGGGGGCCTCGGGGGCACCCCCCAAGCCCCGGGGACTGTCACTTCCCCGGGGTTTATGTTAATTGGGTGGGGTGCCTTGGGCTCCCCAAGCCCTGGGGACCGCCACCTCCCCAGGGCTTTAAATAATAAATAGTGGGTGGGGGGTCAAGCCCTCCCTGGGGCTTTAGAAATTTTGGGAGGGGGTCACCCGATCCCCCTCCAGGAGCCCTTGGTGGCCCTGGGGACCGCCACCCCCCAGGGCCGGCTCCTGCAATGTCCTGGTGTAGTGTAGTCCTAATAGTACCCTGTCATGCAGGACCTACGCTTTTTACAGATAACATATACTCTGGGTCTGGTGGCAGATTGACTCCGTGCACCCCGCCACATATGTTAGCCTATGGTTTGCATTAGCTAGCTTGCAGTGCCACTAAACTCTCCTGCTATCAGAAAGATTTGTTTTTGGCAACCTCAGAACACAATGACCTCAGACTCGTGGAAACAATATACTACTTTTCACCCAGTCACTCGTACATGCTTGTTTTGTTCTCAGAGTGGTACAGAGAAGAAACAGTCGAGCGGTTTTACAATAAGAATTTATTGTACCATTGCTCTTCTCATGTAAAATAAGTGCGCTGTTACGACTGTAACACAGGAGCAGAGATATAGAACGAGCAGTACAGTGAATAAAAAGAAATAGTATTGTTCTACCATTTTTCAATTAGTCATGAACATATACAGGAATAGGATATGCATTTATAAAATAAAGTGCGTACTCCTAAAATGCCTGACTACATGTACGTAAGTGTACCTAGCATGTAATTAGGTGCTATAGAGCCTAAGCCTAAGAGCCTAAAAGACAAGAATCTCACTAGGCTTTAGTCGGAACCCCACACCTGAAGACTGATAGTGTGGGACTTCGTCCTGGGCTTGAACTGGACACCCCGTAAAGGATCATCAGACTACTGTCAGCTGGAGCGATGGTAAGCCGGAGCCGCAGCATCTCTGGTCAGTGTGTCGGACTCGAAGTCTCGGTTCCCTTCTGCTTTCTGATAGCAAGAGGTGCTGTATTTATACAGTCTATGTACGTGTGTTACCCATTGTTCAGTATGAGGATGACGTTGGAGATTAAACCTTGTGCGTCGATGGGCGAGGTGTAGTGTACCCCCTGGAGAGTGTACTCGTCAATTATTCATGTGCGCTAAGGCTGACGTGTTAGCAATATCGAGTGGGAAAAAAACCCACCCTCTGCATGGAACTAGGTGAAAGGTTAAGTCCATAAAAGGCAGCAGTCCTTATAAGGCGTGATGTCCATATAAGGCATTCTGTCCTTATTTGGAGTTATGTCCTTAGAAGGCTCATTCATATGAAATAATGAGAGCTGATGTAGGGAAAGTGTACGATGTTCCCTGGACCTATATTAGGGTACCGATATGAAATATAACCCTGGGGTGCCCGCCACCGGGTGATTGCTGTTTTCAATGACAGGGCAGGAGCCGTGCGGCTCCCGCTCTGTCATTGCAAATGCTGCTTTGCTTCATTGAAGCGAGAGCAGGAAAACCTGCTCTTGCTTCATTGAAGCAAAGCAGGATTGCTTTTGGGCAAGGGGAGCTGCATGTTAGGAGCTCCCCGTGCTCAAAAGCAATGCCGGCTCCCACAGGAGTCGGGGAGCCGGCGGGACCTTGGGGGCATTGGGGTCCCCCCACAGTCCCCAACATGAGGCCATGCCCCGGATGATGGGGTTTCCCGGGGCGTATATAAATTCATGGAAGTGGATGTTTATTTTGGGCCAAAGTTTGGAGTCACGACCCTAGCGCGGCTCTCAGTGCGGCCCCTAGTGTGAACGCAATGGGTGCGCAGCTCTCAGCGTGGCCCCCTAGTGTGAACGTGATAGGTGCACAGCTCTCAGCATGGTCCCCTAGTGTGAATGCGATGGGTGCGTGGCTCTCAGCATGGCCCCCTAGTGTGAACGCGATGGGTACGAGGTTTCTAAAGCCGCAATGGGTGCGCGACTCCAAGCAAAATTAATTAAGATTTTGGTTTTCTAAAGCTTGGTTATATGTTGGGTTATTGGGTGGTTCTAAAAAGAGCCCTTGTTTTGATTGGGAGATTGTTGTAGCTACATTTAACCCCTTCGATGCTCATGACGGAACGGTTCCGTCATGAGCATCGGTTGATCTGTGCTCATGACGGAACCGTTCCGTCATGACCACGCCCGCGCTAGAACCCTTCAGCACCGCGGGGGAATCCGCGCAGCGCTGAAGGGGTTAAGTGCGGATGCAGAGCTTCAGGTTGATGAGAAACACTCTGTTGCCTTGATCAGTGAAGTGAACTCCATCACTTCTGTAGATGCCATCCAAATGGAAACGTAGATTGTTGTTAACGATGGAGTCAATCCTATGGTCTCTGAGGTAAGCGGAAACAGATTTATTGACAAGTTTTCTAGCTTTCTCAATCCTTGGACAGAATTTATTTGACCACTTCCATTTCTGTCTTTGGCATATGTTAGAGTATACAAAGACCGTTTGGGGGAAAAGCAACATCAATTCTGCAAAGGTGTTTTTCATTAGCATTTCCAGACCTACCCCAGTCAATGTGCCTAGGTCATTGCCACCACAGTGCACAATCATGAGGTCAGGGGGTTGGAGATGCAAAAAGGTTTTAACCAAAGGCATCAATTGGTGCCACTTTAATCCTCTCTGTCCAATCCATTTAATGTTTACATTTTGCAAATCTAGGTCTTTGTCAATACCTCTGCGTTCAGCATACCAGCACCAGAAAACATAGCTGTGCCCAACATTCCACACTGTAAGTATCTTGAAGTGATGTCTGAAAGTAGTGAAGATATGTCTGTAGCTGAGGTTGTCAGTTGGTTGAATGAGAGTTATGTAAAATGGTGGACAAGATGTTGTTTTAAAAAAAGAATAGAATTGATTGGCTGTTTAAGAACATTCTATAGTTAAAAATAGGGTGCATTTTTCTTTTGAATTTTTTTTTTTTTTCTTATTGGGTAGTAAACATTTTTTGCAAAGTACCACAGAATTAGATCATATTTTGCAAAGTCAACCACACCTGCTGTTTATATTTGCAACATTGTGTGGTGAACTTGAAAATATGGTGAACTTGTGACCTGTGAGTTCAGTGGAATGTTCTATAAACTGTTGCTATGGAAACTGGCATTAAGCAGAATGGGGGTGGGGGTAGGGTTAAAACTTAACTGTGCTTTTAAAATGTGAAATTGTAATTTATGTATAGGTAATATTTTTTCAATGATGTTTCCTAAGTCAGTACTATCTTTAGAAGTGGTGTTTAATTAAAAAATAGTGTTGCATTTATTTCCTATATCTTTTTGAACTCTCGTCCGCAGTGGTGCACGATGGGGTCGCGACTTCTAAAACAATATAGAAACAGTTTGGACACCTTCAGAAGGCAGTTATTAAGGGTTATTATGTGTAACCAATAGAAATGTGTTTTACAATTTGATAAAATTTGGGAAGCAATGTGATTTGTTACATATGTGTATTTGTGTGGAGAGAGGGAAACCTTGCCATTACTGGTTTTACCTTGCTGAGTCTGGTGCATTATATTGATTGTGTGTAAAAGAAAATCCTGTCAGAGTTTGTGAGATTTTAAATTCAACACATTTATATGCAAGGTGAGTTATACATTTGTGAGGATTATTTTTAAAATGTTAACAATATTCAAAAGCGGTGTTGTTTGAAATATATTATTTAATGTAGAGATGTATATTGTAGTTTGTTTGATTGTACTTAAATGTTGTTTAAAAAAAGAGTCTGTACAGTAATATGTGTATTCTTTTAAGATGAATTACTCATGTTCATATAAGATGTTATTAATTAGGTTTGTTTTTTAAGCCTGTACAAATGTATAGTTGAATGATGCCGCATAATTTTAGATAGTTGGTTGAACATGCAGCACAAATGTGTAGTTTGAAAGATGTTCATATAAGGTGTTAAGTTTCTTTTTTCTAGTCAGGAATAAGGTATACTTAAATGATGGCATGTAATTTTAGACAAAAAGAGAAAGATGGAGCAAAAAATAATGGGATAAACATTGGAGACCTACGGTGTTCTTAATTAGGCTTCTTTTTTCTAGTCTGATCAAAGGTATAGTTGAATGATGCCACATAATTATAGATACAAAGGTGAAGTTGTAGAATAAAAGTGTGGTTTTAAAAATGTACAGAAAAGGTGTTGTTAATAAGCCTTTTTTTAAAGTCTGTTGAGAGGTATCATTTAAACATGTTGCATATTTGTAGATAGAATAATTAAGATGTAGCTCAAAAATAAACCACCACATATTATCCTTGTAGGCATGTTGTACTTATCTACTTAATGAGATCATATGTAATGACTCATCTATGTGTTCAAATTGTATATATAGAGTTATATGTATACTTACTGAGCTATTGAGAGGCTGTCTGACCGATTAGAGGAGTGCAAAGGTAGTGACTGGGTGATTTCAAAACTAAATGAGTAGTGATTGACTGATTTCATATTCTGCAATCACCCAGTTAGTATCCAAGCACTCATGAAATCACTACGCCACTACCCAAGCACTTATGAAATCACCCGAGCACTATCCATGCACTCTCCTAATCACCCAAGCACTACCCATGTACTCATGCAATAACCGAAGCATTACCCATGCACTTATGCAATCACACATGCAATACCCATGCAATTCTCCAATCACACAGTCAGTATCCAAGCACTCATGAAATCACTCTGCCACTACCCAAGCACTTATGAAATCACTCAGGCACTACCCATGCACTCTCCCAATCACCCAAGCACTACACATGTACTCATGCATTAACCCAAGCATTACCCATGCACTTATGCAATCACACATGCAGTACCCATACAATCCTCTAATCGCCTAGTCACTACTCATTCACACCTTCAGTTACCCAGGTAGTACCCATGCAGTCCAGCAATCACCCTGTCACTCCCCATGCACTCCTCCAACCACCCATCCAGTATCCTAAGCATCCAATCGCTCCGCCAATACCCAAGCACTTATAAGTTCACCCTGCACTCTCCTTGCAGTACTCTAATCATCCAGTCAGTACCCATGTACTCATGCAATGAGCCAGGCAGTAAATATGCACTGCTACAATTACCTTTGCACTACCTATACAATCCTCTAAGCACCTAGACACTACTCATTCACACCTTCAATTACCCAGGTAGTACCCATGCAGTCCAGCAATCACCCTGTCACTACCCATGCGCTCCTCCAATCACCCAGCTAGTACCATGTACCTATCCAATCCCTCCGCAAATACCCAAGCACTTATAAGTTCACCCTGCACTCTCCTTGCAGTAATCTAATCATCCAGTCAGTACCCATGTACTCAAGCAATGACCCAGGCAGTAACCATGCACTGCTACAATCACCTGTGCACTACCCATAAAATCCTCTAACCGCCTAGACACTACTCATTCACACCTTCAATTACACAGGTAGTACTCATACAGTCCTGCAATCACCCTGTCACTCCCCATGCACTCCTCCAGTCACGCAGCCAGTACCATGTACTTGGATAGGTACATGGTACTGACTGGGTCATTGGAGGAATGCATGGATAGTGACAGGGTGATTGCTGGACTTCATGGGTACTATCTGGGTAATTGAAGGTGTGAATGAGTAGTCTCTTGACGATTAGAGGATTGAATGGGTAGTACCATTTACTTATCTAATCAATCCGCCAAAACCCAAGCACTTATAAATTCACCCTGCACTCCCCTTGCAGTACTGTAATTATCCAGTCAGCACCTATCTACTCAAGCAATGACCCAGACAGTAACCATGCACTGCTTCAATCACCTGTGCACTGCCCATATAATCCTCTAATCGCCAAGAGATTACTCATTCACACCTTCAATTACCAAGGTAGTACCCATGCAGTCCAGCAATCACCTTGTCACTACCCATGCATTCCTCCAATCACCCAGCCAGTGCCATGTACTAATACAATTACTCCACCAATACCCAAGCACTTATAAATTCACCATGCACTCTCCTTGCAGTACTCTAATCATCCAGTCAGTATCCATGTACTCATGCAATGACCCAGACAGTAACCATGCACTGCTACAATCACCTGTGCACTACCCAAATAATCCTCTAATCGCCAAGAGACTACTCATTCACACCTTCAATTACCAAGGTAGTACCCATGCAGTCCAGCAATCACCCTGTCACTACCCATGCATTCCTCCAATCACCCACCCAGTACCATGTACTTATCAAATCACTCTGCTACTACCCAAGCACATATAAATTCACCATGCAGTCTCCTTGCAGTACTTTAATCATCCAGTCAGTACCCATGTCCTCATGCAATGACCCAGGCAGTAACCATGCACTGCTACAATCACCTGTGCACTACCCATACAATCCTCTAACCGCCTAGACACTCCTCATTCACACCTTCAATTGCCCAGGTAGTACCCATGCAGTCCAGCAATCACCCTTTCACTATCCATGCATTCCTCCAAGGACCCAGTCAGTACCATGTACTTATCCAATCACTCCGCCAGTACCCAAGCACTTATAAATTCACCATGCACTCTTCTTGCAGTACTCTAATCATCCAGTCAGTACCCATGTGCTCAAGCAATGACCCAAGCAGTAACCATGCAATGCTACAATCACCTGTGCGCTACCCGTACAATCCTCTAACCACCTAGACACTACTCATTCACACCTTCAATTACCATGTTAGTACTAATACAGTCCTGCAATCACCCTGTCAATCCCCATGCACTCCTCCAATCACCCAGCCAGTACCATGTACTTGGATAGGTTCATGGTACTGACTGGGTCATTGGAGGAATGCATGGATAGTGACATGGTTATTGCTGGACTGCACGGGTACTACCTGGGTAATTGAAGGTGTGAATGAGTAGTCTCTTGACGATTAGAGGATTGTATGGGTAGTACCATTTACTTATCTAATCAATCCGCCAAAATCCAAGCACTTATAAATTCACCCTGCACTCTCCTAGCAGTACTGTAATCATCCAGTCAGTACCCATGTATTTGAGCAATGACCCAGGCAGTAATCATGCACTGCTACAATCACCTGTGCGCTACCCATATAATCCTCGAACCGCCTAGACACTACTCATTCACACCTTCAATTGCCCAGGTAGTACCTATGCAGTCCAGCAATCACCCTGTCACTATCCATGCATTCCTCCAATGACCCAGTCAGTACCATGTACTTATCCAATCACTCCATCAGTACCCAAGCACGTATAAATTCACCATGCAGTCTCCTTGTAGTACTCTAATCATCCAGTCAGTTCCCATGTAGTCATGCAATAACCTAGGCAGTAAGCTTGCACTGCTACATTCACCTGTACACTACCCTTACAATCCTCTAACTGCCAAGAGACTACTCATTTACCCGTTCAATTACCCAGGTAGTACCCATGCAGTCCAGCAATCACCCTGTCACTCCCCATGCACTCCTCCAATCACCCAGCCAGTACCATGTACTTATTCAATCACTCCTCCAATACCCAAGTACTTATAAATTCACCATGCACTAACCTTGCAGTACTCTAATCATCAATTCAGTGCTCATGTACTCATGCAATGACCCAGGCAGTAATCATGCACTGCTACAATCACCTGTGCGCTACCCATACAATTCTCAAATCGCCTAGAAACTACTCATTCACACCTTCAATTATCCAGATAGTACCCATGTAGTCCAGCAATCACCCTGTGACTCCCCATGCACTCCTCCAATCACCCAGCCGGTACCATGTACTAATCCAATCACTCCACCAATACCCAAGCACTCATAAATTCACCATGCAGTCTCCTTGCAGTAGTCTAATCATCCAGTCAGTACCCATGAACTCACGCAATGACCCAGACAGTAACTATGAACGCCTACAATTACCTGTGCACTACCCATACAATCCTCTAACCGCCTAGACACTACTCATTCACACCTTCAATTACAAAGATAGTACTCATACAGTCCTGCAATCACCCTGTCACTCCCCATGCACTCCTCCAATCACCCAGCCAGTACCATGTACTTGGATAGGTACATGGTACTGTCTGGGTCATTGGAGGAATGCATGGATAGTGACAGGGTGATTGCTGGATTGCATGGGTACTACCTGGGTAATTGAAGGTGTGAATGAGTAGTCTCTTGACGATTAGAGGATTGTATGGGTAGTACCATTTACTTATCTAATCAATCCGCCAAAACCCAAGCACTTATAAATTCACCCTGCACTCTCCTTGCAGTACTGAAATTATCCAGTCAGTACCCATGTACCCAAGCAATGACCCAGACAGTAACCATGCACTGCTACAACCACATGTGCACTACCCATATAATCCTCCAATCGCCAAGATACTACTCATTCACACCTTCAATTAACAAGGTAGTGCCCATGCAGTCCAACAATCACCCTGTCACTACCCTGTGTGGCTCAATGGTTAGAGCGGCAGACCCTGATGCAGAGGTCTGGCCCTGGACCAAGGTTCAATTCCCGCCTTGGCGGGTCTTGGGCTCAATTTCCTCGGACCCGTTATTTATCGCCTCGGTGCCTATTCTAATCATGGTTCCCACTCTGCAACTCCTGGCAATAGCTTGCTTAATCTCCACAACGGCCCCAACAGCGCTGGGATGCCTGGCTTCACCTTGGGGGTGCCCAGGAGTGGACATTTCACAGGGAAAAGCCAGGAAGGGTTCCACAGCGGTATGAGTACAGCGCCAGGACACCCTAGGGTAGCAGTGCGCTATACAAGTACAACACATTTACATTTACATTTACCCATGCATTCCTCCAATCAGCCAGCAAGTACCATGTACTAACAAAATTACTCCGTCAATACCCTAGCACTTATAAATTCACCATGCACTCTCCTTGCAGTACTCTAATCATCCAGTGAGTACGCATGTACTCATGCAATGACCCAGACTGTAACCATGCACTGCTACAATCACCTGTGCACTACCCATATAATCCTCTAATCGCCAAGAGACTACTCATTCACACTTTCAATTACCAAGGTAGTATCCATGCAGTCAAACAATCACCCTGTCACTACCCATGCATTCCTTCAATCACCCAGCCAGTAACATGTACTTATCCAATCACTCTGCCACTACCCAAGCACTTAAAAATTCACCATGCAGTCTCCTTGCAGTACTTTAATCATCCAGTCAGTTCTCATGTCCTCATGCAATGACCCAGGCAGTAACCATGCACTGCTACAATCACCTGTGCACTACCCATACAATCCTCTAACCACCTAGACACTCCTCATTCACATTGATTGATTGATAGGCTTTATTTCGATACATAAAATATCTTAAAAGCAATTCAACAGTTAAGGAAAACAGCAAAAAAGAACACTTTTCCAAAAAAGACAATAAAAGCCATAACTTAATAAATACAATTAATACAGTTAAAATCAGGATTAAATTGATACGGAAAGCCTTTTTGCACGAATCAACCAGGACCACTTTAAGAATTTAGACACACCACAAACCACCAAAGTGGATGTGTCAGACAATAAGATGCGCAGGGCCACAGTGTGATAGCGAGTTCCCAACTGTCTACAAAGTGGTCTGAGCCAGCGCCTCCTGAGAGAGCAATAGTCAGGGCATTCAAAAAGAATATGTGCCACCGTCTCGACCCGCGTGGAACAGAGGGCACAAAAGGGGGAGGGCTGGGGGGACAATTTCCACCGGGATATCAGGTCACCTACTGGTAGAATCCCTACTCTGAAGTTAAAATATAAAGCCCTATCAAAAGGAATGGAAATCATATCGAGATAGGGTTCGTAAGCTACCACGTCTTTAATCCTCAAAAAGGCTACAGTTGACTTACATAGGCGTGGATCGACAGTAAGTTTAAGCGAAACCCAATCCCAATACAATTTCTTTTGAGTGGCTTTAGGAGGGGCAGATCGAGTGACCCAAGCTTCACCTGAGCCCAACTCCCCCACAAGATGTTTAACGTCCCTCAACCATTTAATCCTATACCAGCCCCCCATAGACATCACCTCGGACAGTCCCTCCGCATAGGAGGCTAGTTCGGGGACCCTCCACAAGCAGGCCCACAGGAGCAGGGGACGTAGTCGAGCTTGGTCCGCAATTGATCTGCAGCCTAAATCCAGCAAAACTGGAACTGTGGGTGTGCTCGAAGGGAGAGCCATCAGATCTTTCAAAAATTTGCTCTCCGATTTTGCAAGTGCATCGAGATTGCCTGTACCCCACAACTCTGCCCCATACAAGGCAGCACTAACCCCTCTAGCTTTATAAATCTCCACAACTGGGGCAATAAATTGTTTTGTGGAAGAACGATGTTCCCTGAGCAAGACACCACCCACCCTTTTGTGGTTAAGGAGCATCTTGTTGATGTGCGGAGTCCAACTCATAGAGTCGCTAAGGCGGATTCCCAGGTAGTCAAACTCTGATACCCTCTCCAGGTGAGCAGAGTTCAACACAGGGAGGCGCCCCAGTTTCCCAGGAGGGCTCATGATCAAATATTTGGCCTTGTCAACATTGATCACCAATCCCCTAAGGGAACAAAACTCCTGGAAGCAGTTAAGAAGTTTTTGGAGGCCCTGGGGGGTCTTTGCAATAAGGAGGGTATCATCTGCAAAAAGCAGTGTGGGGATCCGATTGCCCGCCAGGGAGGGTGCATCAGCAGGTTCTTGTAGCAGATGCTCAACCACACCATTCACATAGAGAGAGAATAGGGTGGGAGCTAACACACATCCCTGGCGGACACCCCTACTCACTGGAATTCTGTCAGTTTTCTCCCCATTCTTACCCCACCGCACCTGCGCATAATTGCCTGTGTGTAGTTTTATCAGGAGTGATAGGATATAAGAAGGCACCCCCAAGCCCTGCAAGACCCTCCACAGTTCCTCCCTAGGTACCAGGTCAAAGGCAGTCTTGAGGTCAATGAAGGCCAGATAAAGACTGCCCTTGCCCAGCACCACCACCTTCCAATGCAGGAGCGCCAGTCTGAAGACTTGCTCAATGGTCCCGGTTCCAGAGCGAAAGCCAGCCTGGAAATCTGACAGAATCTTATTATCATTCACCCATTGAAGGATCCTCCCCAGAATCACCTTCCCTGCCACCTTTTGGTATGAATCAATAAGGCTTATGGGCCTATAGTTAGCGGGGTTGTCCCGACATCCCTTCTTGAATATCGGGACAACCTCCGCCCCTTTCCAGGATTCAGGTACAGATGCTCCCCCCATAATAGCATTCAATAGAGTGGAAACCAACTTCCCCCATTGCTTAGGATTGGCACGTAACAAGTCACCGGGTATCCCGTCAGGCCCGGCCGCTTTTAGGGGGACCAGGGACTTGATTACGAGCTCCACTTCTCTGTCAGTAAAGGGATCTGCCTCAGCGTCCACTGCCTCGACCATCAGAGCAAAGGAGTCATTAAGGACCCCCTTGGCAGGGGTATAAAGGGACAAGAAGTGGCTAAACCAATTCTGAGCTGGGATATTACATGTCAGCAAAGTGTCAACAGGCCTATCCCTGGATCTTACCAAACTCCAAAATCCCCTAGCATTCCTGTCCAAGCTTGCAGCCAAGAGGTCCGCCCAGAACTTCTCCTCCCCCTCTCTTTTTGCTGCCTTTAAAGTCTGGGAGTAATCTTTCCTTGCAAGCCTAATTGCAACCTGGGATTTAGATTTAACAGCCCCTACCAGCGCTTTTTTCTTGACTCTGCATTTTTTTGTAAACCAACCCCGCGTTTTGGGCAGCAACTTCCTGTTGTTAGCACGAGAAGCCATGCTAGGGAGAATAAATAGGTTGCTCAATGCCCTAGTTAAGTCGCAGAAGGTCAGCGTGATCTCCTCGGGCGATCGGGTCAGCGACTCCAATTTGCACTGTGCTGCAGCCAGGAGTGCCCCTATATCTGCCACTTTCTCTTCGGACATGATAAGCTTAGCCCACTTCAGCCGTCTACCACAATTGGATGGGAGAACTTCGTGGGAGTTAGGTGCTATATAAGATCATAATCCCCCCTTATCAGTTAACCACTGGGAAAAGAGTGCGAGTGAGAGGAGATTATGATCACTCTCAGTTGTCGGTATGATCTCCATATCCTTCAGGATGCTCCATAGACTTGCGTCAAGAAGAATATAATCTATTCTAGACGTATGATTTGGCCTATTATAAGTATGAGCACCCACTAGGTCAGACTTGGACCTCCCATTAACAGCCCTAAGGTCAAATTCCATGTTGAGGGAAATAATCTGTACTGCCACTTGGGTCCACCTCTTGATGAGAGGCAGCGCTAGGGCAGGAATCCCCCTCCTTGAGTCCTCCTCACCACTTCCCAATGTATCGTCCAGGCCCAAGGGCTCGAACATACAATTCAGATCTCCTGCCACCAAGATGCGAGATTTATTGTGGCGCTGCCTGAGCAGACCTTCTAATAGGGATATTGTGGCCGATAGTATACCACCCTTCGTGCCTCTGGCGTAGACGTTAAAGATGTCCAGGAGGAGGCCACCCCGTGCACCCTTTATAGTAATATTGAGGAGATCGGGAGAGTTGGTGGGGTGCTGAACCACCTGACAATCGAGAGCAACATCAATCCATATGAGGAGACCGCCCGAAAGGTGTCCCTTCCCTGAGACTGGGGGGACAGCAGGAACAAAATATGTCGAATATCCTACCTTGTGGCAGGGCTCCCTGCACCATGTTTCTTGAAAAATGCAAATGGAGTAGCCCTCCACAAGCGCATTCCAGTCTGGTAGTCCCAGCTTCCTTGAGATACCCGCGACGGTCCAGCTAAGAATCTTAAAATCTGGATCCGCCACAACCGACTCCCTGCGGGGCTCGGTGTTTAGTGCCCCCTCCGTCAGATCTATGAGACTTAATCTACTGAACCCACTTAGTCTTCCTGCGAGCAAGTTAATGTCCTGTGGTAGGTTAGTGGCTTCGTCTAACTGAGAGGGAAGAAAGGCATTGCTTTCATCCGACTCGTTAGGCACAGGAGCAACACCTGGGCTTTGATCCCTGCAGGCCACCCTATGGCAAGTGTCGGTTCAATATCCCGACGACCCCCCCCATAAGACCCGGGCCAGACTGCCGGTTGAAATAAATGAGGGATGACAGGATTCACGGGATAGATAGGGTTATTGCTCCAACCCCCGCCAGAATGTAAACCATTGTAATTTACTGCAGTCCTAGGGTAAAAATAGGTTAAATCTACTACACCAATGCTTGCCCCCCCAATTGCATACTCTTGATTGCAGATAGTTTGAGCAACCCTATTGTCTTTGAAGTTTACCACCACACAATCTCCTTCTAGGTGCTTACGACCATATCCTACCCACCCTACCCTTCTCACTCCTAGGGTCAACCCATCTAGACCCCTAGGAAAAGGTCTATTGGTCTTTAACCAGTGCATGGTTTTATTTTTTAAAGCCTGGTGGGATTCATAATGATCATCCTTCAAAGTGGGTACGTTGGTAAGTATGGCGACATACGGGTGGCACTCGGGGGGCAAATTCACCGTTTGAAAAGTTGGAGCCGCTTTTGGGGAAGATTCTTCTGGCTGGGTTTCTCTGGGGAGGTTAGTACAAATTCTGGTCGAGTAGGCTTGATCGGGACCATTGCCTTTGGCAATCCCATTCAAGGTTTCCTTATATTTAGGAGGTCCCTTCCTACCCGGCAACTCAGCCCGGATAGGCTTCTTTACCGAGACATTAAGAGGCTTCGGCACACTCGGTTGTGCTAGGCCCAATTGACTAGTGCCACCTGAGGTATCCGCAAGCTGAGCAGGAGATACATTAGCCACAGCCAACATATTTACAGTGTTTGCTGTGTTAGAGGCGGTAGGTGTGTCCTGTGTTGATGCAGGGAGCATCCGGGTGCCTCTATCCCCTCTCTGTCCACCCTCCTTGATTTTAGAGTGCAGTTTGATAAGGGTTTTCAGAGAGAAAAAATTATCCAAGGTTGTCTGTTCAAATCTATCCAACCTCTCTCCCAACTCTTTTACTCTCTCCACAATCGGGGACAATAATGTTATCGTCAGATCTTCAAATTGTGAAATTGTTACAGAGTCATTAGATGGAACTAAATGACAGTCTGATGTTGGATCTACACATGCGTCCTCAATCATATGACCTGAATGATCCCCCCCCTTTGCCATCCCAGGATTTTTCATGCCCAACCCCTCACCCGCTTTAGTTCCTATTCCCCTTGCACCATACTTCCTTGGTCTCTTATAAAGTTTTGGGAAGCTGCCTTTACGTGGGCTGGCAATCCTTTTCCTTTTAGTATAAGTTACATTCTTAGATACCGTTAGTGGTAAGACAGGTGGCTGAGGGATATTAACTTGGGTAGTTGGAATAATTGGGCGAGTTGTTAGGACAGGGAATTCACTGGAGCATGGGTCAGAACTACTGCTATCGACAGGAGGGGGAATAGATATGGCTGCCAAGCTCTCCAACCTATCTATACTGGCCCTCAGAGATGCAACCCGTAAAAGCTCCGGTGAAGGGGATGTGATTGCGAGGGGATCTGAACTACATACAGGCGAGGTAACAAGCGCCAGGGAACCCAATAAGGACCGTTTCGACAGAGGAAGTTCTAGGGAGAGACGCCGCTCTGTCATTACAATCTCCTTCTCTATGACAGCAGCTACCCGTGTGATAAACTGATCCATAGTGCCTATAATACAGCTGGCTCCACCCTCACCTCCTCTCCTAAGGCTCTTCCCTGAGCGGGTGGACATTAACACAGGCTATAGAAGTAACCAAATATTAATAATAGTAGTAAAACCCCTATGCGTCTAAAAGTACCAATGATGTTGTCAGGGGGGTGGCCCGACCCGGCCCTGGACAGCCCCGGACTGCCACAGACTGCCCGCCAGTAGCCCGGGCTTCGCTCCGAGTTTCGACCCGCGCACGACCCGCGTTCGCGGACGTGAGCGTGATTAAATACGTATACGCTAGGGGCGTGGCCCGTAAAGCGGGACCCGCGAAGCGGGTCCGGCGAACAGTGAAGGCAGATACAACAATTAGGTCCAGGCACAAGATTCCTTGGGATGAGGGTCCACTTGCCCAGGGTCCGAATAAGAGCACACAGAGTCCCACCAGCACCGGGAAAAGAAGGTGTTCTTAAGTGCAGCCGGTGCGCTGGGGGCGTGGCTTGCAGGGAGAGCAGGCCAGGTGTCAACTAATGGCCAGGCAGAGACTCCTGGGAGATGGAGTCCCTGCAGTAACGCTCGCAGCCCTGCTGTACTGCCACAAACCTCCCCAGCTGCCGTACGAACTGCAAGTACTCCGCTAATTTGTCCCGTGAGGTGGGACCCGCGTAGCGGGTCCGGCGAACAGTGAAGGCAGATACAACAATTAGGTCCAGGCACAAGATTCCTTGGGACGAGGGTCCACTTGCCCAGGGTCCGAATAAGAGCACACAGAGTCCTCCTCATTCACACCTTCAATTGCCCTGGTAGTACCCATGCAGTCAAGCAATCACCCTGTCACTATTCATGCATTCCTCCAATGACCCAGTCAGTACCATGTACTTATCCAATCACTCCGCCAATACCCAAGCACTTATAAATTCAACATGCACTCTCCTTGCAGGACTCTAATCATCCAGTCAGTACCCATGTACTCATGCAATGACCCAGGCAGTGACCATGCACTGCTACAATTACCTGTGCACTACCCATTCAATCCTCTAACCACCCAGACACTACTCATTCATACCTTTAATTACCCAGGTAGTACCCATTCAGTCCAGAAATCACCCTGTCACTACCCATGCACTCCTCCAATCATGCAGGCATTACCCATGCACTCATACAAGCACCTATGTAGTACTGATGCACTTATGTAATCACCCAGGCATTACCCATGCACTCGTCCAATCAGACAGGTACTATCCATACACTCATACAAGCACGTACGTACTACTGATGCACTCATGCAATCACCCTGGCACTACCTATGCAGTCTTCCAGTCACTCAACCACTACCTATGTACTCATGCAATAACCCAGGCACTGCTGATACACTCATGCAATCACCCAATCACTACTGATACAGAATTCCAATCACCCAAGCACCACTTATATACTAATACAAACACCCAGGCATTACTCATGCACTCATGCAATAATCCAGGCATTACCCATGCACATGTCCTATTATACAGGCACTACTCATGCACCCATGCAACCACCCAGGTATTACCCATGCACTCATCCAGTCACCTAGGCACTACCCATGCAATCATGCAATCACTCAGGCACTACCCATGCACTCATGCAACCATCCACGCATTACCCATGCACTCGTCCAATCATGCAGGCACTACCAATGCACTCATGCAATCAGCCAGACATTACCCATGCACTTGTTCAGTCATGCAGGGACTACCCATGCACTCATGCAATCACCCAGGCAAAACCAATGAACTCGTCCAATCACATAGGCACTAGTGATGCACTCATGCAATCACTTATACACTACCCATGCACTCTTTCAATCACTCAAGCTCTACATATGTACTCATGCAATCATCATGGCATTACCATACACTTATTGCTCTTTTTTAACAGAGTAGGTGGTTCTAAATAGAACCGTTTTTTCTTCTTTTTTCAATTTTATAATTTTTGTGTGTTTTTTCAACTATTTTGTAAATCTTTTGACTGTTTTAAAAAAAAGGAAAAACATCAAAACAAACTGTCCAACTTTGCAATTAAAGTGTTATTGCAAGAAAAATTGCAACAAAAAGAAAATTTAACAAGAGCGGTTTCTTGCAGCAGAAACCACAGCAACGACACTCCTGAGGTGCTCGGTCCAGCAGCCTGGTCATCTTGCTGCACAGCTTCCTGGGTGTGACGATGTTGCTCTCGGGCCAGATGTCGAGGATGCAGTGTCTGCAGGTGCTTCATCATTCTAGATGTCCACAGGAATACTTTTTTTCACTTCCCCATGAGAGCATCATCGAACATAGAGTGCAGCTTACTTTTCTTGCATTTACCTTCTTTTACGCCATGAATTGTGGGATCCGTAGTGCAACAGCCCATTTGGGTGTTATATGTTTTACTACGGATCTCACAATTCATGGCGTTGGCCGTAATTACTCATTTGAGGATTATTGAAACAAAAGAGGGACACATGTCCGTTAGTGCATTTGTCAACTATACCACAGGATGCCTCTGATGAGGGCGGAGGCCCGAAATGCATCAGGCATGAAATGGCTGTATCAAAGAACCCATTGGATCGCTTTCTTGATGAAGGAGACAGACGATGAGTGCAATTCACCAGGGGGCAACCTTGTTTGAATCAAATTAGCGTCCGGCCCGGTCGCGAATTGCACCACTGCGATATTCCAGCGGGGCTGCTGTCTGCCTATTGAGGCAGGCGCTATGCGGCACGACAGGACTCCAGTGTCATATTTACTTGCTGGCTGCCAATTAAAACAACGAGAGAAACTACTCTTCTTGTGTCCTCATTCAAATGGGTAAACCTGTAATTGTGGATTAATGGCGGCTGACCTCGGTCGCGAAAGAGGCCCACCGCACACAAGCGAGTCCTATCAAGTACCAACCGGTGTTTGAACATTAGGAATGAAGAATAAGCTGGCGCTATTGCAGGGTAACGCCCGCCTACTTGGATTGACAGCCACAAAGCAGGGCATGGGATTGCAGTTTGTTTTTCGTCTACCCACTTGATAAAGAACTATGTTTAATTTTGTAATAGTTAAGCACACCCACAGAGGAGGACAAGTAGCGCACTACAATATCCAGGAGGCTATGCATTTTGCCACGCCCATGTGGGCAGGTGTTTAAATGAAGGAGTGCGTGACATTATGTGCTTTCATTATATGTGAACTACACGCCACAGAAGAAGGGACAGGGAGTTCCCGAAATGCGTCCGGCGTATGAACTTTGTTAGATGAAAGCTGCTGATCAGTCCTTTGCTTGCTGGCTGCCAATTAAAACTACGAGAGAAACTACTCTTCTTGTGGCCTCATTCGAATGGGTAAACCTGTAATTGTGGATTAATGGCGGCTGACCTCGGTCGCGAAAGAGGCCCACCGCAGACAAGCGGGTCCTATCAAGTACCAACCGGTGTTTGAACATTAGGAATGAAGAATAAGCTGGCGCTATTGCAGGGTAACGCCTGCCTACTTGGATTGACAGCCACAAAGCAGGGCATGGGATTGCAGTTTGTTTTTCGTCTACCCACTTGGTAAAGAACTATGTTTAATTTTGTAATGGTTAAGCACACCCACAGGGGAGGACAAGTAGCACACTACAATATCCAGGAGGCTATGCATTTTGCCACGCCCATGTGGGCAGGTGTTTAAATGAAGGAGTGCGTGACATTATGTGCTTTCATTATATGTGAACTACACGCCGCAGAAGAAGGGACAAGGAGTTCCCGAAACGCATCCGGCGTATGAACTTTGTTAGATGAAAGCTGCTGATCAGTCCTTTGCTTGCTGGCTGCCAATTAAAACAACGAGAGAAACTACTCTTCTTGTGGCCTCATTAGAATGGGTAAACCTGTAATTGTGGATTAATGGCGGCTGACCTCAGTCGCGAAAGAGGCCCACCGCAGACAAGCGGGTCCTATCAAGTACCAACCGGTGTTTGAACATTAGGAATGAAGAATAAGCTGGCGCTATTGCAGGGTAACACCCGCCTACTTGGATTGACAGCCACAAAGCAGGGCATGGGATTTCAGTTTGTTTTTCGTCTACCCACTTGGTAAAGAACTATGTTTAATTTTGTAATGGTTAAGCACACCCACAGGGGACGACAAGTAGCGCACTACAATATCCAGGAGGCTATGCATTTTGCCACGCCCATGTGGGCAGGTGTTTAAATGAAGGAGTGCGTGACATTATGTGCTTTCATTATATGTGAACTACGCGCCGCAGAAGAAGGGACAGGGAGTTCCCGAAACGCGTCCGGCGTATGAACTTTGTTAGATGAAAGCTGCTGATCAGTCCTTTGCTTGCTGGCTGCCAATTAAAACGAGAGAAACTACTCTTCTTGTGGCCTCATTCGAATGGGTAAACCTGTAATTGTGGATTAAAGGCGGCTGACCTCGGTCACGAAAGAGGCCCACCGCAGACAAGCGGGTCCTATCAAGTACCAACCGGTGTTTGAACATTAGGAATGAAGAATAAGCTGGCGCTATTGCAGGGTAACGCCCGCCTACTTGGATTGACAGCCACAAAGCAGGGCATGGGATTGCAGTTTGTTTTTCGTCTACCCACTTGGTAAAGAACTATGTTTAATTTTGTAATGGTTAAGCACACCCACAGGGGAGGACAAGTAGCGCACTTCAATATCCAGGAGGCTATGCATTTTGCCACGCCCATGTGGGAAGGTGTTTAAATGAAGGAGTGCGTGACATTATGTGCTTTCATTATATGTGAACTACACGCCGCAGAAGAAGGGACAGGGAGTTCCCGAAATGCATCCGGCGTATGAACTTTGTTAGATGAAAGCTGCTGATCAGTCCTTTGCTTGCTGGCTGCCAATTAAAACAACGAGAGAAACTACTCTTCTTGTGGCCTCATTAGAATGGGTAAACCTGTAATTGTGGATTAATGGCGGCTGACCTCAGTCGCGAAAGAGGCCCACCGCAGACAAGCGGGTCCTATCAAGTACCAACCGGTGTTTGAACATTAGGAATGAAGAATAAGCTGGCGCTATTGAAAGGTAACACCCGCCTACTTGGATTGACAGCCACAAAGCAGGGCATGGGATTTCAGTTTGTTTTTCGTCTACCCACTTGGTAAAGAACTATGTTTAATTTTGTAATGGTTAAGCACACCCACAGGGGACGACAAGTAGCGCACTACAATATCCAGGAGGCTATGCATTTTGCCACGCCCATGTGGGCAGGTGTTTAAATGAAGGAGTGCGTGACATTATGTGCTTTCATTATATGTGAACTATGCGCCGCAGAAGAAGGGACAGGGAGTTCCCGAAACGCGTCCGGCGTATGAACTTTGTTAGATGAAAGCTGCTGATCAGTCCTTTGCTTGCTGGCTGCCAATTAAAACAACGAGAGAAACTACTCTTCTTGTGGCCTCATTAGAATGGGTAAACCTGTAATTGTGGATTAATGGCGGCTGACCTCAGTCGCGAAAGAGGCCCACCGCAGACAAGCGGGTCCTATCAAGTACCAACCGGTGTTTGAACATTAGGAATGAAGAATAAGCTGGCGCTATTGCAGGGTAACGCCCGCCTACTTGGATTGACAGCCACAAAGCAGGGCATGGGATTGCAGTTTGTTTTTCGTCTACCCACTTGGTAAAGAACTATGTTTAATTTTGTAATGGTTAAGCACACCCACAGGGGAGGACAAGTAGCGCACTTCAATATCCAGGAGGCTATGCATTTTGCCACGCCCATGTGGGAAGGTGTTTAAATGAAGGAGTGCGTGACATTATGTGCTTTCATTATATGTGAACTACACGCCGCAGAAGAAGGGACAGGGAGTTCCCGAAACGCATCCGGCGTATGAACTTTGTTAGATGAAAGCTGCTGATCAGTCCTTTGCTTGCTGGCTGCCAATTAAAACAATGAGAGAAACTACTCTTCTTGTGGCCTCATTAGAATGGGTAAGCCTGTAATTGTGGATTAATGGCGGCTGACCTCAGTCGCGAAAGAGGCCCACCGCAGACAAGCGGGTCCTATCAAGTACCAAACGGTGTTTGAACATTAGGAATGAAGAATAAGCTGGCGCTATTGCAGGGTAACACCCGCCTACTTGGATGGACAGCCACAAAGCAGGGCATGGGATTTCAGTTTGTTTTTCGTCTACCCACTTGGTAAAGAACTATGTTTAATTTTGTAATGGTTAAGCACACCCACAGGGGACGACAAGTAGCGCACTACAATATCCAGGAGGCTATGCATTTTGCCACGCCCATGTGGGCAGGTGTTTAAATGAAGGAGTGCGTGACATTATGTGCTTTCATTATATGTGAACTACGCGCCGCAGAAGAAGGGACAGGGAGTTCCCGAAACGCGTCCGGCGTATGAACTTCTTTAGATGAAAGCTGCTGATCAGTCCTTTGCTTGCTGGCTGCCAATTAAAACAACGAGAGAAACTACTCTTCTTGTGGCCTCATTAGAATGGGTAAACCTGTAATTGTGGATTAATGGCGGCTGACCTCAGTCGCGAAAGAGGCCCACCGCAGACAAGCGGGTCCTATCAAGTACCAACCGGTGTTTGAACATTAGGAATGAAGAATAAGCTGGCGCTATTGCAGGGTAACACCCGCCTACTTGGATTGACAGCCACAAAGCAGGGCATGGGATTTCAGTTTGTTTTTCGTCTACCCACTTGGTAAAGAACTATGTTTAATTTTGTAATGGTTAAGCACACCCACAGGGGACGACAAGTAGCGCACTACAATATCCAGGAGGCTATGCATTTTGCCACGCCCATGTGGGCAGGTGTTTAAATGAAGGAGTGCGTGACATTATGTGCTTTCATTATATGTGAACTACGCGCCGCAGAAGAAGGGACAGTGAGTTCCCGAAACGCGTCCGGCGTATGAACTTTGTTAGATGAAAGCTGCTGATCAGTCCTTTGCTTGCTGGCTGCCAATTAAAACAACAAGAGAAACTACTCTTCTTGTGGCCTCATTCGAATGGGTAAACCTGTAATTGTGGCTTAATGGCGGCTGACCTCGGTCGCGAAAGAGGCCCACCGCAGACAAGCGGGTCCTATCAAGTACCAACCGGTGTTTGAACATTAGGAATGAAGAATAAGCTGGCGCTATTGTAGGGTAACACCCGCCTACTTGGATTGACAGCCACAAAGCAGGGCATGGGATTTCAGTTTGTTTTTCGTCTACCCACTTGGTAAAGAACTATGTTTAATTTTGTAATGGTTAAGCACACCCACAGGGGAGGACAAGTAGCGCACTACAATATCCAGGAGGCTATGCATTTTGCCACGCCCATGTTGGCAGGTGTTGAAATGAAGGAGTGCGTGACATTATGTGCTTTCATTATATGTAAACTACACGCCGCAGAAGAAGGGACAGGGAGTTCCCGAAACGCGTCCGGCGTATGAACTTTGTTAGATGAAAGCTGCTGATCAGTCCTTTGCTTGCTGGCTGCCAATTAAAACAACGAGAGAAACTACTCTTCTTGTGGCCTCATTCGAATGGGTAAACCTGTAATTGTGGATATATATATACATATATATATCAACGCTCCTGTTTCGAAAGAAACACGTTGCACTCACGGGGTCCGTTTCAAAGTAAAATTTATTGGCAAGGACGCGTTTCGGCAATAAGCCTTCTTCCAGCTTGCTTCATAAATGTACAGCCTTAGCATGGTGGTTCTTTATAAGTTCAAACCTCAATTTTCATTGGTTGCCACATATGAAAGGAGAAAGGGGATTGCTCACTCACGGGCCAATGAAATTGCCACACCCTCTCCCTTCCAAAGTCCATTCATAGCGTACTTCGGAATTATAATTTCAAATTAATTATCTGAATGCCAAATATCCATTTTACATATTGTACCTCCACATGGGATTTCCGAAGTCCACTGCATTATTTGGCTTGCGCTGTTGTGATGGTTACAATGCCGGAACCCCTCGTCAACCATGAAGGCTTCATGGCACGTAGCGCAGGAGTCGGTAGATAGCCGTGTCTCCAACAGTCTGAATGACTGTCGACAACGTCGACGCTGGTGTCGGGAATCCCTTCCAGGTGGTGCAAGGCGCCGTCTATCAAATACTATGCTCCGAAGTCCACCTTAGGGCGCTGCTGCACTCTTAACGACGGGTGCACACAAACATGGAGGTGGGTCCATGTAATTATCAACGCTCCTGTTTCGAAAGAAACACGTTGCACTCACGGGGTCCGTTTCAAAGTAAAATTTATTGGCAAGGACGCGTTTCGGCAATAAGCCTTCTTCCAGCTTGCTTCATAAATTTACAGCCTTAGCATGGTGGTTCTTTATAAGTTCAAACCTCAATTTTCATTGGTTGCCACATATGAAAGGAGAAAGGGGATTTCTCACTCACGGGCCAATGAAATTGCCCCTCCCTCTCCCTTCCAAAGTCCATTCATAGCGTACTTCGGAATTATAATTTCAAATTAATTATCTGAATGCCAAATATCCATTTTACATATTGTACCTCCACATGGGATTTCCGAAGTCCACTGCATTATTTGGCTTGCGCTGTTGTGATGGTTACAATGCCGGGACCCCTCGTCAACCATGAAGGCTTCATGGCACATAGCGCAGGAGTCGGTAGATAGCCGTGTCTCCAACAGTCTGAATGACTGTCGACAACGTCGACGCTGGTGTCGGGAATCCCTTCCAGGTGGTGCAAGGTGCCGTGTATCAAATACTATGCTCCGAAGTCCACCTTAATGCGCTGCTGCACTCTTAATGACGGGTTCCCACAAACATGGAGGTGGGTCCATGTAATTATCAACGCTCCTGTTTCGAAAGAAACACGTTGCACTCACGGGGTCCGTTTCAAAGTAAAATTTATTGGCAAGGACGCGTTTCGGCAATAAGCCTTCTTCCAGCTTGCTTCATAAATTTACAGCCTTAGCATGGTGGTTCTTTATAAGTTCAAACCTCAATTTTCATTGGTTGCCACATATGAAAGGAGAAAGGGGATTGCTCACTCACGGGCCAATGAAATTGCCCCTCCCTCTCCCTTCCAAAGTCCATTCATAGCGTACTTCGAAATTATAATTTCAAATTAATTATCTGAATGCCAAATATCCATTTTACATATTGCTCCTCCACATGGGATTTCCGAAGTCCACTGCATTATTTGGCTTGCGCTGTTGTGATGGTTACAATGCTGGGACCCTCGTCAACCATGAAGGCTTCATGGCACATAGCGCAGGAGTCGGTAGATAGCCGTGTCTCCAACAGTCTGAATGAACACCCAAGTTACTGTTATCAGCAGGAACCACTCGGACACCTTCACGTGCTGCAAAAATTCCGTAGTTTTAATGGCAAGTTTGAAACTACGCGTTTCGGCTTTACGCCTTATCACGCTCAAAGAAGCTCAATATCACCATCATTATATTCACTGTTTCCAAAAATAAACAAAGGACTATTTACAAAACCCATGTGTAAATGCCAAATATTTATGTTTGTCCTGGACCACTACAATGGCGGATTATAATCTGTTGCATAGTCAAGTTTTTTCTTTTAATAGAAAAAACTTGACTATGCAACAGATTACGGCTATGGAAAATCTGAAAGCGGATAATAGTATCGTAATCTACCATTCGGGCAAAGGGGGAAATGTAGTGGTCCAGGACAAACATAAATATTTGGCGGAAGGGATCAGACAACTGAATGAGGGTGAATGCCATTGTGAATCTAGCATGGCGGACATATTGAAATCTAATACGACTTACAGAGATCTACTGGTAGAATGGAGGGAGAGAGAACTATTGGAGTGGGAGGAATTTAATTATTTGTATTGTGCCCACCCTAGAATTCCCATCCTTTACTTACTTCCAAAACTCCACAAAAACTTGTATGACCCCCCTGGGAGACCTATAGTCTCTTCAATTGGCTCTCTGTTAGAAAACACGTCCAGGTTTATTGATCATTACCTTAGATCCTATGTGGTAGCCCTTTCTTCTTATCTTAGATATACTACACACTTTCTCACGATAATTGATGGGATCCATTGGGAAGAAGGCTTCACTTTGGTAACTCTTGATGTGAGTAGCCTTTATATGTGTATCCAGCATGAGTTGGGATTACAAGCTATTCAATATTTTCTTAAGACACGATCTATTTCATTGTTGTCCCATTCACGGATGATTGTTGATATGATTCAATTTTGTTTACTCAACAACTTCTTTATCTTCAACTATACCATCTATAGGCAGTCGCAGCGTACTGCGATGGGCACCTGCTTCGCCCCCAGTTATGCATACTTCTTCATGAGCTGGTGGGAGGATCAGGTGGTCTCACACATGACTGAATTTGAGAGTAGTGTGACCCTGTGGCTGTGCTATATTGACAACATTTTTTTTCATTTGGAGTGGAGATGAGAAATCAGCGAAAGGTTTCATTGATAAACTAAATGTGAATGAGTACAACTTGACCTTCACAGAACATATCAGTAAAAGTTCTATGGAATTTCTAGATCTACTTTTAGAAGTCAAAGGGAATATACTGGAAACTAGATTGTTTCGATAGAAAACTGCTGGCAACAGCATTCTTAGTGCAAGCAGTGCACATCCACGGAACCTTGTATATAGTATCCCTTATGGAGAACTATTGCGTGCGAAAAAAAATTGTAGCACAATTAATTCTTATCAAACTGAGGAGGTAACTATGTGCAAACGATTCAAGGAACGTGGATATAGTGACAAAACTATTGCAGAGGCCAAATCAAGAGTTGAAAAAGTAACTAGGAATGAACTGTTACACCCCAGAAGAAAAGAAGAAAGTAATGAGGGTATAAGATTCATTACCACATTTTCAGGACAGGCGAACGAAGTTCGTAGAATTTTTAACAAACATTGGCATGTGATGCAGACTGATGAACAGCTAAAGAAAGATCTGGGCAGTAACCCACAAATAACATTTAGGAAAAGCCGCTCACTCAAAGATGAACTAAGTCACAATCATGTGACAGATGGGGAGAAGGAAAATTCTAAGGGCAAACCAGGTTTTAAGTGCTGTAGGAAGTGTAAGACCTGCAAGGGAAGTTTTGATTGAGACAGAATTCCAAGAGAGAATTTCAAATCAGAAAATTCCTTACATGCAGTACGACAAATTGTATTTATGTATTGATTTGCCCCTGCAACAAATGGTATGTGGGAAGTACCAAACATCAGGCCAAGAAGAGAGTTTTGGAACATATCCGTGCTATAAGAAACGATAATAAACAATATCCGGTAGCCCGGCATTTTTATGCCAAACACTGTCAGGATGAGAATCAAGGTCGTATGGTTGTCATTGACTCAATACATTTGGGAATTAGAGGGGGTAACAGAGAATTATCTCTCAGAAAATTAGAGTCAAGATATATCATAGATTTGGAGAGGTTAGCACCTAATGGTCTAAACTCGAGCGAAGAGTTGGCAATCCATTTACATGATAAATAATGAGGTATTGAGTAAGACAGAGTAGCAGATGCTTTCAGTAATTTTAACTTTTTATATTTCAGGTTGTGGTATTTCATTTGTCCACTATTTGAAAACTCTGTGTGGCCATATGTCAACTTGATTAACAACTGTGACAGACTGAGACCATTGGATCTATGAACTGATGTACGCCCTAACCCACTTGGGTGAAAAAGTTGTTAGCAATGACTGATATATTTGTTGTATTTAACTTTGCAGCCCACTAGGGCTCGATATGACATGCTGTGTACTAATTTGTAGTGAGCTTTGCTATTTGGAATGATGCCAAATTGTTGCGCATATGTGATATTATAAATGTCCATAATTGCCGCTTAATAATATAAAAATTGCTGCTTTCAGCTATATTAATGCTGAGAAATTTGTTGGAGAAACTTTTGTGTATAGATTTGTATCATAATAGCTTGGCTACATATACATATGAATTCCAACCTGGGACAACACAAAATGGCCGCCATAGTTGGCAGTAGTTACACATGGGTTTTGTAAATAGTCCTTTGTTTATTTTTGGAAACAGTGAATATAATGATGGTGATATTGAGCTTCTTTGAGCGTGATCAAGGCGTAAAGCCGAAACGCGTAGTTTCAAACTTGCCATTAAAACTACGGAATTTTTGCAGCACGTGAAGGTGCCCGAGTGGTTCCTGTTGATAACAGTAACTTGGGTGTACAGAATAGTAAGGACTTCTGGTGTCTTTACTCGGACCGCCCGTGACAGCCTGGATTTGTTTTTGACCGGAATTAGTGTATTGTTATATATATATAAAATATATATGCATATATATTACCTACTGGCAGTCGCCAGAAGGTAGTTATAGTTAGGACCGATTTTCCATAGGAAATCTGCAACATTGTATTTGGAATAACGTTGGCGCCGATTGACAAATCTTCGCGAAATTTTCCAAACTTTTGGCCAGCTCCGGTCCGCTCCTATCCTGAAAATTTCACGGTGATTCGTCAAGCAGGGGCCGAGAAAAAAGGGGGGTCCCAAAACGCATTTTCCCCATGCATTTTCCCATAGGACCTGTTGACGCAGCTACAGCCCGAACTGCTGAACAGAATTACACCAAATTTGGCAAAGAGGTAGTCCTCAGTTCAAACTTGTGCCTTTTGCTGAAATGGTGTAAATCCGCTCAGTAGTTCCTGAGAAAATTAGAGTTAAAAAGATAGATATATCTGGGCGGAGCCTAACTACACATCTCATCGTGAGATCTGATTGGCTGTCAGTACTTCATCCAAGAAGTGTTGGCAGCCATCTTGGGACCAATATACATGATAGCACCTCATTAAAAAGCATTGCAGTTAATAGAAGGTTTTAAGACTTTAGTTACATTATAAATCATTTGTTGATGGTACCATACTCATTTTAGGAATTGTGGTGTGTTCTAAGGTGATTTTACCATGTGAAAAAGCCTTCTTCTGTGATATCATGAATAATGTTTGAGAGAAAACTATTTTCTCATACTTTTCCCACAGAGGTTTGGAAGGTGATCTATAAGCTAAACTGAGAGCATATTTTCTGTAAATTCACATTATCTTTCTCAGTCATTTGAGAATGAAGTCTGACATTCTCAGTAAAACATGTACATCCAACAAGGGCAGAGACTGTCAGTTGATTCCTTTGTGTTCTACTGCAGCTTCCCAGAGTGTTCTAAAGAACAACTAGAGCGCTAACAGTCCTACTTATGACAAACATATTGCACACCTGAAGCCATCTTGATTGGAATAAAGTGGTAACTCTTAAAACATTTAATTTAAAAAGGAACACAATGAGGGGGTTCATTTTGCCATAGAAAGTATGATTAGTGCGGCAGAAAGAAAAGTTAGAGTACATTTTGAGTGACTTCTCAAATCCTCTTCTATTTCATTAAAATATTCTGACAAGCAGACTGAAACATGCACTTTCAATACCAGCAGCAGACTTCCCTGGTGAGCAGTAGCTTTTTATTACAGTGATCTAATAAGCAACTACAGTGCTAACATTCTGAATTTATGGCAAATGTGTGACACATCTGAATGCCATCTTGATGGAATCAAAGTAAAAAACTGAAAGTATTTCCTACTGAGAAGACTGTAGTAAATGAGGAAATTAGGAAACTTCATAACAAATAAGTCTCCGAAAATGGCCACAAGAGACAAAAGAGCCCAAATGCAGCACAAATACCACCCAGATGTAGTCCACATGTAGCCCAATGACAGAAGTGTGCAAAACACTTTTTTTGTGTATTTGCAGTTTTATATAGTGCAGACTTGTCAGGTATTGGAGTGCTTTACATGAGCATTGGTTACATCACACAAGATCAAATTCATTTTGGTTGTAGACATGGGGAGATTAACCCCTTGTATGCCCATGACGAGCTGGACTCGTCATGGAGCACAGTCGCGCTGTGCCCATGACGAGTCCAGCTCGTCATGAGGCATACCCTAGGGAATCCCTCTGGTGCGGGCACCAGAGGGATTCCCTTTCTACCAAAATAGCCTCGGGAGCTGGGGAAGAGCTTCCCCAGCTCCCGAGGGCCCCCCCCCCCCTTTCACTGTAATGACGAGCGGCGCGCATGTCGCGACAACGTCATTACAGTGAAACTGAAACTGAAATGAGCCAAGAGGCTCATTTCAGTTTCACTTTCTACGTGCTCAGGGGGCTATCTCAGCCCCCTGAGCACGTAGAAAGACGGGAGAGGTATCGTTGGAAAGGGGAGAATCTCCCCTTTCCAATGGTTCCCTGCTTGGGGATTGCCACAAGAGGGTGATCCCCAAGCAGGGATCCACCCACTAGACACCAGGGAGGGGGGAGCGGCCCCTTGGGCAAGGGCCTTTGCTCCCCCATGTAAATTTGGTGCAATTTAGTCTTTTTGCCCCCCCTGAGGGGCAGATGGGGGGCATTAGCCCCCAATCTGCCCCCCGGGGGGGGCAAAAAGCCCACTAGAACCCAGGGAATTTTTTTATCCATAAAAATAGGGGTGGGGGCTGCCCAAAATGGGCAGACCCATGCCCCCACCCCACCCCCTAATTACTACAGTCTTTATGCCCCCCCGGGGGCAGATGGGGCATTGGCTCCTAATCTGGCCCTTCGGGGGGTTAGAAAGCCCACTAACTACCAGGGATTTGTTTTTACTTTTTTTTTAGGGTGGGGGCTGCCCGCAACGGCACGCCAGTGCCCCCACCCACCCGCCACCATTACAGCCTTTCTGCACCTCCTGGGGGGCAGATGGGGCATTGGCCCCCAATCTGCCCCCCCGGGGGGCAAAAAGACCACTAGACACCAGGGAATTGTAAAAAAAATAGGGGTGAGGGCTGCCCAAAATGGGCAGGCCCATGCCCCCACCCCACCCCCCAATTATCACAGTCTTTCTGCCCCCCCAGGGGGCAGATGGGGCATTGGCCCCTAATCTGCCCCTAAGGGGGGGGGCAGAAAAGCCCACTAAACACCAGGGTTTTGTTTTGCGCAATTATTTTTAGGGTGTGGGCTGCCCGAAACGGGCACGCCTATGCCCCCACCCCCCCCAAAAAAAAATGACAGTCTTTCTGACCCCCAGGAGGCAGAAGGGAGCTGTAGCCCCCAAACTGGCCCCCCCTGGGGGCGCAGAATGCCCACTAGAAACCATGGATTTTTTTGTTTTATTAGTGTTGAGGTAGGGGCTCTCCAAAATGGGCATGACAATACCCCACCCCACCCCAGAGACATTCCAGTCTTTCTGCCCCCCCGGGAGGGCAGATGGTGGGAGTGTCCCCTGATCTGCCCCCTGGGGGGCAGAAAGCCCAGTAGGCGCCAGCGAGTATGCAGGCTTTTTTATGCGTGGGGGTGGGGGCTGCCCAAAATGGTCATACCAATGCCCCCACCCCCACAAAAAATAGCCACAGTCTTTCTGCCCCTTTAGGGGCATATCAGGATGAAACCCCCTTTCCCGATTCCCCCCCAGGGCAGCAGAAAGCCCACTGGGCTCCGATTTATTTTTAACAATGTGCATACCTGTGGATTTTGGGCCCTAGCGCAGTTGGCACGTAGGCAAACCTAGCAAACCTGTACGTTCTTTAACACTAGACACCGAGGGGAATCCTGGATGGGGTGACTTTACTGGCTCTCACCAGGTTCTGTTACCCAGAATCCATTGCAAACCTAAAAATGTGTTCAAAATAACACATTTTCCTCACATTTCTTTGTCGGAAAGTTCTGGAATCTGCGTTGGTCCACAAAATTCCACCCACCCTGCGTTCCCCAAAGTCTTCAGAGAAAAATGGTACCTCACTTGCGTGGGTAGGCCTAGTGCCCGCGTCAGGCAAGGGCCCAAAACCTATTGAGAAGACATCAAAATTACCTATCACAAAACAACCTGGTTTTGCAAAGGGGGTCCTATGAGTGTTTGGCCCCGGGCTTGGCGGCCACCTAGGGAAACCTACCAAACCCACACATTTCTGAAAACTAAACACCCGGGGGATTTCAGGGAGGTATGGCTTGCGTGGATCCCCCAACGTTTCCTTACCCAGAATGCCCTGCAAACCTCAAATTTAGCTGAAAAAATCACATTTTTCACACATTTTTGTGTGGGAAAGTTGTGGCATCACCGGGCTGACACAAATTTCCTACCTCCCAGCGTTTCCCCGGGTCTCCCGATAAAAACGGTGCCTCACTCGTGTGGGAGGACCAAGTACCCACGACAGGCAAGGGCCCACAACGTATTGAGGCGACATGAAAATTGCCTGCCTCAAAACGACCTGGTTTTTCAAGGGGGGTCACCTGGGTTTTTGGACCCGTGCTCGGCGGCCACCTAGGGGAACCTACCAAACCCACATATTTCTGAAAACTAGACACCCGGGGGATTCCAGGGAGGTATGGCTTGCGTGGATCCCCCAACGTTTCCTTACCCAGAATGCCCTGCAAACCTCAAATTTAGCTGAAAAAATCACCTTTTTCACACATTTTTGTGTGGGAAAGTTGAGGCATCACCGGGCTGACACAAATTTCCTACCACCCAGCCTTCCCCCGGGTCTCCCGATAAAAACGGTGCCTCACTTGTGTGGGAGGCCCAAGTACCCGCAACAGGCAAGGCTCCAAAACGTATTGAGGCGACATGAAAATTGCCTACCTCAAAAAGACCTGGTTTTGCAAGGGGGGTCACCTGGGTTTTTGGCCCGGTGCTCAGCGGCCACCTAGGGGAACCTACCAAACCCACACATTTCTGAAAACTAGACACCCGGGGGATTCCAGGGAGGTATGGCTTGCGTGGATCCCCCAACGTTTCCTTACCCAGAATGCCCTGCAAGCCTCAAATTTAGCTAAAAAATCACCTTTTTCACTAATTTTTGTGTGGGAAAGTTGAGGCATCACCGGGCTGACACAAATTTCCTACCACCCAGCGTTCCCCCGGGTCTCCCGATAAAAACGGTACCTCACTCGTGTGGGAGGCACAAGTACCCGCGACAGGCAAGGCCCCAAAACGTATTGAGGCGACATGAAAATTGCCTACCTCAAAACGACCTGGTTTTTGCAAGGGGGGTCACCTGGGTTTTTGGCCCGGTGCTCGGCGGCCACCTAGGGGAACCTACCAAACCCACACATTTCTGAAAACTAGACACCCGGGGGATTCCAGGGAGGTATGGCTTGCGTGGATCCCCCAACGTTTCCTTACCCAGAATGCCCTGCAAACCTCAAATTTAGCTGAAAAAATCACCTTTTTCACACATTTTTGTGTGGGAAAGTTGAGGCATCACCAGGCTGACACAAATTTCCTACCACCCAGCGTTCCCCCGGGTCTCCCGATAAAAACGGTGCCTCACTCGTGTGGGACGCCCAAGTACCCGCGACAGGCAAGGGCCCAAAACGTATTGAGGCGAAATGAAAATTGCCTACCTCAAAACGACCTGGTTTTGCAAGGGGGGTCACCTGGGTGTTTGGCCGGTGCTCGGCGGCCACCTAGGGGAACCTACCAAACCCACACATTTCTGAAAACTAGACACCCAGAGGATTCCACGGAGATATGGCTTGCGTGGATCCCCCAACGTTTCCTTACCCAGAATGCCTTGCAAACCTCAAATTTTGCTGAAAAAACAACTTTCGCGTCACGGGTACTTGGGCCTCCCACACGAGTGAGGCACCGTTTTTATCGGGAGACCCGGGGAACGCTGGGTGGTAGGAAATTTGTGTCAGCCCGGTGAGGCCTCAACTTTCCCACACAAAAATGTGTGAAAAAGCCGATTTTTTCAGCTAAATTTGAGGTTTGCAGGGCATTCTGGGTAAGGAAACTTTGGGGGATCCACACAAGCCATACCTCCCTGGAATACCCCGGGTGTCTAGTTTTCAGAAATGTGTGGGTTTGGTAGGTTCCCCTAGGTGGCCGCCGAGCACGGGGCCAAAATCTCATGTGACCCCCCTTGCAAAACCAGGTCGTTTTGAGGTAGGCAATTTTCATGTCGCCTCAATACGTTTTGGGGCCTTGCCTGTCGCGGGTACTTGGGCCTTCCACACGAGTGAGGCACCATTTTTATCGGGAGACCCGGGGGAACGCTGGGTGGTAGGAAATTTGTGTCAGCCCGGTGATGCCTCAACTTTCCCACACAAAAATGTGTGAAAAATGTGATTTTTTCAGCTAAATTTGAGGTTTACAGGGCATTCTGGGTAAGGAAACGTTGGGGTATTCACGCAAGCCATACCTCCCTGGAATCCCCCGGGTGTCTAGTTTTCAGAAATGTGTGGGTTTGGTATGTTCCCCTAGGTGGACGCCAAGCACCGGGCCAAAAACCCAGGTAACCCCCCTTGCAAAACCAGGTCGTTTTGAGGTAGGCAATTTTCATGTCGCCTCAATTCGTTTTGGGCCCTTGCCTGTCGCGGGTACTTGGGCCTCCCACACAAGACAGGCACCATTTTTACCGGGAGACCTGGGGGGATGCTGAGTGGTTAGAAATTTGAGTGAGCCCGGTGATGCCACAACTTTCCCACACAAAAATGTGTGAAAAATGTGATTTTTTCAGCTAAATTTGAGGTTTGCAGGGGATTCTGGGTAAGGAAACGTTGGGGGATCCACGCAAGTCATACCTCCCTGGAATCCCCCGGGTGTCTAGTTTTCAGAAATGTGTGGGTTTGGCAGGTTCCCCTAGGTGGCCGCCAAGCACGTGGCCAAAAACCCAGGTTACCCCTCTTGCAAAACCAGGTCGTTAAGAGGTAGACAATTTTCATGTCGCCTCAATATGTTTTGGGGCCTTGTCTGTCGCGGGTACTTGGGCCTCCCACACGAGTTAGGCACAATTTCTATCGGGAGACCCGGGTGAACGCTGGGGGTAGGAAATTTGTGTCAGCCCAGTGATGCCTCAACTTTCCCACACAAAAATGTGTGAAAAAGGTGATTTTTTCAGCTAAATTTGAGGTTTGCAGGGCATTCTGGGTAAGGAAACGTTGGGGGACCCACGCAAACCGTACCTCCCTGGAATCCCCCGGGCGTCTAGTTTTCAGAAATGTGTGGGTTTGGTAGGTTCCCCTAGGTGGCCGCCGAGCACGGGGCCAAAAACCCAGGTGACCCCCCTTCCAAAACCAGGTCGTTTTGAGGTAGGCAATTTTCATGTCGCCTCAATACGTTTTCGGGCCTTGCTTGTCGCGGGTACTTGGGCCTTCCACACGAGTGAGGCACCGTTTTTATTGGGAGACCCGGGGGAACGCTGGGTGGTAGGAAATTTGTGTCAGCCCGGTGATGCCTCAACTTTCCCACACAAAAATGTGTGAAAAAGGTGATTTTTTCAGCTAAATTTGAGGTTTGCAGGGCATTCTGGGTAAGAAAACGTTGGGGGATCCACGCAAGCCATACCTCCCTGGAATCCCCCGGGTGTCTAGTTTTCAGAAATGTGTGTGTGTGGTATGTTCCCCTAGGTGGCCGCCGAGCACCGGGCCAAAAATCCAGGTGACCCCCCTTGCAGAACCAGGTCGTTTTGAGGTAGGCAATTTTCATGTCGCCTCAATACGCTTTGGGCACTTGCCTGTCGCGGGTACTTGGGCCTCCAACACAAGTGAGGCACCATTTTTACAGCGAGACCCGGGGGGATGCTGGGTGGTGGGAAATTTGAGTGAGCCCAGTGATGCCACAACTTTCCCACACAAAAATGTGTGAAAAATGTGATTTTTTCAGCTAAATTTGAGGTTTGCAGGGGATTCTGGGTAAGGAAACGTTGGAGGATCCACGCAAGCCATACCTCCCTGGAAGCCCCCGGGTGTCTAGTTTTCAGAAATGTATGGGTTTGGTAGGTTTCCCTAGATGGCCGCCGAGCACCGGGCCAAAAACCCAAGTTACTCCCCTTGCAAAACCAGGTGGTTTTGAGATAGGCAATTTTGAAGTCGCCTCACTGCGTTTTGGGCCCTTGCCTGTCGCGGGTACTTGGGCCTCCCACACAAGTGAGGCACCATTTTTACAGCGAGACCCGGGGGGATGCTGGGTGGTGGGAAATTTGAGTGAGCCCGGTGATGCCACAACTTTCCCACACAAAAATGTGTGAAAAATGTGATTTTTTCTGCTAAAATTTAGGTTTGCAGGGGATTCTGGGTAAGGAAACTTTGAGGGATCCACGCAAGCCATACCTCCCTGGAAGCCCCCGGGTGTCTAGTTTTCAGAAATGTATGGGTTTTGTAGGTTTCCCTAGATGGCCGCCGAGCACCGGGCCAAAAACCCAAGTGACCCCCTTGCAAAACCAGGTGGTTTTGAGATAGGCAATTTTGATGTCGCATCACTGCGTTTTGGGCCCTTGCCTGTCGCGGGTACTTGGGCCTCCCACACAAGTGAGGCACCATTTTTACCGGGAGACCCGGGGGGATGCTGGGTGGTGGGAAATTTGAGTGAGCCCGGTGATGCCACAACTTTCCCACACAAAAATGTGTGAAAAATGTGATTTTTTTCAGCTAAAATTGACGTTTGCAGGGGATTCTGGGTAAGCTAACGTTGGGGGATCCACGCAAGCCATGCCTCCCTGGAAGCACACGGGTGTCTAGTTTTCAAAAATGTATAGGTTTGCTAGGTTTCCCAAGGTGCCCGCAGAGCTAGGGTTCAAAAACTACAGCTAGACATTTTGCCAAAAAAGGGTCATTTTTCACTGCGAAATTGAGGTGTGACCACGTTGCGTTTTGCGCCGTTTCCTGTTGCGGGCACTAGGCCGACCCACACAAGTGAGGTACCGTTTTTCTCGTAAGACTTTGAGTAACGCGGGGTGGATGGAAATTTGGGGATCCACGCAGATTCCGGAACTTTCCACCACAGAAATGTGGGAAAAATGTGGGTTTTTTTGTCAATTTTTTAAGTTTGCAAGGGATTCTGGGTAAGAGACCCTGGTGGGAGGCAGTCATATCACCCCATCCTGGATTCCCCTGGGTGTCTAGTTTTCAAAAATGTATAGGTTTGCTAGGTTTCCCAAGGTGCCCGCAGAGCCAGGGTTAAAAAACTACAGCTAGACATTTTTCCAAAAAAGGGTCATTTTTCTCTGCGAAAATGAGGTGTGACCACGTTGCTTTTTGCGCCGTTTCCTGTCGCGGGTACTAGGCCGACCCACACAAATGAGGTACTGTTTTTCTTGTAAGACTTTGGGGAATACGGGGTGGGTGGAAATTTGTGGATCCACGCAGATTCCAGAACTTTCCACCACAGAAATGTGGGGAAAATTTGTTTTTTTGTGTCCATTTTTTAGGTTTGCAAGGGATTCTGGGTAACAGACCCTGGTGGGAGGCAGTCAAGTCACCCCACCCTGGATTCTCCTGGGTTTCTAGTTTTCAAAAATGTATAGGTTTGCTAGGTTTCCAAAGGTGCCCGCAGAGCTAGGGTTCAAAAACTACAGCTAGACATTTTGCCAAAAAAGGGTCATTTTTCACTGCGAAATTGAGGTGTGACCACATTGCGTTTTGCGCCGTTTCCTGTTGCGGGCACTAGGCCGACCCACACAAGTGAGGTACCGTTTTTCTTGTAAGACTTTGGGGAACGCGGGGTGGGTGGAAATTTGTGGATCCACGCAGATTCCGGAACTTTCCACCACAGAAATGTGGGGAAAATGTGGTTTTTTTGACAATTTTTTAGGTTTGCAAGGGATTCTGGGTAAGAGACCCTGGTGGGAGGGATTCAAGTCACCCCATCCTGGATTCCCCTGGGTGTCTAGTTTTCAAAAATGTATAGGTTTTCTAGTTTTCCAAAGGTGCCCGCAGAGCTAGGGTTCACAAACTAGAGCTAGGCACTTTGCCAAAAAAGGGTACATTTTCACTGCGATATTGAGTTGTGACCACGTTGCGTTTTGTGCCGTTTCCTGTCGCGGGCACTATGCCTACCGACACAAGTGAGGTACCATTGCTATCGGGAGACTTAGGGTAATTCAGATTTGTAAAGGAACTGTTATTATGTATTGACTTTCCATGATTTTCTGCCTTCCAAATGAAAGATATTCTGTAGAAAAGAATTCATTCTAAAAAATGACTGATAATTCTCATGCTAGTATGAGTATTCCCAATTTCAGAAATGTGCAAATATCTACTGTTTCTAAACTCTATATTTTGTTCCCATTTCAGAAATACATAGGTGTCTTTCATACCGATTTTTCCATGTACACATTTTTACAGAATAATTACTATATACCCGGTACATAATAAAAAACCATTGCAAGTTGCTGCTCAGTTTTTGGCTCTGGGTTCGTCGGGTTCTTGGTCAACCTACAAGTCCTATATATCCCCACAACCAGTAATGTCCAGCGGATGTAATGGTATATTGCTTTCAAAGAGCTGTCATAATTAGAAGAAGTTACAGGTGAAAACGTTGACACAAAAGGCTGTTTTTTTCAACTAATTTTCAATTTATCCTATATTTAACTGTTAGTTTCTATATAAAAACCTTGATGGAGCTACACAAATGACCCCTTGCTGAATTCAGAATTTTGTCTTCCTCTCGAAAATGTATAGCTTTCCAGGATCCATTATTGCTTTTGTACCCATTTCTGCCATTAACTGGAAGGAGGTCAAAAGCACAAAAAATAGCAAAATTAGGCTAAGTCCCAGAAAAATGACAAACTGTGTAAAAAATGTTGGGTTTCTGACAAAAGTCTGGTATCCCCGAAAAGCTGGGAAAATGGTGATTTCAACCCCATAAACCCTTTTTTGATAACATTTGCAGGGAAAAACCCAGATGCTTTCATTTGCAGCCCGTTTTTCCAATTTTTCCGAAAAAAAACAATATTTTGCTGTATTTTGGCTCATTTCTGTGACGCCTCTAGGAGAATCCACAAACCCTGAGTACCTTTAGAATCCCCATGATGTTGGAAGAAAAGGACGCAAATTTGGCGTGGTTCCCCAGTTGCAAAGTCTGCAGCTCTGGAAGTAACACCACATCCTCTCCCCTAGGTGCAACACTTAATCAAGTGGTCAACTGGATAAAAAAACATAAAGATTACAAATAATTTAAAAGTTCTTTGTCGCTATTTGAAAACTCAGAAACCATGTCCTCATTTTAGTTTTTTAGAGCACTAACCATAATTTTGATGCAAATAAGATCCTCTCATATATGTAATTTCTAAAGGAAATGCTCTAGGTATTACAGTTTTGATTACATCAAGATGACGTCAGGCGTTCCACACTTTTGTAATAAATATAGAATGTTAGCAATCTAGTTGTTCATTGGGATACTGTTGAGAGGCAGATGCCAGGGGCACGGACTCTGAAAATTGAAGGCAGGTAAGAGAGTGCAGAGGCAGCAATTTGACCATACTGGGCAGGTAGTAAGGACAGTGGCAGCACAACAGACTATGAAGAGCAGTGGAAAGGGGGGCAGGGGCAACAAACCAACAATACAGGACTGCCAAGAGAGGCTGTGGCAATATAATAGACCACTGTGGGCAGAAGGAAGAGGCAGTGGTAGTACAACCATACATGCCAACAGACCCGATTCAGCCAGGAAATGTCCAATGTTTTTAAGCTCAAATGGGCTTTATTTGATCTGTCCCCTGTCTACAATCTCCTCTTTTTCAATGTAACTCAAAGGGGAAAATCAATCCCCCAGTTTTTTTTCAAAATCTCCCTCTTACCAAGTTCAAAATGCTCGCAAGTATGGTACATTGGATCATGGTAGGCAGGAGGAATTGGGGTAGGGACATGGACTCGGATAACAGAGGACAGAAGGGACATGGAGAGGTGCACCAAACTGACCCTACAGGGCAGGCATCAGGGTTTGCAGCAGCATAATACACCACACAGGGCATGCGGGACGGGAGTGCAGCACAACAATCCATAGAAAGCAATAGGGAGGGGACAGGACCAGGCACATGGACAACAGAGAACAGAGGGGAAAGAGGCAATGGTAGTTAGCAGACCATAATGGACAGACAGGAGAGAAAGCTGCAGCATAACAGACCATAAAGGGCAGGAGGGACGGATCAGGGGCATTAAAATGGAACAGACAAGCCAGAAGGGAGGGAATAGGGGTCTGCACATGGAAACAGAGGGCTGGGGGCAAGGGGGCAGGGCAGGAGCAGCAAGATGACCATGGAGGTCAGGCAAGATGGGCACTAGAAACAAGACACACCATGGAGAGCAACAATGAGACTATGATGGCATATACACAGACCATGGAGGGAAGGTGGGAGGGGGTCAGGGGCAGCTCTCTGACCACACAGGGAAGGTGGGAGAGGTCATGGCAGCACAGAAGACTATTCATGGCAAGCGGGAGGGTTAGTGGCAGCACAATGGCCATGATGGCAAGAAGGAGGGTGCAGGGGCATGCACAAAGGACCATGGAGGATAGAAGGGAGGGTCAGGACCTAGGCACAGACAAGAGAGTTCAGGGGAAGGGACCTCACAACAGACCGCGCGGGGCAGGCAGGAAGAGCAGTTACAGCACAACAGACCAGGGAGGGCAGAAGGGTGTGGCAGTAAAATGGACCATGGAGGACAGGAGGAAGGGGATAGGGGCATGGCATGTGGACAGGCAGGGTGGAGGTGGCAGAGACAGGTTACAGTTATCTGACAATGCTAGGCAGGTGGGAGGGGAGTGGCAGCTCAACAGAACACTCAGAGTAGATAGGAGTGGCAGGTCCATGGAACATGCTGGGCAAAAAGGATGGAGCAGGGGCATGCACAAAGACATCGGAGGGCAGGGGGAAGAAGAGTAGGGGCAGCAAGCTAAGCACAGAGGCTACGCAGGAGGTCAATGATGGGCCATAGAATTGGGCAATGGAGGGCAGGAGAAGTGGACTGGTACATCATGCTAAATGGAGGGCAGTGGCAGCACATCAGACCATGCATGGCAGGAGGAAGGAGGCTAGTCCATGGATTCAGACAACAGAGGATAGGGAGGAGATGGATCGGACAGCAAGCTAACTGTTCAGAGAAGGTGGGTTTTAGGAACTTTATTGTTTTTAAAATGTGTGCCTGTGCGAACTACTTAAAATATGAACAAGTATGCAGCACTTTTAATCAGGAAGAAGAGGACGTTTGTGACTGTGACTCCTTGGCTCTCTTGGCAGAAACACCCCCTGACCCTCCACCCCCCATCGCAAAATGTAATGCCCGTGAAAAGGGTAGGTGGGCGCAGTGTTATATAGTCCTGAGAGCACAATTGAAAATGAAAACTAGATATAGTATATGGTATAAACTATGCACCAAAAAGTGTGATATAAGATGAACCGGGGCATGAAATATAATATGCAATACATTGTGCGCAATGACAGATTAATTGGAGAGCGCGAGATAGCACAGGCACTAGCGTGTGCTATGCGATATGCGCCTTGGAGTGTAATATGCACAGGGCAGTGTTGTGTAACCTAACTAGTCTCCAAAGTTGTAATATAAAATACGTGCTGGGGAGTGTAACGTTGCATATGCACTGTGACAAAGATATGGATCCCAGATTGTAATTTGTATGGCATAGCTCTGTGCGTTATAACATAGGCATCGAGGAAGGCATGTTAGATGGGGCAATATAACCCGTGCGAAGGCAAGTGTGGCATGACATATTCACGGGGTGGTGTTACAGTGCACATGGGCTAGAGAGTGTCATAGCATACGCACTAGCTGGTCAAATACAACACAGAGGTGTGTGGCACTCGACGGGCACTGGTGGGTGTAACTCAGCATTGGGCTCAGCCAGGAGCACGCTGTGACTCTCAAGTGAGGTTCGTCTCCTTTCCAGAGAGTAAAATAAAAAGTATTGCACATCCGGCGGTGGATGTGTGTTTTATTAACCGTGAGGGGGTTTTCTTGCATAGTTTGGTCGAATTTTTGTCGAATCCCCTTTGAATGGCTTGGTGTGCGTGTGTATTAAATGTGCCCGTCAATAGCTACCCTTGTTTGTATAAATAAACAACAAGGGTGTCTACTTGGAGAGTACCCACCGGCGGGGGCGCCGGGATTAGGCACGGTGGGGCGTCAGACACGTCAGAGCTTCACTAGCGGTGTAAATACATTCCACGTGGATTCATTGTATGCATAGTTACCTTTAAATGAATATCACGCAAATCGTCATGGTGATAGGTACGGCTTGTCCAGCATGTCCTAGGTGTTTCTATAAATATATATTTTTTTAAAATAATAAAAAACAAAGGCCGGCCCCGGGGGATGGGGTCCCCGGGGCCATAAGTGTCCTGAGGAGGGGGGCAACGCAGCCCCCCTCCTAAAGAATTAAAAAAAATATATTCCCTGACCCGGGGTTGGGGTCCCCGGGGCCGATTAAGGCCTTGGGAGGGCCAAATTTATTTTTTTCAACAAAAAAAATGAGGGTGCAGACCCTGGGGGATGGGGTCCCCAGGGCCAATATATTAGAAAAAGAAGGGGGGCCACACAGCCCTCCTTCTTAAAAAACATAAAATAAATAAAAGACCAGCATCGCGCCGGAGGCCACACCCCCTCCTTGCAGCACTCTGCAAACGCGCCCCCTGGCCAGTTTTAAGTTGGGGAATTAATTCCCCTTCAATACTGAGGGTCCCTGAGGACCAACTAGCCCAACAGGTATCTCCAGTATGCACCAGGGAGCTGCGTTGCAGACAGGTGTTCTGAGGCCATGCCCTTTTTTACACCTCTATGCAACGCAGCTCTGTGGCGCTTACTGGAGGTACCTAGATGGCTAGTTTGACCCTAGGGACCCTTAGGATTCAAGGGGACCTAATCTCTCAACTTAGAATGGCCACAGGACGTGTTTACACAGTGGGGAAAGGAGGAGACGGGGCCTGAGGTGACATGTGCAAACACACCCTGTGGCGCGTTTTAAGAGGTTGTTTTAATCTCCTGCCCTATTATATACTAGGTGCTTACAGAGGAGGTCATGCTAATCACAGGGGGACCCCAATGCATAGTGTTCCCTAGTGTATGTAGGTGTTTTCACTGTATTCTGAGTGTCTTTTAACATAGCACTGGCTCTAGGACTGGTTAGTCAGACTCAGTAACCACCACTATCCATCTGAAACAGTTGAGGGTACAGGATGATTTTGCAACAAGGCTTCTTTCTGCTCTTCTGTTTGTTCTTTCTGCACGTTATCCTTCTTCCTGTACTTTTCTTCGTCTTTGAGGACTTCTGTTGCTTCTTTCTGCATTTCTTTTTTTTCTTTCTGTGCGTTTTTTCTTCTTTCTTCACATGTCCTATCTCTGCAGGCATAGTTAGAAATTAGCATTTAAAAAACCTTTGAAATTCACTGAAAAAAACATAGGTTTCAGGCACGTTATAGTTAGAAATTAGCATTTAAAAAACCTTAGAAATTCACTGAAAAAACCATAGGTTTCAGGGGCGTTATAGTTAGCTGGACTTTTCACTCGTACAAAACCATTGAAATTCCCCCGTTATAGTTAGTTCAGCTAACTATAACTCGCGCGCCCGCAATGCACTGCTGATGACATCACATATTACATCACTCATGACATGGTCAGTGACATCACTCATGACATCACTGATGACATCTCAAATGACATCACTGATGACATCACTGATGACATCATCCTTGTGATAGAGTGGCAGACCTCCTCTCCCCCTAATATAACCTTTGATACACACATTCAAAAATAGAAACTAAAATTTTCAAAACAATGGACATACCAATACCAGTTATAACAACCTATTCAGTAATTCTAAGATCCACATACACATCCAGTCATTCACCAACAGTCCTATACAGTCACTCATACATGTACTCACTCATCATATTTACTCATACACCTATACATCCTGTTACACAACGCCACTCATCCATAGAGTTACTCACACACATAGTCACTCATGCTAATAAAGAATCAAACATCCATTTACTTGCATATACAGTTATACACCCACCACCACACTTACTTCTACAGAAACTTACACATACTTAGTCTTTTAAACAATCACTTATAGAAACACATACTTATTCATACAGGAACTCTTTCAATCTCTCACTCTCACATATACTCACTTATATACACCAATAGTCACATATACTAGTTTAAAACATATGTAGTTACTCAAAAAGACACTATTGAGACAGTAATTCACTCACTAACACACCCATGCACACACTCATCCACCCATACAGTCCTGCACACATGCTGTCTTCAACACATACAAACAGTGAGTCACTCATTCATGCACCTATGCACTACGTAATACCCCCACTGAACCATACAGACACTCAGACACTCATACTGATACTCAAATAAACAACTAATAACCTATGTAGACACTCATGTAGCTACTCACCAACCCATGCAGCCACCTATACACAAAGTGAGAGACTGATACAGATATTTACATATTTAAACATTACTCACTAAGCCATGAATTCACTAAGATACACTTAATCAGTCAGTTATACAATCAAATTTTCAAAAACAAATCATCCATTTAGACACATACATACCCATTTATTCTTCCATTGACCTTGAGATATACATATATAAAACATGTGTAATTTTCAGAAAAACACACATTCACTGGATGATGTCATCAGTGATGTAATCAGTGATGTCATTTGAGATGTCATCAGTGATGTTATGAGTGATGTCACTGACCATGTCATGAGTTATGCAATATGTGACGTCATCAGCAGTGCATTGCGGTCGCTCGAGTTATAGTTATCTGAACTAACTATAACGGGGGAATTTCAATGGTTTTGTATGAGTGAAAAATCCAGCTAACTATAACGCCCCAGAAACCTATGGTTTTTTCAGTGAATATATATATATATATATATATATATATTACCTACTGGTGGTCACCAGTAGGTAGTTATAGTTAGGACCAAGTTTCCATAAGAAGGTCATTTTTTGTTTTGCTTATAACTTTGCCGTCGTTTGATGAATCTTCATGACATTTTCGAAACTAATTCTTTGTTCATATCAGCTCCTATGATGAAAGTTCGGGGCTGATTTGTCAAGGGGGGGGCCGAGAAAAAAGGGGGGTCCCAAAATGTGTTTTCTCCATTCAATTTCTATAGGAAACATTAGACAAGGCTACAGATCAAACGGGTGAACGGAATTACCCCAAATTTGACAGGGAGAAGGGTCTTCGTCTAGAAAGCACGCTTTTGTTTATTTGGTGTAAATCTGTTCAGTAGTTTTGGAGAAATATCGAAATTTACAGATATCGATATTTGGGAATTCTGCCATCTGATTGGCTGAGGCGTTACGAGCACGAGCTTGCTGCTTATTGGCTGCGAGCGGTGCGAGCGGTTGCAAGTAGGAAGTGTTGCCAGCCATTTTGTGATTCTGTCAAAGCGAGTAAGGGGAAAAAAGGGCCAAGAAAGTAGAAAAGAGGAGGGTAGGAGCACTGTAACCTCTGTGGGGTGTTTAGGGTGTGCTATACAGGGGTGCGAAGCGACCTACTCATCCCTACCAGTCTGAAAGTGATGGACTATGGAAATTAAGTGAGGTATTGCCTAGAATATGATGCTGCTAAGGTGAGCTGCTGCAGGACTCGGGGATTAAAGCATGAGCCCAAACTGTGTGTCTTATGCTGTGAAGTCAAGTGCCCTCACCGTTTCACCACACCTGTGGAAGTAGTGTCAGCATGTGTTTATAACTACTAGGACGAACTTCTGACCCCTACTGGTCTGAAAGTGCTGGGGTATGGAAAATATGTGAGGTGTTGTCTAGAGTCTCATGCTGATAAGCTGAGCTGCTTCCGGACTCGGAGATGAAAGCGTGAGTCCAAACTGTGTGTCATATGCTGTGAAGTCATGTGCTCTGGCCGCTGTGCCACATCTGTCCAAGTAGTGTCAGCATGTAGTTATACCTACTCGGAGGAACTTTTGTTTCGAACATTGTAACTTGTGTATGGTGCTTAGGGGTATTAGACAGGGAGTGTGAAGGTAAATTCGCGCGTATCAAATCAATTTGGTATTTGTAAAGTGCATACTACTCACTCGCATGGGTCTGATGGTGCTGGGGGCGTAAGCTGAGCTGCTGCCGGACTCGGGTATAAAGTCGCTGAACTACTGACCGCTACCAGTCTGAAAGTGCGTGGTACGGAAATTAAGTGAGGTATTGCCTATAGTGTCATGCTGCTAAATTGAGCTGCTGCTGGACTCGGGGATGAAACCGTGAGCCCACACTGTGTGTCCTATGCTGTGAAGTCATGTGCTCTGGGCGCTGTGCCACACCTGTGCAAGTAGTGTCAGCAATATTTTATACATAGTAGGAGGAAGGTTTGTTTGGAACACAGTAACTTGTATATGGTGCTGGTGAGTGATCTACAGCACTGCCAAAGGCAGTGCACCCAGGACATACAGAAGACGTGCAAGGTATAGGGGGACGTGAATGGAGTCGAACATGTGTTCGGGCTGCCCTGCTATGTGTCAGTGGCTCTGCTTGTAGCTGCACTGGCTTGCCGTGTGCCAGTCTTGTGGATGAAATGGCACAGCTTGGTGCAATGAGCCGGGTCTGTGTGCAATGGGTGCAGGGCAGGGATGTGGTGGGAGTACTTGTGAAGGCCATTTCACGCACGCTAACTAGGACAAAGGACTTTTGAGTGTGGGATGTCCACTTGTTCTCAAATCGGGCAGTGCGTAGTGTGGGAGACAGATGCAAATATTATCGTATCTGTCAGGGGGGGCTGACCACTTGCAAGTTCCTTCTCGGAGCAGCAGATGTGTTAGCACAAGATAGCTCAGACAAAGAACCTTTGATCCTTACAGTAAATTCTCCAGCCACATTCATACAGGATGTGTACAAAGGCCGGTCGTGGGTGTTGTGGGATTCCGGCGACCCTGGTCATCATGGATGAGATGACCAGCACGTGGCACATGGGCGGGTTCACTGTGTGTTACGTTGCCAAACAGCTGCTCCTCCCTCCCACGAGCACCCACACTTTTGTGCGCTGCACTGTTGTATTCCGTGCACTCCTATGGCACATCTTTGTAATGGCTATTCGCACATGTCCTGCGGGATTCCAATCACACCGCAACACTGCCGTTTAGAGGTGGTGCATGCCACTTTACAACATCGACTGCTGCTGCCCTTGTGGCGACCACACCAGAACACAGAGACACACTTACTGCACTTCTTGCACACGGACATGTGTGAGACACTCCGTTCCCTTTGCCGCTTGTGCATGGAAGAGGATGCATGCGTAGCTACATCTCCAGGCTCACTGCCAACGCTGCGGTGACATGGTAACGTTCGCTGAAGACAGCACACTGATGTTGCAGTGCCCGTGCCTATCATCTTAACACAATGACCACACAGACATACTTGCTCAGATGCTGTTTCGGGGGGTGTTGGCGGTCCTGGGGTTGTTGCTATGAGTGTTATGGCCCTCATGGGTATCCGTGTATCATGCTCATTGACTCTATGGCACCTGTGGGTGTTCAGGTGTGGCTCTTGGCTGTGTTCCCTTTCATGCTGCAGGTAGTGGTCCTGCTTAGCACCAACAGAAAGCAGGTATAAAATCTCTGGTGCTAACGCGGCTTATCGCCGGAATTTGTTTCACATTGCAGTTTTTGCCTTTCGTTGTGAAAGTTGTGAAGTGTTTTTTTCTAACACTGGGCGTAGTTCGCGTAGTAGCGCTACGCGTAAGTATGCGGAGTGCACTTCGCACTATGCGAGATATGCGTAGCACTACACAAACTGCGTAGTGCGCTGTTCCAAATGATTGCACAGTGCCGGATGCTTGTCCGCACTGTGCAATCATTGAAAACGGCATCTTGCACAGTGCGAGCTGTTGTTTTCTGCCGCTCGGGAAGATTTTTACACGAGCGGCAGCTTTCTCAACGCGGACTGGTAGTTTCTCATCGTGAGCGGCCGTGAGCATACGCGACCACTCGCAATAAGAAACCTGACCTCCCCGCGTTGAGAATCTCGCCGGGAGGTTTATTTTCCACGCTAGCGATTGGCAACTTGATGTTGCTGATCACGAACGAGATAAAGGTCTCGCCGAGATGTCATTTTGCTCGCACGCGGTCGCCAACTTGACGTTGAGGATCGCGAGCAAGCAAAAAATGCCAACTACGCTACGCGTTTTTGCACTGTGCTACGTACAATTTGCATAGCGCGAAGTAGCACAAACTACTCAAACTACGCGAGCATAGCGTAGTTGTCTGCCCAGGGTTAGTTTTTTCATGTACAGTAAAATAAATGAACTGGGCAGTGTATCCCGTCAAGATCCAGCACCTGACCCACTATTCACAATCAATATAAATACAATGGGATTTCTTCATTGATTTTGTGTGTACACTGTAAATGCACCCACTACCACGATGCAATTCAATACAGGATTTTAGTATTTAGAAAAAATCACAAAGGTGCACCTTGTGTGTTTTTGCACGGGAACGCCTACTCTGCATCTCACTATCAGCATTTTAATGCAACTACAGTTGAGATAAATCTAACACACTATTCATAAGCTGGTCCAAACTGCAGACATCACCAGTATTCCTGCGATAACTGCCCCAAAATTTAATACCATGGTGGACACCACCAAATAACAGTAATAAGAACAAGAAAGAGTCACACAGCAGTTAGGTAACAACCAAAAACTTTATTCAATTTTTTTCCAAACTTTATTTTTTCATAAACGTATATATAAAGGATAAAGTAAATTTAACAAAATGAACACAAAACAACAAGGCGGAAGACTCCTGTCTGGAGCATGAATGTCGACGACACAGTCTGGAAAATAAAGCACAAAATAAGGACGTGTGTAATGCGCATATCAAAGGAGACACAGAGAAGGAAAAAAAGTCAGAGAGAAAAAGAGAGGGAAGGAAAGAAAGGTAGTGAGAAAGGGAGAAGGGAGATAGAGAAAGAGAAGAGAAGGAAAGGAAAGGAAGGAAGAGAGTGAGAGAGAGAGAGTGGAGAGAGGGAAGTGAGAGAGAGAGAGAGTGAGAGAGAGGGAGATACTGCCGCCCCACCACATCCATGACCAAATAATTACCTGCTGCCACCGGAGTGTGTACCAGTGGGCACTTCACGTGCCCGTCAAAGCTCCACGGAAAGGCACATCTCACAGATGTTGCTGAGTCACGAATGGTGGAGACCACATCAGCTTCTCCGGGGCCCGGTAGATCCCACACATGTTGCTGAGTCCTGAGTCATCAATGACAGAGACCACATCAGCTTTGGGTACCGCGAACCCTGTGCAACGTAAGTCAGCGCCAAGTGGTGGTAGGCCCATACAACTTAGGGTGCGACTAACCCTGTGTAACTCAAGTCCGTGCCATGAGGAGGTAGGACCCTGACGGCCACATCAGTTTTGGGTGGTACTAACCCTGTGCAAGTCAAGTCCACACCACGTAGTAGGCTCCTGACGGCCATACAGCTCAGGGTGCGACTAACCCTCTGCGCAACTTTTCATGGACTCTTTATGATTGAGACCCGTGGAGCGTCCGCCATCCAGTCACCACCGGCAATAAAGGATGTGACGTTGTCGATGCATTATATTTGCATGGTCACGTGGCCTGTGACGTATGTGCCGGATGGGTGTGGTGTGTGTGCAAACCTGCCCTTAGGGAGTGGCCGTGACATGTTGACAACTAGAGCACTGACCTGCACACCAACAGCAAGTACACCTGCGTCAGGTAGCTATGTGGGGGTGTGAAAACGTGTTTTCTCAATGGATTTTCCATTGGAAACTTTAGACAAGGCTACAGGTCAAGCTGCTGAACGGAATTACGCCAAGTTTGGTAGGGAGAAAGGTCATGGTTCAGAAAGCGCGCTTTCTTGCATCGAGTGAAAATATAAAAGAAAGGTCCCGGGGCCAATTTAATATACCGGAGCTCTGTCTGTGCGAGACACCACCCACCACCATCAATTCATATCCACTGATCAATAGTCACATTGCTCTCAATGGTTCTGATTCCGGATCCCTCTGGTGCCAACGCTTCCATCATCAACTACCCACCCAACCTATCGAAAAATGCAGCCAAGAAATATAAGCATCACCTTCTCAGGGCCTGGCCTGAAATTCTAATCTCTGATGTATATTTTTCTACTATCAATGGTCCCAAGGTAAACCTGACCTTATTTTCTATACCAGGAAAAGAGCTTGCTGGCGAAAAGTCTTCTACTCTATGCTCAGAATAACAAGCTCTAAGAAAACACCTCATGGTATCAAGCTCACAACAGCCCCTTCGTCCTCACTCAACACTAATACCACTATCACCCTCTATAACAATGGTATCATCCTATTCCAAGCGTCAAATGTCAATCTACTTAATATAACCAACATCTTCCTGTTACTAAAAATCGCGGTTTCCTCTAAACCCAATGTCCCCCAGACTCACCCTCACATCTTTCAGGACCCGACGAGTCCACTCCCCGCTACGCGAGAAAGCTCATCTCCCATTCTCCATCTATATCACGCCTCATCACCTGTTCACCATAGAGGGGTCCCATCCCAGGTTGCTACGCCCAACCTATCGAGTCCCGACGCACATCTTGCCAGTCCGAGCCGGTCTGTCCCCCGACTTGAGACTACCCATGATATTCATCTTGCCTTGCCTCCTATTAGTGAGTCATCTTCCCCCAGCCCTCCCCCGGTGTCTCCTAAGAGGCTAGAATCCAAGCAAAATGCCCTCTTCCGAACATGATCGGTCATCGTCAAGTAATTGGTTATGTCCTTGTCCTAACCCTCAGCCTAACGATCACCTCCCCTCACTAAGACTCCTACCTCACTTTCAATAGCTCCTGGATTTCAGTCAGACTCATATGACCATCTTCCTCCTCAGGATCTCCCGCCCACCTCCTCTGACCTTATAGGTAGTCTCCGAGACCTTCCCTTTCTGATAGACTCCCTTCCTCACTCTCCTCCTCTCGCTCAACACACTGACTGGGCGGCGCACCTAGTGAAGATTTATCTTCAGTTGCACCATCTAACATCCGAGCTACATGGCCTGAAAGCCCTCTCAAATGACCTTTTCCCCATGCTAAGATCTTTCCTCACCGCTGTGTGGTAAATATTTCGTTACCGGTACTATTTTTTATGCGGTAAAATCTATCAAGAATAACTCAGTAAATATAAGAGGCAGAATCCGTGGTATTAGAGGTTTTAAAAGGCTTTATTCCTATACAAAGGAAGACAATTCGAATTGTGGGCCTTCTGTTCCATCACCACGAAAGTTCAGGAAGGAAGGGGGCATATATTATTGACAGATAGGCAGTTTTATAGAAAATACATTACAGTAAAGCAGATGCAAGAGGCGTAACAGCTGATAAAAGGTGCATACGTAGCTAATAAAGGGCGTAATTTAATAAACGTCACTAAACATGATATCACAAGTGGGTGGATCCATAAAAGAATCCTGCAATGTCAGCAGAAATGCTTGGCAAGGATGCGCACGCAGCCGCATGACGTGTGATTGACGTGCAACTAGAGGGTGAAGGGGACTTGACATTTAGCTCTACATGTGGAGACAGAAGTCTGGGGTTATGTCAACCTAATTCCAAATCATATCTAATATCCTATGTTTAAAGAACTGTGTTATCCAAAAGGAAAGGTCTCTTAGGATAGAATCTTATTCTATACTGACTATACTGACTGTTAGTGCGTGTACAAGCGTCTAAGTGTCTACACTAGATGCGAGGGGGTAGGAATATTCCATGGTAACGGGGCTATGAGTTATTTGCATGAGGGCAGCGAGGCCTGGCCCTTTGCACGGGAGCTGGAAGAATGTTTACCTAAACTACTAGACAGGAATGCATCGGATGAGGAGCGAAGGAGATAATCTCGACGGTGAAATACAGTTTTTGGCATGCGACAGGCTGGATCAGGCACCGTTAGCCGCGCAGGGAGTAAGACAAAGTTCATGGTCACAGATGCGGGCTCAGACTGGAGCTTTCAGAGGCAGAAGCCAGGAAAAGGCTTGATGACAGAATTCGGGCCTACTCGCCTGAATCTGTAAAATGTGGAAAGTGAACCATATAAAGTCGGTGGCCTTTCATACTTAGGAATGGAATATCTGACCCATTCATGGCTGATCTGAAAGAGGACATGTTGACGGTGGACACACATATATTTGCGTCTTCAAAACTGGAGCAGGAGGGAACATACATGTACTTATAGCATGCACATGGAGCCGTTGGGGTCTACGATAGGGGACATAACTGATCACAAAATTCATATTTCCTCAGCTGCTAACCTGTCTAATGCTCCATCTTGCGATAGTTACTCACTGGTCAAGCCTTTACCTTCCTCCACCATGAAATCCATTCCCCTACCTAATGACACCTCCCGCCCTAGAAGATTTGAGACCTACATTGCGTCCTCAGAGCTACAGGACCTGCTCAACTCTTACCCTACTTGGTCCAACCTTAACAGGAGCCCGCCGAGACAAATACAGACCATCCTTTCTAACCCAAATAGAGGACCGCCTATCAATAACAGAGGCAGCAATAAGATCAACCTCACTCACGTGAATATCACCCAGTCTCCTCCCTCCACAAAGACACTACGAATTAAATGTGTACTGCTAAATTGCAGTATCAGCCAGTAAACACGCCACTGATATCTTCGATCTCATACAACACCTGGACTTAGACATTATCATCCTCACTGAAACCTGGTTAAATCCCGCTTCCACTCCAATTCTCGACATCCTAGTACCTCCCTCTCATGATATTATTAGGTTAGACAGAGCTGGGAAACTTGGCGGGGGCTTAGCCTGTATTCATAGAAACACACTCTCAATCTCTTCCGTTGAGTCCTCTGCGCCCTCCACCTGTGAATATCTCTGTCTCAACATCTCAAGTAAGAACCTACCGGTCTGTAAACTTCACACTTTCTACCACCCCCCAGGAGACAATCTCCCCTTCATTGAGGAATTATTTGAAAACATTTCTAGCAATGGTGACTCAGCCGTGTCCCAAATCTTCCTTGGTGACTTTAATCTGCACTGGGCTAACTCCATAGATCCGGCAGTTTTAAGCCTCAAAACCTTTCTAAGTGATCATGATCTGACCCAGCATTGTGACCAACCAACCCATAATAAAGGAAAAATTCTTGACCTCATTATTTCGAACGGGCAGACCGTCACCTTGGAGTCTATTACCCCGTGTGATTGGTCAGGCCACCACTGCATCCTTTTTTTTATCAACAAGGAGGTACAGCTGTGGAAGGCCCATCCAACGAAATCAAAGATATGGAAAAGGGACCTCAGACTAGTAAATCCTGTCGAGCTATCCGCCCACTGTACATCTGCTCTCTCCTCTCAAGCGGACCTGACTGAGGTGCAGTTACTCACTGACTCCTACAATGCGACCATCTCCAACATCATGAATGACATTGCTCCACTCAAACATAAAAATACCTCAACTAAAATTTCCAAACCGTGGTATGATGAAAACCTAAACACGGAGCGTCTCAACCTTAGGACAGTTGGACGCTCATGGAGATCGAATCCCTCTTCGCACCAACTTAAACTCCTAAGAGATGCTAGGAGCCAGTACTACAAACAAATCAGGAACGCCAAGTCTAACTATTTCAGACACCAATTAGATCAAGCGGCAAACCGCCCCAAGAAACTTTTTGAATTGGTCAAACAGCAATCAATTGTAGGTCCAAACCTATCGGAACCTGGAAGCAGTCCACCCTCATGTGACGATCTTGCTTCCTTCTTGATTGAGAAATCTAAACTCATATCATCTGACCTCACTGCTAAGAACGCTGAACTCCTCTTCTCCAGAGCAGCATCTCCACCTGTCCTCTTTGAAAAGCTCAACTCTACCCCCCTGACCCCTAAGAACAATGCGGCCTGGGACGCCTTTACCCCGCTCAGTGAACAAGGCATCAAAAAGATTCTCCAGAATATCAACCCGTCCAACCACTTCAGTGACCCGTTACCCCCATCCATTTTCAAGGAAATCAAGAATGCACTCATCCCTACCTGGACAAGGATTGTAAATGCGTCTCTGTCACAAGGCACAATCCCTGATTGCTTAAAAGCAACTCAAGTATCCCCTATACTAAAAAAACCTTACGCTGATAGGACAGACCTCAATAATTTCCGACCTATCTCCAACATACCCACCCTTGCGAAACTCCTTGAAAAATGCGTTCAGGCCCAACTCTGTGCCCATATCGAGAACTACCAGCTCTTGGACCAACATCAATCCGGCTTTCGGTCGGGGCACAGCACTGAATCGGCCCTCATTCATGTAATGGATGACATTCTAAAGATTCTCGATCAAAATGAATCCTGCCTCCTGATCCACCTTGACCTTTCCTCTGCCTTTGATACGGTCAATCATAACAACCTCTTATCCATTCTGCAAAACAGGATGGGTTTTGGTGATCAGGTGCTACAGTGGTTCTCGTCCTTCCTCCATCACAGATCGCAAAGAGTCAAGGCAAATCACTCTCTCTCCAAGGCTTCGCCCGTTCTCATGGGAGTACCCCATGGATCTGCTTTATCTCCTATCCTCTTCAACCACTGCTTGGAACCATTAGCTAACGCTCTTAACTCCATGGATATTCATTTCCACATGTATGCCGATGACACGCAACTCTACTTGAAAATCTCATCCCCCGGAAAACCTCATATCACTCAACACCATCCTAACTTATACTCAAAACTGGTTAACTGAGAACCATCTCCTGCTCAACACCTCAAAAACAGAATTCTTGCTTGTCTCCCCTCAGAATTACACCCCCAATCTTGACCTCTGGATGAGCCACCTCACTGCTTTCAACCGCACTCCGCTCATCGTAAACTCAGCCAAATCTCTAGGAGTCACCATGGATAATAACCTGAATATGAAAAATCATATCAGCAATACATGTAAAGGACCAAACCACTTGATTAGGACACTCTGAAACATCAAACCTTACCTTCCACTGAAGGATTTCAAGCAGGTGGTTCAAGCGCTGGTCCTACCGAGGATAGATTACGGCAGTGCTACCCTCTGTGGCCTGCCCAAATACACCCTGGCTCCGCTAAGGGCTTCACTGAATGCTGCTGCTAGATTGGTTACAGGCTCCAAACGCAATAAGCGCATTTCGCCAGTCCTAAAAACTCTAAATTGGCTCCCCTATGAAGCACGAATCCAGCTAAAAATTGCCACGATAATGCACAAAGCAATCCACCTCAAGACACCCAGGTATCTCGCGCAAAATCTTGAGCTATCTGTGGTGCAAGAGTCTCTAGAAGCGCTACTACCTTACTCTTGAAACCACCTATCTTTAACAAAAAGAGAACCTCTCACAGAACTTTCTCTGGTGCGGCTCCAAGGATATGGAACTCTCTTCCTCCAGAAATACGCAAAATCACCAAAACAACGGTGTTCAAACTGGAAGTCAAAAGATTCCTGATGAACAAACTCCTTCAGTAATTAGACTACTCACCTTGGCCCATTGACATTGTTCCTTCCTCCATTGTGTCAACATTTATTACTATACATTTTTGTCATTCTATGTTCTGCTGTCCTTACACTATACTTTGTTTAACTTAACTTCAATGTGAACTTTCGTGCACTTTATGGTTCATTTGTGTGTTTTTTTTTCCTGTGGTTGTTTCATGTTCTAGTTTGACTGTAAAGTGCTTTGATATCCCCTGGGATCTTGTTCGCGCTATATAAAACTTTATAAATAAATAAAATAAATAAATAACCCTTTCACGCTCCCTCTTCCCAACATCACCACTTCGCAGCTATAGCGTCAGAAGCCAGTCCGTCGGGTCGTAGCTATCTACCTTTGCGGGCTAGTACGCTGCTGTTCCTTTAGGAACATACGGCTCGTAGTACTGCATCTGTGAGTCGACCGGATGGGCCACAGTTGTCCCTCTGCGAGCCTGGGTGCGAACTGTTCACAAGCCACACTACATAAGCATTGAAAAGCCATTTTGTGATTCAGTCCGTCAGTTGGCATCTGTCTGAGGCATTTGTGAAAACATACCAAAGTTCTTTCAGTGAGAGATACCCCTTTCACGCATCCTCTTCCCACATTACCAACATAACCCCAACAACCTTCGTGGGCCCAGTTTATCCCTGTACGGTTGGACAAACAAGAATCTTAGTCACGTATAGATTTACATATAAAATATTTTATTTAAACAAAACAACAACAAATAAAACTGAAGGGAGTCTGGTGCTGTGGTCGTGGCCATGAAGTTGGGTTTACTGTCATTCAGGACTCAGGACACAGTTCCACATGTGGGATCAGCTTGTATTGAACAGGGTTAGTGGCACCACGTGTCACACCTTGTGTTATACAGCGTTAGTGGCACCACGTGTCGCCGGCCTTGCATATGGAAATATGCCTGACTGATCAAAGGGAGTCTGGTGCTGTGGTCGCTGCCACGAAGTTGGGGTCACTGCCATTCAGGACTCAGGTCACAGTTCCACATGTGGGATTGGCTTGTGTTGAACAGGGTTAGTGGCACCACATGTCGCGGCTTGTGTTGAACAGGGTTAGTGGCACCAGGTGTCAAAAATTCCAATTGCGAGCTCTGTTGCCCGCAGTGTAGAGTGTTATTGAGTGTTTGTTGGCACTTGAAGATGATTTTGTTGATTGTACTAAAACTATAACTGATATAAAAAAAGTTCTTTAAGCAAGGATACTAAAAGGATATTATGTAGGTTTTAGGCCTGTGATAGTTACTTGCCTAGTGGACTCTGTAATTAATGAATCAAGATTTAATTTTAATTGTGAGCCCTACTGACCGCAGTGTAGACGTATCATGAAAAGATTAAATATGTATAGAATACACTGTCGAAGTGTATGAGCCTGTGATGCTGCTTGGTGTGGGTGGGCCGCATTGGGAGCTATGTCTGTTGCCTACTGCGTCATCTGCAATCGCGACTGTATCTGATTTGTGAGCCCTGCTGACCGCAGTGTAGGCCAGCGGTGAGCAGGGGCCCACAGCCACATGCATAGGCGTAGTTTAGGTTCAGTGGCACCACGTGTCCCCGGTCCTCCATATGCAAATACGCATCACTAATTGAAGGGAGTCTGGTGTTGTGTCACTGCAACGAAGTTGGGGTCACTGCCATTCAGGACTCAGGACACAGTTCCACATGTGGAATCGGCTTGTGTTGAACAGGGTTAGTGGCACCATGTGTCACCGGCCTTGCATATGGAAATATGCCTAACTGATCAAAGGGAGTATGCTGCTGTTGTCACTGCCACGGACTTGGGGTCACTGCCATTCAGGACTCAGGACAGGGTTAGTGACACCAAGTGTCCCGCCTTGTGTTGTACAGGGTTAGTGGCACCACGTGTCGCCGGCCTTGCATATGGAAATATGCCTAACTGATCGAAGGGAGTCTGGTGCTGTGGTCGCTGCCACAGACTTGGGTTCACTGCCATTCAGGACTCAGGACACAGTTCCACATGTGGGATTGTTCGGCTTGTGTTGAACAGGGTTAGTGGCACCACGTGTCGGCGGCCTTGCATATGGAAATATGCCTAACTGATCAAAGGGAGTATGCTGCTGTGGTCGCTGCCACGGACTTGGGGTCACTGCCATTCAGGACTCAGGACACAGTTCCACATGTGGGATCGGCTTGTGTTGACCAGAATTAGTGGCACCACGTGTCACGCCTTGTGTTGTACAGGGTTAGTGGCATCACATGTCGCCGGCCTTGCATATGGAAATATGCCTAACTGATCAAAGGGAGTCTGGTGCTGTGGTCACTGCCACGGACTTGGGGTCACTGCCATTCAGGACTCAGGACATAGTTAGACATGTGGGATTGTTCGGCTTGTGTTGAACAGGGTTAGTGGCACCACGTGTCGCCTGCCTTGCATATGGAAAAATGCCTAACTGATCAAAGGGAGTATGCTGCTCTGGTCGCTGCCATTCAGGACTCAGGACTAAGCCTGGGCGGTGAACTATGCTCCGCTCGCGGAGTTTGCGAAAATTAGGTAACTTCGCGATTCGCGTAGAGCGCGAAGTTACAGATTGCTACGCAATCTACAGCGTAGCTTAGTTGTTTTGATTCCTCGCGCACTCAATATTAATTCTCACGCACGCGGTAAAACGTACCATGATTCTGCATTCGCCAACTCAATTTTCATTCCGTTTGCGTGCGCCACGAGATTTGTAATATGGCCGCCCGATCCCGTGAGAGTGAGCGAACACGAACACGAACACGTCATTCGGACGCGCGAGCTGACTTCCGGCGGCTGTCTTGGTAAGATCGCAATCCCGAACATGCAAAAACTACACTCAGGCAAAGAATATCTCTCGAGCATCATAAAACCTTCTCGAAAATGATCAATTTGCTCAGATAAACTCCTCAGATTGTGATTTGGCTGTAGTCTTTTGTGCAAGGAGTCCTTTTTTTTGTACTCTTTTTTTCAAGAGGAAGGAAGTGCCCCTGAGTCTCCAACTTCCTGTTCCTGTCCAGCAGGCTCCTCTCAGTGCTTTGTCCATGTGCTGTTCACTTTCATTTTGATTTGGAGCTGGAAGGATCACTTTTTGTGTCTGTCTGCTACATCATATCATTGGATTGGCTTTATTTGAGGACTTTTTGATTTGAGATTTAGTTTTATAAGTAAGTCGGAGAATTGGAGTACATGTTTGTTTTATTGGGGCTTGTTTGTACCTACATTTTTCTGGGATTTTCATTGTTTAAAAAAATTATTGTTGTGGGTGGCCTGTACTTTCAATAGGGGCCTAGTTGTTTTTCTTTGCAATTTCAGCCAGTAGGGTTCCCATAGGTCCATGTTTCTGTGGTGTCTGTTGAATTTAAACATCATGTAGGGCATGGATGGCATAGGATTGAATTGCTAAATGTGGTTGCGGTGTATTTCACTGTTTGAGTGTGTGTGTTAAATACCTTTGTTGGATGTGTGTGTGTGCTTGATGTGTAACTTCTTTCCAATCCTTTCGTAGCCCTGTTGATTTTCATTCTTGTATTATGTTGTTTAGCAGGCCTCCTTTGTCCGGTCATATATAGGCCTGCTTCAGTTCATTGTTTTCCATGGCCTGTTGTGACTGTGAGTGCCCATGTGGCTTGTAGCAATTTTGTGGTGGTAGTTTAGTAGTGTGCTTCTTTTTCCATATAGGCCTGCATGTCTTTTCTTTGTTCCCCATGGCTTATGCTTGTTGTTGTTGTGTCCTGGCCATGTGTGTGGTGGCCATTTTGTTAAGACAGGCACATTTGCTGTTGGCATAGGCTTACATTGTCTGTATTCCATTTCTTGTTGATGTGGGTGGCTAGCGGCCATTTTGTGAAGCCATCCAGGCAGTGTGCTTGCTTTTGCCAATCTGTTCCAAGCTTGTGCCCTAGTCTGCCAGTAGGCCCAGAGGTAGTCATCATCAAATCATGGGTGCATAAAAACTGTTTGTGTTGTCTGTTGAATTTTAACACCATGGATGGCATTGGATTGAATTGCAAAATGTGTTTTTTGAAGTGGAATTTCAGGTTTTTGTGTGTGTGTTAATGAAATAGGGATTTTCGGCCAGCAGGTAGCCCTAGGAATTCAGCTTGCGTACTTTTGGCAACAGCGCGACAACACGGACTTACAGTTTTTGTCATAGTCATTTTCGCGCTCTCAATATGCGTGTTCACGCACGCGATAACGACTTTTTGTACAGTTTGCGATGCCAAACACGCAGAATTTGCAATCTGGCAAACAATATCTCGCAAGCAACATAAAACCTTCTCGAAAACGATGATTTTGTGCATTTTGCTAAAAAAACTCCTCAGGTTGTCATTTTGCTGTAGTTTGGAGCACGGAGTCCCTTTTTTTTTATTTAAAAGAGGAAGTAAGTTCCCCAGAGACTCCAACTTCCTGTTCCTGTCCTTTGTATTCACTTTTTTGTAATTATTGTGGTGGGTGGCCTGACCATGTGGGTGGCGGCCATTTTGTCAAGCCAGGCATTGTGCTTTTGCTATAGGCCTGCATTGTCTGTCTTGTATTCCTGACCTTTTCTTGTTTTTGTGAGTGGCCTGGCCATGTGGTGGTGGCCTTTGTGGGGCCAACCACTGTGCTTTTTCCATAGGCCTCCAAGATTGTGGCCTAGTCTTCCAGTAGGCCCAGGGTTACTAATCATCAATCATCACGGGTGCATGGAAGTTAAACAACTGTTTTTGTGTTGTGTGTTGAATTTCAACATCATGTATGGCTTTAGATTGAATTGCAAAATGTGGATTTTACTTTTTTTCTGGGGGATATTTCACTTTTTGGGTGTTGTAAATTTGTGTGTATGTGTTCGTTGTTGTTGCTCCCTGATGCTGCATCCATCCAATGTGATGCACACATTTTTATTTAGGGCAAACAGGCTACACTACATTTATGATTTTGTTCTTTGCTATTCTTATTCTTCCTGAGTGTACACAGTACAGTAGTACACCAGGAGCCCTGGCCTTGTTGGCAAAGTCTCATAAATGGCTACACTGTTGTTGTTCACTGACTTAATAAAATTTAATAACTGTGACCACCCACCACACACTAAGAAGTTATATATTATATTAGTTTGATTGTACTATCTTTTGACTGATGTTCTTCTGGCTTCTTTGCTTTTAGGTGCACAAAAGACTAGGGGTGGGCGGAATTTGCGGAATTAACCTTCGCAAATTATCGCGAGAATGTTTAAAATTATCGCAAACAAGCAGAAATATCGCGAAGATGCGGAAGTTTTTTTCCGGCATGTTCGCGAGATTTTCTGCATGGTTGCGGGTCGCCAACTTACCCATGTGGTTGCTTGCGGGCGCGGCCATCTTGTTTTGAGTTGTTCTCGCGGTGCATGATCGTGAGAAGAAAGACGTGATCGCGCGACGCATGACGTCACTGCGGGCGCGAACTGTCGCGAGACAGCGCAAATGGCTAAAAACAATACAACATCTCATGGAGAACGCGACCGGATCAAGAAAACTTGTCGGCGAACGCAGGGATTCAGGTAAGGCGATCGCGCGCGCGCGAGAATGTATCATTTTACAGCGCGAGCAAGAAACAAATTATCGCCAAGCTGCGGAAACCGGAATTTTTGACATTTTCGCGCTCTCCGCGGAACGCAAAAATGTCAAATTATCGCAATTTCCGCGAACGGAATGAAATTTTTGCCCAGGCCTACAAAAGACTGAGGAGGAGTGTCATCATCGCCTGTTCTGGTGCCAGACCGACGTCCTGCTGCTGTACACGACATGACGTGTGAGTGACCTGACCAGCCATCTCTGCAACTTGTGCAACTGAGTGCTGTTGACATCTGAAGAAGATGCCCCCAAAGAAAGCAGGTAGCAGGTCCTCCAGTACCAAGAAAGTTGCCATTGAGAAGAAGGAACAGAAGAAGAAGGAAGTGTCACTTAAGCCTGGTGTGCCGCCCAAAACCTTTTTTGGGACACCAAAAATGACGCCTGCAGCAGCGGTGTCCGGGGGCCAAGCTTGGGGCAGCACCTCCGCATCAGTGGGCCCAACCCACCAACCCAGGCCCAAGCAGATGAGTGTGGAAAAGGTAACCAGCCTAATGGTGGAAAGCAGTGATGCTGAGCCAGAACTAAACCTATCGCTATCTCAAAACAGTACACAATCAATGCAGGAGGGAACACAGCAGATAAGTGGTTAACAACAACAGTCACAACCACCGCCCGCAATAGTAGTTGTTGTTCCTTCCGAAGTAGGGGCAATTCAGGAAATTGAGCCTCATGCAGAGGAAGAAGAGGAAGCCACTCCTTCAGAAGTTCCATTGTCTTCCAAATCCCCAGCAAGGAAAAGGAGGGTTAGTCCATCAAGTTCTTCGCCAAGCCCCCCTTCTGATGATCTAGATGCCACTAGGAAGCCACAAACTGAGTCTGAGAGGGAGACACGTCCCAAGATCAGGCATGAGAAAAGGAAGGTTCCAGAAAGCCTTACACTTATGGAGGTTGATGTAGAAGAGCAGGATGCTGCTGATGATGATGATGAGCCAGTCATCACGAACATCACTCCCAGCCCAGAGGAGATGGAGACCAACATTTTTACCCTATCCAAAATGGCTGCGAGGGATGTAGCACGCATACCTCCAACACAGGTAAAACCAACACGACCTCCAGTTTCCATATTTACATTAGAAAAAGGCCGGCAGCGTCCTACATCCAGCACAAGCACCACCTCAGCAGAAGTAGGTAGTGGTACTGCAAATTCAACGCACACCCTCCAGTTCATCTGGCATTGGAAGTGGCACCTCCAGCAGGAGACAAAAGTTAAGCTCCCCAGTGTGGGACTTCTTTACGGTTAGCGAAAAGGAGGAGAACATTGCTAAAGGCTCCATTTGTCATACCTCTGTTAGTCGTGGTAAGCTTGGTACAAACTATGGTACCGGAGGCCAAATGACCCATCTGAAAAAACACCACGCAATCCAGTGGGAGGAGCACCTTCGTCGCATAAAAACTGGAACCATTGCTGTTGGTGGGGATAAACGAGTAGAAGGTCTGCTCACGGTGGGACAGGAAGAAGAAGAAGAGGGAGACATTCTCTGTGGTAGTGGTACACAAAGTAGCCCTGTCCCCAGCACTGCAGTGGTAATGCCCACATCCTCAGCAACATATCAGTGGCACAAGAGTAAGAGTCAGCCTGAGACACCAAGAAGTACTGCTTTTAAAAAAAGTGCGACGTTGAGCATAACAGGAAGGAATACAACGCAGCCTACCATTCTTAGCATGTTTACTAGTCTGGAGGGGCAGTACGAACGCAACCACCCAATAGCACGTTTGTACAATGCGAAGCTGGCTAAAATGGAAGGTCCCAGCCGCTACTATTTCGCCAGAGTTGCTGTTCCAGCACTACATCACGACATGCTGGAATTGCTTGGAAAAGCCTTAAAACAGAGTGCTGTTCAGATTATCCAACTGACAACAGACATGTGGACCAGTTGCCAAGCCACTGATTACATGTGCATCACTGCACACTGGGTCTCTTTTTCGGGTGTTTTAAGATAAGATATCTGCAGGTGTTGTTGACACTGCTGAGATTTTTAATGACACTCGCAAACATGCAACTGTAGCCATGTTTGCTATGGAGAAATCTCATACTGCTGCAAACATTTTGGATGAGTTTAACAGCAAGGTGTTTGAGTGGCTGCGACCAAAAGGGCTTAATATTGGTTTTGTTGCCATGGACAATGGCAGTAATGTAGTTAGGGCCATGAAAGATGGTGGTTATTTCAGGGTTATTTCAGGGTCCCGTGTTTGGCACACTGCATTAACATTGCTGTTCAAGACTTTCTGAAAAATGAAAGCAAAGTCGGCAAAGTCGGCAACTTACTAACCACCTGCAGAAGAATATGCACACATTTCAACCATTCTTTTAGAGCCCGGAAGCAGCCGAGGGTCATTCAACGTGAGCATAAAATGCCAGTCAAAGCACTCATCCAGGAGGTGCTAACACGTTGGAACTCAACTTATTACATGCTTGAGCGTCTGTTTGAGCAGTACATACCACTCAATGCGTATGTCATGAAAAGGTCAGGAGATCCTACTGTGAAAGGCATGACCATTGAAATGGCCCAATAGGACCTCGTTAAATGCCTGACAGAGATGCTACTTCATTTTGAGGTCTTCACACGTGAAGTCAGCAGGGAGGACTGTACTATGGGCCAAGCTATCCCATTGCTGTACATGCTAGAGCAAGAGCTGAAGGAGGTGTCTGAAACGTACGCAGGTGTGGATGACAAAGTAGACGCATATTATTTGGCGGACAACTTAGCCGTTCGCTTATCTGAAAATACAAGGATTCAAAATAACATTGTGTCACATCGACATTACATTACTGCCTCAATTTTGGATCCATGTTGCAAATTATTGCTGAGCAGTAATAAAGTAATTCCTTTTTCAGAAGTGGATGTTGCCAAGTACAAAACTTTGATAGCTGAGGAAGTCACTGACTTTGAAAACGAAATGGTTCTTAATTAGAGGCCCGTCACCCCAGGCCAGAAAAAGTACTACAGGGCACCTAGATTCAAGTTCTACTTCAGAGCCTGAGAGCAGTGCGTTTGCCTCCCAGCAGTCACCAACACTAACAGCAATAACATCAACAACAGCACCAACAGGATCATCAGCCACATTAAAAAAAACAGCAAGTTATTGGTTTCTACGGAAAGGGTTTTGTACATCCATTGCTAATGCAAAGGTAAAAGAGGCCAAGCAAATCGGAGCACCCCTGAACATTGAGCGGATGGTCTCGGCCTATCTGGATGATACAACAGAGGTCTTCATGGAGCAAAGCCCATTGGTGTATTGGTATGGGAAAAGAAGCCAATGGCCAGTGCTCAGCAGGCTGGCGATAAAGTATGTGGCTTGCCCTGTTGCAAGTGTCTCTTCAGAGCGTGTTTTCAGTGCTGCTGGTGCCACTGTTACTGTGAAAAGGACCACTCTCTCGCCCTAAAGTGTGGAGAGGTTAACCATGATCAAAATGAATCAGCACTTTATACCACTGGAGTACAAAATACGTGAATAACAGTAGGAAGAGGAGAGCGACTTCGATGACATAAGTAGTGGGTTACATGACATACTTCTGTCCGAACCAGCAGAGTTTGAGGACGAGCTCCTCTTCCCTGACAACTAGGCTTTCAAATTGTTCTTCCTTCCTTTATTTGTGTGTGTATCTGTTTTTCTGGTTCAAATCTAATCACAACAAATCCATCAACAGTCTCCTCTTTTTATTTCCCTATTGGAGTTGAACCTCTGTGCATAACTGTCAACTCCACTCCTCAGAGTCCTGCTCCATCTTCCTTACTCTCCCTAAATACATTTCAAGCAAGCCAGACATTGGATGGAGATGGAGAATAGTACAATACATGTTCCCTCTAACAGTCCCTCCATAGGAAGTGAAACGTGACTACAGCCATCTTCCGTTTTGTTTCCGAGCCGAAACTCATCACTGTCAGAAGGCTAGGCATCTGATCTGACAGCCAAAGAGAAGAGCAAGACAGGTAATGATTATTACGAATGATGACATGCATTGCATTGGATGCTTGCTGACCACGAGTGAATGTGCATGAAGTCGAACTATACTAGTTTATCTACAAAGTAAAAGTGACTCAAGTGACAGTCAATGTTTCCTTGTTGTTTAATAACCACATTGTACTCCTACTACTGCAGGTGCAGGCCAATATCTGTTGCAATTTTGTAATATGGAATATATTGTAAACGTAATCAGAGTCACTACAGACTGAGTTGGTGTTGGAGAACACGTACCACACGGTCATGATGCTGACCATACTATGTTTGCACACAGTCAGTCAGTTGGATCGGAGATAATTGATGGAATAACTGTGTTTCATGGACTGGCATAAAAGGTAAAAACAGCAATTCAACAAGAACCACAGCAGACCTAGGCTACATGTCCGTGTAGTGGTGTTGACTGGAGTAGAGTGTAGTGGTATGAGTGAAAGCGGTGCATTGATTTAGTCACTTGATTTGGAAAATGCTAGGTTGCTGCATATGCCTTTTGTCTGGCTCTGTCAAAATTTAAGGTAAATGGGGGTTGGGTGCCGGGCCTGTGCCATGGTGGGCCTGTTCTGTTCTGGCTCCTGTCCTGTTGTTGTTGTAGCTTAATGCTGCAGAGTAGACACAATGTATACAAGCCGCCTCAGTCTGAAAGTGTACTCTCAAGAGTCTTCTCTTCTTGCACTCCACTGTAATTGAGTTTATTTTTTTTAATTCAGTTATTTTTCAATACCCCTTTTGTTTTTCCATCTACACTTACAGGCCGGCCTTTACCCTGTGCTATAGTGGAAGAAACAACTCACACTTACCTTACCAATCCGCATCAGGCAGGCAGTGGTACCCAAGATTGATGTGCGGAGTGTCTATGGAAGGGAGGACCAAGATGAATGATGAGACTGATGCAACTCCACAATTGGACCAGGATAATACAGTAACTTTAGTATCATTCATCATTTGTCTTTTAATTTATTTGATTCCTTTTTCTCTTCAATCATTACGACTGTGTGTTGAGGTTTGTTTGGTAATTGATCCCTACAACTATTTTTTCATTTACTTTGCTAGCTTTAAAAATAAAAATAAGCCCGGTACAGCATGTAATTTGGTTCGCTCTGAGGGCAGACAGGCAAGGCAAATGTCATATTAATAATTTCTGCCCTGTACTGTCTAATTGTGTAGTAGTAGTTAGTAAGTATAACTCATTAACCATCAAGTTCTCTTCAAAATCATACATACATTTCCTTTTTCTCCCTTTATAGATTTCTTGGATAATGGATCATGGTCGTCTTCCAAGATTGTGTTTTACTTCTGTTGTGTCCATGCATAGTGTCTGTTTTTCTTTGTCAAACCTTTCCCCAGACCCCCTTCCCATCCATTCATCAATCCCTAACCCTCTTCCCCCGGGCCGTGTGGTTTATATTGAGGTGTGATGTGACTACATTAAATGTACACCAACAATTGATCACATGCTTGCTGGGGCAGATGTGGTGAAAGCACCCCTAATTGAATTTCAAGGCAGGGCAAGGATCTTCTTCTGCTTGCCCACCCATTCTGTACTTTACTTCGTTCTACTACTCCTACCACAGTCTCTCTCAGGCAAGTGACTGTCTCTTTTTTTTTTTAAATGCTAGTGCCAGTGTCTACTACAACCACCACAACTATGACATCTTCTCCATTCACTTGGGAAACCAACCATCAATCACAGGTAAGATAAGTTTGGTGGGAGGTATAATCATAGGAGGCAAGACTGACAGTACGAGTAGAACCAATAAAATAACTCAGTGAGGGGTACCGCATCTATCTGTTTGTGTGTTACAAAATCAGCAGATCTTTTAAATCAAACACTGGCTGCAGGCCTGCAGCAGCAAGGAAACCAACCATGTGACGTAAATTCGTAAAACAGTAACCCACCCACAAAACATTAATATCGTATGTTTAAGTAAATAATATATAATTTATTACACTAACAAAAATAAACTATCCCACTTTGACCCGACCCACCCCCCTCCCTAACACCAACCAATGTCCAAAAGTCCCAAATGTCCAGAAAAAACCCCAACACCCAAAACCCACCCAACAACAAAAGGAATTAAAAAAGGGGCAATTCAACAAGGTCCTAAATTCGGCAGGCTTTCAGGTGTTTGTCAACCAGGATCTTCACACGTTCCTCTAGGTGCTCCTCCAAGCGTGCCATCCGGAGGAGGATCTGGCGGCGAAATGCCCTGCAGTTACATCCAGGGTGGGGGGCAGCAGTGCTTGATATTGAGGCATGGCGGCCGGCGGCTGCCTGACCACGGCACCGTAAAACTAGAGGCGGGGCCTGACTGGGGCCCGGGGCATTGGAGGAGGCTGCAGCTGCAGCCGACTCCTCCTACTCCTCCGCCTTAGCCACCAGCCGCCAATATTCTTCACAAATGGCCTCCAGTTTACGGCGCTGGGCCCTGGCTGCCAACTCCTTCCGCGTAGGTTTTGGTTGGGAAGGAGGATCTATATCAAGAAAGAAAAAGAACATTGTTGTAACCTATACTCTTAGCCAAACAGTAACACAAAATTCATTCAACACATAGTGGCACAGTATCACTAGCAAGCACAGTACATAACATTTGTGGTAAGTATCTATCCTCCTACTTCCTCGGACTCTAACATTTGTGGGAGTTTCAGGCATTATACTAGCACTATGTACTCCAGTACACACCAGTCGTCTTCTTCTTATCTCTAGTTTAGCGAAATTAGTACATAACCTTGTTGTATCTGGCATGCCAGCTCAGTCAGCTAAGCTTGCACCCAAGAGAAACAGATATGAGTCACATGATGCAAACTCACGTTAGTTTTATTTACTACTACTGTCTGCAGGTGGGGAAGCTCATATTTTTGTATTACGGGTGGCACTGGGCATACTCTCTCTGTTACATGAGGGCAATTCCTCAATTTCACTTTCACCCTGCCCTGGGTACTACAAAAAGGCAGATTATTTATCGGATCCAATGATCATTGCTTATATTATAGATGATAACACGACATCAGGTCAGTAGTGGTCGGTGGTGGGAGTGCTGCCGAGCGGTGACGTGAGGAGGGGCAGGGTGGGGGTAGTAAACTATGGATTACAGACAATCACAGGTAAGTAAACAATACATATAAATAAATAAAACAAATTTAGTTGCACGCACTGCATCGCATTTGGCAGTGCAGTGTATTTTTATGTTTACTCCTATCCTCAAAATTTCACGGTGATCCGTCAAGCGGGGGCCGGGAAAAAGGGGGGGTCCCAAAACGCGTTTTCCCCATGCATTTTCCCATAGGACCTGTTGACGCAGCTACAGCCCGAACTGCTATACGGAATTACACCAAATTTGGCAAAGAGGTAGTCCTCAGTTCAGACACGTGCCTTTTGCTTAAATGGTGTAAATTCGTTCAGTAGTTCCTGAGAAAATTAGGGTAAAAAACATAGTGATATCTATGGCCTTGGAGGATCCGTGCACCCTCCCCGCACCCAGCGAGCACCCTGTCGTGCATGAGCTGAATGCTAATTGGCTGTCAACACTCCAGATCAGGAAGTGTTGGCAGCCATCTTGTGCCTCGGTAGAACCAAGGCACAAGAAACCTATAAAACAAACTTGAAAAACACAACAAGGGGGCAGGGTAGAAACACCCTGACCCCCTAGGCCTGCGAAGGGGGTCCCACAAGGACCCCAGGGCCCAAAAAAGCATTTATAAAAAAAAACCAAATAGGCGAGATTCGCGCACCCAGCGCGAATTTCGGCCGAAAATAAAAAAATATATTCTGCGCAGGCTCCCGCGCTGAATATTGTAATTTGCCCCCGGGGGCCAAATCCCGGGGGCTTAATTAAAAAAAAAGTGTGGGGGGGCCCCAATCCCCCCCACACTGCCCCAGGGACCGCCACCCTCCGGGGCTCCAAGATTGTAAATGCGGGGGGGCTCACGGCCACCCCGCAGGGCAACTTGTACATGTTGGAGGATGGCCATGCGGCCCCCCTCCTGGAGCCTTGTTTTGGCCCTGGGGACCGCCACCCCCCAGGGCCGGCTCCTGCAGTGTCCCAGGGTGCCCACTCCCGGGACACTGCTCCCACCCTGCCATTGCAAACTGCTTTGCTTCATTGAAGCGAGAGCAGGGAAACCTGCTCTCGCTTCAATGAAGCAAAGCAGATTGCTTTTCCACATGGGGAGCAGCATGTTAGCTGCTCCCTATGTGGAAAAGCAATGCCGGCTCCCGCAGGAGGCGGGTAGCCGGCTGGGACCGTGGGGAGATTGGGGACCCCCCCACGGTCTCCAACGAGAGGCCAGGCCCCGGGGGATTGGGTCCCCGGGGCCAGAAGTGGCCCGGGAGGGGGGCAACACGGCCCCCCTCCTAAATCAAATTAAAAAAATAAATAAATCAATGGCCGGCCCAGAGATGGGGTCCCTGGGGCCTTAAAGTGGCCAGAGGAGGGGCCCTCCATCAAAAAATAAAAAATAAGGCCCATGCCCCGGGGGATGGGGTCCCCGGGGCAAATTATGGCATTGGGAGGGGGGCCACGCAGCCCCCTTCCTGATTTATTTATTTTCAAAAATAAAAATTGGGGTCAGGCCCTGGGGGATGGGGTCCCCAGGGCCAAAAAAATAGAAAAAGAAGGGGGGCTACCCCTTCTAAAAAAAAGAAGGAACAAAAAAACGGGATCGGACCAGAGGCCACGCCTCCCCTTGAATACTGGGGGTCCCTGGGGGCCAACTAGCCCACCAGGAACCTCCAGTATGCGCCAGGGGGCTGCCTTGCAGAGAGTTGTAATGAGGCCACGCCCCTTTTTACACCTCTCTGCAATGCAGCTCCGTGGCGCTTACTGGAGGTACCTGGTGGCCTAGTTGGCCGCTAGGGGACCTCAGGATTCAAGGGGATTTAATCCCCCAACTTAAAACGTGCCACAGGGCGCGTTTGCACAGTAGTGAAGATAGGGGGCGGGGCCTGAGGTGATACTGTGCAAACACGCTCTGTGGTGCGTTTTAAGTTGGGGAATTCATTCCTCTTCAATCGAGAGGTCCCCTAGGGGCCAACTAGCCCACCAGGTACCTCCAGGCAGCGCCACGGAGCTGCGTTGCAGAGTGTTGTAAAAAGGGGTGTGGCCTCTGAACACCTCTCTGCAACGCAGCTCCCTGACACATACTGGAGGTACCTGGTGGACTAGTTGGCCCCCAGGGGAACGCAGGATTGAAGAGGAATTAATTCCCCAACCTAAAACGCGCCACAGGGTGTGTTCGCACACGTCACCTCAGGCCCCGCCCCCTTCCTTTACCATTGTACAAATATTCCTCTAAAATCAGCCGAACTACGAATTCCGATTCACTCACCTGTTATCAGGAGAGAATCCAGGGCTGCATCTTTTAGACCAGCACTGACCCTGAAAAGTAATTCAAGCGTACTTACCAGTAACTTCTATTTCCTTCCATAGGAATACATTGTGTGGTTTTCAGCAGAAAAGTTTCGAAGTGTCCATTTTTGAAACGTACAAATATTCCTCTAAAATGAGCCGAACTACAAATTCCGATTTACTCACCTGTTATCAGGAGAGAACCCAGTACTGCATCTTTTAGACTAGCACTGACCCTGAAAAGTAATTCTAAGCGTACTTACCAGTTACTTGTATTTCCTTCCATAGGAATCCATTGTGTGGTTTTCAGCAGAAAAGTTTCTAAGTGTCCATTTTTGAAACGTACAAATATTCCTCTAAAATGAGCAGAACTACGAATTCCGATTTACTCACCTGTTATCAGGAGAGAACCCAGTGCTGCATCTTTTAGACCAGCACTGACCCTGAAAAGTAATTCTAAGCGTACTTACCAGTAACTTGTATTTCCTTCCATAGGAATCCATTGTGTGGTTTTCAGCAGAAAAGTTTCTAAGTGTCCATTTTTGAAACGTACAAATATTCCTCTAATATCAGCCGAACTACGAATTCCGATTTACTCACCTGTTATCAGGAGAGAATCCAGGGCTGCATCTTTTAGACCAGCACTGACCCTGAAAAGTAATTCTAAGCGTACTTACCAGTAACTTGGATTTCCTTCCGGAGGAATCCATTGTGTGGTTTTCAGCAGAAAAGTTTCTGTCTATTTTCACAAACTAAAAATATTCCTAAAAAATCGTCTGTATGACTTAAACACATTCTTTCAACTGTTTACAGGAGATTCACCTGTGCTGGATCCAGGATCCACCACTGAGTAAGAAAAACTAACAATAACACTACTTACCTGCTAAGTGAATTTTCTGCCATAGGATAACATTGGTGATCCTATGTTAAAAATGTTCAAAGTGTCAACTTTTAAAATACAATAATAATCCTTAAAAATCACTACTGTAACCAAAACGCTTTTACTCAACTGCTTACAGGCGATTTCCAAGGACTGAATCTAGCATCCAGTCCTGTGGTTAGAAAAGTAATCCATAAAGTAACTAATTGCATTCGACTAGAAATTCACATTGAGCTCCATGTTGCTTTGTGTTTGAAATTGTGTTGCCCATTGCAACAACTGTAACTACTGTACTTAAAAGTCTATTGCCTATTTGCAAAGTATTTAAACTAAAGTAATTCATTCTGGGAAAGTATATTTTGTATTGTAATGTATAATGTAATTTAAAAAATAAAATATCTAAAAATAAACAGTTTAAACAATGTAGTAAATCAGTATCAAAAAAATCTGTATAACAATTAATACATTAAAAATTGTCATTTACAAAACCTTTGAAATTCACTGAAAAAACCATAGGTTTCAGGCCTGATATAGTTAGCAATTAGCATTTAAAAAACCTTTGAAATTAACTGAAAAAACCATAGGTTTCATGCCTGATATAGTTAGGAATTAGCATTTAAAAAACCTTAGAAATTCACTGAAAAAACAATAGGTTTTAGGGTTGTTATAGTAAGCTGGACATTTCACTCGAACAAAACCATTGAAATTCCTCCGATATAGTTAGTTGTACTAACTACATGTCGCGCGCCCGCAATCCACTGCTGAGGATGTCACATATTACATCATTCATGACATGGTCAGTGACATCACTGATGACATCTCAAATGACATCACTGATGACATCCCTGATGACATCATCCACGTGACAATCAGATACACCTCATCATACACTAGTATAACCTTTCATCACTCACTGTAAAATAGAGAGTGCCAGATTAAAAACCATTGACACGCACACGGGAGGAGCCTAGCGCGCAACCAAGATGGCCGCATAGGCTTGTGGCTCCCGGGGGGCCTCCGCAACCTCCCACGTCTATCCTGTCATAATCCTGGTTTTCTAGACGGGCTTTTGTCTATGATCTTGCGCTAAGGTGCCACTCGTTTTCAAAACCGAAATCGGACTCTGGGAACCGGATTGGTGGCGATCTGAAGTTTGCGGCCTTCTCCGGCCTTGGTCCCGAACTTGAGTTGGCGAGGTGCCCGGGTGCGAAGTGAACAACAGCGGCATTCCAGTCTGGGCCTGCCCCGGACCCCGTGCTTTCACTTTCGGTTTCGAGTTGATCTGCGGAAACTGATGTCGGGACTTCGGGTAAGCAGCACCGAGGACGGAGTGCATGGCCTGATTCTCGAACTGTAAACGGGCCTATTTCAGTTGGTGGCCCGGATCTCCTGCATTGGTCGCCTGGCCTTCCTCCGGGTGCTGGAGGGTGCTGACCTTGGTGGTCGCTGATGATGGCGGCGAGAGTGGACGGCGACAAGCTGAAACCCAAGTCTACCCGGAGGGGAGCTTATACCCAGGCCAACAACATGGACCGCTATGCGCAGCCAAAGGGATCCCCTAGTGGATCACATAAATCGCCTGAGCGGCTCAAGGAGGCCTCGGGCGCATCGTCAGAATTGACTCTGCTGGATGTCATGGGGGCCATTGAGGAGATGAAGGCGACTGTGAACCAGCAATTTGATACCCTGGCTAATAAATTGGACTCGGTGTTGATTGATGTGAATTTGGTCAGAGCGGACCTGTCCAAAACAAATGACCGGGTCGACTCATTGACTCAAGCGGCGTCGAGCCTAACTGTGGATGTGGCCGCTTTGAAGACGGAGGTGCGGAGGTTGCAGCTCGCCAGTGACCTGACTGATCGTCGCCTTGAGGATTCCGAAAGCAGGGCCAGGCGGAATAATGTCCGTATTATTGGGGTGCCCGAACGATCGGAGGAGTCTGCTGCGGATCTTTTTGTGGAGGATCTAGTGGTGACTCATCTAGCACCCAAGGGACTGAGCAAGTTCTTCGCTGTGGAACGGGCCCACAGGATTCCGGGTGGTGCGCCCAAGGTGGGTGCTCCCCTGCGGCCTATCATTGCCCGACTTTTTAATTTTCGGGATAGAGATGCTATCCTTCAGGCATCGAGGGTGGCTGGGCCATTAAAGTTTGAGAACTCTAATGTTAGCTTTTACCCAGACTTCACGCAAGCGGTTCAAAAGCAACGGTTGGGATTTTTGGCCATCAAACGGCGCTTAAGGGACATGGAGCTGAAATATGCGATGCTATTCCCGGCTAGGCTGCGGGTTGAGTTAGAGGGTCGCTCGCATTTCTTTGACCGGCCGGAGGCGGTTGGAGAGTGGCTGGATGCCCTACCTAGGGGTCGAGGTCGGGAAGGTCGGATGGCGGAGAGCGGAGAGTGCTCGACGGAGTAGGAATAGAACTGGGATCCTGGCTATGGATCGGACTGGTAACGTTTTGCACCTGTGGCTGCACTGGACTCCAGTTTGTAACACTTTGCCCTTTGGTATTTGGAGGTTGCGGGGGGCTTGCTGGGGCCCTTTCCTCCTTCTGGGGTTTTTCTTGTCTTCTTTGTAGTGAGTTTCATATTGGGGCGACAGGCACACCGCACGTTGGGGGGGCTGTTTGGGCTCACGCAGGGGTGCAGGGAGGGGGGAGTTTTGTTGGGGTTGATGGGGTGGGGTTGGGGTTTGTTTGTTTGCATCACAAGGCGGGATAATGTTTTCTGTTGTGTTATTATGATTGTGCTCTCCGGGAGGGGGATATTTTGTGCTGGGGGGGATGGGGGTAAGGGGTTGAGACTTCTTTCATGGAATGTGAATGGGCTGGGGGACAGGATAAAGCGGGGGGTGGTCCTGCAGTTCTTGAAACGTATTTCGCCTGACATTGTGTTTCTGCAGGAGACGCACCTCATAGGGAACTCTTTCCATGCCATGAACAGGCGAGGATATCGCCTTCTGGCCCATTCTTGTTTCACCTCTGGCTCGAGGGGAGTGGGCATTTTAGTTAGGACCTCTCTCCCGTTGGAGGTGGATGAGGTGATCCACGACGACAGAGGGCGCTACACTGCGCTGGTGGGGAGATGGGAGGGTAAGTTGATTTCGCTGGTTACTGTCTACGTGCCGCCGGGCCTGCAGACGGCCACCTTTGCTGATTTGGGGCGCCTGCTACTTGGGCTTCCGGGGGGGGTTTTGGTCTTGGGGGGGGATTTTAACGCAGTGGTTTCCGGAGTTGAAGATCGACACCCCCCTAGGGACCTCCCTCGGGCCCAGAACTGGCTGGGGGGCTTTCTGGATACCCTGGGACTGATAGATTGTTGGCGGTTGAAACACCCTGGACAAGCACAATATACCTTCCACTCCAGGGCCCACGGTAGTCTTTCGAGGCTTGACTATATGCTAGTGCCTGCGGCCCAAGCTGGGATGATTGGGGAGGTGCGACACTTGGCCCGCGGTATATCTGATCACTCCCCTCTTTTACTACACTTAGATATCGCCATGGGGGCGGTGGGGAGGGTGGCGCCGATCAACCCCTGGTACCTACGAAACCCCACGATCTGTGCAGACCTGGTTAGGTCCCTGGAACACTATTTTAACGACAACGTGGGGTCGGTGTCTTCCGCCGTCTCCCTTTGGGAGGCCTTTAAGACAGTGCTCCGGGGCCAGGCCCTTTCTCTCATCTCCCATACCAAAAAATGCGAGGCGAAAGAGGTGGTTCGACTAGAAAATGAGATCACCGAGTTAGAGATCGATTTGGAGCAAGGTGTTACGGATGACAGACTGCATGTGCTGGGGCTTAAACAGGCCGACTACAAGGCGCTGGTTACTGAATCTGCTAAGAGTATGAGCAGGGAGCAACAGGGGCGTTTGTACGATATGGGTGATAAGGCGGGGAAGTTGATTGCCTGGTTGGATAAGAAGGAGAGAGCGAGTCAAGTGGTGCCGGTTGTTGAGAGGGTGGATGGTGTGTGTGTGACGGACCCCGGTGATATTGTTGATTGCTTTGCGGAGTATTTTCACGGGGTTTACTCTCCGGTCTCTGAGCGATCGGAGGAAGACTCTCGCCTGCTGCTTAAAGACATTGCTTTGCCATCTCTATCTGATGAGGATAAATTATTGATGGACGCGGCCCCGTCGCCGGATGAGATTGCTTTGGCCATTCGCTCTATTGCTTCTGGCAAGGCCATGGGTCCTAATGGCCTTCCCATCAAATTATATAAGTTTGGTCCCAGATAAGATTGCGCCGTATCTCCGGGACATGTTCCTTGAGGCGCAGGCGGCGGGCTCCCTCCCCCCTGACCAACGTCTTGCTACTATTGTTGTTATCCATAAGGAAGGGAAGCCGCGGGATCGGTGTACTTCTTACAGGCCTATCTCTTTGTTGAACGCGGAGCCCAAAATCCTTGCCAAGGTACTGGCCAATCGCCTGATCCGGGTCGTCGGCGACCTGATCCATCAGGATCAATCCGGTTTTATACCCCATCGCAATACCGCTTTGAACCTGCGGCGACTGCATGGCGTCCTCGCTAGAGCGCCATTCATGCGTGAGCCGGCCATTTTGGCGTCCCTGGACGCTACCATGGCGTTTGACACCTTGGAATGGCCGTATATTTGGGCAGCATTTGCGAAGTTTGGGTTCGGCCCGGGGTTCATCGGTTGGGTGAAATTGCTTTATGATAACCCACTGGCACAGGTGGTGGTCAACGGACGGGTGTCGGCTCCTTTTGCTTTGGGTAGGGGCACGCGACAGGGATGTCCGTTGTCGCCTCTTCTCTTTGCGCTTTGTTTGGAGCCCCTTGCGGAGTGGCTGCGGTGGCACCCTTCGATGCGTGGCCTTAGATGGACGCCGGAGTACGAGGATCGTGTATCCCTATATGCGGACGATATCCTCTTGTATCTTGCATCTCCGCGCAAATCGCTCATTGTATTGGTGGATGTGTTGAGCTCCTTTGGTCGCAACTCCGGATTGGTCATTAACTGGGCTAAGTCTTGTGTGTACGTTCTCTCCGGGGAGGCCCCCCCCCTTCCGCGGGGGTGCCCTATCCAGGTTGCGCAGTCGGGGTTTAAGTATTTGGGAATCTTTATAACCCTAGACCCGGTGGCCCGGTATGAGCGGAATCTTCTCCCCCCCCTTCAGCGCCTAAGGGCGGATGTGGCGGGTTGGCGGCGGCTGCCGCTCTCGCCGCTCGGCCGGGCGGCGTTGTTCAAAATGATGTCGCTGCCACGCTTTTTGTACGCCCTACAGAACACTGTGGACGTAGTGCCGGCCCGCTATTTTCGGGAGGTGGAGTGTCTTCAGCGTCGATTGTTTTGGGATGTGCGTCCGCGGATCGCTCTCGCCAAACTAACCCTACCGTGGTACGATGGGGGGGGTCGCTCTGCCTGATATTAAACGATATTATTGGGCCTCCCAGTTGGCTGCTGTCAATCACGGGATGTATGGGCCTGCTTTGAACCCGGCTTTTGAGATGGACAAATTGTTATTGCCAAGCGGGGATTATAATCGAGCACTATACTAGGGGTCCCTTGATGCGCGATTCACAGGCCCGACGCGGGTCGCGGTGCAGGTGTGGCATGCAGCCAATGCGGCGATGGGGTGGAGGGATCGCTTGACTCGGGCAACGCCATTGTACGCTTCCCGGCGTTTGGGTTATCTGTGTACTACGAAAGGCTTTGAGAAATGGGATATGATTGGTATCAGCAAGGTAGGGGATCTCTGGACGAAAGGGAAATTTAAGACGTTCGACATGCTCAAAACCGAATATCAGTGGAACGATAGGGAATACTTTCGGTACGCTCAGGTTCATCACGCCTTGTGTTCCGTATTCCCGGACGTTGCGGCTATTCCGGAGTCCTCCCCGTTGGAAGATAGAGTATTGGACGGCTATGTGCCGGATAGCACCATTTCGCTGATTTATAAGAAGCTTATCAATGATCGAATGGGTTTGCTGACCTCATTGCGGGAGACATGGATTGCCGACGGTTTGGAACTTGACGACGAGGATTGGGTGTCAGCGGTGGCCTCCCCGAAAGAGGTGGCTATCCCGGCCCGCTTGCGTTTCGTCCAGCTTAAGATACTTCATAGAGTGTACGTCACGGGGCCTGGTTTGATGCGTATGGGGTATTCGGTGGATGGTCTGTGTAAGCGAGGCTGTGGACTACTGGGGACTTTCCTCCATATCCTGTGGGAGTGTCCGGAGGTGACTCGGTTTTGGTGTAGAGTGCATGCGGTGTTAGAAGAAGTCACGCATGTTGCCTTGTTGCCGGAGGCACGGAGATGTTTGCTGAATGTCTGGGAGCCGACTGATTACAATGTGATGCAGACGCAGTGGGTGACTCTGGGCTATATGGTAGCGAAGCGTGACATTGCACAACTGTGGGGCTCCCAGAGGCCACCAACGGTCTCAGCGTGGAAGGAACACATGGACTGGTCTATGTTCAGAGAGAAAACGGTGTATGTGGCGAGAGGCAAGCCTGGGAAGTGGATTAAGGTGTGGGGTCCCTGGAACTCCTATCGTGGAGGTATTTGCGCCCCGCCCCAGACGCAAGAGATGGATGCTGCTCTGTCTCCCTAGCCCGCGCATTCCTCTATGCTCCTGCGCCATGTGCATTTGGTTTTCTTTGCTTGTCTATGGACTGCGGCTGCGGCTGGCTGAGTTGATTAGCACTCCAGTAGCTCTCTTATTGCTTCACCGATGTGGTTGTTAAGATGTGTCTATGCTTATAGTGTGCATTAGCGGCCTGTTGGTTGTAGGCCCATACTTGTATGTCTCTGAAACTGTAATAAAGGTTTTTCAAAAAAAAAAACAAAAAAAAAAAACATTGACACACCAATACAAGTTTCTAAACACCCACTCAGTGATTCCTAGATCTATACACACATCTAATCACTTACCTATAGATTCACTCATACATGCTGTCAATGATCAATAGAACACTATCAAATATACTTATACACCTATATCGACATTACACACCAGCACACATCCTAATCACTTATGAAGTCATCCTACTCACTTATGCAAACAATGGATCATACTTACTTTTACTTAGCTATACACTTATAAAAACACCACTTCATCTGTTCATATAGATAATAGTTCCTACTTAGTGTGTTTTAAAATCACTATTACAGCTATACAGTTATCCATACAATCATACAATCACTGTGTCTTATGTATACTTATTTATATACAAAAACTGACACATACACTGGCTTTTATTTTTCTAGTTTGTTGGACATGTACCATTGAGACATATATTTGCTCATCGCCACACCCATAAAGATATTCACTCACCGAAACAACTGTTATAACATGTAGTTTTAACTTCATATACCTACTGAATCAACTATTCACACATCTTTGGGCAGTCACACACCCCCCACCGAACCTCACACTCATTCACTCTCCCATACAAATAGTCAGTTAACTAATCAATAAATAATATAGACTTTCACGTAGCTAGTAACCAACTAGTGCAGCAGTTTACACAACAACTGACAAAGTGATACAGATATTCACACAGTTTAGTCACTATCCAATATATTTAGTGAGACACTATAAATTAGTCAAGTAAACAGTCAATCGCACTGCTACTAAATCCTCCATCCAGATATTTATATTTATATATCCACTCATTCTTCAATGCAAATTGCTATATATATCATACATATTTAAATAACAAACCAAACCACATTCCCTGGATGATGTCATCAGTGATGTCATCAGTGATGTCATTTGAGATGTCATCAGTGATGTCACTGACCATGTCATGAATGATGTAATATGTGACATCATCAGCAGTGGATTGCGGGCGCGCGAGATGCAGTTAGTACAACTAACTATATCGGAGGAATTTCAATGGTTTTGTTCGAGTGAAATGTCCAGCTAAATATAACATCCCTAAAACCTATTGTTTTTTCAGTGAATTTCTAAGGTTTTTTAAATGCTAATTCCTAACTATATCAGGCCTGAAACCTTTGGTTTTTTCAGTGAATATATATAGATATATATATATTACCTACTGGCGGTCACCAGTAGGTAGTTTTAGCTAGGACCTATTTTCCATAGGAAATCCACAACATTCTATTCCCAAGAACTTTGGCGCTGGTTGACGAGTCTTTGTGAAATTTTCAAAACTTTTGGCCAGCTCCGGTCCACTCCTATCCTGAAAGTCTCGGGGTGATTCATCAAGCGGGGGCCAAGAAAAAAGGGGGTCCCAAAATGTTTTTTTTCCCATGCAATTTTCCATAGGAACCTTTAGTCGTAGCTACAGCCCGAACTGCTGAACGGAATTACACCAAATTTGGCAAAAAGGTAGCCCTTGGTTCAGAGTCATGCCTTTTGGTTAAATGGTGTAAATCCGTTCAGTAGTTCCGGAGAAAATCAAAAGTAAAATCACATATATATCTAGGCGGAGCCTAACCACACATCTCATCGTGAGATCTGATTGGCTGTCAGCACTTCATCCAAGAAGTGTTGGCAGCCATCTTGGGACCAATATACATGATAGCACCTCATTAAAAAAGCATTGCAGTTAATAGAAGGTTTTAAGACTTTAGTTACATTATAAATCATTTGTTGATGGTACAATACTCATTTTAGGAAATGTAGTGTGTTCTAAGGTGATTTTACCATGTGAAAAAGCCTTCTGCTGGGATATCATGAATCATGTTTGAGAGAAAACTATTTTCTTATGCTTTGCCCACAGAGGTTTGGAAGGTGATGTATAAGCTAAACTGAGAGCATATTTTCTGTAAATTCACATTATCTTTCTCAGTCATGTGAGAATGAAGTCTGACATTCCCAGTAAAACATGCACATCCAACAACGGCAGAGACTGTCAATTGATTCCTTTGTGTTCTACTGCTGCTTCCCATAGTGTTCTAAAGAACAACTAGAACACTAACAGTCATACTTATGGCAAACGTATTGCACACCTGAAGCCATCTTGATTGGAATAAAGTGGCAACTCTTAAAACATTTAATTTAAAAAGGAACAAAATGAGGGGATTCATTTTGCCATAGAAAGTATGATTATTGCTGCAGAAAGAAAAAATAGGGCACATTTTGAGTGACTTCTCAAATCATCTTCTATTTCATGAAAAAAAATCTGACATGCAGACTGAAACATGCACTTTCAATACCAGCAGCAGACTTCCGTGGTGAGCAGTAGCTTTAATACAGTGATCTAATGAGCAACTAGAGTGCTAACATTCAGAATTTATGGCAAATGTGTGACACATCTGAATGCCTTCTTAATGGAATCAAAGTAAAAAACTGAAAGCATTTCCTACTGAGGAGACTGCAGTAAATGAGGAAATTAGGAAACGTCATAACAAATAAATCTCCCAAGATGGCCACCAGAGACAAAAGAGCCCAAATGCAGCACAAATATCAACCAGATGTAGCCCACATGTAGCCCAATGACAGAAGCGTGCAAAACACTTTTTTTTCTGTGTTTTTGCAGTTTTATACAGTGCAGACTTGTCAGGTATTGGAATACTTTACATGAGCATTGGTTACATCACACAAGAACAAATTCATTTTGGTTGTAGACATGGGGAGAATAATTGATTTGACCAGAATCACAGAATGTCGAGCTGAAGCAGAAACTCCAACCTGGTTCCCCAGTTGCAAAGTCTGCAGCTCTGGAAGTAACACCATATCCTCTCCTCTAAGTGCAACATTTAATTAAGGGGTCAACTGGGTAAAAAAACATTAAGATAACAAATAATTTAAAAGTGCTTTGTCGCTATGTGAAAACTCAGAAAATATGTCCTCATTTTAGTTTTTTAGAGCATTAACCATAATTTTGATGCAAATAAGACCCTCTCATATATGTAATGTCTAAAGGAAATGCTCTAGGTATTACAGTTTTGATTACATCAAGATGATGTCAGGCGTTCCACACTTTTGTAATAAATATAGAATGTTAGCAATCTAGTTATTCATTAGGATACTGTTGAGAGGCAGAGGCCAGGGACACGGACTCTGAAAATTGAAGGCAGGTAGCAGGGTGCAGAGGCAACAATTTGACCATACTGGGCAGGTAGTAAGGGCAGTGGCAGCACAACAGACTATGAAGAGCAGTGGAAAGGGGGGCAGGGGCAACAAACCCACAATACAGGACTGCCAAGAGAGGCTGTGGCAATATAATAGACCACTGTGGGCAGAAGGAAGAGGCAGTGGTAGTACAACCATACATGCCAACAGACCCGATTCAGCCAGGAAATGTCCAATGTTTTTAAGCTCAAATGGGCTTTATTTGATCTGTCCCCTGTCTACAATCTCCTCTTTTTCAATGTAACTCAAAGGGGAAAATCAATCCCCCAGTTTTTTTTCAAAATCTCCCTCTTACCAAGTTCAAAATGCTCGCAAGTATTGTACATTGGATCATGGAAGGCAGGAGGAATTGGGGTAGAGACATGGACTCGGATAACAGAGGACAGGAGGGACATGGAGAGGTGCACCAAACTGACCCTACAGGGCAGGCATCAGGGTTTGCAGCAGCACAATACACCACACAGGGCATGCGGGACAGGAGTGCAGCACAACAATCCATAGAAAGCAATAGGGAAGGGACAGGACCATGCACATGGACAACAGAGAACAGAGGGGAAAGAGGCAATGGTAGCTAGCTGACCATAATGGACAGACAGGAGAGAAAGCTGCAGCATAACAGACCATAAAGGGCAGGAGGGACGGATCAGGGGCATTACAATGGAACAGACAAGCCAGGAGGGAGGGAATAGGGCTCTGTACATGGAAACAGATGGCTGTGTCAAGGGGGCAGGGCAGGAGCAGCAAGATCACCATGGAGGTCAGGCAGGATGGGCACTAGAAGCAAGACACACCATGGAGAGCAACAGTGAGACTGCGATGGCATACACACAGACCATGGAGGGAAGGTGGGAGGGGGTCCGGCAGCTGGCTGACCACACAGGGAAGGTGGGAGGGGCCGTGGCAGCACAGAAGACCATGCATGGCGAGCAGGAGGGTTAGTGGTAGCACAATGGCTATGATGGGCAAGAAGGAGGGTGCAGGGGCATGCACAAAGGACCATGGAGGATAGAAGGGAGGGTCAGGACCTGGGCACAGACAAGAGAGTTCAGGGGAAGGGGCCTCACAACAGACCACGCGGGGCAGGCAGGAGGAGCAGTTGCAGCACAACAGACCAGGGAGGGCAGAAGGGTTTGGCAGTAAAATGGACCTTGGAGGACAGGAGGAAGGGGATACGGGCATGGAATGTGGACAGGCAGGGTGGAGGTAGCAGGGACAGGTTACAGTCATCTGACAATGCTAGGCAGGTGGGAGGGGAGTGGCAACTCAACAGAACACTCAGAGTAGATAGGCGTGGCAGGTCCATGGAACATGGTGGGCAAAAAGGATGGAGCAGGGGCATGCACAAAGATATCGGAGGGCAGGGGGAAGGAGAATAGGGGCAGCAAGCTAAGCACAGAGGCTATGCAAGAGGTCAATGATGGGGCATAGAATTGGGCAATGGAGGGCAGGAGGAGTGGACTGGTATATCATGCTAAATGGAGGGCAGTGGCAGCACATCAGACCATGCATGGCAGGAGGGAGGAGGTTAGTCCATGGATTCAGACAACAGAGGATAGGGAGGAGGTGGATGAGGCAGCAAGCTAACTGTTCAGAGAAGGCGGGAAGGCTAGTGGCAGAACAACGGTCACACAGGGCTATAATAAGGGAGCAGGGACATGGACTTGGACAATGGATGGCTAGGAGGAAGGAAGGCAGGAGCAGCAAGGTTGGGTGGGGGCAGCACAATGCCAGGCCCTGCTTCCAACCCCCACCATCCATTGTGATATGCATCTTACTTAACGTTAAAAAAAACCTAGAAATTTGCTGAAAAAAACAAAGATTACAGGGACGGTATAGTTAGACTCCGATTTCACTCATACACAACCAGTGAAAGATTTGCAGTTATAGTTTCCTGAGCTAACTATAACTTATGCCCCAGCAATGTACTGCTAATAACCTCAGACATTACATCATTCATGACATGGTCAATTACATCACTCATGATATCACTCATGACATCTCAAATGAGCTGTGAATGGAATGGAACTATAATCCCTAGAACTTCATTTAGGGATAGTGTGTGTATATTAACTCCCCTTTTTTTCCTTTTCTTTCGTGTAAGAACCATTATAATATGCAACGTGCCCAGATTAATATGGCCGATAGCCTTTCACTTTAAAGTAATGTGTAGTCCATCGTTTATGTTGATGTTTGCAATTCTAAGTATGTTTAATATGAATAAGTAACGTTGACGAACATACAGGTATGGTGGTCACGGGGCAAGATATGCTGAAATGACATTGTGTGCATATTAACACTTGTTTTCTTTTCTTTATTGTATCAATTCCTGAATTTTCACATTGTGACAAGGCCAATATGGCCGCCAGCTTTTTGGATTAAAGTAATGCATTGGTGATGACGTCACATATTACATCACTCATGACATGGTCAGTGACATCACTGATGACATCACTGATGACATCTCAAATGACATCACTGATGACATCATCTACGTGATCATCTGATGCACCTTCTCACACCCTAAAATACAGACTACCATTCTCGAAATCATAGACACACCAATACTAGTGCAGCTACAATATTCTGTGCACTATGCATGCAGACCTCTAATCAGCTACATAGCTTTGATACAGTCTTTTAAATACTCAGTTAGTACCTATGCAGTCTAGGAATCCTTCTGTCTGTCCCATGCACTTCTCCATTCATCCATCCAGCACTATCTACGTATCCTATCACTCTGCCAATACCTAAACTCTAATACATTTAGCATGCACTCTCTTTGCAGCACTGAAATTACTCCAGTTATTAGTCATATACTTAAGGAATGGCCTAGCCACTAACACAAGTGCAGGTACAATATTTTGTACACTATGCATACAGACCTCTAACCAGCTACAAACTATTGATACGCTCTTCTAAATACCCAGTTAGTACCTATGCAGTCTAGGAATCCATCTGTCTGTCCCATGCATTTCTCCAATCACCCATCCAGCACTATCTACTTATCCTATTACTCCACCAATTCCTAAGCACTTATAAATTCACTATACACTCTGTTTGTAATACTGTAATTATTCTAGTTACAAGTCATGAACTTATGGAATGGCCTAGCTACTAACACAAGTACATCTATAATATTTTGTGCACTATCGAAGCAGACCTCTAACTAGATACATATTACTGATACACTCTTCCAAATACCCCGTTAGTACTCATGCAGTGTAGGAATCGTCCAGTCTGTCCCAAGCACTTCTTTAATCACTTATCTACCACTATCTACTTATCCTGTCACTCCACCAATACGTAAGCACTTATAAATTAAGTGTTCACTCTGTTTGCAGCACTGTCATCATTCCAGTTACTAGTGGTATTCTTATAAAATGACCTAGGCACCAACACAAGTACACATAAAATATTCTGTGCATAATCCCTACAAATCTCTAAGCAGATACATACTATTGATCCACTCCATTAAATACTGAAGTAGTACCCATGCAGCGTAGGATACCTCCTGTCAGTCTCATGCAATTCTTCAATCACCCATCCAACACTATGTTCTTATTGTATCAGTCTGCCAATACCTAAGCACTTATGAGGCAGATTTACAAGCACCCTGCGCCACCAGTACGTCACTTTTTGTAACGTAGTGATGGCGCCAAGTACTCCTTCATATTTACAAGGAGAGGAAAAGCCACCCTGCGTGGTTTTTCCTCTCCTTGTAAATACGACCCCTTCATACACAGAACTTTTCATTGAAGGGGCAACCTTCAAATCGTAAATCTGGAGATGTGTGTGAACGCTGCGCCATCCTAGAGTTGATGTAGCAAGGCGCAACGAGGAGAATTGTTTTCATTTCTCCTCATTTTTTCCTCTTTCAATGCATGCTGCATTCCACAGCACATACATTGAAAGAGGAAAATGTCTTTATTTATTGTTTTTGTGCAGGAAGGTGTCCCTTCCTACAAAAAAACAATCTCCACATGACACAGAAATCCTTGCACCATGGTTCAAGGGTGCCTGTGTCACCGCATGGCTGCAGTTTGTGCAGCAGTGCAGAGGGAAGCACAGAGTTGCAACATATTCATGTACATATGTCACATCCCTGTGCTTCGGAAGTGTCGCAGTGCAGCTAAAGAGCTTGCAGTGTCACGCTGCAGTACTTCCTCATAAATCTTCACCTATAAATTCACCATACACTACTAATGCATTCTTTCAGTCAATCATGCTGTATACAGATATTCAACCAAACTTTCACACACTGCCTTGCAATTATAGTTCTTTCTTTAAACAGATAAGGTAGTTTTGATAAGAACTTTTTTTTCTTCTTTTTTCTTTTGTATTTTTTTTTTATTTTTTGAACATTCTTGTATTTTTGTTTTTTTTTTTCAAAAAATGAACAAAAAAAAGAATGAATAAAACAGGAAACATTTGAAATTACTTATCTTTCCAAAAACAAAAAACAACAAAATTAACAATGATGGTTGCGTTGTGCAGCACAAACTGTATCCACCGACTGCTCACCGAAGCATATAAGTTTCTTACATTTCACGCAGTGTTACCCGAGAAAGGTGAATTCTTGCCTAATGTCCATTGCAGGTGTTCCTGAGGACGCCCCAGATGTACTTAGCACAGCAGGTGAGGGGTTCAAAGCAGCTCGCCTCATTTCCTTGCGAGCAAGTTAGAGAGGATGCTCTGTCCGGAGATGCTTGTACATAGAAGCAGTGCCACAAGAGTATTTGTTTTCACTGCCTCTTGACAGGACTCGGTCACAAATGTTTCACGTCACCTTTCTCGCATTTACTTTCTTCTCTCCAGGTGGAAAAGTGAAGAATTTCCACACGACAGATTCCGGCCTCTGTGGACGTGGTGCCTCCTGCAAGAATTCTTCTTCAGAAGATACTTCCTCCTGCTGCTGCTGCTGTCCAGATGCCACTTTGTTTGATATTTTTTGAAAAACACCAAAAAAACAAGCAAAAAGGGTTCTTGTAGGAAAAGAGATGTCTCTCTAAAGATGCTCCAACAAGAATGAATAAAATGGGTGCGGTCCTTCAATAGTTACAGTGGGAAATGTTATGAACCAATGAAATCTTTGTTTTTGAGGTCACATGGGATCCGCGCACTCTGCGCTCACGAAGCACCCACCCGAAGTGACTTCGCGAAAATATATTGAAAAATAATATACGTTTATTATAAGTACAAATATATTATTTTTATGAACATCTTAGATAGTCTCTTGCCCTAATATGCATATTAAACACACATACATATCATTTTAGAACATACATTTTTTTTGCGGGAGTCGCGCACCCAGCTCGCCCCTGCACGTATATGACGTCACGCGGGGACCCGCCACCGCGCAAGCGTCGTGTACCGTAATGCGCATGTGTCGCGAATGCGCGGGAGCAGGAGTCGCGGACTAGTCGCATACCAATCGTGCACATCACGTAATATTAAATGTATATGATGTAACTGAAAAACACGCAGCTGTCGCACACCGTACGTGGATCCTTCACGACGTTTCTAAAATGGCGGCTAGAATCCGCGCACCCACCGTGATGTGTCCGCTTTGAGTGCGCGACTCCGAAAAAAAAATGGATTTTATTTTTTAAAGAAAATAATATAAATATATTAAAATAAAAAAATAAAACAAAAAAATTAAACAATATTTCAGTTTTAATATTTTTTTTTATTTTTTTTACATTTTCAGAAAAATATATAGTTATTTAATGAATAAAATATTTATAAATAAACAGTTAAAAAACTGTAGAAAATCAGTACAAAAAAATAGGTATAACTACTATTGCACTTGAAAATTTGCATTTAAAAAACCTTTGAAATTCACTGAAAAACCAAAGGTTTCAGAGACGTTATAGCTAGAAATTAGCATTTTAAAAAACTTTGAAATTCACTGAAAAAAACATAGGTTTCAGAGACGTTATAGTTAGAAATTAGCATTTAAAAAACCTTAGAAATTCACAGAAAAAACCATAGGTTTCAGGGGTGTTATAGTTAGCTGGACATTTCACTCATACAAACCCATAGAAATTCCTCCGTTATAGTTAGTTCTGCTAACTATAACTCACGCGCCCGCTATGCACTGCTGATGATGTCACATATTACATCATTAATGACATGGTCAGTGACATCACTGATGACATCTAAAATGACATCACTGATGACATCATCCACGTGACAATCTGATACACCTCATCATACACTAGTATAACCTTTCATCACTCACTGTAAAATACAGAGTACCATATTTGAAACCACTGACACACCAATACCAGTTGCTACATACCCACTCACTGATTCCTAAGTCTACACACACAACTACCCATTCAACAACAGAATCACATATACATGCAGTCACTAATTAATAGAAACTATCAAATGCACTTATACACATATATAGACATTGACACATCAGCAGTCATCTTAGTCGGTCATGCAGTCATCCTACTCACTCATGAAAAAAAATTAATCACACTTACATTTACTTACCTAAACAATTATACACACAACACCTCATTTATTCAAACACATAGTAACTCATAGTTAATATGTTAAAAAATCACCATTACAATTAAACACTCATTCATATAGTTACTCTCACAATCACTGACTCTTATATATACTTATTTATATACACCAACTCGCACATACAATGCCTTTTATTTTTTTACTTTGTTGAAGATGTACAACTAAAACATATATTCGCTCACCAACACACAAATAAAAATACTCAATCACCCAAACAACTGTTTCCACATGCACTCTTAAACCTATACACCTAGTCAATCAACCATTCACACATCTATGCATAAAGTTACACACACCCCATCCAGCCACACACAAACTCAGTGTCCCATACAAATACTCATCCAACTAATCAATAACTAATATAAACACTCATGTAGTTAGTGACCAACTGATGCAGCATGTTATACAACAACAGAGACAGTGATGCACACATTCACATAGTTTAGTTAGTAATCCATGTATTAAGTGAGACACTTTTAATTACTCACTTAAACAGACAGTCAGACAGCTACTAAATCCTCCATCCAGACAGTTATATACACACTCCATCTTCAATACAGATTGGTATATATATAATATATATTTAAATTTCAAACTAAACCACATTCACTGGATGATGTCATCAGTGATGTCATCAGTGATGCCACTGCAGACTATGCGGGACATCAGCGTTGGAAACAAAGAGACGCTGCATGCGTGGTGAGTCCGTTCTGAGGGTGCATATTAGCAAGGACTTGATTCCTTGTACTCTGCGAGCATACCCACATGGGGAGAAGTGTTATATTTCGGACATTTAATGGCACCCACAAGGGTTTATTTAAAAGCGGACTATAAGAACCATGATGCACTCACACACACACGCCCACCAGGGCGGGACATTTAATTGTGTGCATGTGATCCGCTTGCTGTCGAGTGTTCTAGGGCCAGTGAACAAGGGTGTGAAATGCCAGAAACGCATCTGGCTGGACATTTGTGCTCTGTGTGTGCCTGGCTGCAGGTTTGTGTAACCCTTAGAATAAAAGGGTTTTACTCACCGGGAGTGGTCTCTTCAATTTTGTGGCAATCATCCCTTTGTGTTGAGCGGCCCATCCAGGTCGCGAAGAGCCCCACTGCAGACTATGCGGGACAGCAGCGTCGGAAACAAAGAGACGCTGCATGTGTGGTGAGGCCGTTCTGAGGGAACTTATTAGCACGGACTTGATGCCTTGTACTCTGCGAGCATACCCACATGGGGAGAAGTGTTATATTTCGGACATTTAATGGCACCCAGAAGGGTTTATTTAAAAGCGGACTACGAGGACCATGATGCATTCGCACACACGCCCACCAGGACGGGACATTAAATTGTGTGCATGTGATCCGCTTGCTGTCGAGTGTTCTGGGGCAAGTGAACAAGGGCGTGAAATGCCCGCAATGCGTCTGGCTGGACATTTGTGCTCTGTGTGTGCCTGGCTGCAGGTTCGTGTAACCCTCAGAATAAAAGGGTTTTACTCACCGGGAGTGGTCTCTTCAATTTTGTGGCAATCATCTCTTTATATATATATATATATATATGTATATATATATATATTCAGTGAAAAAACCATAGGTTTCACACACGTTATAGTTAGGAATTAGCATTTAAAAAACCTTAGAAATTCAGTGAAAAAACCATAGGTTTCACACATGTTATAGTTAGCTGGACATTTTACTCGTAAAAAACTAATGAAATTGCCCCGTTATAGTTAGTTCAGCTAACTATAACTCGCACGCGCCCGCAATGCACTGCTGATGACGTCACATATTACATCACTCATGACATGGTCAGTGACATCACTCATGACATCACTGATGACATCTCAAATGACATCACTGATGACATCATCCTTGTGATAGAGTGGCAGACCTCCTCTCACCCTAATATAACCTTTGATACACACATTCAATAATAGAGACTAAAATTTTTAAAACAATGGACATACCAATACCAGTTACAACAACCTCTTCAGTAATTCTAAGATTCACATACACATTCACTCATTCACCAACAGTCCTATACAGTCACTCATACATGTACTCACTCATCATATGTACTCATACACCTATACATCCAGTTACACAATGCCACTCATCCATAGAGTTACTCACACACATAGTCACTCATACTAATAAAGAATCAAACATACTTTTACTTGCATATACAGTTATACACACACCACCACACTTACTTCTACGGAAACTTACACATACTTAGTCTTTTAAACAATCACTTATAGAAACACATACTTATTCATACAGGAACTCTTTCAATCTCTCACTCTCACATATACTCACTTATATACACCAATAGTCACATATACTAGTTTAAAACATATGTAGTTACTCATAAAGACACTATTGAGACAGTCATTCACTCACTAACACACCCATACACACACTCATCCACCCATACAGTCCTGCACACATGCTGTCTTCAACACATACAAACAGTGAGTGACTCATTCATGCACCTATGCACTACATAAAACCCCCCACCGAACCATGCAGACACTCAGACTGACACTCACAAAACCAACTAATAACCTATATAGACACCCATGTAGCTACTCACCAACCCATGCAGCCACTTATACACAAAGTGAGAGACTGATACAGATATTTACATATTTAAACATTACTCACTAAGCCATGTATTCACTATGATACACTTAATCAGTCAGTTACACAATCAATTTTTCAAAAACAAATCATCCATTTAGACACTTATATACCCATTTATTCTTCCATCGAGCTTGAGATATACATATATAAAACATATTTAATTTTCAGAAAAACACACATTCACTGGATGATGTCATCAGTGATGTCATTTGAGATGTCATCAGTGATGTCATGAGTGATGTCACTGACCATGTCATGAGTGATGTAATATGTGACGTCATCAGCAGTGCATTGCGGGCGCGTGCGAGTTATAGTTAGCTGAACTAACTATAACGGGGCAATTTCATTGGTTTTTTACGAGTAAAATGTCCAGCTAACTATAACATGTGTGAAACCTATGGTTTTTTCACTGAATTTCTAAGGTTTTTTAAATGCTAATTCCTAACTATAACGTGTGTGAAACCTATGGTTTTTTCACTGAATTTCTAAGGTTTTTTAAATGCTAATTCCTAACTATAACGTGTGTGAAACCTATGGTTTTTTCAGTGAATTTGCAAGGTTTTTTAAATGCTAATCCCTAAATATTTCGTTTTTGAAACCTATGTTTTTTTCTGAGAATTTGTATGGTTTTTTATATGCTAAGTTATGTATTTTTAATTAAAGATATTTTTTTTTATTTAAATAAAATTACTTTATATTCATTTATATATTATCTGTATTTTTTTAAATTATTTTTTTAAATAATTCAATTTGTTTTTTTTTTTTTATAATTTTTTTAATTATTTAATGTCCTCTTTTTTTTTTTTTTTTTTTTTATTTATAAATTCTTGGGGTGCGCGCTCTGAGCGCGCACCTAGTACTATTTCGTATGTTTTTTATGAATTCCGGCGTACGTTATTTACGTACGCAAATATACTTATTGGTGCGCGCTGGGAGCGCGCACCCAGTACGTATGCATACGTACGTACGCATGCGTCCTACGCCCTCGACGCGGTTTACTTCCGCATACGCTAAAATTACACGCAATAACGGTCACGTATACGCGTGTTAAACGTATGCGCGCTAGGTGCGCGTATATGACGTATGCACCTGCGCGTTTACGCGTTCGTGCATACGTCATCACGGGGTGCGCGCACGGAGCTTGCGCAGTGCGCGCACCTCGGGTTTATACATAATAAAACAACATTTCTTATTGGTTATCATTACTTTCAGTTTCTAATTGTTTCAATACCACACCCAATCCCCTCATGGCAAGTCATGTGATCAAGAATCATCACTTATGATTGGTTTGAAGTACTTTCTGTTCCAGATTCTTCCCAAACCACACCTACTCCCCTCATTATTAGTTCTGATTCCTTTGGAGAAGGAGCTATTCTGTTGTTGAGAGACAATGGCTGAACAGCAACCTACTTCAGACAGTGAGCAGGACACTCTTGAGAGGCAGAGGAACAGGAAGCAGAAGGACAGCTTTGTATGGCAGTTTTTTACTTTTCCTGAGAATGAGAAAAAGGTAAATGCACCAAAAGTTACATGTGTACTTTGTAAAAAAGTCTTATCTCGTGGGAATCCTAACAAGAAATATTCTTTTAGCATTCACACTATGTTGAGACATGTTTACAAAATGCACCCAGCATCTTATCGTCGAGCTTCTGGAGAAAACCCTCCACCTGCTCAGCCGACGACATCAGCAGCAGCTCAGCCGAGCACATCTTCGGCAGCTCAGGGGAGCACTTCAGCTGCGATGGTGCCTTCACCTGTTTCTTTACCTCTTGTTGGTCCACCTTGTTTGGCGAGGTTGTCTACACGGTGCACTGATTGCGGTTCTCTTATTTCTGTGGGGGAGACCAGTCTTGATCTCCTTCAGAGAAAATTTGATGCACATTCATGCACTAGGCCATAGATGTTTTTTCTTTTTTTGCGTTTTTCTCTTCCTGTTTCCCTCCATTAACTCAAGGGCTCTTTTAAGAGCCACTTATAAACTTAACCAAACAAATTTTTTTTTTGAAAATTTTTTTTAAATTTTTTTTTGAGGTGCGCGCACCCTGCGCGCACCCAAGGTTTTTTTTTTTTTTTTTTTTTTTTTTTTTTTTTTTGAGAGACTCCCCCTTTTTCCTACTAATGCAACTGTGAAATCACCAGAGCAAAACGCAACAAATCTCTTCCTGTAATTCCTATTTGAGTCATGTTTTCACATTAGTCACAAAACGAAAAATCTTTGCCAATTTGAATGCACACTTACTGCTCTTTTTTGTTGGCAAGTGAAAATCACTTTTACAGACTGACACATTATGAATCCACTTTTCAGATTTTTTTAAATGCACATGTCCAGACTGCTTTTTCAGACCACAAACCATGTGTATGCTGGGTGACTGCCTACACTCCAGCAAGGGCAACCAGCCTTAGTGATGCTGAATGTATTTGCATTACTGACTGCAACCTCAAAACCCCACAGCACATTATCAGAGCCAGGACCTCTGTTCTCTACACCTCTCTCCACTCAGCAGAACCAGATAATGGCAATCTTTTCCTCTATTTTTCCACACATATATATGTTAATTTCAAATCTCACTGCTTCCCCCTTTTTTTCAAATGTAATCACACATTTCTATTGCTTGAAAACCAACCCTTTTCCAAAAGTACCCTTCCCCCTACTTCACTTCTGCCTAGTTCCCTTCCCCCAACTTGACTTCTGCCTGCTACCATAGCAACAGCTCATGGAACACTGCTGTGTGGAGTTAGGTCAGAAGTTCGCCACACAATGTTTCAATTCCACAGAGCAAGAGTGCTTGACTTTTCAAACCTTACAGCAAATCCATAGTACTGTTCTTTGGTAACACATTTTTCTGAACCAATACAAAACATGCTTCTATTATTTTACACATACAGCCTAGTTTTTAGTGTAGAATGGTATGAAACAGCCAATCAGTTCTTTTTTTTTTAATAAAAAATATGTATGCCTCCATTTCCAAACTGTCTTTCATTTCTTTTTACCATTCTACTGAATTACACCTCCTGAGTGCATCCAGATCTCCTTTGAAGATGTTCACAGTGTGGATTGTAGGACACAGCTATGTCTTCTGGAGTGAAAAATTTGCAGAGAAAAGAGGTATGGTGAGAGACCTTGCTTTGCCAAATGTAGACATCAAGTGGATTGGTCAGAGAGGGTTAAAGTGGCACCAATTAATGCCTTTGGTGAAAACCTTTCAACATCTCCCACAGCCTAACCTTATTATTGTGCACTGTGGTGGTAATGATCTAGGCACTTTAACTGGGGTAGGTTTGGAAATGCTTATTAAGGACACCTTTGTGCAATTGATGTCGCTTTTTCCACAAACTGCCTTTGTATATTCTAACATATGCCAAAGGCAAAAGTGGAACTGGTCCAACCAATTTTGTCCGCAGATTGACAAAGCAAGGAAGCACGTCAACAAATCTATTTCTGCTTTCCTCAGAGACTATGGTATGGGTTCCATTTACCACAACAACTTGCGTTACGACATGCAAGACATTTATAGAGGAGATGGTGTGCACTTCAATGATGAAGGGAACAGAGTCTTCCTCTTGAACCTCAGACTCTGCGTCGGTACTTACTTGTAGGTACCGAAAAACAAACAATAAACACAAGGGCTCTTTTTAGAGCCACCTTATATCTAAACACTTAAATGCAATTTTTTTTAAATTTCTTTTATTTTTTATTTTTTCCGGGTGCGCGCAGGGTGCGCGCACTCGGCGATATTTTTTTACAAAATATTATTCTTTTTTTTTGCCCTACAAGGTCCTACTTTGACCCCCTTACAATGCCTACTGGGTCTATTTCTACCCACTCTGCCCCCTTTTCAACTGCTCCCCCTTTGATTATCACCTCCTCTTTATGCGATAGCCAAAATGGTGGCCGCCGCTTCCTGACTTCCACCGATTCGAATGTTTACTAAGATCTAACAACCAATCAGAATTGCGCTCGCGCACGGCAAGGTGCGCGCACCCAGCGCGCACTCTGCGCGCTTACAGATATATATATTGATTCAAAGGCTATTTTCTCAGAATCTACTGAACAGATTTACACCAAACCTACAAAAGGCACTTCCTTGACCTAGGGACTACCTCTCTGCCAAATTTTGAGCAATTCTGTTCAGCCGTTCGGGCTGTAGCTCGTTCTAAAGGTCCTATGGAAAAATGCATGGGAAAAACGCGTTTTGGGACCCCCCTTTTATCTCAGCCCCCGCTTGACAGATCCCCCCGAGACTTTCAGGGTAGGAGCGGAGCGTAGCGCCCCACCTATTTTGAGAAATTCGCGAGGATTCGTCGACCGGCGCCAAAGTTATTCAAAATAGAATGTTGAGGTTTTCCTATGGAAACGTGGTCCTAACTATAACTACCTACTGGCGACCGCCAGTAGGTAATATATAGATATAGATATATATTCACTGAAAAAACCATAGGTTTCACACATGTTATAGTTAGCTGGACATTTCACTCGTAAAAAACCAATGAAATTCCCCCGTTATAGTTAGTTTAGCTAACTATAACTCGCGCGCCCGCAATCCACTGCTGATGATGTCACATATTACATCACTCATGACATGGTCAGTGACATCACTCCTGACATCACTGATGACATCTCAAATGACATCACTGATGACATCACTGATGACATCATCCATTGAGTATGTGTTTCTGAACAATTTTAATATGTTTAATATCTATAGGGAAAGGCCTGTTGAAGAATGAGTGGGTGTACATGTGTGTAAATGTATGATTTTCTTTGGTGCGTAACTGACTCTATAAGTGAGTCATTAAATGTATCTTACTGCAGACTAGTGACTAAACTGTCTAAAGGTTTGTATGTATCGGTATGTTAGTGTATAAGTGGCGGCATGGTTTTGTGAGTACCTTTATAATTGTCTATATGAGTTATTGATTGCTTGTCTCAGTATCTGTATGGGTTCCTGAGTGTATGTGTGGGTAGTGTGTGTGTGACTCTATGCATAGATGTGCGAGTGGGTGATTCTATGGGTGCATGGTTTTAAGAGTGCATCTGTGATGGACTGTATGGTTGAGTGAGTGTATGTATGGGTGTGTTAGGGATTGAATATATATCTCAGTGGTACACTTGTGACTAACTACATATGTGAAAGGCAGTATATATGGGTGTAAGAGTATATAAGTGGGTAGATGTGAGAGTGTGTGATTGTGAGAGTGACTGTATGGATGAGTGTGTGCTTGTATCAATGATTCTATAAGAGCGTAAGAATGTGATACTATTTTTATGAGTAAGTGAACTTGAGTGTGTATAACCGCATAGGTGAGTAAATGGGAGTGTGATTATTTGCATGACTGAGTAGGTGTGAGAGTACCTCTATGGAAGATTGGTAGTGTGTGAGTGTCTATATAGGTGTATAAATGCATATGATAGTTTTGTATGGAGTGACTGTAAGTATGAGTGACTGTACAGGTGAATGAGTGGAGGTGTATGTAGACCTAAGAGTTAATAAGTGGGTATGTAGTTATTGGTATTGCAGTATTTATGGTTTTGAGAATGGAACTCTTAAATTTTGAGTTGGTGTAGCAAAGGTTATATTAGGGTGTGAGAAGATGTGGTAATTTGTCACATGGATGACGTCATCAGAGATGTCATCAGTGATGTCATTTGAGATGTCAGCAGTGATGTCATGCGTGATGTCACTGACCATGTCATGAGTGATGTAATATGTGACGTCATCAGCAGTGGATTGCGGGCGCGCGAGTTATAGTTAGCTGAACTAACTATAACGGGGGAATTTCATTGGTTTTTTACGAGTGAAATGTCCAGCTAACTATAACATGTGTGAAACCTATGGTTTGTTCAGTGAATTTGCAAGGTTTTTTAAATGCTAATTCCTAACTATAATGTGTGTGAAACCTATGTTTTTTTTGGTGAATTTCAAATGTTTTTTAAATGCTAATTCCTAACTATAATGTGTGTGAAACCCATGGTTTTTTAAGTGAATTTGCAAGGTTTTTTAAATGCTAATTTATAAATGTAATATTATATTTCTTAAATATTTATTTTACAATAAGCTACCTATATATATAGTTATAGATTAACTTTATCCTGTAATATGGAATGGCTCAGTTTTTTTTATTTTTATTTGGATAGAGTTAAACAGCATAGTTCATATCTTCTATAAACTTATAAACACTTTAAAAATGTATTTTTTTTTAAAGGGTTTTTGTCCGTGCGCGCTTGGTGCGCACACGGTGCGCGTATGCGTACGTGCTCCGTGTGCGCATGCGTACGTCGTGCGTGCTCTGTATGCGCATGCGCGCGTGCTCCGTACGCGTGTGCTCCGTGCACGTATGCGCATGCGCACGTGCTCCGTACGCGCATGCATGCGTGCTCCGTGCGCGTACGCGCATGCGTGCTCTGTACGCGCATGCGTGCGTGCTCCGTGCGCGTACGTGCATACGCGCATGCGTGCTCCGTACGCGCATGCGTGCGTGCTCTGTGCACGTACGCGCATGCGTGCTCCGTGCGCGTACGCGCATGCGCACGTGCTCCGTACGCGCATGCACACGGTGCCCGCACGGCAAGTCATGTGATTTAGAAACAACACTTTTCATTGGTTTATAGTAGTTTCAGGTCATGTGATTAAAAAACAACACTTTTCATGGCTGGATTGAAAATACATTGAATCTGCTAGCCCCGAAAAAACTTAGGGACATTAAAAAGGGCCCTAAAAAAGTGGCCTGGTACACCACGGAGCTTAGAGAGCAAAAACAGAACTGTAAGCAACTAGAGAGACAGTGGAGGAAAGATTATTCACCTGGGAAAAAACAGGTCTATCGCGACGCGCTAAAACTGTATAAAGCAGAGATTATCAAAGTACAATCTAAGTACTATGAAGCAAAAATTTTATCAGCACCTAATGCCCCTCGAGAAATTTTTAAAATATTCAAATCTCTGACCACCCCTCCACTTACGACAGCTAGTCCCTCTGACTTACAAGGACGCTGTAACGATATAGCAGAGTTTTTTCATGCTAAAGTTCTGGCCATTTATTCATCCTTTCCATCAGTGGACAATTCCTCCTATGATCCTCAGATGGAAGAAAAAAGTTGCCCTTTAGATCGGAGTTTGGAATCTTTTCCTCCCCTGGACTCCGTTAAAGCCGCCTCCCTACTTAACAAACTTAAATCAGGCTCCCCTAAAGGTCAGGCACCCCCTACGGTGTTATGTAAAGTTGCTCTAGAAGTAGCCCCTGTCATCGCAACACTTATTAATTCCTCACTGCTAGTCGGTAGGGTCCCCTCATTATGGAAGCAAGCGATGGTTAAAGCCCTGCTGAAAAAGCCAGGATCAGACCCAGAAGTAATGGGCAATTATCGGCCGATTTCCTTGCTACCGGGAATAGCCAAAATGGCGGAGAAATACATCAACACTATTCTCTCCTCCTATTTGGAGGAGCACGATTGCTTACATCAGACACAGACCGGTTTTAGAACACTTCAGGGCACTGAAACGGCCCTGATCACGGTTGTGGAGGAGGCAAGAAAAATCATGGACTCAGGAGGATCAGCGGCAATAATCCTCCTTGACCTCAGTGCGGCTTTTGATACCGTTAACCATCAAACTCTCATCTCTAGATGTCATGAGATGGGGGTGACGGGAACCGCATTGAGGTGGTTAGTCTCCTTTTTGGAAGGCCGTACATTCCAGGTCTTTGAGCACAATGTGATCTCCAAGATTGTGCCTTTGAAGAGTGGAGTGCCTCAGGGCTCCTCACTAAGCCCCACTCTTTTTAATATTTATATGAGCCAGTTGGCAAAAATAGTGGAGGTGTTTGGCATACAAATTGTTACATATACCGATGACACCCAGCTGATAGTCTCCCTCAAAGATCCTGGACAGCCTGGAAGTAATCTTGCCAGATGTCTGGAAGAAATCTCAGTGTGGATGAAACAATCTTGCCTTCAGTTAAATGGAACTAAAACTGACCTCATGCTGCTAGGTTGGCCCCTGCCTCCAGGCCTGACTCTTGCATGGCCTAGTTTTATTGGAATCGCTCCCACCCCAAAAAATCACATCAAGAGCCTAGGAGTTTGGCTGGACACCAAACTTGATATGAAGACCCAGGCTAGAAAGGTAGCGGGATGCTGTTTTGGAATACTCAAAACAGCTCGGAAAATTCTGCCCCTTCTTCCGTTCAAGGCAAAAAAACTGCTTCTCCAGGCATTAATTCTGTCGCGGCTGGATTATGCTAATGCCCTCTATCTGGGAGTCCCTCAATCATCATTAAGCATACTCCAGAAAGCTCAGAACTGTGCAGCAAGAATTCTCCTGCAAATTCCGCGGAGAGAATCAGCAAGAGGAGCAATTAAACAGCTGCATTGGCTTCCCATTGCAGAGAGGATCAAATTTAAGGCCCTTTGTGTTACTCACAAGATCATGGCCGCCAAGGGCCCTTCAATCCTTCAGAGGATTGTTTCTCCATTCTGTCCCAGAAGAGCTCTTCGCTCCGGAAATAAACGCCTGGCCACGGTCCCGAGAATCTTCAGGTCCAAGAGCGGAGGCCGGTGTTTCTCATATGTAGCCTCCAGAGCTTGGAATGCCCTCCCAGAAGCCATCTGTTTGGAGGAGGACCATCTTTCCTTTCGGAGACTCTTGAAGACCTATCTATTCCCAACTGATTAATCAGTGTTCTCTTCTTTTGATTTGGTTCTTAGCGCTGGGAGGCCTATGGGTAGCCATGCGCTTTAAAAATGTCTCTTTCATTTCATTTCATTGGTTTATAGTAGTTTCAGTTCCAGAAACTTCCAACACCACACCCACTCCCCTCATTATTACTTCTGATTCCCTGGGAGAAGGAGCTGAGCAGCTTTTCCAGTACTCCAGTACTTGAGAATGTCAGAGCAGCAGTCATCTTCTGGGAGTGAGCAGGAGACCCTTGTGCCACAGAGACAGAGGAAACAGAAAAACTCTTTTATATGGCAATTTTTCACTTTTCCAGAGGGGCAGAAGAAGGTGAATGCTCCAAAAGTCACCTGCACTCTTTGTGATCGTGTCTTATCAAGAGGAGATCCTAAAAACAAATACTCTTTTAGTATCTTCACTATGATCAGGCACGTTAGAGATGTACATCCTGTGGCTTATGCTCGAGCTGCTAGAGAAAACCCTCCAGCAGCTCAGCCGAGCACATCCGCAGCAGCTCAGCCGAGCACATCATCGGCAGCTCAGCCGAGCACTTCCTCTGCGGTGGCAGCTTCACCTGCTTCTGTTCCTCTGGATATACACTAGGGGTGGGCGGAATTTGTGTAATCGCGTTACGCAAATCTCCGCGAAACGGTAAAAAATCTCCGCGAACACGCAGAAATTCCGCGAACACGCAGAATTGCTTGTTCGCGATGCTTTTTTCCTCTTCACAATCGCTGTTTGCGTGGTCGGGGAGAAATAATTCGCGAACACGCATTTTGAGAACGCGAACAAGAAAAAATTTCGCAAAGTCGCAGAAAGCAGAATTTTGGGCAATTTCGCGTTCTCCGCGGAACGCGAAATTACCCAAATTCCGCAAATTCCGCGAGCGGAACAGAATTTACCGCCCAGGCCTAATATACACCCTCTGTTTAAGAGGGTGCATATACTGTGCAATGCGTGCAATGCTCTTCTCTCTTTTGGGGACACCAGCATTCCCCTAATAGAGAGCAAGATACAGCAGCACACGTGCGGCTCCCTATAATTTTTGCAATTTTTTTGTTCCTCTGTCCCTCAATTAACACAACGGCTCTTTTTAGAGCCACCTAACATCTAAACACATAGGGCCCGATTCACAGAATTAACTTAAGACAAAATCCTAAACTTACTACTTTTGGTATTCACAGAATGCACTTACTACTTTTGGTATTCCCAGAATGCACTTACTACTTTTGGTATTCACAGAATGGATTTACGTCTACTAACTTTACGTCTGCACTCGGGCCGGAAATTCTGGCCCAGAGGCGGAGCTTCCGGCCCAGAGGCAGGGCTTCCGGGCCGGAGGTGGAGCTTCTGGCCCAGAGGTGGGGATTCCCGCCAGTGGCAGAGATTTAGCCATGGCCAAAATCTCCACCTCCGGGCCGAAAGCTCCGCCTCTGGGCTGGAAGCTCCGCCTCCGGGCTGGAAGCTCCGCCTCCGAGCCGGAAGTTCCGCCTCCGAGCCGGAATTTCCGGCCCGAGTGCGGACATAAAGTTAGTAGTCGTAAATCCATTCTGTGAATACCAAAAGTAGTAAGTGCATTCTGTGAATACCAAAAGTAGGAAGTGCATTCTGTGAATACCAAAAGTAGTAAGTTTAGGATTTTGTCTTAAGTTAATTTTGTGAATCGGGCCCCCAAATTTGATTTTTAATTCTATTTTTGTAATGATTTTTTTTCTGCCATGCGCGCACCGTGCGCGCACCTCGCGACGGTGCGCGCACTGTGCCCGCGCACCTTGCGTGCCCCCCGCGATTCTTTAAAAAAAAATTAAATGTTTTTTTCACCCTTCATGGTCCTTCAGGGACCCCCTGACAAAAGCTAGGGGGTCAGGAACTCTGTACCCTGCCCCCTTTTCACGTTCTCCACCTTTCTTTTTCACTGTCACACACAAAATGGTGGACAACACTTCCTGATTTCGACCGATTCGAATGTTGACTGACATGTAACCACTAATCAGAATTACGCTCGCGCACGGTACCGTGCGCGCACGGTGCGAGGCTATAGATATTTATGGACTTTTAACTGCAATTTTCTCAGGAACTACTGAACAGATTGACACCATATATGCAAAAGGCACATCCCTGACATGAGGACTACCTCTTTGCCAAATTTCAAGTAATTCTGTTCAGCCGTTCGGGCTGCACCTTCGACTAAAGGTCTTATGGAAAAATGCATGGGGAAAACGCGTTTTGGGACCCCCCTTTTTTCTCAGCCCCCGCTTGACGAATCACCCCGAGACTTCCAGGGTAGGAGCTGAGCGGAGCGCCCCATTAGTTTTGAAATTTTCGCGAGGATCCGTCAACCGGCGCCAAAGTTATTCAAAATAGAATTTTCAGATTTGCTATGGAAACACGGTCCTAACTATAACTATCTACTGGCGACCGCCAGTAGATAATATATATACTTGAAGATGAAGGATCACAAGAAAACAACAGCCAGCCAGGGCAAAAATCTTGATCCCAAAGGATACAATGAGTCACAAAGAAATAAAATATCCAAGAAAGAAGTGACAGATAGGTTCACCAAAGAACTAAAATATATTTCCACTGCAACGTTTCAGCTTCCGCCTTCCTCAGGTAGTACAAGATGGTTTGCTCAGTGGCTGCACAGATGACACAGCTGAATTTTCAAAAAGCATCATGAGTGAAGACTCCATTTGGAATGTGGAATCAATGCAGTCCTGAGAGCTCTTGAGATATGCAGTAATCAGGTTGTATTGTCAGTAATGTTCAGTCCATCTGGATTCAGTGATTTTAAACGGTACATCCAGAAGTTTTCCCTGGAGTCCAGTAGTTCTTCCTTGGAGACATGTTCCACGGGAAAATCTTCAAAAGATGAGGAAGGCACACAAATTTGCCAGAGATAGGGTAGACTATGACATAGGGCAGATCTTTAAATTTTCCCAGAAGTATGATAATGTCAAATAACCAAAATTAAATACCATGCCAAAAGGAACACAACAAACAAGTGCTGACGCAGTGAGAGTTGAAAACATCATGACATCCACCTCAGACTTAAATTCTGTTATTAGTGAAGCAGAATCAGAAGATAGCGGAATAATCATGATGAATACGACAGGAGAAACTGGCAAATTAACCCTAGCCGAGGAGCTTGATTTTTTTTATCTTAGACCGCAGGAATCAAAACCGATCAACAGGGGCGTCATGGCCTGCAGCCAACAGGAACGGCCACACACTAGTGAGGCTCCGGAGCCCTAGCCCGTCTTCCGTCACAAACCTGCTTTCAAACCTGGATATGAACACCAAGCCTTGTCTGAAACAAGCATCCGTTGTCAGCAAATCTGGTGCCTGGAGGTGTGGAATCGAGGAGCGAGAAGCAGTGGGGCTGCCGATGTAGAGATGCCACAACATGGCGGCACGGTGGTAGCGGTGACATTGTTGCAAATTAAAGGAGCCCGGAGCAGGCGGTGCTCTACGCCTGCCTCGGCTGCCTCATGTGGTAATCAGGGGCAGTCTATGGAGCGAACTCCTCTGCCCGAGGTGAGTGGACCGAGCCAGTGTGCTCCATTTCTGTCTGGCGATTGGCAGCAGAATGCCGGCTCGTGAGGAGAAGTTGCGAGCACGACATTGCCGGGGGAGTCCTGGGCACGAACATCGCTCTGGCACTGCAGCAGTGATACCTAACAGCCCACTCTGTGCCCAAAAAGGTGGATGGAGATGCCACCAGTCCTGAGGGTGGCCACCAGGGAAAGTGATTAAAGGAAGCCGCGGCGGCACCCGCGCGAGGCTTGTGTGGTGGAAGAGGTGAGAGCTCCTGCGCTGGTCTCCAGTTCTGTGGGTGGTAAGACAATTTACTGGCTTGGTATTTCAGGAGGTCCCTGAACTGAGCTTATACGGCCTACATAGCGGCCCCCTACCCCCGGGACATTAGTGGGGGAGCACGGTGAATCAATGTACCCGTGATTGACATGGGTTCCTCGGCACATCGCCCTTCCGGGAGACAGTGTGTCCCTCCTGCCACGAAAGACTGTGAGGTGAGGGGGGCACCAACGTTCGCTATGTCGCACCACCAGCGAGTGCCTGGACCGGGAAACCTGTCAGGCCACCGGAGGCGTGTGCGCCCCAGGCAGGCGGCAGCTATCACCCACCAAGGAAGGAGGGATCATGGCAGGGGGAGAGGCACTAAGACATCTCTGCAAACGAAGCTTGACAAATTTGCATGGTGCAAAACCGGGGAAGATCAGGGGGACCCCCAGTCTGAGGCCCGCGACGAGGCAGGGTCCCCACCCACCCCACAAGAACTAACGCTTCAGAATATCATGACCACCATTAACGGAGTGTGCACTTCCCTGGAGACTCAACTTGATGTAGTAAATGTCGAGGTCTCACTCATATGGGCGGACCCTCGGAAGATGGACGCTAGAGTAAAAGAGGATGAAGATGTCATGACGGAGCTCGCCAGAAGTCAAGCGGCTATGGGACATCCAGGCTAAGATGGAGACACAGCTGGATGACTATGAAGGGAGGGCGCGGCGAAACAACGTGCGCCTCCTGGGGGTCCCGAAACAGGTAGAAGGCCTGGCTACTGATCTCTTTGTCGAGGAACTAATATCCAACCGCCTACAGCCATAGGGACTGTCCAGCTGCTTCTCTATAGAACAGACTCATCAAATTCTGGGGGGGCGTCCAAAGCCTGGAGCTCCCCCTCGACCGATCATTGCTAGGGTCTTTAACTTCTGGGATTGGGATGCTATACTTCACATTGCCCTCACTCGCCCACCACTCACTATTGAAAAAAAGTGTGATCTCCATTTTCCCGAACTTCACCAGGAAAGTCCAGAACCAAATGGGCAGCTTCTTAGCGGTTAAGAACGCGTTGAGAGATCGGGACATTAAATATGCAATGCTTTTCCCAGTGAAATTACGAATAGTTGCGGAAGGCAAGATTTGGTTCTTCTCCTCCCCAGAGGAAACATGGGACTGGCAGGAGTGATGGCGTCGAGTGGGGAGGCCCACCAACGAGAAACAAACTGGTCTGCAAAACAACAGGATGAAGCCTGCCACTGGGTCCCGGACCAATTCAGCCACTAAAGACACTGAGAAGCTCCCTGGGAGATGAGAAACCTTGGCCTACCTTTAAGACACATGCCTCACAGCTGAGTGACTCTGGATGCTCTGTGTTGTATCCATATGCAAATATTTTGGGCCTTCAATGGGGGGCTTTGTTGGGATATTACTGATCCATGTAACCCGAAGCAGCATGGTTGAATATTGACTTTCTGGGAGTGGGGGTGTACCACTGATTCCACTGTACTTGCCAGTTAGTCTACCCTGGAAAGGGGTCCACGCTTATAATGCAGTTTGCATATTAAAGATGTTCAGATTTGGGCAGGGGTGGCTGCCCACCAGGCACCGCTGTTATTGTGGGGGGCCGACAGGCACTCTGCCTTGTTGGGGAGTGGGTAGATTTAGATCCACTGGCAGGAGTCAGGGAGGGGTGGAGGTTGGGTCAGGGGGTTTGTTATGTTTTTTATATTCAATGTCTGATGTTTGTAACACTGAACCCCGTCTCAGAACTCTTCGTCACTCATATTCAATATAGTTTCTGGCCGCTTCTCAAACTCTGTCTTCCCACTCACCGCTCCATTTTCGGCAGGCAGAAGGGGAGACGTGTGAGCGTCTGGGCTACCTACTTGGATCTCTCCAGGGACCACACATGTCTACCCCTAATGGTGAGATGGCGGGTGACTCTGTAGAGACTTCACTCTCTGCCTTGTTGTGGAATGTCAATGGAATGGGGGACAAATTAAAGAGGGTCTGGTGCTGCAATACCTTAAACACCACCCCCCTGATTTGGTTATGGTACAAGAAACTCACTTAATGGGTAACAATTGCAAAGCTTTGTCCCGGTGGGGATAAAAAACATCTTGTCCATGCAGGGTACTCTTCTGGTTCCAGGGGCATAGGTATATTGGTGAATAAGAGTCTCGCACTCGACATGCATGTGGACAGATCCACAGGGCAGGTTTGTGGTCTTGGAGGCTAGCTGGGAAGGGAAACCCCTCAATGTTGTCTCAGCCTCCACAGACCAGTACTAGGGAAGGAGGCGCTGGCCGACCTGCGGAGACTCTTGCTATACCTCCCAGCAGGTCTGCTGATTCTAGGGGGAGATTTTCATATAATACCAAATGACCTAGTAGATAGACACCCAGCTGGCCCCTGGCACCGCTCTAGCACTTGCATGTCGAAATTTCTTGCAGCCATGGGCATCATCGACATATGGCGCTACTTCCACCCAGAACTGACACATTTCACTTACCACTCCGGTGCCCATGGCAGTCTCTCCCGGATTGATTTTTTCCTGACTCAAGCGGTACATATCGGTAACTTTTGGAAACCACGTTGTCTGCCCCGGGGCATCTCTGATCATTCCCCAGTATGGGTGGAACTTGCACATTACAATCAGAGACAACGCAACACCATAGTTATCAATCCCTGGTTGCTCCAGGTCCCAGATATAAAAGAGAGCCTTATATCACAGTCTGAGCACTATTTCAGGGAGAATGTAGGTTCGGTGGACTCAGCGCAGACAATATGGGAGGCCTTCAAAACTGTGGTTAAGGGTCAGGCATTGGCTCTTAAGGTGGGTTACACTAAGAAACAAAACCTACAAATAGAACAGCTTGAGAGAGAGCTGCTGCAACTAGAGGCGGCACACTCATGCTCCCCTATCGATCTCACGGAACGTAGCCTAACCATAAAGCAACTTGAATATTGATCCCTAGCTTGGGAGCGGGTTGGTGCACGACTACTTGCCACACATCACAGGCTGTAAGAACTTGGGAATTGAGCGGGCAAGCTACTCGCGGGGTTGGAAAAGAGGGAACGGTCAGAACGATCGGTCCCTGGACATATCATTGATAACACACGGACCCCCAAGCAATCGTGGATGCTTTTGTGGACCACCTGGAGCGGATCTACATGCCCTCAGCAGAATCTAGGGTGGATGACTCTTGCCACTTACTGGCAGATATGCGTCTACCTGTTATGTCTGCAGAGGAGAGGGACTTGTTGGAGGTCGATCTCACCGACAAGGAAATCGGCTCCGCAATTAACAGCATACAATCGGGGGAGGTAATTGGGCCTAACGGGGTCCCCATTGAATTTCTCAAATCCACCGCCTCGCTCATTTTGCCCCTCTTAAGGGAAATGTATTATGAGAGCTATGAAAAGGGGATCCTGCCTGCGGATCAAGGATTGGCCTCTATTGCGTTTATCCATAAGCCAGGGATACCTGCAGACAGTTGCTACTCCTATAGATGGATTTCCCTGATTAATGCTGAGGCAAAAATCCTTGCGAAGCTCCTGGTGGTCCGCCTCACCCCTGTCCTGTCGTCACTGGTCCATGTTGACCAGTCTGGCTTTATGATGAACCGCAACATGGCATTGAATTGCCTTCATAATGTCTTGGGCTGTAAACACATCATAGAGTAAGACGCTAATGTGTTGTCTTTGGATGCCAAGATGGCGTTTGATTCCATTGAGTGGCCATACCTCTTTGAGGTGCTGCGGCACCTAGGGTTTGGCCCGAAATTCATGGGATGGGTTAAGCTACTCTATACAGACCTCAAGGGTCAGGTAAAGGTCAACAACCGCCTCTCCAGGACGTTCTCCTTAATAAGGGGCACAACACAGGGGTTCCCCCTGTCCCCATTGATTTTCTCATTGATCTTAGAGCCAATGGCATCATGGGCCAGGGGAGATCCTGTGTTAAGGGGACTGAAATGGACGGAGGGGAGGGAGGACAGAATATTCCTTTTTGCCAATGATATTCAGCTTTAACTGGCGTCACCGGCAAGATCACTGCATAGACTTTTAAACATCTTCGCTAACTTTGGTAAATATTCAGGATATTCCATTAACGGGTCCAAATCTGTGATTTTCACCCTCCACGGACCACTCCCTGAACTCCCACCAGATTGCGATATAGAAAGGGCCGTCGATGGCTTTCGGTACTTGGGGATCTATGTCACCCCTGATCCTACACTGTTCTACATCAGAAACTGGCGAACGCTCCCCCTTTCCCTGTTGGGTCAAGCCGCGCTATACAAGATGTTGGCTCTCCCCCGTTTCATGTATATCCTCCAGAACCGCCCACACAAAGTCCCCAACTCATATTTTAAAAACATTGAGAGTGAAGTCAGGACTCTGCTGTGGGACAGAAAGGCGCCCCGTATCGCTCTTACCAAATTGACCAAGGGATGGTACGATGGGGGTATAGCACTCTCAGATATGCGCCTGTACTACTTGGCCTCACAGCTGGTGGTGGTGAACCAGTTGAGGGACCAAAGGAGAAGAGCTGGAAGAAAAAGCCGGCAACTCAAAAATCAAAAAACCTCAATGGTGAAAAAAACAAATGAAGACGACAACACAGTAGTCATTTTATCAGAACTGGTACTTAGTAAAGCGGAAATACTACTGCTATCCCTGGGACTCTTGTTTTGACCTGAAAGCCATTGTAATTATGGGCATACTAGAGTGGATATTTTCAATTTATTCGGAAGTTAAAACTTAAAAAATATTTCACCATCAAAGAAGGTGTTAATCAGAAAAATAAGGAAATACCCATTACCAATGAGGCCTGTGATAATCTACAAGTATCTGATGTTACTACCCTCCTGGCATTACAAGAATTAAACAATGAGGACAATCAAGACCCACAACACAAACTAAGTCAAAGATCCACGCAGATTAAACTACGTGACATAGGTATGTCATCATCGGTAGCCAGTAACAATACATTCAGACCGAAATCTACATTTATGCCAATGATGCCCAAAGACGCAATTGATATTTTCCACAAACATGTGACGGAGGCTCTTAAAAAATTGATGTCACGAGATGAGGTGCCAAACACGAAAGATGAAATATCAGGAAGTACAATATGCAAACCTGATGAAAAAGTTGAAAAATGATAATGAAATCGTAATTAACAAATCAGACAAAGGGGAAAATATAGTACTATGGCCCAAACAACTGTACCTTCAGGAAGCATATCGTCAACTTGATGACAAAGAATGTTATGAAAGATCCAACATGAAGGAAAACAACACGGCCAAAGATGGTCTAAAGAAAGATCTGGCACATTGGAAAAGACAAGGATTAATTTTGAGTGATAAATATACTTACATGTATAAAGAATTGCCTGTACTACCTGTCATCTACTTCATACCTAAAATCCAGAAGGAACAAACACTGACCCCAGGCAGACCGATCACCTCTGCCAACAATGGCTTTTGTGAAAATGTGACCCAATATATGGATTATTTTCTTCAGGAACACGACCAAGGACTGCCCTCTTATATTAAAGACACTGGAGACTTTTTTACCAAACTTAGACAAGTCGAATGCACAGAAAATATTTTGCTTATATCACTAGATATAACATCGTTATATACAAACATTGAACACCATGTGGGTTTGACAGCTGTGAAGCATTTTCTTAGTGCAAGACCAATTAATATGTCCAGCATCACTCCATGCTTTTAGATCTTATAATGTGGTATCTGCATAATAAGGTCTTTCTATTTGGTAAAGACATTTTCAGACAAAAGAGGGGGGTTGCGATGGGGGCCTGTTTCTCTTCTAGCTTCGCTTGTTTACATGTGGGCTGGTGAGAGGACCAGGTTCTGAGAAAAATCCACTGTGAGATATACAAAGCACATGTTATCAGTTGTCTGAGATTTATAGACAATGTTTTTATTATATGGAAAGGCAACAAAGAAAGCGCACTAAATTTCATCAATGAGATCAATAAGAATGAGGTGAATTTAAAATTCACATCGCATGTTAGTGATCAGTCTATAGAATTCCTGGATGTCAAGGTATATGTCTCCAACAAGAAATTAGAGACCACACTGCACCATAAACAAACAGCAGGTAACTCTACATTACATGCTAGGAGATTTCACCCAAAACATCTCATACATAGCATCCCATAGGGTGAATTCCTTAGAATTCGACGCATATGTAGTAACAATCTAGATCTTGAGAAATGCCAACATGAAGCCAGGATAAGATTCTCAGGGCTATGAGGACAAAATATTAATACTAGCAACGAAGAAAGCTAATGAGAAACCTAGAGAGACCCTCCTAATACAAAAGAAAAATAGAAGTGATAATAATCAGGTACCTAACCCACCTATTGAGACAGGTGACACTACAGTCAGACTTATAACTATTTACAATCATCAAGAAAGATAACTGAGGGTGATAATTAACAACAACTGACCAATTGTACTGACAGACGGAGTCTTGGCACGTAGATTTCAGGTTAAACCAACACTCACTTTCAGTCGAGCACCCTCAATGAGAACTAGCTTGGTCAAAAGCAGCCCAGAGATTATCCAATCAATAACATGGCTAAAACCCAAGAATGTTTTTGTTAAATGTTCATCAGGCAGGGATTGCAAATTTGGCATCAACACAACACACTATTCCACACCATTTAATCCAACCCATGTCGCAATTGAAGGTAATTACAACTGTAGGACAGAGTTTGCAGTTTATGTTTTGAAATACACCTGCGACTTTGTCGAGACTTGGGTCGTATTATATATTCAAATATTAAATATATGATAACCTTGTAAATATTTTAGATCTATGGTATTAACAAATGTGAATTTTAGTTGGGCCAATATTTAATGAGTAGAGTAGAATAATCATTATAATACACATTATCCATAAGCAATATGACTTATATACTGTAATAAGATATTATGCAAAATTAATGAAAAAGATTGATATAATGATAGCTTATTCATTGGGCCTGATTGAAGGTTAATACAATGACACAGGTCTAAGAGTGACAAAACAATCATTTGAGCAATTGTGAATGTATTTGTCATCCAAACATAGTCTTTTTACTATGTCCATTGAAGCTAGTGTTGTGTGATACATTTTGGGTGATTTAAATAGTTAATCCCGGGGCATTTCATTATGTGATCAAGGTAATTTGAGATGTCATCAGTGATGTCATCAATGATGTCACAGGCCATGTCATGAGTGATGTAATATGTGATGTCATCAGCAGTGCTTTGCGGGGACATGAGTAACTGCTGAATTTCTCTGGTTTTGTAGAAGTGGAATGTCTGACTAACTATTACGTCCCTGAAACCTATGATTTTTTTCAATGAATTTCTAAGGTTTTTTAAATGCTAATCCCTAACTATAACGTCCTTGAAACCTGTGTTTTTTCAGTGAATTTCTAAGGTTTTTTAAATACTAGTCCCTATCTATAACGTCCCTGAAACCTGTGGTTCTTTCAGTGAATTTCTAAGGTTTTTTTAAATGCTAATTTCTAACTAAGCCAACATAGGTAGGACGTGTACAGAAAGAGGAAGAACGGCGCAGAAAGAAGCAAAAGAAGTGCAGAAAGAGGCAAGAGAGGTGCAGAAACAGGCCAGAGAGGTACAGAAAGAAGTAAGAGCAGTGCAGAAAGAACCACCAGAGGTACAGAAGGAGGCAAGAGGGGTGCAGAAATGGAGTGCAGAAATTTGAAAGTGAGGTGCAGAAAGAAGCAATAGCAGTGCAGAATGAACCAACAGAGGTGCGGACGGAGGCAAGTGGAGTGCAGTAAGAGGTAAGAGGGGTGCAGAAATTAGCAAGAGGGGTGCAGAAAGAGGTAAAAGAGGTAAAGAAAGAGGGAACACGGGTGCAGAAAGAGGCAGGAGGGGTACAGAAAGAAGCAATAGAGGTGCAGAAAAAGGCAAGAGAAGTGAAGAAAGAGGCTAGAGAGTTGCAGAAACATGCATAAGGGGTACAGAAAGAAGGACGAGTAGTGCAGAAAGAACCAATAGAGGTGCAGAAGGAGGCAAGAGGGGTACAGAAACACACAAGAGGGGTACAGAAAGAGGCAAGAGGGGTGCAGACATTTGCAAGAGAGCTGTAGAAAGAAGCAAGAGCAGTGCAGAAAGAAACAACAGAGGTGCAGAAAGAGGCAAGACGGGTATTGAAAGAGGCAAAAGAAGTGCAGAAACAAGCAAAAGAAGTGTGGAAAGAGGCAAGAGGGGTGCAGAAATAGGCAAGAAAGGTACAGAAGGAGGTAAGAGAGGAGCAAAAAGAGGGAAAATGGGTGCAGAAAGAGGCAAGAGAGGTGCAGAAAGAAGCTACAGAGGTGCAGAAAGAGGCAAGAGGGGTGCAGAAAAAGACAAGCAAAGCGCGGAAAGTAGTAAAAGAGGTGCAGAAGGAGGCAAGAGATGTGCAGAAAGAGGCAAGAGTGGTGCAGAAACAGGCAGAAGCGGTACAGAAAGAAGCAGGAGCAGTGCAGAAAGAACCACCAGAGGTACAGAAGGAGGCAAAAGGGGTGCAGAAAGAGGCAAGAGGGGTGCAGAAATTTGCAAGAGAGAAGCAGAAAGAGGAAAGAGCAGTGCAGAAAGAACCAACAGAGGTTCAGAAGGAGACAAGAGGGGTGACAAAGAGGCAAGAGGGATGCAGAAATTTGCAATAGAGGTGCAGAAAGAAGCAAGAGTAGTGCAGAAAGAAACAACAGTGGTGCAGAAGGAGGCAAGAGGGGTAAAGAAAGAGGCAAAATAAGTGCAGAATAAGCCAAAGACGTACGGAACGAGGTAAGAGGGATGCAGAAAGAGGCATGAGAGGTGCAAACAGAAGGAAAAAGGGTGCAGAAAGAGGCAAGAAGGATGAGGAAAGAAGCACGAGAGGTGCAGAAGAAGGCAAGAGAAGTGCAGAAAGAGGCACGAGAGTTGCAGAAACAGGTAAAAAAGGTGCAGAAAGAAGCAAGAGCAGTGCAGAAAGAACCAACAGAGGTACAGAAGGAGGCAAGAGGGGTGCAGAAAGAGGCAAGAGGGGTGCAGATATTTGCAAGAGAGCTGTAGAAAGAAGCAAGAGCAGTGCAGAAAGAAACAACAGAGGTGCAGAAGGAGGCAAGAGGGGTACAGAAAGAGGCAAAAGAAGTACAGAAACAAGCAAAATAGGTATGGAAAAAGGCAAGAGGGGTACAAAAATAGGCAAGAAAGGTGTAGAAAGAGACAAGAGAGGTGTACAAAGAGGGAAGAAGGGTGCAGAAAGAGGCAAAAGGGGTGCAGGGAGAAGCAAGAGAGGTATAGAAAGAAGCAAGAGAAGTGTAGAAAGGAGCAACAGAGGTGCAAAAAGAAGCAAGAGGGGTGCAGAAAGATGCAAGAGAAGTGCAGAAGGAAGCAACAGATGTGCAGAAAGAGGCAAGAATACTGCAGAAACAGGCAAAAGAGTTGCGGAAACAGGCAAAAGAGGTGCAGAAAGAGGGAACAGCGTACAGACAGAGGCAAGCGAGGTGCAGAAATAACCAACAGCAGTGCAGAAAGAGGCAAAAGGGGTGCAGAAATAAGCCAGAGAGTAGCAAACAGAAGCAAAAGCAGTGTAGAAAGAAACAACAGAAGTGCAGAAAGAGGCAAGTGAAGTGCAGAAAAAAAGCAAATGAGGTGCAGAAAGAGGCAACAGTGGTGCAGAAAGAGGCAAGAGAAGAGCAGAAAGAAGCAAAAGAGATGCACACAGAGGCAAGAGGGGTGCAGAAATTTGTAAGTTAGGTGCAGAAAGAAGCAAGAGAAGTGCAGAAAGAAGCAACAGAGGAGCAGAAAGAGGCAAGCTGGTGCAGAAAGAAGCAAGAGAAGTACAGAAAGAAGCAACAGAGGTAAAGAAAGAAAAGGGGTGCAGAAAGAGGCACGAGGGGTGCAGAAATTGGCAAGACAGGTGCAGAAAGAAACGAGGGCAGTACAGAAACAACCAACAGAGGTGCAGAAATTTACAAGAGGGGTGCAGAAAGAGGCAAGAGAAGTGCAGAAAGAAGCAACAGAGGTGCAGAAAGAGGCAGGAGAACTGTAGAATGAGTCAAGAGTGTTGCAGAAACAGGCAAGAGGTGTGCAGATAGAGAGAACAGGGGTATAGAAAGAGGCAAGAGAGGTGCAGAAAGATTCAAGTGGAGTGCAGAAATAAGCAATAGAGGTGCAGAAAATGGCAAGAGAGGTGCAAAACAGGCAAGAGAAGTACAGAATGTAGCAAGAGAGTTGCAGAAAGAAATGAAAGATGCAGAAAAAAGCAAGAGTAGTGCGGAAAGAGGCAAGAGAAGTGCAGAAAAAGGAAGAAAGGTGCAGAAAGAGAAATGCAGAAAGAGGCAAGAGAGGTGCAGAAAGAAGCAAGAGTGGTTTGTATACGATTAGCACCAATCTAACACTGACATTTAGCAATAAGTAAGAGGTGACCATCCTAGGCTTGCAAAGGGACTTCCACCACGCTATACCACTTGTCGCTGCAGTTTTTGGTAACGTTTGAGCCACTCGAGCTAGAAAACTTTTTTTTTGTTTAAATCTGCAGATTATGCAGCAGATGATGGATTATGTGGCAAATGCTGAATGTGTATAATAGTGCGAAAGTTGGTGCATAATTCCAGTGGCCCTGCTCATACCTCTGACTAGATCCAGAAGTGCTTGTCATTGGCTCCTTTATTTTTTGTCTCATTGAGTTTATATTTTAGCTTCTATGAAAACGAGGAAGACTAAACCCACTCCACAACACAGACTACCATGCACATAATTACTCTCCATATCACATAATCCCACTCTACATAATTCCTATATGCTAAATGGCACATACTTTCAATCCACATAATTTCACTGCATAACATACCACATAATTTCACTACACACAACATACATCGACTACAAAAAAATATTAGTAAAAAACCTTTACATTTACTACGCCAATAGCTCTAACTCTCGCAAATTCGAGACCTATTATATTCCAAATGCTTTTTTAACTGGTAGTCGCGTTTGCAGAGTGGTGGAGAAAGGGGGCTGGGCCTCCGACCAGAGCTCAGGAATTCTGCTGTGTAGGACTTACAGGCGGTACCAGGAGGACTTCTTGGACTCCAAGGTCCCTCAGGAGTAAAGTGGACTTTATCCCCCATCAAGTAGTGTGCCATGAGGTGCATTTACAGAGTAGTGGAGAAAGGGGGTGTGGCCTACAAAACCCTCCTAGCAATCCCACTGTGTGGCACTTACTGGAGGTATCAGGAGGGGTAGTTGGCCCCTGAGGACAACCTTGGGTGCCAGCTACCTCTCGTATTACCTCCAGTAAGTCCCACACAGAAGGACTGATTCCAGGCCATGAGCCCTTTTTCCACTTTTCTGCAAACGCTCCTCCTGGTGCGCTCTCAGTTTAGGGGATGAAGTCCACTTCATTGCTGGGGTCCTTAGGTGTTGGGGGATGATGTCCTCTTGCCTCCTGGGGGTCCCTAGGGGCCAACTAGCCCTCCTGTTACCTCCAGTAAGCCCCACACAGCTGGATTGCTGAGAGGTAGAGGTCATGTCCCCTTTCTACACCACTCTGCAAATGCACCTCCTGGTGCACTTCCGCTTGGGGGATGAAGTCCACTTCAGTCCTCAGGTCCTCAGGACACAAGGGGGCCTCATCACCCCACCAGCAGTGCGACAAGAGGCGCATTTGCAGAGTGGTGTCAAAAGGGGCATGGCCTCCAACTACCTCTCAGCAATCCCACTGTGTGGTGTGTGGGGCTTATTGGAGGTACCTGGTGCACTAGTTGGCCCCGAAGGACCCTCAGTAGCAAAGGGACTTGATCTCCCAACCAAAAGTGCACCAGAAGGTGAGTTTGTAGAGTAGTGGAGAAAGGGAGGCCTCCGGCGTGTTACCGTCTTCTTTTTTTATTTTAGAAAGGTGGGCTGTGTGGTCTCCCTTGACCCTCCGGGGCCCGGGAGACCCTTTTCCCCAGGACCTTAGCCTTTATATTTGTTAAATAAAAACTTAAAAATGGTGGGGGCCATTTTCAGCCCCTAGGAACCCATTCCCCGGGCATGGCCACAACATTTTGGGACTGCGGGGAGACCCAAGGCCCCCGGGTTCCCTGCTGGCTCCCCACCTCCTGCGGGAGCCAGCATTGCTTTTGGAGAAAGGGAGCCGCTAACATGTAGCTCCCTTTGCCCGAAAGCAATTCTGCTTCACTTCTGGGAAGCGAGAGCATTTTCAATGCTCTTACTTCCATGAAGAGAAGCAGAGTTTGCTATGGCATGATGGGAGCTGTGCTCCTGCCGTGCCATAGCAAACTGCAATGTCCCGGGGTGGTCACGCCAGTACATTGCTGGAGCCGGCCCTGGGATGTAGTGGTCCTCATGGACATGGAGGGCTCCACGAGGGGGCCACGTGGCCCCCTCCAACATGGTTAAAGCACTGGGGAGGTGGCGGTATTTAATTAATGTATGCCCTGGTGACCGCCAGTAGGTAATATACATATATACATATATGTATATTACCTACAAGCGGCCGCCAGGGCATACATTAAATACCACATATACATATATATATGTATATTACCTACTGGCAGTCGCCAGTAGGTAGTTATATTTAGGACCTAGTTTCAAAAGAAAAAAGGTTTTATGATTTGCCAATATCTTTGGCGTCGTTTAACGAATCATCACAACATTTTCAAAACTAATGGCCCGCTCACTTCAGCTGCTGTGTTGAAAGTTTAGGGGTGATTCATCAAGCTGGGGATGAGAAAAAGGGGGTCCTAAAACATGTTTTGTCCATGTTAATTTCCATAGGAAAATTTAGACAAGGCTACAGCCCGAGCGTAATTACACCAAATTTGGCAAAAAGGTAGCTCTTGGTTTGGAAAGCATCCTTTTTGTTAAATGGTGGAAATCCATTCAGTAGGTCCTGAGAAATTTAAAGAAATTGCAAATTGTATATCTAGGGACGCAAAGGATTCACAAACCCTCCTGATCTCGTGCCTGAGATCTACTGCCAACAGTTCCAACCAGGCAATGTTGGCAGCCATCTTGTGACTCAGTTGAAACGAGTCACAAGAAAAAAGGTAAAAAACAACCATTAAAAACAAGAAAAGGGGGCAGGGTCGAAACACCCTCACCCCCAAGCCCTGCTCCGTGCCAAAAAAACATTCTTTTATTTTCTGTGGGATTTGCGCTGGGTGCATGAATCCCGCAGAAGTGTTTTTTAAAAATTAACCCAGTCTCCTGCCCTTCATTTTATTGAAGGAAATGATTAACAAACTGTAGATAGGAAACCGCATAGCTACACATATTGATAATGATGTTCTATGCTGATTTGTTTTTCTACAATCAATTTGATTGTTTTTCCCCCAGCTATTCAATGATGATGAGCATTTACATCACTATGGTGAACTTTAGTGGAATCTGAGAACTGCAAAAAAGGGAAAGTGAGAATGTTATGTAATTCAAAATTTATTTTTTATTTGTATTCTCAAAAATATAATATTTTAATTTTTCTAATATATTATCATTAAATAACAGTTTTTGTTTTTCTTCTTTATAGTAGCTACTGTTGAATTTTGAACTGTTTTAATGGCGTTGAGGATAATACTACTCTAAACTAGTTTTACTGAATGATGTATCTAAATAACTTGAAAGGTAAGAATACATAATATGTAATTCATGATAACCTGGAAAAATGTGGACAATTTAATTATATGTAATTTGTTTCTAATATAAATAATAAATCATCCTTTAGACTACTTCAAAAGTATGATCATGTTTCTGTGGATTAGTATCACACTTACTTTTTACAAAAATGCATAGACTAATAAAAGTGCTTTTATTGCAAGTTATTTACTCCTTATTATACACAACAGGTGTGTATTGAACTCCCTATCCAAGGGCTTCTCAGATGCGTACATAGATAAGACATGTCTGGTTCAGTGACTCAAATCTCTAGTAAAACTGATAGGATTTGTGCACCTGTATGACAAACTACATCTTTTTGAAGTTAGAATCATCAGATGCACAGGTCAGAATACATATAGAAGCATACAGATACTAGAATACGTCTATTTTACACCACATGTTTTCAAAATGTTTGTAAAAGGAGATGTATGTATTACTTTCTCCTCCTTATACAGGACAGGTGGGTATTAAAAGTGCTTTTTATTATATTTGAAAATTTGACAGTTTAAAAGTATGCTGTATCTTCTCATTTGAAGAAGTATTTTAATACACATTATAGAGCTGATAGGCCTACATTTTAAATTAGAGAATCTACATTATATGGCACAGCCCATGAACTTCTCCAATGATTCAAACACTATCCTTCCACCCAGATACTACTCATGCATTCATTCGATCACGTAGACACACTACTCTTGCACTGTTCCAATCACCCACGCAATACCCAAAAATTCACCCATTCACCCAGGCACTATCAATGCACTCTTGTATTCACCTAGGCACTATCTACACGCGTATGTTTGCAGCTCCCCTTGTCCAAAAGCAATGCCAGCTCCTGCAGGAGGTGGGGAGCCGGCAGGGACCGCAGGGGCATTGGGGCACCCCCGTGGTGCCCAACGTGAGGCCATGTCCAGGGGGATGGGGTCCCCAGGGCCAAAAATGGCCCGGGAGGGGGCCACTTGGCCCCCATCCCCTTACAAAAATGAAAAATTGGAAAATAAAGGATTGGCCAAGCCCCGGGGAATGTGGTCCCCGGGGCTAAAAATGGCCAGGGAGGGTGGGGGCTAAGTGGCCCCTCTCCCTTTCTTTATCAAAAATGGCTTTGGCCCAGTGGATGGGTAATGGAGCTGGGGGGCGTTAATTAATATTTTTTCTCTCGTGATATGAGTCACTCTCAGTGTGGCCCCCAATGTAATTTTGCGGTGGATTCGTGGATCCACCTCAAATAAATAATGTATTAGTATATAATTCATAAGGTAGTGTTGCATTTGTGATTTTTCTTTCAGAGTTAGTGAGATTGAAGTTAATTATCACATTAAATTTGATAGAGTTAGTAATAATATAAAAAAATGAAATTAAAAGTTTAATTTGAAAAGTGTATAGTGTTGTAGCAGATTGAATTTGTGCTTTTGTTTTGTGGACTTTCGACGGGTTCCCAATTCTCGAAAATATTTAAAAAGAGTATGTATGTTAAAAAATAAATAGGATTCACTGTTGGGTTATAGGATGGCTCTGAAAATAGCCCTTGTTTTCATTATGACTTTGTTGGCACTACTTGTAAGTGCAGGTGCACAGCTTAAGGTTGTTGAGAAGCACTCTGTTCCCTTCATCTGTGAAGTGAACTGAATCACTTCTGTAGATTTCATCCATATCAACATGTAGATTGTTTTTATAGATGGGCCCATTCTATGGTTTCTGAGGTAAGCAGAAACAGCTTTATTGACATTCTTCCAAGCTTTCTCAATCTTTGGACAGAATTGATTTGACCACTTCCATTTCTGTCGTTGGCATATATTAGATTTTACAAAGACAGTTTGAGGCAAAAGCAGCATCAGTTGTGCAAAGGTATCCCTAATCGGGATTTCCAGACCTACCCTAGTAAATGTGCCTAGGTTAATACCACCACAGTGCACAATCAAGCGGTCAGGGGGTTGGAGAAGCAAAAAGGTTTTAACCAAAGGCATCAATTGGTGCCACTTTAATCCTCTTTGTGCAATCCATGTAATATCCACATTTTGCAAGCCTTTGTCTTTGTCAATACCTCTGTGTTCAGCATACCTTTTGCACCAGAAAATATAGCTGTGCCCTACAATTCATACTGTAAGCATTGTGAGGGGATGCCTGGATGGAATGAAAAGATGTCTGTAGCTGAGGTAATCAGTTGGTAGAATGAGAGGTATCTAAAATGGTGGAGAAGATGCTGGTTTTTAAAAGCCAATAAGTGATTAGCTGTTCATCAACATTGTGCACTCAAAAATAAGATGCATTTTACTTTGTAAAGAAGCATGTTTCTGATTGGTTATTAAAAAATGTTTTAAAAAAAAGTACAGTAGATGGGAAAAGGCAATATTTTGTGAAAGTCAGCCACACCTGCTGTTTGCATTTGTAAGTTTGTGTGCTTAATTTCAAAATGTGGTGAACTTGTCATCTTTTGGTACAGTTGAATGTTGCAGAAAGTGCTACTATGGAAACTAGAATTAAACAGATTGGGGAAGGGTTGAAACTTAACTGTGGATTTAAAATGTGAAATGGTAACTTATATATAAGTGATATGTTACGAAATTAAGTTTTTCTAAATCAGTACTATGTGTAGAAATAGTGTGATTCCCCAAACATAATACTAGTATTATTAGAAATGGGTTTTTGAACTCCCATAAGGGTTAGTGGCTCCATTGCGACGCTACACTGCAGCACTCCGGTGAGGTTGCAACTCCAGAAAATTAAAGAACCAGTTAAGACCGTTAGAAAGGGTTAATATGTCTAACCAATAGAAATGTGTTTCACAATTTGAAATAATGTAGGAAGTAATTTGATTTGTTACTTAAATCAAATCAAATCAGGTGTTTGTTAAGCGTGACTACTCACCCATAAGGGTCTCAAGACGCTGGGGGAAGTGGGCGGTTTCGCAGGTACAGTCCATCAAGGAGGGGGTCTGTCTAACAGCCAGGTTTTGAGGTTTCTTGTAAAGAAGGGGAGCGATGTTATCTGTCTGAGGTGGAGCGGAAGGTTGTTCCAGGCTCTGGCCGCGCGAAAGGAGAAGGAGCAGCCTCCCGATCTGGTCTTTCCGGTGTGGGGGAACACGGCATAGGAGAGCTTGGCTGATCATAGGGTCCTTTGGGGTGTGTGGAATTTGAGTCGGCTATTCAGGTATGCTGGTCCGGTGTTGTGGAGGGCCTTGTGAGCGTGGGTTAGCATCTTGAAGGTGACCCTAGCTTTGATGGGGAGACAGTGGAGTGTGCGCAGGTGCTGGGAGATGTGGCAGTGTCTTGGGAGGTTAAGGACCAGTCTTGCGGCGGTGTTTTGCATGTTCTGTAGGCTGCGGGTGAGGTTTTTGTTTATTCCAGCATAGAGTGCGTTGTCGTAGTCGAGCCTGCTGGTGACCAGGGAGTGAGTGACGGTCTTTCTGTGTTCGAGGGGGATCCATTTGAAGGTCTTACATAGGAGGCGGAGGGTGTGGAAGCAGGAGGACGAGACAGAGTTGATCTGGTGGTCCATTTTGAGCTCTGAGTCCAGGATGATTCCCAGGTTGCTTGCGTGGTCCGTGGGGGTGGGCGGGCTTCCAAGGGCTAAGGCCACCAGGTGTTGTTTCAGGCATCTGGGTTTGGGCCCATGAGTAGTACTTCAGTTTTGTTGTTGTTTAGTTGTAGGCAGCTGTTTTTCATCCATTTGGCAACGGCTTCCATGCCGTCTCGAAAGTTTTGTCTGGCAGTGTTGGTTTCGTTGGATAGGGAGAGGATGAGTTGGGTATCATCTGCGTATGACACAATGTTGAGTCTGTAGGTTCTGACAATGGGGGCGAGCAGAGCCATGTAGACGTTGAAGAGCGTAGGGCTGAGGGAGGACCCCTGGGGGACTCCGCAGGTGGTAGGTGTAGGGTCCGAGAGGAAAGGGGGGAGTCTGACCCGCTGCGTTCTGCCAGAGAGGAAGGAGCGGACCCAGTCGGGGGCCTTGTCTTGGATACCTGCGTCGTGGAGTCTGGCTATTAGGGTCCGGTGTCGAACGCCACTGAGAGGTCGAGGAGGATGAGGGCTGCTGTTTCTCCTTTGTCCAGTAAGGTACGGATGTCGTCTTTTGCGGCAAGGAGGGCAGTTTACGTACTGTGTCGAGAATGTTGTGCTCTTCAATGAATGTGGCGAGTTGTCTGTTGATGGCTTTCTTGATGATTTTCACTTTGAATGGGAGCAGGGAGATGGGTCTGTAGTTTTTGAGGTCAGTGGGGTCTGCGAGGGTTTCTTCAGGAGACGGTTGATCTCAGCATGTTTCCAGTCGTCAGGGAATGAGGCGGTTGCCAGGAAACGGTTGATGGTGTGGCAGAGCATGGGTGCAATGGTGTTGGTGGCTCTGTTGAAAATGTGGTGGGGGCAGGGGTCCGTGGGGGAGCCGGAGTGGTTAACTTCATCGTCTTCAGTGTGTATTCGGTGGTGAGGGCTGTCCAGTTGTCGATCACTGGCTTCAGGGTGTTGGGGGTGGTTGGTGAGGGTTCAGTGTGTTGGTTGTCTTCATCGAAGTTGTTGTAGATACTCTTGATTTTATGGTGGAAAAAGGTGCTGAGTTTGTCGCAAAGGTCTTGTGAGCGAGGGATGTCGGTGGACTCGCTGGTGGTTTGGGCGAACTCCTTGATGATGTTGAAGAGTTCTTTGCTGTTGTGTGCATGAGTGGAGATTCTGTCTTCAATCGCTTTTTTCCTTGTTTTTCTGATGAGTTGGTGGGGGGCGTTGGTGGCGGCTCTGAAGTTGTTTTGGGCTTCTGTGGACTTGGTGTTCATCCAGGCCTTTTCGAGGCGGTGGCAAGTGCATCTGGACTCTCGAAGTTCAGTGGTGAACTATCTAGCTTTCTTGGCGTGGGTGTTGTTGTTTTTCTTGAGGGGGGCTATGGTGTTGGCAGAGATCCATCTGTGCATGGTTCGGGCTGCGGTGTTGGCATCGTCATTTTCTGCGATGGTTGGGGTGGAGTTGCTGAGTGATGAGGTTAGCTGGCCGTCGGTGATTCTGGTCCAGTTTTTTTGTGGGAGCAGGTGCTGGTGGGTGTTCTGAAGGTGAAGTGGATGCATCGATGGTCAGTCCATGGGAGTTCGGTGGTGTGGCTGAAGGTGATGGAGTTTCCTGTTGTGAAGACGGGGTCGAGGGTGTGTCCTGCTGAGTGTGTGGTTTCGGTCATGATCTGGCGGAGTCCAATGTTGTGGAGGTTGTCCAGGAGGGATGTCGTTCTGGGGTCCAGTTGGTTGTCGAGGTGGAAGTTGAGATCTCCCAGTAGGGTGTAGTTGGTGGACGCGATGGTATGCAGGGAGGTGATGTCTGTGATGGAGTTGGCAAAAAGTCTGCGGGGTCCAAGGGGTCGGTAGATGAGGGTTCCTCAGAGGGTGGAGGTAGGGCTGGCCAGTATCTTGAAGTGAAGGTGTTCCATCAGGTCTGTGGGCTCGTCGGGGAGTGTGCTCAGGCAGAGCGTGGATTTTTGGACAATGGCGATTCCTCCTCCTGGGCGGGTGGGGCGGTCCTTCCTGGAGATCTTGTATCCTTGGGGAATGGCAATGATGATGTCCAGTCCCGAGGTGGTGTTGGTCCAGGTTTCGGTAAAGAATGCTACGTCTGGGGTAGTGCTGTTGAGAAGGTCCAAGATTTCATTGGCGTGTTTGTGGAGGGATCAGACGTTGAGGAGGATGCATTGCAGGGTCTTCGGTTCGGTTGTTTTCTTGCGGGCGGATTGCACTGGGTCAGTGGTCTTAGCGGTGATGCAGGTGTGCCGGCAGCGGTGACAGCTGAAGGGTCCGTGGGTGTCGGCTGGTGATGCTAGCTTGCAGTTGTTGTTGAGGCCTGGGTTGAGAGCGTAGAGTGCCGCTGGGTTGTTGGCGGCGCAGAGATCCAGGGTTTCTGGCGCTGGTCGCAGTTGGGTCGCGGATGGGTGCAGACGAGCTTGCCTTTGCCGCCCCGGCAGCGTGGACGCTGCGTGGCTGCACAGCAGCCACCATTAAGTAGGGGCCGGAGAGGGCGGGACAGCTGGGAGGCTGGAGCAAGGAGGGGAGCTGGATTGGGCTGGTCGCACTGGTCATTCTGGGGGGGAGTGGCCGCGGGTAGCAACCGGGGACAGGGCAAACAGGCTGAAAAAGGCAAAAGGATGAAGGCAAAAAGAGAGAGAAAAGTGCAAATAAGCCAGCAAAAGTGCAAGAAAGAGGGGAGGAAAGACACAGAGGACACAGGAGAGTGAAAGGGGGAGATTGAGATGACGGTAAAAAAACGAGTGAAAAATGGAGGAAAGACACAGAAGGGGAGTGAAGGGGGAGCTTGAAATGAGGGGAAAACGACAGAAAAAGTGCAAGAAAGAGTGGAGGAAAGACACAGAGTACACCGGAGAGTGAAAGGGGGAGATTGAGATGAGGGTAAAAAAACGAGTGAAAAATGGAGGAAAGACACAGAAGGAGAGTGAAGGGGGAGCTTGAAATGTGGCAAAAATGACAGAAAATGGAGCAAAGACCCAGAAGGAGAGTGAAGGGGGGAGATAGAAGTGAGGGAAAAAACGAGTGAAAAAGGAGAGAAAAAGCGGAGCAAGAGAATGGAGACCTGCGGGTGGAGAAGGGCCTCGAACACCAACAATCGAGAGTGCAGGGCTTGGGGTAAGGCCTCTTTTAATGGTGGAGCTGTGAGGAAGGGAGAGCAATTTCACTGATAATGAGTCAGTGGTCTTGCTACTTACATTTGTGTGCCGAAAGAGAGGAAAGGTTTGCCATTACTGGTTTTACGTTGTTGAGAGTGGTGCATTATAATTATTGTGTGGAAAAGAAAATCTTTTATGAGTTTCTGATATTTCATTGTATGCAATACTATTTGAAAGGTGAATTACAAATTTGTAAGGTGTGTTATGTATTATGTAGTAGTGCTTCACTCTGTGTAGTGATATCTTTAAAATTAAAAAGCATTATTTTCAAAGTTTTGAAATTTTTAAATGTTTGAAATATGTTACGAAATAGTTTGTGCATACTAATATGTTTACATTGGTAGATAGTGATTATGGTAGTTTGTATGAGTCTGTGGAAAGGTGCAGATGAAGCACGCCTCACAATTTTAGGTGTCTCCTTGAAATGGAAAGTGCAGTCCGTGAAGTTTTAAGGTCTGCATGTGACTGAGGTGTGACTCTACTTGGATATGTATTCTTATACTTTTATGCATCTGAAGATGCTAGACGTATAAAAGACAGGTATACATCTATTTGTATGTTTCTTTTATATATGATGCCAGTAGCAAAAGGTGCAGACACATGCATGCATGCTTTCAGGAATATGGTGAGACTTACAACGGACACATGCGAAGGGTTGCTGGTTTATATTTGGCTAGGCCCAACACCCTAAGTAGTAACAGAATAGTAAAGCTGCAGCACAAAAGTGAGGTTTAAGACATGTTGGCAGAGGGATTAGTGATTAGGCTACTTTGCATGAGTCTGTGGAAAGGTACACTTGAAGTACGCCACATAAATTGAGGTGTCTGTTTGAAATGGGAACTGCAGTCTGTCAGGTTTTAAGGTCTGCATGGTTTTGTGACTGTCCATATCATGCATAGTCTTGTGATTATCCATGGGGCCGTTCTATGACATTACTCCTTGGCCACTGGTACAACAATGTATGGCTATTGTTACCTTGCACACCATAGCATTTCACTACATATTCATAAAGGTACCAATGAAATACATTCTTGGGGGTTATCCCAACACTTCACTTACATTGGGAGTAGTGATTATTTGTCACTAGAAGAGCATGTGACTGCTCTAAATGTGTCTAATAACATGTCTTATGGTTATACTTGTGCTGCATTGTGCCCCCTTAAATATGAATACTTATATTACCCTGTTTCTTTACATATACAAAATGACTACACTTCACATGTATTAAGAGCAGTGTTTATGGGCCACTAAAAGAGCAGATGTTGTGTTTCTTTAAAAAGTATCCACTGTTTGTACTTGCGCTATGTTAGCGCTTCCCTGAAGATGAATACTTTTCATTTTGCTGGTCCCTAGGGCAGGGGTGATCTCTAAATCCACTGCAGCATATCTTTAAGCTGTACATAGGCTATTTGGTTTTAGGTTTAAACCTATAATAACTGATAAAACCCCACCAAAAGGAAAATAGCCCTCACTGGTGTAATCATATAAACACTGAAAAAACACCTTTGCAACCACAAACTAAGTGCCATTGAAAGAAAAGATGAGTGAAAGAGTCATTTTTATTTCATCCTTAAGGGGCCAATACAATGTAACTTTGTTATACAAGGTAGTATCAAGAGAGACTGGGCTAACATTATTCTGCTTGAGTTTTGTTTTTTAGGGATGTCACAAACATTGTCTCTTCTTCCTTCTGCTTTTTTTTTAGGTTTGTGGTCTTTGGTCTAAAGATGCAGTGTTTAGATGCATTTTAGTTACTTTATAAACTGTAGAGAAACGTGAAATATCAAAATCATATTTGAAATTTTGGCTACATTTGACTTCACTGATAGGTAAAATGGCTGGTTTAATTAGAATCTTTTCTAATATCTAGCATCACATTTACCCACAGACAGAGAATGAGTGAAATCCTATCATACATCTGCCCCCCTTTCTAGTGAGTCAGTATTGATTGTAAGTGAATTGCCAAACACCCCAGTTCTCAAACATTTAATGCAAGATGTAGTGACAGCTATGTGTGAAAAGAATGTTGTCACCAATCATCTGAGATAGTGGTGAAAACATGACACCAGGCGTTTGGTAAACATGGAACACAGTGTAACTTGGAATACTGCTGAAAAAAGTTCCTACCAAGTTCAATTAAGATTGTAGTGATATTGTTTGTATTTGCAGTAATTCAGCTACGTATATGAACAAGTTCTATGATGGCCTGTCAAAATCGATACCTGAGCTGAAGTGCTTCCCTGTAAGAGGTCCTTGACACTTGAAAGCATATTTGCAATCTTCAAAGTTAATGAAGAATGCTATTGACTTAGTAGTCCATTCTGGTGCAGTAAAAATGTATTTGGTCCTCATATACCCTGTGCACACACTACCTATACACATGCACTATCAGTGCAAAAAGCAAGCAATTATTCAAATTAAATTAAAATTCCATAAACACCGGAAAAACACTGTTTCTGTTGTTTTTAATGGTGCAAAAATGTGTAACCACTGATAACCACTGTTTTTTAAGGTATTGAAAAAACTGAAAAAACCCCACCAGAATTTACCAAAAATAGAAACTGAAAACAGGAAAGCCTAGCTGTACAGTATAACCAGCAAATGGTTTTGAGTAGGTTTGGCAGTCTAGTGTTTCTTCCCCTCTACAGCATGGTGCGGCTAGGACATTGCCCGCGCAACTGCCAGCCAAAACAAGTTTAAAATCCACATTTGAGCAAATACCTGTAACATTCAGGCCCGGTGAGTTCCTTTAGGTTATTGGACCTGGGAGACACCTTGGAATGGTGAGGACGGAACAGCCATTTTTTGGGGTACCAGTAACTATTATGTTTCTCACTCCCATGCCTTAACTTAATGACAATATGTTTTGAATAATTTATTTTTATTCCAGAGAGTACACCTACAGGCTCGTCTAACCATCAGAGGACCAATGAGGCAAAAGTTTTGCTTTATATGAGTACGTAATTTCTTGTGCATTTACATGTGTAGTGTACTTTATGTTGTTTGTCACAGGGATCACTATTTTACTAGATTTTCTCACTGCTAATATTACTGGATCATATTTCCAATGACCAGTCACATTGAGGGTGTGTTTTGACTAAGTCTGGGTGCTGAACTCCACTCAGCTCTTAGATTTTGTGGAGTTTTCCGCACTCCGCATTATGAGGACCTAAGCGGAGTTTGTTTCCTCACTCGCACTTGTCAACATCAAGTTGGCGAGTGCAAGCAAGGAAAATCCACCTCCCTACAATATTTTTTCCCCTTCGCAATCATCAACATCAAGTTGGAGAATGCGAGCATGGAAAATCAACCTCCTGGCAACATTTCTCAATGAGGGCGGTCAGATTTCTCATTGTGAGTGGTAGCGAATGCTCACGTTGAGTAACCATCCGTTTGCATTGAGGAAACTAGCGCTCTTGTAACAAATCTACTTGAGCAGCAGAAAGGAAGCAGCGCCTGCTTGTGCTGTGCATGGTGCCATTTGCAATGATTGCACAGTTCAGACAAACACCCGGCGCTGAAAATCACTTCGAACGGCATTATCTAATACACTCCGCTGCTTGAGGACCTCTGCGTAGTGCAGATTTTTTTTTTGCTTTTTGCAGACCCTGGAAACTGCGCTGAGGCTTAGATTTGACATGTATGCAACAAGTCCAGAAAACACGCTGAGTTGCAATTTTGAAGTGAAGCATGTGTTTTCTAACTGTTCCGCCACATGTATCTCCCATTACATGTTATGCAGAGACACCAAGTAGGTGCTGTAAACCATTTATCATAAGCATGTAGTGTGTGTGCAGTCCAGGGCCGGACAGGCCACAGTGGGCACCGGGCATTACCCCGGTAGGCCAGAGGGGTCGGGGTTGACTTTGAGGTCATGGGGGCAAGTTTTGTCACTGGGGGCTGGTTTGGATGCTTCCTGATACTTGCTAGCACCCCCCGCTCCCAGGGCAAGTCGAGCAGCAATCTGGCAGGGCAGGGCTGGTTGCTGTTCCCAGTCCAACCCTGGTGCAATCGCATACTGTCAGTGCATTTGTAGGAGTGGTATCAGGGAGTTAGTTTCCTCGGTCCTTATGAAAAGCCATGGGGATTGGATTAAAACAGGAAGACCACAAGAGAGGTAGGCACCTACTCACCCACACTTTCAAAATTCATCCCCATTTTTCAACCATACCTCCTGGGGGATGGATTAAAAGTACTGCCTTACCTGGTATTTTTAACTTTCCATGAAAACAGACCCTTTGCACTCTTATTTTCCAATTGTTAGTGAATACCACCTTCTGCTTCAGCGTATTTCACATATCACAGCTTGCCTGGTTCCAGAGTGGAATGGGAAGAACCCAATGAAGAAGCAGGCCACCAAGGGGTAACCCTAGTGGGCGAAGGTTATACAAGAAAACCTAGGGGCAGATTTACAAGCCCCTTGCAACACTTTTGAGCTGCCATTGCAAGTGACGCAATGGCGGCGTAAAAATGTGTCAAATTTACAACGTGTCGCATCTAGGGAGATGCGTCACATTGTAAAGCTCTGCGTGACATTACACCTGCATCAGGTATAATTTATGCAGGGTAGGCGGTCCCACACAGGAAAGCCTCGTAAAAGTGACACAGTGAAATCTACAAGATTTCACTGATAATTAAAGATACTTCTAGGGGTTGCTATTAGATCAGCTGGACCTACAGACTGGCGGAACCGAGCTCAAAGAAAGGCAACTACTGCCATTGCACTCCAATCCACGCCCTCACATCATCATTGGCTGGTTTTCTTCAAAATAATGTCCTCTTCAGCTTTTTTTATGTTACTTGAGCCAGCCAGGGGATATTCCTTATGGTTTTCAGAGATCTTTCTATCCCTGGAAATCAATTGGAAAGGTTTGCAGACCTTTTACAGATCAGGGATTCCAGGTGCTTCAGGTTGTGTCTGTATGGCATCTTTTCATAAGTCCAACAGTGTTCTGAGGAAAGCTGTGTGAGAGTCTAGCTTTGTAGGATTCACAAGTATGTGGGTGGGGGACACCTTAAGACTCACCTAGTGCCTCTTTCACACATGGACAAATTGTTCCCAGGCCATTGCCTATCTACTTTTTCAGTAGTTCCTTGGACTCTAAAGGCTGGGAATGTCAGTGAGGAGTGTAATATAGTAATTCTAGGGTACTTCGACATCTAACACTGAAATCCATTTTGAAGCAGGCACTGTACCCACAACATACTCAGAGCCAGCTGTCTGGTAGGACAAAATCAGGGTCTTTCAGCAATCAAACATGGGATAAAAAACAACTGCAGGGAAGAGAAGAGGACACTTTTAGGACAATTGCAAGGGACGTACCTTGAGCCAAGTGCGACTACAGGGGTCCCTCAAACCCTCCTTCCCATGGGACAAATTAGTCCCTGATCTGGGGTTTCTAGGAATACCAACTTTAGGTAGAGGTTGACATAGGTCACCCTACAAGGTGGTAGTATAGTAACCAGAAGAGGTTAGATAGGAGCCCTAGCTATTTCGTCCTCATGAATGCCAAGGACCCTCCAGGCCAACATGGCAGAAACATGTTGACGGCACTGGTGGTGATGTGGTACTAGATCCCCAAATCCCCACTGTTGATTTTTAATATCAAGTTAGCACCTAATATATAAATGTAATGTGGTGTTTACATTGGTTTTTAACCTTTCACTTTATCACGGGCCCCCAATTAGCTTCCAGAAGTGCCTCACTGTCTTTTTAGAGAGCGAGGACTGCCAATGATGAAGCATGACACCCGGTGGTGTGTGAGGACTGTCCTTCACATTTTTGGAGCACCCAAATGAACTAAAGTATAGAGTGCTTGCTCTTGTGTACAGCATCAGAGATTTATTCAGGGTAGCTTCTTTTGTGTGTGCATACTAGGTCTGGAGGCCAGCTCACCCTCAACACCCCATAGCCTCTAGTTCCTCCCCCTAACAAGCCCTGGGGTTCTGTGTGTGGAGGATGTGGGATATAAACAACAACTGACTAGCCATCCTGTTTGCTTCATTTGAAGCATGTAAAGGTTTTCCATGAGCTTCAAACGTACCTATCATTCAGGATTTGACACTGTGTTGTCAACCTAATACCCACAGCCCTCACCCTGCATATCCTATTGAGCTTGGAGGAATCATATCAACCCATTCAGGTCAGCCTATTCTATGTTCTCCAGAAAGGAATGTCACACATCTTTCACCCTTCTTCGAGGCTGAGCACGGGTAGGAGAAGCTGGAGAGCTAATGCAAATTAGCCTCAAGGAACTGCAGGAAAGAAAAAGGTAAATTTCTAAAAGTTACTTTCTTATGATATTTTTAAAAATCCAACTTCATCATTGAACTGGGATTTTAATAACTATTTTCTAGCTGGTCCCATTCCAGAGATACAGTATGTAATCTGTACTCAAATCTTCTACATAGGACAGCTAAGCCTGAACAATGAAAATAGCTTTTAGGACCCTGTCACTGTAGGGACATGGTAATAATAATTTTCTACATTTTCTACATGTCCTATATTTAAATATGATGCACCCTTCCTTGTGGCCTATAAGGCCTAGGAAGGAGTGACTTACTAATATTTAATATGGTAGTTTTTACCTGTCTAAAAGTGTTATTTTAACGGTTTGTGCTACAGATTTTACACTGCAGCATCAATCTACAATGATAGACCCGAAGCTATGCTTTCCTCTCTCACACTAGTGGATGGAACCATAAGTGCTGCAATCAATAGGTATACATCATTCAGATGTTAATTAATTTTTACATGTTTTAGGGGACATAGCACATACACTGTGCACTGGTCAACAGTGCCTCACTGTGCAGAGTCTAAAATACAAGCAATCCTATATAAAACTAAAAAATAGATCATAAATAATAAATACATAAAATAAAGTATCACCACATTGCTTAGGGTAAAATTGAAAAATCACAACACAATGCCATCAAGTTGCAAACATTTCAAGATGGTCCCAGCTTTCAATAATAGTTAATAATATGTACAATGATGCACTATTAACACTGCTATTGTTGCATCTCATTTCAAAGAACCTGTAGGACCGATAAACAAAGTTTCCTGAACCCCATAGCCATAAGAGTAAAAGCCACAGATTCACAAATGCTGGAAAAGTAGGAGAATATATCCAAGGGTCACAGATCTTAAAGGCTAGCACTTTAAAATGTCAAATCTGGCACCTTGGGGTCTGCAGCACTCCTGGCAGCCTCCTGAGATCGATAGCACATAACAACGTGGGGGAGGTCTAAGGGAAAGTTTAAACAAAACAGTAGACCAGCAGGTTGTGTTTCCCCTAACACCAAATATCAACACACTAATACAACCTGGGTCAATAATAGAGCCGAAGAATTACACAAATACGTCTAAGTGAACCCCATTCTCAGCATGACAACTCTATGAGAGAGCACTCCCTTCAACAGGACCCATCAATCACTTAAGGTGGTTAATTGTTTTTATCATCTGGGTCTGTATACTCCATCCAGCAGGACCAGTTCATGAAACAGTGACCCGGTCACTAGCATAGAAGGAGCACCAAAGGAGGATTGTCACCTGATCTCTCACGAATATTGTCTTGGATGAGGTACTACCCATAGAACAAGGTGAGAAATCCTACAAGTCAGCAGTAAAATCATAATAGTGTGAGTTAAAAATGGCTAAGGGTGCCCAAAAGTTCTTTAATAGTAGAGAACCCCTGTCATATTTAAAAAGCAAGATGGCAATATTGCATAAATTAAATTGACATTATGCTATTGTCCAAAGCAAGTACGGTCAACATGTTTCTGCCCTCAATCGATCAATAGTATCTGGGCTTTCATCAGGACCTAAATTACTGCTGTGGTTTTCAGTGAGAAAAACGTGTGTGTAAATTATACAAAAGTGGGGTGCAGATAAAAATTCCAACCGCACCGGTCAAGTTTTTTCAGCAATCAAAACCGGATACCTGTGGAAAAATTTAGAAAAGAAACAAAGACCCAATGTGTAAAACACGCTCAGATACAGGTCAAACAAATTCTATGACCAAAAACAAGCATTCACTAATGCTGTATGGCATTCAGTCCTGTTCGTTTCGAATTGCACTTACCCATAAACAGTGGGTACAGCCCTCACCTCAACCTGGTCTCAACTCAGGGAAAGGGGCCCCGCTCTAAAAGGAAAGAAATAGTAGGAGAAAGAAAAAACAGGTAATACCTTGCCCAATAAACTCAAGTTAGGATGCACTCCTTAAGAACGACTCCTTTTTATTGAAACCACTGACTTTCAAAATAAAAAAAACATTATAACCGCTCCTTTTCCGGCTTTGCCCTAGAAAAAGAACACTATACCTATGGAAATCTGGGCAAATCTCTCATTTGCCTATTTCAAAAAAGGAACAAAAAAGCTCTTGATGCTTAGATTCCTCCACCAGGAACAGTGAACCTTATTCAGCCTGGCCAGCGTTGGGTGAACTTCCTGTGGCTCTTAGAACTGATAAGCTCTATGATACACTGTATATATGTAACTCCATGGTTATTCCTTCTCCTATTGTCATTTGTTTTTCTGCTTTCTCAATATTGTATGACTTGATGGCTATTTGTACAATGCTCTGATACCCTAATTGGGTCATGTTCATCCTATATAAAACTAAAAAATAGATCATAAATAATAAATACATAAAATAAAGTATCACCACATTGCTTAGGGTAAAATTGAAAAATCACAACACAATGCCATCAAGTTGCAAACATTTCAAGATGGTCCCAGCTTTCAATAATAGTTAATAATATGTACAATGATGCACTATTAACACTGCTATTGTTGCATCTCATTTCAAAGAACCTGTAGGACCGATAAACAAAGTTTCCTGAACCCCATAGCCATAAGAGTAAAAGCCACAGATTCACAAATGCTGGAAAAGTAGGAGAATATATCCAAGGGTCACAGATCTTAAAGGCTAGCACTTTAAAATGTCAAATCTGGCACCTTGGGGTCTGCAGCACTCCTGGCAGCCTCCTGAGATCAACAGGACCACTCCAAATGTTGCCACTGTCAGCCTTCAGACACCACCAGACAAATAGGTAAACATTTCTGAGCCTGTGCTCGAGCATATGGGGCAATCCTGTCCCCCCTCCCCTATCAGGAGCTTGTTATGGGATGGGGATCCTAACGTGCAGTGGGCCCGGTTTCTCGTGTTTGCATTTTTATCCAATGTACCTTTGACACATTCTCTTTTCACTTTCTTAACTCTAGTGCCCACCACAAGTACAGTGCTCACATAGGTATTTTGGGAGCACCACAGCTGCCATGGTTTCATTGGCTAACTCCCCCCAGGACATTAGACTGGAAGCCGATAGAGGATCCTGACTCCTGTTTCCTCTCCTGCCCAAATGTGCTCAGGCTGGGCTTGAAGTGCACAGTGCTTCCCAGCTCTCCCTGGATATGGGCACAGTGAGCTGGAGAGACACATTACAATGCCCTTTGACTCTGGCCTTCGCCTGGAGCTTAACTGAAGAGAGCACGTTACCTCTGGGCTACTGGACTTCTCCGGGGCCAAACGGAGGATTTGAGGGTGAAGAGGGCTAAGCACTCAATGTCATAGCAGGTCCCCGCATGCTGGCTCTCCTGGGAAGAACTGAGAAGTGAGTAGTGGATGCTAGACCTGCCACTCCCCAGTCTGCATGTTGGGGTATTGTCTTTCCCTGCAGTTACGGGACCAATTAGGGAGAGCTCTAGGTTTGTCCTCCTGGTCCTTAGCTACTCACAGCTTAATGGTTGAGACTTCTGACATCACCTAGGATGTGCTTTTCTCTCAGGGATCCTGGTACTATCCTTGTCCTGGTGTCTTCCTCACCAGTGTACCACTGCCCTCATAGTAAAGTACCTTCACTGCCTGCACTCCCCATGAGCCATGGCCTCCTGACCACTTGCAAGGGACCTATGACATGCAAGGGTCAGGGTGTCCCCCTTTATAGGTTACCCATGCAAGACCAGTCTACACATGTTTCATGGTTATCAACTCCTTCAGAGTTCTCCCTAAAGGCAACCCCTCTTCAATTTCCTCAGTTGGACTAGGGATACCAACATCAATGGCCCATGAAAAAAATCCTGGGTGTCAGCTAGAGTAAGAAGTCCTAGAGTCCTGTTTCCAACCAGAAGTAAGAAGTCCTTAAGGCTTTCTCTTCAGCAGGAGTCAGGATTCCTTGACTTCTTTTCTTCAAAAGGAGTCAATGGTCTTCTCTCTTCTAGCTGGGCCTTCTTCTTCTGGTGTAGTTTTTCCTATTCTCCAGATTGTTGCCAAAAGTCTCCCCCTTTTCCAGAACATTGGCACATTTGTACAATATAAAGAGGATCCACCATCACTTCATCTGATAGCTGGACAGCCTCTGCAGACTTTACATAATGGTGAGTTCAAGTGGTGAGTGGTCACAGGTCTCGGACCATTCCCAACTGCTAGTGACAAGGTGGTTCCTTCCCACTAACAATTCAAAGGGGCATCCTAGAGAGAAAGGAGATAGAGGTCTGGCTACTCTCCAATTGTTTACCTGGGAAGGTCATGCCCAGGCTTGTCAGGCAGTGTGACTGCAAGGAACATATTTAGATTCTGCCCCGCCCTCCTTCTCCCCCAAGAACTGTGTCAGGGCAGATGTACAACCGTTTTTAGTAGTCGCAAGCAGATAATTGGGCTGTTTGCAACCACTAAAATGGCTTTTAGCATGTATCAACCCTATTTTGTGAGTCAGTAACCTATTATCGACTGGCAAAATAGGGTTTGCAAGTCGGTATTAGGAAGGGGCGTGCCAAGGGCATCCCTTCCTAGTAGCCCTAGTAGCGAGTCTCAGGGGCATATATGAATGTTTTGTGAGCAGAATTTGGTTGCAAAACATTCATATTTTACCGACTCCGTGAAGGAGATGGTAACCCATTTGCAAATTGCAAGGGGTCCCAAAGGACCCCTTCCCCTTTGTGAATGTAGGCGCCCACATTTATTAAGAGCAGGCAGTGGTCTCACAGAAAAAATGAAAAGGTAGATTTGTATTTGTATTTTTTAAATGTATCATGTTTTCCTTTAAGGAACATGATCTGCATTTGGGGAGAGGAGTTGGTCTAACAGCTAGAGCAGCCGACCTCGAATCTGGGGAACTGGGTTTGAGTCTCGGCAATGACGCTGAACATCCTGTGATTCTGGGCAAATCACTTAATCTCCCTGTGCCTTACAAAACAAAATGAATGTGTCCTCATGTAATGCAATTGGTGCTATGTAAAGCGCTCTGATACCCGATTCGGGTCAAGTTTGCACTATATAAAACTCTGTAAAATAAAAAAATACAAATAACATTTTAAAAAATCTCCCAAAAATGATCTTTATTTAAAAAGCAATCATAGACATGGTGGCCTGCTGACTCCAGCAGGCCATCATATCCGTGATTACAAACCTATCTCGAGTATATTGATGAGGTAGGTCATTTACAACCCCACCGGAAATCACAAGGCCCTTATTACGAGTCTGGCAGTCTGACCACCCAATTAGGACTTTTGGCAGTCGGACCCCCATTGCACCCCAGCAACTGCCAGGGAACCGCATTCCTTGGCAATCCAGTGGCAGTCTGAGGGCTGCAATATGCTTGGTGGTGCCCTGAAGCACTGCCAAGCATATTACAACTTTCCTCACCACCAGCAGTCTCATGGAGGTTCTTACTCCATGTAACTGCTGGCAGTGAAGGGCCCACTCTTGCCCCCCTGCACATGTTGTGCTCACCTGGAGATTTGCACCCCCAGTTCCTGCACAGGAAGGAATGCATGAAATTGTGCATTCCTTCCAGTGCAGGATTGTGTACTTGCGGTCATGTGGCAGTGCTGTCTAAGCTCACAATGATCATTTAAACAGAAATGCCATGGGACCGCCAGATCACACAATTACTTGTAATCTGGTGGACAGGTGGCAGTGAGTTTTGGCATCCCTGGAGCAGAGCGGTGGCATGCCTCCTGCTCCAGGACCACCGAAACTGGTAATCAGTCCTTAATGTGTCTAATACACATTAGTTCATCACATTTTGTGAGTCCCTAATTTCAAGTTGCAAAAAATCGCAATTAGAAACTCACAAAATTAAATGGTCATTCATTTGGCCCTAAATCCCTTCTGAATGGGCCCATTTTGTGGGGAAGGCTTTTATCCTCCTAATGGTTAGAACAGCAGTTAATCTCACCCAAGGAGATAGTTCAAAGCCCAAATCTAATTAAGGGATTACTCAGAATGTTATGATCAAAACCCAAAGTACATGAAGGACTGCAAATATTTCCACTTTAATACTATTTTTGCACTTGAGACCTGAGCTTATGATTAGAAAAAAAAAGTTAAACTATTTTCTAGGTACAGCCTACGTAAAGTTCTAATTTTGTTGCATCATTCACCTACATTGTGAATACAGTAAATTGCTACAGATTTACAGTAGAGCACTACAGACTAGCACTATAATCAAAATTGGCATGGGAAAATTTTCCTTTGAATGCCTATAAGCAATGTATTACTGATCCTCTCAGTGACAGCCTAACTGTGGGTAGATACAGGGCTCCCTCAGCCATCATGTAAAACCAAGCCTGAGCCTCTTCCACCAACTGCACAACAGGAGATCTTGTTTTAAAAGGTGGACACTAGAGGTCACCACTAATATCCATTCTACTATCACTGACAGTGAGTGACACTCAGTTAGGTAGACCCACTTCCAATAGAGGTTGCAAAACTGGGTGATCTAAAAAAAGAAAAACCTGGGGGGGGAGGGGGGGGGAACTAAAGGGGGTATAGCCTCTTTCTTCACACCATTGTTTTAATCACTTGTGAAATATTAGAAGTATCTTCTGAAATTTGTCCGTCTGAGATTATCTAAGGGTATCAAAGACATAGGGGGTCATTATGATGGCGGAAGGACCGCCACCGCCGGGCCGGTGGTGGCGGTTCTTCCGCCATCACACAAAAATTTCCCACCGCCAAATTAGGATGGCGGTGGGAATCCCAATGTGTCCCTGGTGGACAAAAAGTCCATCCGCCATGGTTCCGCAAGGCGGTCCTTTTCCGCCAGCCTTGCGGAACCAGGACACAGGGCATCATTGCGGCGGTGCCTTGCAGGCACCGCTGTAGGGATTATGGAATCCCTTTCTGCCTGTATTTTTCCGGCGGTCGTCCCGCCGCTAAAAGACAGGCGGGGATTGGGTTTGAGGATCCGTTGCATGCCCCCCTTGTGTGGGAGGATGTTGCTGCACTGGGGGATACCTATGGTACCCCCCTCATTTCCATGCACCAAATGGCAGGCACTACGTGGTGCCTGCCACGTAATGCAGGGAAATGCTGTGCACGCACTTTTAACATTGCGTGTGGTGCTGCAGCCAGCAGCACCGCCCGCAATGTTAAAAGCCCAGGATACGCACGCCAGTATGGCGGGCACATCCTAATTGCAGGGGTGGGACCGCCGCATGTCTGGTGGCCGGTCCCAACCACCGCTATGATGGCGGGTGGACCTAGTCCACCCGCCATCATAATCACCCCCCTAATTTGAAAACAATTTTCTTTCAAAGTCAACGCTTTAAATCTACACAACACCGAGTCAAGAGCATCATGGGATTACACAAAAGGCAATCGTTTGGAAAGCCAGTAGCAGGCCTCGTGACATTCTGCCAGCCAGACATCAAAAGCCTTGAACATATTCTGTTGAGTGTATAGTCATCACAGTGACTGGATATTTACTGTGTACATCTTGGTGGTTGAAATAGTCACATGAACTAGCAATCTCTGTGCACTCTTATTGTTCTATTGGGACTTCAGATAGCTGGGGACTGTAATAAGAGTGTGATTGTAAATAGCACACACTGAACATTCTACCTTTGTTCTTTTTAAGCTCAAAGAACATCAGTCCAGTCTGCAGATGGCAAGGGCCTAAAGCATGATGTGTGTGTATCACTCTGAACTGATGTACCTCAAACAACAAAAGCGTCATATGCTTCTGGCGAATGAAATGTGAAATGAACAAGGCTGAGCACCAAGTGGAAAGATTGCTAGTTCCATTATGGGAAAGGTCACAAAGCAATGTCTGTTTCCTTTTTTTTTTTACTTTATCAGGTTATGCTGCAATACAAACAAAAGAGAGAACCCTGTCAGTAATGGAGGTAAAACCTAATTTGTTGAAGCTACAGTCATGCTGTCAAAATTGTTTGCAGAATCCATCAAAATGGAATTTGGGGTTAAAGGATGTCTTTATTTTAAGGAATAAAGAGTGATTACTAGACACAACGAGGCGTCGCCAATGTCTCTATTTCATTTATATTTAGTGTCTCTGAGCAGTACTGTGCGGTGAATACGGACCTTTTAGTGTACAGCCCAGTATTTCTAGACAGATAGTTTCCAATTACTATGTTACAGCTTTTCATGTTTTGGAACACCTAAATTAGGTTAGCCCTGGGAAATGGATTTGCATACCTTTCACTTCTCTCATTTTAATGGTAGTCTCTGCAGATACTGTTAACAAGATTGCAGCTTTAAACAGCATGCAGTGCCAAATCATTTACGTAAAGTGGCAATCACTGCTTTTATGAGCATCCGCTTTAATTTGTAAAATGGTATTTTAATGCATAGGCAATATGTGCTTCTTTGGGACAGTAACTTTAAATAGGTATGTTTTATGATGATCTTAATTGAGATTACCCGACATTATTCAAGAAAAATGAAAAACAGTTTTTACCCATTTATTTAACCAATGATATACACCTAAGCACAGAGAGGATTAAAATTGTTCCCATAAAGCATAATGTTCATGAATTGGAAACTACAATGTTTTATTAATACAGGTAACCATAAAACACCACGAGAACCACTCACACTTAAAAATTATTAACAAAAACAACAATTATTATAATAATCAAAACAACATTAATGCCGCATCTCTAAATTAGTCGTTATTAAGTGTCAGGGACACCATTTTCTCTCCATCTGCTGCCATGCCAAAAAATGCCCCTTGGCCACAGATCTGGCAAGAGAAAGGCTGGCGGGGAATCACACTTCAGATTTAGGGGCAGATTTACAAGCCCCTTGCGCTGCCAGTATGTCTCTTTTTATGACACACTGGAAGTGCATTTCTCTGCCCCATGTTTACAAGGACAGGAAAAGCCATCCTGTGTGGCTTTTCCTGTCTTTGTAAATACGGCCCCTTTACAAGCAGCACTTTACGTGAAAGGGGCATGGCACATTTCCAGATTTACGAGGAATTGTAAATCTGGAAATGCCTCAGTACGTCAGCCTAAAGGTGGGGTAGTGAGGCGCAAGAAGGAGAAATGTTTTGTCTCCCAGTTTGCTTCCTCTTTCAATACATGACGCATTCTACAGCACGCACTGAAAGAGGATAATGCCTGTAGTGATTTTTTTCATGCAGGAGAGTGCCTCTTCCTGCACAAAAACAATCTCCCCATGACGCAGGCATCCTTGCACCATCTTCATCATGTGGTAACTTAACACTTGGCGACGAGTGACCCAAGTACCCAAGAACCAAGATCATCAAAGTGGAAAGAAAAGAGCTGCCTCGAGTTTCCACGCAAGGAACTACCTTACAACACAGAGACCTCAATGCTAAAGGTGCTTTGGTGAGATCACCCGAACATCACAGCACAACTGTACATTTCGTGAAGGTATGTGGCATTACCTTAAAATACTTTGCCTTAACTTGAAGGCTGACTGTTGAAGGCTCAAGCTCTTGGTGGAATCCATGTTTTAATCGCTGCTTGTGCTGATTTGAGTTGCAGGAGTAAGTCAAGACAACATCAGACATCGCGATGTGCTACAAAAATGTAAGGCAGCCATATTGGATTGGGGACCGTCGAGCACAGTATTGAGTACTGGGACTGGTGTGAACTGCTCAAAGATTACGTCAGCTGTCGCAACGCACAATGCAAACTTAAGGCAGCCAACTTGGATTGGGGACTGTTGAGCACAGTGCCGAGTGCTGGTCCCGATGCGATCTTCAAGAAACCTGAGACAGTCAAGAATTGCAATGATTAAGCTTGGAGACATCAGTTTGGCTGGTTTACGGCAATCGCGCTCAATCTCAAAAGGATTGTTGGTCGTCAAGTTGACTATTGTAACACGGTAAACCAGGATTTCTTCAGGGCGCATGTTACGATTTTGGGGATCAGCATGCCTGTGGTATTTAACATTCACTTTTCAAACCAGCGCTCAATAACTGCCATATTCATTTTTGTGGCAGTTCACTGACTCAGTGGGTCTTGCTGTATCTATTACGTCATTTGGGTTTGTGTTTTTTAAAGTGGATCAGCAACAAGTCTCTGATTGAAGGTTTAAGGGCTAACTCATTTATTTTTCTTTCATTGTCAAAATGCTAAATGTGACAGCACCTCCATTTTTCTCATCTCCCCTGGTGATCCACCCACACAGTGAATCAAATGGAGGAAAGGTTTTTCTCATCACGCTAAGGTTTGTTGAACTTTTCTTAGCGCTGAGAGGAAAGCTTCTTTGTTAATGCACTGTCTAGGTTCTGAAGAGCAAGAAGTATTTGAACATCTGCCTGAATTATCCGAAGATGGATTTGCAAATCTCAATGAGCATGAGATTTGCATAAAGAAACTTGACTGTCATTATCTTCCCAAGATGAGTATGGTGCTTGAACACTACCATTTTGGAAAGAGGATGCGGCGTCAAACCGAGAGGGTTGAACAGTACATAACTGAATTACCTAGGTTAGGTTCAACTTGTAGCTTTGGTAACTCTATAGATGAACATTTGAGGGACCAATTCATGTTGGGTTGCTGTACAGAAAAAGCTAAGGAGGCAATGTGGGAGAAATATCACCCTTAGCTGCATGAAGTCTTGACATTGGCCAAAACACAGAAACATTCAAAAGCATGTGTTGAGGTCATTCGCAAAGAAATAGTGCAGCAAGCAAGTGTGAAGGTGCTTCAGTCAAGGTGGTGATGGAAAAAGAGTAAGAGAATAAATCCAATCAGGGCAAAAGTGATATAGGAAGCAAGACAAGTTGCACATTCTCAGGCAAATGTTATCGCTGTGTGGAGCTAGATCACATGGCTAATAATAGGATGTGTCCGGGACGGAAGACTACTTATAAGAATTGCAGGAGGAAAGGTCATGTAACCAAATGCTGTAAATTCATTTTTTTTAAATAGTGAGGGAGGTAGATTGTGATATTAACCTGTTGAAGGAGGAGGTTGTGCTACAAAACAAGATTGAAGGTATCGAAGGGCAATTGGTATAAGTCAATGGAGAAGCAATCAAGATGTTGTTTGACTTAGGGTCAAAAATAATACAGATATTCTATGAGGATAAGTTAAAAGTAAAACTCACTAAACCAGATATAAAACCTCAAGGGTATGTGGGGGAGCCAATAAAGCTGGCTGGATATTTTTGGAGTGCATTGGAATTAAATGATCGCATGATACCTGGGAAGATTTATGTATCAGTGAAGAGTGACTCATTAATAAGTTGGGTTCATCCATGTGACCTTTATGTGTTCCTAGACCCAAATGCCAATCCCTTGGTGTGCATGAAAGATATTCCATCTGTCTGCAGTGTCAAGGGTTCATGTGATGATTTGTTAGATACATTTTTAGATGTTTTTCGTAAAGAGCTTGGATGTTTGAAAAACTATGTACATGAGATTAGCCTAAAGGCAAATGCTCATACAAAAGTGGCCAAGGTTAGGAACGTGCCTCTGGCAGTCAAGGATAGTATGAAGAAATAATTGGACAGATTGACTGCTGGAGGGATATTTAAAGAGGTGGAAGTGCCTGAGTGGTTTACACCAGTGGTGATAGCATGCAAGGCCAATGGCGATGCAAGATTATACATTGATTTGAGGGAACTGACCAAGGCAGTGATTGTGGACCATTTTCTTCTCCCAAACATCAGTGAAATGTTGTGTTTGCTTAATGGTGTGAAACGTTTTTTGGACCTAATTCGGCATACCATCAAATTATGTTGACTCACTCTTTGCAAGACTTAACGTCCCTTTTGTCACGCCTTATGGAGCATTTAAGTTTTTGCAAATGCCCTTTGGACTTATATCAACGGCTTCTGTGTTCCAAGAGTGATGGAAAGGATTTTGAAGGGAGTGATGGGTGTCAAGGCATATCAGGACGATATACTGGTTTCATGGTCTAACATAGGCGAGCACAAAGATAGCCTACGTGTGGTACTTGGAAAATTGCAAAAAGCAAGGCTCGCTTTAAAGCGAGGAAAATGTTAGTTCAATGTACATGAAGTAGAGGATTTAGGACACTTAACCACTGCATCGGGGAATAGGCCAAATCACGGATTAGTAGACACTATTAAGAGTTTGTCTTTGCCTAAATGCAAAGAAGTACTTGGACATTTTGGGGAATGGCTGAATTTTACAACAAGTTTGTGCCAAAGTTGGCTGAAAGAACTGTTCAGCTCAGATCTCTGTAAAAAAAGGAAAGGTGAAGAGTTTTTGTGGAGTGACGGTTTTGAAAAGGAATTTAAGGACATGAAGCTAGGATTAGAAAAGGCTTCTGGTTTAGGAAGCTTTGATACTCCTCTTGTGGAAACTGACTGAGTACGCGGTTGGAGGCTGATCACTGCTTGTGCTGCGGATGAGGTCTCTGTGTAAAGCTCTTGCTTTAATAAAGGTCTTTAACATCATATCTTCATCATGTGGCAACATCACGTGTTGTACAAATCTGTAAATAATGAACTCATTAGAGAAACACTGGCATAGTGGACTGTACGACAAAACATCATGACACCAATCTCAGGTTCCATTCACAAGCAACTCAACAAGACACACCTCAACTGTTCAGCTGTCGTGAATCTCACTGTTTAAACTTCCATTCATAAGAATAGCAATTACGGACATTTGGCCAAAATAATAAGCAGTTTGCGTAAGTAATTGACAGGTGGCCACCCATATTTTCTAACACACAATGTCCATGGGTTGGAAGTCCAGAGACAGGAAATTATATAGCTGCCTGGTGTCTAGAGGGTAGGCAAAGACCAAACCCGGGAGCAGTGGATGGTGATTATAGCAGAGGGCAGGGAAGTGCTCTAACTAGTGGCTGTACACCCTGTTACCCTGCAACCTTTCCTTCAGCAGGAACACCTTCCTCAGGTAGAAAACAACCACAAATACAGCCCTGCTTTTTTAAACTATGCTAAATTTGCACTTCACAAAGCTTGAAAAGATTAAAAAAAAAATGAAAACATATGAGACCCTGGACCTCAAAATTTTGCCCATACCCAGTTTTTGAATTGAGTAGTCATGAGCATTTCAAATGTCACCTAGGCACTTTGTCAGTGGGTCAAATCAGAAAGATGAGGACAAAGTCTGGGTTATCGGATGGGATGTGGTAATAATAACACATGGAAACAGCGCAGCACAGCACTTGATGGCAGTAATTTCGAAGGTTCATAGTTATTAATATTAACAATATCTATTTTCTTTTGTTGAGATGCAGAGGCCTACTAACAGAGATCACTCTGACATATAAATAATACACACAGCTTGGAGGTAAGTCATTACACATTAAGTAATAGTTTATCTGGACAGATGTGTCAGATGCAGGAAGTAAATAGCCTCTCGCTAAATTCTACCCCAATAAGTGTTGCGCCAGATGGTGTTTTCATGTCCTGAACGTATTCAGACAAAATATCGTGATCCAAACTATTTATATATGGAAATATCATCAGCAAGAATGTTGCTGTCAAGAATATCGATTTTAAGGTAAGTAGTATTGATTAATTGATTGATTATAAAATATCGAAGTAATTAATATCGTCAGCAAAAATATAGTTGTTTAAATATTGTTTTTTTCATTATTGTTATGTTTTCTAATATATATTTTAAATGTATATGATGTGAAATGTTTGTATAATTAATGTTTATGTTTTTTTATATATTTGTTAAATGTTTAGTAGTAACTACTTTTCATTTAATCATTTTTTGTGATTTTTAGTGCTGCAGCGGGCTGTGGGTTTATAGGGATATACGTGGGAAGTAGTATAATAATAATACATTAATGATTATTTTTTATTTAATATTATTTAATTATGCTATTTAATTATGTTAATTGTCCTATTAATTCTTTTCATGTTATGTTATATGAATTTGTAACGCACGCGGCTACTCATGAATGTCCCAGCACCGAGCCTAATGGGGTATGGGCAGAAAACTTCAGGGGAATAGATGTGTGTTAAATCTTCCTCTTGAACATGACTGGGTCCTGGATGGTACACAGAGCAAGAGGTTATGTACATTTTATTGTGCAGGTTGTGGGGTTTATAGGGCTGAAACGTGGGAAGTCATTTATTTTTATTTAATTAATGATTAGTTGTTAAATAAAATTCATGAATTAAATGCTAATTAATTATGTTAATTGTGTAATTTATTTATTTTTTAGGTGCGGTTTGTGAGGTTTATAGGGGTAAAGGGTAGGAAATAATTTCTTTTATTAATTGATAATTAGTTCTTAATTAATATTAATTAATTAAATGATAAATATTTATGATAATAGTGTATTTTTTAGGTGCGGGTGTGAGGTTTATAGAGTCTAATGGGTAAGTAATTTATTATTTTTAATTAATTATTAATTAGTTCTTAATTCATATTAAATAATTAAGTTATAATTAATTATGTTAATCGTGTCTATCTTTAGTAATATATTTATAATTAACTAATACGTTGTTAATTAATATTAGTTAATTGATAATTAATTGTGTTAATTGTTTAATTAATTATTGGTTTTAGGTACGGTTGTGGGGTAAAAGGTAGGTAGCAAATTGATTAAATTAATTATTAATTAGTGAAATACTATTAATTATTTGATTGACAATAAATTATTTCAATTGTCTAATTAATGTTTCAATATTAGATGAGGGTTGTGGAGTTTAAAGGGGTAAAGAGTGAGAAGTTCATTAATTGTAATAAATGAATATTTAGGGGCCGATTAGGATGCCGCCCGCAACCCTAGCGGTGCTGGGACCGGAACACCAGTGGTGCGGCAATATATGCATGTTGCCCATTTGCATGCACAACGTGGCAGGCACCATGCGGTGCCTGCCACCTTGTGCATGCAAATGCAGGGGGTACCATAGGTACCCCCATGTGCCCCCCCACCCTCCAAAATCCTGGGGGCCCGCAACGGGCCCCCAAAGAAAAACACATGTGCTTTCCCATGGCGGAGTCTCCGCCACCATATTGCTGTGCTTTTCTGCCCGGTAGGCAATCGGGCGGATTGCCTACCAGCATAAAACCGGCGGACAGTCTTCCCGTCCACCAGGGTCCCCCCCATCATCGTAATGTGGCAGGGGGAAAAGTCATGCGGGCAGTGACTTCTGGCAGGCAGATCGCCACTGTCATACTGGGGGTGGCGATCTGCCCACTATACTAATCACCCTCTGAGTTTTTAATTAATAGTATTTGTTTAACTGCTATTTAATTATGTTAATTGTGCAATGAATTTTTCTAAAGATTGTAGATGTGGATTGTGGGCTTTGTAGAGGTATGGGGTGGGAAGGAAATTATGTTTAAGTGATTAATAATTAATTTTTAATTATTACTACCTAATTAATTGATAATTAAATATGGTAATCGTGTCAACAATTTTCTGCTAAATGTTATGAGTGTGTTGTGTGTTCTGTGAGGGGTATATTGTGGGAAGTAAATTAATTATAATGAATTATTAATTACCATTTAATTAACAATAATTCATTCATTGATACATATTTATATTAATTGTGTAACTATTTAGCTGTTTTCAGTTAAGCTTTAGGTGCAGGTTGCGAGTTTTGTGGGGATTAGGGTCAGAAGAAACTTAATTAAATCTACGTAATTAAGATTTTTTGGTAAATACATAATCTCTAAATAAAAATATGTATGTGTATGAAAATAACTATAGTGTTTTATTTATAATAATATTTGTAGTTTTTTTATATGTACTTAACATTGTAATATGTTTTTTTAAAAATGTTAATATTAAATAGATTTGTAGATTTTTTGCACATTTTTATATTTGTCTTTCTTTCTCTTGTTTGTTTTTAATGTTGCGCAGACCATAGTGGGAACAGTACATTTTACCCCTCTGCAATCCAACACTTTCCCTACTGTTGTTCTGACTGGAGTGGAAATAGTGAATTGTACCCCTCCGGAACCCAACACCTTCCCTACTGTTGTACTGACTGGAGTGGGAATAGTAGATTTCCCCCCTCCTCAATCCAACACTTTCCTACTGTTGCACTCAATGAAGAGGGAAAAGTAAATTGTACCCCTCCACTATGCAACACTATCCTTAATGTTGTAGTGAAGGGAGTGGGAATAGTACATTTTACCCCTCAGCTATCCAATACTTTCCCTACTGTTATTTATAAAGTATAGCAATAATTTGTGCTAATCGGGGTGCTTAGAGGTCCATGTGCCACTGCACTTGTTGTACTATTGAAATTATGGCTCTTGTGCCTGCTAGATAACGGCACCAGTCACTGCCTGTTTTGTTGCAAAATATAGTAATGTTTGGTGTTTAAAGGAGTTATGACAACTTTTGGCCCCGGTTCCACTGCACCTGTTGAACCATTTCAATCATTACCAAATTGCCTGCGAAGTAACCGCAGTTTGGACTTTCTGTTTAGTAGTAACATTTATCAATATTAGATGATTAGTGGTGTGCCTAAAGCTTTTGGTCCCAGTGTCACTGCACCTGCTGCACCATTTTAACCATGGCCATTTTAACTGTAAGATCACTGCATTGTTGTGTGTAGATTTAGATTCCGTATATAGGTTTCCCGATTTATACCCTTATATAGGTACAATTCATATTGCCCTTATTGAGGCATAGAAAATCCAGCATTGTCCATGCTAACCAAATACAGGCATGGTCTCCTACATCCGTCAATCCACGTCACAACGAGTTCTTGGAAAAACAGACTCTTAAGCCTTTAGGAATTTCCCTTGCTTGGATATTGATTTCTTCAAGAACTCATTTAGTATGCGTGAACATCTATTCCTTAGGGGTTCATTCATGACATTGCGATGCCCGACTTTTACAATACAGACATTCCTAAACACCTTCAAGGTATAAATATACCTGCACTTGCCTTGGCAAACCACAGTTCCGGTACGGTCCAGTTCGACTGCCTACTTGCGGTTCGCCACAGCAAGCTCGGAAGGAGATCGAGTTCCTGCCTGATGCACTGACCAGACGCTGTCATCCTCCTCGCAGAGAATCCAGATCCAGTGTTTTTGACTCCCCCTGCAGGGTGTTAGACATCGAGTCCCGGAAAGAGATTCCAACCTCAAAAAATTCTAAGGTATGGAGCAGACTAGAACTTAGAGAAACTTTTGGCAACTCTTGGCAAAACTAAAACTATAGCTAGCTATACTTTAGAAAACAGCACCTACGTCTTACCTCATACTACACTTAGGTTAGGTACACTGGGGTAGAACTATTTAGAAGCATCAGATGAGTATCCACATTTTAGCCTGTGTTATTTATGTATGTATTTTATGAATATATGTCATAGCTACAAACCATGCTATTGCAGTATTATTTTATCTTACTGCTAACTCTGTACGTATTGTACTTCGCATCCTGTCTTACGATTGTAGCAGTTCATATCTCTTGCATGAGAAATAAGACTTTTCAATAAACCCTTTTTATTGAAACGCCCGTCTCTCTATTTCTGTGCAACTTTGTAGAAACGAAGCATGCACGATTGACAGAGTGAAACTGTTATCTATTGTTTCCACGGTTCTGAGATTGTTCCGACTCTAAGGGAAACAAAGTTGTCATGTTTATGCAGCTGTCAGAAACGAATCCCTTCTTGTATATTCGAGAAGTTTCTAGTGACCTATGAGTTAGCTGGCACACACAAGTAGTTAAGTTTAATGTACTCGATAGAGACATACTGACATCAGTCCTATGTCAAAACTATAGTGTATATTATTCCAATGCGCAGAGCCTATCGGGGATATAGGAACTACACTACATGGCGCCAACGGTTTGGTAAGGCACTTTTTTAACGCTAGATACTGAAGTAACTCAGTCGTGCTTTTCTCTGGTTCGTTCAACATTGAAGGATAAAGTGTTCCAAAATATTGTGCACCTTCTCTTTGTTCCCTTGAAACTTGCTCTGCAATTTTCATTAAACAATGGCAGATGAAGACGTTACGGTTCAACCAGCCGCAACAGGTTTAAACCATAAAGGGTTAAATGAAACCGATGCGGATGTTATACACATCCCAACAAATTTAAGAAGAGCCATCACTCTAAAATTTATAAAACATGGCCTAACACCAAGAGGTGGTAGAGCAGTTTTTGTAATAGAGGCACATGAATCTCAACAGACAGAAGTATTCTACTCATGGATTACATTCCCAGAATCAAATCCAGTAACACATTTGTTTCACTTCTTCAAAGAAGGTGAACCACCTGAGGAATATATTCCTTTCGAGGATATTGAAATTCAACTCACATACCAAGAGCATGATCTCTGGTTTAAAGGCGCCCTAAAATATTACAATCACATTACCAGGCTCAGTCCGCTAGGTAGACCAGGAGCAACATGGCCGATTTTAGCCGGCTCCACACCTCATCCTGACATTGAAGAAATGTCAGATGTAGAATTACTAGCTCAACTGAAGGAGCTAATCAAAATCTACAGATAATTAGTTCAATATGTCATGCGGACTTTCACAGTCCAACCACCATTAACCATTCAAAATCCAGCCCCTCATCTGGGGAATACACTAAAAATCACTCCACAGACTTTACAAGCAGTCATAGGTAAAATGCCCACAAAACATGAACAAATTCCATTCTGGATAGCTCAAAAAATTACTCAAATCGAAGCAGTATTTCCGAATGATAGCCCTTATTAGAAACACAGAATTCTAACAATCTGTTTACCAATGGGGATCACACTACATCTGGAAGACTGCACCACTTGGGGCACAGTCCTTGCTGCAATCTACACAAAAACACATGGTGTTCCATCCATGGCGGTACTACCTGATGTCCTGAAACAAATTCAAAACGAATACGGGGCAGAGCCTGCTCTGAATTTAGGTATGAAGTTACTGAAAAATTTCAACCAGGTCTCAGCAATAATATTATCTAATATTAAAGGAGAAGCAGCATTAGTGGTAATCCGCCAGAAATTAAGGGAATTTGATGTAACAGAACAACCACAAGAACTAACCAGAATAATTGAAAAATCCTATGAAGAGTTAGGCCGAGACAGTTTGGGAGGGAAACCAGTTAAACCACAACTGTCTGAAAGTCCTGAAAAGGCCTTTACTAAAAACAATCCTACCTCTTCTAAAAAGAAGTGGGAAAATAACAAACAACATTCAGAAGAGAAAGATTCTCAATCCAGAGGTAGGTCTCCTCAAAAGGAGCCCTCTGAAAGGAGGTATAACCTCAGGAATAGGGATAATTTGAGAAAACCTGACAGGTATCAAGATGCTGACACAAGCTCCTCTCGTACCTTTCAGATATCATCACAGACATCCGAAAGAAGAGGACGGTCAGAGAACAAAGAAGAACGTGTGAAGTCCAAAGACGATCAACACGTTCAGAAAAATAAACCGAAACCTCAATTCTCCAAGAAGAAGGTAGCAGGTTTGAAGATCAGACATGCCGAGGATTCTGAGAACACAGCTAAAGAACGGGGAATGAGTTCGGACAATGTTGGACAGCTCAGCAGAAGTTACAGTAGCTCGCCAGAACCTGAAAGAGCTTCTGGAGACAGTAGACTTGAATGAGGATATTCAAGTCGAAACTGCAGATACCAGGGTTAGTTCTCTGCATAGGTTATATGAAATAACACTCTGGACGGAGGGAGACATACCAAGAAAAGTGAAAGCACTCTTTTGGGGGTGACTTTCAAAAGGTTATGATATATTTCTAGAAGAACAAGACTGGCCACCAGATTTTGTCAGGTAGTGCCGACATGGCGAATACATCAATATGCCAGCCTTCTCTAACCATGTTCCAGTACATTTGAAATATACTTATGCCAGGAAATAGGCAGTGGCCCAAGCCCCAGCATTATATAAGAATCATGTAGGATGGGATGAGGACTCACCTCACCACAAAATCCAGTTAAAAAATCAACCAACTCCACAAAGGCAGGACCCAGTTAGGCAAGAAGCTAAAAAAACAAGTCAGGGAGATCTTAGATCAACTTGAATACCAGGGGGTTATTGAAACATGCACCTCATCACTGAACAGTCCTTTGTTTCCTGTCTCCAAACCAGACAATTCATATCGTCTAGTTTTGGATTACAGACACCTAAACTCATGTTGTAAAACATTTGCAGTGCAAAATGCACACAGTATAGCATTAATGAATAATATTGTGCGTAAAAAGTACAAAACCACATTAGACATTTCAAATGGTTTCTTTTGTCAAAATATTGCACCTGAAAGTAGATATTTGACTGCTTTCTCAATAATGGGGACTTAATGTCAATTTTGTCGACTCCCACAGGGGTTCAAGAACAGCCCGGGGTTATTCTTAGCAAGAGTAACAGAGTTACTACAAATTTATGATGACGAGACATTGTCATATGTCGATGATATATATCTGACAGACAATGACCTGGACAGACACTTGAACAGGGTGAACACCATTATATTGGGCTTCACCTCTGAGGGTTCCAAATTCAACTTTAAAAAGTCCTGAATTGCCCATTTCAACGTCCTTTTCCTTGGATATGGACTATCAAGTGAAGGAAAAAGCCTGGCAGCCAACTTTTTAGAAAAATGTGCGCTGCTCCAACCTCCAAAAACGCTGAAGAACTTATAGTTGATTCTAGGTTTCCTGAATTTTGGAAAAACATACATTTTAAACTACGCAGAGAGGGTTAAACCTGTCTACAAATTAATCAAACCTGATTTCAAAGCCACAACTTGGACACAAGAACACACAGAAATTCTGCATGCACTTCAAACAGATATGTTAGCAACAAAACACTTGCAAACACGCATAAATGTACGCAACTTAGTGATCTGAATCATTGCGGGTCAATGCAGATTCACCTACTTAACTTTTAACGAAGGTGAAAAAGTGCCAATTGCAAACAAATCACACTTGTATACACATGCAGAAATGAAATTCACTTCTACAGAAAAGATTCTGACAGCAGTTCAAACCGTTGTAGCAAAAGAAATTGCCCTAGCACAGGGGAAACGCATTATGGTTGTGACTCCTGTACCAGCCTTAGAGGCAGTTACTAAAGCTAGCATTGCGAATGCAAAAGCTTTACATCCAAGATGGATACAATGGGTTAATTCTCTTGCTGCAACTGATGTTGAATATGTTTTTGATCCTTATTTGAAAACACAAGCATTCCTGCAATACAAACACGAATGTCCTCTGCCTACTGAAATTCTCCCTCTTGATCAGTATGAATTTATAATTTTTACTTTATACTGCCGGATCTGCACAACCCGGTACCGGAAGTAAACAAGCTTACAGTGCAGCATGCGCGTTCGTTAAAGGTCATTTGCGCGATGGCAAATTCAGACCCATGGGAATTCATTGACTGATGAAGACGCAAAAGGGGCTGTGCAAATGGCTTCCAGAGCTGCAATCACTCGTTCAAAAACGAAAATAGTCAGTGAAATAATGCTGGCTGTCAATGTTTCAAGCAAAGGCAGCGGTGCAGCGTTAACTAAAGAAAATTCACCCAAATACTCATATATAATTGATGCGAACAATGTTCTGTTTGCTCGAATCTCTGTAGTGGGGGATAGGGTAATACCAAACATGGAACATGGATTAGGACTAATTCTAGCAGCACATGAAGGGATCACCTCTGCCCATGCAGGTGTTTCAGCCACAGTATCGTTATTAAAACAGAGATACTGGTGGCCATGCATTAGAAAACAGACCAGGAATTATGTTTTGGACTGCGAAATATGCCAGACGATGAAAGTCTCAACTGTGAAACATCCTGTGCAGACGACCCTGTTAATTTCAGATAAACCATTAGCTTGTGTTTACCTGGACCACTGCGGTCCCTTACAAAGGGATGGTAACTATAAATATATCATGGCCGCAGTGGACTCGTGTTCAAGGTTCCTATGGATGTGGCCTGAGCGCTCGGCTGACGCTTGAACTGTTATAAAAGACTTGCGAGTCTTTATCGGCACATACGCAATTGGCACACTACATTCTGACCAGGGTCCTGCGTTTAGCTCTCGAGCTTACAAAGAAGCCATGGCCAGTTTGGGCGTAGCGGTATTATTCTCCATTCCATCCTGAGGGAATTCTGTTGTGGAAAGAAAAAACCGGGACATAAAGCAGTCTATAACAGCTAGGGTATTAGGTTTGGGTGATGGGTGGGTCAAACATCTTTATGGGGTCCAGCGCGCACTTAACAACTTGCCAAGAAATTCTCTAGGGGTGTCACTCCATATGAAGTTCTATTTGGATCTAGAATGTTGGTACCGGACCTTGATATGCAAGGCACAGTGATGGAAAATAAAAAGTTTGATATCAAAGATTGTTTGCCTTTTTTACAGGACTTAAATGAACTAAGAACGAAACAAAGCAACGTGCTCCTGAAGCCAACCATCACTGGGGAAAAACCGGCCATCCCAGCAAGGCCTGTCTGGATCCCAAAGCATGGTATCTAGTCAGAGAAAAGATCGCGGACAAGAAGGAATGTGGGCCTTCTTACAGACAACCAGTACCTGTCCTACCAATCCAAGAATCAAGAACAGTACTTTTGCCGCCCCTTGCTGGTAAAAAGGAGAAAAGATTTGTGTCCATCGACCTGATCAACTACTAAGCAGTAGGCCAATGTAGCAGACACACTCCTCTAGCTACAATCCAAGAGGTTCAAACTGAAAGACTCATCACCTTTAAAGATTCTAAAGTAAGAAAGGAAGGACTAAGCAACAAAGCTATGGAACTTGTCCCTCTTGAGACCCAAATGACAGTTTGTCCTGATACACATGTCTACAACAAAGTCACAAGTGATCAACCGGTCCCAGCGATTTCAACAAATCCTGATGCAATTCAAACCAATGACAGAACTGCCTCTGGCTATTTCATGAACTTTGATATGTTTTCTGAGGACCCCAGCGAACCTGAAACAACGCTAGCACAAATAACTTTCACAGAACAAGCAACAGACTTTTTTCATCTCCTGAAAAAGACATATCTTGTTTCACCATGGCTTGAACTATGGATTGTTTTGGGAATATGCTTCTTTCTACTTTGGTTAGCTCTGGTAATAACTCTTGGTATGCTGATAAATGGAAGATATATTCAAATGGACACAGCAAGTAAAAGAGTGAACTTACTTCTCCAGCCACACAAATCATCCCATTGTGAAGCAAGAGTCTTGTCAGCAGTGAACATCACAAAGGGTATAGTTTGGGACGGAACTGATTATGACATTTTTGGCCCATCTGAGCTTTTGAAGATTCCACATTTATTTAAGATATCATTAAGTGACTTTATCACCTCCGGCACCTTTTCTGATGATTGGGACTTCGAGACTGTTAATTGCATGATGTCTGATCTAGAAATGTCTGCAGTATTCACAATTCATGAATACTTAGAGGGTTCATCATACTATGAACAAATGTATTGTTATAACCACTATGGTCATCATTTCTTGCATAAATCTGCAACACCTAGAAATGTATTTATTTATATCCAATGGGAACGTTGTCCTACACCTCCAAAGGGTAGTTCCAAAACGTTTGCAATTAAATTTCAATATTTTTCAGGCTACAATTTGCTTAATCCGGAAACGTTTTACTTTAAAAATGTGCACAAGACAGGAACTAAAAATATGTTAACCAATACGGAACAGATTTATTCTGCAGCCTTTATTGCCCAACTGTCTAGACAGGGTTTCGACTTTTGAAAAGACAACATTGAGACAAAATCTGTCAGGGGTACAAAAGATTGGCAAGTGCATGGGGTAGAAGCATTGTTTAGAGCCTGTATCATCCCTGAGCAAATTATGTTTTTGAATGACACTGTCCAACGAACGTCTTGCCTTGGATTAGCCAGGATGAAAGACATGAACACACCAACCATACCTATACCCTGAAGCAATAGCACTACACAGGGGGAAGTCGACGTACATAATATTTTGCATTACACAGATCAGATCCAGAATGGAAAAAATGGTTGCTCTGGCCCACAGACACGAATAACTGTCAAAATCAATTCCTGAACAAAACACAGGGTTTCACTATCAATAGGCCAGACCCACGGTATGTTCAAAGACAACATCCAGGGGTAGTAACAACATACAGTGTAGGGAAACTTTGCCTTAATTGGCTACAGAAAGCTACTCTGAAGGATGTGAAACAACATTTAACTTTACTTCAGTATTGCCTAAAACATATACCAGTAGGCAAATATGAAAGGTTGGGTAAAGAATACATCAAGACATCCTCGGATTTACCTTACACACATAGATGTTGGAGTGGGGAACGTGAAGTGTTCCTTAGCTGTGAAAACTGTGAACACGCACTAAGTGGTTCTCTCCTTTGTCAGGGCATTAACTTACACGGGCCTGTGATGGTTCCACTACAAACTTTTCCTGTCACCTGCAAGGTTCACCGGCTGCAGTGATTAATCCAATTTTTGGCCAACTTTCTAATGGGAGTTACATTAAGTTGAATGATCACAGCTGCTGTGGCATGTTGCCAGGTATTCCATATCTAGTTACGGTTACATCCAGGGTCACTTGCTGCATGCAAGTCTTGTTTCCAAAAATATACACAGTCACGGAGTCGCCTTTATGGCCTTCACTGAACATCTCTGCTATACGAATTGATACTCTAAGCAGAGTGAAAGTCATTCTTTTACAGAAAACCGTGCCACTAACCTCGGCCAAAGAAACCTATGATCTACAAGTCGCAAGGACTTCTGCCGAGATACATACCGTTTTGTATACAAAGTGCCCTGTACATTTCTCAGAAATGTTAGGTCGTATTTTAAACATGTCTGATACGAGTGGTATTATACATGTATTTAAGAACGTCTGTGCAGAACTGTTAGCATCTTTTCAAGCAGTCCTCAGCATATTTCCAAACTTCGTGCACTCTGTGTTTTGCGGACTGCCGCTCCTTTTAGCACTCGTTGCAGGGATCCTGTTTTTGCTCCTACTGCTACGATATGGGAAGCCACATCACCAGCATCACTCCAGGCACCATAGGGAGAGCTCTATTGGAGATGAAGTGTCATGAGCGCATCGTCCAAATTTTGGGTTTACCTCATCTACGAGAATTAAACACCACATGGTTTCTGTCATTCAGACCAATCTGGCAAGATTGCATCTTACCTGTTCTATGCTGCCTGCTTTGCGGTGAAGAATGCGTGCTAGACATCTGTCTAACACTCCCATCAGTCATGCCTACGGATCTCCATACTCTGCTGGACCCGGTAGCGGCCCATGCTGTGTGTTGTCCCCAGTGGCTACCAATCCTGGTGACGGCATTCATTGAGATCTCACAAACGCAAATTGCTACTGCTGAGGTCCGAGAGGAAACATCAGGCACGCAGGTAACATCCGATTCGAATATTGCTGACGCAACCAATGCTGAAGGCGATAGTTCACATCTATGTGCAATTAATCTTCTAAATGAGGAATTCCAACTTTCACCTACAATGGTAGATGACTTTTTGTCTACAGGAATAGAAGATTTCATGTGATTTCCAGGCCCACACACTGACTTTTGATTCTGGCACACAGTGTTCCGATGAGACTCTGAATTTGATCTTCCTTTTTTTCAGACAAGGGACTAACTTTGGAACTTTTTCCTATGATGAATTATTTTTCTCCAAATTTGTATTTTTTGGCACTGTAATCTGCTTATAGTAGAACTATTCATAGAGAACAGAATTCTTTCAAAATCTAACAGGGACATTATGCCACCTTGTCACATCAACAATTGATTTGTGTTTACCTGATATGAAATGGTTTCTGCCCCTTTTTCTTCTGTATTAACAAGCCATTTCATCATGTGTATATATTTTTGGTTCATTCTTTTTAGCACTTCCAGTGCACGCATATGCTTAGAATGAAATATTGCTTTTTGGTACAGCACCTTATGCATAGCAATGGTTTTGTAATGCATTTTAGGACATATGTTTTTAGATATGTTTTAGCATGTTTTAGCTAATCATGCGATACTCTCTTTTAGATATGTTTCGTATGTTGGGGATTTAGTAATGTCATTCATACGAAACTGAAGTGGGTGTAGTGTGTAGATTTAGATTCCGTATATAGGTTTCCCGATTTATGCCCTTATATAGGTACAATTCATATTGCCCTTATTTAGGCATAGAAAATCCAGCCCTTATTTAGGCATTGTCCATGCTAACCAAATACAGGCATGGTCTCCTACATCCTTCAATCCACGTCACAACGAGTTCTTGGAAAAACAGACTCTTAAGCCCTTAGGAATTTCCCTTGCTTGGATATTGATTTCTCCAAGAACTCATTTAGTATGCATGAACATCTATTCCTTAGGGGTTCATTCATGACATTCCAATGCCCGACTTTTACGTCAATACAGGCATTCCTAAACACCTTTAAGGTATATATATCCCTGCACTTGCCTTGGCAAACCACGGTTCCAGTACGGTCCAGTTCAACTGCCTACTTGCGGCTCGCCACAGCAAGTTCAGAAGGTGATCGAGTTCCCGCCTGATGCACTGACCAGACGCTGTCATCCTCCTCGCAGAGAATCCAGCTCCAGTGTTTCTGACTCCCCTTGCGGGGTGTTAGACATCGAGTCCCGGAAAGAGTTTCCAACCTCACACATTCTAAGGTATGGCGCAGACTAGAACTTAGAGAAACTTTTGGCAACTCTTGGCAAAACTTAAACTATAGCTAGCTATACTTTAGAAAACAGCACCTACTTCTTACCTCGTACTACACTTAGGTTAGGTACACTGAGGTAGAACTATTTAGAAGCATCAGATGAGTATCCACATTTTAGCCTGTGTTATTTATGTATGTATTTTATGAATATATGTCATAGCTACAAACCATGCTATTGCAGTATTATTTTATCTTACTGCTAACTCTGTACGTATTGTATTTTGCATCCTGTCTTATGATTGTAGCAGTTCATATCTCTTGAATGAGAAATAAGACTGTTCAATAAACCCTTTTTATTGAAACGCCTGTCTCTATTTCTGTGCAACTCTGTAGAAATGAATCATGAACGATTGACTGAGTGATACTGTTATCTACTGTTTCCACGGTTCTTAGATTATTCCGACTCTAAGGGAAACAAAGTTGTCATGTTTATGCGGTTTTCAGAAACTAATCCCGTCTTGTATATTCGAGAAGTTTCTAGTGACCTGAGTTAGCTGGCACACACAAGTAATTAAGTTTCATGTACTCGATAGACATACTGACCTCAGTCCTATGTCAAAACTATAGTGTATATTATTCCAATGCGCAGAGCCTATCAGGGATATAGGAACTACACTACAGCATTTGTGACTGCCTATTCAGTAGGGAAATATAGTAATATTAGGTGTTTAGAAGAGTTCTGACAACTTTTGGTCCCTGTGCCACCGCACCTGCTGCACCATTCAAAACATGACCCTATTGCCTGCAAGGTAACTGCACTTGTGACTGCCTGTTTAATAGTAAAATATAGCAATATTAGGTGTTTAGAGGAATTCTGACAGCTTTTGGGCCCGGTGAAACTGGACCTGCTGCACCATTCAAATCATGACCCTAGCGCCTACTGTATAACTGCACTTGTAACTGTCTGTTTAGCAGTAAAGGTTAGCAATAATATATGTTTAGTGGGGTCCCCAGAGCTTTTTACCACAGTACCACTGCACCTGCTGCACCACCTGCACCATGCAATTCATGCCCCTTTTAACTGCAAGGCAACTGCAACTGTGACTGCCTGTTTAGTTGTAAAATATAGCAATAGTAGGTGTTTAGAGGAACTCTAACAATGTTTGGGCCTGGTGACACTGCACCTGCTGCACCATTCAAATCATGACACTAGTGCCTGCAAAATGACTGCATTAGTAGTAAAATATAGCAATATTTGGTGTTTAGAGAAGTTATGAAAACATTTGGCCCTGGTGCCTCTGCACCTGACAAACCATTTCATTGATGACCCTTTTGCCTGCAAGGTAAATGCACTTGTGACTGTCTGTTTAGTAGTAAAATATAGTAATTGTAGTTGTTTAGTGCCTTGAGCCTTCGGGCCCGGTGTTACTGCACCTGCTGCACATTGCAATCATGAACCTAGATAACTACACATTTGTGACTGCCTGTTTAGGAGTAAAATATTGCCATTTTAGGTGTTTAGTGGTGTGCTTAGAGCCTTTGGTCTAGTCTCACTGCATCTGCTGCACCATTGCAATCTTGACCCTAGTGCCTGGTCAAGAATATGGCAGCCAGACTCCTCAAAACATTCCTCCATGCCCAATCTTGTTAGAGACCTTCACTAGCTGCCTGTAGAAAAATGTATTCAGCTCAAATCTCTTTGCTATATGCATGACTCCATGTCCAATGAAGGGCCTTGGTATCTGAGATTATTAGTGAGACACTAATGCCACAGCCAACCCCTTCGGTCTGGCAATCACAATCTCTGTGTGGTCCCTAAATCAAGAAGGTTGGTCCTTTTCTTATCTGGGTCCCAAGCTCTGAAACTCACTTCCTGACTCTATGACAAGGTGCCAGTGCCTATGCGTCTTTTGAAATCTTACGAAAATGTGTCTCTTCTAATTTTTCTCCTGGATCACTGGCCAAGATACTTTACTATACATGCTGAGCACAAGAAAACCCTGCAGGGTAGCTAACCACTTTATAAAAAATAATAAAAATAATGATAATAATAATAATAATAATAATAATAATACTAATAATAATAATATTAATAATAATAATAATAATAATAACAATAATAAGGTCACACTTAGGGGCCGATTCCGATCCGGGTCGGAAGGGCACTGAACGCGATCCAGCCGGAAAAACTGCGAGCCGTACGCGTGTTTTCCACCCGACTCGTTCAGCTGTACGAGCGAGCAAGTACGATGCGAGCTACATGTAATTCTCTGACCGAGTCGTTTCCAGGTCCAAACTACTCCGTATGTCTCGGTCGCAACCTAACCGCGGCATGCAATGGATGCGATTCACGACCGAGCCAGTACGATGCACGCGTCGGACAGCCGTGCGAGCCAGAGTGTCCGGCTTGAAAAATGTCCAGGTGCTTGCCTTTGGGGGTCCGCGTCGGAGCCCCTGTCACCCGCAGCCCTACGACTAGGCCTGGGCTAAAATTTCGTTCCGTTCGCGGAAATTGCGATAATTTGACATTTTCGCGTTCCGCGGAAAGCACGAGAATGTCAAAATTTCCGCCTTCCGCAGCTTGGCGATAATTTGTTTCTTGCTCGCGCTGTAAAATAATACATTCTCGCGCGCGTGCGATCGCCTTACCTGAATCCCTGCGTTCGCCAACAAGTTTTCTTGATCCAGTCGCGTTCTCCATGAGATGTTGTATTGTTTTTAGCCATTTGCGCTGTCTCGCGACAGTTCGCGCTCGCAGTGACGTCATGCGTCGCGCGATCACGTCTTTCTTCTCGCGATCATGCACCGTGAGACAACTGAAAACAAGATGGCCGCGCCCGCGAACAACCACATGGGTAAGTTGGCGAGCCGCAACCATGCAGAAAATCTCGCGAACATGCGGGAAAAAAACTTCTGCATCTTCGCGATATTTCCGCGTGTTTGCGATAATTTTTAACATTTTCGCGATAATTTGCAAAAGTGGATTTTGCAAATTCCGCCCACCCCTACCTACGACTCGGACACAGGGAGAGAACCAAGGGTCCCCCCAACACAGGCATGTATGGTGCATATGGCACAGACGCGTACCCACTGTAGGGGGTGCCCTTGTGTGAGACGTACCCATTCAGTCAGTGGGAGCCCATGTACGCGTCGTAAGACCGGCTGCCATTGACTTCTATGGGAGTCCGACCGAACCGAGTCCAGCAGCATACGGCCGCATCGTACTCACTTGGTCGGACTGCAGGCCTCCGGCTCGGTCAGAAAACACTCCGGATCCGGCTCGGTTGGAGTGCTTTCCGACCCGGATCGGAATCGGCACCTTAGAGTAAAGTTAAAAACAACAAATGGTCCAAAGGTAAAAAAAATCTAGGGGAAAGGGTTTAGTGGGTCAAAATGCACTTTCTCACAATAATTAATTGTGATTGTTATGCAAAGGCCTCTGCAGACGAAAGCAGAAGTAAACATTTAAAATGATTATGAAAGCCGAGAATCTATTGAGGAGAAATACATCGGTGTTTCCAAAGGGCATGAGACATAGACTGGCTAATTTGGACTGTAAAAGTTACGTCTGGCAGTCCATGACAGCAAGACAGATGAGACAGTTGCGGTGGTGGGCAGTGAGTGAATTACTTAATAGAGTATGCTGCAAGTGATAAGGAGAAGGTTGTGAAAGAGGTATATGTGCCTCTTATGGTGAAGGTGGCATTGAACATAGTTGGTCCCACAATAACTCTAGAATAGAGTAGTGTGCCCTTTGTTTGATTGTTGATTATTTTTTTGTGCAATATATAGTTATATGGATACAGATCTGATAGGTTTTGTACATGTGAGTGTATAAATGTGTATATATTTAGATACTTTAATATGGACAGAGAGTTGTTGTCATTTGTGTTAGTTAAACTCTATTATGTTCTTTCTATCTGGAATGTTTGTAGTAATCTAGAATGCTAGATGGTTGGCAGTTGGCAGTTGATTACTGAAGAAAGGAACTGTGCATCTTATAAAAGTAAGGTTGTCATTAATAAAACTTTATTTTATGACTTCTGAATAATTGCAAATGTCGTCAAAGTTTTAATTGGCAATAGAAACATTCACATAAATAGCTTAACGAGGTTCATGATCCAATCTAATAATTAGTAAAAGCTCTGTATCATGCTGTCACATGAAGATACAGGGAATGAGAGTGTATTTTATTTTAGTAATGAATAGTTGCTGTCAAAGCTTTAAAACATGAAGACCAAATTATTAATGTACTATAATGAAGTCGTCAATGCTGCTTCCAGGTTCCCTTTCCAGCGTTTCCCTGCCCCCCACTAAATATATAAAAATGCACATGGAGACTTGGCATGCTCCCCCACCTCCTTCATGTCTTTGCTCACTCCTTCCCTTTAAATGCATTTTTAAAACCAGCTTGTGTTTAGCTACTCACCTCACCGACCACAGACCACATACCTCCTAACCTACCCGAACCTTAAAAACATATCTGACATCCTATTACTATTCCAACCCCCACACCCCATCCCCTCACCGGCCCTCTGTATCACCTTTACTCTTTTAGAAAGCAGGCAGCAGCACAATGCTCTGTGGTGGCTCTGTCAGACAGAAGTACCACAGAGATGATCAGAGATTGCCTGCTTTCCCTGGCTCTGCAGAGAACACAGTAATCTGGGCCAAATTGTTGTCTAGATTATATAGATGTTCTTTGGCTAGTTCCACTGGACAGTCGTTTTCCAGCCCTACTTACAAAAGCAACCTCCAGCACAGCCAATGTGAATTACCTCAGGCTGTTGATCGCAGAGTATGCACTACAGCTTGACCTGACAAAATGCTTAGGCTTGTTTCTAATTTGAAATGTCATGGTCAAGAAGCCTCAGAAAGAACCGAGAAAACAAGAGCTATTTATCAAAAATACAAAATTATCATGTATTAAATTCTTAACAATTGGGTGACCTGTGGTATTCATACATTCACTTTTGTGTCCTTCAATTATACTCCCATGCAAACTAAATACAGTTAAAAAATATTATTGAAATGGTGACATTTTACACAGAATTGACAAGTTGACAAAATATATAAAAAATGGATTCAATTGAAAACTAAGTGGCACAAATTCAGATGACTGGTGGTGTTCTACGCACATTTCGGCACACTGGGTGCCTTCGTCAGGAAGAGGGCCACAGTTGGAGCATATGAAGAATCTACTATTGGTGATTATACTATGATGTCGTATTTTAAGGCAAATGGAAACACTTCAGGTCTTGATATATTATCTCAATTGTCGAAAGCTTTAGTTAGGTTAGAAAGGCAAGAGAAATGCTGTTGATGTATCATTCAATGATACTTTTATGTACATCCTCTTTCTTAAAAGATGTGCTGTATATGAGACCTGGCAGTAAGGATAGTAATACGTCAAGACTGGTGATAACAGACTTTCGTGGTGATGAAAAAGATGCAATGAATGTTTATTTCATCTACTATTCCAACATTTCCTATAATTCAATGCGGTTAACAGGGATGGGTAAATGTCGCTAATGATGAATACAAGGATTAATTTCGGCCGATACGGAGCCTACGGATATGGGGTTCCTACTCTCAACAGATCTGAATGGAAACAGTTGGAAGAGTAGATGAAATAAACATTCATTGCATCTTGTTCATCACCACGACAGTCTGTTATCACCAGTCCTGACGTATTACTTTCCTTACTACCAGGTCTGATATACAGCACATCTTTTAATAAAGAGGCCGTACATAAAATTATCATTGAATGATACATCCACAGCGTTTCTCCTACCTTTCTAACCTAACTAAAGCTTTCGACAATTGAGATAATATATCAAGAACTGTAGTGTTTCCATTGACCTTAAAATACGACATCATAATATAATCATTAATTGTAGATTCATCATATGCTCCAACTGTGGCCCTCTTCCTGACGAAGGCACCCCAGTGTGCCGAAACGCGCGTAGAACACCACAAGTCATTTGAATTTGTGCCACTTAGTTTTCAATTGAATCCATTTTTTATATATTGTGTCAACTTATCAATTCTGTGTAAAATGTCATCATTTCAGTAATGTTTTTAAACTGTATTTTGTTTGCATGGGAGTATGATTGAAGGACACAAAAGTGAATGTATGAATACCACAGGTCACCCAATTGTTAAGAATTTAATAAATGATAATTTTGCATTTTTGATAAATAGGTCTTGCTGCCTCGGTTCTTTCTGAGTCTTGTTGCTTAAGTATTAGCACAAATTCATATATTTGAATCGTTGCCTTAAACCTGTATATTGATTGACTTTTCCCTACCTTAAGGAACCTCACCTATGTAGGGGGCTTCGTCTTTTGCGCATGGTCAAGAAGACTGTCTGTCAGGCTGAACAAAGGTGAGCCTGAAAGACACTCTTCTGGTTCATGTCAGGCAGCCAGGAGCTAGACATGTGCAAAATGTGCGTGCTTTTTGCTGTCTGAGCTGAACTTTGCCATGCTGAGGATTTTACAGTGCTGTGGGCGTGACCTCTTCAGACTGGCAAAAGAGCCTGGAGGCACTGATTGCCTCAGACCTGGGTGCTTCAGTTTTAAGTCCTGAAGTGTCCAGGGCCAAGTGTCGAACAGTAACACTTCTTCACAGAGTGGGGGGGGGGGGTCAGCAGTCTCACTGACCCCATCCCACTCTGTGACAAGATTGGAAATGCTGCCTTCCCTCATTGGCTGACCTTAGTTCAGCCAATGAGGGAAGGCAGCAGTTCCAATCATCCTGGGACCTCTGAGACTTCCCTGTCGGACAGCTGCTGTTGAGGTAAGTTATATCTGTTTTTTATGTTTGCTGCATGTGTGCGTATGTGTATGAATGCATGTGTATTTTTATTGTGTGTTGTGAATGTGTATGTGTGTGCCATTTCAATGATTGCCCCATGACAGTAAAAACCTGGAGGAAGGATGGATGACACAAGAAAAATGATGCAGCACCAATCACCTTTCTTTTGCTCCCATTGGGCCAGAGTCTGACAATCAGCATCTGTCAATGGGTTTTATTGAGATCCAGAGAAGGCTGGAGAAGACATGGGGAAGAAACCACTGCACCACTTTCAAGCTGCATGAAGAGACAGCAATGAAAAATTAGTTTATTGTCTTCACTGTTGTGAAATTACTATTGCTGATAAGGGCTTCTACACAACATCTTCCTGAACACAGTGCTTGAAAAATACTCTTTGCTAAGTGTAGGTGTAGAGGGGAACTTAAAATGCAGCTAGCATGTGTTGTATACTCTAATGCATAAGAATATTCTCTGTATCTCTCTTAATTATCGTCTTACGTGTTGATCGGATGTGAACTTATCTTAAATAAATGAAAAGACAAGAAGCGTTGAGCAAAATAGGAACAAGTTGGTTTAATTGAACTGCTCAATTTCTCCCAAAGTACAAAGTTTTGGCCGCCAATTTATGCAGGTCATGAGGTACAATAAAACATTCTCTACATTCCAAAAGAGCATCTTAGTCATAAATCAATCATGTATGAGCATCTAATAAGGACACAGATGGCTCCTGACCTAGGAGAGAGCCAATGTGGGCCAGTGTGTATGTGTCCAGATGTCCAGTGTGAGGAGCGCATGATCACTACGTGTGGTGTGCATGTAATTTCCTTATTGATTGAGTGTACCTATCTACATGTGGTATCTAGTTTTGTGGTATTTCTGGGAAACACAAGCCTTTGGCCAAACAGTTTTTATTGGAGCCAATTACCTCAGACTTGTTTTTGGAGCAACAATCTATCTGTGGAATCGATCAGGGTTGTCCCTGCGTGTGTGTTTGCCTATAATCTACAGGGGACCCCACCTGTGACTAGTTACTTGATAAGCGTGGGTTGCAGGACCTGCCTGACCATGTATCTCTGACTCGGGGTTTGATGGGGAGGACCTTGGGTAAATCCGACAGCAATGATGTGAGTTCATTCGAACTCCTAAGAATAATATGGCAGCCACTGGCATCATTTTGTCAATATTACCGTCATTGTGCATACAGTTGTCATGGTTCTTATTACCAATAATGATGTTATAGTAATAGCATGGAGTACAACATACATTGGTATCATTATTGCTGCCTTCAGAGCTGCTGTGCGGGTACAAGTATACATTGACACTGCATTGATGGGCATTGTTGAGGTTATATGGGCAAAGGCTATGACATATGTTCACATTGCATTTACTGGTAATGCCGTTGTCGGGCCTGGACATATCATGACATTCATTGACATCCTATTTAACCATCCCAACATACGTTTTAATTTCTTGTCACCCATTGACTTTTACTGGGGGGGGGGCCACACGACTATGTCAACAAATTTAAAAGTAGAAAAGGCTGAATAATAGTTTTGAATACTTTCCCAAAGTGAAAATGAACACATTTCTTGTATTTTCTGTACTTATCACCATTTGTGCAAAATTAACCGATCTCTCTAAACATGGGGGCAGAATTGCTTTAAGTCACTGCATTCGAGCTTATAGTTGCAATCACTTTTAAAAACAAATTGTTGAAGGAGCAAAGAGTTCTTTGATTAAAGTCAAGTTGACGTATCTTGAAAGGTAATTAAGTGGGACGTCAAGAATTGTGCAAGAAAACATACTCCTCTTGCCAAACAGATAACTGATGAAATAGCATACTACAAGACCCAGCCTAGATGTAGATATGTTGTTTAATGTGTTTTCTGCTTGCTGCATTAAATGTCAGAAGTCATGGAGCGTATATACACATTTTGTATTCTATGAAAAATATCAAGGCAGATAGGCAAATGTGTTTTCTGTCTGATAACGTAATGCTCCAGTCGATGCTTACATAGTTTATAGATTGTTCTTCCGGAATGTGTTTGTATCATTTGATTTGTCACCCGTGTTTGTTTAAGACTTGTTCTCGAGGGCCTTTTTAATTTCATTTTCGACAAGTACCGACATGTAATTCTAATTTTTTTTTTTTACAAAAAATACACTGAGAAAAATACTTGCACCCAATCTTATCTGGATTTTGAATTGAATACGTTTTTTTTGGCAAAGACTGATTTTTCATATGAAGCTGTTTGTTGTGCTTGGAATTTCATTTCGGATTTGCACATCGAAACGCAATCAATCAATGATACAGTAGCTCATGAATATAGATTTAATTTGTTATTGGTAAAATGCTGGTCCTGGAATATAATGTTCTTCTAACATGGCTACAAGCAATCACTGTATATATAAGTTGTTTGAATCTATTCGGCTTGTTAAGGCGACATAGTCTGCAAATATTTTATTTGTATGTGTGTATTTCCGTGTTAACATTAATTTTCACGTGGAAGATTCTCTATGTCTAACATTTCTCATTATTAGAAATAGGGGTTTCTTGTTGGCAGTGGCTTGCACCCTGTCCAAGTAGAGACCCTTCCTTCTAGTCAGGGTAAGGAAATTAAACACCTATGATAAGTGTTGCTCACTCCCTGGGTAGCTTGGCACGAGCAGTCAGGCCTATCTCAGTTGCAATGTGTAAAGCACTTGTACATAAACACACAGTAACACAGTGAAAACACTACAAATGGACACCACACCAGTTTAGAAAAATAATCAATCTATATCTAAGTAAAACAAGAGCAAAACAACAAATATCCAACATACATACGCAAAGATATCACTTTTAAAAGTTTTAAAATATTTCAGTCATAGAAACTATGGATGCGTCACTTTTAGCAAAAAGGACTTGGGTGCTTCAAAATTTAAAGATGAAAACAGGAGCAGGGGGAGGCACTAGAAAACAACGAGCTTCATTGGTACCTTACCGGGTGGGGAGGTGATGCGTTGGTTACTCACTGGCAGGGGAGCTGATGCATTGATTCCTTACTGTAACATGCATTAGCAAATATATCACTTTTAAAAGGTTTAAAATAGTTCAGTCATAAAAAACTACGGATACGTCACTTTTAGCACAAAGTTACCTGAGATGCATCATAATTCAAAGACAAAAACAAATGCTGGGGTGGGTGAGACACTGGAAAATAAAGTGATTTGGAGCAGGTATCTCAGGCCTTAGAGGCACAGTGCTCAGGACTCAGGCTACAGTGATCTTTGAGCCGCACGACACACATGCATATACCAGTTTCTGCCTTTGACATAGGTATACTCCAAAGAAAAATCTTTGTAGTGCACAAGACCCTAAAAGTGGCATTGTCAAACACACAATTAAAAAAAACACATTTACAGAAAGATGTGTTTTTAAATTCTAAGTTCATGGAACCCAAATGCCAAATCTCTATCTCTCCCCAATTGAAATATACACTTGTGCAATGTTAAAAGGCAACTCCAACGATACCCTATGGAAGAGTTAGTCCTTGCAATAGTGGAAAACAAAATTGGCAGAGTTTCACTATCAGGAAATGTAAAACACACCCGCACATGGCATACCTTTTACATACACTGCTCATGGGGTTACCTTGAGCCTACCTTAGGGGTGCCTTATATGTGGAGAGAGGGAAGGCTTGGGTCTGGCAAATGGGTACACTTCACTTGCCAGTTTGACATGGCACTTATAGACACTGTAGTGGCAGGCCTGTGACATGTTTTCAAGCTACTCATGTGGGTGGCACAATCAGTGCTGCAGGCCCACTAGTAGCATTTGATTTACAGGCTCTGAGCACCTGCCTTACACTTTAGTAGGGAATTACTGGTCAATCAAATAAGCCAATCATGGATCACCAATAATTTTTTTTTTTTATTGTTCTTCGACACAAAATACAAAACATATGATAATAAATGGCAGACAGGAAAATTTTAACCATCATATACATATATAAAAATCAGATAGTTCTTGCATATTGATCCTTTGGAGCAGTTCCTAAATACATATATATATCATTTTATATACATGCAGGCCCAAAAAAGAGAAAAAAAATAAAAAAAATAAAAAGAAAGCCATATGGATCAGAATAAATAATCCTGGTAAGCTAAGAGGGGGAATATGAAAAACAAACAATCATTTAGAGAGAAAGAACAATGAAAGTTCCCCCTAATAATTAATTCACCAATTTGTCAATTGGTGCCCAAATTCGCAAACCTCTTTCTCTTTTCCTACGTCCTTTTAGTTTATAGATAGAAGATTCTAGATTGTATACCGCCAGTAACCGTGCCCTCCAATTCAAAAAAGTCGGGGGATCCACACTAATCCAGTGGGACGTGATACACAGACGGGCAATGGCCATAGAGATAAATAATAGTTCTATATCTGATCTTGCCCATCCATCTGTTAACTTTTGACTAATACCAAAAATAAGGAGGGCTGGATTAATTCGGACCGAGAACCCAAAGATTGCGGATAGAAAGGTTTCAATATCATATATAACTTATTTTAATTTTGGGCATAACAAAAACATGTGAACAGCATCTGCTGCAAATAAATTGCACCTACTACAACTTGTGCCCCTAGTGCCACCCCATTTTGATATTTTCGCTGGAGTATAGTATAAGTCAAATATGGACATGAAATGTTGACTCCTTATACTACCCATGATCAATATCTGATTTGCTAAAGATATAGAATCTTCAATGTCAATTTCATCCTCCCCCAACAGTTTAGCCCATTTTCCGGTATGGGACAGTAAGTCATGTGGGAAGGGCTCAAGCAGATTAGTATATAATTTCCCCAAACGTTCCCTTTTCTGAATCAGTTCAACCAAGGGTATTTTACTGAAGTTATAAACCGAGCGCTGGGGTCCACTAGCATAAAAGCTACGGATCTGTAAGAATTTAAAGAAGTCAGTCCTGATTAGCTCAAACTCCTCTTGTAGGGTTGCAAAAGATTTCATTTGCCCGTTACAGTAAAGATCTCCCAGTATATAGATACCTTTCCTACCCCAAATAGTTGTAACATAATCCCGAAAGATTGGAGGTAAACTGGGTGTGGTTAATAAAGGAGTATATGCATTTAAATTTGGGATTTTTAATTTCCGTTGAATCTGTCTCCATTCCTTTCAATGCTGTCTGTAATTTTAAATCTTGTCTTCTTGTAATAACTGGGTTCAAATATTGAAACCAGCAACCCTTTCGCTTGATCCCCCAGACCAAGTTCATATATAGATGGGCGGCATGCCATAGGTACATTGGATTTTGATCCAACGAGTAAAATAGCCATATGTTGAAGAGTTGCGGCCCAATAATACAATAAGAAATTCGGAATGGCTAGTCCCCCACAATCTTTGGGGAGGATCAACCATTTGGCTGCTCTCCTTGATCGGCGATAAGACCATAAAAACCTTGAGCATACCCTTTCCATTTTCAAAAAAAAAGAAGAAGGAAACTCGAGAGGTATGGTCCTAAACAGATATAGAAGTTTAGGTAAAATCAGCATCTTTAAAACATTACTCCGTCCTATCAAAGATAAATGTAGATGATCCAACCTCTCCAATTTCTTATTGCTAGCTTCAATTATAGGGGAAAGATTTATATCTGGGATATTTTCTACTTGGGCAGTGAATGTAATGGCCAGGTACATAGCCTCAGTCACGACAGGAAAGCCGGGAGGGCAAGACATACCAGAGCACAAAATTAAAGTTTTATCAGCATTTAGTTTATACCCCGATAAGACTCCAAACTGTTCTGCTAGATCTTTAACTGTTGGGAAAGCAGAAGCGACATCGCTCGTAAGGACCGCAATGTCATCGGCATACGCTAGTGCTCTGTATATTACCCCTCCCGTCTCGATTGCTTTAATGTAAGTATTGATCTCTTCTTTTTTTAGGAAAGTATCAATAAACAGGGCAAAAAGAAGGGGTGAACATGGACATCCCTGCCTTGTGCCTCTACTTATAGTGAATGTTGATGAATCCTGACCAGCTATCCTGATTACGGCTTTGGGATTTGTATACATCACTTTGATTGCCCGTATGAAATCTTTAGCCAAATTTTTGCAGCTTAAAACTGACCAAAGGAACCGCCAGGAGACCCTGTAGAATGCCTTTTCGGCGTCCAAGAGGAGAACTCCCAGCGGTGACCTTGTGGCTTTGAGCCCAATCAAGAAGGGCAATGACTCGACGGACATGATCAGTCGTGTCCCTTCCTGGAATAAAACCATGTTGATATTGGGAGACCAAGAGGGTTATAATTTTACCTAGCCTTGTTGCCAGTAATTTTAAATACATTTTACTATCACTATTAATAAGCGTTATTGGCCTATAAGAAGTAGGGCTTAGCTCTGGTTTGTCCTTTTTTTTAAAAACAATAATGGTGGTCATTCACCAAGAATCAGGGATCTCATACGTATTACGTGCATGTTCAAGTAAATGTGTCATATCATGTTTGAGCTCTTCTCGAAATACGCAATAAAATTCCAGCGGTATGCCGTCAGGACCAACTGCTTTCCCCGAAGCTAGGGAGTTCAAAGCAAGCTCTATTTCCTCCCAGCTAAATTGTGTTCCCAGAGCTTCCTTTTGACCCTGAGGAACCTTCTCCGTTTCCAACTCATTTAAGTACTCGGTAAGGATATAATTCTCTATCACGGTAGAGTCTTGTGAGTACAGCTGTTTATAGAATTTTTGAAAAACCCTTAAAATTCCAGTTGGGGTCTCTTGAGTCTGTCCTTCATCATCATTGATTTTAAGAATTCGGTTAGCAGCCTCCCGTTGTTTCAATCGCTTGGCTAAAACCCTACCAGTGTTTTCACCCAGCTCATATGCCTCTGCCTTCTGTTGAATATATCTGGCTGCAATCTCCGTACTAATATACTCATGAACTTTGTTCTTTAATATAGCAATAGATTGTTGACACTCCGCTATGCTTGTCCCCTTAGAAATCCTATTAATTAGATTACATTCTTCTTGCCTTAATAGTTCAACCCAATTTTGAATCTCCCTTTGTATCTTTTTTTGTCGTGCAATGGTGAAACTCAAAGTTTCCCCTCTAACAGCTGCTTTAAAAGTATCCCATACTACACAGGGTGATGCTTTATCGCGGTTGATAGAAAAAAACTCAGGTATCCAAGTAACCATGTGGGAATAGTATGCCTTATCCAACAGAAGTTTTCTCTCGAACATCCATGGCCGCTGAACCTTACCCATCCCTTGGATAGGAATTTCTATTATCAATGGGTTATGGTCCGAGATCACTCTAGGGAAAATCTCAATATCACAAGCACTTGCCAAATGGGTAGAAAGAAAAAAATAATCCAGCCTCACGTGTTTATTGTGCGGGGCAGAAAAAAAAGTATATCCTGGGTCTGATAGCCCATATTCAGTTACCAACCCTTGAAGGGCTCTAAAAACCCTAACTTTTTTACCCTGATATATGGACAATCTATACAGATCATATTGGCTATCAATATGAATGTTAAAGTCCTCACATAATATTAAGGGGCTTAGCCATAGGGCCAATTCTATACTTAAAAAGTTCAAGATCTCAGGATCATCAAGATTAGCCCCACAGATTGAACATAAAGTCAGGACTGATTTATTTACCATGATTTCTGCAATCGCCCACCGACCCAGATTATCTGCTTTTGTCCTCCTGCATTGGCATATTCCCTTCTTTGATAGTATTGCCACCCCCCTTATGTTTAAGCTTCGGTGGGTGCATGTTACTAACTCAAAGCCAAGTTCCCCCAACCATCTGCGATTATTCCATTGTATGTGTGTCTCCTGAAGGCATAACATATCAATCCGCATAAAACGTAATTGTTTAGCCAGCATCTCATGTTTCTTCCTATCATTGAGACCACAGATGTTAAGAGAACAGATCCGTAGCCTACCTATCATCAAAATGTGCAAAGAACCCCGCAATCAATATTACACATAAAAACATAAAAAAGATTTTTCCCCCTCTCAGAAGGCAATTATTCAAATGCTGTAACTCAGAGTCCATTAGTAATAAATTTGTCGAAGATACAAAAACAAAAACCCATCCCTTCCCCACCCCCGTACTGCCTTCCCTCCCACCCTTTCCCCACCCAACCTGCCCTCCCTTCCCCCAACCAAATGAGGCATAAGGACCAAGGTCAAGGGTGATGAAAAGCAAGCTCTGCCTCCCACTCACTCGACTGAGCAGCTCCACTCCCATCCACATTAATCAAAATAGAGAGAATAGGGGAAAGCAGAAAAGAAAAACCGAGCTAGCAGAGCTATCAATTGCACATCCCTATATTGATACATCAGCAATACTATTACTAATTTGCACCCAAGCCACCCTGCAGTGTAAGCAAATATTCTTTTGCCTGAATTTCAGAAGTAAACATTTTTACAGCCCCGTTCACAATGACCTTTAGTTTTGCTGGATTCAATAAAAACACCTGAACCCCTTTCTCTTGAAAGCTCGGAATTAATTGCCTAAGCTGCCATCTTTTCTCTACTGTTCCTTGACAAAAGTCGGGTCTAACAAAAAATTTGCACCCTTTACCCCTATGTTTCCTATCAGGCCGGGCCAGATCATATAGTGCTTCACGAGCCAGGAAATTATTTAAGCAGATCAAGATAGCTCGGGGTTTCCCATGTGTACGGCTATTCTCCTTATATTGCTTGAAGGGGAAGCGGTCAGCACGCTGAAGTTCAATCTTCCAATCCCATTGTTTCAAGTCCGGGAATGCTTCATTAAACAAATCAATAACAAACTGATGGACATCCTTTCCTTCCTTCCCTTCCGGAATACCCAGTATGCGCAAGCTGTTTCTTCTCGCGCGATTCTCTAAATCCATCAGTTTCCATGTTAAGTCTGCCCTTTGCGTTTCCAGAGACTGAGTCCGGGACTTCTGTGCTATTAATTCATCCTCCACTGCGGAGATTCTGATCTCTGCCTCTCCTACTCTCGTAGCAATATCTGAACATGTCTTGGCCACTCTCCGAATCGCATTCTGCACTTTACGAAACACTCCCTGAATACGGACGCTCTCAGCCCTAGTTTCTTCCCTATGCGCCAAGATGCTTTGATAGATAGTGGCGAGAGTAACTTCTTCAAGCAGATTTAAGTTTGAAGTCTGGGCTAAGGCTTGAGCTTGAGATTGATTTGAATCCTCAGCTGGTGCTTTCCCAGTCTCTCCCAAATTAGGAATGAAGGAGTAATCCCACACCATTGACTCACCTTGGTCAGAGACTTTATCCAAAGTATGGGATCTCGTTTTTTTTCTCCGAACTGTCCCTCCTTTCTGAGAAGAGAGCTCTACCTCTTCAGTATCCAGGTCAGGGCCACTCAGATCGCTATCATCTTCCCCCAATCCTCTCCCAAGGCTTTCGTCCCCCGAGGAAAGAGATGGATCAGATGGATCAGACATTGAAAAAAACTTTTCCCCGAGTCTCCGTTTATCCTGGTGCTTAATTGATCAAGAATAGGTTGAGTGATTTGGGATTCAGCGTTTCTATTACATATTTCAGGTAAGTCGATCTGTGCAGTGTCGTCACGTACTACATTACCCACAATGCATTTGGCTTGAGATGAAACCACCCTTCCAATTCCACCGAGTTCCTCCTCTATCAGAGTCAAAGTCATAGAATTAGCATCAGGAGGGGAGGGTTTCATAATATTGGTTATCCCATCGATCGGTAAATGCTGCATCAAGCCATTACCCTCCCTGTCCAAAACAGAGACACCAGAAATGGTGTTTAGCATTTCATTTGTTGAAGTAATGATAGATGTATAGTTTTTCCCCGAGGGGCCAGTCAATACCTCTTTTTCCTCGGCGTTGTTTTTCAGTTTCTGGCGCTGGACTTTGAACATGGAGGTGACTGTCTGCTTATTGCGAGTAGGTACGTCTCCCCTGCCTCCACCTGCTCCAATACCGCCGTCTCCCCGCCGGGTGTCGACTTTGCCCAGCGATGCTCGATTTTTCTCCAGGCTGCCGGCTGAACTCGGGGGGCTGCCAGAAGCAGTCTGTAACCCCCGAGGTTTGGAACCCCTCCCGCTTGCCTTTGGCGCCATCTGGACGGTCTGTCAGATCCGAGAGAGCCCCGTTGCAGCTCGGTACGCTGGGCACAATGGAAGCAAACACTGAGGTGCCGATACTTTCTGATGCCACCACAACCAACACAGAAGCATTCCAGTTAGAGAGCCGCGTCTCTGCTCTTTCCCCCGATTGAAGAGACGGAGAACTATACAGAGAGTGGATGCTGCTCAGGTGAGTGCCAGAGCTTGCTTAGCCAGCCGATGTGACGGCCGCCATCTTGCCCCCATGGATCACCAATCATAATCACAATTTAAACAGGGAGCACTTGTACTTAGCACTGATCAGCCGTGGTAAAGTGCCTAGAGTTTGAAAAACAGCAAACAAGAAATGCAACACACAGTCAAAAACAGGAGGTCAGCAGCAAAAAGACAGGGGAAACACGCCACAGATGCCAGGTCTAACATGATAGTTATCATTATTGGATACTCTCGATGCTCCACTGCCTCAGAGAAAATGAAAGTCACTGGGTATCTCATCTGCCTGCTGCAAACCATTTCAATATTGCTTTGTAAAAAAGTCAGGGGGGCTCCTCTGCTAAGGTAGAGGAGTGTCGCCTCTCTGGAAAATGAAAATCCTAATAACAATGTTATCATTTTATTTTTCACTATTGGCTGGCGCTGTAAAGGTGCAGGCGGGTCGGGGATGTGCTGGCCGCTGAGCAGGGGGAGGAGTGGTGGTCATTCTGTAAAGTCTGCATGACTGTTTGGCTGGCCCAAGACAGCCTGGTGGGGAACATGCCCAGGGTCCCTGTCCCCATCTGAATGCAGAACCATGGTGTACTCCTCAGACCAGTCACAACGCTGCTGTAAGGCAGCGTTGAGTTTGGCTAGAGGAGCCTAGGTTCCTGTTCCTACATCGTGGATGAAGAGGACCGAGGAGAGTCGGCCGCCGAGATGGTAAGATAATTTTTCTTTCTTTTATTCCTCCTTTTTAATTTTTTCTTTTATTTAACCCCCGCCCAACACTACTCCCTGTTGGCAGCTGCTACTGGATCTAAATTTAGGAAATTAACACTTTACACATAGAAATATTGTTATTGGCGATTGCACAGAGTAGGATCATACTTTTTTGATATCTTGGGGCATCTCTAATTAAGGAAAAACACATTGGGCCTTAATCAAAAAGGGATTTTCAAACGTAAATGTGAGTGTACATACAAAAATGCCTTCACTTATGCCTGTCCGTAACTCACAAAAAGAATATGAGGAAGCATAAATGATCTTCCTACTGCAGATTTCTGCACTGTGAGTGCATAGAAATATGCAGTAGTGTACCCCATGCAAGGGGTGGGATATGGGCAGAACAAGTTAACCTCTTAAGTTTGTGAACACATTCCAACCTGTAAACTTGGGAACATGCACACACTCAAATGTGACTGTTTCTCACCATGGAAATTGTTGTAGATACACTCCAGCCAAATGCTAGGCTAAATCGTCCTAAAAGCATGGGAAGGGGAAAGGTTCATCCCAATAATTGGTGGAGGTGTAGATGCAGCGTTTTCCCAATATCCTCACTAGATTTGGCCAAAATAAATATTACTGTAATTTAAATATTGTAAAATATATATATTTTTTAAATATTAAGAATCACCGGATACTAGGAGAGAGGGAAAGTCATAACTCTATACTTGGGGCATTTCACAATTTTAGAGATTCTTTTATCCATGTATGCCTGAACACACTGGACAGATTATTTTTACAGTATCCTAGGCGCAAGTATGAGATGGCTGTTCTTGAGGGCATGGTAGATAGATGCTTTAAAAAAAAAAAAGAAGAAAAAAGCACTTGCAAATATGGTGCATGCAACAGCAAATGATGGAAGCCCCGCGTGAAGGATTACATGTAATACTCTACTTTTACAAGACTCCCTGAATGATCTATGCTGTACAAACAGATCTGGTACATTCACCTGAGCCAGCCCACTCCATGCATTTGGTGTATGTACAACGACTAAACTTTGCACCAATGAGCTTGTGTTGCAGTGTTTCAAGATTTTTTTAGGTGGGTCTGTATAAGTTGGGTAAATTCCAGACTTTCCTCAGAACCTCTTTAATGGTCGGTTTAGATTGTCCAATCGTGTATGGTTGTGTGAAAAGACATTGTTTGTGCATGCACACACCTGGTTCTACACTGAGTGGGTGTTTCATCCATCCCCCACCATTTGTAGGTAGTCCAGAAGGGCCTAATCACTTTCATAATGGAAGAATGCTCACAGGTACTATGTATGGCATCCTTTCCCTAGTAATATGATTATGTGATGGGATTACCCTAAATATCTAGGAATCTGGGCATTAAGTGTGAGACAAAAAAGGCAATCCCTCAGAATATTTGTTGGATGTTCACACAAGTGACTTAGAGAGTTTCAGAAGAATCACAAAACACAATGCCTAAATTACAAACTTGCTTTGAAAGATCACAAAAGTGTGGAGGCCACCTGGCTGATACGAGAAAATGTATCCAAGTATCACCCTTCGTGACTGGGCGCGATCGAAGGGTAAAAATAAATGAGGCGAGGGTCGCACGTGAACTTTGGGCTAAAAGAAAGCTACGGCTGTGTGTGCATTTATACCAAGCGCTGCGCAGGCCCCAGAAACATACCTGATTCGCAGCGCTACACCGGCAATGAGAGGAGTGTGACCCTCGTGGCTTCCCCTGTTCCGCTGCAATGCTGAACAGGCGAGCCGTGTCCCGCTCTGATGGCCACCGGAGGATCGATGTGAGGACAGCACATCGGCCCGCATTGCTTTCCCTCACTCACGGTGGAGGTGTACTGTGGAGTCACACGGCGTGCTACACAGCCTGTGGCCATGCATTATGCTGTCCTTGGAAGGTGCGGAAGAGTTCCGTGTTGGGTGCTGAACTACATGGAGGCTGTCCCGTGCACATCGCGCGGAGGCGGAGCCTGAGGCCTACAACGAGGCCCGTCCCCTGCTGGCGGGCCTCGCAGCTGTCAACTGGTGAATGAATCAAGTAAGAAGAGGTCTGTCAAGTGCCCTTCAGAACTGGGGAGTTTTTAAATTGTTTTGCCAGGGTGTGGAGGCAACCACCTATTGCTTGAGCCCAGGGCCTGCAGACAGACACCAGCAGCCTGCCCAAGCTCCACTGCAGTGCTTTACTGGCAAGAGGCCCTGCCCTCACGACTGTCAGGTCGGCCAGAAGGACCAAAGGGGAGTGCCATAAGACCCTGAAGGTGTACTGGTCGGGCACCAGCAGTGAGCAGACCCATGATCCCAGGTGAATAGGTCGCATCAACACTCCACACACTGCTTACAGCGTCGTGCCTGCCATGTAAAGGAACCAGCTGCTGCATGTCATGGGAGACCCACCACCGCAACAGCAGGCACAAGCGCCAATGGCACCGTACTCACATGCATCAGTCATGCCAATACTCCCATTCAGCCAACTCGTGGACTCTGCTACACCGTGCCCAGATGGAAGCTCTGGTTAGGTCGCCCAAACCACTATTTTACCGGGACGGGACGCTAAAATGTTCCCTGCTGATGCACTTTGGGGGCAACGAGCTCTCTGAGCTGTTTGAGACACTGCCCGATATGGGAGTGGCCCATGAGTACGATGCATACATCGCGGCACTGAACAGGTACTTCGACCCGCAAATGAACCCCATTTACGAGCGGTTCAAGTTGCTCCAGGCACGGCAGACTGAAGCGGAAACTACACCCGGCTCCGGAAGTTGGGGCGCACGTGTACCGGTAGTGACCAGAATGAGGAGATCAGGGCACAGATCATCGAGGGGTGCATGTCGGTCGCCCGGTGACACCAGATGCTTCGACAACCAGGGATCTCTCTGGATGAGATCCTGGTCCTGGTCCTCTCCCATGAACTGTCTGACAAAAGGGCCAAAGAAATGGAGGCCATCCAATTGAGAAACACTCTGGCCGTGTCAAGGCAGAAGGTAATCCAAGTAAAGGAAGAGACAGAAGACTTCATACAGAGGCGACCCACACAGAGGGGAGGCACCGGGAACAGGCCAAGTGGCAAGTGTGGGCACTGCGTATTTGACCACAGAGAAAAAGACAGGTGCCCAGCAAAAGGAAAACCTGTTCAAAATGCAGCAAGGACAATCACTATGACAGCGTCTGCCGCAGTGGTGGAGGGCGGTCTCGAGGAGGTGCGTCAAGAGGGTGCCCAACGACCCTTCAACACCTAATTCCAGAGGAACAAGACAACCCCGAGAACCAACCCAGGCAAAGCGCCACCGCTTACTATGAAGATGACGACGACCCCTTTGTCATTTTGTTTGCTGGAAGGCCAGGACGAAAGAGACGCCCACCCCCAATGTGCGACATCACTGTCAATGGAACGTCCACACATGCCCTGATTGACACAGGCTCCTCAGTGAACATAATGGACTTATACCAGTATGAGCAACTGTCGCCCAAATCAAGCCTGGCACCCAGTCCTGCCAAAATCTACACCTACGGAGGCATGGAACAGTTACCTCTCCGCGTGATGATGGAGGTCGAAGTTTCTAGCTAAGGACACTCTGTAAGAACCAAATTCCATGTGATGGAAAGGAAGAAAGGGACACTGCTGGGGTGCCACACTGCAGAAGACTTGGAGCTCGTGTTCTTTGCCAAACAGGTTCATGACACCCATGCAGAGGACCTACTGAGCGAGTTTCCTCAGCTCTTCCAAGGTCTAGGCAAGCTTCGAGGACGCCAAGTGAGGCTGCATATTGACAACACAGTCCAGCCAAGAGCACTCTGGTGCATCCCTTTTCACCTTCACGCCTTGGTGGAAAAAGAACTGCAGAACCTCGAAGACTTAGGGGTCATAGAGAGGGTGTCTAGGCCCACCCCATGGGTGTCCCCACTGGTCGTGGCACCAAAACCGAAGCAGCCTGGCGCCATTTGACTGTGTGTCAACATGAGGCTTACCAATCAAGTTATCTGGAGAGAACAACACCTCACCCCGACAATGGACAACATTGTGGCGGACTTAAAAGGAGCACAATGGTTCTCAAAATTAGATCTGGACAGTTGGAGTTGATGCCAGAAAGCAGATACATCACTACTTTCTCCATGCATGTCATACTCAGACGGCTCAGCTTCAGTGTGTCCTCTACCGCAGAGGTGTTTCAGAATGCCATCAAGGAAGCCCTTTCAGGCCTGGTCGCAGTGATCAATTTGAGTGAAGACATCCTGATATTTTCCCAGAGCCTGGAGGAACATCATATCTGGCTGAGGGTGACCCTGCAGAGGCTGTCAGACTGCAGGCTCAAGCTCCACTGGAAGACGTGTTCATTTTATCAAGGGTCAATAGACTTTTTCGGATATGTCTTCTCATGAGAAGGACTCCGTTTAAACCCACGCAAGCCTGAAGCCATCAGGAGCACCCCTGTCCTGCAAAACCAGACGGAAATACAGAGCTTCCTCGGGTGGCGACGTATTGCGGGAGGTTTACCCTCAATTTCTCCACCATATCGGAGCCACTCCAACAGCTGACGAAGACAGGCACACCATGGGAGTGGATGGCCCGGAAGGATTCGGCATTTCAGAACATCAAGAAAGCCCTCCTGGATCAAACAACCATGGCCTACTTCCACCCCAAGAAGGAGACAGAACTGGTGGTTGATGCGTGCCCGTTGGGCTCGGGGCAGTCCTTCTGCAGGAGAACACCAAAGGAGTCTGTGCCCTGGTGGCATACGCCAGCCGAGTGCTATCCCCAACAGAAGCCAGATAAGCTCAGATAGAGCGGGAGGCGTTGGCCATAAGATGGGCATGCCAGCATTTCCATTTGTACCTGTGCGGCCACTTTTTGGAGTGATAACTGACCACAAGCCCTTCCTACCGCTGTCCAGCGGATCCTCATGCCTAGCACCACCACGAATCGAGAGGTGGGCGGTACAGCTGCAAGTCTACTATTTCCAACTGCTGTCCAGACACGGGGTGGACAAACCCGCCGATTTTCTGTCAAGGCACCCCACGGCGGAAAACAGTGAACAAGCACAAGAAGAAGCCACCAACACAGAGGCCTTCGTAAACATGGTGGAAGACAATGCATGCCCGGTGGCAGTGACGAAAGATGATCTTCAGGACAACACGGACAAAGATGACACATTGAGAAGATTAAAAGAGTCTCTAGGAAGGGGACAATGGCATTGTTTCCTCAGTGGAATCTCCCTGCAGAAGAACAGAACGCCCAACGAAACTCTGGAGGGTACGACACGAACTCAGTGTTGGTGGGTCCAGCCTCATACTACGGGGGCAACGGATTGTCGTTCTGAAGATTGTGCCAGCACTTGGTTGGGCTCGCACATTAAGGCACCGCCAAAGCCAACATGGACGACTTGGTGGAGGAGGAAGTCAGACGCTGCCACCCCTGCACCATTCCAGAAGCGACCCCGCTCCGGCACCTGTGATCACAGAGGAACCATGCCGCACACTGTGGAAGAAGATCAGCATTGACTTTGGGAGCTTCCCAGATAGACGGCACACTATGGTCATCATGGACTTCTTTGCAGAGTTCCCCGTAGTCAAGTTATTGCCGTCCATGGCATTCACCCATGATCAGCCAGCCCTGGCGAAAACATTCAACATGTTCGGGCTGCCTGATGAAGTGAAGTCCGACAATGGACTCCCATTCCAGGACCAAGACTTCCATGATTTCCTGGAGCTGAAAGCCATCCAAAACCGCCAAATCACACCACAGTGGCCTCAAGCCAACGGCGAGGTGAAGCGGTTCATGGGGACACTAAATAGAGCTCCCAGAATCAGAGTGGAATAGCACAAAGACCCCAAGGCCAGCCTGCACCAATTCCTGCTCGCCTACCGGCAAACACCTCATTCAACCAGGTGCACTTCTGCCTCTCTCCTGCTCAAATGGTCACCGCAAGACCTGGTTCCGGAAGACCCTGTGTGGGAACCTCCCTGTTTTGATGTTGAAAGAGCCCAACAAAAACGGAAGCTGACCAACGAAATGGCAACCATGTGCTGAGGAGCCCAGGCTCTGACAGTGCGCATGGGGTCCAAAGTGGTCTTCAAGGACCGTCACCAAGGGTGGAAATTTGGCACACCCTACGAACCAGAGGTGTGGACTGTCACGGCACAACGAGGCACACACACAGTGGTGAGAAACGTTTTATGGGTTAAAGAAGCAAAGGGCACTCCAATCGTTAACCACTAAGCCCCAGAAGAGAGCAAAGGCCGGAGAACAGGCCAGCGAGAATCCACAAGGAAGTCAGGCTAGCTCCTGGTCCCTTGGCGATGCCACCCGAACCACATGAGTCAGGAGTCTACCCCGCCGATCCAGTAGAGCCCGAGGAGCAGGGTGAACATCCTGAAGGCACCGCTGGTGACCCCCAAGGAAGGTCCACCCAAAGCCAACGATATTTGCTCAGACTCAACCCTGTGCCTAGTCAAAGGCTGAAGGACTTTGCATGCTAATGGGATATAGCACCCTCAAGCCCAGAACAGTGACTTTTTCTGAGTATGCCACTAATCTGTGATGCTTATTTTGTTCTTTGCTTTTCTCTCTCCCTCCTTCATCCGTCCTTCTTTTTTTGTTTCCTGTTTGCTCTGCTTATTCTAAAAGAAAGGTGGGATGTAGAGGCCACCCTGCCGTTACGACAAAATGTGTGCAAGCATCACCCCTCATGACCGGGCGTGGTCCGAGGATATAAATAAATGATGCAAGGGCCGCACGTGACTTTCGGGCTAAAAGTAAGAGCCGGTGTTGTGTAATATTTAGTTTCCCCTCGGGGTCATGTATCCCCTGGCCTTCGGCAGACTCCGGAGGTCTTGCCTATTGGACAGCTCGGACGGGCCCCCAGCAGCCCTGCCCACCTCAGGAGAAGCGAGCCTGGACTCTAGCAGGCAGAAGCAGCAGCACATCGAGCCCAGCAGCTGAAGGAATGAACACAACCCTCGCTCACTTTACAGACTCTCAGAAAGGGTTTCAGTAAAGAAATGAGCTGTTTCTTTTGTTTATTCTGCCGTGACATCTGACTAGTTGAGCGGAAAGCCTCTAGATGTTAACAAAGGACAAAAATACACGGAGATCTCGAATGCTTGAAAATCATTTCTTAACATATATTGTTACTTGTCAAACTATAATTTACTTAACATATCTGTTTACGTGTTCATATTTGGTAGGACTATAGTTCACAATCTTTTTATTTTCAATAGTGTTTATGGACTCAGCTGTTTCAGAAGTTTGAAAAGTGTGGTTTGCAAATCATTTTACATTTATTATTGATAACCTCGTGAAAGGGGATCAGGCTTGGGGGGCAGGCTTTCTCCGTATTGTGGACATTTTCTTCCTTCGAATTACTGTACTAATCTTCCACTCGAGAGGTGTGAGAAGTTACACTTAACAGCAAGCTCAGATGAAATGTCCAACCCCTGTGAGTTAGCTTCATGTGCGCCATGTTAAGTTTCAGTGTGTGTGGTCATGTGCTTCGGAAGGCAGATGTTTAAAACAAGCATTTGCAATGCAATAGGTCTAACTTTTTTTTTAGTTAGAGCTAGTGGCATTGAAATGGAAATGTTTTTAACAGTTAGGACTTTTGTATTTGCAATGTAGAGGCAATAGAAATTGATACATCTTTTTAACATTACTGATGCCAACCTTGTTTGTGGCACTGAGGTGGTTCACTGTTGGGGATAAAAAGGCCACTAATGTAAACTTGTCAGCTATGCTGACTATTACAACAGTAATAACAGTAGCTTGTGATGCGCGCAGCATCTGCCACTGTAACAGTCCAGTTCTGTATTGTGCCGCTTAACACGGGTATCGAGTTTAATCTAAGCACTCAATAGGTCCAATGTTTGTCAGAGAATGGAGACAAAGGGATGATAGGCGATTTGGCCAGGGTCACATAGTTTGAACATGTGATCCATAAAAGCGGTATGTGGCAGAAGCCTAAGGCGAGGTGTGAAGGGAGCACTTACAGCTACGTATTGGGGGAAGAGAAGAGGTAAAAACATAAATAGCGATTTGCCACACGTAATACACTTTGTTGGTTTAATTAAAAGCTCTTCCTTGTTTTTAGGTAGTAGGAAACAACGGATAAACAGTGCCAAAGTGCAGTAAGCCGGAACTGTAGTTTCCTCATCCCACATGTGAGAAGTTTTCCATACAACAAATTCTAAATGGGGTACTGGGAGAGATTGTGAAGGAGCAGCAACGAAGGGTAATATATGGGATAAGTCCTGGAGGGGGAGAATGGGGTTTATCGGTGGCTGCATTATGCCAGGTACTTGCAGCACATGCACCCTGGCACTGACTGACTGGACACAATGTTTTTAATGACAGTGTTGAGAATGGGTTCCCGGTATCTTGGTCCAAATCAACTATTGTACCGGTTTTTAAAAAGGGGGATAGGGGTGACCCGAGATGTTATCGGCCCATTTCCCTAATTGACTCAGCGGTCAAAATATTGGGCAAAGTGGTTTTAAACAAAATCTCGGATTGGGTGGCGGAGAAGGGGATTCTATCAGAGATACAATATGGCTTTAGGTCAGGCAGAGGTACTATGGACCAGTGCCTCAACCTGTACCTGTTAATTAATAAATATACTAAAGCCTCTAAAGGGTCCCTATATTTAGCATTCATGGATTTATCCACAGCCTTTGATCTGGTGAACAGATCGAGGCTGTGGACGATCCCGTTGGATCTAGGGTTAGACCCCTGCCTGGTGCATTTCTTAGCGGAACTGCACCAAGATCTATATGCTGCAGTGAGGGTCTTCCACGAGGGAAAATGCACACGTCACTTTAAATCGGGCAGAGGGGTACGCCAAGGATGTATCCTGGCCCCCCTGCTCTTTACCCTATATATCAATAGACTAGATGTAATTCTAGGTAAAGCCAGTTTGGACACTCCGCGTATAGGGAGCAATACTCTACCTGCTCTTCTATACGCGGATGATGCTGTCCTTCTGGCCCGTACCCCTTTGGGTCTACAGAGATTATTAAACTCATTCGGGGACTTTATGAGCTCATTGGACCTCGTGGTGAATAGTTCTAAATCACATGTGATGTCCCTGGGCAGCCAGAAAAATAAAGTAAAAAAATTTTACTGCGAGGGACTGGAGGTCACTAGAGTTAAGGTATTCACCTACTTGGGGGTCATATTTGACGATAGAGGTTCGTGGGCCCCTCAGCTTACTGCTAAAAAGAATAGTGTGGGCAGAGCATCTTCAGCCATATTAAGTTTTGCACGATGCTTGGGTGGAAAACCCTGTGACGCAGTTCTTGCTATTTATAGGGCGAAGTGTTTAGCTATAGCAGCCTATGGTGCTGCCATCTGGGGGTTTAAAAAGGCGGAGGGAATTCAGATTGCAGAAAATACATTTTTCCGTTCACTTCTCTCTGTCCCCCAATCATCTCCAACTTTCTCAATTCATCAAGAACTAGGGATGGGTTTTGTTTCTGATTATTTAAGTTTGGCCCCCCTTACATTTTGGTTGAAAACATGGTTGAATCCTGAACTTTCCCTTAATAGACTGATTCTAAAAGATTGCATGGGTTTAGATAGAATGGCCGACATTCCCTGGCTCTTGTATGTCAAGAAAATGTTTTATAAACTAGGTCGCCCGGAGATCTATGAGAACCCAGAATCTATTATTAAGGGGGACATTGGCTGGGTTAAAGTTCAGTTTTTAAATTTAAGAACTCAAGAGCGGGAAGATGAGGAGCTCACAAAAACATCGGTAAGGGCTCATTTTTTATTGATATCCTCTCCCCAGATCGAGCCCTACCTTAATCTGGTCAGGAATCACTATCATCGTTGGTTGTTGACCAGATTTCGTTTCAACCAAATTCATTTTGTTTTGGGGAGCATTGAGGGATGGAGCAAACCTACAGATGCAGCTTTTTGTAATTGCGACGGCCACTCATTTCAAGATACTGCGCATTTTACCTTTTTTTGTAAATATTATGTTGAAAGCAGAAGGAAGTATATCATACCATTGTTGCGAGGGAGGGGTTTTTATCAAGTTAAACCTGCTTTGATGTATTTGCAATTATTACATTCCCCTTGGATTACCTTTAACATTGCTAACTTCCTGGTTGCTGCAGCTCGGGCAAGGAAAAAACTAGATGTACAGTCTATTTTATGATCTTAGTGTTATTTGTATTTGTCGGGATTAATTTTTATAATGTTGTTATTGTATTGTACCTGTGTTTTTTAACAATTTGTAATATTGTGATGTACTTTTGTGATTTTAATTAATCCATTAAAGTGGTTTTGATGATGATGATGATGATGACTGGACACAGGGCCAGCAGTGTTTAAAAAACAACCCCTAATGCTCCTGCCTGGGCTCTGCAGTGATACCAGATGCCCCTACAAGGGCACCATGGGTGCAGAGCACCTCACTAGTGTCCAATGTCCGTCCTCATCATGGCAGCAGTGCCACCCCTCCACATGGCTTCCCTATGGCTACAGTCGGCACGGTTTGATCTACTGTATGTTTGTTTCTACATGTGTGTCGTGTGCATGTGTGTGTGTGTGTGAGAGGCTGTCTGTGTGTGTGTCTGTCTGTCTATGTTTCTGTGTGTAGATTTTAAACAAACTAGGTAAAGCGGCAGAGTCTACAAAACGGATGGAAGCAGTAGGAGCTGAAATCTTGTCTGGGCAGTTTGGGGCCTAACTTGCAGGCATGTCCAAGCTATGCAAGCAGCATTCCAGCGTGAGGGGGAGAGCAGCAGGAAGGGAGAAGCAGAAACAGAGAAGGAGAGGTGGAAAGAAAAAGCAGCACGGCACAGATGGCATGCTGCACTGTTTACGAAAAGCATAAAATATTGTAAAAAACAAAACAGTTGGGTGAGCCGCTCCTTTATTTCATGTAGCGCAGTTTGAAAAACTCTGTTGGGCATTCTGCAAGCCCCACCTCCCCTCACTCTAAAAAGTGTGGCTCGCCAAAATCTTTTTTTTCAATATTTTATGCTTTTAGTAAGCATCGCAGCATGCCGCCTGTGCCGCGCTGCTCATTAAAAGCATAACATATGATAAAAATAGAGTTTGGCGAGTAGCACCTTTAGTTGGGAGTGGGCTGCTGCTTACAGAGATGAAGGCGAAAGGCTCCCTCGCCAATGTTTCACGTGTCCCAGGAGAAGAAGCTGTATGGAGCACTCGCACAACCTTACAATTCCTTGTTTTGCCCCTTTGTCTGAAAAGGGAGGAGGGGCCATCACATGCAGATGGGAGGAGGGAAGAGAGGCCATCACACACTGTACTGTGTGATGGCCGACCAAAATGCTTTCTGAGTGAACTCGCCGGAAAGGGAGCTGAACACACAAAGGAGGGACTTTTACAGAAATGCACCAATAAGAAGCCAGCATTTCTGAATGCTACAGATAGTAACCAATGGCAATCCGTGGGTTTGCCAGACCCCACAAAAGAAACATAATAGGTTGATCGAAGCTCGACCTAAAAAAGCCTGGCACACAGACTATAACAGTTTTGTGAGCCCTCTGAATTTAGATGAGCTACTGTCAGTGAAAGACTTAAACAATCTGTGGAAATGTTTGGTATAGCAGTGGTACAAAGTGAAAACATGTTTTACGTGTTTTTATTTTTATAAAGAGTGTTTGTATTAGTACATTTTTGGGGGCAAGAATGTGTTTTGAGTGTACGTTTATTGTCTGTGTGTGTTTAGTCTATACGTAATGCTACTTGTTATGAAGTACTCACGTACGTTGGGAGAACGTATGTTGGGAGATAAGAATTCTACACCCATGCCCTTAACCACCCATACTTGTATTTTACAAGCTTCCCTGAAGATATTGATGTTTTATGTCTTCCATTATAATTGAAATTGTTCTTTGTATTTTGTATTTTTTTGTGGATACCAGTTAGGTGTCATCATTAACAGCGGCTATCTAGTTTCAGGTGAATGGTTGCTGAGAGAGGCTGGGGGAGATTAGATAATGTTAGGTTGCAAGGATAGGGTTTTAAAGCAGTAGATGCTGTCGGGTGTGGGAATTAAAAATATATCTACTTGGTGATTGGACAGGTTGCTTCATAAATCTACTTGATCTGTAATATATTCTACTCGTCCCTTTGGTGCCATGTAGTGTGGCCACAAATTATGGCATCAATCTCATTCCATAGGAGTACTGATACTGGCCTCTCTTATTATACCGGTGCTAATACCATAGTAGGGCTTGAATGCTAACAATTTCATCATTTTCCCACCTTTTTGCAGATCTACATACTGGGGCTGGAGGTAGCAGTAAGCAGTTCCAGGTTTGGAATGCCCTTTTGAGTATATGCAAACCAACTAACTTTCATTTTTTAAGGGTTTTTCACCAGTTCTTCACTAGTCTTTTCCCATACCGAGAAAGGTTGAAAATTTACTCTTGACGAGGGTCAGGAGCAAAACTTCTTTCAGGGTTGGAAAAAAACTGGTTGGAGAGAAAGTGAACTTGTCAACGCTCAACAGATTTTCGCATTACCTACACATGAATATTTGCTTGTGCTAAAATACAGTTCACAAATATTTTCTAGGAATATGATTTTCTGGTCTATTTATATAAATTCTTGTGAATGCCCTTTTGTGACTTTCTTTAAGATTTGGGCTCTAATTAGGTCTTGTGTTAACTGAGAACTTTTTTTTCATTAAAATTCTACCTCTCTCTCTCTCTATCCATCTATCAACTGGCTTCATTATAAATGATCACAATATGCTCTTTCACAAGGGGCATATCAGCACAGAAAGTATTTTTGTTCAGTGTCAGGAACTTCTATGGCAATGTGTGCTTTTTGAGACTGTTAGAAATGGGTGTCTCTTGTTGGCAGTGGTATGCATCCTGTACAAGTACGGACCCCACCTTCTAGTCAGGGTAAGGGAGTTACACACCCAAGATAACCCTGCTCACCCCCTTTGTAGCTTGCCACGAGCAGTCATGCCTATCTCAGAGGCAATGTGTAAAGTATTTGTTCATAACACACAAAGTAGCAGAGTGAAAACACTACAAATGGACACCACACCACTTTAGAAAAATAAATCTTTATTTAAACCAAACAAGACCAAAATGACAAAAAAAGCCCAACATACAGAACTCAAAGTTGCTTGTTGGAGCCTGTCTGAGACTGGTCGGGCCAAGGGCCAGAAATGGTGTCCAAATTTACATACACCAGCACCCACCTTATCCCATCCACAACCAGGTTAATACACTCAAAACACATGTACTCTACTCATTTACTACAAAGCAACCGTAGACAAAGTTCACTATCTCAGCACCCACTACAAAACTCCAGAAACCACACCATTACACCCTCCTATCCCATCTACCACACATTTGCACCATCATTTACAAACAATACACAACTGTATCTTATACCACTGACCAATCCACTCATCAGTAACAGAACCCAATTCCACACCATACTTAACTATATCCCATCCAGACACACACTCCCTGTTCTAATTACTCCTACAGACCCCTTTTTGTCACTAACAAACCTATACTCGGCCTTCCATCTTTTCAGCCACCAACACCCTACTCTTCTTTCTCCTGCATTAACACAACCAAATAACACTTACACTCCACTACACCAAACATATTACCTCTTTCAGCAATCAAATCTAACACGCAACTCTAGTTCACCCCCTCTTACACACAAGATAGACTTTTCACAAACACATCATCACCACATTTATCTTATAACTTCCACTCACCAACACTACTTTAAATACAAATCCTTCTCAGAAAACAAACACATCAGCACTTTCTTTCAGTACTCCTAAAAATATAACACACACTAGCACAATAAAATCTCTCACACACACCTCCGTAAGAAGGTAGGATCCTTCTGCATGGTTACGCCTACTTTTTGCCTGGTGCTATGCTGTTTCTGGCTAGTCTGACTGGGCTCCTGCTAATCAGGACCCGAGTCTCTGTGCTCTCTCTCCTAAATTGGTTATGGTAAGTACCTATTAGGTACCTCCCAGATTGGATACTTGTGAACACTTATAAGTCCCTAATACATGATACTGAGGTACTCAGGGCATAGGTACACCAGGGGTGCCCCACGGGCTGAAGCATGTATTATGCTACCCTTGGGAGACCAGTCAAACTTTAACTACAGGCATGCCATTCCAGCCTGTATACGCTGGTATAAGCACCACTTACGAAAGATATAGGTTTCCCTATATCTAAGATCACTACACTTAAATCCTATAATTCACCTCTAAAGTAGGCCTTTCAATCCTGAAGGCAGGGTGCTCGGTTCTAAGTGTGAGGATGTACCTGGACACCACTACAACCTTCAGAGTTTATTCTCCCTGGTTGTAAGTGCATCAGCCATTACGATACATAGAGTGGCCGTGCGTCATTATGCGATGATCATCTCTAAACAGGCTGTAACGAACCCTGTCATGTTTGGTATCAAACATGTTGGAATCATAACACCACACCGTAAATGGTGTGTGAGGTATGTTTCCATGTACTGTAAAGCTCTTCTGGGAGGCCCTCAGTGCTCCCAATACCAGTCTTCAAGATCCACACAACACAACATGGCTGATACTGACCAGAGACATGATTCTGCCCTCCTGCTGCTGAGCCAAGCTCGAGCAGGGGAAGGCAGAATAATAGGTATCCTGTCATAGGGAGGTGTGACCACCTCCCAGACAGGATTTAGTGTATTGGGGCAGGGTGGGAGCGCTTGCCAGCACTGCTCAGTCTGCTTGAATGGAACACTTGGTGCCCTCCTTGCATAGTCCAGTTCAAACCAGCTCAGGGAGCCATTGGCTCCCACTATGAGGCTTAACTGTATAAAGGATATGGGAGTATCCACCCCACTGTCCAACCCCTCCCCTGGAAGGGAACCCTGAGTCATCCCAACCCTTTCCTTAGGGTACTTAAGGGCTTACCTGAGGGTGGGTCTATAGATTAGTCATGGAACAAGATTCATTTCAAGACACCACTTCTTCTTCGACCATCTGGGCACTCTGGACTTCGCTGAACTTTGCTCTGGGTATCAAGGCTGCCACTGGGAAGACTCCTGCTGCTCCTGATCATGTCGCCCTGCTTGTCTGCTGCAACGTCTGGCTGTGATCCATACTGGAACCTTCCAAGGCCTGTGAGCATCCAAGACACCTAAAGGAATTTCCCTTGAAGTGAAGGAGTCACTTCCCTGCATCTGTAGGCACTGCAACTAAGCTGATGGGTCTGCTGGTCCTGGGCTCCCACAGACTCCAAAAGGTTCAGCAACACAGGTGACATTTCTTCACATACCTTGAGGCCTGCCCTGTCCTGTCACAATGTTTGAGGCCAGTATCCCTCACTGTAGCAGCAGGAACTGAATCCCTGTGCACTGCATCAACTTGCTGTTGCAAAGGCTTGTTGGCTTCCTTCCATTAAGATCTTCAGGCTCAAGTAGCCCCCACTTCAAGCATCTCCTGTGATCAAGATCTTCATCCTCATCACCTCACTTCCACTATGGGCCTGCATCTATGGTGAGCTGCTCGAGGTCCTCTTGCGACTCCAGTGCCTACGGCCTGTGGGCCTTCTTAAGGGTCTTCTATGATTTCAGTGGGCTCCCCTGATTGCTTGGGGAATACTCTGACTCCCCTGCTTGTGGTGAGTCAACTGGACCTTGGTGGTCCTGACACTGCACCTTCTTTGCCCACCACGTTGCTGGCAGTTGCCAAGGCTTGTTGGTGCTCCAGACAGACACCGACCCCTCAAGTCTTGACATCTGTCATGGGACAGCTCATGCACAGCTCCTGGCCTTCCACTGTATCACCTTGTCAGCACTGCTGCAGCTCCAAGGTCATCGTCAGCTTTCCTGCAGCACTCAACTTTGGTGGGCATTCGTCTTCCGGGCCTCCTGGTTGCTTCCAGGTGGCATAGACGCTGTCCTCTCTGCTTGCAGGTACTTCTCATCCTGAGTCCACCTTTGGGTTCCACCGGACACTTTCACCTTTTCCTGCAGCTGCATCTTCCTAAAGTCCTCCACTGAGTTTGATGGCAGTTTCTGACGCCAATTCACACCTATGCACCCGGCTTCCCTGGTGTAGGTAACCTGGTTCCTTGGTTATCCAGGGGTGGGGTGGCTCTCCAGCCTTTTGTCTTCCACAGAGTTTCTCCAGGGTCCACACGAAAGGGTCCTACTTTTTCAAAATTGCAACCACGACTTACACATTGACATATATTGAGCCCGCGGTCGTGTTCCCACTCCGCACATGGCCACCGTGGGGTTCCTGGTTACTTACCTTGGGTGGTTCCTTGGGTCCCCAGCACTTCTATGTCTTATGGGTATAGTCTTGACTTGAGTCGTGATTTGCATACCACTATTTTAGCATATGGTTTGGTCTCACCCTTATGACCACTGTGTATTAGTGCTACTTACCTATTTTTTTTCAAAGTATTGTGTGCATTGTGTATATCTCCGGCTAGGAGATAACTGTATGTGTTAGTGAATGTCTTATAATAAATACATATTTTTATAAATACACTGTGTGGTTCTTTTCCCCTTAATCTATACCAATACGATTATGCTCTGGTAATACAAGCTGGTTTATTCTCCTTCTGGACAAAGCCTGATGGCTGCTCTCCACAGCTACCACTTAGAGAGCTTTCTAAGGTTGTCTAAGACCACTAAAATCAGCATAAGGGTTGTCTGAATTGGTGCAGGGTGCCCACTTACATAAGTGTGCATCATATACTAAGCCAGCTTCTCACAACCGCATAATACTTTCCGTCACAAACTACAAACATACACCCACTCCCATCTGCCAGACTACACAAATGATACACACCATGAACAAACTTCAATGACCAGCTTTCTCACTTCCCCAGCACCTAACACGTATACAGCAACACAGCAACTCTCTTTTAAACGCCTCTCATCCATTGAACAATTTAGAACCTTAATACATGACCCACATGCTGCACCACCACCCCTAACTTATACATGTTCCACCTTAAGCAGATGCAAAAAAATAAGCAACATGCCACTCCTCAGAACCTCACATTACCATGTCTACTGCACAAGGTTACACTACAAAAACAACACAGCTCACCAACTCACTTTCAACAACCGTCTCCACCACCTACACACGCAGACACATCAAAATACTTTCAAAGCTTGCTGGACAAGGAACACGATACAGAACAGCTATACCATAGCTATTCTCATACATCCAATACCAACACTAAGGACACACCTGCTACAAGTCCACAAAATATTGCTCACTCTTCCACAAAACAAAGTCACACTATTACCAAAGCACAATCTCTAAACTGTCTACTAATCAATGCTTGATCACTCTCCAAAAACAAATATCACATCTACCACCTTCTCACTGACACAAAACCTGACATACTCTTCATAACTGGATCATGGTTGGGAGATGATATAGCTCCAGTCTTGCATGAAGCTTTTCCTCTAGGCTATCAAACTATCAGGCAAAATCGTGTGGGCAAAAGAGGAGGTGGCCTAACTGTTGTGTTCAAGCAAACATTAAATATCAGTAAAAATCATCTCAATACAAGGTTGTGAGGCCCTCTTCACCAGATGCAACCCTACACTATCTTCCTTCTGGTACTTCCGGCTTCTTTACATACCTCTACCTAGCAATGCAACATTCCCCAACACACTTCTAGGCACAGTTTCAAACATGATACCACTATATTCCAATCTATGCATTCTGGGTGACCTAAACATTTGGATTGACAAACTCAATAGGCCCCCATCCAAAAATGATCCTCATTGGTCTAGATGCACTGAACCTGCATCAGATCTTCCACAAACCCACACACATTACTGGACACATCTTAAATGTTACTTTTGATTCACATCGTCAGACCACCATTTGCTTGCTTTCCATCATAAAACAACGCAAAGCAACGCACCTAAAACCATTTTACGTGCATCCACCTACCGACCGTGGATCAAACTCAATTTGAAACACTTAGAAACACAGCTAACATCCAGTACAGATCTGGATACTACAAATTCAGTTACAAAACGATATGAGTGGCCACAGGAAGCTTTTGATATCCTAATACCACTAAAATCTAAACAACAGAACAGAAGAAGACAGGCCCCTTGGAGAAATACAGAGAAAAAAGAGATAAAATAACAAATTTGAAAGCTGCAACATGCCTGGCTCAAAACAAGTACCAATCAAGACAAACTGTGCCTACAGAAACTTAACAGATTATACAAGTCAGCTATCAAAAAATCTAAGAAAAGGTACTATTCGGACTGAATTCAAAATGCTAAATGTGTAAATAAAGAATTCTATAAAAGTCTCACTGAATTTCGTAAACCAAATTTCCTAGAAGTAGCTCACCCCGTTACTCAAGATTTCACAGACAAACTGTTGAATCATCATACGGCCACAACAGAACCATTGGACTCATATTTAAAACAAAAAGAGCATCATCACTGACCCTTTTCCAAAACAAACAACCCAAGAATACTCTAGCCCAGCCTCTCCATTTCTTCCATCAAATTTCACACGATTAATTTATCAAGCTTGTCAAAGCAAGTAGTCCTGCCGGCAGCGCTTCTGACCCGTGTCCATCACAAACCTTCAAGAGTATTATTCTAACAACCTCTGCTGCCACACCAGAAAGAAAAAATCATCAACAATTCCTTAACTGTAGGAACATTTCCAGAAGAACTAAAAAAAGTCATTCAAACGCCCAAAAATAAACCTGAACCTGCTGAACCCTGACAACCACAGACCGATTGCAAATGGACCTTTCCTGGACAAACTGATAGAAAGAGCAGCATTTTCCCAGATGTCCCAGTTCATTGAAGATAATGCCATACTTTCAGATTTCCAAATGGGATTCCGTCCAGGAAGAGTGTAAGAAGCTGGCTGTCTATACACTATACCAAAGTAAGGTATAGTGTGCACAGAGTCCAGGGAGTCCCCAGAGGTATAGTAGGGGCTGAATTAGGTAGATACTCACAGCTCTCTTTGTGGTAGTGTGGGTGAGCAGGTAGGCTTATCCAGAGAGTGCTTTAAGCATTTATTGTATTCACTTAATCAAGGACTAATACACACACTCAGATACAGATTTCAGACCAGTGAGGTAAGTACAAAAAAGGTATACTTACGTTTTATTTTAGAACCAAGCAGGACTTGGTACAGGTGAGTAAAATATAACTTAAAATGCAATACTGTTCAAGGAAATGCAGTTGTACTAGAAATTGCAGTTGTTACAGGTTTGTATCACTTTTAAATGCAGTTTGTATCATACAGTTAGTACTTTCAGATTACTTTTTAGTTACTTCAGGACTACAGTGAGTACACCTTAAGATCCCTACATACAAGGTAAGTATGACTTTTTATACTTTGCTGGAATTCCTTTTCTTCATACAACACAGCTCAACACTTAGATATTTTTTAGGCCCAATATCTCTTTACATGGCTTCCTATGTGGGAAAAGTGTTAGTGGTTTTGGAGGTAAGTACACGACCTACAAGGGTAAGTTTTGGGGGTTAGGACCAAGGTCTAGATGGGCACTCTGTCTCCCGTGAGCACCGGATTTGCTCAACCAAAAGCTCACCTCCAGAATCCAGATTCCATTGCACCACTCTGCAAAGGACACCCATGACCTGAGTTTGAGTGTGCCAACACCCCAAGGAGGGCTCCCCGGTGATCCTGACCTGGAATCTGGCAATCCTCAACCTCCCACAAGACTCTTGATGACGCCTGAAGGGTCTCCCAGCCGCGATGAGAGCTGGTAAGAAAAGCCGACGCCAGAGACACCCCAGCACCCAAACCCCCACGACCTTGGGTGACCCAACCAACTGTGTCCAGGTATCTCCCAAGATCCTATCTTACCTCTCCAGCCAGTGGTCGTCTTCAAAAAGTTTCCCAGCCCGAGCCTGCAGCATCTTTCAGGAACCGAAGTTCTCCATTGGAAAACACAGGGTCCCTAATGTCCATTTTGCACCCTGCACCCGGCCGTCCGAGTGCCGCTGGTGGTGTAGCTGTGCTGGACATTGGCTCCGGCAGTGCTGATCTTAACCCCAAGAGCTTGTCTCCCACAACCGAATGGCCTGCTTGTCAGCAGTCCCTAACCAAAGGCCCCCTTAGGCCCATTGGCTAACATTGGGCCCCTGTACTCTACACCCAGCCGCCCCAGATTGAGTGCCCATCTAGGGTTTAATGTGCTGATAAGTTTGCTACCAAACTATCAAGTATCAAAGGAAGTAAGAAACCTTGGAATGACCATGGACTTCAAGCTATCAATAAATACCCAAGTATACAAAATAGCAAGATCATGCTTTGCTAATATGAAAACTCTGCAATGGATCTTTCCACCCTGGGAATTCCACACAAGGTCCTGGTTACCATCTCTTGTTCTGTTCAAACTCGATTATGCAAAACCTTGGAATGACCATGGACTTCAAGCTATCAATAAATACCCAAGTATACAAAATAGCAAGATCATGCTTTGCTAATATGAAAACTCTGCAATGGATCTTTCCACCCTGGGAATTCCACACAAGGTCCTGGTTACCATGTCTTGTTCTGTTCAAACTCGATTATGCTGATAGCCTCTACCACGGATAACCTTTTTTTTTTTACTTTTTTTTAATGAGGTTTTTTAAAGCAAAAGAATAATAGCCATAATGCGCATAATACTGATCTACAAGTTGACATATAGATGAGCATTGCAGATTACACTGACAAATATGGAATATAAACAAAAAAGAAGCAAAGGAATAATAACAAAGAGAGCAAAATAACCAATAAACATCACAGTGCAGGTTCGTATACCAGTGGATTGTAGAACACATTACATCACAATTGGCCACCAATCATCACATTTGTTTGATTGTGGAAGGACACATCAATCAGTGAGTTCGGAATGGAGTAGCAAGTAGGAGCAAAGCGGTTACCAGATGTTTTTTGGCCGGGAGGTAGGAGGAAGCAAGGATGAGTAGACATCGCTTGTAGTGTCACAGTACATAAAAATCCTTTAGCCAGGCCTTCACTAATGGTGGGCAAATTACACCCCAATTCAAAGAGACCTGTAGCTTAGCCAACAGGAGCGCAATTGCAGTAAAATGCCTTATGCAAACGCACAGAGGAAGAACATATCCCAGCAGCGCCGGTAAAGGTGAAGGAGTGAGTCTGGTCTCAACCATTAAACCGAGATGTTCAACGACCAACTCCCAGAAAGCCAAGACAGTGGGGCAATTCCACACCAAATGGATAAAATCGGCATGATCCATCGCACACCTCTGGCAATTGTCTGGCTTAGCGCGATTCATCTTGGCAACCAACATGGGGGTAACACACATTCAATGTAAATACTTAAAATGCAGAAGTTTATATTTATAATTATTCGCTACATATTGGGTCTGTTCGAAACAATAGGTCCACATTTTGTCTGTGAAAGGGTGTGGCAAATCTCCCTCCCAGGCCGTCCTCGCCCAACCACCGTCGGTCAGAGTGTCTGCGCGAGATGGCACAATCTAGAGACCAGGTGCGCATTGTCGTGTGTTGTAATTATTTTGGTGAGGGGCATAAATTCAGGGGGTTCTGATGCCAGGGGACATAATGCTGTAGCCAACGAGGTGCTCGTTCTGTGTATCAGGAAGCGGTCCAATACACTCACATCTTGATCCTTCGTCAAATATGCTATGGAGCACATTTGACCGTTATCAAACATATCGCCCAAAGTCTGAAGGCGGTTGCGGGCAATTGCCCGCTGGGTCAGTGTTTCGGTAGTAGGAGGCAGCCTTGGGTTGTCCAGGTCAAATGCGGAGAGTAAAAATGTTCAGTCCCTAAATATTTACAAAGACGTCTCCAAGCCCAGCTAGTGGTTTGCAAAGTGTGGATTTCAGCAGGAGGCCTAGTGAGCCCAAGCAGGAGAATGGAGGAGAGGGTAGAAGGGTGAGCCTGGGTAAACTCCGGTTTAAGAAACTGCAATTGCGCATCTGGATAATACCAAAAATATGCATAGTGTGTCTGCACCACTAAATAGTATAAATAAAAATCGGTAACTCCAAACCCACCCCGCTCAAATGGCTGAGTGAGTGTATGCCATTTCACCCGTGCCTGACCCCTTGCCCAAATCAGTCTCATCAACATGCCACGGAGGGTGTTGAACAAAGTAACCGTAAGTGGGATCGGGATATTCAGGAATAAATACAGAAAACGGGGCAGTACTACCATTTTAATGATCGCTATGCAACCAGCGATAGATAATGAAAGCGGTAAATAATGGAAGCGCTATCCAGCGGTCTATTTCTCCCGCCAGCCGGACTATGGCCATGCCGTAATTAGGACAGCTGACCTCCGCAGCTGGGCAGTGTAAGACTACCCCAAGATATCTGGGAGGATCATCGCACCAGCACAAGGGGAAGTCCAGTGCAAAGGAGAGGGTGATCTCCATCAGTGGAAAGACTTCAGACTTTTGAGGAAATATGAATTTTATGATCAGTTATGTCCCCTATCTTAGACCCCAACGACTCCATGTACATGCTACAAGTACATGTATGTTCCCTCCAGTTCCAGCTATGAAGACGCAAATACATGTGCGTCCAACGTCAACATGTCCTCTTTCAGACCCGCCATGAATGGGTCAAATAGTCCATTCCTAAGTATGATTGGCCACCGACTTTATATGGTTCACTTTTCACGTTTTACAGTTCAGGCGAGTAGGCCCTGAATTCTGTCATCAAGCTTTTTCCTGCTTCTGCCTCTGAAATGCTCCAGCCTGGACCTGCATCCGTGTCCATGAACTTTGTCCTACTCCCTGCGCGGCTAACGGTGCCTGACGCGGCCTGTTGCCTGCCAAAAACTGTATTCAGCCTTCAAGTTATCTGCTCCGCTCCTCATCCAATGCATTCCTGTCTAATAGTTTAGGTAAACATCCTTCCAGCTACCGAGCAAAGTGCTCGGCCTCGCTGTCTTTATGCAAATAATTCATAGCCCCTGTTACCATGGAAGATTCCTGCCCCCTCGCATCCCATGTAGACACATAGACGCTTGTACATGCACTAACAGTCAGTATAGAATAGATTCCGTCCGAGAGACCTTTCCTTTTGGATAAAACAGTTCCTTAAACAAAGATATTAGATACGATTTGGGATTAGGTTGACCTGACCCCCCAGACTTCTGTCTCCATATGTAGAGCTAAATGTCAATTCCCCTTCACCCTCTAGTTGCACGTCAATCACACGTCATGCGGCTGCGCGCGCATCTCTGCCAACTATTTCTGCTGACACTGCAGGATTCTCTTATGGATCCACCCACTTGTGACATCATTTTAAATGACGTTTCTAGTATACGCCTGTATTTACGCCTATTTTCATTACGTATGTGTATTCTTATCTGTATTATCAGCTGTTACGCCTCCTGCATCTGTCTTAATGCAATGCTTTTCATATATATATTGTTACTTGTCAATAATGTATTGCCTATCCCTTCCTGAACCTTCGTGGTGATGGAATAAGATTGCCTAGTTCGAACTATAATTCCTTTGTAAGGAATAAAGCCCTTTTCAGAACCTTTAATACCACGGATTCTGCCTCTTATTTTGACTGAGTTATTCTTACTAGACTTTACCGCATAAAAAATAGTACAGGTAATTTAAATATTTACCACATAAATTGGCGCCCGAACAGGGACACTTTCTCATCTCACGCGCCGGAGGTGCGTTGCAGGCCCGGTCTCCTGCCACAGCCGGACGGACAACAACGCGTACCCGCAGGATTTCCTGTATCTCCCTCCGACCAAGCGGGGGTGACTGAGGCTGCGATCAACACCCAGACGAGGCGGTGAGAAGTGCGAAGTATCCCGACCAGAGCCTAGCTGAGAGAGCAAGATCCGAGGTATACAGAGGCCCACCAGGTTCCGAAGTTCCGAGTCGAGTCCAGTCCAGTCCGGTCCAGTTCAGTTCAGTTCCGAGGCCTTCCGTTCCGTGCTACCCGGTGAGTACCGTTGCTGGGGAGGCAGTTAGACGTGCACATTAATTTGTGCCGGTCCTGACGGGTTTGGGTACACAGATCCGGTCTGCACTGTTTTAGCAGTGTATCTGTACTGTTTAGCAGTATATCCAGTATGTTCATGTATATAATTCAATATTATCTAGTATTAGTATTATGTCAGTAACTAGTTTTCTTCTAATTATCATTGTTCGTTAAATGTTAAATGTTAAATGTTTTACTGTGTTCAAAAATTGTGGTATGAATGAGTGTTCATTATTGTGTTTATTGTATTAATTGTGTTCAAGTCCAGTTCAAGTAAGAATCAAGTAGCAAGGTTTAAAGATGCCGTTCTTTTCAAAATTAAGACAGATCAAAACTAGAAAAGGAGTACTCGAAGAAGCTGTTCCCATTCCACCTAGGGACACTCCAGGGTATTTTATGTATCATAAACATGGCCTAGATGCCGTATTATATCTTGACTTATGGGTGGACTACACCAAGGATCTAGCAGAAAGTCAGAGGTGGCCCGCAGCTGGGACATGGGATGCAGATTGCATCATGAGAGTAGAAGAAGAATTATGGAAAAAGAAAGCCAGACAGTCACAGAAAGATGCCATTGAGTTATGGCGTAAAGAATCGCATAGGCGCACAGAGAAAGCGCTCAGACTGGAAGAGAAAAGTAGGGAGAACTCAAATAGAGCCCGAGAAAACGTATTAGTTGAGGAAGGTATCCGAGTAAAAACAGAACAAGTAGACAGACAACGAAATGCTCTTATGAATGGTATGTATCCTCTTTTAGCCGAAGGTTTACCTAAGGCCACCCCGGAAATACTGAAAGATTTGCCACCCCCATTACTCCCGATTAAAGCACATCCCAAGACCGCAAAAGATATTTTCCTTTCCTCATATTTAGACGATGTAGCTCCGGAATATGTTAATGTTCCACCACACACGCCACCTGTCGATGGTGCTCAACGCCGAGAACAAACGCCCCCAACTCCGCAACCACAAACTCCTCCGCACAATCCCACGGGTCCATCTGTTTCCGCCGCTTTTCCTGCATCCACAGTCTCTACCTTACATCCCACGAATCCTTTCGTGCCTAGCACCTCAGAAGGTGCGACAGCAATTTTTGCCACGCCACCATCACGAAGTAAATCGTCTCTTAGAGATTTAGCAAACCAACGTACACCCCAAATAGCAACGTCCGACATGTTTAAAGAACATCTTGTAGATTGTAGATATGATCCAGTGCCCGGTAAAAATGACAGAATGCTGCTATCATCACTACGTATACGACGAGCTTCAATATATTTAACGACGCTACCAGGAATGATTAAACATTTAGACAATATATATCGCTTTGTCCAAACAGGGCAAGGCCCTGAAAGTATTGACGAAGCCATGGAATACCAGAAAGCGGATATACAGAGACAACTGTTACGTTTCTTCATAAACTGCTTGATCAGAGACAGAGATAGGTCCGAGGTAGACCAGGATGAAATGCAAGTACTTACCCGATGGGGTCAGAATATATCAGAGGGAAAACATGATAAACAGACATGTATAGTAGCTATGTGCCGAAAGATCCGCAAAGAAGTAGAACGAATACATAAAGCCAGATTGGAGGCAGACAAAACTGAATCAGAGGGAGAGGAGGAGGAAGAATCAGAAATGCCCACAGAACAATTAGAAACGATAGCCTATGTAGGTAGGGGAAGACCTTGTAACAATACCAGATACTTTAATGACCCGATACGTCCGATACGTCCAGAATGTAACAGACATTTTCAAGTCCCTATGTTAAACACGAAGTCCCCTGAACACTTATTCCAGGCTGCTGATAAATTACTCCGAGACCGAAGGGGGTATCATATGCTCGATTCTATGGATGAACAAGAATTAGCCAGGTCAGCAGTACAATGGGCTGACAGTTCTGAAAAATACAGTGATGATGCGTTGGCACACACGTTTTTGAATCTTACCCCAGACGAACAGCGTTTAGCTGGTATATACATGATACAACACCTCGTTATATTATATAGAAGCCAACACTCCGATCCTGGTCCCCTACCTGATATACTGATAGAATTACTCACGAATAAATGGAGAGGTTCAGGTACTGATTTAATTAAGGAAATTCTAGAATATCGACACCAGTACATTGTCTTCGTATGCCCAGAACATGTTTCAGTTCCCCCCAAGTTGGAAAGAAAAACGTATCACATAGACAGACAGAATCCCTTACGCGAAGTACACCCAATCAGAGGTGAGGACAATATTTTTAAACGCGTGTTTGTGTACGCGCCCATAACTAAAATTGAATTATTAGAAATGAAGAAAGTAGTACCTAGCCATGACAAATACCCAGCAGGTTTCCACCGTGAGATAAAAGACATGTTACTCATGGGAGAGTATACTTACCCGGACATTATGAAAATATTAAAAGTCCTATTACCCGCCGGTATTTACGAGAAACTCAAAGAAAAGGAATGGGAGGTGGGAGACCAAAAGATAGATTGGACAGCATTAGAAAACGAAGAAAAGGCCCGAGCTGCAGGTTCAGGGCTTGGGGAAAGGACTACAGCATTACCAGGATTATTAGTGCAGGTACTACCACGTTTATTAACTACGAAAAAGGAAGACTGGGGTGCAATCTCAGCCTGTAAACAAAAACAAGATGAAGACACTAGTGATTTCTATTCCCGATTTGAAAAATGTTTTGGTATTAATAGTGGCATAAAAGCAAGTAGTGAGTCATATCCACATCTGTTTGTGACAAAATTAGTTGAAAATTCTCTGCCCCAAGTTAAGAGTAGAGTATTAAAATTCGAGAGTACTTGGCAAGGTAACACACCGTCACAGATGTTACAGATGTTACAATATCATCACAATAGAATTAGAGAAGAACAAGAACATGAACAAAGACGTATGAAAGACACGAAAATGAAAATGCTTGTTGCTCAGTCAGTTCCAGCTGACGGTCATAAAAAGGGTACGACACAGTCAAATGATACAGTAGGTCCTGTTAGAGGGACATGCAACTATTGTAAACAGCCAGGTCATTATATACACGATTGCGCAGTTCTGAAACATAATATCTCTACGGGTATAACGAAAGAGAGACCACGTCCGCCTAGACAGGATCAGATCCAACAACAAGTACCTCAGAATATACAGCCTATGCCAGCTGTACAACAGACCGCACCACAACCACAACAACAGCCACAGCCTATTGCTGCAACACAAAACACGACACAACAGATGTACCAGTATGCACAAAATGACTATCCAGAGTATCAGCGCTACACATGAAATAGCCTAGAGAGGGAAGTTGGCCTACCCCTTATTGAGGTTCCTGTAGATCAAGAGGGTCCTTATGTACAGAGTCAAGTATTAGGGAAAGACAGAAAGTTTTTACTCGATACAGGGGCAAGCAGAACCACTATCCGTCACAGCGAAGTCCCAGGGGTACCCCTCTCAGGCTCACAAAATATTTCCCTTGGTTTTTCAGGAAAGCCCACTATTAATGAAGTATCACAACCCCTTGCATTCACAGTCGGTCCGTTAACACGGACTACAGATCTATTACTTACGAAATCATGCCCAGAAAACTTGTTAGGTATAAAAACATTGAAGGCTCTAGGAGCTGTAATATGTTGTTCTCCGGAAGGAGTACGACTATTTTTGCGTGACTTTAAAGGTCACTACGTGTCTAGAGACATGGATCACCGGTTACAGAATCTACCTGCACATTTATGGGCGCAAGGCCCCACTGATGTAGGTTGTATGCACATTACACCATATCGAGTCACAATCAAAACAGGAGTGGTACTACCACGAATACGACAATACAAGTTACCCCCAGATGCTGTTGTGGCTTTACTGCAAATCATTGACGAGCTCATTGCACAAGGAGTGGTTGTGGAAACCGACTCCAATGTATGTAATTCCCCGATAATTCCAATTCTTAAACGAACTGATCCAAAAGCACCACCAGTATATCGATTAGTTATTGATCTGCGAGAATTAAATAAATGCATTGTACCACAATACCCCGTGGTCCCAGATATCTCTTCATTGCTAACAGCCATAGATTCAGAAGCAACGTTCTTTACTGTAATTGATCTCAAGAACGCTTTCTTTAGCGTCCCAATCGATCCGGAAAGCCAATATTTGTTCGGATTCAGTTTAAATGGACGAAGTTTTAAATTCGCACGCGCACCTCAAGGATTCACAGAAAGCCCCAGCATCTATAGCCAAGCACTGAAAAGAGAACTTGACAGTATCCACATGCCAGCTAACACTGCCCTGCTTCAATACGTCGATGATCTGCTGATCACCGCCCGAAGCGAACCTGAATGTGAAAAAGCATCACTGACGGTTTTACATTTCTTAGCAGACAAGGGGCACAAAGTGTCCCCTTCAAAGCTACAATTCTGTGTCCAGCAAGTTGTGTACCTTGGGCACTTGCTGTCCAAGGGGGGAAGACAGCTTACACCCGACCGTATCCAGTTAATTGTTAACATGCCGCCACCCAAGACACAAAAGGAGGTACGGGCATTCATAGGCCTCACTTCGTACTGTAGGCAGTGGATCCCTCAATATGCATTTCTAGCGAAACCACTCATTCAGTTGACAACACAGGAGGCAGCGACATCGACTGTCCTCCCTTGGACTCAGGAACATACACAAGCTTTTGAAAGCTTAAAGAAAGCTTTATGCCAAGCACCTGTTTTAGCAACGCCATGTTACAGCAAACGTTTTACACTTTTTGTTACAGAACGTGAAGGTACTGCTTTGTCAGTACTCACGCAGGAACAGGCAGGATCACACAAGCCATGTGCTTATTTTTCTAGTACATTAGATCCCGTAGCTCAGGCTCTTCCTGCGTGCCTGAAATCAGTCGCAGCAACAGCTTTAGCAATCAGACAAAGCGATGCCATAGTGTTAGGACATCAATTGACAGTACAAGTACCACACGCAGTAGAGGTTCTCTTGAACCGGACCCAAACACAACACTTGACTATAGCAAGACTGACGGGTTATGAATTGACATTGTTCCAGCCACACATAGAAATCCGACGTTGTAGTACATTAAATCCTGCCACACTTTTGCCATTAAGTGGAACAGACCCATTGGCACATGATTGTATTGAAGTTATTACTATTACGACGAAACCCAGACAAGACTTGACAGATATTCCATTATCAGATCCAGACCTGACATTGTATGTAGATGGTTCATGCATGAGAACAAATACAGGAGAGTTAGTGGCCGCTTATGCAGTCACAACAGATACTGAAATTATTGAAACGAATTGTATCAATACCTTGTCAGCTCAAGCAGCAGAGCTCATCGCTCTGACACAAGCCTGTATTCAAGCCAAAAATAAGAAAGTCAACATATACACAGATTCACGTTATGCATTCGGAGTCGTCCATGACTTCGGCGTGCTTTGGCGAGAGAGAGGTTATTTAACTTCTCACGGTGCCCACATCCAGCACGGTCCCCTTATTCAAGCTCTGTTAGATGCAATACATCTGCCGACTGCAATATCGATTATGAAGTGTAAAGCCCATACAAAAGTGACTGACATTATTTCTCAGGGTAACGACCTAGCTGACAGAACAGCTAAACAGACTGCTCAGAATCAGACTCATCCAACTGACACGACAAAGACAATAGTTCCGACACCAACACACTGCATGACAGTTAAGGATCCCGCCCTTGATGTAATTGACATACAGACACATGCTACACCAGAAGAAATAAAGAGATGGACTGAATTAGGAGGGATCCAAACGGATCAAGGATGGATGACGAAGGGAAAATCTATATGGTTTCTCCCCGACTCAATGATTCAGGTCATCATTAACACTATACATAGTCCAGCGCACCTAGGAGAGAAAGCTATGCTAGACAGCATTCAACACATTTGGTTCAATAAACACTTGCGAGCAGCAGCTAAACAGAAAGTACGTACCTGCATGATTTGTTGTCAGTTCAATCCAGGAAAAGGCGTACCTGTAGAACAGGGTGGATTTCAACCCCCCGATCACCCTTTTGAAGTCCTCCAGATGGATTATATCCAGATGGAACGATGTCGAGGATTCAAATATGTCCTCGTAGTTGTATGCGCTCTTTCCCGGTGGACAGAGGCGTATCCCGTCTCAGATTACACTGCCCCGACTACTGCCAAACAGTTAGTTCGAGAATTCTTCCCACGATATGGTTTGCCCCGTGTCGTGTACTCAGATAATGGCCAACCGTTCTCATCCGAGCTAATGAAACATGTTTCACTTCTGTTAGGCTACCAATGGAAATTCCACTGTATCCGACATCCCGAGGCAGCAGGTCTCGTGGAGCGACATAATCAAACTCTGAAAATTAGACTGTCCAAAGTATGTAGAGAAAAAGGTGTCGACTGGATAGTAGCTTTACCGGTTGCGCTCTTTTACATGAGAATGGTAGCACACTCTCGAACAGGGCTATCCCCATATGAGGTGATCTTCGGTAGACCACCAAATATGTGGGGGACGCCTATACCTCGTAAAATAACTGATGTTGATTGTAATATGCTGACAGATTACCTGGCTTCCTTGATGTCTGCACTACAATCTTGTCGTTCACAGGTAGCTGCAGCTTTTCCCGATAACACTGAGGTGAAGCCCCATGACGTGGTTCCGGGAGATATCGTACTTGTAAGGAACTTCGACAGAAGGAACCCGCTGGAGCCTCGCTGGCAGTCGCCTAAACTCGTCTTATTGACCACAAGGACAGCTGTGAAGATTGAGGGACGTAAAGGGTGGTTGCACTCGAGCCATATCAAAAAGTTTCATGGACTATCATCCGACTTGAATTTTCAGCCCTGCATTCCCTCACAGACTGACTCAAAACTCCCCCTGGTTGACAAGCCAGAAAAGGAAAACTATAAACTGAAACTAAGATCTAGCAAGTCAGACAATTTGATTATTTAAGTCCTCTCCAAGGTGAATCGGTTGAATTTGTCTCTGACATGTATCCTCTAGACCGAAATAGAGAGAGAAATAGACAGAAACAGCTCAAGACACATGCGTACTGTAAATCACTTCGTAGTCACTGCATAGTGACATTGTTAATTATGTTTTTTCTAAGTCTTCTGATTATTATTTCCAGTATATTATTACACATGTATTACCCTATCTCCAAGAGTGCTTTCAATGCTACTGCCGAACATTCTTTTAGCGAATTACCCCCGCATGAGTTATCCTATAGATTTGCGCTGCGCAACAACACATTCATTAGTATGTTACATCATTCTCATCAGACCAGCAATGCTACAAATTGTTGGATATGTGGCCGACTCCCTCCCTATCAGAAATACAAGGGAGTTCTGCCCCTCTTTCCGTATCCGTTCACACACAATGGCTCCTGTGGAGCATGGTTTAGTTTGATTAATTCCCTAGATTCAAATTCAGTAGTTTATCAAGACAACTGGGTTTGGGGAAACCTGAACCTAGTTTTACTTAAAGTCTGCTACCCTAACAAGGAGGGATTTCCCAAAAGAACAGGAACTGATCTAGAAAATGAAGTATATGGATTAGGTAATTTTACACTTAATCTCATGATCCTGAATGTTGAATCCGAAGCTACACCAATCTTGCCCGCTATGTCAGTATTTCCAGTTAGAGGCGAATTATGTGTAAAAAAAGAATGGTTCAATACACATGGGCCACAGTAAATGTACCACTGTAATAGAATTCAGTGATAAAGGCAAGTCTACATTTAGAGCTTCTCGTCACTCCTACTTCATCTGTGGTCACACCGCATACATACGCCTACCCCTAGATTGGGATAGTACCTGTTACATTGCATTCCTTCTACCACCTGTTTTCCTAGCCCCGCCTGATTACCATAGGAATACCCATTTAGTACACAATAGACAGCAGAGAGATCTCCCGATTGTCGACTACACCGAAACAGCATGGGAGCAATACACAGATTTCAATAAAGGTTTCTTTCCCTACATAGGTACAGTCACTAATAGTAAGTTGATACGTAGATTAACTAGAACCCTTGAAGCAGTAGTGAATGAAACTACTTCCGCCTTAGGCAACTTAACAGAGGAGCAGTCTGCGATGCGGATTGTTGTTCTTCAAAATCGTCTTGTCCTTGACGTCATCCTGGCCGATAGGGGCGGAGCTTGTAGGGTCATCGGATCAAGTTGCTGTGTTTTCATACCAGAAAACGCGCCGTCAGTATATAAAGCCATAACTCGACTTCATAAGATCGTAAGCCAGATACACCAGAATCCAGGCACCTGGACTTGGTCCGGTTGGTTCTGGAGCGTGTTGTCAGCCTGGGGATGGAGGATATTATCCTTCCTAGGTATTGGCTTTCTCATACTATTCAGTTGCTGCTTGTGTCTACAATGTGGACCAGCGATTTGTGGTCTGTGTGCCACATTGTGTATCCCGCCTACAAATTTTCATTCGAGATCCCGGAAGAAGAAAGAAGAACAAATGATGCTATATGAACAGATTGATGGATTGATGAAAATGGATATTTCATAAGGGTCCGTAGGGGACGAGGAGGGAATGAGGAAATATGAATTTTATGATCAGTTATGTCCCCTATCTTAGACCCCAACGACTCCATGTACATGCTACAAGTACATGTATGTTCCCTCCAGTTCCAGCTATGAAGACGCAAATACATGTGCGTCCAACGTCAACATGTCCTCTTTCAGACCCGCCATGAATGGGTCAAATAGTCCATTCCTAAGTATGATTGGCCACCAACTTTATATGGTTCACTTTTCACGTTTTACAGTTCAGGCGAGTAGGCCCTGAATTCTGTCATCAAGCTTTTTCCTGCTTCTGCCTCTGAAATGCTCCAGCCTGGACCTGCATCCGTGTCCATGAACTTTGTCCTACTCCCTGCGCGGCTAACGGTGCCTGACGCGGCCTGTTGCCTGCCAAAAACTGTATTCAGCCTTCAAGTTATCTGCTCCGCTCCTCATCCAATGCATTCCTGTCTAATAGTTTAGGTAAACATCCTTCCAGCTACCGAGCAAAGGGCTCGGCCTCGCTGTCTTTATGCAAATAATTCATAGCCCCTGTTACCATGGAAGATTCCTGCCCCCTCGCATCCCATATAGACACATAGACGCTTGTACATGCACTAACAGTCAGTATAGAATAGATTCCGTCCGAGAGACCTTTCCTTTTGGATAAAACAGTTCCTTAAACAAAGATATTAGATACGATTTGGGATTAGGTTGACCTGACCCCCCAGACTTCTGTCTCCATATGTAGAGCTAAATGTCAATTCCCCTTCACCCTCTAGTTGCACGTCAATCACACGTCATGCGGCTGCGCGCGCATCTCTGCCAACTATTTCTGCTGACACTGCAGGATTCTCTTATGGATCCACCCACTTGTGACATCATTTTAAATGACGTTTCTAGTATACGCCTGTATTTACGCCTATTTTCATTACGTATGTGTATTCTTATCTGTATTATCAGCTGTTACGCCTCCTGCATCTGTCTTAATGCAATGCTTTTCATATATATATTGTTACTTGTCAATAATGTATTGCCTATCCCTTCCTGAACCTTCGTGGTGATGGAATAAGATTGCCTAGTTCGAACTATAATTCCTTTGTAAGGAATAAAGCCCTTTTGAGAACCTTTAATACCACGGATTCTGCCTCTTATTTTGACTGAGTTATTCTTACTAGACTTTACCGCATAAAAAATAGTACAGGTAATTTAAATATTTACCACACTTTGACCAGTTTATGACCAGCCCCGAGAAGACCCCAAACCGCACCACCTCACGGATAATCGGGGAGAGGTTTGTGGCGGGTTCACAAACAAATAAGAGAATGTTGTCTGCATATAATGAAGCCAGAAGGGTGCCCCGGTGGAACCCAATCCCGCATTGGAGGTGACGCTCTTTTAGATGCGGCACCAAAGGGTCCATCGCTGTTAAGAACAAAAGGGATGATAGCAAGCATCCTTGCCTGGTGCCGCGCGATATGGAAAGCAGTGCAACCGGGTTTGTGTACAATAAACGGACTAAGGAGCAGAAATTCTGTGGAAAGCCAAGTTTGGTGAGCGCTGCCTGGAGAAATTCCCACTCTAGAGAATCAAACGCTTTTTCAGCGTCAAGTAGTACCACAGCTGTGGGAAGAGTGGGATTCATCTGGTTTATGATGGCAAACAGCGTGCATAGATTTACGGATGTACAGCCGCCTGGAGTAAAGCCTTATTAGGGGGCCTCATTAGGGAGGAGTAATAATCTGATCAACTATAAGTGATATCCATGTTGCAAGGACCTTTGGCAATATTTTATAGTCTTGATTCAATAAAGATAGCAGTCTGTAGGATGTACACCTATCATGCGGTTTGCCCTGTTGAAGAAGCAATGTGACTATTGCCTCTCTCATAGTAGTAGGTAGTTCACTTGACTCTAGTGCCTCCGCATAGACCTCCAAAAGGTGTGGCATCAATAATGCTTTATAACTTTCATGAATCATCCCACTAAGACCATCCATGCCAGGGGCCCAGCTTGTCAATGGCCTCCTCAATTTCATCCACACCGATAGGTGAAGCTTTGAAGGGCTGTTGCACCTTTTCCGGTGAAACCATTGCTATTTCGTTCAGAGAGTCAGAGAGGGCTGTACCAGTCAGCAGGGAGCATGAGGCATATAACCATGTATAATATGACTTAAATATGGAGAGGAGATAAGCGCTGTGTGTGGCCCAGGCATCGTCCGCAGATTGGAGTCGGGTAGTATATTTATTTTGCTGTCGAGGGGTAAGAAGACGGGCCAACGTGTGCCCTGCCCTCTCACCCTCCCCATACACTCTAGCACGTGCATACTTCCCCAAATAGGTGGCCTCGTGCAATGCAAGATTCTGAAAATCACTCAACAGACCTGCCCCTTGATGTAATGGAGGGGATCCCTCCAGCCAAGGTCCGGGCATCTTGGCCCCACAATGCTTGCTCAGTCTTGTCGAGGTCTCGTCTAAGTGTACTCAATACCCCTGCTTGCTCAGTGATGCAAACACCCCTAATATAAAATTTGAAGGCCTCCCATAGGGTGGTGTAGTGCGATACAGAGCCCGCATTGGTATGACAATATTCTACCAATGCATCCTGAACTTCTCTCTGAAAAACAGTATCCAATAAGGCATCATTGGGAAAACGGCAGGGCCTGTAAGGGCTTGCAATAGTGGGCAGGAGCACCGACAACAATACGCGCGAGTGGTCCGACAGGGTACGAGGTAGGTGATCCGCCTCTTGTAATGAAACCAAGACGTCCGGTGTCATGTACCATCTATCTATACGAGACCAGGTGCCATGCCAGGTGCCATGTGGTGCCAAAGAAAACGAGAATCCCTTGTCTACTGGATGTAAGTGGTGCCATGCATCTGCTAATAAATGCGCACATAGCAATACCTCAAGTTCTGAAGTGGAACACGGTCTTGTGACGTGACCTTTACCCGTGGTGTCTGCGTTTGGTTGCAGTGTGAGGTTGAAATCCCCACCAAATATGATGTAGTCTCTTGGTAAGGCGGTAATGTGTGCAGATATAGTATTAAAAAAGCCGTGGGCATCCACATTGGGGGCATATACCTTAATAATAAGTATTTGTTTTGCACCAATACTTCCAGTCACCAACAGATATCGCCCCTCAGGTTCAGTAATGACAGACTGTGATACAAAGGGATGTGTCTTGTGTATGAGCACACACACACCATGGGAATAAGCGCTGTAATTTGAGAAGAATCTATTATTGCCCCAAGAAGAAGCAAATCGATTATTCGAGTTTGGAGCATAATGGGCCTCTTGAAGCAAAGCAATATGTATTTTGTGTTGTTTCCGATAGGCCAGTATCTGTCGTCCTTGCGGGGATTTGAGAGCCCTCTCACATTCCATGTAATGCATTTACGTTCCAGTCCCTCCACATCTGTACATTGCCCCACATGTTAAATGCAGACGCGTAAGGATCGATGCGTCTTTATGAACAAATATGAATAAGGCCCCAGTGAATATACGAGCAACCTGTGACATATAAACAAACTGAACCATGCACAACTTAATTACCCACCCCACTACCCTCCTCCCACATCGGATAACCACCCAACTTGGATCCGGTGAATCCCAACCCATCTCTACAAAAAAAAAGAAAAGACAACAAAGAATTACAAGAATTAGGAGACCTCCGAGGGAGGGGTTGGGGGGGGGCAGCAACGCCCCGAGCGAACCGCTGAACATGAATGGTATAGGTTGCAAATATGCATATAACTGCTCAAGTAGGGGGTTAGAAGCAATAGTCTGCTAGAAAATAGAAAGGGAGATACTGCTACATTGTCTTTGAAATGTTTATAGAGCTGGCATACATTGCGTTCATCATATGTTCCCAGAGTGCCGCTTTACAAAGCATAAACCATTATAGACAATTGTAGGTAACTTTCCAGACAAGGAACCTCTATTTGATTAGTGGCACATACAGAATTCAGACGCCTCTGCAGGAGTGTCAAAGATTGATGTTTTGCCGTCAACCTGCATGCGAAGGTGCGCCGGGTACAGCAGTGCATAGCGGACATTGGCATTTCTCAAAATATGTTTGAAGTCCTGAAACTTGCGCCTAGTCTCTTGCACAACTGGTGTGAAGTCAGGGTAAATGGACAGTGACGTACCCTGAGATAGTAGATCTCCCACCTCTGGCTCTATGCAAGGCAGCATAACGGTCGCGGAAGTTAAGCAGTCGTGCTATTATGGTGTGTGGGGGAGCTCCGGGAGACGATCTAGGAGCGAGAGATCTGTTGGCTCTTTCCACAGCAAATGTAGTGGAAAAGCAGTCTCTGCAACCAGTTCGGTTAGTAAATTCTCAACACAGAGCTCCATAGGGCCTGTGTTGGTCGTCTCAGCCACTCCCGCTATCCGGAGGTTGTTGCGGCGCGACCTCACCTCCAAGTCTTCTGCTTTCACCACCATCATTTTGAAGAGGCGCTCCATACAATCGAGGAGTTTAGCCCTTGCTCCTTGCGTGTCCTCCACCTCTGAGATGCGCTTTTCCGCTGCATCTATTCGGGTTTCATGTTGTTCCGCTCGGTTATGAATGCCGTCAATGTGCGCACTCAGGTCATAAAAACGCATATCGATGGCCTTAAAGCCCACCCGCAACTGCGCCATTATGGTTGCGCCGCCCTTCAGTGCGGGCTGCTCAGCATCTGTTGATTCTCCCCATGTAGTGTTGTCTGCCCCTGCCCGTCTAGGGGGTCTTGGTTGTGTCAAAGGAGAGTTGCTGCTGCTTGGGGGGCACCAGGCCCCTTTAGGCAGGTGGCTAAAATGCGCGTGTACAGATGGTTGCAGGGCCAACAAGGACTCCCCAGTTGCAGGAGGCTGCAGCAGCACAATATGTTTCATATGATGCCCAGGGGAGGATACTAGGAATCCCGGGTCTCCCACCACATGGTCGCATTACCAGTGATACAATCCGAATGGTAAATGGAGCCAGGAGTGGCCTCAAGTTCGGTTCACTCCGGAGCAGGAATATCAGGGTGCATAGAGTGAGTGGGAGCATCACCCACCAATATCCTCCTTGCCGCGCAGTGTATAGTGCAAGAAAGTCATGCCTTTATGATCCGGGCGCTACTCCTCGCAGCTCCGGATATTTAAGTTGCGCTGGTGTTATGCCGTTGCCACGTTTGTGCAGTATGCGGATTTCACTTCATTGGGGGAGCCCAGGATTATGAGCAAGACTCAGCCCTTCAAGCTCCAAAAAGCTGTTCATGGCACAGCCATCACCACCGCTCCTCCTTCATAGGCCAAAAAGCTGCGGTCTCTGTTACTGCCGCAGCGGCAGCCCCGCCCTCGGGCCCGCCTGAGACTCCTATTGTCACGGGGCCTCCGAAGGCCGTGTCAGGTCGCCGCTATGGGGCAGCGCACTTGGAGATCAGGAGCACCCTCACGAGCTCCGCTTCATTCCATCCCCGCTCTGATATATCCGATGGCGGCAGCAGCTTTCATGGGCCAGGATTACTGCGAAACAGCATCGTGGAGCAGCTAAATCAGAGCGGCCACCCGGGAGCTCCTGAATCAAGCCACCATCTTGGTGCTTGGTTTGGCCATACCCCCCTACGGCGGATCACCTTTAATAACGATGAAAAGACTACAACTGATTTAGAACTCTGCTGCCAGACTGCTCTTACATCTAAAGATGCAAGCCCACATCTCCCCTGCCTTGAAAGCCCTTCATTGGTTACAGGTTGCCAGAAGACCCACATTCAAGCTGCTTTGGATATCCCACAAAGCGATACATGGGATAAGGAATAACATCACAAAATACATTCAACCTCCGCTGTAGAGTGGCACCTTGCCTCAAAATCCGACCGTATAAGGAAGAAAACATGAGTGGCACATCCTTCAGCCAAACAATGGAACTCTCTACCCCCGAACATAAGATCCAAGGATAACCAACTTATCTTTAGAATACTACTCAAGAATTGGCTCATCCCCATACAGCCAATATATATATTGCTTTGTATAAGTGTGCATAATAATTTTGTTTTTTAAAGATATAGATATTTGTTCTCCTTAAAAATTTACATATTTCTTACAGTTACATTATTCTATGTTTAACATAAATATAAGTGACTACATAAATAAGTAAATCTTTTTATTATAACTATTTGTCTATAATTGCTTCACTATGGAGTACAAAAAATGTAAACAAATAAAGTAAATTAAAGTACAGCAACACTTGAAAGTCTGAGTTTATTAAATGCACGTTTAATATACATATGTTACCTTTCTTATGCATATATATATATACCCTCCATGTACTTCTGCATCTTTATATTTATTACTTTGCTTCTAAATCAACATATCCAATGCACTACTCTTACTCATCTCAATCCTCATTCTACTACTCACTCCAATGCACTGCACTATCTCTCATCCTATACCGCTCTCAATATATCCTCTACCTCAACTTTCTAACTAATTTCAAACCTCATTCTACCACTCTTTACAATGCACTACTCTATATCTCTCCCCATACCTCTATCAATACCTCTATCACTATATCCTCTACATCTGTCATTCATCTCAAACCCCATACCACTACTATGACCCCCAAAATAACCTTTTCTAGACTCTTACCTTCTCTACCCCTCCTTGCATCGTCTCATACCTCTTTTACTATTCAGATGTCATGAACAAGCCTTTTTTAACCCTATAAGCGCTATATCAATGCAATTACAGTACAATGCAATACAATGCTAAAGAAAACTAAAAGATAGTGGAAATAGAGTCAAATGAACACGAGTTAAACAGCATTTAAAGGGAGAGGAAAGCATCACAGTAATTGAAAAAACAAGGAAATAATGCAAAAATCAAAGGGGGAAAATGGAATAATTTCACAATTGAAAACGAACGAGAGAGAATGAATGAGAGGAAAAATGGATAAAGAAAACAATTTGGCTTTTCAATAATAAAACATGTTCTAAGCCTTGGAGATACTACATGGACAGAAGCAGCAAAAGTCTGCCTTATTTGCATGTAGGCATGTGCCTGGTGGTGATATTTCACATGACACCGCTCAGCCTCGCTTTTCAACCCAGACGTGATTATACAACTAATTAACATGGATAGCCGAACCAAGGGTCTGCCCTGGCTCTTAGAGCCCTGCAGGAGCTGGAGCTTGAAAACGATTGCATTAATATTTGGAAGTTTTGACATTAATAGGTCACATGATAGCGCTGCACTGAGAAGTACTTATTAAAAGTGATAGTTTCAAAACCATGGATTTAGAACCATTTCTGCCCCCGACCCTACATTCGTGACCATGCCTTTAGTAAAATAAGAGGCAAGACATTTGTTATGGAACCCTGTCTGCATCCCAGATCACTAGCAAGCAACATTGCGGTCAATTGAATCAAACACAGTAGGATTTTGTGCAGCTGGTATTCTGAAAAACTTATTTGAAAGTGCTTGTAAAATAAAATATATGCATAAGATCATTAAATGTTAGGAGGGAAGCTGCGATTCACTTTGTAAAAATAAGTCATTAAATGCATGTGATAGTGTCTCCTTATTATGTTAAGTCTTTGTTATTACCTCTTTGTGCATTTTTCTGTAATTCTTTTACAACGAAAACTCAACTCTAAGGCATTGGAGTGCTTTATATCAGCAATATTTTCATTAAACAAGGTCCCATTCTTTTGACTCAGGCGACCCCACTGTGGAATGGAATCTATGTGTGGCAGGTGGCTATGCTGCCTGGGTTCAGTGCTTGGGACCTTATTGGACTATCCATACTAGGAGATATTATGAAGGGGGCGGAGCTCAAATCCTTTAAAATCCTTTAAAAAGCTGCAGGATGAATATCAGCTCCACCGTAGCCAGTTCTATAAGTACCTACAACTTAGACATGCACTGACACCGTATATTAAGGATCTGACAGATTTACAAGAGTTAATGGATGATATGGGTGCCCACAAGATCAGAAAACTATACCAAACTTTAGTCACACATAGACACACCAAGTTGGGTGTGTTGCGGGTGATGTGGGAGGGTGATATCACAGACCTAAACGACGATGGCTGGACAGAAACCTTGGCAGGTCCCAGAGGCGCTGCCATTGCAACATAGTATTGTTTAATCCAGTTCAAATACCTACACCGAGGATATGACACAAGGCCCCGCCTCTGGCGCATGGGAGTAATATCTTCCCCCACATGTCTCCGATGCAGCACAGAGGAGGGGACTTTCCCTCCACACGGTATGGAGTTGCACCGCACTCCTACCTTTCTGGCACAAGATAATCTCTTGGCTAGCTCAAGTGTTGTCCTGGAAGCTCCCCCTTGAACCCAAACTAGTTCTCCTATATAGCACAGATGCAATCGGAGGCAACAGGCATAAACAAAACCTCTTGTTTTTGGGTCCAACACATGCCAAGAAAGACATTGCTCAACACTAGAAGGGGGTCTCCCCATCCTCGGTGGGTGGGTGGTAGTGAGCCATGTGCAGATGTATTGGGATGGAACTGGAAGTATTCCAGGCATGGGGTAGCCCTAAGAAACATAATAAAATCTGGAAGCAGTGGGCAGAGTACAGGGATATTGACCTGCTTTAGGCACAGCCCCTAGTATCCCTCACAGAGCAGGAAATACAGAAATATAGTCATGGACACAACAACAGCTCATAGTTTTCATTATTTCACTGCAGTTGACTGATATTCTGAGTAGTATGGGATGTAGTATCCGGGCTGTGCCCGTGTTTTAGAAGTTCTGAAACATTGTTATTGCTCAGACCTGTGCTACGATTGATATGTTTCTATATGGGCCTTTCAGTTCATGCTGTACTACCAATATAATCTCAATAAAATTTGTTATTAAAAAAAAAAAGGTCACTTTTTTTGGGCTTGGGGAGGTTAAGTGATTTGCCCAGAATCACAGAATGTTGAGCCGATTAAGGGTGGGCGTAGTGGGCGTAGTGGGGCTACGTGAAGCAGCACGTAGTGTGCCCAAATCTACGCACACTACGTGCTTCGCGTAGCCCCACTACGCGCCACCCGCCTCCGCCCGCCCTCCTTTTAAATCAAACCCCCGCATTTACAATAAATACTAAATTAAAGAAACTTACCTGAAACGCGGCGTCTCTGGGGCTCCCTCTTCCATTTCAAACTTCTTCTGACAAATGCGCATGCGCGGAAGCCCGCGCATGCGCATTTCTTGCGAGGTCCCCCACATGCCCCATCGGCGTTCAAGAGACCAGTGCAGTACAAGATCATGCCACATAATTATATCTAGGAAACTTCATCTGTGTGTCAAAAGAAAACACAAGACTTTAACCTCCCTCTCATGCCCAGCCATAACAATCCAATGAATGAACATCAGCCAAAGAGAAATGCATGATAAAATACATGTCCTGTTTGGAGATGTCAGGGGTCACAGACACAAAGGTCCTTTCCAATGATCTGGGCGTCCAACCCTCTTTCATGAGGCCCCAAAGTGTCTTCAATAGTCACCAGTGAACAGTCCACACCACTTATCACACATCAAAGAACAAACCCCACCCCTCATAGTGAATCGTCTGCCAGCCATAGCGTCAACTCCGACCTCTGGGAGTCCTTCCCAGCAGAGGCCATGGAGCTGTTAGTATCCGACTGTCAGAGGCACGGTAAGATCGCAACGCCTCAAAAGAGTTCTGACGATATTGCAACACCACTTCCCCTGCCTGTGCCATGAAGGGGCGGCTCTGGGACCCCCACTCCTCCTATGCCTCAGTTGTGATGTCAGCTATTTACCAGTGTTCCAGTCATCTCACGTGGGCTTTGCAATTCCCTTGGCATGTAACCAGGTTTATGCATCTCCAGGAGTCAAGAAAGAATGGATTCACTCCGCATCCGTCACCTTAAGTTTAGCAGGATAGAGAAGAGCATACTTCAGGTCTAGCTCCTGGCAGGGTTGTATTGGGATCAAAAATAGGCCCAGGAACGCTAAAACAAATGTGGCCTACATTTGCGGATTACCCTTTCCCAAAACACTTCTTCGGGGAAGTTTTATGAAAAGGAGGCGGGAGGTCTCTGACAGAGGCATGTTTTGATAAATTTCCTTAGATAAAAAAAAAGGTACGGATTAGTTTACACTGGTGAACCACATCTGAATACAAGTGAGGCAACTTCAGCGCAGGCCCCCTACCCCCACTAAATCTGCATACACTAATGGGCCAGTCCAGCGAGAGAAAGGAAGTGACACCTTAGCCCCGTTGGTAAAAGGGAGGTAATAGAGGCACATTTGCCTCCAGAACTTTCACTCAGGCATCCACTGGGCCGCTGGAGGCATCCGAACAGCATGGATACTGCCCAAATCAGCCCCAAGGCTGCCCAAAAAAGCGGCCCACAGCTGGAACTCAAATACCGGCCCCTCAACCATTGCCCCGGTGCCCGACTTCCCAATCCAACCCTGGCTCCCGGAGGCGTTGCTTGACCAAGCTATGAGAGTTGCGAAGATGCTGCACCTCTACAATAAAATCAAGGTAAGCAGTGATGCTGCTGTCCTCTAAGTGCCAGGGACCTTTCTTCCAAATAACTGCAGAATCAAGTCTCTGTCCCTATAATTAAGTACTTCCTCAATTACCGACTGTGCTGGCCCCCCTCTGGCGGCGGCCTCCCAGGTAGACAATGTGCCCTCTCTACAGAGTAGAATTTGGATACATTACATTTCAGAACTGTGGTCATCAACTACTGTTCGAGAAAGAGTTCCATACTCAGGCCCTCCAAACACTTAAGAAAGCCCAAGAAGTGGACACTATTATGCCATGAACAGCCCTCTCCGTCCTCCGACGTAGAGAGGTCACCTCTGCCCTCATGTGCTTCAGTTGGTTTTGGAGTTCCTGCAATTGTGGGTCGCATCGTGTTTAATGTGGATTCAGCATTGTCCACACAGTGCACTAGTGTCCTGTGTTCCGTACAGAGCAGGTTCACATCCAAGAAGACTGCATCGATCTTGGATGCAATATCTTTTCAAACCGGACAGAGTGACTGTGGAGAGTGACCCAGAGTGTCAACTCCATTATCAGGAGGGGTGGAAGGGACTGCTGCATCCCCAGTGCCTGGGGTGGGGTTTGTAGCAGATTTGGGCTTCACTATCATGCCCACATTGGTATCAACCCCAAGTGGATGATCCAGCATGTTCTAGACAGTGCGCCATTGCCCCAAACTATCCACCAGGTTCTGGCTGCAGGTGACTGCAGTGCAGTGCTGGTGCTGCGTGTGGTGTCCGCCAGGCCTCCTCAAATGAACCGAATGTGAAAGCTTTTGGAATGTTATCAAAAATGTGAAAAAAACTATAAACTGCTGTCAAATAAAAGGCAACTTTAGTTGATCAATGGCCAAAGGGTAACCCATAAAATGTAGGGGATATGAGATATTATAGGAATGTGTTAGCCATAATATTTGGTATCCCCTTAGCAAAAGATGTTGTAAAACAAAAGATATGGTGCGATTTGGCATAAAAATACCTTGTTCTCCCCGTCAACATAAGACTGTGTCAAATTGAATACTGGTAAGTTCAAACCGGTGAAACATAGGGGATACCAAATGTTATAACCCATATGGGACATTATATTTGGTATGCACCATATAAGCTGAATGAGAAAGCTAGTGGAATGAAATAAAATGAGAAAAGAGACTTCAATCTGGTATCAAATAAATGGCAACTCCAATTGGTCAAAGGCAAAAAGGTAGCCCTTGAAAGGTAGGGGATACAAGATATTACAGCAACTCATGAGCCGTAATGTGATATCCCCATAGTAAAAGGTGGTGGAAAACTCAAGGAAGGTCCCAGTTGGCAGAAAAATACTGTGCTCACCCAGCCAACATAAGAGTATGCCAATTGATTCCTGGTAAGTTCTAAACTGAGAAACATAGGGGATACTAAATATTATACCCTGTGTGTGCAATTATAGTTGCCATCCCCCAAAGGAACCAGATGTGAATGTTTGTGAAATGAAATAAAAAATGCAGCAAGATTCTGTAATTTCAGTTGATCTGATAGACATCTAGCTGCAGATTCCTTACGATTGAACTTCCAGGCGTCAGGCTGGATCCAGAAGATTTTTCTTAGCAGTACCCTTGTGTGTAGGTAGGTGGTTTTGTTCATCTCCACGTGACATCACCGGCGTCATCTTCATCATTGTAGTGACATCCACATCACCAATATAACCACCAGTCCCGCAGTTCTTTTCTTTCCGCACCAGCCAGCATCGATCCGTGCAGTGAGCTACCCCCTGCCATTTGTGACCGACATTTTTCAACTTTTTGTGGACTTCTTTTAGTGTGTAGAAAATCATGTTGAGTAAGAAGACGTCGGGGATCAAGCCGTGTGGTACCTGTCACCGCACCATGCCGGTCACTGACCCCCACTTAGTGTGTCTCTGGGGCCTGGAGCAAGACCATGACCCAAAATTGTGTTCTGACTGCCAGGCTATGGCACCAAAGGCTTTGAGGGAGCAGTCCCTAAAGCTGCTCACTGCCCGGCGCCCGGCACCGTAGAAGTCACCTAGTCGGTCTCAATCACAGTCCAAGTATTGGTCAATAGGAAGGTCTGAGCACCACTCTGAATCGAAGTCCTCTTCCTCAAAGTCAGGTAAGAGGCACCAAAAGAAACACAAGAAGTTAAAGAGTGCTTCGACATCACCACGCCCATCTCACGGCGCAGCAGAGGAATCTTGGCGGTCAAAACCATACTCGGCAGAGAGGATGCCAGAGTTGAATCTGCGTTTCCCTGCCTTTCCGAGTCCGGGAGTCACCACTGCCCAGCTTAAAGAGTTTTATGACACCATGTGCACCATATTTGGGTGGTCTGACCATGCCGGCGCACCTTAGGCCCCGCAGGCTCAGATAATGGAGTCCCATGGGTTCCGTGCCTGCAGCTTTGGTGCCATGGCCTCTGATTGGACCCGTTCCCGGACCAGTGCTGGTCACACCTCTACAGCTACAGCGCCGAGGTCCTCGGCATCACCTGCGCCCACTAGCAGCAACTCCTCAATTCTTATACCCGACAACATGAAGTCAGTTGGGTGTCCTCCTATGCCGAGACCGGCGCTGACAGAGCCGTATTGTGCCATGTCATTCAAGCTGCCCAATTCTGAAGTGTTAGGGATGGATGAAGAAGATTGGGAGGTTGAGCAGGATCCCTTAGAAATCTGGGTGATGCCAGTGGTTCAGATACCTCCCCAGACTCTGGCATGCTGTCTCCTCCTACCCTGGCTACAGAGGAGGGGGCATCATTAGATATGGTGGTGCATAGGGCTGCAGAGGTCCTGGACCTGCAGCTCCCTACGGTGGCAGTCAAGACTAACTTCTTGACAGAGATCCTGCAGCATGGCGTCTCCAGCTCAGAACCCTTGCTGCCCTTTAATGAGGCCTTAATGGACATCCTTCTGGGCACCTGCTCCAAACCCAGCACAGAGGATCCTGTGAATAGGACGATTGCCCGCCACCATTGCCCTGCACAGTGTGACCCACTTTTCCTCACCACCCACCCCTCCCCACAAAGCTTGGTGGTCCAAGCTTCCACTTCCTGTGGCAGGTTCCCTTCTGCACCCTGGGACAGGGAATCCAAGAGAATGGAGAATTTTGGAAAGAAAATATTTTTCTGCCTTTTGGGCCATTATTCCCATTTTATTTGGGACACGGTTGCACAAGTGCTGCCTAGGACCTCGGAGGAGGACCAAGCTCTGCACTCGCAAGCTATTTCCAATGGGAGAGATGCAGCAAACTTCGCCATCAGATTGACTTGGGCAGAGCGATTTCACAAAGGTGGCCGACCATCGCCATGCCAGCCTGAGAACTTCTGGCTTTTTGGGGGATGTCCAAGCTAACCTCATGGACATGCCCTTCGATGGCTCCCGTCTCTTTGGAGACAAGGGAGATGCCGCCCCTGAGCGCTTCAAGGACTCACAGACCACGGCCAAGTCCTTGGCCCTCACCACAACTTCCTGGCCGGCATCTTTTTTTCACTCCTTTCATGGCTACAGAAGGGGCTACCAACCGCACCAACCCTATTCCAGCCAGAGGGCTCCGCAAGCTCAGCAGCCACTGTGGGGCAGTGGACATGATTCACCCCGACCCCAGTTGGGAGGCCAGAATTTGAGCCGTGCCACAAACCCTCCACGGACGTGAGAAAGTGCGGATGTGGCTATCGACTCAGCTGGCAGGTGTATCATTACCTGCTACAAACGGTGATTGTCTGACCGTTAAACGATCAATAACGAATGGAAGAATTGTACAGGTCATAGGAACAATATCCATTTTAGATGGTTTTCGGATGTATCTAATAATACGAATCCACCAGTAAGAACAGGAGGGACGATACTTCATATCAACCTAATACATGAGGAAACATTTGTTTCAAGAAGCCTTGAAAAAGTCCGGATGGACGAAACACGTGTCGGCTGTTATGTCTATGTAATGTCATTTGGAAATTACAAGAAAGAAAAATAAATAATGAAAACCGAATTACATCCTGGATCTATTTGTGGACTTTTTGAATTTATACTTACTCTGACTTTGTAATTACATGTGTAACGGATACCTATGTATGCCTCGACCGTTTTGTGATCCACAAACCCTCCTACACTGCAAAACTTTCCTAGTCTGATCCCCCACAATCATTTACAGCCAGTTGGTAGCAGAGTATGCCATCATCTCCACCACTGGCCGGACATCACGTCGGACAGGTGGGTATTGCTAATAGTCTGAAGTGGTTATTCCCTTCCCTTCGAGATTAACCCTCCATCCATGGCTCAAGGATACAATTGGCTGACAGAGGATCACTTCGCCCTACTCCACAAGGAAGTCAAGACTCGCTTGGCCAAGGGCGTGGTCAGACCACAAATGCGATGGCCGCTTAGTCTCAGAGCTCCGGGATTGGACAGACCACAAACAGCTGTGGCAACATCTCTAATTTCTCAGGGGTGCCGCAATTGAGCTCCTGATGTGACGACCTGCCAGCGGACCCAAACATCGTCCATGCCGAGCAAAGCGATTATGTGAAAAGCATCCCCAGAGTGCAGCCTGAGATTGTAACCTACACCGAAGTTGATGACTGCGGCTCCAGGTCGGGCCCTCCATCTGTCCAAACGCCCAGGGGAGTCAGGCGCCTGCTGCTGCCAGAATCCTGAGGTGAGGCACAGTGCCCTAGCCTCCCAATCCCCCCTCCCGACTTGACTTCTGTAGAGCTGTGCCTTGGGGGCCACCGGCTACACCCCTCTCTGCACAATCCTCCATGGAAGAGGAAATGACCTACAACCCGACAGAGGCTGCTGGCATGGTGCTGGTGACCGCTGTGCCTGGGTGACTCAGGGGAGGTCACAGGAGCATGCAGCTGTGGCCTAACTGAGAAGAACGTAGGGGGCATCTTTGGAGGGATGGCCAAGGATTCACATCCTCTACTTGGAGCAGATGCGGGGCAGGTGACGCAGCAGTGAGTGGCCCTCCCCCAGCTGTGATCAACTACAGGGATCCAAACGAGGACCTCGGGACTAATCTCTATCCTCTCCCCCTTCCACATTGTTGGCCTGCAAACTCAGAAGTGGGCCGAATACACCTACCATGCCAAGGTAGCACCCCACGGAGCGAGCTGGAAGACAGGGGCGACCTACAGCCACACTACATGGCCCAACCTGCAGATAACCCTACCCCTTGTTAACGGACACTCCTGGAGACTGTAATTACCAGGCCCCACTGGCAGAGGCCTAGTGCACAGCACTGTCCTCCTACTCTTCACCAGGGCAGACTTATCCTCATCTGGAGTGCTGACCCATGATGCCTCATCTGGTGGTCCACCACGCTGTATCAGAAGGGGAGGGTCAGAGTAACACTACAACACGTGCCCCGTTTACCTCCTTTTACACTGTGGGGGCACGGAACTCACCTCAGCATGGCCACAACTTCAACTTAAGTTAGGATTTTGTCTTAGGACCAAAACTTAAGATAAACTTAAGACAAAATCCAAACTTTACTACTCCTAAATGCCTTTTGTGAATACCGAAAGTCGTAAAGTTAGGATTTTGTCTCAGATTACTTTTGTGAATCGGGCCCTTTGTCTCTATATTTTCCCACCAGCCAGACCGCTATGAACACAGAACTGTACGATCTCCTCTAACCCACATGTACTTTGCGACTCAGACCAGGAATGAGCTAGGGTAACGGCCTATGCGTGCACATTTTAGAGACAGCAGAAACAGCGAGAAGGGGGGATGCCGCACACATTGCTCCAACGCTTGCATGTGGTAGCCTAAGCTCCTGTACAGTTAGGTCATACCTGAGGAGGGGCCCAACTTGCTTGTTATTACAAATGCCCAAAGTGAGAAACCGTCTCATCCCTGGGATGAGGTGGGTGCATTTAATCTGCCTTCCACAAACTACAGGTATTCTTGCCATTGCATGGGATTAATCTGTGGAGGGTTATGGGGTGCCTTCATTCCCTGTGCCATATGTTCCATAACCAGCACCTTGCAGAGATCCAACAGACAAGTGTGTATGTTAGGAGCCTCACTCGACTTCCAGGACATAGCTAGTTTCCGTTTTGCCAACACCAAAGCTAGGTCCAGAAATTCATTAAGCTTTTTCTGCGCAGCAGTGCACTTGGTTATACCAAGTAAAAGGTGCAGGCCCTGCACAGGTATTGTGGTGGCAGTTGCTTCCCCCAGTGGCACTGCTATCTCAATACCCTCTTCACTTCCAAAGCTGAATATGCCCTCCAGCACCTTAAGAGAAGGCACTATGTACAGGGGAAAAAGGCTTGCCGCCGGCTGGTGACGCAGCTATGGCAGAGGGAAGCAGCAATGGCCATTCCTGCCATACAATCCAAGACAGGGGAGATTCTTATCAGGCCCCAAGACATAGTCAATGAGTTTATGTCCTTTTACATGCATCTGTACACACCTGAGGCACCAGCCGCAGTGGAGTGGATTTCAACATACCTCGAGGGGGTTGCCCTCCCCTGCCTATTGGACAAATGCAGAGAACTCTTGGAGGGTGACATCAGCAGGGAAGAAATACAGGCAGCCATTGCCAATCTGCCCTATCATAAAGCCCCGGGTGAAGACGGCTTCCTGCTGAGTATTACAAGTGGACCGGAGAGGAAGCACAAGACACCCTACATGCGACCCTACAGGTAGCCAATAGAACCGCTTCGTTGGGTCCTATCTCCAACAGGGCAGTTATCGCAGTCTTGTCTAAACCGGAGAGGGATCCTCTCCTTTGTGGCAGTTGCCTCCCTATTTCACTTCTAAATGGAGACATTAAAATATTGACCAGTGTCCTCGCTGCATGCCTAAAGACAGTTACCCCTTCTATCATTCTTTAAGAGCAGGTTGGTTTTGTTCCAGGGCGATCTTCTAGAAACCATCTCTGAACACTTGCTCATACGCTATGGACAGCAAAAGATCTGCTGGAAGATGCAGTAGTCCTCTCGCTCGATGAGGAAAAGGCGTTCGACCGCATAGATTGGAATTACCTTTTAGCCACTATGAAACGCTTTGAGCTCGGTGACAAATTAATCTCCAAGGGCCACTTACTCTATGACTGCCCCAGACCCAGGTCAACTGCGGAGGGTTTCTGTCGTTCCTTTTAGGATGCAGAGAGGCACATGTCAGAGATGCCCACTCTCTCCCCTACTATTTCTCCTGGGCATGGAACCCCTGGCCTCTGTCATAAGTCACTAGTCGAGAGTAAAAGGTATCCCCATAGCGGCTGGCCTCTCTAAAATATATCTGTACGCAGATGAAATACTACTCACCCTCAGAGACCTACTGCACTCCCTCACGGCACTATTGGAACTTATAGAAGACTTTGCAACCCTGTCGGGCTATAATGTAAACTAGGATAAAAGCAAGGCCCTCCCGCTCTCCTCAGGAACCATGAAAGCCACAATACAGGGATACCCTTTCCTGTGGAAGTCCTCTCGGCTTACATACCTCGGAGTGCTAGTCAACAGAGGCCTGGAGGGAATGGTCATAGATAACCACACACCCATAATTGCACAAATAAAAATAGACTTTGATAAATGGTCCCTACTAGGATTCTCCATGTGGGGCAGGGTTAACCCTGGGCGTAGTTCGCGAAGTAGACTTCGCGAAGCTACGCAAAAGTGCAGTTCATACTACGCGAGCTACGCGTAGCACTTCGCGAACTGCATAGTACCTTGTTCGCACTGTGCCAGATGTCGTTTTCAATGATTGCACAGTGCGCACAAGCAACCGGCACTCTGCAATCATTGAAAATGCCATCTTGCACAGTGCGAGCTGTAGTTTTCTGCTGCTGGAGTAGATTTTTACTCGAGCGGCAGCTTTCTCAACGCGAACTGGTAGTTTCTCATCGCGAGCGGTCGCGAGCATACGCGACCACTCGCAATGAGAAACCTGACCTCCTCGCGTTGGTAATCTCGCCGGGAGGTTTATTTTCCATGCTCGCGATCGCCAACTTGATGTTGCTGATCGCGAACAAGGAAAAAGTCTCGCCGGGATGTCATTTTGCTTGCTCGCGGTCGCCAACTTGACGTTGAGGACCGCGAGCAAGCAAAAAATGACCACAGCACTACGCAACACTACGCTACGCGTGTTCGCACTGTGCTACGTGCAATTCGCGTAGTGCAAAGTAGCGCGAACTTCGCAAACTACGAGAGCGTAGCGTAGAGCTTTGCCCAGGCTTAGGCAGGGTACAGACTGTGTGCATGGTCACGCTTCCATGCTTCCGCGTTAGGCTGCCCATGGTTATACCCCTGTCAACTTTACACATTATCGATGCGAGAATACGGGCCTTTGTCTGGGGTACTACCTGCCCCCGTCTGGCTGCACCTAAGCTCATGGCCCGCTGCTCTTGTGGCAGCCTGGGCTTTCCATCAGTAGAGCACTACAGTTTGACCCTACATCTTTCCAAACTCACCTACCTCCACCCTCGGCAACACCAGAGACCCCTCCAGTGGGTGATAACGGAAAGATCACTTCTCAATCATGGCAAAGAATTGGGCCTCTTATACGGGGATACCATCATGCATGAACCAGTTCCACACCTAGTGTTACAGGCCACATACAAGGCATGACACCGCGCACACCACCTCTTAGGCACCAGCCACCATCTACACGCCAAGGCACTGATCTGGGGTAATGATAGCATTAAAATTGCAAAAAAGACACTCCATTGGCCTGTATGGAAAGCCCTGAACATACATTCCCTCGATCAGGTGATCCTCACCGGTGATCTAAAACCCTTTGCACTACTGCAAGAGAAATTCGGGTTACCCCCACAGCAGGCCTGGAGATACCTGCAGTTGCAACACTGTCTACAAAGATGCCTTGGTCACCGACCTTGGGCCCTTCCATCTTCCCCGGTGGTGGAATATCTGTCAATCTGGGGCAGACACAAAGGTGTCATGTCAGGACTCTATGGTATCCTAATCAATCACTTGTTCTTGCACCCCCTCCTACACAGTCTCCTCGCCAAATGGCAGGCACAGCTACAACACACAGTTGCGGCGGAAGATTGACAGATATAGTAGAAGACCTAGACATGGGAACTCAAGGAGACAGATTAAAATGTTGTCTCTTTAAAACTTTACACGACTGGTACTGGACCCCAGAGAAACTGAACAGTGCCGGCTGCTACCACATTCGAAATGCTGGAGGTGCCCAGGCGTGCAATGTGATCTCCCGATCTACAATGCAAGTGTCCCTCTGTCCAATCCTTTTAGTCATTAGTAGGGACCACCCTGGGAGCGGTGATACCCCTCTGCCTACCTCTCCAACCCCCAGTTATCCTCCTGCATGACACCAGCACCACCCCGGACGTTACACGACCGCAACGTCGCCTTCTTCATACAGCACTGTTCACAGCTAAACTCTGCATCTTAAGAAAATGGAGATCGCCTGACCCTCCCTCCCAAGAGGAATGGATGGCGGCAATGATCCAAACAGCATCATACGAATGTGGTATATATGGCCTCAGGAACAGATGGAGGAATATACACAGACGTGGGCCCCCATTCTCAGAGAGGCCACGGAAATAGGACCCGGCAGCCCCACTCAGCCCATCTCCATCTGTCAGTTCGATAACCATAGCGAGAAGAAGCACCCATTCCCCCGCCATAAATGCCACCTTGTCCTATAGTAACTCACTTCCCTATGTCCTCTACCCTGCCTCTCCCTCCTCCTCCTCCTCCTTCTCTTCCTCTCCTCTTGCTATCACTTCTGTTTTCCACACTTCCTTTCCCCCTCCCCTTCCACAGCCCCTCTACCCCCAGACTTCTTGCTATGCCCTCAGCTACCATCTGGACACATAGGTGGGTGCCCCCTTCACACCATGTCCCCCTCCCATCTAGAGCTGATTACCACTATCCCATTCCCAGCATGCTGACATGCAACCATTACATGTGCGACTGCGGACTACCCTGGCCCCTCTTGGCTTTGTACCAACACCCTGCACACCCTGAGACTCAGACACAACCTATCCCCCTCATCCCCCCTCCTGCACAACAATATGTGCCCACCCTCTTCCCTTTCCTACCAACGATACCACCCAATCATTGTTGCTCCCCCTATGCCCGAATAAGACCAGGGGCTGCCTGACCTCGTCCACTTATCACTCTCACTCCTACCTGCCTCCAGTACCTGTTCCATAAAGATCATCGAACCCTCCCAACACGAGGATCCCTCTCCCCATTTTCCCTATTTTCTATGCTGTACATGCATCATTGTACCCGTACCACAGGCTCTATTGCATACTATATGCTGGCAAATGCTCCTGCAACATGTAGTCTCCACACCAGATACCTATAACCTACTGACCATCATGAGCCGCTGTATTGTTATTGTTGTTACCGCACTACTATAACCATTGAAGATACTATTGTGTGCACAAAATCACTTACTCTCTACCCCATCCCGATCTCCTGACCTCCCCCCACCTTCCTCCCACTCTCCCCGCTATCCTTCCTTCTCCCGCAACAACTCCACTTATTCCTCCCTATTCTACAGTGTATAACCCTGTATGCAATGATGTACTCAGTTCTATAGCTGATGTTGTATTAATGTGCCAAGGTCTTATTGTCTTGTATTAATTACCCTTGTGATGCAAAATAAACAATTATGAAACAAAAAAAAACTCTCTTGGCCAAGGGACCTATAGAGAGGGTTACCAGGCCAGAAGTAGGCTGTAGTTGTTATTCGTAAAATTGTCTGGTCCCAAAGAAGGACGGAGGCCTACGTCCTATCCTGGACCTCAGAGCCCTCAACTACTTCCACAAAAGGAGAAGTTTAAGATGCTCACCTTAGCTCAGGTCATGTCTGCCTTGGACCCAGGAGAATGGATGGTATTGTTGGACTTGCAGGATGCGTATTTTCATATCCCTGTATTGCCTGCCCATCGTCGTTACCTGCAGTTTACAGTGGGCCACAAGCACTTTCAATTTGCAGTGCTCCCCTTCGGCCACACCAGTGCCTCTCAGGTGTTCACAAAGGGGATGACGGTGGTTGCAGCCCATCTACGGAGATCAGGGATTCCAGTCTTTCCCTATCTAGACCACTGGTTGTTGAAGGCGAGCTCGTCCCAAACAGTCGTCTCCCACCTCCAGACTATGGCAAACCTCCTGCATTCACTGGGGTTCACTATCAACATGCAAAAGTCACGCCTGACCCCTCTCAGATGCTCCCTTTCATTGGAGGCCATGGTGCAGTTTTGGGTTTATCCTCCCGAATGGCGAGTCCAGGATATTCAGGCTCTAATACTAATGTTTCATCCTCTATCCTTGTTTTCAGTGAGAATAGCTCTGAGGCTGTTGGGCCTCATGACCTCCTGCATCCATGGTGGCAAATGTGGGCTGTGCAGTGGGACCTGAGGTTCCAATGGCACATCATTGAGGAAATCTCACCGACCTGGTTCAGATTTCAGAGGGCACTGTGAAAGAGCTGCAGAGGTGACTAACAGACCATGATTGCATCGAGAGAAGAACCCTCTCCCTTCCCCACCCAGGGATTGCAGTAGTGATGGATGGGTCCCTTCTGGGATGGGGTGGCCATCCGGGAAAGGTGGAGATCAGAGGACTCTGGTCACCATCAGAAGCAAAGCTCCATATCAATCTGTTGGAGCTTCGGGCGGTCCTACTGGCACTGAAAGCCTTTTTACGGTCCATAAAGGGAAGGCTGAAACAAGTGTTTACAGACAACACTACCACCATGTGGTACTGTAACAAACAGGGCAGAGTGGGGTTGTGGATGCTTTGTCAAGAGGTCCTACATCTTTGGACTTGGCTAGAACAACAGGACATTTCCCTGGTGGTTCAGCACCTGGCTGGTTCACTGAACGCCAGTGCCACGGCGCTCAGCCGAAGGTGCCTTGTGGATAATGAGTGGCGTCTCCAGCCTGAGGTGGTACAGGAATTCTTTCAACAGTGGTGAGAGCCTTGGTTAGATCTGTTCACCTCCGAAGAGAACGCGCATTGTCAGCAGTTTTGCACGTTGGAATTTCCAAGGTGGTTCTTGCTCGGGGATGCTTTACGCCGTGAGTGGAGCTCAGGCCTCCTATACGCCTTTCCGTCCATACCACTCCTGTCCAGAGTGCTCAAGAAGGTCAGGAGTGACCAAGCACAAGTAATTTGTGTGGCTCCGGACTGGGCATAGGAAGTTTGGTATCTCGAGCTTCTAGACATGAGTATCGAGCCTACGATCAGGCTATCCCTTCAGGAGGTTCTTCTGTTGCAGCAGGGGAAGGTCCTTTACCAGAACCTATCTACTCTCCGCCTTCTTGTGTGGACACTGAGCGGAAAAAGTTGACAGCTTTTGACCTCCCTCCCGAAGTCTGTGAGATTACTGTGGTAGCCAGACGTCCCTCCATGAAATTGATATATGCCTGCCAATGGATCAAATTTTGTAAATATTGTATAGAAAGGTAGTTTGACCCCTTATCTTCCTTTCTGGCAGAAATCATTTTTTTGTACTTTCCTTGGTCCAGCAGGGTCCTGCCTTGGGCACTGTGCAAGGCTATCTTTTTGCCCTCTCAGCTTTTCTTCGGCTACCAGATCAGCCTTCACTTAAAGTGCCTTTTGCTGCAGAGGTTTTTGAAGGGGTTAACCCACTTGTTTCCCCATTCTTCCTTTCTTATGCCACAATGGGACCTTAATTTGTTTCTCACCTACTTGATGTGCGCACCGCTGAGCCAATGCACAACTGTCCTCTACAGTTGCTCACCATAATAGCAGCTTTCTTGGTGGCAATTACCTCTGCCTGGAGGGTGAGCTAACTGCAAGCACTGTCATCACAACCTACTTACCTGACAGTTTTTCCTGAAAAAGTGGTACTGAGAACTAGGGCATCTTTTTTGCCCAAGGTTGTAACTCCCTTTCTTCTGGGACAGTCAGTTCCCCTGCCCATTTTCTAAGCACCTCTGTATCCTTCCAAGGAAGAAGAGTGTCTCCAACTTCTGGACCAAAAAGGACATTATCATTGTATCTCGATCGCACTAAAGAATTCTGGGTGGAAGATCAACTCTTTGTAGAATATGTGGGGCAAAGAAGTGGCGTGCAGTTCAAAAGAGGACCATCTCCTGTTGGGTCATCCTCTGTATAAAAATATGTTACACCTTGGCTAAGAAGTAGCATCCTGAGGACCTTAGGGCTCATTCCACCACAGCAAAGGCAGTCACCACAGAGCTTCAGAGTGGGGGTTCCAATCAATGATATCTGTCAAGCTGCCATGAGGACGTCACTGCAAACATTTGCCTGACAGTACTGCCTAGATTCTCAGGTTCACAGAGAAAGCTTGTTTGGGTACTCTGTCCCTTAGGATTTTCTAGTCTAAAACTTTTCCGCAGTCCCTCCTCTGGAGAAGGTCTTGCTTAGGTATCTGTTCAAAGGTAACAAATCTGGGGCTAGATGTCTCTATCAGATGCACAAGTTACTTACCTTCGGTAACACCTTATCTAGTAGAGACATGATCTAGCTGCAGATTCCTTACTGATCCACCCATCCTCCCCACTCTGAGGAAATGTTTTTGCTGTCAGGGCTTATCCCTTTCAGGGCCCTAGCTTCTTTTTAAACACACCATTGTCAGTCACTTCATGGCTTCGTGCTTCTGGCGTGGAAAGTCGGGAAAAGTAACGATGAACACAATGCTGACAACGTCACTCTGAGTTTACTGACGCCACCTACCGGCGAGCAGGGGTACAGCTAAGAAAAATCTTTTGGATCCAGCCTGATGCCTGGAAGTTCAAGGTTAATGAATCTGCAGCTAGATCATGTCTCTACCAGATAAGGTGAAACCAAAGTTAAGTAACTTGTCCGTCAATAGCTAAAGGATAATCCATGAAAAGTTTGGGATGCGTGATATAACAGCATTGCGTAAACCATTATATTTGGTATCCCCATAGTAAGAGATGTTGGAAAACTCGAGGAAGCATGCCAATTGGCAGAAAAATACTGTGCTCATAAAGCCAACATTAGAGCATGTCCAATTGAATCCTGGTAAGTTGTAACCCTAGAAACCTAGGGGATACCACAAAGTATAGTTCATAAGGCCAGTATATTTAGTATCCCCCAAAGAAACCGGATGTGAAAGATTGCGGGATGAAATCAAAACTGCGAAAAGAAACTGCAATCTGGTATCAAATAAAAGGTAACTCCAGTTGGTCATTGGCTAAACGGTAACCCTTGAAAAGAAGGGGATACAAGATATTACAGCAACAAGTGAGCCATGATATATGGTATCCCCATACTAAAAGGTGATGGAAAACTCAAGGAAGGGTGTCAGTTGGCACACAAATATTGTGCTCACCCATCCATCCATGTCAAATTAAATTTACCAAATATTATAGGCGGTAGAGGGCATTATATTTGGTATCGCCTAAGGCAACCGGATGTAAAATCTTGTGGAATGATGTAAACAATGTGAAAAGATACTTTAGTATGCAATCAAATTAAAGGCAACTTCAACTGGTAAATGGGTAAATGATAACCCATGAAATGTAGGGGATATGAGATATTAGAGCAATGTGTAAGATATAATATTTGGTATCCACATAGTAAACCAGGTTGGAAAGCAAAAGGAAGAGTGCTGTTTGGGATAGAAATATTGTGCTCACCCATCCAACATAAGACCAAGTCAAATTGAATCCTGGTAAGTTCTAATCCGAGAAACACAGGGTGTACCAAACATTATAGGTGGTAGAGGTCATTATATTTGCTATCCCCTAGGCCAAGCGTATGTTAAATCTTTAGGAATGATGTAAAAAAGGTGAAAAGATACTGTAGTCTGCTATCAAATAAAAGGCAACTTCAAGTGGTCAATGGCTAAAGGGGTAACCCTTGAAACGGAGGGGATACGAGATATTACAGCAATGCGTGAGCCATAACATCTGGTATCCCAATTGTAAAGGATGCTGGAAAGCAAAATGGAGGGTGCTATATGCCATATAAATACTGTGCTCATCTCGCCAACATAAGACCATGTCAAATTGAATACTGCTAAGTTCTAACCCCAGAAACACAAAGGATACCAAATATTATAGAGAGTAAAGGCCATTATATTTGGTATCCCCTAAGGGAATTGAATGTAGAATCTAGTGGAATCATGAAAAAAATCTGAAAAGATACTGTAGTCTGCTATCAAATGAAAGACAACTTCAAGTGGCCAATGGCTAAAGGGTAACCCATGTGACGAAGTGATTACAAGATATTACAGCAATGCGTGAGCCATAATATTTGGTATCCCCATAGTAAACGATATTGGAAAGCAAAAGGAAGGCCGTCATTTGGCATACAAGTACTGTGCTCATCCATCCAACTTAAGACTATGTCAAATTGAATTCTGGTAAATTCTAATCCCAAAAACACAAAGGATACCAAATATTATAGAGAGTAAAGGCCATTATATTTGGTATCCCCTAAGGGAATCGAAGGTAGAATCTAGTGGAATCATGAAAAAAATCTGAAAAGATACTGTAGTCTGCTATCATATAAAAGACAACTTCAAGTGGCCAACGGCTAAAGGGTAACCCATGAAACGTATGGGATACAAGATATTACAGCAATACGTGAGCCATAATATTTGGTGTCCCCAGAGTAAACGATTATGGAAAGCAAAAGTAAGAGTTATATTCATCATAGAAACACTGTGCTCACCCATCCAACAAAAGACCGTGTCAAATTGAATCCTGGTAAGTTCTAACCCAAGAAACAAAGGAGATACCAGATATTATAGGCAATATAGGCCATTATATATGGTATCCCCTAAGGGAACCGGATGTACAATCTTGTGGAATGATGTAAATAAATGTGAAAAGATACTGTAGTCTGCTATCAAGTAAAAGACAACTTCAAGTGGCCAACGGCTAAAGGGTACCCCATCTAACGTAGGGAAAACGAGGTATTACAGCAATGCGTGAGCCATAATATTTGATATCCCCATAGTAAACGATGATGGAAAGCAAAAGGAAGGGTTATAATCAGCATAGAAACACTGTGCTCACCCATCCAACATAGGGCCATATCAAATTGAATACTGCTAAGTTCTAACCCCAGAAACACAAAGGATACCAAATATTATGGATGGTAAAGGCCATTATATTTGGAATCCCCTAAGGGAATCAAATGTGGAATCTTGTGGAATCATGATTTTTTTTAAAAAAGATACTGTAGTCTGCTATCAAATAAAAGACAACTTCAAGTGGCCACTGGCTAAAGGGTAACCCATGTAACATAGGGGATACGAGATATTGCAGCAATTCGTGAGCCATAATATTTGGCATCCCCATAGTAAACAAAATTGGAAAGCAAAAGAAAGACCCCTATTTGGCATACAAGTACTGTGCTCACCCATCCAACATAAGACTATGTCAAATTGAACCCTGTTAAGTTCTAACCCAAGACACACAGTGGATTCCAAATATCATAGCCGGTATAGGCCATTATATATGGTATCCCCTAAGAGAAATAGACGTACAATCTTGTGGAATGATGAAAAAATGTGAAAGGTTACTGTAGTCTGCTATCACGTAAAAGGCATCTTCAAGTGGTCAATGGCTAAAGGGTACTGCATGAAACATAGGGGATACGAGATATTACAGCAATGCGTGAGCCATAATATTTGGTATCCCCATAGTAAACAAATATGGAAAGCAAAAGGAAGGCTGCTATTTGTCATAGAAATACTGTGCTCACCCATCCAACATAAGACCATGTCAAATTGAATCCCAATAAGTTCTAACCCAAGAAACAAAGGGGATACCAAATATTATTGAAAGTATAGGCCATTATATATGGTGTCCCCTAAGGGAACTGGAGGTACAATCTTGTGGAATGATGTAAAAAATGTGAAAAGATACTGTATTCTGCTGTCGAATAAAAGACAACTTCAAGTGGCCAATGGCTAAAGGGTAACCCATGTTATGTGGGGGATATGAGATATTACAGCAAAGCGTAAGCCATAATATTAGGTATCCCCATAGTAAACGAAATTGGAAAGCAAAAGTAAGACCTCTATTTGGCATACAACTTCTGTGATCACCCATCCAACATAAGACTATGTCAAATTGAATCCTGGTAAATTCTAACCCAAGAAACACAGGGGATACCAAATATTATAGCCAGTACAGGCCATTATATATGGTATCCCCTAAGGGAACCGGACGTACAATTTTGTGGAATGATGAAAAAATGTGAAAGGTTACTGTAGTCTGCTATCAAGTAAAAGGCAACTTCAAGTGGTCATTGGCTAGCGGGTAATCCATGAAACGTAGGGGATACAAGATATCACAGCAATGCGTGAGCCATAATATTAGGTATTCCCATAGTAAATGATGTTGGAAAGCAAAAGGAAGGCAGCTATTTGGTATAGAAACACTGTGCTCACCCATCCAACATAAGGCCATATCAAATTGAATACTGCTAAGTTCTAACCCCAGAAACACAAAGGATACCAAATATTATGGATGGTAAAGGCCATTACATTTGGTATCCCCTAAGGGAATTAAATGTGGAACCTTGTGGAATCATGATTTTTTTTAAAAAAGATACTGTAGTCTGCTATCAAATAAAAGACAACTTCAAGTGGCCACTGGCTAAAGGGTAACCCATGTAACGTAGGGGATACGAGATATTGCAGCAATTCGTGAGCCATAATATTTGGCATCCCCATAGTAAACAAAATTGGAAAGCAAAAGAAAGACCCCTATTTGGCATACAAGTACTGTGCTCACCCATCCAACATAAGACTATGTCAAATTGAACCCTGTTAAGTTCTAACCCAAGACACACAGTGGATACCAAATATCATAGCCGGTATAGGCCATTATATATGGTATCCCCTAAGGGAAATAGACGTACAATCTTGTGGAATGATGAAAAAATGTGAAAGGTTACTGTAGTCTGCTATCAAGTAAAAGTCAACTTCAAGTGGTCAATCGCTAAAGGGTAATGCATGAAACATAGGGGATACGAGATATTACAGCAATGCGTGAGCCATAATATTTGGTATCCCCATAGTAAACAAATATGGAAAGCAAAAGGAAGGCTGCTATTTGTCATAGAAATACTGTGCTCACCCATCCAACATAAGACCATGTCAAATTGAATCCCGATAAGTTCTAACCCAAGAAACAAAGGGGATACCAAATATTATTGAAAGTATAGGCCATTATATATGGTATCCCCTAAGGGAACTGGAGGTACAATCTTGTGGAATGATGTAAAAAATGTGAAAATATACTGTATTCTGCTGTCGAATAAAAGACAACTTCAAGTGGCCAATGGCTAAAGGGTAACCCATGTAACGTGGGGGATACGAGATATTACAGCAATGCATAAGCCATAATATTAGGTATCCCCATAGTAAACGAAATTGGAAAGCAAAAGTAAGACCTCTATTTGGCATACAACTTCTGTGATCACCTATCCAACATAAGACTATGTCAAATTGAATCCTGGTAAGTTCTAACCCAAGAAACACAGGGGATACCAAATATTATAGCCAGTACAGGCCATTATATATGGTATCCCCTAAGGGAACCGGACGTACAATTTTGTGGAATGATGAAAAAATGTGAAAGGTTACTGTAGTCTGCTATCAAGTAAAAGGCAACTTCACGTGGTCATTGGCTAGCGGGTAATCCATGAAACGTAGGGGATACAAGATATCACAGCAATGCGTGAGCCATAATATTAGGTATTCCCATAGTAAATGATGTTGGAAAGCAAAAGGAAGGCAGCTATTTGGCATAGAAATACTGTTCTCACCCATCCAACATAAGACACAATTTGAATACTGGTAAGTTCTAACCCCAGAAACACGGGTGATACCAGATATTATAGCCGGCATAGGCTATTATATATCGTATCCCCAATGGGAACCAAATGCAAACTCTTGAGGAATTATGTAAAAAATGTGAAAAGTTACTGTACTCTGCTATCAAGTAAAAGGCAACTTCAGTGGTCAATGGCTAAAGACTAATCCATTAAACGTAGGGGATACGAAATATTACAGCAATGCGTGAGTCATAATATTTGGTATCCCCATGGTAAGCGATGTTCGAAAGAAAAAGGAAGGTTGCTTTTTTGCATGAAAATACTGTGCTCACCCATCCAACATAAGGCGATGTCAAATTGATTCCTGGTAAGTTCTAACCCCAGAAACACGGGGGATACCAGATATTATTGCCGGTATAGGCCATTATATATGGTATTCCCCATGGTAACCAGATGCAAAATCTTGAGGAATAATGTAAAAAATGTGAAAAGTTACTGTAGTCTGCTATCAAGTAAAACACAACTTCAAGTGGTCAATAGCTAAAGGGTAAACCTTGAAACGTAGGGGATACAAGATATTACATCAATGCGTGAGCCATAATATTTGGTATCCCCATTGTAAGCGATGTTGGAAAGCAAAAGGAAGGATGCTATTTGCCATGGGAATACTGTGCTAATCCATCCAACATAAGACTATGTGAAATTGAATACTAGTAAGTTCTAACCCCAGAAACATAGGCGATACCAGATATTATAGCCGGTATAGGCCATTATATGGGGTATCCCTTAAGGGTACCGGATGTAAAATCTTGTGGGATTGATGTACAAAATTTGAAAAAATAATGTAATCTCCTATATAATGAAAGGTAACTTGAACTGGTTTAATGGCTTAAGGCCATAATATTTGGTATAATATTTGGTGTCCCCATAGTAAACGATGTTGGAAAACAAAAAAAAAGGTTATATTCAGCATAGAAATACTGTGCTCACTCATCCAACATAAGAACATGTCAAATTGAATCCTGGTAAATTCTAACTCAAGAGACACAGGGGATACCAAATATTATATGCGGTATAGGCCATTATATATGGTATCCCCTAAGGGAACCGGACGTACAATCTTGTGGAATGATGTAAAAATTTGAAAAGATACTGTAGACTGCTATCAAATAAAAGACAACTTCAAGTGGTCAATGGCGAAAGTGTAACCCATGAAACATAGAGGATATGAGATTTTAAAGCAATGCATGAGTCATAATATTTGGTATCCCCATCCTAAACGATGTTGGAAAGCAAAAGGAAGGGCTTATTTTGGCATAGAAATACTGTGCTCACCCATCAAACATATGATCAAATCTAATTGAATACTAGTAAGTTCTAAATCAAGAAACACCTGGGATACCAGATAATTATAGCCGTTATAGGCCATTATATTTGGTATCCCTTAAACTAACTGGTTGTAAAACCTTGTGGAATGATGTAAAAAATGTGAAAGGTTACTGTAGTCTGTTATCAAGTAAAACACAATTTTAAGTGGTCAATGGCTAAAGGGTAACCCATGAAACTAGGGGGATACGAGATATTACAGCAATGCGTGAGCCATAATATTTGGTATACCCATTGTACGCGATGTTGGAAAGCAAAAGGAAGGATGCTATTTGCCATGGGAATACTGTGCTAAAGTGAAATTGAATACTGGTATGTTCTCACCCCCGAAACACAGGGGATACCAGATATTACAGCTGGTACATGCCATTATATGGTGTATCTCTTAAGAGTACCGGCTGTAAAACCTTGTGGGAATGAGGTGCAAAATTCTGAAAATATACTGTAATTCGCTAAATATTAAAAAGTAACTTCAACTGGTCAATGGCTAAAGGGTGTCCTATGAAATATAGGGGATACAATATATTACAGCAATGTGTGAGCCATACTATTTGGTATCCCCATAGTAAATGATGTTGGAAAGCAAAAGGAAGGGTTATAATCTACATAGAAATACTGTGCTCACCCATCCAACATGAGACCATGTCTAATTGAATCCTGGTAAATTCTAAACCAAGAAACACCGGGGATACCAGATATTATAGCCGGCTTAGGTAATTATATGTGGTATCCCTTAAGGGAATCGGATGTAAAATCTCGTTGAATGATGTAAAAAATTTGAAAAAATATTGTAGTCTGCTATCAAATAAAAGGCAACTTCAAGTGGTCAATGGATAAAGGGTAACCCATGAAAGGTAGGGGATACAAGATATTACAGCAGTGCGTGAGCCATATTATTTGGTATCCCTTTGTAAACGATGTTGAAAAGCAAAAGGTAGGGTGCTATTTGCCATAGAAATACGGTGCTCATCCATCCAACATAATACTTTGAATACTGGTAAGTTCTAACCCTAAAAACACAGGGGATACCAGATATTATAGCCGGTATAGGCCATTATATATAGTATCAACAATGGGAACTAGATGTAAGATCTTGAGGAATGATGTTAAAAATGTGAAAAGTTACTGTAGTCTGCTATCAAGTAAAACGCAACTTCACGTGATCAATGGCTACAGGTTAACCCATGAAATTTAGGGGATACGAGATTATACAGCAATGCGTGAGACATAATATGTGGTATCCCCATTGTAAGCGATGTTGGAAAGCAAAAGGAAGCGTACTATTTGCCATGGGAATAATGTGCTCATCCATCCAACATAAGACTATGTTAAATTGAATTCTGGTAAGTTCTAACCCAAGAAACACCTGGGATACCACATATTATAGCTGGTATAGGACTTATATTTGGTATCCCTTTTAGGGAAGGGGATGTAAAATCTGGTGGAATGATGTAAAAAACTCTGAGAAGTTACTGTAGTCTGCAATCAAATAAAAGGCAACTTCAAGTGGTCAATGGCTAAAGGGTAGCCCATGAAACGTCGGAGATACAAGATATCACAGCAATGTGTGAGTCATAATATTTAGTATCCCCTAACGGAACTGGATGTAAAATCTTGTGGAATGATGTAAAAAATCTGAAAAGATACTGTAGTCTGTTATCAAATGAAAGACAACTTCAAGTGGTCAATGGCTAAAGCGCAACTCATGAAACGTAGGGGATAAGAGATATTACTGAAAGCATGAGCCATAATAATAACCCACATTTGTAAAGCGCGAACAATCACCCGCAAGGGTCTCTAGGCGCTGGGGGCCGTCGGGAAGATTAAGCAAGCTATTGCCCAGAGTCACATGGTGCTGAGCTAAACTGCCGCTGGCGCTGGGGATCGAACCGTGATCCCCAGATTCCGGAGACAGTCGCCGTGGCGCCACACCTCTTCCACCTTAGTATCCCCATACTAAACAATGTTGGAAAGCAAAAGGAAGGTCGCTATTTGGCATAAAAATACTGTGCTCATCTATCAAACATAATACCATGCCAAATTGAATACTGGTAAGTTCTAACAGCAGAAACACAGGGAATACCAGCTAGTATAGCCGGTATAGTCCATTATGTATGGTATCCCCCTAAGGGAACTGGATGTAAAATCTTGTGTGATTGGTGTAGGAAATCTGAAAAGATACTGTAATCTGCTATAAAATAAAAGTTAGTACAAACAAAGCACTGTCAATGAGGCTGCGGGTCTATAGCGTTGCGTGGTCTGAGAGGTACCGACAGCCCCACTCACTCTATGTCTGCAGAGAAAAACACAACTTGCAGTAACACAAAAACATCATTTTGCCCACCGGTTGCTGGGTCACTGGCCAATCATCATCCAATCACTGACTTAGTGGAATTGAGTTAACTGTCAGTAATGGTGCCGTGCAGGTGGTCCCAGTTTTTGAAATACACCAGGGAAGTCGCAGCCCCCTGGATTCATCATCACTCTCAGTCTGAGCAAGCGGGAAGGATGGAAGGCAGGGGATACAAGGGTAGTCTCAGGGTGATTACTACTCTCCAGAGAGGATTTAATTGTAAGAGCCTGTTTGACAGACTTAGCCATGGCATGTCACATGGCTGGGTTCCTGAGGCTCAGCTTTATTTTGCACTGCAGCAAGAGCCTGCGGCTGCCCTATGCTGTGTGATGACAATTTGTGTTAATTATTGGTAGTGAAGAAACTCAACCTTGAAGGTGGCACTGTATAATGCAGGCTCACTGACAGCACAATTTGCACACCACTGCCAGCAGGCAGCCCGCTGCTCGCGCTTTTGCAATGGTCTGTTCCTATTTGCAGTTTCTTATGCCTAGTAGTGCCGCTGTGATGGGAGGCGCTATAAATGCATGACTAAGCATTTTAGTGTAGTGATGAGGACTTCCATGCTAAACTGCATTTGTCTAACCATTGATGTATGATACTTGGCAGAGCTGTACCTCCAGCCTGAAAAAAACAAACAAGTGCTTTAATTTCCATACCCTCTATTGTCCATGTTGCCCCCAACACCCATTCCTTCCCTCCCTCCGTGCATCCCCTGCCTTCTCTCCTACCCCACCAGCAATTTAAAAAAACGGTTTCAACCGTATCATATCTCCTTTTTAGGTCAAGCCTAGAGTCAGAGTGCATGCGCTGCTCTGCGAGGCAGGATGCCTCTACAAAATGGGCTTTAACCAAGTCCATCAATTACCATTCATTCATTTGTGTGCCTTTCAGAAATGCTGCCTTTTAATTGGTACATTGCTTGTAATTGTCTCTCCTTTGGGTGCTTGGTTCACACCCAGAAGATTTCACTAATTGTTCCTTCGGATCGGTTATCACACATTCATGGTTCCTCCTGGTTGGCCATCGCAACGCGTGCTTCCGCTGCTCTTTTCAACTTGATCAGCACAGCATGCAGTGCTTTATCCATTCATCTGTGTGCCACATTGAGCATCAACTTTAAGCATGGACTCATTAGCAATTTAAACTGCATGATTCAAACAGACGGAAATGTTGACCGCTGCGGGTTTCTCAGAGTATGTTCCTGCTCAAGTAAGCGTTATTGCAGTGGGGAGGATCTGCCAATGTGGTCTTATGTTTACACCTGAAAGACCGGTCACCGGAAGCACAAAAGACGAATAGAAATGTTACTCGAGAGACTTAGATTGAGTGCGCTCGGTGCCTTGCTTGCTTGTGAGTATATACTGAGTCTAGAGAAGTGATCCTGTACATCGTTTCAGAGCTGTAACTATTAACGCACATGATCCCTTGTTTCTCCAAGCTATAGTGTGGAGGTTTGGTAAAATTTGTGAAACCCCACCATATTAGATGCATTGTGTAGTTCACCATAAAGTGCTTTGCAGGCCTCTCTCCCCTTCAAAAATTCTCCAAAGGAAACAGTGGGTACCAGCGAAAGCTAACTAGGGCTGTTGCATGGATTTTTGCCACCCTTGGCAAAGCTACATTTTGCGCCTCGTCACTCCCTGTAGTCTTTGCTAATTCTATGATGATGCTGATGGTCTTCTGCTCCTCTAGACTTAAGGCAGAGGCCTGCTCTTACCTTTTTTAAACTGACTCTGGAAGATGAGACCTTTATCAGACTGAGACCCTATTCCATAGCGTGCCCTCCACTATGGCTGCGATCTGTCTGCAGTAGTGGTGATGTGGCTCTTGACTCCATCTGTTGTCAGGCAGGCGTCCCCCCTTCCCACCTCTTCCCAAATGTGCTTTCTGTTACCATTGTGACTCAAAATCTGTTTTCTGCACTGTTGCCTGATAGCCGTATGAGCAAATAAATCCACACATTTTTTCTCTGTTTGAATTAGCGAATTGAAGAGGGCAGGTGGTATCTAAAGCAGATTACTTGCTAGGTGTATTTGTTGGCCTTACTATCAAATAAGAACCTGGTTATTTTTACAGTGCTTTCAAGTGTTTACCATTTATAGCGCTGTAAATAACAAGTGGTCATCACTGCCCAACTCACTTAGCTGATTTTAGAACTATGAAACAGACAGTTGGCCCTGCCACTATCAAACCTGTGACTTGGAGGTTTATAACAATAATGATGATGATAAATAGTTTTTTATAGTATGTAATGCCAGAGCTTTGTAGTGGTAGGTGCTGTAATAACACGTTACCCAATTTAATGCTACTCATTTTATTATGTTGGATGGATGCAAGGCTGAACTGGCCCTGCTGGAATTCAACCTGGCTGGTCGCACAGTAATAACAGCAGGGAACACATAACCTACTGAGCAGACCAGCTGACATGGGATCACTGTGCAGAAAAACTAGAATCCTGCTTAAATAAGACTACTTCTTAGGAAGTACAATAATAATGAAATTGCCATTCTTCTGAGCCTTTGCGAAGAAAGTGGGATTCATTGTTTTTGGAAGTTTATCTAAGTCACCAGTGGCAAACGACCATGCCAAACACACCAGCTAAAAACACATGAAGCAATCACATTGGTGTTGAGGAAGGCCAGGGATGGGTCAGCATCATTATAAAAGAAACAAGACTGCCCCAAGCGAGATCCAACCACCATCTCACGTCTCATAAGGTAAGCAAGGCTAAATGCTAACAACCTGAAAGAAGTAACATTAATACCTTTAAGGCAAGATTAGATTCTAAATGCCCCTCTGAAACCACTTATGTGCTTACTACTGAATTGCCGATCAGCTATGAAACATGCAGCGGACATTGCCGACTTAATACTGAACCGGGGTATTGACGTAGCTATTCTAACAGAAACGTGGCCCATTAATGCATCGTCCCCATGGCTAGACCTATTGGTTCCACCAAACGACAATATTGTGAGAAAAGAAAGGCTAATCAAAACAGGTGGAGGAGTGGCCTGTATACACAGATCACACATCTCAATCTCTAAAGCCCACTCCGACCCTCTTGAGTCCAGTGAATAACTGGGGCTCTCTCTACGTCTCTCAGATAACCAACACTTTAAACTACAAGCTTTCTACCACCCCCAGGTAAAAAGGCAATGTTCATAGACCAACTTATGGAAATTATCACCGCAAATTCTAATCCACACTCCAACAATATCTTTCTAGGGGACTTCAATCTACATTGGAATGACCTCATAGATAATCAGGTCACTATTTTCAAAAACTTCCTAGCAGACCATTCTCTAGTGCAGGCATGTGGTCTTCCAACTCACTCAAAAGGCGCTACATTAGACTGGATCATCTCCAAAGAAAATCAGGTAGATTCAATCGATATTGTACCCTGCCACTGTCCGGATCACCACAACATCACCTTCCAAATAACATCCTTTAAGAAGAAAAGAGCCACACAAGCAGTCAAGCCTAAGCAATGGGTCAGAGATACTAAAGGCCTAAACATGGAGTTGCTAACAGCAAGTTGCGAGAATGAACTTCAACCTCCTCCTGGAGTGGTGGACTTCAGCGAGCTTACGGATCATTACAACAGTACAATGTCTAAAATATTCAATAACATAGCCCCTTTAAAACTCAAAAGAATTCAAGTCAAAGATAAAAACCCATGGTGCAACGGTTCTCTGAATGAAGAAATACAGATACTCAGAATCACAGAAAGGAAATGGAGACAGCTCCCATCATCCCCTCATCTAAATCAGCTAAGAAAGACAAGGAAAGCCTACATTAAAAGCGTACTTCAGTCAAAAAAAGACTTTTTTAAGAAATGAACTTGATAATGCTAAGAACAGACTGCGAAAACTCTTCAATCTACTGAAGGATCAGTCGAACAAATTGGCCAAATCCTCTCAGCTAACAGCTCAATCGGCTCTGAGATGTGAAGACTTTTCAGCATTTTTACTACCAAAGCTAATTCCATGGAGAATGAACTCAAGGTTACCACTGATAATCTCATTACTCAAAAGAGCACTCAAGTGAAGCAGCCAACCCAGCCTGCACAAACAGTGCCCAAAAATAAGGCCCATTGGTCAACCTTCAAACTTTATGATCAGGAAGACATTGCTAGAACCTTATTGGCCTTAAAACCGAACAACCATTACAATGATCCTCTTTCCATAAAATGTCAGCCTCGGTCAACCACATGTTCATCCCTAGCTGGACTAAGATAATGAATGCCTCGCTCTCCCAAGGTTCCTTTCCTGACTGGCCAGGTCATCCCTCTACCGAAAAAACCTACCGAGAATCCATTGGACCCAAACAGCTTTAGGCCAGTAACAAACATTCCCTTACTGGCTAAGGTGTTCGGAAAATTTGGTCAACAACAACTGAACCTTCACATCTCTAAATATAAGCTACTAAACGACTGCCAATCAGGGTTTAGACCAGACCACAGCATGGAAACAGCAATTATGCACATAGCTGATGACGATGTGCTTGCTCTAGACCGTAACGAAACCTGTCTACTAGTCCTCCTCGACCTATGTTCAGCATTTGACACCGTAAATTAGGGCAAATTATTAGACTGATTGGAGAATAGGATGGGTTTCTCGGGGACAGTCCTAAAATGGTTTAATTTCTTCTTAGAGAACAGATCACAAAGATTCTTTGTGAATCATAATCTATCCCTTCCATCCCCGAGTCAGATTGGAGTCCCTCAAGGCTCACCGCTATCCCCATTCCTATTCAATCTGTACATTGAGCCACTCATGGAAATACTACAGCAGGCTAACATCTCCTTCCACGTGTACGCAGACGACACTCAGCTGTATATGAAGATCACATTGCTTGAAGAGATCAAAATAATGAACCTCGCACTACAAAAGACCGTACATTGGCTTTCTAGCAATCATCTTAAACTCAACTCACAGAAAACAGAATTCCTTCTGATCTCCCCCCATATATCCTCCACGATGATCAAGGAATGGACCAAACTGATCACTGCGCTAAATGGCACTCCGATTCTAGTTCATTCTACCAAGAATCTTGGAATCACGGTGGATAAGGATTTACACATGAGAGCTCACATCAACACTTTGGCAAAAAACGGCCAATTTCATTTGAGCTATCTCAGAAAAATGAAACCGTTCATTGACGCGGCTGTCCAAGCTTTGGTTATCTCAAGGATTGAGTTTGGTCGCTCAACTTTAGCTGGGCTTCCTAAGATTTCAACAGCCCCACTAAAAGCCTGCCTCCATGCTGCAGCGACACTCATAGCGGGTACAAGAAAATTTGACCACATCACTCCACATCTGAAAGCACTCCAATGGCTACTGTATGAGGGACGAATTCAGCTAAAGATGGCGTGTATTACACACAAAGCTTTACACTACAGAACACCACTTTACCTTGCCCAGAAAATTACGATTTCTGGAGGCCTTAGATCATCGAGGGGGCCGCAGATTTCCTTCTGAAATTAGCAATTTTCCCTAAGAAGAGAATGTACGATAGAGCATTTTCTGGAGCGACATCAAGTATTTGGAATGCGCTTCCACCAAATATTAGAGGAATCACCTCTGTCTCACAATTCAAAAAGAGGCTTAGTTCTTTCTCATGAGTAAATTTCTCCTATAACTAACTACGGCCCTCTTTTGAGACCTTTAATCATCCCTGAATCTACTATTTTCAGATGTGTTAATAGGTGGAGATAACAGGATGACTGTACTACGAATATGAGAGTAATGGCTCCGGGACAGCACAAGTCATTGTGTTTTCATCGAGTCTCACCTATGGACCTCAGTCAGACCGGCATGGATACCCAAGTCCATATGTAATATATTCAAGGACGATAGCTAATGAAGATACCTCTTTCAAGCCACATGGTTATTGATCTGTACCTGTAACGGTGCATCCAGTTCTGAAACCAGGTTTTCTTTACATTTTATATTACTTTTTATATGCAAATATGTCATGACATTTATTACTATAACCCTAGTGGTTGCCTAGTAAGACTGAAGATGTTTATTAGTTGCAAATTTGTAAACTGTGATCGAAACTGTTTGTGGCAGAACTGTAAAGCGTTCTGACAACCAGGCTTGAGTCATGTTTGCGCTTTAGAAAACACTGAAAATAAAATAAATAAATAAAATAAAATATAATCTGAAATGTTTTATTTCTCCATTTTCCTATCCTGCTTTTTCCCATTGCCTTTGTTCTACCCCTCACACTTTAATATTTCTCCCATATTGATGGGTTTTATCCTTTTAGGTTTTTTAATCTCTGCCATTGTTTCCCTCAGGTCTGCCAGGTACCACGCATCAGGTGTTAGACTAACGCATGTCAGTGTGGTGGTCCGCATCACTGCACTGAAATGGAAAGTCACGCATTTGTAGCGCATCAGTATCAATCCAGAGTGCTATTAGTGCTTTGTTAGAAACTGAAATCCAGGTTGCAGCTACTGTCTGCGCTACTTGCGCAGGCTTGGGACGGCTGGCTCAGCTCGTGACTGGGGTGTCTTAAGCAGGCTGAGAGCAGAGGCTACAATGTAAGAACGTTTATTCACTTCCCCTTGACACCAGCAATCCATTCAGGTTAACGGTGTGACTCATCACCTCACAGTCAGTGTTAAAATTATGTCCCACAGCTTCTATCAAGAGACTCGCTCTCTTTAAATATTGGCGAGCCGGCACTGTGCGAGTGAAAAATGTGACAGTCATGGAATAATGTGACAGTCTTTTGACATGCTGCCAGTCCCATCCCAGTACAGACAACCACAGGATTGGTGATGTCTGACAGGCAGCACTGAGCTCATCTCAAATTGCATGTTGTGACGCAGCCAGCAAGGAGTCGTCAACTCGACTCCTGGAGGAGCACGGCTGCAGCCGACTCCAAAGACAGCAGCACCCAGGAGGGAGAGAGTGTGCCTACACCGGCAGCAGGTAAGGGATCCTGCGCTCCCACCTTGAAACTTAATCTTGCTCCACAAGGGCCAGTACTAGCTTCCCCAGTCGGTATGGTCTTGAATACCAACAGAGCAGGCCAGAAAAACAAGTTAGGGATTATACTCATGCACTCAGCAGGTAATGGGCGCCACAGGGATGAAGGGGTCTGCACTTAATACCTAACCCCGCGAAAGGGCATGCTGCACCGCAGGGTCTTCACAGCAGATAAACAGCAATTATCTGCACTGCCAGAAGTAAGGGACCCTGCGTGAGACACCTGCCTACACCTGGAATCTTTCCCCCACACCCTCCAAAAACACCAGAGAAACCCATACACTCGCCCACTCTCCACCCAGCATCCCCGCTTCCATACTTCCCTTTCACATAGGACTGCCCGGGCACAACCCTGCACACAAGACTGCCGCACGTGAGTGTTGCCTACACATAAACAAGCTAAGCTGGAAACTGAGCCCTAGGTAGCAATTACCAGGATGGATGCAGCCTCCCTAGAGCCTCAGTCTGTTGGCGCCTGCCTAGCGGAGTGAGTCCGGCCTCGGAAGCTCATACTTCCACCTGAAGATCAAGGCCCTCTACGACAACGTCAGTGAACCGACGACGGAAAACACCCCCCCAATGCCGCCGACAAGCCAACCATCATGTCCTGGGACACCGCCACCGCCGAACACATCGCTGCCACCATGAAGAAAAACCCACTCTGGAGCCCCAACGGACCCCTGGCCACCGCACATATTCCACAGGGCCGCCAACACCATCGCACCCGAACTAGGACTCACTGTCAACGCCTCCTTCAGGTCCAGCATCTTCCCAGACGACTGAAAGCGGGCAGAGGTTAAACCCCTCCTCAAGAAAACCACTGCCAACCCAACTGACCTGAAAAACTACCGACCCATCTCTCTCCTCCCCTTTGCAGCCAAAGTCACAGAGAGACTTGTGAATGCCCATCGAAGAGAACTCCATCCTAGATGCCTCCCAGTCTGGATTCCGCAGAAACCACAGCACCGAGACCGCCCTCCTGGCTGCCACGGACGACATCCGCAAGCTACTAGACCAGGGACACACTGCAGCCATCATCCTTCTAGACCTCTCCGCAGCCTTCGACACCATTTCACGTCGCACTCTCGCAGCCAGACTTCCGTCTCCGTCCATTATCCCCTTTGGTATCGCTTTGTTCGCCCTAAGTTCGCAGGGTATGCCCAGCCATGGGTTCCTTGCTCACTTTGCCATTGGATTCAAGATAGCCTAGCTGATGAGGGTTATGAACCCAAAACCAGTCCCAGGATGCTTGTTTTCGGTCCAGGGAAGACATGGCTTGGCAGTTCGGGCTGGACTGTTCCCATGAGGCACAGGGTCAGACAGATTTGCGTATGGCCATGTCTGAACTGGGGTGGTGGAGTGAGCTAAAGAATGATGATGGATTAAACCCAGATCATTTGACTGGGGGTGAGTGTTTGATTTGCTCAAATGCTCCGTCCATCATCCCCTTTGGTATCGCTTTGTTTGCCCTAAGTTATCAGAGTATGCCCAGACGGGGGTCCCTTGCTCACTTTGCTCAAACGCTCCGTCCATCATCCTCTTTGATATTGCAGACTTCACAACATGGGCATACAAGGAGCCACCCTCGACTGGATCCAATCCTTTTTCTCCTGCAGAACCCAGAGGATCAGACTCCCTCCTTTCCTCTCCGCACCCACCAACATCAACTGCGGAGTATCCCAGGGATCATCACTCAGCCCCATGCTCTTCAACATCTACATGGCCCTCCTTGCCTCCATCGTTAGATAGCAAGGACTCAGCATTGTATCCTACACTGACGACACCCAGCTCATCCTCTCACTCATGAAGAACCCCGAAGACACCAGACTTTGTTTCCAGGAAGGAATTAAGAATGTGGCAGCCTGGATGAAGGACAGCTGCTTGAAGCTCCATTCCAAGAAGACCGAGGTCCTCATCATCGGACCTCACACCTCCGCCTGGGACGACACCTGGTGGCCCCCTGCCCTCGGAATCCCACCCACTCCAACAGATCACGCACGAAACCTCGGCATCATCCTCGACTCCTCCGTCTCCATGAACCGCCAGATCAATTTCATCGCCTTCACCAGTTTCAACTGCCTGCTCATCCACCGCAAGACCTTCAAGTGGATCCCCCCCGACTGCAGAAAGACCGTCACCCATGCACTCATAACCAGCAGACTGGACTACGGCAACGCCCTATATGCCGGAATCAACATAACTCTACTACACAGACTCCAAACCATCCAGAACGTCATGGCCAGACTTATCCTCGGAACACCTTGCCATGAACACATGACCCAACACCTACAAGACCTCGACTGGCTCCCCGTTGAGAAAAGGGTCACTTTTAAACTCCTCACCCACGCCTACAAATCCCTCTACAACATCGGACCCAAATACCTCAACGAGTGAGTTTCCTTCCATGTACCCAAGAGGAACCTATGCTCCACCGACCTCGCCCTGGCTGAGGTCACCGCATCCGCAGCAACAGAACAGGCGGGAGAGCCTTCTCCCACATCGCAGCCAACACCTGAAACCTGTGAATATCAGACGCTCTCCGACCCTGCACACGTTCAGGAAGGACCTCAAGAGTTGTCTCTTCGACTGATCCGGAACTGCTCCCCCTCCCCTAGCGCCTTGAGACCCTTGCGGGTGAGTAGCGCGCTTTTTAAACCCCTGGTTGATTGATTGATAGCATCGACAACTTGATACCTGGTTATGGTAATGAGGTGCAGCGGTAATGGTGCTGGTCCAGCTTTCAGCATGGCCATCAGCTGTGTCAATTACGAGCCCGGTGTTTTAAGAAACTCTGGTACAGCTGCAGCCTGCCGGTGTGATCTGGTGCTGCAGGATGGAGCAGGTAGGGGCGTGCCAACCGGGCTGACACCGCTCAGCTGCACTCCTTAGTTATCATTTTTATGCGGATTGATTAAACAGCACTATCTTTGAAACAAACAGCATCCTGTGCGCCTCACTCTCCTGAGCCTTGCCAATGTCCGTGATGCTGTCTGGGGCGGCTCACGAGTACGAGGTTAGTGTCCTTCCATATCTGGTGCTTTGCAGTAATTTTAAGAACTTCTTAGAGTTTCTGTTTGGTGAAATGGGTGTAATTTCGGATATTTATATGCTTGACTCATCTTTATCACTTGACTTTGCTTGTGAGAAAATCACTCACAGTTGTTGAAATGTCACTCATAATTACACTGAAATTATGAGAATTTCATACATAGCAATTGAAAACCTTGGCAGCTGTGTTCCCTCTTCTGTCATTCTCTCTCCTTATGTTTTAATTTACAATATGATTCCAACTCTTCAAAAATAAAAATTCCATTCTTTCACTCTGACTCCATGCATATGTTTAATATTTATTTATTTTACGTTTCCTTCTTTGTACTACTTGCGATTTGCTTAAAAAATTAAAATTCCATTCTCCCACTCCGACTCCATGCATATGTTTAATTTTTATTTATTTTATGTTTCCTTCTTTGTACTACTTGTACTACTTGCGATTTGCTTACACAATAAAAATTCCATTCTTCCACTCCATCTCCATGAATATGTTTAATTTTTATTTATTTTACGTTTCCTTCTTTGTACTACTTGCGATTTGCTTAAAAAATAAAAATTCCATTCTTTCACTCCGACTCCGTGCTTACATTTATTTAATTTTCATTAATTTCACCTTTCTTTCTTTGTACTAGTTGCGATTTGCTTGGAAAATAAATATTCCATTCTTTCACTCCGACTCTGTGTGAGGATATCATTTTCATTTATTTAACCTTTGGTCTTTGAACTACTTGCCACGTTCTTCCTGTCTTTTGAGCAGCCGTGGCTCCAGTATTAAAGAAACGTGATATAATTTATAGTGTGAACCTGGCTGGTATCCCAAGAAATCGTGTAATCCTGCACTTGCAGCAGTGGCTCCAGTATTAAAGAAGCCTCTGGTATCCCATGAAATCGTTTATCTCTGCACTCAGCCCGTGCAGAGATCGACTGCTTCTGTCTGATCCTGCTCTGGCTGAGTTAATTCTCCGAAGACGGCCGAAGAGCAGGGGATATACGATACCAAGGGGATACCAGATATGATTAAACACCGGCTGTATGTGCGTTTATACAGCGCGCTGCGCAGGCCCCAGGAAGATACCTGGTTCGCAGCGCTACAAAGAGATCAATCTGATATCATTACTCAGAATAGAACGTATGTTTCATTACAATAAATTACATGGAAAGTGTGCTTCCGAGCATAACATTGTGCAAAAGGCGCCGTGAATGAGTGAAAATGTTGCCTTTCTTCCGGAGCGCAAAGAAAGGTTGGAATTAATGACTGACAAGGGTACTTAATGAACTTTAGATAACATAGCATATAACAGACCATTTCTCTTCGCGTTAACCCAATGGACAGAAACAGGCAGTGAAAATGACTGCCTGAAATCCACCCATGGGTAAAAAACATGGCTGGCTCGGTGTGTACTATTTGCTTTTCAAAAGTTGTTGTTCTGAATATTGGAACCGTTGTTTGATTCATGGTCATCAGCATCAGTGGGACAGGTTTTCTCTTTCCTTAATTGTGCTAAAGCACCAGACATAAATGCTCGGAAAATCAAAACGATTCATGTCTCTTTTTCACGAAGAGTTGCTGAGTGCCTGGCAGCAATTTGTGTAATAGGCTCGAATATGCCCATGGCTCAGAGCGAGTTTCTTAACGAGTCTTTGTTTCACGTTTGACAAATACTTTTACTTTCTTGCTCATATATGCAGCGATTGGATGCAGCTTGAAATTAGTCAGATGAGAGGGTTTCTATACCTGGGAGCGCCTGAGGGCCCATTGCTGTGATTGATGAACGTGTACACATTTCTGTGAAAGGGATTAGGAACAACTGTCTCAGCAAAACAAAAGTAGTTTGCAGAAAAGAGTACTCTTTTTAATAAGCCCATTTGAAAAAAATATATTTCTAATTATACAATGGCGGTTGCCAGTGTATATTTATAGTGAGGGCAGGGTGTTTTGTGTTTTTGTTTATAACTTCGGTGCCTTTTGATTAATCTTCATAAAACTTTCCTTAAACAAGTTGATCTATCTCATATCATTCCTGGAAATGTTTGGAGTGATCTATCAAGAGAGGGCTGATAAAAAGGTGGGGGTTGCAAAATAGATTTTCACCATCCAATTTCCCAAAGGAATTTTAGACAGGGATATAGAAAAAAAAAGGCTGAAAAAAAGTTAGATTTTTTCTCAGAAAGTGCACTTTTTGTGATTTAGTGTAAATCCATTCAGAGGGTTTTGTGAAACTAAGCTTTGAGAGTTAGTGATACCTGGACTGTTGGCCACGTTGGACTCCTGTGATGCCGCAAATTAAAAAATCTGGAGTGTTTTGCTTGGCCGAGAGGGCCTTTTTTTCATGTCTACCTGGTCCCACGGGCCTGAGCAATGTAATTGACTGAATGAAATATCAACAGAAATTTTGCAGCTGCAATTACAGGACTCAGTGACTCGGTTCCTGTGTCCTGAAAATAAAACACATATTTTATAAGAGGACAGGTTAGGAGTACACTGACCTACTGGCCCTTGTGGGGGTATCCCAGAGGAATCCCATCTGAGAACAAACCCCCATATTTTTTCCTGCAGATGGTCCCGAGGTAGCTCAAATTACTCCATAAACCAGTATAGCACTTCAGATATGAAAGTAAGCACTAAATGGTGCAGAATCATGCAAAGCATGAATTACCCTTCAGTCACACAAGCCCTTGCAGGAAAGCCAAGCACGTCCAACTCACAGCCTTTGATCTGTACGGAACACTTTATGGATAGCCGACCTCATGGTGGCAACCAAACAGACATGGCTGACAAGCCACAGCAGTACATTATCTTTGCACTGTGAAAAATTCTTCATGGAGAACCCACTCTCCCCAGATGTCCAAACCCTACTAGGTGGCCAAGCCACTACTCCACACAGCCTGTGCCCGGTACTGAACCCTTCATGGATAGCTGACCTATCATGGGCAATGAATTAGACATGAGTAGGAAAATACCTACTGCGAGCAGTCTTCGCTCTGTGCGAACCTTTGCATGGAGAGTGCACTCCAGACATCCAAGGCCCCTTAGGTGGCAATGTGCACAGCCTTCATCCAGTACCCAAAAACTTTGCAGATAGCCAACCTCTTGTGGGAAATCAAGCACACATTGGTGGGTAAGTTCATAATGTGTACAATATTTACTTGTATGTACAACTTCACACTTAGAGCCCACTCTTCCATACACTCAACTTCCCTTAGAAGAGTAAGCAACTACTATGTGCAATCTTCGTCCTGTAGCAAATCTTTTACAGATAGTCAACCTCTTGTGGGCAATCAAAAGACAAGAGCTGGCAAGTCTCTGATCTGCAGGGCCTTTGGCCTGTGCACAGCTATTAAAGGAGAGTTCACTCCCTTCAAACCCAAGACCCATTAGAAGGCCAAGCATGCTGCTAAAGCTGACACCCATTAGCAGTAAATAGCCTTTAAAATATTAGGCATAGATGTACCTCGCTGAATACCTTCCAGTATTATAAGTGTATACCAAACTGTCACATTCATTGGATGATATGATCAGTGATATCATCAGTGGTGTCAACATTGATGTCCTTTGAGATCTCATCTGTAATGTAATAAATGATATCATTTAACGTCATAAGTGATATAATATGTGTGGTCATAAGAAGGAGTGGGCATAACTCACTTAATTTGCTGTCACTTAGTTATTCGAAATTACAGCAAAATTATGTAGAATTACACAAAGAGTGTAGCCAAGCATTTAGTGCTATTTTCATAGTGCAGAATGCACCCTGGTATACAAAATGGACCAAAGGAGACATTTTGCACTAAGTTCATGCTCGCTATGTTTGTTGTTCCTGTGCTCCTGCTGAAAAATATTTGTACCAAATTACTCATCATCACATTAATGAACGTAATCATGTAATTTTCCATACTTTTGCATCAAAGGCCTTGGCGTAAAAGACCTATCCGCTCGCGGAGTTCTGCAGAATTCAGGTGCTCTGTGGAAGAATTCTGCCTTTCGAGCACGTAGAGGAGTTTTTTCCCGTTTGCGGGCTCAAGGTTTGTTTTGGGACTCACTTATGAGTGCCAAGATACTCTTGGCTTGCTGGCAAGTGTGCGCAAGACTTCTAACACTGCTAGTGAGTTTCCATGGGACTGTGCGCTCACTCGCATAGTTTCCTGATACAACTGTGCCAATCTGCAGCTTGAGATGCAGCTGAGAGGCCTTTGGAGTGGATTTTCTTCCCCAACTGGCTGTTGGATTTTGTTTTGTGCAAGAAACCTTTTTTTCCAACAGGGAGGAAGTGGCCCAGAGAGTCCAACTTCATGTTCCTGTCAAGCATGCTCCTCCCAGTGCTTTGTCCTGGTCACTTTTCATTGGGATTTGGGGCTGCAAGAATCACTCTCTTTCTCTCCTGCATATATAACATTGGATTTAAGGACTTTATATTTGAAATTGCACAGGTAAGTTGGAAAACTGGTATATAAGGGTGTTGTTTGATTGACTGAGGGCATGCACCAGAACTTATTTGTACTTTTATTCGATTTTGTACGTTTATTGTGGTGGGTGGCCTGCAATTTTACTAGGGGCCTAGTTATGTTTTTTGCATGTAATTTTTCTTATTTTGTAAAGGAAAAATATAGCACAGTTCAGTAAATTTTCTCCATGTTTTTCAATAAGTTTGCAATATTCATTTAATTCACTATGTGGCCTAGTCTGCCAGTGGGCCTTCCTATCTGTAGGCCCAGTACTATTCATGGGTGCATGAAAAAACTGTTACTGCAGTGTCTGATGAAGTGAAACATTATTTAGGCCATGACGTGAATTGGATTTAATTACAAAGTGTGTTATTGGGGGGAATTTCACATTCTTTTCTCCTGCAAACAGTGTATAGGTGCGGTAATTATATTCATGTATTTGGAGGATGGGTGTTGTAAAATTTCCTAGCCCAGTTAATTTCTGTTTTTGCATTGCTGAATTGGTGTTCTTTTTTTTGTGTTACCAATCCATACCTTCTTTGGCTGGCAAGTGTGTGAGTGTGTTAGCCATAGGCTACAATTTGTCTTTGTTCCTCATGCAATATGGCCAGGGGCCATTTTGTAAAGTCAGTGCCCATAGGCCTGCATGGGTTTTTTATTTGTTTGTGGCCTTGCCTCCTTGATTGTTGTTGTGACCATGTGGCTGGTGGCCATGTTGTATAGCCAGCCAGTGTGCTTTTGCCATAAGCTTGCAAGTGTTCTTTGATTTGTTTTTGGCCATGCCTCCTTGATTCCTGTTTGACCATGTGGTCAGTGGCCATTTTGTGTAGCTAGCCAGTATTCTTTTGCTATAGGCCTGCATGTCTTCGATGTTCCCCATGAATCCTTGCTTGCTTGTTGTTGTGACCATGTGTCTGGTTCCATTTTTTGAAGTCAGCCAGTGTGCTTTTGCCATAGGCCTGCCTGTGTTCTTTGTTTGTGGGCATGCCTTCTTGCTTGCTGTTTGACCATGTGGTCAGTGGGCTTTTTGTGTAGGCCAGTGTGCTTTGGCATTGGCCTGCATGTCTTCTTTGTTGTGACCTTGCCTCCTTGCTTGCTTTTTGACCATGTGGTTTTGGTCATTTTGTGAAGGCAGCCAGTGTGCTTTTGCCACAGGCCTGCATGTCTTCTGTGTTCCTAATGCCTTCTTGCTCAGTGTTTTTTTTTACCATGTGGTTGGCGAGCATTTTGTCTAGGCATTTAGTGTGCTTTTGCCATAGGCCTGCATGTTTTCTTTGTTGTGGCCATGCCTCCTTGCAGGTTATTGTTCACAATGTCGATGGCAGCCATTTTGTGTAGGCAGCCAGTGTGCTTTTAGCATAGGCCTGTATGTCTTCTTTGCTGACCATGCCTTCCTGCTCAGTGTTGTTATTGATATGAGTGGGTAAAGGGATGGTTGGAAGAAAGGGTGGATAATGAATTGATGGATAATGAATTAGAAATGTTGGTGAAAGACTGGGTGAGAGAAAGTAAAGCTTAAATCATAGTGGCTATGGGTGAATTAAAATAAAAGGATGAATGAATATTTGAGTTGTTTGGATGAATAAGCAAGGCAGCTCTTCTTATGCAGAGAGGCATGCTGCACACTTGCTTCACTTAGTTTGTTTATATAGCGTTATCAAAGCTTTGATTCAAAGTGGGGGGTATTTTTTAAATGTTTGTTCTACTCTCTTGACTCACTGTATTTGTTAAGCGAGGCAGATGTATCCCACCCGTCAACATGAATCCTCCCCTGCCCATAGGATTTTGCGACCCATGATCGAAGTGCAGTTTGGTTCAATTCTTGAATGCAGTGATGACTGTGCAATGTGTGCTTGCTTCACTTAATGTGGAATTTACAAAGTTTTCAAAGCGTTGCAAACCAAACACACAAGGTGTGTTTCCTTTCACCCACTCGGTCACCTCTTAGTACTTCAGTGCTTTATTTTTTCCTAAGTTCTTCCATCCTAGCCTAGCAAAAAATTGAGAAAATCCATTCTCGGCATGTGCCATATTTGATTTTATAGCCATGTGAAGTGTTTCCAAAATTGATTTTGTGATTTCCCGTAAAAGATTTATTTTACGCCTGTTTTTCCTTTTCGACTTCCATCGACAAGTACAGTGACTTAATAAGCCAAAAATGACAAATCAATAATCAGTGTAGTGACAGTGCCCCCGCCGTTCTATATCAAAAGCTCTACCCTACCCACGTAAACCCTTTACCCTAACCTGCAGAAGAGTAAGTCATGTTTATTTTCCTTACTGCCCAGTGAATTAATTTGTTGGAAATAATATGTAATGGTGGGCGAGGCCCGTGAGTAAAGTTGGAGTAAGTGCATGGTTTGATGTCAAGTTTGCTGTACAGGATACGCTGTGATGAATGTGCCAAATACAATTTATATAGCCCGTTTCTTTCCCTGTAGTGTAGTGTATCATTTTCCCCAATGCCTACTTATGGCAAACAGGGTAATATCTGCATTTTATACCTGATGTGTGTGATGCAGTATTTTATTTATTATTCATCTGCCTCTTTGGAGTCAGGGTAGAAAGAGAAAGGATTTGGAGAAGAGCAGAGCCATTGGAATAAAACATAGATAATTGTCATCTATAGCTGCCCCAGCTGCAGACAGTAGCAATCTACCCGACGTGCTGGCTAGCAATGAACATGGCTCCATTAATTTAGCACAACACACAACTTGTACTCCATAGTGCATAATGCCTTACTAATTAAGGAAAGGTCATTTAATTTTCCAGTCAAAGTGTCTGTGTAGTTACTTGAAAAGCCTGTTTTTTAATCCAATATTATTTTTCATTCTGCCTTAATATTTTTCTGTCACATAGTCCGTGCTTTTTATGTGAGGCATTTGTGGGTAAAACATAAAACTGGCCTTGTGACTCTCCTAATCAAAATCACATCAAATTCCAAAGGCCCCAGGAGACCAGCAATGTACCGCTACTGTGCAATCCACTCATTTGGGGGACTTATGCCAGGCCTGAATAGACCTGGTCTGCATTTAGAGTGGTGGAAGGAGTTGTGATTACAGCTAAATGGACTGTGTTTCCTTTTGCACATTGCTGTGTCCGCCCCCTGTGGTCATTCTGCACCAGGGAGTACAGGACTTGTTTGGACTGGGTTCAGAGACCCTTGCCACAAAGAGAACAAAGACATTTTGGGGTATAGATATTAGACCTAAAACCCCAGGACATTGGATTGCTTCAAGAAACAAGAGGACCTTGCCAAGAGGAAGAGCAGAAGGACTGTGTTAGGAGCACTGCCTAACACAGTGAGGGGTGGGTTGGCCTGCAGTTGCTGCTTCGGTCTATGGTGAAGGAAATGGACTGACTCTTTTAGCCCTGCTGTGGTATCCTGCTTGTGAAGGACTCTCCAAGGGCTTGTGTGTGCTGGCCTCCTGTTTGAAATCTCAGGGAGATAAAAGATTTCCAAAAAGATCCTTGCTGGATCTTAAAGAGTCCTCCCTAGGAGGTGTGCTATAGAAACTGAGTGAGGAGCGCTGCCCCTACTCTGCATTGGTTAGGATGGCCTGCAGTAGTTGGTCCTGCCTAGAGCAGGAAAAGGACTGGACTGTCCTGGTACCTTTCTGGGAGAAAGAAGAAAACACAGGAGATGTGCTTTGTTTGGCAGTCCAGTGCGTGAAAGAGTGCAGTGCCTTCTAGTGCAGGCAGTGTGAAGAGTTTCCGCTGCTTAGTAGGAGCGCGTTTGGTGTAAACTGCAGTGCATGTATGGCTGCACTTGCCTCTTGGTGAAGGGAGGGGAGAGCTGAGGGGCAAGGAGCGCTCTCCCACTTCCTGGTGGCTTGCCCAACATGAATTTCCAGCTGGGGCTCTGCTCACGTGCTTACTATGAGAGCTGCTGCGTCCATGCGGAGGGAATCCCAGCCGGGAGCATCCCCCTCTCCCTGGCGTGGGGAGGCAACATCAGCATCACCGTGGGCGAGGCTGGCCGCTTTCAAAGGATGTGGAAGTCCGTTCCCCACCAGGAAACTGACCAAGACCGGAGTCGTTATCGGCCACCCCCAGGAAACTCAGGCCAGCAACCCCTCGGAGGTGGTAGTGGCTCACCGGCAGCCAGTTAAAGCTTGAGCCCTGCGAGGGCTCAGGACCAGCGGACCATCCCGCAGCCAGGGTGGGGTTGCCAGACCTTGCTCCTACTACACCACAGTCTTGAGGGGCTTTGTGAAAGGGGAGGAGAGCCCATAAAGGCCTCCCCATTGGCCTACATTGTTACCTTGGTTACCTATCATTGGAGCAAGGTTTTTCCCTAGCCACATGTAATGAGAAATGCGGTCCGGGTCTCCATAGCCTACCTTGGGACACTTTATCGGGTTGGTAGAGTACCCTGGTGTGAGAAGCTGGCCTGGTATATGATGTCCTCTAATGCACCTTGCACCTCGAGACAACGCTCATGGTGGTCTCAGACAAACTTGGAAAGCTATCCAAGTGGTAGATGTGGAGAGCAGCCTTCATGCTTAGTCTTGAAGGAGTGTAAAGCAGCTTGTTATACCAGAATGCTATCTTATAGTATAGATTAAATGAAAAAGAACCACACAAAGTATTTATAAAAATATGTATTTATTATATAACACTATCCACTACGTTACAGTATCTCCTACACGGAGATAGACACAAAGCACACAATACTTTAGCAAAGAAATAACAGTAAATAGCACTAATACACAGTGAGCCTCAGGGAGGGGACCAAACCAGTGGATATTGTGGAACCCAAGCTACCTATCCCAGGGAAGCCGAGTGCATAGGTGTGAAGTGGCGTCGGAAATTGCTGTGGAACCCAATGGAGGACTTCAGGAAAGTGCTGCTGCTGGAAGAGGGGAAAGCGTGCGAAGGAATCCAAAAGTGGATTCTTGAAGAGGAGTACCTGAAAGCAGAGGTGACAGTGTCTATGTCACTCAGGGGTGACCAGGAGGCTTGGATGACGGATGCCCTCCGATGTTGGGTGCTTCAGGTAAGATGACAGTAACCTTACCTCTGCGAGGACCAGGCGATGATGAGGATGACTAGGACCCAGATGTGAGCTGTCCCACGAAGGATGGTGAGTGCTGAGGGGTCGGTGTCTGGCGGAAGAACCAACATTCCTTGGCAAATGAAACCCACGCAGGAAGACAAGAATGTGCACGGTTGGGGTCAGCAAGGTCAAGGAGACTCACCACAGGCAGGGGAGTTAGAGCAGGCCCTAAGCAATGAGGGGCGCCCAAGGAAAACAAAGAAGACCCTCAGATGGACCCACAGGCAAAAAGCCACAAGAGTCACGAGAGGACTTCAAGCAGCTCACCAACAGAGGCAGGCCATGATGCACAAGATGCGGTGTGGCTGAAGTTTCTGGTCAATGGAGGTGCTCGAGGTTGGGGCTAATTGGAGCCCAAAGATCTTCTTACAGAGATGTCAACAAGTCTTTGCAACTGCAAAGGGGATGCGGTACTCAGGAGTTCGGTTATTGCAACCCCCACAAGGTCTAAAAGGCCTCAAACCTGGTAAGAAGGTAGAGAGGTAGAGCAGGCCTCAGGAGCTGAGGAAAAACACTGATGTACCATAAAAATAAACTAAAGGACTATACCTACCAATAGTCCCAACACCATTACCAAATAATCAGTCAGTTGGCAGTGAAGAAGGTTCAATCGTTTATTAAACAAAATACTCTATAGAGGAGCTTCCCTGAACCTCACCCATCAGGTGCGCCGAGAAGACTGTTGGCTCATGAGGTATATACTTTTCAGTTCAACACATACAATCACTGTAAAAGGAAAAAATACCAGTTGGACCTCGAGCTTCAGAAAAGGACCATATATGGCACACATCAGACCAGTACAAAGGCTTGACTATCTATTACTGATGAGGTCAGGAGGGGTGACTCCCTTTCGTTTTGGTGCCTGGGAGTGTAGACACGGCGCCTCCAGGAATGCGCTTATCGCCCCCAAAGCCAGATGTGACCTTGAGTCTAAGAACAGTCGAGTAAAACAGCCTACCTTCAGTAACTCAGATGAACTGGGGCCTGACAACTGCACGTGATCATTACGTGATCACAGCCCTTGCTCGAGCATATGATCAAAAGATGGCGTCTGTATGGTTCTCGGCCTACTCTTTTAGCAATAGATATACAGGGAGGAAATAAACGAGTTTCCTCCAAGCAAAAGCATATATTTCAAAACAAGGAGTAAACGTATAGATGCATCATGCTAACATAATATAGGTCCGATACTCCTTATACACAGAAAATCTACTTTTTTTATCCCTCAACACCACCTGTGTTGCAGAGCCCACAGATTCCAGAGGTGCTCAGGATCTGCAGCCCGGTCAACATAATTGCAGTGCCTGCGAATGCAGGAGAGTGACTCCTTCACTCTAAGGGAGATTACTTTAGTAGTCCTTGATGCTTCACAGGCCTTGGAAGGTTCCTGTATGATGCACAGTCACAGATGATGCAGCAGACTGTAAGGGAGAAGAAGTCAAGCCCTAACGAAGTCCAGCAAAGTCCAGAGTGCCCAGACGGTAGAAGTGAGGTGGTTTCAGTTCTGAATCTTATCCCACAATGAATCTAGGGACCTACACTAAGGTAAGCCCTTAAGTACCCTAGGGAAAGGGTTGGGTAGGAGACCCTCCCAGGGGAGGATCTGGATAGGGAGGAGGTTACTCCCATGTCCTTTGCTTAGTATTGTGGCAGAGCAGGAGCCAATGGCTCCCAGGACTGGTTTGAACTGGACTATGCACAGGGACACCAAATGTGCCCCTCATGCAGACTTTCAGGCGCTGGCAAGCACACCCACCCAGCTCTAATACACTATATCATGCCTGGGAGGTGGTCACACCTCCCTGTGACAGGATGCCTATTGTTCTGCCTTACCCTGCTCAAGCTTGGCTCAGCAGCAGGAGGGCAGAAATGTGTCTCTGGTCGGCAGCAACCATTTTGTGCTGTCCGGGACTAGAAGGCTGGTCCCGGGAACACTGAGAGCCTAATGAAGGGCTCTTCCCGTGCTTGGAATCATACCTCCCACACCATTTATGGTGTGGGGTTATGATTCTAACATGTTTGATACCACACACGATAGGATTTGTTGCAGCTCTTTTCAGGATGGTGCAGTGACCCTTAGTTATAGTAAACCTATATTTTTTTGTTAGCGATGCATGCACCAACTTACACAGGCTGCAATGGCTATCTTGTAGTTCCATTTTGAATGGTCTCTAAGGGGTGGCATAATACATGCTTCAGCCCATGGGAGACACCTGGGGTACCTTTGCCCTGAGTACATGGGTAAAATATGCTAGGGTCTGACAATGGTACCCCAGTATCCAATCTGGGGTGTACCTAAGTACATAATACGACAGTATAAGGAGAAGCAGATAGACTGGGGTCCTGATTAGCAGGATCCCAGTCATAGTAGTCAAAAACAGTATCACATCAAGCAAAAAGTTGAGCTAACCATAAGAAGCAGATCCTACTTTCATACACTTGGGATCACTGCAGCTGCACTGCGGATTCGTGGGCAGCTGCACTTCACTCCAGTTATATATACAAGGGAAGGAGGACCAAGGGAGGTCCCCCGCCTACCCAACGAGGGCATTGATTGAAGCAACCCTAGGCAGAGCTCGCGGAGTTGCACTACGTGGAATTCTGAGGAGTTACATAAAAACCCTGGGAATTCCACAGAGTTCTGCTCGCCGATATCCTAAGCAGTAAAGGGGCATGGTAAGGTGACATCATGGCCCATGGGCAGGACATGCTGGGAGAAAGTGTTGTTAAGTTTTATTAGCCACAACAGAAGTACAGAACAAGTGAGAGTGGAGGCTGTATTTCAAAGGCCACCCAGACCCTCTCTTTGCAGAAATGTGAGTAGAAGGCGGCGTGCCTAGACTTGCTGTTACTGTGGCGTGCAGGTTCTGTGACGCAGATACTTCTAAGTCATTTGTGCATCAAAAGTGCATGACATTTTGCTGAATTTGCCAATGTAAGACCTAGGCAAGCTAGTATTAAAAATAAATTGTTGCCGCCTTACCTGTCTCTGGCATACTCTGAGTCCTCGCAAAGCTCTGGCTGCTCCTAGGGACTTGATTCTGTGGTTTGCCACAAAAAATACCTTTTGGTATTGCTCCTTCACAGTAAGAGCCCCATCCTTATCCTCCTTCACAATAAGAGTCCCTTTTGCTCTCGGACCTTGTGTGAGTAATGACGGAGCCTGTGCTGAGCGAGAAGGGCCAGTTTCTAGGTCTGAGGAGTGGGTGCCGGTAAAACAATCTCTGCTCCACGGTGGTGGGCAAAGATTTTCTAAACTTCATGCTCCAAGCAGAGGCAGAGTGCGGAGAAGGAAAATCTCTGTGAACTCCACCGGAAAAGTGGAGATCACTGCACATGTTTAGATTGAAGTTACCCTACAACTGGTAGGAGGCACACAGGTGTTCATGCGGTCTATGTTACATGCCCTATTCTCTCGCCCATTGTACTGATTCATGGGAGTAATCTCCCAACCTGTGGCCATGTTTTTGGGCCCTGATGTGATTACGCCTCTCGCTTTGGCCCTACATGGTTGAACTAATAAGTACTGTTATAAGAGACTGCAAAATATGCCAAGGGGGTGAGAAGGTTATCTTGGGTGTATAACTCCCTTGACCTGACTAAAACAGTGGGTTCTGCCTGGTTTAGGTGTACACCCTAGCCAACCAGAAACCCCATTTCTAACAATTCCTGAAGTAGTTTTTGGTGTTTTTCTTTTACTTTGCACTGCTGCTTTAGTTTTTATGCAGCCTGTTTATCTGCTTGTAAGAGTGTATTATATTGCTTTATTATAGGTAGATATACCTCTCAAACTATCTTAGGGGGAATGCTGCCTTGACCTATATTGTCTACAACAACCTAGATAAATGATTACTTGCCGTAGCAGTTTGTTAGTTACATACCTGCTAACTTAACTAGTTCACTTCACTCCATAGTTGTCTTACCTGAATATAGGTGAAGTAATAACAGAGAAGGTATCAAAACATCACAAGCGAGGTCCCACTCCCACCCAGGTGAGCTCCAACCGTACAATTAATTGGAAGGATTATCAATCTCAGGCAACTAAATGGAAATAAACACACTGAGTTAGTGTGTTGTCTCAAAGCTTTACGTAGAATTGAGTCTAGACTACTAAATGATGACACACAAATAATTCCTGATAGTGATTACAAAACAAAAAAAACAATAGTAGTAATGGGGAGCTAATATTTAATTAAAACTAAAGTTACAAAATCCTTCAGTCATGAAAACTAGACTCAAAGTCTGGAGTGGACAGGCTTAGGTTAGGCATTTGCGGTTATGCAACGCAAGGGCTGAACGATGATGCTGATGACTGATGTTCTTCATTCTATGTCTAAAATATAGATCACTTTTATGTGTGGGTGTGTAAATGAGGCCAGTGTGGGCTATTGCTTAGGTAATAGAAGATCCTCCAGTGAGTTGGTGTTGCTTTCCCCACATGTGCCCCCCAAATGTGTGATCCTTTGATGGTGTAAATCAAGCCACATCTTAACCCCTTCGATGCTCATGACGGAGCGGTTCCATCGTGAGCACCGGTTGGGCTGTGCTCATGACGGAACCGCTCCGTCATGGCATCCACCCATGGGGGAAGCGCTGGCGCTCCCTCCTATTGGCAGCCCAACATCGTGCCACAAAAGGGGATGGCAGCAGAAGAGCTTCCGCTGACCCCCCGATCCCCCCTCGGCAATCCTGTGATGTCAGGGCGCACAGCACACGCCAACGTCATCAGGAAGCGCTGGGACACCTGGAAGCCATTTGCTTCAAGGTGTCCCAAGGAGGAGGGTGAGTGTTTGTTTATCCGGTGGTGTGGGGGGGCCAGATACACACGCATTGAGGCATCGGGGGAGAGGAAAAAGTGTTTCCTCTCCTCTGATGTCTCAATGCAGGGTATTCCCGGTGCACGATCGCGCACAGCGTTGCGATCGTGCAGCAGGAATGCCCCCACTAGACACCAGGGATGTCTTTTTTGCGAAAAGGAAGCGACCCCTTGGGTAAGGGTTGCTTCCTATGGGACAAAAATAATTTTATGACTTTTTTGCCCCGGGGACAGCTCGGCCAATTTTTTGTGGCGTTTCTGGCACCTGGGGGGGGAGGAGAGGGGCAGAAAAGCCCACTAAAGCCAGGGATTTGTTTTTTATTAAATTGGAAGTGACCCCTTGGGCAAGGGTCTCTTCCAGGGGCTTGGGGACAGGTCGTCCAATTTTTTTTGTCGTTTCTGGCCCGGGGGGGCAGAAAAGCCCACTAGAGCCAGGGAATTAGTTTTTATTAAATTGGAAGCGACCCCTTGGGCAAGGGTCGGTTCCAGGGGCCATATTTAAAAAAAAAGTATATTCTGCCCCCCCTGGCGGCAGATTGTTTGTTTATTTGGCCTTTCTGCCCCCATTTGGGTAGTGACATAGCGCGTTATAATGTTAATTGTTTTATTTCTTGTGATGTGCAAATGTAAAGCTATTTTTTTTCGTTCTAGTTCAAGGCTTTTGCACTAGACACCAGAGAGTGTTTTAAATTTTATATGGAAGCGACCCCTTGGGCAAGGGTCGCTTCCTTATGGGCCCAAATAATTCTTAAGACTTTTCGCCCCCCCCCCCCCCGGGGACAGACCACCTGCATTTTTTGTGTTTCTGGCCCCAGTGGGGGGGCGAAAAGCCCACTAGAGCCAGGAATTTAAAAATAAATAAATTGGAAGCGACCCCTTGGGCAAGGGTCGCTTCTAGGGGACATATATTTTTTAGGTGTATTCTGCCCCCCGGGGGCAGATTTGCCTTTTTATTTGGCCTTTCTGCCCCCATTTGGGTAATGACATAGCGTGTTATAATGTTAATTGTTTTATTTCTTGTGATGTGCAAATGTAATGCTATTTTTTTCGGTCTATTTCAAGGCTTTTGCTCTTTAGACTGCTCCAGGTTGCGGTTTCTTTACTGGTGGTTCTGCTGTTTGTGTAGTTGCATGTGTTTGGTAAGAGACTTTTTTTGTACAATGTAAATGGTTTTTATTTCTCTGTATGAATGTGTTTTTTGCAAATGGTGTAATAAAAGCAGTATGTTTGGCTTCTGTTTTTTGAGTGTCAAAAACGTTTTGCATTTGTGCTTGATGTGTATTTTGTTGTCTTGTGAGTAATTAGTTTTGTTTTGTTCTTTCTAGTGGGATATTGTTTTTGCTGTCTCTCTGCAGAGTAGGTGCTGGTGAGTGTAGCTGTCTCTTGCAAGTGAATCGTATAGTTTTACTTACTTATTTTGTACAGTGTTGGTGGTTGTTGACTTGTTTGTGCAGTCTCCTTTCTTAGAAAGGATAATGGCTAGCCGCAGGATTACTGCTCAGCCGGTTGTTGGTGTGTTTTTTGAGTCCTCCTCTGACCATGGTTCAGAGATTGACTCTGCATCTGAGGCAGAGATGGGAGGGAAAGATGCAGGCAGTGAGTTTTCTCCCCACATGGAATCATCGGATGATGAAGCTACTCTTAGTGACCTGGTCAGTGCCGGTCGCTCCACCCGCCGCGTGGCCCACCTGCGTGTGCCCAGTCCCCGTTGCCGCCGCCACTGCCGCCACCGCTAGTAACTTTTGTTTGCTTGCCTGTATTCTGTGATAGTATTCTGTTCTCTCCGTGCTTGTGCCCCTGACTATTGCCCCTGATTGTATTCTGCTCTCTCCGTGCCCTTGATTGTACTCTGCTATCTCCGTGCCGTTGTGCCCCTGTTTCCCCCCTGGTTTCACTACTGTGCCTGATTGTAATTCTGTTCTCTCCATGCTGTTGCCCCTGATTGTATTCTGCTCTCTCCGTGCCCCTGATTGCTTTTGCTCTCTCCGTGCTGATGTGCCCCCTGTCCACTGTTGTGTCCTTGATTGAATTCCGGTCCTCTCCTCTCCGTGCTCCCGCTGACCCACCCCGCTCCCCGCTCCCTGCCGCTGCTCCCCTGCGGCCCCACCCCCGCTCCTTCAGCCTCTCCTCGCATCGCTCCTGTAAGACCTGGGGTCTCCAGGCCCTAAGGGGGTAACATGACAAGAGCGGCTGGGCACCCAAAGGCTTGTGTGTAAAGCGACCCTCCAACACACGCATCCTCTGAAGCAAGGAACACACAATAAGGGACGCCACACTGTAGAGATTTAGGCAAATAACTCAAGTTTATCCAAGCAGTTCGAGATAAATGCAGTTCATGAGATAACAATGCAATTCATAAGATACACATGCACTTCATGAGATATAAATGCAGTTAATGAGATATACGTGCAGTTCATGAGATGACAATGGCAATTCACTTATGTCAGCGTTTAATCCGCCAGCACCATATTCACCAGTATGATTCCTGCAGGCTCTTGGCCACCCTTGTATATCTTTCTCCCCGTGGTAGGGTTTGGGGATTGTAGTGCCACTCGTAATAACTGAGCCCTGGATTTCTGAGGAGAGCCTACGATCATACGGCCCTCGTAACCTCTAATTAGGGAATCCTTCAGGGCAGAGCATTAGAACATAGCGCCACTCGTAACCAGCACGCAGTGCATACTTCAGAGCAGAGCATTAGAACGTAGCGCCACTCGTAACCAGCACGCAGTGCATACTTCAGAGCAGAGCATTAGAACATAGCGCCACTCGTAACCAGCACGCAGTGAATACTTCAGAGCAGAGCATTAGAACATAGCGCTACTCGTAATCAGTAAGCAGTGAATACTTCAGCGCAGAGCATTAGGACATAACGCTACTCGTAATCAGTAAGCAGTGAATACTTCAGCACTGAGCATTTAGAACATAACGCTACTCGTAATCAGTAAGCAGTGAATACTTCAGCACAGAGCATTAGAACATAACGCTACTCGTAATCAGTAAGCAGTGAATACTTCAGCACAGAGCATTAGAACATAACGCTACTCGTAATCAGTAAGCAGTGAATACTTCAGCACTGAGCATTTAGAACATAGCGCTACTCGTAATCAATAGCAAAGAATACTTCAGAGCAGAGCCGTAGAACATAGCGCTACTCGTAACAATTAAGCCGTGAATACTTCAGAGCAGAGCCTTTAGAACATAGCGCTACTCGGCATTGATCAGAAGGGAGCACTTGTGAGCGGAGCTTACAACTACAGCGCCACTCGTATTCCTGTGCAGTTCGTAGGGCACACCGCTACTCGGAGCGAGCAAGCTTCGAGGGCTTCGGTGCAGTTCGGTAGGACGGGGCAATCCCTCGGAGGGGTGTCACAGTCCTGGATAGACGGGGGACTCCCACGGAGGGGAACCAGGGTCTCAGGGTGCGGTGCTGCTCCCAGTCGGAAGGGGGCGCACCGGGGTCCGTCCCAAGCCTCCCGGCTTACCTTGATCTCGACGTCTTGAGGCGTCCAACCCAGCTCCGGACTCCGCAGTTGATCCTTCCACGATGGGGGCAGGCCACGGCCTCACGCACCTCTCTCAGCAGCTGCGACGGGGCCCTGGGCTTCTCCGCGGGCCTCGCCTCGAGGAGGAGGCACACTTCAGGCTTCCGGGCCGTGACGGTGAGCGCGCTCTTGCCCCCGCAACAGGGGGGGGTCAAATTAAGCAGAGAGTTCCACGCTCAACGGGGCTTGCTGCAGGGGATCCCAGGCCAGGACATGAAGCGCAGGGGTCACAGCGCTAATACCTGGTCGATCCCCAGCAATTCCACAATCAGCTTGGCATCTGGTTTCAGTGTTCAGTGTTGACACGAAGTCACAGCATTCAGTTTCAGTATTCCGTTGGTCTATAAAGTCTTAATGGCTCAGATGTCACTGGCGCCCTTGGGGTTCTGTTACAGGGGGGTAGGGGGTGAGTTGGCAACTAGGTCCTTCCTAGTCAGGCTGGGCAGAGGTTCCCTGGGTCCTCCTACTGCTGGGCAAGATCAGTGGGTTTCACAGGATCCCTCACTCACTTAAGAGGCAGCACCTAAATCCTGTCACTCTCAGAGGCATAAGTCCCTGGCTAGGCCCTACCGCCTACACTCCTGCATGGATTCTCCAGCTCTGCTTTACCCCACTGGCCAACTGACTAGAAAAAGTTCCCCCCCTCACTTATGTATCCCTAGGTCAGGTGACCTCTAGCCAAGGCGGCAAAAGTAAAAGCACACCTCCCTTCTAGAAGGTTCCAGCACATTCCAGGAGCTTCCCCATTCTACCTATGGGACAAAAAAGGCGGGCTGGTGTCGCAACATTGTTGTGGGGTTCCAGCCAGCTCCTGGCAGCTAGGGTGCTATTAATAAAGACCACTCTGCAGTAGCAGGGGTCTGTGGCAGCCATCTTGGGAGAAGGGAGCACCTGCACCTTAACATTGATTGGCAATGAAAAGGCGCCCGGAGACCTAAGTCCAACATCAAAATGAGGGTGGAAAAAATGAGGCACGATCAAAAATAAAGGGGGAGACCACCCTAGGGCTGACAGGTCCAACAGCTCCCCTCCCCACTCGCCACCCCGCTCCCGCCTCCCAGCTGCTCCTCCCTCGCTCCGCCCCCTCCACTCTCCACTTATGGCAGAGTCCGCGCGTGCGCGCAGCGTTCACGCGCAGCGGGCGCGCCCTATGCGCGCTGAAGGAGCGCCAAAGGCAAGCCCGTCTGCGCCCGTCCGCGCCTGGACCGCGCCCTGCGCCAGACCCCCTAGCCCCCGCAGATGCCATCCCACCCGCCGGACGTACGACGCCGCCACCCTCAGCGCACTCAACACCGGACGCCTCCCCGGATGCCACCAAGCCACCCCAGGATGCACCCACGGACCCTTCACCTGCCAATCCTGCAAATTCACCTGCATCCGGACCCGCAACCCACCCACACCCGCCAAGCCAAGCACCTACAGCAACCACCTAAAGTGCATCCTGCTCAACACCCGCTCTGTCCACAGACACATCGTGGAACTATGGAACCTGCTCGACACCACATCCCCGGACATCTCCTTCCTCACGGAGACCTGGATGAACGCCTCCTCATCACCCGACATCGCCATAGCCATCCCGGACGGCTACAAGATCATCCGGAGGGACCGCGCCAACCAGACTGGAGGAGGCATCACCATCGTCCACAAAAACACCATCCGCATCTCGTCTAACTCCGAAGACACCCTCACAGCCGCCGAACATCTTCACTTCCAGATACACACCGACCCCAAGACCACACTCAGAGGCACCCTCATCTACAGAACCCCAGGACCCCGCACACAATTCAGCGAAGACATCGCAGACTTCATCAGCCAACACCCCCTCCCCTCCGCCGACTACATCCTCCTAGGGGATCTCGACTTCCACCTGGAGAACAACGACAACAACACCACCACCCTACTGGACAACTTTGCTAACCTCGGACTCAAGCAACTGGTGAACACCCCCACCCACTACGCCAGACACACGCTTGACCCAGTCATCACTTCCAGCAAGCACATCTCCTTCAGCCACTCAACTGGACTTCACTGGACAGACCACAGCTGTGTCCACTTCAGTTTCAGAAAGAACACAACTCACCACCGCCCGCAACAGGTTCCCCGCAGGAACTGGAACAAGATCACCACCGACCAGCTCACCGCGTCACTGAACCAAAACCCTCCCGCCAGATCAACGGACCCCAACCAAGCAGCCCACAACCTCGCACAATGGATCACCAACTGCGCCGATGACCTCGCACCCCTGAAAACCCATCCCAGCAGGCCCGGAAGCAAGAAAGCCCCATGGTTCAACGACGACCTCAAGAACTCCAAAAAGAACTGCCGCACCCTCGAGAAAGCCTGGCGAAAGAACCCGACCACAGACAACATGACCGCCCTCAAGCACGCCACCCGCAAACACCACCAGCTGATCCACACCACCAAGAAGACAGCACTCAAGGAATGATTAGACAACAATGCACACAACAGCAAGGAGCTCTTCAGCATCGTCAAAGAGCTCTCCAACCGCAGCGCCGGAAACAACGACATCACTCCATCACAAGACCTCTGCGACTCACTCGCCACGTTCTTCCACAACAAGATCGCAGACATACACAACAGCTTCGGCGAACAGACCACGCACCCAACCAAAGAACCAACACCCCCCACCACCACCCTCCGCAACTGGACCCCAGTCAACACCGAAGACACCATCCGGACGATGAACACCATCCACTCCGGATCACCAACCGACCCATGCCCTCACCACGTCTTCAACAAGGCCGACTCCGTCATCGCACCCCAACTCCGGGACATCATCAACTGCTCCTTCAACACCGCCACCTTCCCGGAGAGCTGGAAGCACGCCGAACTCAGCGCCCTCCTGAAGAAACCATCGGCAGACCCCACCGACCTCAAGAACTACCGCCCCATCTCGCTGCTCCCATTTCCTGCCAAAGTCATCGAGAAGACCGTCAACAGACAGCTGGCCGCCTTCCTCGAGATGAACGTTTCCCTTGACCACTCACAGTCCGGCTTCCGAGCCAATCACAGCACCGAGACCGCCCTCATCGCAGCCACGGACGACATCCGAACCCTGCTGGACCTCTCCGCAGCGTTCGATACTGTCTGCCACCGCACCCTGGTTCAACGCCTCAGCAACGTCGGAATCCAAGAAAAGGCACTGGAGTGGATCATCTCGTTCCTCGCCGGAAGAACCCAGAGAGTCCGCCTCCCCCGTTCAGATCGGAGGCCACCGAAGTCATCTGCGGCGTACCACAAGGTTCATCACTCAGCCACACGCTCTTCAATGTGTACATGAGCCCCCTCGCAGCCATCGCACGCCAACACAACCTCAACATCATCTCCTACGCCGACGACACCCAGCTGATCCTCTCCCTCACCAACGACCCCGCCACCGCCAGAACTAACCTTCACGAAGGGATGAAAGAAGTAGCAGAGTGGATGAAGAACAGCCGCCTGAAACTGAACTCAGACAAGACGGAAGTCCTCATCCTTGGATCAACACCATCAGCCTGGGATGACTCCTGGTGGCCCCCGGCCCTAGGCAGCACACCCAAACCAACGGACCATGCGCGCAACCTGGGCTTCATCCTGGACTCCTCCATGTCGATGACCAGACAAGTCAACGCCGTCTCGTCTTCATGCTTCAACATCCTACGCATGCTCCAAAAAATCTTCAGATGGATCCCCACCGAAACCAGGAAGACTGTCACCCAGGCACTTGTCACCAGCCGACTAGACTACGGAAACACCCTCTACACCGGAACCACAGCCAAACTGCAGAAAAGAATCCAACGCATCCAGAACGCCTCCGCATGACTCATCCTGGACACCCCCCGTCACAGCCACATCTCCGGACACCTGAGAGACCTGCACTGGCTCCCCGTCAGCAAAAGAATCACATTCCGCCTCCTCACCCACGCACACAAAGCCCTCCATGACCTAGGCCCCAGGTACCTCAACAACCGCCTGACCTTCTACACTCCCACCCGCCAACTACGATCGACCAACCACGCCCTCGCCGCCGTTCCACGCATCCGAAGAACCACCATGGGAGGAAGATCCTTCTCCTACCTGGCAGCCAAGACCTGGAATTCCCTCCCCATCCACCTCCGACTCACCCAAGACCACCTCTCCTTTAGGAAGCAACTCAAGACCTGGCTGTTCGAGCAGTAGCGGACCCCCCCCCCACCAGCGCCTTGAGACCCTCCGGGTGAGTAGCGCGCTATACAAATTTCTTGATTGATTGATTGATTAGTGCGGATGAAGTGCCTGTGTTAGAGGAGGACATTGATGTGCTGATAGTGTGCCAAGAGGCATCTGGGCTGCAGTCTGCGGCTGCAAGGCTTCCCGTTGGTATAGTGCGGCAAGAGGCATCTGGGTTGCAGCCTGGGGCTGCAAGGCTTCCAGATGGAATTGATGACCTCTGGGTTGCCCCAGGCAGGGTGCAGCTAGCATTGCCAGACTTTACTGGTGTTCCAGGGTGTAGAGTTAATACAGAAAACATTTTGCCGATACATTTTTTTCAATTGTTTATGGCTGATGTGTTTTTGACAGAGATTGTTGAGCAGACTAATTTGTATGGCAAACAGTTTTTGAGGGACAACAGTGCCAGCCTTAAGCCCTATTCTAGAGCTACCCAGTAGACTCCCACAAATCTGGAAGAGATGAAGAAGTTCTTGAATTTAACTTTTTTGATGGGCTTGCTAAGGAAGCCATCAAAGTCTTCATATTGGTCTACTAGTCTCTTGATGGCAATGGCTATATTTCCGGCAGTCATGAGTTGTGATAGGTATTTGCTTCTGCTTCGGATGCTGCATTTTGTCGATAATGGTTTAGCGTTGCCACGAGATCACCCTGAGTGTGACCGTCTTTTTAAGATTTGGCCTGTCATTGATCACTTTGTAGATCCATTTTCTGAGATCTCTGCTCCAGGGAAAGAAATAGCAGTGGATGAGTCTTTGGTCTTGTTCAAGGGCCGCTTGGTTTTTAGGCAATACATTCATAGTAAGAGGGCACGCTATGGAATTAAGCTGTATATGCTGTGTGACAGTAGAACTGGATATGTCTCTAATTTCAGGGTGTATACCGATAAAGAATCCAGGATTAACACCCCTGGTTGTCTGTCCACCTTTGGAGTGACTGAGAAAATTGTGTTGGAACTTGGTAGAGGACTTTTTAACAAAGGTCACCATTTATATGTACATAACTTCTACACTGGTGTGCGGTTGTTCAGGGAATTGGCCAAAGTGGACACTGTTGCTTGTGTCACAATCCGCTCTAACCGTAAAGGTTTCCCTAAAGAACTAGTTTGTCAAAAGCTTGTGCGGGGACAGTGCAGTGCGTTGCGTTACGAGGAACTTTTAGCTGTGAAGTTTTCAGTCAGGAGAGATGTCTACATGCTGACTATCATCCATGATAAAAGCACTTTACCTGTGACTGTTTGGGGTCAGGTTGCTGAAGCTTGCAAACCTGTGTGCATTTTAGACTGTAATAGGCACATAGGTGGTGTTTACCGAGTAGATCACAGGTTGGGACCTTATGCTGCTCTTCGTAAGGCTTAAATTTGGTATAGGAAGTTGGCTATTCATCTTTTCCACTTGGCAACCTTTAATGGTTTTGTTGTATTCAAGGATTCTTGTCCTGAGTCAAAGATGACTTTTTGCTAAGTTTCAGGAGTCTGTAATAGGCAGCCTTGTTTAAGTGGACCAGGCAAGTGTTCCTAGAGTTGGAGTGGTGGAGGATGCGGCTAGATTGAAAGATCGCCACTTTCCTGATCACATTGCTCCCACAACCTTAAAAGACTTTCCCAGTAGAAGATGTAGAGTCTGTTGGCGAAGAGGTACACGGAAGGAGACTCGTATGTACTGCCCCGAGTGTCCTTCTAACCCTGGGCTGTGTGAGCCTGCTTGTTTTAGAATGTACCACATGCAAAATAATGTTTGGGAGCATCCATGAGTGGTAAAGTGAACTGCCTGGTCTCTATTGTTTTATATTTTTTGTTCAGTTTCAAGGTTGGCATTTCTGCAATGTATTTAGTTTCAGATTTTGTGTTAGCAGATTTGTATCTATTTGCAATTTGTTTGTGTTTTCTTTTTTGTATAAAAATATCCTAAATGTGATGGTGGTGTGTGTAGGCTGGCACTTGCCTGGTGGTGTGCGTGGACTGGCGCATGGCTGGCAGTGTGTTTGGACTGGCGCTTGTCTGGTGGTGTGGGTGGACTGGTGCTTCGCTGGCGGTGTGCGTGGACTGGTGCTTGGCTGGTGGTGTGGGTGGACTTGCGTTTGGCTGGTGGTGTGAGTGGACTGGGGCTTGGCTGGTGGTGTGCGTGGACTTGCGATTGGCTGGCGGTGTGGGTGGACTTGCGCTTGGCTGGTGGTGTGGGTGGACCTGCGCTTGGCTGGCGTGTTCGTGGACTGGCGGTGTACGTGGACTGGCGATTGGCTGGCGGTGTGGGTGGACTTGCACTTGGCTGGCGGTGTGAGTGGACTGGCACTTGGCTGGCGATGTGCATGGACTGTGCTTGGCTGGCGGTGTGGGTAGACTTGCGCTTGGCTGGAGGTGTGGGTGGAGTGGCGCTTGGCTGGCGGTGTGTGAGTAGTGACTTGCTGCTGGTCGCTAAACACACTGCTAACCAAACACCACTCCACGCAATCCGTGAGCTGGTCTGGTTGCTGTGTCAGGAATGTGGACGTGTGAAAGTGATAGGCCCTTGAATGGTGCTGTCTGCTGGTGTGAGTGTTGTAATTTGCTGGGCCCGCGGCTGGCGGTGTGAATGGTTTTGTATGTGTCACACATATGAAAGGTGTATGAATGGCCTGTAAAGAGGTTGGTGCCTTGTCGTGGCTTTATAGCTCACGAGCTGTGAGTCAATGGTTCAGTTTCTCGTCCTTTCAATTATTAACAGTTGTTAGAAATGGGATCTCTGGTTGGCTAAGGCTTGCGCCAAAGCCAGGCAGAGACCACCACTCTAGTCAGGGCAAAGGAGTTACACGCCAAAGATAACCCCTGCTCACCCCCTTGGTAGCTTGGCACGAGCAGTCAAGCTTATCCCGGAGGCCATGTGTAAATCATTTGCGCATGCACACAGCAACAACATCCCAGGCACACTACAAAAGGAACTCCACACAAGATTATATCAAAAATAGCCTTTGTATTCTCAAAACACATTAGAATAGTAAGCATATAATATACATGGTGCCATTTGGCACTGGGCAATATTTACAAGGGATTATTTACACCTGACAGGGCCAACTGGACCACTGTCAGAACCATCACAACGTGAACTTAGTAAAAGTAGAACTTATCATAAACATAGAACACAACAAGTAACTACTGGTAACCACTGTACTCAGCATCAGCCTGTAACATAAACCACATTATGCACAGTATCACATTAGGCGCAAATTACATTCTGCGCCAACCTCATCAGCATAAACACATTATGCAATCCTCTCACAAGTCTAAACACATTAGACCCTAACCTCCTAAGCATAACTCACATTAGGGGCATAAATCACACAGTGAAACATAACCTCACTAGCATAAACCATAATATGCAAAACAACCTCCTAATCATAAAAAACACATTTAGAGGTATAAAACGGGGTGCGTAAATCATTCTACATGAATTACATTTCCTAGCAGACCATAATCACATTAGCACCGGGTCTCCTATAAAGACCATAGTAGGCATAAATCACATTAGGGCCTGGCGCCCTACAAATCTAATAGTCCCCCTGGCCAACTGCCCATCTCAAAAGGGCTCAAATGCCCTATGTCCCAAAAGTCAGGGTGCGCTGCGTAAGCAGCGAGAGTCAAGGGTGCGCAATCTGCGCAGGTCTAAACGTTGCAGCCAGCACTGCGCAGCTGTGAATGGAGGGGGCCAAGGAGTGCATCTCACTAACTTCAAAAGACATGTCCTCAAATAAAGAATAACCTAAATGGTGCAGCTGCCCACTACTTGCTGGGCAGCTGGGAATATTAAAATGAGGGACACCGACTGTGCCCTGCAACCAAATATGCCCCAAAACGTTGCAACTGCCCGCGCTGGTGCGGTGCAGCTGTGAGTCTGGAAAAGGGGCCCTGGTACAACTGTGCCTTTGGGGCTTTTAAATTACCTTTGCCCCCATAGTGTTGGAGCCACCTAGGCTCGAAGAATACCTATGCCAAACGTGGGAGCCACACGGGGCTCTGTAAACAAAAAATGCCCCTAAGCGTTGGAGCGCGCTGGCTCTTGAAACACAACATGCCCCCACACAGGAAACTGCTCCGCCAATGGTGGAGCGGCACGCTGCCAGCTGGGGCCGCTCACCACCTAAGCACAAACTTGTGCGGCCCCGGGTCTCCGCTCGCGGCATGCACTGGAGAGCCCCCGCTCCTCGGGGACTCTCTCTCTTTCTGTCCATTGCGGTAGGCAGTATCTCGCGGCATATCTCTACTTCACCTGGGCCCCCTCCTGGGACCTGGGACTTCTCCAGACACCACGTGGCTCCCTCAGCTCATGGGAACCCCACCGACCAGCCGCAATACTCCTTGCTTCTCCTCTCTTCACCCGGGCCCCCTCCTGGGACCCGGGACTTTGCCGCGATGCCGGGGGAGGCGGGGTAGGCTCCCGTCCTCCCCTCCGCCTGCACTTCATCCGTTCCTGCTGCCGGCCCCGCCCAGAAGCAGGTGAACTTTGCCTGGCTTCCGGGTTGGCGGCTATTATTCACCCGGGGGCCAAAATCTCAGGTGCCCCCCCCAAAACCAGGTATTTTTGTTATAGGTAATTTTGAAGTCACCACAGTATGATTTGGGCCATTTACTGTTGCAGCCACTATGCTTACCCACACAAGTGAGGTACTATTTTTATCGGGAGACTTGGGGGAACGCTGGGTGGGAGGAAATTTGTGGATCCAAGCAGATTCCAGAACTTTCCCACACAGAAATTTGAGGAAAAAGTTTAAGGTTTGCAGGGGATTTTGGGTAGGAGAAAGTTGGGGGACCCATGCAAGCCATACCTCGCTGGCCTCCCCCGGGTGTCTAGTTTCCAGAAATGTGTGGGTTTGGTAGGTTTCCCTAGATGGCCGCCGAGCCCCAGGCTAAAAACTCATGGGACCCCCTTGCAAAACCAGGTTGGTTTGTGATTGGTAATTTTGATGTCGCCTCAATAGGTTTTGGGCCCTTGTCTGTCGCGGGTCCTTGACCCACCCATGCAAGTGAGGTACCATTTTTCTCGGAAGACTTTGGGGAACACGGGATGGGTGGAAATTTGTGGATCCATGCAGATTCCAGAACTTTCCACCACAGAAATGTGAGGAAAATGTGGGTTTTTTGACAATTGTTTAGGTTTGCAAGGGATTCTGGGTAACAGAACCTGGTGAGAGCCAGTCAAGTCACCCCATGCTGGATTCCCCTGGGTGTCTAGTTTTGAGAAATGTAAAGGTTTCCTAGGTGCCGGCAGAGCTAGGGTTAAAAAACTACAGCTAGGTACTTTGCCAAAAAAGGGTCATTTTTCACTGTGAAATTGTGGTGTGTCCACGGTGCGTTTTGCGCCGTTTCCTGTCGTGGGCACTAGACCTACCCACACAAGTGAGGTACCATTTTTTTTGGAAGACTTTGGGAATGTGGGGTGGGTGGATATTTGTGGATCCACGCACATACCAGAACTTTCCACCACAGAAATGTGAGGAAAATGTGTTTTTTTTGGACAATTGTTTAGGTTTGCACTGGGTTCTGGGTAATAGGACCGGGTGAGAGCAGCACAAGTCACCCCATCGCGGATTCCCCTGGGTGTCTAGATTTTTTAAAAATATATATGTTTGCTAGGTTTCTCTAGGTGCCGGCAGAGCTAGGGTTAAAAAACTACAGCTAGTCACTTTGCCAAAAAAGGGTAATTTTTCAGTGTGAAATTGTGGTGTGTACATGTTCCGTTTTGTGCCTTTTCCTGTTGCGGGCACTAGGCCTACCCACACAAGTGAGGTGCCATTTTTCTTGGAAGACTTTGGGAAATGCGGGGTGGGTAGAAATTTGTGGATCCGCGCAGATTCCAGATCTTTCCACCACAGAAATGTGAGGAAAATTTGTTTTTTTGACACTTTATTAGGTTTGCAGGGGGTTCTGGGTAATAAGTCCTGGTGAGAGCAACACAAGTCACCCCACCCTGGATTTCCCTGGGAGTCTAGTTTTCAAAAACGTATAGGTTTGCTAGGTTTCCCTAGGTGCCGGCAGAGCTAGGGTTCAAAAACTACATCTAGGCAGTTTGCCAAAAAAGCGGTCATTTTTCACTGTGAAATTGTGGTGTGTCCACATTTAGTTTTGTACCGTTTCCTGTCGCAGGCACTAGGCCTACCCACACAAGTGAGGTACCATTTTTCTCGAAAGACTTTGGGTAACGCGGGATAGGTGGAAATTTGTGGATCCACACAGATTCCATAACTTTCCACCACGGAAATGTGAGAACAATTTGTTTTTTTGGACAATTTTTTAAGTTTCCAAGGGATTCTGGGTATCAGAACCTGGTGAGAGTCAGTCAAGTCACCCCATCCTGGATGTCCCTGAGTGTCTAGTTTTCAGAAATGTATAGGTTTTCTAGGTTTTCCTAGGTGCCGGAAGAGCTAGGTTTAAAAAACTATAGCTAGGCACTTTGCCAGAAAAGGGTCATTTTTCACTGTGAAATTGTGGTGTGTCCACGTTGCGTTTTGTGCCATTTTCTGCTGTGAGCAATAGGGCTGCCCACACAAGTGGAGTACCAATTTTCTCAGAAGACTTTAGGAAACGCGGGGTGGGTGAAAAGTTGTGGATCCACGCAGATTCAAGAACTTTCCACCACAGAAATGTGAGGAAAATGTGGTTTTCTTGACACGTTTTTAGGTTTGCAAGGGGTTCTGGTAACAGAACATGGTGAGAGCCAGTCAAGTCACCCCATCCTGGATTCACCTGGGTGTCTTGTTTTCAAAAATGTATAGGTCGGCTAGGTTACCCTTGGTGCCGGAAGAGCTAGGGTTAAAAAACTACAGCTAGGCACTTTGCCAAAAAACTGTCATTTTTCACTGTGAAATTGTGCTGTGTCCACGTTGCGTTTTGCGCCATTTCCTGTCGTGGGCACTTTTTCTTGTAAGACTTTGGGGAACGCGGGTGGGTGGAAATTTGTGGATCCATGCAGATTCCTGAACTATTCACCACAGAAATGTGAGGAAAATGTGTTTTTTTTTACAATTGTTTAGGATTGCAAGAGATTCTGGGTAACAGAACCTGGTGAGAGCCAATCGAGTCACCCCATACTGGATTCCCCTAGGTATCTAGTTTTCAAAAATGTATAGGTTTGCTAGGTATCCCTAGGTGCCGGCAGAGCTAGGGTTCAAAAACTACAGATAGGCACTTTGCAAAAAAAGGCTAATTTTTCATTGTGAAAATGTGGTGTGTTCACGTTGCCTTTTGAGCTGTTTCCTGTTGTGGGCACTATGCCTACCCACACAAGTGAGGTACCATTTTTATTGGGAGACTTAGGGTAATTCATACTTGGAAAGCAACTGTTATTACCTATTGACTTTCGATGCATTTCTGCCTTCCAAATGAAAGTCAATGTGTAAAAAATAAGTCATTTTGAAAAATGACTGATAATTCTCATGCTAGTATGAGTTTTCCCAATTTCGGAAATGTGCAAATATCTACTGTTTCTAAACTCTATATTTTGTTCCCACATCAGAAATACATAGGTGTCTTTCATGCCGATTTTTCCATGTATACATTTTCCCAAAATAATTGCTATATACCCGGTACATAATAAAAAAGCATTGCAAGTTGCTGCTCAATTTTTGGCTCTGGGTTCGTCGGGTTCTTCGTGAACCTACAAGTCAGATATATCCCCACAACCAGTAAGGTCCAGCAGATGTAACAGTATATTGCTTTCAAAGAACTGTCATAATTAGAAGAAGTTACAGGTGAAAACGTTGACACAAAAGGCTGTTTTTTTCAACTAATTTTCAATTTTTCCTATATTTAACTGTTAGTTTCTATAAAGAAACCTTGAAGGATCAACACAAATGACCCCTTGCTGAATTTAGAATTGTATCTACTTTTCTAAAATCCATAGATTTTCTAGGATCCATTATTGCTTTCCTACCCATTTCTACCATTAACTGTGTACCAGAAAAATGCCAAAACTGTGTAAAAATCTTTGGTTTTCTAACAAAAGTTTGTCATTCCCTTAAAGCCGGGGAAATGGGGATTTCAGCCCCACAAACCCTTTTTTGATACCATTTGCAGGGAAAAACCCAGACGCTTTCATTTGCAGCACTTTTTTCCCATTTTTCTCCAAAAAAACAAGATTGCGCTCTATTTTGGCTAATTTCTAGGTCCCCTCCAGGGGAATCCACAAACCCTGGGTACCTTTAGTATCCCCAGGATGTTGGAAGAAAAGGACGCAAATTACCTTATGTGGTCAAAAAGTCACAGGGGCCTAAGCGCAAACTACCCCAAATAGCCAAAAAAAGGCTTAGCACGGGGGGGGGGAAGGCCTAGCAGAGAAGGGGTTAATAAATCACACAGCCCAGGGGTTTGATGAATTAATAAGAAAAGGGGATTTAGGAAAAGGTTGGACAAATAAAAACACTACACAAGGACAACATTCATCTGGGCAATGAGCATCACATCATCATCATCATCAATCGGTTGTGGAAGGAAAAAAGGAATGAATATGACACAGTACAGTTAAATGCATTACAAACAGTCCTTCTGCTACCGAGACCCAAATGATCAGATATATAAATGTTCTGTCTTCTAGGCTGGAAAAAATAAAATTTTGGAGAAGTGAACCCACCCCCCCCAGTTCTCCAAATATCACGATTGTTAAAAGAAAAATGATACGGTATTGCAAAACTAGGTGGTACATTTTCATTCTCCTCATGAATGTCTATGTCTCTTGGTTGCCTGTCTGGAGTATTTAGCATTTATAGAAATAAAGGACCCAACCTTATTTTAGCAAGGAATATTTTGTTCCTTTACCTTAGAAAAACCTTAGGTTTTTCGTAAAACCCTCACCCACCAGGGATACCCCTTGGTGGCATGCTTCATCATCCGGTCCTTGCCGTTCCACTACAGAACGGGGCGTGCTACGACCAAACGAATTACACGGGAGCGCTTATTAACAGACTATGAGAGGCAGATGTTACTGCTGGGAAGGAGTGAAGTAAAAAGGAAGTGCGTTTAAAATTACCTGGCTAGTGGGTAAAGTATTTTATTCCAACCCCTAGTCGGTAAGGTTAAAAACAGTGAATGAATAGGGTCATTGGGAATAATGTTCCCACACCCTACTGGTCGACAAGTTTCAAGTCTATCCCTCTCGGCTATTCTTCAGGACCTAGTACAGTTATATTCCAAAACTAGTTCCAATCTTTAAGTTATATTACTAACAACAACTCATAAAGAACAAAAAACAATAAAGTGCAACAATCGCACATGCACGCTCAGGTGCACAATTATTCCATACCAACTGGTCCTTGCATTGTTATATTCTGTAAGAAAAAAAGAAAAAGACAACAAAGCAAAAGAACAAAAAAAATCTGTCTCCATGTCAGCTCTGCCATACCAGGAAGGGCTGAACCATTAAGCCCTTCAAACATGTGTGCACCTCCTAGGTGAAAGAAAATAAGCAATCCATTAGTGATTTGTCTGCACACTCTTTTGTGATTGCCTGTGACACATATAGTGAAAAGCTAGTGGTTATTAATTTAAGAGAAAAATACACACAACATATCTGTTGTACTCATGTTAGAGTGAGTCCCTATTCTGGGGCTGTAGAATAATTGGTAACTGTTAGCATCACATATAAGTCACATAAAACAAACACACTCATAGAGGAGTCACATACATGTAGTTAATCAAGCCCACGCTTCATGGTTTCACCGGCGGGGAATTCAGTCTATAGTTTATCACTGTGGCGGGAAAAATTCAGAGGGCCCGATTCACAGAACTAACTTAAGACAAAATCCTAAACTTACTACCATTTTCGTATTCACAGAAGGCACTTGCTCATTTTGGTATTCACAGAAGGCACTTACTCATTTCGGTATTCACAGAAGTTAGGAGTCCTAACTTTAGGACTCCTAAATGCCTTCTGTGAATACCGAAAGTCATAAAATTAGGATTTTTTGCAGTTTAGTAGTAGTATAGTTAGGACTCCTAACTTTAGGACTCCTAAATGCCTTCTGTGAATACCGAAAGTCTTAAAATTAGGATTTTTCTCAATATGGAAGTAGTAGTAAAGTTAGGACTCCTAACTTTAGGACTCCTAAATGCCTTCTGTGAATACCGAAAGCCTTAAAATTAGGATTTTTCTCAGTTTAGTAGTAGTATAGTTAGGACTCCTAACTTTAGGACTCCTAAATGCCTTCTGTGAATACCGAAAGTCTTAAAATTACGATTTTTCTCAATTTAGTAGTAGTAAAGTTAGGACTCCTAACTTTAGGACTCCTAAATGCCTTCTGTAAATACCGAAAGCCTTAAAATTAGGATTATTCTCAGTTTAGTAGTAGTAAAGTTAGGAGTCCTAACTTTAGGACTCCTAAACTGAGAAAAATCCTAATTTTAAGACTTTCGGTATTCACAGAAGGCATTTAGGAGTCCTAAAGTTAGGACTACTAACTTCTGTGAATACCGAAGTGAGTAAGTGTCTTCTGTGAATACCAAAATGAGTAAGTGCCTTCTGTGAATACGAAAATGGTAGTAAGTTTAGGATTTTGTCTTAAATTAGTTCTGTGAATCGGGCCCAAAGATACTAGTAATTTGAGTGAGTACGTTCTTAAGCATAAGATTTGTGAGTCACTGCTCATCTGGGATTGTAAATGACTCACCTTGTTTCAGCTGTACTCCGTAAAGAGATTCCTAATGGATTTTCCACTCAGGAACCGCATCTTAACAGGTCCCGATGCGGATGTTGAATAAAAGGACCCATGAGCACGTATGCGTGCTACCGTGGGCTGTGCTGTGGAGAAAAGACTGGTGAGCTGACCTTCCAAAATGGCCGCCATGTATGGGCCGATGCTTAAAACAAGGAAGTAAGAAATATTTTCATTACGGCCATGACCTACTCGTCAACATAAGAAAAATGGGTATTTTTCAAAACATTTTCATATTTGGAAAAAGCGTCAATGGCGTTCAATATTGCTGCTTGTGCTCAAAAACAGGGGGGTTTGAAATATGAGGATAAACCACTATCCCAATTAAATAGCAAGAAAAAAAAAATAATAATAGCAGGATGTATTCTGCTAAATTAGTCTCTCGACAAAGTGGACTTCCATTATTAATTACGGTTGTCCGAGTGTATACAACTACGCGGTCTTTGGGTGGTGATTGTGACCAGGGTTAAAAATTTGGTTAATACGGTATCATGTTGTTAACACCGGGTTAAAAAGATGTGTTTTTGCAGGAGCCAACATGTACCTGTATATTCTAGTGGGCAGCATCTCTCTATCACCAAACGCTGGGTTGGTTGGTCACTTTATGAAAAAGAGTGTCAATTATTATTTATTAGAGACTTTATGGTCACCTCTAGGGGGGCTCCTTCGGGGCACATCCTCATAAGGAATGTGGAGCACCCTATGTTTTTAGGCGGATACAAATCTGATGTCTTGCAAAATATGATTTATATCAGGTGGTTCTATCAGTTGACTCTTTGTTGTATGGTCTTTACCTAACAAAACTATTCCAAGGTATATTGCCGTTCAGACCTTCCTAGTGTGTCCTTATTTAAAAGCCCTTCGCTGTTAATTTTCGTGGAGTCTGGTTTCTACTGAATCATGATGTTCTATTGATTCTAGTATGACCCATTTGAAATCTTGGACCGTATGTTTCATCTCTATACAATGTGCGGACCTCTTAGTAGTTGACCTCTCACAACGCACATTGCTCCTATGTTAACAGATTCTGGTCTTCAACTTTCTTGTGGTCATCCCAATATACTTAAGGTCACAAGGTCACATGGGCATGTAATCATATAGACTACCCTCTCTGAGTTGCAATTTGTGAACTTCCTAAGTTGCCACGTGATCCTTTCGTCGAGTCTGATCATTTTTGTGGGTTCTGTTAAATGGCAAACGCTACAGTTGCCACAAGGCTAGTGGCCTGTTATAGGGGCCTGGGTTCTCTGTGTGTTTATTCTTGGTTTCTGATGTGTTCGTGGATGTGTGTGTGCACTAGAATGTCTCTTAAACTTTTGCCTCTCTTATGTGAGAACATAGGGCGTGGTATTGTCAGAGTGCCACTGTTTAGAATTCTCCAGTGTTTGTTATTGATCTTAGAAACAGCATTTGCTGCTATATTGTAGGTTGGTATACTAATAGGCCATTCCTCCTTTTCGTTCGTGCTCGGTGGCTTCATTAGGGACTCCCGGTTATTGTTCCAGGCCCTCTTGTTTTGCTCGACCTACAGTTCTCTTGGGATATTTCCTCATGATTGGTTTTTCAGCTAGGCAGTCTGCCTGCTCTTTATAGTCTCATAATTCTGAACAATTCCTCTTTATTCTTAAGAACTGCTCAAAGGGAAGGTTCTCCCCCTAGATGTCAGGGGTGGAAACTGTTGTAGAGAAGGAGGCAGTTTTTTGCTGTAGCTTTTTCATGTGTGGTTGTTCTCAATTTGTTGTTCCCATCTGTTATTATGTTTAGGTCCAAGAACACTAGTTCCTTCTTACTCAGGGTGCATGTGAACTTGAGCAACTCGTCTTGTGTGTGAGCCAGAGTAGGAAATCCTGTGCTTTACGTTTGTCACCCTTCCAGACCATTAGGACGTCATCAATGTACCTTTTCCACAGTTTATTATTGCACCTAAAAGGGTTGTGGGGTGCCAATATTTTTTGTAGGTTTTGAGGTGATGGACGCAGAGGCAGGCTGTACTTGGGGCAAATGTGCTGCCCATGCTGGTCCTATGCTGTTGGAGGTATAGTGTGTCTTCAAAACAAAAGACAGTTTTGGTGAGGGCCCACTTGCAGCATTCCAAAACTAAATTCCTTGGTGTTTGGTAGTTCCACTCTTCTTCAAACAGGACTTTCTCAATAATGTCGAGGGTGTCAACATGTGGGAGGCTGGTATAAAGGCTCCCCACGCCCAGGCCCATGAGTAGATCCGGGTTGAAATGTAGATCCTTCAGAAGGTTCAACACTGCCTTGGAGTCCTTCAAGTATTTCCCAGTCTTTTGTATTATTGGTCTCAGAAACGTATCTGTGAGTTTTGAGAGGGGTTCAAGGATGAAGTCGGTACCCGATACTATTGGTCATCCATGGGGATTTTCCAGTGCTTTATGGATCTTTGGTATCGTATAGCAATACAGGGTTGTTGGGTTTTTATTATGCAGAAATTCCCCTTCCTTTTTTGTGATCCAATCGTGTGTCAGAGCCTCCTCAATCATGCTCATGATCTTAACCCTCAGAAATTCTGTCGGGTCAGTTGTCAACGGGATGTATTTTTTCGACTGTCGCTCAAAAGTCGTAGACATTCTTTGCCTGTCTGTAGTAGTCCGGTAGATAAGCAGGAGTGTTGAGCGCAGGTTTTGCCATTTGTTCATGCAGAAGCCTAGAAAACCTGTGGATTGTAAAACAGAAACTGTATTTTAGAGTCAAGGAGAAGGACAGAAGGAAAGTAAGCTTCACAAGGAGTGTACCAAGAAGACTCAGAGCAAAAGAAACAAAAGGGGAACTCAGAGTTTTACTTTTGCCACCAGTGCAAAACACACACACAGCATCATTCAACAAATTAACGCATTTCTCTCCATTCCACATAGATAAGTACTCAGCTTCAGAGTCATGGTTTCCCTTTGAAGTCGATAACTGCTTTCTTCTAGCTAATTATGAGGTTGTCCGGCCCTGAGTTCTTCCATCCTCCCCCTGACTCCGACTTACTCTGTCCCAGTCATGACCCAGCAAGATGGACGTGTAGTACACTGCTGTTGAAGAACAAGTAGAGAAACAGAATTGCAATATTTTGTATAGGTTTTTGTTTGTTAACTAAAGTGAATGCTCTGGTCCCTGAAAAACCAGAAAAAAGGAGAGAACCCTGCAAATAAATCTGGCTAAATCTGAAAGGGCCAATCGCCAACAGGAAAAAATGATTTCCCATCATTTAGGCCCCAAACATTGCAAATCATCTCAAGCATGTTCCCAAATTACAGTCTAATACCCTCCCTCACTGTCTGCCACCACACAAATCATCAATCATCACTCACAATCACTCACTAATCACTCATTTGTTGCAATGGTTACATGTTCCAATCCAAGCACAGTCGTAGGTACACATTCTCCCTTTTGATGCAAGTAACAGATTAGAATTTGGCAAGCAAGTTCCCAAATTACAGTTCAAAACCCTCCCTTACTGTCTGCCATCACATTCATCAAGAATCATCACTCAATCAACCAGGATTTACTCGTTGGTGCAATGGATACCTGTTCCAATGCAAGCACATGGTAAGTACACTATCTCCCCTTTGGAGCAAGCAGCAGATTGGAATTTGACAGTTTTGTAAATCAAAGGAATTTGACAGTCTTTTAAATCAAAGATCATCTGGGACGGCCCTCATAGGTAATGAAAAAACAGAAGGATCATAAGAGTGTACCATACAAGTCAATATTTGCTAAGTAAGTTTGTAAAGGCAGATTACCTACAGGAAGAATTGATTGTCCATCATTCGGGCCACATATATTGTAAATCATCTGAAGCATGTTCCCAACTTTCAGTTCAAAATCCTCCCTCACTGACTGCCACCAAGCAAATCATCAATAATCACTCACAATCACTCAATAATCACTCATTTTTGCAATGGTTACATGTTCCAATCCAAGCAAAAGGGTAGGTACACATTCTCCCTTTTGATGCAAAAAACAGATTGAAGTTTGTCAGTCTTATAAATCAAATGATCATCTGGGGAATCCCTCCTAGGTGATGAAAAAACAGAAGGATAATAGGAGAGTACAATGCAGGTTAATTTTCCCTAAGTAAGATGGTAAAGGCCAATCACTTATTGAAAAAAACGATCGCCAATCATTTGGGCCTAAAACATTGCAAATCATCCCATGCAAGTTCCCAAAGTACAGTTCAACCCCCTCCCTTACTATCTGCCACCACATGAATCATCAATCATCATCATCAATCATCACTCACAATCACTCACTCACTGTTACATGGTTGTAGTTACTTCTTCCAATCTAAGCACGGGTAGGTCCCACCTATTCTTCTTTCAGGTCTACTTCTTGCTCAACAATCCACTGCTTGTATTTTGAAATATCCCCTTCCGAAAAAGAAATGAAAGTGGGCAGAATTTGTTTGTACCATGGATTAAGTAGTGTGCACAGATGTATTGTTTGAACAAGGTGTTGTCATGTTGCAGCCTTTTATATTAAGCCTAGCGAAGGAATAGGCTCTCAACCAAAGCATGCACTTCTGTGTTTACATTGATACCTAAGGGGACAAACCTTTTAGACACCTTCTTTACCTGATCCTGTAGCAGATGCAACAACGGGATAGATTGTGCCATCCTACTGTCCCCCTAGCTAACTTTACATGGTAAAAGCTTAAAAGGGAGTAGCATCTGTGTCAGCCATTTTATTTGTCTGCAGCAATGGTCATCACGTTTCCAACTGCATCCTCTCCATATTGAAAGACATAGTCATTGATCTGTTTGTACTGCTTAAACAGATGTTGGAACATGTAATAGGTCAAGTTCCAAAGTGTTGGCACCTCCTGTAACAGGGCCTTAACGGGAGCTCTATTAGCAAACTGAATCATCCGCAACTACTTCTGGGATTTAAAAGAATGGCTGGAATGATTGCAGATTTTTCTACATGTGATCAGTATGTTGCTGACTATGTCTTCATTTTAAAAAAAGTCTTGCACAACCATGTTAATGCAATGGACCAAGCACAAGACCCTGAAATAGCCACAGTCTAACATGGATTTGACTATGTTACTGCCATTGTCCATGTCAACAAATCTGATTCTGAGACCTCTGGGTCACAGCCATTCATGCATCTTGCTGTTAAATTTGTCCAAGATGTTTGCAGCTGCATGTGATTTCTCCATGGCAAACATGGCCGCTATTGCATGCCACCAAACACTCTTAAAACTTTCTTCAGGGCCAAGACTTGTAGATATATTTTGCTTTACACCAGCAAAAGAAATACAGAATTCAGTAATCCACATATAATCAGTCACCTGACAACTGGTCCCCATGTCTGTCGTCAGTTGGATAGTGTGAAAAGCACTTTGCTGCAAAGCTTTTCTAACCGTTTGCAGCACATTGTGATGCAGCGCTGAAACAGCAACTCTGGCAAAATAGGTCTGACTTGGAACCTTCCATTTCGGGCAGCTTGCTGCCATAAATTATAATAATCCCACACCTTACTCAAAAGAAAAAGGGAGGAGGTCCAGCGCTAAAATCTTTGCCAGTCTCCCATTGTACAAACATGAAGTTGGGTGGTTGCGGTCATAATCCTGCCTAAACATTCTTGTAATAGTAGCCTCTATTTTTTTCTTCTTGTCTAGGGCCACTGATGTAGGTGACTTTTGAGAAGGAAGTGGTGGTAGACAGTGTGTGTCGTAGTGGGGCAGTCACTTTATGCCGTGGAGTCTCCAGCTGACTCTGAGTCTTTTGCCACTGTGAAGTCGCTGAGGTGTGTGATTCTGCTTGTGCACTGCTGGGGCAGGGATGCTTTGCATTAGGATGTCATCCTCTTTGTCCTCATCATCATCACCTCCCATCGGGATTGCACTTGCAGCTGATGTTCCTCAGCTCTCCTCCACACTTTCTCCACCATGACCACATTCTGCAATCTTTTTAAGGTGCTCTTCTCACTTGATTGTACGGAGTTTTTTCATATGGGTAGTTTGGCCTCCAGTTCCTTAATGTGCACCAGTCTTACTTTGATGAACATTTGTTTGCAAATGGTGCATACTACAATGTGTCCCTATTTGCTAACTGTAAAAAAGTCCCAAACTGGGAAGGAAACGTTTTTTAATGTGCCACTGTCAAAGCATGAAGAAGAACTGTAGGTAGGTGAGCATGTTGTTGATTGCCTTTCTGCAGTGCATACCTCTACTGAGGTAGTGGCTACTAGTGCAGATCTCTGCTAGGCCTTTGCAAATAAGGGAGCAGGTGGTGCTACCTGGGCTACATCCCTTGGAGTAGGTTAAATAGCAATGTCAGACTCCTTTTTGTCACCTTACACAATGAAAGCCTCGTCGTCATCATCCACCTCATCATCCCCTTTCAAAAGTCTAAGGCTTTCAGGAACTTTTACTACCCCTTGACTCTTCTGGCGACTCCTGGACACTGTCAGGGTCGACACCATGTCCTTATCATCTTCGTCATCATCATCAGAAATGGTGCTTAGAGAAAATGGTGGAGTAATACCCTTCCTTTTCCTTGCTGGTATCTGGGAGCCAATGATTCTAAAAGAGGAAGTTCTTGCTCAGAATGAAGCTAAACCTCCTGTCCTGCTCTAACATCAGGAAGATGTACTGTTGTTGGCTGCGGTTGCTGTCCACTTTGCTCTCTTTCCTGAAATGATTGGGTACTACTTTGTGAAAGGGACCAATGAAATTCAGTGTCACTGCTCGTCGGCATTGCCAGGATTGCAGTGGCCCCTTTACTGACAGACATGTTGTTGGGCTTAGGTTGGTATGCTGCTGTTGATGCATGAGTGCTGCTTTTAGCTTTCTTCCCGGACTGGGTCAGCAGTGGTCCAAAAATTGTTTGGGGTGACATGCCACTGGTGGGAAGTTGCTTCTATTCACTGACCACTTTCTTGAAAGTATCTGCCTTTGCAGCCATCTTGAAGTGCTCATTTGGCAGTTGCACTAAGCTGCACAAGCAGAAGAGATTGGAAGACTGACGTGTGACTGCACAGGCCTTCTGTTTGGCAGTACTGTGGGGGATGTCTCTTCTCTTGTGCACCTAAAAGCAAACAAGCAAGAAAAACATTTAGTGTGAAATGTGGCATTATTTGCAGTTTGAATTAGTACAGACAGAGGCTATATTAGTGAGGTTGTTTACGTAGGTAATAATAACCACTTTATCATTAAACCACATCACCATACCATAAAATGTAATTCCACATCAGAATATTACACACTATACAGAATGATAGAGCTCATTCCTTTATGTCCATATATTCTGAAGGACACACCTGTGGCACTCAGGGAACTGCCTGGGTAAATGTAATAGCAATCTTTAAAAAAATGGTGGTTAGTGGCAGGCAATAAGGTCCAAGGGGAAATTGAATAATCATCATTACACAAATGAATGATACTGATTTGTCTAAAGTGCACTGCAGCCAGGCTGTCCAGAAGGAAATGGAATTATATACCTAAAAAACAATGCTGATGTGCTGCTGTATGCCTATGGTGGATAGATGGATGGATGGATAGATGGATGGATGGATGCTGGCTCAACCGGGGGAAATGGAAAAAGAAATGTTAATAAAAAATGACAAAAAAATTAAAATGAAAAAAAATTCTAAACGCGAGCAAAATTTAAATAAAAATGTAATAAAAAAAGTTAAAAAATATGTAAAATAACAAAAAATTAAATAGATCAAGATTAAGTGAAATAGAAAATAATAAAAATATAAAATTTAAAATAAAAAAATACAAAAAAATAAATATTATAATAAAAAAATCAATAACTGCCAATGTTTATATGGAAATATTAGAAAAAAAACTACTGGAGATGCAAATAAAAAAATGCAAAAAATGCACATAATATTATGTAAGAATTGTTCATCAAAATCGTATTCTTAATATAAATACTTCAATGATCCTCAATCATATCTTTAAACAGAAATCTCATCCATCCATGGCAGCTTATGGCAAAGGCACAAAATAGATGCCATCCAGTGCCACATGGTCAAATAACTACACTGAGCAAGTGGCATGGAGAACAAACAACGCATGCCAGCCTATGGCAAATGCACACTGGCTAGATGCAGAAATTGGTCGCCAGTTACCTATTCAAACAAAAACAACCATCTGCAAGGAGGAATGGCCACAACAAAGAACACATGCAGACCCATGGAAAAAGGACACTGGCTGCCTGCACAAAATGGCCACCAGCCACATCGTCAAACAACAAGTTAGAGGCATAAAAATCAAAGTATATATACAGGCCTGTGGACACTGACTTAAAGAAAAAATGGCCACAAGCCACATGGCATGGGGAACAAAGACAAATAATGGCCTATGGCAAACTCGCTCACACACTGGGGAGACAAAGATGGCATGGAGAAAACAGCTTTAACTCAGCAATGCGAAAAAAACAGAAATTGACTGGGGCAAAATGTTTACAACAACGCCCATCCTCCACAGGCATCAAATGTATTACCCTACCTATACACTGTTTGCAGAAAAAAACATGAAATACAACAAAAAACAGTTTTGTAATTTAATCCAATGCTATCCATGGCCGAAATAATGTTTCAATTCCACAGATACCACAGAAACAGTTGTTTAATGCACCTATGACTAATAATGGTCCTACCTGCTGGGTGGCCCATTGATAGAGTATGCCACATAGTGAATTACATGAATATTGCAAAACAAATATTTAAATGGACAAAAATGTATTAAACTTTGCAACTTTTTTCCTTTACAAAACTAGAGAAATTGCATGCTAAAAATTAACTAGGCCTCTACTGAAACTGCAGGCCACTCACCACAACAAATGTTACAAATTGAATAAAAGTACAAATACATCCTGGTGCATGCCCCCAATCAAACAAAGAACACCCTTATACAACAGTTTTTAACTTACTTGTGAAATCTCAAATAGAAAGTCCATAAATTCAATAGCATATATGCAGCAGACAAGGAGAGTGACCCTTCCAGCTCTAAATCCAAATGAAAAGTGACCATGAGATGGACAAAGCACTGGGAGGAGTATGCTGGACACTAACAGGAAGTTGGAGTCTCTAGGGCACTTCCTCTTGTTTAAAAAAAATAAAGAATTATCCAACACAACTAAAAACTCCAATGGCAGGTTGGAGAACACAATCCACTCAAAAAGCCTCTCAGCTGCTTCTCAAACACAAAGGCTGATCAATACATGCATTCACAATCGGCACTACATAGGTGCCTTCGCAGATGGAAGCTGTGCAAGTGAGCACAAAGTATCACATGAGCTCGCTAGTGGCCGAAGACTATCATGGCACTCACGAGCGAACACCAAATTAAGTACTGAGCGTGCAAACAGAAAAAACCTTCTCTTCACACCCAGGAAGATGTAATTCTGGAACTCCGCACTCCTCCAAGGAGTGACCAAAATCCACGAGAAGAGAAGAGTTTCCAACCCAGGTCTAGTTAGCAGAGATAAAGTGCACAGAGTCCTAAGGCCAACAAAAATATGTCTAGCAAAAATGGTGGAGGGGAGGCAAAATGTTTGGGTGTGACCCTGCAGAGAGGGCCAGGTCCAACAGAAAGGAACTCCTCTTGCTTGGCATCTTCTTTTAAAGACTATTTTGGTGGGAAAACAAAAATATCACTTTCTGAGCAAATATATAATGAGAAATCTAGGGCCACATGTACCATTATTTCAAATAGCGACCACCTAATTATGACTCTCTGTGAATTGCAATTAGGTAATCGCTATATATGAATGTCGGAAGCTCCATGCGTTTCATTTAGCATTTACTAATGGGTTGAAAATTGACCTAACTCATTATTAATAATGAGGCAGGTCGCAATTTGCGTCCCATTAGGATTCACTAAAACCACAGGGATGGTGGCCTGCTGGGGTCAGCAGACCACCATGTCTGTTAATGCTTTTAAATAAAGCAATCATTCTTTTTAAATATAAAGGAAAATGGGCTGCATTTACAAAAGAAAAATGTAAAGTTTTCTTTTCATTTTTCAAGAACAGAGAGGGGTCCGTTCATTTTTATGAACATTCACAAATAGGCAGTGGTCCCTTGGTAACCCGTTCCCGTTTGTGAATGGGTTATCACCTACTTAAAGTAGGTGGTAAAATGTGAATGTTTTGCAACAGCATTTCGGTTGCAAAACATTCCTACATACCGCTGCGATTCGGTATTAGGAAGGGACGCCCTAAACACGCCCCTTCCTAATAGCAAATCGGTATGTATTTGCAATTCCAAATTGCAATTCCGTAATATGTCACCGAACTGCAAATTAGAATTCATACATACCAAAATTCATTTTACCGGTCTCAAATGACTCATGGTGAACTTTAAAATGCATGATACATGTGGCGCTTTGTGATTTCCCTTCCTGTGCAGAAGGATGATGGGAAAAGCGTTTAATAAACCAAAAGTGGCACCGCCTAACGTAATGCATTACATAGCAGAGTTTGGAAAGTGAGATGATACATTTTATTTGGGGTGCCAAATTGGTGTCTGGTGACCTCTACATTAGAATGAGAGCTATGGGGAGACTGGCACTGAAAGTACCTTTACCATACACAATATCTGAGTGCAGGAGTGAACAACAAATCTCTATACGCAATGAATTATTTCTTTTATATTATTGCCACTTCCACTTAATAATAATAATAATGGGTCTTGTAGAGCGCAATGGTGACGCACAACGGCGTGTCCCCGCGCTGAGAGTGTGAGCGTGTTCAGAGGGAGTCCTGCGGGGAGGGCCACTATCTGGTGTACAGATATGTTTTCAGCTTGGCTCTGAAGATAAGCTCTGATGGTTCCAGACGCAGTGCTACTGGAAGTTTATTCCAGCATGATGCGGCGAGGTACCTGAAGGACCTGCCACCCATCCTTGCTCTGGACACCTTTGGGATAGTTAGGCGCCCTGAACCAGAGGATCTCAGCGCGCGGGATGGCTCGTATTGTGTCAGGAGACCCTGAAGAGGAGGGGGTGCCCTGCCATTAATGATCCGGTGACAGGTGCAGAGGGCCTTGAATTCTACCCTGCTCCTGACCGGAAGCCAGTGCAAGGCTTGGAGCGCGGCTTTGGAGGCTGATCTTCTAGGAAGTTTGAGAACTAGCCGAGCAGCGGCATTTTGCAGGACCTGTAAGCGGCTCAGATTCTTCTCGGGGATACCTAGATAGAGAAGGTTGCCATAGTCCATCTTGGACGTGACTAAAGCATGCACTAATGTTCGGCGGGCTCTAACGGGAAGGAGCTCCAAAACCTTCCTGAGAGTCTTAAGGATCCCGAAACAGGTGCCGACCACCCGGTTGACCTGGGGGCCAAAGGTAAGATCGGAGTCGAACCAGACACCTAAATTCCTCGCCTCCAGGCAGGGGGTAGGTGTTGGTCCCAAGCAAGGAGGCCACCACGCCGACGTCCACGCCGCCCGGTCTCCCCCTACCACCAGCACCTCAGTCTTGTTGCCGTTAAGTTTAAGGCAGTTGGCAGACATCCAGGCAGCAAGATCTTGCATGCATGCTCTGAAGATGTCCGCCGCAAGGCCGGGAGTACGCGATAGGGAGATGACCAGCTGCGTGTCGTCGGCGTATGACACCATGCGCAGACCGTAGCTCTCCACTATGGAGGCGACCGGGGCCACATATAGATTAAAAAGCGTTGGGCTTAGGGACGAGCCCTGTGGAACCCCCTGATCCAGTGCCATTCGCCTGGAGTAGCAGTCACCCTGCCTGACTTGGAAACCACGGCCCGAGAGGAACGACTGAATCCATTTTAGCGCTGCGTCACCCATCCCTGCTTTGTTCAGACACTGTAGCAAGGTGGAATGTGCTACAGTGTCGAACGCAGCGCTGAGGTCCAGCAGGATCAGGGCCATAGTGTGGCCCTCGTCGGCCCCCTGTCTGATGGATTCGGAAGCCATAAGGAGTGCTGACTCAGTCGAGTGTCGAGGTCTGAATCCAAACTGGGTGGCGTGAAGGAGATTAGACTCTTCCACAAACTGCATTAACTGCTGGTTCACCAACTTCTCCGCCACTTTCGAGAAGTAGGGAAGGAGGGAGATGGGACGCAGATTCTCCAGTTTTTCGAAGCTGATATTAGGCTTCTTGCGGAGGGGGAGCACCACTGCTTGTTTCCATTCCCAAGGCACAGTGCTGGACCTGAAGGAGATATCCAACAGGTGCCTAATGTATGGCTCTAGTGTTGTCAGGCTGTCGGCCAGCCGTTTAGGAGATGCTGGGTCCCGTGGGGAACCTGATTTCACTGATCTACATATGTTGATCAGGTCTTCAGCTTGCGGGGTAGAGAAATTGAGCAGCAACTTGTGACCATCTTCCTCTCTAACTGACGCCTCGAACTTTCCATCTGCCGCTGGTTGGGCAGGGAAGGTGGTATAGATTTTGGACACTTTGTCACTGAAGTAATCAGCAATGCGGTTGCAGGCAGCCACAGAGCAGTCCTCTGATCCCGCTGAGGATTTAGGGACAGCAAGAGATTTGTATACACAGAACAATTCTTTCGCTGAGTTCTCTGCATCCAGAATTCTTTCGGCATAGTGGGCAGTTTTCGTTATCCTGATAAGATTATGATATGCTCGTCTGTGGATGAGGTATCTCTCTCTCTCCTGATTGTCATATGCTTCCCTCCACTGCCTTTCAGCACGCTTACACTCCCTCTTGGCACCCCGCAATTCCTCATTAAACCATGGTGCCGATCTCTGTTTACGACCATCCTTCTTTGGATGGTCTAACGGGGCCGTTTGGTCCAGCGCAGCCGTGATGCGGTCGTTAAGTAGTTTGTTTACCGAATCCGCATCATCGCCTCCAATGGGGCCATTGGCTATCAGAGCCTCATTGAATTTGGGCAGAGAAAACTTCGCCCATTTGCGCCTGGGATGGTTATAGGGAGTGGGAGCAGTGTCCTTGTTCTTAGGGAGAGAGATTTCAAAAGGCACCAAAAAATGGTCAGTCCACGGGAGAGGCACTGGGGGGGCCACCCTAACTTCCTCCCAGTTTGCAAAAACTGGGTCGAGCAGATGACCATGTAGGTGAGTAGGAAGGTGGCCCTTTAGCTCTAACTGTAGTGCTTGAAGATCCTGCCGGAACTCCATCGCTCCCTTGTCTAGTGGATCTTCGAGGTGCATGTTAAAGTCTCCGAGAAGAAGAAACTTATCTCTCCGCAGCACCATCTCTGTGGCACATTCTATGAGAGTGCCCTTAAACCTAGCCAAAGGGCCAGGTGGTCGGTAGACTAAATAGCCCTTAACAGTTGTACCCCCATTGATTTTTATTGTGAACATCCCCACCTCACTTGCCGCCAGGTGGACGGATTCAATTTGACAGGCAAGGTAGTGTTTAAATACAAGTGCAATACCTCCTCCTCTGCCCTCAGGTCTGTCCAGTCTTACCATCAGATAGTCATCCGGCAGTGCCTGAATGATATCAGGGTCGGAGTGTGTATCCAGCCAAGTTTCTGTAAGAAATAACAGGTCCAATTGTCTGTCCACGAGCAGGTCGTGGATGTCAAACTTATTGCAGCGCAGCGACCTCACATTAAGCAAGCCGCACGAAAGGGTGGGGCTGTCCCGGGTATCAACCATTGCGGTGCAGAATCGGAATTGGCAGGATCTGCAACCTGTGTCCACCCCTGTGTGCATGCTGTGGAGCCCGTCACTACATGTGACGGCGGACAGATTCAACAGCTCGTCCCTACTCCACCGAGTCCGGTTAACAGGACCAGGGGCTATGGCCCTGGGCCGTGTCCGGTCGCGGACGGGCGCAGACGGGCTTGGCTTTGGCGCGGCTTCGGCGCGCGCCCAGCGTGCCCGCTGCGCTCGTCCGCTGCGCTTCCTTGGCCAGGGTACCATTTTGTAGAATCAAGGGCGGGCGGGTCTGAGCACTAGAGTGCTCGCCCAGCTCGTCCCCCTCACCCAAGATGGCGGGAGCGATGAGGAGGGAACGGGGGTTCGCGCCCTGCTTCTGCAAGTCCGTATAAAAACACAATGGAGCAGTTTTAACAAGCACTCAGTGTAAAATCAAATAGCAGCAATTTTAAAAGATAGCAGCAATTTGTGGGCATAAAACAGTCCCGGCTTTCCGCCTCAGGACAGCACTCTTACCATGCTAACAATCAGCGGGGGCACGGGTGCAAGGAGCTTTTGTAGAGTCAAGGGCGGGCGGGTCTGAGCACTAGAGTGCTCGCCCAGCTCGTCCCCCTCACCCAAGATGGCGGGAGCGATGAGGAGGGAACGGGGGTTCGCGCCCTGCTTCTGCAAGTCCGTATAAAAACACAATGGAGCAGTTTTAACAAGCACTCAGTGTAAAATCAAATAGCAGCAATTTTAAAAGATAGCAGCAATTTGTGGGCATAAAACAGTCCCGGCTTTCCGCCTCAGGACAGCACTCTTACCATGCTAACAATCAGCGGGGGCACGGGTGCAAGGAGCTTTTGTAGAGTCAAGGGCGGGCGGGTCTGAGCACTAGAGTGCTCGCCCAGCTCGTCCCCCTCACCCAAGATGGCGGGAGCGATGAGGAGGGAACGGGGGTTCGCGCCCTGCTTCTGCAAGTCCGTATAAAAACACAATGGAGCAGTTTTAACAAGCACTCAGTGTAAAATCAAATAGCAGCAATTTTAAAAGATAGCAGCAATTTGTGGGCATAAAACAGTCCCGGCTTTCCGCCTCAGGACAGCACTCTTACCATGCTAACAATCAGCGGGGGCACGGGTGCAAGGAGCTTTTGTAGAGTCAAGGGCGGGCGGGTCTGAGCACTAGAGTGCTCGCCCAGCTCGTCCCCCTCACCCAAGATGGCGGGAGCGATGAGGAGGGAACGGGGGTTCGCGCCCTGCTTCTGCAAGTCCGTATAAAAACACAATGGAGCAGTTTTAACAAGCACTCAGTGTAAAATCAAATAGCAGCAATTTTAAAAGATAGCAGCAATTTGTGGGCATAAAACAGTCCCGGCTTTCCGCCTCAGGACAGCACTCTTACCATGCTAACAATCAGCGGGGGCACGGGTGCAAGGAGCTTTTGTAGAGTCAAGGGCGGGCGGGTCTGAGCACTAGAGTGCTCGCCCAGCTCGTCCCCCTCACCCAAGATGGCGGGAGCGATGAGGAGGGAACGGGGGTTCGCGCCCTGCTTCTGCAAGTCCGTATAAAAACACAATGGAGCAGTTTTAACAAGCACTCAGTGTAAAATCAAATAGCAGCAATTTTAAAAGATAGCAGCAATTTGTGGGCATAAAACAGTCCCGGCTTTCCGCCTCAGGACAGCACTCTTACCATGCTAACAATCAGCGGGGGCACGGGTGCAAGGAGCTTTTGTAGAGTCAAGGGCGGGCGGGTCTGAGCACTAGAGTGCTCGCCCAGCTCGTCCCCCTCACCCAAGATGGCGGGAGCGATGAGGAGGGAACGGGGGTTCGCGCCCTGCTTCTGCAAGTCCGTATAAAAACACAATGGAGCAGTTTTAACAAGCACTCAGTGTAAAATCAAATAGCAGCAATTTTAAAAGATAGCAGCAATTTGTGGGCATAAAACAGTCCCGGCTTTCCGCCTCAGGACAGCACTCTTACCATGCTAACAATCAGCGGGGGCACGGGTGCAAGGAGCTTTTGTAGAGTCAAGGGCGGGCGGGTCTGAGCACTAGAGTGCTCGCCCAGCTCGTCCCCCTCACCCAAGATGGCGGGAGCGATGAGGAGGGAACGGGGGTTCGCGCCCTGCTTCTGCAAGTCCGTATAAAAACACAATGGAGCAGTTTTAACAAGCACTCAGTGTAAAATCAAATAGCAGCAATTTTAAAAGATAGCAGCAATTTGTGGGCATAAAACAGTCCCGGCTTTCCGCCTCAGGACAGCACTCTTACCATGCTAACAATCCCACCCATTCTTCACCCATTCTTCTCACTGCAAAGAGGTATCTTAAAAACATCAGAAATCAAAACCATAATGGATGGTAGTGCAGGACTACAAGCAAATAAAGATTAATTTTGATGTAGAGATAATGGAGAAACACTTGCGTTCGTGTTCAGGTGTATAAAAATGTTTTTTTCCTCTTCCTGGAACAGCTAAAATGCCGTACTCTTGGACTAGAAGGAGTTGTGCAAGGTGTTTTACGACAATAAATGTTCACAGTTGGAAGGAATTGCATCAGGAGCCCCTGCGTAAAGGGACAGTCACATAGCTCTCAGATACTCGATTATTGTCTATGTTTAGCCTGAATAGTAATCACAGAATATATTGGGTTCGTGAAAAAAAGTGCCATGCGTCTTTTTGGGGCCCATGCAGCAAACTAAAAACCGGTCCCAAACGGGCAGATTCTCAGAATCTGCCCCTTTGCGACCGGTATTTCTGCATTTGGGATGCATCATCCCAAATGCAAAACCCACAAATTGTGATTGCATTTAAGGAATTGCAAATTGCGATTCCTTAAATGCAATGCTAGAAGCAAATAAAAATAACGATTTCGCTATTAGGGGTCGCAAATTACCAGAAAAAAAAATTGGATGGTAATTTGCAAAAACTTTGAAAAATGCACTAAAGTGCATTTTTCAAAGTGACATGATACACACACACATGCCCTGGTGTGTGCGCAACATGGATGCACAATACAATTTCAGGGGTCCAACAGGGTGTCCTTTTGCCACCCTTATACCCTTGAAATTGCATGCGCAATGCTAGAAGCAAATAAAAATAGCGATTTCACTATTAGGGGTCGCAAATTACCAGAAAAAAAATTGGTTGGTAATTTGCAAAAACTTTGAAAAATGCACTAAAGTGCATTTTTCAAAGTTACATGTTACACCCACACATGCCCTTGGGGCATGTGTGTGCGCAACATGGATGCACAATACAATTTCAGGGGTGCAACAGGGTGTCCTTCTGGCACCCTTGCACCCTTGAAATTGCATGCACAATTTGCGAGTACATATTTGGCACTCGCAAATTGCGCATGCCATTCCCATTCATTCCTAAGGGCCTGTAGGCCCATAGGAATGAATGTGAAAGACATTCTTTAATTGCGACTCGCAATTTGTGACTCGCATTTAGGAATGTTTAGGAATCGCTATTTTTATAACGATTCCTACATGCATAGGCTTTTGTGATTCCTTAATTGCGATTCCTTAATAATCGCAATTAAGAAATCGCCAAAGCCTTCCTTGATGAATGTGCCAGATAAACACTTAACGCAAATTTTTTATTTTTGTACAGTAAAGTGTACAATAAAGACTTTAGTAAGGATGTTTCCCCATAGGGTAAATGATATTACGTCTCAAAACTTTTCTTTTGGTATAGACTGACTCTTCCAGAACTTCATAATTCATGCAAAATTCTGTCCTCGAGTTCTGAAATGCATACAGAACAACTGTACAGATAATTAAACATTTTAGAAAACCGCAGTGCACAGAAAACCCCTGCCTCTGGTTTATTATTTTATCATCAAGTCTAAAATGTGTCAGAAGCTCAACAACGCCTATGACCGTTCCAAAACAACGAGAATACATTCCATGCGGATGTTAATGTGATGGAAGGTTAAAAAACAGCGTTTTGTCAAGCTTTTTCTAGATGAGACTTCTTGCAAGGTCATTTTTTCAAATCATTTCTCAGCTGTGAACAGCTAGAGGCAGCTTCAAATAAGTGCGTCTGCTCCAAATCCCAGGGAAGTTGTCTGGAAAAGGTAAATGTTAACCGCAGATAGTTTGAAGCCTCATTTCTTTCAATGCAGTTCGAGCATGAAATACTGGAGTCAGACCCAAAGAGTGAATAATCCTTTGGGGTTAAGAAGCAATACAGATGAACTTAGTGTCTAGCAGAGTAAAGAAAGTGGGACAGAAACATGTCTGCCACTGCAGGAAGTCCAGAAAAAACTGGCCATGCTTTGATGATCACTGTAGGAAGGTCAGGAGAGGTTGATCTTCTTTTAACGCCGACTGCAGTATGGTCAGTAAAGGTAGGTTTATTTTGGTGACAGCTACAGGAAGGCTAGGGTAAGCTGACTTTGTTTTGGTGGCCATTGCACGAGGGCCAGGAGAGGCTGACTTTGTTTTAGCGGATTTTGTTTTGAACCAGTACCGTAGACATTTTTGACTCCAACAAACGCATGTGTCACTAGAAGAAGACTTGTTTAAGAACTGCAGATGATGATGATAACGTCCATCAAACTTGAACGCATGCCACCAGTCACCTGGAAACCGCATTGTTCCAAAGCAAGAGCTCTTTTCATGTACTAAGCAATGCTACTGTAGGCCACATTAGTTCTGACATGTCTGCTTTGATAATTTGACTTTTAAACATAACGTGAAATCTCATCTGTTACCACTGTGATAAGAACAACACAGAGCCAGACTGTGATGCATATCAGTCCCTTTCTCTTAACACAAAGATACCATTTGTGGTCAAGGGTAGAGCTCTGTGAATGGCTTTAGCAAAACATAAGGCTGGTCTCTGGGCATGTCTTTGGTGTCATGCTATGTCACGCTAGGATTACATTTTATACATACATATATATTGGTACATATGCATGGCACTACCCACTGATCTTATTCCCATGGTCATAACATTTCAATTTGACTACTTTGCCAGACTAACTTCTGAACAATGGATTAGTAAACAATGTATGGTTGTCCATCAGACTATTGAATAAAAAAATATCATGGCCAAATTAATGACTAACACGATATCGTGAATGTAAGAATATATAGGTGAGCATATATCTACTACTCATAACTCCTCATCTTTGATATATATATATATATATATATATATATATATATATATATATATATATATATATATAAATAATATATATTATATTATTTTCTTTCACACAAAAAGCAAAGGTTACAGGGATGTTATACTTAGGCTCAGATTTCACTCATGGAAAACTAGTGAAATTCAGCAGTCATCTAACTTATGGTGTTCAATGCACTGCTTATGACCTCACATATTACATCACTCATGACATGGTCAGTGACATCACTCATGGCATCTGAAATGACATCACTCATGACATAATCCAGTGAGTGCAAATGTTTCGTAAATGTTTCTGAGACTTAAAGTTATATACTAAGCTACTGCATTAGTTAAATTACTATTCTCTTTGTACTACTAATACGTGATAATGTATCTTATATATTGCATCTGAGTGTCACTGTGATTGTCTGTATTAGTGTGAGTTGCTGTATGGGTGAATAAGTGGGTGTGGGAGTAGCTGTTTGTGTGATTGAGTGACTGTGTGTGTGGCTGTACTGGTGAGTAAGTGGGTGTGAGAGTGGCTGTATGGGTGAGTGAGCAACTGTGTTAGTGGCTGCTTGGGTGTGTGAGTGTGTGTGTGTGTGTGGCTGTATGGGTGAACTGTGTGGCAGTGTGAGTAGTTCTATGGGTGGGTGAATGTGTATGAATGCATGTTTGGCCTGTGTGACTGGCTCTATGCGTGAGGGACTGGATGTGTAAGTGTATGAATGGGTAAGTGAATGGCTGTTTGAGTGGGTGTATGGGTAAGTGAGGGGGTGTGAGGGGCTGTTTTCATAGTAAGTGTCTGTGTGAGTGGCTGTATAGGTGAGTGAGTGAGTGTGTGAGTGCTTGTATCATTGTGTGACTGGGTATGTAAGTGGTTTTGTGGAGGAGTGAATGGATGTGTGAGTGGCTGTTTGGGTGAGTGAGAAGCTCTGTTAGTAGCTTTATGGGTGAGTGGGTGGCTGTATGGGTGAGTGAGTGATTGTGTGAGTGGCTGTGTAGGTGTGTCAATGGGTATGTGAGTGGTTCTATGGGTGTGTGAGTGGGTGTGTGGTTGACTGTATGGGTCTGTGAGTGGATGCCTTAGTAGCTTTGGTGCTGTGTGCATGGCTGTAGGGGTCCTTGAGTGGGTGTCTTAGTGGTTTTGTAAGTGTATGAGTGACTGTATGGGTGAGTGAGTGGCTGTACAAAAATACAAAAATGATATAACTTAAAAAGCATTTGTCAGCTGCAGAGTTGTCTTCGGGTGAGGTGTCTGTCGTCTGGGTGCTCACAGGTGTCTTTGTTTTCATGTTGTGTAAACAAAGTCTTTCAAGGGATCGTTGCAAAAAAGTCAATGTGTCCTGTATAACTTGAGTGATTGTCATTATGAAAGAAAGTCTTTAAAAGCTTTGGTCGAAGGAATGGCAGAATGTGGCAGTGTTGGAGCACTTTCAGCTTGATCACGGACATCTGGGATAAGAGCTGTGGTTTTGTGGGTTAATTTGAAAAAGACATTTTTAGGCAATGGTCTGGAAAATACCTGTCTTTCCATTTTACCAATGCGCTCAATGGTTTAGCTGTTAGCAAAAGATCTCCTCATGGGCTACTGAAAAAGAAAGTGCTAAGATTTTTGGGGGGATGGTGAGTCTTCAAGTGTTTTAAGAGGTGCTAGAATTTTAAGGGAGGGATTGATGTTAAACTCTTTTAATGCTCTTCTAGTTTGGTTCCCCCCTCTCCAAACTATTGTTGGGACAATACTATTTTCTGTGGGCTGTATGCATCTTAAAGGTAGGCCTGGGCGGAGTTTCCACAAGCGGTGGAGTGCATTTGGTCATGCCATTCCTGTTGAGTTGCATTGCCGGGTGTTAGTTTTGCACTGGAAAATCAGCATGAACTGCCCCATGCAAAGCGCAAGAGGGCGCTGCTTCTTTTCTGCCGCTTGAGTAGATTTTCTACTTGAGTGGCAGATTTCTCAACGTCAACGGAAGGTTTCTCAATGTGAGGGTTCATAAGCATTCGCTACCGGCCCAACAAGAAATCCGACCGCCAGCTTTGAGAAATCTCCGTGGGAGGTGGATTTTCCTCGCTGCGCTCACCAACACGGAGTTGGCGAGTATGAGCGAGGAAAAAACTCCTCAAACTCCACAAACGAAGTAGAGTTCACTGCCCAGGCCTACTTAACGGTGTGCCACTTTGATCAGGCGGGGGTGTTTTTTTGACCTGCATATGTTGCATGCAATTGTGAAGGGAAGTGGGATTTGAATTTCAGTTGAACTGTTCTGGGTCCTTCGGGCTTCGGCACGTGGCATCGAGAAAAGTTTATCTCCAATCAAGCTGAGTTACTGGGCTACATCCTTCTTCTGGAAGGGTCAAGAATCTTTGGGCTGTTTTCATGCTGCTCTATGTTGGGCCCAATGGGCAGTTACCTGTGTTTTTGGGCGTGGTCTACTTTTAAGAGAAGGACGGTGGAGGTGGTTGGAAGGTCGCCTGTGGACCCCATGGGAACCTGCAGGGAAATGGATAGGACTGTGTATATTTGTGATGTTGTCTCAACAAGATCAGGGGTTTCAGTGGAACTTTATGTGCTCAGCCTGATGTTGATGGCGCTAATGAATTTGATGAATTTTCCTATTGAGAGGGGTCATGTGATTGGATTTTTTAGGAGTTTTCCGATTATTTTGCTGCCATCATGGCCATTGCTTCCCTTTGTATGTTGAGGAACATGGCTCCTACTGCTGATGCTGGAGCATTTGCCTCATTACAGAACTAAAAAGAGGCCTCCATTTGGAGGAGGAGGCCTGAAAAAGTTTAGGAGAATGACGTCCTTTCGATCGTGGGCGTGCCTTAGTGACTTGGGCAAAGGAATCTGGGTGCCTGCTGTTATATAGTGACTGGGGGGTCTACCCTTCTCCCATGTCAGACTTTCCTCCCCGGGGGTGCGGTCAGTCAATCCCTCCCCAGGGGATCAAAAGCAGTGGGGGCCCCAGGCCCCTGCGTACATTCGGATGGCAGACTCTAGCGTGGATTCCCAGTCTGCATAGCATGGCCGTCCTGAGGTTTTCTTGTGAATAAGTAAAGGATTGCATCTTCCCTACTGCTGGTTCGCTATCCCTTAGTGTTGTACTAAGTTTTCTAAGGTTGGTATGGAGTGGGTGCTACACTGAGGTCTTGGTTTCACTACATACGTGGTTGGTTCTAGGGTTTATTTCGTGGGTAGGAAGTCTGTGGGACCTGCCTTGGTACTATTCTATTCTGCTCTTGGTACATTGTTTGACAAAAATATTTGCCTATATGATTTATTTGGTAGTTGTAATGGCCTTCTTAGGTATTTAGAAGTTGCTTTTCTTTTGGTTTTTGGGTGTGAGTGCTCTGTTGGATCCCACTGGTACCCTGCAGATGAGTTGTTGTCCAGTTGGGAGCACTTCACTCACCTGTTGTTGCTACAGCACCTTTGGGGGCACTCTTGCCTGGCCTCTATTCACATCAAAGGGGGCCTCGCATTGGGTATGAGGTCAGTGGCTGGTTCGAGAACCCTCCCCTGGTGGCAGTTTCTTTAAGCATCCGTGAGGTCCCTGGCATGCCCTCCCTATCTTCTTTCTGTGTTTGTTGACCCCACCCTGTGTTTTCGTCCTCACTGTCAGAGTCAGAGGAGCTGGAGTTCTCTTGCTGGGTATTGCTAGTTTTATGGTTATGTGCTTTGCGTTTTGTGGCCACCCTGGGGTTGATCCATAGTTTCAGCAGTTCCAGCTTTACATCTTTCTCTTGGCCCCAGTGTCGGCCCTGGATGTAAGCTTTAGTGTGCTTTATGATGTTGATATAGAAGGCTCCCCCCTCAGGCCAGAAGAAGACCTGTTCTTTGGTGAGGTCACTTGCAGCAGTGTCTCTCTAACCTCCAAGCATGGGTGGGGAACCTCGCTTGCACTTGGATTAATGGAGTCTTAATGATGGATTGGGGAACTTGTGTTGAGGATTTTACAAATTTGGATTGTTTCGGGATTGTTTGAATAGTCGCAAATCCGTCTCTAATTTTTGGGAACAGTGTACCCTGGGTGGTACAGAAAAGAATCTACTGGTTGCAAGCTCTATAAACAATCAATGAATTAAAAAGGACATTTCACATTAAACGATAGAGAAATGCAAATTAAATAGTAACATTATTTAATCACGTCATTGATTCAAGTTGTATTCTCAGATCCTTCTATTTTGTTGGTCCATTGAGGTAACTTGTTGTCATTGCTCTCCTGAACATCAAAGTCACTTGTGGTCGAGTGAGGTCTTGAACAATAGGCTCGTAATGTGGAATTTAAAACAGTTTGCAAACTGAGCCTCTGAAGAGTTGCATACTGTACTGTTTTCTTTATTGTGCTCATAAAACGCTCAACAAGTGCGTTGGCCTACGACCACAAAGGTGTACTTTCTGATGCTTTATGTTCAGATGCTCCAGAAAATCCTTGAATTCCCAACTGTTGAAAAGGCGGGCCATTATCAGACTTCAAAATGACTAAAGAAAGACCCATGTTGCAAAAATGCCATCAAGATTCTCAATGACTCGCTCATGAGTTGTGGATGAGAGATCTTCTAACGGAAATCGAGAGTAAACATCCACAACTACCATCAGATGATGTACATTGTCAAGTGGACCAAAGAAATCAATGGCGATTCTCTCCTATGCATGATTAGGGAGTTCTGACATGGTAAGAGTATGTTAAGTAATGTTTGTAGAGAGGCAGTTACATAGATGACAGGCCTTGATTTCCTTTTCAGCCCTCTCATCTAAATATTGGAACCAAAATCGATCTTGGAGAGCTCTCTTGGTGGCAACCATTCCATGATGTCCTTTGTGAGCCACTTCAAATATTGCCTGTCTTAAACTCTCTGGAATTAGTATTCTTGACTATCGCAGCATAACTCCTTCCTGAGTAATAGACAATTCATTTTTAACGTTTTTTTACATTTGGTATCCACTATCACTGGTGAGAGGTTGAGCGTATTGGTTCCACGGCTGATGTGTATTTATATATTTCAACTTCAGCATGTCACTATCATGGCTCATAGCAGTGATTATCTGGGCTAACAATATGGCAGCTGGAGTATTTGACTTCATAATGAAATTAAAGTAGGCTTCACCCATCTTGGATGGAGTACCTTGACCTTTATAGGCACACTGGAAAAATAGTGAGCAGGGTTTTGATCCTTCCCTGGATAATTTACAATAGTGAAATCATACTCTTGAAATCAGAGTCCCCACCGTTCAATGCGAGGAGGCATCTTGGCTATAAGATTGCCAAAGATAGTCAAAAAAGCTTGATGGTCAGTTACCAGAGTAAAAGGCTTTCCATATAGAAATGCATGGAAACCTTTACATGCCCATACCACGGCCTAAACTTTCTTTCTCAGCTTGAGACTAAAGAACGTTCTGCTTGTGACAAATTTTTACTGGCATATACCACAAAATACCTCGAGCATTGCAATGTCCTCTGTGCTGCGCCAAGATAGTGCCTAACCCGACTGGGCTAGCTTCAAAAACAACCTCTGTATGAAGCTTTGAATTAAAATAGGCCATTTCAGTATCAGTTTCTATGGCTTCTTTGATTTTGTTGACATTTTACTCACAATCTTGTGACCACTTGAGACCCTCACGGGTGAGTAGCGCGCTTACAATTCCCTGATTGATTGACTTGAAAGAAACACATTGCTTTGTTAATTCTCGTAAGGGAACACTGATGGTAGCAAAGTCTTGTATGTGCCTTGAACAGCAACTGGCCATGCCAAGAAATGAATGTATCATCTAAACATCCTGTGGGGGATTAGCATTCGACAGGGCTTGTCATTTACAGGATTTGGTGTCATACCCCCATCTGAAAAGATTTGGCCAAAGAATTTAAACTTTGTCTTGTGGAACTCACCCTTGTCTACGTTTAAAGTCAGTCCTGCATCGGTCAGCAAGTGACACAGTTTTTCATGCTCCTTCCGTGTAGCTCCAAAAATTGTCATCACTATAGTAGAGTGCATTCACAACTGGCTATATGGTACATCAAATGATGTCTTGGAAAATGTCTGCAGCCGATGATCCACCAAAATCGAGTCTTTTATATCGGAACAGACCGACATGTGTAGAAAAGATTGGAATATACCTGACAACTTCTTCAAGTTCCAGTTGATGATAACCTTTATTTAAATCAAGGCAAGAGAAAACCTTTGCACCATTTAATTGCACTCTCATGTCAGCAATATGTGGACCTGGATGTTGTTCTCATTCAATTGCTTTATTTGCTTGACATACATCAACGCATACGAGTACAGCTCCTATAATGTGTCCTTTTTGGGCATATAACTATTGGAGAAACCTAGTGCCTAGGACCGGTTGAACTCCCAACAATGTCATACCAATATAATGATTTAAGTACTTTTTCAACAGCTACTTGTAAATGAAAAGCAACTTGTCTATGTCTCTGAGACACAGGACACACATCGTCACTAATGTGTAACTTTACTTTCATAGTCTTAAGCTTTCCCAAAGCATGAAAAAATGAAGGAAATTGACTTACTATTTCATGGTGAGCATTCATATTGAACTTCACAGAAATCAGTCATATGTCAGCAGCGGTACTGAAACTGAGCAGACAGGCACTTCCTGCTGTAGCTTGAAGTGCATGGATTGGTACTTGTACCTTTGTTTTATTGTGTTTCAGTGTCACTACAAATAAACCTTGACATTTTAGGGGCATCGATGCAGCCCAAGTATACACTTTGGTTTTCACGGCGTAATTCGAGGCAATGGAGACAATTCATTGTATTTCCCAGCAGGCATTATGTTTATTGATGCACCACTGTCAATGATGAAAGGTATCAAGCAATCATTTTTTTTCAATTTCGTTTTTTGGACAATGTTTGTGTGGCTTTGGTGTTTTGGCATGTCGACTTTTCTTTGACTGACATTTTTCCTCACCTGCAGCCAGTCCGAAGTGCGCATGTTTCTCAGAGATAAACAACATGGAGCACCCGTCTTCCTCATGTTCACTTGATACTGAGACATTCAGCGTCAATTTGCCTCAATTGATCGCTGCTTGGCCTTGTGGGGATGCATCGAATGTTGCCTTTGAAATGCTCTGGTGGTCATTTTGTCTGTACACTGTGACACACTTGCTTTATCATTCACTTTACAAACTGTCCTAAAATTGTTCTCTTTCCCACAGCCTTTACATATCTGTCAAGTGGCGGGACATTTACGTTTGAGTTGAAATTAAAATCCACATCTAAAACATAACTTCTTTTTACACATAGACAGCACTTTGTGCACTTCAGTCTTTTGCTTTGGTTTACTTTTTATAATCATGACTGAATCACTCTGGGCACCTTCGGCCTCCATGTCAGTGGCTTGTCTTTCAGTATACTCCTCATCAACACTCACTCCGGACTTAGGGCCTGATTACAGGTTAGGCACCGCCACCCCACCACAAAACCTGTTGGCAAGCCACATGGCAGATTACGAGTATTTTGGGTGTCTTAGGGGCTTTTATTTTACATTTCCATGGCAGTGCCTCAGAAAATGGGCACAGCAGTGGGAATGCCAATAGCAGTTCTTGCACAGCCTGGACTGTAAACTCCATGCCATGCAGGAACTGAGGTGCCTGCACACAGGGAGCACATTTGTGTGCCCCTCTGCATGCATCCCATAGCCCAGAGGCAACAGGGGGCACGGTAGGGGCCCCTTTGTTTCCTCTCCACCACAGATTTTATAGAGGAAGAACAGCCATGAAAATTGTGGTAGAGAGGAAACTTGTAATATGCCTGGCGGGACTCTGGTGGTCCCGCTAAGCACTTTTCTGCCTCAACACCACCTCATCCCGCCAGGGAATGTCAGTTCACTGGCGACTGCGCCGGGGCAAATGCGGTCCGACTGCCCTCATTGTAATAGGGTGGTCAGAAGACCGCCATTGCCACACTGCTGCGAGTCTGGCAGTCTGCGTACTGCCAGACTCTTAATCGAGCCCTACGCATTTGTCATCTGAATGAATCTTACAGCATCCATCAATAACTCCAAGTCACAAAGGTTCCTCATTATTAAATTCATTGAAACCACAGTGTTTGATGACTGTATATCAAGTCTTTCCACAAATTAACTAATGGCTTTACTAACTTATAAGTATTCCTGACTGAAAATCTTTCTTTTGTAATCAACATTTGGTACTGGATTGAAGTTGAGATTCGGCGTTTCTTTGATCTGACAATATGTAATTTCTTTGTCAGTTCATGGCCTTTCTTTATGGCTTCTTTCACAACATCACCAGCATGATTTTTGAGATACTTGGTAATCGTATCTTCAAGTGCATTAATGAAATCATCAAATATCTCTAGTTACACAGACCATCTACTGTCAATATTTCCCTTTTTGGCGATATCGAAAGTTGGTGGTGGTTTCAGGAATGCAGCAGCTATGTAGAACTGTGTGGAACTTACTGACACCTGGGGTGGATACCAGTGACTTGGTGTTTACACCTCGTCTGTGAGAACTGGAGAAGTGCTGGCCTCTGACTCATCTTTAACGAGAACTTGAAACGCGACTTTCCTTGAAGTCATCAAAAGAATTACATTATTTTAAGAGTCGTTCTTGTCTTCTTATTTTCTGATGACCTGGGAAGTTGTTCTGAGCCCCACTCATCAACTCTATGAATGTATCGCTTAAGGTATGGATGGATCCTTAAGCACAACCCTGAACACTTCTCCTTGAGTCAGATTCACAGAGTGTAGTAGTATGATGACTATCTTCAGGGCATTCAGTAAGTCATTAAATTCTTTTCATCTAAATCGCAATTATCACTTTTAAGACCTGGTTGATCTCCACCTTGCAGTGTTACCACTTGGCATAATGTATAATTTTATCTTGCGTTGCAGCATGGTACCTTTATTTATGGCTTGACCAGCAGGTACTTGACCATCAACATGTAAATTCTTTGTAATGCTTCTGTTGTCTTCACTTGCCTAACAGTGGTTGGAGTTGCACTTTGACTCCACATGCATGAAGCATCAGTTCTGCTCTTTGACAGTGGCACATGTGGCACACACAAACAGTTTGTTTGCACCACAGCAAACTCTTTGGGTGAGTCATTTTCTGTGCTACTTATCCCCTAATTGTCGCCAGTTGTAGTGTCCTCCCAAGCCTGGGTACCCGCCAATGACCATGTCACACACTGAGCTTGATATTACACGTCTTTACTCTGCTGCGTGTAACTGCAAACCGGACATTCTAAAAACAAGGCTTCATGGCATTGCGCTCTGACACCTACCTCACAGCTGTATGGAGTCCATTAGGAGCCAAAATGGTACCATCATAAAATATCGCAAAACACTACACAGTGGTCCTCTGAATGTGACAGAAGTTTTCAGAAAATGAAATGCGCCATTGAAAATGCTACTGAACTGGCATACTTTGATTCAAAGTTACATACTGAGATTGTTAAAGATGCAATCCTGGTGGGGTTGGGCGTCATCCTTGCTCAACACAATGGACATCCAAATGCTTAGAGACACATTGCTGCAAATGCTAGCCAAAATCTTTCTCAGATTGAACATACCTAATCTCAATCATAAAAAGAGAGCCTGGCTGTATAATGGCCATGTACAAATGTTCATGTGTTTCTGTACGGAAAGGATGTCACCCTTGTCACTGACCACCAGGAATTGCTCGACATTTTCGGAAATCTGAAAGGTAAGATGCCACCTCGCATTGAGAGGTTGTGGATTGCGATTGTATGAGTATGATTACACTGTTGTGCATAAGCCGGGAAAGGATCAAAACCCTGCAGATTCTTTCTCATGAGTGCTCTTACAGTATCACAGTACAGCATCTAAAACGGCTGAAGCATATATTAATTTCATAGTAAATTTCACCAACCCTGTAGCACTTTCTATTGAGCAGATCCTTGCTGCTGCCAATACAGACAGAGACATGCTTACACTCAAGCATGTAATTGTAACACATCGACAATAGTCCATCCTTCACTAGCAGAGAGTTGAAGGACTTTCTTAGTTGTTTGAACATCAAGCATCAGGAAAGCACACCTCTCTGATGACAGGCCACAGGCAAATGGCTGGTTGAATGATTTATTGGCCCCCTGAAGAAGATGGTTCAGCATGCTGGCCTCAAAGGAATTGATATGATGTCAGCCTTCTGTCCAGCCCTTCATGCTTATCAGTCAACTCCACATTCTACAACAGATGAAAGCCCTGCCACTTTGCTGTTTGGGAGAGACATTGGGCCAAAGCTACCACAATGGACCCCAAGCAAGGGACGCTGACTACACTCATGTCGCGGACACTTCCTACAAAAGGAAGATGAAGGCTTCAGCCGATAAGCACAGACATGGTTTTCAGGCAAAAAGCCCGGGTCCTAGCAAACAAAAATGGAAATGCAAGACTGATGCTCTATTTATTGCTGAACCATTGTTAGTTGTGTAAAGCAAGTAAAGGACACATGGTGACCACTCAACATCCCAAAAGTCCCTAATGAGAGATTCATCAAATTTCCAGCGCCTGCCTCAATGTTTGTTGGCTCCAGACTTTACGAGTGAGACAAGTGCACCTGAGTGCCCAAGTCACACATCTGAGTCTACATCTATAATGCCAGATTACAATGGAACTCCTTCACTTTGTACGACTCGATCTAGAAGTCTATTGTGAGCACCTCAACGACTCATTGAGGAACTCTAATTTATATGTGTTGTCGGAATTTTTTATTTAACAAAGAAGGAGATGTAGTGTCATGTGATCATGTGCACTAGGACCCTTGTGGTCCTAGACTGACTCCTTACAAAGTTAGGAAATCAGTTGGAAGGTATTTGGATGTGTCTAGCAGTGGTCAGTAAAGTCTATGATAAAGTGTGAGCAGTTAACGTCTGCATGCTGAAGAATAGAAGACATGAATTATCGAGCTCCATGTGTGGTGTTGTAATTTGCATGCTCCAGAGCTGGGGTGGATGCTACACAAGATTGTTTGGAATCATTTAGCAGCTCTATGGGCTTTACATTCACTCACTAGAATCAGGCTCCATTGAAGCAATAATGCTTAATTTTAATTTTTAATTGTAAACCAAACTTTATTCCATTTTTGAGTTACACACATTTGCCATCATCTGATACATTTCAATAAACCACATCAGTTTCTAATGTTCTTTCAGGTGAATTAGACAGCACAGCTGTCATATGAATTTTTAATATGTTTACCCTTGCAGATTTTCACAGATCGCTGCATTTTGAGTCTTATTCTAATGAGATATCGACTCACAGAGTTAAGGAAGGTTCATTTTGGTAGTGCTCAGTTCAAATACTTCATCTGTGTGCATTTGTAAAGTTCTGCATACCACTGAATAAGTTTATAAAGCAATAAACACAGATGTTCCTAAAGTGTGTCTAAGACATGCTCCATGGAACGCATTACCTGCAAAAGGAATAGCATATGTAGATAAATATGCAAAGAAATCATAAGAAGAACGTGCTTAAGACTTAACTTTAAGTGGGAAGAGCATGTTTGCCAAATTCACAAGCACTCTTTTAATAAATCAGCAGAAAACCATTCCTTCATACCATAAATGCATCAGCACATTTTCTGCCATGAATTACTGATCCCCACTATTATTAGTGTAAATCCCACTGCACATTATATTGAAATACAACATGCATCCTTATAAACTGCCCTCGTCCGTACATAATGCAGCACTCAACTGAGATTAGCATAAAAGAGTGCAGAAATGCATTAGCCCAGAATTGCATAACGAACTTTGCACCTGATAGTAAGGTAAAGTTCTCTCGCTTATATCCCCACAGAATTCTACTCTGGCAGAAAATCGTTAAATAGAAATCATACTTTTTTTTCTAAATGTTTCTTATTGCTTGCACAGTTTGCAAATTACATCAAGTAACAGTGGAGCGAGACGTACATGTACAGTATGATAGCAAGGTATGCAACGAACGGCGACTCATCAAATACCATTGTGCAAGATACATTAGTTAGTGCAGGATGTACTGTGCAGCCTTCAACTTTGTGAGAGATCTGGGAATAGGAAATTAGTGCCTCATTTATATTTTTTGCCGAGGGCAACACAGTAGGTCTTGCTGTTGCGCTGCCCTATGGCAAAAGAAAATGGCAGGAAAGTGCCTTATCTATTACATAAGGCGCATTCCTGTCTTTTTCCCCAGCGCCGGTGAACAATCGGCTGCCGCGCTCCAATGCAGGCATCTTTGCACCATAGTGCAAGGGTGCCTGCTTTGCGGGGATGATTATTTTTGTGCAGGAAGGGAAACCTTCCTGCACAAAAACAATCACAAGAGGCTTTTTCCTCCTTCTATGTGTGCTTCTGCAGCACACATATAAAGAGGAAAAATTAGGAGAAATAAAGATATTTCTCCTCATTGTGCCTCCTCTTATGCCTCCCCTGGGGAGGCGTACGTTTTTGGAGCTGCCTCAGACTTATGATTTCTCATAAATCTGGGGCAGGATCAAAAAGCCATGGATGTTACCAGGAACGTCCCTAGAAACACCTATGGAATGCCCCTTTCACTCAGTTTTCTGCGTGAAAGGGGCACATATTTGTAAGGCCATGAAAAGCCACGTAACATGACTTTATGTGTCCTTATAAATATGCCAGTGGCACATTGCACCACTGGAATGTCAAAAAAGTGATGTTCTGGCAGCGCAAAAGCGCCGGTAGGACCTCATAAATTAGGCCCATAATATTTAAGAAGGCATTTACGTAACATCTGCATTTCATAGGATCATGTGTTACCACCATTTGAATTAGACCTATTCAGTTATTCAGTTTATCAGTTCCAAGCTCTTCTTTGTTGCTCCGTGGTAAAGGCAGTGGTAATGCCCACCAGCAGTTATTAAGATAAAATGGTATACTACCGCAGTTTTTAACTGTACATTGTACAAATAAATCATAAATTGCCTGGGGCATAACTTTTTAATTTTTTCTTCTAATAACACTCAGCACGCGAGGCATGTGGATGCATTGCATGTGCCTCCATAGGCTTCAAAGGCCGTTATTTTTCAGCCATAGGAGTGAAAGGCAGCAGAGGGGACTAGCCCCAACTTCCATGTCAGACAAGAAGACCCAACAGCACCAAAGTCAAGACTTTTTCAACCGGAAAGAGGGGAAGGAGGAGTGAAGTGTAGAATCCTCCAAGACTCTGCACGTCCTGCTTCTGGACCACCTAAGGTCCATACTGGAGCCCAAACCCCTATATAAGTACCCGAAGATCCCCTGCTCCGACTGTTGTCTGGAGATGTATAAAATACCTAATGCACGTAAGGGAGGAACTTGTAACTCTGGATATATGAACAATTATCAATAATGGTGAGTATAAATGAACCAAGGGTAATATACCTAACCTATTGTAGGGTATGCTTTGAAGGAACCATCGCTGGACTTGCATAGAGTTAAGTTGTAGCTAGGAAAGAACATATATCTAGGCACATATAAATGCATTACATCATGCATTCAGTAATCAAAAGCAAAAACCGTACTGCATCATTCCAAAACAAATGATATGCAGTCTTCACTGAAACAAAACATGTCATAATATTCTCACTATCGAGTTCAATATCGAGCTGTGGTACCACAAAGCCTGATATCCAGATCCACGCATATACCTTCTGTGCTTTTCTTTTGCAGATATCACAAGGACATGGAATTGTAACCAAAATCATTAAGGAAGATAATCAGACAAGTGCCTTTCAAGTTTGTGAGTTATGTTTGCGCATGGGGCGAGTTATCCAAGGTGTTGTTCAACATTTGCTTTCTTTTCCTTCTTTTTGTCTCCTTTTGTAGGTTCTGATATTTGAGAGACACCCTCCCCGAACGGAAAAAGGATGAGAAGACGCTCGGCACTCCAAAGGCAGACAAAAAGTGAAGCCAAGACACCTGGGGCTGCATTACAGATGCAGTGCAATTCCTGCATTGCACCGGGCGCACCTTTCAAAAGGTGCGCCCAGCGCAATGAAGGAAATGCACAGTATTACTATGAATGCACTGCCCCCAGAGCAGCTGCAAACTCATGCTGTCCTGTGGACAGCACATTCATGTGACAAATGAGTAGCTGCTTGCAGCCGCTCCGTGTTTTCACAGTCAAGGCGGCAACCCGCCAGCACTTTTAAAGGGGATAAGAGATCCCCTTGCAGGTGGGTGCAGTCAGTGACTGAACTTGCCTGCAAGGAGATGTCTGGGGGCCCATGAGACACCCTTTCCCCCTTCCAGAGGGCTGCTCTCGTGGGGTGCACTGACAGTGCACCATCTTTTAGGTGGCGCAGTGTCAGTGCGCATCCTGAAGGCTTCTTTGCCTTTGCACCCACGTCTATAGTACAGCACTGGCACAGAGGCAAAGGGATTCCCTCATTTGCATAGGGCATGCCCCCATGCAAATGAGGGAACGCCCCCTGAAGTTAGAAACTGGCATTATATTTGTACCAGCGCTATCGGCATTACAGAAGGGGCTTCATAAGCATCTGCGGCCCCTTCTATAATACCAAAAGTCCCCAGGGGCACGCAAAGCCGGCTCAAATGCCCATTGCACCCCGGGGCACTCACTCTAATACGTCCCCAGGAATTCCTTGAGGGTTTCGAAGATCCACAAGAATGCCAGGAGCACAGAAGTGATGCCGCTATGTCAGGTAAGCCGCAAACAGGATGCTACAGGCTGAGGAAAGCTATAGTGGCAAGCAGCTTCCTGTGGTGGAGCACACAGCTTTATTGGCCTTGCGCTCTACCCACCCGCAGTGTTCCAGGCCCACTACCAGGCAGGCCCGAAAGTTTCTTTGCCCAGGGCTGTAAACCTCTCAGCAGAAATTGTTGTGGGCAAAAGACCATCATGGAAAAAGGGAGAACCTCTCTTTTCCTGCGGGACATCTCAAACTAGTGGCTCCATTCACCGGGCTCACTGCAGGAGGCTGATCCCCAAGCAGTGCTCCATACTACTAGAACACCAGGGAAATTTACAGAGGGGACAATACAGTCTTCCTGCCTCCTGCGAGGCAGATTAGGGGGTTTGCCCAAACCATCTGCCCCAAGTATCAAACTGCCTGCCCCAGGGGTAACAGAAAATCCACTACTACACCGGGAGTTAGTTTATTTTATCAATGCACTGGAGAACTGTCCTTTCTGGCATTGGGTCATTCCCACCATCCAAGGATACTAAGCACAGTATTTTGGCCCTCCTGGGGGCAAAGTGAGAAGGTTTGCATCCAATTTGCCAATCCCAGGCGGTCCGAAAACCCTTTGAAGCAACCCGACACCCAGGCACTATGTATGACATGCGGTGCAGTGCAGTGTGGCCAGCCAGTCCCTCACCTCCATTCAGGTGTATGCTAGCTAGGAATCTTCGTTCGAGTGGCACAGAGGGAAATCAATCAATCAATCAATCAATCAACCAATCAAGAAGGGACATATATAGCATGGTTACTCACCAGTAAGGGTCTCAAGACGCTGGGTGAGAGGGCTGCTGATTGGACTGAGTGAAGGATCATTCAAAAAGCCAGTCCTTGCGGTCTTTCCTGAATTGGGACAGCAATGCGAATTGCTGAGGTGCAGGGGCAGGGTGTTCCAGGTCTTGAGGGCGAGGTAGGAGAACATCCTTCCTCCTGTTCTGGTCTTGTGGTTCCTGGGGGCGGGGCGAGGGAGACCTGAGAGGATTGGAATTGTCTGGCAGGTGCGTGGAATATGAGGCGGTGGTTCAGGTATGCTGGTCCTGCGTCATGTAGAACTTTGTAGGTATGAATTCTCTTGTTGATTGGGAGCCACTGGAGTTGTTGGTAGTGTTTGTGTCTGTAGTTTCTTGAGCTGTTTCTGTGTGATACTGGCATAGAATGCATTGCCGTACTCGAGTATGCTGGTGATGAGTGTGTGGGTGACCATCTTTCTGGATTCTGTGGGACACTATCTGAATGTCTTTCAAAGCGGGAAGAGCGTGTGGAAGCAGGCTGAGGAAACAGGGTTGATTTGGTGGTTCATAGTGAGAGATGAGTCAACTATGATGCTGAGGTTGCATGTGTGGTCCATCGGGTGGGGGAGATCCCAGAGTGGCAGGCCACCAGGAGTCATCCCAGGCTAAAGGGGTGGGTCCCAGGATGAATACTTTGGCCTTTTCCAAGTCAAACTTGAGGCAGCTGTCTTTCATACAGATAACAATGGCCTTCATTCCAGTGTGGAAGTTGATTCTGCTGGTTTTGGGTTAATTGGTGAGGGAGAGAATCAGCTGGGTGTCATCGGCATTGGATACAATGTTGAGTCCATGGCTACTGATGATGGCTGAGAGGGGGCCATGAAGAAGTTGAAGAGGGTGAGGCTCAGGGAGGAACCCTGGGGTACTCCACAGCTGATCTCCATGGGTGCTGAGACAAACAGCAGTAGTATGACTCGCTGGGTCCGGCCTGTGCGGAAGGAGTGTATCCAGTCCAAAGCCTTGTTGTGGATGCCAGCATAATGGAGTTTTGTAATTAGGGAGTGGTGGTAGACGGTGTCAAAGGATGCCAAGAGGTCTAGTAGGATTAGGGCTGTGGTCTTGCCCTGGTCGAGGAGGGAGTGGATGTCATCTGTGGTAGCTAGGACTGCAGTTTCTGTGCTGTGGTTGCTACGGAAGCCGGATAGGGAGGTGTCCATGATGTGGTTCACTTTGATGAACTCGGGCAGTTGGGCTTTGAAATCTTCTCTCTGACCTTGTCTGGGAAGGAGAGGAGTGAGATCAGTCTGAAGTACTGTCAGGTCTGAGGATGGCTTCTTCAGCAGAGGGTTGATCTTGGCGTATTTCTTGTTGTCAGGGAAGGTGGCGGTTTCGATGGAGCAGTTGATGGTTCAGCGAAGCTAGAGGTCAATGGCGGTGGCTGTTCTGTGGAGGATGTGGTATGGGCAGGGATCCATCAGGGAACTTGAGTGGATGCTCTTTATGGTCTTGAGCATATCCTCTGTTGTGAGTGGGGTCCAGCAGCGCATGGTCTGTTGGGGTGCGGCTTAGTTGTGTACAATGGTGGCGGGCATGGTGGCCCAATCTGGGGTGCCGAAGCTGCCGTAGATCTTCCTAATCTTGTAGTGGAAGAAGGTGCAGAAATTGTTGAAAAGGTCTTGGGAGGGAGGCACTTCTGTGGTCTTGCTGTTGGACCTGGTGAACTCCTTGACGATGGTGAAGAGTTTGTTGCTGTTGTGTGCGTTGGCATTGATTCTGTCTTGGAAGGCCGTTTTCTTATTGGTTTTCAGGAGGAGGTGGTGTGAGTTGACAGCGGATTTAAGGTTTTGTGAGTTTCCGGACTTTTGTTGTGCCTCCATCTCTTCTTGAGATGTCTACAGGTGTGTCTGGACCCACGAAGGGTGGAAGTGAACCAGCTGGCCTTATTGGAGTGGTGTCCCTCATCTTTTCTTGAAGGGTGCCAAAGGTGTTGGTGCAGTTCGAGATCCATCGATGGAGGTTGCGCTCTGCGGTATTGGTGTCAGTGGCGGTTGGCAGAGTGATGGTGCTGAGAGAGTCAATGAGGAGTTCTTTGGTTGCATTGATCCATCTGTGATGGGGGCAATGATGGCAGTGTTGTTTGGTGGGCATAGTGAAGGCGAGATGTAAGCAATGTTGGTTGGTCCAGGAGAGTTTGGTGGTGTGGCTGTAGCTGAAGTTCCCGCTGGCAGAGAAGATGGAGTCAAGCGTGTGTCCAGCTATGTGGGTCAGTGCAGTGACTAGCTGCTTGAGTCCAATGTTTGCTAGGTTCTCCCAGAGGGAGGTAGTGTTCTGGCCTCAGGGGTTGTCCAGGTTGAAGTTGAGGTCTCCGAGTAGGATGTAGTCTGTGGACGCGATAACCTGGGGTGCGATGATGTCTATGATGGCGTCCGTGAAGGGGGATCAGGGGCCAAGGGGACTGTAGGTGTGTGTGCCCCGGAGGGTGGTGTTGGGTTTGTGGACGATGGTGATGCTTCCTCCTGGGCGGTCAGGGCAGTCCTTGTGGGTGATTTTGTAGCCGTCAGCGATGGTCCAGGTTTCCTTGAACAAGGCGATGTCTGGAGAGGTGGCATTGAGGAGGTCCCAGATTTCTGCTTTTTTTTTGTGGAGGGACCACACATTGAGGAGAGGTTGGGTGCGCTGTTGATCGGCTGGGCGGCGAGAGGAGCTGGTGTGCTGGCGTGGCAGAAGTTGCAGTTTCAGCAGACAAAGGGTCTAATGGCATTCTTCAGTGATGCTAGATGGCAGGCAGCGTGGCGTCCAGGATTGAGGGCAAGGAGGGTGCTGGAGTCGAAGTGGTGGAGTGTCCAAGAGACAGGGTCCCTGCCACTAGGTGTGGTCCAAGCATGGACAGACGCAGACGGGCTTACCTTTGGTGCACCAGCGGCATGCCAGCAACATGCCCTCTGCACTCAGCCGCACAGCACCTGCCATTAAGTAGTGCTGGGGGGGAGCTGGACAGCTGGGAGGCGGGAAACGCAGGAGTGGGGAAGTACACTGGAGGGGGCAGGCTGCGGGGATCACAGTGGCAACGAGGGAGAAGACAGGGAAAAAGGAACTGAAAGAGAGCACATAAAATTTGAAGCCAAACAAAGCAAAGAAAAAACAACGAAGCCAAAGGCAGAGGCATAAAAACAATGGACAAGAGCAGAAAGAGGGACAGAAACAGCCAAAAGGAGGGGCAAGAGGGCAGTCAAGCAGCAGAGCAGTGATGCTCTACCACAGGAACACCAGGGATGAGGTGCAGGCCGGAGCCTGCGGGTGGAGGAGGGCCTCAGAATCCTGACCTCCGAGTCAGAGGAACCAGCAGCAGCAGATGGGGACAGCAGCAGCAGCTACCAAACACAGCTGCGCTGAGGAGGAAGCAAGTCCACTAATGGATAGTCCCCCATACACCCAAAAGTGCACTAACAGGGGGTGAGGAAAGGCAGCACCACCAAGTCGCCTTCTATGGTCTAACAGTGGTGACCGGATTCCGTGTTCCCCAGTGCCCCAGTGTGTAACAGCGGAACAAGCTGTGTGCCCAAGGGCCTGGGTCTGAACTGACCCCGTGCCCCTGGTGACTTGAGCCAGTTAGTGGAGTCCCCCACCAGTCTTGTGTGGTGTCCTCTGTAAGGTTTGACCTCTGCAGCACATGGATTGCTCAGGGTATGGTGTACGCCACCCATAGGCGCTAGATATGGTCCTGACATGACCCCCAGGTCTCCTCTACTCCCTCTCCCACCTTCTCCTCACCTAGACATGGACACCTAGGCTCAATCCGCCGCACTCTCTCTGAATCTGTGCCTCAGCCAGCAGGAGTCTCAGCTAGGATAGATTTCACAAGCCTGGGCAAAGCAGTCGCCACCGAGTCAGCTGGGTATCCTCCCAATGCAGGTGATGCATTGGGGCCCTCTTAGGCCCAAACTCATGGTGCTCTGGCCACACAAATTCTTCACAGCTCAAGGTCCTCACCCTCCACAGCGTCAGGACAGCAGCACCTCCTCCTCCTGCCTGTAATGCATTGAGGTGTGGCCCACCATCGGCAATCTACACTGTGCACCCCGATGTAGTGGTGGCACATATTATGTAATGCATATTCGGTGCGCCAGTGCTCCTTTACTGATCACAACTCCAAGGGGCACCAGGCGGTCTTTTCACACAGGTCAGAAATGTGTCTCCATGTGATTTACCAGACTTAGCCACTAGGTAAGGGTGATCACCAACATCTCAATGTATACTGTCGCATGCCACAGGCTCTGGCCCAACGCGGCTCGCCTCCACTGTCAGGCAGTAGGAACTTCATAGCACTGGCGCCTCCCACTCCAGGTCTCAGACGCAGGCCTTTCTCATGTCTTTTAGGGTACCAGATTTATTTGAAAAGAAGCCTCTTTAATTAGATACTTAAATGTTTACTTTGATTGACACAGACACAGATTCTAATTGTTACTGCACAATAATTGATATAGGTACATAATATAATGTCTGGGCACAAAAAGAGTAGGGAAGATTGTGGATACCTTCAATATCAGGTAACACCAGTCTCCAGGTTCTGCATGATCCATCGTATTAAAAAGTCATTTTCCTTCTCTTGATGCAGCTATCAGGAATCACATCATCTCAGAAAACTATTTGAAAATCAGTGGATCTCTGAGGTGAAAGAGAATTGCCTTGTTTATAGTCAAATAATTGGCCAAAAGTCATCAGATTGTGCGGGCTGCTCAGAACAACTTTCAGAAAATATACCTGGGAACGTGCCATGTTGTAATAGTAATAAGATGCATAGTGCTCAGGTGGTAAGGAAAGCGAGAAATGTATCCATTAAAATACTGCTTTAAGTTGGGTTTGCTCTGTGATCCCCAATGTAGCTTGTGTTTTAGGTAAAATCATATCTGCTCCATATGTTTGATGTGGCATGTCATATAGTGTCCTGTAGAGTAAAAATATTTTAACTCTAACCCAATGATAATGTGACATCCTCAATCCCTTGTGAATGTCTGACACATACAAATGCCTATAGCATTTAAACCAAGGAGTGCTCCCAACTTGTTAATGTTTTAATGCTTTTAAAGTGAAATTGTAGTGGTTAAATGACTTTCACAGTGGATCAGGGTGCTATATGTGGATCCATCGGCCAGGGTTCGTGTTGGCGGTTTGACATCAGACCCGTTTGACATAAAGAGGAGCACTCGTCAAGGCTGCCCTTTGTCTCCGCTGCTTTTTGCGATTATATTGGAGCCACTGGCGTGCATTATTAGGCAGACACATAGGGAAACAGCGCTAAACTTTAACTATTGCAAAGTTGCCATCTCATTATATGCTGATGATATGGTGCTTTTTGTTCGTGAACCCTCCAGGTACCTGGCACAGTTGCTGCGTGAGTATGTAAGGTTTGGTCGTTTATCTGGCCTAATCGTAAATTGGGATACATCTTTTGGTAGTCCACGGTACAGCCAGACATGGATTTCCCATTGGTAAGGTGTGTGGACCCAATAAAATATCTTGGAGTCTGGGTCCACCGAGACCCGGATAAGGTGATACATAAGAATTATGGGAGGGCGTACACCAAACTGGAGCAGCAGGTGGACATATGGGTAACCTTACTGCTTTCATTGGCGGATCGTATTGCGTTAATCAAGATGGTGGTCCTGCCACGGTTTTTGTACTTGTTTACTAATATCCCGATAGTGCTGTCGAAGGGGTTTTTTAGTACTCTCCGAGGGACCCTGCTCCGGTTGGTTTGGGGAGGCAAACATGCCCGTGTAAAATGGTCGGTTCTCACTAGGGATTATGATAAAGGAGGGTTTTGGTCACCGGACTTCTATGTTTATTATCTGAGTGCGCAAGCCCAATATGCGTTTTATTGGATGAGACCGCATGCGTTTACTCCACAAGTCGTGGTAGAGGAGGGGGATGTATATCCAGTTCCATTACACAGCATGATAACATACTGGGCACGTGGAACCCCGAAAACTGAGATAAATGCAGTGGACACGACAATAGCTGCCTAGCAGGAAATAGGGCGTCTGGCACGTAAACTTCCGTTGTACGCGCCAGTCATGTGCATAGAACATAATGCTGCACTGTCAGTGACCCATGAAGCACCATCAATGCGGCTGCTTAAAGAGGTGGGCTTTCAAGTGATGCAGGATATCTACCCAGAAGGGTTGTTTCTCACACCGGACTCCCTGCAATATATCAGTAATCCAACGTTGTTGTTTAGATTCGCAATGCACAGACTTAGACATGCGGTTAAGGCTCACTACTACACCTACCCTCTGGAACCTCCCACATTACTGTCCCTACAGTTCGTGCTTACTACACCCACTAATAAAAAACTGATCTCTAGGCTGTATAGGTTGATAAAGGAAGAATGTATGAATCGGCTGGACAGAAGTAGGGAGAGATGGAATGCCTGTTTACCTGATCCGATATCGGAGAAAGATTGGAAGTATGTGTGCGAATTAACGGGTACACTTATCATGAATGGAAACTTACGTATCATACATTTTTAATATATGCACCAGGTGTATTCCTGCACGGTTGTATAGATGTGGGCTGCGTGAGTCTGGCTGCTGTGCGCGATGCGGACAGGCAGATGCTGACTTTCTGCATCTCGCTTGGGGATGTAGGAAGGTGGCTGAGTTCTGGGAGCTTGTAGTGAGAGACTTAAAGACCATGACAGATGTAGAGCTACAGTGCACTCCGCTTGTTTGTCTGTTGTGTTGCGTGCCCCACATCAAGGAAGCTAGGGGTAGATTTGTACGACTGGCCCTGCTCATGGCTACATGGAGAGTGGCTATTACGTGGGGTGGGAGGCGTATACCGAAAGTAGAACACTGGATAAAGAACTTGGTCTATTTTAAAGATAACCTGGAGACATATGTGGAAGAATTACCTACCATCTCAAGACCGAAGGACATTTGGGAGCCCCTGAGACTCTTTCTTCTGAAAAGGGCAACTGAAGGTGTGCAGAGTGATGCGAGTTAGGCGTTACGGGAGGGAGTAGTGTGTGGCCTAGATGTGTGATATGAGTGAATGGAAGGGAGATGCTTTATTATTCCAACACGACTTTGTAATTAACGCTCAGGATGGAAGTGGGGATTTATTTGTCTCGGTATTATAATTTGGTGTTTTTGTGTTTTTTGTTGGATTTATGCCAAAGTTTATGTTCATGACTATTCATGCATATTGATGATATGCTACAGGATTATTTTTATGTTTATTGTAGATGTATTGTGATAGCGCACGTGGACAGAATCAAAGTCCGCACAAGAGACTGGAGGGTCTGTTAACAAAGTGTCAGGTAAAAAGAACTAACTCCCCTTTTCCCAAACAAAGCAAATATCAAGGCTGTATTTTCCACATTGTTCTCTTATCGGAGGCTGATACTGTTCAGCTGGCACACCCCCAAGAGCCTCTGTACTATGTGGACTGTTGTTGATGCGGAAGGAAATGTGTAGACAAGATGAAGCAGGCCAAGGCACCGGTAATGCACAGCTACCAACTGAAAACAGCCCTCCGATTTGCAGGCCAAAGCTCCACCAGGACTGCTGTTACCAGTTGCAGGTGCGGATCAATAGTCTCTGGTCCTTGCCACCCTTACACTGATGCTTTCGATCATAGCCAGAAGCATTAACAAGGCATTAAACGTGATGCACTGCTACAGCTGTTGCCGCCAACTGTATTTAACATCTGATACCTGCCGGACGCTGCTCCAACAAATCAAAGACAACCGTTTCAAGAGCCGGGGACTCCGCAGCACCACCAAAGTCAATTCCAAACTAAAAAGCAGATGCATACACGGGGCTCACCAACAGCAACAACTCCTAGAAGCTGAGAGTAAACATAGATAGGATACAAATTTGGCACACAAAAGAGAAAAACAAGAAGCGAAATGGATGGACCATCTGTACAGATCAGAACTTGCTTTGGGAGGGAGGGGCGTGGCTTGCACGCCGCTGCGAGATGGCGGTTTGTGCTTGAGCTCTGCGCTGGAGCAAGCGCCGACGGAGGTTTGCTGTCGCCTCGGATTGCCCCGGTCATTTGTGAAGGTGGCCTCATGGATATGAAGCTGCCAAGCATGTAATGAGAGACGTTTCCTGATCTTTGAGGCGGCCGGTGACCATATTTCGGGCGTTTTTAGGTGGCGCTCGGTGTTTTTGCGAGCGGCCGCCATTTTGTCTCTCTCAAGAGTGGGATGTTTTCTCTCCTCAGCATGACGCCGTCACTGCTACGGATTTGCCATGAATAAGGACTGACAAGAACTGGTGAAGTTGCTCACATTTCCTACATTTATACTGTTTTTTTATTATTTCCTCCTGCTGCTTTGCTGCCTGTTATGACCATATTGTTTGGTTTCCTACTGTCATATTTCTAGTCAGCGCACCGCCATCGCCCTCTTAGGAGGTCTCGTTGACTGATATTTCCATACTTCGTGGCTGTTTCTGGTTGTTGGAAGGTGCCGTTTTTGATATCTGTAGGGCATGATATTTTTGTGAGGTGGTTCCTTTCTCTGCCCTGGAAGAAGCCATTATTATCGTTCTCTTGATGTGAGCGCGCTCTCTATTTTTGCTTGTTTCCTTTTTTTTGCTCCTGCTGAGGTGGTGTGCTCTATGGCTGCGAATATGGGCCCGTCACCAAATGCTAAGGACGCAAAAGACTCTAAAGCGTCTCTTAAAAGGTCCAAACAGTTATCCCCTACACCTGAATCTGCGCAAAAGGACCCTAGCGCCACTCTTGAGTCTATCCTGACGCGCCTTAATGAGGTCTATGAAATTGCGCAATCTACCAAGACTAACACAGATTTACTGCAAGTAGAGCTGCTAGCCATCAGGAATGACTTCAAGGCCCTTTCTCTTCGTGTTTCGGACACAGAAGCACGTATTAGTGGCGAAGAGGACTCCATGCAAAAGCAATCTAGATCTCTCTCACAGTTAGAGCGTTCAATGGCAGCTTTGCGGAAAGACCTTACTGAGCAAGAAGATCGTAACCGCAGGTCTAATCTGCGCATTTTTGGTCTTCCGGAGGATGTTGAGAAAGATGCATCTTCTATGATTGATTTCCTTTATCAATGGATTCCTTCCACACTGCAAATTTCTTTCCAAAGGGATTTTGAACTGGAACGTGCACACCCTGTTCCCACATTTCGTCCTAAGTCTGCTACGCAACCTAGAGCGATCATTTTCAAGCCACTGCGCCATCAACACACTGAGCAAATTCTGGCTCATATGCGGAAGGTTAGAGTTGTCTCTTGGAATGGCCATCGCATTTCAATTTCTCAAGACTTTGCCAGAGACACGGTCATTAGGAGAAAGGGCTTTCTTAATCTCCGGAAGCGTTTAGCCGAGATGAATATTCCCTTCTCTTTTGCTGGCCCTTCAAAATTCCGTATTACTTTCAAAGGGCGCTCCAGAATCTTTGATGAACCTGCTGATTTGGCCTCGTTTCTGGATAATCAGTTGGAATCGCAGATGGAACTTCAAATGGAGGCCTCGCTGGATCCTGGCTCCTCTGGCACCTGATATGACTATACATAATGCAATGAGTTTTTGTCTTTGCCAGGTCTATTAGGTTTACCCTCTCTTAGATCTGCGTGGTGGTCCTAATGTCCAATGTTCTGGACGTGCTGTTGTTGTCTTATGTTTTTCATTCCTATCGTTATAATGTAGTGGCCTTTTATTGTCGTCAGTCCTACGGTATGATTCGTCCAATTTTTCGTGGTAGTATTTCTTGATGGTTCTATTTCACTTATGTTCACTTGTCGTCCTTATTACTCTTCTCATCCCCAATGTGCATTTCTATATTGGTCCGGGTCCGTTTTTTCGCCCATTGTAGGGCTTCTTAATTTTCTTCAAATTTGTGTGTATGATTTGGTCTTCTTTTTTTCGTTTATGGTCTTTCTGTCTGATCTTCGTCTTCGGTTTTCTCGTTTATCTGGAGTACGCCATTGTTTATTAGTGTTTTGGTATATTGTTTGGTTATGTATTTGAGTCATAGTATTCTTTTTAGATAAGTATTAATTGCTGTTATTAGAGATAATCTTTCTTTCTGTATAATTAGTGTCTATATATTTCTTATTGTTATATCATTGACTGTTTAAGAATTATTATTAATTGTCTTCTTCCACTAGATTGGAGGTATAGCGTTGCACTGTGTTGGTTGGGCTCATGCTTCTTTATTTTCATGCTCATATATCTACGACATTATCGCCTTTCTTAGTTACATTAGTTGTAACGGATTCTATGTTTCAGTGGTCAGTTATTTACAAGCTTATTTATAGAGTTTACATACTGATATATAATCTCGTTTATCTTAATTATTTGCCATAGAGCTTCATTGACTGTTATACTTATCTTTACTACATTCCGTTCTCTACTATGTTTCACTTTTCTCTTTTTTATCTTCCTTTCATAAAGTACCATATAATATTCTTTGTATTGTATTTCTTTTTCTTTTTTCTTTTCTGCTCTTGATGATGTCTACTCTGGCTTGGTTATAATTATAGTGTTGTTTTGATTCATTTTTCACTAGCTCTTATTGAATTGTATTTTTAGTTTATTATTATGAAGTGCTGTTTATCTCCTTTAGATGGTTCCTCTTTTTAATTACACATAATCAGCTATGTATTGGTCTGGGGTTATATATGCTGATGAGTTTTATTCCTCCTGTTGGTTCCCTTGCTCTTTTTCCCATGCTCCCCCTGATATGAATTTGGTCTTTTTCAGACCTTCCTTTTGGGCTCTTATCTCTCCTGCTTTATCTATTTTCTTGCTTTCTTTTTCCTCTTCTTTTTCCTTTTCTTTTCGGATTTCCTTCTTGGATTCTCCTTGTTTCGTGTTGTTGTCTAGTGTCTGGAGGCGTGTCTTTTTGGAAGTTGTACTTCATATATTATATATGCCATATCCTTGTTTCCTGAGGCTAGCTCTATGTCTGGTTTGAATATACTCTCCCTTAATGTTAAAGGATTAAATCACCCAGTCAAGAGGTCAAAAATTTTAGACTACTGCAAATCCCTGTCTTCGGATATTGTCCTTTTTCAAGAGACAAAGGTCTCTGTCAAGGAGGCGTCGTTTCTAAAGAAAGAATGGGTTTCTGATGTTGCGTGTTCAGATGCGTGTGGTAAACGTAATGGGGTAATTACTTTAGTTTCTAAACGATCTGGATTATCTATTGTTTCCTCTGAACAGGATACAGAGGGTCGTTGGCTACTTTCTAAGATATCCGATGGTAATGCTGTTCTCTTTGTTATGAACATTTATGCCCCTAACACAGATGATCCGTCTTTTTGGAAAGTAATCTCCAAAAAGCTAAATAATACTCCTCACTCTGGCAATCTTGTTGTAGGGGGAGACTTTAATTTACCAATGGATCCTATTTTGGATAGGAATTCTGCCTTTACCTTTCATCCCCCTCAAGCACATAAACAACTGATTAATATGTGCTCTCTGACACACCTCCAGGACGTGTGGCGTCTTCATAATCCCACTGGCAGTGATTTCTCCTTTTTTTCGTCTCCTCATTCGTCCTTTTCACGCATTGATTACCTTTTGGTTCACTCCTCGCTTGTTCAATCTGCCTCTTCTCCGCTTATCCATCCCATTTTAGTTTCAGACCATGCTGCGGTGACGTTCACGCTTATGTCTTTTGCCCCCAGAGCAAGGTCTCGATCTTGGAGACTAAATACAGAAATTTTACATGATGACTCCCTGATTCGAGAATTTTCTAATGAGATTGAGACGTTTTTCCTTGAGAATGTTGGATCAGTTAGTTCTCCTGTGGTTCTCTGGGATTCTTTCAAATGCACTTTCCGTGGTCAGGTTATTCAATGTATGTCAAGGAGGAATGCTGCCATTAAGAAGGAACTCACGGATTTAGCAGATGAGATTAAACGTCAGGAATCTCTTTTTCGCAATTCTAAAGATAAGTCATATTTACAATCTATTAAAAACTTAAAATACACGTACAATACCATAGTTACTAAGAGAGCTCATATTGGCCTTCAGGCTCAAAAATCTAAGAAGTTGTTGTTAAAAAATCGTGCGGGTAAGATTCTTGCAGCTACATTGAAGTTCCAGGAATCTTCTTATAAATCCTCCCAAATCTCTTCTATTACTGACCATCTTGGTACGAAAAAATTCCAGACTGCAGAAATTCTTGAGGTCTTTCGCGACTTCTATAATAATTTATATACGCCCTCTACTCAGGCTTCTTTTGAACGTTGTCAGGAATTCTTGAAGACGGTTCCTTTGAAAGCTGTTTCGGAGGAAGATGATAATTCTTTGAATTGCCCGATTACCTCTGATGAGATCATTTCCGCGATTAAAGCTACTCGTTCTGGTAAGGCTCCGGGCCCTGATGGCTATCCTATTTTGTTTTATAAGACTTTTTTCTCCGTGCTTGTTCCGAAACTTCAACTGGTCTTTGATGCTTTTATTAAGGATGGCTCGGTGTCTGGTTCTGCTGCTGATGCTGCTATTGTAGTAATCCCCAAAGAAGGGAAAGATCATTCAGACCCCAAAAATTTTCGCCCTATTTCCCTTCTTAACATGGAAGCTAAGATTTTTGCTAAAATTTTGGCTAAACGCTTAGAATCCTTTATCCCTCAATTGGTTCATCCTTCTCAGACAGGTTTTGTGAAGGGCCGTCTTGCACGTGATAATATTCGTACTTTCTGTCACATTCTCGGGGCCGCCAAGCGATCTAATCTTCCAGCAGCGGCCTTGGCTCTTGACGCTGAATAGGCCTTTGATAAGGTTTCGTGGCCTTTTTTACGAGCCGTTTTATGTGCGCACAACCTTGGTGATTCCTTTATCCGTATGGTTATGTCTCTGTATTCCAGGCCTCGAGCTAACATAAGAGTGAATGGAGCTACGTCATCCTTTTTTAACCTCCGCCAGGGTACGAGACAAGGTTGCCCTTTGTCCCCTCTTTTATTTTTGCTGTCCATTGATCCTCTTCTCAGAATGATTGATGTTCATCCAGACATTAGGGGTTTTTCTTTTGGATCTCATCAGATTAAAACAGCTGCTTATGCTGATGACGTTCTCATTTTTTCAGAAGATATTGCACGCGCCATCCCTGCTATTTCTGATACAATTTCTATTTTCTCAACGGTTTCAGGGTATACCCTGAACAAGGATAAGATCGAGATGTTCCCATTAAATGCTTATTGTTTCTCCTCTCATATGGGTTCGGCTGGTTTTAAGTGGCAATCTAAGCAATTAAAATATTTGGGTATTTATTTTTGTTCCACTCTTTATGCCACTGTTACATATAATGAATCTCAAACTATTCTTAAGGTACGACATCTTCTAGAAAATTGGTCTCCGAAACATATTTCTTGGTGGGGCCGACTCCAAACTCTTAAAATGATGATAACACCTATTATTAATTTTGTTTCCTCTATGCTTCCAGTTCAGCTCTCTGATGCCTTCTTTCATGAACTTGATTTAATTACTTCCAAATTCTTATGGAATGACAAAAGGGCTAGAATTGCCTATAAATTCTTGAGAAAATCCTATGATATGGGAGGTTGTAATCTTCCTGATTGGGGGAAATATCAGTCTGCTTTTTTGGCCTCCCAGGGGGCGCTCTGGTTTTCCTCTCCCTCTATGCATGTTCCGGCTTGGTTGCTAATAGAACAGGAATTGGCCTCTCCTCTTCCGACTGCCTCTTTCTTAACCACAAATACCCTTTCTATTCCATTTTCTAGATCTATTATTCTAGACACTATTGCTGCGGTTCGCAAGGTTGATAAGAGAGTGGCGATTCCATTACATAAAACTAGATGGTCATCTATTTGGCGGAATTCCAAAATTAAAATTACTATCGATCCAGACTTGGTGTCTTATTGGTCGGGGAAAGGTATCTCACTTGTTAAACATTTATATGATTCCAACAATGATCCTCTCCCTTTCTCTTCCCTGGCTCAACTTTTCTCTTTATCTAATATAGATTTCTATACCTTCCTTAAGATAAAAGTAGCACTTGCTAAAGTACATCTGCATCCTTCTTCCCCTACGATTACGCTTTTTCAGTTATGGGTTAGATCTGGTCATGTAGCATCTAGGATTTATAAATTTTTATCGTCCTCGACACTTCCCTCTCAAACTGTTACACAGCAAAAATGGCTTCATCATTTTGAACATGATGTTACCGATCATATCTCTTCAGACACTTGGCAGGATATTGGTAGGCTTTCTCTTCGTAATAAAATTGCCCCTTCTTTAATGCAGTCTAAGTTTTTCTCTATTAATCTTCTTCACTGGACTCCCACTCGTTTGTATTCGTTAAATCTTAAGGAAGATAATTTATGTTGGAGTTGTGGTCTTACACCAGGCGATTTTCAGCATATGTTCTTTGATTGTTCTCTTCTCCAACCCTTTTGGGGTTTAATTCATAAACACCTCATGCTTATCTTTAATATTAAGTTTCAACTTTCATTTCCGTTAGTCCTTTTAGGCCCGCTGGCGGCCTCGGTCCCATTGCCTCTAGACTCCATGGAGGTACAACTGTTGGATCTTTTACTAACCGTTGCAGTCAAAGTAATTCTCATGGAGTGGAAATCTTTTTCTTCAGTCTCTTATCATACTTGGTGGGCATGGGTTTCTTTCCTACGTAGTGCTCATACTTCAGTTGAGCATGCTCATCTTTCTCCGTCTATATCTTCTGGTGTGTGGCTGGCGCTAGATACGTACATGCAATTGGCCTCAGAGGGGTTGGTGGATCAATATCCCTTTGATTTGTCTATTTAATGTTGTCTTGAGTGTTCGGTGAATCCTTTGGAAATCCCTCTCTTTTCTCTCCCTCTGTCTTGTCTCTCCTCTTCTCTATCCTGTCTCTTCTCTATCTTTGCTTTTTTCCTTTCTTTCCTCTTATCCCCAGTTTAATATCTAATGATGATACTTTTGATAATTACTTCTCCCGGTTTTTCATTGCTTCCTCCTCAATTGACGTATGTCTCTGATACTTTCAGAATAATGAATGTTTAGATATATTTTTATTGGTTATTATCAACCTAACATTTTATATATTTTAGCTGTTATCAATTGTATCATTCTTGCCTGTATATTATGTTTGTATCTAATCTTTTAAAAAATAAATTCTTTTGAAATCAAAAAAAAAAAAAAAAAAAGAACTTGCTTTGGGAGAGTGATGATAATGGTTGCTGGGACGAGAAAGGAGATGGAGCCAAAATGTGTGGCATGACTAATTGTGTATAGGTTTTCTGGCATCTTGTGATGGTGATGAGTTCTGTTGTTTTTGTGCACTAGTCTTTTATGGTACTTTAGTGAAATGCAATGTTGCATTGAGTTCTGTTTTGACTGTTTGGTTGTGCCTTGTTATGCTTTATGTTTTTCCCTATTGTATTCTGTTGGGTACTTTAGATTTGTCAACATATGTTGCTACGTTTCCAGCCATGGAAGGGACATGCCAGTAAAGTTTCAATGACAAGCAACCATTTACCACTGTGTTTGGTGGAAAAGAGCCCTTCTCCAGCTCTTCACATATTGAAGAGGCTTGTCAGCCCAACACAAAACCAGAAACATGCCTAACATGAGCACTTGCAAGGTTCACTTCATGTGATACAGTCTGATGAGCTTTCCAGCTGTCAATGTACCAGTGCTGCGAGCCAAAGTTAAGCAATCTCTTTTCAAATCAACAACCTTCATTATCAATATGATTTGGGTTCTGTGAACCTGATGGCAAATCAGGATCAAGTATATTCGGGCCACGCCCTTTGCCCTGATGCATCATGTGCAGCCTGTCATCCATTAACAATCACTGAAGAGACCCCTCGTCTGGTTGAAAGTGTGAGCGTGCTCGTCCACTGAGCTTCTTTCAATCTTTCTAGACACGTAGACTGGCGCGTAGCTCTCAACAGTGCAGCAGGTGCTGTGGTACCATTACCCAGAGTTCTGCTAAGCAATCTGCCCTCCAATTTCGGCTACATTCCTGTATTCAACCAGCAGACAGGAGGGTCCGTTCCACTTGCTTGCATTAAGGCCCCTGGCATCCTTTCTATGGCGCGGCATGCGGACGCTTTTTTCTAGGTTTGTTTCCATGTTGTATAACAGCAGACAAATGTAAGCCGACCTTATCAATGAACACGATTTCTACCCAGGAGTACGACTTATCCAGCACAGTCAACAGAACGAAAAAAGTAAAATATCTGCCCGTAATATACATGTTAAACTTGGTTAAAATAAGAGAAAACTCTCTGTTGCCGTAGAGAGAAAACTGGGGGGCATATCAGCAACAACCGGCGATAATTATCGCTAAGCGCACTTAGCGCTAGGATAATTATCGCCGGCTAGCCTGGATTTTTATCGCCTAGATAGCGTGCTATTAGCAACGCTTATCTCAAAAGCGATAAAAATCCTAGCGCTAACTGCCTAACGTGAGATTATTGCTGGAAACCCAGCGATAATCTTACGTAGTGTGGCGTTAGCTTGCTGATAGGGACTCACAAACTTAGCCATGATATCCACCCTCCATAGGATATCATGGCTAAGTCAGTCCTGAAGCAGGCGTAAGGAAAGTAGCGATAACAGGGGTTATCGCTACTTTTCCTGCCGCTATGCTTCATATCGCGGGGCTTGATGATAGGAGAAATGTTGCTTAGCGACATTTCTCCTGTCATGTCAGGTCAGGAACGCGCACTTTACATCTCATTAGAGATGCAAAGCTGGGCGTTAGGAATCCCCACGCTAATGCAAGGTTTCACGCGTTAGCGTGGCCTTGCTAATTAGGTGATAAAATTATCGCCGCTTTTCGGCCGAAAATAGCCGCAAAAGCAGCGATAATTTTTTATCGCCAGCTTGATGATATGCCCCATCATTAGCATTCTTTGTGGCACATGCTGTTGAAAAATCTAATGCATTTGTTAGAAGACAGTGAAGTGCTGTAAACTGCTTCCCCGAAACAGAAATACTGCTCTTTGAGTTGCTCAGGAAATTTGATTATAGGTTTGCTAGACTGAAAGTGTGAGATTTTTGATTGACGATGTTCGTGCATCGGAGCATTGGACAGGAAGCCTCTTCACTACTATTGATGAGCATTGTATACCTGCCCTATACTTAGGTTCATGAACCGCACCACACAAAAGAACCCAGAATGACAAAAGATTCATCAGGTAGAGAATCACTGCTGCGCTCTCCATTTCACTGTAGGTGCGATTATCGACTGTGTCAACAAGCAGGCATGATGTTCAAGTGCTGCATTCATGATTGATGGATTACATATTATATACTGACCTATTTGTGGAAATATAATTAGAAATATTTGTATGTCATGTGCTTGAAAGTTTGAAAGTGTCTTCTATTGCCTAAAGTCTACTGTGTACTTAGGCATGGAAAATGTTTGCACGATGACATTATGTTTAAATTGTATATATTACTGAATTATCAACAGTTAAAATAAAATTGTCATTACAAAGCAAAACCTAAAGACCCCTTTAATTCGTTACACTAAGCTCTACGATTCGTAACTCGAACAATAGCCATGAAAATCAAAACAGATGCACCAAATGAAAAGCGCATGACCTCACCCTTCAGATGAAGGATGCAATTACAAAGATCAATAAGCAATGATAAAGCCAATAGATCTGGGTTTGGCTGTCAGCCTCTCTACTTAGTCAGTTTTTTGTCAAGCTTTATTACAAAAACATTAAGAAAAATGGCCAGCATTACGTGCACGTGTACGCGAAACTACTTGTGGGAGGGAAACTTCGAATGTTTTTGTAATGAAGATTTATAAAAAAAAAAAAAACATGGTCGTCCATTCATGCTCAAGTGCCTGGACACAGAGGCCAACATCTTTGAATGGTTTTGTAATAAACGTTTACAAAATATTAAAAAAATTTGAAAGATGGCTACCTTGCATTTACATGTATTTGTATATATGCACAGGGGTGTCCATTTTGGATGGCAGCGTGGGCGTGTCCACGTGCACCTAAGGATGATCATTTTTGAATGGTTTAAATTCCTACTTCAAAAAATGGCAAGTGCACACGCTGGATGTGATGCACTGCACGGGGTGGCGAGGTCCAGCAATGTCTGGAGAGCTGCCAAATACTCATAAAGGTCAATAGTCGGTTTGAAATATATAACAATGGTTTCTTTAAAAAAATGCCCACAATAGCACACAAGTTCCTGGCACTGAAACGGAGGCCTTTCTCTACGAGTGATGGCATTGTGTTTAGTCAAAAAATGATTCTCCTCACAGATAAAAGAACCAAATGCTTAGGTGAGCTGACCCTTTGACCGTGTTGTTAGCTGTTATCATTGGGAGCATCATATGAATGACAACTGAACAGACCAATAGAAAAAAGGACTTTCTGGAAGCCCTTTTATGTAAGCATATGTCTTGGATAACACCAGATTCCTTATTATGAGTTTGGTGGTGCAGATGCGGGAACATCCCGGTCCCGCACCACTAAACCCATGTTTGAACTCCCTGCCAGATTGGAAATGTTATCCTGTCTGGTGGGCTGTTCTTTTGCATTCCCAGGGCAGTGCCTATAAAATAGGCACCGCAATGAGAATGTCAAAATCAGTACATGCACGGCATGGACTTCTGCAGTCCATGCTGTGCAGGTAGTGGTGTGCATGTAAGTTCCTCCTTTTGTGCATTCACATAGCATGAGGCACCAAGAGGCCCTGATGGGCCCCCTTTGTTTTCTCACTATCGCACTTTACATGGCGGGGTCACTGCATATTGCTGACTCAAGACCGCCGCAACAGTGCCAGGGATTGCAGTAGTCCTGGGGTGGCTCGACCAGCATGGTCATAATAGGGCAGGTGGAAGACCACCACTGATGCACCCTCGAGAGTCTGGCGGTCCACGGACCGCCAGACTTGTAATAAGACCCCAGATCCAAAATGGTCTTTAACATTGACATTATTAGTGAGACAATTATGAATATATTATTATTTAGTTGTTTCTGTGTATGTGGCCATTAGACCTGTCAACCTCAGGGTGGTCACCCTCAAACCTTTTGCCTTCATCCTTTATTATTGGTGTTATAATTATTGCTGGCCCTAGGACTCTTCACACTTTACCACTGCTGACAAATGCTAAAGTGCATGTGCTCACTCCTTAAAACATGACAATATTGGCTTACCCCCAATTCGCACATTTAATTTACTTGTAAGTCTCTTGTAAAGTGGCATTGAATGCAGCCGCGGCAAATGCAGGTAAGAGCGTTGCGGTCGGCTGGGGGGATTTAGCTAAATGACCACTAGGGAAAATTAATTATTTATTTAATTTCCCCTTCTGGTTGTCTCTTGAAATCCCCCCCCAGCCAGCCCCACCACCCCACTGCCATTACCTGCCGCGACCGTGGCTGATTGTATGTACCTAGGGCCTGTAAATTAAATGCTACTTGTGGGCCTGCGTTTAAACAACAAGTACAACCCTATCTGTTCATGCGAACTAGGTTAGGTATGTATTAAAATAACAATTGTTTAGTGAGACTCATTCAAAAGTAGCACCCTCCTATGTGTCTTAGATGGAACCCCATGTTACCCAGACTTATATATCACACCAAAATTAATTACACAGAAGACAAGTCACAGGACAGGTATAGTTTGCATCTTGTAATGCTTGGACTTCAAAAAAGTCTGTCAGTCAACAAAATAAGTGATCATAGTGCAAACGACGCAGTGCTCCAATGGTGCGTATATATTCACAAAGAACATAGATAATAGACGCTGCACAATTCCCAATGGTTGTATGGATTACTTGATAAAGTTCATACTGATTTGCATAAGTCGGTATGGATTCCCTTGAAGTTAGTTTACATGTAACAACCAAGAGGAAGGGTTCGTTGACGTTTCAACCCTGTGTGACTACTAGGGCCTCTTCAGGGTATTGTCAACCGACTACCAGGTGTACACATAAGCAAACAGAAATAAAAACAACAATTCTAAGTCCTTTGGTTTTACATACTGTAACCTTTCATTAAGTAATAAATGGGTAACACACCACCTAATAGTGAATTCACATGTGTAACAGGAAGAACTACCAGGGTGCCGCTTCCGATCCTGTTAAACCCGGGTACAAATGGTCGTACAGAGCGTTTTATCCGTACGACTCGTACCCGGGAATTCCACCGTACAAACCAGCAAGTACGATTCGTACAGAAATACCATTTCCAAACGAATCATAAAAAACACTGTACGGCTAAAAAATACATACAATTCCGATCCTGGACTGCGCGTACGCGATGTCCGCACGGAGTCAGGCAGCGTTTTACGGACCAGCAAGTACGATTCGTACCCACAGCACTCCGCACGGCTATGTTTTTACGGGAGCCAAAAAGTGCCGGAAACGCTAAGTACGCCGCGAAGCACGAGGAAAAGGGGGCCCACTACGCGACGTACATGCCATCACCCACATCGAACGTGTCATCATGTACGGTGCGTACCCCAACATTGCATATGTACGGACCGTACCCCTCATCCCCCCTATGTACGGACCGTGCACCCCACCCCACCCGCGTATGTACGCACCGTAACCCAGGCGTACCCCCCACCCGCATATGTACACACCGTACTCCAGGCGTACCCCCCACCTGCATATGTACGTGCTGTACCCCCAGCTCCGTATGTATGCGCCATACCCCCAGCCCCGTATGTACGTGCCGTACCCCCACCCCAGCCCCATATGTATACGTCGTACCCCCAGCCCCGTATGTGTGTGCCGTACCCCCACCCCAGCCCCATATGTACGTGCCGTACCCTCAGCCCCGTATGTACGCTCCATACCCCCACACCAGCCCCGTATGTACGTGCCGTACCCCCAGCGCACTGGGGGTACGGCGCGTACATACGGGGCTGGGGTGGGGGTATAGCACGTACATACGGGGCTGGGGTTACGGCGCGTACATATGGGGCTGGGGGTACTTCGCGTACATAAGGGGCTGGGGTGGGGGTACGGCACGTACATACGGGGCTGGGGGTACGGCGCGTACATACGGGGCTGGGGTGGGGGTACGGCACGTACATACGGGGCTGGGGGTATGGCGCGTACATACGGGGCTGGGATGGGGGGGCGTACGACTCGTACCCCGGGCACAAGTGCACCCGGGGTAGGGGTCGTACACAGTTCGCTCCGTACGGGACGTTTTCCATACGCTTGTGCATTTGGAACGCAGGTACGGATCATAATTGTGCGCTCGGACTTCAGTTTTCGTACGTAAAACTGTCTGGGGACGTCTCGTAGACTTTTCCCGAGGCGATTCGGATGTATTTTTCCCGTACAAATCGTACTTCACCGTTTGTACGGTACTTGTACTATTCGTACGTAAAAAAATACGGATACGAGTCGTACGGAAAAAAAAAATACAGGATCGGAATCGGCCCCCAGGTATTCAACCCATATACAATCAAAGGCAATGAAAATCATCATCTGAGTTCATCACAACTCAGTGCCTCTGAGTTAAGCCTGATAGCTCTGTGCAATGCCACCTGAGGATTGAGAACCGGTAAATTTAGGGCTTGCTTGTGATTTCACCTTGAGGAAAACTGTGGATGCTGTTTGAGAAGGGATTGACCCCCCTCAACCAGTAACCCAATTTCTTACTCTGGTTATCTAAAGATGGGGTGCTTTTAGGTGTTGTTCTTATTAGTGTAATTACTACTAGGTCATACACTTTACCTTGACGTGTGAGTTATGGTTTACATAACTGCTGTGTGAGATTTGTATGGAGTAGCTGACTAAAACTGGCACGTTTTATTGGCTTTTATGTTTTACTTAGTAACCATAACTTCACTTTAACTGTGTTTTAAAACTGTATATCAGAGGTTTTTGTACACATATGTTAAGATGTTAAGGTGTTATATGCAAACCTAACCATAATTTCACTTTACTGTAATTTATGCAGAGAATAATTCAAGAATTTTGATGATACACTACATACAGCTCTTTCTAAATGATTCCATTCCACCACTGTGCACACAGCCTCTGTCGAATTGGTTGCCGGTGGCCAAATCTAGTTGCAAATTGCCTTTGGCTGTGCTACGCAGGAGTTGGCAATATGACTGGTAGCCATTCCGTAATTAGACAAAATTTTGGAATTGAAATACTTTCATACAGAAATATCAGGTCTGAAATATCGTCTTACAGAAATATCGTGTGCATGTATATCATTGTCAAGAATATAGATTTTAAGGTGAGTAATATCGATTTTAACAATATCGAAATCATTAATATAGTTAACAAAAATATTGTTGCTAAGAATATAATTTTCACGTATTTTTATGTATTTTAGTATGCATTTTAATTGTATATGTTATAAAATGTTTTTTTATCATTGTTAATATTTTTTAATGTAGCTTTTTAATTTTAGTTCTGTATCAGGTTGTGGGGTTTATATGGGTACAGGGAGGGAAGTAAATACATTATAATTAATTAATAATTAATTTTCAATTAATATTTTTGTTTAATTGAGAATTAGTTATGATAATTGTATACTTAAAAAAAAAAAATCAGGATCAGGTTACGTATTTTGTAGGGTATAGGGTGGGAAATAAATTAATGAATAAATAATGTATTCATTAATATTAATTATTCAATTGAGAACTAAATATGTTAATTGTATCATTATTATTTTTATTATTGCATTTATGGTGTAGGTTGTGTGTTTTGAAGGGGTCTAGGGTAAGAAGTAAATTAATTATAAATAGTTAATAATTCATTGTTAATCAAAGTTAATAATTAAATTCGTAATTAATTATGTATATTTTGTTATACCATTTTTTATTTTTGTTGTTGTGTATTGTTTTTATAGGGGTATAGGTGTGTGGGAAATTATTTATAATAATTAATTAGTAATGTTTATTACAATGAGTATTAAATAATGATGTGAAATATGTAATTAAGATATTCTTTTCATTATATGTTAGGTGTGAGTTGTGGCATTTGTAGGAGTAAAGGCTGGGAAAGATATTAATTTGTTGTAGTGAAATAATAATAATTGTTTAATTGACGGTTAATTATGAAAATTATGTAAATCATTTTTTTACATTTATATATTAGGTGTGGTTTGTTTGTTTTATATGGATAAAGGGTGTGGAGGTAATTAAATGTAAATATTTGAGTAATAGTTAGCTATTTTTATCAATATTTGAATACATATTTAATTATGTAACATGTAAATAATATTATTAGAATAATTTATTTTAGGTATGTGTTGAGTACTTATAGAAATATGGGGTAGAAAGTTACTTAAGTAATAATACATTTAAAAAAGTTGATTAATGTTTTATAATTACATTATTTATTACTGTTTGTGTTACTTGTGTTGTGCTTTGTAAAATGTAAATAATTTATTTATTAATTAATATTATTTTGGGAATATTGGGCCTGATTACGATGACTGTAGGACCGCCACAACAGTTTATCGGTGGCAGTCCCGTGCCATTGTGATACAGTTTACCGCCCAACACATTAGCATGGTGAGTAGTTGTCTGGCGGTCACACAGACCGATCGCCACGCATCCAACGGGCTCAAGGAGCCCATCAGAGGGAGTTGTATCAATACAACAGTGGCGGTGCCTTCAAGGACACCGCCATAGGAATTACAATGTCCCTTTCTGACGTACATACCAGTAACTTGTATTTCCTTCCAAAGGAATCCATTGTGTGGTTTTCACCAGAAAGGTTTCTGTCTATTTTCACAAACTAAAAATATTCCTAAAAAATCGTCTGTATGACTTAATCACATTCTTTCATCTGTTTACAGGAGATTGGCCAGTGCTGGATCCAGGATCCACCACTGAGTATGAAAAAGTAACAATAACACTACTTACCTGCTAAGTGAATTTTCTGCCATAGGATAACATTGGTGATTCTATGTGAAATGTTTTCTAAGTGTCAACTTTTAAAGTACAATAATATTCCTTAAAAATCACTACTGTAACCAAAAGGCTTTTACTCAACTGTTTACAGGAGATGTCCAAGGACTGAATCAAGGATCCAGTCCTCTGGTTAGAAAAGTAATCCATAAAGTAACTAATTGCATTTGACTAGAAATTCACATTGAGCTCAATGTTGCATTGTGTTTGAAATTGTGTTGCCCATTGCAACAACTGTAAGTACTGTACTTAAAAGTCTATTGCCTATTTGCAAAGTATTTAAACTAAAGTAATTCAGAGAAGGTATATTTTGTATTGTAATGTATAATGTAATTGCAAAAATAAAATATCTAAAAATAAACAGTTTACAAAATGTAGTAAATCAGTATCAAAATAATCAGTATAACAATTAATACATTAAACATTGTCATTTACAAAACCTTTGAAATTCACTGAAAAAACATAGGTTTCAGGCCTGATATAGTTAGGAATTAGCATTTAAAAAACCTTTGAAATTCACTGAAAAAACCATAGGTTTCAGGCCTGATATAGTTAGGAATTAGCATTTAAAAAACCTTTGAAATTCACTGAAAAAACCATAGGTTTCAGGCCTGATATAGTTAGGAATTAGCATTTAAAAAACCTTAGAAACTCACTGAAAAAACAATAGGTTTTAGGGGTGTTATAGCTAGCTGGACATTTCACTCGAACAAAACCATTGAAATTCCTCTGATATAGTTAGTTGTACTAAGTACATCTCGCGCGCCCGCAATCCACTGCTGATGATGTCACATATTACATCATTCATGACATGGTCAGTGACATCACTGATGACATCTCAAATGACATCACTGATGACATCATCAAAGTGACAATCAGATACACCTCATCATACACTAGTATAACCTTTCATTACTCACTGTAAAATACAGAGTGCCAGATTTAAAACCATTGACACACCAATACAAGTTTCTAAACACCCACCCAGTTATTCCTAGATCTATACACACATGTAATCATTTACCTATAGATTCATTCATAGATGCTGTCAATGATCAATAGAACACTATCAAATATACTTATACACCTACATCGACATTACACACCAGCACACATCCTAATCACTTATGAAGTCAACCTACTCACTTATGCAAACAATGGATCATACTTACTTTTACTTAGCTATACACTTATACACTTATAAAAACACCACTTCATCGATTCATATAGATAATAACTCATACTTAGTGTGTTATAAAACCACTATTACAAGTATACAGTTATCCATGCAGTCACTCATACAATCACTGAGCCTTATTTATAGTTATTTATATACAACAACTGACACATACACTGGCTTTTATTTTTCTAGTTTGTTGGACATGTACCATTGAGACATATATTTGCTCATCGCCACACCCATAAAGATATTCACTCACCCAAACAACTGTTATAACATGTAGTTTTAACTTCATATACCTACTGAATCAACTATTCACACATCTTTGGGCAGTCACACACCCCCCCACCGAACCACACACACATTCACTCTCCCATACAAATACTCAGTTAACTAATCAATAAATAAAATAGACTTTCACGTAGCTAGTAACCAACTGGTGCAGCAGTTTACACAACAACTGACAAAGTGATACAGATATTCAAACAGTTTAGTCAAAATCCAATATATTTAGTGAGACACTATAAATTAGTCAAGTAAACAGTCAATCACACTGCTACTAAATCCTCCATCCATATATTTATATTTATATATCCACTCATTCTTCAATGCAAATTGCTAGATATATAATAAATATTTAAATAACAAACCAAACCACATTCAATGGATGATGTCATCAGTGATGTCATTTGAGATGTCATCAGTGATGTCACTGACCATGTCATGAATGATGTAATATGTGACATCATCAGCAGTGGATTGCGGGCGCGCGAGATGTACTTAGTACAACTAACTATATCGGAGGAATTTCAATGGTTCTGTTCGAGTGAAATGTCCAGCTAGCTATAACACCCCTAAAACCTATTGTTTTTTCAGTGAATTTCTAAGGTTTTTTAAATGCTAATTCCTAACTATATCAGGCCTGAAACCTATGGTTTTTTCAGTGAAAATATATATATATATGTTACCTACTGGCGGTTGCCAGTAGGTAATTATAGTTAGGACCTAGTTACCATAGGATAATGGCAACATTCTATTCCCAATAACTTTGGTGCCGATTGACGAATCTTTGCAAATTTTTCAAAACTAAATCTTTGTTGAGATCAGGTCCTATGTTGAAAGTTTGGGGGTGATTCGTCAAGGGGGGTTGAGAAAAAAGGGGGGGTCCCAAAACGTGTTTTCTCCATGTTCATTTCCATAGGAAACTTTAGACAAGGCTACAGGTCGAACGAGTGAACGGAATTACCCCAAATTTGGCAGGGAGAAGGGTCTTGGTCTAGAAATCAGGCTGTTGTTTATTTGGTGTACATTCGTTTAGTAGTTTTTGAGAAATATCGAAATTTACAGATATCGATATTTGGGAATTCTGCCATCTGATTGGCTGAGGAGTTACGAGCACGAGCTTGTTGCTGATTGGCTGCGAGTGGTGCGAGCAGTTCCAACTAGGAAGTGTTGGCCGCCATTTTGTGATTCCGTTGAAGCGAGTAAGGTGAAAAAAGGGTGGAAAAAGGAGGGAAAAGTAGGAAATAGGAGGGTAGGAGCACTGTAACCTCTGTGGGGTGTTTAGGGTGTGCTATAGAGGGGGTGCGAGGCAAAGTATTTACCCCTACCGGTGTGTAATTGGTGGGCTACAGAAATTAAATGAGGTATTGGGTAGAGTCTGATGCGGGTAAGGTGAGCTGGTGCTGGACTCGGGGATTAAAGCGTGAGCCCAAATTATGTGTCTTATGATGTGAAGTCATGTGCTGTGGCTGCAGCACTACAGTTGTGGAAGTAGTGTCCAGATGTGTTTATAACTAAGCCTGGGCGAAGCACTACGCTACGCTCGCGTAGTTTGCGAAGTTCGCGCTACTTCGCACTACGCGAAGTGCACGTAGCACAGTGCGAACACGCGTAGCGTAGTGTTGCGTAGTGCTGCGGTCATTTTTTGCTTGCTCGCGGTCCTTAACGTCAAGTTGGTGACCGCGAGCAAGCAAAATGACATCCCGGCGAGACTTTTTCCTTGTTCGCGATCAGCAACATCAAGTTGGCGATCGCGAGCATGGAAAATAAACCTCCCGGCGAGATTCCCAATGCGAGGAGGTCAGGTTTCTCATTGCGAGGGGTCGCGTATGCTCGCGACCGCTCGCGATGAGAAACTACCAGTTCGCGTTGAGAAAGCTGCCGCTCGAGTAAAAATCTACTCGAGCAGCAGAAAACTACAGCTCGCACTGTGCAAGATGCCATTTTCAATGATTGCACAGTGCCGGTTGCTTGTCCGCACTGTGCACTCATTGAAAACAACATCTTGCACAGTGCGAACATGTTACTAGGCAGTTCACGAAGTGCTACGCGTAGCTCGCGTAGTGCGAACTTCACTTTGCATAGCTTCGCGAAGTGCTGCTTCGCGAAGTGCTACTTCGCGAACTACGCCCACCCTTATTTATAACTACTAGGATGAACTACTGACCCGTACTGGTATGAAAGTCCTGGGGTACGGAATATATGTGAGGTATTGTCTAGAGTCTCATGTTGCTAAGCTGAGCTGCTGCCGGAGTCAGGATTAAAGCGTGAGCCCAAACTGTGCGTCATATGCTGTGAAGTCATGTGCTCTGGCCTCTGTGCCACATCTGTGCAAGTAGTGTCAGCATGTAGTTATAGGTACTTGGATGAACTTTTGTTTAGAACATTGTAGCTTGTGTATGGTGCTTAGGTGGTGTTGTATAGGGAGTGCGAAGGTATTTGTAGAGCGAAAACTACTCACCCCTATGGGTGAGTAGAGCTGGGGATCAAAGCGAGAGGTCTCTGCTGCAAAGTGAGATGGTCTGGCTGCTGCGCCACAGCTGTGTGGAAAATACATTTTGGCGAGGGTGCGGGAGTTGGCATTATATGGCCCTAAAATAGGGGGCCTAAGTTGTAATTTATAGGGTGGCTCTAAAAAGAGCCCTTGTGTTCATTAGTTGGAGCTTCATATAAGTGCGGATGCACAGCTTCAAGTTATTGAGGAAAACTCGGTTTCCCTGATCTGTGAAGTGTACTCCATCACTTCTGTATATATCCACCATATCAAAACGTATGTTATTGTTGTATATGGACCCCATTTTGTGGTCTCTGAGGTATGCAGAGACAGCTTTGTTGAGTTTTTCTGAGATTTTTCAATCTGAGGACAAAATTGTTTGGGCCATTTCCACTTCTGTCTTTGGCATATATTGGAATATACAAAGACAGTTTGAGGCAAAAGTAACATCAATTGTCCAAAGGTGTCCTTCATAAGCACTTCCAAATCTACCACAGTCAATGTGCCTAGGTTGTTTCCACCACTGCACTATCATGAGTTCAGGGTGTTGGATATGCAAACAGGTTTTAACCAAAGGTAACAATTGGTGCCACTTCAATCCTCTCTGTCCAAACCATTTCATGTCCACATTTTGTAAACCTAGGTCTAAGTCAATATGTCTCTGTTCTGCATACCTCTTGCACCAGCTATGTCCTACGATCCACACTAGCATTTTGAAGGTATGGCTGGAAGGTATGGAAAGATGTCTGTAGCTCATGCAGTTCCTTCGTAGAATAAGAGATATGTTTAAAGATGGGGAATTAGTTTCTTTTCGCATACAAAACGGTACCTGATTGGAAGATGAAAAGCATTGTTTTTTAAAAGTAGGGTGCACATTCGCTTTGTGGAAAAGTATGTTTGTGATTGGTTAAGAAAAAGCAGTTTGCACGTACATATTATAGTACATATTATAGGATAAAATTTGCTCAACTCAACCACACCTGCTACTTGCATTTGGAAGGCACTGTTCGAACTTAAAACAATCGTGAACTTTTAACCTGCACGTGTCATTAAATGTTCGAGAAAATGTTGCAAAAAAATACTGTTAGGTTTAAAAAAAAATTATGATCTTTTAACTTCCACGTGTTGTAGAATGTTCTAGATAGTGTGTTGATAGAATACGTTCAATTTCTGACTTCGATGTGTACTTGAATATTAAAAAAACTATTTATATGGAAAAGTAGAAAGACAGTAATAGAGAGAATTTTTGAAAGCTGAAAGAATCAAGGAACTATTGTAATTTGTTCTTGATTACCTACTGGCGGTTGCCAGTAGGCAGTTATCACTGTTAACGGTCTGAAAGTGCGGTGTTGCTCAGAGTGGCATGGTGGTGATATGATATGGTGCTACATTCAGCTATGAAACCTAGAGTCTAAACCGTGAGGTCATTGCTGTAAAGTGATGTGGTCTGGTGTTTGTAGCATACGTGTGCAAGTAGTGTTAGTAGGCGTTTATACCATACAGAGAGTGGGAAGCGAACTCCTGACCGCTACTGTGTGTTGATAGTATACCGGAAGCGGGAAGCAAAGTAGTTACGCCTACCGGTGTGAAGACTTGGGGATGAAACCGAGCTGATTGCTGTAAAGTCATGGGCTCTGGGCGGTGTAGGATACTAGCCGCTGTAGTATAAGTATGTAAGTAGTGTTAGAATGTGTTTATAGTATATAGTGAGTGGGAAGCGAACTACTCATCCCTACTGGTGTGAAGACTCGGGGATTAAACCGTGAGCCTAAATTGTGAGCTCATTGCTGTAAAGTGATGTGCTCTGGGCGCTGTAGCATACTTGTGGAAGAAGTGTTAGTTTACGTTTATACAATATAGGGAGTGGGAAGTGAAAGTCTTACCCCTACCGGTGTCAAGACTCGTGGATGAAATTATGAGCTTATTGCTGTAAAGTGATGTGCTCTATGTAGTATTCCATTGTAAGTCATAGTAGAATGTTAGTATGTAATTCTACTAGAATCTAAGGGGCATATTATCAAGGAACGGCGTTAAAATTATCACCGCTTTAGCGGCAGGAAACTGCCGCTAAAATGGCGATAATGGGCTTGATAATATGCCGTAGAGAATTGCAATAGAAGCCCATGTTAACACGAGAACATGGGCTTCTATTGGAATCCTCTACGGCATATTATAAAGCCCATTACCGCCGTTTTAGCGGCAGTTTCCTGCCTCTAAAGCTACGATAATTTTAACACCGTTCCTTGATAATATGTCCCTCAGTATGTAATGTTAGAATGTGGAGCTGTCATGATGGGAACCATGCGGAGTTTGTCCACGGTGCTGGATTAGATGGTTGCTTTGCTGTCTGCTCCTGTTGGTGGTTGTTTCAGGTGTCTTGTTTTCTTGTAATAAATCTACTTATTGGATTCATTGCTGTCTGCCTCTTCACTACATACATTTGGCGACGAGTGGGAGAAGGCAAAAAGAACGCTCCACTCAGCAATATTTCAAAATTGCTTGCGTTGTGCTGAAGACCTGTTTTGTTCGTGTAGCTGTTTCTACTCATGCCAGGGTCGTCGGCTCATTGAACTATGTCATCCGACTTCTGTTAGGATTTCTTTTTTTAGATTTTGCGCTTCTTGTGCTTCTTCACGATATTCTGGTTGCTGTACTACACGTGTGTAAGTAGTGTTAGTATGCGTTTATACTAACAAATGCATCATGCTAGTAGGGAGGGCGACCTCTCAGGCGCAGCTCATACAATGTCTCGGGGTGTGCCTTCGCTGGATATTTGTGTTTGCTAGTAGAGGGTGGTGCATGGCTTCCACCCTGTGATAGCAAATACTTGTTCGACTAATTGAAGCGAGAGGAGGAAAACCTCGTATCGCTGTAATTGAGGGGATGCGGATGGTAAAAATGGAGAGAAAAGAACAAAAACAAAAAAAAGTAGGGTATCACCCGTTCTTTTAAATGAGGGCCCTGGTGGGTGGGTAATGTTCTGTGGCCAATCCAATTATTATATTACGGGGTCTCAGTAGGACTGGGGATCTTAATGTCACATGTAAATTAGGCGCAGAAGGGCACAGAGAAGTTTTGCAGCCTAGGGGAGCACCACCTTCCCGGGTATTGTTTACTAATTGTTCGGGGGGTTCGAGGCCAACTGAAGTCTGGGGATCGCCACACTCCGGGTCTTTATTTAAATATGTAGGGTGGGCCTCGGCAGTCCCTGAAGCCTTGGTGGTCCTAGGCAGTGCCTTATTTGTTCTGTAATCACACGGGCAGTACTTATGGTGTTATAAAGTGATACACTCATAGAACTCTTGCAGTTGTACAATTACCCAGGTTTCATTTGTCTAATAGTCAGTTAGATTATGTTTGGTAGGTGCAATCTAATATTAAATAATGTTGTCCTTAAAATCTCCTATAAACAGATGATTTTCACAAAAACAATAGACAAGTGTCATCAGAAAAAGAAGACCTATACACTCAGTTATTAATTTGAAAAAATAAGTAACATTTATTAAAACAGAAATAAATAGAAATGTAACTTTAACAGAACAGTATAATAAAAAAAAATGTGGGTTGGACTCCAGTGGAAGCAGCGTAGGAAACATGCAAGACAAAAATGTAACATAAGTATGTGTGCTATGTGGAAGAGGTAAAGAAAGGTAGTCCGAATGAAAGGACCACAGTGAGAATGGAAGGGAGGGGGAGTGGGTGGAAGGGAGAAGGGGAGGGAGAGTCAAATGAAGAGAGGGAGGAGGAGACAGAGCGTCGGCTTATTGCACCCAACCCTTAGTGTTTACTCTCCGTCACCCATTTGTCTAGGATGCTGGGGTCTGCGAGAATGAGTGTGGTTCAACAAGTCCTTAAAATTAAATACATGAGGCCAGAGATTATGGGCCATATTATGAATGAAGGGCGATAACATTATTGCCGCTTTAGCGGCAGGGAACTGCCCCTAAAGCGGCGTTAAGGGGTTGATAATATGAATTCTCTTAGAAGCCCAGGTTCTGGTGTGAACCTGGGCTTCTATTGGAATTTACAAGGGCATATTATCAACCCCTTATCGTAGCTTTAGCGGCAGTTTCCTGTCGCTAAAGTGGTGATAATGTTATTGCCGTTGTTTGATAATATAGTCCTACATTATTAGCCACAAAGTAATTGCTTGCATGCACCTGTGCACCCAGTGTGCTGCACCCCAACCCCTTCCCCCGCACTGTGCTCAATTGTAGGTCTTGCACACCGAGGCTTAACTGCTCACCTGCCACCACTGGTGTGTCCCACGACGTGTTGGTGCAAGCTCCCAGTCCGGGGTATGTTTGTACGATAGACCAGGTCTCCGGTCGGGGACGGTGTCTTGATACCACGATCGAAGGTGTCAGAATGCCAGGGCATCATTGCGGGGTCAGCTCCCGCTCCGCCCTTCTTGTGGCAATCAATGGAATGTCTGAAAAGGGAGAAATAATTTAATGGTGGAAACGTCTGGAGGTGAATGAAGGTTTATTTCAAGCTTGGTAGAAAATAGGAGTTGAGTGCATCCTTCGTTTTTGAAGTACGATCTACCAACTGTTAGTGGTAATCGTGGTTCAAAGAGGAGTTGGAGTGCACGAGAATACACAAGGTTAAATAATAATATGTTATGCCAACGTTCACATACAAAGGAACAGAGAGCATGCTAGAAGCATAATGCGCTCCTATTATGCAGTGGTGAGAGCCTGTGTGCATGTACACTTAGTAAGGAGCTCACTACAGTGTCCTAAAAGCCAACGCCACGTGTCTGTAGGGAAGTGCTGCCCGCTAGCTCAGGCCTACAGTACGGTCCAGCAGGTCCTTAAAATTCGACCGATGTGACTGAATGAGGTAAGAGATCACATCATTCTACACGGCAACATCGCTTTTTCACACGTGCGCACTCAAGGTGATGCACCCCACCCCTCCCGCAGAACCACCCTCAACAGGTGTCTGTAGGGCAGCGCTGTCCGTAGGTTCAGGCCTACCTTATGGTATAGTAGGTCTTTAAAATGAGACAGAGATGTGACTGAATGAGGTCAAAGATCACATCATAACACATGGCAATATCGCTTATTTGCATGTGCGCAGTCTGGCTGATGCATCCCATCCCTCCCACAGCACCGCGCTGAAGAGGTGTCTGTAGAGCAGCGCTGCCCGCTGGCTCAGGCCTACAATACAGTCCAGCAGGTCTTTAAAATGAGACAGAGATGTGACTGAATGAGGTCAAAGATCACATCATAACACATGGCAATATCGTTTGTTCGGACCTGTGTAGCTAGGCAGAAGCACCCCACCCCTCTCGCCGCAGCGCGCTCAATTGGAGGCCCTGTGCACCCAGGCCGCTCTGCCTACTTGCTGTCATTGTGGTGTGAGCAAACACTACGGTCAGCAGGGCTCACAATTCAGATGGAGTGTTGATTGCAGGAGAGTGTACACCTCATGGATCCCTTTTGTAGACGACGGGCAGTAGGGCTCACAATTTAGAGCCCGTGTTGACTGCCCGGATGGAGAACACCTCATGGATCCATTTCTTTTTTTATTGCGCATTGTGATATGCGAGGTGGATGCGGCAAATCATTTGAGGTAGTGTGGAAGAAGAGGGACGTGTGGCTTCATGGTTATCCTATTTATACGTACTTGGGCTGGGCTTGCGTACGCCAGGCCAGCGTAGGGGTGTGAATAATTATTCCGGGGACTTGGGCATTGTTCAGTTCCTGCCTGGCCAGGAAGTGTACTTATGTGTGTTTCTTTTGTAGTTTTGACCTTGCAGAGTGTGCAATTTAGATTATTGTAGCATGTGTCAGGAGGGCGGAAACTATCGTTAGCGAAATGGCATGTGCTCTAAGATGTGCAGTCTGCCCGTGGCTGATGATGCTCCTTAGAGCCAGCAATATCAAGGCCGAAAGGCAGCACAATAATGTGCAGACACACACACCAGGAGCATCGTGTAACACATATTTGTTTTTTGATGGAACGTTTGAGATGCATGGCAATCACATGTGGAAGGCTAATGTACAGAGCATGAATATTGATCAAGATGATCGTTGCATGTTGTGTGTAGTATAAGATATGTGTATACAGGAAAACACTTTTCAAAAAAGCTTTCTAAGCAGAAGAGGTGTCTCTCATCAAACGCTGTAGCGAGAATTAGTAAAATGGGTGGGGTCGTACAACTGTTACAATGGGAAATGCTATGAACCAATCAAATGCTTTTTTTTAAGGTCACATGGCAATCGCGCACCAAGCGCGCAAGGATGCCGCATCCGACACAATTTTGACAAAATATATTTATCACAATATAAGTTTATTAGAGTTAGGAATAAATGTTTAACATAATTTAGATTTTTGCGTACTCTCATATACTTTTATTTTTGGATTTTATCAGCAACTACTGAACGAATTTACACCATTTAAAAAAAGGTCTCTTTCTGAAGCAAGGGCTACCTTTTTGCCAAATTTGGTGTAATTCCGTTCAGCAGTTTCGGCTGTAACCGTGTCTAAAGTTTCCTATGGGAAATTGATTTTTTGACCTCTATATTTTGAATTTCTCAGGAACTACTGAATGGTTTTACACCATTTAAAGAAAAGGTCTCTTTCTGTAGTCGTGTCTAAAGTTTCCTATGGGAAATAACATAGAGAAAACGCGTTTTGGGACACCCTTTTTGCTCGGCCTCCGCTTGGCGAATCACCCCGAAACTTTTAGGATAGGAGCTGACCGGAGCGGGCCATAAGTTTTGAGAATTTCATCAACCAGCACCAAAGTTATTGAGAAAACAAGAAATGAGTTTCCTATGGAAACTAGGTCCTAACTATAACTACCTACTGGCGACCGCCAGTAGGTAATATATATATATATTTTTTCACTGAAAAATCCATAGGTTTTACAGACGTTATAGTTAGGAATTAGCATTTAAAAAACCTTAGAAATTCACAAAAAAAAACATAGGTTTCAGGGACGTTATAGTTATTTGATCATTTGACTCATATAGAACCAGAGAAATTCCCCCGTTATAGTTAATTTAGATAACTATAACTCGCGCCCACGCAATGCACTGCTGATGACGTCACATATTACGTCACTCATGACATGGTCAGTGACATCACTGATGACATCACTGATCTGTGATATGTGACGTCATCAGCAGTGCATTGCGGGGGCACGAGTTATAGTTAGCTGAATTCCTAACTATAACATGCCTGAAACCTATGTTTTTTTCAGTGAATATATATATATATATATATATATATATACAAATGTATATGTATTATCTACTGGCGGTCACCAGTAGATAGTTATAGTTACCACCAAGTTTCCATAGGAAATCCGCAACATTCTATTTGGAATAACCTTGGCGCCGGTTGACGAATCCTCGCAAAATTTTCAAAATAGGTGGGGCGCTCTGCTCCGCTCCTACCCTGAAAGTCTTGGGGTGATACGTCAAGCGGGGGCCGAGAAAAAGGGGGGTCCCAAAACGCATTTTCCCCATGCATTTTTCCATAGGACCTTTAGTCGAAGGTACAGCCCGAACGGCTGAACAGAATTACGTGAAATTTGGCAGAGAGGTAGCCATAAGGTCAAGGAAGTGCCTTTTGAAGGGCTCGTGTAAATCTGTTCAGTATTTCCTGAGAAAATAGCATTTAAAAGCATGTAAATATCTATACGCGCGCACTGTGCGCGCACTGTGGGCGCACCCTGCCGTGCGCGAGCGCAATTCTGATTGGTTGTTAGATGTCGGTAAACATTCGAATCGGTCGAAACCAGGAAGTGTCAGCCGCCATTTTGTCTCTCGCAGTCTGAGGGGGTGAAAAACAAAGGTGGAGAACGTGAAAAGGGGGCAGGGTGGACAGTTCCTGACCCCCTAGCCTTTGTCAGACCCCCTAGCCTTTGTCAGGGGGTCCCAGAAGGACCCCCAAGGGCAAAAAAAAGATTATTATTTTTTTTGAAAAATCGCAGAGTGCGCGCACTGTGCGCGCACGCTGAAAAAACACCCGTAATTTTTTTTAATTTTTAACGGAAAATTAAGCGAGGTTCGCGCACCGTGCGCGCACGCTAAAAATCCCATAAAAAATACATACATAAATTAGCATTTAAAAAACCTTTGAAATTCACTGAAAAAAACATAGGTTTCACACACGTTATAGTTACGAATTAGCATTTAAAAAACCTTGCAAATTCACTTAAAAAACCATAGGTTTCACACATGTTATAGTTAGCTGGACATTTCACTCGTAAAAAACCAATGAAATTCCCCTGTTATAGTTAGTGCAGGCAACTATAACTCACGCGACCGCAATCCTCTGCTGATGACGTCAGATATTACATCACTGATGACATATGGGTCTTTCTGAAAAATAAATATTTGTAATATATGTATAGCTAAAGATTAATGGAAGAAGACATGGGTAAATAAGTGTCTAAATACAGTGATGTAGTATCTGATGTCATCAGCAGAGGATTGCGGTCGCGTGAGTTATAGTTGCCTGCACTAACTATAACGGGGGAATTTCATTGGTTTTTTACGAGTGAAATATCCAGCTAACTATAACATGTGTGAAACCTATGGTTTTTTAAGTGAGTTTGCAAGGTTTTTTAAATGCTAATTCGTAACTATAACGTGTGTGATACCTATGGTTTTTTCAGTGAATATATATATATATCTTACACTTGCTGCCAATACTCCGGAATGTTCCAGGGAACGCACGGACACAGGCCACAGTTTCAAATTTCTTCAGGTGTTTATTTGGATGCCGCCATAACGTGTTTCAACTCACAAGGAGCCTTGATCACATGACAGCATTACAGTAAGTTTTTTTCTTTTTAAAGTGACAGTGAGCTTATTGTGTACTACGTAGATGAAGAGACAGTCAATGAAATTGAGAAAGTACTCAATTGTGTAGTTTAAAGTTTTTTAGAGAGCGTAAGAAAATAAAAATTAGTAAAGAACTATACAATAAAGTTCTTCATAGGTAAACATGGTTATAAAATTCATAGTTCAATAGAGCAAGGCAATCTTTCTAATGGTTTAAATTTAAAATTAAAAGTCAAGTTAAAGACCTTTAAATTTAGATGTCAAGCAACGTTTGATAATATAGCCATATAAATGTAGAATCAATTGTATTGCTCACGTAGACATTCTATTGATACAAGATACATATCTTTGATCCTGCTGTATCCTAAGAGAGGTCCTATTGCACATCTTAAATTGCCCTTTAGAGATAATGTAAATGTCAATGTAATTTTGTGTTACCTATGCGCAAATCACAGCAAACCTGGTCATTTAAGCTCATCACAAACAAATACATTTTTACATATTTTTTAATTTTCAAGACTGTCAAAAGTGTTCAATGTGCAAAATGTGCAAAGAATGTGTTAAAAAGAGTTAATATAATGTAACTGAGCGCTACAACAAATGGCAAACATAGCCTAAAGTCAGTTATTGCCCGTTTATCAGCAATGGTAAAATCTCAAATTTTTTGTCTTTGTAGCAATTCAAACAATCAAGTATTATAGATTACATTCTCTCATCATATGTATTCAGTTAATTAGTCATGGTATGAATACCATGATGGCTCTCAGAGCTTTGTTATCTTAAAAGTGGGTCAGTTTATTCTGGTTTAATTAAGAAATATATATATATGTATACTATTTGTGCTAAAAATATATATGTTGTGGATCGCTTTGTTTGTCATTAATCGATTGTTTACATGTTATTGGTGGCTATTTTGTACTACAGATAGAGTAATTCCAATCCATAAATATATAAATACATAAATATATATAAATATATAAATAACTTAAAATATTCGGTACAAAAATTAAAAGATGTTCTATTCATGATATAATTGCGATGACACCAATATTTAAATCTTACATGTTAGTGTACTACTCTAGATGCAGATATATAAATCACCTGTAACATTAAGCCCCCCTGGCTGTTTGGAATTCATCTCCAGAATATATTGTGTTTCCAACTTGTGTAATTTGTCCTCTCTGTTGCCACCTCTCCGACTCGCTGGTACACAGTCTATGAGGTAATATTTCAAATCCTCACTCTTGGATTTGTGATGGTCCCTGAAATGTCTGGCAACAGGGTACGTGTTATCCTGGTTGTTAATTACGCGCATGTGTTGTAAAATTTGTTTGTGGGCTTGGAGTTTGGTGCTTCCTATATATTGTAAGCCCCATGGACATACACCACAAATTCAGTTTTACAAGTTAGACGTTTCTGGATTTTATGTTTCTTGGGGCTAAAGGGGGTAAAATATGTTGTAGTGTTTACCCCCTGTTGGGAAGCTTTGCACACTTTGCATTTGAAAAACCCTTTATGCGTAGATAACCAATCTGGACTTGTTTTAACCAGTTTGTCTCTCATTGATGGTGCCCTGCTCTAGGTGATTGATATGTTGTTGGGTAAAGAGGTTCCTATGATTGGATCATGCAAAACCAAGGGCCAATTCCGCTTAATGATGATACATATTTCCTTATGCTGCTTACTAAATTCCATAATCACTCTAAATTCTTGTTGTTTAGGTGATAGAGAAAGGGCCTGTTGTTCGGTCTCAGTACTGCCTTTCTTGTGGTTGCCCTGTATCAAATCTGAGCATTCTATTTACATGGATTTAGTAATGGCACTGTCTATGGTTTTGGAAGAATAGCCTTTTTCCAAGAATCTATTCTTGCTTTCCATCTGAGTCTGTTTGAGAGACACTAAGTCACTATTAACTCTTCTGAGTCTTAGCATTTCCACATAGGGGATGCTGTTGATTAAGTGACGTGGGTGGGCGCTGCTGGCGTGCAAAGTAGCATTGCCTGCTGTTTCTTTACGATATAGTTTTGTTTCTATCTTGTTGTCTGTTATGTATACATGCATATCTAGAAATTTAACTGAATCTGTACTAACTGTGGCAGTAAAATGTAAATTCAATGTATTCTACAAAAAGATCATTGATATAGCGTAATAGCATATCCATACAATGATGTTGTTCTGTATCTCTTCCTTGTGTTTAGTTTTGAATACCAGCTCCTCCCACCAGCCCATGTGAAGACACACATAGCTGGGGGAGAAGCTGGCTCCCATGGCTACACCTATGGTTTTCACATTAAACATATTGTTAAACATGAATACATTGTTTTCCAAACAAAATGACACCATTTCTACTAACATTTGACTATGTTGTGTCTGTAATTCTGATCTTCTGGACAAAAAGTATTTCAGTGCATTGAGCCCATCACAATGTTTTGTGCTTGTATAAAGCAACGTCACATCAAGTGCCATTAAAAGATAGTTATCTTGCCTAGTACAGTTATTCATTTTGTTTAAAAAATCATTAGTGTCCCGCACGTAAGAAGGTAGTGTTTGGGCAAACCCTTGTAAAAAATAGTCCACATATTGCGAAGTATGCTCTAAAAATCCATTTCGAGCTGATATGATTGATCTTCCTGGCGGGTGCTGAGAATCTTTGTGTATTTTTGGGATAAAATAGATCGAAGGAGTTACTGGGTGATCATTTTTTAGAAAATTGAATTCATCTTTGGTTATTAATTTCTTTGTTTTCCTGGGGCCCGATTCACAGAACTAACTTAAGACAAAAATCCTAAACTTACTACCATTTTGGTATTCACAGAAGGCACTTACACATTTTGGTATTCACAGAAGGCACTTACTCATTTTGGTATTCACAGAAGTTAGGAGTCCAAACTTTAGGACTCCTAAATGCCTTCTGTGAATACCGAAAGTCTTAAAATTAGGATTTTTCTCAGTTTAGTAGTAGTATAGTTAGGACTCCTAACTTTAGGACTCCTAAATGCCTTCTGTGAATACCGAAAGTCTTAAAATTAGGATTTTTCTCAATTTAGTAGTCCTAAGTTTAGGACTCCTAACTTTAGGACTCCTAAATGCCTTCTGTGAATACCGAAAGCCTTAAAATTAGGATTTTTCTCAGTTTAGGAGTCCTAACTACTAAACTGGGAAAAATCCTAAGAAGGAGACCAGACCCTGCAGTATTTCAGGCAAGATGTTTTATTGTTTTAAAATGTCCAACCCACGCACAACGCGTTTGGGGCTTCAAGAGCCCTTGTTCACATATATATATACACACATATATATATATATTATTACAATAAACAGATTAATTATTATATCAATTTAAGTTATTACTTTATTATTATTTTCTTTAACCCCTTGAGTGCCCATGACGAGATAGTCTCGTCATGGGCCGCGGTTGCGCTGTGCCCATGACGAGACTATCTCGTCATGAACCCCGCCCGCTAATTCAACGGCCGGCACAGGGCAGGGAAAGGGCGGGGCACACAAGGGGTTAATTAGATATATGTAAATAAATAAAAATATTTATATATATGTGTTTTACTTTTTAAAATAATTATGATTGTTATAATTATTTTTAAAGCATGAACCATATATTTTTTATTATATTAGTGTTATCATTTAATATTTTTAATGTTTACTTTTTAAATGTATATTTATTTTTAAATGACATGTTAGACAACTGTTTTAGTGACAACAATATATTTTTCCATATTTTTGTAATTTACATGATAAGTGTGGAATGATGATATTTTTTACATTGATATTTATGTCACAATATTTTTGTATGCCGATATTTTGAGAGTCGATATTTTATCAGGGAACCAGTCAGTCATTCAAGTGTTAATTGAGATGGCCTCCTGGACAGTTTTTTTGGTGGTTCTGCAAATAACAATTTTTAATTTGCTTTCTTTGTTATTTTGTGAGAATTTTCTTAAGTTTGTGTTTTTTATTGTTTTGCATATAACTATTGTAAAAAATGGTCACTTATCAACATCTTGATTTCCACTGATGGTATTTCTTTACTTTTCCTCCATCTATTTTGGTACAAATTTTAGGTTTGTTTTCAAACCCTAGGGGCTCAGTACGATGTTGGATGGAATTGCCTCTGACCAACACCATCTCATACTCGGGACTGACCGGCTTCCGGTCGGTGGTTTCGACCACTTGGTTACGATGTGACAGAACACTGTTCGGTTGGATTCCCATTGTTCTCTATGGGAGCTTGTGTTACGGCTGTAAACTGGCCATAACACCGGCTCCTATGGAGAAATGTGGGGAAGAGACTGCACCCTGTCGCAGACATCCCTTAGTGCCTGACACAAAGTGAAGGGTGTTACAGGGGGTGACCTTAAGTACTGCCCTTGGCCACCAACTATAGGCCACGGGGGAAAGAGGGCCCTGCCAGGGGCCCCCAAAGTCAATTTCTGATAGCTTTTCCGCGTCTGAATGGCCGACATGGAAAGGCTGTCAGTTTCTAACATCGTAATCCCGACAGCAGAAGCGCCATTCATAGGGGGTTATGGTTGAGTTCCAACTGACAGAAATACTCAGAGAACCGATCAGAACCGGGTTGGCATTACCAGCCGTCTGCGTTCCAACCGTGAACATCGTAATCGGGAGGTCAGAATGCAAACCGACCAAGTTGGTCGGAAAGCGTCTGACGCGGTTGGAAAGGCTCCGACTGACGTGTGGAGGCTTTCCGACCGACAGTGTAATCGCCCCCCTAGTTTAATCTTGCACTGCCTGCAGTACAATGAAAACATTTTGAGTTTAGGATTGTTTTCTTGCTGTCTTTGCTGCAGGAACACATTTGTTTAGACTTGCTCTCTGCTTCTGCACTTGAGCTGTCAAGCTAGCACATCGAGTACTCCCACGAATGCTTTTACATGAGCTGTCTCCAAAAAGCTTCAGTTCTGCACTAAAAGAGAACTTTAAATTTCTACCCCCTCTCCACCTCTAGTCACAAAGCTTATAAGTGACTCTCATGGCATTTTACTTCTTCTTGATGGGAAGATGGCTGCGAATGCCCAACACTGGAATCTCATGTTTCTCCATCATCCCAGTATAGATCACGTCTTCTTGAGCAGATGTTGTAGATGGACATGCAGTTTCTTGCAGTGTGCCATGTTTCAAGCCAAAAAGTCTGACTACAACAATGTCAACTGACACGGACCCCTAGGAAACAGGGGAGCAAAATAAGAAAATGACCAGTTAACATGATTACTAGTATTACTTGTGCAGAGTGGAGAGCTGGACATGGAGGAAAGGGTCCAGTTCCTATAAGAACGTGAAAAAATGATATAAAACACCTAGGCTGCAGAGATTTAACCCCTTCGATGCGGCGCGGATTCCCCCGCGGTGCTGACCGTTTCTTGCGCGGGCGTGGTCATGACGGAACGGTTCCGTCATGAGCACAGCTCAACCGACGCTCATGACGGAACCGTTCCGTCATGAGCACCGAAGGGGTTAATACAAGTACCTCTCAAGGACCATATCATGGCATGAAACCCAAGAGAGATTGTCTCCAGAAGGCACCATAATAGTAGTCATCAGTAAAAGTCAATAAAAGTCTCACACTGAAGAAAAGTGAAGGGGGAAGAAATCCCCATGGATTGGGAATCTTTGAAAAGGTAGCAAAGAAAACAAAATAGGTATAGAAGAAGGGAAAGGCTGGGTGCGAGCTAAATGTCAGGAGAGTAATACCCACCAAAGCACCCTGTTGAAAGACACAAGAAGAGGAAGTAAATTTGTTTGTTACCTATATTTGATCACACTGGCAGAGCTGTTTTGGTGTAGTGTGAGAACACCTTTTGACATCTTCTGAAGGATGTACACTTGCCACCTTAAGATGGCCTCCAACCTTGAATGTGGCACCTGAATGCTGAGTAATGCATTTCCTATGCTTCACCATGATAGGTGTCATGCTTCACCTAGACTCAAAAGCTGCCTTCCCCCTAAAAACAAATCCTGTTGAGCCAACTGCCTCCTACGGGATACCTGGCCATGTTGTCATTGGGAGATTAGTACAGGTTAACTTCTAACATGACCCCTCAACTGTAATAGTAAAGTAAATTTTCAAGGTTCTAGCTGTGACATTGGATACAATACTGACTTGTCCACCATTTCTCAGAGCTGTAGAAGGACAGCCATATCATATCACAGTGGCTCAGGTATCCTGCTCCCTTTAAAATGATGAATGTAGACCCTGTTGATATGGAACAGTCACCACCTTTCGAGGTAAGGAAGGTTTCCTAAATTCTGAGAGTTCACAATGTTGTATAACTTGGACAATAATTTGTGGACTTGACCATATGTTTAGAGACCTCAGGGTCAGTGCTGCCTAAGGGTCTGACTATGGGTTTGGTGGTGCGAGAGCAGACTGCTACTCCGGCAGCCTGCTCCTGCACCACCAAACCCTTGTGTGCACCACCCACCAGATTACAAGTTTCTTTGTGTCTGGTGGGCGTTTCGGGTGATCCCACAGTGGTGCCTCTGAAAATGGGCACCGCAATGGGCACACCAAAAACAGTTGCTGCATGGCATAGACTGTAAAGTGCATGCCATGCAGGAACTGGGGTGTATGCACACAGGGAGGCACATGTTGTGCATTCCTGCATGCATTCCCATACACATGGGCAACAGGGGCCCTGTAGGGCCCCCTTTAATTCAGGACCGCCAGCCATTTCATAGAGTAAAGACCTCCATAACATTGCTGGCAGTCCTAAAACTCACAATATGCATGGAGGTATCGCAGTAGCACCACCAGCATATTGCTGAGCCCCTGACAGCCACGCCACTGCCAGGGAATAGTGGCTCCTTGCCGGTTGCAGAAAGTGCAATAGTGGCAGACCGCCCAAGTTGCACTTGGGTGGTCGAACTGCCAGATACGTAATTTGGCCCTGAGTTGTTAGACATGCTGAGTCAATGGTCTTATAACTGAAATCACATACTCAATGCAGAAGGAGAACCAATTTGTGTCCATGAATTTCACAGGCCGAAATAAAGTTTCTTTACATTTTAAATCTGAGTATGTGAGCGGTACTGCAACCTGGCTTGGCAGAACTGTGAAGCTGCCGTGCACTTGAAAGAATTTAAATAATAAATATATATGTGGAGCAGGATTGTAAATAGTATGGGGCAGAAAGTAGAAGTAGCATGGGTGAGTGAATAGGGAAGAAGGAGGGATACGAGGCAGAGAGCGAGGAAACAAATGTACTCCAGTGGATTTGCTTTTTGTGCCTCTTATGCATGCGCATGTTTTTTATTCTCCAAGCTGGCTGTGCTACCGCTTTTTATTACTCAAACTCGCAGTGCCTTTCAACACTGCAAGCTTGGATAATTAAAATATAGTCTACTGATGTAGCAGGCACAGAAAGGACGCAAAGAAAAAAGCACAAATATTTATTCCTGCCCATATATATTTTTTTCTGATTTGCAGGTCAGGTTTGAGTAAAACATTTATTGCAGGGGTTATCTGAACACCCCTATTACTCTATGGGAGAAATTGAGGCACACCATTCACAGAAGTTCACCTTCAGAGTCCTAGAAGATTGGTAAACTACTAGACTGAGGCAATTCTCACAAGACCCTGCTAAATATGAGATCAGCTGTAGTTTTTAGGCTCAGAGCCTACCCAAATGCAGCTTCCCTCCATATTCTGATGGTAACTGGAGCTAGCTGTGGAGAGGACTTTGAAAGCCTAAAACGTGATCAATATAGCCCAACACTCCTTCAAGTTTAGCCACAGCTGCATTATGTCAAGCACCTTATTTCTGTGTGAAAAGGCATGCTCTGTAGTACTAGTAGTATTGTTATGTTATATGGATTTTTATAGCATGGTTTATCACCTGTGATGGGCTGGAGGTGCTACTAGTTGAATATCCAGGTCTCCAGCTTTTTGTGGAACTTGAGGAGTGGAGTGGAGTGGCGGTCCTGATATGTAGAGGTAGTTTGTTCCAGCTTCCTTCTGCGATGAAGGAGAAAGAGTGACCTCCTGTCTTGCTTCAGCAGATGCATGGGATGCTTGTGAGGGAGAGAGAAGTGGAGCGCAGATGTCTTGAGGCTTGGTAGAGTTGGAGTTGGTCTTTAAAGTAGGCTTGTCTCACAATGAAGAGGGCTTTGTGGGTATGGGTGAGAGGACTGAGTTTAAAGCGCTTTTGGATGAGCAGCAAGGTAGGGCATGATGTGGGCGCTTATGAGGATGTATAGGATAAGGGTGACAGTGGTGTTCTGCATGGTTTGAAGCCTTTGCGAGAGTTGACTGAAGATGGTGTCATACAGTGCGTTGCCATAGTTGTATTCAGAAATGCAAGCCTCTATGAATCACAAAAGTAGAGGTGACACTCTTCTAACCTCCTCTTGGCCAACACTACTCGTATTAAAAAGAGCCAGGTCTGGGGGCAAGGCCCTTTCCTTCCTTGGTCCATCCCTCTGGAAAAAACTACCCCTCTCAGAAGCATCAAGTCTACACCCCTGTTGCGGAAAAAGTTGAAAACATGGCTTTTTTCCAGCCAATAATCTCCCCCTCTCTTGAGTCCCTTGCTATCTTTAGGTAATCTAGTGCCAGGACACTCCTTGGAGTAGCAGTTGTGCTTTACAAATACCCCCACATAGACATAGACTCACATGCTTCTGGGCTCTGGTAATAAAGCATTCCTACTCTTTACCAATGCTGTTCACCATTAGTAAAGAAGCTAAAAGTGGCAAAATACTGTGATGTTGTATAACTTTCCATGCGCCATCATGATAAGGCAGTCCAGGGTGAAAATGTGTATGCAAGCATGCACCAACGCACATGTTTATGCATAAGACATTACGCAGACACTATTTTGATTTGTTTTACTTTCCTTTCCAAGAAGGCAGACGCTGATCTTGGAACTGTAATTTAAAAATAAACTAAATGGTGTGGGATGCACCTTTTTAGATAGGAGAGGCACATCAATTAATTGCAGCTGATAGAAATACAATTTAAAAAAAATTGGATGAGGAGAGTCGGATAAAAAGTGGAGGGGTTTTGAGTGGAATGGAAATTACAGCTGTTGAGCAGTGAGAGTAGGGGACATGCACTTCAAAGGAGGTGTCAGGAGATATGGAGGAAGCTGGATTTTTGTTTTAGTATCGCCCCCATTTATTGACTGGTTTTTGATACAACTTTGACTGAGCTATACTGGGTCCCTGCTAACCAGGCTCCCAGTACCAGTGTTCTTTGCCTAAAAACTGTACCACAAGTGTCAACATTTCAGCAACCCCTGTAAGTCCCTAGTAAATGGTACCCTGGTAGCCTTTGACCAATTGCCACAAACCTCCCTTGGAGTAGAGGAGCTACTCCCCTGCAGCCTACAGGCACCGAACCATGAATTCCAGTTTACCGATCTAATGATCCCCAGTGATACCAATGCAGCACACAAGCCAGAAAAGATACATAAACTCTGAAAAGTCAGATCTGTCCCCTCACCAGGTGAGAGGACACCAGGACCTACCAGAGCCATGTTGTACCAATACCCAGGGTACCAGACCCCCTACACTGAAGACCAAGAAGAAAGAGTCCAATCCAGACTCCAACTACCCAGGAAGCAGCCACCCATAGATGAAAATTGAGACCCCTGAGACCCTCTCTGTGAATGGCCCAGCTGTCCCGTAGTCGTCCCTGCAACCTGCCTGCCGCTGACCATAAGGACCATCTTGAAGCACGATGCTTAGCTGCCCTAACTGCTGCCTGGTCTAGGTACGACAAACCAGCTGTGCTCCAATTAACTAAGGCTCTTGCGACCTGCTCCCTTGAATAGGACCCACACTGCCACTAAAAGAGCATTAGTAATTTATACTTTTGCCTCTGTATACCAGTAAGGGATCCACTGGACTCTGCACATTGTACTTCGTTTTTAGTACACCAATAGAGAGCCAGCCTCTTACATTGGTGGCAGCAGTGGGATAGAAGTCTTTGCATTTGCTGATAAACCTCTGTCAATAAGTGACCACATGAGTATATCTAAAGATTGTCATTAGCCTAGTTGTCAATTGGTCTAATTTTCCAAAATTTCTGAAAGTAACTGCTAGGGCCTTGGGTAAGTTCCTGAAACCAGGTGGCTAAAAATGAAAAGTCTCCTGGGACAAAGTATTTCTTTTCAGGTTTTTTCCTCTCCAAAAAGGTCCCAACTGAAATAATGCGTGGTACAGAGAACCAGGCACAGGTGCTCAACCTGACCCCTAACCTGGACATGTTCTATGCCAGTCTAAGGGCTCTCGGTGAAGGTTATGGTATCAAAAATAGCTCACATGCTACCATGGAGAAGCTTAGAAGGCTGTTGGAAGAATTTGAGAGATAACTCAGAACTAGTAGCTGCATCCTATGAGGATCTGAATACTGAAGAGAATTCTTCTGAGGAGGTAGTAGAATCTCTCCTCTCAGGAGCAAAGGATGACCTCTCAAAGGTGGAACTCATGCTAGAGAGAAAGTCCAGAAGGTTGAACTTAGAAGCTCAACTCCTGGACATAGAAAGAAAAAGAAAGGAGATGGGCTTAAGACCCATCTCTGGTGGCAACAATTGTATAACTAGATAGAGAGAAGATTTGTTTGACCCTAAACTCCCCAAAAGTTGTCCCTAAATATGCAGAGTGATGATGTCACCAAGGGCTTTATTGCTATCAAGAGAGCTTGCATCAGTAGGAAGACAGCCAAAAAGAATAGGGGCTCTCTCCTGTAGACAACTCTTCCTAGGGGAATACAGGTATTTACTCCTGACATTGCATGTGATTAATACTGACTCTTATAACGTCATGAAGGGTACCCTGATTGAGGGTTTTGGACGTGGCACTGAAGAATACAGAATTAAATTAATGGATTTTGTATACTATGCAGTGGAACCACTGGGTGGTTGGTTAAAAGATAAGAATGCACCTGATTATATTGGCCTTTACAATTTAATTATGAAGGAACATGTGTTAAATAATTGTGTGCAGGAAATGTTGCATCAATACCTAGTGGGCCTGGGGCCAGTCTCTCCCCAAAAGGTGGTCTGGTCATTGGGTAAGAACCAGAGTGTTCCAAACTACACAGGGTAGGGGTGACCAAAGGAAAGAGGTCAAAAATCCCATCCAAAAGAAGAAAGTGGACCATTGTTCAGAAAGGGATAAAAACAAGGAGTCCTGTGTAGGCCCCCAAAAATGTGCCCAGGAGGGTGGGCCATAAACATCTCACAAAATAACAAGCATTTACAATGCAATGGTCTCAGCATTGTTAAAGTTAGAGCTATTGGCATTGCTCATGACATTATTTTGGTTTATGTTGTTGTTTTTAAAAGATTTAAAGAAACGGCATTGTTATTTACAATGTCAATAGCTTAATCACTCTCAAATGCTCCTGCAAGGGAAACGCTTTGTGTGCTCTTGCACTCCCCCCCACCCCTCCCACTTGTAGCGCGAGGCGCGTGCTTGTTTAAACTAACGATGTGTATATTCACAAAGCGCTTATAGGCTGTGAAGTCAAAGAGCTATGAACACCCACCTCTGCGGCCCCCTTCTCTTCCTAAATCCATTGTTTATTTTTTTGCAGGTTGATATAGCCCAACCTCTACCCGAAGGTATTGGAGCGCTTTAAATGACCACCAGTTACCTTACACAAGACACATTCATTTTTTATAAACACTGGAAGATTAAGATATCACAGGATGCTGAACCAAGGCCGACACTCGAACCCTGTGCATCAGCTCCAATGTCGGCTGCTCTAGCCCTAAGTCTACATCCTCTGTTTGAATTATAGGACCCACTGACATGCCTCTTGACCTCGACCACTTAGGAGACTTTGAAGGCGAATTTGTTTAAGTTCTCGTGTGCCCTGATCCATGCGTGAGCAGCTCGCCGAGTTCAGGTTTTTTGCTGTGCCTTCTAAGACTTGTAGCCCTACTTTTAACTCATTCTTACAGGAGAATTATAAATCCGAACCTGTAACAAAAATACAATCTGGGTAGGATTAACTACCCTCGCAAGGACCAAGGAAACTACACGACCCTTCATGCATCTGAGCTCACACTCATCATGTAAGCAGAACGCGTTGCCTCGAACAGTCAGAGGTTGTTAACTTTAATCTCCCCCCTCACAAGTACTCCCAAACGTTCCCTTCCCACCACAGCCGCAACACAATCACTATGTCTGCCAACTTCAGTGCTGAAACGAGGTGCAGTAAAGGGGTAAGCTCAAACATGCTAGATCTGCCGGAGAGAAAAGAACCAATGTATCGTGTTTGCTAACATTGTGAATACAATCCTCGAGACAAATAAAAGCTAAGATAATACAATTATAGAGCATATATTTCCCCCTTCCCCCGCCCCTTTCATGGTATCATCTAGATTGCTGTTGAACAGTGGAGGGAGTGAGTAGAATGTCCTTCACATTAGCAGCCTCAGAAGGATTAAAGGCTGTGTCACCTGCAGGACTATTTTTATCGACCTCGGAAAGATGACATGCCTAATTTGAATTATGATATTTATTATCTCCTAGGCCACTCGAATGACGCAGAAAGGGAGGACCAAACTAGGAGGCAAAAAAGGCAACTATGCAGTATAATGAGGCACTTTTTTATAGTATTGCTTCATTATTTTGTGGTTTTTTATACTTGCTAACACTTTCTGGCAAAAGATTTGACCTCATTGGTACCAGTTTAACAACCAAATATGGTCATAAACAACTGAAGGATGGATAACCAGTCAACCTTTGCGGGTGGCATTCTATTGTGCGGAAACAGGGGTCGCCACATATCTAGTAACGTTTGATGCGATTCAGCTAGACGCATTGTTTGGTTAAAATCTGCAGATACAGGAGTGGATGGATCAAGTGGAAAATGGGGCTAATCTATAATTATGTGGAAAACACTGCGGCTGCAAAATCGAATAATTCAAGTGGCCCTGATTATATAGATCTCCGAAGGATAACAGGTTGAGTTTCACATATGGCTGTAAATATATCGACCTCGTAAGGATTGCGGCCTATATCTGCCCAATCATGACAGCCTGGGTTTAACGGTACTCTTTGCAGTAGGGTCCCAACACACTGAGCTGCCTTTAGAGGGGTGACCTATAGCACCTTGCCCATCACACAAGGGCACTGTGGGAGGTGCCAAGACTTGAAGGTTCGCCACCGCAGCGCCTCATGAATAAGGCACATCCTCCCGGCCTGGCAGAGTCTGGCGGCTCTTAAATTGCATCAGAAGCTTGTTAGCAAACAATAGAGCGAACAAGGGGCCGGGAGGGGCCGCAAGGGGTGGAAATGGCTCTGTAATTGGATAGGGTGGATGCACTGTACTTAAAGGTAGGGGGGAGGATCCGTGTCAAGCACCGGTACTGTGCCATAGCTGAGAGCTCCGCAAGGCTAAATGCAGGGGAAGAAGAGTGCACCTGTGGCACCCCACACACTCACCTCGCACTCCCAGCTAGACCTGTGCGGACCCGGGGGTGCCAGGGCACCGTGCCCACTCTTCAGCGGATCCTTCGTTCTCCACCCGCTGCAGCTGAGGGTGCAGTGCACAGAGGAGCCAAGGGCGCATAAGGAGCGGCGCGGCAGGGACGGACCCTTGGACCTCCTTTCTGCAGCTCTGCCAGCACCGAGGACATCCTGGGGTACGGGGGACCCCAACAGTGCAGCTCCAGTGCAGGAGGATGCAGTCTTCCAAGATAAGGCTTAATATTGGAGCTTAGACCCTTCCCGGGGAATCCGGAACTTTGCACCGGGAGTTAAAGTGGTTTGCGCAAGATCACACGGTTGGTGTCAAGTGGAGAAAACAGGGTCTAAACGTGTTATGGTTTGTGACCTGAGTTGGAAACGTAACCATCAGAGCACACCTCACCACAAGCTCCAGGTTGCGAGGATAGGGCAGCGAGAGCCATGAACACCGCCGCCTTTCTCCGAGGCGAAGCAAAAAAAATGCCTCGGAGAAACGCAGCGGCGGTTTCGGATTCGGGGGCGTGTTTTTCTTTTCTCTCCTCTTGCCATTGGCTGGAGGAGAGAAAAACACGCCCAGCGAAAAGTAGCAAAAAAACACTCCCCCCAATCCGAAAAGGACGGGGCTTGTTTTGCGAGACAAAGACTCTTCTCCAATGGCTGGCCAGCATTTAAGAGGCCAGCCAATGGAGAAGAGGAGAGAAGAGGGGCGGGTTCAAGCCCCTCTTCTCCAAAACATTAAGGTGCCGATTACGATCCTGTAAAAAAATTCCCCGTACGACTCGTATCCGGTCTTTTTACCGTACGAATCGTACAAGTGCCGTACAAACTGCCATGTACGATTCGCATGGGAAAAAGTCCATACAAATCGCATTGGGAATAATTCCCCACACGTCCTCGGGTCAAAAAATGTGTCTGACACATCCTCGGACGATTTACCGTAGAAATGTGAAAAGTGAAGTCCGACCGCGCAAGTACGATCCATCCCGTGCGTCCGATGTTACAACCGGATGGAAAAAACACCGTCCGCACCGAATTCCCATAGCATACGCGCCCAACACTCCACCCAGCCCCCATATGTACACGCCCAACCACCCCCCAGCCCTCCTATGTATGAGTCGAATCCCCACCCGTGTATGTACACCCGTGTACGTACGAGTCGAACCCCCACCCATGTATGTACACCCGTGTATGTACGAGACGTACCCCCACCCGTGAATGTACACCCGTGTATGTACACCCGTGTATGTACACCCGTGTATGTACGAGACGTACCCCCACCCGTGTATGTACACCCCCGTACGTACGGCCCATACCCCCACCCGCGTATGTATGGAGCGTACCCCCACCCCAACAGTGTATGTACGGCCCGTACCCTCACCCGCGTATGTATGGAGCGTACCCCCACCCCAACTGTGTATGTACGACCCGTACCCTCACCCGCGTATGTATGGAGCGTACCCCCACCCCAACCGTGTATGTACGGACCGTACCCTCACCCGCGTATGTATGGAGCATACCCCCACCCCAACCGTGTATGTACAGCCCGTACCCCCACCCGCGTATGTATTGAGCGTACCCCGACCCCAACAGTCTAAGTACAGAGCGCACCCCAGGCCCCAACACCAGCACCTTCACCCAACATTGCGCATGTACGAGTCGTACCAAGCCAGAGACAAGGACAGCACTGTACAACAAAATGGCCGATGTACACACCGTACACACGCTAAAAACACACGTACACAACCAGGACAAAGCAAAACAACACAAGAAGACTCTATTCGAATCGCACAAAGCCACAAAACATGTCCAACAAGCACAAATACAACACATTCACTGACCTGCAACTGCCAAACTCCCAAACAGAGGCCCAAAACACAACCACTCCTTATAACACACCCACCCAAAGTTCAAACACAGCCACACTCACCAATGGACCAATAAAAAGGGCCCACAGACACAAACCATGAGCCTTTGCAACAGACTCACTGCTGCCAGACCCCACAGACAACCCACAGCACCATACTTGAACCTTTACTACACCTTACACTTGCACACCTTCACACACCCACCTTCACAAACACCCCCTCATCACATTCACACACACACCTGCACAACCACACCCACACACCCACAACCATCCACACCCACACCCCCTACAACCATCCACACCCACACCCCTCACCATGCCCACTAACAAGAATCCAAAGTTCACTAGCCAAGAGTTGGAGGTCCTTGTCGACGAAATCCTCAGAGTCGAGCCACACCTCTTTGGAACATTGGTCAGAGAGACCAGCATTTCCGAAAAAACAGCCATGTGGCAGAAGATTGTCGATGCTGTGAATGCTGTTGCGTCCACCAGAAGGACCAGGCATGAATGCCAAGCCAGGTGGTACGATCTGCAGAGGAGGGTCCGAGCCAAAATGACCGACGACCACAACCAGGCCAACATCACTGGAGGAGGGCCGCCCCGCAGACGCGTACAATACCATCCCTGGGAGGAGAGGGTGATGGCCATACTGCCAGTGGTGGCAGTGGACGGAGTAGAAGGACTCCGAGAGCCGGGTGAGTACACAAACAACTCACCTCACATGGGGGAAACGTCATCCACAACCAAACTCACAATCATGCACGCAACCACCCCAAGCTATTGCATGACTCAACCACACTCCATGAACACGCACATGCCACTAGCGCCACCATGCCCCATGCACCCAGCTGGACAATACCAAGTCACAGGCCACAGAAAACACCAACACAAGACACGGTAAGCTGGATGGCGGGAGTGTGGGCCCCAAAAATCACATAGTGCAACTCAGAAGCAGACAACAATGCCCTCTGCCCATATGGCCTAGGTCACAGCCAGACAAACAGTGTGTCCCCACACAGGAAAGACTTGCCAGCAAATGGCGGACGCCTTGCATTAAGACATGGGGGTGAAGGCACGTTTTTGCACATGACAGCAGCTAATGAACAGCCAACACTGTGAAAGAGTGGCAGCACACACCACCACAGCAGCAGCGCAGACACAGACACTACACCCAATGGGTGCATGGAGATCAGAAACAAACTCACATGAACAAGCCAAGGGCCATTCAAAGATCTGCAAAAAGTGTGTGCCTAGGAAGCTGGGCTGAGGTGACAGAGGGTGACACACAGAGGGAGGGAGAGGGGGAGAGAGAGGGAGGGAGACACAGGGAGACGGACAGAGGGAGAAGGCTGACACAGGGAGGGAGGGAGAGGGGGACAGAGAGGGAGTGAGAAAGGGAGACACAGGGAGACCAATTCAGCCTTGGGGGGTGTGGGAATGTCTGCTCGTCAGCAGGTGGACTGCGTGCATGTAGACAAGGGTGGCCAGTGCCTGAATCCCCCTCTCTTCTCCATGGCAAAACACTGGGCCATGTCTCAACCTGTGCACGAGCACAACGCCAGCTACCTGCATTATATAAGTGTGTGGAACAACTCCATGTGCCCACGTACAGTGCAACACGTAAGGTGCCAATGCATGGCTCGCCACACCTGCTCACTCCACTGCTGACTGCAGTCACAATTGACGCAGCAAGTAAGACTGTGCCACACATAGGTAAAGTCTCAAAAGCTGTGGCCAAGGGACATACCCATGCACAAGTGCACTGTGAGTGGAATGCAAGACATATCCAAATACCCAGAGGAAATGTGCCAACTTAGAAACTAATGAAACATGGATGTTGCAGGGAACAAAAATAACATTGTCTCTCTCACACACAGGTTGATGTCGTGGATCACCCCCCAACACTGGGGGGGAAGACTCACAGGACCCGGCTCTGCGGGATGATGATCCCACCGGCAGCGACGACTCTCACCACTCTGTGGACGACCCCGACCAACCTGGCCCTCTGGTGTCCAACCACCTGCAGCACCTGCGTCAGGTACAACTGGGCCAACCACCACCCCCACTCCTGCCACATCCCAGGAGACACCCAGGATTCCTGCCCCACCACCACAATGCAGCCAGGCTGACCAGGAGGGACACGGTGTACCGGGCACCCAGGAGGAGGCAGGCGACAACGCTAATGCCACCCCTCAGGGGTCCCAGAGACCTGATGTGCCCACAAGGGCAGGCCAGGTGCAAGTGGGCAGGGGTGGTGGGAGTGGAGGACGGCGGAGGCACGAGCCTGACCAGTTGGCTGCGGAACCGGTATATTCCCATGTCAGAAACATCCTGGACACATACCGGCAGGACACCACGGGCATGGGCCAGGTTGTGTCCACCCTCAACGAGATGAAGGGGACCCTCGAGGAGATCAAGACCCAGCAGGCCCAGCAACATGCGGAGCAACATGCCTGTCTACTGCGACACCAAGGGCGGATGGAGGACAGACAGGCTGAGCTCGTGACGATGTTCACGGGAATTCACCGTACACTCCGTCGGATGGCCGACAACATGGGCAACCCTCCCTGTGCCACCAGGCCAAGAACATCACCACCCACAGGGAGGGATCAGGAGGAGGAGGAGACATCCGACGGAGCATCCCAAACATCGTCACGGCCTGCTTCTGAGGGTTCCCGCAGGAGGGCGGGTCGTCCACGAAAAAGACCGTGAGGGTCGGCGCAACAGAACCATCTCCCAGGACACCTGGCCTGGCACCTGGCCCACTGGACCAACAGAAGCACATCAGCAAAAGACATTCTCTGCCACATGGACTTGCTGGTCACTGTCTGACCAATGTTGACAAAGACTGTGGCATGGACTCTGATGATATCCAATGGCAAGGACACCAACTCCCCCAGTGAACTTTGGATTCCACACACCCGGAAAGCCCCTCATGTCATACCCCCCCCACGTACCCCAACACAAATAAAAAGTTACACGATAAAGAGATGATGCCTACATTTTGCATTATTACCTTACATGTGTCTTGTAAAGTCTAACCATGCCTGAGTTCTCATATGACTTCAACCATCCATACCCTGGGGCCTGAGTCTGGCACAGGACACACATGGGTCACAATGTATTAGGCAAGACAGACATGGAGCACCATACACACCCGTGATGGGCCCAACCAGCTGAGGGGGTGGCCGCACAACCGTGCCAACAGACATATTGAGTACAGCAACAGTCATGCGCAGAGGTCAGGGATCATGTGGAGTGTCCTGGGGGCACCCAGGTATGTGTAGACAGGTGGCAGAACCATGTCCTGCAAGCTTGAGTCAGGTGGATGCAGAGAATGGTGTCCTGGCCAACGTTGGATGCATGGGGATGGCACATGTCACAATACCCACACAGTCATGGACATCATGCACAATACAGAGTCTAATCCACACAAACTGCTTGCATCTTGCTACTCTACACATAGACACATAGCCACTATCACGGAAAACCATGCCAGACATGCCGTATGCACCATGGCAACACACCAGCATTGACTGAGAAGAGGCACCTTGGAGGCATAGGGACACCTTTATTAGTCATGGATTCGGGAATGCAGAGGCAACTCGGAGTACACATACACAGGTCATGTGGAGTAACATGTGGGTCCAACACTGGAACCCCCCTTCTGCAGCAAAAATGCATGATAGCCATGGGACTGGCACACAAGTGTCGGGTAACAGCTAAACACCTCCTGCTGCTCACGGAGAGGCTGCCATACACCATTGATCCTCTGATGTGGAAGTCCCACACCATGTCAAGCCAATGCAAACCGTATGTGTCCGAGGGCAGTGTTACACACATTGATGCCATCATCACAATCCACTATCCCATAACAGATGACTGTCAACAAGTCTGACCATCTATTCAGGTGTACCCAGCTACATGTAATGTGTCCCATGGTGATGCAACATATCTGCAGAGGAACAAAACATCGACAGGGGCAGTGTGCACACATCGTAAACAACTGCCACACCCAATACACCCCTGATGCATCCCTTACCCTAAGGAGACTTCCAAACTTGTCCGTGCGTGTAACGCTGAGTCAGCACACGATGACGTGTCCATGAGGAATAGCAGTGCCACAACAATGCAACCAGCAGACGGCATGCGCAAGTACCTGGGGATGAGAGACACACAAGAAGTCAGCCACAAAAAGCACAGCCTCTTGCATGTGCATGTACTCGACACATATAAGGATGACAACATGCTAGGTCACAATTATGACTGGGGAAATACACTCATCACTGGCACCATCACTCGAGTGACACATCCACACACACCTCTGACTCATGTGGCATACATGCAGATGGACACACACATCGCAACACATGCCACACGGGGACCAATGCGTGCACACTCAGACACTGGTACTCACCACTAAGCAAAGAAGTCGCGTATGAGCCGACTCCGAATGTCCTCTTGTGGAACCACATCCTCCACATCACTAGCCCCATTGCCAAGCCCTTCGTCCTCCACGGGTGGATGGTCCTGATCATCTTGATCCAGGATGAGTGGCACAGCTTTCTCAACTGCCATGTTGTGCAGCATGCAGCAGACCATGAAGATTTTGCAGACCTTCGCCGGGGCATATGGGAGTGCGCCGCCGGTCTTGTGGAGGCATCTGAATCTGCTCTTCAGGAGGCCAAATGTCCTCTCTATCACTCGCCTTGTCCGGCCATGGGCGGTGTTGTAGCGGAGCTGGGCCGGCGTGCTGGGGTTGCGGAGAGGTGTGATCAGCCATGGCATGTTGGGATAGCCAGCGTCCCCTACATGGAAACCACATGGACATCAGTAGGACAGGAGAAGCGGTCGTGCTGGAAGTCTACGCAAAATACAGGACAGACAGAGTGTACCCACCAACAACACATGCTCGTTCGTAGCGCAGCTGCGTCATCATTTCAGGCACCCTGCTACGCCTCATGATGTAGGCATCGTGTGCTGATCCTGGAAAACGAGCAAAGACATGTGAAATCACCATGTTGGACAGACACACCACAAGGGCATTGATGGAGTGGTAGTGTTTGCGATTCCTGTACGCTACCTCCTGTGCCTGTGGTGATACCAAAGCCACATGTGTCCCACCTATGGACCCAATGACATGGGGCATCCCTCCCAGGGCATAGAATCCACGCTTGACCCCAGTCAACTGTTCAGGAGTTGGGAAATGGATGAACTCATCCAGGTGAAGCAACATGGCCTCTAAGAAATCATGCAGCACACGGCTGAACATGCTCTGGGACATGCCACCAACATGAGCTATGGTATATTGAAAGGTACCCGTGGCAAGAAAATGTAGGGCTGCCATTACCTTCAGCTTGGGTGTCAGTGCCGTAGGATACCTGTGCAGCGGTTGCAGGTGTGGTGCCAGCCTTGCCGTCAACTCCTCAATCAACGGTTGGGGGAAGCGGTAGCAGCGTATACAGTCATTCTCCCGCATGTTAGCCAAGTCGGGAATTGGTAGGGGAAGAGGCGGCGATCTGCAGTAATTTGGAAGTGACAAGGAAGAGTGAGTACACTACAACAACAATTTATATGTACTAAGCACATGTTAATCTGTCAATACACATATGCTACATACGGAGTCAGGTATGTGCTACATGCCCTGGACACGTATGGCTGCCAGGTGACACTCCTACCAAGACCCAGCTATACACGGAGATTGTGAACCTCCACATGCCATGGCATGGGACTAGCTGTGTCCCAGTGTAAGTGAACAGCCAGATGCAACACAGGAGTGACATACATCAACACATCAGCAGAAGTAGGATGTTGATTGCAGAGACAGGTAGCGGAACACTAGAGCCACAGATCACATGACATTACACTAGGACAGCCCACACACCTTGCCATTAAGGTGTACATGTAATGACTCACCACACATACATTGAGAGGATGCAGACAGGTCCTTGTTATGCTACTCTGTGTCCCATGCATACATACATACCTCACATCCGATACCACATGTGGCCTGGTGTGCGTAACAGTGTGCCAGGTCCATCTACACACAGACACATGTTGGTTGCTGCAACAGCTGATGCTTTTGAGGGAACACCAACATCAAGCTAATGGGAACACACCACACATACATGACATAGACACATCGTGCACTGTGGGTAGTCACATGTCTGGTGTGGTAACCCCTGTAGCGGGCATCAGGGGACACTTGCGTGTGTTGTTGACTGTGCCATGCCAGTGACGCTCATCCCAAGTGTGCAGTACGACATGCACACATGTCAAAGGAGTTAAGGGCATGCCTGGCACATATTGCACCGTCACGCATAACATCTGTACACATCTCATCATACATCTATTGCCTTCTCGACTCAGGAGTAATGTGCCACATCAAAGCCTTTCACACCTGTGCCCCACACATGTAGTACTGCCCAGACAATGCCTTGATGTCCATCCATGGACAAGTATGTCAGCTCTATTCCTTCCTGTGTGCTGCCTGTCACCGCTGTGATGTGTGAAAGGCACCGTACATTCGCTTTGAAGGCCTGTGTACGTTCCCTATCACTATGGGAGTGCTGCCATAGGCCTACCCATAGTGATAGTGAAAGTACGCGCGTGTGTACGGTCTGTATCACTATGGGTACGTATACGCGAGCACACCCATAGTGATAGTGAGCGTACGCGCGTGTGTACGGTCCGTATCACTATGGGTACGCATACGCGAGCACACCCATAGTGATAGTGAGCGTACGCGCGTGTGTACGGTCCGTATCACTATGGGTACGCATACGCGAGCACACCCATAGTGATAGTGAGCGTACGCGCGTGTGTACGGTCCGTATCACTATGGGTACGCATACGCGAGCACACCCATAGTGATAGTGAGCGTACAGGCGTGTGTACGGTCCGTATCACTATGGGTACGCATATGCGAGCACACCCATAGTGATAGTGAGCGTACGCGCGTGTGTACGGTCCGTATCACTATGGGTACGCATACGCGAGCACACCCATAGTGATAGTGAGCGTACGCACGTGTGTACGGTCCGTATCACTATGGGTACGCATACGCGAGCACACCCATAGTGATACGGACCGTACACACGCCTGTACGCTCACTATCACTATGGGTGTGCTCGTGTATGCGTACCCATAGTGATACGGACCGTACACACACCTGTACGCTCACTATCACTATGGGTGTGCTCGCGTATGCGTACCCATAGTGATACGGACCGTACACACGCCTGTACGGGCCGTTGCTATGCATTTGGGGTGCCCTAGGGCCCCGGAACGCACCGTACCTGTGTGTGAATCTCCAAATTACATAGGGGACACATGAGGGACAAGTATAAAGGCCTACATGCATGCTGGTTGTCATGGAGACCAAGTTTAAAGTATGATTTTGTTTCTGCAGGTGCACAGCAAAAGTCAGTTTGAATGAATCTACTTTGTTGCAAAGTGGTTGTGGAGTTGACATCATTCTCACGAAAAAAAACGATGAAAACCCACTGACTGTGCTAGGTTTAAAGGGATTGGAGGAAACATAGGATGCAAATGTGAGTGACAAATCACTCTGTACTCCTGTGCATGAAACAGGCCAGCAAGGCAGATATAAGGTAGCCAGGTCCCATGAGAGAGCACTTGCCTGCACATCTTTGGATTCTACGTCCCAGCTGCTGCTCGTGATTCCCTGGAACCATGTCAAGGTCTGTGGAGAGGGCGCAGCCTTTCACCCTGGAGGAGAACCTGGCATTGCTGGATGTGATCCTCCCACAGTACCCCCTGCTGTATGGGCGACCAGGGTATCAGGTGAGTGCAGAGTCCACTAGCACAGACTGTGTCCCTTTTTGTGACTGTGACTTCTGGCATTGTGTCCAGGTGTGACACACATGCAATGTACTGTAGGGGGGTCCCAGGGGGGGAGTGCCTGATGTCTCCCAGCCAGAGCATGCTGTGGTGCATGTCTGCCGTCCTCACTTGCATTGTGTTTACTGTGACAATCACTGCATGGTGAATGCCACATTCTGCCTGTCTTATCCTCCTGGGAATATTGCCTCTACAGTCCTCATGTGATTATGTGGTCAGCCCAGTGTGACAGGTGACTGTACCCACAGATGTGTGTTAGTTCTGTGTACCTGTGCTGAGAGTGTCCACATGATGTGTTCGTACCCTGGACATCGGTGTGTGTGTAAGTCCCCTGTCATGTGGGTGGGTGCATATGTGGAGTGTAGCACCCAAGCTGCATGAGGGATGGATATACCCTGCCCATCTGATGTGAGCAGGGAGCAGTGCTGTGTGTCTGATGTGCAGAGCCAGCCCCACACCTATGAGCCCCCCCGTCTAGTGGCACATGTGCAGAGTGAGGTGTGTAGCTGCATTTGGCAATGGCAGGTGAATGTCCTGTGCCTGTGTGTGTCTGTGTACTCTGCTGAGGTAGCGTCAGTGGCCTGTGGCATGTGACTGCTTTGAGGTGCTGCACATAATCCTGGTGTAGCTTGTGATGCACAGTGTGAGCCTGGATCCTTGATTGTGTCGTTGCCCTCATTCCACCTGTGTACTTTCAATGGCACGTACTGCTTTTGCCCTTCTCCAGAGGATAATGTCCCTATGACAAAGATGCAATGCGTTGGATGCATACTATGCCTTGTTGTAACCAGCAAATTTGTTCTAATATGTGTCTCTGTGACATGTGCCAGGTGTATTGATGTAGTGTCACTTGTTCATCCTCACAGATAGGCGCCTCTGCCAAGAAGCAGATCTGGATGAACGCTGTCAGTGCCGTGAGGAGGGCGGATGGTCGCAAGCGGCACCTGGCCCAGGTGAGAAAACGCTGGCAGGATATCCAGTGCTGGACGCGGAGGATCGCACGGGTCCTGCTGGGGGACTCACCTGAGACCCATAAGAACCGTGGGCGCCGCCGTCTGACCCACATCCACAAGTGTGTGCTGGCGGTGGTCTTTCTAGACTTGGACAGGCGCTTACAGGAGAAGCAGCAGCAGGAAGGGGGTAGGTACAGGTGTGTTTGTTGTGTGTCACCAGCATTTGTAAGTGCGCAGTTGCATGGATACACTGCCAGGGTCTAAAGGGGCTGTGCAGATCCTGTTACCCACGGTATAGCGGTGCTCTCCTGCCTCCCTTCCCCTCCTGGCAATGTGTTCCCTGGTCTGTGTGTAGTCACTCCTTCACAAGGTTATCTAGGCTGGCAGTTTATCCACGTGAACAATGCCTGTAGCATCATGTGTGGGGGTGGTGTGTAACAGGTTTTGGGACCTTGCCTGTGCCCTGTCCAGTTCAGTACTTGTGGGTTCCGTGTCAGTTGGCACTGATGCTGAGTCCAGACATGGGAGTTAGTCTCTCAAGTGTCATGCCTTACAGCACGCATGTCCTATGTTGTGGCCTGTTACATGATGTGCATGAGTGTGCGATACGCATAGTGCAGGGATGGTGGCGTGTGTTGCAGTCATTCCCATTCAGGACCATGGAGTTGTGTGGCCACTACTGTCCCCTGGGGCATATTTTCCTAGGTGTCATGTGTGTCATCACAAAATGTGGACACTCTCAGTGTCTACAGCATAGGTTGTGCTCTGTGCCATTGTCCTCTGGCACCATGTACATTGACGTAATATGTAGTACAAGTGTCCACTGTACAGCCTGACCTGATTTTCCTTGTTCATACTCACGGTGGCCAGTGCCTGTGTGTCTTGTTGCAATCATCTGATGATGCCCATTTGTACATGATTATTTGGACAGGCGCACCTTGGATATTTTGTGTCCAATCTAGCATTTTTCCAGCCCATGTGTATTTCACCCAGACTAAGAGATGTAAGTGCTTCCTGTGTCTCAACAAATTGTCTCAGGTAGGGGGTGGTTGGTGTGGGCAAAGCCTACATGTCAAAACCTGAAATCTCCTTGCTAGGTCTGGCCAGTGTGTGATGTTTGTCTGGACATACACTCAAGGTGCAGTGAGCTAGTCATGGTGGGCATGTTTTCAGTATTACCTATGTAGCATGTGCCTAAAGTTCATGGATATGGTCCCTGCTCATCCCTATTTTCGGCAACGCTGTGTGGTGCAGATGCAGTGCTGGATTGTCCCCAGAGCCTGGCTCCTCTGTCAAAATCCATTTCATGTCATTTGCTATTGTGTCATGCTCTCCATAGTTTTTCAGTGGCATGGTGGGTCAACCAACTGTGTGTTGCAGGGCCTACATATGTACCTTGTTTTGTAGATATTACTCATCTTTCTTTTCAGGCTATGCACTGTAACCTATGTAGATTGGACTCATGTGACATATGTATACAGGTGTATGATTAATTCCTGTCTCTTCACCTTGCCCACAGCATCGTCGGGGGACACGGATGGAGACATCAGCACAGACACAGCACAGACCGAGCGGAGGGACCGAGCACCAGTGCCAGCGTTGACATCTTGACTGGCACATCGAGTGGAACAGAGGCGGAGGGGAGTGAGGCGGAGGACCTGTCCACTGCCACCACAGAATATGAAGCTGATGGGTCCGAGGCTGAGCTCTCCGAGTGGGCGGAGGCTGCACCACCAGCTGACAGCGGCACAACATCTCTCCCCGCCCCCTCCATTGCCATCAGCCGCCTCCCACTTGCTCGTGTCCCTTCCCAGCGCGCCCAGTCACCACATGTCTCCTTCCTGCCAGGCACCGCACCCCCTGCCCCTGTCTCCACTGCTGCCACCAATGCTGAGTCTGTGGACATCCAGCGGCAGTTGCAGGTTGGTCAGGCTGCGATGCTTAATGTCCTCCATGGCCACAGCCAAGTGCTGAACAACATGGAGACATACTTGGAGGGCATTTTCTCATCGCACGCTGACCAACGCAACTTGCTGAGGTCCATTGACTCGACACTGACTGCAGCAGTGGGTCTCCTGCAGTGCTTCGTCCAACCCCCTACCCCTGACCCATCCACATTTCCCACTCCCATGCCTGTCCCACGTACACCCAGACGTCAGCATGCACCCACCACAACAGACACAGGCACCACACCAGCAGGGAAGGTCAAAGGCACACCTCCTGGCACGCACACACAGGGTGAAGTAGGCACACCCACTGGGTCGGGGGGCAAACGTAAGACACGCAGCCAGTGGGAGTCCGCATTCCACAAAATCCACTCCCTCCAAATCCCCTCCCCTCAGCTCTCCTGGCCACAAATCCAGCAAAGACTCCTTCATGGCTGCTCTGTCTCTGAGCCCCACAGTGACACCACCCCGCAAGCGGTCAAAGGAGTCCCCGGTCAGGGTGGTTGAGTCCCCCCCTGTCCACACCCTCCCCCAGTGGCGCTGCGACCCATCCCTCCGACCCCCCCTACTTGGGGCCTGTGGTTCCTGTGGTGGAGTCCTCCGTCCCTGCACCCACGACGCCTACCCCTCGCCCTCATGTCCCTGCGGTGCCTGGTCCTTCCCCCCCACATGATGCCCCACCCCCCTCTGGAAGACAAAGGAGTCTGACTGTGCAGGCAAGCTAGGGGACATGCGTCCCACTGTGTCCCCCACCTGGATTTGAACTTTGGATTGCTCTATGGGCATTGTACATTTTGAACTTTCAAGGGACAAACAGATTTTTGGATGCTGAATAAAGCAATTTCTTTTTCCTTAGTACACTACTGTCTATCTGGTATTGCTGTTGGTGGACCTGCTCCATTATTTTGGGTGGTGATAATGTGTTGGGTGTGTGGGAATTGTAGTCTTGTGCTGGTCATAGGGTGGACCCTGGTATCTGTGTGCCATCACAAGCTGTTGGCTACATAACTTTGTTCATGTAAGCAGTTACTGCATGGTGACATCGTCCCAAGGTGTGTTCCTTCCTCTGTGTAACCTGACATCTTCCCTGCAGGGTCATTCCAATATGTGGTGCTGAGCTGTGTCTACATTGGCTGGGTGTGTGACGGACTCGTTAGACTTTGGCCATGCATGCTGAGCGATGTCTCCACCTGCATCATTCGTGGCGTCCTTGGTGGTCACTGTACTTGTGTATGTAGATTGTTGTCATGACTTCATGTGGACATGTTTTCTTTTCGGCGCTATGCATGTGTATACTCCCAGACTCGCACACATGTGGTACATGTACTGCAGGATCTTTGTGCACCTGACTGACATTTGTGGGCATTGGATCTGTGGGTACTCCACCGTTTTCTTTGCAGGGGCACTGCTGTGAGTGTTAGGCACCCACCCCTCCTGTGTCTGGGCACTGCTGTGAGTGTTAGGCACCCACCCCTCCTGTGTCTGGGCACTGCTGTGAGTGTTAGGCACCCACCCCTCCTGTGTCTGGGCACTGCTGGGAGGACTCTGCACACACCCCTCTTATGACTGGGCACTGCTGGGAGGACTCTGCACACACCCCTCTTATGACTAGGCACTGCTGGGAGGACTCTGCACACAACCCTCCTGTGTCTGGGCACTGCTGGGAGGACTCTGCACACACCCCTCTTATGACTGGGCACTGCTGGGAGGACTCTGCACACACCCCTCTTATGACTGGGCACTGCTGGGAGGACTCTGCACACACCCCTCCTGTGTCTGGGCACTGCTGGGAGGACTCTGCACACACCCCTCTTATGACTGGGCACTGCTGGGAGGACTCTGCACACACCCCTCCTGTGTCTGGGCACTGCTGTGAGTGTTAGGCACCCACCCCTCCTGTGTCTGGGCACTGCTGGGAGGACTCTGCACACACCCCTCTTATGTCCGGGCACTGCTGGGAGGACTCTGCACCCAACCCTCCTATTTCAGGATATGTACGCTTAGAACATACACGGGTGTGGGTTCGCTCCATGCATACGTGGGTGGGGGTACGGTCCGTACGTACACTGTTGGGGTGGGGGTACGCTCCATACATACGCGGGTGAGGGTACGGGCCGTACATACACTGTTGGGGTGGGGGTACGCTCCATACATACGCGGGTGAGGGTACGGGCCGTACATACACTGTTGGGGTGGGGGTACGCTCCATACATACGCGGGTGAGGGTAAAGGCCGCACATACACTGTTGGGGTGGGGGTATGCTCCATACATATGCGGGTGAGGGTACGGGCCGTACATACACTGTTGGGGTGGGGCTACGCTCCATACATACGCGGGTGAGGGTACGGGCCGGACATGCACGGTTGGGGTGGGGGTACGGGCCGTACATATGCGGGTGATGGTACGGGCCGGACATGCACGGTTGGGGTGGGGGTATTGGCCGTACATACACTGTTGGGGTGGGGGTACGCTCCATACATACGCGGGTGAGGGTACGGGTCGTACATACACAGTTGGGGTGGGGGTACGCTCCATACATACGCGGGTGAGGGTACGGGTCGTACATACACGGTTGGGGTGGGGGTACGCTCCATACATACACGGGTGAGGGTACGGGCCCGACATGCACGGTTGGGGTGGGGGTACGGGCCGTACATACACGCTTGGGGTCGGGGTACGCTCAATACATACGCGGGTGAGGGTACGGGTCGTACATACACGGTTGGGGTGGGGGTACGCTCCATGCATACGGGGTGGGGGTACGGTTCGTACGTACACTGTTGGCATGGGGGGTACGCTCCATGCATACGGGGGTGGGGGTATGGTCCGTACATACACTGTTGGGATGGGGGGTACGCTCCATGCATACGGGGGTGGGGGTACGGTCCGTACGTACACTGTTGGGATGGGGGTGTGCTCCATGCATACGGGGGTGGGGATACGGTCCGTACATATCCGTACCCACGCTGTGGAATGCTTGTGCGGGCCGTACCCAGGCCTTTGCCACGTGGGTACGAGCCGTCCCGCCATTGTTGGGGTGACGTAGGTGTGGGCGTGGTACGACTCGTACCCACGCTCTTAAGGCGTGGGTACGGGACGTACCTGTATTGTTGTGTTACCGGTTCGCGTCGTCAACCACTTCCGTTGTGGCGGATGCTGGCTTTGCTGGACACGCCCCCACCCCCTCGTAGTGACCAGGGCCTGGGGGTCAGGTATGTCCAGGGCATGTGTGCTGTGTGACTTGGGTGGGGGTTTTGTGGCCTGCCGCTGCTCCTGCCCCCCACTTTTCCCCCTCCCTTTGTTGTTCTGACCTTCTGCGGCGTCTGCGTCGGAACCTGTAGAGGAGGTCGACTGCTATGTGGGCCGGGATGACACGTAGGTTCGGGTCCATGTCTGTCCATCGCGTGCAGGTACTCCTTGTTCGCGTCGTCCTGATTTCCTGGCAGTTTTTGTCTGCCAGAAAATATTCTCCGTGCGGGATGACGTCGGTGCGAATCGTACTTCCTGGTTCGTGAATGGCAGGCTGCGTGCTTCCCGACGTCACGTCGGCGCTTTCCCCGGATCACATTTGTATGTATATTTTCGTCGGTCGGTGTTTTGTACGGATCATACGGAAATAGTATTTCCGTGCGAATCGTACTTCCATGTTTGTATATTGTTCCGACCGGGTACGCGTCAGACGGAGAATATGCTCCGTCCGACGGTTTTACCCGGTTTTTACAGGATCGTAATCGGCATCTCGGTCTCGGAGCAAGACTGCGTAAGCGCAGCCTTCGAGCCGGGACCTAAAAAGGGCGTGGCTAAAAAGTGGAAAGAAGAGCACGGAACACGCCCCCGAATCTGAAAAAGACGGAGCCTATTTGGAGGGACGGCTCTCTCCTCCAAAGGCTGGCCTCTGTTTAGGAAGCCAGCCAATGGAGGAGAGCCAAAAAGAGAGGCGGGCTGAATAGCCACTCTAAGCATCATAAGATTTCCGGACTTCCGGTTCTGCCTTCGGCAGACTGGACGGTCCCTCGACCTAAAAAGGGGTACCAGAGTAAGAACCGGGACCCCAAGAAGATTTGGAGCCTTAACTGCACCACAACAGGAGACCTAGCCAATGACCCTTGTTGTCCTAAATCTAAACTTGAGAGGCTGCCAGTGCAGCCTTTGAGGGTGATTCCTCAGATGAAGAAGTCCTCTTATCCTTCAACTGGAAAGTGGGCCCAAAATGTGAGTTAGAGATTGCAGAGGAGAGTAGACACTTCCATCACCTATTGGTGAATGGAATCCTAGCCACTGTTCTGAGAGATGTATGTATGTATGTATGTGTGGTCTTATATAGCGCTCAAATTACCCTTGGGCATCTGGGCGCTTGCATTGGGAACCCGTCCTGGTGTTTCCCTGTGAGATAACCTGTACTGGGCATCCCCAAGGTGAAAGCCAGGCATCCCGCTGCGGGGGGCCGTTGTGGAGATTAAGCAAGCTTGTTGCCCAGAGCTGCATAGTGTGAACTCGTGCTTAGAGTAGGCACCGAAGCGAGAATTATCGAGTCCGTGGACAATTGGGCTCCAGACCCTGCCGCGTCAGGAATCGAACCCTGGTCCCGGGTCTGACCTCTGCTTCAGGGTATGCCTCCTCTAACCAGTGAGCTACACTTCTCCACTATCTGTACCAGTCACACTGTTGTGCATGATAGCTGGTTCTCTCAAGCCAGTATGTTCCAGGTGAGACAAAAAAGGGTAAGGGCTTTCCCAAGGGAGGTTACTGTTGGTTCTGTTGCTGTAGTACCCCAAGAAATAGCTGTGTACCTACGTTGGTGAAGGGTGGTAGTCAGTAAAGACCGCCCGTTTGACTGTCTCCTTGGAAATGACCACTCACAGGTTGGTCTGAGCCAAACAGAGGTACTGGCCCAGTGCCAGAACTCACACAAGGATTTTGGAGGGGGCTGAAGCTACAGCTAGTGCTAGTAAGCCCCAAAAGAAAAAGAAAAAATGTAGAAAAGGTGGACAACTTTTAGCCATAGTTCCAGTGAGCCAAGGAGATCCTACCCCGGTAGAGAGAAACTCCAAAGTTGGCACTGATAAAGCCCTACCCGGCCCATAAGAAGTCCTGACTAGTCAGGTAGCTGTTCAGCTTGCGATGGTGGCTCCTCTGTTCACAGAAAAGAGGGTGAAAGAAGGGTGCGTAATATAGAAAGTAGCAACCTCCCACTCTAAAACAGAAGACATGCAACCTGAACCCCAAGAAACTATAAGTTAGCTCGTTTACCATTAACTGAAGAGCTAAAGGTGTGACTTTGGTCACTGGCAGCTGTCAGTGGCCTCTGCTGGGTGTCAGCCTTTATGGCTGCATTGTTCTTGCCATGGTGGTCAGGTCCCATGTCCAATAGTAGGCTAGGCCCCTGACCCTGTTGGTCATGGTGGGGTTACCCAAGCTCTGCGTAGCCTCTCTGGCAAAGCTAGGAGTAGCAGAGATGGACACCTCTGAACCCAAACCAAAAGGATTGGGTAGGGGAACTAAAGAAGTAGAAAAAAGGAAATTTTAAATTGAGTCCTGAAACTGTTGAGGTAGGTCAGCTCCCCAGAGAGAATGACCTAGACAGGAGGATGTAAGGCAATTAAGCCCTTCAACAATCCAGGCTCCTTACCTACTCTTCCCTACCTGATAGACTAGGAAGACTATCATATTTAGCTGAGTCACCTGGCCTCTGTGCTGGGTGGACTTGTCTGGGAAGCTGAGTTTTTTTGCAGCACCACCTACTTTTTCCTGGTTTTTAATGCAACTTTGAATGAGGTGCACTTGGTCCCTGCTATCCAGGTTTCTAGTACCAGCGTTCTTTACCTAAAAACTGTACTACAATTGACAACTTCAGCAACGCCTGTACGTCCATGTTAAATGATACCCCTGGAACCTAGGGCGTTGGGATGGAAGAGGGTCCACTAGGACCCAATTAGGTATAGGCAAGCTACCCATAATGCAGGCCTTAAAGCCCTAAGGCAGGGTGCAATATATCCCATGTGTGGACATAACTGCTTGAGCAGATAAGACCCTAGGAATATTAAAGTCCATTCTTGGACTGTAAATGCACAGTGAAGCAACTGAGAGTATATGGACTGGATACTTGTCATTAGGAGTTTCCTAGCTCCATGATGGCTTCCTTGTACCCTAAGATTTTTGGTACCAAACATCTTCTCTTAATAAATGATCACTGATGCCAGTGTTGGATTTATTATTAAATGCACATAGGGGCCCTTTTAGAGGGTCCCCTGAAAACCTACCAAGAACTGGTGAGGTATATGACTAGTCTTAGCCAGATTGCCACCACCAGGCATGTTTCTGACCCCAAGGAGTGAGAGCCATTGTTCTCAGAGTTCAGGAACACAGCCTGCTCTGGGGGGATGTTCTTCACATCTCCTCCAGGCCAGGAGGGCCTTCCAGGGCGGAAAGCTTCAAAGGCGATGCAGCCTATGAAATGCAACCCAGGCATCTCCAGATAGTGGAGGATGCCAACTCCCCTTTCCTGCTCCCCTTTTAGTGGTAGAACAGGTGGGAACATTTGCTAGATTAGGATTTAGGTGGCATCCCTGGACCCTGAACGTAGATTCAACTAGGCAATGGACAAAGAAGAGCTACTGACCCGAGAACCGAAGACCTGCTGGTGAAACTATTCACCAAACTCTGCCAACTGCTGCCAAGTATCAACAATCATGGTGTGCTGTCTCATCCTGCAACTGGATGACCTCCAAGAACCCTGAAGCACCACCAGACTTTGACCAATTGCAGAGAACCTCCCTTGGAGTAGAGGAGCTACTCCCCTGCAGTCTGTAGGCCCTATACAGTCAATCAATCAATCAGGGTTTTTTAAAGTGCAGCTTCTCACCTGAAAGGGACTCAAGCCGCTGAGGGGGGCACGCAGTTCCTGGATGTTCACAGTGATATCTCGAAAAGCCAGGTCTTGAGGTCCTTCAGGAACTTGGGGAGAGTTGGTGTCTGTCAGAGGTGGAGAGGGAGGGAGTTCCAATCCTTGGCCACGAGGAGAGAGAAGGAGCGTCCTCCTGTTCTGGTCTTCTTGATGCATGGTACCATCGCAAGAGAGAGCTGGGATGAGCGGTGGGATCTTTGGGGTGCGTGGAAAGAGAGGCGGTGGTTCATGTAGGCAGGTCCGGTGTTGTGAAGGGCCTTGTGGGCGTGGGTGAGGAGCTTGAAGTTGACTCTCTTCTCGATGGGTAGCCAGTGTAGTGTCTGTAAGTGTTGAATGATGTGGCAGTGGCACAGTAGGTTGAGGACTAGTCAGGTGGAGGCAGTCTGGACATTCTGGAGTATGCAGGTGAGGTTTTTGTTGATCCTGGTGTAGAGTGTGTTGATCTGGTGGTCCATTTTGAGTTTAGAGTTCAGGATGATTCCAAGGTTGCGTGTGTGGTCCGTGGGGAAGGGAGGGTTCTCAAGGTGCGGGGCGCCACTAGGTGTTGTTCCAGGCATCAAGTTGTGGGCCCATGATGAGTACTTTGGTTTTATCCATGTTGAGTTGTAGACAGCTGTTCTTCATCCACCTGGTGACTGCTTCCATTCCTTCCTGAAAGTTGTGTATGTACATGTTGAGTTCATTGAATAGGGAGAGGAAGAGTTGAGTGTTGTATGCGTACAATACAATGTTGAGTCCCTGTGATCTGACGATGGATGAGAGCGGGGCCACGTAGACGTTGAAAAGGGTGGGGCTGATGGAGGATCCTTGGAGAACTCTGCAGGTGGTCGGTGTGCGGTCAAAGAAGATGGGAGCGAGTCTGACCCTATGTGTTCTGCCATAGTTGAGGGTCTCATTCCAGATTCTTGCGCCATGGAGTCTGCGGGCTAGGGTAAGATGTGAGACTGTTTTGAAAGCCGCTGAGAGGTCCAGGAGGATGAGGCCACAGTCTCTCTTCTGTTGAGGAGGGAGCGGATATCATCTGTTGCAGTGAGAAGGGCAGTTTTGGTACTGTGGGTCTTCCTGAAGCCGGATTGGGAAGAGTCGAGGATGTTGTTTTCTTCTGTGAAGTAGGCGAGTTGACTGTTGACTGCTTTTTCCATGACTTTTGCCAGGTACGAGAATAAGGAGGTTGGCCTGAAATTCTTGAGGTCGGTGGGGTCCGCTGAGGGTTTTTTCAGGAAAGGGTTGATCTCAGCATGTTTCCAGTCGTTGGGGAAGGAGGCGGTCTTGAAGGAGCGGTTGATGATACGTTGAAGCTCGGAGGCAATGATGTTAACTGCTCTTTGGTAGATCTGGTGGGGGCAGGGGTCCATGGGGGCCCTGGAGTGCGTGGTCTTCATAGTCTTCGAGGTGTATTCGATGCTGAGGGTGGTCCAGCTGTCCAGTATCGGCTGCGTTGTGTGGGGAAAGGTGGGTGTGGGATCCTCATGAAGGTTGTTGTCATTGGAGTTGTCAACGATGGTCTTGATTTTGTGGTGGAAGAAGACGCTGAGTCAGTGGGATGTCAGTAGTCTCCCTGTTGGGTTGGACAAACTCTTTGATGATGCCAAGCAGTTCTATGCTGTTATGTGCATGGGTGGAGATTCTGTCCTGGAGTGCATTCTTCCTTGAGTATCAGATGAGTTTGTGGTGGACGGTGGTGGCTGCTTGGAAGCTGTCAAGGTCTGCTGGGGTTTTGAAGTTCCTCCATAGCTTTTCAAGGTGTCTGCAGGTTTGTCTGAAATTCGGGAGTTCAGTGGAGAGCCAGCTGGCTTTTTTGGCATGAGAGTTGGAAGGTTTCTTGAGAGGGGCGATTGTGTTGGTGTAGTCAGTGATCCAGTTGTGTAGGGTACGGGCGGCGAGTTGGTTGTCAGAGATCTTGGGCCCGATTCACAGAATTAACTTAAGACAAAATCCTAAACTTACTACTTTTGGTATTCACAGAATGCACTTACTACTTTTGGTATTCACAGAATGGATTTACGACTACTAACTTTACATCCGCACTCGGGCCGGAAATTCCGGCCCGGAGGTGGGGCTTCCGGGCCGGAGGCGGAGCTTCTGGGCCGGAGGCGGAGCTTCCGGGCCGGAGGTGGGGATTCCGGCCAGTGGCAGAGATTTAGCCATGGCCAAAATCTCCACCTCCGGGCCGGAAGCTCCGCCTCTGGCCCGGAAGCCCCGCCTCCGGCCCGGAAGCCCCGCCTCCAAGCCAGAAGCTCCACCTCCGGGCCGGAATATCCAGCCCGAGTGCGGACGTAAAGTTAGTAGTCGTAAATCCATTCTGTGAATACCAAAAGTAGTAAGTGCATTCTGTGAATACCAAAAGTAGTAAGTGCATTCTGTGAATACCAAAAGTAGTAAGTTTAGGATTTTGGCTTAAGTTAATTCTGTGAATCGGGCCCTTTGTTCCAATTTCTGCACTGAAGGGGGTGAGGATGTCTGGTTTGCTAATCTGCTGCTCCCCGGCCTCACCCAAGCCAGAAATGGTACAGCGGCTCTGAACAGTCAGATCTGTTTCACCACCAGGTGAGAGGACATCAGGACCTACCGGACCCGTGCTCATACCTGGGGTACCGGACCCCTACACCGAAGACCAAAAAGAAAGAGTCCAATACAGACTCCCACTACCCAGGACTCTAACACCCAATGAAGAACTTCGAGACACGTGAGACCCACTCTGTCACTGGCCCAGCTGTCCTGGAATCCTCCCTGCAACCTTCCAGCCCCTGACTTTGATGACCATCTTGACTCACAAACGTGGCTGCCCTATCTGCTCTGCACCCAGCCTGCCTGGCCTAGTTGACAATGAATCAGCTGTGCTCCAATGGTCCTGAGGCCCTTATGACCTACTCCCTTGGGTTGGACCCCACCTAGACTTACCTTTAAGTCGCTCAGTGCAGCATGATTTCAGGTGGCCCCTTCTTGGTAGTGCGCCAACTACCAATGACCTCAGCAACCTGCTCACAGCCAAATCTGGGATGCTCCCAATCTTCCATTGCTGGAATATTAGACCTCACCTGGCTGATTACCTAAATCTAGAAGTTGAACCTCAAGAAACCATTGTGTGTTTTTATATGCTTTTTCCTATTTTCTCCTATTTACTTTTATTGTGCATAATTGCGCACAACAGTAATTTATTTTGCGAACGTTGACAAATCATAATTTTAAAACTACTTACCTTAGAACGACGTTCTTGGTCTGAAAACATATATAAAATAGATGTTATTTTTACAGATTGGTCTTAGATTTATTCTTGAGTGTGTGTCTCATTTACTGCCTCCGTGAGGACAACAAATGTTTAGCACTACCCTTTGATAAGCCTAACTGCTTGCTCACACTACCAAAAAAAAAGAGCATTAATATTATCTACTTGTGCCTCCGTATACCAGTAAGGGATCCACTGGACTCTCTGCACAGTGTACTCCATTTTAGTACACTATATAGTCAGCCAGCCGTCTACAAGTTTAATTAAAAAAAGACAAAAATAAAGCCAAGAGTGTTGGTGTGGGATAAAGGAGGCAATGGATGAACTAGTGCAAAGCAACACAGAGAGTGTGAGGGGTGGAATGTGAAGACGAAGCAGCATACAGAAAAGAGGAAAAAAAACGATATATTCCTCTGCTAAGGATCAAAAATAAAAAAGTAATTCTTGAATGTGAGTAGTGTTAGGATTCCAGTCATCAAATCACAAAGATGGAAAAGAAGCTATGCTCCAAGGGAGGAACAAACACAAGAAGAGAATGGAAAGTTATAAAATAGGGAGCAAACAAATGAGATTTATATGAAAGGCAAAAAATGATAAGCGATGGGCTGACCAAAAGACCTCTGTAAGCACTATTAATGTGCACAATGTAGTCAATCGAAATCAGGCAGGTAAATCTGTCTTAGACTAGATCTAAATGGCATGTTGCTGCTCGAATGTTCATGATTAGGAAAGAACAGTGCTGATGAGCTTTTCAAGTACGGAGATGTGACGTTGCACATCTAATTACTATGTAATCCTTTTTAGATAAAACATGGAACTGTTGTAATGTCATGACATACATGTTGCACTCCAAGTGCCTGTTTCCACATTTAAATGTCACTTTGATCATGTTAATAATCTGAAATGAATGGGGCTTTCGCACTGCACATGGTTTCATAGAGCAATGTGTCCTGACCTTGCAAATGTGCGTTGAAAATAGACTAGCGTGTACACCGGTTGTTACCTGTATAGAAGTGCAGCACCTACACGAACAGCACAAATTGGATTTGGCTAGCACCTACTTAAAAAAAAAAAAGAAGGAAGGATCACCTTCGAAGTCATGTAGGGATTTCTTGGTTTTGCATTAATGGAACATGTGTCATTAACATTGGATATCAGGGGTTGAGAAAAGGTGGAGACTGAGAATCGAAAGAGGAGCCTGACGTAATGAAAACAAAGAGGCCCTCCCAAAGCTACAGCCCCACATCTCTTGCTCAAAATATCAAAGATGACTTAAATGATTGTGGGTGCCTAATTGTCCAAGAAATACAATTCTATACTTTAGTAAATCATAGTTATGTTAATTCTAAAGCTGCTTTGAAGACTTTGATCTACTGAGTAAAGTCTCAAGGGAGCCAATAGGTGCCCTGAATTCTTTATAAGTACCAAGAGGGAGCAGCCAAAAAATGCTGGTGGTTACTTTGGTATCCCTTTCACGTGCGCAGACTTTCTACAGAAAGGTTTGAAAATTACTGAAATACTATGGCGGGTTGAAATGAGAAAGGCGCATCAAGCAGCAAATGGAAGAAGGAGGCTGAGCACAGCGAGCCAAAGGGCGATGAGGGCTGACACATATCCCCCTCTATGAATTGGTTGTTATATGGTTTATGTTTTAAGGGGGATATTCTCAAGAACGTGTGATAAACATCACAAAATTTGCGTAACGCAACTTTGCATATCGCAGTTTATCGTGGGAAAACAACGCCGTGTTAACGTAGTATTCTCAACCCGGCGGCACCATGCGATAGTCCCTCGATAACGCTTCAAATGACCGCATTAAAATCAAAGCAATGCTGCATAAATGCGAAACACGAATGCCAAAAAAGGTGCGATGAGGCTAATCGCGATACACAAATCAGCGATAACCAACGACAGGCCTACAATTCCCACGCGTCATGCGGGAAAATGCACCATAAAAGCAGAGTAAAAAAACGGTGAGATGACAATGTACGAGCACAACCCTACATCGCCGACGTAGAACAAATGACCATTGTCCCGCATCAACTAGGCATCTCCTCACAGTCACAATGTACGTTGACATGCAGTCTGCATGTGAACTGCACCAATGCTGAAACATGCACGGAACACACTGTGAAACTGTATCTCCCCTTCGCATTGCAAAGGAACAAGCCACCCCTCCTGCACGCGGACCTGTAATGACCATGATTAAGCAAATATGAAAGCGTGGACGAATGTAGGGACAGTGACTTCCACTTACGTACATGTTGCCCATGTTGTGGGACTTGCGTCACAGGGGGCATCCCTGCATCATGGAGGTTCATATCTGACCCCAAAAGGAGCCCTCTTGTCACCTGTAAGTCACAAATGGCAGCCAAAATGGAATGATTTGGGACATGTGAAACGCCGAAGAGTGGGATTCCCTACTAACTGTGACACACAAAACTGGCAGTTCAAATACATGACACCATAGACAGCTCCTCTGCACAGAGGAGACACACCCACCATCCATGAACAAATCATAAAAATGTTAGCACCACATGTCGCACGCACACCTGTCTGAGTTATGTGCCTGTACAGATGAGTGACATGCACTCAGGGAATGTGTTATGGGAATGCATTTATTTGCACATGCTGTGCCTGTGGTCATTTTGTACTGTCCCATGATTGCTAAGGACTGTCACAATGTGACGTGCAAATGTGAAGAAATTGTCAATGATGATGTTCCTATGGGCTATTCCTGCTGCGGCTGGAGTGGGGTGTGGTCCACCTGCCTCATCTTCATCATCATCGTCCAGTGCTTCTGGCACTTGTATCGATGGGGCATTGCTGCATACACATATGTTGTGCAACACACAACATACAACAATCATCTTGCATACGATGCCTGAGCTGTACAGTAGCCTTCCATCTGTGATGTCCAGGCACCTGAAACGTGACTGCAACACGCCAAATGTGCGTTCCACGATGCCCCTGGTGCGTTTGTGGGCCGCATTGTACTGCCTCTGGGCCTGTGTGTTCGGGGCTCGGAGGGGTGTCATCATCCAAGTGCAGAGTGCATATCCTTGGTCACCTGTGACAGTGCAGAGAGACATGAGACAAAAGTTGGTTCTGCATGTTGCAAATGAGCGGCATCAATGTGTAGTACATAGCCTCAATGCTGCTCCTTCCTCCCCCCAAGCCTATCCACTAGTGTGTGCAGGGCAGTTGCATCACTTGCAACCCTACGGCGCACCATTGTCATGCCTGGCTGCGCATGTCCACAAAGCCTGACAACAACACAGTGATGTTGTGCACTGAAGGTGGGTGGCCACGTGTGTGTAGGCCTATGGTGATGACAGGGCGGACACAGATGTAGAGTTCATGCCTGGCTGAACTCACCATGCGGATGAGGGTAGACCTTTAGCTTATTCTGTGGAAATAGCGACACACACAACAGTTGGCATGTCTGATCCCTGACCCCGAGCGGGCTTGCACACCCTCATGTACCCCTCGACCGAGCCCGCACTGCGGGGGCATGCTACTTAGCAACATTGTATATTGCGTGACGGATGGCGCCGACAATACACCAGAGACACACGCATTAGTGACTTCCTTGGCAAGGCCTAAACTCAACCACGCCCAGAGCCACGTGTTGAATGACCACACCACTACTCCGGACTGCCGTTCATCCAGTCCACTCCCTTATGCTCACATGGGGGGGGCGACACAGCTACATGTCCCAGGTCAACCCCACTGCCTGAGGTGACAAGGTTGCGCCCTCTGTACACAGCACAATGTAATGTGGTTTGGCCCGGGGCCCTCATGCATACATAATGACCACACAGTGTGCTGGATGGGTGTTGGGTAGTGTAAGCCACCCCTCAGGGGTTGGTTGGTGCTGGCAACAATTACAACAGTGATCAAACAATCAAAAGTTCAAAGTACAAACAGCAAGGGTCCATTTTTTGAGCTGCACAGAGTTAGTGGACCCGGATGCACTGCGCCCGGCATATGCACACCCCAAGGGACGGTGACTTGCGGTGCACTGAGATAGGGACACGAGAGTTGAGTGGGTTCCGTTGATGTCCAAAGAGAATGTCGCAGAGTGTTACGGGGAAGTGGAAGGTGTCCATCCAGGGCCTGATGCAGAGGGCAGAAGCAAGCAGAAACAGGCAATATGGAGGAGTTGAATGCTACAGTCTCCTTTTTCCCACCATGTCAGTATCAGCTATATGCTGATGAAGACAACCCCCAAGCAATAGACTCAAATGCCACTAAAGTTCAACCAGATAGTGTCCCTGACTCCCGTGGCACAGAGTTAGTGGCACCAAAGCTGGAAGGAGATGCAGTCTGCGATGAGGCCTGTACAATGATATCAACTCAGCCATAAATAAATCAAGGCTTAGTTCCAAATGTGTGACCTACAAGACCGCAGTGTGGGCCGGAGGCAGCAGTCAGCATTGACCCACAGCTATGTGTCATTGAGTTGCGATGAAGAGTTAGTGGCACCAGAACAGTTGTTGATAGTGTTCGATCACCTCCATAAGGAGGATCCTTTTTTCCTCAGGACTGAACCACGCCTTCCTCTTACTCCTCTCCTTGCGTACAATGATGTGTACTCTGCCATTCCATAATCAAGACTCAGTTCCAAATGTGTGACCTACTTGACCGCAGTGTAGGCTGGAGGTAGAAGTCAGCAAGGGCCCACAGACACGTGTGGTCGAAATGCTAGGCACAGAGTTGGTGGCACCACATCGAAGGGAGTATAGTGACATAAACACAGCCATAAAATATGTACTCTACCATTGTGTAATCAAGACTCAGTTCCAAATGTGTGACCTACTTGTCCGCTGTGTATGCCGGTGGAGTACGTAAACAAGAAAGGAGTACTGCGGGCCCTGCTTGCGGAGGCCGTGATGGTCTGTGGAGGCTGCCAAGGTCCCAAGCCTCGGGCTAGGAGCTTGCACCGGAACGTGATGGGCCCTCTTGAAGAAACGCCAGTGTCGGAAGGTGAGCAGTGAGGCCTGGATGCGCAGGGGTGGGCAAGATGAGGTCTGGGGACCAGCGGCCTGGGGTGCATTAGGCGCACAGGATCGCAGGCAACACCGCTCACAGCGTTGGTCTCGTGGTGGGAAGAGAGGCGCCGTCCTGGCAGACATGTTGGCCATTCAGGAAGAGAACCACGCCCAGGGCTATGTGCTTTTTAGTCACACCCCTACGCTAGCCTGGTGTACGCCGGGCCAGCCCTCTCCGCACAGAGGGGACGTAACAAGCTACATTTTTGAGATCTTCCCCACTGGCTGGCGTGACATGGTTGCATCCACTGTCCACAACACTACCACCCCCAGCATTATATGTCGACATGGACAAGTCTGTTGTCTGCATACTGCAGTCTGGCCAGCACATCCACGCCACACTTGACATTGTGTGCGTTCTCATTCATGGGTCACTTGCCTCCTCCACACATGCCTGGTTCCCACCTCTCCCCACATTCTGCTGTTGTGTGGCTGAGGTGCCATGCCATTGATGGCTCATGTACATGGCTAGCCCAGGTTACTGCAGTATGTTGTGCTGTCGTGTATGGTGGGTGTGCATGTTGTTTGGCATGTTGTATGTGATTTTGTAACGTGTGCATTGCCAAATTTGTGAGTTGCATGATTGTGGAGTTGAGGTGTGTGGTGTGTTCATTTGGTACTTACCAACAAGCACTGCATTTCCGTAGGTGCCATCCTGAAAGCACTGGTTGATGATGGACTGTTGGAAGATGTATGAATCATGCACACTCCCTGGGTAGTTGATGACGACATTGGTGGTCCACTATTGCCTGCACAGTTTGGAATGTGTGTGCTTTCTGTTGCGGTAATTGTTTGCAGTGTCGGCAGGGGGCACAAGTAGGACATGTGTGCAGTCAATTGCCCCCAACACGTGCGGGAATCCAGCTATTGAATAGAAGCCTTGCTTGGTCTCCAGCTGTTCCTGCGCAGTGTGGGGGAAGTATAGGTACTGGGGTACCACGCTGATGATGGCATCCAGGACAGGTGTGAGGAACTTGAATAGGGCTGGCTGTGAGACTCCTCCGACTCTGGCAGTTGTTGGTTGGAGTGTCCCAGAGGCCAACATGTGCAGCGCAGCCAGCAGCTTTGTCTGAGGTGGGATGTTCGTTGTCCGCTGTGTTGGTACCGTCAGCCTGTGGGCAATGATGTTCAGGATGCGGAGGATGGTTGTCCTTTTGAGTCTCTAGTGGGCAATGACATTCTCTGGTGTTAAGTCTGTGAGGCTGGTGTGTTTCCTGAAGGTCTGCTGTCTTTGTCTGCGCTGTCTCTGTGGTGGTCTGGGGGTGCGGGTTGGGGTCTGGGGGGGTGGCGGGCCTGGGGGTGGTGGCGGTGGGTGTTGTGGCCCTGTTGGGGCTCCGAGCTGCATGATGAGTAGCTCCATGGCATCTGTTCTTCAGGTGTGGCTGTGGGCTGGGCTCCCTTTTCTGGTGCAGGTTGTCGTCCGACTTTGCACCAGGTAAGAGCAGGTGTTAATTTCCTGCTGCTAACGTGCCTTATCGCATGTTTTGAGATCTTATCGCCGATCGGGCTGGTAGTTGAGAATGTTGCGGAGTGGCGTTGTCGCGGCTTTGTGCTCGGGAACGCATACTCTGCATCTCATTAGCGATAGTTGCCGGGGTCATCTGTGGCGATGTTTGTTGCGGATGCTATCGCAGGTAAACTGGTGATATCGGCTGTTTACACCAGCTTGTGAATGGGGCGATACATTTATTGTGACTTTGGCTGCGATGAAGGGCAGATAACTTGGCGATAGATCCTTGAGAATATGCCCCTAAGTTGTATGTTGTTGTGGTGAAGTGAGATCTGAGAGACAGCACGATCTCAAGCCCAACCTAAAATTACTGACCTCATTATACAACCCATACAAGCAAGACCTCAATATCCCTGGGTGAGTCCAACAAAAGAATAGGCAGGGACACCATTGCAGAAATGCAGAAATATGAGAAAGGCATCAAAACCATTCACTCATGACCAACGGGCCGATGCTAATCACACTCTAAATATGTGTAATTTATGTGAGACAGTAGGTCTTGCCAATAGGCAGCCAAAGCAGAGACCTAAACAAGATTTGACTTTGGAAGGATCAGGTATTACCATGTCTTTTAAGGAGTCAGTTGTGGTTCATGAAGGACTGTCTTGGGCAATTCATACCAGAACATTCCTCACTAATTTTTATTTTTGCCTTGATGCTTTTTTACCCTGCCATCCTAGTAAAGGGCAGGAGATTACCTGTATTGTTTACAAGCCCTCTGTGCCAAGTGTAAACACAAGCATGGTTTCATCTTGTTTAGCAAAATGTGAAATACATTGCATAATCTGTTTTTTAGCAGTCACCTTAAATGCATCCAATCCTAAAGCAATAACCGTGAACGCTGTATTTCCCCCCAAACAAATGCTAAATGAAGCTTACAAAAAATAAAGAAATTCAGTGTTTGACATTGTTGATATAAAGTACCAACACAAAGACTAATAAGAAAATGATACATTAACTTAAGATGCAAGCTTCATTATGGACCATCCAAGAAAAAGGCAGCGATGACCTCACCCAGAGCCCACAGAAAAACCTTTATAACAAACTATAACCTAACACAGTCACCAAGTGATATCTACACACTAAGGGGCCTATTACGATGCTGCTCTTCGGTTTCAATTCCAACGGGCTGATTTTGATTCAGCCAGTCAGAATTGAAACCGGCCTGTCATTCTGGCTGGCTTCCGATGGGCTCAAGGAGCCCAACGGCAGTTGGAACCAGCCCGTAATCCAAATGGATGGCAGTTTACGCCGTTCGGATTACAATTCACGGTTTTGAATGGAGTTTCCATGCTGGCCTTTCCGACATGGAAACCCTGTTGAAAAGTGTGTTTGCGGGCCCCTCAGAGGGCCCCTTTTCCTTTGTGGCCTCTGATTCGAGGCCGAGGGGGCACCTATGGTGCCCCCCTGTTCATCCCTGCACCCATGGCAGGCACCTCAAGGTGCTTGCCATGGGGTGCAGGGAATAACACCAGCTCATATTTCCCTATGGGAGCATGTACTACGGCCTGTTTATGGCCACAACACATGCTCCCATGGGGAAATGTCCAACTGCGACCGCACCACGTGCGGTTGCATCATAATGACGCGGTCTGGACTGCCGACTGGAGGTCAGTCAGTCCCATTTCCAAGATGGTGTCGGGCAGACACAAGTCCGCCTGACATGATAATAGGCCCTTAATGGGCATATTTACTTGAAACTGGCAGAGCGAGGTGTTACATCACAATTGGTAACGCCACGCTCCATCAGTTTCAAAATGCAGGAATGCGCTGTATTTACAAGAAAGTGGCACACCCCTTTGTTTCCCTAAGTGCTGGCACTAAAGATGCTGCCTAGCCCCAGTGCAGGCAACCTGGCACCATGTTGAAAGGGTGCCTGTGCTGCAGGGGTGATTGTTTATGTGCATTAACCTCTTCAGTGCCCATGACGAGATAGTCTCGTCATGGAGCACGGTTGCGCTGTGCCCATGACGAGACTATCTCGTCATGAACCCCACCCACTAGTGCAACGCCCGGCACAGGAGGGGGAAAGGGCGTGGCACTGAAGGGGTTAAGGAACACCTTCCTGCACATAAACAATCTTTACAGGCGATTTTCTGTTTCTATGTGTGCTGCCCAATGCAGCACACATGGAAAGAGCAAAATACGAGGAGAAATGAAACATTTCTCCTCGTATCGCCTGTTTAAGACCAGGAACTCTCTGACAATAGTTTTGGTGCGGCCCAATACCTTGTAAATATCTGCAGCGTCAAAAAGCAATGGGTGTTGGGGTAGACATGCCCACTGCAACACCCATTGCACACCCCTTTTTCATGCAAAGAGCTGTGTGAATAGAGGCATTATTTAAAAGGCGGTGTTAAGCCCCTTTAAGTTGTAAATAAAGGGGGAGGACTTAACGCCACATTAACATCGGAAAAAATGCCGGTCTGGTGCCATTAACTTCTTGTATATATGTCCCTTAAACTGTTGTATATTTGAATATTCTGGTTCCCTCAATGCAACTGATAAACTAATTATAGTTTGATATTCATGCTCTAAATTGCAGTAGTGATCTACCGTATCCACTGGAGGTACTTGCATATAAGTGATTGGACAAATTTCAGGTCATTTTTATTATATAATTTGACAAAGATACCAACAGCCAGGTTAAACTATTAGGATCATTTAGGATGGGCCAAAGAAACTAAAAAATATATATTGCTTTTAAGCCATATTTATTCATGCCACACTCTCCTTTTCAAGAGGTACATTTCCTTCGAAGATCACAAATCCACCCCGAGCAGCTTTCAAAGACACAAAAGCTGACTTTACCCAAGTATATTTCAAATTCATTTTATCAGTTTTTTTCAAATGAGTTTCTTCCAAAAACACCATAGATGAGTGTCAAACCTAATTCAATAATCTTTTTTTCGCAGAGTTTTATATAGCGCGAACTTGACCCGAATCCAATCAGGCATCAGAACGCTTTACATAGCACCAGTTACGTTACATGAGGACACACATTCATTTTGTTTGTTAGGCACAGGGAGATTAAGTGATTTGCCCAGAATCACCGGATGTTTAGCGTCATTACTGAGACTCGAACCTAGCTCCCCCAGGTCTGAGGTCGAGCGCCCTCACCGTTAGGTCTACTCCTCTCCTCCTCTTAATCCTCATTCAATAATTATATTCAGCTCCATCCAGTATTCAATTTACTATCATTCAGGATAATGACCTTATGAAGTATCATGTTGTATTTGTGAGAATCCATTCAACTGACTCAAATTCCTGTACCACATTCTGGTAATACATTGCAATTTCTTCAGATTGTACACCTAAACTAACTAAACACTCACACTTTTAGCCCTGTTATCTCTCAAGCTCAAACCAGGTTTTATTTTTCTACACACTGATGCCCAGAAATTGCACGCAGAACCCCATCCCTGAGTGGTACAAGTGTTACTACAGACAGAGAGAAAAGGGAAAATACATAGAAAGAAAAAAAGAAAGTAAGTATGCAAATATGTATACCGAACATACAGCAAACCATTCCAAACACAAAGGTTGTGGCCTCCAATTCCACTTCTACACAGCCATCAAAAATTGAACTCAATCCTTTAACCTTTTTAACTCCAGCACCATTACTTTTGGAAAAGTAAATTTAGGGGGGAAAAGTTCATATCAACAGCCACCTCTGAAAATGTAGGAACTGGCCGACAGAAAGATTTTTAATCACTGCATGTTCTACATCTGGCTATGCTTCTCTTTATACAAAGTTATCAATCCCTTTGCTTATCAGCAGTGCCTTGCCAACTTCAAAACTAATGCCAGATAACACCTTGAACTGAACGATGATACCCATCCTAATTATCTTCAACATCTTTACCTCAATAAAAAGCTGCTATCTTATCCAGAATTCACTTAAGTTGACTCTTGCAGCGTATTGTATGCCGACCTACAGCAGGTGAAATAAGCAATAGGTACTTCACAAATAGCCAGGCCGTTCTGATGCTTAGGAAAAATGAATATCTTAATTCTGTCTAGCAGACTAATTACCTATTGCAAATGTTCAGAAACAAAAGTTGGACAGCATTAACATTTCTCAAAATAAAATTTTTTTTAAATTGTTTTTTTTAATATTACAGCAGCCATCGTCGTAAAAGATTCCATTACTTTATTAATAAATCCAGTTTGAGTCTTCCTGTTTCGGAGACTTTCAGTTGATTAAGTTCACAACTTGATCAATATATGTTTGCAACTTTAGATTTATTTGCTCAACTTTATGATTCAAAGCTCTTAATTGTGGATCTGAATCAAAAGTCAGTCAATGCTGGTCTATTCAACCCTTTTCCAAATCCACCATATCTGTAGAGTCTTTCGTTGAAGTGGAGAGGGCAAGAATGCATCATTTCTAGAATAACAAGGAGGATAGCTACAGACCTTCATGGGAAACCAACCATGTAAACCTTCCGGATCTTATGCAACCAATTTTGGCAATATTTGGCCTGGAAAGGAAATCCAGGATTGCATTCTTACACAAGGTGGCAATTTAAGGTTTTGCAAAGTAGAAGAAACATCATAAACAGCAAGCTCCGGTCTCTTAAGTCTTGTTTTCCAGCCTTTTTTAGAGAGAATGACACTCCGGGTTTCCTACATCCCAAGCTAAGCTGTCTGCACTGTTGGCGAACTTTGACTAGCAGGTCATCTGCTGCAGGGTTACCAGTTTGTGCATATCAGTAGGTCTTCCCTACTTAAAAAACGGGTTTGCGATATACGAATATACCACCCTTGAGGACAAAAGCTCTGGGCGGATGTTCAGAACAACTTTGCATGTCATTTTTGCAGAGGATTTTCAGGTTGCTTCTTCTCCTTTATTAGACAATTTGCACTTAGTTTACAGATCTGCCACAATTTCTATCAAAGTACTACATTGAAAAAAAACTTCTGAAACCCTCAAGGCTGATTCTTCAGACTATCATGCTTTTACATCAAGGCAGCTTATGAATAAACTGAAAATATATTTTTAGTTGTAAGGTAAATGTCATATTATCTTTGTTACACCTGGCAGCCGAAGGGTGGTTCTCCCCCTCAACTCTCCATACATTAATACTGCAAACCAGTGCCAAAGTGCTTGTGTTCTCTCCCCTAAACAAAATATTATTGGTTGATCCCCAATTGGCATATTTAATCTATTTATGAGTCCCCAGTAAAGTGCTCTACATGTGCCCAGGGCCTGTAAATTAAATGCTACTAGTGGGCCTGTTGCATAGCTTGTGCCACCCACTTGAGTAGCCCTATTACCTTGCCTTAGGCCTGACATTGCAGGGCCTGTGTGTGCAGTTTACACTGCTATGTCGGCCTAGCAACAACAGCGTCCTAACCCGTAACGGCTGACTGACGTGATTAAACTTCATGCCGACCTCTTCAGCGACCGGAGTCGACAACAAACAAAGAATATGGAATCTAATGAACTTCGGCTTCAGAAACGTCAATTTATCCAGCGACTGGAGTTTACTGAGCACAAAAGAAAACATTATTTAATGACCACTGGATTCAGAAGGCAAGTTTCCAATTAAGCCAACCGTTATCCTGTCAAATAGAGTTATGTAAATAAAACACATCAGGATAATTACTCAAAATATCAGATGGAAGGGACCAAAACTGTTCAAGTCAGTTGCCGAACAGTTCATAACAAATTATTAGTGTTTTAAGAAATATACAACAGCAAATATGAAATACAAAGAATTTTTGAGCAATGTCAAGATGCCACCAATTTTTAAATATGACAGCAACATATGCAACATTCAAATAAGCAACTATGTTACTCAGGATGTTAACCAAACTGTACCATTAATTTTATAGGTATGCACAAGTGAAAAGTGACAGTGGGCTTCCAAGGAAATCGTTCATAATCACTACTCACGACATAATAAGTGACCTGAAGAATAGAGGTATTTGCAAATGTTGTTATTCAATAGTGGAGAGAAAAGGTTGGGATTTGTTCACAGAATCGACCCAGTCTTTGGTCCTTAGGAGAATCCCATTAATTCCAAGGGGCTACAAAACACATTGGCCTAGCTTCTGGGGGAAGAATATCCACAAGAAATCAACTTGATAGTGGAAATATTGGCAGACTGCCTATCCCTCTATTTAACACATTTATAAGTAGCGGTCGCATTAGTGTATACCGGCAGGAGAGGACTGTTTCAATGTACTAATTGTTACTTCCGCTGTGTATTGCTATTTTTTAAATGAAGTACTGGTCAAAGAATTGTCTATTTTAATCTTTATTTACGCAGTGTTTAAGTTTGTGAAATCAAAGTTCTTGTTATGTTATAATATGAGCTAGTTCTTTCTGTTCATGAAATTTGTTTAAAAGAATTTGCGTGCAAGTTACTAAATTCAAAAAATGTTTGCTCTTCAGATGTCTTGTTCAAAAAGTATTACAATTAACTCAAGTAAATTATGAAGAATATGTGAATAAATCACAAGGGCTAATGAAAATTAAATTATTGGTCCTCTTTTGTTGAGCCAGTATAAGAATCTGGGAGCTAGATTTTTTGTTCACATTACATTGTTAAGAGGCCTAATCTAGTGGCCATTAAGGGCCCAACCGCTTTCTTTCTTAAAACATTTAGAAAGTTGCCATTTTCTTGCTTTAGCCATTAGGTACATTTCAGCTGTCTCTGATCACATGACTGGGTATAGTTGCCAGTTGACCTTTTTATATTCCTCTGTCTAAATGGGTAAATACGATGTCAATGAATACCATGATATGTGCAGGCCCGACAATGGCAATACCAATAAATGCAAAATCAAAGTATGCCATAACATGTGCCCGCAGAACAATGTCAATACCTGTTAGACTTGGCATCTTTTGGCGTGTTTCCCCTGAGTTTTTGCTTTCTGTCCTCCCGGTTTTGACTCTGTTTTTGTTGGTGTATTGATTCTGCGCACTTTTCTCACTGCGGATCAGTGGTAAAGTGCAAGTGCTCCTGTGGTAAAATGTGTTATGTATTGGTGTTTCCATGATTGGCCCATTTGATTTATGTGTCAGTCCCTAGTAAAGTGCACTATGGGTGCCAGGGCTCATAAATCAAATGCTGTTGGTGGGCTGCAGCACTGGATTGTGCCACCCATGCAAACAGTCCATAAAGTGTAACTCTGGCCTGCAGTTGCAGAGCCTGTTTGCAGCCTGGGGCTGTCGTGTCGACTTGGCAAGTGCACAAACTTAGCAAAAACCAAAGGAAATGATGGACGGAGTGTTGAACATTGCAAGCACTCACCCCCAGTCAACTGATCTGGGTTTAATCCATCACCGTTCTTTAGCCCACTCTGCCACCCCAGTTCAGACATGGCCATATGCAAATCAGTCTGACCCTGTGCCTCATGGGAACAGTCCAGCCCGAACTTACCAAGCCATGTCTTCCCTGGACCGGAAACAAGCTTCCTAGGACCGGTTTCTGGCATTTCAGCCGTCTTCAGCCAGGCTTGCTTGAATCCAGTGGCAAAGTGAGCAAGGGACTCACGTCTGAGCATACCCTGCCAACTTATGGCGAACAAAGCAAAAACCAAAGGAAATGATGGACGGAGTGTTGAACATTGCAAGCACTCACCCCCAGTCAACTGATCTGGGTTTAATCCATCACGTTCTTTAGCCCACTCTCCCACCCCAGTTCAGACATGGCCATATGCAAATCAGTCTGACCCTGTGCCTCATGGGAACAGTCCAGCCCGAACTACCAAGCCATGTCTTCCCTGGACCGGACACAAGCTTCCTAGGACCGGTTTCTGGCATTTCAGCCGTCTTCAGCCAGGCTTGCTTGAATCCAGTGGCAAAGTGAGCAAGGGACTCACGTCTGAGCATACCCTGCACAAACTTGCCAGTCCCTAAATCTTCCCTTTTCTAAATGTTAGTAACCCCTAAGGTAGGCCAAAGGTACCCCTGTGGGCAGGATGCATTGTATGTGAAAGGTGGGACATGCCCTGTTGTGTGTGGCATGTCCTGATAGTGAATTACAGCCTACTTCGTTTTTCACTATTGCAAGGCTACCTGTTCCCCATAGGCCAGAATGGTCAGTTTGATTATAACATCCTATAATCCTAACTGACCCAGGGAACATGGTAGAAACTCGAGCTTAGTATGCCTGAAGTTAGAATGATAAAATACATCTTTTAGTGAAGATGGTTTTAACATTCTTTTAGAAAGTAGGTATTTTCTTACCTAACCATCCAGCCTTCCACTGCTAGCTTGTGTATTGTCTGTCTGGTTTGTGAATGACAGGGGCTGGGGGAGACTCTAGGAGACAGGGTGAGTCAGCACAGGGCCAAATAGACCTATCTGCATGTAGATGGGTGGGAGGAGTAGCACCTGGGTCTGAATAGAGCTATGCCTGCCTTCCACAATGCTGGCTCCACCTCCTGTGGTGCATCTGAGGACCCTGGCCAACACTGACAAACGAAGAAGGTGCACATTGGCAAAATGCACCCAGAACTGATTTGGACTAGGTACAGGACCCTCTGCCTTCAGAGGACAAAGGATTTGCTAGTATAAATATTGGGACCCTGACCCGAAGATTTCAGAACTCTTTTGGATCAAGAAGACTGCCAAGAAGAAGAGCTGGAGAAGCTGTGAGGAGGAACTACCACTTTTCTGTGTGCTTTGCTGTGTTGGTCTGCAGTGGCTGCTTCTGTCTTGGGCAGTGAAAGGACTGGACTGAACTTTCTGCAATCTACTTTTGTGAGTTTCTCCAAGGGCGTGAGATAGAACTTGCCCCCTGTTCAAGAAGTCTCAGGAACAGCAAAGACTTCAAGCTCGATGCCGTCTACGACGCCGCTGCTGACTTTGTGTCCTGAGGGCACCGCAGAGGGCACCGCCGCAATGCCACACCGCGACCCTGGTCTCATCGACGATGCCTGCTGATGCCGCCACTGAGCCGCTGCTCGCACCCAAACCTGTGGGCACCGCACTCCGCACCACCTCGCTTTAAGACAACGCCTTGGTATCCCCGATGATGCCACTCCACGCCGGTTCGAGGGCATCGCTCATAAAGTTACACGGCGCACCGCCCTCATCCCGCGCCGCAGCCTTGCCCTACCGACACCGGTGCCATCAACTCCAGTTCATCAGCTGACGACAGCGCTCCAGTAACCACAACGCCGCTGCTTGCACCGCCTTCATCGCGACCCTGGTCTCACCGACGACACCATCTGAAGCCGCCACCGAGCCGCTGCTCGCACTGCGACCTGAGGGCACCGCACGCCACACCGCTGCACTTCGCACCGCAGCACCTGACCCCTGCCAACGCCAGCGCTCCTGACTTCAACAAGGAGGAGTTCGATCTGCAACACGTATGACTTCGAGTGCCCCGACGACTCCGGAACGACTTCCGGAACCGATGCCGCAGACGCCGTGTGCTTCGAAGCTCAACAAGAGGTCATCAACGCCCTGCATTTCTGAAAGGTACTGTTTGCGGGTCTTCCCAACGCCGCAGCTGGCCCGCGCGGCCGCGGTCAGCCAGAACTGTTTGGATTTGTTTGCTCACAACGCCATGATAGCCCGGGACGGAGCTATCAACATCAAGGAACTGTTTTACAAAGTTATTTTGCTAACTAAAGATTTTTAAGTACTGTATTGTGGATTTTTATCGTTTTGATCTTGTCTTAAGTAGATAAAAATATTGGATATTTTTCTAAACTGGTGTGGTGTCCGTTTGTAGTGCTTACACTGTATTACTGTTGGTTATGTGCAAATGCTTTACACACTGCCTCTAAAATAAGCCTGACTGCTTGTGCCAAGCTACCAAGAAGGGGCCCTATTTGGACAAAGCTGCAAGCCCTTGCCAACTTGAGACCCCCATTTCTAACAATACCCATAAATGCAATGTCAATGTATTCCATATCCGATGCCAGCACAAAAGTGTTGGTATTGGCAATAATTATGTCAATGTATGCCATAATCCATGCACAAATGACAATGATGTTACAGTAAAAAAAACTTTGATGTACACTATGATCTAGACATGCATAACTATGGCAATATCAGTAAAGACAATATCGATGTAGGCTATAACAACCTTACACACAATGTTGAGAATGTCGATAAGAATGATACCAGTGACTGCCATATTATTTTCAGGAATTCCAATGAACTTGTGTCATTGCTGTTGGATTCATTCAAGGTGACCTCCCCATCAAACCTAAGAGAGAGATACGTGGTCAGGTAGGTCCGTTGACCCACCTCATGCCTATCAAATGATAGGTCACAGGTGAGGTCTCTTTACCCAAAGATAAATACGCATCTTGGGAAAACCCTGCTCAATCCCACAGACAGATAGTTGCACCAAAATCAGGTGTGAAGAACCTGGCCCCAATTAACCATGTGTGTTGAAAGGCTAATATCCCCTAAAATAACACACAGCTAGATATTACATGTAGATAGAAGTACTCAGTCAATCAGGACACGACATGCACATCACACATAGGGATCATGCATTCCACAGTCCAGACATCTAGACACATACACACTGGCCCACACTAGCTCTACCAGAGGTTGAGAGTCAATCAATCTAGTGTCTTATAAAGTGCGACTACTCACCCATATGGGTCTCAAGATGTGGGGGGCTGTTTAACGTTCAAAATCTTTGAAGGTTTAGTTGAAGAGCCAGGTCTTCAGTAACCCTGGGCGTAAAACTCCACCCTGCTCGTGGAGTTAGCAGATGTTTAACAACTTTGCATTGTTGGTAGAACATATTTGTACACATCGGCTGAAATGCGATTTTCAAATGTTGAAAAAATGTTGACAGCAGTCCAAATGGCAATTCTGAAAGAATGCTCGCTGGCACAGGGAAAACGTATTCTTATGCTCACGCCTCTCCCTGCTTTAGAAGCAGTGACTAAGGTAAGTGTACCCAACTCTAAGGCACTTAATCCCCGTTGGATAAGGTGGGCTACTTCTTTGACATCAGCTGATGTCATGTTTATCTTTGATCCGACTCTTCAGGCACAGGAGTTTTCACAGTATGAACATGTTCATCCTCCTCCATTGTCGTTGCTTCCTTTGGAAGAGTACAAATGTAAAATTTATACCGATGGTTCAGCTCAACCGGCCATTGATTCCAAATATGCTTATTCAGCGGCTTGCCCTATTGTGGCTGGTTCAATTGTAAATGGAGAATTTAAGTCTTCCATAGTGCATACACAGGCACTTGGGGACTGTACAGCTCTTGTTCTAGCTCTCGAGTTTGCTGATCCTATTGTGAATACTCTTATTGTGTGAGATTCTTAATACTGTGTTCAGTCTTTTAATGATAACTTATTCTTTTGGTCTCAAAATGACAATCAAGACTATAAAGGCAGCTCAATAAAGCATAAAACGCTTTGGGTTCGAGTGGCGGATCTTAAAAATCGTCTGCCACTCACACAGGTTATACATACTCTTACCCATCAGTATGTGGGAGCACATGCTGTTGGTAATTCTTTAGCTGACGAGGCAGCTAAATCTGCAGTAGCCACATATTCCATTGCAGCAGTTACAAGGTCCATGACTAAGCTAGATAATGACATTTTGGCAGCGGTAGTTGCTATGAAGGATGGAACTGCTTATTCGCAGGGCTTCCCTTCAAAGTATTCTTATCATTTATCTCCTGAAAAAGATCCTTATGCTGAAATTCCATCAGTTGGGGTTTGGCTGATTCCCAACATTGACCGCAGTCTTGCTTTGATCATCGCCACACATGAAGGCATGGCTTATGCACATGCCGCAGTATGCGACTGTCTATGTTTTACAGCAACGATATTGGTGGCGTGGTTTAAATAAATAAACCTGTAATTATGACCTTTTGTGTGACATTTGTCAGCAAATCAAACTGTCTATGGGCTCACGCCCATCACAAACACAGCTATGTATTTCCAATCAGCCATTTGGCTGTGTATATCTTTATCACTGCGATCCACTGTCTTCTGCTACTGCATATAAATACATTTTTGTTGCAGCTGATTCGTGCACTAGATTTCTTTGGGTTTTGCCACAACGCCATGCTGACCCTCGAAATGTCATTAGAGATTTGCGTGTCTTTGTCTTTGACAGGGACGACTGTGGGCATCCATATTCCTTGCCCCGGGTCTCTGCCAAGTGACTTTGAACACTGTCCCCTCTGCTTTCAGGTCTTCCTTCTTCTGAATCCAGCCTTGGATTCCACCGGACACTTCTCCTGTCTTCACAAGCAGCAAGTCTTCTTTGGCTCCCATTGAAAACGACGCCGTGACCCGACGCCAAAAGAAAGCAAGATTTGCCCTCAAAACCAAGCAGTTGGCATTAGACAGAGAAGCCTTTGAGCTCCAGACAGCTTCTAGAAAAGAGGGGTTAGAACCCCCTGGTGGCAGCAACAGTGTCCCTAGAGGTAGAGAATATATTCCAGACCATAGGAACCTGAGCAAGGTTGTTCCTCCCTACCAGAGTGGGGATGATATCCACAAGTGGATAACTGCTATGGAAAGGGCCTCTAGAGTACAACAGGTCCCCCAGAAGCAGTAGGCAGCAATCTTGTGGCTCTCCTTTTCAGATAAAGGTAGAGACAAGCTCCTCACTGTTAGAGAAGAGGATGCTGATGGCTATGAAGTCCTGAAGAGTGCACTGATAGATGGGTTTGGCTTAACCACTGAGCAGTACAGGATGAAAATCAGAGACACCCAGAAAGCACAGACCCAGGACTGGACTAACTTTGTAGATTTTGCAACCAAGGCTCTGGTGGGTTGGCTGGTTGGCAGTAGGGTTACTGATTTCAAGGGATTGTATAATCTAATGATGAGAGAACAGATCCTTAATAATTGCCAGAACCAGTTGTTGCATCAATACCTGGTGGACTCTGATCTGACCTCTCCCCAAGAATTGGGAAAGAAGGCAGACAAATGGGTCAGAACCAGGGTGAGGCAGAAAACCCAGAACCAAGGGGGTGACACCAAGAAGCAGGATTCTAAGGGCTCTGAGAAAGGTGGGGATAAGTCAAAAGACCAGAAGTCCTCACAAGGGCCCCAAAAATCTGCATCTGGTGGGGATTCACAATCCAACAAAGGAAAGGGCCAAAAGAAGCCCTGGTGCAAATTCTGTAAACAGAAAGGGCAATGGACTTCTGACTGTAACAAGTCCAAAGACCAAACCACCACCACTCTGGCCCCTAAGGCAACTGTTCCCCCTAGTACAGCTACTGGTGGAGGTGGTACGCAGAATAAGGGTGTAGTAGGGTTGACCCTGGGTTCTGAAGTGGACTCTGGCCTAGTCAGAGTACCCACTCAGGCATTGCTCATTTGTGATGGAGACATTGATATGTCCTTCCTAGTGAGCCCCATTAATCTGGGCAAATACAAACAGCAGCCTGTAATAAATGGCAAACAGGCTTTGGCATTCAGGGACACAGGTGCTAGTGTCACCATGGTGGCAGAGGATCTTGTGGACCCTGGGCAGATCATCCTGGGTGAAATGTACCAGGTTACCAATGCAAGCAATGTCAGGACCAACCATAGTCTGGCAGTTGTGAATTTCTCCTGGGGAGGGGTAACTGGCCTCAAGAAAGCAGTAGTCAGTGCAGACCTCCATGTCGAATGTCTATTGGGCAGTGATCTAGAGACTCCAGCCTGGTCTGAAGTAGAGTTATGGACTCATGCTGAGATGTTAGGCATCCTTGCAGATGTATTTGCTGTGACCAGGTCACAGGCCAAAATGCATACCACTGAACCAGCTCTGGATCCTGAAACTATGAACCAGGTGCTTCCCAAGAAGAGGAGCAGTAGGGTTAAGGCAGTGCCTTCCCCTCTGTCTCAGATCACAGATTCACCTCTTGAGGTGGGAGAAGCAGATCCTGAAGAAGGAATGCCCCAGAGGGACTTGAGCCTGATCAGGTTGAGTTCTCGGGGCAGGGGGCCCTTCTAGGGAAGATCTGAGTAAGGAGCAACAGTGCTGCCCCTCTCTTGAACCCCTCAGACAGCAGGGTGCTGCTGAGGCTGCTGGGAGTGCTAGTGCATCCCATAAGGTTTATTGGAATGAGGGACTCCTATATTCTGAGGGTAGAGAACCAACCCCTGGAGCCACCAGGAAGTTGGTAATACATCAGAAGTTTAGGGGGTTCCTCTTGACCCTAGCACATGACATCCCTTTGGCAGGTCACTTGGGCCAAAACAAGACCTGGGACAGGCTTGTTCCATATTTTCATTGGCCACATATGTCAGAAGACACCAAGGAGTTTTGTCGCTCCTGTGTCACTTGCCAAGCCAGTGGCAAGTCAGGTGGCACAACAAAGCCCCCCCTGATACCACTACCTGTGGTGGGGGTACCCTTTGAAAGGGTAGGGATTGACATTGTTGATCCCCTTGACCCTCCAACTGCATCTGGGCACATATGTATCCTGGTGGTAGTGGATCATGCCACCAGGTACCCAGAGGCAATTCCCCTGAGGACTACCACAACCCCTGTGGTGGCAAGAGCCCTCATTGGAGTTTTTTCCAGAGTGGGTTTCCCAAAGGAGGTCATCTCTGACAGAGATACACACTTCATGTCAGGATATTTGAAAGCAATGTGGAAGGAGTGTGGTGTAACTTATAAATTCCCTACTCCCTATCACCCACAATGCAATGGGTTGGTTGAATGCATCAACAAAACCCTAAAGGGAATGATTAAAGGACTCCCAGAAAACCTTAGGCGAAAATGGGACCTTCTTCTTCCCTGCCTTCTGTTTGCATACAGAGAGGTTCCACAGAAGGGGGTTGGCTACAGCCCATTTGAACTTCTGTTTGGGCATCCTGTAAGAGGTCCATTATGTTTGGTGAAGGAGGGCTGGGAGTTACCTCTCAAACCCCTCAAACAGGATGTGATGGACTATGTACTTGGTCTCCGCTCCAGGATGGCCGAATACATTAAGAAGGCAACTAAAAACCTGGGGGCCAGCCAAGAATTACAAAAAACTTGGCATGACCAAAAGGCTGTGCTGACTGTGTACCAGCCAGGACAGAAAGTGTGGGTGTTGGAGCCTGTGGCCCAAGCAGCCTTCCAGGGGAAGTGGAGTGGCACCCATTCCATTGTTGAGCAAAAGGGAGAAGTCACCTATCTGGTGAATCTTGGAACTCCCAGGAGCCCCCTGAGGGTGCTCCATGTCAACAGATTGAAACCATATGTTGACAGGGCTGACATGGGCTTACTCATGGCAACTGATGAAGAACAGGAGGAGGAGAGTCACCCTCTCCCTGACCTGCTCTCACAGAACCCTGATGATGGGTCAGTAGATGGTGTTGCTTTGGCAAGCAGCCTCACTGACCATCAGCAAACTGAATGCAGACAAGTTCTGCAACAATCCAGACATATGTTTAGCCTGACCCCTAGTCAGACTACCTGGTGCACCCATGAGGTGGACACTGGGGACAGTCTGCCTGTCAAGAGTAAAATCTACAGGCAACCTGACCATGTCAGGGACTGTATCAGGACTGAAGTCCAGAAAATGTTGGAGTTAGGTGTGATTGAGCCTTCAGATAGTACTTGGGCTAGCGCAGTAGTCCTAGTACCCAAACCTCATACCCAGGGTGGTAAGAAAGAAATGAGGTTTTGTGTAGACTACAGAGGCCTCAATGCAGTCACCAGGACTGATGCCTATCCAATTCCAAGGGCAGATTAGCTGATTGATACTTTGGCCTCAGCCTAGTATCTAAGTACATTTGACAGCTGGCTACTGGCAGATCAGGTTAGCTGATGATGCAAAAGCCAAAACAGCATTTTCGACCCCTAGTGGGCTCTACCACTTTGTGGTGATGCCCTTTGGATTGAAAAATGCACCTGCCACTTTTCAGAGGTTGGTGAACAAAGTTCTGACAGGGGTGGTAACTTGTTGCTCAGCTTATCTAGATGATATTGCTGTCTTTAGTTCCTCCTGGCAGGATCACCTGGTCCTCCTCAGAAATGTTTTGGAGGCCCTGCAGAAAGCAGGCCTCACTATCAAGGCCACTAAGTGCCAGATAGTGCAGAGTCAGGTTGTGTACCTGGGCCACCTTGTAGGTGGGGGCTAGGTTCAACCTTTACAGAGCAAAATCCAAACTATCATGGAATGGGTTGCTCCAAACACCCAGACACAGGTGAGAGCCCTTTTAGGCCTGACTGGGTATTTCAGGAGGTTTGTAAAGGGATATGGATCTATAGTGACCCCCTTGAATGATCTTACCTCAAAGAAAATGCCAAAAAGGGTCAGTGGACTGCTAGCTGTCAGAAGGCATTTGAAGACCTAAAGCAGGCCATGTGCACTGCCCCCATCTTACAGAGTCCAGACTACACCAAAATGTTCATTGTCCAAACAGATGCTTCTGAGCTGGGTGTGGGAGCTGCACTGTCTCAACTGAATGATGAAGCTCAAGACCAGCCAGTAGCTTTTATTAGCAGAAGGCTGACCCCTAGAGAGAAACATTGGTCAGCTATAGAGAGGGAGGCCTTGCTGTGGTGTGGGCCCTGAAGAAGCTGAGGCCTTACTTGTTTGGCACTCACTTCATAGTTCAGACTGACCACAAGCCCCTCCTAGGCTTAAACAGATGAAAGGTGAAAACCCAAAACTTTTAAGGTGGTCCATTTCCCTACAGGGGATGGACTATACAGTGGAACATAGACCTGGGACCCAACATGCCAATGCAGATGGACTCTCAAGGTATTTCCACTTAGAACACAAAGACTCAACTGGTCAAGGTTAGTTTAGTGTCCCTGCGTTGGGGGGGGGGTAGTCCTATCCTCACAAGCAGCAAGTCTTCTTTGGCTCCCATTGAAAACGACGCTGCGACCCGACTCCAAAAGACACCTATGCACCCGGCTTCCCTGGGTGAGGTAACTCCAGCACGACGGTGCTCCTGGGGCTGTTTGCTCTAGAACTACTTACCCTGTAAGCGACTTGCTTGTAGACTCTCCCAAAGTATCCTAAAACTCTAAATTTCCAATCGCGACTTGCTCCATTGAAGTAAATTGGGATCCGTGGCTGTGTTCTCACACTGCATGCGTCTCCTGTGGGTCCTTTACTTACCTGCCCTGGGTGGATTAGTGAGGCCCCAGCACTTCTGAAGGCCCTAGGCCTTGTCCCCTTGCAAGTCGTCATCTCTAAGTCTCTTTTTTAGTATATGGTCTGGTACGCCCCTAGGGCCCCAGCCATATTTGTGCTTAACTTGTTGTGAAATGTTGATTTGTGCATATGTCCTTGACTTCTAATCTCATAATGAGATTAGCAGAGAGTTGTTAGTAATAAATATATCTGTATTTTATATCTATACCTGTGTGGTGTCCTTTCATTTAGTGATTCAAGAGATCATAAGGTAAAACAAGCTGCTTTACATTCCTCTAAAGACTTAGCCTGAAGGCAGCTCTTCTTCACAGCTACCACTAGGATAGCTTTCTTTAAAAGGTTCTCTTAAACCTACTACCATAAGAGTCGAATTGTACTGGTGCAAGGTGTCCACTTTAACTAGTGAACAGCATATACCAGGCCAACTTCTCACAGTCCCTCCTATCGTGCACCATTGCCAGCACTTGGAATGAACGGTACTCGTACAATAATTCTACCACCTTTGTCTGGTCGCAAAGAAAACAGATACATTTCGGTAGACAATGTCAAACTACACCGTCTGGCTAATAGTGTAACTCCTGCAGTTTCATGCAATGCTATCTCTTTGCGTCCGATGCATTCAACCTCTTCGGCTAATCCCCATATCGCTGAGGGTGATATGGAAACTACTATTGACCTTTTGCCTGTTCTGCCTCCATACTCTTCTAATCCAGAAGACGAGTATACTTATCCTGCAGATGAGTCCCACAGTGAAGTACCAAGCAGTCCTCGACAACATCTAACGGATGCTGCCCTACCACCTTTAATGAACATGGGTGCAAGTGGTTATTTTGGGGACAGTACAAGCTTCTGTTATGACTCTTCCTCCTCCTCTTCCACATGAGCAATTCCACCGACAAAAACAAGTATTTTCATCTCTTGCATCAAAAAGACTTACCTGGTCCCGCCCTTGACCTACATCTGGTTGGTACTTACTCTGATTTTACTCTTCATTGGATTTGTGACAGTATTTTTCGTGCTCATCAATGGTCATTATTTGCCTGAATGCTCTGCTGTGAAATTGGTCGATGGAGTTCTAGCCCCTCATACATCGTCCCATATCATGAAACATGGAAGTCCTCAAGATACCATACGTGTTTCGCGTGTCTCTAGGAGATGTGGTAACACCAGACATACATTCCGATGATTGGGATGAACAAGCAGAACATTTATTGTTTTCTGATTTAAAGTATTAGGCTGCTTTTGATGCTGAAGAAATATATTTAAATTCTGCCGATTATGCTGATTTATTTTGTTATAAACAATGGGAACATTTTCCAACTCCTTTACAGGGGAGTTCTAAAACACTTAGGGATAAATTCACCTATTTCACAGATTATTAACACGTCCAATCCAGAATCCTATTTCTTTAAATTGCAATTGACATCTCAATCCAAATTCATTCTAACCCACACTAAATTAATCTATTCCAATTCCTTTAGAACTGTATTGGCCGTACAGGGTTATGACTACTGGAGAGATACCATTTATTTGAAATCAATTTGGGGCACTAAGGCTTGGCAGGTTCAGGGAACTGAAGCTATGCATTGTGCCTGCCTAATCCCGACTCAAATATTATTTTTAAATGATACAGTGCACCAAAGTACTTGCTTTGCCTGGCAACTGCCAATAATGTAAATATCCCAACCATTCGGTCTTTAGCGGAATATGACAATTGGCGTACACAAACTAAATATACAATCAATTGTATTACAAGTTTTGTTTGTAAATGGCACTTTCAATGTCTCTGATGTTGACCAGTCCAGATGGTTGTTGTGGCAAATCAATTCAAAAGCATGCCAACTGTGTTTTTATAATGAAACGCCTGGTTTCTCACAGACTAGACAAGATCCTCGTTTTCCATATTCAGATTCAGTCACCACATATTCGGTGGGTAAATTGTGCCAACAATGGTTGGAACACTCCACTTTGTCATCAGTAAATCAATTTGGCTGATTTTATCTTAGGTCCTAGGATTCCTAGAACAAAGTGGTTTATCTATGCAGCTTACAATGAAGTATAGAAACGTTCGCAGATTGAAGCAGCACTTAGTCTGCGCCAAATTGACAAAATTGACAAAGCAAATTTAGAAAAAGTCCTTGCAGTGATAGACAGTAGTGTTGATACACTGTCTTCATGCATATATACCTTGGATAATATTGTTTCATCTGTTATTGACATTTTGTTCAGAAGGATGTATCTGTGTTATATCATGATCAAAATCAATTAAGATCAGTGATGCAGTTTGCATGGACATTACAGACTCTTAAAATGGGAAAAGTCCCTTGGGATTATTTGAATGCTTCTGCTTTATTTTTACCATATAATCTAACTGATAAACAGAGATGTATGTCCATGAAAGATGGTACATACCTGCTATTACACATTGAACAATTAGAACACTTGCCATTCTCTGTGGCGGAGATAGATTTAGCTGTAAGGTTAATTCATGGGGTTATCTCTTTCCCATTTTCACTGTTTCAATTTAAATCTTGCATGAAACATTTCCCAATTGGCCGCTTTGAACCCCTAGGTAGTGTGTTTCTCCATGAATTATGGTCCCTACCTTTCACCTACAGATGTCAACGGGAGGATAAGGAGGTTTTCCTAACAGGGGAGGACTGCGATTCCACAGTAGGACATTCCCTAATTTGTAAATATGTTAAATTGCACAGCGCTTGTAATGTATCCGTGCCTAATCTTGCTTGTTTTTTTCAAGGAACTCCTGTCCCAGCGGGAAGCAATAATTCCCGCTTTTAAATTGCTTACAAACTGCAGTTATCTTATTTTGAATAACCACAACTGCTGTGGTTTAAGGGCAGGAATCCTGTATATAGTAACAGTTTCACAAAGTGTTACTTGTTGTAGCAATGTGCTTTTTCCGCCCCCACATGGGAAAGTTCATAGTTCCATTTGGCCTTCCATTCCGACTTTGAAAACAGTTTTCAACAAATTAAGCAGACTCAAAGCGCTAGTTTATCAACAAGAAGTGCCTCTCACTTCGACTCGAGAAACCTTCAAATTGCAGGTGGCTATAACATCTAGCGAGATTTAGTCCCTTCTGAATACGAACCTCCCACTTCACTTTGGTGAGCTTGCACATCAGAACACACCAAATACTCAAAAAAAGGGGGGGGGGTCCGAGGGTATGTATATTTAAAGACCTGCAAGAAATAATACCCCTATAACAATATATTTTATACACAATGAACTTCTTGGGTCTAATACAGCTTATAAGCAATACAGTGAAGCAGCAAGAGAAAAAGAAGAAAAAAGAGTAATGAAAGTGTCTCTTAAGTAAACAATTTTATGGGGGAAAATCCCTTTTTAGGACGAATGCCCTCACTCACCAAAGGTGACATGCTTCATCATTTGGGCTTTCTCCTCCCAGTGGGAAACCCTAGTCCCACTGAGGGCTACAACCACCTCTCTGAGAGGTGGGAGCTCTGGGATGTTTTGATATGCAAACCTCAGAGATGGATGCTAAAATCCCAAATGTGAGCAAAAGATGGTGATGCGAGGGTGCAGCGCAACAAATCAAAATAGAACAATGTGAATCTAAAACTGCCTAGTGCAGATGAAAATAAAGCTTTATTAGCTCATCTATACTGGCAGGATTAAAACGCAGTGCTGAGCAGTATGTATTAAAACTGCTAGAATGAAAAAGGGGTCGACATGTTTTAGCCATTCAACATCTAACGAGTAAGTGTTGGCTTTCTTCAGGACCAATAGCAAAGCTGCTGAAGAAGTGAAAAAACAAAAAACAAATATTGTATACTTAGTACAGAACCAGTAATCCAAGTACAGAAACGGTATCACTGGAACTTGTCTAAACGAAAAGAGACACAAAAAGAACAATTACTCTCCAATCAACCATCTCTCAAACAATTTCATTTACTTCATGAGGATGACTCACTCATCAATCCTCAAATGCAAGTCCATTAAGGTACTCCAACATGTGTTAACTCACCCATATAGTAGGACAAGTCAGCCCACCTCTACCTGGTCACAACTCAGGAAAGGGAGCCCCGCTCTGTAATCACAAGCATAAAACCAACATGTAGTAAGTCAGCATTGCTGTGTTTTTCAAAAAATGAAAGTAAAGCCGTCTAAAAACAACTAACAAGAGTGAAAATTACAATAAAGCAATAAGCGAGTGACCAAACGGTAACACTCATATTGGAATCAATTTAAACAGTGTATACCTTATGCCATATGATCTGTAGGCTATAATTAAAGGCAACAATCTGATATCTTTGTTGAACGAAGCATGCTAGTTCTTGCAACTTCCTGATATGTATTGGTGCCCCAACCCCCTAGTATTCACAATGGTGGCCATAAACTATTAGCCCAGATCAAGGCACACAATGTTAATTCAGCAGCACAGGAATCACTTTGATAATAACACAAAGCAATAGTGCTTATCAGTATTGAAATGTGAAACGCACACATTAATCTCTCTCCGCAACGATATTTATAATTCACATGAGAGAGACAAGTCCATCCGTGCGAATAAATCTCGTGGTGGCTGCATGCATACCTCGTCCACTCAAGCATGAATTTACGGCAGACACTCAGGGCTATGATATTAGTTAGGCGCCATAGAAAACGAGTAAGGAAAGACCAAAAGGAATGTTAAAAATGTGACCTTCTTCGCCCTCTGGCTGGGAGATGTTATTATCTAACAAAATCATGCCGATATCTAAAGATATATGTGTGAATATAAGACCCACTCACCTCTCCGTCGGTACTCCGTTGTGGAATGAAATTGCAACCGGAGGTACCAGCGGGGGCGGCTTGCTTTCTTAAGTAACTGCATCGATTCCCTTCCAGGCAAGTGAAAAGGACCCCCAAAGGTGTCCGACAGAATTGCCTGTGTAATTACCACGCATGCGCTGCAAGTCAGTGTTTTGTACTGCACATGCTCACCGAGTATTTGACAATTCAAAATAACTTTAATAAACTAAACAGTGCTTAGAAAAGGCAATCGTTGTAGGAATGCTTTATTAATCAAAATCGAAATGCTGATAGGACATATATGTATCAAAAGAAACCCTTATTGAAACAAACAATGTGATGGTATCTATTAATGATAATGTATGATTTTGAATGCAAGTACTATTTGCATAGTGACCACCCTTGTAAGATGTCTATATTCCAACCAATGTAATCACCCTGATTTATTGTTGGTGGGGGATATGTGGAACGCCCATAATGATTCATGACAGGGAACATAATTCCAACCCTCACCAGTACAATATAATATCCTCTATTCACCATAGTGCTTATAGCGATAACCCCGGATGTAGGGAGTGTCCATCCATTATCATAATAATTATAAAAGGGAACCAAAGTTCATCCCTCTCAAGTTAAGTCTGGTATCCTCTCTTCGCTAAAATACTCATAGCGATAGCCAGTGAATATCCTCATTTAATCCTGTGGTATCACTCTTGATACGGAATACCCAACGTTGTTCCCTTCTGAACAGAAATTTGGAGATGTCAGTGACATGTTGGGGTATTACAGGTTGTTCGAGGATAGTCCATCTGAGTTCATCAGCTTGGTGATTGGAATCCAGAAAATGATTTGTCATTTTTTGTGGATCTTCTCTTGCACCGAATGGTGCTTTTATGTTCCAAAATTCTCGTTTTTGCCTTGCGTGTGGTCATGCCCACATAGCGCAATTCACAGGGGCATGTAATCAAGTAGATAACTTTTTCACTGTTGCAATTTGTATGCTTACTCAGCAACCATGGTTTAGTGGTCCCAATATCTACTTCTGTCATGTGAGTGGACTGAGGACAAGCCGCACAAGAGCCACATGGGTAGTACCCCACCACTGGTGGTAAACCCCATAATGATGTTTGATCAGAATTTTTTTGCTTGATTCTAGGTCTGGTGTGCACAATCTGATCCTTAATATTGGAACTCCTCTTAAAAGCAAACAGAGGTAAAGGCACAGACTTTGCACCGATATTGAGGATTTTCCAATGTTTTAAGATACTCCTCTTAATTTTATTGGAGTAGCTGCAAAAGGTATTGACACATTTCAGCTTATTAAGTTCTTCTTTGGGACCAGCTACTTCAATCAGGGCTTCCCTGTTGTTATTTGCAGCTCGTTTGCGTGACCTGCGGATCAAATTCCGTGGATAATTCTTCTCTTTAAGCTGGGCACTCAATATTTTAGCATGCTCATTATATTTTTCCATTGTGGAACAGTTTCTCCTTATCCTGAGGAATTGCCCGAAGGGCAAATTCCCTCGTAAGGACTTCGGATGAAAACTTTCAAAAGATAATAATGAATTTCGGGCAGTAGGCTTCCTGTAAAGTTCTGTGCCTAGACCTCCTCCTTCAGGAAAGATGCGGATATCCAAAAAAGACAAACTCATATTTGAATATTCCAACGTAAATTTCAAATAGTTGTTTTTAGTGTTCAACCAAGTGTGAAAAGATTGAATAGTTTCAGGAGTACCTCTCCAAATAACAAAAACATCATCGATGTATCTCTTCCAAGTCCGTATATAACCTATATACGGATTGTCCTCATGTAAAACAACAGACTGTTCAAAGGTATGTACATACAGATTGGCAAGACTGGGGGCAAAAATGCTGCCCATTGATGTACCGGATGTCTGTAAATAAATGTCATCCTCGAACTTAAAAAAGTTCTCTTTCATAGCTAGCCGTGCACACATCATTATAAAATGAACTGGAGTTATACTTTCTGTCGATTTAGATGCCAGTAAAGACTCTATGGTGGCAAGTGTCTCATCCTGTGGTATCGAGGTGTAAAGAGACTCCACATCCAAAGAGACCAAGTAATCATGTACTGGGTCAAAAGTGGTATCATTTAGGAGACGCAATAAGTGCTTTGTGTCTTGAAGGTATGTTGGCATCTCCAACACCAAAGGTTGTAGGAAATTATCGACAAAGGTGGATAAAGGCTCCAACAAAGAGCCTATCCCAGAAATTATGGGTCTCCCTGGAGGTGGTAGTTGTCCCTTATGTACTTTAGGGAGCACATAAAAATATGGTACCACCGGGTAGGGTGCTACCAAAAATGCTTCTTCATGTTCTGTGAATCACCCTTGTTCTTTAGCTTCGACCACCATCGTTTTGATTTCTCTAGTCAAATGTTTGGTTGGGTCCATTTTCAGTAATCTGTATGCATCCCTGTTATTTAGCTGTCTTTGGCATTCGGCTCTGTATCTTGCAAAACCGCTTTTTTAAATGTCTCAGGCCTGTGTTCTTCATATCTTCAGACTGATCAATAGCGTTTCGAAAAATACGCCTGCGATCCTTTTTTGAAGATAAAGACGCTATTGATCAGTCTGAAGATATGAAGAACACAGGCCTGAGACCACGTTCCACTTTCAATCCTCCATCACATATGGTACCCACAGAAATCACGACATTTGAAAAAGCGGTTTTGCAAGATGTGGACTACTTGTTCAAACAAGACACCAGACAATATCATAATTTACCAAAACAAGAACAATGTGCGTTGCAACAACTGGCCAAGGACGAGACCATCATTATAAAAACTGCAGACAAGGGGGGTGCCATTGTGATCCTTGATAGCACCACCTACAGAGCCGAATGCCAAAGACAGCTAAATAACAGGGATGCATACAGATTACTAAAAATGGACCCGACCAAACTTTTGACTAGAGAAATCAAAACGATGGTGGTCGAAGCTAAAGAACAAGGGTGGATCACAGATCATGAAGAAGCATTTTTGGTAGCACCCTACCCGGTGGTACCATATTTTTATGTGCTGCCTAAAGTACATAAGGGACAACTACCACCTCCAGGGAGACCCATCATTTCTGGGATAGGCTCTTTGTTGGAGCTTTTATCCACCTTTGTCGATCATTTCCTACAACCTTTGGTGTTGGAGATGCCAACATACCTTCAAGACACAAAGCACCTATTGTGTCTCCTAAATGATACCACTTTTGACCCAGTACATGATTACTTGGTCTCTTTGGATGTGGAGTCTCTTTACACCTCGATACCACAGGATGAGACACTTAAAACCATAAAGTCTTTACTGGCATCTAAATCGACAGAAAGTATAACTCCAGTTCATTTTATAATGATGTGTGCACGGCTAGCTATGAAAGAGAACTTTTTTAAGTTCGAGGATGACATTTATTTACAGACATCCGGTACATCAATGGGCAGCATTTTTGCCCCCAGTCTGGCCAATCTGTATGTACATCCCTTTGAACAGTCTGTTGTGTTACATGAGGACAATCCGTATATAGGGTATAAACGGACTTGGAAGAGATACATCGATGATGTTTTTGTTATTTGGAGAGGTACTCCTGAAACTATTCAATCTTTTCACACTTGGTTGAACACTAAAAACAACTATTTGAAATTTACGTTGGAATATTCAAATATGAGTTTGTCTTTTTTGGATATCCGCATCTTTCCTGAAGGAGGAGGTCTAGGCACAGAACTTTACAGGAAGCCTACTGCCCGAAATTCATTATTATCTTTTGAAAGTTTTCATCCGAAGTCCTTACGAGAAAATTTGCCCTTGGGGCAATTCCTCAGGATAAGGAGAAATTGTTCCACAATGGAAAAATATAATGAGCATTCTAAAATATCGAGTGCCCAGCTTAAAGAGAAGAATTATCCACGGAATTTGATCCACAGGTCACGCAAACGAGCTGCAAATAACAACAGGGAAGCCCTGATTGAAGGAGCTGGTCCCAAAGAAGAACTTAATAAGCTGACATGCGTCAATACCTTTTGCAGCTACACCAATAAAATTAAGAGGAGTATCTTAAAACATTGAAAAATCCTCAATATCGGTGCAAAGTCTGTGCCTTTACCTCTGTTTGCTTTTAAGAGGAGTTCCAATATTAAGGATCAGATTGTGCACACCAGACCTAGAATCAAGCAAAAAAATTCTGATCAAACATCATTATGGGGTTTACCACCAGTGGTGGGGTACTACCCATGTGGCTCTTGTGCGGCTTGTCCTCAGTCCACTCACATGACAGAAGTAGATATTGGGACCACTAAACCATGGTTGCTGAGTAAGCATACAAATTGCAACAGCGAAAAAGTTATCTACTTGATTACATGCCCCTGTGAATTGCGCTATGTGGGCATGACCACACGCAAGGCAAAAACGAGAATTTTGGAACATAAAAGCACCATTCCGTGCAAGAGAAGATCCACAAAAATGGACTATCCTCGAACAACCTGTAATACCCCAACATGTCACTGACATCTCCAAATTTCTGTTCAGAAGGAAACAACGTTGGGTATTCCGTATCAAGAGTGATACCACAGGATTAAATGAGGATATTCCCTGGCTATCGCTATGAGTTTTTTAGTGAAAAGAGGATACCAGACTTAACTTATGAGGGTTGAACTTTTGTCCCCTTTTATAATTATTATGATAATGGATGGACACTCCCTACATCCCTGGTTATCGCTATAAGCCCTATGGTGAATAGAGGATAATATATCGTACTGATGAGGGTTGGAATTATGTTCCCTGTCATGAATCATTATGGGCGTTCCACATATCCCCCGCCAACAATAAATCAGGGTGATTCCATTGGTTGGAATATAGACATCTGACAAGGGTGGTCACTATGCAGATAGTACTTGCATTTAAAATCATACATTATCATTAATAGATACCATCACATTGTTTGTTTCAATAAGGGTTTCTTTTGATACATATATGTCCTATCAGCATTTCGATTTTGATTAATAAAGCCTTCCTACAACGATTGCCTTTTCTAAGCACTGTTTAGCTTATTAATATTTATTTTGAATTGTCAAATACCCGGTGAGCATGTGCAGTACAAAACACTGACTTGCAGCACATGCGTGGTAATTACACAGGCAATTCTGTCTGACACCTTTGGGGGTCCTTTTCACTTGCCTGGAAGGGAATCTATGCAGTTACTTAAGAAAGCAAGCCGCCCCCGTTGGTACCTCCGGTTGCAATTTCATTCCACAACGGAGTACCGACGGAGAGGTGAGTGGGTCTTATATTCACACATATATCTTTAGATATCGGCATGATTTTGTTAGATAATAACATCTCCCAGCCAGAGGGCGAAGAAGGTCACATTTTTAACATTCCTTTTGGTCTTTTCTTACTCGTTTTCTATGGCGCCTAACTAATATCATAGCCCTGAGTGTCTGCCATAAGTTCATGCTTGAGTGGACGAGGTATGCATGCAGCCACCGCGAGATTTATTCGCACGGATGGACTTGTCTCTCTCATGTGAATTATAAATATCGTTGCGGAGAGAGATTAATGTGTGCGTTTCACATTTCAATACTGATAAGCACTATTGCTTTGTGTTATTATCAAAGTGATTCCTATGCTGCTGAATTAACATTGTGTGCCTTGATCTGGGCTAATAGTTTATGGCCACCATTGTGAATACTAGGGGGTTTGGGCACCAATACATATCAGGAAGTTGCAAGTACTAGCGCGCTTCGTTCAACAAAGATATCAGATTGTTGCCTTTAATTATAGCCTACAGATCATATGGCATAAGGCATACACTGTTTAAATTGATTCCAATATTAGTGTTACCGTTTGGTCACTCGCTTATTGCTTTATTGTAATTTTCACTCTTGTTAGTTGTTTTTAGACAGCTTTACTTTCATTTTTTGAAAAACACAGCAATGCTGACTTACTACATGTTGGTTTTATGCTTGTGATTACAGAGCGGGGCTCCCTTTCCTGAGTTGTGACCAGGTAGAGGTGGGCTTACTTGTCCTACTATATGGGTGAGTTAACACATGTTGGAGTACCTTAATGGACTTGCATTTGAGGATTGATGAGTGAGTCATCCTCATGAAGTAAATGAAATCGTTTGAGAGATGATTGATTGGAGAGTAATTGTTCTTTTTGTGTCTCTTTTCGTTTAGACAAGTTCCAGTGATACCGTTTCTGTACTTGGATTACTGGTTCTGTACTAAGTATACAATTTTTGTTTTTTGTTTTTTCACTTCTGCAGCAGCTTTGCTATTGGTCCTGAAGAAAGCCAACACTTACTCGTTAGATGTTGAATGGCTGAAACATGTCGACCCCTTTTTCATTCTAGCAGTTTTAATACATACTGCTCAGCACTGCGTTTTAATCCTGCCAGTATAGATGAGCTAATAAAGCTTTCTTTTCATCTGCACTAGGCAGTTTTAGATTCACATTGTTCTATTTTGATTTGTTGCGCTGCACCCTCGCATCACCATCTTTTGCTCACATTTGGGATTTTAGCATCCATCTCTGAGGTTTGAATATCAAAACATCCCAGAGCTCCCACCTCTCAGAGAGGTGGTTGTAGCCCTCAGTGGGACTAGGGTTTCCCACTGGGAGGAGAAAGCCCAAATGATGAAGCATGTCACCTTTGGTGAGTGAGGGCATTCGTCCTAAAAAGGGATTTTCCCCCATAAAAAATGTTACTTAAGAGACACTTTCATTACTCTTTTTTCTTCTTTTTCTCTTGCTGCTTCACTGTATTGCTTATAAGCTGTATTAGACCCAAGAAATCCATTGTGTTTAAAATAAGAGCTTATACATCAACCATTTAATGCGTCTAACACCAAAGGCCTTGCTCATTTTTTTAAGCCTGTCGGCTCCGGCCTTGTGACCTCTTTTCAGACGATATTTGGAGTAATACCGGCTTAAATTCATTCTATTTTTTCTAACGTATTCGGAGGGTTCCCATTATTACTGGCGCTAGCTGGTAGAATGCTGATTCTTCTGCTCCTGCTACGCAATGGCTGCTCATCTTGTGGTAATGCACAGACCAGGCCAATTGCAAGTGTACCATGACCAAATGCAAAAACCTTTGGATGCTTGCCAATAGCAACACTTAGCGTGAGATGTGGACTAACTGTGCGCTTTACCTACTTCACTTGCTTGCAACCTGTGTTCTACTGTCGGTGACGCCCCTTCTATTGGGCTTTGGATTTATGCCTCTCCAATACGTCATGTTCAGACCCGTATTATGACCAGTTAATAGGTCCCTTAGTGGACCATGAGCAGGCCTGTCCTGGGGATGGCCGTATGGCGTGTGCGGCTGCACTTGGAGTCTTGGCTGAGTGGAATATCTGTGCGGCTGCGCCGAACCTCTTGCGACTGAGTTTCATCAAATATCACGCAAGTTGCCCTGATATACTTTTGGAAGAATAGGATTATGACTTCGGTCTACTTGATTGGCTGGCATCCCTTTTTTCTACTAACGATAGGGATAACCTTTTGGGATGAATTGCATTCTTAACTTCACGTACTTAGATGGATCGGCCACCTCCAAATTAATCACATTTTCCGTGCAACGACAAAATTATTTTTTTTATTTTTTTTACCAATTTGGTTTTTTCAAGCGATCTTGAAATCTGCTTAACTTGTACTCTGTTTGGATCTTTTGTCTATAAACTACGACCTTACCAAGTGGAGGGTGTTATATGGCCGTTAGGGTCATTGTCGACATTGCTAAGTTAGCGTGAGTCCTGCTCCATGATACTGCTTTTGCGCATGTTGCTACATGACTATATTTTGCAAGAGTCTGTGCCTTTCACATGACAACAGTCTGCTTTTCGCGTTCTCGGCTGGTTCCTGGAGTTTAGTCTGAACATGTGTGCAAGGACAGTAAACAATGCCCCTTGTTATTCTGTTCTGGTCAGTCCCTAGTACCTAGCTGCTGGAAACTCATGCTATGATATTACAGGGTTGCATGTGGGTCTAAACAAACACTTGGAGAGGGACCTTTCCAGGGAGAAGAGCTTTGCTGTTGCTATGATGTAAAACCTCCATCTAGGCACTAAGGTATGGGGTCTGCTGACAAAGCCCAGAGATCTTCCTTTATCTAATAAACTTCACTTTACCAAGGGGAGGGTGGTTAGGCCATATAGTCCTTTTTCCACTGTCTGCATATGATGACATCCCCTTTTATATTCTATGTAAAAATGCTAACTGTTTATGCATTTTGCTGCTGGTAGTGGCTTGTTTACTGCATTATAGAGCACGATTGTTAAAATAAACATTTTGAACTATAACAATGACTCGTGCGAGTGAGTGAGCGAAAGGGAATGTCTTGCTACTGTGATTCCTGAGAGAGCCGGGAGTGTTGTCCAACTATTTGTAGCTTCATGATTATGTAGGAGAACAAATGAGACACTACAGCTAGTCGGTTTTGGGTACTGAAGTGGTAGGAAGGTTCAGCCCTTATACACCAAGGTCATGTTTTCCTGCGCATAGTTTTGTGTATGTGCAGAATCCCTGTAACAGTACCAGGTCCAGTACCAAGAATGTTGCCAGTCAGAAGAAGGCACTGCCACTTACCAAGACCGGTATGTCGTCCAAGACCTTTTTTGGGAAACCAAAAATTGTGCCTGTAGCAGTGGCATCTGGGGAGAAAGCTGGGAGCAGCACCACACATCAGTGGACCCACCCCACCAACCTAGACCCAAACCCATGTCTGTCACAGAGGCAGGCAGTCTAATCACGAGTTCAACACCAAACAGCAGTGATGTTGAAATCGACTTAAGTAGTACCCAATCAATGCAGGAAACTCAGATAAGAGAGCAACAACATCTGCAACCACCGCCCCCAATTGTAGTTGTTACTTCCGAAGTAGGGGCAGTTCAGGAGATGGAGCTTTCTGCAGAGGAAGAAGAGCAAGCCACTCTTTCAGATGATCCAGTGTCTTCCAGATCCCCACAAGGAAAAAGAGGGTTAGTCCATCAACTTCCTCTGCAAGCCCCTCTTCTAATAATCTACAAGCCACTTGAAAGCCACCTCAGTCTGAGAGTGAGACACCCCACAAGACAAGTCTAGGGAAAAGGAAGGTTCCAGAAATTCTTAAGGTTATGGAGGAAGATGTAGAAGAGGAGGATGATGATGAGCCAGTCATCATGGACTTTGGTCTCGCCCCAGTTGAGACCGACATTGCCCCATTCCAAATTGCTGTGAGGGATGTGGCACTGATACCACCAACACCGATGATACCAACACCACCGCTAGCTTCCATATTTTTCTGGCAGTGACCTACATCCATTACAACCACCTCAGTAGAAGTAGGTACTGCAGGGAGACAGACGTCATGCCCACCTACCAGTTAATCCGACATTGCAAGTGGCCCTAGCAGTGCCAGAATATTGACCTCCCCAGTTTGGGACTTTTTTTTCGGATAGCAAGAAGAAGGTGTACATTGCTATATGCTCAATTTGCCGACAAGGAGTTAGTTGGGGTAAGCTTTGTACAAACTATGGTACCAGAGGCCAAACAACCCATCTGAGAAAACCCTACTTGATCCAGGGGGAGTCGCACCTCGACCACGGTGGAAGGTGAGCAAGAGGAAGACATTTTCTCTGGTACAAAAAGCAGCCCTGTCCCCAGCAGTGCAGTGGTACCGCCCAGATCCTCATCAGCAACATCGCAATCAACAGGCTGAGACACCAAGGGGTCCAAGGCAAGAGAGTACCGCACTGAAAAAATGTGCATTGAGTCTAACAACATCTGGCATCAAGTGGTTACCTGCATCAGTGGCACCAGAAAAGAAAAAAATCCAGGCTACCATTATCAGCATGTTTAGGTCAGAGGGGCAGTACTAACGCAACCACCCAACAGCACGTTTATATAACGCGAAGCTGGCTGAAATGTTAGCACTGGACCTCCTCCCTGTTACTTTTATAGATGGGGTGGGTTTTCTTGAATTTGTGGCAGCCACCTGCCCGAAATGTAAGGTTCCCAGCCGATCCTATTTCCCCAGAGTTGCTGTTCTAGCACTACATCACGACGTGCTTGAATTGCTTGGACAAGCTTTGCAGCAGAGTGCTGTTCACACTATCCACCTGTTCATCACTGCACACTGGATCTCTTTTGTCGGGGTTAGAGAAAAGATATCTGCAGCAGTGATTGTTGACACTGCTGAGATTTTTAATGCCGCTCGGAAACATGCACCTGTAGCCATGTTCGCCATGGAGAAATCTCACATTGCTGCAAACATTTTGCAAGCTTTTGACAGCAAGGTCCTTCAATGGCTGCGGCCAAGAGGCTTAACATTGGTTTTGTTGCCACGGACAATGGCAGTGATATAGTCAAGACTATCGCCGATGGTGGCAATTTCAGGGTCCTGTGTTTGGCTCACTGTATTAACATCATTGTTCAAGACTTTCTGAAAAAAGAAGACCGAGTCAGCAACTTACTGACCACCTGCAGAAAAATCTGCACACATTCCAGCCATTCTTTTAAAGCCCGGAAGCAGCTGAGGATCATTTCACGTGATAATAGAATGCCAGTTAAAGCACTCATCCAGGAGGTGCCAACACATTGGAACTCAACTTATTGCATACTTGGATGTCTGTTGGAGCAGTGCGGACCATTCAATGAATATGTCATGGAAAGAGGGGACGATACTGTGAAAGGCATGATCATTGAGATAGACCAATGGGGCCTAGTTAAATGCCTGACAGAGATGCAAATTTCTTTCGAGGTCTTCACACGTGAAATCAACAAGGAGGACTGTACTATGGGCCAAACTATCCCATTTTTGCACATGCTACAGGAACAGCTGAAGGGGGGTCTGCAATGTACTCAGGTGTGGAGGGAAAAAAATAAGCATATGAGTTAGTGGAGAGCTTAACCCTTTGCTTACATGAAAATGCTAGGTTGCAGAGAAGCATTGTGTCATCCAACAATTACATTAGTGCCACAATTCTGGCTCCACAGTAAAAACTATTACTGCACACTTTCATTCGTTTTTCAGATGAGGATGTTGCCAATTCCAAAACTTGGATAGCTGTGGAAGCCAGTCATCTAGAAATAGAACGGGTGGGGAATTAGAGGCCCGCTACTCCAGGGTACAAAAATTACTGCAGGGCAGCTGGCTTCAAGTTCAACTTCAGAGCCTGAGGGCAGTGCGGTTGGCTCATAGCAGCCAAACCACCAACAATACCAAGAACAACATCAACAACAACAGCTAGAACAAGAGCATCAGCCCCAAAATTAGCACAGGAATGGTTTCTGCAGCAAGTCCAGTGCTGAGGCAAAGGCAAAGGCCGAGCAAAGCAGAGCACCCATGAGCATTGAGCAGATGGTCCAGGCCTATCTGGTTGACCCAACAGAGGTCTACTTTGATCATAACCCATTGCTGTATTGGTATGGGAAAAGGTGTCAATGGCTTGTGCTCAGCAGGCTGTGATAAACTATATAGCTTACCCTGTCGCAAGTGTCTCTTCTGAGCATGTTTTCAGCGCTGCTGGTGCTGTTCTGACAGTGAAAAGGACCAATCTCTTGCCCCAAAACGTGCAGAGGTTAACCATGACCAAAATGAATCAGCACTTTATACCACTGTATTACACCATACCTGAAGTAGCACAGCAGGAAGATGATGACAGCGACTCAGGTCATGGAAGTAGTGTGGTAGGTGACCTACTTCTGGGTGAACCACCAGAGTTTGAGGATGAGCTCGACTTCCCTGACAAGTAGGCTCTTTAAATTTCCATTTACTTTCTTTCTTTTTTTGACGCCCCAGAAAAAAAAAAGATATAGCTAAGGAACATCATTTACTTTATTATTTATTTGTGTGTTACTGTCTTTCTGGTTCACAAATACATCCCTACCATCTTACTCTCTTTATTTCCGGATCAGAGTTGCAACTGTGTGCAGTCAATGAACAATTAAAGTCCTCTACAGACTCACCTAAAAGCTATTTCTCTCAAGCCAGGCATTGGATGGAGAATTCAAACAAGTTTGTGCCTGCCTCCAACCCTGCGCACTATCTATCTATCCTTTCCTCACCTAGAGGTACAGCCCCGGAAGAAAAGGTAAATGAGAGTATGCATTGCACGATAAGTGATTGTTGTTTGTTGTGAATGTCTATTCTACAAAGTGACACATGTCAATCTTTCCCTTCTTTTTGTTCAATAACAAAATTATACTACTACAGGTCGATCTATTGCATTTTGAGTTGGAAGTAACCCTAGGCATAGTTTGTGTAGTCACGCTACGCGAAACTACGCGAAGATGTTCTTGCACTACGCGAGCTACGCGTAGCTTCGCAAGCGTGCGTAGTTGCTTGGGGCGCCCATTCGCGATGTGTTTTTCTTGTTCGGGAGCACATTGTGCGTGTTCGGGGTGCTGTTTGCATGCTCGGGGGATAATATCTCGCAAACTTACCCATGCGGTCACCAATGGGCGCGGCTATCTTGTTGTTCAATTGTCCCACCCGCTCGCGATGCCTTATTTCCTGTTCCGGGTCGCGTATAGCGTGATCGCGATGCACATGTCATGTTCAGGAGCGCATTTTACTTGTTCACAACAATCATTGCGTGTTCGCGAGAAATATCGTACGAACTTACCCACGCGGTCGCGAATGGGCACGCCCATTTTGTTTTTCACTCTATGCTATGGTTCTGGGCCTACTTTTCTATAATCCCTTAATCTTTAGAATCCTTAGTTTTGTACACAGTTTTTCGGACTGTTTTTTATTTATCATCTAGCTCTCTCTGTCCCTAAGTTTATATTTTGCATTTTAGTTCTACTTTTACTGTGTTTTTTTACTTTTATTACTTCTTTCTTTAAGCTACTACTTCTTCCCCCTAACTTTCTTTTTTCCCTTCTAACTTTTCTTTTCCGCCTCCCACCCACCCCAGAACCATGGCCAAGGGCACTGCCACTAACAGCTCAAAGGGCAAGGCGCCTGCGGCCAAGAGCCGCCTGCCTTGCAGCAGAATGCGTCCTGCAGGGGTGCAGGCCTGGCAGCTTTTTGGTGAGGCGGAAGTGGCCACACTTGTTTTTTTCATCCAGCGCAACCTCCCCTTGACCTTGGCAGCAGCGGCAGGCCCGGCTCCAGGTATGCTACCCAGGAGCATCACCGTTGGTGGGCGAAGGTGCGCCGGGCAGTGTTTCAGTGCTCAGGGGTCCGGCGCACCCATAACCAGCTGACCCACCGGTGGTCTGACATCCTGGACCGGGGAGCAGAACCTGTTGCACCTGCTAGGTGTCGAGGTCGTTGCGCTTGGTGAGTAACTTAGTATAAGTATTGTTGTGTATACATTTTTGACAAATAACAATATTACTGCTGCTAACGTTGCTGGTAAATTACGTTTCAAAATCTTCTGTGATTGTAGGACCCAGGTGCTCGGTGCTACTCTTACTTGTTTGAAACTTTGCGCTAGCTTGGGCTGATTAATGTAAGAGTTTATTTTAGAGAACTGAAGTTAGGTAATGCTATTGCTAGAGTGACTCTAGTCCTTCCATTGTACTCCTGTGAAATAGTGGTGCATGGATAATAGGTTTAGTTAGTATTAGTTAATAATTGTTTTACGGTCTGCGTGACGCCTCCTCTGTCACTGAGTGCTGCTTACCCCAGTCCTCCGTAGAACCTTTTGTAGTTTGTTTAGTGAGTGGTAGGCTTAGCAGGGTCAGTCAGTAGCAGAACAAGATCAGATGCAACCAACCCACAATTTGGTGTATGCACAAATTTATGCATGTGTCCTCCATCTCATCTGTGCATTTGATGGCTAAAAAAAAATGGAAATGCAGACTTAGTGAACAATTGGCCCGTCTGGAATAGGTGGTCTAGGTCAGGTGGTACTACTTAGGCTTCGTTAGTATTTGGAATCAGAATGATTCGTGAATCCAGCAAGCAGCCCAGTAGTCGATCCATCTGATTAGAAAGGTCAATTTTATTGCAATTGTTGTTTCCTAAAATGTTTTTTGACTTTTTTGTCCAAATGATTTATTTGTTTCAAAGCACTCCTTAATGTTTGTCTCTTTCTTTATTATATCTTACATGAACATCAGTACCACCCAGGGGCAAGAAGACAGGGTGTGAGTCGGCGGCACAACAACAACCAGGAGAGGACCGCTCCTCTACCGAGGCTCCTGCTGCTGGCCCCAGTAAGACCTCCAGTGGTTAATATTAACAATTATATTTCCCTAACTTTTACTTCATCTTTTTTTTCCGAACTATTAATTATGGTTCCACTTTCTAATTCTATTTTTTACAAAAGCTTCTTTGACCTTGACTATCTGTTTTCCAAATTCTGATTATCCCTGCCTCTAAGTTTCTTCTAACTGCCTCTGCTATAACTTTCTGTACTACTACTACTATTAGTCTGTCTGTAGCTAAGATTGCCCAGTTGGCCACTCTTCATTTAAGGTTTTCTTTGGAATAAAACTCAGATTGACCAATAGCTCTAGCCACTGTGTCCTGTCCTTTGGGTTGTCCTCTTCTAGTCTTCTTAATCTTGAGGCTTTGACAATTCCCACCAACAAAATGCCCAACCAGATATTTGACTAGTATTTTGGATCGGATAGTACATACTACCACTGTTGTAGGGATTCTGCATAGCCACATACAGAACTATGCACAGGAAAATTGGATATTGGTAATGGGAGGTTGGACCTTACTCACACCTCAGTCAGAAGAACCCACAACCCTCTGACCGACTAGCTATAGTGTCTCATTAGGTCCCACTCCTGACCCCCCACACGAAGATACACAATCATGATGAGACAGACAACCCAGAACATAATAACACCCTTTTGCTCAGTCACTTGTGTAAGTCCACCCCACCACACAAAATACCAGAGTCTATGTGTAAGATCAAAATGTTTATTTTCAAATAAGAAACAAGCTCTGTACCTCGTTATATGAAATTATTACTACAGCCAGCTTCAACAGCAAAAAGCATAAGATTAAAACAGTAAACATTTACAAGTGCAGGACAGGACAAAAGATCTGTGTGAATTCTGGAAGACCCCTCACCGTAGAACGTGGAAATACTGGTTACCTCATGTATCATAAGCTCTGCAAATCTCTTGTTTGTTTAAGGGAATCTTCTGCCTATTATGAGAAAAATGCTGCACGTTAGGTAGTATACTGCAATAATGCAAGCATTTCGCAGTCATGGCAAAAAGTGTAACATGTATATGTGATGGCTAAGCAATACGGACTAACCGAACTCCATAACAAAGTGGCTTGTTTTTCTACCTCCTCACTTGTACGCAACCGTCATGTGGCCTCAAAGGCGTGTACTGCACAACAAGCTGCGAGGTATAATATGCGCAAAAAGAGTAGTAGACATGATGAATCTAAAAGGGTTACATGGCTCAGGCTAACTTTCCAAAGAGTAGGGTGGGACTAGATGACCCTAGGGACCATATAACACTACTAGTGTCTGTCTACTGACTCTACTGCTCTAGTACCCAATTTGAACTAGTGATGATGTATGTTGTATTAACTTTTTTTTCAATCTTCCTAGTGAAAACTAATAAAATAGGGGGAGGTATAGAGGCATCTAAAAATGTGTAATGTTTTTGCTAGGCATACTACCAACCACCAGTGCCGGCGGGCCCAGTGGCGATGGCGATGCAGCCATTCCAGAGGGGGCGGGAGACCAGGCGGCACCTGCAGGAGCTACAGGGGGGGAGCCAGCAGCAGTGGCGGACGGTGGTAAGTTATATTCATTACTGCTTGACATTACTACTAGATAGAAGTGTGTTCACTTCACTCACTGTACTGTGAGACTTATTAAGTTGCAGTGAACATTAGATAAGGTTTGGAGAAGACACCCTTTACTTAGCATTAGCAGCGTGAGTTGAGTAACCAATGGCCTCTTCTATCTGACTCCAACTCAGCTGTGAAGGTTTTATGGAGAAGACTAAAACTCAGATCAGACGACCTTGATGGATGTGTTGAACAAAGAGGGAAAGAAGGGTGGAAGGACGGGCGAGATGTAATACGACTGGCAGAGAAGGATATGTTGGAAGCATGCATAGGTGGCTGATAGGAATCTGATCAGATGCATGGGTTGTTGAAGGATGGGTGGAAGGTGAAAGAGGATGCCTGCCTGGGTGGGTGACACAGCATGGGTGGATACTAGATAGCAAGAATCATCAGCGGTGTTTGGTTCAAACTCAAAGCCAAGGCAAGCAAGGAAGTAGCGGACGCATGGGTGGTTGTTGGTGAAACCAACTAATGTTTGGTAAGAGATATATAAAAAAGAATGATAGACATTTACTTGAATGGATGTATGCCTGGATGTACTATCATCAATAGACAGCATGGGTGGAGACTGTCACTGGAGAGTCTTACTTTGAAGAGAAAGTAAGAGAAACTGTGCCAGAGTAGCAAAGCGGAGAGGAATATAAGTAGTATTTTTAGAATACAGTTGACTCACAGTAGTTTGCAAGCAAATCTTATATATATATTATCAAGCGCCTTCCTCCGACTCTGAGGACCACTCCCTACCTATGTTAATGTATTTTCGATTGTGTCAGCCAGCCTGCAAAGGGTGGCCTATCTGTTGGTTACACAATCAATGAAAACAAAGTACCCTATGCAGTAGCGATCGGTGGTTGGACTGCTGGTGGGTGGTGACGTGGGGAGGGGCAGGGTGGGGGGGAAGTAAACTATGTCTTACGGCCAAATACAGGTAAGTAAACATAAAAATAAATAAAACGATCTTCATTGTGCGCACTGCACCGCCAAAGGCGATGCGGTGCGTGCAACGAAATTTGTTTTATTTATTTATATGTATTGTTTACTTACCTGTGATTGTCCTTAATCCATAGTTTACTACACCCACCCTGCCCCTCTCCACGTCACCGCCCACCAGCACTCCCACCACCGACCACTACTGACCTGATGTCATGTTACCATCTATAATATAAGCAATGATCATTGGATCCGATAAATAATCTGCCTTTTTGTAGTACCCAGGGCAGGGTGAAAGTGAAATTGAGCAATTGCCCTCATGTAACAGAGAGAGTATGGACAGTGCCACCCGTAATACAAAAATATGAGCTTCCCCTCCTGCAGACAGTAGTAGTAAATAAAACTAATGTGAGTCTGCATAATGTGACTCGTATCTGTTTCTCTTGGGTGCAAGCTTAGCTGACTGAGCTGGCATGCCGGCTACAACAAGGTTATGTAATTTCGCTAAACTAGAGATAAGAACAAGACGACTGGTGTGTACTGGAGTACATAGTGCTAGTATAATGCCTGAAATTCCCACAAATGTTAGAGTCCGAGGAAGTAGGAGGATAGATACTTACCACAAATGTTATGTACTGTGCTTGCTAGTGATACTGTGCCACTATGTGTTGAATGAATTTTGTGTTACTGTTTTGCTAAGAGTATTGGTTACAACAATGTTCTTTTTCTTTCTTGATATAGATCCTCCTTCCCAACCAAAACCTACGCGGAAGGAGTTGGCAGCCAGGGCCCGGCGCCATAAACTGGAGGCCATTTGTGAGGAAAACCGGCGGCCGGTGGCTTAGGCGGAGGAGGAGGCGGCTGCAGCTGCAGCCTCCTCCAATGCCCCGGCCCCAGTCAGGCACCGCCTCTGGTTTTACGGTGCCGTGGTCAGGCAGCCACCTGCCCCCATCCCTCAATATCAAGCACTGCTGCCCCCTACCCTGGATGTAACTGCAGGGCATTTTCCCGCCAGATGCTCCTCCGGATGGCACGCTTGGAGGAGCACCTAGAGGAGCGGGTGAAGATCCTGGTTGACAAACACCTGAAAGCCCGCTCAATTTAGGACCTTGTTGATTTGCCCCTTTTTTAATTCCTTTTGTTGGTGGGTGGGTTTTGGGTGTTGGGGTTTTTCTGGACATTTGGGACTTTCACTTATGGACATTGGTTGGGGTTAGGTAGAGGGGTGGGTCAGGTCAGAGTGGGATAGTTTATTTTTGTTAGGGTATTAAATTCTATATTATTTACTTAAACATACGATGTTAATGTTTTGTGGGTGGGTTACTGTTTTACAAATTTATGTCACATGGTTGGTTTCCTTGCTGCTGCAGGCCCGCAGCCAGTGTTTGATTTAAAAGATCTGCTGATTTTGTAACACACAAACAGATAGATGCGTTACCCCTCACTGAGTTATTTTATTGGTCCTACTAGTACTGTCAGTCTCCCCTCCTAGTCCATTATACCTCCCACCAAACGTATTTTACCTGTGAATGATGATGATGAAGTTCGGCAAAGTGATGGCTGCATGGTTGGTTTCCCAAGTGAATGGAGAAGATGCCATGGTTGTAGTGGTAGTAGTAGACACTGGCACTAGTATTTGGAAAAAAAAGGAGACAGTCACTTGCCTGAGAGAGACTGTGGGAGGAGTAGTAGAAGTACAGCATGGGTGGGCAAGCAGAAGAAGATCCTTGCCCTGCCTTGAAATTCAATTAGTGTTGCTTTCACCACAACTGCCCCAGCAAGTATGTGATCAATTGTTGGTGTACATTTAATGTAGTCACATCACACCTCAATATAAATCGCACAGCCCGGGGGACGAGGGTTAGGGATTGATGAATGGATGAGAAAAGGGGTTTGGGGAAAGGTTTGACAAAGAAAAACAGATAGTATGCATGGATACAACAGAAGTAAAACACAATCTTGGAAGACGACTATGATCCATTATCCAAGAAATCTATAAAGGGAGAAAAAGGAAATGCATGCATGATGATGAAGAGAACTTGATGGTTAATGAGTTGTACTTACTAACTACTACTACACAATTAGACAGTACAGGGCAGTCCTCAGAGCGAACCAAATTACATGCTGTATCGGGCTTACTTTTATTTTTAAAGCTAGCAAAGAAAATGAAAAAATAGTTGTAGGGATCAATTACCAAATAAACCACAACACACAGTCGTAATTACTGAAGAGAAAAAAGGAATCAAATAAATTAAAAGACGAATAATGAATGATACTAAAGTTACTGTATTTTCCTGGTCCAATTATGGAGTTGCATCATTTTCGTCATTCATCTTGGTCCTCCCTTCCATGGACACTCCGCACATCAATCTTGGGTACCACTGCCTGCCTGATGCGGATTGGTAAGGTAAGTGTGAGTTGTTTCTCCCACTATAGCACAGGGCAAAGGCCGGACTGTAAGTGTAGATGGAAAAACAAAGGGGTATTGAAAAATAACTGAATTAAAAAAAAAAAACTCAATTACAGTGGAGTGCAAGAAGAGAAGACAAGACTCTTGAGAGAACACTTTCAGACTGAGGCGGCTTGGATACATCGTGTCTACTCTACGGCATTAAGCTACAACAACAACAGGACAGGAGCCAGCACAGAACAGGCCAACCACGGCACAGGCCAGGCCCGGCACCCAACCCCCATTTACCTTGCATTTTGACAGAGCCAGACAAAAGGCATATGCAGCAACCTAGCATTTTCCAAGTCAAGTGACTAAATCAATGCGCCACTGTCACTCATACCACTACACTCTACTCCAGTCCACACTAAGCCTGGGCGTAGTGGGCGTAGTGGGGCTACGTGGAGCAGCGTGTAGTGTGCCCAAATCTACGCACACCCGCACGCTCCGCGTAGCCCCACTACGCGCCGTCCGCCTCCCGACCACCCTCCATTTAAAATAATATCATGCATGATAAAATAATTAAATGTAAAGACTTACCTGCAGCGCGGCGTCTCCTGGGCTCCCTCTTCCTCGTTTCCAACTTCTTGTGGCAAATGCGCATGCGTGGACACCCGCGCATGCGCATTTGTCACAAGAAGTTGGAAACGAGGAAGAGGGAGCACCGGAGACGCCGCGCTGCAGGTAAGTCTTTACATTGAATTATTTTATCATGCATGATATTATTTTAAAAGGAGGGTGGGCGGGCGGGAGGCGGGTGGCGGGTGGCAGGCAGCTACGCTTTACCCTGGCGTGTGAGTAGCGCTACCTGCTTCGCCTACTTCGAAAACTGCAAAGCAGGCAGCGCTACATACACTACGTAGTCGAAGCATAGTATAACGCACAGGGTTAGTCCACACCACTATACGGACATGTAGCCTAGGTCTGCTGTGGTTCTTGTTGAATTATTGTGTTTACCTTTTATGCCAGTCCATGAAACACAGTTATTCCATCAATTATCTCCGATCCAACTGACTGACTGTGTGCAAAGATGGTATGGTCAGGATCATGACCATGTGGTACGTGTTCTCCAACACCAACTCAGTCTGTAATGACTCTGATTAAGTTTATAATATATTCCATATTACAAAATTGCAACGGATATTGGACTGCACCTGTAGGAGTACAATGTGGTTATTAAACAACAAGGAAACGTTGACTGTCACTTGAGTCACTTTTACTTTGTAGATAAACTAGTATAGTTCGACTTCATGCACATTCACTCTTAGTCAGCAAGCATCCAATGCAATGCATGCCATCATTCATAATAATCATTACCTGTCTTGGTCTTCTCTTTGGCTGTCAGATCAGATGCTTAGCCTTCAGACAGTGATGAGTTTCGGCTAGGAAACAAAACATTAGATAGCTGTAGTCACGTTCCACTTCTTATGGAGGGGCTGTTAGAGGCAACATGTATTGTACTATTCTCCATCTCCATTCAATGTCTGGCTTGCTTTAAATGCATTTAGGGAGAGTAAGGAAGATGGAGCAGGACTCTGAGGAGTGGAGTGGACAGTTATGCACAGACGTGCAACTCCAATAGGGAAATAAAAAGAGGAGACGGTGTTGATGGATTTGTTCTGATTAGATTTGAACCAGAAAAACAGATACACACACAAAAAAAGGAAGGAAGAACAATCTGAAAGCCTAGTTGTCAGGGAAGAGGAGCTCGTCCTCAAACTCTGGTGGTTTGGACAGAAGTATGTCATGTAACCCACTACTTATGTCATCGAAGTCGCTCTCCTCTTCCTGCTGTGATTCACGTATTTTGTACTCCGGTGGTATAAAGTACTGATTCATTTTGATCATGGTTAACCTCTCCACGCTTTTGGCCGAGAGACTGGTCCTTTTCACAGAAACAATGGCACCAGCAGCACTGAAAACACGCTTTGAATAGACACTTGCAACAGGGCAAGCCACATACTTTATCGCCAGCCTGCTGAGCACTGGCCATTGACTTATTTTCCCATACCAATACACCAATGGACTTTGCCTCATGAAGACCTCTGTTGTGTCATCCAGATAGGCCTTAACCATCCGCTCAATGTTCAGGGGTGCTCCGATTTGCTTGGCCTCTTTTGCCTTTGCATCAGTAATGGATGTACAAAACCCTTTCCGTAGAAACCAATCACCCGCCATTTTTTTAAATGTGGCTGATGATCCTGTTGGTGCTGTTGTTGATGTTATTGCTGGTAGTGTTGGTGACTGCTGGGAGGTAAAGCACTGCTCTCAGGCTCTGAAGTAGAACTTGACTCTGCGTAGTACTTTTTCTGGCCTGGGATGGCGAGCCTCTAATTAAGAGCCGTTCATTTTCAAAGTCAGTAGCTTCCTCAGCTATCAAAGTTTTGTACTTGGCAACATCCACTTCTGAAAAAGGAATTACTTCATTACTGCTCAGCAATAATTTGTAATGTGGATCCAAAATTGAGGCAGTAATGTAATGTCGATGTGACACAATGTTATTTTGAATCCTTGTATTTTCAGATAAGCGAACAGCTAAGGTGTCTGCAAATAATATGCGTCTACTTTGTCATACACACCTGTGTACGTTTCAGACACCTCCTTCAGCTCTTGCTCTAGCATATACAACAATGGGATCGCTTGGCCCATAGTACAGTCCTCCCTGCTGACTTCACGTGTGAAGACCTCAAAAGGAAGTAGCATATCTGTCAGGCATTTAACGAGGTCCCATTGGGCCATCTCAACGGTTATGCCTTTCACAGTAGGATCTCCTTATCTTTTCATGACATAAGCATTTAGTGGTATGTACTGCTCAAACAGACGCTCAAGCATGTAATAAGTTGAGTTCCAACGTGTTGGCACCTCCTGGATGAGTGCTTTGACTGGCATATTATGCTCACATTGAATGACCCTCAGCTGCTTCTGGGCTTTAAAAGAATGGTTGAAATGTGTGCATATTCTTCTGCAGGTGGTCAGTAAGTGGCTGACTATGCTTTCATTTTTCAGAAAGTCTTGAACAACAATGTTAATGCAGTGTGCCAAACACGGGACCCTGAAATAGCCACCATCTTTCATGGCCCTAACTACACTACTGCCATTGTCTGTGGCAACAAAAACAATGTTAAGCCCTCTTGGTCACAACCACTCAAACACCTTGCTGTTAAACTTATCCAAAATGTTTGCAGCAGTATGAGATTTGTCTATAGCAAACATGGCTACAGTTGCATGTTTGCGAGTGTTATTAAAAATCTCAGCAGCGTCATTAACACCTGCAGATATCTTATCTTTAATGCCCAAAAAAGAGACCCAGTGTGCAGTGATGCAAATGTAATCAGTGGCTTGGCAACTGGTCCACATGTCTGTTCTCAGGTGGATACTCTGAACAGCACTCTGTTTTAAGGCTTTTCCAAGCAATTCCTGCAAGTCGTGATGTAGTGCTGGAACAGCAACTCTGGCGAAATAGTAGCAGCTGGGAAGCTTCCATTTTGGGCAGATGGTGTCACAAATTCCAGAAAACCCACCCCTTCAACAAAAGAAAAAGGGAGTAGGTCCAGTGCTAACATTTTAGCCAGCTTTGCATTGTACAAACTTGCTATTGGGTGGTTGCGTTCATACTGCCCCTCCGGCGTAGTAAACATGCTAAGAATGGTAGGCTGCGTGGTATTCCTTCCTGTTATGCTCAATGTCGCACTTTTTTTAAAAGCAGTACTCCTTGGTGTCTCAGGCTGACTCTTACTCTTGTGCCACTGAGATGTTGCTGAGGATGTGGGCGTTACCACTGCAGTGCTGGGGACAGGGCTATTTTGCGTACCACTACCACAGAGAATGTCTCCCTCTTCTTCTTTTTCCTGTTCCACCGTGAGTGGACCTTTTACTCGTTTATCCCCACCAACAGCAATGATTCCAGTTTTTATGCGACGAAGGTGCTCCTCCCACTGGATTGCGTGGTGTTTTTTCAGATGGGTCATTTCGCCTCCGGTACCATAGTTTGTACCAAGCTTACCACGACTAACTAGAGGTATGACAAATGGAGCATATAGCAATGTTCTCCTCCTTTTCGCTAACCGTAAAGAAGTCCCACACTGTGGAGCTTAACTTTTCTCTCCTGCTGGAGGTGCCACTTCCAATGCCGGATGAACTGGAGGGTGTGCGTTGAATTTGACTCTGTGCCGTACCACTACCTACTTCTGCTGAGGTGGTGCTTGTGCTGGATGTAGGATGCTGCCGGCCCTTTGCTAATGTAAATATGGAAGCTGAAGGTCGTGTTGGTCTTACATGTGTTGGAGGTATGCGTGCTACATCACTCGTAGCCATTTTGGATAGGGTAAAAATGTTGGTCTCCATCTCCTCTGGGCCGGGTGTGATGTTCGTGATGACTGGCTCATCATCATCATCATCATCATCAGCATCCTGCTCTTCTACATCAACCTCCATAAGTGTAAGGCTTTCAAGAACCTTCCTTTTCCCATGCCTGATCTTGGGACATGTCTCCCTCTCATACTCAGTTTGTGGCTTCCAAGTGGCATCTAGATAATCAGAAGGGGGGCTTGGCGAAGAACTTGATGGACAAACCCTCCTTTTCCTTGCTGGGGATTTGGAAGACAATGGAACTTCTGAAGGAGTGGCTTCCTCTTCTTCCTCTGCATGAGGATCAATTTCCTGAACTGCCCCTACTTCGGGAGGAACAACAACTACTATTGCGGGCGGTGGTTGCGGCTGTTGTTGTTGACCACTTATCTGCTGTATTCCCTCCTGCGTTGATTGTGTACTACTTTGAGATAGCGATAAGTTTAGTTCAGGCTCAGCATCACTGCTTTCCACCATTAGAATGGCTACGTCTTCCACACTCATCTGCTTGGGCCTGGGATGGTGGGTTGGGCCCACTGATGCAGAGGTGCTGCCCCCAGCTTTGCCCCTGGACACCGCTGCTGCACACGTCATTTTTGGTGTTCCAAAAAAGGTTTGGGCGGCACACCAGACTTAAGTGACACTTCCTTCTTCTTCTGTTCCTTCTTCTCAATGGCAACCTTCTTGGTACTGGAGGACCTGCTACCTGCTTTCTTTGGAGGTATCTTCTTCAGATGTCAACAGCACTCAGTTGCACAAGTTGCAGAGATGGCTGGTCAGGTCACTCACACGTCACGTCGTGTACAGCAGCAGGATGTCGGTCTGGCACCACAAAGGGCGATGATGACACACCTCCTCCTCAGTCTTTTGTGCACCTAAAAGCAAAGAAGCAAGAAGAACATCAGTCAAAGGATAGTGCAATCAAACTAATATAATATAAAACTTCTGAGTATGTGGTGGGTGGTCACAATTATTACATTTTATTAAGTCAGTGAACAACAAAAGTGTAGCCATTTATGAGACTTTGACAACAAGGCCAGGGCTCCTGGTGTACTACTGTACTGTGTACACCCAGGAAGAATAAGAATAGCAAAGAACAAAATCATAAATGTAGTGTAGCCTGTTTGCCCTAAATAAAAATGTGTGCATCACATGGGATGGATGCAGCATCAGGGAGCAAAAACAACGAACACATACACATAAAAAGGCATTTATTTACAACACACAAAAGTGAAAAATACCCCAGAAAAAATGTTAAACCCACATTTTGCAATTCAATCCAAAGCCAGACATGATGTTGAAATTCAACGCACAACAAAAAAAATGTTGATTAACTTCCATGCACCCATGATGATTGATGAGTAGTACCCCTGGGCCAACTGGCAGACTAGGCCACAAGCTTGGAGGCCTATGGAAAAAGCACAGTGGCTGGTCCAACAACATGGCCGCCACAACATGGCCAGGCCACCCACATAAGCAAGAAAAGGTCAGGAATACAAGACAGACAATGCAGGCCTATGGCTCAGGCCACCCACCACAATAATAACAAAAAAGTGAATACAAAGGCCAGGAACAGGAAGTTGGAGTCTCTGTGGAACTTACTTCCTCTTTGAATTTTTTTTTCAAAAAATAAAAGTGACTCCGTGCTCCAAACTACAGCAAAATGACAACCTGAGGATTTTGTTTTAGCAAAATGCACAAAATCATCGTTTTCGAGAAGGTTTTATGTTGCTCGCGAGATATTGTTTGCCAGATTGCAAATTCTGCATGTTCAACATCGCGAACTGTACAGAAAGTCGTTATCGCGTGCACGAACACGCATATTGAGAGCGCGAAAATGACAAAAACTGTAAGTCCGCGTTGTCGCGCTGTGCAGAGTTGCCAAATGTACGCGAGCTGAATTCCTAGGGTTACCTACTGGCTGAAAGCCCTATTTATTTAACACACATCCAAAAACTGCAATTCCAACCCAAAAACCACCTTTTGCAATTCAATCCAAAGCCATCCATGCCATACATGATGTTGAAATTCGACGCACAACACAAAAACAGTTGTTTAAGTTCCATGCACCCGTGATGATTGATGAGTAGTACCCCTGGGCCTACTGGCAGACTAGGCTACGAGCTTGGAGGCCTATGGAAAAAGCACAGTGGCTGGTCCCACAAAATGGCAGCCACCACATGGCCAGGCCACTCACAAAATCAAGAAAAGGTCAGGAATACAAGACAGACAATGCAGGCCTATGGCAAAACCACCCTGCCTGGCTTCACAAAATGGCCGCCACCCACATGCTCAGGCCACCCACCACAGTAATAACAAAAAAGTGAATACAAAGGACAGGAACAGGAAGTTGGAGTCTCTGTGGAACTTACTTCCTCTTTTAAAAAAAATTGTAAAATATAAAAGTGACTCCGTGCTCTAAACTACAGCAAAATAAACCTGAGGAGTTCTTTTAGCAAAATGCACAAAATCATCGTTTTCGAGAAGGTGTTATGTTGCTCGTGAGATATTGTTTGCCAGATTGCAAATTCTGCGTGTTCGGCATCGCGAACTGTACAAAAAGTCGTAATAGCGTGCGCGAACACGCATATTGAGAGTGCGAAAATGACAATGACAAAAACTGTAAGTCCGTGTTGTCGCGCTGTTGCCAAAAGTATGCAAGCTGGATTCCTAGGGCTACCTGCTGGCTGAAAAGCCCTATTTCATTAACACACACCCAAAAACTGAAATTCTACTATAAAAAACACATTTTACAATTCAATACAATGCCATCCATGGTGTTAAAATTCAACAGACAACACAAACAGTTTTTATGCACCCATGATTTGATGATGAGTACCTCTGGGCCTACTGGCAGACTAGGCCACAAGCTTGGAATAGAATGGAAAAATCAATCACACTGCCTGGATGGCTCAACAAAATGGCCGGTAGCCACCCACAACAACAAGAAATGGAAGACAGACAATGTAAGCCTATGCCAAAAGCACACTGCCTGTCTTCACAAAATGGCCGCCACACACATGGCCAGAACACAACAACAAGCATAAGCCAAGGGGAACAAAGAAAAGACATGCGGGCCTTTATGGAAAAAGAAGCACACTACTAAACTACCACCACAAAATTGCCACAAGCCACATGGGCACTGACAGCCACAACAGGCCATGGAAAATAATGAACTGAAGCAGGCCTATATATGACCAGACAAAGGAGGCCTGCTACACAAGACAGCTTTAATACAAAAATGAAAATCAACAGGGCTACGAAAGGATTGGAAAGAAGTTACACATCAAGCACACACACACATCCATCAAAGGTATTTAACACACACACCCAAACAGTGAAATACACCACAACCACATTTACCCATTCAATCCTATGCCATCCATGCCCTACATGATGTTTAAATTCAACAGACACCACAGAAACATGGACCCATGGGTACCCTACTGGCTGTAATTGCAAAGAAAAACAACTAGGCCCCTATTGAAAGTACAGGCCACCCACAACAATAATTTTTTAAAACAATGAAAGTCCCAGAAAAATGTAGTTACAAACAAGCCCCAATGAAACAAACATGTACACCAATTCTCCAACTTACTTGTAAAATGAAATCTCAAATCAAAAAGTACTCAAATAAATCCAATCCAATGATATGAAGCAGCAGACAGACACAAAAAGAGATCCTTCCAGCTCCACATCCAAATGAAAGTGAACAGCACATGGACAAAGCACTGGGAGGAGCCTGCTGGACAGGAACAGGAAGTTGGAGACTCAGGGGCACTTCCTTACTCTTGAAAATCACAATCTGAGGAGTTTTTCTGAGCAAAATGATCATTTTCGCGAAGGCTTTATAATGCTCAAGAGATATTCTTCGCCAGATTGTAGTTTTTCCATGTTCAGGATCGCGACCTTACCAAGACAGCCGCCGGAAGTCAGCTCGCGTGTCCGAATGACGTGTTCGTGTTCGCACACTCTCGCGGGATCGGGCGGCCATATTACAAATCTCGTGGCGCATGCGAACGGAAAGAAAATCGAGATTTGGCAAACGCAGAATCACGGTAAGACGTTACCGCACACACGAGAATTAATGTATATCGAGCGTGCGAGGAAGCAGAACAACTACGCTACGCTGTAGATTGCATAGCAATCTGCAACTTCGCTCTCTACACGAATCGCGAAGTTACCTAAACTTCGCAAACTCCGCGAGCGGAGCGGAGTTCACCGCCCAGGCTTATTCGGGAGTGGATGAGTCTGGAGGATTCACTTGGGAGTCGGACACCTTTGGTACAGACTCGGAGTTGGACACCATGACCACCTTACTCGCAGCCAGAGTCAGGTCAAGAGGATCAGAGATGATTGATGGAATCACTCAGGGCGTGCCGCCAAAAGAAGGTGGATTTTTCAAATTCACTGAGACCAACCGATTTGGATGATTGATGATGACTTTGAAGTGACCTAAAGGTAAACAACAACAGAGACCAGACCTACATGTCTGTGTAGTGGTGGTGGGCAGAGAGTGTGGTGTGACTGTCAGCGGTACATTGATTTTTTTACTGAATTTGGAAAATGCTATGTTGCTGTGTGTATGCTATGTATGTGTGCTCAGTGCTGCCTGACTCAAATCCGAAACTAAGTGGAGTTTGGGTGGGGGTGGCCTGTTATTGGCGGTAACTGCCAGAAACATGATTTAGCTATTCTGCCTCTGAAGTCTTCTTGTTGTTCTCCTCCTTATGCAGTTTAACCTTTTGTTTTCTCCTTGATGTTTCAATATCCTTTTTGTTTTTCCATCTACAGTCCCTTTACCCTGCACCATACTGTAAAAACAACTCACACTCACCATACCAAACAACATCCACCAGGCACCCAAGATTCACGGGCAGACAGTCTAATAGGAATGCGGAGATGCAACTCCTAATTTATACAGTATCTTTTTTTTACACTTCAATCATTATGACTGTGTGTGTTGTTTATGTTTGCTTTTTACTCCTGCAGATAAGTTAATTGTATTTGCTATCTTTCTAAGCCCGGTACAACAGAACATAAATATAATGTATGTAACTTGGGTCTTTCTGGGGGCAGAGAGACAATTGCATAATTAATATACTTCCCTGTACTTGTCTAGTACAATCATCATCATGCATGCCTTTCCTTTTCCTCTCAAACAGATTTATGATGGTCGGCTGCCAAGACGAGTGTTGTTCATGTGTAATGTTTGTCTTTGTCAGACCTTTCCCTCAATCCTCCTTCCCAACCATTCATCAAACCCCTAACCCTCTTCCCCCAGGCTGTGTGATTTATGGAGGTGTGACTTAACAAATTTTACACCATTAACTGATCACACACTTGGTGGGGTGGATGTGGTGAAAACAACACATAAAACACAGTGCAGGGTGAGGAGGATCTTATTCTTAACTAAACTCATATAGCCCACACTGGCAGTATATATTATACAATATCTACCCCAGCCAGCACAGTGTATGATATTTTTTTCCGGAGGAACATCTCATTGCCAGCACCATTATTTAGGCATGGTATTAATTTGCATCTAAGCCGGTTAAGCTTGCCCACTTCGTACAGCTCGTAGTAGCTCAACATTGTTCTGATTAATTCAATTGTTCATTGCTTATCATACTCTCTTCTTGTTTCTGAGACTGAGTCTGTTAACTTCCCTTTCGATGAATAGTCCCCACGCTCCTAGTCCTTATCCTACAGTTCTAGTTCACCTAGGTGGGAGGGGAACCTTGCTTCAGATCTGATGAGTTTGCCTTCAACATCAAAAGAAACGCCATCAATGCATGCTGCTACTATTACCACAACCATGATGGTACCTTGGGAAACCATAAATAAAGAAAAACACAACAATCCCCAAACTCCCACCCACCCAATAACAGATTAAAAAAGGGACTGAAGAGAGCACTAATGGTGGGTTAGGGGCTTCTGGAGGTACCTCTCTACCCGTTCCTGCCTGGCTTCAATATATGACAGCCTTAACATGATGCATCACTCATAATGGTGGAAATAAGGGGGAGCAGCTGTGCTGGTTGAATGGTGGTGGCGCCGGCGGGCACCCAGTGGACCGCAGTGATGGTGTGGTGGTGGGGTGGTTGTTGGTGCCTGGCTGGGGCCCGGGGCATCTGCAGCAGCATCTGCCCCATCTTCCTCGGCCACCAGCTGCTGGTACTCGGCCCTGATGGCCACCATTTTCCGCCGCCGGGTCTGGGCTGCAATGTCCACCCTTTTCTTTGGAGCAGAAGGAGTAGCTACATATCAAGAAAGAACAAATTCAAATTGTAAACAATGTTCTTACCAAAACACATAGAAAGGTATGCCATGGGTATGGAGGGAGGTGATTGATGATGGGTGGGTAGGAAGGATACATAATGTAGTGCTTGAAAACTACTGTATGTCCAGGGAGGAGTCTGAAATACCAGCCCCTACACCATTTGAATAAAAAAAAACTGGAAAAAAACATTCCAGGCAAGTAAAGGTGAGACAAACAGAGGAGCACCATATTTCCTTATTCTCCTTTCCAAGGATTTTTACATTCATGATTGCATTGTTCTTCAACTATTCTTCACGCTTGGCTTCGCTACTTACCACCATTTAAGTTTTCTTTACATTCTCTCAATCCACTCTTCACCATTGAATCTACCCATCCATCTATGTAGCCAAGCCATCCATCCAAAGTTCCAATGATGGCTCTCTGTCTCACTCTAGTCTCATGATATCAATAACAATCCTTGCAGTAGCAAACATTTGTCTTTTGACATTTACCCACCCATGTGTCCTTAAGTGTATTTCAATCAAAAGAAACCACCACAGGATTCCAATCACCAACCCAGGCAAGCATCCTTTCACACATACACTTTCACCCACCAGGCAAGCTTTGTTCCTACCCGTATACCAACCTTTCATCCATCCTTCACCCACCCATGCATTCTAGCTATCAGCCACCTATAGTACTATTTATGCATCAGGCGCTTTCACACACGCATACTACACTTTCAGTCATATATAATACATTTCATCCAACCTTTCCCCTTCTATCCTTCCCTTTTCCAACACCCAGAGTTAAAGGTCTTGTTCATGAAACGTTTTCTGCTGAGTTAAAGATAGGAGCGACCATTAATTACTCAGCTCAACTTTAACTCCTGCTGTGTTCACCTGTTGTTCACAAGTCAACAAAACTACACAAGTCATTGTTAATAATAAGCAAGCAATATGACTTACCACAGCCTGCCACTGCCGCTGGCTTACCCCCTTTTGCTGCCGCATCTGCAGACCGGCAGGCGCCGTCTGTGCTGGCCCCGGCACTGGTGGTCGGTGCGGCTTTAAAAAAAAAAGATTATACATTTCTTAGATGCCAGATACACCTCCACCTATTAATTGTTTTGTGGCAAAATAAAAACACACCACATACATCATTCACTACAATTTGGATACATTTCAGACAGTATCTTCTATACAAAAAATATCAGGCTGGGCATTTTGTTGTTGGAAAGTTTTAAAAAAGCCTGAATTCAAGGCAAGAGACAAGCTGTTAAGGAGTGGATTAACCTATTGATTGATGAATCTGATGTTTTGAGGAAAAAATTGCATATGGCCTTGGTTGGCAAATGCAATGGGGCTGTCCTCCTTGTACTTCCTCCCAGACATGGTGCACAGTTATCAGTTCACCAACTGCTGCTAATAATACCAGGCCTAGCAAATAAGAAGACACAACTTTGGGGTGTCCAATGTGACCATTTCAACTCTCTTGTTTTAGTGATTAAGCCTTCTTATCTATTACATGCATAGAATACCTCACTTGGGCAATGGGCATGCAAACTGCACGGCAGGGGAGTAGTAGTAGTAGTGCTATGTGACCAATGGGTTCTCTGAGTCTGAGAGTACCACCACTAGGCAGTCCACAAAAGGGTAGAGGGGAAGCTGACTGAAAAAGCATAAGAAAGAAAGCTACAGCCAGACTAGTAACTAGAGACAGTTTGACGTAAAGTAGAGAAACTTGAAATATAGAAAATAAGTAACTAGGATAATGCAGGGATAACAAGAATTTAGAAATAGATACATCAAAGAGGATTTGGAAAAATAATATATGAACGGGTAGACATCACATTATTCAAAAAGGAGCAGAAAAATTAGGGGAATAAATATATTGATGTTAACACCAGGAGGACTTACTGGGTCCAGCAGAGCCATCGGCCGAGGAACTTTGGGAGGCACCTCCAGCTCCAACTCCCGGATCCTAACCCGCCTCAGCCCTCTTCTTGCCCCAGGATGCCAATGTAAAACATACAGACAAAAAAAGATTAGTGGTAATAAATTATATCTCCCTAAAATATATTTGACAGGCAAAGGCAATCACAATAACATTGAACTTTTCTAAATCAGATCATCTAATAGTAGTATATCGTGGACCGTCCTATCCTAATCAAAATTTCCAAAACCTATCTACCTAGTCCACTTCTATTCCAAATTTAGTAAACTGCATTTTGGAATTGGTAACAGTAAGTTACAGCAAATCATAATGTTTGCTTCTTCTCAAAGCCATTGGGGTTCTGAACCTCTCAACCTTAGGTCGTCGCCACAGTCATAACGACCGCACAAGTCTACCACGAATCAATGCGATCGCCCATAGGCCATAGGGCGGTCTCAAACCGCCATTTGTCAATGGAAGCTTGTGAGACAGGCGAAAAAGGCCTGCAGCAGAAGCTTCCATTGAAAAATGGATGTTGCTGTTCACCAACATCCCTGCACCGTCTGTGTGGCATTGGCATGCACCATGTGGCTACGAAATTACAAATAACTAATTACAGAACATCTTATATAATCATCACTAATCACAGTAGCACAAGCGAGTGGCAACAAGTACGTGTCAATTACTAGCTTAGGTGAGTAGTGCCAAGTAAGCTTAGTACCTGTCTAGGATAACAGATTATTGCATAATATTTGAAAACTTATCTTTCCTGCATGTAAGCATCATGCTTGCTATTATTTGGGAAAACATATTAGCTATAGCATAGAACGCACACGTAATAAGAAAAAGTAATAATTTACAAATTACCCACCTAGCCCCACAACCTCATCTCCTTGCAGGTCAAGCAACTCCGCACCATCGCGGAACTCTGATAGCGAGGCAGAGTTTTTTGCAACTTTGCGGGGTTTTGCGTAGTGCCGCTACGTGAACTCCGCCCAAGCTTAGTCTTGAGGTCCTTCCTGAATTGAGGCAATGACAGTAATTGCCTAAGGTGGAGAGGCAGGATGTTCCATGTCTTTGCTGTGATGAAGGAGGATCTTCCTCTGTCCATCGTCCTGTGGATACGTGGGATGGTGGCCATGGCCAGTTGGGCAGAGCAGAGGTCTCTGGTGGGTATGTGGAATGCGAGGTGGTGGCTAAGATACGCAGGTCCTGCATTATGTAAGGCTTTGTAGATGTATGTGAGGAGCTTAAAGGTGACTCTTTGTTGACTGGGAGCCAGTGGAAACCTCTCAGGTGGTCAATGATGTGACTGCGGTGGGGGATGTTCAGGATAAGACTGGCAGAAGCATTTTAAATGTTCTGCAGTTATTTTAGGAGTTTCTGGGTGATGGCGACATAGAGTGGATTCCCGTAGTCGATTCTGCTCCTGATGAGTGCGTGGGTGACCGCCTTTCTGGATTCGGTGGGGATCCATTTCAAGATCTTTTGAGCAGGCATAGTGTGTGGAATCAAAATGATGAGATGGCATTGTTCTGGCAGCTCGTGGTTGAGGGAGAAGTCCAGGATTCACTTCGGTCTTCTCTGGCAGCTGTTCTTCATCCAGGCGGTGACAGTCTTCATTCCATCGTGGAAGTTGCTCTTGGTGACTGTGGGTTCATTGGTGAGGGAGATAATCAGCTGGGTGTCATCAATGTAGGAGGAGATGTTGAGTCAATGATCCCTGACAATGGCTGTGAGCAGGCCATGTAGATGTTGAAGAGAGTGGTGCTAAGGAAGGATCCCAGAGGCACTCCACAGCTGATCTCTGTGGGTTCAGAGTGGAATGGTGGTAGTCTGACTCTCTGTGTTTGGCCGATGAGGAAGGAGCGGATACATTCCAGGGCTTTGTCACAGATGCTCGCATTGTGGGGTCTTGTGCATAGAGTGTGGTGAGAGATGATATCGAAGGAGGCTGAGAGGTTCAGTAGGATGAGGACTCCAGTTTTGCCTCAGTCAAGGAGGGTGCAGACATCATCTGTGGTGGCGAGGAGGGTGGTCTCAGAGCTGTGATTGTTTCAGAAGCTGAAGTGGGAGAGGTCTAGGATATGGTTCACTTCAATGAACTCTGAAAGTTGGACATTGATGGGCTTCTTGATGATCTGAATTTCCTGAGGTCTGTCGGGTAGGCAGAGTGTCTTCAGCAAGGGGTTGATGTCTGAGTGTGCAGCAGAGTTCGGGGGCGATGGTGATGCCAGCTCTGTTGAAGATGTGGTGCAGTTAGGGGTCTGAGGGTGCTTCAGAGTGGATGCTCTTCATGATCTTGAGGGTGTCGTCTGTGGTGAGTGGAGTCCAACTGAGTTGGGTCCTTTGGGGTCAGGTGTCATTGGGTGTGGTGGTTGCCAGTGGGGTGGGTGCATCTTGGGTATCAAGGCTATCAAAGCTGTTGTATAGCTCCTTATCTTGTGGTGGAAGAAGGTGCTGAGGTTGTTGCAGAGATCTTGGGAGGGTGGGATGCCTGCTGTCTTTGTGCTGGGTTTGGCAAATTCTTTGACTGCAGCAAAAGGTTCATACCTGTTGAGTGCACTGGCATTGATCCTTTCTTGTGGGGCCTCTTTCTTTATTGTTCTAATGTGGTGGTGGTGTGCAGTGACAGTGATTTTGAAGGCTGAGTGGTCTTCCGTGGTCTTGCTACTCCCCTATCTCTTCTCAAGTTGTCTACAGGTATGTCTGGGCTCATGAAGGGTGGGAGAGAGTGAGCAGGCTTTGTTGAAGTGTTGTTTGCCTGGGACTTTCTTCAGGGGAGCTAGTGTGCCGGCGCATTTAGAAATCCATCGGTGGAGGTTGGCTGCTGAAGTGTTAGCAACCATGGATGTGGGTGGAGGGGTTTTGCTGAGGGAGTTGGTGACCTGTTCTTTGGTCACCTCGTTCCAACTTCTGCAAGGGTAGTGGTGGGCGTGTTGGTGTACAGTGAGGTTTGGTGAAGGAGAAGTGGACACAGCGGTGATCAGTCCACAGAAGCTCAGTGGTGTGGATGAAGGTGATGTTGTTGTGTCTTTATCAGATGTTAACTGTGTCCTTATCAGATGCGCAAACTTGTTAATTTATGACTGAGATTCTTTTTCAGGCATGCAGAAATTACTTTATTGTACCTCCTGAGATGTATATAATATCAGCCAAAACTTTGTACATTGAGAGACTTTCCTCACACACATTCTGTCAAGGGTCACCTGGCCAATGCATTTAATCATACCAACTTGTTTGTGTGATGCCAAATGGCTCTTTTCTTTTCATTTCTTTAAGGTAAATTTATATCCAAGCAAGGGGGTGTGGCTTGGCTTGGCCGCACTCTAAGTGGGCTCTGCCGGCCAAGCTAATAATCCATTAGAATCCTGCAGACAACGGCAACCAGCTTTCCCTGATTCACTAGCGCCTGAGGCATCGTCTGGTGCTGCTCCTGCTCCCCGGAGTCTAGCGGGGCTAAGTGCTGCCACCCGTTCGCTGCGCCGGGCTTGAGCCTTGCAGTCGGCGGGGCCCAGCCCTGCTTCCGCTGCTGTTTCGCTGAGCTTCCTGGTGCTCTGTGCCGCCTGGGGGGATTGAGGAGGATCCCGGGCTGCTTCACCCGGTGAGTGCTTCTACCGCTGGGACTGTTTGAGGTGGGGTACCCTCTGTAATTCTGGCACCATTTTCTGATTCTACTGGTGCCTATGCTGTCAGTTCTGAGCGCCTGGGCCTGGCAACGTGAGCGGTGTGCCCCCCGTGTCTCTCCACTGCAACTGCCCCTGACTGGCGCGGGCTCCCAGCAACATTCCTGCTGAACTGCGTGGGGAGCTCTAAGCCCGCACCCACCTCTGTATCTTCTGGCGGCGCACTGTGCCTCAGCCGCTCCGCCCCTGGTACCTGCTGACTGGTGCCATTCCTGCTCACCCTGGGCCCCCCAGCTGAGGCTGCCTCCTGTGTCGGGCTTGCTGCCCTCTGCTGTGGACCGGACCAGCACCGGACCTGTGTTTTGCTTTGGCCCGCTGTGCTGTTCGGATGGCCCTGAGCCTGCCCTCACCCCTGGGGCCTCCTCCCGTGGCTTACCACGTCCTTCCTCTCCGGCCTCTGCCTCTAGTGTCGGGGGTGACTACCGCTCTTGGTCGTGCCTGGCCCTGAGCTCCTGCCGCTGCTACACCTCACCTTGGGCCTGCTCCTCTCTGTCCCAGATTGGACCTGCGTCGGACCCGGGGTTCGCTTGGCGTCTGCTGGCCTATGAGGCCCGGAGTCCGTCCTCCTGGAACTTTTGAGTCCGCCTCGACATTTCTTTGCTGCGGCATTCTCTCGGCGCCGTCAGTCTACTGGTGACACTTTCTCAAGGCAGATATCCCTACGGTGGCGGTTCCGGTGGCACGGCCTGTAACATGATCTCTGGCGTTCCTCTCCTGCCCTGCCGCTGGCCAAGCTCTGTTGTCATCGGCTCTGTGGCGCTGGCCCCACGCTGGACAATTGATCTCTCCTCTTGGTGAACAGTGGGCCCCCCGGAAACCTACTCTGCACTCAGCCCACAGTGTTGTGCTCTTTCGGTGTTGTCCTGCTGGGCTGCTACCCTGGTTCCTCCGGAGGCTGTCACTTTTTCTCGCCACCATACAACGTCCACTACTAGATGCACTTGACCGCAGCCACCCCCTAGCGCTGGCAACCCTGCCATCTCTCCTGTTCAGCCTGGATCTATTGTGTGGCTGTGCCTAGCCTACTGGGCTCTCTAACGCTGTCCCTACTGGGCCCCATTTATTTCTCCTGCTCCCTGGTGGCACCTTCCTCAGATTCTGACCGCCATGGGGAGGACTGACCCTAAGCAGCCCCAAATCACCTTTGACCAGCACAGATCTACACGCCAGGATGGTGCAGGACTGGATGGCGGCGACCCCGCGACCACCATGGAGGCTCCCCCTGCTTGCGACGATGACCTGAAGACACTCATGCTTGATGTCAAGTCCACTGTTACCGGAATCGTGGCCCTACTGGACCAACTGTCTGCCCGCCTGGACTCGGTTAAGGCCTGTGTGGACTCTCACGACACCTGCCTCCTGCACGTTGAGTCCCGGGTTTCTGATGCTGAGGACGCCGCCACTCAAGACCGCCAAAAACTACTACAGATGGACAAAATACTGGACATTATTTGGAATAAAAATGAGGAGTTGGAGGCCCGTTCCTGGCGGAGCAACCTCCGCATCACGGGAGTTCCTGAATACACCAATATTTCCAGCATGGAGGACTTTGTGGAGCAGCTCGTCAGGGAACTTTTTGGTGGCATCCTCTCCTCCGTCTTTATTGTTGAGCGGGCGCATCGCTCTCTTGGCCCACGTCCTGGCCCCGGATTACCGGCCTGCCCCATAATTGCAAAAATTCTAAATTTTAGAGACCGCGATGCCATCCTCTATGCAGCACGAGACAGGGGCAAAATAAATCACCTAGGCAACATGCTTTCATTTTACCCAGACTATACTATTGCGGTCCAGGCAGCTCAACGTGAATTTCTTCCAGAAAAACGTATCCTTCAGAAACACGATGTCACTTATTCATTGGCGTACCCAGCAAAACTGAGAGTCCGACAGGGTGCAAAAACGCTTGAATTTCTGGATCCTATAGAAGCTCTCGCCTTTGCCAAGAAACTCGAAAAATCACATCGTGCCTCACCATCTAGTTCTCAAACTGCTGCACCTGACCACCTCAGTGACAATGATTGACTGGTTGTGTTCTTTTGGTTTACTATTTTCTGATTGTTGTCTGACGCTCTTATAGCTTGGCCACCCTGCTTTACCGCGGGGGAGTTCGCTGAGCCCTGCCATGCCCTCACGGGATAATTCCCTTACTCAACATGGTTTCCCCTCTTCCAATTTGTGGGCTCCCGGGGTGGGAATGGGTGGTATCTCAGCCTGATTGGGGGGTTGGAGTGGATGCGGGGGTGGAGGGCCTTATGGAAATGTTTTTGGGTTGTGGGGGTGGGGCGGATGGCATTGGGGGTTTGCTCTGGAATTGTTGCCCCCTTCTGGGTTTCCTGCACTGCATTTTGCATGGGGGATTAACGTGGGTTGGGGCGGGGGTAGTTTCAGTATTTTGGTCCTTACTTTTTGTATTTTCTCAGTATGCATCACTACACTGCTCTGCTTGATCACTGTACTGTGTTTGTACAATGCACCTTACTCTTTCATAGGTCGGCACTCATTGGATCGGCACCGCCTGCCTCTCCCTTCTCTCCCTATTAGTGACTTTCTTCATAGCTTGGCCATACACACTTGCAGGTACTGGTTGGCTACACAGCACGTTTTTTGCGACTGTCCCGTCCATTGTTCTTCCAGGTATACTTGCCCCTGTTACACACACCAGTCTACGGCCACGGACTGAACTCGCTATCCTGCACCCCATTTCACCCTGGTCTAGTGTAGTATGACTAACACCATATGTTGGACCTGGAACATCCACGGTCTTAATGACCATCGCAAGACCAGGCTAATTCACTCTCACCGACTCTGGCACAAAGTCAACATATGCCTATTACAGGAAACCCACCTGCCACCAGGGACTTCTACTAGACTTTAATCGCGTTACTGGGAGGAATCGCACTCCTCTTTTTATTCCTCCTATTCCCGGGGAGTGTCCATCTTGCTAAAGAGGGGGCTCCCTATGAACACGACGCATGTTCTTACTGACCCTGAGGGATGCTACGTCATTTTGCATGGCTCACTGTTGTCCCAACCTATGACGATCGCTGCTGTGTACAGCCCTAACTCGGACGACCCTGACTTCTTCACTCACATTTGGCACCTAATTTCATCCTTGGGTCCCGCTGCACTTCTATGGGGGGGAGATTTCAATGTCACACTATCAGCAGACTTGGACCGCTCTGGCCCCTACTTATCCCACCCTCGCTCCACTGCTCTCCAGTCAATACTCACTGACAACTTGTTATATGATGCATGGCGTCACAGGTGGCCCAAGTTTAGAGAGGGTACTTGTGTCAGCGGTGCCCGCGGCTGGTGGTCTCGTATCGATCTTTGGATCACCTCCCCTGATATTCTCACTTGGCTAACCTCTGTTGACAACATGACACATACTCTTTCTGTCAAAAAACTACCTGAACGAGTCAAGTAGACAGGAACCTAACCGGGAGAGACAAAAGGTGTAGGAAACAATTTGATCCTTAAGGACACCGTTATCAGAAAGAAAGGGAAGTATTATCTCTTTCTATAGTCCCCTCACTCAGCCAGGGTTTCCCCACGGTGACATGCTTCATCATAGGGGTCCTCCCAGTCCTCTACGGACTGAGGCGTGCTACGACTTGCGGTGTTACGTAGGAGCACTAGAAATTTTGTGGACTATGTGTAGTGCAAGTGAAGTAGTGGTGGAGTGGGAAAATTAAAATAATCAGCTAGTGGGCTACAAAATAAACTTTATTGGTGCTCTAAGCTGAAAAAATTAAAAACGGGGTAATATGACAAGGGACCCTAACTATAATGGAAAGGTGTGCCTAGCATATCTTGAGGTCAACTAGTTTCGAGCTCCCCAGCTCTTCGTCAGGACTACACTGGGAACAGCCCAGTGTCGAGAAACTTGCCACTCCTAGTCAACCTTAATAAGGAGCAATAAGTGTGATGCCACAATAGTAAGGCATGCGTTTTTTTTAAAAATATACATACGTAATGTACGTTAGCACAATGGTCTGTAAAGTACAAAATCACAGTTAATTGGGAGGAAAAAAATATATATGCATAGTGTAATACGTAATTGTCACTAAAGTTGTGAGCACACTACACCCAGGTGTATGCACACTTTCATGTCTGATGTGCCGCTAAGTGAAAGACAAAAGAGATGCAATTATTCACTCCATGCCGGCGTGGTGATGGAAAAAGTGTGCTGAAATTAATAAATTATTAGGTCTGACTACATACACACAAAAACATACAACATAAAACATATAACATACTTAAGAAAAAGCAACACTGTGCCTCATGGTCACTGGAGGGGATGCGGAGATCTCGTACATCTAATGGAGGATAGGAATCGAGATCGTTAGGGAAAGAGGCGTGTTCCGTAATGACGGATCGCCCAGCGTGGTGAGAGGGAGAAGGAGAAGGGTCTCCTCGCTCCATCCGGGAGTTGAGAATGGTAGCACTTACTTGTACGTTGAACCCCGCATACTTCTGACACCTACTCGAAGCCAAACCTCTCGGACCGCATTCTGGCGTGTCCTCGTTGCTGCACTGTTTTTATGTGCTGGCGGGCGTGTCACAAGACTAGAGATAGAAGAGGGCAAGCTCCGATGCCGGTATGCGAGTGGAGCCGCCATCTTGGAAAAGGCTGAGACTGTTGGTTTTGATGCTGTTAAGTATACAACCCTGGTGCCAGTTTACTTAACCAACCATCACTGGAATACCTGCTGATTAAGCCATCAATATCTATCAGGTTGGGTTTGGCAATAACCCCGCTCAGTGTTATCCATTATTGTAATATTTACATCATTCCATCAGCCAATATCCCTCCTTCATATTTCAATTCTGCATCCTTAGTCTCCCTCTTTGGGTGTGATTACTATCTCTTCACGGCCCCGTAGCTAATTGAAACAAGCATCTAATTGGAACAAGCATCCCTTTCCTCATGATTATTCATTACCTCCCCATCCCACTCCAAGATGGCGGCTTCCATCTCAGCCGGTCCCATTGACCCATGTCTGAGCAGTTCCAGCCTGTCTTTCCAATAAAGTTCGAGTTTTCCTCAATATATGATCTTTACCACAATATCGCTCCATATCTCACCGTCTCTCGCCCTCATAACTTGTTTTGAGTTGCGAGTGATTACCTACCCACGCTGGAGCAATGAGACCCCTCTTAAAATGTATTTGTATACTTAACAGCATCAAAACCAACAGTCTCAGCCTTTTCCAAGATGGCGGCTCCACTCGCATACCGGCATCGGAGCTTGCCCTCTTCTATCTCTAGTCTTGTGACACGCCCGCCAGCACATAAAAACAGTGCAGCAACGAGGACACGCCAGAATGCGGTCCGAGAGGTTTGGCTTCGAGTAGGTGTCAGAAGTATGCGGGGTTCAACGTACAAGTAAGTGCTACCATTCTCAACTACCGGATGGAGCGAGGAGACCCTTCTCCTTCTCCCTCTCACCACGCTGGGGGATCCGTCATTACGGAACACGCCTCTTTCCCTAACGATCTCGATTCCTATCCTCCATTAGATGTATGAGATCTCCGCATCCCCTCCAGTGACCATGAGGCACAGTGTTGCTTTTTCTTAAGTATGTTATATGTTTTATGTTGTATGTTTTTGTGTGTATGTAGTCAGACCTAATAATTTATTAATTTCAGCACACTTTTTCCATCACCACGCCGGCATGGAGTGAATAATTGCATCTCTTTTGTCTTTCACTTAGCGGCACGTCAGACATGAAAGTGTGCATACACCTGGGTGTAGTGTGCTCACAACTTTAGTGACAATTACGTATTACACTATGCATATATATTTTTTCCTCCCAATTAACTGTGATTTTGTACTTTACAGACCATTGTGCTAACGTACATTACGTATGTATATTTTTTTAAAAAACGCATGCCTTACTATTGTGGCATCACACTTATTGCTCCTTATTAAGGTTGACTAGGAGTGGCAAGTTTCTCGACACTGGGCTGTTCCCAGTGTAGTCCTGACGAAGAGCTGGGGAGCTCGAAACTAGTTGACCTCAAGATATGCTAGGCACACCTTTCCATTATAGTTAGGGTCCCTTGTCATATTACCCCGTTTTTAATTTTTTCAGCTTAGAGCACCAATAAAGTTTATTTTGTAGCCCACTAGCTGATTATTTTAATTTTCCCACTCCACCACTACTTCACTTGCACTACACATAGTCCACAAAATTTCTAGTGCTCCTACGTAACACCGCAAGTCGTAGCACGCCTCAGTCCGTAGAGGACTGGGAGGACCCCTATGATGAAGCATGTCACCGTGGGGAAACCCTGGTGAGTGAGGGGACTATAGAAAGAGATAATACTTCCCTTTCTTTCTGATAACGGTGTCCTTAAGGATCAAATTGTTTCCTACACCTTTTGTCTCTCACGGTTAGGTTCCTGTCTACTTGACTCGTTCAGGTAGTTTTTTGATAGGTATATTAGTGGAGGGTGAACCTAACTTTAACCTCTACTTTCCCCTTATGTCTGGATAAATACATACTCTTTCTGATCATGCGCCAGTCCAGCTTCGTCTACGGCTTCCCCACTTTCCTCAGCGTGCCTTCACCTGGCGGCTTCCTCCGAACGTGCTATGCGATTCCATCTTCTGTGACGAGATCCAAACCGCAATCTCTAACTATTTTGACTTGAATGTCAGCGCTGTAGACTCTGCATCCACTCTGTGGGAAGGCTTCAAAACTGTGATCGGTGGCGAGTATATTTCTAAACAATCTGGTGTCCTTCGCTCCATCCGCTACTCTTTAAATAAGCTTGGATCTGAGATTAAGGCTTTGGACCCCGCTCATGCAACTCACCCAAGTCCTGAGACTCTCGCTCGTCTGCGCGAAAAACAACCGGAATTCACTGAGGAGGCTAACCGGGAACTCTCTTTCCTTGGCAGGGAAGCCCAGGCTCACGGTTTTGGTGAGGGCGATCGGCCTGGCAAGACCCTGGCCAATCTCCTTCGCCCCCCTCGTGCCGCATCGTATATCACGGCTCTCCGGGACGGTGGCCCCATCAGAACCACCTCCCCTGAGGAAATTAAGACTCGGTTTACGGACTACTACTCACAACTCTATACCGCGGGCTCCACCCCCTCGCATGAGGATTTTAACCAATACTTCAATACAATCGCTTTGGTCTGGCTGGAGGACTACCATCATATATTTTTAGATGAGCCCTTCATTAAAGAAGAAATACTCGCTGCCATAAATAGTTTACCCAGTGACAAGACCCCTGGCTCAGATGGTCTCCCCACCTCGTTCTATAAGACCTTTGCAACGATTCTTGAGCCACATCTGGCCGCCATGTATAATTTGACAATGGCCTCTTCCCGCAATCACTTCGTGAGGCAATGATAACGCTTTTACTTAAGCTGGACAAACCACCTGACTGCCGCGATTCCTATCGCCCCCTCTCTTTTATTAATATTGACAACAAAATCTTCGCGAAGTTACTGGCCTCCCGAATCCTTCGCCTCATACCCACCATCGCTCTTCCGGACCAGTCCGGTTTCATCCTGGGCCGCGCCACTTCCCACAATCTCCGGACAATTTTCTTGGTCCTTCATCAGTTTATTCCTAGCCTTCCCGCAGTCGCTGCTGTACTTGATGCCACTAAGGCATTCAACACACTGGAGTGGCCTTTTTTATTCTTTCTTCTACCGCGCCTAGGCTTCAGCAACATTTTTATTCGCAAGTAATCGCTCCTCTATACCAACCCTTCCCCCCGCCTTTGGATCAATGGTCAGATTTCTGACCCTATTATGATAGGGCATGGTACTCGGAAGGGGTGTCCGCTTTCCCCTATGCTCTTCACTATGGCGATGGAGCCCCTCGCTGCCCGGCTCCAACAACACCATACTCAGAGGGGCATCGGCTTCTCAGCCCGTGCCTTCCTGGTTTCTACGTACGCAGACAATATTGTATGTCCGTCATCACTAAGAAAACCTCAGCCCTCTAGTGTGCGAGATAATACGGTTTGGTGGTCTTTCCGGCATACAGGTAAACTGGAGCAAGTCAGTTCTGTTCCCGCTCATGGATGCCACCAAGCCATTTACTCTGGACTTTCATTTCATATGGGCCTCCGGCCCCACTCGCTATCTGGGTATCTGACTGAGCAGAGACTTGGATGACCTATGGCGGGCCAATTTCAGAAGCGCAGTGGATTGGCTTGAGTCTAACATACCTCAATGGAATCGGCTCCCCCTGTCTCTCACCGGTCGCATTGCAATCGCCAAGATGGTGGTCCTCCCGAAATTCCTTTACCTCTTTTGGAACATCCCCATACCACTAACTGCTGATTTATTTAGTAAACTCCGCTCCCTGATCATATCTCTCGTCTGGGCCGGCAAACAACCCAGGATTGCCTACGACATCCGTACTCTCCCAATGTCGGTCGGTGGCATGGGCGCTCCCAATTTCAAACTCTATGCCTTATGCGTCCAGGACAGCTTCTTGCACTTTTAGATTTATCCCTCCCCTTATCAGCCACATGTCGCCATCGAGGTTGACCTTGCGGCCCCTTGGCTGTTGAACACCGCCCTGTTCGCCCCAGCTGTTCGCCCGCGGGCTGAGGTGGACACGGTTGAGACATTGCGCTGGGCTTGGCTGGGACTGCGTCGCTTCTCCAATTTCCCAATGCTATTAGCTAATGCTATGCCGATTGTACGTCACCCTTCCCTCCTCTCCAAATAATCGGGCATGTCCAAGCACGCCGCCTGCCTGGGATTGTCGACACTGGCGGATTTATATCCTGGTAGCACTTTCTACTCTCTTCCCTCTTCCTCCGATCCTCTGGACACTTTGCTCTTTTATCAGTTGCAGGCGATCTGCAGGGAGTTACATTCCACGTTCCCCCAGCCTCCTCCGTCGCTGCCCACTCTTGACTTCATTTACTCCTCCCCCACCCCCACGGAAGCTGGTGACCAAACTATATGTGCTCACCCTGTCGACCGCCTCCATTTCTACCGATTGCGCCCGAGTGGCGTGAGGTGAGGATCTTGGTGAGGACATTTCCCAAGCCGACTGGCTCTATTGCTGCAAACAGACTAAAAAATGATCTCCCAATTATCGCCTTCATCTTATACACTTTAAATATCTACATAGGGTTTATCGCACCCCTGCTCAGCTACATAAACTGGGACTCATCCCAGACGACAGGTGCCTGCGCAGCTCTGCCCCTGCCGCAGATTTCGCTCATTTGGCTTGGTTGTGCCCTAGGGTGTCTGATTTCTGGCGGGAGGTTTGTGCGGCTGTCTCTGAGATTGCCTCTACGCCGGTTCGGCCTGACCCTCTGCTGTGTCTGCTGGGCCTTGTTAAATTCTGTCCGGATGCCTCTCGCTGAATGGTCGCAATGTTGCTCGTTCTTGCGTGGTGTACGCTGGCCATTTTTTGGGGGCGCAGACCGGCACCTAAGTTTTCCCAATGGCTTGAAGATGCCTCTAGATGTCAGACCCTACTATTGGAATTCTGGGACCTTATGCCTGCTATATCTTGTCCACTTGACATACTGGGGCCCCCTGGTGACTTACCTTCATATCCGTTCACACCCTAGCCGGACTCCCTCCCCCGCGCTCCCTGCCGGCACTTCGCCCGCGGCGGTCGCCGGTGCTGGTCAGTAGCCACTTCCTTCCCTGTCCCCAATGCTCTCAAGCCGGACCTGCTCCCTCCTCTAAGGTGCTGACGTTCTACTATTCAGTTATGCATGCCTTAATGATGTGTTCACCGTATTGTACTAGATAATGCTTTTGCCTCATTGGTCAACTTCTATTTGTGATGTGCTTTGTAAATGATCCGCCGAAAGTAATGTGCACCTCTTCTTTGGTTTTATTCATGCATGGTCTGTTCTTATATACCATTTCCTAGGAGAGATAAGAGGGAGTCAGGAAGTTCCTATATTGCTTTTGGGACTATTCCACACATGACCAGGGTAGGTGGTGTAAACATATGTGATTCCTATGACAGAGAGAATTGTGGTGTATGTGTAATACTGATGGATGTTTTCTCCTCCGTATAGTGTTTCATGTTGGAAGTCGGCAATCACCCTCTTCTCTCTTCTGGTAGAAACCCCACTTTAATTTCCTTTACAGGTAGAGTGTTATATAGATTCACTAGATATACATCACAGAGCGTTCACCTGTTTCGTTATATTGTTGCACCAAACTGGGTATTCACAATGTTTTTCCTGTGTCATCCATAGGTCTCCCTCCATGCTGTGTCTACCCTTTCCTTCCCTTGCTTGACTATCCCACTAGTCCGAGTGTATTTATATTCTGGACTTGGGCCAGTCGAGAGGTGGACCCCTTTTGAGCATCAGCACAATTCAGAGGATTCTGGAAGGTGGAACCTGACAGAAAGACTCCTAATGGAACAGCCCTGAATGACAGATTCAGGGGAATGGTGAAATCAAGCCACAGAGTAAGCCAGGAAAATTACCTGCTAGATCCATCCACTAATGGAAGCCAAGGAAGCCTTCTCATCTTCACGAGATGAACTAAAGGAGCCAAAATAGGAGTCAGATTTCCAGAAGGATGCAGTCCTATCCAAATAGACCTGCAATGCCCTTTTAACACCCAAATTCCTGCGAAGCCTCAGAAACTTCCAAAAGTGCTGGCAAAACAACCTACTGGTTCCTGCAAAAGGCCAAAGACACCTTCGAAACAAAGGATCCAGATGAAGCCCAAACCCATCCTCAAAAAAAGTGAGGAAAGTTCTCTTGCCATAAGAGCAGGCAATTCCTCTATCATCCTAGCTGAACTGATAGATACGAGAAATACCACCTCCAGGGTAACACATTTAATATCTGCCTGTTCAAGGGTCTCAAAGAGGGAGCAGAGGTCAAAGCTCTAAGAACCAACGGGAGATCTCACAGTATAAAAAGAGGTTTAGCCAGTGGTCTAGAATGAGAAAACCCTTTCAACAATTGGTACATCAAAGCATCAGAATCCCCCAAATTGCCCAAAGGAGCCCTGATAGCCCTGATAGCCCTGATAACAGCATACTGGTCTCGCAATGTAGAAAAAAACAACTATGTCACATACCCATCCCAAAGGAACTGCAACACCTCTGGAAGCGAACAAGCAACTGAAGAGACAGACTGATCTGCACACCAAGACTAGACATGTGCCCAATAGTGCCCATAAGAGAGCAATGTGTAAGGACAACAGCAATTCTGAACCACCAGTGCAAGGTGTTTTGCCAATACTGTATGCTGTCCTCTCAAACTCCACAATTGTAGTTACATCTTCTGAGAGAGAATTCTGGTTGAAAACCTGGGAGGGGAGGGACAAAGAGGAAGCAACCAAGGTTCCTTTAGGGCCAGGATTATGAGTATTGGCAACCATGCCCTTCTGGGCCAAAACAGAACCACCTTGAGAGGAAGAGGTGTGGCGCCGCGACCAGTGTGACTGACTCCGGAATCTGGGCATCACGGTTCGATCGCTGGCGGCAGATTAGCCCAGCACCATGTGACTCTGGGCAATAGCTTGCTTAATCTTCCTGACGGCCCCCAGCGCCTAGAGACACTTACGGGTGATTGTTTGCGCTTTACAAGTGCGGATTATTATTATTATCATTATTATTATTATTGATCATTATTGTGTCCTCCCTCTGGAGCCTGGACAGAAACGTTAGAATCAGGTAAAAAAGAGGGAACGCATAGAGAAACTTGTTGGGCTAACAAACCAGTAGGGCATCTATCTCCCATGCTCCCTCCTGTGGATCCCTTGCACAAAACCTCGGAATCTGAGTAGTGATCCGGAAGGCAAAAAAGAAAATTAACCCCAAATCTCTGACAGATTTTCCTTAAAATGCACACTTTATTGATCCGCAAGGCAAAAAATCCAGAAAAAATCCAGAAAAGAAACCCCAAATCTCTGACAGATCTCCCTAAAATTGGACATCTTTGGAGACAATTCCTGCAAGTGTGGAAAAATCCACCTGAGAATGTCCGCAATCACAGTGTCCATCCCCCTGATGTAAACTACCGAAATGGAAAGAAGACTAATCTCCACTGATCTCATCTATTACCTGGCCATGAAATTCAGGGACCTTGACTTGGTACCCCCTGGTTGTTAATGTAAGCTACTGTCATCCTATTGTCTGTCCTGTCCAGCACAGAACGCCCCAACAGGACTTCCTGATAATGCAACAGAGCTTGTCTGACTGCCATCAGTTCGCTCCAGTTGAAAATACGCCTGCTCTCTGCCAGAGACAGATCAGCTTAAGTTGAGAACAACTCCAGAGCTGCCCCCCCACCAAAAAGAGATGCCATCATTTGTCAGAATCATTGGGGGTCTGGTGGCTCAGTGGACTAATGCATCCACTGCAGGGGTCTGTGTTGGACCTCATGGTCACAGGTTCAAATCCTGGTGGGTCCATTCAGCCTTTCATCCATCTGAGGTCGATAAAATGAGTACCATTGAGTTGGGTAAGAATATACATCTTACCGACAGGGTAAACGCACGCTTTACAAATACACGTGTTATGTTATGTTATGGATGCAGCTCCATTCCCTGGACAATGACTCGGGCAGAAGTCACCAAGAAAGATCTTCCTTGATCTCAGGGGACAGAAGGACCTTCCTGTCAGATTACACTGAAGAAGGCACTCAGAATGCATGAAGGTGGCTCCAAAGAGGGTAAGTTTTGTGTTGCGCGCTTGATATAGCAGACACGAGCTATGCTTTATACTTCTTTACTGTTCCCCGTACTCGCATCAACTGGTGCTCCCTCGCGCCACCCCTCCCATCTGCTTCCTGCCATGCCTGACCCAGAAGTCCTGGACAGAGTCAGGCATGGCGACACAACATCTCCCCCTTTTGTGATTTATCAGTTACCTTAGATCTACCTATTCTTTAAAGTTCTTCAATGAGTCGAACTGGTCTTCGAATGGTCCTCTGTGGCCGGCGAGGAGGATGCCGCTCTCTGATTTCATCTGTGTCGATTACACAAAGGCGTTCTTTGAGGTCGTCTGCTCCTGGGTCTGAGGTGTCCGTGTCTCCATCTGTTCCGTCTTCTCGATCATATGCCGCTGGATTGCACTTCTTGAAGTGTGACACATTTCTTGTGGTCCTCTTGGTTGTAGAGGCAGCTGTGATCCTGGTCCCTTTCCTCTTCACTACTTGTAGCATGTGGGCATGATAACGGCTGTCGGCTTTGGTTCTCCGTTCCTGATTCACTAGTACCCAATTTCCTTCTTGAATGTCAGACATCTTTGCACAACGACGACTATCGGTGTAGTCTTTTATCTCTGCTTTCTTGTCTCTATCGAAGTTCATCAGTGTCTCATGATCCGAGGTCAGGAGTCTGGATTGCATGACTGCATCCAAAGTCGGTATCCTGGTGCGCAGGGTCCTCCCGAGCATCAGGTTGGCGGGGCAACTGTTGGTGGTGCTGTGTGGTGTGGTTATGTATGCCCGCAGTACTTCATTAAGCGCTGGTTGGATGTAACGCTGGGACAGCACAGCTTGTTGTATTGTTTACTTCAGGGTGGCCATGAAGTGCTCAACCATCCCATTGGCTTGAGGCCAAAAAGGAGTGATTTTCCGGTGTTTAAAATTCAGGTGATTTGCGAATTCCGTGAACCCGTGTCCATTGAAAGGTGGTCCATTGTCTGTCTTCACTATCTTAGGGATTCCCCATGCTGCGAACACTTCGTCAAGGATGGGTATGACTGCAGATGCTTTTGTGGATGATAGTTGATGTGCAATGGGAAATTGGGAATACTCGTCCGTGATGACAATGACATATTTCCCAGACTTTAGCGGGCCAAATAAGTCGATAGCTACTTGTTGCCACACGCTGTCTGGGAGATCAGACATCTGCAGTGGGGCGTGTGGTTCTTCTCACCCTACTAGTTGGCATTGTGGGCAGTCTTGAAATGTTGCTTCTACCATTTGGTCAAGGGACGGGAACCAGACCCTCTCTCTCAGTGGTTTATTTGTGGATACTATGCCTCTGTGGCCTTCGTTTGCTAGATTAATGGTCCCTTGTCTTAGTTGGTGAGGGATGACAATCCTTCTGTCTCTTAGTTTCAACCCATCTGCACTGATTGTGAGATCATCCTTGACGTGTCTGAAAGATGAGAGTTCTTGCATATTAATAGCGATGGTAGTTTGCGAATCCACCAGATGTCTCCATGAGTCTGGGCGGATGCGTTGCATGACGTCTTGGAGTATGGCATCCTTGGCAGTGGCTTATATAATGGCGTCTAGTGGGACGGCAGGTGGGCGTTCTTGGTCAATAACGAAATGGAGGTATTCTTCGGCTAGCGAGTTGCGTGTCTGTGTCAGCAGAGGATGACGTAATATGTAGTCCGCTGGGTTCTCTGCCTTTCCCGGTTTGTGAATATTGGTGTATGTGTAGTCTTGCAAGCAGATCCCCCACTCTCTATCGTTGGAGGCATCTTTGCTCTTGGGTTGCCGTAAATGGTGATTAAGGCCTGATGGTCGGTGATAATCATACTGGGCTAGGATGGCACTGAGGCTGACGGGGATGGCGTCAACTGTGATTTCGGTTTTCCGTTTGGGTTTGAAGTAGGCCAAGTGGGCGGCAGAGCTCACAGCCTTTTTGATCTTGTTAAAATCATGCTCGCATGCTTTGGACCAGTGAAATGTTTGGCCTTGTCTCGTTAGCTCTCACCGTGGGTAGCTGATGGTTGCATAGTGTTTGATGTATCGGGCACAATAACTGTCCGTGCCCAGGAGGGACCGAATGTTACTGACATCGCAAAGTTGTGAAGTGTCAGCGAGTGCTGAGACTTTCTCGGGATCAGGTCTCATGCCGTCTTCAGAGAAGATGTGGCCGTAGAACTTGAGAGTTGACTTTCGGAATTCACACTTGTCTCTGTTGAGTGTGAGGTTGGCGTTGAGAAGGGCATGACACGTGGTCTAGGGCTTTGTCATGGTCTTCGCGTGTTGCACCAAATACGAGGATATTGTCACTATAGGTAAATGAGTTTGGAATGTGGTGGATCACTCGCCGAACGGCTTCTTGTAAGATTTCCGCCGCTGAAGAGATACCAAAATTAAGCCGTTTAAATCTGAAGAGTCCTTAATGTGTGGTGAACGTGGCGAAGACTGTCACTCCGTTCAGGCGAGTAATCCTGTCGCTGATATGAGGTCCAGGGTGTCTTTCCCGTTCAATGGCTGTGTTCAGGGCTCGCATATCCACGCACAGGCGCACTTCGTTCTAATGTCCTCGCTTAGGCACGACTACCACAGGTGACACCCAGGGAGTAGGTCCGGTTGACCTGTCTATGATGTCCGCTCTCGGAAGGTCTTGAAGCTCGTCATCGACTGCTTGTTGGAGGTGGAATGGTACTTTCCTGTGGTATTGAGCCACTGGTGTTACTTGCTCATTTATGTGTAGTTTGACTTTGACGTTGGCTAATTTTCCTAGGCCTGAGAACAGCTTTGGGAATTTGTTTATTATATCAGGTGAGTCGTCCACTTTGAATAAGATCTCTACCCGCTTCAGCAGTTCTGCTGTGGGTAGGCTGAGGAGGCAGTCAGCAGCTTCAGGACCTTATATTACATGAATTTGAGAATAGATTGTCCTGTCCTTGTAAGTTAGCATTGTGGGAAATTGTCCTAGGCACGGCAGTGGTTCCTTGGACATCCACATGTAGACGCACACTGCGGCTGGTTCTAACTTCGGTTTCAGGCACATTTTCTCATATTCCGTCATGCAGATGTAATTGAGTGCCGCTCCCGTGTCCAGAACAAATTTGGCGGAGTAGTTTCCCATTTAAATGTCTAGTCGGGGATATTTCTTCAACCGGTCTGGATCTGCCACCATGCACACTTATTCATCACTGTCTTGTGATATGGGAGTGAGGGTGGATGATTCTCTTGATGTTGACCGGCGAAATCGATATGAGGACTGTGACTGGGTGGTAGACCTGGATGAGCTAGTTGAGCGGTCTCACCTTCCATGCACTGCCCTCCCGTGGTGGCATGTTCCAGTGCTTCGTTTGGCTGGGCCTGCTTCTTTAAGCCGAGTTTGGCACATGGCTTCGAAGTGATTGTCTCTCTCGCATCGGTGACATTGTTGTCCCATGGCTGGGCAGGTGCCTGTATGTGGGTAGTCCAAACCACAGCGACAGCAGTGTGGCGGTTGTTTCTGAGTGTTGCTGTTTCTGGTCCCACCACGGGAAAAATGTGTGTGTTTACCAGGCCTCCGATGATCTGACCGACGTCTTACTTCCGTCTGGGATTGAACTCGTAGGGCTTGTTCTCGTTTTTTTGTTTTCCCGGCTTCCATTTTCTTTGTGTGTTCTTCGGCTTGATTATTTATACGTGTGAGTTCCTCAATGTCGTCAAGTGAGTAATGTTTCATTAGTAGCCGACGTTGTAGTGACTCTGATTGGCATCCTTCGATAATGCATAGGCAAAGTGCATCTTCAGTATTAAAGTTGTCAAACTCACAGTATCGTGACAGACGCTTTAGTCGCGAAATGAAATCGCCCATGGATTCATCGCGTTCTTGGGATGCGAGATTGAAGGTGTAGCATTTGTAATCTAGGTCACGTTTGTGAAGAAATTTCCTGTTCAGAGCTTCTCTCACATCTGCATACGACGCGGCGTTTGCCTGAGGCAGTTCTTTGATTATTTGTCCAATGTCTTTACCCACTAAGTTTCTTAGTGCTATGAGTTGAAGATCGGGGTCATTTACTCTTGAGCCTTTCATAAAATCTTCGAAGTCTTCTATCCAGCTCTTCCCCTTGGGGGCCATGCTGTTCCCAAAGGTCAGTATTAGAGGTTCGGGGGGACGCAGGAAAGATACCCCAATTAGTATGAGTCCAGCTGGACCTGGCATTGCATCTCGTGTGGAATCAGGTTGATTGGACATGGTGACGTGTTGCTATCTTCACTGTCCCCTCTGATACTTCCCACAGCGTTTACAAGGCCTCAAAATATCTATTGGAGGGCTCAGGGGTGCTTTTCTGTTATTTGCCTGACTTTAAGATGGTCGCCGTACTGGTGACAATGCTTTCCTATGGAGCGCCTGACTTCAAACTGGCCACCAGATGTGACTTCTGTATGCCGGTTTAATAAGTGGGGAATCAGTGCTCTTACCCCAATGCTGTGCACTTTTATCTGTCTTGAACCACAGGAGCCTGTCTTGCAGTGCGCTCTCATCGGGGGCTGTGAAATGAGCCGATGGGCAGTGTTCACTCACTTTGATGACAGCGCGCCTCCCTTTGTGGCTGTAGCGATCTTCAACACCGTTACTTCTTCATGCAGAGCTGGAGGGGGGGTTCCTCGCATCCCACCCTCGTCGCCAGTTTTCGTATTGCACGCTTAATATAACACGCGGACATGAGCTATGCTTTAACCTCTTCCATGCTCATGACGTCTCCCGGACGTCATGAGTCACAATGGGCATATGCGGACGACGGCTGGGAGATGTCATGACCACGCCCACGAATGGAATGTCCGGCACTGCGGCTGTGCTGCGGCGGAATTTGTGCCACAGCGAAGAGGTTAGACTTCTTTATTGTTCCATGTACTCGCATCAACTGGCACTCCCTCACGCCGCCTCACCCATCCGCTTCCTGCCATGCCTGACCAGGAAGTCCTGGGCAGAGTCAGGCATAGTGACACGACAGTCAGCAGTTTTGTTTCTTTGGAGATATAGGCATTTTCTCCTTCTCCTTCCTGGGGCGAAACCTCCCCCGCTGGCCTTGATACTTGGCTGACGATCAGAAAAGTCTTTGGCTACAGGCAAAAACAAATGGCTGCTTCAAGGAAGAGGAGTGCTTATTCTCCTTAAAAAGCATATGCAATCCGTCCAGTTCTTCCACAAACAGGTGGGAACCTTCAAATGGCAAATGAAGGATGGGAGACTTCTTGACAGAATCGGTGCACCAATCCGTAAGAACTAAGTTGCAGCAAGCCTCAATTGAAGCCCCAGCTGAAACTGCGGTGGCCCGGACCACATCAAAAGAAACATCTGACATAAAAGCTGTTTAAAGTTAGAAATCAATGACTGTAACACATACTTACCACAGATGACATCCCTCAATGCCAGATGGGCTCCAGAATAAATTTTTTCAGGGATGAGTCAACTTTTGTATTTGTTTGGTCATTAAAAATAGAATCCTCCATAAGAGAAGTGTGCCCCACCAAACTGGCATTAAAAATATCGATAGGGATAGAATCAGGTAATACCTTCTGCGTGTCAGTAATGGGAAACAATTTTGCCATGAAACGTGTTATAAAAATCCTATCAGGATCCTTCCGTTCTCTGCGCAAAACCCCCATGATATCTGGATGCATAGGGAAATCAATCTGGGCTGATTATTGAAAGTGGCGCAAGAAACCACAAGCAAAAGATTCAGGGGTCTCTTCACCATGAAAACCCATAATGTGTTTACCATGCTCCAGCAGCTCAGGGATCAAGTCTTCACTGATATATTTCTCCCTCCGTTCTTCCATAGTGGCTGCTCCTAATTAGAAAGAGAGGAAACATCAGCAGAACATTCCCCCAAAACAGGTCTTGAAGGCGCTTTAGCGAGAGTCAGTTCCAACAGCGTTTCTTTAATTAGTCTCTTAGGCGGAGGAGGAGAGGACGAAGAATTACTACAGGAGAATTTCACATGAATTGTCTTACATAAATGCTTCCCCATTGTAACAGCAAGAGTGATCAGCCACCTCCAGGTGTTAAAAGCACTCAGGAATTCACCCAACAATCACTGCTTAGCCACAATAACCAGAACCGCTATGTGGATCTACTTTCAATCGTGGCTTCAAATACTCTCCAGACTGAGATCTGCAAGAAAGAAGCTACCGCCAATGAAAATGCACGCAAACTCCAACAAGGCAGAATGTAGTGTCTATGCCGACCGCTTCTCCAAAGATAGCAGTAGACATTGAAAGATCTCAGAGAGCAGCAACTCAAGGCACCCAATCCATGAACAGGCCATCACAGGGTGAGATATTTTCCTAAAATCCCAACTCCCGCCCGACTGGAGCTGAATGTCCTTAGTCCTCATCTTGAGAGTGACAGAAAAAAGAACAAGAGGAAAGCTGGGTAAACTGTACCCTTATAAGCTATTGCCTATGGGGTGGGAGACTTTTTTCAAGCATTTCTTGTTCTTTTTTTCTGTCTCCATAGGTGAATTCACTTCATGAGTAATGAATGTGATGGGGTCATAAGAAAGTAGAGGCAAAATGTGATAATGTTAGGTGGGGTTTATGTCCTCATTTTGCACATGATTACATATTGTACACTGTTTTGCATAGGCACTTAATGCCTACTACAATTTACATTCCAGTGCAAAAACCAAGCAAGAGTATTGAAGAAATTCCTCAAGAGTCTTAATGGCCCCTGTCGTGTGTAAAGTTTGTGCTAGTGTGTGATGTGAACAGTTGTCTATCACAATGTTAATGAAAAAATATTTTGTGGGGCCAAAATATTGAGTCCGAAATGCCAAGGACCAGAGCATTGTGAAGGTATGGGCATATAGGTAAGTATAGATACATTATTCGTAAGTCCACATCAATAAACTTTGAAAATATATTTATAGTCAAGGTACATACATACTTAACTTAATTATATTTCGGCCCTTGTCATTTACGCCTCAATATTTTGACCACACAATATTTTGAATCCATTATTCTGATGGAATGCCATTTGTACAGAGGACTTACTTCTTTGCAGTTCATCACATTTGAAAGGCTCTTAAAGACATTGGTCGTCTGCTTACATTTTACATCTAGGGAAGTAAGAAATAGAAACTTCACTCACTGTGCAACTGAAGCTTTTTTTCTCATTGGAACATTTTCTTGATGTGTTTTGAATATTTATACCATGTTATGTTATGTTATGTTACTGCCATTTGTATAGCACAACAGCTGCCCCTGCGATGGGGCGTCCCGGTGGTGTTAGCAAGGCGACTAACACGGAAGGAGACAGGAGCTAACCGCAGGGAAATAGGTATGTTTTTATGGCCTTCCTAAACGTCAAATAGTTAGTATGGCTTCGAATGTGAGTGGACAGTGAGTTCCAAAGGAGGGCTGCCCTGCTGTGGAAGGAACGGCCTCCTGCCCGTACTCTCCGGAACCTAGGAACCCTCACCAAGTGTTGTCCAAGTGACCGTAGCTGGCGTATAGGAACATAGGGAGCAACCAGGTTGGCCAAAATACCAGGAGTGTTGGACTTCAGGGCCTTAAAAGTCATACACAGGGACTTAAATTCAATTCTCCTGGCCACCGGCAACCAATGAAGCCGGTGGATTGTGGATGACACCAGGCAGGACCTGCCCAAGCCAATCAGTGATCTGGCCGCTGCATTCTAAACCCGTTGTAGCCGAGCAATCTCAGCCTTATTTGCCCCTAAATACAGGGAACAGGCATAATCCAATCTGGACATTATAACTGCCTGAATAATAGTCTGGCGCGTCGGGGGGTCTGAGCCCCCGCAGGAGCCCAAAACACGTCCCTGCTACCTTTTTGGTTTGAACTTGATAACTGAGTGATGAGTCTAACCATACTCCCAGGTTTTTGATGACTTGCTTAGGAGGAGGGGGACTCCCCAAGTTTTCTGGCCACCAAAGCTCACTCCAAAGCTCATTGTCCTTTCCCACCAACAACACCTCAGATTTACTGGCGTTCAGCTGGAGGCAGTTAACGGTCATCCATTCAGCGACCACAGCCAGGTCTCCCTGAAATTTCAGGGCGTCCCTCTTGGTGTCGCTAGAGAGTGCTACCACCAGCTGAGTGTTGTCGGCGTAGGAGACCATGGTCAGTCCCCTATTTCTAGCCACCGCTGCCAGCGGTTGGACATAGAGATTGAATAAAAGGGGACTGAGGGAGGAACCCTGTGGAACACCTTGTTTGATGGAGTGAATGCCTGAGGCAAAAGGGGAGAAAGAAACCCTAAAAGACCTCTCACTAATGAACGAGGTGAACCACTTCAAGGCCGAGCCAATAATCCCCACCTCCTCCAAGCGTTGTAGCAGAATGGCATGAGACACTGTGTCAAACGCGGTGCTGAGATCCAGCAGGATCAGCGCCGACATTTGCCCAGCGTCTAAAGCAGACCAGAGATGTTCTGTCACGGCCAAGAGAGCAGACTCTGTGCTGTGACCAGGTCGAAAGCCATTCTGGAAGGGGTCCAGCGTGCCATTCTTGGTCAGACAGTCTAAGAGGAGTGAATTAACATGCGGCTCCATAATCTTAGCTACCCACGGGAGTAGTGAAATGGGGCAATAATTTTCAGGCTTAGCCGGGTCCATCACAGGTTTTTTTAACAAAGGTAGCACTTTGGCATGTTTCCACGCCTTGGGCACAGTAGCGGTGGAGAGCGACATATTAATTACCTGTTTCAAGGAGGGCAAGATCGCAGGCAGCATCCTTCTGAATTGTTCCGGTTTAAGGGGATCAGTCGGTGAGCCAGATTTAATTTTCCTACAGAGTGCTTGCAGTTGGTCTGTGGAAATGGGTGCAAGGGACTCCAAGGTATTGGCAGGTTGATCACGCCCTACCACTGGAGGGGCGATAAATATGGCAGGGAAGGACCTATAGATGTTATCTACCTTCCTAATAAAAAAGGAGGCAAGGTCCTCACATTGCTCATTGGACTGTATTTTCTGCCCTACGTTGGACTGCTGTTATTTAAAGCTGGAGAGTATCGTGAATACGCTCTTTGCCGGGTTATCGCTGTTGCGGATTAGGTCGGCATAGAACGATACGCGTGCCAATTGAATGGCCTTTTGATAGCTTTTGACTGCCACCCGATAGCTATCTTTCGCCTTGATGTTAAAATCTCTTCTCCAAATACGTTCCAGCCCTTTGCGTTCTTTACGCAGATCGGCCAGCTCGCTATTGTACCATGGCTTAGATCGAGTTTTACGATTCAGGGACAGTTTCTCAGGAATGAGACCATCCAGTGGCCAACTGGTCCAGTCTGTAAGGACCCCATATGCCTCATCAGGATCGTTAGGGAGGCTAGGACATGTTGTAGACAGTCGGGCCTGGAAAGAATCCCAGTTAAGCTTATGCCAGGGGCGTTTGAGCAAAGATGTCTGGTTGGAGCTCCGTAAAGGAGATATCTCCTGAAGGGACATAGGGACCAGATAATGGTCGGACCATCCCATGGGCGTGGGGGCAAGGGCTATAAGTGAAGGTATATTGGTAAAATTGGGTCCAGCAAATGGCCAGCTACGTGGGTAGGGCCTGACACCAGTTTTATTAGTTGGCAAGCTGCCATATATGCTATAAAATTTGCGACATCAGGGTCATCAGATTTCTCTAAATCGATGTTCAGATCCCCGATGACTTTGAAGTAGGCAGTATTAATTGCTAGCGCACTAACCGCCTCTACAAGTGCAGCCTTTAAAGCAGTGGCTGGCCCAGGGTGCCTATAAATCAAAAGCCCTGACATGTTAGGGCTGAATGTAACCTTGAAGAGGGCGCATTCACTACCAGGTATAGTATGCCTGGTAAACATGCAAGGGTAGACCGATTTAAAAATCACCGCAATGCCCCCTCCTCTGGTCAGCCTATTAAGAGTAAGGATGCCATATACTGCGGGAAGCGCCAGGACTGGTTCCGTCGTTATCTCATCCGAAAGCCACGTTTCGGTGAGAAAGAGTACATCCGGTAGGAGTCCTCCAACAAGTCATAAATATCAGCATGGTGTCAATGGATGTGTGTGATAAAAATATATGACTACTGCATTGGTGTTATATTTTATCTGGCAGCAGTTTCAAACACCGCATTAATATATACCAGAGAAACCTCTTTAGCCATGCATTACAACCTACATTTATGCATTAACTATGCCACACCTACGTGTACACTATAAGCATTTAGAGTTGAGTGGGTAATGTATAAAAAGGAGTCCTGCTGAACACTAAGGATAAGTGTGTTTCTGTAGTGAGCCGATACCAAATAATGTATGTCATTGTGTAGGTAAAGTGGCATTTTCCTATGAGAGGGGCAGACTGTGTATACAAGTTTATTTTTTATCATTTTACATAGGAATGTGATAGAAATATTATTTTTTCCTATTTTTCAAGCGTCAAGTTTAGTGATTGTAATAAAGTGAATTACAAATAAGGGTGATGGTAGTCCACCACAATTTAAAAAGTCTCTAACCTGTTAGGACAAGAAAAAGCTTTTGTAACTTAAATCTGCACTCAAACCCAGTTAGTTATGGCACAGAGAGTGCAGGTTTAACGTAAAGAATATGTAAAATCATTTGGAAGTATCAGCACAGTTAGAAAGTTAAAAACAGAACAAAACTAATGTCACACTCCAATTAATAAAAGTAAAAAAAAATCAACATACAAAATTAAATTGAGACAACAAAAATGCAATAAGGCGATCTCGGGATATGATAATTTAATGTTCAAGGCAAAAAGCATCAAATAAATGTAAAGAGTCAATCAGTAGTCAATGTTCATAGGTGATTTGGACATAGGCATGTTTTCAGACAGATGGTAAGCAAGGGCGGGAGGAGCTTGCTGAGTTGTACTATGCGGAAATCCATAGAGTTCTGCTCCGCCCTACTCAACTTTTCAACTGGATCAGAAAGTCATCATGCTTACCATTTCGCAGTGGTAGGCAATCCTTGAACAGAGTAGGTTGGATGTTAAGGTGGCTGTCCTCTGATCGTTCCTTCACCAGTTTACGTTTTCTGTGATAATTTGCTCCCTCCTGTGGCTCAGATTAAATTGATTTAGGGGTGGAGGCTTCATGGGCTTAACCCTTTGGGATTACACTGTGGATATTTGTCCCAGTGAAGCCTCAGACCTCCACCCCTCCAACACATCTCTGGCAATAGTGCCCAGATGTAGAAACACCATTAACATGTGCTTGCATATCCAGCCTCTCCCCTCTTACCTTGTTGTTCCTGCCGCTGCTCACGAGTCCTGCAACCTACCCCGAGTAAATACGCAATGCCTAGCCAGCCCAGCAGCCAGAGTAGGGCAATGAAGAGAAGGGCACGGGTTATGGCCGGCCAGGATTTGTTTCTCCTTCGTGCTACGTAGTAACTCCTCTACTCCGGAAATGCCTCGTTCAGGCCTCGCCCGCGAGGTGAGCTAGGCACAGGGCAAAGGGAAGCCAACAGCCTGAGCCAATTACAGCCTGGAGGTGTAGCCAGCGCCTCCATGGCAACCACCCATCAGCCGACCCTTCTGTCTCCTTGAAAGGGAAGTATTATTTCATTCCTGTGCTCGCCGGTAAGGGGTAAACTCCATTCCGTCGATGGTAGGTGGAGTTTTACTGAACTCTGCGCTCCAAGCAGAGGGCGGAATGGTCAAAACTCTGTGAACTCCGCCAGTAGAGCCAAGCTCACCGCCCACCCTTAATGGTTTTGGGCCATGGGCTGGCAACACCAAGTGGGCACATGCCAGTCAAACACTTTACCTTCTGAATTCTGTCTCCGAAATGGAAATCAAAATACTTTTGAGCGTTGTAGGTTGTATCAGCCAAAGCCCTCTCAAAGTTGGTTAGCCACTGGACAAGGTCCTGCTGAAGTGATTGATTTTAGTGTGAAAAGCCTTGAGAAGGAGAAATTCAAATTTCACAGATGATGATGTACTCTTGTTGGGTAGATCCTATTTGTACCTTCCCAAGGGTTAAGATTTCCACTATTAGACTTTTTATGGAGCTCCATCAGGCAGGGCAATATGCATCGAAATCAGACACTTTGCCGCAAGGCCCCTCTGGCACTTTGCAAGTCTTGGAGGTCCCAACATTTTAGAGTTTCAAGAGCAGCTCCTTTTGGTCACTTCTAAAGCTTTTAAGAACTCAAGGACAATAGTTAGGAGCCATGACTCATTCCAGAAGAGGCCACCTGCAGGGTCTAGTCAAGTTTCAATTGCTACTGTTCAGCTGTGCACTCTTGCAGCCTGTTGTGTCCTCGTAGCCTACAGAAGGTCATCCAACTATACTCGCAGTCCACTTCGTTGTTCCGCGTACAAGCGGGACCAGGGCCAGGCCTTCATGTCTCCTCACAACTTTTCGACAGCAGATTTAGTCCTCTTCTAATTTTCCACAGGTCCAGAATGTGTGTTGAGAGCTGGTGTTGAGATCCTTTTAGTAAAATTCTGTAGCTATAAGTGGTTATTTCTAGAAACTTCCTACCCAAAGGGGAAACAGTAACTGGATGCACCCTTTCCCAATTTTACAATACATCCTCTTTCCTTACGGCAAACTATCCCAGGGTGCACGATTCCAAAGGAGATCCAAAATGGCACAGGCCTTTTGTCCTTGGAGGGAGCATTTGTGCCAATCTAGGTGGGTTTAGGGAAAGGGATACTCTCCCCATCCTAAGTTATACCAAATTGGCTCTGGGACCAACCTCTCCCTTACGTGGGATGGAACCAAGTTAACTACCATATTTTCTGGGATCAAAGAGTTTTCCCCCCAGGTCTCGCCTTACACTAAACTATGAATTGGCAGTCCTCACCCTTGCCCCTTTGAATGAACTGAAATCCTGAATGCTCTGAGTTGTTCTTCCAGTGCTGACAGGTGTCACATACTTCACTCCATTCTATCACCTGGCCTAAGCGATTGTCTCTGCTCTGGGAGCAGTTCTCACCGCTCAATAAGGCATCTGCTGCCAGGCTAATACAAATTAGCATCCAGTAACATCAAACAGGGAAAAGGTAACTTTTTAAATGTTAATATTCCTAAATATTTTTTATAAATCTAACTTCACCATTGAATTGGATTTTTAATAAATAATAAAAAGAGCAGTTGAACCATATCTCTTGCTCATCCCACTCAAAAGGGAAAAATGAATAGATTAATCTGCACTCTATGTTTCCTCATAAGACAGCCACAGTTTTTAACAGTGAAAATAACTTGTGTGGGCTTCTCAAAGTAGGGACAAGCCATTACTAAATTTCTACATGTCCCACTTTTAAATACTAGGCACCGTACCATGTGGATGACAAGACCTACTTAGTGGTGGCTTACTAATATTAAAAAAGAGAGTTTTCACCCTTGTCAAAAAGGTTATTTTAATAGGTTGGACTGTAGATTTAAGCTGCAGCTGTACTCATTGGTGGACCTGAATGTTTTTTTTCATGGCACACTAGTGGGTACTCCAATCCACTGGTGATATGTACCTTTTGATATGGCAATCAGGGATTAGCCAATAAAAGTCAATATTTACATGTTTTAGAGGTTGGAGCAGAGCGTGCAAAGTTTAAAACCAGCTAAACAATTTGGGTAACAATGCAAAAAGGAGCATTTTCGCACAGTGAAGAAAGTAGGTTTGGATATCTGTAGCCAAAACTAAACAGGTTCAGCAGGGATAAGCTTTCCATCAGTGGGAGTAATAAACATGTCACTTAGGAGTGAAGTGAGGTGCTGTCAGGCAACAATTTATCAACTTATAAAGGCAGGAATGCTGTTGTAGGGCAAGCACTGAAACATTTAGCTGCTATGAGCCATTCACAAGTGGTCAGCAACTCATGAGATCACAAAGGACCAGAGCAATAGCATTCCTTTTCAAATTAAATGCCGTAAGGAGATTTTAGTGACAGAAGCCTTTCCTCTCTGCCCATTGCAGTAAAGGAAGGTGTTCCAAGATCAGGAAGAGGGTGTGACTCCTCAATCTCTTAGGGCTAGATCTATAATGTGACTCAAAGCTTCTAAAAGGGAGTCTTCCTTCTGCTATTTTAGATAGAAGACTCTGGAAAGGTCTATAGGTAAAGGATAATGAGAGATCTGAAAGTAGAGTTGTGTTTTGGGGGAATTCTGCAGGCATTGGGCCTGCTGAATTCTCCAATCATTAGTTGGTTACCTGGATAGAACTAGCACCACAGACCCTCAGAACAATCCTGAACTTGGATGAAATTCATCTGAGAGAGGAACAATCACAACTGACCTACTGAGCAATAGGCCTAAAGAACTTCTACTCTTCACTAGCACCCAAGAAGTGGAGCTGTTCAACAAGGGTCAGTAGTCAGGCCTTAATTTGACTGACTCAGAAACGAAAAAAAGCTTAAGACATCCAACTTGTGTGATAGTACAAGCTATCCAGTTAGGAACGGACTTCACTGCCCCCTAAATGGGCCCAAGTTGGAGAGAACCCTATAACCTAGATGCCTGCACTGGAGACGTGGTTGCTACAGGGAAGAGCACTAGAGATAATTTCAGTATCAAGAAATATAGTAATTTAGTAATTTGTCTGACTTGTAGAGGACCAGGGCATGTTAGCAAAGCTCCCTGATAAAGATATGACTTAGATAGCTCTGAATTGTAGCTTTTTCATACCTGGAGATTATACTACTAGAGTGTAATGAATGCTACCACAGATCTGCTGAACAGATGCATTTGACTCTGAACCCTTGCATACAACAGCCATCTATCTTGCCCTGTTGAAACAATCTGAGAATCAAATATGTTGACGTCCAAATTTAGGTCTTAGGACCGGAGCAATGCACCAAGTTTATCTCAGCAGTGAAGCAACCAGGCACCAAAACTGAAGACAACAATGGGAAATTTGCACCAGCATATTCAAATATGAGGGACCATTGACAGCTTTAGCACCCACCTTGCCCTCAAAAAAAGCAATAAAGTCCCAAGATAAGAACCAAAACTTAATAAAGCGCCATGACACATGTGATCCACAAGGATAATGCAACCCCAGCTCCTTTATGTTTGGTCTGAAATTACATCCTCTTTCAGTCAACCATGAACATTGTCTTCATTGGTGCTTTGCTTGTTTTTGTGCTCTTTGCTATAACATTTGAAATCATAAGCGTATAATTTGTTGTTTACCTATTACATTGTTGTTGTGTTTTCTAAAGTGGTTTGGTGATTTTATTCTGCCGTGGTCTTAACTTTAAAAATCTTGAGCCTATCATTTATTTTTCTGGGAATTAGCCTGCTGCTTGTACCATAGCTATCAGGAATCAAGCATATCACTGATCTCTGTTGTGACCAAATAGTTGGTAGAATCGCCCCATCTCAAATAGTTAACACCTATTGTCTTTGCTCTCATGTAGAGCTTGTTCAGAGTTAGAAGGCTCCGGTCTAATTATGCAATGCTGGGCCTTAGACAGATTATTATTGAAATAGTTCAAACCTATTAGTGATCAAAATAGATTTTTTTTATATTAGGGAAAAAGCTAATTGACATGCTTGCTAGCCTTTCTTTTTTTATTTTGTTGTCTTGCCCTGCCAGTTTTTCTCCAGTTCTCTCATGCTCTGAAGGGCCACAGGTGCTTCACATACTGCATCTAAGGTATACCTCTACCTATAATGAAGTACAGTTTTTCGTCCTGTTCTAGGTTTTTGTATGACTATCATTTAGTGGCCATAATTCTGGACAGGGGGCATATTTTTTTAACTGTACACCTTACCATGAAGGAGCAGTCTTTTTGTCCTTTCAAGCAGCAGTGACTGCTGCAGGTAAGAGCAGTCAGGCGTTTGGGCCAGGTGAGGGTGGTGTTTGGAAGACGACCACGAGGTAAAATTAATTATTATGTTTTATTATGTTTTAAGTGCCCTGATTGTTTGATATGACCAAGTGATAGGTTTATGCACTCCTCCAACATGGTCACAATAACTGTGGAGTTAGTCAGAGGCTTTTCTTCAGGTTACCCTAATTCATGTGAATACGAGAACAGACGTGGAAATGCTGTTGAAGCCTGCACCTTACAATACCCATAGCTGTCTCTAGGAGTTGGGAGCATCCGCATGCACATCCTTTCATTCCAGATCTGCCCAATAATAGTTTATAAATTTCCTCTTTTTTTTAGTGTAATCCAGAGCGAGCTCTGGAAGAAAACAGAAAACAGTCACCAATTTGAGGCATCTGTGGTTTTGGTTTTCCAGCCATCATCCCACTACCCTGACCTTGCATGGAAAGCGAAGAAGTTGCAAGCAAAGATGATTCCTAGCCTACTTTGCTAGAGAATATGAAATTGAATTTGGCACAACTTTTGATTAGCACTGTGATACAATACATTTTGACTTTTGAGGTAAAGCCATATCAGCTGAAAGGAATGTCATGCCATTAATAAGACACTACATTGCTGTTCTCCTTATAGTTAAGAATAGGCCAAGAATTGGCTGACAATACTGAGACTGCTGCCACCTCCCTTGGCAGAATTGCCCTCAGAAGAGCTATCACCAATGAGAACAAACAGAGCTAAGTCCAGATGACTGAGAAGTGTGTGAAGGGTGAAATTAAGTAGAAACTTGATCAGGAGCCAGGATGACAAACACCCCAACTGATTTAGATTGACAGCTGAATAAACGGCATCAAGAGTGTCAAAGTGGTAAATGTATTGGTAACACTGAAGGCCTGTGTCTGCTGGTGAACATTTGATGCCCATTTGACCTGCACAAATACAAATGACATGCAACCATGTAGGTTGAAACTGGACCCTGGTGCCTGGAGGTCAGTAACCATGTGTTCAATAAGGTGTGTGACCTGGAAACTAAGACAGAGCTCAAATTCAAAATATTTTGCTTACTGCTTAATATACAAAGTGATACACATAAAAAAGCCAACACTCCTCGTCAACTCAATTATCCAGTTCAGTTCAAATAACTTTATTTGATTCATTAGAATCATAAAAGTTTACACAATAAAACATCTAAAAACAATTACAAAATTCACACATATTCCCTTCCATAGATCTTAATAAACCAGCAAAATTAATCAATTTAAAAATCATCATAGCTATCTCCAGTTGATTAAAAAGAACATTCTTAGTAAAATAAATAAAAGTAGATTCATTTTCACACTTCATAACGTTTTCTGATTATAAATGCAGTTCTAATGAAACTAAGTACTGCACTAGAGATTACAGCCGTAGATAGTGCCCTTAAATAGGCATAGCCCTCTTGATATGAGCAGGGCCTAATAGCGTTCAATATAGGTTTAATAAAACGTGCTCTAGGGTATTTATACAGGGAGCAGACCAACATAAAATTCATTGTGCTCTGTTTGGCCAGATTATTACAAGGAGAGGAGGCTAGTCTCTCACACAAGCCGGACTGTTTAGGATAGGCCACTAAAAAATGCAGTGTTCCCAATCTAAATCTGGTCAACTGAAAACACGATTGTACATGCTAAGTAAAAGACAAATAAAATTGCTGGGGACCTAATGCCCCATCATCGAACGTTCCCCTGCCCCGGTCAGATATCCTTATTTCAGTGTGGTATGCATTTTTTATAATAATTTTCATATTAGATTCAATAGTATCTGGGTTATTATAACATTCCTCTAGGCCAATCTTATAAAAAGTTTCCCTAACATAACGCAGCCAAGGGAGTGACATTGCATTATACAGATTCATACAATCTTTAAGGATACTCCTAGTGAATGTCAAAGTCTCTCAATACCAGACTTTCACCAATAGGATAAGGGGTGCAATGTTTATCCTATCTTTCACGTATTCCAGGCCCACCTCTGAATGACAAAATGAGGTTGAAGTACTACTCGGAATCATTAAAAGCCTTTTTAAAAATGTATTCTCTAAAACCTGTATCTGATAACTCTTATGATAACCTCATACTCCGGCCCCAAAAGTAGCTACAGATAAACATTTGGATTTATATAAAATTATCATTTCTGTAACCGGTTTATGTCCCAATTTACAGGAAAAACTAAACAGCCCCTGTGTTATTCTATTGGTCTGTTGGTCCCTTGTCATAATTAGTTTATCCCAACTAAATTTGTTGTTAAAAACATTACCTAAATAGGTAAAATTGGGCACCTTCTCAATGATTTTTCCATTCACAATGAACTTCCTAGTTTTAGTTTTTCCTGGACCACAAACCATAATAAATGATTTACCAAAATTTACTTTGAGGTCCAGTCCTAACATAAAGTCAGTGAAGGCGGTCAGGGCCCTTTGTAAACTATTGGCGTCAGGGTCATTAATACCGTTTCATCGGCATAGGACAACAGAGGGACCGGTCTACCTCCTACTCTTGGAAAATCCAGTTGCTGTTTAGTCAAGAATGACTCTAGACCATTAGTATATACAAGAAATAGGAAGGGGGCCAGGATACAACCCTGGTGCACCCCTTCCGTGGAGGCCATGGGCCTGGTCTTCTCTCCTCCTGGTCCAAAGCGCAAAGCCACAGTGGTGGATTCATGTAGCCTACGTAATAGGGTAATAAGGGGCTCGTCAAAGCCCATTTACCCCATCATTGTCCATAGCTTCCACCAACAAACAGTGTCAAATGTGCTGGACATGTCCATGAAGGCCAGGTGAATCGATACCCCCCTGGCCTTCATGTATTTGCCCATAATCAGGGACAGATTCAGACACTGTTCATTTGTGTCCATCCCCTTTCTAAAACCATATTGGGTATCGGATATTAATACGGAAGCATTAGCCCATAACCCCAAACATGCTAGAATCACCCTCCCCATAACCTTACATGTGGCATCTATTAAGAAATTTGGCCGGAAACATGTGGGGTCATTACTATTTCCTTTTTTAAAAATAGGTACCACAACTGCTTCCTTGCATGAAGTTGGGATTTCACCAAGTATTGCCACCTTAAAAACATTCAACAGCAAGGGTGCCCACAGGTGAAGATTACTTTTGATCCAATCTGAGAGTATCCCATCTGGACCGGGCGCTTTCAGAGATATACCCTTATGTATTGCATCTTCCACCTCACTCACGGAAATACTTTGGCTTAATTCATGAGCAGTTTTAGAATTAATAACTGTCTCATCCCTTTGCTGTTGTATTGTTATTCCCCGTGGATTAAATATTTTTAAGAAATGTGCTTCCCAAACATCGCCTGTTATGGTCAAATCGATGGCCCTTTCATCATTAGAGAAAAGCGGACAATTTATAATCTCCCAAAAGCTCTTAGAGTCCTTGAGGGAGCTAGCTTTCTCTAAGTCCTCCCATGCTGTACTTCTTAATTCATTTTTCCTACTGTTAATAGCTTGTTTATAAGACTGTCTCGCTATTTTTATCTCAGCCTTATTTAGGGGGACTACTTGCAAAGCTTTCCTAAGATTTCTTTGCACCCTAGAACACTCTGCATTAAACCACCTAATTTCGGGGGTATCCCTTTTCCTAATTGACTTATTTAGTTTTTTAGCCACATCGGCACAGATACATTCAAAGGACTGTATTACTATGTCAGGGGGGGAGTCGACAGTTAGGCAGGTCATAAATGTACCTAAATTTTCTTTAACAATGGCCTCCTCAAATTGCTTTGGATCCACTAGATTCCATTTAAGCCGCACTCCTTGATTATGATTATATTTTATCTGACACGGATCCCCCATAGCTTTCTGTGCTGTAACATTCATGGAGAGAATCAGAGGATTATGGTCACTTACAGGGTTTGGTTCAACTGCAAAATCATCATCCAACCATGTATATTTGCTAGTAATTAGCATAAAATCAATTGTGCTCACACTGACTCCCCCCTGATAAATTGGAAACTGTACTGAGGGATTATTAACTAGGGTGTTCGCTATTCAAAGATCATTCACCAGTATAATAGTATTCAGGGCAACACCCTACGGTGTATGCTTAAAATGCGGGACAGAATGATTTTCTATATCAGCTACCCCACATACTCTGTGTAAGATATATGGGCAGACGGTGCAATTAAAATCTCCCGCCCATATTGGTTGGAATTTCACGGCAACGTTATCGATCTCTTCTTTTAGTTTATTAATAACCTCAGTATTATTTGGGTCGAAGATGTTGTAATACTAATTAATTAATAAAATGATGGTATTGGTTAGATTAAAAATTAATATAAGCTGGTACCAATGAGAATCTATTATACTCTCCGTCTTGACTGAGTCATACATAAGCGGAATAAACATTACTAAACCGCCCTTGGCTCTCCCTGCAGCTGACGGATTTGCGTGTGTTTTTAATGAGCGGTATCCATCTAAAGTAACATCAACCCGGCTCCAAGTCTCCTAGAGACAAATAATTTCAAAAGACTTCACATATTGTAGCCAAACCTCATCTGTTAGTTTTGCATAAATACCTGCGATGTTCCAAGATATAAACCTAAAGGGCTGTACATTGGTGTGCTGTGTCCTAGGTACTTCGTGGACAACATCATTAACATTCTGTGCCCTGCATGCCTCATCGACAATATCATTAAAAGTTGGATCATCTATATCGATATTTAATTCCGATCCTATAGCTTCTCTGTGGTCATGATTCGAATGCCCAGGGTAATATAGGCTAATATTATTGCTATTTAAAGGCAGTGTTGCCACTATACCACCCAATTCCTAAATGTCAATCTCACTTATCCATTCAGGTGGCTGATGTGGCCTCATAAATAAGAAATCTACTAAATGGTAAACATTGAGATCCAAACATTGACCGGCTATTTCAGTTCCACCTAAACTGTATGTAATGTAGTGTACTGTGTGTTACTATATTTTAGAACTGCTGCATTTGCTTACCACTAAATTGTATTATGTTCTATTTTCTTTTTTAAAGCACATTGAAACATTGTTGAGCCAATAGTGTAAATGACAACTGTTAAAGAACATTACAAAAATGTTCAACATGGCACAAAGCGTACGGCCAAAAAGAGAAATAAACAAGCTGTATCGTAATCATGTTAGCTAGTTTGCCGTCTGAGTTACCTCTGGCTTTAATATAAATTCCTACATGGTCGAGCTAATTTTTATCGGCACTTCTATATTTATTAAGGTACAGCTAGAACACAGTTAGAGAACTGTATGCCAATGAAACATCAATCGGATTTAGATATCAATGCACATAAACGTCTCAGTGCTTTAACCTACAAGTTAAATTGTCCATTTAATAAATAACTAGCAGTTAATGTCTGTATGATATATAAGATAGATAGGATGTGAAATATGCGGCACAAAGCTTTGAAGCACAAACTCCTCCAGATGTCTCACTTACAAACCAAAAATACATACAGCAAACAGAAGCAGATGGGGTATTCCCTGGAATGTGTTAAAGGTATTAAATCAAAGAGCATGTTTTACTACACAAAGGATACATTAATTCTGTGACTTTTTTTGCGTTTCTAAGCATCTGTTCAATCAATGTTCACAGGAAAACTGACAGATTTGAAGGAGGAACTAACCCATCAAGTGCGACGGCTGAATACATATTGAACATACTAATGTACATCATAAACATAGCAGGCATATTTGCAGGGTTGATATTTATCTCGAGGTCACTTGGGGATGTAGACAGAGAACTAGACCCAGATTTACACAGATTTTAGTTGGTGCTTGCTCCACTCTTTTGACGCAGACCCGGTGCAGAATCCACTTTAGTACTTACAAAGCAGCCCAAATGTCGGTTTGTGTTGCCTTGCAAAAAAATAAATAAGAGGAAGTCTCACAATGCATTGGATTACACTGCCCTGCGTCACTTTGTCTTAGGGCGAAGTCTCGTACATAGGCGTTGCTGGGAATCTACCCATTGATTTTTAAAGCAAATCCATATTTATAACTACTTGTAGACATTCGTTTGCACTTAAATAGTGCACCTTACTGATGCTGACACAATAAGGAAAATATATATTTTTCCTTGTTATTTACTCTTTGAGTGTATGTAAAGTGAAACAAGCTGCCAAGGATAGTCTTTGTGCAGGAAAGTACCTTACTGCACAAAATCTAACCCTGACCATAACGCGGACACCCTTCCACTAGGGTACAAGGGTGCCTGCATTGGCGCCAGGCAGCCCAAAGTGCACAAGTACTGGGAAAGAGCAGAACGGCACTATTTCTTGGAAAAAATGGTGCAGTTCTGCTCTCTACGTTTCACACTACAAGCGCAGCAAGTTAACTTGCTGAGCTACGATCTTGTCCCCGAATTTAGAAAACCCTGTATTGATTCTCCTTTTAATCGAATAGTGGAAAGAGAGCATACAGTCACTCTTTTTGCCTGTCCCCCAAAGCGCAAAAAATAGCTCTGTCTAGATGCGGTCCTTGCTTACTCTGGGGTCTCTGCTCGGCTGTCTTTTTGGAATATAATAATGTATTAGGGGACAGGCAAAAAGAGTGACTGTATGCTCTCTTTCCACTATTTGATTAAAAGGATAATCAATACGGGGTTTTCTAAATTCGGGGACAAGATCATTGACACGTCCTCACATTCATCCCGTAACTGAAAGGAGGTGACTCTACCAAAATCGAAGGCAAATCAAATAGACTGTCTATCTAATGGAAATAAAGAAAGGATAAAGGATTTTAAGTTTGATATTTTATCGTTGAAGTGTGTACCTTCCAAAGTTTACAGGAGCCACACCTCCCCGAGTGCCGTAGCACCGGTTTGTACAATCACATACTATTGGGATAAGGAAAAGAATATTGTTAGTCCTAAGGAAGGTGGCTCTATTCACACTGCTCCACCACAATGCATCGACGCATAATACCTTTGTTAAATTTGAGGAGAGTCAGCGGCCATTAAAAAGACCGGGAAGTTTTCCTTCCCCTGCAGGGTGCTGCTGCCTACAATAAATCTTGAATGAACAGATACAAGGCAAAATGCATTGACTCATGTAGTTTTCGTGTCCGGGGGTTGCTTTATGATGAATTGGTGGTTTAACTAATATGTTTTTAACAACAACAAAAAATTACATTTTTGTTTATGATGATATATGTTTTTTATTGTATAATTATATTTAATATGCACATACGTGCTTACATACTCTGAGTAGAGCTTCTATTTTTAATTTCTAGTGAATAATTGGCGTGCGAGTGGAACTCTAGGTATATGAGTGGATTTAAGTGAAATGAGATTTCCAGAGGGAAAAATTGATTTTTAACTACTAGAGCTAGCGCCAAATAAAAACAGGCGAAAAGAATGGATAAAGCTTGAAGTGGTCAACATTGCAGTATTGTTCAATGCCTGACATGTTTAACAATTACAAAAAGTACACATATTATGCAATGTACACATGGACAGTAGGCTACATGGAGACAATTGTGCTCTAATACATAAATTATGCAAGATGCCGTTCAATAGCTGTTGTGTCATGGCGGAACACTTTGCTACTGGTTTCTATTACTTTCTTAACGCAGACCTGATGCTAAATATTCTCATGGGATTCATAACCAACGCAAATCACGATTTGCCTTGGTTTCTAACTTAAAGTAACACAGTGCAGTAGAATGTGCTGCCTTGCATTATTTTGCACCAGGGAGGAATTCCATGGGTGGTGCATGAGTGTTCCAGTGCATACACCATTGGGTTTTGATTCAAATCCGTATCTACAAAGTCTTGCAGACATAGGTTTACACCAAAATCCTGTGTCACTCTTAGGCTGGCATAACGAGGAGAAATGTTTTTATTTCTCCTTGTTTTTCGCTATTTGCATGTGTGCTGCATTCTACAGCACACATACATAGAGGACATTTCTTCAAACAATAGTTTTTGTGAGGAATGGGTGAATCAAGGAGATTCTGTGGAGTTCAGCCAATGGGCAGAAATCAGTGTTGCGCTCCTTGCGTGGATTTTTAGCACCAGGAGCTGGTTGCACTGCAAAAATCAGCACAAACAACACCATGTGGCACCTCAGAGGGCGCTGCTTCCTTGCTGCCACTCGAGTAGATTTTCTACTCCAGTGGCAGCTTTCCCACCGCTAATGGTCACGACTTCCCACACTGAGAAAATCTTGGCGTGTAGTGCCCAAAAATGGAGCTAGGGGATGTAATTTCTCACAAGTCACCTTACTGTTGGTGAGCAACGCGTGATCAAAAAACCCCGCCAAGCGGCATTTGGCAGAGTTTCACCAGAACTCTGCATTATAAGCATAACACGGAGTGGCAAAAACTCCACAAACTCTGCCGGCGGAGCAGAATTGATTGCCCATCCCTAGTTTTTGTGCAGTAAGGGCCCCTGCCTGTACAAAAACTAATGTGGAGCCAATGCAGACCCACTTGCACTATGGCACATGGGTGTGATAGAGCGCGGCACCATCAGGTGCCTGTGTGAGTGCAAGAATGCACTAAGTGCACCAAGTAAAGTATACAAAAAAGTGATTGATGCAATGCTTGAGTTAATCTCAATTACTTGTTACTACTCGGGCTGCAACCCAATCCATCGTTATTTTGCAAACCATTTCACATCAGTTCAACCCAGCTATATGCAAATCAGTCTTGACACTGCTCCAGTGGAACAATCCACCCCGAAATGCCAAGCCAGGTCCTCCCTGAATCAGAACACAAGGACCCAGTTTGGTTTTGACCATGTCATGGGCACATCAGCCAGGTACAGCTTGGTTCAGGTGACACAGTGTGCACTGGACCTACGTCTGGGCATACCTATGCCTCTTAGGGCGGCACAATAATGTATACAAAAAGGTGATGGATGAAATGCTTGAAATAATCTCAGCCACTGATAATTGCTCAGGGCGCATCCCAATCCATCATAATTTTTGGCGATCATGTCACCTCCATTTGGACCCAACTATATGCAAATCAGTCTTGACCCTGCTCCATTCAAAACAGTCCAGCTCAACCTGCAAAACCAGGTCCTCCCAGGGCTGGAACACAAGCAACCCATGACTAGTTTTGCCCTAGCATTTTATCCATTTTCTCCTGCATCACCTTGTTGCCATAAATGCACACCAGCATTCCTTTTTGATGGATTATTCCTTTATCCTTACACCCTCTGCTTGCTATAGACAGACACCAGCATTCATTTTTTTAAGGATTGTTCTATTTTCCCCTGCACCCACTGCCGGCGTTAGAGGCACATAAAGTAAACATTTAAAGCAGTATGTTGTTATCCTTATTGGAATATTGTTATTGGTTTGATTGGAATGGATACAGTAATGTTAATTATTTGGGATAACCTCACACAATTATATTCATCTGTATGAATAATCAAACTGTAAAAATGTTATATTTCACAGAATATTTTTCTTGTTTGTTTGCTTCTAAGTGCACAAGAGATATCACTCATTGTACTGCCACACAAAAGGCCAGCACAAACTAACACCACATCACACCGCTGAGTTCTCTTCTTCTTCCACTTGTGAAGTTAAGTGCCAACTGATACTTGAAGATGACCCCAAAAAAAGGTGTTGCTGTCAAGAGAGTGGTCAGTGAGGAGGCAAAGAAGAAGTAGATTTACATTATTGCTGTACTGTCCTCTGGGCAGCAATTTAGGAGCAGCACTCTACATCAAAGGTAAACCCCACTGCAACCTAAACCCAAGCCCAAGCCTCACATTGAGGAAGCCGCTGCAGTCATGGTGACGAGCAGTGAGTCTGAATTTAATTTGTGTCACCCGCAAAGTACCCAATCATTGCAGGAAACTGTGTGATAACAGGTGCTGCAGCCAGCAACAGTTCTTCTTGAAGTAGGAGCAGAACAAGAGGTTGAGCAAGATGTAGCTCTTGAACCATTGGCTTCTCAATCTCCAGCAAAAAAAGAAAGGTTACTCCACCTTTCTTCTCTAAGTCGCCCTTCTGATGATCTGGATATGAGTTGGACCCCAGTGGAGTCTGAGACCTGTCACCAGAGACAGGTGAAAAGGAAGGTTCGTGAAAGCCTTAGAATTATTGAAAATGACAGTGATGAGGACAGGCCAGTGATTGTAAGTATGGAGGGTGGCGCAGAAGATACTGAGATGACTGAGATGCTGCACTCACACCACCACTGCCAGCTTTCCTATTTGTAAGGCCCCCACTGAGATCTACATCCACCACTATCTCAGTTGAAGTACGTACTGCAGAGAAGCAAACAACGCATTCACCTACCTCAAGCTTAACACAAAGCTGCCATGTTCCCTGCAGTGTGCCAGCGTCACTTGCATCTGCAACCTCCAAATTTCACAAGACTCAGATGCAGACAGCACTGCCTACAGTTATTGCCATTAGATGCACATTGTGCCTGATTCTCAAAGGTGAACTTACACATTTTTTGGGTAAGTTTAATATTGTTTGCTATTTACAAATAGATTTATGAGCAGTATCTTTATGAATTAGGAGTCTCCGCACATAAAAATATAGGTCTATTGATGTGCGTAGATGCAGCCCTCCTAAAGATACTATTTAAAAATCTCCTTTGTGATTAGCAAACAATCGTAAACTCACATTAAAGTGTAAGTTTACCTTTGTGAATCAGGCCCATTGAGTCTACCACTGCCTATTCTCTCCAGAAGTAACCTGTGTCACTAGCACCACAAAAGAAAAAAATCCAAGCAACTAATTATGGGCAAGTTTAGGCCAGAGGGGCCCTACAAATGTAGTCACCCTATGGCATGTTTGTGCAACAAGATGTTGGCTAAAATGTTAGGGCTGAGCCTCCTCCATTTTCCTTATATGGAAGGAGTGGGATTTTTAGAATTTGTGGCAGCCACCTGCCCGAAATGGAAGGTTCCCAGCCGGACCTAATTTTAGGGAGTTGTTATTCCAGTGCTCCATCATCAGGTGCTGATATTGGTTGGCCAAGCTACACATCAGAGTGCTGTTCACACTATCCACCTGAGAACAGACATGTCAAACAGTTGTCAAGCAATTGATTACATGTCTATCACTGCACACTGCATCTCTTTTGTGGGGGTAGGTAACCATTATCTGCAGGGCTCAGCATTTAAGAAAGTTTCAAGGGTGCTCGGCGGCATGCAACAGTAGCGATGTTCACCATGGAGAAATCCCATTCAGCTGCAAACATCTTGGATGACTTTAACAGCAAGTTGTTTGAATGGTTATGGCCCAGAGGTCTCAGAATTGGATTTCTTTTAAGGTCTGGAAGCAGTTGAGGATCATTCAGCACACTGATAGACTACTGGTTAAAGCCCACATACAGGAGCTAGAATTCAAATTATTACATGTTGTAATGTCTGTTTGAGCAGTACAGACCAATCACCGACTATGCCATTTAAAGAGGAGAGGCTGCAACTGGGAAAAGAATTACCATGGAGATGGACAAGTGGGGGATAGTGAACTGCCTGACACAAATGCTACCTCCTTTTGACTTTTTCACGTGGAAGTCAGCAAGGAGGACAGTACAATCATCCAAGCAATTCTGTTGTTGCATCTGCTACAGGACCGGTTATGAAAGGTTCACCCATGTGAATGAATAAGCATATAAGTTGGTTCAGAGTGTAATATTTTGCTTGGCTGTTAGTGCAAGGCTGCCAAGAGAGATCTCATCCTTCAAAGAGTACTTCTGTGCCACAATACTTGATCCACAGTACAAAACAATACTGGCCACTTTCAGTCCTTTTTCAGACGGTGATGTTTCACATAACAAAACTTGGGTTGTAGGCCATGGGAGAGATCAGGAAGAAGAACGGCTGGAACTTAGAGTTCCCGGCAGAAGTGCTCTTGTACAGCCTTCAGCCTCCAGAGAGGGCAGTGCTGTTGTTTCACAGCAGCCAACAGCAGCAACCACACCTGCAACAACACCAGCAACAGAAGAATTGGACCAACCGCTACAATGGCTTGGTTTCAAATGGCAAGACTTAAAAGTGAAGAGGTGAAGGCAACAGAGGTCGAGCAAGTGACAGCTTAGTCTGAATTTTGCAGCCCCGCATTTATTCACATGTATAGACTGGAGTGGAGTTGTACCAATGTGCACAGAAGAAGCCTCACCATGCGCCTAAAGGACATGAAGACACTACCTCCCATCCCTATCTTTATTTTCTTCATTCCCTAGCTGGGCTGCCATGGGAAAAGAGGAGGTACAATAGACAAATGTGCACCACCATGCTTGTTGAAACAGGTAACTGAATATTGCATATCAACGAGTGATATATTGAGTGAGCGATGATGATTTGTGTGGTGGCAGCAAGGTTGTCATTAAACTAATTTGTAAACTTGAATTGCAATATTTGCGACCCAATGAGTCATTCTGTCTGAATAATTGCCTATTTTACACTTTGATATAATTACTTACATGGTCCACTCCTGACGGTACTTCTTTTTTTGTAAACTTCAAGGATCAGATCAGTCACTTTAGTTAACAAAACTACACAAAAAAGGCTCAAATTCTATTCAATAGCACTATAGGTCTATCTCTCTCAATCTCATTCGAGTCTCGGAATCAGCCAGAAAAAGGAAGTTATTTACAATGCCTATCCACTTCAATCAATGGCAAACAACATGACTATAAGAGGCCTACTCTCCCAAGTTGACTGGAGAGAGGTGCATTGCTTTAGTGAATGCCAAGTAGTGTGCTGGCTCAAATGAAAACTCCTCTAATTTAAGTGGTTGTGGTCGGGGGGACTGTAACTGTAGACGTGTCACATGATAGATGCACTCAGCGGTTATGACAATTGACAGTTTAGAGATTGATTAGTCAGGTAAGTGCAGCTATTTGTCTTTTAAGAGTTGTAAAATCATTCTCACTTCTCAGTTAATCGCACATGCCTATGCTTTTGCTCTTCCCTCTTGGTCCTCATCCACTATGAAGCTTACCTTCTCCTTGACTCTATAATCCAAAGGCCTTCTTTTCTTCTGCACGCAAGCACCATAAATCTGCTGCTTAATTATCTGACCAGTTCAGTCCTGCACCCAAGACAGACATTCTAAAAAGAAAAATGCAGATGCACCATCCATTTTGGCATTTACATACAGCAATAAAAAGAAATTCTCAACAATCACAATTTTTAAAACTGTGTGGATCCTCCCTACTTTGTATTTTTCAAACCTAGGCAATAGAATAATTAGATAACTTGTGACTCTGGGGCTGAAGGACTGTTCGCAATGCATTTATTAATCAAAGTTTGTCTTTCCTTAATTTTTTCCCACAACATATTTGGTGATGATGTTCTGCTCACCGACATAATGAAGTTTGTGTTTGTCTTTGTCGCACCTTTCCCCAAACTTCCATTCTCAACCATTCATCAAACCCCTAATTCTCTTACCCCAGGCTGTATCATATATTGAGGTGTGGCTTATGAATGTACACCATGAATGGATCACACACTTGGAGAGGCGGATGTGGTGAAAGCAACAACAATCACTGCGGGATCTGCTTACCTGAACAATAGCCCACACCAGTTCCACTTACCCACCCAGGCATGAAAGTGATAACAATATCATATTGCAGAGTCAGGACAATGACTGTCTCTTGATAGGTAATATGAGTGTGCACTATCTGGCTTGATTCACAAAGGTAAAGTGGGACTTTAGTGTAGGTTTATTTTTGCAGTTTAACCTGTTCAGTATGTCTGACAGACAGGAGCCATCCAATTCCACAATGGGCATGTGCGTCGGATGGCTCCTGGTTGACCTAGCGCCCAACCATGGGGTAAGCATTGGTGCTCCCCCCCGTGGGCTGCCCTTCCTATTGCCCCCACCAGGGATGCCAATGGAACCCTTCCGCTGTCGGACATGCTGGAAGCCATTTGCTTCCACTACAGCGAGGAAGAAAGGTGAGTTTCTCTGGGGAGGGGAGGTTTTAAACCAAAGAGGTGTTGTATTCCCGAGTTTGGGCCATGTAGCTAGGCAGATTATTCCTTATATTGTTGTAGAAAAGAACATTTCAGCTTCAACGTTTTGCACACATTTGCATGCACAGCAATGTTGGATTAGTTTCTCTGAAACTACTTTCTTTATACATCCAGCTTCGCACAACATTATCACAATGCCCTGAACATCATGTACTAGGCCTCTCTATGCACTAGGTACAAAAGTTGTCCTATCTTCATCCATGGGGTGAGAGCGCTATCCACATATCCCTAACATCCCTAATCTAGCAAGCACATCATGAAGGCTGCTTTTATTATAAATAATAGGCATCCCGATAGATTGGTAGAGGAGGCACTTCTGCTGACAACCAAAGGTCCCTACGTGCTGAAAAATCATCACGCACTGGTCTGACATTCCGTGAGGGGTGTCCAACTCAAGACCAAGACGAGGTCCTTCCCTCTCTCCCATCAGGTAATGGAGTTGGATCGTCCCTAGGGGGAATTCTTGGTTCTACAGCTGCACACACTCTAGGTACACTAAGAGTAGGGTCTGGATCATATTATTATGTTAGATTACCATTTTGTATAGATACCTGCATTAGGTCATTGCTTCAGCACCGTGGTAGAAATGTATCTACTGTTTACTCTTTTGGTGCTTGTAATCTCCTTTATCTGCTTCTGTCTCCTAATCATTGCAGCACACATGTTCTATGCAAGAATAACATTGGTTCAATAAATAAACACACAGCAAAGTCCCTTAGTCTCTCCTTGGTTAAATCTGCAAACTGCAGGCCAGCCCCAGAACCCACAGCGAGGGCCAGTCCTTTCCTTCAGTCTCTTCAGCTGTTTCTTCCTTGGCAGAGGTTCCTCTTGACCACAATGTAGTTTCAATCCTTTTCAGTCTTGGTCAGTTCAACGTTCAGGGGTTTCAGCTCTCATAGTTATACCCCTAAATGTCTTTGAAGTCTTGGTGTTCAGGGGGGCACTGATCCCTGTCCAAACAAGTTCTGGGTGTCTCCCTGCCAGTGACACCTTTCTTTGATAGTGGGGGTCTGGATCCTCAATCACTCAGCAGGAGATGGAGCCATTGTTTTATGGTGGCAGCCCAGGCCTCTTTACCTGCAGGGGCTACTCCCCCCCCACACTCCAGATGCAGGTCAGCCTGCTGCTGTCTCACCTTCTTTCCTGGGTCAAGACATTCCCCAGATCTTATTACTTTCAAATCCAGACAGTCAATCCACAACCAGGCAGAGACACACAGAATTGTTAGAACACAAAAAAAACAGCCACTTTTAAAAGTGTGGTTTCTAAACACACAATGCAAAAACCACCTTCACAAAGGATGTGTTATTAAATTGTGAGTTCGGGCACACTAAATTTCACCTCTCCATCTTAAGCCTATGAGAAGATAGGCTGGAAACACATTACACAGCCTCCCCATTCTGTCCTATTGGCAAGATAGCCTTTCAACAATGAAAAACAAAATGGAGAGTATTTCACTGACAACAAGGCAGTTTAACAACTGTGCGCAGGCACTGCAGTTGCAGGCCTGAGTTCCCTCTTTAAGGCTACTGGTGTGGGTGGCACAATTAGTGCTGCAGGCCTGCTAGTAACATTTGTGTTACCAGCCCTGGCACACATAGTGCACTTTACTAGTAAAACAAATATACCAATCATGGACAACCAATTACCATTACAAGTTTATACAGGGAGCACTTGCACATTGACACTGATCAGCAGTGGCAAAGTGCCCAGAGCATCTAAGTTGGCAACACCATGTCAGAAAAAGGTCACGGGGGAAGGCAAAAAGTTTAGGGAACTTTAGCCAAAAAGGGCCAAGTCCAACACCACTTATATTAGTTATCAGTCTGTGACCCAGATTCACAAAGCTTTTTGCTTAGAGAAGAGTGGTCTACTCCAATAGACAGATAGATCGAGCATGTGCTACTTTTACACAAAGACACAACATCTAAGTTATTCACAAATAAATGATAAATTGGACAATGTTTGTGAATGGGAATTGTAGCACAGACCAGAGCAGTACGCTCAGAAAAAGGGCAGGAATGCACTCTATTTATCCATAATGGTGAATTACTGTCCTTTCTCCCTGCACTGGCGTTGTTTCAGCAGCCTACTTCCAATGCCGGCACCAGTGTACCATGATGCAAAGATGCCTGTGTTGCATTATTCCATATTTATGAAGCCATTCAAAAGCCACATAAAGTGGCTTTGTGTGGCTTTATAAATATGACTTGTAGCTTTGTGTTGTGCATGTACCATATTGCATGGTGCAAGCATGACTCAAGGCCCTCTTAAATAAGCCCCTTAGTTCATTCACATTGTTCCCTTGATTCTCATGATTGGATTTTTACTCAAACAAAATCTCAATTACGTGATGTGTTCTAAAGACATGAGCTCATGCATTTCACAAAATAATTATATTATGTCTGCTTCTGCAAAATTTATCTCGGGCTTATGTTTAATGGGTTTAACCCTGAAGAAGACAACACCATGGGAGTGACCAATGCCTGGTTTGTGAATGCTCACATGATAGTATATTAGATTAATTCAAGGATTTAAAAATGTACATGCAATAGTTATGGGAAAACATAACTGACACATAGGTGAACTAGGCAATTACGGGTGAAAAGGGGAGTAAGCTGTACCAATCAATTTGAAATTCGTGAGATACAGGTAAGGAGGTAGCATGCATTCTGAAAAAGTAATGAAACACAAAATATGATTATAAAATGTACTAAACCTACTGCCGGGTCCCGGTGCTATCTGAGTTGTATGTGTTTTTACTGACATTTTTATATTTTTGTCGAACCAATTTTGACAATGTGTTTTATTCAGAATAGGTTTCACTAGGTTCCCGAAATCAACCTCTGAAATCCTTTCTTTTAAAAAAGTGCTTTCTTCGTGCTGTTGTTTTTTGTGTTTTGTTGGGAGGTTGATCTCCTTCAACTCCTTGTTCTTTTTTCCTGTTTTTAAAGGAACGAGACATCCCGGAGTACCCCCGCCCCCGCTCTATTCAACCCCTTTCTTTGCTTGCTCCTCATGGGGGAATACTCGCAGAGGTTTTTTTCAAGTACCGATTTAATGTATAGATAAAAGAGAAACTACTGAAAACTAAATTGAAATTTCATCAGCCTGTTTTCATCAGGCTGACTTTCTTCGTTTTAGAAACTTGTCAAAATGACAGATCACTGATACATGTTGAGGACGTTAATGCTGGAGCAAAGCAGGTTTCGTGAAATAAATAAGAAAGCCAACTTTATATATGAATACTAAAGCTTTCATGTGCGTTATTTCATGATGTCTAAGGTATTTCTGCCTACATCAAGAGCCAATGGAATTGTCTCCGAATTTTCAAAAATGCTGTAAATTGATGGCTACCACCTTTTCCAATAAGAATATGAATTTGTTCAATTGACCCTGGGTTCAAAAAACAGATGACAAAGTTTTGTTAAATTTGAAACACAAAATCCCAATTTGTATTTCCTACTCACTCATATTCCAACCAGCATACATGCAATTCCGTCACAAGTGGAACATTATTACTGTTTCCTGCATTTAGGGTTGGGGGTGGAAAGAGGGGTATTCTCAGGTGAAGTGATTCACAGGCAAGCTCCTGACCTTTCACAGCCCTTCCAGTGGATTTCCCCACTCAGTTAGGTACCTAAGGGTAGTGCCAGCAAAGGATAGCAGATGTGTGCATTTGGTTCTAATGGACATCTAAGCACCCCATATAAAGGTGTAAGAGAATGTTTTTCGCAAACTTTAATATGAGACCCGGGAGGAGAAAACAAAATAGCAGGCTTATTTGAACGCAGATAAGGTGCAATTTCCACTGACGAAAATTCCACTTGTCTAGGAGTAGGTGCATGCTGGAAAGCAGTGGTCAGAGATTTTTGTACAAAGGCTGCTCATATTTGGTAATCAATTGAAGTATTTTCTGTTTCAGTTTACTTATATATTTTTTGGCCTGCAATACATTTCTATTTCTACTTTTGCTGGCCATTTAACTATTGAAATCATAAGTTTAATCTTGCAAAGTCTAAAGTTGCTCATTCCCCCATTTTGTCTTTATTTTGTGGAGGTCCACCAAAGAAAGCTGGAGTGACTGCAGTCACTTCATTTTTAGTTTCATGCAGTGATCACAGTCATTTTAAATAGTGACTGACAGACACATTTGTCAAAATTACCATAAAAATGTTTAAACTGAGAAGCTGCAGTACTCAGCACCATTTAATGGGGGTAATAGTGAGAGATGGGGCGAGCATGTTCTTGTGAAGGAAGATGATTAGATGCAGTTTTTTGAAGAAGGAACTTAATCTGATACGAGGCAGCATCGGTTCCAGAACATGCTGCTATCAACTCTTCATTTGCATAGGGAGCTGAGCACAGTGGCATAGGAAGGGGGGTGCGGTGGGTGTGGGTCGCACCAGGTATAAATAATTGGGCTCACAACACTTTTTTTGACAAAATAATATTATTCAAAACGAGTTTAATAACTTCGTCTGACAATTAATTAACCTCAACAAGTCAACATAATACGTGTTGAAACTTTTTAGTTCAGTCACCAAACTCAGCGAAACGCGGCTGAGCTCGACACTGTGTAGTGCAGAGCGTATGGATAAGGAAGGGGAGGGGAGGGGGTGTTTCTTTCCGCCGAAGTCTGTCTCTGTGGTTTGTACTCGAACGAGACGTAAACAATCGGTGACTCATCATCACTCAACCAGCAACCAATCCTATCTGCTACTGTGCCGGTCAGTCACCCCACGTCATTCTGTTGAGTTAGTTGTGCATTATTACTGAAGCTTATAAATTGTTACATTTTTTAGTTCATTGATTCATTGTGATCATCCTCTTCTCTATGATATTGGGTTTGGTAAGTAACGTAAACATTATGATGCATGCTATTTGTTTGTATTTGTACGTTAAGCCGGGGGTGATAAGAAATTTTCCACACCGGGTACCCCCTGACCTTGCTACGCCACTGGCTGAGCAATATCACACAAATTTGAGATTTGTAATTACCCCTGCAATTTTATTGCTGTAGAGTAGAAGGCTGGTAAAACATTCTCAGATGCCCCTAGCCTCAAGTCCGAGCAGATTTGAGGGAACTAGTTCAGATCGAATATGCACATTTCCGCAGACAACAAAAGGTGGTTTGGTCATTTAGGACTGCTAAGAGACGTAGAAGAATAATGCAAGAAACATCATTTAAAGGTCAAGCAACTGACGACTAAGCATGTTGTCAAAAAAAGTATAAACATCAAAAAGAAAGAGCTTTTTTGCAGTCTTGGCAGGTTCTAAATCAATATATTTGCATTTTGAAAAATAGTTCAAAGAGGGTTTATATTGAGAAGGATAAATACTCATAATGGTCAGTAAGCACGTGCAGACTTATTTTTCTATAAGAAGCCTACATCCTAAGTACCTACAATCATGCACTTGTGGGCATTTCAAGCAGGGTCAATCAGTACAAAAGTCTTCCATGTTTTCAAGATTGGATGTGAACGATTCTGAATACTGGTGCTACCAACAAATGAAGAGCTCCTTTTGTATTTCTTATACAAAATGTATAACTATAAATATGTATAAATGATACATGACAGTGAAGGAATAGACTTCAACAAATCAATCTAATATTTCACTGGGCAAAGGTGCACACAAGATCCTATTTCTCAAAAAGTCTTCCCTAAGTCACGGTGCCAAATGTGAGGTAGAACTGCATAGAAAATAACTCAGAAGTTCATCAAAGAGGGTCATTGGAAATCTTAGTGGTCTGAATATACTCAAAATGCTTCTGAAAAATCCTGCTGGGCCATATCACCCCCAGTAGGATTCACAGAAAAAGAAAGGAAATGACTATAAATGAAACATTTAGGGTATCTTATTGTTTCACCCTGCTGTTTCAACATTCAGTGTGTTTTAATCCCTATATCTCAACATATTTATTCACAAAACAAAGATCACGTTTTGGCGGTGGGGCTAAAGTACTGTTTGAAAAAAAGGAAAACAAAGTATAGCAGATGGAATAAATCAACTGAAATTAATGGACGTATTTCAAAGGATGATTTGGGTTATATTTTCCCTTAGCATTAGAATTAGAATTTCAAAAAAAGTGACTACCTTGATTGCTACTATAATGAAGTCCAAACGGTAACCTACACTACTGACTAATTATATAATGTATGGCTCGGTGAAGGATTCTTTACACTAAAAGATTGCTTTCGACTGGTGTTGTGTAAGTAAAATCAATAAAGACTTGCCATCAAGGCTATCTTGCTGTATGGTGGTTAAAGGACCCTTAACCCCTTGCATGCCCGCCCCTTTCCCCGCCCAGTGCCGCGCCTTCCATTAGCAGGCGGAGTTCATGACGAGCTGGACTCGTCATGGGCACAGCGCCACCGCAGCCCATGACGAGTCCAGCTCGTCATGGGCACTGAAGGGGTTAATTTTCCATACTGTCAAGTGGATCAAAAGATTCGGAAGCAGTAGCACCTTGAAGTCTTTTCAAAATACATTGGTTAGAGCGGGCAAGAAATTCAGTAACATTAAAAGCAGCCTGTTTGTACTCTTTTTTCAGAAAGTAGTGGTGTCAAGGGGAATTTCCATGCCCATCTCGACCGTAAAGCTTCTGGAAGGAAACTCATTGATGCTAGCACATACATGTCAATGGAGACTGGAGTAATCAAAAAAGAGAAAGAAGACATGCGTGATGGAAAAACACACAAAACGTCAAACATGTACACACTATGAATTAAGGCCAAAACTACAATCTACTGAAGCGAGAAAAATCATGAAAGAGGCAAGACCTCACCCAGTCAATTTTTATAAAGGACACTATACAACCATCTCTTTTTCTTAATTCAGCAATTTGAATAAATGACATCGACATGTAAATTGGGCTACTTATTTTGTCAATTAGCTTTAAGTAGGCATAACTACTCAAAGTCCTACTTTCTAACTATCATATTGTTGAATATTGAGGAAGGTTTCATATCCTCAGTAAACCCGTATCCAATGGGTGCCGCTGCATGTTCTCCAGTTGTATTACGGGTAGGGAAAGTAGTCCCTTCAAAAAGTTAGTGCACAGTGCCTGTGCTGGCAGTTGAAGATAAAATGCAACAGGGAAGTTAGTGGTACTTTCTGAACTCTGTGTTTATATCGAAGGAGTTTTCAGGCATCTGTGATTGAAGCCAGTGACATACCGCTTGTCTTTGTTTAATCCGCTGTCTGAGGCAGCTGTGGCATTTGTCGAATAAAGCGCAGCTGACAAGTCGGTGAAGGAAGAAAAATACATCTATAAAGGACTACAGACACTTGTCAGAAGAAGATGGATTGGACGCATTGCAGTGTTCAAACTCCACTGATTATGGAGGTGAGGAAGGAGGATGCAACCTTAAAAAATTGTTTCTGACACACCATTTTATCTTGAAGCATAAAAACATCAATCTTCAAAAGTAAGATGTAACCTTATTTTGTTTATTTTAAAGTTGTGTTCCCTCAGACACAACCGTTTCTGAAATTGTAATCTGTACAGCTCGTAGATGGCTGGCTCGCGCAGCATAATGGACTTTCCAAGATCTACAATATGTCATCCTTGTGCGGAAGAATAAAGAGCAGACGCAGCTGAAACACACGATAAAACAAAGCAAAAAGGCCATCGCTCAAAAGCCTCTGCATTCATTTGGCAATGTCACGAAAATGTAGGTCAAACAATTTCCTCTGAACATTTTGTTGTTCTTTTATATATTTTAACTTCATGTATTCAATGATCTGTGCACAATACAGGACCCGTCTACATGTGCATTGCAGGGTACCAGTCGCCTCCTAATGCTGGGCTGGTGTCTGGTGGTGAGTTTGTTTAGTGGCCCTGTGATCAGCAGCACCGGTCTTCTTTCACTGAAGAGTGTAACCTGGCATTCAAAACAATAAGGGGCATATCAGCAACACCCGGCGATAATTATGGCTCAGCGCTCTTAGCGTGAGGATAATTATCGCCGTGTAACGTGGATTTTTATCGCCGAGATAGCGTGCTATTAGCAACGCTTATCTCCTCAGCGATAAAAATCCTCACGCTAACTGCCTAACATAAGATTATTTCTGGAAACCCAGCGATAATCTCACGCAATGTGGCGCTAGCTTGCTGATAGGGACTCACAAACTTAGGCATGATATCCACCCTCCATAGGATATCATGGCTAAGTCAGTCCTGAAGCAGGCATAAGGAAAGTAGCGATAACAGGGGTTATCGCTACTTTTCCTGACGCTATGCTTCATAGCGTGGGGCTTGATGATAGGAGAAATGTCGCTTAGCGACATTTCTCCTGTCATGTTAGGTCAGGAACGCCCACTTTGCATCTCATTAGAGATGCAAAGCTGGGCATAAAGAATTCCCACGCTAAAGCAAGGTTTCACGCGTTAGCGTGGCCTTGCTAATTAGGCGATAAAATTATCGCCGCTTTTCGGCCGAAAACGGCCGCAAAAGCGGCGATAATTTTTTAACGCCTGCTTGTAAATATGCCCCTTACTTCTTTGTTAAATATCATATCAGTGTTGTAGTGATACTTTTTGTAGTGTTCTCTGAAATAAATCAAAGCAGTATTTTGTATGACGAGATATTATCGATGATAGGCAAAAGGACAAGAATATGAAGTGACATTGTTTATTCACATATTTTGTAATTAAGTAAAACGACAAGTTATGGTATCATGGAAAATTAAAGCGAAAGTTCAAAAAGCCTCTAATTAATTATGCACAGACATATGGCTGTTGTCAGGCAAATCCGCATGTACATTTTGCAAGTGTCGTTGGGCAACAGCACCCCCTTATTGAATTAATTTCTCAGAGAGCTTAATGACAACGATCTACACAGCACAAAATGATCCATAAATATATGACAGCAACTGCAAAGCAAAGGCACTACTTACAAGACAGGATTTGTGTATTGTATGGGTGTGGTCTGCATACACTCAGGGTCAATATGCAGTCAGTGCACTATTCAATTTTCAGAAGCTGCACCTGTAACTTGTCTGTCAATATATTAACTACTTAAATTCCACTTGGGGAATAGACCGTGGCATATTGGAGAAAACAGGCCTCCCTCCCTGAAAAGCAGAGCCAAATCATCAGGGGCTGTATCATGATAAGGCTGGGCGGTGAACTACGCTCCGTTCGCGGAGCTTGCAAAGTTTAGGTAACTTCGCGATTCGCGTAGAGTGCGAAGTTGCAGATTGCTACGCAATCTACCGCGTAGCGTAGTAGTTTTGCTTCCTCGTGCGCTCAATATTCATTCTCGCGCACGCAGTAACATCTTACCGTGATTCTGCATTCGCCAACTCGCTTTTCTGTCTGTTCGCGTGCGCCACGAGATTTGTAATATGGCCGCCGATCCCGCGAGAGTGTGCGAACGCGAACACGTCATTTGGACGCGCCAGCTCACTTCCGGCGGCTGTCTTGGTAAGATCGCGATCCCGAACGTGCAAAAACTACAATCTGGCGAAGAATATCTCTCGAGCTTCAGAAAACCTTTTCGAAAATGATCATTTTGCTCAGAAAAACTCCTCAGATTGTGATTTGGCTGTAGTCTTTTGTCTAAGGAGTCCTTTATTTTTTTTAACTCTTTTTTTCAAGAGGAAGGAAGTGCCCCTGAGTCTCCAACTTCCTGTTCCTGTCCAGCAGGCTCCTCCCAGTGCTTTGTCCATGTGCTGTTCACTTTCATTTGGATTTGGAGCTGGAAGGATCACTTTTTGTGTCTGTCTGCTGCATCATACCATCGGATTGGATTTATTTGAGGACTTTTTGATTTGAGATTTAATTTTACAAGTAAGTTGGAGATTTGGTGTACATGTTTCTTTCATTGGGGCTTGTTTGTACCTACATTTTTCTGGGATTTTCATTGTTTTGAAAACTTATTGTTGTGGGTGGCCTGTACTTTCAATATGGGCCTAGTTGTTTTTCTTTGCAATTTCAGCCAGTAGGGTACCCATGGGTCCATGTTTCTGTGGTGTCTGTTGAATTTAAACATCATGTAGGGCATGGATGGCATAGGATTGAAATGCTAAATGTGGCTGTGGTGTATTTCACTGTTTGTGTGTGTCTGTATTAAATACCTTTGTTGGATGTGTGTGCTTGATGTGTAACTTCTTTCCAATCCTTTCGTAGCCCTGTTGATATTCATCTTTGTATTAAAGCTGTGTTGTTTAGCAGGCCTCCTTTGTCTGGTCATATATATACCTGCTTCAGTTCATTGTTTTCCATGGCCTGTTGTGACTGTGAGTGCCCATATGGCTTGTGGCAATTTTGTGGTGGTAGTTTAGTAGTGTGTGCTTCTCTTTCCATAAAGGCCTGCCTTTCTTTTCTTTGTTCCCCTTGGCTTATGCGTGTTGTTGTTGTGTCCTGGCCATGTGCGTGGTGGCCATTTTGTGAAGGCAGGCAGTGTGCTTTTGCCATAGGCTTACATTGTCTGTCTTCCATTTCTTGTTGTTGTGGGTGGGTAGAGGCCATTTTGTGGAGCCATCCAAGCAGTGTGCTTGCTTTTGCCATTCTGTTCCAAGCTTGTGGCCTAGTCTGCCAGAAGGCCCAGAGGTAGTCATCCTCAAATCATGGGTGCATAAAAACAGTTTGTGTTGTCTGTTGAATTTTAACACCATGGATGGCTTTGGATTGAATTGCAAAAGGTGTCTTTTGGGGTGGAATTGCAGTTTTTGGGTGTGTGTTAAATAAATAGGGCTTTTCAGCCAGTAGGTAACCCTAGGAATTCAGCTTGCATACTTTTGGCAACTCCGCACAGCGTGACAACGCGGACTTACAGTTTTTGTCATTTTCGCGCTCTCAATATGCGTGTTCGCGCACGCGAGAACAACTTTTTGTACAGTTCGCGATGCCGAACACGCAGAATTTGCAATCTGGCAAACAATATCTCGCGAGCAACATAAACCTTCTTGAAAATGCTGATTTTGTGCATTTTGCTAAACAAACTCCTCAGGTTGTTATTTTGCTGTAGTTTTGGAGCACGGAGTCACTTTTTTTTTTTTTTTTAAATATTGTTATTAGAGGAAGTAAGTTCCACAGAGACTCCAACTTCCTGTTCCTGTCCTTTGTATTCACTTTTTTGTTATTATTGTAGTGGGTGGCCTGAGCATGTGGGTGGTGGCCATTTTGTGAAGGCAGGCATTGTGCTTTTGCCATAGGCTTACATTGTCTGTCTTCCATTTCTTGTTGTTGTGGGTGGGTAGCGGCCATTTTGTGGAGCCATCCAAGCAGTGTGCTTGCTTTTGCCATTCTGTTCCAAGCTTGTGGCCTAGTCTGCCAGTAGGCCCAGAGGTAGTCATGCTCAAATCATGGGTGCATATAAACAGTTTGTGTTGTCTGTTGAATTTTAACACCATGGATGGCTTTGGATTGAATTGCAAAAGGTGTTTTTTGGGGTGGAATTGCAGTTTTTGGGTGTGTGTTAAATAAATAGGGCTTTTCAGCCTGTAGGTAACCCTAGGAATTCAGCTCACGTACTTTTGGCAACTCTGCACAGTGCGACAACGCGGACTTACAGTTTATGTCATTTTCGCGCTCTCAATATGCGTGTTCGCGCACGCGAGAACGACTTTTTGTACAGTTCGTGATGCTGAACACGCAGAATTTGCAATCTGGCAAATAATATCTCGCGAGCAACGTAAAACCTTCTCGAAAACGCTGATTTTGTGCATTTTGCTAGAAAAACTCCTCAGGTTGTCAATTTCATGTAGTTTTGGAGCACGGAGTCACTTTTATTTTTTTAAAATATTTTTATTAGAGGAAGCAAGTTCCACAGAGACTCCAACTTCCTGTTCCTGTCTTTTGTATTCACTTTTTTGTTATTATTGTGGTGGGTGGCCTGAGCATGTGGGTGGTGGCCATTTTGTGAAGGCAGGCATTGTGCTTTTGCCATAGGCCTGCATTGTCTGTCTTGTATTCCTGACCTTTTCTTGTTTTTGTGAGTGGCCTGATCATGTGGTGGCGGCCATTTTCTGGGAATGGCCACTGTGCTTTTTCCATAGGCCTCCAAGCTTGTAGTCTAGTCTGCCAGTAGGCCCAGGGGTACTACTCATCAATCATCACGGGTGCATGGAAGTTAAACAACTGTTTTTGTGTTGTGCGTTGAATTTCAACATCATGTATGGCTTTGGATTGAATTGCAAAACGTGGGCTTTACTTTTTTTCTGGGGTATATTTCACTTTTTGGGTGTTGTAAATAAATGCCTTTTTATGTGTATATGTTTGTTGTTGTTGCTCCCTGATGCTGCATCCATCCCATGTGATGCACAAGTTTTTATTTAGGGCAAACAGGCTACACTACATTTATGTTTTTGTTCTTTGCTATTCTTATTCTTCCTGAGTGCACACAGTACAGTAGTACCCCAGGAGCCCTGGCCTTGTCAGTCTCATAAATGGCTATACTGTTGTTGTGCACTGACTTAATAAAATGTAATAATTGTGACCACCCACCACACACTAAGAAGGTATATATTATATTAGTTTGATTGTACTAGCTTTTTTGCTTTTAGGGGCATAAAAGACGGAGGAGGTGTGTCATCATCGCCCGTTGTGGTGCCAGACCGACGTCATGCTGCTGTACACGACGTGACGTGTGAGTGACCTGACCAGCCATCTCTGCAACTTGTGCAACTGAGTGTTGTTTTGACATCTGAAGAAGATGCCCGCAAAGAAAGCAGGTAGCAGGTCCTCCGGCACCAAGAAAGTTGCCATGGAGAAGAAGGAACAGAAGAAGAAGGAAGTGTCTCTTAAGTCTGGTGTGCCTCCCAAAACCTTTTTTGGGACACCAAAAATGACGCCTGCAGCAGCGGTGTCCGGGGGCCAAGCTGGGGGCAGGACCTCCGCATCAGTGGGCCCAACCCACCAACCCAGGCCCAAGCAGATGAGTGTGGAAGAGGTAGCCAGCCTAGTGGTGGAAAGCAGTGATGCTGAGCCTGAACTAAACTTATTGCTATCTCAAAGTAGTACACAATCAACGCAGGAGGGAACACAGCAGATAAGTGGTCAACAACAACAGCCGCAACGACCGCCCGCAATAGTAGCTGTTGTTCCTCCCGAAGTAGGGGCAGTTCAGGAAATTGAGCCTCATGCAGAGGAAGAAGAGGAAGCCACTCCTTCAGAAGTTCCATTGTCTTCCAAATCCCCAGCAAGGAAAAGGAGGGTTAGTACATCAAGTTCTTCGCCAAGCCCCCCTTCTGATGATCTAGATGCCACTTGGAAGCCACAAACTGAGTCTGAGAGGGAGACACGTCACAAGAGCAGGCATGTGAAAAGGAAGGTTCCAGAAAGCCTTACACTTATGTAGGTTGATGTAGAAGAGCAGGATGATGATGAGCCAGTCATCACGAACATCACTCCCGGCCCAGAGGAGATGGAGACCAACATTTTTACACTATCCAAAATGGCTGCGAGGGATGTAGCACGCATACATCCAACACAGGTAACACCAACACGACCTCCAGCTTCCATATTTACATTAGCAAAGGGCCGGCAGCGTCCTACATCCAGCACAAGCACCACCTCAGCAGAAGTAGGTAGTGGTACTGCACAGAGTCACATTCAACACACACCCTCCAGTTCATCCGCCATTGGAAGTGGCACCTCCAGCAGGAGACAAAGTTAAGCTCCCCAGTGTGGGACTTCTTTACGGTTGGCAGAAAGGAGGAGAACATTGCTATTTGCTCCGTTTGTCATACCTTTGTTAGTCGTGGTAAGCTTGGTACAAACTATGGTACCGGAGGCCAAATGACCCATCTGAAAAAACACCACGCAATCCAGTGGGAGGAGCCCCTTCGTCGCATAAAAACTGGAACCATTGCGTTTGGTGGGGATGAACGAGTAGAAAGTCCGCTCACGGTGGAACAGGAAGAAGAAGAAGAGGGAGACATTCTCTGTGGTAGTGGTACACAAAGTAGCCCTGTCCCCAGCACTGCAGTGGTAACGCCCACATCCTCAGCAACACCTCAATGGCACAAGAGTAAGAGTCAACCTGAGACACCAAGGAGTACTGCTTTTAAAAAAAGTGCGACGTTGAGCACAGGAAGGAATACCTCGCAGTCTACCATTCTTAGCATGTTTACTAGGTCAGAGGGGCAGTACGAACGCAACCACCCAATAGCACGTTTGTACAATGCGAAGCTGGCTAAAATGGTAGCACTGGACCTTCTCCCTTTTTCTTTTGTTGAAGGGGTGGGTTTCTGGAATTTGTGACAACCATCTGCCCAAAATGGAAGGTTCCCAGCCGCTACTATTTCGCAAGAGTTGCTGTTCCAGCACTACATCACGACGTGCTGGAATTGCTTGGAAAAGCCTTAAAACAGAGTGCTGGTCAGAGTATCCACCTGACAACAGACATGTGGACCAGTTGCCAAGCTACTGATTACATGTGCATCACTGCACACTGGGTCTCTTTTTCGGGTGTTAAAGATAAGATATCCAAAGCTGTTGTTGACACCGCTGAGATTTTTAAAGACAATCGCAAACATGCAACTGTAGCCATGTTTGCTATGGAGAAATCTCATACTGCTGCAAACATTTTGGTTGAGTTTAACAGCAAGGTGTTTGAGTGGCTGCGACCAAGAGGGCATAACATTGGTTTTGTTGCCACGGACAATGGCAGTAATGTAGTTAGGGCCATGAAAGATGGTGTTTGGCACATCGCATTAACATTGTTGTTCAAGACTTTCTGAAAAATGAAAGCAAAGTCAGAAATGTACGCAGGTGTGGATGACAAAGTAGATGCATATTATTTGGCTGACACCTTAGCCGTTCGCTTATCTGACAGTACAAGGATTCAAAATAACATTGTGTCACATCGACATTACATTACTGCCTCAATTTTGGATCCACGTTACAAATTATAGCTGAGCAGTAATGAAGTAATTCCTTTTTCAGAAGTGGATGTTGCCAAGTACAAAACTTTGATAGCTTAGGAAGCCACTGACTTTGAAAACGAAGGGATCTTAATTAGAGGCCCTCCACCCCGGGGTAGAAAAAGTAGTACAGGGCACCCAGAGTCAAGTTCTACTTCAGAGCCCGAGAGCAGTGCGTTTCCCTCCCAGCAGTGAACAACACTACCAGCAATAACATCTACAACAGCACCAACAGGATCATCAGCCACATTTAAAAAAACGGCAGGTGATTGGTTTCTACGGAAAGGGTTTTGTACGTCCATTACTGATGCAAAGGCAAAAGAGGCCAAGCAAATCGGAGCACCCCTGAACATTGAGCGGATGGTTCAGGCCTATCTAGATGACACAACAGAGGTCTTCATGGAGCAAAGCCCATTGGCGTATTGGTATGGCAAAAGAAGCCAATGGCCAGTGCTCAGCAGGCTAGCGACAAAGTATGTGGCTTGCCCTGTTGCAAGTGTCTCTTCAGAGCGTGTGTTCAGTGCTGCTGGTGCCATTTTTACTGTGAAAAGGACCAGTCTCTCGCCCAAAAGCGTGGAGAGGTTAACCATGATCAAAATGAATCAGCACTTTATACCACCGGAGTACAAAATATGTGAATCACAGCAGAAAGAGGAGAGCGACTTCGATGACATAAGTAGTGGGTTATTACGTACTTCTGTCCGAACCAGCAGAGTTTGAGGACGAGCTCCTCTTCCCTGACAACTAGGCTTTTAAATTGTTCTTCCTTCCTTTATTTGTGTGTGTATCTGTGTTTCTGGTTCAAATCTAATCACAACAAATCCATCAACAGTCTCCTCTTTTTATTTCCCTATTGGAGTTGCACGTCTGTGCATAACTGTCCACTCCACTCCTCAGAGTCCTGCTCCATCTTCCTTACTCTCCCTAAATACATTTCAAGCAAGCCAGACATTGGCTGGAGATGGAGAATAGTACAATACATGTTGCCTCTAACAGTCCCTCCATAGCTATATTCCATTTTGTTTCCAAGCCGAAAGAAACTCATCACTGATTGTCAGAAGGCTAGGCATCTGATCTGACAGCCAAAGAGAAGAGCTAGACAGGTAATGATTATTTTGAATGATGGCATGCATTGCATTGGATGCTTGCTGACTACAAGTGAATGTGCATGAAGTCGAACTATACTAGTTTAAGTGACTCAGGTGACAGTCAATGTTTCCTTGTTGTTTAATAACCACATTGTACTCCTACCACTGCAGGTGCTGATCAATATCCATTGCAATTTTGTAATATGGAATATATTATAAACTTAATCAGTCACTACAGACTGAGTTGGTGTTGGAGAACACGTACCACACAATCAGGATGCTGACCATACTATCTTTGCACACAGTCAGTTGGATCTGAGATAATTGATGGAATAACTGCGTTTCATGGACTGCCTTAAAAGGTAAACAGTTTCAACAAGAACCACAGCAGACCTATGCTACATGTCTGTGTAGTGGTGTGGACTGGAGTAGAGTGTAGTGGTATGAGGGACAGTGGTGCATTGATTTAGTCACTTCATTTGGAAAATGCTAGGTTGCTGCAGTGCATATGCCTTTTGTCTGGCTCTGTCAAAATTTAAGGTAAATGGGGGTAGGGTGCCTGGCCTGTGCCGTGTTTGACCTGTTCTGTGCCGGCTCCTGTCCCATTGTTGGTGTAGCTTAATGCTGTAGAGTAGACACTATGTATCCAAGCCGCCTCAGTCTGAAAGTGTTCTCTCAAGAGTCTTGTCTTCTCTTCTTGCACTCCACTGTAATTGAGTTTTCTTTTTTAATTCAGTTATTTTTCAATACCCCTTTTGTTTTTCCATCTACACTTACAGGCCAGCCTTTAACCTGTGCTATAGTGGGAGAAACAGCTCACACTTACCTTACCAATCCGCATCAGGCAGGCAGTGGTACCCAAGATTGATGTGCGGAGTGTCTATGGAAGGAAGGACCAAGAGGAATGACGAGAATGATGCAACTCCACCTTTGGACCAGGATAATACAGTAACTTTAGTATCATTCATCATTTGTCTTTAAATTTATTTGATTCCTTTTTTCTCTTCAATCATTACGACTGTGTGTTGTGGTTTGTTTGGTAATTGATCCCTACAACTATTTTTTCATTTCCTTTGCTAGCTTGAAAAATAAATGTAAGCCCGGTACAGCATGTAATTTGGTTCGCTCTGAGTGCAGACAGGCAAGGCAAATATCATATTAATAATTTCTGCCCTGTACAGTCTAATTGTGTAGTATTAGTTAGTAAGTACAACTCATTATCATTAACCATCAAGTTCTCTTCATCATCATGCATGCATTTCCTTTTTCTCACTTTATAGATTTCTTTGATTATGGATCATGGTCATTTTCCAAGATTGTGTTTTACTTTTGTTGTTTCCATGCATACTGTCTGTTTTTCTTTGTCAAACCTTTCCCAAAACCCCCCTTCCCATCCATTCATCAATCCCTAACCCTCTTCCCCCGGGCTGTGTGATTTATATTGAGGTGTGATGTGACTACATTAAATGTACACCAACAATTGATCACACGCTTGCTGGGGCAGATGTGGTGAAAGCAACACTAATTGAATTTCAACTAAGGCAGGGCAAGGATCTTCTTCTGCTTGCCCACCCATGCTGTACTTTACTTTGTTCTACTACTCCTCCCACAGTCTGTCTCAGTCAAGTGACTTTCTCTTTCTTTTTTCAAATGTTATTGCCAGTGTCTACTACTACCACCACAATAATGGCATCTTCTCCATTCATTTGGGAAACCAACCATGCAGCCATCACTGTGCCGAACTTCATCATCATCAATCACAGGTAATATACGTTTGGTGGGAGGTATAATGGACCAGGAGGAGAGACTGACAGGACTAGTATGACAATTAAAAATAACTCATTGAGGGGTACGGCATCTATCTGTTTGTGTGTTACAAAATCGGCAGATCTTTTAAATCAAACACTGGCTGCGGGCATGCAGCAGCAAGGAAACAAAGTAACAAACCATGTGATGTCACGTAAATTGAATTTGTAAAACAGTAACCCACCACAAAACATTAATATCGTATGTTTAAGTAAATAATATAAAATGTAATATACCCTAACAAAAATAAACTATCCCACTCTGACCTGACCCACCCTCCTCCCTAACCCCAACCAATGTCCAAAACGAAAGTCAAAGTCCAAAATGTCTGTAAAAAAGTTAAACCCCAACGCCCAAACCCCACCCACCAACAAAAGGAATTAAAAAAGGGGCAAATGACAAGGTCCTATAGTCGGCGGGCCTTCAGGTGTTTATCCACTAGGATTTTGACATACTCCTCTAGGTGTTCCTCCAAGCGGGCCATCCGGCGGAACATCTAGCGGCAAAATGCCCTGCAGTTACATGCAGGGTGGGGGGCAGCAGTGGTAGATATCGAGGCACGGCGGTGGGTGGCTGCTGGACCACGGCGTTGTAAAACTGGAGGCAGGGCCTGACTGGGGCCCGGGGCATTGGAGGAGGCTGCAGCTGCAGCCGCCTCCTCTTCCGCCTGAGCCACCAGTCGGCGATATTCCTTGTAAATGGCCTCGAGTTTACGGCGCCGGGCCCTGGCTGCCAACTCCTTCCTCGTTGGTTTTGGTTGGGAAGGAGTATCTATATCAAGAAAGAAAAAGAACATGTTGTAACCAAAGCAAAACAGAAACACTAAATTCATTCAACACATAGTGGCACAGTATCACTAGCAAGCACAGTACATAACATTTGTGATTTGCTGGTAAGTATCTATACTCCTACTTCCTCGGACTCTAACATTTGTGGGAGTGTCTGACTTTATACTCGTACTATGTACTCCAGTACACACCAGTCGTGTTGTTCTTATCTCTAGTTTAGCGCAATTACATAACCTTGTTGCAGCCGGCATGCCAGCTCAGTCAGCTAAGCTTGCACCCAAGAGAAAGAGATATGAGTCACATGATGCAGACTCACGTTAGTTTTATTTACTACTACTGTCTGCAGGTGGGGAAGCTCATATTTTTGTATTCCGACCGGTGGCACTGGCCATACTCTGTCTGTTACATGAGGGCAAATGCTCAATTTCACTTTCACCCTGCCCTGGGTACTACAAAAAGGCTGATTATTTATCGGATCCAATGATCATTACTTATATTATAGATGGTAATACGACATCAGGTCAGTAGCGGTTGGTGGTGGGAGTGCTGCCGGGCGGTGACGTGGGAAGGTGCAGGGTGGGGGTAGAAAACTATGGATACGGACAATCACAGGTAATTAAACAATACTTATAAATAAATAAAACAAACTTTGTTGCACACACTGCATCGCATTTGGCGGTGCAGTGCGCACAATGAAAATAATTTTATTTATTTTTATATTTACTTACCTGTATTTGGCCGTAATACATAGTTTACTAACCACCCACCCTGCCCCTCCACATGTCACCGCCCACCAGCACTTCCACCACCGACCGCTACTGCATAGGGTACTTTGATTGTGTGAGCAACAGATAGGCCACCCTTTGTAGGCTGGCTGACACAGTCGAAAATACATTAACATAGGTAGGGAGTGGTCCTCGGAGTCGGAGGAAGGCGCTTCGGCTTGATAATATATATATATATATATATATATATATAAGACATGCTTGGAAACTACTGCGAGTCAACTGTATTCTGAAAATACTACTTATATTCCCCTCTGCTTTGCTACTCTGTCGCAGTTTCTTTTACATTTTCTTCAAAGTAAGACTCTCCAGTGACAGTCTCCACCTATGCTGTCTATTGATGATAGTACATCCAGGCATACATCCATTAAAGTAAATGTCTATCCTTATTTTTTATATATCTCTTAACAAACCACCCATGCGCCTGCTCCTTCTTTGCTTGCCATGGCTTTGAGTTTGAACCAAACACCGCTGATTCTTGCTATCTAGTACTATCCACCCAAACTCTGTCGCCCCCCCCAGGCAGGCATCCTCTTTCACCTTCCACCCATCCTTCAACAACCCATGCATCTGATCTGATTACTATTAGCCACCTATGCATGCTTCCAACATATCCTTCTCTGCCAGTCAGTCATATTATTTATCTCGCCCGTCCCTTCACCCTTCTTTCCCTCTTTGTTCAACACATCCATCAAGGTCATCTGATCTGAGTTTGTCTTCTCCATAAAACCTTCACAGCTGAGTTGGAGTCAGATAGAAGAGGCCATTGGTTACTCCACTCACGCTGCTAATGCTAAGTAAAGGGTGTCTTCTTCAACCGTTGTATAATGTTCACTACAACTTAATAAGTCGCACAGTACAGTGAGTGAAGTAGTGAACACACTTCCATCTAGTAGTAATGTCAAGAAGTAATGAATATAACATACCACTGCCGGCCACTGCTGCTGGCTCCCCCCCGTCGCTCCTGCAGTTGCCACCAGTTCTCCCGCCCCCTCCAGAATGGCCGCATCGCCATCGCCGCTGGCCCCGCCGGCACTGGTAGTTGGTAGTATACCTAGAAAAAACATTACACATTTTTAGATGCCTGGAAACCTCCCCCTATTTTATTAGTGTTCACTTGGAACATTGAAAAAAAAGTTAATACAACATACATCAGCACTAGAGTAGTACAGTCTGTAGACAGACACTAGTAGTGATATGGTTCCTAGAGTCATCTAGTCCTACTCTACTCTTTTGAAAGTTAGCCTGAGCCATGTGTAACCCTTTTAGATTCATCATGTCGACTACTACTCTTTTTGCGCATATTTAATTATACCTCGCAGCTTATTGATATTGACATGTGAAGTAGACGCCTTTGAGGCCACATGACGGTTGCGTACAAGTGAAGAGGTCGAAAAACAAGCCTCTTTGTTATGGAGTTTGGTAGGTCCGTATTGCTTAGCCATCACATACATGTTACACTTTTTGCCATGACTGCGAAATGCTTGCGTTCAGCAGTATACTATCTAACGCGCAGCATTTTTCTCATATAAGAGGCGGAAGATTCCCTTCTACAAACCAGAGATTTGCAGAAATTATGATGCATGATGTAACCAGTATTTCTATGTTCTACGGTGAGGGGTCTTCCAGAATTCAACAGACCTTTTGTCTTGTTCTTGTTGTCCTGCACAATGTTTACTGTTTTAATCTTATGCTTTTTGCTGGCTTATTGACGATGGCTGTAAAATTTCATATAACGACGTACAGAGCTTGTTACTTGTTTCAAATAAACCTTTTGAACTTACACATAGACTCTGTGGTATTTGGTGTGGTTGGGTGGACTTACACAAGTGAGTGAGAAAAAGGGTGTTATGTTCTGGGTTGTCTGTCTCAGTCATCATCATTGTGTATCTTCTTCGTGGGTGGGGGGTAGGGTGTGGGACCCTAATGTGAGACACTATAGCTAGTCGGTCAGGGGATTGTGGGTTCTTCGGACTGAGGTGTGATGAGTAAGGTCCAACCTCCCATCACCAACATCCTATTTTGTTGTGCATAGTTCTGTATGTGGCTCTGCAGAATTACTACAACAGTAGTAGTATGTACTATCCAATCCAAAATACTAGTCAAATATCTGGTTGAGCATTTTGTTTGTGTGTATTGTCAAAGCCTCAATATTAAGAAGACTAGAAGAGTACAACCCAAAGGACAGGACAAAGTGGCTAGAGCTATTGGTCAATCTGAGTTTTATTCCAAAGAAAACATTCAATAAAGAGTGGCCAACTGTGCAAGCTTCGCTACAGACAGAATAATAGAAGTAGTAGTAGTACAGAGAGTCATAGCAGAGGCAGTTAGAAGGAACTTAGTTAGAGGCAGAGATAAACAGAATTTGCAAACAGATAGTCAAGGTCAAAGAAGCTTTTGTAAAAGATAGAATTAGAAAGTGGAACCATAATTTATAGCTCGGAAAAAAAAGATGCAGTAAAAAATAGGGAAATATAATTGTTAATATAACCACTGGAGGACTTAGTGGGGCCAGCAGCAGGAGCCTCGGTAGAGGAGCGGTCTTGTGGTTGTCCCGCCGACTCGGACCCCGTCTTCTTGCCCCTGGGTGGTGCTGTTGATCATGTAAAATATAATTAAGAAAGAGACAAACATTAAGGAGTGATGTGAAACAAATAAATCATTTGGAAAAATATGTCAAAAAAACATTTTAGGAAACAACAATTGCAAAAAAATTGCCCTATCTAACCAGATGGATCGACTACTGAGCTGCTTGCTGGATTCACTGATCGTCTACTTATTTATGAACACTCCAGTGTTCCATAATCATTCTGATTACAAATACTAACGAAGCCTAGTAAGTACCACCTGACCTACACCACCTATTCCAGACGGGCCAATTGTTCAGTAAGTCTGCACTTCCATTTTTTTTAGCCATCAAATGCATAGATGAGATGGAGGACACATGCATACATTTGTGCATACATACAACAAATTGTGGGTTGGTTGCATGATTCTGATCTAGTTCTGCTACTGACTGACCCTGCTAAGCCTACCACTCACTAAACAAACTACAAAAGGTTCTACGGAGGACTGGGGTAAGCAGCACTCAGTGACAGAGGCGACGTCACACAGACCGCGTAAAACAATTATTCACTAATACTAACTAAACCTAGTATCCAATATCCATCCACCACTATTTCACAGGAGGACAATGGAAGGACTAGAGTCCCTAGCAATAGCATTACCTAACTTCAGTTCTCTAAAATAAACTCTTACATTAATCAGCACAAGCTAGCACAAAGTTGCAAACAAGTAAGAGTAGCACCGAGCACCTGGGTCCTACAATCACAGAAGATTTTGATTTTTGGAACGTAATTTACCAGCAACGCATAGCACGCAGCAGTAATCTTGTTATTCGTCAAAAATTTAATTTATACACAATAAGTTACTCACCAAGCCCAATGACCTCGACACCTAGCAGGTCCAACAGTTCCTGCTCCCGGTCCAGGATGTCAGACAACCGGTGGGCCAGCTGATTATGGGTGCGCCGGACCCCTGAGCACCGGAACACTGCCCAGCGCACCTTCGCCCACCGACGGTGACGCTCCTGGGTAGTGTACCCAGAGCCGGGCCTGCCACCTGCTGCCAAGGTCAAGGGGAGGTGGCGCTGAATGAAAAAAACAAGGGCGGCCACCTCCGCCTCACCAAAAAGTTGCCGGGCCTGCACCCCTGCAGGACGCATTCTGCCGCAAGGCAGGCGGCTCTTGTCTGCAGGCCCCTTGCCCTTTGCGCTAGCTGAAGATGTGCCCTTGGCCATGGTTTTGGGGTGGGTGGGAGGCGGAAAAGAAAAGTTAGAAGGGGAATAAAAGTTAGGGGGAAGAAGTAAGAAAGAAGTAATAAAAGTAAAAAAAACACAGTAAAAGTAGAAATAAAATGCAAAGTATAAACTTAGGGAAAGAGAGAGATAGATGATAACTAAAAAAGTCAGAAAAAATGTTTTAAATACGAAGGATTACAAAAATTTATGGAGGATAGAAACGTAGGCCCAGAACCATAGCATAGAGTGAAAAACAAGATGGCCACACCCGTTCACGACCGCGTGGGTAAGTTCGCGAGATACTTCTCGCGAACATGCAATAATCGTCGCGAACAAGTAAAATGCGCTCCGGAACACGACATGCGCATCGCGAACACGCTATACTCGACCCAGAACAGGAAATAAGGCATCGCGAGCGTGCAGGACAATTGTAAAACAAGATTGCCGCACCCATTGGCGACTACATGGGTAAGATCGCAAGATATTATCCCCCGAGCATGCAAACAGCTCACCGCGCTCCCGAACAAGAAAAAGGCATCGCGAACGGGCGCTCCATGCAACTGCGCCCGCTCGCGAAGCTACGCGTAGCTCGCGTAGTGCAAGAACATCTTCGCGTAGCTTCGCGAAGCGCGACTACGCGAACTACGCCCAGGCTTAATCATGATGGGTTTTGACAGCGCAGGGCAGAGCCGAGCTCGTGAGCCTGCAATGTGTAAAGTGAACGCATTCAACCTGATATTTCTCTGAGTTAGTGCTATATTTTAAAATAGTACAGCAAGTGTCGTAGCTGGGGGGAGGGGCGGTCCACCCCCTACAGCACTGTTTTTGGGGGTGGCAGGAGTTGAGTATGTCAACTACCACCATCCCCCCAGTCTAAAGTACAAGTCATCCATCGGCCGTCACCCCCCCCTCTTAACTGCACCAGGGTGGAAAACTTAGCCCAACCCCCTCCTCGCCCCCCCTCCTTCCCGCCCCCCACTACGTCTAGCTGTGAGACTGAGTACAGCCGGACAACAGCAAGCAAAGATTACTTCTTTCTGTTTCTAAGCTATGTTGACTATAATAAAGCACTGACTCAGAGAAATAGCAGGTTCAAGAATTAACGTTATACACTGCAATGGCATAAAACAGACACTCAGATCTGTGCCACAAAAGCCCCTCATAATACTGCCCCAGCAGCTCTATCATGGTGATGTTTTCTGGGGGCACCGGCACATGAATCTATGTGTTTCTTTTTTGGTGTCTTAATCACTTACATCAACTGGAAAAAAATCCTATTTAATACACGTTACGGGCTTGAATGATTTGAGTGAATGGCAGTTTGAGTGATTTGATCTAGTGGTTATTGTGAACTGGGTGTACATTTATGGTTATATTATATTTTGTATGTTTCTTTATGTGTACAAAATGTACAAAAATGAATATATGATTATATGTTATTAAGTCACTCAAAATAAATGAATGAATAACAAATGTCAAACCCTATCTCATGGAAAAAAAGATTTATTATGAACACCACGAGCTTGTGCTTGGTCTGCTTTGTGATGTTTTAAACATTTGTATAGATCATCAAATATATTCTTTAGAGTTTGTTACCGGGCAGGGCTTTGTTCTGTTTAGTTGACTGGTGCATTCGATATCTCACCCTTTCCTAAATATAAGTAGTAGTAACCTGCGTAAAATGAACATGAGAAAAGAGTCCCGTACCTACTGTAGCATGCATATTTTCTTGCAGTAAGCACCAAAATGTGCATGTTACTCCCCAGTAACTTGTAATATCGTCTTTTTAATACACCTGATGAATAACGTACCAGAGGGTATCATTATGTATCTGCTGCGAGGCCAAGCACCTGCTGGACTCTGACAAACACAGAATGTTTTGAGATCTGCTAAGCAGCAAAGCATGCATTAACTCTGAGACATTTTCAAGACAATGGATGCACTGAAGACACACAAATGAAGTGCACATCCCCTTCTGTCCGGGCACAGCCCAGAAAACGAGAGATGGCCCGTTTTTGATGTTACATAGTGTTCCTTTACATTTTTTTATACTACTGTAATGTTGTTTTCACTTTGATCACACGGACAAGAAACAACATTGTGGAACTGCGCTTAGGAGCACAGAACAAGAAATGTCTAACCTGCAGATGTTGCACTTTGAATTCCACTGACCTAGTACTTGCTCAAGAGAAAGCAACGTAAGGTTCTACACTGTGTCAAGATACTGCTTTGTCAAAAAGGAACTTGCTGCCGTGCAGCCAGATACTATGGGTCAGATTTATCAATGGATTGCGTTGCCCTTGCATCACGCAGGGTGTCAGAAGTGCAACAAAATGCTTAAATCAGAATTACTGAGAAACACAAGGCTACCTTTCATCACCCTGCATGTGTTGGTAAGTTAGGAGTAATGCAAGGCAATGCATGCCACTGCCTTGCATTACTCTGTCATGTGAATGCGTTTCATAGGTGGAACGTGGGTGTTCCCACTCAACCACCTATGGATTTTGATGAATTACCAGATATACCAACACTTGTATACCTGAGAATGTGTCAAAATGCTATGACTTCACAGGGAAGGTCCAACGAGAAGAAATACCTTCTTTTCTTTTGTGTCCTATTTCTAAGTGTGATGCATTCTGCAGCACACTTAATAGCAGGAAAAAGCATCAGAGGTTTGTTTTGAACAAGAAGGTATCCATTCCTGCACAAAAACAACCCGGCCTGCAAGGCAGGAACCATTTAACCGTGACACAAGGGTCCCTGCTTTGGGGCTAGGCAGCAGATTGTGCACCAGCGCAGGCAGAGAGCAGGAATGCACCATATCTTAATAGATGTGGTGCAATCCTACAGTCTTCATTTTAAGCAGCGCAGCGCAGCACAGCAAAGTGTCTTGCTTCATTGTGCTGTGTGAAAAAATTATAAATATGGGTTTATGTACGGGTCAGGCTTTTGTCATTGTGTACATACATGCAAAAACTGTATTATTATGACTGTGAAAGTGCTTTTCCAGATGAATGCTCAAAAAGGTTTTGCAAATTGTCACATTTTCAAAATGTGGATAAATCAGTTAATATGATATTGATATTGATATTTATGTATTACAAACGATTTGGGGGCAATCGAGTTCTGAATATTGATCAGATTAGGCGGAGATTTCAGAATGGAGAATTGGATAGAGGAGTCGCTTCTGTGTTTTGCCAAAGTGGGCTGGGGAGCTGGTATGCTCCTTGATGATGGATGAGCTGTCCATGAAGAGATATTATCAACTGCAGGATGCATGGGGCATGTCTGTTGTGCAGTGAGCTGTTTTCAAGATTCTGGTACATAAATATTTAAGGTGTGCTTTGAGGTAGTTTGTTGGGGAAACTTCCTAAACAACAAAGTTTTAATTACTACTTGCCTGAACAACGAAGTCCGAACAATGACAAATCCTGATCAACGAAGTCCTCAACAACGAATTCCTAAACCACGACTTGGCCGCCCCACACCTCCCCCGGATATTAATCTCTGCCCCCCCCCCCCCAATGCTCACATCACTCTTACATTCAAGAGTTGTATGACATCACGGGTCTTAAGTGAAACACATGTTTTTCAACCATGTCATTTCCAAGCATATATTTGGATATTATGACACTTCAAAATAAAATATAATTTAACCGGAGTGCCATAGGGACACGAGAGAGAAAGGACAAAAAAGAAAATAAATGGACAATGTGTACGTAAAGTTTTTGTATTTTCTATCTCGGCGATGTGACTTTAAGGGACATTCCATGACCCCGGAACGCCGTGATGGCGCACGTTAATGGGATACAATAGATAAGAGCGTGAAACCCTACACGGACAGACGCCGGACAGGTCAGCCGCAACAGGAGACTAACACGGTAAGTGTAGAGTCTATTACACATTTTTTTCACTATATTCTTCGCAACACTACATCTCCACTTTTCAAGGAAAAAAGACAGTTATTGATTATGACCGTACGGACTTTTAAAAAATAAAGTATTTCAATATAGTTTTATGGGGAATCCATATGAGGCACAATTCGGGTTCCGGGCTCCATAGGGGCAGGTACATTTTCGCAACACGCTAGTGATGTTTTAATGCATCTTGCGAGCGCACTTGAGGAAATTTGGAACACTGGTTCCACCTTGTGGACATTTCTATAAAAGAAAATTTACTATTGTTTGTAAACACCTAACATTTAAGTACAATATTATTAAAATACATAATGGCGAATTCCTTGTTTGCACGGATCTCTCAAACGCGATGCATTTTAATATGGTTATATGGGAAATCCATGTGAGACACCATTCGGATTCCAGACTCCGGAGGGGTAGGAACTCTTTTACATCACAAAAGTGTGTTTAACTGTACATTTCGAGTAAACTTTATCAGACTAGGAACTGTGGTTCCGCTTAAATTGACACCTCTATCTAATAATGTATAATCGCTTTCAAACATAGTAAAAAAATAAACAACATGTTTACAGTAAAAAATGGGGATACTGTAAATGTACTATCGTGGTTTAGGAAGTCGCTGTAAAAAAAGTATTGGTTTACCATTGCTCGTTGTTTGGCCTTCGTGGTTCAGGAAGTCGTGGTTCATGAAGTAGTTGTTTAGTCATACATCCAGCGTGTTGCTCTGCTTGAATTTCATTTGTACTTGTGTTAAGGTAAATGTAAAATGAAAGTCCTAAATGTGCAGAGAGGCACTTCACATTAGGATATCTGCCTTTGCGCATCCCAAAAATTGCATAGTGCAAGGCAGAGGAGCTGAACAGCGCTCCTGATTTTTTTTTTAACAGAAGTCTCATTGATGTTCTCTTTATCAACACTCCAGTCTCTCTTATGAAATATAAATCATATAAACAGGAGATGGCTGCAGGTGGATTAAAGGGATGTCATTGGGACTGAAGTAGAGTACAGAAGTAATTGAACATTCGTTATTCTTTGTAGAGTTGCTAAATCTAGAAGACAACTGTGCTGTGGGATTTCATCCACCAAAGCAATGTTATTGGTGGGGGAAATTCAATCTCTGGATTTACCAATAGGATTTGACATTTTTGTAAAGTCACGAGAGGGTGGCGTTTATCAGGAAGCTGAAAAGCAGGCCCTTTGTGTACTCGGATGAGTTTTGTGGGTAATCTCCTTGACTCTTGAAGTTCCTGGATTACTCCAATGAGTCCTCAAAGCCAGTTTTTGGTGGGCATAGAACGACTTGCAAGGGGTTGCTATTCGCTCTGATTACTCACAATGGTGTAACTGCATAAGCTTGGGTTCCGAAGACCATTTTTAACTTGACATGTTTTAGGATATTCATTTTTGCTTTTTTGGGACAAGCTCATGCTTTTACATCACTCTTTGTAACCAAACGTTGAGTTTTAGATTTGTTGAAAGCTTTTACTTTTAAGAATATTACAAGAGCATTTAAAGCTTATGGAACAAGCTAGCATATAGGGGGTTACATTTCTGTGATTGATGTGGGCTTCTAGGAAACCTCCTCATATTGGAGCAGTATATCAGGGTACAGTAGTAGGTTGGATAATTTCTTTCAAAGTAGAGGTCCCTCTTCAAAGCATGATGTTTGGAAGTGACCCAGACTGTTTAGAAGATTCAGTCTGCTCTACCGACTGCCATGTGTAGCATCTTCCCAAGCATGGGTACCCACCAATGACTATGCCCCACACGGAGCTTAGTATTATATTTCTTTATTCTGCTGCATGTAGCTGTGAACTGAACATTCTACAAAAGCTTTCATGCCATTGCGCACTGACACCTACATCAGAGCTCTATGGAGTCTGCTAGGAGCCAAAACTGTTCCATCCTAAAATATTGCAAGACACTATATCTTCCTCTTGGTTATATAAAAACGTTATCAATCAATCAGTAATCTTATAAAGTGCATCTACACACCTGTTAGGGTCTCAAGGCACTGAATATACATATATGCATATGCCTATACACAGAAACACACACATATATGTTTATATATATATACCACATGGGGCTTATTGTGCTGTGTGAACTGCAAAGACCAGAATGCTCTCTGTGGCATACGGCCACAAGGCGGGAGATTATGCCTATCAGGGCAGGACTCTTTCAATAAATGGCAGGTGTCTGCACACAGTAGTTTGCTGTTTAACCTTTGCTTGGGCTCGTGATCAAGAATGGATTTTAGAAACACGTTGAGCCAATATGAAATAAAAGCTGAATATTCAAATAAGCTGTAATCGTCACTTTTCAAGGAGGCAAATTCTCGGAGGGATATCCTTATGTGGGGCAACCTTTGTGTGGATTTTTAGCGGCGATGGGTTAGCCGTGAAAATAACCCGCCGCACATCGAGTGCGGACTAACCCTGGCCGTAGTTCGCAAAGTAGCACTACACGAAGCTACGCAAAGTGCACTTCGCACTACGTGAGCTACGCGTAGCACTTCGTGAACTGCGTAGTACCCTGTTCGCACTGTGCAAGATGTCATTTTCAATGATTGCACAGTGCGGACAAGCAACCGGCACTGTGCAATCATTGAAAACGGCATCTTGCACAGTGCGAGCTGTAGTTCTCTGCTGCTCGAGTAGATTTTTACTCGAGCGGCAGCTTTCTCAACGCGGCCTGGTAGTTTCTCATCGCGAGCGGTTGCGAGGTTACACGACCACTCGCAATGAGAAACCTGACCTCCTCGCGTTGAGAATCTCGCCGGGAGGTTTATTTTCCACACTCGCGATCGTCAACTTGATGTTGCTGATCACGAACGAGGAAAAAGTCTCGCCGGGATGTCATTTTGCTTATTCGTGGGCGCCAACTTGACGTTGAGGACCGCGAGCAAGCAAAAAATGACCGCTGCACTACGCAACACTACGCTTCTTGTGTTTGCACTGTGCTACGTGCAATTCGCGTAGTGCGAAGTAGCACAAACTTTGCAAACTACGCGAGCATAGCATAGTGCTTTACCCAGGCTTAGTGCGGACCTGCTGTGCCAGGAGGACCTGGCGCAGCGTGGAAGGACTGAGAATGCTCCAGAGTGAGTGGTTTATCAACAGCAGACTGTACACTTTCAGCGTGCCCACTTGGGATAGAGAATCAATTAATGTTTAAAGGCTGGCAGCAATAATCACATGGGGCTTGTTGTGCTATGTGAACTGCAAAGACCAGAATGCTCTCTGTGGCATACGGCCACAGGGCGGGAGATTACACCTATCAGGGCGGGACTCTTTCAATAAATGGCAGGTATTTGCACACAGTAGCTTGCTGTTTAACCTTTGTTTGGGCACGTGATCAAGAATGGATTTTCGAAACGCGTTGAGAGAATATGAAATAAAAGCTGAATATGCAGTGAAGCTGTAATCGTCACTTTTCAGGGAGGCAAGTTCTCGGAGGGATATCCTCATGTGGGGCAAACTTTGTGTGGATATATATATATATATATATATATATATATATATATCATGTGACCAAGGCTCTTTGGGAGCTGAAACGCGTAATGGCGGCGGTGCAGGGCACGGAATAAATCTTTGACACACAGAATCTGGGTTCGCCTCGTCTTTCCAGAAAGTATACGGATTGTGGGCGAGTATTGGTGATATATATATATATATATGAAACAAAACTTCTCTCAGGCTTCACCCCGAGTCCCAGGGTTCGTCGCAGCAAAGGAAAAGCACGGCACCACAGAGAGTTCACCGTTAGTTTTTATTCAGCATAAATCTTCAAGGACACGCACAAAAGGACGGTCGACGCGTTTCGGCACTCAGCCTTCAACTGGACCAGGTCATATATATATATATATATATATGACGTACTGGTGGTGGCCAGTAGGCAGTTATCGTTAGGACCAAGTTTCAATAGGAAGAACATTTTTTGTTTTGCTTATAACGTTGGTGTCGTTTGATGAATCTTCATGAAATTTTCTAAACTAATTCTTTGTTCATATCAGCTCCTATGTGGGAAGGTTGGGGGTGATTTGTCAAGAAGGGGCCAAGAAAAAAGGGGGTTCCAAAACGTGTTTTCTCCATGTTAATTTCCATAGGAAACTTTAAACAAGGCTACAGGTCGAACGGGTAAACGGAATTACCCCAAATCTGGCAGGGAAAAGGGTCTTGGTCTAGAAAGCAATCTTTTGTTTATTTGGTGTAAATCCGTTCAGTAGTTTTTTAGAAATATCGACATTTACATATATCAATATTTGGGAATTCTGCCATCTGATTGGCTGAGGAGTTAGGAGCACGAGCTTGCTGCTTATTGGTTGGGAGCGCTGCAAGCGGTTGCAACTAGGAAGTGTTGGCCACCATTTTGTGATTCCGTCGAAGCGAGTAAGGGAAAAAAGGGCATAAAAAGTAGGAAAGAGGATGGTAGGAGCCCTGTAACCTTTGTGGGGGTGTTTAGGGTGTGCTATAGAGGGGGTGCGAAGCAAACTACTCATAGCTACCGGTCTGTAAGTGCTGGGTACGGAAATTAAGTGAGGTATTGCGTAGAGTCTGATGCTGCTAAGGTGAGCTGTTGCAGGAGTCGGGATGAAAGCATGACCCTAAACCGTGTGTCTTTTGGTGTGAAGTCATGTGCCCTGGCCACTGTGCCGCACCTGTCTAAGTAGTGTCAGTAATATTTTATACATAGTAGGAGGAAGTTTTGTTTGGAACACGGTAATTTGTATATGGTGCTTAGGTGGTGTTATACAGGGAGTGCGAAGGTAAATCAATATGGTATTTGTAAAGTGCAAACTACACAGAAAACGATAATTGATTGGAAGATAAGAAGCATTGGGTACTACAAACTAGGGTGCATATTAGTTGCGTGAAAAAGCATGTTTGTCATTGGTTAATAAAGAGCAGTCTAAACGTGGAATTCATTCAATAGGATGAAATGTGCAAAGCTCAACCAGAATGTTCGAGAATATGCTGGGAAAAAAACGTTACGTTTAAAGAAATCATGAACTTTTAACCTGCAGGCGTCGTAGAATCTTCCAGAAAGTGTGGTGATAAAATAGGTTGAACTTCTGACCTATATGTGGCGCGGAATAGTACGTAGCTTTTCAGATGGAAAATTCAAAAATAACCAATGGAGATAAGTTTTGGAATGTCGATGAAGGAATGAAGTATTCTGATTTGTTCTTTACATGTATTTATATGTGGAGCGACAGAGAAATTGTGCCATTACTGGGTCCATTCTTGATGAAAGCGATACATTACATGTACTGTGTGACAAAGAAAGAATTGCATGCGTTTGTGACATTTGAAATCTGCATACCAACTACAAAGGTGAGGTAGAAATGAACAAGGTGTGTTATGTGTTCTGTAGTAGTGATTAAGTATTTGAGGTGATATTTTTAAGTTTGAAAGAATTTTTTATTTCAAAATAATATCCTGTTAGTAAAGTGTGGTGTTTCATATTGGTTGTAAAATATGCATAACGTTTGACCTGTTATATAAGTACTTTATATATGGTTAGGAATTTTTCACAAAGAAGAAAAGTAGTTTGTCATCTTTAAAGGACTGTATGGTTTTGAAAATTAGGTACAGTGTTAATTTGAGTTTGTTAATGTATTCAGGTGAGATAAACAAAATGTCCCATGTTTGCAAATTATACTTTTTGTGGAAGTAGTGGGGAGGGGGGTAGGAGATGTATGTGTTATTTAGTTAAAAGCGATAAAACCAAAGCCAGAAATATTATGTAGACAGGTTGTGGTCTAATTTTTGACAGTGAGAGGTAGATTTGAATATAAGTCTATGTAGGTGGTTGTACTGTGAGGCCGTCTACAGTGTTTGGAGATTACATGAAGAGGAGATGGAGATAGTAAAAGTGATACATTCCTTTTATATGTACGCATAGTTTGAATCATTTGAATATAGGTTGAGATATAATACGAACATGGTTTCTGGTTTGCATTTGGGTATAGTTAATAGTTTTAGTAGTTTGTGACTAGTGAATAATAAAAAAGGTAGATATACTTAAAATATATGGTAGTAAACATATTAATTATTGTCTGTTCTCATGAAATAGAATTGGTTGGGGAGTGTTTCTTTAGAAGAGATGTTTTATAAATGTGTGAGAGATAAAAAAGAAATGAAAATGTTCGGTATATTTTCTGTATGACTTTCTTGACATTAGTAAAGTACATGTCATTACAAGTGATAGAAATTGTCAGGCTGTGTTGCTGTGCTGAATATACGTAGGTGTTTAAATGGTCCGGGTTTTACCGGTGCTCAGTTTCTCTATCTCTTTTGAGACACTCGTCAATTTTTTCATTCAATTTAATGTCTTTTATATACATACAGTAAAGGGACGGTATATCAAAAGTTTGGGAATTACAACTTTGTTTACTCTCCCCATCCTCTGCTATACACTGTACAGAGTGTTTAAACAACTTTTTTAACATACAGATGTATAGCTAGTAAAGGTGGTGTAGTGCCACTGGGCCCATTTATAAACCGTGCTATGGGATGGTTTATGTTTTACCCGCCAATTTGCATGTTTGAATACTTTTGGATGGCATGCGTTACGGAAGACACCTTTTTAAATTAAGCCCGAGTATGGGTATAGTGCCGCTACTAGGAATGGTGGCGGTTTCTCTTTGATTTCGTATGGTTAAACAATGGTGTGGTGGGGTGGGGGAGGTGGGTATCTTGGTGATTAAAACACAGACTTTAGTAACGTGCAGATGTCTAGCTCCTAAAGGTGATGTAGTACCACTGGGATCATTTATAAAGCGCCCTATGGCATGGTATATGTTTTACCCACAAATTTGTATGTTTTAATACATTTTGCTGATGAGTGTTTCCGGCGATATCTGTTCAAATTAAGCCTCTGTATGGCTATAGTGGCGCTTCCAGGATTGCTGGGGCTCTTTGTTTTATTGCGTAAAGTTAAGCAAGGGCAGGTGTGGAGGTGGTTTAGTGGTACTGCAACTATTTATAAAATCTATAGTGGCTCTACCAGGTTTGCTGGGGTCTTTCTTTGATTTCGTAAGGTTAAGCAAGAATGGGGATGAGGGTGGTGTAGTGGCACTGGGCCCATTTATGAAGCGGTTTCTGGTATGGTATACGTTTTTCTCGCAAATGTGCATGTTTTAATACCTTTTGGTGATGAGTGTTCCAGCAGACAGCTACGCAAATCACACAACATTTCTGTGGATAACAAATCTTCATCTGATAGACACTCTTGCACTGTGGTAGAAGGCTGCCAGAGTTGACGGCAAATTATGAAACTTGGTGCCATTGTACATTTAAATGGAAGCTTGGATAATTTCTTTGTTACTATGGTGCAGTGAGGGCTTTAAGTAGTTAAAAAACTAGGGGTGCTCTAAAAGGGGCGGGGCAAACCTATTAAAGGGGTGTGGGCTATCCAAGTAGGGGCGTGGTCTACATGAAGATAACTAGCATTTTGTCCCCTCGAATTATGCTATGTTCGGGAAACACGCTCTTTAAAGGATTGCTCTTCCTCCTACAACATGGTTCACGTAGCATGATGTCTCCACTTGTCAGTGGTGAGCAAAATGAGCATGCGCACATCGATGTGCATGCTCTGACTGCAGTGCAATAAAAAAAAAGAAAACTTGACTACCTTTGTGAGGGCCGAAAATAGAGCCCGATAGAGACCCGTTTCGTTTTTTTCTGAAAATAACTGCCGGTGCTCAGAGCCGGCCCACTTAAAGCCCTGCATTCATTCATCCTAAGCACTGCACCATCCAACCATCTTTCAATTCATTCAGACATTCCTACCTACATACATACATACATCTGTCCCTGCAGTTATTCTAAGTATCTGTCAGCCCACTCGCCTATGGTAAGCACTGTGCCATCCATCCAGTTATACGCCCATATATTCATACATCCATCTGTCCCAGAACCAATCCTACGCGTCTATCAGCCCACCCGTGTATCCTAAGTACTGGTCCATGCATCCATTTATCCTTCCATTCATCCATATATCCATACATACATCCATCTAGCTATCCATTCATCCATCTGGCCATCCATCCAGTCCCCTTTATTCAACTATCTGTCCTTATTTTCGTGCACTCTCTGCCGCAGATCCTAAATACTGCGCATTATACTCATCCACCCAGCCTCTTAAGGGGCCGAAAAGGCTGGCGATAATCATTGAGAGGCAGATGAAGTTTCTGATAAAGAACAAGAAAGCTTTGAGTTGCTCTTTGTGGACCAGAGTTCACCACCCTTCTCTGGTGGTGTTTTTTAAACAAAGGTTGATGTAGGGAAAGAAATGTAAAGCAGCTTTTCAGTGTAAGACGTTAATTTAGAAAGATAGCGGGGCATATTTTCAAGAACGGCATTAAAATTATTACCACTTTAGCGGCAGGAAACTGCCACTAAAGTTGCGATAATGGGCTTGATAATATGCCCTTGTCAATTCCCATAGTCGGCCAGGTTGTGGTGTGAAGCTGGGTTTCTATGGCAATTCACAAGGGCATATTATGAAGCTCATTATTGCCGCTTTAGTGGCAGTTTCCTGCCGCTAAAGGGGCGATAATATTAACGCCGTTCTTGATAATATGCCCCTAAGTGAGCCAGGTAAAGTGTGTGTTTCCGTAGCTCTACAACAACACCCTGTGAAAGGTGAGAGCAGAGTTGTGTTGGAGTTGGCTGTGTGTGGTCATCTCCAAAGGCGCAACCAGACTGAAATTTCGGGGGAGGCTAGTTCTTTCAGCAATAGGCAGAGTGGGGATGTAGGGGCTCTAAAAAGGGGTGGAAAAAAACAGCATCATTTACAAGCAAATGGTCTTTTTAAGACCTGTGAAGTACTCAGATGCGGCTCTGTGTGTGCTATTGGGAAGCTGTCTCAGGGAGTCCGGGGCAATGGGCGTTGTGCGCCTGGTGGTCTCTCTGCTAATCACGCCACGGTGATGTGGCTCCTGTGCTGCAAAAAGAGAAGGGAAATCGTGAGAGAAAATGGCTCTCTTTAAAGGATTTCTTTTCTCCTACAACGCGACTCACCTGGCATGATGTTTTCACTTCTTAGTAGTGAGCAATCTGCATGGTCTCACTGTCTCACTACAGTCCAATAAAAAAAAAACAACGGACTACCTTTGCGAGGCCCGAAAATAGAGCCCTATAGAGATCCATTTCCAGGCCCCCAAAAATAAACTGCTTGTGCACAGACTCCCTCTCCTCCAATTAAAGCTTTGGGTGCAGTGTTATGTTTGCGAAGTTGTAGCTAAAATTGTTAGGCTAATAACGGTAAGTTTTATGTGTGCCGTTTGGATGGTAATATCATCCTAAGTATATAGATTACAATTTTTAAAAATATTATGTATAAAGTTGTCAGCGGTGGGGTGCAGAGGGAGTGTGTGGGGTGGTGGGGTGTGGTGGAGAGGTAAAAAGTACGAGGTAGTGCAGTTACATGTAAATTGTAAAGGTGTATGTAAATAATTAAATAAATACTTGCTGTATGTTCTATGGCACTATCCGTCATCCTACTGCTCCCCTGCCATGCTCCATCACGTTGCAGCACTGCCTCTGGAAGCCGTCAGTTGAATTTATGTAATTGTATGTTATTATTGTAATATATTGAACTGATGTAAAAAATTATTGTATCTATTTTATTTTTCAGAAAATTATTTAGTTTGGATAAAAATTTGAAAATGCCTAGAAGAACTGAGAAAAAAGACAAGAAATGAAGCATTTATATTTGCAGAAAAGAAAAGATTTTGAATTACAAAAAAATTAGAGCAGTACACAAACAGTTTCTTCTGGTAAAAACACTAGACAATTTCTGAAAAAAATATTACGAACATTTAATGAAAATAACGAAACACAAAGGAAAAAGAAGAATTTTTCAAGTAAGGAGAAGGAGACTTCAATTTCAAATACAAGGTAAAGAAACAGTATCTGTTACCCTGAGACAAAAACTATTTCAAGAAATTCGTCAGACTTTTTTTCGAAGTAGAGTGATTCAAAATTTAATGAGAACATGCTGCAAATATAAAAAGAAAGTGCTGCAATTCAAACAGAAGCAGTGTATCGAAAGTATAGTGGATACTGCTTTTACTTTAAAACAGAAGTTATTCATTGTGATTTTGAAGAGGATCAAAGTATTAGATAAAGTAATCAAAGTGTTAAAAGAGAAAAGTAGAAGAAAAAGACTTGTGAACAGAACCAACTTTTGCAAAATCTTTAGTGGACATTGGAAACATACTTCTAGTAGTGAGCCTTTTTTTAATGAGGAAAGTTACTTCCAGGAAAATAGTTTACCATTTGCAGTTGATAGTGGAGGTCGTTGCTACGAAGTTAAGGATGGTTGTCCCCTTCCAAAAGAGGAATTGGTTAGTAAAAGTGCAGAAGAGTTAATAGTTGAAGAAGTGCAAGGGAAACGTACACAAGCTCCTGTGTATAAGTGGGGTTGTTGCAGTATTTGTAGTATTCGACAGGAATCTATTGATAGAATGCAAAATTTGCAACGAGAATATACACAGAAAAGTATTAAACAGAAAATTAAGGACTAGATCCATGTAATGTAAGAAAATATACTGAGAAACATGGGCATTCTCTGGCTTGTATTTCGAGAAAAGTGTGTAAAAGTGTTTTTCATCGCTTGAGGATGTTAGCATTACACCATTCAGAAATGCGGAAGTTTGTAAGGAAACTGTACTATGTAAAAAGTCCTGCATTATGTTTAAGTGAACTGAATACAGCTCTTTTATATGGTTCTTTATCAGATGTTCAAAAAAAGTGTGATGATATTGAAATGCGATATTTTGGTTCAGAAGAGCAGTCAATAGAAAGTGAAAGTTTGACAATTACAGATGTTGAAGGAGATGGGAAAGTGATTAGCACTGATCAGTTTGAAGAAGAAATTGGAAGGTTTAATGTAGTGTGCTCTGAAATACCAAACTATGTTTATGTTTGTTGTCGACGTAGTCATTATAAAAGTCAAAATAGGAATGTTGATTTGTATTTGAAAAGTGAAAAGGAGAACAATAGTAAGTGGGAAGAATTTGCAACTTACTTGTAGGTGGAAGGTCGATTTGAGTTAGGTAGTGATCAACGTATATATGTAAATATTGTTGCAACAAATTAGAAGAGAACAAAATGCCTGCTAGAGCAGTACATAATAACCTAGAATTAGTAGCTATTCCGGAGAAACTGGCAGAATTGAATACATATGAGTCGGTTCTAATTCAATCTGTTCATCCTTTTCAAATTATAATTCGGATGGAGCCTAAAACAGGTAAACTGCCACCAACAGACTTGCAAAGAGGGCTGAAAGGAAGAGTGGTGTACTTACCTTTGGATTTTAAGAAAAATATTGAAACTATTGCTGGATAGAAAGAGGAAAATGAGGCAGTAGTCATTCTAGTAAATGGTGTACCAACAAAGAGTTGGAAAATATGGCAAGAATTTGTGGATGTTATAAAGTTGAAAAGTTGAAAAGTCTACCTTATATCTTATAGAGAACAATATTTATTACAAAACTGTAAATGTGGATGAACAGGTAATAAGTTTAGAAGATGAATGTGAAATTACAAGTGGTCAAATAGAGAAAGTGGACAAGTCAAGGACTGAAGAGATTTATGAACATTACACAATATGTCCTTTGCATTCAAAAGAAGTAATAGGAAGCAGCATTGAGTTATTTCAAATGAAAAAAGCACAGGGAACTCCAATGAGTGTATGGGAGAAGAGCTTGGAAGCTTGCTGTTTTCCATAGCTGTTTCCTACTGGTGAAGGTGGACGATATGATGACCGACCTGTATGTATTCCAGCTTCAGAATATCGGTCAGATTATATTCTGAAGATCCTAGATTTCGACAGTGCATTCCATACATATTTCACCTTTTGTTTGAAAGTGATTTATCTTCTCTGTCGTATGCAGTGACCCACATACTTAAAACTGGAGTTCATAAATCATTTCTTTCTGCAAAATAATTTGTGGAGAAAGTTGAAAAAACAGATGAAAATTTAGAAGCACAGTTAATCTATTTGATGGCATGTCAACGTGGAACAAATGAGTATTGGTATCGTCGTCATGGAGAACTCAAGTGTATGTTACGGAACTTAGGTACACCAACATGGTTTGTCACACTCAGCTGTGCAGAGTATGCATGGGAAGATTTGCTGGAGTTTCTAGGAAAGTAAATTCCAATATTAAAAATGTTGAAATAAAGACTCCTGGTGAACTGTGCTTATTGGATCCTGTAAATATGTACAGATATTTTAATCATAGGTTTCAAGCTATGATGCCTTTTATCTGCAATAAAAAGAATCCACCTCTTGGAGAAGTTACTAATTTCTTTTGGAGAAAGGAGTACCAAGCAAGAGGTGCACCTCATATACATATGCTACTATGGGTCAAGGATGCACCTAAATTTGGAACCGATTCTGATGAAACAATATTGTCTTTCATCGAACAGTATGTGACATGTGAGATTCCAAGAGAAGAAGGAGATAGAAGCTTGACACAGCAAGTTTTACGTTTCCAAAGTCACCGTTGTGGAAAGTACTGCAGAAGAAAATATAAGTCTAAAGGAAAATTTTACACCAAATGTCGGTTTGGTTTTCCACGTCCAGTCATTTGTAAAGGAAGAGTAAATTCTTTTTTTTCTTCTGTAAGGCACACAATAACTCGGAAATCTCCAAAGAATACCTACAACTTAAAAAGAACAGACGTTTCAAAGTATATCAATGACTACAATCCAGTCATGTTAAAAATGTGGAATGCGAGCATGGACATCCAGTATGTTGCAGATAACTCAATTGCTGTTGCCCGTTATGTTACATAGTACATAACAAAATCAGAAAAAGCAGAGATAAAACAATTGTGGGAAGAAATTGCCCAAGAGAAAAGCGTCAGCAAAAAATTGTACAGCTTTACTTTGAAAATGCTTTCCCACCGAGAAATTGGATCCTATGAATGTTCAGACCGCTTGTGCTCTTCAAGTTTATATTCAAAGTCTCGAGGAATCATTTGGGTAAGTTTAGGTCTTGCCTGTTCACGAAATAGAGTGCTGAAATCATTAGAAGAAATTGAATACTTAGCAGCAAATGAACCAGACAGTACAGACATTCTTAAAACTAATATGTTGGACACATACTATCCGAAAAGGAGTCGACATCTGGAACAGCTATGTCTGTATGAAGTACTTCAACATTACAGCTTCAGGAGAAGCCACTTGAATTTCTGTATAAAAAAGAGACAAAGGTCCGTGTGACATAACACAACATAACATATATGACATAGTAGTACACTGAGTCTGTACCGATTAAAAAGTTGCTGTGCATTGTACAACAATATAATGAAGTGGTCCACATTGACAATTGAACCCACAAATAGACCATAGAACCAATTATTTCTGACCAGAGATGACAAAAAAGTAAGAAACAGGAGAAATCAAGATATATCACCCTGTGAAATGGATAGATAACTTACCAAGATAGGAACACCCAAGAGTGTCTGATGGTAAAGGAGCAAAGGATGTGAAAGATGTTTTAAAGAGTACCAAATAGATACGGGGTGCTTACCTATAAATAAATATAAAACATCGAGCGTGGTGTCCGCAATCTAGGGAACTAAGAAAGAAACTAATGCACGAGGTGAATTTACATAGAAAAAACTGTTAGCTTAAGGTTCCTAATATCCTGTCTGCTATAACTAATAAGCTGTCAGAGTGGATGGCTTAGAATTACCTATCCGGGATCGTGCTTGGACCAATCAAGGATATATGAGAGGGTAAAAGTTAAGGGATATTAAGTGGTCCCTGGTACAGATCTAGAAGAAAAACACATTTATATAAAATTTTAAAGCTTAAGGTAGCGAATGACTAGCATGACTGATAAAGAAGAAACCTAAAGCTATATAGTCAAAAATATATACCTGAACAATGGTCAAAATGTGCAAATCTATATATACTCCAGGGGTGTAGACGCTTGAGCCCAAGACTTCTAAGGATAAAGCTTTGCAAGGGGAATAATCAAGCTAAAATACCTATGGTAGAGACGAAAGGCAAATAGCTTATGAGATTGGAAGCTGAAAACACACAAAAAGGAATAATTAATTCCCAATTCCTAAAAAGCAAACATATGAAAATAAATATGCAATAAAGCATAAAGTTACCTGCTGTAATTAAAATAGGGGATATAGATTACAGGTTTGTGAGCATTGGAGAGCTTTGCAGAAGATGGAGTACCGCTTTAAACAATGGACAACCACGAGGCTACATTGGGCCCAGTTCTAAAATAGAAAAAGATGTAAAAATATTGCTAATGTAGTTTACAACTATGTATATGGTGATATCTGGGATGGTGCCTGCAGATAATGGGGATCAGTGTAAGATAACATGCCGGTACGCAACAAAGATGAAGAGCAGAGTGAATTAATGAGGCACAGGTTAACCGAGCTACCGATAGCGGTCAGAGTCAAAAGTGCCCTGATCGTCTACGTGGCAGTATCTAGACTTATAAATAAGATGTCAATGAATAAAAAAAGGCAAACAAATGCAGATAAAAAGAATACAACATAGAGTAAAGTATGGCCCAGGAAGAACAGAACCTACAGTATGGTCCAATAGGAAGCGGTAGGGCATGATGGCGTACTGAACGCACAACGTCTATAAAGTCAAAGCAAATTCTAGAGTTTATCGAATAATGTAGAATAGAGCTTACGTGCCACTGGGTCTAAGGACGTCTGCGCTGCCTCCAGGGATGTATCGATAGGATTGTGCACCGAGCTTGATTTAAATAGGCAAGCTCGAATGCGCCAAATCGAGCAGACTGCGTATTTCCGCATTACGTAGCAGGCGAGTTTAAACGAGCGTAGAGAGCGTCTCTGTAGTACGCGCCAATAGAGACAGCAAAGAAACACTAGACTGTTAACATCTCTGAGGAAATAAACAGCTGAGAAGTGAAAAACGATAAAAGGGCAACGGAGGTGTAAATTCATAAAAAGAAAAAAGGGCAAATCCAATTTGTGATTACTTTGTAAAGTGTCAAAATCCATCAATAAATTAGAATTAAGTCAAGATATAGCTTGGCTTTCAATCTTTCAATAGGTATATGGCATTAGATGGTCTGCAGTCTTAAATCCCATAGGGTATGGGGGGGGAGAAAGGGAGGGGGGTTGTGTTTTCTACTCTCAATGAGGAGCAATTAATCCTCATTTAGTGTTATATTTAATGGTATTCTCCCACGGGATATCATTGTTTAGACCCTTTTTATGGGTTGATAAAGTGAAAATCCAGAACACTTACCATTTTTTGCATACTTCCTCATTTTTGGCAATGCCTAATGTATCTAGGTTTTCAATTATAAACCAGCGAATATCGTTGGATTTATGTTTAAATTCCAGGTAGTGCTTTACCAGGGGGGCAGTAGTTTTAGAAGTGTGGATTGCTGAGCGGTGTTCAGTGAGTCGAATACAAAATGGTCTAGAGGTTTCGCCCACATATCCCAGTCCGCAGGGGCAGACAAGTAAATAAATTACATTTTTGGTCTTGCAGTTGGAGAACTTATGAGGGTGGATAATGTACTCTTGGTATGTATAACTGGCTCCCTCAATGACAGTCTCGCATGCTTTGCAAATCATACATTTGTATGTACCTTTAATCGGTTGTTTGCCATCAATGGTCTTTTGAGCGAATGGTATGCCTTCAGTGAATCTGGACCGAGTAATAAAGTCCTCAATATTTTTATTTCTACAGTGAGCAAACAACGGTTTGGGCATCTTTTCCTTCTCTTCTTTGTTGCTATTCAGGATATGCCAATTGGAATTGACGATCTGACGAACTTTACTGTTCATCGTCGAATGTCTAGTTGACGCAAACTAGTTGGTTGTTGGTCTTCAAAGATTTAGGTTGTAGGAGACAATCACGATCATAAAAACAAGCTTGTTTAAAAGACTCCCGAACTAATCTGTGTGGATATCCATGAGCAAGAAATTTGATTTTCAACATGCTGGCCTGGATATCAAAATCTTTGATATTAGAGCAGTTCCTCCGGAGGCGGAGGAATTGACTAAAGGGTATACTTTCCTTTGGCGCACGTGGATGGTAGCTATCAAAATGCAATAGCCTGTTGCGTGCAGTGGGTTTAATAAATAAGTCCACTTCCAAGAGTCCCTCATTGTGTCGTATTAAAATGGCAAGAAATTCAACTTGGTTTTTATCAGTGTGTGACGTAAAGTGGAGATTGTTGTCACACATATTAAGTCAGTCGAGGAATTCAGACAATTTGTCTTCCGTGTCGGTCCAAATGAAAAAAAAGTCATCTATGTAGCGTGACCAATTGGACACAGATTCATAGAAGGGGGCTACTTCATTATGGATGTGTATCATCTCGAAGTAAGCCATATAGATGTTAGCCACTGAAGGAGCTACAGAAGCTCCCATACTTATGCCTTTTATTTGCTTATATAAATTGTTTCCAAACTCAAAGGTGTTCTCTGTTAAAACAATTTCTAAGCATTGTAGAAGAAATGTTTTAGGGCATGTGACTTTGTATTTATCAATGAACCAAGAGATGGCTGCTAGGGCTTTATCTTGAGGGATATTACTATATAAAGCCTCTATGTCCAACTTCACAAGTGTACTGGTCAGCTGATTAGAGGGAGATGCTCCACTTTATTGATGATGGCTGTCGTGTCCATAACATACGATGATATTTTTGGTATGTATGGTCTTAGTAGTTTATCTGAGTATTTAGAAAGGGGTTCTGAAATGGAACCAATAGTGGACACTATCGGACGGTAAGGTGGATTTGATGTATCCTTGTGGATTTTAGGGATACCATAGATACATGGCATTTTAGGTTGAGATTGATTTAAATATTCAAATTCTTTCATACAAATGAAGCCATTATCTAATTCCTGTTTGGTCAAATGTTGGATTTTGAGTTTCACTTTAGGTGTGGGGTCTCGATGTATAGGAGAATATAAATTAGTGTCATTATGAAGAGATTTCTTTTTTTGTTGAGGTTGAAGGATCAATGACTACTATGCCTCCTTCTTTGTCACAACTTTTAATGGTTATCATTCGATAATTTACGGAGGGATAGGAATTCTTCTCTGTCTAAATTATATACAGGTTTGGGTACAAACTTGGTAGCTTTATTTAGACAATTGAGAACAGAATGTTCAAATACCATAACTTCCGGCCCGAGTTGATCTAGAGTTGGCGTAAATACAGAGGGGTTGGACATGCCCGACAAGTTAGAGATGTTTGTACAGGGATCTTCTTTATCCATAAAGAATTTTTTTAGCCTAATCTTATGCAAGAAAGTAATGATATCATGGTAGAGCTCAAAGATGATAGCAGTAGAGTGAGGCACAAACGATAACCCTTTAGATAGTAGGTTGTTACTAGCCATATCTAAAGGGGTGGAGGATACATTGAAGATGGGAATTAAGTTCCTCTCCTCCAATACTGACCGTTGCAGGTTTCTAACATCTGATTGCTGCTCTGCTGATTGTATGCATTTGGGTAACTGCCTTGAGTTTCATTGTGAAATCGCACTCTGGGTTTCCCCCTGCGAGCACCATGCTGCCCTAAAAAAGGCTACGGGACATTATGATTAGGATTAAAGGTTCTGTGAGATCCTGTTGGTTCATACTGATAAGTGGTACTGACAAAAAAGTAAGAAACAGGAGAAATCAAGATATATCACCCTGTGAAATGGATAGATAACTAACCAAGATAGGCATACCCAAGAGTCTCTGATGGTAAAGGAGCAAAGGATGTGAAAGATGCTTTAAAGAGTACCTATTAGATAAGGGGTGCTTACCTATAAATAAATATAAAACATTGAGCGTGGTGTCCGCAATCCAGGGAACTAAGAAAGAAACTAATGCAAGAGGGGAATTTAAATAGAAAAAACTGTTAGCTTAAGGTTCCTAATATCCTGTCTGCTATAACTAATAAGCTGTCCGAGTGGATGGCTTAGAATTACCTATCCTGGATCTTGCTTTGACCAATCAAGGATATATGAGAGGGTAAAAGTTAAGGGATATTACGTGGTCCCTGGTATAGATCTAGAAGAAAAACACATTTATATAAAATTTTAAAGCTTAAGGTAGCGAATGACTAGCATGACTGATGAAGAAGAAACCTAAAGCTATATAGTCAAAAATATATACCTGAACAATGGTCAAATATGTGCAAATCTATATATACTCCAGGCGTGTAGACGCTTGAGCCCAAGACATCTAAGGATAAAGCTTTGCAAGGGGAATAATCGAGCTAAAATAACTATGGTACAGACGAAAGGCAAATAGCTTATGAGATTGGAAGCTGAAAAAACACAAAAGGGAATAATTAATTCCCAATTCCTAAAAAGCAAACATAGTGAAAATAAATATGCAATAAATCATAAAGTTACCTGCTGTAATTAAAATAGGGGATATAGATTACAGGTTCGTGAGCACCCCTAGGGTATGAATGCACGAGGGAGAATGACTGAGCACTACAACTCCCAGCATACCCTGGGACATTCCTCTGCCGTTCTGATTGGCGGACACTAATTCAAACTCCCCCTTAAGCACCTCCTCCACAGGAAGAAGGTACTTGACAATCCGTTTAGCTTCCTACGTCGGAGCGGACGCTTTCCTTCCCGCACTGGATTTCCGAAGACAACGCCGTTGCAGATTTCATCAGGGCGGACGCCTTCCGAACAAAATTTGGCCTTTTTGAGTACCGGGTGATGCCATTCGGGCTCTGTAACGCCCCAGCAGCATTCCAATACTTCATGGACGAAGTATTGAGGGGATACTTGGACAGTTTCTGCATGGTCTATATTGACGATATTCTCGTTTATTCCACCACACTCCAGGAACATGTTACCCACGTCACCGCTGTTCTGGATCGGCTTCGTCAGCCTTCTTTGTATGCTAAATTGGAAAAATGTTTATTCCAAGTACAAGAGGTCGCCTTCTTGGGCTATGTCATCAATGCTCAGGGGTTCAAAATGGATACGAGCAAGGTGGACGCTATCGTACAGTGGAAAACCCCACAGCACGTAAAAGCAGTACAAAGCTTCCTCGGCTTTGCGAATTACTACCGGCGATTCATAAAGGACTTTTCGAAAATCATCCAACCCATATCGCATCTACTGAAAAAGGATGCTCCTTTTGTCTGGGGAGAGGCAGCAGACCGATCATTCCGAAGTCTGAAGGACAAGTTCACTCAAGCTCCCATCTTGCGACATCCAGACCCGCAAGTCCCCTTTATTGTAGAGACGGATGCTTCCCAATACGCTATTGGTGGTGTTTTGTCCCAAAGACATCCTAAGACAGGGCAACTACACCCGGTAGCCTACTACTCGAAAAAACTAAATCCCAGCGAAATCAACTACTCTATATCGGAGTCGGACAAGGAATTATTGGCGATAAAAAGGGCCTGCGAAGAGTGGCGGCACTATCTGTTGGGGGCTCATCATACATTCGAAATCTACACAGACCATCGAAACCTGCTCTTTTTGAAGACTGCGAAAGCACTAACACCACGCCAATTATGATGGACTCTTTTTTTTTCGGATTATGATTTCATTATAAAGTACCGGCCAGGTTCCCATAATGGAAAAGCGGATGTCCTCTCCCGGCTTCCTCACGAAGAGAGAGACACCGCAGACGCCCGCATGGAAACTCCATTCATTCTAGCAGAGGGAGTTGTGAAAACACCCACCATTGCCGTTATCACCGCGGACCAATTCCTGAAAAGAGTCCAAGCATCCCTGACCAACATGGACACACAAGCCTGGCTAACGAAAGCCCCGGACACAAGATCGGAGAAAGAAGGTCTGCTCTTTGTTCAACACGCTCTGTATATCCCTACGACAGAATTACAAGAGCAAGTAATGACATGGGCTCATGATACGGCTTTGGGAGGACATATGGGAATCCAGAAGACCATAAAAGGTATAGAACGATCTTTCTGGTGGCCAACACTGAGAGCTGATACGCGAGACTACGTCAAAACCTGTGCCATGTGTGCTCAGGGTAAAGCCGTGCATTCGAAACCCACAGGACAGCTACGTCCTTTACCAGTTCCCCCACGCCCCTGGCATACCATTTCTATGGACTTTATCGTAGAAATGCCTCCTTGTCAGGGATATACGGTGGTACTAGTGATCGTTGACCACCTTACCAAAATGGGACACTTTGTCCCTCTGGAAAAACTCCCTACTTCGTATGGTTTGGCAAGGTTAATGCTCCAACACGTCGTACGAGCCCATGGAATTCCCTGTGTGATCATTACAGACCGAGGGACACAATTCACCTCCCGCTTCTGGAAATCGCTATGCGCCTCCATGAAGATAGAAGCCAAGCTCTCAACAAGTTACCATCCCCAAACAGATGGAAAAACGGAGCGCTTGAACCAAACCTTGGAGCAGTACCTCCGCTGTTATACCATGCAGAATGCCACGGATTGGGTCGATCTCTTATGGACCGCGGAATTTGCATACAATAATACCGAACACTCTACGTTGGGATGCTCTCCGTTCTTCTGTTTATTGGGACACCACCCAAACATACTCCCCTTCGAGTGGCCCATAGAAACAGCTCTTCCAAGCATCCAGGAACACCATGCTAATCTCAGGGCAATTCTCATAGAGGCAAAACATAACCTGGTGAGAGCGCAAGCAGCTCACAAAAGATTCGCAGACAAGATAAGAACCCAAGAACCCGACTATAAAATCGGGGATAAGGTCTGGCTAGCTACAAAAAACATACATCTGAAAGGCATAGACAAACTCAAACCCAAACACATAGGCCCCTACAGTTTCGAAGAAATCATCAATCCAGTAGCGGTATGACTAGCATTGCCCCCTTCCTGGCGAATACATCCTGTCTTCCATGTTTCCCTTCTCCAGCCATGTCCAGTCAAGGTTCGAGTTATAGATCAACCCCCTCCAGTTGTTGTAGATGGGCAGGAGGAATATGAAGTGAACAAAATATTGGATTCCCGATTGATTCGGGGACGAGTCCAATATTTGGTAGATTGGAAAGGATTTGGGGTGGAGGATAGAACATGGGAAACCGAACAGAATCTCCATTGCCCCGAGTTAGTAGACCAATTCCACGAAGACAATCCAGGGAAACCCGGATGACCGCCGAGTCGGCGATCCTTCAGGAGGGGTTCTGTCACAATTCCCCATCTCCATACCCTTATCACAGAGAGTATACACCTCAGCGCTCCCCTAGGGTATGAATGCACGAGGGAGAATGACTGAGCACTACAACTCCCAGCATACCCTGGGACATTCCTCCGCCGTTCTGATTGGCGGACACTAATTCAAACTCCCCCTTAAGCACCTCCTCCACAGGAAGAAGGTGCTTGACAATCCGTTTAGCTTCCTACGTCGGAGCGGACGCTTTCCTTCCCGCACTGGATTTCCGAAGACAACGCCGTTGCAGATTTCATCAGGGCGGACGCTTTCCTTCCCGCGCAGGATTTCCGAAGTCAACGCCGTTGCTGAATTCCTTGAGGTCCCGCTGGGACATTCAGCGCCGCGTTTGGAACTTCCTTCACGATCGTTACCGGACCCCGAGGGCTGCAAGGCATCGCTGTTGGCACTCACGCAAGTACTACTCCCTGAGCGTGACCGCGTTTGCCTTGCTTGTGACCCTCGTTCCTTTTTGCTTGCTGTGTTCTTGTTCTTCCCGCACAGAGGTGCAAGGAGAGAACTTAATCCGGGGTAATTTCTGCTTGTGCAGAACTGTTTTCTGCTGCCTCAGTCCACCACGGCTCCTCTTCCCCCGCCCTGTGGGTACAGACTCTCGTGCCGATTACAGGGGGGTTTCTACAGCTGTCCAGATTGCCCCGGGCTGTGCCTCACGTCAGTACTTTTCAGCTTCTGCCTGAGAAAGAACGGGAGTACAGACTTGTTGGGGGTACGCACCGTACATACGTGATGTTGGGGTACGCGATGTTGGGGTACGCGATGTTGGGGGTACGCACCATACATACGCGATGTTGGTGTACGCACCGTACATACGCGATGTTGGGGGTACGCACCATACATACACAACACACGGGGGTGTATGCCTGTACGACTCGTACCCCTGGGGACTCTGCTTTTACGGCTGTTTTTGGCTCCCGTAAGAAAAGAGCCGTACGGAGTGCCGTAGGGAGGAATCGTACTTGCTGGTCAGGAAACCGCTGCTTAAATATGTATGGATGTCGCGTACAAGCTGTTCCGGATCAGAATTGTTGGTTTATTTTAGAAGTATGGTCTTTTGTACGATTTGTACGGAAAAAGTCTTTCTGAACGAATCGTACTTCCTAGGTTGTATGAAAAGTTTACCGGGTACGAGTCGTACGGAAAAAACGCTCCATACAATGATTTGTACAGCCTTTTTGAAGGATTGGAATCGGCCCCTTAATATTGCAGCAGGTATTAAAAATAGATTATGACGTTCTCTTTGGAGGAAAACATTTAATTGTATTTGGAGATCTGCTACAACTAACACCTTTAAAAGGAGAACCGGGTGTTTAAAACTCTTCTACGTGAAGAAATCTCTGGGAATTATTGGAAATGTGAATCTGTGGTTAAATTTTGCATATAAAGAACTCACTCAGAATATGCGACAAGCAAGAGATGAAGATTATGGAAATATTCTAAAAGATATAAGAATTGGTGTTCTAAGCAAACATGGTAAAGAAGCTTTTCAAAGTCGTCTACTAAAGAACTTGTTTACAAATGAAAACACACCAGCAGAAGTAATGTACAAGAAAATGAAAGATAAAAGTCTATAGTTTGCTTAATGCCTACAGTGGAAGAGTGTTATACATTTAATAGAGAGCTTATGAAATTGGAAAACGAAGAAATAGTTCACATTGAAGCTATTGATAAAACTGAGCATCAATAAATAACAATTCTTCTTTCAGAAAAACTACAGACTAAATTGGATTCTTTGGAAAGGTCTGTATCAAAAACTGCTGGCTTATAAAAAAATGTAGATGTATGTTTAAACTGTCGGATAATTTTGAGGCGTAATCTGAATGTAGAAGAAGGTTTAGTGAATGGAGCAATGGGGAAAGTTGTTGATTTTGTGAAATATCAAAATAGAAATGGAATTGAATTCTTGAAAGTTAAATTTGATCAGATTACAGAGGTAAGACAGATTGTGCGTTGTGCTGTACGTTTCTTGCTTGTAAAAGACTTGTATGTTCGTAAAAAACAGTTTCCCTTCTGTTTAGCATATGCAATAATTATTCATTAATCTCAAGGTTTAAGTGTAGATAATGCTTTGATAAATGTAGGAAGAACTGTGTTTAAAGAGGGAATGGTATATGTTGCATTATCTCGAGTTAGAATGTTGTCTGGTTTGTATTTAATTGATTTTGATGAGAACAAGGTTAATTGTGTAAGAGAATATAATCGTTTGAGAAGGCTTTAGGCTCCAAGTTTAGGTGAATATCCTATTCTTGAGAAATGTGTTGTGTGTTCAAAACGCAAATATGGTGAAGAATCAACTATGGTTGGAAAGCAGAAACAAAATCAAGAGAAAAGAAAAGATGTAAAGAAGCAGAAAATACAAACAAGTGATGATGTTGTCAGATTCCAATTAGAAAATGCTTCTGGTGTCAACTGCTATGGTAATGTTATTCTAAACTTTATATTTTATCTTGAAGATGTTCATGGTGAATAATGGAAAGTCAGGAAAAAAGATTATGTTCGGCACTTTATACTTTATTTCAGGAATTGAGAACTGATAGAAGTAAGATCCATTTTGCTTCTGGTATTCGCCAACCGTTGGATACATGTACTGGATCTTTAACGTTCAGTGCTAATATACAACAAGATGCACAAGAATTTCTGATGGTTGTGCTTGGAGTACTAGAAGATGAAGGAATTCAGATTGAGAGTTTATTTGGACTCAGTTACAAATGGGAACATAAATGTGAACAGTGTTCGTTAACATCAAGCACTATAGTTGACAGAGAACGATTTCTATATTGGACAATACCTGACTGCAAATCTGTACCATTTTCCAAATTACTAAAAGAAGCAGATCACGAAATGATCTGTTCTCATTGTAAATCAACAATGCTACCTACATTATGCCTACAAAGATATGGAAAATATTTGATTATAATGCTACAACGCTGTAGACCAAATGGAAGAAAAGTGGAAACCAAATTTAAAATTTTTGTTGCTAGTCAAGTATCTATTTCTGGAAGAACTTTTGCAACAGTTGCTATTGTTTTCCATGCTGGAAGTACTACCACAAGTGGACATTATACAGTTTATTTAAAGTATAATAATGGTTGGAGTCACTGCAACGATACGCACTTGGAAATGAAACCGAGATTGCCTTATGAATTACCCAACTCATACTTGATATTTCTGAAACAAAGATTTTAGATACACCATTCTACTTGTGGGAAGGTGTAAAGATACTTTAAGGAATTCATACTGGATGCTTTCAAAGCAAAAATTTTGATACATTATTTGGTGTATTGGGAAAATGTTCACAGAAACTACGAAGTAAAGGTAAGATTTGAAGATTGGAAATATTATTGGATGTGTTATTTGTGTTTATTTTGTATTATATTTGTGAAAATTAGGGATTTGGTTTTTTTTAACAATCTAGTTGATTGTTTTTTTCCCCTGCTGTTTATGATGAAACTACTCTGACATCTCTGTGAATAGTGAAGTTAAGTAGTAGCTGATGACAGCAAAAAAAGGGAGAAATAGTGTTTTCTGAATGTTAAATTACAACAAAAGTTCCTCCGAGTAGGTATAACTACATACTGACATTACTTGGACAGATGTGCACAGCGGCCAGAGCACATGACTTCACAGCATATGACACACTGTTTGGGCTCACACTTTCATCCCTGAGTCCTGCAGCAGCTTAGCCCAGCACCATAAGAATGTACACAATACCTCACATATTTTCCGTACCCCAGGACTTTCAGACCAGTATGGGTCAGTAGTTTGTCCTAGAAGGTATAAACACATGCTGACACTACTTCCACAGGTGTAGTGCAGCGGCCACAGCACATGACTTCACAGCATAAGACACACAATTTGGGCTCACGCTTTAATCCCGACTCCCGCACCAGCTCACCTTAGCAGCATCAAACTCTACGCAATACCTCACTTAATTTCCATAGCCCAGCACTTTCACACTGCTAGGGGTGAATACTTTCGTTTCACACCCCATCTATAGCACACCATAAACACCCCACAGAGGTTACAGTGCTCCTACCCTCCTCTTTCCCAATTTTTTTGCCCTTTTTTCCCCTTACTTGCTTCAACGGAATCACAAAATGGTGGCCAACACTTCCTAGTTGCAACCGCTCGCAGCGCTCACAACCAATAAGCAGCAAGCTCGTGCTCCTAACGCCTCAGCCAATCAGATGGCAGAATTCCCAAATATCGATATCTGTACATTTCGATATTTCTCAAAAACTACTGAACAGATTTACACCAAATAAACAAAAGCATGTCTAAAGTTTCCTATGGAAATTAACATGGAGAAAACACGTTTTGGGCCCCCCTTTGTCTCAGCCCCCCCTTGACAAATCACCCCCAAGCTTCCCACATAGGAGCTGATATGAACAAAGAATTCGTTCGGAAGATTTCATGAAGATTCATCAAACGATGCCAAAGTTATAAGCAAAACAAAAAATGCTCTTCCTATGGAAACTACCTACTGGTGACTGCCAGTAGGTAATATATATATGTATATATATATATTATATAAATAACTAACTGATTCATAGGTCTACATACACATCCAATCACTCACCCATACAGCCACTCATATACCCACTCACTCACTAATACAGCCACTGACATATCCACTCACAGACCCATATAGCCACTCACACACTCTCAGTCACTCATAGAGATACTCACACACCTATTCACTTACCCATAGAGTCAATACCACAGCCACTTACTTACCTATACAGTTATACACACAGCAACTCACTTACTCATACAGATACTAACAGATATTTACTCACCTATACAGTCACTGACACAAGCACACACTCACTAATATGGCCACCCTCACAATCACCCAGTCACACAAATAGTCACTCACATATTCCCAACACTCACCTATACTGTCTTTCACATATGCAGTTACTCACCCAAATACCAATGACACATCCATTCACTCACTGACACAGCCATACACACACTCAGTTACCCATACATCCCCTCACAGATGCACTCACTAACCCATATAGCTACTGACTCCCTCATCCATGAATGCAGTCACATACCCCTCACAAACCCACACAGACACTCTCAAAGGTACTCACACAACCAATAAATCACCCATAAAGCTATGCACATACCCACTCACAAACCCATACAGTCAATTAGACACCAACTAACAGACTGATACAGACGTTCGCACAACCTAGCACCTCACTCATACATTCACTGAGACACCTAATCACCCACTTATACAGTCAGTCACACACTCACTGAATCAAGTCAGAAAGATAAAGACAAGCATACCCTACCCAAACAAGTCTTACCTTCAAAGGAAATAGATGCAAATAAAAATACAAAAAAAAGGGCGGCCTTCCAGACACCCTGCAAATGGAGGTATTAACTTCGGACGCTGAATATGAAATATCATCAGAGGACGCAAAAGAATAAGATCAACTTAGACGCCCCGATGTACCAACTAGTATTCTCTCTGAAAAGAACCTCTTGGAAAGGCCCAAACCAACCAACAATAGTCCAATAGTGGCTCCTGCAATTAATTACCGTAGTAAAATTTATAAACACGAACATATAATAACTTCTAGGGTGGACAAAACAATCGTGATCCCCTGTCCCGTATTAGAAAGTAATATGGAGTATGAGCCTCTTTGCACACGAAACAACACTCTGTTCCCCAAGGACGACAAAAATAAAAGAAATAATTCCTCTCATTGTGTAGGCCAAACAAAATATAAAAGCCCAGTGCAGGATCATATAAATGAAGCGTCGTCTGAACAGATTTTACCAACAGAACCAAAGGATACCAGCGACCGGTGGCACATCACATTAATCTCTCTATATACTTCAAGAGGCAAGCAAGATATTTTAAATAGGGGAAATATTTTGAGGCTGCTAACTGAGGTGCAAACATTACGTTTTATTAAAACAACAGACTTACTATCGGTGACGTTTTTGCCAAACACACATACATGGGTCCCGTGCTCTCCATGCCACTGGAATCAAGCTATCCTGGCTGAAGAGGGATGAAACCCCGAAACCGGTCCTAGGATGCTTGTTTCCAGTCCAGGCAGGACCTTGCTTGGCAGTTCGGGCTGGACTGTTCCCATGAGGCACAGGGTCAAGACTGATTTGCATATGGCTGGGTTCAAACTGGAAGGGCATGGTGAGCAAAAAAACGATGGATTTAGGCCCAGATTTCTGTACTGGGGTGAATGTATGACATTGTTCTGCATTCTGTCCATCAATTGTTGTTTTTCCATACGACATCACAGCACTGCAAGAAACCTGGTTGACAGGCTCAATTCAATTTCTGGGATTTACATTACATCAGGTGGATGCTGTAAAAACGAACCACTTCGGAAGATCAAAAGGCGGATTATCGGTCTACATATCAAACAACATTAAGGTAGAATCAGAACAGATGTTGACAACTTCAAAAAATATACAAATAATCAGACTAATTTTGGTAGTGATCATTGAATAGGCTCTTTAATTCTTTTCAACTTTTACGCTCATCCAAATGCCCAAGATAAACTAATATAAAGAGAGAGGTCCCAGAGCATGAAAGCTTGTAAAGCATAAACAAATTCAACTTCAAAGACACATTCAAACATTTACGTGATGGCAAAGTGTTATTTAATCACACTTGGCACAAAACACATTTTTGGAAATAAATTAACATTGATCAAAAGTGCGGGGTGCCAAGGGAGGGAAGGGGATAGTGAGTAGAGTGAGGTTGTAGGGCAAGTGACATATAACTTTTTGACACTGTCACAAATCAATTGTTAGGCATACAACTCTATGCCATATAGTCAGAATGAAAGTAATTCATTTGAATATACATTATTTACAGAACCATGTACAATTGGGAGGACACAGTGCACATTGCACTATTGAAGGTACTGGTAAAATCATATGCCGACGTTTCGACCCCTTGATCTAGGTAGGTTGGTTGAATCCTTACTGACGGGGTCTTCTTCAGGACAGAAGTGACGGTGTAACAGAGAAGGGAGGCACCTACAAAGATATTAAGTCAGTATTACAAGTGAAAATTCCATCAAGTCCCAATAAGGAATTCAAAAGGGACTGGGTAAGGAAAGAAATCGCTATAATTACCATATTGGAAGGTGAACGTGTGGTAAATAATGGCTTGGCGTCAAAGCCGCCGGGGCTGGGAAGCTCCAAATAGGGTGGGGGCGAAGTACACCTAAAATATATAAGGTGTCATTGTAACAGTGATCCATAAAGCAATTAAATGGATTCTTATAATTGAAAAACTAAGCGCGTGCGACTTACTTAATTCAGATCAAATCATAGTGGAGGTGTTAATTACTCCAACATCACTCGCCGTGGAAAAACCATCGGTGGAGAAAGTGAAATCAATCACAGGGAAATTAGCCTCTATAAATAAAAAAAGGAAAAAAGAGCGACTGTAAAAAAGAATTAAAAAACCCAAGCCCAGAGGACATTCAGCGCACAGGACAAGGTGCCGTAATCAACAATCATCAGATAGAGCTTAAAAGGAGAAGGGAAATGATCAACAGGAAGGTAGAGCCCATCGGTTAACTATGAGCCTACAGATAAAAAATATCATAGTGACAGAACAACGTGGGAAAACCACCGAAGGTTCGTCCCCGTGAATCCAGGGGAGAGTTCCAAAGGAACAACCGGGGTCATGCATGATAAACGCGAACTGAACCTGGGGGGGGGGGGGGTTTGAGCCTTACTTACAGGAAAAATTCGAATCAAATCAAAGGCATTCAATGCGCGTAAGCACCAAACATCTATGGCCACTGACAGGGAGAATGATTTAAATGAACCGTGTAAGCTATAAATAATACGGAGTACAATTAGGCAGAGCAGTTAATACACATTAGGCGTGCCTGAGCAGGTAAAAAGGGCCGAAAGATCGACCGTGCCCGAATATTCAACGGCATGCAGTTAGCCTGAAAAACTACAGGGGGAAGGCCTAGGGAGTCGCTTACCGTAAATAGCAGCAGACTGCTATCCTCGGAGGTGAATGACAAAGCACTGGGGCTGGAATGAACCTTCACTAATATTGAGACGCCCTGGGCCACATGACGTTCAGCGCGGCGCAGCCGCTGGATGCTAGCGGTAGAAGTGCATTGGAAGAAAGACACCGAATGGTGTTTTCTCGGGAGTAATGACAATTAAACGATCCGCTGGTTAATGCAATAGTACTGGATGTAAATCTTCAGAAAAGAAATAGCCCGACATTATTAATCAAATATCGAATAATAATGGACTGTGTCCATTTCTTATGGGGATGGCCGGTATTGTAGATTAAATGTCGAATAAAGATAGACATTGTACGTTTCTTATGGGTATAGAAAATCACTGAACCGATCTCCAAGATGGCTCAGAAAATACATTTATTAAACAACGCCAATGATAAGCGCAATGGCACAGCAGGGAAAACAACAGATGTACATACAATATCTACATTTTTGAAAAAAGTGTGATGGTTAGATAAACATCAAGATGTAGACAAAAGACGTATGATGGTACACTGGTTCTATACATACATGTTACCCGTTAATGATCAAAAAACCTTAGTTACTGGATGAAAAGAATAATTGAAGATGTCTCAAATGGATACAGATGGTACCACAATTAGAATCACGTCGTCATTGAATACATTGTCACAACAGAATGAGTGACATATATATGTGCATATTACGTTCATACCTAAATAATACCATCACATGCTTCAGATAGTCAACATAACCCATGTTCAAAAAGTCATAGAAGGACTCAGGACTGTGACATTTATCATTGGATAAAAGATGTATTAAATATAGGTAATTATACACAATGATGCAACATATAATAAATGTGCGCAAAATGGAAAAAATGACCAACGTTCGCCATAACTCCCTAATTACTGAGAATGGCTAATTGTGCATTACTGGGATCTTGTTCGTTCAAACCCATATTGATAGTATCCAAGCGGATCATCCATTTGGATTCCCTAATGGTGAGGATGGAGGATATATTGCCTCCTCTTGGACCCAACTCAGTTTTTTCAATCACAAGCCATTGCATTTGATCAGGGCCATGTCCCAGCTGGCTGTAATGCTCGACTAGGGGTGCTCCTGTAACACGGCATCTTATTCTACTTTGATGTTGCAATATTCTTGCTTTGATTTTCTGCTGTGTTTGGCCAATATATAAGTGACCACAGGGGCAAAGGATCCCATAGATAACGTTGGTAGAGTTACAGTTAGTATGGGGATGCAACATGATTGTGTGATGCTTGTAGACAAACTTTTTGGTTTGGATAGTTGTTAGACATGCTTTACAGGACCCACATTTGAAGTGTCCTATTATGGGTGGTAGGTTCCAGAGTGACTGGATGGTAGGTTCAACTGGGTCTTCCAAAAAAGAGTGTACCACTTGATCCTTAATGCTCATGGCTTTTTTAAAAGAATGCATAGGTAAATTCGGTTGATCGATCTCTGTTGATACAAGACTCCAATGATTATTGATTATCTTCTTCACGGCGTTACTTCTGGTGGAAAACGTCGTGACACAGATCATCTTTTTTGTAGCAGATTCATCAAGATCTTTTGCAGTGAGTAAAGTTTCTCGTGGGTTAAACCAGGCCCTCTTCTGGGCCCTTTTAACCAGACGTTTCGGGTAGCCCCTTGAAATTAATCTGGTGCTCAGATCTTCGGACTCAGTCAAATAGTCTGCTCGCTTTGTACAGTTTCTACAGATCCGCAGAAACTGTCCTACCGGAAGGTTGTCTCGCAGGCCACGTGGATGGTAACTGCTGTACCTCAGAAGGGAATTCCGTTCAGTGGGTTTCCTATATAAGGTAGTGAAGAGTTTGTCATCTTCACAGAAGATCTTGAGATCGAGGAAAGGTATCTCCTGGGCATCAGACTGGATGGTAAACTGAATATCATGATCACATCGATTCAGCCATTCATGGAACAGATTGAGTTGAGCTATATCACCATTCCAGATTAATAATATATCATCGATATATCTCTTCCATAAATTAACATGTTGAGAAAAGGGATTGTTATTCAGGACATAACGTTTTTCAAAATTGTCCATATACAGAATGGCTAGATCTGGGGCAAATGCAGCTCCCATCACTACACCTTTCGTCTGTACATAGTAGTTGCTTTGAAAGTAGAAGAAATTCTTCCTTATGGCGATAGTGAGAAGTGCTATGATGAAATCCGTAGGTACCCTCATTGGTGCTGGTCTGGAATTCAGAACATCTCGCATAACTTCCAAAGCTGGTTCCTGGGGGATGCTAGTATAAAGTGAAACAATATCACAGGTGACAAGTAATTGCTCACTAGAGTCAAATGGTTTTTGGTTGACCATGGTAATGACTTGCATAGTATCACGCAGGTACGTTTCGGTCTCCTCAGCAATCGGTTTTAGAAAAAAGTCTATGTACTTGCACAATGGTTCCAATAGTGACCCGCACCCAGATACAATTGGACGTCCGGGCGGATGGAGCATATCTTTATGTATTTTTGGTAGGGTGTAGATGGTAGGCCTGGGCAAAATTTCCGTTCCGTTCGCGGAATTTGCGATAATTTGGCATTTCCGCGTTCCGCGGAGAGCGCGGAAATGTCAAAATTTCCGCATTCCGCAGCTTTGCGATAATTTGGTTCTTGCTCGCGCTGTAAAATAATACATTCTCGCGCGCGCGCGATCGTCTTACCTGAATCCCCGCGTTCGCCGACAAGTTTTCCCGATCCGGTCGCGTTCTCCATGAGATGTTGTATTGTTTTAGCCATTTGCGCTGTCTCGCGACAGTTCGCGTCCGCAGTGACGTCATGCATCGCGCGATCACGTCTTTTTTCTCGCGATCATGCACCGCGAGACAACTGAAAACAAGATGGCCGCGCCCGCAAGCAACCACATGGGTAAGTTGGCGACCCGCAACCATGCAGAAAATCTCGCGAACATGCCGGAAAAAAACTTCCGCATCTTCGCGATATATCCGCTTGTTTGCGGAGATTTTTAACATTTTCGCGATAATTTGCGAAAGTCGCTTTCGCAAATTCCGCCCACCCCTAGTAGATGTTACAACAAACAAATGACGGACGGAATGCTGACAATGCATACATTCTCCCCCAGTCAAGAGATCTGGGTTAAATCCATCGTTCTTTTGCCCACTACACCACCCCAGTTCAGACATGGCCATATGCAAATCAGTCTTGACCCTGTGCCTCATGGGAACAGTCCAGCTCGAACTGCCAAGCCATGTCTTCCCTGGACCGGAATCAAGCATCCTAGGACCGGTTTCTGGCTATCAGCCGTCATCAGCCAGGATAGCTTGACTCCAGTGGCGTAGTGAGCACGGGTCCCACGTCTGGGAATACCCATCCCACTTAGGGCGAAAAGCGTTACAACAAACAAATGACGGACGGAATGCTGACAATGCATACATTCTCCCCCAGTCAAGAGATCTGGGTTAAATCCATCGTTCTTTTGCCCACTACACCACCCCAGTTCAGACATGGCCATATGCAAATCAGTCTTGACCCTGTGCCTCATGGGAACAGTCCAGCTCGAACTGCCAAGCCATGTCTTCCCTGGACCGGAATCAAGCATCCTAGGACCGGTTTCTGGCTATCAGCCGTCATCAGCCAGGATAGCTTGACTCCAGTGGCGTAGTGAGCACGGGTCCCACGTCTGGGAATACCCATCCCACTTAGGGCGAAAAGCGTTACAACAAACAAATGACGGACGGAATGCTGACAATGCATACATTCTCCCCGAGTCAAGAGATCTGGGTTAAATCCATCGTTCTTTTGCCCACTACACCACCCCAGTTCAGACATGGCCATATGCAAATCAGTCTTGACCCTGTGCCTCATGGGAACAGTCCAGCTCGAACTGCCAAGCCATGTCTTCCCTGGACCGGAATCAAGCATCCTAGGACCGGTTTCTGGCTATCAGCCGTCATCAGCCAGGATAGCTTGACTCCAGTGGCGTAGTGAGCACGGGTCCCACGTCTGGGAATACCCATCCCACTTAGGGCGAAAAGCGTTACAACAAACAAATGACGGACGGAATGCTGACAATGCATACATTCTCCCCCAGTCAAGAGATCTGGGTTAAATCCATCGTTCTTTTGCCCACTACACCACCCCAGTTCAGACATGGCCATATGCAAATCAGTCTTGACCCTGTGCCTCATGGGAACAGTCCAGCTCGAACTGCCAAGCCATGTCTTCCCTGGACCGGAATCAAGCATCCTAGGACCGGTTTCTGGCTATCAGCCGTCATCAGCCAGGATAGCTTGACTCCAGTGGCGTAGTGAGCACGGGTCCCACGTCTGGGAATACCCATCCCACTTAGGGCGAAAAGCGTTACAACAAACAAATGACGGACGGAATGCTGACAATGCATACATTCTCCCGCAGTCAAGAGATCTGGGTTAAATCCATCGTTCTTTTGCCCACTACACCACCCCAGTTCAGACATGGCCATATGCAAATCAGTCTTGACCCTGTGCCTCATGGGAACAGTCCAGCTCGAACTGCCAAGCCATGTCTTCCCTGGACCGGAATCAAGCATCCTAGGACCGGTTTCTGGCTATCAGCCGTCATCAGCCAGGATAGCTTGACTCCAGTGGCGTAGTGAGCACGGGTCCCACGTCTGGGAATACCCATCCCACTTAGGGCGAAAAGCGTTACAACAAACAAATGACGGACGGAATGCTGACAATGCATACATTCTCCCCCAGTCAAGAGATCTGGGTTAAATCCATCGTTCTTTTGCCCACTACACCACCCCAGTTCAGACATGGCCATATGCAAATCAGTCTTGACCCTGTGCCTCATGGGAACAGTCCAGCTCGAACTGCCAAGCCATGTCTTCCCTGGACCGGAATCAAGCATCCTAGGACCGGTTTCTGGCTATCAGCCGTCATCAGCCAGGATAGCTTGACTCCAGTGGCGTAGTGAGCACGGGTCCCACGTCTGGGAATACCCATCCCACTTAGGGCGAAAAGCGTTACAACAAACAAATGACGGACGGAATGCTGACAATGCATACATTCTCCCCCAGTCAAGAGATCTGGGTTAAATCCATCGTTCTTTTGCCCACTACACCACCCCAGTTCAGACATGGCCATATGCAAATCAGTCTTGACCCTGTGCCTCATGGGAACAGTCCAGCTCGAACTGCCAAGCCATGTCTTCCCTGGACCGGAATCAAGCATCCTAGGACCGGTTTCTGGCTATCAGCCGTCATCAGCCAGGATAGCTTGACTCCAGTGGCGTAGTGAGCACGGGTCCCACGTCTGGGAATACCCATCCCACTTAGGGCGAAAAGCGTTACAACAAACAAATGACGGACGGAATGCTGACAATGCATACATTCTCCCCGAGTCAAGAGATCTGGGTTAAATCCATCGTTCTTTTGCCCACTACACCACCCCAGTTCAGACATGGCCATATGCAAATCAGTCTTGACCCTGTGCCTCATGGGAACAGTCCAGCTCGAACTGCCAAGCCATGTCTTCCCTGGACCGGAATCAAGCATCCTAGGACCGGTTTCTGGCTATCAGCCGTCATCAGCCAGGATAGCTTGACTCCAGTGGCGTAGTGAGCACGGGTCCCACGTCTGGGAATACCCATCCCACTTAGGGCGAAAAGCGTTACAACAAACAAATGACGGACGGAATGCTGACAATGCATACATTCTCCCCCAGTCAAGAGATCTGGGTTAAATCCATCGTTCTTTTGCCCACTACACCACCCCAGTTCAGACATGGCCATATGCAAATCAGTCTTGACCCTGTGCCTCATGGGAACAGTCCAGCTCGAACTGCCAAGCCATGTCTTCCCTGGACCGGAATCAAGCATCCTAGGACCGGTTTCTGGCTATCAGCCGTCATCAGCCAGGATAGCTTGACTCCAGTGGCGTAGTGAGCACGGGTCCCACGTCTGGGAATACCCATCCCACTTAGGGCGAAAAGCGTTACAACAAACAAATGACGGACGGAATGCTGACAATGCATACATTCTCCCCCAGTCAAGAGATCTGGGTTAAATCCATCGTTCTTTTGCCCACTACACCACCCCAGTTCAGACATGGCCATATGCAAATCAGTCTTGACCCTGTGCCTCATGGGAACAGTCCAGCTCGAACTGCCAAGCCATGTCTTCCCTGGACCGGAATCAAGCATCCTAGGACCGGTTTCTGGCTATCAGCCGTCATCAGCCAGGATAGCTTGACTCCAGTGGCGTAGTGAGCACGGGTCCCACGTCTGGGAATACCCATCCCACTTAGGGCGAAAAGCGTTACAACAAACAAATGACGGACGGAATGCTGACAATGCATACATTCTCCCCCAGTCAAGAGATCTGGGTTAAATCCATCGTTCTTTTGCCCACTACACCACCCCAGTTCAGACATGGCCATATGCAAATCAGTCTTGACCCTGTGCCTCATGGGAACAGTCCAGCTCGAACTGCCAAGCCATGTCTTCCCTGGACCGGAATCAAGCATCCTAGGACCGGTTTCTGGCTATCAGCCGTCATCAGCCAGGATAGCTTGACTCCAGTGGCGTAGTGAGCACGGGTCCCACGTCTGGGAATACCCATCCCACTTAGGGCGAAAAGCGTTACAACAAACAAATGACGGACGGAATGCTGACAATGCATACATTCTCCCCCAGTCAAGAGATCTGGGTTAAATCCATCGTTCTTTTGCCCACTACACCACCCCAGTTCAGACATGGCCATATGCAAATCAGTCTTGACCCTGTGCCTCATGGGAACAGTCCAGCTCGAACTGCCAAGCCATGTCTTCCCTGGACCGGAATCAAGCATCCTAGGACCGGTTTCTGGCTATCAGCCGTCATCAGCCAGGATAGCTTGACTCCAGTGGCGTAGTGAGCACGGGTCCCACGTCTGGGAATACCCATCCCACTTAGGGCGAAAAGCGTTACAACAAACAAATGACGGACGGAATGCTGACAATGCATACATTCTCCCCCAGTCAAGAGATCTGGGTTAAATCCATCGTTCTTTTGCCCACTACACCACCCCAGTTCAGACATGGCCATATGCAAATCAGTCTTGACCCTGTGCCTCATGGGAACAGTCCAGCTCGAACTGCCAAGCCATGTCTTCCCTGGACCGGAATCAAGCATCCTAGGACCGGTTTCTGGCTATCAGCCGTCATCAGCCAGGATAGCTTGACTCCAGTGGCGTAGTGAGCACGGGTCCCACGTCTGGGAATACCCATCCCACTTAGGGCGAAAAGCGTTACAACAAACAAATGACGGACGGAATGCTGACAATGCATACATTCTCCCCCAGTCAAGAGATCTGGGTTAAATCCATCGTTCTTTTGCCCACTACACCACCCCAGTTCAGACATGGCCATATGCAAATCAGTCTTGACCCTGTGCCTCATGGGAACAGTCCAGCTCGAACTGCCAAGCCATGTCTTCCCTGGACCGGAATCAAGCATCCTAGGACCGGTTTCTGGCTATCAGCCGTCATCAGCCAGGATAGCTTGACTCCAGTGGCGTAGTGAGCACGGGTCCCACGTCTGGGAATACCCATCCCACTTAGGGCGAAAAGCGTTACAACAAACAAATGACGGACGGAATGCTGACAATGCATACATTCTCCCCGAGTCAAGAGATCTGGGTTAAATCCATCGTTCTTTTGCCCACTACACCACCCCAGTTCAGACATGGCCATATGCAAATCAGTCTTGACCCTGTGCCTCATGGGAACAGTCCAGCTCGAACTGCCAAGCCATGTCTTCCCTGGACCGGAATCAAGCATCCTAGGACCGGTTTCTGGCTATCAGCCGTCATCAGCCAGGATAGCTTGACTCCAGTGGCGTAGTGAGCACGGGTCCCACGTCTGGGAATACCCATCCCACTTAGGGCGAAAAGCGTTACAACAAACAAATGACGGACGGAATGCTGACAATGCATACATTCTCCCCCAGTCAAGAGATCTGGGTTAAATCCATCGTTCTTTTGCCCACTACACCACCCCAGTTCAGACATGGCCATATGCAAATCAGTCTTGACCCTGTGCCTCATGGGAACAGTCCAGCTCGAACTGCCAAGCCATGTCTTCCCTGGACCGGAATCAAGCATCCTAGGACCGGTTTCTGGCTATCAGCCGTCATCAGCCAGGATAGCTTGACTCCAGTGGCGTAGTGAGCACGGGTCCCACGTCTGGGAATACCCATCCCACTTAGGGCGAAAAGCGTTACAACAAACAAATGACGGACGGAATGCTGACAATGCATACATTCTCCCCCAGTCAAGAGATCTGGGTTAAATCCATCGTTCTTTTGCCCACTACACCACCCCAGTTCAGACATGGCCATATGCAAATCAGTCTTGACCCTGTGCCTCATGGGAACAGTCCAGCTCGAACTGCCAAGCCATGTCTTCCCTGGACCGGAATCAAGCATCCTAGGACCGGTTTCTGGCTATCAGCCGTCATCAGCCAGGATAGCTTGACTCCAGTGGCGTAGTGAGCACGGGTCCCACGTCTGGGAATACCCATCCCACTTAGGGCGAAAAGCGTTACAACAAACAAATGACGGACGGAATGCTGACAATGCATACATTCTCCCCCAGTCAAGAGATCTGGGTTAAATCCATCGTTCTTTTGCCCACTACACCACCCCAGTTCAGACATGGCCATATGCAAATCAGTCTTGACCCTGTGCCTCATGGGAACAGTCCAGCTCGAACTGCCAAGCCATGTCTTCCCTGGACCGGAATCAAGCATCCTAGGACCGGTTTCTGGCTATCAGCCGTCATCAGCCAGGATAGCTTGACTCCAGTGGCGTAGTGAGCACGGGTCCCACGTCTGGGAATACCCATCCCACTTAGGGCGAAAAGCGTTACAACAAACAAATGACGGACGGAATGCTGACAATGCATACATTCTCCCCCAGTCAAGAGATCTGGGTTAAATCCATCGTTCTTTTGCCCACTACACCACCCCAGTTCAGACATGGCCATATGCAAATCAGTCTTGACCCTGTGCCTCATGGGAACAGTCCAGCTCGAACTGCCAAGCCATGTCTTCCCTGGACCGGAATCAAGCATCCTAGGACCGGTTTCTGGCTATCAGCCGTCATCAGCCAGGATAGCTTGACTCCAGTGGCGTAGTGAGCACGGGTCCCACGTCTGGGAATACCCATCCCACTTAGGGCGAAAAGCGTTACAACAAACAAATGACGGACGGAATGCTGACAATGCATACATTCTCCCCCAGTCAAGAGATCTGGGTTAAATCCATCGTTCTTTTGCCCACTACACCACCCCAGTTCAGACATGGCCATATGCAAATCAGTCTTGACCCTGTGCCTCATGGGAACAGTCCAGCTCGAACTGCCAAGCCATGTCTTCCCTGGACCGGAATCAAGCATCCTAGGACCGGTTTCTGGCTATCAGCCGTCATCAGCCAGGATAGCTTGACTCCAGTGGCGTAGTGAGCACGGGTCCCACGTCTGGGAATATCCATCCCACTTAGGGCGAAAAGCGTTACAACAAACAAATGACGGACGGAATGCTGACAATGCATACATTCTCCCCCAGTCAAGAGATCTGGGTTAAATCCATCGTTCTTTTGCCCACTACACCACCCCAGTTCAGACATGGCCATATGCAAATCAGTCTTGACCCTGTGCCTCATGGGAACAGTCCAGCTCGAACTGCCAAGCCATGTCTTCCCTGGACCGGAATCAAGCATCCTAGGACCGGTTTCTGGCTATCAGCCGTCATCAGCCAGGATAGCTTGACTCCAGTGGCGTAGTGAGCACGGGTCCCACGTCTGGGAATACCCATCCCACTTAGGGCGAAAAGCGTTACAACAAACAAATGACGGACGGAATGCTGACAATGCATACATTCTCCCCCAGTCAAGAGATCTGGGTTAAATCCATCGTTCTTTTGCCCACTACACCACCCCAGTTCAGACATGGCCATATGCAAATCAGTCTTGACCCTGTGTCTCATGGGAACAGTCCAGCTCGAACTGCCAAGCCATGTCTTCCCTGGACCGGAATCAAGCATCCTAGGACCGGTTTCTGGCTATCAGCCGTCATCAGCCAGGATAGCTTGACTCCAGTGGCGTAGTGAGCACGGGTCCCACGTCTGGGAATACCCATCCCACTTAGGGCGAAAAGCGTTACAACAAACAAATGACGGACGGAATGCTGACAATGCATACATTCTCCCCCAGTCAAGAGATCTGGGTTAAATCCATCGTTCTTTTGCCCACTACACCACCCCAGTTCAGACATGGCCATATGCAAATCAGTCTTGACCCTGTGCCTCATGGGAACAGTCCAGCTCGAACTGCCAAGCCATGTCTTCCCTGGACCGGAATCAAGCATCCTAGGACCGGTTTCTGGCTATCAGCCGTCATCAGCCAGGATAGCTTGACTCCAGTGGCGTAGTGAGCACGGGTCCCACGTCTGGGAATACCCATCCCACTTAGGGCGAAAAGCGTTACAACAAACAAATGACGGACGGAATGCTGACAATGCATACATTCTCCCCCAGTCAAGAGATCTGGGTTAAATCCATCGTTCTTTTGCCCACTACACCACCCCAGTTCAGACATGGCCATATGCAAATCAGTCTTGACCCTGTGCCTCATGGGAACAGTCCAGCTCGAACTGCCAAGCCATGTCTTCCCTGGACCGGAATCAAGCATCCTAGGACCGGTTTCTGGCTATCAGCCGTCATCAGCCAGGATAGCTTGACTCCAGTGGCGTAGTGAGCACGGGTCCCACGTCTGGGAATACCCATCCCACTTAGGGCGAAAAGCGTTACAACAAACAAATGACGGACGGAATGCTGACAATGCCAGAAACCGGTCCTAGGGAGCTTGTTTCCAGTCCAGGGAAGACATGGCTTGGCAGTTCGGGCTGGACTGTTCCCATGAGGCACAGGGTCAGACTGATTTGCATATGGCCATGTCTGAGCTGGGGTGGCAGAGTGGGCTAAAGAACGGTGATGGATCAAACCCAGATCTGTTGACTGGGTGTGAGTGTTTGATTGGTTCTGATGCTCCGTCCATCGCCACCCCCTTTTGTACCGCTTTGTTCGCCATAAGTTGGCAGGGTATGCTCAGACGTGAGTCCCTTGCTCACTTTGCCACTGGATTCAAGCAAGCCTGGCTGAAGACGGCTGAAATGCCAGAAACCGGTCCTAGGGAGCTTGTTTCCAGTCCAGGGAAGACATGGCTTGGCAGTTCGGGCTGGACTGTTCCCATGAGGCACAGGGTCAGACTGATTTGCATATGGCCATGTCTGAGCTGGGGTGGCAGAGTGGGCTAAAGAACGGTGATGGATCAAACCCTGATCTGTTGACTGGGTGTGAGTGTTTGATTGGTTCTGATGCTCCGTCCATCGCCACCCCCTTTTGTACCGCTTTGTTCGCCATAAGTTGGCAGGGTATGCTCAGACGTGAGTCCCTTGCTCACTTTGCCACTGGATTCAAGCAAGCCTGGCTGAAGACGGCTGAAATGCCAGAAACCGGTCCTAGGGAGCTTGTTTCCAGTCCAGGGAAGACATGGCTTGGCAGTTCGGGCTGGACTGTTCCCATGAGGCACAGGGTCAGACTGATTTGCATATGGCCATGTCTGAGCTGGGGTGGCAGAGTGGGCTAAAGAACGGTGATGGATCAAACCCAGATCTGTTGACTGGGTGTGAGTGTTTGATTGGTTCTGATGCTCCGTCCATCGCCACCCCCTTTTGTACCGCTTTGTTCGCCATAAGTTGGCAGGGTATGCTCAGACGTGAGTCCCTTGCTCACTTTGCCACTGGATTCAAGCAAGCCTGGCTGAAGACGGCTGAAATGCCAGAAACCGGTCCTAGGGAGCTTGTTTCCAGTCCAGGGAAGACATGGCTTGGCAGTTCGGGCTGGACTGTTCCCATGAGGCACAGGGTCAGACTGATTTGCATATGGCCATGTCTGAGCTGGGGTGGCAGAGTGGGCTAAAGAACGGTGATGGATCAAACCCAGATCTGTTGACTGGGTGTGAGTGTTTGATTGGTTCTGATGCTCCGTCCATCGCCACCCCCTTTTGTACCGCTTTGTTCGCCATAAGTTGGCAGGGTATGCTCAGACGTGAGTCCCTTGCTCACTTTGCCACTGGATTCAAGCAAGCCTGGCTGAAGACGGCTGAAATGCCAGAAACCGGTCCTAGGGAGCTTGTTTCCAGTCCAGGGAAGACATGGCTTGGCAGTTCGGGCTGGACTGTTCCCATGAGGCACAGGGTCAGACTGATTTGCATATGGCCATGTCTGAGCTGGGGTGGCAGAGTGGGCTAAAGAACGGTGATGGATCAAACCCAGATCTGTTGACTGGGTGTGAGTGTTTGATTGGTTCTGATGCTCCGTCCATCGCCACCCCCTTTTGTACCGCTTTGTTCGCCATAAGTTGGCAGGGTATGCTCAGACGTGAGTCCCTTGCTCACTTTGCCACTGGATTCAAGCAAGCCTGGCTGAAGACGGCTGAAATGCCAGAAACCGGTCCTAGGGAGCTTGTTTCCAGTCCAGGGAAGACATGGCTTGGCAGTTCGGGCTGGACTGTTCCCATGAGGCACAGGGTCAGACTGATTTGCATATGGCCATGTCTGAGCTGGGGTGGCAGAGTGGGCTAAAGAACGGTGATGGATCAAACCCAGATCTGTTGACTGGGTGTGAGTGTTTGATTGGTTCTGATGCTCCGTCCATCGCCACCCCCTTTTGTACCGCTTTGTTCGCCATAAGTTGGCAGGGTATGCTCAGACGTGAGTCCCTTGCTCACTTTGCCACTGGATTCAAGCAAGCCTGGCTGAAGACGGCTGAAATGCCAGAAACCGGTCCTAGGGAGCTTGTTTCCAGTCCAGGGAAGACATGGCTTGGCAGTTCGGGCTGGACTGTTCCCATGAGGCACAGGGTCAGACTGATTTGCATATGGCCATGTCTGAGCTGGGGTGGCAGAGTGGGCTAAAGAACGGTGATGGATCAAACCCAGATCTGTTGACTGGGTGTGAGTGTTTGATTGGTTCTGATGCTCCGTCCATCGCCACCCCCTTTTGTACCGCTTTGTTCGCCATAAGTTGGCAGGGTATGCTCAGACGTGAGTCCCTTGCTCACTTTGCCACTGGATTCAAGCAAGCCTGGCTGAAGACGGCTGAAATGCCAGAAACCGGTCCTAGGGAGCTTGTTTCCAGTCCAGGGAAGACATGGCTTGGCAGTTCGGGCTGGACTGTTCCCATGAGGCACAGGGTCAGACTGATTTGCATATGGCCATGTCTGAGCTGGGGTGGCAGAGTGGGCTAAAGAACGGTGATGGATCAAACCCAGATCTGTTGACTGGGTGTGAGTGTTTGATTTGTTCTGATGCTCCGTCCATCGCCACCCCCTTTTGTACCGCTTTGTTCGCCATAAGTTGGCAGGGTATGCTCAGACGTGAGTCCCTTGCTCACTTTGCCGCTGGATTCAAGCAAGCCTGGCTGAAGACGGCTGAAATGCCAGAAACCGGTCCTAGGGAGCTTGTTTCCAGTCCAGGGAAGACATGGCTTGGCAGTTCGGGCTGGACTGTTCCCATGAGGCACAGGGTCAGACTGATTTGCATATGGCCATGTCTGAGCTGGGGTGGCAGAGTGGGCTAAAGAACGGTGATGGATCAAACCCAGATCTGTTGACTGGGTGTGAGTGTTTGATTGGTTCTGATGCTCCGTCCATCGCCACCCCCTTTTGTACCGCTTTGTTCGCCATAAGTTGGCAGGGTATGCTCAGACGTGAGTCCCTTGCTCACTTTGCCACTGGATTCAAGCAAGCCTGGCTGAAGACGGCTGAAATGCCAGAAACCGGTCCTAGGGAGCTTGTTTCCAGTCCAGGGAAGACATGGCTTGGCAGTTCGGGCTGGACTGTTCCCATGAGGCACAGGGTCAGACTGATTTGCATATGGCCATGTCTGAGCTGGGGTGGCAGAGTGGGCTAAAGAACGGTGATGGATCAAACCCAGATCTGTTGACTGGGTGTGAGTGTTTGATTGGTTCTGATGCTCCGTCCATCGCCACCCCCTTTTGTACCCCTAGTAGATGGTAGGCAAACGTGGGCATTTTTGGTTCAGATAATCGAATTCCAATTTACTTAAAACACCAGAGTTAAATGCATCAGAAGTGATTCGATGAATTTCATCAGTCAAATCCTTGGTGGGGTCAGATTTTAACAAGGAATAGCTAACACCATCTTGTAGTTGTCTTAAAATTTCTGATTTGTATGCAATCGTGTCCTGTGCCACTATGGCTCCTCCCTTGTCTGCAGACTTGATCACAATATCCTTGTTGTTTTTAAGGGTCAGAAGGGCAGCTTTCTCAGATCTGCTAGTGTTGGGTATAATGTGTTTATATGTTGATAGTAAAGTGTTGACATCCTTCAGAACCATACTCTCATATGCCAAAATTCTATTGCTCATTGCATTAGTGGATGGGACAAACTTAGATGGAACCCGTAGCCCTGTAAGAGATTTAGAAGGGTTATCTTCAGAGATCCTAAAAAATTACCTCAGACGGATCTTGCGGAAAAAAACATGCAGTTCTGTCCTGAGATTGAATGAATTTGGATGAGCCGTTGGAACAAATGACAGGCCTTTTGAAAGGACTGCTTGTTCATCTGTATTCAAGGTGTATGATGAAATATTGACCACTGGATTATTCTTGGGCTCTACCATCTGTATACTTTCGTCTTGTGGAGATTTCCCTGTGGTTCTACGGTTGGAAACGGACCTGCTTGGGGGTCGCACCTCTGCCTCTGTCCCAATTCGTATTCGATGGATTCTGCTGGCCTCTCGGTGGTCCTCTTGGCCAATTCCCGCCTCGTCCTCGCGGTGGCCTCCATTGGCCATCCCCTAAAAAAGGAAAGTAACCTTGGGGATGGGTACCAATTGTCACGGTAGTTATAGTCGTAACTTGGACCTGAAGCCTCCTGATCGCTATCTGAGCTCACAGAGGAATCAGAAAAAGTAGTAAAGTTCCTCCTTCCCCTGAAGGCACCTCTGCCTCTACCTGTGAAGTGACCTAAATTGTCTTGTTTATAATAATCGTCGTTGAGGTAGGGATAAGTGTTCTTCTTCTCGTAGAATCTGATGTCCTTAGAGAGTTTGTCTAGTTTCTTATTCTGAGTAGTAGTTTCAAAGTCTTTTAATGATTTTGTGAGGTTTTCAAGAGCACTTTTGGCATTAATCAATGTTGCGTCCCCTGCGATTTCTTGTTTAAGGGCAGCAATTTCTCTCGTCAAGACCTGAACCTGCTCAGCCGCTGTCTCCACTCCTAATACCATCCAATGTCATGAGGCATTATTAGCAATGAAGCTAAAGCCTTCTTTGAATTTAGGTATGTCGATAAAGATGGCAGGTTCATTCCTAATCCGTAATCCAACCGGTATTATGCTGGCCTGTAGATATTTTGTACGCAGATGGCCATGAAGTTTAGTACGAATTAATTTCTTCTCTAAACGTTCAAGTCGTGCTATTTTATCATTGAGTGTGAAGTCTATGTTAGGTGTATCTGATGATAGGAAAAGGTTCCTAGGGTCCTGTAGCATCTGGTTGATATAATCCTCAGTGTAGGAAAGGGTTTCACTCTCCACCATTTTAAAGGAAAAAATCACATAAACTCGCAGGTATGCACCTGCACATGAAAGTGTTAGAGCAAAGGGTAGACCCAAAAATCACTGGGACCTGGGTATGAGACAGTATAAAGAAAGAGGTCCCAGAGCATGAAAGCTTGTAAAGCATAAACAAATTCAACTTCAAAGATACATTCAAACATTTACGTGATGGCAAAGTGTTATTTAATCACACTTAGCACAAAACACATTTTTGGAAATAAATTAACATTGATCAAAAGTGCGGGGTGCCAAGGGAGGGAAGGGGAGAGTGAGTAGAGTTAGGTTGTAGGGCAAGTGACATATAACTTTTTGACACTGTCACAAATCAATTGTTAGGCATACAACTCTATGCCATATAGTCAGAATGAAAGTAATTCATTTGAATATACATTATTTACAGAACCATGTACAATTGGGAGGACACAGTGCACATTGCACTATTGAAGGTACTGGTAAGATCATATGCCGACATTTCGACCCCTTGATCTAGGTAGGTTGGTTGAATCCTTACTGACGGGGTCTTCTTCAGGACAGAAGTGACGGTGTAACAGAGAAGGGAGGCACCTACAAAGATATTAAGTCAGTATTACAAGTGAAAATTCCATCAAGTCCCAAGAAGGAATTCAAAAGGGACTGGGTAAGGAAAGAAATCGCTATAATTACCATATTGGAAAGTGAACGTGTGGTAAATAATGGCTTGGCATCAAAGGCGCCAGGGCTGGGAAGCTCCAAATAGGGTGGGGTCGAAGTACACCTAAAATATATAAGGTGTCATTGTAACAGTGATCCATAAAGCAATAAAATGGATTCTTATAAATGAAAAACTAAGTGCGTGCGACTTACTTAATTCACACCAAATCATAGTGGAGGTGTTAATTACTCAAACATCACTCGCCATGGAAAAACCATCGGTGGAGAAAGTGAAATCAATCACAGGGAAATTAGCCTCTATAAATTAAAAAAGGAAAAAGAGCGACTGTAAAAAACAATTAAAAAACCCAAGCCCAGAGGACATTCAGCGCACAGGACAAGGTGCCGTAATCAACAATCATCAGATAGAGCTTAAAAGGAGGAGGGGAAATGATCAACAGGAAGGTAGAGCCCATCGGTTAACTATGAGCCTACAGATAAAAAAAAATCATAGTGACAGAACAACGTGGGAAAACCACCGAAGGTTCGTTCCCGCGAATCCAGGGGAGAGTTCAAAAGGAACAACCGGGGCCATGCATGATAAACGCAAAGTGAACCCGGGGGGAGGGGAGGGGGGGGTTTGAGCCTTACTTACAGGAAAAATTCGAATCAAATCAAAGGCATTCAATGCGCATAAGCACCAAACATCTATGGCCACTGACAGGGAGAATGATTTAAATGAACCGTATAAGCTATAAATAATACGGAGTACAATTAGGCAGAGCAGTTAATACACATTAGGCGTGCCTAAGCAGGTAAAAAGGGCCGAAAGATCGACCATGCCCGAATATTCAACGGCATGCAGTTAGCCTGAAAAACTACAGGGAGAGGGCCTAGGGAGTCGCTTACCGTAAATAGCAGCAGACTGCTATCCTCGGAGGTGAATGACAAAGCACTGGGGCTGGAATGAACCTTCACTAATATTGAGACGCCCTGGGCCACATGACGTTCAGCGCGGCGCAGCCGCTGGATGCTAGCGGTAGAAGTGCATTGGAAGAAAGACACCGAATGGTGTTTTCTCGGGAGTAATGACAATTAAACGATCCGCTGGTTAATGCAATCGTACTGGATGTAAATCTTCAGAGAAGAAATAGGCCGACATTATTAATCAAATATCGAATAATAATGGACTGTGTCCATTTCTTATGGGGATGGCCGGTATTGTAGATTAAATGTCGAATAAAGATAGACATTGTACGTTTCTTGTGGGTATAGAAAATCACTGAACCGATCTCCAAGATAGCTCAGAAAATACATTTAATAAACAACGCCAATGATAAGCGCAATGGCACAGCAGGCAAGCATTAGTTTAGCGCCGGAAGTGGAGTTCTACAATCGGTATGCGACATATGATCTTACCAGTACCTTCAATAGTGCAATAGTGCAATGTGCACTGTGTCCTCCCAATTGTACATGGTTCTGTAAATAATGTATATTCAAATGAATTACTTTCATTCTGACTATATGGCATAGAGTTGTATGCCTAACAATTGATTTGTGACAGTGTCAAAAAGTTATATGTCACTTGCCCTACAACCTCACTCTACTCACTATCCCCTTCCCTCCCTTGGCACCCCGCACTTTTGATCAATGTTAATTTATTTCCAAAAATGTGTTTTGTGCCAAGTGTGATTAAATAACACTTTGCCATCACGTAAATGTTTGAATGTATCTTTGAAGTTGAATTTGTTTATGCTTTACAAGCTCTTATGCTCTGGGACCTCTTTCTTTATACTGTCTCATACCCAGGTCCCAGTGATTTTTGGGTCTACCCTTTGCTCTAACGCAAGATAAACTAATAACATTTAAAAAGTTAATACATGAAATATCCAAAGTAAGATATAATACCCCGAATTGGGAAATAGTTATAACAGGTGATTTCAATACCCATCTTATTTATACACTGGACGAAGATGACCAGTTAACAGTAGAAAATGAAATTTGGTCGGTAAACCATCAAGCAGCACATCCCTTGAGGAATCCTAATAAAATAAGTAAGGAATTGGTCAACACTCTAGAACATTTGGGCTTGACAGTAATTAATGCGAGAACAACAGACGATAATCCTCGAAGTTTAACATATTATGGACCGACGTCTGGGTCCGTAATTGACTATACTATTCTCTCCCTGCCACTAATCCAGCAATTAAGTAAGTTTAAAATTAAGTGCACTACGGATAGCGATCACTCAATTCAGCAATAGCAGTCTGCTCTAACAATCGATGAGGGAAGTGCAGTAACTACACATAAACGAGTGAATTGGTCATCCCATCCACTTCCAGAACTCGCAGGCAAAGCCAAAACAATATTGGAGGAAAGTATACCGTCATCTTCTACCGTATTAAATGCCTGGATCACATTTGTGAATGAAATAACGAACCAGAATTCAAATTTAACATCGAGACGGACCAAAAGCAATATTCACCCATCATTACAGAAAATCAAAGAGCTAAAAAAAGAATTGAGAAGAGAAATAAGGAAAGTAAAAAAATTAGGTAACCAACCAGATGCATGGGGCAAGCTAAAAACTGAAGAAGGAATTTAAGAAACATGTTTGGCATTAAAAAAGAAAAACAACAGATGAGTTCTGGTCTACAACTGCAAACAATCAAATGCCAAAGGCTTCAGGAAAACAATAAACGGTTTAAATAAGATGAACAAAGTAACAGTATCATCGCATGTTATGGAGCAAGACTGGGTAGTTTATCTGAAAAAAAAAAATTTTGACGAAGAACTGCTGCAAGTAAATAAAACTAACAAAATTAAGAAAACCATTTAAACTGAATTAATAAACAGGTTTAAACATTACCATATCATGAGTTTGTACCCACTTCAGATAAAACATTGTGTGCGTTTACAAGAGTTGAAAACGTGATCAAATCAGGAAGAACTGATAGTGCCCCAGAACCAAATGGCATTCCACAGGCCATATTTAAATTGGACCCAAAATATTGGGCTAATCCGATAATGCTACTATTTAAAGAGGTGGAAAATACAGGTATGATTCCAGATAGTTGGAGGGGATCAATAATAAACCCTATCTTTAAGGGTGGAGACAAAACAAAACCATTTACTTACAGATTAATAGCCCTCGTTGACTCAGAAGCAAAATATTATGCATCAATAACAGTGGAAGATCAAATAGAGTGGTCAAATTCTAAGAACCTGATCCCACCCCAGCAAACAGGTTTTCGGAATGGGTATGGTACCTTAATTAATACGACAACAGTAGCATTAATTGCGGAAAAAAGCAAACGACTAAAGAAAAAACTGCAACTGTGCTTTATAGTTGTGAAAGCTGCTTTTGATCGGGTGGATCAACCACTTCTATGGGCTAAACTAAGACGGTGGGGTATACAAAAAAAATGTTAAGAGCAATTGAACCACTATATACTGAAACATGGGTTCAAATCAAGGTAGGGGATGGGACCAAACTATTAAGGAAAATACCAACCGCAAGTGGTCTCAAGCAAGGGTGTGTGCTAGCTCCACATCTGTTTAACATCTTTACGGCGGATTTATCCACCCACCTGGATCTAGTCAACTCACATGCTCCAAGGTTAGGTCCATTAATGATATCCCATCTATCATACGCCGATGATATTGTGCTGCTGAGTCACACAGAAATTGGACTTCAAACATTGATCAAAGAAACAGCAGCTCATACAAAACTTAACAAATTAGAAATTAACATTGCCAAGACAAAATCCATGCTTTTTGGGAATAATGCCCATGCCTCATTAAAGATCAGGCTGGATAATGTGATCATAGAAGAAGTCAGTACCTATAAATATCTGGGTTTTAAATTTGATAAAAATGTCAACTTTCACTCATACCAACAGTATATGGTTAGGAAGAACAATGCTTTATTACATGCATTCAGCTTGCTCGCAAAAACACTAGACGGTCCCTCCTACCAACCACTTCTCTCTGTTATTAAAGCAAAATTTCTGCCATCTCTAACCTACGCAAGTATGGTGATGCTTGGCAGGGATTCCAAAATGTTGGACAGACTACAAATCAAAACATATAAACAGGTTTTTCCCTTGCCCTGTAATGCTTCCCCTGCTCAAATTCATTTGGAATTTGGACCGACACAGCAAAACATAGCAAGAAGGTACCATTTCATTAAATCCATGCATAAAGTACGAAATAATCAGTATAGCACTCTAATCAGCACTTTATGGGAAGCCATGACTAACTATAAGAATTCAAGTTACAATAAATATCTGATTTCATCTTTACAACTAACCAATGCGGGTGACTTGTGGGACTTGAATTTGTCGCATCCTACTTTTTGTCATGCCATGAATAAAGCAGCAAAAATTCACTCGCTAGTTGACAATAAAAGTATTTTTTCGCGGCGAGCACATGCATGGATGACAATTCAAAGTTATGTCACATTGCAACCGGCAACTTACCTATATCTAACCTATCCGGTGTATTTTAAGAAAAAACTATTGGCCAGGCCCTTAAGTGATCTACCGTCTCTGTCAGGCAAACCAGTATGGAGATATAAAGGACCAAAAATGTGCAGGCTATGTGATGCCCATGTGATGAGGATTTTGCGCATTTGGTCTGCATATGTCCCAAACTGAACAATGTGTATCAAGCACTTTTAAATTGCTTATTTAATGATAGAGGGATTCAAACTTGTAGAACAGCCATCATGAGAAGTCTAGACTACACAGATCCCCAGTTAAATTGTAAACTTCTGAAGTTTTAACAATCTCATGACAAAGCAGTAAAACAGAATTTTAAATGGTGTACAACAGCATTAGGAACTTGTCGTAAGACTATAAGACATTGACATGATGATAAAACAGTAGTAGGATGTTGATATCTAGAACTGTGTTTGTTTTTCCTTTTTTTAAGACGCATATGCTAATTTAACAAAATGGTGCAGTGTACCTACAATTATGAATTTAATTAATTTTATAACGTTCTATTTTAACAAGTCCAAGATATTTTCCTGTGTTGCACCAATAGTAATCAATGTTTTTAAGAAAATTGATCATTTAAAAATAAAAATAAAAAAATTATTTTATATGTTTTTAACTTGTATTGTGATGGTTTTTATTAACTAATAACAATAAACAAACAAACACTGAATCCATCCATCCATACAGGCCCTTATACACCCACTGATTCACCAATACACCTTGGTATATTTCTTTAACACTCATGAACTTTTTAAAAGCACTCAGAGTCACTGAATGATGTCATCAGTGATGTCATTTGAGTTGTCATGAGTGAAATATTATGTGAAGTCATAAGCAGTGCATTGTGGAGGCATGAGTAATAGTTAGCCCAGCTAACTATAACTGCTTTGGTTTTTTTACGAGTGAAATATCACCCTAACTATAATGCCTCTGTAACCTTTGTTTTTTTCAGTAAAATTCTAAGGTTTATTTAAATTCTTTTTCCTAACTATGACGTCCCTGTAAACGTTGTTTTTGTTCAGTAAATATATATGTATATATTCACTGAAAAAAACAAAGGTTTCGGGGATGTTAGAGTTAGGCTGAGATCGGGAGGGTTTGGGGATCCTTTGCGTCCCCATTTGTATATCTGAGAAATGTTTACATTGAATGAAGTTACACCATTTAACAAAAAGAGTGCTATCTGAACCAAGAGCTACATTCTTGCCAAATTTGGTGTAATTCCATTCAACAGTTCAAGCTGTAGCCGTGTCTAAAGTTTCCTATTAACATGGGAAAAAAGTATTTTGGGATGCCACCTTTTTCTCAGCCCCGCTTGATGGATCACCCGAAAACTTTCAAAATAACAGCTGAAGTGACTGGGCCATTATTTTTGAGAATTTTGTGAAGATTCATCAAGCGGCGCCAAGGATATTGGCAAAAGAAAGAAACGCTTTTTGAATACAAAGAAGGTCCTAACTATAACTATATACATATGCTGATTGGTAAACATTTCTTAATTTTTTTAATTATATATATACAATGACATTTCTTAAATTAGCCTTCTTGGTGCTTTCATTACTCAAACTGATCTGGTTACTGGAAGCTGGGAGCTGTCATCTTCATTGAGAAAGTTTTCACGTTCAGTCTTTCAGAAGACCAATGAATCAAATGTCAAAAATGAGAAAAGTCTCTGGTAACAGACTTTCCAGGATTCTAGCAGTCATCATCTGTCTGTTGATGGCCACAACGTGGAAAGGGGTAGCCCTATATGAAGTATCAGATTTCCTCCTTCGCATTTGTTGGGGATCACTAGATTCCCTGTCTTAAACTCAATGTTCTTTGCATGTCACCTCTTAAACCATAGGCTTTTATGTTTTTCTTATTAGCAAAGTCCTTCTTCTAGTTGCATTCTATCTTTGCTTGTCATTGCTCTCGCGAACATCAAAGTCACAGGACATTTGCCTGTGGCCAAGTGAGGTGTTGAACAATAGGCTTGTAGGGTGGAATTCAAAACAGTTTTTAAACTGAGACTCTCAAGAGTAGGAGTGGGCAGAATTCACAGAGGTGCACTATGCAGAATTCAGTGAAGTTGCATAAGAACTCAGTGGAATTCCACTCCACCTTGTTCAGGCTAGGTGTGGTTGGAGTTTGTGGAGTTGCACTACACGGAATTCTACAGAGTTGCATAAAAACTCTGTGGAATTCCAAGGAGTTCTGTTCTGTCTTGTATCAGGCTTAAGAGTGGCCCTTTGATGCACAATGGCCCCCTCAGATGGTGGGGTATGTGGGGTTGTGTGAGTTCTCACACTAGATCAGCAGCGGGCGAAAGTACCTGGCTAGAAGACAATGGTCCATATGTTTCCTATCTGCAGGCTGTGTTCCTAGCAGGGGCCAAGACAGTGTGGGTCTACCATGATTGACACTACTCTCCTTCCCCATCAGGTAGGTCGGTGTGCAAACCGTGTTGGCAGTGGGGAATTCAACTCAGGGTATCAGTTTAAGTGGGACCAGATTCAGGGGAAGCTTGCACTGTTAGTCTGTAAGCGGTCAAAGCAGCTCCACACGCCTAACGACCCACCCCGGAAAAGACAACTTGACTCACAAGAGGAAATCACCTCTGCTTCTGACCCAGAATGAAATGTTCAGCTCTTGGGGGACCACCACACAAGGCTACATGAAGTTTTTGCAGACAATGATGAGTGGGTAGTTGCCAAAACTCTGCTGGCAGAGCAGAGTTCACTACCCACCCCTGCTCAAGAGTTGCATGCTGTACTGCACGATGTACTGCTTTCTTTGGCATACTCATAAAATGCTCAATGAGTACGTTGACCTGAGACCACAAAGGTGTACTCTTCTGATGTTATATGTTCAGATGCTCAGGAAAATCATTGAATTCTTGACTGTTGAATGGCAGGCCATTATCAGACAAAATGGCAGGATTGCTCAATGTTGCAAAAATGCTGTAGAATCTCTCAATGACTCGCTCATGAGCTTAGGATGGCATTTTCAAGCATGCAATTTAAAAACCAACTTCAACAAAATATGTATTTTTAAATTGTGAGCTCAGGGACACCAAACTCCAAATCCCAATCTGCTCACAATCGGAAATTACACTTAAAAGATATTTCAAGGCAATTCCCATGTTGCCCTATGGGAGAGATAGTCCTTGCAATAGTGAAAAATGAAGCAGTTGTTAGACCTGGCATCTTTCGTTGGGTTTCCCCTGTCTTTTTGCTTTCTAACCTCCTGGTTTTGACTCTGTTTTTGCTGGTTTAGTGTATCTGCGCACTTTCTCACTGCTGTTCAGTGTGAAAGTACAAGTGCTCCTTTTTGTAAATTGGATTATGGATTGGTGTTTCCATGATCGAGTTTTTAGTTTCAAGTTTATTTTATTTAGCATAGTTGCTTAAAACCATTGCTACAAAATATCTCATTACATATCATACATTTTTTAAAGCAATAAAACCAGTTTGATAAAACTTTGTCAGAAATCAATACAAACTAATTGATCTTTGCAGTACATTGATAAAATAAGCAGTTATTTAACAGCATCCGACTTTTGCTTTTCAGCTATAATGATGTTCTGTCTAGGCATTTTCTTCTCCACTTGCTTCGAAAATTTTACAAAGTGGCAGTGAAGCTGCGTGTCCTCAGGTGCAAAACACGCCAGCACAGCCTGTCTCCATGTGCGAATACCTCTCTGATTAAAAAGTGGTTTTATAAGCTGTTTCCTTTCCTGTATTAGTTCTTTGCATGTACAGAGAAGGTGCAGCATATCTTCTTGCGCTATACTGCATAGGCGACACATGGAATCAGATTGTTTTTTCAGCCAATGTAGAAGGTGCTTTGTGCATGGCAGCAGGCCTAATCTGTATTTTAAAAATTGAATTTTGATAAGGTTGACAAACACCAAAGCTAGATACTTTTGTGCCACCAAGGAGGAAAAGCATCTCAAGATCATCCAGCCGTGCGACCTTCTTGTCTTCAATCCAGGATTGATTCTTTACAATTCTCTTTGTTGTTTTTTTGAGAAGGCAATGACTTGTAGAAGTTGCCCAAAGTTCGGTGAGACCTAAAGTGAACATACTAGTTGCTTAGTATTTTGCTGCTAGTGATGATTCTTCCTGTTGTAACTCTGACCACAAATGCCAATTTAGGGTGCCTGGTTTGGATTTCCTTACTTTATCCCAAAAGATGACTATCGTACCTTTTCTTGCAAGGGTCTGCTTTTGATTACCAAACTAGAGCCTGATCTGTGCTGGAGAGACTCGTGTTGGTAGACCAAAAATTATTCCGTACACTTTTACGACCACAAAATCCAGGAGCTTCGAGTCCCTTCCCCTCTGTGCCTCGGTCCCGTAACTTATTGTAGGTAGAAGTTGTGCCCGTATAAGTTCAACTAGTGGGGCATGTGAGGGGCCGGTTAGTTTCGAGTTGAGGTTTCTCATTGAAGCAGCTAGGGCTATTCCCTTCCTTTTGATTGTGTCCCTTTGGAGTGCAAAGTGCCCATCTTTGTGGATAATCGCCCCCAGGTATTTATACTCTGTAGCTGAGTTTATGCGAGTATTGCCCCGAAACCAGACAGGTGTTTTCTTAAGGTTCTTTTTAATTGTCATGGTTTTGGTTTTCTCCAAGTTAATATTTAGATTGTTTACCTCGGAGTACTCAAAAGTAATATCAAGAAGACGCTGTAGGCCCACCTTCGTTTGGCTGATCAAAGCTAAGTCGTCAGCGTAAAGTAAGCATGGTAGTGATAGGTTCCTGATCTTTGGAGAATGTGAATTACTGGCATTTAGTAGCGGGATCAGTTCTGCAAGAAACAGGTTAAATAATGTCGGGTCACTACACAGCCTTGTTTGAGGCCTTTCGTTGTTGGGATCTTCCTTGATAGAGTTGACCCATCCCCCAACTTTACTTGAACCCAGGTCTGAGCGTGCAAATTAATTAACAGATTTAGGAAAGCCTGGGGTATACCCTAGCCTGCCAGTTTCGACCAGAGTCTGTGACGGTTTACATGGTCAAAAGCTGCCCAGTAATCGATAAAGCACAAGTGTAGAGGCATTTTTGTAATCTCAGCCTTATCGATTAACAGAGCCATAGATGTTATGTTTGTTACAGTCCCAACAGATTTGGAGAAGCCAGTTTGATTTAGGGGAATGATCGAGTTGTCTTCTGCCCAAAGTTGCAGTTCGTCCAACAAAGTACCCGCAATTTTTTTTGCCTCATTGTCCAAGAGGGCAACTATGCGATAACTCCTAGGCTGGGTCTTATCACCTGATTTAAAGACTGGCGAAATGATCGAAGTCCGCCAGGATGGAGGGAGTAGGCCTGTCAGTCTTATTTCCATAAACAGAAGGCTGAGTGCTTTTGCCCAATATTCTATATATTGTTTGTAAAGCACAGGTGGAATTCCATTGGGTCCCAGTGCCTCTTCTTGCCTTCCCTTCTTGATGTAACTTTTGATTGTTTTAATACAATTATTTGAGGGTATGACTCCTGATAATTCCCCTTCATAACATTCCTCTGATGTTGCATTTCCCTCATTGGGTTGGTGTTTCAAAGTTGTAGGCCCCTGTCTTGTGTCCATGCTAGTTTCTGTGTGCATTAAGATTTTTCCTTGATGAAAATGATATCCAAGGTAGGGAGCCCAGTATTCCTCAGATAGATTAGAAGACAGACCCTCATGCATTGGGTGGGTGAATCTTTTTATTGTCTCCCAGAATCTCGCACTGTCCTTCCTCTTGGAGTACGCATCTAGTTTTGCCCATAGGATATCCTCATTGTCTCTCCTGGCCTCCCATATTGCTTGCTTCATCTGTGTTTTCTGCAGTCGCAATACAGCTAGTTTTGAGATGTTGGTTGGAGACCGGCGTACCTGTCTCAGAGAGTAATTAATACTGTTTTTGATGGATTTTATCTTACTCTTTTGTGGCATGGTGAGGTTAGTGTGGCTTCAATGGCCCCGCTGTGATTTAGATTTAATTGGGGCAGAAAAAGATGTTGCCAAGGCATTTGTGTAATTTATTCATTTCTCTATTTCATTCTCCCCTTACGGTGACACGCTTATATCATTAACGCTAAGTCACATAGCTTCCTCATTATTAATTACATTAGGCTTACAATGTTTGATGAGCGTATTGAGTCTCATCACAAATTCATCAATGGTTTCACCAACTTTTTGGCGTTCTTGACTAAAAATGTATCTTTCACTATCAATGTTTGGTATTGGATAGAACTTGAGAGTCAGCGTTTCTTTAATCTGACAATATGTAATTTCTTCTTTAGTCTGTGGTATTTTACCATCACCAGTAAGATTTTTGAGATTCTTGATAATCTTTTATCAGTCTCTTCAAGGTCATTAATTATATTATCAAATGTCTCTACCCTTGCAGTCTATCGCCAATATCTGGCTTTTTCACAATATCAGAAAGTGTTGGTGGTTTCAAAAATGCAGCAGTGTTGTAGACTAGTGTGTAACTGACTGACACCTCAGGTGGATCCCTTTAACTTGTTAACTGCAACTCATCTGTGAGAACTTGCAACATTCTGGCCTCTGACTTATCTTTAATGAGAGCTGGAAATGTGACTTTCTTCACAACCATCTGAAATATTCCACTGTTCCAAGAGTCGTTCTTGGCTCCTTATTTTCCAAAGACCTGTTAAGTTGTTCTAAGCCCCACTGCTTCAGGTATGGACCGCTTCGTAAACACAACCCCGAACACTTCTCCTTGAGTTAACTTCACCGAGTGCAGTGGTACAATGACTCTCTTTAGTGTATTCAGTAAGTCATTTAGTTCTTTTCTTCTCTATATCAATTTGCATTTTCAAATACCTAGATAATCTCTGCGCTTCTGTTCATGGCATTATCTTGCTTGTTATGATTTTAAGCGGCTTTGCTTCATAAAACAAGTTGAAGCCACTTTCAGCATTAAGACTCAGCAGAATGTGCATCTTTATCTTGAGTGGCAGAGCGGTACATTTATGTGTGGCTTGAGCAACAGGTTCTCGCCCATCAACTGGTAGATTCTGTGCATGGCTTCCATTGTCTTCACTTGCTTGGCAGCATCTTGAGTTGTGCTTTGACTGCATGTGTATGAAGCGTCAATTCCATATTTCGACAGAAACACGTGGCCAACACAAGCAGTTTGCTTGGACCACGGCAATCTCTCTGGATTATTCTTTGGGTTACTTATCCCATCCTTGTCGGGATTTGTAGCTCCTTCTCCAGCCTGGGTGCCCGCTAATGACTACACCACACACAATGCTTAGTATTATATTGCACATCTTTATTCTGCTGCATGTGACTGCACACTCAAGATTCTAAAGCAAGCTTTTATGGCATTCTGCTCTGACACGTACGTCACAGCTCTAAGGAGTCTGTTAGAAGCAAAAAGGGTTCCATCCTCAAATATCGTAAGACACTACACGGTGCACCAGAAAGTAAATGTTTTTCTGTTTGATAACGCATTGCTTCCCTATTCATGGGATGTGGCTCCAGATTTACATATAATGTGGGCAAGTTTCCTGAAAGGTATTCATTAGAGGCAACCCACAATGGACTCCTGGCAGGCAGAAGACTGAACTCTTCACAAGTAAGGGGGTGCTGAGTTATTTCCGTGCCTAAATACAACCCGTCCACGAAAATGTACACAGACTATTGTGTCAGGGAAAAGATTTCTAGTATTATCATGGTCTCTTTTGGAAGAAAATGTTTATAATGAGGTATATATATTATTAAAAGTGTAAACCAAAACGTATAGTATTGATTAAATGGTACTGCTGTTTCTCTCGACTGGAGCATGGCAGGGGGCATGTCATCAGACCCAGGTTTCCTTGCATACTTTTAATCCTTTATATTGGGCGCTGAAAGAATCAGTAACAAATGCCAAGAACAAAAAGGCTTTTGATTCGGATCACAGTATCTGGTTTGTCGAGGCTATAATTGTGTCCCACAGTAGCTGTCAGTTTAATCACATCTGATATTTTAAGGACTCCTCAGTTGAAACATTAACAATACTAGGCAGGAAGGAGTTACATGAATAATAGAGTAATAAATGCACTCGGAAACCAACTAATTTTGCTTTTCATCACACAGGAAATAAGTGAGTTGTGAAGCTGCAAGTTCTCAGCAAAAAAAGCAAAACATGAAAGACCCTCTCTGAATGCCATGCAGCAAACAAGGAGTGCTCGGTGGATTTTGATAGTTTGTTCAGCGCCTACTCAACGTTTTCTTTAGAATGACTTTTGGTCAGTCAGGTCTAGCTTCTTCAACTCTGTTGTCATGGTGATAAAGCATTCTCCTGTGCTTGTTTGTAATTGTATAGATTACCATTTTAGTCATTATTAATTTACTTGTTCGTGATTCACTTCAAGTCTACTGAAAATAAACGGATTAATGATGCATTTCAAATGTATATGACGTCTGTTTATTAGTGAAAAAAAATCAATAAAGTGGGCACTGTATTCCAGAGAACGAAGCCAGGATGTTACCACGGTACAGAGTTGTTCAGTTCCAGGATTCCGATGCTTTAAAACAGCATGAGGGCATCAAGCCAGGCGATAAAAGTATCCCCGCTTTAGCGGCAGAAAACTGCCGCTAAAACGGCGATAATGGGCTTGATAATATGTTCTACGGACTTCCAATTGAAGCCCATGTTAAATATGAAGGACGTCTTCATTTGGAATTTCATAGAGCATATTATCAAGCCCATTATCGCCGTTTTAGCGGCAGTTTTCTGCCGCTAAAGCGGCGATAATTTTATCGCCTGGCTTGATAATATGCCCCTTACAGTGGGAATCATTAGTGACTTGAGCAATGTGTCTTCCCCAGGTGGGTCATTCAATAAGGCTGGAGAGGACTGTCCCTCTAACACAAATGTAGAACGGGTTTAACCATTACAGTGCCTCCTCCCTTGGTGTGTTTCCTTTTAAATTGTATAATGTAGCAAAAGTAAGTTTCATAAGTTTATTTTTTGAGTAGCAAACCTATAGAATTATTACGCAAAGGTAAATTACCACGATATACTAGCCATTATCTTTTAAATTGGAAAATGCTATTACTGACGACATGTTTGGTGCAGAGTCATTCAGACGCCAGTGCAAACACGAATACGTGAATGTGAAGAGTCTTTTCCCGTTTATGGTGTATTTGGCAGCTCAGAATGACGTTTTTACTTTTTACCTAGTTTTATTGACTGCTCTATGCATTAGAGTCTGCTGTGGTGTCTGAATTGAGTATACGAACATCGCTTGGTAATCTCCGGTTACCAAGGTTCAACTTTCGGACTAAGACATTGATAGCCTAAACTTCTGTATGCCTCTACTCTTCTTTGAATGGTTGAAAATAATGACATTAATGGACGTACCTCCATGTGCCATTGGGCCTATGACTTTTAAAAGATGCTTCTTTTGACTGAGAAAAACTGAAGGCAAAGGGTGAGGAAGGAGAGATGGGTGGTGGATGGACTAGATAGAGATAGATAGAGCGAGAGAGAGAGAGGGAGAGAGAGATTTTCATATTGGAGGGGGCGGCAGTGGAGCCCACATGATCCACTGTTAATGCACTTTGGATCTCTTCCTCAATAGGATGACGCAACTATGCTCAATTCTGAGTTAAGAAATCTGAATGAAGAACGCCGCGGTCATGTGTTAGATGCGCTTGAAAGGACTTTTTCAATCAGCACGACTGGGAACGAGAAGGATGGGCGGGCTGGACAATCCTCTTAGCTCCTGAACTGGAGCAGCCTCTCCAGGGCAAAAATCTGCTGTGTAACGGAGCCATGTGGAGAGAGTCACCAGCTGCCTCGCCGCATAATTGGGGTACTCTTACTCGAGGAGTCAGGAGAGGGGTACCCTTTTACTGGCTGGTTGAGGGTCCCTGATTAGTCTCTCTTCCATATTGTCTCCCCACCACTGCAAGGCTGTTAAGAAGTTTGGGCTGTTTTTCTTTCACTGTCACAATTGGTGGCTGATTCTGGTGGTTTTGATCCCGCAAGACTACTATGAGGCAACTGCATTCTAGGGGAACAGCATCCCCAGGCACTGACGTTAGCCCTTGGCAGAGGGATGTGCTACTGCCTCATTTCGAACTCGTTAACTCTGGTGACACAGGGCCAAGCAATGGTCCTTCAGAGAAAGGGGATGGAGACAATCATGCTCAAGCAGGCACAAGCTTGGAGAATGTGAAAGATACATACAAGGGGCAAAAGGATTATCCGTTGTTTGTAAAGCTTCAAAAGAGCTGTGTTGAAGCTGTTGCACACACAGAGCCCAACAATCTCCTCCACTACTTGTATTGGTGTCCATATGTGGAGAAGAGCTTAGAGTTACACATGTTCGGCCCCCAATTCAGGCTATGTTGAATCAGATTCTTACTACCTCATGTCTACATCGAGATGGGTCTCTGAACAGTCTTTACAGGAAATGATGATTATACAACATCTAGCTCAGTCAGAAAAGGAAATAGAGGTTCAGCATCAGACATCTGTAGTTATGGACCCCTACACCGATTATGTCACCTAAGCAGACTTAATGCCAAATCATTTGGAGTCATTTAATATCAAGTCAGTGCTTTCTAGAAACTATCCTGGAGGAAATTGGAAATCTCAAGGTGATACAGGTTCAATAAACAGAGGCATTAAATCAAACATTAAATAAAATAGAGGAGATTATGCAGCAGGTACCCAAATGAGTACAAGAGATTGAGCAAACGGTGTCTGAACTCGAGGGTCGCTCACTTTCTTGGGATAAGGATATTGGCATTGTTGAAAAAAGTATGGCGAAAATTGATGAGATGGAAAATTATGCCAGGAGATCCAGTTTGCATTTTGTGAGGGTCCCGGAAGGTGCTGAAAACATGAAGAGTCATAAGAGCACTCTCCAGTTTATGGAAACCAAGAATAAATCATACATGCTTGAGAATGCTCCCTCAAATCTTTCCCTCTTGAGGGCCCTTCTGGTCCCCGCTCAGCATTTATGCATTCCAAAATATCCCTACACTATTATTGTGAACTTTGCAGACTACTGTATAAAGAAGAATATTCTTATTAAGGCGATCCAGGAAAAGTCTTTCATGATACCCGACAAAGAACAGATTTGAGTTTTTTCTGGCATGCCCGCTGCTGCTGCCTGCAGACGTAGGAACGTTTTGGGATTCCTTGGACAATTCAAAGCTGCTGGGGCTCGGGCTTCAATAGCCCAGCAGTCATAACTGGAAGTCATGTTTAAGGGTCAATTCTATTTATGTACCATCCTAGAAGAGGCACAAAGTTTACTCCCAAAAGTTGAGTCAAAATCAAAATCATACGTGAGGTTTTCTCTCTCCTGATGTTGTGAGGACAAAAAAGGAAGCTGCTATAATGCTTATTTGTACTTAGGCACTGAGGCACTTCTCTCCTTTTTTTAAAGTAGATAAGGCCTACTTAAGCATTCATTCCATTATGCACCACCCTAGAAGAGGCGCAAAGTTTACTCCAGTTAATTCAGTTTGGGTGGTGTTTAATTATATGCACGTCTCTTTTTTTCTTGTACTGATGTCATGAGGATAGATAAGTAAGCCGCTTAAATATTTACTTGCACTAAGGCACTTTCTCCAATTGTTTTTTCTTTTATCTAGGAGATAGGGATTCAGGTGGGAATCTTGTCTGATAATGCATGATCAGCTCGTAAAGATATATCTGTTGCCTCTATTGATATGGCAGTCATGATATAATGCTTGCACTGAGCACAGTTTGCACTTTAGTTCATAGTAAAGCAAGCTGCTGTTATACTTTTTTCGCATTAAGACACGTAGGGCCTGATTATGCATTTGGCGATCCGACCGCCACACCACCACTTCAGCAGTCTGAAGAAGACTGCCACGGCAGCGGTTTCCAGTCCGCTGTGGTACGATGCCTCTGATGGGCCGGCAGAGGTCATACTGACTGCGGTGAATATTTTTTCATATTTGTCGATGCATGTATATATATATTGACTGCACAAGTGCCGAATCTACATATGCATGAGACATGTGAAAAAATACCTACTACCCATTGCTGGAGTCTCGACCGTATGCGCCTAGTACAGGTAATGGGTAAATAGTACAAAATAGACTTACCTGGATTTTGGTGCCACAAGGGTCATTTTCTTCAGGGTCAAGATGCTGCTGTGAAGGGGAAACTTGGAGGAAGGGATCCAGGTCAGAGAAGGACGGAAAAAAAGGAAATGGGTGAGTATGCACCCCAATTCCTTTGTTTCCAACAACTCAACTCAGAAAGCCAACTCATAATTTGGATGGCAGAGAAACTTCTCTGTACCATCCTATGGCAGCTGCTTTCCCCCAACCTGACACAGCGGTGGGTGGTGAATGGCTGGCAGTGGCGGAGGTGCTCCAGCAGTCTTTCATTCTGAAATCTGACAACATCATAATATGGCAAGAGGGCTGCTTGGTCAACGGTGGTGAATCTGATGCCAGCACAACCACGTCAGTGGGACCCCCAACTCGTTATCAGACCCTAAGCCACTTTCCTTATTTAATTTAAGTTGCAAATCCATTTCTGCTGCTGCTGTTATTTTATACCCTAATTTTGAATCATGTCAAAGGTTGAGTATTTGACACCTGGATATCCTCAAGTGTAACGTCAACTGCAATACAATTCTCTGCACTAGGCAAAGTTTGCACTTTAGCTGATAGCAAAATAATGATCTATGGTGTTAGGCTAATTAGTTTATGCTGTTCTTGCACTTGACACTTTTTTCATGATATGTCATACACCAAGGGGGGGGTCTGTCCTAAGCATAGCCACTTGCAGCAACAGGGCACCTGAGAAGACACAGAGGGTGATATGGAGTATGGTGGGCATATCTCCCTTCAAGGTAATATGCAAGGGTGGGGTTGGGTGGGTCACAAGCAGAGGAAATGAGCAGCAACATTGTTAAGATATCTTTCAGTAAGACTCAGCCCAATTACTAAAATTCAATTAGTAACAGTAAGAAAGAGAGGTGGAGGAGGCCATTAATACTAACGCTTGGGGAACCAAGTGGTGCAGCAGATTAAAATTGTCACATGTAACACCAATGGAATGCTGAATAAGCATAACTACCAAGCTATGATGAACTGGTTGTCAACATTTAAGCCAGAAGTGATTTTTCTTCAGGAAACTAACTTTAAGGATAATATGCCAAAGTTCTTCATTCCTAGAAGAAATTCACATTCCTTTTATGCATCAGCAGGGACCGCTGTGAGGGGAGTAGCATGTTTTCTGGTGAATAATATTGATTGGCAAATGCGGGATGTATTTAGTGATGGCATAGGGGGATGGTTGTGGGTTAAGGTGTCAGTTATGGGCAACTTTTCAGATTTGGTAAACTATTATGGCCCTATAAGTGATGCAATAGAGCATTTAATACAATTACATAATCTAGCAATGGTTGCACCAGGATTAATGATTTGTGGGGACGATTTCAACTTTATTCAAGATTTATATCTAGACACCTCTAATAGGGCAAAAAAACAACTTATGCCTCACACGCTAAAAGTCATTACAGCATTAAAATATGATTTTTCTTTGATAAATCCATTGCTTGCGGAATATCCACAACATATGCAGTATACTTGCAATTCATGACAATAACTGTTACGTCTGTATTTCCTGGTCCTCACTCGCTCAATTAAGTGAAGAGCACTCAATATCTGTATTCTCGGATCATTCAATAGTCTTGCTCTAATTTCTGTAAAATGTTCCCCCACAAGATAGACTAGATGGTGACTTAGTAACTCTCTACTTTCTGAGCAAATTTTGCCTGAAAATACAAGGATTTTTATAAACAAGTTTTTTTAGATCAAGCCACTCGAGTTTGGTGCAAAATCAGGGAACACATTGGACTCAGGAGGGGGGAAATGTACTCTTCCCACTCCACTCAGGGTAACATTTCTGTTCCCACTCCAGTGTGTGCAACAGTAGGGAAAGTGTAGGACTCAGGAGGGATACAATTTACTATTCCCATTCCAATGTGCACAACAGTGGAGAAAGCATTAGACGCAGGTGGGGTAGCATTTACAATTCCCACTCCAGTGTGTGCAACAGTAGGGAAAGTGTTGGACTCAGGGGAGGTTTAATTAATTATTCCTACACCAGTCAGTGCAACAGTAAGGAAATCGTTGGACTCAAGAGGGGTTAAATTTACTATTCCTACTGCATTCACTGGTACAGTACAGAGAGAGTACTTCACTTCAAACAAATAACATATTTTAACAACTCTACTAAATACCCCAAAATATAAAATTCTAAATATAAAAAGAAATGCCTTAATAAAACTTGAAGAAAATAACATTAATAATACAACTTTTAATAATTATTATCAATTAACACAAATATTATTCAAATAAAGTAAAAACCACACTATCGTCCTGATTACGCTGCTGGTCAGCCCACATTCTGAGGCCCTGTTGGATTCGATTGGACCGCCGAAGGTCTCATCTGTCTTTCCGACTGCCGGATTATGATGCATCCAGCCTATACCCTCACCGACCGCAGACGGATCACTGACTCTGACAGCCTTTCTCTGCCCACCGAGAAACAGCAGCCGTAGGGCAGTACAGGGAAAAATTGACCGCCATCCAGATTACGATGTGGGTTTCCAATGACCTGACCGTTGGGGTCTGACAGCCTGCCTCGAGTGACCGGAAACAAAGAAATAGGGATGAATCCTCAGCCGATACCCCTACAGCGTGAATCCCTTCCTCCGGGTCCCCACTACATCTCAGCAGCTTCACCCCAAACTGGACGGTCCTGTGGGCGGTGGAATCCAGGTAAGTCATCATGTGGCATGTATCCCCATTGACTGGAAAGTGCACATATCACCACATTCCAGCAATGGGGTACATGGTACACAAGGCACATGTGTCATGAAGATGTGTACAATTGCACGTTTCCTGTGTGTTTGTACCCACTTGCAGAGATATGTCTGGGGAGCAGAGCAACGCCAACAATGAGACCTCCGTGGTAGCAGTCGTTGCATTGAGATAAGGCAGGCGGAGCTTTCACAGCCTCAGTGGTTGTAATCAGGCCTTATATGCCAACAAGCATTCAGGCAACAATTAAAATGTAATAAAAATAAACTAAGTATAACACAATAATATATTAAATATTATATATTTTTTTTAAATAGATGACTTTTTTTAATTTATGATCACTTAAATAACTTCACCCTCATTCCTCTACAAACTAAACCACACATGCCTAAAACATAACTTACCAAATAAAAGTTCACAGTAAAAAAGTAGTAATTAATTATAAATGGAGTATTTCTTAAATAGCTTCCCACTCTGTAACCCTAAAATCACATTGACCTGCACCTAACATATTGTTTAAAAAATATCCGCATTACAAAGTTTACATAATTATTAATTACATAATTAATAATAATTTAAATTAATTATAAATTAATTATATTTAATTAATATACTCTCCATTCTGTAACCATACCATCCCAACAACCTGCACCTAACATGATAAAAAAAGATCTCAATTACACAATTACAAAAATTAATTATAAATTAAATAATTGCTAATAATGTAAATGAATTATTCATTAATTATAATTAATGTATTTCCCAATCTTTACCCCATAAACCCCCAAACCGTACCTAAAACTTAACTTAAAAAATACATTAATTACATAAAAAACAATTGATTATCAATTAGACAATTAAAAATTAAAAAATACATTAAGTAATTGAAATAAATTTACTTCTCACCCTGTATTCCTACAAACTCCAAAACCTGCACCTAAAATGTAACTGAAAAAATACATTAATTACACAACTACATAATTAATTCTCAATTAAATATTTTATAATGATAAAAAGGTCATTCTTTCTTAATTATAATTAAACCACTTACGACCGTATATTCCTACAAAACCCACAACCTGCTATGACACAAAAAAGTACAATAAACAATTAAATTAAATTTTAAAACAAAAAAAATTACAAACAAGATCAGAAAATATGTTAGCATTAATTATACAAACAATTAAAAAAATATACAATTAAAACATACTAAAACTCTACATTTTTTTCAAACTATATTAACAATGATATTTTAGTAAACGATTTTGACAACATAGGGGGGTCATTACGATGGAGGACCAACTTAAGTCCGTCCGCCATCGTCACAGGAATTGGGACCGGTCGCCTATATCGCGGCAGTCCCACAAGTGCAATTACAATGTGACCGCCACTGTGGCGGTCGCATTGTGCATGTTTACCATTTCGGCGGGTGCTGCTGGCTGCTAGGCACCGCCACCATTTTGTGATGCGGGGTGGGTTGGACCCGTGGCGGATGGACTTCCCACTGACAGCAAACAGTCTACCATCCTCATCTGGCAGGTGGAGATTGGCCGCACAACGGTAGATTCACCGCTATCATTATGACCCCATAGATATTTTTAACAGCAATATTAACAACAGAGATATTTTTGTAAACAATATTAAGAACAGATATTTTTGATATTGATATTACTCACTTAAAAAAGTTGATATTCTTGTCAAAGATAATTCTGCAGCCCTTTATTTGTGCATCACAATATTAAAAACTCAATATATTTGCATCTTGATATTTTCATTTCAATAACACCAACATAACAAGGGGGCCCAGCTCATATTTTTCAAAGCAGCTTTGCTTCTCATATAAGCCAAGAATGACCATTTTGCAAAAAATAGAGAGGCACATTTTTTGCATCTGTTGGCGACTGGTGGCTGTCTCCCCATGCCCTCAAAGCTGTCTGAAGATCCGCCTTCCTGGTGCTCTTCAAGAGGCAGCTCCCTCTCCTGGCAAAACCCCTTGAGCTCGGCTACAGTGTAGCTTTCCAGGTTGGCAAGTTCAAACTCCATCCATGGAGGAGGTGCAACAGACACAAACAGTCAGGTAGATTAGAGATGAACTTAAAAAACTCGAAGGCTAATCAGAAAGAATTTACATTCTAATTGGTCTTATATAAGGGATGGTTGTGTACACTGTATGGAATGGCACAAACACAAGTCCTATTCAATTGCTTCCACCAATGTGAGAAATTGGGCTACTGGTTGACTGGGGTGTGAGCCCTGGTCAAGCTGCAACCACAAACCTTGTCAGGGTAAGGCACAAGCAAACCCTAAATTAGCCTGTGCTCAACCTGCTGGTAGCTTGGCACAGAGCAGTCAGGCTTAACTTACAGGCAAGTTTTTCTGCAACACTTCAAACAGTAGTAAAGCAATTAAAAGATACCACACAAAGTTAGGATAATAGAGCAAAATGTAATAAATAAAACAAGACCAAAATGACACAAATCCAATAGTAGAACTGGAATTATGAATTTCTTAAGAATAAAGTGAAAAATTGTGCCTGAAAGCAGAAAGGACCAACCAAGGCTATCTGGTTGCGCGGCACCAGTTCAAATTCAAAAGTTCAGGCCGGCTGTGGTGGAGTGTGGGTCAGACACAGTCCAAGAATAGCCCAGCTGAAGTTTTAACTTCTCAAGTTTTGTGCCAAAAGTCCTGTTTACATTGGAGAGGGTCACAGAGGTGAAGAGAGAGTCGCAGGGTGGTCGTTGTGGCACGAAAAGCAGGCCACACATTGAAGATGGATGAGCTGGTGCCTCGCATTGGTGGCATCCCATGGGCAATCAATGCTTGCTGTCCGAAGGAACTGATTTTCAGTGGAAGTTTCCATTGGAAAAGCATTTCATGGTTTGCTAAAAATGTTGATGCTGTTTAATGCATATTCATGAAAAACAATGTTCATCCACCACAGCTACCTTCCTGATCCATCAAACAAAGCCCATAAAACAGGGACTGGGGATTCTCAGAACACTTTTGGATCAAAGCATTTCGCATAGGGAACATTGAACAGTTATACAGAATAAGTGGCTGAACTGAATTACACCAAATTAAGCAGAAGAATAGAGCTTTACTCAGAACCTGTGCTTTTTGTGATTTGTAAATCTGTTTGACTGTTTTCGGGAAATTAAAGCTAAAAGAAATAGCGGAATATGTGGCTGCGGGACTTCTGCTGGAAAAAAATGACAATAAAAGAATTATGATTGGGTTGTGTGGGACCAGGCAATATTATGTGCTGACCGCAGCACGAAGAAAAATGTTGAGGCCACCATTACAGGACTCATGGGCTCTATCCCAGACCCCTGAAAATGTATAAAAAACATACAAGGGGGCAGGGTGCTGATGCCCTGACCACTTTGACTTTGTTGGGAGATCTTCAACGTACCAAAAAGACTGATGTTTGGACAAAATATCATTTAAAAAATATCAGGAGAGTGAAATATGCGAAATTAAATATCGTAATACACAAATATCGTGATGCACAAATATCGTTGACAAGACTAGCTTTTTTTGGTGTAGGTAATATTATTGTAAGTAATGTTGATATTTTTTAAGATTGTTTTCATTAATGTAAGGTTACAAATATCACTTTTCAATCATTTAATGTGTTTTAGTTGATATATTAGTTTTATGTGTTAATATTGTATAGATATTCCCGTTTTAAACTCATTCAACTTAAACTTCTCCAAGAAGCATACTATACCAGCTCAGTACTGGTCAAAATGGGGGTACTAGATTGTCAAAGTCAAAGCCAAAGAAACTTGTTGAGCGCACAAATCACCTTAAGGTCTCATGGCGCTTGCGGGACGCCAGTGGGCTGAAGGTCATATCAATTCATCATTATTTCTGATCAAATAGCCACGTTTTTAATTCTTTCCGGAAATGTTTGGGTTCGACGATGGAGTGAAGATGGGACGGAAGCTTAGTTCAGAGATGGGGACAAGAAAGGAAAAGGATCCCCCACGTCGTACGGTGCGGATTCGAAGTGGGGTAAGGAGAGATTTTGAACAAGATCTTAACAGTCTTCCTGGCTGGTACTGGTTAAGCTTGTTCGCTAGATAACAGGGTCCGGGTCCATATATGATCTTGTGGGTGAGGCATAGGATTTTAAAATAGCCTCTCTTTCTTACCGGAAGCCAGTGGAGGGACCTCAGGCTGGGGGCTGAAGGAGCTCTAGATGGCAGATTCAAAATAAGTCTGGCAGCGGTGTTCTGTAGGATCTGCAGTTTGGAAAAAAGATCTTCGTTTAGGGAAGCCTGCAAAGCATTCCCATAATCCAATCAGTTTACAATTAGACCCTGCACCAGAGGTTTCCTGGCTTCGATAGGTATCCATTAAATATTTTTACGCAATTTGCGCAGGATGCCACAGCAGGTTCCTAATCCTAATACAAGATTAACATGGGTTTTCATGGATAGTTTATTATCGATGGTTATTCCAAGACTACGCACAGCTTGTTTTGTGGGTGGGCATAGGCCCAATTCCTGTGGCCACCAAATGTTGGACCAATAATCCTCAGCCCTGCCAAACAAGATGATCTCAGTTTTACTGCTGTTGAGCTGTAGTTTGTTATTGCCCATTCAGTTGTTAATATGGATCATCCAGTTTTTAAACCTGGTCATTGTGCCTGCAGGGTCGGGACCAAACGTGATCAACAGCTGAGTGTCATCAGTGTAAGACACGGCCTCAAAACCATAGGACCTGATTACCCTGGTCAAAGGTGTTACATAGAGGTTAAAAAGCATAGGGCTTAAGATGGATCCCTGGGGATCTCCTATGCTTACTGGCCTACTCCGTGAGGCCAGGGTATCTATATGTACAGTGGTTGAACGGTTCTATAGAAAGTTTTTGAACCAGTCCAGGGCTTTCACCCTGACTCCCACCGCCCAGAGCCGCTGTTCTAAAATGCTGTGGGAGATGGTGTCGAAAGCCGCGTGTAGCTGATTCTCTTTTGTCCATATGGCCAGCCTGATATTATCAACCATCTCTACTACTGCCGTTTTGGTACTATGTGCCGACCGGAAACCAGATTGCGATGAATCAAGGAATCCATGATTTTCCAGGTGGGCGGTAAGTTGTTTGTTTACCAGGGATTCAAGCACCTTCCTGAAGTAAAGCTGTAGCGAGATAGGGCGATAGTTACTTGGTACCCTAGGATCTGAGTTTGGCTTTTTCAAGATGGGCCTAACTTGAGCTGTTTTTCATCTGGTTGGGACCATAGCTTGATCTAGTGACATGATAAAGATCTCTGTAAGACTCGATGTTAACAGGGGTGCTATTTTAGTAAAAAAACGGGGTGAAAGAGGATCTGCTGGGGAACCTGATTTGATCTTTGATACAACCACTGATACTTGTTCACAAGTCACCGCTTTGAAAGCCGTCAGCAATGGCAGAGTAGGATTGTTATTTTCGACTGGGTGAAGATCAGTGTTCGTAAGGTTATCTTGAGGGAAAGAGCTATATATGCCTTTAACCTTTTCATCAAAGGAGGGCACTATGTCAACCCATTCTTGCGTGGGGGGAGAACGTGCTGTTCGGTGTGGGGGGTTGCAAACTCCTTCAGAATTTTGTAGAGCTCTTTATTGGAGTTTGTGGCATTATTAATCCTATCAGTTAAATACAGCTTTTTGGCGTATTTAATTTTATTTAAATAGATACAGTGAATCTGCTTATATCTTGTTCGGTCTTCATTAGTTTTAGTTTTCCTCCATTGACGTTCTGCCACCCTACCAGTCGGGGATGCGGTCACACCGGTACCTACATACACCAATGGCGGGAATGCCCAATCCTTCAGGGGTACTGGGAGAAAGTTATGTTGGATATGTCCTGGATAAGTAAAGCACCTATTGACATATCCCCTCAGCCCTGTCTTTTAAATATCTAGGAAGCCACAGACTTGTCCTGATCTGAGAGGCTATGGGTTTCATTGGGCTGTATAGTTGAGAAACATAATATAGCAAGAACAGGGAAGGCAGGGGTTCAATTATGACACACTGACTGGGAGACCAATATGGATTGGTGAATGGAAGCAGAGAGGGTAATTTACGAAAGCAGGGGCTGCCCGCATAAATCGACAAGAATCTGGAGCCCATGGAATGAAAGTAGGGGTTACTATGTACCCCTTTCAGTGATTCCCCCTGATTACTGATTGATAATTAAAACATTTGAGATGTGAATACATTGGTAACTACGATACATGTGATTGCACTGTGGAACCCATGATATGCTTTGTCTTTATTGTACTACCTTATTATGACCACCAGGAAAGGTTGATTACTGCACCACACTGCTCTTGTCTTTATTGAATGTTTTTATGTGGCATCTTTAATAAAAAAGATTTGGGAGAAAAAAATATATTGTTTATAGACATGTTATTGTTTTTAAATTATAGCTTGTAATTGTAGATGATTTATTAATTTTTATCAATCATAGCATTTGTAAAGTGCACTACATACCTGTGAGGGTCTCAAGTAGGCCTGGGCCAAAATTCCGTTCCGTTCGCGGAAATTGCGATATTTTGGCATTTTCGTGTTCCGCGGAAAGCGCGAAAATATAAAAATTTCCGCATTCCGCAGCTTAGCGATAATTTGTTTCTTGCTCGCGCTGTAAAATAATACATTCTCGCGCGCGCGCGATCGCCTTACCTGAATCCCTGCGTTCTCCGACAAATTTTCTTGACCCGGTCGCGTTCTCCACGAGATGTTGGATTTTGATAGCCATTTTGCGATGTCTTGCGAGAGTTCGCGGCCGCATTAACGTCATTTGTCACGCGATCACGTCATTTGTCGCGCGATCACGTCTTTCTTCTCGCGATCATGCACCGCGCGAGTATGAGAAGATTGAGATCTCGAACATGTCATTCTACATCGCGAGCTAGAGGATGAGGACGCGGTCACGTGTAATCGAACGCGAACAGGAGAAAGAGACCGCGAACACGTCATATCCAACGCGACAGGGACAAAGAAGAGAACGCGATCATATCGTTTTTGACACGCCGGCGGAAGTAATGTGAAGCTCGAGAACTCAACAACGTAAAATTTACAATTTGGAGAGGAATATCGGCTCTAGCAGCATGAAACCATCTGCAAATGCTGATTTTGGATGAAAAGAACTCCTTACATTGACATTTTTGTGCAAGGAGTCATTTTTTTTAAAGGTGGAGAGAGGGAGGAAGTGACACAGAATCTCCAACTTCCTGTTCCTGTCCAGCAGGCTCCTCCCAGTGCTTTGTCCATCTCCTGCTCATTCTGTCTTTGGATTTGGAGCTGGAAAGATCACTCTTTTTGTCTGCTGCATCATTGCAATTGGATTTCAGGATTTTTGGAATAGGATATTTTACAAGTAAGTGGTTGTTGTGTTTGATTGTGGGCATTGCAGTGTTGTAACTACAATTTATTTTTGTTAATTAATTAATTATCATCATTCCTTTTTTTGTTTTTTAAATTTTGGGGGTTGTAGTAGTAGGCCCGAGCAAGCCATGGGCATGGCCTCATGGGTGTGTGTGCATGATGAAGCAACTGTTCCTTTTGTTTTTTGAATGGATTTCATTTTCAAGCACATTTAGGGCATGAATGGCATTGGATTGAGTTGGGGAAGTGTGTTTTTTGGGGTGGCCTTTGTGATGTTGTTGGGCCTGGCCATGCGGCTGGTGGCCATTTTGAGGCCTAGGCCTGCAAGCTTGCCTGGCCTTGTCTGCCAACAGGCCTGCTTTTTCATCCACTAGGATCAGAACAGGTAGCCACAGCTTTATTGATCAAGTGTTTTCTATGTGATCTGTTAAATTTAGGCATCATTTAGGGCATGGATGGCATTGGATTGAGTTGGGGAAGTGTGTTTTTGGGGGTGGCCTTGCTGATGTTGTTGGGCCTGGCCATGTGGCTGGTGGTCATTTTGAGGCCGAGGCCTGCAAGCTTGCCTGGCCTTGTCTGCCAACAGGCCTTGTTTTTCATCCACTAGGATCAGAGCAGGTAGCCACAGCTTTATTGATCAAGTGTTTTCTATGTGCTCTGTTGAATTTAGACATCATTTAGGGCATGGATGGCATTGGATTGAGTTGGGGAAGTGTGTTTTTTGGGGTGGCCTTGCTGATGTTGTTGGGCCTGGCCATGTGGCTGGTGGCCATTTTGAGGCCTAGGCCTACACGCTTGCCTGGCCTTGTCTGCCAACAGGCCTGCTTTTTCATCCACTAGGATCAGAGCAGGTAGCCACAGCTTTATTGATCAATTGTTTTCTATTTGATCTGTTGAGTTTTTAGACATCATTTAGGGCATGGATGGCATTGGATTGAGTAGGGGAAGTGTGTTTTTGGGGGTGGCCTTGCTGATGTTGTTGGGCCTGGCCATGTGGCTGGTGGCCATTTTGAGGCCTAGGCCTCCAAGCTTGCCTGGCCTTGTCTGCCAACAGGCCTGCTTTTTCATCCACTAGGATCAGAGCAGGTAGCCACAGCTTTATTGATCAAGTGTTTTCTATGTGATCTGTTGAATTTAGACATCATTTAGGGCATGGATGGCATTGGATTGAGTTGGGGAAGTGTGTTTTTTGGGGTGGCCTTGCTGATGTTGTTGGGCCTGGCCATGTGGCTGGTGGCGATTTTGAGGCCTAGGCCTGCAAGCTTGCCTGGCCTTGTCTGCCAACAGGCCTGCTTTTTCATCCACTAGGATCAGAGCAGGTAGCCACAGCTTTATTGATCAAGTGTTTTCTATGTGATCTGTTGAATTTAGACATCATGTAGGGCATGGATGGCATTGGATTGAGTTGGGGAAGTGTGTTTTTGGGGTGGCCTTGCTGATGTTGTTGGGCCTGGCCATGTGGCTGGTGGCCATTTTGAGGCCTAGGCCTACAAGCTTGCCTGGCCTTGTCTGCCAACAGGCCTGCTTTTTCATCCACTAGGACCAGAGCAGGTAGCCACAGCTTTATTGATCAAGTGTTTTCTATGTGATCTGTTGAATTTAGACATCATTTAGGGCATGGATGGCATTGGATTGAGTTGGGGAAGTGTGTTTTTTGGGGTGGCCTTGCTGATGTTGTTGGGCCTGGCCATGTGGCTGGTGGCCATTTTGAGGCCTAGGCCTACAAGCTTGCCTGGCCTTGTCTGCCAACAGGCCTGCTTTTTCATCAACTAGGATCAGAGTAGGTAGCCACAGCTTTATTGATCAAGTGTTTTCTATGTGATCTGTTGAATTTAGACATCATTTAGGGCATGGATGGCATTGGATTGAGTTGGGGAAGTGTGTTTTTGGGGGTGGCCTTGCTGATGTTGTTGGGCCTGGCCATGTGGCTGGTGGCCATTTTGAGGCCTAGGCCTACAAGCTTGCCTGGCCTTGTCTGCCAACAGGCCTGCTTTTTCATCCACTAGGATCAGAGCAGGTAGCCACAGCTTTATTGATCAAGTGTTTTCTATGTGATCTGTTGAATTTAGACATCATTTAGGGCATGGATGGCATTGGATTGAGTTGGGGAAGTGTGTTTTTTGGGGTGGCCTTGCTGATGTTGTTGGGCCTGGCCATGTGGCTGGTGGCCATTTTGAGGCCTAGGCCTACAAGCTTGCCTGGCCTTGTCTGCCAACAGGCCTGCTTTTTCATCCACTAGGATCAGAGCAGGTAGCCACAGCTTTATTGATCAAGTGTTTTCTATGTGATCTGTTGAATTTAGACATCATTTAGGGCATGGATGGCGGTGGATTGAGTTGGGGAAGTGTGTTTTTGGGGGTGGCCTTGCTGATGTTGTTGGGCCTGGCCATGTGGCTGGTGGCCATTTTGAGGCCTAGGCCTACAAGCTTGCCTGGCCTTGTCTGCCAACAGGCCTACTTTTTCATCAACTAGGATCAGAGCAGGTAGCCACAGCTTTATTGATCAAGTGTTTTCTATGTGATCTGTTGAATTTTTAGACATCACCTTCCTGAGAGTGTAGTGTGTGGCTGTACACAGTACTAGTAGTATAACATAGCTCTAGTTAAAAAAAGTCATAAATGGCTAGACTATCTTTTGTTTGCACTAGTACAGTAAACCTGTGGCTCCTCAGCAGCGTGGCCAAGGGGGCCACGTAGATGTTGAACATAGTTGGGCTCAAGCATGAGCCCTGTGGCATACCCTTGGTCAACTTTTCTGTGACGGACCGATATGGGCCCAGATTGATAGTTTGAGTGCGATTGGAGAGGAAGCTGGTTATCCATTGCAGTGCCATTCCCCCGACCCTGCTTCCCTCATTCTTCTGAGCAAGGTCGGGTGGTCAACCGTATCGAATGCGGCTGAGAGGTCTAAAAGCACCAGGAGGGTAGATTGGCCCTGATCTAGCGCAAGCCTGATGTTGTCTGTTATGGCCACCAAAGCAGTTTCTGTACTGTAGTTAAAGCGGAAACCTGATTGAGATGGATCCAGGTAACCAGCCGATTCGATATGGTCAGAGAGGTGTTTATTGACATGTTTTTCCAGGACCTTGCTCAGGTAGGGTAGGAGGGAGATGGGGCGTAGATTAGGGAGATCTTCCATGGGGGCTTTGGTGTTTTTCCGCAGCGGGATGATCTGGGCCGCTTTCCAGGTTTAAGGTAAATGACCTTCCTTCAGAGATGAGTTTAATAGGGAGTAGACAGGGTCGGATAGCAAGGTGGCAAGGGAGGCCGAGATTTTAGCAGGCAGGACATCCAGCGGTGAACCTGATTTAACTTTGCACATTAATACAGCAGTCTCTTCTCGCGATAGGGGAGGAAAGGCCAGCAGTGTTTTAGGCCCAGTGCTGAGGGGTACAGGAGTACCATCTGGCGTCGAGGCGCAGCCTGTTTTGGTAAATTTATTAAAGATGGCGTCAATTTTCTGTATGAAGAAGGTGCTGATTTTATCGCAGAGAGACTGGGAAAGATTTTCTTCTAGTTCACATGCTTTGGGGCAGGTGAAGTTTTTCAGAATCTGATATAAGATTTTGGGGGTGTTGCCGGCCGGGCTTAGCTGCCGAGCTATATGGGTTCTGCGGGACCGCCTGAAGTTTTTACGATAAAGGGTGAGGGCAGTTCTGTAGTTCACTTTATCTACTTTGAGGTGGGTTAGTCGCCACCTCCTTTCCAAGTTTTTACAGTGGCTTTTATTCTTGTGAAGTTCGGGGGTGAACCATACGGCCTGGGATTGTCTAGGTGTTTTAAGGCAGGTTTTCAGTGGGGCGATCGAGTCAATGGCAGCTAGGGCCGTTTTATTGAAGAGGGTAAGGTTTTCTTCAAGGTTACTAATTGGGAGTACCTAGGGGGTATGAAGGCTAATGGGAAAGACTCTGGGTTGATCTTACACCATTGTCTATATGAGAATTGAGAGCAAGGGACTGGGTATCTGGGATTCAGGGGGTCCCTGCACTTGAAAGTTAATAAGTGCATGGTCCGACCAGTACACAGGTCGTGGAGCTTCGCATGTAAGCAGGGATGAATTAGAGAAGACAATATCAAGAGTATGACCTGCTGAGCGCATAGGGCCATCATTAATTTTGGTGAGATTTAGTGTGGCTAGATCTGTTAGGAAGGATGATGTTTCTGTTATGTCAAGGCATTCACTATGTATGCTAAAATCTCCTAACAGTAAGAAATTACGGGAGGAGATCACGTGGGGGGCTATCAATTCCATGAGCTGCATGGAGAAATCCGCAATGGGGCCCGGTGGGCGATATTCCAGTGCCCCTCTCCATGAGTGTTGTGGTGCAAATTCCATCCTGAAAATCAAAATTTCGATCTGCGCATTGCTGCGTTGTTCTAAGTTTGTGATTTTTACTCGCTCGCTGTGGATTATAGCGACCCCTCCCCCGGTTTATGTCTGCCTGTCGAGTCTCTGAATCCTGAACCTTCTGGGATAGCAATGGTAATTGCGGGCCACGTATGGTTTTAGCCATTTTTCTGTCAGAAAACCCACGTTGCGTGAGTCGGAGTTTAGTATATCCCAAATCTCTGTAGCATGTTTAGGGAGTGACCTCACATTTCCCAGAAAGCCTTTCCAGTTTTGCCTGTGAGGAGTGGGTATAACCTTAGGGATCAAATCATGACCAATTGTTATGGGCGCAGTGGGAGCATTTGTGTCTGTGTCATGCTTGTTTGGCTTTGTAGAGGCATTAGGCCGGAATTCTGCTGGGCCTGGGGGTGCAATGTGATACCTGCAATTTACGCAGGAGAAGGGCCGTTCCAGGTGCTGTGCCCCAGCATTTCAGCATGTCAGGCCGGGGTAGTGGCTATTTTCCCTGATTAGCAGGAGTTCTGACCCTTGGTATCTCAATTTGTTCTTACCGCAATTTGTGGCTGAACTAGCAGACTCCCTGGCTCCTGGCGGTGACCTGGCGCGGACGGGAGCAGACGGGCTTGCCTTTGGCGGGCCTTCAGCATGACGCCGGCGCGCCCGCTGCGCGAACCGAGGACCATCTGCTTTTGTAATGATCAGGCAAGACTAGAGTGCTAACCTCCTCCCGGCCGGATCAATGATAGAATAACTACATCATCAGCACTTTTGTTACACCATTGTGGGGCACCAGGCTTCTCCTTTTGTAGGTGGATTTCAGCATCATTCAGGAAAAGGAAGAATAATAATTGGGCTGACACCAGACGGCATGGAGTTGCAGCCTTCCCCTGCAGCTCCATATAAAACACAGGACCCCATCTCCACATGCAGGTATTTGATAGATTCAAAATATTGGTTTCTCCATCCCCAAGAGGTCAAAAGATTGACATAATTTTGATCTGTTCACCAGATTGAAGGTGTATTCGAGATCTATGAAAGATAGATAAGGCATCCACATAGAATACCAGTCCTGGTTTCTACACCATTTTCCTGATGCATTATGGTCCAAATTGTTTCATCTGTCATCAAACTTTACCTAGGTCAAATCCTGGAGGTGGAGCTCTGTTTAATATCATAGTTATTGACTTCTATGAATATACTCAATTAATCAATCAATCAATCAATCAGTCATGAGGTCTTGCATAGCATGGCTTGTCACCCCAGAGGGTCTCCAGGCACTGGTGGGCTGTGTGAGCCTTGGCCAAAGTGCTGGTGCTTGAGCTGCCTCCTGAAGTTTTTCAGAGATGGGGAAGTATGAAGGTGAGAGGGAGGACTTACCAGGACCTGGTGGCAAGGTAGGAGAAGGAGCGGCCTTCAAAGCAGCTGCAGCGGATGCAGGGGATGTGGGCCACGTTGAGGGTAGATTATTGGAGATTCCTAGTTGGTTGGTGGAAGGTTAACAGTCACTGTTGTAGGTGGGTCCAGACTTGAATAGAGCTTTGTAGGCGTGTTTGAGGAGCTTGAAGAGGCATCTTACCTGGACAGGCAGCCAGTGGTGATCTCGGAGGTGATGGCATATGCTTGTTATTCTGGGGAGATTGAGGATGAGTCATGTCGCCGAGTTCTGGATGTACTGCAAGCTGTCCAGGAGCTGTTTGGTGGTTCCAGCATAGGATGCTTTGCAGTAGTCGAGTCTGCTGGGGATGAGGGCCTGGGTAACTGTTTTCTGGATGAGATGAGGATCCATCAGAAGATCTTGCGGAACATGCAGAGGGTGGAGAAGCAGGCAGGGGAGACGATGTTGATCTGCTGTTTCATGGTCAGGTGAGTGTCCAGGATGTTTCTGAGGTTGCGTGCGTGCATGGCTGGTGAGGGATGGTGAGTGGCTGAGTGGGAGGGGACTCCACATGTCATCCCATGGAGAGGGCTTCTTTCTGAAGATGATTACCTCTGTCTTATCCAAGTTGAGTTTGAGGCAGTTGGTCTTCATCCAGGCGACGATGTCGGTCATGGTGTGATGGAAGTTGGCTCTTGCAGAGTTGGCATCTTCTGTGAGGGATAGGACGAGTTGGGTGTCTTTGGCATAGGAGATGATGTCGAGTCTGTGGTTGCGGGTGATGTCCGCCAGAGGTGCCATGTAGGTTTTGAAGAGGGTGGAGCTGAGGGAGGATCCCTGGGGACTCCACATAAGGTGTCTTTGGGTGTGGATGAAAAGTGTGGTAAGTAGATTCTCTGGGCTTGGCTGGAGAGGAAGTAAAAGATCCAGTTGAGAGTTTTGTCCTGGTTGCCGATTTGGTGGAGTCTGGTGATCAAGCTGTGGTGGGAGATGGTGTTGAAAGCAGCTGATAGGTACAGGAGGATGAGGGCTGCTGTCTTGCCTAGGCCGAGAAGGCATCTGATGTCGCCAGTTGCTGCGATCAGGGTGGACTCTGTGCTGTCGTTGGGTCAGAGACCAGATTGGAAAGGGTCGAGCAGGTTGTTGGCTTTGAGGCAGTCCATGAGCTGGCAGTTGATGGCTTTTTCAAAGACTTTGGCGGGGAAGAGGAAGAGCGAGTTTGGAAGGTAGTTTTTGAGTTTGTTGGGGTTTTTCAGAGGGTGTCTTCAGAAGAGGCTTGACATCTACATGCGTTGGGTACGATGGCTGTGGTGATGGAGGTGTTGAGGAGTTCTGTGAGGGGACATGCGATGACTTCTCTTCCTAGTTTGTAGATGTCATGCGGGTTCTGTAGGATATTTGGAGTGTATGGATTTCATGATAGAGATGGTGTCTTCTGTGGAGAGCCGATTCCAGTTGGTGGTCTGCTGGTGGTGGGAGGGGCAGGCTAGGGTGCCGAGGTGGTTGAGGTGGTAGAGGTTAAAGTTGTCTTAGATGTCGGTGATTTTACAGTGAAAGTAGTCTTCCAGGTTGATGCAGAGTGCTTTGGAGCGGTGGAGATTTCTCTGACGATGCTGAACAATTCATTTGTGCTGTTGGCACTAGCCTTGATACTGGTGTTGACAACTTCTTTATTGGTCTCTCTGAGATGGTGTTGGTAGTTGTGGAGGGTGGATCTGTAGGAGTTGAGGTTGGTGGGGTTCTTGTTGGATCGCCAGTGTCTCTCTAATTTCTTACAGTGTCGTTTGAAGGTCAGTAGCTCCGGGGTGAACCAGCTGGCCTGTTTGGTGGGTCTGTTGTTGTTGGTGTTCTTCAGGGGGGCAATAGTGTTGGCGGCTGAGGAGATCCAACTAGCAAAGTTCTTGACATCATGTTCAAGAGATTTCGAGGGGGCCGGTCTTGTTTTTTTAGGACAGTGGTGCAGAGCGTTTGTTTGGCCCTGCCCAGTTCGGAGTCTTGTTGGGAGATCTTATGCACCATTGATGGGGAAATAGATGATGCTGTGGTCTGTCCAGGTCAATTCAGTGGTGTGGGTGAATTTAGCTCTGTCGAAGGTGAAGCTCATGAGTCCAGGGTGTATCTGGCTCTGTGAGTGGGGGTTGTGACCAGTTGATGGAGGCCGGTGATGCTCATGTTTTCGAGAAGCGTGGTGAAGTTGGAGTCATCTTGGTCTTCTAGGTGGAAGTTCAGGTCGCCCAGGACAATGTAGTGGTCGGAGTCGATGGCCAGTGGGGCTATGCAGTCCAGGATGGAGTTGTAGAAGCTACGGCTGAGGCTGGGAAGTCTGTAGGTGAGGGTTCCTCTGATGGTAGTGTGAGAGTCAGGCTTAATCGGAAGTTGAGGTGTTCCATGATGGGTGTCAAGCCATTGTCGGAGACAGTGCACTTGAGGGCGTCCTTGGGGATAATGCTGGTGCCTCCTCTGAGTCTGTCTGGGCGGTCACGGTGGATCAACTTGTATCCGGGGGAGTTGTGGTGGCGATATCAGGTGCTGAGATGAGGGTGAGCCAGGTTTAAGATTATGAACATGAATTTGGGGCGAGGGTGGTTATGGTGTCCTAGATTTCCATAGCATGCTGCAGAGTAATCTGATGTTCATTAGAGTACAATGAAGCTGAGGCTTGTGGCTAGGTGTCCGTTGGGTGGTGGTCATGTGGGGTACTCATGTCGCAGAAGAATCTGCAGTGGCAGCAGGTGAACGGTCCTCCTGTGGAGCGTGGTGAGGCAATATGGCAGTTGGCGTCTGAGGATTTGTGTTCGAGGTTGTGGATCTCGGAGGAGTACCAGATGCAGGCTGTTGGTCCTGGAGTCCCGGCATTAGGCACGGTCCAGTCACGGACGTGCCCAGATGGGCTTGCCTTTGGTGTACCAGTGGCATGCCCACTGTGTGCATCTGCTAGAAGCCTGCGTTGCAGCCTCCATTATGGGCGGGAACGAGGAGCCAGAAAGAACCAGTTGGCTGCAGATATGGACAGCTGCCGACCAGGGGCGGGGTGTCAGGAGAAGAGTGGCACAGAGGGCTAAAGGGAAAACCAATAAACAGTCCCCCAATATAAAATAAATTCCCCAGATGTGGATAATACAGGAATACAAGATAAAAATAATAGTCCAAGCACGAGCACCAAAGCGGAGGAATCGCTTAGGTGAGGGTGGGACCAAAACAGCAGGAGGCAGGCAGTCTCTATATTCACTTCCTCTTTTTTTGTTCTCTTTATCCTCTCTATGTTCATGTTGAAATATGTTATTGTTGACAGAGAGTCCAAATTAAGTCAGAGGCTTGTTGCCTCTTGCAATAAGATCGACTCACTGCTCATCTTCCATAAGAACTGAGGGCCTAATTAAGAGAATGGCAGTCCTGGAACCGCTGCACCTGTTGATGGTTGTCTCACTGCCACAATCCTATCGGGTCTCCCACCCAATTACGATGGTGAAGGACGGACTGCCACAAGACCGCTGCCACTGCCAGGAGCCAGGATTCAACGGCAGTGAGGAAAGCAAGCGGAAATCAGGGCGGCACTGATGCTGGCACTGCCAAGCAGATTCCGACCTGCCTTTACACAAAGCATTTCATGGCAGGACCCCGCAATGTAATGATTGGCAGAAAGGCGTGTAAAGGGGCCCCAAACAGGGCCCTCATGCAAATCTACCCATGGGGGTGCATGCACTGTGTGGAATGCATGACATGCACGTCAAAAATATTGTTTAACACGATATTGTATCTGTGATCCCAATGCTCACCAATATGACAGCACACACCATTGCTTTATATATAGTTTCAGTTCGCAAAGGTAAACTTTTACTTAATGGTTTTAAGCAGTAAAAACAAGTAGAACAAATGTAAATAATCCTATATGAGAAGGAGAGTGACACATCCAATCTTTACACACAGATTATTTACCATATCTTTTGGCGTAGGGGTTAAAATGGCTTTGAAAGCCACACTCTGATCCAACAGAATCAAGACGGCTGAGGTTCCGCTGACTAACCTCATACAGATGGCATTGATCACAGTTGATGAAGCAGCCTTCGTCCCATGTAATGGACAAAACCCAGCCTGATGGGGATGAAGCAAGTTTTTAGATTCAACACAGGTGGCTAAAGACCCATTTACACTTTTTCCGTGACCATAGCAAAGTATAGAAGTATAGAAATAGGCTGGAGATTTGCCAAGTCTTTGGGTCAGCAGTTGGCTTCTTCAGTAGAGGGAGCACAAGGGCTTTCTTCCAAACCTGAGAAACAGCAGCAACAATTAGCAATGCACAGCTCAAATGTAAAAGATGAGGAGTAACAGCAACTAAGGTTTTCACAAGGTCTGGTAACAAGGTAATGGCAGCAACAGCAAAGTATCCTGATTACCTAGCAAGGAAGGTCTGAACCACATGCAATCTTATGGTTGACATGTTTTAAATAGATACTTCCAGTTCTGGGAACTGTAGCTTCCAAACTTGTCTTCATCTGTCAATGCCAAGTGCCAAGCGGCAGCAATATTCAACTTGCACTACCAGCATTTCTTGCCTGGAATGAGTGCTGCCCTGGTGACTTCAGAGTATTACATCAGCATGTACCATGTATGTGAGCTCAGAACCTTGAGTCCTTGCCACAGATCATGACGTATAGTCAACCTGAACAGAAGTTTATGAGATTAAAGGCGACAAGCCTTCATCTGGTTCATTTGCGTTTTGTAATGAGTAATCTATTTGTGTTCAGCATCACTTTCTCGAACCTAGCGACTTCCATCATGTCTTGTAGCTTCTACTGTTAAGAAGCAATGACTATAGTAACTTGATTTTGGTGGGCAATTCATTATTCTCTTTAGAAAACCTGTTCTCCAGTCAGTGGCAAGGCTTATATCTTGCAAAAGAAAATATGACCACTATTCCCATGTTTCAATGGGTCTCCACTGGGTTCTGTAAACGCCAAAATAACGTTCAAGCTGGCTTGCATCACCTTTAAAGAAGTACACCTGAAAACAACCTGTGTACCTTTGCACCCCCCCTCATATGATCTAGTTCCAAGTATTTGACATAACTGAAGCCTGAAAAAGAAAAAAAAAACAGCACAATCATTCAGCCAGGTATCAGTCATGACTCTTCTTTCTACACCCAGAAAAAGACACCAGAAATGCGACTGCACCAAAACGAGATAGCCACCTCCTGAATGAGGACACTGCTGGGTGACACTGCATAAGAACAACAGTTTACTTGTCATGACTGACTGTATTATCAATACCTCGGAAACCCATCGTGTTGTTCTATACAAGAAGCTCTGTAAATGTAAAACTTTGTGTACAAATACATTTGGCTTACACTCTTATGCATTGTAGTCTATTGTGTGGTAATCCACGTCCTCATAATTTGCTTTAAAGGGGCTATTCCGAATAGAGAAAACATATTAAAAAATACTGTATTTTTGAAACAACTACTGTGCGTGAATGTTTTACTTTCTTTAACCTGATTGAAGAGTATTTTAAAAGAGGTGTAGGTGTTTTATAAACTCAGGGTTCTGTAACAAACATTCCATACTAATATTCCACCAAAACCCATTATTCCACATTTAACTTGTTTGAAACACTAATACGAATCTGCTACAGGTTTACACATTTATTTTGAACTGAACAGCACTGGTGCAAAGGTGTCAAACCAAAAATGCGACATATATCAGACTTCTTGGCTTGACTGCTTAATCTAGTTAACGTTTGTGAATGTTTGATCCATAAATCTACTACAGGTATTATGCTTTTTACATGTTGACATAAGCTTAGATTTTAAATTTGCCCTCTTTTGGAATTATAATACGTATCTCCTGATATTTATGTAGGTAGGAAGTAATGTGTGCTTGTATTCACGCGTCTCACCTGCAGATAAATGCTTTTATGGGCGCGCAAAAAATCGGACAATTTGCCTAATAATGACTATTCAGAGTAATAAAAAGCTATTTCAAAATACCTAACTTTAAAAAAATGTTTTAATCATACAAAAAGTCAAAATATGTCCACAACTTAGTTTATATTTTGGTGCAAAAATGTTGACCCTCAAGCCATAAATTGCTGAAATATATTTGAATAATTATGCCTTTAACACATCATCGACATTCCTTGCAAAGCTTCATCACCATTACAATGTTTATTTGGCTCTATTTTCATAAGCCATCTCAGATCCATTAAGTAAACGGTAGCTCTTTTGTTTTGCTTTTCTATGTGAAATGACCAGAGACAAATATTGTAAATAATGATCATATGCACTTTCCCACCAGAAGACATGCACTTTATTTTGTTAGCTAATGTTATGCCATTTAAGGGCATATGTTTTATATAAAGCACACGATCTTCATAAACTGAAAAATTATGTTATTTCTATGTATAACTCTGCGTCATGATTAGAAAGGCAGGGACGCCACATTTCAATAAACCATATTGGGTTTAATTATATGAAACCTTTCAATTGAAAAGAAAACAAGGGCATATTTTGGGTTTTGCTTTCAAGGGGCATTGAAAACGTGCATGCTGATGTTTTTTGGGGATATGCAAGAAAATTGGAGCGTTGAGTAGATTGCAGAGTAATGACTGGTGTTTGTTTAGGAATTCAAACGTCTTGAATGACGTGTGGCATAAAGCTGTTACCATAGTGAATTTTCTATTTTATTTAATCTGAGATGTCTTGATAATATAGGACGGTGTTCCAGTACTTGCCAGAAGTCAGCCATAAAGTGTAATTGAGGGCCTATTGTCAAATAAACACATTGTCCTTATCTGTCACATTGAAAAAAATGTTTATATCACATTTTGTCAGCTCACATGATGGCATACAGGAACTTCAAGATGATAGATGATGTGTACTTTTCAAAAGACTGTCCCTGTCACCATGGTCATATGTCCTAATTTAATGAGCATAATGCTTTGACTCACTAACTCAAGATGAGACCTATTCTCTGTCTTCATCTCATGTCAGACATAGTTTATAGAAAGTGTGAATGAAACATATAAGCCATTTTTACATTGTAAATAGGCGTGTGGTGAAATTCCCAGCACGAGCAACATTTCCTTTCAAGTGAACTGTCAACAAATATTTCTAGTTTTATCACCGCATACCATTTGAGAAATTATTTAGCACCAAACTACAAATGTAAAATCTAACAGCAGGTCTTCTAACACGAGCAACCAGGAAATCAACTAATAATTAAGGGGGTCATTAAGATGGCCTTCCAATCGTATTTGGGACTGCCCGCCTCTGAAGCGGCGATCTCGCAGGGCAAATTAGGATGCGACCGCCACCATGACGGTCGCATTGCCCATGTTTTGTATTGTGACTGGTGCTGCGCTCTGCAGCAGCCGTCACAAGACAAAGACACCCCACACATATCCCTGCGCTACATGGCAGGCACCATGCAGTGTCTACCACATAGTGTAGGGATATGTAGGAGCCACCAAAGGTGCTCCCCAGGGCCTATATCCCTGGCCCAAGGGTTTAGGGGGGCCTGCTACGGGCCCCCAAATCTCTTTCCGCCTGCTGTTTTGCCACTGTTTGACCACCGCAGTACGACCGGCAGAAAGGGATATTGTAATTCTTGCTGCGCCATTCTGGGACTACAGGGCGGTCCCCTAGGAGGTTGTATAAAGACCGCCTGTCGGGACCATGGCAGTTGCTGTTTCTGACTGCCACCCGTTGAGAAGCCATTGTAATATGGCAGATGGAGATCCCTGTTACGATGGTCGAGGATCCGCCACCGCCTCGGCCTTCATAAACAGGCTCTAAGTTTTCAAGTTGACTTTTTACCCAATCAAGTCCATCTGGTAAATTTTTTACCATGAAATGTATTTTCCCTCTTTTTTTAATAGGATGAAAGTGCTATAAAGACCAGGAAGCTACTATATATTCTGTAGCAATTTCCTCCTCTCCCTGTGCTGAAGACTCCTCCCTCTGCTTTGCTCTATCTTGGTTCATTTCTTATTTGAATTTTGGAGGGAAATCATTTCTCTCTTTTTATTTCCTATCTCTTCTGCATCCACACCCTTTGAATTTTTACTTTTTGGGAATAATTTGGTTCAATGCATTACTTTGCAAAACGTTTGTTCATTGAGAGAAGTCAGGCACCACTTTTTTTGTTCGTTTTTTTCTTTCTTTTTATTTTTTTGTTGTTGGATGGCCTTGAGGAATGTGCAGGGTCCTGGTGGGATTACATTTTTTAAGGGAAAATGTTTGAACATTGTTTGGATGAGGAAGGCCTGCCATTATAAACACATTTTACCCTACTCCTTGAGTTTTTGTGTGACATTTGTACAAATGTAATAATCATTTTACTGTGTAGTTTAATTGTTTAGAGCTTGACCTGCCCTGAAGAAGGCCTTGGGTATAATTTGTAAAATATTTTCACAATCTCATTGTTGGTGTGCTATATGATTTTTAATAATTTAAGGGGCTTGCGGATGACCTTTTATTAAATGCAAAATAAAAGTAACTTTTTTGTTTGTGTGTACCTATTGGTGGCTAGGGTTGAAGTCTACTGGAATCCAGGAACTTGTAGCCATAGATCTTCCTTTGTTCTCAGTTGCCTACTTCTTGCCCACCAATTTCTCTGAGTTTGTGTATGTGTGAAATGGTTGATAATGTGTATTACTTTATTTAATAAACCTTTAAAATAATTTTTAGGGGTAATTGATGTTGCCCTAGGATCTTTATGGCTGGGGATTTGTTTTTCATTTATTTACATTTTTTGGTTGACTTTGCTGATTTGTTTTATGTGGGGCTGTCACGTGTGTATGTTCAGACACATTTTGGCTAAATGATATAGACCTGCATAAACGTTTGCCTGCAATGCCACAAGATTATTTTGGAATTTTGAGGAGGAAGGTGTTTCAGACAGGAGAGGGCAACCATGTTCTTTCTTCTTCATGCTTTCTTCTATGCTAGTTATGTGGCAGTCCCAATTTTGTCTCGCCAGTGTGTGTGTGTGTTTGTTTGTGGTGGCCATCCTGTCTTTGTTCTTTATGCCTCCATCTTTGCTGGCAATGTAGCAACCACCAATTTGTGGAGCTAGTAAGTGTGTGTGGGTGTGGCCATTTTGTCTTTGTTTTCCAAGCCTCCTTCTTTGTTGGCCATATTGTGAATGAGCTAGCCACCACTAATGTGTGCAGCCAGTGTGTGCTTCAATCCTTTTATTCCACTTTTAAAAGTTATTTTCTAGAAACAAATATAGCTTTTTTTCCTGATATAGTTATTTGTGTGAATGTGTGGCTGGTTGTAGTATAATGTTGTTGTTTTTGACTAATTTATTACTTTTTTGTCCGCCCTTCTCCTGCCTCCCATAGGTTCCTTTTGGGCCCTACAGGGCCACAAGCAATTACTGAATTTATTTATTTTATTGCATTTTATTTTATTTCTTGCCTGCCTCCCTTTCAGTCCCCATAGGCCATGGAGGGGCACACAAAAGTATTTTATTCATTTATTTGATTTTTATCTGCCCCACTATAGCTTCTCCATCCGCAAAATCAAATAAATGAATAAAGTTTTGCTGGTGCCCCTCCAAGGACCATTGTGACCCTATTGGAGGCAAGGGGGGCAGGCAAAAATCTAATAAATGAATACAATGTTTGTTGGTGTCACTCCAGAGCCCATGGGGACTCCCTCCCTAGGATTGCACTACTTTTTAAAATTTGAACCCAGGGGAGTCCAATGGGTATCATGGTAACCCTAACCTGCCCCATTATTTATATTATTTTTATTTTCAGGACATGGGGACGGAGTCCTGAGTTCTGTAACAATGGCAGCTACATTGTTGTTGGGTAGCTTCACTTGAGTATGTCAAGGCATTCCATGTGCAAAGATGATGTTTGTTTATGTCAATCTCTCTCTCAGTTTATGTTAGAGACGGAAGTACCATGTGCTATAGTTGCACCTTTGTTGCCCATAGCCATCCACTGTGAAGAGTTGCATGTGGGAATATCATCCTTGCATAGTACTCTGCCACAATGCCTATTCTAATGAAGACATCATGTTTTGTTATGTACATGAAATAGAGCACATTGGCACTTGCTAGTCTTTAATTCTCTTGCCAATCCTTTTCAGAATGCAGCCAAGAAGAAAGCAGGAAATGACAGGACCAGTAGAGAACAAGAGAAATAAACCTCAGCAGCTCAACAGGTACACGAGGACAGCACCACCACTCAGGAAAAAAAAGGAAACCAGCAGAAAGACCAAGTCCACCAAGAGAAGGACAAGGTCAAACGCAAAGAGCATTCTGGCACATGCTGAAAACACAAAGAGGAGGTAGTAGATTTGGACTCCACATGCTAAGTGGAGTCTAAAAATGGAGCTTCACCTTGCCAAGAACAGCAAGAGGTGTCCCAAGAACTGACCCTCCCCTTCACCAGGGACTAGACTCCCTCAAAACAGGGGCCTGTGGTTGTACTTCCTGTCACCTGAAGCAGGGTCCCGTTTTACCATATGAAAATATTCAGGCCTATCAAGCCTTGATAAGGCCCCACAGCCCGCATACAGAAATCTGTTCAGTTGCCCATACTGTCTCAAGTTATTCTCTTAAAATAGTAGGCCCAATATCTTTCTGCTGAGATGTTTTTCTCTGTGACAACAATAAGCTCCGGCTCTGTCTTTTTGTAAACAAATCACCCAAGGCCCGACTCCCTGCCCTCAAGATGCCCTTCTCTTAGCTCACCTACCAGGGGGTGGTTAAAACTGCAAGAACAGGGAACTAGGAGGAACAGCACGCGATACCTGATGGTGGGGGCTGCTGCTCTCTTTCAATGTAATATATTTTTGCTTGCATTAAAGTTATAATGATGTGAACATGGCATGAGAAGATCAACTGTAATCTTTTACTGTTCTGGTTTTTTTAATTAAAAGTCCGCGATGTGACGTATATCGGTTTTGAGTTGTGGTCAAACAGTTCTTCATTTACCGATATAAAAGAGCTGCCCAACTGGCCATTCCTCGGACCACCCCTGCACTGTGTTCGTGAGTCACGGCTGTTTGAGTGCTCCTCGGTTAACTGTATTTGAGCTCATTCTAGAATTCTTGTTTTAAGGTTGTGATATTTTAAAGTGTATCCTAAATAGTGTTTCTCTTAGTATCTGTTTTCATTGACCATGGAATGCATTGCATTATCATAACGCATAGTACTCATTGCATTTATTAAGGAATATTTTTCCCTCATAGCACCTATCAAGAAAAGTCTTTTGGTTCTTGCATGTATTGTGACAATTGTCTCTCTGCGTACATTATCATGAAAAGTATTTCTCTAGGATTTTAAGTCTCATTGCAATCGCGTGTCTTCTGCTCTCTAACACAATCTTGACACTGTTGCATATGTTTAATATATTCACAAATGTTTATCCTCTTGTTCCTGTATTCCTAAATTTCTAAAAGCATTCCATTATATGCCTTTTTTATATTTCTAACGTTTCCTTTGCCATTTAGTCTTTGCTAAGACATAGCGTCTTATTTTTCTATTATAAAGTGTTTTCTTTATGCGTCTTGTTGAAGTGGTTTCAGTATAATGAAGCACAACATTCCATGATTCAATTCCTGTCTCTCACACTTGTGTTTTCTCATATTATATAGAAGCACCCCCTCAAATTAAGCCGCCCTGGTCCAGTGCCCTGAGACCATAAAATTTCACCCTCCAACATCTTGGCACCCCAGATGGGACCGTGCGCACATTCATCCAGTGCCAGCAAGGGTGTGGAATTTTGTTTCCTGTAACAACGGACTGAGATTGCCTTTTCCGTGCCCCTCCCTGATTGAGCAGACACAGAACGTGCGGGTAAGCCAGTTAGTAAGAGTCTATATTGCTCTTATTATCTTTGCCCTGTTCCGGGGTGCTGTGGTCTGTCTTTTCAGGTGAGCATCTGTGAATGCACCTCTCTCCAAATTACAGTCCCTTGCACTTGGAGTCTGGCCACGGTAAAACAACCCTTCTTAGTTTAAGCACGTGTGAACGGGGATTGAGTCATTGAGTTTGTTTTAAGATTCTTTTTGTTGACTATAATATTTGCCTGTCTACAAGAGACAGGACACCTGCAGGACGGCAAGGGGTCATCGCGTTATTCGTGTCCCAACTAGTGCAAGTTCTGAGCGGCTCAGGACTTCAGCTTAAGTGTCAATAACCGTCTTGTGGCTGACACAGCCAGTTCATGTCTTGTTTAGGAAGGTTTAGCGATGATATCTCTCGGACATCCCTAGCTTTTTGCGAGTGATTGTCACTTTATATATATATTCGATGTGACAGTCAGTAAACTGGTAGCACTTACACAAGTTGTGGGTAAAAAGGAGTTTGAACAGAGCCAACTGCCATCTGCTTAGCTAACAAAAAAGGAAGTTGTGGTTTCCTGTTCGACCTTGGGTTTAACCCCGGGTGAAAGTGAGATGTAGACTCTCATTTTATTGCAGCGTCTTTCTGCCTTTATTGAGGAAAATAGAGAAAACTGTGCAATTTAGTAAGGTTTTGAATAAAGTGTTTCATATTTATATCACAGTATTTTGGCTATTTTGTTTTCATATCTTCTCTTCTTGGTTATATTGCTGCTTCAATATTGAGGTTTCCTGTACAAAGCCTGCCTGGTGCATCGCATTTTATGTAATATAACTGTGTTTGATCTGCCTAGCAAGAAAAAAATAACTAGGAATGCCAAATGTATTTGTTGCAGTGTATTTATAGTCTTTTGAGTCAACCGTGAATAGTATTGTTACATAAGCCCCTGTCTACTATTGCCCCCCCAGCCCAGCCACTATTATATCCAGTTTCCAAATAGCAGCCACCACACAGCACATGCATAGCCTCATATTGTGTAACTCAATTTACACGTAATGAATAATGATCCACCACAAATTATTGAACTAGTTGTGCATGTGTTGAACAATAGAACGGTGTCTGTCTTGAACATCAACACAGATATCTTTACTCCAATAACACCATATCAAAGAGACCTTATTTCAATAGCTTGGGACATTTTAGGGGTTCAATTCACTCCCACATCAGAGGTCAGGATATCTGCACTGACTCTGATAGAATTACCTGCCACAGGCACAGTTTACACAAATCCCAGGTCAAACCCACCTCTTCCAGACACCTCACGTCCGGACCTTGTCTGTCCATGACACAGGTTATACAACATATCTCTCATCCCCAGTTTCCCCAGTGATACCCAGCGAGGGCTAGGATTCCTCCTCAGGGTCAAATTATTCAATAAGACACTCAGAGTATGCTCTCATTCTTGATCTGAACCTCCCAGAGTTGCCAACATCATCTGCATCTAATTCTGCCAGTTTAACAGAGCGAGAAGACACTCAGGACAGTAATGCACCCCTATTGTGAGCTCTCTTAAACAGTCCACAACAAGACCAGCACGTGTCTGGTCCATTCTACGGAAGGAGCGCGGCAACTCAGGGCTCTCCTGCGACACCAGTAGGTCCTGCAACATGTCAAATATTGTATACCTATTTAATGGGCATATTATAGGTCTATCTGAAGGTCATCCAGCCTCCTTCACTCCAGTTACACCTTTAACTTCTGCTGTCCTCTTGGCAGTGTTTGAAGTCTTAAGAATTGACGTGACACATGAGTGTCAGGTGAGACTGACAATAGTACCAAACTACATTACCCAGTTACAGTCCAGGACAGCTCATTAAGTACAGTACACACTGCAGTGAGAAGTGACCAGTAGGAACATCTGAGTACATGCCAAAGACACACAATTTGGGTAAGGCAGGTACGAATCTGAGACCACACAGCTAAGAGAGGGGTGAACTATTGGTAGTGTGGTCCGGTGAGTGTGGTTCCCTTACGGGGCCTACTTGGCATGTTGTTGTGGTCTACGGAAGCGGCGGAGCTAGGGTCAGTGCGGTTTGTGGTCCAAAACACCTGATTTCGTGAACAGAAAGCACTGCCCATAGTGCACTCCTATTCTCCTCTTGAATTGGTGGTTTCTCACTAGCAGACAGATGGACAGAATATTGAGTTTTACAGTGAACAAAACGGCATTTAAGATCTATGTGCATATCGCCTTCGTAGCTCCAGGTTTAGAGATACCCACAATACTATCAAGCTCCTGGCCAAGGAATCCACTTCAAAGTAAAATTGCTGGTACCTGCTGGACCAGCCAACTTCAGTTCCCCAATTTTTCTCCTGAAGGTGTGTATTCAGGACCACGGGAGAAAGAACTAAAGAAAGCTATTTATCTCACCACCCTTCAAGCAGTGGGAGGGGAACTGGTAAACAACCTTCATTCCAGCATTTAAGGGAAAGAGCCTCATGTAACACTAACCAGAAGTGAGTTTGCTCACAACAAATACGCCGTTTCAGTGACTTCTTACACACTCATTCAATAAATACATTGGAATGGCTACTCCATTACAGCACGTAATCAACAATTTCACAGGCCAAAAATAGCGCATCATTAAACATTGCAAGGAGTTGCACGAACTCAAAAAAAATCTGACCCACCCTTGGCCGTCTGAAGGAAATGTTGATAGAGCCACACTAGCGCATGCCACAACATTCCTAGAAGGAAAATACTCTGGCTGCAAACTTCAAAAGAGAAAAGATACATTAGCACTCTGGAGCATTTTCAGAGAGACAGCTGAGCCAACATTACTACCGCCCGCCCCACAGCCGGCATACCACATGGCTGGATGTACCCCGAAAGGATTATTAATCCAGATTTACAGCCCACATCAAATGACAAAACTGCCGTGGGCCACACTGGCTTATTTTGAGATGACCCCATTCATCAATATCCACAACATGATGCTTTGATGGACCACACCCCATCACTGCCATCCCTCATCCCGCACAGCCCTATCATGGAAGCTGTAGTGTCTGGTCTTCCAGGACAAATTGATGCAGAATTTACCTTAAAGTTTATATCAACACATGATAATACACAAAATAATGCTGCATCACAACAGGATGAGGATGAGGATAGAGCTTCCAACACATCGCATCCAACATCTCACAGCTCTCACTTTGGTTCCCACCCATCCATCATTGGCGACCAGCAGCCCCTTCCCTCCCCACGCCGTCCCTCTGATAAACAGCTGCCAACAGGCACTATCCCACAGCATGAGGGCAGACTGTTCATCTTACACACCCCTATGGTTGATAGGGAGTCCAGGGATAGCGAGCCACTAAGCCCTGAGCAACAGTGCCCTGAGCATTCCTTTTTCACACCGGCATATCTCAATAAATGGAGAGAGGAGCGGCACTTAAATAGAAGTATGGATAGTGCCACATATGGGTACGTCAATACACATTTGCTACACATAAGCCGTTCACCTAGCCCCGTTGCTGTCGTTGCAGCTATCAGACGTATGTCGGTGAAAATGGAACACTTGCATGACCAACTGACACACTTGATTGATACTATGAACCTTACAGCTCCTCAAAATGGTGTAGGACCACACACATCACCACAGCAACCACTGCAAGTCCATAGTCCTGAGGAAACACAGGGCACAGCAAAAGCATTGCAAACTAATAGAGCAGCTATCCCAAGCATATCACCAAGCACACAAGAACCAACTAGTCATCAAAACAACATTCTTTCATGCACCTATAACATTTGGCACACCACCAAGGTCATCGCTCAATATTATGCACAACAGAGAACAGGGAGCGCATTACCCGACAGATGTCAGACCACAAGAAAAGAGAAGAAGAAAGACAGAGACACATTGATTACAAATCATAGGGACGCATGGCAGGCCAGATAACAGACTATGATGTCACGGGTACAGCATCAATGAGCTCTGTCAGGCAGAAAAAAGCTTATAATGGGATGATGCTCAGCAAACAAAAACCCCGACACTATACTGAATTAACACAGTTAGAAATGGGGTCACCAATTCCGACTTGGTAACTTGGCATGAGGTAGGAAGGCACCCGAAGGCAATGTGTAAAGCAGTTGTACAGCACTCACTCACACAGATTCAGCCATGCGCACACAATGAAGGACACAACAAGATAAAACAAGATCTTTTATCTATCTCATGTCATTGCCAACCAGTTCATTTCAGGAATGAAACGGATACTTTGCAAGGCAGCAGTAAATTCATCCGGGTAGCTACATCAGATAATCATAGAGCAACAAACAATTCATTCAGATACGTGAATCAGTGAATTGCAGGGCAACAATTAATTCATTCAGATCAAAACAGGTATAAATTCATTCAAGTGAACAGCACCATTAACCGTATGGCCACAAGCAGCTCATTCTAGCCCCAACACAGGCACAACTTCATTTAGGGGAATAGTGCAGGAAATCTCAGGGCAACTTAGAATTCATTGTGGCTCAAAACAGGCGTAAATTCATTCGAGTAGTTCAACAGGTAATCGCAGGTAATTTTCAGGGTAACAGTTACTTCATTCAAATGTCCATGGTAGGTGGTTTCCAGGTATCAGTTAACTCATTCAAATGACCATCGTGGGAATAATCCTTACCTCTCCTGGCAGTCTCGTATTCCCCCTAGCCCCAGCAGCGGGATAGTATGGCTTAAATGGGGCCCCGAGGCCCGGTTGCAATACCCTGGAGGGGAGGGGGGCGGACGCGGGCTGCCACTATCATGCAGGCCTCTCCTCAGCAGCCCCGCTGACCCTGGTGGCCGTCGCCCTCCTTCCTCCTCCTCCCAGGGGGGTTACCTGTGGGCCGTGGGCCGTGGGCCTTGGGCCTCGGTAGGCCCATGCAGTCCTGTCCTGGCTTGGGGGGAAGACCGGGGGCTCCCGCTCTCCTTGGAGACCCCGCGTGGGTCTTCTCCACTGGCTCCGGGCCTTCCCTCGCTATTGCTGCGGCCTCCGGGCTCCCTCCTCGCCTCAGAGCCTGGGAGCCAATCAGGTCGCGGCCTTCTGGGGGCACGGCTACACCCGCCAATGGGTGCGCGTCTTGAGAGGGAGTGCGGTCGGTGACGTGGCGGGCACCCCCATCATGTGATGGGGCCCATCGCGGCCTACTCCGGTGCCGTGGCAGTGACTCCTAGGCCTACAGCGCGTTCAGGGGCAGCACCTCGGGGGCTTCCCACCCAGGCTTCAAGCGCGGGCCGTGCTCCGATCTTCACGCCACCTGGGCCGCGGCGGTGATTCCGGCGATTAAGGCACGTTTCAGTCACGGCACGGGATCGCAGGTACCTGGGCTGCGGCGGTGATCCGGACGATTAGCGCTCATAGGGCACAATACGGGGCAGCACAGGCAGTGTAGACAACCGAGGGGCACAGTCTCATTACCAAAGCGCTATGCGGACACAGCGGCAATTCAGCGATGGGGCAGAGAAGTAGCGCTGTGAGGTGGCACAGCGCTCGACATCAGGCAAATTATTTCCCAAGGACACAGTTCTGGCAGGGCAGCGCTAGGTGTGGATTCCCCCGCAGTTCCCCACAACCATACCACGTCCTCAGTACAGCACTTCTCGGGGGCAGGGCGTTGGCAGGTCTCAGTTGCCAGCTCTTGAAGGGGGGAAGGGGGTTGAGTTGGCAGGCATCAGAGGCAGGGTAGGTCCCTGCAGCACGCTGGAGTTGGTCCCCTGGGTTCCCCCCTCACTGGGCAAGATCAGTAGGCAGGCAGAGTCCCTCATCTAACTTGGGTACTGCAGGGCCTAAACTCAGTCAGTCCCAGTAGTGTAGGTTTCTCCCCTAGGCCCAAACGCCTACACTCCGGCCGAGGTTCCCCCAGGTCCAGTGGTGCCCCAACTGACTAGTTCAGTTTCCCTCCTTTCCTTTTATACCCCCAGGTCAGGTGACCTTCCTGTAAAGGCGGCAAAGCATAATCCCTCCCAGGGCTGGAAGGTTCCAGGAGCTTCCACATAACTGTCTATGGGACAAAAAGGCGGGATGGTAAAGATACTGTATCAAGATGTCCCAGCCTGCTCCTAACCACTAGTGGTTGTATGCAATGGCCACTCTGCAGTAGCAGGGGCCTGTGGCAGCCATGTTATTAGGAGAGAGCACCTGCACCTCAGCACTGTTTGGCAATGGTAAGGCGCCCAGAGACCTAGGGCCAACAAAAAGATGGTGGCAAAAATGAGGTGACAAGGGCAAAAAAAACAGGGTAAGACCACCCTAGGGCTGACAGGTCTAACAAACACCCAATGAGATAGTCACACGCAGAGAGGATTCTGGCTTTTATGTCCATCCCTTCAGTGATTATTTGGCATATCGAACTGATGAAGAGATGTACTCATGGCCACAAGATGGGTCCTTTCACTCAGAAAGTTTGGCAATTGCAGAGGACTACATCCTACATTGAGAGGGAGATAAGGATTGGGATGATGGATACATGGAGGCCAATCTAAAGATATGGAAGAAATATGCACATGAATATAACATGGCCAAATTTGAACATGAATATGACCCCACCTCACACCCCCGGTTCTAGGGTAACGTACCAGATGCCACTACTGTTTAAGAATGCCAATGACCCCCCTGTCTATGTCCCATGGTCACAAATGGACAAAGACAATTGGAAAAAGCAACTCCCACCACTCACAGAGGGTGCTGGAAAATGGATAGCTGCCCTGGAAAAACACACTGCAGGTGCCAACTTAGGAATAGGAGATTTGAAAAGTCTGCTTTTATCCATCGTTGGGGAAGAGGCAGAAGATATATTCAAAAATGTCAGCAATAACAACATTACGCTTACTAAAACAGAAAATGATTGTGTTCCTTTTCACAAGATAAGAGCAGGTGTCTAGACCCAATTGCGCTGCAAATATCCAGATATTCCAGACATAGGGTCCTTAATGGCACAAAAATTACAACCCAATGAGGACCCAGCAGAGTATATTTCCAGACTGAAGGAAAAGTGGCATCAGCAGTTAGGGCAGAAATGGAATGAAACAGGAGGGAATACTAGGCTCTTCTACCACACAGTAAAGAAAGGACTACCCACTTACGTACAGGACAAGTTAGACGAGATAGTAGAAATGGAGAGCAAACAATGGCCTGAAATACAAGGTCACATTATCCTCTTTTGTAAGAAAAAGCAAGAAAAGGACAGGAACAGACAACTAGCAATTGAAAATGCAGCAGCCAAACTAGTGCAACAGAAACTTACTAATAAGAAAAAAGATGCTGCAGACATGATCATGCTCGCATCACCTATCCACCAGATGACTGCCGTTACAGGGTTTCCACAGGAGGCCCTGAATGCATTGGCAGGTAACACGCAGGGAGGTGTACATTTGATGCAAACACAGCCCACCTATGACAATGCCAAACAGCAGCCATATTATGGTAACCAACAGACAAGACCCAGAAATGCAGGGATGCAGGGTAGAGGTGGGGTAGAGGATTGGGGCAACAGAGGAACACAGAGCAGCCAGGACCCCTGGTATGCTTCTACGGTCAGAGACAAGGATACTTCATAAGAGAATGCTACACCAAAATGCAGAATGAGGGAAGGGAGGTGGTCAAAGGACCCCAACAACGGGCCCTCACCCAATACCAACAACAGCAGCAAATGCAGCCACAACCACCTCAGCCTGAAATAATATATTCCTAACTCCCACCAGTACTGCAGCAACCCATTCAGCGCAACAACAAGTACACCTGCAAACCCCTGCAGTAACCCAATTACAGGTACCAATTGCACAAGCACAACCACAAATGCAACAACACCAAGCACCTCTGTATCAAATGGTGCCCCAAACACAAGCATTTGTACCTCAGGGAGGCACAGTGATATCTACCTCCAATCCATTCACACAGGGCACCATCCAGCAGTATCAGCCTGCAGGGTATAACAGTTAGGACAGCCCACAGACAACTCTTGTGTGCCCGGTTTTGTCGTGTATGAAGGCGGTTAAAGAAGATCCCATTGCCTTTGTCACGAAAAACAACACAAATTACAGATTTCTCATTGACACATGTGCTACATATTCCTGTATTACAGGAGGAGCACTACTAATTTCAAATCAGATAGCGGACACACAGGGCTTCTCTGAGGCGATAGCTAGGGTCCCTTTCACTGAGCCAGCAACAATTGAAATAGGCGGTAAATATGTGAAACAACGTTTGCTCTACACACCCCAGTCCCCTGTGAATCTTATAGGACATGATCTCATGGCAAAATTAAACATGACTATCCTCTTCAATGAAGACGAAACAATGATTTGTTCCATTCCAGGCACACCCTTAGCCAGAATGATGGCAGTCACTGTGGACTCCTCCCTAGGAGATCAGATAACGGCCCGGCCAGTGGATGAGCCAGTGTTCACCACTGCTGTGCACATCGTGGTTGCCACAACTCCAGAATTGAAAGGCCAAACTCTACAACTGCCAAACGAGTTCCTGTTTAGACCACAATTTCAGAAATTCCAACTGCCAGGAAAACACATGGTCCTAGTATTACAAGACCTTAAAATAACACCTACTAACGGAGTTTTTCAAGCTCTTGACTACAACGCCCACACATGGGCCTGCGTCATTTTCACTGAGCCTGGACAGTTGGTGAGAGACATTTCAGATGACCAACTCTTTGGTTCGCCTGATATTTATTCCAAAACTGAAATAGTATACCTAAATGAAGTCCCTCTCTTAGTAACAGTAGAAATTAGGACGCCAACTCCAGTCACACTGTTTGACACCCCACGTGACTCAGACCTAGCTCAAGTGCCTCGCAATCTGTGGACAAAAGGTCCAAATGACGTGGGCCTGATTCAATTGGCTGCACCATTCAGAATAACACTCAAACAGGGTGCCATACTCCCAAAAATGCACCAGTACCCCCTGTCCAAGGTAGCAGAGGAGGGAATTTCCCCCACCATTCAAGAATTGCTCGATCAGGGAGTCATTTATCCCTGCATATCACCTTGCAATACATGCCTATTCCTGTCCGCAAAGCCAAGACTAATCAATGGCGTTTGGTTCATGATCTTCGCTCCCTTAACAACATTGTGGTTCCGGAGTTCCCCATTGTCCCTGACCCCTCAGTGATACTCACCAATATTCCCCAAGATGCACAATATTTTTCTGTCATCGACCTAAAAAATGCCTTTTTCAGTGTTCCATTACACCACGATAGCCAGTATTTATTTGCGTTCACATTCAGAAATGTTCAGCTGACGTACAGAAGGTTAGCTCAAGGCTATTGTGAGTCCCCCAGTGTCTTCAACAGTGTTGTTAAAGATGACTTATTGAACTTACAATGTGACAGCACACTGCTGCAATATGTCAACAACATTTTGCTCTGCAGCCCCACAGAACAACAGTTTTGAAATGATACAATAGCGCTGATTACAACATTAGCACTGAGAGGATACATGGTTGACAAACAGAAGCTTCAATACTGTCAGAAAGAAATACACTAACTAGGGCAGTTGCTCTCCACATCAGGAAGGAGAGTTACACAAGACAGAATTGAGTCTATAGGAAGCACTCCTGAAACACAAACCGTCAAAGACATGCAGAAATTCCTAGGCCTCGTGAATTACGTTTGCCAGTGGGTCTTTGATTTCTCCACCATCACCACCTCACTGCTGAAAGCTGTTAAAATGAATAAAGACAGACATAACAGAATAAATTGGACACATGAAATGTCCACAGGCTTTACACAGCTAAAAGATGAAATAAATTACGAATGCACCAGTGTTAGGCTCGCCTGACTATTCCAAGGACTTCTACCTGTTTACTCACGGCAACGGGCAAGTCATGACAGCAGTCCTCACCCAGAAATACCCCATGGTCCACAAGCCCATTGCCTACTTCAGTGGCATGCTAGATTCTGTAATGAAAGAACACTACCCATGTGAACAGGCATTAGCAGCAGCAGCATTCGCTGTTGAAAAGAGCAGTCCCATAGTCATGGGTTCCTCATTAACACTGTACACTGAACATGCATTTTTTGCCATAATACAGAAAGCCAAAACAACTCTCACCATGCAAAAAGTATCAGGTTACGAAGTCATATTATCACTGCCTTCTCTGAAAGTCGTTAAGTGCCACACTGTCAATCCTGCAACATTCTTTGCACACCAAATTGCCACAACAGATGATGACCCTCATGATTGTGACACATACTGCCCAGAGGACTCAGGAGCAGCGAAAGAGGACCCATTGCCAGACAGTACAGTGTACTTTGTTGATGGCTCCTCTACCATTGACCAAGAGACAGGGATCAGGTACACAGGAGCTTCAGGAGTTAGTGCACAGCACAAGCAGCTGAATTAGTTGCCCTGATTCCAGCCTTGAAAATTGGGGCTGACAAATGCATCACTGTGTATTCAAACTCTGCTTATGTCACGACAACAACAAATTCAAGCATCTTGCGATGGAGAAGACGTGGCTTTCTCAAATCAGATGGCACACCTGTCATGCGCAGACAGTTACTCGAGAAGTTGATCGATGCACTGACACTGCCATCTGAGGTAGCTGCAGTCAAATATGCAGCACACACAAGTGGCCTAGACTTAGTCTCCAGAGGTAACGCTCTGGCAGAATGGGCAGCTAAAGCTGGAGCCAGGATACCACCGCCTACTCCACCACTGCGATGTGAGGTACAACCAGAGAACAAGCCCACCCCCATTTTGCTTGCCCAAACTGAACAGACAGTCCTACAACAGATCAATTAAAGTACAGATGCAGGCACTCCTGATTTAATTTCCCCTTACACTATTGACAGCACAGAACAATATGACCACATTGCACAAGTATACCTCAGAGAAGTACAGGAGAGTGCATCACCTCAAAAGAAAGAGGGAAGAAAAGGGGAGTGCAACAAGATGCCTCAGATTTTATTTACAGACAAATCATGACAGGGAAGCATGTCAGGCCACCAGCCTCATTGCAAGTAGCGCTAGATCAGTTACATCTTCCTACACATGTTTCCAGAGATAACATGTCCACCACCTTACAGACTGAATGGTTCATTCCTAATGCTCATGAACAAATACAACTTTTTGTCAATAAGTGCCTCATTTATCAGCAGTGCTCACCAAATCCCACTTTAAAAAGAGTTGCCTCTACAATACCAAAACCTACAGGCCCCTTTAGAGAACTACGCATTGATTATGTTGACATGATTGATCGATGTCAAAATTATCGATACCTCATTGTGGCACTATGCCCATTCTCACGCTGGATCGAAGCTGGACCATGTGTCCACTGCGATGCCAAATCAGCAGCTAATTTCCTGCTCCGTGAAGTCATTTCGCGCTGGGGCTTGCCGGATGCAATACGTTCCGACAACAGCAGCCATTTTCCAAACGCCATCTTTGCCCTTCTAACAATAATGTTAGGGATCAAACATAAATTGACATCAGCATATCACTCACAAAGCAATGGTGTTTGTGAGCTCCTCAACGGCCTTCTCAAAGGTAAAATAAGCAAAATGAGTGCAACAATTGGAAGGAAATGGCTCTATTGCCTACCAATTGCTCTGTTTGCACTCAGAAATTCTCCCAGTTCTGACTATCACCTCACATCCCACCAGCTTGTTACTGGTCGATCCATAAACATGTCAGTTCCCCCAACAAGACCCAAAATAGACATTGAAAGTGCTTCTGAGATTATGAAAGCTGAACTATTTGATTATTTGAGTACATTAACACGTGCTGCACAGTTCCTCCCTACCCAGATATCCAGGAGGAAGGACAAGGGCCCAATCGCTACACAGCCCCTGCGCTTCTGTCCTGGAACTCTGGTCTTTGTGTGAAAAGCTGTTAGAAAGTGGAAAGACCCCAAGTACGAGGGACCGTTTTACGTTATAGACTCTTTATCCACAGCTGTCCGTGTCGCAGTGAAGAAAGCATAGATCCACCGGTCACACTTTAGGATCAACCCTGTGCCATCTCAGAACTAATGGATGAAGAACAACAGGAGGGGTCCATGTTTCCATTAACTATCGAAGAGGAAGAAGACGGTGATCGCATAGTCGTTTATGGTTTCAGACGCCACAGAAGCACCTGTTGCACAGAAATTTCCTATTTGAAGTTATGTACATATATATTAGTATTTTATATTATTGTTGGTGCGGGGATTGGGATCTTTAACTGGTATGCAGTTATTTCACACTGCATTGATAAAAATGCCTATATTACTACAAAGGTCAAAGTTATCAACACCACTGTGCACGCCAAATCGCTTCATCTACCTGTTAGCACACATGTTGCAAACAGTACCCCTAGTAGTGAAAAGGGTTCAAGAAAGATCCTCTGTCAGTGCTGTCAACACCCCAAATAACTATGTGACGCTCACCTCAACACCTCCTGTACCCATTGAAAATCATACAGAATGGAACAGTACCATTGATATCACATTACGCCCCTTGCAGCTGTCTCGCCGAAGTAGAGCAGCCCCACCAGCCCAGCTTCCTAAGCATGTCATTAACTCCATCTTGCACCACCGCACATCCCTACTCCAGTCCCTACTCCAGAAGAAGAGTCCAGAGGGGGATCATGGGAGCCACAGCTCGCTATTAGACAACTTACATTACAGGGATATGACAGCAGTTGCCAAGCAGGTTACAAACACATCATGTTATGTGTGGTCATACGTTCCCCCTGCTGTAGGTGCAGATAGGTTGATTTTCCCCAAAGAAGTCCCACCTCACATTGCCAAATGCCTTTTACATCTGTTCCTTTGCCATATACAAGGGCAAATTCAGGTCCTTTACGCTGACATTGCCACCGCATATGTAAACACCACAGTATGGGACTATAATTACATCACACACAAGGTCATCTCTGGCACAGCAAACGTTGAGGGGGTACTACAGGAAATGCGAGGAAGAGGAGTCTTCAACATGGACCTTAGGGTATTTCACATTAGGAAGCGTGGATTCATTACAGTAGTATTCCTTTCAGTGGTATGCAATGCAACAGTGGCTCACAGCACCCCTTGCCCATTTCAGAACAGGACTATATTGTGCCTTTGGCAAAAGCTTAATTCAATAATGAGTGGCATGCTCCCAGCTTTATGCTTTGCAAGGCAGCATGCCTGGGACCCCCTTTCATAGATTCAGATTATAAAGATGGGTTTGATTGGGAGGTTGAGGGCGATTGTAAACAGATATGTTCCAAGGAAAGCAGAAGGTACACCCCAGGGACGAAAATGTTCATGCCTAAAAGAGCATTCAAACTAAAATCACCTATTCTTTGTTCCCTAGGAAATGGCACAGTAACGGTGGGTCGCAACACTGGATGAAACAGCACCATTTTCAATTCGGATCTTCAGTGTGGCACCTCCTCTCTAATGGACATCAATTGGGCTTGCGGAGAGCACCTCTATCTCCAACTGTCTTATCAATCGAATGGCCTGTGCACACTGGTGACATTGCATGAAGTTCACCTGATCATACCAGGAACAAATACATCCCACATCCACGTTCACCCGATGACAGGTGATGTCAGCTTACTCCATAGCCACCGATGAACAGCTCAATATTTCGCTAACAGTGCCTCTGATGAAATTCCCCTGGAGTTCTGCCTTTTTAACGATGTCCAGGTCTTTTTTGGAGGGCTCGTTCCACTGTTTCAAACTAAAGCAAATGCTCATTGGATAGAGGTGACCCGCAATGAAGTCATGCGGGCCATCAACAATACTAGGGATGGGCTAAATGCCATCAAAGAAGAACTACGCCTGTTAAGGCTTATGGTTTTGGAAAATCGGTATGTCCTTTTGTGCCAGCCAATGATGTGGCCATTGAGGATTTGGACAATTTGGTGAAGAAACGGACTGGTTCAGTTTTAGCTGGATGCCCTTATGGCTGTCTGCCATCCTAAACATTTCTGTGCCGATCTGCGGCTTGTTGGTGCTTTTATGTTGTGTCCTACAGATAGTACCATTGTGTGAGGAGATTCAGTACTAATGTTGGAATATACAGTAAGTACAGGAAGTCAGTGCATACAAAGAATGGGCAAGACAAGGAGGCTAACATAGCACTGATGGAGATAGTTCAGGTCACAACACCTGGCTCGCACCTATCAAAGGGCCCTGCAGACGTTAACCCTACAGCTCCCCCGCTTCCCCCAGGTAGACACCTAGTAGGGCAAGATCCTACTATAACTACTTACCAAGAGATAGTTAACAAACCTGAAGGAGAATACATCGGATTAAGAGCACAGCTAGATGGAGAGTACAAATGCCCTTACATCAATAACACACCCTGGCTGCCAGAGCGGAAGGAAGAGCCAGGCAAATACACTGTTAGAGTTTTGTTCAAAAATGAACAAGAGGAGGGAAATGAAGCAGGGTCCCGTTTTACTATATGAAAATATTCAGGCCTATCAAGCCTTGATAAGGCCCCACATGCCCAGATACAGAAATCTGTTCAGTTGCCCATACTGTCTCAAGTTATTCTCTTAAAATAGTAGGCCCAATATCTTTCTGCTGAGATGTTTTTCTCTGTGACACACAATAAGCTCCGGCTCTGTCTTTTCGTATACAAGTCACCCAAGCCCCCCTCCCTGCCCTTCTCTTAGCTCACCTACCAGGGGCTGGTTAAAACCACAAGAACAGGAAACTAGGAGGAACAGCACGCGATACCTGATGGTGGGGGCTGCTGCTCTCTTTCAATTTAGTATATTTTTGCTTGCATTAAAGTAAAAATGACGTGCACATGGCGTGATGCGATCACCTGTAAACTTTTACTGTTCCGTTTATTTTTATTACAAGTCTGCGAAGTGACGTATATCGGTTTTGAGTTGTGGTCAAGCAGTTCTTCATTTACCGATATAAAAGAGCTGCCCAACTGGCCATTCCTCGGACCGCCCCTGCACTGTGTTCGTGAGTCATGGCTGTTTGGATGCTCCCCAGTTAACTGTATTTGAGCTCACTCTAGAATTCTTGTTTTAAGGTTGTGATATTTTAAAGTGTATCTTAAATAGTGTTTCTCTTAGTATCTGTTTTCAATGACCATGAAATGCATTTTTGTCCTTGCATTATTATAACGCATGTCCTACTCATTGCATTTATTAAGGAATATATTTCTCTCAAAGCACCAATCAAGAAAAGTATTTTGGTTCTTGCATGTATTGTGACAATTGTCTCTCTGCGTACATTATCATGAAAAGTATTTCTCTAGGATTTTAAGTCTCATTGCAATTGCGTTTCTTCTGCTCTCTAAAACAATCTTGACACTGTTGCTTATGTTTAATATATTCACAAATGTTTATCCTCTTGTTCCTGTATTCCTAAATTTCTAAAAGCATTCCATTATATGTCTTTTTTACATTTCTAACGTGTCCTTTGCCATTTAGTCTTTGCTAAGACATAGCGTCTTATTTGTCTATTATAAAGTGTTTTCTTTATGCTTCTTGTTGAAGTGGTTTTAGTGTAATAAAGCACAACATTCCATGATTCAATTCCTGTTTCTCACACTTGTGTGTTCTCATATTATGTAGAAGCACCCCCTCAAATTAAGTCGCCCAGGTCCAGTGCCCAGAGACCATAAAGGTTCGCCCTCCAACACACCCATCCAAAGAGTACCCATCCCAGAGATCAGCAGTCAAGTGTGAGAATTGCCCTGGACAACACTCTTCGGTATCCTGTGATCCCACCTCCTCAGTACATCACCAAGGTTGCTCTCTAGGATACCATGAGGCAGCAGCAGTCTGTACAGCAGGTGATCAATAAGGGCATGTTTGAGGGTGTGGGACAGCTAAGGACAGTCAAGGAAACCAGTTGCTTCCAGCCCTCTTGGACTGCAACCATCACAATTTGCTCCCAAACCCACCTACCCCTATTTGTTATCTTTATGAATCACATTATATCATATTTCTCCACTTTGCCAGGAACCCCATTGTATGGAAATTCTTAGGCAGTGTTAGGTCCTGACAAGGTTTTCACTATGATTGCACTAAAGAAGGAAACATATTTGGTCCAATTTTACAACCAGGTTCAAGGCCAGGTACTTGTTACCATCAATCCAGGATAGTACTCAAAATAGAGTATCTGGAGCGCGCGGCGCGGCGATTCAAGATGGCCGCCGGGTGAGGAGCTCCGCTCGGAATATGCCGATTCGAGCGTGAAGGTGCCTCATTAAGGCAACGGAGCTTCGCTCCAAGGATGGATTCGAGCGTCGGAAACAGTGGGGACTATTTTGGCAGGTTTTCCTGATCAAATTGCTGTTTTTTATCGCTTTAATTGTGCAATTTCTGCTCTCCTCAGATGGCGGCCGCCATTTTGTTTTTTCTTCAACGTTTTTTTTTCCTATTTTTGATGCCACTGTGTTTATCTGGTTGGTCCTATGCTGTTTTCCTATGATATCACGGAAGTGGCTGCTTTGATATACCTTATGCCATCCTTTTGTGCCAGCAATCGCTAGTGGTTGGTCTCTTCTGCTGCTTTTGTGGCCCCTGCGCACTGCATCTCTTGGTAACCACGTCAGAGGGAGCCAGCTGTGTCTCCGGAGACTCTGTACCTGTTGCTGTTTTGTTTCCGGTCATTTTCAATTTTTTGCTACGCTTCCTCCTGCTCTTGCTACGTTTTATCATCGCTGTCCTGCCTGCATTCTGCCACTGTGTTTTTCTGTCATACCTGCTTGCGACACCGTCAGCATGGAGGGCGCACATCCAACCAAACCTCATGGGGGCTCCGCTGGGGGAAGGAAGGACTCAAGTACTCCTTCTGTCAAACGCACCAAAAAAGATCCGCCTTCCCCAGTTAAGTCCCCGTCGCCTCTCACCCTTGAGGACATTATGGAGGAGTTGCGCCTCATTCGTCCTTTTATGACAGACACTGCTGCCACGCTTCAGAGATTGGACGACAAGTGGTCTAGTCTGGATACGAGACTGTCGGAGGTGGAGCAGAGGATTAGCGATGCACAGGATGTTGTTACTAAAGTTGACACTCTCACCAAGGAAGTCGATCAGCTTAAGAAGGTGGCGGAGGATTTGGAAAATCGCAATAGGCGCAACAACCTGCGCATTTATGGTATTCCGGAGGGTTCGGAGGGGTCTGACATGATTCAATTCCTTAAATCTCAAGTCCTTCAAATTGTTGGCCTCCCGAAATCCTCAGACTTTAACATACAGCGCGCTCATCGTCTGGGGCCTCGGAATGCTTCTTCTGCGTCTAAACCTCGTGGAATCATAGCATATTTCCTCCTCTACTCAGATCTTATGTCAATTCTTCAGGCCTCCAAGCAGCATAAGCAAATGATTTGGTCAGGGCACAAGATATTTTTCTCTCAGGATGTTTCCAAGCCTACGGCCTCCCGTCGAAAGGAATTTTTGGACCTTAGACCGGCCTTGCGATCTATGAATGCACGCTATGGTTTAATCCACCCTTGTTTCTTCAAAGTGACCTATAAGGAGAGAACTTTTAGCTTTGATGATCCTGCTGACCTGCGGAAGTTCATCCATACTCATAAGGGAGAGCTTATGGAATTGAGCAAACCCTAGTGGTCTTTTTTTTTTTTTTTTTTTTCTCTCTCTTAAAGCCTAGGACGATTTTGTTCTTCGAGATTATTCTGTTCATTGCTGTATAACTCTTATATCATCTTGTTTTTATTCTTAGCTCATCCCTTGTTTTTTCCCTTGTTTTGCAGGATTCCCTTGTGTGACGTTCTTGTTAAGGTCACCCTATGTCCTATCCTGCTGTTTCTTGGTGTTTACCCTATTCTGTTGCTGTTTCCTTCCCTAGATGTTTGGTAAGTTCCTTCACTTGTTATAATTGATTGCTATATTGTTCTAGTTTTTCAGTTTATAGTCTTTTTGTCTTCTAGTTCTTTTGATCTCTGTGGTAGTTTGTTATCCTACATGCTCCTTTTAGTGCGGCTGTTTTGTTTCACGTCGCCCCCCTCTCACAGTAATGTTTTTCGTTTACCTGCCTTCTGTGGCTAAAGCTTGTTGGCTTTTTGTCACCCTCTTTTGGATACCTTTCGGGGGTCTCTGTACCCCTGCATCCTCTCCTCTATTTTCCCTGTTCTCCTCTTCGCTTTTCCCCCCCTTTTGCTATGTGTCTTCCCTTTCTTCTTTCCTTTTCATCCCTGTCATTTCTATGTTTTTGGCAACCTCTTTACTATTTGTCACAAGTCATATTCCCTTTCCTCTTTTTCCTGATTATGGTACCCCTCTTTTTTTATACTCTTTTCCACCTTTACCACTGTATTTTTGGTGGTGGCCTACTTTATTCTCTCTGCCTTCTGTTGCTTACTCTGCTTTTTACTTGGGTGTCTTCTATTTTCAGCCTATTTCTCCTTTTCTACGCTGTCTTAAACTTCATATCCCTTTCTGCTTATCTTTACCTCATTCTCGGGAATGAATGGTCTTCGTATTATCTCCTGGAATGTTAAGGGCGTTCGCAATCCTGTTAAAAAACAACGTGTTTTATCTCACTTAGCAAGATTGAAATGTCATGTTGCACTGTTACAGGAAACTCACCTTAACTCTCAAGACTTGTCCTCGTTGCGTAGACAATGGGTGGGAGAGGCATTCTGCTCTCCAGCAGTAAATGGCAAAAATGGTGTTCTTATTTTGTTTCATAAGTCATTATCTGTTCAACTGCACAACGAACTCCATGATACTTGTGGTAGGTGGCTATTTCTAGATGTAACTGTTAACAATTCACAATTTTCTTTTTGCAGTGTTTATGGCCCGAATGGTGTTGATTTATCTTTTTGGGGGGACTTCTCTAAGCTCCTTTCTTCTCATGCAAGTGATAATCTGGTTGTGGGTGGTGACTGCAACCAACTCATGGATCCATTTTTAGATCGTAAATCACATACCAGATATGTACCCAATAGAATGCAAAAGTCCTTTGTTAACGCCATTTCCTCTAGAGGTCTTATTGACTCATGGAGACTTTCTCATCCCGATACTTTAGAATTCTCCTTTTTCTCCCCAGTGCACTCTTCACATTCCCGTATAGATTATATTTTTCTCACACAACATTCTTTCCAATTTATGACCAACTCAGAAATAGGCTCAATTCTTATATCTGACCATGCTCCGGTTATTACAGATCTAGACTTTCCCTCACCTACCCCCACCTCCAGGCGTTGGCGCTTTAATAATTCGCTCCTCCTTGACTCACAGTTTGTTGAGCAGTTTAAATCTTTTGCGCAGGAATTTTTTACAAATAATCTCCATTCCACCCCTCACTTTCACTCTATTTGGGACTCCTTCAAGGCGGCTGCCAGAGGCTTCATTATTGCTTTCGTCTCACGGAAAAGGAGAACTGCTCTGTCAAAGTCGGCCCAAATTCTTAAGCAGATCAAGGATTTAGAGCACCTCTACTATACCACTAATTCTTCAGAAGTGCTCTCTTCCCTTATTAAGGCAAAGTTACAATACAATAAACACTCTTGGGACTCTGCGAGTAATATTCTTCTCAATTTTCATTCTAAGATGTATGGGGGACGAAATAAGGCTGGTAAGTCTCTTGCTAATTATCTAAAAATTAAGAAACAAAAATCTAAAATAACAACTATTACTGATTCACACGGAAATCCTCAACATTCTGACGATAAAATTCTCGATTGTTTTGTCCAGTATTACTCCACGCTTTATACACCGGAATCTGTTCCCTCACCTGCTCAAATTGAGTCCTTCTTTCAATCTCTCCCTAAGTCCTCGGATAGTCCTTTGGACCTCGCATTACTTGACGCCCCTCTCTCTGAAAAAGAATTACTCAATGCTATTACTCTTCTTCCCAAAGACAAAACCCCGGGCCCTGATGGCTTCACGGTTCGGTTCTATCTCCACTTTAAAGATATTTTGTTACAACATTTATTTTCTTTGATTAACTCATTTGTTATTCTAGGGAAGTCCCAAGGTTCTTTTACTCAGGCTATGCTATGCTTAATCCCTAAAAAAGATAAAGATCCCTCCCTCTGCAAAAATTATCGACCCATTTCTTTAATCAACACAGATTGTAAAATTTACGCTAAAGTCTTGGCATCTCGTATTAATAAGGTTATCCCAGATCTCACCAACATTTATCAATCTGGCTTTGTTAAAGGCAGATCCATTACTGACAACTCGAGAACCTTTCTTAATATTATTCACTTGGCCTCAAAGATGGACTCCCCTATCGCTGCTATTACCTTAGATGCCGAAAAGGCATTCGACAGGGTTTGTTGGGACTTCATGTTTGGTGCTTTGCGGTGGCATGGATTTAGTCCCCCCTTCATCCATCTTGTTAAACTGTTATACTCTGCTCCCTCCACTTCTATTTGGGTTAATGGTTCTCAATCCTCTTATTTTTCTTTGCATAGAGGCACAAGACAAGGTTGCCCTCTCTCCCCTCTTCTTTTCATTCTTGCGTTAGAACCCTTTTTGGAAAAAATTCGTCGTTCATCATCCTATACTGGCTTCGTATTTCGTAACATTAATATCAAATTCACAGCATATGCTGATGATATTCTGCTTTACATCTCTAACCCTTCCACCTCTTTGCCCACGCTCTTTTCTCTACTACAAGAGTATTCTCGGGTTTCCGGGTACAAACTTAATATTGATAAATCTGAGGTTCTGCCACTTAACAAATTTTGCCTTCCTCATATGTTTCAGGGCTCAGGCTTTGAATGGAATTCAGGGAATATTAAATGTCTGGGTATCCTATATGCTAGCTCTATTAGAGAGACTGTTAGGCTCAATCAACAAGATATAGTTAAAAAGCTCTCTTCCCTTATAGAGCGTTGGTCCCCCCTTTTTCTATCCTGGTGGGGAAGGCTCGCCACTATTAAAATGATGCTTCTTCCGATTGTTAATTTTTATCTCTCTATGCTTCCAATTTCCCTTCCTCTCCATTTCTTCAAAACCATTAACCGCATTTTCACTACATTTTTATGGAATAAACGTAAGGCGAGGATTTCTCTTTCCCGTCTTCAACAACCTAAAGATCTAGGTGGTGTTAACTTTCCCAACATTGTCCGATTTCACTCGGCTTTCACACTAAAACAGATCTGGCCTTTTCTTTCTGATCTCTTTGATCCCCCTTTGACAGCCTGGAGCGCTATAGAGCTTGCGCAGCTTTCTCCTTTCACATTTGCTACGGCTTCCCGATTGTCTCATCCTCCACAACGCCTCCTTACCCCTATCTTTAAACACTCTAAGGCACTTGCTCTTTCTGTCTTTCGCTCCTCCCTCTCACCGTTGAAGTTTCATTCCTCAATCCCAATTTGGTATAATAAATCCATTAAGATTAATCACAGAGCTCTTTTTTGGAAAGAATGGATAGATAAAGGTATTATCACCTTTGACTCCTTAATTAGCAATGATTCCTTGCGCGATTTCTCTGATATACGTACCTCTTTCCAACTTTCAAATACACACTCCTCCCAATTTCCCTTGCTCAAAAACTCTTTAGATCTCTTTATCTCTCAGGGCGCCTCACTCTCCAACACTGACCCAACCACTTTCCCGCTACCGGATTTCTCTATTCCCCTTAAAGCTGCTGCCATTTACAAGTTACTCTCCTGTTCCCCTGTAGAGAGAACGAAGTCCAAACTTGAACTGTCCTGGGAAACGGATTTAGCCCAAGAGTTCTCCCTTCAAGTTTGGAATTCCTTATGGTCAAAGCTACATACTGCCTCACGTTCTGCTGGCACCACACAGACCTTGTATTTTTTTTATAATAAACTCTTTTTCACTCCCTTTGATCTTTATAGGTTCAAGTTAACTGACTCTAAGAAATGTTGGTCTTGCCCCTCTGACAATAGGGACCTTTTTCATATGTTTTTCCACTGCCCGTTGGTTAAGTCCCTCTGGTCCCGTGTTTGGGCTAAACTGAACAATATCTTAGCTACCAACCACACATTTGAGATCGTCCATATCTTTTTGGGTGGTATGGCTCCTATTTGGGATGTTTCTATTAACGTACGTAAGTTTATAGACTTGTACATAGCTATTTCTTTACAGATAATTACGTCCAACTGGAAAGATACCTCGAAGATTTCATACAATGCATGGTGGAATTTATTGTGTCACCACCATCGGCTGGATCGTGCTTTCGCTACCACTGTTCCCCTTTTGATCAAAAAGGATTTGTTATGGTCGCCACTAACTAATTTTCTTTCTCAACATGTCCCTTAATTTGCTGTTTTTATTTATCATTGTTCATGTTTTACATATAGTTCTATCTTATGCATTTGTTCAGTTGCTAGCTTACGGTACTTATTTGATGCTTATCTTGTACATTGGTTGCATTTTCCCTTCCCTTCCCCCCCTTCTCCTCTTTTCCGCCCTCCCCACCCACGAATCAAAACCTTAAAATGCTTTTTCCCTAAGTATATGCCCTACCCTTTCACTGGCATCTTTTTAGAGTATAATGTTTTTCCTCTTTATACTGTTTTGCTGTATTGCCTGTGTCTTCTTTACTTATATTTTTTGTACTGATGTTTTACTTTGAATATGCTATCTAATAAAGCTTTATAAACAGAAAAAAATAGAGTATCTGGGAAGAAACTGACTTTTATTTACTAAGGACTCTTTAGACTCTGCTTTGGAGTTTGAACATTAGTTTAGAACCTTTGTTCGACTATTGTTTTAGAAATTTACCTTGTTTTCCTTCATTCTCCTCACTGGAGAAACTATGTAGGCTTTTCTCATGACAATTTCAACATATTGCTCTGTTGGTAACTGCCTCCAAGGTGACTCCACCTTGACTCACACTCTATTTTGATTCTTTCTACCCTCCTCAAGGACAGTTTGGGAACCACAACCAAGTTTAGTTTTTTCTTTCAGAAAATGTTAAGAAAAATCATTAATTCTCTGCAGTTTATTGGCTGTGGTATAACTCTGTTTGATGTATGTGTTTGGTGACCTAAGGGTGAATAGAGCGTGATCAGCTTGTTACAGCATATCACATGAATGGACACACAAGTTGAAGATAAGTATACATATCTTCCAAGCGTGACGGTTGCCACCAGGTAGTTATTGTTAGGTCTGATTTTTTTATAGACAGAGTGTTTTTCTGGTTTGCTAATAATTGCGGGCCCATTTAGCCAATCTTCACAAATCTTGCCCCGAAAAAGTTCATCCTCCTCAGCTCATTCCCGGAAAGTGTTGGGGTGATCCATCTAGCAGGGGCAGAGAAAAGAAGGATCCAAAAAAATAAAATACCCATGAATTTCCATAGACTTCTTAAGACATGCCTGCAGCAAACACTGCTGAACAGAATCAAACCAAATTTGGCAGGAAGCTAGATCTTGGTCCGCAGATTTTGCTTTTTGTTATATATTGTAAATCTGTGTTTGAGAAATTAAGGGTACATATAATTGTATATTTTGGCAGTTAAGCACGTGAGAGTCTTGCGAGCCTTTCCCAAGTTAAAAAATGAAGCCGTGTGATTTGCCAAAGGCATGTTTTTCTGTGGACTCTTCACACTTGCGTTGGGAGTGAGAAGCTTCAGCGGGTCTCACTAGGGCAAGTGCTCTGATTGGCTGGCTGATGGAATGTTAGAAATTAAATGGCTGTGATTACTGTTTACTGTGAAGAACTAGATGTGTTGTGGAAATTAAATGAAAAAAGCTATTTAAGGGGGCAGCATGAAGCCATGCTGTCTCCCTAGGTTTAGAAAGGAGGTGTCTGAGGTATAACTACTGTGAAGGAAATATATGTATCTGTTTAATTTTGCAGATTTTTATGATCTTGCGGGACTTTCACAGGATCATGAATAGTAAAAAGGAGTAGATGAGTTCTCCATATACTAAATTTGTTTTAATGCATATTGTGGTGCTTGTCTTTGAGAGGAATTGTGTAAGAGATGAATACTGCGATGAGCGAATGGTTAATTTTTATGGGGTTTGTTTGATATCACAAGCCCCTCGTAAGTCCCACATTCAAATTTACTGGGCCAGCCACAAGGTTTTTTATGATCCTGCAAGAGGCCAAAGTGAACCAATAGGTAGCATTCATATTACATGGTTGAATAAATGCTGTGAGGTGATTGGCTGCAGAGTCAGAGATAGCTCAGATTGTCCTGGGTGCTTTGGAGGAGATGGAAGAATCTTTGAGTTGTGCTCTGTGGAAGTTAATTCATCTGGAGTTGAAAGAGGCTTGTGTGGTCATTTGCATGTACGAAAGAACTCCAATTTTAGGTATTTTAGCAATACAATTAAAACATTTGTTGTGACGTGTCAGTATGTGTAGTAATGTTGGTACACTTATTCTGCAATATTATTATAGAGTGAAAAGTTGATTGGGGAGGTGTAGACGTGTTAATATAGGTTTTGAGAGGTGCAGATTAGAATGCAGAGAGATGTGAAAAAGGTTTGCAGGTTGTGTTGGAAAAATAAATGTACGGTCTGTGTGTACTTGTCAGTAAAGGAAGCATTGTGTTTTAAATTATAAAGCAAAGAATGTAAATGAGCCCTATGACATGATTGAGTGGTGCTATTAGAGTGAAAATCTGTGGTGAGTGCTAGCAAAGGTGTCTTAAGAGGAACATGTTACTTTATACACTTTTATGAAATAGCATGCTACAATTTATTTGTGATGAAAAAGTGCATTGAGTGAGAGTGTGGAATTTTTCAGGAGAAAGGAATAACAAGTTACTGGTGAATCTTATGGAAACATGTGAAAGTGGGTGAAAAATGTAGAAAGGTTTACACAAGTTACTGATGTATCACTCTTATCAATTATTGAACCAGTATGCAACTTTTATGGAAACTTGTCACCTAGGAAATAATTATTTGCTTACATAAACAGCACAGAAGAGTCTTATTAAGAGAAGCAGGATTATTGTGATGTTCAGGTTCTCAGGCACATTGTTTTCAGGTTGGAGTCACCTGAACAGTTGAGTAATTCAGGAGCACGAGCTAACTCTGGACGAACTAGGCTTTTTGAACTGAGTATATTTACATATGCTGCTTTGCTGGGAATTTATTGCCACATAGCCTGCCATGAAACAGAATGATTCTAAAGACTCTTTGGCAGGCTAAGGTGGGTAAAAGACTGTAAAAAGAAGTGATGCCAAGATCAAAATCCAGTAGGCAAATGAAGCAAACAGAAGGTTGGTGTTTGAAAGAGGTGTTTATGAGAGTCATAAAGTTGTTTGTTTTCTTTGTGTTATATTTATTTATATAGTTTGTTGATGTAGATGTGGTAGTTTTGTATTGTTATCACATTGTTTTGTTGTAATTAAAAAGTTTAAAGTTACTTTGGATTGGTTTCTTTTATACTTATATAAATTTCAAGTTTATTACATTATTGCAATATTCATTAAAACTGGCCGTTCCATTGTCAAGGTCTGGGAATTTGCTACTACATGTATATGTATGTCAATGGTACTATGCACATCATTTATCCTACAGATACTTGGCAATGAAGAAGCCAATTATGTTGCTATGCAGGTATGGTTACTTGTGGTGCAACAGTGATGTGTTGCATGCTGTAGTATAGAAATGTGTGCTGTGCACACCCTATTATGTAATAGGTGTTGCGATTGGGAGGTGTTTCAAACAGAGGTAAATATGTCTCTACAATGAAATGTGAACATTAGTTGCCCAAGGCACAGTTCTGAACAGAGAGCATACTCCATTTTATACTATGGATATTCATCAGTATGATAAGAGGTATGCAGAGAGAACAGTTTTTACCCACATCCTACTTTGCACATATATTACTCTGAAGAGATGTCTCCCCTTAGAGGGTAGTGTTTTTTCATATCATAGTCTCTATAGTTGTCTTGCAAGACACACTTTTGAGCATAAAGTTATTTTTAACTTTATACTCTACTTGTACATCTGTCATATTGGGGAGTGCTGTGACCAGAAAGGTAAGCCACTTTTCACACCCTAATTTGCACAAGCATTATCCAAGAGACAGGTCACAGGAAAGAAGCCAGCCCCACACTATGCTAAGGCTGGCCTGGGTGGAAGTGCAGGACTGGTTTTAAGGCTCTTGGCTGGGGGGTGGGGTGTTTTTTGGCTGCGGCCGTGCCAGGGTCCAGCTTTTGGGCTCAGGCCTGGGGCCTGTTTTTTTAAGGCTGGGGGCCAGGGGTGTTGTGTCAGGGGCTGGATTTAGGGCTCAGGGCTGGGAGAGAGGTGGCTTATGGTTTTGTGGAAAAAACTTTACTACTCATATGTCTTTACCATTCATGCCTTTACAATGAAATCTTTTATGAGTGGTAAAGGAAATAGTTGCAACATCCTGTGTGGTAAAGGTGACACGCGATAACAATACCCTCGATGTATCCACTGCGTTGTTAAGGCATGCGTGATAATTGCTTGTGTAGTTCCATCATACAGCCACCTATAACTATCCAATTTGCTTTCTCATAATTAGGTAAAGTTTTGAGAAAAATTACACAAATGTCACAAAATGATGTGAAATTGCATGAACTACAAATGCATAATTTAGCACTATATTTTATGGCAAAATGCGTCCTTGTATTAATTTTTAAATTGAGGACACATTTTGCAGTAAAAATTTGCATTAAATACACAAGTGAACTCTTTTTTTGACTATTCGCGTAATTCCCAGGTGGTCGCTGCCGAACTTTGCCATGAATGTTTCATGATTACACAATGTGACATAATGGTGTCATTTTAGGAATTTTGCATAACAAGCATAACGTGAATTTAAGTAAATTACGCAAACATAATTTTAGACTTCACTGTTCTAAAAAAAAATATTTAGTAAATAATACCCCTCTAATGTTCAACATTTTCCCCAATGTGATTACATTTGGAGTGTGAACAGTAAATCTGACCGCTCCCCTCAAAGTCCAAAGCTTTCACCAAAGTGGTTACATTTGGAATTGAAACTCTATCTAGTCCCCCCAAAGTCCTACAATTTCTCCTACATGCTTAGGGTTGGAGTGGGAATAGTAACTCTAACCTTCCCAAAGTCCAACACTTAACTCAATGTGGTTAGGTTTGGAGTGGAAATAGTAAATCTGACCCCTAAAGTATAACACCTTCCCTAATGTGTTTATGTTTGGAGTTGGAATAAGAACTCTAAACCACCCCTTCTCCACAGTCCAACACTTTCTCCAATGTGGTAAAGTTTGGATTAGGAACAGTAAATCTAGCCCTTCCAAAGGCAAACACCTTCTTCAATGCAATACATTTGATCTTGTACATAGGAGACGTTGCTAGGTAGTCTTAGCTCTTGCCATGGCCCTAGCCAAACAAATGGCTGGCAAGTTTACCAGAGGTAAAGTTCCTCCCAGACTTCTGGCTACCATGGCTGCCCACATTAGCACCTGTGTCACAAGGGAAGTCAAGAAGCCTCACAGCTACCTGCCCGGGACAGGGGCTCTCCGCATGCTCCACAGCTACCAGAGGTTTAAAGTGGAAATAGTAAATCTGACTCTCCCAAGGTGGGTAGGTTTGGAATGGGAATAATAATTCTGCCCCCCTCAAATGTTCAATTCTTTGCTCAATGTGGTTTAGTTTGGAGTGGGGACAATAAATCCGACCTTAACCTTCATTTTTCAAAATTACACAAAATACACACAAAGCAAGTTTCCTGCACCAAGATTTAGCAGTCTGTCAAATTTGGTGTCTTTCCATTCAGCTTTTTTGCAGTTTCTCTGTTCAATATTCCTATGAAAAATGAATGGGGAAAATGTATTTTAAGACCCCCTTTTTTCAGCCCTCACTTGATGGATCACCCCAAAACCTTTCAAGAAGGAGTTATAGTGGATGAGACTTTTTCCAGAATGTTTCATGCAGATTCGCCATATGCAGCCAAAGTTATAAGCAAACCAATAAATGTTTTTCCCAATAGAAAACACAGACCTAACTATAACTATATAGTGGATAATAAATATATATACCTTCAAATTATTTATACGTTACATTTTTAAACAGTTTTTATATATATTTACACTTTTCATATATATTTTGTAGATCGTTTAAAAAGGAATCCCATTATTTGTTCTTAATTATTCCATTTGTTTTTGTTAGTAAGAAAGCATTTTTTTCACTTTCATTATTTCACAATTTTTTTATTGTGCTCTTTATTTTGCAGTTTTTTTTCATCATTTTTGGATGTCGGTGATTCTGCAGGTTAGTGGTTTCTCATTGCTGTTCACTGTTAAATATGACTTTGAATGTAAATGTTTTGTGCAAGGAAAATTAGTTGGGATTCTTTTAGCCAACTTTTGTTTTGGTTTTCTTTGTATTTTTACAGTTTTCCTGGAGAGGTTGTTTTTTTTAATAATGTTTTTCAGGATTATAACTTGTATTTGAATTTTTGAATTTTTTCATGCACATGTTTTATGACTTTTTGTTCAAATATTTGATTGATACAATTGGCCTTACTCTGATTCTATGGATTAATGGTCAGGGGTAACAAAATGAGGGTCTGGTTACAGTTTTTCGCAAAGACTGTTTATTGCTTGATAATCTAAATTGGATTCCCTCGTTTGTTTATGTAAAGAAAATGTTTCACTCATTGGGTGTACCAGAACTGTTTAAAAATCCTCTCGTAATAACTCTTAGGGCCCGATTCGGATCTCGCTAGTAAAGCCTTCTGTACGACTCGGATCTTCAGGGCTTTACGAGCGATTCGTGCAACTGGAGTCAGAATGAGTGAGTACGATGCATTCTTATGCTTACAGACTCTGCTCGCTCGTACTCCCATTGAACTCTATGGGAGCCTGGACGCGTGCACAGGCTCCCATAGCAAAAAAGGGTGAGTGGGGGGAAAAGCGTACTCCCTGTGGCGGGCACCCCATGGTGCCAACCACACGGTGCATGCATGGGAAGGGGGCTCCCTGGGCCATGGGTACCCCCACAGGTATGAATAGGAGGGCTCCAGGTGATGGTGGGCCTGCTGCAGGCCCCAAAAGAATGATTCCGGCAACTTTTTTGATCCGGACATACCGAATCGTGAAGGCTGTTTGAATCGTGCATCGTACTTGCTCGCTCAGAAACAGAGTCCATAGAGCTGTATGCATACGAGTCGTACGGACTGGATTGGGTTGGGATACAATTCGCTCGACACGTACGCGAACTACGCATTGTACTTGGTCGTTCGGACCAGTGTACGAAGCAGACGGGAAAAAGGGCTACGAATCGGATCCATTCAAGCCAAATTCGATTCATAGGCCTTCTGAGTGAGATTGGAATCAACCCCTTAGTCATAAAAAAAGGTAAACCAGGTATATTTGGAATATCACAAAAACCAATGGATGGAACATGTAATCGCCATGTAAACAATGATTATGTGCTCTGCCATTTGTGTCAGGATATGCTCCACAGGATCCAGCTTCCGCACATAAAGGTCCACCTCCTGATATCACCAACACCCTAATACAATCACAGAGTGTTTGAGTGATCAGGCGAGGGAAAGGAATGGGAAAGGAACAGCGGGGAAAGGAACCTGTAACAACAAAAGGCACAGATATAAACAGAGCGAACAAAAGGCTACTCTCATAAGTCTCACAATGCCCCTTTCTGTACCTTGCTAGTAGACAGCAATCCCTCTGTCTATTCATCGGGCCAGAAACAGAGAAGTTTCATAAATCAGTGAACCTATGTGCACGACATGTCATCAGCGCATTCATAGCCAAGAATATTCCATCCATACCATCATTTGTGTAAGGCCCAACAAGAATGAACGTGTACGGTCCCAGAGGATAATTCGATAATCTCACACCACAATGTCCCCAATGAGTTCAAGGATAGTTGATATTCTTATGCCTCTTTCCAGTGTACCAAATGTTATCCAAAGGATAAAATGAGTAATGATGTCCTCAAAAAATGATCCTCAGACACGGTAAAGCGTGGTAGAATACCACCGCAGTCCGTTCTGATAAAAGGCACTACTTTATGGATATCCAAAAGTACTATTCCATACACGGAAACGCGTGGTTCCTTTCACCACTGCGTTCCGCTATGGTCAGCGAAATATCAAGTGTTCAAAATAATAGTTCTAGTAAACCGATGTCCAAACCAAACACTTCAGACACGGAAATGCGTGGTTCCTTTCACCATCGCATTCCGCTCTGGGAAATGCTGAACTCAAATGAAAGCAGCCAAGCTGCCAGTCGCCTTACTCCAAGGAAGGGAGTGTTCACAATTCTTCCGTGACACCCCGAAATGCTGGACTCAGGGTTGTACCTGCTTTCCTCCAACTTCGAGCTGGTCCCTAAAACACGAACACTGGAGCTTAAGGGCGGCTTCCTACCGCCGTGGAACTCTCAGCTGAGAGCGAGAAATGTCAAAATCCAGAATTATGCACATCGGCTGATGCGCGACGTCGCCTCAAGTACCTCCTCCCAGTAGAGCATCATGGGAGTTGTAGTTCAGGTATGAGTGAGGTAGGTGCCGCTACTGCCAACTCCTGACACTGTGCGCATCTCCTGGGCTGGAATCATATTTAAATTGTATAATTAGTTGTACTTAACTGTGTTATTTGATTCATTTAAGGTTGAGCACTTTATGGTATCTTTTCCTTTGAAAAGAATATTTATGAGGAATTTTCCCCCTTGTCCATGTGTCCACTCAAAGCACATCACTTTTATGTTATTTTGCACTTAGTGCTCTGTTACACAATCTTCTTATTTAGTTCCTATTTTACTCCAAACTAATATATTTGTCATCTATAAATGCTTTATTCTATTGTAGGTTTGTTGTTTTATGTAGAGAAAATGTTTTTATAAATAATAATTCTTGCCATTTTTTATAATTATGAAATGATGTTTCTTTGTTTATGTATTCTTATTCCAAAAGAGAAAATCTGTTAATAATGTAAAAGTGTGTTGAAGTCTCTTTTGTTGAGCTTTGTTCGGTTAGATTTTCCTTTGATTTAGTTTCTGGTGATTTGTTCTGATAGTTTTATGGCTAATATTTCAAGGCAGGCCTTGGTTTGATAGTAAATAGTCTTTTCTTTGTTATCATTTGGTATATTTGTATAGTTTGTTTAGATACTTTTGGTTTCAGATGTGTTAGGGTTTGGTATAGTCTTAATCTTTTGTAGCTTTGTTCTATTTCTACAAATAGGGAGAATGTTGGGGAGCCTTCTTCCAAGCATTTCTTGGAAAATATTGTGCCACCCTTCCAGTGTTGATGTTTGGAGGTGCATCCACATACTTTGGTTAAAGTGGTAGTGTCACTCTTACTTTGCTGCGTATTGGTAAACTTTAAGAATAGTCGAAATCATAGCATATTCAAAATCAACAGTCCTAACTCTACTACTTCTAAACTGAGAAAAATCCTAACTTTAAGACTTTCGATATTCACAGAAGGCATTTAGGAGTCCTAAAGTTAGGACTCCTAACTTCTGTGAATACAGAAATGAGTAAGTGCCTTCTGTGAATACCAAAATGAGTAAGTGCCTTCTGTGAATACCAAAATGGTAGTAAGTTTATGATTTTATCTTAAGTTAGTTCTGTGAATCGGGCCCTTAGTTTTTTTATTAGTGTGGAGCTTGTTATAGTCTGCAGTTTGGGTGTTTGACAGCAGTGCACATAATAAAGGTATGTTTGTTTTTTGGTACTGCCCATGGAAAATATAAATTTGTATATTTGAAGGGGGTCAAGATTTAAATGCCCCTTATAACACCTATGTTAGGATTAGTAAATTATTGTTAGTTGCTAAACATTTTTTTGTAGTTGTTTCATTGTTATGCAGTAAGAAATGTTGATTAGTATCTGTTATTTTTAAATATTGGGAGTTTTGTATTTCATATGTTTCTAGTGTTCTCTGTAGTTCCCTAGTGATTCTCATATTTCTACTTATTAGTCTTTTTAGGTTTTCTATAACAGGTAGTCGCTGAGTCACTTCTTCATGAACTTGGTGAATCACATTTTTCAGCTTTTGTGAGCTTGTGCTTGCTTCTTTTAAGTACTGTAGGGGTTCCTAGATTGAATTTCACATTTGAAGGGATTCTTTGTCCCTCAAACCAATTAATATATAATTTGGTTCATTCTTTGTAAATGTAAGGTCTTTATTTCTGGAGAGTGTTGCAGTCTTTCCAGTTGTAGCTTCAGTCAGGCAGAGGCACTCTTTATGGCAGTGGTGGCTCCCCCTGCAACAGTTAGTAGCAAATTTTCTTTTCGTTTTCATACTATTTGTTTTAACTAGGTGTTTCTATTTATTTAAATAGACACTCCCCCAAAGAAGGTATGTTACACCTTAAAAAAATAGAAGAAAGATGGTTCCAATATGCACAAGGTAAGAACTCTGTAAACACCTGTCAAACAGTACTGTGGCTGATAAAATTCAATATCACAAATCACATATTAAAGCAAAGTGCAGAGATGCGTCTAAATGCATAATGCATAAATAGTTCACGAGGCTACCAAAAATTCTACTTTCAAGTCATTTAAAGGGCACACGGAAAGCAAAAATATCCTGCCTATGGGTTGGGCAATAAAAGTTTAAAATATAATACTGTGCAAATATACTCTCCTGGTATGGCGCTGACCCCTTCAGAGAGTGTAACCCAACATAACATTGAATAAAGTAAAATACCAACATGCTGCTGATACAATATATAATGTAGAACAATATAGAGTAGACAGCATTTCCATTGAGATAACACATAACAGGAAAACCTGATCTCATGGGGCAATATACTGTAAAGTTAAATATCACGCGAAAATGCTAAAGGACACCTAGTGTCTTAGTATAGACAAAATATCGCGCTTCAAACTAACGTGTGTATCCCAAACTAGACTACTAGTCCCATAATGCCGCAGATTGAATTAATCAAGTGTCAACATTCATAGTTACTGTGACGCCTGATCTCGTGCATTGCAGCATAAGACTTGTGTCCATGGCACAGTTTATAATGGAAATGACTCAATTAGAGCCAAATAATGACCCCAATCATACATAGAACATGATTGTCTCTTGGAATGTCATTTTATCGTCGCTGGAAGGAGTAAAGTCAGATGAAATAGCGGAACACAAGTTCAAAAATCCCAGGAAAGCTGTCTCACTATCACAATGTCTTGCTATAAAACGCAGCACGTAATGTTCCATAATACTGGGCACAAAAAAATATATATATTTACAATTGATTTTTGGAGAAATGTTGATTAACGGAATCTATGAATTCATGGTTTCTTTTGTTCCTGTTTCCTATGTTTTATTGCAATCTCATTATTTAGTTTTTCTATAATTTTGTTTTCAATATTCAGGCATTTTCAATATTTTCAGGATAATATTTTTGAAGTCAATATTTTTGATTTTGAGTTTTATGTATAGGATGGAGATATTTGTATTCCCAATAGTTTTTTTAAAACATATTTTATTGAGTTTTTGAAGTACCGCACAGGCAGTTGCCCGCCATGAACCAATTCCATACAGGATGATGGCATATTATCATAAATGGAAATATCATTGGGTACATTTTGTATACATAACAAAATTAAAAACCAGAACTTGAACTTTGCGCAGACTGTCCCAGCCCACCCACACTGTGGAGCGTTCTTAGATACAAATACAGATTGAGAACATGAAAACATGATATCATACAATATGGCCGATAACATCCTGTGGAAGCTGCTGTTTAAGGGGATTGCGAGGGAAGAGGAGGAAGGTCTATGCCTCTGTACGTAGCCCATCATGATCACATTTTTCTATGTTTTTGTGGGCAACCCCTTGCTTGGAAGACTGCTATTTCTGCACCCATGCAGGTGTCAAGTGCCCCTCGCCATTTTCCCATTGTCGGTTGGGAAGTCCCTTTCCATGACTGGGTGATATCACGCTTGGCTATTGTGAGTGCAAGGAAGAGTAAGTGTTGTTTGTAACAATTCCCCAATTTGTCATCACTAATATAGAGGAGGAATAGTCTAGGGTCTAATGGGAAGTCCCAGGCCTACACCTCCTTGAGGCAGGTCAAGACTCTGCCACTGGAATCAAGCTATCCTGGCTGAAGAGGGGTGAAACTCCGAAACCGGTTCTAGGATGCTTCCAGGGAGGACCTGGCTTGGCAGTTCGGGCTGGACTGTTCCCATGAGACATGGGTCCCTTGCTCTCCATGCCACTAGAATCAAGCTATCCTGGCTGAAGAGGGGTGAAACCCCGTAACCTGTCCTAGGATGCTTGTTTCCAGTCCAGAGAGGACCTGGCTTGGCAGTCCGGGCTGGACTGTTCCCATGAGGCACACGGTCAAGACTGATTTGCATATGGCTAGGTTCAAACTGGAGTGCCATGGTGAGCAAAAAAATGATGGATTTAGGCCCAGATCTCTGTACTGGGGTGAATGTATGTCATTGTTCTGCATTCTGTCCATCAACTGTTTTCACCAGAAGGGTTGTATGGCAGAGCAGCTCCACACTGTGTGGAAAATGTCCCCTCTTCCCTATCACAATATAGGCATTGAGGAGATGTAATGACTCCCATCCTCCAGAGACGAAAGCGTGTAGAATATACCCGATGGACATATTTAAATTGAATGATACAGTATCTACAGGACACCACAGCACCCCTGGGACTAGCTATAGCCTTTGCCCAATCGTCATCAGTCAATTCTGGCATGTCATCTTGCCATGCCTTCCTCGTCTTATGAAGAGTTGTAGTGGAGTGCGTTTTCAGTGTAAGGTAAATTTGCCTAATTTTATGTACGCCCAAGTCGCCCATAAGGAGGTAGCCTTCTAGGGGGTGGAATTCAGGGAGGTCATCCAATTGCTGAAGCATTGGAGTGAGAGCGTGGCGTAGTTGGAGATGCCTGTAGAACTGGGTTTTATGGAGAAGAAACTCTTCCTGTAGTTGCTGAAAAGATTTTTGTGGTACCCCGCATGATACACCCCAGTGTAGAGATGCCAATCAGATCCCACTGTCGGAACCCCTTCAATGTTGTCACCTGGTGGAGGTAGGAACCCTGCCACAGGGGCGTTGTCTGAGTCAAGCTCCCAAGCCAACCCATTCGCCGGACTTTATATCTCCATAACCGTATTGTTGTTCTGCTGGCGTGTGTCAGAAAATTGAGTTTCTGCACGCTATTTTGAAGTCGTTATGGGGTGAATCCCTTCCATTACTGTGCGTTTTAGGGCAAACACAGGGTCGGTAGGTGTGTTATACCACCAATCGTTAATTATCAGGAGGTGAGAGGCCACGTAATTCGAGTATATGTCAGCTACGGTGATCCGCCGTAATATGTAAATTGCACACAGGTCTGTAGTGCTACTCTAGCCGCACTCCTTCCCCATAAGAATTTATTAAGAATAGTATTTATTTGCACGAACCAGGACCACGGTATATGATATGGGAATTTTTGAAGCTGATAAAGTAATCTGGGGAGAGAAACCATTTTAAAAACAGCCGAACGCCCATATAGTGAAATAGTTAGGGAAGACCATATGGAAGTCTCATCACGGAGTCGAACAAGGAGAGGGTTGATATTGCGCATCCAGGATGCCTTGGGGCAAGGAGACATATACACACCCAGATATCGGAAACCGTCTGTAGTGTGTTTGAGCTGGAATGCCCATGTACTTTTACCCTGCTGCCCGCAAACTGGGAAAACCACTGATTTGGAAGGGTTGGTATGGAGACCAGTGGTCTGACCAAAGATTTGAAGAATCTGTAGGCCAGAGATCCATGGGTCTGTCATGAAATATAAGACATTGTCTGCATATAATGCTGTACGATCTGGTTGTGATCTTGGCCAGTTGAAACCCGGGAGCACTGGGTCACGGCGAACCCATATCGCTAGGGGTTCAACTGCCAATGCGAAGAGGAGTGGGGACAGGGGGCAGCCCTGTTGTGTGCCGTGGCTGATGGGGAAGAATGGAGACCGGTGACCGGCAATCCACACCAAGGTTCCGTATAGGGCAGATGGACATATGTCATTAAACGTGGGCCGAAGTTACTCGCCTCCAGAAGTTGGAATAAATACTCCCAACTCAGCGAATCAAAGGCCTTGTCTATATCCGCGAGGAGTATGACAGCAAGACGTCCCAGCTCCAGAGCCAATGCCATGGCGTTATGAACTCGGCGAATGGTATAATGTTATGATGGGTGGCTTGGTGTTGTATGAAGCCGGGTGGACCAGATCTTGAATGCAGCTCCGCACTGTGATCTGCTAAAACTTTCCTCAGGAGTTTAGATTTTAAATTAATTAGGGAAATTGGACGGTATGAGGAAAGATCTTCCGGAGGGCGACCAGGTTTCAGAAAGAGGACTATCTCGGCTTGGCGCCAGTCCCGTGGTAATAGTTGCTCGTCAAGGGCATCGTGTATTGTATATAATAAATGTGGTCCAAACATGGACATATGAGAGCGAAGGAATTCTATGGGAAACCCATTGGAACCAGGGGCCCGGCAAAGGCCGCAACGCGATTAGTGCTGCTGTTAAATCATCTAAGGTAATGGGGGAATCTAAGTGGTTCTGCATCTGATCGGTCAATCTCTGGGGGGGGGGAATTTCCCGAAGGAATTCTGCCATGAGGTCTTCTGAAAGCTGCTCCTACCTGGTGTATAGTGTGGAGAAAGGTTGTGCAAATTCTGTAACGACTTCTGCGGGGGACATATATAAGGCTCCATCACTACCTCTGATGGTCAGGACCATAGCTGGGGCACTCCCTGCTTGGCAGAGTCTGTGCAGCATTTTACTCGATTTGTCCCCACACTGGTATATGCGGTGTTGAGAAGCCAGCCAGATATCTTTCACCTCATCCATAAGGTGTTGGTGCAGCTATTGTTGTTGCGTGAGGGATAGGTTTCGGTGAAGGGTGGGACTGGGATCTAACGTGTATCGCTCTTCCAGGGCTGTGCATTTGGTTTCCAACTCAGCCCTCAGAGCGGAGCGTTTATGTTTATCATTAGCCCTATAACTAATATCCATCCCTCTAATTGTAGTTTTACATGCTTCTAAGAGGGTCTGTTTGGAGTCAGTGTTCAGGGTGAGGTATTCTTGAAGCGCTGCCCTTAAGCACTCCTGATAGTCAGGGTCCCAGAGATGCCATGGTGACATTTGCCACCTGAAGGGGGTCTTCTGAAAGTGCAAGAGAAGTGTCTCCATGACCGGAGCATGGTCCAACAACCCTCTAAGGAGATGAGAAGCCTGGGAGAGCCTATGGATGCAATTATGTGGTATAAATATATTAACCAGACATGACATGGAACCATGAATCGTGGATGCATAGGTGTCGCTTGTCTCAGTGAGGTGGTATTCTCACATATGCCTGTCCATCCCAATGCCCCAGCCAGTGACGACAATTTAGAGGCCGCTGTGGAGGAATCTACACCTGATCCCCGTCTCCTATCGAGCGGAGTCATAGTATAATTTCAAACGCCTCCCAGGAGAGAAAGGCCTTCTGGGAGTTCACCCCACTGACAGGTGATGCTTTCTACAAAAGTGGTACCTAAAGGTGGGGGTGCGTAAATACTTCCCATATTAAGAGTATCTCCATAGAGTGTGCCCGGCAAAAGGACATATCTTCCCCCAGGATCCACCCAATTTTCAATATGGCTGTATGGAACACGTCGGTGAATGAGAATGGCTGTTCCTCGAGAGCCCCTAGTGAATCCCGCATGATACACCTGCTGATACCCAAACCTGGACAAGCACGGAGCCTTATTACATAATCGGTGCGTCTCCTGCAGGAGGAGAATATCTGCTCCATAACTCCCATCACCCCTCCTCCGATACTACCAAACAATCTGAACATCTGTCGCGGTAAGGAAGAACCCAGGAGCCAAACCGCAGATCCTAGAGCTCCCTTTACAATGGATCCCTACATCCCCATATAACTTTAACAATGCGGTAGAAGGGCCCGATTCACAGAACTAACTTAAGACAAAATCCTAAACTTACTACCATTTTGGTATTCACAGAAGGCACTTACTCATTTTGGTATTCACAGAAGGCACTTACTCATTTCGGTATTCACAGAAGTTAGGAGTCCTAACTTTAGGACTCCTAAATGCCTTCTGTGAATACCGAAAGTCTTAAAATTAGGCGTTTTCTCAGTTTAGTAGTAGTATAGTTAGGACTCCTAACTTTAGGACTCCTAAATGCCTTCTGTGAATACCGAAAGTCTTAAAATTAGGATTTTTCTCAATTTAGTAGTCCTAAGTTTAGGACTCCTAAGTTTAGGACTCCTAAATGCCTTCTGTGAATACCGAAAGTCTTAAAATTAGGATTTTTCTCAGTTTAGTAGTAGTATAGTTAGGACGCCTAACTTTAGGACTCCTAAATGCCTTCTGTGAATACCGAAAGTCTTAAAATTAGGATTTTTCTCAATTTAGTAGTCCTAAATTTAGGACTCCTAACTTTAGGACTCCTAAATGCCTTCTGTGAATACCGAAAGCCTTAAAATTAGGTTTTTTCTCAGTTTAGCAGTTGTAAAGTTAGGAGTCCTAACCTTAGGACTCCTAAACTGAGAAAAATCCTAATTTTAAGACTTTCGGTATTCACAGAAGACATTTAGGAGTCCTAAAGTTAGGACTACTAACTTCTGTGAATACCGAAGTGAGTAAGTGTCTTCTGTGCATACCAAAATGAGTAAGTGCCTTCTGTGAATACCAAAATGGTAGTAAGTTTAGGATTTTGTCTTAAGTTAGTTCTGTGAATCGGGCCCTATGTGTCTAGGACAGGTCAGCCACGGTGTACTGTGTCCACCTTTACTCGGTGCAAGGTAGGCGGAGTAGTTCCGAACTGCAATAAATCAAATATGATCAGGTGTAAGCCACATAAACTTTAATCAAGAAGCAGGCTCAGGGCTGGAAGATCGTTGCATAGAACCAGAGCGATGTTGTGGTTTTGATTTTTTCCTATGCGGTCTATTACTTTGCGAGCCCCTGGAAGAGGCTCTAATGGTGGTGGGGAATGAGGATTCAGATGTGCCCTTTCATCGGACCAGGCAAAGACAGCTTTGGGTGAGTCAAAAAAGTAAGTCTTAGAGTTAAACACCACACGGAGCCTGGCAAGATAAAGCAGCATATAGGAGATGTTAAGGTCTTTTAACCTCTTCTTTGCTTGTGAAGAACTGCCTCTGCTGCTGCGCAAGACGGGTGTAATCTGGAAAAATCATTATGTGCCTAGAGTCAAAAATGGGTTTTTCTCTGTGTGACAGAGCGAACTGCAGCACTGCATCTCTATCTGCCAAATTAAGCAGCTGGCAATTTCACTAGGGGGTGGCTTCCTCGTGAGTGCCAGTTGGGCCCTCTCAACCACGAAGCACGGGGAGAGCAACTCAGCAGGCAACAAATCTCTAAGCCACATAGTAAGAAAGCGGTTCATAGAGTTGCCCTTGCATCCCTCTGGGAACTCAACAAAGTGTAGGTTATTGCACTGTACGCAACTTTCTGCATCTTCAACCTGGGAGGCTAGCTCTTAAGAAATGGCCGTCAATTTGTTGACGTGCTGCTGGAGGGTCATCACATCATCCTCTACAGTTGACAACTGTGTCTCGGCTTCTGTGATACGGTCCAATTCTTTCTTCAGATCTTGACGCAGGAAGAGACTTTGGTGCCCACTGCGCCAATCTTAGCCTCCAGCATGTCTCTCACTTCTGTGATGTCCACCAGCAGAGCTGGATGATGTGGCATAATGGTCCAAGGTGCTTTGTTTCAAGCCTGCGGCGCCATGTTTATCCTTCCCTATCATGGCACCGCAGATCAACCACTACGACGACTTCGGGGAAACACTATGCAGGATTGACTCGGCTTTTGGGATCCCGATAGTGCCAATGCATCACTCCAGGGACACCAGGGAGAGCGCCACAAGCTAGTCCCCACGGAAACCCCCTACTGCCAGGTCACAAACCACACCAGGCCTAGCTTGGCTACCTCCGCAACCCTCAGCAGAAAGCCAAGTAGGCCCCTCTAACAGGACCTATGTCGCCGGACCACCAGATTGCCACTCACCCCCATCGACACTAACTCCGCAAAGCGACCCCTTTCTGTTGTGCAGGAGTCAGGCACACTGTGGGTCCTCGGAGTGCCGAAAACTCTGCAATCTCTGCGACGGAGCGAAGTTCACCACCCAGGCCTAGTTAAGAATACTAAATCTATACTTACCTATTCTCAATTATCTACTCAATATTTTTGACATGATATTCTGTCCACACAATATTTGTGTTTCCAATATTCTGTCAGGGATTCCTCTTAAATTAGTAGCTCTAAATATAATACTCCGCTTATAGGCATATGCCTTAAATACAGCCATAAACGTACTATTACTAACTTCACTGTAACTATTTTATTTGTACGTGTCTTCTCATCGCCATGTAAAGGAGTGGAGTTACAAATTTCTACTTCTGGGTAGAAAAATCCACCCAGAATCGCTGAATTGTATCTAAGTGGAGAATGGTAACAATATTTGTAAAACAAATTGCTATTTTGGTTGGATCAGCAAGAACGTGACCTTAAAGTATCATGTTTCCCAAAGAAAAGGAAGTTTGGCAGGTATTTCTCACATCTCCTACAAAGTTTTTCATGTGTGTAAAGGTTTTAAGAATTAGATAAACCTGTCAGAGAATCTCTTCTCGATAGTTGATATTATAGTGTCCCTCTATGAACCCTAAAATCATCACACACACACGTACAGACATGTATTTGACATTTTACGAAAAACTAGTTCTGTTCCTTTTGTTTGCAACATAGTAAAATATATTGGTATTGCTTCATTTGTTGTAAACTGCAGTTATATGAACAGCTAATGTATTGATTTTATTCCTAAGGTTAGGGGCTGTAAGTATGAGAGCAATTAGGGACCATGACAAGCCTATAAGTCTCATTAAGATATGTTTTTTTTTATCAGGAGACTCCACACTCATGGTAATCCTCTTATCAACATCACATCCAGGGAGTAGCCAGAAATTCTGAAGTTACATTTTCTATTCTAGGGTTGTAACTTGCAGTTAAAGAGAGATAATTTGATGTCTCTCAGCAGAAGAACCAGTAAGTCACTGTTCCCAGAGAGTGAGAAGGAGGACATCACTGATGGTTCACATAGCAGTTGGCCAATGTGGTTCTCTGTATTTGTTCATTTATGGGAGATGTGGAAAATCTCTCTTAATTGTTGGAGCACCCCAGTTTGCCAGTGTGCTGCTATTTAATGTGTTTTTTACATTATTTTTTATCAGGTTTAATGTTATTACATCATAACTGGTGATATGGATTAATGCTTATCCTTTTTGGTTTTTCCAGGTTCAAACTATACCTTTCATTGGTCAATTAATTGGTGGAGCACATTGGTTGTCCTTTGATGAAAATCTTATGATCGGACATCAGGATCTTTAAAGTCCTTTATAGTTGATGGAATGTCATGCAAATTACTAAAAACTGGCAACTGTCTAGATTTTTTTAGCTGTCTTGCTGCCTTGAAAGAAGTTGTGTGTTTTTGGGGAAGTGAGAAATCAGTATTTTGTAAGAGCTAGAAAGGGGCCAATGAGTGGCCCAATTAGTTGTGGTATTACACAGTTGGCTTAAATATTATATCACTGTTATAAGTTTACACTTTGATTGTAGCCTGTCATGTTTGTATGCTACGTCTATAATTGGTCGGACTCAAGAGATAATGTGTTACCAATGAATTTAGACACCTCTTTATTCACACAAGTTTGTCTCCCTGTCACAGTATTTACTGTGCAAAGTTTTGCAGGAGCAATGGTAGATACAGGGACCTCGAAGGGGAGGATTTGCCTCATCCAAAGTTATTTTATATAACTACTGTAATATATTATGTATTCAGGTTGCCTTAACAATTGGCAAATGCACATTTAAAGGACTCAAGATTTTGTTGATAGTCAACTGTGAATATTATTTGTGAGAAATCTGATTTGTACTGTCCCGGGGCAGCCTGAAGTTAAAGGGCACCAACTCTAACCAGTGTTTTTTCTTTGGTATCCCTGGAGCTCCTTACTGCAGATCACTAAATTGGGAGCCAAGTGCATCGTTTAGCACTTGACTTACTTTGAGGGTAGTGAGGCAGGGAAGCCCAGGGTACTCAGGGAAGGTGCTATGTGCTAGAGACTCATACCTCAACAATGTGTAACAAGGGGTGGTCTGGCCATGCAGGGAGCAGAGCGACCAGAGGACTGGGGGAATGTGACAACCACCGTTTCCCCCTCTTCTTTTTCAACAGCAATGGAATGGAATTGCCCGGACATATGAGCCTATGGCGAAGAGGAAGAAAATAGACACTGTCCCTTTAACTGGGAAGACTGGTCGAGAAGCCACACCTACAGTGATGACGACGATGAGGCCTGGCCCACAAAGACAGGAAGAAGGCAGAAGTCGGTGTGTGGCACCGCCGGAGGAGTCGAGGAAGCAGGCGGAGTCGAGAGCGGAGCGAACCAGACGGTATCGAGTAAAGGAGAGGAGGCAGCATGGTCATGAGACAACAGGGAGCCAAGAGGCCAATGGTCCCATGAGTCACCCAGCCACGCTCCAGGAGGAGCGTGGCTCTAGCAGGTACGCGAGCATTTTGTGGGCTGGGTGGGCTGGGTGGGTAGAAGGGAGAAACCTGATACTTGAAACCCAGGGTCCCCATTTCCAGGTGATCCCTCCCTGAGCACTTTCCTCACTTATATGGAAGTGCTGTTCACCGTGTAACCCCTCACTTCCCCTCCCCTCCAACATCATGTGCTAGAGCACCTTACTCACACCACGTCCCCTTTTTTGTTTCCTTTCCACACTTCCCACGTCTGGACGGGCTCGATTTGGAGTGGATGAGAAGATGGTGGACCTCGTCGAGGGACCGGGAATCCAAAGACAAGCCATCAGTATTGCCTTTACCCTACTATAGATTGGTTACTCGAAGAAAGCGTGTACTAGCACCAATAAAACATTCACTATCCCGACCTAGTCTCCCGTCCCTTTCTACCAACCCGCAACACAATGCAACAAACAAAAGTTAAATGTCCAGTGTCCAATCAGTGCTTTTACTTTTGAAGAGGAAAAATATGTTCTTACTCACAAAGCTAAATATAACAATTATGTACAAGCTGGCAGGTGGAGATACCTTTTAAAAGCTGGCAGGTACCTTTGGGGACACCCCATAAAGGGCCTCACAAACTACAGGAGGTGCATAATAAAGATGGGTGAATTAACTACCTAAATGTAAAATGAATCCCCTATACCAGAAATAACTGGTTTGCTCACCAGCAGACCCTAACTCCTAAAAACGACATCCCCTAAATGTGTTCAACAACATGTGAATGAATGAAAAACCTTCAGGCCCACTGTATTTGTTAGGGTCTCACCATACAAATACATAAGCCTCTGAATTGGAAAACTATTCTGATAGTACCAGAAATAGGCACTGTTTTTTAACATTCCTGCAGCAGTATACACTAAAACAATGAGCATTTAATTCAAGAATCATATCTCTACTATTAGAAATATTCTCACAGTTACACAAAGTGGGAGATGATTTTAATGATGTTATGGGTCCCAGTATAGATAGGGCAACAACTTCCGCACATACAACTCGAAATCTCAGGTACCTGGCACAATGTGTTTGTGCCATGTGTTTGATGGCTGTATGGAGACAAAGACATTCAATGGACACACAATACTTTTACATCTCTGGAGCTCACAAATCCCTCTCCAGACTGGACTATATTTTCATGCAAACAGGAGAGATCCAACCCATAGAGGATATTGAGTACATGGCATCTGATCATTCCCCATTAGTGATAATTGTCAGGGAATCCCAAACGCGACACAAATCCCATGCTTGTTTGGTTTGTCAGCATCCCCAGAGGTACTTAATCACCCATGTCTACTTTCCACATTCCTTTATTTGGCATTAACATGTGTGTACCCTTATTGTTGACACTAGCAATGCGGTTGATTTATGTATAGTGCCCATGTTTCAAAAATGCATGATTTGGTGTTGCCAAGGCTTATTTGTATTATATTTGATTTTGCCAAGGCTCATTACATTGTGTCCCTTGCATAGGGAAACACGTTTTCTGGCAGCCTATTTGATTACCAGGCAACCATCATGCTTCAGGGCGTCCTGGACTATAAATAATGAGGGCTCCTGGGGGGGGCATTCATAGAATGTCCACCCCCAGGCATCTGCGGGCGTTTGGAACATTCCAATGGACAGGTGTGCATTTTGATTGGCTGCTTGCTGGCTTAGGTGGTTGGGAAATGACCGTTTAGGTCGTTGAAGATATTCAGGCTCAGGCGGTGAGGTAGGGAGCTGGTTTATTTAAATTGCTGTTGTTTTTCAAGTAAGTCAAGTTTATTAATGGCTGAAGCAGCTGCAGTGTTTAGAGAAGCCTTAAAAATCCTCTGTGATGTGGGAAGGGAGAATTTATTACAGCCTGGTGTTCTGTCACAGGCTTTGGTGGGAATGGAGCAGCCGAGCCGCCGTTTTGGCTTGTTCGTCGTCGATAATTCCCCCAGGTTTGTTAGAGATTTCCCCAGTGCGCGTAGTGAGGTTTGCGAAATAAATTCAAAAGAGGCTTCCCTTACCTTCTCAGTGCTCGGTGCCTTGTCATCTGTGAGGCGTGGGAGGGGCCGTACGAGCACATGCGCATTACAGCCTAACAGGTCGGTCAGTGCTGAGCACCTTAAAGGAGCAAAAAGAATTAAAGGGGAGGCCAGGGCAACACGTGAGAGCTCAGTATCATTCCTTAGTGGGCTAGCATCAGAAGAGAGCTCTTTTGGTAGTTTAAATAAATCAGAAATGAAAGTTTATGATAAAAAAAGCATCCGTATATTTAAAAAGATGTTAACATTTAAGGGCAGCAAGGCTTTTTCAAACCCTTTGGAGAGATCTATATCTCCAATAGTGTGCAGTGCAACAGGTGATGAGGTAGTGCATGCAAGCCATTCTCCTATTTCCTAATCAAAAGTTGATGAGAGTGCCAAATCTTCAGACCAGTCAACGAGGATAAATAAGCAACATAGAATAGATAGCCAATTGAAGAATACTGTTCAAGTAAAAAAAGAGTTAGAGGTGAAATATACAGCTACTGTAAAAGGTATTAACACAGCAGCGAAAGGTGGGAAATGGATTTGGGTGCCTAGTGATGTGGGTAGAGAATCAGAAGTAGTAAATTTAGAAGAGGAGGAAGTTCCAGAGTCTGCAACTTCAGCGGCTGGCGGAACCACGCTGGGAAAATTCTACATAAAGAGTAAAGTGTAGTAAGAAGTTAATGGACAGGTCAAAAGCATCCTGTTGTCACCAGTCTGAAGAGAGGGAGGATTTTGATGCAATCATCCCGATGTCGTGGGATTTGAAATGTGCTTCTCAGTCTTCAAGAGCAATAGATTGGAAGTCATTTGATGGTGGAGTTGGGGATGGTGAATGCCCTGGAGGGAGTGCGATTAATAAGGATATTAATTTTGAAGGGGTGCTAGATAATGAGGATGATATTGAATAATTGGAGGATGGGGACATTTTTGATGATATTAGATAATGAGGATGATATTGAATAATTGGAGGATGGGGACATTTTTGATGATATTGATGGGGGGTGCATTTGTTGTGGTTAACAGGGTGGAGTGGGGAGCGTTTCTAAATTTTGTCCAAAAATCGTATTTTACTGAATAAAGAGAATGGGGAGCCTTGGATCAGACACAACAGAGGAAAAAGATGTCAAGATAGGGAGACTAACAAAAGATCATCGCTGGATATGGGCAACACACTAGGAACAGGTGAGAGCCATCGGTCAAGGTATTTGAATACTAATAGAGTATGCTGTAAGAGAAACAAAATGTCAGATCTTAAATTGGCGGATAAAAATGTGGGGATGGAATGTTTGTCAGATGAATTTGAGCTATCGAAACTAAGTAAAGAAGGTAAACCAAAACAGGACGACAAAGTAGATGGGTCTTATGATGATCTAACCAAATTTGTGGGATGTACTGAAAAAAAATGTTAAGGGAAATCAAGAAATGATGGATTAAAGCGTTTGCTGTATGTGGGGTTTTCTATGCCACTCAGATCACAATGAATAAAGTGACCGAAGATAAAATATGGGAGGCAAATTTGTGGATGTATTTAAACTGCTTCACAGAGAGATCCAATCAAAATAGGGGTCCAGGGAAGAAGCATGGGAGTTTGCGAAAAGACCAAGGGTGCCTACAATGATTGATAATTGGACATCAGCATTTTTAATATTTGTGAGTGTCTATTGTGATAAATTCCCTGAAAGAGCAATATTCATCTTTAAATACATTGACACTATTAGGAAAGCACACATGGAATTTGGGGTTTTTGCTTTGCTTCATTAGGATGAAGAATTTCAAGCTTGGTAGGTTCTTATCCCAGAAAATTCTTGGGGAGAAGTTGATGATGAGTTATGGGCGCAGTGGATTTACCCTCAAAGACCCCCGCCTACGAAGCACACTGCAAGGGGTTTAGATGTAACACATCGGCCTTTTCTTGCTAAACCCACCTCGGTGGGATTTTGGAATAGACCTCATACAGCTAATTCAGGCACGTGCTGGAACTTCAACAGAGGGTATTGTCAAAAGAACCTGTGCAGGTACAAACACGAGTGTTTGAAATGTGGAGGGAAGCATTCCATATTGCAATGTTTCGGAGACCAAGCACACTGGGGACGTTTTTGTCAAGGCAGCGGGAGAGGCAACACATTTCAGCCTGGTTCCAAGGGCTTTTACGCCAATTGACATTGAATGTTTATGTTTTTGGTTAAAGTTTTACCCCAACAGGGAGGAGGCAGCAAAGCTGGAGTGGGGATTTAAAGAAGGTTTCAGATTAGGCTGCCAGGACCCTAGAGGTCGTAGATGTGCAAAGAATCTTAAGCCAGCAAATGAATATACACAAGGGGTAAGAGAAAAGGTGTTGGCAGAAGTTTTAGAAGGAAGAATGGCTGGTCCTTTTTCTTTGTGACCTTTACCTGACCTCATAGTATCTCCTTTAGGAGTAATACCTAAGAAAACAACAGGTGAATTTCAGATGATTCAACTCCATTCCTGGCTGCAAGGTTGTTCCATTAATGATTTTATAGCAAAGGATGATACCATGGTTCAATTAGCATCAATAGAAATAGCCGTGGGTTTCACAAGAAAAGTGGGCACAAAAGCAGAATTTGCTAAATGCGATATTAAATCAGCTGTTACCAGTTCACACTTTACATTTCGAATTGCTAGGTATTCAGGTTTCAGGTTTCAAAGTCTTTATTTCGATTATTAGCAATCATAAAAGACATATTAAAAAAAAAAAAAAAAATATATAACTGGTTCATTTAAAATATCCAAAGGGAATCAATAAACATAATTATTATTTAGACACTCACAAAAATACAGAAAAGCAAAAAAAAATATTTAAAAAATTAGGATTACAATTCTAGATTGCGAACAATGAATGCAGTTAATAAGACATAGTCGTAGGGTCGTAGGGTGGTTTAGCAGGTGTATACTTAAACTAAACAGATTATGGCAAATAGCAGAACAACTTTTGCACTTAGCGCTAAGACGAGCGCTTTTTTAACCTAAGGAGCCAAGCCCAGCCCAAGTACTTTGCCAAGGCTACCACAAAAACCTCTGAGGTGTTAGTCCTGAGCACCTGTATAGCTTCCATTACTGTTTTATATGGTAAATTTTGGAACAGAGGTTTTAACCATTTTTTCCGAGGTGCTCCATACCTAGGACAGGCAAAAAGGAAGTGATCTTCTGACTCAATATGACCTAAGCAGCACATACAATAAGGTGATATCCCTGTGGACCATTTGTTCAGAAAGATGTTTAATGGCAAAGCGCCCACTCTAAACTGATGGTACAGTTTCTTATCTAGCGGTCGGGAAATAACATCCCAGTATGGCTCTCTCAATAGGTCAATTTTGAATGTTAGAAACCTGCCGGTGAGGTCATTTTTATTGGATAGCATCACTCTTTTTAGGCGGGTAGTGGCCCAATATAGAGATTTGAATTCATCTTTAGGTGGGAAGGGATTAGATTGTGGGGATGACCAAAGATGTTCCAAGCCCATGTCTATCAGAATTGTTTTTACAGCAATGAGCCATGGTATTTTCCCTGAACCCCTGATGGACCTAACTTCTGACAATTCCTTTGCAAAAAGGAATAAGTCTGGGGATGTCCATATTCGTCTCCACATTGCCACTAACCTAAATCTTGCCATTTCATTTATGGGGGCGGTGCCGAGATCTAAGCAGAGAGGGAGCGAGGGTGTAGACTGTGGAAGGCCCACTAGATTTCGGAGGAATCTACATTGAGTTTTATACAGATTAGACAAGTCCATATGACCCCATAGATCTGCGCCATATAAGATGGCTGTAGAAATTTTAACATCATAGATCTTAAGGGCCGGCAGGACCCGTCTAGTGATTGATTCCTTCTGCTCTTTAACGAGACAGCCAGTAAGCCTGGCAAGTTTGAGTTGTTGCATATTGATCTGATCCTTCCATCTCAGACGACTATCAAGGGTGACCCCTAGATAGGTCATGGTATCAACCTGTTCAAGGTTTACTCCATTCATCTTCACTGAACTTCGGACTGGGTGGTTTTTTGTAAAGACCATAAATTTTGTTTTCCCCACGTTGACTACCAGGTTGTTGATGGCACAAAACTCCTCAAAGCGGTCCAAAGCCCGCTGTAGTCCGCTGCGTGTTTTAGAGAGGATTAGAGTGTCATCTGCAAAGATGAGTAGCGGGAACCTCATCCCTGCCAACATTGGGGCATCAGTGGGAGTATCCAAGAAAAAATTAACAACTTGGTTGATAAAAAGAAGAAACAGGGTAGGGGCCAGGACACACCCTTGGCGGACGCCTCGGGTTACGGGGAAAGTTTCTGTGACTTGTCCCTGACCCCCCCACCTCACCCTCGCAAAGTTGTCCTCGTGGAGTCTTATGATAAGGTCCAATAATTCGGGTGGGCATCCCAAGGTTACCAGCACACCCCACAACCTGTCCCTGGGCACCAGATCGAAGGCGGACTTCAGATCAATGAATGCAGCATAGATGTTACCACCACCTAACCAAACCTCCTTCCAATAGATCAGGCAGAATCTAAAAACCTGATCTATGGTGCTCATTCCCGATCTGAAGCCCACCTGCATGGGGGACAGGATGTTCTCCATTTCTATCCAACCCAGGACCCTTCCCAAAACCATACGCGCCACTATCTTTTGGATCGAGTCGATTAAACTGATAGGGCGGTAGTTTGCTGGAATAGATTTATCACCCTTTTTATAGACTGGAACTATTTCTGCCCCTTTCCAGGATTTCGGGACTATAGCTCCAAGTGCCAGAGTATTAGCTATTCTAATGATATACGGAAGCCACAAAGTGGGATTAGATTTAAAAAGATCCGCCGGGATTAGGTCCATACCTGGGGCTTTGCCTCGGAGAGTAAGTGCCAATGCCAACTCAACCTCAGCAACCGTAAAAATGAGTTTCCCGCTTTCTGGGGTCTGCGTGAATGGATTGCCTGAGGGATTTGAAGTATCATCGTCCCCAGCTCTAAATTGGGCCGAGTAAAATGATACCCAATCCTCGAGTGGCACATTATTTCCGGGTGTGGAAGAGTCAATGTTTTTGCCCCATTTAACCAACTCCCAAAACCTTTTCTGGTTATTAGAGGATGATGCCTCTAAAAGATCTGACCAGAACTCATCCTCCCACTCCCTTTTGGCTTTGCTAAGGGTTTTTTTGTAATGGAGTCTAGCAGTTCTCACTTTGACCATGTCCCGAAATTTAATGGCAGAGATGAGAGCTGTATGTGCCTCTCTACAGTCCTTGTTATACCATTTTTGGGGCAAGGGATTAGTTTTAGTAACAACTTTCCTATATGGTTTGGATAGCATTGATTTTAAGCTGTCAAAGCACTTAATATGAACACCCATCACACTATTTGCAGCTCCAATCTCCACCCCCGACATATCTATTTGCAACATTTCATTGAGTGCATTTCCTACTACAGCATTGATATTATTTAATAAGCATTCATCTTCTATAACCTGTGACCACTTCAATCTCCTCCTATCATTAGTAAGTAGGACATCCCCTGTATAAGTTGCAGATGGTTCCTCCCTTCTACTTAAATCCGGTGTCTTCATCGATAGGGACAGTGGGTTATGATCGCTTTCCGGGCGCTCTAAAACTACCATATCAATTAAGAGAGCCCAATGCTCCATGTCCAGTAAAATATAATCAATGCAGCTTTGCCTATGGCCATTATCAAAAGTGCTTTTTCCCTTCGCATCAGAGGCAGAGCGGCCATTACATGCCCTAAACCCATTTTGTAAGCAAAAGGCCGTCCAAGACACTGCAGCCTCTGTAGCTTTAGCCATCTTCTCCACTTGTAAGTCTGGAATACCCCAAGCAGAATCATCTGCCATAGTCCATGTGTCTCCCATATCTAGCACAGGTTCTATAGTACAATTTAGGTCCCCAGCAATGATGGTAGTAATACCTCCGACCATTTTCGTTATCATGTGATCAACAAGGTTCAACAGGGGTGGGCATCGACCGCCAGAAAGGCCTCTAACATAGATGTTAATGATATTCATAGCTTGCTTGTTCCCTTTGTTCAAAACAATGGATAACAGATCCTGATTCTCCACTGGGAACTCTGTTGGATAAAAGCCCAGGGAATGTTTCACCCAGATTAACAGGCCACCTGCGGCCCGCCCTTTACCTCCTTTAATTGCGGGTTTGAAAAAGTTAGAATAGCCCAGCTTATGGACAGGTTCCGTTGCCCATGTTTCCTGCAGCAGGATAATATCGTAGTTGTCCATAAAACTTGACCAATCCGCAGACACAAGGCGTGCCTTAATACCCGCTATATTCCAGGACAAAATTTTTAGATGGTCATTCAAATTGCCTGGCAACAAATAGTGTAAGTGCTGTACAGATCCATGAGCAGCCCCTGTACTATCATTATCCACTAGATGCTCAACACAGTCTACCGGGGCAATGATTTTCTCCTCGATCTGGGACCCCTGGATAACTACGTGTGGTCTAGGGCTGTTTGGCAGATATGTTCGGCCTCCCTCCCCGTCAACTAGATTGGTCGGTAGAATTAGGCATACCACATTATAATCACTGGGGACTTGGGCTATCACACTACCAGTCGGAGACTCGCTAAAGGGTTTGTTAAGTCAATCTATAGCTTCCAAGTCAGAAAGGGGGCCAAAATGATTAAAGAGAAAGGGGCGCTGGCAGTCAATCGGGGTCAATGCCATGGGATGTCTTGCAGCAGGACCTTTACGGAACAGAGGATAAGATTGGAAGGGTATATGCCTGCGCGGGTAGAAGTAGGATAAATCTAATGTTTGTACATCCCCCTGCCTTGCAAATCTGGGTACTCGTTTAATAGCATCTACTACCCATGAGTCTTTGAACGATATAAGGATACAGTCTCCTTCTAGATCTTTAGCCTCAGGCCCCACCCAATCAACTCTCCTCACATACAATATCTCTGTAGGAGTGGAGGGGGGTAGCGGACGATTTTTGTTCAGCCAAAAGGTGACTTTATTACGAAGGTCACCATATGATTCCCTAAATCCTGGTTTTAATGGTGCTACGCCTGTCAAGACGATGGTGTGTAGAGCCGCTTCAGGTGGAAGATCAACACTGGGGATGTTCGGCCTTTTACGCCCCCCCTCCCTGCGACTGGTAGAAGCAATATTTTGAGTTCTTGAAGAGATTGGTGAAGGACAATTTATATTAGATTGTATTTGAGGACCCATGTGTTGACGCCCAACCATATTTTGTTTAGCCTCTATTTTCGTTTGGGGCTTTAATGTCTGAGTCTGAGAACTAACACCTGGTTTAAAAGAGATGGTAGAAGAGGTATTGGTTTTTTGACCCCCTTTAGCTATGGTGTTATTTATTCCTGTCATTTTATTGAGGGAATTTTTGCCGTTTTCCATATTTTTACTAGTAATCTTATTAGGTGCCTTACTTGGTGCTGGTACATTAACAGTGCCCTTATTATTTAAGCCACACAATGCTTGCAGCATCGCGTGGTTTGATTGGATCAGACCCTCCATACTATCGATCTTTGAGGTCATGAGCCTAGTCTGCTCCAAGACTGGTAAAAGTAGTGTTTTAAACATGGCCTCCATTTTTGCCAGCAGAGCCTCATCACTATTGAGGCACATGGGACATGTGGTGGAGGAACCCAAAGCCAAAAGTGAGGGGCATAGCATATTATTATTGTTAGGCACCGAAGGTTTTAGCAAGCTTAATTGGGGCTCGGGCCCCTGGCGCCATTCCCCTTGAACTGTATTTGCTTTATTGGATGTCATATTTCTTTCCCCTGACATTCTAGAATCCCGTTTTCTCTTTTTAGTATTGGGGGCAGAGTTGGATATAGGTGAATTAGCCTTTACAACAGGATTAGAGATATTGGATTGATTAAGAAGAGGAGTTCCGGATAATTGACTAAAATCCTGCTCCTCATTAATCACAGAGACATTATCCTCCATCCCAATCTCCTGCGTATCTTTAGAGTCGTTAATACTAAGCCTTTTTTCCATTATTTTGTCTCTTGTGGACAGGCTATCCCCAATATTTTCTATATGAACTATTGCGTCCGTGGAGATTGTATGGACACAATTAAAGGCAGCATGGGGTACAGATGGTACAGGGGAGACAGATGTAGCTAAAGCCCCCAGCGAGGATCGTTTTCCACTAATCAGATCTATTGAGAGCCTTTTCTCAACCATGGCAATTTCCTTTTCTAAGATGCCAGTTGCCCGGGTGATAAAAGCGTCCAAGGGGCCAGAAACGACGCCATTAGATGTATTAATTTGTACAGTACGTACCTTCCCTGATCTTAATGGCATTTTTGGGTGGTCCTCAGAACGTCCAGAGGGAGTGGGCCTGGGCCGGACTCTGCCGTACTCGAACGGCCTCAAACGGCCCGCTCTTTGCCCGGTCTTTGCCCCGGCCGTTGCCCCGCGCGCGTCCCGCGTGCGCGTTGTCCACAAAAGCTATGAAGGAAAAAACAAGAGGAGGGGGCGGGAAGAGGACCAGCGTGGCAAAGTGGCCAGAGAGCAACAACACAGGAACAGCGCTTCTTTGCAGGAAGGGTCCCAAGGCTCACTCACTCCACACAGTTTTTGAAGAGGAGGAGGAGGGGGCGGGAAGAGGACCAGCTGCGGCCGATCCAGGCCGCTAGGAATGCTGGTCCTCGCAGTCCCGCCTCTACCCCTGTTGACCAAATGACAGCTTGCGAGGGGCGCGTTGGTGCTCAAAGCACATGAAGGGAGGCAGAAAGGATGTTCCCCAGAGAGAGTCTAAGCCTACGAGCGGCTCCCGCGAAGCGGGGGCCGCGAGGCGTGGCAAAGTGGCCAGAGAGCAACAACACAGGAACAGCGCTTCTTTGCAGGAAGGGTCCCAAGGCACACTCACTCCACACAGTTTTTGAAGAGGAGGAGGAGGGGGCGGGAAGAGGACCAGCTGCGGCCGATCCACGCCGCTAGAAATGCTGGTCCTCGCAGTCCCGCCTCTACCCCTGTTGACCAAATGACAGCTTGCGAGGGGCGCGTTGGTGCTCAAAGCACATGAAGGGAGGCAGAAAGGATGTTCCCCAGAGAGAGTCTAAGCCTACGAGCGGCTCCCGCGAAGCGGGGGCCGCGAGGCGTGGCAAAGTGGCCAGAGAGCAACAACACAGGAACAGCGCTTCTTTGCAGGAAGGGTCTCAAGGCTCACTCACTCCACACAGTTTTTGAAGAGGAGGAGGAGGGGGCGGGAAGAGGACCAGCTGCGGCCGATCCACGCCGCTAGGAATGCTGGTCCTCGCAGTCCCGCCTCTACCCCTGTTGACCAAATGACAGCTTGCAAGGGGCGCGTTGGTGCTCAAAGCACATGAAGGGAGGCAGAAAGGTTGTTCCCCAGAGAGAGTCTAAGCCTACGAGCGGCCCCCGCGAAGCGGGGGCCGCGAGGCGTGGCAAAGTGGCCAGAGAGCAACAACACAGGAACAGCGCTTCTTTGCAGGAAGGGTCCCAAGGCTCACTCACTCCACACAGTTTTTGAAGGGGAGGAGGAGGGGGCGGGAAGAGGACCAGCTGCGGCCGATCCACGCCGCTAGGAATGCTGGTCCTCGCAGTCCCGCCTCTACCCCTGTTGACCAAATGACAGCTTGCAAGGGGCGCGTTGGTGCTCAAAGCACATGAAGGGAGGCAGAAAGGATGTTCCCCAGAGAGAGTCTAAGCCTACGAGCGGCCCCCGCGAAGCGGGGGCTGCGAGGCGTGGCAAAGTGGCCAGAGAGCAACAACACAGGAACAGCGCTTCTTTGCAGGAAGGGTCCCAAGGCTCACTCACTCCACACAGTTTTTGAAGGGGAGGAGGAGGGGGCGGGAAGAGGACCAGCTGCGGCCGATCCACGCCGCTAGGAATGCTGGTCCTCGCAGTCCCGCCTCTACCCCTGTTGACCAAATGACAGCTTGCAAGGGGCGCGTTGGTGCTCAAAGCACATGAAGGGAGGCAGAAAGGATGTTCCCCAGAGAGAGTCTAAGCCTAAGAGCGGCACCCGCGAAGCGGGGGCCGCGAGGCGTGGCAAAGTGGCCAGAGAGCAACAACACAGGAACAGCGCTTCTTTGCAGGAAGGGTCCCAGGTATTCATTTCGAAGATCAGCTTTTTGTGGACAGAGTACTACCCATGGGATGTGTCATTTCCTGCAATCTTTTGGAAGGTTTTCAGTACTTTTTTGCAATGGTGTTTTTCTTACAGGTCAGATCATGTTAACGTCACTCATTATTTGGAAGATTTTTGTTCATTGGTTCAGCTGGTACACAAGAATGCGAGAGGGCTCTTTGTCAATTTTAGTCGTTGGCTTAGGATCTTGGGGGCATATTCTCAAGGAGCAATCGCCGAGTTAACGGCACTTTAGCGCAGCCAAAGTCGCAAAAAATCTATCGCCCCGTACCACCAGTTTTCCAGTGATAGCATTCTCAAAAATCATCGCCACGGATGACCCCGGCAACTATCGCTAATGAGATGCAGAGTAGGCGTTCCCGAGCAAAAAGCAGTGACAATACCACTTCACAACATTCTCAACAACCTGCCTGATCTGCGATAAGAACACAAAACAGGCGATGAGGTGCATTAGCAGCAGGAAATTAACACCTGCTCTGACCTGGTGCAAAGTCGGATGACAACCGGCTGCAGCCAATGGAGCACAGCCCATAGCCAAGCATGAAGAACAACAGATGCCCCTGAGCAACTGAACATGCAGCCTGGAGCACCAAGAGGGCAACAACACATACCCCCACCCCGGACCCCACCACTCACCCTCCCTCCTGACAAGGAGAATGCACATCAACCCCACAAAACCATGACACAAACAAATCGCCTGAAGTCGCACAACTACAACACCTAACAGACAGGTGTGGCCACAAAAATTGAAACACACATCCACATCATATAACCAAAACAAAACCTTAATTACAGATTAAACAAATAAAAACAATCATGAAGAGGCACTGCGTGTCTTCTCCGGGCATTCCGTAAGTCACAGCCTGCAAGACAGAAAGACAGATAAGAAGGTGTGTCATGCGCCCATCAAAGGACAAAGAGGGAGAGCGACAGAGAGGGAGAGGGAAAGAGAGAGGGAGAGAGAAAGAGAGAGGGAGAGAGAAAAGTAAGGGAGAGAAAAAGAGGGAGGGAGAGAGAGAGAAAGAGAGAAAGAGAGAGGGAGAGAGAGAAAAGAGAGGGAGAGAGAAAGAGAGAGGGAGAGAGAAAGAGAGAGGGAGAGAGAAAGAAAAGAGAGGAAGAGAGAAAGAGGGAGGGAGAGAGGGAGATAGAAAGAGAGAGGGGGAGAGAAAAGAGAGGGAGAGAGAGGGAGAGAGGGAGATAGAAAGAGAGAGTGCCGACACTGCGGACCCAGGCCCCACTGCTCACCTGCAGCCACCGGTGTGTCTCCAGCCACGTGCTGGCACACACTGCAGTCCCCCAGGTCACTTATCTGAAACAGTTGCCAGAGACAGGAATGGCAGAGTCCATACAGTAGCACACGCTATCACCGCTTGCCCGCCCCTGCGCACACAGGCTGCTCCACCCCAGCCCCTCCTGCCGCCCAGCGGACACTGCCGGCCCCTGCGCGACCTGGCCTCACTGTTCACCTTCCGCCACCAGCGTGTCTCCAAGAGGGCCCACCACATGCCGGTTGTATCTCCAAGCCCATGGCCCGTGACCATGGCACCCTCCATATCATGCAGCCACGCACCGCTGGCCACCAGGTCAGGCACATGATTCTGGGTCTTGATTTCGCAATGGCAGAGAACACATCAGTGCACAGGGCATCATGGCAGGCTGCACACCCACTCAGCCCAATAGGTGCCACTAACTCTGTGAACTGTGAGGTTATGCCACGTGGAGGGAGGCACGCACTGCCCGCTGGCTCAGCCCTACACCGTGGTCCAGCAGGGCTCACACCAATGCCAACATTCCAGAACGCCTGGACGGCGCATCATCGCAGGCTGCATCCCCGCTCAGCACTGAAGGTGCCCCTATCTCAGTGTACTGAAAGACACCGTCCCGTGGCGGTGTGCCTGTGCCTGCCGCATTGCATCCGGTGCCACCAAGTCTGTGCACCGCTAGCCATGGCCCCTTTGCGATTGAGTCCTGTGGTGCGGACGCCATCATGTCACCACCGGCACTGGGCAATGTGACGTGGCAGGGTCCTAGGCCCGCTTGCATAAAGGATACCCACACGGAGACACCCATTTGGAGAGTGTAAAAGGCATCCAGCAGGTGCACCAGGCACTTTTTATTGGCACAGTCAGATGTCCTGTAACGCCGGTGCTGAATGGGTGTGGTGTGGGTGTGAACAAGCCATGAGGGAGTGGCCGTGGCATGCAGACAACTAGACCTGTGATCAGCAGATCCCTACAGGGAAGACCTGGGACATGTAGAGTTGTCCCCCCCCCCTGTGAGCGTGAGCGGAGTGGACTGGCCTGGTGTATACCAGTCCAGCGTAGGTGTGTGAACAATGACCCCGGGGCTGTGTGCTTGCTTTTGTTCTGGCCTGGACAAGAAAGTAACAAATGCCTGTTTCCTCGTTTTAGTGTCAGCGCCACACGGCACGCAATCGGCAATGTGTCACCCTGTGACCCAAGTCCAACAACATAAGCAACATGGACGTAAGGTGCAATCAATGACCCTACATGCATTCATGCCTCCACACTTGCAAGATCATAGACATGACACATCATTGTGAAAATGAATGTTTAATGCACATTCAATGGAGTGTTGTATGGGGAGCAGTACAGGGCCATGCAAAACCCACCTTGCAGCGTCGGCCCGCGGGGGGCCATCCAGAGTCCTTCTGTGAATGACATGCTCCTCAGTAGTGGAAGAGTTCAGTCCGAAGTCTGATATCTGTGTCATGGGTGACCAGACAGAATATGGCAGTCCATGTCGAGGTCCAAGGTGAGTGTCGCAGAATGCATCAGGGGACACTGGAAGGGGATGATGCTGAGGGCAGCACCAAGCATTAACAAGCCATATGGCGGACATGGATGCTACCGCTTCCTCATGACCACGATGCCAGATTCATCCGCATCTTCGTCCTCTGCGGTATCAGGGGCCTCACATGTGGGTGGTGATATTCTGTCTCCAGCACTGTGTGGCAGTGACACCGCCGGAATGTCTGCCGCACGGTGTGGCCAGAGATGTGGATGGAGTGGTAGCAGCTGCATGCATCGACGCCAGGCCTTGTGGCAGCAATGCCATGAGGATGGTCTTTGTGGCATTGAGGGACCCAGCCAACTCTCGCTGGTGTGCAGCCGTGTCAGCCGCTGTTTCTGCACGCTGACGCTCCATGTCCTCCATGAGCCTTGTTGTATATATGTGCTTACTTCGTTATGGCTACTTGGGGTCAGTAGTCCCTTCTTTGTGTTCATATCTTCTCAACCTCCCTTACTATCTTTGAGTGTTCTATTTGGTATGTGAATGTTCCAGTCTTGGCAGTTGATGGTCTGGTCAGCTAGCAAAGTGTTTTATCTCTGCTGTGCTATCTTAATAAATCTATCTTGTAACCTGAAGACGTGTCCTGATGCCTACCTAAACAACTTACAACATTTTGGCGACAATTTGGCTGACCAGACCAAGGCAGAAGCACAGCGCAGCACGAGTAACACTACGCATCAAGAACCCAAGACACCTTGTCATCCAACTTGGGCTGAAAGTAACTGGAAAAAGAAACTGGACACCTCTGTTATGCTGGAAAACTTAAAGAAACCTGTTGCGTGAAAGAAGAAAAGGAATTGGAAACCTCTGAAACGCAGGAAAAAAAATAGAAAAGAAACCAGCCGGAAGTACCCCAATTCTCAGTGAAATAAAGGTGTGAAATCACCGTTTCCCGATCCTTCATTTGCTGCCACTGCTACCTGAACAAAAGTAGTACTTGACCTGAGAAACTGGTGAGATCAAAGCAACGTAGTTTTAACATTTTCTGCCTCTCTTACACCACAAGGAGAGAATCACAAGCAAATACGAGGAAGGAAGAGAAGACACCTGCATCAAGTTCTCCTACCGTGTGTCAGTTGCGGCGAGAAATTCCCGTTTTGCCTGTGGGTGCCAATCTTTTGGATTCTCCCTGTACGTTTAATTGCCTGCTACTACGGGGAGATTCCAGTGTTCTGTTACGATCTGCACTTCCACAAGGCATACCTCCTTCTGATGACGTATTGGAATTTCCGTGAGTGTCAGCGGAGAAGCAGCGCATTCCATGTGGATGTCATGCGTCCACTGTCACTGTAAAGTAATTCTATGTTTTTTTTCTTGGAGAATTCTTTCCGTGTTGCCAGGGTGGGCACGTCACTGCGCAGCCTTTTATAACGTGAAGCAGCCATATTGTTATGTGTTCCTCTGGTTACTGGAACACATCGTAACCCCGGCTCGAAGATTCATTTACCTTGTGTGGCGTAGACGATTATGTTCCAGCGGAAATGTGGTGGCAGCTCAGAGGATTGTGCTAACTCACACGCATTAACTTTCCCTTAACGCTATGTCCAGGAAGTGTATGGACGCACTCATGCGGCGATAAGGTGAGCATTCCCATTCAGTTTCCTCACATGCTGTCGTTCTGATCTATGATCGGGTTGCTGTGAAGCTGGCACGTTTTTATAACATCTTTGTGGGAGACAGTTGTTGGAAAGGAATACAAGAATTTACATGTGATCGAATGTGGGTTACATTTCACTCGTTAGTGGTTATTTCACAGTAACCTTGTTAATTCGGTGACAACAGCGCCACCTTGTGGACTTTTCATGTATTTTATCTGTGGCTCATTTTAATAGAATACAGCATCGAATGGTCACAATCTGATTTTTTTTTTCAAACATGTACAAAACTATAGCATTTAGTGTAAAAGTGAGAAGGGCCCATAACAATGGACAGTGAGTTTAGCATCAGCAAAGCCAAGAATCGGAGCAGTGATGGTTTTGATAGTGATTTCCAAAAGCACATATACAGTAACGTCTCTCAAGAAGCGTTAAAAGGAGTACCTTATGGATTTTTTTGTATTCATATATTAAATCGGAAAATCTGGTCAAGCACCTACCATCAATTTCTGAGAGAGTAATTCGTTTAATTGCAGCATTAACAGAGAGTTGCTCAGAAGCAAGTGTGGCAGGTATATTTATAGACAAAAAGAAGGAAAATAAATCAGACTTAAGTCATAAGAAAGTTGCCACGAAAAGTTGCCACCGTTAACATTTTTTTTTGAAAGACTGTAATTTCTTGAGATGAAATGCAAATGGAGAATTGCAAAGTAAACGAAAAGTTGCCACAGTTTAAAATTTTTGAAAGACTGTAATTTCATGAGATGAAATGTAAATGGAAAATTCCAAAGTAAACGAAAAGTTGCCACAGTTTAAAATTTTTGAAAGACTGTAATTTCATGAGATGAAATGCAAATGGAAAATTGCAAAGTAGAAATTCCTCTTTCAAAATTTGTTTAGGGCAGATATTGCAACCCTAACTCCACTTCAGGGGAAAACTATTGATTGAGGAAAAGAGCTTTGAACCAAGACCGGCAGACGCCGGCAGAGACCGGGAGAGGACAATGGTAGTCCCAGGACCGGTAGAACCAGAAACTGGGAGAGTACAAAGAATGTCCCAGGACTGGAAAGGGATACAAACGAGAGATCAATGGCTCCAACTTATCTAGCGGGGACAATGGATGTCCTAGAACCGAGATAGGAAAACAAATGTGTCCCTTGACCGTGTGTGTTCACGACCGAGATTCGTGACGACAAGAGTTCCAGTACCACGATAGAGAATCGTGACAAGGGGGTTCATTTTACCGGGACAAACGTTCTGCGACTAGAGCCGGGCCTGTTAGCCCATAGTACTGAGACAGTTTGTCAACAAAGAAATTAAATTTAAGTGTAATGTAGAGGCCCGAACCACATCTAGAAGCCTTTAACCCAAGAAATGAACTAGAAGGTCATTTTTGACCGTAAGAAATCTGGCAAGTTTTTCTTAGGGAGCATTCTTCCAGAGTATTTGGCTTGTTGAATTCGTATTCTTCAACTATGAGCGGTAAGCCGCAATTGACAAAAAACTGATTGGAGAACGTAAACTGTCTCTTCCCGTTTTTGATGGCCACAAGGACGGATTGTAGAGAGTGGACTGTCTCTTCGCGTTTTTCATCAATTGATGGGTAGAAGGTGGTCATCATGATCCTCTTCATGATCCTCATCATATCCTGCCCTTTGCCTTTGTGATCTGGAAGTTCAAGAGGTCGTTGACCTCCTACATGTTTTATGTTTCCTTGCTTTTCCTTTTCATGCTTTAAGCTCTTGTTATGTGTTTGAAGCGTTTATTGTGTTTTCTGTAAAGGAAGAAGATATGTTGTATATATGTGCTTACTTCGTTATGGCTACTTGGGGTCAGTAGTCCCTTCTTTGTGTTTATATCTTCTCAACCTCCCTTACTATCTTTGAGTGCTCTATTTGGTATGTGAATGTTCCAGTCTTGGCAGTTGATGGTCTGGTCAGCTAGCGAAGTGTTTTATCTCTGCTGTGCTATCTTAATAAATCTATCTTGTAACCTGAAGACGTGTCCTGATGCCTACCTAAACAACTTACAACAAGCCTCCGCATGAGTCCCAACTTCCGGGCGAGCTCGCTGGAGCCACTATGACTGGACAGTCGTTCTTGCCTCTGAGTCAGGACCCTGGCAATGTTGGACATGGTTCGTTGGAGAGCATGGAGCAGACTGTCGGTGTCCGTTAAGGACTGTGAGTTGTCCCTTGTGGGACTTAGACACCCACGTATGGTGTCTAGTTTGGCTGCCATGCGGTCGAACCCCACCTGCACCTGTTCGGCCAGCTTCTCCTGGCACCCCAACACACGGAGTTGGAAGGCCATATGTTGGTCCTGGGTGTCATGGGAGTCAGCTGTGGTGGTGGGTGCTGCCTGCTGTGTGTACTGTGCAGGGGATGGGTTTTCCTCGTAGCAGCTGGGCTGCCCTGCTACTGGAAGTGGGCTCCAGAGGCTCTCCACAAGCTGTTGGAGGGCGTCCGAGTCAAAGGTCTGGTTGTCCTCTTCGTCATTAGAGAAGAGAGGTTGGGACTGCTCTGCAGGAGGTTTTGTATTTCCCTCTGCAATGTGAAGGGGAGATGCAATTTAACATTGTGTTCACATGTATGTTGACGCATTGAACATGTTTACATGCAGACTGAATGACAGTGTACATTGTGACTGTTTGTGGGGAGCTGCCTATTTGATGTGGGACAGTGGACATTTCAACCACTTCATGGATATGTGTTTGCCAACTCAGATTTCCCTGCAATGCCATATGTGATTGGCCAGTTACTGCACACAAGCGGGACCAGTTGTGTCCCCTGTTCTGTTGTGGACGTGTTGCGGATTGTGCCACATCGTTGTCAATGTTGTTGTGCTCTGCATGTGATGTGTGTGCCGCATTTTGGGGGAATCGCCCCTGCAGCTCTGAGTTGGTTGCCCCTGATCCCTTACATGCGATTTGCCTCTGCCTTCTGTGCTCATACAGTGCTGGGATGTGGCATTCGTGGATGCATTGGTATCTTGGTGGGAGTTGGGGGTCTGGGGCATGGTTTGTCTGATGATATGCTGTGCTTACTTGTGCATGTGTGTCATTGGACCCATCTCCCCCCGTTCCCCCAGTCCCTGGTCGTTACTCACCCTGTTGCTGTTGTGTCCGGTCCTATTGAGCAGTGTCCGGGCCCACAACTTCTTCCACTGTCTCCCCACTGATGACTGTGGACACCATTTCCTCCATCTCATCCAGCTCCTCCTGTGGCGCTGGACTGCCACCTCCAGTCTGCATTGCTGCCTTACGGTTGTTTGCGAGCTTCTGCTTGGTTTTGCGCTTGACATCATTCCAGCGCCTCTTGACCTTGTCCATTGTCCTCTTCAGCACTCCGACTGCATTCACCTTGTTCACGATAGTCTGCCATATTCCATTTTTAGTTGCCAGTGACACAGTGGAGGTGACGAACAGTAGTGGATGGTGTTCTATCACCTCCGTTATCAGGATCCTGTTTTCCTGCGGACTGCACCTTTTCTTCCTACTCTTCTTCTCTTTCTCATTGCCCTTCCCTGACCCCGAAGTTCCAGGCTGGTCCTCCGGGGTGATTGTGGGGTTCTGGTTGTCCTTTGCACTTTATCCAGCTGACTCCATTGTGCTTCGCTGTTGTTTGGCTTTTGTATGTGTTTTTTCACCTTTTGTAGTGCATTTTCCCACATGTCACGTGGGGATTGCAGGCCTGTGGCTGGTTTTTGCAGATTTTTGTATCGCGATTGGCGTCATCGCTGCTTTTTTGGCGCTGGTGTTTCGCATTTTTGCGGCGTCGAGTTGGTTTTTATGCGTTGGGTTAACATGTTGTCGTGGGACTATAGCATATTGCCGCCGGCTTGGGAATACCACGTTGACGTTATTTTCCCGCGATGGACTGCAATGTAGTGAGTTGCGATAAGCTACTCTTGCAGTAGTTATCACACGTTCTTGAGAATATGCCCTTCAGTGTACCGTTAGCAGCTGAGAAGACGGAAGGTCTTTCATACTGTTTAGTTTTTCTAGACATTGAGTTAGACACCGTTAAAATGGAAGCAAGAATACTGGACAAAACAGTACAAGAAATTATCAAACTTTTATAACAAGCCAAATTGTCTCCTAAATTAACTTTGAATCAAATTCAATGTCTATTAGGGCATTTGAATTTTGCTTGCCGTGCGGTAAAAGCCAGAAGAGCATTTTGTAGAAGGCTAGGTTTTTCTATGTCCGGGGCCACTCTGCCACATCACAGGATTAGGATTTCAGCAGCAATGAGGGCTGATTTTGACATTTTTTAACGGAGTCACTATATGGTCGCTGGATGAGGACTTTGTTTGGTGGATACAACTTTTTTCGGACGCGGCAGGAGCTAATGGCTTTGGGCTCTTTTGGGAAAGCAGATGGTGCACTGAGAAATGGCCAAATAGATGGATTTCTGAACGGAGAAGTATAGCATTTTTAAAATTTTTTCCTTTGTTGGGAGCCTTAGCTTTATGGGGTACTAAACTGGAAAACAAGATGGTCATCTTATACGTTGACAATAAGACTGTGGTGGATTTGATCAATGGTCAGAAAGCTAAAGAGAAACATCTACTGAAGTTGTTACAAAGATTTATGTTAGGTTGTCTGCTGCATGACATAATTTTTAAAGCTAAGCATGTACCAGGAGCAGATAACAATATCGCAGATAAATTATCTTGTTCCCAGTGGCAGAAATTCTGTGGTTTGGCGCAAGGAGCAGATCTGCAAAGAACTCAGGTTCCTCAAGAGGTATGGGAACTAGCAGAGTGAGAATGCTTCAGCTAGTTGAAAAATCGCTTGCAGAAAGTACCAAGCTAGCTTGTAGAAGAGCATGGTTAGAATTTTTAGAGTCAGGTGCATCCTCTAAGACTCACAGTTTAAAATGTCTAGATAACGGTAGAGAGGATGTGCTACATTTCATTCTGGCTTACATAGAAAGAAACATTTCAGCCACTAAGATCGCTGGTAAATTGGCAGGCCTTAATATTTATGGAAATATTTTCTGGGGTTATGAGCCATCTGCAGTCGATATTGGGAGACTATTGCAAGGTTGGGAAAAGGAGAAGATGAGAGGTCAGCGTGTCAGAGAGCCTGTGTCATTGAAGATGGTATATGCCATAATAAAGAGCTTACCTGTTATTTGTTTTTCCTGTTTTTAATGTTTATTATTTAAGCTATGCATGTGTTGGCTATTTTTTGGAGCTTTTTGAATTTCAGAGCTTTTAGGTAAAGGCCTTAATGAGGATCTCAAAGTTAAAAATGTGGTTAGTTTCAAAGTAGCAATAAGGGTTTTCCTGGAGAAATCAAAAACAGATCAGGTAAGTAAAGGAGAAAATGTTACTCTTCAAAAGATCTGCCATTCAGTATGTCCAATGAAATCCTGGCATTATTTCAAGTCTGTGGGTGGTGCTTCTTCTGAATTTGTTTTTAGACATCTAGACGGCTCTTGTCTTAAGGCTTCTCAATTATTGGCGGTAATGAGAACAGCCTTGCGCCATTTGGGAGAGAATCCTTTTCACTTTGGTACGCACTCTTTTAAAATTGGTGCCCTTCCGAAGCAGCTAGGTTGGGTTTCTCCATCAAAGGGGTCAAGAGTTTAGGTCAATGGTCTTCAGACTGTTGTTTGAGATATATTAGAAAGTTAGAAGTTCTTTAGAGTTTATATAAGTGTTAATGTTGTGTTTCTTTTTTCAGGTCCTATATCAGGTCCTCCTGTGGCTCTTGTGACCATTTGGATAATTGGACATTCTATTATAAAATGGGATTCGAAACAATCCGAAAATGAAAAAAAAATTGATTGGTGGGGAAGGGGGGTTGAAATAGGGCCAGTTAATGCCATATTTAAGCACATTATTAACAGTAAGAAAATGTCCTGATATTTTGCTCCTACATTTGGGTGAAAATGATTTAGTTCGATTGTCAGGTTTAGGTTTATTAATAGAGATTATAACTTATTTAGAATTGATTGTCAGAGCCTGGGTCAAGACAAAATTGATTTTTACAGCTCTTGTGCCTAGGAGGGTATGGCGGGTGCAGAGAAGTTTACAGCTGTTGAGAGGAAGAGGAGAAAAACAGAGAGATGCATTTTTTTTTTGCAGCATCAATGGAATAACCTGGTTGGCTCATAATGACATAATTAAAGCAGCTTCTCAATTTTTTCGGCAAGATGGTGTTCATTTTTCTTTTATAGTTAACAAATTACATCTATTGAACATAAAAGGAAAGTTAGCAGTTACTTTAGCTTAAAACACCTGGTGTTAATATGGGGGCTGTTGAGGCGACAGTCTTTTGTTTCATGGCTCTCTGGCTCGAGCAAATTTTGGGAACTAGCTGTTTTGGTGGCAGGCTTTAATAAGATCACTTCTATGGATTTGTTAGTTCTCTGTGCCATTTTTTTCACATTATCCAAGAACTTTTATGTGGATAGATTGACATGCAAGTAAAGGGGGGGGCGACAGGAAAAACGCCTGGTCAAGGATTTTTCCTGGTGTCAGAAATTGAGGAGATTGAGACAGGCAGGAAGGGTTGGGGGCATTCAGAGTAGGTTCAGCCAGAGGGAACACAGGGTAGAGATGAATGAGGCAGGAGGAAGGCAGGGATGAAAGAAAGGGGTTGGTGAGAATGGTTGGTTAGAACAATGTTTTGGGAAGTTTTACTGTGGGGAATCGCTTAAGGGTAGGGGGTGTTAGGAAATTGACTTTGTATCAGTGAGGCTTTGTTCATATTTTTGTAAAAATGTAAACTGCATACCTGTCCAAATAAAGTGGCCTTTTACCCCTATCTGGCCTGGTTATTTTGCATATCACCCGATTGCTGGCCCGTTTCTCGGCATCAGGAGAGGATTTCCTTTCCCAACGTCGGACTGCTGTGACTCTTCAGGTGGCTCCTCTGCATTGAAATGATGCTAGCGATGCACACCGCAAAAAGTAATGCAGGGGGGCGTGGCTAAGATGGCAGCGGAGTGAGACGTGTTTCTCTGTCTCTCCAGCGCCGCCTGATTATTGCTTTCACTATCTGGCCCCCTGATGCCCATCTGAGCCTGCTGTGGTGCCCTGCTGTGTGTGCTGCTTACGCGGTGCCTCCAGCGGTCCTATTTCTGGGAAGAGGCGGTGGTCCGTGAGTTCCGCGGGACCATCCGGCCCAGCCTTGCTGTGGCCCGGCGGCCTTGCTGACCTGGACCGATGGCCGCGATCGGTGGCGTGGAGAGGTGTTGGGTGCAGCGGGGGTGCCCTGAGGCAGTCTGGAGGCAGTGACAGCACTGACTGGGGCTCGCACCTTGGTTGGCCCGGAGCCGGTGCCGAGACAGTGGTGCATCACTGGAGGGATCGGTCCAGCGACTTCCGGCCCTGCGGCCTCTCGGTGTGGACCTGTGCCCTTTGCAGTCCCAGCGGGCAGCAGAGCTCTGGTGGCGATTTGGCGGTGAGTGCTGCTGGGAGGGTGAGTGCTCACTGTAGGATGGAACTGCTCGGTCCGCACCTTGGCAGATGGTGGGCTACGCACTTGTGGAGCATGCGTGGGGCCTCACTGCAGGGCCCCATGGAGTGCTACTGAGTGAGAAGGTCTGCGCCCCCCTTGTGTTTTGTGTGGCCATGTTGGGGTGCGAGCTGTGGCTGTGCGCTCCCCCCCCCTGCCTGGACGCTAACTGGACTTGCTGGTGGCTTTGGGCCTAGAAGGCCAGCGATGTTGATTTTCGGGGGCCAGCTCTCGGCCCGTGAGTCGGCGGGTGGCGCCCCCTTGCCTGAGCCGCGCTGTGAGAGGCCGGTGGTGGAGTCTTCTGGGGCCTACGGTGTGGGGGTGTCCCACTCTTGATGCGGGGGCGGTGTGCTCTGCCCTACGGCTGTGGGGGGGTGGCTGTCCTCGTGGAGGTGGTGCTCGGGCCGTGTATCGACAGCCGGTATGGTGGCCCTGCTGTGTGCTGGGAGGCGGGCTTCGGAGGTGACCTAGCGCTGTCCACGTCCCTCCTGGTTCGCTGGCCCTGCCGGTCTGGTGGCTTTGTGGGTGCCACGTTTCGCTGCCATGTCGTCCACCAAACATAGGTGAGACAAGACCCTAAAAGATGCTTTGCAGAAGACAGCGGGCCCGTCCTCTTCCCAATCGGGTCCACGTTCACCGCCGCCTGAGGATAGTGATCAGCCGGCCACTAAGGCGTTTATGTTTGACCTATTCTCCGCCATTAAGGAAGATATTCTGGAGCTTCACTCCCAGCTCTCCTCCGATCTCCGTGAGGTGTGGCGCAACGTGGACGCACTTGGGGAGCGCGTTGCTACTGTGGAGGAGCATGATTTGGGGCATGAGGATGATTTGCATCAGCTCCAGCAAGATGTCATTCGACTCACAAAGCAAAACCTTGATCTGCAGGCCCACATCGAGGACCTTGAAAACCGTTCTCGACGGAATAACATCAGAATCCGGGCTGTGCCATGGAAAGGAAAAGTGGACGATCTCCACGACTATGTTCTCCAGCTCTTTCGGCAGATCTTGGGAGAGGGGGAAGAGCGGGAAATTCAGATGGATCGCGTGCACCTTGTTGGCTTGCCGAGGGGTGCTAAGGCGCCCCCGCCGGACATTCTGGTGTGCGTGCATGATTTCCAGCTTAAGGAGGAAATCCTTCGGAAGGCTCGTGATCTCAACCCTGTGCAGTTTCGGGGTCACCAGCCCACACTCTTACAGGACTTAGATGCTTCCACCCTGGTTAAACGTCGGGAGTTTAAGCCCATCATTAATCATCTTCGTGAGAAAGGCATCCCCTATTCGTGGGGTCACCCGTTCCGTCTTATCTTCAAATATCAGGGCAAACTCCTCCATCTTCGTTCTTTGGCTACCGCTTATGAAGTCCTGGGGTTGGACCAGCCCTCTTCTCTGGCTGCGGCACAGGCGCACGGATGGCTGGCAGCGAGTTGGGCGATACCCTCAGTCCTCGAGACCCGACGTGTCCACTAGTCTTATGGAGAGGGAGGCGGATGTCACATCAGTGGCACAGGCGACGGACAACAACGGCGTTCCATGAGCTACGTGTGGCTGGCATCAGGTGGGCTCCTTCTTGGCGCCGGAGGAGAGAGGACTTTGGTTGAGCATTCTTATCATCAACTACCCCTTGGGGGTTGGATGTATATCGCCTTCAGTGAGCGGTGTCATTTTCCACGGTGCCATGTTCCCCTCATCGTTTGATCTTTGTGACAGACTGTTGTCCCTTCCCGGGGTTCCTGTGTCCTGTTTTTTTGATCTGTATTTTCTGTGTTTGTTGTGTCCTATGGGTTTGGGGGAGGGGGGTGGGGTTGTTTTCGGGAATGTGTTGGTGCTCTGCATCAGTTCTCACTTGGGTTTGGGAGATGTATGTCCTTGGGTTACTGCCCTCCTGCCCACCTTATCGCTCTGGTGTTCTGCGATTAGGTCATGGCTCTTCCCTCCCAGACTTCTAAGGGTAGGAGCCATAGTGGAGGGCGCGGGGGCGACGTGTGTCTGCTGCAGGAGACTCATCTCCTTTCTAAGGACACGAAGCGGATGAGAGACAAGCGCTTCCCTCTACAGTGGTGGTCTTCAGGCATGGCTAAAAAGCATGGGGTTGCAATCCTTTTTAGCATGCGCACTCAGTGTAAAGTTCTCTCCCACGTTGCAGAGATTAAGGGGAGATTCCTTGCGATCCGTGTGCAATGGGGGAACACGCATATCACTATAGGGTCGTTGTATGCCCCGAACGAGCATCAGGAACCCTTCCTGAGAACGGCCTTTTCTGAGGTTTTGGCTTCCCCTGACGCCCTGATTTTGGTGGGTGGGGACCTGAATGTGGTGATGGATATGTGTATGGATAGGCCTGAGCAGCAGACCCATCGTACGGGCGCCCTATCACAGGGGGGGAAGCAGTGGATGTGTGATGGCGGTTTACATGATGTCTGGGGTGTACAACACCCCACTGAGCGAGACTACACTTACTATTCTGCAGCACATAAAACTTATGCCCGCCTCGACCATTTCTTCGCCTCCACATCCCTTTTGCCCTGCTTATCTGATGCGGTTATCACCCCCCGCTCACTCTCCGACCATGCCCTCATGTCGGTGCAGCTCAACTCTCCTGATACGCGACCCCCACCACCCGGTTGGCGTCTGCGCGATTCTTTGCTACACTCGGAATCAGTAGTTACTCGTATACGGGACACGATCGTCGCTTATCTGGCAGATAATGACCAAGGGAGTACGCCTTTGGCAGCTGTTTGGGAGGCCCTCAAGCTGGTAGTACGGGGAGAATTCATCGAGCTGACGGCTGCGTTCACACGTTTGCGTAAGGCTAAGCGAGCAGAGCTGGGGAAGGAGGTGGCTTTAGAGTCTATCCACAATAGAACAGGTGTGCCTAGGGTGTGGTGGGAGCGTGAAACGAAACGGTGCATGCTGAAGCATTTAGACCTCGATATGGCCGAACATGCACTTCTGCGTCATAAATTTTACCTGTGTGGGGATAAAGGAGGGCGGCTGTTAGCCCATAGGCTGCGAGCGAGCACACAGGGGACAGCGATACAATCCATTAGGGACTCCCATAAGGTTGAGCACACCGCTGACGCCCTTATTGTGGATTCTTTCCGCCACTTCTATCAGCGCTTGTATAGTAGGGAGGAGACCGGATCAGTGGGAAGGGAGGCGTACCTCGTGTCCTGCCACATTACGCCATTGTTTGCATCCTCGGCCGACACGTTGGAGTCCGTCATCCGCATTGAGGAAGTCGTATCTGCGATAGCCCGTCTCCAAATAGCCAAATCGCCTGGGCCGGATGGCTTTTCCACTTTGTTTTTTAAAACCTTTTGCGTTGAGCTGGCTCCGCTTTTAACACGTCTTTTCAACTCTTTTCTGGATACTGGGGAGGTAACTCCCTCCATGTCGGAAGCCGTGATTACGGTCATCCTTAAGCCAGTGAAGGATCCGAGGGATTGTGGCTCGTATCGGCCAATTTCCCTCTTAAATATAGATGCAAAGTTATTTGCGAGTATTCTGGTAGGGCGCCTTAGCCCTCTGATGGATGGTATCATAGACCCGGATCAATCAGGCTTTATTCCTACACGTCAGGGTGGGGACAACACCAAGCGCATTCTCCATCTCATTGACCTGGTTCACCGGTCTCGGGCTCAGGCTTGTCTACTTTCCATCGACGCCGAGAAGACCTTTGCACGCGTGGACTTGTGGAAATTTAGCTCGCAAACTGAACATTATCTGCGCCATCTTGCCTCTCCCCAGCGCTACGCACAGCGAGCACACGGTACCCATTTTGGGCACCCCACTCTCTCCTCCGTTCATTGTCAATCGCCAGCGCGTTCCCCTGACACTGCAAGCATCCCCCGCGTGCCGGCCACCCCCGCTCTCTCATACAGGCCGTAAACCCTCTCCTTCTGCGCGACCCTGCTACGGAACCACATCCGACCGACATCCCATACATGGTCGTGCCTCTCCTTTGATAACCCCCTTCCTCTGCGCCCCATTGTCCGAACTGGTCCCAGGCCATCACCTAGCCCTGCGGATGCAGTTTATTGCCCCTACTGTAAGGGAAACACCCCACATCAAAGGGATTACAGTAGATCAAAGCCCCTACCCCCTGAGACCCGACCGGTCACACACACCCCCGGGAATTGGCGGAATACCCTGCTGTGCGATAGCCATCTCCTACTGCGGGTAAGGTGGGAACTTCTACTGTAGCTATGTGTGGGATCGGATCTGAGCCGGGGCTTCAGGGGATGTTCTCTCATGCATCAAGGGAATCTCAAGAATGTACTATGTGTAATAAAGCAATAAACCTGTGTATAAGAGACCAGGTCTCAGAGATGCAGTTAGAGCACCTCGTGACGATACCTTGCTGTCTGATCTGATGTGTTCTGCTCCGACGGAATAAAACTTTGTTTCCTGCCTTCCAGTCTCCGGTGCCTGCCTCTTTCATTGGTAAATTATCGAGTGGTATGAGAGGCGATTACCGCCGGGCAAATACTTGAAAGGTTATCGATTGAAACTGCCGCTACCATTTAACAATTGGCGTCCCAAACGTGGGGCCCATCAGCGACACGTGGATCCAGTGGGAGAGGTCCCGACGACAGAGTGAACGACTGCAACGATCAGGAGAGCTCCTGCCCAATAGACCCTCGTCTGGCAGCCGATCATCCGAACTTCACTGGTTCCGAGCAGACCTCTCTCGAGTGATCTACGGTCCTGACTGGGAACCATCAGGAGTGCCGCGGCAAATACGGAGAGTAGAGGACGATCGGGCGCTGGAGGCGGAAGACGAGAAACTGTCCACGCGGTCCGGGTAAGGTCGTGATACACAACAAATTGCGAAATAATTGATTGATTGTTTGAAGCTTTGGAATACTAGTATTGCTCATTGATTGTGCTCATTGATTGTTCTCTTTGAGATATTCGCTGTCTACAAACGGGGAGGAGTAGAAATACTCTCTCTCTCTCTCCCTTTGCAGATAGTGAAGGGTAGGTAACGCAGACTTTTGTCCCCGTTGAAACCCGTCGTGCCTATCTTTATCTCCCCACTGATTGATTGTCCGAACATTGATTGTTTTGAAGAATAGTGCTCTTTGAGATATTCTCTGTTTGCAAATAACGTAGAATAGAAATATTCTGTCTAGTCTTTGCAAATAGTGAAGGGTAGGTAACGCAGACTTTTGTCCCCGTTGTAACCCGTCGTGCCTATCTTTATCTCCCCATTGATTGATTGATTGATTGTCCGAACACTAGTTGTTCGATATTGGTTCTTTTGGAGGTATTCTCTGCTTACAAATAACGAGGAATAGAGATATTCTGTCTAGTCTTTGCAAGCAGTGAAAAGATAGGTAGTGCTGACTTTTGTCCCCATTGAAACCCGTCATGCCCACTGATTGGTAGTTGGTTCTGCCCGGACCGCTTATTAGAGGTGGACCATCCGGCCCCACTGGAAGGCACCCCTAATAAGGACATGTTCACTAAATATGGACTAGTCGCCGTAGCTTATACCAAGCTATGGCATAATTATACAAAGAAGGACCCCGAGAGTCAGTGGCCACTGATGGGATCCTTCGACGACCATAAGATAGAAGCGCTAGAAGTAGCTCTGCATAGCAATAAGACGACGCCTACTATGCTTGACAGTATTGGCATGTGGCGCAAAGAAGCAACGCAACGGAAAAAGAGGGAAGAAGTAAAAGCAGAAAAGGAATTACGAAAGGCAGCCCACCTTGCCGCTAGAAGGTTAGAAGAAGAAATAAAGGAGAGAAGGGAAACTAAACTAAGGCAGGAGCCCGAAACATCAGGCCAGTACGCTGTTAGGACCCCTTCTTTGCTCTACCCTGAGTTGTCCTCCAAGCAGCGAACGAATGACGAATTACTGTTATGTCCCCCGATCATTTACATGCCCCCTCCATATGCACCCTCCCAGTCAGTAGTGCAACACCCACCACCCCCAAACACGAGCGAAAGCAGTACAGGGGCCTCGGTCCTCACGGCCTCCGCGCCGGCTGAGCCTCTTGTACTGAACCCAACGTCGGCTATAACGTTAGATGACCCTGAAATGAGACAGAAAGAGTCCACCAGAATGAATCGACTAACAAAGGACGAACGAGCAGGAATCGACAAAATAGTAAAGACACTAGTGGAGCGAAAAGAAAGTGAGGAGTATATAACAGACGTGTATAACTCGTATGCCGACAGCCGCAGACGACACTTTGTCGTACGGCTCTGTTATCACGCCCTGAATGCATATGAGGATAGATACCACGATAAAGGTCCCGAAGGCTTAGCGACCCTATATAGGAAGGTAGACATTGGGGAAGAAGGAGAGGGCGATGTAACGAACCTCTTCACTCGTACACTCGAGGTCTATCGACACCTTAGAGAACACAGGCAGACCACCAAAGCAGAAACCCCCATAGCGACTAAGCCCCAAGAAGGAAGGGCTGATACCATGATGCCCATCAAAGAGGCTGCCCCCTACTGGGTCCCCCCACGAGGTCAGGGAACACATGACGACATCAACCACCAAGATGCGAAGGGAAGGGTTGTATATAATTGGGTCTACCAGCCATGGGACCGACAAGATATTTTGACCTTTAGAAAAACTCTACCCGACTTGAGAAAGAACCCGACTGCCTTCTACACTGAACTGGGTACAGCCTTAGGTTCTACGATAATGACTTTAGAAGATATCGACTTGTTCTTTTGGCTATGTCTGCCGGCTGATGTGTGGAAGCAAATCCGGAAAGTTCACCACGCTGAGCCGTTCGGATATACCTGGGTACAACTCGATACCATAGATAAACAGCGAGAACCGGGACAGAAACCCCCGAAAGCCATATTAGAGCTCCCAGACAAGATTGTACTTAAGTTGAAGACTCTAATCCCGGAAAGAAAGGTAGATTGGTCAATAGTGACGGCTTGTCACCAGAAACCCCAGGAGGGTGTGTCTGAATATTTCTCTCGGTTCGAGACTGTGTTTTCCGATTATAGTGGCCAGGACATGACCACTGCAACCGGACATCACCTCTTTGTCCAGAATTATGTGAAGGGTCTGTCACAAGAAGTTTCCCAGAAGCTACAGACCAGCGAGAGTAGTTGGGCAGCCTCCAAACCCGCAGCAATTCTCCAGATGGCCCAATATTACGAAAACCAGAAGAACGAGAACGATAGGGCGTCAGAGAAGAAGAAAAAGGAACTAAAGGAGAGGGTAATGATAGCACAGTTGCAAGGGGTGACCATAGGAAGGGAACCCCCGAAAGAGAATTACCAACCAACCGCCCCTAGAAAGCTACCCCCTAGAGACCATACCCCTACACCCTACAACAGACGGAGAGACTTAGATGGGAACCAATGTGCGTTCTGTAGAGGGTTCGGACACTGGAAATCCCAGTGCCCGGTCCTTCTGGAACTTAACAAAAATAGGGATCCCAGAAACACCGCATATGACCCCAGAAATAGAGGACAGGGACGAGGGCACACGAACAACGCCATCAACGACAGGCCAGGCAGACCAAACACCTTTGATCGCCCCCGACAAAACCAGTGTCAGCAGTCCGACTACGAAAGCACTCATGACTTCGCATAGGACCGCCAGGGGCAAGGGAGGGATCCAGTCGAACTCCGTGTTGATTAGCAAGGTCCTTACGTCACCGCTAAGGTCCTGGGCACGAAATCTCCATTCCTGGTAGATACTGGGGCGACACGTAGCGCGTTATCTAAACGACTGATTCCTAGGGCACCCTTGTCTGGCTCACACGTAACCTCAATAGGCTTCGATGGAACGCCCTCCACTAACCCCTTATCAACACCAATCTCCTTTGACTTAGAAGATAACACCACTGACACGACCTTTTTGCTCTCCTCCAACACCCCCGATGCTATTATGGGACTTGATTTGCTAAAACATTTTCGAGCTACCATCAGATGCTCCCCAGACGGAGTTCGAGTCATCCTACACGATAACCCAGATCTGTCCAGACCCTGTCACACACGGTGTATGCTCTCTATAACCGATGCTGATATGTCCCTACTCGACACATTACCTTCACATCTATGGGCTAAAACCGACTCAGATGTAGGGCGCATGGTGATCGACCCGGTACACATAACCGTCCGACCGGACGCAGTGCTCCCAAAGCTTCCACAGTATCGGATATCACCCGAAGGCGAGAAGGCATTGGTGGAAATCATCGAGTCCCTAGTCGAGGCAGGAGTGGTAGAAGAAGTAGTCAGTAATGTTTGCAACAGCCCTATCCTACCCATTGTAAAGAAGCAAGGCGAGGGAGATGAGAAAGCCTACCGTTTCATTGTTGATTTGCGAGAGGTTAACAAAGTAGTCATACCCCAGTACCCCGTGGTCTCAGACATCACCACCATCCTCACCCTGATTCCATCCACTGCCACCACCTTTACTGTTATTGATCTCAAAAACGCATTCTTTTCCATCCCCATCCACCCAGACAGCCGCTACCTGTTCGGCTTCACTTTAAAAGCCCGTTCGTACAGATTCTGCATGGCACCCCAAGGCTACACTGAGAGTCCCAGTATTTATAGCCAGGCCCTCAAGAGGCAGCTAGATGCAGTCCAACTACCCGATGGAGTGGTGTTGATACAGTACGTGGATGACATTCTTTTGGCGGCCGACACCACTCCACTTGCCGTCACAGCCACCATTCACCTCCTCCGCTTCCTTGCGGAGAACGGTCACAAGGTCTCCAGAAAGAAATTGCAATTCTGCCAGCCCCAAGTAACGTATCTAGGCCACCTACTATCCAAAGACGGGAGGAAGCTTACCCCTGACCGAATTCAGACCATCCTAGAAACCCCTGTTCCCAAAACTCAGAAGCAAGTGCGGTCCCTAGTAGGCCTCACCTCCTTTTGTCGACAATGGTTGCCAAACTTCAGTCTTATCGTAAAACCTCTGCTTTCCCTGCTGGCTAAAGATGTCCCCTTCCCCCTCCCCTGGACACCCGAATTCCAATCCTCCTTCAAAGAATTACGAGACGCCCTCTGTTCGGCCCCAGTCCTAGGAACCCCAGACTACACTAAACCTTTCTCCCTCTACACCCACGAAAGGGAGGGATGTGCGTTGTCTGTCCTAACCCAGTCCATAGGCCCTAAACAACGCCCTTGTGCCTACTTCTCTGCCACTCTTGACCCTGTAGCCAGAGCTTTGCCCGCATGCCTTCGAGCAGTAGCCGCCGCGGCTATCTCTATCCGGCAAAGCGAGGGGATCGTACTCTCAAACCCCCTCACAGTATTGGTACCCCATGCGGTTGACACCCTCCTGAACCAAACCAAGACTCAACACCTGACTAGCGCACGATTGACCGGTTACGAACTGACTCTGCTTGCACCCCACATCACATTGAAACGATGCACCACTCTGAATCCAGCTACTCTACTACCTCTCCCTGACGCTGACCCCAGTGCGTCCCCTATACATGACTGCGTGACCCTCACCGACGAACAGACCAAGAGTAGGGTTGACCTCCGAGATACTGCCTTCCCGAACCCTGACGGAGAACTGTGGGTGGATGGCTCATGTATCAAGCTCCCCGATGGCACCACCTCAGCTGCCTATGCAGTCACCACGGCCCGAACAGTTGTTGAGACAGCCCGCATCACACAGCGATCCGCACAGGCGGCGGAACTAATAGCTCTCACACGAGCATGCATTCTGGCAGCAGGGACAACCGCAAACATTTACACAGACAGCCAGTATGCCTTCGGGGTAGTTCACCACTTTGGGCTCTTATGGAAAGAGAGGGGATTCCTGACCTCTCATGGCACACCCATCCTGCATGGAGATCTAGTCTCTGCCCTGACCGAAGCAGTCCTCCTACCCACACGGCTGGCCGTGATCAAATGCCAGGCACACAAGAAGGTGACAGACATTATAGGACAGGGAAATGCACTAGCTGACATTACTGCCCGAACCACAGCCGAGAATAGGTCCACGACCCGTATGTACGTGACCAGGTCACAAACTGAGAGATGGAAGGATGCTAGGGAAACGATTAGGGATATCCAACTAGCCAGCACACCTCACGAATTAGCTGAATGGGCCCGGGTGGGATTGAAGGATGATGACGGTTGCTGGCGAACTAAAGACTTGAACAAATGGTTGCTACCAGACTCATACTTGATCCCCATGCTGACCATGGCACACTCCCCCGCACACATAGGGTCTGCCCCCATGATCGAACTCGTCTCCAAAGTCTGGCACAACGCCAAGATCCCAGACTCAGCCAAACGTCTGGTCCAACAATGCCTAGTATGCCTCCAACACAACCCTGGGAAAGGAACTGCTGTACCCCGGGGAGGGTTTGGGGTCCCCAATCACCCTTTTGAAGTCCTACAAATGGACTATGTCCAGTTAGAAAGGTGCCAGGGTTTGAAGTACGTACTTGTTGTTGTATGTGCCTTCAGCAAGTGGGTGGAAGCCTATCCAACCCACGACAACACCGCCATGACTACCGCAAAAGTACTACTGAAGGAATTCTTCCCCCGATACGGCCTTTGTCGAATTTTGTGGAGCGACAACGGCCCACACTTCGTAGCCGAAGTTATCCAACTCATCTTAAAGGGGTTGGGTGTAAAACAGAAATTCCATGCGGTCTTCCATCCCCAATCTGCAGGCTTGGTTGAGCGACACAACGCCACCTTGAAGCTTAAGATAGCAAAAATAGTCGCCACCACAGGACTGAGATGGCCAGACGCTCTCCCGCTAGCATTGCTATCAATGCGTTCCACCCCCACTAAACACCACTTAACCCCCTACGAGGTCGTTTTCGGGCGGCCCATGAACCTTTGGGCTGCTCCAAAGCCAACATCCATCCACGACGTCCCGGACGTCCTCATGTCTGACTATTTGTATAACCTAACTAAAACGTTGTCTGTCATCCATCAGCAGGTGCTGCACGCCATTCCCGATGTTTCCAGGGGCCCCGGACACGACATCCAACCCGGTGACTTCGTCTTAGTGCGTAACTTCCAGCGCACCAAGAGTCTGGAGCCCCGGTGGACGGGCCCCCTGCAAGTCCTGATCACCACCCGAACAGCTCTTCGAGTGGAGGGGAAACGCAATTGGCTGCATGCACACCACTGCAAGAAGGTATCACCGACCCTGACAACCACGGACAACATCGCCGCCCAAGAAGAACTTCTGGACAAAGACCGACCATCCCTGAGCCGCTGCCCAGATACAGAGACACTCGAGTTAGTAAGATATCCTGATCCCACCGTGCCATCCAAGGAAGGATATAACTTGCGACGAAAGGAGAGAACTTCGGCTAAGCAGACCACAGGCTAAGTGGAAATCTCAGAGCGGTAGCCTAGTCACCTCAAAGGCCACCAGGAGAGAAACTAAACGAAGTCTGTGGTTCTGCCCGCTACCGAGTCTCTTGAAGGTGATGGAAGCGCCCGACATGAAGATGATGGAAGCAACCGGACGTCCGAAGATCCACTACAAAAACCCAAAGACTGACCGAATGCACAGCTTAAAGACTATTGCACTTTTCATTACCCTTCTCTTTTGCCTTCTCCTCGTGGTCACCTTCTGGATCATGGAGGAGGGCACACCCGCTCATAAGATATTGCTGACCACCGTTCAACCTACCACCACAAAAGAACACCATCTGATCTCACTTTCACCCCAACTCCGAGAAAGGCGTAAGGAGTTCTGGAATAACTCTTTTGTGCAGTTGCTCCACCAACACAATCTTGCTGCCAACGCCACTAATTGCTGGATCTGTGGATTGCTACCACATGCCACTGGACACTCTATCCCTTTCATCCCTTCACCTTTTTCTGTCCATGGTTCCTGCCTCGCCTGGCTAATCCTCCTGCAAGAAAGCTACAAGGACAATGCCACTTCCGGCAGAACCATGTCACACTTCTACCATGGGTTCTGGCTGAACAAAACTGGAAGAACTTCTGCCCTCTTCTGCCCTCTGAGATCGAACACTTCCTTTCACATGGACATCCCTGCCAAAGAACGAGTTGAAATGCAAGTGTTCAACAACCCAGCCAGACCCACCTTCTCTTACCTCCGGAAACGGACGTCCGCCACCCTAACAGTGGCCCTGTCCGTCATCAACATCACTGGATTTGTGTGCCTCGAAGGCCTGGGGGCGCAGCTGGTGGGCCACAGCTCCTGCCTCATCACCCGAACATTGGACTCAGTTGACCCACCCTCCTTTGTTGCCTCCCCGAATATGTACTTCGTCTGTGGTACTAAGGCCTACACCTGGCTTCCGAAAGGTTGGGGAGGCACCTGCTACATCGCCTTTGTCCTTCCTCCGACATATGTGGCTCCAGCAAACCATCACCGACAGAAGCGGGCCAAAGACATTGTGCAAGCCGACTCCACCGGGGCACAGTTCATGGACGCAGTGAAAGGCCTTGTTCCACTCTGGGGTCCAATGGCAAACAGCCGTGCCATCCGCCACTTAACCCAGGCAGTCGAAACGACGATGAACATTACGGCTGGCGCCCTAGCCAACAACACCGCCGAGCTCCAGGCCGTCCGCTTAGTGGCCCTTCAGAACCGCCTCATTCTAGATGTGGTTCTGGCTGATCGTGGAGGAGCATGCCGCATCATTGGGTCCAGCTGTTGTACCTACGTACCGGATAACTCACCCTCAGTCTACAAAGCAATTGAACACCTCCACAGACTGTCCGCAGAGGTCCATCAAGAACAAGGAGAATGGTCACTGGGGAGTTGGTTTTGGGACACAATTAAAAGTTGGGGATGGAGGCTGTTTTCATTTATCCTCATACCAATTGTGATACTATGTGGATGTTGCTTGGGGATTCAGTGTCTGCCACCTTTATGTTCGCTTTTTATGAACTGCATCTGCCCTAAGACTTTGAACTTTGAAACAGAGCGGATGAAAGCCCTTTATGAGGTGGAAGTCCGTAGTATTATGGGGATAAATCCAAACTAGACAAGCTGGCGAGATATGTTAAAAGGGAGGACTGTGGAAATTTAGCTCGCAAACTGAACATTATCTGCGCCATATTGCCTCTCCCCAGCGCTACGCACAGCGAGCACACGGTAGCCATTTTGGGCACCCCACTCTCTCCCCCGCTCATTGTCAATCGCCAGCGCGTTCCCCTGACACTGCAAGCATCCCCCGCGCGCCGGCCACCCCCGCTCTCTCATACAGGCCGTAAACCCTCTCCTCTCCTTCTGCGCGACCCTGCTACGGAACCACATCCGACCGACATCCCATACATGGTCGTGCCTCTCCTTTGATAACCCCCTTCCTCTGCGCCCCATTGTCCGAACTGGTCCCAGGCCATCACCTAGCCCTGCGGATGCAGTTTATTGCCCCTACTGTAAGGGAAACACCCCACATCAAAGGGATTACAGTAGATCAAAGCCCCTACCCCCTGAGACCCGACCGGTCACACACACCCCCGGGAATTGGCGGAATACCCTGCTGCGCGATAGCCATCTCCTACTGCGGGTAAGGTGGGAACTTCTACTGTAGCTATGTGTGGGATCGGATCTGAGCCGGGGCTTCAGGGGATGTTCTCTCATGCATCAAGGGAATCTCAAGAATGTACTATGTGTAATAAAGCAATAAACCTGTGTATAAGAGACCAGGTCTCAGAGATGCAGTTAGAGCACCTCGTGACGATACCTTGCTGTCTGATCTGATGTGTTCTGCTCCGACGGAATAAAACTTTGTTTCCTGCCTTCCAGTCTCCGGCGCCTGCCTCTTTCATTGGTAAATTATCGAGTGGTATGAGAGGCAATTACCGCCGGGCAAATACTTGAAAGGTTATCGATTGAAACTGCCGCTACCATTTAACAGACTGGGATTACCTGTTTGCCGTTTTGCGAGCCCCTAAGGCATCGGTGAGAGTGAATGGGTGTAGGTCTTCCCTCTTACCCATTTCCAGGGGGACGCGGCAGGGGTGCCCCCTGTCTTCGCTATTATTCGCGCTCTATATGGAGCCCTATGCCCAGCGAATACGCTCGAATCCAGATATTGAGGGCATTAAGTTTGGCGCTGACATACACAACATCAGTCTATATGCGGATGATGTCATTCTCTCCCTTATCCACCCGCGGTACCTGGCGAGGGAGCTTCATGATTTTGGAATAGTGGCAGGGTTTAAAGTTAATTTTTCGAAATCATAGATTCTTAATCTCTCTATCCCTGAGGAAGAGGTTCGTGACTTGCAGTGTGACTTTGCCTTCCAGTGGGTGCGTTCTGACATTCCCTATCTGGGTATCCGGTTGACGTCTTCCGTTGCTAAAACTGTCACCCTCAACTATAATCTGCTAGTGGATCAAACTACCAGGTCGGTATCCGACTGGTCTCGCCGTAATCTAGCCTGGAATGGGAGACTCGCGGTGATAAAAATGACTGTGCTTCCACGAGTCCTTTATTTGTTTCAGATGCTCCTGGCGCAGCCTCCGCCGGGTATTCTCCGGAGGCTGCAGGGGCTTCTTAATAAGTTTTTGTGGAATAATAAGAGACCGAGGCTCGTCTTATCCCTTGTCACTTCGCCGAAGGCCACGGGGGGGGGGCTGGGCTTTTCGCTCTTGAGTGCGTATTACCAAACCTCTTGCCTACACTATATCACGGAGTGGAATCGGCCCCTGTCCAGCACACACTGGAATTTTATGGACCAGACGGTTGCGGGGTGTAATATATGGCGTGAACTCTGACTTCCACTGAAGCATAGGGCATGGGGCCTCTACTCGTTGCCAGTGACTTCCCCGACCCTCAAAGTGTGGGATCAGTTGGCTGGCCCTAGGGGTTGGACCACGTTTCCATCCCCTTTGACCCCTATCGTGGACAATCCTGACTTTCCGCCGGGATGTGTGTCTCCTGACTTTCAGCGATGGAGAGAGGAGGGGTGTAAGAGAGTGGGCTCCCTCTTTGATTCGGACGGCGTGATCCCCTTCGCCCAACTGCGCAAAGACTATTTTGACTTGTCGAAATCTGACACCTTCCATTACTCACAGCTAGCACACTGGGTGACCCAACCTTTTAATTTTGCCTCAATGTCGCGTCCCCTGACCACTTTTGAGCGTTGGTTGATTTGTAAGAAAGATGTCCAGAAACTCATATCGGAATTGTACGCAATGATAATGGCGCGTCCTAACCAGCAGCGGTTGAAGGCGCAGGTTAGGTGGGAGACTGAGTTGGGGTGCCCCCTACCACGCAAGGAATGGGAGCATATTTTCTACCTCGCCCATCATACAGCGTCTGATACTGCGGGAGCGGAATCTGCTTATAGGGTGGCGGCATACTGGTACTATACTCCGGTGCGCATTCAGTCTTGGGATCCTACTAAATCCGGCCTCTACTGGCGGGGGTGTGGTCATCCTGGCACCCTAGTCCATTTGCTGTGGCGCTGCCCGAAGCTGGTGCGGTGTTGGGCGACGACTCTGTATGATCTTGATGAGGCGTTCCAGATCACGTTCCCACGGGATCCTGCATACACGCTGTTGGGTCTCCCTCACCCCAGGTCCTTTCCCTTGCGCTCGTTGCGGGGCAGACAACTTGCATTAGCATTGCTTGCGGCGTGGCAGGTTCTTCTGACGCAGTGGGGTTCTCCGGCTGTGCCGGACCCGATGGACCGGATATGGAGGCTATGGCACCTTCTCGCAATGGAGCGCCTATCACTCAGCGTTGATGGGAAGGGGTCAGAATATGCTAAGCTCTGGAGTCCTTTCTTGCAGCTTCTGTCAAAGGAATTGAGGGAAGTAACATGCCCAAAATATTCTTCAGCTTATCCCTTTGGAACCGGCGGGGGCCACTGGGGCAGTTTGACACATCTCTGATTAGGACTGTTGACCCCGGGGGGTTTAGGCTTGGAGGATTGAGAATGATGCCAAAAGGGTGGGGATTTTGGGGGGGTTGGGGGTTTTTCTATTTGTTTTGTTTTTAATTTTTATAAAAGTGATACATGAGCAATTGCCTTGCAGGTCGGTTCTACACTAAACCATCTTCTTGCGGGGTCGTCCTCCGGGCTGTAGACCTGTGCGCTGTGTACTGAACATTCTGTTTCGCTCTGCCAGCCGATGGATGTAGGCAGTTGAGCAGTGTACTTTGGATGCGTATCACGTAATAAAAATGATTGATTCTAAAAAAAGTAATAAAAAAAATAATAATTTTGTGTGGTAATAGTTCACCTAGCTTGACTAATAGAGTGTGCTACACAGTATTTATGGGCTGCCCGTCCCACATCTAGAATTAGTATGGAAATAGATTAAGCAAAAAAGTTGCCTGAAAGACACTGTGTGCACTACTGAGAAAAATGTTTTAACACTTTTGTGACAATTTCGACTGTGAGTGACACAATGTTAGACAATGTCAGTACAAAAGAACAACGTAGTCAAAAATATATGTACATGAATATTTTCATTGCTTCACAAAACAAACAAATTTCAGTTGAAAATACACTGTTCCATTTGAATTACACTATATATTCTAGCAAACTTTATACATGGTACAAAAACATTGAATGTAGGGTAGTCTTCTTGATTCAAGTTCCACTCAATTGCGTGATGCCCTATGCATTTCAGGACAAATCGTCCCTTCTTCAGGGGCCACTGTGGAATAAACGAAAAGTAACCACTAATTACTACCACGTTGCAATAAGCACTGCCTATAGTTACCCAATTTAATGACACCCCTCTTGGGTAAATCAACATGTTCATGGTATAAGATTCGTGACATGCAGAACCACTACATGCATACCGAGATTCCAAAAAATGAATGGCCGCTGTAATCAGTCACTGCTGCTGAACATTTGCGAACTCCTGTAGTGCCCCACGGGATAGGAGCCAATGTCACAATGGTATCTACCACAAGAGGTGCAGAACTAACATAAACAAAAAACGTGGGTGAGGAGAATGTGCTCAAAATTCCTAGTACGTGGTATACATGCTTGAATGTGAATTTATGTGACAAGTGTAAACACCAACCGATACTTACTGTCACACATGGACAGTGTTTGGAAGTTATAATGGAACAGTAATGCTGTGTCTTCCTGAAAACACAACAGTATATATGTTAAACACAAATGTGATAAAAGATACTGTGCACCACCAGTTGTAGAAAACAGTGCCAAAAGTAAAAATACCTTTCCAAATAGCCGCTATGCTAGGCAGAGCCTGTAAAACATGAAAGAAAGATACACGTCAGCACCATGAATTTACCGATAACAGGAGTTTGTTTCCTGACAAACTGAGCTTGCCGGAACATGAATATCATCTTCGTCTAGATGCAGCAGGTAAACGAGTTTGGCAAGACGCTGAGTTATGGTCTTCCGGATATATACGGTACGGTTATCGCGCCCTCATTGTAAAGGTCATGTGATCCTTACTCCACCCTAACTAAGAACCATCTAAATGTCTTCAACGTTGCGATTGCCATTTTTAAAGAGGTACATAACGTGACGATAATACGAAAAACAATTAAAACCGTTTGTAAGGGCAAAGCATAATTTCTGAAATATACCGGACGTAAACTAAAAAGTGATGACAGTGGAAGAGAGAAAACCACCTCAAATTTCGTGAATGAGAAATCCAAAATGCATACATATATAGCACAAAATCATCCCGCCTCCCGGAGCGAAAACCCGGTGAGGTGAACATAATGTGGCTTACGTTAACGAGTACAAGATGTGAGAAAACAGTACCTACTGCTGGTGTGAGTACAACAGATAACCTAATTGAAAAGGTGTGCAGGTCATGATGCCAAAAAAATACATGGTGATGATTTAGTTCACAGGGGGTATCATTACATTGCACCATTTAGTTAAACAATGAGATCCAAACACCGTGTCCACAATGAATCACCATCCTATTTTATTGACTTAACATGTTTGTCATGAATGATTAATCATATTAAAACTGCAATAAGTGCAATATCACATGCATCATACAACAGATATGCTAAATTCTCATGAGCAAACCAATGACATCATTATTAAGACAAAAATTCTGTGATGCCAAACATAAGGTGTCAAAAATGAAAGTGAATATGTTTCAATTCTGGGTCCTATTGTGTGTGGTGATCAAAAACATGGAATGGGAGAGAGGATACAAATGGACATTTTTCTGAATTGGAGTCTTTATAAAATGCAACTTAGTTCCAGTTTGTCATTGAGGCTCAGTGGCATCATTGTGTTAAATTTCTTTTTGGGACAAGATTTTACTTGGGTCTGAACCCTCTTTGGGTTGCACTTTTTCCAAGATCAAGAATCATACTTGGGCTATGTTGTGACATTGCTCCAACCAGTGGACTACCAGATTGGAATTGGTATTCTTGGTCCGGATCATACTTTTGTGTTCTCCAATCCTTATTTTGAATTTTCTTTTGGTTTTCCCTATATAGAGAAGTTCGCAATCGCATTTTATGCAATAAATAACATTGGTGGTGTTGCAGTCTGATAAATGTTTCAAGGTGATTTTTTCTCCATTTCTGGGATGTGTAATAAACTACTGCTGGATCACGTTATTGCAATGGATTCAATTACTGCATTTTCTCATACCTACGTGATTGGTATTACATTTTTTCCTTTTTTGCTGCTAGCAGCTCCTTAAAGTTTTGACTTCTGGTGCAGGCAAATAATAGTGGTTCAAGAAATGCATTGCCGAAATCAGGTTCATGTTATAATAATTCCCACCTCTTACTGACCACCTTTTTGATACTTCTGGATCTGGTGGAAAGTTTTGATATAAAAAACATACGTTAGTGATCGGTTTTTGCTTGGTGATCAGTAACTCACTGCAATCAATGTTCTGAATGCATCTTTCCGCTTTCAGTACGATTTCCAGAGAGTACCCTCATTGTAAAAATCTCTGTTTAATACAGGTAATATCCTGATCACATTTCTCTCTGGTGGATGCAATCTTTTTTATGCGCAACATTTGGAAATATGGTAGATCTGAATCAAATGAGGAGAGTGGAAGCTTTGGAATAACAATGTGTTATTATGATCAGTAGGCTTCACAAATACACTGGTGTTGATTCCTTGTTCGTTTTTCACAACCAGAACATCCAAAAATGGTAATTGAGTATTGCTGATGGTGTATGTGAACTGGATTCTGTTGTTTTTGGTGTTTACCAGCATGATGTTGTTTATCAAAGATTCTTCTGAGTGGGACCAAATTAAGAATATATCATCGATGTATCGACAATATATCACCAGATGTTCACTCCATGGGATTTTCGTAGATGTGTTCTTGTTCGAAAGTAGCCATAAAGATGTTTGCATACGTGGGAGCCCCCCTCAAAACCCATGGAGGTTCCACTTATTTGATAGAAAAATTCTTCCCCCCAGCGAAAGTAGCTGTGTTGCAAGCAGAATTGAAGTTATTCCAATAAGAAATCTTTGTGGGCACAGATTTGAGGCTGTTGCAGTAGGGTCCATTCAATAGCATCTATCCCTTCTTGAAGAGGAATTGAGGTGTAGAGTGAGGTAACATCTAATGTGCATAACAACCATTCTTTGATGTTAGTGGTATCCAAATTTTGTAAGCGTGACAAGAAATCAGTTGTGTCGTGTATGTACTATTTCCAAGAGCAAGCAATGGGCTGTAAAAATTGGTCGATGTATTTTCCTAAAGGTTCAAACAATGGCCCACACCCAGACACAATGGGTTTGAAAGGTGGGTCAATAGGGTCTTTGTGTATTTTTGGTAGCATGTACATATGAGATCCCTTAGGAAATTGCTTGATCAAAAAGCTTCGAGTTTTGGAAGTAATCCAGTCCCTGTCTTGGGCGTTGTCTAGAATTTTGATCAGAACTTGTTTAAACACAATCGTGGGGTTGTGGTCCAATTTGAGATATGTAGTTTCATCAGCCAGATGTTCTAATACCAGGCTTTGATAATATGTGTTGTCCATAACTACAAGAGCACCTTTATCAGCTTGCTGGAAGGTTTTGATTGTTAGCTAACTGTTTTAAGATACATTTCTCGGACTTGGACAAATTCCATCATTTGCGTGGTTTGAACTCCAATTAAATTAAAATTAAAATTAAACTCGCGCAGTGGGGCGCCGTCGCTTAGCCGGAGTCGTGCCTGAGTCCTGCCCGTCTGCGCCCGTCCGCGCTGAGGACGCCTAGGGCGCTTGGGGGCTCGTCTCGATCACTTGGGCTGTTAGTGTCGGCATGATTACCTATTCTAGTATTCGTTTACGGTCCATTGGAGACTCTATTTCGAAGTGTGATCAGGCACAGATCCATCCGCTTAGCGGCCCTCATCGATGTGCCTGCAAGAGATGGGCATTTGGCTCACCTGTTCGCATCTCCAAGGGAACCTCCCTCTCAGCTTCGCAAGGCAATGGCTCGACGCCGTCACTTCGCTTATTGAACCTAAATGTTAGGTCTCTGGTCCAACATCATTTAACCTTTTTCGATCTTATGCAGGAAGAGTCTCCTGACATATTTGCGATCACGCAAACGTGGCTGCAGGAACACGATACAGCCATTATCAACTTGGCTTTCCCCCCTGAATATTCCGTTTTCACTCTTAATCGGTTATCTAGAGGAGGAGGCATCGCTCTTGCCGTCAAATCAAGTTTCCCCTGCAGTTGGAAGGTCTTAAACATTGTTGGGTGTGAAAGCGCCTTTTTTAATGTCTCGATCAGCCCCCAGTTCTCTATCTCGGGGATGGTGGTTTACCGGCCCCCTGTCAGTGACGTGGCTTTTAGAGAAGCTTTCCCCGATGCTGTTAGCTCCTTGTCCATTGGCTGTGCTAATTTCTCCATCTTGGGAGACCTTAATCTCCACTTTGAGAACAGGAGCATGCCGGCTGTCAACAATATCTTAGCTGACCTAGAGGCCCTCCAATTGGATCAAAAGGTAGCTCAACCCACTCATGTGGGAGGACATACGCTTGATCCTTTTTTTACCAATCTCCCGGAAGTTACCATCTCTGCTATAACACCAGTGGGGTGGTCGGATCATTTCTTAGTGGCCATCCGAGCTCCGTTGCCTGACACTCCCTCCATCCCTCCTCCCAGATCAATTTTCAGAAGGCACTGGAATAAACTCAGATTAGAGGACTTCCATGAGGTGTTGGCCGTAGATCCGCTGGGTCCCTTGGATAGTGTGGAACTGGGTTATGATTTATTCTGCAAGTGGATCACTAGGGCACTCGATTTTTTGATCCCTCTTAAGGCAAGTAAGTCACGCTCTAGAGAATCGAGCCCTTGGTATAACAGCGCCCTTCGGGCGTTAAAGGGCACTTGTAGGCGGGCTGAGAGAGAGTGGCGGAGACATTACGATGCAGCAAAAAAACCGCTGTATCTGAACTCCGTCAAGGCTTACCATCGCGCCATTTGTAGAACTCGTGCGGCGTTCTACTCGGAAGATTTCCACAACAGCCCTAACCCTTCCAAATCAATATTTAAGGCCCTTAAAGATCTCTTGGCCAAAAGAACCTCTTCCCCTGTATTGGCCTCCACCATTCATTGTGAGGCTCTGGCATCCTTCTTTTTGGAGAAGGTGCAAGCCATTTACCGGTCATTCTCCTCTATGGGCCCGCCATTGGGACCTCCGGTGATGATCCCATGCCGCCCCACTATGGAGTCCCTTCCTCTGCTTTCTTCTGAGGATTTTGATAGGGTGACCCAAAAAATTAAGTCTGGCTCACCCTTGGATCCATTAAAGCCTATCTTCTTTAGAGATCAGTCCTTTGTAGGACGCCCTATATTGCGATCTTTCATTAATACCTCGCTGGCGACGGGCATGGTCCCAGCGGAATGGAAGCGGGCTGTGGTTTCTCCTATTTTGAAGAAGCCTTCTTTGGATCCCTCGAAACCGGAGAACTACCGGCCTATTTCTTTACTTCCTTGGCCGGCAAAAGTTATGGAGGCCCATGTTAACCAGGCTCTTTCTGATCACCTCACCCGTGCCAATATCCTGGATGATACCCAGCACGGGTTTCGTGCTGGGCATAGTACGGAGACAGCTCTTCTCGCAATGGTTGAGCATCTACGTGGAATGTTGGATGCGGGGCAGACGGCGGCGCTAATACTTTTAGATCTAAGCGCCGCCTTTGATACTGTCTCACACCCTATTCTTTTACGTCGCTTGGAGGAAATGGGCATTGGTGGTGTAGCCTTACAGTGGTTCCGCTCCTTTCTTGACGATCGTTCCTTCTGCGTTGCCATACCTCCTCATCAGTCCAAATTCCATCCCCTGGGCCTGGGGGTGCCCCAAGGATCCTCGCTGAGTCCTACGCTTTTCAATCTTTATGTGAGGCCGCTGGCTGATGTTGTCAAGCAGTGGGACCTGACGATGGTCTCTTATGCTGACGACACTCAGCTAGCGGTCACTATCAGCGGGGATGCTGAATGTGATGCCCCCAGGTTCCAGAGTGGACTGAGAGCGGTGGCGAGCTGGATGAATGCTAATTGTCTCCAGCTCAACGCGAAGAAAACTGAGGTGATGGTTGTCGGGAAGGGGCGAGAGCTTTGGGGAGACAGATGGTGGCCATCTGAACTTGGGCCAGCCCCAACTCCAGTTATGGAGCTGAGAAATCTGGGAGTGTGGCTGGAGCCCGCCCTCAGTTTTGTGGGGCATTCCAAGAAGACTGCGGCTTGCTGTTTTGGGGTCCTTCGAGGCCTGAGATCCGTCTTGAAGTTTTTTGACCCCCCTACGAGGCAGCTGGTGGTTCAGGCAAATGTAATCTCTCGCCTGGACTGTGCCAGCTTCCTCCTGGTGGGGGCAAACTTGGCGGAAATTAATCGCTTCCAACGCGTCCAAAACGCAGCAGCCAGAGCCATAGTTGGTCTGCCCAGGTCCTGCTCTGTCTCCAGTACTCTTCGATCTCTACACTGGCTGCCGGTAAAAACTAGAATTGACTTTAAAGTTCTATGCCTGGCTTTTAAGATCCTGAAGGGTTTAGCTCCTCGGATCCTGTCGAATCTCCTGTCTTTTTATGTACCTTCTCGCTCCTTGAGATCGATGGGCCAAGCGCTTGCGGTGGTCCCGAGATTCAAGTTGAGCCGTATGGGAGGTCGTTCTTTCCGGGTAAAAGCAGCTATCCTGTGGAATTCTATCCCGTTGGAGATTCGCCTTTTGGACGATCTCCTTTCATTTCGCAAAGCTTTAAAGACGGTGTTATTCTAAATCCCTTCTTCTCTGCGCTGTCTGTTTGTTCATTTCGTTGTTCTGTTAGGTGTGGCTATGTCTATCTTGTCAGGCGCCAGGACGCCCCTTAGCTGGGGCAGCTGTGCGCATTACAAATGCCCCTAACATAACATAACATAACATAACATTTATGTCGGGCAGAACTAGACGAAACCTCCGTACTCTCCACAACTGATCAGACAGACTGAAAAGAGACACTCAAGCCATAATATCCCTGGATGCAGGAAAGGTGGTTAATCCCATCAACTGGGTCTGCATGCTTCAAACCCTAAAATGATTAACTTCGGCCCGAACTTCTGCAGATGGATTGCCTTGCTATTAGAGTTAGAGTGAATGAGGCCACTTTCAATAATGTTAGAAAGCAGCAACAGATAGGTGTGCCCAATTATGTTTTCCTCTCTGTGTAGAACTGCTGGCATGTTGGATCAGAACACCTGAAGAAGTGAAGGGATTTACCAATGGCATAAGTTAACAACAAAAAAACGTCTTCATATATATGCATAAGACATTCCGCTCTATGTAGCAAATACCTCCCTTTCATATCAATTTTTTTTTCAAAATATAATGACATTAGGAGATATACATGATATAAAATAAAGTTGAGTAAATCAGTAATATACCAAATAAATAACTGGGAACGTACAGGGGGTAAACCAAAAGGCCTAGAGGTGTCAAAAGTGGGGTTCAAATATCTTCGTACAAAATGTAACTGCCAACAAAAAAATATTCCTTGGGAGGAATTTGGAAGGGGCTCTAAATAAGTTTCAAGTAGATGAGCAAAGATGGCAGGCCCTGCCACTCAGGATCATGGGCAGAGTGTCAATTTTTCAAGTTATCACTCCTTGTTTTCAAGACTTGGCACTACACCATGCACATCGTTGTGGGATGAATAAATGTTTCGCAAACTTGTAGCAGAATCAATGGCTTGGTCAAACCCTCTAAAATAAAAAAACAATACTTAGGGATTTCCATTCAAAGAAATATGATGAAAAAGGTGGAAAATCTGTAGGCCCTTGCATAGTGTATACACAATAAAAAGTCAATCATGATATATACCTTAATTTAATGGCTCTTAATATCCAACTTTGTGGTGTATAAGGTATGGGTCTTGTATGATGGTCATGAAACAAATGCAAATAGTCTTGTGTGCAAAAAGTTGTGAAAGTGGAGAACAATACCAAATATCCAAGTCTTAGATACCAAAGAAAACAAAACTAAAGACACACGCTAAGGCCAAGATATTGGCCAAGACATGTACAAATTATACAATGTCAATATATATTTACCCTGACTACAGAACTGATACTCATCTTTGATGTTAATGATAAATGCAGAAGAAAGGCCACACTTTTTACTTCTGATATGAAGTAATAGCAATAATGATTGGGTAAACAAAATAGAAGACTGAAAAAAATAGGAACTTGTTTGCTATATAAGTATCCTCTTATCTATTTAAACCAAACAAGACACCTATGACAGACATATGTAGATATGAATGAATGAATGACTGGTATTTATAAAGGGCGCAGCTACTCTAACAGGAGTGTCCCAGCACTACAGGTTCACACAATACTGCCCTGGAGATGGTTTAGCTCCTAAAAATCCAGGTTTTCATTAGTTTTTGTAAATTAGTCTAATACGTGGAGGTTCTAATGGCCAAATGAAGTTTATTCTAAAGGATTTGGCACCTTAGGGACACATACATACACCGCAGAGGATGATCTGAGTGCTCTTGTAGGTACGTACCGGCAGACACGTCTCCTGAGTAACTGTCCCCCTTGCCGTGGAGGGTTTTAAAAAAAGTTACCATAAATTTTATCTGCTCCCTCACCGGGAGCCAGTGAAGGGCCTGAAGAGGAGGGGCCTTGTGGGACCAAGGTTTTAGACAGAGAATTGCCCTGGCTGCTGAATTTTGCACCACCTGAAGGTGCTGCAGGAAGAACTCCAGCAGGCCCAGGCTGAGCACGTTCACATAGTCCAGTCTGGACGTGATCAATGCCTGGACTAGTATCCTCCTGGAGTCCAGTGAAAGGAGCGGAAGGAATTTTCTCAACATCCAAAGTAGTCCAAAGCAGGACCCCACTAGAACCTGAATTTGGGGACGCATAGAAAGGGCATTGTCAATGTAGATTCCCAAATTCTTCACTGTGGATTGGGCAACGCTAGGGGGAGAGAATTCCTCTGGCAACAGTTGGCTCCAGTCGTGCACTGCAGGCAAACCGAAAAAAACTATTTCTGAATTGCACTTAAGCTGGTTCTCCTCCAGCCACCTGAAAACCTCTGTGAGGCAAGATCTAATCACACCCCGTCAAACTCTGTGCCTTTGTTGCAAGAGAAAATCAGCTGAGTATCGTCAGCATATGCAATTATCTTGGCACCATAGGCCTCCACCAGTGGTACTAAGGGGGACACGTACAAGTTAAAAAGTGTTGGGCTAAGAGAAGAGCCCTGAGGAACTCCCACCTGCATTCTAGGCATGGGAGATGAGAAAGGGGGAGTCCAAATAAACTGTTCTCCGTCCTCCAGATAAGATGTTATCCAGGCTAGGGCCCTACCTCCAATACCCATATTCTTCAGTCTATCTTTACTCATTTGCTTATTGTATAGATGGTATAGTTACATGTAAATATTACTCTGTACATAGCTGGGAAAAGATTGCACATGGTCTCCGTCCAGTGTATAAAATATGCTTTTCGGCTAAGGGGCATCCATAGTATGTATTAGTCACCAGTCAAGCAAAATCATAAACACAGCCTGTAACAAAACTATGTGAGAATGAATATTAAACACAGTTGACAAAATAGATAAGAGCAGATATGCAAGAAAAGATAGGACCCTACAGCAATAGTACGCTGCATGTATAAATATACGGTCCAAGGTATATTCATTGAGCCCGGGGTAGGTCTACACAAGAGAATTGATTTTTTGACATTTACTGGCAAAAATATACTAGAGTGGGAGCCAAATTCAGTGTTAAAAAATGTCATAAGTATGTTGCTTGATTCAAAAACATAACAAAAGCATAATAGAAACTGCAGATATTAGCCACTTTACCTATAGATGAAACTAAATTGGGTATATGATCGGGACGCTCATATATGCTGTAGAATGGCAGCAAACAATCAAAGTCTCGAGGTTTCCTATTTAGAGGGTCCCGGAAAGTAAAGGTGCTTTTGACGCATCATAGGTCACATGGATTGCTAGGGCGCAAAAAACTAGAGTGCTACATTCACATCTAGATAAATGTCAAAGTAAAACTCGATGTGGCGAAGGCCATTTATGCTGTACTCATTTTGATAGCTTTTCGAGTACGAGGCAAGCAGACATTGATAATGTCATTAAGCTTATTTCTCTAAAAAAAAAGATCAAAAGGATCAGGTAAATTTAACACTGAAGATGCAAGTTCATTAATATATGTACGTATATCATGGTGTACATCAACATCGTATTTATTAATATCAACAATGTCTCTGATGATTGGGAGATTGATAATGTGCATGAAATGCTAGATGATCTAGAGCATTCTACTTTTTATAATACTGAATAAATGTATGACAGTAGTTCCAATTATGATGAAATGTTCTGTTTTCAACATTATGGGCACCATTATTTGCATAAAGCATGTACTCCACTTGCAGTATTTAATTACACACAATGGGGGCACTGTCCTACACCACCACAGGGTAGCTCATTTGCACAGACGTTTTTCTGATCACTATTCAGCTGACCCAGAATCTTATTGCTATAAAATACATATCCAAAGGCACAGAAACATATGTGCACTGACACAAAGTTGATTTGCTCTGCATCTTTTCTTTACTAGTTGTGAACACAAGGGTATGACCTTTGGAGAGACACTTTTGATTTACAATCTATTTGGGGAAAAGAGATTTGCAGGTTCTGAGGCTTTAATTAGAGCATACCTTATACCACACCAATTGATTTTCCTGAACAAAACATTCTGTCTTGATCTGGCCAATAAAATCAATTTAAATTCACTAAATATTCCCACATATGCACGATTTGCGGATTGGCAACGGTTCACAAATTACACGGAGGAAACATTAGACCACATGCTCCACAATGTACCAGTCAGGAGGGATGGGTACTGTGGCCATTAGACACTAACAAATGTCAGACACGTTCCTTGGCAACACCTGAGGGTTTAGGACCAATAGGCCCGACACCCGTTATGTGTAGACACAACACTCGAGGGTGGTAAAAATATTAATCATTGGAAGGTTGTGCCTTGATTGGCTCAAGCATTCCACGTTGTCTCAAATGGAACAACACTTTTCACATCTTTCTGATGACATGGAACTACAGGACCTTATACATTGCTAGGTACTCAAAGACCATGTCAAAAGTGCTTTCTGCATGTTAGATACAATGAAGTATGGAAGGTGTCACAGCAGAAAGCTGCTAAGACACTGTGAGAAATTGAAAGGGCAAATTTAGAAAGGACTCTTGTAGTAGTTGACAATGGCATGACTACTTTGTCCACTAGGATATACTCTCTAGGTATCGCTATGTCATCTGTAATCAACACCATACAGATTGACATTTTTTCTTCGCAACATGGGCCCTCCCAGCTTAGATCTATCATGTTGCTCAGTTGAACTCTACAGGCACTTAGTGCTGGTTGTGTTCCATGGAAGCACCTTAATGTTACCAGCTTATTTTTACAATACAACCTTCCAAAAGAACAAACAATCATGGCCAAGAAGAACATGACATACACTATGTTACACATAGAGAAATAAGAAAAACTGCCATTAACTGCTGCAGAAATATTTTCAGCGGATTGGACAATCCAGAGCTTAATTTCTCTGCCAATTTCAACTTTTCACTTCCAATACTGCTTACAATACTATCAAGTGGGCAGATTTGAAGCACTAGGAGAAGGGTATGTACATGAGTCATGGATCTTGCCTTTCAAATGCCACTGTAGGAATGGTGAGACTGAGGTTTTTCTGAGAGGGACTGGCTGCAAGAGTACCATGGGACATTCCTTAGTTTGCAGGGAAGTTTTGCTTCTCGGTGCGTGTAATCCAACGAAGGCAAACTTGTGCTATCTGGAGGGTTCTCCAGATGCTGTTTTCCGTCCGGCTTTCAGATTTCTCTCTAATGGGAGTTATTTGATGTTGATTGACCATGGCTGTTGTGGGATGAAACACAGAATTTCCTATCTGGTGACGGTTTCTAACATTGTGACCTGTTGTACACAAGTACTGTTTCCACCTGCCCATACAGATAGGGATGCAACGCTTTGGCCTTTGATGAAGCTTTTGAATGTACACTTTGATGCTTTGAGCAGACTGAAAGCCTTATTGTTTCAGAATAATGTAGCCTTAACATTTGCACGGGAGATGTTTGATCTTCACGTTGCAAGGTCTTCTTCTAAGATACAGTTGCTACTCCAAACTAATTTCCCACATCATTTCAGGCAGCTTGTGCACCACATTTGTAACATGTCTAGCACTGCGGGGGTAGCGCACTTTTTTAAATCAATTGGCTCTGGGTTGGTTAGCACCTTCCAGATGTTCTTTGGAGTTATTCTACCATTCATATACTCCCTGCTTTGGAAACATTTTTTTAGGCTTAGCACTTGTCCTAATCCTAATTGTCAGACTGTGCTTTTATTTTTCCTGCTCTACAATGGATGCCCATCATGCAACTACATGGGAATGGCACTGTCACATGCCTTGGAATACAACTGGTTCAATCTCCGGACATAGAACTGCTGGTGGTGGATAGGGGTGGGCGGAATTTGCGAAAGTGACTTTCGCAAATTATCGCGAAAATGTTACAAATCTCCGCAAACACGCGGAAATATCGCGAAGATGCGGAAGTTTTTTTCCCGCCCGTTCGCGGTATTTTCTGCATGGTCGCGGCTCACCAACTTACCCATGCAGTTGCTTGCGGGCGCGGCCATCTTGTTTTCACTCTTCTCGTGGTGCATGATCGCTGCGGGCGCGAACTGTCGCGAGACAGCGCAAATGGCTACCAACAATCCAACATCTTGTGGAGAACGCGACCGGATCGGGAAAATTTGTCGGCGAACGCGGGGATTCAGGTAAGGCGATCGCGTGCGAGAATGTATTATTTTACAGCGCGAGCAAGAAACAAATTATCGCTAAGCTGCGGAATGCGGAAATTTTGACATTTTCGCGCTCTCCGCGGAACGCGAAAATGTCAAATTATCGCAATTTCCGCGAGCGGAACGGAAATTTAGCCCAGGCCTAGTGGTGGATCCCTGAAGACCCACTTGTACCATTATCCTTTGTGCCTGCCATTGCTTCCTGGGATACTTGCGCTTCTGGTGATCCAGATCCTGACTCTTCTTCTATGGATTTAGGACTGACTGTTCCTCCTTTGGTGGCAGCTGAGGGGGTTATATTTGACCGTGTTTGCTCCTTGCAGCTGGTGTGACGGGTGCCACAGGAACTACTGTCTGCGGATGCTGGGAACAGCAATGTTTTATCTACTCCTCAGAACATTTAAACAATCTGGCTGTTTCGAGTAGTACAGATTTTAATTCAACCTTGTATTTATCATTCACAAATTGCTTTTACATTTGTATCACTTATATTTGCTTTTTATTGATTTTATTACAATTGGCTTTCTGAATGCTTTTACTTTCAAAGAGCACAATACTTTTTTATTATGATTTTAACTTTCTATAACACTATAGCATTATTTTTAGGAAGCTTTTTACTCATCTTACGTCAAAGGAGTGTGTGTCATGTGGTTACATTTTTGGACCAAGTAGGAACACCACCATTTTACATGCTCATGTTTTTAATTTGCCTTCTTTTCTTAAACACAATTACATTTGACACACATTTATTACCGTACTTGTGCAGGATAATATTCTTTTAACTGGCGATGCTTACATTTCCAATTTGTAGGCATATTATCAAATACCTTGAACATTCTGTACAAGGAACAAAATGTTGTTGCTTGTTATTGTACGCTCGGCGACAGAACTATCACAATAGAATTAACAATAGTGGCCTGACTGGGACTTCACAATGGCAACATGGGTTATATTAATTATATAAATGACATCTCTCCCTTATTTAGCTAGAGGAGCATTTCAATGGCATTAACAGAATGTTCTATGCTGGAATTCCAGCCCAGCTGATTCCTGCTTACCTCTTGCGAGAGAGGATGATACCCAGATGTCCACAAAGACGTAAACCCTGATGACACTGACCCACAGGTAAAATGGGAGTTAGATCATCCTTCACGGATCCTGGAAGATTCACCCACCCTAGGCACATTAGGATAGGTAGCGCTAGGATGGAGTACAATATATCACAGTACTTATGTACAAGCATAAATTCTCTGTACCAACTAAATACTTGAATAGTTTATCTTCTTCACCATTCTTGTAATGCTAATCATGTTATTATGTTTCCTTCTATTGATTATTGGAGGGCACATATTTTATTCAACAATCATGATGCTTCAATAAATATTGAAACTTCATGTTGTGTATTTCTTGTGTATATTTTTGGGTATGTATGAGTAACCAATGAAAAGGTTCTAGAACTGTTACCAAATATCCTGGGGGAGTCAGCTTTGTAATGTTCTAATGTTGCGCAATACTCCCTGACCATATTGTCTGAAACCTATGAATTGCTTTACTGAAGTCAATCCAGGTACTACCAAAGGTAGGTGCCTAAACAAGTGAGGTATCCGGTAGCTTTGGCAGAAGCCATTTAATGACGATAAAAGCAGCAAACAAATCACTTTGGCATACTTCAAACCCATGAAGTGGTTCAGTGATGGACTGCAGATAATGGAGTCAACCTTCTGGACAATAATGATAGAGACTTAGGATTCTCTTGGTTCTTAAGGCCTATCATTATTCTCCACTCATCAAGAAGCAGAGGAGGGTGTTGCGTGCTGGGAGGAAGAGCCATTTTCAGTGCTGAAAAACGTATTTTGGTGACTGGAGACATGGATGGAAAAGATGAAGAGTGTGTGCGATGTACCTTAATGTCCCACAGCAGTTAAAATTTGAAGACATCGTGGCACGGTGCCGTAGGAAAAGAATGCTATCCTTGCCCTTATGCAGAAAATGACCTATATGCTGGCTGATGGTGCAGAGCCAGGTCAGTTGTATTATACAAATTATACACATGAATTGGTGCTAACTAACCAAAACTGATGGCACAAAGTTAGTACATACAAAGCACAGCACAGAGCGCAGCTAAGAAGCCAGGATGGTAAGCTCTTCTAGCTGTTTGTGTGAAATACAGAGCTTAGAATGTGGAATTAGGTTTCCATACTGCTGAATATAAAATAATGAATCAAGAAACAAACGCTTGATTGACTCCGCCCCTTAATAGGAAAATAAGTTTGCCATTTCGGAGATGGTATGGAGAACTCGCAGAGATTGGCTTGTACTTCTGCGGCCTTCTTTTGAAACAGTGCAGTAGACAAGGTACTAAACACACCCACACAAACCATGACATAATTACTGAGATTTGAAGATGGATTTTTCAATAGCCAGCTGACTAATCAAATTTTTAACTGAATCTTCCTGCATCTCTGCAAATTTGAATGACCATTGCTTGTGCATAGTATGTGATGGGCCTCCGAGACATAAGCAAAAAGGCCTAGACCCTATGTTCTCAGTTAAGGCACACTATTTTTGTTACCCCTCATCCTAGATTTATTACTAACATACAATTTTGCCTGACTTGTTGCATGAATCACTTGTTTTCTCACTGTAATATTGCAAAGACTCATTAAAGAAGATCTCAAACAACTAAGGCATTACTTAGAGTAAAGTTTAAAAAGAGTAACATGTGATGGTAATTCAATTAGTGACACATCAATGAGCATATCAATAAAGGCAAATAAGACATCATCTAATAAAGGGGATATGGAGATCTTTATTTTGGACAAAAAGCGAAATACAAACTGATGGCGCACGGAATTTATATTTTAATACTTGGGTATAATCATGAAATAACCCCTTCCACTGATCATATTGACCTTTGTTTGACGACAAAATGAATTTAAAAGGAGTAATCATTTACATCAAAACGTCAATAACAACAATTCTTTTGACATTTGTAAAGTCAATAAAGAGAATTTGTTAAGTCTTTTATTAATAATTCGAATTAATACAAATGGTTGAAAAATAGCCCTCTCGGAAGGGTCACCCCAAACCTTTTGCCTTCCTCCTCTTTTTGCTGATTCTTTTTGTTGGCTTTTGTAATCTGGCACTTTGCCATTTGTACATATTTAATGTACTTTTAAGTCCCTTGTAAAGTCATATACCATATACCCAGGACCAGTAAATTAAATGCTACTAGTGAACCTCTAGCACTGATTGTGCCACCCACACAAGTAGCCTTGTAAACATGTTCTCTGCACTTCAAAGACCCTTCTTTGAAGTCACCTAGTTCAGTGGCACAACTAGGTATAAGTCCTGGGGCTCTGACCCCACCAAATTAGAAGCTTCTGGACCTACACCTGGACCCTGTCAGAAGAACTACTGTGCTGCATCAAGGACTGACACTCTGCTAGACTGCTGACCTGGTAGGCTTGCTATTCTGCTGTGCTGCCATGCTTGCTGCTGCTCCCTGACCCAGAGGAGAGCTAGATTCTGCCTTGCGACAGAATTGATCTTCAGGGGCTTGTTGGCTTGCCTCCTGTTGTTTGAGAACCATGGCTATCAAAGTCTCTATCCCTGCTCCTGTGCCTGGTTCAGGGGAAATGGACCCAGATACATGCACCAGAGAAATTGACACATCTCTAGTCTGTGTGTAGCAGAACCAGTGCATCGACACTGTTGGGCATGTAGAATCTACACTTCATACTTGGAATCACTGTATCATGTGCAGAACCACTGCTTCGGAACCAACGCTTCACTGCCACTGCTTCAAGAAGATCGACACATCGCCCCTCCAGCGTGGGTTAACCCGGCACATCATCTTCAGAACCACCACACTTGGAACAGGTGATTTGCTCAATGACCCAGTGCACTTTTCCATCATACATCTGGTCCAAAAAGTTCAAAGGAAAATCTTTCATGAAGAGCCTTATGGTCTCAAGAAACCCAGGGAAGGATCTCCAGAATGCGACATCCTGCTCTAGGAACACATGGTAATAAAAACACTGCATATTATAAATCAAAACAAGTATCACAGTCTCTTCACAGCATCTAATAGAATTTCAGTAAACTCCTCATAGCGGGTTCCATTAGTATGGCATGCCATATGGGCGGTGGAGATCAGCCCACCATAAATCACCGCCCGCATATAAATTACCCCCGCCATATCAGTATGGCGGGGGTACAGTGGCGGACAGGAAGACCGTCCGCCACATTTTCCGCCCGCTCTACAAGGTCGACCGGGCAGAAACGGGTTGAATATGGTGGCGGTGTCTGCTAGACACCGCCATCCATATTATTATGCAGGCGGTAAGCAGCCTGCCATGATGGAAAGGCATGCGGAGTTTGAAGTTGGGGGCTCGTTGCGGGCCCCAGGATGCTGGGGGGGGTGGTGGGGCAGTACCCCCTGCATTTGCATGCACAACATACATTTTTGACATTGCGTCGGGTGCTGCTGGAAGCATCGCCCGCAGCAATATTAAAAATGCGGGATGCGCCCGCCAGTGTGGCGGGCGCATCCTAATTTCACATGCGGGACCGCTACATGCATAGCGGGCGGTCCCATTTCCCAGGGCTATGGAGGGCAGACAAAGTCCGCCCTCCATGCTAATCAGCCCCTAAGTTTCTCATGTAACAAGCCACAGAATTAAGTCAGTGAATAAATACTTTATCCACATCTTGAGGTCCAGACAGTTTTTCCCTTGAGTCACGCTTCCGCCCATCTCCTCTCCTCCCGATGTGAACCAAATGCATATTCACTAACAAACGGAAAGCTTCTGGAAAGCTACATAATCTGCAGCAAAAAAAAGAAAAACATATTGTGCAAAACAACAGTTCAATGTGAAAACAGGCCATTCATGCTAATCCATAAATTGCTGCTAATGTGGCTGCAATAATAAGGCTAACAAATGAAAATGTTGTGTTTTTCCACTTTTATGTTTACAATGGTTAAGTATGACAAGCCACTATAAACTTTCATTTGTTATGTGCGCGTTACTCTGCGTAAACATTTTCAGTTTTCAGCTAAATGCTTCTTGTACACGAAATGAGGAATTTTGCTCTATCAACTTCTGGTGACTAGAATAGCCATCGCAATTTTACCACAAAATAATTGCTAAAGTGCACCTTCCCTGTATGCTCTGTCATCTACTTTAAGTTTCAAAGTTTCTGTTTCCTGCAACTGCTTAAATGCATTATTTTTCCTTTCTTTCGTTTCTATTTCTCCTCCCCCTTGCCTTTCTCTTTCTCTGTTTCTCTTTCTTGTTAAATAACATCTAAATCCATTATGCAAAGTATATAAACATCCTAAGCAAATGGCAATGATTAACACAGGTTTTAATATGACTCCTACAAATCAACTATAATTCCAAGCAAACACCTTATAGCAGAAGCACTTTTGCCTAAGGTTCCTAAAACACTAGTAGTTTCCAAAGTTTCTAATTCAGGTTTAATGTTAGAAGTGTTCTTTGCAAAATCTTCAATCAACTTACTTTCATCAGGTATATCTGAACAGCAGTGTTGAGCCTTCAACCTTTTTCTTCTCTGCTAACAATATTTCTGAAGCTTATTGAACTTGTATGATTATTGATCTAATAGCTATTAATTTCACATTAACTGCTTACAAAGCATCAGATGTACTAGTAGCCAGACTGTATACAAAAGTAGAATGTTTTCAGATTTTCCAGTCATTTAGAAATACTCCTACTGGTTGTATGATTGCCCCAAAAATATCTCCCGCTAATTGTGTTACATCATTGGTACTAAGGGCCTGATTTAGATCGTGGCAGATAGAATACTTTGGCACAAACGTGACGTATATTCTGTTCACCATATTTCGATCTCCATAGAATCGAAAGGGATCATAATACGGCGGACCAGATATTTGTCACATTTCTGACTGAATATTCCCTTCTGCCAGGATCTAAATCAGGCCCTTCGTGTATTTCTGTGAGAAGGAGCCACTGTTAAAGCATCTATGCTATTTACATGGTACGTATTAGAGAACAATACAGCCAAATACCAAACACCCTCACACACTGCAGGTAACCTGGAGATAGGCATCTTACCCAGAAATAAAATAGACACAAAGAATATCAGCATCTTTTTCCATTAATATTTGAAATGGCCCTCCAAGAACTTCAAATGTATATTCACAGATACGTATTCCAAGGTCTGTGTTTCTAAATTGATTTCTCATTTTTTAGACACGCAATTTTCTTTCCTTTTTGTTCTCTTTTTCCAAAACCTCTTTAATACATATTCCTTCTTATTTGCACTTGAAACATGTCGGCTCTTCTCTCTTCTAATACAGAATACATTTATTTTCTAATGGTCTCATTAGACATGTGAGATTTCTTTGGTATGCTGTAACAGTATCTATCATTTTAGGGGACTTAAAAAAATACCAAGCTACTTTCATCTCCTTTTCTGGTGAATTATGTCTCATTCTTTTCTCTAGAGGAACTTTAGAAAGAATAATGTCATAATTGAAAAAATAATATTCAAAAAATTTTTGTCTATAAAATAAACTAAGCAATATACTACATTTAACTGCATGTAAAGGTGGAATATGGTGATAGGTTACATCTTCAGCAGCTGAAGAAGGTAAGTGTGAACAAACATAACAGTGTTTAGCAACTAAAGCTTTGGTGTATTCCTGAATTACTCTAGAAGAGACATTCGTTGTGAAATCTTCTTTTGAAACATCTATAAATGAAGCTATTAGTTTCTACTCATTTATTGTGTGTGCAGGTGATCTTGATGCAAGTGTAGATCTAAGTGTTTCTGCATCTGGGGTAAAATTCATACCAACTAAAAGAACTATGAATGGTAGCAAACCAACTATTAGCATGACAATAATGACTAGTCCACATCTAGCCTTGGTAATGAACCATGTTTGTCTACAGTCAGACCTTTAATCAAATATAGCAACAGCCAGATTCAATATTCTGCTTTGACTTTTCTTTGGCTAAATGAGCAAAACCTTTCATTCAGTTTATTTATAATAATCTTTACAAGAAATCCCTAGCCCTACTTCATCTTCTTCTAGAAGTGTTATCCCACTCTTCTATTGCAACCTTGGCACCAAGGAATTATTTTTAAATATTTATATTTGTCTTAGTTGGAGAATAATTGCCATGTCAGTCAGTCAGAAATACTTTATTTCGACTCTAAGAGAGCCATAAAAAGGTTGTACAAACACAATTTCATTTGAAAACAGCACATCCACATACATAAAATTTACAGGTTTTAAAATGATCAGTATCTACTACAAATCTTAAAAGCGGTAAAAAGGTAATTTATATTACAATATATTACCTCAACTGTTCCTAGGGAGAGTAAAGACTCCATTGCCAATTTATAACTCATAATCCCTGCAGCAAGTAATAAAGGATGAATAAACTGTTTCCTGTGGGGGGTGTAAAGTCTACAAAAAAGAATAAAGTGCAAAGTGCTTTGAGGTGAACAATTTTCACATGGACAATCAGGGAGTGAGGCAAACCACTCGCTTGGATAGGAAAAGCGGCAAAAAATGTACAGTTTTTAAACTCAACCTCGTCAACAAGAATTTCCGTGTTTCATTTAAGTCAATTTGCAAGTACAGGGCAGGCTCACTCTGTAGTTGTGAAAGGCGCTCTGGCTGACCAGTCATACTACATGTAGAGCCAGCCCTGACATAGCTTTGATAAAAAAGTGACTTTATAGTGACCGGTGAAAATTTTACATATCGGGGTTAGAATAATACTCTGGGACACCCATTTTAGCAAAACACGTTTTAAAATACCTAAGCCAGGGTATGTCTAAGCTATTATCCAGCTTTATGCAATCTGTCAGTATTGTTCTGCAGAGGGCAGCCTCTGGATTCTTCTAGGTTTTTAACAAGAGCAAAAACGGTTGAATCGCTATATAATCTTTCAAATAAGTCATACCAACTTCCTCGTGACAGAAAGAAACAGCGAAACACTGAGGCACTGAGAGAAGTCTTCTTAGAAACGTATTCTCTGCTACTTGGAGTGCTTTGCAATTTACGTGTCCCCACACCCTGGCCCCAAAGGTTACTACAGAAAGACTTTTAATCTTGTAAATACTTTAAATCTCCTTAATTGGTTCATGTCCCAGTCTTTTAGCATACCTAAAAATAGCATCAATAGATTTTTGAAATTGTATAATTCTAATATTTAAAACATGTTTCCAATTAAAATCATCATTAAATTGTACCCCCAGATAAGTAAAATATGGGATCTTCTCAATTTCTGAGCCCCCCAGTAAAAGTTTTCTTGTTTTGGCTTTTTTGGGCCACATTTCATGATGAAAGATTTTGTGCGATTTACTTTTAGCCCTAGATTATTCAATAAATCATTAAATGAATCTAACGACAATTGTAGGCCATTTGCTGTCCTGCCTATCAGAACGTTTCCAAGAACTATTATGAGGGGTGCCGCTAAAGGTGGTAAATGCAGCGATTGGGACCTGTTGTGGGCCTGTCTCTCTAAAATGTTTCCCCTGTTTTGAGATGTCAGCAATGCCGCTCAGTATTCTAGGTGTCTGTAAATTACTTGGCGGCCTATCTGAGACATTATTAGGAGGGAAAAGGGAAGTAGATATAGGTTCCCTTAAGTTAGAAGGGTTTCCAGTCCTTTGCTGTATGGTGGTGTGCCCATGCGGGTGGAGAACATGGACGAAGGTACTCAGGCTCGTATTATGATGTGGTTTATGTCAGAGTAGCTGAGATAGATTATCTCCTGCAATTATCGGAACTCTTGAGCCCTCCTCCCTCTCATGATAAGTCAACTGTCCTTCTTCCATACCAGCGCAGGAATATTGTGTATGAAGGTGTCCTGGTTTACCCAAGCCCTCCAACTTAGCTAGTCTCTCTTCAATTTCTGATAGTTTAAGTTGGAGGGGAGTTAGTAACACCGTGACCAGGGTCTCCATTCTTTTCCAAAACTCCTCTCCACCCAAATGGGAGGGCAACATTGCCCAGTTAGTGGTCCAGAAATTAGTCCCTGTTCAGGTTCACCGTGCCCTTTAGGTTTAGCCAAACGAGACCCTTTCATGGGTTTATGTTTTTGTGGCCATGCGCCCCTCCTTCGCTTTACTGGCAGTTCATTTGTTTTGTCATCATTATGAAACTTAGAAACCTGGCCCCTCGTTCCTGTGAGGACTCATTTGGAGTATCGGAGGGGGGTGTCCAGATCTGGTACATGGTGAGGCAGAGACAGGCATTGCGCTGGAGTAGGCGGGGAATTAGCGGGATGCTGCCCAAATTTTAGGGGTCTAACAATAAGCGTCTCTGCAAAGTCATTGGGTCCAATGAGAGTCACCGCTCTGCTTGCTCTATCTCATGGCTAAGCATTGACTCACCCCTTGTAATGAAGGCATCCAAAGTTCCTGCTTGCTACTCCCGTACGGTTGAGGCGGCCCTTACGCTTGCTCATTATGGATATCAATACGTCTTAAGCAAACACCTTGGGGCAATAATGGTAGTCAATAGAGATAACACAGTACCTGAAAGCTGGAAGTTTCTCTCTCCGTAGGACCGGATGTTAAAGGGGGGGCCCAGCCCAGCCTCCTCCAGGCTCTGACGGGCACGGATGGGCGCAGACGGGCGCAGATGGGCCTGCAGGGGCACACCCCGCGCAGTGGGTGCAGTGGGTGCCGCAAAATGCTTTTCAAGAGCCTCCGGGTGCTAGGAACCATGGGACTTGCAGTCCCCCACACAGAAGTGCTGTCAGGCATTTGTCGGCCCACTTCATGTCATTTATCTCAGTCTTTATAGTTCATTGTTTGTGGAATGAGATCTCTTTGCCTTGAATTAGCTAAACATTTCTTGTCAGGTCCTGTTTTGTACTATTGTTTCCGGAATTTAAATGAAATTCTTTTTCAGTGTAGCATATCATGGAGGTTCAAGTGATTCTGATCTGAGTTCATTGGAATTGTGGTCTGTTTTATTAGGCACGTATTCTGTATAGCAAATCCACTCAGGTGCTGGAAGGGTCCTTTCTATCTTGGTTCCTGGCAAGAATTCAAATGTGCTTTTTGATCAGGACACAATCACCAGGGTAATGGTTGTACCACAGCTCTTGGCTTTGAGTGGCAGTGATATCTCCAACCTCATGAGAAATGGAATGCACCACATCAGCCAATTCTTTGCAACACTCGAGGATCATGTCATCTGTGACTTTTACAAGTGCATTCTGAGGCAAAGCAGGCAGTTGCATAGCATGTCCCATGAGTATCTTGTGAGTCCAAAATACAGTCCTCCTGTCAGGAGTGCTTCTGAGACTCATCAATAGCAATGGCAAAACATCTATCCATTTTAATGAATTGGGATTGCAGACTTTGCCGCAACGTTATTGCAGCATCCCATTTAGCTAGTCAACTATACCTGTAGTTGTTGGACAGCAGTTACAATGCAATCTTTGTTCTACTTGAAGTGCCAGACACAGCATTCTAAGGACCTCATTGTTAAAGTTGGTTCCTCATCTGACTCAAGAGAAACCAGAAATCTGAACTGTGATATTAGTGCACATGACAGCCGTTTGGCTACAGTGAGACTGCAATTTCTCCTTGTTCGATCTGCTTCAACCCATCAGGAGAAATTGCACCCTATAACCAGGATATATCGCAGATCTTTGCAAACAGGCATTTCCATAAAATCTAAGTGCATGCTGTTAAAGGGACCTCCCTAAATGGCTCAGTTTGCAGGGTTTCCCCTCCTGCGTTCATTTGCTGACACATCACACAACTATACTCTCACACACGAGCAACCGATTGATAAGAATTCTAAATGGGGAAGATTCTAGATTCCCTCCTTATCAGGAAGTTGGTTTTCATCTCTGCTTTATCCAAAGATGTTGGGATATCCAGAGATATTGGAATAGACGCCTCACTCCCTTATTATGACATGCTTCATCATCGGCGCCTATCCACACCCTGGTAAGATGGAACCACCAGGGCGAACTCAACCATAAATGGAATGGGAGTTATTAGGTTAAGTCAAGCTGGACATGCAGGGATCCAGAAGAGTGATTAGTTAAAAAAATCTCTGGGTATACCCAAAGATTCTTCTTTATTTTGAGGGTACCTGGGGTAAATATGGAATTGTGAGTTTTTAGGGTTCTTTTGAATATAATTGTTCAATTATACCCTTTTTGCCAACATGTTTTGGCCCACTCCAAGAGCCCGATCGGGTCTGGGGCCTTTGTGAGGACTACATTTTGTGTATCCCTACTCTCTCTCGTGCACACACACCATGCACATTCATGAGGCCTAACGCTCTCACCTGTCTTGATCTTTTTCAAGAGGATTTTCTGTAAGACAGAAGATCAAGAAATAAACAACAAGGTGACTACCAACTCAATGGTTCATTCTGAATTGCATTCAAGAGTCTTAATCATATCCAATGATGAACGTCCCTGTTTTATTAACAAGTGATAAGAATCTATAACCATCTATTCTGACAGTGACTTTTTCCCTTTAAAATAGTGATTTGGTGCTCTCCAGTGGGTTTGAGGTATTGTTTAGATCTTACTCTAGTTACTTAAGGTAATTGGTGCCCTCTTTTTTCCTTTATATATAAATTAAAAGCTAGCTTCAGTATTTTTGGTCACTTTCCATTTTTTTCTGGGTGAACTGCTACGTGAGTAAACTCAATCAGGACCACCTATGCATTGTTTGAAGCATACTCAGCACGTTTCTTACCCTCTAGTTTTTATTCCAAGGGTCATGTCGTTCATGCGGATTGTGCCGTCTTGTAGTCACAAACTTTGGGGGAAGAGAGAGGGCATAGGGTTTATAAGTAGTGGGTAGATAAACAAGTTACTACGTATTACAACGATGTTTGCCCTCATTTGGTGTCAGAATTGTAATACTGTTTTTTCTCTACCATATAGTTTTTCTTTTTTGTTTCTTGGGGAGACCATATCCATTTGTCCGCCATAGTGCCACTCGTTCCCTCATTCGTTAAATCACTCGCATCTACGTTTGCAAACTTTATTTGTATAATAGACTTAAGCATCATGTATTAGTACCTAGTCAAAGGGAGGACTGGCCCTCTAAGGCACACATAGCTTAAGGGCACCTGATAATTACAATTTATTGCTTATCTAGTATTTTTGAGTGTCGGATAAATTCCATCTACTCGGGGCTTTTTGCCGGCATTGTCATAAACATACCTCAAAGGCCATTTCAACACTTCCCCTTCATTAATTGTTAATTCGGCTCTTGCTGCACTCATTCCCGTTCTCTTTAAAAAAGGCCCTATCAAGGGCGCTCACTCAAGGTCACATCATACAACTATGACATAGTTTTTTGGCTAAAACTCAGAATCAGGAACTAAACCAATTCTGCCTGAATAATCTCACCATTGAGTCCCTCTATTTGCAATGTCTTTGCCCCGAGTCAGGAGGGCTGTACTTATATAACAGTGAATCAAAGTTTGCACTGAACAAGACCAATCCTTTTATATCAAGGATAGTGACATGGAAATGTTTCTTTGATGATGTGCTAATGGTGTGAGGAGGTACGTGCACACGGCCACATCCTTTATCGACTGGCTCAATGTGTGCAACTGTAACCTAAAATTTACTTTCCCTGTGAGCAGCACGAAAATGGCATTTCTTCATGTGAAAATCACAATGGAAAGGGGAAAGCTGAATAATGTGACACATACCAAACCAACTGACAGGAATAACCTAATAAAGTTTAATAATTTCCACCTGCGATTCCTTTGGTAGAATCTTCTTTGTGGTCAGTGCTTGCACCTAAGGCTAAATTTAAGTGAATCCAAAGATTACAGGGTCCCGGCTGAAACCCTAGTTGAGAAACTAAGTGCCAGACTGTATCTGGGTAAAATCATTGAGAAGTGTAAAAAAAGAGGGAAGATCCAAAACAGGGATGCTTTGTTGGAAGTTATTCAACAGGAATCATGGGACCCTGGGATTGTGCATGTTACCACTTATAACACCATGTCTAGTCATGTGAAAAAAGTGATCACAAAAAATTGCCATATAGTGAATATGGTAGATAATGATTGGGAAAGAGCTCCATTCATTCATCGCACACAGCCCCATCATTAGGGATGTATCAGTAAATACAAGAGAGAGCCAGCATCCATCTATGGGCCCTAACCAGGACGAATATCTTGTGGGGACTTCCATCAGTCAAGGCAGATTACCCCAGTGATAAATTTAGTATATGTATTTCTACAAAAGGCACTAGGGAGCTTGATCTAGGTTTACCAAAGAGATGGCAAAAGAGGAAATATACCAACAGTGACTCTACCAGAACCATCTACATGATTACTTACCTCTGTGGTATGAAGTACATAGAAATGAAAATGTATAAGGTCCTGATACGAATTGTGGCGCACTAGAGTAATGTGCGGTGTGCTATAATTACAACTAAAATGAGCCACCACTACCTCACATCAGGATATAAAATCATGGCTTTTAAGTGGACAATCATAGAACAGTTAAAACCAGGTACACCCAATGCAGATAAAAAGCTTATCAAAAAGAACAAATGTGGATTTTCCGCCTTTCAACTGTTGTGTAGTTCCTATAAATCTATATAGGATCTGGGTTTAGGGATTGGTGTCCAGACTGATTCAAGATACCCCCACCAGATATGTTCGCCTGTATACCAGCTAGCTCACAGTGCCACTATGAAACCCTCTTACCAAGGAACAAGTAGTTTCTGGCATCTATCAAACATGACAACCCTGTACCCTCAGGGATCATGGAAGTAGTACAGTACTTTTTGCTCAGTCACTCGTGCTCACTTTGTCTCAGAGAGATACACAGAGTAAAGAAGGGGATGTTTTAAATAAGCATTTATTGAACCAGTGTAATTCTAGTGTAAAATACGTGTGCTGTAACAACCATAAGACAGAAACAGATATATACTGTTATAAGCGCCGAGAGAGTAAATAAATAGACGGTAGAATTCTACCATAGTGCTAAAACAATGAATATATGCAGGCATATAAGTACATGACAGTAAGAATGCATACTCGTACAATGCTAACCCTAACTAGATGTACCTAACTGTACCTAGCATGTATGTAGGTGTATAGCCAAGAATCCCCCTGGGAAAGGGCCATCCCCATTACCGATGTGAGAGAAAGAAGGACCCCACCCTGGTCTCGAGATGGAGAATCTGCATGCAGGAACCTCAGCGTCTCATGTCAGCATGGAAGTCTTTCTCCTCTGCCTGCCTAAGCTAAGATTTAGTGCCCAATTCCGATCTCATTCGGAAAGCATTCAGAACGTATCGGATTTAGAATGCTTTCAGAACGACTCGACCGTGAGCTCTCAGAGGGACGGAGTACGATGCATCCATTGTTAAACTCCAACAGAGTCATACGGGACGCTACTCTTCCGAACAAAGCATCCGGAAACAGCACCGATGCGACCGACTCATTTGGAAACGCTCAAGAATAGCATGCCAGTCACGAATCTGACTCATATTAACACGCAAGCAGATGACGTTGCATGATGCTCGGTCTCAGAACCATGTCTGTCTGCGTACCTAATGTCGAGGGGGAAAAATCTAAAACAGTCAAAACAACCATTTTCTACTCCGCCCCCAAAAAGAAGCCACACCCACAAATCCACCTATATAAAGGGCCAACACCACGATGATGATCCTTTGCCACAACTGCTAATAGGCCTAAGAAGCCACCATCACACATTCCCTGCTCTCTGCCTCACACACTCACACATCACACATCACACACCACACAACTTACACATATTTTATTTCATACAACACCACACAAACACACTCTTTTTCATATTCAGACTCACACTCACCTCCACACTCACACTCACCCTCACATTCACCCTCACCATGGCCAAATGGAAGCAGCAACGTTTTACAGATAAGGAGTTGGAAGTTCTTGTAGATGAAATTGGCAGAGTAGAGCCACAGTTATTTGGGAACCAAGTCCAACAGATCCCCCTTTCCCAGAGAAATAGGATGTGGGAGAGGATAGTTAACAAGGTGAATGCTCAAGCACCTTGCCTTCGCACAATGGATGATATCAGGAACAGGTTCAATGATGTGAGAAGGAGGGTCAAGAGGCTGATGGGCAGGGAACACACCCCAAACCAGAAGACTGGTAAGGGCCCTCTTGACCTACCTGTTCACTTCACCTCCTGGGAGGAGAAGTTGCGTATCATCCTTCCGCCGAAGGGTGTCTATGGAATACCAGGAGCAAGAGAGTCCGGTGAGTACACAATCCAAATTCGAATAAAGTTATTAATTACATCTCTAGAGACATCACTGTAAAGGATACAGTTAAACAAAGGACAGTATAAACGTGCAAAAATATACTAGACTCAAAGAGCATGTGATGTGTATGTCAGATTAATGACAAAAATACCTGCAATTAAATTGAAAATGCACTAAACTACAACCATGTACATACTTCTCACAAACTCACACCAAGGCCTAGTGCTCCAAACAACTTGCACCAGTGTCAGACATCTTGGCCGGTACTTTCCACTCACTCACAGGAAATCTGAGTCACAGGTAGGCTGTTTGGGATGGCTGGGAAGGTGGGTGTGGCCACAGGCACCATGGGACTTGTAGCTGCAGCAAACACTCCTCCACACACACAGCCCAAACAGACCCACAGGAACTATGCAACCCTCACAGTCAGTGGAAATACACTGGCAAGATGGTTGACACTGCTGCATGTTGCCAGCCTGACCACAAATACCATCATGGCCTTGTGCTCCTCACACCAGTCCCCAGTGTCAGCCATATTGATAGTGCATTTCCATTCACCATCAGGGATAGCATAGTCCCAGGTCTGCTTCCTGTGCTGGTTGCGAAGGTGTGTGTAGGACAGGGCATGAGGGGAGTTGGAGTCAGTGCAAACACTCATCCGCACACACAGACCAACAAGCCCACATAGAATTAACCTTCCCTGACAGTCACTGAGAATGTACTGGCAAGATAATTGGCCATGTGCAATGATTTATGGAGCTCAAGGCACTGTTGTTGAGTTTAGGACAATTCGGACACCAGTCACCAGTGTCAAACATCATGGAGGCACATTGCCCCTCACTGCCAGGAAAGCAGAATGACAGGTAAGATATTTAGGAAGGTGTATGGAGGACAGATCCAGGTGGGAGATGGAGTCAGGGGAAACAGCACAAACAGACCACCATGAACCATGCTTACCTGATAGTGAGTGGAAATCTACTGAAAAAATGGCTGGCACTGTGGACTTGCGTCTGGACAATGACCACCTGCTGGGAGTTGTGGACAATTAGGCACCAGTCATGAGTTTCAGACAACTTGCACGGATGTTCGCACTCACAGTCAGGGAAGCTGAGATACAGGTAGGGTTTTGATGCCGTCTGGGAAGGTGTGTGTGGGACAATGCCCGATGAGACTTTTAGCCATTTTAGCCATTGCAATTACTCATTCTCACACCCAGCCATGCCAACTCCTCTGGGCCTATGCTTACCTCACAGTGAGGGAAAGTGTACAGGCTAGGTGGCTGACACTGGTGCATGGTGTTGATCTTGAAACCAACTCCCATCAAGGCCCAGTGCACAAAACATCATGCAACTTTGTCAGCCATCTTGTTAGCACACTTCTATTCACTGTGACTAGCAATTGCCACAGATGGTCGTGCTGGTTGGAAGGAGGAGTGTTTGCCCAGACATACCATCAGGCACTGGCCTCCACACTGCTTCCTACTTCCTACTTAGGCCAAATAGCTTACCTGACAGTTATTGACACTGTGCTGCCAAGATGGCCGACACTGCTGCATGGTGTCTCGAGCAGAAAGCCTGGATGGGTACTTCAGTCAAGTCAATAAACAGGCACCAGTGTCATGTATCCGGCTGGGACATTTTGCACTACAGTGAGGTAAGCATAGTACATGCTGGGCTGTTTGAGTTGGGTGATAAGGTGTATGTAGGACAGGGCCTTATACAACTTGTAGACATTGCAAAGACTCCTCCTCCCATCCCATCGAGACTAGGTAACTCTTTTGAGCCTAAGCCACCATCACAGTGACAGGAAGTGGACTAGCAAGATTGTCTGACACTGTTGCATGGTTTTTGGAGCACAAGTCCCTAATCGGAGTTGCCTTCAAGTTCAACACCATGCACCTGTGCCAGTCACCTTGCCAGTACACTTACCTGCATTGTGAGGTAAATATAGGCACAGAGGAGTTTGCAGGTCTGGGTAGGAGGAGGTATATTTGCAATGGCTAAAACTCATATTAAGCCTTGTCATACACACACACTTCCCACCCAGCGCAAATACCCTACCAGAAACTCTGCTTACCTGACAGTGAGTGGCAATTTACTGCTAAGATGTTTGACAATATGGGCTGGTGTTTGGCCCACAAGTTCCTGTTGGGATTTGTAGAACAATCAGACACCAGGCACAAGTGTCACACATCTTTATTCTCCATTTCCAATTATTGTAAGGAAAACAATCTGCCAGGGTGCCAGTTTTATCTGGCGGAAACAGTGTGTGAAGGACAGAGCCAGGTGTGAGTCGGAGGAATGGTAAACATTACTACACCCACCACGAGCAACCACTTCATCTGGGCCTATGCCTGCCTGAAGTGCAACAGCAAGATGACTGACACTGGTGCATGGTGTTTCTGGGCAAAAGGCCTTGTTGGGATTTGGATTCAGGTTTAACAACATTCACCAGTGTCAGAATCCTTGCCAGCAAACTTACCCTCACTGCCAGTTAGCCAAAATCTCAGAGGAATTACCTGGGCTGGTGGGTGGAGGAGTATTTCAAAAGTCTACAACTCACATCAGGCACTGGACAACATACACCTTCCCTACCATCAAAAACAGACCAACAGGAACTAAGCGTACACACAGTGATTTTCAATTTACTAGCAGGATGCATGACACTGGGCACTGGTTTCTGTCTTTTCCACAACTACTAACAGTGACTTGTGTTCAAAACACCAGGCACCAGAGTCAGCCAGCGTTGTCAGTACATATCCACTCACTGTGGAACTCATGAAAGCATCTCACTCACTCATGAAAGCATAGTTTCGGGGGTGCTGCATTTGCATGCAGGAAAGAGTATGCATAATACAGGGCTGATGGAGCGCTAGGTGGTGCCAACCAATATGGCAGCACCGAGGTGAAGCTCTGGGATGCTTGCCCCTCGCATCCGTCCTGTCTCCTGCGGAGCCGTCCTAGGGCCGATCTAATGCCCGCCGACCACTGCAGACTTGCTGCCCCACCTCCGGTGAAGATTTCGGCCGCCTACGGGCCGCCGGAGCCGAGATACGCGGCCCGAGAGAAGCACCGGTGAATGGAACGCACTCGGCCGGTTCCTCGGCCGGCAGTGCACTTTAAGGGAGCCCGCGGCGTGCCACGAGGGAGGTAGGCCGCGACACGGCCTGAGGCTGACCGGGAGGCGGAGGAGAGTGACGGGAGCGGGCAAGCGACCTCAAGTAAGCTGGGGGGGTGGGGCTGCGAATGGTGCGCACCCCCGGAGCTGTTGCGGGATGGAGGCCCACGAGGGGTGACGGCGGGGCCCTGTCCGGCGGGCGGATCGGCCCGAGCGGGACTGGGCTGTGCTGGGAGTGTCTGATCTTGCTGGAGCTGATGCACGCTTCCCCCCCTGGATGCTACAACTGGGCTGCTGCCGTCTGAGGAAGCTGGCTCCTCCTGGCCCCCCCATCTACTTGCCTGGGCTGCCCGCGGGGGGACTCGGACCCCTACCATCGTCCCCGCGTGCAGAGTGGTGGAGTTTCCCTGGCGCCTGCAGCGCCGGTGTGTGGAATAGCTGTGCCTGACCTTCTGCGTTGTGCCACTGCCTGGGCGCCATAGTCGTCGGCGGGCCTCGTGTCCCTTGCCCGGTGCCGCACCTGGACTGATGGTCGCGGCCCTCCGTGCTGTGTGGGCCGTACGAGTGACCTGGAGCAGGGGACGGCGCTTCGGAGGCCCGTGGGCGGCGCGCTGCGGGACGAACTTTGTGGGCAAGGGCGTCAAGGCGGGACCTGAGGTGCGATGAGGGCGGCTCGGCCCTGACCTGGCTGGAGGGGGTGCGTGCCTAACGGACTTGGGGCAATCCCTTGCTGGGGCCGGGAGGCTTTGTTCCCCTTTCCTTCTCCGCGAAATCTCTGTTCTTGGCCCGGAGTGAGGAACTGTTTCACTTGGCGGGGGGGAGCAGCCTGCTGGTCCACTACACAGGCCTGCGCGCCCGGCGCGTGCCCCGGGGAGCCCACCATGGGCAAAGAGAGGGGCCCCAGACCGCCGGCGGCATCCCACCAGACGAAGATCGACCGGTTCGCGAGCTCGGAACCATCGGGCGCGGGCGGAGGGGAGGTGCCGGCCCCGAACAAGGACTTGGCCACCATCCTGCAGGCCATTGACGCCTCTCGCACATCCTTGGAGGGGATGGTTGGAGAGGTGAAGGTGGACGTTGCGCTCTTGCGGCAGGACCTCCGCAATGCCACGGCCCGCATCACCGAAACGGAATCCCGGATCTCCACGGCGGAGGACGACATTCGCCAGCTGCAGGACCAGGTCCGGGAGCTCACCACCCACTCCAAGGAGCTGCACCGGCAGGCGGAGGATGCCGAAAATCGTGCCCGTCGCAACAACCTCCGCCTGGTGGGCTTTCCGGAGGGGGTCGAATCGGGCCGAGCCGACGATTTCCTGGAAGCCTGGTTTCGGTCTTGGATGCCGGCGGCCAATCTGTCAACTTGGTTCGTGGTGGAGAGGGCGCACCGGTCACTCGCGGCCAAGCCTCCTGTGGGAGCCACCCCGCGCCCCTTTATTCTTAAAATCCTCAATTTTAGGGACAGAGACGCTATCCTGCGGGAGGCGCGGGTGAGCGGCCCTTTGACCTTCAACAACCATACTATCATGGTCTTCCCGGACTACACCCGGGAGGTCCAGGAACAACGCCGCTCTTACACAGAGGTAAAGCAGAAAATGCGCTCCCTGGGCCTCCAATATAAGCTTCAATTCCCGGCTCGCCTGCGCGTGGTTTTCCAGGGCAAGACTCTGTTCTTTGATACTCCCAGAGCGGCTTGGACTTGGCTCACCGAGGAGAGACCTCTGCTTCAACCCGGAGGGGTGTCGCCCACCACTGTGCCCCGGGCCCACGGTGCAGCTGCGCCCCAACGACAGCGGCGTAGGAAGCGCACACACTCCCGGCAGAGACGGGGCGCGGCGTTGGCCCGGACCCGGTCTGCGAACCTCTCTGGAAGAGCAGTGAGGGACTCCTCCGTCTCACCTGGAACATCCTCTCAGGCAGCTGGGGGGTCCCGGCGCCATCTGTCACCTCGGCCGAGCGAGCCTCTTATCCCCCACAACGCGCAGATTGATTTATCGGACTTATCCCACAGCCCTGCTATATGACTCCATATTTGTATCCCGTGTCTGCCCGGGGAGGCGACGACCTTGCCCGAAGGCGGGGGTGGGGGGCCTCAGCAGTCTCTCACTTTCTCCCGTAACTACCTAGGACGCTTCAGTGGAATCCGTGCCTCAGGAGGGGTCCACCACGCTCTCTATACCCGAACGTCCACGTTTGGGGTTCTGTGACTACTGGTTCAGTTAGGGCGACAGATGCTTCCGTTCTTGAAGTGTAGGGTGGGGGGTGGGGGGTTGGTGTTGGGGTTTTGTTGGTTGTTCCTCCATGGGGGATTGTTTTGTTGGGTTTGGGTTTGCTTTCCATTGAGCCTCTTCTGCAACACCGCGCATCGCATGTCACCACTGTGCCCCACGCAGCCGCCCCTGCGCGCTCCACCGCCGCTCGCACTGAGCCTCTTGTACAGCGCCGCGCTTCGCATGCCACCACACTGCCCCATGCAGCCGCCCCTGGGCGCTCCAACGCCGCTCGCTTCCCTGCGCTGTCCGCTGGCTTCCCATAGAGCGGGGGCCGTAACTCCGACGTCCCCTGGCAGCTTCACTCCCGGCGCGCTCTCCTCCTGTCGTTACCATGGATGACATAGCTCCCAAGGCCCAGCTGCGTATTTTGTCCTGGAACGTGAATGGCCTACTGGACCGGCTCAAGCACACCGCCGTCCTTAAATATGCTCAGCGCGCGGAGGCAGACGTGCTCCTGATTCAGGAAACCCACCTGCTTGGCGAGAACTGTCCCTTTCTGGCGCGCTATGGGTTTGATCGGGTGTGGCACTCGGGGTTCGCACGCGGATCGCGGGGGGTCGCAATCCTGCTGCGCCGCTCCCTCCCTTTTGTGTTTGCTCGGGTCATCCATGACCCCCTTGGCATGGGGATAGCCGTCTGCGGCGTGCTTGAGGGCCGGCCGCTCAGCCTCATCTCCCTCTACGCGCCGCCTTCCGGGCTGTCCCAAGCCTTATCGCAGGCCTCATCTCTGTTGGCGACTCTGCCGCCGGGTACTGTTGTTCTTGGGGGAGACTTCAACGCCGTCATGGTCCCACAACTCGACTCCTCGGGTCTGGTTTCGGCGCCCCGGGCCGCGTGGGCGAGGCGGCTGACGGGCTGGGCGGAGGCTCAGGGTCTATGCGATGCTTGGCGGACCTGGCACCCGCGCGCACGGCAGTACACTCATACCTCGGCCGCCCACCACACCCATGCACGCATTGATGCGATCTTTGTCCCCCCCACTGATTGTGTGAGTATTCAGGACGTCCGCATCCTCCCTAGGGGAATATCTGATCACTCTCCGGTCTTCCTCGGCCTGGGACCCCCGCCCCGAGTGGCTCGTCAGATGTGGCGCTTCAACGCTTGGTTCCTCCAAGACAAGACGCTCCGCAAGGAGGTGGGGTCCGCGTTGGCGCACTACTTCAGCGACAACGATGGTTCGGTCTCCTCTGCGGGCACCCTTTGGGAGGCCTGCAAAGCTACCATTCGGGGGGCAGCCAAAGCCCATGTGGTACGGCACCATCAGAAGCAACTCCAGTGCCTCACCGCCTGTGAGGCCCGGGCGCTGCGACTGGAGCGCTCTCTCTCTGAGTCCGCCGACCCGGCTGGGACCCGGCAACTGCGACTTCTGCGTGAAGAGATTCGGCAACGGTCGCTTGATGCAGCTAAACTCCTCTGGCAGTCCTCGGTGGCGAGGGTATACGGGTGGGGCGATAAGAATGGGGCGCTGCTGCATCGGCTGGCTACTTACCCCAGGACATCGCGCATCATCCCGGCGGTGGCTGACTCGGCCGGAGTGCTTCAATCCTCTTCTGTGGCAATAGCGGACGCTTTTGCGCAGTATTACTCGCAGCTTTATCGGGCTCGGGCGTCGGATCTCTCCCTGGCCTCCTTGCTTGCCGCTAGTGACCTGCAGCTCCCCCGCCTTCGGTCGGACGAGTGGGAGGGTCTGGAGGTGCCCATTTCTCCCGAGGAGATTGGGGAAGCGATAGGGCGTACGTCCGCCGGGAAGACCCCAGGACCGGACGGCTTCCCCCAGGAGTTTTATGCCACCTACAGAGAGCACCTGATCCCGCGGCTGGATGCTCTCTACGCAGAGGCGGTCGCCAGGGGTTCCTTCCCTCCGGAAGCCGACATAGCCACTATTGTGGTCCTGCCTAAGTCTACGCCGCCTCCGTGTGATCGGTCGGCCTATCGGCCGATCTCCCTTATCAACACTGACATCAAGCTTTACGCAGCGGTCCTGGCCCAGAGGCTCCAGCCCCTCTTGTCGTCCTTGGTGCATCCGGACCAATGCGGCTTTATGCCAGACCGGAGCACTCGTCATTGCCTCCGTCGCCTTCACGTCGCCCTGGCCCATCGTCAGCGTATATCTCCCTATCTTACCCTTCTGCTCGCCGATTTTGAGAAAGCTTTCGACTCGGTTGGGTGGCCCTACTTGTTCGATGTCCTGGCTCACATGGGTTTTGGCCCCAAGTTTGTGGGAATGATACGGGTCCTTTACGCGCACCCCCGCGCCAGAGTGCTTGTTAACGGGGCACTGTCGAGACCGTTTCGGATCGGCAGAGGAACACGGCAGGGGTGTCCGCTTTCGCCCCTCCTCTTTGCACTTGCAATGGAGCCCCTTGCCGCCTTGATCCGAGCGGACCCTCTCCTCCGGGGCTGGGAATGGCCGGGTCTGGAGCCGGACAGAATAGCCCTCTACGCGGATGATGTCCTGCTGTATCTCAGTGATCCGGCGAGCTCGGGACCGCGCGCGCTCCAAATCTTGGGCCGCTTTGGCCTTGCGTCTGGTCTCTACTTAAACCCGCGTAAATCGGTCCTTGTACCTTTGCACCCCTCCCGGGAGTGTTTTGACTGGCAGGACTCTATTCCCCTCCGCCGGTTGTCCTTCAGGTACCTGGGCATCTGGGTTTCTCTTCTCCCGGAACTGAGCTGGGCTCTCAATGTGACCCCCCTGGTCAAGAAAGCCAAGATAGATCTGGCGCGATGGCAATCGCTCCCGCTCAATCCGCTGGGGCGGGTGGCGTTATACAAAATGATGATTCTCCCCCGGTTCCTTTATGTATTGCAGAATGTCCCCGTTTCCTTCCCGCGGCCTTGGTTTCGCGAGCTCGATAGGTTGGCGACCAGATTTCTTTGGGGTGGCGGGAGACCGCGGCTAGCCCTGTCGGTCTGTCGGATGCCTACCTTTGATGGAGGGCTAGGCATGACCAATCTTTACCTCTACTACCTGGCCACCCGCCTCCTGGTCGTCCATGACTGGTTCGGAGGGGGATGGTCCGACCCGGCCTACAGAGTGGAGTTGGATGCCCTGGGTTTTTCCCGTCTACAAGACCGCCTGTACGGCGCCCCTATCCCCACCTCCTGCCCCGACATCACTAAGGCGGTCTTCCTGGCTTGGCGAGCGGCGCTCCGCCATACCCGGTGGACCGGGAGGCTGACCCGCGCCACCCCGCTCTGGCATGGGGCGTGGATGCGGGAGGTCGCGGAGCTGGAGGGTTTTAAACCTTGGGATTTACTCGGCATCTCCCAGCTGTGGGATGTCTGGCGGGGAGGGCGCATGTGCTCATTTTCGGAGCTACAGGCACGCTTCTCCCTCCACTCGTCTCAATTTTACAGATACCTGCAACTGCGACACGCTATACGCACCTACACCCCACTGGACGTTAGATTGCCGGACCATAGCCCCCCGGAGGCACAGGTCCTGCTGGGCAACCTGGGGAGGGGGGGTATCTCTAGGATACACCGTTCCCTTGTCAACAATACCCCCACGTCCCGGGAGGGCCTGAGGGAAACCTGGGAGGAGTGGGTGGGTCCCCTGGACGAGGTCGACTGGCGAGATGCCCTCATGGCCCCCAGGCTGGTGACGGCCTCGGCTAAATTGAGGCTCATTCAAATCTATTACCTCCACACTGCATATCTCACACCGGCTCGTCTGCACCGAGCGGGCCTCTCAGTTGACGCAGCTTGCCCCCGTTGCGGCTTTGCCCCGGCGGACTTTATCCATATGGTGTGGTCTTGCCCAGACTTGGGGGGCTACTGGAGTGGCATAGAGGCTGACCTCACGGACGTTTTGGGGTGGGTGGTGCCACATAACCCCCGTCACAGCCTACTGGGTATCACGGATGGCCTAGACGGCACGCGCGCAGAGAAATTATTTCTTATGACGGCACTCATGGTGGCGAAGCGAGACATTGCAGCAGCCTGGAAGAGCCCACAGCCGCCTAGCTTGGCCAAATGGAGTGCTGGAGTGGACTGGTGCGCGGCACAAGAACGGGCTCTCTACCAGGCGCGGGGCTGTCTTAAGAAATATCGTAGGGTCTGGGGGAAATGGCTGGGCAATGTATTATGATCGTACTGTTCGGGGGGGAGGCGGGGGGAGTGCTCGGTGGGTGGGGGAGGAGAAGGAGTAGGTTTGGGTCGTGTGGTTGTACGCTGGTGGTTCGACAGGCTCTATGTGTTTTTTTTTTCTGTTGTATCATTTAAAACAATAAAACTTGTTTATCAAAAAAAAAAAAAAATACAGGGCTGATGGGATGTCTGGCCATTGTAAACACTCATCCGCACAAACCGCCATACAAGACCACTAAGAACCATGATTACCTGACAGTGAGTGGACATCCAACTATAAAATGGCAGAGACTGGGGCCTGCTGTATTGTGCACAAGGCCATGAGTAGAGTTGTCCCCAAGTCAGATACCAGTTCCCAGTGCCAGACAGCTGGCAGGTACATTCTGACACATTGTGAGGTGAGCTTATGTACTGTTAGCCTGTTAGCACTGGGCAGGAAGGTATATGTAGGACTGGGCCTGATGGGACTTGGAAGAACAGCAAACACCCCTACACACACAGCACAACCACTTCATTGTGGGCTACGTCTATCTCACAGTGTGTACTAGCAAGATGCAGACATTGGGGATTGCTTTTTGAAACCATCACTACTGCCACATTTGCCTATGTGCTACAAACACCAGCCAACAGTGACAGATATCTTTCAAGTATACTTATAAACATTTTCTGGACAACACTCTTCTTGGTGGCCTGGTGGTGCTGGGTGGGAGGAGGGGTGTAAGTTTCACAAATGGAAAAAAGTACTAAGAAATCATATTTTCATAGTTCATTGTCACAACATTGCAGGAAGCTGAGTTTTTTCAATCAGTTGACCATAGAGTCAATGTACAAAGAACATGATCTGTGTAGCCACAAAGTTAACCAGTCACACAGTTTTGCTACTCACAGCTATTCACATGTATACAATGAGATGATAACAAGAAGCACCTCAACTACTCAATTCCCACAACTTTCTAGATAAGTTAACAGAATGTGATTGTGTAGGCAGCCACACCAATGTGCCTGCTAAAGACATAACCTAAGACCAATAGACAGGCACAAAAAATACCCACATTGGGAGAGAAAGTGTATGTATCGCACTGTGAAAGTAAAGATGTGGACAACCTAAACACACCTGTGTCAGGAACCAGTCAATGTCTTTGAAGATGTAATGTAAACTAAACACAACAGGCCCATTCATGCACATACCTGTACATGTCCATCAAACCCCCTTTGTCCCAAATACATATTCATCTCCACAAATTGGCCTGCATCACAAAGTCCAATCTACCTAGAGTAACTCAGCATTAGGTTCAGTAGCCTATGTAATGTGTATGATTTGAGGGGCAGTGGACCGTCATAACAGTCATTGTGTTATGCTTGTATCCACAGGGCTAGCTGGGGACACCACTGGAACCATCCAGGACAGCCAGGTCCAGACGCTGGTTGACCAGGAGCCCTCCAGCATTGATGACTCTCATCATTCTTTGGACGATGAGGACAGAGCTGGCCCTTCTGGTTTGGGTCACCCCACATCACCTACAGTGGCAACATCCGGATCCTCTGCAACCACTCCCGCCTCAGCTGCCAACACCCAGCTGACCCCTACCCACACAGACACAGTATCCCAGCACAGCAACATGGGGCACTCTTGAGTTGCCCAACAGCAACATGAATGCCAATGATGAAGGAGGCTACGTGTCGACTGAGCCAGCACCAACTGGTCCTGCTCGAGTGGATGGGGTGGTGGGAGGGGTCGTGGGGACTGGTACCATCATGCAGATGATGCTACTGATGAGGAGACCCAAAACCTCTCCAGAGTCCTCCATACATCCTCAGAACCATCCAACAGCAGCAGGCAGCCCAAAATGACAAAATCGACAGGTTCATGGACAAAACTGATGACCAGACTGTGGTGCACAGGGACATTGTCACCTGCCTCCGCCAGATTGCCACCAACATGTCCACACAATTGGCTCCACCTAGCCTTGCCTTGTCTGAGTTGTGTGTTGGCATATGTGGCATTTCACCCTTTGTAGGTAGTTGTACTCATCAATTGGTCATTCTTGGTCTTGGAAAGTGCCCTGGGATGGATATGGTGATTGCTACATTTGCAATGTCATGATTCTGAAACATTGGATGGCAGTCCATTCCTATGAGTGGTGCAGCCTCATCAATGTTCAAGTAATGGATGTGTATAGTTGTGCCACCTGGGGTAAGACTATCCGAGAAACACATGCCCTCACTTGCCAGTCCACTACACATGCATGGTTATTGCTGGAATTCTGACTTTGAATGTCCAAGGTATGGTGACACCAAGGAAGGTGGAGTCATTGTGAAGATGTCTCTCTTTGTGCCGAGGACAACACATTGCACTGTGAACAAACACACATTTGCCACTGGAACAGTACACTCAGTTCCATGAGTGTGTATTCTCAAAGCTTCTGTTACCTCTGATCCAGTTTTGCAAGTGTCACCCTTGTATGTGTCCATGAGGGCTCCCATTGTGCCCATTAAATACTGCCTTACGGCATGATGGCTATATGTGTTTGTTGAAAGTCTCTGTGATGTTTCCATAGATTTTTGGACATTGTTTCAGTGCCAAAATGTGGACAAGGTAGACGTAATTCTGCACATGTCTTTCATCCTCACAAGATGTTCCCATATCCCCTGGCTTCAGGATTACTGTGTTAATTGAGTTTTTGAGCCACCACCCCAGAATCCTCACTGTGCTGGCAGCTTATCTTACACAATGAGCTGTGCACTAGACACAAGAACACTGTTTGTGGATCCTACGTTATGACACTCATGCATACTCCTACTACTATGCAGGACACAATCTGCACATTCAAAATGGGAATATTAATTTCCAGCACACACTACTGCTTGAGGGGCTAGATGCATATTAGCTGCGAATGACATTCTCCAAAGATGACCGTAGACACATGCAGATTGGGAATTGTGTGCAGCAGCACCAGTTCGCACATGGGGACTGGATCCTACATTGTTGTTGGCACATGCTTCTTATAAAAATAATATGGATTTTGACTACAGATATTTCCCTGATGATTGTGTCACAACCACTTCAGTGTTGTTGTAGTTGGAGACACTGAAATCAGTACTGATGGTCTGTGTCTGTGGATATGTGTGTTGTCTGGGCCTATATCCTCAGTACTTTACTTTACACAGATGCATCACATTGTCATACTATTGTGAGTACATCATAGTTCTATTGTCCTGAGATATTTCTGTGTATTGGGGTGGACTCATGCATTCAGTTTGTGATACACGCATATGTGTGGTTACTGAAATTCCTGGTCAAGCATCAAATGTGTGATTCCCTCAGTATTTAGCGTGCTAACTGTACCTACCTGATGATGACATTCCCTCATACAACACACAATACATGCTTTTGACCCATGTTCGGGTTGTGATCACAATGATGCTCAGGCCCTCAGAAAGTAATTTGCACACAATCTTGGATCATCTCTTGAACCTGGCCTCTGTGCTTTTACCTGTCAAAGGTTTTATTCTAAAATGCACACTGGTGCTGATAAAGGGGTTGGTGTGTAGGTCAAAATGTCCATTTTGACTTGCCTCCCTGCAAGGCCCCTACATACAACGTAACCTCCTATGACCTGAAAGTGATGCCCGTGTGGTGGAGATGACACTACCTCTGTCAAGGCATGTAAGGCAGTGCATCAAGGTGGCTATGCTCCAAAGGCTGTCCCCCAGCCTCTATTTACAGAACAGCTGGTGAGCCAGGCAAATCCTGGCACCATGTTGCAATGGCCTGGTGGGGACTGTGTAAGTGAGTAAGTTCATTGGCGTGGTATACGAAGGCCCCCAAAACCGTGGCCCACAAGTGACCCTGGTGCACCAGCCCATCGACCAATGCGCAATTGCCATCATGGCCAATCCAAGGGTATGCTAAACACTTTCTGATTGGATCTCAACACCCATAGGGGTCTAAGGGCTTCAGCCCCCCATCGTGTGTGTCATCCCAGGCTGAGACAGCTTCCCCACACACACATACAGCCCTTGAGCTGCTGTAGGTGGCTCGTCCGTCTTGTTTGTGCATCAGCTCCCAGTAGTTCACAGGTTTGTAAGAGACCATTTAGTAGATGATGAGTAGTTGTTTGGTTGTTGATGGTCCCTGGAGCACTTGCATCTCCACTCTGCCCATTCCTCAAGGTTGCCAGTTACTTTTGCTGCAACATGATGGAAATGCATTTAATTGAAAAAGGCATTTGTGTTTGTTTATGTAGACATTCCTGCAGCATGTATTTGACCCCCAAACCCAGATTAACATCTACAATAATGGGGATATTTCACCCCAAACCCCAGATATGCATCTACAAGATTGGGGGTATTTGCCCCCAAAATCCAGATAGGCATCTATACGTATGGGGTATTTCCCCCAAACCCCAGATTTGCATCTACATGAATGGGGGTATTTGCCCCCTAACCCCAGATATGCATCTACACGTATGAGGTATTTCCTCCCAAACCCTAGATTTGCATATAAACAAATGGGGGTATTTGCTTCTACACTGCTGTGGGTATTTGCCACCCCCCATATTGGCTCTACATTGCTGTGGGTATTTGCTACCCCCTATTGACTCTACACTGCTGTGGGTATTTGTCCAACCCACATTGACTACATACTGCTGTGGGTATTTGCCACCCCCCTATTGGCTCTACATTGCTGTGGGTATTTACCACCCCCTATATTGGCTCTAAATTGCTATGGGTATTTGCCATCCCCCATATCGCCTCTACATTGCTGTGGGTATTTGCCACCCCCCATATTGGCTCTACATTGCTGTGGGTATTTGCCCCTCCCTTTGGCTCTACATTGCTGTGGGTTTTTGCCCAACCCACATTGACTATACATTGCTGCAGGTGTTTGCCACCCCACCAATGGCTCTACATTGCTGGGGTTAGTTGTCTCCAACCCCACCTTTTGGCTGTAGTTGTGACCCTGCTTTCTGTTGTATTGTCTTTCGTGGGGTAGTTACGTTATTCTGGATGAGCAGGTGTCGTACTTACCTTCTGTGATGAACGCGTCGGTTGCGGTTGTAGTACTGCTCAAAGAGGTAGAGTATGGGGATGACATGCACGATGGGATTCATGGCTGCACCGGCTTGTTCGCAGGAATCGTGTTGCGTGGCAAATCAGAGCTGAAATACTCCCCTTCCAGATGCTCTGATGTGTTGGTTGTGGCGGTCGGATTCAGCGCATGGTAAGTACTTCACATTCGGAAACGGCTTTGAAAAAGCCTACAGACTACTCCATTCTGCGTTTATAGAGGTTTCTTGTTTTGAAAATGAGGATGGAATAGGAGTGACTGGGTCGTTCGGTAAGTAAAGGGTTTTGGGCATCGTACTGTGTTGGTTGGTTGAACCGGCTCCCAGTACGAGTCGGTTGTATTGTCTGGCTCCAGACAGCTCTGGGATGGACTTCATAACGAGATTGGAATCTGGGCCATAGTGTTTATATACCCAAAATGTACCCTCAGGGGGTCTAGCTTGCTGTGTCATGTTGGCAGAGGATGTCGGTATTAGGCCGAATTGAAATCTGTGTTTCATCTGTGCTTTGTTGTTCAATTTCAATAGGCACAAGTTCCATTCCATTATTGGCAACTCTGTTACTTCATAGAGTAGAATCTTCAAAAGTTATGCGTCTTTCTGTCTGAACCTCCTGTATGGTAGTGAGCGGCCTGCTATTCTATTATATCTGCCACATAGTGTGGTTTGATCAGATCAATGGAGACAAATCTCTTTTCTTTTTTTCCGGCAAGAGGCGGAAGAAGTAATGTTCTTGTTCCTTCGACAGCCAGGACATGTACAGGCGTTCATTAAGATGGCCCATATTCTTTCTTGTCCACAATCTTTACTCAGACCAGATCCCCAACTTTTGGGACCTAGGCAGGGCTTGCTGTTATTGATTTTACTTCCCCAGTGGTAGTGCGTTTTACTTGGACGTTGCTTTGTAGGGCCCGGAATTCACTGAGTTCCTCTAAAACAGCCAAACTGTTATGGATGTCAAATGTTTTTTTTATCTGACACTGGGCTGCCACAATCGAGGTCGCGTACCCACATTCTCATCCCAAATAGGACCTCCTAGGGAGTGTGGCCTGCTAGAGAACTTCTTGGCATGTTATTATGTGCCTTCTAGACCCCATATATGTGATTGACCCAACTACCACCTGAGCCTAATACCCTTGCTGTTAAGGATTGTTTTAAGTCCCGTATTTTCCTGTCCACTATCGCATTTCCCACAGGATTATACAGAGATGAGTACGCAATGCAACACCAAAACTTCCCATTGCTTCCTTGTAAGCCCAAGAGCTAAACGTGGGGCCACAGTCAGAATGTAATGTGCCAATTGTCTATGTCCCTATAAAGACTCATAGATCCTATATAGCAGTTCAGGCGTCAGCCGAGCGCTGAGGCCAAATTCACAGGAATCTAGAGCATGAATCCACTGCCACCCTGATATACTTGTAAGCCCCATCAGATTGTAAGGGGCTGCAGTGGTCCAAATAGACACAAGCGAGAGGTCTGTCTGATATCAGTAGTGAGGTTTGCGGTGGACATGCTACGGTGGAACCCTTCATTTGCTGACAGATGTCGCACTTAAGGACAAATTATTTTGTCTGTTTCGTTAAACCTGGCCACCAATAGCGTTGTTTCAATAGTGAAACTGTTGCTGTAATCCCTGCGTGTGCTGAACCCAGAACCTCGTGTGTAGCTAGTATTAAGCCTAATCTGCGATTCATGTTTGGTATCACTCTATCCCCCACTCCTGGCATTTGAGCATATGGAATATTTTGTGCATCTAACGTGTAGGAGTACTTGAGTGGAAAACCTTTCAGCAAGGCTGTGCTTGAAGTGATGACAGCTACCATTATCTGTCCATCTACTCTCGTGCGAGAACGAGTGATTTCAGCTATGGCAGCAGTTCGCACTGTTGCCTTGGTGGCTTCACCAGCCAATGAATTCCCTTCAACGTGCATGCCAACACGTTGATGACTCAGCGTATGAATCACGTGAGTCAGCTGCAGCCTTTTTTCAGCTCTGCCACTTGTTCCCAATGCAATTTGTGCTGTAATGTGCAACCTTTTGAATCCATTCTGACCTCAGTAATGGAGATATTTATTGTATGACTGGACACAATCAAATGAATCACACACAATAAGTGTGGGGGATTCTCGATCTGCATTCTTTAGTGCCAGTACTAGCGCTTTTAGTTCTGCCAGCTGAGATGTGCAATCCTCTAGAGACTGCATCTGCATATTGTAAGGCCGAAACTTGTCGTCCTGCATTTGACCCTTCACAATCACACATGCTGCACTGTATTGCTGTTTACTTCCTACCGCAGGCTGAGCAGATACGTCAGTTTAAATAATGTATTCATACTGATCCAGACGCATTATTATGTGTTCGTACTGCAGAAATGCTTGAGTTTTTAATGTAGATTTAAATTTGTAGTCTACATCTGTTCCAGTGAGAGAATTAGCCCATTGTATCCACTGTGGATGCAGTGCTTTTGTATTTGGAACACTAGCTTTTGTGACTGGAGTCACAACAATTATTTGTTTCCCCTGTGTCAGTGCTCTTTCTTTCACTACAGCAGTCTGTACTCAGTGGATTCAAAACGCATCTCAGTGGGTGTGTATGGATGAGATTTGTATGCAATTGGTACTGTTTCGCCTTTATTGAAGGTCAGGTAGGGGTACCCAGATTGACCCGTTATTACATGGATCACCAAATTCGCAGTGTTCACACTTGTGTGTAAGTGTTTGTAAGCTATCATGTCAGCGTGTAAGGAACATAGGATTTCTGTGTGTTCCTGTGGTCCAATGGTGAATTGAGAAATCAGGTACGAAAAAGTCGTATAAAGGTTTTACTTTTCTGCGTAATCTAAAATGTATGTTCTGCCAAAATTTACAAATCCTATAATAGATTGTAGATTTTTCAGGGTCTTTGGAGGTTGGAGCAGTGCACACTTTTGTAAAATGTTAGCTGCCAGGCTTTTCACTTCACTTGAAAGCTCGTATGCCAAAAATAGGACATTGAGGTGGGTAATTTTTGATTTTTTATGTTAAATTTGTAGGCCTCGGAGGTGAATCTCAAAATTATGTTGTTCACCCTGGTCAAGTGATCCAATAATTCATCATCTGTCAGATAAATTTAATCTACACAGGGCAATGCCTCTTCATCAAAGCAACTCTGTTACCCATGCTGAGAACAACCTGGGGCTATTCTTATACCCTTTGGGTAGTCTACAAAATTGACCTTGAGAGCCTGGGGCTGAGCATCATGTCAAATATCTGCTCTCAGGTGCTATATTTTGGTAGAAGAATCAATTTGAGATATCTAGTGTTGTTTTGTATTTTTTCAGCACAATGCTATTCATCAATGCGGTACTGTGTGCATTCTGTACTGAAAATGTCTTTGTGCAGGTGTTCAAATGTCTGTAGTCTAAAACTAGACAATATGTATTATCGGGTTTCATTACGGGAAACAAAGGATTATTCATGGAAGAGGTGCAATCCTCAATTACACCTTGGTTTTCAATTTGATCTAGGATCTCCCTGACTTGCTTTTTTGCATCTTGTTTTATTGGGAATTGTCGCTGTGGAGTTGGAGTAGTTTTTACTGGGATTCCATGGTGAGGAGACTCAGCATCCCACCCTACATGATTGCGGTATCATGCAGGTGCAAGTGCTACCTCCCACTCCTGCATGTCTGAGTTTTTTCATGATTCTGGAACGAGTTCAGAGAAGGCTGGTAAAACGACTGTTTCTTCATTTGGGCAATCCATAATGAATTCAAATGGCCAATCTTTTTCAGCCAAAAGGGTGGCTTAACCCAAACTCAGGTTCTCCCAAATGCGACCTTTAACCTTCCTAGGTATGTCCCGTTCCATTTGGAGTGTTATTTCGTATAATGGGAGTGGGACACTTACCCTAGTATTAGTTGTCTCCCCTGTAATATGTTCATTCATTGCCGCTGTCACCAGAAATTCCATCAGGTTCTGGACTGGTGAGGCATTGTTACGTCTGCTGCACTGTCCCCATTCAGAAGTTGAGTCCTCTGTAGCCTGGGCATTTCTTACTTTAAGGCCACCTACTTTCTTCTTTTTAAATTGAGGTTCTGATTTTTGTTTATCTTCTTTTTTGATATTATAATCTGAAATACGATGTGTATCTCTGGACTTTGTTCATTCTTCTGATCTGTGTTCTGAATGTCCTTCCCTCTTGGAGTTTTTTGATGAACCCTGAAAGGAACGAGAGGAACGTGTATCAGTATCCTGATACCTGTCAGGTTTTTTAATGTTATACCTCGTTTCAGAGGGTTCCTGTTGAGGAGACCCACCCCTAGATTGTGATCTATTCTTTCTATTTTTCTGTTGTATATTATCCTATTTCTTTTTAGAAGAATCAGGTGCTTGCTTGGAGTAATCCTTTTTAGGACTACCCATTACTTGTGCTTTGGAACTCTAGCTCCCAAATGATCTCTACCTAATTCGGCGTTTGTATATTCGATAATTTCAGGTAGTTCTTGCTCCTGTTGTGCAGGAGTGCATTCCCTTAGGTGTTGGCGTATAGCCACCGGTGCCTCCTCACCTTTTATGTTTGCTAACATAATTGTTGATACCTGGGAAAAATTGCCTAATAAGTTCATCCCCAAGTTTAGAGCAGGTTCTGCTTCATAGTCATTATGTATGTGTCTCAATACTTCTGGTATCACAGCTATTGAAGGAATACCATGAGTTCTGGTGTAGATGGCAGCGAAAACTGTACCCTAAGAGATATAATCTTCTATCGGGGGAGCTATCCCCATTGGGAAGCAAAATGTCAGTATTCTGTGTTTTTCTTGTTGGCCTGTGTGTGGAAACCCTGCCTCTAACTGCGTAATTTTCTGTGCTATTCAAAATGCTATTTGCTCACGTTTTGTGGGCATTCTTCCCATAACCATATTCAGCGTTTGTGGGGTGATCTTAGTTGCAGTCCCTTGAAGTTGACCTGCTGGTGTAACCCTTGTAGGTTGTAGTGTGAGTGCTCTCATAACGAACTGGGCTAAGTTTCTGTAAAGTTGTATTATTTCTTTGTGAAGTCGACGTAAGTCTGCTATTGGCAATGTGTACATTTTTGGATGCAGCGTGCAAGCCGCTAGGGCTGGCAAAGTCACTACATTTCTGCTGAGCGGACCGAGTCTTACTTTTTCTGTGGTGTGTGGGAGGGCGCCTTTAAACCAGTTTATATGCTCCTGGTAGCTGAGCAGAACTTTAATGTCCTCAGAAGAACAGTATTCTTCTGGTGTTTCTTCTGCAGTGTAGAAACTAAATGTTTTTGTGCTTGCGTCTGCAAGTTGGAATTTGGTCCATGAATAGTATACCTCCACCCTGAATGATTCGTGTGCCTCAATCATGAATGTTACAGTCCCACCTAATGCTAAGACTCTAAACTCGTTTTAAAGTAAGTGCATTTCTGACATTTTCTGAAATGTTTATAGCACCTTCCTTTTCCCCATCCCCTGCTGCATTTCCATGTGACGCAGCGTTCTCTTAGACAGACATTGTTGAAAGAGATAAGGTTTAATGTACAGTAGGGAACTTATTATCCTTCAAGCTTGAATAAGCCTACAGCCAATCCATAGGATATGCGTACTTAGCTGCAGTAGATTTTTCCCTTCCCACTCTAAACGTCTCTTGGTAGTTGTAAGTAGGGGTCTCTCAGAAAAGCACATCTTAACTACACAGATTTGACCTTTAAATAAGAACCAAACCAATGTTGGCAGCTCAGTTCCTATAAATCTAAATAGGATCTGAGCATTTAGACAACATAACCTGTGGGTTTGGTGTTCAGACTGATTCCAGACACCCCTGCCTGTATACCAGCTAGCTCACAGTGCCACTAATAACCCCTCTTGCCAAGAAGCAAATAGTTTCTGGCAACTATTGAACATGACAACCCTGTCCCCTTAGGGATCATGGAAACAGACCAGTACTTTTCACTCGTGCTCACTTTGTCTCAGAGACAGATACACAGAATAAACAATGGGGACGTTTTCAATAAGCATCTTTTTAACCAGCGCCATTCTTGTTTGAAATTTCTGTGCTGCAACAACCATAAGACAGAAACAGATGTATACTGTTATAAGCACCAACAGAGCAAATAGATGGTAGAATTCTACCATAGTGCTAAAACAATTAATATATGCAGGCATATAAGTACATGACAGTAAGAATGCGTACTCCTATGATGCTAACCCTAACTAAATGTACCTAAATATATCTAGCATGTATGTAAGTGCATAGCCAATGTTATGTTATAGGGTATTTGTAAAGCGCAGCTTTCACTCCGAGGAGCATCATGCCACTGAGCGAATCGCTGACAGACATGATGGCTGAGACTAGGAAAGAGAATTTAGATAAGTGCTTTGCATAGCGCATCAGGGGCCATAAAAATCCACGTGTTCAGAGCTTTCCTAAAAAGAGTTTCTGATTGAATGAAACATAGGTGGTTAGTCAGATGGTTCCAGGTTTTGGTCCCTCCTTTTAAGACGTATCTGAAAACAGGGGGTTTTAGTAGCTTAGCTTTCAAAGATCTGAGGGTACGGCATGGAAGGTAGCATGTAAACCAAGGCCGAAGATAGTGAAAATTAAATGAAAATGAAATAAGGGTTTTTGTAGAGTGCTTGTTTTCCGTGGTGTCTTAGCGCTAGCTGTCATCAATCTATACAAGGACCGTCGCAGTCGGCTAAGGTGTATGAGCGAAAAGCCATGTTTTCAAGGCCTTTCTAAACAATAGCAAGTTGCTTTGCTTTCTGAGACTGATAGTATGGAACAAGATGGTCCCAGCACAAATTTATCAATCAAAAGAACAGTATATTCACACAATAATAAAACTTTTTTTGAAGAAATGTTCAAGTGTTGTTTAATCACACTGAACACCTGTTGCTAATTTTTAAGATCACAATATACAAAAACATTCAAAGAACATCATTGGTGTGTCCGAATTGGGGGAAGGGGAAGGGCAGTGAGTTGTCCGAGGTTGTGGGGTAAGTGGCGGATATTATTTACAATTGTTGAACAATCAAATTGTTGGGCATATTATTTAATGCCACACATTTTATACATGGTTCATATCACAGTACACTTCAAGAAAAAATCCACAGCCATGTGAGATAGAAGTCACAGTGCAACATGCGCTGTTGGCGTTACTGGCGTCATTGATGTGTCGACGTTTCGACCCCTAGAATTATGTAGGTATTGGTCAGAACCTTACTAATGGGGTCTTCCTCAGTACGAGAGTGCTAGTGGAGGAGAGAGGGCACCTAGAAACAAGACAAAAGTTGGGTTGTCAGATCTACAGAATGAATTAAGATCAAGACAAATTAAAGGCGGGGAGTTAGTTAATATATAGTTACCGTATCTGCCTGTGTAGGCAGTGCTTCAAAGGCGCAAGAAGTCGTCTAAGAAAATGGGGTACATAACCTCCAAATATGCGATGGAGAGAGTGGTAGACACCTGTAAAAATAAGGTGTCGGTCAGAGTGGCCTCTAAACAATTGAGGTCCTGAAAACAAAGAGAGGGATGGTAAAGCCAACTTACTCATTCAAACAAATGTAATCCCTTGGGTATTTCAATCCCACGCTGTACAAATCCTGCTGGAGAAGACGTGGTCAGGAGACATACGTTTTAAAGCATAATGACTCAATCAAAAATGTTTCAAATGAGGGAATGAATCTAAAATTGAAGGAAAAGAAGGAGCATAAAATCAGTATCAAGGACCGAGTCGCCAATTGGAAAAGCAACTCACACCATAGATAGATCGTGTTAGTAAGAAGAAGGTATTCTAACTGGCATTGATGGAAATACAGTAGCTATTCAAAAAGCCATGGTGTGTTAAATGCGCAATGTAACTCAAGGATTAAGAAGGCCGTGCTGGCAATCAGTTCAAAGTTAATAGCGCCCCTGGTTCTAATGAGAATAATGAAAGAAATCCGGCGTGCTGGACCGGAATAGAAGCAAAGTGAAAATTCCACAATTGAAAAATCACCATGGGTACAGGTGGACTAACATAGAATTCGCATGGCGTGTGCCTAATCCTCCTTGCGAGCATAAGCGTGACATCGGGGCTAGCACCAATCATTGCTGTATGAAAAAAGAAGAATGGACATTTGCTTTAAAAATGATTATGCCTGTAAATAATGAGGAAATATTAACAAATTAAAATTAATTTAAGAACCTATAAATGTATGCTGCGGATGAAGGTAAAACCCTACTAAATAAGGCGGTGGAGTCAGTGGAAACATGTTCTCATAAGGGAGTGTCAAATGGCTTAATCACACAAAGTTATTAAAGTGCCCCATCGGTCGGGGAAGCAGAGAAAAACCGGCGTGAAACAGGAAAGACGCTGCAGCGCTCGAGTGTTAAAAATAATCTTCCAAATAATGGAGAAAAAGTTATGAGCACTCACCCTGGTGTCGCAGCTTCTTCGCACTGAAGAGCAAGAGCGCGCCATCATCGCTAGCAGTTGTCTATAAAGGAGCGGAGGAAAACTACACGTGATCCCCGATATGGTGCTGCAGCTAAATGCCGGTCTGCACGTAAACAATACGAACAGAAGAAAGACTAAGAATAAATATAAAGCCCGGACACAGTGTTGAATGTAATGCATCTTTGTCGGAATAGATAGGTGGGGGGGGGGGGGGTTCCTTTGTGTACTAATGGAATGTGGAATTGTGGAACTATTGGTCAGTATGTCAATTAACATATAAATAAAAATGCAGTTTCTTTCAAACTTCAACCATTTTAAAAGGTAACATCAAAAAAGGAAAGCATGGTTATCACGAATAACTGGTGACTTTAAAAGGAAGATCAATGGTGTATGTATGAAAGCCCAACGCTTGCACCACAGAATTACTTATCCTCAAGACAAGTGACTTTAAAAGGAAGATCAATGGTGTATGAGTGAAAGCCCAATGCTTGCACCACAGAATTACTTATGCTCAAAACAGCTATCGAGGGAACACAGGAATACCAATGATACAAAGTACATTCGTTTTATAAGGTCAAAGTTTGGGAAATAGGAATCAATCATGACAGGAAACACAATGAAATAAGCAGAATCATTGATCACAGTGTTAAGGAGAGAGAACACAGAAGGTTAGTGGGAAACATTAGGTGAAAAGGCATGCCATTTGGGCATTGCTACAATCAAGTTCATTCAGCCCATTGGCAATTGTGTCCAAACGTTCCATCCATTTGTGTTCCCTAACATTTAAGATGGCGGAAATGTTTCCGCCTCTTGGTCCCAGATTCGTTTTTTCCAGTACCACCCACTGCAGATCGTCTGGGTTGTGTTGCATCGACCCACAGTGTTCCACTAGTGGTGCCCCCGCAACAGAGCACCAAATCCTGCTGCGGTGCTGTAGTATCCTTGACTTAATCTTCTGTTGGGTCTGCCCTACATAGAGTAACCCGCATCGGCAGATTATGCCATAGATGATGTTCATGGAATAGTGAAGGAATTAAGAGCAATTGTGTGTTCTTTGTAGACAAACTTCTTGGTGACGATTGTAGTGTTGCATGCCTTACAATATCCACATTTAAAATGCCCTTTTACTGGTTGTAGGTTCCAGAGTGATTGAATTGTTGGTTCCTTAGCGTCTTCCAAAAATGAATGGACCACATGGTCTTTACTACCTACATAGCTTTTTTAAAAGAGTGCATTGGTGGATTGGGTTGGTCTAGGTCATCTGCCACTAGACTCCAGTGTAGAGAAGGTAGTGACACAGATTATTCTCTGAGACAGGGTGTCATTCTTTTCTCTGGGTGTCAACAGAGTTTCCCGAGGGTTGAACCAGGCCCTTTTCTGTGCTCTCTTTACCAGTCTTCTTGGATATCCTCTCATCAACAGGCGTGTGCTGAGGTCTTCAGACTCGGCCAAGTAATCAGCCCTCCTTGCGCAATTCCTGCGGATCCTTAAAAACTGCCCCACCGGTAGGTTGTCTCTCAGCCCACGTGGGTGTTGGCTGTTATAACAGAGGAGGGAATTCCTTTCAGCCAGTTTCCGATATAGTGTGGTGTATAGTTTGTTGTCTTCACAGCAAATTTTGATATCTAGAAAGGCTATCTCTTTGGTGTCTGACTGTATGGTGAATTGAATGTCCTTGTCGAAATGATTGAGCCATTCATGGAAAGTGTCCAACTCAGTAGAATGTCCATTCCAAATGATCAGTATATCGTCAATATACCGTTTCCACAGGTTCACCCGATGGTAAAAAGGGTTGTTATTGAATACGAACGATCTCTCAAAATGGTCCATATAGATGATGGCTAAATCTGGGGCGAAGGCTGCTCCCATGGCCACGCCCTTCGTCTGTACATCAGTAACGTCCTTGAAAGAAGAAAAATTCTTCTTCATTGCTATGGTCAGTAGGGTAATGTTGACCTCCGTTGTAACTGCCATCGGTGCAGGTCGTTTATTCAAGGCGTCTCTCATCAATTCCAGGGCCGGTTCTTGCGGGATGCTTGTATAAAGGGATACAATATCGCATGTTACAAGTAATTGATCATTCGGATTAAAAGGTTGTTCGTCTATAAAGGTGATAGTTTGCATAGTGTATCTTAAGTATGCTTCGGTATTCTCGGCCAAGGGTTTCAGGAAATAGTCAATATATTTACATAGGGGTTCCAGTAGTGATCCACGCCCAGATATTATGGGGCGGCCCGGTGGATTCCGCATATCCTTGTGGATTTTGGGCAAAGTATATATGGTTGGTAGCCGTGGATATTTCTGGTTAAGGTAATCAAACTTATGCTCGCAAGGAGGATTAGACACATGCCATACAAATTCTATGTTAGTCCACCTGTACCCATGGTGATTTTTCAATTGTGGAATTTTCACTTTGCTTCTATTCCGGTCCAGCACGCCGGAGTTCTTTCATTGTTCTCATTAGAACCAGGCGCGCTATTAACTTTGAACTGATTGCCAGCACGGCCTTTTTAATCTTTGAGTTACATTGTGCTTTAACACACCATGGCTTTATTAAATAGCTACTGTATTGCCACCAATGCCAGTTAGAATCACTTCTTCTTACTAACACGATCTATCTATTGTGTGAGTTGCTTTTCCAATTGGCGACTCGGTCCTTGACACTGATTTTATGCTCCTTCTTTTACTTCAATTTTAGATTCATTCCCTCATTTGAAACATTTTTGATTGAGTCATTATGCTTTAAAACGTTGGTCTCCTGACCACGTCTTCTCCAGCAGGATTTGGACTGCGTGGGATTACATTTGTTTGAATGAGTAAGTTGGCTTTACCATCCCTCTCTTTGTTTTCAGGACCTCAATTGTTTAGAGGCCACTCTGACCGACACCTTATTTTTACAGGTGTCTACCACTCTCTCCATCGCATATTTTGGAGGTTACTTATGTACCCCATTTTCTTAGACGACTTCTTGCGCCTTTGAAGCACTGCCTACACAGGCAGATACGGTAACTATATATTAACTAACTCCCCGCCTTTAATTTGTCTTGATCTTGATTCATTCTGTAGATCTGACAACCCAACTTTTATCTTGTTTCTAGGTGCACTCTCTCCTCCACTAGCACTCTCATCCTGAGGAAGACCCCATTAGTAAGGTTCTGACCAATACCTACATAATTCTAGGGGTCGAAACGTCGACACAGCATTGACGCCAACAGCGCGTGTTGCACTGTGACTTCTATCTTACATGGCTGCGGATTTTTTCTAGAAGTGTACTGTGAAATGAACCATATATAAAATGTGTGGCATTAAATAATATGCCCAACAATTTGATTGTTCAATAATTGTAAATAATATTCGCCACTTACCCCACAACCTCGCACAACTCTCTGCCCTTCCCCTTCCCACCCATTCGGGCCCACAAATCATGTTCTTTGAATGTTTTTTGTATATTGTGATCTTAAAAAAATAGCAACAGGTGTTCAGTGTGATTAAACAACACTTGAACATTTCTTCAAAAAAGTTTTGTTATTGTGTGAATATACTGTTCTTTTGATTGATAGATTTGTGCTGGGACCATCTTGTTTCATACTGTCTTTCACCCAGGTCCCAGTGATTTTGAGTATACCCTTTTCCTATAACTTCTGAGACTGATGGGCATCGTGTTCCGTAGTTTAGGTGCCTGGTGCAGGAAACTTCTGCCACCCCACTTCAACGTCCTAATCCTTGGGACCACCAACAGAGAGGCTGATGCTGATCTAAGCTCTCGCTGTGGGGTATAACGCTTGATGTGTTGATTAAGGTAGGCTGACCCAGTCCCATGCAGGGTCTTATGCAGGATGCACAGGGATATAAAATTAATCCTTGCCTGGACTGGTAGCCAATGCAGGTATCAGATAGCTTGGCTAATAGGGCTGAATTTTAGAATTTTGAGTAGTATGAGAGCTGCCGCGTTCTGTAACAACTGCAATTTGCGTATTACACTCCTTTTTGCTCCCAAGCACAGGGCATTGCAAGAATCAATCTTGGAAAGTACTAAAACAGCGATGACTGCCTTTCTGAGGGCCATGGGGATAAAAGGTAAAATCTTACGAAGAACCTTCAAAGTGTAAAAGCAAGCGGAGGTAGTATTATTTACTTGGTCTGATAGAGAGAGCTGGTCGTCTATTTTGGCCCCAAGATTTTTAACTTGCTTGACAGGCAAAGGGCAGGACCCGGCTACTTCCGGCCATCAGGTAGAGTTCCAAATGGAGGTATCATTTTCAAACATGAACACCTCGGTCTTTCCGGTATTCAATTTTAAACAATTTTCCAACATCCAAGTAATAATGTGACTCATACAGTCATTAAAACTAAGTGCCACTTCCTCGGGTTTGGATGCTAGGGAGACGACTATTTGTGTGTCGTCGGCATAACATACAACGTTAAAACCATCGGACCATATGAGTTTGGTTAGTTGGGTGACGTAAACATTGAATAGAGTAGGGGAAAGTGATGATCCCTGGGGGATACCACATGGCAGGGCATATGGCGTGACTTATTTTCATCTTAATGGATAGCAGTTAGGTATGATTGAAGAATATCTGAGGCCTTGTTTACAACTCCTATATCGGCCAGGCACTGAATGAGAGTATGATGGTCAACCGTATCAAACGCGGCCGATAGGTTGAGTAAAAGCAGTAATCAAGCTCCCCCATCAAGCTGGATACGTATGTCCTCTGTAGCAGCGATCAGTGTAGATTCTGTGCTGTGACAGGGACGGAAACCATGTTGCACTGAGTCAAGTCTATCATTTACCTCTATGTAGCATAGTAGTTCTTCGTTGAGAGTTTTTTCCAGTACTTTTGAGGGGAATGGTAAGCATGAGATTGGCCGATAGCTGCTAACCTCGATGGGGTCCAGGGTGGGCTTCTTCAGAAGGGGTCTTCCTAGGGACTTTTTCCAAATGTCAGGAAAATGCCCCACGCACGGAATGTTGTTTAGAAAAGGTGTTAATTTATTAGCAATAATACTGGGTGCCATATAGAATACCATGGCGGGGCAGGGGTCCAAGGGGGAGCCCGACTTTGTCGCCAGTATTAGCTTCTCTACTCCGTCTACTGTTAGAGCATGGAACTCACGTAGGAAGACCGGCGTGGTCTCATTGTCATGGTGAGGTTGGCATGATTTTGTTCCTAATTTGCTATTAGAGAACTCATCATAGACTTTGACTACTTTATCACAAAATAATTCTGCTAGTTTATCGCAGAACTGACCGGTGGGATTTAGGTGTTTGCTGTTACCGAAATTGGATACAGCGGAGAGAGTCTTAAAAAGTTCTCTGGCTGAGTTCTTAGAGGCCGTAACTTTCACCGTAAAAAAGCTCGATTTTGCTGAGATTATTGCATTTTTGTATATTACTAGTGCCTCATTTTACTGTGTTTTATCATTATCAGAGTAATCTTTCCCCCATATTCCCTCCTTGTCTCTACACCTTCTCTTCAGCTCTTTTAGCTCGACGGAGTACCATGGGGCTGAAAGTGCTCTGTTGCTAGTATATATAAGGGTTTCTGGTGCTAACTTCTGCGCAGCTTGTTTAATCCAAGTATTAAAATTACAAGCTGCTGAGTCTGGGTCAACATCTAGTTGCAGCTGGCAGTCTTATTGCATATGGGAGGGACTTGGATGCAGCTAATTTCCTACATGGATGGTGGGTTCTTCTATATCAATGCATTGATATGTTTTGCGCTATGCTGGGGGAGGTGGGCGGCGGGTGGTGGTGAGGTAGAAGGTGGTGGACGATTCAATGTGACATGCTTATTATGTTTTGTGTTGGAAATGCAAATAAAAATAAATAAAAAAATTTTAAAAAACCATCTAGTTGCAGCTCTCGGGATTGTAGGGCAATTTCTAAGTTAGGGGTATTTATTTGACTCCAGCATCGTATTAACCCTGCCTTGTTTTTCTTCTGTTCTATGACGACAGATTCTGTCAATAGTAAATAAAAGAATATAGCCTTGTGATCAGTCCAGATCAGAGGCAGTGTTTTCCTAAATTTCAGTTGTGGATGGTTTGTAAAGATACCGTCTAGTGTGTGATTCCCTTTGTGGGTGGACTCAGTCATGATTTGTTTAAAGTCTAAACTTTTTAGCAAGTCAACTAAATTATTTTTGTCGCAAGTTTCAGTGGACTTTAAATGAAAGTTGAGATCCCTGAGTATGGAAAAGTTGGCATGTCCATACAACACTCCATTATGGTAGCAATCGATTCAGTAAAACGGTTTCTATGCCCTGGTGGTAGTAAGGGCCTGAGGAATGAAAGATTCGGAAGGTGATTATCAGGATCTTAAACAAGATCTTTTATGGATGGGAAGTCAATGTAGAACCTCTAATGCAGCAGATGCTGATGAGCTCCTGGGCCGTTTTAGTACTAGTCGGGCTGCAGCGTGCTGTACCATCTGTAGCTTGTGTAAGACGGTTTGTTGGCTCCTGTATAGAGGCTGTTGCAATAGTCCAATCTGTAAGTGATTAAGGCCACTGCAACTGTCTGTCTTCCAATACAGGGAAGTATGTCAAAGAACTTTTTAAGTGACTTTATTAGACGGAAACAGGTTCCAGCTACTGTTACGAATTGATGGTGAAAGGATAATGCTGAGTTGAATTTGACCCCCAGATTCCTGGCTACTGTTACTGTATTGGGGGGAATGTCAGAGGGCCACAATAGGCTAGGGGAAAAGATGTTCTCTTTCCCTAGTGGCATCATTTCTGTTTTTTTCAAGTTGCATTTTAAGTAGTTTTTTTCATCCAGCGAAAGACTGTTGTAAGACATTGTCAGGGATTTTCCTCCGCCAGTGTGGTATTTTTATCTAAGACCAGAATTAGCTGCATATCATCCGCGTAGGAGATAGTCACGATGTTAAAGGACAATATCAGACTAATCAGGGGGGACATATAGACAATAAATTGTGCTGGACTGAGGATAGACCCTTTTGGTACCCCGGAAAGCAGAGGTTTTTCTGCTGACTGGTAGTTTTCAAGAGTAATGACTTGTCTTCTGTTTTGTAGAAATGATTTAGGCCAGGCCAGGGCAAGATGAAAAAAACCACTTGACACGAGGTAGTCCAGGAGGATGACATGTGAGACCATGTCAAAAGCCGCTGATAGGTCTAATAAGACCAGCACAGCATTTTTCCCCTGGTCTAAGGCGGCTTTCAAGGATTCAGCAGTGTATAGGAGGGCTGATTCTATAGAGTGTTGAAGCCTGAAACCTGATTGGTTGGGGTGTAAGATGTTGGCTCCTTCCAGATAGGTCATTAGTTGAGAGTTACCTAATTTTTTGGTAATCTTACTAAGACATGGGAGTAGAGAGATAGGTCGAAGATTGGTAAGGGTGGTAGGATCAGCAAGTTGTTTCTTTTGAAGAAGCTTGACAGCAGCACGTTTCTATTCGTTGGGGACTTCAGCTAGTAGTAGAGAGGCATTTATTATTTTATTGATAACTGGGTTGACAGTATCTATAATAGTGCGTAAAATTAAAGTGGGACAGGGGTTAAAAGAATCCTCCTAGGAAAGAGCCAACCCTATTTCCTGATGTGAGAGAACAAACAACCCCTTCCTGGCCTCAAGACGGACACCCGCAAGGGATGTCAGACCACTGCGTGCTAGAGTGTCTGCATGCAGGAACCTCAGCATCTCGTGTCAGCGTGTCAGCATGGAAGTCTTTCTCCTCTACCTGCCCAGGCAAGGGTATGATGTTTATATACCCAAAAGGTACCCTTAAGGGTTCTATCTTGCTTTGTCATGTCAGCCGAGGATGACGATAGTGATGAACCTACCATAGATGGTAATCCTGCTGTGATTCTGAGAATCCTCATACATAATAAATTAGGGTAGTATTCGGAGAAGACCACATGGCATTTATGCAAGCACGTAACTAGATAAAAAGTCAACACCAAACCCGTTATATAGTACAATGGCAGGATAATTGTAGGTGAAAGGTTAGGTGACTACCAAGGTATGATTTTGTCCCTAATTTGCTATTAGAGAACTCATCATAGACTTTGACTACTTTATCACAAAAGAATTCTGCTAGTTTATCGCAGAACTGACCGGTGGGATTTAGGTGTTTGCTATTACCGAAATTGGATACAGCGGAGAGAGTCTTAAAAAGCTCTCTGGCTGAGTTCTTAGAGGCCGTAACTTTCTCCATAAAAAAGCTCGATTTTGCTGAGATTATTGCATTTTTGTATATTACTAGTGCCTCATTTTACTGTGTTTTATCATTATCAGAGTAATCTTTCCTCCATATTCCCTCCTTTTCTCTACACTTTCTCTTTAGCTCTTTTAGCTCGATGGAGTACCATGGGGCTGAAAGTGCTCTGTTGCTAGTATATATAAGGGTTTCTGGTGCTAACTTCTGCGCAGCTTGTTTAATCCAACTAATAAAATTACAAGCTGCTGAGTCTGGGTCAACATCTAGTTGCAGTTCTCGGGATTGTAGGGCAATTTCTAAGTTAGGGGTATTTATTTGACTCCAGCGTCGTACTAACCCTGCCTTGTTTTTCTTCTGTTCTATGATGACAGATTCTGTCAATAGTAAATCGAAGAATATAGCCTTGTGATCAGTCCAGATCAGAGGCAGTGTTTTCCTAAATTTCAGTTGTGGATGGTTTGTAAAGATACCGTCTAGTGTGTGATTCCCTTTGTGGGTGGACTCAGTCATGATTTGTTTAAAGTCTAAACTTTTTAGCAAGTCAACTAAATTATTTTTGTCGCAAGTTTCAGTGGACTCTAAATGAAAGTTGAGATCCCAGAGTATGGAAAAGTTGGCATGTCCATACAACACTCCATTATGGTAGCAATCGATTCAGTAAAACGGTTTCTAGGCCCTGGTGGTAGTAAGGGCCTGAGGAATGAAAGATTCGGAAGGTGATTATCAGGATCTTAAACAAGATTCTTTTATGGATGGGAAGTCAATGTAGAACCTCTAATGCAGCAGATGCTGATGAGCTCCTGGGCCATTTTAGTACTAGTCGGGCTGCAGCGTGCTGTACCATCTGTAGCTTGTGTAAGACGGCTTGTTGGCTCCTGTATAGAGGCTGTTGCAATAGTCCAATCTGTAAGTGATTAAGGCCACTGCAACTGTCTGTCTTCCAATACAGGGAAGTATGTCAAAGAACTTTTTAAGTGACTTTATTAGATGGAAACAGGTTCCAGCTACTGTTACGAATTGATGGTGAAAGGATAATGCTGAGTCGAATTTGACCCCCAGATTCCTGGATACTGTTACTGTATTGGGGGGAATGTCAGAGGGCCACCATAGGCTAGGGGAAAAGATGTTCTCTTTCCCTAGTGGCATCATTTCTGTTTTTTTCAAGTTGCATTTTAAGTAGTTTTTTCATCCAGCGAAAGACTGCTGTAAGACATTGTCAGGGATTTTCCTCCGCCAGTGTGGTATTTTTAGCTAAGACCAGAATTAGCTGCATATCGTACGCGTAGGAGATAGTCGCGATGTTAAAGGACAATATCAGACTAATCAGGGGGGACATATAGACAATAAAGTGCGCTGGACTGAGGATAGACCCTTTTGGTACCCCGGAAAGCAGAGGTTTTTCTGCTGACTGATAGTTTTCAAGAGTAATGACTTGTCTTCTGTTTTGTAGAAATGATTTAGGCCAGGCCAGGGCAAGATGAGAAATACCACATGACATGAGGCGGTCCAGGAGGATGACATGTGAGACCATGTCAAAAGCCGCTGATAGGTCCAATAAGACCAGCACAACATTTTTCCCCTGGTCTAAGGCGGCTTTCAAGGATTCAGCAGTGTATTGGAGGGCTGATTCTGTAGAGTGTTGAGGCCTGAAACCTGATTGGTTGGGGGGTAAGATGTTGGCTCCTTCCAGATAGGTCATTAGTTGAGAGTTACCTAATTTTTTGGTGATCTTACTGTCATGATCCCGCGCGCTACGGCGCGACTCCGCGAAGAACGGGACTCCGATTCCCAGGTGGCGCAGTGCTTACCCGCAGCACGTGACCTCCCGCGACCGCCGGAAGCGGATAAAGAGCGTGACGACCTGGGAGGCGGGGCCAATGATTCCCGTCGCTCTGTTCCTGATCAACAGCTCCGCAGCTACCATCGGATCGCCTCGTTCTCCTCAGCTCCTGAGTTTCTGACCCGCCTTGACTCCCTGGAGGAAATCCCGAGTATCCGTTTGGGCGCGCCTTGGCTCTACCATCGGCATCAAGAAAGAGGTGAGTGCTCCGACAAGGACCGTCTCCACAACGCCCTCGGTCCTCCAGGCCGTGCCGCCTCCCTCTCACCTTTCTTCCCGGATTTTCCCCTGAGGTCAGCGCAGCTGTGTGGACCGCTCCGCTCAGTGACTCCACCCCAGTCAGGGGAACTTACCTGCCAACCCGGTGCTCCTCCGCCCCAGGATTCCGGGCGTGAAGTAGCAGCGCCGGCCTCACTGGCCCCCGACTACCCCAGAGACTACCCGCTCACTCCGTACTTTCCCGTGAAGTAACGGGACAGTGCGAGAGGGGAGCCCTTCAGCCTAACCGGCGCTCCTCTGCCCCAGGATTCCAGGCGTGAAGTAGCAGCGCCGGCCTCACTGGCCACCGGCTGCTCCAGAGACTACCCGCTCACTCCGTACTTTCCCATGAGGTAACGGGACGGTGCGAGAGGGAACCCCTTCAGCCTATTCGGCACTCCTCCGCCCCAGGATTTCCGGGCGTAGACTTGCAGCGCCTATTAAACTCGACACCGGCTCCTCTGGTATCGTTCAGCTCTCTCCTCGCTTCCCCGTGACGTAACGGGAATGTTCATGAGGAGAACGCCCTAACCCTAACGACTCACTACCTCCCTGACTCTCCGCCCAGTGAGTCCAACGGGGCCTAGGCACCGTCTCACACAGAGATCCAGATAGAGGGAGGAAGGAGCATCAGGTACGGGAAAAGTCAGGCTAGGGGTGGTGTCTTGGGAAGGGGAGCAAGCAAGCAAGCATTTGGCTAACCCATCTACTTGTCTCTTTCAGGTCTCTCTCCCCGCAGTTCCTATCCTTCCTTCCCTCACCCACCTGTCTTCTGAGTCCGCGGGTATTACACTTATACCGGACTGGGGACGGATGGGCGGTGGACCCCTACATAGCATCGGCGTCATCCCGAGGAGAGGATCCAAGGGGACCGTGACAGAATCATTGGCCCACAAATATTTCTCCTCCTGATCACGCCGGTGCAGAAACATGGCCACGCTGGACGACGTGTTGGCCGCGTTGGCCCAAGTGCAGCTGGAATTGGCAGCATCTAGGGCAGAATCTGCCGCCTTGCATACTCGCCTAGATCACATCCAGCGTAATCCCTTTGATGCAGGGCATGCGTCCCCTTCACATACACCCCCGGTTGTAGTCGAAATGCCTGCTCATATACCCTTGGCCCCCCCTGAGAGGTTTCACGGGGACATTCAAAAAGTACAAGTCTTCCTGACCCAAGTGCAGCTGCACTTCCACTGCAAACCCAAGCTCTTTCTCACCAATCAAGCCAGATTGGCGTTTCTTATCTCCTACTTGACTGGAGAAGCAGCGCAATGGGCTGTCCCCATCGTGAGAAGAGACGACGCCCTCTTATATGACTGGGACGCCTTTCGGCATGAATTCGAAAAGACCTTCGACCGCCGGGCAGATACCTTCTCCGCCGATCGCGACCTCCTTGACCTTCGCCAATCAAGCTCCGATTTCCTAGGGTATGTCAACAGCTTTCGCCGGTTGGTGGCCGAAACTAACTGGCCCGAGTCGAAGCAAGCCGCGATCTTTTACAGAGGGCTAACGGAAGAGCTGAAAGACGTCATTGCCCAGATAGACCCGCAACCAAACACCTGTGCTGCCATGATAGAGTTGGCTTCCCGACTGGAATATCGGCTCAGGGAAAGAAAAGGGGAACATAAACGAAAGGACAAAACACCTTCTCTGTTTGAGCATCTCCGTACGCCAGAACAGGCGCCAACCAGAGCTGACCCCATGGAGATAGGGACGGTGAGAGCATCCCTGACCCTTACCGAACGGGACCACCGACGAAGACAGGGCCTCTGTCTATATTGCGGCAAGAAAGGCCATTTCTTGCGAGAATGCCCGGTACGCCCGAAGAACAGCGGGCTCAGGGCCGGTCAAACAGCGGCCAGCCTCGGCGAGGGCCTGACGGGAAACCTACGCGCTTGTAGGAACAGGAAGGGAAACCTTCAAGCTGTCATTTCATCCCTTCTCTGGAAGCTGACACCACCAAAGAACCCGACCACCTGTTTATCACCGTGCAAGTGACACTCGACAGTGGCCCCCAAGACGTCAGGGCCATGATCGACTCCGGAGCCACGGGCTGCTTTATGGATGTCAAAGAAGCGGAACGGTTGAAGATCCCCCTCCTGCTCAAAGACACTCCCGAACTAGTTTACGCCGTCGACGGCAAGGAGTTGGAATCCGGTCCCATACGACAAGTCACTCCGTCCCTGTGGGTCACCATAGGGAAAGACCACTGCGAATGGCTCTCCCTGAACATCATACAAGCACCACGATGTAAGCTCATCCTTGGGTTGCCATGGTTAAGACGACATGCGCCCTGTATACAATGGGCTAACAACTCGATTACGTTCTGCTCTCCCTTTTGCCAAACCCATTGCCTTCGCAGGGAGGCCACTCAGGAGCAGGAAAATGTATCCACACACCACGTGGCCACAGCCGCTGAGAAGGAGGTAACTCTCCCCGACTGGTATTCACCCTATAAAGAAGTCTTTGATAAACAAAAAGCCGAAGAGTTGCCGCCGCATCGCGACTATGATTGCCGCATCGATCTGATTCCTGGAGCCACCGTCCCGTGTAGCAGGGTTTATGCCCTCACGGGTCCCGAAACCTGCCACTTAAGGGAGTACCTGGATACATACTTGAAGTTGGGATTTATCCGCCCCTCCAGTTCTCCTGCAGCGTCCCCCCTCTTCTTCATACCAAAGGCCAACGGCGAACTACGCTGCTGTATCGACTATTGCACCCTCAACGCGATGACCGTCAAGAACCAGTATCCCTTGCCGCTCATTCCCGTTTTACTGGAGCAAGTACGGGAAGCACGGATATACACAAAACTAGACCTCCGGGGGGCGTATCATCTGGTACGGATACGCGCGGGCGACGAGTGGAAGACCGCGTTTAAGACAAGATTTGGCTTATTCGAATACCTGGTAATGCCTTTCGGGCTCTGCAATGCCCCGGCCGCTTTTCAATACTTCCTCAACTAAGTATTAAGGGACTTCCTGGACAAATACGTCGTGGTGTATATCAACGATATTCTAATCTTTTCGTCCGATCCCGAGGAACATGTCGGCCACGTTCGGTCAGTATTGATGGCCCTTGAAAGAAACCGCCTGTTCTGCAAACTCACGAAATGTGAATTTCACGTTACCACCGTGGAATTCCTTGGTGTCCTGCTCACCCCCGATGGACAGATCATGACTGACCGTAAGGTTCAAGCGGTTGCCAGGTGGCCACAACCAACATCCGTGAAGGACATACAGAGCTTCCTCGGCTTCTCGAATTTTTACCGGAGATTCATCCATCATTTCTCACAAATGGTAACTCCTCTCATCAAGTTAACACAGAAAGGGACCCCCTTCCTATGGTCTCCTGAAGCCCAGACCGCCTTCGAGCAACTCAAGAGAGCCTGTGGAGAAGTGTGGCTCAATGATTAGAGCGGCAGACCCTGATGCAGAGGTCTAGCCCGGGACCAGGGTTCAATTCCCCGCCTCGGCGGGTCTTGGGCTCAAAAATTCCACGGACCTGATAATTCTCGCCTCGGTGCCTATTCCAATCATGGAGTCCCACTCTGCAACTCTGGGCAATAGCTTGCTTAATCTCCACAACGGCCCCCACAATGCTAAGGATGCCTGGCCTCCACCTTGGGGGTGCCCAGGAGTGGACGCCTCACAGGGAAAGCCAGGATGGGTTCCACAGCGGTATTCGTACAAGCGCCTTGAGACCCTTGCGGGTGAGTAGTGCGCTATACAAGTACCAAATTTACATTTACATTTACATTTACATCCGCTCCCATCTTACGACATGCCAAACCCGAGCTACCTTTCATAGTAGAAGCCGACGCTTCCGACGAGGCCGTGGGTGCTATACTTTCTCAGCGCCACCCAGACACCGGGCTGCTCCACCCGGTAGCCTTCATGTCCAAAAAGTTGAGCCCGGCCGAGCTCAACTATACCATATCTGAAAAGGAGTTGCTCGCCATACGAGAAGCATTCCTGGAATAGAGGCATTGGTTGATGGGGGCCCGACATCGGGTGACCGTGTTCACGGACCATCGAAACCTCCAATTCCTACGGTCAGCTCGCCATCTTTCACCCCGACAAAAAAGGTGGATGCTCTTCTTCGCGGAGTACCACTTTCTGGTCACCTATCGACCCGGAACGCTGAACAAAAAAGCCGACGCCCTTTCGCGCCAAGGCCTTCCGTGCCTCCCGGCGGTGACCCCCGAGCAATCCATCTTCTCACCGGAACAAGCCGTAGGCAGCCTAAAGACGGAGTCTTCTTTTCAGGGAGTAAAGCAAGGGATACAAACTTTCACCTGGGCTTCATGGCTGAGGAGCCACAAAGAATGGCGCCTGCACCACGGTCTTCCCCTGTGTGGCTCCAAGGTATTAGTCCCCACACTCAAACTCAGAAAAACTCGTCTTCTCCTGGTGTCATGACCTGCCCTACGCTGGACACATGGGGGGAACCAAAACCTTGGAAAATGTATTGAGGCAGTTCTGGTGGCCTTCCATTCGGCCGGATGTTTTGCTATGGGTAAAACAGTGTGCGGTATGTGCACAAATGAAATCGGACCATCAACGGATACAAGGGCTTCTGATGCCGCTTCCTACCCCTATGAATCCCTGGGAAAGAATATCAATAGACTTCGTGGTGGGGCTGCCGAAGGACCAGGGATGCACAGCTATAATTGTTGTCGTAGACTATCTCACCAAAATGGGACACTTTATTGCCTGCAAACAAGTCCCCACGGCAGGGGTATTGGCGACACTCCTGTTGAGACACGTCGTGCGACTTCATGGACTTCCTTTGGGGATTGTATCTGACAGGGGGTCGCAGTTCACTGCTCGATTTTGGAAGGTGTGGTGTGAACAGCTCGGCATCCGCTCCTCCCTCTCCACGAGCTTCCACCCCCAGACGGATGGTCAGATGGAGAGGCTCAACCAGACCCTTAAGCAGTATCTGCGCTGCTACGCAGACCAAGCTTCGGACTCTTGGGTTGACTTGCTCTGGGTAGCTGAAGTGGCGTATAACAACTCCCAACACTCCTCCACATGCCACACCCCCTTCTTTCTCGCTTCAGGGTTCCACCCCCGCTTTGTTGCCTTTATTCTCCCACGGGAGAATGTGTCTCTTCCTGATTTACAGAAACGTCTCAGCACCATACACTCCGCGCTGAAACAAGCCCGGGCTAGCCTTCAGGTAGCAAAAGATCGATACAAAGCCCAAGCCGACAGGCATCGCAGACCCACACCAGTATATCACAAAGGGGATAGGGTGTGGCTGTCCACGAGGAACATTCGGTTCCGGAAACCCCGTGACTTCAATCCCAAATACATAGGGCCCTACCCTGTAGTCAGGCACGTTAACCCCGTGGCTGTGCAGCTGCGTTTGCCCCCTCAGCTGCGCATACACCCGGTGTTTCACGTGTCGCTGCTCAAACCCTCGCTGAGCCCAATAAAGAAGGCCCCGGCCCCCGTTTGGGTGCACCACGAACAAGAATTTGTCGTTCGGCGAGTCCAGGATTCCAAGCTGGTGAGGGGCAAACTGTGGTACCTTTTGGCCTGGAAGGGTTACGGACCGGAGGAGAACTCCTGGGAGCCTGCTTCGGCGGTACACGCTGCCCGCCTGGTGGCGGCCTTCCACCGCCGCTCTCCCTCCAAACCCGGGGGCTCCGGCGGCCCCGGAGCCGGGGTAAAGGGGGGTGTGCTGTCATGATCCCGCGCGCTACGGCGCGACTCCGCGAAGAACGGGACTCCGATTCCCAGGTGGCGCAGCCCTTACCCGCAGCACGTGACCTCCCGCGACCCCCGGAAGCGGATAAAGAACGTGACGACCTGGGAGGCGGGGCCAATGATTTCCGTCGCTTTGTTCCTGATCAACGGCTCCGCAGCTACCATCGGATCGCCTCGTTCTCCTCAGCTCCTGAGTTTCTGACCCGCCTTGACTCCCTGGAGGAAATCCCGAGTATCCGTTTGGGCGCGCCTTGGCTCTACCATCGGCATCAAGAAAGAGGTGAGTGCTCCGACAAGGACCGTCTCCACAACGCCCTCGGTCCTCCAGGCCGTGCCGCCTCCCTCTCACCTTTCTTCCCGGATTTTCCCCTGAGGTCAGCGCAGCTGTGCGGACCGCTCCGCTCAGTGACTCCACCCCAGTCAGGGGAACTTACCTGCCAACCCAGCGCTCCTCCGCCCCAGGATTCCGGGCGTGAAGTAGCAGCGCCGGCCTCACTGGCCCCCGACTACCCCAGAGACTACCCGCTCACTCCGTACTTTCCCGTGAGGTAACGGGACGGTGCGAGAGGGAACCCCTTCAGCCTATTCGGCGCTCCTCCGCCCCAGGATTTCCGGGCGTAGAGTTGCAGTGCCTATTAAACTCGACACCGGCTCCTCTTGTATCGTTCAGCTCTCTCCTCGCTTCCCCGTGACGTAACGGGAAGGTTCATGAGGAGAACGCCCTAACCCTAACGACTCACTACCTCCCTGACTCTCCGCCCAGTGAGTCCAACGGAGCCTAGGCACCATCTCACACAGAGATCCAGATAGAGGGAGGAAGGAGCATCAGGTACGGGAAAAGTCAGGCTAGGGGTGGTGTCTTGGGAAGGGGAGCAAGCAAGCATTTGGCTAACCCATCTACTTGTCTCTTTCAGGTCTCTCTGCCCGCAGTTCCTATCCTTCCTTCCCTCACCCACCTGTCTTCTGAGTCCGCGGGTATTACACTTATACCGGACTGGAGACGGATGGGCGGTGGACCCCTACATAGCATCGGCGTTATCCCGAGGAGAGGATCCAAGGGGACCGTGACACTTACTAAGACATGGGAGAAGAGAAATAGGTTGAAGATTGGTAAGGGTGGTAGGATCAGCAAGTTGTTTCTTTTGGAGAAGCTTGACAGCAGCACGTTTCTATTCGTTGGGGACTTCAGCTAGCAGTAGAGAGGCATTTATTATTTTATTGATAACTGGGTTGACAGTATCTATAATAGTGTGTAAAATTAAAGTGGGGCAGGGGTTAAAAGAATCCTCCTAGGAAAGAGCCAACCCTATTTCCTGATGTGTGAGAACAAACAACCCCTTCCTGGCCTAAAGATGGACAGCCCCCAAAAGGGATGTCAGACCACTGCGTGCTAGAGTGTCTGCATGCAGGAACCTCAGCGTCTCGTGTCAGCGTGTCAGCATGGAAGTCTTTCACCTCTACCTGCCCAGGCAAGGGTATGATGTTTATATACCCAAAAGGTACCCTCAGGGGTTCTATCTTGCTTTGTCATGTCAGCGAAGATGACGATAGTGAAGAACCTACCATAGATGGTAATCCTGCTGTGATTCTGAGAATCCTCATACATAATAAATTAGGGTAATTTTCGGAGAAGACCACATGACATTTATGCAAGCACGTAACTAGATAAAAAGTCAACACCAAACCCGTTATGTAGTACAATGGCAAGATAATTGTAGGCGAAAGGTTAGGTGACTACCAAGGCCTATATTGGGGTACATTGCATATCATAGCACAAGTATATGATATGGCTACAGCAAGGCACAGTGATGACTCACAACTAACTAGTAGAGTGGTCTGTATCGGGACTCATTAAGAACCAGTAGCTACGTTCAGCTAGGGCATGTGCAGTGTGACCCTAGACACAGGTGTTGGGTGGAAGGTTTAAGAAGAGACAAGTGTTCTGTGTAGATGTCTAAGAAGTAAAATAAAATGTTGTGATGATTTTCCTTATCTTTCCACAGATGCCCACTGATGATTTAGTCAGTCAGGCCGTAAGCATTAACCCTGTGTGGAGCTTGGGTAGTGGTACTCTGCAGAAAAGTTCTACAGAGCTCCGTGGCCTGGCAGAGTCACTCACTGCCCCCTTTTTCCTCCGAACCCCACCTGCTAAATCCCTACACCCCGCACCCTCTCCAGCTAAACCCCCGGCCCCCTGCCCAGTCTCCTGAGTAGTAAAGCCTGCTGTCTGGGAGACTTACCTTCCACCCAAATCAGTGTCCTGCTCTTGCTGCTGGCTCCCTTTGGCTTCCGCTGCTCCAGTTCAATTAACAGGAAAAACTGCAGTGAGCATGGGGTACTGAGTGAAGACATGCTTGACCCCATGAAATCCCATGATAGGGTCAGGCATGCCTTTACGCAGTATGCCATGCACACTGCAGTTCTTCCTGTTAATTGAACAGACATCGAGTGGAGCCAGCAGCATGAGTAGGACACTGATTTGGGTGGAAGGTAAGTCTCCCAGCAGCACCGGTAAACTCCACTGCGATTGCGGAGTTTTGGAAAACTTCACACTCCAAACAGTGCAGAGTTCTACATGGTATGAATGGGAGTATGATGTGCGAGTAGGAGTAATTCCCCACTTCTTCACCTATTAAGGATTAGACAATGCAAAGGGATCTTTGAAATATTGGTCCTTGTGAAAGTCTCATCATCTTCTCGGAAGGCTGAAATATGTAGTTTGCGAGGAAGAATACTTGAGTGATTAAACCCCACACATTGTCAATATTTGTTTTTAACAGTGCCAAGGCAACATTTTGCTAATAAAGTTTATTGCAGGTATGCCTCTGACAGCCTGTTAACCATTCTATGATAAAATACCATGAAATATCTGTAAGTGTACCCTGAAAGAGATCAGGTTGAAGCCTGCAGTGGAAGTTTTAGACTCCATTGTGAAAGCTCTATGATGAAGCATGCTGTCAGGATTCTTTGAAGGGTGAGAGTTTTACAGGAAAATCACTCATGTGCCGGTTCCACCTGTATGGACTGGACCTGCTGTATTTATTTATATACAGCTTTTTCAGAGAAGTTGGGGGATCGCAACTGATCTTCTCTCTACCTCCCTTTGATTATGTATCTGTAAATGCAGTCACTTGCAATCATGCTGTAAGATAACAACCTTGCATAAGGGCAATTAATTCTGCCACTGGCGCACAGGGTAACACCTCTGAGCAAGGAGGCTTCCACTAATCCCTGAATTGTAGAAACAGGGCTAGCTGCTCTCAAGTTCCAATCATTGTCTTTTAAATATTAGCCATCTACAAAAATTACATAGTCAGCCTCATCGACGGTTCATCCTTAATGTCAGGTCTTGGCTTGGTACATAGATCCGTGACATCAAGACAGTCATGCTCAGTCTATTCCCCATCAATTTTATTTTCAGGCAATGGTAGAAATGTAGCTGGATTGAGTGTTTGGCATCTCTTCAATAGTACATTATCTGCAGCAAGAATTTTTTGTTTATATTCTGGAAAACTGCATATGTCAAATACTGGGTTTTAGTGTGAGTGAGAAATATTTCCACTGAGTGAGGGACCATCACAGTAAGAGGATGTGCTGTCTCTATGTTCTTGCTTCTTTCAATACTGAAACCAACTGCCATGACCACTTTAAGGTAGCGGGGAAGTCCTGTTGCAAAAAGGTGAAGAGTAGTTGAAAAATATGCCACAGGTCTCTGAGATTCTGAATGCAATTGATTAAGCGCGGAAAGAGTGCAACCCTCCTCTCACTGCAAAACAAAGTGAACCTTTTTCTGTAATGAAGGATTCCCAGTGCTGGGGCTCAACAGAAATGGACTTTATCTCAGCTCTGGGAATGCTTTTAAGATTTGTTTTTCCAAAGAAAGCGGATTGGGCACATCCTTTTACATTCCCTTAGGTAAAAGCTTAGCCACCAAGGAAAAGTTGAGGATCAACTGTCTACAGTAGCCCACCATTCCCAAGAACATTCTGACTTCTCTCTGTGTTTTGGGTAGAGTTGTTTTTAAAATAATTGTTATTCTCTCTTGTGACAACTTACTTATTCCCTTTTTAATGAAATCTCCTAAATATGGGACCTCTTTCTTACAATATTGCAATTTGCTCTGTAACACTTTGTCAGCCAAATGATTCAGGAAAGCAATTATGCCATATTTGAAAGCTTCTTGTGTACTTGATGCCACAAGTAGATAATCAATATACTGCACAAGAACTGAGTTGCAAGGCATTTGTAAAGTAACAAGATTATTTTTCAATATCTGATTAAAGGTCAAAGGGCTCTCTGTTTACCGCTCTGGAGCTCAACACCTTGCATGCCAAAACTCTATCTCTGAGTATAAAGGAGAACAATAAATGACTGTTCTCATGCAACGGGATAGAGAAAAAAGCCTGGCACAGATCCACAACAGTAAACCATTCTGCATCACAGAGAATCTGAATTAGTACTGTAGTTGGATTTGGTTCCACGCACAACAAGGAACTATAATAATGTTATTTGATAGAAGATCCGGTGCAATTCTATACTTACCATTGGGCTTCTGCGAACCCATAAAAAGTGAATTGCAAGGACTTCCAACAATTTCTCTCAAAACACCTTGCTTTAGCATTGATTCAGTCACAGAAGTTATTTCAGCCACTGTTTCAGGCTTCAGATTATATGTTGGTATTCTTGGAAACACTGAATTCTGCTTTATAGTAACTTGGGTGCCTTCTAAAAACGACTCTCTGTTGCCCCTGCTCGTACCTGGGGTCTGGACGCCACTGTCCTCGAGTGTCCTGCTACTGCCCTGTCCTTCCCCCCCCCTCCCGCCGCCGCGTGTGAAACCTTCGTGGCCGCAGCGTGGAGGGAGGGCGTGTAAGGACTACATTACCCAGGATCCCCGGGCCCACGTCGGAACCAGCGTCATCGTATTAGCGCCCGGAGGCGCTTAAAAATCGTCAGCACACCCGGCGGAGCGGGTGCCTTCTAAAAACGACTCTCTGTTGCCCCTGCTCGTACCTGGGGTCTGGACGCCACTGTCCTCGAGTGTCCTGCTACTGCCCTGTCCTTCCCCCCCCCTCCCGCCGCCGCGTGTGAAACCTTCGTGGCCGTAGCGTGGAGGGAGGGCGTGTAAGGACTACATTACCCAGGATCCCCGGGCCCACGTCGGAACCAGCGTCATCGGATTAGCGCCCGGAGGCGCTTAAAAATCGTCCGCACACCCGGCGGAGCGGGTGCCTTCTAAAAACGACTCTCTGTTGCCCCTGCTCGTACCTGGGGTCTGGACGCCACTGTCCTCGAGTGTCCTGCTACTGCCCTGTCCTTCCCCCCCCCTCCCGCCGCCGCGTGTGAAACCTTCGTGGCCGTAGCGTGGAGGGAGGGCGTGTAAGGACTACATTACCCAGGATCCCCGGGCCCACGTCGGAACCAGCGTCATCGGATTAGCGCCCGGAGGCGCTTAAAAATCGTCAGCACACCCCGCGTCGCGGGACGCGCGCGGGCGGCGCCGGGCTGAGCCCGGGCAGAGGGCGGGCCGTCTGTGGCCGTCCGGGGTCGAACTGGGTCGGGTTGGCCTGGTCCTTAACAAGGTGTTCCCGGTTCATCAAGGTCTGTATATTGGTCATCATTTTTAACAGCCATGGGCAAAAGGAAAACCCCCGAGGGAGATTCGGACTCCTCACGTTCCCTGCCTGTGAACTCTAAGACAAGGAAAACTAGAGCAAAGAAAGCTCGCCAACATGCAGCCAGTAACTGTGTCATGGATCGCATTGAGGTTATTGTTGATGAATGTGGGGAAATACTTAACGCCACCCCCTTGCAGGCTACTGGTGGTAGAAATGTGGCTACTAAAAGCATTGTTATAGTCCCGGACATGTTCCTATCGAAAAAGGGTGGGGAAGAACAATCAAGTGGAGTAAGGGGCAAAGCTGTGGTCTCTATCACCCCCACAGTATCAACGGAAGTGAGCCAAGTTCACTCTGACAAATCCCCTTCTGACTTCAACTGTCCCCCGGGTATAGCTTGTAGCAATAGGTTTTCCATTCTGAGTGAAGTTGATATTGATGCTAGATGTCCAGCCCTGCTCCCTCCAGCAAGCTTGGATGCAAATACAGGTCCTCTTTTACCTCAAGATAGTCCTATCATTAACCTGCCCGAGGAATTCATGGGGACTGAATCCTGCAAACATGATATAAAATCTCTGTTGGTTCTAGTGAAAAACCTGCACTCCCTGATTGAGACTATGCAACTCAAGATTGATACACTATCAACCACTGTCACGAAGTTGGGGGAATCTAAGCTGGCTACTGATACTTATTCTAAGCTAAACTCTGTTAATTCGGAGAGGGGTTTGGTTAAGGCCTCCACAGAGGTGACCGATGGGCCGTCAGTAACATCTAATGTTATTGCTAAGAAACTGCCCCATGTTTCTCACCCTGCGAATATCCAGTCTCGTCTTTTAGCTATATCAAAGGCTAACTCTGCCGCTGCTTGCACCCCACCTTCTGTTAGACATCCCATCAGAGTCTCTCCTGGTATGCCTCAGGCATTACCACGCGCTGAAAGATCCTCTCTTACTAATGAGAGAACAGGAACTACTTTTAAAGGTAATCCCTACCATCAAACTCAAAGACATGGGCCACACAGTCGCACTTTTCACCCACGAAAGGTCCTTATGGTAAATGTTCCAAAACTGTCCTCTGGGTCCCAATTTGAAAGCAGTGAATCTCTGGTTAACAAGGTCATACACTGGCTCAGGCATGTAAGGGGATGTTGCTCTGTAATCAGAGCTGATATAGAGGGAGCTAGAAGGATTTCTCAGAATGATAACAGGATGGACCTTATAGAGGTCACTTTTTTCGATCCCATCTTAGCAGATAACCTCATCAATCTAGAATACAGAAGTTGCCCTCCTGACCATTCTACAATCCAAATCAAGTCCTCCCCTATACAAACTTCTTGCTCAGGAGGTGTTTGGCCACAGCCCCTGGGAGAGTCCGGCCTAGAATTAAATGATTGACTTTGTAATGAAGCTAGGCTAGTGGTTTCCCTTGCCTCTCCTCTTTTGCCTAACAAAACCCTTAACACCGGTACTCAGGCTAGTAGGGATAACCAACATGCTTCCAAAGTCTATGTAAGGATGTCTTCACTGAGCAGCATCCCAGAGATTAACAATGTCCCTGTCATTGGTAAATTGGGTAGTCTGGATATGCATTGTTCTCTTGCAAACCCAATAGAGAACACTCCACTGAATGGTACCCTAGAATCTATTCAAGAAGATAGTGCAACCATCTCTGAGTATGGCACACTTCTGTCCTGGAATATCGCAGGACTTAAATCTAAGTTGAATGATCCTAACTGGGTACGATTCATCAACTCTTATGACATTTGCTTATTCCAAGAGACCTGGCTACTGGAGGCTCAGTTTGCAGCGGGTTTTCTGAATTTTAACGTCTTGGCCGTAAAGGGCAAAAAGGGGCGTCCTTCAGGTGGTCTCACCACCTGGATTAGACAGGACCTAGGTATCATTGTTAAGGAGCTTTCAACTTCTCACCCAGATATCCAACTACTTAAGCTCAAGTTTAGAAACGGCAAATCGCTGGATATCTACAATGTTTATGCTAGAAGCACTGGGGGCAAGAAATCCGATATTATAGCACGTTTGGAGGAACTCTTGCTTCTTTATTCTCACCACTCACATGTTATTGTAGGTGGTGATTTTAATATAACCTTTGAACCCCTTTCTGGTATTGATTGGAATATCTCGGCGGCTGAGGATGCCCTATGGGGCGTCCCATGCTTAGATCTTGAACCTGTCACTCGTTGGTCTGAACTGGCAATCCAGATCAACGCTCTTTGCTTAAGCAAGGGGCTTCGTGCAACAAATGGAAGGACTGAACAGGATAAATCTGGATCTATCACCTTCAAGAGTGGTTCCCGCACAAGCAGGATAGATTACATCCTTCTATCTCTAGATTCATGGGAATCCCTGAAGGGCATGGAAGTTATAGCCAGATTGGAGAGTGATCATAACCCTCTCTCTCTGACTATCTCGCTTTGGGTGTCTCCAACTGCCCACAATAATCTTTCTCCCCAGGTCCTTCAAGACGTGGTTATTTCAAATGATATGCGTCACGTAAAGTGGGCAAAGGTTGCTCAAAGCCAAGAAAGCTTAACTCATATTTTTAATAGATTAGTGCTTGCCACTCAGGATATGGGGGCCGTACTTAACCAGTGCCCATCGGCAACTCATTGTAATCTGGGAACTTCGATCCATGAAACCTTCTTCTCAGAACTCAAAGATATCTTTATTAGACCCACCAAAAAAAAAACTAAACCTAATATCGACTTCTCACTACGTTGGTATTCTACCGATTGTAGAGAAGCTCGTGCTAATCTGGGCACCGCATTGAAATCTGGCGACATCTCCTTAGTTCGTCCCGCTAGGTATGCATATAAGCAAGCCATCTTTAAAGCTAAGAGAGCATGGGACTTCCAAAGATGGCAGGAACTTAGGGAAGCAGGTGCCCATAAAGACATGAGACAATTCTGGTCAGTTTTTAAATGGGGGGCTGGCGGTAACCCTGATAAACCACAAAACTGGGTTACACAAGATGATTGGGTCAAGCATTTTGAATCTTTATATGCAATTGATGAAAACACATGCCCATCTCAAAATTATCAATATACTTTTTACAATGAAGATGCCTTTAGCTTGGGTGATGTTGTTACTGCCCTTAAGTCATTGGTTCCTGGGAGGGCTCCTGGGATGGATGGAGTCCCTGCTGATATTTTCTCCTGTAATAGTGAGTCATGGGGTAACTACATTCTAATTTTAGCCAATTTGATTGCTAGAGGCGCTCCTATCCCGAGATCCTGGAAGGGAGCAGAAATTATTCCTGTGTTCAAGAAGGGGGACAAGTCTCTCCCCGCTAACTACCGTCCTATCAGCCTGATAGATACCACACAAAAGATCTTAGGCAGGTTGATCTTGAACAAAGTGTTGGATTGGGCCCTAGATAATGCAATCCTTTCCCATCTACAAGCTGGCTTCAGAGCAAGAATAAGCACCATTGATCAGGTGCTGCATTTTGCTATGCTTTACTGGAAGGTGGTCTACTTGGGGGGAGGCAGCCTATATGCAGCTTTTATAGATCTTAGGGCAGCCTTTGACTTAGTCCCTCGGCAAACCCTATGGGCTGTCTTAGACAATCTGGGGATGCCAGCTGCTCTAGTTTCTCTAATTGCTAGACTCCATTTAGACAACTTTGCGCAGATTAGATGGGGTGGTGTTGGACAAGTGACCAGGCAGTTCCCCATCCAAAAGGGGGTCAGGCAGGGCTGCGTCCTCGCGCCAACCTTATTTTCTCTATACATTAATGACATAGCAAAATTATTAATAGATGCGAAAGTGGATGCCCCTTCTCTGGCAGGTGCGAAAATTCCTATTTTAATGTTTGCCGACGATTGCCTCATAATTTCTAAAACCCCGAGTGGCCTACAGAGGTCCTTAAGTTTGTTTGAGGCGTTCTGTCTAGCCCGTGGGCTTGAAATTAATGTTTTAAAATCCAAATTCATGTCTTTTAACCAACCAAAATCTTTTAAATGTAAGATATTTATGAATAGTTTGCTACTGGACCAGGTCCAAGATTTTACTTATTTGGGCATTTGTATTCAGCATGACTTGAGCTGGAAAAAGCAGGTTAACTTGGCTTCTCTTAAGCACTCCCAACTCTCTGGTGCTTTAAGTAAAGAACACGCCAAATCTTTGACCAAACCGATTGATCCTGCTCTTCGGGTCTATGATGCAAAAGTGGTTGGAGCAGCACTTTATGGAGTTGAATTGTGGGGATTTGAAAATTTACATAAGCTATCTTCCTATGAGAATAAATTCCTTCGAAATTTAACAAGTCTACCACAGAGCACTCCCCTTTGCCCTCTATTCTATGACCTTGGTATGAGACCGATAGCATTAATTGCCTCATTCCGCCCCATTCTATACTGGAGGCGGCTATGGGTTACCCCCGAACTTAGGCTTTTTGCTCTTGGCCTCATGGACATTATCAAATTGGACACTTGCCGAAAGGTCAAGTGGCTCCGTAGGATCTATGAGTCACTTCGGGACCTGGGTCTAAAAAACCTGTGGGAGGATCCTCAAAATGCTTGTTTCCCCACCAAACAAGTCCTGAAGTCTCTGTACTGGGAAATGGTAGCATCCAGAGTTTTCAGAACAACAGCTCCGCTTTCACTATCTGGCATCTTCTTGGACTTTAAGGATACCATTTCCTTGGCACCTTTCTGGGATGATATAACCAGTCCTTTGGACAGGAAGCTTTACTTTCAGCTCAGAGTTGGTAGTCTCCCAGTAAGAGAGTTTACATCTAGATGGTCTACAGAAAATGTACTTAATTGTCCTGGTTGCACTGCACCTGTTGAATCTGTTAATCACTTTTTGTTCCAATGCCCTTCCTACATAATCCCTCGACAGACCTGGCTTAAACCAATGTGCCGGACCTTGGGTACCACGAATACCAAGGTGGCTGTTCGCATTTTGCGATCTGCTGAAACTTCATTTGTTTATATATCTGTTGCAAAGTTTCTTGGTAGGGCATGGGTGATTAGGAGCAAAATGCTGTCTTGATTAATTTTCCTTCCAATGAATTGCTGAATCAGTTTGTAAATATCTCTATTTTATTTATTGTTTTAAACCATTTTAAAATATCTTAAAATGTTTTTATCTTCTAATATGTATGATATGAATATGCTTTTATGACAATCGTCGAATAAAGCTTTCTTGACAAATAAAGTAACTTGGACTGGTTTTACACCTTTAATTAGTCCAATGTCTTCCAGAAAATATCTGATACTTTTGATTTTAGAGTATCTCGTAATTCAAAGTTAAATCCTCTACCATTCTTACAGGGTACCATCCAACAGCTGTCCATTGTCCAGCCATTGTAAATTCAACATCTTCATCATGTGTTTGAACATCAACATCATCCTGTTTGCAGTAAATCGTGCAATTTAACTTGCATAAAAGATTGCATCCTAAAAGATTTACAGAACTTGAATCACACACAACAAATTTGTGATCTTCCTCAAATGAACGTATTTTAACAATAACTTTCTCTGAAACAGGTAGGTCTGGAGCTTCTGCTATTATAACAGTGGAACTACCCTGTTGATATGAAATGACACTTAGTGGTCATTTACTTCTCCTTCAACAAATGGTTCACCCTGGTCTACCTCGAAGACTGTGCCAAGTATGCAATCCTCCTCCCACCTTAGAACCCATCATTGTCGGAATCAAAACTCTCATTTTCAAACATGAGAAACTGTTGAAATTGCTTCTGATTTTGGAATGGATTTGAATTTATTCTTGGTACTTGATTCATATTAAATCTAAAATGTTCCATGTTCTGTGGGATCATTGAAACTTGTGGAACCTGCATCATAGGGACTTGTGGCTGATTTAGTGCCTGCATTTGCTGAATTGGAACCTGAAATGGAAATTGTTGTATTTGCATTTGATTGACACAACATTTGCCCATTACCACTTACTTGATTAGAATTATTTCTACACTCTCTCTTCCAATGCAAAAGCTTGTTATAATAATGACAAAGAGTTGATTTCTTAAGCATTGCATTATCTACTCCTGAATTTGGATCAATAGGAACACTTCAACCTCTATCTTGTGGAATGCCAACTCCATCGTGTGCCATTTGACCTCCAGTCTGAAAACCAACACCTTGCATTCCATCAGCATTCCCTGCATTTGACTTATTTTGAAAGCCTTTCTGAGCCAGCTTCATTTGGGCCAACATACTTCTCCTTAAGCCTCTTATGCTTCATCCCTTGCTTGTAACTGCAGTATTTTGCATACCTCAGGATATCAGCTAAAGGATTTTTCTGTCAACAAATAACATTCTGTCGTATGTGCATATAATCTTTAGTCACAACCCAAGAATGAACTGTGACACAAAACTCCCCATATCACCCTTTTTGGGATTTTCTTGTCCGCTGTGTTGTTTAAACACTTGTAACAATTCTTCATAATAGACAGACACTTACTATTTTGCTTCTTGAGTACTTCTATTGATTTTTTAACCAGCCAAGTTCTCTCGCTAGAACTTTTCCTTTCGAAAAGGTAGTCACCTCCTCATATTTTGTCATCACCGTATGCGAGGGTGCATGAGTATGTGCATCTCTTAGAGGCCCTGCACATTGACATTGCACAGCTGTCTTACATTCATCCCATAGATCACTTGGTACCCAAATATCAAAGAAGGTGTTCAAATCTGTAGAGAAGACCTCAAAATATTCACAAATCTGTCAATTTGTTTACACCACTGAGCAGAGGTCCCTCTTAACTTTGAAAAGTTGTTTGTGAATTTTGCAAGATCACCTCTACTCCACGGTACATGAGCATACCTTCCAAATGGTATCTCCCTCATTTGGAGATACCAGGTGGATCTCACCCTTATCTGAGGGTGCTGGTCGTGGTTTGCCATTTGCTTCTGCAATATCTGATCGTTTCTTTTTTTCCCTTGTTTCTTTGCTGATTTACTCCCTATCTGTCAAAAGCGCTCCCTTTCCAAATGCAATTCAGCAATGTGCAATCTCATTCTTAAGGATCATATGGTCACAATTGCTTCATATTCTAACTGTGCCCTGAAACTTTCTGTAAGGTGATTCTCTCAGTGAGATCAATCTTATATTTACCTGACAACTCTGTCAGTTTATCATGTGTGGCAGCTGAACATCTTGTGATTTCCTTACTCAAGTATACCAGCCCATTTTCCTACTATTGATTCTAATGTGAAACATCTAAACATCCCCTAGTAATCTCTCTCAATTTCACCTTCAATTTTAGTACTGTAGGGTTCCTCCCTTTTCTTGGCTAGCAGCTGGTCTCTCTGTATCTTCTGTCCTTTTGTTCTCAGGAGTTTTCCCAAACCATAAGGAAACAATCCTATCATCAAATGGTCCTGTCTCTCCCTGTGCAATTGGTGTTGTATAAACAATTTTTCTCCCTCCTCTCAATGATTGACCATTCTGTGGTGGGATCCAGGCAACAATCTGTGAGTTTTGCAATATCGGCATAAACTCTGTAGCAGCAACTCCTCTTACAGCTCCTGGAACAACAGGATTTGGTAAGATATTAATTGGTGTAGTTGCAGCAGGAATTGGTAATGTCTGGTCTGACACAATCCATGAAACTGTTTCAGGAACAGTCACAAGAGAAACTGTAACACCTGAAGCAATTACAATAGTGGCTGATTCAGCAGGTGCAGTTGCAATCAAAAGGTTTGGAGATGGTCCCCCAATCGGAATCCTAATCTTGGCCACAGGGGCTGTAGCCACTGCACCACTAGTGGTTGTAATGCTTTCTGAACCGGAGTTTGGAGCCCTATATGGTGGTAGTCTTGAGAACAACAAAGCATTTAAAATGTTATCCCCCAAATCACTGTCAGTGTCAGTTTTTTCTGCTTTCAATTCTTTCAATTCTTTTTAGTCTTTTCTGTTGTTATTGCCGGGTCCATTAAAGCGCCCTCAACTTTGCACGTCCTCCATCTATGTTGTTCCTTATACCAATGATCATTTATGTGCATCTCTCTTGGCTCAGTTCTGGTATATTTCCTTCTCTTTGGCTTGCTCCCAAGCGTTTAATGCTTCATACTGTGTGGGTCTAGGGTGTGGTTTCATTTCATATAACTTTCCCCTCAAATATTGAACAATCTTAAAATCAAAGGTACCATATTGTGGAAATCTGAATGCTCCTTTTCTAGTTATCTTGTGCCATTGAAGAAGCCACAAACATGTATGAAGCCCTACGTTTGTAACCATATAATAGCCTGGCGTACCTTCTGGTGGAGCCTCAACACTCTCCCACACAGGGACTCGCACATTGTCTCTCATTAAACCTCTTAGAGCTTTAAAGCATTTCATGATTTCACAAATTCAACACAAAACAAGCAAATATTGATTCTATAAATTTCAATGTTTTATTCAATTCACAGTTCCCTACAAATCAATGTTCTCCTCCAGTCCCAATGCAATCCTTCTTTGTGAGCTTACCACAATACAGCACCTGATGATCTTCCAACCAATCCCAGTGCGGCACTTCACACCTACTAGCCTATTCTTATGTGGCAGTCGCTAACGTAATTCTCACTCCTTTCAGTGGCAGTGGTCTACCCTCCTTTACATTTTCTCGTACACCAATTTCCATGACTTTAAAGGAGCACAGAAACTAAATGATCTTGGCATCTCCACTAAAGAATTCAAAATCGTTCACTCACACAAGAAACAAACAAAAGTAAATTCTTCTGACTTCTTCACAAGAACACAGATGAAACCTCGACCAGCGAGAAATCACTGATTGATACAATTTCCCAACTGAGCAATAGGTTTTACTAACACCAAACATTATTAATACAATCATAGCAATTTGTCATAATCCCCATCTCAATTGTGCATTCGATGCTATCTCATAAACTGACACCACAAAACCTTAGTAGATCAGTAGCTCCACAAATATTTATTTCTTAACTATCCCTGGATCCTAGACTACTCCAAGTCCAATAACAACTTCACCTGTTCAACATCAAATGCCTAAACACAACTAAGCCATGAATCTTTGATAAAGCACAAAATACATAACATCAACGCAATAACAAAAACTCCACAAGGACAAATCCAACACTTAACCCTATTGATACTCACACCTCCACCACTGCAACAACGTTTGGAACTTTGAGCTCCATCAGTCTTCAAGTTTGGGCTTTAGACATATGGGGCATGAGCAATTCAAAACGTCTGCATTTTATTTCAGCTCCTTTCCCTCTTGTGACAATAATTGTCAATCTTCTGGTGTAATCATTAAATAAGCCCCACTAGTGGTCATACAGACCTTTGCTCATCAACATAGAGAGTTTATAAGGAGCAATCATTTAAATCAATCATTCAATAACAACAATTCATTTTACATTTAATATGTTTATTAATAATTCTAATACATTCACAATATATATTCAGAAGGTAATAGCATTCAATCATTCAATTATAATCAAAGTAGTCATAATGCAACACGCATGTTTTATAAAGCAATTTCCCTAGTCTAAATTAAATTAAGAATGGAGTAAGGTATCAGTTCAAAATCTCAATAAAGAGTTATTGTGAGAGAATACATGTATTAGCATAACGCTACAGCACTTCAGACAATAGAGAAATTATTAAGCTGGAAAGTATTCTAAGCTATAAATCAATATATATCTTTTGCAAAGGAATAAAGTTCAAAGGAAAGTCTCCCATGAAAAGACTCAAGAACCCAGGGAAAGACCTACTCTAGGAACACACGCTAATATAAACACAATGAGTTATGAATCGGACCAAGTATCAAATTCTCTTTTCATGCATACAAAAGGATTTCAGTAAACTCCTAGAAGGTAATCCACCTAGTAGTTTACGTTTTCACAATATGCAAAAGAAATAAGTCCTTGAAAAAAATTACTTTGTCAACATCTTGTGGGTCAGACAGCTCTTCCTGTAAGTCATCCTTCCAGCCATCTCTTCTCATTATGATGAGAACCTCACTATCAGTTGTCTAGTACAAAACGCATGTCTATTCAGTAACTAACAGACGACTTCTGAAAAACTCCAGTATCTACTGTAAAAAAACGAAAAGCATCTTTGCAAAACAGGCATTTCAATGATAACACATAATTTGCTATTATGTGGTAGTAATAATTTGGCTAACTTAAATCAAAACATTGTGTTATTCCACTTACATGTTCACAATGATTCAGTGTGACTACCCACCACAAATTTTCATTTACTATGTGCTCATTACTTTGCATAAACCTTTTCACTTTTCAACTAATTGCATCTTTTTCACAAAAGGAGGAATTTCACTTCATTGCAGCCATATGTTTCATATAAAATAAACACTTGCTAAATTGGGCAGGAATGTGCCTGCAGTGAACAGAAAATGTGAACAATTATTTGGAAACAAGTGTTAATGTCCATTTATTTTAAGAGCCAGCAGTTTACAGGCTTAACAGAAAGCCATTGTAGGCATGTTTTCAATGAATACAAATGTATGCGTAAATTAATTGTTTTCTAGATTAGTGTAACCAGGTTTCAGTTAACATGATTAGACAAGATTAGGCTTAGTCACCTTGCATTGACATTCATCGACATTCATTTTGCAATGACAAAATAATTGTGCTTTTAAATTACTGGAATGAGCTTTCTAGGTGCATATTTCCCTTCTGTGTCCTTCAATTTAAGCAAAATAGAATTCTTCTTACCGGGCTGAAATGTATTAATTTGTGATCCTCAAGGAGGAAGCAATGTGTAGAATGTTTTTGTAATTGCAAATAATTCAGTGTTTATTATCTGTCTGCTCTTTGAGTCATTCATGATTTGTACTGCCTGTTGTACTTTCTATTGTTTTTAACTGTTGCACAAATTTAATGTTAATACCTTAATTTCTTATTTATGCTGTATTATAGTTATGCATGAAAGTAGGTGTTCCTAAATGATTGTTATTTGATGTATCACAATTTATTGAAAAGGTTCTGTGATTGCAACTTTATTAATACAGTCCTATTATATCAGATCTCAACACGTCGAATTTGTGTCTTTCACTTCCAGAAGACAAGAAAATGTGCCTTTTTTGGTAGATGTGCGAGGTCTACTTTGACTTTCTAACTGAGCTGATTCTATTTCATTCTGCTTGTTCTTTTATAATTTTTGCTTGCTTTCTTGGAGACGGATCCCACCTTGGTCTACCTGTTGATTTATATTCAGACTTTTATTCCGTTTCTAACTGATCAGACTCTGCAGGGGAGAAATGGACATGCATTGCCACAAGCCATAGGTGCCGCAGTTACTCTCCGCTTTGCTATGGGTTGAAGCATTGCTGCAGATTTTGCCTTTCCAGCCCTCTCATTGATTAGCAGTGGGGATACCACCACACTCACTTGGCACCAGACAAATGTATGACATTACAGCGCAAACATTTACAACGCATGCCTTCTAAACGCAGTTTTTACATCACAACATACATTACAACGCATGATATTACATCGCATACCATCACAATGCATTTTTAGAAACTGCACTTACAACGCATTCCATTACATCACATTATACCATTAAAACGCATACCATTACAAAGCATACCATTACATAGTGTAAGGGTAAAAACTATGCGTGTAATGGTATGCATTGTAATGGTATGCGTTGTAGCGGCATGCGTTGTAAAGAAATGCGTTGTAGTGACATGCGATGTAATGGCTGTTTTGTAATGGAATGCAATGTAAAGGATGTTGCGTTGTAAAGGTAGTGCGATGTAATGACTGCGTTGTAAAGGTTGTTTCACCGCCAGACACCTACCTCGAACAGCTCTACTGTTTTCCTTACTCCAGTTCCACCACTTAAAGGTTCCAAGTGGCTCCACCGCACCCCTGAGACTCCCCATGTGACCGTGACAGTGGCCTCGGGGGAGAGAGAGAAGGAGAGAGAGCACCAGGACGCTGGTCTGACTGGTGCCTGACTACCTACCACCTACTGCCTGTATGCCAGCAAGGTTTGGGGAGTTGTTGGAGCCTCAAGCCATCCAGCGTCCCTTTCCCAGAGACTGTAGCTGTAGTCGCCAGAAGCGCTGCGGTTGGAAAACAGCTGTAGCCTGGAAGCCTCCCTCCCCTCATAGCCAGGCTAAGCAGTAATCCAATTTGGGGTGCGGAGTCAGGCTTTGCATTTGCATAAGCAACAGTGACAGTAGCTGAAGGCTGAGCAGGTTATGCAGGGTGGCTGCACTAGGCGCAACAGTGTAGGCCTGCCAGTGCGCAGAAGCGATAGGTTTAGAAGTCGGTGCATCTTACACCTAGGGGTGGGGGCCTCTGTCACTCTCCTACTAAGTACCTGCTCAGAGTGAAACTTCGGATCCCAGTGGTGGAGGCGAGAAGAGGAGGTGGGCCTCCATGCTGCAAGTGCTATAAAGTGCCACCATCTGCCCTACATCACAGGTCCACAAGTAGAAGCCCGGCCTCTGCCATCCCTCCTGGCTGTATATTTTGAAAATTCCTTTTCCTTTTTTTGGTAAAGTTTATTTTATTTTAGACATTTATTTACAGACAGCATTTTACTTTATTTCACGATTCAGTGGTTAGATTGTTAGGTCTTTCTTCCATATTCTCTTTTTTACAATGGGGAAAAGAAAAGTAGCTGACAGCCCCATGAGCCTGGAAAACCAAAAATATCTATGGGACTTGTGACATCTACATGTACATGTGATGCAGTTGATGATCTGATGGAAGAGGTGTAAGCCATTCTAAAGTCTGTTAAGCAGGCACTCACTTCTCAAATGGCTCCAGAGTTTTGTCAATCTTTGAGAACTCCTTGCGCATGGCCCACAAGCAACTATGTGGCCTCTTACACCGTCACAGGCACAAGGAACTGATACCGATACAGCACATTTACCTATCATTACAAATATTGGTCCCAGAAAAAATTGTATTGGCTGGAAAGACTACCGAGACTGCGAAGTCAGTTCCAGCATGCTCACCTAAAATAAGTGTACTTATGGCAGAAAGTTGTAAGATATTCAAACCCCTTGAGTTCCTGTAACCACCCTCCTGTATTATTTCAAACACCAGAGCTGTAGAGGTGATAAGAACTGAAGGATGTTTGCCCTGGGATGAATTTGACTGGTGCTATGAAAAATATCACCTGAAGAGAGGAAGTCATAGATATGCTACATATATTAAAGGATGAAATCCAACATTTAAGAGCTCAGGTGCCGGATTTATCTTTGAAGGTGGACTCATTACAATTCCAGATTACATCCGGAAAATGGGGCAGGGTGAGGATGAGAGCCAAGTAAATATTGATTGTGTCAGGGAATTTAAAGAACCACCAGTCCCAAAAGGGGAATCCTCTGTTGGGAGGAATTCACGAGTGAGGTGGGAATTGACAGGGTCTACAGAGTCACTGATGTATCTAAAGTTGTGTGTTGTCCTAAACCCATAAATTTATGCTAGGTACAATTTCCTGTCAAAGGGAATAGGAAATGCAATTGGAACTCCCCACAAGATCACTACCTAAGTTCTGGCAAGCATTCTGTTCAGGTTGATAACAATACACCACAATACAGGTTAAATAATACATGTAGTCAGATTCTGGGTATGTTAAATGTCCCAAATATTTAGTGTACCTCAAGGAAGAACAAGGAATAATTGAAGAACATGGTAATCCATTAGGTCAGACATTCACAACAGTGTCTCTCTGTAATAAGGTCAAATCTTCTTCAAGTTGCATATGTCTCCTAATAATGACCCATATAATTAGATTGTTATTAAAACTGGGGAGGTGGGACAGTTGAGGGGCTGTTGAACCGTGACTTATGTTCAAATACCAATAATGGTTCCTTCATTCAATTCAAATTAAGGACACCTCCTGTTTAGGTAACCTATTTGATGCATACTGAGGCTCCTGGCATGTCCCATTAGGAGAATGGAGTCCCAGAGTCTCTGCCTTTGAATGTAATGTGGTACGGCTCCTGAATCCTGAACCAGTAGGAGCAGATTGACTTAGTAACCACACAGAGAGGATGTTGCGTTGTAAAGGTAGTGGGATGTAATGACTGCGTTGTAAAGGTTGTTTCACCGCCAGACACCTACCTCGAACAGCTCTACTGTTTTCCTTACTCCAGTTCCACCACTTAGAGGTTCCAAGTGGCTCCACCGCACCCCTGAGACTCCCCATGTGACCGTGACAGTGGCCTCGGGGGAGAGAGAGAAGGAGAGAGAGCACCAGGACGCTGGTCTGACTGGTGCCTGACTACCTACCACCTACTGCCTGTATGCCAGCAAGGTTTGGGGAGTTGTTGGAGCCTCAAGCCATCCAGCGTCCCTTTCCCAGAGACTGTAGCTGTAGTCGCCAGAAGCGCTGCGGTCGGAAAACAGCTGTAGCCTGGAAGCCTCCCTCCCCTCATAGCCAGGCTAAGCAGTAAGCCAATTTGGGGTGCGGAGTCAGGCTTTGCATTTGCATAAGCAACAGTGACAGTAGCTGAAGGCTGAGCAGGTTATGCAGGGTGGCTGCACTAGGCGCAACAGTGTAGGCCTGCCAGTGCGCAGAAGCGATAGGTTTAGAAGTCGGTGCATCTTACACCTAGGGGTGGGGGCCTCTGTCACTCTCCTACTAAGTACCTGCTCAGAGTGAAACTTCGGATCCCAGTGGTGGAGGCGAGAAGAGGAGGTGGGCCTCCATGCTGCAAGTGCTATAAAGTGCCACCATCTGCCCTACATCACAGGTCCACAAGTAGAAGCCCGGCCTCTGCCATCCCTCCTGGCTGTATATTTTGAAAATTCCTTTTCCTTTTTTTGGTAAAGTTTATTTTATTTTAGACATTTATTTACAGACAGCATTTTACTTTATTTCACGATTCAGTGGTTAGATTGTTAGGTCTTTCTTCCATATTCTCTTTTTTACAATGGGGAAAAGAAAAGTAGCTGACAGCCCCATGAGCCTGGAAAACCAAAAATATCTATGGGACTTGTGACATCTACATGTACATGTGATGCAGTTGATGATCTGATGGAAGAGGTGTAAGCCATTCTAAAGTCTGTTAAGCAGGCACTCACTTCTCAAATGGCTCCAGAGTTTTGTCAATCTTTGAGAACTCCTTGCGCATGGCCCACAAGCAACTATGTGGCCTCTTACACCATCACAGGCACAAGGAACTGATACCGATACAGCACATTTGCCTATCATTACAAATATTGGTCCCAGAAAATATTGTATTGGCTGGAAAGACTACCGAGACTGCGAAGTCAGTTCCAGCATGCTCACCTAAAATAAGTGTACTTATGGCAGAAAGTTGTAAGATATTCAAACCCCTTGAGTTCCTGTAACCACCCTCCTGTATTATTTCAAACACCAGAGCTGTAGAGGTGATAAGAACTGAAGGATGTTTGCCCTGGGATGAATTTGACTGGTGCTATGAAAAATATCACCTGAAGAGAGGAAGTCATAGATATGCTACATATATTAAAGGATGAAATCCAACATTTAAGAGCTCAGGTGCCGGATTTATCTTTGAAGGTGGACTCATTACAATTCCAGATTACATCCGGAAAATGGGGCAGGGTGAGGATGAGAGCCAAGTAAATATTGATTGTGTCAGGGAATTTAAAGAACCACCAGTCCCAAAAGGGGAATCCTCTGTTGGGAGGAATTCACGAGTGAGGTGGGAATTGACAGGGTCTACAGAGTCACTGATGTATCTAAAGTTGTGTGTTGTCCTAAACCCATAAATTTATGCTAGGTACAATTTCCTGTCAAAGGGAATAGGAAATGCAATTGGAACTCCCCACAAGATCACTACCTAAGTTCTGGCAAGCATTCTGTTCAGGTTGATAACAATACACCACAATACAGGTTAAATAATACATGTAGTCAGATTCTGGGTATGTTAAATGTCCCAAATATTTATTGTACCTCAAGGAAGAACAAGGAATAATTGAAGAACATGGTACTCCATTAGGTCAGACATTCACAACAGTGTCTCTCTGTAATAAGGTCAAATCTTCTTCAAGTTGCATATGTCTCCTAATAATGACCCATATAATTAGATTGTTATTAAATCTGGGGAGGTGGGACAGTTGAGGGGCTGTTGAACCGTGACTTATGTTCAAATACCAATAATGGTTCCTTCATTCAATTCAAATTAAGGACACCTCCTGTTTAGGTAACCTATTCGATGCATACTGAGGCTCCTGGCATGTCCCATTAGGAGAATGGAGTCCCAGAGTCTCTGCCTTTGAATGTAATGTGGTACGGCCCCTGAATCCTGAACCAGTAGGAGCAGATTGACTTAGTAACCACACAGAGCCATCTATGGATTGTTCATCTGCCAATTACAGTGAGGTGGATTCCTTATTCCTTGGGAGGAAGAGCAGGGTACCCGGGAATTTGGAAAGTAGCTATAGTGGGCCTAGGTCGATAGAGCTATGCTTCAAAACATTCTGATCCTATACTACAAATGTGCATAGATTGGTTTTCAAAGTAGTTATGCTACCTTCCTGGAATGTAGCAGGATTGAAATCCAAACCTGGGGTCCCAAGTTTGGGCAATTTGTATTGATTCTTTTTGTGTAGGCCTATTTCAGGAAAACTTGGCAGTTTCCCCACTTTATAGATCGTGTTACCTAAATTTTTATGTGGAAGCATTACCATCTACCTCAGGCTGCCCATCTGGGGGATTACGAATTGGGATTAAAGTGTCACTTGGAATTAAAATTAAAACATTGGCTATAAGGTTCCCAGATATACTAGAGCTCCTTATCTCTTCTGAAAAGATGCCACCCTTGAACATTGTTTATGTTTACAATTGCTGCACAAAGGGTAACAAGGACTCCAAAATCATACACATTTTGAATGATTTATTGGATCAGGACGCTGTCAGCTAACCATTGTTTGTTGCGGGTGAATTTAATATGACCTCAAACCCCAAAAGATTATCTATGACTTAAGAAGGCTTGGAAAATCCCTAAGCTAACCATCCCTTATTTAAAAAAGATACCTCTAGATGCTTTGCAATTAGTATAATTTGGTCATACGCATGGGTTGTGGGACTGCAATAGCCATTCACCCTCTGATTGTATTCCCAAGCATACCTTCAAGAGGACTATGACAAGAAGGAATATTGTTTATATATTGCTGGATTTACATCTCTGCGTGAACATTGGAGATATGAGAGTTAGTAACAAAATGGACAGTGACCAAAATGCCCTTTTGCTGTCTTTAAAAGGTATCCCTATTTAAGATAATGTGCTGATTGCCACTTTACCTGCACCAGAAGGAATGTCAGATGACCACGTAAGTTGAATTGTCTAAGGAAATATATTGCAATTTATGGAACTGTAGCTGAAATACTAGAATCCTATGTTTATACTCACCTTGACATGATCTCCATGTTACTTAGCCGTGGTACTATGGTTGATTGTTCAAAAGATCACTTCACTAAATTTATTTCGTCAAAAGTGTGCACCTACAGAAAGGAGAAGGTATAATATCTTGTGCAGCAAGACTAATTAAGACAATTAAGGGAGGCACTAAAGATGAAATAGTAGTATCCAGAAAACAGTATAACTTCACCATAGCCACCAGAAAAAGGGAGTAGGAGGAGCTGAAATTGTGGGATCTGGCCACTGAGGTGACCAAGCAATTTTGGCATCTTCTTGCTCATGGTAAGAGAGACCCCATTAAGACAGATGATTTTAATATACAACCTGAGGATTGGTTCAAGCACTTCAAGGAGTTGTTTATGGCAACCAATTTAGATTCTGATTCTTATGATGGAACTCTTAGGGTCCCATGGAATAGCAATGAGGATAATCCTAAACAAATGGGGGCTTATTTGCAAGCAACATTGAGCCGCCGGTGTGTCACTTTTAATATGGGAAAAAGTGACTTACCGGCAGTGCAAAGCACTTGAAAATAAGCCCCATGGTCTTTACTCTTGAAAAGTTATTGGCTGCCATTGAAACAAAGGAGGTGGAAAAAGCATGCTGGTTTGATACAATTTCAGCATATTTATATTGTCCATTGTCTTCAATATGCATACCCTACATTAATCTACTATCAAATCTTTTTGAGGCTGGATAAGATATTCCTACCAACTGGAGTGGGATTGAAATAATCCCAATATTTCAGAGAGGCACCAGGGATAACCTGGCTAAATATAGACCAATAAGTCTTATTGATGCTGTTGAAAAGACATTTTGTAGCCCGATTCTTGTCAGAATTCAGGGCTGGATACAAGAAACAAGGGTCGTACCCCATCTCTAGGTGGGGTTTAGGGAAAACACGAGTACCACTGATCAAGTCCTTTCTTTATCCTTAGTGATCTGTAAGACTGTTTGATTAGGGCGTGAGCTTCTCTATCTGTTTTTTGTGGATCTGAGGGCAGCCTTTGACTTGGTTTCTAGGGCAAAGTTATGGTCTGTTCTCTATAAAATGGGACTGCCAGACCCATTATTGTCCTTAACAATACATCTACACAGCAGTAGCGGCTCCTGGAGTGAGTGCTGCAGGGCGGTGGGGTGGGGTGGGGGGGACAAGGTGTGGGGTAGTACACTCCGCATTATGGCAGAACAGAGTTCAGTACTAAATAAATAAATAAAACAAATTACATTGTGTGCTGCATCGCCGGTTTGACGTTGCAGCGCGCGCAATGTAATTCATTTTGCAAGATACAAGACAAAATTATCAATGCAGTTCAGGTCCGCTCCCGTAAGGCTGAAAATAAAATGCTGCAACTATAAATATATTATTTTTAAAACACAGATGGAAGGGGAGCTTACTTCTGCAAACTGCTAAAACAAGAAAAGACATTACCCTCAAAAAGTTGACCTAAGGTCAGAAAAATGGCCCTTTCCCATATCACCCAGAACCCACCTTGAATGCCCTTAGGAAAAGTGGGGTTATAACTCAAGTACATAAGCAAATTAAACAGGTCGATACCCAGAAATAATCTTCTGAAAGTGCACCAGATCCGATAAAAATGTTTAGAGTCTTAAAGCGGGTAAGTTTGAACTACATTGTGTCTGAAATGCTGGAACCGGGGACAATCAATTCACCCAATAGGAGAAATTCAGAAAACATGGCAGCCAGTGGCCAAGGAGACCACCCTACCACCGACCGGAGTCGTGTTAAGAATGACACCACAAAGTAATAACTAAGAATAGGAAGTGATATCCCCCTATCTTCCTTGGTCTACTATAAAAACTGAATCTTGCATTGAGGTTTATGGTAGGTCCAGATAAACTTCTGCCATAATGCCTCTACTCTGACAAAAAAGGTCTCTGGAAGAAAGAGTGGAATGCATCAACAAAAATAAAGATACCGTGGAAGGATAGTCAACTTAATAAGATTACAATGACCTATGAACCCTAAATGCAGATGGTCCCACTTAAGAAAGACCGCCGCTGAGTGCTGATACAGCTTCCCATAGTTATGCATAAAAATATCAGGAATGTTAATTGTTAAAACAACCCTAAGGTAGACAAGGGACTGATCCCACCTCTAATCCTGGACAGGGGGGCTACATTAGATAAAATTTGAGTTTTTCCAGAGTCCAACTTGTAGCCAGCAAACTCCCCAAATGATTGGGCTGCTGCCACCACCACTTTAAACCTCCAATCGGCACTGGCATCAAAACCGAATGTCATCCTCATACGTGAGAATTTTAACTTCGTATCGGTGAAGCCTCAAGGGTTGTATCGCCTCATTCCAATTAACAGATTGAATAAATGGTTAAATATAATGTGCAAAGAACAGTGGGGAGATAGAGCATCCCTGCCTGGTACAGTGGAGAATAGCAATATGGTCTGAGAGAAGGTCCACACTGTGAACTATTGCCGTCAGACTAAGGTAAAGATGTCGAGCCCTAGAAGCAAAAATGGAACCCAAACTCGCAGACTCCACAAACTGCCAAAGGAAGGGCCAAGACACCTGATCGAAGGCCTTCTTAGCATCCAGACACATCATCCCAACAGAGCTACCTGACGCAGAGGTCACCTCCAAAGCCGAAATTGCTGTGTTAACATGTAACACAGTATCCCGGCCCAGAATGAAACCAAGCTGGTTTGAGCCACAAATTCCAAGATAATTGCTGACTGCTGAGTAACTAGAATGTGTGGATTTTAGAATCGGAATTAATTAGAGAAATAGGATGGTATGACCCAAAAGATGTGGGATCCTTCCCCTTTTTTGGAAAGACCACCATATGTGTCTCCCTCCAAGACTCAGGGACGATACCTGAAGAATCCAACTAATTAGAAGGATCGGTTAACACTGGGGACAAAATCTGTCAAAAAGTGACATAATATTCTGATTGTATCTGATTGGGACCCGATGCCATGATGCTAGCCAAGAAACGAATGGCCTCTTGAATCTCAGTAAGAACGTTAGGTGCCTGTAACTTAGACCCGCTAGCCATGGAACTAATGGCCTCTTGAACCTCAGTAGGAGTGACAGGTGCCTGTGGCTTAGACCTCTGGGTAGCAGTTGCCTGGAGGTCCAAATATTGTGGAGTAAATTGAGAGATATCCTCAGTGGAGGAGAGACAATCCTCCCTATAGAGGCTCTGACCTCAACAGAATGCTTATAGGAATCCCAAACTACTGTAAGTAATGCTCTCCCTATATTAAATTCAAGAAGCTCCCTTATATGCGAATTCAGTGAGTTAACACAGCCATCTTCCAAGAGTAATCTGCTTACAAATGTCCAGCTCCGAGCTTTATGAACAATGACAAAGCGTTATAGTCCGAAAGGACCCTTGGTTTGCTTTTAATCCTAGAAGAGGAAACCAGCATATTACTAACCAAAAACACATCCAGGCTTGACATGGCCTTATGAGTAGTGTAGTAAGACGTAAAATCTGATTCAGTAGGATGCTTAAAATGCCAAATATCGACCAAAGCATATAAAGATAGTACCTGTAATACTGCCACCTGGAGCCAGTGCTTCCCCCGGCGACACAGATCATCGCAAAGCTGATCAGTGGGCCCAAGATGGGATGCCAAATCAATCTTAGGGCAGAGGGTAACATTAACATTGCCACACACAATATAGAGTTGGGGCCAGGGTTGCAGTTTGGTAAAAAAAAATCAAAAACCTGAAAACTCTTATTAGGCCCATACAGAACACAGATAGTAAAGTGATCCCTGTCCTTCTGAATAGTTTCCTGCAACCACTGTCCCCCTAATTCTAATATTTGTCATAACACATCCTACTGGCTATCCCATACCAGGCTTGCAGTCCACCTCTGAGAAGAGGTATAACAAGGGGTAGGGTCTTATGTCCGAGACTTTTCAAGTCAGGATGCTCAATCTGAGGCAGATAAGTCTCTTGGAGACACAGGATTTGCAGCCTAAGAGTATTTAGTTCCTCCCATACAGGTTTCTGCTTTTGTAACAATTTGACCCCCATTAATGTTCCATGATGAAATATGCTGCTGCTCAGGACCTCTGCCCCTATTAGCTGTTGATGTAACCACACATTATCCATGGGCTACTTTTTCTCACAGCACAATAAGATATGCTAACTCCAAGACTCTTTTGCAAAATCAAGCTAAATATTGCCCTTGCAGTGCAAGCAACCTTTCTCCAGGTTAAATTGTCAAAAACAATACCCCCAAATGCTCTGAAGAATAAAAACATAATCCCCTAGCCCACCCCAATACCCACCTCTGACTCCCATATGGGCATGCCAGCCCACTCCCTCATGCCAAGTCCCAAGCACCAAGGGCCAAACCTGGCTTGTGTTTCAGAACCAGCCCTCCACCAAAACGGCCCCAGGCCCGGCCCCCTATACCCAAGAGTCCCATCAACACAACAACTAATCAATAGAAAAGAGAAGAGCTTGTCTTCCAAGGCCTCCACCTTAGAAGACAAGACAAGCCTAGGAGTCCCTCTCTGGGGGGCTGGAACCTGGAGGGTGCCCCCCCAGGTCCCCAGCCTTATTACTCACCCTATTTCTCTGGGTCAGACAGATGGTTTGCGGGTCTTCTGTGGCTTCCTCGGAGGCTTCCTGGTTACCGCTCCAGCTACTGGTGTCAGGGGAAAGAGCTGGAAGCAGTGTACGTGTTGACTGGTGTCCGCCGATGACAGAACACAGAGGGGCTTTGTCAGGTGCAAGTGGTCTGCAGGCAGCAGCTTGATCTGAGGGAACATTGATTTTTGAGGCCTCTGCTTCTGGTGAGACCCGCTGCTGTCAGAACTGTGAGTGTGGTTTGGGGTCGGTCCTACTGCGGAGAAAAGTGCATATCAGGTTGGAGTGGCCCCTTTGTTGCAGGCTTCACCCTCCAGGCTCCACTTCTTTACTTGCCTGCTCCCTTACTGGATACATTGTTGCAGGCTGAAAGGTTTAGGCCCTGCCTGTTGACAACTAAGGGGTCTATTACAATAGCGGGGCGGATCCGCCCGCCATTCCTCCCCGCCCGCCTACCATTTCCCCCCCACCATATTACGATGGTGGGGGGACCCCGGTGGACGGAAAGACCGCCTGCCGGTTTTCCGCCCGTCGACGAGTTGACCGGGCGGAAAAGGGGGGCCATCCATATTATAATGCAGGCGGGGATGTGCCTTTCCATGGCGGCATTGCTGCCATGGACAGGCACACAGTGTTTGCATGTGGGGGCCCGTTGCGGGCCCCCAGGAGGTTGGGGGGTTAGGGGTGCATATGGGGGGTACCATTTGCATGCACAACATGCGGTGCCTGCCACGTTATGCATGTAAATGCACATGGTGCATCCACAGCATTGTGGTGGGCGGTGCTTTGAGCACCGCCCGCCACAGTGTTGTGGATTGGGGATGCCACTGCCACCGTGGTGGTGGCATCCTAATTGCCGGTGCGGGACCGCCGCACCACTGGCGGCTGGTCCCAGCACCGCTAGGGTGGCGAGCGGACGAAAGTCCGCCTGACATCCTAATAGGCCCCTAAGTTGCAGTTCCTGATTCAGAGGAGGAAGGTTTTGTGCACTGCCTGTCTTGCAAGGAGGATGGGGCCAGGATGCCAGCAAGGGGCACCCTGAGGAAGGGTGGGCAACTTGTGAGAGATGCCCCCCACATCTCCAATATCTCCCTGAAGTTGGAGAAGAAGCGTTTGCTGCCTGGCAAGGTGGGTGATTGTACTATGAACACCCATAGTGCTCCTAAGGGGGGGAAAGTGTTCATCTGTTCCCCACCTCTCCCCCTAGAGGTCAGGAGAGGGTAGAAGACTCCCCTGTTGTGGCCACTGTAGAGATATCTCAAACTGAAAAAGCAACAGGAGACACTACTGGATTAAGCTCAGTCGTACCTCGCACCAAAGCACAATGGATGCATTTCTAACAGTGGACTCACCCATACCTGCTGCAACAGCGAGACCCGGTCATGATGGGGGGCTGGTGTCCCTATCGGCAGCCGCAGCTTTTCCCTACCATATTAGTGAAACTACATCTGGTAATGAGAAGTTGTCTCAGTTGATTCATATTTCGCCTCCTCAGCAGGATCCTCCGGAGGTCCCAGTCCCGGAGACTCACAGGGTAGTGTCTTCAGTGGTCTCTCAGATACCACCAGCCAGATCCCAATCTCTTCTGGCTGCTCACTTTCTCTGCCCAGGCAGCTTGGAGATGGCTTCAATAGGGGGGACTGTCCTGAGGTCTTTTTTTCATTTTCAGATCTCTCACACAGTGACCTGGATGAAGATCCATAACAAGAAATCCATACAGTACTGGTTTCTAATGCCTGTAACGACCCTTCCAAGATAATGCCTGAGCACTTTGCCCCTTACACTTCTTTTCCCCCACAGGGAAGTAAGGCAGATGTTCAATCATGGATTCTGCAGACGGTCTCATTATGGCAGTGTTTGCTCAAGGTCTAATCAATCCTGTTGTCCCTCGAGGTGGAAAATGAGCTTTTATGGGATCCGGTTGGAACTGAGCTGACACCTACGAACCGTTCTCCCCTGGGTGGCTCTTCCTGGTTGTAGAATCTTGCTCTGGCTCTAAGGATCAAGTATCCCCTCTGGATCTCCACCTGCTTCCTTGACACAGGACTCTCCCACATTAGGGAACATTTATTATCTCATTTTGCAGCACAGAGAGGAATATTGTGAGGACTCATTGGCATTGAAAGCCACCCACCTTAAGACCCAAGTGGTTCTCCCAAACTATCGAATGATATGAGCAATATTCAGTCATGGTTGGAGGTTGTGGAAGCCTCCCAAGTGATCCTTCAAAAGGCAGTGGAATCCCACAACTTTGGGGTGGATACCCTATTATAAGGAACCCCAGGTGGCCTGCAAAGCTTGTTCAATACGTTTTCAAGTTGCTGTGAGTCACATGGATTATAATTCACACAAATAAAACAAAATAAATGGTCTTTAATCCCCATAGACCTGTCTAGGGAAATACATTTCAACGGTATCCCTCCTGAGAGTGTGAAGGAGTTTGATTACCTGGGGATTCAGGTGACAAATACATTCTCGTGGCAGCATAGATTAAGAAGCATAATATACTTTTGAAACATAGTGCTTAGACTGCATTGATAAATTTAAAATGTTCTTCCAATCGCCCTTTATCACCTGCTCTGGAGATAAACCAAGGAAAAGCAGTTAGGGAAGCTCTCTATCGTTCTGAGGTTTGTGGCTTTGGAAACTTTTGTTAAAAATTAAAAAATAGATTCATTAGATCTCTTACTGGTGTCACAAAAAATGACGCAGCAAAGCACAGAAAATGGTAGAGGTGGAATACAGGGTAGCACATTAATCATAAAACAGTATATTTCTGAGATTATTCTTTAGTCACGCACCAGTATTGGTGCCACTCAAGGTAATATGAAACACCCCGCTACCACGGATGTGAATCCATAGAAGTACCAGAGGACTCCTATTCTTGTTTAAACAACACAGATTTACCTCGGCACTCTTCAAGTTTATATAAAACTACCGTTGAATAGTGTAGCCAGTCTGTATAAATGCCCATGTAGCAGCACACATGCATGTAATCGGAAAAGTCATTTTAAGCAAAAAAAATATTTTTTAATTTACTGACAATTTTCCATTTCTATTTGTGGTGACCTCATATTTAACAACACAATCCAAGTATAAATAATAAGCAGTTACAGGTGTTGTTTTCATTTATAATTTCACGGAGGACCTGTTCATATAGTCTCTACGTTGTCTTTGATGGAAACAGCCGATACGTGTTTCGTTATGTAGGTAACTTCTTCAAGGCTTAAAAGTCACAAAAAATCCAAACAACGGCAGTCCAGATGGTGGAGAATGCTCCCATGAACATGAGAAGCACCCGTACTTTGTTTCGCAATATTTAGGGACATGTGTTTACTGTCAACCTCCAAGGGGCAGAAAAGTCATACAGAAAAGATTCACGATCCCTACATCCACAAACTCTATTTTAGAATCATTGTAATTGCAGATGAATCTAAGATTGTAGCTGTTATCATTAAGATACTTCATCAGGGATTTAAACTCCAATTTGTTGCCTGCCCGGATGATAAAAATATCATCTATATAACAGCCCCAATATACTATCTGACCAGCGAGTTGAGGGGGACCGTTGGCCCACAGATGTTTGGCTTCAAATCTGCCCAAATACAAATTGGCGAATGATGGAGAACATTTTGAACCCATCGCTACGCCCATTGACTGCTTGAACCATGTATCTTGATGTAGGAAAACATTGTTCTCTAACACTAAACGGGTAAGTTCTAACACCATTTCTGCGTGTTCGAACAAAGTGGCATCCCCTGAAGATAATGTGTCCCGCAGAGCCTGTAAGCCTTGTTCAACTGCTATGCTTGTGTATAGGGAGTACACATCTAATGTGGCAAATGCAAGTTTCCCAGTCCATTCTATGTCTTCTAGTTTGTTTAGAAGATCTTCTGTATCCCTGAGATATGATGGTAAGTTGAGTACCAGGGGCTGTATAAAAATGTCTATGTATTCAGACAAACGTTCTGTAGGTGACCCAATGTCGGAGACTATCGGTCTCCCAGGTGGAAAACTGCCTGTCTTGTGAACTTTATGGAGCACGTATATAGAAGGTGCTCTCGGTAGTGGAGTGAAAAGATACCTATATTCGATATCGGAAATAAGGCCTCGTTCTTGCCAAAACTTAAGTCTTTCTTCAATGTGATATGTGACCTCCTTCAATGGATTAGAGACAAGGTTTGTGTACGCCACCCCTTCTCCTAGTTGTCTCTCAATTTCCTGTATATAATCCACATCCTGCATTATCACATTATTACAATATCAGGGTTAGCAGCTAGTGTTTTTTTAGGGCACGGTATTCATTCTTTGTCAAATTAAACGAAGGTTTCCCACCTTGGCTGTTGTATTTCTCCTCCAATGAATGTAAATCGTTCGTGACAGTCCTATGAAAGCAATCTATCAAGTTATCTGAGGGCAGGTCTTGGACAAATTTGGATCTTTGTTTACAGCCACTAGCAACATTGAGATTTGGCATGATATCAAGATCAGATAGAGTGTCTAACATAGTATCGGAATCATTGTCTAAGGACAAAAGTAGATGAATGTTTTGCACATCTTGGGTAGTTTTATTGCACAGTGGTTCATGTTCAGTAACAGAATGAGTTGGCATTGAATTATCCTCAAAAAACGTTTTCAATTTAGCATGTCTAGTAAATTTGAACTAATCAATATGAATGTTGACAAAGTCTGGTCGTGTAGTCGGACAAAAACCCAATCCTTTAACAAGAACATTGGTGACATGATAAGTTCACTATCATTGGAAGGAGTCACATTTACATAATTGGATCCACATAGAGCACTATCTTGGGTTGTACTCAGTTCTTCACATTGCGGGACAGTGAGCGGGTGTTTGTTGTGCCCTCCCTTGCACTTGTTGTGGCGCCCGTCTGGTCTTTTGTTTTTTAGATTTGCCCTGTTGAAGTTGTTCTTGGAGCCCTTGCAGAAGCTTGTTAGTTCTTCTAAAAAAGGATGATGTTGTTGGGTCATGGACAGGGCCAGCACTAGCTGACTCCAATGCTGCACCTCCACTAGCCTCACTGTGTACACTCGAAATGTCTGATTTGCTCGTGGAGGCTGTAATTACAGAGGCGGTGTTAACTCCATACTGTACGAGGGTCATGGTTTGATTTCATCAAACCTTTTAGCAAAGGTAAAGACCCTTTCCATTTTTATAGTCTTTGTCATCTCGTTTTAGTTTTCTCATTTTCTTTTCCTTTATGTAAATCTGATGTTTCCCTAGAACGTCTTTTAATATTTTACAGGTTTTTTTGGTAGCTTCCGGCAGATTCAGATCTTTTATTTCATTTTCCAATTTTTCGATGTCATTTAGTAAAATATTTATTCTTCGTTCTGCGTTATGAGAACAGCCATCATTTTGTATGAGGAGGTCAGAATAAGTTTCTCCCACTCTTTCAATAAGTCAGGGTCCAGGTCTTCAAATGAAGGAAAGATAATGACCCCTAATCCCCGAGGTATGTGACTAATATCTAGATACCTTTTAAGTATGGTGGCGTCTCACCACCTAGACAATTCTTGTTTTCTCAAACATTCTAGTTTGATACATTTTTGTTTTAGGCCTTCCTGTTCACAAAAAATGACCCCTGGACTCCATTACGACTAGCTCTTGTACAGCAGATTATCATGCACATTGCAAAACCTAAACCACTCTTGTATTGGGTAAGGCTTTGGTCAAGCAAAAACTTAGACCAGTACAAGATGCCCTTCACTATGTTAATAGATTTAGATGTAGGTTGGAAGATACCTTGGTTTAATTACATCAAAGTATGGTTAAAAAATCCTGATATGAGGGAATTGTGGGATAAAACATCCTCAAGTAGTAAGGGGGTGATTGATCAACTGAAGACCAGATACTGGGCATATATTAGATAAAGGTATTACTTGAAGTCCTCCTTAGGCAGCCTGACAGAAAAATGTTAAATGCTCACTACTTTTTTAAACAGATTCTTGATAAGATTGAGCCACCTGAAGCAAGAGCTATATATTTGAAATTTCGTTCCAGTGAGCAAGTTTGGCAGTAGGTGATATCTTCAATTTGTCCAGCCTGTGTTTCCCTCTGTGAAATAGTTGCTCATTTTATGTTTTTTGAGGTACAAGATCTGTAAGGAATAACAGGGGGCATATGCTAATATAAAGAACTACTCTATGAAGGTGTGGTGTTTTAATCTATATGAATTTTATAGATTTCAATGAATTTTAGGTGGTCTTGAAGTACATTCGACATATTTTGTAACATAAAAGATGAATTTTAGAAGTGTCTTTTGTTTGGCATGTGTTCGTTTACCCAATGGACAAAAGGCTGCCTGTCCGTACCATGCAACTAGTAGACATTTCTTAGAATTTCAGAATTTTAATATCTGGGCCACACCTCACCCTCCAAACATCACTAAGACCTGGCCATCATCGTGGAAACTTATCTGATCCAGTCACTTTAAGATTCCCTGTTTGACATCCTCCTGTTTTGACTTATGTGGTATACTCAGACATTTCTCTTTCCAAATCCCTCCTTACAAGTCGTATATCTTCACCCAAATTTGCATCACATGGAGGATGTAGTATGCCGATGCTGCCTTCTATGGCATCCCTTCCCAGCTGCATCTCAAGTGTGACACTATCAGACAGAACACTGCATGAGTATCACTCAGGCTACCTCTCAGTACACACATCACTTCTCACCTTACTGCTATGCAAAGTCTCCCCATTTAGACACAGAGCAGTTCAATTTGCTCAGCCATGCCTACATTGTACTACATTACTAGGGGCCCACCAGACTCACACACCATCTATTTTTCCAACAAACACTCATGTTCCTCTGGTGTGCATCACTTGCATTCCCCCACCCCCAGTATACATTTGTACATGACAGGAGATAGGGTTTGTCTCTCCCATGGTAGCCGACACCTGAGTACTCTCACCCTACACCTCAGGACAGCTGCATGCCATGTAGTTTCATGCTAGTGATTGTACATTTGGCTCTTTACATTTTCATGTGGTGATTGATACCTTACATACATCACACCTGAACCCCCTCTCAGCTAAGTATTGTAATCTGTGGCAACCCCATCCCATCCCATTACTTTGCAGTCCAGATTTGGCTGTACGACCCCAAGACAGACACACTAGCCTCATAGTGTAAGGGGGGCCTGCATTGTCAAAGCCACAGCCGGCAGGGTTCCAGAGTCAATGCATGATATGGTGTTCTAGTCTAGATTTATTGCTTTGTATTGTGGGATTTGTAGCCCTGGTCACTTGTTATACATTCCACTACAAGTATACAAAGCTGAACCTGGACTAGTGCTGCACATCACACATGGACTGGACAAACTTGACAGAGGTGGAAGGTTCTGCACAACATGTAACTGGACAGTATGACTTACAGTTATGTGATGTATGAATTAGCAAGTGTAAGATTCCTGCCCTTTCTCTTGCACACAGCACAGTGCAGGAAAGAAAAGGAGGTTGCTGCCCTGCACAGCATGACGTTTTTCGCCATATTGTCCTTTGTTGCAACTTACTCTGTAGATTTTCCTGGTCGTCTAACACAGCACTGGCCTTTTCTGGCACTCCTGCCAGAAACTCGGCTGGGGTGACTGATGCCACCTACTCCTCCAAGACATCCAGCTCCTCCTGGACCACAGGTCCTCCTCCTCCAGTCCACATAGCTGCCCTCAGGTTGTTGACCAGTTTCACCTTGTTCCTACTCTTATAATCATGCCAATGAGTCTTGCACTCTGGCACTGTCCTTTTAGCTTGCCCTACACTGTTAATCTTGTTCACTATGGTCTGCCAAATGACCTCTTTCTTCCCTAATGGCACTTTTGAGGTGATGAAGAGTTGATGTTCATGCTTTGTCACCTCTGTTAGTAGAACTTGATCTCCTTCTCACTGAAATTGCTAGTCCTCTTCCCCTGGTGTTCTGTTTGGACATCCAGGCTGGTTTTGAGGTTGTTGCCCTGGCTGTAGGAACAGAGGAGGTAAAACCTAGAATTTTATACACAATGATGTGAGTGATTTTGAATTGGTAGTCTTAAGAAATGGTTTCATTCTTTAAAAAAATAGATCAGCCATTCTTAAGTTGCCCTTACTTGAGGTAATGTGAGAAGCTGTCTCCTTCGAGCGTTCTCAAGGTCCTTTAATATGGTGCAGTATCATGCAAACCTAGAAAAGGCAGTTTATGTCACCCCAAAAAAATATGTGTTCTTAACTGGGGGAAGATTTTAGATAAAGGCATTGTTTGCTAAGGGTGGATACTCTCTGTGTGCAATTCAATGTGCAATTTGTGCTTGGGAGAGCATCTTAAGACTGAATAATGACACAGATTTGAGAGGATCTCCCTGACGTAGTAAAGGAAGGAATATTGAAAAATAATCAACTGTTCTCGGGTGCTAAAAAATGTAATGAAAAAAACAGATGGAGTTAATAGAAATGGTATACTACATAAAAAAATGAATAAATAAAGCTAAGGTGTTGAAGACCAGATCATAAAGCATGCCAGTTGAAAATATATTTTTCATAATGCGTGCTTTCTTTTTGTCGCACAAGCTAGAGAGAATGGTGTAATAGAGGGGTCACATACATTAACTACCTTTAAATACAGTGCATGTTTCTGAGTGGGTGAAGATGAAAAATCTGAAAAATGCTGAATAGCCTTTTAATGCATCTGAAAAACACGTTCAGCCATCACAAGTAATGGTTGTAAAGTGTTTAATGCTTATGTGCTTTCAGCATCAGTAAAAATGATCGTGGAAAAGGAATCTCTCACGCTGCCCTGTCAGGAGCTGAGCAGCATGATTAAGAGGAGAAGGCGACTCTAAGCATCACAGACCAACGCTCATGTATAAGCCTTTTCACAAAAGCCTCAGGTCCTTCTGAGAGTATTAAATATGACATTATAATGCTAATTATTAGGAGGAGCATTTCTGTGAATGTGGCTTGAAGTGAAAATAGAACAGATGTACTTTCCTGGTGAGGGGTTTGCCCAGCTTGCCTTTCCATCTGCACCTCGTGCAGTCAGGATCGCAGCCTGGATATTTCTTGCTGCCTCCCCGAGCCATTATGAGTCTGAACTGCTGCCCCTTCTCGAGATGTTGCTGGATTGCGGTCTATGGGGCTTCTGCTCTTCAACTTGCGCTTTTGCTGACCCGTCCGAAAGTTCTTCATCTTTTAATTCAACCTCTATTGACATCTCCTCATTATTCCTTCCAGGTGCATAGAAAGAGGGATTTAGCGCTGTGCAAAAACTACAGACGTAAACAGATTTAGGTTTTTTATGATATGGGGCTAGATTATAAAATGTACTGTGGTTGAAACATTTTTATATGTACAGTATTATCAGTGACAGTATGGATCCTGCAAAACTAATATGTGGCTTCAAAGAAACAGTTAAAACAAATTCATCTTGTTTTATTGAGAAACTGATCAGGCTTTTCAAAGAATGTTTGGATCTAAATCGGTATACAAACAAGTGCGTGTACTATGTAGGTGTAACGTTGTCCCACGGAAAGGGCCTTACCCCAGTAACAATACTCACAGTGGGCACACGTACACACATTGGAGGTAGTGTGGGCCGGAAGTCACGAGCGATCTCTGCCCGTTTATGTAAGCTCTCTCTGGCCACGCCTGGCCAGAGAGTGATACAATGTGTGCGTGCCCTTCCGGGCTAAAGGGTCTTGGCTGCAGGGACAACTAGACCCTTACATCAGGTGGGAAAGAAGACATGAGTGAGTTTGACGGAGGGATCATATTCTGTGAGCATGCATGTGTGCTACTTACCAGATATTCATCATGGATAGTCATTAGGGACACAAGAACAGGCTCCAGCTCAAGACTTTGTGGCAAAAGTGCAAAGCGTACAAGGAGAAGCACACATTGTTAGTGCACATTTGCTAGCTAGTGCTATCAAACACTGGTAGTGAGGATGTGGCAAACAATTCCACCATGCACATGTCTTCCCTAAACAGTGGCAAGTGTCTAGCTAATTAACAATAGTAGTTGGCTTCTATTTCAGTCTGCCATATGTGAGTACAAACTGCAAATATGGTTTAAAAGTCAAATCACCATCACCAATTCATTAGCGACACTGTTGACAGACCTGGACTTTTGTGTGATATCCTAATGCATTCTAGGCATTGTAGATCTGTTTTCCACAGAAATAACGTGAAAAACGCACCTGAAATTAAATAATTTGTAGGTGAAAGGGTCACTACAGAAATGACCATCCTAGGCGTGATTCCCCCCCAGTTTGTGTACTCTGTTTTTCAAGACTAAGAACTCCTGAAAAAGAGTAAAGTTCCTGTGCTCCCCATTAAAATTGTGTTTAATTAACTTACCCCTGATTCACATATTTAATATCTCTACACTCCCTAGTATATGGTGTAGAAAAAGCACCAAGGGCTGGAAGTTAAACGCCACCTGTGGACTGCAGCACCATCCACAGAGTGGGCCTGTAAATCATTACTATGATAGTGGGCCTTACTGCGGAATCCAAAAGCCTGCTGTCAAATCTTTCAAAATACCACCTTTTAACAGTCAGGAAACCGTGCTTTTAAGTTTTATAAGCAAAAGACACACAATTGATGGACTAACAGTCAGGAAACCCTGCTTTTAACTTTTATAAGCTAAAGACACACAATTGATGGACGGAATGTTAAATAAATCAAAGCATTCACCCCCAGTCAAGAGATCTGGGTTAAATCCATCATTCTTTTGCTCACCATGCCACCCAAGTTTAGACCTGGTCATATGCAAATCAGCCTTGGCCCTGTGCCTCATGGGAACAATCCAGCCAGAACTGCCAAGCCAGGTCCTCCCTAGATCTGAAACAAGCATCCTAGGACCGGGTTTGGGCTTTCAGCCCTCATCAGCCAGGATAGCTTGATTCCAGTGGCACTGTGAGTCCGGGACTCACGTCTGGGCATACCCGGCGCACTTAGGGAGAGAAAGCAAAAGACACACAATTGATGGACAGAATGCTAATCAAATCAAAGCATTCACCCCCACTCAAGAGATCTGGGTTAAATCAATCAATATTTTTCTCCCCATGCCACCCCAGTTTAGACCTGGCCACATGCAAATCAGACATGACCCTGTGCCTCATGGGAACAGTCCAGCCTGAACTGCCAAGACAGGTCCTCTCTGGACTGAAAACAAGTATCCTAGGACCAGTTTTGGGCTTTCAGCCCTCATCAGCCAGGATGTCTGGGCATACCCGATGCACTTAGGGCGAGAAAGCAAATTACAAACAATTGATGGACGAGCAAAAAAATGATGGATTTAGGCACAGATCTCTGTACTGGGGTGAATGTATGACATTGTTCTGCATTATGTCCATCAATTGTTCTTTTTGCATTTGTCACCACGAGTGGCACGGGTATGCCCAGACGTGGGTCCCGTGCTCTCCATGCCACTGGAAGCAAGCTATACTGGCTGATGAGGGATGAAACACCAAAAACCGGTCCTAGGATGCTTGTTTCCAGTCCAGGGAGGCATTTCGGGCTAGGCTGTTCCCATGAGGCACAGTGTCAAGACTGATTTGCATTTGGCTGGGTTCAAAATGGAATGGCATGGTGAGCAAAAAATGATGGATTTAGGCCAAGATCTCTGTACTGGGGTGAGCATATGACATTGTTCTGCATTCTGTCCATCAATTGTTCTTTTTGCTTTTGTCACCCCGAGTGGGACGGGTATGCTCAGACGTGGGTCCCGTGCTCTCCATGCCACTGGAATCAAGCTATCCAGGCTCATGAGGGGTGAAACCCCGAAACCGGTCTTAGGATGCTTGTTTACAGTCCAGGGAGGACCTGGCCTGGCAGTTCGGGCTGGACTGATTTGCATATGGCTGGGTTCAAACTGGAATGGCATGGTGAGCAAAATAAGATGGATTTAGGCCCAGATTTCTGTACTAGGGTGAATGTATGACATTGTTCTGCATTCTGTCAATCAATTGTTCTTTTTGCATTTGTCACCCCGAGTGGGACGCGTATGCCCAGACGTGGGTCCCATGCTCTCCATGCCACTGGAATCAAGCCATCCTGGCTGAAGAGGGGTGAAACCCCGAAACGGGTCCTAGGATGCTTGTTTCCAGTCCAGGGAGGGCCTGGCAGTTCGGGCTGGACTGTTCCCATGAGGCACAGGGTCAAGGCTGATTTGCATATGGCTGGGTTCAAACTGGAATGGCATAGTGAGCAAAAAAACTATCGATTTAGGTCCATATCTCTGTACCGGGGTGAATATATGACATTGTTCTCCATTCTGTCCATCAATTGTTCTTTTTGCATTTGTCACCCAAGTGGGACGGGTATGCCCAGACGTTAGTCCTGTGCTCTCAATGCCACTGGAATCAAGCTATCCTGGCTGATGAGGGGTGAAACCCCGAAACGGGTCCTAGGATGCTTGTTTCCAGTCCAGGGAGGGCCTGGCAGTTCGGGCTGGACTGTTCCCATGAGGCACATGGTCAAGACTGATTTGCATATGGCTGGGTTCAAACTGGAATGGCATGGTGAGCAAAAAATGATGGATTTAGGCCCAGATGTCTGTACTGGGGTGAATGTATGACATTGATCTGCATTCTGTCCATCAATTGTCCTTTTTGCATTTGTCAGCCCGAGTGGGACGGGTATGCCCAGACGTGTGTCCTGTGCTCTCCGTACCATTTGAATTAAGCTATCCTCCCTGATGAGGGGTGAAACCCCAAAACCGGTCCTAGTATGCTTGTTTCCAGTCGAAGAAAGACCTGGCCTGGCAGTTTGGGCTGGACTGTTCCCATGAGGCACAGGGTCAAGATTGATTTGCATATGGCTGGGTTCAAACTGGAATCGCATAGTGAGCAAAAGAACAATGGATTTAGGTCCAGATCTTTGCACTGGGGTGAATGTATGACATTGTTCTGCATTCTGTCCATCAGTTGTTCTTTATGCATTTGTCATCCCGAGTGGGAGGGGTATGCCCAGACGTGTGTCCCGGGCTCTCCATGCCACTGGAATCAAGCTATCCTAGCTGATGAGGGTTGAAATCCTGAAACCGGTCCTAATCCTGAAACCGGTCCTAGGATGCTTGTTTCCAGTCCAAGGAGGACCTGGCCTGGTAGTTCGGGCAGGACTGTTCTCATGAGGCACAGGGTCAAGACTGATTTGTGTATGGCTGGGTTCAAACTGGAATGACATGGTGAGCAAAAAAACGATAGATACAGGCCCAGATCTCTGTACTGGGGTGAATGTATGACATTGTTCTGCATTCTGTCCATCAATTGTTCTTTTTGCATTTGTCACACGAGTGGGGCGGGGTATGCCCAGATGTTAGTCCCGTGCTCTCCATGCCACTGGACTCAATATATCTTGGCTGATGAGGGGTGAAACCCCGAAACCGGTCCTAGGATGCTTGTTTCCAGTCCAGGGGGGACCTGGCCTGGCAGTTCGGGCCGGACTGCTCCCATGAGGCACAGTGTCAAGACTGATTTGCGTATGGCTGGGTTCAAACTGGAATGACATGGTGAGCAAAAAAATGATGGATTTAGGCCCGGATCTCTGTACTGGGGTGAATGTATGACATTGTTCTGCATTCTGTCCATCAATTGTTCTTTTTGCATTTGTCACACCGAGTGGGATGGGTATGCCCAGATGTTAGTCCCGTGCTCTCCATGCCACTGGAATCAAGCTATCCTGGCTGATGAGGGGTGAAATCCTGAAACCAGTCCTAGGATGCTGGTTTCCAGTCCAGGGTGGAACTGGCCTAGCAGTTTGGGCTGGACTGTTCCCATGAGGCACAGGGTCAAGACTTATTTGCATATGGATGGGTTCAACCTAGAATGGCATGGTGAGCAAAAAAACAATCGATTTAGGCCCAGATCTCTGTACCGGGGTGAATGTATGGCATTTTTCGCCATTCTGTCCATCAATTGTTCTTTTTGCATTTGTCACCCCAAGTGGGACTGGAATGCCCAGACATTAGTCCTGTGCTCTTCATGCCACTGGAATCAAGCTATCCTGGCTGATGCGGGGTGAAACCCTGAAACCGGTCCTAGGATGCTTGTTTCTAGACCAGGGAGGAACTTGCCTGGCAGTTCGGGCTGGACTGTTCCCATGACGCATCTGGTCAAGACTGATTTGCATATGGCTGGGTTCAAACTGTAATGACATGGTGAGCAAAAAAACAATGGATTTAGGCCCATATCTCTGTAATGGGGTGAATGTATGACATTGTTCTGCATTCTGTCCATCAATTGTTCTTTTTGCATTTGTCACCCCAAGTGGGACGGGTATGCCCAGACATTAGTCCTGTGCTCTCCATGCCACTGGAATCAAACTATCCTGGTTGATGAGGGGTGAAACCCTGAAACCGGTCCTAGGATGCTTGTTTCTAGACCAGGGAGGAACTTGCCTGGCAGTGCGGGCTGGACTGTTCCCATGAGGCATCTGGTCAAGACTGATTTGCATATGGCTGGGTTCAAACTGTAATGACATAATGAGCAAAAAAACAATGGATTTAGGCCCATATCTCTTTGTTCTGCATTCTGTCCATCAATTGTTCTTTTTGCATTTGTCACCCCAAGTAGGACAGGTGTGCCCTGACGTGGGTCCTGGGCTCTCCATGCCACTGGAATCAAGTCAAAGTTTATTGTGTAGGTTACTTAAAACCGAAACAATATAAAACATTTAAAAAGGAATATTAGGCTGAGAGAAAAGGAAAATGATGGGTCCGTGAAATAACTGCCCCAAGATAACTTTCTAGGTATACAAGCAGATAATTAAATTTAGGGTGTTTGACTATTTAAAATCTGTTATAAGAAAGCCGGTTTGAATGTTTTTATACAAAAAAGTGAAAAAAAGTTTTAAAATCAACTGCAAGATAGAGTAAATGCATGACAGATGTTAAAGCTCAAGTGCAAGGAGGTCAAACATTACTTTGCCTAATGTCCAAGGTGCAGAAACTGGGAATTGTCAATCCACAAACATCTCTTTGCTTGGTTGTGTGTTTTTCAGAAGGTCCTGCACAGCTTTGAGAAATTTGCCCATTCTTGCCAGTTCAAGGGGAACCATGGTACTAAAAATCCAGTTCATTGCATTGTTGCATGTTCTTATGCCGTGGGTTAAAAAAAGTGGCTTTAATAGTGTTCGCCGGAGCTCAAGCAGCATAGGACAACTGCAAAGTAGATGTAAAAAGGTTTCAGATTTGTAGCCACAAAGTCTGCACTTGACTATCTTGGAAAGCATTGGCCAGTTGGGGTTGAAGTCTTTAAAATGTAATGCCAGCATCCTTGCAGCCAGAATTTGAGTCAGACAAGCATTCCCGATTGTACAATTGAGATAAGATTGAGCCTGAAGGCCGACCTGACTGTCGTTGTTGAATGATTGTGCCAGGGCCCTTAGTGGCGGGGTGGACTTAATATTTTCCAAGTCCGCAGACTTCGAGAGGAATTTGATCTGTTTTTTCAATATGCTTTTTACTGCAGTATGCGTGAGTAATGGGGTGTTCAAAACGGTCAATGTGAAGGGAGGCTACCGTCATTGTTAGGTAGGTGGACCATGGGTTGTTGTTGTGTTTGAATATATTTTGCAGGACAAATTTCATGGTGCCTGGCCTTGCCGTGGAACATCTATAGAAGTACTTTAGAAAGGACCTCATGCTGGACCAAGCAATGCCCTCCAGGCCAAATTCAAGTCTCACAAGGATCCCCTGATGTAATTAGGCAGTTTGAACACTCTTTTGTAGACTTTTAGGTGCAGTTTTTCGATGGTTTTAATGAGTTGGCCTGGGAAGGCCTCACTGCCGTAAGTGACTGCAGATGGTAATACGGCCCTGAGCACTTTTCTGATTGGAGCTGATGTGCGGCTTTCAAGGGCTGTATGTAATTGGCAGAGTCTAGTTGTTATCAGTGCCGCCTTATCCTTTAGGTGGCGCATGTGTGCTGTAGGTGCGCCGTTTGCAGAGATCCGTGTGCCCAAGTAGTTATAGGATTTGGCTCCTAAGATTTTTAAGGAACCTAAAGACCAGTTACTGCTTAAGTGTTTTAGAGTCCTTCCGAAGGATAACACCTTTGTTTTAGAGGTGCTTACTATCATTTTGTGTGCTATATTGTATTGGTGCAGAGAGTTTAATGCTCTCTGTAGTCCTATTTTTGAATTGTCTAAAAGAACTATGTCATCTGCGTACTGCGATATTGTGATTTTAGTTTTGCCAATTTGTGGTGAGCAAAAAAAACAATGGATTTACGCCCAGATCTCTGTACTGGGATGAATGCATGACATTGTTCTGCATTCTGTCCATTAATTGTTCTTTTTGCATTTAACGTTTATAAGTCACCCTTAGGTACACCTTGTCCACAAGGTAGAGTGCCTGACATTTAAAATATTGAAACCTTTTTCTAAATTTACACACAGTTTTTTTTCCACTTCCCCATAGTTTTCCAATAATTCCTATGGGTGTAGTTGTCCTTTTTCTATTTTTACAGCAATACATTTTTTTAATGTATTTTCTACTTTTATGTTTGTGTTTTTTAGTTGGTGGAGCATTGTGGTTGTGGACAGATGGATGCTGCTCTGTCAGTCAGGTAGGGCCTATTTTTTTTACATAAAGCATTATTAAGAATATCTTTATTGTAGGGTGAGTGAAAGGATGTTAGTTAAGTTAAATATTGTATTTATTGTGTGGTTTACATGTATTATGAAACTGTTTTCCTTATGAGGATACCAAAGATAATGTCTGCTGGGCCTCTTTTGTTTCAATTGGGACAGTTTTTGATAATTTTTTTCATTTCTTTTTTTCTATAACTAGAACTTGTGCCCCTGCCATACACAATCTTGTCATCAAAGATATAATTTCAGATGTTGCAGTGATGTATTCGATAATCTAATAAACCAACTCATCAGTGATGTAATATGGGAGGTGTTAGATATTAGGTCTCTAGTTGACAGGGATATGCACCCTGTCCAAGTAGGTATAACAATCCTAGTTAGGGTAAGCTAGATACACACTAAAAGATAACCTGCTCATCCTCTGGTAACTTGGCACAGAGCAGTCAGGCATCTTTAAAAAGGCAATGTGTTAAGTATTTGTGCAACGCACACATACACACACAGTAACACAATGAAAACACCACAAAAATACTCCCCACAGGTTTAAAGAAAAATAGATAATATTTTTATGAGAAAATCAAGACCAAAACAACAAAATCAAATAAGTAGAACAGGGTTATGAATTTTTAAAGAATAAACCAAAAATAGTGCTTAGAAATCATTAGCTCTAAGGGATTACCTGAGGTTGCGTTAGAATGGGGAAAATCCGAAGTTCAGGCCGAACGTGATGGAGAGCAGGCTGGCTACAGGACTCAGACAGGTCTCGCTGACAAAGTTCCTAGGAGATAGTAAGCGTCACATCAAAGACTCAATCCGAGGAGGCACCGTGTTGATCCTGTAGATGGAGGTGAAGCATTGGCGCCGATCTGCACAGTCAAGGAGGGCTTTGGCATCTAACCCTTTTACGATGCAGGTGCAGTATCGATGATGAGCTGCGCTGTCCATTGGCCTTAAGCTGCGCAGTCCATAATGGCGATGTTGTTGATCGGCTCATGCGTCGGCATCGAAGGGCAAAGCGGCAGCTCTGATCAATGCAAAGTCACCACTGCATTGGTTCCGATGATTCTGGACAGCAGTAATCACCTTTAAGGGTGGAGGACTAGATTTGCATCACTTGGCAGGACCAGACTTATAGATGGCAGAGTCCAGGTGCAGTTGCAGAGCTGAGGGAATTCTTTGATGACCCTGGGACTTTAGAGCATTGGACATGCCAGCAAGCCCCTGTAGTCACTGGATTCAATTGAGATGAGTCCAGTCCTTAGCCTCAGCAGGGCAGAGATCAGCAACCTTTAGGGCAGTGCAGCAAAGCAGAAAGCAGTTCCTTCAGAGAAGCAGTCAAGCAAAGTGGCAATCCTTATGGAACAGCAGTCTTTACTCCTGGCAGAGGTCTGCACAGGTCCAGTAGTGTAGCCGTCATCCATCTCAGATGTGTATTGGATACAGGCTGCAAAGCATACAGGGCGGAGAAATGTTCACTTTCTAAATGTGGCATTTCTAAAACAATAATGTTAAATCCAACTTTTCCAGTATAGAGGATTTCTCATCATCAGTCCAAAGATATTAAACATGGGGTAGCTACTCCTTTCTAATCAGGAATTACAGCTTAAACGTGTTTTAAGGAATTCCAAATGCTAGCCTATGAGAGGAGTAGGCCTCACAGTAGTGAAACATGAATGTAGCTATTTGTCACTATCAGGACATGTAAACCTTACAAGTACATGCACTACCTTTTTACAGCACCCTTCCTTTAGAGCTACCCATGGCCTAACATAAGGGTGCTTTTTGTATTAAAAAAGGGGAATTTAAGCCTTGGCAAATGGTTTTAAATGCCAAGTCGAAGTACAGTAAATTGCACATACAGGTCTTGCAATGGCAGGCCTGAGACAGGTTTGAAAGGCTACTTGTTTGGGTCGCACAGCCAGTGCTGCAGCACCACTAGTAGCATTTAGAGTACAGGACCCTGGGTACATGGTATACCACTTTACAAGAGAGTTATAAGTAAACTAAATATGCCAATCATGTATACACCAATGTCATCATGTTTAAGGGAGAAGCACATGCACATTAACACTGGTTAGCAGTGGTAAAGTGCTCAGAGTCCTCTGGCTAAGAAAAGGGTACAGGAAAAAGAGGAGGTAAGCAGGCAAAATGTTTGGGGAAGACCACCTTTAGGATGACAGATCTAACAGGAGGAAATTAACAGTGCATAGTGAGGGCACGAGTTATAATCACCTTAGGTAATGAGCTATAGTTACTACAGATAACTATAACTGGTGAAATTCAGTGTTTAATGTTGTTCAAAACGTAAAATTGGCACTAAAAGTTTCACCTAACTATAATATCACTTTAACCTTTGTTTTTCTCAGTGAATTTCTAGAGCTTTTTTTTAATGTGAAGGAACATTCTGTTACCAAACATAATGCCAGCTGCTGGCCTCGCACACTCGTAAATTCCCCCCCCTTGATAGATCACCCATAACTTTCCAGAAAGAAGCTGAGCAAAAAAGAGCACTGTGTCAAGGTGTTAGGTAAATTATAAATTAAAGGTACAGGTATAACTTTTGAATTCCTAATTATATGTTATTTAAGTTTGGTTTGCATCTAAAAAATATATAAAGTTATTGTAATTTAAAGGTCTTGAGTAAATTATCAATTTAAGGTATAATTATGTTAGAAATTCTAATGTTTGTATATTTTAAGTTTGATTTTTATAGAAAGAATAAATAACGTCTTCTTTCATAGAACAAAGGTTTAAACTTTCTTTTTTTAATAGAATTTTAATGTTATGTATAAATAAATGTGTGGTTACAAAACCAGTAAGTTCAGCAATACAGATCTATAAGCCAAAGGTGGTGAGCATCTGCAGAGAATAAGTACCTATGAACACTTACCAGTCTTCCTCAAAGTACCCCTACCCACCCATTCCTCAATGACCTAGGAAGGAATTCACTGGTAGATTTAGCCAGGCTTCATCCCATATTATACTGGTATAGAATATGGATCACCCCTGAACTGATCATTTTCGCAAATGGTCTTCGGGATGTTATCGAGGATGACCGTTCTCATAAAATAGGCTCGCTTTGAGAAATTAAAGGGCCATTGTTGGGCATTGGCTTATCTAATCTGTGGGAAAAACCATCCAGCACCAACTCCTATCTAAATAAGTTATAAAAGATAGATATTGGAAAACGGTGGGACAAAATATCATTCGAAAGAGTGACAGTTCTACATTGACAGGGAGCTTTTTATCATCAAAACCTTGTCCTCGTTTTGAATACTATCGGGATATTATAACAAAACCCCTCAACCGCAAACTTTATTTCCAATTTAGAGTGGGCACTCTCCCTCTAAAAACTTCCACAGCTAAATAGTCACCACTGGGAGATAACAAATGTGTCATCTGCATTGTGCACGCAACAACCTACCCTCATATTTTGTTTGTCTTTCCAGTTTATGCAGCTTCCTGCAAGGTCTGGCCAGCTCAGACCTGTAAGAATATGGGTACTCGACAAAGTAGTGATGCGCTGAGAATTTTGTCCACTGATCCCTCATCTTGCTACACAATCCCCTTAGCTAAATTCCTAAGGTGGATGTGGTGCATAAGATAAAAATGTGTTGCAAATGAGACCAATCGAGTATGTACAGCCAACGACCTAAACTGACAACTGACAATAACCAGGGCAACGCAGTTGCTTGTCTGGGACGCCATCAGCTAGTCACTTCTGAGCTCAGGCCCTGCACATCTATTTTGCACTTAACTATTTTTGCTGTCTGTTAATGTACCAATGAAAGGTTTTATTTCTTTATTTCTATGATGAGTTGATATTTTATGAACAATGATTTTCCTCCCGCTTGTATGGGTTGTTAATTGTATGTTTCCTCTCTCCTTGAGCCTCAGTGCTGCTCATTTATTATAATGTGTATATTACCCACACTTGCTGATGTTTTAATCCATATGATCTGTTTTTTGATTGCTCCTTGATGAATTGAAACTGACAACTGTATGACGCTTTGGCTGTTTCCCTTTTAAGTCTTGGCCCTTCCTACTTACTAAAACGCTCTCATTACCTACACTTGCTGTTCCCAGGCGCTTTTTACTCAATGATGTAACTTTTAAATCCTCTTTTTTGATGAATTGACATCTTTTATGACTATGTATATGTTTTATGGAAATCTCTTTTATTGTTAATATTGTATTTTATGTAGTAACACTTTATGACAAGTACTGTCGAAATAAAGCTATTTTGATGATGATGTAGTGATGTACAGTGCAATAATGTAGTCTGGTTTGGCATAGAGTGAAGTAGCATACAGTAGAGTGGCCTACAGTACAGTTTAGTGCAGTGGAATAATGTGAAGTGGAGTGGCATAGATAGAGTAGAGTGATGCACAGTGGAGGGGTGTAGACTGGTGGTGAAGACTGCAATGGTGAAGAGTCCAGTGCCGTAGTGTGGAATCAAATAGAGTGGAGTGTTGTACTGTAGAGTAGGGTGCCTTGTCAATTTCTTGCAGTCTCTCAGCAGCTTCCTGCTATACAACTTTGGGGGTATGGTGTAGTGGCATAGGGTGTGATAGTATAGAGTGGAGTGGCATGGAGTAGAAAAGTGTAGAATTCAGTGACGTGGAGTGGCATATTGTAGAGTGAAGTGGTAAAAGGTGGAGCAGCATAGATTAGAGTGATGTAGAGTGGACTGGCGTAGAGTGGAATAGCATACAGTAGACGGGTGTACAGTAGAGTAGCATAGAGTGGAGTGAGATACAGTTTAGTGGGGTACAGTGGAATAGCATAACGTGGAGTGCATAGAGTGGAATAGCATACAGTGAAATGTACAGAGAGGAGTGATGTAGAGTGGAGTGACATAGATTGGAATAGTGTTCATTAGAGTGGCATAGTGTAAAGTGGTGTACAGTGGAATAGCATAGAGTAGTAAGGCATACAGTGGAATAGCATGGAGTGGGGTGCAAAGAGTGGGATAGCATATAGTGGAGTGGTATAGAGTGGAGTGATTTAGATTGGAGTGTGGTATATTGGAGTGGATTATAGTTGAATAGTGTGCAGTGGAGTGGAGTAGAGTGGAGTCGCATAGTGTTGAGTGGCGAAAAGTGGAATAGCATATAGTAGTGTGGCACAGTGCAGAGTAGCGTATAGTGGAGTGGCATAGAGTGAAATGAGATACAGTGCAAAAGTGTACAGTGGAATGGTATAGAGTGGAGTGGCATATAATGTAGTGGAATATAGTGGAATAGCATGCAGTGGAGTAGCATAATGTAGAGTGGTGAACAGTGGTGTGGCATACAGTGGAGTGAGATACAGTGGAGTAGCGCAATGTGGAATAGCATACAGTGGAGTGGCGTACAGTAGAGTAGCTAAGAGTGGAGTTGCGTACAGTGGAACAGCTTACAGTGGAGTGGCATACAATGGAATAGCGTAGGGTGTGGTGATGTAGAGAGGACTGCTCTAGAGTGGACTGCCGTAGCATGGAGTGGCATACAGCGGAGTGGCATACAGGGAAAAGCATGCAGTAGAGTAGCAGAGACCGAAATAGCATAAAGTGGAGTGGCTTACAGTAGATTTGAGTACAGTGGAATATTGTAAAGTGGAGTGGCGTAGAGCGGAGTGGCACACAGTGGAGTGTCATAGATGGGAGTGGTGAAAAGGGCCGTGTAGTGGGGTGCAATAGTGTATAGGGGACTGCTGTAGAGTGGAGTAGGATACAATGGAGTCGGATATAGTGTACTGGTGAACAGTGTTATAGTGTAGAGTGGAGTGACATAGAGTGGAGATGCATTGATTGGAGTGGTGTAGAGGTGTAGAGTAGAATAGTGTAGCGTTTAGTAGCACATAGTGGAATAGAGTGTCATAGAGTGGAGTGACACACAGTGGAGCAGCATAGAGTGCAGTGGTGTAGAGTGGAATAGCATTGAGTGGAGTGGTGTTAAGAGGAGTGATGTAGAGTGGAGTGTCACACAGTGGAATTGCATAGAATGGAGTGGTGTACAGTTAAATACCATGGAGTATCATAGAGTGGAGTGGCATACAGTGGAGTGGCATTAACTGGAGTGGCATAGTATGGAGTGGTGTACGATGTAATAGCATACAATGGAGTGTTGCACAATGGAGTGGTTTACAGTGGTGTGGCTTACAATGCAGTTGCGTAGACTGCAGTGGTGTAGACTGGAATGGCATAGAGTGGAGTGGCATTTAGTGGAATAGCATTGAGTGTAGTGGCATAGAGTGAAGTTGCGTACAATGGAATAGCATAGAGTGGAATGGCATAGAGTAGAGGGGCATACAGTGGAGTGGTAGAGACTGGATTGGCACAGAGTATAAAAGTGTACAGTGGAGTGGTGTGAAGTGGTGTAGAGTGGAATGCAGTAGTTTCAACAGACGTAGGTTGAAAGTGGGTTAATGGATGCAGATTTAATGTGGCAAGAATATAGATTATGGGGTGTAAATTGTAATTTGTGGGAGTAGGTGTAAATAGTTTAAGCAATTTTAAAGTTATACGTGTGAAAATGCTTAGTCATATATTGTACCACGGTATACCTCAGTAGCTTTGCAGTAAATAGAGTGGTACATGACGGTGACAAGGCAGTGTATGAATGGGTAATGACTGTGTGAAAGCAAAGCGTAAAGGCAGCCATGTAGTTTTTAGCACTCTTTGGCAGCCTTTCGCATTAGGATTATCAATATATTTAAGTAGGTGTTGTTTGCTACCTATTACCACTTTAAAAAAGTGATAATAGGCAATGAAATTCACTTATCTTTTTCAATATATTTTTTTAAAGGTTTATGTTAGTGCTGCTAACTATAATTGGTGAATTTCTGCGTTTTTTTCATGCATAATGGTAATGTTCCCACTGAAAAATTCAAATAACTATAACGTTACATTAACCTTTGTTTTTTCCAGTGAATTTTCAAGTTTTTTTAAAACGAACAGATATTTTTTTTTACACGTAATTATAAAATTACTTTAACCTTTGTTTTTTTCAGTGAATATATACATTCCCTACTGGAAGTCACCAGTATGTAGTTATAGTAAGGAAATAGTTTCCAAGGGAAAAATTTTTTTTTTTGCTAATAACTTTAGCGAAGTTTTAGAAATCTTCATAAAACTTTCAAAACTATTTTTCCACTCACTTCTACTGTTGTCTGGAAATTTTTTGGGGTGATTCATCAAGCACGAGCCATGCAAAAAGGAGGGACCCAAAACTCTTTTTCCCCTTGCAATTTCCTATCAGGATTTTAGACTAGGCCTGGGCAGTGAAGTCCCTTCTGTCTGCAGAGTTTTCAAAGTTTTCCGCACTCTGCGGAGAGTTTTTTTCTCGTTCGAGCTCACCAACATTAAGTTGGTGAGTGCAAGCAAAGAAAATCCAATGCTAGACCACCTCCCAGTGAGATTTCTTAATGTGGGCGATCGCGAATGGTTGTAACCGCTCACACTAAGGGCCATATGTAGGTAACATACTATTTACCGATTCATAAATACCGAATTTTACCTAATCGCTATTTATGAATCGGTAAATAGTATGGGCCCGATTCACAGAACTAACTTAAGACAAAATCCTAAACTTACTACCATTTTGGTATTCACAGAAGGCACTTACTCATTTTGGTATTCACAGAAGACACTTACTCACTTCGGTATTCACAGAAGTTAGGAGTCCTAACTTTAGGACTCCTAAATGTCTTCTGTGAATACCGAAAGTCTTAAAATTAGGATTTTTCTCAGTTTAGGAGTCCTAAGGTTAGGACTCCTAACTTTACAACTACTAAACTGAGAAAAAACCTAATTTTAAGGCTTTCGGTATTCACAGAAGGCATTTAGGAGTCCTAAACTTAGGAGTCCTAAATTTAGGACTACTAAATTGAGAAAAATCCTAATTTTAAGACTTTCGGTATTCACAGAAGGCATTTAGGAGTCCTAAAGTTAGGAGTCCTAACTATACTACTACTAAACTGAGAAAAATCCTAATTTTAAGACTTTCGGTATTCACAGAAGGCATTTAGGAGTCCTAAAGTTAGGACTCCTAACTTCTGTGAATACCGAAATGAGTTAGTGCCTTCTGTGAATACCAAAATGAGTAAGTGCCTTCTGTGAATACCAAAATGGTAGTAAGTTTAGGATTTTGTCTTAAGTTAGTTCTGTGAATCGGGCCCTATGTAGGTAAACATTCGTTAAAATTTACCGATTCGGTAAAATTCGATAAATGAATACCGAATCCACAATACCGTCCGGAAACATGAATCGGTATTTACCGAATCGGTAAATACCGAGGTGGTATTTACCGAATTGGTAAATACCGAATCGGAGTTTACCGAATCGGTAATTCAAATATACATCACTTGATGAATCAGCCAATCGTGTGCAAGGCCAACCCCACCCAACCAGGAAGTGGCCACACCCAGGCAGGTGCACACAATCAACAGACTCTGGAGAGGCTGGTAGTGCAGAGCAGAGCAAGGGAGCCAGTGCCTGATTGTGAACCTCAAACTGACAATGTCCAGCCAGGAGACAGAGAGAGATGGAGGGGAGAGGAGGAGAACACAAAAATTCAGCCCAAAGGAACTGCAGGTACTAGTGGAGGAGGTGGTCAAGCAGCACCAGAAGCTGTTCGGGAAGCAGTCCCTGCAAGTGCCTGAGTCCGAGAAAAGGAAGATCTGGCTGGGAATCCAGGCGCAGGTCAATGCAATAGGAGTGACCCCCCGGGACATAGACGTGCTGAAGAAGCGGTGGTACGACCTCTGTATCGTCACAAAGAGGAAGATGGGGGAACTGCAGAAAGAGGCCAGCCGGACAGGAGGGGGAAGGAACAGGGCACCTGCCCTGACAGAACTTGAGGAGCTGGTGGAGACAACAATTGAGCCCAAGAGTGTGGTGGGCATTGGGGATGCAGACAGCTCTGCCAGAGCCGCCACCAAACAAGGTAAGACGCCTGCACAGCAATGTGGCCCCCCCTACCCCTATCCCAACTCCCCAAATGGGCAATGAGAATCCCACTCCAGTACAGGTGTTAGTGCATACTAGCAATGCATTATGGGAGATGTAGTCCCTGAAACCCCAAACATGAGACGAATAGCACAGAACAACAAGGCATGTTACACACTTTAGCGAGAAGCAGGCAGCGGACAATGAGAGAGTGTTTCAGAAATGTATTGTGATGCTAGCAATGCTGTGCTTCAGGTACACTTAGCTGATGTTGCATTTCTGTCCACAGGCGATAGTTTGCGCAGAACTGCACATGAGAAGGGAGAGAGGGCACACCGGAAGGACAGCTCTGAGAAGGCCACCACAAGTTCTGGGCAGGGATCAGCACCACAGCCAGCCTCACCACCACAGCCAGCCTCACCACCACAGCCAGCATCGCCACCCCAGCCAGCATCGCCACTCCTGCTGGAGTCACCGCCATCATCACCACCTGCATTGCTCAGGTCGAGGAGGCGTGCTGCTGCCAGGTTGAATGTATCGGAGTCCTCATCTGAAGACTCGAGGGGGCGGAAACGTCCACTGTGCCCCGGGATGTTAGCCATGCCAGTGTGCCCTCCGCCTCTGAGGGAGCACACACAGGTGCCAGACGTCGCCGCAGGGCTCGGGTGCAAAGTCCACCTCCACAAGGTGAGAGCCATGGAGTCTTCTCAGGGCTTGAGGCCACCATGGTCAAAATACAGCGCCTACAAGCAAAGGCAACGATGTCGGTACAGCGCCAAATGCGGGGCCTCAATGATACTTTTGTAAATATTGACAGGGGCATCAGCGCTATGGCTGAGGGAATGGTTGAGATGGCTGCTGTGCTCGAAGCTTGACGAGGACAGGGCAGCACGGTGCCGGAAACGTCAGAGGAAAGACCATCACACAAGGGCAGTGAACCGGCTGGCAACTGCCACTTCGCTGTTCTGCAGGCGCTCGGTGGCAATGCAGGATGGCCTTGCGCACTGCAGCACTGACGTGTCAAGGGGGATGGTGAGTGTCACCAGTGCACTGGAAGTGCTGCTCACCAGCCAGTCTGCCACAACTGGTGCTGTGGATGCTGGGGACAGCGAAGAAACCACCAGCAGGAGCAGCACCACCCCCCCTGTCCCAGACACAAGGAGGAGCAGCAGGCGGCATGGGGCTGCCACTGGTCCCACAGCCAGTGAGGACACACACTCAATGGCATCCTGCACTGGAGTGCGTGGGCGCAGACAGTAATGCTGCACACAATAGCATGAGACAATTGGGTGAAGTAACCCTTGACTCATAAATAGTGATTGCACAATATTGATGGGACAGGTTTTCCTTTGTGTTGTGGCGTAGTGCCGCATGATTAAACTACGTCATGGCATCCCACTACTGGCTGTGTCCCCTTACTTACTCAGAAATAGTTGCATGTGATCTCTGCCCGTCTCTCTCTCCCATCTGTTGTTGTTGCCACTCCTGCTGCGTTGGCCTCTGGCTGTGCAGACTCGTCATCATTGTCCTCACAATCAGTTATTTCCACCTCTGTACCTCTCTTCGTGGCAAGGTTGTGCAGCATTGCACAAGTGGCAATGATCTTGCAGCAGATGATGGGTGTGTACTGGCGTGCGCCTCCGCTTTTGTGGAGGCAGCGGAACCTGCTTTTCAATAGTCCAAACGTGCGCTCCACAACGTTGCGTGTTGATTAGTGTGCCACATTATATCGTCTTTCACTCAGGGTTGATGGGTGTAGGTAGGGAGTGAGGATGAATGACCGCACGGCATATGCACTATTGCCTAGGTGAGTAAGAGAGTAGCATTAGTCACATGCCTCAATACACAATCATTTGCAATCAGTCTTAGGGAGCGTCACAGTGTATTACCCAGCAGGTATCCTTCTCCAAATTCTCTGGCAACCAGGCGTGTGTAGATCCCACTGTTCTGGAAGATGTAGGAGTCGTGGGTGCTCCCAGGAAACTTAGCCACGATATCAGTGATTATGTTGCCTGCATCGCAGATTACCTGCACATTTATGGAGTGGGTGGACTTTCTGTTCCTGTAGATTTGCTCAGTGGCTGCTGGTGGGCAGATTGGAATGTGTGTGCCATCAATACAGCCTATGACATGCGGGAACAGTGCCATCTGGTAAAAGTCTGTCTTGGTTTTCTGCAGTTCAGCCTGTGTGTTTGGGAAGCTCATGTAGTGTTGCATTCTCTGCATCATGGCATCCAGGAACTTCCTGAAGAAACCGGACAGGCAACTCTGGGATACCCCGCCTACCGCAGCTGTCACCCCCTGGTAACTGCCAGATGCAAGTAGATGTAGGCTACAGAGAACCTGCACATGTGGTGGTATGGCATGCGCCCTTGTTGTTGGCTGGTCCAGGAGTGGGTGCAGGTGGATGTATGACGTTACAACGCATACTTTTACAACGCATGCACTTACAACGCAATTTTTACAACGCAACATCCACTACAACGCATTCCATTACATCGCATGACACTACAACGCATTTTTAAAAACTAACTTTACAACGCATTCCATTACATCGCATACTACCTTTACAACGCATACAATTACAACGCATAATATTACATTGCATTTAAGTATGGGGTAAAAATTACTATTCTAACTCCAGGGGGTGCAACAGTAGGGTAAGTGTTGGATAGTATAGGGGTAAAAATTACTATTCTTACTCCAGGGGGTGCAACAGTAGGGTAAGTGTTGGATAGTATAGGGGTAAAAATTACTATTCTAACTCCAGGGGGTGCAACAGTAGGGTAAGTGTTGGATAGTATAGGGGTAAAAATTACTATTCTAACTCCAGGGGGTGCAACAGTAGGGTAAGTGTTGGATAGTATAGGGGTAAAAATTACTATTCTAACTCCAGGGGGTGCAACAGTAGGGTAAGTGTTGGATAGTATAGGGGTAAAAATTACTATTCTAACTCCAAGGGGTGCAACAGTAGGGTAAGTGTTGGATAGTGTAGTGTAATATTATGCGTTGTAATGGTATGCGTTGTAAAGGTAGTATGCGATGTAATGGAATGCGTTGTAAAGGTAGTTTTTAAAAATGCGTTGTAGTGTCATGCGATGTAATGGAATGCGTTGTAGTGGATGTTGCGTTGTAAAAATTGCGTTGTAAGTGTAGTGCGTTGTAAAAGTTGCGTTGTAAAGGTTGTTCCCCGGTGCAGGTCCCTTATCAGGTCCATGATGGTTTCTGGGTGTAGCCTGTACCTTTCATGTATCTCAGCCTCAGTCTGTTGAAAGAGTGTGATGCGCTGTCTGTAAATACGTTCCTCCCGTCTCCAAATCCTCAGACCTGCTGCCTGTAGACGTAGCCGCCTTGCAATCACATACAGAGCGGCCATGGTGTCCACGCTGTTGCATTTTGGGATTGCTTATATGCACTGTTGCTGATTACCACCTGCTTTCAATCTGTGTGAATTACCGACTCTTAAATACCGAATTTCATGGATTTCTTAAATACCGAATTTACCTACATCTCTTTTCTCGTTTTACCACTTCATATTTACCGAATCGGAAAATATGTATTCGGTAAATATGATTCGGTAATTTAGAATTCGGTAAATATGAATCGGTATTTACCGATTCATATTTACCGAACCCTTCTTTTTGGTCTCCTACATCTCGATTGACTAAATACCGGTTGGTAACGGGATATTTACCGAATTTCGGCCGTTACCGACCGGTATTTAGCTACCTACATATGGCCCTATGAAACAATCTGTTCGCATTGAGTAAGCTGCCACTCGAGTTGAAAATGTACTCGAGCAGCAGAAAAAAGCAGCACCCTCTTGGGCTGTGCATGGTGCTGTTCATGCTGGTTTTCCAATGTGGGACAAACACCTGGCACAAAAAATCTGTGCAAACAGCACAACCTAACACACTACACTGCTTGTGGAACTCCGTGTAATGCGCCAGAGTTTTTTAGTCACTTTGCGGAAGTCCGTGAACTCTGCCCAGGCCTATTTTGGACATGACTACAGCCTGAACTGCAGAACGGAATTACAACTAATTTGGCAGAGGCCTAGATCTTGGTCCAAAAAGATCTCTTATGGAATTTGGTGTAAATCTGTTCAGTTGTTTTGAAGTTATTAAGTAAAAAACATATATGGATATCTAGGAATGCTAAGATCTAATTGCCTGCCACCACTTCAACCAGGAAGTGGTGGCAGCCATCTTGGGACTCAGGAGTAGGTCTGAGTCCTAGACAAATGCAAAAAAAAAAACATGGGGCAGGATGAGAATACACTGACCCCCTAGGCCTGTTGGTGGGGTCGCACAGGGGCCCTGCCTGGGATCAAAAACATTTTTTTTTTCAATTTGGCAGCGAATTCGCAACAGCATTTAAAAAAAAGCAAGTGCTTTTTATATTGTTTTTGGGTGGGCCAGGTCCCTGGGGGAATTAATAAATAGGTAGTGGGGAGGGGTGGGGTGTATGTCCCATCTCTCCAGGCCAATTTTGGCCACGGGGACCCCATCCTCTGAGACCAAGGGGCAATTCCAAAAGGGAGGGGAGATGTGCAGCCCCTTCTGGAACCTTTGATAGCCCTGGGGACCACATCCCCTAGGGCCAGCTCCTACTAAGTCCCAGGGTGCCCACCACCAGGACTCATCGGCTCAGCCGGTCCATTCTGCACTCTTGCATATTTGTAGTCATTGTAAGGGAGAACAATGGTCTATTAGATCAACAGGAGAGGCCAAGAAAGATTTTGTCACAAACACTACAGATTGCTCTCTTACAGATCAACAATGCATGTGCCTTTACTAAGGATTTCAGATTCTTTATGAATGTGAATTGCAAATAAAACGCACTTGCTTTGCCTTCATAAAAGTAAGCCCCAGAAAGATAGAATCATTTGTCCTTCACAGAAGTGGAACTTCAACTGGGGAACCTGCTATGTTTATATTTGTAAGTGCTTCCTGTTAACGTTTTACTTCTGTGAAAAGAGTATCAGGGACAGAAAGGAACATCACCTGACCTTTCATCCAACAGGAGTCCACATTTATGCACAACATTTCTACCCAGCTGGATTAGTTCATACTAGCTAATTACAAAGTGCTACCTTGTTTGGTAAATGACAGGTGAGTATTCTACAGCTGCAAATTGGATCAAAAGGAAATGTGTCCAGCAAACTTCTCTGCATTTTGGCAATGGTATTGTTACTCAAGTGTCTTTATCCATAAATCTGAGATAACATTAATACTGCTATAGAGAAGACAACTACACTACAAAGAAGAGACTCTCCACCAAACAAGGGTACTTTCTCCTAACTACATTAAGCAAGTGCTTCTTTGGTGAGAAATTATCATTTTCTTGGGCATCAAGATCATGGCATGATTGTATTCAGTAATAATAATTTGTATTGCATGATTATTTAAAATCTTACAGTTAGAACAATCTTCAGTACACACCCATTAAAACATATCAATAAATTTAAAATTCATAATAATCTTAATCAGACAATTTCCAGATCATACCACATTATGTACATTAATTCAGTCAATCATTTTTGCAAGATAACTAGGCAAAACCTAATATAAATGATTAGCAGTTATAATTTCATTACTTATGTGCAAATTTGCATGTGCAATACAGAGTTCAACCCTAGCTATTAAAAACGTCTGAATTTACTATGCTCGAATTGCTGGCATCCAGTTTCTTTTTTGCAAGTATCAGTTGGTAAAGTTAGCGTTCATTATAATGTCCATTGGTTTAAAACAAACTACCACGGCTTATCTACATGATCGAACAACTCTATCAATGAAACAGTTCTTCAAATATCTCTTTCTTTCAGCTTTCATTGATGCACATATGCAAACTAAATGAATATTAGAACATTGGAATGTTGGAAGCTCCATTGAAAACAATGGAGTGCTCCGGGCTTATAATGGCTGGTATAAGCCCGGAGCTCCAACATTCCATTGTGTCTTTGTTCACAGCTCTGGCTGTGAACAAAGGCTTCAGGGAGCCGGAGGGGTTTTCAATCCCCTCGCGCGCTCCCTGAAGACTTTATTTGTTAGAACATTCTGCCCTCTAGTGGCAGAATGTTCTAATAGCCTTATAGCCCTTCGTAGCAGGGCTATACCGGCAATTAAAGTCCCGCTGCTTTGTTAAAGTTCCTCGCCTTCGGCTCGGGCCTTTAACGCTGCAGCTGGCCTTTAATAGCCGGTATAGCCCGCTACGGTGGGCTATAAGGCTATAGTATGTTCTTGCCACTGATTGCATAATCTGCATGGAATAGGCAAGGCATCGCATGCATTAGGCCTGGCAGGTTACCGGATCTTGCTTTCATACATATATTTTTGGTTTCTACTGTCCAAGGTATTTCTAGATATGGTTGAATTTTAAGAATCAGATATTCGTTCACAATCATCTAGGCATGCGTTCGCTTAATAAACAATTCTTTATCTTTCAGAAGGGATAGATGTTTTATTGATTTGTTAATTATTTTCTTAAAAGCTTGTGGTGTTAGAGACATTTCCCAGATCTCGTGAATTGACAATTCTTTCAATGACATGTGAAGATATTTATAAAAGACAGAAGTTTGATTCTGTTGCATCTCTTGCTAAAGAAGAGAGATCGTTGGATTATTAATATTGTTTTTAACTTGTTTCCATATCTTTACATATTGACCCATCCTTGCAATTTGGTTGCAGAAGCCAAATTTCAGCCGAATATGGGCTGGCGATCCATTAGTTGGAAGTCGAAACAAATGTTTGAGAGTTTTTTTTACAGCGTTATTCAATAGTGTAGAGTCCGTACCGCAGAGAACTTCACTTCCATAGGTAAGGCTAGGGAGCAATTTCGCTTTTATTACTTTTAGTAGTGGAAGATAGGTTGTACCTCCCAAGGAGCTATGTAGTGAACAAAAAGCCTCTTGTAAACAGTTGCCTCTTTCTTTCATCTCTGTTTTATGATGTGGAAAAGATCCGTTCTCATCAAACAGTAATCCAAGGTATTTATAGCATTTAACTTTTTCTAAGTACCGCTTTTGAAGACATCATTTATGTTTGCTGCTCGTCAATACCCTATTGCTGACTTCCATTACTTTAGTTTTTGTTTAATTTATTACCATCTTTTTCTTAATTGAATACATTGATATTTTGTTTATAAGTCACTGCAACCCTATCTTTGTTTGACTAAGCAAAACGGCATCGTCGGCATATATTACATTTGAAATTTGTTTATCAGCCAGTTTCGGTGAATGAGCCAACTCGTTATCCAACGCTTCTGTAAGGTCGGATAAAAATTAATTAAATACATATGGTGATAAAACACAACCTTGCTTTAAGCCTTGGGATGTATTAATTTTTCCACAAAGCCATGAGCCATTACCTAATCGAACCCAAGTCCAGGTCTCGTTACATAATAATTGAATTGCATTTAAAAGACCAGGACTAATACCATAGTGATCCAATTTCCTCCATAAAATTTGCCAATTCACACAGTCAAAAGCTGATTTAAAATCCACGAAACATAAATATAGTGGCTGTTTTTTCACTTTATATTTTTCTATTACTAATCCCAATATTAAAAAATTCATTGCCGTCACTTGGCCTTGTATAAAACTCGATTGATTTGGCGGGGTTAAGTACTTATCTGTTGCCCAGTTTATTAATTCTTTGAGGAGAATTGATGCAAAGAGCTTAGCTTCAATGTCCTGCTGCGTAATTAATCAATAGTTAGTTGGTAGCGACCACTCCCCGCTTTTGTAGATGGGTTAAATTATAGAACCCTTCCAGGACTCTGGGATGGTCAATGTCTGCAATGCTTGGTTGAAAACTGGTGTTAAGTAACTGGACCAAAATAACGCATTCTCCTTATAGAAGGCAGCTGGAATCCCGTTTGGGCCAGGGGCGCCATTAGATCTCTGTTTCTTAATGAGTTTGCGTACTTGACTTTCCGTTATAGTTATATCAGTATTCTTTTTGTCCACTGCTCTACTTATGTTCTTAGTGATGGGATTCATATCCGTACCTGGATTGTGATTCAAATGCGAGTGTAAAAACGTAACCCATTCTGATTCAGTGCCCAGAACTCTCTTACGTTACTCATTTTACAGGTATATAAAGTTTTTGCCCATAGCGCTTGTTTTGCTTGCATTTTATCATTCCAGGGCAATTTCCTTACATCCACATTTATCTTCTTTAGTTTTTCTCCATAGATTAGATTACCTGGGTGCTTCTTTACCAATCTTAGGGTTCTATTAAACTCTTTTTTTTAATATATGACATTCAGAAGATAATTTAACCAGTGAAAGTGATTTTATTTTCTGATGCCCTTTATTTCCATCACTTTGAAATTGACCTGAGATTAATTTTTTTGTAAAGAGGGACCATTTTTCACTAGCATTAGAGAAATCTCCTTTAAAATAAGTCTCAACCGTTGCTTGCACCCTAGCTATGATTGATTCTTTAGAAATTTCTGGCCAATAAATTTTCTTATAATTTACTGTTGTTATATCTCCCTTAAGTGTTGTAATTTTTCATGCCTTATATCATTTAAGTTTAACTCTATTATTTGTTGATTATGATTACTCCTGTTTGGTCCTCCAATCTGATAAGACCAAATTTTATTAAATAAGTCCAGCGATGCTATTGTATAATCCATTTGGGACTTGTTACCCAGAGCTTGATACGTCCAAGCGGGTGGCGAGTCTTGCTGAAATCGCACGTTTAGCACCCTTAGACCTAAAGATTCTAAGTCTTTTAAAAAACTCTTACCAATTTTCCCTTTCTTTCCTCCCATAATATCCAATGTAAGTGGGAGGCTGGGGACTGACCATAGATTGTTCTGTTGTTGAACTTCGGCATCTCTAATGTAACACCTAAACATGTTCATGTTAAAGTCACCCGTAATGATGATCTCAGGTTGGGTGTCAGTTTCCAATTACTGCAATATCATAGTTGTCAAGCTGTTAACCAATGTTTTTCTGAACCAGTGTCAGGGTGAATGTATACGTTAATTATTATAAGGGATTTAATTATCTTTTGTTCTTTGTAACGTATTTTGACAATCAGACAGTCCTTTATACTCCTCCTCGTACCTGTAGTGCTGAGTGTTTCTACAGTGAGTTGCCGTCCTGCTCCACCAAAAATTGGTGACAGTTAAAATCCCAAGTGGGTTACTGCAGCATCCCCGTAATGCCCAGCAAACATTACCGTCTCCAAAAACAAGCACCTGCCCTTCAATTGCTCGCCCGGTTGGCGTCACAGCTTCCTTATCGCTCCCCATATTTAGTTTTATTGAAATAAAATAGCCAAACCCCCACACAATCTGCCATATTTACTTGTTTTCTTGGCCAACGAATAGTAGCTCTTATAACCTTCTAATCTGAAAGGTACAATTTCCCAGGTCTCTTGTAGGCAGATAATTTTAAATTGGTCCGCCAAGGAAGATAGTTGCTTGTTTTGCATCTTTGATTGTGTGCCATTTATATTCCAGGAGCATATTCTAATCCTATCAATTAGGCTTGTCGTCCCCCTCGTAGGATCATCAATTGGGATTCATCAGTCCTCCTTTACATCGTGTAAGGCTGCAGTTAACAAGCCAATCTTTAGCACCTCAGTTGTATCACCTTTGTTCTCAACTAGTGAACTCAGGGCTTGGCCGTTTGTCATAATGGATTTTTTAATATTGAGTATATCTGATTATTGTACGATCTCTTTTGCTGCTTATTTTGTATTTTTGGTGAGATAAATGGGCTTGGGTAGGAGGGTTGGAGTGGCCTTGTTACTTTTATCCCCGAGTCCAAAAAAAAGATCATGTTCTTGTATAATAAGGTCGGCAGAGGTGGGTGTTGTCCAGGTTACTGGTTGATTGCTGTTATTACTTGCTAAGAATTCAATTGATTCTCTATCAGTTCTTCTAATTCTTCCCAGCGAAGGTATTGCTTTGCACAATTTTAAGATGTTTCCACAATTCAAGATATCATTGTTACCCCCTGGATTTGTTTTCTGGCACAAAAATTACTTGTGTTACTCCCTCTTTTTGACTATGGTTTTTTATCTTGGTTTGCTGTAGGGGATTAGCATTTTTCATTTGCTCATGCTCTAGTGGCTCGCCAATGCATTTACATAACTCCTGAGACCATACTTGTTGTTTAAATGGTTGATTCTCATGAGTTAGTCCATACGACGTATTATGTTTTCTTCCCTCAATTTCCTGATCTTGTGGTGTCTTACTTTCCTTCTGTTTTTTGGGCAATCCTATGCTCTTGTGGGCCACTCTAATACTCTCTCTTTTTGACCTTTTCTTTTCTGATTGAACCAATTTACTTTTCACATTCTCTTTAATTTCTTCAGCACACGACAAACCTGTTAGCTGTTTTTTATCCTGTTCTACCTGTTTTGTGTAATCTGTTGACTCATTAATGGTTTTGTTTGTTACAACCGTATGTACTTCTGGCAATTTTTTATAGAACAAAGGATAGAACGGTTTTGCTGGAAATATATCTTCATCATCTTGCTTCTGGTTTGATACTTGTTCTCGCTTATTTCCTATATTTGTTATCTCTACTTCTGGGATAATTACTTTTTTTGTTGCTTTTGAAACTTTGTTTCTTGCTTTCCGTTGTTTTTTTCTCTGTCTCTTTGATAAATGAAATTCTGGTGATACTTCTAAAGGTATTGTTTGAGAGGAACGTGGAATTTCCATTGCTTGATTATTCAATTTCTAGTCTAATGGTTCTTTCATACTTTCCTTATTTATAATATTATTAGTACTTGTCATAATTTCTTCAGATATGCAATCACTCAGACTGGCTTTGATTCCGGCGTTGAATACATTTCCTCTTAGATCATCAATTATTGTTTTTAATACATCATAAATTGTGGCCAGTTTGTTGATCAGTGGGGCACAATTGCAATCTGTATAGGAAGATATCGTTTGTGCTTGTGCCCTTATTACTAAATTGTTTAATGGTGCTATCTTCTGATCAATTCCAGCTACAGAGGATGCCATGGCGCTCAAAAGATCTATTTGCACCTCCATTTTATTTGACTGATATGTTAAAGCTTCAAGTGTTAGTTGTGAGGTTCTAAACAATAGATCCCAAATTGATCCCGAGTCCCAGTTTCCTGTAGCTTGTACTCCCGGGCTTTGGTTTTGCCCATTTATAAATGGCTGATCTTTATTGGATCCACTTACAGGGCTTTGCTGATCTTGCCCCTTATTTCGTAAGCCAGTAAGCTGTAGCCTGTTGTTACTTTCATCCTTTTGATAGGGTGTACTCCAACGCTGCAAGTTTTCTGATTTCATGATATAGTCATCCATATTGTTTTGAGACCCGTTATTTTGATTAGGGTTCTCCTGATCCAACTTTTGGACAGTATTCAATCTAGTCAGATTAAAATCAGTTTGCTGGAAGTTGGGTAAGATTTTAACATCTCTTGAAGTTTTAGCCTAGTCAACCTCTGCTTTGGAAGTTTCTTGGTGGGACGGGGTTGTTTGGGCTATACTCATTGGATCCCCTACTCCGTTGACTTTTTTGACGTTTACTTGCACTTTGATTGGTATTGGCACCCCTGTTTCTAGTAGTTGTTGAGTATCTCCCGTCACTAGCCCTATGCAATTTGGGACCTCTTGTTGCAAATGTGTAGTTACGGGAATGGTTAACATCTCTAAGTCAGTTATTTGACCCCATTGGTTGCCTGGTTCCTCAGCTGATTTTGACATTAGCTCCATCTCCATCTCATATTGGTCGGGTTCCCTTACTCCCTGATTTCGGGAAATTGTACTTGATTCACTGAATGGCTTAATCTGGGGCTTGAAGTCCGCATGAATTAGTTTGTAACGTTAAGATGGCTCCCGTTGGATCTTTCCTGATATCACATTTTGTTGGAGACTTCGATGGTTTCCCAAATATGCAGACAGTAGATGAGTTGAGAGCCTGGATCTCTCCTGCTTGTTTTATTTTTATTTTGTTTAAAATTGTTGAGGATTGTAGTTTTTTCTTCCTCTTAATGGGAGGGAAAGGTGGCTGCTCCTTTCCCGACCTCAAAGTACCCACTTTGTTAAAGCTAGTAGTGTCTTTCTCCTTAGTAGAGCGAGCAAGTGAGGGCAATACAGGTCAGAGGCACAATTACAACAGAGCATGATGTAGCGTGTCACAATGGCGAGGCATAAATTACGCAGCAGTTTGAACAGTCATGTCGCTCTGCTGCTGCTTGGAGATGATGGAGGAACTGTGGTTAATGACTGTTGGTGGCAAGCACACCCTGCGCCACTCACCACTCTCGGCTCTTCTACGCTCTTCCCCCATGGCTCTCAGTAGCACCACAGCACCATGTCTCAATTCTAAGCTCTAGGTGTCAAACAGCGCAGAACACAGAGAACACCACAAAACACAGGAGCCGCCAGCCCCCCTTCCCCAACCAAACGGTTGTGGAAAACTCACCCAGGATTTGAGGCTCCTCCCCTCCAGGCAACTCAAGGCGGACTCAAGGCGGACTGAGAATTCACCCTGTCTCCAAGTCTCCAGCCCCTCGAGCTCCTATGGCTGCTTTGGTGGCAATGGAGAGGCGAGGCAGTAGTGAGACAGTGTGAGGCAAACTACAGTTAACAGCAGTAGATGCAGGAGATGGCAGGGAGCAGGCGAGGATTGAGTGCGAAGTAAATGAGAAGGGCAAGCAAGACACACTTGGTGGGATCGTATGCTGCACCCGATCTAATCGGGCCGCCTCCGCAATCCTGCCAAAGGCACACACTCACTATGGCTGCCGACTAATGGCGGCCGCGCTTGCCTTCCAGGTTCCAACAGGTTCCAGCAGAGACAGGAACAGAACTCGCTAGTGCGGTTGAGGAGCCGCTAGACACCGCTAGAAGACGCAACTCCCCCCGCACCGACAAGAGGAGCTCGGAGTTCACTAAAGGAGCGCACTGCTCCCTGCTCGACTCTCACTGATCGCCGCCACCACCACCTTTGTCTCTCTCACGCAGTATCAAGATGTGTCCAGAAGGCGTTACTATATTTTTTTTATATTCGCGAAATTGGCATGATTGTTAGAAAGTGAAACATATATACACATATTGTAATTAATGGTTGATGTCAGTAGTTTACTAATATACCATGGAAAGTGAGATTTTCATAGGTCATTTTGTGATTCACCACTGTTTTATTCTATTTCTCTTTTTTGCAACAACATTGGCATTGCTGAATATCACGGGAGGAAGGGAAAAGGGATTTCATTAGACTAGACACTTTTCTTTAGTCTAGAAGGGAAGTCCCCACCTAGTTTTCTTTTATTTACACTTCCAGGGCTGAGATTGGAGGTTCTTATTGTAGCACGTACTGCTGTTTCCAATATTGGGAAAGCATTTTGCAGGTTTTTGGCACTTTTAAAAAAAATAAATGCCCTCTTGTGGTAGTAAAGGACATGAGCCATTGCCTAAGGAGCAGAATTCTTCAATGGAGGAAGCCCGGGTGAAGCACCAGTCCATCACATGGGAATTTTTCATGATTCCCCTCCAGGGAAAAGAAAATGGTGACAAGGCACATAAAGTGCTCTTTGTGTGAGAAAACCTTGTCTAGGGGTACATCCAAGTAATCTCCTGTGGTACAACAAGTATGCTGACCTACCTGAAGATCTACCACAACAACCAGTTGACAGGAGCCCAGAGGGAGCACAGTGCAGCAGATGCATTGACATCAGGTGTGACACCTATTGGGCCAGGGGACCCTATAGCTACTGAGTTTAAAAAATATCTCCCTAAGAAGTCCCTGGAGCTCCTAAGAGTTGGAGCATTCAATGGCACTTGTATCTCCGGTTTTGAGATTGTCCAGATAATTATTTTTGAAGTTTTCTATTTTATCTCTTTAAAAAAAATACAAAATGTTGAAAAACAAACAAAAATGTGTGTAAGTTTTACAAAGAGTATGAATGAGTGAAATGCAGTGCTAGTGAGTATGTGGGCATATGAGTGAGTAACTGGATGTGTAAGTGTTTGAGTGAGTGCATGTATGAGTGAGTGAGTGGGTTCGACAGTGGCTCCCAATCAACAACAGAATCTCCTTCAAACTCCTCACGCATTCCTACAGTGCCCTCTATAACATTGGACCTGCATACCTCAACTGCCACCTCTTCTTCTACACTCCCACCAGCCACCTCAGCTCCACCAACATGGCCCTGGTTACTGTGCCATGGATCCGCAAGACCACAGCCAAAGTAAGATCCTTCTCCTAACTCGTAGCAAAGACCTGGAACTATCTTCCTCTACATCTCTGGCAATCACCCTTATTGCTCCATTCAGGAAGGACCTCAAGACCTGGCCCTTCGACTGAATTGGCTCTTCGACTGAACTGCAGAAAACCCCCAGCACCCTGAGACCCTAACGGGTGACTAATCACACTTTACAAGAATCCTGATTGATTGATTTTATGGGTAAGTGAGTGGGTGTGTGAGTCGTTGTATAGTTGAGTGAGTGGGTCTATTAGTAGCTGTATGGGCGAGTGAGTCAGTAACAATATGAGTGACTGGTTATGGTAATGTGTGTGTGACTTGGTGTGTGTGTATCTGTAAGGGGAGTGACTGTGTGTGTTAGTAGCTGTATGGGTAAATGAATGGATGTCTCAGTGATCATGTGGTGTGTGAGTAGTTTCATGAGTTGTTGTATGGTTTTATGATAAACCTATCTATTTCTTCTGGCCTAGTCCCAGCCCCCTGGAAGCATGCCATGGTGAAGGCTATGCTAAGAAAACCTAGCCTAAACCCTGATGTCCTGGGTAACTGTCGCCCCATCTCCTTGCTCCCTGAGATCTGTAAGATCCTAGAGAAGTATGTCAACATTTTCCTCTACGATTTCTTAGAAACTCACAAACCCCTGCACTACTCACAGACTGGGTTCCGTCCTCAACATGGAACAGAAACTGCTCTGCTGGCCGTGGTTGAAGAATCCAAGAGAATTCTTGATTGGAGAGAAGCAGTAGCCATCGTCCTTGTCGATCTAAGCTCTACATTCAACACTGTAAATGTTGATATTCTTTTAAACGGACTAGTTCGGAATTTCTGGTGGCGCTATTACCTGGCTAATTACATGGTAGATCATTCCAGGTATTTGCATGAGATTCTGTATCTAAGAGTGTATCGCTCAGCTGCAGAATGCCTCAGGGCTCATCCCTGAGCCCCACATTATTCAATATATACATGAAACCGCTCACAGGTATTATTTTGCCATGCGGGATCAAAATAATCACATATGCTGACGATACACAGATGGTGGTTGCTCTAAACCAGCAGCACCAGAGCACTCCATCCGACCTGGAAGCTTGCTTGGAGAAAGTGGCATCACGGATGGACCACTCCTGTCTTAAACATAATGGAGGAAAAACAGAGCTAATTCTCCTGGGCAAAGTATGGCTCCTAAATGAGCCTAGCCAACTTGCCTTGTCACTTCTCCTACTCCTAATACTAAAATCAAAAGCCTGGATTTTTGGCTGGACAAATCCTTTTTATTCGACCTCCAAGCAGTGATGCTGGCTGGGGCCTACTATGGCACTCTCAGACTCCAGCAGAAGTCCTACCCCTCCTTCCTATGAGAGCAAGAAGAATCATGGTCCAGGCCTTGGTCCTCACTCGTTTGAACTATGGTAACTCCCTTTCTTTGGGAGCTGCTAACTCAATGATAAGGAAACTCCAAGCCATTCGGAACTATGCAGTTCGGCTACTGCTTGGTATGCCTAAAGCTCAGTTGGCTAAGCCAGGCATAAAGACATTACATTGGCTTCCAATTTCAGATAGTATAACATTCAAATCTCTTTGCATAGCCCACAAAACCTTATAGGGAAAGGGCTCATCAATCAATGATTCTCTCATCACCTTCTACCACCCCATGATATATCTAAGCTCAGCTAATTTAAATTTGGCCGTAATCCCCAAAGTGAAGATGAGATGTGGAGGAAAGTCGTTCACGTGCAATGTAGTCAGACTCTGGAATACTCTTCCTGTACATCTTTGATCAGAGTCTCATCACCTCTCTTTTTGAAAGCTCCTCAAAACATGGCTGTTCCAAAATGCCTCTCTTTAAACCACTTGGCTCCTCTCTGTCTTGCTTCTAGCCCTGGGTTGCCTTTGGGTAGCTATGCACTCAATAAATGCTGTTTAAATTAAATTAAATGGCTGAGTGATTGCATGTGTTAGTAGCAGTATGGATGAGATTAGTGTGTGTGACAGTGACTGTATGGGTGAGTGAGTGGGTGTTCGAGAAGTTGTATGGATGAATGAGCATATGTGTTAAAAGCTGTTTGGGTGAGTGTGTGGCTGTGCCAGTGACTGTATGGGTGTGTGAGTGGGTGTGTGAGAGGGTATGTGAGTGTCTGTATGGGTGAGTGAATAGGTGTATGAGAAAGTGTGTGGGTGAGTGAGTATGTGTGTTAATAGCTGTTTGGGTGACCGAGTGGATGTGTTTGTAGCTGTACGGGTGAGTGATTGGGTGTGTCAGTAGTTATGTGGGAAAGTAATTGGTGTGGTAGTGATTGTATAGATGACTGCGTGGATGTATGAGTAACTATATGGGTCAGTGAGTGCATGTGCTAGTAGCTGTATGAGCGAGTAAGTGGGTATGTGAGAATCTGTATGGGTAAGTGAGTGCATGCAGTACTTGATGTATTGGTAAGTGACTCAGTGTCTTAGTGACTGTGTCAGTGACTGAATCGGTATAAAAGTGGCTGAAGGGGTGAGTGAGTGGATGCATGACTAGGTGTATGGGTGATAGAATAGGTATTTGAGTGAATGTATGTGTATGAATTGGTGTGTGAGTGGCTTTGTGGCTTTTTGAAGGAGTGTGTGAGTGTTTGTATAAGTAAGTGAATGGGTGTGTGAGTAGCTGTAAATGGTGTTTGAGAGGGTATATGAGTGGGTGCATGGGTGAGTGAATGGATGTGTAGGTGCTTGTATGGATGAGGGATTGGGTGTGTCAGTTAGTACATGGGAAAGGGACTGCATGTGTTAGTGGTTGTATGGGTGACTGTGAGTGTATTAGTGGCTGTGTGAATGAGTGAGTGGGTGTGTCAGTAGCTGTATGGGTGAGATATTGGGTGTGTGAGTAGTTACATGAAAGAGTGACTGGGTGTGGTAGTGATTGCATAGGTGACTAAGTAGGTGTATGAGTGCCTGTATGAGTGAGTGACTCGGTATATGAGTGTCTGTGTGTGTGAGTCACTGTGTGTGAGTGCCTGTACAGGTGAGTGAAGGGACTGTGTCAGTGATTGTATGATACAATAAGTGTGTGTATCACTAGCTCTATGGCTGACTGACTGGCTGTGTTAGTATCTGTATTTATGACTAACTGGGTTTATGAGTGTCTGTTTGGGTGAATGAGTGGATGTGTTTGTAACTGTATGGTTGAGTGATTGGGTGTGTAAGTGGTTACATGAGAGATCGACTGGGTATGTTAGTGATTATATGGATGGCTGAGTGGGAGCATCTGTAGGGGTAAATGAGTGCAAGTGGTAGATCGTATATGGGTAAGTGAGTCAGTATGTTACTGACTGTGTGGGTGAGAGAGTGGGTATGTTAGTGGCTATATGGGTTAGTGACTGGGTATGTGACTGGCTGTATGACAGTCTCTCTTGGTGTACAGTTTTACTCCAATTGATGGTGCGGTTAATCAGATTTAAAACAAAAAGACCATTGATATAAGTTAGTATTACTGCTTACACAAATCTGCAATAATCTTTTCGTTTCTGCAATGCTAAACTCCATAGTGTAAACAAAACAGTCCACTTTTTTATGGTGTCGTAGTATTTCACACTATAGAAAACCATTTCCCTTTTTTCCTGTTCTCAGTTTTACTACTTGTACACCACATTCAATGTACTGTATAAAGACTTATCCTTGAACATTGGGGAATAAACATAAAGATTTATCCTTGAACATTGGGGAACAAACAATCGAAGATTATTTTTAAAAAACATTCTCAATTCAGCATCTGTTCTTTTCTTTCTAAATTCAATCTTGGTGCTTTTAACCTCATTTGCAAATAAAATGGCATCTGGTGCCTGTGAGGATCTGGAGCTGCACCCTGTTGAATACAGTTCTTCCGAGGGGCAACCTCCAGCAAAGTGGCAATCAATTGCATGGGACTTTATCACCATCCCCTCCAGGCAAAAGAAAGTGGTCGCAAAACATATCAAGTGCAATTTATGTATCAAGACCCTCTCCAGGGGTATGTCTAAGAAATATTCTTGTGGCACTACCAGTATGTTGACACATCTAAAGATATGTAACTCCAACCACTGTTGAAAAAAGAACATAAATATAAGAAAGTATTATATTTAGAAACTTTCAGAAACAAAACTGTGCACATTGCTTATGCTGTAACTGCATATCACATTAGAGTAAAACATTTAATTTTACAATTTTTACTGTTCTCAGTTTTCATACTACAGAGGGAAAAAACAATTGCTTGTAAAACAAACTGCACAGTAAATCTGAAAACATCACCCTGGTAGGCTGAACAATGTCCTAAACACTGACGATCCAAGTAAAAGAAATACAATACAGTCAAAAATAAACAATTTCCCTTTGGATATGTTCAAAGAAGACCGAATTTCACATCATACACATTCATCCCAAGTTCAACCAATATACTTGGTTAAACTTAGGATGTATGTGTATGATGTGAAATTAGGTCTTCTTTTAACATATCCAAAGGGAAATTGTTTATTTTTGACTGGTTGTCAATTTGGTGCCCTGTCCCTTTGGGTAAGGCGGAGCCCCTCTCCTGTTGTTTGGAAAAGAAGAAATACCATCCACCACGTTTTTTGTTTTTAACAGAAATCCTTCTTAGAACTTTGGTTGAAGAAACAAGAGTTAAGGATTTTGAAGTTTGAATGCTAGATTTTCCATGACTTTAAGGTTGCTCTCATTGCATTTTGTCTATCCAGTTTTTCTCTTCGAATAGACAGTATTGTGTCCAGATTTGACATTAAGACATTCCTGAAAGATGATAGCCATAGTAGTATAAGTTCATCCAGAAATTGATGTTTGTCCTGCTTTGAAGTTTGTCATTTCAGTTTCCAACTTGGATCCATCTGCTCTGCATCATTGTAACATTAATATAAGATATTTTCTACGTATTTATATATGCACTGTTGAAATAACATCTGATCTACAATTTGGGCAGGTCATGTATTGATTAGCCTTGTTGATCAATCTGTCAAAAGACAGTTTTAGAATCCAGTAGTGTTAAGTAGAGAAAACGCTCAGAAAGTATTTGAGTTGTAGACATAAATGAGCAATCTTCATACTCACAGTTCAATGTCTAACTGAGTCCAAATAAGCCGTCAGTATTGATTTCTTCTTCTAAAACTCCAAGGATGACCATTATAAACTCCTTTGCATCTTGTTAAGTGTTCCAAATGAATAATGCTGATTCACTACATATATCTACCTGATCTTGAATGTATGGAGCACAATGGATTACAGTCCTATCACCATGTAAATATTGCAGCAAATCACTCAGTGCAGAACATAATCTCTTCTGTGGTTTCTGTTCAATTTCATTTATAAGATTTGGAAATTGAAGCATTACACTGAGAACAACATTTGCATAGCAGTTGACACCAGAAGGGTGTGACAACTGGTAACCTAAAATATCTCCCTAATTCTTCAGTTTTTCCTTTTAACACCTTCCTTGTTACCCATCTTTTCCTTGTTTTCAGCAACATCGTAGATTCTTTTGTGAGCTTCCACTTTGGACAGATTATCTGTTTTTCATAACTGGATACTGTCGTAAATGAGGAGCATATGCACTTCTTAACCAATTGTACTCTCTGACGAACTTGCATCTGCGCTAACTTTCCTGTCATCAAAATCAACCAAAAACAACCCAGACAGTGTTCTTACTCAAGACAATGCAGCATATGTCATACCTTCTTTAAACACAGTACTAGCAATACTAATAAAAGCTGTGTCTACACTTAACCATTGAGATTTATGAATAGTTACAGCATACGCTACAAATACTGGGAATTGCTGCCTCCAAACATACAGGTCCTTGACAAGCAAAAAATGTAAAACACATCAGTCAATCTACTTCATGCTATCAATCTGATCAAATATTAAAACTAAGTAGTCAACCTGTACCCTATTTAGAAAGTTAATGAAATCAATCACTGTCCCCATAGCACCATTTACTAATCCTTCCTCAACATTTAAATTGTGCCGCAAAATTACTCCACAGTTTTTGCATACGTGTAAACTTTTTTTCTAATTCTGCAGGCCTGGATACAGATTTCTCCATTTAATCCAATTTTGCTTGCAGTTTTCCACTTAGCAGTACTTTCAGCCCCTGAAAGTACTGCTAAGTGGAAAACTCGCAGATTTGCGTTTGATTGCGTTAATTTCTGAAATGTGTTCTTTCTACAGGTTTAGTAATTCTTCATTAAAATTTGAGTACTCCTATAGTGTAGGCATTAAACATGGTATGGATTTCCCTTCTTCAATAAAATTGAACATAAGCTGTGCCGCTGTGTTATTAGACAAGACAACTTTCTAAGAAACGTTTCCCTTTCTTTGTCAGAACTCCTACTCTAATATCTTTCAGAACATTTCCGTATTCCACGTCAGACGCTTGAACTATATTTTTAAGTAGTTCCTTGTTTTTGGAGTTTAGCCAAATGTTTACATTGCCAATATTTCCCAAAGAATTCATAATTTCATTATGGATAAGTGTCTTGAAAACAGGCTGTCTTTCGACGGGTGTAATTTGCAGTAAGCTATCAAAGAAAATTAAATGCCTTCCTCCAAACAACACATCCTACTCTTTAAAATGTTTTGCTTTGTCAAGTGTACGAAGGCAAGCATTAGGTTTGAGACCATGCTCACCTCATCAATATTTAAAAGCTTCAGTTTCTTCAGTACTCTTGAGACTTCATGACAAGCTTCAACTGATAACTTCTAGTATAAATGTATCGGCATGTTTAAAAGGTAGCATAAGTAGTCAATGTAAAGTAATTTCTTTAATGTCGTGTGCAACTAATCCAGTTGGTGATGTTACTACACATGATAAATTTAGTCCTCTGTTGGTAAGCGGTGGGAACTTTATTTGAAAAGCTTTTCCCAGTGCCAGCTTAACCACTGATGTATAATAGTATTGGCTTAAATGATGAGCATTTACATTCTTTCTTTTCATGGAGGAATCCATGCTCTACGTTCTCTTTTGCCTCCATATAAAAAATTCTGTTCGCTACTCAGTTGTCCAACTAACTGTTCCTTTTCAACACTTTCCTGTATCACTTGTTCCATTACACTTTCCACCTCATTCATGGCTATTGCAGCATCATTTTCAATAATTGCTTGTCCAAGAGGATCTTGAGTCAGTGACCCTGAAATTTGGCTGCTCTGTGAACTCTCTTTAGCTATCTCAGCAGCACTTGTTTCTTCCTGATCAATCTCATAATTTTTTTAAACTTGCCTCAACTTCTCCCCCACCTTCCCCATTGATACTCACAGCCCGTAATGGTGCAGGTCACCATACGATACCCTATGAAGCCTATTGTCTGTAACAATTAGGTAAAACTATGTAACTATTTATCACCTATAAAATGTGCATGTTCTTTGTCACATTATCACTCAGTGATGATACAGATCATATGTCCTCCTAATTACTAACAGGGATATGTGAGTGTAACATATGTCTCCTACGCATTACAAAAATAATAGTATGTGTATGGAACAGTTGAAAGGCGCAATGACCTTGCAATTAATGATGGTGGCTGAATATGAAATTACATGTTCGATGTTCTTTTATGTATGACCAGTGAGTCTGCACTTGATATATGTTTCCACCTAGAATCCCACAGTTGGACATTGCCTAATATTTGTATGTCCTTTGTCTGTCTATGTATCATGTGTGTCTCTCTTTTATATACTTTCAGCATTCTAGGTCAAACCAACGGTGATAACTATAATGAGCAGGTACCACCCTCAGCAAAACAAAGGAGACCACTCAATCATCATTCTGACCACTTTTAGGTGCGAAACATGTCGACCTTTTTGTTTCTAGGGGCCATTATTACCCCACTACAGTTTTTTTCCCTGACAGGGGAATCAGCATATTAAAAACATTCAGGATATCCCCTATCCAGTTTTAATATTTAATCTCACACTCACTTTTCATGACCCCACTAAGAACTCATACCCTCACTCATCAAACGGAGAAATAAAAGATCTCTGCTAAAGTGACTCTTTGGGGTACTCGTAGGGCATTGCAGCGCCGGCCCAATGAGGAGCACTGCCCAATGATAGAGCATGACATGCCTTTGGATGTGTGAGGGCAACAAGAGACATAACCTTTGACTGTCTCCTGTTGAATAGCATAGTACCTAGATACCCACTCTTCTTTCGAATATGCAATGGTACATAGCATGCGCTACAACGCATGCGATTACAGCATGGTCGTTACAACGACCGTGTTGTCACAATACAAGCCAATACATCGCAAGTCATTTTTATGACTTGATGTAGGGTGCGCTGGACTTAGGAATAGTATTATTTACTATTCCAACTCCAGCGTGTGCAACAGTAGGGAAGGTGTTGGAATAGTAAATTATACTATTCCTTAGTTTGGCGCGCCCTCTACAGCAAGTCGTAGAAATGACTTGCGATGTAACAACCGCGTTGTGTTCACATGCGTTGTAGCACATGCGATGTAAATGCTGTTTCCCCTTCTTTCTTTTCTTGAGAGACACTACTTGTGCTTTATTAAGAACAGTAACCGTACTTTTGAATCAATATGATTGTGTGGAGCACGGGTACTGGACCTTTATAAGCTCCTAGTCCCCCCTGTTCCCTGTTTGACAATCTCATCATCTAACATTTGCAAATAGTCTAGAAACACTAAACACCGAATATTGTCTTTCACAGCATTGAAAGAATCTTTGTAGCAGTCATACTCTCCCAGTAATTCTGATTTAGCATGCCAAGGCTGGAAGAATTGTAGAAGGGCCTACTAAGTTTACTATGGTTAATTAGATCTCCTTCTGAGTGTCTGAACAAACAACATCACATCCAACTAGTGCACATTTCCCTTCTTCTATGTTTTCTGTTAAAATGCTTCTATATCTGTGGTGTTGAGGTACTTCATAAAGGCACATGTTGTCAAGATGTGGACTCCTTCTTGGATAGTATGTGTACAACATATTTAATTTCACAATGTCTGTACTTTCTGGGTTGAACTCTGCTAGGTAATGAATTTCTGGAAAAAACTTCAACACTATATTTTGTGTGATTGCTAGGTCCCAGACTTACCCAAACATTTCCCCTTGACTTTGAGAACAAACTGGCCAAACTCAACCAATCACAGCGCTCATAGGATCCTGTCTCTCTATAGGAAAGCATTTTCAAGCTGACGCTGTACAATGTTAGGGAGAGGATTTGGCCTAACGGCTAGGGCGCTCGACCTCGGACCTAGGGAACTGGGTTCGAGTCTCGGTAATGACGCTGAACATCCTGTAATTCTGGGCAAATGACTTAATCTCCCCGTGCCTAACAAAAAATGAATGTGTGTCCTTATGTAACGTAACTGGTGCTATGTAAAGCGCTCTGATACCTGATTGGATTCGGGTCTAGTTCGCGCTATATAAAACTCTGCACAATGTCTTGGTTAGAGTCTTTTCTACCGATATTCCCTACCACATCTCCTTCATCTTTGTCTGCTCTGATTTTGTAATATATGACGTGACATAACAAGCAACAGGGATGGAGTTGTCAACAACAAAGTGCATATGCATATTAGCATTTTACATTTTGAGCATCACAGGGATATAGTCATTAATATACTTGTTCTTCTGCGGCTGTATATGTTTTTCTGGTGATTTTCGTGCCAGTATATGTCTGACTGCAGATAAAAAAATGTTCACTGTTCCTTGAGCGATGACAGGTAATGAAATCCAAACCAACATATTGTGAAAAAGTTTCTTTGGCATCAGTATTTTCAACAACAGTTTATCCCCGATCTATGTTTTTGAAAGTGCAGAGCTTGGTGTCTCAGATCTTTTTCACTGATGTCATTCATGATGATGCATGTGACATACTGCTTTATGAAAGAGAGTACAGACTCATCACTGTCTGTTCCAAAGTTTGGTGCATTCTTTACCGGCTTGTGAGGAGCACCTCTTGTTTGGTACTCTTTAAGCCAAAAGAAATTAGTTACTTCACCAAGAGCAGGAATTGTTTTATTGCAGATGAAAGTCAGCATGGTTTGAAACCTGTGGTTGAAATATCTACAAACATTAGCAGGATCAAAAGAGCAAAGTGCTCCTGCTGTCTTCACATTGATGTCCACAATGTGTGAGTACGATTCTATCCAAAATACAAGCAGGTCATCCATTGCATGCTCAGCACAACTCAGTATTAGATACCAAGTAGGTGCACCTAAGTTTCGCAACACACATTTCAGCCCTCCATGACGATGATACCAATACCACTTCGTGTTACATTGGCACAACATCAAATTAATCAAGTTGTATGCTAACGTTTCATCCTTTCCATGAACTTTCTCAATAAATTCCTTTGGAGAAAGATGTTGAAGATGAACTATTGTCTTCAGTATGTGGTTTACAGCATATGATAGTCCTGATAAGTCACTCTCAAACAGAAGATTAAATATGTATGGAAAACACTGACAAAATCTAGGATCCTCTGAATATAATCTGGTTGGCTTGTATTCAGCTGCTGGTATTTGTAAGGGGCGGTCATCATACTGGCAACCTGCTCGAGTGGGAAATAGTTGTGGAAAGCAGTGAGCCCCTAAACCTTTCTCCCAGACACTCATGGGATCTCCATTTGCTTGTTTCATTTGAAAAAGATAAATAGCATCACCAAAAACATAATTAGGATGTAATGGATGAATACTGTAGTGTTTATAAATTTCTTCTGATCTTGATCGATCCACTTTTTTTGTTTATAACTCTTTTTATTGATACAAACTTACATGTGGTCATTACATACAGGTGATCATTTCTTGTTTCAGTGTTACATTTCCGGGATCGTACACAAATATCACAACCGTTAGATGTTATATGTTGTGAGAGGGGCGTGTTACATATCAAATTAGGGCGTTAGTGATTCATCAATGGAAGGGATCAAGGGGGGGCTCACAAATATTGCCGAGGTACACATTCCATTTTGTCCATATTGCAATCCATTTCCGTGGGCAACCCCGGGCCACATACACTGTTTTTTCCTGCAGCATGTTCCAGTCCATATCTTTTTTCCATGCACTAATCGTTGGTGGTGTTACTGCCCCCCATAGGCGTGCAATGTTACATTTCGCTATGGTCTGACCAAGCGTCGCCCAGATTCTACCCTTTGCCGTCAGGTCTGTTGGTTCCCAGATGTTTAAAAGACACATTTTGGCTTCAAGCCGCATTTCTACACCCCAGACTATACTCATGCATTCATGCACCTGCTTCCAGTAAGCTTGTGTCAATGGGCACTCCCAGAATATATGCATATATGTCCCTTCAGAACTACATTGTCTCCTACAGGATCCCTCTTCACTCCTGCCCATCAGGACCAATCGAGTACCAGAGAGGTATACTCAGTGCAGTATTTTCAGTTGAATCAGCCTCAGTTTCGCTGATATAGCCACTTCCTTGGGGGAGGAGAGCGCCTCCCTCCACTCCTCATTATCTATCTCCAGACCGTCCCGCTCCCATTTTCCATTCAGATCCCCCAGGGGGTTAGGGGTGTGATGCATAAGTTTCTTGTATGTGAGAGATATGGCCTTTTCTGGCAGATCGATCCACTTTTTTAATCTGTCCACTTGATGGTGATGTTTCATCATCGACACATTTTACATCATTAACATCATCTCCATTTTTATAATAAGTATTATTTTGTACCAGGTATATTGTGGCTTTTTTGCTTTGTTAACATCCACTAATTCTTGCCATATTTTTGGGGTTGTTGGTTGGTACACCATTTACTAGAAATATAAGTAGTTCATCAATATCTCTCTTTACCCCTACAGTTTTAATATTACATTTAAAATTTAGAGCTGAGTAAACATGTCTTCCTTTAACACCTTTCTGTAGCTCTGTTGGTGGCAGGATCCCAGTCTTTGAAGCAATAGGAACTATTGCCTGAAATGGATGTATATATTGTATCAGAATTAATTCATGAACATTTAATTCTTATAGTTCTTCTGAAATTCATACTACAGCTATTTATGGACTGCTCTACCTGGCCTTTTGTGATCTTTAAAATTATCATAGCAATTTTTTAATTTGCTATGTGGTCAAATCAAACCGTCGCTTTACAAATAAATATACAGCAAATTCTTGCCACTTATCTCTGTTCTCCTTTTCAGTTTTTGAGAATACAACTGCATTAGGAGCTTGGTTTTTGTAGTGAGTGTATCAACTGCAAATACAAACACAGTTTGATTTCTCTGTAGAAACTGTGTTAAACTTTGCAATCTCTTGTGCAAAGCTACCAAAAGTAATACCTGTGTCCTGTTTTTCTACCCCTGCATATCCCAACCCCTCATATTCCCTAGACTCCAGTTTAGCACCAAAGAAACAAAAATAAACATCTTCACAAAACCTTTTGATGTCCACTACTGTACCATGCAAAAGTGCTCTGTTGTTTTTTTCTTAAACATAAGGCAGGTCTTTTCATATTGTAAAGCCTTCTAACTAAAATTTGCATTTTAGAATGATGAACAGCCAACATTCTGAAGTGATGAAAGGTGCATTGGCACACTTTCTTTGATAGGCATGCTTGTGAATGTCCCTGTAAATTAATATGCTTCCTTATTTTACATGGATCTAAACCTTGCAAAATCCAAATTTTCTGATTCAGATTTCTGCATGAAAACTTACGTAGCAAAGCTCTCAATATATCAATTGATTCCTACAGGTTGCTCCAAATACTCTACAATTCAATTAGTAAACTGGGGCCAGTCTACGCCTGCCCTATACCTCTTCAGCTATCACTTCTTCAACATTCCTAGAAACCATCTCCTCTTTTGCAGTGGGAGTACCATCCTTCACCTCATAACATAGACCAGTTGTGTCAACTGCATGCACTATTGTTCAAACAAAAGCTAAGATGCACCACACATTCACGAAGAACAGTGAAGTAATGACAATATATATAGTTCAAGTCCAATTCAAAAGGCAGATAGATATTCCTTGGTTTTAGTCTTTTTATTCCAAGTTCATTGGATAGTGGACATTACAATGCGACACAGCCGACGCGTTTCGTCCTGAGACAGGACTTCTTCAGGGCTGTTAAAAATACATAGACATACAATTATAAATACACATATATACAACACTAAAATGTCACACACTTAGATGACAATCTGACAAACAAAACCTACATTGAACTAGACGTCTTATACACAAATTCATGATTTTGGGAGAGTGAATATACTTTGACATATGCATAACATAGGTGATGCTCCTCATGTCCATAATATCTTGCCGAACCGTACATTGCAAATCACTTTCTTAACATTAAGTTTTTGTATATCACATTCTCCCAATATGCATTATGCACTGCGAACAGATGTGCAAGAGAAGTTTAAGACAAGAGAGGGAAGGAAAACGCGAGGGAGCAAGATATGCGATATCATGTATTTCATTTGATGGTATGTATATTCATTTTGGGGGTGTTAATGGTTTAATTCAAGACAAATTCCACCTATCCTTAAGAGGAGTGCCATAAACTAAGTAGATTAATAATATACCTACCAAGATATAGAGATGATCACATATATATATTATTTAAGATCATTGTTGATAAGATGAAGGAAAGATCTTCAATATAGGTTAATTTCTTCCATAAATGAATGTCTGCAACATGAAATCATATCTATTAGTAAGGTATAATAAGTGCATTGTTTATACTATTTTCAGAGGGCGGGTGGTAATGGAAATAGTCTTCCACCTCCCAAGGATTATACACATACTGAAGACATAACTTCAAAATGCATAAAGAACTGGGTCCAAATTGGTTTTGATCCAACCTCAATGGAACCCTTTTTCAAAACCGCTTAGAGTAAACACTTTATTATGTCGTGTCATTGAAAATGATAGCGGCATCCATTGATAATATGGAATAAACCTTAAAATTTTGTTTTTATATGGATAAGAGGAAGACAAGGGATAAACATATGGTAGGTCCATGTTAAACATACCTTCTCTGCAATTAGTATGTCTGTCACCATGGATCTTTCTTCTGTTTCAGCGGCAGATTTTTTTATTATTTATATATATCTTTCCAGTTATATGTTTCAGAGAAGGCTTTCCCCGGTCTAAAATAAATAAGTTGAATAAAATTAGGAAATGATTGAACTTATTTCTAATCTCTTTTCCATTGATTATGATATACTGAGTGTCTAATCAGGACAACCTATCCAAACCTCATGATGTCCGCTTTAGAAGAGGGGAGTATATATATTTCCTAAGAACCCTAAGGCTGTTCTGATCTCCAAGGAATTAAGCACGCATAAATTCTAAGTTTGTGGCGTCTGAAGTAATCATATTTCATCCATTTATATTAAGGTTCTACCACTCTGCACTGCCTTTAGCTAGTCCTGGTTGCTATAGGGGTTGAAAACGTCTCTTTCTAACAGCCCCCTTAATAGCATGCCACTACTTTCCCCTAAGCAGGTATAAAGCACATATCCTAAAAACTATCAAACAGCCCGAGTTGTGCTTACCGCAATATATTAGTTGCAACTGGAACCAATAGACGTGTGCTCGTAGTACGGGTCCTCCGATTCGGTAAGCTCATGGCAAAATCTGTTTTCTTTAAGTAGTCTCAGGTAGCCGGGTTAACTCAGGGCACCTGTGTTGGATCGGAGGGGCGCGCCCCCTGGTAGGTCACCTGACAAACGTTACAAGCGTAGCGGCCATCTTTCAATATATACCAAACCCCCACTCCCAAATGGAAGTGCGGGCTTTATATGAGACCTAGCCCATCAAATGTAGATGAATGTATGAGTATTCGGTATTTAAGTATGTTCCTTAGAAGAGTATAAATTAATATACTCAAAATATGTATACGAAAAGGCACTCCTCTATTGTATATAGAACCGATCCATATTCGGCGGTACCATAGAGTAAATATATAGAAATTTAGCGATCATTTCGAATGTATAAATATTAATTAGTTAACGGGGAATCCAAAGCCTGCATATGCCTCGGATTGACTAACCCGTCCTCATTCTGTAAAGACACGCTCTGCTTATACAGATCGAACTTCAAGATTTAAAAATTATCTGCGTATTCAGATATTTCCTACAATGGTGGGTGTAGATACAATTAAAAAAAATATTCCAGTTAAATGTTTCTTATTAATTATAGACAATGCTATTTTAAGTAATCTCCTAAAGTCACATGACAGGTGCTCCTAATATTGCATCCATCTTAGAATGTATAGTTGTGAATAAGTGTGTAATAAGCTCATCATCTACAAATCCTTCTAAATAATCGGCCGATCACCCTCTGTTTGCGGGCATATTTTACTGATAGCGATCTCCCAGGCTCATATAGTAATTGCTCGGAAATAGGCAGCCATTGTTTCATATAACAGAGTTAAAAACGGTATACATACGGTTCGAAGAATACATGATCATGACAAAATACAGCAGTCACATTAGCGTGATCTCAAGGTTTGAAAACAACAGGAAAACTTGTGAGATAAGTCTAATAAGACATCTAAAATAACCTTTTTTTAAAAATCTTTACACTGGGTTGCATGTATCACAGAAGGTCAGCAAGGAGAAGGAGAGTAAAGGGAGCCATAACAGCATATAAAACAAGTATACACAGTCGTTCTTCCAATCTGTTTTAATGTACATTTGGGTGACAAAGATGTATCATATTTATAACCAGAGAGTCTCAAATCTACCTATCTTGCAGGAAATAATGCATCTCATTATCGCTGTTATGTCCCAATTCTGAGGTTCTGGACTTTTAAGAGTCCAGAGGTGTCAGGGAAACAACACCCGAAGACCCCTGAGTTCCTTCCTGTCTCGGTGCACAAATAAACAGAGACGCGGGTTTCTCGATGGTGGCATCAGAGACCAAGATTTATTCACTGCAGGGACACAGAAGTCATAGGAACCACACAGAGGCAGAATCTACGAGACTGTTCAAATTGCATTAAGTGGGTTGTTCCTTAAATACACGAAAAATGTCTTTAGGCAACATTACACAAATATTTCTCATGCCCAACCCGGTATCCCAAACAAACAGTAAATAGACATCAAACAATAATTAGTCGTAGGTTTTCGGTATTCGATCAGGTCCCCTTGTCAGTTTTCCATTCTTTGCCCGATCCTCCCCATCATAAAAATCGTAACCTTCCCATTGTAAAAGCCCAGAAGGAGAGGAGCAGGGCCAGGTGCAAAGGATTGAAAAGTAGGATAAGAGGTGTTTATGGATCATAAACGGGCATGGCTACCGTCTTCGGCCTTTCAGTCAGGACAACGGACACGAGAACCAGTATAGCAGGACTGGCCTCAGGCAAGGGAGGCAGTTTGATTCTGCCTAGTCATGCAGTGTCAGCCTTTCTCGGGGCTCGAGCTTACGTATCCTTAACAAGGTGATTCTGCCGGGGTCATCGCTCGTTCATTGACTATGTGAGGGCAAGAAACAAAATGGATGCCGTAACTAAAATGGATGCCATGACTTAACAACAGAATGCCCTATTTCTCAGTGAATTCATGCTAGTTGCGCAGCGAAAACACTGTCATGCATATAATGGATCATTTACGGTTCATTGGTACCAAAATCGTGTCAGTACTACGATACCGAATACACGGGTTCGGATCGCTACAGAACCTCAGACCGTCCTTTTGCCCTTACATAGACAATAACTTACTCTATGTCAGAGTCCATTTCTATGTTCATCAGGTCACTGATATGTTGCTGAAGCATTACTCTATCCCGTGGCGTATCTCTAAAAACAGGTGGTCTTCTTACGTATGTCGAAACACAAAGGCTACATAAGGCAGGACCACACTGAACAATGAGACAGCATGAAAATAAAAATACCAACGCAACACCAGTGACTATCAGAACCTTCCATCCCCACGCAGATAACAGACTCCAGAACCATCCCATTAATGACCAGTCACCTTCCTCTACATGAATAGAGTCAGAGATTTTGTGTAACTTAGAGATGGCCTTATATACCGTTGGCGCATTATCTGGGATTTAAAACACAGCAACTCGACTGGATCATCTTACATACCCCACCTCGATCTGCAAGTAACACATCAAGGACCATACGGTTCTGTAACGTCATGAGGCGATCCGCTTGAAGCTCAGCTGTCAGGTTACTAAGGGCACCCGCAGTTTCGGTGATAGTGGATTCAACTACCCGTGTTAGTTGATGTAGGTTTCTACTGTTGGCCATAGGCCCCCAGAATGGAAGGAAACCTTTGAAGAAGTCTCCTGTTTCTTGGCCTGCAGTATCTTCTTTACTGAAAACACCTCTCACAACTCTAGTTTTGTGATAGTCCGGTGCAGCAGTGTATGTCGGAGGTAACAGTTGAGCGATATAACATGAGCCTGAGAAGTCAGCAGGCAGCCATGTGTATGCTCTGTCTTTGCAAACAAAATAGGTGCCCTTAGCAGCTAAAAATGCAGGGGAAGACTGTGACGGGAAAACGTATGTTTCGATACAGTCACTCTTCCCTAGTCGAGCTTTCGGATTCCTCCCATTTCCTTGCAAACAGACCTGACCTTGGTGGGGTACGACCCAGATCGGAGTCGAGCTTTTACGTTTGTTCTCACCCAAAGTAATGCCATATTCTGTAACATTCCAACCCATGTAAACTCGCAATTCATCCTTGGGAATGAACGGAGTGTTATTGACGTCTCTAACCATGTCAGTGATTCCTTTTACCAAGGCTCTATTAGCGGAGTTATACCTAGTGGAACGCGGAGGTCGTGGAGGATAGGTCTCTAGGGCATAAGCGAACATGGTCTGAAATGCCCAGAATGATCCATTATAACTAAAGGGCAGAACCAGATAAGGGATGCCCTTGTCCATGGTATGTGGTATCAAGCCACACACCCAGCAGTTCGTTGTGTTAACCACTAGTTGATGTTGGTGCAAGAGTTGAATGAAAGTGTTATTTATAAACTCAGAGCGTCGAGCTTGCTCGTGGGCAGGAAAAGGATGGAAAGAATGAAGAGAAACAACAGTCGGAGAAACGGGAACACGGGGAGATACTGTAGATGTAACAGGTGTAAAGATCAACTGAATACCAAAAATAACTCCGCCTACCAAAGTTATTAAAACAATCAGAAGTGTCAGAGCACATTGCATTAGAAAACATTTGCTATACAATATGTCATATAGTTTTGTCTTGTGCACATTTATGACGTTAACCCGTCGCAGTTCAGGAAGCTCCATCTTCTACAACCGTTCGCAACGGATGGTTTGTACCTGTTAAAAAATTGCCTCTGTCTACCCTGGGAGTTCCCAAAGTAAACAGAAGGAACCGACCTTGTGTCTGGTTCCCTGCAAATTAAAACAAGGCACACGTTACGACCCTACGGTAACCCAGACGTCAAGGTAAGAGGACAATAAAAACAAAAAGATAAAAATTTAGAGCAAACTTCCTGACTGAATGGAATGCAATAAGATCAAAACAGTTTTCAAACAGAAAGGTAATTATGCAATGTCATTAGTTCATAGCATGAGAACGTAGATTATATCTGTACTTCCCGGGTCTTGTCTGATCTTGGAATAGCTGGTCTACAGGTGCAGAAATGTTCGACTCCACAGGTGACAAATGTTCACTTTGTGCAACACTCTGTCCAGGGTTCAAAGGAGCAGTTCCTGCTGAGGTGTCAAAGTTCTGCGTTTCAGTTCGTGGGTCCGTTATGTACTCTGCATCACTGAAAGGGATGAGCCTAGGAACAGGTTCTGTCTCGGATACACCAAATCCCTGTCTAACCCAGTTGTCATAAGGGAGTGGGAGAGGGACACGCTTCGTATAGCTAGCGTGCACCCAATTCTTCCTTCCAGCTAGGCGTACAGCATTTCTCGTTGTTAGGAGCACCTGGAACGGGCCCACAAATCTTGGCTGGAGGTTCCGGGTTCGTTCAAAATTCCGTACCACCACTTGGTCTCCTGGTTTCAGCGTGTGGCCTGGACTCTCTGGCAGTTTAGGCAAGGATTCGAATACCTGTTGATGAATAAGGCTTAGTTTAGCAGTCAAGTCATAAAGATAATCAATCAACATTGGATATTCGATCTGTTTGAATTCCTTTGGCCTAGGGACTCCCCAAACATTAGCAGGACGACCAAACACAATCTCATATGGGCTAAGCCCTACTCGAGAGTGTACAGTCGCTCTGGTGGACAGTAGAGCTAAAGGCAGTGCATCTGGCCAAGATAGGCCAGTGGAAGCTTGAATTTTAGCAAGTTTCAGCTTCAGGGTACCATTGTACCCTTCAACCAAACCTGCTGACTGTGGGTGATTCGCACTGTGGAATTTCTGGGTGATACCCAGACCCGTACACACACTCTTCATGACTTTCCCTACAAACTCGCTTCCATTGTCCGACCAAACAATCCGTGGCATACCATACCTGGGGAAGTATTCTTTGAGGAGGATTTTGGCAGTGGACATAGCAGTGTTATCCTTTAATGGATATGCCTCAATCCATCTTGAAAAGGCACAGACTACCACTAGGACATATTTAAGATTGTTACACCTGTCCATGTGGATAAAATCCAACTGAATCACTTCAAGAAGGGGGAGCAAAATGACCAGTTGGGGTTGGGGTTCCCTTGCCAGGATTATGCATCAGGCATATCATGCAGTTTTTCACCACTCTTTCCGCACACTTAGTAATTCCATCATTCTTCCATACTGGAGCTAACATTTTACAGATCCCTTTCGAACTGATGTGTGCCGCTCCATGCGCCATCGTGACTACTGCGAGCACATACGCATCAGGTAACATCCAACGCTGCTGTTCAGACAAATCAACCCAACATCCACTTGAATCAATTTTACCCGTTTTCTCCTTCCATTCATTCTTCTAATTTTCAGTTGCTTCATTCTGGATTGCCTTTACACTTTCAATCGTATTCTCACACATCCCTGATTCAGCAATCCATCTTGCAGACGTTGCAACGTACATTCGGCTCGTCATGTTCTTGGCCGTTTCTTTGGCGACCTCATCAGTGAACGCATTCCCACGGCCAACATCATCCGTAATCTTTCGATGTGCACTGCACTTCACAATCGCAACTTCATTCGGTAGGGTCAGAGATTCCAATAGATCGCTGACTAACTGTCCATGTTGGATCTTAGTCCCATGGGACGTGAGAAAACCTCTTTCTTTCCACAGACGTCCAAAACTATGTGCTACGCCGAAGGCGTATTGGCTATCAGTAAACACATTCACTCTCTTTCCCTCAGCTAAAACACACGCTCTTGTGAATGCAATTAATTCTGCAGCTTGAGCAGAATTCTGACTTACTTTTGCGGTCTCAACAATCGTACTCAAAGTCGTAACTGCATACGCGGCCGTCACATCACCATTCTGTAGTTTGAAACATGACCCATCGACGTACAAAGTGCCATCTGGATCTAGTAACGGAGTGTCTTTTAAATCAATCCTACCTTTTGTCTCTTCCTCAGTTCTGAAACAACAATCATGGGGCTCTGAATCACTCGACTCCTGAGTAGTCGGCAACAATGTTGCTGGATTCAATATGTTGCATCGCTTGATCTGAATGTGACTTGCCAAAAGCGTCAGTTCATAGCCTGATAGTCTAGCACTGGTGAGGTGCTGAGTTTTCGTTCGATTCATGAGTGTATCCACAGCATGTGGAACCATGACTACTAACATGTTGTTCATGACTAGTCCAGCAGACTGTCGAATAGACACTGCAGCTGCTGCTGTAGCTCTTAAACAACTTGGCAATGCTCTGGCTACCGGATCTAATGTGGATGAGAAATATGCACAAGGTCGCTGTTTGTCACCAAATTGTTGCGTTAATACACTCAACGCACAACCTTCTCTTTCATGGACATATAAAGTAAACGGCTTACTGTAGTCAGGGGTACCCAACACAGGAGCTGAACACAGCGCATCTCGTAAGTCGGAGAAGCTCTGTTGACATTCATCAGACCATGGCAAAGGGCTCGGAACACCTTTTCCAGTCAGGGCCACCAATGGTTTCGCCATGAGAGAAAAATTTGGGATCCATTGCCTGCAGTATGACGTAATACCCAAAAACGCACGTACTTCTCTCTGTGTGCTTGGTATAGTCATCTGCGAAATTGCTTTGATTCTCTCTGGGGTCAACCTTCTTCCCTCCTTTGACAAAAGATGACCTAAGTAGGTCACTTCTTGGCAACAATATTGCAGTTTAGAAGGTGAAACCTTGTGATGCAAGTCTGATAAATGACGTAATAAAGAAATTGTAGCTGTTTTGCAAGTTTTCTTGTCATAAGCATGCCAGTAAAAGATCATCTACATATTGGATCAGAGCAACACCAGGAGGAAGTACAAGAGCATCTAATTGACTCTTCAATGCTTGGCTGTAAATTGAAGGGCTCTCACAATAACCTTGTGGAGCGCGTTTGAATCTGAAGCTGCGACCTCCTAAGGAGAAATCAAAAATGTCTCTACTTTCCTCGGCTATCGGAATGCTGAAGAAGGCATTCTTCAAGTCGATCACTGTAAACCATGAGGCTGAGGCAGGAATCAACGTCAATAATGCAGTGATATCTGGTACCACAGGAAACTGCGGAATCACTATTTTGTTAACTTCTCTGAGGTCAATCACAAATCTGTAGATTGGAGGTTTAGACGGGTCAGTGCGTTTTAAAATCGGCAGAACAGGACTATTGCAGACATTTCCTCTAGTTTCCTCTATCACATCTTTCTGTATTAAGTCTTTCACAATCAGCAAGAGTGCACGTTCACCTTCATTCGAAATCCGATACTGTGGGATTCGTGGGAATCTAACATTCGCTTTCAGACTTACCACATAAGGGGGAATTTCCAAGAGGCCTACATCGTTAGGACCAGTCGCCCAAAGAGTATCAGGGAGAGAACGCAGCTCCGGTGGGAGCTTATCCATCGACATATACATTGGAGAGATGATTCTTTTGCCTATTGTGAGCTGTACTCCTGAAGGAGAACAGTACAGTGTCGCATGCAGGCGTTTCAACAGATCTAAATCAAGCAGATTCTCATTACAACCGGTTGTTAGGATAAGGGGTGCTTCTAGTTCACATGGCCCAACAGAAATTGATAAAGGACTAGAAACAGGATTGTGAACAGGGGCGCCTGAGAAACCTACTGAAGTGTTCGTTAAGCCAGACAAAGGTGCGCCAGGGAGTTTCGCATGCATAATTGAACTTTTTGCCGCACCAGTATCCAACAGAAACGGTTCGACCACGCCTGATGTAACTACTGCGACATAAGGTCCACTCTGATCAACTGGAACTGATACTACTCCCTCTCTTTGCCTGTGGCTGTCCTAGTACTCGCTTTTCTGAATCTCTTCATTATGATCATAGTAATCTTCAACATGATACTGTGGAGATCTACCTAGTTGCGCAGGTTGTACATTTCGCTGATCGAAATAATTTGATGGGCGATCGGCCTGTGGTGTCATTGTACCACGTCCTCTACCTCTAGGAGCTTGCATAAACCCAACATTACCTCTCTGAGCTGGGACACCACTAGTCTGTGCGTGCAGTACCGGACACTCATTCTTATAATGACCCTCCTTTTTACAATAGGCACACTGATTCCATGCTAACTGTTGTCGGGAAAAACCATAATTAAATCTTTGGGACGTCCCTTGCTGGAATTGTGGCTGTTGCTGAAACTGGGGTCGCTGCTGTGAATCTGACTGATTCGAGCGAGGCGGATACGCCTGTTGCAATAGTACTTTAGTCTTCAAATCTTTTGTCTTCTTTTCTGACTTTTCCTTCTCTTCTTTCTCTCTATTCTCGTAATACTGAGCAGTTGCAAGTATCTGTGCTGTCGTCGACACTGCCCATGCACTTTCAGAATCCTTTAACTTGTTACTAAGCTCAGGTAGTAAATTAAACACGAACTTGTCGACAAACAACCTCTGGCCTCCCTCAGTACTCATATCTTGCCCACTGTGGTCTACGAAGGTCTCTTCAAATCTAGTGAAAAAGTCAGAGACGCTTTCGTCCTTCTTTTGCTTGCATGCCGATAGTTTATCCCAATTAACTCGTAACGCTGGCATCAGCGTTTTCATCTGCCAGGTAAGGCAGCAATCAGAGGTTCAGGTTTAGCACCGCCAACTTGTTGCGCATCTGCTGCTACAATAGCTGGCCAATCACCTCCTAGGGCGACCGGGTGGTTCTCTTGCCGAATCTTGGCCCATATAGGCTGTGGCACTACATTGCCAAATAGCATTTCAATGTCTGCCAAATTCATGACACACGCTTGAACTGTCTGTGTTAACTCTTTATAATAAAGCAAAACCAAAGGAAATGATGGACGGAGTGTTGAACATTGCAAGCACTCACCCCCAGTCAACTGATCTGGGTTTAATCCACCACCGTTCTTTAGCCCACTCTGCCACCCCAGTTCAGACATGGCCATATGCAAATCAGTCTGACCCTGTGCCTCATGGGAACAGTCCAGCCCGAACTGCCAAGCCATGTCTTCTCTGGACCGGAAACAAGCTTCCTAGGACCGGTTTCTGGCATTTCAGCCGTCTTCAGCCAGGCTTGCTTGAATCCAGTGACAAAGTGAGCAAGGGACTCACGTCTGAGCATACCCTGCCAACTTATGGCAAACAAAGCAAAACCAAAGGAAATGATGGACGGAGTGTTGAACATTGCAAGCACTCACCCCCAGTCAACTGATCTGGGTTTAATCCACCACCGTTGACTGGGGGTGAGTGCTTGCAATGTTCAACACTCCGTCCATCATTTCCTTTGGTTTTAACTCTTTATAATAACCAGCAGGGTTTTACGCGGGTCCGGCAGCGCTTGTTTTACTGCTAATACTTCGGCCCGCTTCCAAGGGATGTGTATCCACACTCTCTGGAATTGTGCCGGAGCAGCTAAAATACCCTGAGCCGCATCAGCTTGAACTGCATCACGCCATATCGGTGGAACTTCCCTCATCGGATATTGACCTCGTCTTTTCCTAGTAATCGGTGAACCATCAGGGTCTCTTGGCGCTCGAAGAGGGAAATCATCCCTATAAGCTAAAATCAGTTCTATCGCTTTCCTTACTTTTGAACCTATCACCATTCCTGCGGCAAATTTATGCTGAACATTTATCAGATCAGAGGGGACAGAATCTAAGTCATCATCTTCCCATTCCTCACGCATAGGAGAACATATCACGTCAAAAACGTAACGTTGAGTTGGTCCATTCCATTGCATAAAGGTATCTAACACTCTTCGTGCATCATACTTCGCAGCTTTCGACATCCACCTAAGAGCTGTCGAATCTAACATTTCTCGTTCCTGGGGACCAGGAAGCTAGCTACGTCTCTGTATAGAGTCAGAAACGGGGGTCCCAATAAAAGACCTGTAGAGAGGAGTTAAGATATTAGTTACAGAGTCGGTTATTTTCCGACGAACGGAAAGCGGAGTCAGAATGTTCACAGGGTTCGGGAGCAGGGCAACTGGAGCAGATGAAATAGTAAGGGTGGGAGTAGTAGGTAAAGCAGTTTGCGAAACGACAGGCAAAGGCAGAACAGGTGACCCAGGAAGAGGGGGTGCCGAAGGAACATTAACCACGGGAAGGACAGGAGCTGGAATCAAAGGAAGTGGAGCAACTATTCCAGGCTGACCAGCAGCTGGCTGTACAACAGGTAGTAACTGTGGTACTGTAATACCCTGTGCATACGGTGGAGGTGAATTCAACAGGTAAGACAACAGAGGATCCTTTTCATGGTCCTCTATCGGCTTAGTAGAACAAGATGGCAATACAGGGTAACATTTATCAATTGCCAAATATATTTTCTATTCGCCATCTCCATTGCTTTCTCAGTCTCGTTGATATGCAGCTGCCTAGCAGACTCCATTAAAGTCAACCCTTTCTCTTTCTGTTCTTTCTTCGTCTTCCTAATTCCTCTCTGTTTGGCTTCTTTACGCCATATGCGAAAAGAATCAAACATTGCCGGACGGGCTTTTCTTTTAAACAACTTCATTTCTAGATTGTCTAGAATTTCGCTTTCGAAGCTACCATGCGGTGGCCAACTAAGGACACCATCTTTTCTGGTATAACGGACCCATACTTCATTATACGCAATAGGACCTACACCGTGTTTACAATAGAGCTCATATGTAGGAGTTCCAATCGGAGGAACCGAACACAAATCCTCCAACCGGGAATCCCCGTTGCAACGTAACCAGGACAGGAAACAATTACTACTGTTAGTCATGATAAACAAAGACAAATTCCAACCAAAATGCGCAGGGAACTTAGGCCTACCAAAATGAACCAATACCAAAACAAAGATTATCTAAACAAGAGCAACCAATGATAATCTACGAATTAAACCAGAGCAACAAAGAACGACCAAACTGAGCGCAACCCACTTAATACTTAACTGAAATGTGGAAGACGTCACCAATGAGAACCCGTCTACGTCTCGCCGTACTAAGGTCTGCACCTCGGGTCCAAGACAGGGCGACAGTCAAGGCAGCGGTCCTCTGTAGCCGTCTGGGAACGGGAACCCTCGTGGAAGAGATCGTCGGGCCACTTTTACGACATGCAGGGATCGATGAAGCGGGGTACCTCCCTCCGGAATCTTCACACGAAACTCCTCGAACTTTTCAGGCTTTGGACCGGTACCGGATGACGTCGCCCCATATTGGGCGCCAATTTGAGGTTCTGGACTTTTAAGAGTCCAGAGGTGTCAGGGAAACAACACCCGAAGACCCCTGAGTTCCTTCCTGTCTTGGTGCACAAATAAACAGAGACGCGGGTTTCTCGATGGTGGCGTCAGAGACCAAGATTTATTCACTGCAGGGACACAGAAGTCATAGGAACCACACATAGGCAGAAACTACGAGACTGTTAAAATTGCATTAAGTGGGTTGTTCCTTAAATACACGAAAAATGTCTTTAGGCAACATTACACGAATATTTCTCATGCCCAACCCGGTATCCCAAACAAACAGTAAATAGACATCAAACAATAATTAGTCGTAGGTTTTCGGTATTCGATCAGGTCCCCTTGTCAGTTTTCCATTCTTTGCCCGATCCTCCCCATCATAAAAATCGTAACCTCCCCATTGTAAAAGCCCAGAAGGAGAGGAGCAGGGCCAGGTGCAAAGGATTGAAAAGTAGGATAAGAGGTGTTTATGGATCATAAACGGGCATGGCTACCGCCTTCGGCCTTTCAGTCAGGACAACGGACACGAGAACCAGTATAGCAGGACTGGCCTCAGGCAAGGGAGGCAGTTTGATTCTGCCTAGTCATGCAGTGTCAGCCTTTCTCGGGGCTCGAGCTTACGTATCCTTAACAAGGTGATTCTGCCGGGGTCATCGCCCGTTCATTGACTATGTGAGGGCAAGAAACAAAATGGATGCCGTAACTAAAATGGATGCCATGACTTAACAACAGAATGCCCTATTTCTCAGTGAATTCATGCTAGTTGCGTTCTATGATTTCCTTAATGATAACCCATTCAATGTCAAATTTACCATAAATTACAGCTCAGAAAAAATTGATTTCTTGGATGTGACCTTCTTTATCCAAAACAATCATATCCATAGCAGAACACATAGGAAGACCACTGTCAAAGAACTACTTCCTACATGACTCAAGTTGGTATCACCAAATCCAGGGCACTGCCATGGGCTCCAGGTTTGCTCCCGCTTACGCCGGGCTCTTTATGGGCTGGCTTGAGCGGGGGCATGCCTGGGGCACACACGCAGCAAAATGGTTGCAACATGTAATCTTTTGGGGCAGGTACATTGACGATGTCATCATACTCTGGGATGGACCTGTGGAGGACCTCATGTTGTACTATGATTTCCTTAATGATAACCCATTCAATGTCAAATTTACCATAAATTACAGCTCAGAAAAAATTTATTTCTTGGACGTAACCTTCTTTATCCAAAACAATCATATCCATAGCAGAACACATAGGAAGACCACTGTGTGTAATAGCACCTTACACTACCAGAGTTCGCATCCACAACATGTGATCACGAATATTCCCTATGGTGAGATGATCCGCATGCGACGGAACTGTAGCATGGAGGAGGATTTCACATCTAACCTTAGGGAAACAGAAAGGCTGTTCTTGGAAAGGGGTTACCCCAAAAGTATCCTTAACAATGCACTCAAAAAAGCGAAAAAGGTACCTACAACCACTACACTAGCAGCAAAACACAAAGGAATGTCCAATAAGGGCCAAATTTCGTTCAACACTGAATTCAATGAACGAAGCAGTAGGGTATATAATGCTCTTAGAAAGCATTGGCATTTATTAATGGAAATACCCAGCCTCAATGACCTATTGGATAAGAGACCTAAAGTAACGTACAGAAGAGGACGAAATCTGCGTGATATGCTATGTCCTAGCTATGTCACAACCCCAAAAAGGCAAACTTGGCTGAGTACAAAGACAACGGGGTTCTACACGTGCAATGATTGCAATGTCTGTAAACTAGGCAAAAACAAAACCAAAGACTTTTGCTTTAACACCAGACGTAAATACATCATAGAACATCTTATCAATTGCAATTCAAAGTACATAGTATATGTGATAGGCTGCCCTTGCAATAAAATCTATGTGGGCAGCACTTAGAGACCCCTAAAAACAAGAATCCAAGAACATGTTCGGGCCCGTAGGAACGGGGACTTGAGATACCCCCTCACTTTCCATATGCAGGAAAATCACACCAGTGAGGAAAACCTTTGGTTTATAGGGATAGACCATATTCCAGCCCACCCTAGGGGTGGAAACAGAGAGCTAGCCTTGAGAAAAAAAGAAGCAGGCTGGATATGTAGACTACGGAGCGTAGAATTGGGACCTAACAGCGATAATGAGATGCATTATTTCCTGCAAGATAGGTAGATTTGAGACTCTCTGGTTATAAATATGATACATCTTTGTCACCCAAATGTACATTAAAACAGGATGGAAGAACGACTGTGTATACTTGTTTTACATGCTGTTATGGCTCCCTTTACTCTCCTTCTCCTTGCTGACCTTCTGTGATACATGCAACCCAGTGTAAAGATTTTAAAAAAAAGGTTATTTTAGATGTCTTATTAGACTTATCTCACAAGTTTTCCTGTTGTTTTCAAACCTTGAGATCACGCTAATATGACTGCTGTATTTTGTCATGATCATGTATTCTTCGAACCGTATGTATACCGTTTTTAACTCTGTTATATGAAACAATGGCTGCCTATTTCCGAGCAATTACTATATGAGCCTGGGAGATCGCTATCAGTCAAATAAGCCCGCAAACAGAGGGTGATCGGCCGATTATTTAGAAGGATTTGTAGATGATGAGCTTATTACACACTTATTCTCAACTATACATTCTCAGATGGCCGCAATATTAGGAGCACCTATCATGTGACTTTAGGAGATTACTTAAAATAGCATTGTCTATAATTAATAAGAAGCATTTAACTGAAATATTTTTTTAATTGTATCTACACCCACCATTGTAGGGAATATCTGAATTCGCAGATAATTTTTAAAACTTGAAGTTCGATCTGTATAAGCAGAGCGTGTCTTTACAGAATGAGGACGGGTTAGTCAATCCGAGGCATATGCAGGCTTTGGATTCCCCATTAACTAATTAATATTTATACATTCGAAATGATCGCTAAATTTCTATATATTTACTCTTTGGTACCGCCGAATATGGATCGGTTCTATAGACAATAGAGGAGTGCCTTTTCGTGATCATATTTTGAGTATATTAATTTATACTCTTCTAAGGAACATACTTAAATACCGAATACTCATACATTCATCTACATTTGATGGGCTAGGTCTCATATAAAGCCCGCACTTCCATTTCGGAGTGGGGGATTGGTATATATTGAAAGATGGCCGCTACGCTTGTAACGTTTGTCAGGTGACCTACCAGGGGGCGCGCCCCTCCGATCCAACACAGGTGCCCTGAGTTAACCCGGCTACCTGAGACTACTTAAAGAAAACAGATTTTGCCATGAGCTTACCGAATCGGAGGACCCGTACTACGAGCACACGTCTATTGGTTCCAGTTGCAACTAATATATTGCGGTAAGCACAACTCGGGCTGTTTGATAGTTTTTAGGATATGTGCTTTATACCTGCTTAGGGGAAAGTAGTGGCATGCTATTAAGGGGGCTGTTAGAAAGAGACGTTTTCAACCCCTATAGCAACCAGGATTAGCTAAAGGCAGTGCAGAGTGGTAGAACCTTAATATAAATGGATGAAATATGATTACTTCAGATGCCACAAACTTAGAACTTATGCGTGCTTAATTCCTTGGAGATCAGAACAGCCTAAGGGTTCTTAGGAAATATATATACTCCCCTCTTCTAAAGCGGACATCATGAGGTTTGGATAGGTTGTCCTGATTAGACACTCAGTATATCATAATCAATGGAAAAGAGATTAGAAATAAGTTCAATCATTTCCTAATTTTATTCAACTTATTTATTTTAGACCGGGGAAAGCCTTCTCTGAAACATATAACTGGAAAGATATATATAAATAATAAAAAAATCTGCCGCTGAAACAGAAGAAAGATCCATGGTGACAGACATACGAATTGCAGAGAAGTTATGTTTAACATGGACCTACCATATGTTTATCCCTTGTCTTCCTCTTATCCATATAAAAACAAAATGTTAAGGTTTATTCCATATTTTCAATGGATGCCGCTATCATTTTCAATGACACGACATAATAAAGTGTTTACTCTAAGCGGTTTTGAAAAAGGGTTCCATTGAGGTTGGATCAAAACCAATTTGGACCCAGTTCTTTATGCATTTTGAAGTTATGTCTTCAGTATGTGTATAATCCTTGGGAGGTGGAAGACTATTTCCATTACCACCCGCCCTCTGAAAATAGTATAAACAATGCACTTATTATACCTTACTAATAGATATGATTTCATGTTGCAGACATTCATTTATGGAAGAAATGAACCTATATTGAAGATCTTTCCTTCATCTTATCAACAATGATCTTAAATAATATATATATGTGATCATCTCTATATCTTGGTAGGTATATTATTAATCTACTTAGTTTATGGCGCTCCTCTTAAGGATAGGTGGAATTTGTCTTGAATTAAACCATTAACACCCCCATAATGAATATACATACCATCAAATGAAATACATAATATCGCATATCTTGCTCCCTCGCGTTTTCCTTCCCTCTCTTGTCTTAAACTTCTCTTGCACATCTGTTCGCAGTGCATAATGCATATTGGGAGAATGTGATATACAAAAACTTAATGTTAAGAAAGTGATTTGCAATGCACAGTTCAGCAAGATATTATGGACATGAGGAGCATCACCCATGTTATGCATATGTCAAAGTATATTCACTCTCCCAAAATCATGAATTTGTGTATACGTCTAGTTCAATGTAGGTTTTGTGACATTTTAGTGTTGTATATATGTGTATTTATAATTGTATGTCTATGTATTTTTAACAGCCCTGAAGAAGTCCTGTCTCAGGACGAAACGCGTCGGCTGTGTCGCATTGTAATGTCCACTATCCAATGAACTTGGAATAAAAAGACTAAAACCAAGGAATATCTATCTGCCTTTTGAATTGGACTTGAACTATATATATTGTCATTACTTCACTGTTCTTTGTGAATGTGTGGTGCATCTTAGCTTTTGTTTGATCTATATGTTTAAGTTCCCTAGGGGACCAGCATTGTAACAGTGGGTGCTATTCAGAATGCACACACTTCCTCAATCTATGTATTATAATACTCCATTGGGGAGAATACTTTAAAGGGTGACATTTGATCAGGTGCTGATAGGTAGAAGGTTCCACTGTTAGTCCTAATAGTACTTCTGTAGTATTTCCCTTCTCTGGCACTGACTAAACCCCAGATAGTTCTCTCTGAATAAATTTGAATTTCGATTATCCTTTTGAGATCCAATCATGCCTACATTTAAAGATAGACGACAGGAATTGGCCCAGGATTTATTTGCCACTGGCCAGAAACCGAGTGGTTCTAACACAAACGCCCCAGTAACAGAGGGTTTAAAAATAAAATTCCAACGATTAGAAAAGTTAAAAAAACATGAGATGTCCAGGTGGTGGGACGGTACCACCCTGGCAAAATATATAGAAAACGAAAAAATTCCACGAGGTCTTCGGATCCTAATTTTTCCTACTTTTGAGGATTTAAACAAAGAACAGCTAGAAGATTGGGAGGGTAATCTTCGCAATGCATCATTTAACATGATGAAAATTCTAATAAAAAATGCAGAAATTAAGGGAGCAAAACTACAACAGGAAATTGAGGAGCTAGAAAAAGAAATTGAGACATCAGAACTTAAGGAAACTGTCAAAAAGAATTATGCTATCTTGGATGGAATCCTTGAGGGATACCAAATATACCTTAGAGACAAAAAGGTTAGGAAGATAAAAAGGGATGACAAAGACTACAAAGATGGTCGAGTCTACACCTTCTCCCACAAATATGATAACATTAAGACACCAGGGGAGGGAAAAAGACAAAGGGAGGAAACTTTGGAATTAGCTTCTGCAAGCAGCATAACTTCCATATCATCGACAGTTAGCTCAGTAACCACAGAAGACTCGGTAGGGACTGCAAAGGTTGAAACCAGGTCCAATAATTTTTTATTGGAAATGGAGAGGTTGAGATTGAGTGCAAAAACCGGGCCAAAGGATCAAAGACAAGAAGGGGAGGGAGGAAATGGCAGAAAGCAAAACAACAGAAACACCAACAACAAGAAATCGAGGCCAGAGTTTGGGGTCAGAGTAACCAGATCCAAGAGAACAGAGAACTAATGGTAGCCAATAAGGAAGGGACCATGAAAACAATAATTGTAAATTTGTCTGACAGGGAGCTGTCTGGAGATGAAATGTCAGTCTTGAATAGGGGACTAGGCTTCTTCCCTAACCAACTTGGGGGTGATGTTGATATTTTTGTAGATCTATTCAAGTTTGTTAGATTACTCAAACTCAAAGACCATTTCATACGTAACCCACCAATTTGTAACAAACCCATCCATGAAACATCTCCCTCTTTGTATACAGTACAAGAAATAAAAACAATCCAAACAATGATGTCTATTGAGTTGGAAACTTCTATTGATATGGATTCGGTGTGTGATGAACTTAATATTGCTGAAAATGTACTTATCGATAGTGGTTTAAAATCAAAATCTAAATTTATACCTGTTGGCACACATCCCAATATAGACATCTTCTTTGAGAGGGTCACACAAGGTTTTTATAACCTCTTGGAGAATCCCATCCATGCTAATAAACGCACCTATAATATGACATCGGGGGAAAATAAAGCCCTAAAAGAACTAAGAACTGATTCCACCATTGTGATCCGTGAGGCTGATAAGGGGGGTAATGTGGTTGTGATGGAGAGAGGGAGCTACATGAGAGAAATAGAAAGACAACTCACAGACATGAATTGTTACATGAAAATCCCAGAAAACCCCATCAAAGCATTCGGGGATTATATCAACATGAGATTGGTGGAATGGCGGGAGGTTGGTCTGATCAGTGATGAAGAATGGAGATACCTCACAGTGACAGAACCATCCTTCCCTTGTATCTACGTATTACCCAAAATAAATAAGGGCGGCACGTTTCCACCTGGCCGCCCCATTATTTCTGGGGTAAATTCACCTACAGAAAAACTGCCTGAATATGTAGATCAATATATTCAACCTCTGGTACAGAATCTACCTGCGTATATAAAAGATACGAAGGACATCCTAGGGAAATTTGAGGGCTTCACGTGGTCCGAAACCCTAATGTTTGTTACATTAGATGTAACAAGCCTGTACACCTGCATTAAAAAGGAGTTTGGCATGATAGCCTTACAAACTTTTTTGGGACAAAGAGCTGCGGTTCATCTTCACCACAACGAGATGCTATTAGAAATGACAGATATCATCCTGTCAAAGAACTACTTCCTACATTACTCAAGTTGGTACCACCAAATCCAGGGCACTGCCATGGGCTCCAGGTTTGTTCCCACTTACGCCGGGCTCTTTATGGGCTGGTTTGAGCGGGGGCATGCCTGGGGCACACACGCAGCAAAATGGATGCAACATGTAATCTTTTGGGGCAGGTACATTGACAATGTCATCATACTCTGGGATGGACCTGTGGAGGACCTCATGTTGTACTATGATTTCCTTAATGATAACCCATTCAATGTCAAATTTACCATAAATTACAGCTCAGAAAAAATTGATTTCTTGGATGTGACCTTCTTTATCCAAAACAATCATATCCATAGCAGAACACATAGGAAGACCACTGCGTGTAATAGCACCTTACACTACCAGAGTTCGCATCCACAACATGTGATCACGAATATTCCCTATGGTGAGATGATCTGCATGCGACGGAACTGTAGCATGGAGGAGGATTTCACATCTAACCTTAGGGAAACAGAAAGGCTGTTCTTGGAAAGGGGTTACCCCAAAAGTATCCTTAACAATGCACCCAAAAAAGCGAAAAAGGTACCTAGAACCACTACACTAGCAGCAAAACACAAAGGAATGTCCAATAAGGGCCAAATTTCGTTCAACACTGAATTCAATGAACGAAGCAGTAGGGTATATAATGCTCTTAGAAAGCATTGGCATTTATTAATGGAAATACCCAGCCTCAATGACCTATTGGATAAGAGACCTAAAGTAACGTACAGAAGAGGACGAAATCTGTGTGATATGCTATGTCCTAGCTATGTCACAACCCCAAAAAGGCAAACTTGGCTGAGTACAAAGACAACGGGGTTCTACACGTGCAATGATTGCAATGTCTGTAAACTAGGCAAAAACAAAACCAAAGACTTTTGCTTTAACACCAGACGTAAATACATCATAGAACATCTTATCAATTGCAATTCAAAGTACATATTATATGTGATAGGCTGCCCTTGCAATAAAATCTATGTGGGCAGCACTTAGAGACCCCTAAAAACAAGAATCCAAGAACATGTTCGGGCCCGTAGGAACGGGGACTTGAGATACCCCCTCACTTTCCATATGCAGGAAAATCACACCAGTGAGGAAAACCTTTGGTTTATAGGGATAGACCATATTCCAGCCCACCCTAGGGGTGGAAACAGAGAGCTAGCCTTGAGAAAAAAAGAAGCAGGCTGGATATGTAGACTACGGAGCGTAGAATTGGGACATAACAGCGATAATGAGATGCATTATTTCCTGCAAGATAGGTAGATTTGAGACTCTCTGGTTATAAATATGATACATCTTTGTCACCCAAATGTACATTAAAACAGGATGGAAGAACGACTGTGTATACTTGTTTTATATGCTGTTATGGCTCCCTTTACTCTCCTTCTCCTTGCTGACCTTCTGTGATACATGCAACCCAGTGTAAAGATTTAAAAAAAAAGGTTATTTTAGATGTCTTATTAGACTTATCTCACAAGTTTTCCTGTTGTTTTCAAACCTTGAGATCACGCTAATATGACTGCTGTATTTTGTCATGATCATGTATTCTTCGAACCGTATGTATACCGTTTTTAACTCTGTTATATGAAACAATGGCTGCCTATTTCCGAGCAATTACTATATGAGCCTGGGAGATCGCTATCAGTAAAATATGCCTTCAAACAGAGGGTGATCCGCCGATTATTTAGAAGGATTTGTAGATGATGAGCTTATTACACACTTATTCACAACTATACATTCTAAGATGGCCGCAATATTAGGAGCACCTATCATGTGACTTTAGGAGATTACTTAAAATAGCATTGTCTATAATTAATAAGAAGCATTTAACTGGAATATTTTTTTTAATTGTATCTACACCCACCATTGTAGGAAATATCTGAATACGCAGATAATTTTTAAATCTTGAAGTTCGATCTGTATAAGCAGAGCGTGTCTTTACAGAATGAGGACGGGTTAGTCAATCCGAGGCGTATGCAGGCTTTGGATTCCCCGTTAACTAATTAATATTTATACATTCGAAATGATCGCTAAATTTCTATATATTTACTCTATGGTACCGCTGAATATGGATCGGTTCTATAGACAATAGAGGAGTGCCTTTTCGTGATCATATTTTGAGTATATTAATTTATACTCTTCTAAGGAACATACTTAAATACCGAATACTCATACATTCATCTACATTTGATGGGCTAGGTCTCATATAAAGCCCGCACTTCCATTTGGGAGTGGGGGTTTGGTATATATTGAAAGATGGCCGCTACGCTTTTAACGTTTGTCAGGTGACCTACCAGGGGGCGCGCCCCTCCGATCCAACACAGGTGCCCTGAGTTAACCCGGCTACCTGAGACTACTTAAAGAAAACAGATTTTGCCATGAGCTTACCGAATCGGAGGACCCGTACGACGAGCACACGTCTATTGGTTCCAGTTGCAACTAATGTATTGCGGTAAGCACAACTCGGGCTGTTTGATAGTTTTTAGAATATGTGCTTTATACCTGCTTAGGGGAAAGTAGTGGCATGCTATTAAGGGGGCTGTTAGAAAGAGACGTTTTCAACCCCTATAGCAACCAGGACTAGCTAAAGGCAGTGCAGAGTGGTAGAACCTTAATATAAATGGATGAAATATGATTACTTCAGACGCCACAAACTTAGAATTTATGCGTGCTTAATTCCTTGGAGATCAGAACAGCCTTAGGGTTCTTAGGAAATATATATACTCCCCTCTTCTAAAGCGGACATCATGAGGTTTGGATAGGTTGTCTTGATTAGACACTCAGTATATCATAATCAATGGAAAAGAGATTAGAAATAAGTTCAATCATTTCCTAATTTTATTCAACTTATTTATTTTAGACCGGGGAAAGCCTTCTCTGAAACATATAACTGGAAAGATATATATAAATAATAAAAAAATCTGCCGCTGAAACAGAAGAAAGATCCATGGTGACAGACATACTAAATGCAGAGAAGGTATGTTTAACATGGACCTACCATATGTTTATCCCTTGTCTTCCTCTTATCCATATAAAAACAACATTTTAAGGTTTATTCCTTATTATCAATGGATGCCGCTATCATTTTCAATGACACGACATAATAAAGTGTTTACTCTAAGCGGTTTTGAAAAAGGGTTCCATTGAGGTTGGATCAAAACCAATTTGGACCCAGTTCTTTATGCATTTTGAAGTTATGTCTTCAGTATGTGTATAATCCTTGGGAGGTGGAAGACTATTTCCATTACCACCCGCCCTCTGAAAATAGTATAAACAATGCACTTATTATACCTTACTAATAGATATGATTTCATGTTGCAGACATTCATTTATGAAAGAAATGAACCTACATTGAAGATCTTTCCTTCATCTAATCAACAATGATCTTAAATAATATATATATGTGATCATCTCTATATCTTGGTAGGTATATTATTAATCTACTTAGTTTATGGCACTCCTCTTAAGGATAGGTGGAATTTGTCTTGAATTAAACCATTAACACCCCCATAATGAATATACATACCATCAAATGAAATACATGATATTGCATATCTTGCTCCCTCGCGTTTTCCTTCCCTCTCTTGTCTTAAACTTCTCTTGCACATCTGTTCGCAGTGCATAATGCATATTGGGAGAATGTGATATACAAAAACTTAATGTTAAGAAAGTGATTTGCAATGCACGGTTCAGCAAGATATTATGGACATGAGGAGCATCACCCATGTTATGCATATGTCAAAGTATATTCACTCTCCCGAAATCATGAATTTGTGTATAAGACGTCTAGTTCAATGTAGGTTTTGTTTGTCAGATTGTCATCTAAGTGTGTGACATTTTAGTGTTGTATATATGTGTATTTATAATTGTATGTCTATGTATTTTTAACAGCCCTGAAGAAGTCCTGTCTCAGGACGAAACGCGTCGGCTGTGTCGCATTGTAATGTCCACTATCCAATGAACTTGGAATAAAAAGACTAAAACCAAGGAATATCTATCTGCCTTTTAAATTGGACTTGAACTATATATATTGTCATTACTTCACTGTTCTTTGTGTATGTGTGGTGCATCTTAGCTTTTGTTTGATCTATATGTTTAAGTGCCCTAGGGGACCAGCATTGTAACAGTGGGTGCTATTCAGAATGCACACACTTCCTCAATCTATGTATTATAATACTCCATTGGGGAGAATACTTTAAAGGGTGATATTTGATCAGGTGCTGATAGGTAGAAGGTTCCACTGTTAGTCCTAATAGTACTTCTGTAGTATTTCCCTTCTCTGGCACTGACTAAACCCCAGATAGTTCTCTCTGAATAAATTTGAATTTCGATTATCCTTTTGAGATTCAATCATGCCTACATTTAAAGATAGACGACAGGAATTGGCCCAGGATTTATTTGCCACTGGCCAGAAACCGAGTGGTTCTAACACAAACGCCCCAGTAACAGAGGGTTTAAAAATAAAATTCCAACGATTAGAAAAGTTAAAAAAACATGAGATGTCCAGGTGGTGGGACGGTACCACCCTGGCAAAATATATAGAAAATGAAAAAATTCCACGAGGTCTTCGGATCCTAATTTTTCCTACTTTTGAGGATTTAAACAAAGAACAGCTAGAAGATTGGGAGGGTAATCTTCGCAATGCATCATTTAACATGATGAAAATTATAATAACAAATGCAGAAATTAAGGGAGCAAAACTACAACAGGAAATTGAGGAGCAGGAAAAAGAAATTGAGACATCAGAACTTAAGGAAACTGTCAAAAAGAATTATGCTATCTTGGATGGAATCCTTGAGGGATACCAAATATACCTTAGAGACAAAAAGGTTAGGAAGATAAAAAGGGATGACAAAGACTACAAAGATGGTCGAGTCTACACCTTCTCCCACAAATATGATAACATTAAGACACCATGGGAGGGAAAAAGACAAAGGGAGGAAACTTTGGAATTAGCTTCTGCAAGCAGCATAACTTCCATATCATCAGCAGTTAGCTCAGTAACCACAGAAGACTCGGTAGGGACTGCGGAGGTTGAAACCAGGTCCAATAATTTTTTATTGGAAATGGAGAGGTTGAGATTGAGTGCAAAAACCGGGCCAAAGGATAAAAGACAAGAAGGGGAGGGAGGAAATGGCAGAAAGCAAAACAACAGAAACAAAAACAACAAGAAATCGAGGCCAGAGTTGGGGGTCAGAGTAACCAGATCCAAGAGAACAGAGAACTAATGGTAGCCAATAAGGAAGGGACCATGAAAACAATAATTGTAAATTTGTCTGACAGGGAGCTGTCTGGAGATGAAATGTCAGTCTTGAATAGGGGACTAGGCTTCTGCCCTAACCAACTTGGGGGTGATGTTGATATTTTTGTAGATCTATTCAAGTTTGTTAGATTACTCAAACTCAAAGACCATTTCATACGTAACCCACCAATTTGTAACAAACCCATCCATGAAACATCTCCCTCTTTGTATACAGTACAAGAAATAAAAACAATCCAAACAATGATGTCTATTGAGTTGGAAACTTCTATTGATATGGATTCGGTGTGTGATGAACTTAATATTGCTGAAAATGTACTTATCGATAGTGGTTTAAAATCAAAATCTAAATTTATACCTGTTGGCACACATCCCAATATAGACATCTTCTTTGAGAGGGTCACACAAGGTTTTTATAACCTCTTGGAGAATCCCAGCCGTGCTAATAAATGCACCTATAATATGACATCGGGGGAAAATAAAGCCCTAAAAGAACTAAGAACTGATTCCACCATTGTGATCCGTGAGGCTGATAAGGGGGGTAATGTGGTTGTGATGGAGAGCGGGAGCTACATGAGAGAAATAGAAAGACAACTCACAGACATGAATTGTTATATGAAAATCCCAGAAAACCCCATCAAAGCATTGGGGGATTATATCAACATGAGATTGGTGGAATGGCGGGAGGTTGGTCTGATCAGTGATGAAGAATGTAGATACCTCACAGTGACAGAACCATCCTTCCCTTGTATCTACGTATTACCCAAAATACATAAGGGCGGCCTGTTTCCACCTGGCCGCCCCATTATTTCTGGGGTAAATTCACCTACAGAAAAACTGTCTGAATATGTTGATCAATATATTCAACCTCTGGTAAAGAATCTACCTACGTATATAAAAGATACGAAGGACATCCTAGGGAAATTTGAGGGCTTCACGTGGTCCGAAACCCTAATGTTTGTTACATTAGATGTAACAAGCCTGTACACCTGCATTAAAAAGGAGTTTGGTATGATAGCCTTACAAACTTTTTTGGGACAAAGAGCTGCGGTTCATCTTCACCACAACGAGATGCTATTAGAAATGACAGATATCATCCTGTCAAAGAACTACTTCCTACATGACTCAAGTTGGTATCACCAAATCCAGGGCACTGCCATGGGCTCCAGGTTTGCTCCCGCTTACGCCGGGCTCTTTATGGGCTGGCTTGAGCGGGGGCATGCCTGGGGCACACACGCAGCAAAATGGTTGCAACATGTAATCTTTTGGGGCAGGTACATTTACGATGTCATCATACTCTGGGATGGACCTGTGGAGGACCTCATGTTGTACTATGATTTCCTTAATGATAACCCATTCAATGTCAAATTTACCATAAATTACAGCTCAGAAAAAATTGATTTCTTGGACGTGACCTTCTTTATCCAAAACAATCATATCCATAACAGAACACATAGGAAGACCACTGCGTGTAATAGCACCTTACACTACCAGAGTTCGCATCCACAACATGTGATCACGAATATTCTCTATGTTGAGATGATCCGCATGCGACGGAACTGTAGCATGGAGGAGGATTTCACATCTAACCTTAGGGAAACAGAAAGGCTGTTCTTGGAAAGGGGTTACCCCAAAAGTATCCTTAACAATGCACTCAAAAAAGCGAAAAAGGTACCTAGAACCACTACACTAGCAGCAAAACACAAAGGAATGTCCAATAAGGGCCAAATTTCGTTCAACACTGAATTCAATGAACGAAGCAGTAGGGTATATAATGCTCTTAGAAAGCATTGGCATTTATTAATGGAAATACCCAGCCTCAATGACCTATTGGATAAGAGACCTAAAGTAACGTACAGAAGAGGACAAAATCTGCGTGATATGCTATGTCCTAGCTATGTCACAACCCCAAAAAGGAAAACTTGGCTGAGTACAAAGACAACGGGGTTCTACACGTGCAATGATTGCAATGTCTGTAAACTAGGCAAAAACAAAACCAAAGACTTTTGCTTTAACACCAGACGTAAATACATCATAGAACATCTTATCAATTGCAATTCAAAGTACATAGTATATGTGATAGGCTGCCCTTGCAATAAAATCTATGTGGGTAGCACTTAGAGACCCCTAAAAACAAGAATCCAAGAACATGTTCGGGCCAGTAGGAACGGGGACTTGAGATACCCCCTCACTTTCCATATGCAGGAAAATCACACCAGTGAGGAAAACCTTTGGTTTATAGGGATAGACCATATTCCAGCCCACCCTAGGGGTGGAAACAGAGAGCTAGCCTTGAGAAAAAAAGAAGCAGGCTGGATATGTAGACTACGGAGCGTAGAATTGGGACATAACAGCGATAATGAGATGCATTATTTCCTGCAAGATAGGTAGATTTGAGACTCTCTGGTTATAAATATGATACATCTTTGTCACCCAAATGTACATTAAAACAGGACGGAAGAACGACTGTGTATACTTGTTTTATATGCTGTTATGGCTCCCTTTACTCTCCTTCTCCTTGCTGACCTTCTGTGATACATGCAACCCAGTGTAAAGATTTAAAAAAAAAGGTTATTTTAGATGTCTTATTAGACTTATCTCACAAGTTTTCCTGTTGTTTTCAAACCTTGAGATCACGCTAATATGACTGCTGTATTTTGTCATGATCATGTATTCTTCGAACCGTATGTATACCGTTTTTAACTCTGTTATATGAAACAATGGCTGCCTATTTCCGAGCAATTACTATATGAGCCTGGGAGATCGCTATCAGTCAAATATGCCCGCAAACAGAGGGTGATCGGCCGATTATTTAGAAGGATTTGTAGATGATGAGCTTATTACACACTTATTCTCAACTATACATTCTAAGATGGCCGCAATATTAGGAGCACCTATCATGTGACTTTAGGAGATTACTTAAAATAGCATTGTCTATAATTAATAAGAAGCATTTAACTGGAATATTTTTTTTAATTGTATCTACACCCACCATTGTAGGGGATATCTGAATACGCAGATAATTTTTAAATCTTGAAGTTCGATCTGTATAAGCAGAGCGTGTCTTTACAGAATGAGGACGGGTTAGTCAATCCGAGGCATTGGCAGGCTTTGGATTCCCCGTTAACTAATTAATATTTATACATTCGAAATGATCGCTAAATTTCTATATATTTACTCTTTGGTACCGCCGAATATGGATCGGTTCTATAGACAATAGAGGAGTGCCTTTTCGTGTTCATATTTTGACTATATTAATTTATACTCTTCTAAGGAACATACTTAAATACCGAATACTCATACATTCATCTACATTTGATGGGCGAGGTCTCATATAAAGCCCGCACTTCCATTTGGGAGTGGGGGTTTGGTATATATTGAAAGATGGCCGCTACGCTTGTAACGTTTGTCAGGTGACCTACCAGGGGGCGCGCCCCTCCGATCCAACACAGGTGCCCTGAGTTAACCCGGCTACCTGAGACTACTTAAAGAAAACAGATTTTGCCATGAGCTTACCGAATCGGAGGACCCGTACTACGAGCACACGTCTATTGGTTCCAGTTGCAACTAATATATTGCGGTAAGCACAACTCGGGCTGTTTGATAGTTTTTAGGATATGTGCTTTATACCTGCTTAGGGGAAAGTAGTGGCATGCTATTAAGGGGGCTGTTAGAAAGAGACGTTTTCAACCCCTATAGCAACCAGGACTAGCTAAAGGCAGTGCAGAGTGGTAGAACCTTAATATAAATGGATGAAATATGATTACTTCAGACGCCACAAACTTAGAATTTATGCGTGCTTAATTCCTTGGAGATCAGAACAGCCTTAGGGTTCTTAGGAAATATATATACTCCCCTCTTCTAAAGCGGACATCATGAGGTTTGGATAGGTTGTCCTGATTAGACACTCAGTATATCATAATCAATGGAAAAGAGATTAGAAATAAGTTCAATCATTTCCTAATTTTATTCAACTTATTTATTTTAGACCGGGGAAAGCCTTCTCTGAAACATATAACTGGAAAGATATATATAAATAATAAAAAAATCTGCCGCTGAAACAGAAGAAAGATCCATGGTGACAGACATACGAGTTGCAGAGAAGGTATGTTTAACATGGACCTACCATATGTTTATCCCTTGTCTTCCTCTTATCCATATAAAAACAAAATTTTAAGGTTTATTCCATATTATCAATGGATGCCGCTATCATTTTCAATGACACGACATAATAATGTGTTTACTCTAAGCGGTTTTGAAAAAGGGTTCCATTGAGGTTGGATCAAAACCAATTTGGACCCAGTTCTTTATGCATTTTGAAGTTATGTCTTCAGTATGTGTATAATCCTTGGGAGGTGGAAAACTATTTCCATTACCACCCGCCCTCTGAAAATAGTATAAACAATGCACTTATTATACCTTACTAATAGATATGATTTCATGTTGCAGACATTCATTTATGGAAGAAATGAACCTATATTGAAGATCTTTACTTCATCTTATCAACAATGATCTTAAATAATATATATATGTGATCATCTCTATATCTTGGTAGGTATATTAGTAATCTACTTAGTTTATGGCACTCCTCTTAAGGATAGGTGGAATTTGTCTTGAATTAAACCATTAACAACCCCATAATGAATATACATACCATCAAATGAAATACATGATATCGCATATCTTGCTCCCTCGCGTTTTCCTTCCCACTCTTGTCTTAAACTTCTCTTGCACATCTGTTCGCAGTGCATAATGCATATTGGGAGAATGTGATATACAAAAACTTAATGTTAAGAAAGTGATTTGCAATGCACGGTTCAGCAAGATATTCTGGACATGAGGAGCATCACCCATGTTATGCATATGTCAAAGTATATTCACTCTCCCAAAATCATGAATTTGTGTATAAGACGTCTAGTTCAATGTAGGTTTTGTTTGTCAGATTGTCATCTAAGTGTGTGACATTTTAGTGTTGTATATATGTGTATTTATAATTGTATGTCTATGTATTTTTAACAGCCCTGAAGAAGTCCTGTCTCAGGACGAAACGCGTCGGCTGTGTCGCATTGTAATGTCCACTATCCAATGAACTTGGAATAAAAAGACTAAAACCAAGGAATATCTATCTGCCTTTTGAATTGGACTTGAACTATATATATTGTCATTACTTCACTGTTCTTTGTGAATGTGTGGTGCATCTTAGCTTTTGTTTGATCTATATGTTTAAGTTCCCTAGGGGACCAGCATTGTAACAGTGGGTGCTATTCAGAATGCACACACTTCCTCAATCTATGTATTATAATACTCCATTGGGGAGAATACTTTAAAGGGTGACATTTGATCAGGTGCTGATAGGTAGAAGGTTCCACTGTTAGTCCTAATAGTACTTCTGTAGTATTTCCCTTCTCTGGCACTGACTAAACCCCAGATAGTTCTCTCTGAATAAATTTGAATTTCGATTATCCTTTTGAGATTCAATCATGCCTACATTTAAAGATAGACGACAGGAATTGGCCCAGGATTTATTTGCCACTGGCCAGAAACCGAGTGGTTCTAACACAAACGCCCCAGTAACAGAGGGTTTAAAAATAAAATTCCAACGATTAGAAAAGTTAAAAAAACATGAGATGTCCAGGTGGTGGGACGGTACCACCCTGGCAAAATATATAGAAAACGAAAAAATTCCACGAGGTCTTTGGATCCTAATTTTTCCTACTTTTGAGGATTTAAACAAAGAACAGCTAGAAGATTGGGAGGGTAATCTTCGCAATGCATCATTTAACATGATGAAAATTCTAATAAAAAATTCAGAAATTAAGGGAGCAAAACTACAACAGGAAATTGAGGAGCTAGAAAAAGAAATTGAGACATCAGAACTTAAGGAAACTGTCAAAAAGAATTATGCTATCTTGGATGGAATCCTTGAGGGATACCAAATATACCTTAGAGACAAAAAGGTTAGGAAGATAAAAAGGTATGACAAAGACTACAAAGATGGTCGAGTCTACACCTTCTCCCACAAATATGATAACATTAAGACACCAGGGCAGGGAAAAAGACAAAGGGAGGAAACTTTGGAATTAGCTTCTGCAAGCAGCATAACTTCCATATCATCGGCAGTTAGCTCAGTAACCACAGAAGACTCGGTAGGGACTGCAAAGGTTGAAACCAGGTCCAATAATTTTTTATTGGAAATGGAGAGGTTGAGATTGAGTGCAAAAACCGGGCCAAAGGATCAAAGACAAGAAGGGGAGGGAGGAAATGGCAGAAAGCAAAACAACAGAAACACCAACAACAAGAAATCGAGGCCAGAGTTGGGGGTCAGAGTAACCAGATCCAAGTGAACAGAGAACTAATGGTAGCCAATAAGGAAGGGACCATGAAAACAATAATTGTAAATTTGTCTGACAGGGAGCTGTCTGGAGATGAAATGTCAGTCTTGAATAGGGGACTAGGCTTCTTCCCTAACCAACTTGGGGGTGATGTTGATATTTTTGTAGATCTATTCAAGTTTGTTAGATTACTCAAACTCAAAGACCATTTCATACGTAACCCACCAATTTGTAACAAACCCATCCATGAAACATCTCCCTCTTTGTATACAGTACAAGAAATAAAAACAATCCAAACAATGATGTCTATTGAGTTGGAAACTTCTATTGATATGGATTCGGTGTGTGATGAACTTAATATTGCTGAAAATGTACTTATCGATAGTGGTTTCAAATCAAAATCTAAATTTATACCTGTTGGCACACATCCCAATATAGACATCTTCTTTGAGAGGGTCACACAAGGTTTTTATAACCTCTTGGAGAATCCCATCCATGCTAATAAACGCACCTATAATATGACATCGGGGGAAAATAAAGCCCTAAAAGAACTAAGAACTGATTCCATCATTGTGATCCGTGAGGCTGATAAGGGGGGTAATGTGGTTGTGATGGAGAGAGGGAGCTACATGAGAGAAATAGAAAGACAACTCACAGACATGAATTGTTACATGAAAATCCCAGAAAACCCCATCAAAGCATTGGGGGATTATATCAACATGAGATTGGTGGAATGGCGGGAGGTTGGTCTGATCAGTGATGAAGAATGTAGATACCTCACAGTGACAGAACCATCCTTCCCTTGTATCTACGTATTACCCAAAATAAATAAGGGCGGCACGTTTCCACCTGGCCGCCCCATTATTTCTGGGATAAATTCACCTACAGAAAAACTGTCTGAATATGTAGATCAATATATTCAACCTCTGGTACAGAATCTACCTGCGTATATAAAAGATACGAAGGACATCCTAGGGAAATTTGAGGGCTTCACGTGGTCCGAAACCCTAATGTTTGTTACATTAGATGTAACAAGCCTGTACACCTGCATTAAAAAGGAGTTTGGCATGATAGCCTTACAAACTTTTTTGGGACAAAGAGCTGCGGTTCATCTTCACCACAACGAGATGCTATTAGAAATGACAGATATCATCCTGTCAAAGAACTACTTCCTACATTACTCAAGTTGGTACCACCAAATCCAGGGCACTGCCATGGGCTCCAGGTTTGTTCCCACTTACGCCGGGCTCTTTATGGGCTGGTTTGAGCGGGGGCATGCCTGGGGCACACACGCAGCAAAATGGATGCAACATGTAATCTTTTGGGGCAGGTACATTGACAATGTCATCATACTCTGGGATGGACCTGTGGAGGACCTCATGTTGTACTATGATTTCCTTAATGATAACCCATTCAATGTCAAATTTACCATAAATTACAGCTCAGAAAAAATTGATTTCTTGGATGTGACCTTCTTTATCCAAAACAATCATATCCATAGCAGAACACATAGGAAGACCACTGCGTGTAATAGCACCTTACACTACCAGAGTTCGCATCCACAACATGTGATCACGAATATTCCCTATGGTGAGATGATCTGCATGCGACGGAACTGTAGCATGGAGGAGGATTTCACATCTAACCTTAGGGAAACAGAAAGGCTGTTCTTGGAAAGGGGTTACCCCAAAAGTATCCTTAACAATGCACTCAAAAAAGCGAAAAAGGTACCTAGAACCACTACACTAGCAGCAAAACACAAAGGAATGTCCAATAAGGGCCAAATTTCGTTCAACACTGAATTCAATGAATGAAGCAGTAGGGTATATAATGCTCTTAGAAAGCATTGGCATTTATTAATGGAAATACCCAGCCTCAATGACCTATTGGATAAGAGACCTAAAGTAACGTACAGAAGAGGACGAAATCTGTGTGATATGCTATGTCCTAGCTATGTCACAACCCCAAAAAGGCAAACTTGGCTTAATACAAAGACAACGGGGTTCTACACGTGCAATGATTGCAATGTCTGTAAACTAGGCAAAAACAAAACCAAAGACTTTTGCTTTAACACCAGATGTAAATACATTATAGAACATCTTATCAATTGCAATTCAAAGTACATAGTATATGTGATAGGCTGCCCTTGCAATAAAATCTATGTGGGCAGCACTAAGAGACCCCTAAAAACAAGAATCCAAGAACATGTTCGGGCCCGTAGGAACAGGGACTTGAGATACCCCCTCACTTTCCATATGCAGGAAAATCACACCAGTGAGGAAAACCTTTGGTTTATAGGGATAGACCATATTCCAGCCCACCCTAGGGGTGGAAACAGAGAGCTAGCCTTGAGAAAAAAAGAAGCAGGCTGGATATGTAGACTACGGAGCGTAGAATTGGGACATAACAGCGATAATGAGATGCATTATTTCCTGCAAGATAGGTAGATTTGAGACTCTCTGGTTATAAATATGATACATCTTTGTCACCCAAATGTACATTAAAACAGGATGGAAGAACGACTGTGTATACTTGTTTTATATGCTGTTATGGCTCCCTTTACTCTCCTTCTCCTTGCTGACCTTCTGTGATACATGCAACCCAGTGTAAAGATTTAAAAAAAAGGTTATTTTAGATGTCTTATTAGACTTATCTCACAAGTTTTCCTGTTGTTTTCAAACCTTGAAATCACGCTAATATGACTGCTGTATTTTGTCATGATCATGTATTCTTCGAACCGTATGTATACCGTTTTTAACTCTGTTATATGAAACAATGGCTGCCTATTTCCGAGCAATTACTATATGAGCCTGGGAGATCGCTATCAGTAAAATATGCCCGCAAACAGAGGGTGATCGGCCGATTATTTAGAAGGATTTGTAGATGATGAGCTTATTACACACTTATTCACAACTATACATTCTAAGATGGCCGCAATATTAGGAGCACCTATCATGTGACTTTAGGAGATTACTTAAAATAGCATTGTCTATAATTAATAAGAAGCATTTAACTGGAATATTTTTTTTAATTGTATCTACACCCACCATTGTAGGAAATATCTGAATACGCAGATAATTTTTAAATCTTGAAGTTCGATCTGTATAAGCAGAGCGTGTCTTTACAGAATGAGGACGGGTTAGTCAATCCGAGGTGTATGCAGGCTTTGGATTGCCCGTTAACTAATTAATATTTATACATTCGAAATGATCGCTAAATTTCTATATATTTACTCTATGGTACCGCCGAATATGGATCGGTTCTATAGACAATAGAGGAGTGCCTTTTCGTATACATATTTTGAGTATATTAATTTATACTCTTCTAAGGAACATACTTAAATACCGAATACTCATACATTCATCTACATTTGATGGGCTAGGTCTCATATAAAGCCCGCACTTCCATTTGGGAGTGGGGGTTTGGTATATATTGAAAGATGGCCGCTACGCTTGTAATGTTTGTCAGGTGACCTACCAGGGGGCGCGCCCCTCCAATCCAACACAGGTGCCCTGAGTTAATCCGGCTACCTGAGACTACTTAAAGAAAACAGATTTTGCCATGAGCTTACCGAATCGGAGGACCCGTACGACGAGCACACGTCTATTGGTTCCAGTTGCAACTAATGTATTGCGGTAAGCACAACTCGGGCTGTTTGATAGTTTTTAGAATATGTGCTTTATACCTGGTTAGGGGAAAGTAGTGGCATGCTATTAAGGGGGCTGTTAGAAAGAGACGTTTTCAACCCCTATAGCAACCAGGACTAGCTAAAGGCAGTGCAGAGTGGTAGAACCTTAATATAAATGGATGAAATATGATTACTTCAGATGCCACAAACTTAGAATTTATGCGTGCTTAATTCCTTGGAGATCAGAACAGCCTTAGGGTTCTTAGGAAATATATATACTCCCCTCTTCTAAAGCGGACATCATGAGGTTTGGATAGGTTGTCCTGATTAGACACTCAGTATATCATAATCAATGGAAAAGAGATTAGAAATAAGTTCAATCATTTCCTAATTTTATTCAACTTATTTATTTTAGACCGGGGAAAGCCTTCTCTGAAACATATAACTGGAAAGATATATATAAATAATAAAAAAATCTGCCGCTGAAACAGAAGAAAGATCCATGGTGACAGACATACTAATTGCAGAGAAGGTATGTTTAACATGGACCTACCATATGTTTATCCCTTGTCTTCTCTTATCCATATAAAAACAAAATTTTAAGGTTTATTCCATATTATCAATGGATGCCGCTATCATTTTCAATGACACGACATAATAATGTGTTTACTCTAAGCGGTTTTGAAAAAGGGTTCCATTGAGGTTGGATCAAAACCAATTTGGACCCAGTTCTTTATGCATTTTGAAGTTATGTCTTCAGTATGTGTATAATCCTTGGGAGGTGGAAGACTATTTCCATTACCACCCGCCCTCTGAAAATAGTATAAACAATGCACTTATTATACCTTACTAATAGATATGATTTCATGTTGCAGACATTCATTTATGGAAGAAATGAACCTATATTGAAGATCTTTCCTTCATCTTATCAACAATGATCTTAAATGATATATATATGTGATCATCTCTATATCTTGGTAGGTATATTATTAATCTACTTAGTTTATGGCACTCCTCTTAAGGATAGGTGGAATTTGTCTTGAATTAAACCATTAACACCCCCATAATGAATATACATACCATCAAATGAAATACATGATATCGCATATCTTGCTCCCTCGCGTTTTCCTTCCCTCTCTTATCTTAAACTTCTCTTGCACATCTGTTCGCAGTGCATAATGCATATTGGGAGAATGTGATATACAAAAACTTAATGTTAAGAAAGTGATTTGCAATGCACGTTTCAGCAAGATATTATGGACATGAGGAGCATCACCCATGTTATGCATATGTCAAAGTATATTCACTCTCCCAAAATCATGAATTTGTGTATAAGACGTCTAGTTCAATGTAGGTTTTGTTTGTCAGATTGTCATCTAAGTGTGTGACATTTTAGTGTTGTATATATGTGTATTTATAATTGTATGTCTATGTATTTTTAACAACCCTGAAGAAGTCCTGTCTCAGGACGAAACGCGTCGGCTGTGTCGCATTGTAATGTCCACTATCCAATGAACTTAGAATAAAAAGACTAAAACCAAGGAATATCTATCTGCCTTTTGAATTGGACTTGAACTATATATATTGTGATTACTTCACTGTTCTTTGTGAATGTGTGGTGCATCTTAGCTTTTGTTTGATCTATATGTTTAAGTTCCCTAGGGGACCAGCATTGTAACAGTGGGTGCTATTCAGAATGCACACACTTCCTCAATCTATGTATTATAATACTCCATTGGGGAGAATACTTTGAAGGGTGACATTTGATCAGATGCTGATAGGTAGAAGGTTCCACTGTTAGTCCTAATAGTACTTCTGTAGTATTTCCCTTCTCTGGCACTGACTAAACCCCAGATAGTTCTCTCTGAATAAATTTGAATTTCGATTATCCTTTTGAGATTCAATCATGCCTACATTTAAAGATAGACGACAGGAATTGGCCCAGGATTTATTTGCCACTGGCCAGAAACCGAGTGGTTCTAACACAAACGCCCCAGTAACAGAGGGTTTAAAAATAAAATTCCAACGATTAGAAAAGTTAAAAAAACATGAGATGTCCAGGTGGTGGGACGGTACCACCCTGGCAAAATATATAGAAAACGAAAAAATTCCACGAGGTCTTCGGATCCTAATTTTTCCTACTTTTGAGGATTTAAACAAAGAACAGCTAGAAGATTGGGAGGGTAATCTTCGCAATGCATCATTTAACATGATGAAAATTCTAATAAAAAAATGCAGAAATTAAGGGAGCAAAACTACAACAGGAAATTGAGGAGCTAGAAAAAGAAATTGAGACATCAGAACTTAAGGAAACTGTCAAAAAGAATTATGCTATCTTGGATGGAATCCTTGAGGGATACCAAATATACCTTAGAGACAAAAAGGTTAGGAAGATAAAAAGGGATGACAAAGACTACAAAGATGGTCGAGTCTACACCTTCTCCCACAAATATGATAACATTAAGACACCAGGGGAGGGAAAAAGACAAAGGGAGGAAACTTTGGAATTAGCTTCTGCAAGCAGCATAACTTCCATATCATCGGCAGTTAGCTCAGTAACCACAGAAGACTCGGTAGGGACTGCAAAGGTTGAAACCAGGTCCAATAATTTTTTATTGGAAATGGAGAGGTTGAGATTGAGTGCAAAAACCGGGCCAAAGGATCAAAGACAAGAAGGGGAGGGAGGAAATGGCAGAAAGCAAAACAACAGAAACACCAACAACAAGAAATCGAGGCCAGAGTTGGGGGTCAGAGTAACCAGATCCAAGAGAACAGAGAACTAATGGTAGCCAATAAGGAAGGGAGCATGAAAACAATAATTGTAAATTTGTCTGACAGGGAGCTGTCTGGAGATGAAATGTCAGTCTTGAATAGGGGACTAGGCTTCTTCCCTAACCAACTTGGGGGTGATGTTGATATTTTTGTAGATCTATTCAAGTTTGTTAGATTACTCAAACTCAAAGACCATTTCATACGTAACCCACCAATTTGTAACAAACCCATCCATGAAACATCTCCCTCTTTGTATACAGTACAAGAAATAAAAACAATCCAAACAATGATGTCTATTGAGTTGGAAACTTCTATTGATATGGATTCGGTGTGTGATGAACTTAATATTGCTGAAAATGTACTTATCGATAGTGGTTTAAAAACGAAATCTAAATTTATACCTGTTGGCACACATCCCAATATAGACATCTTCTTTGAGAGGGTCACACAAGGTTTTTATAACCTCTTGGAGAATCCCATCCGTGCTAATAAACGCACCTATAATATGACATCGGGGGAAAATAAAGCCCTAAAAGAACCAAGAACTGATTCCACCATTGTGATCCGTGAGGCTGATAAGGGGGGTAATGTGGTTGTGATGGAGAGAGGGAGCTACATGAGAGAAATAGAAAGACAACTCACAGACATGAATTGTTACATGAAAATCCCAGAAAACCCCATCAAAGCATTGGGGGATTATATCAACATGAGATTGGTGGAATGGCGGGAGGTTGGTCTGATCAGTGATGAAGAATGTAGATACCTCACAGTGACAGAACCATCCTTCCCTTGTATCTACGTATTACCCAAAATACATAAGGGCGGCCCATTTCCACCTGGCCGCCCCATTATTTCTGGGGTAAATTCACCTACAGAAAAACTGTCTGAATATGTAGATCAATATATTCAACCTCTGGTACAGAATCTACCTGCGTATATAAAAGATACGAAGGGCATCCTAGGGAAATTTGAGGGCTTCACGTGGTCCGAAACCCTAATGTTTGTTACATTAGATGTAACAAGCCTGTACACCTGCATTAAAAAGGAGTTTGGCATGATAGCCTTACAAACTTTTTGGGGACAAAGAGCTGCGGTTCATCTTCACCACAACGAGATGCTATTAGAAATGACAGATATCATCCTGTCAAAGAACTACTTCCTACATGACTCAAGTTGGTATCACCAAATCCAGGGCACTGCCATGGGCTCCAGGTTTGCTCCCGCTTACGCCGGGCTCTTTATGGGCTGGCTTGAGCGGGGGCATGCCTGGGGCACACACGCAGCAAAATGGATGTAACATGTAATCTTTTGGGGCAGGTACATTGACGATGTCATCATACTCTGGGATGGACCTGTGGAGGACCTCATGTTGTACTATGATTTCCTTAATGATAACCCATTCAATGTCAAATTTACCATAAATCACAGCTCAGAAAAAATTGATTTCTTGGATGTGACCTTCTTTATCCAAAACAATCATCTCCATAGCAGAACACATAGGAAGACCACTGCGTGTAATAGCACCTTACACTACCAGAGTTCGCATCCACAACATGTGATCACGAATATTCCCTATGGTGAGATGATCCACATGCGACGGAACTGTAGCATGGAGGAGGATTTCACATCTAACCTTAGGGAAACAGAAAGGCTGTTCTTGGAAAGGGGTTACCCCAAAAGTATCCTTAACAATGCACTCAAAAAAGCGAAAAAGGTACCTAGAACCACTACACTAGCAGCAAAACACAAAGGAATGTCCAATAAGGGCCAAATTTCGTTCAAGACTGAATTCAATGAACAAAGCAGTAGGGTATATAATGCTCTTAGAAAGCATTGACATTTATTAATGGAAATACCCAGCCTCAATGACCTATTAGATAATAGACCTAAAGTAACGTACAGAAGAGGACGAAATCTGCGTGATATGCTATGTCCTAGCTATGTCACAACCCCAAAAAGGCAAACTTGGCTGAGTACAAAGACAACGGGGTTCTACACGTGCAATGATTGCAATGTCTGTAAACTAGGTAAAAACAAAACCAAAGACTTTTGCTTTAACACCAGACGTAAATACATCATAGAACATCTTATCAATTGCAATTCAAAGTACATAGTATATGTGATAGGCTGCCCTTGCAATAAAATCTATGTGGGCAGCACTAAGAGACCCCTAAAAACAAGAATCCAAGAACATGTTCGGGCCCGTAGGAACGGGGACTTGAGATACCCCCTCACTTTCCATATGCAGGAAAATCACACCAGTGAGGAAAACCTTTGGTTTATAGGGATTGACCATATTCCAGCCCACCCTAGGGGTGAAAACAGAGAGCTAGCCTTGAGAAAAAAAGAAGCAGGCTGGATATGTAGACTACGGAGCGTAGAATTGGGACATAACAGCGATAATGAGATGCATTATTTCCTGCAAGATAGGTAGATTTGAGACTCTCTGGTTATAAATATGATACATCTTTGTCACCCAAATATGCATTAAAACAGGATGGAAGAACGACTGTGTATACTTGTTTTATATGCTGTTATGGCTCCCTTTACTCTCCTTCTCCTTGCTGACCTTCTGTGATACATGCAACCCAGTGTAAAGATTTTAAAAAAAAGGTTATTTTAGATGTCTTATTAGACTTATCCCACAAGTTTTCCTGTTGTTTTCAAACCTTGAGATCACGCTAATATGACTGCTGTATTTTGTCATGATCATGTATTCTTCGAACCGTATGGATACCGTTTTTAACTCTGTTATATGAAACAATGGCTGCCTATTTCCGAGCAATTACTATATGAGCCTGGGAGATCGCTATCAGTAAAATATGCCCGCAAACAGAGGGTGATCGGCCGATTATTTAGAAGGATTTGTAGATGATGAGCTTATTACACACTTATTCACAACTATACATTCTAAGATGGCCGCAATATTAGGAGCACCTATCATGTGACTTTAGGAGATTACTTAAAATAGCATTGTCTATAATTAATAAGAAGCATTTAACTGGAATATTTTTTTTAATTGTATCTACACCCACCCTTGTAGGAAATATCTGAATACGCAGATAATTTTTAAATCTTGAAGTTCGATCTGTATAAGCAGAGCGTGTCTTTACAGAATGAGGACGGGTTAGTCAATCCGAGGCATATGCAGGCTTTGGATTCCCCGTTAACTAATTAATATTTATACATTCGAAATGATCGCTAAATTTCTATATATTTACTCTATGGTACCGCCGAATATGGATCGGTTCTATAGATAATAGAGGAGTGCCTTTTCGTATACATATTTTGAGTATATTAATTTATACTCTTCTAAGGAACATACTTAAATACCGAATACTCATACATTCATCTACATTTGATGGGCTAGGTCTCATATAAAGCCCGCACTTCCATTTGGGAGTGGGGGTTTGGTATATATTGAAAGATGGCCGCTACGCTTGTAACGTTTGTCAGGTGACCTACCAGGGGGCGCGCCCCTCCGATCCAACACAGGTGCCCTGAGTTAACCCGGCTACCTGAGACTACTTAAAGAAAACAGATTTTGCCATGAGCTTACCGAATCGGAGGACCCATACTACGAGCACACGTCTATTGGTTCCAGTTGCAACTAATATATTGCGGTAAGCACAACTCGGGCTGTTTGATAGTTTTTAGGATATGTGCTTTATACCTGCTTAGGGGAAAGTAGTGGCATGCTATTAAGGGGGCTGTTAGAAAGAGACGTTTTCAACCCCTATAGCAACCAGGACTAGCTAAAGGCAGTGCAGAGTGGTAGAACCTTAATATAAATGGATGAAATATAATTACTTCAGACGCTACAAACTTAGAATTTATGCGTGCTTAATTCCTTGGAGATCAGAACAGCCTTAGGGTTCTTAGGAAATATACATGCTCCCCTCTTCTAAAGCGGACATCATGAGGTTTGGATAGGTTGTCCTGATTAGACACTCAGTATATCATAATCAATGGAAAAGATATTAGAAATAAGTTCAATCATTTCCTAATTTTATTCAACTTATTTATTTTAGACCGGGGAAAGCCTTCTCTGAAACATATAACTGGAAAGATATATATAAATAATAAAAAAATCTGCCGCTGAAACAGAAGAAAGATCCATGGTGACAGACATACTAATTGCAGAGAAGGTATGTTTAACATGGACCTACCATATGTTTATCCCTTGTCTTCCTCTTATCCATATAAAAACAAAATTTTAAGGTTTATTCCATATTATCAATGGATGCCGCTATCATTTTCAATGACACAACATAATAAAGTGTTTACTCTAAGCGGTTTTGAAAAAGGGTTCCATTGAGGATGGATCAAAACCAATTTGGACCCAGTTCTTTATGCATTTTGAAGTTATGTCTTCAGTATGTGTATAATCCTTGGGAGGTGGAAGACTATTTCCATTACCACCCGCCCTCTGAAAATAGTATAAACAATGCACTTATTATACCTTACTAATAGATATGATTTCATGTTGCAGACATTCATTTATGGAAGAAATGAACCTATATTGAAGATCTTTCCTTCATCTTATCAACAATGATCTTAAATAATATATATATGTGATCATCTCTATATCTTGGTAGGTATATTATTAATCTACTTAGTTTATGGCACTCCTCTTAAGGATAGGTGGAATTTGTCTTGAATTAAACCATTAACACCCCCATAATGAATATACATACCATCAAATGAAATACATGATATCGCATATCTTGCTCCCTCGCGTTTTCCTTCCCTCTCTTGTCTTAAACTTATCTTGCACATCTGTTCGCAGTGCATAATGCATATTGGGAGAATGTGATATACAAAAACTTAATGTTAAGAAAGTGATTTGCAATGCACGGTTCAGCAAGATATTATGGACATGAGGAGCATCACCCATGTTATGCATATGTCAAAGTATATTCACTCTCCCAAAATCATGAATTTGTGTATAAGACGTCTAGTTCAATGTAGGTTTTGTTTGTCAGATTGTCATCTAAGTGTGTGACATTTTAGTGTTGTATATATGTGTATTTATAATTGTATGTCTATGTATTTTTAACAGCCCTGAAGAAGTCCTGTCTCAGGACGAAACGCGTCGACTGTGTCGCATTGTTAATGTCCACTATCCAATGAACTTGGAATAAAAAGACTAAAACCAAGGAATATCTATCTGCCTTTTGAATTGGACTTGAGCTATATATATTGTCATTACTTCACTGTTCTTTGTGAATGTGTGGTGCATCTTAGCTTTTGTTTGATCTATATGTTTAAGTTCCCTAGGGGACCAGCATTGTAACAGTGGGTGCTATTCAGAATGCACACACTTCCTCAATCTATGTATTATAATACTCCATTGGGGAGAATACTTTAAAGGGTGACATTTGATCAGGTGCTGATAGGTAGAAGGTTCCACTGTTAGTCCTAATAGTACTTCTGCATGCACTATTGTGTTCTCTTGAAAGTAGCATTCTTCTTTAAAGAAAAGTTTAGTACTAGATGTATGCTTCTATTCTCCTCAGAAGATTTAGAAAAGTAAGTTCTATTAACTAGTCTTTTTTTCTGCTTTTCCTCTGCATTGAAAACACTGTTTTATCCAGTGTTCTCATTATGTTTTCTATTAAGATAAATAGTTTACACTTCAAGACGAATGTTTTATACACTAAACTTTCTATGCGTTCTTTTTTCTTTATATTTTTTTAACAACATTTGCATTACCCTTTTTCTAAACATTCTTTAGAGTTTCTGCCTTACTGTCAGATGAGTTGTTTTTTAGAACTTTTTTCAATTTGAACATGAGTTACTGTTTTTTTTGTTTCTGAGTTGTTAATAAAGCTTCCTTTTTATTCACATAATTTCCCACATTTTTCATTCTTCTGAATATTGTTTTAAGAAACTGCTTAATTCTCTTATCAACAGATTTTTCCCCCCACTAGGTTCTGTTCATAATCTCCTTTTTTGTTCCTAGTTTTTTGCAGGTAGTACTGTTTCTTTTTCTTTTCCTCCTCTGCTCCTTCCTTGCCAATGTAAAATGTTTTCTTTGAACACAAGTAGCTATCTGAAATGAAAATACAGTATACATTTTATATTACACACCTCAAGCAACTAAATCTCTACATAATTCTTTATATCCATATCTCAGTTCATTCTACAGATATTAAACATAATAGCTCTAATTTCACTCAATCTACATGTCTTACCTTCCAGGCACATATTATCCTGCCCAATGGACTCTCCCTTAGGGATGACTTATATGTAGTTAAAGGGGAGTTTAAGGCTTGGCAAAAGGGTTTGAAATGCCATGTTCACCTGGCAGTAAAACTGCACACATAGACATTGAAGTAGCATACATGTTTAAAGGCCTACTTGTCTGGATGGGTTGACTTGGTTGTGTCAGCACTTGAGGTTATCTCTGAGTGAGTGTATAATCTGTGGGTGTGTGACTAAATGTCTTACTAACTATATTGCTATTTCCATGCATGCATTGTAAAGAGTAGAGGTGCAGATATTTACGGTGAGTATGCTCTTCCTAGTCCAGGAGGTATTATTTTCTTCTTGAATATTTTTCCACTACAATCTTAGTTAAGTGTCGGAAATGTTGAGATTACATTCTTCCGTTTTATTATAAGATTGATCTGAGCTGAGAGATTGATGTATCCGTCCTGATTTTCTGAAACCAGAAGGTTTACACACTCAATAAATAAAAACATGTTTTATATCCCTATTTCACTGGCTGTTTTAGTAACTGTATGGGTTTGTAAAGCGATGCAAGTGGCTGTATAGATAGGTTACTGGTTGTGTTAGTGAGTGTTAGGGTATGCAACTGTGTGTGCAACTGGCTCTGCTACTGCTGGATATATACGTGCTGGCCAGTGTGTGAGTGAATGTCTAAGTCTCTTTGTTGCTGTCTGACTGGATGTGTGGGAGGCTTTATGCTTTTGTAAATATGTATATGACTTGCAGTATGAGTAGAACACTGGATGTTTAACTGGGCGTATGAGACTGTAAGTACATGTGTAACTCAGTGAAAGTTAAAATCACATGTTTTACTTTTAACCTTTTAAGCACATACACCCTATCCTATGGCCTACCTACTGCCTACCTTAGGGATGACTTATGTGTAGTAGACGGACGTTTAAGTCTTAGCAAGTACTTTTAAATGCAAACTCGACATGCTAGTGAAAAACGACACACTCAGGCTCTACAGTAGAAGACTCAACACATGTTTAAAAATCAACTAGGAGTGTCAAACTTCCGTTCATATGTAAATAAGTGCTTTAGTCCCTCTCTGGAGTGTCAGTTGATGTGTAACTATCTTGCTGTATGACTCCCTGTCGTACGATCTGTTTAGGTGTCTATATATACATGGATGTGGCTGTATATATTAGTTACTGGCTCCATTACTGAGTTTTGAGATTTATATGATTATGAGCAACTGACTGTTACTGTTGAATCCATTAGTGCTGTATGGGCATGTTACTTAATGAGTAAGAGCTTCTGTGTCTCTCTGACTAGTGAGTGCATCTATGCTTTTGTCAGGACGTATGTGAGTCACAGTAGGGGTGGAAGACTGCATGTAGAACTGAGCATACAGATCTGGGAGTGCACATGTGTAGGGAGCTGGGTCTCTCTGTATTAGTGTACTAAAAAGAAGTACACTGTACAGAGAGTCCAGAGAATCCTCAAATGGTGTACAGATGTAAAAGCAGATCATTACAATGGTGTTTTTTTGTCCTCATATCACCAATTTTTGCAAAATCAGGCCTTAATATAAAACCTGTTGTGACCTCAGGCCAATTGCATTGTAACTCTAGCACTGCTGATCCAGTCCTACCAGTTTCCTGGCTACTGGTTTCACTCAGGTATAATCATAGGACATTTCCTTCAGTTCAGCACCGTCTTTGGAAATCGTCCAATATCCTACTAGACGAACACCCCCCAACGCCAGTGTCCATTTTGCGAATAGTTCTGACTGCCTGGAGTCCATCCAGGCCTTCGGGGGAGGGAGTTTGTCCATCTCTTGCAGACCTATCTTCTAGCTAGAAGCATCAGATAGAACAGGAGGGCCCTCCTGACCATCGATAGGGGCTGACTTGGGCGGTCCTCCAACCCCATCAATACCAATGTTGAACTCAGCGTTATATTTGTCCCAAAGATATCGTTGACGACTCTCTCGGCTTCCTGCCAATACGCCTGCAGTTCTGGGCAAAGAAAAAACAAATGTAGGTCACCTTCTCTTTGGAATCCACATCTATAACATCTTAGTTTCTGCTCTTGCACAAGCTAAGCTAACTTCTGGGGCCACCAGTACAGCCTATTGATGGTAAAGAAATTATTCTGTTTCAAATTGGCAGGTTTGACCACCCTGTACAGTAATTTTAAGGAAAGTTGACAAATTGTTTGTCGGTCGGTCATCTGGATAACTCCTTCCCATATCAAGTATGGTGCCTTCAACTTCCTATCTTTGGCATCAAGTAAAGTCCAGTACCAAAAGGCAACTTCCTTTTTCCTTGAGGCCTCATCCTGCAGTTTTGAATCAAATTTCTACATCCCTCTGATCGCCTGTGCTTTGGCTGTCACCCAAGAGGACAGATGCAGGTACTTGAATCTAGAGAGGGAATTACCTGTCTTTGCCGCTAACACTTCCCAGGGCAACAAACCTTGCACTGTCAGGATGTACCCCCATACTTCAATTCCCACTTCCTCAATGGCAGACTCAACCTGTCTTTGAGACACTCAGGCATACCTGTTGAATCCCAAATTAGGGAGAAATACCCCCAAAAAACATATCGAAAAACTTTCTTACTCCCAACCAAAGAGTAAGTGATGCCTTTAAAATCTTCAGCCTTACTTTTATGAAAAACTTCTTCACCTCAAACTTATACAAAAGACATTTAGACCCCCACTCCCTTACCATCTCTTTCAGCAGACCTCCCCATATTAGAGTCCCCAGTTTACATGGAAGCACTCTTCAGTTTTTGAACTGGAAAGCTGTACAGTATAGCTTTAAATCTGGAAGATCCAGTCCACCCATTTCAAGCTTACGCCTCAATTTCTTCCAGGCAAGATTGGCTCCCTTTGATGCCCAAAGAAAGTTGACTAACTTCCCCTGTAATTTATCAGTTAGAGACTTTGGAAATGTCAGGGGTATACAATTAAAAAGGTATGCTAGTTCGGGGAGTATCAAAATTTTAATTCAATTCACTCTTCCAAATGCATCAACCTCTTTTACTACCCTCTCTAACTTTTTCAGAGGAATTGCCTCTAAAGGTTTTATTAAACTTATTCCAAGATGTCTAATGTCATTCTATACTTTCCCCCTCCACCTTGGAACATTCCAACACATAACGCCGGACTTCGGGTTATTCACCAGATAACTGGATAGTTCCCTGAATTCCTTCACCAGAACTTCCACCCTGGGAATAGTTAGAGCTGGGTCTGAAGTATAGATTGCAAGATCATCCGCATACAATGCAACTTTATTTTTATAATTGCCTGAACTAAATGGAGTGACCTAAACATCCTGCCGCAGTAGCTGAGCGAGTGGTTCGATATAGTTATCAAAAAGCATTGGAGAAATAGGACAGGCCTACCGTGTGCCCCTGGTGATCGGGAAGCTTCTTGTAAGAAACCATTAAGAAGAATACTAGCTGTAGAGTGTTCATACAATGCCTTTAACCCCTTCGACGCTCATGACGGAACGGTTCCGTCATGAGCGTCGGTTGGGCTGTGCTCATGACGGAACCGTTCCGTCATGAGCCCGCCCGCGCAACGAACCTTCAGCGTGGCGCGGGAATCCGCGCCGCGCTGAAGGGGTTAATGTTGCGATAAAACATGGGCCAAAACCAATTATCTCCAAAACTTCCCATAAGTAAGCCCAGCAGACGCGATTGAAATCCTTAGCTGTGTCCAATGTGACCACAGCCTAGGGAGTAGAATGAGCTGTAGCAAGATTCATACTACAGAGTAGTTGGTAAGTGATCTCATGGATATGCCTCCCTGGACCAAATCCCTTCTGGTTGAGATATATAGGCTGAGGTACCAGTTTAGCCAATCTCTCTGCCAAAATACTGACAAAGATCTTATAGACTGCATTAAGCAGGGATATCGGATGATACAAACTCGCCTTCCTAGGGTCTTTAGCTGGTTTTAGAATCAAGACTATAGTAGCCTCCTTCCATGACCCAGGTACATGTGACTCTCCCTTAAACACCAGATTAAACAGGGTCTCCCATACTGGGGCTATTTCCTCTATTAGGAGTTTATAAACTTCCGAGGGGATAGCATCCCACTCTTAGCTCTAGTCACAGCCCTTCTGATCTCCTCCTGAGTAATCGGGGCTTCCATTCACTCTTTGCCTTCTCTAGTAAGTAGAGGAAGACCAACCTGCCCCAACCAACCTCTAAGTCTTTGAGGTTCTAGAAAGGTGTCCTTCCTATATAATGAAGCAAAAAGAGAGACACACTGATTCTGCATATCTTCCCAGTTGTCTAGTTTCTCGCCCTGGGCGCCTACCACCTCCTTGATCATATTCCTAGTTCTTTGTACCCTGGCCTTCCAAACTAGTAATGCCCTGGCTTTCTCACCGTGTTTGAACTGCCTAATACTTCCAGGCTGCCACCTTGCCTTACACTTGGATTCCAATTAGATTTTATAATTTAATTGTACCTCTTCAAGTCATTTTGTCTACATCTCTGTATTTTCCCCTCCACTTGATGCTTGTAAAGCGGCCTCAAGAATAGCAACTTCTTTTTCTATTTTTGCCAATTCAGCCCTCTCCTATCTACCCATGGAACACCCCAGACTTTTTAATCCCTCCTGTATATATGTTTTGAGAGCATCCCATTCTACTCCTCGGGAGGCTGTTCCAGTATTAATAAAAAAATACTCAGATGTGCTTTTTTTTTAGAGCAAGCACCACCTCCTCATCTAAGAGGAGAGCATGCTTTAATGTCCATCTTACATTGGGCTTAATTCCTGGGACCTGCAATGTCATAGTAACAGCAGAGTGCTCCGAAATATGTGTCGAAAGGTGTATAATCTCTTTTATATTTGTCGCTAGACCCCTTTGCACAAGAAATAATCTAATCTGGAATAATGTCCATATTTCTTACTGCGGAAGGTATACCCCTCAGTTGCCCTCTTTAGTATCTCCATACATTCACTAACCCTAGGTCTTGCATTATATTGTTAAGGGCTTCTCTTGTCCTATATGCCGGGGCGTCATTCCTCCGGTTTGAGTGATCCAGAATAGGGTCCTTCAAGATATTAAAATCACCGCCCAAGATCTGTGGAACCAGAGCCTCCACAAGATTTAATTCCAAATCTACAATATACTGTGGATCATCCTCATTTGGACCATAGAACCCAACACGTATGAATTCAAAGTCTGCATATTTCATTACAGCCAAAACCAATCATCCAGAACTGTCCATTCTAGAATAATTGACTTCTACCCCGGAACCCTTCTTATCAGGATTGCTACCCTCTTACAACACTGCTCTTGATCAGACACTAGAAAACTCTTAAGCCATCCATAGCTGTGGAATAATTCATTACTCTCGCTTGCCACTAGATGCGTATCCTGCAGGATCATAATATGGGCATGGCTATCTTCAAGATACCTCAGCCCCACCCTCTCCCGGGCACGAGACCTGAGACCTTTCACATTCCAAGTAAAAATTTCTATATCTTTTGCTAGATTAACCAACATCCCTCTACTCTAGATCCTGCCTCCTGTTCCAAATTCAGTTCATATAGGCATTACTTTTGAGGTTTTATACACCAGAAGGACTAGGGAGTGATAAAAACTGTCTCTGTCTAGTGGTGGCACGTGCTGTGTGTCTTAATCCTGCCCTCACTCACACAATTGTGTGACATGCTTCATCATAGGGCTGCTACCAAACACCCTGGTGCAGCCTACGCTTAGGGTGGAGCAATAGGGTGGGGTAAGACAAACACAACACAAAAGAGAAACAAATGATTTCTAAAGTGACTGGGATCACCGGACGTGAAAGTGCAGTGTAGATTAAAACTAACTCGGAGGTGTCGCTGTGCCTATAATTTATTCTTGGACCCTCCGGCCAGGACTAAAAACGTGAAAGATGGTGGTGATTGGGAGATGTAATGTGCTCCTTACACCCCTCCTTACTGCCAGATTGTCTATATGTTTTGACTGTGTGTTTGTGCCCCTGGATTGGGTTCACGCTGGCCTTCTTCAGGACTCTGCCGGTCCCAGAATATCTGTGTATCTCTCTCACCTTGTGTTGAGATAAGAGGGTGTCAGAACCCCTAGTTCTGTTCCTGAGGTATTCCCTCGACAGTACTCTGTTGATTTACTATATAGGAACAAGGGGACAAGAGACATAAGAACAAAGGGGTCATTGGACCTTTCGGCGGCCTTTGACACGGTCCACAATGAAGTATTGTTGGACCGGCTAGGCGAAAGGGGGGTTACAGGCAAGGCTCTCGCCCTTCTAAAATCTTTCCTCACCAACAGAACCCAAACAGTTGACATGGGTAAAGATTGTTCAAAGCCATTCTCTCTGCCCTGCGGGGTTCCACAGGGGTCAGCGCTCAGCCCCACGAGGGCCTAAATCACTGCGTGTAATTGATCACTAAGGCCGCAACTATGTCCTAAATAACAGAGATTCATCAGACAACCCTGTTGATGTGCTTACGAAGCATCTCTTGACACCAATACAATGTGATATTGTTACCATTAACTACAACAATGTTTATTTTTCTTTTAACTTTCCTCCCCCAGAGTGTGACTACATAGGGTTTCTCTTTGCCTCTCGCCATTTTTAACATGGTTTAGGGTTAAACTTGGTAAGTGAGGAGACACCGAATGTCCGTATTTTTGTTTGATTGTAAGAATATACAGTATGGTGCACACTACGCTTTGATCTACACCCACTTTGCGGGCAGATAAATGGATTGTTGGTTACGAGCAACTGGCTTGACTCCGAAATGTAGGAGTATTTCTAGGGTGATCTACCCATGTCTGTGGTGGAGTGTGTTTGTTAACAGGTCATGGTAAAACATAGAACTACGAGGGAGAAAAAACCTTTCAATGACCCCTATGTTCTTTTGTCTCTTGTCGCCTTGTTCCTATGTAGTGCATCAACAGAGTACTGTCGAGGGAATACCTCGGGACCAGAACTAGGGGTTCTGACACCCTCTTATCTCAACACAAGGTGAGAGAGATACACAGATATTCTGGGACCGGCAGAGTCTTGAAGAAGGCTGTCGTGAGCCCAATCAGGGGGCACAAACACACAGCCGAAACATGTCGACAATCTGGCAGTAAGGAGGTGTGTAAGGAGCACATTACATCTCCCAATCACCACCATTCTTCACGTTTTTAATCCTGGCCAGAGGGTCCAAGAATAAAGTATAGGCACAGCGACACCTCCGAGTTAGTTTTAATCTACACTGCTCTTTCACGTCCGGTGATCCCAGTCACTTTAGACATCATTTGTTTCTCTTTTGTATTGTGTTTGTCTTACCTCACCCTATTGCTCCACCCAGGCATTGGCTGCGCAGGGGTGTTTGGTCACAGCCCTATGATGAAGCATGTCCCACAATTGTGTGAGTGAGGGCAGTATTAAGACACACAGCACGTGCCACCACTGGACAGAGACATTTTTTATCACTCCCTACTTCATCTGGTGTATAAAAGTATTGTCTGGGGGGTCCGGAATAGGTGAGTCTGCTACCCTCACCCCTCCTCTTTTGTGTGAATTATTATTCCATTTGAGGTGACACTTAGGGCTTCTTTTTTATTTTTACCCCTCTGCTCCCCACCCGTGCACCATCACCATCCCACCACCTATCCCCTCCCCACCCTGAGGAACCCTCCCTATCTTGGTAAGCATAATTATGCCTTATGGGCTGCCTACTGGGGGGATATATTAGGTAAACAAAAATTCAATCAGCTACTCTGCCACGCTTCGAAACATCTGAGTTCCATTATCCAGTCTCCTGACTCAACAATCCTGCAATCATCTGCTTATTATTTAGTAACTTCCTTTTTATTTTTTATTGACTCCAGTAGTGTGTCGACATCCTTAACAGTGCAGTAATTAAACATTTGGTTGTCCCACATTATGCCCAGCATTGCCGGAAATTTTAACTGTATCTTGGCCCCTTGCATATGCAGATCCTCCATTCTGGTGCCTAATTCCCATTGCCTCTGTTCTGTAACTTTGCAGATATCTGATCTTATTGTAACAGAGAACCCCTTAACATTAAAAGGCCCATCTCTTAGAGCCCTGCTAATAATTGCCTCCTTAACAGTGTACAAGAGGAAATTCACCAAGATCTTTCTAGGTTTAGTCCTCTGAGATTAGGTAAAAAAGGCTCACTATGCGCTCTTTGGATCTCTTGTTCGAGATCAATATCCTTGTTATCCTTTAGGAATATGTTTCTCACTATACTGATTATGAAGGCCTTCATATCCATGCCTTCCTCTGCCTTTGGAATATTTAGGAATCTTAAATTATTCCTTCGGGAATGATTTTCCAGCCTCTCAGATTCATCTCCTAGCATTTGGTTTTGTTTTACCAACTTAGAAATCCTGGTAGCATTTTTTGCTATATCTTGTTTTATTGAACCTACTTCATCTTCCAAAGCTTTGGTGCGGGAGGCAACCTCATGCAATGTCCGTGCTAGCTCAGAGCATGTAGCTTGTATGCTGACCTGTTTGGCCTCCGAGACTGTGAAGTGCCTCTTGATTTTACTCTTTAACCCCAGTAAGATATCTGTGAGTGAATTTTCAACATTTCCCGGGGGCCCCCCTCCGCTTTCACCATTTTAGTCGCTCCTTATATGAAGATCTTCTGCCTCCTCTGATGGTTCTGTTACTGCCAATGATTCAAACCTATTGCTAATAGGGACAGTAGCTGTGTTCATTAGGACTCTTCCAGAACTAATTTCATCCACATTCCTCGATGTCAAAGAGGAAACTCCGGTCATGTTGTTCTCAATAGCGTTCATACCGTTATTAGGTGCCTCCATTCTAGCACTCTTGGCTGCAATTACTTCCTCAGGGCTCACCCCACTCTGTAGGTTGGGCAAAATGTGAAGAAAAGGATTTAACTGAAGGTGTAATTTGAATCAGTTGAGTTGTTTTTTACCTTTCTGCCATGTGTTTTTGAATGGGGATATACCAATTTTCCTACTTTGCAGAGCACCAGTCGCCCCCCTTTTGCCCCCACCGTGGCAACCCCGCTTTCCTTTGCTTACTTCTTTCGCTTCCTGAGCAACACTCATAGGGGTCACAGAAGGGAAGACAGGTGCCCACCCACACCTTACCACCCCCTATATTCCTTGTCCGCAATGTATATCTTGAGTGTCTATCCCGGGCCTTACTGTCTACCGAGGCACCTTTCTCCATAGGCAGAGACTGCACACTTCTTACCTGCTTTTTTCTGTTGTTATTTATCCATTCTACCCACTTCAGGTCTCCTAATGGAGAAGATTGGTTGCTACTCTCTGCATCCAAAGGCTGTAAGGGACTTCATCTTGCAGCCTGACTTGTGCTGTATCTGCCTCCGGTCCTCAGGCCAGCTGACCTGCAGCGCCACAGCTCTCTGGCTGCTTCCCTCCTGTGCGGCCCTGGGACCGCACTGCCCAATGCTTCAAGGGTGTCCCGAGGTCTATCCAGACTTAAGGGGCAATTCAGCCCAGAACTTGGAGACCCATGCTACCACTGCAGCTCGCCAGTAAGTGAAAAATGTCAGGAGCTGAAAGTTAGCCGCTCATGGCGCTATTCCCCCAGGGTGCCCGTGGCTGCTTCAGCACGCAGCTGCCATGTTTCCCTGCCTCTTAATAATGCTCTTTTTGTGATTCTGAGGGCAAGCGGTTAGGCTTATCAGAGGGTAGTGCCAAGCATTTGTTGTACTCCACAGATGCAATAAATGAGACACACTCAAGAATAAATCTGAGACCAATTTCTAAAAATAAAATCTATTTTTATAGAATTTTTAAGACCAAGAACACAGTCCACCTCCTAGGGCAGGGCGGGCAAGGTGAACATCTCTCCTGAAATTCCACCATCTTGGAATGGTGGAAAAACAACCTACCAGGGCTCCGGTAGTGTCCCTTCCCACAGGAAGTGGTCACTAGAGGGTGTATACACCCTAAAGGTAGGAAGCCCATTGGCTACTACCTTTCTCCCGTTGTAACTCCCCTATATTCCAATTTAAGTGGGGACCCTCCTTCTAAACTAATTAATTGTCCTGCCTTTCCTTTCTCTAAAAGTGGAGCAGGAAAGGGGGCCTGGCTTCCCCCACTATCTGGAGCTTCCTGGGATGGAGTTCAAAGGCAGCATCGCCTTTGAAGCTTCCTGCCGAGGAAGGCCATCCTATCCTGGGGTGGGTGTGAAGCACCCCCTGCAGAGAGCAGGCTTTGTCTCTGTCCTCTGAGAGAGCTTGCTCTCACCCCATGGGGTCAAAAACATGGCTGGTAGTGGCAGGCTGGCAAACACAAGTCATGAACCACAACAATGCTTGGTAGGGTTTCGGGGGACCCTCTAAAAGTGTCTCCTGTATGAATTTAATAATAAAACCACCACTGGCATCAGTGATGATGTATTAAGACAAGATGTTTGGCATCAAACATACTGGAAATAAGTGAAGCCATCATGGAGCTAGGACACTAGTGTTGACAAGTATCCAGCCCAGGTAGTGTTCATGGCTTCCCTGGGCACTTACAGCATCTCAGAATAGACTGGACATTGTTGGAGGATATCTGCTCATGCTCATATGCCCTTGCATAGGATAAAGCACCCCATGCCCTAGGGCTGAAGGCCTGCAGTAGAGATGACTTACTTATACCTTATGCAGTGTATGGATGGGTGGAATTGCACACAGGGCTGCATGTCATATCTTGGGATTTCTCTGCACCAAGACACGCAACCTGCAATGGCAAGGAGCGTAGCCTTGGTGAGGGTGCCTGGGGTGGCACAACCAGTGCTGCAGTCCCAGAGGACCCCCTTCAGTACCTATGATGCCCTAGGTACCAGAGGTACAATTATGAGGGATTTACAGGGCAGCTGAAGTAGTGCCGATTGTGGTACAGAGTTTTTGAAAGAGCTCTGGCACTGTGAACCTGGTTAGTAGGGTCATTGTGCACTTACAGTTCGATATCACATCAGGCAAAAAGTGGGGGCTAACACAACTGAAGCGATTAGGTTATATTCCGTTGCTAAGAACAAAAAATCCCCGTTGGAGGGGCGCGCCCCAAGTTAACATCATTTGGGTCCCTCTTGCTGTATTCAGCCCATGACTGGTAGTTATGTATAAATGTATATTTGTTAATGTCTTAAGTTGGTGTAGGTCGGTTGACTGTGTTTATGTAATATGGTAAATGTCGATTTGTGCTTATATTATTCATTTTTTAAGTGCTGTATTTCATTTATGTGTTTTTGTAAATAGTATAAATTGTGAAGTGTCAACCTTTGTCGTTCATTGTAGTACTTTTTGTGAATTAAACAAAACTCGTTTTTTCAAAAAATGGAATGATTAAATAATTTGATCAAGGTATTAATTGTTTTGGTTTGAGTCTGTCAGATTAGGGACAGCACCCAAATGGCCAGCTAGTTTTTCTGTGTATGCATTCTTATTGACCCATTCTAGCTGAGCGACATAGGGTCTCCCCCGTGTGATATATAGCTATAAAAAAATATGGCATTGGAAAAAATGTCAATTAAACAAAATATTTTTTGCACCTCATTTCTACTTAGTTATTTATAAAAGTGTTTTCAGTGGAAGCAAATTACAGATTTTGATTAGGAGAATCACTATATGCAGTATTTCCATCCAACACAGAAAATTTACAAGTAAAATAGATTTTCCTTGGGCATCAATTTAGAGCTAGGGTGGAAATATGTGAGCTTCAAGAGAAGGGCAGATGGTAGCTAGATGGAATCTGGCAAACACATATAAAGTCATGGATTAATTGGTATTCAAAAACATCCATAAAAGCGATTTCACACTGAATGTTTGCATATTAACATAAGTCTACAATTGAACACATGTGGCAAACTCCTTGCCTCCTGTCATATACAAATTCACTGAAAATGTATCCTAATTGATTCTGAGTACAACATTGACATAAACACTCTTACTGTGTCAGATGTTAAAGCATATGATCATATTGCAGGCATGCAGTAAAATGCACCCATTAGTATTGCATTCTCTAACATCATAGTCACTAAAACCCATAAATAACAAGCTGGTTGGTCCTTATCCAAAATGGACCGTCGGGGAAAGACACGATATTTACAAAGAAGAAACTGTGTAATAAAAGAGAAGAATGTCACACCCAATTCATGCAGAATGAGGTCGTCAAGGGAAGAGATGAAGACAGGAGAGAGAGACCTGTGAAATAAAGTGAACCGAAAGTATAAAACGGGCAAAGAAGAGATGCACGCATAGAAAAAGGGATCCTATGGAAGAGAAAAACACACTGTAGATAAAATGCAAAAGGCAGCGGCGAAATGCAAAGTCAATACAAATAAAACACAATGAGGAGTGAAAAAACCTCGAATCAACACAGAGGACGTTAAACCTCGGAAGGAGAGGCGCAAGGGATCAAGAGAAAGAGCGAGACCTTGTGTCATAGACAAATCCATGCATAATCCTGTCCTCATAAAAGCAGCGTCACATAGTCACCGAGACGTGAGACACACATAGCAGGGCTACACACACCAGGGCTAATCCTGTGTGTCCTCAAAAAGCACTGTCTCACAGTCACCTAGGCGTGAGACACACACATTATGGCTACACACACCAGGGCTACTCCTGTTGTTGCAGGGATTCTGCTTATACACAGAACTATGCGTAGAACCCCGGGACCTCAGTGAGTTGTGGTGTACCAGAAACTCACCTCAGAACCCAGAACCCAGTATCCGGCTAGCATAAGTGTCCCATTCGTTATCCGAGATTTAGCTCGGCGGTCCCAATGAAAAGACAACCCAGAACACGCGACTCAGTACATACTCAGGAATGGTGGGAATCGGAAATACCTGTTCGTATATTATTCTCACATCAGTCCACAACAAGAATCAACAGAGACACGGTGAAAATAAAAAGAGTTTATTTTTATAGACCACGTGTCCTAATATGCAGTACTTTGGCTAATACAAGCAGACAAATGATTAAAATCAAAACCATTAACATAGTTACAATTCCATAGAATATAAAAGGGGTGATCATGTTATAATGACAGTGGATACTACCACTTTCCCTTTACTAAGAAGCTAATATTATTATTAGTCTAACAGAAGGTCTCTTAGGCTTGAATAGGGGACCCCATACCTCAAAGATCAGCTTAGTGAAATCACATCACAGGAGCATCAGGAGACTTCTCGCAGGAAGGCTCGTCTTCAGTCTGAATAATAAACATGATGTCCGTGATATTAAAAGCACCAACTTTCAGGTATGTGCAGCTGCTCGTGTGTTATGACTAAATAGTGGGTCGATCAACCTAGAGTGGAAAACATGCATTGTCTAACAACTCAGACTGTTTGTCACATCGTGTGCAGACCAAGGTCGCTTCGCAGAGCTCGGGATGGTAACAACAGATTGCTCTCGTGTGAGGCAAAACTCGAGTCAGCAGTTCGTTTAAGCAATAACATGTAAATGCAGCGTCGTGTGCAAAAGCAGCAAGATGGCTTTCTAACTTCTAACGTGGTTATGCTAACTTAACAATGTATGTACGTATTAAGGGAGTCCTTACTACATGCCCCCTTGATCAAAGCACTACTTAGTATGCAAGAAAAGAGAGAACGCAGAGTTCAAGCGCGACAGAGCAGAACAAGGCGTATCCAATTGAAAAAGGAACTGGTCAGTTCAGGCAAAGTTCGAACAGGAAAAAACCTCAAAAATAGAAAAAACCAAAAAAAAACTCAAACTTGACTAGGGAGGTGAGAAGAAAAAAAAATGAAAAAACGCCTCACCGGGCCGAAGTGCAGACTCACAGGGACAGTTCAAGACACGTGAGGAAAAGACTGTGGACGAAAGTTCACTTAATCCATAAAAGTATATGCAGCATATGTGGCCACTGCTTCCAGCAGAAAATCATTGGCACGGCCACTGAAGGTTTCAGCCATCCAGTTAAGCAAAGAAAAGGAACATACGTGTTCTTCTATCAGCGGAGCCTCTAGCACCATCAGAGGGCAACCAGCGTGTACTTCCAAGTAACTCATATTCAAGAAGTCATATGCCGCTCTCACGATGTCCCAATTACCCAGGATACCATGTGCCGCACCGCAGGCCATAATCCGAACACCAGAACAGGCAGACTCGTGAGACACTAAGGGCCTCATCAGTCGATCAAAATCCGGGTCCGGAGACACCATGTTGGTTAAACACAAATCCATAGGCCATTCAAAGGGACAATCTAGGCAGTGGAAGACAGGTTGCACGCAGGTGAAGTAGGAATACCGGAAGGATAATCCATATGCCAGGCTCAAAGTCGCCAACGGCAGGACACCATAGTAATCAAGCATCCTGTCACGAAGAAGCTGCAGACGGGACAGGCTGACGTGTGGCACAGAAAGAGCAGCCATTCCGCAAGATGAAAAGTAAAAGTAGCACACCTGCCACTAGAGCCAGAATTAACGGGACACCTCCAAAGACGCTGGAGAAAATAGAATGAAAAAATGCCGGAATCACACCAAAAATAGTTTGGAAAGAGGTCACGAGGCCCGAGCCCACAAGTTTAAAAAAATGAGCCAGGCCAGTCGTGGACGAGGCATTGAAAATTGTTTGGATCAAAGCACCAAAATGCAGGGGGAGGTCAGTATTCAAAAGCGCCTGTACCTCGGTGCGCGTATTTGCTACGTGAAGGACAAATGTTTCCCGGGAGGAAGTCAATGGCACCTCCTTTTGGGACAATAGCGCTCTTATTCTGCTCATCTTGTCGAACTCTGCTTTCAAGGTTGGAATTGAAGGCCAGATAGAAGCATCCAGCCTCCCATGTGGGGGTGGAAACAGGACGTTATTGCAGCAGACAACCCTCTGTGTTACCGTTACTATATACGGGATCCCTACTAACATCCCGCAACAAGCTTCACTGTTTAAAATTAAATAACTACCGTTTGCAAGTAACGTGAAAGATGGCGTAATCACTGGTACCGGGATACCTTTTAGGACGCAGGCCAAATTAGGAGCGTGTACATTACATGCACCGTGCAATTGAATGTGCCTACATACAACAGAATGATCAGGTGACGTTGTACATTCTTCACCCCTCAGATAAACCTCAGTACCGTCCCTTGTACATCTATACGTAAAGGGGAGGGACCAAACTTCATGTATGAAAGCGGTACCCAGCTGTTCATATCTACCCAGAGCATAGTGCTTCATACAAGAGGTAAACTTAAAAAGCGCAAACGGTAGACTTATCAATCCGTGTAAGAGCCACACAGCGGAATCGACTTCCGCAACTGAAAAAGGTAACGGCTCCAATTTCTCAATATGGAGCAGGGAATATGTAGCATCTTTCATGGACATGAACTGCTGTTTGTCAGTAAGGTTAAAGGGAAGAAATAACGAGGTTGTATTCAGATAGTCCCAAGGGACCTTCCCTGCCTTCAATGTTTGTAATGTCCATGCAAACTGCATAACAGAACGCAACTGGTTTTGACCATGATACAACACAGACATATCATCCTGCACAATATCAACAATTGAAGATACAATATTATCTAATGTACAAATGCGAGAAGAAAGAGTGTTAATGCTGATATCAATAACTGCTAATACTTTTTCCATATTAGCCTGATCAATAGCTCTCAATCTCGAAGCTGCCTCAATTTGCGACAGTTTCCATACTTCGTTGTAAATAGCATACGCCCATCTCTTGGATCTGCCACCCACAGGACCTTTAACAAAATCATTCAAATCTATTTTGTCATGTAACTTTGATAAATGAACTTTGACAGATGCCAAGGTTGAATGTCGCAGCCATGACTGACATAATTTCCCTACAGAGTATGTAGTTACTGTAGGTGACGACTCAAACCGGGGGTCCACTCGATCTTGAGTATACCCCGGTTTCAGTCCTAGAAAACGACGTTGACAGGTATCAGAACTGCTTTGCCAAATTAACCATCCCTCACTATTACATTTCGAAATGTTGAAAGACGAATTGGAAACCAATAACTGCAAAGCAGGAAGGGACAGATCTGTGTGATTATGCCAATTTGGGTAAGCACCCAGATCCGGCACAGAAGGCGAATTTAGTTTTTTAGAAGTGGCCAATCCGAAACAGGTGGTTTGGAAGATGGTTGCATTTAAAAACAACATATGATTTGGTACTAGACAGGCACAGTGTAAGGCTTCAGTTCCCTGAACCTGCCACGGTTTGGAACCCCAAACCGACTTAAGATCAATAGTAGCCTTCCATAGATCATAACCTTTGATTGACAACTCATCCATAAAGGACTTAGAATATAGCAATTTGGTGTGTGTCAGTCTAACCTTGGAGGCAGACTCAGGCTTAACTTTAAAATAAAAGGAAGCCGGGGCTGAAACACTGAAATCAGTAAAATAAGTAAACTTATCAACTAAAGTGTGTGAACTGCCAAACGAGGGGGTGGGACAATGTTCCCACTGGGTAAAATTTACAAAATTTCTAAACGAATTTGATTTATGCAAGAAGTGATTGCCATAATGTTGAAAACAATACTGTTCCGCATAATTAGCCGCATTTTCATACAAATCCTCTGCATCAAAGGCGGCATAATATTTCAAATCTGAAAACAGTGCTTCAATGGCGTGTACATCCCAATCATCAGAACGTATGTTCTGTTTAACTACATCACCCATAGAAACACGAAATACATTAGGTACATTAATGACCTCTGTAGGCCCATGAATTTGAAATTTAACAGCATCCCATGCGATTCCATCCATGACGGGCCAGGCAGTAATATTCACAAAAGTCTGGTCCCTTTTCATGATGTGGGATGAGGAGTGGGGGGCCAAAGTTCCATTGATAAGTCTAATTGTCGATCTCTCTGTGAGATAATGTCCATCCACCAAACGGAAGAACACTACAACAAATCCAATGGACATAAACAAAAAAATACCAAAAAGCATCAACCAGATGTATGTCCAAGGAGCTATCAAAAAATGCTTCTTAAACCAGCTCACAAAAACAGCAATGTTTGATGGGGGAGGTGAGGGCAAAGAGTTAGTGTCAAAGGAAAAACGGGACTGGCCAAGTGCTGTAGATTGTAAAACAGGCGAAGGTCCACGTGTAGGATAAGCATACTCAGTCTCATCGGACAAACCACCAGCCGGTGGCATCAGCAAGGGATCAGTAACTGAATGCATCTCGATTGCAACATCAGACAAGGTGGTAGTAGCAGGAACCATCATTGAATTTCTTTGCATTGTCTGGCATGAAACTGCCGGAGTCATACTAAGAAGTATCGGCCACTCGCTGAAGTTTGACATTGTCAATAGAGATGTACCTGTTTTCTTTGCGACCAGGAAATGGAGGTAAAATGACTGTTCTTGTACCCTGCACTCCAAGCACTGGAACTGGTGCACGATAAGAGGGGCCGAACTCCTTCTTGTTCTCCACCTTCTCACGGACCAGATCACCAACTCGGGGTAGCCAGCCGACTACCGGAATCTGAACCTCAGCTTCAGACGTGGAGGGCAAATGTTCTTTCGAAAGAGAGTCTCTGGCTTCTTGTAGAGTCTGCAAAACAGCACAGTGATCATCTACGTCAAAGGGTGCGGTCGACGCCGCAACGTCTAGACCATCAAGGTCTGGAACAAACATTCTGATTCCGAAGAGCATCATGTACGGGGTCCGCCCACCCAGAGACCTTCTAGGGAGATTATTTAGTGCACGTTGAATGTTATACAAATGGGCTAGCCAGTTCCGGCCTGTGCCTAAAACACGTGCTGTCAATGATTGCTTTAAGTCACGGTTCATTCGCTCCACCACACTATTACCCTCAGGTCGGTAGGGAGACGAAAATTTGACAAGGACCCCCAAATTTTTCATAGCCTCCTTGTAAGCCTTAGAGGCGAACGCAGGGCCCTGATCAGAATGGAAGGTACCACACGCAAAAGTTCCCACAAAGACACGCAAATCCCTGATGACAGTCCGCGAGTCAGCACTCCTTTGTGGCCACACCCATAGAAAACATGTGCACGAATCCACTGCAACCAAGATGTACTTGTACGCAGTATCAGAAGAAAAAGGACCGCAGTGATCTAAATAAACACAACCAAATGGCTTATTAGAGATGTACAGCTGTGTCTGTGGTGGGCGCGCAACAGTAGAAGGTTTAATCTGTTGGCAAATGTCACAATCAAGAACATAAGCGCGCGCTTGTTTATATAAACCAAACCACCAGTAACGTTGTTGTAGCAGAGATATTGTAGCTGATACACCGGCGTGGGCAGACGCCAACCCCTCATGTGCAGCCAAGATCAGTGCTGGTCTGCAGTCCGCGTTGGGAATTAATCTATCACCAACGTCGTTAATCCTCACTAACGGGACGTTATCAGGACTTAAATGGTAAATATACCGAGAGGGAAAACCCTTCGGGTAATCTCCTCCCTTCTCTGTAGCAGCAATAGCTGCCAAGATGTCATCATCAATCTTACTTTTGGATCTTGTAACTGCTGCCACTAAGTATGTAGCCACTGCTGTTTTCGCTGCCTCGTCAGCTAAGCTGTTGCCGACAGCATGGACACCAAGCCGCTGGTGACCAAGAGTGTGTATAACACTTACGAGTGGGAGACGTTCTTTAAAGTCTGCCACCCGAACCCAAAGCGTTTTATGCTTAATTGTGCTACCTTTAGTGTCACGGTAATCATTCTGAGACCAGAAGTGTAAATTGTCATTGTAGGACTGGACACAGTAAAAGGAGTCACTCACTATAAGAGTAGTGACTCGGGGATCAGCAAACTCCAGTGCAAGCACTAGAGCCCGGAGCTCCGCCAATTGCGCGGTACAATCACCCAATGACTGCGTATGCACTGCATCAGATTGGAATTCACCATTTACGAATGTACCTACGACAATTGCCCAAGCCGCTGAATAAGCGTGCTTCGATCCAATTGCGGGTTACGCAGACCCGTCAGTGTATATGACACAATGGTATTCTTCGAGCGGGCGCAAAGACAGAGGTGCCGGATGAACGAATTCATACTGCAAGTACTCTTGAGTCTGTAATGAGGCATCAAAGATGTAAGTGACGTCTGGCGACGTCAGTGTTGTAGCCCATTGTATCCACCGTGGATGCAAAGCTTTAGAATTGGGTACACTTGCTTTAGTCACTGCCTCTAAAGCAGGATATGGAGTTACAACCAGAATCTGTTTCCCATGCGACAGTGCGCGTTCCTTGAGGATCGCCATCTGCACAGCAGTCAGAACTTTTTCGACCGTGGAAAAACGTAATTCAGCAGAGGTGTACAAGTGGGATTTGTACGCAATGGGGACTGTGTCGCCCTCATTAAACGTCAAATACGTGAACCCCACCGCGCCTGGTACTATTCTTATCACCAGGTTAGTGCGGTTATCACGTGTCAGCAAGTATTGTGAAGCAAGAAGGTCAGCCTGTAAAGACTGTAAAATAGCAGAGTGTTCTAGCTGCCAGCTAGACTTCGAAAATGAAGGCTGTACCAAGGCGTAAAGCGGCTTGATACGCTGGGCATAGTCAGGAATGTACGTACGGCCGAAATTCAGAAAACCCAGCAGAGATTGTAATTTCTTCAGTGTCGTAGGAGCACTCAAGCGTGCACACTTTTCCAGAAAGTGGGGGGCTAACCCCTTACCTTCATTGTTGAGCTCGTAGCCCAAAAACAACACCGTATATTCTGCGATATGTGACTTCGCAAAATTGAATTTGTAGCCATAGTCAGCAAAACTCACGATAATATTGTCAACGCGAGACAGATGCGGCATCAGCTCATCATCCGTAAGATAGATATCGTCAACATATGAGTATGCTTCGGGGTCTATTCTTTCTAAAAGAGAAACCACGCGAGCAGAAAAGACGCCAGGGCTATTTTTGTAACCCATGGCTAATCTTGTAAACTGTTTTTGTTTTCCGCCCGAAGTAAACGCTGTCCACTGGCTGCTCAGTGTGGACAGGTTGTGGCTAAAAAAGCCATTGGAAATGTCAAGTGTCGTTTTAAATCTTTTACGCACGAGACTGTCGACCAAAGCCGAGCTATGTGTATTTTGTACCGCGCAGGTCCGGCAGTGGGAGTTTAGGTGCCGGTAATCCAAAACTAAACTGTACGAGCCGTCAGGCTTCGTTACAGTGAATAAAGGGTTATTCATAGGGGACACACATGTTTCAATAACACCTTGATATTCCAATTGTTCAAGGATTGCCGCGACGTGGGGTCTCGCTTCACGACGCATAGGATATTGGGGTTGAGGCTGGGGCATAGACCGCAATGGAATCTCATGGCAGGGGGACAATCTGTCCCATCCCACCTGAGTGCGATACACCGCCGGCGCAAGCGCAAGCGCCCACTCCTCAGCATACACTTCAGCTTGGTCCTTAGGCACTGTGTGCGCAAAGGACGGGAGGATTACTTCCTCCCCTCTAGGAGCCGCTAAAATGAAAGCTGGGGGCCAATCCGCCTCCGCTAGGAGGATATCATAGGTGGTGGTCAGATTATCCCAAAAAATCCCTTTTATTGTACGTTGTATGTCACCCTCAATTAATAAGACTATTTCATAAAGTCTATCAGGGGGAGCCACTCTGGTGTCAGCTGTTTCCACAGTAACCGATATATCAGTTGCTGTCACCGCCAGAAATGGACGCAGAGCTTGACGGACTATGGTAATTTCCGCTGCGCTGTCCAGGAGCGTCAGCGCCCATGTCCGGTTCCGAAGCTGTGTCTGCACTATCTGAGGCATACCTTGCCGTCAGAGCCGCCACTTTCTTCTTCTGAAATGGGGGTCTTTGTCGTGCAAATTCGTCCTGCTTGCCTTTACCCTCAGTCTGTCGGGGCTGGTCACGCTGTTGTGGAGCACCCCGACCTTTGCCACCGCCTCCGCCACCGGACTGTGTAGCCGATGTTTCCTGTGAAGAATGAGGAGAGCGCTGTTCAGAAACCTGAAATCTATCAGGAGACTTTATAGCAGCACGATCGCGCAGATCATAAGTGCGTTCACTACTTGACTGTACGGGAGAGGCAGGCCGAGAGCCCTGTTTCTGCTGCTGCTGCTTCCCCTGTTGTTTAACCTGCCATTTTTGTTTAGGAAAAAAGGGCCGGTCGTCCTTACCAGACGTTTCTGCCTTACCCTGCTGTTTTAGATCGGGATTCTTTATGACAGGCTTAACTCCTAAAGAGCTACGACCCAAATCCCGATATGCCTCTGCGATTATTTTCGCAAATTCCTGCGGTTTGTCCTCCTCAGGAATTCGTTTCAGTTCATTACGAACCTGGAAATGCAAAGCATCACCCTTCAGGTTACCAATTATCATGGTAGCCACCAGGTCAAATTGCCCGAGGAGCCGCATCCCTAACTCTATCGCAGACTCCGCACCATGGTTCTCTTGAACTCTTTTGATTACGGAGGGCAGCTGCAACATAGACGGAGTGCCATAGCACTGCGCGTACGTCGCTGCAAAGACCTTGCCCCAATTTGTACAATCATCAATGTGGGGGACCAAGTCCTTAGGCAAACTAATGGTGAGGATCCTGTGTTTCTCCACAGGTGAAGTATTCGGGTAAACCGCTTCTATTTGGTCAAATTTTTCAGCAAGCCAAAAGGGGAAATCATCCCTAGTTTGGGGGCGCTTGCCCATAACAGAATTGACCATAACAGGACTAATGACCACCGCGTGGTGATCAGTAGGCTGTCCCGCAACAGCAGGTGCCCCCGCCTGCATATTGCGCGACACATACTGCACTAACGCCCTATATACTGTAATGAGGGCAGTGTGTAGTACACGCAGCTCAGCCACCGTCACCGTGAGGTAACGGGGATGAGGCGTAAATCCGGCTAGTACCGGCCAAGTGGCCCCTGCAATTGATAAAGGGCCCATTCTCGGCGGTATAACCACATGGGGAAGGGCGCCATTAAACCAAATAAGATGCTGCCAAGCAGATATTGGTATTTCCTGTGTCCTATACGGCGTATAGTTCGCCGGCACTGCAGCGGCAGTATAAGAATGAAAGGTGTCATCATCCCCCACCGCTGGAATCGTCACCCAAGAGTAGAACAACTCATAGGGATGAGCCGCATCGGCTCCCACCACAAAGATGACGTTCATACCAGTGTCCGGTACCCCATACTGCGTCAAATGACGTTTCAGAGCCGCACGGCTATGCGCCGCAATATCCACCGACATTAGGACAATACACGTGAAACTATCAGTAGCACAAGGGTTCACTAACCTTTTTAATTATCAAGCTTGAAAGAACCTATATCAATAGACCTAGGTAGGTTTAAATCCGTCAGACTTGTTATCCGGAAACAAGAGTGAGGGTGTTGTGGACAAACGTGAGCACTACTAAGGCGTTTCAACTCATAGACCAAACGTTAGGTGCGCCATGTTGCAGGAATTCTGCTTATACACAGAACTATGCGTAGAACCCCAGGACCTCAGTGAGTTGTGGTGTACCAGAAACTCACCTCAGAACCCAGAACCCAGTATCCGGCTAGCATAAGTGTCCCATTCGTTATCCGAGATTTAGCTCGGTGGTCCCAATGAAAAGACAACCCAGAACACGCGACTCAGTACATACTCAGGAATGGTGGGAATCGGAAATACCTGTTCGTATATTATTCTCACATCAGTCCACAACAAGAATCAACAGAGACACGGTGAAAATAAAAAGAGTTTATTTTTATAGACCACGTGTCCTAATATGCAGTACTTTGGCTAATACAAGCAGACAAATGATTAAAATCAAAACCATTAACATAGTTACAATTCCATAGAATATAAAAGGGGTGATCATGTTATAATGACAGTGGATACTACCACTTTCCCTTTACTAAGAAGCTAATATTATTATTAGTCTAACAGAAGATCTCTTAGGCTTGAATAGGGGACCCCATACCTCAAAGATCAGCTTAGTGAAATCACATCACAGGAGCATCAGGAGACTTCTCGCAGGAAGGCTCGTCTTCAGTCTGAATAATAAACATGATGTCCGTGATATTAAAAGCACCAACTTTCAGGTATGTGCAGCTGCTCGTGTGTTATGACTAAATAGTGGGTCGATCAACCTAGAGTGGAAAACATGCATTGTCTAACAACTCAGACTGTTTGTCACATCGTGTGCAGACCAAGGTCGCTTCGCAGAGCTCGGGATGGTAACAACAGATTGCTCTCGTGTGAGGCAAAACTCGAGTCAGCAGTTCGTTTAAGCAATAACATGTAAATGCAGTGTCGTGTGCAAAAGCAGCAAGATGGCTTTCTAACTTCTAACGTGGTTATGCTAACTTAACAATGTATGTACGTATTAAGGGAGTCCTTACTACACTGTGTGTCCTCAAAAAGCACTGTCTCACAGTCACCTAGGCGTGAGACACACACATCATGGCTACACACACCAGGGCTAATCCTGTGTGTCCTCAAAAAGCACTGTCTCACAGTCACCTAGGCGTGAGACACATACATTATGGCTACACACACCAGGGCTACTCCTGTGTGTCCTCAAAAAGCACTGTCTCACAGTCACCTAGGCGTGAGACACACACATTATGGCTACACACACCAGGGCTACTCCTGTGTGTCCTCAAAAAGCACTGTCTCACAGTCACCTAGGCGTGAGACACACACATCATGGCTACACACACCAGGGCTAATCCTGTGTGTCCTCAAAAAGCACTGTCTCACAGTCACCTAGGCATGAGACACACACATTATGGCTACACACACCAGGGCTACTCCTGTGTGTCCTCAAAAAGCACTGTCTCACAGTCACCTAGGCGTGAGACACACACATTATGGCTACACACACCAGGGCTACTCCTGTGTGTCCTCAAAAAGCACTGTCTCACAGTCACCTAGGCGTGAGACACACACATCATGGCTACACACACCAGGGCTAATCCTGTGTGTCCTCAAAAAGCACTGTCTCACAGTCACCTAGGCGTGAGACACACACATTATGGCTACACACACCAGGGCTACTCCTGTGTGTCCTCAAAAAGCACTGTCTCACAGTCACCTAGGCGTGAGACACACACATTATGGCTACACACACCAGGGCTACTCCTGTGTGTCCTCATGGCCCATTAAAGCAGTATAAAATATTACAATGATAAAGAAATATAATACTACCCGCAAGCCTGCAGGCGATAAAAAATGGAAAAGGAAGTTATGAACAGAAGAGAACGAAGCAGGGCAGGACCACACAGGAAAGAAAGAGAGTTCGAAAATCGTGACCAGAGAGAGAGTGCCGTAGGGTGCGAGGTGTGCATCAGTCAGTGCCAACCGACAGCGGTACTCGCAGGCAACCAGGCGTGACCAAGGAAATGCAAGGAAAAAAAAAGCCTTGGCTTACCCGAGGTCTGCACTGGTGCTGCCGGACCCCCGACGGTGGCCCCTGGAGGAGCACTCCCTCCACCGTAGGCTGTGGTACGATGAGACGTTGGGCGCCAGATGAGAAAGGGAGATCTTAGATCAGAACCCCAAGGGTGTGGTCCCTGAGCCCTCAAGAGTGCGAAATACCTTCCGTGGGTGATCACAGGCACCAACTCGACAGTTACTGAAATGAGGAACAAAGAAGTGAGATGACGCCGTGGAATTTATTTTGGAGTGGCACATTTTATTTAATTAACTCAGCATGCTAAAAAGAGGATTCACGTTACACAGGCTAAACCTTCAGCAGAAGCCTGGCTTCACTCTGCCAGGGAAAGCATTTAAATATCATAAGCACATACCTTTAAGCAATATACTGACTAAAGATAGATGATAAGATGGATCGGTTGGAGATCCCTTAATGATTAATGATATGGCGTATTTAAACCCTCAGCAGGTTTAGATGCTCATGCAATGCATTCTTTTTGCAGATAATCGTTTGAAATAAAGCTATGTCTGTGAGTAAAGATCTAGGTAGCTAAAACATTTCGGAGTGGCTACGTTTGCTACGCCTAAGACCTTGAAAATACGTTTTGAGACACTTAAATGGAAGCAGAAGCTATCCTAGGGAAGCATAGTGCCCAGAGGCAACCTCAATTTAAGACAAATAATCCTCTAAAACTTAGTTGCTAAAAGCTGAAATGCAAGGGAATGGGTGTGGATCAAAAATACAGAGCTAAGAAAGATATCTGTAAGAGATAAGGAATAATCCCCAGCTTGGGGATGTACCACCTGAAATAGTCTGTAAGGTCCCAAATCAGATAGGCAGCCGGCTGGAGAACAGGCCTGTGGACAGCACAGAAAAGTTCTACCTTCTAACTGTCGTGTTGGATCTTAAATATCTTGATATGGGGAACCAGGGGTGGACCTGATGTATTTTCTGACGCATTTGCCAACAGGTGGCTTGACCACATGTGTTCCAGGATACAGGAAAGGGTCAACCGCATGTGTTCTAAGACCGTGGGTGGGGTAAGGTGGCCAGGTGGCACAATGGTTGGTAGGTCATGCCTGACCGCAACGTATAAACAAAGAAAATGTTGTGATCACGTACATTTCTTACAGAATGCATGTGACCAACGCCCACAAGGCAGGTGCAGTTTTCATCAGACATTGTGGTTTATCTTTGAGCAAGCTAACTTCCAAAAATAGGACTTCAGCGATGAAAAACAATGTGTCAACTGGTACCAGCTGGTTATCTGCCTACGTGTGGGTGTGCAGTGGCCTTGTAACAGTGGAAAGTTACTGTGTTTTCTCTACTGGCTTGGGCTGTCTCGTGTTTTCTGGTGCAACTGAAATGTAAGCTCTGGCAATCCTGGGCCTAGTAGCTTCTGAAGGTTACATATTGATGTCGCGGGGCGGTGGGCTTTGGGCCTTGGGCCTCCCATTTGGGCTTATGTCTGTTGGGTTTACAGGTTCTATGGGCTTCTATGTGTATGCACTATGCTCAGTGGACATAGGGCCATCAGCACTTCATCTTGTCAGGGTAGGTTAGGGGATGGCATTTAAGTTTATTAAATGGTGGCTCGAGACCCTCCATCATCTCCCTCCTCTTGTTCATTCACCATGAACACATTCCTAACTGAATATCTGCTGGCTAGCAGAGGTCTCTCGGCTACCGGCGAAGTCCATGGGGTGTCGTTGACATAGCATTCAATGTTACCGGGGAGTTGCCCTTGCTGCCTGGCCGCTCCTTCATCAGTCTCGGTACTCCACTGCGTATAGCCTGGGGGTGGCTCACTGATCAGACACTCATACCGAACAGCAGCAGATGTATTGTTATATGTTTTTCTGGCTGGTGGGAGCGGAGGTGCCATAGGCACACCATGGCATGAGGCGATGGGGGGTAACTCGATCATTGGTACCTGTACTCCAGACCCATCCCCAGGAGGCCTATCCATATCTTCATATTTTGGTGCCTGGTAAATCCCTGTGCTAGCGTAATTTATCCCTACAGCCTTTGTGCTCAATTTTCTAATACAATGACTCCCTATCTGAAAGGCGCAACACAGAACCAACATAATTCCAACTATAGGTATTACTAGTTTCAGTATGGCTGTTAGCCAGGATGGCATCCAGTCAAAGTCAAACCAGTTCACTGGGATAATGTCCGCAGGGGCACCTACGTCGTCGAGCATCTCCTTTCCCAAGTTCGTCAACTCCTCAATGGCCCTTGAAATTGATCCGTTGTCCTCGTCGTTTCCCGGTATGAACGTGCAGCACGATTTCCCTATTTTATGGCACAGACCACCCTCTTTGGCGGTCAGCATGTCCAGGTAGTAACGGTGCTCCAAGACCATCTCTCTGAGGGGACGTAGCTCTTCCCTAATCGCATTGCCCATCCCTAGTACTGTTGATGGCCTTCATGACCTCATACCGGGTGACTTCCAGCCAGCGGGCATTCGCCTTTGTTTGAAATAAGGGAAATGCTGCTCCAAAGAATAGTTGGGCCTCGTTGAAGAGGCGGAATTCTTGGGGAACGTTACGATGTGTCTCTGTTGCGAAATATTCAGCTGCTCTCCTGTGGCGGTGCAGGAATGTAACATCACCTGTCATTGGATGTGATAGTATGTGGGAGACGTTTGATGCTGGTACCACCAGATGTATCTCATGCAGAGTCACCAATGAGCACAGTCCGAGCCACTGAGGAGGAAGTTGAAGGTACAGGTGTTCACCGCAGGCCCAATAGTAGTCCATCAGGGTGGAGGTGCCGTACTGCATATCGAAATTGAATATTGTAGAGTTACAGTCTGTGTTACGCCCAACAGAGACAGAGCCATTGCCTATGAAGCAAAGAGAAGGATTTTTAAGTTTAAATGCTTTTTTATGTTTGTACAGTCTGTCCCCACCCCAGGTGTATCTGTTCCCTGTCTCATTCCAAATTTGTGCACAATCATCTTCTACATCCCAATCAATATTTTCCTCCCACTCTGTTTCGCCAGACCATGGGGGGCCCAGGGATGCTGCTTTACAGTATATGTGGCCAGGATCGCTCCACTCATCGTTGTAATATACTCGGGCTTGTACTTCCAGGAGCGTTCTGTTCTGGCATGGACATTGTGGGCCAGGGACCCCCCCCGGGTGGGTGTGATGATGATGGAGGCGTGGTTGTACGTCACAGTCCGCATAGGGTGATGAAATTGAAATGTAACGTGCTCGCCTATACATCTCTGCTCGCCGATCCATATTTGGTCTATTTCTCTTGTACTTTGCTTGTATCATCCGCTCTATGTCCCCTTTGTCAGAAGTGACCTTGAATATCACTTTGTTGTTGTCCCATTCCGATGTGTTTACAATTCCAACCCATATTTCAGCCCCTCCTACTAGCTGTACTAACCCATCAATGCGGCAAAGGTACAGGTGTAGCAAGCACATCACTGTTTGTGGTGGGACTTCTTTAGGGAAAACTAGTCTGTCTGCACCAACTGCATGGGGGACATATGAACACACATAGCAGGATTCGTTTGAGATCCTTTTCCCTACGGCTGTCATGTCCCGGTACCATGAATTTTCTTCCAGGGAGGAGTGTACCGAATGTTCTCTTATGGATTGGGGTAGGCTGAGCATAGGCCCTAGGCCTTCCTGTATTGTCACGAGGTGTTGGAACGTTTTAAATGGCATTCCCTTAGGCTTGTGTCTCTGGTCGATAGGGAGACCATGGATGACCCGGTGTTTTGATTTCCCTATATATGGGGAGATGGGGGCGAATCTGCGGGCTCTGTGACGGCGTGACGGGTGTCCATGGGCTGCTCGTTTTTCCGTCAAATTGGCAGTCTTATCCCAAGTGTTCCCTTTGTCGTCTAGTATCACCATTGGGGGCTCGGGAGGTGAAGTGGTGTGTACGTTACTGGCTCTAGAGGCTGGGAGTTCGGGGCCTGTCGTGTGGTGTGGGGCTGTGTCCTTGTTTCCCGCGAATCCTATGCTATGTGTCGTGATATCTGTGTTCCGTGTGACCGCTGGTGCAGTTGCTGGGGTGGTAGGTAACATGGCATCAGTGGATGCTCCTGTACCACTATTGCTTACGGCATGATAGCTCCTTACAGCAAGGAAAAAGATATACCAATTAAATGTAGCCAGTGCCACTCCAATGATAATACAAAACAGTACTATAGACAGTATACATATCTTTGCTTCACGGCCACTGTATTCGTGGATCAGTACGTGAGTGTCCTCATCTTCTTCCTCCACAGTAGAGGGACAGCCGCTGTCTTCATTTAGGGGGACGCTGGCCATTTCTATTTCCTCAGTTAGTCCATTGTCTATTGTGGCGGCGGGGCAGGGTCGAGCCGGACGTCTTTCCTGTGGATCCATGCCTTGCGCTCAGCTATCCGGACAGCCGTTGGGGATGAATCGATCACTTGGAAAGGTCCTTCAAATTTGGGGTCTCTCCAGCGCCGGACGTGCTTTCGGATAAAGATCAAGGTTCCAGGACGTATTGGTGGGAGCTCCGGATCGGTGGGGCCCTTCTCCTTCCTCTTTGATACCTGTACAGAAAGGAACTGCGCAGCGCGGGTTAGTGTGCACAAGAATTCGTAAAGCTCAGCTTTAACAATCTCAGAAGATGACTCACTATCCGTTTTGGGCCTTGTGGGAGGGACAGCTACATTTATGGATCGTCCGGTGACAAGTTGGTGGGGTGTGAGGTGGTGATCCGAACTAGGTGAATTTCTTAGTGAGAAGAGGGCAAGCGGGAGGCAGTATAGCCACTTTTTGCCGATGGTGGCGCTGATTTTGCTTATTTTGTTCTTGAGTAGGCCGTTAAGGCGTTCACAAACGCCGTTACTTTGGGGGTGGTAAGCAGACGTCAGTTTGTGTCTGATGCCTAGCATCGTAGTTAGGGAGGAGAAGATGGCATTTGAAAAGTGACTTCCGTTATCTGTCCGGATGGCCTCAGGGATCCCGAAGCAGGAGATGACATCACGGAGTAGGAATGTGGCTGCTGCTTTGGCATCGCAGTGGACGCATGGTCCAGCTTCGATCCAGCGTGAGAATGGGCAAACTACAACAATGAGGTATCGGTAGTTTTGACATCGATCAATCATATCGACATAGTCGATATGGAGCTCTTTGAAGGGGCCAGAGGGTTTGGGGATGGTGGAAGTGACTGTTTTGAGAGTCGGATTTGGTGAGTATTGTTGGCAGATGAGACATTTATTAACGAAGAGTTGTATTAATTCGTAGGCGTTGGGAATGAACCAGTCTGCCTGTAATGTAGTGGACATGTTATCTCGGGAGACGTGAGCAGGAAGGTGGAGTTGGTCTAGTGCCACCTGCAGTAAAGCTAGCGGCATAACGGGCTTTCCTGACAGGGTCTGTCTGTAAATGAAATCTGCAGGGTCCTGCTGTACTCCCCTCTTTTTCCGTAACTGTTTCTCTTGATGTGGTGCACTTGTATTTCTCTGAGATGCAGTTGGGCAATGTGATCATATTGTTGTGTGTTGTCAATGGGGTAGGGAGTATTTGTGTCAAGAGTTTCATTATTTACGTCTGTGTGCCGCGCTGGAGCTACACTACCTTCATGCGTGTTTGTCTACTCTGCTGGAGCTACTCTTTCTTCTGTCTGCTCTGCTGGAGCTACTGCTTGGGCAAGTAGGATAGGGATGTTTTGAGGATCCGGCGCAATCGCGGGTGGGGAGCCTCTGGCTGCAGCTTTGGCTGCCCAATCTGCCAGCGCGTTACCTCTGGAGACAAAATCTCGTCCATTAGTGTGCGCTGCACATTTGACAACTGCTACCTTAGTTGGAAGTGTGAGGGCCTCAATTAATGGGCCAAAAATCCGTGTTTCATTATTGCTTTGTCGAAGCTCAGTACTGATCGGGCCCTTCTTTCCTCCACCTGGAAACCTGAGTTTGAAAGGAACCCTGCAGTGCGTGATACTCATACAATTTCTTATATATATCATATTTATATACAAAATAATATGAAGCACAGCTATTCAATGCACACTGTCCTCTGTATTTACATATACTCATGTTTTCATTACTAACCTTAATACATAAATATGATATTACAATATATTATTTATCTTTTGTAGTCCCTGGCGAATGCACTGCATTAAAATGCATTCTAGCAGATTCCCCCTTACAGTCTAATTTGTTACAACACTATTTTCTTCAGCTCTGAAGAACCTAGCAATGCTGCTTTAATATCTGATGGACGTGCGTACACTTAGCTTACTTTATCTTAAACAGTACAGTTGTCAAAAGGGATCGAAGCATGCATGTATATATATAAATACACGCATAGCCAGTCACTAAACTGCATAACGTGAAACCTAAAACACTGTATTTTATCACGGCTGCCCCCTTTTACCAAATCGTGTGATCCTAGGCAATTTATTTCTCTTTACACAGCTCTCTGTGTTCTAACTGTATACATACATATCTTTACATGAAGGTGGCCTCAATCTCCCGATCGTTACAAACCACAGGAAGCCTGTTTCCTGCCTGGCTCAACGCCCAGAATCCGTGGTCGGCCAAGAGTGCTACTATCAACGGCAGCCCAAGAGAAAGCTTATTAACTCTTTTGTTACCTCGTAACATCTAAAAACATGTTTTGTGTTTAATTGTACGCTATGCTGAATAAAATATTTAATATCACGTCTTTTTTGTAAAGCACACTTTCACTCAGAATGGTATTTTGGTGCTAGATACCAGATCCTTATTGTTCCTTCAACTCAATGATACTCCTTTCATCCGTTTCAGAATGATGAAGGGCTGATCAGACCCCGCATCTATCCACTTTTAGAAGGATGAAATGCTCAATAGAGCTAGTAGCATATGAACCTGTGACCATCAAGTCAAACACAGGCTCACGTTCTCTGTATGTCATGCACCTTGTGTAAACGTCGTATATTCTAGTCTTTTGCTCCTAAGGGCCTACAATAATGTATTGGACCTATATTTTGACCCAAAATGAAAATGGGGCATAGCTAGTGTGCATTTCATTCCTTTGTTTAATGTTCAACATCCGCTCCGACATCTACGTTTCTCTAAGGCCAGTGGCACCAACCAACTTGAACATGAGCCACAATTTCAAAACCTCATTTTGTAATAGCAAACATCAACTGTGTGTGCTCTGTTGCGACACCCTCCCAGATCGGCTCCTGCATCTGAGCCATTGCCTGTGCCTGCCTTGGCTGCTGCTGAATTTGGATGCAGGTAGGAGCAAATCACTCTGTACTTAGTATATCGGGGCTACAGTATTTTGTGTAATCTTACTATGTTAATCTAGCATCTAGCTGACCAGGTGGGCTGCTGCATTGTGTACATTGAAGTATTGATGCCTAAAGATATTCGTCAGGTCTATAATGAAAAATTATTTTATGACTTATAATTGGTCATCTAAATAGAGATATTCATAAGCATTTGAAACTGAAAGTATTTCCCTTTCCGCCATGAAACTATATTACTTATATTGATGGCATTTTTAGTCTTCTAACATTGTGGGCCATAGAACATTATTGTGTAAGGATCTATTTCCAACAATGAAGGAGATTTTTTGATTGTTACCAGCAAGGCACTTTACTCATTTTTACAATCTTTGTTCTATTGTTGTCCATACTCTAGATGTTGAGGGGCATGTTGAATAGAATGAGGATCCAAAGATATCAAAGGGAATAGCTCCATTTTACCTGGTATTACATCTTCTATAATTGGGCTCTGGGCGGTAAGGGATGGCAGTCCTTGAGCTCAACCTATTATGTAATCTACCTTTGCTTGGCTGGCCTATCTTTTTCTGCTGGGCCAAGTCTAGGGCGTAATAGCAACCAGAAAACGTAAAAAGGTTGCTGCGTGACGTGGTCAATTAATGCCTGTGAAAACCCTCATCCCCCTCTTACTACCACTTGACTCAATATTCAAGTGGGAGGATCCGTTATTAAGTGTCCAAGCACGCCAGAAAGGTGAGATGAGAAGCGTGTGGTGTGATGGTCAAGGAACTGAAGGTACTCCATTTAACAGTCTTGAAGGCAGCTACTTGATAGTTAGACACAGTATACACTGGATGCACCGCGAACCAGTTGCGTGGTCTCAAATTGAACCTGCCTCAGTCAAAGTGGGTGTGCTGGGCACGTACCCAGATGAGGGGAAGGAGTGGTGCGGTGTACTACAGACCACAGCATCAAATAACTAGCGGCGATCTGTAAGGCTAATGACTGGTGTGATACAGATGACAGCAACATTAACTAGCTGGCTTTTTCCCTTAAATGACGGAATTGGTATAAGGCCAGTCAACTTTAAATTGACAACATTTGCTCATACAGTCAATATTTGCATATATTAAAAAAGAATCAACATGACAATCAAGATCATGACAATCAAGATGCACCTAGATATTATGGTCTCGCTAATAAATCAATAGATCAGCATCTGCCAGACAGGCTTCAAATACAGGAATATATAAAAAACAATTCACAAATCTAAGTTCTTCTAATAACTGTTTGTGAATCACAGGCGTCTCATCTTATTCAAGAAATCCATGCCTTTTCCAGCGCAAGATGCTGTTGTGTGTTGCTGTTGTGACATATGCAGAGTCTGAATAACCAGTGATGCAGTTGTCAGCCCCATTGTTTAAAGCGGCAAAAAGTGCCACTAACTCAGCTGCTTGGCCTGAATAATGTGGAGGTAATGCAATCTGCTGTACAATGTCTAGGGAATCAGAGGACTCATGCTGTTGGGCCCTAACCACTGCGGCTCCTTTGTACCTGACCCCTTTTTCTTGATCAATGGTGGAGGACCCATCAACAAAATATATAGTGCTACCTGGCAATGGGTCCTCTTTTGCTGCTCCTGACTCATCTGGAGAGAATGTGGCACAATCATGGGTGTCATCATCTGAGGCTGCAATGGGATGTGCAAAGAATGTGGCAGCGTTAACTGTGTGAAATTTGACAACTTTCAAGGAAGGCAAATGACAGTATCACTTCAGAACCTGACACTCTTTGTGTTGTTAATGTGGTCTTAACTTCCTGAATTATGGCAAAGATGGTGTGCTCAGTGTACAGTGTTAACGGGGATCCCATGACAATGGGGGTACTGTTCTCAACAGCGAATGCTGGTGCGGCAAGAGCTTGCTCGCATTTGTAAGCACCTTTCATGACAGAGTCTAACATGCCGCTGAAGTAGGCAATGGGCTTATGGCCCATGGGATATTCCTGTGTGTCCGCTATCTGATCTGAAATGGGCAGAGGTCCACCTGTAATACTGGTATGCAGGTGGCTGCTGCTGCTGTTGCATGGGAATCTGTATTTGCAGGAGCGGTGGCTGGGTAGGTTGGGCGTGAGAGTACAGTATTTGGGGCTGGAGGCGCTGTGGGTGAATTTGCTGTCGTTGGAATCGGTGTGGTGATTGTTGGGCGGGACCCATGGATTGTTTGTTCTGATATTGAAGTCTAGTACGGCACTCTCTTTGCATATGGCCTACCTTGTGGCAATAGAAACAGGTGTACTGCCCTGACTGCAGTTGGAATCCCTGTTGTCCCATTCCATTCCCTCTTTCCTGCCTACCTGTGTTCCCATTGGCATTCTTTCTGTTGTTGTAAGTATGTTGTTGGTCATTGCTGTAAGCAGGCTGTGCTGACATGTATTGCACGGGGGTGTGGTTGCATCCGTTGTGGGGCAGGCTGTGTGTTGCGAGTTCGTTCATGGCAGCCTGGGGAAATGTGGTGACTGCCGTCATCTAACTGACAGGTGCAGCTACCATCACTGTGTCTGATATATCCTTTGTAAGCTTTTTAATGGAGGGAGTCACTGTGAAACAACTCTGCCTATGCTTTTCTCTCTCTTAGTGGCTGCAATTGAGATCCAGTATCAGTTCTTCTCCTACACCCTCAAGGACACGGAGGTATATACCATCCTGTAATTCGTGGTCCTGGGCAGGAGTGCAACCAGGGAAGTGGAGCTGGCCACCAAAAGCAGGAGTCGGCAATCTTAGACAGAAGTGGGTGTCTTGGCCAATAACTTGTTACTTTGGTCGTGCCTTCCCAATTTTCGAGTCGTAAGATAAAATATATGTGAAAGCCAGTCGTTGTTTTATATACAAAAGAGTTCACTATCCTATTCATAGGGTCACTAGTGTGGGAATCACACGATGTAAGCCTGAGAGGAACAATGTGGTGGGGTGTCGTCGTGGGAATTGTCGGTCATTCCCTTTTAGATTGAGCTGGAGCAAGGGGGTGGGCTTGCAAGGGCAGGCAGGGATGCAGAGTCTTGTGAAAACTCATGCAGGAGTGCCCTTAAAAGAGGGGATGGGCGATCCAGAGAATGTGCGTGGTCAAATGAGGGGTAAGAGGCGGAGGCAGAGAGTGTGGGAGAAGCAGGGGCGCTTAAATGTGGGAGAGTGGCTGATTCGGATGAAGCCACAGACTGTATGGAGTCTAGTGAAGACTCCCCGTCAGTGATAATCACAATGGGGGAGGTAGTGGAACATTCTGAAGGACCGGAATACTCAGAAGAAGCAGAGTGGGGGTGGATAGGGTGGAAGAGTTAGATAAGTGGCCAGGCCAAACCAAGTTAGGGCGAGTGGTGTCTGGAGATGGTGGGGCGAGAAATGTACGTATGTGGGCGGCAAATAGGTCGGGCAAGGATAGTGTAGAGAAGCGGACCTGAATATGGGGGGTGAAGGTGACCCTGAGAATTTCCCACGTGGCAGAGAGGATGTCGCATTGATAGTCTGTAAGTTCAGTTAGTTCATTAAAGGCAGTGTTATGGACGGCTAGAGCAGTGCCGTGCACTAGATGGATATTGAAATTGATGATAAGTGGGGGGGTATTGGACATAGCGGTGAGAGAGGGCACGAGCCTCCTGCCTCTGTCCGAGGGGATTGAGGTTGGATGTGCTCTTCAAAGCCTGTGCTCTATGTACTACGGAAAGTAAAGAGGCCCAGAATGCTCCCCCCCCTAGGGAACCACTTCGACTAGCCCTCCTGAACTGTAGATCTTTACCTAGGCACTCCTTACACATCCACCATCTGATTTTGGATCACAAGCTTGATGTGCTATTTTTGTCGGAAACGTGGACATCTGACAGTTCGGATTTTGACATGGCGAACGCTCTTCCCCCCGGATTTTGTATCTTTTGCTTGCACAGACCGCGAGGCAGAGGGGGCGGGCTGGCCATTATATATAGAGATATTTTGACATGTAGGGCCGCTGAAGGGTCTATCCTGGATGCGGAAAGTTGTAGCTTTAAGATTCAATTGTCCCCCAACGACTCACTGTCGGGGTTGCTGATTTACCGGCCTCCGGGCAACATCAAGCAGTTCGCGAACTCTCTGCTTGAAGAGGCCCCATTGCTAATAGCGTTGGCACCCAACTTTCTCCTGCTTGGAGATTTAAACCTACATTTCGATTCAGCGGAGGATAAAGCTGCAAACGACCTTAGATCTGAACTTGGGCTGGGGAACATCACCCTCCATAATCAGGAGCCCACCCACGTCAAGGGCCATTTATTGGATACGGTGTTTTCTAATCTTCCCCGTCTTTCCATGTCACCGTCCTTGCCTCTCCCTTGGACGGATCACTTCCTGATCCCCTTTCAACTGGGTTTTGTTACAGCTCCCCCATCTCTCCCGGCAGCCACAGCACAAGTACCAGTAAGGGCATGGTCGAAACTCCCGGTCGGCGATCTTACACGCAAGCTGACACATACCATCCCGGTGCTTAATAGGGATCCTATAGAGGCAGATGAGGCTTTCTGCGAATGGCTCAGCACAGCTTTAGACGCGGTACTTCCCCTGAAAATAGCCAACAGGAAGACGGGGGGCCCCAAATCCTTATGGTTCACCCCAGAGCTGGGTCTTCTGAGAAAAATTTGTAAAAAGAAAGAACGTGACTGGCGGAAAAACTGGGCAGGAAACTCCAAAGAAGAGTACAGGGCAGCCATGAGAACTTATAAAGTGGCGCGCAATGCCACCAAAGCGGCCTACCTTGAAAATAGGATAAAATCATCAACCAATTCTTCAAGGGAAACCTATAAAATTCTCAAAGAGCTGCTCAAAGTTCCAGTATCTCCAGAACCCTCAGAGGGGAGTACGGACCGCTGTAACCTTCTGGCCCAGTACTTTGACCAGAAAATTCAAAACATCATAGCCGGCCTCCCCGTGTACCGTCAGAGCCTGCCCTTGGGGGAGAGCCGTCTGGCCACTGATAGAGCCGTGCTGGACAAGTTTGCCCCGATCACCAGGGAAGCTTTCTGTAAAGAGTTGGCCGCGCAAAAAAGTGGCTCTCCGACGGATCCCATGCCTATGTACATCCTAAAGCAGTTTATGGATGTCATAGCGGGACCGGCAGTAGATCTACTCAATGCTTCCTTTGCCGCCGCCAAGGTCCCCCCCAGTTGGAAGCAGGCTATAGTAAAAGCCCTGCTAAAAAAAGCGGGGCTTGATCCCACCGATTTGTCCAACTTTCGGCCAATCTCCTTACTGCCAGGGATGGGAAAGATTGCTGAGAAATGGGTTAACCGGCAACTCTCGTCCTTTTTGGAATCTAACGAGTTGTTACGGCACACCCAGACTGGCTTTCGGCCCGGTCAAGGCACTGACTCGGCGCTGATCACCATGGTAGAAGAGGGCAGGTGCATCTTAGATTCAGGAGGATCAGCAGCCCTGGTCCTCCTGGATCTGAGCGCGGCATTTGATACGGTGGATCATAAGATCTTGATCCACCGGTTGGAGGAGCTGGGAGTAAGAGGCCTGGCGCTCACCTGGCTAATGTCATTCTTGAGTGATCGAACATATCAAGTGTGCGAGGGCAACTATAGATCAGTGCCCACCCCCCTTCAGTGTGGTGTCCCGCAGGGCTCTTCACTGAGCCCTACGCTTTTTAACGTCTACATGGCCCCACTGGAGGGGGAGGTCGCACCCTTTGGAGTGAAACTCGCAACGTACGCGGATGACACCCAATTGATTGTTTCGCTCTCGCTCGCAGAAAGCCATGGTGAGAAGTTTGCCGCCTGCCTTACCAACATCATGGCATGGATGGCCGACTCAAGACTCAAGCTTAATGCCTCCAAAACCGAGGTGATGTTGCTGGGAAATCTCTGCACCTCCCTCCCCAAATGTATGTGGCCGACTTGTTTAGGAGATCCTCCGACCCCGAAGGGATCCATAAAAAGTCTCGGCGTCTGGCTTGAACCGGAGCTGTCGATGCACACTCAGGCGAAAATAACTGCAGGGTGTTGCTATGGGCTGCTCCGCTCAATACGGAAAGTTATGCCCTTACTCCCATTAGACTCTAGGAAATTGCTGGTACAGGGCCTTATTCTGTCAAGACTGGATTATAACAACGCCCTTTTCCTGGCTGCACCGGAATACACCTTGAACGTGCTCCAGAGGGCACAGAATGCAGCTGCAAGACTGCTGACGAACACACCTAGAAGAACGTCAGCAAAACCGGCCTTGAAAGCGCTCCATTGGCTGCCCGTAAGAGCGAGAGTGAAATTCAAAGCGCTCTGTACAGTGTTCAGAGTCCTCCAAGGCACAGGCCCTCCGATCCTCAGAGATCTGATCCGCCCTTACAAATCAGTACGAACGCTCCGCTCTGGCGAGGAAAACCTGGTAGCTATCCCGAGAGCAAAAAGAACAAGGACCGGAGGACGCCGCTTTTCAATAAACGCGGGTCAGCTATGGAACTCCCTCCCAACATCAATGAGGAAAGAACCTAGCTTGACCAGATTCCGAAAATCCCTTAAAACGTTCCTTTTCCCCCAGAATGACTAACATCTCTGGATGCGGCTCAGAGGAGGTCTGTCTGTGTGTACACGTAGCGCTGGGACGCTCAAGGGCAGCCATGCGCTTTAGAAATTCTTTTTCATTTCATTCATTTCATTTCATTTCATTTCATTTCATTCATTCAAGGTGAGAGGGAGGAATACTTCTCCCCCTGTTTGGCTATCAGTTGCCAAGGCAAATGATAGACAAATATGTAATGAATGAATGAATGTGTGGATATGAACGGAAGACAAGATGAAGAGACTCACGGGGCGGAGGGGGGGGGGGGAGAGTGACCTAGTGAGCGGAAAGCCAAAGGGAAGATGCGATGCGGAGTGTGAGGGCAACCCAGACTACTGCTAACTGGCACTGAGTGGGAGTTAAGACACTCGGCTAGGGGGGAATGAAAGTGGCAGGGCAGCAACAGGAAGACTTAGTACCTGGCGGTCTGACACCTAGGGGGCATGGGAAGATGTCAGGACAGCAACAAGGAGAGGCGGGAGTGGGACGTGACTAGGCGCTATGTTACGGGGGACATGCACAATAAACATAATACAAGACTAAAGACGGTACAATCATGGCCAAAGTGACGACAAAAAACATGAAACATAAAAAACAAACATTAAACATGACATATTATTAGAAAATAAATTACGTAATAATATAGAAGATGCATCGTGAAAAATAGAAGTAAGTACAGTAAACAGACCTAGATATTAAATCTCGCTAGAGGCCTAGAAATGGGAGCGCAGTGCGAGAGAACACGAGTTAAAAAAAAAACAAAAAAAAAGAGAGAGATAGAGAGAGGTGTGCACAGTACCGAGGAGAGAGAGAGAGGGCACAGAAGGTGCATGGAGAGCAGAGATCTGAAGCCGAGGAGAAGACAGTGAGCACAAAAAAAGGGAGAGGGGAAGATGATAGCAGCGTATATTGTTGCGTGTACAGAAAGAGGGCGAGGGAGGGGGGAAGAGGAGAAGAAGACGATAAGGGGTGAGAGGAGTTTAGAAATAAAAGAGAAAAGTAGAAGAGAAAAGGAGAAAGTTATAATCGAATGACAGCGCAGATGAGCCAGCCGTGCTGAAAACCCACGAAGGGGGAAGAAGGAGGGTGAAGTCTGCAGTGACCACAAGTGACTTCCCCTCTTCCGCAACAGTGAGCTGCGCAGCAAAAATGGACCGTCGGGGAAAGACACGATATTTACAAAGAAGAAACCGTGTAATAAAAGAGAAGAATGTCACACCCAATTCATGCAGAATGAGGTTGTCAAGGGAAGAGATGAAGACAGGAGAGAGAGACCTGTGAAATAAAGTGAACCGAAAGTATAAAACGGGCAAAGAAGAGATGCACGCATAGAAAAAGGGATCCTATGGAAGAGAAAAACACACTGTAGATAAAATGCAAAAGGCAGCGGCGAAATGCAAAGTCAATACAAATAAAACACAATGAGGAGTGAAAAACCTCGAATCAACACAGAGGACGTTCAACCTCGGAAGGAGAGGCGCAAGGGATCAAGAGAAAGAGTGAGACCTTGTGTCATAGACAAATCCATGCATAATCCTGTCCTCATAAAAGCAGCGTCACACAGTCACCGAGACGTGAGACACACTTAGCAGGGCTACACACACCAGGGCTAATCCTGTGTGTCCTCAAAAAGCACTGTCTCACAGTCACCTAGGCGTGAGACACACACATTATGGCTACACACACCAGGGCTACTCCTGTGTGTCCTCAAAAAGCACTGTCTCACAGTCACCTAGGCGTGAGACACACACATCATGGCTACACACACCAGGGCTAATCCTGTGTGTCCTCAAAAAGCACTGTCTCACAGTCACCTAGGCGTGAGACACACACATTATGGCTACACACACCAGGGCTACTCCTGTGTGTCCTCAAAAAGCACTGTCTCACAGTCACCTAGGCGTGAGACACACACATTATGGCTACACACACCAGGGCTACTCCTGTGTGTCCTCAAAAAGCACTGTCTCACAGTCACCTAGGCGTGAGACACACACATCATGGCTACACACACCAGGGCTAATCCTGTGTGTCCTCAAAAAGCACTGTCTCACAGTCACCTAGGCGTGAGACACACACATTATGGCTACACACACTAGGGCTACTCCTGTGTGTCCTCAAAAAGCACTGTCTCACAGTCACCTAGGCGTGAGACACACACATTATGGCTACACACACCAGGGCTACTCCTGTGTGTCCTCATGGCCCATTAAAGCAGTATAAAATATTACAATGATAAAGAAATATAATACTACCCGCAAGCCTGCAGGCGATAAAAAATGGAAAAGGAAGTTATGAACAGAAGAGAACGAAGCAGGGCAGGACCACACAGGAAGGAAAGAGAGTTCGAAAATCGTGACCAGAGAGAGAGTGCCGTAGGGTGCGAGGTGTGCATCAGTCAGTGCCAACCGACAGCGGTACTCGCAGGCAACCAGGCGTGACCAAGGAAATGCAAGGAAAAAAAAAGCCTTGGCTTACCCGAGGTCTCCACTGGTGCTGCCGGACCCCCGACGGTGGCCCCTGGAGGAGCACTCCCTCCACCGTAGGCTGTGGTACGATGAGACGTTGGGCGCCAGATGAGAAAGGGAGATCTTAGATCAGAACCCCAAGGGTGTGGTCCCTGAGCCCTCAAGAGTGCGAAATACCTTCCGTGGGTGATCACAGGCACCAACTCGACAGTTACTGAAATGAGGAACAAAGAAGTGAGATGACGCCATGGAATTTATTTTGGAGTGGCACATTTTATTTAATTAACTCAGCATGCTAAAAAGAGGATTCACGTTACACAGGCTAAACCTTCAGCAAAAGCCTGGCTTCACTCTGCCAGGGAAAGCATTTAAATATCATAAGCACATACCTTTAAGCAATATACTGACTAAAGATAGATGATAAGATGGATCGGTTGGAGATCCCTTAATGATTAATGATATGGCGTATTTAAACCCTCAGCAGGTTTAGATGCTCATGCAATGCATTCTTTTTGCAGATAATCGTTTGAAATAAAGCTATGTCTGTGAGTAAAGATCTAGGTAGCTAAAACATTTCGGAGTGGCTACGTTTGCTACGCCTAAGACCTTGAAAATACGTTTTGAGACACTTAAATGGAAGCAGAAGCTATCCTAGGGAAGCATAGTGCCCAGAGGCAACCTCAATTTAAGACAAATAATCCTCTAAAACTTAGTTGCTAAAAGCTGAAATGCAAGGGAATGGGTGTGGATCAAAAATACAGAGCTAAGAAAGATATCTGTAAGAGATAAGGAATAATCCCCAGCTTGGGGATGTACCACCTGAAATAGGCTGTAAGGTCCCAAATCAGATAGGCAGCCGGCTGGAGAACAGGCCTGTGGACAGCACAGAAAAGTTCTACCTTCTAACTGTCGTGTTGGATCTTAAATATCTTGATATGGGGAACCAGGGGTGGACCTGATGTATTTTCTGACGCATTTGCCAACAGGTGGCTTGACCACATGTGTTCCAGGATACAGGAAAGGGTCAACCACATGTGTTCTAAGACCGTGGGTGGGGTAAGGTGGCCAGGTGGCACAATGGTTGGTAGGTCATGCCTGACCGCAACGTATAAACAAAGAAAATGTTGTGATCACGTACATTTCTTACAGAATGCATGTGACCAACGCCCACAAGGCAGGTGCAGTTTTCATCAGACATTGTGGTTTATCTTTGAGCAAGCTAACTTCCAAAAATAGGACTTCAGCGATGAAAAACAATGTGTCAACTGGTACCAGCTGGTTATCTGCCTACGTGTGGGTGTGCAGTGGCCTTGTAACAGTTGAAAGTTACTGTGTTTTCTCTACTGGCTTGGGCTGTCTCGTGTTTTCTGGTGCAACTGAAATGTAAGCTCTGGCAATCCTGGGCATAGTAGCTTCTGAAGGTTACATATTGATGTCGCGGGGCGGTGGGCTTTGGGCCTTGGGCCTCCCATTTGGGCTTATGTCTGTTGGGTTTACAGGTTCTATGGGCTTCTATGTGTATGCACTATGCTCAGTGGACATAGGGCCATCAGCACTTCATCTTGTCAGGGTAGGTTAGGGGATGGCATTTAAGTTTATTAAATGGTGGCTCGAGACCCTCCATCAGTTATTTATAAAAGTGTTTTCAGTGGAAGCAAATTACAGATTTTGATTAGGAGAATCACTATATGCAGTATTTCCATCCAACACAGAAAATTTACAAGTTAAATAGATTTTCCTTGGGCATCAATTTAGAGCTAGGGTGGAAATATGTGAGCTTCAAGAGAAGGACAGATGGTAGATAGATGGAATCTGGCAAACACATATAAAGTCATGGATTAATTGGTATTCAAAAACATCCATAAAAGCGATTTCACACTGAATGTTTGCATATTAACATAAGTCTACAATTGAACACATGTGGCAAACTCCTTGCCTCCTGTCATATACAAATTCACTGAAAATGTATCCTAATTGATTCTGAGTACAACATTGACATAAACACACTTACTGTGTCAGATGTTAAAGCATATGATCATATTGCAGGCATGCAGTAAAATGCACCCATTAGTATTGCATTCTCTAACATCATAGTCACTAAAACCCATAAATAACAAGCTGGTTGGTCCTTATCCAACCAGGTGGACTTACTCCATAAAGCCTCCTCTACCTATCGATGGGAGGTAAATAATTGCAATCAAGGAACCCAGTTCTACCACATTTACATTTTCAGCTGTAGAAAGTACAGAAAATCTGTGTGTCAATTAACCAATGCAACACCAAAGTGAGAAATTGCATTGTTATTGACTGGGGTGTGAGCCCTGGTAAAGCAACAGACACAATCTCTTGCAGGGTGAACAAAAAAAGTCACTAAATTAACCTGTGCTTAACCCTGGGTAACTTGGCACAAAAACCATGCAAACTTAACTTAGAGGCAATGTGTCAAGTATTTATGCAGCACACAAACAGTACTAACATGAAAACATAACACAAGAAAAATCCCACACCAATTTAGAAAAACAGAGTACATTTTAATAAGTTATTTGACACCAAAATTACAAACCTCCAAACCGTAGAACCAGAGTTATAAACTTCTAACATTTTTTGTAACAACTAGTCCCTATAAGATCAAAATGCCAACTGTGGACATCAAACCGCATCAGATCGGATCAAAGTAGTCGAAAAATATGGCCGACAGCGATGGAGCATGGTTTGGATACGAGAAGTGGATTGGACTTGCTCAGCACTTACATTTGGACTTAGAAGAATTTCTTAAAAACATGTTGTGAGAAGGTAAAGGGCAGCAGGGCCAGGCTGCAGGAGATCTCCAAGGAGGTAGTTTCATCATCAGATAGCCTTGGGCGAAAGCCGTAGTGAAGATTTCTACATTTGGACTCAGGGGCATATTTTACGGATTTTGTGGCGCACAGCAGAAAGTCACCTTACTGTGTTCTCCTGCATCACAGGGAAAGGGCATGAATGCCCTGTATTTATCTAATACAGCACAATCTTATCCTTTACCCTTGCACTATTTTGGCAGCCAGGAACCAATGCAGGAGCCCTTGCACCATGGTGCAAGGTGCCTGTGTTGTCGGCAGGATGTTTTTCTGCAGGAGGGGACACCTTCCTGCACCAAAACAATCATGAGAGGATTTTTTTCCTCTTTTTATGTGTGCTGCATTCTCCAGCACACACAGAAAAAGGAAAAATCGAGGAGCAATAAAAATATTTTTCCTCATTACGCGTCTACTGTGGAGGCATACCTTTTTAGTGCATTCTCAGGTTTACCAGGCTTGGTAAATTTGGGAATGCATAAAAAATCATAGAGTTGTTTGTGAACACCCATCGCAGTTCCCATCAAACGCCTCCCTCATGCAGAGAAATCCAACACAGTGATTTGTGCTGCATTGCATAACTCCATATTATTGAGCCATTCAAAGACATGCAAGGTAGCTACAAAAATATGACAGAGCTTTGCTTCATACATTTACCACTTTGCATGGTGCAAGCATGACACAACGCTGTAGGAGAGTAGGATCTGCTTCTTATGGTTACCCCCACTTTTTGCTGATGTTTCACTGTTTTTTTACTTTAGTCTGGCTGGGGCCCTTCCATTCAGGACCCCAGCCTAGCTGCTTCCTCTCTAAATTGATTCCATGTACCTTAGGTACACCACAGATTGGATTCTGAGATGCCCTTATAAGTCCCTATTATATGGTATACTATGTACCCTGGGCATAGGTACCCCAGAGGCCGACCAGGGGCTGCAGCTTACATTATGCCGCCCCTGGGAAGCCCTCCAAAATGACACGACAGGTCTGCTACTGCATCCTGAGTAAGGTGTGCATGCACCCCTTACTGAGATATAGGTTCACTATATCTCACCCTATCACTGCAGATATAAACCTATCAGTCACCCCTATGGCAGGCCTTATCAACCTGAAAGCAGGGTGCTTGGTTTTATGTGAGAGGGTGCCCATGCATGAGCAGAGTCCCTCTGCAGCCTTCGGAATCTATTCTCCGGGGTTGTCTGTGATGCAGCCTGACCATATACTCTTAAGTGCATTATAACCTCGTGGTAAATGCTAACTTTGGGATGGCTACATGGAAACATGTTGTGTTTGGTGTAAAACACCTTGGAATCATACCCCCACACCAGTAACTGGTGTAGGAGTATGATCCCACCCTTCTAGAGGGAGAGACATGACAGCACCGGTATACCCGGTACCAGCTAACGGAGCCCTAGCATTACAAAATGGATGCTGCCAGCCACAGACATGAGTCTGGCCTCCTGCTGCTGACCGAAACCCTGGCAGGGGAGGCCTGGACAATAGGTTTCCTGTCACATGGAGGTGTTATCACCTCCCAGACAGACCTTAGTGGATTAGGGCTGGGTGGGTGCACTCCAAGCGTGCTTTGAAGTCTGCACTGGGGGCACATTTGATGTCCCTGTGCATAGTCCAGCTCAAACTGGTTGCAGGGGCTACCAGCCCCTATTCTAGCGTGAAACTGGACAAAGAAAATGGGTGTAGCCACCTTTCTTTCCTGACTCTTCCATAGGTGGATCCCCTGAGTATGGCCAACCCCTTCCTTGGGTATAAGAAAGGAACCCCTGGCTACAGGATTTTAGATTACACCTGGATGAAACTCTGATACAGAAACCCTGGAACTTCGAAGATATACACGACTAGATGACTGAAGAATCTCCCTTGGAGTAAAGAAGTTACTCCCCTGCAAGGCAGGCACCGAAGATGCATCTGACTGGTTTGCATCTCCGAAGCTCCTGCCAGACTCTGAAGTATTTGCAACACAGGAGGTGGGTTTCCAGAGACCCGTGGGCACTGTGGATCCGGAACACCTGGACACCGTGCACATTTGCAAGTGCATTAGCTTCTCGACGTCCCTTGAGGCTGTGCATTGAGTTACTTGTAGCCCACTTTTCCACTGATGATTGCTGGCCTACACACCACGAGTGTTCGGTGATCCGGCCCTTTGTGTTTTCGCTTGAGGTACCTTCGCGATCCTTGGTCCGTCTACTGGTGGGTCCCTGTGAAGGAAACTTTAACTTTAATTGGGCTTCTCTAGTTGCTCCAGACGTGCCGTGACTCTCCATCACTTGGGAAGTCCCCAGGACCTTACTGGTCCGCACCGAAGCATCTTTCCTCTTCCTGCGTGCGTAGCTGTTGCCAAGGCTTGTTGTGCCCAATCCGGGCACCAACCTTGCAGCATTCGACATCCTTTGTGTGAATCCAGCTCCTGGTCATCCTCGATGCCTCTTGGTCCTCGTGGCTGAAGAGTCAAGCTTCCCCTCTTTGCACCTGAAGCACCCGACATCGGTGGGCATTCATCTATCGTGCCCCTGGTCACTGACAAGTGACCCAGACTCTGTCCCCTCTGATTTCAGGTTCTTCACATCTTCAATCCAGGCTTGGATCTCTTCGGACACTTCTCCTCTTCCCGGCAGCGGCACTTTTCAGTATACTGCCATTGAAAACGACGATGCAACCCGACACCTTTTGACACCTATGCACCCGGCTTCCCTGGGTGAGGTAACACGAGTACTCCGGTGCTCCCGTGGGTGTTGGCCCTAGAACCATCTAAGTCCAAAAGGGTTTGTTTCTAGTCCACCTCTAAGTGTCCTTAAACTTTAAAATTTCTTCTGTGACTTTCCCCATAGAAGCTAACGGAGCTCACGGCTGTCTTCTCACACTGCACACATCCCCTGTGGGTCCCCTGTGTCACTAGCTTGGGTGGTTCCTTGGGGTCCCAGCGATTCTACAGGCTCTAGGCCTAGTGCCTAGTCAAGTCGTGGTTCTTATACCACTTTCTTAATATATGGTTTGGTTCGCCCCTAGGGCCTATCGAATATATTGTGCTAATTTACTGTGATATTGGAAGTGTAACATATGTACTTTGACCTGTAGCCTCATAAAGAGACTAGTCAGGTGTGAATAGTAATAAAAACATATATTTTATATACATACCTGGTGTGGTTCCCCTTTCATTTGGTCATTCAAGAAATTATAGACTAGTAAAACAAGCTGCTTTACATTCCTTCAAGACTTAGCCTGAAGGCTGCTCTCCATAGCTAGCACTAGGATAGCTTTCAAATAAGGTTGTCTTTAACCTATCACCTCTAAGGGGTTGTTTGGACAGGTGCAAGGTGCCCACTGTAACTAGTGGGCAGCATATGCCATGGCAACTTCTCACAAAAGCTTCCATAAATATGCCCATCAGTCTCTGAAATGCAAGTCAAAAATCTCCAGCAGGGTGAGGCAGATGGCAGTAGCCTAAGACAGTTCACAAGGCTGGATACCCCTTTAGAAAAGAACAGCTGTAATAGATTTGCTACTGCAGAGAATATAGTTGGAACCCAACAAAGTCAGTCATACCAGCGATGCACTGCAGGCGGATAGGTGGGCTGGGAAATCCCGTTCTCCTTCTAGTTCTCAGAGCAGTTTTTGGCCAAAATATTTTCTAACCCCCTACTTTTGGATTTTGGCTATCTGGTCCCCTTCAACAGCACTTCCAATGGTCAATGACTGATGGAGCACCACTTAGAGGTTCAAAACTCACTCAGGCTGGGTTCAGACATGGGTTCAAAGTAAAGGGAGTCTATAGTGTCCCTGAGACTCAGATCAGGTGGCCAGCAAACTAGCCCTTTGGAGTCACTCCCATAGTCTTGGGTTCTGGTTGCAGGTCCTGTTCATCTTCTCCAGGCAAGACGGCAGCAGGGCAGAAAGGCAGCAATTCAGCAATGCAGTAGCAGGCCATCAGGCCAGCAGAGTGGCAGTCCGTTCAGCAGCATAACAGACTTTCTTCCTAGCAGAGTATCCACAGGTCCAGAAGTGTACTGAAGAGGTGGTGTCAGAGGTCCTATTTCTATACCTAAGTGCCCTCCTTCTGGAAGATAAGAAAAGTTTCTGTAAGTCCATGGAATTTTCTGACTCCCCTGCCCTGACTCCAAGCACTCCCTATTCAATTGCAAGTGGGGCTGGGCTGAGATCCGCCCCCACCCTGCCAGCAGATGGACCATCCTGGCACACCTAATCCCACTATCGTATGACTCTCTGGGAGGAATTCACAAAGTTTAACTCCCAGTTGCACCCAATCATGTGAACCAGGCCAGGCTGCAGGCACAAAAGTGCTAAGGGCAGAAAAATGCCAACTTTCTTAAAGTACAATATCGAAAAATGGGCGACCCAATAGACCCTTGGAGGCTTGGGTAATCTATATAATCAGGAAATAGGTCCTTCAAAGGATTCTTTTAGATATCGAAGTCTTAAGAAAATATACAACGTGAATTATCATTAAGCCCCAATTAGAGGCTTAATGCAAAAAAAATCAGAAAATGAATTATTTAGTTAACTAGCGAATCAAACACAAAAAATAAGCTACATTCAGCAAGGAAAATATTCATGGCAGAAAGATCTATGTGAAAGAAAGTTCATCTCATTTTGTTTTGCCTATATGTGAATTTTATAGTGTGTACCCTTTTATATAACTTAACTTTTTATATAAACTTTGATTATTTGAAGTATACACGGTGGTTAATTTTTCTTGATGAATGTAGCTTATTTTTTGTGTTTCGCTAGATAACCAAATATTCATTTTCTGACATTTGTTTGCATCTTAAAACTTTGATATCTAAAAGCATCCCTTGAAGGCAACTTTTTAAAGTGATATTTTAAAATGTTGCTATTAAATAGGGGTTTTCATTACAATTTAAAAGACACCAAACATGATTCAACTACCTGCTCCCAATTCGCAATTAGAATTTACAGCTTATCAAAAGTAATAAGAAGTCTCCAATATTATCCTAAGTGAGGGTACGGTCCCAGTAGTGAAACACAAATTTAGGAGTATTTCACTACCAGGACATATAAGACTAAATAGTACATGTCCAACCTATTATAAGGCACCCTGCCCTATGGGCTACCTAGGGCCTACCTTAGAAGTGACATATTTATGAATTAAAAGGGGAGTTAAAGACTCAGGAAAGGGGTTTTACTGTCAAGTCGACATGACAGTTTAAAACTGCATTCATGCTGCTGTGACATGCCTAAGACATGTTTTAAGGTGTTACTTAGGTGGGTGGCACAATTTGTTCTTAAGACCCACTGGGAGCATTTTATTTACAGGCCCTGGTATATGGTAGACACTTACAAGGGACTTGTAGGAAAATTAAATATGCCAATAGGGTATGAGACAATTTAACCATGTTTTAGGGGAGTAAGAACAAGCACTTTAGCACTTGTTAGCAGTGGTAAAGTCCACAGAGTCCCAAGGCCAGAAAAAATATGTTCAGAAAGATGGAGGAGGAGAGGCCAAAAGTTTGGTGGAAGACCACCCTAAGACTGACTGGTCCAACAAGTACAAACAACGTATCAACAAGGCAAGCAAACCCATCAATGTACAAATGCTCAAATATTCTACTGATTCGTTGGTGGTGATGGCAGTTGTCTTAATGGCACCTATGGTATTGGAAGAGGATGCTGTGGTAGTGGAAGAGGCAGGTGTGATGTGAAGAAACAACTGAGGTGGTGGCAGAGACAGCTGTTGCAGTGCTCTGTGGCTGGCAGCTGAATCAATTGTTGTGAGATCTATGTTGCTGTCAGTGGTGATGGTACCTGCTCTTTTGGTTGCAGCTTTGGTGGTGTTAGAAGCTGCTCTGCTGGGTTCACCTTCAGTGGCTCTATGTGCATTATGTTTGAAGGGGTCCTCACCCATATCCAATTGCTCATGTTGGGGAACAGCAGCAGATTATTTTGTTTTACATGTAGGTATGTTTCCTTCAGCCTGAATTATACCTATAATTGAGGACTGTCAACGACCATGACATTTCACGACGCTGGTTGCTTTTTAGTTGGCTCTGCCTACAAAATGGCTGTCTTCCTGCCTGTGCAAGGTGGGGAGGCAGAAATAAGCTGTATGGGTGTCCTTGTGAGTGCTCCTGTTTCAAAGATGATGGCACCAATTCCCAACATATTACAGGCTCTAGGAGTGGTGAGTCCATATCAGTAATTTTGCACATGCCAGTTTCAGATAAAATGAAACTACTCAGAAGTTTACATACATAAATATCCATGACAAACATGATTTTTTATGTGCAATATTGTTTTTCACAATCAGATTCACTAAACACTGTCACTGCTTTTCTGCGCAAAGTTTGGCTGTAAGTGTACAACATAAGTCAGAATAACAGTGTTAGTATCATAAATTACTCGAGAGTGGAAATAGGGGGTGAGATCTATCAATATTAAAACTTGGTTTGTACTAGAACACGGCCTACAAGTAACTCAAATTAGTGCTGTGAGCTACTTTGTGCTACTTTGTATCAAGGGGATATCCCATCGGTGGTTCATGGGCAGGTCCATGCCACTTTTGATTTTTTTACACAAACCCTATCTATTAACATTTGTATACAAGGCTTTGTGCCAAAATCGTACCCCTCTTTCAGACAGGTGCAAAGCAGGAGAAAAGCTTCCTTTTCTGAAAACATTTGTACCTTTGTCTATTTTGTAGTGGAAGACATCCCTTCCAGTACAAAACCTGGTCTAGACTACGGCACACACTTTGCACTATGGTGCAAATGTGTTTGTGCGGTGCAATACAGCCAAATTGAGTGCCAGCATTTGAGAATATAGCAGCAACATTAAATTGTAGTAGATATGGCGCTGTTGTGCTCGCTGCCTTTTACCCAGTGCAGCACAGCTAATTTATGGCATGGGACTGAACATAAATCATTTTTTGACTGCCACAATTCCATGTCCATGGTGGTTAGTTAAGGTAGTGTTTCCTCCAAACACGTTTTACCACTGCATTATGAAACCAGGAGGTGGTAATGTATGGCAAGAGCGTTTATGCACATTTGTTGTGTGGCATTTTGTTGCAGTGGTGGTGTGTTAAGTTGATTTTTGAGCTACTTAGTTTTGTGCTGAATTATTGTAATGCGATTTTGCTTTGTCATCCTGCAGTTCTCGGGTTGCATTCTTTTTTGACTGTTTTGTTTTATTATGCCATTTTATTTTTTATGAGTGCTTTTATAGTGCTTCTTGTATGTTATGTTGTTATGATCAGTTTTTGGCTTTAGATATGGGTGGAAATGTATTAGCATCTGTTGACAGTCCTAAAGTAGCCATAGAGCACAGCACAAAGTAAAATGTCAACACAACAAAAACATAACATGGCACAACACAAAAAAAAGTGCAGGGACAATGCAATAGAGCAAACACAGTAAAACCAGAACAACATCTTGCATTAAAGCGATGGTAAAATTCCACACAGCAGCACAAGAGCAATGCAGTGTTACAAAGCAAAGTGACACACTTAAATAACGAAATACCCACAGAATATAACTACAGAACTACATCAACACAATGCAATACAAAAGTATCACAATAACACACTAATACCCTATCCTTTTAGAAAAGCACAAGACAGCACAAAACAGACTAAAAAGCACTCACAGCAGAAGAATACCGCACCACAATGATGTACACAAAAACACAACACAACCTAAAACAAGCAAGCTACATTTTGTTGCTGTTTTGTGAAGGCAGTTCCTCTGAAGGTACAGAGTCCGCAGCTGGGCCGGTGATGGCCGCCAAATGTGGCGTTTGTCTGTCTATCAGGGTAGCGGCCATAATGTTTTCTATCTCCATGAAGGACAGAGTACTTACCGCCATATTTCAGGCTCTACCTTAGAAAGACAATATTGCCGTGGTGTCTTCTGAACAAAATTAATTTTCACAATAAGAACCTATTTCTCACCTAATTTGTTACTTCACCATGTAAGATTAAGCAAGCAAACATCACTGATCAACTGAATGAGCAAATATCTTTCCGATTCACGTGTTGCATGCATTACTTAATTAATTAGAACATAATACTGCTAATGAACCTTTTCATCAATGAATTTTGCCACTTAAGAATGCGATCAGAATCTTTAGAGACGCCAGATGCTACAAAATCCCCATGCATTTTGAATAAGCATAATCGTTATTTCAAATGGCCAGCAGCATATCATAAAGCAAATGCTCTTTAAGGTTGATTTAAAATTATAATTTCCATTCAGTCGTTTACTAAATATTGCAGATTAGTCTGCATCATTGCCCCGATGGGCAATTAGTGTGTTCTTGAAGCAAATAAGGCAGATGGGTTCTTGGAAGATGGACAAGAGCTTCCTCAAAGGACAGTCTAAATGAACAAGGGAAGCATTTATAACTTCAGACAATTGTATTTCAGTATTAAATGAAAATAAACTTACCAAGGTAAAACGAAACTGTAATGATGGTCATAATGTAAGTGCTATCATATAAGCATTGCAAACCATGAAATGAAATGTAATGCTATCATGTTAAAACGTATGCAAATGTATTGCACTAAGTAAACAAATAGACATTTAGTGTCACATTTCAATGCAATATAACCATTCGCTCAAGCACTAAGACTGTGATTGAGTGCAGTACATCCAGAATACCATGGAAAAATATCATACTACAAAAATATTGTAGCAAAAATATTGACTACATCTATAGTTATAGCTCAGTATAGGTTTACTTCACTTAACTCTACATATATGTACAATATGTATATCTTGGAGAGACATTAAGCGTGGTGTTAAGAATAGATACATGTTTACCCTGAAGAAAATGTGGTAATTGATATTTTGGCTACAATATGTTTGTAGTACAACATGTAATTTCTTGATATTCTGACATATAATCAAATGCTATTGCGCAAATGTGCAACGAGGAAACAAATACACTGAAAGTGACACAACTAATTTGAGCCTGATGACTAATGTCACTTTTGCATGCCCACCCCCAACCTGCAAGCAGTCACGGTAATTCACCAGACAGAAAATTGCATTCAATTGCCCAAACACTTAAAACACTTTCTTAAAAAACGGTTCACCTGTAACAATATCGACTGCACAGTATTGATTACCAGTGTAGCATCATGGTAAGGATGTATCGATTAAAAGTAAATTTACTAGTCGTAGTTCTAGAGTTCAGACTAGTTAATGTACACTACGACATATACTTATCATGACTAAATAATGGTAGCTGAAATTATGCAGTTAGTAATGTTGATTCTAAAAAGTCGATATTATGGCAAACACTGATTATCACATGTTCATAACACCACATGGTTAGTAACCAATTTAAAAAACATTAGACTTAATATTGTAATAAAAAACACATTGTTGGAAAGTGGGTTATTAGTGGTAAATATGCCTCCTCCACTGGCAATAAGACCAGTAACACAATGTAGGGCTTAGAACAGGCCTTACAAAATTATTTCCATGTTCAACCCTTCTTAGCTTGGCTGCGAGCATGCAGGCTTCACTTCAAAGACAGCGAAGCTCTTAGTCAGTCCGGATTTGGTGAGTGTTCGCCCCCTTGCCTTGTGATGAGCTCCCAGACAAACTTATGGAAGTCACACCTCGGGACGAAACAGAGATACAAGCCAGCTCGCGGTTGAAAGTGGGCGACTTGACTCGTGTTTGGTCTTGGTCACTTTTTCTACATTTGGACTTAGAAACGTTTACAGAGCTTTTTCTCCCTGGGTCCCTCGATGCTCTTCACCAGGCCAGATTCGGCAAGGGTTAGCTAGTTTGGGTTTCCACAATCACACGGTCAAACTCTGGAGTCGGACCTCCGGAGCTTTTCAGTGGTTCGAACATGGATGACAGGCCGGCTCACGGTTGAGGGTCGCCGACTTAGCTAGCCAGGTCGAGTAGGTCCACTTTTTGACCTTTTTTCCAATGTTGCTCGAAACTTCTTCTAACTTTTGGAACTTCTTCCTGAAGTTACTTTGAGGGTCCAAAAGTGTCCAAGACTTACTCCAAGGGTCTGGAATCTCCCTGTGCCTAACAAAAATAATTGTGCCCTCATGTAACACAACTGGTGCTATGTAAGGTGCTTTGATACCCGATACTGGTCAAGCACGCACTATATAAATCTGCACATTCCTTCCTTATGCCTGCCATTTGGCTGGGTTCAAAGAGTAGGGGTGTAAATGAAACAGTTTTTTCCTGCCTGTCTCCTCCTTCTATTGAAGAATATTGTTTGCAACCCCTCCCCCTGGCTCTGGCATTCCCCTGTTACAGAACACTCTCCTCCCAGAATAGCTCCTTCACCCCAGAGCTACTATTCACCTCATCAAAGCAGTCTGGCTAGTCCAGTTCACTCTGACCAATAAGGACAGAGCACTGGAAGGCTGAATTTTGGCTTACAGGATACATTTGACAATAGAATATGGTTGGATTTATCAATACCATTCTAGTAAGTCCTTGAATTATATTTTTTATTATTCCCCTGGCAGGAATTATTAGTTAATCACGTCTTGCCATGTTAACCTATGTGGCTGGGCATCTGCAATGGGGAAAATGAACTGGGCAATTTCTCCATCACCAGGGCTTAAACAAAATATTTTATAAGGACTCTGCCTATATCTACAGTAGCCCCCACACCTGGAATACCAAGAAGAGACGTTAGGGGTTCTAAATATGCCAAAATGTTGTAGATCCTCACTTCACAGTGCTCCTAGCATAAAAGTCCATTTTGGGAAGTACTTTGCTATAATATGGGAAGTGAAATGTGAAATCTCACTAAACCCAAGGCATATAAAACCTATTTTACAAGGGTCTTCCTTATAAATATCTGACCCCCACCACTGGGAAACCTAGGGGAGACCCTTGGGGTACCTAATATGCCACAATATTGTAGTTTATTAATTTGTAAGTGTCCCAAACACCAAAATCGAGTTTGGGCACAATTTGCATTTTAAATACAGTCCTCCAATACAGGCCTGCTTTTGAACTGACCTCAGGCCTCAGCAGTGAACACATGCAAGTGCAAAAAAGGGCTGCTGGCCTCTAAACTGCTATGTCTTATTATATACTAGGGACTTAAAGGTAGTTTTTATCCCCCTGCCCTATTATGTACTAAGGCCTTATAGGGGAGATCATGTCAATCATAGGGGTAACCTAACCCATAGGGTGCCCTAGTGTTGTTTTCAGTGTATTGTAAGTGTCTTTTCAGCATAGCACTGGCCGTTGACCTTGTTAGGCAGAGCCCAACGACAGTCAGAGTCAGTTACAACTATTACCAGTCAGCAAAAACTATGGGGGTGCACCAGGATGACTTTGCAACACACATGTTTGCTTACTAACAAACAAGAGAACTACAAAATAGGGCATCGTGCTTTTATAACTACAGGCACCAGATCCTACCTCTCACAACTATCTAATCACAACATGCACAGCAGAAACCCTAGCACCTCACAGAAGAAAGGGCCAGAAGGGTTACACAAATATCTACCACAGCTTAGCCTGCACAATTATAGAAGCAAGGTGAATCGTTAGGTTGTGCTGCTGGTGCTGGTCGACACCACCATCACTCATTTTAGAGGGCTTGTACCCTTTAAGACAGACCATTATTATTGTATAAACAGCACAAGATTGGTGTTACCCTGTTTACACATGACTAACAGACTGCAGTAATTGCAGTGAGAGAGAGAGAGAAATAGAGAGAGAGAGATAGTGAGAGAGAGAGTGAGAGAGATAGAGAGTGAGAGAGAGATAGAGAGAGAGAGAGAGAGAGAGAGAGAGAGAGAGAGAGAGAGAGAGAGAGAATACGTGAGCATGTGTGAGTCAAGCCTTATGTAGTGTGGGTGTTCAGCACTGGCAGTATGTAAAAACAGACATCAAAGGAGGACCTGTCCTTCACATCCCTAACATTAAAAGCAAACACATATGTATTTCTCAACAATGTGTAAAGGACCATTAAAATATTCCAAATTAATGATGCATTCACAGTTACATTTCAGATGTTTGACTTCATATTGCCTGGTATATGTTTCCCTATTTCCTATGACTGTTTTCTTTTCCCAGATGTGTTTCTGTGGTTTTGATTTTAAGGTAACTTAAGACTATTGCATAGGCATACTGTGAACTGAGTAAAAATGATCTTACCACAAGTTCCGCTAATCCTTGGTCTCTCTGCACAGTGCACAGAACAATGGTCATATATGTGCCAATTGTAATTACAATTATAAAGAAAAGTGTGTGAAGAAATAAAACAGTTTTCTCTCCATGCCACCCCAGTTTAGACCTGGCCATCTGCAAATAAGTCTTGACCCTGTGCCTCATGGGATCAGTCCTGCCCGAACTGCCGAGCCAAGTCCTCCTTGGACCGGAAACAAGCATCCTAGAACCGGTTTAACGGTTTCACCCCTCGTCAGCCAGGATAGCTTGAATCCAGTGGGACAGTGAGCCCGGGACCCACGTCTGGGCATACCTGGGGAACTTAGGGTGAGAAATCAAAAGACACTCAAATGATGGCCGAAATGCAGAACAAATCAAAACATTTACCCCAGTCAAGAGATATGGGTTAAATCCATCATTCAATCGCTCACCATGCCACCCCAGTTTAGACCTGGCCAAATGCAAATCAGTCTTGACCCTGTGCCTCATGGGAACAGTCCAGCCCTAACTGCCAAGCTAGGTCCTCTCTCGAGTGGAAACAAGCATACTTGGACCGGTTTCGGGGTTTTACCCCTCGTCAGCCAGGATATCTTGAATCCTGTGACACAGTGAGCCCAGGACCCACATCTGGGCATATCTGGTGCACTTAGGGCGAGAAAGCAAAAGACACACAGTTGATGGATGGAAAGCAGAACAAATGAAAACATTTACCCACAGTCAAGAGATTTTGGTTAAAGCCATCATTCTTTTGCTCAGCATGCCACCCCAGTTTAGCCCAGTTTAGACCTGGTCACATGCGAATCAGTCTTGCCCCTGTGCCTCATGAGAACAGTCCAGCCCGAACAGCCAAGCCAGGTCCTACCTGGCCTGGAAACAAGAATCCTAGGACCGGATTCGGGGTTTCACCCCTCATCATCCAAGATAGCAAGATAGCTTGAATCCAGTGGCACAGTGAGCCCTGGACCCACATCTGGTCATACCCGGCGCTCTTAGGACAAGAAAGCAAAAGACACACAATTGGCGGATGGAAAGCAGAACAAATCAAAACATTCACTCCCAGTAAAGAGATCTGGGTTAAATCTATCATTCTTTTGCTCACCATGCCACCCGAGTTTAGATCTGGCCAAATGCAAATCAGTCTTGACCCTGTACCTCATGGGAACAGTCCAGCCCGACCTGCCAATCCAGGTCCTCCCTGAACTGGAAACAAGCATCCTAGGACCGATTTCAGGATTTCACCCCTCATCAGCCAAGATAGTTTGACTCCAGTGGCAAAGTGAGATCGGGACCAATGTGTGGGCATTTTTTATCCCAAGCATTTGGTGCCTGCTGCCTGTATCCTGAATCAAAAAGACTAGGTATAGGAGAGAGTTGGTCATGGGGAAAGTAGGTGTTGGCAGGATAGGGCATTTCTAAAATAGGGAGGGGTAGCTATCACCTACCACATTTGCACTTCATAAATGCTCTACCTCAGCACCCTCACCTAGGGTTTCAGACTAGTCTTTTGTGCTCCCAGACAAACTGGGGCCAGGGAGGGAGAAAAAATATTCCAAACACCTCTTGGAGTGGAACCCTCTAGAAAGTTCTTCCACTTCAAAGCTGGCAGCAATGATAAATAGTGGTCCCTCAGACCCAATTCTTCAGTACACATTTGAACCTGTGGAAGAATCAAAAGGACTGCTGTTCTGCTCTGCTGCAAGAAGCACTTCTATTCTGGTGCTCTGCTGCCTGAGTGAGAAGACCTTGACCAGTATATTGAACCCAATAGCACCAGGGCAACTCAATGGGCTGGTTGGCTAGCCTCCTAATCAAAGGCTCGGTAGCAGAAAAGGCTACAACCACCCTGAACCCTGTACCTGGACTCTGACTACTTTGAGTCCTCCCCCCTATGGGTACCACTCCAGGGCTCTACCCCTAAAAGAGGGCCTGAAGATGCTCTGCCATACCAGCTGTGGTCTTTTGGGCAGAACCGACACATCACGATGTCTCTCCTTGCAGCTCATGCAATAAGAACAAATGATGGAAAGAATGCTAAACTATTTTAAAAACTCACCCCAAGTACAGAGATCTGGGCCTAAATCCATCTTTGTTTTTGCTTACTATGCCATACCAGTTTGGACCCAGTCATATGCAAATCATTGTTTACTCTTCTCCCCTGTTTTACTTCTTTTACTAACAGAAAGGAAGTGCCCAGTAGACTCCAACTTCCTGTTCCTGTCCAGAAGGCACCTCCCAGTGCTATGTTCATTTACTGGTCACTTTCATTGAGATTTGGAGCTAGAAAGATCACTCTCCTTGTCTGCTGCATATATACCATTGGTTTTAAGGACTTTGTATTTCACAAGCAAGTTCAAAAACTAGTGTATAAGGGTGTTGTTTGTTTGATTCGGGGCACACACCAGGATTTATTCATACCTTTATTCGATTTTTAAAAAAATATATTGAGGTGGGTGGCGTGCAGTTTCAGTAGGGGCTTAGATATTTTTTGGCATGTAATTTTTCTTCTTTTGTAAAGCAAAAATGTTGCACAGTTTAGTCCATTTTCTCCATGTTTTTAAATACATTTACAATATTCATTTAATTCACTATGCGGCCTAGTCTGCCAATGAGCCTTTCAGCAGGAGGCCCAGTAGTAGACATGGGTGCATGAAACAACTGTTTGATGTCAGTTGAATTGAAACATCATTTTGGCCATGGGTGGTATTGGATTAAATTACAAAATGTTTTTTGGGGCATTTTACTTTTTTTCGGTGAAGTAATTATATTTGATGTCTTTGGAGGATGGGTGTGGTTGTAAAAAATATTGCCCAGTTAATTTTCGTTTTTGGCATTTCTGAATTAATGCTGTTTTTCTGTGTTCCCATGCCTCTTTTGTCTGACTAGTGTATGAGGGTGTTTGCCATAGGCCCCCATTTGTCTTTTTTCCCCATGCCATGTGGTCAGGGGCCATTTTGTGTATAGTCAGTGTCCATAGGCCTGCATGTGTTCTTTGTTTTCCCTGCCTCTTGTTCGTTGTTGTTTGTCCATGTGCCTGGTGGCCATTTTGTCTAGGTAGACAGTATGCTTTTGCCACAGTTCTGCATGTGTTCATTGTTGTGGCCATGACTCCTTGCTGGTTGTTATTGTTGTGACCATGTGGCTGGCAGCCATTTTTTGTAGGCACCAAGTGTGATTTTGCCATAGGCTTGCATGTCTTCTCTGTTGTGGCCATGCCTCCTTGCTTGTTGTTGTGACTGACTATGTGACTGGAGGCCATTTTGTGAAGGCAGCCAGAGTGCTTTTGCCATAGGCCTGCATGTCTTCTTTGTTGTGGCCATACCTCCTTGCTGGTAGTTGTTGTTGTGACCATGAGGCTGGAGGCCATTTTTTGTAGGCAGGCAGTGTACTTTTGCCATAGGCCTGCATGTCTTCTTTGTTCCCCATGCCTTTTTGCTCAGTGTCTTTTTGGCCATGGTTGGCAGCCACTGGTTGGCAGCCATTTTGTGCATCCAGCCACTGTGCCTTTGCCATAGGCTTGTATGGAAGGATGAGATATTAGTTTAATAATATGCTTGAAGATGATTTCACTTGTTTTGAATTTTGTCTTGATCGATTTTTTATTTTTATTTTTTAATTTAAATATTTTAATTGTGTTTTTTAAAACTTTTTTTATTTTACTGTTTTTAATGTAAATTTATTTTTTAATGTAACTTTTTTAAATATTTTTTTTTAATAAAATGTTTTCAATTTTTTTTAATTGTAATTTTTTCCCCCGTTTTGCCTCGATTGAGCCATCATCCATCCATCCACCATAGGTAAACAGCAGCGCAACAGCATTTCGTTTTTTAGGTATATAATTTAATTTCCACCTGGCCACCCTAACTGTGGTGCACTTTAAAGTAGACATAAACATCATTCATTTGTGTAATGATAATGATTATTATTCCATTCCCCCTGGACAATATTGCTTGGCATAGGTGCACACTAACCTCCATTTTTTTTAAAGATTACAATTCTATTTACCCATTTAGTTCCCTGAGTGCCACAGGAAATAGCTCTATCATCCTGTCTATTGTGCATTATTTTGATGGCGAATTATGCTATGGTGGTGTGGTTTGACTTTAAAGTGGTAACCTAAGTTAACAAAACAACCACACCAGTCGTGCCTTTGTCTGTACTATTTCAAGCTGCAAACAATGCCACGTTTCACACTAAAGGGCCCCCGACTCTGTCTCAGTCCGGGGATCGACCGACCTCTGGTCAGTGGTCCTGACTCCTGAATGCCTCGATCTGTTTGGTCAAATTCCTGCATTTCTCTCTGGGAGCATGCATTACAGCCATAAACCGGCCATAATACATGCTCCCATAGGGGAATGGGAGGACCTGTTCATCCCTGCACCCCCTGGAAGGCACCTTAAGGTGCCTGCCACGAGGTGCAGGGATCAACAGCCCCTTGGCCCCCAACTGGAGGAGGTCCACCCAAGAGGGCCCTGCTCTGGGCCCCCAAACACGCTTTCTGACATGGTTTCCATGACTGAAAGGCCGGCATGGCACCCATGCCAGAAACCGTTATAATCCCAAAGGTGGAAAGGCCCTCCCTTTGCGATTACGAGCCAATTCTGACTGGCCGACGGGCTCCTTGAACCCGTCGGAAGCCAGCTGGATTAACCGGCCGGTTTCGTTTCTGACCACCAGCATTGTAATGCGGCAGTTGGAAAGTAAATTGAGCAGCTGATTACAATGCGGCTTGGAAGGCTCCAACCATCAGTCGGAGTCTGTACAGGCCACATCATAATCGGCCCCTAAATGTTTTTCTTTCTTGTTTACTCTTAAGTGCACAAGAGAAGAGAATTCACTTGCAGTACTGCCATACAAAAGGCCTGTGCAGTCACAAGTCAGTCCTCAAAACACTTCTGCTTGTGCAGCTTGGTGCAACTGCCAACTGAGAGCTTTAAGATGGCCCAAAAGAAAGATGCTTCCAACAAAGGGGTCAGTGAGAAGAAGCAGCTTCCCACCAGAGGCATGTCACCCTAAAGCTTTTTTGGACCACCATGCAGTGTGCCTGTCGCATTAGCCTCTAGGGAGCAAGCTGAAAGCATTACTCCTGCATCAACAGCACCACGCCAACCTAAGCCCGGAACCATGTCTGTCAGTGAGTCATCCACTGCAATCATGTTGACACCGAAGGGTAGTGATGTTGAATTGGATTTGTCACTTTAGCAAAGTAGTACACAATTGTTTCAGGAAAGAGAGCAAAGTGGACAGCAGCCAGCAATAGTATATTTTCCTGATGTTGGAGCAGAACAGGAGGTTGAACATCTTTCTGAGCAAGAACCTCCTCTTTTAGAATCATTGGCTCCCAGATCTCCAGCAAGAAAAAGGAATAGTACTACTCCACCACCTTCTCCAAGCACCACTTCTGATGATGATGATAGGCACATGGAGTAGATCCAGGCAGAGTCCAGGAGACAACAGGTGAGGCAAGGGAAAAGGAAAGTCTCTTAAAGACTAAGAATTATGGAAGGGGATGATAAGGAGGGGGACAAAGATGAGGCATTCATTGTGGAAGGTGACCAAGAGGAGTTTAACATTGCTCTTCCACCTGCTCCGAAGGATGTGGCACAGGTAGCACCAGCACCATCTCTCATGTTTGCAAAGCCCCAGCTGTGACCTGTACCAACCCCTACCTCAGGAGAAGCAGAGAGGCATGTGATGACATGCCCAACTACCTCCATTACTTCTTCAGGCATTTGCAGAGTAAAAAAAGAATTCTCCCCAGTTTGGGACTTTTTTACAGTTAACAAAGAGGGGGATCACATTGCAGTATTCAGCATTTGCAGCATGTATGTTCGTTGAAATAAGCTTGGTACACATTATGGTACTGGAGGCCAAACAACCCAAATGAAAAAACACCATCCAATCAAGTGGGAGGAGCACCCTAATAAAGTTGATGAGAGTGGTTGTGGTGGTGAGAAGGGCGGGGGAACATCAGCTACAAGTCCAATTACGGTGGAAGGTGATGATGAGGATGAAGAGGGTGATATCTTCATGCAAAGCAGCTCTGTCTCCAGCAGTGCAGCAGCAGAAACACCTACCTCAGAGACTTCACAATGGCACAAGACTCTGTGTGATATGGAGACACCACGGCATTCATTAACTGCCCACCACAATGCACATTGAGTCTGCCACCTCCATCTACTTCTCAAAAGACACCTGTGTTAGTGGCACCAGAAGACAAGAAAATCTTGGCTACTATCACAGGCATGTTTAGGAAGGAGGGGCCCTACAAGCGGTATCACCCAAGGGCACATTTGTACAATGGGAAGCTGGCCAAAATGTTATTGTTAGACTTCCACCCTTTTTCTTTTGTGGAAAAAGTGGGATTCTTAGAATTTGTGTCAGCCATCTACCTGGAATAGAAGGTACCAAGTCTGACCTATTTTGCCAGAGTTGCTGTTCCAGCACTGCATCGCGATGTGCTCCAGTTGGTTGGACAAGCTTTTCAGTAAAGTGTTGTTTGCACCATCCACCTGATGACAGACATGTGGACCAGTTGTCATGCAACTGATTACATGTACATCACTGCACACTGGATCTCTTTTGCGGGGGTAAAGTAAAAGATATCTACAGGTCTTGGCCCAGAAGAAAGTTTTAAGAGCAGTTGGTGGAATTCAAAAGTGGTCATGTTCGCCATAGAGAAATCACATACAGCTGTAAACATCTTGGAGGAATTTAACAGCAAGGTGTATGAGTGGCTGCAACTCATAGATCCCAGAATTGGATTTCTTACCACAAGGGCAGTAACATAATCAAGACCATGTAAGACAGAGGCTATTTCAGGGTCCTGTGTTTGGCCCATTTCATTGACCTGGTGGTGCACGACTTCCTCAAAAAAGAAGACAAATTCAGCAACATACTAACCACCTGCAGAAGAATATGCACTTAATCCAGCCATTCTTTTAAAGCCCGGAAGCAGTTCCGGATTATTTAGCGTAATAAATAATAGAGAACCAGTTAAAGTCCTTATACAGGTGGTGCCAACACATTGGCACTTGACCTATTACATGTTGCAACATCTGTTTGCTCAGTAGAAACAGATCAATGACTATGTCATTCAAAGAGGAGGGGTGCAGTTGGGAAAGCCATGACCATGGATGCAGACAAATGGGGCATAGTCAAATGCCTGACACAGATGCTACTCCCTTTTGAGGTTTTCTCACAGGAATTTAGCAAGGAGGACATTATGATGGGCCAAGATATCTGGTTGTTGCATCTCCTGCAGGACCAGGTAAAGAAGGTGTTTGAAAGGTTTGCCCTGCAGGTGTGCAAGAAAACACAGAAGATCATGTCTTGGTTGAGAGCTTAATCCTTCGTTTGGCTTGTAATAAAAGGCTGCAACATGATATCATCGCATCCAAAGAGTACATCTGTGCCACACTACTTGGTCCATAGCACAAAACAATTCTGCCCACTTTCATTTCTTTTTCTGAAGGGGTTGTTTTAAAATACAGGAGGTGGATTTTAGAGCAAGCCGTAGACCTTGAAGAAGAACAGCTGGAACTTAGAGTCCCACCACACAGTTCTGATGTGCCGTCTTCAACTTCCAGAGATGGCAGTCTTGTCTCACTGCAGCCAACAAAAGCATCAATCAGAACACCAGCAGCAACACCAACAGAAGACCGGACCTAACCTCTGCATTGTATTGGTACAATCAGCAGGACTTAACTCCAGTGCAGAGGAGATAGCAAAAGAGGTTGAGCAAGTAGCAGCACAAATGACCATTCACAGGATGTTCCAGGAGTATATGGATGATCCAAAAGAGGTGGATCACAATCTATTGATGTATTGGTATGGGAAGCTGCGCCAATGGCCGACCTCAGCAGGCTGGCAATAAAGTATTTGGCTTGTCATATAGCCATAGCGTCTGCTGAGCATGTGTTCAGTGCAGCTGGAACATTTCTTTTAGTAAGAAGGACCAGTCTCTTGCCTCAAAACGTTGAGAGATTGACTGTGATCAAAATGAACCAATATTTTATACCACACAATTACATAATTCCTGAAACAGCACAGGAGGAGGAGGATTGTTAAGAAATTGAATCAAGAGTGTTAGCTGATCAACTTCTGGGTGAACCACCTGAGTTTGAGGGCAAACTCTATTTCCCAAAGTATGTCAGTGCCCCTATAGAATGTTTTTTATTATTTCTCGTTAAACTTCTATCTTTGCAACAAAAAAGTAGCTAGTGTGACATTATTTTTGTGTCAGATTCATGCTGCCCCACCATTTTTTAAACACATATATTGCTGGATAGCAGATGGACCAGTGTGCATTGAAGAAGCCTCTACAATTCTTTCATGAAATTTGTGACAATGACTGCCACCCTCACATGCCTGTCACCTAGCCCTATCTGCATCACTTAGCACTAGCAGGTCTGCCCCAGAAGATTGTTGTTTTACAAGAGTGCCTGCCAAAGCCAAATTCCAATATGTTGCCTGCATCAAAGATGAATGCCTAATACCTAAACTACCTGTGCTTGGAATGGAAGAGGTAACAACACCTATTTCAATGGTGAGTGATGATGATTGATGATTCAATATGTAGTGGCTTACAGTGAGCAAGGGTGTGTATTGAACTGCAATGTGGGAACTTTCTTGAGATGATTGACTTGCAGTGCTTGGGGCCTGAGTGATGGGCGATCAGTTTTTCCCTGGAGGTTATTAGCCTTTACACATTTTCTTAGTGAACATTAATTAACCTGTATTATTCACTCCTATGATCCTTCTGCTTTTTTTATCATCTAAGATGGCTGCCCCAGACAATTGTTTGATTTACAGGACTGCCAAATTCCAATGTGTTGCTTGCATCAAAAGGGAGATAGTGTACCTACCCCCGGGCTTTGATTGGAAAAGGTAACTATTGCTTTAATGAGTGATCTGATTATCGAGTGATTGTGAATTTGTGAGTGGTGATTGATGATTGATGTGGTGACTGACAGTGAGGAAGGGTGTGTTGAACTGTAATGCGGGAACTCTCTTGAGATGATTGATTTGCAGTATTTGGGGCCTGAGTGATGGGTGTTCATTTTTTGCCCTGGAGGTGATTGACCTTTCAGACTTAGCCAGATTTAATTGCAGGGTCCTATTCTTTTTTCAGGTTCTTCAGAGACCAGAACAGTCGCTTTAGTTAAAAAACTAAAACCTATACATAATACTGCAATTCTGTTTTTCTATGTGTCTTTTAACAGCAGTTTGCTACACATCTATCGTGCTTGGTTCATGATGACTGGTCTGGGATGGAGTTACTCAGCATCTGGAGTAGGATGAGAGATCTCAGGGAGGGAGCTGCGGGACTACCTCATCAACAGCTAGAAGCAAGAAGTTATCAACTTCAGCTCAAAGGTAAACCAACAGTCTGAGGCCTAGTACTCAGCTATGTGGAATAGAGAGAGGTGTGTTTATTTGTGAAATGTTGCTGTATGTGTGTGTTTGTGTTAGAATTGAGGCAAAAGTGAAAATCAGAGTCCCTCTCTGGTGTCAATTCTTTATAAAGCTTTGACATAACCCACTAACTCAGTCTTTTTATTTTCATTTAGTTGCCTATGATGTATAATCAATCATTCAGATTAATCCTACAGTTGGAACTCACCTGGGTGAAACAGCAAGTGGGACCTTGCTTGTGAAGTTGTGATGCCTTCCCTGTTATTTTAGTAAGTAAGTAACTAACTGCTACTATTGTTTATCTAGGTTGTTGTAGACAATATAGGTCATATCAGCAATGGTCAAGATAGTTAGAGAGGTATAACTCTATAACTATCCACTACCTCGCTCTTACATGTAGATAAACAGGCTGTGTAAAAGCTGAAGGCAGCAGTGCAAAGTAAAAGTAAAACAAACTACTTCAGGCATAAAATTCGATAAAATAAAATAGTTACCCCTTTAATTTTTTTTACAAAGAAACCTACCCTCTCCACCCACAAAACATGCTCACCCCTCTCCCCAAACAAAACGGACCCAAGCCCCGATTTCCCAAAATTCAAAATGTCCAAAGAAAGTCAAACCCGGTCCCAACTCCCTTTCCACCATCTCCACCCAGCCCCATCAAAGCAAAAAAATTATAAAAGGTTTAGAAGAGGGCATTGTGGATATCGGTCCAGGGCTGGTCCAGGCTCTGCTCTATCGTGGTCAGACGGCTCTCGATAGTGTTAAGCCTCTGCAGGATGCTGCTCAGCAATGGCCAGTTTTCAGTGTGGGACGGGGTGGCAGTAGTTGGTGATCTCACTGGTGGTGGTGCTGGTGAATGGATGGCCGGGAGGCTGGAGGCAGAGGGGCACCGGCTGGTATTCTTGCTGGATATGCTGCCGCAGACGGGCGGCTATCTTCTGCCTATTGGGTCCCACCATGGGTGGACCAGCAGGAACAGATTTATTGAGAAAAACAAAAAGGAAAAAATAACAAATTGTAAATAATGCTCTGAGCAGACAATTGTTTTAAATTACTGGGTGGCACAGTATGTAAGTAAGTAAGTAAAGTCTTTATTGCTCAGTTAATTAAAACCATTGCAATTATCAGCATATAAAAACCATAAATTAAATACAATTGGTGTTTAAAAAAAGACAATGACAAATATATATGTATAACTAAATTAGCATCAGGTGATAAAAAGAGAATAACTATAATGAATACAAAAATTTGTGCTGAGCATAGAATTTAAAAAGATGGACTGTCTGTTGTTTTGCACCTGGGTGTTAGGCCGAACTATGGTTTTTGTTGCTGGGTCTGTTGGATCATAACAGTCCCCTGCAGTGATATTGCCTCCTATTTTACCATGCGGTTGTCGGGCCATTACCCATACCGAGTAAGATAATTCCTTTTCGGTTTTGGATTTCACTTCGTTAGTTGGCATCGGCCTATTTTGGCCCTCTGTCATTCTTGCTTCTTTTCTGCTTTCTCCAGGAATTTGACGACGTGGCTTGCTAGTTGAATGTTCGTTCCGTCCAAGCAAGCCTTTACCGCCTGCCAGCGTGTTCTTATGCCCAGCCTGTTGAAGTGCTTTTTCAGAAGGGATCTGCGCTCTGCGTCCATGCCTTTGCAGGTGCATAGTAAGTGCAGGATGTCTTCCTTAGAGGTCCCACAAATTCGGCAGTTGATTGTTTCTTTGGGCCTTGTCCATGGGGGGAGATGATTTTGAACTGGAAGTTGGCCCAGCCGTAGACGTAGGAACTTTTCCTTTGTGCGCCTAGTAAACCCGACTCCTAAGTAGCTTTGGCTGAGGCTGGTTGTGTAGCTTTGGATAACTGTCCAGCCATGGGCCCGGGTTGCTAGGCTTGCTTTGTCCTCGGTTAACGACAGGGATCTAACTGATTTGTTAACTGATTGTTTAAAGATATTGTGAGATTCACTGCTCGTCCATGCTTCTTGTAGGCTCAGGGAATTTAAAGAGTGGTTCAGGTATAACGCAGCCGCACTCTTACTCTTGCTTTCCATCTCTTTCCGTAGGTGGCAATTTAGGCTTGTGGATTCCCCGCTCTGTATCTTGTGCCATCTTTTAGCATAGGTGCCCATTCGCTCTAGGGTTTGATTTCTCAGGCCGAATTCCAGCCTGATTTGAGCCTGGGAGGTGTGGTTTGGCAGACTGAAGATTATTCTCATGGCCTTTGCTATTGTGCTATTCAGTTGCTTGGCATCCCTTCCTCGAAAGCATTCGCTTCCGTAGATCAGAGCCGATGTTAGTTTTGCCTGTAGCACTTGAAGCAGGGGTGTGAAGCTTCGGCCGACTGCTTTGGTTTTGAGGTTCCTTAGTGCAATCCCTACGCTGATGCCCCTCCGTTTTATTGCTTCCTTTTGCTGGTTGAGTGAACCCTTTCTGTCAAGAATTACCCCCAGGTACCTGTACTCATCTACTATTTCCAGTGTGGTCCCACCCATGTGCCAGTGGAAGCCTGCTGATGATTTTTTTGCATTGATCCTCATTGTTTTGGTTTTAGAGAGGTTGATGGTAAGGTTGTTGTCTATTGAGTACTTAAACGTAGTGCTGATCAGATGTTGTAGCCCTATCGGTGTTCTGCTTATTAAGACAATGTCATCAGCATACATTAGGTTGGAAATAGTAAGGCCTCCTAGGCTAGGGGCGTGGGAGTTAGTTTCGTCCAGCAGCTGTGCCAGGTTGGACATAAAAATGTTGAAAAGTGTTGGAGCTAGGACACAGCCTTGTTTTACACCTTTTGTGGTCTTTATTTTTCATGAAAGGAAATCTCCTGGCCCTAGCTTTACTTGGACCCATGTGTCTGTGTGAAGTAATATCAGCTGTGTAAGAAGGCCTGGTGGAATGTTCCTTTTTTCCAGTTTTGACCATAGTAAGTTTCTGTTGACTGTGTCGAACGCTGAGGTAAAGTCAATGAAGCATACATACAGGGGAAGTTTAGCTGCCTTTGTGGCGTCAATGAGGAGCGAGAGAGCTAGCAAGTTTGATGTTGTGCCCATTTGTTTGCGGAATCCTGTCTGGGTAATTGGAATTACTGCATTTTCTTCTATCCAGTCCAGAAGCTCCTCTAATAGGAGACCGGCGTAATATTTGGCTACATTGTCGATTAGGGCTATTAGTCTGTAGTTTTTTGGGTCCTTTACGTTGCCCTTCTTGTGTATTGGATCTATAATGGACCCTTTCCCTTTCCATGATGCTGGAATTGTTGCAGTGTCTGTTATCTGTTTGAAGAGTGGCACTAGGGCTGCTGCCCAGTAGTCTGGATTTTGTTTGTACAGTATTGGGGGAATCCCATTGGGGCCTGGCGCCCCCTCTGCTTTCCCCATCGCGATCCTGCTTATTATTTGTTTTTTCGTAGGGACAGATGCGTTACTGCCCAGTTGTGACGTCCGTGTTGGACTTTTTTGGATCTTGCTTGGTCGACTAATAGTTGTGGGCTGTGACACTGTATTGAAATGAGCCTGAAGATGGTTGGCCCAGGCTTCCTTGGATACATAAGAGTCAATGGTCGGAGTCCTAGAGTTCTGGAGTGAATTAACTGTTTTCCAGAATCTTCCGCTTGTGTTGGTTCCTTTAGCGTCGTGTAGAAGTCTTGCCCACAGTTCATCCTCTGCTTCCCTTTTGTCCTGCCAGATTATTTTCTTTTTTTCCTGTTTTAAGTTTTGCATCTCCAATTGGATTGTAGGGTCCGGTCCGTCACGGTGTAATTTGCGCAGCAGTTTGTTGATGTTACTTTTCAGATGTTTTATCTTGGCACAGTAGCAGTACATTGAAGGTCCCCTAGGGCCATTGGAATTTGATTTGATTATCATTAGGAGAATCACAAGGCCAATTTTGTTTTACCCACATAGGCCTTGCATAAAAAGCACTGACTGTACGGCAGAAAAATATTAAGGCAGAATAACACTAGATTAAAAACAGAGTGATTCGATTGTTCTTCCTTCTAAAGGGTTTTCAAGCAACTATAAACAGTCACTTTGAGTGCAAAACTAAATTACCTCTCAATAATAAGTATGGCATTGTACACTATGGAGTAAAAGTTGTGCTAAAATAATGGAGCCCTCCTCATTACTAGCCAGCGCATCTTGTATTTTGTTGCAGTCTGCAGCTGAGGCAGCTGTAGTTGACAATTATCTTTTTTTAATTCCAATGGCCCTGCTCTCCCTCAAATGCATTTCTCTTTCTACCCTGACTCCAAAGAGTCATATGAATAATAAATAAAATACTATGCCACAATCCTTATGTAGAAAATGCGGCTATTATCTTGCCTGCCGAACGTTAAACATTGGGGAAAATGATTGACTGCACTACAGGGAAAGGAACGGGCTATACAGATTGTATTTGGCACATTCGTCACAGTGTATCCCATACGCCAAACTCAACATGAAATCATGCCCGTACTCCCACTTTACTCAGTGGACTCACCCACCACCAGATATTGTTTTCAACAAATTCATTTGCTGGGCAGTAAGCAAGGAAAGGAAACTTAACTCACTCTACTGCAGGGTAGAGTAGAAGGATTAGACGGGCAGGATAGAGCTTCTTTGATATAAAATAGAGGGGCCACTACACTGATCATTGATTCATCATCTTTGTCTTATTAAGTCACTGTAATAGTTGATGGAAGTTGAAAGGGAAAAATCTGAATAGGTGCAAAATAAATCTGTTATGGGAAACCATGACATATATTCTGGGATCACTTCACATTGTTATAAAATCAAATGTGGCACATGCCAAAAATTAAATTTTGAATTTGGTAGGCTTAGGGAAAAGTGAAGTACTAAGAGGTGACTGAGTGGGCAATGGGAAACAACACACCTTGTGTGTTCGGTTTGCAGTGCATTGCAAACATTGCATATGCCACATTAACTGAAGCAGACGCAGATTGCACAGCCAACTCTGCACTGCAATCACAAATTGAACCATACTGCACTTCGGTCATAGGTAGAAAAATGCCATGGGCGGGGGGGTGATGAATGATGGTTGGGATACATCTGGCTCACATAACAAGTACAGCGCGTTAAAGGAGTAGAACAAAAAATAAAAAACACCCCCAGTTTGAACCATAGCTTTGATAACCCTGCATAAACAAAGTAAGCGAAGTAGGTGAGCCGCATGCTCCTCAATGAGAAGAGCTGCCTTGCTTATTTATCCAAACAATCCAAATATTCATTCATTCTTTCAGTCCTATTCACCCACAGCTGCCATGATTAAGCTTTATTTTCTCTCATACAGCCTTTCATCCAAAATTTTCAACCATTATCCATCCATTCAATATCTAGCCTTTCTTCCAACCATCCTTTTGCCGATCCATCCTGGCATTTACCCACCTATGCACCCTTTCACCCACCCACCCTTCCACTCACATTCCATTTTCTTTTATTTTAACCTTCTGTTCTTTCACGTTTCCCTCAAGCCATCAACGGTCATTATGTGAGATTTTGTGAGTTACAAATAGAAGAGGCCATATTAATAACTCAACCACCACTGTAGCTGGTAAATCTGGGAGGGTTCACGGTCACATGATGAGGACGCCCTAGTAAGGGTGAATGGGTATAATAGTAATTACAAGAAATTATGGGGCTCATTACCATGGCGGACAGACTTCCGTCCATCCGCCATTGTTTCAGATGTTGCAATGGCCTCTCATGAGGAGGCCTCCCCACAATCCGAATCACGGTGAGACCGCCACTACGGCAGTCGCATCACCTATATTTCTGCATTGTGGCGGGGATACGTTCAGCAGGCCCCGCCGCATTGCAAAAATAAAGGCACCTGCATATCTCTGCACTACGTGGCAGGCACCCTGCAGTGTCTGCCACATGGTGCAGTAATATGTAGGTGGCCCCCCAGTGCCGTTGACTCAGTCCCAGGGATTAAGGGGGGCCTGCTACGGGCCCCAAATCTGTTTCCGCCATTTGCTTTGCTGCGGTTTGTCTGCCGCAAAATGAACGGTGGAAAGGGATATCATAATCCCTACGGCGGTGCCTGCAACGCACCGCCACAATGTTGGGCTGTGTTTGTGCTCTGACAGGCAGTCAGAAAAGGAACGCCAGTCAGAACTGTGTCCAACGATCTTTACGACCACCACACTTACCCAACGATTCAATCATAATATGGCGGGTGGAAAACAGTAGTACGCTGACGGAAGGCCCGCCACCGACCGGCTGTCGGTGATGGGCCTTCCGCCATCATAATGAGCCCCTTAGTGACTTACCAGTGCCTGTCCCTGCTGCCAATTCTCCCCCTCCAAATCAATCTCCTCCTGCAGCGGCACTGGAGCCGGCATCACTGATGTTCTATGTGGCTAGAATAAAACATTATATATATTTCAGATGCCTGATGTGCCACCCCAAACACCAAATGCAAAACATCACTACAGTTCAGTTAGCACTGCGCAGTATCTTCTAAAAAAAAATCACTCTGGGCATTTGATTGTTTCACAAAGTTAGACAAGCCAGGAGTGGAATTATGGTGAATGAAAGACATATGGTGTTGCATGGCAAATGCAGTGGGAGTGGGACCTACTAGAGGAGCTACAACAGTTAATGTCAGGAGGGGTCAAAAGAGGTTTGGAAAGTTTTACGGTAAAAACATGGTTTTGAGTGCTAGGGGAGTAAACAAGTATAAGTTAATAGGGGTAGGTTAACTATATCTACAATCAATATTGCTGGATTAAATGATAGAGATAAAAGAAATAGGGCTGGAGAACTGCTACAAGGAATTGGGGCAGACATCATATGTCAGCAAGAGGCGCACATTCCATGGCAGAAAAGAGGGATTAATTTTATTCCAGGATATGCTCTGGCCGCCGGTTCCTCACAGTCTACCAATACGAGAGGGGTAGCTATACATGTCTCTCAGCGACTGCTACCGATCAACCGTGTTAAATCGGATAAATGGGGGCGGTGGGCTATCGCTTCCATACCAAATTTAGTCACTATCTGTACAGTGTATGGCTCTAATTTTGATGACATAGAGATATGGACAAAGTTGGAAACTGAATTAGCTTCCTGGCCAGCACCATTGATTATATGCGGAGATCTAAACATCCATGTGGATATAGGCGTATGGGGGAAGGCAAGATATACAGGGAGGAAACCACAGGTTTTTAAAGCTATAAACGCTCTCATTGATAGCCATGGGCTGGTCGATATTTGGGCTTGTAAAAATGTAGAAGATCCAGGGTATACCTACTTCTCACATCCGCATAGGAAGTATGCCAGACTTGATTATTTTTTAGCTTCAGCCTCTCTCATGGAGGGAACAGATATTAAAAGACTCCCAAAAGTATTGTCAGATCATAACCCTTTAATTATGAGCATTGATGTGCCGGCATATATTAAGGGTATGCAAAAATGGTCTTTTGACAAAAAACTGCTAGTTAGGGAAGGATTTATTGCACATATTAGGGGATGGACAAAGCAGTTTTTCGATATTAATAGATACAGTACATCTAGAGAAGTTGTTTGGGATGCGTACAAGGCAGGGCTTAGGGGCGAAATTACAAGCTCTGGGATATTCTACCAGAAACAACTGAGCGGGGAAATATCTGCCCTTATCGAAGAGTTGAATAGGGATGAGAGACTACATATGGAAGCCATAGCCCATAAACAAATAGAGCGACAAAAGACCTTAGAATTAAAAGTAACTAGGACAAAGGCCAAACTCAATGGAATCTATAACAAAAAGGCAGCCGAAAGGTATCAAACGGCAACACAGGAGAAATATGAGTATGGGGAAATGACGGGGAAACATCTGGCGTTACGGATAAAGCAAAGGGCCACGGCAAATAATATTATATGATTAAAAGGGGAAGACGGAACGATGGCTACAGATACAACAGGCGTACTTAATGTACTCACGAATTTTTATCAGAATCTGTATAGATCTAGAGGTCCGATAAGGGATGGAACGGAGATAACTTTGACTAATGAAGATTCCCAGTTGTTAGGGCTTGAGGCGGATATCTCGCTGAATGAGGTCGCTGAAGCTATTAAAACAATGGCTATGGGCAAAGCATCAGGTCCAGATAGGATACCAATGGAAGTGTACAGAGCGCTACAAAAAGAACTGACCCCGTTACTCTTGGATCTATTTCTATCCATTCAACAGAAGGGGATTCATCCACAATCTTGGCAGGATACTAATATCGTTCTATTTTTAAAGAAAGGCAAGAACCCGGAAGATCCTGCCGCATATAGACCAATATCATTAATTAATGTAGACGAGAAATTGTACTCGAAGATACTGGCCTTAAGACTATCTAAGGTAATAGGGACCCTCGTCAGCCCATGGCAACACGGCTTTATCCCAAGCAAAAGCACCACGGATCATGTCCGTAGAGTTATTACATTATTTGATATCGCTGAGGCTACAGGGACACAGATGTCGATGATTTTGTTGGACGCTCAAAAAGCGTTTGATCAAGTTGAATGGGGGTACCTATGGAAAAACTTAAGACAGAAGGGATTTGGCCCACGGATTTTAATAGCTATACAGGCTATGTATTATAAGGCACAGTCAAAAATACAATTAATGGGGAAGGAATCAGCCAGGATTAGGATTACTAGGGGGACACGGCAGGGCTGTCCATGCTCTCCTATATTATTTGCACTCTATATCGATCCTTTGATTAGGTCTATATTGGAGGATCAGGCGATTAAACCAATAGTAACACTGGGACATAGCACTAAACTCTTAGCCTATGCAGACGATGTTGCCGTAGTCACCACAGATCCATCTGGCGCTATAAATCAGATCGAGAGACTTGCTGTTGAATTTGGGGAACAATCAGGGTACAGTTTAAATACGGACAAAACACAAATCATCTGTACAAAAAATACGTGGTTTCAAGATACACGCAGGACAGAGGTAGCCACATATTTAGGGATAACAATAGCAGCCGAGATTGGCATAATATGGGAAATAAATATGTCACCTTTAATTAAAAAAATTAAGGCGGATCTGAAGAGATTGGATAATCTACATTTATCGATCATAGGTAGAGTAAATATTATTAAAATTACGATGTTTCCCAAAATATTTTATCTTTTGCGATGTATACCAGTAGAGCCGGAAAATGTAATATTTCAGCAGCTGGAGCAGATATTTAGCCAATTTATTTGGGGCTATGGGAAAATTAGAAGATCACTAAAATATATGTCCCTACCACAACATCGAGGGGGCCTCGCCGCTCCAAATATGTTATACTACTTCTGGGCAGTAATGCTGCAACATATGAGTATCCTTTTTAGGCCACAGATCTCTGGCTCAGCTGGGGTAAATAGCCTTATAGAAGGGGATAAAGATACCCCACCATCTATCTATGAACTGGCTATGGGTAAACTTGCACCAGGCTTGGTTTTAAGGCAGCTGGAAGGTAGCTATTACAAAAAAACTCATTTTAAGGTTATTAGATCTGCCTGGAATGTATGGCACAAGATCAGTAAATACATGAAAATACCCAGAATTATTAGATATTTATTATTGTGGCGTTCATCAGTTTTTTCCGGCGATACAATATGATAATATAGGCAGAATATGGGACAGAGCAGGTATAAAAAATGTAGGCGATATTACGGATCTAAATGGGATAATCCCGTTTGGGGACCTCCAGGAAAGATTTGGTGTAGATACCGGCTCGATATTTAAGTATATACAAATCAAGGCGATAATAAGTAATCTGTCCCCAAAACTAGATAATCTATCCCGAATTACCCTTCTTGATTATGCGACAAAAAACAATATAAAGTTAAGGATATATATACAATGTTGATGGAGGCTAATAGTGATGATATTCTTAAAGTGGAAAGTACCTGGGCAGGCAAACTAAATAACCCAGACGTAGACATTAGTCGATCACTTGAGTTGTCCAAAAAAACTTTCTTGACGGCAAACCTTAAAGCCCAAACTTTTAAAACAGTGTTTAGTCTCTATTTCACTCCAGCTAAACTTTGGGCATGGGGGAGAAGAAATAATAATAAATGTCCTAGATGTGATCAGGGGCCAGCAGATTTAACCCATATGCTTGCAGATTGCTATAAATTGATCAGCTTGAAGGAAGGTATTGAATGCTTTTTATGTCAAAATCTGGGGCAATCAGTATCTCTTACTCCAACATTATTGATACTTGGAATTGAAAGCTTACATTTAGATCATCGCTCAGTTTATTTTTGTTTTATGGCAACTGCTATTTATCGTATACTTTTAACCACTAGGTGGAAGGACGCGGATCCCCCTACATACCAGGCTTGGTATGCCAGAGTCTATCATATTTTTAATTTAGAGTTGATACTCTATAAATGTAAGGGTAGGAGTGGGATGGCAAGGGCTCATAAAATTTGGGGGCCAATGATGGAATAATTACCATCTTAGGTGGCGAACCTGGGTCGGTAATATGGATTATGGATAAAGATAAACTATGCCCAGGAAGTAAGGGTCTGTCAGGTCAGCATATTATTCTTTGCTATTTTGTGTTTGCTTCGTCAAAGGAAATAAGTTGTTGTAATGTTTCTGTTTGCTCATTGGTATGTCTTTGAATTAATTAATGTACTATTGCTGCCTGTATAAAATAAAAAAAAAATAAAAAAAAGGGAGTGGGACCTCATCCTTTATTTCCAGCCATGCTGCACTGTCATGGAAAACTACTGATGCTGTATAAACAATAAATGAATAAGACAGCTCACTACATTGTGGGTGGCAGGGTGGACCATGATGACCATGAGTAGGAAAAAGAAAGCTTTCTCAACAAACATACATGGTGAGCATTATTTATAGAACTAGCTTACTTTGGCCATCAATATGATTCTTCAGGCTAGACAGTAGAGTACCAAAATGTGTTATTCTTAGATTAACACTTATAGTACTACAAGATATATAGGAGCGAGGGGAAGATTACCAACAAACCAGTAGATAATTGAGCTAAAACCTAGAGTAGAGACCAGAAAAAAATAATCTAATAAAACAAATATATAATATAAGGAAGAAAAAAAGATGATGCAGGGATAACAGGAACGAGACAAAAATTGAATCCATTGTGCTTTGCACTAGTGAGTTTGTAATCATATCCTATCCTCGTTGCCATGTGGAAGGAAGACAGCAGATAAGGGTGTCAGAAAACCAGCCTCCAGGCAGCAACTCCCATCATGGAACCCAGCACCAACATTCAAGTAACCCAAGATTCTACCCTAAGCCCACAAGAATCACAAAACCCAACATTAGGGAAATAATAATAATACATATTAGGACTTACTGGGGTTAGCAGAGCCCTCGGCAGCGGTGCTGGGGGTTGGCATCTCCTGCCGAGCAGCTTCTCCTGGACCTTCAATGCCCCTCTTCTTGCCCCTAGGTACAAATGTAATAAATGAAAACGATTTTTAAAAAACAGATCAGTGATTCAGTTAATCTCCACAAAATTATTATGACAGGCAAATGCAGTCACACAATTGTACTTCTCTAGAGCAGGTCTTCCGTAGTACTAGTTTCGACTCAAGTCTATCGACTAAGAATTGCTGAGTTGCCCAATAGCTTGGAACTGTGCAAGATACATAAACAAAGTCACAGAGAGAACGCGCTACTCGCTGGTATCACTGATTCACTATAGTGACAAGAGGACAGTCTGCAATGGCTTACTTAATCATTCAAAGCGAGTGCCAATGATGGGAGCGTTTAGGTAGAGCTAAGCACCTGCCTAGCAGAAACTAAAATCTGGATCAAATAATAATATTCCAACGTAAACTATACGTAAATTACCTCTGAGTATGAGCAGCATGCTATCTGGCAATTTCTTTTTGGCATTATTGAACTCAAACACAACAAATAATAATTAATACCCACCAATCCCCAAAAACTTGAAGCCTAGGAAGTTGAGAAGGTCCTGTTTGCGGTCCAGATATCCACCCAGTGGTGCGTCAGCCGCTGGACGGTCCGCCAGACCTGGCTGGTGCACCCCATGAACCAGCACACCCTCCCCCAGCACAGCCAACGTTCCCACAGAGGGTATCCGCTGTCAGGCCTGCTGCCTGCTGCCAGCATAGAGGGGAGGTGGCGCTTCACAAAAGAAATGAGTGCTGCCATCTCCTCCTCACCAAAGATTGCCCTGGGCTGCACAACTGGGCGGTGATGCTGCCTGCAACGAAGCAGCCCTCCCTCTGCCACGGTGCTGGGTAGGTCAGAAAAGAAGGAGAAGGAAGGGAGAGGAAAGAAGAAATAAAGAAGTAAGGGGAAATATACAAAAAGTCATGAGAAACACAAAATAAATTACCCAAAATTGTAAAATACACAAACACAAAGACACACACAAATATAATAAATAAAAATATAGGGTGGATAAGTTTCATGGTGATTCGTCAAGCGGGGGCCGAGAAAAAAGGGGGGTCCCAAAATGCGTTTTCCCCATGCATTTTCCCATAGGACCTGTTGGCGCAGCTACAGCCCGAACTGCTGAACGGAATTACACCAAATTTGGCAAAGAGGTAGTCCTCAGTTCAGACTCATGCCTTTTGCTTAAATGGTGTAAATCCGTTCAGTAGTTCCTGAGAAAATTAGAGTTAAAAAGATAGATATATCTGGGCGGAGCCTAACCACACATCTCATCGTGAGATCTGATTGGCTGTCAGTACTTCATCCAAGAAGTGTTGGCAGCCATCTTGGGACCAATATACATGATAGCACCTCATTAAAAAGCATTGCAGTTAATAGAAGGTTTTAAGACTTTAGTTACATTATAAATCATTTGTTGATGGTACCATACTCATTTTAGGAATTGTGGTGTGTTCTAAGGTGATTTTACCATGTGAAAAAGCCTTCTGCTGTGATATCATGAATCATGTTTGAGAGAAAACAATTTTCTCATGCTTTTCCCACAGAGGTTTGGAAGGTGATCTATAAGCTAAACTGAGAGCATATTTTCTGTAAATTCACATTATCTTTCTCAGTCATGTGAGAATGAAGTCTGACATTCTCAGTAAAACATGTACATCCATCAAGGGCAGAGACTGTCAGTTGATTCCTTTGTGTTCTACTGCAGCTTTCCAGAGTGTTCTAAAGAACAACTAGAGCGCTAACAGTCCTATTTATGACAAACGTATTGCACACCTGAAGCCATCTTAATTGGAATAAAGTGGTAACTCTTAAAACATTTAATTTAAAAAGGAACAACATGAGGGGGTTCATTTTGCCATAGAAAGTATGATTAGTGCTGCAGAAAGAAAAGTTAGGGCACATTTTGAGTGACTTCTCAAATCCTCTTCTATTTCATTAAAAAATTCTGACATGCAGACTGAAACATGCACTTTCAATACCAGCAGCAGACTTCCCTGGTGAGCAGTAGCTTTACTACAGTGACCTAATAAGCAACTAGAGTACTAACATTCTGAATTTATGGCAAATGTGTGACATATCTGAATGCCTTCTTGATGGAATCAAAGTAAAAAACTGAAAGTATTTCCTACTGAGGAGACTGTAGTAAATGAGGAAATTAGGAAACTTCATAACAAATAAGTCTCCCAAAATGGCCACCAGAAACAAAAGAGCCCAAATGTAGCCCAAATATCACCCAGATGTAACCCAAGTATAGCCCAATGACAGAATGTCCCAGAGTGTTCTAACGAACAAGTAGAGCGCTAACAGTCTTACTTATGACAAAAGTATGGCACACCTGAAGCCATCTTGATTGGAATAAAGTGGTAACACTTAAAACATTTAATTTACAAAGGAACAAAATGAGGGGGTTCATTTTGCCATAGAAATTATGATTAGTGCTGCAGAAAGAAAAATTAGGGCACATTTTGACTTCTCAAATCCTCTTCTATTTCAAAAAAAATTCTGACATGCAGACTGAAACATGCACTTTGAATACCAGCAGCAGACTTCCATGGTTAGCAGTAGTTTTACTACAGTGATCTAATGAGCAACTAGAGTGCTAACATTCAGAATTCATGGCAAATGTGTGACACATCTGAATGCCTTCTTGATGGAACCAAAGTAAAAAACTGAAATTATTTCCTACTGAGGAGACTGCAGTAAATGAGGAAATTAGGAAACTTCATAACAAATAAATCTCCCCAGAAGGCCACCAGAGACAAAAGAGCCCAAATGTAGCCCAAATATCACCCAGATGTAACCCAAGTATAGCCCAATGACAGAATGTCCCAGAGTGTTCTTAAGAACAACTAGAGCGCTTACTGTCTTACTTATGACAAAAGTATGGCACACCTGACGCCATCTTGATTGGAATAAACTGGTAACACTTAAAACATTTAATTTAAAAAGGAACACAATGAGGGGGTTCATTTTGCCATAGAAATTATTATTAGTGCTGAAGAAAGAAAAATTAGGGCACATTTTGAGTGACTTCTCAAATCCTCTTCTATTTCATTAAAAAATTCTGATATGCAGACTGAAACATGCACGTTTAATACCAGCAGCAGACTTCCGTGGTGAGCAGTAGCTTTACTACAGTGATCTAATGAGCAACTAGAGTGCTAACGTTCAGAATTTATGGCAAATGTGTGACATATCTGAATACCTTCTTGATAGAATCAAAGTAAAAGACTGAAAGCATTTCCTACTGAGGAGACTGCAGTAAATGAGGAAATTAGGAAACTTCATAACAAATAAATCTCCCAAGATGGCCACCAGAGACAAAAGAGCCCAAATGCAGCACAAATATCACCCAGATGTAGCCCACATGTAGCCCAATTACAGAAGTGTGCAAAACACTTATTTTTTGTGTATTTGCAGTGTTATATAGTGCAGACTTGTCAGGTATTGGAGTGCTTTACATGAGCATTGGTTACATCACACAAGATCAAATTCATTTTGGTTGTAGACATGGAGAGATTAAGTGATTTGACCAGAATTACAGAATGTTGAGCTGAAGCAGAAACTCCAACCTGGTTCCCCAGTTGCAAAGTCTGCAGCTCTGGAAGTAACACCACATCCTCTCCCCTAGGTGCAACATTTCATCAAGTGGTCAACTGGATAAAAAAACATAAAGATTACAAATAATTTAAAAGTTCTTTGTCGCTATTTGAAAACTCAGAAAATATGTCCTCATTTTATTTTTTTAGAGCACTAACCATAATTTTGATGCAAATAAGACCCTCTCATATATGTAATTTCTAAAGGAAATGCTCTAGTTATTACAGTTTTGATTACATCAAGATGACGTCAGGCGTTCCACACGTTTGTAATAAATATAGAATGTCAGCATCTAGTTGTTCATTAGGATACTGTTGAGAGGCAGAGGCCAGGGGCATGGACTCTGAACATTGAAGGCAGGTAGGAGAGTGCAGAGGCAACAATTTGACCACACTGGGCAGGCAGGAAGGGCAGTGGCAGCACAACAGACCATGGAGGGCAGTGGAAAGGGGGGCAGGAGCAACAAACCAACAATACAGGGCTGGCAAGAGAGGCTGTGGCAATATAATAGACCATTGTGGGCAGAAGGAAGAGGCAGAGGTAGTACAACCATACATGCCAACAGACCCATTTCAGCCAGGAAACGTCCAATGTTTTTAAGCTCAAATGGGCTTTATTTGATCTGTCTCCTGTCTACAATCTCCTCTTTTTCAATGTAACTCAAAGGGGAAAATCAATACCCCAGTTTTTTTTCAAAATCTCCCTCTTACCAAGCTCAAAATGTTCTCAAGTATGGTACATTGGATCATGGTATTCAGGAGGAATTGGGGTAGGGACATGGACTCGGATAACAGAGGACAGGAGGGACATGGAGAAGTGCACCAAACTGACCCCACAGGGCAGGCATCAGGGTTTGCAGCAGCACAATACACCACACAGGGCATGCAGGACGGGAGTGCAGCACAACAATCCATATAAAGCAATAGGGAGGGGACAGGACCATGCACATGGACAACAGAGACCAGAGGGGAAAGAGGCAATGGTAGCTAGCTGACCATAATGGACAGACAGGAGAGAAAGCTGAAGCATAACAGACCATAAAGGGCAGGAGGGATGGATCAGGGGCATTACAATGGAACAGACAAGCCAGAAGGGAGGGAATAGGGGTCTACACATAGAAACAGAGGGCTGGGGGCAAGGGGCCAGGGCAGGAGCAGCAAGATGACCATGGCGGTCAGGCAGGATGGGCACTAGAAACAAGACACACCATGGAGAGCAACAGTGAGACTATGATGGCATACACACAGACCATGGAGGGAAGGTGGGAGGGGGTCAGGGGCAGCCAGCTGACCACACAGGGAAGGTGGGAGGGGCCATGGCAGCACAGAAGACCATGCATGGCAAGTGGGAGGGTTAGTGGCAGCACAATGGCTATGATGGGCAAGAAGGAGGGTGCAGGGGCATGCACAAAGGACCATGGAGGATAGAAGGGTGGTTCAGGACCTGGGCACAGACAAGAGAGTTCAGGGGAAGGGGCCTCACAACAGACCACACAGGGCAGGCAGAAGGAGCAGTTGCAGCACAACAGACCAGGGAGGGCAGAAGGGTGTGGCAGTAAAATGGACCATGGAGGACAGGAGGAAAGGGATAGGGGCATGGCATATGGACAGGCAGGGTGGAGGTGGCAGGGACAGGTTACAGTCATCTGACAATGCTAGGCAGGTGGGAGGGGAGTGGCAGCTCAACAGAACACTAGATAGGAGTGGCAGGTCCATGGAATATGGTGGGCAAAAAGGATGGAGCAGGGGCATGCACAAAGACATCGGAGGGCAGGGGGAAGGAGAATAGGGGCAGCAAGCTAAGCACAGAGGCTGAGCAGGAGGTCAATGATGGGCCATAGAATTGGGCAATGGAGGGCAGGAAGAGTGGACTGGTACATCATGTAAATGGAGGGCAGTGGCAGCATATCAGACCATGCATGGCAGTAGGGAGGAGGCTAATCCATGGATTCAGACAACACAGGATAGGGAGGAGGTGGATGGGGCAGCAAGCTCACTGTTCAGAGAATGTGGGTATTAGGTACTTTATTGTTTTTAAAATGTGTGTCTGTGCGAACTACTTAAAATATGAAAAGTATGCAGCATAATCTCACTTTTATTCAGGAAGAAGAGGACGTTTGTGACTGTGACTCCGGGCTCACTTGGCAGAAACACCCCCTGACCCTCCACCCCCATCGCAAAATGTAATGCCTGTGAAAAGGGTAGGTGGACGCAGTGTTATATAGAACATAGTCCTGAGAGCACGATTGAAAATGAAAACTAGATATAGTATATCCAAAAAGTGTGATATAAGATGAACCGGGGCGTGAAATATAATATGCAATACATTGTGCGCAATGACAGATTGAGTGATGTCACCGACCATGTCATGGGTGATGTAATATGTGACGTCATCAGCAGTGCATTGCGGGCGCGCGAGTTATAGTTAGCTGAACTAACTAATAACGGGGGAATTTCAATGGTTTTGTACGAGTGAAAAGTCCAGCTAACTATAACGTGTGTGAAGCCTATGGTTTTTTCAGTGAATATATATATATATATATACATATATATATATATATATATATATATATATATATATATATATATATATATATATATATATATAATCTACTGGCGGTCGCCAGTAGATAGTTATAGTTAGGACCGTGTTTCCATAGGAAATCAGAAAATTCTATTTTGAATAACTTTGACGAATCCTCGCTAAAATTTCCAAACTAATGGGGCGCTCCGCTCAGCTCCTACCCTGAAATTCTCGGGGTGATTCGTCAAGCGGGGGCTGAGAAAAAAGGGGGGTCCCAAAACGCGTTTTCCCCATGCATTTTCCCATAGGACCTTTAGTCGAAGGTACAGCCCGAACGATTGAACAGAATTAATTGAAATTTGTCAGAGAGGTAGTCCTCAGGTCAGGGATGTGCCTTTTGCATATATGGAGTCAATCTGTTCGGTAATTCCTGACAAAATTGCAGTTAAAGCACATAAATATGCGTGCGCGAGCGTAATTCTGATTGGTGGTTACACATCAGTCAACGTTCTAATCAGTCGAAATCAGGAAGTGTCAGCCGCCATTTTGTTTGTTATGAGTGCGAGAGTGAAAAAGGAAGGTGGCGAACGTGAAAAGGGGGCAGGGTAGAGAGTTCCTGACCCCCTAGCCTTTGTCAGGGGGTCACTGAAGGACCCTGAAGGCAGAAAAAAACATTTGTAATTTTTTTTTAAAAAAATCGCGGGGTTGCGCGCACGGTGAAAAACCATAAAACCATTAAAAAAAAGAAAACAATTTAATACGTAGTTTATTGTAAAATAAACATATACAAAAATAATAATACATACATGACTTAGCATTTAAAAAAACGTACAAATTCACTGAAAAAACCATAGGTTTCACACACGTTATAGTTAGGAATTAGAATTTAAAAAACCTTGCAAATTCACTTAAAAAACCATAGGTTTCACACATGTTATAGTTAGGTGGATATTTCACTCGTAAAAAACCAATAAAATTCCCCTGTTATAGTTAGTTCAGATAACTATAACTCGCGCGACCGCCACTCTATCACAAGGATGATGTCATCAGTGATGTCATGAGTGATGCCACTGACCATGTAATGAGTGATGTAATATGTGACGTCATGAGCAGGATTGCGGGCGCGCGAGTTATAGTTATCTGAACTAACTAAAACGGGGGAATTTCATTGGTTTTTTACGAGTGAAATATCCACCTAACCATAACATGTGTGAAACCTATGGTTTTTTAAGTGAATATATATATATATATATATATGTTCCAAAGTTGCCCAGAAGAATGAAGCCGCACACCGCTCAACCAAAGAGATTAGGAGAGAGGAAGATTCCTCTTTCCACAGCTGCAGGGTACCTTTAATGAAGCCGGCAGAGTCTCATCCAAGGCTCAATCGAGGGCCGAGAAAAATTGTCCATAATTAGCTGCAGCGGAGGTAACCCACTAGAGGGCGTCAATTGGCAAAATGAGACCTCAGATCCCAACATGCATTTGAAAATGAACTTCCACCAAGGGAGGAGCACTGAAAGCCCCCAATTACGGAAACATGCAGGGGAAATGCGGTAGCCATAAATCACCTCCGCTGACACGGCCTCTGGGGAGATGCAAACAGCGGCATCGAAACGCGTCAGGTCATGGACTTCAAAGGGATGTTAAGCTGCCTGCTTGGTTTAAATAGTTTGTTACTCACCTGCAATATTGTGTGGCCTCAAGCTTCTGGGCGTTTTGCTTCGGCAATATTGGTTACATACATATATATATGCATATATATATATATATATATATATATATATATATATATATATATATATATATATATATATATGTTCACTGGCAAAAAAATGTAAGTACGTTTATAGTTCGGTTAAATCTTCAATGACTACATAACATTTTTAAACTTAGAAAAACACAGAAATTCGCCCTTTCCCGATTTTGATGTCAGGCTGGCCTGACCACCACTGACATGCCATCGGTTGTGGTGTGCCTGACAGACAGGCCAAAGGTCCGACCTCTTCATTACAATTAGGGGTGGGCGGAATTTGCGAAATTCACTTTCGCAAATTATCGCGAAAATGTAATAAATCTCCGCAAACACGCGGAAATATCGCGAAGATGCGGAACTTTTTTCCCGCCCGTTCGCGATATTTTCTGCGTGGTCGCGGCTCGCCAACTTACCCATGCGGTTGCTCGCGGGTGCGGCCATCTTGTTTTCACTTGTCTCGCGGTGCATGATCGCGAGAAGAAAGACGTGATCGCGCGACGAATGATGTTACTGCGGGCATAACAGCTACCTACAGGTCTCAGTGCTGAAAAAACTTTTAAGGCATCCAACAGCATGCAACAGTATCCATGTTCACCATGGAGAAATCCTATAAAGCTGCAAACATCTTGGAAAACTTTAACAGCAAGGTGTTTGAATGGCTGCAACCCAGAAGTCTCAGAATTGCATTTGTTGCCAGTGGCAATGTCAGTAATATAGTTAAGGCCATGGAAGATGGTGACTATTTCAGGGTCATATGTTTGGTGCATTGCATCAATGTGCTTGTGCAGGACTTTCTCAAAAAAGAAGTCATAGTCAGCATCATATTGACCACCTACAGAATAATCTGTCTTTTCATTTCAATCATTTGTTTAAACCCTGGAAGCAGTTGAGGATCCATCAGCGTGCTAATAGAGTACCAGTCAAATCTCTCATACAGGAGGTGCCAACACGTTGGAACTTGAACCTTTACATGTTGCAATGTCTGTTTGGGCAAGACAAACCAATCAATGACTATGTCATTGAAAGAGGAGGGGATACAGGTTGGAAAAGCATGAACATGGAGGTGGACAACTGGGGCCTAGTCAAATGCTGGACACAGATGCTACTTTCTTTTGAGGTTTTCGTACTGGAGGTCAGTAAGGAGGACAGTACGATAAGCCAAGTTATCCCATTGTTGCAGCTGTTATAAGACCAATTAAAACATTTATTGCAAAGGTTTGCCATTATGAACGGCAATGGAGAACTGCACAGGTTGCTCTAGAGCTTATTTTTTTGCTTGGCTGTTAATCCGAGGCTGCAAAGAGACATTTTGCCATCTAAAGAGTCCTGGAAGAAGACTGTCTGGAAATGAAAATCCCACAATGAAGTTCTGGCATGCATCCTTGAACCTCCAGAAAGGGCAGTGCTGTTGTCTCACGTCAGCCATCACTAGTAACAGCAACACTGGCAACAACAACAGCAACAGAAGAATTGGACCCAAACTCTGCAAAGGCCTGTTTTCAAGTAGCATAGCTTAAATCAAGTACAGAGGTGAGGGTAAAAGAGGTTGAACAAGTGGGAGAACCAATGACCATTCAGAGGATGTTCCAGGACTATCTTGATGACCCAAAAGAGTTCTTCATGGATCAAAACCTATTAGTCTATTTGTATGAGAATATGTACCAATGGCCGGAGCTCAGCAGACTGGCAATAAAGTATCTGGATTGTCTGGTAACCAGTGTGTCTGTTGAGCATGTCTTCGGTGCATCTGGTGCAGTTGTCACATAATATGGAAAGATTGGCCATGATTAAAATTAACCAACACTTTATATTGCACATTTACACTATTCCTGAAACATTACAAGAGGAGTTTGTGGATGAACTCTACTTTCCTGACTGAGTACTATGTAGGCCATAATGGAACTTTTTAATTATCATCAAACTGCGTGCCGAAAAAAATAATTTAAAAATGGTTATAGCTAGAGGAAAATTATATATTTTGTTTGCATCTAACTTCTGCAGCCACACCACTTGGAAATCGTTCGCGCCCGTACACAAGATATGAACTTGGCCTTGAATGCCCCCGACACGGTCGACTACAGTGAGAGACTGTTTACCTTTCTACTTCAGCAAGGTCTCTACATTGACGCACAATTATCTAGCGATTGCCGGGCCTAAAATGCGACGGACCCCTATTCATTAGGACCCGTATCTCATTGACCTTGACGGGCTCATGACCTAGATCAATATAGGAGTTGGTTGCCCCATTTCCGTCCTGAGGAAGATCCGCAAGGCCGAGGTTCTAAATTACCCTCGTGGCCACAAGACGGATCGAAACGTCGACGCCCCTATAACTTGATCTGGACCACACACGCTTCTCTAAACGTGCAACACAAGAATGCATTTCTGTGTTAATTTAAATTGAAAATTGTGGATTATTTACCATACATGTGGCCAGTTCCGATGGGACGGTGAATTACAACCGGTCCTTTTGTTTAGAAAATATCAATCTCTATCTCTCTTATGCCACTACTTTGAAGTCTTTTCACAATTCTTCTTCACTTGAGCACTTTTCTTTACGCACGTTCCATCTGGAGCAACCTTCTATAATTAATGATTAATGATTAAATTGCTTTGTTCTCTGAAAACGAATATATTAGAACTGTATACCATTGGCATGAAGAATTAAATGCATGGTTGAGTAAACATTGGGTATTGCATTTTTATTGTTTACATATGTTGTCTGAATAATGTATCCAATACTTTGAGCGGGTGCGGCTGCACTTGAGAACGCTCATGAAAATTGTTAAATGCTGGAAACCAAAAGAGAATTGACTTATGCTCTTTCAAAGTAGGTCTAGGACCACTGTTTTTTGTATTGCATCATACCCAGGTCCAGTACCGTATTAGGGTAACCCCATTTCTGTAATGGCCTACACCATTTTAGGCACATGTATGGCCAGATAGGAGTTTGACCAGTGTGCAATTAAGAGTCCTCACCTGTCCCTTCAAGGTCTTTGGAGGCAATGCCTTACTTCATCCCATGCCCATCCTTCTTTTTTTCATTCCCTATCAGGCCTACCCCAGTAAAGATCATTTGATTTACTAGACTGATAATTTGTTGTTTCCATCAAAGAGGAGATATAATTGTGTGCCTCCATGCTTGGACTGGAACAGGTAACTATTGCACCAATGAGTGATATATTATTGAGTATGTGAGAGTGATGATTGATGATTCATGTGGCGGCAGACAACAATACAGGGTGTTCAACTAATTTGTAAACGTGATTGCGATGGTTTGCATTGTTTGGGGCCTAATGGGTGATTTTGCATGAAGGTGATTGTCCCTCTCACTCTTAGCTAGATTTACTTGCATGGTCCGCTCCTTGCTATTCTTTTTCTTCTTCAGAGATCAGACTAGTCAGTTTAGGTAACAAACAAATCTACTCAAAATGTTCAGTTTCTTTTTATTCTTTTTGTTAATCAACAGCAGTGTACTACAGGCCTATCTCTCTCAATCTCATTTGAGTCAGGGTGGAGTCAGCTTGATTCATTACTCGGAGTCAAGACTCAGAGCTGGAGTACCTCAACAGCCAGATAAAGGAAGTTATCAACTTCAAAGTGAAACCAACATGATGATGACTCTAAGAGGCCTACTTGGCTCTATGGACTGGAAAGAGGTGCTTTGATTTTGGAAAGGGTGCTGAGTACTGTGTGTGCGCTGGCTCAAATGTGAAACTCTTCAACTATGTGGCTGTTGTCGGGGGTAACTGGAGAGACACATGTGATGTCATATCATCACATGATGGACTCACTAAGCTAAATGTTATGATGACAGTTGAGAGGTTGTTCACCACTGTACATGCAGCTACTTGTCTGGGATTGGGTGTAAAATTGCTCTTACTTTTCCGTTAATCACACATGGGTTCTAGTAAATGATTGCAACTGCCTATGCCAATACTCTGCCTCTTGGTAAAAATTGATACTTGTATAGCACACTACTCACCCGCAAGGGTCTCAAGGCGCTTGTACGAATACCGCTGTGGAACCCATCCTGGCTTTCCCTGTGAGGCATCCACTCCTGGGCACCCCCAAGATGGAGGCCAGGCATCCTTAGCGTTGTGGGGGCCATTGTGGAGATTCAGCAAGCTATTGCCCAGAGTTGCAGAGTGGGACTCCATGATTGGAGTAGGCACCGAGGCGAGAATTATCATGTCCGTGGAATTTTTGAGCCCAAGACCCGCCGAGGTGGGGAATTGAACCCTGGTCCCGGGCTACACCTCTGCATCAGGGTCTGCCGCTCTAATCATTGAGCCACACTTCTCCACTCGTACACTCCTCATGCAGTTTAACTTCTGTCCTTCTCCTTGACTCTACAACATCATTTCTATTTTACAATCCACAGGCCTTCTCTTCTACTGCATGAAAGGCAAAAGCTCCATAGCATTCCTGCTTATCTTACTTGACCAGTTCTACCAGGGCACCCAAGAAGACAGACATTCCGAGAAGAATGGGCGGATACACAATGCCCAATTTGGCATTTATACACAGTATAATTTCTCTTTTAACAATCATAAATTTCAGAACAGTGTGGGCTTACGCCACAATAATTTGCATTTTTCAAACCTAGATGACAGAACATTAGTTATATATTAACTTGGGACTCTGGGCTGAAGGACTATTTGCAATGCATTTACTTGAACTGTCATTCCTTCGTTTCCTTCCAAAACAGATTTGATGATTGTTAGACTTGTCATCCTTAGAGTGGTCTTCCCCTAAACTTTTTGCCTGCTTACCTCCTATTTTTGGTGTAGCTTTCTGTTGGCCATAGGACTCTGAGAACATTACAACTGCTGACCAGAGCTAAAGTGCATGTGCATCTCCCTTAAACATGGTGGCATTGGTGTATACATGATTACCATTAAGCCCGGGAATAAAACTCCGATCCATTTGCTGAGTTTGCTGAATGCCTCTTGGTACACTCCTCATGAAGTTTTTTTATTTCATTTATTTATTTATTTTATTTATAAAGTTTTGTATAGCGCAAACATGACCCCGAAGGGTATCAGAGCACTTCACATTATGGAAGGGACGAACATAGTAGAGGGAAAATGGCAAAGGGGGTAACAGAGAATGTTTATTTAGCTAATACCATAATGTGCCAAGATGAGAACAAACATTACTTAGTAGGGTATAATAGACAACTTTGAGTCAGAGGGTCATTGAGAAAGCAGACAAGCCTCGACCATTTATGGCAAGTACTTGTTAATTAGGATTTTTTTAACTCATTTTTTAAGGCAGCTGGGGAGGGGATTCTGCAGATTCCGGTGGGAGAGAGTTTCAGATCTTTGTTGCTGAGCCAGAGAAAGCTCTGAGCCTTGTTCTCTTTTTGCAAAAGTTCTTAGGTTTCATTAGGAGAGAATTTGCACTTCTTTATGGTCAACTCCTCCCAGATAGTTCTAGCTTTTGAGCCAGGTAAGCAGGGGTTTTGAAATAGAGGGTTTTGTGTGTCAAACAGGCAATCTTTAGCTGTATTCTTGCTTAGTAGGGTAACCAGTTTAGAGATCTTAGGGCTGGGGATATGTGAGCATTTCTTTTTGTACCCGGAATCAATCTGGCAGCGGCATTCAAGGAAGCCTTTAGTGGGGCCAAGGTATATTTGGGGAGGCCACAGAGCGTAGCGCTACCATAATCTAGCCTTGGCAGGACAAGCGCTTGAACCACCTGCTTGAAGTCCTCTTGTGGAAAGTATGGTTTTAGATTTCTAAGAGTCCTCATTTGGTGGTTAGCACCCTTACACATCTTACTAATATGAGTAGGCCTGGGCCAAAATTCCGCTCCGTTCACGGAAATTGCGATAATTTGGCATTTTCGCATTCCGCGAAAAGTGCGAAAATGTCAAAATTTCCGCAATCCGCATCTTACCGGTAATTTTTTTCTTGCTTGCGCTGTAAAAAAATTGATTTTCACGTGCGCGCGATCACCTTACCTGAATCCCTGCATTCGCCGACAAGTTTTCTCCACCCGGTCGCGTTCTCCACGAGATGTTGGATTGTTGGTAGCCATTTTGCGCTGTCTCGCGACAGTTCGTGCCCGCATTAACATCCTTTGTCGCGCGATCACCACGTCATTTGTCGCGCGATCACGTCTTTCTTCTCGCGATCATGCACAGCGAGAGTATGAGAAGATTGAGATCTTGAACAAGTCATTCTCCACCGCAAGCGAGAGTGTGAAGACGCGGGCATGTCATATCGAACGCGAAAAGGAGAAAGAGACACCGAACACGTCATATCCAGCGCGACAGGGAGCGAGAGAACGCGATCAAGTCATTTTGGACACACCATCGACATCCGGCGGAAGTAATGTGAAGCTCGAGAACTCGAACATGTAAAATTTTCAATTTGGAGAAAAATATCAGGTCTAGCAGCATGAAACCTTCTGCAAATGATGATTTGGATGAAAACAACTCCTCAGATTGACATTTGACTGTCTTTTTTTGTGCAAGGAGTCCTTTTTTAAAAAGGTGGGGAGAGGGAGGAAGTGCCACAGAATCTCCAACTTCCTGTTCCTGTCCAGCAGGCTCATCCCAGTGTTTTGTCCATCTCCTGCTCATTCTGCCTTTGGATTTTGAGCTGGAAGATCACTCTTTTTGTCTGCTGCATCATTGCAATTGGATTTGAGGATTTTTTAATTGGATATTTTACAAGTAAGTGGTTGTTGTGTCTGTTTGATTGGGGGCATTGCAGTTGTTGTAAATACAATTTATTTTTGGTAACCATCATCATTCCTTTTTTTTTTTAAATGTTGTGGATAGTAGTAGTCAGTAGTATGCCCGAGCTAGTCATGGCCTCATGGGTGTGTGCATGATGAAGCAACTGTTCCTTTGGTGTTTTTTTAAATGTATTTCATTTTCAAGCATCATTTAGGGCCTGGATGCATTGGATTTAGTTGGGAAATGTGTTTTTTTGGGGTGGGCTTTCTGTTGTTGGGCCTGGCCTTGTGGCTGGTGGCCATTTAGAAGCCTAGGCCTGCAAGCTTGTCTGGCCTTGTCTGCCAACAGGCCTGCTTTCATCCAGTAGGATCAGAGCAGGTAGCCACAGCTTTATTAATCAAGTGTTTCTGTGTGGTCTGTTGAATTTAGACATCATTTACGACATGGATGGCATTGGCTTGAGTTGGGAAGTGTGTTTTTTTGGGGTGGGCTTTCTGATGTTGTTGGGCCTGGCCATGTGGCTGGTGGCCATTTTGAAGCCTAGGCCTGCAGGCTTGCCTGGCCTTGTCTGCCAACAACAGGCCTGCTTTCATCCAGTAGGCACAGAGGCTGAGCAGGTAGTCACAGCTGTATTAATCAAGTGTTTCTGTGTGGTCTGTTGAATTTAGACATCATTTAGGGCATGGATGGCATTGGATTGAGTTGGGGAAGTGTGATTTTTTGCGGTGGGCTTTCTGATGTTGTTGGGCCTGGCCATGTGACTGGTGGCCATTTTGAAGCCTAGGCCTGCAAGCTTGCCTGGCCGTGTCTGCCAACAACAGGCCTGCTTTCATCCAGTAGGCTCAGAGGCTGAGCAGGTAGCCACAGCTGTATTAATCAAGTGTTTCTGTGTGGTCTGTTGAATTTAGACATCATTTAGGGCATGGATGGCATTAGATTGAGTTGGGGAAGTGTGTTTTTTTGGGGTGGGCTTTCTGATGTTGTTGGGCCTGGCCATGTGGCTGTTGGCCATTTTGAAGCCTAGGCCTGCAAGCTTGTCTGGCCTTGTCTGCCAACAACAGGCCTGCTTTCATCCGGTAGGCTCAGAGGCTGAGCAGGTAGCCACAGCTTTATTAATCAAGTGTTTCTGTGTGGTCTGTTGAATTTAGACATCATTTAGGGCATGGATGGCATTGGATTGAGTTGGGGAAGTGTGTTTTTTTGGGATGGGCTTTCTGATGTTGGGCCTGGCCATGTGGCTGGTGGCCATTTTGAAGCCTAGGCCTGCAAGCTTGCCTGGCCTTGTCTGGCAACAGGCCTGCTTTCATCCAGTAGGATCAGAGCAGGTAGCCACAGCTTTATTAATCAAGTGTTTCTGTGTGGTCTGTTGAATTTAGACATCATTTACGACATGGATGGCATTGGCTTGAGTTGGGAAGTGTGTTTTTTTGGGGTGGGCTTTCTGATGTTGTTGGGCCTGGCCATGTGGCTGGTGGCCATTTTGAAGCCTAGGCCTGCAGGCTTGCCTGGCCTTGTCTGCCAACAACAGGCCTGCTTTCATCCAGTAGGCACAGAGGCTGAGCAGGTAGTCACAGCTGTATTAATCAAGTGTTTCTGTGTGGTCTGTTGAATTTAGACATCATTTAGGGCATGGATGGCATTGGATTGAGTTGGGGAAGTGTGATTTTTTGCGGTGGGCTTTCTGATGTTGTTGGGCCTGGCCATGTGACTGGTGGCCATTTTGAAGCCTAGGCCTGCAAGCTTGCCTGGCCGTGTCTGCCAACAACAGGCCTGCTTTCATCCAGTAGGCTCAGAGGCTGAGCAGGTAGCCACAGCTGTATTAATCAAGTGTTTCTGTGTGGTCTGTTGAATTTAGACATCATTTACGACATGGATGGCATTGGCTTGAGTTGGGAAGTGTGTTTTTTTGGGGTGGGCTTTCTGATGTTGTTGGGCCTGGCCATGTGGCTGGTGGCCATTTTGAAGCCTAGGCCTGCAGGCTTGCCTGGCCTTGTCTGCCAACAACAGGCCTGCTTTCATCCAGTAGGCACAGAGGCTGAGCAGGTAGTCACAGCTGTATTAATCAAGTGTTTCTGTGTGGTCTGTTGAATTTAGACATCATTTAGGGCATGGATGGCATTGGATTGAGTTGGGGAAGTGTGATTTTGTGCGGTGGGCTTTCTGATGTTGTTGGGCCTGGCCATGTGACTGGTGGCCATTTTGAAGCCTAGGCCTGCAAGCTTGCCTGGCCGTGTCTGCCAACAACAGGCCTGCTTTCATCCAGTAGGCTCAGAGGCTGAGCAGGTAGCCACAGCTGTATTAATCAGGTGTTTCTGTGTGGTCTGTTGAATTTAGACATCATTTAGGGCATGGATGGCATTAGATTGAGTTGGGGAAGTGTGTTTTTTTGGGGTGGGCTTTCTGATGTTGTTGGGCCTGGCCATGTGGCTGTTGGCCATTTTGAAGCCTAGGCCTGCAAGCTTGTCTGGCCTTGTCTGCCAACAACAGGCCTGCTTTCATCCAGTAGGCTCAGAGGCTGAGCAGGTAGCCACAGCTTTATTAATCAAGTGTTTCTGTGTGGTCTGTTGAATTTAGACATCATTTAGGGCATGGATGGCATTGGATTGAGTTGGGGAAGTGTGTTTTTTTGGGATGGGCTTTCTGATGTTGGGCCTGGCCATGTGGCTGGTGGCCATTTTGAAGCCTAGGCCTGCAAGCTTGCCTGGCCTTGTCTGGCAACAGGCCTGCTTTCATCCAGTAGGATCAGAGCAGGTAGCCACAGCTTTATTAATCAAGTGTTTCTGTGTGGTCTGTTGAATTTAGGCATCATTTAGGGCATGTATGGCATTGGATAGAGTTGGCAAGTGTGTTTTTTTGGGGTGGGCTTTCTGATGTTGTTGGGCCTGGCCATGTGGCTGTTGGCCATTTTGAAGCCTAGGCCTGCAAGCTTGTCTGGCCTTGTCTGCCAACAACAGGCCTGCTTTCATACAGTAGGCTCAGAGGCTGAGCAGGTAGCCACAGCTTTATTAATCAAGTGTTTCTGTGTGGTCTGTTGAATTTAGACATCATTTAGGGCATGGATGGCATTGGATTGAGTTGGGGAAGTGTGTTTTTTTGGGATGGGCTTTCTGATGTTGGGCCTGGCCATGTGGCTGGTGGCCATTTTGAAGCCTAGGCCTGCAAGCTTGCCTGGCCTTGTCTGGCAACAGGCCTGCTTTCATCCAGTAGGATCAGAGCAGGTAGCCACAGCTTTATTAATCAAGTGTTTCTGTGTGGTCTGTTGAATTTAGACATCATTTAGGGCATGGATGACATTGGATTGAGTTGGCAAGTGTGTTTTTTTGGGGTGGGCTTTCTGATGTTGTTGGGCCTGGCCATGTGGCTGGTGGCCATTTGGAAGCCTAGGCCTGCAAGCTTGTCTGGCCTTGTCTGCCAACAACAGGCCTGCTTTCATCCAGTAGGCTCAGAGGCTGAGCAGATGGCCACAGCTGTATTACATTAATCAAGTGTTTCTGTGTGGTCTGTTGAATTTACACATCATTTAGGGCATGGATGGCATTGGATTGAGTTGGCAAGTGTGTTTTTTTGGGGTGGGCTTTCTGATGTTGGTTGTCTTAACGACATGCTTTTGTTGTGTGTGTCTGGTGTGTGTTGGTGTGCAATGCATGCACCCTGCAGATCTTTTTGGGGCCTGTGAATGTTCGTATTTACATTTTGTTGCATTAAAAAGGCAGAGCAGTGTGCTTTAGCATGCATCCTTTACCTGGCTTTTATAGGCCTTTTGTCAGCTCCTGGTGTTTCCCAGGCCCCCTGCTTGTTTGTGATCTGTGAGTGTCCATGTGGCTGGAGGCCTTTTTTTGTTTTGGGAGTTATTAGTGTCCTGCTTTTGCCATATAGGCCTGCATGGTTTCCCTATTTGCTTACTGCTTCCATCCATCCACCCCCTTTGCCAGCAGCAGCTCCATGGATGCTGAGATGCTCAAATAATTTAATGGCAAATAGGGTCCACCCCACTTCCATCACATTTTTATTTTGGTGGTTCTTATTAACTTTCCTATCCTTCCTGAGAGTGTAGTGTGTGACTGAACACAGTAGTATAACATAGCCCTTGTTGAAAAAAAGTCATAAATGGCTAGACTATATCTTTTATTTGCACTAGTACAGTAGTAAGTAACTGAACCACAACAACAAATGCAACATTTCACTGAGTGATGCACGCCACAAGACAATGCTTCTGAAAAGGAAGGTCCCAGAAAAACTTAGAGTTATGGAGGTAGATGTAGAAGAGGGGGGTGATGTTGATGAAGACGAGCCAGCCATCACGCACATCACTCCTGCCCCAAAGGGATTGGAGACCAACATTCTCACCCTATCCAAAAAGGCTGCTACTGATACGGGTTGTAGCACGGATATCACCAACACAGGTTACACCACAACTACCTCCAGCTGCCATATTTTCCAAGGCCCGGCAGGGACCTGCATTCAGCTCAACCTTCTCAGTAGGTAGTGGTAGTAAAAGTCACAGTGTAGCTGCACAGGGTCACATTCCAAGCACTCCCTCCAGTTCATCTGGTATTGAAAGTGGCACATCTAGCAGTGCCAGAAAGTTCTCCTCCCCAGTTTGGGACTTCTTTTCTGTTAGCACCAAGGAGGAGAACGTTGCTATATGCTCAATTTGTCAACAAGGTGTTCGGCGGGGTAAGCTTGGTACAAACTATGGTACCGGAGGCCAAGCAAGTCATCTCAAAATACACCACACTATCGTGTGGGAGAATCACCTACTTCAGTTAAAAGAAAATAGAAAAACTCAACCCATTGAAGTTGGTCAGGAAGAATCAGGGAGCGATATTATTGCGGTGGAAGGTGAAGAAGAGGGAGGCATTTCTAGCCCTGTCCCCAGTAGTGTAGTGGTACCGCCCACATCCTCCTCAGTAACACCTTAGTGGCACCGCAGTAAGAGTCATACTCAGAGTCAGGCTGAGACACCAAGGCAACCGAGTACCGCAATGAGACAAACTGTGTCGTTGAGCCTAAATGGGTTAATGAAAACAACAGCACCACAAAGGAAAGTAATCCAGCCTACCATTGAGAGCATGCTTAGGTTGGAGGGGCAGTTCCAACGCAACCACCCTACGGCACGGTTGTACAATGCAAAGCTGGCTAAAATGTTAGCGCTGGACCTCCTCCCTTTTTCATTTGTGGAAGGGGTGGGTTTCCTTGAATTTGTGTCAGCCATCTGCCCTAAATGGAAGGTTTCCAGCCGGTGCTATTTCACAAGAATTGCTGTTCCGGCATTACATCATGATGTGCTGGAATTGGTTGGACAAGCTTTGCAGCAGAGTGCTGTTCACAATAACCACCTGACAACAGACATTTGGACCAGTTGCCAAGCCACATATTACATTTGTGGGGGTTAGAGAATAGATAAGCTATCTGCACGAGGTGCTGTTGACACAGCTGCGATTTTTAATGGTACTCGGAAACATGCAACTGTAGCCATGTTCGCCATGGAGAAATCTCATACGGCTGTAAACATTTTGCAGGAGTTTCAAAGCAAGGTTTTTGAATGGCTGCGCCCAAGAGGGCTTAGTATTGGTTTTGTTGCCACAGACAATGGCAGTAATGTACTTAAGGCCATGGATCTTGGTTCCTATTTCAGGGTTCCGTGTTTGGTGCACTGCATAAACATTATAGTTCAAGATTTCTGAAAAAAGAACCCATAGTCAGCAACTTACTGGCCATCTGCCGAAGAATATGCACTCATTTCAGCCATTCTTTTAAAGCTCGGAAGCAGCTGAGGATCATTCAACGTGAATATAGGATGCCAGTCAAAGCACTCATCCTGGAGGTGGCAACACGTTGGAACTCAATGTATTACATGCTTGATCATCTGTTTGAGCAGTACAGGCCACTCCATGAATATGTCTGGAAAAGAGGGGATGCTACTGTTAAAGGCATGAACCTTCAGATGGAGCAATGGAGCCTAATTAAATGCCTGACTGAGATGCTTCGTCCTTTTGAGGTCTTCACACGTGAAGTCAGCAAGGAGGACTGTACAATGGGCCAAGCTATCCCATTATTGCAAATGCTAGAGCATCAGCTGAAGAAGGTGTCTGAATCGGTGAGCAGCCTAAATATCGAGTTTTAAATTTCGAACTACAAGTATATCGAAATATCGTAGGTAAAGAATATCGAAGTCAAGAATATCGATGGACAGAATATCGACCCCAAGGTAAGTATTATCGAAGTTAATAATATCGAAGTCATTAATATAGATGTAAGTAATATCGTAATCAAAAATTTCGATGTCAAGAATATCGATATTTTATTAGTGTAATGTATTTTAATATGTATTTTATTTGTATGTTAAAGACTATTGTAATGTATTTTAATACATTTAAAAATAAATGTTTAGAGATTAATAATTATGTAAAATATAATTTAGCGTTTTAGTATCAGAGCGGGTTGTGGGTTTATAGGGGAATAGGGTGGGAAGTAATTTAATTATAATTAATTAATTAATTAATATGTATTGTTTAATTGGTATTTATGATTAATTAATTGTTAATTAATTACTAATTGTTAATTAAATATATTATTGATTAATTAATTGTTAATTACTTATTAATTGTAAATTAATTTTATTAATTGCTTAATTATATAATTTATAATTAGTTTAATATTAATATTTTTTTATTGGTATTGTTAATTAATTAATTGTTAATTACTAATTATTTGGTGATTTAATTTTATTAAGTGACTAATTGATGATTAAATTAATTATGTGAATTTTTATGTGTAGTGGGTTGTGGGTTTATAGGGGAATAGGGTGGGATGTAATTAAATTCAAATAATTACTGATAATTTTTATTTATTTGTAATTAATAATAATTAATTGTTAATTAATTATTAATTGGTATATAATTGTTATTAGTACGTTAAATATAGTAAATATAAATAATTTGTTATTCCATGTTATTTGTTGTTATTGCTAATTAATGTATTGTTAATTAATAATTAATTTGTGAATAATTGTAATTTGGTAGTTAATATGTATAAATTTGTAAATAATAAGTATATTAATTATAAAGAATGTATTATGAATTGTAAATAATAGATACACTGATATTTAAATGTATTGTGTATTTTGTATGTGTAGTGTGTTGTGTGTTAAAGGGGGAATAGTGTGGGATGTAATTTAAAGTTCTTTATATAAATAATTATTTTAAATAATTGGTATTTAATAATACATATTTTGTAAATTAATTATTAATATGCTATTTTTTTATAACTAATTATTTAATTGGTTATTATGTTTATAGAATCCCTATGCTATCCAGTGCTTTCCCAACTGTTTTACTATCTGGAGTTGGAATCGTAATTTTTAACCCTACGCTATCCAGCGCTTTCCCTACTGTTTCACTTACTGGAGTGGGAATAGTAATTTGTACCCCTACGCTATCCAGCGTTTTCACTACTGTTGCACTCTCTGGAGTGGGAATAGTAATTTTTACTCCTACGCTATCCAACGCTTTCCCTTCTGTTGGACTCACTGGAGTGGGAATAGTAATTTTTACCCTTACGCTATCCAACGCTTTCCCTACTATTGCACTCTCTAGAGTTGGAATAGTAAGTTTTACCCATACGCTATCCAACGCTTTCCCTACTGTTGCACTCTTTGGAGTTGGAATAGTAATTTTTACCCCTACGCTATCCAGCGCTTTCCCTACTGTTTCACTTACTGGAGTGGGAATAGTAATTTGTACCCCTACGCTATCCAACGCTTTCCCTACTGTTGCACTCTCTGGAGTTGGAATAGTAATTTTTACCCCTACGCTATCCAGCGCTTTTCCTACTGTTGCACTCTCTGGAGTTGGAATAGTAATTTTTACCCCTACGCTATCCAGCGCTTTCCCTACTGTTTCACTTACTGGAGTGGGAATAGTAATTTTTACCCCTACGCTATCCAGCGCTTTTCTACTGTTTCACTTACTGGAGTGGGAATAGTAATTTGTACCCCTACGCTATCCAGCGTTTTCACTACTGTTGCACTCTCTGGAGTGGGAATAGTAATTTTTACCCCTACGCTATCCAACGCTTTCCCTACTGTTGGACTCACTGGAGTGGGAATAGTAATTTTTACTCCTACGCTATCCAACGTTTTCCCTACTATTGCACTCTCTGGAGTTGGAATAGTAATTCTTTTCCCTACGCTATCCAACACTTTCCCTACTGTTGCACTCTCTGGAGTGGGAATAGTAATTTTTACCCTTACGCTATCCAATGCTTTCCCTACTATTGCACTCTCTGGAGTTGGAATAGTAATTTTTACCCCTACGCTATCCAACGCTTTCCCTACTGTTGCACTCTTTGGAGTTGGAATAGTAATTTTTACCCCTACGCTATCCAGCGCTTTCCCTACTGTTTCACTTACTGGAGTGGGAATAGTAATTTGTACCCCTACGCTATCCAACGCTTTCCCTACTGTTGCACTCTCTGGAGTTGGAATAGTAATTTTTACCCCTACGCTATCCAACGCTTTCCCTACTGTTGCACTCTTTGGAGTTGGAATAGTAATTTTTACCCCTACGCTATCCAACGCTTTCCCTACTGTTGCACTCTTTGGATTTGGAATAGTAATTTTTACCCCTACGCTATCCAGCGCTTTACCTACTGTTTCACTTACTGGAGTGGGAATAGTAATTTGTACCCCTACGCTATCCAACGCTTTCCCTACTGTTGCACTCTCTGGAGTTGGAATAGTAATTTTTACCCCTACGCTATCCAGCGCTTTTCCTACTGTTGCACTCTCTGGAGTTGGAATAGTAATTATTTTCCCTACGCTATCCAACACTTTCCCTACTGTTGCACTTTCTGGAGTGGGAATAGTAATTTTTACCCTTACGCTATCCAACGCTTTCCCTACTATTGCACTCTCTGGAGTTTGAATAGTAATTTTTACCCCTACGCTATCCAACGCTTTCCCTACTGTTGCACTCTTTGGAGTTGGAATAGTAATTTTTACCCCTACGCTATCCAGCGCTTTCCCTACTATTTCACTTACTGGAGTGGGTAATTTGTACCCCTACGCTATCCAACGCTTTCCCTACTGTTGCACTCTCTGGAGTTGGAATAGTAATTTTTACCCCTACGCTATCCAACGCTTTCCCTACTGTTGCACTCTTTGGAGTTGGAATAGTAATTTTTACCCCCACGCTATCCAACGCTTTCCCTACTGTTGCACTCTTTGGAGTTGGAATAGTAATTTTTACCCCTACGCTATCCAGCGCTTTACCTACTGTTTCACTTACTGGAGTGGGAATAGTAATTTGTACCCCTACGCTATCCAACGCTTTCCCTACTGTTGCACTCTCTGGAGTTGGAATAGTAATTTTTACCCCTACGCTATCCAACGCTTTTCCTACTGTTGCACTCTCTGGAGTTGGAATAGTAATTTTTACCTTTACGCTATCCAACGCTTTCCCTACTATTGCACTCTCTGGAGTTGGAATAGTAATTTTAACCCTACGCTGTCCAACGCTTTCCCTACTGTTGCACTCTTTGGAGTTGGAATAGTAATTTTTACCCCTACGCTATCCAGCGCTTTTCCTATTGTTGCACTCTCTGGAGTTGGAATAGTAATTTTTACCTTTACGCTATCCAACGCTTTCCCTACTATTGCACTCTCTGGAGTTGGAATAGTAATTTTAACCCTACTCTATCCAACGCTTTCCCTACTGTTGCACTCTTTGGAGTTGGAATAGTAATTTTTACCCCTACGGTATCCAACATTTTACATTCTGTTGTTTTTGTTGGAGTTGGACTAGTAGTTTTATTGTGTCTGATATTTCATATGTTTTGTATTATTTTTGCTATTGTAATATATCATTAATAATAACATTTATTCACATTAAAAATATTGATTATTATTTGCTATATGTAATTATTAAATATTTATTAATGTTATTTTTTTATGTGTATAGATGTATTGGTAATTTTTAAAAACATTTAATAATTTATACGTTACAGAAATTATTACTAAAATTAATTATTAAGTAAGTATATATATTATATATTATATGTATATGTTTAATTAAAGTTTTATTAAATTATATATATTAATTATACATTTTAAATATTATACAATATATTTAATTATGTTTATTTAATTTCTAAGTATAATTTGGTTTATTTTACATATATTTTTAAAGTAAAAAAAACCCGATATTTTTAATAACGATATTTTTGACATCGATATTTAATTTTCGATATTTTTGTACTTACCATGTTGTAGATAGGATGTCGATATTCTTGACATCGATATTTTTGTTGCGATATATTTGTAGGTCGATTTTCTGTCTGTCGAAATTATGTCATACAACCGTCTGAATCATACAAAGGTGTAGAGGACAAAAGGGAAGCCTATGACTTGGTGGCGAGCTTAGCCTGTCGCTTAGCTTAAAATACAAGGATAGAAAATAAAATGTTGTCACAAGAACATTACATGTGTGCCACAATTCTGGATCCACGTGCAAAATTTGGACTGGTGACATTCTTTGCTTTTTCAGAGATTGATGTTGCCCGCTACAAAACTTGTATAGCTGAGGCAGCCAGTAAGTTGGAAAGCGAACGACTGCTAATTAAAAGCCTGCAGGATCAACCCACAAGAAGTACTGCAGCAGGGCATGCAGGATCAAGTGCAACTTCATCGGCTGAGGGCAGGGCGCTTGGATCACAACACTCACCATCACTATCGACAACAGCAACAATAACTGGATCATTAGGCCCAGTAGAATCGTTAGATGATTGGTATGTACAGTTAGGCATTAATAAGCACAGTGCTGATGCACAGAGAAAAGAGCCTGAAAGCTTACCAGCAGCACCCCTGAACATTGAGCGGATGGTCCAGGCCTATCTGGACGACCCAACAGAGGTGTACATTGATCAAAACCCATTTCAGTATTGGTATAGGAAAAGGTCTGAATGGTCACTGCTCAGCAGGCTGGCGATAAGCTATCTGGCTTGCCCTGTCGCAAGTGTCTCTTCCGAACGTGTTTTCAGTGCTGCTGGCTCCATTGTAACATTGAAAAGGACCAGTCTCTCGCCCAAAAACGTGGAGAGGTTAACAATGATCAAAATGAATCAGCACTTCATACCACCGAATTACACAATACATTAAGCAATGGAGGAAGATGAGGACAGCGGCTCAGGTGACGGAAGTAATGTGTCACATGATTACCTATTACTAGCTGAACCCCCAGAGTTTGAGGACGAGCTATACTTCCCTAACAATTAGGCTTGCACTTACTGTCTTCCTCCCTTTTTTTTCCCCTTTATTTGTGTGTCTTCTACTCTTCTTATTTAATATACAAGTTTCAGGTGTCTGCAATTTGACAGTACAGTCCTCAGAATCCAGCTCCTCTGCTCCATCATACTGAATCTCAAGCCTAAATCCATTGCCCTCATGAATGATGATTGGATGATGGAAAATAGAAGAAAAAATTAAAACTTTCCTAGTCCCGCCTAAAGAAGTGGAGCATGAATCAGATGACTACTATAGCTATCCTCCTTCCAGAGCCAAGAGAGACTGCCCATTAACTGAAAACGAGATGGAACAGGTAATGATTGATGCTATGCATTGGACGCAGAGTCGCAGACTGAGTGATTTTGTTGTGTTTGTTGTGCATGAAGTTATGTCATTGTGCACTAATCATCTTTCTACAGTACACACTAAACGTGACTCAAGGTGAATTTTCCCCTTCTTGCAAATAATAAATTTGTACTTCTCCTGCAGCTTGATACATTGCTTTTAATTCAATACAGGAAGGGGACTCAATCTGCGCACTGATTATGATTGACAACAGCACCGTCCATGATGATGATGCTGGCGAAAAAGACGGCCCGTTAACTTAAGATGAGAAGGAACAGGTGATGAGAATTAATGGCATGCATTGGACACCTGACTCTGAGCGATTGGTGTTTGTGTTTTCGTTGTGCACGAAGTGAAGTCAAAGTGTACTAGTAGTCTTACTGTACACACTAAAGAGTGTCTCAAATCAATAATATTTCTACTCTTGTTGTGTAATAACAACATTTTACTTCTACTGCAGGCCGATCTTCACAGTGAGTCAGTACAAGTATCGGAGATGATTGATGGAATAATAACAAGCCAGGAGGACGTTTCATGAGTGGCATAAAAGCCTAAAGGTAAACAACCACAGCAGACCCAAATGTCTGTGTAGAAGTGGAGTCGAGTGTAGCGGTGGGATGACTGCGGTGCATTGATTTACTAACTTAAACTGTAAAATGCTATGTTTGGAATGGATAATGTGCTTTGCCTTTGTCCAACTCTTTAAAAAAAAAAAAAGTACTCTAAACGTAGGATGTGCTACTGCTAAGCAACGTGCCGTCAGGCCTGTCACTGTGGGCCTGCGCTCTCCTGTTGTTGTTGAAGGTCAATGCTGGAAACAGACTAGAGTAGAGATGATGCATACATGCCGCCTCGGAAAGTGTTCTTGTTGCACTACACCATAACTTGTGCATTTGTTTCAACTGTGTTTCTCAATTTCCCCTTTGTTTTTCCATCTACAATTACAGGCCGGGCCTTGCCCTATACTTGGGAAAACATTGCAATGCACAGTTACCTTACCAATAAATCGTCATTTTTTTCCAGCCGGGCAGTGGATAGTGGTGACACCCAAGATTGATGGACGAGAGGACCAAGAGGAATGCCGAGATGCAAATGCAGTCCACATTTTTGACCAGAATAACACAGTAACAGTATCAACTTTCATTTTCTTTTAAATAATTTGATTCATTTTTTTGTCTACAATCTTTACAACAGTGTGTTCTTGTTGTTGTTATTATCATCATTAGGTTTGCTCTCTGTTTACGATTCTTCCCGACCAATAGTTAAAATTTCTATTTGCTATCTGTAAAAGTATTAAGGCCGGAACAACAGAACAAGAAGTGTATGTAATCCGGGTCTCTCATCATCATGCATGCATTTCCTTTTTCTCCCTTAACATATGGATATGGAAGTCTTCAAAGATTGTCGTTTGTTTGTCCATGCATACTGTTTTTCACTGTCAAACCTTTCCCCAAACCCCCTTCCCATCCATTCAACAAACCCTCACCCTCTTCCCCCGGGCTCTGTGACTTATTGTCGAGGTGTGACTAAATTAAATGTACACCAATACTTAATCACACGCTTGCTGGGGCGGATGTGGCGAAAGCAACAGTACTTCAATTTCAAGGCAGAGCGATGACCTTCTTCTGCTTGCCCACCCATGAGTAGTATATTTTAGAGGTGATTTTATTTAACAAAGGAACATATACCTCAGCATTAATTGCCGGCATTGATTGGATTTGTTGTCATTCCTCATACACAGCCCTAACTGTTATCCTGTAGGCCTAGTCAAGTGACTCGACACAACTATAGTTTGTAACTCTGTCTAGTAGGCTATCGCAACCACCATTATGTTTTGTTGTAAAATATTTTAGCATATTATTGTTGCTCAGTAACTCAAAGGCGATTGACTGTCTCATTTTCTTTTTTTGCAAATGCTGCTGCCCTGCCAGTGTCTACTACTACTACTATACTACCACCACCACCCCAATCATGGCATGTTGGAAAAAGGAAACCATCTTCACCATGTAGCCATTGCTGTGCCTAAGTTAAACATCAAGCAAAGGTAAGAGAAGTTTGGGCGAGGCAGAATTAATAATGGACATGTTTTCAATGAATTCAATTTCACACACCCATTTGAGTCCAGATAAAGAATGCATAGACTGGAGGAGAGACTGAAAGTACTAGTAGGACAAGTCAATCAGTGAGGGGTGTCGCATCTATCTGTTTGTGTCTTACACAGTCAGCCAATTATTTAAATCAAACACTGGCTATGGGCAGGCCTGCACCAGCAAGGAAACAGTGTGATGTAAAACAGTAACCCCACCTACAAAACATTAACAACATTGCATGTAACGTAAACAAAGAGATTTAATTGACCCTAACAAAAATAAACTAAAAACCCACAAAAGCTGACCCACACCCCTCCCTAACCCCAACCAATGTCCGTAAGAAAGTCCAGAAAATAGTCCAAAAACCCAACGCCCAAACCAGTTCCCACTCACCCAAACAAGAATTAAAAAAGGGGCAGAAGACAGGGACTAAGGTGTGGGGCGGGATTGCAGGAGGACACGCATCTGCTCCTCTAGACGGGCGACGTGGCGTCTGAGGGCACGGCAGTTGCATCCACAGTGGGGGGGCACCAGAGATGGAATTGCGGTGGCGGCGGGCAGCCGCCAGATGGTGGTGCCGTACCGCTGGAGGGCAGTGGGTGGGGCCCGGGGAACTGGAGGAGGCTTGAAGTGCTGCTGCAGTCTCCTCCTCCTCCTCTGCCAAGACCACCAGCCGCCGATATTCCTGCTGGATTGCCTCCAGCTTCCGGTGCCGTGCCTTGGCGGCCAACTCCTTTCAATTGACTTTGGAAGGAGTAGCTGTGTATCAAAAAGAAAAAAACAAGAGCATTGTAAAATATACTCTTAGAAAAACAGTAAGACAAGTTAATTATACACATAGTGGCATGGTAGAGTAGCACTATAAAGCACAGTACATAACATTTTAAATCTCGCCCGTCCTTCTTCCTTCCACCCGTCTTTCACTTTTTTGTTGAACAGTGCACCAGGTGATCTGATCTGACTTTTAGTCTTCTCCATAAAACCTTCAAAGCGGAGTTGAAATCAGATAGATGAGGCCATTGGTTACTCAATACTCCCGCCCCTATGCCAATTAAAGGGTGTCTAGTCTAGTTCACTCTTCAAACGTTCACAACAGCTCATACTTACTAGGACATCAGATGGTGGGCGCCATCCTCATGCTAAAAAGGGTGGGGGTCCCGTGGGGACAATTAGGATGCGCCCGCCACAGTGGCGGGCGCATCCTGTTTTTTTTACATTCTGGTGGGCGGTGCCGAAAGCAATGCTAAAAAATACATGTTGTGCTTTTCCAAGCACAACATGATAGGCCCCGCGCGGAGCCTGTCATGTTTTGCTTTGAAAGGCAGGTGGGTACCATAGCATAGGTACCCTCCATGGGGGCCACCAAGCATACTCTGCATGCCTTTCCGTGGCGGCCGGCAATGTCGCCACGTAAAGGCATTCCAAAATGCTGATTATATGGCTGGCGGTGTGTTCAGAGAGACACCTCCACCATATTGAACCCTTTTCCACCTGGTCGACATGTGGGGGGTCTGACTCTTTTCTACAGGGATGGCGGGAGGTTTGCCCCTGCGGGGTCGGTGGTGACTACCGCCGGCCCGGCGGGGTCAATCCGCCGGCCATCCTAATGGGGCCCTAAGTCTCAACAGTACAGTATACATACAATACACCCTTGCAGTGAATGTACTGTCAACAATAGTTAAGGATTATGAATCTAGCTTACCACCGCCCGCCACTGGTGCTGGCACTCCCCCTACCGCTCCATCGTCGGTATCGGCAGCAACTGCCACATCCTTTCCCTCCGCGTCGACTTCGCTGGCCCCGGCAATGGTGGTTGGTAGTGCGCCTAGAAAACATTACACATTTATTAGGCGTCATATACACCTCCCCCTATTGGTCAGTAGCAAGATTGAAAAATGAGTTAATAGTATAACATACATCACTAGTACAAATCAGGTAGTAGTAGAGTAGACACTAATAGTTATATATGGTCCCCCTAGGGTCATTCTAGCCTTTGCTTAGTTAGCCCGAGCCATGCAACCATTTTACCTTTGTGTCTTTTATTTTTGCACATGTGACGTTACCTTGCAGCTTGTTGTATAAGACACCTTTGAGCCCACATGAACTGCCTCACACTGCTACTGTCTACGCGTTGCATACAAGCGGTCAACAAAAACATTAACAAGCCACTTTTTTATGAAGTACTGGTGAACTGTTAGTCCATATTGCTTATCCATAAATGCTACACTTTTTGGCACAGCTGAGAAATGCTTGCAAGTTGCAATATACTAACGCGCACCATTTCATTTTTCGCATTACAGACGGAAGATTCCGTTTTACGAACCAGAGCTTTGCAGAGCTTATGAATGATGCAACAACTACCAGTACTAGGTTCCTCTAAGGTGAGGGGTCCCTTCACTCAGAGATCTTCATTTATAAACTTATATAAACTAAATTCCTAGGGGATGGTGGTGCTGCCTTCCACCACTGTTCAGTTATCATGATTTAATTTCCAACTGTAAGTAAGTGTAACAATGTTTATTGTTTTAATGTTATTGATTTTCCGGTTGGTGCTGCATTATTTAATAGAACAATGTATTGAGCTTCTCAATTCAAAATAAACATTTTGAACTTACATAGACTTGGTGGTATTTGGTGTGGATTTATACGAGTGAGCAAATTAAAGGAAGGGTGTGCATGTGCATTGCTTCCACGACTGAGAGGTTGATTGTGTTATGTTCTGGGTTGTCTACTTGTTGGGTATCTTGGGGGGAGGGTTCAGAGACCTAATAGTTATGACAAGACACTACTATAGTCGGGCAGGGGATTGTGGTGGGTTCTGAATTTCTGATTGAGGTGTGTGAGGAAGGTCCCACCTACCATCACCAACATCCTATTTTCTTGTGCAAAGGTCTGCATGTGCAAGATCCCTACAACAGTAGTAGTATGTCCTATAGGCTATCATATCAAAATAGTAATAAATCTGGCTGGGCATTTGTTGGTGTGAATTGTCAAAGTGTCAAGATTAACAAAGACTCAAGATCAATAAGACTAGAAATAGTACAAGAGGACGACCCAAAGGACTGGACTCAATGGCTAGAGCTACTGGTGAATCTGAGTTTTATTTACAACCTTTCAAATAAAGAGTGGCCAACTGGGCAAGCTTAGCTACTACAGTACAGACAGACTGATAGTAGTAGTAGTTCAGAGAGTCATCATAGCAGAGGCAGGGATAACAAGATTTTTGAAACCGTACAGATCGAAGGATAATTATTGGTAAAAAATAGCATTGGGAAACTGAAACAATAGTTCATGAAAAATATGGTGCAGTAAAAGTTATGGAATAAGAAATATTATTAAAAACAAGAAGACTTACTGAGGCCAGCAGAGGAGCTCTCGTTGGTGTCCTCCTGGTGGTGGTGTTCTCCCGCCGACTGCCCACTCCCTGTCTGCCTGCCCCTGGGTGCTGATGAACAGGAAAGATATAATAAAGAGACAAACATTGATGGATGGTGTCAAACAAATACAATATTTTTAAAGAACGGTCAAAAAACACTTATGTAAACAACAATTGCAATAACTAAATTGACCGATCTCATCTGGTCAACAAGTAGTACCGGGGGATTTGCGGATCGACTACTTAAGTCACTATTTATCAACAGTAATCCAGACTTCCATTCTGATTCCAGAATACTAAGTTACAACTAAGCCTAAGTACGACGTACCACCCGACCTAGCCCACCTATTCCAGGCGTGCCAATTGTAAATTAAGTATGCATTTCCACCTCTTTTAGTCCTCAACAATGCATATGGTCAAATGGAGGACACATGACTACATTTTTTGTATGCACCAAATTTTGGGTTGATTGATTGATGCTGATGTTCTGCTAGTGCTAAGCCAATTACCACCACTCATTGAACAAACTAGAAAAGGTTCTAATAAAGATTGGCGTACTAGCAGCACGTGACGTAACTGAGGGGGCATCATGCATACCACTAAAAAATTACAAACTCATACAAAGTACCTAAACCTAAGTATCAATCAGCCCCTATCTCCTAGTGACAGGACAAAGTAAGGACTAGAGTCACTGTAGCATTACATAACTTAATTTCTCTAAAATAAACTCTTACAGAATCACGCTAAGCGAGCGCAAATGCAAAGTTGCAAACAAGTAAGATTAGTAGTAGCGCAGAGGAGCACCTGTGTCATAACAATCACAGAAGACTTTTAAACGTAATTAACCTGGAATGTAAGCAGCAACATTCTAGCTGGTTGGAAGAAAAAAAAAATATTCGCAATATAACACCGAGCAGAAGAACAGACACAAAGTAGTAATAATTAAATAGTTACTCACCAAGACCCGGGACCTCCACTTGTAGCAGGTCCAGCAGGTCTTGCTCACGGTCCAGGATGTCGGACCACCGGTGCGTCAACTGCGCCTGGGTGCGCCGGACACCAGAGCAGCGCAACACTGCCCGGCGCACCTTCCCCCACTGCTGTCGATGCTCCCGGAGGCCGTACCCGGACCCAGGCCTGCCACCTGCTGCCAGGGTTGAGGGGAGGTGGCGCTGCACAAAGAAATTGAGTGCAGCCAACTCCACCTCCCCAAATAAGGTCCGTGCCTGCACCCCTTGTGGGCACTTCGCGGCTCTGGCTGCGACAAGCCCTACTCTTTGACATGGTTCTGGGACGGGGCGGGAAAGAAAAGGTAATAAAATTTAAAAAGTAAGTAAAGGAAATAAATAGCAGGCAATAGAAAGAGTAAAAAGTAGCTAAAAAACAAAAAAAAAGTTGACAAAAACCAAAAATATAGAAGCAGGAAAATAGTTAGAGAAATAATAAATAAAAAAGATAAAAAAAAAGTGGCTTCAAACAAAGGATTGAAAAGATGCAGGGAGGATTGAAAATCAGGCCCCAGAACCATGCAATAGAGTGAAAAACAAGATGGCCGCGCCCACTGCAACCACGTGCGCAAGTTCGTGCGATATTTTCTCCCCGAGCAAGCAAAAAGCAACGCGAACAAGAAAAAGCATTCGCGAACAGGAAATACGTACCGCGAACGGGCGCGAGCATGCATTGCGCAACCCGGAACAGGAAGTAAGCATCGCGGGAGAGCAGGACAAGTGAAAACAAGATGGCCGCTCTTGTGAGCAACCGCATGGGTAAGTTGGCGAGCCACGATCACGCAAAAAATACAGCGAACAGGCGGGAAAAAAAATTCTGCGTCTTCGCGATATTTCCGGCGTGTTTGCGGAGATTTTCAACATTTTCGCGATCGCTTGCAAAAGCGAATTTCGCAAATTCCGCCCACCCTTAAATATGAGTCTTTATGTTCAAGTGCGTGTCCAGGGTGATTCCGAGAGATTTAGCTGAATCAATTATATAAAGAGAATACTTGAAGGCAGTGAGGTTTTTCATCCAGAGGTTTATCATGGGAGTGTGATTAGGAGGAGATATGAGAAGGAATTCTGTTTTGGTAGTGTTGAGCAGGAGGTGGTTCTCATTTAGCCAGTTTTGGGGATTTGTCAGGGTAGAGTTGAGTGAAGTGAAGTCTTCAGAGGAGGTGATTTTCAGGTAAAGTTGCATGTCATCAACATACATATGAAAAATAATTTTCATGGAGTTTAGTGCATCCCCTAATGGTTCCAGGAAAATATTAAAGAATATGGGAGAAAGGGCAGACCCTTGAGGGACCCCCATGGAGACTGTAGAAGGCTGGGATAGGTATTGATTCACCTTGACTCTTTGGGATCTATTGTGAAGGAAGAACGAGAACCATAGCAATACCAGAAGGGAAAGGACCATCCTGCGTTCCAGAATGGCTAAGAGGTTGTTGTGATTAACCGTGTCGAATGCGGAAGAAAGGTCAATGAGGATTAGGAGTCAGGATTCGTTTTAGTCTAGCATTTTTAAAAAGTTATCCATAATGTGAGTGAGCTCAGATTCAGTGCTGTACCGCTCCAAAAACCAGATTAATGTTGATCCAATAGTTTGAAATTCTCAATGTGCATGCAAAGTTGCGATTGCACACATTTTTCTAGGAGCTAAGCCAGAGTGAGGGTGTTGGAGATGGGGTGATAGTTGTTGAGATCAGTTGTGTCTGCATTAGGTTTTTAATAGAATTGGTGATACCTGAGCTGCTCTCAGATATTCGGGTATCTTGCCTTGTAATAAAGATGCGTTGACAATCTTTGTCCAAAGGGGGATGAAGGCATCCTTGATTTCTTTGAAGACAGGCGGTGGCAACGGGTCACTGAAGGGATTAGAAGGGTTGATACTAAGAAGGGTTTTGTAGATGTCGTTTTCACTGAGGGGAGTGAAAGAGCCCCAAGTGTCCTTGTTCTTGGTGCCAATACTAAGTGGCTTTAGCATCTCAGAGAGAGCAGGAGGAGCCACAATCTCATATGATGGAAGAAGGACCTTCTTAGATTCGAGGTCAATACTGATTAGTTTAGTTTTCTCCATAAAGAAAGCAGCCAGATCGTCGCATGAAGGAGAGTCATCAAGGTGGTTGGGTGCTTTAGCTGATTGTTGATTGACAATTTCAAAAGGTTTCTTGGGGCGATTTGAGTCTTGAATAAGCTGGGATCTGAAGTAATCAGCCTTAGCAGTCTTGATATTTTTATTATAGGAGCTCCTCACTGATCTAAGGACTTTTAGATGATCCAAGGAAGGTTAGGATCTCCAGAAACATTCAGCTGCCCTTAAGTTATGGCGATCAGAGTTTAGGTTGTTGTTGAACCAAGGTTTGGAGATTTTGGAGGAGGCATGTTTTTTGTGGTAGAGGTTATATGGAATCCATGATACCAGAAGTGGAGTTATAGAAGTCACTGAGATCATGTATATCAGTCATGTCATCTCGGGAAGACAAGGCATATTTACATTCGATTGCTAGACCTTCCATGTTCATATTCCAGAGGTCCCTTTTCCATTGTTTAATTTTCTTCGGTTGATCCCTTTCCCGTATCACCTCCCTGTTAATAAAGAAGAAGATGCTGTAATGGTCGGACCAATCACAAGGGGTAATGTCCTCCAATGTGATGATATTACCTTTTGAAATGATGAGGTCAAAAATGTCTCCTTTGTTGTGAGTTGGCCAGTCACGGAATTGGGTAAGTTCCAGGTCTGATAAGAATGAATTTAGGCAGATTACTGATTGGTCCTTAGGGTTAGACCAGTGAAGGTTGCAATCACTGATTTAGATTTGGGACACTGAGGGGTCGTCATTGGAAGAGATGATTTCCATTAGTTGTTCAATGAAGAGGAGGCTATCAGCAGGAGGGTGGTGAAAAGTATGAAGCTTGCAAACCAGGAGGTGATTACTAGAGATGTGGAGGCAAATGTATTAAACTGCGGATGAGGTGGAGGTCTCTATGTGGGAAACAGATAGTGTATTCTGGTGTATACAGGCTAGACCACCGCCCTACTTCTTAGATCTGTCTGGATGGATTATGTCATGACTAGGTGGCACTAAAAGGTCTAAGATAGGGGTGGAAAAGATTAACTTCTGTCCTTCTCCCTGACTCTACAACATCGTTTCTGTTTTGCAATCCACAGGCCTTCTCTTCTTCTGCATGAAAGGCAAAAGCTCCATAACACTCCTGCTTACCTTACTTGACCAGTTCAGCCAGGCAGCCAAGAAGACAGACATTCTGAGAATAGGCAGCTACACTTCCCAATTTTGCATTTATATACAGTATAATTTTTCTTTTAACAACCATATTTGTCAGAGCTGTGTGAGCGTATGCCTCTATAATTAGCATTTTTTAAACCTAGATGACAGAACATTAGCTATATATAAACAGGGGACTGGGGCTGAAGGCCTATTGCAATGCATTTACTTGAACTGTCATTCGTTCATTTCCTTCCACAACAGATTTGATGATTGTTAGACTTGTCAGACTTAGGGTGGTCCCCCCTAAACTTTCTGCCTGCTTACCTCTTATATTTGATGTAGCTTTTTGTTGGCCTTAGGACTCTGAGAACGTTAACACTGCTGACTAGAGCTAAAGTGCATGTGCTTCTCTCCAAAACATGGGGATATTGGTGTAGACATGATTGGGATTAAGCCTGGGCATAAAACTCTGCTCTGTTCGCTGAGATTGCAGAATTTGGCAACTCCGCGTTGTGCAGAGAACATTGAGTTACTGTTAAACTCCACATTACGGAGTGGAGTTTTTTTTTTATTCACACACTCAAAGTGTCATGTCATACGACATTTTGCAGTCGCCAACACGTCATCCGGGTGCACCAGCTACTTCAGGGCAGATGTTTTCTGCAGTACGCAACCCTGAACGCACAGCATCACCCTCAGCTTCAATCTGGGGAACATTCTCTCATCGAGAAGCGTCAAAATCTTACCGAACTGACGATTTGGAGATAAAAAGCTCCTCAAATGGACATTTGGCATTGTTTTATTTTTTTTGCATGAGGAGTCATTTTTTTCTTACATTTTTCCAAACTTGAAGGAAGCGCCCTAGAGTCTCCAGCTTCATGTTCATGTCCAGCAGGCCCCTTCCAATGCTTTGTCCATTTCCTAATAACTTTTCATTTGGATTTGGGGCTGGAAGGATCACTCTTCATGTCTGCTGCATATCCCATTGGATTTAAGGAATTTTTGTATTTGATATTTCACAAATAAGTTGAAAAACTGGTGTTGTTTGTTTGATTGGGGCCATGCACCTGGATTTATTTGTACTTTTAATGGATTTTTAAAATGTATTGTGGTGGGTGGCCTGTTGTTTCAGTAGAGGCCTAGTGATTTCTTTGCATTTCATTTTTCTTCTTTCGCAAAGGAAAAATGTTTCACAGTTTACTACATTTTCTTAATGTTTTTTTAATACATTTGAAATATTGATTTAATTCACTGGGTGCCCTAGTCTGCCAATTGGCCATATAGCCAGTAGTCCCAGTGCAAGTCCTGGGTGCATGAAACAACTGTTTCTGTGGTGTTGTTGAATTTGAAACAGCATTTAGGCCATAGATAGATTTGGATAGAATACAAAATGTGTTTTTTGGTGGCATTTGACATATTTCTTTCCTGCAAACAGTGTATAGGACTAAGTGGGGGTAATGCCTTTGAAGGATGTGTGTTGTTGTAAAATGTTTTGTTTTAGCCCTGGTAATTTTCGTTTTTTGCATTGCTGAATTACTTCTGTGTTCTCTGTTTTACCATGCCTTCTTTGTCTGGCCAGTGTTTGTGTGTGTGTATGCCATAGGCCGCCATTTGCCTTTGTTTCAGATGCCATGTGACCAATGGCCAGGAGCCATTTTGTATAGTCAGTGGACAGTATATAGCCCTGCATGTGCTCTTTGTTTCACAGGCCTCCTGCCTCTTGTTGTGAGTGACCATGTGGCTGGTTGCCATTTTTTGTATCAAGCCAGTGTACTTTTGCCATAGGCCCACATGTCTTCTTTGTTGTGGACACCTTCTTGCTGCATCTTGTTGTGACCATGTGGCTTTTAACCCTTTTGTGTAGGCAGACAGTATGCTTTTGCCATAGGCCTGAATGCGTTCTTTGTTTTCTAGGCCTCCTGCATCTTGCCGTGAGTCTGTGACTGTGTGGCTGGTGGCTATTTGTATATTCAGACAGTGTGTTTTGCCACCGGACTGAATGTCTTTTTTGTTGTGGCCATGGCTTCTTGCTGGTTGTTGTTGTTGTTGTGAAAATGTGGCTGGTGGCCATTTTGTGTGAGCAGCTAGCGTGCTTTTGCCATAGGGCATTATGCGTTCTTTGTTTTCTAGGCCTCCTGCTTCTTGTTGTGAGTCTGTGACCATGTGGCTGGCGGTCAATTTGTGTATCCAGCCAGTGTGCGTTTGCTTAGGCCTGCATGTCTTTGTTGCGGCCATACCTTCTTGCTGGCTGTTGTTGTTGTGACCATGCACCTAGCTGCCATTTTGTGTATCCAGCCAGTGTGCCATAGGCATGCATGCATTCTTTGTTCTAGGCCTCCTGCCTCTCCTTTTGACCATATGGATGGTGGACATTTTGTGATTCCACTAGCCAGCCAGTGTGCTTTCCTCATACGCCTACATGTGTTCTCTTGTTCTGATCATGTGGTTGGTGCCTGGCCATTTTCTTTGTGTAGGATAGGCAGCCAGTGTGCTTTCCCTATGGGCCTGCATGTCTTCTCTTTGTTCCCAATGCCTTCCTGCTCAGTGTTGTTTTTGATAACAATGTGGCACTGGCTGGCAGCCATTTTGTGCATCCAACCAAATTCAGCCCTTTACCATAGGCTACATGGAAGGTTGAGCCATGAGATAGCAGTTTAATAACTTATTATTATATCTTTGAAGATAACTTCACTTATGTTTAATTTTTTCAATTTTAATTTTTTCCATTCTTTTATTAATTGGCAAATTATATATTTTTTTTCATTTTTTTTTGTTTTTCGTATGTTTTGGATTTTATTTTTTGGGTTTATTAAGTTACCACTTTCCCAGTAAATCTGGCATCAATCAAGTCATCCCCATGTCTGCTATCGGATTTGAAACCCCGAAACCGGTCCTAGGATGTTTGATTACGGTCCAGGGAAGACATGGCTTGGCAGTTCGGACTGGACTGTTCCCATGAGGCACAGGGTCAAGACTGATTTCATATGGCCATGTCTGAACTGGGGTGGCGTGGTGAGCAAAATAACAATGGATTAAACCCAGATCTGTGACTGGGGGTGAATATTTTGCCAGTGTGCAACATTCCGTCCATCATCTTGTGTGTTTTGCTATCGGATGGTGTACAACAGCATTCATTGTCTAGGGATTATTCCTTCCATTGTCATTTGTCAGCTGCATCTCCCTGAGGGCCACATCACATGTGAGTGGTGTCCACGATGCACATAAATCAAACGATTTCACCTGTATGTTGTTGTTTTTGCTCTCTCTTATCTTTCCTGAGTGTACAGAATTCAGCATGAAAGTTTATGCTGGTGTGGTTTTCTGTATAGATACACTGTATTGTTCATTATTTATAATAGAGCGTAACCAATGATCACACTAAATGATATTGTGTTTGTTTGTACTACTTATTGAATAGCAACATTTCACTGATGTCTTTCTTGCTTCTTTTCTTTTAGGTGCACAAGAGACAACATCACCCACAGTACTGCCAGAAAGAAGGTCTGTGCAGGGCGTGATGCGAGAGTGACCCACACATCATGGACATCTCTTCCACTTGTGAGCTAAGTACCACTGCTAACTGACAGCTTCAAGATGGCCCCAAAGAAACGTGCTGAACTTCCAAGAAAAAGGCCAGTGAGAAGAAGAAGGAGCTGATGTCCACCACCACTGGTATGTCACCCCACATCTTTTTTGGAAAAACAAAAACTGTGCCTACCACACCGGCCTCTGGGGAGCAAGCTGGGAGCAACACACCCACATCAGTGGACCCACCTCAATCTAGGCCCAAGCTCATGTTTGTCACATAGGCAGCCAGTCTAATCATATCAATGCCGACGAGCAGTGATGTTTGAATTGACTTATCTCTATCGCAAAGTAGTACCCAATTTGTTGCAGGAAACTCACATAAGTGGGCAACAACAACTTCAAAAGTCACAACCACCAATAGTAGTTCCTCACAAAGTAGGAGCAGTTCAAAAGATTGAGCTTCATGCTAAAGAAGTAGAGCAATCTGGTCCTGAAGTTTCATTGTATTCCAGATCTCCAGCCAGAAAAAAGAGGGTTAGTGGTGCATCATCTTCTTCTTCAAGTGCCCGTTCTGATGATCTAGACACCACTTGTATTCCGTTTCACTCTGAGAGTGAGACACACAACAAGACGAGGCTAGGGAAAAGGAAGGTTCCAGAAAGCCTTAGATTTATGAAGGCAGATATAGAAGAGTAGGATGATGACGAGACAGTCATCATCGATGTTAGTCCAGCCCTAGTGGAGACCGACGTTACCCCATCCCAAATTCCCTGGGGGGATGTGGCAGTGGCATCACAGATCCAACCACCACCAGCTCCCATATTTGCATTGTCCCGGCAGCGACCTACATCCACAACTGCTTCAGTAGAAGTAGGTACTGCAGAGAGTCAAACGTCAAAACGCCCACCTACCGCCAGTTTATCCGACATTGGAAGGCACCAGCATGAGAAAGTAGAGCACCCCAGTTTGGGACTTTTCGGTTAGCCAGAAGGAGGCAAACATTTGCGAAGCAAGTGTTAGTCCGAGTAAGCTTGGTACAAACTATGGCACAGGGGCCAAACAACCCACTTGAGAAAGCTTCATATGATCCATTGAGAGGCACACCTTAGCAGCCAAAAAACTGCAAGTGTTGTTTGTGAAGGGGTTGAAAGCCGGCTGAGCAGGGAATCCAAATCCGATTACAGTGGAAGTTGAAGAAGAGGAAGTCATCTTCATTATGAAAAGCAGCCCTCTCCTCAGCAGTGGAATAGTATCGCCCACATCAGCAACATCGCAATGGCACAAGACTCGGGTCAAGACACTATGGCAAAAGAGGACAGTGACTGGGCCAATGAAAAGCACATTGAGACTGCCACCTCCTGCTCTCAAGAAGTCACCTGCATAAGTGGCATCAGGAAAGAAAAAAATTCAGGCTACTATTCCTGCCATGTTTAGGCTAGAGGAGAAGTATGAACGCAACCACCAAACCACACGTTTGTACAACCAAAGTGTGGCTTAAATGAAGCGCTGGACCTCCTCCCTTTTTCTTTTGTGGAAAAGGTGAGTTTTCTTGAATTTGTGACAGCCATCTAGAAGGTTCATAGCTGGTCCTATTTTGCAAGAGTTGCTTTTCCAACACTACATCGCAATGTGCTGGAATTGCTTAGACAAGCTTTGCAGCAGAGTGCTGTTCACAGTATCCATCTGGCAACAGACATGTGGACCAGTTTGCAAGCAACTGATTAGATGTGCATCACTGCACACTGAATCTCTTTCGTGGGGGCTAAAGAAAAAATATCTGAAAGTGTTTTAGATAATGCTGAGATTTTTAATGCTGCTCGGAAGCATGCATCAGTAGCCAGGTTCGCCATGGAAAAATCCCATACGTACAGCTGCAAACATTTTGAAAGACTTTAACAACTAGGTCTTTGAATGACTGTGACCAAAAGGACTTAAGATTGGATTTGTTGCCATGGACAATGGCAGTAATATAGTTAAGGCCATGGCCAATGGTGGTTATTTCAGTGTCAACATCAAAAAAGAAGACCAAGTAAGCAACTTGCTGTCCACTTGCAGAATAATCATTTCAGCCATTAATTTAAAGCCTGGAAACAGCTGAGGGTGATTCAGCTTGATAATAGAATGTCAGTTATAGCACTCATACAGGAGGCACCAACATGCTGGAACTCGACATATTACATGCTTGATCGCCTGCTTGAGCTGTACAGACCTATCAAAAAATATGTCATGCAAATATGGAATGCAACTTTGAAAGGCATGATCATTGAAATGGACCAATGGGGTCTAGTCAAATGCTTGGCAGAGATGCTGCTTCCTTTTGAGGTGTTCACACAGGAAGTCAGGAAAGAGGACGATGGGCCAAGATATCCATTGTTGAACATGCTACAGGAACAGCTATAGGAAGTGTCTGCAATGTACACAGTTGTGGAGAGAAATAAAGATGTGCATGACTTGGTGGAGAGCCTAATCTTTTGCTTGTCTGCTAATACAAGCGTGCAAAGAGACAATGTGTCCTCCAAACTTTTTTTCCCCATAGTTTTATAAAGTACGAACTTGACCCGAAGATATCAGGCATCAGAGCGCTTTACATGAGCACCAGTTGCGTTACACAAGGACACATACATTTTTTGTATGCACGAGGAGATTAAGTGATTTGTCCAGAATCACAGGATGTTGAGCATCATTGCCTGGTCCCTCACCCAGTTTCCCAGATTAGAGACTGACCACGCAAGCCATTAGGCTACATCCTCTCTCCAACAATACATCTGTGCCACAATTCTTGATCTACGGTACAAACCATTACTGTTCACTTTCATTCCTTTTTCAAACAGGGATGCTAGAAAATACAAAACATGAACAGCTGAGCAAGGCAATGAGCAAGAAAAAGAACGGCAGGGAATTAGAGGCCCACTCCTCCAGGGCACATGACCTGCAGGGCAGCCTTCAAGTTCGGAGCCTGATGTCAGTGCTGTTGGCTCACAGCAGCCAAAACTAACAACAATGAACACCATCAACCATCAGCAACAAAAACAAACAAAAACACCAGAGCACATCATGTGTGAGTTACTCTCATCCTTCGTGCAATTTGCACTCTTCTTCAATGAATGTTCTTGTATAATAGAGTTCCCAATCAATAAGAATCATGTAGTGTAGATCAATCAGATTGTATTCCTTTATATGACATAGTGTTCCACAGCCGACTCGCGTTTCGCCCTATCAGGGCTTCCTCAAGGCTGTAAATCATATATAAAGAATATCTTGTAATCTACATATCCATATGATATCTAAACAAACATATTTGTATCTATACAAATATATGTAGACTACGCTTATTATACAAAGGTGTGCTACAAGAGACTCTTAGCCATCAAACATACATTTCCAACATATGTGTATAATGCCTGTACTTCAATTCATAAGCCCATGATCTATTTCAAGCATAAAAAGTGATGCACACAGACGAAGAAAGGACAGCCACCGCATGTTAAAGCCAAGACCTAAAATTCCAGGTGTTTGTCTTAGTAATACAGATAAACGTTAAGACATTAAAAACATAGCGAGGTGAAACCACCTACACCCATGTGAAGATTGAAATTACCAAATATACTTAAATCATCTCACCTCACTAGCGATATATTTCACACCCTATTTGTCTCAGATAGTGTGAGTTTCGAAAGTGCATTGTCCAATATCCAAAGTACTGCAAGAAAAATACTGTTATGTAGATAAAGCTGTTTACTATTGAGCTTGTTTAAATAATAGTGTTTATATTTGAGGGCAATCAGAGGTTCCTGAATCTTACCTTAATGTAAGATGCACGTTTAAATCCCCGCACCCAGTCGTGCATGTCTTGTATCCATTCCTAGTCCTCTGTATTCACCCTTGTTGTGGAGCCATAATACGTTCCATCTATGTTATTAAAAATATTCTATTAAAACCCGATATTGTTTGCTTACTTATCCTTGAATCACATGTGCTTACAGTCATGTCTAACCCCAATGTTTTGGTCACAGCATAAGCAAATATGCTTGTTACCTCTCTACCAGCATCGAATTCCAAAAGCAAAATGTTGGCAAAGTTATATCTCTGTTATACGCCCATTTATTCTATCGATTGTATAAACACTACAAGGTACTGTATTTAGGACCTTGCAATTATTCTCTCCTTATTAAAGCTCCATAATTCCATTATACTACTTCCATTACAGTGCCTTTTAACCCAATCCCATCATTAGAACACGTACCCTGATAGTCCCCGGTTGTGTCCTACAACCATTCTACTTCTCATATATCTCGGCATTTGTTATTATTATCCCCGTTAAAATGACTACCCATTCACAGAATATCAGGCATTGTCCTATTACTCACCGCGCGGTAGACTTGTATTCAGCGTCCATGCATATCCGAAATCCGTTCAAACGCCCGTCTTTTCCCGCTCTCTTTTAATAACCTCACGTTAGTGCCAAAATTGAAGAGGGACAACTCCATCTGTGGTGACTATACTGCATACTAATGTGGCGGCCATCTTATATTTCCACTTACGGGATCGGTCACGATGCTGTTGCTACATGTCTAAGTAATCTACGAGTTTAAGCATATAAATCCTATTCTCTTGCCAATGACCAAGTGACTGTCCTCCTTAGTCCGATTCATCACTTACAACATGTGATATTATAAAAACAACCATATTTGGTGCCATCCATTTTCTTAATATTATAATATAATCATAAGCACCAAATTTTCAGACATGTTTACTTTCCACATAGTTTATGCGCTATTTAGCTCAATACAATATTACATCCTATATTTTAGGACTTGTTTTCAGTAACAATATATTGCGCCTATTATATCTGATTATTGGAGGATCTCTTCCATGTATGAAACATGGAATCTGTACAAACCCTTTTACCATTTCAACTCCATTTATGCATTTTCTCTCCAAATCACATTTACAACAAAACTTGCGTCAATTTATTAAAAAAGGTGACATTTGTTCATCTCAGTGTAATGCCATCTAACTAATCTTAATCCTAGTGTGATGTTATCTTGCTAGGCATGAATGATATATGAAGCCATAGGTAGATGTTAAAACCCCTTTTATGGCACTTTGCATTAATATCTACTGCCCAATCCCTATACCTATATTGTATATTACTGTTATAATGTAACATGTAAAGAGATCCTTAATGTAGGGTTTCATGGTATAGATTTTGTACAACTGGGACAAAGGGGTGGAAACAGAATCTCTAAATTGCGTCAGATTGAAAGTAAATGGATCATTTTCCTACGAGCTGTGGAACAGGGAACATTGACAAGGAACTCTTTGAATTTCTGTGATGTACTGGATTGGGTTTATATATTACATTATAACAGAAATATAAAATATAGGTATGGGGATTGGGCAGTAGATGTGAATGCTAAGTGCCATAAAAGGGGTTTTAACATCTACCTATGGCTTCATATATCATTCATGCCTAGCAAGATAACATCACAATAGGATTAAGATTAGTTAGATGACATTACACTGAGATGAACAAATGTCACCTTTTTTAATAAATTGACGCAAGTTTTGTTGTAAATGTGATTTGGAGAGAAAAAGCATAAATGGAGTTGAAATGGTAAAAGTGTTTGTGCAGATTCCATGTTTCACATATGGAAGGGATCCTCCAATAATCAGATATAATAGGCGCAATATATTGTTACTGAAAACAAGTCCTAAAATATAGGATGTAATATTGTATTGAGCTAAATAGCACATAAACTATATGGAAAGTAAATATGTCTGAATATTTGGTGCTTATGATTATATTATGATATTAAGAAAATGGATGGCACCAAATTGGGTTGTTTTTATAATATCACATGTTATAAGTGATGCATCGGACTAAGGAGGACAGTCACTTGGTCATTGGCAAGAGAATAGGATTTATATGCTTAAGCTCGTAGATTACTTAGAAATGCAGCAACAGAATTGTGACCGATCCCGTAAGTGGAACTATAAGATGGCCTCCACAGTAGTATGCAGTATAGTCACCACAGATGGAGTTGTCCCTCTTCAATTTTGGCACTAACGTGAGGTTATTAAAAGAGAGCGGGGAAAGACGGGCGTTTGAACGGATTTGGGATATGCATGGATGCTGAATACAAGTCTACCGTGCGGTGAGTAATAGGACAATGCCTGATATTCCATGAATGGGTAGTCATTTTAACGGGGATAATAATAATAAATGCCGAGATATATGAGAAGTAGAATGGTTGTAGGACACGACCGGGGACTATCAGGGTACGTGGTCTAATGATGGGATTGGGTTAAAAGGCACTGTAATGGAAGTAGTATAATGGAATTATGGAGCTTTAATAAGGAGAGAATAATTGCAAGGTCCTAAATACAGTGCCTTGTAGTGCTTATACAATCGAAAGAATAAATGGGCGTGTAACAGAGATATAACTTTGCCAACATTTTGCTTTTGGAATTCGATGCTGGTAGAGAGGTAACGAGCATATTTGCTTATACTGGGACGAAAACATTGGGGTTAGACATGACTATAAGCACATGTGATTCAAGGATAAGTTATCAAACAATATCCGGTTTTAATAGAATATTTTTAATAACATAGATGGAACGTATTATGGCTCCACAACAAGGGTGAATACAGAGGACTAGGAATGGATAAAAGACATGCACGACTGTGTGCGGAGATTTAAACATGAATCTTACATTAAGGTGAGATTCAGGAACCTCTGATTGCCCTAATTTATAAACACTATTATTTAAACAAGATCAATAGTAAACAGCTTTATCTACATGACAGTATTTTTCTTGCAGTACATTGGATATTGCACAATGCACTTTCGAAACTCACACTATCTGAGACAAATAGGGTGTGAAATATATCGCTAGTGAGGTGAGATGATTTAAGTATATTTGGTAATTTCAATCTTCACATGGGTGTAGGTGGTTTCACCTCGCTATGTTTTTAATGTATTAACGTTTATCTGTATTACTAAGACAAACACCTGGAATTTTAGGTCTTGGCTTTAACATGCGGTGGCTGTCCTTTCTTCATCTGTGTGCATCACTTTTTATGCTTGGAATAGATCATGGGCTTATGAATTGAAGTACAGGCATTGTACACACATGTTGGAAATGTATGTTTGATGGCTAAGAGTCTCTTGTAGCACACCTTTGTATAATAAGCGTAGTCTACATATATTTGTATAGATACAAATATGTTTGTTTAGATATCATATGGATGTGTAGATTACAAGATATTCTTTATATATGATTTACAGCCTTGAGGAAGCCCTGATAGGGCGAAACACGCGTCGGCTGTGGAACACTATGTCATATAAAGGAATAACATCTGATTGATCTACACTACATGATCCTTATTGATTGGGAACTCTATAATACAAGAACATTCATTGAAGAAGAGTGCAGATTGCATGAAAGATGAGAGTAACTCACACATGATGTGCTTTGGTGTTTTTTTTGTTAAAGTTATATCTGTTCCACTTATTGTGGATGCGGAGTTTGACGCCCTAGGTGGATGAGCGTTGGACACCAAAGTTGCACTCAATACTTGATTCATTTCTACTGTTGTTGAACTATATACTAAGGAGACACTTTGATGTGCAGGTCGTCAAAAGCATATCCACTTTGTTTTATATGTTAAACCATCAGCAACAAGACCAGGAGCAACAGCCCCACAATCTGCAACAGAGTGGTTTGTATTGACAGGGCTTAAGTCCAGTGCAGAGGGGATGGTAAAAGTGGTCATGTAAAGTGGAGCACCAGCAATGAACCTTGAGAGAATGGCCCAGGCCTATCCGGATGATGCAACAGAGGTCTACCTTGATCAAAACCTATCGGTGTATTGGTATAGGAAGTGGCACAAATGGCCAGTGCTTAGCAGTCTGGAAACAAACTATCTGGCTTGCACTGTAGCCAGTGCCTCCACTGAGCATATTTTTAGTGCTGCGGTGCCGTTGTCTCAGTGAGAAGGTCCAGCCTCTCACCCCAATACTTGGATAGATTAACCATGATCAAAAGGAATCTGCACTTTATACCACTGGATTACACCATACCTGAAGTACCACAGGAGGAAGAAGAGGGAGACACAGGTCGTGGAAGTAGTGTGTTAGATGACCTGCTTCCGGGTAAACCACCAGAGTTTGAGGACAAGCTCTACTTCCCTGACTACTAGGCCTGGGCCCACAACAACCATATAACTTACTTTATCAGTCTCTAAACCATCTCTGATCTGCTTTCTTTCATTCTTTGACACCAAAAATAGATATAGCTACCTAGGGAACATTAATAATTACTTTCTTATTTGTTTGTGTATGGTTTGACTAACTCATCCCCACCGTCTTACTATTAGACACATTTTATTGTCAAATTGGAGTTGTTACTGTGTGCAGTGAAGAAGTCCCTCCACCCCCACACACCCATTTCCCACAAGCTGGGCAGTGGATGGAGAATACAAACAATTGTTTGCCTGCCACCAACCCTCAGCCATGACTATCAATCATTTCCTGTCCTAGAGGGACTGCCCCACATGTGAAACTATAATTCGATTTACACTGGTCATTCTCTGCTTCGTGAACAAATGGAACTGCATTCTGCAATGTAAGACGAATCCAACATGGTGAGCAGACTGGAAGAATAGGTAAATGTAAATGGCATGCATTACAGCTGAGTGATTGTTGTTTGTTGTGAACTTGTTGTGATGTGTCATTATGTGTGTTGAGAAGAGATGATTCATGTGGTAGCAGGCAGTGTGACAGTGGGTGTTTGCTTATCTGTAAGTATTACGCTTAAAATGTGTTATTGATGATTTACAATGTTTCAATAATTTTCCTCTGAAGGTTATTTTTTTTCCTTCCCCTTTGGGAGATAGCGAGATTCCTTCAATGGGTCAACTCCACAGTCCACACTGCTTTGTCTTATTGTTTTCTGCTTTGTACTGCTCAAAGAGTCAGACCCGACCAGTCGCACAGATAATACAAACACAAATCTAGTCTACACAAAAAATGACTCAATCTTTCCCTTCTTGTTTTACAACAACAAAATTGTACTACCAGCCGATCTATTGCATTTGAGTCAGGACTCGGGCACAGTTGGTACGAAATTGGACACCACGCTCCAAGTCAGAGTCAGGTGGATCAGAGATGATGTAATGACTCAGGGCGTGGGCGTGACTACTTTGAGAAATGCCACCAGAAGACAATGGAAGATTTCAAATTCACTGAAACCAACCAATTTTATTTGGTGATGACTTTGTAGTGGCTTAAAGGTAAACAACAGAACTACACAACTCTGTGTAGTGGTGGTGAGCGGTGAATGACAGCGGTGCATTAATTTTTACTTGATTTGGAAAAATGCTATTTTGCGGGGTGTGTGTGCTCTGTGCTATCTGGCTGAAACTCGAAGCTAAGTGGTGGCTGGGTTGGGGGCCCGTTGTTGAGGTAACTGGAAACAGACATTTAGCCATGCTGCCTTTGAGTGTTCTTGTTGTACTCCTAATGCAGTTTAAGTGTTCTCTTTGATTCTTCAATATCATTTTTGTTTTTCAATCTACAGGCCATTTACCCTACACCATATAGGAAAAAATATATAATATATTCACACTTACCTTACCGAACGGCATCCGCCAGGCATCCAAGATAGATGGGCAGTCTCAGAGGAATTCGGATGCAGCTCCCAATTTGGCAATACTTTATAATTTTTTATCTATAATCATTAGAACTGTGTGTGTTGTTTATGTTTGTTTACTTGACTCCTAAAGCTATTTAAATTTTATTTGCTATCTGTCAAAGCTTGGTACAACAAAACCTAATGTAACTTTGGTCTGTCTAGGGGCAGATGGACAATTTGATTTGGTTTACCTGTACTACTCATCATCATTCCTCCATTTCCTTTTCTTCCCATAACAGATTTATTATGGTCGGCTGAAAGGCTCTATAGAGCCTATAGGGGGAGGAGCAGTGGTTGAATGGTAGTGGGCGGCTGCCTGACCACAGTGCCAGACTGCAGGAGGCACTGGGCCTGGCTGGGGCCCAGTCCATTTGAGGCTGCAGCTGCCTCCTCCTCTTCCAGGACCACCAGCCACTGATATTCAGCCCTGATGGCCTCAAGCTTCCTTTGCCGGATACTGTCTCCTACCTCCTGCCTGTTGGGTTGTTGTTAAGAAGATGATGGATTGGCAGGCATAGCTATATCAAGAAAGAAAATAGACACATTGGAACCAATACACAACATTTGCTGGCATCCTTGATTCCTCAGCCTATTTGATTTTGATGTGAATAGAATTTCAGGCATTAAGCACTATGGAGTATACAAGTAGTCTTCTTCTCTCTCTTGTTTAACTAAATTAATATATGCATGCCAGCTCTGCTTGCGCCCCAGACAGACATACTTGTGTTGCATTACTTTGTTACTGTCTCCAGGTGGGACAGCTGTACTAGACAATTATCTCTTTTCCTATCATGGCCATGATCTGTTAAATAATGCCTCAATTTCACCTTGACTAAAACAAGACAGATGAATAGTTACTAATATTTGAATGATATATGTCACCTAAGGTACTACTATTGTAACCATGCAGCCAATAGGTCATCTATGGCTGTCACTTGCAAAATGTCATGGGTAAGGACAAGGTAAGGCAGGCGATTTATGATGATGGGTGGGTACATAATATATGTTGCACTTGAAAACTGCTGTGAGTCAATGAAGTAGTCTGAAATACCACCTCAAACCTATGAATCAATAACCTTGATAATAAAAACATTCCTTGTTTACTCTTCTTCCCAAGGATTTTTCCATTTATCATTGCGTTTTTCTATTATTTTTTATTCTCCACCCTTTGCTTTGCTACTCAGTCACCCTGTAAGTTTACATTCTCTTCATCCAGTCGTCACCTATGACTACCATCCATCCATCCATCCATCCATCCATCAATTCATCAACCAAGCTTGGATCCCATTCTCAACTAACCTTTCACCAACAAGCATTTTTCATTTAACCACCCATGCGTCCTTGCTTTGACCCATCGAACCCCCGGGGGATTACTTTCATCCATACACTTTCACTCACCCAGACAGGCATCCTTTTACCTTTCATCCATCCCTCACTCACCCATGCATTCTATCAGCCACCTGTAGTAGATGCATCCTTTCGCCCAAGCATCCTTCTCTGCCAGTCATATTACATTTTACCCATCCATCCTTCCTCCTTCCATCCTTCTTTCCCTTTTCTATCAACCCATCACGGTCTAACTCTTCATGAAACTTTCTCTGCTGAGTTGAAGATAGAAGAGGCCATTATTTACTCAACTCCTGCTGTATAAGCTGAGTAAAATGGGGTGTCTTCAACTGTTCACAGGTCTCAACAGTTCAGGGTAAACTCTTGCAGCAGGTATATAAATTGTCAATAAGCAAGTAATATGACTTACCACTGCCCACCACTGCTGCTGGCTCACCCCCTGCAGCTGCCAATTCTCCTTCCTGGATGGTGCCACCATCCCCGCTGGCCCCAGCACTGGTGGTTGGTGCTGTTAGAAAAAACATTACACATTTTTTTAGATGCCATATATGCCTACCCCTATTTATTTATTTATTTTTGGAGCAAAATTAAAAATACATATACCACACACATCACTACAAATCGGATGAAGACAGTATGTTCTGTCAAAAATATCTGGTTGGGCATTTTATTGGTGGCAATTTCTGAAAAGCCTCTCAAGGAGACAAACTGTAGAATACTGGACTGAGTAGCTAGATCTACAGATGAATCTGAGTTTTTGAAAAGAGATAAGAGTGGCCAACTGGACGGACATAAGGTCTTCTTGGTTGGTAAATGCAATGGGGTCATCCTCCTCCTCCTCAAACTTCCTTCCAGCCATGGTGCATAGTAATCAGTTCACCATCAACTGCTGCTAATAATACTAGGCCTAGATAAGAAGAAGACACACCTTTGTGGTATCCAACATGAGCATGGCCACTCTCTTGTTTTACTGATTGAACAATGATGACATGAGAAAGTAAAATAAAGACTTCTCATCTCAACTAACATGCGTAGAATACCTTACTTGGGCATGCAATCTGCATCTCATTGTAGTCCCTAGAGCGAGAAAAAAACTAGCCACTTTCTTCGATGAGAAGATTCAAAACATTCTCCTAACCATTCCCCCCCCCGAACAGGACCCCACACAGCCGGATCCTACCATCACTACCGCCAACCCTCCACTGCCACCAGCCCTCCAACCCTCCCTGGACACCTTCGGGCCCGTAACAATGGAAGAAGTAGGAGCTATGCTGGCCGCAATTAAAAGTGGTTCTCCCCTTGATCCTGCCCCCCTCCGCTTCCTAAAAAAAGTGTCAAATACCATCATCCCCCCCCTCACGGCCCTGATTAATTCCTCCTTCTCAGAGGGCATTGTCCCCCCCAGCTGGAAAGCGGCAGCAGTCAAAGGTCTGCTGAAAAAACCCTCTTTAGACCCGCAGGACTTCGCCAACTACAGGCCCATATCCCTTCTCCCTGGAAACAGCAAGATCGCTGAGAAGCTGGTAAATAAACAACTATCGCTTTACCTAGAAAGCAACAACCTCTTAGCGGCCTCCCAGACAGGGTTTCGTCCAGGTCAGGGCACCGACATCGCCCTCCTGACAGCAGTGGAGAAGGCCAGAAGCATTCTGGATACGGGAGGATCAGTGGCAGTGATCCTCCTAGACCTCAGTGCGGCCTTCGACACTGTAGACCATCCCACCCTAATCCACCGACTGGGAGAGATCGGACTAAAGGGTCTGGCCCTGAAATGGCTAGAATCCTTTTTGACTGGACGCTCCTTCCAGGTGCGGGAACACGACAGCTGCTCATCCATCATCCCCCTCCGGTGTGGAGTGCCACAGGGCTCATCCTTGAGCCCTACACTTTTCAACGTGTACATGGCCCCACTGGAGAAGAGGGTCAGCTCGTACGGCGTGTCAGTCATCAACTACGCCGACGACACTCAGCTGGTAGTTACCCTTTCCCACCCTCACCACGCCCCATCCGACCTCCACAGCTGCCTTTCTGAAGTCCACCGATGGATGAATCTCTCCTCATTAAAATTGAACGGGTCCAAGACTGAGATCCTCCTGATGGGCCACAATGGGCCCTCCCTACCACCTCACCTTTGGCCCAGGTGCCTTGGGGATCCTCCCGCACCTAAGGAAGAAGTCAAGAGCCTGGGTGTGTGGATTGAGAAGGACATGAGTTTCAGAACCCAGGTAAAGAGAACTGCAGGAACATGCTTTGGACTACTTAGAGCCTGCAGGAAGATCTTTCCCCTGCTCCCAGAGACCGCAAGGAGGCTCCTCATCCAGGGTCTAATCCTGGCAAGATTAGACTACTGTAACGCTATATACTTGGGAGCTCCTGAAGCCACCTTGAATTCACTGCAGAAAGTCCAAAATGCCGCAGCCCGCCTACTTACGGGCACACCTGGAAGATCCTCCGCCAGGCCAGCCCTCAACTCTCTCCACTGGCTTCCAGTCAGAGAAAGGGTCTTGTTCAAAGCCCTCTGTCTGGCCCACAAAACACTCAACAACAACGGTCCCCCTCTCTTGAGAGAACTTTTAATTCCATACAAAGCAGAGAGGGATCTCCGGTCCAATTCTGAAAATCTCATTGTAGTCCCTAGAGCGAGAAAAACTAAGACCGGTGGCCGTCGCTTCTCGGTTCACACGGCGAAGAGATGGAACCAGCTACCCCGAAAACTTAGGACTGAACCGAACTATCTCCAGTTCAGAAAGACCTTAAAGACCTTCCTTTTCCCGCAAATATAATCCCATTAGTTGGCCAAAACCCCTGGAGAAGCAGATCAGCGCTGGGATGCTCTTCGGAGTTACTACGCGCTTTACAAAACCATTAAATAAATAATAAATGAATAAATGGCAGAGTAGTAGTCCTAGTACTTGCAGTAGGAAGTGGCCGTGACCAATGGGTTATCTGAGTCCTACAGTACCACCACTAGGCTAGGCAGTCTACAAAATACATAGGAGGAGAGGGAAAGCTGATTGAAAAAACAGAAGGAAGGAAGCTCCAGACAGACTAGTACAGACAGAGATAGTTTGAGGTAAAATACTAGAAATATAAAATAAATTAGTTAATAGGATAATGCAGGGATAACAAAAATTTATAAATGGATAGATCGAAGAGGATTTGGGGAAAAAATAAATTTAGAAAAAGGGTAGACATAAATAGTTCAAAATAATGACCAGTAAAAGTTAGGGAAATATATATTAATATTAACAATGGGAGGGCTTACTTGAGCCAGCATAGCCATTGGTCAAGGAGCGTTTTTCTTGGGAGGTACCTCCAGCTCCCGCACCCACCTCAGATGACCTCTTACCCCGGGATGCTGATGTAAGACATATTTAAATAATAATTGGTGTTAAATAAGTAATCTCCCTAAAAAGATTTTTTGACAGTAAATGGCAATTTCAATAACATTGAACTTTTCCTAAATAAGATCAACTAGTAGTATACAGGTATCGCGGTCGCAGACCGTCCTATCTATTTAGTCCATATTTCCTAAACCTACCTAGCCCACCTAATCTAAAGACTTTGGAATTACTAATAAATTGCAGTGAATGATATTTGCTTTTAAGTTCCAATCTCTTTCGCAATAATTCTCAACCCCATTTGACGGGCCAATTCACTAAGTTTTTGTCTTTAAATGCATAGATGGACGCATGCATACACCAAATTGGTTGATTGCTTGTTACTGAACAAGCTACAAAAACGGTTCTAAGAACTGAAGTAAGAGGGCACGCGCCGCTAAATTACTAATACTGACTACCACTATCTTAGTGACAGGACAAAGGATAGGAGTCTCTCCCTAGTCTGCCTTACTTAAGTTCTACTAAAATCAGCCCAAGCGAGCTCAAAGTCACAAAGTACGACTAGGTAGTGCCAAGCACCTGTCTAGAATAACGATCACATAATATAAGATTTGTAAACACAACTTACATGCATGTGAGCAGCATGCTTGCTCTTTGGGAAAAAATATTAGCAATAGCATAGAACAGACAAGTACTAATAATTGTAATAACCAATCACCAAGCCCCGCAACCTCAACCCCAAGCAGGTCCCGCTCTCGGTCCAGGATGTCAGACCACAGGTACGTCAGCTGATTGTGGGTGCACCAGACCCCAGAGCAGTGATACTCTGCCCAGCACAACCTCGCCCAGCGCTGCTGGTGCTCCCAGAGCCCGTACTGTGGAAATTTAGCTTGTAACTGAACATTATCTGCGCCATCTTGCCTCTCCCCAGCGCCACGCACAGCGAACGCACGGCCGCCATTTTAGGCACCCCACTCTCTCTCCCCGCTCATTGTCGATCGCCAGCGCGTTCCCCTGGCGCTGCAAGCATCCCCCGCGCGCCGGCCACCCCCGCTCTCTCATACACGGGCCATAAACCCTCTCCTTCTGCGCGACCCTGCCATGGAATCACACCCCGTGCCTGACCAACACCTCCTTTCATCCCATACATGGTCATACATCCTTCCTGATAACCCCCATCCTCCGCGCCCGATTGTCCGAACCGATCCCAGGCCATCACCTATCCCTACGGATGCAGTTTATTGCCCCTACTGTAAGGAAAACACCCCATATCAAAGGGATTACAGCAGATCAAGGCCCCCACCCCCTGAGACCCGACGGGTTGCACACACCCCCGGGAATTGGCGGAATGTCCAGCTGTGTGATAGCCATCTCCTACTGTGGGTGGGGTGGGGACTTCCACTGTAGATATGTGTGGGGACGAGCTCGAAGTGGGGATTCCGAGGATGTTCTTTCATGTAGCAAAACCACCTCAAGAATGTGCCATGTATGATAAACCTGCAATAAAGTCATAAACCTGTGTATAAGAGGCCAGGCCTCAGAGATGCAGTTAGAGCACCTCGTGACGATACCTTGCTGTCTGATCTGATGTGTTCTGCTCCGACGGAATAAAACTTTGTTTCCTGCCTTCCAGTCTCTGGCGCCTGCCTCTTTCATTGGTAAATTATCGAATGGTATGAGAGGCGATTACCGCCGGGCAATACTTGAAAGGTTATCGACTGAAACTGACGCTACCATTTAACAATTGGCGTCCCAAGCGTGGGGCCCATCAGCGACACGTGGATCCAGTGGGAGAGGTCCCGACGACAGAGTGAACGACTGCAACGATCGGGAGAGCTCCTGCCCGATAGACCCTCGTCTGGCAGCCGATCATCCGAACTTCACTGGTTCCGAGCAGACCTCTCTCGAGTGATCTACGGTCCTGACTGGGAACCATCAGGAGTGCCGCGGCAAATACGGAGAGTAGAGGACGATCGGGCGCTGGAGGCGGAAGACGAGAAACTGTCCACGCGGTCCGGGTAAGGTCGTGAAACACGACAAATTGCGAAACGATTGATTGATTGATTGAAAATACTAGTATTACTTATTGATTGTTCTCTTTGAGATATTCGCTGTCTACAAACGGGGAGGAGTAGAAATACTCTCTCTCTCCCTTTGCAGATAGTGAAGGGTAGGTAACGCAGACTTTTGTCCCCGTTGTAACCCGTCGTGCCTATCTTTATCTCCCCACTGATTGATTGTCCGAACATTGATTGTTTTGAAGAATAGTGCTCTTTGAGATATTCTCTGTTTGCAAATAACGTAGAATAGAAATATTCTGTCTAGTCTTTGCAAATAGTGAAGGGTAGGTAACGCAGACTTTTGTCCCCATTGTAACCCGTCGTGCCTATCTTTATCTCCCCATTGATTGATTGATTGTCCGAACACTAGTTGTTCGATATTGGTTCTTTGGAGGTATTCTCTGCTTACAAATAACGAGGAATAGAGATATTCTGTCTAGTCTTTGCAAGCAGTGAAAAGATAGGTAGTGCTGACTTTTGTCCCCGTTGTAACCCGTCATGCCTATCTTCTCCCCACTGATTGGTAGTTGGTTCTGCCCGGACCCCTTATTAGAGGTGGACCATCCGGCTCCACTGGAGGACACCCCTAATAAGGACATATTCACTAAATATGGACTAGTCGCCGTAGCTTATAGCAAGCTATGGCATAAATATACAAAGGGGGACCCCGAGAGTCAGTGGCCACTGGTGGGATCTTTTTTTGACCCTACAAAACTAAAAAGACGCTAGGAAATAGCCCTTTGTGGGATATATGAAACTAGGGGAAGGAGCCAAGCTCACGGTCAAGACGGCCACGAGGTAGCTCGGCTCCATCGCTCTCGCTGCCTAAACATGTCTGCCCTACCACCCACCCCGCCCAGTAAACACGACCAAAATCCCACACAACCGGAAGCCTGCTGATACCCACCATCGACGTCACCGAACTGGACTAGGATCACGCACAATTGGACTATGCCATTTTCCGATTACACAGTAACTAGATTGCAAATATGTACAACACTCCAACAAAGTAGTATGATTAAACATTTTAATAACTTATAGGTATAACAACATTCCGACAGGGTGAACAAGTTAAAACACGTTTTAAACAACTATTTACATGACAGTCTGCTGCGACCTCCATCCCAAAGCATTTACGTCCGCGTGACACCGTCCTCGCCTCTCCTTCTTCGAAGTTGCAACATTGGCCTGTTTTGGGCAGTCCTTTTAGTCAGCTTTGGGCTATAAAAGCCATGCAAAAATCCATCGACATCAGTGGCGGACAACTGTGCGAATAGTCCGGAAGCCACACACGGCGCCAAGACCCTGGCAACGCCGAGGTGGGGTCTGCCACGTTGTGCGGATCTTCCCATTCTCTTCTTCTTCCTTCAACAACGAAGGGTGCCCTGGCGGGGGGAAGCGACGCGGACGGGCCTCCCCCACCTCCCCAGGTGGAGGCTCACCAGCAGATGAGGGCACCCCAGCCGTCTCTTTCACCGGTCAGCTGAGTTGCACCCTGCCATTTTACTCGCCGGCCAGCTGAGTTGCACCCCGCCGTTTCTTTCACCGGCCAGCCGAGTTGCACCCAGCCATTTCACTCGCCGCCCAGATGAGTGGGCGCCCCTGCACTCACCGACCGGCTGCAACGGGACAGCCATTCAAGTCTTGCCTGCCGGGTAGCCGCTCAGGCGCAGATCCACTAAGATTGCCATTAGTGTTTGATTCGTGAGGTGGGTCCCCGCAGCAGAGTGATCGGGGACCCACCCCGGTGGCTGTAACGAAGAGCTGCTGCTGCTGCTGCTGCCTTTGGACTCCGGCGGTCGGTTCTTCGGATCCAGGCCTACCCCACCGTGAGACGGCCCTGGACTCGGAGGCTTGTCTGCTCGGGCGTGGGTCCCACCCCTTGAAAAACACCCTCTCAGCTTTGCAGGTTCTGCGGGAGTCATTGACATTCGACTCCCGTGGGCCTCCGGTGGGGACAATCGCCGCTATTTTGCTTGATTATTCCACGTTAACTTGTCCTTGCCCCGGGCGGCAGCCATCTTGCCTCCGTTTGGTGCCGTAAAAGAAAGACTGATTCAGGGCGACAGCGGAAGAACCCGCCTGCTGTCCCGCCCCAAGGACGGACCACGGCATCGCTACAAAACCGAGGTGACGCCATGCTGACGCAAGCTGACGCTGACGAAAAGTTCTCGAACTACCGAAGTGGATTCTGGTCCGAGAGCTAGTTAGTGGAAAGACTTAGACTGTGCACTGGACCCACCCGACCTCGCCCCAAAATGGCGCCGAGACGCCTCTCACACCGTGGCCGGCCTGAACGGTTGTAGGCCCGTATTTGTATACTGACATTGTTTTAAATAAAGGGCTTCTTAAAGGAATTACGGAATCAGTGTCATGACAAATCATCTAGGTTGGTAAAGGTTTTTTTTTTTTGAATAAATGATTGTTACTCCCAAGCAATAGAAAACAGATAATGCAGACCCCATTTACCTGAATCTTTTTGATTAACGGAATTTGTACCCGTCACACCTGTCTTTTTCCAAGAGTTGTCAGAAAATGGTCGACTATAGCTTAAGGTATGTGCCGAATGCAAGGTATGGTATCTTGCACCATAATATACGACCGATTGAGAAACACATGTACGACCAGGGAACCCAAATTTAGGAGATGAATGAAATAGAGCATCTTTGTCTCGGAAGAAAAGAATAATAGGTCTGTGGTATTACCCACTCCTGCGGCTAGCCTGGTACGTGGTAAGTAGAACTTTTTCGTGTCTACGCGCGCTAATGTACTTTGAATACTGCACATCCCCTCCCCTCTTTTTCCCCTCTATAGGTCACGACGAAGTTCCGACTGAAGAATGGAGTGGACATGGACCGCACCGTGTTCAATATAGGGAAAAACATAGACAAACGTTGTGGGATAATGCGCAAAGTGCAGACCACCATTGGGAACATGAAAAGCTGTATGGTATGATTGTGCGTGTGTGCTACTATTATGCAGTATGAATGTGTATGCATTTCATGCTTGGGTCGCTTGAAGAGAGCGTCATCGTATGATTGAAGTGCTCGTCCATCGATCAAAGGGAGGGGAGTAAAAGGTCCGACACCCCCCCAAGATAAACTACAAAAATACTGAAAATACGCAGCATGCATAGGAAAGAGGACAGGAAAGGAGAGGTCCCCATACTCAACGTAGCCCTGAGTCTCCGTCTTAAGTTTCTGCGCTTGATGCATGTACTGTCACACCCTATCCGGTATTTGTGTGTGCGTGATCACCGAATTTATGTCTTTCCCCCGCTTGTGTTTTCTTACATAGAACCGACCCATGCTACTCCATGTTGTGTGTGCACCAAGTAGCCTATTATCGTACACATCTCTCTCTCTCTCTCTCGTTTTGTGTCGTACATATGCCAAATAGCCTACTTGATGCGCACGTCTCTCTCTCTCTCTCTCTCCCTCTCTCTCTCTCTCTCTCTCTCTCTCTCTCTCTCTCTCTCTCTTACTCTCTCTCCCTCCCTCACTGAAGGCTTCCTTGCCCTCTTTCTTTTTGAATAAATTAACGACACATACCTCCTCAGTCTGTGTATAATTGGCCTCAAACACGGCGGTGTTCGAACAAATTGACAGAAACAAAAACGACCGTACTTTACCACGTTACTACCTCTCCTTTCTGCAAATGTTGAACTTAATTGGCTGAGAAAGAAAGGACAGGTAAGACGACTGATGTCTCCCAATTTGGCCCTCATCACGGGGACTATATGTCAGTGGTTTTCGTTTTAGAGCTTTAACAACACCCTCTCCACCGCCCAGAATTGCCTCCGCCCAATTACCCCAAACTAGAATGTCTAAGCACCCCGTTCTCCCAAAATAACCCCAGCCCTGTACTAGCCATCTCAGAGTATTTCGGACAAAACAGCTGATGACCTTATTCTCTAAAGATACATCGCCTAAGCTGATAAGGGTTACCTATTGTCTCCAGCAAGAAAAATGTTTAGCTTATGTCCCTCCCCGAAATAGATACCTGTGAACCCATGACAGTAGCACCTCGCATTCTTTCTTTTCATAAACTTAGCAGTCCTCGGAGGAAAATGTGTATTAACAGAACTTGTGTTAAGATGAACGAGTCTCTACCGGAGAAGCCGGTTCGAATTTTTGATAAACCAGAAAGTCAACAGATGTCAGGCTTCCTGCAACGATTATAGGGCACAGGAATCGACACCTAGCAGGCCAGACGATGAACAGGAACACCCACAGAAACCTGCACCACAGCAATGATTAATAGATTAGTAACACACACCGACATAAGAGTTAATAGACATCAATCATGCAGCGACCGACAAAAGCATTTCCCTAACTACTCGGTGGTTGGGAGAGAGGATGAAGTGTGTAAATGTCTTCCCTGCCAACTCTCTAAGATTTTGTTTCTTGTACTCATTCAAAGATAACCTGCGGCCATCGGAAGAGAGGGGTCGGACGTGACGCACAGCCTGGCTACGGACCATGGAACATCTATGGCATCGACCAAGGGGGAAGCAACGAAGCAAAAAGGGCGTGAGACGAGGCACCATTATCAGGATGATAAGCGATAGAACGAAGGGCTATCTCGAGGCCCCCTGCTCGCTGACCAGCGTGCCTGAAGTCCCAACCCGTCGGGCCCGATTGATGGGCCCAGTGCTGGAAGATTCTGCCCTCCTTGGTCCGCTTTTTGATCCGATCCCACTCCACCCCCTCTTCCCTCGGCATCCCGAAGCACGCCACACCCCTTCTCTCTCTCTCTCTCTCTCTTTTATATGGATTTTGAATTTGACTTAACTACAGAAGAACAAAAAGCGGGTACCCCGTCTCAAAGTACCTATGATGAACTGTGTTAGGGAACAGGACTGTGATCGGAGAACAACGAATGGTCACACCCTGCTACGTGAAAACTTGGATTTGAGCTGGACCTTAGCTCCACTGCCGGTGCTCAACAATGCAACAAAAGAAGAACAACAATAAGAGCTTACCAGTGATGGCTCGTTATAATAGGACACTGGAAAGAAGAACTCCCTTCCATGACTGTAACTCATGTTAAGTTGAACTCCTCTCCCAACCACCTTTTTATATTGACTATCTTCCTATCGAGTTTTCATGATATTGCGTCAGTCACTTCCAACTGTACACTGAGAAGTTAAGAAACTCTAACTTTGTATAATGACATTCGTATAAAACCAGCCGTGCACACGACTATACTGACTATTTTTGATCCACACGAAGTCTGGGCCTTAAGTAATGTACGAAATATCCCTTGTTTTGCCAGAAACATTTTTTTTTTCTTTACAGTATCATGTTTGTGCTCAAACAAGCTCCCCTCCTCCTATCCCTGGACCTGACATGCGGCACAGCTGATGTAATTTTGTATGTACTACCTCCTCGCCTACTTTATCAACTGTATGTAACTATGTACAAATGTGTCAGATTACTCCTGCCTGTCCTAAAAACTCTGTACCTTTAAGGAATGCATGAAAAACATTCACGGTATTATAGCTAAAGGGTTAACGAAGGTGAATGTCGGCCAGGCAAGCTGGCGAGATATGTTAAAAGGGAGGACTGTGGAAATTTAGCTTGTAACTGAACATTATCTGCGCCATCTTGCCTCTCCCCAGCGCCACGCACAGCGAACGCACGGCCGCCATTTTAGGCACCCCACTCTCTCTCCCCGCTCATTGTCGATCGCCAGCGCGTTCCCCTGGCACTGCAAGCATCCCCCGCGCGCCGGCCACCCCCGCTCTCTCATACACGGGCCATAAACCCTCTCCTTCTGTGCGACCCTGCCATGGAATCACACCCCGTGCCTGACCAACACCTCCTTTCATCCCATACATGGTCATACATCCTTCCTGATAACCCCCATCCTCCGCGCCCGATTGTCCGAACCGATCCCAGGCCATCACCTAGCCCTACGGATGCAGTTTATTGCCCCTACTGTAAGGAAAGCACCCCACATCAAAGGGATTACCGCAGATCAAGGCCCCCACCCCCTGAGACCCGACTGGTTGCACACACCCCCGGGAATTGGCGGAATGTCCAGCTGTGTGATAGCCATCTCCTACTGTGGGTGGGGTGGGGACTTCCACTGTAGATATGTGTGGGAACGAGCTCGAAGTGGGGATTCCAAGGATGTTGTTTCATGTAGCAAAACCACCTCAAGAATGTGCCATGTATGATAAACCTGCAATAAAGTCATAAACCTGTGTATAAGAGGCCAGGCCTCAGAGATGCAGTTAGAGCACCTCGTGACGATACCTTGCTGTCTGATCTGATGTGTTCTGCTCCGACGGAATAAAACTTTGTTTCCTGCCTTCCAGTCTCTGGCGCCTGCCTCTTTCATTGGTAAATTATCGAATGGTATGAGAGGCGATTACCGCCGGGCAATACTTGAAAGGTTATCGACTGAAACTGCCACTACCATTTAACAGTACCCGGAGCCACACTTGCCGCCTGCTGCCAGGGTGGAGGGGAGGTGGCGCTGCACAAATAAAACAAGCGCTGCCATATCCACTTTCGAAAACGAGGCCCGGGGCTACACCCTTTCCAGGCACAGCCTTCCGCGTTTTTCAGGGCACGTTTTTCTGCCAAGATGCTGGAGGGGCGGAAAATAAAAAATAATTGTATGAAAAAATACCATGAAGAAGAGGGCAGGAAGTAAAAAAAAATGAGGAAGGAAGTAGAGAGAAAAACAGTACAAAACTCACTAAACCACAACAAAAAGGAGAAAAAAACGCAAAAAAAACCACACTTTGGAAGATAGAGGGAAAGATATTATATGAAAAAAGATCAGAAAAAAAGTTTTGGAAAACAAGGATTGAAAGGATTTAGAAGGATTCAAAAAGTAGGCCCAAGCACCATAACAGAGAAACAAACAAGATGGACGTGCCCATGCGTGATCTCGTAGTGCAGTGTGCGCACTATTTCTGCCCGAACATGCAATCCGCGTTGCCGTACGGTGGAAATATCACACAGACAGGAGGGACAAGCAACTCTGACTGCTACCAAAACTCCACATAGTGTGGCGGAGTTTTTATTTACCACTCCGCAGAATTCCACGTAGCATAGCCACGCAAACTCTGCCCAGACTTAATTGGCATATTTAGTTTACTTCTAAGTCCCTTGTAAATTGGTATACCATATGCCCAGGGCCTGTAATCTAAATGCTATTAGTAGACTTGGAGCATTGACTGTAGCTTTCACACCCTGCTCAGGTCTGCCATTGCAAGGCCTGTGAGTGCAGTTTACTGCCACTTAGATATGACATTTCAAACCATAAACTCCCCTTTTATTAACATACATCACCCCTAAGTTAGGCTCTAGGTAGTCCAGATGGCAAAGTACTGTGTGAGTAAAAGGTAGGACAAACAGCTAAATTACTTTTTACTACTGTGAGGCCTTCTCCTCTCATAGGCTAGCATTGGTAATTCCTTAATACACTTTTAAGCTGTAATTCCTTATTAGAATGGAGAAGCTGCATCATGTTTCATGTTTTTGAAATAGTAATGAGATGGATTAAACATTACTATTTTAGAAATCCCAATTTTAGAAAGTGTACATTTCTCTGCTCTTAACTTAGCATGTTGTGCGTGCAGCCTCTCTCCAAAACACATCTGGGGTGGGTGACAGCTACACTTTGTGCATTCCCTCTAGACAGTCACAAACATAGGAAGGATAAAGGTGACAGATAACTCATCTGCATTCATCTGTATTCTGATAGCTCTTCCTGGCAGGAAAAGAGAGGAGAAGCTGACAGTAACACCTGCAGAAACAATATCCTGTTTCCCGCACAAAGGGCTGATTACCCTTCACAGAAAGCCTGGCAGACAGGGCTAGGATGAAAAGGGACCTGCGCACTTCAAAGGCCTGCTGCTTTGAAGTCACCCCTCTTCAAAGGCTCATTTGGGTATCAGCAGTGGCACTCTGACACTACCAAGACAGTACACTATTGGACCTGTGACAAACTCTGCCAGGAGTAAAGGCTGCTGTGCTACAAGGATTGCTACTCTGCTTGACTGCTGCTCTGAATGAACTGATTTTCTGCTTTTCTAAGCTGCCCTGCTGCCCTCTGATCTTTGCTCTGCTGAGGAGAAGGACTGGACCTATCTCACTTGAATCCAGAGTGAATCCACAGGCTTGCTTGCTTGCCCACTGTTCTGAGTCCTACCCTGCCAAGTGGTGCCAGTCCAGTCCTTGGCCCTTAAAAGGTAATTTCTGCTGTTGCGAACCATCAGAAACGACACAGTGATGACTTTTCACTGATCTGATCTGACCCAGTGCCCTTCAATGCCGACGCAGTGCCGATCCAAGGACATCCCTGCGTATTTTGACAATGATGTGGGACCGACTGAGAGGTTTGACAGCAACGCAGCACCTTCATCTCAATGGGTGCGATGAAGCCCTGGACCCGGCTGCGAGGCTCGATGACTACACATCTACCTGACTGCGTGAATCGATACTGACGCATCGATTCTTCGATGCGGACACTTGGTCCATCCAAAGTACCTTTCAGCCGGACTTGCGTGAGTCCTGTAGCCGGCCTACCATTCATCGAGGTCACCTTGAACATTGGATTTACCCTGGTCCAGCAGAACCTCAAGTAACATTTAAGCACAAATGACTTCTAAGCTCTACCTTTTGACTTACTCTTTAAAAATTCATAACTCCAGTTCTACTTATTGGATTTTTGTCATTTTGATCTTGTTTTACTCTTAAAAGTATTCTCTATTGTTCTAAACCCATAGGGGTATTTGTGTGGTGTTTTCAACGTGTTGCTGTGTGTGTTGCCAAATACTTTACACATTGCCTCTTTTGATAAGCCTGACTGCTCTGTGCCAAGCTACCAGAGGGTGAGCAAAGGATATCTTTTCTTGTGCATCTAGCTTACCCCGATCAGTATTGTGGATCCTACATGGACAGGGTGCATACCTTTGCCAGCTATAGACCCAATTTCTAGCATTGGTAATCAGCAGTGAGGATAGGAATAGTGTATGTGCAAAGTCATATAGTAAGTTATTGTTCACTACAACTCAATTTTAAGACCAATTCAAAACTTTTCCATACTCCACACTGTGCTCCAGATGAATGATATCTGTAAGGACTTTCAAGTGTCTACAAGGGACTTCACAAGGAAGGTTGAGCTACAGAAGGCTATGACCCAGTTAGCAGGGGATGATAATCCAGTGAAGGAGAATCAGGAAATTCCTGGAGAGGAGGATGACCTGATTTTGGATTCCAATGTTAATTTGAGACCATCGGTAGAAGGGTCCAATGACTTGTCAGGATCAGTAGTTGTTCCTAGACCAGGGAGCAGTGTCTCCTCCAGGAACCTGTCCACAGAGGAGCTGGCAGACAGGAGGGAGCGAAAAAGCTCAAATTGGAGCTTGCCCAGATGGAGCAAGCAAAGAAACTTGCTTTGGCTGACAAAATTCAGGCTCTAGAGGAAAGAAGACTAACCATGAAGGAGAGGAAGATGTCCCATGAGCTCAGTCTCAGAGACCTGCACATAAGAGTCATACAAGTGGGGTCCAGCAACAACAATCTTGGCAGCATACTTGCAGTGTCCACTGGTGAGTCCAGATAACCAAGGACTTGATGCACAATTATGTGGTGGGGATGACATAGACAAATGGTGTCCAGCTTATGAAGTGGCTTTTAAATGTGCACATGGTCCCAGAGGAGTTCTGGGATGGTAGTCTATGGAAGTACATATCCACGGTGGAGAGGGACACACTTTTTACACCACACCAGAGGTAGAGGACCTAACATGCTACACTGCTATGAGGGCTGTCCTAGTCAGTAAGTCTGAACTGACCTTTGAGTGGTATAGGCTCAGACTCAGGGGCAGCCACAAGATCTCAGCTCAACCATTGGTGGATTTCTTGGTTTATGCGAGCAAGGTGGAGGGTGAGGGGTGGCAAGTATGATGATTATAAAGGGCTGTACAACTTGATTTTAAAGGCGCATATCCTTCATGTTTGTTTTCCAGAGCTCTCCAACATTAAGGCCCTCATTAGGATGTTGCTTGGAAAGTCTCTGACTGCAGGTCAGAGACTTCCCGATCAACATTCTTGGTTTGACTTCCGAATGCCACATTATGATTACAGCCGTCGGAAGTTAAACTGGAGGTCATTCTGGCAGGCTTCCAACAGGCTCATGGAGCACGTCAGCCAGTCGGAAACCCACCATATTCCCGTGCTGACGGCGTTTCTGCCGTTGGGATTATGATGTTGGTTTCCAACAGGCTTTTCATGTCGGGCTTACCAACATGGAAAGACTGTCAGAAAGTGACTTGGGTGGCCCCTACCAGGGACAACATGCCTTTGCAGTCTCCAGTTTGGGGCCTGCATGCCCCCTGTAAATCTCTGCACCACATGGCTGGCACCGTGAGGTGCCTGCCACGTGGTGCAGGGATTTACAGGAACTTCCATTTCTCTATGGGAGCTTATGCTGCAGTCGGTTTCCGACCTCTGCACAAGCTCCCATAGAGAAAGGGGAGTTTGCAACCACGCCACGTGAGGTCGCATTGTAATAGTGTGTTTAGAACGGCCGACCTATGGTCGGTCAGTTCCCACTCCAAAAGATTGTCTGGCTATTGTAATTCTTAGTTGTTTGCAAGCTTGCTCAGGAGGCGGACATCTGGGTCAGCACCAGAGTGTCCAAGATGGCATTTGGGGCGGACTCCTAAAAGGGTGATCAGGGTTCCTATCAGAAGAAGGAGTCGGTGGTAAAAATACAGAGGGTATATTTATAAAAAAATTGCACAACACTGCAGCAAATTTTCAGTGCCTCGTCATTCCGAAAAAACAGGGATGCAATGTATTTACAAGAATACAGTGCACCCCTGTGTTTTCCCTTGAGCTGGTGCTAAAAATAGCTGCCTGAGGCCAACACAGACACCTTTTTGCCATAGTGCAAGGGGCCCTGTGTTGCAAGAAATCATCCCTGCAATGCAGTAACCCTTACACCATGGTGCAAGGGTGTTTGTGTTGCAGGGAATGATTGTTCATGTGCAGGAAGGACATTTTCCTGCATATAAACAATCTTGAAAGGCAATAATGCAGCACACACAGAAAGAGCTAAAAACAAGGAGAAAAAAAAGTATTTCTCCTTGTTGCGCCAATCTAACATCTGCTTTTTCATGGCATTAGATTTTGGTGCTGTGTCAGATTCACAGATCCTTGTACATCTGGGGCAGTGTCAAAAAGCAATGGGTGATTTGGTGAAATACCCACAATAACATTACACGCCCCTTCCATGCAGAACAATGCGTGAAAGGGTACCATATTTACAAAGCGGCATTAAACCATGCAATTGGCTTAGCGCCGCATTTTAAATATGGTGCAGGGCATTGCGCCACCGGAACTTCTAACAAAGTTCTGATGGGGCAATTCTCTTGTAAACATGCCCTAGAATTCTCTAAAGGCCCCTAAAACAAATCACAGGGGAAATAGCCTGGTTCGCATTCCAAATCTGGCCACCAGAAGAAAAACTACCCTGACAAGAGTCAGCCGCCCAAGCCTGTCAATTGCTATGACTGCTATGAGTATGGACACTACAAGGAGAATCCCAAGTGTACAAATAAAGCACCACCTACCACTGAAGGAACGAATGCAGGGGTGGCTAGTGTACTACTGGGGGAAGAGTTTGTTCCAGTTATTGGGGGGGTAGTGGGGTTACCCTAGTCTCTGTGGGTGACAGAGAGGTGGTTCCTAAGATCCATTTGCCCTCAAATACTACTACCCTAAAGTACTATTCTACTAAGAATAGGCAATGGGTCACCATTAATGGGGAACGTGTGGAGGCTGGTGTCCCCAGAGCAAGTGATTCTCAATACATTCCATCAAGTTGTGGTGGCTGACTACAGAGAGGGTAATTTCCCAGTTGCCCTTGTTCCATTTGAGTGGGGGCTCAGGTCTTCTGAAGGTTGCTGTGAGCCCTGCCATGCCTGTGGACTGTTTGCTTGGTAATGACCATGAGCAAACTATCTGGAAGGAAGTGGAGCACAAGGCTCATGTGGAAATAATTGGGTTACCTGATTGGATCTGTGCTATGAAGAGGTCCATGGCAGCCCAAGAAGGGAGTCATAAAGGGCTAGAGCCTGGAACAAAGGCCCAGCCAGCTGATAAAGGGGAGAGGCATAGTCACTGAGTGTCTTCCCAGTGAAGTGGATGGTCCACCTACAGTTGTCACCCCAGAGCCCACTGAGGAGGGCACTGCATCCCTTGATGACCAGCCTACAATTGCTGGATGGCAAGTAGAAGGAGAACCCACAGAGGAGAAGTTATATAGGGCACAAAGGGAGTGTCCAAACCATGAGGGAATGAGGTTTCGGGCTGAATCCCAAACAACAGGTGATGTTTCTTGGAGTTATTACACTTACTAGGAGTACAGCCTCCTTTAGAGTGAGCCTGAGGCTTCTGTGCATGGGACAACATGGTCCCCTGTGGTCCACCTATGCTACAAGGCCTTCTTACTGGAGCTGGCTCACGGAATTTCCCTGGCAGGACATCTGGGCCAAGAAAAGACCTTTGCAAGGCTTGTGCCCCACCTTTATTGGCCAAGGATCAAGAATTCTTCAGATGCATTCTGTGGGACATGTGTAACCTCCCAGGCCATTGGGAAGACTGGGTAAAGGCGGAAAACCCTTCTTAATCCCTTCTCTGCCCTTGGCATACCCTTTGAGTGGGAGGGCATTGACATTGTTTTGCCTATGGCTCACCAGCCTGTTCCACGCCACAGGTTTACCCTGGTTCTGGTAGATCTTGTCACTAGGTACCCAGACGCAATACCTCTGAGGACTATGACTGCAATTGCAGTGGCAAAGGCCCCGATGGGGATATTTTATCGGAATGGGTTTCCCAAGGAAGTTGTGTCTGACATGGTCTCAAACTTTGTGACTGCATATATGCAGCCAATGTGGAAGGAGTATGGGGTAACCTAGAAGTTCTCCTTAGCATCCACTAACAAATGGGCTTGTTGAGAGATTCAACAAGATCGTTACAAGATCCTGAAGGGCATGAATAGAGGCCTACCTGAGGCCCTGAGGAATAAGTGGGACATCCTCTTACCATGCCGGTTGTTTGCCTACATGGAAGTGCCTCATAAGGGAGTGGACTTAAGTCCCTTTGAGCCTCTATATGGGCACCCTGTCAGAGGACCTCTGAATTTGGTCATGGAAGGGTGGGAGTAAGCTCCCAGTAAGATTCCCCAAGATGTAGTGAGTAATATGCTGGCCTTCAGAGCAAATGGATAAGTTGTGGAAGCAAGCTTCTGACAACTTAGAAGCCAGTTAGGCTGCGGTATGACCAACATTCTACCACTATAGAATTATGGCCTGGGCAGAAAGAGTGGATGATGGAACCTGGGGAACACAGAGCCCTCAGGACCATTGGACTGGGCCCTACGAGGTGATTGAGAAGAAGGGTAAGGCCACCTACCCGGTGGACCTTAAGTCCCCCAGAAAACACCACATGGTGTTTTATATCAATCTCCTCAAACACCCCTTTGAGAGATCTGAGCTCTCCATGCTGTTGGTGAAAGATGGAGAGAAGGAAGAGGAGAATGAATTTCTCCCTGACCTCCTAGTCTCCAAAATAGAAGTGTTAGAAATGGGGTCTCTAGTTGGCAGATGTACGCACACTGTCCCAGTAGGGGCCACTACTCTAGTCAGGGTAGTCAAATACACAACCTAAATTAACCTATGCTCACCCTTTGGTAGCTTGGCATAGAGCAGTCAGGCTTAGATTAAGGCGCAATGTGTAAAGTGTTTGCGCAACACATTAATTGGAGCTACATAGTGAAAACACCGCAACACAACTCCACACCAGTTTGGAAAGATAGAGTATAATTTTATGAGTAAAGCAAGACCAAAATGACAAACATCCAATAAGTAGAGTCAGAGTTATTAATATTTAAAGAATAAATTAAAAAGTGTTTAGGGCCTCCTTCATGGGGCGATATCAAAGACTTTCTGCAATATTGCAATAGCACCTGAACTCTGCCATCTGTGAGTCTTGCCCTACCAAGTAGTACCACTCCAGTCCTGGGCCGTTGAATGGTTATTTCTGCTGTCCAGAACCATCAGAATCAACGCAGTGGCCACTTTGAGTTGATCGGAAATGACACAGTTTCGATGCCAACGCAGTGCCAATCTGAGGACATTCCTGCGCAGCTTGACAACGATGTAGGATCCAACTTCGAGGTTCAACAGTGATGCAGCTCCTACATCACAACGGGTTCGCCAACGATGCAGGACCCGAATGCCAAGTTTAATGACGACGCATCTGCGTGAATTGGAACCAACGCATTGAGTCTTTGACACCAACACTTGCTCCATTTCAGGTACCTTTTCAGTGGGAACTGTGTAAGTCCCTTAGCCAGCCTACCTTCCATTGTGGTTGGCCTGAACTTTGGATTTTCCCCTGTCCAAGGAGACTTCAAGTAACACCTAAGCGCTATTGTCTTCTAAGCACTACTTTTTGATTAATTCTTTAAAAATTCATAACTCCAGTTCTACTTATTGGCTTTTTGTCGTTTGGTCTTGTTTTAGTGATACAATTATACTCTATTTTCCTATACCAGTGTTAAGTATTTTTGTGATGTTTTCATTGTGTTACTGTGTGTGTGTGTGTTGCCCAAATACTTTACACATTGCCTCTTTAGAGAAGCCTGACTGCTCTGTGCCTAGCTACCATAGGATGAGAACAGGTTATATTTTAGTGTGTATCTAGCTTCCCCTGACTAGTATTGTAGTCCCTACTTGGACAGGGTGCATATCTCTGCCAACTAGAGTCCCAATTTCTAATAAGGATGTTGATGTGCTGCTCATCTACCTGATTAACATTTTTGTTGTTTAGTGTTTGTTTTTGTCACACATTTCCCCAACTACCCATTCCCATCCATTCATCAAATCCCAAAACTTCTTCCCTCACTGTGTGTGACATATACTGAGGTGTGACTTATGAACTGACACCGTAAATGGATCACAAATTTGGTTGGGTGAATGTGGTGAAAGCGATGCCAACTTACTGCTTGATTTTCTATTACCTGAGCAATATCCCACACCAGCCCCACTTACCCACCCACAAAAAGGGATCCATAATTTACATATATAACATAATTCGTCAACATCGTCATTCAGGCCTTTTGTTGTGTACATGCTTGACATTGTTCTGAGTTCACTTCTCCTGGCTCGAGGATTCTGTAAGTTTAGTTTTAATCATTTAAAAAAAAAAATACTAGCTCCCCATTGCTCAGAAGTAGTTACTACTGCTATTTATTTTTAAAATATCAGGTATTTGTGTCATGGTTTTAGTCTGGTCTCAGTCTTTGATAAGTTATGATATAAATAAATAACCCACTAACTGTGTATTTTTTCAAGTTGCCTGTGATGGATAATCCTTCGGAATAATATTTCAGTTGTAGTTCACCTAGGTGGGTGTGGCACCTCGCTTGTGATGTCTACCCTTTTAGCACGCTAACCTGCTACTACTACTACAATTAAGAAGGCACATGGGGAATCCCTGAAATATGGTTTTAGAAGATTGAGAGAGGTAGCAGCTGTCACTTCATCCATTGAAGGTTAAGATTTTCAGAATAGGTTGTGTAGGCAATATAGGCATTTGCCCTAGTGCTCAATCTAGTTGCATATGGTAGTAGGACAAGGATATAACTAACTGTTATACACTTTGATAAGTGGATTAAAAAGACAGGCTTCACTAAAAGGCAGCAATGCAAAGTAAAACACAATAGAAAGATTTCCTGCATAAGTAATTTCCCTTTACATTTTTAACAATAAAAACCCACCCTCTCCTCCCAGAGCAGGCCCACCTCTCTCATCAAAGAAATAAATCACCCCAACCAAAGTCCAAATAATGAAGAAAAGAAAGTCCAACTGTGCATCCCCATAACCACCCTCTCCACCCACAACAAAAGTCCCTCCCACCACAGCAAATAACAAAAAAGGGCATCACTTGACAAAGCAGTGCCAGCCCACGTAGGATGTGGCATTGGAAGTGGTCTTGTTATAATGATGGGGAGGGATCAGCAGTGGTGGCATCCAGCTGATGATGGTATGGTCAGGATGGAAAAGCTGGCAGATTGCTGGAGGTACTCGGGCCAGAGATATTCAGCATGGATGGCCTCCATCCATTACCACCACAGCCAGGCTGCTATCTCCTGCTGAGATGGTGGACCAGCAGCAGCAGCTATATCAAGAAAAACAAATATAAAAGACAAATTGTAAAAAATGCTCAGTTCAAACATTTGTGTATATAGTGGCATTGCTGGTCCCCTAGGGCCATTGGGAGTTTTGAAGTGCCATGTTTTCCAGTATCACCTAAGATCAATGGCTTGCTTCAAGGAATACCACCAGATTAAAACTAAGTGATGTTTTCATTTTAAAGGATTTCCCAGTACAAAAACTAAACAGACACTTTTGGTTTAAAAACAAAAATAAATGGCCTCTTACTAATGAGTAAGGCATTAAGCAGCACAATTAATAGTATTCTTGTTGTGAAAAATTAATGGAGGCATGCTAGCGTTGGGTACTTTGCTACTCTTTGCAGTCTGCAGCTGGGACAGCTGCAACAGTCAATTTATCATCCTACTTTGATTCTATCAGCTTTTCTTTGACTGCCTTTCAATTCTATCCTGACTCCAAAGAGGCAGACGGATTATAGTAATACTGTGTCACAGACGTTATGTATAAAACACGGATAGTCTGCCTGCATTCTTCTGTACGTAGACAGTGGGAAAAACTATGCACTACAGTACAGGGTGAGGATCAGGTTTTATTTGGCATGTTCATCACAGAGTATTCCAATTGCTAAACTCTAAATCATGCATTTAGGCCCACTTTACTCCCTGGCCTTGCCCTCCACCACAAATTATTTTCTGCAGATACCTTTGCTTGGTAGTGAGAACACTTACTCTACTGCAGGGTAAATTAGAGGGATTAGGCTAGGTAGAGGTTTTGCTATAGAATATTGCTGTTTCACTGATCATCATGTGCTAAGCATCGGCTTAGTCAGTCACTGTAGTTGATGAATGACGAAAGTAAAACATTTTAACAGGCATAAATCCGTTATGGAAGCCATACAATATATACACATGAATCACTTGGCTGGAAAAATATGACACCTGTCAAGAATGGATTTTTAATTTTTGGGGTTGTCTGGGACAGAACTTTGGAAAGAATAATGGAGTGAAGTACTAGTAGGAGGTGACTGAGTGGGCACTGGGAAACACACCTTGTTTTCAGTTTGTAATGCATTGAAAGCTTTGTAAAGATACATGAACTGTATAAAACACTTATTGGTCAGCCAACACTGCAGTGTCAAATTAAACCATGCTGCAGTTAGGTCACAGGTGGCAAAATGCCATGGGCAGGGAGGTGATGGATGATTATGGGTGGGCTATCTGCCTCACTGAACAAATACAGTATACCTAATTAGTCAATAAGAAAGCAATGGGATTTACCGACAACCGTGCCTGCCACCACTGGGATTCCCCCTTCAACTGCCTTTTGGGTCACCTCCATCGCACTTTTGCTGCTGATCTCTCAGGCCACAGCACTGGTGGTATGTGTACATTTTAGATTCCAGATTCGACTGCTATGTAATTATTATTACTCCTGAACAAAGTACAACCACAATGCCTTACTACAGTAAGATTAATAGTATCTTCTTGTTGAAGCTATGACTTTGGGAGGTCTGTTGGTTGACAATGCTAGAAAAGCCAGGTAGTGAAGACAAACAACATCTTTTTTAATGGAGGGGCAGAGCTATGAAGAATTAGAGTGATTGAGGTGCAATGAAGGGGTGGAATGGCCAATAAAGTACATATGGTCTTGGTTCGCAAATGGAATGGGATCTCATACTTCCCTTCCAAGCTGCACTGTCAACTGAATAAAAGAATAGATAACACAACATTGGGGGGTCCTTAGCCACTCTCTTTTTGACCTTTTGGAAACATGAGCACGAAAGTCTCGTCAGCAAACATGTGTGGTGAACTTGGGCCTGCAACCTTCACAATACCAACAAGCATTGGCATAGCCAATAGGTCTCGCCTTTGGAACCTTATAAGTGTGTAGCCATGCAACAGTTGCATAACTAAATACTTATAAGGTCCCAAAAGAGAGACCTATTGGCTATGCAAAGCGGCCCTGCGGCCGCGAAAGTGATAGTGATCGCGATCAAACATCAAAGCGGCCGTGAAAGTGAAAGTAATCGCGGTAAAGCACGGCGCGCGCGCCCACACACATGCACTGTAGCTCTAGGCTGGCCTGGGAGCACTTTTTGGAGCCCTCTCAATATGTCTCGCCAGACCAGCGCATGCGCTGGGTCAGGGGAGACCTAATAATCTGTTCTATTAGTGTTACAGTACCACAAGATATATAAGGGGTAAGAGAAAGCTTAATGAACTATAGAAAAAAAGTGTAATGCAGGGATGAGAAGAATTAAACAAACATTAGATAGAGTGGAAAAAAAGGAGAACACATAAAAAATAAACAAGGTAAAATTATTCTAAGGGTGGAAAGAAATAAAAACAAACAGGGAAAAAACAATAATAACAGGCCAGTAGAAACATTGGCCGAGGTGCTGGTGGTTCCACCTGACATGTCACTGGTGGTGACAGACCCTTCATCCATCTGGTGATGTCCTATTGCCCGTGGGTGCTTATGTAAGAAGTAAAGAAGATAAAAAAATCGATTAGTAGTGCAGTTCATCTGCCCAAAAATATTTTGACATATAGACACAGTAGCATTGTACTTTTCTAGATCAGATCGCCTGTAGTCCTAGTATTGATGGGCCAACTCAGTCTCTCTTTTCAGTATATAGACTAAAAGCACTGGGAGATTGGGACTGTATGGCACAGAGAACGCTAACTCACTGATATACTACAACTATCTTACTGACAGGGTAGGAGGCTGTATGACTTCTTAAATAATCAGCCCAAGGAAGCGCCGGTGAGTACAAGTAGGTGGTGCCGAGAACTAAGGGTGGGCAAAGTTGGCGGAGTACCACCGATTAATTAAACAGAAACCTCACATACCTTTGGTAAAACAACAACTACCTGGCAAAGTCAGAGTTTTTACATGAATTCCGTGTTTTCAATGTAATGCATAGTTATCAAATTTCCGTAATCTCCGCTAGCAGAGCCGAGTTCATTGTCCAGGGTTACCAAGAACGGAACTTCGTAACTTACCACTGAGTGTGAGCAGCATCCTATTTGAAAAAAATATATTAGCATTTTTAGAAAAATAAAATAAAATAATTGCTCACTGAACTACGCAACCTCGACACCCAGCAGATCCTGTTCGCAGTTTAGCCAGTCCATCTAGTGGTGCGTCAGCTGCTGTATGGTGTGCTGCACCCCAGTGCTATGGCACACACACTGGTGAACTCCCCCACCGTAGTTAATGCTCCCGCAGGTCGTACCCTCACCCAGGCCTGCTGCCTGCATGGGGGGGAGGAGGTTCTGCACACACAAAAACAAGCGCAGCCACGTCTTCCTCCCAAATAAATGGGGCAGCGCTGCCCCCCTTGGTGGTGCCAGGAACCACAAGCTGTGCAGCTTGTTGCAGCAGCACTGGTGCCACCGTTTGATGCCTGTTGTTCAGACATGCTGCTGTGGTGAGAAAAATAAAAGAAGTAGGACAAAGTAAACAGCAAAGCAGAAAGAAAGAACTAAAGGAAGTAGAACACAGGGAAGAAAAAGCAAACAAAACAAAAGTACAGAAAGTCATGGAAAAAAACAAAAAACACACAGAAAGACACACTGATTTAAAAAAAAAAAGGCAAATGAGGGGTTCGATGATTAGGATAGGGGGAAGATTGGAAGTGATTAAAACTAGATTTGAAAAGCAGGACCAGCACCATGCACAGAACAGAAAGCAGGTACAATAAAATGACCGCACCCATGTAAACTGCATGGTACCGTTCACGCTGATTTTTCAGTGTGGAACGCACTACTGGCCAGAAAATGCAGCGTGAACAGGCGGATAAATAATATCTTGGTGTCCATGGGACACAGATATTTTGAACACATGGTCTTGGATAATCTACAATCCCATCTTGTGAAAACTGATAATGATTTTTTCTGGTGGTCGTCATTACAAATGTCGCTAAGGAAGTGGGTGCAAGTCATAAAAATTGCAGCTGCACCAAGGTAAAGTATTGTTTAGGAATGTTATTCCTCCAACTCTTGCTATTCATTGCCAGCAGGATACAGAACATTTTCTGGACTGGCAGGAAACCACGGCTTTGTCCCCCAAAACTACATGTGTATACAGTGTCTGAAGTCCTAAGTCTCCCTGACACTTACTCATACTGTTTCGTGCACCATCTGTCTCAGCTCTCGTATCTTTCCCTTGATTGTGATGAATCACTCATCTGGGCAGCCACTGAAGGGGTCGAATTATCCAACCTAGCTGTCCACAACTGTTTTTATTACAAGGAAAAGGACCTCTCCTTCCCTGATGGTCCATTCCATATTTGGCCCGTAGACCATAGTTTAAGGGTCACAAATAACCCTGTTTTGGACAATTCTGGGTTTGGGATGGAGGTAATGTGATTAGATGTCATTTGTGGACACGCTTGGAGGACTAACTTCAGATGATTTACTACAGGGTGACTCTATAAAACCCTTTGATGATGTTTACTTAGAATTTTACAGACCCCCCCCGTAGGGCTGGTAACAAGGGCAAGTTCTGAACTGCCTGAGCGTCAGGTTTGGTATGGGCCCATTTCACAACAGGTCTTCCCAATGCTGTCCTATGAACAGAAATGGAGGAAAGACAAGGAGGTGATGTCGGTATTGCGTAACACATTTTCACTCCACAGTGGTGGATCGTAATGCTAGGCTAAGATGACAGACCCTATTATATGTGGAGTACTCAATAGATGACTGGGCTTCCCTGCTAAATTCTCTTGATGGGAATCTGAGAGAAGTGGTCATCAAGTATGTGTATTTCATGGTCCTATGAGTGTTTTTGGTCGCATGTCAAACTTCACAGGGCAAGTTGAAGTTTGAGCCAGATTGACCTCTATTGGAGAAGCAGGTCAGGAGTTGCTATTTACTGCACATTGTGTCCCATCATAGCCCACTACTGACAAGGAGGCTGGTGTGCCCTACTTTGCTCAAGAGGCTACCCTTTTCAAACATAATATAAATTAGCTATCCTACGACACTTTAAATTTGAAAGACACCACCTCACATTGGTGCCACTGGATGGCCACTGCTCTCTCCACTGAGAAGGTTTGCATTTGTTGGCATTGGAGATCAGCCAAGATCCCCACTGTTGCAGAACAGGTTTTGTCCATTTGAGATGCCCAGATTTTTTGCTTTTTGAATCACCAGTTTTGGACTTATTACTGTTACTGAGTCTCACTACATGTGTCTCACACACAGTAATCACATGCCAAATGCACTGGCTTGTGTACCTCCAGAATCAGCCCTTTAAGATAAGGCAAGTGCACTCCAGCATGGGTAAAGGGCACTTAGCTGGTTACACGTGAACACGTATGCACACGTTTGTGCACATGTGTGAGGGCTGTACATGTAAGACTACTGTGATGCACAGTCCAGTTACTGCACACAGGTAGCCTGTTGCAGAGGGGACTCTGCAGAATTAGTTACTGACCTGGGGTAGGCCTTACAATGTTAGTGTACAATCATAGAGAAAGTTTGGTTTACTGTTACATCTGAAGTGATACTTGATTATACACTTAAGGGGAAAACTGTCTTAGAGTGCAGTTTTGCTTCCCCTTGGCCAACAGAGTCCAGTGACATATCAAAATGGGGTAGAATATGTGCACCAATATCAAATCTGCAAATTACAAGACAGTATTTGGAGTCATCCAGACCTGTCATATTTCTCTGGCTCAGCTCAGGATCAAACCCCAGCCCTTTTGTCAGACTGCTGGACCAAGCTAATTAAATTTCTTCCCAGCAGAGGGAGCAAAGGACGCCCCTCACAAAAGGAAGTAATTAACAGTGCTTCCCTCAGCTCCTGATCAGAAAGGGATTGGGATAAAAATCTGCATTAGTTGTTACCTGTCATACTGTACCAGAGATGACAGCCCAGGCCCACTGAACAAAGTTGGAAGCTCAGACAACTGTAGCCAAGGGTTGGGACAAAGGTGGAGAGGTGATGTTGCATCCTAGGATTGCCTGGCTTCTAGAACTTTCCACCCCCACTTAAAAAGTCTTGCACAAGAATGCTTTTTGTTAAACCTGACTCTGGGACTGGATGGTGGCAGCTATGGACAACTGAAAGGAGGAACCCTCTAATGCCCACCTGGGCCAAAGGACTTTGCCTATAGTTGACCCCACGACCAGTGGATCTCTCCCTAGAAACAAGAAAGCTTGTCCCCTTAAAGCCCTTAGGACTAGTTGGGGGAAAACTGGACTTCTGCATCAAGGAGGAGAGAAGCACCAGAGGAGAAAAAGGAGAAAGGGTGGTGCAGGGAGCCAGTGGAATCAGCTCCCTGCAAATTGTACCACCCTGGAGGCCAGGAGACCTAAGAGAAGGGCTCTAGTTGGCTAGGGCATTCCACCAGGAGTAAACTGAAATGCAGATCAAACAAAATGGCCCAATGGTGCCCAAGATATGAAGAGAAATAATGTTTGACTTTTGACCACCCAGCGAGGACACAGATTGCATGGACCTCCCCTGGTAAGTCTTAAATACCCCTGGGGTGCCAGGGCACGGGGTTGGTGCAATGATTATTCATAATTTTTTATCCTGGAAAGGGCATGCAAACCTTAAGGGGGGTCCAAAACTCAAGAACCTTAGGCCCTCAAACCCAGGTTTCTTCATATATCTGGGGACCCATGACCCCAATTCTGGGCCCCCGATGCTGCAGAGAATGGGGGTGCTCTGTCACACTCCTCCGAGAAGACTGGAGGAGGTCCTGGGATTCCCAGTTCTGGGACCCACAGAGAGAAAGGAGACAGCGGGGTGCTGTCATGCTAACACAGATATTTTGGTCCTGCCTTGCTCCCCATGCACCTTGTCTCAGGGAGCGGGCAGCCACCACCAAAATCAAGTGCCCCATCTCCAGGAGCAGGCAGAAGTGAAGAAATACTGACTCCTGCAGCAGCCCAGAGAATTGCTGCCCGCACAAGGATCCATGAAGCTGCCATGAGCTCCCTGGTCTGCCCCCAGTGTATGGAGGGAAAAGGAGGGCACCCCCTAGATTTAAAACAAGAAAGAGTAAAAAGCCAAGCCACACGGTGTTAAGATGCATGGCACATCTAAAGCAAGTGTGAATGCATGCTCCCAAGGGAGTGCCCCATAAAGCCCTGCAGGCTATATATTGGCAAGCAAATTTTAACGCTTGTGGTCGCCATATGAAAGTGGTGCCACCACCAAAAAGAAAAAGAGAGTGCCAAGGAGATGCAGGAGCACTGCAGCCCCCCCTAGAAGTGTGAAGGAACTTTCCCAAAAAGTTGACTGTCAGTTAAGAAGGTCAAAGAGAAGATGACCAGCCTGAGATGTCCCTGAGATTTTTAAGCATTCCCCATGCAAAACGTTAGCTCTACAGCTGGGAGTGCCATGCAGCACTCTCTAGCAATGGATTCTATTGCTGCAGATTACATGGCCTGAAGACTGTCAAAAAAAGCACAGACACATGGTTGATCTTTGAAAATGCTTTATTTAAAAGTGTTTGTCCTACTGGTTTGAACAATACTTTATTAAAAAGTGTTATTCATGCTGGTTTGGCAATGCCTTATTTAGGGGAATTATTCCCATTGAATTTAAGCAATGCTTCATCCAAAGTTATTTTTAATGCTTTATTTAAAGGGTTATTAATGCTGATCATAATGCATATTCCTGAAAGGTTGTAGTGCTTTACCAATAATACTGTAAGCAAGTGATTGCCATGCCATATTATTCATAATAAGTCCAAATGGATCATGGTTACTGAAGACAGTGATGGAATGAAGAATTATTATGTCATGTGATTCTGATCTTGAAGTGTGGTAACATTGACCTGATATAAAGGCACACACGAATATATGGATATGTGCTCTATTGTACATGTGGGGGGATATTGTGATCTATGTGATCATGAAACTTTAGGTGTCAAATGTGGTGTTGTCAAAGGTATTTCCAACAGCCTTATTTATACTTGTAAATTACTGCATAGTATTGAGTAGTGTGCATTTGTAATACATATATTTCCTCCTTTTTCAAAGAAAACACACAAACTGGACAATCATTTATTATTATTATTCTGTGCCAGTGAATGGTGATTGCTAGCCCACACCATCTCCCCTGAGAATGCCTTGGACTGCTCTGCTTCACTTCCCTGAGAGAGGCAGGCACTACAATGCTGTGCTAGGTTCCCAGTAAGGGGACATTTCTGAACCTATTACATGCACAGGCCTCACATGTGCACAGCAAACAGCCCAAATTCCTACACCCACACAGAAGTAATGGCTGCCAGAACTGTTTTCAACCATTGCCCTATGAGGAAATTGTGGGGCTAGATGATTCTGTTAGATTGTTGTTGTGTCCCATGCCTGCATTACTGGAACAACAACCACTCATAAAACTGTGGCCTGATCCTCTATCCTCTCTCTGTCCCACGCCATCGCCCCCCTGACAGTACAGAAGTCCTGTTCACTCTGTTCTATATTGAGTGATCCAAAAATAATAACTATGATCTTCATTCGAGCATACCAGCTACCACTGCATGTTGTAACCTGCGGGACAAATGATCACCGCTTGCAATTCTGATACCACCACTGCTGCATTCCATGACTCCTCTCTACTTCTCTCCTCTATTCTTGTTGACTCCTCTTACAATTTTAGGTACAATTCATCTTTCATTATCGCATGGCATTCCACCTACAACATACCCCACACTCTTCTCTGCTATGTAATCTTGTTCTGGAATTTGATGAATGCTTTATCCTTGAGCTTCTGGATCGCAAATGATCTTTTTCATATATTAAGTTTAGTTTGCCTTATCCTGCTGCCTAAGGTATGGAATTTGAGTACCATTTTGTGATGGTCCATATGATTTTGGTTTCGATCCCTTATCGCGAAGTAGTATAGGGAAACTCTCTTACTATTCCAATTTCCCAGGGGGCCCACGCCCTGAAGAAAGTTCAAGCACCCTTTATGGGGCAGCAAGGGAGAGAAACATGTTGGCAATAGGGTCCTAGGACCATAATATCCCTAGAAACCCCTAATTTCTTGTTTTTATTATCCGTGCTAGACCCAAGAATAAAGGGAAACTGGGTTCTGATATTGATTCTTAATCTTTATCCCCCTGGCCAAATACTATCTCAGTAAGCACTCCCTGAACAAACGGTCGAGCCCACCCTGACTTCTAGGCATCGGGGTGTCCCGATGATGAAGCATGACACCACTAGGGTGTGTGAGGGAATATAATAACAAAAGGACGTGCTTCCTTCCCCACGCATAGGTTGTGTTAAGTACTTCAAATAGGGCATACCATCTATCCACCATCAGCATACTGTTCAGGTTAGCCACATCTTCTAATGGCAGACTGGTTAATCAAGGGAGTAATTATAGTGACACATTGTTAATCCACGGGAGGGTGTACACCCTCACAGAGTTCCTCTCGGCCCCTCACCAAACAAGGAACCTTTCCTTGTAAGGTATGTGATTCAAGACCCTACACTCCCCAGGAAATAAGCAGGGAGAGAAGCAAAAATAAACTGGAATAGTCATGAATTCCGCAAGGCCATATAGTCCTCCAGGGCTTCTACAAAGAGACAGTCAAAATGTGATTAAAAATGAAAATGTATCTGTATCTTATAGGCTAGTACATTAGGCTCCAAAAAAGCACATGGGATCCTAGCAAGAAACGTGTAATAATGTCTGTGGGCTCAAAAGAATGCTAACACTCATTTTCCTTCCTACCCCCCACCACCCAGCTCCCTCCTAATATCCCCAGTGAATGCTTACTAAAGTGAAAGATTTTTTATGGTTATTATTCAACTAACAAATGTGCGCAAACATCTTAGTGCTTGAAAAAATGGTGCAATAGCACAAGTAAAGGAAGAAAGGAGACACGAAGAATACAGTTTGACTGCAGTGGAGACCTACCGGCTTAAATCACATGCAGGGGAAGAACTGACCCCCTCCCACCCCGAACCAAAGCAATGAGACTGTGCAAATAGAAGATAATTGAGAAAAATATCTACGTTCCACACAAGACTGCATAACCCCCAAGACTGCATCAGGAAAACTGGAAAATTGAGAACATTATGTGAGATCCATATAATTCAAATATCCCACAGGACTGAAAATGGTAGACTGACAAAAAATGAAAAAGTTGAATAAGATTGAAACTAATACATACAGCCAAGCATGCCAAGAACTAAAATCATTTCAGGACAATAGTTGGAAATTTGAGCAAAAATCTGTAAAATGATGAACAATATCACCATGACTCTACTGTCCCAGTCATGTACAAAACATTGCCACGACCCCTACTTCAGCCTGATGAAGTATGATTTTTTGTGAAATAATCTTGCTTGATCAAATCAGCTTATAACAGTGTTATTAACAAAACAAATGACTAACGGTGTGACGTTTTTATAATTACACACACAGGGAAATTTGAAGATATGACGTGAAAATGTGCAAGAAAGGCACGAGGTGTTTAGTAAAAATATAAAAGCTGATTAGCTGCAATGCTTAACATGCTGAAAGTTGAAAGCATGAAAATTAGATGAAGTGTTTTTACAAAGGTATGGGAGAGGGAGAGACATGAATAAATATGTATTTAAAATTATGCACTCAGAAATATGAAAATTGTAACATATAGAAAAACGCTTATAGAAAACGTTTCGAGAAATGTTTATCCTATTTACATAACAAGAAAATAAAACCCTATTAATAGTTTGATTATTGAAAGTATATTATACTTATGGATCTACTTAAGATAATGAATCTTTATTTCCTATTTCTTTATGTGTTTTTTTTTCTTTAGCTAAAATATTAGCGCATGTGTTTTTATTTCCTTAGAAAATTACGAATGATGTGTTCTCTATGAAGGACTCAAACTTTGCTAGAGTAATTTTGCTTTCCCTAACGTAGGCTACAGAAGAATGTATTTTGTCATTGATTATTTCTAAAAGGATGATTTATTTGTTTAGCTGTGTTTAGTGTATCACTAGGTTTCCTCTCCATGGGCAGAGTATTTCTTTCTATGAATAATTGTGTCAACATGCGTTGCAAGCTGATGTGGAAACGGACACAAGGACAATAAGTTAACTAATCTTCTTCCTGCTTTCAAAGAGCGATGATGAAATTTTTTCCTAACAAAGAACTTTAACAGACAAAATCTTGGTGAGCTGACTGAGGCAATGATCTACTCATAAATTTGACCTAGCGAATTGTGTGAAAATGATGAAATTGTAACTTTAGGAGGATAGAACCTTTAGCATTGGGGTATAATTATTACTGTGAGAAAATAACTGTACACTAGCTGTTTATATGAGAAGAAAGCCTATGCTGCTGTACTCTCTATGCTACTCTGGCCGGCTATAATTCCTGCAAGATCCTGAGCAAGACTGTCTTGTATCTCTTGCACATCATAGGCTGGTGATGTTGCTTAGGCTATACCCATTCTGCCGAAGGATTAGCTATTTCTGACTATTGCACACTGTGCATTAGTATTTCTTTGATCTAGGTGTGTAGATAATCTGAATAGCATACTGATTTTGCAATGATTTGTACTTTGTTTCTCTCTCTCTCTCTCTCTCTACTCTCATTGCTGTTATTGATTATATGATGTATTTGTAATTGAACTGTATTTCAAGAACCCCCACACTGGGCAAGAAATCAAATTACCCACTACAACACAACCATGACTTCCATCATGGACCAAGTAGCCCCCTTGAAGCGGAAAAGATTCAGGAACACCCCATCTAGATCCTGGTTCAACACGGACATAAATGCCGAAAGAAGACAGTTGAGAGCTGCAGAAAGACTATGGTGGAATAACCTCTCCACAACCCTCCTTAAGCGACTCAAATCTTTACGCGGTAAATACAAAAAAGACATCAAGAATGAAAAAAAGTCCTTGTTCTGCAGTGCTCTCGACAAAGCAAAAAATAGGCCGAAAGAACTCTTCAATCTCATCAGACAGCAAACTTCCAAACCCCCCTCAGCCTCAGTTCAAGCCTCCAAAGGCCCATGTGATAACTTTGCTAACTTCTTTGACGAAAAAAATCACAAAGATCGAGCTCTCCCTAGATGTTCACCATGCCCCCCTACAGCAGCTAGCTCACTAAGACAGATGCTACCTCTCCCAAGCACCACCCAAACAATTGGAAATCCTTCAACCCCGTCTCCGAAGCGGAAATCTCAGAATTGATTTCCAGCTCCACTCCATCATCACATATCTCGGACCCTATTACTGGCTAACTGGCCAAAAAGCTCAAACGCACCCTAGCCCCGATCTGGACCAAGATTATAAATAGCTCCCTGAGTACCGGAGTCATGCCTGACTGTCTCAAAATCGGTCAAGTCACACTACTATTAAAAAAAACAGGGCTCTGACACAAATGATCCTAACAATTTCAGAACTGTCTCCAATGTCCCTCTCCTAGCTAAAATTCTGGAAAAATGTGTTCCCCTCCAACTTACCAAACACATGGACTGCAAAAACCTTCTAGACCCTCAACAATCGGGTTTCAGAAAAGGTTGCAGCACAGAGACAGCGATGTTGAATGTCAAAGATGAAACCCACAATTCACTAGAAAAGGACCAATGCTGTCTACTCATATTCTTGGACTTATCGACAGCCTTCAACACAGTTGATCACAAATTACTCATTAAGGTACTGCAAAAAAGGGTAGGAGTTGACGAGGTGGTCTTACAGTGGTTCGCCTCTTTTCAACAGAACTGCACCCAAAGAATGAAAATCAACAACTTCTTGTCTGACCTACGCTCTGTCAGCAGGGGTGTAACCCAAGGATCAGTTCTTTCCCCGCAACTCTTCAACATCTACATGGAACCCCTCATCTCTATATTCAAAAACACCAATATCCCCTTCCACCTTCATGCGGATGACTCCCAGATCAATCTCAAAGTCTCCTCCATTAACGACATCCAAAGACTAAACAACACTCTAAGAGAAGCCCAACAATGGCTATCACGCAACCACCTGAAACTCAACCAAAACAAGAGGGAAGTCCTTCTCATTTCCAACAAAGAACAGAACCCTCAAATTGAAGAATGGCTAAAAGCCATTGATGCTCCCAACCACATTCTCACCTTGGCCGGCTCTGTAAAATCACTGGGAATCACTCTGGACCCAAAACTAGACATGGCCAAACACTTCAAAAACTACGTCAAGAGCTCCTTCCTCAACCTTAAACTGCTCAAAAAAATAAAACACTTCATCCCCCCTAGTGACCTCAAACAAGCCACTCAACCCCTGGTGTTGCCCAGACTGGACTACAGGAACCCAACCCTCACCTGAACAGCAAAGTCCCACTTAGCTTCCCTCAGAACAACTCTGAATGCAGCAGCCAGAATGGTAACCGGAGTAAGGAAATTTGAACACATCTCGCCTGCACTCAGAGAACTAAAATGGCTCCCTATTGAAATCCGTGCCAACTTCAGAAGTGCCTGTCTCATGTACAAAGCTCTACACACTGGGAAACCCTCCTACCTGGCCGCCAAACTCAAGAAAGCCGGTCAGGCAAAGAACCTCAGGAGCACCAACACTCTACTCCTCATCCCTCCGAAAACGTGCAAATAAGAAACCTTTTCTCGATCCTTCTCTGGAAACGTACCCAAAATCTGGAACTCCATCCCAGTCTACATTAGGACTACCCACTCCTTTTTAAAATTTAAAAGGCAGCTCAAAGACCTCTTTATCACCCGATCCTTTCCAAATGGATAGGTGCCGCACACTCTTGCCCATTGCAGCACTCAGCCACCTTAACACTAAGATTTCTACCTCTCACACCTCCTGACTCGTTCCTGTACCCCCCTTCCCAGAAAGGGTCTCCCCACGAGCCAATGTATATATTACTCCCAAGCTGTGCTATCCTATGAGACTTTCGATTTGCACTGAGTCAATATGTATACTACTGTAACTCTTATCTGTGTGTTCTTCCCCGCTACCTATGCTGTAAAGTGCTCTGATACTTTCGGGTCTGGCTAGTGCTATATAAAACTCCTAAATAAATAAATAAATATTTCTTCATTGTGAAGTGACCTGTAATATTAAAATAACACAGAATCTATGATTTTCTTATGTACTTGTGTACTCACCATTCATATTTTGAAATATTTTGCTAAAGTGACTTGATAAGTATTCAGAGTTTTTCTTTATTAGTGAGTCATTGGACATAATGTATACTGTGATTACTGTTGTTGGGCAGGTTTTTCCTTCATTATAGGTCCTCATTAGGGAAATAGCATCCGTCTCATATTATCGAATCCCTATTAGCTGTACCAAAGATCTATCGGGGGACCTGATGTTTGTAAGTGGTTAATGAATTCATATGTGCCCGAACCTTTAGTTATAGGAAAGTCCCTGATTGTAATAAATTAGGGACATAGGGAATGATTATAAAAATGTACACTGCTTCCGCTCCATCAGTTTCTGGTAGCAGAAGATGGTTAGTTTAGACTAAAACACTGTGTAATGAAGAGACAGGATTTAGAGACAGACATTTGTTCACTACGTACCTTTATGTTTTATGTTGTGGTCCATCAATGGGCTGGTCGTTGGCCTAAGAACCCTGAATAAGCCCAGGTGCAGTCTTAGTGTGGCATAAACTAAGTAAATGTGTGTTGTCTGCTGTTGATGCAGTGCTAGGCAATGGTCATATTGTCAGTACTGCACAGAACATATTGTAAGTGTGAAGAATAGTGGAGATTTATTTGGTTCACTTCAGAAAGCGCATCTGGGGAAGTCCAGAGAGTTGTTCACTTGAGTGTGGGTAAAATTGCGCTGGTAGAGATTTTTCTAGAAGCAAACAGAGAATTCTCAGAGTATATGACTCTCTCATCATTTCTTTTAGTGGAGCAGACACGCTGTTTTATGTAGTATGTTTTGTTAAAGAGTTCAAAATGAATGAATGAATGAATGAAATGAGATTTATAGAGCGCATTTCTACCCTGAGGCCTCGTAGCGCTTAGGACCGGACAGACAGTAAGTGTGGCAAGTTAATGGGTGGTAGTGAAGAGGTGAGTTTTAAGGAGTCTACGGAAGGTTTGAAGGTTAGATTCCCTACGAAGAGTGGGGGGCAGAGAGTTCCAGAGAATGGAGGCATTCCAAGATAAGGAACGTCCGCCCCATCTGGATCTCCGAACATTCCTCATAGTGGCGAGGAAGGTGGCACTAGAGCGAAGACTCCTAGAAGGTTGGTAAGGGGTGACCAGAAGATGGGTAATGGCTGGTCCAGTTTTCCAAATGGCTCCGTGAGCCGGGCACATGGCCTTAAATCGAATTCTGGACTGAATTGGCAACCAATGAAGTTCTCTCATTGCGGGTCTTGCTGATTGTCTCTGTGGGATCTCAAGGAGTAGGTGAGCCGCACAGTTCTGAATTACTTGCAGTTTTTGGATGGTGGCCTGAGGGGCGCCCAAATACAGGGCATTCCCATAGTCCAAGTGGGATAGGATAAGGGCCTGCACCATGATCCTCCGCGCCTGAAAGGGAAGTAAAGGGAGGATTTTCCTTAACATCCTCATCAGACCAAAGCAGGTAGCTGAGAGCATAGTGGCTTGATGATTAAAACAGAGGGAACTGTCGAGCCATATACCTAAGCTCTTGATCTGGTGCTTTGGGGCAGGCATAGTGCCAAGACAGGTCAGTTAGGAGAAGGCCGAGGAGGCTGAAGGGGATTTGCCTAGAAACATTAGTTCTGTCTTGTCCCCATTTAACTTAAGGTGAAATAGTGCCATCCATTCGGCTACCGCATCTAGGCAAGTGCCCAGAGCGCACGAGGACCCCTCGGGGTGGTTTAATGCCACCACCAGTTGGGTGTCATCCACGTAGGTAATGATTTTTATGCCGAATGGAAGCACTATCTTAGCCAAGGGCGCCATATAGGTGTTAAAAAGCCTGGGGCTCAGGGAGGAGCCCTGAGGAACCCCACAGCTGAGAGGCCATCGAGCTGAGGTGGCAGTACCCTCAGAAACCTGGAAAAATCGGTCCTTCAAAAAGGACTGAAGCCAGGTGAGATCCAGATCCGTCACACCGAAACTTTCTAATCTTTCAAGCAGGATGTTGTGATCCAGTGTCAAAAGCGGCACTGAGGTCTAGCAAAATAATTGCTGCTGAGCCGCCCTGATCTAATCCTCTGTCACTGTCAAAAGGGCCGTCTCTGTCCCAAGCTTGGGACGGAATTCTGTCTCGGAGTCGTGGAGTAGATTGTTGGACTCTAAGTAGTGGACTAGAATGGAATTTATGTGTCTCTCAACCAGTTTGCTCAGCCAGGGAAGGAGAGAGATGGGGCGATAGTTGGCCATATTAGAAATATCTAAGTTAGGTTTTTTCAGCAAGACTCTGACCTGAGCACATTTCCAAGCCGGTGGTACCTTTCCCAAAGTAATGGAGACGTTAAGAGTATTCAAAATTACTGGGCGGATAGCATCAATAACTAAAGTGAGATGTTGTGGAGGAGCAGGGTCCGTGGGCGAACCTGATGTTACCCTGAAGATAAGTGTGCTCAGCAAACCATCAGCAAGCAAAGGGAACTCCGCTAGGGAGCAGTGTGGATCAGAATGGAAACTCTCAGTGCGAGAGGTTACAGACTCCCTCTGGCCAGGAAGGAAGGATTGAGATATCAGCTGAATTTTTTGATGGAAGTATTCCGCCAGATTGTTACAGCGAGCTTGTAAATCCTCTGGGTTGGGGGGTTTTTGCAGTATGGAAAAGAAGTTGATGCTGAATTGTAAAGGGAGGGTCAGTCATATGAGTTAAACTGACATCACAGAGTGCCACGCTGGTATTGGTTAGTTAGGTGAAAATGTGACCAAGAGTGCCGCAATGGTATAGGTTGGTTTCTGTGAGTCACACTGGAATTGGACACGGTGATGCATTCTGATTGGTAGCAGAGAAACATAACACGGAAGAAGAACTATGAGGATTTACTTATATAGATTAATATTAGCGTATCACTGAATATCACTGGATCTCTCAGTTTCTCATAGGAAAACTGTGGTCCAAGCTCTGATAACATCTAGGCTGGACTACGCCAACGCTCTGTATCTCGGTCTCGCTGACTACCTACTAGGCCGTTTGCAGGTGGTACAGAATGCGGCAGCAAAGGCCGTCCTGCTGGTTGATTCCAGAACCCACATGACACCCCTCTTGATAATTCTGCACTGGCTTCCAGTGCGGAATAAGGGTGATATTCAAGGCTCTGGTGTTAGTCTTTAAAGCCCTTCATAATGTCAGAGCTCCTCACATCAGGAGCAGAATTCAGCCATATGCCCCTGCTAAAACGCTGCGATCCTCCACTCGGAAGTTGTCGGTCGTGCCAAAATGTGCACGCTCTCGTTTGGGTGGACGCTCCTTCCAGGTGACCTCCACTAAGCTGTGGAATAACCTGCCGCCTCCTTTAAGACAGGAACAAGTTCTCCTCAGCTTTAAAAGGAAATTAAAAACCTGTTTGTTTCAGTGAGAGTAGAACTCTTGTAGTCGCTTCCAACTGCTCTGTCTATTGGATTAAGTCAGCGCCGGGACACTCGCAAGAGTAGCCGTGCGCTTTACAAATACCCCTATAAAATAACATAATATAACATAACATGAAGTTACTAAAATTGTTGAAAACGTTATTTAGTAAAGTTGAGCCAATACCTATTAGAGAAGGAATTCCAGTAGCTCCTGAAGGAACCCTAGCTGGTTATTTGTCATTAGAAAGGGGTTATCATATGTGTACATTGTTAGAAAACTGAAGGAAATGCACTGAGCAAGATGGTACTTTAGCGTTTCCAGAGAATGGTTCTTTTAATACTAAAATCTTAGAGAATGTAAGGAGACAAATGAATAATTTAAGACCTAATCCTAGACCTATGCCGTATGAAGCTCTTGAAGAATTGGAGCAGGAGGCATTCAGAAGAGAATAAAATAGGTATCAGAATAGATATAGGAATACTGTGAGTAGATATTCAGAAGCTAAATGAGATGCCCAAAAGAAAATATGGAGAAGGGACATATCAGAAGGAGGGAAGAGGTTTCCAGTTATGGTAGCTGAGTCAAAGGAAGGAAAAAAATGTAAGGAGAAAAAGAAAAATGTAGACGATCAAAGATTTAGAAATACTGAAAATAATGAGGAATTTGATAACATAGATGATGATTTTTTAAATGAATTATTGGTGAATAAACCTTAACATTATCAAGAGGAACAAAATAGAGTAGAGACAAATGCATTACCAAGTACACCATTAATTCAAATAGAAGTGCCCCAAGAGAAAACCTCAGTAAGCGTGAATCGACATCAAAATGTAGTTAGAGAAGAATTGCCAAGAATGATGACACCAATGAACCCAGATGTTTTATTCATTCCAGTGACTATTGGTCCGATTGTTCCGTTGTTAAATGATGGACAAGGAGTTTCTCGAGTGCTTGTTTTAAAGAAACCAGAAAGAAATATGAATGGAATTCAGTCAGTTTACTGGAAAATTAATGAGACTAATCAAGGATTGATTGAAAATAGTGGAACAAATGTAAGTATGACTACAGGATAATCAGAGCAGTTGATTAACATTTCAGAAAGATTTGTTGAAACTCCAAAGCAAGGCATATACATAGATCCCAAATGATTGTTACCGATTGATCAAAAAGTGACACCTACTACATCAGAAGGGTCAAAAAGTGAGTCAGGTGAAAATACTCAGAATTCGTTAGGTCCCTCTCCTGAAGAATTAGATGAATGGAAAAACGAAATAGCACCTGGTTCCAGTGTGCAGATCAATAATTCAGATACAGATGTAAGCAGCTTGAAAGCAGATTTAGGAGAAATTATTCTTTGTACAATCAGCCCAGGCAGATTAGGTAAATATCAAGATGAAGAATTGCTTTTATGTGTAAAAATATTACAAGGAAAGCGCGAAACATACATGAAAGATTTGATGAAATTGCACAAACGTATGGAGTTGACATAAAGAAGTCTAAAGCCTTATAAAAAACATATAGATTGGATTTCATTGACAAAGATTTGGAGAGTTGAATGTTTCAGGAAAACCGTTACACATCAAAGAGTTAATTGGCAGACTAAAACAATGGGGTGAGTTAGATTGATGGAAAGGAAGATGGGCTAAAAAGAAAGAGGATGCAACAGAGACTTCAGTGACTTTACCAATGTATTCTGTGAGGGAGACCAGAGCAGAAATAGCTGATGCTACAATACACCCTATGAGGGAAGTGGCAGGAGGTGGGTACATTCATGTATATTGGTCAAGACAGGATATACTATCATTTACAAATGATTCCCCAAGATTGATAGAAAACCTAGTAGAATGGTACAAACAGGTAGAAAGGTTTGTGAAGGTTTCGAAAGTTTTGTGGAAAGATTTGGATGGCTTGTTTGATATCGTGGATCCAGCTGACTTGTGGATTGAGTGTAAAATTGCCATTGAAAAGAAGAATATCCTAGAGATCCAAAAACAGGAGCACCATCAGAAGAAGTTATGAAAAAATATAACCAGGTTATCACCTATTTGAAAGGAAAATGTTGCCAAAAGAAACTGATTGGGTGACAATAGACAGAACTATTTAGGAGTGGAAAGAGTCAGTGCATGCTTATTATGAAAGGCTTCTACAGGTTTTTAAACAATTTAGTGGAATTGAAAACATCACTGAAAAAAGATGGGACATTTTGTGTATGAATTGATACCAGAAATGAGTGCTATGATCCAGCTGCATTTGATTTGTTCGCAAAGAAAGACACTCGATGAAATTCTTCGTTATGCAAAGTATTGTGATGATGACATTGAAATAAGACACAAAAAGTGAAAGGAGAAATTAATGTCAGCTCAGGTGAAAACGGAAAGGAGGATTTTTCAATACAGAATTTACAGAAGCTTACCGAGGAAATTCAGACTACCAGTATGAGAGGTGTAGTTTCAAATGGAAATACTATGACACAACTGATACTGATTCCACAAGGGAGAGGTAGAGGTAATAGAGATGAGTTGAGAATAAGTTTCCTAGTAATGCGTGCAGAAAGTTGGAGCATTGGAAGTGTGAGTGTAGATGTCTGCAGGTAAACATAGGTGAGACAGGAGTATATGGAATGAATCAGGTGCAGGTAAATCAACAGAATCAGCATTAGCAAATGGCAGTTGGCAGAGGACAGAGTTTGCAGATTCCTCAAGCTCCTATGCTGAATCAGAATGTGAATGGTCAAGTACAGAAGTACAATGCAATGTGGGTTTCCATACAAATGATCAAGGGAATTAAAATGTGCAGGGGTCTTCACAATATTTGATACAGGGCGAAGAAAATGATTCGGATACATCTCAATGATGGTGCCTGAGGGGGGAGGAGGAGTGCGTACTTGGCGCATCCTTAGAGGTAGATCAGTCTGGTCCTTATGTGGATGGCAAGGTTGACAGAAATTCAATTACATTCCTCATAGATACTGGTGCTACCCATTCCACGGTGGGAACTGTGGAAATTCCCAACCTACCCCTCTCCGGAGAAAGTATCCAAGATGTAGGAGTCTCAAACAAGCTGATTAAGACCACAGTGACTAAGGCAATCAAAGTGCAAATTGGGGAATTTCAAGATTTACACTGATTTGTCGTGTGTGATACAAGTCCAGTTAACCTATTTGTAAGGGACTTGTTGTGCCAGATGAACTGTGGCATTTATTGTACACCAGATAGAATAGCATTTCATATGAAAAATGAAGATGTGGTGTTTAAAATGGTGAAGCAGGGAACAGAGGTAAATGATTTATATACTCTATTTACAGCGAATGATTTGCCTGTTGAGTTGAGAGATACAGCGTTGTCGGATATGTAGGGTTTTTCAGGGAAAGATATTGGATTGATTAAAGGAGTAGCTCCAATATAGGTTACAGAAAAAAAGCAGAGTTTCCAAGAACACCAGGTTACAAAATGAGTCCTGAAACAATTGCAAAAGTAACACCTGTGAATGAAATGTTGATTGAACAAGGTATCCTAAAAGAGATTCTAGGAGTCCATGCAAATCATCTATTATGGGAATTCGCAAACCTAATGGCAAATATAGGATAGTGCAGGATTTACGCAAAATTAATCCGTTAGTAATACCTTGTTGTCCAATAGTGCCAAATCCAGCTGTGATTCTTTATCAATTTCCTTGTGAAGTAGAATGGTTTTCAGTGATTGATCTATGTAAAGCATTTTTCTCAATGCCTTTGCATCCGGAGAGCCAATATTTATTTGCGTTCCGGTTTGGAAACTGTGTTTTGGCATGGGGCGGAGTTCCTCAAGGGTATACTGAGAGCCCCTCAATTGTCAATCAGATATTGAAGAAATGTTTGGAATCACTAGTAATTCCTGAAAATTCAGTCCTTGTTCAATATATAGATGACTTGTTAGTTGTGTCAAAGATAAAAGAGGCTTGTGTGACAGATACAATTGCTCTACTGAACCATTTGGGAGAAGGTGGGCATAAAGTGTTACCAGCAAAATTGCAATTCTGTCAAAAAGATGTTCTTTTCTTGGGTCACAAAATTGAGAAACAAATAAGGAAAGTGTCTCAAGATCGGATCAATGCTATTATGCAAATGAATCCACCAACAGAAAGAAATTCGAATGTTTTTAGGAATGGTTGGATATTGCAGGCAGTGGATCATTGGGTTTTCTCTGATAGCCAAGCCATTACAAGAGACTGATGCATAAAGATGTGTCAGATCCTATACATCTTGATGATGAATGCATGAAAGCATTTCTTGAGTTGCGAGACAGCTTGTGTCGAGCACCGGCATTGGTAATGCCAGATTTCAATAAGGACTTTGCATTAATTTGCAGTGAACAGGACGGATGTGCACTTTCAGTTCTAATGCACACCGTCCAGTGGCATATTTTTCAGCCACTCTTGACAACGTGGCTGCAAATTTACCAGGTTGTTTGAAAGCGGTGGCTGCTACTTACATCAGTTGAAAGTGTATGTGCCACATTCAGTTGAGTTCTTGGTGACACGAACTCGCACACCGCATCTTACAAGCAGTCGGTTAACAAAATATGAATGAGTGATATTGGGGGCTGAAACAGTGATAGTGACAAGATGTATGAATCTAAATCCGGCTACTTTGTTGCTGATTCCAAACTGTGAAGTAGTGGTGGATAAAGTGGATCTTGATTTCTCTGGATGGTACTGAGTTGTGTACAAAACCAAGACCAACAGATAAGATACACCATTACCTGAATCTGATCTTGTTTTGTTTGTGGATGCGTCATGCTTGTGTGATACAGAAGGTACCTTGCGAGCTGCATATGCGATTTGTACAGTGGCTAGTGTTATATTAGCATCATGGTTGAAAGGAGTGAGATCAGCTCAGGTAGCGGAAATAGTTGCATTGACTAGAGCATGTTGCCTTACAAAGCAAATGAGAGCAACAATATTTACTGATAGTCAATATGGTTTTGAGGTTGTTCATGAATTTTGGCAGTTGTGGTCTCAGCGTGGATTTTTGACCTCTTCGGGTTCACCAATACGAAATGGAGAGTGTTTAAAAGATCTATTGATGGCACTACAGTTGCCAACACAAATTTGGGTGATGAACTGTTTAGCACACAAATCTGGATGTGACCAGATTACTGTGGGCAACAGATATGCAGATGAAATTGCACGATGTTGTGCTCTAAATTCATATACAATCGATGGGGAACATTTGAAAGAATGGTAAGATCAAGCTGAAAGCAGGTTAATGTTCTCATCTGTTGAAACATAGGAAGAAATTAGAGAGGTACAACATGCAGATAGTGATGCAGAAAGAGAAGGGTGAATCAAAGCAGGATGTACACGCAGGGCAGTTAATGAGGTGTGGATTTACACTGATGGAAGACAAATATTGCCGGATAGTGTGTTGTCTCAGATGGAACAAGTTTATCATGGTCCTACACATGTGGGTAGAGATGCTATGATTAGACTTTTCAAACAAACGTGGCTTAATCCCAAGTTTAAAGTCATTGCAGAAAGTCTTTGTCAAAGGTGCATAATTTGTCAATAACAGAATGCAGGGAGGAAAACAGTTGTCAGCTTGGGTTGAATTGGTAAAGCAGCAGGTCCATTTACGTGTATGCAGGTTGACTTCATTCGACATGCCTCCTTGCCATGGTCTGAAACATGTATTAGTAATTGTGTGTAAGTTTTCTCATTGAGTCGAGGCATATCCAACAAGACGTAATGACAGTCTAACTGTAGGTTTGGATTTCCAGTCTCGTTAGAATCTGATAGAGAGACATTTCAATAATTAAATCATTCGGATTATTTGTGCAGCATTACAAATTGAGCAGAAATTGCACTGTGCTCAGCGACCTGAGGCATCTGGAGTGGTTGAGCAGGTCAACGGCACAATAAAGTCAAGACTGGCTAAGGTCTGTGCATCCACAGCACTAAAGTCAACAAGTGATTCTTGTGAATGCCCAATTGGATAAATGCAAGCCACACTTGTTGAGTCCCATGTCCACTTGAAAGCACAGAGTCAGTTGAAGTTAATCAAAGAGAAAGAAGAGAACCTAAACAGACTGTGAATCATGTAGAGTGGGCACAAGCTACAGGGTCTCGTAACACTGTCATTGCTGATGCTGAAAGAGAGTTGATACCTGAGAGAAACAAAGAGGAAGAAAAAAGTGAATCATCTAAATGAAGGGGTGAATGGAATGAAATAGACAGTGTTTCTGGAAAATTAACAAGAACAGGTGATAAGTAGCCAAGAGGAGTAAAGAAAGTGAAATACACCTTGAATATGAAAATTCCAGATCCAGTGATTGAAATATCTAGCCAATCTGAACAAAGTGAGACTGAAGAGGATGAAAATACAGTGCGTAGAACAAAAAGAGCAAAAATCCCAATACAGAGTACACAGCACCTGAATGGACATAGTTTGGTGTTGCCACAAACGATTGGGAAAAATAATTCATTGAGTTTTGTTCCAGAGGCAACTCATCATATGAGCCACCCTAAAAGAATTGTGCATAAGAATAGGGGTGCAGAAAAAGAGAGAGGAGATTTGAAAATAAGATTGTGACCAGAGACCAGAGGCTCAGAAAGAGTGTGGTACACAGATTTTGCCTTGCACATTTTTATTTTTTTGTTTTTTACTATTTTATTTTTATTTTTTAATTTTCTGAAATCTAAGATGGATAAAGCTGAGAATGGTAATCAAAACCAAAGTTTATTTAGGCAAAGGTGTTTTAACGCTTGCTTTACATGTGTTCTTTTCATGTAATTTTAGCAGTGCCTTACTTCTGACTGTCCTGTATCTCTTGCACATCATCGGCTGGTGATGTTGCTTAGGCTATAACCATTTGGTTGAAGGGTGAGCTATTTCTGACTATTGCACGCTGTGCATTAGTATTTCTTTGATCTAGGTTCATATATAATCTGAATAGCATACTGATTTTGCAATGATTCCTACTTTGTTTCTCTCTGTCCCCTCTCAATGCTGTTATTGATTATATGATGTATTTGTCTTTGAACTGTATTTCTTTATTGTGATGTTACCTGTAAAATTGAAATAACACAGAATCTATGATTTTTGTATGTAGTTGTGTACTGACCATTCATATTTTCAAATATTCAGATAAAGGGACTTGATAAGTATTCAGAGTTTGTCTTTATTAGTGAGTTATTGGACATAGTGTATACTGCGATTACAATTGTTGGACAGGCTTATCCTTCATTATAGGTCCTCATGAGGGAAATATCATCCATCTCTTAATATGGAGTCCCTATTAGCTCTACCAAAGATTTATCGGAGGACCTGATGTTTGTAAGTAGTTATGGAGTTTCCATGAGCCCGAACATTCCGTTATAGGAAAGTCTCTGATTGTAATAAATTAGGGATATAGTGAATGATTATTAACATTTACACTGCTTCCGCTGCATTAAGCCCTTCATGTCTCTTAATGCCCGCGTGGCCTGTCCCTTGCTCCGCTCACATCCATATGTCACAGCTTCTCTAGCAATAAACACATAATAAAAAAAATACAAATGAGAAACAAATAATTTGAGGTGCCTTTTATGCTTTCCTGAAAATGGCTCAAACTTGCTAAATATGTTACAAAGAAGAAGGAAAAATCACTTTATTGATTTCCCTAAAAAATATAAGGGACGATACAAAGAATGTCTTATGCTTTTCTTCCAGTAACCAAATCCAAACTGACCAACTTGTCGACAAAGACAATTGGGATTAACCTCTTCAGTGCCCCGCCCTTTCCACGCCCTGTGCCGGGCGTTTCATTAGCGGGCGGGGTTCATGACGAGATGGTCTCGTCATGGGCACAGCGCAACCGCGGCCCATGACGAGACCATCTCGTCATGGGCACTGAAGGGGTTAATCTGGAGGAGAGGATTAAGAATGTGCTACTTGTACGTACATCAATTACAGTGCCTAGTGCTCTCTAAAGAGATTATGCAAGTTGAAGCACCCCAGACCAGTCGCTGCTGGCATGGCTCACAGGTTGAGTGGGTGAGCGAGTGGTCATGAGGGAAGGGGGGGTCGTGCAGGGAGGGGGGGTTAAAAATTAAAAAAATTAAAAAACGTACCTTTGCCGGGCCCCGTGTCCCGCGTTTTTACTGCTTGGTCTGCTCCTGCTTTCCTGCCTCTGGCAGGACCAGGAAGTAGGAAGTACAGGAAGTAGGGAGCCTTCCTCCCCTTCCCTAAGCCAATCACAAATCTGCAATGGCAGTGTTGTGATTGGTCGGGACGGCGCCCAACCAGGCGCCTATGGGGAGGCCATTTGCTCCATGTAGGCAGAGTGCGCATGACTTGGTTGGTCGGCCCAGAGGGCCGAATAAACAGTCAGTGCCCTCAGCAATGGGCACGCCAGTCCTCCCCTGCCCTAGAGCTGACCCGCCTACCTGCCTGCCCCCAACCAAACCCTTCTGCTTTCTCGCAGTGCGAGAAGCAGAAACATAAAAAGGTAATTTTATCATTTTATATTTCTGCTTATTGCACTGCGAGAAAGCAGGGGGGCGACGCTCCTCCCCTCTAGTGGAGGAGCCGCCCCTGCCCCAAACTATGCTAGTACATGTGTTGAGAATCAAGTGCCAGTGCTGAGCATCAGAAACCACTGGCTCAAATTAAGCAGGTTTGAAATAAAAGTGATGGTTCAGAAACCACTCCTTTTTCAAACAACAATAGCAACTGAACATGAAAAGCTACTTTTCCATGACATTAGTTCCAAAGTCTGTAATGTAAATTTTTCAGGTGCTGAGAATCATACTGTGACAGAATCTAGTTGAAATTTCAGCAGTTGAGAAGCAGCACTCTAAGCTAAGATTTTTTTCGTAATAAAAATTGCAAAAAATTACAGCCGACTCTACCTTTCTAAAAACAGGAATCACCATTGTGCTTTAGCAGTTGCTTTCTGCGAGAAGTCATGAAACAATTTACTAATGTAAACTGTGAAACAAGATGCAGCCATGGTCTTAGAGTAATTTATAAATCTGCGCTCTGTGAACGATTTGTGTGTGTGTGTGTGTTTTTTAACAGAAACAGAATCTTCGCAAGAAGCTCAATGAATATGAAATGAAGAGTGTTTTCTCAACTCAAGACAAGCTACACGTCACTTAGCTGTTGCCTAGACTTGAACATGCAACAATTTCTTCTTCTGGTTTGCATTTGGTAGACTATGCAGCAAAGACGAAAAATAGTTATTCTGAGCCGCTTTTGCTTCTGAGCTGTCCTTCTAGTGAAGTGGTCTTCAAACTTTTTGATGCCACCCCCCCACACCTCTCCTTGGAAAAAAATCATGGCTTCCCCTCTACATTATTTTACAAATATTCTATTAAACTGGCAATGTTTACATTTGTCTAGACTCACTTAAACATTGCAGTTAAGTTCTGAGACTGTTTTGAAAATGCAATCATGATTGCCATACATACCATTCTGGTCAGACAAGCCTTACTAATGTGTAAAAGTATCCACCGTGTGATTATCAGAAAGGGGGGGGGAGGTTTAAAAAACATATTTGGAGTCCTTTGCCTTTTGACAACTTCTCCCAGCCAGGATATAAATGGCAAAATATGTTAGTGATGGCCCATTACAAAGCAGCTTACTTTCACTCATTTTTTTCCACTGAAAACAAAAGACTGTTATCAGCACAATGCTTGTTTTGGCTAGAACCTGGTGCCCCACCCCCTGGGATCCCCTGAAGCCCCCCACTAGGGGTGCCCGCCTCACATTTTGAAAACCCCTATGCTAGTGTGATGCAACAGGTTATGCCTGTTGTCTGAGGTTCATATGACAGAACAAGGGATGAGAAGTGAGCCGATGGCAATGTGTTGAGAACTGTCGACCCTCTCAGGAAAACAATTACATTGTCAGAGCTATTTGCTTCACAAAGTTATCTTCAAAATGAAGAGACCAAAGACAGTGTCAGGGATCGGAAATAAGCAACCAGCAGCATCGTGCCCGAAGCTGCGCGGCCTCTGCCAAAAAAAGAAAAATGATATCCTGAAAACTATAAAATAGCATAGAAAAAAAATAGACAAATGAAAGGAGACATTGGTTAATGAGTAATGGCTCAGAAGTGCTCTTCTTTGCATGGGGATATGCACATGCGTCAAAGCAAAAATGCAGTCACTCACAATGAGCCGATCAAATGGATAAAGTCGGCAAAACCATTGCCCCGTACATTATGCGGTGGGGGGCGGAAGAAAAGTGTGCAAATTAATGGACAAAGACCACTGATTCAAAGACCCCATATGTATATATATGCTTATGTATTTTAATGTCAATTTAAAAAAACATACATCTGACCAGACAGCAAACGCTGTCTCTAGGCCACCCCTAAACAGTGTACCAAGTTTCTGTAAGGTAAAGTGAATAAATATTACACACACCCCTAACGAAATGTACAGAATGCCCTTCAAACTGATATTACAAATAGAGCATTTTTAATGTTCTATTCAATGCGTATGGCAAAGTATTTTTCAATGACTTTAATAAATATAAATTACGAATATTCTTGTTCACCATTTTTACCCAAAACCGCCTATGTTGTATCCCACAAAGATAGCTGCATCACACCCTGGACAAAGCAGATTGTTGGTCCTGCCAGCCAGCAGCGTTGTAAACATACCCTTCAGTGATTTTAATTGGGAATTAATCAGTGAAGTCTTAATTCCATTTTTATCCCTGAAATGTGCAAAGGCCAGTGGAGAAAGGATAACATTCTCGCATTAATGGGTCCCAAAGCTACCCTTCAACACAAATCTTTCAATCCCTAGCATACATTTCGCTCATTAGGCAGCCGGGCAGTGCAATGCCCGCAGACTGCATTATCACAGTCAAGTATTGACAGAGATGTTGGAGACCGCAGAGTCCGCTTGGAACCCGTGCAAGGGATTGCATTTATTTTCAAATAGCTTATGTTGGTGAACCATGTGAACGGCTCTGAGCAGCAGGGCTGCTCTTCAGAGATAAGTTAACTTTGATACCCAGATATAAGCCTTCAATGCCTCTGTGTCCTGCCATTTTCAATTTCCAATCCTACACAATGGAAATAAGCTTTTTTTTTAGGCTCACGACAATTACTGCATTTCAGAAAGTCCGTGCTACCCAAGAGAACACTGACTAGCAACACCCTTAAAGATAAGAAACGCGACCAAAACTGGATTTGTAGTAGTCCTTTCAAGTTAAATCCCTTATCTGATGGTTAAGATTGTTTAAAAATATAGCGAGTTAGCTTAAGGTGTTACAGCTTACCCTTGTCATATGAGGGAGGATGACCGTTACCATCTGTCTTCCTCATTCCAGTACCTACTTTTTGAGACTCACTGCCTCTCCTTTATACGATTTTTATGTGGAGGGAGAATTACATAGCATCAAGGCATCCTTTTTAGATTTTCTTCTATCAACATTCACAGAACTCCCTGCTTCGTCCTCGTGTCTTCCTTGTCTTTTTCTCCTGTTTCACCGATACCAGATGAAAACACCTGTTATGTCAACTTTGCATTTAAATTTTGGCCTGTGTATTATTTATAAAATACCTGTTGTTTACATTATGGCCCTGATTAGGATGCTGGTCGGACCAGTGTTCCATCTGACAAATTTTGATGCGACTGCCCATGATGCCGTTGGGAATATGCATTTTTCCATTGAGGCTTGTGCAGTGGCCCCAAAAGAGCCGCAGCACAACCCACATTGGAAAATTGGATGTTTGCAAACATCAATGCTCCGTGTGAGAGGCACCATGTGGTGACTGGCACTCTGGGCATGGATGCTGGGGGGCGCCTAACCCCAAGCCTCATAGCGGAGGCCGCATAAGGATGGGGGCCCTGCAAGGGGCCCCCGAAGTCTGTTTCCAACAGCCTTTTAATGGCGGTCAGACCGCATTGAAAGGCTGCCTGAAATGTAAATCGTAAACCCTACGGCGGTGCATGAGCAGGCACCCCCCCCCCATAGTAGGGGGTTACTTTCCGACCGACGGTTGTCGGTTGGTCCCGCCGCATGCTGCCTTCGACAGCCACGCATATTAATGATGTGATTGGACCACAGCACTGGATGCCAGTCGGACTCAACCGACAGGCTGTTGGTTGCGGTCCAACCAACATCATAATGAGGGCCTATGTTTGCAAAGCAGTTAAAGTAAAATACACAGTGATCTCTTACATGTCTCGTTCTCTTTATGAGCAATGGTGGGGCAGGTAGGGCTTGGGAGACTGTGGGCCACTGACATCCCAGCAGAGAGAGAATTCTGTGGCATGACACATAGACTCCTATTATGCTTACCTAAATCTTTACTCCTCACCAGCTGGAAAGTATAATTCAATAAACATTATTTTAACATGAAATACATTTCTGATAAACATGTAGTAGTAATAAACAGAATACATTTACCATACAGAGGTCCTTTCATTCTATAATAATATTTCCTTGAAAGTGTTTGTCCTCTTATCTTTGCGGCTCACCGGCTAGAAATAAGTGCTGTATGTTTGAAGTCGAAATATTATGTAGTATGGCTGGGAGGCCTTACCATGCAATATTTTCACAATACATAGAGCTGGACCTTGGATTCAACATCAATCTTTTTTTAAAAATGTGTTTATTGGCATTTCAATAGAATACGTACAACAACATATTCATTGATGCAGATCATCCTCTCATTTGCAACACAAAAAAATATGCATTTCTGCAAACCAAACAGAACAGTCAGAGTGCAACTTGCTGTCTGAAGCAATACAAGAATATAACCCATTAGCAGTTCAGTAGGTGAAGTTAGGCGGCAGTGCAACACATGTGTGAGGAAGCAGCAAGCAATGGATTACATGGGAGAGGACCATCAGAAAGATTGCGAGTATACATCTCGGGATGTGCCAAAACCAGGTGTCCAACGTCTACTGGGCCTATGTCTGTATCCCCGTGGGGCTAGCCTGGTCCAGCGAGCCCTCACCCTCAGTCCGGAGCGGGCGTACCCAGTCTAGTAATGGACTCCATATATCTTTCAGCCTAGATGTGACTGGCATCAATTCCCAAAATGTTGTTAATTGTCTATGACTGAATGTGACATCCTGTATCCAGACTTTCACTGTGTGAGCCCTCCTCTTCCCCCAGTGCATAGCTACTCGGCGCTTTGAATGTAGTAACAGCATAGCATGTAATTTCAGTGTCCCTGCAGTTGTGTCCCTTATGGAGCCCAGAAGCCCAATCAGCGGCTCGGGGTCATCTGATGTGTCTATTATGTAGTGTATTGTATTGAAGATGGCAGTCCAATGTGCAGCAAAGGGGGGTCAACTCCATGCCATATGCAGAAAAGTGGCTGGTGCATAGCCACACCACCAGCATCTGTCATCAGCTCTCATCCTCATGTGGTATAACTGAGCAGAGCTTCTGTAAAACCGTTGGATATACTTTAAGTAAATCCACCGCAGTTTATAGTTGGGGAAAAGCATTGTGAGTTGGCTGCAGCAGAAGGTCCATTGGTCCTCCCTTATCTGTATGTTTAGTTCAGAATTCCATCCCTGAAGGGCTTTGGGCTCAATTGATGGGGCGGTGTTCTGCATGATGCTATATAAACGAGTAATGAGTTTGCGAGATGAGGCGGTCATAATAATGTGTTTGCGGGCCAGCAGTAAAGGTGGGGGGGTTGGGAAAGTTGTGTGTAGTTGCCTGCATGTTGCCCGAAGTTTGTATATAGAAAGAGTTCAGAAAAGGCCCTCATGTTCCCATCTATTGTGTTTGGCGGGGGTCTACAGTTGTCATCGAGATAGAGGTCCCCAAATGTGTGCCGCCCCAACGTTTTCGCTGTTGACCTGCTCGCGCCTTCTGCCATTGCAGGGATCATGGGGTTATGCGCTACTGGGATAGAAGGAGCGTAGAGTATTTTTAGCAGGGCTCTATCTCAAAGTCTTTTCCATGCCCACCTGGAGAGGACCAGCGCCGCCACATCCAGCTCGACTGCCGTGGGTGGCTGGAATGGTACAGGGTGCAAGCAATGTTGCAGGTATTGAGCCTGCGCACAGTAAGCATAGAGCAGGATATTCTGGGCCCCCAGTCCTCCCTCCGTTAATGGAAGCGTCAGTAGCTACCATGACACATGCGCCTGTTGTCCTGCCCATACCATGGATATTAATGAGCGCATTGTTTTGAAGAAAGCTTGAGTAAGAGGGATTGGAATATTTACGAACGGATATAGGAATTTGGGCAGGACTGCCATCTTAGCTATCGCAATCCTCCCGGCCAAGGAGAGTGCAGCCTAGCCCACGCCTTCGCCTTCCCTCCTAGCCATTAAATAGCTAGATCAAAATTCATGTTCCAAAGTTCTTTTCTCATCACGGCTGAGCCAGATGCCTAGGTATTTCTCCGGATCATCTGCCCACCGGAGGGGATACTCAAGAGTAAATGGTGTGGTTGTGTCTCTGAGTGGAAAAATAGTAGATTTGGCCCAATTTATGAATATGCCAGACAAGCCCCTAAATGTAATTAGTTTGCAGAGGATTGGAGCAGTGTTCACAGCTGGATCATTTATGTACAGAGTAATATCATTCGCATTTAGCGAGATCAGAAGCCCTGCCTCGTTCCACGAGTAATGCTGAAGGGGCTCTACAGCATTTCATTTATTGGGAGCCTGGCAGAAGGCTCCATGTATACCAGTCGTATGATTTTCAGAAATAGTGGGCTGAATCCCAGTCTCTCTAATATAGCAAAGAAATACGTCCACTCTAGCGTATCAAACGCCTTTGTGGTGTCCAAGAGTGCTGCAATCGCCTGCGTGTGGGCATGTAGGTAATGTAATACCGTAAAAAAGGTGCAGAGGTTATGTGCTGTAGACCTCTCCAGGATGAATCCTGATTGGTCTGGGCGGGCTATTAAGGGGAGCAATCGTTGAAATCTGTTTACGAGCAATTTTGCAAAAATTTTGGCATCTATATTAATTATTGATAATGGTCTGTATGAGTCAAATTAATTGCCGGGTTTTCCAGGCTTCAACAATGTGAGGAGGATGGCTTTGTGGATTGAGGGTGGCAGTATACCAGATATTTGTGCTTCTTCATAGACTGCAATTAGATGTGCGGCTAATGTTGAGGCATATGCCTTATAAAACGCAGTGGTCAGCCCATCAGAGCCAGGGGCTTTGTCTAGTGGTAAACTACTGATAACTTGGATTATGTCTTTGGCGGTAAAGGACTCGTCTAGATATTCTCTGTGTGCCCTCCCTAGCCATAATAGCTCTATGGACTCCAGGTATGGTTGAAGACCTTTTGGAGTTGCCTGATGAGTGGCCATATATAAATTAGAGTAAAACTGTTTAAAGCGATTTAAAATTTCTTGGGGGCCTCTAACAGTAGTCTGGTTGTCTCCTACACTCTTGGTAATGTAAGTGGCAGTGAGTGGCGCACACAGAGCATGTTTGCAAGGATTTTGCCAGGCCTGTCTCCCTCACCATATCGTCTGGCTTGTGTATATTTTCTCAGGAACTTCACCTTGTGTTGTGGATTCTCTTCAAATTCTATGAGTTTCTTTTTTAATGACGCTAGCAGGGTGGGGTCTTCAGTGGTGTAGTAGTGTGACTCTATCTCCCTAATATGTGTTTCAAGAGTGGCCAGTGTATTTCTGATTGACCTCAACACCCCAGCATGGTGTGCTATGCATTTCTCCCAAATAACCACTTTAAAAGCCTCCCATAAAGAGGCCTGTGATGTGACAGAAACTGTATTTAGTGTGAAGTATTCATCTATGCCCCTGCGTATTTCTTCCCTGAATGCCTCGTCAAGTAGGGCATTTGGGGGAAGCCTCCAGCTGAACATTCTGTTGGGTGTGTTAGGGATCGTCAGTCGCAAGAGGTAGGTGGCATGGTCTGAGAGTGTTCTAGGGAGATGGGAGACTCCTAAGGTCCATGTCTCCACATCTCGCAACACCAGCCAGTAATCTTACCTGGAACAGGCATTGTCATGCACTGATATACACGTGCCCTCGGCCCTGTCTGGCTTTCGCCAACTGAATATGTCAACTAGGTTACTGTCCGATAGTATAGCATTCAGTGTGCTGCTGGAATTAGGGTGTAATGTGCGAGATAACCCCTTCCTGTCAAGGGCAGCGTTGAGCACTGCATTGAAGTCACAGCCCCATAGTATAGTATCGCTCCCTGTGGATTTGATTTTGGCCCAGGTGGTCTGAAAGAATTTAGGGCTGCCTACATTAGGCCCATAGATTTATGCTAGTGTTATCTTCTCCCCTCCGAGTGCCTCATGCAATATGACATATCTCCCCTCTGGATCGATAAGGGATTCAAACAGCTTCCAATCTAATCCCTGACACAGTAATATAGCAGCTCCCCTCGCATAATTGGAGTATACTGAAAAACATATATCTATGTGGTGTCTAAGCAGGTAGGAATGAACAAGTCTCGTTCTCCTATAGTCATTCAGTCCCCGGATGTTCCAGGTTAAGAAATTCAGGGCTGTCATGGTATGGCTGAGTGTGCCCAATGGTAATCCATGGTCTGATTGGCTGAAACAATTCCCCACCCCAATGTCGCCATGCTCTGTGGCGTTGAGTTTAGACCAGGGGTCACCAACAAGTAGCTCGGGAGCTACTGGTAGTGCGCCAGTACCTTCAAAGTAGCTCTCTGAGGTGAAGTCAAGCCCAGTATCAATTTCAGAGTAGGTGCCTATTAAAGAAGGCAGCACTGATGATCTCAAGACCCTAAGAGTGACAGCCAGCCAAACTTATCACAGTAACTCATACTAACACTCAAACACACACTGTGCCAGCTTATAGGACCTGCTACATGACAGTCTGTATCCAATCTCAATATAATTAAGCCACAAGGAGATTGACCATGTTGCAGTCCCTCCTTTATCAGTCACAACATGTGTGTGAACAATGCACCATATAAAAAGTATGGCAGCAGTAGCCTGAGCTGTAATCAGTGCTGACCCACCAAAGTGCGGGACTGCAGGAGTCAGAGTGAAAATGTGTCAGTTAGATGCATGATCAGCTCAAGACCTGAGGAGAACAGGGTATGATCCAGATCAGAGAAAATTAAGAGATTCATCAACATTTATGTGTGTACCCATAATAAACACTATTGCTGCCTGAAACTATGCCTGGTGCCAGGAACCGCCAAATATATATGCTAGCCCCATCATAAGAGTGTTATATTTGGCATAATTGTGTCCATTCCTGACATAATAGTGCCAATGGCATAATTATGGTCATCCGTGACTATTTTAGTAGTTTAGGTCTAGTTGTGGTATGCTGGCAGCCATCATATACTTACTCTGAGCATGATTGGCCTATATATACCTATTCCTGGCATATTAATGGTCATGACTGATATGTGGTCTTATCCCTGATCCTTCTGGTTTCCAGCCTTGGCACAACTGTGGTCCTAGTATAATGGTGGGCATTACTGGCATAATCCAGGCATCCGTGGTGCTATGGTGAGCATCCATTATGATATAATGGGGTAACCCAAAATTGTCCACGGACCTGGGTAACAATTGGTATAGGAAACAACAGTCCAAGACTTCTTTTAAGCTACAATTCAGTTCTGAAAACATTCATTAGTCAAAGGGCATCCAGTACATATAGAATTAGCATTGTATCATTAATGTACCACCATTTTCTTTACAATGCAAACAAGTATATCCTCAAAAGACACATAGGCACAAAATATCGCTCCAGTAGTGACTGTTTATTATTTAGTTACTTTGTTGTGGCCTCATTTCCCCTCCATCAAGGTACTTCCATAATTTAGCTGCCAGGATACTGCAGTTGGATTCTCTTTGCAAATCCGGTCTTGTCATCAGCGTTGGAAATCGGCTCTGCCGCAGCGCAGCCCCACAGGCAGTGCTTAGTGGCCACTTACAAGTTCTGATAGCTCTCCATATGAGCGAATATTGGTAGGATTTTATCTTGGCCGGCAGAGCCCGCTCAGCAAGTGGCCATCTTGCAGCGCGGCAAGACCACGCCCCCCAACAACAATAACGTTTAACTCAGTTCTGGTAGTGTGGCAAAGACCAGTCAGGAATTACTAGAAGAACATGTGTTGAGGATTTTACAGTACCATTATGGTGCATTAGCAATTGAGATGACTTGTAAGAAATCCAACACCAATTTATAAAAATAGAGCTTATTTATATATAAATATAGAAACTTAAATGAACTTTGTATTATACATCTAACAAGTGTTGTGAATTTTTAAAGTGTTCAAAAATAGATAAGTAAATATGTCAAACAGGTCGCATTTGTAATGAATGGGGAAAAACACAGAAGACACTCAGTCACTTGCAAGGTGAGTTCAAACAAACCCTCTTGTAGATAGGGCCTTGCGGGTCCCTAGACCAAGTTCCAACAGTTGTTACTTTGTTACCTTGCCCAGGGAGTCCGGGTGCAGAGGTGACTTTGCTGTTCTTGGTACTGGATGGGATCCACGGGAGCTGTCAAACTTGCAGCAATTGACAAAACCACACTTGGAGATGGAATGACACTCTATCCACGGAGAGTAGAGGCTATTAGGGTTCTAGGACCTGGTTTGAACAGCTGGATGTCTTCTAGCTTGCTCTGCAGCTCTGGGTGCGGAGGTAGCTGGCAGCTGTCAATCACTGGGGCAGGTCGAGTGAAAGATGCTTTAGCACACTCTCGATAACTAACTTCAGGATGTAGGAACACAGCAGCGGGGTCGTTGCTGACATCAGTCACTGTTGCTGTGAGGTGCTCTCAGGCTAGAGATGTCTTTCAAGTGGCCAGTCACCCGACAGGCGATCTCCAAGCATTGGCTGCTGCAAATGTAATCCATGTTTACTCCTGCAGTTGGCGGTCGACAGGTGTGGAGATGCAGTATGAGACTGAGTGAAAGCTTAGCTACTACTCCTGGCTTGCAGGACACCACTTTTCTCTGGGCTCACTTTAAACAGGCCCATCAGGCCGAAATTCGTGTCATGCAGCCTGTTTATTTTCCTGCAGCTTCCAACAATCCAAGAGAGTCTGCTTCAGTTTCAGGCATCCACTGGAGTTCCTCTTGCTGGGAGCTATTACCTTTTGTCACAGGCACATGTTGAACACTCACTTCCAGCATGTGGTCTCTTCAGGGCACTTAAGTGTTCCATAATGGAGCCTGATATCCCAAATGTTTTGGGTGGCCAGGCTGTGTTACTCTATGGACCGCCAATCACTTACAGTAAAACCTTGTTGTGCAGAGGTACTGTAGAGACATATATTTATACACATATATATCCACACCTTTAATATAATGCTCTCTACCTCCTGAGATTAGGAGGACAACCTTAACAGTGACTTGCTTACATTAAAGTGGTGGTGGGCTCGGCAGGGACTTATAATGGGGTAAAGTACCTTGCCAATAGTGTGTACCAATTCATATCATTTTTATGGGGAAAAACAGAGGCACTGCGACCTGGTTAGCAGGTCCCAGTGCATTATCAGAGTCAAAAACCAGCATCTTCAGTCTAAAATGGGATAAAAAGTGGTGGGCATCTGCAGAGAAGCCTAGTTTCCAATACTTTACATCTAATTCCTTCACTGCGATCATTGCTTTGCCTTTAAGTTGTTGTTTTAAAACCCCGCATTTCAGTGCCATTGTCTTGCAATCCCCTGGGTTTAACATCAGGCACTTGGCCATCCAGCTTGGAAGTGTGGCTGTGTTTTATCCTGGAGTCTTGAGGCCACTGATGCTACCAAACTGCCCTACTCACAGCTCTAATAAGTAGCACAACATTTGCTGCTTGAGTATGGTCTGATGCCCGACACCCTGATATCTGAGAACACTGCTGGGCCAAATGAAATGCACCTGATTCTGGGATGAAGAATCTTGATGACAGGTAGGCCACTGCAATTTTGGGGCAACCAGGGGGCATTCATAACAAAATTGCAATAACGATAATCCAGACAATATGAAGCCAAATACGCAAGGGTTTTGACATCTGAGGCATCCTATTTACTCTGATTAACCCTAATATTGACAGTATCTACATTAGAGCTTTTCTTCACCTTCTTTATATAACAATTTACTTTACCTTCTTCAGCAGAAGCACAAGATTCTATTGTATTTGACACAGTCCTGAGTGTGTTGAACGCACATTCACTGGGTGTGACAAAAAATGGCTTTTTGCAGGTGTCCCCCTACATTTTGGCCCCATTTGGACTACTGGATGCTGGTTTTCTGTTTCTGAAATGTGACTCTTACTGTGCCCTGGGCTCTGCTAACCTGTCCCAAGGCCTGTGCTCTGTGTAAAAAGTATATGGTAATTAGATGTAATTACAATTGGTACTGACAACCAACCTGTACGACTCTAGTATATGTAATCCCGGCCCCCTGATATACCTCCATAAACAAATTGTAGTCCAGAGATTTTTAGTTGTGGTTTGTGTTTTTGGATCATTAGAGAAGGAATTTAGTTGGGGTTGACATTGCTGATCAGGGTCGAATTTTTCTGCACATTTTTAAAAATGGGGTATGTGTTGCAGTGTGGATTTAATATTTCGTTGTCAAAACGTATGTTTCGGGCGTCAAGTAGTGTTATGGAGAGAAAATAATTCCTCAGAGCAACCCTTCCTCAATTCTCCAGAAAGGCGGCCATAATAGAGGAAGAAGAGACATTTATAAAAATGAAAAAAAATGGTTTTAAATACTTTTATGTATACACCAAAGAATGTGTATGACCTGAATATGAAAAAAAATGTTCATCACTCCTGTTTTAGATACAGTTTCATAGTTTGCTTTATTTATTTTCTGTACTTGCTCATGGTGAGAAGAGCATATTAACGGGGACATATTTTTGTAGCACAGGTTTTGCAAGTACATGTATGTTCTGTGGGTAGAGGCTTTAGAAATTTCATAGGTGTTATCACCCCATCAATATCTTCCTAACCATGTTTACACAGATCTTTCACTACATATGCATGATCCAAAATATTTAAACATCTTCAGATCAACTAGAATGCTCTTTTAATGTGTCCACACACAGGTTATGAAAGGTCACTTTGCAGGTCTGATCTCTTGAACTCACTGTACTGAAGATCAACAAATTTGTGAGAGTCAGAACTTGTTTTCCACACACACACAAGGTATTTTTCAACGTCTTTAAAATCACATTCTTCTTCTGTCTCAGATAATCCTTTTAGAAACTTCACAGATTCAATTTTGCTCATAGTGTCATCACCCGTTAGAATATGTGCCTTGACAAGAACACTGGGGCATCTCTATGGCAAGTCTCTTATACAGACGATGAAGCAGGATTAAGTGTCTTTTCTCACCTGTTCCGTAATGTATCCAGAACTCTGACAATCCTTTACTTATGAACATTGCAAGAAATCTAAGTAGCACAATAATAATATCTGTGTCATTTAACAGTACAATGACTCGAATGGCATGATTTCAAACAGCCCTCTCAACATGTGGCACAACACGAGGGTCAGCGTCCTCCAATTTGCTGTTAAGTTCTTGAACAATATGGTCTGTACTGTTTGAATATAACTCCGCAGGTACCAACTCCTTATTGACAATCATCCCACTTGCAATAATCAGAAATTCAGTGTTCACTAAAGCATCAGCAGTGTTTTGGTGAGTTAACATCTCCAAGTTCATCTTGTTTGATGTTGATGACCAGAAATTAATTTGCATAGGTACGGGAGTTGAACATTTAATGGAGATAAGGTCAACTGTTTCACTTGTAGACATTCACCTGATTCTCTCACATTCTTTGACAGATAGTTCAATATAACTGTCAAAGGCAATGTGCAGTTCTTGCAAGGTGCACACTGACCTTGATATCTGTAAAACATCCTGAACGACCTCTCCAGTTTTTCATGGATGAAATCTTGACCATTCGCAATTGTGAGATGTAGTCCACAACAACAGCAGTTTTCAATGCGAACACCTTTTTTAATTGAAATTTTTCAAGAGAAAGTGTTTTTGGAACTCTTGTATGAGTTTGTGCTTCACTGGTTTAGTTGCAGAATCTCCATCAAATAATGAGTTTCTTGGGAGAAGATCATGGGACAGAATGTCCTTGAAAAATTCACCCCTTTATTTTGCTACATCCATAGCTCTATGTGCTTGCGAAAGTTGTTTTTTTTGCAGACTGTTTTGTAGCGACTGGTTGGACGACACTCTTACTATGACAATTAATGCTTGGAAGTTTAGCTTTAGTGATTATGCCAAACAGCTTTTTCTGTGTCAAAACAAATCTCTCCTGCTTCAGTTCTGCATTTAGTTTCAATTTATGTTCCAAGACATCTGGTATTACATGTCTTTATCATTATCCACATATTGTTTGGTCACAAAAGTGTGTAGTCGCACAGGCTCAGTCATTTCAAAGATGTTTTCTTGCAGATGCATGAAATAAAGAAGGGTCTCAACAATGTTATTAAAATGTTACCCTCACTTTCCCACAAGTACAAGGTGAGAAACAGTTTCATGATGGTCTATTAATTTAAAATTTATCATCACTCTGAAAAAATTTCAAATAGAAAGGACTTCATGGTAAACTAGCTGCCATTAAGCAACATATTCACTTTTACGTGTCTGACCAACAATTCCCTTGGAGCTTATCTGTGATCTCTGGATCGTCTGTTCCAGTTTCACATCTGGAGCCAAAGCATTTAACCTTCCCTCTCTGTCTTTCACCACAAAATGTCTTTGGATGAATTTTTTGTAGAGTTATGGATTATTCCACCTCTAGCCTCTTCATTCTTTCCAAATACTAGGACCCATATCTCAGGTAGCTTATGCAACTGAATTTGCAAAACACAGTAATCAGTAACTCCACAGTCTTTACATGCAGCTCCCAATTTCCTTCCTATCACCATGTACCTAGTTTTTCACTAGAGCTAACATGTGTGAAACATTTTCCCAGGACTTGCAAAGTTCAGATTTTTCTTGACATTCTTTGACAAACACTAAAAACTTGTTTTTCCGATTTTGAACTGAGTGTGTTGAACATTGCCTGGTTTTGCATTATCCCTTTTGAATGAAGTGCACCCTGTGCATTGTGCACTTCTGAGATAAGACATGCAAGACCTAATTTGTCATTTTTGTTCCAGAAAGCATTCCAACACAATGTTTCTAAAGGCTCAGATATGATGTTCATACCTTGTTGTGAAGGAACATAATGAGTTTCACACAATACTGACTGAACAGTTTTGCTTCCAAAGATTTCAGCCTCAATACGTGTATTGTGTATGCCACATCCATTGAGATAACTTCCCGCATACCACAAAGCAAAGTATGTAATGTAGAAAAAGCCCATCATTGTATATTGCTCATCAACATCTGCTGAATTGCTCAAAAAATGTCAGCTAAAATACGGCAAACATCCTTATTGCAGAAGATTAGCTGGTCTTCAAGCTGAGCACTCACATTTGGGAACTGTTGCGAAGTTTGTGATTGTAGATGGTATTATTGGGAAAAACCCAACCTTCTTCAGTGGGATGGTATTCTAGGAGATCAGAGCATGAATTCCACCCAACGGAGGAACTGTTTTTTCTTCATCCTTCAGTCCACATATAATAAGCAATTTGATAAATTATGTTAGAATAAGCTTTGAAGACCTCAGCATCAGGTAGAAGATGCAAGTCATCAGCTACTATGAACCTTTGTGGTAGACTGGGACGTGTTGATGGCTTGTAGTGATTTTGCACATGTTGGCAAGGCAGTTAGGTTATACGTTTACAACTTCATTTGTCTATGCCTACAGCTGACACAGCTTGTTTTCCAGCAGCTACTTCATTGATACAGTCTTAGAAAAACACCTTGGTAGTATCATGTGTGCTGAATGCTCCAGACAAAGATCTGTCTTCAAAATCAAAATTATTAAAAGCAGCAATTGTAAATCCTTTCCTGGTAAAGTGACTTGGAAGTAGTGTGCTGTCGTATTCACAAGATTTTACAGTGTGAGCTGCTAACAAGTTCCTGCTCCGTACAATGTCATTAAAACTTGTTGATACTCCAATCCTATTCATTAAAGTGATAAACTCTCAACTTTTGTACTTGTCATAGATTGAGTGGGCAGTCATCATGTGTAACAGAGTTTTCTTTTTGCTGTGAGGTAATTCATAAAACATGATTTGGAAAAGACAGTACATTTGCACAGCATGAGCCTGTTGGTTCATGGGATTGTCTTTCCCTTCTTCGCTTATGTTTTCAAAGCCATCATCAATGTTGTCAGCTTCTGTTCCAAACTCAAAAACTTTAGTTTGTAATAGTTTTGCTTTGCTCATATTAAACAATGATGTAAAAACAAAATGAAGACAACATCAGGCATTCTGGTTGACTCCCATGATTTCCGGAGCTCTGGGGCATCACAAAATTTTCATTAAGTCAAAAATCTAAATCGTTCAGAACTTTTCTTGAGATGGTCCCTGCTGTTTTTACTACACCCTGTGATCTTATTTTGGCAGCAGGAACTTCAAGAGTCAAATCAGCACAGAAAACCATACCTGGCTCACTCTTTTTGATAGACTGACAAAAACAAATTCTGTCATTGTACATTCTCACCAGAAAAATTGTAATTTCATTATTATGGATCAAAACAGTTTCATCAATGTTGACCATCATTTCTCTGATCTCACTGAGTGTGAACCCATAGTCAGCACTCAAGAGTGGGTTTAAAACTTCATTTTATTTTTCAAAAAGTGCACAATTTACTGAAGCCTAGCGGTTACAATCCAGCTGGGAGCTCATTGTACATTAATGTTTTCGAATATATGCACGGATGCAGCTCGGGTGGGCATACAAATTCACTGCAAATACATTCTCCTCACTGTTTAGACTATCTACTAGGCTGAAAACTTAATCTTGGGTGAAACTACCTGTAAATAAAAATGTTTGCCCTTTGAGACTCACATACTCTGTTTTTTGTTCTTTCATCAATCCCTTTGGTGCTTGTTCCTGCTGAACCACAGATAACAGATTGAAGATCCTCTGCTTTCTGATCAGTTGCTGGAGGTGGATGAGGGGTTGCCATCGATCTTCTAAGTGGATGGGCATTGTGTTTGTCATCGCTGTCTCAGAAGACTTGGATTCTTTTTGTGATTGACTGCTTTTGACTAATATTTTCCAGGCTTATTTCCATTGTATACAACTTGTAGCATTTGTTGCAATGATAAAATGTTTGATTGTCTTCACCCGTCAGTTTCAATCTTTTGTGAATTTCACCTTGCCGTATTTCTACACCATCTCAAACTCTCTTCTTTCCAGCTGTAGTTGATGTTACCTTTTCTTTCAGATTAGTTTGGCTTATGACACATTTTTCTTTGTTGAAGGAGTTCTCAGATTTTATAGTTCGCACGCACCACTCTGTAAGGAGGTAAATATCCTCTGCTACCACTTGCTTCGCTCATCATTACAAATTAGAATCAAGGGGAAAACCAGAAATGAAAACAATATTAAAATAAATTACCAATGTGATGGCTAAAACATATCATTATAGAGTCGCCATTTTGATAAATGGTGGAAGTGTTGCTCTGAGGAATTATTTTCTGTCTCTATAAGACTACTTAAAACGCAAAACCTATGGTTCCAGAAATATTACATCACTGCAACACATCGCCATTTTTAAAAATGTCATCAAGAAAACTTCGGCCTGGATCAGAAATGTCTCACCCAAGCTAAATTACTTCTCTAACAATACAAAAACAACCATCAAAATGAAAATCTCTGGACAACATTTTTTTTAAGGCGGTATATCAAGGGGCCAGGACTAATGGTAGGGCATGTAGGTTTAGAGACCCCAGTGGATTTAATGCACTTAATTGTGCACTGCTGTCATTTTAAAGTCATCCCTGCTTTGCAGGCTGCTTTTAAACTATGTCTAAATTAGACTCTGGTATTATTAGTACTTCCAATGTCTTAAACTACCTTGTTTTTACATATAGGTCTACTCTAGGTACCCCAAGGATAGGGTGTATTTTGATAATAGGCAGGGACATTATAAAATGGGGAGAGGAGTTGGCCTAACAGCTAGAGCGCTCGACCTTGGACCTGGGGGAACTGGGTTCGAGTCTCAGTAATGACGCTAAACATCCTGTGATTCTGGGCAAATCACTTAATCTCCCCGTGCCTAACAAAAAAATGAATGTGTGTCCTCATGTAACGTAACTGGTGCTATGTAAAGCGCTCGGATACCTGATTGGATTCAGGTCAAGTTCGTGCTATATAAAACTCTGCAAAAAAACATATATATATATATATATGTTTTATAAGCCCAAAACTGCCAATTTTGTTGATCCCCATTGTAGATTTCTAGCTCTATAGGCTAATATAGGAAGGCTTTTTTAAACTTTAATTAAGCCTATCTTTTGACAGAAGTGAGCTAGAAATATAATACAAGGTATAAAAACAATAGTTGCAATAAACCCACAAAATTGTCAAGGGTGGATTTATTATACCTATTGCAGGAAAGTCATTTTAGAACTGCCTGCTTAAAGTTGCCTAAAATCAGCCCTTCACATTGGCCAGCCTTTAACAGGCTGAGCCAAGCATCCTTGATGAGGTGTGAAGTGGCTTGGATGGAGACAAAGAAAACATCTGGAGGAGGAGATTTGCTGCCTGTAGATGCCAGGACAGGAAGTAGACGGGGTAGCCAAACTGGTCTTCAAAGGGAGAAAGGCAGTGAGGACAGGAACCAGGCCTTTCCCACGTCCTGCACCCTCAGCCAGATAGGAGCTCGTGTTATTGAATTAGGAGAGGGGTTGAATGGGGAGTGTAGGCTAAAGCTAGTCACAACTGTGGGCTGGGTTAGAGAGACCTGGACCTCCAGAAGAGGTTTTCACTATTTTGTTTTTGACGAACAGTGCTTTCTGGGACAAAAATATTCCACACCTCTAAGGAAGAGAGTGGCACCTTGCACCCCATTGGGCAGGGGTAACCCCTTCTTACCAGTCCAAAAATCTGGATAAAAATGGGAGAGCTTCCCAGCAATTCAGATCCCTGCCTGGAAACATCAAGGAAAGAAGGACTGCCCTGCTGACCCCTGAACTGTACCAAAAGAGAACTGCACCTGCTGCACACTCTGTGCTTCAAAAAAGAGGACTCTGCCTTGCTTTAAAGAATTAAGGAGTGGACTCCCTGAAAGTGGATTAAGGAGTGGAATCCCTTAAATTAACAGGTACAATAGAGCCTCAAGAAGTCACCTGCATCAACTCCACCAAGGCAAGCCCAGCTGACAGGCTTCACCTGAACTTTAAAGGATTTAACCAGGTGCATTGCAGGAATTGTAGTCCCAAATCTCCAATGAGCAACTCAGAGCTTCTGGAACCTTGGCCGGCGTTGTGGACACTTCAAGACCCCAAAATGACCTTCTGGAATAAGATCCAGATTTTGGGAAATATTTGGAGAATTTTTGTTAAGAAACTCTATAAGATAACCGAACCGTCATCGAGAGTCAAGCCGGTGACGTTAAACTGCGACTTGGCCTGAAATCCAGGTTTGCCTCACTGAAAGCTCGAAATGTTCTATACTTTTGACAATGACAAACAAGACCTCCAGGAATCACAGAGGCATTGCACTGAAGCAGGTCATTGTCATTAGCTGTAACTTGACTTGCTGAGGAGACTCGCTCGATGTCAAGAGAAAAAGAGCTAAAAAAGTGACTAAGGGCCGAATGACAAGTTCAGTGAATAATAAGACTGCCAAACTTGTGGTGGTACTCCCCGGAACACCAGACTGGAGATCCACTCATCGTATTATGAATAAGCGATGGGACCGGCACAGGCCACTGCAACCACCAGGGGCTTACGGATCCCATAGTGGTAGCTCAGTGGTCAGAGACCCCAATATGCTGTTGGTGCCGATGCAGCACCACCAAGCATATTAGGAGTTTCTTCACCAACAAAGTTTTCATGGTAGTGAGGGCTCCATGAAAACTGTGGCAGTGAGGAACCAAAGGGGGCCCTACCGGGTCACCTGTTGCCTCAGGGCCAAAGGATGCCTGCAGGGGGATACATTATGTGCCTGTGCGCAGTCACCCCCTTTCCTTCACGGCATGGACTTAATAGGCACTGCAGTGGTAATGCCAAAACACTGCCCACCAGACCACGGGATTATTTGTAATCTGGTGGTTGGCCGGCGGTCGAGTTTGGTGGTCATGGAGTGGGGCGCTGGCATGGCAGCCTGCTCCAGGACCGCCAAACTCATAATCAGGCCCTAAGTTCAAAGATAACATTTGACTGACTCCAACCACCCAACATAGCCGACCACTCCATCGTGGTCAGCTTGAAACTTTGACTTGGTCCTGGTCAAACATTACCAGATGTCCCAGATTGGCATCTTTTGCTTTTAAGCACTAGAAAGTAAATGTTTTCCTTTTACCTTTAAGCATTTATATCTCTGGTTCCCTAAATTAGATTTTTGTTGATTTGGTGGCAGTTTCTATTTTTATAATTTGGTGTTGGATTTTTATTGTGTGTTACTTATTTACTATTTAAATGATATTAAAGGCTTTACACACCTGCCTCCTCAATTAAGCCTGACTGTTCATGAGCCAATCTGAGGTGTGGCGCCGCGGCCAGGGCGACTGACTCCGGAATCTGGGGATCATGGTTTGATCCCTGGCGCCGGTGGCAGATTAGCCCAGCACCATGTGACTCTGGGCAATAGCTTGCTTAATCTTCCCAATGGCCCCCAGCCCCTAGAGACCCTTACTGGTGATTGTTTGCGCTTTACAAATGTGGATTATTATTATTGTCTACCAATCCTTTGGCATGGATTAATTTATTTAGACTTTACTGGACCTTATTTGTGATTGTGGTGTTATTACTAGCTGTCTGTACTTACCTGAATCTAGTAATAAACCACCTGCCAACACTAGACAACACTGCAGAGGCAGTATGTTGCAATAGGGGGAGCTCAAGATTAAGGGGAGAGAGTGCTATTGAGATTCCCAAAAGGGGGAGTCTGATGAAACTGATTCTCCTTTACAGAGGAGTTTTAAAAGAGTGTTGTTGATGACACAGTGCTCAATCCGGTGTCAAAAGCATTAGAGCCCATCAAAGAATCATTAGACCGCCTATCCAAATATGTGCCATGCCCAAAGAGCCTATCTGGGATAGAACCCAGATGCAAAGATGCAAATAATATAGCAAGAGAGACAAGGCATGGTTTTGTTCCAGAGATCATTGTGCATCCTAGGTTTTTTTATAGAAAGAATTGCCAAAAAGTAGCAATTTACATATTGGGGAGACTAAGAAACCCCTTGGACAAATATGTCTGAAAGAATGTTTGGGGAAAATGCCTGCAACTGGACTTTAATGTCAAGGTGGCAGTCACTCCCGAAGTGGACATCAAGCTCCTCATGTTTTATTTTGAAGTTCAACAAGATCCCAAGAAAAGTGTATATGGCCTGGTGAAGCTGCATGGATAGGATCGTAGCCATATGCAGGCCCTTAGCCAAAATCTTACACCTGTCTGAAGAAGCAAAGTTGATGGTCAATTCTGTGGACCAAGATATATTAAAAGGACGCGCTCAAAACATGGTGTGCTTTCTTGATAACACCAATTGTACTCATGCAGCAGAGAGGCAGAAAGGGTTCTCCCTAAAATGTATCCCAAATTCGGGGGACTAGGGCCAACAATAGTTGCTAAAGGACAGTTATTTGGACACCCTTTAATGAAAGAGGTAACAAAATGTGTAGGTACTTACACGGCCTTCAAAAAAATCTAAATCTTAATAAAAGACTGAGCAATGGGATGCTATCTCAACCACATCTTTCCACTAAACAAGCCCAAAGGGAGTACATAAGGTCAGCAATTGCAGGACAGAAGATTTCCTTTTTCACTTCAAGATGGAGATGCGGTCGAGGTCAACCATGGAGAGGGAAACAGAGGTACTCCTAGGATACCTATTCAAGTGAGACATCTTCTCAACAATTGGAGGGTAAGCTCCCAAAATGCTTGAATTTTACAAATAATTAGGTGGTTCCACATAAAATTTACCACAAGCCCAGTTCAGATAAGGTCTTTAAGACCCATCTGTATCAATTGAGAGGAAGGCCAGTTGATGGACACAGAGGTCCAAAAGTTGTATGATACAGAAACCATGGCCATGGTAGACTTGGAGGCTCCTGCATTTCTAAGCAATCTGTTTTGCTAGCAAAAAGATACTCCTAGAGATGAGACCATCTATAAAATTTAAAAAATTGAATAGCTGATTAGGTGGCCACCACTTCAAAGTAGGAGGAATTGACCTCTTGAGTGGCAATTTACATCAAAGAAACTGAATGGCACATATGGATCTAAAAGACGCATGTCTGGTGGTTCCAATATGGGAAAAAAACTAGCCATTAGTTCACTATCGATAGGACATCAGGACGTGCAAGTTCTTCAGTATGCTATTTGGTTTATCTTTATCCCCATGGTGCTTCAAAAAACTATTAAAGCCATTGGTATTTGTTCGGAGATCCAGTGGGATAATGATGACTTTACCTGGACAATTTTTTTGTTTATGTCACAGGACAAGAGAGTAGTTTGGTAACACGGGGAGACAGCAATCACCCTTTGACAGGATTTGGGGTTTGTGTCAACTAGCAGTAGTTCATTCTAGTTCCGGTACAGGAGATTAAATGTTTGAGTTTCAATATATACCGAGTTCATCCAGTCTCAATACTTCTCATGCAAAAATACAGCCAACCTGTAAGGAGATTGAGATATTATTGGCCAAACCCCAGATTGTGCTGAGAGATCTGACCAAGATTTTTGGCACATACTCAGCATTCATTCTGACTTTATTTTGGGGTCCCATCACATTTTGGCCTTGCATAGAATGAAAAAACTGCATTTATAGGTGTATTTGCAGTATGCTAGCAGAGTACTCTAGTAGGGGGAGTTCAAAGTGCAGTTGGACTATTTGGCTCACTCAAATGGAATCCTGTAAAGGGAGAGCCATCTTTGGAGCAAGGTCAGATAAGCTGATAGAATTAGGCACCAGTCGGTTTGGCTGGGAGGGTACATTGAGGCAACCTTTCAGCAGGAGTTCATGGTCAGTTTAGGGAACGAAACTACACTTAATTTGCTTGGAGCTATTATCTCCAAAACTTTGTCAAACACAAGGTTTGATGGACACTGTTTCAACCTTCTAAGAGGTGCATGGTCAAAAAATGCTGGCAGTTTTGGTGAAGAAGTTCTGGTATTTAATCCTAGTTTACCGGATTTCAGTGAAATTACAATATCTACCCGGTCTGTGCAACTAAGTGACAGATTGTTGAAAGGATTAAATCAATTGGAAACTCAAACCAGGAATAATTACAGGAATGATCGTACTGTGCCAAGTAGATCTGTTTGCCTCCATACTGAATTTCCAACTGGAGAACTATTTCAGTTTTGGATTTGATTCCGTAGCTCTTGTGAAAGATGCTTTTCAGCAGAATAAGGGCTGAGTGTTGAAGTTATGCATTCTTACTATTCAGAATGATTGCAAGGACAATAGAATAAATCAGAAGACAGCCTGATTCAAATTGACCCATGGTTGTCATCCCAGGTGTGGCATCTAGCCCTTCTGGAGTTGTCATGAACCCTGCAGTGCTACTGCCTCTCAGTCTATTCATTCAGCTGAACCTTGTGGGAGATTTACATCCCTGTACATCCATGATGGAGGGATATATATATATATATATATATATATATATATATATATATATATTACCTACTGGCGGTCACCAGTAGGTAGTTATAGTTAGGACCCTCTTACCATAGGAAATCCGCAACATTCTATTTTGAATAACTTTGGCGCCGGTCGACGAATCCTCGCCAAATTTTCAAAATAGGTAGGGCGCTGTGCTCCGCTCCTACCCTGAAAGTCTCGGGGGGATTCGTCAAGCGGGGGCTGAGATAAAAGGGGGGTCCCAAAACGCGTTTTTCCCATGCATTTTTCCATAGGACCTTTAGACACAGCTACAGCCCGAACGGCTGAACAGAGTTAAATGAAATTTGGCAGAGAGGTAGTCCTCAGGTCAAGGAAGTGCCTTTTGTAGGTTTGGTGTAAATCTGTTCAGTAGATTCTCAGAAAATAGCCTTTAAATCAATATATATATCTGAGCCAGCTTACGGTGCGCTTACGGTGTGCTTACCGTACGCGTACGGTGACGTGCGCGAGCGCGATTCTGATTGGCTGTTAGATCTTAGTAAACATTCGAATTGGTCGAAACCAGGAAGCGGCGGCCGCCATTTCGTGTGTTTCAGTCAGAAAAAAAAAGGGAGATAACTTGAAAAGGGGGCAAGGAAGAGAGTTACAGACCCCCTAACATTTGAAAGGGGGTCAAAGAAGGACAGAAAAGTACAAAAAAAACATTTATTAATTTTAAAAAAAATCGCGGGGTACGCGTACGGTAAGCTCACCGTACGCGTACGGTAAAAAAAAAAAAAAAAAATGAAATGAAATGCAGATTTAAGTGTTTAGATATTAGGGGGCTCTAAAAAGAGCCGTTGTGTTTATGAAGTGATTTTTTAGTGGTACCTACAAGTAAGTACCGATGCAGAGTCTAAGGTTCAAGAGGAAGACTCTGTTCCCTTCATCATTGAAGTGCACACCATCTCCTCTATAAATGTCTTGCATGTCGTAACGCAAGTTGTTGTGGTAAATGGAACCCATACCATAGTCTCGGAGGAAAGCAGAAACAGATTTGTTGACGTGCTTTCTTGCTTTGTCAATCTGTGGACAGAAATGATTGGACCAGTTCCATTTTTGCCTTTGGCATATGTTAGAAAACACAAAGGCAGTTTTAGGGAAAAGTGAAAACAGTTGTGCAAAGGTCTCCTTCATAAGCATTTCCAGACCTTCCCCAGTCAAAGTGCCTAGGTCATTGCCACCACAGTGCACTATTATGAGGTCAGGGTGTTGGATTTGCATGAAGGATTTCACCAATGGCATCAATTGGGGCCACTTTAACCCTCTCTGACCAATCCATTTAATGTCTACATTTGGCAAAGCAAGGTCTCTCACCATACCTGTTTTCTCTGCATAATTTTCACTCCAGAAGACATAGCTGTGCCCTACAATCCACACTGTGAACATCTTCAAAGGAGAACTGGATGCACTCAGGAGGTGTAATTCAGTAGAATGGTAAAAAGAAATGAAAGACAGTTTGGAAATGGAGGCATACATATATATTTTTTTTTTAAACTGATTGGCTGTTTCATACCATTCTACAATAAAAACTAGGCTGTATGTGTAAATTTATAGAAGCATGTTTTGTATTGGTACAGAAAAATGTGTTACCAAAGAACAGTACTATGGATTTGCTGTTAGGTTTGAAAAGTCAAGCACTCCTGCTCTTTGGAAATGAAACATTGTTTGGTGAACTTCTGACCTAACTCTGCACAGCAGTGTTTCAAGAGCTGTTGCTATGGTAGCAGGCAGAAGTCAAGTTGGGGGAAGGGTACTAGGCAGAAGTCAAGTTGGGGGAAGGGTACTTTTGGAAAAGGGTTGGTTTTCAACCAATAGAAATGTGTGATTACATTTGAAAAAAAGGGGGAAGCACTGAGATTTGAAACTTACATGTATATGTGTGGAAAAAGAGAGGGAAACTTTGCCATTATCTGGTTCTGCTGAGAGGAGAGAGGTGTACAGAACAGAGATCCTGGCTCTGATAATCTGCTGTTTGAGTGCCACATTTCTTTCACAACTAACTAATTTTAAAGGTGAGTTTAGAGTTTGAGAGGGGATGTATATGGTAAATTAAGAAATGAATAATAGAATTGGAATTCCTTTTGTTGAAGTTGTGTTTATCATTTTCTGTTTTGGGAGAAATTTAAATGTGAGGAACATGTAAAATAATATGGACTATGTTTTCACGATAAATTAAGGTGTACTGGTATAAATAAGGAATACTTTAAGGGTTTGAGGTTGCACTCAGTAATGCAAATACATTCAGCATCAGTAAGGTTGGTTGCCCTTGCTGGAGTGTAGTCAGTCACCCAGGCTACACATGTTGTTGGTCTCAGAAAACTGTTTGGTATTGCTCTGGTGATTTTACATTTGCATTAGATGGAAAGGGGGAGGTATTTTTTTCTGCAGAAGCAGACTCTTAGCACACAGCCAGCTGCATATCCTGTGGAATCATGCATAGTAATCACAACCGAGTGGGGTTTGAGGTTTCAGTCAGTAATGCAAATACATTCAGCATCACTAAGGCTGGTTGCCCTTGCTGGAGTGTAGTCAGTCACCCAGGTTACACATGTTGCTGGTCTGAAAATGTTGTTTGGACATGTGCTTTTTTAAGAATCTGAAAAGTGGATTCATAATGTGTCAGACTGTAAAAGTACTTATCACTTGCCAAAAAAAAAGAGTAGTAAGTGTGCATTCAAATTGGCAAAGAAATTTCGTTTTGTGACTAATATGAAAACATGACTCTGTGTGCAAATAGGAATTACAGGCAGAGATTTATTGCGTATTGCTCTGGTGATTTTACATTTGCATTAGATGTAAAGGGGGAGCTATTTTTTTGTGCAGAAGCAGACTCTTAGCACACAACCAGCTGCTTATCCTGTGGAATCATGCACAGTATTCACAACCGAGTGGGGTTTGAGGTTGCAGTCAGTAATGCAAATACATTCAGCATCACTAAGGCTGGTTGCCCTTGCTGGAGTGTACTCAGTCACCCAGGTTACACATGTTGCTGGTCTGAAAATGTTGTTTGGACATGTGCTTTTTTAAGAATCTGAAAAGTGGATTTAAAATGTGTCAGACTGTAAAAGTATTTATCACTTGCCAAAAAAAAGAGTAGTAAGTGTGGTTTCAAATTGGCAAAGAAATTACGTTTTCAGACTAATATGAAAACATGACTCTGCGTGCAAATAGGAATTACAGGCAGAGATTTATTGCGTATTGCTCTGGTGATTTTACATTTGCATTAGATGTAAAGGGGGAGCATTTTTTTTATGCAGAAGCAGACTCTTAGCACACACCCAGCTGCTTATCCTGTGAAATCATGCACAGTATTCACAACCGAGTGGGGTTTGAGGTTGCACTTAGTAATGCAAATACATTCAGCATCACTAAGGCTGGTTGCCCTTGCTGGAGTGTAGTCAGTCACCCAGGTTACACATGTTGCTGGTCTGAAAAAGCAGTTTGGACATGTGCTTTTTTAAGAATCTGAAAAGTGGATTTAAAATGTGTCAGACTGTAAAAGTATTTATCACTTGCCAAAAAAAAGAGTAGTAAGTGTGGTTTCAAATTGGCAAAGAAATTACGTTTTCAGACTAATATGAAAACATAACTCTGTGTGCAAAGAGGAATTACAGGCAGAGATTTATTGCGTTATGCTCTGGTGATTTAACATTTGCATTAGATGTTAAGGGGGAGCTATTTTTTTATGCAGAAGCAGACTTTTAGCAAACACCCAGCTGCTTATCCTGTGGAATCATGCACAGTATTCACAACCGAGTGGGGTTTGAGGTTGCACTTAGTAATGCAAATACATTCAGCATCACTAATGCTGGTTGCCCTTGCTGGAGTGTAGTCAGTCACCCAGGTTACACATGTTGCTGGTCTCAGAAAGCTGTTTGGTATTGCTCTGGTGATTTTACATTTGCATTAGATGGAAAGGGGGTGTTATTTTTTATGCAGAAGCAGACTCTTAGCACACAACCAGCTGCTTATCCTATGGAATCATGCACAGTATTCACAACCGAGTGGGGTTTGAGATTGCAGTCAGTAATGCAAATACATTCAGCATCACTAAGGCTGGTTGCCCTTGCTGGAGTGTAGTCAGTCACCCAGGTTACACATGTTGCTGGTCTGAAAATGTTGTTTGGACATGTGCTTTTTTAAAAATCTAAAAAGTGGATTCATAATGTGTCAGACTGTAAAAGTACTTATCATTTGCCAAAAAAAAGAGTAGTAAGTGTGCTTTCAAATTGGCAAAGAAATTTTGTTTTTTGACTAATATGAAAACATGACTCTGTGTGCAAAGAGGAATTACAGGCAGAGATTTATTGCGTATTGCTCTGGTGATTTTACATTTGCATTAGATGTAAAGGGGGAGCTATTTTTTTGTGCAGAAGCAGACTCTTAGCACACAGCCAGCTGCTCATCCTGTGGAATCATGCACAGTATTCACAACCGAGTGGGGTTTGAGATTGCAGTCAGTAATGCAAATACATTCAGCATCACTAAGGCTGGTTGCCCTTGCTGGAGTGTAGTCAGTCACCCAGGTTACACATGTTGCTGGTCTGAAAAAGCAGTTTGGACATGTGCTTTTTTAAGAATCTATTTATCACTTGACAAAAAAAAGAGTAGTAAGTGTGGTTTCAAATTGGCAAAGAAATTACGTTTTCAGACTAATATGAAAACATGACTCTGTGTGCAAAGAGGAATTACAGGCAGAGATTTATTGCGTTATGCTCTGGTAATTTTACAGTTGCATTAGTAGGAAAGGGGGAGCTATTTTTTTATGCAGAAGCAGACTTTTAGCACACACCCAGCTGCTTATCCTGTGGAATTATGCACAGTATTCACAACTGAGTGGGGTTTGAGGTTGCACTTAATAATGCAAATAAAAACATGTAAAATAATATGGACTATGTTTTCACCATAAATTAAGGTGTAGTGGTATAAATGAGGAATACTTTTAGGGTTTGAGGTTGCAGTCAGTAATGCAAATACATTGAGCATCAGTAAGGCTGGTTGCCCTTGCTGGAGTGTAGTCAGTCACCCAGGTTACACATGTTGCTGGACTCAGAAATCTGTTTGGTATTGCTCTGGTGATTTTACAGTTGCATTAGATGGAAAGGGGGAGCTATTTTTTTATGCAGAAGCAGACTCTTAGCACACACCCAGCTGCTTATCCTGTGGAATCATGCACAGTATTCACAACCGAGTGGGGTTTGAGGTGGCAGTCAGTAATGCAAATACATTCAGCATCACTAAGGCTGGTTGCCCTTGCTGGAGTGTAGTCAGTCACCCAGGTTACACATGTTGCTGGTCTCAAAAAGCAGTTTGGACATGTGCTTTTATCAGAATCTGAAAAGTGGATTCAAAATGTGTCAGACTGTAAAAGTACTTATTACTTGCCAAAAAAGTAGTAGAATGTGTGCTTTCCAATTGGCAAAGAAATTTCGTTTTCTGCCTAATTTCAAAGCATGACTCTGTGTGCACACAGGAATTGTTTTTAGATATTTAATTTGTGAATGTGTTATTGTGATTTTCACTTCTAGGAAAGGGGTACTTAGTATTTTAAGATTTGAAAAGATCATAAAAAATGTAGTAATATATTTAAATATAAAAAAGGAATTTTTTTTTAGTTTTTTTCAGGTATTGCTGAAGAGCAGTGAACAAAATTTAAGATGCCTGCACAATCCAGAGTAACGAAAAACCACAAAAAAAAACTATATTTGAAGACAACTGGAGGACCTAAGTTAGTTGGAGATGCTCATGTTGGGAAAAAGAGAAAGTCTTCTGGTAAGCAGACAAAAGATTTTTTAAAGAACATCTTCAAAAAAAGGAAAAATGTACAAAATGTCTGTACTGGAAAGAATGTTTTCAATAGAAAAGAACAGGAAAAAATTGAGAATTTAGTTAATGCAAATATACCTTCTGCAATAACAAAGATTAACTTAAACAGAAAAACAGCGTTTAAAGAGATACGTAGAAAAATGTTTCAGAGAAGAGTTATGTCCAATTTGATAAAGGATGTGAAGAAATATAAGAAAAAGGCAAAATATTACAAGAGAAAAAAAGAAATTGAAGCCATTGCAGCAAAGGCATTAGAATTAAAAAGGAAACTATTCATTTTAATTTTGAATAGGATGCGTACATTAGATAAAATGGTCAATGTACTGAAATCACAAAGCAAAAGGAAAAGAGTAGTGAAAAGAACAAACTTTTGTAAAGTGTTTTTAGGAGAATGGATGCATAGTTCAAGTAGTGAACCTTTTTTTAATGAAGAGAGTTATTTTCAAAGTAATAGTTTGCTGCATGCAGTTGACACCAGAGGTCGTGCTTACGAAGTGAAAAATGGTTGTATAATGGAGAAGGAAAAAATGGTTCCAAGAGATGAGGTACAAGTGATGGCGGATGAGGCTATGGGGAGACGTCCTAAAGCCCCAGTGTACACTTGAAATTGTAGTAGTATTTGCACTGTGCGTCAGGAATCTATTGATAAATTTCGTCAGTTTCTAAGAGAATATAGTAAAAAAAGTGTAAAACAGAAGATTAAGGTGCTTCAAAGTCTAGATCCATGCAGAGTGAGAGAGAATACTGGTTTGCAGGGTCATTCTCTGGCTTGTCTATCTAGAAAAGTGTGTAATAGTGTTTTCCATCATTTTAGGATGCTGGCTGTTCATCATACTGAAATGAGAAAGTTTGTGAGACGGTTGTATTTTGCTAAAAGTCCAGCAATAAAGTTAGATGAATTGAATAGGGCTCTGTTCCGTGGATCGGTATCAGATGTAGAGAAGGTTGTTGATGAAATTCAGTTTTGTTACTTTGGTCCTGAACAAGACAGTGCAGAAAAGGACACAGTAAATGAGGAAGAAGTGGAAGAGAATGTAGAACCCTCTGTAAGTAAAACATTTAATGATCACATAACAAAATTTGCAATAATCTCTAATGAAAGACCAAATGTAACTTGTATTTGTTGCCGCAGAACTCATTATAGAAAACAAGCTAGGAATGTTGATCTCTACAGAAAGAGTGAAAATGAAGATAATTATAAGTGGAAGGATTTTGCCACATATATATTTCTTGAAAATTGTTTTGAATTGGGTGAAGATCAGCGTATTTGTAAATACTGTTACAACAAGTTAGAGGAAAATAGAATGCCAACCAGAGCTGTACATAATAATTTAGAATTGGATGTTATTCCTGCCGAACTTTCTGAATTAAATACATATGAGTCTATACTTATTCAATGTGTTCATCCGTTCCAGACCATAGTACGTATGGAGCCCAAAACTGGTAAATTACCTCCTTCAGATTTACTGAGAGGTTTAAAAGGTAGAGTGGTGTATTTGCCCTTGGATTTGAAAAAAAATATGGAAACTATTGATGCAGATACTTTGAAAACTGAACCATTAGTTATTCTGGTTAATGGTGTACCTACAAAGAATAAGAAGATTTGGCAGGAGCTGGTAGATGTACGGAAAGTACAAAGAGCAAATTTTTATTTGAAAAGGAATAACAAATGGTATGAATCAATTTATATAGAAGAAGAAGAAGAAGATTTACAAGAAGACACAGAAACACCAACTGGACAAATTGAAAAAGTGGACAAGTCAAAGGAAGAAGAAATTTATGAACATTTTAGCATACATCCTCTACATTCAAAAGAAGTTATGGGAGACAATATTGATCTGTTTCAGATGAAGAAAGCAAAAGGAACTCCCGTGAGTGTATGGGAGGAGAGCTTGGAAGCTCGATGTTTTCCCCAGCTGTTTCCTAAAGGAAAAGGAGGACGATACGATGAACGTCCAGAACAGATTCCAGCTTCTGAATATCGAACTACAAGACTATATGCAGAAGATCCCAGATTTTGACAAAGTATTCCTTATTTGTTCCATCTTTTATTTGAAAGCGACTTGTCTGCATTGTCTTATGCAGTAAATCACATTTTAAAAAGTGGAGTACATTTACAAAATGTGTCTGCTAAGGATTTTATGGAGAAAGTGCAGCACCGAGATGATCATTTGGAAACACAACTGATCAATATGATGGCTTGTCAGCGTGGGACAAATGAATATTGGTACCGACGCCATGGTGAATTAAAATGCATGTTACGGAATTTAGGAACACCAACATGGTTCCTTACCCTAAGCTGTGCTGAGTACGCTTGGGATGATTTACTGGATTTTCTACGAGAGGCAAATTCAAACATTAAAAACATTGAATACAAGACAGCAGGAGAACTGTGCTCATTGGATCCGGTTAATGTTTGCAGATATTTCAATCATAGATTTGAGGCTATGATGTCCTTCATCTGCAATAAAAAAAATCCACCCCTTGGAGAAGTAGTGGATTTCTTTTGGAGAAAAGAGTACCAGGCAAGAGGTGCTCCTCATATTCATATGCTGTTGTGGATCAAGGATGCCCCAAAGTTTGGAACAGATACTGATAAAGCAGTGTTATCTTACACTGAAGAATATGCAACATGTGCTATACCAAAAAGCACAGAAGAGAAAAAGTTAAAGGAGCAAGTTTTACGTTTCCAAAGTCATCGGTGTGGAAAATACTGTCGACGGAAATACAAGAGCAAAGATAAATACTACACAAAGGTGCCGATCACGATCCGGCAAAAACCGGGTACGAACTGTCGGACGGAGCACAATCTCCGCCCGACGCGTACCCGGTCGTCAATTTTTACAAACAAGGAATTACGATTCGCACGGGTACACCATTACCGTACGAATCGTAAAAAAGTCCGACCGAACAAAAAAACACCTACCAATGCGATCCGGGAAAGCGCCGACCTGACGTCGGGACGCTCGCAGCCAGCCATTCACGACCCAGGAATCACGATTCGCACCGACGTCACCCCGCACGGTGAATATTTTGCGGCAGCCAAAAACTGCCGGGAAATCAGGACGACGCGAACAAGGACCACCAGTACGCGACGGACAGACGACGACGCGAACAAGGAGGACCAGTACGTGACGGACACACAGGACGACGCCACCAAGGAGGACCCGTACGCGACAGGACGACGCGAGCAAGGAGGACCCGTACGCGACAGGACGACGCGATCAAGGAGTACCAGTACGCGACGGACAGACATGGACCCGAACCAACGAGTCATCCCTGCCCTCATAGCAGTACACCTCCTCTACAGGTTACGACGCAGACGCCGCAGAAGGTCAGAATAACTAAGGGAGGGGGGAAAGTGGGGTGGGGTGGGGGTGGCAGGACCAGGGCAGGCCACAAAACAACCACATAAGTCACACACCACACATGGCCTGGACATACCTGACTCCCATGCCCTGGTCACCACGAGGGGGTGGGGGCGTGTCCTGATAAGCCAGCGACCGCCACAACGGAAGTCCGTCACCACGCGAACCGGCAACACAACCAGACAGGTACGTCCCGTACCCACGCCTGAAGAGCGTGGGTACGAGTCGGACCACGCCCACACACGTCACCCCAACAATGGCGGGACGGATCGCACCCACGTGGCAAAGGCCTGGGTACGGTCCGCACAAACATCACATAGCGTGGGGACGGATATGTACGGACCCTACCCCCACCCCGTATGCAAGGAGCGCACCCCCCACCCCAACAGTGAAAGTACGACCCGTACCCCCACCCGCGTATGCATGGAGCGTACCCCCCAGCCCAACAGTGTAAGTACGACCCGTACCCCCACCCGCGTATGCATGGAGCGTACCCCCCATGCCAACAGTGTAAGTACGACCCGTACCCCCACCCGCGTATGCATGGAGCGTACCCCCCATGCCAACAGTGTAAGTACGACTCGAACCCTCACCCGCGTATGCATGGAGCGTACCCCCCAGCCCAACAGTGTAAGTACGACTCGAACCCTCACCCGCGGACGTACGGAGCGTACCCCCACCCCCACCAGTGTAAGGACGACTCCCACCCCCACCCGTGGACTCACGGACCGTACCCCCACCACAACAGTGTAAGTACGACCCGTACCCCCACCCGCGTATGCAAGGAGCGTACCCCCCAGCCCAACAGTGTAAGTACGACCCGTACCCCCACCCGCGTATGCAAGGAGCGTACCCCCCAGCCCAACAGTGTAAGTACGACCCGTACCCCCACCCGCGTATGCATGGAGCGTACCCCCCATGCCAACAGTGTAAGTACGACCCGTACCCTCACCCGCGTATGCATGGAGCGTACCCCCCAGCCCAACAGTGTAAGTACGACTCGAACCCTCACCCGCGGACGTACGGAGCGTACCCCCACCCCCACCAGTGTAAGGACGACTCCCACCCCCACCCGCGGACTCACGGACCGTACCCCCACCCCAACAGTGTAAGTACGACCCGTACCCCCACCCGCGTATGCAAGGAGCGTACCCCCCAGCCCAACAGTGTAAGTACGACCCGTACCCCCACCCGCGTATGCAAGGAGCGTACCCCCCAGCCCAACAGTGTAAGTACGACCCGTACCCCCACCCGCGTATGCAAGGAGCGTACCCCCCAGCCCAACAGTGTAAGTACAACCCGTACCCCCACCCGCGTATGCAAGGAGCGTACCCCCCAGCCCAACAGTGTAAGTACGACCCGTACCCTCACCCGCGTATGCATGGAGCGTACCCCCACCACACCAGTGTAAGTAGACTCGTACCCTCACCTCGAATGCATTGAGCGTACCCCCACCGTGTATGTTCCAAGCGTACATATCCTGAAATCGGAGGTGTGTGTGCAGAGTCCACCCAGCAGTGCCCTGAGACAGGAGGGGTGGGTGTGGAGTCCTCCCAGCAGTGCCCTGAGACAGGAGGGGTGGGTGTGGAGTCCTCCCAGCAGTGCCCTGAGACAGGAGGGGTGTGTGCAGAGTCCTCCCAGCAGTGCCCTGAGACAGGAGGGGTGGGTGTGGAGTCCTCCCAGCAGTGCCCTGAGACAGGAGGGGTGTGTGCAGAGTCCTCCCAGCAGTGCCCTGAGACAGGAGGGGTGGGTGTGGAGTCCTCCCAGCAGTGCCCTGAGACAGGAGGGGTGGGTGTGGAGTCCTCCCAGCAGTGCCCTGAGACAGGAGGGGTGTAACACATGTGTGTGAGGCCAGAATTATCCACATGCATACTGCCTACAAGGGAACATGTCCCCATGAACTCATGTCAACAGACTCCACACACAAGTACAGTGATCACCAAGGATGCCACGATTGTTGCAGGTGGAGACATGGCCCTGCATGCATGGCCAAAGTAGAAGGGCTCCGTCACACACACAGCTCATGTAGACACAGCTCTGCGCTAAACATTGGGAACACCCTGCAGGGAAGAAAGCTGGGTACACAGAGGAAGGAATACACCCTGGGACAAGTGCACCATGCAGTAACTGCTTACATGAACAAAGACAGTTAGCCAACACCTTGTGATGGCACACAGATCCCAGGGTCCCACCAATGAGCAGTACACTACTACATATCCCACACACCCAAACCCTTACACACCACCCAAAACCATGTAGCAGCCCCACCAACACCAATACCAGCATAGCAGTAGTGTGATAATGAAAACAAAAATAAGCTTTATTCAGCATGAGCACAATGTCCGTGGATCGCAGGCAGTTCAATCTTCACAAAGCCCATAGGGCAGTCAATGATTCTCAGCTGGATGGGGGACACAGTGGGATGCGTGTCCCCTACCTTGCCTGCACAGTCAAATGGCATCGTCTTCCACACTGGTGAGGGCATCAGGGGGGGGGGAAGCAACAGGCACCGCAGGGACATCAGGGCAAAGGGGCGGCGTTGTGGGTGCAGGGATGGAGGACTCCACCACAGGGGGTGGGTCAGTGCCAAAGGCGGAGGCCAGGATGGCACTACACACCTTTGCAAGGTCCTCCAGGGAGTCCCCTGCACCTGAAGGGACCTCAGGCCCCAAGGAGGGGGGGGGTCAGAGAGATGGGTCACAGCGCCACCGGGGGAGGGTGGAGACAGGGGGGAGACTCAACCACCCTGACCGGGGACCTCCTTGACCGCTTGCGTGGTGGTGTAACTGTGGGGCTCAGGGACAGAGCGGCCATGAAGGAGTCCTTGGGGGAGATGTGGCCAGGAGAGCTGAGGGGAGGGGATTTGGAGGGAGTGGACTGGGTGGAATGCGGACTCCCACTATGGCTGCGTGTCACACGCTTGCCCCCCGACCCAGTGGGTGTGCCTACCTCACCCTGTGTGTGCGTGTCAGGAGGAGTGCGGTGGACCTTCCCTGCTGGTGTGGTGCCCGTGTCCGTTGATGTGGGTGCATGCCGACGTCTGGGTGTACGTGGGACAGGCATGGGAGTGAGAAGTGTGGATGGGGCAGGGGTAGGTGGGGGGAGGTCGCGCTGCAGGAGACCCACTGCTGCAGTCAGTGTGGAGTCTATGGACCTCAGCAAGTTGCGTTGGTCAGCCTGCGATGAATGAATGCCCTCCAAGAAAGCCTCGATGTTGGTGAGGGTTTTGCCGTGGGCATGGAGGACATTAAGGATCGCAGCCTGACCAACCTGCAGTTGCCGCTGGATGTCCACAGACTCTGCATTGGCGGCAGCAGTGGAGACAGGGGCAGGGGGTGCGGTGCCTGGCAGGAAGGAGACATGCTGTGACCGGGCACGCTGGGAAGGGACACGAGCAAGTGGGAGGCGGCTGATGGAAACTGAGGGGGCGGTGCGAGGTGTTGTTCCGCTCTCAGCTGCTGGTGCAGCCTCCGCCCACTCGGAGACATCCTCCTCGGACCTGTCAGCTTCGTAGTCTGATGTGCCAGTCGACAGGTCCTCGGGCACACTCTCCTCCGCCTCTGTCCCACTCGATGTGCCAGACCCGATGTCACGGCTGGCACTGGTGCTCGGTCCCTCCGCCTGGTCCGTGTCCATGTCTCCCTCTGTGTCCCCGACGATGCTGTGGGCAGGGTGGAGAGACAGAAATTAATCAGACACCTGTACACATGAGTCCAATCTACATAGGTAACATTGCATAGCCTGAAAAGGAAGATCCCTAACATCTACTAAACAAGGTACCGATGTAGGGCATGAAACACACAGTTGGTTGAGCCACCATGCCACTGAAATACCATGGAGAGCATGAGACAATAGCTAAACACAGGAAACGGAGTCTGACATAGCACCCAGGCCCTGGGGACAATCCAGCACTGCATCTGCACCACACAGCGTTGGCGAAAATACCGATGACCAGGGACCATATCCATGAACTTGAGACACATGCTGCATAGGTAATGCTGAAAACATGCCCAACATGACTCGGTCACTGCACATTGCGTGTGTGTCCAGACACATCACACACTGCCCAGACCCAGCAAGTAGAAATCAGGATTTGACACATAGGCATTGCCCGCCCCAACAAGACCCTACACGAGGCAAATTGTTGAGACACAGGTGGCACCAACATCTCATAGTCTGGGTGATACACACAGGGGCAGGCAAAAAGCAAGATTGGACGCCAAACAGCCAAGGTGCGCCTGTACAAATAATGAGGTACCAGTGCCCATCCTCAGATGAGTATAACAAGACACACAGGCACTGGCAACTGTGAGTATGAAGAAGGACAATCAGGTCAGGCTGCACAGTGGACACCTGTACAAAATAGCACGTCTATATACATGGTGACAGGGGACAATGGCACAGAGCACAACCTACGCTGTAGACACTGAGATTGTCCACGTTTATGATGACACATACACCACTGAGGAAAAGGTGCCCCAGGGGACAGTAGTGGGCACGCAACTACATGCTACTGAATGGTAATGACTGCAACACACGTCACCATCCCTGCACTATGTGTATCGCACACTCATGCACATCATGTCACAGGCCACTACATAGGACATGCGCGCTGTAAGGCATGACACATGAGAGACCAACTCCCATGTCTGGAGTCAGCATCAGTGCCAACTGACATGGAACCCACATGCAGTGAACTTGACAGTGCACAGGCAAGGTCCCACAACCTGTTACACACCACCCCCACACATGATGCTACAGTCATTGTTCTCGTGGACAAAGCGCCAGCCTACATTACCTTGTGAAGGAGTGACTACACACAGACCAGGGAACACATTGCAAGGAGGGGAAGGGTGGCAGGGGCACAGCGCTATGCTGGGGCAAACAGGATCTGCACAGCACCTTTAAACCCTGCCAGTGAATTCATGCTACTGTGCCCTTACAAATGCCGGTGACACACAACAAACACACATGTACCGACCCCCTTCCGGCTGCTGCATCGCCTGTAAGCGCCTCTCCAGGTCTGGAAAGACCACCGGCAGCACACGCCTGTGGAGGTGGCTCAGACGGCGGCGGCCGCGGTTCTTGTGGCTCTCAGGTGAGTCCCCCAGCAGGAGCCGTGCAATCCTCCGCGTCCAGCACCGGATATCCTGCCAGCGTTTCCTCACCTGGGGCAGGCTCCGCCTCTGACCATCCACACCCCTCACGGCACTGACGGCGGTCAGCCAGATCTGCTCCTTGGCAGTGGCGCCTACCTGTGAGGAAGAACAAGTGACACCACATCAATACACCAGCCACATGTCACAGAGAGACATATGGGTACAAATTAGCTGGTTACAACAAGGCATGTCATGCAGCCAACGCATTGCACCTTTGTCATAGGGACATCATCCCCTGGTGAGGGAAAATGCAGTACGTGCCACAGTGGGTACACAGGTGGAATGATGGCAATGTCACAATCAATGATCAAGGCTCACACTGTGCATCACACCCACCCCTCCTGTCTCAGGGCACTGCTGTGAGTGATAGGCCCCCACCCCTCCTGTCTCAGGGCACTGCTGTGAGTGATAGGCCCCCACCCCTCCTGTCTCAGGGCACTGCTGGGAGGACTCTGCACACACCCCTCCTGGCTCAGGGCACTGCTGTGAGTGATAGGCCCCCACCCCTCCTGTCTCAGGGCACTGCTGTGAGTGATAGGCCCCCACCCCTCCTGTCTCAGGGCACTGCTGTGAGTGATAGGCCCCCACCCCTCCTGTCTCAGGGCACTGCTGGGAGACATCAGGCACCCCCCCCCGGGACCCCCCCGACAGTACATGGCATGTGTGTTACACCTGGACACAATGGCAGAAGTCACAGTCACAACATAGGGACAGTCTGTGGCAGTGGCCTATGCACTCACCTGATACCCTGGTCGCCCATACAGCATGGAGTACTGTGGGAGGATCACATCCAGCAGAGCCATGTTCTCCTCCAGGGTGAATGGCTGGGTCCTCTCCACAGCCCTTGACATGGTTCCAGGGAATCAGTAGCAGCAGATTGGTCGACAAATGCAAAGATGTGCAGGCAAGTACTCCCTCATGGGACCTGGCTGCCTTATATGTGCCCTTCTGCCCAGTCTCATGCACAGGAGTACAGAGTGATTGGTCACTCACATTTGCATCCTATGTTTCCACCAATCCCTTCAAACCTAGCAGTCTGTGGGTTCTCTATCGGTTTCATTCTCCTGCATGATGTCAGCCCCACAAACACATTGCAACAAAGTAGAAGAATTCCAACTGACTTCTGCTGTGCACCTTCCAGAACAATTTCGAAATTTGAACTTGGTCTCCATGACAACCAGCATGCATGTAGGCCTTAATACTTGTCCCCTATGTAATTTGGAGCATCACACACAGGTACGGTGCGTTTCGGGGCCCTAGGGCACCCCAAATGCATGGCAACGGCCCGTACATGCATGCCTACGTTCACTATCACTATGGGTCTGCACGCGTATGCGTACTCGTAGTGGTACGGACCGTACACACGCATGTACGCTCACTATCACTATGGGTCTGCATGCGTATGCGTACTCGTAGTGGTACGGACCGTACACACGCATCTACGCTCACTATCACTATGGGTCTGCACGCGTATGCGTACTCGTAGTGATAGTGAGCGTACACTCGCATGTACGCTCACTATCACTATGGGTCTGCACGCGTATGCGTACCCGTAGTGGTACGGACCGTACACTCGCATGTACGCTCACTATCACTATGGGTCTGCACGCGTATGCGTACCCGTAGTGGTACGGACCGTACACACGCATCTACGCTCACTATCACTATGGGTCTGCACGCGTATGCGTACTCGTAGTGGTACGGACCGTACACACGCATCTACGCTCACTATCACTATGGGTCTGCACGCGTATGCGTACTCGTAGTGGTACGGACCGTACACTCGCATCTACGCTCACTATCACTATGGGTCTGCACGCGTATGCGTACTCGTAGTGATAGTGAGCGTACATGCGAGTGTACGGTCCGTACCACTACGGGTACGCATACGCGTGCAGACCCATAGTGATAGTGAGCGTACATGCGAGTGTACGCTCACTATCACTACGAGTACGCATACGCGTGCAGACCCATAGTGATAGTGAGCGTAGATGCGTGTGTACGGTCCGTACCACTACGAGTACGCATACGCGTGCAGACCCATAGTGATAGTGAGCGTAGATGCGTGTGTACGGTCCGTACCACTACGAGTACGCATACGCGTGCAGACCCATAGTGATAGTGAGCGTACATGCGTGTGTACGGTCCGTACCACTATGGGTACGCATACGCGTGCAGACCCATAGTGATAGTGAGCGTACATGCGTGTGTACGGCCCAATCACTATGGGTCTGCACGCGTATGCGTACTCGTAGTGCTACCGACCGTACAAATGCCTGTACGCTCGCCATCACGCTGGGTACACATACGGCAGCACTCCCACAGTGATTTGGGAACATACACAGGCCCTCTCAGCAGCAGTACGGCGGTTTTTACACATCACTGTGGTGATAGGCGACACACAGGTAGGAATAGGGCGGACATACTTGTCCATGGATGGACATACTTGTCCAGGAATGTACATCAAGGTATCGTCTGTGCATTACTACATGTGTGGGGCACAGGTGTCACAGGCTGTGATGTGGAACATGCCTCCTGAGTGGAGAAGGCACCAGATGTATGATGAGATGTGTACAGGTGTACTGTGTGAGGGTGCAATGTGTGCCAGGCATGCCCTTGACTCCTTTGACATGTGTGCATGTGGGACTGCGCACTTGGGGTGAGCGTCACTGGCATGGCACGGACACCAACACACGGAAGTGTCCCATGATGCCCGGTACAGGGGTCATGACACATGACTTGTCACTACCCACAGTGCACAATGTGACTATGTCATATATGTGTCCGGCATTTACATCAGGTTGATGTTGTAGCACCCTCAAAAGCTGCAGCCGTTGCAGCAACCAACATGTGGCTGTGTGTAGATTGTCATTGCACACTGTTCCGCACACCATGCCACATGTGTCATCGGATGTGAGGTGCACATGTATGCATGGGACACGGAGTAGCGTGACAAGGCCATGTCAGCATCCTCACAAGGAATGTGTGGTGAGTCATGACATGTGCACCTTCATGGCAAGGTGTGTGGGCTGGACTAGTGTAATGTCATGTGACCTGTGGCTCCAGTGTTCCGCTAGCAGTCTCTGCAATCGGCATCCCACTTCTGCTGATGTGTGGGTGTATGTCACTCCTGTCTTGCGTCGGGCTGTTCACTTGCACTGGGACACAGCTATTTCCATGGCGTGGCATGGGGCGGTTCTCAATCACCGTGTGTAGCTGGGTCTTGGAAGGAGTGTCACCTTGCATCCATACGTGTCCTGGGCATGTAGCACATACCTGACTCCCTATGTAGCATGTGTGTATTGCCAGATTTACATGTGCTCAGTAGACATTAGTTGTTCTCGTAGTGCACTCACTCTTCCTTGTCACTTCCAAATTACTGCAGAGCGCCGCCTCTTGCCCGAAGAATTCCAGACTTGGCTGCCATGCAGGAGAATGACAGGATCCGGCTCTACCGCTTCACCCAACCGTTGATTCTGGAGCTGACGGCGAGACTGGCACCACATCTGCAACCGCAGCACATGTATCCCACGGCACTGACACCCCAGCTGAAGGTAATGGCTGACCTACATTTTCTTGCCACGGGTACCTTCCAAAATACCATAGCTCATGTTGGTGGCATGTCCCAGAGCATGTTCAGCGGTGTGCTGCATGATTTCTTGGAGGCCATGTTGATTCACCTGGATGACTTCATCAAGTTCCCAACCCCTGAACAGATGACTGAGGTCAAGCGTGGATTCTATGCCCTGGGAGGGATGCCCCATGTCATTGGGTCCATAGATGGGACACATGTAGGTTTGGTACCACCACACGCACGGGAGGTGGCGTACCGCAATCGGAAGCACTACCACTCCATCAATGCCCTTGTGGTGTGTCTGTCCAATATGGTGATTTCACATGTCTGTGCTCGTTTCCCAGGATCAGCACACGATGCCTACATCATGAGGCGTAGCGGGATGCCTGATATGATGATGCAGCTGCGCAACGAACGGGCATGTGTTGTTGGTGGGTACAGTCTGTCTGTCCTGTATTCTGTATAGCCGACCAGCACAACCGCTTCACCAGTTCTAACGATGTCCATGTGCTTCCCATGTAGGGGACGCTGGCTATCCCAACATGCCTTGGCTGCTGACACCTCTCCGCAACCCCATCACGCCGGCCCAGCTCCGCTATAACACCGCCCATGGCCGGACAAGGCGAGTGATAGAGAGGACGTTTGGCATGCTGAAGAGCCGATTCCGGTGCCTCCACAAGACCGGCGGTGCACTCCCTTATGCCCCGGCGAAGGTCTGCAAGATCTTCATGGTCTGCTGCATGCTGCACAACATGGCAGTTGAAAGAGCTGTGCCACTCATCCTGAATCAACATGACGAGGACCATCCACCCGTGGAGGACGAAGGGCTTGGCAATGGGGCTAGTGATGTGGAGGATGTGGAGCCGCAAGAGGACATCCGGACTCGGCTCATACGCGACTTCTTTGCTTAGTGGTGAGTACCAGTGTCTGAGTGTGCACGCATTGGTCCCCGTGTGGCATGCGTTGTGATGTGTGTCTCCACCTGCATGTATGGCACGTGGGTCAGAGGTGTGTGTGGGTGTGTCACTGGAGTGATGGTGGCAGTGATGGTAGTATTTCCCCAGTCATAATTGTGAACTAGCATGTTGTCATCCATACATGTGTCGAGTAAATGCACATGCAAGTGGCTGTGCTTTTTGTGGCTGACTTCTTGTGTGTCTCTCTTCCCCAGGTACCTGCGCATGCCGTTTGCTGGTTGCATTGTTGTGGCACTGCTATTCCTCATGGACATGACATCGTGGGCTGACTCAGCGTTACAGGCACGGACACGTTTGGAAGTCTCCATGGGGTAAGGGATGCATCTGGGGTGTATTGGGTGTGGCAGTTGTTCACGATGTGTGCACACTGCCCCGGTCGGGGTTTTGTTCCTCTGCAGACATGTGGCATCCCCATGGGACACGACATGCAGCTGGGTACACCTGAATAGATGGGCTGCCTGGTTGTCAGTCATCAGTGATGGGATAGTGGATTGTGATGATGGCATCAATGTGTGTGACACTGCCCTCGGACACATACGGTTAACATTGTCTCGACATGGCGTGGAACTTCCACATCAGCGGATCTATGGTGTATGTCAGGCTCTCCGTGTGCAGCTGTGGGTATTTAGCTGTTAGCCGACACTTGTGTGCCAGTTCCATGGCTATCACGCATTTGTGCTGCAGAAGGGGGGTGCCAGTGTTGGACCCACATGTTACTCCACATGATGTGTTCATGTGTACTTCAAGTTGCCTCTGCAATCCCAAAAACATGACTAATAAAGGTGTCCCTATGCCTCCAAGGTGCCTCTTCTCAGTCAATGCAGGTGTGTTGGCACGGTGCATCCTGCATGTCTGGCATGGTATTCCCTGATTGTGGCTATGTGTCAATGTGTCGAGTGGCAAGATGCAGGCTGTGTGTGTGTGCTGAGACTGTGTATTGGGCATGATGTCCATGACTGTGTGGGTATTGTGACATGTGCCATCCCCATGCATCCAACGTTGTCCATGACCCCATTCTCTGCATCCACCGGAGTCAAGCTTGCAGGACATGGTTCTGCCAGCTGTCTACACATACCTGGGTGCCCCCCAGGACACTGGCCAGGATCCCTGACCTCTGCGCATGACTGTTGCTGTACTCAATGTGTCTGTCAGCACGGTTGTTCGGCCACCCCCTCAGCTGGTTCTGCCCATCACGGGTGTGTATGGTGCTCCATGTCTGTCTTGCCTAATAAACTGTGACCCATGTGTCCTGTGCCAGACTCAGGCCCCAGGGTGTGGATGGTTGAAGTGAACAGATGACTCAGGCATGTTTAGACTGTACAAGACACATGTTAGGTAATAATGCTACCAGCAGGCATCTACTCTTAATAGTGTGATTTATTATTGGGGGGGGGGGGACAAAGTGAGGGGCTTTCCGGGATTAGGGAATCCAAAGTTCAGTAGGGGAGTTGGTGTCCTTGCCATTGGAAATCCTCAGAGTCCATGCCACAGTCTTTGTCAACATTGGTCAGCCAGTGACCAGCAGGGCCATGTGGCAGAGAATGTCTCTTGATGCTGTGATGCTGTTGCTCCAGTGGGCCAGGTGCCAGGCCAGGTGTCCTGAGAGATGGTGATGTAGCAGCCACCCTCACGGTCCTTTCCGTGGACGACCCGGCTTCCTGCGGGGAACCTCAGCAGCAGGCCGTGACGACGTCTGGGATGCTCCGTCGGATGTTTCCTCCTCCTCCTCCTGATCCCTCCCTGTGGGTGGTGATGTTCTCTGCCTTCTGGCACAGGGAGGGTCGGCCATGGTGTCGGCCATCCGACGGAGTGTAGCGTGAATCCCCTGGAACGCCGTCACTTGCTCAGCATGTCTGTCCTCCATCCTCCGTTGGTGTACCAGTAGACAGGCTATTAGCTCCGCATGTTGCTGGGCCTGCTGGGCCTTGATCCCCTCGAGGACGGACACAACCTGGGCCATGCCCGTGGTGTCCTGCCGGTATGAGTCCAGGATGTTACGGACATGGGAAAATACCGGATCCCCAGCCAACTGGTCAGGCTCGCGCCTCCGCCGTCCTCCACTCCCACCACCCCTGCCCACTTGCGTCTGGCCTGCACTTGTGGGCACATCGGGTCTCCGGGACCCCTGAGGGGTGGCATTGGCGTTGTCGCCTGCCTCCTCCTGGGTGCCCGGGACACCGTGTCCCTCCTGGCGAGCCTGGCTGCATTGTGGTGTTGGGGCAGGGATCCTGGGTGTCTCCTGGGATGTGGCAGGAGTGGGGGTGGTGGTTGGCACGGTTGTACCTGACGCAGGTGCTGCAGGTGGTTGGACACCAGAGGGGCCAGGTCGGTCGGGGTCGTCCGCAGAGTGGTGAGAGTGGTCGCTGCCGGTGGGATCGGTCTCCTGCAGATCCGGGTCCTGTGAGTGTTCCCCCCCAGTGTTGGGGGGTGCAGCACGACGTTGACCTGTGTGTGAGAGAGACAATGTTAATTTTGGTCCATGCAACATCCATGTTTCATCCGTTTCAAAGTTGGCACATTTCCTCTTGGAATTAGGATCTGTCTTGCATTCCACTCACAGTGCACTTGTGCATGGGTGTGTCCCTTGGGCACCAATTTGGCCCCTTTAACTATGTGTGGCACAGTCTTACTTGCTGCGTCAAGTGTGACTGCAGTCAGCAGTGGAGTGTGCAGGTGTGGCGAGCCATGCATTTGCGCCTTCCTTGTAGCACTGTACATGTGCACTTGGAGTGGATCCACACACTTATATGATGCAGGTAGCTGTCCTTGTGCTCGTGTACAGGTTGTGACATGGCCCTGCGTTTTGCCATGATGAAGAGGGGGGGTTCTGGCACTGGCCACCCTTGTCTACATGCACGCAGTCCACCTGCTGACGAGCAGACATTCCCACACACCAAAGGACTGATTTGCTCTCCCTGTGTCTCCCTCCTTCTCTGTCCCCCTCTCCCTCCCTCTCTGTCCCCCTCTCCCTCCCTCTCTGTCCCCCTCTCCCTCCCTCTGTGTGTCATCCTCCTCCCTCTGTCCGTCTTCCTGTGTCTCCCTCCCTCTCTGTCCCCCTCTCCCTCCCTCTCTGTCCCCCTCTCCCTCCCTCCGTGTGTCACCCTCTGTCACCTTGGCCCAGCTTCCTGGGCACACACTGTTAGCAGATCTTTGAGTGGCCCTTGGCCTGTTGATGTGAGTTTGTTTCTGATCTCCAGGCACCCATTTTGTCTGCTGTGTGTCTGTGCGCTGCTGCTGTGGTGGTGTGTGCTGCCACTCTTTCACAATGTTGGCTGTTCATTAGCTGCTGTCATGTGCAAAACAGTGCCTTCACCCCCATGTGTTGATGCACGGCGTCCGCCATTTGCTGGCAAGTCATTCCTGTGTTGGGACACACTGTTTGTCTGGCTGTGACCTAGGCCATATGGGCAGAGGGCATTGTTGTCTGCTTTGGAGTCGCACTATGTGATTTTTGGTGCCCAGCCTCCCGCCATCCGGGTTACCGTGTCATGTGTTGGTGTCTTCTGTGGCCTGTGACTTGACATTGTCCAGCTGGGTGCATGGGGCATGGTGGCAGCAGTGGCATGTGCGTGCTCATGGAGTGTGGTTGAGTCATGCGATGGCTTGTGGTGGTTGCGTGCCTGTTAGTAATTTTGGTTGTGCTTGCAGTTCCCCCCATGTGAGGTGCGTTGTTTGTGTACTCACCCGGGTCTCGGAGTCCTTCTAATCCTTCAACTGCCTCCACCGGCAGTATGGCCATCACCCTCTCCTCCAGGGATGGTACTGTACGGCTCTGCGGGAGGGCCCTCCTCCGGTGGCGTTGGCCTGGTCGTGTTCCTCCTGCCTCTTGGCTCTGACCCTCCTCCGCAGATCGTACCACCTGTTCTGGCAATCCTGCTTGGTCCTCCTGGTGTCCGCAACGGCATTCACAGCATCGACGATGGTCTGCCACATGGCTGTTTTGGCTGCCTGGCTGGTGCTTCTGACCAATGTTCCAAAGATCTGTGGCTCGACTCTGAGGATTTGATCAACAAGGACCTCCAACTCTCGGTGACTGAACTTTGGATTCTTGGTAGTGGGCATGGTGAGGGGTGTGGGTGGGGATGGTGTGGGTGTGGGGGGTGTGTGGATGTTGGGGGGGGGGTGTGGATGGTTGTGTGTGTGTGTGAATGTGATGAGAGGGTGTTTGTGAGGGTGGTTGTGTGAAGGTGTGCAAGTGTAAGGTGTGGTGTAGCTTGTAGTCTGGTTCTGTGGTGTCTGGCAGCAGTGAGTCTGTTGCAAAGGCTCATGGTTTGTGTGTGTGGGCCCTTTTTATTGGTCCATGGGTGGGTGTGGCAGTGTTTGAAGTTTGGGTGGGTGTGTTATAAGGAGTGGTGGTGTATTGGGCCTCTGTTTGGTTTTGGCAGTTGCAGGTCAGTGATTGTGTTATTTTAGTGGTTGTTGGCCATGTTTAGTGGCTTTGTGCCTTTCGAATGGTGTATTCTTGTGTTGTTTTGTTTTGTCCTGGTTGTGTACGTGCGTTTTGAGCGTGTGTACGGTGTGTACATGCGCCATTTTGTTGTACGATTATGTCCTTGTGTGTGGCTTTGTACGACTCGTACATGCGGTTGTGATGTTGGGGCATGGGGTGCGCTCCGTACTTAGGAGGTTGTGTTGGGGGTGCGCCAGGAACTACTGGGGTGTACATGGACGGTGGTACGACACGTACAGGGGTGGGGGGGTGTACATTGACGGTGGTACGACACGTACAGGGGTGGGGGGGTGTACATTGACGGTGGTACGACACGTACTGGGGTGGGGGTAGGACTCGAACGTACTGGGGTGTAGGTACACGGGGGTATGACACGTACTGGGGTGGGGGTGGGGCTCGAACGTACTAGGGTGTAGGTTCACGGTGGTACGACACGTACTGGGGTGGGGGTACGACTGGAACGTACTGGGGTGTACATAGACGGTGGTACGACACGTACAGGGGTGGGGGGGTGTACATTGACGGTGGTACGACACGTACAGGGGTGGGGGGGTGTACATTGACGGTGGTACGACACGTACTGTGGTGGGGGTAGGACTCGAACGTACTGGGGTGTAGGTACACGGGGGTATGACACGTACTGGGGTGGGGGTACGACTGGAACGTACTGGGGTGTAGGTACACGGGGGTATGACACGTACTGGGGTGGGGGTACGACTGGAACGTACTGGGGTGTAGGTAGACAGGGCTATGACACGTACTGGGGTGGGGGTGGGGCTCGAACGTACTGGGGTGTAGGTTCACGGTGGTACGACATGTACTGGGGTGGGGGTACGACTGGAACGTACTGGGGTGTACATAGACGGTGGTACGACACGTACAGGGGTGGGGGGGTGTACATTGACGGTGGTACGACACGTACAGGGGTGGGGGGGTGTACATTGACGGTGGTACGACACGTACTGTGGTGGTGGTAGGACTCGAACGTACTGGGGTGTAGGTACACGGGGGTATGACACGTACTGGGGTGGGGGTGGGGCTCGAACGTACTGGGGTGTAGGTTCACGGTGGTACGACACGTACTGGGGTGGGGGTACGACTGGAACGTACTGGGGTGTAGGTAGACGGTGGTACGACACGTACAGGGGTGGGGGGGTGTACATTGACGGTGGTACGACACGTACTGTGGTGGGGGTAGGACTCGAACGTACTGGGGTGTAGGTACACGGGGGTATGACACGTACTGGGGTGGGGGTACGACTGGAACGTACTGGGGTGTAGGTAGACGGGGCTATGACACGTACTGGGGTGGGGGTGGGGCTCGAACGTACTGGGGTGTAGGTACACAGGGGTACGACACGTACTGGGGTGGGGGTACGACTGGAACGTACTGGGGTGTAGGTAGACGGGGCTATGACACGTACTGGGGTGGGGGTGGGGCTCGAACGTACTGGGGTGTAGGTACACGGGGGGTACGACACGTACTGGGGTGGGGGTACGACTGGAACGTACTGGGGTGTACATAGACGGTGGTACGACACGTACAGGGGTGGGGGGGTGTACATTGACGGTGGTACGACACGTACAGGGGTGGGGGGGTGTACATTGACGGTGGTACGACACGTACTGGGGTGGGGGTACGACTGGAACGTACTGGGGTGTACCTAGACGGGTGGGGGTATACATATACGGGGGGTACGTGTCGGACGTACGGGTGCTGGGGGGAGTGTTGTGCGCGTATGCGGGCACATGTCTCCATGGTTGCTATTGGTGTTCGGTGCGGACGGTGTTTTTTCCATACGGTTGTACACTCGGACGCACGGGATGGATCGTGATTCCTCGGTCGGACTTGGATTTTCACGTTTGTAAGGTAAATCGTCCGAGGACGTGTCGGACACATTTTCCGACCCGAGGACGTGTGGGGAATGATTCCCAGTGCGGTTCGTATGGACTTTTTACCATGCGAATCGTGATTGCCAGTTCGTACGGCACTTGTCCGATTCGTACGGTAAAAAGACCCGATACGAGTCGCACGGGGGAATTTTTTGCCGGATCGTGATCGGCACCAAAATGTCGATTTGGATTTCCTAGACCTGTTCTTTCAAATGGAAGAGTAAACAGTTTTATGTCATCTGTGAGACATACTATCACAAGAAAATCACCTAAGAATACCTACAACCTAAAAAGAAAAGACGAATCAAAAAATATAAATGACTACAACCCAGTCATTTTATCCATGTGGAATGCTAACATGGATATACAGTATGTAGCTGACAATTCCATTGCTGTTGCTCGATATGTAACGTCTTACATTACTAAATCTGAAAAAACTGAATTGAAAGAAATGTGGGAAGAGATTTCTCACGAGAAGACTGTCAGTAAGAAGCTGTACAGTTTCAGTTTAAAGATGTTATCGCATCGAGAAATTGGATCCTACGAATGTTCAGATAGGTTATCTTCTGCAAGTCTCTACTCGAAATCAAGAAGAATAATTTGGGCAAGTTTAGGCCTTGCAGCAATGAGAAATCGGGTACTGAAATCTGTTGGAGAAATTGAATATTTGGCCGAGAATGACCCAGAAAGTACAGATATTTTGAAATCAAACATGTTGGACACATATTATCCAAAAAGAAGTCATCATCTGGAGAACATGTGTCTCTATGAAGTGCTGCAGAACTACATTTATTCACGGAAAGCCGCAGAAGACATCAACAATGGAAAATATAAAGTCATTGGTGAGGAAGGATGTTTGGTGAAGCAAACAAAAGGAAGTTTGATAAATCACAGGAAGCTGAGTTGCGACACTACTGACAAAAAGGAATTTTACTACTTGGCTCTTTTACAGCTGTTTAAACCATGGCGTACAGAGGATGAACTACTGGGAGAATTTCAAAGCTATGAAGATTCTTTTAATGCTTGCAAAGACAGCATACAATGCAGTACATTCTCAACTTATCTGCAAATGTTAAATGAAGAAATTGAACAGGAAACTACAATTGCAGCTGAAGTAGCTAGAGACAGTTCTCAAGACAGCCAAAGTTCAGGAACACACAGTCAAGATCCCCTAGGACAACCAATCGTTGAAAATGAAGCATCAATAGCCATGAATGAAGTGGAAACGGCTATGAATCAAGCTCAAGAAGAATTTATAGACTTACAAAATTTGGAAAGACAACTGAATGAAGAGCAGCAACAAATTTATGAAGAGATCAGAAGCAAAATTGATCACGGATTTCTACATGAAAAAAAAGAGTGCTCATGCACATCATTTCATCCAATCAGGATGTATGTAAGCGGACAAGCTGGAACTGGAAAAAGTTTCCTAATAAAAGTCATCAGAAGCTACCTACAGCAAAAAACGGATTCTACTTTGTCTGGTGTGGTTACTGCTCCAACTGGGTTAGCAGCATATAACATAAAAGGAATCACCTTACATCGTTTGCTAATGTTACCAGTGGAGCATGAGAACAAAATACAATACAACAAGCTAACTGGAGAAGCATGCTTGGAAGTTTCAAGAGTATTGAAGAAGATGCAAGTTCTCATTATTGATGAGGTGAGCATGGTATCAAACTTAATGCTTGCCTTTGTGCATTTAAGAATGCAGCAAATTCTAAGGACAGACTATGACGTGTTATTTGGTGGAAAACATGTCATAGTTTTTGGGGATCTTCTACAACTTACTCCAGTTAAAGGACAACCAGTGTTTAATACTGTGACACATGAAGACACAAAGAAGTCATTGGGAAGCATCGGTAATGCAAATATTTGGTCCTTCTTTGAGTACAAGGAACTTACTACTAATATGAGGCAAGCAAACGATGAAGAATATGGAAGTATTCTGAAAGATATCAGAATTGGACTACTCACAGAAGTTGGCAAAAAAGCATTACAGAGTCGGCTGCTACATAATTTATTTCCAAAGGAAGAAATAGTTGCAGAGAACATATACAAGAACATTGCAGAAAAGAAAAGTGTCATCTGCTTAATGCCAACTCTACGTGAATGCTCAATATTCAATGAGGAGCTTTTAAAATTGGAAAAGGAAGATATCAGGAAATTGGAAGCAGTGGACAAAATTGAGGATGGAAGAATTACTATCACATTAACAGGCACACTGAAAAATAAATTGGATTCACTAGAGAAGAACATTTCCAAAACAGCTGGATTAGAAAAAAATCTATATGTTTGCATGAACTGTAGAGTATTTTTAAGGAGAAATTTGGATGTTGAAAAAGGTTTAGTTAATGGAGCTATGGGAAGAGTTGTGGGTTTTATTAATTATCAGAAAAAAGATGGAATTGAATGTTTAAAAATAAAATTTGATCAGATAGAAGAAGTTAAAGACATTTGTCGTTGTTCAGTTCGTTTCATGCTTGTGAAAGACTTATATGTACGTAGGAAGCAGTTTCCGTTTTCTCTAGCATATGCTGTAACTGTTCACAAGTCTCAAGGATTGACTGTAGATTGTGCTTTTGTGAACATTGGTTCAACTGTGTTCAAAGAAGGTATGGCTTATGTAGCTTTGTCACGAGTGAAAACATTATCTGGTTTATTTATGATAGACTTTGATGACTCAAAAGTTAGTGCTGATACAAATTGTGTAAAGGAGTATAATAGATTAAGAAGAACCTATGCTCCTCATTTAGGTCAGTATCCTGTGTTGGAGAAACGTGTAGTTTCTCGTAAAAGGAGAAATGAGAATATCTGTAATGAAGATGTAGAGAGGAGGAAAAAAAAGAGGAGTGATGTAATTGCAAGCAAAAAGAAAAAGGAAAATGAAGAAGAGGTTGTAGGATGTCATTTTGAAAATAGCTCTGGTGTCAACTGCTACGCTAATGTAGTGCTGAATGTTGCATTTTATCTGGAAAGTGTGCAAGAGCAGATAATAGTAAATCAGAGAAAAAGATTCTGTTCTGAGTTGAGTCTCCTTTTTCAAAAGCTGAGTAATGATAAAACTCAAATAGAAAGTGCTACTGAAATTAGAAAACTTTTAGATGTATGTTCAGGACGAACACAGTTTTCTCAAAATGTACAGCAAGACGCACAGGAATTCTTGATGATTTTTCTTCAGGTACTGGAAGAAGAAGGGGTTCCCATTAAAAATATGTTTGGTGTCTCTTATAAATGGGAACATAGTTGTGAAAACTGTTACAATACATGTGGCTCTAATGTTGATTCTGAAAGGTTTATTTATTTAACATTGCCAGAAAGTAAAACAGTCACTTTTGCTAAATTAGTTAAAGATGCTAATCATAGCATGGAATGCGGTGAGTGTCAATCTGAAATGTTTTCAACGTTAATTTTAAAGGAATACAGACAATATGTAATTTTAATGATGCAACGATGCAAAGCTGATGGTTCAAAATTGGATACTTTAATAAAGAAGTTTACAGGACAGCAATTATCAATTTCAGGAAAAACTTTTGTAACAGTTGCAATAATTTTCCATGAAGGACCTACTGTTACTTCTGGACATTACACAGTTTATCTTAAATGTGAAAAAGGCTGGACACTGTGTAATGATTCCCAATTGATTTTCAAGCAAGGTTTGCCTTTTGATTTAGCAAATTCCTATCTAATCTTCCTGAAACCTAAATTTTAGAGAGACTTGGCAAGATCTGTACAAAACAATTTTACCATTTTATTGGATTACCATTGGAATTTTCAAAAAAAATGATTTTACAAATTATCATTTGGCCTAATGGAAAGGTAACCAATTGTAATGTGGATTTTTTAAATTTTTAATGAAACTTTGGAAAACCAAAAATTTAGACAAAATCGGTAACATCTGCACAATTTAAATTTTGGAATGTTATTGGATTGCCATTGGAAATTTATTCAAAAAAGATTTTTAAAATTACTATTTGGCCATGAGGAAAGGTAAACAATTGTATTGTGGACTTATTTAATTATTAATTAATCTTTCGGAAACCAAAATGTTACAGAGAATCGGTGAGATCTGTACAATTTAAATTTTAGAATTTTATTGGATTAACATTGGAAATTTAATCAAAAAAGAATTTTAAAATTACTATTTGGCCTAAAGGAAATGGAACCAGATGTATTGTGGAGTTATTTGAGATATATTTTTGTGATTATACTTCTGAAACAAAAATGTCAGACGGTATTTTAAAGAAATAAGTATTGATATTAGATGATATTTTTTTAGAATATTATGCATTTCTATAATGTTATGTTTAAGTAAAAAGAGATTCTGGGCTTTTTTAAAACAATCTTTGAGAATGTTATTTTTTTTTTGCCCGCTGTTAAATGATGAATGCAATTGCTTTCACAATTTATAGTGAAATGCAATATATTCTGAAAACAGCAAAAAAAAGGCAAAAATATTTTGGGGAAAATATGTAAATATGTGTACTGTATTATAAAATGTTTTATTAAATATTAATACTTTTTTCTTTTTTTTCAGATTGAGATAGAACATTTTCGAAAACTTGAACCATTTTTAAAGCAATTAAAATTAAATTGTAATTAATAAATAATTTTTTGAGTGGGTATGGTAAGTCAAAAATTTCATGGTCCCTTTTTTCCACTTCTCCACAATCACATTTTCAGTTTTTCATTGTAGTCTCTCAAGGACCTTGTAATGTGATAATTGATTTTTAGTGTTTTAGTGTACAGTAAAAAAAAAAAAAAAAAAACGTTTAAAAAAATATATAAAAAAAAGTTGAAAGGTAAGGTTGGCTCTTAAAAGAGCCGTTGTGTTCATGCAGGGACAGAGGAAAGAAAGAATGGGAATATTAGTCGGTACGACAAATGTGCTGATCTATTAAATTGTTCACTAGGGCAACACTGGTCTCCCTATGACAAATTAGATCATGACAAGTGGCGCACCGAATTAAAACCCTCGCAAACCGATGGTTGGTTTCCAGAGGACCAGAAAAAGGAGATGCTCCCCCCACAGATGAAGGGCTCAGCTGACCTGCCGAAGATGGACTCAGCCCTGCAGATGATGGACCAGGCTGAGCTGCTGTGGATGTGCTTGGTTGACTTACTGAAGGGTTACCTTCAGTATTTCGAGCATATGTCCTACCGTGTACATCATGAAGGTGTCTCAACATGGTGTGATTCCCGAAGGAATACTTCTTGTTGGGATTCCCTCTTGAAAGTACACGGTCACAAAGCTTACAAGTCACTAAGGGTGCATTTACCTTTTTCTTGCCCTCTGGAAAAGAAAAATACTCCCATATGAAAGAGCTCTTTTGTTTCCTCCTTCTCTGCCTCAAGGTAGTGCTGCTAGCCTCACTCTCAGAAGAGGTCTGCTGTTCTGCCATCGTATCACAAAGACAACTCAGCTCCTTCTCCTAAGGGATCACAAGCAGAAATGAGGGGACTGGGTGTGGTGTAGGAGAGTTCTAGAACTGAAAGTACTTTAAACCAATCAAAAGTTTTGTTTCTTGATCACATGACCTACCGTATGCGTACGTTACGCTTACGGTGCGCTTACGGAGCGCTTACGGCAAAAGTACGCATGCGCGTAAAAAAGACACGCGCACGCACGCATGCGCAAAACAGGCACGCCCCTTCACTTCCGCGTAACATGCGCATGCAGCGTACGCGTTACGCGCTGCACACGCGTGACGTACGTCTACGCAAATTGCGTAAATGAACGCAAACAGCATAGAAATCTAACGTTATAAAAGCAAGACGTGCGCTTACCGTACGCGCACGGTAAAAAAATACTAAAAAAATAAAAAAAAGGGGGAAAAAAAACCACTATGTTATACTAATAAATCTTACCTGTTTAGTTTAAAAAAATGGTAAAAATAAAAAATATATTGTAGAATTTTTAAAATGTAACCATAGTCTTTAAAAAAGGATAGAAAATTAAAATAAAATAAAAAAATTGAAAAAAAAAAAAAAAAAAGGTAAATATAAGAATTAGCATTTAAAAAACCTTGCAAATTCACTGAAAAAACCATGGGTTTCACACACGTTATAGTTAGGAATTAGCATTTAAAAAACCTTAGAAATTAAATGAAAAAACCAAAGGTTTCACACATGTTATAGTTAGCTGGACATTTCACTCGTACAAAACCAATGAAATTCCCCCGTTATAGTTAGTTCAGCTAACTATAACTCGCGCGCCCGCAATGCACTACTGATGACGTCACATATTACATCACTCATGACATGGTCACTGACATCACTCATGACATCACTGATGACATCTCAAATGACATCACTCATGACATCACTGATGACATCATCCTTGTGATAGAGTGGCAGACCTCCTCTTCCCCTAATATAACCTTTGATACACACATTCAAAAATAGAGACTAAAATTTTCAAAACAATGGACATACCAATACCAGTTACAACAACCTCTTCAGTAATTCTAAGAACCACATACACATCCACTCATTCACCAACAGTCCTATACAGTCACTCATACATGTACTCACACATCATATGTACTCATACACCTATACATCCTGTTACACAATGCCACTCATCCATAGAGTTACTCACACATACTCACTCATGCTAATAAAGAAACAAACATACATTTATTTGCATATACAGTTATACACACACCACCACACTTACTTCTACAGAAACTTACACATACTTAGTCTTATAAACAGTCACTTATAGAAACACATACTTATTCATACAGGAACTCTTTCAATCTCTCACTCTCACATATACTCACTTATATACACCAATAGTCACATATACTAGTTTAATAGATATGTAGTTACTCATAAAGACACTATTGAGACAGTCATTCACTCACTAACACACCCATACACACACTCATCCACCCATACAGTCCTGCACACATGCTGTCTTCAACACATACAAAGAGTGAATCACTCATTCATGCACCTATGCACTACGTAATACCCCCCACCGAACCATGCAGACACTCAGACTGACACTCAAAATAACAACTAATAACCTATATAGACACCCATGAAGCTAATCACCAACCCATGCAGCCACTTATACACAAAGTGAGAGACTGATACAGATATTTTCATATTTAAACATTACTCAGTAAGCCATGTATTCACTATGATACACTTAATCTAAAACAAAGCATCCATTTAGACACTTATATACCCATTTATTCTTCCATTGACCTTGAGATATACATATATAAAACATATTTAATTTTCAGAAAAACACACATTCACTGGATGATGTCATCAGTGATGTCATCAGTGATGTCATTTGAGATGTCATCAGTGATGTCATGAGTGATGTCAGTGACCATGTCATGAGTGATGTAATATGTGACGTCATCAGTAGTGCATTGCGGGCGCGCGAGTTATAGTTAGCTGAACTAACTATAACTGGGGAATTTCATTGGTTTTTTACGAGTGAAATGTCCAGCTAACTATAACATGTGTGAAACCTTTGGTTTTTTCATTTAATTTCTAAGGTTTTTTAAATGCTAATTCCTAACTATAACGTGTGTGAAACCTTTGGTTTTTTCATTGAATATATATATATATATATATATATTATCTACTGGCGGTCGCCAGTAGAGAGTTATAGTTACAACCTATTTTCCATAGGAAATCTCAAAATTCTATTTTGAATAACTTTGGCGCCGGTTGACGAATCCTCGCGAAATTTTCAAAACAAATGGGGCGCTCCGTTCAGCTCCTACCCTGAATGTCTCGGGGTGATTCGTCAAGCGGGGGCCGAGAAAAAGGGGGGGTCCCAAAACACGTTTTCCCCATGCATTTTTCCATAGGACCTTTAGTCGCAGCTACAGCCCGAACGGCTGAACAGAATTACGTGAAATTTGGCAGAGAGGTAGCCATAAACGCAAGGAAGTGCCTTTTGAAGGTCTCGTGTAAATCTGTTCAGTATTTCCTGAGAAAATAGCATTCAAAACCATATCAATATCTATACGTGCGCACCGTGCGCGCACTGTGCGCGCACCCTTACGTGCGCGAGCGCAAATCTGATTGGTTGTTAGATGTTGGTAAACATTCGAATCGGTCGAAACCAGGAAGTGTCGGCCGCCATTTTGTCTCTCGCAGTCTGAGGGGGTGACAAACAAAGGTGGAGAACGTGAAAAGGGGGCAGGGTGGACAGTTCCTGACCCCCTAGCCTTTGTCAGGGGGTCCCAGAAGGAGAAAAATCGCGGAGTGCGCGCACCCTGCACGCACGGTGAAAAAACTGAAAAAATTCCGCGAAGTTTGCAAAGTGCGCGCTGAAAATTCCATTAAAAAAAAAATACATACATAAATTAGCATTTAAAAAACCTTTGAAATTCACTGAAAAAAACATAGGTTTCACACACGTTATAGTTACGAATTAGCATTTAAAAAACCTTGCAAATTCACTTAAAAAACCCATAGGTTTCACACATGTTATAGTTACCTGGACATTTCACTCGTAAAAAAACAATGAAATTCCCCCGTTATAGTTAGTGCAGGCAACTATAACTCACGCGACCGCAATCCTCTGCTGATGACGTCAGATATTACATCACTGATGACATATGTGTCTTTCTGAAAAATAAATATTTGTAATATTTGTATAGCTAAAGATTAATGGAAGAAGACATGGGTAAATAAGTGTCTAAATACAGTGATGTAATATCTGACGTCATCAGCAGAGGATTGCGGTCGTGTGAGTTATAGTTGCCTGCACTAACTATAACGGGGAAATTTCATTGGTTTTTTATGAGTGAAATGTCCAGGTAACTATAACATGTGTGAAACCTATGGTTTTTTAAGTGAATATATATATATATATATATATATATATATATATATATATATATATATATTCAGTGAAAAAACCATAGGTTTCACACACGTTATAGTTAGCTGGACATTTCACTCGTAAAAAACCAATGAAATTTCCCCGTTATAGTTAGTTAAGCTAACTATAACTCGCGCGCCCGCAATGCACTGCTGATGACGTCACATATTACATCACTCATGACATGGTCAGTGACATCACTCATGACATCACTGATGACATCTCAAATGACATCACTGATGACATCACTGATGACATCATCCATGTGATAAAGTGGCAGACCTCCTCTCACCCTAATATAACCTTTGATACACACATTCAAAAATAGAGACTGAAATTTTCAAAAAAATGGACATACCAATACCAATTACAACAACCTCTTTAATAATTCTAAGATCCACATAAACATCCACTTATTCACCAACAGTCCTGTACAGTCACTCATTCGTGTACTCACACATCATATGTACTCATACACCTATACATCCTGTAACACAATGCCTCTCATCCATAGAGTTACTCACACACATAGTTACTCATGCTAATAAAGAATCAAACATACATTTATTCGCATATACAGTTATACACACACCACCACACTTACTTCTACGGAAACTTACACATACTTAGTCTTTTAAACAATCACTTATAGAAACACATACTTATTCATACAGGAACTCTTTCAATCTCTCACTCTCACATACACTCACTTATATACACCAATAGTCACATATACTAGTTTAAAACATATGTAGTTACCCATAAAGACACTATTGAGACAGCCATTCACTCACTAACACACCCATACACACACTCTTCCACCCATACAGTCCTGCACATATGCTGTCTTCAACACATACAAACAGTGAGTCACTCATTCATGCACTTATGCACTACGTAATACCCCCCACCGGACCATACAGACACTCAGACACTCATACTGATACTCAAAAAACCAACTAATAACCTATATAGACACTCATGTTGCTGCTCACCAACCCATGCAGCCACTTATACACAAAGTGAGAGACTGATACAGGTATTTACACATTTAAACATTACTCACTTAGCCATGTATTCAATAAGATACACTTAATCAGTCAGTAATACAATCAATTTTTCAAAAACAAATCATCCATTTAGACACTTATATACTCATTTATTCTTCCATCAACCTTGAGATATATAAAACATATTTAATTTTCAGAAAAACACACATTCACTGGATGATGTCATCAGTGATGTCATTTGAGATGTCATCAGTGATGTCATGAGTGATGTCACTGACCATGTCATGAGTGATGTAATATGTGACGTCATCAGCAGTGCATTGCGGGCGCGCGAGTTATAGTTAGCTTAACTAACTATAACGGGGAAATTTCATTGGTTTTTACGAGTGAAATGTCCAGCTAACTATAACGTGTGTGAAACCTATGGTTTTTTCACTGAATTTGCAAGGTTTTTTAAATGCTAATTCCTAACTATAACGTGTGTGAAACCTATGGTTTTTTCACTGAATTTGCAAGGTTTTTTAAATGCTAATTCCTAACTATAACATGTGTGAAACCTATGGTTTTTTCAGTGAATTTGCAAGGTTTTTTAAATGCTAATTTCTAACTATAACGTGTGTGAAACCCATGGTTTTTTCAGTGAATTTGTATGGTTTTTTAAATGCTAATTCTTAGCTATAACATATGTGATTCCCATATTTTTTTTTATTGATTTTTTATGATTTTTTTATTATAAATTCTTATATTAAATGTGTTTTTTTTTTTAAAAAAAAACAATTTTTTTTTAAACTTTCTATTCTCTTAAAACACTATGTTTTTTTCTAAAAAATCTGCAATATTTCAAGTTTTCTCTTTTTTTTTTTTTACCAAACAGGTAAGATATATTAGTATAACTTTGAAAATATATTTTTTTTTTTGTAGTGCGCGTACGGTAAGCGTACGGTAAGCGTACGGTTTACGCAATGTCCGTAATTTATCTACTCTGTTTGCGTATAGTTACGCAATTTGCATAGCAGCGCGTACTGCGCGTGGGCCACGTAGGCGTGTACGCTACACGCGCACGTTACGCGGAAGTGTTGGGGAGTGACTGTTATGCACATGCGCGCGAGCGCGTGTCTTTTTTACGCGCATGCGTACTTTTGCCGTAAGCGCACCGTAAGCGCACCGTAAGCGTAACGTACGCGCACGGTGGGTCATGTGATCATGAAACACAACTTTTGATTGGTTGAAACTACTTTCAGTTCTAGAACTCTCCTACACCACACCCATTCCCCTCATTTCTGCTTGTGATCCCTTAGGAGAAGGAGCTGGGTTGTCTTTGTGATACGATGGCAGAACAGCACTCTTCTGCTGAGAGTGAGGCTATCAGCACTACCTTGAGGCAGAGAAGGAGGAAACAAAAGACCTCTTTCATATGGGAGTATTTTACTTTTCCAGAGAACAAGAAAAAGGTAAATGCACCCTTGGTGACTTGTAAGCTGTGTGGCCGTGTACTTTCAAGAGGGAATCCCAACAAGAAGTATTCCTTCGGGAATCACACCATGTTGAGACACCTTAAAGATGTACACAGAAGGACACATGCTCGACATACTGAAGGTAACCCTTCAGTAGGTCAACCAAGCACATCCACAGCAGCTCAGCCTGGTCCATCATCTGCAGGGCCGAGTCCATCTTCGGCAGGTCAGGTGAGCCCTTCATCTGTGGTGGGAGCATCTCCTTTTTCTTCTCCTCTGGAAACAAACCATCGGTTTGTGAGGGTTGAAATACGGTGCGCCACTTGTCATGATCTAATTTGTCACAGGGAGACCAGTGTTTCCCTAGTGAACAATAAAATAGATCAGCACATTTGTCGTACCGACTAATATTCCCATTCTTTCTTTCCTCTGTCCCTGCATGAACACAACGGCTCTTGTAAGAGCCAACCTTACCTTTCAACTATTTTTTATATATGTTTTAAAAACTTTTTTTTGATTTTTTTTTTACCGTACGCGTACGGTGCGCGTAATTTTTTTTTTTTTTTTTTAAAAACACTAAAAATCAATTATCACATTACAAGGTCCTTGAGAGACTACAATGAAAAACTGAAAATGTGATTGTGGAGAAGTGGAAAAAAGGGACCATGAAATTTTTGACTTACCATACCCACTCAAAAAAATATTTATTAATTTAAATTTAATTTTAATTGCTTTAAAAATGGTTCTAGTTTTCGAAAATTTTCTATCTCAATCTGAAAAAAAAGAAAAAAGTATTAATATTTAATAAAACATTTTATAATACAGTACACATATTTACATATTTTTCAAAAAAATGTTTTGCCTTTTTTTTGCTGTTTTCAGAATATATTGCATTTCACTATAAATTGTGAAAGCAATTGCATTCATCATTTAACAGCGGGCAAAAAAAAAATTAACAATCTCAAAGATTGTTTTAAAAAAGCCCACAATCTCTTTTTGCATAAACATAACTTTATAGAAATGCATAATATTCTTAAAAAATATCATCTAATATCAATACTTATTTCTTTAAAATACCGTCTGACATTTTTGTTTCAGAAGTATAATCACAAAAATATATCTCAAATAACTCCACAATACATCTGGTTCCATTTCCTTTAGGCCAAATAGTAATTTTAAAATTCTTTTTTGATTAAATTTCCAATGGTAATCCAATAAAAATCTAAAGTTTAAATTGTACAGATCTCACCGATTGTCTGTAACATTTTGGTTTCCGAAAGATTAATTAATAATTAAATAAGTCCACAATAGAATTGTTTACCTTTCCGCATGGCCAAATAGTAATTTTAAAAATCTTTTTTGAATAAATTTCCAATGGCAATCCAATAACATTCCAAAATTTAAATTGTGCAGATGTTACCGATTTTGTCTAAATTTTTGGTTTTCCAAAGTTTCATTAAAAATTGTAAAAGTCCACATTACAATTGGTTACCTTTCCATTAGGCCAAATGATAATTTGTAAAATCATTTTTTTTGAAAATTCCAATGGTAATCCAATAAAATGGTAAAATTGTTTTGTACAGATGTTGCCAAATCTCTCTAAAATTTAGGTTTCAGGAAGATTAGATAGGAATTTGCTAAATCAAAAGGCAAACGTTGCTTAAAAATCAATTGGGAATCATTACACAGTGTCCAGCCTTTTTCACATTTTAGATAAACTGTGTAATGTCCAGAAGTTACAGTAGGTCCTTCATGGAAAATTATTGCAACTGTTACAAAAGCTTTTCCTGAAATTGATAATTGCTGTCCTGTAAACTTCTTTATTAAAGTATCTAATTTTGAACCATCAGCTTTACAGCGTTGCATCATTAAAATTACATATTGTCCGTATTCCTTTAAAATTAACGTTGAAAACATATCAGATTGACACTCACTGCATTCCATGCTATGATTAGCATCTTTAACTAAATTAGCAAAAGTGACTGTTTTACTTTCTGGCAATGTTAAATAAATAAACCTTTCAGAATCAACATTAGAGCCATATATATTGTAACAGTTTTCACAACTATGTTCCCATTTATAAGAGAGACCAAATAAATTTTCAATGGGAACCCCTTCTTCTTCCAGTACCTGAAGAAAAAACATCAAGAATTCCTGTGCGTCTTGCTGTACATTTTGAGAAAACTGTGTTCGTCCTGAACATACATCTAAAAGTTTTCTAATTTCAGTAGCACTTTCTATTTGAGTTTTATCATTACTCAGCTTTTGAAAAAGGAGACTCAACTCAGAACAGAATCTTTTTCCCTGATTTACTATTATCTGCTCTTGCACACTTTCCAGATAAAATGCAACATTCAGCACCTCATTAGCGTAGCAGTTGACACCAGAGCTATTTTCAAAATGACATCCTACAACCTGTTCTTCATTTTCCTTTTTCTTTTTGCTTGCAATTACATCACTCCTCTTTTTTTTCCTCCTCTCTACATCTTCATTACAGACATTCTCATTTCTCCTTTTACGAGAAACTACACGTTTCTCCAACACAGGATACTGACCTAAATGAGGAGCATAGCTTCTTCTTAATCTATTATACTCCTTTACACAATTTGTATCAGCACTAACTTTTGAGTCATCAAAGTCTATCATGAATAAACCTGATAATGTTTTCACTCGTGACAAAGCAACATATGCCATACCTTCTTTGAACACAGTTGAACCAATGTTCACAAATGCACAATCTACAGTCAATCCTTGAGACTTGTGAATAGTTACAGCATATGCTAGAGAAAACGGAAACTGCTTCCTACGTACATATAAGTCTTTCACAAGCATGAAACGAACTGAACAACGACAAATGTCTTTAACTTCTTCTATCTGATCAAATTTTATTTTTAAACATTCAATTCCATCTTTTTTCTGATAATTAATAAAACCCACAACTTTTCCCATAGCTCCATTAACTAAACCTTTTTCAACATCCAAATTTCTCCTTAAAAATACTCTACAGTTCATGCAAACATATAGATTTTTTTCTAATCCAGCTGTTTTGGAAATGTTCTTCTCTAGTGAATCCAATTTATTTTTCAGTGTGCCTGTTAATGTGATAGTAATTCTTCCATCCTCAATTTTGTCCACTGCTTCCAATTTCCTGATATCTTCCTTTTCCAATTTCAAAAGCTCCTCATTGAATATTGAGCATTCACGTAGAGTTGGCATTAAGCAGATGACACTTTTCTTTTCTGCAATGTTCTTGTATATCTTCTCTGCAACTATTTCTTCCTTTGGAAATAAATTATGTAGCAACCGACTCTGTAATGCTTTTGTGCCTGCTTCAGTGAGTAGTCCAATCCTGATATCTTTCAGAATACTTCCATATTCTTCATCGTTTGCTTGCCTCATATTAGTAGTAAGTTCATTGTACTCAAAGAAGGACCAAATATTTGCATTACCAATGCTTCCCAATGACTTCTTTGTGTCTTCATGTGTCACAGTATTAAACACTGGTTGTCCTTTAACTGGAGTAAGCTGTAGAAGATCCCCAAAAACTATGACATGTTTTCCACCAAATAACACGTCATAGTCTGTCCTTAGAATTTGCTGTATTCTTAAATGCACAAAGACAAGCATTAAGTTTGATACCATGCTCACCTCATCAATAATGAGAACTTGCATCTTCTTCAATACTCTTGAAACTTCCAAGCATGCTTCTCCAGTTAGCTTGTTGTATTGTATTTTGTTCTCATGCTCCACTGGTAACATTAGCAAACGATGTAAGGTGATTCCTTTTATGTTATAGGCTGCTAACCCAGTTGGAGCAGTAACCACACAAGACAAAGTAGAATCCGTTTTTTGCTGTAGGTAGCTTCTGATGACTTTTATTAAGAAACTTTTTCCAGTTCCAGCTTGTCCACTTACATACATCCTGATTGGATGAAATGATGTGCATGAGCACTCTTTTTTTTCATGTTGAAATCCGTGATCAATTTTGCTTCTGATCTCTTCATAAATTTGTTGCTGCTCTTCATTCAGTTGTCTTTCCAAATTTTGTAAGTCTATAAATTCTTCTTGAGCTTGATTCATAGCCGATTCCACTTCATTCATGGCTATTGATGCTTCATTTTCAACGATTGGTTGTCCTAGGGGCTCTTGACTGAGTGTTCCTGAACTTTGGCTGTCCTGAGAACTGTCTCTAGCTACTTCTGCTGCAATTGTAGTTTCCTGTTCAATTTCTTCATTTACCATTTGCAGATAAGTTGAGAATGTACTGCATTGTATGCTGTCTTTGCAAGCATTAAAAGAATCTTCATAGCTTTGAAATTCTCCCAGTAGTTCATCCTCTGTACGCCATGGTTTAAACAGCTGTAAAAGAGCCGAGTAGTAAAATTCCTTTTTGTCAGTAGTGTCACAACTCAGCTTCCTGTGATTTATCAAACTTCCTTTTGTTTGCTTCACCAAACATCCTTCCTCACCAATGACTTTATATTTTCCATTGTTGATGTCTTCTGTGGCTTTCCGTGAATAAATGTAGTTCTGCAGCACTTCATAGAGACACATGTTCTCCAGATGATGACTTCTCTTGGGATAATATGTGTCCAACATGTTTGATTTCAAAATATCTGTACTTTCTGGGTCATTCTCGGCCAAATATTCAATTTCTCCAACAGATTTCAGTACCCGATTTCTCATTGCTGCAAGGCCTAAACTTGCCCAAATTATTCTTCTTGATTTCGAGTAGAGACTTGCAGAAGATAACCTATCTGAACATTCGTAGGATCCAATTTCTCGATGCGATAACATCTTTAAACTGAAACTGTACAGCTTCTTACTGACAGTCTTCTCGTGAGAAATCTCTTCCCACATTTCTTTCAATTCAGTTTTTTCTGATTTAGTAATGTAAGACGTTACATATCGAGCAACAGCAATGGAATTGTCAGCTACATACTGTATATCCATGTTAGCATTCCACATGGATATAATGACTGGGTTGTAGTCATTTATATTTTTTGATTCTTCTTTTCTTTTTAGGTTGTAGGTATTCTTAGGTGATTTTCTTGTGATAGTATGTCTCACAGATGACATAAAACTGTTTACTCTTCCATTTGAAAGAACAGGTCTAGGAAATCCAAATCGACATTTAGTGTAGTATTTATCTTTGCTCTTGTATTTCCGTCGACAGTATTTTCCACACCGATGACTTTGGAAACGTAAAACTTGCTCCTTTAACTTTTTCTCTTCTGTGCTTTTTGGTATAGCACATGTTGCATATTCTTCAATGTAAGATAACACTGCTTCATCAGTATCTGTTCCAAACTTTGGGGCATCCTTGATCCACAACAGCATATGAATATGAGGAGCACCTCTTGCCTGGTACTCTTTTCTCCAAAAAAAATCCACTACTTCTCCTAGAGGTGGATTTTTTTTATTGCAGATGAAGGACATCATAGCCTCAAATCTATGGTTGAAATATCTGCAAACATTAACCGGATCCAATGAGCACAGTTCTCCTGCTGTCTTGTATTCGATGTTTTTAATGTTTGAATTTGCCTCTCGTAGAAAATCCAGTAAATCATCCCAAGCGTACTCAGCACAGCTTAGGGTAAGGAACCATGTTGGTGTTCCTAAATTCCGTAACATGCATTTTAATTCACCATGGCGTCGGTACCAATATTCATTTCTCCCACGCTGACAAGCCATCAGATTGATCAGTTGTGTTTCCAAATGATCATCTCGGTGCTGCACTTTCTCCATAAAATCCTTAGCAGACACATTTTGTAAATGTACTCCACTTTTTAAAATGTGATTTACTGCATAAGACAGTGCAGACAAGTCGCTTTCAAATAAAAGATGGAACAAATAAGGAATACTTTGTCGAAATCTGGGATCTTCAGCATATAGTCTTGTAGTCCGATACTCAGAAGCTGGAATCTGTTCTGGACGTTCATCGTATCGTCCTCCTTTTCCTTTAGGAAACAGCTGGGGAAAACATCGTGCTTCCAAGCTCTCCTCCCATACACTCACGGGAGTTCCTTTTGCTTTCTTCATCTGAAACAGATCAATATTGTCTCCCATAACTTCTTTTGAATGAAGAGGATGTATGCTAAAATGTTCATAAATTTCTTCTTCCTTTGACTTGTCCACTTTTTCAATTTGTCCAGTTGGTGTTTCTGTGTCTTCTTGTAAATCTTCTTCTTCTTCTTCTTCTATATAAATTGATTCATACCATTTGTTATTCCTTTTCAAATACAAATTTGCTCTTTGTACTTTCCGTACATCTACCAGCTCCTGCCAAATCTTCTTATTCTTTGTAGGTACACCATTAACCAGAATAACTAATGGTTCAGTTTCCAAAGTATCTGCATCAATAGTTTCCATATTTTTTTTCAAATCCAAGGGCAAATACACCACTCTACCTTTTAAACCTCTCAGTAAATCTGAAGGAGGTAATTTACCAGTTTTGGGCTCCATACGTACTATGGTCTGGAACGGATGAACACATTGAATAAGTATAGACTCATAAGTATTTAATTCAGAAAGTTCGGCAGGAATAACATCCAATTCTAAATTATTATGTACAGCTCTGGTCGGCATTCTATTTTCTTCTAATTTGTTGTAACAGTATTTACAAATACGCTGAATTTCACCCAATTCAAAACAATTTTCAAGAAATATATATGTGGCAAAATCCTTCCACTTATAATTATCTTCATTTTCGTTTTTTCTATAGAGATCAACATACCTGGTTTGTTTTCTATAATGAGTTCTGCGGCAACAAATACAAGTAATATTTGGTCTTTCATTAGAGATTTTTTCAAATTTTGTTATGTGATCATTAAATGTCTTACTTACAAATGGTTCTACATTCTCTTCCACTTCTTCCTCATTTACTGTGTCCTTTTCTGCACTGTTTTGTTCAGGACCAAAGTAACAAAACTGAATTTCATCAACAACCTTCTCTACATCTGATACTGACCCACGGAACAGAGCCCTATTCAATTCATCTAACTTTAGTGCTGGACTTTTAGCAAAATACAACCGTCTCACAAACTTTCTCATTTCAGTATGATGAACAGCCAGCATCCTAAAATGATGGAAAACACTATTACACACTTTTCTAGATAGACAAGCCAGAGAATGACCCTGCAAACTAGTATTCTCTCTCACTCTGCATGGATCTAGACTTTGAAGCACCTTAATCTTCTGTTTTACACTTTTTTTACTATATTCTCTTAGAAACTCACGAAATTTATCAATAGATTCCTGACGCACAGTGCAAATACTACTACAATTCCAAGTGTACACTGGGGCTTAAGGACGTCTCCCCATAGCCTCATCCGCCATCACTTGTACCTCATCTCTTGGAACCATTATCTCCTTCTCCATTATGCAACCATTTTTCACTTCGTAAGCACGACCTCTGGTGTCAACTGCATGCAGCAAACTATTACTTTGAAAATAGCTCTCTTCATTAAAAAAAGGTTCACTACTTGAACTATGCATCCATTTTCCTAAAAACACTTTACAAAAGTTTGTTCTGTTCACTACTCTTTTCCTTTTGCTTTGTGATTTCAGTACATTAACCATTTTATCTAATGTACGCATCCTATTCAAAATTAAAATGAATAGTTTCCTTTTTAATTCTAATGCCTTTGCTGCAAAGGCTTCAATTTCTTTTTTCTCTTGTAAAATTTTGCCTTTTGCTTATATTTCTTCACATCCTTTATCAAATTGGACATAACTCTTCTCTGAAACATTTTTCTACGTATCTCTTTAAACGCTGTTTTTCTGTTTAAGTTAATCTTTATATTTACAGAAGGTATATTTGCATTAACTAAATTCTCATTTTTTTCCTGTCCTTTTCTATTGAAAACATTCTTTCTAGTACAGACATTTTGTACATTTTTCCTTTTTTTGAATATGTTCTTTAAAAAATCTTTTGTCTGCTTACCAGAAGATTTTTTCTTTTTCCCAACATGAGCATCTCCAACTAACTTAGGTCCTCCAGTTGTCTTCAAATATAGGTTTTTTTGTGGTCTTTCTTTAGTCTGGATTTTGTAGGCATCTTAAATTTTGTTCACTGCTCTTCAGCAATACCTGAAAAAAACTAAAAAAAAATTCCTTTATTTTATTTAAATATATTTCTACATTTTTTATGTTCTTTAGAAATCTTAAAATACTATAAACCCCTTTCCTATAAATGAAAATCACAATAACACCTTCACAAATTAAATATCTAAAAATAATTCCTGTGTGCACACAAAGTCATGCTTTGAAATTAGACAGAAAACGAAATTTCTTTGCCAATTGCAAAGCATACTTTCTACTCTTTTTTTTTGGCAAGTGATAAGTACTTTTACAGACTGACACATTTTGAATCAACTTTTCAGATTCTTAAAAAAGCACATGTCCAAACTGCTTTTTCAGACCAGCACCATGTGTAACCTGGGTGACTGACTACACTCCAGCAAGGGCAACCAGCCTTAGTGATGCTGAATGTATTTGCATTACTGACTGAAACCTCAAACCCCACTTGGTTGTGAATACTATGCATGATTCCAGAGGATAAGCAGCTGGGTGTGTGCTAAGAGTCTGCTTCTACACAAAAAAAATGTCTCCCCCTTTCCATCTAATGCAAATGTGAAATCTCCAGAGCAATACGCAATAAATCTCTGCCTGTAATTCCTCTTTGCACACAGAGTCATGTTTTCATATTAGTCACAAAACGAAATTTCTTTGCCAATTTGAAAGCACACTTACTTTTCTTTTTTTTGGCAAGTGATAAACACTTTTACAGACTGACACATTTTGAATCCACTTTTTAGATTCTTAAAAAAGCACATGTCCAAACTGCTTTTTGAGACCAGCAACATGTGTAACCTGGGTGACTGACTACACTCCAGCAAGGGCAACCAGCCTTAGTGATGCTGAATATATTTGCATTACTGACTGAAACCTCAAACCCCACTCGGTTGTGAATACTGTGCATGATTCCACAGGATAAGCAGCTGGGTGTGTGGTATGAGTCTGCTTCTGCACAAAAAAATGGCTCCCCCTTTCCATCTAATGCAACTGTGAAATCACCAGAGCAATACGCAATAAATCTCTGCCTGTAATTCCTCTTTGCACACAGAGTCATGTTTTCACATTAGTCACAAAACGAAATTTCTTTGCCAATTTGAAAGCACACTTACTTTTCTTTTTTTTGGCAAGTGATAAACACTTTTACAGACTGACACATCTTGAATCCACTTTTCAGATTCTGAAAACATCACATGTCCAAACTGCTTTTTCAGACCAGCACCATGTGTAACCTGAGTGACTGCCTACACTCCAGCAAGGGCAACCAGCCTTACTGATGCTGTATGTATTTGCATTACTGACTGCAACCTCAAACCCCACTCAGTTGTGAATACTGTGCATGATTCCAGAGGATAAACAGCTGGGTGTGTGCTAAGAGTCTGCTTCTACACAAAAAAATGGCTCCCCCTTTCCATCTAATGCAACTGTGAAATCACCAGAGCAATACGCAATAAATCTCTGCCTGTAATTCCTATTTGCACACAGAGTCATGTTTTCACATTAGTCACGAAACGAAATTTCTTTGCCAATTTGAAAGCACACTTACTTTTCTTTTTTTTGGCAAGTGATAAACACTTTTACAGACTGACACATTTTGAATCCACTTTTTAGATTCTTAAAAAAGCACATGTCCAAACTGCTTTTTCAGACCAGCACCATGTGTAACCTGGGTGACTGACTACACTCCAGCAAGGGCAACCAGCCTTAGTGATGCTGAATGTATTTGCATTACTGACTGAAACCTCAAACCCCACTCGGTTGTGAATACTGTGCATGATTCCAGAGGATAAGCAGCTGGGTGTGTGCTAAGAGTCTGCTTCTACACAAAAAAAATGGCTCCCCCTTTCCATCTAATGCAACTGTGAAATCACCAGAGCAATACACAATAAATCTCTGCCTGTAATTCCTCTTTGCACACAGAGTCATGTTTTCACATTAGTCACAAAACGAAATTTCTTTGCCAATTTGAAAGCACACTTACTTTTCTTTTTTTGGCAAGTGATAAGTACTTTTACAGACTGACACATTTTGAATCCACTTTTCAGATTCTTAAAAAAGCACATGTCCAAACTGCTTTTTCAGACCAGCACCATATGTAACCTGGGTGACTGACTACACTCCAGCAAGGGCAACCAGCCTTAGTGATGCTGAATGTATTTGCATTACTGACTGAAACCTCAAACCCCACTCGGTTGTGATTACTGTGCATGATACCACAGGATAAGCAGCTGGCTGTGTGCTAAGAGTCTGCTTCTGCATACAAAAAAATGGCTCCCCCTTTCCATCTAATGCAACTGTGAAATCACCAGAGCAATACGCAATAAATCTCTGCCTGTAATTCCTCTTTGCACACAGAGTCATGTTTTCATATTAGTCACAAAACGAAATTTCTTTGCCAATTTGAAAGCACACTTACTACTCTTTTTTTTGGCAAGTGATAAACACTTTTACAGACTGACACATTTTGAATCCACTTTTTAGATTCTTAAAAAAGCACATGTCCAAACTGCTTTTTCAGACCAGCACCATGTGTAACCTGGGTGACTGACTACACTCCAGCAAGGGCAACCAGCCTTAGTGATGCTAAATGTATTTGCATTACTGACTGAAACCTCAAACCCCACTCGGTTGTGAATACTGTGCATGATACCAGAGGATAAGCAGCTGGGTGTGTGCTAAGAGTCTGCTTCTACACAAAAAAAATGGCTCACCCTTTCCATTTAATGCAACTGTGAAATCACCAGAGCAATACGCAATAAATCTCTGCCTGTTATTCCTCTTTGCACACAGAGTCATGTTTTCACATTAGTCACAAAACGAAATTTCTTTGCCAATTTGAAAGCACACTTACTACTCTTTTTTTTGGCAAGTGATAAACACTTTTACAGACTGACACATTTTGAATCCACTTTTTAGATTCTTAAAAAAGCACATGTCCAAACTGCTTTTTCAGACCAGCACCATATGTAACCTGGGTGACTGACTACACTCCAGCAAGGGCAACCAGCCTTAGTGATGCTGAATGTATTTGCATTACTGACTGAAACCTCAAACCCCACTCGGTTGTGAATACTGTGCATGATACCAGAGGATAAGCAGCTGGGTGTGTGCTAAGAGTCTGCTTCTACACAAAAAAAATGGCTCCCCCTTTCCATCTAATGCAACTGTGAAATCACCAGAGCAATACGCAATAAATCTCTGCCTGTAATTCCTCTTTGCACACAGAGTCATGTTTTCACATTAGTCACAAAACGAAATTTCTTTGCCAATTTGAAAGCACACTTACTTTTCTTTTTTTTGGCAAGTGATAAGTACTTTTACAGACTGACACATTTTGAATCCACTTTTCAGATTCTGAAAACAGCACATGTCCAAACTGCTTTTTCAAACCAGCACCATTTGTAACCTGGGTGACTGCCTACACTCCAGCAAGGGCAACCAGCCTTACTGATGCTGTATGTACTTGCATTACTGAGTGCAACCTCAAACCCTTAAAATATTCCTTATTTTTACCAGTACACCTTAATTTATCGTGAAAACATAGTCCATAATATTTTACATGTTCCTCACATTTAAATTTCTCCCAAAACAGAAAATGATAAACACAACTTCAACAAAAGGAATTCCATTTCTATTATTCATTTCTTAATTTACCATATACATCCCCTCTCAAACTCTAAACTCACCTTTAAAATTAGTTAGTTGTGAAAGAAATGTGGCACTCAAACAGCAGATTATCAGAGCCAGGATCTCTGTTCTTTACACCTCTCTCCTCTCAGCAGAACCAGATAATGGCAAACTTTCCCTCTCTTTTTCCACACATATACATGTTAATTTCAAATCTCAGTGCTTCCCCCTTTTTTCAAATGTAATCACACATTTCTATTGGTTGAAAACCAACCCTTTTCCAAAAGTACCCTTCCCCCAACTTGACTTCTGCCTAGTACCCTTCCCCCAACTTGACTTCTGCCTGCTACCATAGCAACAGCTCATGGAACACTGCTGTGTGGAGTTAGGTCAGAAGTTCACCAAACAATGTTTCAATTCCACAGAGCAAGAGTGCTTGACTTTTCAAACCTAACAGCAAATCCATAGTACTGTTCTTTGGTAACACATTTTTCTGTACCAATACAAAACATGCTTCTATTAATTTACACATACAGCCTAGTTTTTATTCTAGAATGGTATGAAACAGCCAATCAGTTCTTTTTTTTATAAAAAAATATGTATGCCTCCATTTCCAAACTGTCTTTCATTTCTTTTTACCATTCTACTGAATTTCACCTCCTGAGTGCATCCATTTCTCCTTTGAAGATGTTCACAGTGTGGATTGTAGGGCACAGCTATGTCTTCTGGAGTGAAAAGTATGCAGAGAAAACAGATATGGTGAGAGACCTTGCTTTGCCAAATGTAGACATTAAATGGATTGGTCAGAGAGGGTTAAAGTGGCACCAATTGATGCCATTGGTGAAATCCTTCATGCAAATCCAACACCCTGACCTCATAATAGTGCACTGTGGTGGCAATGACCTAGGCACTTTGACTGGGGTAGGTCTGGAAATGCTTATGAAGGACACCTTTGCACAACTGTTTTCACTTTTCCCTAAAACTGCTTTTGTCTTTTCTAACATATGCCAAAGGCAAAAATGGAACTGGTCCAATCATTTTTGTCCGCAGATTGACAAAGCAAGAAAGCACGTCAACAAATCTGTTTCTGCTTTCCTCAGAGACTATGGTGTGGGTTCCATTTACCACAACAACTTGCGTTACGACATGCAAGACATTTATAGAGGAGATGGTGTGCACTTCAATGATGAAGGGAACAGAGTCTTCCTCTTGAACCTTAGACTCTGCATCGGTACTTACTTGTAGGTACCACTAAAAACTCAAATCACTTCATAAACACAACGGCTCTTTTTAGAGCCCCCTAATATCTAAACTCTTAAATCTGAATTTCATTTCTTTTTTTTTCTTTTTTTTTCTACCGTACGCGTACGTTGAGCTTACCGTACGCGTACCCCGCGATTTTTTTTTAAATCAATAAATGTTTTCTTTGTACTTTTCTGTCCTTCTTTGACCCCTTTACAAATGTTAGGGGGTCTGTAACTCTCTCCCTTGCCCCCTTTTCAAGATATCACCCTTTTTTTTCTGAGTGAAACACACGAAATGGCGGCCGCCGCTTCCTGGTTTCGACCGATTCGAATGTTTACTAAGATCTAACAGCCAATCAGAATCGCGCTCGCGCACGCCACCGTACGCGTACGGTAAGCGCACCGTAAGCGCACCGTAAGCTGGCTCAGATATATATATTGATTTAAAGGCTATTTTCTCAGAATCTACTGAACAGATTTACACCAAACCTACAATAGGCACTTCCTTGACCTGATGACTACCTCTCTGCCAAATTTCAAGTATCTCTGTTCAGCCGTTCGGGCTGTAGCTGTGTCTAAAGGTCCTATGGAAAAATGCATGGGAAAAACGCGTTTTGGGACCCCCCTTTTATCTCAGCCCCCGCTTGACGAATCCCCCCGAGACTTTCAGGGTAGGAGCGGAGCGTAGCACCCCACCTATTTTGAAAACTTCGCGAGGATTCGTCGACCGGCGCCAAAGTTATTCAAAATAGAATGTTGCGGTTTTCCTATGGAAACAGGGTCCTAACTATAACTACCTACTGGCGACCGCCAGTAGGTAATATATATATATATATATATATATATATATATATTCACTGAGAAAACCATAGGTTTCAGGGGTGTTATAGTTAGCTGGACTTTTCACTTTTACAAAACCATTGAAATTTCCCTGTTATAGTTAGTTCAGCTAACTATAACTCGCACGCCCGCAAAGCATTGCTGATGACGTCACATATTACATCACTCATGACATGGTCAGTGACATCACTCATGACATAACCGATGACATCTCAAATTACATCACTGATGACAACATCCAGTGAATGTGTGTTTTTCTGAAAATTAAATATGTTTTATATATGTATATCTCAAGGTCGATGGAAGAATAAATGGGTATATAAGTGTCTAAATGGATGATTTGTTTTTGAAAAATTGATTGTGTAACTGACTGATTAAGTGTATCATAGTGAATACATGGCTTAGTGAGTAATGTTTAAATATGTAAATATCTGTATCAGTCTCTCACTTTGTGTATAAGTGGCTGCATGGGTTGGTGAGTAGCTACATGGGTGTCTATATAGGTTATTAGTTGGTTTTTTGAGTATCAGTCTGAGTGTCTGCATGGTTCGGTGGGGGGTATTACATAGTGCATACCTGCATGAATGAGTGACTCACTGTTTGTATGTGTTGAAGACAGCATGTGTGCAGGACTGTATGGGTGGATGAGTGTGTGTATGGTGTGTTAGTGAGTGAATGACTGTCTCGATAGTGTCTTTATGAGTAACTACATATGTTTTAAACTAGTATATGTGACTATTGGTGTATATAAGTGAGTATATGTGAGAGTGAGAGATTGAAAGAGTTCCTGTATGAATAAGTATGTGTTTCTATAAGTGATTGTTTAAAAGACTAAGTATGTGTAAGTTTCCGTAGAAGTAAGTGTGCTGGTGTGTGTATAACTGTATATGCAAGTAAATGTATGTTTGATTCTTTATTAGCATGAGTGACTATGTGTGTGAGTAACTCTATGGATGAGTGGCATTGTGTAACAGGATGTATAGGTGTATGAGTACATATGATGAGTAAGTACATGTATGAGTGACTGTATAGGACTGTTAGTGAATGAGTGGATGTGTATGTGGATCTTAGAATTACTGAAGAGGTTGTTGTAACTGGTATTGGTATGTCCATTGTTTTGAAAATTTTAGTCTCTATTTTTGAATGTGTGTATCAAAGGTTATATTAGGGTGAGAGGAGGTCTGCCACTCTATCACAAGGATGATGTCATCAGTGATGTCATCAGTGATGTCATTTGAGATGTCATCGGTGATGTCATGAGTGATGTCAGTGACCATGTCATGAGTGATGTAATATGTGACGTCATCAGTAGTGCATTGCGGGCGCACGAGTTATAGTTAGCTGAACTAACTATAACGGGGAAATTTCAATGGTTTTGTACAAGTGACAAGTCCAGCTAACTATAACACCCCTGAAACCTATGGTTTTTTCAGTGAATTTCTGAGGTTTTTGAAATGCTAATTCCTCACTATAACGTGCCTGAAACCTATTGTTTTTTCTCTGAATTTCAAAGGTTTTTTAAATGCTAATTTCTAACTATGCCTACAGAGATAGGCATGTGAAGAAAGAAGAAAAAATGCACAGAAAGAAAAAAAATAAGTGCAGAAAGAAGCAACAGAAGTCATCAAAGACGAAGAAAAGTGCAGGAAGAAGGATAACGTGTAGAAAGAACAAAAAGAAGAGCAGAAAGAAGCCTTGTTGCAAAATCATCCCGTACCCTCAACTTTTTCAGACGGATACTGGTGGTAACTGAGTCTGACTAACCAGTCCTAGAGCCAGTGCTATGTTAAAAGACACTTAGAATACAGTGAAAACACCTACATACACTAGGGAACATTATGCGTTGGGGTCCCCCTGTGATTAGCATGACCTCTTCTGTAAGCCCCTAGTATATAATAGGGCAGGGGGATTAAAACGACCTCTTAAAACAGGCCACAGGGCGTTTTTGCACACGTTAACTCATGCCCCGTCCCCTCCCTTCACACTGTGTAAACACGCCCTGTGTCCGTTTTTAGTTGGGAGATTAAGTTCATTTGAATCCTGAGGGTCCCTAGGGTCCAACTAGCCCACTAGGTACCTCCAGTAAGTGCCACAGAGCTGCGTTGCAGAGAGGTGTAAAAAGTGGCACGGCCTGGACCACCTGTCTGCAGCGCAGCTCCCTGGCGCATACTGGAGATGCCTGTTGGGCTAGTTGGCCCTCAGGGTCCCTCAGTAGTAAAGAGGAAGTAATTCTCCAACTTACACCTCTCTGAAATGCAGCTCAGTGGCGCTTACTGGAAGCACTTGGTGGCCCTCAGTATTGAAGGGAAATTATATCCCCAATTAAAACGTGCCATAGTGCGTGTTTGCACACGTCACCTCAGGCCCCGTCCCCTCCCTTCACCACTGTGTAAACGCGCCCTGTGGCTGTTCTAAGTTGAGAGATTAAGTCCCCTTGAATCCTAAGGGTCCCTAGGGTCAAACTAGACCACTAGGTACCTCCAGTAAGCGCCACAGAGCTGCGTTGCAGAGAGGTGTAAAAAGGGGCTTGGCTTCAGAACACCTGTCTGCAGCGCAGCTCCCTGGCGCATACTGGAGATGCCTGTTGGGCTAGTTGGCCCTCAGGGACCCTCAGTAGTGAAGAGGAAGTAATTCTCCAACTTACAACTCGCCAGGGGGCGCGTTTGCAGAGTGCTGCAAGGAGGGGGCGTGGCCTCCGGCACGATGCCAGTCTTTTATTTATTTAAATTTTTTAAGAAGGGGGGCTGTGTGGTTCCCCTTCTTATTCTAATTTATTGGCCCTGATGACCCCATCCCCCAGGGCCTGTCTCCTAATTATATTTTTTTGACCCCAATCCCCAGGGCCGGCCACTGCTTTTTATTATTTTAAAAAAAGATATATTTATAGACACACCTAGGACATACTGGACAAACCGTACGTACCTATCACCATGACGATTTGCGTGATATTCATTAAAAGGTGACTATGCATACAATGGATCCACGTGGAATGTATTTACACCACTAGTGAAGCTCTGACATGTCTGATGCCCTACCGTGCCTAATCCCAGTAGACACCCTTGTCGTTTATTTATACAAACATGGGTAGCTAATGACAGGCACATTTAATACACATGCACACCAAGCCATTCAAAGGGGATTCGACAAAAATTCGACCAAAACTATGCCAGAAACCCCCCTCACGGTTAATAAATCACACATCCACTGCCGGATGTGTAATACTTTTTATTTTACTCTCTGGAAAGGGGACGAACATCACTTGAGAGTCACAGCACGCTCCTGGCAGAGCCCAATGCTGTGTTACACCCACCATTGCCTGCTGAGTGCCACACACCTCTGTGTTGTATTCCACTAGCTAGTGCATATGCTATGACACTCTCTAGCCCATGTGCACTGTAACACCACCCCGTGAATGTGTCATGCCACACTTGTCTTCGCACAGGTTATATTGCCCCATCTAACGTGCCTTCCTCGATGCCTATGTTATAACGCACAGTGCTATGCCATACATATTACACTCTGGGATCCATATCTTTGTCACAGTGCATATGCAACGTTACACTCCCCAGCACATATTTTATATTACAACTTTAGAGACTAGTTATGTTACACAACACTGCCCTGTGCATATTACACTCCAAGGCGCATATCGCATAGCACGCGCTAGTGCCTGTGCTATCTCGCACTCTCCAATGAATCTGTCATTGCGCACAATGTATTGCATATTATATTTCACGCCCAGTTCATCTTATATCACACTTTTTGGTGCATAGTTTATACCATACACTATATCTAGTTTTCATTTTCAATCGTGCTCTCAGGACTATGTTCTATATAACACTGTGTTCACCTACCCTTTTCACAGGCATTACATTTTGCGATAGGGGGTGGAGGGTCAGGGGGTGTTTCTGCCAAGTGAGCCCGGAGTCACAGTCACAAGCGTCCTCTTCTTCCTGAATAAAAGTGAGATTATGCTGCATACTTGTTCATATTTTAAGTAGTTCGCACAGACACACGTTTTAAAAACAATAAAGTTCCTTATACCCGCCTTCTCTGAACAGTTAGCTTGCTGCCCCATCCCCCTCCTCCCTATCCTCTGTTGTGTGAATCCATGGACTAGCCTCCTCCCTCCTGCCATGCATGGTCTGATGTGCTGCCACTGCCCTCAATTTAGTATAATGTACCAGTCCACTCCTCCTGCCCTCCATTGCCCAATTCTATGCCCCATCATTGACCTCCTGCTTAAACTCTGTGCTTAGCTTGCTGCCCCTATTCTCCTTCCCCCTGCCCTCCGATGTCTTTGTGCATGCCCCTGCTCCATCCTTTTTGCCCACCATGTTCCATGGACCTGCCACTCCTATCTACTCTGAGTGTTCTGTTGAGCTGCCTTTCCCCTGCCACCTGCCTAGCATTGTCAGATGACTGGAACCTGTCCCTGCCACCTCCACCCTGCCTGTCCACATGCCATGCCCCTATCCTCTTCCTCCTGTCCTACATGGTCCATTGTACTGCCACACCCTTCTGCCCTCCCTGGTCTGTTGTGCTGCAACTGCTCCTCCTGCCTGCCCCATGCGGTCTGTTGTGAGGCCCCTTCCCCTGAACTTTCTTTTCTGTGCACAGGTCCTGACCCTCCCTTCTATCCTCCATCGTCCTTTGTGCATGCCCCTGCACCCTCCTTCTTGCCCATCATAGCCATTGTGCTGCCACTAACCCTCCCACTTGCCATGCATGGTCTTCTGTGCTGCCATGGCCCCTCCCACCTTCCCTGTGTGGTCAGTTAGCTGCCCCTGACCCCCTCCCACCTTCCCTCCATGGTCTGTGTGTATGCCATCACAGTCTCACGGTTGCTCTTCATGGTGTGTCTTGCTTCTAGTGCCCATCCTGCCTGACCTCCATGGCTATCTTGCTGCTCCTGCCCTGCCCCCTTGCCCCAAGCCCTCTGTTTACATGTGCAGACCCCTACTCATTCCCTCCTGGATTGTCTGTTCCATTGTAATGCCCCTGATCCGTCCCTCCTGCCCTTTATGGTCTGTTATGCTGCAGCTTTCTCTCCTGTCTGTCCATTATGGTCAGCTAGCTACCATTGCCTCTTTACCCTCTGTTCTCTGTTGTCCATGTGCATGGTCCTGTCCCCTCCCTCTTGCTTTCTATGGATTTTTGTGCTGCACTCCCGTCCCGCATGCCCTGTGTGGTGTATTGTGCTGCTGCAAACCCTGATGCCTGCCCTGCAGGGTCAGTTTGGTGCACCTCTCCATGTCCCTCCTGTCCTCTGTTATCCGAGTCCATGTCCCTACCCTATTTCCTTCCATGATCCAATGTACCATACTTGCGAACATTTTGAACTTGGTAAGAGGGAGATTTTGAAAAAAAAACTGGGGTATTGATTTTCCCCTTTGAGTTACATTGAAAAAGAGGAGATTGTAGACAGGAGACAGAACAAATAAAGCCCATTTGAGCTTAAAAACATTGGACGTTTCCTGGCTGAATCTGGCATGTATGGTTGTACTACCAATGCTTTTTAATGAGGTGCTATTATGTATATTGGTTCCAAGATGGCTGCCAACACTTCTTGGATGAAGTAATGACAGCCAATCAGATCTCAATATACATGATAGCACCTCATTGAAAAGCATTGCAGTTAATAGAAGGTTTTAAGACTTATAAATCATTTGTTGATGGTACCATACTCATTTTAGGAATTGTGGTATGTTCTAAGGTGATTTTACCATGTGAAAAAGCCTTCTGCTATGATATCATGAATCATGTTTGAGAGAAAACTATTTTCTCATGCTTTTCCCACAGAGGTTTGGAAGGTGATCTATAAGCTAAACTGAGAGCATATTTTCTGTAAATTCACATTATCTTTCTCAGTCATGTGAGAATGAAGTCTGACATTCTCAGTAAAACATGTACATCCAACAAGGGCAGAGACTGTCAGTTGATTCCTTTGTGTTCAACTGCAGCTTCCCAGAGTGTTCTAAAGAACAACTAGAGCGCTAACAGTCCTACTTATGACAAACGTATGGCACACCTGAAGCCATCTTGGTTGGAATAAAGTGGTAACTCTTAAAACATTTAATTTAAAAAGGAACAAAATGAGGGGGTTCATTTTGCCATAGAAAGTATGATTAGTGCTGCAGAAAGAAAAATTAGGGCACATTTGAGTGACTTCTCAAATCCTCTTCTATTTCATTAAAAAATTCTGACATGCAGACTGAAACATGCACTTTCAATACCAGCAGCAGTCTTCCCTGGTGAGCAGTAGCTTTACTACACTGATCTAATAAGCAACTAGAGTGCTAACATTCTGAATTCATGGCAAATTTGTGACACATCTGAATGCCTTCTTGATGGAATCAAAGTAAAAAACCTGAAAGTATTTCCTACTGAGGAGACTGTAGTAAATGAGGAAATTAGGAAACATCATAACAAATAAGTCTCCCAAAATGGCCACCAGAGACAAAAGAGCCCAAATGTAGCCCAAATATCACCCAGATGTAGCCCAATTATAGCCCAATGACAGAATGTCCCAGAGTGTTCTAACGAACAACTAGAGCGCTAACAGTCTTACTTATGACAAAAGTATGGCACACCTGAAGCCATCTTGAATGGAATAAAGTGGTAACACTTAAAACATTTAATTTACAAAGGAACAAAATGAGGGGGTTCATTTTGCCATAGAAATTATGATTAGTGCTGCAGAAAGAAAAATTAGGGCACATTTTGACTTCTCAAATCCTCTTCTATTTCATAAAAAAATTCTGACATGCAGACTGAAACACACACACGGGGGGGCGTGGCTTCGGAGCCATTGGAAATGGCCGCCGTTTTCGGGAGCTCCGCAGCAACGTAGGCAGCAGGGAGTCTCCAGGCTTCTTTTTCTCGGTATCGGACCGCGGAAAACGGCATTTCAAGCGTCGGAATACCTCAGCCACCGCTGGGATGAGTCGCGGAGAATTTCCATGCCGTTAAGGTGATTTTATATCGTCAAATGCAGTCAGTCAGAGCAGCGGCCGCCATTTTGTTTTCTGTGATGTTATTTTCCTGACACACTCGTTGCCTTATTATCAATGCCATTCTCTTCAGGATTTCTGCTATTAACATATGCACAAAGGTTTTTTCCTCAATTGGGTTACAAATTCTCTGGACTTCTTTGTAATGGTTATTGGAGTACCTTCTGCAGCCTCCTTTTTCCTCATTTTTATTTTTTCATTCCTTCAACGCTTCTTTGTGGAATTCCTCTAACTTTGACAATTATTGCTATTCGAACCTTCTTTCCTTGTGACCCTCTGTACCATTACCAAAAGGGACTTTGTTTTCCTTCTCTTCATGGCAATGCCGCGTGGTGCTCGTAGTGGGGCTCACCAAACTATCTCCCCTCCATTGGCTGATAATAACCCTTTTAATGTCCTACGTGATAATATGGATGAAGCTCCCCCGGAGTCCTCTGACTCTAAAGCCCCCTCTTCGGCGGGCACTCTCCCCAAACAACTTTCCAAGTTACCTGCGGCTTCTACTTCCGGCAAAAGGGTAAAAACGAATCCTCCTTCTCCTACTAATCCACCCTCTTCAATCTCTATGGAGCTTCTCCTTGATGAAATTCGTGCTCTGAAGCCCTATATGGAGGAAACTAATTTGCGCTTACAAAGCCTTGAAGACAATTGGTCTCACACCATCCAGAGAGTTGTGGTCCTTGAACAAAGAGTTGATGCGTCAGAGGAGACCATGCATCAAGTCCCCATTTTACATACAGAGATTGATCATCTTAAACAACAAGTTGAACAATTGGAAAACCGCAATAGGCGCAATAACCAGCGTATTTATGGTTTGTTTGAAGGTCTTGAAGGTTCTAATCCACTCTCATTTTTACCTTCTCTTCTTGGTCTTCCTGAATCTCCTCCTTTGAACATTCAACGCGCTCATCGTTTGGGCCGGATGTCTGCCTCTTCCTCCTCTTCAACGAGACCTAGAGGTGTTATCTTATATTTTCTGGAATATACTGACTTGCTCAAGGTACTCCAAGCTGCCAAACAAAAAGGAAAGATTTCTTGGCATGGCTCCAATCTATTTTTTACTCAGGATTATGCCAAAGTGACTGCAGATCGTCGGAAAAGGTTCCTGGAAATGAGGCCTGCTCTTCGAAGTCTCAATGCTAGATATGGCCTTTTTCATCCTTGCCTTTTTAAAGTGACGTATAACAACAAGACTACATCTTATGAAGACCCGGCTGTTCTCCAACAATTTTTGAACACATGTCGTCATGATTCTATGGATGTATCCAGACAGATTGTAATTGTGTTGTTTTCCTCATGTAGATTGCTTGCTGTTTTGCTGTTTTTGGATCTAATGTTCTACACTGTTAATATATGTATTTTGTCTTTTTCTCTTTAGTTTTGGATATTTGGGCCTCTGTATGTTATCTTCTTCAGTCTTCCTGGATGACGTCCTTCCTGTCGTTGTTGTCCTGCGGTTTCCCGTTCGGCGTCCCATTTCCCTGATGTGGTTCCAACACCCTCATTCTTTCTTGTTCTCGTGTGGTATGTCTTTTGCTAATGTGTTCTTATGTTTATGGAGTTGGTTTATTTTGCTTTGTTGTTCTCTTCTCTTTATTCTATTGTCTTCTTTTGCTTATCATACCCTTCTTTTGTTACCGTTGTTTCACTTCTTTTCTCTTTATTCTTACTTCTTGTTCTTTTCTTTTTCTTTATCTCTTTCTTTTTAACCATGTACTTCAATCTATTTTTTGCTTCTTCTTTCCATCCGTTTATTCCCATTCTCTTCACCTGCTTCAATTTCGAATCTTTCTTTATTCTCTGATTTCCTTGCCTTTTCAATATAATGTGTTTATGGCGGTTCTTCAGTTGTATTTACTTGGTTATGTATCTTCTTTCTTTTTTGTATTTGGTACTATTTCTTCTTCCTGCAATGTTCTGTTTTTTCTTCTCCTACAAATGTAATGATTATTACCCAGTTTTTAATTATTCATGCTTTTCTGTTTTCTTTCTATTTGCATTTTCTCCCTTATCTGTAGATGTCTTTGAATATTTTATCTTGGAATGTTAAAGGTCTTGGTTCACCTATTGAACGTCAAAGAGTTTTGTCTCATGTAGCAAATTTAAAAGGGGATATTGTGTTATTACAAGAAATTCATGTTAAAGATACTGAAATTCCTAAATTACGTCGTCATTGGGTTGGTCATGTTTTTGCCTCTCCTGGGTCTGGGAAGCGTAATGGAGTCGCTATTTTATGTCATAAGAGGTTAGATGTTCATCTTGTCAAACAAGATAATGATTCAGATGGTAGTCGGGTAGCAGTCTCTTTGTTGATTAATAAAATCCCTCTGACTATTATTAATATTTATGCTCCCACTGTTCCGGATAAAGTCTTTTGGCCCCATATTCTTTCCCTGCTCATGCAACACACTGATGATTATCTGATTTTGGGTGGTGACTGTAATATGGTTATAGACCCCTTTTTGGACAGAAGATCTGATTCTAGGTTCTCCCCCTCCCACATGCATTCTTTGTTTACCTCCATTATTTCCCAAAGAGCTCTTGTTGATTCTTGGAGGCTTTGTCACCCTACTCTTCGAGAATGCACTTTTTACTCACCTCCTCACTCTTCCCAATCTCGATTAGATTATATTTTCATTTCCAAAGCCCTCACTCAACTCATTACTCACTCTGACATAGGTTCTATTTTACTTTCTGATCACGCCCCAGTCTCTTTAAGTCTAGATTTACTCCCCCCCATGAAAGGCACTAGGAGATGGACGTTTAATAACTCTCTTTTATTGGACCCACAGTTTACACCAGCTTTTATGGATTTTGCTTCTTCATTTTTTGAGGACAATGACTCATCTCAGTTAACCCCTTCCCTTATATGGGATACATTTAAAGCCGCTTCTAGAGATTTCATTATTACATTTGTTGCCCGTAAGCGTCGTAAAGCCTCTCAATCTATTCATTTGCTTAACGCACAAATTAAAAAATTAGAACACTCCTTTTATCTCTCTAAGAAACAATCTGACCTAGATGATCTTATTAAGGCTAAACTTTCCTTTAATAAAATTTCTACTGACTCTGCCAATTTGTTTTTACTTAAGTCTAGTGCTAAATACTACACCGCACAAAATAAAGCCGGTAATCTTTTAGCTAGATACCTCAAAGTTAAGAAAGAGCGTACTAAAATTGAATCCATTGTTACTTCCTCTAATGTTGTGGTTCATAAAGACGAGGATATTTTAGCTGAATTCACGGATTTTTATCAACGTTTATATACTCCTGAATCCTCTCCTGTCTTGTCTGAAATTACTCGATATTTATCCTCCATTTCTCCACCTTCCTCTTCAGAGGTTGACTTCTCCTCTTTAGAAGCTGATATCACGCATAAAGATATTCTGGAGGCTATTCAAGTTCTAAAGAGGGGTAAAGCCCCTGGCCCCGATGGGTTTACTATAGAATTTTATTCTCATTTTTCCTCCCTACTTCTTCCAAGAATTCATCAATTATTTTCATCCTTTATTGCGTCTCAACAATCTGAGGGCACCTTTCAGGAAGCCCTTATTTGTCTTCTCCCTAAGGATGGTAAAGATCACACTTTTTGTAAGAATTATAGGCCCATTTCCTTAATTAATCTACATTACAAAATTTTTGCCAAGATCCTTGCACTTCGTTTAGAAAAAATTCTTCCACAATTAATCGCCAAAGAACAATGTGGTTTTATCAAAGGGCGTCATCTATCTGATAATACCCGTCTTTTCTTTAATGTCTTAAGTAAGTCTCATTCTCATAAGACGTCATTGGCAGCTATTGCACTGGACGCTGAGAAAGCTTTTGACAGAGTCAACTGGCAATTTATTTTTTCTTCCCTTTCTTGGTTAGGTTTTGGCCCTAAGTTTCTTTCATATGTCTCAATGCTCTACTCTTCTCCTAGGTCCTTTATTTTGGCCAATGGCCTTGTCTCTTCCGCCTTTCCTCTTCTTCGTGGTGTCCGGCAGGGTTGTCCGCTTTCTCCGCTCCTATTTATTTTAGCATTAGAACCTTTCTTAACTAAGATTCGTATGAACGTTGATATTTCTGGCTTCCCTTATGGTTCTACACAGTTAAAGATCTCTGCGTACGCAGATGATATTCTGTTATTTCTCTCGAACCCTCATACGTCTCTCCCATCATTTTTATTAGAGGTTTCGAACTATGCATCAGTGTCTGGCTATAAGCTTAATGTAGACAAATGCGAAATCCTTCCTCTCAATAAATTCTGTTTTCATGCTGATTTCTTAGCTTCTTCCTTCCACTGGAGCCCAAATAAAATCAAATATCTTGGTCTTTGGTTTACACCTTTTATTAAGGATACTGTGGCTTTGAACCTTAAAAATTTACTAACAGCTCTTACTGCCTCTACGAAACAATGGCATCCCTTGTTCTTATCTTGGTGGGGTAGATTAGATTCTATCAAAATGATGTTGGTTCCGGTAGTCTTATTTCTCTTATCGAATCTTCCAGTTAACATCCCCAAATTTTATTACAAGAATATTTATTCCATATTATCTAAATTTTTATGGCAAAACAAAACTGCCAGAATGTCTTTTTTTTAAACTTAAATCTCCTAAACATTTAGGTGGTGTTAATTTTCCTGACTTTTCCTCATATCAAACTTCCTTTTTTCTCACTCACTCTACCTCTTTCCTTTCTGATCATATTCCTGATCCTTCTTCCCGTCCTTTGTGGGTAGAGGTTGAAACTTCCTTTTTTCATCCCTTTGCGTTTGAAGAGTTTGTTTCATTGTCGCAAGCTCCAAAGAAATTTTCTCTTCCCATCCTTCAACATGTTCGCAAGACCTTTCAACCTAATATTTTGCATAACTTGGATGATCGTGCTCGTTTTTTACAATCTCCTATTTGGTATAACTCTCTTATCAAAATTAAAAATAGATCTATTTTTTGGAGTGACTGGTTATCTCTTGGTCTTAAATGGACTCATCAGCTTTTTCATGATGGTTCTTTTATCCCCTTTTCTGTTCTTCAAGAACATTTCTCTCTCCCCCTCTCTTCTTATCCCAAATATACTCTATTAATAACGGCGGCTCAAGCTACTTTTGATGCTCTTACGGGTACTTCCATTCAATATAATTCTTCTCTCATTTCCTTACCATTTTTACACTCTTCCCCATCTGCTTCTCAAATTTACAAAATATTGCGAGATTCGTCTGCTCATCGAGTGAAGTCTGCTGTGGAGTGTGCTTGGGAATCAGATTTAGATGACTGTTTTCCTCTTTCCACCTGGGATAACATTTGGATCAAAATAAGGAAATCATCTAGAGCGGCAAATACAACCCAAACTCTATTTTTTATATACAATAGACTTTTAATTACCCCATGCAAACTACATCACATTGACTCTTCTATCCCGTCTATCTGTTGGTCCTGTTCGGCTTTGGTGGCTGATCTTAAACATATGTTGTTTACTTGTCCTGCTGTTCACCTTTTCTGGAGCAAAGTATGGCAACAAATTAATTCCATTTTCTCCACCAATTTCCCCTTTTCTCTTTCTCATATTTTTCTTGGTAGTCTTTCACAAATATGGTCCTCCTCCAGTGCTAATACCTCCATTGTTGATCTCCTTCTTGCTGTGGCGTTTCAACAGATCACGAAAGCTTGGAAGGATACCTCCCTTATTTCTTATCAAGCCTGGTGGTATGGGGTTTGCTATAATCATAGACTAGATAGAGCTTATGTTCACCCTATTTCTCTTGCAATTAAAAGGGACTTATTATGGTTACCCATTACCTCCTTTTTGAACTTGTCTGCCCAACCCCTTCCTTTACATAATCTTTGCAGGGAAGAAGTATCTAAACCTCCTTGATCTTCTTGTTATTATTAATGATTCTGATATTATTAATGTATGAAGTTTGCCAATTTTGTTCTAACTCTTGTTGAATTATTAATTCTTGTATTATGAAGTTGCATTTTTTCTTTATTCTGCCGTTTATTTATTATATATTGTTGTAATATGTTTTTGATCATATCTCTTTTTCTTTTCTTCTTTTCTTCTCTCTCTTTTTCACTCTACTCCTTTTTTTTTACTTTTCTGAAATGTCTTGCAATTTATTCTTACCTACAAAATGTATATTACTACTGTACTGGAACTTTTTTGTTCTTCAATAAAATCTTCTTTAAACTAAAAAAAAAGACTGAAACACTCACTTTGAATGCCAGCAGCAGACTTCACTGGTGAGCAGTAGCTTTACTACAGTGATCTAATGAGCAACTAGAGTGCAAACATTCAGAATTTAAGGCAAATGTGTGACACATCTGAATGCCTTCTTGATGGAACCAAAGTAAAAAACTGAAAGTATTTCCTACTGAGGAGACTGCAGTAAATGAGGAAATTAGGAAACTTCATAACAAATAAGTCTCCCAATATGGCCACCAGAGACAACAGAGCCCAAATGTAGCCCAAATATCACCCAGATGTAGCCCAAGTATAGACCAATGACAGAATGTCCCAGAGTGTTCTAACGGACAACTAGAGTGCTAACAGTCTTACTTATGACAAAAGTATGGCACACCTGAAGCCATCTTGATTGGAATAAATTGGTAACACTCAAAACTGTTAATTTGCAAAGGAACAAAATGAGGGGGTTCATTTTGCCATAGAAATTATGATTTGTGCTGCAGAAAGAAAAATTAGGGCACGTTTTGACTTCTCAAATCCTCTTCTATTTCCTAAAAAAATTCTGACATGCAGACTGAAACATGCACTTTGAATACCAGCAGCAGACTTCCCTGGTGAGCAGTAGCTTTACTACAGTGATCTAATGAGCAACTAGAGTGCTAACATTCAGAATTTATGGCAAATGTGTGACACATCTGAATGCCTTCTTGATGGAATCAAAGTAAAAAATGGAAAGCATTTCCTACTGAGGAGACTGCAGTAAATGAGGAAATTAGGAAACTTCATAACAAATAAATTTCCCAAGATGGCCACCAGAGACAAAAGAGCCCAAATATAGCCCAAATATCACCCAGATGTAGCCCAAGTATAGCCCAATGACAGAATGTCCCAGAGTGTTCTAACGAACAACTAGAGCGCTAACAGTCTTACTTATGACAAAAGTATGGCACACCTGAAGCCATCTTGATTGGAATAAAGTGGTAACACTTAAAACATTTAATTTACAATGTAACAAAATGATGGGGTTCATTTTGCCACAGAAATTATGATTAGTTCTGCAGAAAGAAAAATTAGGGCACATTTTCACTTCTCAAATCCTCTTCTATTTCATAAACAAATTCTGACATGCAGACTGAAACATGCACTTTGAATACCAGCAGCAGACTTCCCTGATGAGCAGTAGTTTTACTACAGTGATCTAATGAGCAACTAGAGTGCTAACATTCAGAATTTATGGCAAATGTGTGACACATCTGAATGCCTTCTTGATGGAACCAAAATAAAAAACTGAAAGTATTCCCACTGAGGAGACTGCAGTAAATGAGGAAATTAGGAAACTTCATAACAAATAAATCTCCCAAGATGGCCACCAGAGACAAAAGAGCCCACATGTAGCCCAAATATCACCCAGATGTAGCCCACATGTAGCCCAATGACAGAATGTATTTGCAGTTTTATATAGTGCAGACTTCTCAGGTATTGGAGTGCTTTACATGAACATTGGTTACATCACACAAGAGCAAATTAATTTTGGTTGTAGACATGGGGAGATTAAGTGATTTGACCAGAATCACAGAATGTTGAACTGAAGCAGAAACTCCAACCTGGTTCCCCAGTTGCAAAGTCTGCAGCTCTGGAAGTAACACCACATTCTCTCCCCTATGTGCAACATTTAATCAAGTGGTCAACTGGATAAAAACAACATAAAGATTACAAATAATGTAAAAGTTCTTTGTCGCTATTTGAAAACTCAGAAAATATGTCCTCATTTTAGTTTTTTAGAGTACTAACCATATTTTTGATGCAAATAAGACCCTCTCATATATGTAATTTCTAAAGGAAATACTCTAGGTACTACAGTTTTGATTACATCAAGTTGACGTCAGGCGTTCCACACTTTTGTAATAAATATAGAATGTTAGCAATCTAGTTGTTCATTGGGATACTGTTGAGAGGCAGAGGCCAGGGGCACGGACTCTGAAAATTGAAGGCAGGTAGGAGAGTGCAGAGGCAACAATTTGACCACACTGGGCAGGAAGGGCAGTGGCAGCAAAACAGACTATGGAGGGCAGTGGAAAGGCGGGCAGGGGCAATAAACCAACAATACAGGACTGGCAAGAGAGGCTGTGGCAATATAATAGACCATTGTGGGCAGAAGGAAGAGGCAGTGGTAGTACAACCATACATGCCAGCAGACCCGTTTCAGCCAGGAAACGTCCAATGTTTTTAAGCTCAAATGGGCTTTATTTGATATGTCTCCTACCTACAATCTCCTCTTTTTCAATGTAACTCAAAGGGGAAAATCAATACCCCAGTTTTTTTCCAAAATCTCCCTCTTACCAAGTTCAAAATGTTCGCAAGTATGGTACATTGGATTATGGTAGGCAGGAGGAATTGGAGTAGGGACATGGACTCTGATAACAGAGGACAGGAGGGACATGGAGAGGTGCACCAAACTGACCATACAGGGCAGGCATCAGTGTTTGCAGTAGCACAATACACCACACAGCACATGCGGGACGGGAGTGCAGCACAACAATCCGTAGAAAGCAATAGAGAGGGGACAGGACCATGCACATGGAAAACAGAGAACGGAGGGGAAAGAGACAATGGTAGCTAGCTGACCATAATGGACAGACAGGAGAGAAAGCTGCAGCATAACAGACCATAAAGGGCAGGAGGGACAGATCGGGGGCATTACAATGGAACAGACAAGCCAGGAGGGAGGGAATAGGGGTCTGCACATGGAAACAGAGGGCTGGGGGCAAGGGGGCAGGACATGAGCAGAAAGATGACCATGGAGGTCAGGCAGGATGGGCACTAGAAACAAGACACACCATGGAGAGCAACAATGAGACTATGATGGCATACACACAGACCATGGAGGGAAGGTGGGAGGGGCAGCTAGCTGACCATACAGGGAAGGTGGGAGGGGCCATGTCAGCACTGAAGACCAGAATTTGGCAATGGAGGGCAGGAGGAGTGGACTGGTACGTCATGCTAAATGGAGGGCAGTGGCAGCACATCAGACCATGCATGGCAGGAGGGAGGAGGCTAGTCCATGGATTCAGACAAGAGAGGATAGGGAGGAGGTGGATGGGGCAGCAAGCTAACTGTTCATAGCAGGTGGGTATTAGGAACTTTATTGTTTTTAAAATGTGTGTCTGTGCGAACTACTTAAAATATGAACAAGTATGCAGCATAATCTCACTTTTATTCAGGAGGAACAGGACGTTTGTGACGGTGTCTCCGGTCTCACTTGGCAGAAGCACCCCCTGACCCTCCACCCCATCGCAAAATGTAATGCCCGTGAAAAGGGTAGGTGGACGCAGTGGTATATAGAACATAGTCCTGAGAGCACGATTGAAAAGGAAAACTAGATATAGTATATGATATAAACTATGCACCAAAAAGTGTGATATAAGATGAACCAGGGTGTGAAATATAATATGCAATACATTGTGCGCAATGACAGATTCATTGGAGAGCGCGAGATAGCACAGGCACTAGCGCGTGCTATGCGATATGCGCTTTGGAGTGTAATATGCACAGGGCAGTGTTGTGTAACCTAAGTAGTCTCTAAAGTTGTAATATAAAATATGTGCTGGGGAGTGTAACGTTGCATATGCACTGTGACAAAGATATGGATCCCAGATTGTAATATGTATGGCATAGCGCTGTGCGTTATAACATAGGCATCGAGAAAGGCACATTAGATGGGGCAATATAACCCGTGCGAAGGCAAGTGTGGCATGACATATTCACGGGATGGTGTTACAGTGCACATGGGCTAGAGAGTGTCATAGCATATGCACTAGCTGGTGGAATACAACACAGAGGTGTGAGGCACTCGGCGGGCACTGGTGGGTGTAACACAGCATTGGGCTCAGCCAGGAGCACGTTGGGACTCTCAAGTGAGGTTCGTCTCCTTTCCAGAGAGTAAAATAAAAAGTATTACACATCCGGCCGTGGATGTGTGTTTTATTATCTGTGAGGGGGTTTTCTTGCATAGTTTTGTCGAATTTTTGTCGAATCCCCTTTGAATGGCTTGGTGTGCGTTTATATTAAATGTGCCCGTCAATAGCTACCCATGTTTGTATAAATAAACAACAAGGTTGTCTACTTGGAGAGTACCCACCGGCGGGGGCGCCGGGATTAGACACGGTAGGGCGTCAGACACGTCAGAGCTTCACTAGCGGTGTAAATACATTCCATGTGGATTCATTCTATGCATAGTCGCCTTTTAATGAATATCACGCAAATCGTCATGGTGATAGGTACATACGGTTTGTCCAGCAAGTCCTAGGTGTTTCTATAAATATATATTTTTTTTAAATAATAAAAAACAAAGGCCGGCCCCGGGGGATGGGGTCCCCGGGGCCATAAGTGGCCTGAGGAGGAGGGCAACGCAGCACCCTCCTAAAGAATTAAAAAAAAGGCCATGACCCGGGGGTTGGGGGCAACGCAGCCCCCTCCTAAAGAATTTTAAAAAAGGCCATGACCCGGGGGTTGGGGTCCCGGGGCCGATTAATGACTTTGGAGGGCCAAATACATTTTTTTTAACAACAAAAAATTAGGGTGCAGGACCTGGGGGATGGGGTCCCCAGGGCCAGTAAATTAGAAAAAGAAGGGGGGACACACAGCCCTCCTTCTTAAGAAAATAAAATAAATAAAAGACCAGCATCGCAAACGTGCCCCCTGGCCAGTTGTAAGTTGGGGAATTAATTCCCCTTCAATACTGATGGTCCCTGAGGGCCAACTAGCCCAACAGGTATCCCCAGTATGCGCCAGGGAGCTGCGTTGCAGACAGGTGTTCTGAGGCCACGCCCCTTTTTACACCTCTATGCAATGCAGCTCTGTGGCGCTTACTGGAGGTACCTAGTGGGCTAGTTTGACCCTAGGGACTCTTAGGATTCAAGGGGACTTAACCTCTCAACTTAGAACTGCCACAGGGCGCGTTTACACAGTGGTGAAGGGAGGGGACGGGGCCTGAGGTGAGGCGTGCCAACACGCCCTGTGGCGCGTTTTAAGTTGGGGAAATAATTCCCTTTCAATCCTGAGGGCCCCTGGGGGCTAACTAGCCCCCCAAGTGCTTCCAGTAAGCGCGACTGAGCTGCGTTGCAGATAGGTGGTCCAGACCGTGTCACTTTTTACACCTCGCTGCAACGCAGCTCTGTGGCGCTTACTGGAGGTACCTAGTGGGCTAGTTGGACCCTAGGGACCCTCAGGATTCAAATGAACTTAATCTCCCAACTAAAAACGGCCACTGGGCGTGTTTACACAGTGGTGAAGGGAGGGGACGGGGCCTGAGTTAACGTGTGCAAACAAGCCCTGTGGCGCGTTTTAAGTTGGGGAAATAATTCCCCTTCAATCCTGCGGGACCCTGGGGGCCAACTAGCCCACCAGGTGCTTCCAGTCAGCGCCACTGCGCTGCGTTGCAGAGAGGTGATCTAGGCCGTGCCCCTTTTTACATCTCTCTGCAACGCAGCTCTGTGGCGCTTACTGGAGGTACCTAGTGGTCTAGTTGGACCCTAGGGACCCTCAGGATTCAAGGGGACTTAATCTCCCAACTTAAAACGGCCACAGGGCGTGTTTACACAGTGGGGAAGTGAGGGAACGGGGCCTGAGGTGACGTGTGCAAACATGCCCTGTGGCGCGTTTTAAGAGGTAGTTTTAATCCCCTGCCCTATTATATATTAGGGGCTTACAGAAGAGGTCATGCTGATCACAGGGGGACCCCAATGCATAGTGTTCACTAGTGTATATTGGTGTTTTCACTGTATTCTGAGTGTCTTTTAACATAGCACTGGCTCAAGGACTGGTTAGTCAGACTCAGTTACCACCAGTATCCGTCTAAAAAAGTTGAGGGTACAGGATGATTTTGCAACAAGGCTTCTTTCTGCTCTTCTGTTTGTTCTTTCTGCACGTTATCCTTCTTCCTGCACTTTTCTGCGTCTTTGAGGACTTCTGTTGCTTCTTTCTGCATTTCTTTTTTTCTTTCTGTGCGTTTTTTCTTCTTTCTTCACATGTACTATCTCTGTAGGCATAGTTAGAAATTAGCATTTAAAAAACCTTTGAAATTCACTGAAAAAAGCATAGGTTTCAGGCACGGTATAGTTAGGAATTAGCATTTAAAAAACCTTAGAAATTCACTGAAAAAACCATAGGTTTCAGGGACGTTATAGTTAGCTGGACTTTTCACTCGTACAAAACCATTGAAATTCCCCCATTATAGTTAGTTCAGCTAACTATAACTCACGCACCTGCAATGCACTGCTGATGACGTTACATATTACATCACTCATGACATGGTCAGTGACATCACTCATGACATTACTGATGACATTTCAAATGACATCACCGATGACATCATCCTTGTGAAAGAGTGGCAGACCTCCTCTCCCCCTAACATAACCTTTGATACACACATTCAAAAATAGAAACTAAAATTTTCAAAACAATGGACATACCAATATCAGTTACAACAACCTATTCAGTAATTCTAAGATCCACATCCATTCATTCACCAACAGTCCTATACAGTCACTCATACATGTACTCACTCATCATATGTACTCATACATCAATAAATCCTCTTACACGCCACTCATCCATAGAGTTACTCACACACATAGTCACTCATGCTAATAAAGAATCAAACATCCATTTACTAGCATATACAGTTATACACACACCACCACACTTACTTCTACAGAAACTTACACATACTTAGTCTTTTAAACAATCACTTATAGAAACACATACTTATTCATACAGGAACTCTTTCAATCTCTCATTCTCACATATACTCACTTATATACACCAATAGTCACATATACTAGTTTAAAACATATGTAGTTACTCATAAAGACACTATTGAGACAGTCATTCACTCACTAACACACCCATGCATACACTCATCCACCCATACAGTCCTGCACACATGCTGTTTTCAACACATATAAACAGTGAGTCACTCATTCATGCACCTATGCACTACGTAATACCCCCCACCGAACCATACAGACACTCAGACACTCATACTGATACTCAAAAAACAAACTAATAACCTATATAGACACTCATGTAGCTACTCACCAACCCATGCAGCCACGTATACACAAAGTGAGAGACTGATACAGATATTTACATATTTAAACATTACTCACTAAGCCATGTATTCACTAAGATACACTTAATCAGTCAGTTATACAATCAATTTTTCAAAAAGAAATCATCCATTTAGACACTTATATACCCATTTATTCTTCCATCGACCTTGAGATATACATATATAAAACATATGTAATTTTCAGAAAAACACACATTCACTGGATGATGTCATTAGTGATGTCATCAGTGATGTCATTTGAGATGTCATCAGTGATGTCGTGAGTGATGTCACTGACCATGTCATGAGTGATGTAATATGTGACGTCATCAGCAGTGCATTGCCGGCGCGCGAGTTATAGTTAGCTGAACTAACTATAACGGGGGAATTTCAATGGTTTTGTACGAGTGTAAAGTCCAGCTAACTATAACGCCCCTGAAACCTATGTTTTTTTTAGTGAATATATATATTATCTACTGGCGGTCGCCAGTAGATAGTTATAGTTAGGACCGAGTTCCCATAGGAAATCTGAAAATTCTATTTTGAATAACTTTGGCGCCGGTTGACGAATCCTTGCGAAATTTTGAAAACTAATGGGGCGCTCCGCTCAGCTCCTACCCTGAAAGTCTCGGGGTGATTCGTCAATCGGGGGCTGAGAAAAAAGGGGGGTCCCAAAACACATTTTCCCCATTCATTTTCCCATAGGACCTTTAGTTGAAGGTACAGCCTGAACAGCTGAACAGAATTACTTGAAATTTGGCAAAGAGGTAGTCCTCAGGTCAGGGATGTGCCTTTTGCATATATGGTGTCAATCTGTTCAGTAGTTTCTGAGAAAATTGCAGTTAAATGTACATAAATATCTATAGGCGCGCATCGTGCGCGCACGGTGCCGTGCACAAGCGTAATTCTGATTGGTGGTTAGATGTCAGTCAACATTCAAATCGGTCGAAATCAGGAAGTGTCGGACGCCATTTTGTGTGTGGAAGTGAAAAACAAAGGTGGAGAACATGAAAAGGGGGCAGGGTAGAGAGTTCCTGACCCCCAGCCTTTGTCAGGGGGTCCCTGAAGGACCCCGAAGGGTGAAAAAAACATTTTAAACGAGCCATTCCATATTAAAAGATACAGTCAATCTATACCTATATACATAGGTAGTTTATTGTAAAATAAATATATAAAAAATATAATAATACATACATAAATGACGTCATCAGCAGTGGATTGCTGTCGCGCGAGTTATATTTAGCTGAACTAACTATAACGGGGGAATTTCAATGGTTTTTTACGAGTGAAATGTCCAACTATAACATGTGTGAAACCTATGGATTTTCAGTGAATGTGCAAGGTTTTTAAAATGCTAATTCCTAACTATAACGTGTGTGAAACCTATGGTTTTTTAAGTGAATAGATATATATATATATACATATATTTTCAAGTTAAGCAAATGTTAAGTTAAGATTGGTAAATATATATCTATATATATCTATATATATATATATATATATATATATATATATATATATATATATATATAACCTACTGGCCGTCGCCAGTAGGTACTTATAGTTAGGACCAAGTTTTCATAGGAAGAGCATTTTTTGTTTTGCTTATATCTTTGGCATTGTTTGATGAATCTTCATGAAAGTTTCCAAACTAATTCTTTGTTCATATCAGCTCCTATGTGGGAAGTTTGGGGGTGATTCGTCAAGGGGGGGGGAAAGAAAAAAGGGGGTCCCAAAACTTGTTTTCTCAATGTTAATTTCCATAGGAAACTTTAGACAAGGCTACAGGTCAAACGGGTGAACGGATTTACCCCAAATTTGGCAGGGAGAAGGGTCTTGGTCTAAGAAGCAATTGGTGTAAATCCGTTCAGTATGTTTTGAGAAATATCAAAATTTACAGATATCGATATTTGGGAATTCTGCCATCTGATTGGTTGAGGCGTTACGAGCACGAGCTTGCTGCTTATTGTTTTGGAGCGCTGCAAGCGGTTGCAACTAGGAAGTGTTGGCCGCCATTTTGTGATTCCGTCGAAGCGAGTAAGGGGAAAAAAGTAGGAAAGAGGACGGTAGGAGCACTGTAACCTTTGTGGGGGTGTTTAGGGTGTGCTATAGAGGGGGTGTGAAGCGAACTACTCATAGCTACCAGTCTGAAAGTGCTGGGTACGGAAATTAAGTGAGGTATTGCGTAGTATGATGCTGCTAAGGTGAGCTGGAGCGGGAGTAGGGATGAAAGCGTGAGCCTAAACTGTGTGTCTTATGGTGTGAAGTCATGTGCCCTGTCCGCTGTGCCACACCCGTCTAAGTAGTGTTAGTAATATTTTATACGTAGTAGGAGGAAGTTTTGTTTGGAACATGGTAATTTGTATATGGTGCTTAGGTGGTGTTATACAGGGAGTGCGAAGGTAAATCAATACGGTATTTGTAAAGTGCAAACTACATAGAAAACGATAATTGATTGGAAGATAAGAAGCATTGGGTACTAAAAAATAGGGTGCATATTAGTTGCGTGAAAAAGCATGTTTGTCATTGGTTAATAAAGAGCAGTCTAAACGTGGAGTACAGTCGATAGGATGAAATGTGCAAAGCTCAACCAGACGTGCTACTTGCATTTGGAAGGTACATTTGGAACTTAAAACAATGGTGAACTTTTAACCCGCAGGTGCTGTTAAATGTTCGAGAATATGCTGTAAAAAAAAAGTTATGTTTAAAAAAATCATGAACTTTTAACCTGCAGGTGTCGTAGAATGTTCCAGAAAGTGTGGTGATAAAATAGGTTGAACTTCTAACCTGTATGTGGCGCGGAATATTAAGTAGCTTTTCAGATGGAAAATTAAAAAATAACCAATGGAGATAAGTTTTGGAATGTCGATGAAGGAATGAAGTATTCTGATTTGTTCTTTACATGTATTTATATGTGGAGAGACAGAGAAATTGTGCCATTACTGGTTCCATTCTTGATGAAAGAGGTGCATTACATGTACTGTGTGAGAAAGAAAGAATTGCATGCGTGTGTGACATTTGAAATTTGCATACCAACTACAAATGTGAGTTAGAAATGAACAAGGTGTGTTATGTGTTCTGTAGTAGTGATTAAGTATTTGAGGTGATATTTTTAAGTTTGAAAGTATTTTTTATTTCAAAATAATATCCTGTTAGTAAAGTGTGGTGTTTCATATTGGTTATAAAATATGCATAAAGTTTGACCTATTGCTATATAAGTACTTTAGGTATGTTTAGGAATTTTTCACAAAGAAGAAATGTAGTTTGTCATCTTTAAAGGACTGTATGGTTTTGAAAATGAGGTACAGCGTTAATTTGGGTTTGTTAATGTATTCAGGCAAGATAAACAAAATGTCCCACGTTTGCAAATTATACTTTTTGTGGAAGAAGTGGTGAAGGGGGGATAGGAGATGTATGTATTATTAAGTTAAAAGTCGTCTACAGTGTTTGGAGATTACATGGAGAGAAGATGGAGATAGTAAAAGTCATACGTTCCTTTTATATGTACGCATAGTTTGAATCATTTGAATATAGGTTGAGATATAATATGAACATGGTTTCTGGTTTGCATTTGGGTATAGTTAATAGTTTTAGTAGTTTGTGACTAGTGAATAATAAAAGGTAGATATACTAAAATATTTGGTAGTAAACGTATTAGTTATTGTCTGTTCTTATGAAATTGAAGTGTTTCTTTAGAAGAGATGTTTTATAAATGTGTGAGAGATAAAAAAAGAAATGAAAATGTTTGGTATATTTTGTGTATGACTTTCTTGACTTTAGTAAAGTACATGTCATTACAAGTGATAGTAATTGTCAGGCTGCGTTCCTGTGCTGAATATACGTAGGTGTTTAAGTGGTCCGGGTTTTACCCGTGCTCAGTTTCACTATCTCTTTTGAGACACTCATCAATTTTTTCATTAAATGTAATGTCCTTAATATACATACAGTAAAGGGACGGTATATCAAAAGTTTGGGAATTATAACTTTGTTTACTCTCCCCATCCTCTGCTATACACTGTACAGAGTGTTTAAACGACTTTATTAACATACAGATGTATAGCTAGTAAAGGTGGTGTAGTGCTACTGGGCCCATTTATAAACCGTGCAATGGGATGGCTTATGTTTTACCCGCCAATTTGCATGTTTGAATACTTTTGGATGATAAGTGTTGCGGAAGACACCTTTAAAAATTAAGCCCAAGTATGGGTATAGTGCCGCTTCTAGGAAAAGTGGCGGTTTCTCTTTGATTTCGTACGGTTAAGCAATGGCGGGGGTGAGGTGGGTATGTTGGTGATTAAAACACAGACTTTAGTAACGTGCAGATGTCTAGCTACTAAAGGTGATGTAGTGCCACTGGGACCATTTATAAAGCGCCCTATGGCATAGTATATGTTTTACCCGCAAATGTGCATGTTTTAATATGTTTTGCTGATGAGTGTTTCGGGAGATATCAGTTGAAATTAAGCCTCTGTATGGCTATAGTGGCGTTCCAGGTTTGCTGGGGCTCTTTGTTTTATTGCGTAAAGTTAAGCAAGGGCGGGTGTGGAGGTGGTGTAGTGGTACTGGGACTATTTATAAACCGCCTTATGGTATGGTGTATGTTTTACTTGGAAAATTGCAGGTTTCAATACCTTTTGCTGATGAGCGTTCTGGCAGACACCTGTTGAAATTAAGGCAATGTTTGGCTAAAGCGGCGCTAACGGGAGTGTTGGGGCTTGTTGTTTTGATTTTGTAAGGTTAAGCAAGGGAAGGGGTGGGGGTGGGAGAGGTGGGTATGTTGCTGATTATAACACGGATATTTGTAACGTGCATATGTGTAGCTAGAAAAGGTCATGTAGTGCCACTGGGTCAATTTATAAAGCGCTCTATGACATGGTATATGTTTTATCCGGAAATTTGCATGTTTTAATACCTTTTGTTGCTGGGCGTTCCGGCAGAGACTTGTTCAAATTAAGTCCCTGTATTGCTATAGTGGCTCTACCAGGTTTGCTGGGGTCTTTCTTTGATTTCGTAAGGTTAAGCAAGAATGGGGATGAGGGTGGTGTAGTGGCACTGGACCCATTTATGAAGCGGTTTATGGTGTGGTATACGTTTTTCTCGCAAATTTGCATGTTTTAATACCTTTTGGTGATGAGTGATCCAGCAGACAGCTACGCAAATCACACAACATTTCTGTGGATAACAAATCTTCGTGCTGATAGACACTCTTGCACTTTGGTAGAAGGCTGCCAGTGTTGATGGCAAATTATGAAACTTGGTGATATTGTACATTTAAATGGAAGCTTGGATCATTTCTTTGTTACTATGGTGCAGAGAGGGCTTTAAGTGGGAAAAAACTGGGGGTGCTCTAAAAGGGGCAGGGCAAACCTGTTAAAGGGGTGTGGGCTATCCAAGTAGGGGTCTGGTCTACATGAAGATAACTAGCATTGTGTGCTTAAGAAAATCCCCTCGAATTATCATACGTTCTGGAAACACACTCTTTAAAGGATTGCCCTTCCTCCTACAACGTGGCTCACGTAGCATGACGTCTCCACTTCTCAGTAGTGAGCAAAATGAGCATGCGCACATCAATATGCATGCTCTGACTGCAGTGCAATAAAAAAAAAAAGAAATCTTGACTACCTTTGCGAGGGCCAAAAATAGAGACCGATAGAGACCCGTTTTGAGTTTTTCTGAAAATAACTGCTGGTGCTCAGAGCCAGCCCACTTAAAACCCTGCATCCATTCATCCTAAGGACTTTCAATTCATTCAGACATTCCTACCTTAATACATACATCTGTCCCTGCAGTTATTCTAAGTATCTATCAGCCCACTCACCTATGATAAGCACTGTGCCATCCATCCAGTTATACACCCATATATTCATACATACATCTGTCCCAGAACCAATCCTACGCATCTATCAGCCCACCCGTGTATCCTAAGTACTGGTCCATGCATCCATTTATCCTTCCATTCATCCATATATCCATCCATCCATCCTTCTAGCTATCCATTCATCCATCTGGCCATCCATCCAGTCGCCCGTTTTTCAACTATCCGTCCTTATTTTCGTGCACTCTCCACCACCGATCCTAAATACTGCGTATTATACTCATCCACCCAGCCTCTTAAGGGGCCGAAAAGGCTGGCGATAATCATTGAGAGGCAGATGAAGTTTCTGATAAAGAACAAGAAAGCTTTGAGTTGCTCTTTGTGGACCAGAGTTCACCACCCTTCTCTGGTGGTGTTTTAAACAAAGGTTGATGTAGGGAAAGAAATGTAAAGCAGCTTTTGAGTGTAAGAAGTTAATTTAGAAAGATAACGGGGCATATTATGAAGTACGGCGTTAAAATTATTACCGCTTTAGTGGCAGGAAACTGCCGCTAAAATGGCGATAATGGGCTTGATAATATGCCCTTGTCAATTCCCATAGCCAGCCAGGTTGTGGTGTGAAGCTGGGCTTCTATGGGAATTCAGAAGGGCATATTATCAAGCTCATTATCGCCGCTTTAGCGGCCGTTTTCGGCCGCTAAAGCAGCGATTATGTTAACGCTGTTCTTAATAATATGCCCCTAAGTGAGCCAGGCAAAGCGTGTGTTTTCGTAGCTCTACAACAACATCCTGTGAAAGGTGAGAGCAGGGTTGTGTGGGCTGTGTGTGGTCGTCTCCAAAGGCGCAACCAGAGTGAAATTTTGGGGGAGGCTAGTTCTTTCAGCAATAGGCAGAGTGGGGATGTAGGGGCTCTAAAAAGGGGTGGAAAAAAACAGAGCATCATTTTCAAGCAAATGGTCTTTTGAAGACCTGTGAAGTACTCTGGTGCGGCTCTGTGTGTGCTATTGGGAAGCTGTCTCAGGGAGTCCGGGGCAATGGGCATTGTGCGCCTGGTAGTCTCTCTGCTAATCACGCCACGATGATGTTGCTTCTGCGCTGCAAAAAGAGAAGAGAAATCATGAGAGAAAATGGCTCTCTTTAAAGGATTTCTTTTCTCCTACAACGTGACTCACCTGGCATGATGTCTCCACTTTTTAGTAGTGAGCAATGTGCATGGTCTCACTGTCTCACTACAGTCCAATAAAAAAAAAAACAACAGACTACCTTTGCGAGGCCTGAAAATAGAGCCCCATAGAGATCCGTTTCGAGGCCCCCAAAAATAAACTGCCGGTGCTCAGACTCCCTCCCCTCCAATTAAAGCTTTGGGTGCAGTGTTATGTTTGTGAAGTTGTAGATAAAATTGTTAGGCTAATAATGGTAATTTTTCTGTGTGCCGTTTGGTTTGTAATATTATCCTAAGTATATAGATTACAATTTTTAAAAATATTATCTATAAAGTTGTCTGCGGTGGGTTGCACAGGGAGTGAGTGGGGTGGTGGGGTGCGGTGGAGAGGTGAAAAGTACGAGGTAGTGCAGTTACATGTAAATTGTAAAGGTGTATGTAAATAATTAAATAAATACTTGTTGTATGTTCTATGTCACTACCCGTCATCCTACTACTCCCCTGCCATGCTCCATCACGTTGCAGCACTGCCTCTGGAAGCCGTCAGTAGAATTGATGTAATTGTATGTTATTATTGTAATATATTGAACTGAAGTAAAAAATAATTGAATCTATTTATTTTTTTTCAGAAAATTATTTCGTTTGTATAAAAATTTGAAAATGCCTAGATGAACTGAGAAAAAAAGACGAGAAAAGAAGCATTTATATTTGCAGAAAAGAAAAGATTTTGAATTACAAAAAAATGAGAGCACTACACAAACAGTTTCTTCTGGTAAAAACAGTAGACAATTTCTGAAAAAAATATTACGAACATCTAATGAAAATAACATCACACAAAGGAAAAATAACAATTTTTCAAGTAAGGAGAAGGAGACTTCAATTTCAAATACAAGGAAAAGAAAACATGATAAAGAAACAGTATCTGTTACCCGGAGACAAAAACAATTTCAAGAAATTCGTCAGAGACTTTTTCGAACTAGAGTGATTCAAGATTTAATGAGAACATGCTGCAAATATAAAAAGAAAGTGCTGCAATTCAAACAGAAGCAGTGTATCGAAAGTATAGTGGATACTGCTTTTACTTTAAAACAGAAGTTACTCATTGTGATTTCAAAGTATTAGATAAAGTAATCAAAGTGTTGAAAGAGAAAAGTAGAAGAAAAAGACTTGTGACCAGAACCAACTTTTGCAAAATCTTTAGTGGACATTGGAAACATACTTCTAGTAGTGAGCCTTTTTTTAATGAGGAAAGTTACTTCCAGGAAAATAGTTTACCATTTTCAGTTGATACTGGAGGTCATTGCTACGAAGTTCAGGATGGTTGTCCACTTCCGAAAGAGGAATTGGTTGGTAAAAGTGCAGAAGAGTTAATAGTTGAAGAAGTGCAAGGGAAACTGTGTATAAGTGGGGTTGTGGCAGTATTTGTTGTATTCGACAGGAATCTATTGATATCATGCGAAATTTGCTACGAGAATATACACAGAAAAGTATTAAACAGAAGATTAAGTTGTTGCAAGGACCAGATCCATGTAATGTAAGAAAATATACTGAGAAACATGGACATTCTCTGGCTTGTCTTTCAAGAAAAGTGTGTAAAAGTGTTTTTCATCACTTGAGGATGTTAGCAGTACACCATTCAGAAATGCGGAAGTTTGTAAGGAAACTGTACTATGTAAAAAGTCCTGCATTATGTTTAAGTGAACTGAATACAGCTCTTTTATATGGTTCTTTATCAGATGTTCAAAAAAAGTGTGATGATATTGAAATGCGATATTTTGGTTCAGAAGAGCAGTCAATAAAAAGTGAAAGTTTGACAATTACAGATGCTGAAGGAGATGGGAAAGTGATTAGCACTGATCAGTTCGAAGAAGAAATTGGAAGGTCTAATGTAGTGTGCTCTGAAATACCAAACTATGTTTGTGTTTGTTGTCAACGTACTCATTATAAAAGTCAAACTAGGAATGTTGATTTGTATTTGAAAAGTGAAAAGGAGAACAATAGTAAGTGGGAAGAATTTGCAACTTACTTGTTGGTGGAAGGTCGATTTGAGTTAGGTAGTGATCAACGTATATGTAAATATTATTACAACTAATTAGAAGAGAACAAAATGCCTGCTAGAGCAGTACATAATAACTTAGAATTAGTAGCTATTCCGGAGGAACTGGCAGAATTGAATACATATGAGTCGGTTCTAAATCAATCTGTTCATCCTTTTCAAACTATAATTCGGATGGAGCCTAAAACAGGTAAACTGCCACCAACAGACTTGCAAAGAGGGCTGAAAGGAAGAGTGGTGTACTTACCTTTGGATTTTATGAAAAATATTGAAACTAATCCTGGAGAGAAAGAGGAAGATGAGGCAGTAGTCATTCTAGTAAATGGTGTACCAACACAGAGTCGGAAAATATGGCAAGAATTTGTGGATGTTAATAAAGTTGAAAAGGCTACCTTATATCTTATAGAGAAAAATATTTATTACAAAACTGTAAATGTGGATGAACAAGTGATAAGTTTAGAAAATGAATGTGAAATTTCATGTGGTCAAATAGAGAAAGTGGACAAGTGAAGGACTGAAGAGATTTATGAACATTACACAATATGTCCTTTGCATTCAATAGAAGTAATACGAAGCAGCATTGAGTTATTAAAAGCAGAGGGAACTACAATGAGTGTATAGGAGAAGAGCTTGGAAGCTCGTTGTTTTCCACAGCTGTTTCCTACTGGAGAAGGTGGACGTTATGATGACCGACCTGTACGGATTCCAGCTTCAGAATATCGGTCAACAAGATTATATTCTGAAGATCCTAGATTTCGACAGTGCATTCCATACATATTTCACCTTTTGTTTGAAAGTGATCTATCTTCTCTGTCGTATGCAGTGAACCACATACTTAAAACTGGAGTTCATCAATCACTTCTTTCTGCGAAAGAATTTGTGGAGAAAGTTGAAAAAACAGATGAAAATTTAGAAGCACAGTTAATCATTTTGATGGCAGGTCAACGTGGAACAAATGAGTATTGGTATCGTTGTCATGGAGAACTCAAGTGTATGTTACGGAACTTAGGTACACCAACATGGTTTGTCACACTTAGCTGTGCAGAGTAGGCATGGGAAGATTTGCTTGAGTTTCTAAGAGAAGTGAATTCCAATATTAAAAATGTTGAAATAAAGACTCCTGGTGAACTGTGTTCATTGGATCCTGTAAATGCGTGCAGATATTTTAATCATAGATTTCAAGCTATGATGTCTTATATCTGCAATAAAAAGAATCCTACTCTTGGAGAAGTTACCGATTTCTTTTGGTGAAAGGAGTACCAAGCAAGAGGTGCACCTCATATACATATGCTACTATGGGTCAAGGATGCACATAAATTTGGAACTGATTCTGATGAAACAGTATTGTCTTTCATCGAACAGTATGTGACATGTGAGATTCCGAGAGAAGAAGGAGCTAGAAGCTTGAGACAGCAAGTTTTACGTTTCCAAAGTCACCGTTGTGGAAAGTACTGCAGAAGAAAATACAAGTCTAAAGGAAAATTTTACACCAAATGTCGGTTTGGTTTTCCACGTCCGGTCATTTGTAAAGGAAGAGTAAATTCTTTTTTTTCTTCTGTAAGGCACACAATAACTCGGAAATCTCCAAAGAATACCTACAACTTAAAAAGAACAGAAGTGTCAAAGTATATCAATGACTAAAATCCAGTCATTTTAAAAATTTGGAATTCGAACATGGACATCCAGTATTTTGCAGATAACTCAATTGCTGTTGCCCGTTATGTTACATTGTACAAAACAAAATCAGAAAAAAACAGAGATGAAACACACGTGGGAAGAAATTGCCCAAGAGAAAAGCATTAGCAAACAATTGTACAGCTTTACTTTGAAAATGCTTTCCCAAATTTATATTCAAAGTCTCGAGGAATCATTTGGGTAAGTTTAGGTCTTGCCTGCTCACGGAATAGAGTATTGAAATCTTTAGAAGAAATTGAATACTTAGCAGCAAATGAACCAGACAGTACAGACATTCTTAAAACTAATATGTTGGACACATACTATCCGAAAAGGAGTCGACATCTGGAACAGATATGTCTGTATGAAGTACTTCAACATTACAGCTTCAAAAGAAATGTTAAACAGAATTTAAAAGAAGGAAAATATGCAGTAGTTGGATGTCATGGTTGTTTAGTAAAACATGCAAAGGTAATCTTATAAACCACAAGAAACTCAGTTGTGAGACTTCAGATAAGCGAGAATTTTACTATTTAGCACTTCTCCATCTCTTTAAACCATGGCGTAGTGAAAGTGAATTACTTGGAGACTTTAACTGCTACGAAGATTCTTTTAATGCATGTAAAGATAGCATTGCATGTACAATTTTCCCTACATAATTAAAAATGTTAAATGATGAAGTTGAACAGGAAAAGACTATTGTAGCTGAAATAGCTAATGAAAGTTCTCAAGATAGTCAAAGTAGTGGTCAATGTAGTCAAGATCCTCTTGGACAACCAATACTGGAAAATGAAGCAGCGATTGCTATGCATGAAGTCGAAATTGTAATGCAACAATCACACGAGGAGAATATTACATTAGAAAAGTTAGAAGAACAACTGAGGGGCCGATTCCGATCCGGGTCGGAAAGCACTCCGACCGAGTCGGATCCGGAGTGTTTTCCGACAGAGCCGGACCCCTGCAGTCCGACCGAGCGAGTACGATGCGGACGTATGCTGTCGGACTCGGTTCGGTCGAACTCCCATAGAAGTCAATGGGAGACGGTCGTACGACGCGTACATGGGCTCCCATTGACTGAATGGGTACGTCTCGAACAAGTGCACCCCCTACAGTGGGTACGCTTCAGTGCCACCCGCACCATACATGCCTGTGTTGGGGAGACCCATAGGTCTCCCCCTGTGTCCGAGTCGTAGGGCTGCGGGTGTCAGGGGGTCCGACGCGAACCCCCAAAGTCCGACTCCGGGAGCTTTTGTGAGCCGGACACTCTGGCTCGCACAGGCTGTCCGACACGTGCATCGTACCTGCTCGGTTGTAAATCGCATACATTGCACGCCACGGTTAGCTTCCGACTGGGACGTACGGAGCGGTTCAGACCCGGAAACGACTCGGTCGGTGAATTTCATGTAGCTCGCATCGTACTTGCTCGCTCGTACAGCTGTACGACTCGGCCGGAAAATACGCGTACGGCTCGTAGTTTTTCCGGCCGAACCCGATTCGGTGCCCTTCCGACCGAGATCGGAATCGGCCCCTAAATGTTGAACAGAAAGAAATATATGTACAAGTGAGAGAGCAGATAGAACATGGTTTGTTGCATGAAAAAAAAGAATGTGTATGTTCATCTTTTAAACCTCTTTTGATGTACATCAGTGGTCAAGCTGGGACAGGTAAACGTTTTTTAATTAAAATTTTGACCAGTTATCTTAAAAAAACTACTGGTTCACATTTATGTTCTGTGGTAACAGCTCTAACTGGATTAGCTGCACACCATGTTAAAGGAGTTACTTCGCATAGATTACTGATATTACCAGTTGAGCATGATAGTAAATTACAATATCAGAAGTTGTCTGGAGAAGCTTATCATGAAGTGTCAAGAGTGCTGAAGAAAATGAAACTATTAATTATTGATGACGTGAGCATGGTCTCAAACTTAATGCTTGCTTTTGTACACTTAAGATTGCAGCAGGTATTAAAAACAGATTATGACGTTCTCTTTGGAGGAAAACATTTAATTGTATTTGGAGATCTTCTACAACTAACACTTGTAAAAGGAGAACCAGTGTTTAAAACTCTTCTACATGAAGACACAAAGAAAACTCTGGGAAGTATTTGAAATGTGAATCTGTGGTTAAATTTTGAATATAAAGAACTCACTCAGAATATGCGACAAGCAAGAGATGAAGATTATGGAAATATTCTAAAAGATGTAAGAATTGATGTTCTAAGCAAACATGGTAAAGAAGCTTTTCAAAGTCGTCTACTAAAGAACTTGTTTACAAATGAAAACACACCAGCAGAAGTAATGTACAAGAAAATGAAAGAAAAAAAGTCTATAGTTTGTTTAATGCCTACAGTGGAAGAGTGTTATACATTTAATAGAGAGCTTATGAAATTGGAAAATGAAGAAATAGTTCACATTGAAGCTATTGATAAAATCGAGCATCAAGGAATAACAATTCTTCTTTCAGAAAAACTACTGACTAAATTGGATTCTTTGGAAAGTCTGTATCAAAAACTGCTGGCTTAGAAACTTTTTTAGCTGTATGTTTAAACTGTCGGGTAATTTTGAGGCGTAATTTGAATGTAGAAGAAGGTTTAGTGAATGGACAAATGGGGAAAGTTGTTGATTTTGTGAAATATCAAAATAGAAATTGAATTGAATTCTTGAAAGTTAAATTTGATCAGATTACAGAGGTAAGACAGATTGCGCGTTGTGCTGTACGTTTTTTGCTTGTAAAAGACTTGTATGTTCGTAGAAAACAGTTTTCCTTCTGTTTAGCATATGCAATAACTATTCATAAATCTCAAGGTTTAAGTGTAGATAATACTTTGATAAATGTAGGAAGAACTGTGTTTAAAGAGGGAATGGTATATGTTGCATTATCTCGAGTTAGAACGATGTCTGGTTTGTATTTAATTGATTTTGATGAGAACAAGTTTAGTGTTGATGTTAATTGTGTAAGAGAATATAATCGTTTGAGAAAGCTTTATGCTCCAAATTTAGATGAATATCCTATTTATGAGAAACGTGTTGTGTGTTCAAAACGCAAACATGGTGAAGAATCAACTATGGTTGGAAAGCAGAAACAAAATCAAGAGAAAAGAAAAGATGTAAGGAAGCAGAAAATACAAACAAGTGATGATGTTAGAAAATGCTTCTGGTGTCAACTGCTATGGTAATGTTATTCTAAACTTTATATTTTATCTTGAAGATGTTTATGGTGAAATTATGGAAAGTCAGGAAAAAAAGAGTGTATTAGAGTATTAGAGTGTGAAGAGGTGTGTCAGACTATCACGTGGATGATGTCATCAGTGATGTCATTTGAGATGTCATAAGTGATGTCATGAGTGATGTCACTGACCATGTCATGAGTGATGTAATATGTGACGTCATCAGCAGTGCATTGCGAGCGCGTGAGTTATAGTTAGCTCAGCCAACTATAACTGGCGAATTTCTCTGGTTTTATATGAATCAAATGTCCAACTAACTATAACGTCTCTGAAACCTATGGTTTTTTCAGTGAATATATATATATACATGTATATATATATATATATATATATATATATATATATATATACATATATATATATTACCTACGGGCGGTCGCCAGTAGGTAGTTATAGTTAGGACCTAGTTTCCATAGGAAAAGCGTTTCTTGTTTTCCCAATAACTTTTGCGTCATTTAACGAATCTTCGCAAAATTTTCAAAACTAGTGAGGTGCTCCAGTCAGCTCCTGTCTTGAAAGTTTCGGGATGACTTGCCAAGTGGGAGTCTGAGAAAAAAGGGGGTCCCAAAACGCATTTTCCTGATGTAATTTTCCATAGGAAACTTTAGACAAAGCTACAGCCCGAACTGCTGAACCGAATTACACCAAATTTGGCAAAATGGTAGGGCTTGGTTCAGAAAGAGCCCTTTCTGTTAAATGGTGTAAATCCGTTCTGTAGTTCCTGAGAAATTAAAAAAAGAGAAAATATCGACATCTGAGCACTGAGGAGGAGTCGCGACCCCTCCCGAGCATGAGCTCAATTCTGATTGGCTGCCAACACTCCAAACCAGGAACTGTTGGCAGCCATTTTGTGACTTGGTAGAACCGAGCCAGAAGAAAACTGTGGCAAAAAGGTTGAAAAACAAGAAAAGGGGGTAGGGTAGAAACACCCTGACCCCATAGGCCTGTTCAGGGGGTCCCAAAGTATTTTATTTTTCAAAAATGGCAGCGAATCCTGCAGAGAAAATTTTAAAAAAGCAAAGCGCATGCTCCCGCGCTTCGTTTACAAAAAGCCCCCGGGTGGGCCAGGTCCCAGGGGGCAATGATTGATTTATTTGCGGGAGCTCATGGGGGTCCACGCAGCCCCAGGGACTGCCACCTCCCCAGGACTGAAATTTAAAAAAAGAACTGTGTGGGGGCTCCTGCCCCTCCCCACACTGCCCTGGGGACCACCTTCTCCCCGGCATTCAGGGCCGCGGGGACCACCACTTCCCTGGGACTTTAAAATGGAAGGAGGGGGGCCGCGTGGCCCTCCTCCTGGAGCCCTTGATGGCCCTGGGGACCGCCATCCCCCAGGGCCGGCTCTTGCAGTGTCCCAGGGCCCTCCACCTGCCCGCCCTCATTTAAAAATAATTTAAAGCATTTAAAAGTAAGAGAAAATGCCTTACCTGCGGTGCGGCATCCCGGGGCTCCCTCTTTCTGGTTGACAGCAACTTCTTCTTACAAATGTGCATGGTTATATGATGGGTTAATATTTTTTTTAAATGGCAGAAGTCGCGCTGAGGTCGCAAATCCTGACAAGAAAAAAAAAACAAAGCGTGGGCTCCCATGCTTCGTTTACAATAAGCCCCAGGGTGAGCCAGGTCCCGGGGGCAATCATTGATTTATTTGTGGGGGCTCACAAGGGCCCCTGCAGCCCCGGGGACCGCCACCTCCCCAGGGCTGAATTTGTTTTAAAAAACTGTGTGTGGGGGTCCTGCCCCTCCCCACACTTCCCTGGGGACCACCACCTCCCCAAAGCATTCAATATTTAAATACGGGAGTCCGTTGCGGACCCCCGGGGACCACCACTTCCCTGGGGCATTGAAATAGAGGGAGAGGGCTGTGCACCCCTCCTCCAGGATCCATTGATGGCCCTGGGGACCACCACCCCACAGGCCTGGCTCCAGTAGTGTCCCAGGGTGCCCACCCCGGGACACTGCCATTTGCTTTGATAGGGCGGGAGCACGGCTCCCACCCTGCCATAGCAATCCCTGCTTTGCTTCCTTGAAGTGAGAGCAGGGAAACCTGCTCTGGCTTCATGGAAGCAATGCAGAATTGCTTTTGAACAAGGGGAGCTGCATGTCAGCAGCTTTCCTTGCTCAAAAGCAATGCCGGCTTCCGCAGGAGGCGGGGAGCTGGTGGGGACAGTGGGGGCATTGGGGCTCCCCCACAGTCCCCAACATGAGGTCAGGCCCCAGGGAATGGGGTCCCTGGGGCCTGAAATGGCCCAGGAGGGTGGCCCCCTGACACAATAATATATTTTATTTTAAAAGAGGCACAGCCCCGGGGGATGGGGTCCCTGAGGCCAATAGAGGCCTCAGGAGGGGGGCTACACAGCCCGCCTCCTTAATTTTTTTTTATAGTAAGTATGTGACCATGCACCAGGGAATGGGGTCCCCGGGGTAAAAATGGACCGGGTGGGGGGCCACACCACCCACCTTCCTTTGAAAAAGGGGTTGGGGTCCCCGGGGCAAATATAAATTAATGTAAGTGGATTTTTTTTGTTTTGCAAAAGTTTGGAGTCGTGACCCTAGCGCGGCCCCCTAGTGTGAATGTGATCGGTGCGCAGCCCCCTAGTGTGAACGCAATGGGTGCGTGGTGCTCAGCGAGGCCCCCTAGTGTGAACACGATGGGTGCGCGGCTCTCAATGCGGTCCTCTAGTGTAAACCCGATGGGTGCGCAGTTTCAAAAGATGCGATGGGTGCGCGACTCCAAGCAAAAATAATTAAGATTTTTTTTTTTATTGAAAGCTTGGTTATATGGTTATTGGGTGGTTCTAAACAGAGCCCTTGTTTTGATTGGGAGATTGTTGTAGCTCATGTAAGTGCGGATGCAGAGCTTCAGGTTGTTGAGAAACACTCTTTTCCCTTCATCAGTGAAGTGTACTCCATCACTTCTGTAGATGTCATCCATATGGAAACGTAAGTTGTTGTTATAGATGGAGCTCATCTTATGGTCTCTGAGATAAGCGGAAACAGCTTTATTGACATTTTTTTTAGCTTTCTCAATCTGTGGACAGAATTGATTGGATCATTTCCATTTCTGTCTTTGGCATATGTTAGAGTATACAGTTTGGGGGAGAAGCAACATCAATTGTGCAAAGGTGTCATGAGCATTTCCAGACCTACCCCAGACAATGTGCTCAGGTCATTGCCACCACAGTGCACAATCATGACGTCAGGAGGTTGGAGATGCAAAAAGGTTTTAACCAAAGGCATCAATTGGTGCCACTTTAATCCTCTCTGTCCAATCCATTTAATGTCTACATTTTGCAAAGCTAGGTCTTTGTCAATACCTCTGCATTCAGCATACCTTTTGCACCTGAAAACATAGCTGTGCCCAACAATCCACACTGTAAGCATCTTTAAGGGATGTCTGTAAGTAATGAAGAGATGTCTGTAGCTGAGGTAGTCAGTTGGTAGAATGAAAGGTATGTAAAATGGTGGACAAGATGCAATTTTTTTTAAATTAGAGAATTGATTGGCTGTTTAGGAACATTCTAGATTCAAAGGCAGGGTGCATTTTACTTTTTTTTAAAGCATTTTTCTTATTGGTTAGTAACAAATGTTTGAAAGGTACAATAGAAAGGATCAGATCATATTTTGCCAGGTCAACCACACCTGCTGTTTGTATTTTCAACATTGTGTGGTAAACTTGAAAATATGGTGAATTTGTGACCTGTGAGTTCAGTTGAATGTTCCATGAACTGTTACAATGGAAACTGGCATGACGCATAATAGGAGAAGGGTTAAAAGTTAACTGTGCTTTCAAAAAGTGAAATTGTCATATATATATAAGAAATATTTTTCTTTCAATACATTTCCCCAAGTCAGTACTCTCTTTAGAAGTGGTGTCTATTAAAACATAGTGTGAATTTATTTGTTATATCTTTTTGAATGCCCGTAAGAATTTGTGAAGCCATCGCTGTGGTGCGCTATGAGGTCGCGGCTTCTTACAGTTTGGGCACATTTAGAAGTCAGTTGCTAAGGTTTATTATGTGTAACCAATAGAAATGTGTTTTACAATTTTGAAAAATCTGGGAAGCAATGTGATTTGTTATTAATGTGTATTTGTGTGGAGAAAGAGAGGGAAACTTTGCCATTACTGGGTTTACCTTGCTGAGTCTGGTGCATTACATTGATTGTGAGTAAAAGAAAATCCTGTCAGAGTTTGTGAGATTTTAAATTGAACACATTTGCAAGGTGAGTTACAAATGTGTGAGGTTTATTTATTTATTTTTACATTATTCAAAATCTGTGTTGTTTCAAATATATTATTAAATGTAGAGATGTATATTGTACTTTGTTTAATTGTACTTAAGTGTTGTTTAAAAAAGAGTCTGTACAGTAATATGTATATTTTTTAAGATGATTACTGAAGTTCATGTAAGATGTTATTAATTGGGCTGCTTTTTTAAGTCTGTAGTTGGTTGAAGGTGCAGCAGAAATGTGTAATGTGGAAGATGTTCATATAAGGTGTAATTAATTAGGCTTCTTTTTTTGTTGTCTTTACAAAGGTATAGTTGAATGATACTGCATAATTTTAGATAGTTTGGTAAAGAAGCAGCAAAACTGTGCAGTTTGAAAGGTGTTAATGTAAGGTATTATTAATTAGGTTTCTCTTTTTTAGATTGTACAAAGGGAAAGATAAATGATGCCAAATATTTTTAGATAGAATGGTGTAATAAGGTGCTGTTAATTAGGATTCCTTTTTCAAGTCTGAACAAAGGTATAGTTGAATGATGCCACATAATTTTAGATACAAAGATGAAAATGTAGAATAAACGTGTGGTTTTAAAAATGCTCATAAATGTTGTTAAATAGCCTTCTTTTTTATGTGTGTTGAGAGGTATAGTTTAATTATGTCCCATGTTTGTAGATAGAATGGTGATGATGTAGCTCAAAAGTAAACCACTATATTAAATTACCCTTGGAGGCATGTTGTCCTTATCTACTTAACTAGATAACACGTAATGACTTATCTATGTCTTCAGATTGTATTTATAGAGTTATCTGTATGCTTAGTTAGTTCTGTGAATCAGGCCCTTATACACCCACTCATTCCTCAATATACCTTGAGATGGATATATATATATATTCACTGAAAAAACCATAGGTTTCAGGGGCGTTATAGTTAGCTGGACTTTTCACTCGTACAAAACCATTGAAACTCCCCCGTTATAGTTAGTTCAGCTAACTATAACTCGCGCGCCCGCAATGCACTGCTGATGACGACACATATTACATCACTCATGACATGGTCATTGACATCACTCATGACATCACTCATGACATCTCAAATGACATCACTGATGACATCATCCAGTGAATATGTGTTTTTCAGAAAATTACATATGTTTTATATATGTATATCTCAAGGACGATGGAAGAATAAATGGGTATATATGTGTCTAAATGGATGATTTGTTTTTGAAAAATTGATTGTATAACTGACTGATTAAGTGTATCTTAGTGAATACATGGCTTAGTGAGTAATGTTTAAATATGTAAATATCTGTATCAGTCTCTCACTTTGTGTATAAGTGGCTGCATGGGTTGGTGAGTAGCTACATAAGTGTCTATATAGGTTATTAGTTGGTTTTTTGAGTATCAGTATGAGTGTCTCAGTGTCTGTATGGTTTGATGGGGGTATTACGTAGTGCATAGGTGCATGAATGAGTGACTCGTTTGTATGTGTTGAAGACAGCGTGTGTGCAGGACTGTATGGGTGGATGAGTGTGTGCATGAGTGTGTTAGTGAGTGATAGACTGTCTCAATAGTGTCTTTATGAGTAACTACATATGCTTTAAACTAGTATATGTGACTATTGGTGCATATAAGTGAGTATATGTGAGAGTGAGAGATTGAAAGAGTTCCTGTATGAATAAGTATGTGTTTCTATAAGTGATTGTTTAAAAGACTAAGTATGTGTAAGTTTCTGTGGAAGTAAGTGTGGTGGTGTGTGTATAACTGTATATGCAAGTAAATGGATGTTTGATTCTTTATTAGCATGAGTGACTATGTGTGTGAGTAACTCTATGGATGAGTGGCGTTGTGTAACAGGGTGTATGAGTACATATGATGAGTGAGTACATGTATGAGTGACTGTATAGGACTGTTGGTGAATGAGTTGATGTGTATGTGGATCTTAGAATTACTGAATAGGTTGTTGTAACTGATATTGGTATGTCCATTGTTTTGAAAATTTTAGTTTCTATTTTTGAATGTGTGTATCAAACGTTATATTAGGGGGAGAGGAGGTACGCCACTCTATCACTAGGATGATGTCATCAGTGATGTCATTTGAGATGTCATCAGTGATGTCATGAGTGATGTCACTGACCATGTCATGAGTGATGTAATATGTGACGTCATCAGCAGTGCATTACGGGCGCGCGAGTTATAGTTAGCTGAACTAACTATAACGGGGGAATATCAATGGTTTTGTACGAGTGAAAAGTCCAGCTAACTATAACGCCACTGAAACCTATGGTTTTTTCAGTGAATTTCTAAGGTTTTTGAAATGCTAATTCCTAACTATAACGTGCCTGAAACCTATGGTTTTTCAGTGAATTTCAAAGGTTTTTTAAATGCTAATTTCTAACTATGCCTACAGAGATAGGACATGTGAAGACAGAAGAACAAACGCACAGAAAGAAAAAAAAGAAATCCAGAAAGAAGCAACAGAAGTCCTCAAAGACGAACAAAAGTGCAGGAAGAAGGATAACGTGCAGAAAAAACAAACAGAAGAGCAGAAAGAAACCTTGTTGCAAAATCTTCGTGTACCCTCAACTTTTTCAGACGGATACTGGTGGCAGCTGAGTCTGACTAACCAGTCCTAGAGCCAGTGCTATGTTAAAAGACACTCAGAATACAGTGAAAACACCTACATACACTAGGGAACACTATGTGTTGGGGTCCCCCTGTGATCAGCATGACCTCCTTTGTAAGCCCCTAGTATATAATAGGGCAGGGGATTAAAACTACCTCCTTAAACGCGCCACAGGGCGTGTTTGCACACGTCACCTCAGGCCCCGTTCCCTCACTTCCCCACTGTGTAAACACGCCCTGTGGCCGTTTTAAGTTGGGAGATTAAGTCCCCTTGAATCCTGAGGGTACCTAGGGCCCAACTAGACCGCTAGGTACCTCCAGTAAGTGCCACAGAGCTGCGTTGCAGAGAGATGTAAAAAGGGGCACTGCCTAGACCACCTCTCTGCAACGCAGCGCAGTGGCGCTTACTGGAAGCACCTGGTGGGTTAGTTGGCCCCCAGGGTCCCTCAGGATTGAAGGGGAATTATTTCCCCAACTTAAAACGCGCCACAGGGCTTATTTGCACACGTTAACTGAGGCCCCGTCCCCTCCCTTCACCACTGTGTAAACACGCCCTGTGGCCGTTTTTAGTTGGGAGATTAAGTTCATTTGAATCCTGAGGGTCCGTAGGGTCCAACAAGCCCACTAGGTACCTCCAGTAAGCACCACAGAGCTGCGTTGCAGAGAGGTGTAAAAAGTGGCACGGCATGGACCACCTCTCTGCAACGCAGCTCAGTGGCGCTTACTGGAAGCACCTGGTGGGCTAGTTAACCCCCAGGGGCCCTCAGGATTGAAGGGGAATTATTTCCCCAACTTAAAACGCGCCATTGGGCGTGTTTGCACACGTCACCCCAGGCCCCGTCCCCTCCCTTCCCCACTGCGTAAACATGCCCTGTGGCCGTTTTTTTAGTTGGGAGATGAAGTCCCCTTGAATCCTGAGGATCCCTAGGGGCAAAATAGCCCACTCGGTACGTCCAGTAAGCGCCATTGCAGAGAGGTGTAAAAAGGGGCACGGCCTGCACCACCTCTCTGCAACGCAGAGCAGTGGCGCTTACTGGAAGCACCTGGTGGGTTAGTTGGCCCCCAGGGTCCCTCAGGATTGAAAGGGAATTATTTCCCCAACTTAAAACGCGCCACAGGGCGTGTTTGCACACGTCACCTCAGGCCCCGTCCCTTCCCTTCACCACTGTGTCAACGCGCCCTGTGGCCGTTCTAAGTTGAGAGATTAGGTCCCCTTGAATCCTAAGGGTCCTTAGGGTCAAACTAGCCCACTAGGTACCTCCAGTAAGCACCACAGAGCTGCGTTGCATAGAAGAGTAAAAAGGGGCATGGCCTCAGAACACCTGTCTGCACCGCAGCTCCCTGGCGCATACTGGAGATACCTGTTGGGCTAGTTGGCCCTCAGGGACCCTCAGTATTGAAGGGGAATTAATTCCCCAACTTACAACTGGCCAGGGGACGCGTTTGCAGAGTGCTGCAAGGAGGGGTGTAGCCTCCAGCGCGATGCCGGTCTTTTATTTATTTTATTTTTTTAAGAAGGAGGGCTGTGTGGCCCCCCTTCTTTTTCTAATTTACTGGCCCTGGGGACCCCATCCCCCAGGGCCTGCACCCTAATTTTTTTTGTTGAAAAAAATAAATTTGGCACACCCAAGGCCTTAATCGGCCCTGGGACTCCAACCCCCGGGTCATGGCCTTTTTTTGTTTTTTTAATTCTTTAGGAGGGGGCTGCGTTGCCGACCTCCTCAGGCCACTTATGGCCCCGGGGACCCCATCCCCCGGGGCCGGCCTTTGTTTTAAATTATTTAAAAAAAATATATATTTATAGAAACACCTAGGACATGCTGGACAAACCGTATGTACCTATCACCATGACTATTTGCGTGATATTCATTAAAAGGCGACTATGCATAGAATGAATCCACATGGAATGTATTTACACCGCTAGTGAAGCTCTGATGTGCCTGACGCCCTACCGGGCCTAATCCCGGCGCCTCCGCCGCTGGGGACTCTCCAAGTAGACACCCTTGTCGTTTATTTATACAAACATGGGTAGCTATTGACGGGCACATTTAATATACATGCACACCAAGCCATTCAAAGGGGATTCGACAAAAATTCGACCAAACTACGCAAGAAACCCCCCTCACGGTTAATAAAACACACATCCACCGCCGGATGTGTAATACTTTTTATTTTACTCTCTGGAAAGGAGACGAACCTCACTTGAGAGTCCCAACGTGCTCCTGGCTGAGCCCAATGCTGTGTTACACCCACCAGTGCCCGCCGAGTGCCTCACACCTCTGTGTTGTATTCCACCAGCTAGTGCGTATGCTATGACACTCTCTAGCCCATGTGCACTGTAACACCACCCCGTGAATATGTCATGCCCTTCGCACGGGTTATATTGCCCCATCTAATGTGCCTTTCTCGATGCCTATGTTATAACGCACAGCGCTATGCCATACATATTACAATCTGGGATCCATATCTTTGTCACAGTGCATATGCAACGTTACACTCCCCAGCACATCTTTTATATTACAACTTTAGAGACTAGTTAGGTTACACAACACTGCCCTGTGCATATTACACTCCAAGGCGCATATCGCATAGCACGCGCTAGTGCCTGTGCTATCTCGCGCTCTCCAATGAATCTGTCATTGCGCACAATGTATTGCATATTATATTTCACGCCCTGGTTCATCTTATATCACACTTTTTGGTGCATAGTTTATATCATATACTGTATCTAGTTTTCCTTTTCAATCGTGCTCTCAGGACTATGTTCTATATACCACTGCGTCCACCTACCCTTTTCACGGGCATTACATTTTGCGATGGGGTGGAGGGTCAGGGGGTGTTTCTGCCAAGTGAGACCGGAGACACAGTCACAAACGTCCTGTTCCTCCTGAATAAAAGTGAGATTATGCTGCATACTTATTCATATTTTAAGTAGTTCGCACAGACACACATTTTAAAAACAATAAAGTTCCTAATACCCACCTTCTATGAACAGTTAGCTTGCTGCCCCATCCACCTCCTCCCTATCCTCTCTTGTCTGAATCCATGGATTGGCCTCCTCCCTCCTGCCATGCATGGTCTGATGTGCTGCCACTGCCCTCCATTTAGCATGACGTACCAGTCCACTCCTCCTGCCCTCCATTGCCCAATTCTATGGCCCATCATTGGCCTCCTGCTTAGCCTCTGTGCTTAGCTTGCTGCCCCTATTCTCCTTCCCCCTGCCCTCCGATGTCTTTGTGCATGCCCCTGCTCCATCCTTTTTGCCCACCATGTTCCATGGACCTGCCATTCCTATCTACTCTGAGTGTTCTGTTGAGCTGCCACTCCCCTCCCACCTGCCTAGCATTGTCAGATGACTGTAACCTGTCCCTGCCACCTCCACCCTGCCTGTCCACATGCCATGCCCCTATCCCCTTCCTCCTGTCCGCCATGTTGCATTTTACTGCCACACCCTTCTGCCCTCCCTGGTCTGTTGTGCCGCAACTGCTCCTCCTGCCCGCCCCGCGCAGTCTGTTGTGAGGCCCCTTCCCCTGAACTCTCTTGTCTGTGCACAGGTTCTGACCCTCCCTTCTATCCTCCATAGTCCTTTGTGCATGCCCCTGCACCCTCCTTCTTGCCCATCTTAGCCATTGTGCTGCCACTAACCCTCCCGCTTGCCATGCATGGTCTTCTGTGCTGCCATGGCCCCTCCCACCTTCCCTGTGTGGTCAGCTAGCTGCCCCTGACCCCCTCCCACCTTCCCTCCATGGTCTGTGTGTATGCCACCATAGTCTCATTGTTGCTCTCTATGGTGTGTCTTGTTTCTAGTGCCCATCCTGCCTGACCTCCATGGCCATCTTGCTGCTCCTGCCCTGCCACCTTGCCCCCAGCCCTCTGTTTCCATGTGCAGACCCCTATTCCCTCCCTCCTGGCTTGTCTGTTCCATTGTAATGCCCCTGATCCATCCCTCCTGCCCTTTATGGTCTGTTATGCTGCAGCTTTCTCTCCTGTCTGTCCATTATGGTCAGCTAGCTACCATTGCCTCTTTCCCCTCTGTTCTCTGTTGTCCATGTGCATGGTCCTGTCCCCTCCCTATTGCTTTCTATGGATTGTTGTGCTGCACTCCCGTCCCGCATGTGCTGTGTGGTGTATTGTGCTGCTGCAAACCCTGATGCCTGCCCTGTAGGGTCAGTTTGGTGAACTTCTCCATGTCCCTCCTGTCCTCTGTTATCCGAGTCCATGTCCCTACCCCAATTCCTCCTGCCTACCAAGATCCAATGTACCATACTTGCGAACATTTTGAACTTGGTAAGAGGGAGGTTTTGAAAAAAAACTGGGGTATTGATTTTCCCCTTTGAGTTACATTGAAAAAGAGGAGATTGCAGACAGGAGACAGATCAAATAAAGCCCATTTGAGCTTAAAAACATTGGACGTTTCCTGGCTGAAACGGGTCTGTTTGCATGTATGGTTGTACTACCACTGCCTCTTCCTTCTGCCCACAATGGTCTATTATATTGCCACAGCCTCTCTTGCCAGTCCTGTACTGTTGGTTTGTTGCCCCTGCCCCCCTTTCCACTGCCCTCCATAGTCTGTTGTGCTGCCACTGCCCTTCCTGCCTGCCAAGTGTGGTCAAATTGTTGCCTCTGCACTCTCCTACCTGCCTTCAATTTTCAGAGTCCGTGCCCCTGGCCTCTGCCTCTCAACAGTATCCCAATGAACAACTAGATTGCTAACATTCTATATTTATCACAAAAGTGTGGAACGCCTGACGTCATCTTGATGTAATACCTAGAGTATTTCCTTTAGAAATTACATATATGATAGGGTCTTATTTGCATCAAAATTAAGGTTAGTGCTCTAAAAAACTAAAATGAGGACATATTTTCTGAGTTTTCAAATAGCGACAAAGAACTTTTAAATAATTTGTAATCTTTATGTTTTTTTATCCAGTTGACCACTTGATTAAATGTTGCACCTAGGGGAGAGAATGTGGTGTTACTTCCAGAGCTGCAGACTTTGCAACTGGAGAACCAGGTTAGAGTTTCTGCTTCAGCTCAACATTCTGTGATTCTGGTCAAATCACTTAATCTCCCTATGTCTTCAACCAAAATGAATTTGATCTTGTGTGATGTAACCAATGCTCATGTAAAGCACTCCAATACCTGACAAGTCTGCACTATATAAAACTGCAAATACACAACAAATAAATGTTTTGCACACTTCTGTCATTGGGCTACATGTGGGCTTCATCTGGGTGATATTTGTGCTACATTTGGGCTCTTTTGTCTCTGGTGGCCATCTTGGGAGATTTATTTGTTATGAAGTTTCCTAATTTCCTCATTTACTGCAGTCTCCTCAGTAGGAAATACTTTCAGTTTTTTACTTTGGTTCCATCAAGAAGGCATTCAGATGTGTCACACATTTGTCATAAATTCTGAATGTTAGCACTCTAGTTGCTCATTAGATCACTGTAGTAAAGCTACTGCTCACCAGTGAAGTCTGCTGCTGGCATTCAAAGTGCGTGTTTCAGTCTGCATGTCAGAATTATTTTATGAAATAGAAGAGGATTTGAGAAGTCAAAATGTGCCCTAATTTTTCTTTCTGCAGCACTAATCATAATTTCTATGGCAAAATGAACCCCCTCATTTTGTTCCTTTGTAAATTAAATGCTTTAAGTGTTACCACTTTATTCCATTCAAGATGGCTTCAGGTGTGCCATACTTTTGTCATAAGTAAGACTGTTAGCGCTCTAGTTGTTCGTTAGAACACTCTGGGACATTCTGTCATTGGGCTACAACTGGGCTACATCTGGGTGATATTTGGGCTACATTTGGGCTCTTTTGTCTCTGGTGGCCATTTTGGGAGACTTATTTGTTATGATGTTTCCTAATTTCCTCATTTACTACAGTCTCCTCAGTAGGAAATACTTTCAGGTTTTTTACTTTGATTCCACCAAGAAGGCATTCAGATGTGTCACAAATTTGCCATAAATTCACAATGTTAGCACTCTAGTTGCTTATTAGATCACTGTAGTAAAGCTACTGCTCACCAGGGAAGTCTGCTGCTGGTATTGAAAGTGCATGTTTCAGTCTGCATGTCAGAATTTTTTAATGAAATAGAAGAGGATTTGAGAAGTCACTCAAATGTGCCCTAATTTTTGTTTCTGCAGCACTAATCATACTTTCTATGGCAAAATGAACCCCCTCATTTTGTTCCTTTTTAAATTAAATGTTTTAAGAGTTACCACTTTATTCCAACCAAGATGGCTTCAGTTGTGCCATACGTTTGTCATAAGTAGGACTGTTAGCGCTCTAGTTGTTCTTTAGAACACTCTGGGAAGCTGCAGTTGAACACAAAGGAATCAAATGACAGTCTCTGCCCTTGTTGGATGTACATGTTTTACTGAGAATGTCAGACATCATTCTCACATGACTGAGAAAGATAATGTGAATTTACAGAAAATATGCTCTCAGTTTAGCTTATAGACCACCTTCCAAATCTCTGTGGGAAAAGGATGAGAAAATAGTTTTCTCTCAAACATGATTCATGATATCACAGCAGAAGGCTTTTTCACATGGTAAAATCACCTTAGAACACACCACAATTCCTAAAATGAGTATGGTACCATCAACAAATGATTTATAATGTGACTAAAGTCTTAAAACCTTCTATTAACTGCAATGCTTTTTAATGAGGTGCTATCATGTATATTGGTCCCAAGATGGCTGCCAAAACTTCTTGGATGAAGTGCTGACAGCCAATCAGATCTCACGAGGAGATGTGTGGTTAGGCTCCGCCCAGATATATATGTGATTTTACTTTTGATTTTCTCAGGAACTACTGAATGGATTTACACCATTTAAGCAAAAGGCATGAGTCTGAACTGAGGACTACCTCTTTGCCAAATTTGGTGTAATTCCGTTCAGCACTTCCGGCTGTAGCTGCGTCAACAGGTCCTATGGGAAAATGCATGGGGAAAACGCGTTTTGGGACCCCCCTTTTTTCTCGGCCCCCGCTTGACGAATCACCGTGAAATTTTCGGGATAGGAGCCGACCGGAGCTGGCCAAAAGTTTGAAAAATTTCGCGAAGATTCATCAATCGATGCCAACGTTATTCCAAATAGAATGTTGCAGATTTCCGATGGAAAATAGGTCCTAACTATAACTACCTACTGGCGTCTGCCAGTAGGTAATATATATATATATATATATATATATATATATATATATATATATATATATATATATATATATATATATATATATATATGTATATATATATATATATATGTATATATATATATATATATATATATATGTATATATATATATATATATATATATTACCTACTGGCGGTCGCCAGTAGGTAGTTATAGTTAGGACTACGTTTCCATAGGAAATCCGCAACATTCTATTTTGAATAACTTTGGCGCCGGTCGACGAATCCTCGCGAATTTTTCAAAATAGGTGGGGCGCTACGCTCCGCTCCTACCCTGAAAGTCTCGGGGGGATTCGTCAAGCGGGGGCTGAGATAAAAGGGGGGTCCCAAAACGCGTTTTTCCCATGCATTTTTCCATAGGACCTTTAGACAGGGCTACAGCCCGAACGGCTGAACAGAATTACTTGAAATTTGGCAGAGAGGTAGTCCTCAGGTCAAGGAAGTGCCTTTTGTAGGTTTGGTGTAAATCTGTTCAGTAGATTCTGAGAAAATAGCCTTTAAATCAATATATATATCTGAGCCAGCTTACGGTGCGCTTACGGTACGCTTACCGTACGCGTACGGTGGCGTGCGCGAGCGCGATTCTGATTGGCTCTTAGATCTTAGTAAACATTCGAATCGGCCGAAACCAGGAAGCGGCGTCCTCCATTTTCTCTCTCGCACTGAGAGTGTTGATGAAAATACAAAGCACAAAAACATGTAAAGGGGCTGTTTAGACAGCTCCCACACACATAGCCATGTTGAGGGAGTCCCCAAAGATCCCCCAAGGCCAAAAACGGAATTTTTTTTTTTTCGCTAATTTCGCCGATTACGCTTACCGTACGCGTTCGGTAAAAAATGATATAAAAAAAAAATTATCCACACTCTCCCCACCCCGTGTGCAATTGGTGTCCGAAGGCCACCAATTGTGCATGGCTTTTAACAGATGAGATAAACTATAATATTTAAAAAAAAAAAATTTTTAAAAAAAATTATCCACACTCTGTCCACCCCGTGTGCAAATGGTGCCCGAAGGGCACCATTTGTGCATGGCTTATAAAAATTACGAAAAATTAAAATATTACCTTTCAAAACGAAGTGCATCATATGTCCTCCATGTGCGCACGGTGCACGAAGCGCATCGTGCGTACATGGCCCATCTAGCGTAACGTGGGCATGCGGTGCGCGTAGCGCACCGCGTGCCCACCGTGCGTGCACGGCACTAACTGCGTAAAGTGGGCGCGCGGTGCGCGAAGTGCACCGCGTGCTTACTGTGCGCGCACGGTGCGCGAAGCGCACCGTGCGCGCACAGAACGAACTGCGTTAAGTGGGCGCGCACGCCACGAATGGCGTAAAGTAACTTAGCATTTAAAAAACCGTACAAATTCACTGAAAAAACCATAGGTTTCACACACGTTATAGTTAGGAATTAGCATTTAAAAAACCTTGCAAATTCACTGTAAAAACCATAGGTTTCACACATGTTATAGTTAGCGGAAATTTTACTGATAAAAAACCAATGAAATTCCCCCGTTATAGTTAGTGCAGGCAACTATAACTCACGCGACCGCAACCTTCTGCTGATGACATATGTGTCTTTATGAAAAAAAAATATTTGTAATATATGTATAGCTAAAAATGTATGGAAGAAGACATGGGCAAATAAGTGTCTAAATACAGTATTAGCATCAGCAGAGGATTGCGGTCGCGTGAGTTATAGTTGCCTGCACTAACTATAACGGGGGAATTTCATTGGTTTTTTATCAGTAAAATTTCCGCTAACTATAACATGTGTGAAACCTATGGTTTTTTCAGTGAATATATATATATGTAAACATATTTAAAATATACAGAAATACACAGTCACTGGATGATGTCATCAGTGATGTCATCAGTGATCAGTGATGTCATTTGAGATGTCATGAGTGATGTCAATGACCATGTCATGAGTGATGTAATATGTGACATCATCAGCAGTGCATTGTGGGGGCGCAAGTTATAACGGCAGAATTTCTCTGGTTTTGTACGAATGAAATGTCCAACTAACTATAACGTCCCTGAAACTTGGGGTTTTTTCAGTGAATTTCTAACGTTATTTAAATGCTAAATTCTAACTATAATGTCCCTGAAACCTATGTTTTTATAAGAGAATTCCAAAGGTACTGAATATGAAAATATAGTGTAGATCCTCAATCCACAGGACTCCTAGTACCAAAGTCGATTTTGAGGGGCACTTTTCTACAATAGGGGAAGTGAAATGTCCAATATATCTCTCTCCAAGTCATATAAAACATATTTTATATGGCCTTCATTATTATGACAGAACCCCTACAACCCCGGGACACCTAGGGGAGACCCTTCGGTTACCTAAAATGCCAAAATATTGTGGTTTATCACTTTTTAAGTGCCCCTACCACCATAGTCATTTTTTGGAACAATTTACATTTAAAAGCAGTGCTGCAACACAAAACTGCTTTTAGAATTACCTCAGGATCTCAGTCGTGCACACATGCAAGTGCTCAAAGGGCTGCTGGCCTCTACACTGCCATGCCCTATTATAAACTAGGGACGTATAGGCAGTTGTATTCCCTCTGCCCTCTTATCTACAAGGGACTTATAGGGTAGGTCATGCAAATTATAAGTATACCTTAATATGTGGTGTACCCTCATTTATGTGTGTGTGTTTTCACTGAGTTTTCAACATAGCTCTGGCCATGGACCTGGTTAGATAGAGCCCAGGGACAGTCTGAGTCAGGTACCACCAGTACCGATCAGCAACAAATGGGGGTGCATAGGGCACACAGGATGACTTTGCAACTTTACCCTCTAAACGAAATGTGATGGGTCACTAACCTATGGGAAAGAAACACTTGATGGACTAAATGATGGACAATGCACGCATTCACCCCCAGTCACAAGGATCTGGGCTAAATGCATCATTCTTTTGCTCACCACATCACCCCAGTTGAGACCCAGCCATATGCAAATCAGTTTTGACCCTGTTCCTTGTGGGAACAGTCTAGCCCGAACTGCCAAGCCAGGTCCTACTTGGACCAGAAACAAGCATCCTGAGACGGGTTTCAGGGCATCACCCTTCATCAGCCAGGCTATCATGAATCCAGTGGTGTAGTGGTGTAGTGGTCTGGGCATACCCTTCCCACTTAGGGCGACATATGCAAAAGAAACAATTGATGAAAGGAATGCTGGACAATGCAAGCATTCGCTCCCAGTCACAAGGACTGGGGGCGAATGCAACAAATGATGAATGGAATGAGGAATGATTCAAACACTCTCCCCCAGTCAAGAGATCAGGGTTAAATCCATCATTATTTTGCTTACTACACCACCCCAGTTTAGACCCAGCCATATGGCTAGGTCCAAACTGGGGTGGAGTAGTGGGCAAAAGATGCTGGATTTAACCCTGATCTCTTGACTGGGGGAGAGTGTTTGAATCATTCCTCATTCCATTCATCATTTGTTGCAGTTACATGGGTCACTAACCTACACACTGGTAGTCCTCATCAGCTAAGTGGAAAAACCTGGAAAGTCTATCCACATTGGCATAGGAAACCCCAGGTCTGTGTTCCACTATAACGTCCATTCCCTGTAGGGAAATGGACCGCCTCAATAGCTTGGGATTCGTCCCTCTCATCTGCATGAGCCATCTGAGAGGTATGTGTTCAGTTTGAACACAAACATTTGTCCCAAACAAGTATGGTCTTATCTTTTTAGGGACGACCAACCTACAGCAAAGGCCTCTCTCTCAATGACACTCCTACTCTGCTCTCTAGGAAGAAGTTTCCTGCTAATTAAGGCCACTGGCTGATCAAGGCCCTCTTGATTCACCTTTGACAACATTGCCCCAATCCCTTGTTCTGAAGCATCTGTGTGAACCACACATTTCTTTGTGCAGTCAGGGGCCAGTAACACTGGTGCAGAACACATAGCAGATTTCAGAGTGTCAAAAGCCTTCTGACACACTGGGGTCCATCAACTATTTGGGGACTTGACTCTTCTTAGAAGTTTGTTCTGTCAGGGGAACCACAATGGCCCAATAATTCTGAACAATCCTTTTATACTACCCAGTCAGTCCAAGGAATGCCCTGACATGAATCTGGATGACAGGAGCTGTCCAATCCAAAATGGTTTGAATTTTGGCCAGAAGAGGCTATACATGGCCTCCACCAACAAGGTGGCCCAGTACACAACAGAACTATTCCCTATTTGGCACTTACTGACCTTAATAATAAGGCCTACTTGCTGCATGTCCTGTACTTCTCTCGGGTGGCTTAAGTGATCCCCAGGTAGAACTGTATACAGCTATATCATCTAGATATGCTGCAATGAACTGCTCCAAATCAGCCAGGACCCTGTTCACCAGCCTTTGGAAGGTGGCAGGAGCATTCCTTAAGCCAAATGGAATTATTTAATTAATTAATCAAAAAAGATCGAAAATTAACTCCAAATAGCAAAGGAACACCTTACAATGATACCTCCACTCATCTCTCACTCACCACAGTCTGTACAAACCCCTAACCAACTTTAATTAACCCTAAAAAACAAGCGTCTTGAAAAGATTTCAAAACGGTGGCTGAAAGTGACATTCTCAAGATCTCAACAACACTCAAACATTCAAATCACTTCTGTGATCCTCTTCCAGCCAACATCTTTATCTAGATCAAAAATTCTCTAATATCCCTCTGGACAAAGATAGTGAATGCCTCACTACTGCAAGGAACCCTTCCAAACTGCCCAAAAGCAGGTCAGGTAACCCCCATTCCAAAAGAAACCACAGCTGACCATTCAATCCCAGATAACTACCGTCCCAAATCCACCATTCCTATCCTAGCAAAACTACTGGAGAAATGCGTCCATTCCCAAATATGCAGCCACATAGCTCAAGTCTACCTCATTGACTAGTTCCAATCAGGCTTCCGTGAGGACTATAGCATGGAAACAGCATGACACACATTGTCGATGATGCACTCAGAATACTAGATCAAAACAAATCCTGCCTCCTAATCCTCCTAGACCTATCCTCATCCTTCGATACGGTTAAACATAAAAATCTTCTGAACTTACTTGTAACAGAATGGGTTTATCAGTGACTGTCCTAAAATGATTTGTCTTTTTCTAAGACAGACAAAGAATCAAGATTAACCAATCATTGCCACTGACACAACGGTCACCCTGGGAGTCCCTCAGGGTTCCTCCTTATCACCTACTCTCTTCAATCTATTCATGGAGCCTTAACCAAAGTTCTCAACTCTCCAATGTTCATTACCACATATATGCGGATGATACCCAACTACACCTAAAAATGTAATTCCTAGGTGATATCCGGTTACTCAATACAACTCTCTAAAAAACCTACAACTGGCTGGCCAGATACCACGTCAAACTTAATGCGCTCAAAACCATATTCCTCCTAATTACCCCACCACGAGGTCACGGTGACATTGAAGACTGGATGAAACACTTAACAGCCTTCGACTATGGGAATACAACCTTATATGGTCTGACGAGATCCAGATTGGCTAAACTAAGAGCCTCCCTCAATGCAGCCACAAGACTTATCACCAGCTCCAAAAAGAACAACCATATCATCCCTGATCTAAAGACACTGAACTGGCTCCTTTTTGAGGCAAGAACATAGCTAAAAATTGCCTGCATGATACAAAAAGCCGTGCATTTCAACACATCAAGATATCTAGCCGATAAACTGGAATTATCAGGTGGTGGCAGAATGTCGAGAAGCACCTTGCCATTGAAACCTCAAAAATTTCAGAAACAGAAAACATACAACCGTACTTTCTCCAGACTAGCACCTAGAATCTGGAATGCCCTACCCCCGGAAATCAGAATGAACGCTTCAAGCACTTCCTTCAAAAAAGAAGTCAAACTGCTTTTAATGAACAAATCGCTAGCCGATCCCCACACTTGATTTAGCTCACCCACCAGGATTTGCACCGGATTTTAAGGACAAACGGCTAACACACTCTTGAGTACCCTCTGAATCCACTACTAATATTGACATCACTTATGCTTTCCCTGCTATCCACTCATATTTTTGTTCTTAGTGTCGCACTATCTATTCGGTGTAACATTTGTAAAGTGCTCTGATACCTTTCCAGGGTCTAGTTAGCGCTATATTAAACTTTTCAAATAAAATAAAATAAATTAAAATATGCCACCTTCCAAAGGTTGGTGAACAGGCACCGTCTGTTTTTAACAGTACACTGCAGCTTCTCTTGGTAATATAGCTATATACAGTTCTACCAGGGAGGGTCACTTGTCCCATCTGAAGGAAGTGCTTCATGCCCTGCAGCAGCAGGCCCAACTATTAAGACCAGCAAGTGCCAAATAGGGCAGAGTTCAGTTGTGTACATGGGCCACCTTGTAGGTAGAGGCCATGTACAACCTCTCCAGCCCAAGAAACTATCTATTTAACCTCTTCAGTGCCCATGACGAGATAGTCTCGTCATGGAGCACGGTTGCGCTGTGCCCATGACGAGACTATCTCGTCATGAACCCCACCCACTAGTGCAACGCCCGGCACAGGAGGGGGAAAGGGCGTGGCACTGAAGGGGTTAAAAGGGTGTTAGGACAAATATTGATTTTTTGTTGATAATTGTGGAGAAAATTCCAAAGACAGCAGTTGCGATTTTAACGTGAAAAAAGTTTTAAATTGCAATTGCATGAGGTATTGTGACTTTTTTTGTGGGCGAGCAACTTATCTTGTTGCTCGCCCACAAAGAAAGTCACAATACCTCATGCAATTGCAATTAAAAACTTTTTTCACGTTAAAATCGCAACTGCTGTCTCTGGAATTTTCTCCACAATTATCAACAAAATATCAATATTTGTCCTAACACCCTTTTGAAACGTTATTTCTATCAGTGGGGCGGGGGCTCGCCCACTGTTGAGGACAAATACCCAACTCATACTATGCTCAATAATCCGGTTACTAAGGGATCGGGATTTTCTTTCCACCTTCTTACCTCAAAGTTCTCAAGAAACAAACTATTGTTGATTAGGTAGCTCCCACAACACAGACACAGGTTAGGGCATTCCTTGGCCTGACTGGGTATTATAGACTGTTTATTCAAAATTATGGCGAAATTGTGACTCCCCTGACAGAACTCATTTCTAAGAAGATGGCCAATAAAGTGATTTGGACCCCAATGTGTCAGAAGGCCTTTGCCACTCTGAATGAGGCTTCATGTTCAGCACCAGTGCTAATTGCCTCTGAATACCCAAAGGAGTTTGTGGTTCAGACAGATGCTTCAGAACAAGGCAGTGGGGCAGTGTTGGCACAAGTAAAGAGTGCTATACGAACAAATGATGGACGTAATGCTGATTAAATCATACATTCACCCCAGTCAAGAGATCTGGGTTAAATCCATTGTTCTTTTGCTCACCATGCCAACCCAGTTTAGACCCAGCCATATGCAAATCAGTCTTGAAACTGTGCCTCATGGGAACAGTCCAGACTGAACTGCCAAGCCAGGGCCTCCCTGGACAGGAAACACGCATCCTGGGACTGGTTTCTGGGTATTACCCTTCATCAGCCAGGCTAGCTTGAATCCAGTGGCACAGGGAGCAAGGGACCCACGTCTGGGCATACCCATCCCACTTAGGGTGAAAAGTGGTATGCAAACAAATGAAGGACAGAATGCTGAATAAATCATACATTCACCCCCAGTCAAGAGATCTGGGTTAAATCCATTGTTCTTTTGCTCACCATGCCACCCTAGTTTAGAAACACACATATGCAAATCAGTCTTGACCCTGTGCATCATGGGAACAGTCCAGACTGAACTGCCAAGCCAGGGCCTCCCTGGACAGGAAACAAGCATCCTGGGACCGGTTTCTGGGTATTACCCTTTATCAGCCAGGCTAGCTTGAATCCAGTGGCACAGGGAGCAAGGGACCCACGTCTGGGCATACCCATCCCACTTAGGGCGAAAAGTGCTACGCAAACAAATGATGGACAGAATGCTAAACAAATCATACATTCACCCCCAGTCAAGAGATCTGGGTTAAATCTATCGTTCATTTGCTCACCATGCCATCCCAGATTAGACCCAGCCATATGCAAATCAGTCTTGACCTTGTGGCTTATGGGAACAGTCCAGAACGAACTGCCAAGTCAGATCCTGCCTGGACCAGAAACAAGCACTCTTGGACCGGTTTCTGGGTATTACCCTTCATCAGCCAGGATAGCTTGAATCCAGTGGCACAGTGAGCAAGTGACCCACTTCTCAGCATACCCATCCGACTTAGGGCGAAAAGTGCTACGCAAACAAATGATGGACGGAATGCTGAATTAATCATACATTCATCCCCATTCAAGAGATCTGGGTTAAATCCATCGTCCTTTTGCTCACCATGCCACCGCAGTTTAGACCCAGTCATATGCAAATCAGTCTTGACCCTGTGCCTCATGGGAACAGTCCAGACCGAACTGCCAAGCCAGGTCCTCCCTGGACAGGAAACAAGCATCCTGGGACCAGTTTCTGGGTATTACCCTTCATCAGCCAGGCTAGCTTGAATCCAGTGGCACAGTGAGCAAGGGACCCACTTCTGAGCATACCCATCCCACTTAGGGCGAAAAGTGCTAAGCAAACAAATGATGGACGGAATGCTAACTAAATCATACATTCACTCCCAGTCAAGGGATCAGGGTTACATCCATCGTTCTTTTACTCACCATGCCACCCCAGTTTAGATCCAACCATGTGCAAATCAGTCTTGACCCTGTGCCTCATGGGTACAGTTCGGACCGAATTGCCAAGCCAGGTCCTCCCTGGACAGGAAACAAGCATCCTGGGACTGGTTTCTGGGTATTACCCTTCCTCAGCCAGACTAGCTTGAATCCAATGGCACAGTGAGCAAGGGACCCACGTCTGGGCATACCCATCCCACTTAGGGCAAAAAGTGCAACGCAAATAAATGATGGACGGAATTCTGAATAAATCATACATTCACCCCTAGTCAAGAGATCTGGTTTATATCCATCGTTCTTTTGCTCACCATGCCACCCCAGTTTAGATCCAGACATATGCAAATCAGTCTTGACCCTGTGTCTCATGGGAACAGTCTAGACCGAACTGCCAAGCCAGGTCCACCCTGGACCGGAAACAAGCATCCTGGGACCGGTTTCTGGGTATTACCCTTCATCAGCCAGGCTAGCTTGAATCCAGTGAACAGTTATGTTATGTTATGTTAAGGTGATTTCTGGAGCGCGCGATTACCCGAAGTGTCCTGGCGCTAGTTACTTCTCATGCAGCAGAACCCGGAGGAAGGAAATTATTTGTCAAAAAGCCAGGTCTTCAGGTCCTTCCTAAGCGCTAAAAGATTGGTAATATTTCTCAAATGAAATGGAAGAACATTCCAGGCCTTCTCTGCTCACAAGGCGAAGCTTCTACCGCCCCACTGGGCTTTTTTTGTTGAAGGGACTACGACCAATTTCGCTTCCGATGATCGTAGAGTTCTCGTTGGTTTATACCATTGAAATTGGCGTCTAAGATGGTCAGGTCCCCATCTGTGCAAAGCTTTAAAAACTATGCAAAACTGTACCCGGTTCCTCACCGGGAGCCAGTGCAATTTTTTTGATCTCTTTAGAGATTGGAGAGAATTTGGGTGTGCCCGTAAGAAGTCTGGCTGCGGCATTCTGGAGCAACTGAAGTTTATACAGAAACTTTTGCTGAATGTTCAGGTATAGACTGTTACAGTAGTCCAGCCTTGATAAAACCAGGGCTGTGAATTCGGTTTTCCGGCATTCCAACGGAAGGAGACGCACGACCTTCTTCACTGTTCTCAAAACATGACCTGTTTTTGAGACTACCGCATTGACCTGGGCTCCGAAGGATAGTTTCTCACCCAGATTTTTCACCTTTTTTGAGGATGTGGGGAGTGGTCCAATAGAGGCCAGCCACCAAGTGCGGGTCCAAAAATTAGGGTCATTCCCAAATAGCATCACCTCGGTTTTATCCGAGTTCAATTTTAAGCAGTTTCCATCTTCCTACTGCCTCCATGCAGGACTGGAAACGGATGTCCATTCCTGTTGCATGACCGGGTAATAATGACACCACAATTTGCGTGTCATCCGCATAGGATGTAATGCCAAACCCATGAGCACTAATAACAGGAGCCAGAGACGAGACATACACATTAAAGATTGTTGGGCTCAGGGAAGACCCCAGCGGTACACCTCATGGCAGTGAGAAGAGTTTAGAATGAAATTTCCCCAGGGATACAATCTGGCCTCTGTCTGAGAGAAATGACTTGAGCAGATCCCAGGCTTTGCCCTGTACCCCACAATCTCTGAGACGGTCCATCAGAATCCCGTGATGGACCGTGTCAAATGCGGCAGAAAGATCCAATAGGATCAGGGCAGCCCTACCTCCCTGATCCATTAATATTCTAATCTCTTCTGTAGCCTTGATAAGAGCAGACTCCGTGCTGTGTCCCTCTCTAAAACCGTGTTGGGAGGGATCTAACACTTGGGCTTCCTTCAAGAAAGCACTGAGTTGACCATTCATCGCCTTTTCGACCATCTTCGCAGGAAGAGGAAGGCGTGAAATCGGCCGAAAATTGTTAAGGTCACTAGGATCAAGGCAGGGCTTCTTTAACAGGGGAAGTATAGAAGCCACCTTCCACTGCTTCGGAAACTGTCCAAGTTTAAACATAACTTTAAAAATAGCTGTAAGAGATAGGGCAATTGGGTCAGAGGTCAGTTTAGTGATTTTTACTGGGCAAGGATCAAAAGGCGAACCCGATTTGGCTCCTATTAGGAGCGCCAACGTATCATGCACGGTCAGTGGTCTAAATTTGTCCAGGGCATATGAGGGGAACCTTATGTGTTCAGAATCATCCTTCACCGTGATCAAACCACCATCGTTGGAATCACTAATGGCTGAAAATATATTTGTCACTTTTGTTCGGAAGAAATTGGCAATCTCCTCACAGAGGTCAGGACTAGACTGGATAGTAGCTGGCCTCTGAGAGGCCAAATTGGAGACCGTTTGGAAGAGCTCTTTAGGTGAGTTCTCTGCCAGTTCAATTTGGGTTGCATAATATTTTTGTTTAGCTGAAGAAATGGCTTGTTTGTAGATTCGCAGGCTAGATTTATACAATTTTTTCTCTGCGTCCGAATAGCATTTTCTCCAATTGCGTTCTAAACGTTTACAGTTACACTTATGAATTTTTATCTCCTCTGTATACCATGGGGCCGAGGGATGTAATCTGTTCGGTAGGATAATTTTACGAGGAGCCAATTCATCACATGCCTGTGTAAGCCATCTGGTATAGGAGGCAGCCGCCTCCTCTACTCCATCCGTTACATGGCCCGCTGTGGAAGTTAGGAGCTCCTGGAAAGTAGTCGCGTCAACTCTATTCCAGGCTCTAGTCTCTATCAGTTCTTTGTGATATCTGCTTCTTATATGTTGGTCCTCCACATTTAGATCAAATAAAACGGCAGCGTGATCAGACCATACAAGAGGTAGTAGGCCTATAAATGACATGCCTGGGTGGTTTGAGAAAATACCATCCAGGGTATGGTATTTTATGGTATAGGGTATGGTAAGTGAGTTGGCCCCCTAACGTGTTGTTTAAGATCAGCACTGTCCATCAAATATAGCATAGCAGTATTTGTATTGTATTTGTAAGGAAATGTATATAGCGCATGTATACCGACAGGTCTCTTAGCGCTGACAGAAGGAGATTTGCAAAGTTAGCCCAATAAAGACAGTCCTGGTCATAGGGAACTTAGAAATTGTCTCTAAAAAGCAGCGTTTTCAGTATCTTTCGAAAGGGGAGTAGGCCTGGTTCTTTCCGTACGACGTCCGGCAGTTGATTCCAAAGGCGAGGCAGGATCACCGAGAAAGCTCGCCCGCCCTTGGAGGCCAAGTTGCTTCGGGGACAGACCAGATGGAGAGCGTCTGTAGAACGAAGTAGGCATCCTGGAATATACCTGGCCAAACGATCCCTGATGTAGCTGGGAGCGTGGCCATAGAGGGACTTGTGGGCGATACATAGGGCCTTAAATTTAGCGCATTGTCTAACGGGCAGCCAGTGTAGCTTTAGAAGCAGAGGTGATGCATGAGACCTTCTAGGAAGGCTACAGACTAACCTAGCAGCATCATTCTGTGCCACCTGGAGCCGGTTAGTGAGTTTCTGCGGGAGACCTAGGTACAGCGCATTTCCATAGTCAAGGCGAGATAGAATAGTAGCCGAGACTATGGTTTTCATGGTAGAAGTGGACAGAATGGGGGCCAGTTTCCTCAATTGTCTCATAATACCCGAGCAAGTGCCCACCACAGAAGAGAATTGATGGCTTAGTGAGAGTTCTGCATCAATCTTGATTCCCAAGTATCAGGGTCATTCGGGAGTTCTAAATAAAAATTAAAATCTCCCAAGATGGTGTAAGTATCACAAAAAAGGCCTTCTTCCAGTATGTTCCCTAGAGGAACGGTGTTGGAAAGTCTGGCCCCTGGTGGCCTATACAGTAGCATGCCTTTAAAAGAATGATGATCAGTTAAACTGAAATTAAAAGAAAGGGCTTTGCAGGCTGTTAAACATACGGGTCTAAAAACCACTTGAATGGAATTATGGTAGATAACTGCCAGCCCACCTCCTTTCCTGTCTGGCCTGTTTAGTACCTGACAAAGGAAGCCTGGTGGGGTAGCTATCACCAGATGTGGTCCGGACGCCTCGTCCGTCCATGTTTCGGTGATGAACGCCATCATTATCATTATCCCCAATAAGACCTGCGCACTCCAGGCTATGTTTAACCAGAGACCTTGCATTAATCAAAATACATCTAAAAGATTTGTTGTTAGGTCCAGCCACTAATGTGCTACAGGCCTTCTTGGACCTAACCGGCTGGTAATATATAACGGGTAGCACAGCCTTACAGTTAGGACAAGTCCCCGGAAGGGCCAGAGGCCTTGAGTCAAAAGCAAGGCATGTGCAATCAGTAGTCTTATACATCCCTTTCAATTCCAACAATGACGCTCTGGAGTATGTATAGATTGAGGGCTCACCTGACTTCAATCTACCAGGGGTTTGGGCGCTGTGCGCAGCCCAAACGTGGACGAGCGCAGACGGGCTTGCCTTAGGCACTCCCGCTGCGCGTGTCCGCTGCGCGCTCGCGCCAGCGTCCACGTATGTAGCCAGTACTGAGGAAAGACTAGCCTACTACCCCTTGTACTCCCAAGATGGCTGCCTCCGCCTGCCTCGAGCGCGAGCAAGCAAAGTCAGTAACAACTGTGGAAGACTCCGGAGCAGGTAGGTTTTTAAGAAACTTCGCTGAAAACTTTGCTAAAAACACTTTAAGACCAGTATATTAATTGTAAAATACAGCGGAAGCGCTACTCGCTACCAGTGCAAAAACGCAATAAAGTACAATTTCAGGGTAAATACAAATAGACAGTACCATAAGCAGTAAAAGACCCAAGTGCTAAGTCAAAATCTGCCTGTCTCCCGGCTCAAGCCTCAGGAGAGTAACCGGGGGCGCGCGCGCCAGCGTCTACCTATGTAGCCACCACTGAGGAAAGACTAGCCTGCTACTCCTTGTCCTCAGAATGCTGAATAAATCATACATTCACCCCCAGTCAAGAGACCAGGCATGGTGAGAAAAAAACACAATGGATTTAGGCCAATATCTCTGTACTGGGGTGAATGTATGACATTGTTCTGCATTCTGTCCATCAATTGTTCTTTTTGCATTTGTCACCCCGAGTGGGATGGGTATGCCCAGAAATGGGTCCCGTGCTCTCCATGGCACCGGACTCAAGCTATCCTGGCTGAGGAGGGCTGAAAGCCCGAAACTTGTCATAGGATGCTTGTTTCCAGTCCAAGAGTGACCTGGCCTGTCAGTTCGAGCTGGGCTGTTCCCATTGGGCGCAGGGTCAAGACTGATTTCCATATTGCTGGCTCCAAACTGTAATGGCATGATGAGCAAAAAAACAATGAATTTAGTTCCAGATCTCTGTACTGGGGTGAATGTATGACATTGTTCTGCATTCTGTCCATCAATTGTTCTTTTTGCATTGTCACCCCGAGTGGGACGGGTATGCTCAGACATGGGTCCTCTGCTCTCCATGCCACTGCAGTCAAGCTATTCTGGCTGATGAGGGCTGAAAGAACAAAACCGGTCATAGGATGCTTGTTTCCAGTCCAAGAGTGACCTGGCCTGTCAGTTCGAGCTGGGCTGTTCCCATTGGGCGCAGGGTCAAGACTGATTTGCATATGGCTGGGTCCCAACTGGAATGGCATGGTGAGCAAAAAAACAATGGAAATAGGCCCAGATCTTTGTACTGGGGTGAATGTATGACATTGTTCTGCATTCTGTCCATCAATTGTTCTTTTTGAATTTGTCACCCTGAGTGGGACGGGTATGCCCAGATGTGGGTCCCATGCTGTCCATGCCACTGGAGTCGAGCCATCCTGGCTGATGAGGGCTGAAAGCCCGAAACTGGTCATAGGATGCTTGTTTCCAGTCCAAGAGCGACCTAGCCTGTCAGTTCTAGCTGGACTGTTCCCATTAGGCGCAGGGTCAAGACTAATTTGCATAAGGTTGGGTCCATACTAGAATGGTATGGTGAGGAAAAAAACAATGGATTTAGGTTCAGATCTCTGTACTGGGGTGAATGTATGACATTGTTCTGCATTCTGTCCATCAATTGTTCTTTTTGCATTTGTGACCTCGAGTGGGATGGGTATGCCCAGATGTGGGTCCTGAACTCTCCATGCCGCTGGAGTCAAGCTATCCTGGCTGATGAGGGCTGAAAGCCCAAAACCGGTCCTAGGATGCTTGTTTCCAGTCCAGGGCGGACCTGGCCTGGCAGTTCGGGCTGGACTGTTCCCATTGGGCACAGGGTCAAGACTGATTTGCATATGGCTTGGTCCAGACTAGAATGGCATGGTGAGCAAAATAATGATGAATTTAGGCCCAGATCTCTGTACTGGGGTGAATGTATGACATTGTTCTGCATTCTGTCTATCAATTGTTCTTTTTGCATTTGTCACCCCAAGTGGGACGGGTATGCCCTGACGTGAGTCCCTTGTTATCAATGCCACTGGAGTCAAGCCATCCTGGCTGATGAGGGCTGAACGCCAGAAACTTGTCATAGGATGCTTGTTTCCAGTCCAAGGGGGACCTGGCCTGGCAGTTCGGGCTGGTCTGTTCCCATTGGGCGCAGGGTCAAGACTGATTTGCATATTTCTGGCTCCAAACTGGAATGGCATGGTGAGCAATAAAACAATGAATGTAGGTCCAGATCTCTGTACTGGGGCGAATGTAAGACATTGTTCTGCATTCTGTCCATCAATTTTTCTTTTTGCATTTGTCACCCCGAGTGGGACGGGTATGCCCAGACGTGGGTCCCGTGCTCTCCATGCCACTGGAGTCAAGTTATCCTGGCTGATGAGGGCTGAAAGCCAGAAACCCGTCCTAGGATGCTTGTTTCCAGTCCAAGAGTGACCTGGCCTGTCAATTCGAGCTGGACTGTTCCCATTGGGCACAGGGTCAAGACTGATTTCCATATGGCTGGTTCCAAACTGGAGTGGCAAGGCGAGCAAAAAATCGATGGATTTAGGCCCAGATCTCTGTACTGGGGTGAATGTATGACATTGTCCTACATTCTGTCCATCAATTGTTCTATTTGCATTTGTCACCTCGAGTGGGACGGGTACGCCCAGACGTCAGTCCCGTGTTATCCATGCCACTGGAGTAAAGCCATCCTGGCTGATGAGGGCTGAAAGCCCGAAACAGGTCATAGGATGCTTGTTTCTAGTCCAGGGTAGACCTGGCCTGGCAGTTTGGGCTGGACTGTTCCCATTGGTTGCAGGGTCAAGACTGATTTGCATATGGCTGGGTCCAGACTAGAATGGCATGGTGAGCAAAAAAAAGATTGGATTTAGGCCCATATCTCTGTACTTGGCTGAATGTATGACATTGTTCTGCAGTCTGTCCATCAATTGTTCTTTTTGCATTTGTCACACCAAGTGGGACGGGTATGCCCAGACGTGAGTCCCGTGTTATCCATGCCACTGGAGTCAAGCCATCCTGGCTGATGAGGGCTGAAAGCCCGAAACTTGTCATAGGATGCTTGTTTCCAGTCCAAGAGCGACCTGGCCTGTCAGTTCGAGCTGGACTTCTCCCTTTGGGCGCAGGGTCAAGACTGATTTGCATATTGCTGGCTCCAAACTGGAATGGCATGGTGAGAAAAAAAACAATTAATTTAGGTCCAGATCTCTGTACTGGGGTGAATGTATGACATTGTTCTGCATTATGCTCTTCAATTGTTCTTTTTGCATTTGTCACCCTGAGTGGGACGGGTATGCCCAGACGTGGGTCCCTTGTTCTCCATGCCACTGGAGTCAAGCTATCCTGGCTGATGAGGGCTTAAAGCCAGAAACCCGTCTAAGGATGCTTGCTTCCAGTCCAGGGCGGACCTGGCCTGGCAGTTTGGGCTGGACTGTTCCCATTGGGCACAGGGTCAAGACTGATTTCCATATGGCTGGGTCCAGACTAGAATGGCACGGTGAGCAAAAAAATGATAGATTTAGGCCCAGATCTCTGTACTTAGGCTGAATGTATGACATTGTTCTGCATTCTGTCCATCAATTGTTCTTTTTGCATTGTCACCACGAGTGGGACGGGTATGCTCAGACGAGGGTCCTCTGCTCTCCATGCCACTGGAGTCAAGTTATCCTGGCTGATGAGGGCTGAAAGCCCGAAACCGGTCCTAGGATGCTTGTTTCTTGTCCAGGGCAGATCTGGCCTGGCAGTTCGGGCTGGACTGTTCCCATTGGTTGCAGGGTCAAGACTGATTTGCATATGGCTGGGTCCAAACTGGAATGGCATGGTGAGCAAAAAAACGATGGATTTTGGCCCAGATCTCTGTATTGGGGTGAATGCATGACATTGTTCTGCATTCTGTCCATCAATTGTTCTTTTTGCATTGTCACCACGAGTGGGACGGGTATGCTCAGACGTGGGTCCTGTGCTCTCCATGCCACTGGAGTCAAGTTATCCTGGCTGATGAGGGCTGAAAGCCCGAAACCGGTCCTAGGATGCTTGTTTCTAGTCCAGGGCAGATCTGGCCTGGCAGTTCGTGCTGGACTGTTCCCATTGGTTGCAGGGTCAAGACTGATTTGGTATATGGCTGGGTCCAAACTGGAATGGCATGGTGAGCAAAAAAACGATGGATGTAGGCCCAGATCTCTGTATTGGGGTGAATGCATGACATTGTTCTGCATTTTGTCCATCAATTGTTCATTTTGCATTGTCACCACGAGTGGGACGGGTATGTTCAGACGTGGGTCCTGTGCTCTCCATGCCACTGGAGTCAAGTTATCCTGGCTGATGAGGGCTGAAAGCCCGAAACCGGTCCTAGGATGCTTGTTTCTAGTCCAGGGCAGATCTGGCCTGGCAGTTCGGGCTGGACTGTTCCCATTGGTTGCAGGGTCAAGACTGATTTGCATATGGCTGGGTCCAAACTGGAATGGCATGGTGAGCTAAAAAACGATGGATTTAGGCCCAGATCTCTGTATTGTGGTAAATGCATGACATTGTTCTGCATTCTGTCCCTCAATTGTTCTTTTTGCATTTGTCACCCTGAGTGGGATGGGTATGCCCAGACGTGGGTCTCATGCTCTCTATGCCACTGGAGTAAAGCCATCCTGGCTGATGAGGGCTGAAAGCACCAAAACTGGTCATAGGATGCTTGTTTCTAGTCCAGGGCAGACCTGGCCTGGCAGTTCGGGCTGGAATGTTCTCATAAGGCGCAGGGTCAAGACTGATTTGCATAAGGTTGGGTCCATACTGGACTGGAATGGTAAGAAAAATGTATGACATTGTTCTGCATTCTGTTCTTCAATTGTTCTTTTTGCATTTGTCACCCCGAGTGGGACGGGTATGCCCAGACGTGGGTCCCGTGCTCTCCATGCCACTGGAGTCAAGCTATCCTGGCTGATGAGGGCTGAAAGCCAGAATCCCGTCCTAGGATGCTTGTTTACAGTCCAGGGCAGACCTGGCCCTGGCAGTTCGGGCTGGACTGTTCCCATTGGGCGCAGGGTCAAGACTGATTTGCATATGGCTGGGTCCAAACTGGAATGGCATGGTGAGCAAAGAAACAATGGATTTAGGCCCAGATCTCTGTGCTGGGGTGAAAGTATGACATTGTTCTGCATTCTATCCATTAATTGTTCTTTTTTCATTTGTCACCCCGAGTGGGACGGGTATGCCCAAACGTGGGTCCCGTACTCTACATGCCACTGGAGTCATGCTATCCTGGCTGATGAGGGCTGAAAGCCCAAAACGGTCCTAGGATGCTTGCTTCCAGTCCAGGGCGGACCTGGCCTGGCAGTTCCGGCTGATCTTTTCCCATTGGGCACAGGGTCATGACTGATTTCCAAATGGCTGGCTCCAGACTAGAATGGCATGGTGAGCAAAAAAATGATGAATTTAGGCCCAGATCTCTGTACTGGGGTGAATGTATGCCATTGTTCTACAATCTGTCCATCAATTGTTCTTTTTGCATTTGTCACCCCAAGTGGGACGGGTATGCTCAGACGTAGGTCCTGTGCTCTCCATTCCACTGGAGTCAAGTTATCCTGGCTGATGAGGGCTGAAAGCCCGAATCCGGTCCTAGGATGCTTGTTTCTAGTCCAGGGCAGATCTGGCCGGGCAGTTCGGGCTGGACTGTTCCCATTGGTTACAGGGTCAAGACTGATTTGCAAATGGCTGGGTCCAAACTGGAATGGCATGGTGATCAAAAAAACGATGGATTTAGGCCCAGATCTCTGTATTGGGGTGATTGCATGATATTGTTCTGCATTTTGTCCCTCAATTGTTCTTTTTGCATTTATCACCCTGAGTGGGATGGGTATGCCCAGACGTGGGTCCCATGCTCTCCATGCCACTGGAATAAAGCCATCCTGGCTGATGAGGGCTGAAAGCCCGAAACTGGTCATAGGATGCTTGTTTCTAGTCCAGGGCAGACCTGGCCTGGCAGTTCGGGCTGGACTGTTCCCATTAGGCGCAGGGTCAAGACTGATTTGCATAAGGTCGGGTCCATACTGGACTGGCATGGTGAGAAAAAAAAAACAATGGATTTAGGCCCAGATCTCTGTACTGAGGTGAATATGTGACATTGTTCTGCATTCTGTTCTTCAATTGTTCTTTTTGCATTTGTCACCCCGAGTGGGATGGGTATGCCCAGACGTGGGTCCCGTGCTCTCCATGCCACTGGAGTCAAGCTATCCTGGCTGATGAGGGCTGAAAGCCAGACACCCGTCCTAGGATGCTTGTTTACAGTCCAGGGCTTACCTGGCCTGGAAGTTCAGGCTGGACTGTTCCCATTGGGCGAAGGGCCAAGACTTATTTGCATATGGCTGGGTCCAAACTGGAATGGCATGGTGAGCAAAAAAACGATGGATTTAGGTTCAGATCTCTGTACTGGGGTGAATGTATGACATTGTTCTGCATTTTGTCCATCAATTGTTCTTTTTGCATTTGTCACCTCGAGTGGGATGGGTATGCCCAGACGTGGGTCCCGTGCTCTCCATGCCACTGGAGTCAAGCTATCCTGGCTGATGAGGGCTGAAAGCCCGAAACCGGTCCTAGGATGCTTGTTTTTAGTCCAGGGCAGACCTGGCCCTGGCAGTTTGGGCTGGACTGTTCCCATTGGGCGCAGGGTCAAGACTGATTTGCATATGGCTGGGTCCAAACTGGAATGCCATGGTGAGCAAAGAAACAATTAATTTATGCCCAGATCTCTGTGCTGGGGTGAAGGTATGACATTGTTCTACATTCTGTCCATTAATTGTTCTTTTTGCATTTGTCACCCCGAGTGGGACGGGCATGCCCAAACGTGGGTCCCGTACTCTACATGCCACTGGAGTCAAGCTATCCTGGCTGATGAGGGCTGAAAGCCCACAACCAGTCCTAGGATGCTTGCTTCCAGTCCAGGGCGGACCTGGCATGGCAGTTCGGGCTGATCTGTTCCCATTGAGCACAGGGTCATGACTGATTTCCATATGGCTGGGTCCAGACTAGAATGGCATGGTGAGCAAAAAAATGATGGATTTAGGCCCAGGTCTCTGTACTTGGCTGAATGTATGACATTGTTCTGCATTCTGTCCATCAATTGTTCTTTTTACATTTGTCACCCCAAGTGGGACGGGTATGCCCAGACGTGAGTCCCGTGTTATCCATGCCACTGGAGTCAAGCCATCCTGGCTGATGAGGGCTGAAAGCCCGAAACTTGTCATAGGATGCTTGTTTCCAGTCCAAGAGCAACCTGGCCTGTCAGTTCGAGCTGGACTGTTCCCATTGGGCGCAGGGTCAAGACTGATTTGCATATTGCTGGCTCCAAACTGGAATGGCATGGTGAGCAAAAAAACAATGAATTTAGGTCCAGATCTCTGTACTGGGGTGAATGTATCACATTGTTCTGCATTCTGTCCATCAATTGTTCTTTTTGCATTGTCACCCCGAGTGGGACGGGTATGCGCAGACATGGGTCCTCTGCTCTCCATGACACTGGAGTCAAGATATCCTGGGTGATGAGGGCTGAAAGCCCGAAACCAGTCCTAGGATGCTTGTTTCTAGTCCAGGGCAGATCTGGCCTGGCAGTTCGGGCTGGACTGTTCCCATTGGTTGCAGGGTCAAGACTGATTTGCATATGGCTGGGTCCAAACTCGAATGGCATGGTGAGCAAAAAAACAATGGATTTAGGCCCAGATCTCTGTACTGGGGTGAATGCATGACATTGTTCTGCATTCTGTTCTTCAATTGTTCTTCTTGCATTTGTCACCCCGAGTGGGACGGGTATGCCCAGACGTGGGTCCTGTGCTCTCCATGCCACTGGAGTCAAGCTATCCTGGCTGATGAGGGCTGAAAGCCAGAAACCCGTCCTAGGATGCTTGTTTACAGTCCAGGGCTTACCTGGCCTGGAAGTTCGGGCTGGATTGTTCCCATTGGGTGTAGGGTCAAGACTGATTTGCATATGGCTCGGTCCAAACTGGAATGGCATGGTGAGCAAAAAAACGATGGATTTAGGTTCAGATCTCTGTACTGGGGTGAATGTATGACATTGTTCTGCATTCTGTCCATCAATTGTTCTTTTTGCATTTGTCACCTCGAGTGGGATGGGTATGCCCAGATGTGGATCCCGTACTCTCCATGCCACTGGAGTCAAACTACCCTGGCTGATGAGGGCTGAAAGCCCAAAACCGGTCCTAGGATGCTTGTTTTTTGGTCCAGGGCAGACCTGGCCTGGCAGTTCGGGCTGGACTGTTCCCATTGGGCGCAGGGTCAAGACTGATTTGCATATGGCTGGGTCCAAACTGGAATGGCATGGTGAGCTAAGAAACGATGGATTTAGGCCCAGATCTCTGTGCTGGGGTGAAGGTATGACATTGTTCTGCATTCTGTCCATTAATTGTTCTTTTTGCATTTGTCACCCCGAGTGGGACGGGTATGCCCAAACGTGGGTCCCGTGCACTCCATGCCACTGGATTCAAGCTATCCTGGCTGATGAGGGCTGAAAGCCCAAAACCAGTCTTGGGATTCTTGTTTCCAGTCCAGGGCAGACCTGGCCTGGCAGTTCGGGCTGGACTGTTCCCATTAGGCACAGGATCAAGACTGATTTGAATAAGGTTGGGTCCAAACTGGAGTGGCATGGTGAGCAAAAAAACTATGGATTTAATCCCAGATCTCTGTACTGGGGTGAATGTATGACATTGTTCTGCATTCTGTTCATCAATTGTTCTTTTTGCATTTGTCACCCCGAGTGGGACGGGTATGCCGATACGTGGCTCCTGTGCTCTCCATGCCACTGGAGTCAAGTCATCCTGGCTGATGAGGGCAGAAATCCAGAAACCCGTCCTAGGATGCTTGTTTACAGTCCAGGGCTTACCTGGCCTGGCATTTCGGGCTCAACTGTTCCCATTGGGCGTAGGGTCAATACTGATTTGCATATTGCTGGGTCCAAACTGGAATGGCATGGTGAGGAAAAAAACGATGGATTTAGGTTCAGATCTCTGTACTGGGGTGAATGTATGACATTGTTCTTCATTCTGTCCATCAATTGTTCTTTTTGCATTTGTCACCTCGAGTGGGACGGGTATGACCAGACGTGGGTCACGTGCTCTCTATGCCACTGGAGTCAAGCTATCCTGGCTGATGAGGGCTGAAAGCCCAAAACCGGTCCTAGGATACTGGTTTCCAGTCCAGGGCGGACCTGGCCTGGCAGTTTGTGCTGGACTGTTTCCATTGGGCGCAGGGTCAAGACTGATTTGCATATTTCTGGCTCCAAACTGGAATGGCATGGCGAGCAAAAAAACAATGAATTTAGGTCCAGATCTCTGTACTGGGGTGAATGTAAGACATTGTTCTTCATTCTGTCCATCAATTGTTCTTTTTGCATTGTCACCCCGAGTGGGACGGGTATGCTCAGACGTGGGTCCTGTGCTCTCCATGCCACTGGAGTCAAGCTATCCTGGCTGATGAGGGCTGAAAGCCCGAAACCGATCCTAGGATGCTTGTTTTTAGTCCAGGGCAGACCTGGCCTGGCAGTTCAGGCTGGACTGTTCCCATTGGGCGCAGGGTCAAGACTGATTTGCATATGGCTGGGTACAAACTGGAATGGCATGGTGAGCAAAGAAACAATGGATTTAGGCCCAGATCTCTGTGCTGGGGTGAAGGTATGACATTGTTCTGCATTCTGTCCATCAATTGTTCTTTTTACAATTGTCACCTCGAGGGGGATGGGTATGCCCAGATGTGGGTCCTGTACTCTCCATGCCACTGGAGTCAAGCTATCCTGGCTGATGAGGGCTGAAAGCCCAAAACCGGTCCTAGGATGCTTGTTTCCAGTCCAGGGCGGACCTGGCTTGGCAGTTCGGGCCGGACTGTTCCCATTGGGCACAGGGTCAAGACTGATTTGCATATGGCTGGGTCCAGACTAGAATGGCATGGTGAGCAAAATAATGATGAATTTAGGCCCAGATCTCTGTACTGGGGTGAATGTATGACATTGTTCTGCATTCTGTCCATCAATTGTTCTTTTTGCATTTGTCACCCCGAGTGGGACGGGTATGCCCAGATGTGAGTCCCTTGTTATCAATGCCACTGGAGTCAAGCCATCCTGGCTGATGAGGGCTGAACGCCCGAAACTTGTCATGGGATGCTTGTTTCCAGTCCAAGGGGGACCTGGCCTGGCAGTTCAGGCTGGTCTGTTCCCATTGGGCGCAGGGTCAAGACTGATTTGCATATTTCTGGCTCCAAAGTGGAATGGCATGGTGAGCAATAAAACAATGAATTTAGGTCCAGATCTCTGTACTGGGGTGAATGTAAGACATTGTTCTGCATTCTGTCCATCAATTGTTCTTTTTGCATTGTCACCCCGAGTGGGACGGGTATGCTCAGACGTGGGTCCTGTGCTCTCCATGCCACTGGAGTCAAGCTATCCTGGCTGATGAGGGCTGAAAGCCCGAAACCGGTCCTAGGATGCTTGTTTTTAGTCCAGGGCAGACCTGGCCTGGCAGTTCGGGCTGGAATGTTCCCATTGGGCGCAGGGTCAAGACTGATTTGCATATGGCTAGGTACAAACTGGAATGGCATGGTGAGCAAAGAAATAATGGATTTAGGCCCAGATCTCTGTGCTGGGGTGAAGGTATGACATTGTTCTGCATTCTGTCCATCAATTGTTCTTTTTGCATTTGTCACCCCGAGTGGGACGGGTATGCCAATACGTGGGTCCTGTGCTCTCCATGCCACTGGAGTCAAGCTATCCTTGCTGATGAGGGCTGAAATCCAGAAACCCGTCCTAGGATGCTTGTTTACAGTCCAGGGCTTACCTGGCCCGGCAGTTCGGGCTCAACTGTTCCCATTGGGCGTAGGGTCAAGACTGATTTGCAATGGCTGGGTCCAAACTGGAATGGCATGGTGAGCAAAAAAACGATGGATTTAGGTTCAGATCTCTGTACTGGGGTGAATGTATGACATTGTTCTTCATTCTGTCCATCAATTGTTCTTTTTGCATTTGTCACCTCGAGTGGGACAGGTATGACCAGACGTGGGTCACATGCTCTCCATGCCACTGGAGTCAAGCTATCCTGGCTGATGAGGGCTGAACGCCCGAAACTTGTCATAGGATGCTTGTTTCCAGTTCAAGGGGGATCTGGCCTGGCAGTTCAGGATGGACTGTTCCCATTGGGCGCAGGGTCAAGACTGGTTTGCATATTTCTGGCTCCAAACTGGAATGGCGAGCAAAAAAACAATGAATTTAGGTCCAGATCTCTGTACTGGAGTGAATGTAAGACAGTACTCTCCATTCTGTCCATCAATTGTTCTTTTTGCATTCTCACCCCGAGTGGGACGGGTATGCTCAGACGTGGGTCCTGTGCTTTCCAAGCCACTGGAGTCAAGCTATCCTGGCTGATGAGGGCTGAAAGCCCGAAACCGGTCCTAGGATGCTTGTTTTTAGTCCAGGGCTGACCTGGCCTGGCAGTTCGGGCTGGACTGTTCCCATTGGGCGCAGGGTCAAGACTGATTTGCATATGGCTGGGTACAAACTGGAATGGCATGGTGAGCAAAGAAACAATGGATTTAGGCCCAGATCTCTGTGCTGGGGTGAAGGTATGACATTGTTCTGCATTCTGTCCATTAATTGTTCTTTTTGCATTTGTCACCCCGAGTGTGACGGGTATGCCCAAACGTGGGTCCCGTGCATTCCATGCCACTGGATTCAAGCTATCCTGGCTGATGAGGGTTGAAAGCCCAAAACCAGTCTTAGGATTCTTGTTTCCAGTCCAGGGCAGACCTGGCCTGGCAGTTCGGGCTGGACTGTTCCTATTAGGCACAGGATCAAGACTGATTTGCATAAGGTTGGATCCATTCTGGAATGGCATGGTGAGCAAAAAAACGATGGATTTAGGCCCAGATATCTGTACTGGGGTGAATGTATGACATTGTTCTGCATTCTGTTCTTTAATTGTTCTTTTTGCATTTGTCACCCCGAGTGGGATGGGTATGCCCAGATGTGGATCCCGTGCTCCCCATGCCACTGGAGTCAAGCTATCCTGGCTGATGAGGACTGAAACCCGAAACCACTCCTAAGAAGCTTGATTCCAGTCCAGGGCAGACCTGGCCTCGCAGGTCGGGGTGGACTGTTTCAACTGGGCGCAGGGTCAAGACTGATTTGCATATGGCTGGGTCCAAACTGGAGTGGCATGGTGAGCAAAAAAACTATGGATTTAATCCCAGATCTCTGTACTGGGGTGAATGTCTGACATTGTTCTGCATTCTGTCCATCAATTGTTCTTTTTGCATTTGTCACCCCGAGTGGGACGGGTATGCCCATACGTGGGTCCTGTGCTCTCCATGCCACTGGAGTCAAGCTATCCTGGCTGATGAGGGCTGAAATCCAGAAACCCGTCCTAGAATGCTTGTTTACAGTCCAGGGCTTACCTGGCCTGGCAGTTCGGGCTCAACTGTTCCCATTGGGCGTAGGGTCAAGACTGATTTGCATATGGCTGGGTCCAAACTGGAATGGCATGGTGATCAAAAAAACGATGGATTTAGGTTCAGATCTCTGTACTGGGGTGAATGTATGACATTGTTCTTCATTCTGTCCATCAATTGTTCTTTTTGCATTTGTCACCTCGAGTGGGACGGGTATGACCAGATGTGGGTCACGTGCTCTCCATGCCACTGGAGTCAAGCTATCCTGGCTGATGAGGGCTGAAAGCCCAATACCGGTCCTAGGATACTGGTTTCCAGTCCAGGGCGGACCTGGCCTGGCAGTTTGTGCTGGACTGTTCCCATTGGGCGCAGGGTCAAGACTGATTTGCATATGGCTGGGTCCAAACTGGAATGGCATGGTGATCAAAAAAACGATGGATTTAGGTTCAGATCTCTGAACTGGGATGAATGTATGACATTGTTCTGCATTCTGTCCATCAATTGTTCTTTTTGCATTTGTCAACTCGAGTGGGACGGGTATGCCCAGACGTGAGTCCCGTGTTATACATGCCACTGGAGTCAAGCCATCCTGGCTGATGAGGGCTGAACGCCCGAAACTTGTCATAGGATGCTTGTTTCCAGTCCAACGGGGTCCTGGCCTGGCAGTTCGGGCTGGACTGTTCCCATTGGGCGCAGGGTCAAGACTGGTTTGCATATTTCTGGCTCCAAACTGGAATGGCATGGCGAGCAAAAAAGCAATGAATTTAGGTCCAGATCTCTGTACTGGGGTGAATGTAAGACATTGTTCTGCATTCTGTCCATCAATTGTTCTTTTTGCATTGTCACCCCGAGTGGGACGGGTATGCTCAGACGTGGGTCCTGTGCTCTCCATGCCACTGGATTCAAGCTATCCTGGCTGATGAGGTCTGAAAGCCCGAAACCGGTCCTAGGATGCTTGTTTTTAGTCCAGGGCAGACCTGGCCTGGCAGTTCGGGCTGGACTGTTCCTATTAGGCACAGGATCAAGACTGATTTGCATAAGGTTGGATCCATTCCGGAATGGCATGGTGAGCAAAAAAACGATAGATTTAGGCCCAGATATCTGTACTGGGGTGAATGTATGACATTGTTCTGCATTCTGTTCTTTAATTGTTCTTTTTGCATTTGTAACCCAGACTGGGATGGGTATGCCCAGACGTGGATCCCGTGCTCTCCATGCCACTGGAGTCAAGCTATCCTGGCTGATGAGGACTGAAACCCGAAACCACTCCTAGGAAGCTTGATTCCAGTCCAGGGCGGACCTGGCCTGGCAGTTTGGGCTGGATTGTTTCCACTGGGCTCAGGGTCAAGACTGATTTGCATATGGCTGGGTCCAAACTGGAGTGGCATGGTGAGCAAAAAAACTATGGATTTAATCCCAGATCTCTGTACTGGGGTGAATGTATGACATTGTTCTGCATTCTGTCCATCAATTGTTCTTTTTGCATTTGTCACCCCGAGTGGGACGGGTATGCCCATACGTGGGGCCTGTGCTCTCCATGCCACTGGAGTCAAGCTATCCTGGCTGATGAGGGCTGAAATCCAGAAACCCGTCCGAGGATGCTTGTTTACAGTCCAGGGCTTACCTGGCCTGGCAGTTCGGGCTGAACTGTTCCCATTGGGCGTAGGGTCAAGACTGATTTGCATATGGCTGGGTCCAAACTGGAATGGCATGGTGAGCAAAAAAACGATGGATTTCGGTTCAGATCTCTGTACTGGGGTAAATGTATGACATTGTTCTACATTCTGTCCATTAATTGTTCTTTTTGCATTTGTCACCTCGAGTGGGACGGGTATGACCAGACGTGGGTCCCGTGCTCTCCATGCCACTGAAGTCAAGCTATCCTGGCTGATGAGGGCTGAAAGCCCAAAAACGGTCCTAGGATACTGGTCTCCAGTCCAGGGCGGACCAGGCCTGGCAGTTTGTGCTGGACTGTTCCCATTGGGCGCAGGGTCAAGACTGATTTGCATATGGCTGGGTCCAAACTGGAATGGCATGGTGAGCAAAAAAACGATGGATTTAGGTTCAGATCGCTGTACTGGGGTGAATGTATGACATTGTTCTGCATTCTGTCCATCAATTGTTCTTTTTGCATTTGTCACCTTGAGTGGGACGGGTATGCCCAGACGTGGTTCCCGTGCTCTCCATGCCACTGGAGTCAAGCTATCCTGGCTTATGAGGGCTGAAAGCCCGAAACCAGTCCGAGGATTCTTGTTTTCAGTCCAGGGCAGACCTGGCCTGGCAGTTTGGACTGGACTGTTCCCATTGGGTGCAGGGTCAAGACTGATTTGCATATGGCTGGGTTCAAACTGGAATGGCATGGTGAGCAAAAAAAAGATGGTTTTTGGCTCAGATCTCTGTCCTGGTGTGAATGTATGACATTGTTCTGCATTCTGTCATCAATTGTTCTTTTATCCAGTAGACATTTTGTGCCCAGAGAACAAAGGTGGAGTGAAGCCTTTTCATGGTTTGGTCTCAGAAGATGCTGAGGCTTACCTTTTTGGCACTCGCTTTCGTGTTCAACCTAACCACAAACCTCTCAAATGGCTCAGGCAGATGAGAAGGAAAAATCGTAAACTGTTGAGGTGGTCCATTTTCCTACAGGGGTTGGAATTCAAAGTGGAATACAGACCTGGGACTGCCTATGCCAATGCAGATGGATTTTTCTGTTTGTTCCATTTAGCTAATGAGGACTGCTAGGGTATAGTTTAGTTAACCAATACCATTCGCCTAGGGGTCCGTGTGAGAAAGTCATCCTTTTGGCCCTCGTCACCCCCATATTTTGATTGATATTGGTAGTAACTGACTCAGATTGTGTCCTGGGCTCTGCTTACCAGACCCAGGGACAGTGTGCATCTTCAAGGGTACATGGTGGTGAGGTATAGTTACAACTAGTAATGACAAACCCCTGTAAGTCCCTAGTATTATAAGACAAAGGAGATTTAAACTTCCTATAAATCACTACTATATAATAGTACAGGGGGTTTAGAAGCCCAGTAGATTTCCTGCACTGGAGCGTGCACTACTGTGTTGCCTGCTGTCATTTTCACGACAGTCATGTTTTGAACATGAAGCCGATTGACCATAGCCAATAGTAAGGTTGCACAGACTTTACTGTTGCCTTCATTTTGCTATATTGTCATATCCTGTAAACTTTACACTACCAATCTGTTTTTAAAGGTACTCTATTGGGCTTCAAAATGGCTTGAAAACAGCTGACACGTGTACCTAAAACAATGTTTAAAAGTTGGCTTCTTCTTAAATAACTTTAAGGGATGAAGAATGTTATTGAAAGTAAATAAATTGCATGTCTGGCAACACTTTGCAAAGCACCCAAAAAGACAGTATCACTACCATCCTAACCAATGACATCATCCTTTTCGAATAGTCATGTTTACTTCTGTGGTAAATTCTGAGAATTTGGCAATCTCCAAAATGTGAAGTAATTATGCAATTATCACTGTGTTATGCACACTCCTTTTTTAAAGTACAGTCACCAGTGAAAAGCTATTTTTGATAAGGGGCAATACCTGAAAACATAAGGGAGCCGATTACATTGTCGGTGGTACCGACACTGACGTGCCTTTGATGTGAGTCCCGCCGACATCTATATCCGTGGCCAGACACCCGCATTATGATAGAGATCAACCGATAGCTTCAGACAGGCTCAAGTAGCTCATTGGATGATTGGTCTAGTCACATTCACCACAATGAAGGCAGTGTCTTCTCAGGCACTGTCGTGGGGATTACGAACCATCTTTCTGCCAGCCATGTCACTTGAAATGGTTGACAGAAAGGCTTAATTGGGACCCATAGTGGAGGGCATTGGGGGGCCCTTGTGGTGCCCCCCTAAACATCCCTTCATTGTGTGGCAAGCACTGCACAGTGCCTGCCACAGGGTGGAGGGATGTTTAAAAGAATGCCTTTTGGCATTGGGCCTGTGCTGCGGTCCTTTTCCGGCCTGCAGCACAAATCTTAATGCAATGATACATGTTTCTGACTGCCTCCGCAGCGGTTGGATCCTAATTTGGAGGTCGAGACCACCAACTACCTGTCAGCTGGTTCTTTTACTGTAATGATGCGGGTTGGACGCTTGTCTGACTGACCTCGTAATCGGGCCTAAAGTATGAATTGGATACATGGCATGTCATATAATGATTCAAGATCTCCTAATGATTCAAGATCTCCTGTCATTAGGGAGCAATGGTGTGAACCAGGAATATGTCTATTGCTATTTACCATTTTAGAATTGTGCAGCACCCTACACCAAAAGGTAATCAGGTACTCAGCAGCCCCTAACCTGTCAATGAGCTCATCACCTCTACGTATAGGGTGAGCATCATTCTTTGTGACTGCTTTAAGTCCTCTCTAGTCCACACAGAAATTTAAATCCTTTGTGACTCTCTGGGGATTATGTTTGGGCACCAGCACCAAAGGGCTGGCCCATGGACTGTCAAAAGTCTCAATTACCCAAAACTCCAGCATCTTGACCACCTCAACCTTAATGCTGGCTCTGACATGGTCAGACAACATGTATAGTTTATTTTTGACAGGTGTATTACCTGGGGTCAAAGAGAACGGGCCAGCAAACATATTGATGGAGAGGAGGTCGGGCACTGGCTCAGTTTCTTCCTCCACTCCCTCATCCGTGACCAATTACATGGTCATGTCTGCCCTGTCATGGAGGTGTTTCAGTCTATTCACATGCAGGACCCTAAGAGGGTTACTGGGGGTGAAAAGGTCGACCATTTAGGTAACCTCATGCTTCCTTTCAATGATTGGAAAAGACCCACTTCATTTGTCATAAAGGGCCCTAGGAGCCACAGGCTCCAACACCCACACCAACTGTCCTGGAGTGTCGAACAACCCAATGGTCATGACCTTCAGGGTCTTGTTGAAACTCTCCACCAGACCATTAGTCTGGGACGATATGAAGGGGTGAACTAGTAGATAACACCATATTCATCCCACACCCCTTTCATATAGCTAGACAGGAAGTTTGTGCCCATATCTGAAACAATCTCTTTTGGAAAACTAACTCTGGTGAACACACAAGCAGTGCCCTAGCCACTGCAGGAACATCTATTGTCCTGAGAGGTATCGCCACAGGGTACCTTGTGGCATGGTCCACTACCACCAAGATATACCTATTCCTTGATGTAATTGGTGGGAAGAGGGGACCACCAATGTCCATCCCCAACCTCTCAAAGGGAGTCCCAACCACTGGAAGTGGTATCAAGGGAGCCATTGACTTGCCTCATACCTCCCCACTAAACCTGACAGGCGGCGCAGGACCTACAAAACTCCTTTACCTTCTTAGACATATGGGGTCAGGAGAACCAACCGGTTCCAAGTCATAGGGCCCGATTCACAGAACTAACTTAAGACAAAATCCTAAACTTACTACCATTTTGGTATTCACAGAAGGCACTTACTCATTTTGGTATTCACAGAAGGCACTTACTCATTTCGGTATTCACAGAAGTTAGGAGTCCTAACTTTAGGACTCCTAAATGCCTTCTGTGAATACCGAAATTCTTAAAATTAGGATTTTTCTCAATTTAGTAGTCCTAAGTCTAAACTTAGGACTACTAAATTGAGAAAAATCCTAATTTTAAGAATTTCGGTATTCACAGAAGGCTTTTAGGAGTCCTAAAGTTAGGAGTCCTAACTATACTACTACTAAACTGCGAAAAATCCTAATTTTAAGACTTTCGGTATTCACAGAAGGCATTTAGGAGTCCTAAAGTTAGGACTCCTAACTTCTGTGAATACCGAAATGAGTAAGTGCCTTCTGTGAATACCAAAATGAGTAAGTGCCTTCTGTGAATACCAAAATGGTAGTAAGTTTAGGATTTTGTCTTAAGTTAGTTCTGTGAATCGGGCCCTTAGTCTGTCCCAAATGTCCTGCCAAGGGAATATCATCACCTAAATTCAGGATTAACTATTTGTACTTTTGTGGCACCACTGACCTCCTGGTGGCCCCATCCTTGAAGTTTCTTGTCTCAGTAAGAAGCAGCCTATCTTCCAAGTAGATTCTGTGAAATCCACTTTCATCCCCCTACTCTTGCTTGGAGGAAATCGGTCTCAAGCTCTCAAGGGTGAGACAGTCTATCTGTATCTGACAGAATTCCTCTCTGGAGCGTCCACTGGCTCCTGTCAGTTCTGCCAAGTCTGACAGATCTGGCAGGGATGGAGTCCCTGCCTCAGAGGTCAGAACCTTCTCATCAGAGTCAGATTTCGTCTGGACCTCTGGAGTTCCCTAGGCTGGCTCACCAGATCCCCAGTGCCCTTGTCCTTAGATGCTTGGTCTTTTGTTCCAGAGTCCAAACATCGAGCCTTTCGCTTCCAGATAGTCTGTGACCGGGTCACAGCACATACCCATTCAGGGAGCTCAAATATTCTCATATGGTGGCCTCTCTCTACCTCTGACCATTCAGATGCTTCAAGATCATTGCCAAGTGAACATTGAACTGGGAGAACATGAGACACAGCTACTTTCATAGGGCCACTCACACCTCCTCATTCCAAATCCATCATAGCCATAGGATGGAGTTTGGTACTGCTGACTGCATAGGTCACCTGTTGAAACATACCAGGTTGCAATCTCTCTTGAGGTACCAGGGTATATAGGACCTTAGTTGCACTAGCCCCTGTGTCTCTTAGAGCCTCAATCTCAGTCCTAGTGACTTTAGGCGTCTGCCTGTACTTATGCATATTTGGAGGTAAGGCTGACAAGGTTGCAATATTGACCCCTCCCAGGGTCACTAAGGTTGCCTCTGTCACTTCGCTTCACTTCTCTGAGACACTTTCCACCCCCACACCTACATTAGCAATGCCAGGGGATGGCCCACTAGTGAGGGGCTTCTTAGTGGAGATAGCATCTCCCTTCGTGTGCCCTGGCTGATTACAGTCCAAGCACTTTCCCACCTTTGAATGTTCGAAGAACCTACTGTTCTTTCCCTGATACCCCCTCCCTTTGAATTTGGGTTGTCTTGGGCCCCTCGTCCTTGTTCAGGTTTCTTTGGGTCTTTGGAGGACTCCTTTTTTTGACCTTCTTTCCCCTGGGCTTTCTCCTGGGGGGGACCTGTCCTCACTTCTTCTGCTCACACACTGGTGCCGATTGGGAACCTGATTCTCACCCACTCATCAGCTGCTTTCCCCAGCTCTCTGGGCAGCTTCAAGTTCACTAGGTACTGGCGAAACTTCTCTTCAGCACAATGAGTCAAAATGTATTCTTTCAATAACAAACTATACAATCCCTCATATGGTTCTACTTTGTTACCAGTAATCCAGCATTCTACTGCATTTAATGAAATGTCCACAAAGTCCACCCAGGACTGTGTGCTCACTTTCTGGGTGTCTCTGAACCTCATCCTGTACTGCTCTGAAGTCAGACCAAACATCTTGATTAAGCATTGCCTTGTGTGTGAGTAGGACTTTGCCTCATCTCCCTCCAGGGTCCAGAGCATATCCCTCTAAGCTACTGGAATCAGTTCCTGCAAGAGTGCACCAAATGCTTGTGGCGGACACCCCACATACCAAGGACCCTTTCAAATACAGTCAAGCATTTGTCAATGTCATCCCCTTCTGTGTACCTGGGTACTATACCTTTGGGAAGCTTGTTGTCAAACCCACCACCCCTGGACATCTCAATCTTTTCATCATTTTCACTGCTACCGTTTCTTCTCTCCTCCTCCTTCTGCCACGTCTTCTTAGCTAATTCCAGCTTCTCCTTCTCTAAGGCAATAGAAGCTAGCTGAGCCTCTGGCTCCCTCTCTCTAATGGAAATCGGGGGCCCTGTGTAGGGGACCTGATTCTCCTTCCACCATCTGGTTTTATGCCCCACCTGCTGGAAGCAATAGAGGAGGCATTATCTTCACCCTCCTGCTGATGATGCTGGGAGACTCATTGTTCCCCTCCCCTTCTATCTCTTCAGCTGCCCTAGTCCATGCCTTAAGGGACTTAAGCAACCATGCCTTCCTAATCTTGTTGGATGCAGGCAGCCTCCTATGCCTACACTGTATCCTAAGCTCGGCCATAATGGGTTAAAAGAGTTTAACTAGGTCCAGCTCCATGGTATCCCTAGTTTTGGCTCACAACAACTAGCAATCAGACTTATAACAATTTTGGAAAAATCAAAACAATGGATTAAAAATCAGTTTAGTTCATCTTGCAAAGATTCAAAACTCAAACATTTTGTTCTAAAACAGTTTGAGGATTTTTCAAATCTTAATTCACTTCACCGAAAGGTGTACTTTTAAACACAAGCCCTTATCCACACCACTGTACACCAAATGTTGGAAAGTGGGTTATTAGCACTGGTAAATATGGATCTACCACTGGCAATAAGGCCACTAATACAGTCTAGGGATGAGTACAGTTCTCAGTAAATTTTTCCCATGCTCAACCCTGGGTAGCTTGGCTGCAAGCAGGCAGGCTTAAAGTAAGAGGCTGGTATGTAAAGCATTTCAAAACATCAATTCAGTGAATAATTAAGACACAACACACAATAGAAATGCCACACCAATTGATAAAAATAGAAAATATTTTTATTGTTAAAATGACACCAAAATGACAAAAATCCAATGTAGGAACCAGAGATATGACTTTTAAAAAAGATTGTTGTACTTTTACAGCAATTAGAAACCTATAGCGCCACTCTGGGACATCCGATTATGCTTGACGGGGGCAAAGTCAAAGTTTCAGGCTGGTCGCGATGGAGCCCTGTTTGGGTACCCCTCGCGGTAAGCCTTGTTGAGATTTTACCTTCTGATTTCGAAACTTTTCTGGAGCTTTTTCTACTAGGGTCCCTAGACGCTCTTCACCAGTCCAGGTTTGGTGAGGGTTTGACGGCTTGCTTTTGAGGGAGCTCCCAGTCAAATTGTGGAAGTCGGACCTCAGGAACCTTTCAGAGAGATGAACCAGCAGGTCAGGCTGGCTCGCAGTTTAAGGTGACTGGCTTGACTCTTGCGGTTGAGTTGGTTTCCCAACAGAGATTTTTTCCAAATTTGTCCAACTGTCTCCAAACTTCTGGAACTTCTTCCTGAAGTTCCTCTTGAGGGTCCAAAGTGTCCAGGACACAATCCAAGGGTCTGAAATCTCCAAGATGGTGTTTGAAATGTTGGGACCACAATTACAACAATGCACCTGGACAAAACTCGTACATATACACTGGACCCACTCCAGGCAGGGGATTCTTGATGGTGATGGTCCAGGAGAGCTCTGTTAACTAGGCCTGGGCAAAATTTCCGTTCCGTTCGCGGAATTTGCGATAATTTGGCATTTCCGCGTTCCGCGGAGAGCGCGGAAATGTCAAAATTTCCGCATTCCGCAGCTTTGCGATAATTTGGTTCTTGCTCACGCTGTAAAATAATACATTCTTGCGCGCGCGCGATCGCCTTACCTGAATCCCCGCGTTCGCCGACAAGTTTTCCCGATCCGGTCGCGTTCTCCATGAGATGTTGTATTGTTTTAGCCATTTGCGCTGTCTCGCGACAGTTCGCGTCCGCAGTGACGTCATGCGTCGCGCGATCACGTCTTTTTTCTCGCGATCATGCACCGCGAGACAACTGAAAACAAGATGGCCGCGCCCGCAAGCAACCACATGGGAAGTTGGTGACCCGCAACCATGCAGAAAATCTCGCGAACATGCCGGAAAAAAACTTCCGCATCTTCGCGATATTTCCGCTTGTTTGCGGAGATTTTTAACATTTTCGCGATCATTTTCGGAAGTCGCTTTCGCAAATTCCGCCCACCCCTACTGTTAACCTGTAGCTTGCAGAGAGTCCACTCTTTCATCGTCTTCAAGCAATGTACATCCAACGGGCTGTAGTTCCAGATAATGCAGCAGGCACAGTAAGTCAGAATGCAGGGCATGATGGTGCAAATCAAGTTTCCAGTTTGAAATGCCTTCTTCTCTTAGTTTCAAGCAGCAGAAGTGAGAGGCTCTGCATCTCTAATATATTTATTCAGTGTTCTCTGGAGTCAAGCAGAAGAGCATTCCTGTCCAATTAGATGCTGGGCAACTCCCCAGAGCATGAGCACTTCCTCCAAAGTGTGGCATAATCTTCCCCCAGAAAGCACTATTCTACCAAAATTCAGTATAGCTGAAATATCAGCAGAGGAGCAAGAATTAGTTAAACCAAATTTCCAGTATGACTAATTTCCACAGCTCTTCTCCCCCTACCATCTTCAAATCCCTTCCTGAAGCCTGCCATCTGGCTGGGTTAGCGGGGCTGGTGAGTAGATGGACCTGGCATTCCGTGCCTGTCCTCTCCCCCTTTGAATCTTCATGCTTTAAAGACCCCTTCCCCCTGCTCCCGCATTCCTGTGTAACAGAGCTCTCTCTACCAGATAGCCTCTCACTGGGTGAGCCACTTATCACTTTATCAAAGCAGCCTGGCTAATTCTGTTAACTATGGGCAATCAGGGAAGGGGGCAGGAAGGCTGAATTTTGGCATACAGACAAGAAAGTCTTATAACTCCTTTTCTGTATGCTTTAGGATAAATTCAACAATGGCTTGTTGTTGGATTTATCAATACCATTCTTCTAGGTCATTGAACCGTATTTTTATTTAATTCCTTGCAATATTTATGCATTCATAAACTAATGCCATGTTATCCTATGGGGCGGTGCATCTACAATGGGGAAACTGCAATTTGCAATTTCTCCATCATTAGGACATAAAACATCTTTCATGAAGTCCCTGCTTATAGTTACATGACCCACCCCCTCCTCACCTCTGGAATACCTAGGGGAGACTTTAGGGGTCCTGAATATGCAAAAATAGTGTGGATTCTCACTCCTCAGGCCTCCTACAACCAAAGTCGATTTTGGGAGATACTTTGCTTTAATGGCGACATTTCTCACCCCCAGGGAATATAAATCATCTTTGAAGGGCATCCTTATAATGACATGCCCCCCACACCTGGGACACATAGGGGAGAACCAGGGGGGTACCTACAATGCCAACATATTGTAGTTTATCACTTCTTAAGTGCCCCTGCCACCAAAGTCACGTTTGGGCAAAATTGACATTTAAAAGCAGTGCTATAACACAGGGCTGCTTTAAAAGGACCTAAGGCTCTCAGCAGAGCACACATGCAAGTGCAGAAAGGGCTGCTGGCTACTAACCTGCCATGCCCTATTATACATTAGAGACTTATAGGTAGGTTTAATCCCACTGCCCTTTTATTTACTAGGGACCTGTAGGGTAGGTAATTCCAATTATAAGTGTACCCTAATTTATAGTCTACCCTCATGTATGTGTGGGTTTTCACTGTGTTTTCAACATAGCACTGGCCCTGGTTAAATGGAGCCCAAGGACAGTCAGAGTCAGTTACCACCAGTCAGCAAAAAATAGGGGTGCACAAGGCACACTTGCAACAGTGTTGTAAGCTCTGAATTGGTGCTAGAGCTACAGTGGTGCCATTTCTGAGTGCCTGAAGCATAACAAGTTTGGCAAAGCTGCCATTTGCTCTCAAATATCCAGGGACACTCACGTACCAATTTGTTGCAGGCCAGTGATTGAAGCTGAAGAATGTTCTAAACTGTGGTCTGCACTGTTTCAAGGATGTTCTTCCATAGTGAAGAGAGGAAAGGAAGGTGCACATTCCCACTGCGCAAGAAAGAAAACAGAACATCCTGATTTGTTCCTTCTTTCAATAAAAGACCCTTATCTCAACGGAGAAGCAATGGTGTCAGCAAAATTAGGGGTGGGCGGAATTTGCGAAAGCGACTTTTGCAAATTATCGCGAAAATGTTAAAAATCTCCGCAAACACGCGGAAATATTGCGAAGATGTGGAAGTTTTTTTCCCGCCCGTTCGCGGTATTTTCTGCGTGGTGGCGGCTCGCCAACTTACCCATGCGGTTGCTCGCGGGCGCGGCCATCTTGTTTTCACTCTTCTCGCGGTGCATGATCGCGAGAAGAAAGACGTGATCGTGCGACGCATGACGTTACTGCGGGGCGAACTGTCGCGAGACAGCGCAAATGGCTACCAACAATCCAACATCTCGTGGAGAACGCGACCGGATCGGGAAAACTTGTCGTCGAACGCGGGGATTCAGGTAAGGCGATCGCGCACGAGAATGTATTATTTTATAGCGCGAGCAAGAAACAAATTATCGCTAAGCTGCGGAATGCGGAAATTTTGACATTTTCGCGCTCTCCGCGAAACGCGAAAATGTCAATTTATCGCAATTTCCGCGAGCGGAACGGAAATTTAGACCAGGCCTAATCAAAATGGAACATCGTGACAAATTAAAAAAAGCTACTTAACTTTTTTCTCTGAATATAACACTAAATTCAAGGCAGTGAGCTCATTTCCTTTTTAGCTCTCGTGAGCCAAAGGCTCGAAGAGACATTTTATATGTGGGTTTTTCAAAGTGCTACCCAGTCTTTTGGCTGGCCTAAACCTTGAGTGCACGAGATCACATGCACGTGCACAGCTGCTCCTCTGCTCATTGCATTCCCCCCTCCCTTCTCACCCAGCCCTTTGATGCTCTGCTTGATTACTTTCACTTTCGCCCGCTTTGACCCTTGCATTCCCCCCTCCCTTCTCACCCAGCCCTTTGAGGCTCTGCTAGCATCTCCCTCCTCCCCGGGCGTGAAGGGAGACAGAGCCATCATGCTTGATTAATGGCTTTTTTTCAGAGTGAACATGACTACAAATCACAGGTTTGTGTGAAATGACAATGAAACACGTGCGCGTTGTGAGCCACAAAACGTTGCCAGACTACCTGGAAAAAAACCTTTCATGGATATCAGTCCCAAAATGAGCATCTTTTTCTACGACATCAAAGCGAATGGGTCACACCGGAGCGCATAAAACCAGCTGGTAACTTCAGTGCTCCTTCATTTACAACGGATGCCCATCACGCAGCCGCCGGGCTTTTCTTGTTGTCCTCGCGTCCGTGCATCATGCGCTCTGGTTGTGAGTTTACAGATAGACATTGGGCCACTGGTGGCACTGAGAAACCTAAACATGGACTCCTTTGCATTTATAATCTTCTTGATTCGCGGGTCCGAGCGAAGACCATGTCTTTGAGCGCCAGTGGCTGGAAACACTGGGAACTAGGTTTAGGATTGGCACCCTTTTAAAAGCTCATTACTACAGTTCAGTAACACGCGCCTCGGTCTCGTTAACGCAGTTCACACGTGTTGTGTTCCATTACATCTCGGTCGTTTAAAGAATATTTTTACCACAATTTAGAAGATATCGTCGCTGTTTACTAAAAGTTGTAGCTGCCTCCGAGACGGTATTCACGGGCGCTGCCTCTGGTGGCGCAGTGGAGAGAGGGTACAGGATAAAGCAAGGTGATCGTTCCATCGCCCCTTCCTGTGTCTCCTGTAGCGCAGTGAACAAGGGACGGTCACCGGCGTGGTCAGGGCCGTGTCTCGCTCAGTTAGATTACGGGGGATGGGAGTTTAAGATTTTCCAACAATCACGCGGGCGTATATAATGTTAAAATTCTTCACGGTACAATAATACCCCAGCAAATGATTCAGGATGTAATGGCCAATTTAAGAGCATTAAATGCTGTTAACAATCAATTTGCAGGGCATTATTGAGCCATAGTTTACAAACGTCTAATTACAGAGCCCATACGATATTTAGCTCACCTCGAGGAAGTGTTAGTGCTTGCCGGCCAATAGCCGCATTAAAAAGATAATCGCCTTGTAATTATTTTTTTCCCCACTCAGATTCCGTATAGATTTTAGGCTACTAATTTGCCACCAGCATTGCTTCTAATTGTTTTTTTTTTTATCCAAGTCGGGCACAGGTATTTAAGAGAGATGGGAAACATAGGAGAGCAGGGCTCCACATGTGCCTGGCAAACCCTTTCCAGAAAGTTCTGTCCCGTAGCTGTGAAAGTAAAGTCAAGCTGGTCGCGCGCAGACCTCCAGCATGCAGCTCCCACTACCCCATGGCACAGCCAAATGTTTCAGCAGCGCATTTCTTATGCACAGAAGCAGTGAACAGCTGCAAAAACATCTTTTGAAAAAAAGTGACTTAAAACCCTAACCTCGACCACTGATCTCGAGTACATGAAGTGTAAGAGTTTAGGTCAGGAGCGCGAGGCAACACCAGCACACAATGAGGCTGCGTTACAACTATCCTTTTGTAGTAGAGTCCAGGGTCTTCACACAAAAGTCCGAAGCCCCTCGGGTAGAAGCTGCGTTCCACAGGGGGTATGTTCTTTTAGGGCTCAGCTCGCCCTCTAACTGTTTACATCGCTTAGTTTCCACTTCACGCACGAACACCAACATTCCATCAAATCATTCACTCTCAGCATTCCAGATATACAAGGAAGGGGGACACAGGATGCTACTCGCCTCCTTTTCACACAAAGGACAAAACAAAGAACAGTCAGTCCCTTTCACAAACAGTATAGGGACAATCATTCACAACCAGTGAATCTCCAAACAGCAACATGTAAACACCAACACCCACACAAACACACAAGAATAATAGATCCCCCACAACTCATAAAAAAAAAGGAAAAACAAAAAAACCCACAACTACACTGACTACCCTAGCACAATGGTCAAAGATCTGCAAGTCTTGCAACCTCTTGCAATGCAATAGGTCTCGCATGTACGAGAGTTTGAGCTATTGGCATTGTAAATGACAATGCCTTTTATTTATGTGTTGATTTTTAAAACATAAATAAAAAGGCATTTAACAATGCCCATAGCTTAAACTCTTCCAAATGCGAGACCTATTGCATTGCAAATGCTTGTGTTTGCGTGCAAGAAGCACTTCATCTATGTGTGTGTAGACTGTTATCTTTTCAGCTCCCTCTCCTATTGCCTTGTGCCTAATTCTTAAAACTCTTTGTAAATCTAAGTCTAACTTAGTTGCGCAAAAAACGCCTAACATTTTGGAGGGTAAAGTCTTAGCTCTGAATCACTGAATAATAGTGTTTTAAACCTTTAAATTGGGATTGGTAAATATGGAAAATCTACCAGTAAGGTTACATTTTCGCATTCATAAATATAAAGTTAGAGGCGGAGTTTTAGCTGTTTCTGATCAGTCAAAATGAAAAGATTGAACAGCCATGACCGTTCAAATTGTGGGTATTCATCAATAATCCGCAAGTAGTTTTTACACCTTAGAAATAACTCCAAAATTAAGTAGTGTAAACAGAATGGATTTTTGAGATCTCCTATTGTACTGCTCCAATGCAAGCCATTAAAGTGGAGACAGAGAATGCCGTCTACGGCTGTCCTACATCTTGTGTATGGAGTTTGGCACCACAAGTGCTGAGAAGTGTGCACACTTAGATATACATACTTTAGAGTAAATGCAGGAATGGAAAGGGGGAAAGGCTAGAAAGTGGTTGATATCCACTACAAAGGGAAAACGAAAGAGGAGCATAGGTAGGGATATACAAATACAAAAAGCTAAGTCAATTGACATTCATCAGTTACAACCTCACCCACCACAGTAGTGTTACAGCCTTAAGAGCCTCAAATCTATTCCAGCCAAGTCTTGACGTAAGTCAGGCACCACACTTGGTCACTCACAAATACTACAAGGGAATTTTAGGAAATTGGGTTATTAGTTGTGCAAGATGTAAGGCCTGCACAAGTAATAGGTTCACAATTTCCACTTACTGGGAACTAAGCACCTCATTGTAGCACTTGTCTCTCTCAGGGTAGCGAAGCAGAGCAGTCCAAGGTCTACTCAGGGGAAGTAGTGTGGGCTAGTGAGCGCCATTCGCTGGCACAGAATAATAACACTGAATAAATCATTGTCATGTTGGTGCATTTTCTTTAGAAAAGTAAAAGTAGATGTATTACACATGCACTATTAATTATGCATCAATTTACAAATATATAAATAAGGAAGGTAAAAAATATCTTGGTGGCACTCTCAAATCACATTTGACTGCTAAATGGTCTTGATGCCCAAAATCACAGTATACCTCAGCCATATTAGGTAGCACATCACAATATAGGGGGGTATCACTTTGAATAGGCCACGGGCCACCATATTAAAAGAGAAAACCACCATCACTCGATATATTCAATAATAACCAATAATTAAACCTTTTACCATTGATCAAAAGCCACTATAAGTATACATGATTAATAAAGCATATCAGCCACTAGAGAGAACTACACACCCAGCTACAGAGCAAAGGTTTCAGCCTTGGGAGTACGCAAAATGAAGATGCCAATACTGGGACGTCATAATTTCTTTGAACAAGCAAACATAGGGTCAGATTCAAAAATGTACTTCTGGGGGCTTCTGTAACTTCTACAGCCTCACACCCTCCTTACATTACTTCATTAATTCATTGGTGCTGTCCCTGCCATCTGGAGCCATTGCAAGGCAAGAGAAATATGCAAATAAGTCTCTCTTGAGGCATTATAGGACACTCCGGTCGACTCCAGTCGAGGAGCAATTAATATTTTATTAGCGGCTTCTGACGCTTCCTCTTGCTACAGCTGTGCGGCCTTGCTTTATGACGCTTCTTTTTCCTTTTTTAGGTCTCGCCTGAGACAGCGCTTTAGCGCTGTAAATGGGGGATCTGGAAGTGCAAACGAGTGCTTTCAGGCCTCCAAATACAGTGCATGTGCGCCATGCGCACGCACCATTTGGCAGCCTGCGTGTACATTTCGCGGGCGCTTTGATGTTCTCAGTGAGCCGCGCGGCCACTGCGAACATAAAAGCGCCCGCGAAATGTACACGCCATGTGCCATCCCCTCCCTTATCCCACTTCCTGCTTGTTCTTCAACAAGCCCGTGTACGTCTAACGCAGCCATGGCTCTAGCAGAAGGCAAGAGGGTGTTCGTCGTGGGAGTTGGAATGACAAAGGTACTTTTTCATCCACGCATAACTACCAAGTTTTCACTTTGCTAACGTGTGACATTTACATGTTTTCAGGGTACTAATGTGTGGCACTTAAATGCATAACACGAGACGCTTTGAGTGAGAATCTCACGTAATGATATAAATATCGGAAATGACCCCCTTTACCAATTTTTCGGAGGCAACTTGGATACGATTGTAATGTTCCTGAAGTGTTTATGGCAGGCCTTTTACATGCATTTTTTTTATCATGCTTTCGGCAGTTTCGGTACTAAAATGTACTTCCAGCTGTGTATTCTAGCACTGACCGAGTTAATGATTTCGGAACAGTAATGTGAGTGACATATCCTGTCCAAAATAAACATGCACACACTCAGCAAATGACTGCCCATCATAATGGTCCCTGACATTTGCACATGTACAGCATTCCCCATGGAACTTTCAATTGCTCAGAGCATCTTAGGTTCCACAGGTTTACAAAAAACTTTAAGGAAGTAAAGGAGTCTTGTTTTGTCTCTGGATGTGGCAGGCCTAGGATTTGATTTAGAACTGAAAAAAACGACTGCTTTTGATTGAAGTGCCAAAACCGGAGGAGAATGCACCATTGGCACACATCCTCCCATACTATCCTTAGATAAAAAAATGTCAACAGGTATCCCTTCCATCATCGCAGACTGAGCACCTCAGCTAGGAACTGTAGGATTACCTCCTCCAGCCCTAGCAGCTTCAAACAAGTCCCCATATTGCAGGACCACAGCAGCACTTAGACAACGTGCTGAAGTGACAAATGTAACATCTCTGGGATCGATACATCTCTGTAAAAATTAATTGACTAATTTGTATGTGAGGCCATATCCGCCCTCTTCCTGTTATTGCAGACCAGGGAACTCCTGACACCTTCTGTCCAGCTTTTCTTCATACTTTATGAACTTATCTCCTCCTTTTGTTTCCCACTTTCCTCTCTTTAAACACTCCCTCTCCCTTTCTGCTTCTTCTTCCCCTGCACTCACTGCGTTTTCACTCATCAGTCTTTTCACTGTTGTGTTTTCTTCGCCCCTTCACTACTCCATCTCTCTGCTTCTTTATATCTCTTCTCCCCCTCTTATCTTTGCAGCTCTCTCCTTGAATTCTTTCCCACTTATCACTTTGCAACGTTCTCTGTCCTGATTTTGTATTTCTTTCTCTCCCCCTCACCATTTGTCTTTTTTTCTCTCTTCTCTCTCTTTTTTCTTCATACTTCCAGCTCACCATACTCTCCCCCCTTTATCTCTTCACCTCAATGTTCCCAATGTTCAATTTTTGTTTTTTGAACATAAATAAAAGGCATTTTCATTTACATTGCCAATTGCTTAAACTCGTGTAAATGCGAGACCTATTGCATTGCAAATGCTTGTTTTACTTGAAAAGAACAAGCATACCCGATATTGTTTTGGAGTGAATCTAAATTAACAAGTAAGCTTGTTATTTGTATGCATTGTTTTTCTTGTATGTGGCCCATCCGTTTTTCTCTTTACTTCTCGTTAACATTAACACTAGACGCTAGGGCTAATAAGGCTGCATTTTCCATTGCACAAGGATGTCCTTTTCCTTCCCCCACTCTATTTTACAGACTGCACTAAAACATACAATATAAGTGCAGTTTCTCATTTCCGCGCAGTGCTCTCGCCTGCCCCTAGCATCATGAACAGATCTATTATCTACCTTTTGTACTACCTGGGCTTTACTGTCAGACAGTGATACATTCCTGTCCTGATCGGGTATGGTTTTAAAATTAGGCTGTCACTTTTATCTCCCCAGGGAGACATCTTTTAATTAAGTGCTTGCTGCCAGTTCTCAGAAGCATCAGCACAGACTTCTAGGAGCAAAATCGTGCTTTATTTATAGGCTCTGTGCAATTGTTTTGGACGCGCACATAGACACACACACTCACCACATCGCACCCATTGTGTACTCTGATACTGTGGGTTCAACATCCCCACACACGCAATCACACACACTCATTTCACATCATACACATCGTGCTCTGACACTGACTGTAAAGCCGAAACTAAAGGTATTTTTAGATGTGTTTAATGTGAAGGGGCTTTACTGAAGGTTACCGCTTGACCTTAGTAAGCAGACGAGGTGTTTCAAAAAGTCTACAATTTTCACAGTGATGGGACGATATGTTATATGCCAGATGCAATAACTCTATTTGTATGGTTTTGATTTCTGTGCACTTTGTTTTAGGTATGGACCGTATGATGTTCATGGCAAGCAGAATGGGCGATTTGCACAAAGCTAAATAAATATATGTAAATCTACTCACATGATGAGCTACATATTCCTAGATATAGAGCTCCATGTTTTGCTATTCACTGTTTCTGAGTAGAGAGCTACACCTAAGTGTGCACTTGCTTGTCTCCACCCCCTCCAGTTAAGGGAGTGGAGCTTGATATGGATGAATTTGTGAGTGTTAAGTTAATACATATAACTTTTCACCTGTTGGTGCAGATGTCTGACGCCTGCGTGGAGATGTATTAAATGTAATCGATAAAAAAATATATATACATGTATATGTACGAAATTTGGGTTCTTGATTGATGGGTGATAACCCTACTCGAGCAACAACCACAATCCTTTTCAGGGTGAACAACAAAAGTCACTAAATTATCCTGTACTAACCTTCTGGTTGCTTGGTGCAAACGCAGTTAGGGTTAAGTACTTTTGCTGCACACAAACAGTAGTAAAGTGAAAACACAACACAAGAAAAATCAAACAATTTAGAAACATAGAGATCATTTTGATAAATAAAATGACATGAATATACATTAAATCCAATCAGTAAAATGCTGCAATGCACTGTATCTTGAGCTTCCTAAAGGCTTGTTGCATAGGCTAAAACTAATTTAACATGCTGGAGCTCATATGCTGACGGGTTTGTCCAAGCGTGATCTTGTCAACCTGTCACTGGTAACCCTGCACTAGCACATCTTTTAACAGAACATATTATTTAATCCCTGTGTCTAGTACATACCTGGCGTACAAGTGACTGAAACCACCACCCACCAGTTTCAAGTGGTATTGTCTTTTTTTGTCCCAAAAATGCACAGAACAGTGCAAACTTCTAATTGGATTAAGATTTGCAGGGAATGTTTTCTCCAGGTCAGGTTCCACTCATTGGAATCACTATCCACTTGTTATCCATCATTACCTCAATCCTTGACATTTAGGAAGGTCTTAACAGACTGGCTATCATTTCACTTTTATAAGATTTAATTTTTGTTCAAAGCCTACTATATTATATAGCTCATGGTGCCTTTTGGTGTAGGGTGCTGCACAATTCGAAAATGGAAAATAGTAATAGACCTATTCCAGGTTCACACCCTTGTTATGTAATGACGGGAGATCTTGAAATATTATATGCCAAAGCCATGTATCCAAATTCATACTTTGGGCCCAATTACGATGCCAGACCGGAATCGTTACAATAAAAGGGCCGGCCGACAGGTATTTGGCGGTGTCAACTGTCAAATTAGGATCCAACCGCTGCAGAGGCTTGCGCTGTGACCTGAAAAAGGGCCACAGCACAGGCCCCAAAGCCAAAAGGCATGTTTTTAAACATCCCCGCACCCAGTGGCAGGCACCATGCGGGGCCTGCCACACGATGCAGGGATGTTTAGTGGTACCCCCCAGGGCCAATAGCAGAACGCCACAGGGGACAGGGGCCTGCTAGGGGCCACAATAAAACCTTTCTGCCAACTTTTTCATGTTGGAAGAACCAACGTGACATGGCTTGCGCAAAGGTGGATGGTAATCCCCACGGCGGTGCCTGAGAAGACACCGCCTCCATTGTGGGGAACACGATCTGACCAACCGCCCATCGGAAGATGCCAGTCGGTCCCTGGAGCAATGCGGTCCAACCAACCGCATGATAATGTGGCAGTCTGACCGCAGATATAGATGTCAGTGGGACTCACACCGAAGGCACGTCGGTGTTGGTCCCACTGACAACATAATCGGCCCCTTTGTTTTCATGTATTGCCCCACATCAAAAATTGCTTTTCACTGATGACTTTAACTCAAAAAAGGAGCGTGCATAACTCAGTGTTAATTACCTAATGACCACATTTTGGAGATTGCCAAATTTGCTGAATTTATCATGGAAGTAAAAATGCCTATGATGGTGTCATTCGTTAGGATGGTGGTGATACAGTCTTTTTGCGTGCTGTGCAGTGTTGTCAGACATGCTATTTATTTATTTTCAATAACATTCTTCATCACTTAGAGCTATTTAAGAAGCAACCAATTTTTAAACATTTTTTTAGGTATATGTGTCAGCTACTTTTAAGCCATTTTGAAGCCCAAAAAAGTACCTTTGAAAACAGATTGGTAATGTAAAGTTCACAGAATATGATAACATAGAGAAGTGTGTAATAGTGAATTCTGTGCAGCCTCACTGTAAGCTATGGTCAATTGGCTTCATGTTCAAAACAGGAATGCCTTCAAAATTACAGCAGGCAACACAGCAGTGAACACTCCAGTGCAGTAAATCTACTGGGCCTCTAAACCCCCTGCCCTAATATATACTAGTGACTTAAAGGTAGTTTGAATCCCCCTTGCCTTATTATATGCTAGGGACTCACAGGGGATTGTCATTACCAGTTGTAATTATACCTAACCACCATGTACCTTTAAAGAAGCGTACTGGCCCTAGGTCTGGTAAGCAGAGCCCAGGGCACAATTGGAGTCAGTTACTACCAATATCAATCAAAAAATGGGGGTGATCAGGGCCAAAAAGATGACTTTCTCACACGGCCCACCACCCCAGACAAAAGGTGATTGTTAACTAATCTGGATTGGCATGGGCAGTCCCAGGTCTGTATTCCACTGTGAAGTCCATCCGCTGTTGGGAAATAAACCACTTCAAAATTTTAGGATTTTTCCTCCTAATCTGCCTGAGCCATTTAAGAGTTTTGTCTTCAGTTTGAACACAAAAGTGTGTGCCAAAAAGGTATGACTCTGCTTCTTTGGGGACCAGACCACGCAAAGGCTTTACTCAATCTTTGTTCTCTGAAAACAAGTCGCCTTCTGGACAAGGCAACTGGCTGATCAAAGCCCTCCTCATTTACTTGTGCCAACACTGCCCCAATCCCTTGTTCTGAAGCATCTGTCTGAGCCACAAACTCCTTTGGGTAGTCAGGGGCAAAAAGCACTGGTACTGAACATAAAGCCTCATTCAAAGTATCAAAGTTCTTGCAACACTCTGGGGTCCAAATCACTTTCTTGGCCATCTTCTTAGAAGTGAGTTCAGTCAGGGGAGTCGCAATTGTCCCATAGTTTTGAACAAACCATCTATAATACCCATGCAGGCCAAGGAATGCCCTAACTTGTGTTTGTGTTGTAGTAGCTACCTAATCAACAATAGTTTGTTTCTTGGGCTGGAGAGGTTGCACATGGCCTCCACCTACACGGTGGCCCATGTACACAAATGAACTCTGCCCTATTTGGCACTTGCTGGCCTTAATAGTCAGGCTTGCCTGCTGCAGGTACTGAAGCACTTCCTTCAGGTGGGACAAGTGATCCTCCCAGGTGGAACTGTACATAGCTATATCATTCAGATTAGCTGCACTGAACTGTTAATAACAGAAAGTCCCTGTTGACCAACCTTTGGAAGGTGGCAGGGGCATTTTCTAAGCCAAAGGGCATTACTTTGAATAGGTAATATCCCTCTGGTGTAGAGAATGTTGACCACTCCTCTTCTACTTTAGTAAAAGCAATTTGCGAGTAGCCTGAGGTCAAATTAAATCTACTCAGGTACACAGCTGTCCCTAACCTAGCAATGAGCTGATTGGCTATGGGTAGAGTGAGTATTAGTCTTAGTGACTGCATTCAGTCCTCTGTAGTCCACGCAGACCCTTTGCTCCTTCTTCCTGGGGATTAGGTTTGGGCACCTGCATCACTAGGATGGCCCTTGGACAGTCAGAGGGCTCAATTACACTCAATTCCAGCATCTTAGATACCTCAGCCTTGATGCTGTCTCTGACATGGTCAGACAACCAGTATGCATTTGGTTTTGGACAGGCAGGATGTCACCAGTCTTAATGACGCGTGTGCACCAAATGGTGATACTTGGGGTCAAAGAGAACAGATCAGCAAACTGCCCCAGGACTTGCTTGAAGTCTTTGTGCTGCTGTCTGCCAATTTAGGAGAGATTACAGATCACTTCACTTGCCCATCCTGCACACTGTTGGAGAGGAGGTGTGGCACTGGCTCAGTCTTCTCCTCTCCTCCCTCATCTGTGACCATCAACATTGTCATGTCTGCCCTGTCTTGGGATTTCAATCTGCTGACATGCAGGACCCTGTGAGTGTTTATGGGTTGCATGGTCTACCAGGTAGGTGACCTCATGCTTCTTCTCTAGGATTAGGTAGGGCGCAGTCCATTTGTGCCAGGGAGCCCTAGGAGCTACAGTCTCCAATACCCATACCAACTGTCCTGGAGTGTACTCAGGCATGGCAGCCTTCTGGTCATACCAGAGCTTCATGAGATCCTGGATGGCCGCCACTTTCCTGCCTGCTTTGGACATGTACTTTGCCATGCCAGATCTCAGGCCTGGTAAATAATCCAGCACATTGTCCTCGGCTTCCTTGATAGGCTTTTCCCAAGAGTCTTTCACCAGGAACAATGCCCCCCTTACAGGGTGCCCAAACAACAATTCAAAGCTGCTAAAGCCAACCCTTTTGTGTTTGAACTCGCTGTTAGCAAACAGTAGGCATGGGATGAAAATGGCACATCTCCTCTTGAGTTTGTCTGATCATGCCTTTCATGATCTTATTGAATTTCTTCACCAGGCCATTAGTTTGGGGATAATATGGGGCAGTAAACTTGTAAGTAACACCACATTCATCCCACATCACATTCAGATAGCTGGACATAAGGTTTGTGCCTCTATCTGAAGCCACCTACTTTGGGAAAACCATTCTGTTGAACACACCAAGTAGGGCCCTAGCCACTGAAGGAGCAGTGACTGTCCTGAGGGATTTTGCTTCAGGGTATATTGTGGCAATGTGCGCTACCACCAAGATATACTTGTTCCCTGGTGCAGTTGGGGATTTTAGGGGACCAACAATGTCCACCCCCACCCTCTCAAAGGGAGCCTCAACCACTAACAGTGGTATCAAGGGAGCCTTTGGCTTACTTCTATATTGCCACTGGCCGGACAGGTGACACAGGAGCTACAGACTCCCTTATCTTTTCTGACATTTGTAGCCAGTAGAAGTGGTTTACCAACCGGTTCCAAACTTTATTCGGCCCCAAATGACCTGCTAGAGGAATATTATGACTTAAGGTTAGGAGGAATTATCTGTACATCTGGGGGAACACCTATCTCCGGGTGGTCCCTTCTTTAAGGTTTATGGCCTCAGTGTAGAGAACGCCATCATCCCAGTAGACTCTGTAGAATCCACTGTAATCCCTCTCCTCTTGCTTTGAGATGGTCTTCCTCTCAAGGGTGGGGCACTCTCTTTCTCTGGAGGGTCCACCAGCTTCTGTAGATTTCTTTCAAATCTGACAGACCTTGCAGGGCTGAAATCCCTTCCACAGAGGTCAGATCCTACCTCTGAAGGTCAGATTCCTGCTGCACCTCTGTAGTTTTTTTAACCAACTCACCAGACTCTTTGCCCTTGTCCATGGAGCTTGAACCATTGTTCCGGGGTCCAAGTGTCCAGCATTTACCTTCTGGGCAGCCTGTGACCTAACCACAGCACACACCCACTCAGGGAGGTCCAACATCCTTGCATGGACCATTCTGTCCACCCCTCACCAGTCAGATGCTTCAACATCAATTCCCAGCAGACACTCCACTGGGATTGCAAGAGAAACAACTATCTTCTTAAAAATAAAAAATACATTTAAAAAATGGGGGCCTGTCACACCTCCCCATTCCAAACTCACCATTTCCATGGAATGGAGTTTGGCTCTGCTGTCCCCATAGGGTACCTGGTGATACCCACCAGGCATGATCTGCACTGGAGAAACCATCTTCTCTGTGACCATAATCACACTGGCTCCTGTATCTCTCAGAATCTCAACCTCGGTTCAATTGATTTTAGGCCTCTGCCTGCACCTCTCCATGCCGAAAAGCAGGGAGGCCATGGTTGCAATATGCACCCCACCCAAGGATACCAAGGTTGCTTCTGCCAAACCCATCCCCAACAATGGGACAATCTCCACCCATACAGCTACACTAGCAATACCCTAGGACTGCCCACCAGTGGGTGTGCTTCTTGGTGCAGACCGCATCCCCTCTCTTGTGCTCTGGCTGATTACAGTCAAAGTACTTCCCCAATATTGAGGGATCAAATAACCTACTAGCCTTTCCCTGAAACCCCTTCCCCTTGAAGTTGGATTGGCTCAGGGCCCCACTCCTTGTACAGGCTTTTGTGGGTCTTGTGAGTACTTTTTCTGTTTTCAACCTTCTTTCCCCTGGGCTTTCCCTGGGGAAAGGACCGATCTTCCCTTCTTCTGATCAACTCTCCTGGTGCTGATTGGAAACCCAGGTTGTCAACTACTCATCAGGTAGCTCTCTGGGGCTAGCCAGCTTGAAGTCCATTACGTACTGGCATAACTTCTCTTGTACACAGTACATCAGGATGTGCTTTTTAAAAATTAAATTAAATTATACAACACCTTATGAATACTTACTTTGTTGCCTTTCATCCAGCTCTCTAGTGCCTTCGCTGAGATGTCCAATAAGTCCACCCATGACTGCATGTTTACCTTTTGAGTGTCCCTGAACTTTACCCTGTACTGTTCCCTAGTCAGACAAAATTTCTGGACTAGACATATACTCATGTTTGCGTAGGATTCTTCCTCATCCCCCTGTAGGGTCAGGAACATATCCCCCCAGCTACTAGAATCAAATTCCACAGGAGCAAACCCCAGTATTTAGAGTGGACCCTTCTCATCGTAAGGGAACTTTCAAATGCCATTTGTCTATGTCATACCCCTCCTGTTACTTGGGAACTATTCCCTTGGGGAGTGTAGGGTCAAACCCACCACCCCGGGACATCTCATCATCTTCATCATTGTCGTTGCCAACATTTCTTCTTGCTTTCTTGTCCTCTCATTGCTCTATAGCTAGGTCCAACTTTCTCTCTTCTAGAGCTATCTTTCTCTCTGTAAGGGACAGCTCTGGTTCCGGTGTGGAGGGACCTCTCCTCCCTCCTCTATCTGCAATAATGAACATAGTACTGGCAGTAATGGAGGAGCTATCGTCATCCTCCACCTCTTGGAGGTCGTTGGAAGGGTCACTCTTGACTTTATTCTCTGGAGTTGTCTGTGCCCAGGACTTAAATGATCTAATCAAATCTGCCTTCCTAGTCCTATTGGGCGCAGGTCTTCCCCTGAACCTACACTAAACCTTTAGCTTAGCCACAGTGAGTTTGGTCAGGTTAGTCAGATATACCTTAAAGGTGTCTTTAGTTTTGGGTCACAAAAACTTTACCAATCAGAAAAAAACAAATTTAGCAAAATCCAAAATGTGGATAAAAAATCAGTTCAGTTCAAATTTCAAAACATTTAAATTCAAAAGTGTTTTTCTTAGTCAATTTAATGGGCTTGTGAAGATCTTAACTTAATCTACTGTATGGTTAATTTAACCAGAAGTGCGTATCCTCACAGCTGAACACCAAATATTGGAAAGTGGTTTATTAGTAGTTAAAAGTAGTGACTTCTAACTATTAATAAAGCCAAAGCCACAATAAAAGGTTCAGCTAGGGTTTCAATAAATTATTCCCTTGCTCATCCCTTTGTAGCTGGCAATGAGCAGGCAGGCTTAACTTAGGAGAGAGGTGTGTAAAGCATTTGAAAACATCAACACATTAAAATATTTAAGACACAATACACAGTGAAAATCCAACAGAATTTATAAAAATAGGTTATATTTTTATGAACAAATAGATAGCAAAATGACAAAAATCCAGTGTAGGGAACCAGAGATATGCATTTTCTAAAGATTAAAAATAAAACTAGTGCTTAGAAACAAATAGCGCTCAAAGGGTTAAAAAAAGATCGCGCTGGACTGGGACAAAGTACAGGCCACCCACAAAGTAACACTTTTACTTCGAGAAGTGTTTCTTGCTGCAGGAAAGTGGTCCACAGCACCAGTCATATGTTCAGATGCTCTGGTTTCCACTTGGAATCTGGGACTACAACTCCCAGAATGCACTTGGTCAACTTCACCAAACGTCTGGATCTTTTTCTAGAAGGTATCCTTGAGGGTTCAGTGTGTCCACAACACCAATCCAGGAATATAGAATCTCTGAGATGCTCCTTGGGATGTTGGGACTACAATTCCCTCAATGCGCCAGAGCAAATCCTTAAAAGTCCACTGGACGCACTGCAGGATGCAGACATTGTGGTGGAGATGTTGAAGGTGGGCTCAGTTAACTTGTAGCTTGCAGGGAGTTCACTCCTTAATCTTTCTTGAGGCAAGGCAAAGTATTTAGGGCTATAGTCCCAGAATGTGCATCAGGTGCAGTCCTTCAGAGTGTAGATCAGGTTTCCAGCAGGGCAGTCCTTCTGCTCCTTGTAGTTTCAGGCAGCAGATCTGAGTTGCTTGACAACTTTTCCATATTTATGAGGAGTGTCTGGGTGTTGAGCAAGTGTGCACACCTGGCCAAAGGGATGCAAGGTGCCATCCTCAGGCATGACCACGTCCTCCAGTTTATGGCATATTCTTGTACCAAAAAGCATTATTCTTCCAAAATTCAAGATATTCTCTTCTAGGAGGTTAGATCAGGCTAAGCCGACCCACTGACGAGGCTAAGATTCCCTAACATGCCCCTTCCAGCCCTCTCACTAATCTAGTTACCGGGGCTACTGTGTGGGAGTGCAGGATGTGGGGTTGTGCCTGTGCTGTCCTAAAGTGTCATTCTCCCTTTGAAGACCAGTTTGGGTACTCCTTCCTCAACCTGCCTTCTGCAGCTGCAATTCTCCACCTTTGTCCTTTGTCTCTCTACCAGGCCACTTCACACCTCATTAAGACAGCTTGGCTCAGCCTGGCAGAGGTTGGCCAATCAGGATAGGGCAGCTGGAATGCTCACAAAAAGAAAGTTTAATAACTTATTTTCTGTGATAGTTGTTATAAATCTGACAGTGGTAAGTTGCTGTATTTATCATAACTATTATTTTAAGTCATTGAACAACATGTTTAGCTCCTCCTGTTAATATTTATACTTAAATAAAATACTTTAAACTTAGCTAATGGTGCTAAGTATCTACAAAGGGGAAAAGCAAAGTCGGAAGTTTTTCCCTCACCAGGGCATATAAAACATGTTTTATAATGTTCCTGCTTATAGTTAAATGGCACCCTACCCCTTGGGCACCTAGAGGAGACGTTAGAGTTGACTTATAAGTAGCAATAAGGTGGATTACGACTTTGGAAGTACCTTTAATTCCAAATTCGAAATTTCATATCATTTAATTTTAAAGGCAGTCGGCAAAGAAGGACTCCATTTAAAATGACAGCAGGCAACATAGTAGTGCACACTCCAGTGCAGGAAATCTACTGGCCCTCTAAACCTCCCTGCCCTATTACATACTAGGAACTTAGAGGTAATTTGAATCCCCCCTTCTTTATTATATACTAGTGACTTACAGGAGTCTGTCATTTCCAATTGTATTTATACCTACCCACCATGCATTTTCCAAGCAGAGCACTGGCCCTGAGTCTGATAAGTAGAATCCAGGGCACAATCAGAGTCAATTACTAGCAGTATCAATCAAAATATGGGGGTGATCAGGGCCCAAAGGATGACTTTCTCACATAGGAGGACAATGAAAATTATCTTTCTGGAAGGAACACCTTAAACATTTGCACAGGAGGACCTGCTCAACAGCTTGATCTTAAAACAAACCCTTATCAATCTATTTAGCATGAAGGATTCTAACCGCACAACACAAACACCAACTTTTAAGGGGGTATGGTTAAGCTCAATATTTGACTATATTTTTGGATCGTCCTGTTTATTCCCCCAATTTTTGTTGGTCTCAAACTCCAATTAAGGAGGATAACCTCTACCAAGCACTAGTCAATATTAAAGATTGAGGACAAAGACTCAATTGAGCTATGGTAGTTCCATCTGATATTAATTTCTATATGCTAGCTTCCTGCCAATCTGATTTAATGCTTGTCTTGATGAAAGAGCCTTTGACCTGAATATTTTGGCAACCGTTCTGAATCTCATGGGGTGCGTTAAGGTGACTCTCACCCAGCTCAATGCAACATACCAAGTGGCCCCTCCAAGGTTATTTGATGAGGAGTGCTCACAGGCCCATAGCGGGTGCATGGCTTCACTTCAAAGGCAGCCATAACCACCCTATGAGAAGCTAAGGAGGGCTAAGGCCTCTTATCGTTTCGTGCGTAATACAAGAATGAGGAATTTAAAAGAGGAGCTTTGGGACATTTTAATGGAGTCCTGCGATTCTTAGTGTAGTGTAGTTCCTATAGTACCCCTGCAGGACCTGCGCTTTTGGACAACATACACTGTGGGTCGGGTGGTAGACTGACTCGGTGTACCCCCACCACGTATTTTAGCCTAGTTTGCATTAGCTAGCTCACAGTGCCACTATAATCTCCTTTTATCAGAGAGATTTGTTTTTGGCAACCTCAGAACACAACAAAATCTGATTCCTCAGACTCGTGGAAATAATATACTACTTTTCACTCAGTCACTCATGCTTGCTCATTTTGTCTCAGAGAGATACACGGAAGAAACAGTCAAGCGTGTTTACATTAAGAATTTATTGCACTGTTGTTCTTTTCGTGCAAAATATATGTGCTGCTACAACTGTAATACAGTAGCAGGGATATAGGATCAGCAGTACAGTGAATAAAAAGTAATAATACAGTTCTACCATTTTGCAATAGTCATGAACATATACATGAATATAAAATGCATTTATAAAATAAAGCGCATACTCCTAAGATGCCTGTCTAGATGTACCTAAGTGTACCTAGCATGTGAGTAGGTGTGAAAGAGCTAATAAGCCTAAGAGCCAAAAATCCCGCTAGGATTTAGTCGAACACCATTATCTGAAAAATGAGAGTGTGGGACCTCGTCCTGGTCTCAAGTTGGACACCCTGCAAGGGATGTTCAGACCACTGACAGTTGGAGCGACTGGATGCAGGAGTCTCATCGTCTCTGGTCAGTGTGTCGGCCTTGAAGTCTCGGTTCCCTCCTCCCTACTGATAGCAAGAGCTGATGTATTTATACAGTCCTTGTGCGTGTGTTAGCCATTGTTCAGTATGAGGATGACGTTGGGGATTAAACCTTGTGCGTAGATAGGAGAGGTGAAGTATACCCCCTGGGTAGCGTTCTCATAAATTATTCATATGTGCTAAGGATGATGTCTTAGCAATATCGATTGGGAAAAAACAACCCTCTGCATGGAACTAGGTGAAAGGTTTAGTCCATAAAAGGTGTCAGTCCTTATAAGGTGTTATGTCCCTATAAGGCATTCTGTCCTTATCAGGAGTTATGTCCTTATAAGGCTCGTTCATATGAAATGAAGGAGAGATGATGTAGGGAAAGTGTACGATGTTCCCAGGACCTATATTAGGGTACCGATATGATATATAAAACCCACTTCTCCTAATACTCAACAATAATAATACACAATTTGAGATACACATTTATAATGGTGTCGGTGCATATTATCAATGAGTCATTTAAAATGTTTCTAAAAACGTAAAAAAATCACTTTAAAACAGTTTAAAAAACAAGGAGAGAAAGAACTGTTCTCTTGAAATAAGAATTTTTGTTGTAAAGTTCCGCCAATCACAGTTCTAAATGAGTTTGATCACACAAGTTAAACTACTGCAAGCGTACTTAGAAGGCCATGCTTTGGTATGGAAAAGTGTCAATTTGAAAAAGTTGTTTGAGGAAAAGGGAAAGACAAAATCTGAATTCGTTCCCAGCACACGGTGAGCCAGATTTAGATTAAATGTCCTAGCTGGGAGACATAGCATTTTCGCCGCCTGCTGCCGTAGGGGACAAACATTGTAGCACCTCGCATAGCACGTCAAGAGTGCACAGATGAAATTCAGTGCTGCCAACAGCTGTTGGAGAGGCAGCCGGTGCTGTAGTCGATACCTCGGTGCCAATGGTGGAGCTGAAATTCAACTCAGTTGAAAAGGGCACCTGAGGATCCTCAAGGAATGCATATGTCAAGATGGGAATACGCTGAGGACAGAATCAAGCATGGGACCGCAGTGCTTCCAGCCTGGAATCTAAGTCCACCGGGGTCTCCATTAGAGGTGTCAGACAGATGTCCATCTTGCATTCTCCTCCGCAAAACAGGCATTGGAAAACAGGTATGATGCAGTCTTCAAAGACTGGTCTGAATGATAAGAACCAAGAAGCACTTTGTTCTCGAAGGCGAGGTGCACCCAGATGTTGTACCATGCACTCACGGTAATATCTCTCCAGAAGAGCTTTTGCAATCTCACTGGCGGATGGTCCGTCCATTGTGTAGCAGGTAAACGACAACCAGGATTCCAGCTATTGCGAGCAGGTTCCCCAAAATGCTTCCAAATACGGAGTGTATAAAGTTGGGAATAGCTCAGAGGATTGTCTGGAAGGTGCTAAGGAATCCTGACCCTATGGTCTTAAATAGGTATACAATACCACTTGTATCTGACATATTAAAGATACGACACACCATTTCTACGAAATGTAGGGGGCAGTTAGTACAAATAAGGTGCCGGTATCTCTGTCGAGGTCCTTGCGATTTGAAGTTCAAAGGTTTCTCGAACGGAGGTTAAGGGTAGGGTCTGCTCTAAAAGCATGGCTTTCATTCAGATCAAAGCATCAACCTGTACAAAAGAAACATTCAATGAAGGCCATAGCGGCACCTCCCTGACTGTATTTGTCAGTGGAAACAATACTTGCATACAGCAAGTAACCCTGGTGTTCACGGTGACCAGATATACCATGCCCAGAAGCATACCACAGCAACCTTGATCATTCAGCATCAAGTAACTCCCATTCGAAAGTAACTCAAATGCTGGTGTGATCACGGCAGCTGAAGCTCCTTTCATGTGGCAAGACAGATTCGCTATTGAACCAATACAGGCTCCGTGCAAGACGATATCTTGGCACATGAGAGAACTGCTTAAATCGTTCTTGCAGTTTGTACCACTAAGAAACACTTCTCTATCCCCATTCCGGCATCTAAATCTATATGGTAAATCCCAGGATTTCTTAATGTATTCTTTACCCAATTTCTCATATCTGCCTGCCTACCTTTGCTCAAGGCAATAGTGAAACTGAAAGGTTGTGACTCGGAGAGTGATTTGGCCATGAATTAGCCATTCTGTTGATGGTAATTCAGCCACTGTGAATGGTAGCCTATCCAGTTTTTCAATTTACTGCATTGTATATTTAGCTCCCTTTTGTGCCATTTCTATCTGTGTATCAGTTATATTGTATTCTGAAAACAGAGACGTACTGTTTATAAAACGCCAAGGAACAAAGCCTGCATGCAAAGATTGCAGCGTCCAGCTCAATAACATAATAGAACGTAACTGGGATTGGCTGTGTTGTAAATGGCTAAATCCTGTTCCAGTATGTCAATAGCAGAAGATACAATGTTGCCCAATTAATATATTCTGGAGGTCAACGTTGTTAACCCATTATCTACCACAGCTAAAGCTTTTTCTAAATTTATATGGTCTATTTCCTGTATTCTCTCTGTGGCTTCCTGCTGGGAAATATTCCATATTTCATTATGGGCAGCATAAATGCCTGCATATATGAAATGTTGTTGACGTTGTTTCCTGGGTCCTGATAAAAAGTCCCTAAGATCCATGTCATGCGAGAGTAAAGATAAGTGTTGTTCCACTTCTGCAAGTGTTGAGGTTTCTAGCCTATGGAGGCACAACTTCCCAACACTATAGGATGTCACTACACCTGGATGTTCTCTCTATACATAACGTGGGTCTGGCCTATGCATACTGAGTCCCTCGGTGATGTTCAGGAACCCTTTATGACATGTGTTTGTGTCTAAGGGCCAAACCACCCATCCCTTCCAATTTGGGTCTGATCTATTGTACTTTAGTGTGTCATCCCCTTTTGCCCCTTCTTTTGTAGTTGGATTCTGCCACTCCTGTATTAGTGTTGGAAACCTAGGAGTGTTCAGGTCCTTGATATTGGCAAGTCCAAAACAGGATGTCTGTTGCACAGTATCATTTAAAAAGATCATCTGCTGTGGAATGCGGCATGCTCTAAATAGTGCCTCTGTACCCTGGACTTGCCAGTCCCTCGAACCCCAAAATGATTTTGAGTCAATTTTGTCTTTCCATAGGTTGAAACCTTATTCAGACAATAGAGCCAAAAAGGAAGCTTAGTAAATCTGTTTCATATTGGTCAACATCATTTTCAGTGCTGATGTTGGTGCAAACTTATAGTAAAATGAGGCTGGATCTGTGGTGTTAAACCCTGAAAAGTATGCAAATTTCTTTGCAAACGCTTGTGAACTACTTTTTGGTGGTGTTGGGCAAAGTTCCCACTGATGGTACTCAAAAACATTCCTAGGTGAAATGGATTTGTGCAGGAAATGATGACCATAATGTTGGTAACAGTGCAATTTGCCATAGTCTGAAGAACCCTCTAACATTTCATTATTAGAAAATGCAGCAGTTTTCTCTAAATCAGACAACATGTTATTTACTGTTTCAGTGTCCCAATCATCAGAAAATGTACTTAAGGTAATGATGTCACTTAATGAAATTTTAAATACATGATTAATTTTTAAAAATTCGGTCGGCTGAATATGATAAAATCAACCTTGTCCCATACTTAACCTTCGGGTATAGGAACTGCTGTAATGTTCACTGATGATAAGTCTCTTTGTTCACGATGTGATGATGTATGTGGCTTCAGTAGGATGTTGACATTTTGGGCTGTGGAACTTTGTTGAAGATATTGTCCATTAATAAGCATACTAAAAGTTAGTACTAAGCCTAGCCAGAAAAGAAAAAACAATATCCCAGTAATTACCCACAGTTCAATCCAAGGTGATACAAGGAATGTCTTCTGAAGAAAGAGAAGAAAGTTCTTTAATTTTTGCTTGAATGGTGTTTTGGCTGGCGTCGTTTCCGGCTCGCTTGGATCCAGAGAAAACGTATCAAAGTTCATGAAATAGCCAGAAGCAGTTTGATCAATTGTAGGAATTGCATTAGGATTAATTGAAATGTTATTTTCCTCTCGATGAGGCATGTTGATGTAGACACTGTACTAGGTATAATTGCAACTTGTGAATTATTCTGATGTTCATTTTGATTTTGAATGTCTGGTTCAAGTGAAACAAGTTCCATAGCATTGTTGCTTAGTCCTTCATTCCTTACAGGCTGCTCTTCAAACCTGATGAGTCATTCTGTTTGAACTTCTTGGATTGTAGCTAGAGAAGGGTGTTTGCTACAGTGCAGTCCACGAGGCCTACTGTTTAGTATCGGCCACATAGTGTGGTTTGATTAAGTCTACTGAGACAAATCTTTTCTCCTTTTTTCCTGCAAGAGGCAGGAGCAGCACCGTTCTTGTTCTGTGTACTGCAAGGACTGGTACAGGCTTTCTGTATGAAGGTCCAAATTCCTTTTGGTCCGCAATTTTCTCTCTGACCAGATCCCTGACTTTTGGGATCCAGACAGGTCTTGCAGTGACTACCTTGACTTCCTCAGTGGCGGTCTGCTTTAGATGGACATTACTTTGTTTTGTCCTGGATTCATTCAGATCCAGTAAAACAGCCAGACGATCATGGATATCAAATGGTTTTTCATCTGCCACTGCGCCTTCACAATCAAGATCAGGTACCCACCTTCGTGTCCCAAAGAGGAATTTATATGGAGTGACAACCCCTAGAGAGTTTCTAGGCTGGTTGTTTAACGCCCGCTGTACCCCATAAAGGTTTTTGACCCAACTACCGCCCTTGCCTAATACCCTAGCTGTTAAAGATTACTTTAAGTCACGTTTTTTTCTCTCCACAACCGCATTTTCCTCAGGATGGTACAGAGATGAGAACCGCAATGCTACGCCCATTCCTTCCATGGCCTCTTTGTAAGCCAGAGAGCTAAACGCAGGGCTGCGGTCAGAATGTAACTTGCTAACTGCGGCTGAGCCGATAAAGACTCGCAAATTTTTTATAATAGTTCAAGCATCAGCCGAGCGCTGAGGCCATACCCATAGGAATCTCAAGAAGGAATCCACTGCAACCATGATATATTTGTAAGCCCCGTCCATTTGTAAGGGGCAGCAGTTGTCCAAGTACACACATGCGAGAGGTTTCTCTGATTTCAATAATGGCATCTGTGCCAGGTGTGTAACGGTGGAGCCTTTCATCTACTGGCAGATGTTGCATTTCAAGACATTGTCTTTAGTTTGCCTAGTTAACCCTGGTTACCAATAGCGCTGTTTGAGTAAAGAAATAGTCGCTGTAACGCCTATGTACGCAGAGCCCAAACCCTCATGTGCAGATAGTATTAAACCTTGCCTACGATCCATATTTGATATTACTCTATCCCCCACTCCAGGAATCTGAGCATATGGAATATTTTGTGCATCTAACTTGGAGTATTTGAGTGGAAATTTTTTAGGTACTGCTGTGCTGCCTTTGTGTGATGCGATGACAGGCACCATAATATCTCCGTCTAGTCTAGTTTTTGAACGATTGAGTGCAGCTACGGAAGCCGTGCGAACAGCCGCCTTTGCAGCTTCATCAGCCAATGAATTCCCTACAACGTGAATGCCATCACGTTGATAACTCAGTGTGTGAATCACGTGAGTCCTCAGTAGCTCAGCTTTCAACTCTGCTACCTGTTCCCATAGCATTTTATGCTTAATAGTGCCACCTTTCGAATCTTTGAACCTGTTTTGTTCCTAATGTTGTAAGTACTCATTGTACGACTGTACACAGTAAAATGAATCACACACGATAAGTGTGGGAAATTCGTGATCCGTATTTACAAGTGTCAGTATCAGTATTTTTTATTCTGCCAACTGTGCAGTGCAGTCTCCTAGAGACTGCGTTTTTGTGCAACTAGGATGGAACTTGCCATCACGCATGCGATCTTTCACGATAGCACACACGAAAAATATTGCTGCTTACTTCCTATGTCCGGTTGCGCAGATCCGTCAGTATAAATAATATATTCATACTGATCGAGAGGCAAGATTTAATTTGGTAGAGGATATTCTTGTTCGTATTGCAGGAATGCTTGTGTTTTTGAACTTGGATCAAACCTGTACTCAACGTATGTTGCAGTAAGAGAATTAGCCTATTGTATCTATCTTGGATGTAATGCTTTCGCATTGGGAATGCTGTCTTTTGTAAGAGCCTCTAAAGCCAGTACCGGGGTTACGACAATAATGCGTTTCCTGTGAGGTAGTGCTCTTTCTCTTGCTACAGCAGTCTGAACAGCTGTCAGGATTTTGTCTGTTGAAGTGAAATGCATTTCTGCATTTGTGTACAGGTGTGATATGTATGCGATTGGTACTGTTTTGCCTTAATTGAAGGTCAAATAAGTGTGCCCGCATTGACCCTCATATATACGGATCACCAAGTGGTGTACGTTTATGCGTGTTTGCAAGTGTTTGGAAGCTATCATGTCTTCCTGTAGTGAACGAAGAATATTAGTATGTTCTTGTGTCCAATTTCTGGCTGAAAAGTCGGGTTTTATTAAGTCGTAGAAAGGTTTTACCCTTTGTGCGTAATCTAAAATGTATGTTCTACCGAAATTTAGGAATCCTAGTATTGATTGTAAATTTTTGAATGATTTGGAGGCTGGAGCAATGGACACTTTTCTAAAAAGTTTGCTGCCAGAGTTTTGCCTCCACTTGACACTTCGTATCCCAAAAATAGAACATTGAGGTAGGCTATTTTGATTTTTTAAAGTTAAATTTGTAGGCCTCAGTGGCAAATACCATAATAATGGTGCTTACCCCGGTCAAGCACCTCTCTAAATCGTCTGTCAGACAACTATCATCCACATAGGACAACACTTCATCAAATTTTTGAAGTAACTCTGGTACTCTTGCTGAAAATACCCCAGGGCTATGCTTATACCCCCTTGGGCGAGTCGACAGAATTGTCGCTGGGACCTTAACGCACTGAATGCGGTCAGATACCTGCTTTCAGGCACTATATTTTGGCAAAAAAATCCATTTGAGATATCAAGTGCTGTTTTATATTTTTTGCGCACAATGTTATTCATTAATGCGGCACTTTGTTCATTTTGGACAGCAAATGTCTTTGTGCATGAGTTTAAATGTCTGTAAGCCAAAACTAGATGGTATGTATTGTCGGGTTTAGAGACGGGAAAAAAAGGATTGTTCTTTGGAGAGGTACATTTTTCAATGACCCCTGGTATTCAAGTTGATCTAAGATCTCCCTGACCTGTTTTTTTAGCTTTTTGCTTTATTGGATATTGCCTCTGAGCAGTAGTTGAAACTTTTACCGGGATCACGTGGAGTCCTCATCCCACCCAACGCAATTTTTGTACAATGCTGGAGCTTGGGCTACTGCCCACTCCTGTGCATATGTATGATTAAGGTTTAACGGGAACAAGATCGGAAAATACAGGAAAAATGATACCTTCTCCCCTGGGGCACTCCATTACGAATGCTGGTGGCCAATCTTGTTCTACTAACAGGATGACATAACCAGATGATAAATTCTTCCACAAAAAGAGCTTTTACTTTCCTGGACTTGTCCCCCTCCATCCGAAGTGTTATTTCATATAACTTATGTGGGATGCTCACCCTGGTTTCTGCTGTTTCCACCGTGATGTAATCATTCAACTCCGCTGTCACTAGAAATGACTTCAGGTTCTGGCGAGCTATTGTTACTTTTGCCGCACTGGCTAGCATCGTCTTAGCCCATTTCCCGTTCAGAAGTTGTGTCCTCAGAATTCTGGCCATGTCTGATTTTCAGACCAGCAACTTTTTCTTAAATTGAGGTTTTGAATTTTGCTTATCTTCTTTTTTAGAAGTAAACTCTTGAGTGCGCTGCTTGTCTCTGGACTGTGTGCGCTCCTCTCTGTGTTCTGACCGTCCTCCTCTTTCGGAGCTTTTCTTAGAGCCCTGGAAGGAACAAGAGGAACGTGTATCAGTATCCTGATACCTGCCAGGCTTCCTAATATTATCCCTATTCCTAAGGTTGTACCTCTTTTCAGAGGGCGCCTGTGGAGGAGACCTACCTCGGGACTGAGATCTCTTGTCTTTAGAGTTTCGTTTTTTATTATCACACTTCTTTTTAGAAGAAGTAGGTGTCTGCTTAGAAGTGTCCTTTTTGGGGCTGCCCATTAGTTGAGGGTTTAAAGCTTTTCCTCCCAAACTATCCCTGCCTAATTCTGCATACGCAGTTTAAATGTTTTGGGGTGGTTCATTCACCTGTTCTAGTGGAGAGAACTCCCGTAGGCGTTGGCAGATTGACACTGATGCTGCTTCCCCTTTAATGTTAGCTAGTATTGGCTGACACATGGTCGAAGGTATTTATTAACTTCATCCCTAAGTTTAGGGCAGGCTCTGCTCCGTACTCATTTTGTATTTGTCTTAATACATCTGGTATTACTGCTAATGATGGAATACCATGAGTTCTCGTATATATGGCAGCAAAGACTGTACCCCAAGAGGTACAATTCTCTAACTGTGGTGTAATCCCCATGGGCAAGCAGATTGTTAACATTCTGTGTTTTTCAAATGGTGTTGTATTTGGGAATACTGCTTCTTACTGGGTTATTTTCTGAGATACCCAGAAAGGAATTTGTTCACGTTTGGTGGGCAATTTACCCATTACCTCGTGTAATGTTTGTGGAGTAATTTTATTAGCTGTGCTCTGTGTAGGAACTGCATTTGGTGTAATTGCTGGTTGGACTGCTAGTGTCCTCAAGACGAAGTCATCATGTTACTGTAAAGTTTTATCAACTCTTTGTGTTTAACAAGCAGTTCATCACGTGGCATTGTGTCAATGTCAGGATGTGGTGCATAGGTCGCTAATATCGGCCATGTTGCTCCTGGTCTTCCTAAAGGACCATGACTTGTTCTTTTTCTTGAGTGGGGTAGGGCGCCATTTAACCAGGAAATATGTTCCTGGTAGGTAAGCGGAATTTCAATCTCCTCAAACGGAGTATTGACTGCTGGAGTCTCTTCATGTAAGTAATAATGAAAAGTGTTTGTTACAGCATTTGCTGCTGGGAATTTTACCCAGGAATAGAATACCTCTGTTTGGAAATCTTTGTGTGCCTCTATCACGAATATTACTACACCTCCTCTGGGTGGTAAGCCATTTTTGAGTAGTTCAACTGTCGGAGTATGTCTTACATTGGCTGCAATCTGTATTGCATTGACATCTTCCTCCACTTCTGAGCGATTAATTGCCTGGTCTAAATCTCCTGTTTTGGTAATCATTGCGTTTAAGACACCAAATGACTGTCCAAAGAAATTAAGATAAGGTGTTTTGCACAATTTTGGGAAAAATGTCCTTCAAGCTTGATTTACCAACAGCCAATAAATAGGATATCTCCCCTACTCAGCTGTGGCAGAGTTTTTGCCCACTGACTACATACGTCTCTGGTTTTTAAAAGTAGGGGTCTCTGAGAATAAGCACGAATGAGCTACTCAGATTCTACTGTTAAATAAGAACACAACAAACCCTGATTCCTCAGACTCGTGGAAAAAATATACTACTTTTCAGCCAGTCACTCGTGCTTGCACATTTTGTCGGGAAATGCAGGAAGTTGGAATAGATTACATTTCTATTCCAACTCCAGTGTGTGAAACAGTAGGGAAGATGTTGCAGTTAAATCCAACACCTTCTACCCACTGCTGCCCACCTTTTGCATTGCAACGGCATGCGATGTAATTACATGCGTTGTAACGGTTGTGTTGAAAAGGCTGTTTCCCCTCTGGTCAGTGTGTGGGCCTTGAAGTCTCGGTTCCCTCCTCCCTACTGATAGCAAGAGGTGCTGTATTTATACAGTCCTTGTGCGTGTCTTAGCCATTGTTCAGTATGAGGATGACGTTGGGGATTAAACCTTGTGCGTAGATAGGAGAGGTGAAGTATACCCCCTGGGTAGCCTTCTCATAAATTATTCATATGCGCTAAGGATGACGTCTTAGCAATATCAATTGGGAAAAAAAAACCCTCTGCATGGGACTAGGTGAAAGGTTTAGTCCATAAAAGGCGCCAGTCCTTATAAGGCGTTATGTCCCTATAAGGCATTCTGCCCTTATTAGGAGTTATGTCCTTATACGGCTCCTCCATATGAAATGAAGGGTGGATGATGTAGGGAAAGTGTACGATGTTCCCTGGACCTATATTAGGGTACCAATATGAAATATAACATTGGGACAGCACAGCATTTTGGAAATTTGTGAACCATATCTCATTCTGACCTGAGCAGGTTTCACTGCAGACCCTCACTATCACTCCCCATACCTTGCATGACCACTTTGAGGACATTTATGATTTTGAGAATGACAAGGATATACTACATGGTGGTCGCTGGCCAAGTGGACTTTGCTTCCAGTGGAATGAAGTCATGAAAGTCATCATGTCCAATCCAGATAGCAAGGTCCCAGGTTTAGATGAGGTACCAAGGGATTTGTTTTAAATCTGAAGTTGATCTCTGGGCCCCTACAGTGACCCAGCACCTTAATGGCGCCATCCATAGCTCGCTTCTCTCAAGTTGCGCAGGTCCTTCTCAACCACCTTACACTAAAACCCAGAAAGATGTCGCAGGCCCGCTGATTACCTCTGACTGGCAGTGCGATGACCTGGCAGCCTTCTTTGTTAGGAAGGTAGAAGACATTTACAAAAGCTTCCCCATGGTCCAGACAGGCCCCCCAGAGACATCCTGCAATTATACCAATGGGATCCTTGAGGCTTTTTCCCCTATCACTCAAGATGCTCTACTTTGTTCCAAAGTCAAGTCGGGCTCTCCTGCTGACCCCCTGAAACCCGACCAATTCCGAAAAATTCTTCCCACTATCATACACTCATTGGAGCAGGTGAATAATGGGTCCCTGGGTGCAGCGGTCATGCCCATGGCTTGGAAACAGGACAGGGTAATACCGCTGCTTAAAAAACCTTCCTTAGACCCCAAAAAACCAGAGAGCTTCCGGCCTATCTCCTTGCTACCTTGGACTGCGAAGATTACAGAGGCCTACATTAATTCTCTGCTCACGGAATATCTTACATCAAACCACAGGCTTGACGCCTCTCAAAATGGTTTCCGCCACAGCACTGAGTCAGCGCTCTTGGCCGTGACTGAAAATGTCTGGAAAGCCTTAGACGCGGGGCAAACGTCGGCACTGATCCTTTTGGATCTCAGTGCCGCGTTCGACACAGTGTCTCACGTCATTCTGCTACGTCGTCTGGCGGAGGCTGAAGTTACTGGCTCAGCACCTAAGTGGCTGGCATCCTTCCTCGCGGACAGGATGTTTCAGGTGATAGCCCCCCCCCTTTCGCCTCTAGTACCTTCCCATAGGTCAAGGGGTTCTACAAGGCTTGTCCCTGAGCCCTCTGCTTTTCAATCTCTATGTTCAACCTCTGGCCGGAGTAGCCAAGAGCAGAGGGCTGACCATGGTCTCTTATGCCGACAACACACAGTTGGTGGTGGCTCTCTTGAGCGACCCAGAGCAGGATGCCATGAAATTTCAGGACGACCTCGTGGCAGTCGCTGAGTGGATGACCACCAACTGTCTCCAACTGAATGCCAACAAGTCGGAGGTGTTGTTGGTGGGAGGGAACCATGACCGTTGGAACGAGCTCTGGTGGCCAAAGCGTCTATGCACTGCCCCTGTCCCTAAGCCTGCAGTGAAAAACCTAGGGGTCTGGATGGACACTTCACTCAACTTTCAGACTCAAACCAAAAAGGTGGCAGGAACCTACTTTTGTCTGGTGCACAGACTCAAACCCATCCTGGGCTTCTTTGATGCCCCGACGAGGCAGATCATTATCCAGGCTCTGATTATGTCTAGACTCGACTATGACAGCTCATTGTATCTGGGAGTCAACAAGTCAGAAATACAAAGGCTATAGAGAGTCCAGAATGCGGCCGCTAGATCCCCCTTTGGTCTCCGCAGAACCTGCTCAGTGACAAGTGCCATTCGCTGTCTCCACTGGTTGCCTGTGGCCAGGCGAATCAAGTTTAAGGCACTGTGTATAGCCTTCAAAATCCTGAAATTGGCATTCCCGCAAATATTGACCGACCTTCTCTTACCCTACACTCCCAAGCGATCCCTCCGATCTATGGGACAATGCCTGGTAGTGATCCCCGTGTGAGAAGGGTTCGTGCTGGTGGTCGTTCCTTTCAGAACAGAGCTGCCATCCTCTGGAACTCCTTGCCGGCCCATATTCGAGGGCTCACTAACTATCTCCAATTCAGGAAAGCTATTAAAACCTTTCTTTTCTCTTCGCTGTAGGCCTTCCTGTGCCTTTCTGTAAATGGCCATTCTTCTGCTGTTCAGCGCCGGGATGCCTCTTAGCTGCGGCAGCTGTCCTGATTTACAAAAGTTTTAAATAAATCAATAAAAGATAACTGCATTTTATCTGAGATTCAATAGGGATTCAGGGCATGGCAGAGAACCGTCAAACAGAACTTGAATTTTTTTCTGTTGACTTCTACATATCCCAGGACGGAAGTAGTGACAGTTCATTTGCTTTTCATGGACCTTAGCTTAGCCTTTGACTGGGTCAATGGAGTTAAGCTCTGGGTCATGTTGGGGCCCATGGGGGTAGACCCTATGCTGGTCGCCCTTCTGCATCATCTTCCCTAGAGGCTCACTGTATCCATGAGTTACGGGGCAAATGGAGGATGTACTCAGCCTTTTATATTGAAGAAGGGGGTGCGCTAAGGATGCATACTGACCCCCTTTCTCTTCAGTATCTATATCAATGGCGTAGATTCAGATCTATCCGCTCAGGGTCTAGATGTATAGAGTGTAGGCGGGCACCCTCTGCCAGCTCTCTCATATGCTGACAAAGCTGTTCTAATTGCATCTATGGCTATGGGTCTGCAGCATCTTTTAGATCAGTTTGTGTCCATTATGGATGACCCTGATCTGTCAACATACTAAACCAAGTCTCATGCCATAGTATTTAGCCACAGAAATACCAGTACAAATTTGTGATAAAGGGCAATGACATCAGCAAAGTTGAATACTTTACTTTACTTGGGATACTATTGGGCTCACATCATGCATGGCAACCTTTGGGTAAAAAAATTGCATTGTTTAAAAAGGTAATCAATGGCATTAGCTAATTTTCTAGATGCCTTGGTCAATCTAATTTAGAGATAATACTCAAAGTCTTCAAGGCCAAATGCATTTCAGTGGTTAGTTTTGGTTGTGACATCTGGGGATATGCGTCTGTATTGCCTTTACAGGTAGCTTAGAATATCTTCTTAAGAGGTCTTTATAAGGTTTTAAAAGTTGCTTTGGTTCGTCCTGAATTGTTTGTAGATCGAGAGCAGATGGTGAAAGGAGCATATTATGTTTGAAGCAAGCCTTTCTCTCTAGGGGTGCATCTGATAGAGAGGCATCTGCTCTGTGCACACAAATGATGTGGCAATTTGTCACAGTCAAAATGGTTATTGGGATGGAACCCTATTTGAATCTGGTGATGACCAGCTATCACAGAAGGTTGTTAACCTACTTTAGATTGAATCTGTTCCATCTGGCATTACTTCCTAAGAGGAGCTAGACCAACCTATTGGAGTTCCAAGCTTATATTTATGATAATATGTCCATCCCTGATGCTCTACATATCATTTTGATTTGCCCCAGATTTAATTGCTTTTGCTATTAGCATATACATCTGCTACTCTTGCCCCTGAACTTTAGCCAGGTGAGACTGGCGCTTTTGTTCTTACAATTATTACAATCAACTAGAATATGCTACATGGAGTCTTGCTTTCACTCTGATATATTTCATTGGCCTTGAGTGTTTTAATGAGATTCTTAGATTGCAAAGCATGGGCTTTAGTCAGTAACTTAGCATTACATTTGTGGCACTTATGCTGTAAAGATGTTTACTTTGTTTGCACTTATGCATTTACCCTGATTTTATGTAAATGTATTCAGATATTTGGGAATCTGTTTTTAATTTCTTCTTTTTACGTGGTTTTACTGTCGTGTATGCACTTTTATGATTTTATGAGAAAATGAAATGAAGTTAATACTGACTGACTGACTATTGTGTCTTTGGTCTACAAAATTCGCCAGAGTGCTGGTCTTGTCTGCTCTGCTCAGGTACTAAAGATGGCAAAGAGTGGGATAATATAATCTCCATCTTTCATCTCTTGTAATCCATGGATAATTACAGCGAGCAAAGGACGCATTTTCCAAACCTCTCTGCGCTCTGTGGCTTATAACTTTTGTCCTAGTACCTTAGGGTCCTCATGGATCACCAGTTTCAAAAATGAAGTTTAATTTATTGTTTGGTGTTATATTTAAGGTCTTTTGTGTTTTTGTTAATACACTTTATCCCCTTCCCTGCTCATGACGGAACCGTTCCGTCATGAGCCACGGTTGGCGTGTGCTCATGACGGAACGGTTCCGTCATGACAATCCTGTTGGCGGCCGCTCCGCCTGCGCGGCGCTGTTTCCCCGCCTGTGCGGGGGGACAACGCAAATGGGCGGAGTCATGACGGAACCGTTCCGTCATGAGCACAGCTCAACTGTGGCTCATGACGGAGCGGCTCCGTCATGAGCACAGGCCCACCGCGCTGCCCCCCTGCCCCCCCCCAGCGCTGCAGCGGAATGTCCGCAGCAGCGAAGGGGTTAAGGTGTGTCCCTGGTGTTTGTGTTGTTTATCCATTGTTCATAAACACAGGGAAAGAGAGACTATCATCATTGCAGTGTGTCTGTTTACTTATAAGTTTGAGTACAACAAAATGAGTACAATGCTATTTGTTGGAAATTGTAACTCCACATATAGTACTGTGCTGTTGCGTATATTTACAATTTACCAAGTTTTGTTCTTCGACTGCACCAACTTAGGTATGTTCATCTCTCTGTTATAGGTACTTTCATTACTGTTTGAGAGCTGTTTGAGAACTGTAGAGATGGTGAAAAGTACTTTTTGTGAGCTACAACTCCACATGCCACATTCAGCAGCTATGGTACATGGTGTTCGGTGATCCAGTTTGTGTTCTTCTATGTGAGTCAGACATCTGCTCTCTGGACCCTTGTGATGGTTATTGCACAGTGACTCTGTGTAGAATGCCAGTGAGAGTAAGGCTCTCTTCATCCTTTGGCCTTCAGGACTGATCTTCACTGGTCCTCTGGATCCCATGCAGTTGACACCGTGATTTCACTTGATTCTCCTTGGCTCCATCTTATCCTGCTTTTAGTTCCTGTATTGGAAGACTTTACCGGGGGAATTGAAGGATGTGCAGATTGGGCACCAGAACATGGTTGCTCCAGAGTTGTACGTTTTCTGTCCCAATGGACCATCATCTATCCTCCTAGATTATTTGTCCACACTAGGTCCTGTATTCCTCCTGAAATTTCCCCCAGTTTTACTTCCCAAGACAACCCAAGTCCCTTTGGGTAATGGACTTCTTGAGCCAAGCACCAAGAATTCCGCACTAAGATACCATTCTGGGTAGCTCTGCATTTCACAAATACATGTTATTCTATGCTACGTTATGTTATGGTATGTTATGTATTATGTTATGTTATGCTATGTTATGTTATGCTATGCTATGCTATGCTACGCAATGCTATGCTATGTTAGATTATGTTATGCTATGCTATTCTATGTTATGTTTGTTATGTTATGTTTAATCATTCCCTCTGTATTAGATGGTTTCCAGTCAGCATGCCCTTTGGACTGCATTTTTGATTTGTTCTCCTATCAACACCTGGCTTATTGCCTTTTATGCAGTTTTGTTATGCATAAATATGTTTATTCTTTAGTTTTATCTTAGTTTCTGCCCCAGTTCTTTCAGGCTATGCAGTTTGTCCCTTCAAAAAAATCACTTTGTAACTCCCTAGAGCATTCTTTCAATAAAAAGGTTTATTTGGGCAGTCTGAGCTTGAGGTTTACTGGGCACACGGCTGTGCTGAAAGCCTTACCAGGCGCTTTTTTAGGATAAGTACTACTTTGCTTCTCCCTTCTCTGCAAATTTTTCTATGATTTTCATGTCAACCAGGATCATGTTCTGCCGTTTTGTTTTACTGAAGTACCAGACTCCTTGGGGGTCCCTGTTGTACTGTTTTGGTGTGCAAAGAGCTCTCTCTGCGTATCTAGCTGGTACAGGTTCCTTCCACAAGTCAGGTTTTAGTTATTTCAGAGATTTCTGTGTAGTGTGTAATACAGAATTCTCTGTTTATTCATAAGCCTGCATGGTGCCACTGTCATTCTACCTTCTGTGTGGTTTGTATTGTGGGAGTGCAGCTTGTCTGTTTGGTTCATTGTCACATGTTATGACAGGAGGGAAGAATAGAAAAGTGATAATGGATTGATTACTTACCTGAAACCTGGATAACACCAAATTTTGGCTCCCTTATCACAGTCCTATATTGCCAACCTTTGATGGTTTTGCCTCGGTATTTCTCACAGCTAACTGCTAGAAGTGCTGTGGGCCAGAAGCAGATCATACCTGGGAGGGAAAGGGCTTTTTATGGGGGGGGTTAGTTTAGGAGCAAGGGAACTGTCTGTGTCTGGAGTGACGACTCACCTTTGATGAGGTAAGCCAAAATTAGAGTAATTAAGGTTGTAGCTGCATAATTTGTACATTAGCTGTGATTCAAAAGGGTGGTGAATGGTACAATTAGCATTTTGTGCAATCTATGTTTGAATTGGGCATTTGGTGTAACCCACGATTTCCTTCTCTGGATTAGAATCTACCAAATGGCCAATGCATAAACGGAGGGCAATAGAAAGAGGACTGAAAGGTCTCTAAGAGGGAGACAGATTATTCGATGAGGGGTAGATTGTGTCTGAGGATCATCTATCGCTCTGCAGCACTGTTAAAAGTGATGCAGCTGAGCCATTGGGGCATATTTCTGGACTTTAAAGCGGTATTTGGGGCAACCTATACTTTTCTTTGGGTTGTGATTTACAAAATGACAGGTGCCTAAATCAATGGAGATTAAAAGAAGGCTGGGCACTCATAAGGAGAGCGCCCATCTCTGAATGGTGTTCTTTGACTTGCCCTGCAACATAAACTGAACAAACATAGAAATGGAAATAGAAAGAGGACTGAAAACATGAAAGGGGGTGGACACCTGTGAACAGTGATCTTTGATTTGCCCATGCAGCACCAACTGAGAGAGAACTGGGTTCTGCCTGCCAATTTCACGATAATAGCTCACAATTTGGTAGGCTTCACTGTCACTCTTATTTGTGTTTAATCCCATCCATGTAGCAGAGCCTTGTTATCCTCCTTAATTGGCTGACTGGCAACTTGGGGTATCTAGCCGAGGCGGCGATATTACGATAGGCAATCACGATATATACACCCTGCCTATATCAAAGGTCCTTATTTTTGCTGATTAAGGGGAAGTCGAAGCATTTACACAAACCCAAATCAGCACCCAAATCATTTGCTATTCAATGAGATCCTACCCCACTGTGGCCATCAGTAGAAAAAAGACACAAAACTTACAGGGAGAAGGGAGACTCTATAAACAGAAATTTGGACACAAGAGGTATAAATAGGGAAGAAGTACCACTGACCTAGTTGCTATTTGTTGCTTATCAACTGCAAATATATGGTCCTTTTTCCTAACAGAGGAAAACCAACATCGACCCAACTAATGAAGAAAGATGTCTAGCCATGACAATGTAAATGCACCCTCTCTGTCCCCTTCTAGAGTCTACTCACTCAGAATCAACAGAAGCGGCTCATGTAGGTAAGGGCGGAGGGGTGTGGTTGGAGTTGACGGACGACGACAAGGAAAAATTAAATAAAAAATAAAGAAAACCACTTACCCTGCGCTCGCCGCATCGCCGAGTCAGTGATGCGGCGAGCGCAAGGGAAGTGGTTTTCTTTATTTTTTATTTTATTTTCCCTCAATGCCGTCTGTCGACACCTCACCACCCCGCCCCACTGCTTTTACCTGCACAGGCCGCTCCTGCCATCGCACGTATCCAAAAATAGAGCAAACAAATTTAAAAACAATATTCTCAGGAGCAACCCTGAAACTCCCATATCTGACTCCTCTTTTTGCTTCTCAAAAGGAGGCATTAAGACCGATCTGATTTCTACACGAGATGCACACCAAAATGGTGGAATGTGTTTTACTCCTTCAAGACAGTTAATGACACACAGAACCTTCCCTATGTTCTCAAATGCATAATATCACCCTATCACCCTCACCCTCACTAAAAACTAAAGCTACCCTCTAAATTTACAAAAATGCCAACATCCTTATCCAAGCAGCAGACAATGAACTAGAAACATTTGAATTACTTGTCCTTGCTAGTGTCCTGCAAAACCCCTAATTACCCTTCTCATACTAAAAATCGCTTTAAACCTACTAACTCAGACCAAAGACTAACACTTAATGACAATCAGATCCTTTTAGTCTACACAGCCCCAAAGAAACACCAACTAGTCCCTTCTACCAACAGCTCTCACAGCTGGAGAGCCAACTGCTCAACAACAGGAAGTGGGTTAGTAACCAAGAAACATCCCCAGACAAAGGACAGGTGATAGAAACAAAAACGCAAAAGGTCACAACAATTCACAAACAATCACACCGTACGATAATGTTATTGACAGTGCCCGCCACATAAACTCCCTGCAAACCGAATCAACAACAACTCACCCCTGCTCAGGGAAGACATAGAATGGGTCAAAAAGAAAGTCAACACTCTTCTACTCACCCTGGAAAAGATGTACACTCTATCTACGAGCACACAAACTCCCCATCTTGCAGTAAACCTATCTACAACAACAGACTCAAAACTCCCTGAGACAACAAGCTTCCCCAGCCAAGAAGAATGAGCAGTCACCTTTCGGAAGAAGAGTTCAACACTCTGCTAATATGCAATCAGGGCCAACAGAAATCCTTACTTGACACAAAATCCAATATTCGGAGGGGGGGGCGTGGCTTGACGCAAGGCAAGATGGCCGCAATGTAACGCCGCTCTGCCGGCCACCGAAATCATCCTCCAGCAATCCTGTGCTCCTTGTGATATTGAGATCACCGAAACAACCGCATACATCAAGCTACCACCTCGCTATCTGCTGATCGCTTCAGTGGTCTAATTGCCAACCCGGGGGCCAGGATACGAGCGGGTGTCGATGACCTGAGCCGTGGGCAAAATGTCAATCTCCTATTCTGCATCATGGCGTGCCAGTGCCAGGGGTCTGGAGTGGCGTCCGGTCTTTCCCGGGTTCCGACTTGACGGACTGCACTGGTATCAGCACGGCGGACAACTGTGCTTCCTGTGCGGTGAAGCCAGCGATCCCGAGGCAACTGCGCCACTTACAAATTGGTGGACCGTGCAGCCCCGACGTGGTGGCTGACATTTGAGCTGTTACAGGTGGAGAGTCACCAGCTGGGCGGCGCCCACTGCCGGAGACAGTGACGAAGACCCCAGCACTGCATTGAGCCTGATTGTGGTGTGTAGCGCTGGCCACCCCCACACTACACAGCGTTATCGATGCCGGAGATCGGAGGGCCATGACCACGGCCGGAGGACGTGGAGAGGCCGCAGCACCATGACAAACTTGTCTTTCAGGTACAGAGATATACCGCGCTGGTGCATGCCCTGAAAGATGACGGGCTGCTGTGAAGCTGCCGTACCCACATGGTACATTGCTCCATGGCCCCTGAATACCATTTTTCTGTTATAGTCTGCATTGGGACTGCTGTGGCATCGCTGTGGGCTGCTGGGATTGCTAGCCATGGGAATACAACCTGTATAACTGTATGAAGGCAGCGTAAACCTGAAGGTTCGGCTGCTTTGCACTGAGGTCAAGAATTGCTGCTGGCTGACTTGGTGCGATCTTGAGAGCCTACTGAATTCCCTGTCCTGTCGCGACTGCCCCCTCGCCTGACAGGGGGACTACCAGCTTACCTGGGGCCTGGTGCTGTCCACTTCCACAACTGGCCCCTGCGGCTGGCCCAACGGTGATCGCTGTGTGCCGTACTGATCCTGACGTATCGCACCTCGAGCAGTACTGCACCTCCTGGGGATACTAACGAAAATATATCCGCGCCTGTCGAATTAGTGCGCAGCAGCCAATACGAGCAAGGGGCCCTTCCCTGCTCCACTGTAATCCTCTTGGATTGGGGCAATCTGCAACTCCAAGACAGCCACTGGTGCCATCGATATACAGACTTGACTGCACTGCCAGCGGCATCACAGGCTGTAAACAATGGGTAAGCCTGATAAGCATCAACCACGCCTTAACTTTGAACTGCGTAAATCCACCAAATCCCAACAGACTGCGGCCTCTGACTCAGAGCTCGACACGGCCGCTACGGCCCTGACCCCATTAGAGAAAACAGCCTGCCAGCCACCAATGAAAATATGGAGGCCATTAATGGCCGTATAGATGGCATCTTCGCTAAAATAGACAGACAGGGAGTGCGCATCAGAGAGGTGGAGCAGCGCATCTCGAACACGGAAGATGGGCTGCAGAGAGTGGAAACAAAAACGACGGACATGGAAAAACTCCTCACGGTCATTCAGGCCAAGAATGAAGATCTCAAAGCGTGCTCTATGCGCAATAACATACGTATTCTTGGCCTTCCAGAATCAACAAATGTGGGCCGTCTGGAGACCTATGTGGAAAATCTATTGCGCGACATGTGCGGGGTCGACAATGTTTATTGTTGAGAGAGCACACTGCTCCCTGGTGGCGCGCCCCACTTCTGGTCACCCCTCACCAATGGAGACATAACAGATGTGGATTGCTGTGGTGCACTGCCAGTACCAGGGCTGTGCCTCAGGGATATTGGTCAACTAAGCTCCTTCGCCAGTTTACGGAATTGGACTGTGACGGATTGCGGTTTCTGTATCCTTTGTTGAACACAGTGTTTCAGTTATCAGTGTAAATGTTATTATCTTGAGTACATTATGCTGCAGACCACTGCACTTGCACTACTATTTTCTAGATGCGGTACTGCTATATCAGGGAGCGGACATTTACAAAATGGTGGCCATCTCCCCTGTCCATCAGGGAGCTGGTTGTGTCGTGATGCCCCCCTAAATGGGTATACCCCACTATACTATGTTTTTGTTTCTGGATTTGGTATGGTGTTGCTGAGCTATTGGGGATGGCTTTGGCAGTTTGGGGATGCTAAAGTAAGAGGGGGTGGGGGGATTAAGTTATGTCATTACGGGGGTTGTTCAATGTGATTGTAATATTGCACAGAAGAAGACCACATTCCTTATGCACCTACACATCATCAATTTACTGACCGATTTCATGTTGGCACAAATAATGGCGAACAGTGGGAGGTGAGGGTTACCGATGTCTGACATGGAATGTCCGTGAGCTAAATTTCCCCAAACAAATTCGCCAGGTCTTTGCCAATCCGGCCCGTCACTCTGTCCAAGTGGCTCTTCTGCAGGAATCGTATTTAAACAGGGAATCTAAAAACAAAATAGCGTCCAAATGGGCAGGATTTAAGTTAGCGTCATCATACTCATCTTATGCTCGAGGAGTTATTATCCTAGTTAAACGGGGCATCCCTTTCACACCACTCAAAACTTACATTGATGATGGAGGTCGGTGTGCGATGGCACATGGCAACCTGGGCGACTCCCTCATTACACTCGTAAATACTTATGGACCAATAGCCGATGAACCAGCCATGTTTATGCGGATGTGTGGAATGCTCAGGGACTGGCCAGACACAGATATTTTATGGGGAGGGGACCTAAATACACATATAGACCCCACTCTAGATAAATCCAGTTCACATGGCACTCGCAAGCCAAAAGTAGCCCGGTGTACCAATGACGCCATGCTGGAATTCGGGATGTTGGATGTCTGGACTGGAGACTCCGAAACAAGGCAGTTAGAGCAGGCACACACGCCACACCAGCGCACAACAGTTGGTCAAGACTAGACTATTGGCTTGCCAGTGAAGAGATAGCAAATTGGGTAACTGATATCGTCATACTCCCGCTCACTCTATAAGACCATAACCCCATACAACTGACATTTAACATCCCGAATGCGATACACCGCCCGTTCATGTGGCTTTTTCGTTCAGAGGCCTTACTTGACCCCCTATATGCCAACACTGTTCATAAAGACATAATACAATACTTTGAAATAAACGCTGGATCAGTTGACAGCGCCGCCACATTATGGAAGGCATTTAAGGTTACGATACAAGGGGTTTGCATCAGCACCACGGCCGGTATACTCAGAGATATCAGAGGGCAACTAACTAAGATAGAGACCTCATTATCGGGCCTAGAAACTGCCTATTCCGTGAAACCCGGTCCAGGGACACTCTCCCGGATACATGATTTAATCCTCGAGTATGACACACTGGCAGAATCCGAGACTCGCTACCTCTCATGCCACCATATAGCCAGGGCCTATGGAGAAGGTGGCAGGCCTAGTCGGAACCTAGCTGCAAACTCACACAGAATTGCATCGCATAGACAAAATCACTGATCCTCAAGGGGTAGAACTCTACTCGCCCACAGAGCACGTGGCCCAATTTCGGGATTATTACACAGCGATGTACGATTCACAGGAGGCTGCGTCCGAGCTAGATATGGCGCAATATTTTGCAGATATTGCTTGTGCATGCTTGGCGGACGGGCATCGCGACTACCTAACTCAACCTATTGCTGTCTCAGATATCAAAGCTGCAATCGTGACTTGCCCAATATGAAAGTACCAGGGCCAGACGGCCATGCGGCCGAATTCTATAAAGAATTCGCAAACATAGTTACACCCTATTTACTAGAAATGTACACTGAAGCACATGAATCAGGTATCCTTCCACCGTCCCTCTGACAAGCACTAATTATTACTCTCTTAAAAAAGGACAAACCGTCAGACAGGTGCGAATCATACAGACCACTGTCTCTCATTAATTTAGATGCCAAGATACTTGCGAAAATTCTAGCCACTAAACTTCAACCTCTGATGCCCCTATTTGTCCTTCCAGACCAATCTGGTTTCATACCAGAAAGATCTACGTCCAACAATCTTTGAACCATCTTTGCAATGATGCACATCCTTGACCCGAACTTACATGCAGCAGCGGTAATGCTAGACCCGGCCAAAGCGTTCGATTAAATGAATGGAGCTACATGTTTTATGTTCTCCAGAAGATGGGATTCCCACCACTGTTTCTGGGATGGGTGCGATTGCTCTATAATGATCCATCGGCTTGGGTGCGAGTGGGTGGTTTGACATCAGAACCGTTCCAGATTAAACCAGGCGCCAGACAGGGTTGCCCCTTATCACCCCTGCTATTTGCACTGGCACTCGAGCCTTGTGCGTGTGTGATCAGTCAATGACATAGGGAAACGGCACTTCATTTCATACACCACCCGGTGAGCATATCACTCTATGCGGACGACATGGTGTTATTTGTTAGGGAGCCAGATCACTACCTAGCACAGGTATTGAGGGAATATATATCAGATTTGGGCTCTTCTCGGGACTAGCCATCAATTGGGATAAATCGGTGATAATACCTTTGACAGCTATCACATCCCCACCAGCCAAGGAATGTCCGTTAGTGTGGTCCTCAGATCCTGTTAAATACCTGGGCCTGTGGATCCACCGGGACCCGGAAATTGTCATACGAGAAAATTATAGGCGGGCATGTGTTAAACTTGATCAGCAGATTGAACTGGATCGCATTGCCGCTGTCACTAGCTGATCACATTGCGCTCATAAAAATGGTCATCCTACCGCAATTTCTCTACCTCTTCTCTAACATTCCGATAAAATTGACACAACAAATTTTTAAAACTATACGAACAGCTGTACTTAAGCTAGTGTGGGGAGGCAAACAGGCTCACGTCGGCTGGACAACCCTCACACTGGAATATGACAAGGGTGGGTTCGGTGCGCCTGATCTGTACACATATTATCTCAGTGCTCAAGCGCAGTACGCATATTATTGGTTTCATCCACATGCATATACTCCACACGTTGCCGTGGAAGATGGAGATGCATATCCGACTCCCCTGGTGGGTATTATCACGCATACTAAGCGGGATACTCCAAAAACTGAGATTAACACACTAGATACCACAATCTCAGGATGGCACTCCATAGGCCAAATTGCTTCTAAACTTCCCATGTACGCCCCAGCGCTGCGCATTGCACACCATGCCGCTCTGTTGGTGACACAAGAAGACGGCCCTGTGCAATCATTAAAGGAGGTAGGATTAGTCACCATGCATGATCTTTATCCAGATGGCAAATTTCTCACAGCTGAGGATCTCCAATATATCACCAATCCCACACCATTATTTCAATTTACTATCCACAGGCTCAAACATGCACTATTCTATGTACCCGGAGGAGCCACCTGCCCTCCAATCACTACAGTTAGTACTGACCACTCTTACGTGTAAGAAACTAGTCACCAAACTGTACAAAGAGATAAGGGCCAAACAACTAGAACGCCAGATAAAAGCCTCACCCGATGGAATAATAAATTGCCTTCCCCCTAACATCTTCAGAGTTGGAACATATTTGTAAGCTGACCAGTCAACTCACTCCCAATGGCAATTTGCGAATCATACACTTTAAATACCTCCATCAGATATATCACACACCCCTCAGGTTATTTAAATATGGCTTACGTGACTCTAGTCGATGTAAACGCTGTAACCAGCAGGATGCGGACTTCTGGCACCTAGCATGGGAGTGTGGGTTGGTTGCTAGCTTCTGGGAGCAAGTGGTACAGTATATATCTACGATATCTGGGATTGACCTGCACTGCACGCCCCTACTGTGTCTGTTGTGCAATGTTCCTCATGCAAAAGGACCACTGGGTAGATTCACACGAATTGCACTCCTGCTGGCGAAACGGCGAGTTGCTGTAACCTGGGAGAGCCTGCTGGCACCGAGGGTTGAACATTGACTCAAAGATATAGTGTATTGAAAAGAGAAATTGGAACTGTACGCGGAAGAGTTGCCAACATCTTCCAAACCAAAGGACATCTGTGCACCACTGTGTCAATTTCTTCAACAACAAGCCTCGCGCAGGTCTCCGGAAGCAGCAATCTGAAAATCTGTGTAACCTAGAAACCTATTTACAATGCCAACTGTGGCACTATTTGAGTTTATGTAACTGATACGCCTGTGTAAAAAACAATCACATTTTGTTTCTGTTAGTTTTGTTATTGTGCTGCCTTGCACGGTAGCAGGGTGGATCATCTTCGTTCTGAAAATGCAATAAAAATATATATTTTTTTAAATAAATAAATCCAACATCCCGATCGCAAAAACATCCATCTTAAAAAAATTGTTACAATCCTCTTCAAGTCAATCACAATAATCTGATCCCGATTGTAATGAACACAATGTCTACCATGGTAAAAACAAAACAGTAACAAACCTGAAATCCAGGCTGCACAATTGCAGATCAGCTGCAAAACAGGCAACTGACGTAGCAGATGTGATCTTAACACATGACCTGGACATTCTGTCCTAATTGAAACCTGGCTCAACCCACTCGCAGATCCAATACTGGACCTTCTCAGCCCCCCAGATTTTGCCATCTTATGTCTAGGTTGCACATTAAAGCGGGGTGGTGGGGTTTACTATTATTTGTAGAAACTCCCTAACCGTAAATTCACTCTCGCCAGAAAATACATTGTTTGAACTCTTGAGAGCTGAAATCAAGCTTGAAAAGAAACTGATAGCAAAAACACTTGTTTTCTACCATCCACCGTGTAACAACACAGTCTTCCTAGAGCAACTTATAGAAATGATCACAATCAATGATAGTTCAGCCTCTAATACAATATTTTTAGTAGACTTCAACTTGCACTGGAACAATGACAGAGACCCCACAGGGGCTGAACTCAGTAACCTGCTCTGCGACCTTGACATGATTCAAGCATGCAATGGGCCAACCCACAACTAAGGTGTCACACTTGACTTCATCGTCCCCAAACCAGGATCAGGAAACATGATAGACATCACCTCAACAGACTGATCTGACCACCATCAAATTTTTTCCTAATCTCTGCACAAGAAATTAAAATCAAGGGTCAAACAAGAAGGGAAAAAATGGGGATAAGGGATTATAGCAGTATTATCAGAACAGAACTGGTTGGGCTTTGCCAAACCACCTTGGCACCTCAGACAAACCAAACATTGGCTCAAGAACTGACGCACCTAAACAACAGCAGTATGACTGGCATAGTTTGGAAGGATATTCCAAAAGGCAATAGAAAAAAACGTCATTACTTTGGTTCTACTAAAGCAAAACAATGCAAGAAGACAGCTAAGACATATGGAGTGACTTTGGAGAAAGGACCCAAACACTATCCATTGCTAATTAATGTTACCTTTGCCTTTTTATGTTCCTTCTTCTTCACATTTTATTAGATGTTCTTAACACATTCTGTAGTCACTCTGTTAATTCAAGTAGCCAGCACATGTTTTGTCATTAGGAGAAATATAAATCAATCTCATGTTTCTCCGTGGATCAGTATTAAAATACAAGAAATGTTCCTCCTCTTGTGTATATTCCTATTCCATATGGGTCACCACGCTGGTACACATGCAAAATCGGGGTACTTTCCTTATCTGACACAAACACAACATATAGGTTACTTATACTCTGGCAATATGTAACAGAAATACGCATGAGAGGAGGAAGATTACTTCTTTTTCAACCTGAGATTGATTCATATTTCTCAACGATACGTCTTTAAAGTCAGTTATACGTAAGAACAGCCCTGATGAAGTCAAAGGTTCATGTACCTAATGACGAAACACGTGTTGGCAACTGGAATTAACAGAGTGACTGGAGAATGTGTTAAGAACATCTAGGGGCAGATTTATGAGGTTTTGCCGTAGGGAAGCGCAGCAGGCCTTCCTGCTGCAATTCCCTATGGCAAAAGAAAAGGGCAGGGATGCGCCGTATCTATAAAATGCGGCGCATTCCTGTCCTTTTCCCCTGCGCCGGCGCACAATGGGCTGCCTGCGCCAACACAGGCACCTCTGCACCATGGTGCAAGGGTGCCTGCGTTGCGGAGATGAATATTTTTGTACAGGAAGGGAACTCTTTGTATGGGTGCTGCAGAATGCAGCACACATAGAAAAAGGAAAAACTAGGAGAAATAAAGATATTTCTCCCTGTTGCGCCTCCCTTACGCCTCCCCTGGGGAGGCGGAAGCTTTTGGCGCTGCCTCAGATTTACGATTTCTCGTAAATCTGGGGCAGTGTCAAAAGGCCATGGGTGTTGCTGGGAACGCCCCCAGCAACACCCATTGCACGCCCCTTTAACGCAGAACACTGCGTTAAAGGGACTGATATTTATGAGGCAGCATTAAGCCAAAAAAAGTGGCTCAGTGCTGCCTGATAAATATCACGCAGGTTTCTGCGCCACGGAACGTCACAAAAAGTGACGTTCCGATGGCGCAACGGGCCTCATAAATTTGCCCCCTAATACAATGTGAAGAAGAAGGAATATAAAAAGACAAAGAAAAAAGAATCGCTGCTGTACTCATGGACAATTATTCTGGTCATTGGGTTGCTCAGGGGTCACATTAATTCATTTGGATTGGGGATTTTCCTCAGCTAAACTGGGGGTGTTGTTGCTTAATCTTTTATCCTTATAGCACCATACTTTTTTAGACCAATTAAGGAATACTCTAGGTTTGCACAAACAATAACCTTGTCACAGTGTCAGTCAGTCAAAGAAAGCTTTATTTGGTTATTCATAACCATAAAGGGAACTTCATAAAAGAATATATACTTTGTCTACTGTATAAAATTTACATTTTACAAAAATTAAAAAAGAATGTCATAGTGAATCTCTATTAACTATCCATCTTGAACAGTTAACAATGCACAGAACCTCATACAAAAAGGCTATCTTGAATGCCAAAACAAAAGCAATCAGATCTAAAAAAGTAAAACAGAGTGAAACCACTCCCAGAAATCTCTTTGACATGATACAAAAAGACAATCAGAAAACCTGCAGAACCCACAATTGCAAGCAACTCAACACACACCTGTAATGATTTCTCCACTTTCTTTAAAGATAAAATTGCAACATTGAGCAACTCTATTCCCAGCCAAGCCAGTATCAAACATCGGAAATCCATAAATTCCGCTCACACAGTACATATCAAGTAGACAGGCCAACACACCACAACTGTCCCAAGAAAAGATGAAATCTTCTAAGCATTCAGGCAATGAAACCCACAACACACTTCTATGATGCCATTCCCTCCCAGTTACTGAAAGATATCCACAAAGCTGTCACTCCCTTATGGACAAAAGCTATAAGTGCATCTCTCCAACAAGGATCCCTCTCGGAATGTCTGAAGACTGCTCAAGTATATCCCCTGTTAAAAAAAAGGGCACTGACCAGTAAGACTTAAAAACTTCCAGCCAGTCTCTAGTTTGCCTTACCTGACTAAGTTGTCAGATAAATGCACCTGTGATCAGGTATGTGAACATATCAAGAATTTTGGCATATAAACAAACACTAATCAGGTTTAAGGCCTGGTCACAATACTGAGGTCACCATTCGAAATATCCTAGATACTAATCAAACATCACTAGACCAAAACGAATGCTGTCTTGTACGTCAAGATTTATCAGCGGCATTCGACAAAGTCAGCAACAAACGCCTCAGAGAAACTCTTGAACTTAGAATTGGCCTATCAGGAGCCATCCTTAACTGGTTCACCTCCTTCTTGCAGAACCGACAACAAAGATAGGCAACACCCTATTGGATGTATCTGAAGCCATCAGGGGCGTTCAACAAGGATCAACTAGCTCATCAACACTCTTCAATCAATACAAGGAACCACTCCTTGAAATCCTTATACAATCAAAAATATCATACCACATGTATGATGATTACACTCAGCTCTACCTTAAACTCTCCTCTCAAGAGTATTTCTGGAGACTGGATGACACCCTCAATAAAACACAGAACTGGCTGGCACACAACCCTCTAAAACTAAATCTGCAGAAAACCGAATTCATTTTTTTCGCCCCACCCTTTAGATCCCAGCAACTGCAACCCTTTCTCCCTTAACATCAAATCGCTAAACTGCAGCTGGTCAATCTGCGACTCTATAAAATCACTGGACATCACACTAGGCTTCAATCTAAATGTCCAACTTAACATTCAAGCTACAACCAGAAATCTAATCTGCATCTGCACGTTCTAGAAAAACTAAAACCCTTCATACAGCTAGGAGACCTCAAAACAGCGGTGCAATTTTCAGTTCTCTCAAGGCTGTTCTATGGGAATGTCACACTCACAGGTCTATCTAAGCAAGTCTAGCCCCAATTAAAGTGACGATAAATGCAGCGGCAAGACCTTTAACTGGCACATGGCATCACATCACATCTTCCCATCACTCAGAGCCTCCGACTGGCTCCCAGTTGAAGCCAGGATCCAAATGAAGGCTGCATGCATAACACACAAAGCTCTAGACAATTCTAATCATAGATACTTGGCAAATAGGATCATGTTATCAGGAGGTGAAAGGGATTCTAGATATGCTAAATTCATCCTACTAGAACCACCCAGATTCAAAGAAAGGAAAACTCATGGCCATACGGTTTCCAGAACTGCCCCAAAAATGTGGAAATCCCTACCACCTGCAACGAGAGTAATGAACTCTCTCAGGTTTTTCAAGAAGGAAGTAAAAGCCATAATACTAAATGAACATGTGTCATAAGGGCACTATTTTGAAACAGTCTTTTCATTCTACTTGGTATTGTGTCCTATTGTGTTATACCATGCTCTTCGAATTCTATGTACGGCGTAGCTTAAGTGACAGATGTTCTTACTGTACTGCAACCCTCTTCAGCTCTCTCATTATACAGCTCTCTGATACAATGATGGTTATGTTCATGCTCTAGAAAATACAATCAATCAATCAATAAATAAATAAAAGTTAACTGGTTTCAGCCAATGAAGCACAATGTAAGCGTGATGCGTCCAGGCAGGTTAAGGAGCACAGCACCCTCACAGCTGCAATAGTTCTTTAATTGATGCACATACTCAATTTTCCAAAGATTCAGATGTACTTCTGTTAAGTCCTGGTCAGCTGGACTCTTTGTCTCTATGGAGCCTAGGTGCATAACGTCCTTGTGTTGTAATCCAGGCAGGTCATGAGCTAACTCTGTGCACCACCCAGGAGTGGTAGATAAATGAAGGCCATTGTTAAGAGAACCCTGAATCAATGGTTGACTCAGATTGCAAACTCACTTTATTAAGGAACATAATCTCTTATTTGATTGGATGTTTTGCAGAGAATGAGTTGCCATCTTGTGATAGTATCAAAGTCCGTTTGCACAGATATCAGGGGCCATATGTATATCCAAGTAGCACAGTGCAGCACAGCAAGTCTCCTTGCTGTGTTGCACTGCTTGACAGGGATAGCGCAGTAATGAGCCATATTTAAGTCAATACAGTGCATTCCTGGGCAATAGCTCACTTAATTTCCACAACGGCCTCCAGCGACTTGAGACCCGTAAGGGTGAGTAGTTCGCGCTTTACAAAAATACGGATACCTGCCTTTTCCCCTGCGCCGTTGCCCTTTTGGTTGCCTTGCATCAATGCAAGCACCCTTGCACTTTGGTACAAGGGTGCCTGTGTTATAAAGACGATTGTTTTTGTGCATGAAGGGACACCTTCCTGCGCAAAAACAAACCTATGTGTTTTTTTCCTCTTTATGTGCTGCAAAAATGCAGCACACATGCAAAGAGTAAATGATTAGGAGAAATAAACATAATTCTTCTTGCTATGCCTCACCTGGGGAGGTATAGATTTTTGGCACATTCCCAGGTCTTCCACTTCTGGTAAATCTGGGAAGAGTCGAAGGCCATAGATGTTGTGCAGGACCATCTATGCAACATCCATAGAAACACTTCCCTGGCGCAGTGCAATGCAATGCCGCGATTTGCACTGTGTAGCATTACTTCAGATTTATGAAGCCACTCAGGGCCTTGCATAGCTTCATCATTCTCATTTTTAAGTTGTGTTGCTCCTGTACCACGTCGCGTGGTGCAAGAGCGATGCAAACCCGGTGTGGTAGAAAACATATACATGAGGCAGAAGGCAGTAGATCTTTAGTTTTCTGAAGCATAATTTGAGACTGTCATCCTGCATTCTTCAATTGCAATCGCTAAACAACTGGATTCAGAGGAATGAGTTCTTAAGATGTTTATTTTTTAAGACATTTACTAAATCCGAGATAGTTTGATACAGCTCTCAACTGGGAGCCCAAGGCATTTGAAGTTTGGAGTCCAAGTCAACTTGGGCATTAAAGGATAAACATGTTGTAAGGCCGGCCAATTGATCCTTGTGGGAATGTATTGTGAGGCCAGTTTTTGTAGACTGACAGGTCAAGATGTGAGTCACGTGTTCACTGTGATACAGTGTGGATAATATCATGCATCCATCTTCACCAATTCCTACCTATGAATATTGATTTACAATATCCTTTTAAATGGATGAGACAAAATAAATGATATTTTTACCTGTTGAGAGAAATTTCCTCTGTACACTCATGTTTTAAATAGTGCATCGTAAAAGAATGCAGAATGCTAGAATATATGATATATGAAGCAATGAGAAACCATGCTATGAAAAGATAAGGTTATGCTGAAGCATTTATGTATTATTAGATGAAAAGATGAAAATCAAACTGTAACCTTTATAAAATGTACATTGACAAATAATATTTGGCATTGAAAAATGTATTCTATTTGATTTGTTTTTGAAAAACTCATGTATTGATGCTAATAGAGTGTAAAGAATGCACATAACAAAGAAAACTGACATAGAATGTTATAAGGCTTCTGTAATGTAACGTACGTATTTGCACACATTGAAGAGTGAAACGTTGAAATTTAAACATGCCTGGTAACACACACGTAAATGACTTGGAAAAAGAACATTTTTAGTAGTGCTTAATACTGACGTGTTTCATAAACAAATCGTATTTGAATTAATAGGAAAAAGCTAAATACATTAAGAAACGTGTGCTCTTTATTATTTTGTGATTTCGCTATTTTCTGCTTAGGCCTCAAAGGACTTCTTTCCTTAGCTAATGTTAACTCATGTGAAACCGACACCCAAGCCCTATGAGAACTTTCTGTTTCGTTAACAACGGACTCATTTCTCACATGTGGCGCATTCTATCGAATTGCAAAAACTACGTTGCATCGCAGTCGAACATCACCTGGGAACGGACTGATGGCAGTTGACGAAATGTACTGCCTACTTCCGAGGATGTTACAAGACACTAACCAAAAGGAATATAATGATCCTAAAGGAAATGTGAGAAAAAGATTCTTCCAGATTTGTATATTTCACTGATCACCGCATAACAGCCCATCGTGAGCAACCAATGAAACCCCTTGGACTAATGAAATCAATACTTTAAGGGATGTAAACCTGGAAGTATTAGAGTATAATTGCCCAAATTTAGGAGGAGTCAGGGGCTGAATGGCTGTCTGTCTGATATTTCCTTGCTTGATATGCTGTCGGGATTTCTTTGATCCACACATTTTGTTTATCACAAGTTTTTCCTTTACCTTGCCTAAATAGCTCATTCTAAGTGAGATAACCTTTCTCAGCTGAGGGGTTATTCTGACTCCTGATGTGGCAATCGGAGCTACATAACGGACACAAACTAATTTCTTGAGGACAGAATCTGAAACAACACTGATTGGTTTGTATGAATATCACTGAACCAGAAATTTCATGTACTTCGTGTTTTCCTTTTCAATCTTTACTTGTCATTAAATCTGATCTTAAAATGTATTTCTGATTTTACTGCATTCTTGAGGCATTAGATAAATGTTTATACTAAATTACCTTTATCGATTCTGACTCATTCTTTTGGTGATATTCTTTGCCTCTAGAAATCTTTATTCATAGATGATTAAAGTGTTAAGTGAGGGGGAAACGTCAGTTTGAAACAACAACTATCTATTCCAGGTCCTCATAGGATAATTGTTAATTCCCTGAATATTCTAGTCCCTTATAGCTCAACGCAAGATCCATCGGGGGACCTATGTGATGTTGGAAACAGTTGTTGGAAGGCTGTAACTGTCAAGAGTTACATGATGAATAAATGGGCCTAATGAATTGAGTTTTAGCTATACCAGAAAAGGACAAGTTCCGCAGGATCAACTGTGCCATAAGACTCAAACGGCACCCTACTGATGAGCCTCACAGTGGCTGATACCTGGTTGTGGTTGCTTGTGTTCCCATTCAGACAGGGCCGGGCCTTTGTTTTTGAGCTGCACTGTTCCTACGGGAGCAGGACCAAGACAGGTTCTTGTCTGAGGTGGCACAGTGGAAAAAATAATGATAGATTGAAATGTGCCCCAAACAATTCCAATGACTGAAATTAATTTGAGCATTCCGATAAGACTCTTTTTTGCTTTTCTCAGCTGTTGTAGATATGTGAACCGGTTGGAAAATGCAGTGTATCTGGAGGGTAAAAACTAGACAGAATGAAGATCACCTATAATTAGTCAGGCTCTTATTGGACATAGAGCAGACATTAAGATATACGAAGTCAAGAATACACATGCATGATATAGAAAAAGAGGTTTACAATGTAAACTAAAGAATGTAAAATTTCTGAACATGGTCGACAGGGACTTGATGAATACTGAAATAGAAGAGCTTTTTTTATCGGCAGATTCTCTATTTTTTTTTTTTTATATATATTTTATTGATTTTCAAACAAAGGTATCCAGACGCACACATGATATAGGGGCCAGCAAAGGCTCTTGAGTCATACCAATCATCATTTTCAGTTAGATGTAATATACTTATTCACAAATGATAGGATTGTAAAATAGCTCCCCAGAGAAGAACTCCCTGATAAAAGCAGAGAACTGAAGGAGTAGCATTGCAGCAAAAGCAATAGGATGTAAGCAACAAATGAACTATATCAGAATTCCCAATCTAAAAGACATCCAAATAAACAACCTTAACCCCCCTCCCTTCTAACCCTTCCCCCACCTCGGCGAGTCTCCCAGAGCAATCATTGTAACAGCATCAGAATTGGGCACAATAATTTCACAACACAGATCTCAGTAGTTAAACATCAAGGAACACCACTGCGTCAGCAATAGATATACCTAGCCCAGAAACTCACTCTATCAGGAAGGTGCCGGTTTTCCAGGAGCCACACAGACCTACTACTGAAACCGGCTCGCTTTTGTAAGAAAAGAACTTATGACCGAGCGTTCTCCTGGGCAGCTCCTAGAATCTGGAACGCTCTCCCCCGTAACATTAGAAGAATTCCATCCATCACGGCATTCAAAAAGGAAGCAAAGTCGTTCTATATCAGGAAATATCTCCCTTAATTTTCAACAGTATAGCTATTGTCTACAGACCTGTCATGACTGTTTTCTTGCTACCTCTCGTCGTTCATTAACCTGTTGTGGGTTTGTATATATCTATTTTAAGCTTAGTGTTTAGATCTAGTCATGGTACAATAACTGATGACTTGGTAACAAGAAGGTTTTGTTTGTTTATATGCAACTGTAAAGTGCTCTGATACCCTACGCAGGGTCATGTTCGTGCTATAGAAACCACCAAATAAATAAATAAATAAATAATATATTTAACTGCATGAACGGCACTCTCAGCTAGGTACAAAAGATATATAGCAATATACATCAGGGCGAACCAGCCGGGGTACTTGACTCAAGGGTCGCATCTAATTCCTCCTCCGGGGCTTTCAGTTACATTCCCAGGGACCTCCCAAGCCCTTGCAGCCTCCAAAGCTTTGTCCCTGTTCACTCTATGAGCCAACTGCAATCTAATTGTGCCCTCACATTCTGCCCATCTAAGGAGGTCAGCCCTCCATCTCTGAAAGCTGGGCCCCCGACTAGACTTCCAATGCGCTGTAATGTCTTTTTTGGCCAGAAGAAGACCCAAATCGAAGAATTTGCTAGTAATCTTGGTCTTGGATGTGTGGGGGAACCAATGGAGCAAGCAGGGGCCTATCGCAGGGTTCAGTGATATTACACATTAGAGAGACCACCTCCTCCCAATACGTCCCCAGTTGGCGGCAGTCCCACAGCATATGGCGGAAATCTGTGCCCTCCGTGTTGCATCGCGGACAGGGAGCTGTATCCATATCAAAGTAGGCATTAATTTTTGCTGGGGTGAGCGTCTGAAGCTGTAATTCCTGATGCAGGATAATACGGGACAGCACCTGACTTGACACCCGCCCTCCGTCCCGCTCGGCCGGGCCCCGAAACTCAGACACCACTGCTTTTGTAAGCCATTGCAATTGGGCTGCCAGGTAGTAAGTCTCAAAATCAGGGACCTCCAGCCCTCCATTGGCTTTCGGCCTCATTAGCGTTTTCAGAGCCACCCGCCGCCTGCCAGTCACCCAAAAAAAACTTGTGATCAGTGATTGTAGGCAGATTGTCTATTTGTGTTATTTTAAGCTACAATCATGGCCGTTTTAACCAACCCCAAAGCCGTCAAAATAATCAGCAGATGATGATGAGAAAGTTCTCATAAAAATGACACCACATAAAATAAAATGGCACTCTTTTGAAGTATCTTTAAGTTAAAATTTGATTGGTACGCGGTCTGTCAATAATATTAAAAAACATTTTGATTCAAAGTTGTGAGAGTACAGTGCACAATAGTTTCACCTTCTGCAGAATTTTATTTGATCCTGTGACAAACATACAAAACTGGAACCGCGTCAAAGTATGTGTACTTTGTTACAAACTCGAAGGCACAGCCATGCTTTAAATGATCGTAATCGCTGGCAGCCACCAAAGCATGATGTCGTGAAAGACATCAATCATCCTCCAGAAAGTGAGCATCAAGAAAATTGCTCAGTTTAGCTGTGATATTTAGCAAGCGTAATCACTGGTTTGCCACAGGAAACTACAAAAGAAATTGACATTTCAGAAAGGTAATTTTTCCTCTTCACAGCTTCAGTCTGCAACAATCTAACAGCGGCCATCAGACAAGGGCTCTTGTGATTACTGACAAGGCCCGCAGTGGGAGCTACGTCACTGAGAAATAGATTTAAAATGAAAATTAAACATCACTTTGACCACCAATTAAGTTCACATGAAGTTTCATCCTCCATGTTACACCTTTCATTCAGGTCTGACATGTGAAAGTGAGGACTCTAACAAATGAGTGATAAGCAATCAGGAATGGATTTAAAGAGTGAGCGAATAACAGTCCGAATAACCCCCATTGGCCCTTATCCAAGGGGGACGAGAAACTGCAAAAGTTTGAACATTAAGTTTTTTACTCAACTTACTAGAGTAAAGAAAAAAATTAATTGATGTGTTTTTAAACATTCCTATTTTAAAAGTGCTTGTCTTTAAGGATCAGTTCCTCAAGGAAATATCCTGGTCAAAAAACACCTTAACCTCATTAGCTGCTTGGCCTTTTCCCCCAAGTGCTGAGCCCTTTTTTGGCTAATTGGAGTAGTTCGCATTTTGGGCTCCACACAAGATATTCACATTAAATGTGTATCCTGCTTTTCCAACATGCTGGGGTACCCAGGGTTTGTGGCTTCCCCAGGAGGGGCCTGAGAAAATAGCCAAAATATGAATAATTTAGTTTTTGGGGGGAAAAATAGGAAAACATTCTGCAGAAGAAAACACCTGTTGTTATCCTACAAATGGCATCAACGAAAGGTTTGCATTGTTAAAATCACCATCTTCCCAGCATTCAGGAACAGACAAACCTGATTCAGAAAACCACATTTTTTAACACAATTTTGGTATTTTACTGGTCCTCTTTGTTGTGCTTTCAACCTCCTTCCATTTTGTGGTGGAAATGGGTTTGAAACCCATGGTGGATCCTGGATGGCTATACATTTCTGAAAACTAGACACAAGTCTGAATTCAGCAAGTGGTCATTTGTGTAGATCCTTCAAGGTTTTACTCTGCAAAGTAACAGTTGAAATAACAAAATGTTGAAATTGAGTTGAAAAAGCAGCAATTTGTTTCTACGTTTCCATCTGTGACTTCTCGAAAGCAATATACCGTTACATATGCTGGACTTTTCTGGTTTTGGGGAAATATAGGGCTTGTAGGTCCTCCAAGAAAATGGGCCCTAGATACCGAGGTTAAGAGCAGTGGTTGTTTTTACATCTCTGAATGTATGGGTACCCATACTGGCATATGTGTTTAGTGGCATTTTGTAAAATGTCTTCTGTCTTACACACTTGTCATTTAAAAGACACAAACATAGACATATTTAAATGGCAATAACAAATGCTCTAACATTCTGTATTCCCACATGTCTCCTGACATTACTGGTATCCCACTTATGTGGCTGGGCTTTGCACCTGTAACACAAAGCACCCCAAAAGCATGCCCCAGGAGACATCACATTTCACCCAGCAGAATGCATGTCTTTTTTTACAAGGTGGCTAGCTGTGGATTTTGGGGCATCCACTCAGCTTGCACCTAGGGAAACCAATCAAGCCAGCATATCTTTGAAAACTATACACCCAGGGGAGTCCTAAAAATATTAAAAGGATGACAACTCCTATCCAGAAACATAAATTACAGAAGTAAAAACAACAACAGTCATTACATTTTGCTAAAGAAATTGGGTTAAAAAGTAGACTTTAAGAAAGATCATCAGTTCACACTGAAGTGCAAAAAGCACTTGTTGTCCTTCTAATGTATAAAAAGAAGTAAACAGTAACTATGATCAACAGTCGGGCGTTGAAGTGCAAAGTATGTAATCTCCCTAATATAGCTCAAACTTTGCATAAAAACACATCACATTTTTCCACTGAAATATAATGTGTTTTTTGCAATGTCGGTAGCTTTGGTTTTTGGACCCCAGCTCAGCCAGCACCTAGGAAACCCTACTAGACCAGCACGTTTTCAATAATCTAAACACCCGGGAGTGTTCAGAGTGGGGCTACTTGCATGGTTCTCACCAGGCTTTTTTACGCAGAATGCCCTGCAAAGCTCAAACTTTGCCTAAAAATCAAACTTTCCTTTAATTTCTATGAGGAAAAGACCTGGAATCTGCAGGCAGTCACAAATTTCCTAACACCCAGTGTTTCTCCATGTCTCCCAAGAAAAACGGTCCCTCACTTGTGTGGCTAAGCAAAGTGGCCATGACACATAAAGGTGCCAAATGCAATGTAAACATCATCACATGTTTCCACTAAAAAACTATGTGTTTTTTGCAATGGGGTTAGCTGTGGTTTTGGACCCCAGCTCAGCCGACACCAAGGGAAACCTATCAGAAAAGCATGTTTTTTAAAACTAGACACTTGGGAGAGCACAGGGTGTTTTTTTTATGCAGAATGCCCTGCAAAGCTCAAACTTAGCTTGACAAACACATTTTCCTTGCATTTTTGTGAGGATAAAGTCCTGGAATATGCATGCAGTCACAAATTTCCTACCACCCACAGTTTCTCCATGTCTCCCAAGAAAAACGGTGCCTCACCTTTGCAGCTAGGCAAAGTGGCCATGACCCAAAAAGGTGCCAAATGCAATGTAGACACATCACATATTTCCACTGAAAAACGATGTGTTTTTTGCAATGTGGTTAACTGTGGTTTTGGACCCCAGCTCATCCGACACCAAGGGAAACCTATCAGAAAAGCATGTTTTTTAAAATTAGACATTTGGGAGAGTACAGGGTGGGTTTTTTATGCAGAATGCCCTGCAAAGCTCAAACTTTGTTTAACAAACAGATTTTCCTTGCATTTCTGTGATAATAAAGTCCTGGAATCTGCAAATTTCCTACCACCCTGAGTTCCCCCAAGAAAAATGGTGCCTCACTTGTGTGGGTACTGCTCATCACATGAAAAGGTGCCAAACACATAGTAGACACATCACATTTTTCTACTGAAAAACTAAGGGGCTCATTATGATGGCGGACGGACCTGAGCCTGCCCGCCATCTTTGCAGTGTTTGGGACTGCCTGCCAGACATGCAGCAGTCTCACCACTGCAATTACGATACTCCCGCCATACTGGCGGGCGCATACAGGGCATTTAACATTGCGGATGGTGCTGCTGGTAATGGAAAGGCTGGCAGACGCCAGCATTGTTTTTTGGTGAGCGGGCTGCGTAGTGCGGTAGGGAAAATGCTGTTCGCACTGATTGCACAGTGCCGGATGCTTGTCCGCACTGTGCAATCATTGCAAACGGCATCTTGCACAGTGCAAGCGGTCGTTTTCTGCCACTCGAGTAGACTTGTACTCGAGCAGCAGTTTTCTCAATGCGGACTGGTAGTTTCTCATCGCGAGCGCCCGGGAGCGGTCGCGAGCATACGCGACCACTCGCAATGAGAAACATGACCTCCCCGCGTTGAGAATCTCGACGGGAGGTTTATTTTCCATGCTGGCGATCGGCATCTTGATGTTGCTGATCGCGAACGAGGAAAAACAGGATGTCATTTTGCTCGCTCGCGGTCGCCAACTTGACGTTGAGGACCGCGAGCAAGCAAAAAATGCCCGCTACGCTATGCGTTTTTGCACTGTGCTACATGCAATTCGTGTAGCGTGTAGTTGCGCAAACTACGCAAACTACACGAGCGTAGCATAGTCCTCCGCCCAGGGTTACCCCAGGGTCACTCTACAGTGGCCCACGGGGACGGAGGCCCTGCTTGGGGTGACCAATGTCCGTCTCTGACAGCCTTTTCATGGCGGTCGGACTTCCATGAAAAGGCACCACCTCCATGCAAGGGATTCTATTACAATCGCTGCCTGATGAGATCCTAGATCCTGTTGGAGGCCTTTCCCTTGACAGCTGATGGTATGACCACATGCATCAAAATGCGGCAGTGGGACCGCCACCGACATTTAGTCGGTGGCAGTTCCACCACTTTCGTAATAAAGCCTTATATGATTTTTTTAATTTGAGTAGCTGTGGATTTTGGGCCTAGGTCAGCCGGCACCTAGGGAAAACTACCAAATCAGCACATTTTGTAATACTAGACACCTGGGGGAGTCCAGTGTGGGGTGACTTGCATAGCTCTCACCAGGTTTTTTACCCAGAATTCCCTGCAAATCTCAAACTTTGCCTAAAAAACAAATTGTCCTTGTACTTCTGAGAAGAATTGGCAGACAGCCACAAATGTCCTACCATCCAGCGTTCCCCCAAGTGCTCACTTGTGTCGGTAGGCCTAGTGACTGCCACAGGGAAGCGCCCAAAACATATTGTGGAGAGATCAAAATTTTCTATCATAAAATGACCTGGTTTTGCAACAGGGACACCTACGTGTTTGGTAACAAGGCTTGGTGACCATCAAGGGGTACCTACTAAACCCAGATATTTCTGAAAACTAGACACCTGGGGGGAGTCCAGGGAGGTGTGGCTTGTCCCCAATGTTTTCTTACCCAGAATCCCCTGCAAACCTCAAATATAGCAAAAAATCACATTTTCCTCACATGTCTTTTTGTGATCACCAGGCCAACAGAAATTTCCTACCAGACGGCATTCCCCTAGGCCTGTTGATAAAATGCTACTTCACCTGTGTTGGTGGGCCAACTGCCCACAACAGGGAAGGCCCAAAACATATTGTGGTGATAATATTAACTATGGCAGGTGTATTAATTAGTCCTGTAGTGTGCAACCATGAAGGGAAATTTATCAAATTCATACATTTCTGAAAAATAGACATCAATGGGAGTTCAGGGAGGTGTCACTTGTGTGGATCCCTGATGTTTTGTTACCCAGAATACCTTGCAAAGTTGAAACGTTGAGTAAATACACAAATTTACCTGCATACCTGTGACGTGAACAACAGGAATGTGCAGGGATCCACAAACTTCCTATCACCCAGTGCTCCCCCACTTGTACCACACTGCCCCACTGGTGTGCCTGGGCCTAGTGCCCATGACAGGAATGGATCACATGAGGGTGGTCTAGTGGGTGTGCCAGGGATAAATACTCCACACAATTCAACAAGGCCCATACACACTTACCCAATTTTTTATCACTTTCCCATGTACCCGCTGGGGGTCAAATTTTATAATTCACTCAGATGTCGATTAGTTATTTTCCGGTAGTCTTAAATTTTCGAAACAAAATATATAGCCCAACTAATCTTTCCCAGATCAACACTCTTTCCTCTGGTCGATGGACCATTAGTTGAGTTAGTTGATGGTGATATTAACTTTTGTCTAACTAATTCATATATCTTAGTGAAATAACCACAGACTCTGGGTAAGATTCATAAGTTTTATCTAAATTTCAGACATCAAGCTGAACGCTCTTTCAAATGCAATTTCACAGTGCAAACGTCATCATTTTCACATGGGAGAGATACATCATTTAGCAGATACAGCCAATGACACACACTCATTCAATAAATCAATGCAATAGGAGTGGATAGATGAAGAGACAAAAAAAGTTCAGAGGCAAAATTAAATTTGCGAAGAAAATATGCAAAATGGGAGTCAGAATAATATTTACCAATTTGAAATACTGAAACCCACCCCTCTGGCCAAAGGAATAGTGCAGGTCCCCTAAGTTAGAATCAAGAGATAAAGACTACGGGACAGGGTCAGGACAGGACAGATACTTACTAGACTTCTCTATAAACCCGACGTACCACGGTGCATCCCTCTCTTACACTCTCTCCCTCCTCGATATTCTTCCGAAATATTCAAATCTAATCAGGCTGTCTTTCGGATCCTAATCTTCCTGGTCTGCTCTCTCTCCTCTCGCTTTCTTGATCTTCTTCGACCCAGCTTCCCTCTCTCGACCCAGCAGCAGCAAGCTTAACTTGGCTTCTCTCAGCTTGGCAAAACTTAACCCACTAACATTCTAAAGTCACTCTAGTTATAGTCTTCATTTCTACATGTCCCACCCTCAATAGTTGTAAATATTAATAAAATACAGCATATGATTGGACAGGGCTAGAGGAGTTTTCATCGCACTATGCTGACATATTCATTTTTATTAAGGTACCATTGTTTCGCCAACACTTCCCCTTTAGCTTGTTTATGCTTCCTTTCCCATTCATATATTTTTGCAACTTTTAATAACAATTTCAATGCAGGCGTCATAGACGAGGCATACACGTTTTGACTTTCCCACGTCTTCTGTCCTTGATATTTTGCAGCAGTTCCCTTCTCCGGTCATCGGGTCATATTCCGAGTCTACTCGTCGTCATTCGACTCCATTTTCTCTCTCAGTCATATGCGAAACAGGTCCAAGTGCACACTATTGAAAAAAGGAATCATAAACAGATTTTATTTTCTCAAATATATAAATCTCACTGTTCACCGCCCACTTCTACTCTATCCCTTGATAAAATTATTTTTCTGGGCAAAAGCATTAGTGTAAGTGGCTCTCTTTTTATTGCAGGCAAGCAGATGCCGGGCATGCCGTTTCGCAAGAACACATGTTAGTCCTTCTTGTGCATGCACAAAGATTTCCCTCCAAAACCGAGTTAATCACGTTATCTCTACGTAGTTCTAGCTTGCACATACGCAAAGCTTTTTTACAAATTAAAGCGATTTTAGTCACGTTGCGCTTTCTTCCACATTAAATAAGCATGAGTAAAGCTTTCTTCCCACGTGTTGTTGTTTGGTGTACATTAGTTTCGTCTCATCTACAACTTTTACCGGTTAGTAAAAGTGAATGAAGGATTTGTTCCGAGCAAGTTTTGTTTTCTTGAAACCTTGCTGCATCAAGGGTCAGCTGTAGTTCTTGCATGAAGACTGCTGTTGACCTTTGGGTGACAAATATACAATTATTCTCTGTGCTCTCAGCAGAGAGGCCAAGATTAGACAGGTGTAACACTTTTATGCGTGCACAAGATGGGGCATGATTCATAGATGAGTCTGAAGGCAGTGAATGTTTTTCGCAGTGCCTGTCAGTAGATCATAAAGATGCTACACTCATCCAATCTTGGCCTCTCTGCTGAGAGCACAAAAAATAGTGGTATATTTGTCAATCAGAATTGCCATTTTAGGTCAAAGTGCATAAAGTTGGTGCACAAATACTGCTTTCAAAACATTAGCACTGAAGGTAAAGAAATGTAGCATTTCTGTATGTGTGTGTAAGAGAGGGGATGGGGAAGTGGAGGTGACAAAAGAAAGTATGAAATGGGCAGAAGATGAAGTGTGAGACATGTAGATGGAGATAGACTTCAGAAAGAGATGTTATGAGAAAAGAGTGTAAGCAACTAACAGAGTGAGGGGCACTGCAGAGGAAAGAGATGTGAAGTGACGAATACTCATATATATGATATTCATAAAAATCAGTGCTAATAAGCAATGGTAAAGTCAAATGGTCTGACTTGTTTTATACGTTCCTTCTTGTGGGCCCTGTATGTTATTGGGCCAGTCTGGTGGGTCATAACAGCTAAGGTACGCAGGCAACTACAGAATAATGCCAACACAATTTGCCGGTAGCGTGTTCTGACCACACCTGCCCGTCAGACTGAATGCGGTGTATAACTTACGCAGCGGCCGGGTGGCTCACTACACTTCTGTGATGTATTTAGACTCGCTTACAACAGAGGTATTCAAATACTGAATAGGTGGCATGCCTTGAAAGCACAGAATCTGAGCTCACATTTTAGGCCACGTCCATAGCTACATTAATGCGTCTCCTATAAAAGATTCTTAGGTACTTTTTTGAGGGGTCACAACCATTGTAAAGACCCATCCATCTTTTTCATCCCACTTAAAGCAGTAGCTCAATTGCAATGGTTCATTTGAAAATAGTACTATTTTGAACTTCATCGTGCTGCAGATTTATCAGCTATCAAACTATCTGCCAATAATTCCAAGAGATAGCTCAGTGAGATGAGTGTTCATTACCTGATCAAACTGGCTATTGGGAGATTAATAATTTACCCTGCATCTCTCCAACAATTAACCCTGTGACAGACCAACACATTTTGTGAAAGGATGCAAACGGTGAATAGTAGTCACAGTTTCTTTAGGGTGCCTGTTCCAATTTGTGATTCCAGTCTGATCCTGCACTTGTCCATATCCAGAGGGAATCTTAGACTCATGTAACCAATGTCCAAACTTCACAATTGTCCAACTTGCCTATGCAGGTCTGCACACAAATAGTAGGTCGTATTTTACAGCTTTTAGGGCTAGCTCTGCTTATTTTGTTGCACTTTCGCGTGTGGAATTGATATATAGATTTAAAAGGACTGCACAATAGTACCTAATTTTACTCCTCAATAAAAAAATTCTATTTTGAGTGATGTTTTCTCTTGTGTGTTTTTGCCGCATGATGTATATTGTGTTATGCATGTGGTCGTGCTGTGTCACTTGTGTTGTGTGTGTCATGAGGTGAGTAATAGTTTATGCTGTCATATTATGTTATGTTAAATTATGTCAAATTATGTTATGCTATGCTTTATTATGTTATGTTATATTGTGTTATACTATGCTGTGTTATGCCATGCTCTGTTCTGTTATCTTATGCTATGCTGTTGTTGTGTAATGTTATGTAATATTATGTTATGTTATGTTATGACATGCTAAGCTCTCATTTGCTAGTAAAGTCTTCTTGGCACTGAGTGACAGGGATGAAACAGTTTTCCTGGACATAGTTAACAATTTCAGAAAAACTGGTTTTGGGCAGCTTGCAAAAAGCCACATTTTTGAACTTTGGTTGTGCAGAAGTTTGGGAGCTGAATTTCATAAAGTTGCAGTCGGCAGTAGAAATGGCCATTTATTCCTGCAAGTGGTTTTGGATTTGCAAACTGTAAAGTATTGGTGAAAAGTAGACCACAATCAAGTTTTACTAAGGATGCTTATAAAGACTGTTGCAGTTATAGAACATGGATGATATAAAAGCACCCGATGTGAGTGAGGGTCTGATGGTGTTTAGGTAGTAGAGTGAGCATTTATTTTCTTGTAATTTACAATACACATGTCCTGGGATGTTCATCTGATGATGACAGGAAACTGATAGAGCTTTGGTTTAGGTGTTAGAAGAATCCACACGTTCTTAGAGTGGAGGGATGAGGGCCCTTCAATATCAATCACAAAAGCAAAAGAGTGAGCGCTTTGTATTACAGTGTATGACTGCGAGGCTGGTTGGTGCACCTTAGAGGATAACAAGTCATTCTTATGCTTGAATACCCTCATCCCAGATGAACAATTGCTTCAGAAAGAAGAGACGAGCCTGAGGGCCACAGAGTGGAATGTCAAGGAAGGAATCTGGCTAAAAAGAGCACTGCACCCGAATGCCATTTGATGTGTCTTTTGCACTTCAGTATGTGCGATCTTACACAGAGCTATGTGTCGCAATTAGCAGTATTTTATTGGCATTTTTAAGGCTCTTAAATATATATATCTTTATAAGGCAGTGCAGCATATTCCAATAAGTATGTTTATCGGAACTCATAAACCCATCTGGGAACTGTTCTCTAGAAATAGCTGATATGAAGCCCGCTGAAAACCCAAGCATTTATGAAGTTATTTTGGACTTGGATGGGAAGTGCTTTCAGCTCCTCTCTGCTGTGGTAGTGCTGCGAGGATTGGCTATGTCGAATTGTTTGTTTTGTTGTCTGTAAATGAGCGGTAGCTGTCACACTCTGCAGCGCCCGGGACTATCAGGGTTGTGCTGCCATCTAAGGTCCGTTGTTTGAGCCAATAAACATGAGTGACACTGTGTGCTGTCAAGATGCAATTCAATGACGTATCACTAGTACTTGGCCCAGGACTACAGCTGTCAACAACGATTCTAATATAACGACGTTTTGTCTAGAAAGTCGATTTTGATCTGTAATCTCTCAAACTTAATGGACAGGAGTATCACATTGCTCTTACGTTCCAAAATATACTGTCGAAATTCCGGCTATAAACAGATTTCAATTTGGATTCCTTTGACGTTCAAACAGTAAAAAGTCGATTTTAGACAAAGAACTTCTAATATAAGGTGAAAGTTGGCGCGTTTCTGTTATGCGGTCTATGGAAACTAACAAGCGATCACCTCCTCAAAAATTTGACACAATGTGATATCAATGTTTACCTGTCATTTCGTGAGCGAAGGGGTGGTGGTGTTGTTTTCTATACGACAAGGAACTGACATGCCTCAAAATACACGAATATTCTACCAACAAAAACATGTTTATTTCGAAAGGAAGGCATCGCCTAGTATCCTCGCAGACCCCTAAAAGAAAGCCCACGCATTACTGTTCTAAAATACAAATGGCTCAACACTAACATTGTAATAAACGTGGCTAGTAATTATGAGCAACTACACATTGCTTATCAAGAATTGAAAATATAAGATTGCAATTTTAGCAAGGCATATAATCGTGCAATGCTCAATGTGAGATGAAACTGCACAGATAACCGTGAGTGGGCATTCCGTACACATTCCTATATGGTCAGGGACTACCGAATTTCCCCCTCCCCCTGCGCGTAAACCACATTTCTAATGAGGGACATGAGAAGGTAATTACTTTTTGGAGGCGGGGGTCGTACAACCCCCGGCCGTATTTATTAAAATATGAAAACAAAATTAAAAATTTTGAAATAAACAATATTAACACCATTATACACAGAAACATAACACAACATTTGATTACAATTCATATGCACAGATATCAGATGGCTAACCTTAAACTATCACTAATACATAGTTTTTCCTATCCGAATCTAACATCTGGACATAATCATACATTCATTATTTTCTGCGTATCCTATTTGGGCCTACGGCAAGGTCGCTAACCGGTGTCAGATCCTTATCAATTAACCACGCCCTCCCGTAGGAGTTGCGCATGCGCAGAGGGCCCGCTTACCGAGAGGGTACTTCCCCCCCCGGTTACCCCCATACGTTCCCTGAACTCCATTTCCAATTTGTGGGGTCTTGCACTCTGCGCCATTTAATGACGTCGATACCAGTGCGGGGTGGCCAACCAGCCTAAAGAAAGCGTGACTCCCCTCCTTTCCCCGCACCCATCCATCCAACCGGATGTACCGCCCCTGGAGTTCTAGGAGAGACCCCTTGTCCCTCCTCCTGGGCGACCCCATCCGTGAATGGCGCCGCCCCCTAAGGACCTTAAATTTACTGCTCACCAGTCATGACCTTACCGCCTGACGGAGGAATAGCAATAAATACGACGATAGATGACCTGTAACGGGAAAAACCTAAGGAACAAAACAACACCACACCGTAATTCATTACCCAATGATCATATTGCAACAGGGGATGGTGGGTGGGCAAACAAATAGTTAGCAGCCCCCCAAGGGCTGCGTCCGATTGCCTGAGAGCGCGTGAAGTACTGGGTATTTTAAGCCCAGCGGTGCAGGGGAACACACCCTATGACTTCGGGTTCTTCCTGTTTCAGACCTTCAGAAACACAGAGTCTTCTGGGTGAAGTCAAAAATCAGTTTATTGGCTGCAGACCAATTACAGGCGTCCTAGAAGTACAACAGCGTGTATGTTCTCAGGAGACTGCTGAAAATCACAGAAACGGGCTTCTTCTTAAATACAGAATATCCTGCTTCAGGCATACATTCCTTAGTTTACGATATGGCCATTACATGTATACATTACAAACAAAAAAGGCAGAATCATGATGACCATCCCACATTCCAGTTAAGCCAGCCCGCAATTATTTACACAGCAAGGCTCAGATCCCACATCAGATATCGATAGGCCCCAATAAACATGAGCATCTCCTGTTTGGAAAACAAGCCATAAAGCAGGAACAGTCAGGTGAGAAAGAGATTAGCTGGAGGCTCGTGTAGGATGAAAAGACTTTATGGTGTGTCAAGCCCTGATGCTAATTACAGGTGGCCAGAGGACGGGGAACTCGTGGGACCAGTTTGACCTGGGGCAGCGGAGCCAAGCTGCCCATGTCACAGAAAAGTCAAAGAAAGGCACATGTGCTCTAAAAGGCCCGTATTCGCTTCATGCTATGTAGCCTATGTGAGGGCAACCATAAGATGGCCACCGCTCTAAAATGGAACCCACGTAGTGATGTATAATAGCGTATACATAGTGCATTCATAGCTAAAACGTTACACAAAGCACTTGTAAATACCGCATTAGCCATTCGCGGTTCACTAATACCGGGATAGACAGGGGTAGGGCCCTGCCTCCTACGCGGTCCCAAATTCTAAAGTACGACAGACCCTCCTTTTGCCCTTACATAGGCAATAACTATACTCATTTCAATCCGAGTCTAGGTCAATATTCATGAAGTCATGGAGATGTTGCTGTAGCATCATCCTATTACTTAGCTCGTCCCTCGATACAGGTTTCCTTACACATAATGTAGCACAGAGGCCACATATCGCAGGAGCACACTGTACGCACAGACAGAACAGGAAAAGGATGGCTAAGATCATTCCAATGACCATCAGAACTTTCCAACCCCAGGCAGATATCATTTCCCAGAACCACCCCACAAGTGACCAATCTCCTTTATCCACGTGTATGGACTCAGATATTTTATGTAGTTTGGAGATGGCTTGATAAACTGTTGGAGCATTGTCTGGTATGAAAATGCAACAACTGGATTGGATAACCTTACATACCCCACCGCGGTCTGCAAGTATGACGTCTAGAACCATGCGGTTCTGCAAAGTCATGAGGCGATCCGCTTGGAGCTCAGCTGTCAAATTACCAAGGGCACCAGCCGTAACATTAACAGTGGATTCAACCACATGAGTCAGCTGTCTCAGGTTCCTACTATTAACCATAGGTCCCCAAAACGGCAGGAAACCCAAAAAGAAATCTCCCGCTTCCTGACCGGCAGTATCCTCCTTACTAATCACACCTCTCACAACTCTGGTCTTGTGATAGTCAGAGGCGGCAGTAAATCTTGGCGGTAGCAGATTTGCAATATAACATGTGCCCGAGAAGTCATGGGGCAACCATGTATATGCTCGGTCATTGCAAATAAAATATGTACCCTTGGCAGCCAAAAACGCAGGGGAAAACTGTGACGGAAAAGTGTACGTTTCAGTACAGTCACTTCTTCCCAGTTGAGCTCTAGGATTCTGACCATTACCTTGCAAACAGAACCGACCTATGTGGGGATGAGATTTTTCGCTGTCTTTCACCCAGACTAATACTATACCCCGTCGCGTTCCACCCTACATAAGCTCTCAACTCTTCTTTGGGAATAGATGAGTATGCGTCGATATCTCTGCTCATATCGGCAACTCCTTTCATTAAAGCTTTATTATTGGTGCTAGGTCTGATGGAACGCAGTTGTCGCGGGGAGTACGCATCTAGTGCATTGAGAAACATGGTCTGGAATGCCCATGACGATCCATTGTAACTATACGGCAGCACTAGATAGGGAATACCCTTATTAATGGTATGTGGCATTAAACCACACACCCAGCAATTGGTTGTATTCATGACTAGTTGGTGTTGGTGCAGGAGCTGAATAAACGAGTTATTCACAAATTCAGACCGTCTAGCTTGTTCATGTTCAGGCAGAGGGTGAAAAGAGTGTGAGGAGACAGTAGGAGGCGGTATAGGCAGTACAGTGGGTGCAATGGGCTCTTGAGAGGAGAAGAATACAAATCCTACAGTAAACACTACCATACTACATAATACGAATAGGCATAAAAATACAAAACGTTTGCTCTTCATTATTTTACATATTCTTGCTTTAAAGTTCATTTCCTCAGTGAGTCTCTCCATCTTAAAAAACTCCATCCTCTAATCGTGCCGCTCGCGGCGGGTGAGTATCTTCTGCTAAGGAGTACGCCTGTCAGTCCAGGGAACGCCCTAGACCAACCAGAACCGTCGACCTAACGTCTTCAGCCTGTACCCCAAAGTCTTGGCACCGCGACCCTGCGGCTGAACCCGGATGGTGGTTCGAAAAACAAAAATCAAGAAAGTCCTTCAGATGGGAAAGCTCTGGTTATCAAAAAATAAAAAGGTAAAAGAAAAAGAATATTTATTTGTCCATAGGCCTTGGTCTTAGATTGTAATGGAGACGGCCAGGTACTGTTTGATCTTGGAACAAGAGTTCAGGCTCTGTGGTGTCCAATCGAATTGACGGTGGCACAGCTTCTTGCAAAATATCGTCACTTTCCTGTGCTGAAGTTGTGCCTTTTATGCGTGCATCACTGAACGGCACAAAACGAGGTACAGTGTCTGTTTCAGAGTCAGCGATACCCTCCTGGACCTACTGGTCATACGGCAGAGGCAAAGGGATCCTCTTCACGTGGGCGCCGTGGATCCAGTTCTGTTTCCCCTTTACTCGAACAGCTGATCTTGTGGATAGGAGCACGAGATGAGGGCCGATCCAACGAGGCTCATCATTGCTCTTGCGCTGAAAATTTTTCACCAAGACCCACGTGCCTGGGTCGATAGGGTGTCCTGGAGCCTCAGAGGCCTGGGGAATAGTATTGTGCACCTGTTGGTGTAAAACACGCAGTTTAACCGTCAAATCATACAAGTAATCAAGCAGTACTGGATGCTCGATTTCACTGAATTTCATCGGTCTTGGCACACCCCATACATTAGCCGGGCGGCCAAAAACGACCTCGTAGGGACTAAGTCCCACTCGTGAATGCACGGTCATTCTGGTGGACAGGAGTGCTAGAGGCAGAGCGTCAGGCCATTTAAGACCTGAGCTCGCTTGGATTTTGGCCAGTTTAAGTTTTAGAGCGCCATTGTAGCGCTCTACTAATCCAGCTGATTGGGGGTGATTTGCAGCCTGAAATTTCTGCTTTTTACCTAGTCCCTCACACACATTCTTCATCACTTGGCCCACAAACTCACTCCCATTATCACTCCACACCATTCTTGGCATTCCAAACCTAGGGAGCAATTCCTTCACAAGGGCTTTGGCTGTGGACAGAGCAGTGTTATCTTTTAGAGGATAGGCCTCTATCCATTTTGAGAAAGCGCAAACAACCACCAATACATATTTCAGGTTGTTGCATCTTTCCATGTGGATAAAATCTAGCTGCAAAACTTCAAATGGATATGATGGAGGCGCAAAATGACCAGCTGGAGTTGGGGTTCCCCTACCAGGGTTGTACATCAAGCATACCATACAATTCTTGACCACATTCTCTGCACACTTAGGAATTCCAGCATTCTGCCATACTGGAGCCAACAACTTACAGATTCCTTTCGTACTGATGTGTGCCATTCCATGTGCCATAGTAACCACTGGAAGCACATATGCATCAGGAAACAACCATCGCCTATGTTCTGACAAATCAATCCAACAACCATTCTCATCCAACTTACCCATACTTTATCTCCACTTGCTTAACTCTTTCTCTGTGGCTTCAGCTTGAAGGGACTTCACACTCTCTATTGTGTTTTCACACATTCCAACATCATTTTGCTGTTTCTTTCGCGACTTCATCAGCAAACGTGTTACCACGACCAACATCATCAGTGATTTTCTTGTGCGCACTGCATTTCATAATCGCAACTTTTGATGGTAGGGTCAGCGACTCAAGGAGATCATTCACCAACTTGCCATTCTGAATCTTAGCTCCATGCGAAGTCAGGAATCCACGTTCTTTCCACAATCGCCCAAAACTATGAGCCACGCCAAAGGCGTATTGGCTATCCGTATATATGTTCACTCTCATTCCTTCAGACAACACGCATGCTCTCGTAAGGGCAATCAATTCTGCTGCTTGAGCCGAATTTTGTGGCACACGTGCAGTTTCCACAATCGTGTGCAAAGTCGTGATAGCATATGCAGCAGTCGTATCACCATTTGGAAGCTTAAAACACGAACCATCCACCCATAAGGTACCATCACACTCAGTCAGGGGAGTATCTTTGAGATCTACTCTCCCTTTCGTCTCTTCTTCTGTTCTGAACAGACAATCATGTTGCTCAATCTCATCTAGGTCTGCTGGAATTGGCAATAATGTAGCTGGATTCAACGTGTTGCATCTCTTTATGTGTATGTGATTTGCTAACAGTGTCAGCTCATATCCAGATAATCGCGCACTAGTTAAGTGCTGTGTCTTGGTCCTGTTTAACAATGTGTCCACAGCATGCGGAACCATAACAATCAATGTATTATCCATTACTAGGCCAGCAGACTGTCGAATAGACATAGCTGCGGCAGCTGTGGCTCTCAGACAACTTGGCAATGCCCTCGCTACAGGGTCCAAGGTTGATGAAAAGTATGCGCATGGACGCGGTCTGTCGCCAAAAGGCTGTGTTAACACTGATAATGCGCAACCATCTTTCTCGTGAACATGCAATGTAAAAGGCTTGCTGTAGTCAGGGGTACCCAACACAGGAGCTGAACATAATGCATTACGCAATTCCCAAAAACTTTTCTGACACTCTTCAGACCATGGGATAGGATTCGGTGTGTCTTTACATGTTAATGCTAACAAAGGTTTTGCCAACAAGGAAAAATTAGGAATCCAATGCCTACAGTATGAAGTAATGCCCAAGAAAGCACGCACTTCTCTCTGTGTTCTTGGCACACTCAACTATGCAATGGCTTGAATTCTTTCTGGGGTCAGTTTCCTTCCCTCCTTCGATAAGAGATGACCTAAGTAGGTCACTTCTTGTCGACAATATTGCAGCTTTGAGAGAGACACTTTGTGATGGAAGGCAGACAAATGACGCAACAATGACAAGGTAGCGTTTTTGCAAATCTTTTCAGTATCTGCGGCGATTAGTAAATCGTTGACGTACTGAATGAGGATAGCGCCACTAGGTAAAACCAGTGCATCAAGCTGCGCTTTTAAAGCCTGACTGTATATTGATGGACTCTCACAGTAGCCCTGGGGAGCGCGTTTAAAGCGGAAGCTGCGACCTCCTAAACTAAAGCCAAAAATGTCTCTGCTCTCCTCTGCAATTGGGATGCTAAAGAAAGCATTCTTTAAATCGATCACTGAGAACCATGCAGCGGAGGCTGGAATCATAGTTAACAAGGCAGTTATATCAGGGACAACTGGAAACTGTGGCACAACAATCTTATAAACCTCTCTAAGATCAATCACAAATCTGTAAACAGGTGGCTGTGAAGGGTACGTTCGTTATAAGACAGGTAAAACAGGACTATTGCAAACGTTGCCTCTTGTCTCTTCAATTACACCCTTTTTAATCAAATCACTGACAATTGCTAACAATGCTTTCTGACCTTCATTGGAGATCTTGTACTGGGGAATACGTGGCAATCTGACATTGGCTTTTAAAGTGACCACGTATGGCGGTATTTCCAAAAGACCCACATCATTGGGACCAGTAGCCCAAAGGACATCCGGGAGGGATGATAATTCAGGTGGCATTGCATTTTTAGACAAATACATTGGGGAAATCACTTTCTTGCATAATGTAAGTTGTACTCCTGAGGGAGAACAATATAGCGTTGCATGCAATCTTTTCAGCAAATCTAAGCCTAGCAAATTTTCACCACAACCTGTTGTTAGGATGAGGGGTGCTTTTAGCTCACAAGGTCCAACAGAAAGTGACATAGGACTAGAAATCGGGTTCCTAACTGGGGCGCCAGAAAAACCTACTGAGACATTCATTTCGCCAGACAAAGGCGCGCCAGGGAGTTTTGAATGCATGATTGAACTCTTTGCAGCACCAGTATCCAGCAGAAAGGGCTCCGTTACATTTGCTGTAGTTACTTTAACATAAGGTCTGCTCTGATCCACTGGCACTGAAACAACTCCCTCTCTCTGTCTACGGCTGTCCTAGTAATCATTATCTTCTACATTGTCGTCTTCTGCATAATAATCATTATTGTAGTACTGAGCTGTAGTCGCGTTGGCTTGCTGATCAAAGCTATTTATGGTATTTTGAGGCGGAAGAGGACGCGCGTTCTGGGGAACATTTCCACGCCCTCTGCCTCTAGGAGCTTGCTGACCACCTCTACCTCTTGCGCCATACGCATTACTGTTACGCTGCATTAATTTAGGGCAACTATATTTAAAATGACCTTCCTCTTTGCAATATGAACATTGGTTGGGACCTACAGGGATTCGTGGTTGATAATACCCATTCATTTGCTGACTATTCTGAAATTGTTGGGGTTGCTGATAGATACCTTGTGTTTGCCTATAATTACTCTGTCCTCCACGTGGCGGATAGGCCTGCTGCAAAAGGACCTTTGTCTTTAGTTCTTTCGTTTTCTTATCTGTTCTATCCTTCTCATCTTTGTCTCTATTCTCATAATACTGTGCAGTAGCCAGTATTTGCGCTGAAGAGGAAACAGCCCAAGAACTTTCTGAGTCTTTTAATTTCTTGCACAACTCAGGAAGTAGATTCTGCACAAATTTATCAACAAATAACCGTTGACCACCTTCAGTGCTCATGTCTTGACCACTGTGGTCGATAAACGTTTCTTCAAACCTGGTAAAGAAATCAGACACTGTCTCATCTTTCTTCTGCTTACATGCGGATAGTTTATCCCAATTTACGCGCATCGCGGGCATTATAGTTTTCATGTAGGTAATAATTCGACCAGGGAGCTCTGCTACCAAAGGCTCAGGTTTTGCACCACCAATTTGTCTAGTGTCTGCGGCAATAATATTAGCCCATGTAGCACCTAGTTCTGCATCGTGATCTACATTGCGAATTGACCCCCACAAAGGCTGTGGAACAACATTTCCAAACAACATATCAATGTCAGCTAAATTCATGATACATGATCCCGCAGTTTGTGATAACTCCTTATAATATCCTGCAGGGTTTTTACGGGGATCAGGCAATGTCTGTTTAAGCGCTATTACTTCAGATCGTTTCCAAGGGACATGCACCCAAACACGCTGAAAATGTGCTGGCATAGCAGCAATACCATGAGCGGCATCAGCCGCAACAGCTTCCTTCCATACCGGAGGGACTTCTCTCATAGGGTATTGTCGCGCTTTTCCCTTTCTCCCCACAGGGAAATCTTGTGCAAACAACGACTGTTGACAATCATCATTCCTCAAGGATAATAAGATCGCAACTGCTCTATTGACATCGGGGCCCACAATCGTACCTTTTCCAAAATCGAATCTCACTCGACACAACTCCTGTGGGCTCGGATCTCTACCATGATCATCCAAATCCTCACAGAGGATTTCACACATTTTCTCGAACACATACCTCTGTTTCGGGGTATACCATTGATGAAACACGTCAACAACTGATTCCACATCATAGAGTGATGAAAAAATAATCCACCTACGCGCAATATGATCTAATGTCTTTCTCTTCAGGATCAGGCAGCTGACTGCGCAATTGCTTACGCTGTAAATCAGGAGTCGCACTAGATGACCCAAAGAGAGGCGACATTAAACTAGTAACTACATTAGCTAGTCGTTGTCGTGCTGAAGGAGAAGTTGAGGCGAAAACAGGGGGATAGACAGAGGGAAGAAAAACGGATTCAGATACAGGTACCGGGGTAGTGCAAGAAGGAGCGCCAGAGGAGGCCGCTGGCGTGCTAGGCAAAGTCGCAGGAAGCGCAGGGGCAACAGGTAGCAAAACTGGCGGCCCTTGAGAGGGCTGCACTGCAGGGATAGGAGCCGGCTGAGGAGGAGCTGGCGCCTGTGGGAAGGCTTGCGGCATATTTACTGGAGGTTGCGCATTTACAAGCTGTGGAGGTGCGGTGGCATTTTGCGCATATGGGGGTGGCGAACTTAACAAATGGGACATTAGGGAATCTTTCTCATTCTCTTTTGTCTCATCTTGCACAAGGGGTGACAAAACAGGGTAACATTTATCAATCCCTAGTTTGCGCTGTCTATGTAACTGTTCCTTCATTTGTTCCTCCTCATTATCTTTAAATTGCACAGCTGCTTGCATCACTGACATACCTCTCTCTCTCTTATTTCTTTTTGCTAGCTTAATTTCCTTCTGTTTGGCTTCCTTTCGCCATAGGCGGAAAGAATCAAACATCGCCGGCCGGGCTTTCTTTTTAAACAATTTAACTTCCAAATTATCTAAGATATCTGTATCGAAACTACCATTTTGGGGCCATTTTAAAACATCGTCCTTTCTGGTGTATCGGATCCATATTTCATTATATGCAATGGGGCCCACGCCATGTTTTACATAAAGCTCATAAGTTGGAGTTCCAATTGGAGGAACCGGACATGAATCCTCCAACTGGAAATCCCTTCCACAACCCAAACAAAACAATCTACAAAATACACTAGAACCAGGCATCTTCGCTCACTAGTCTAGTTTCAAACGTCAAAGGATTATCGAATACAATAGTCTCGTGAATACACGAGTCCTCTGGCTTTGGGACTTGCAAGCACCAAATCAAAACGATCCCGAAGGATACCAAATTCAAACTAGGAGACGCTCCACTTATACTTAACTGAATAATGATGATCGATGGCGTCACCAGAAGACTCTCTCGATTGTTTCGCTCTACCAAAAAATTGTCAAGGGTCCAAAACAGGGCGATTAATCAGGGCAGCAGTCCTTCGTAGCCGTCGGGACGCGGAGAACCTCGCAGAAAAGACTTTCGGACCACGTCGACATGCAGGGGTCGATGAAGTGGCGGCCTTCCTCCAGAATTTCCACACGAAGCTCCTCACGAACCTCTGGCTTGGACCGGTACCGCTGAAATCGCGCCGAGTTGGGCGCCAACTGAAGTACTGGGTATTTTAAGCCCAGCGGTGCAGGGGAACACACCCTATGACTTCGGGTTCTTCCTGTTTCAGACCTACAGAAACACAGAGTCTTCTGGGTGAAGTCAAAAATCAGTTTATTGGCTGCAGACCAATTACAGGCGTCCTAGAAGTACAACAGCGTGTATGTTCTCAGGAGACTGCTGAAAATCACAGAAACGGGCTTCTTCTTAAATACAGAATATCCTGCTTCAGGCATACATTCCTTAGTTTACGATATGGCCATTACATGTACACATTACAAACGAAAAAGGCAGAGTCATGATGACCATCCCACATTCCAGTTAAGCCAGCCCGCAATTATTTACACAGCAAGGCTCAGATCCCACATCAGATATCGATAGGCCCCAATAAACATGAGCATCTCCTGTTTGGAAAACAAGCCATAAAGCAGGAACAGTCAGGTGAGAAAGAGATTAGCTGGAGGCTCGTGTAGGATGAAAAGACTTTATGGTGTGTCAAGCCCTGATGCTAATCACAGGTGGCCAGAGGACGGGGAACTCGTGGGACCAGTTTGACCTGGGGCAGCGGAGCCAAGCTGCCCAGGTCACAGAAAAGTCAAAGAAAGGCACATGTGCTCTAAAAGGCCCGTATTCGCTTCATGCTATGTAGCCTATGTGAGGGCAACCATAAGATGGCCAACGCTCTAAAATGGAACCCACGTAGTGATGTATAATAGCGTATACACAGTGCATTCATAGCTAAAACGTTACACAAAGCACTTGTACATACCGCATTAGCCATTCGCGGTTCACTAATACCGGGATAGACAGGGGTAGGGCCCTGCCTCCTACGCGGTCCCAAATTCTAAAGTACGACACGTGGGACCAAGAGACCGCGTCCCGCGCTCCCGGGCATTTTATCCTAACACTGGGGGCAGACCAGTTCTAACTGGCCTGTCCCCAGCCGCACCCTTGACCCGGAAGCACCTTAATTGCTTCCGGGCCAAGGGTTCCCTGCCGCCACCCAATCCCGGCCGTGGCGCGCCCACCGCGTCACACTGACGCGGTAGACGTGCCGGGCGAACAGGCGAGGGGGGGGAGGGGGTCGGGGCCCCGCCATATCCGCGGCGGGGCCGATACCGGCACCTGCCTTTCTATATGGTCAGGGACTACCGAATTTCCCCCTCCCCCTGCGCGTAAACCACACTTCTAATGAGGGACATGAGAAGGTAATTACTTTTTGGAGGCGGGGGTCGTACAACCCCCGGCCGTATTTATTAAAATATGAAAACAAAATTAAAATTTTGAAATAAACAATATTAACACAATTATACGCAGAAACATAACACAACATTTGATTACAATTCATATGCACAGATATCAGATGGCTAATCTTAAACTATCACTAATACATAGTTTTTCCTATCCGAATCTAACATCTGGACATAATCATACATTAATTATTTTCTGCGTATCCTATTTGGGCCTACGGCAAGGTCGCTAACCGGTGTCAGATCCTTATCAATTAACCACGCCCTCCCGTAGGAGTTGCGCATGCGCAGAGGGCCCGCTTACCGAGAGGGTACTTCCCCCCCCGGTTACCCCCATACGTTCCCTGAACTCCATTTCCAATTTGTGGGGTCTTGCACTCTGCGCCATTTAATGACGTCGATACCAGTGCGGGGTGGCCAACCAGCCTAAAGAAAGCGTGACTCCCCTCCTTTCCCCACACCCATCTATCCAACCGGATGTACCGCCCCTGGAGTTCTAGGAGAGACCCCTTGTCCCTCCTCCTGGGCGACCCCATCCGTGAATGGCGCCGCCCCCTAAGGACCTTAAATTTACTGCTCACCAGTCATGACCTTACCGCCACAGGCCAGCATAGTTGACCGACTATCTGGCCCCCCCCCATCCTAACTCAGAAAGGTCATGCCCCTGCCTCAATTCCCTGACCCATCCTATGAAAATTAATTCCACACTATTCATCACCTAACCTAGTCGAATGAACCACGACTTCTATGAAGCACACTTCCCCCTGACACCCCATGTGACCAGACTATGCTGCAGCCCTGGCACCTTTGTGCTACCCAGGCAACCTTGGAGATTACCTCCTCCAGAACGACCCCTCTGCCTAGTGGTATCAAGTCGTTACCCCACTAACTAAGAACTATTGTGGCAAAGGACAGTGTCTCTTCAGAAGATCAGTGATAAAAACCCCCCTAAACTGACTGCGCCCAAGAAAAGATACTTGGAAACCCCCCTGCTCTCAGCTCTGTCAGTATAGTCCACAGGTGTAAAAAACACTAGCTAGCCTCCTCCCTACTGAAATCTCTGCAATCCATGCAGAGGTGAACCGCGGCCTAGACGCGTCACTATCCCACTCCCATACGATGTATTCCCACTGCTCTACCCAGGTGTAGGGTCCGCGACCCCCTTCCTAGTGTATGATAACACAAATACCAGGGTCGACTGCATCCAACAAAGTTGACATACCGCCAGGGAGCCACTAAATGGTCTTGATTGAACGCATCGCGATGTAACACGTTGCAACCCACACCCCTAGTATTAGTAGCACCATGCTGTAAAACAGTGAGGGTTAACCGGCCACTCAAATAGCCCGGCACTCATTGCCGACGTGATTATACGATTGTGATACTAACCCAGTAGTGTCCAACAGGCTCCCAAAGAATTCCCATAAGCCTACCATGGGCCTCGTGACCCATTGAAACCCAAACAATCTGCTCTAAGATAGGTTCTGTGTTGACTGCTGCCCCTATTACAACATCCCAACATGCCTAGCGACCAATTTAATGACAAAGGGGTGCTGAGCAATAGTTTCGTACCCGGTCACTCCACATTTCCAGGATAATAATGCTACGGGGCTGGCTTCATCATGGGAATGTGCTTGCCGTTTTGGAGCCCTAGACCGTGAACTACCTGCAACCAAGCACAACGTTCTGGGATAAGCTCCGTGCCAGCCCATCCCCCTACACAGAGCATCCCAACCCTGCTCAATGTCCGCACTGAAAGGCGCCTGCGTGGACATGCGCCCTAATGGCAGTTAGCCGTTCCATGACACAGGAATTCATGCATCGCGTCTGCCCCTAATACTTGTGTTTTATACTGCCGGTAAAGGTATACACCTGCAAGGCAGCGAACCGCCACCATAACTCTAATGGCAACAATAATGGGTGACAACCATACCCTCCCACTATAATGCATGAGCAACTCTGAAGGTATCCACCTGCGAGGCAGACGTACTGCCGACTTACCACAAATTGCAACAACAAATGAGTGACAACTACACCTTACAACTATGAAGCATATGGAGCACTGTCCCCAGGCTAGCACCGCAGGAACCACTGGGTTGATCGCCCATCCCACTGGACACCGCCGCTTGCCACTCGTGTTCCGGATCCATCAATCCCCTTAGTTGTCCACCTCTTGAAGTCATAGCGGTGGGTAGCACTCCCAGGCATCAGGCGTGGATCCCGGCATACATATATGAAAATCAAAGATCCATGATTAGTACCTTATGCTGTGAGATGGCCAACAACAATTTTTTAAGTCATGCTCTACTTCGTGAGACCGTACTCTCGCCCTTTCTAACCCCACCCCCAGGTTGGTTTTAAAAGTGTGTAAGTACTATTCTTTGGGCTGCCGGACCAAGGATGCGTTGGTACTGCCGACACTAAACCCCTCTCGAGGTGTGACACGACCAGGTCCCATAACCTGCCGGCCGCCGGGTGCAGTATTACTGCGTGGGTCGGACAACCTAGGCCCCCAAATACCCTGAATGTGAACCAGCCCCATGGAGTGGGTCCAGCGCGACACAGCCCAACAATAACCTGCATCTTTTACAAGTGCAATGCCCGCCAGCAACGTGTGACCCCACACTTACATTTAACTGTGCAAGTGCACGGGCCATGGTGCATATATACAACATAACTCACCCCCAGGCATATAATGCCGTAGTGTACACGCACTAGGGATGCGACTGTACTGTGTGATGCCATACGCCGTTCAAATGACAAGTGCACAAGCACATAAGTGCAGAGATACCGTGTGATACAATAAGTCATTGTGCCTACATGTATGCGCATAAATGGGTGTACAGACACTGCGGACTGGCGCATAGACGCCGTGTGACTTAACGCCCCCCTGCAGCTTACTTCCCTTGCACATGGCGCCTAGGGCCTCTTGAGCCAGACCCCTCCTTCCTATGTTCCCCCACACCGCACACACTGATACCCTTGACGGTATGACAACAAAACCTGGTATGTCCTGTGTTTTGACATCATGCGTGTTGAGAGTTTCTCCCAAGTGACCCTCACCTCAGGCCAGTGCATTTTCCCTGTGTTGCTGAAAGTGTTGGTACAAATACTTTACACATCGCCTTTGGTAGCCTAGACCGCTCAGGCCAAGCTACCTAGAGGATGAGCAGGGGTTATCTTAACTGTGTATCTCCCTTCTCCTGACTAGAGACAAGCGTCCCAGCTTGGACCGCAGTACCTACCTCGCCAACCAGAGACCCCTAGATCTAACATCGGTCAGCCCGCTGAACAAGACCCACCTTGCATGGCTAGCTTAATACCCGAACATAGATAAACTAAAAGGATGCAAAAGCCCTGCCATTGATGACAAAAGGCAACAGTGACCAGAAAACAGGCCTTAATACCAAAACAGTCTGGCGAGGAACCTCCCCCCCAATTGTTTACATGTTACGGCGAAAGTCAGTAGGTCTCACAACGCACCCCCGAAGACAAATTGTACATATCCTTTGAATCAAATGCCTTAAATATTGGTGGAAAGATCACCCTTTGCTCGAGGTGCTCAAAGTTCACTGTGAACTAATATTTAAAAAACACGTTGTGGTTAAAATCATGACGGAAAATTCAGCCATGCCCACCTTAGGCCCTAGTAAGTGAACAGCATAGCTGCAGATACTTTACATTTTATAATCCCATTTAATTAATACCCCCAGCATCAATGCCCATGTAACCTAGGGCCATAATAACCCGCACCCACGAGCTATAGATCCCATGGGGTGCTCTTCATTGTACCTTAGTGGAGCCTGTCAAACACTACATGCTGCACGGTTCTAACCTCTCGAAACCGAATCTGTAACATGACCATTTGCTTCAGTCCTATGTCCACAGAGCGGAGCCACCCAGATGGAAAGAACTGAGCCGTTCAGCGTTAGTCTACTCATAGACTAGTTTGGCCATGCATGGCAGAGCCCAGCCAACTATGGGCCTTCTGCACTGCACCTGTAGACCGCCCCCACTCGACCCACTGTTGCCAGATGCCACTTCCTGCAAGTAACGCCTGTAAGCACCAGTAATCTCAACCCGTGGTCCACCTACATGAAAGTCTGTTTAGGGTAGAGTAAAGGAACCTATCCACCATGTCCACACAGCATCTAGTCACAGGCCAGTCAAGTAATATGCATGCATATATTCCAGCGAGATGGACACCCCTCCCAGGTTCCCATTCTAACTCACCAATGTTTAATATTTATGCGTCAATATGTTTTGCCTTCAGATGTATTGACAGACATACTGTACCAAGCCTTCGGTATGATCTGTGTTTTACAACAAAAAACTTCCCCGATAAGTAATAATGGCCTTCCTGCAGAGGGAGGATGCGCTGTGTTGACTTTCTAATGCTGGACTGAAGCCCAGATACAGAAACTTCACAAACTGCCGGAGAAATTTAGCAGACACCTGTGGTTCACCCGAGCCAGGGTTTGTACATCAGAACTCTTTCAAGTGCGTCCACCCTCTGTGCGGAGAGGACCACCCTAGCAAGAAACGGGGAACAACCTTTACAACGCAACTTTTACAACGCACTACCTTTACAACGCATTTTTTACAACGCATAATCCATTACAACGCATGACATTACAACGCATGACACTACAACGCATTTTTAAAAACTACCTTTACAACGCATTCCATTACAACGCATACTACCATTACAACGCATACCATTACAACGCATAATATTACACTACACTATCCAACACTTACCCTACTGTTGCACCCCCTGGAGTTAGAATAGTAATTTTTACCCCTATACTATCCAACACTTACCCTACTGATGCACCCCCTGGAGTTAGAATAGTAATTTTTACCCCTATACTATCCAACACTTACCCTACTGTTGCACCCCCTGGAGTTAGAATAGTAATTTTTACCCCTATACTATCCAACACTTACCCTACTGTTGCACCCCCTGGAGTTAGAATAGTAATTTTTACCCCTATACTATCCAACACTTACCCTACTGTTGCACCCCCTGGAGTTAGAATAGTAATTTTTACCCCTATACTATCCAACACTTACCCTACTGTTGCACCCCCTGGAGTTAGAATAGTAATTTTTACCCCTATACTATCCAACACTTACCCTACTGTTGCACCCCCTGGAGTTAGAATAGTAATTTTTACCCCTATACTATCCAACACTTACCCTACTGTTGCACCCCCTGGAGTTAGAATAGTAATTTTTACCCCTATACTATCCAACACTTACCCCACTGTTGCACCCCTGGAGTTAGAATAGTAATTTTTACCCCTATACTATCCAACACTTACCCTACTGTTGCACCCCCTGGAGTTAGAAAAGTAACTTTTACCCCTATACTATCTAATACTTACCTTAAATGTAATTTAATATTATGCGTTGTAATGGTATGCGTTGTAAAGGTAGTATGCGTTGTAATGGAAATGCGTTGTAAAGGTATTTTTTAAAAATGCGTTGTAGTGTCATGCGTTGTAATGTCATGCGTTGTAATGGATTATGCGTTGTAAAAAATGCGTTGTAAGTGCATGCGTTGTAAAAGTGTGCGTTGTAACGTCATACATCCGCAAGAAACCCCTGTAGTTCCAAGTGCCAAATGTGGACTGTGTGATCGACTTTCCCACCTCAACCATAAAGCTCTAGTAGCAAAGTATGCAGTTCGGTGGCTAAGGAAACAGCATGCACATAATCTGCATACTGCTTATCAAAACAAATGTGTATCAATAACAAGCCAGAACCAGGAACAAGCACCATATCAGCAACCTTCCCCCCGTCCACGTACAGGAACAGTCAAAGATAAACAAAATACCTAAAATCCCTTGCAGCAGTCACTGGCTACCAGAGGTGGTAGCTTTACATGTATTCCGATAGTAAACATATAAAACCAAATATCAGTTAAAAGAATGACGTGTTTTCTAAAAGACTGGTGGACTCCAAATGCCTGCTCGATACCCAATAGACGATCCCAATCAGGAAGCGGCACAAGTCGCAAGGTAGATTTTGGGAGATAGCTTGTCAGTAGCTTCCCCTTATCTTCATGAACTGTGCAAGCTCTTGGAAAAATAACCCGCACCACTCTTCTACTCTCTTTGTGGTTCCATCACGCACAACATGGCCGCCGTAAATGCCATGTAAACAGAAGCCATTGTGGCAGCAGATCAAAAGTTAAAGTATTATCAATGAAACCCCAGAAACCAACCCATGCTCTCTGCCCAAAAACCATAAAAAACCCTTAAGAAGGTTTATGATTGACGGGAAAACTATCTCCATCAGTGAAGCGTGGACATATCCCGTGGCATTCTCATTACACATTTTTTATGGCACGGGGAGATTCCGTAATTAGCCCAGAATCACAGGATGGACGCGACCTTGAGGCTCTAGCTCAAATTTCCCATACCAGAGTTGGACCACCTCCCCGCCCGAATCGAATCCTGAAACAACCTCCCCGGGTGTGCTTCTTTAGGAAGTAGTAGGGATCCCCAACCCTAAAGTTAAGCAGGCGAACGTGCTAACCGTTCGCACCACAACATTCGGAAGAGTTCGAAATGTTGCCAGCTTATGACATTTTGACAGCGTTTGCGGGACCCAAACCCTTGTCCTGTGAGACACTCTATAACCACAGGCCCCCGACTTACAATTGAGCTATAACTCCTATTCATTATAGCTCCTAGTCATTAACCGGCATTTTTGCCGCTTGATATTCTTTCCAACATTTCCGTGTATCGTGCATGATCACGCAGCATGTATTCACCACGAAGAACCACAGCATTAGCGATCAGGAACCTACGCGTGTATCACAATGGGCACCCTCGGTGCACAACAGCATTCAATTACGCGCTCCTGTCCGCCCGCAGTGAGCCTCGGCCCCCTTCCAAATAATACCTTACGGGCGCGAGCGTGCGCCGTGCGCCAAACCTAAGGCGCCTCTCCCATGGAACTCCCGCCGCCGACCACGTAGAGAGACCGCAGGCCTGCTTCCGCTGTACTCGCGCTGCCCAGAGAACGCCTCGCCCACGACTCCGACGTAGTAGACAGCCACCAGCGATGCATATACTGCTCTACCGATGAAATCCCCGACCGCGAACCTGCAGGGAAACAAAACAAACAAATAGTTAGCAGCCCCCCAAGGGCTGCGTCCGATTGCCTGAGAGCGCGGGACCAAGAGACCGCGTCCCGCGCTCCCGGGCCTTTTATCCTAACACTGGGGGCAGACCAGTTCTAACTGGCCTGTCCCCCGCCGCCCCCTTGACCCGGAAGCACCTTAATTGCTTCCGGGCCAAGGGTTCCCTGCCGCCACCCAATCCCGGCCGTGGCGCGCCCACTGCGTCACACTGACGTGGTAGACGCGCCGGGCGAACAGGCGAGGGGGGGGGGTCGGTGCCCCGCCATATCCGCGGCGGGGCCGATACCGACACCCGCCTTTCTATATGTTCTTGTTAGAGTTTAGGTACCACTACATCGATTGTATTCTTACATTTGTTTTTATTTAACCCCACGCATCTGTGCCGTAATCAGCAGAACAAAGACATGACCCATAATGCAAAACCTTGGCTGACTTTCTTCTCTCTGTTCAAGTAGGAGTCCTGAATGAAAGAAGTTAATCCGACTCCCCCTGCAATGCTACGACCTTTTCTTTAGGGAGTAGTAGGGATAGTTTTCTTTCCTACAGATTATTCAGGTACTATATTGACTTTAAGGTTGAAAAGTACTTCTCAAGTTATCATTTCTAACTATCACTATGTTCGAATGTTCTCCTCCTCCGGCGGGTGAATTGTTGTGTGCAATGCCCAAGGGACCAAACAGCACAAGTGGGGGCATATTATCAAGCCAGGCGATAAAATTATCGCCGCTTTAGCGGCAGAAAACTGCCGGTAAAACGGCGATAATGGGCTTGATAATATGGTCTATGGAATTCCAATTGAAGCCCATGTTAGATGTCCTTCACATCTAACATGGGCTTCAATTGGAATTCCATAGAGCATATTATCAAGCCCATTATCGCCATTTTAGCGGCGATAATTGTATCGCCTGGCTTGATAATATGCCCCGTGGTGCCTAAGCAAGAGCCGAAAAATGATAGCATAGCAGTCACAAGAAAGGGTTGAAGTGAGAAATGAAATGCTCCACATTAACAAAGAGCAAAGGCATGTGTTACCTGTTTGGGATTTGGTAATGAAGATATTATTTACCGGTAATCTTCAATACATCGAAAATAGCACTCTTCATCCATGTCATACCCAGTGAGGTGGTCCCGCCCCCCAGACAGCCCTTTAACACATCAGTTAGATCAAAATGTTAATCCTTCTACTATTTTGAACCTCCCCATAACACCTATTTCAACTGCTTGCCCATCCAGCTAACACAAGCAAAAATAATTTAGCTGTGCCCTATATGCGAGGAAGGGGACGACAATGCAGACTGGGGCAAGGAGCGATTGGTTTAGAATAATGAAGATTACCTGTAAGTAATAGTCTCATTACCTCCTCATCAGTGCTCCTCGTTTGAGTCATAACCAGTGAGCCTTCTATGACAAAATATTGCAATACCAAAATATCTTGATTCAAAAATATTGCGATAAAAATATTGGGAACCAAAGTATAACGTTTATATTCTTTGTTTGTAAAATATACAAGTATTGGAAAAAAATTGCAGTGGACCAGAATTTTCTTATAGAATAGGGAGGTATGTCGAAATATCTATATATAGCAGTGTTTTTCATTTATTTCAAATATTACAGTTCAAAATAAAAATATAGTTAAACGTAAATATAAAAATATTTTAAATAATTATTGTAAAACAATAAATATCTCCATATAAAAATAAAATAGTATATAAACAACTACAAATATCTCACATAATTATTAATGTTAACAGAAAAAAAAATAACAAACATATAGATATCAAAAACATATATTGCATTATAAGTTCAATCAGAACCTAAAATGAATAAATACATTACAAAATGAAAATATAACCGCAAAATTCCAAATACTTTGAGATAAATAATATTTAAAAAAAAAAACAATATTATTATTCCAAACTAAAAAATAGTAGGTAAAGTGTTGGACTATGGAGAAGTCTTATTGACTATCTCCACTCCAATTTAAAAAAAGCAAGGAAAGTGTTGGACTTTGTAGAGGTTAGATTGACTACTTTCACTCCAATCTGGGCAATAGTAGGGAAAGTGCTCGATCTCAGAGGGGTCAAATTAATATTTCTGCTCCACTTTAAACAAAACTAGGGAAAGTGATGGATTTTGGAGGGGTTTGATTTTCTAATCCAAATCCAATTTGACAATAGTAGGGAAATGGTTGGTCTTTGGAGAGGTTAGATTTACTATTGCCACTGCAATGTAACCAACATTAGCAAAAGTGTTGGATTTTGGAAGCGTTAGATTTACTACCCCCACTCCAATCTGAGCAACAGTTAGAAAGTGTTAGGCTTTGGAGGTATCAAATTTACTTCAATTTACCACTTTAATGTAAGCAAAAACGTGAAGGTGTTGGACAATGGAGAGGTCACATTTATTATTCCCTCTCCTACATTAGAAAAAGTAGGGAAAGTAGTGGAATCTGGAGGTTGCAGATTTACTATTCTACATCCTACTCTCTTTAAAAAAAAAAATTAAATATTGTAGAAAATAGAAAAAATTAACAAGCTGTAGAAAATATGAAACATGAAAATATCGTGCAACATCAAGCCCAATCAGAAACCACACAGCTGTTTGTGGTTAAAAATCAGTTTAGGCCAAACTCCCAAACTGACACGAGCAAGGTGAAAAGTTCACTCAAGAATGTAGTGGAATAGCAAACTGGAAAGGGTTTTCACTTAAAGGCCATCTCATGTCTAACAGACTTGAAAGAGTTCAAGACATCAGCACACAAGTCCCCCAGCAGGAACACTGTGCCTTCAAACAGATTGTTATCTGATTAGACAATGTGTTCATTATCAAATTAGCCCAGAGCACACAGGGGCTTGATTAAACCATTGGTACAGCGAAGAAAATAAGTTCTGAGCACACAAAGTTCTCAGGCACACAATACTGCCATCCCATACTTCATGTAAATTGCATTACCATGAAAAACACACACATTCGTAGGCCATAGAATGCACTGTCATTATGCATTGGCAGAAGTATAATGAAGAATGGGTAATGGTTTAGTTCAGAATTTTGGGGTTATGAGGTCACGTCTTTGAATGTTTTTCCATCTTGCATGTGTAACCTAAAAGTCAACTATTATTTACTATGTGTAATAAAGTATTGTATTGATTTGTTGAAAAAGGCCTGTCTGTGAACAGGCATTTGAGAACAACTCCAGAGATAGCCTGATCACGACTGAGGTGCTGGCCTTTGTTTTTCTCCCTGTGGCGGCAGTTAGTAAATACTGTCTTTGCATTGCCAAGAAGAGGATGCATGTATATTACAGTATTGGGAGTTTTCTCACCCCGCAACATAAATATAGAGCAAAATAAAAAAATGTAAACATACTTCAAATAAAAAATATATTCATTAAATATTGTTAGACCTAGCATCATTGGTGTTTGTTTCCCTCAGTTTGCCTTCAGACCTACTGTTTTTGCTGGCCTTTGGACTCTGCACACATTATCATTGAAAACCAGTGCTTGTGCTCTCTTCTTAAAACATGTTAGATTGGCTTATACCCAATTGGCCTAGTTAATGTACTTGTAAGTCCCTAGCAAAGTAGCACTACCTGTGCCCAGGTCCTATAAATTAAATGCTACTAGTTGGCCTGCAGCACTGACTGCAGCACTTTAAACATGGCTCAGGCCTGCCATTGCAGCCTGTGTGTGTGCAGTTTTAAACTGGCATTACAATCTGGCAAATTAAGCCTTTTGCCAGACCTAAAACTTCCTTTACAATGCATATAGTCACCCCTATGGTAAGCCCAGGATAGGCCAGAGGGCAGGGTGCAATGTATTTAAAATGTGGAACATGCACTTTTAAGTTTTGCATGTCTTGGTAGTGAAAAATTCTCAAGCATGTTTTTATTGCTGCAACTCCCCCTCCCATAGGATAGCATTGGAGTTACCTTATTCCATTTTGTAAGTGTAATTTCCAAGTGAGACCAGGCTACCAGTATGTGTTTGGTGTCTCTATAATTGTAGTTAACAATCCTAACTTATGGTGAGGTTGGATTTTAAATTACAATTACGAAAATGCTACTTTAGAAAGTTGACATTTTCTTGCCTGAGCCATTTGGTGCCTGCAGCCTGTCTCTGGGACACATGACTCTGTGTAGCTGACAGTTGAGCTGTTTGTATTCTTCCTAGACAGCCGCACACAATGGGTGGGTTAGGTGTGACTGGGTGGGCTACCACTGGCAGGATTAGATGGAGGAGTTGAGCCCAGTCCCACTTACACTTGAATAGGCTGTGTCCTTTCGTCATACAAAGGGCTGCATACCCCATATAATATGTTTGGGGCCAGAAAGGGAGGACACTTGTGCACTTCAAAGGTATGCCTCTAGAAACTTCTCACCTCCTCAAAAGCACAACTGATTATATAAATAATAGACCTCAGGCTAGGGGTGGGCGGAATTTGTGTAATTGTGCTACGCAAAGCTCCGCGAAACGGTAACAAATATTCGCGAGCACGCAAAAGTTCAGCGAACATGCAGAATTGCTTGTTCTGACCGTTCGTGATGCTTTTTTCTTGTTCGTGAACGCTGTTTGCGTGCTCGGGGAGAAATATCACACGAGCATGCATTTTGAAAGCGCGAACAAGCAAAAAATTCTGCAAAGCCACGGATCGCAGAATTTTTTACAATTCCGCATTCTCCGCGGAATGTGAAATTACCCAAATTACCCAAATTCCGCGAGCGGAACAGAATTTACCGCCCAGGCCTACCTCAGACACAACCTTTTCAGTTCACTTTTAGACCTATGGATACTCTGCCAGGAAGGACAGTTGTGCTGCTGAAAGGACTGTCCCTCTGCTGGACTGCTACTTTGAAGGAACTCTTCCCCTGATCTTCTGACCTGCTGCCCTCTTGCCTGGGTGAGAGGGAAACTGGACTTTCAACTTCACCCTTATACTCAGGACTCCAGAGTGACTCGAAGGACTAGTCTGCTGGCCTTCTGATCTGATCATTAGGGACATTAAAGACTCCCCAACATTCTCCACCAGCCCTAGGACCCAGCTGCAGTGAGTGTATGTCCCCCAATTGGTGCCCCTCAGGTCCTGAACCCTTGGTGTGGCTCAGGGAATTGTATTCAAGTGTTTAGGCTCTTTGCAACATCGGACAAGCCTGTTCGCATAGAGATCTTGACGCTCGCATCGCGATTCAGCGCGCAACTTCGGCAATCGCCTCTTCACATGACAGCATCGTCCTCTACGGTGGACTGCCAAGGGAAGATCCAGCAATGCCCACCTGCGACTCCGGGCATGCTCTTCGTGCTGCGCTGACAACCTTCTGCAACACTCTCCCTGCTCCTCGTGGCCCCCTCCATCGTGAACGGGACTCTGGACACAGAATTGAGAAGGTAAACTTGAACAGTCCTAACCTGCACTCCATCACGGTCAGCCTGAAAGGGTGACTTTGATCCGATTCAAATCTTTCAAAATTCATAAATCCGGTTCTACTGATTGGATTTTTGTAGTTTTGTCTTATTTTGTTTATTCAATTTTATTCAATTTTTCTAACTTGGTGTGGGATCCCTTTTTGTGTGGTAATTTTCACTTTGCCCAAAGGCCCTTTGTCCCAAATGTCAGGGCAACCAAGGTGCGCAATGCGCTAGGGGCGGGGGAGTGTAATTCACCTCCTCCTCCTCATGAAAACCAAAAATGCCCCCTTTGATGCGACTGCCCTCTGTCCGGTGGGGCAGCTGTAGGAAATTGGTTTTGGCACCACTGTACCTGGGGAGCCTCACTCTGGGGCTCCTACAACAAACTTGCCCCAACATTGTGGCTGCCCGCTCTCTCTCGCGGTGCAGCTGTAGACATTAGGCCTGGCACCACTGTGCCTCCTGAGCCCCCACTGGGATCCTAAAGACGAAATGGTCCAATGTTGCATCTGCCCGTTCTCTCTCGCAGTGCAGCCGTGAAGATCAACAAGCACTGTCACAAACAGTGCCTTAGAGAGCCCCGTTCACGGGCGCCTCCCGGTGCTCTTCACTCAGCACCAAATTGGCCCCAATGCAGCGAGAGTATCCTTCCCTGGGACTCTCCTGGTGCCACTCAGACAGCACCAACAATGCGCCATTCAAGCCCTACTCACCAGGCTGTCCTTCTTCCCCGGGCCACTCTGGGGATTAGGGCGGGAGCATGTCGCATCATCCTGCAGCTTCTCGGCCCTCTCCTCTGTGCACCTGGTACCCGTGCCGGAGTTTAGCTGGGAGTCTGCGAGGCTCTGGTCCCCACTACACCATCAGGCACACGCGGGGCTCTCCTCGTCCACGTGAGCCCCGCCTACAGCCAGACAGCAACTCTGCCTCTCTTCTGGTGGCCTCTGCACCGGATTGACTGAGCGCCGCATGTCAGACGTCTCTGCAGAGCAGCAGGCCCAGCCCTCAGTCAGGCACAGGCACCTGACTTCCGTTTTTCAGCGCTCCTCTTCTCCGGGTCATTACGGGGTGGGCTCCCGCTCTTTTAAAATGCGGGGTGGGCTCCCGCCTTCAACAAGGACACAATTACGGGGTGGGCACCCACCAAAAGGAACACATAAATAGCGGGGTAGGCTCCCGCCTTCAGTGACGTCAATGTGGGGTGGGCTCCCGCTTCCAAGGCATCCATAAGGGGGATCCCCATGTCGGGATTCCCTCTACATATTTTGCAGCTTCGAGCTGCAGGCCACCAGCACTCCTCCTGCAGTAAAAATATAGCGCTCTCGAGGCGCTTAGCCCACAGTCTCAGGGGCACAAGGCTGAGCCCAGGCAGGCCAGCTCACAGGGCCCTCCAGCAGGGGAGGCAGTCCCTTGTGGCAGTTCCTCATGGGACAAGGAAGCAAAGATATTGGGTCACAGCCCCAATATTTTTAGTACATATTATTTGTCTGCCCTGGCACAGGGCTTTGGGTAATCCAGCCTCAACTGGTTCTGGGGGTGTGGATCACTTTGTTTACAGGGCTCCCACCCTCCTTTGTCAGGTTGGGGCTCTGTCATCAGACACACCACAGGTGGGCAGAGCCAGCATTCACCAAGGCAGGCACAGACCTATTCAGGGTCAGGGGACTACTCCTCCCAATACTCCAAATGCCTATCTCCCATTCAGCCGAGCGCTGACTCACCCTGCTCTCCCCAGAGCCACACACACCTCACCATCCCCTGTCACTCCAAAGCAAGACATGCGATCCATATCAGGCATGCAGACACAGAGCACACAGAAATGCCAACTTCTAAAAGTGGCATTTCTAAAATAGTAATAATAACTCTGCGCACACCATTGCGCATCATTTATTATCACTATTCCAACCATACCAAACTTGACCAGGCTGCTTCTCTCATATCAGGAATTACCACTGAAACACAGGGAATCCCCAATGAATTCTTATGAGAGGGCAGCCTCACAGCAGTGAGAAACCATAATGGCGATTTCTCACTACCAGGACATGTCACGCGCTTAAGGTACAAGTTCCACCTTTCACCTACAATGCACCCTGCCCATAGGGCCAGCTAGGCCTACCTTAGGGGTGACTGGCATGCAGTAAAAGGGGGGTCACAGACATGGCACACACTTTAGGTGTCACATCACAGTGGCAGTAACACCGCGCTCACAGGCCCTGCAATGGCAGAGGCCTGAGAAAGGTTTGAAAGGCTACTTTGGTGGGTGGCGCAATCAGAGCTGCAAGTCCACCAGTAGCATTTTATTTACCGGTTCTGGGTATCTGATATACCATTTTAAAGGGACTGACAGGTAAATTAAATATGCCAATCAGGTGTAGACCAATGTTGCCATGTTTACCACAGAGAACACATGGACTTTACACTGGACAGCAGTGCTAAAGTGCCTAGAGTCCTAAAACCACCAACACTATGTCAGAAAAAAGGCTAGGAGGAAGGCAAAAAGTTCTAAGTCCAACATATTTGAATTACATTAAAAAAAATATACATACTAAAAATAGACACTTTTCCTACTATGCAAACAAAACTAGTACCAACTAACAATAGATATTGTTTTTAAAATCAGAAACATTATTTATCTTAAATCAATTATTAAGTGCAACAAATAAAATGAACTCAATAAGAATGCCATAGAGTTCGAAAATGTTCATAATTAATTAAACTGAGCAACTAATGTGAAATGAATAAAAACATATACATTAAAATAATGACAAGACTAATTATCAATGAATGCATTAAATTAGATAACAACATTGAAAATTGAAAACAATAATATAATTTTAAAATGATTTTTCACCTAATCCCCTACACCATAAAACCCAACAACTGATTACTAAAATAAAAGTTCCAATTAAATAACAAAAATCACATTAAATTAAATTTCACATTAAAATTTCCAATCAATATTAAAACATATATATGCATATTTTATTCTACTACTTTAAATAAAATAATAATATATGAACAATTATAATATTTACACCTAAATCATAGCAATCTTAACCCCTTTATATTATTCTGCAATATTTGTGAGATGACAATGTTTATGAGATGATATTTGTGTATCACAATTTTTTCCCATAATATTTTGGTAAATCATCTCAGTGAGGATACACAAAAGCCACCATACCATTGTTAAGCACTTTCTAAATAAAATCTCTTCCTTACAGCATAGAACTACTTCACTGTAACTTGAAGCCCACATTCAGAAAAATGTAATGAGTCATCTTTATTTACCTTTAACTTGTAGTGCAATACATGTTTTGGCCTGATGAATATGCTCAGGACAGGCTTCCAATGGCTACCTTTGTGGACCAGGAAATCCCTCATCCAGGCACTCATTGTGAGTTGTCTGGATTATGGAAATCCCTTAATTGTCGCAAAGAACAAGGGGCTCGCTTCAAGCTCCTAGTTATGCAGAATACTGCTTCCAGGTTGGTCTGAAACCTACCCCCACTCTCTGTTGGAACCAACGTTGAGATCTTTGCACTGGCTTCCTATTAGAAAGCAGACTCTCTTTACGTTTTTATACCAGGTCCACAAGTCCTGTAAAATAAGCTGCAACCATAAATTCTCACTCGCAATCTCAGATTTAGTGAGCAACTATTATTGATTATTACACCCTCTGCGTATTTAGGTGGCCAAGAATGGGGGCTGTTCCTTTTTTTCTGGTTCCCAACATTGGAATCAGCTACCACGATACGTACACTTCTGTGCTGATCTAGCTTTATTTAAAAAACTCTGAAAACACGGCTGTTTAATATTTATATCTCAGTCAATCTCAGACCTGAGGAATGCTCGAGTGCCAAGAGACCCCATCAGGGGTGATTCATGCACTTAATAAACGCAAATACAAAAAAAAAAAAGAAGTATTATGTGTGAACCACAAGGCTAACCCCAGCTGATTTAGCCCTAGAAAGTGGAGACTGACCTGGCTGAACAACTTTCTAAATGCTCTGGGACTATCCCCCGCTGAGGAAAAAACCTGCAAGATAGCCTGCATTGGTCCATCTACTCAGTGTGGTTATTGTGACCTTCTTCCCCTTATGATACAAAGAGAACATTAAAAGAAATGATGTCGTCCATTCTTTTTAAACAGATTAATAATGACCTTCTGATGTCTAATGATGGACGAATAACAATTTTTGAATTGTTTTCAAGTAGAAGTAGCACAATCGTCTAAGAAAAATGAAAATGTTTACGTATCTTAGGTATAAACTTAGAATCTGGCCTCAAGACTATCCCATCAGGAAGGCTATTCAGATAGGGATAATTGATCTCCAAAGATACTAGCTTTCCTAAATTATTATGAGATGTTAGAGCAAAGAAGCAACTTTGGCTGATAACCACAAAATACCTATTGTATCCAAATGGTTTCTACTGTAAACCAAAAGGTTTGAAAACTAGAGGAATGACCTTTGACGTATCCCCAGATGTCTCTGTAAAACCTCTAACTGCTGACCATTCAGCTGACAAAGTAGAGGGTGTTAATCCCATTAAAAACAACACCCAGAAAAATTATAATATGTGCAACGGGTTGCGTGATTTCACTTCAAACCTTTTATCTTAGCACCAAACCAGGTGTCTACACAAAAGTGACACTGTAGACCACTGTTTAGAGATGCAAATAAATCCAGTGATGACATTCCAAACATTGTCACTATCACCTGGAAAGAATGAGAGCTTAAGTGAAAAGATACTGATATTTAAAGATTGTGAATTAGTCTGTTTGCCTGCGTGTTCTCTGATACAATTTGCCCTCAGAGTTAGCAGGCGAATTTCGATCCATGAAAACATCTCTGTGGCAATGTTGTCAAGGGCCCTGTACTTTGTGCCCTCCTGGCAGTTGAACTAAGCCTTCGTTACCTTGTAGACAGTTCTGATCAATATAGCAGAAAAAGAGAAAAAATCTGGAGAGCACGCCATAGGGCCATTAACTCTTTTCAATTTGAGGAGTGAGGTACCTTTGATAGAAACCAGTCCCCCTTCTCTTTTAACCCTTCGAGAATTGCCCCCCTTCTCTGTGAACGTGCATCTGATATTATTACAAGGAGTTTGGATGAGGGAAAAATGTTCCCTTTTTAGGTTTGCTTTGTCTAGCTACCAGGGAAGGTGGGCTTTGGTCTCCTCCGACACCAGGATCAGATTCTTGTATTACTGTAAAGCATTTACATTGGTTAATTCATAAAACGTATTTCAAAAACATTGGAAATCATATCAAATGACGTGGGAACACAGATTAAAGCAACACACCTAATAGTAAATGTTCGCAAGAGGCTCTTCTTTTATATCAACTAAAGCAATAATCATATTTACAAGTAATCAGAGGGCTGTCAATACAGGAAATACTGACAAAGTGACATGTGATACGGTGACATTAAGTGCTCAGTGATAGTGGTGCAGTGCATATATACAAGGTGATATTATGTACAACTATTTATACTGGGGACTATAATGTGGTCAGATTGAAGGAAGGCAATAACTCTGGTAAACAGCAAGTTTAGCTTATTGATTTAACAACCAGAGATTTGATTGAGCTGGACCATATGTATTCCGCGACGTTTCGACCCTGACAGAGCGTTATTGGAATGTCATGGCGGGTCTTCTTCAGGACAAGTGGGAATGTTGACAGCCCAGAAATTGGTATGACTCGCTCAGGCGTCCCTTGCTTAGTGGAAGCCGTCAGTGGATCTGCAAGTGTCAGATAAGCTCTGGGAGTGAAGATTGCTTCATAAGGTGAAAACCCTAATGAGTTGTGGTATTTAATTCCTTAACGTGGAGGACACAGAATGAATGTGGTCCATCAGATGGCCAGGCAATAGTCCTGAATACTAGCACAGGATGCAGCAGTGTTCAGCTGCAGTCTTGAGCTAGGACCTTTTTGTATATAAACAATCCACAATGGCAATTTGTAACTCCTATGTGTTATTTTTTACAATTGTTTATGTTGAGGACGACACACCTTCCTGCACATAAACACTCATTCATGGCAATTTGTTGTTTCTATGTTGTGCTGCACAGTGCAGCACACATAGAAACTGGAAAAATTAGGAGAAATCAGACATTTCTCCTCATTTCACCATGTTAAGATCAGGGTTTTTCTGGTCTTAATTTTGGTGCTGCCCCATATTTTCGCCCCCCTTGCAAATAGAGGGCAGCGTCAAAATCAATGGGTGGTGCAGCGGAACACCCACTGCAACACCCATTTCACGCTGAGTGTAGCATGAAAGGGAGCCTTATTTACAAGGTGGTGTTAAGCCACGTTCAGTGGCCTAAGGCCGGCTTGTAAATAAGAAGATGGACTTAACGTCACCCAAACATCTTAAAAAAAAGGTAAGTCGTTGTACATATTCCCCTCCATCGGGCAAAGTTCAAGGTCAGGACCCAGGAAGGTGTTGTTGAAGTCGGGGTACAGAAAAAAGGCACATTTGGCTTAGGCAGGAAAATGCCAGCTTTCTAAAAGCTACAACAATAACAATGCACTAACCGTCACGTTTCAACTGCTGTTAACATTATTTAACAGACTAAGGCCAATTAATAAATTATATGGTCTTAAGTAATTTATTTACTATATCGATTTCATATTTTAGATATATATTTCATTTACTTTATGAGTCAGACCAAGGGAGAAACTTCTTTTTCCCCGTTTCTAAACATACATTGAGCTTCACATGTCAAATATGAAATAACACGATTATACACAAAAAACATAAATTACAAAAATTAGAGGAGCCAGTCTTGTCTTTCAAATGAGCAGCAACCTAACAACTGTTTTAACAAACAAATTCTTTGCCAATATTGCGGTGCTGCTGAACCAGATGGAAATATTGCTAGGCCTAGTAGGTAGGTAGAAATTTGTACAACTTCCTACATAGGGCAAAATTAATTAAATACATATTCCCCGTGGTATGTGGTGCTGACGCATTTCGAGTTCCAGAGTAATTGTCGGGATTCTGTTAAGGACTCAGACTGGATGCAATCTAGAGAGAAAAAATGGGGGAATGTTCAAGAATCGATTTCTAGACTCTCCTAATAACTGATTACATATTTTTTATTTTTTATTTTATTAGTCTTTATTTCGACCAATTTGATCATAAAAGACACAAATATTTACAACATCACAAGATAAAATCCAATGTTCCTTGGTGCCTTTACAATTAAAAATAACACACGCCGGAACTCTGGGAGCACTGGGACGCTTTTCGTAATTTGCGCGGTGGAACTTATCAAGGCTCCAAGAAACATACAATAAGAAATGATGGACTACTATAAAGATCATACATATTAACGATATTGACAAAATACAGACAGTTTCAAGCGGTCCTAGTTGCTTGACACTACACTAACTGGAATTGATGTTCAATGGAAACTGATGGTTAGACTTGGACCAACGGTTTTTTACAATTGTGCCTTGAGGAAGCCCTGTTTAGGGCGAAACGCGCGTCGGCGGGCTGCTTTATGTCCAGAAAGAGAAATAAAAGCACCTTCTGAATGATCGACAGCGACTAATCTGGAATCTTCTTCATTGAAATGATGAAATGGTTATATTTCAGTGTCTGGATACACATTGGATTATAGTGATATATATGGTGTGCCTCTGTGTCTTGTTCTAAATAGTATGTTCTGGTGCAGGGTCAATTATCTTTAATTTTCTCTGTCTATCCAGATTGTTACACTCTAGGTGGATGAGTGTTTAACACTAAGATTGCACCCAAGACTTAATTTACCGTTGTAGAGCTATCTTGGAGATATAATGATGTGCAGATCGTCAATAGCAATACCACCACAGTTTTCTTAAAAATTAAAAATAACACAAATGTTAAAAAACATGTTAAAATCAGAACAGATCCATTCCATATTCAAATAAACCCCTACTCTACTTGAAATAGGAGATAGCAAAGTGCCCTAGTGCAAATATACAAATATAAGACATTTTTAGTCACAGTTTGAGTTATACCTGGAGTGGGAAACTAAGCCGAAGGCAGAGCACTGGAATTTACTGTCGCAGTCTGCTTGTTTTTTTCTAACTGTTGCCTAATTCTCCATGCCCAATCCAAGAATTTCGCTATTGCTATTACAGTTATTTCTTGGGTACTAGATTTTAATATTCTTATGGCGATCAAACTAGATCTGGTACCGATCTTCTGACAGACTGGTTTTAGCCAGATCCTCCTTGGGGAGCTATATGCTGGACACACAAAAAGTATGTGGGAAATAGTTTCATCCATGCTTTCACAAAATGAACATTTACTGTCTGCGATCGGATACCATGATTTTGTGAAAGCTTTGGTGGGTAATGATCCTACCCTAAACTGGAAGTAACGTTTCCTACCCAGTGGTTTCGTTAAAATATCCAAGAATTCTTCGTAATGTGGATCTAATTTGTGTTCCAGGAAGGCGCTGGTCAGTGATGTTACCCCAGAATGTCTCAATTTGCCTGATCTTATCATAGACCAGTACGCATCCTTGAATTCTTTTTTGGATGGAAATAGATTATGAACCAGATCATCACATAACTGTCTCATACCCATATCCACCAGAGTTCGTTTTACCTGCTGTAGCCAGCTAATCTTATGGGAGTTGTCATTTCCCTTCAAATCCAAGAGGGCTGCAGCATAGTGGGCTAATTCCGGAGTGGACCAGATCCTTCTCCAGAAAGCCAGTGGTTTAAATTAGGGGTGGGCGGAATTTGCGAAAGTGACTTTCGCAAATTATCGCGAAAATGTTAAAAAGCTCCGCAAACACGCGGAAATATCGCGAAGATGCGGAAGTTTTTTTCCCGCCCGTTCGCGGTATTTTCTGCGTGTTCGCGGCTCGCCAACTTACCCAGGCGGTTGCTCGCGGGCGCGGTCATCTTGTTTTCACTCTTCTCGCAGTGCATGATCGCGAGAGGAAAGACGTGATCGCGCAACCAATGACATTACTGCGGGCGCGAACTGTCGCGAGACACCGCAAATGGCTACCAACAATCCAACATCTCGTCGAGAACGCGACCGGATCGGGAAAACTGTCGGCGAACGCGGGGATTCAGGTAAGGCGATCGCGCGCGCGCGAGAATGTATTATTTTACAGCGCGAGCAAGAAGCAAATTATCGCTAAGCTGCGGAATGCGGAAATTTGGACATTTTCGCGCTCTCCGCGGAACGCGAAAATGTCAAATTATCGCAATTTCCACGAGCGGAACGGAAATTTAGCCCAGGCCTAGTTTAAATCTGGCAACCTCTGTAAGCTAGTGGCACCCCAGATCCGTGTAAAGGGGAATTAGGGGGGTACTCTTAGGAAGGTCAGTCAAACCCCTTATAAAGTTATTTTGGGCCAGAGCTAATACAGACAGATTTTCAAACACCCACAATTGAGCCCCGTATAAGATAGATGCCATGGCTTTGGCCTGATAGATCTGAAGTGCGGGGCCTATTGGCTTTGATTGGGAGAGCCTATGTTCTTTCAGAATCACCCCTGCTATTTGTGAGTGTTTTAATGCCAATAGCTTGATTTGGGGCTTCCAATCCATTTTTCTATTAATGGTTACTCCTAAGTATGTAAAAATGTCGGTTTGTTCTAAATATTCGTTGTTCATTTGTACTCTCGACTTTATATCTTTGTGTTTGTGGAGCACCATAAATTTTGTCTTGTCCACGTTCACCATTAATTCATGATCGGAACAAAACACCTCAAAACGTACATGGGCTTTTTGTAGCCCAGCATGGGTTTTAGATAAAATGAGGGTATCGTCTGCGAACATGAGGATTGGAACTTTAATACCTGCCACAGAGGGAGCGTCGGTGGGGTGGTCAAGGAAATATGTAACCACTCCATTTATGAATAATGAAAACAAGGTTGGGGCCAACACACATCCTTGTCGTACCCCTTTGGAGACTGGAAATTTGTTAGTAATGTTCCCTTGGCCACCCCATCGAACCTGAGCATAAGTTGATTCGTGCAATTTAATCACTAGCTGCAGTAGCTCTAATGGGATTCCTAGATCTCTCAACACAGACCAGAGCTTATTCCTTGGTACAGTTTCGAACGCTGCTTTAAGATCCACAAAGGTGGCGTAGATGGTACCTCCCGACAACTGTACAACCCGCCAATAGATTAGTAAAAAGTAAAAAACTTGGTCTATCGTGCTCACAAAGGCCCTGAAGCCAGCTTGAAAAGGGGATAATATATTGTTCTCCGTAATCCAAGATTGAATTCTGTTCAAAATCAGTCTGGCCATGATATTTTGCGAAGAATCAATCAGGCTAATAGGCCTATAGTTTTTGGGACATGAATGGTCACCCTTCTTATATATGGGAAGAATTTCCACCCCACGCCGGGAATCGGGGATAGGTGCTCCGCTGGCAATAGCATTTGCCAGAAGTAATATATACCTTAACCAGAGATCCTTATTTGACATAAATAGATCCGCTGGCACACAGTCTGGACCAGGAGCCCTGCCTGAGGGGGCCGAAGTCACGGCTAGTTCGACTTCTCTTAGGGAAAATTGGGCCGGAGTCTCTATGTTTAGGATGGGAAATGGAGTTACTTGTCCTGGAAAAGCAAATTGGCCCTCAAAGAACGATACCCATTGGTCTGGGGCAATGTGATTTGACGGGATGTTTCCTTGGCCTCCGCGTCCCCATTTGACAAGCTGCCAAAATGATTGTGGGTTTTGGGCTTTACTAGCTATCAGGAGATCCTTCCATCTTTGTTCTTCCCAGGTTCGTTTTACAAAGTGTTGGATCGATTTGTACTCCTTAGTGGCTAGTCTGATTAGGTTTATATCTTTTGATTTAATCGCCCTTGATAACTGTCTATAGGCCAACCTACATGTCTTGTTGTACCAGTGGTCACGCTTTAAATATGTCGGCTTAGAGGTTACAAAAGGTTTGGTAAAAAACCTCCTAATGTTTTCAAACAAGGATTCGTGAATGAGTGTAATATTTCCATTTCTTTCATCCTGGTTTGAATATTGATCAAGGAGGTCGAGCAGCTTTTGCACCTCGGCGTTCATATTATTGATGGAATTTTCATTTTCAATTACGCTGGACCACTTAACTCTCCTCATATCATTATTAAGAATAGCATCAGCTGTTTCAATTAGCTCTGTTGGTAGCTGAGAACCGGCTTGGGCTAAACCTTTTATATGGAGCAACAATGGATTGTCGTCACTTTCATTCCTACTACAGACCTTCATATCCACTACAGAGAACCAGTACTCTACATTTATAAAAATATAATCTATGCGGCTGCTTCTCAAATCATTATTATATGTGTGGGATCCTAGACGGTCCGATGGGGTACGACCATTTACTGCTTGCACACCTCTCTCCAAACTGAATGCTTTCAGTTGGAGAGCTGCCTCCGTCCATTTCTTGATTGGTGTGATTTCCAATTGGGGAATGCCCCATTGGGAGTCTTCGACCATACTCAGTTGACTATCCTCAGAGTCCAATGGCTCAAAGGTAGTATTGAAATCACCTGCTAAGATTACATTATACCCTTCCCCTTTACTAACCAGGAAGTCATTAAGATCTGTGAAGGTCTTAGAGCTCCTACCACCTACCAACCCCCGAGCATATAGATTGACTATGAGAGTTTTTGTCTGGGTATTGCTATTAATAATCAGCGCTAGTATATCCACATTGTCAGTCTCAAGTTCAGTTATCTTAATAGCTGAAGACTGTCTAACCCAGATAATTAGACCACTAGAAGGCCTACCTCTAGGTCCACTCAAAGCAGGTTTATAAAATGTGAGGTAGCCGTGGCGAAAAATTGGCGTCACCGCCCAGGTCTCCTGTAAGGCTAGAATATCTATCGTATCAATAAATTCAGGCCAATCGAGTGAGCTGGTCTTGTTTAACAACCCCGCTATATGCCATGATACAAATCTCAATGGGAGTTGAGCGAGGGTTCCCGGATGATTAACAGGGCTGATGGAAGTTGGTTCATTTAATTCAGTAACAGTTATGGCTGGAAGCTGTGACGCTTTTAGGTTTGTATTTTCCAGTTTAGAATTGGCTACTCTCAACTTATTGGAGTTGGTTGACAGTCAATCTTCTTCATTAACACAATCCATCTGTCCTGCATTTATGCTCTTAGGATGTTTTGTGCGAGAGCTTTCAGGGCTATTATTAGTACTTGCCTTCCCAGTACTTCCATGTAGATACATGCCAGTTGATGGTCAGTCAATATTTTGAAGGGATGAATCTCCTATTAGCATTCTTTCTTGGGAATTGTGTGAAAAGTGAAAGGGGGATTCTGGTGGACTCAATTTCAGTCTGATATTTGTGTGTATGAGATGAGATGTTCTTAACTCGAAAGCCAACAAATTCTCTACTAATATAGGAGAGGCAAGGACAAGGCGCACATAGTCGGTGGCGCCGTCCTTTGAACAGAATCTTGTAGCAGAGGATATATCCTCCCTGATTATTGAACTGCACTTGCGAACCTGCCGGAGCCACTGAGTGCTCTTATTAATCAGGGACTGTTCATCCTCTCTAATTAGACTGGAGTGGATCTTGGGAACGTTAATTAGATAGATGTGTGACTTAGTGGACCCAGAACTAAAATGCTCACTGTGTCTAGGTTTTGTGAAAGAGCTCGGCCTGATCAGACTAGAGCGGACGAGCTCAGATAGAGTTCCACTTCTATTTGAACGATTAAACAATTTACCTGTTCTAGATGCTACATCTTTTAAGGGCACACTATTCCGTGAAGGTTGTACAACATTAGACTGAGTTTTGAGAACTCTTTCCTTGTGAGCGTTTGCTGGGTTATTAACATTCATAACACTTTGGCAATTAAAATTCCCTTCTTTGGCATTTTGTACACTAATCACTTGTAAGTTAGACAAATCTTGGGTGACTAAAGTCTGTTTATTAATGCTCGATGTTAGTGCTAGGCTTAGGCTAGCCAGCATTTCCTTAAGTGTTGTAACTTCTTCCATAAGGAGCTTCGTCTGATCTTTTAGATCTTTTAGATCTTTTATCTGGATGTTGAACTGAACAGAGCAAGCACATTTTACTTCATTATTCCCTAAAGGCGTAGTGTCTTCGTGAGGGATTTGAAGTAGGGGCAAAAAACGGTTTGTACATACAATAGAGGGCTCGTCAGCTAGTAGTGGAGCAGGACTAGATCCAGGGGCAGAATTAATAATATCTATATGTGAGCAATAGGTCTGGTTGGTAGAATGTTGGTCCTTTAGAGGCTGCCTTTTAAATATATCTGGTATGGCTAGGGATGATCGCTTGTTGTTAGAGATCGAAATAGCAGAGGGATCAATAGCCACATCAGAAGAACTACATGACCCTGGATGAGAAAGGAGAATGTCCTCGCATTCTCCAACAAGATTGGTAATACGGTCCATAATTGCGTGAGGTTGAGTTGATGTTTTAGTGTTTTTTTTGTTTTTTTTACCTTTCTTAGAATTGCCGCTTTCCCCACTATCCACAGCTTTTCTTTTCCCCATTATAGTGCACAAAACTTTAACTCGGATATATTTGGTCAAACTACCTGTATTAAATATAACATTGGTTTTAGTCAATCACTGCTTATGAAGAAACTCACGGATTTGTCCGGTTTATCTATTAGTGATATTGTAAAGATTCACACTGTTTTAGAATAATTGGCCACTCAATCAGGAAAATAAATCAACAACAACAATAAAAAGGCGAATGTAAAGCCAATGCTCAGTCAATCGGCTCTACGTTTGTATGAGTGTCTTGTAAGACCTTTAACCACACTACTGGGGATGGAGAATGGGTTGCCCTAACAGTAGAAGGAACGGCTAGCGAGAACTTACTAGTGCAAATAATCAGCAGTGTCAAATAGCACACACCTGGCAGTCCTTACAATAGACACCTTACTTTGTGGACAGATGACAGAGAGGTGGCCCGCCCCAGCCTCCTGCGGCCCCTGACGGCCACAGACGGTCCCGCCCTTGTCCCAGGCTTCTCCCGGTGCGTCCCGCGGGACGAGGGACCAAGCACACCTTTATGCGCCTCCAGGCGCTGTCTGATGACGGGCGCGGCAATCGGGGGTGAAGGGAGTTGTAGTTCGTAGTTCTGGAGTGGTGGAGCGGAGCCCAGCCAGTTGTTACGGCTGAGCAAAGCCCGGCCCGGAGTCCTGGAATAGCTGGTAGTTCGATTAAGGAGTGGAGGCAGGGAGGCTCAGCAGAGAAGATCACAGGCAAGCTGAATGGTGGAGCAAGGCCCGGCCAGCTGATCCGCCCCCCACAGGTCAGTAGGAACACAGTGGACTCGGCCCCAGGCACACCTTTATGCGCCTCCAGGCGCTGTCTGATGACGGGCGCGGCAATCGGGGGTGAAGGGAGTTGTAGTTCTGGAGTGGCGGAGCAGAGCCCAGCCAGTTGTTACGGCAGAGCAAAGCCCGGCCCAGAGTCCTGGAATAGCTGGCAGTTCGATTAAGGAGTGGAGGCAGGGAGGCTCAGCAGAGAAGGTCACAGGCAAGCTGAATGGTGGAGCAAGGCCCGGCCAGCTGATCCGCCCCCCACAGGTCAGTAGAAACACATATTCCCCGTGGCATGTGGTGCTGACGCGTTTCGAGTTCCAGAGTAATTGTCAGGATTCTCTTCAGGACTCAGACTGGATGCAATCTAGAGAGAAAAAAATGGGGGAATGTTCAAGAATCGATTTCTAGACTCTCCTAATAACTGATTACATATACAAATATGGTTCTGGTGCCTGATTAAGTGTTTTCCTATTCTCGTATGGGCACAAATCCAGAATTCGGAGGAGTTCCAAGTGACTCCGTCTGCAATGCAAATAATGCAATGATAATTCTGTGCACCAATCAAAGAGCACATGGTGGCACCTCTGTAGTGTGGAGAAGCAACAACAACTTACAATTGATTGTTCGAATAATACACAAATTTGAGATAAAACCACATGGCGGTTTGTTCGAATAGTGTAGTCATTTTTATACGTAGAGGCGCTCATTCTCTTAACTGTTCATTCTGGACACAATGAAACAATGAAATACTCCGTCTCATTAGAGGAAACAGTTTACGCGATCATTGGTGGCGTTTGATACAGTGGCATAGCTGACTTACTTTCCCAGGCACTCGTCGAAGCATGTTACGGGTTTTGGCCTCACTTTATTCATGCATTCACTTCCAGGTTCCGAGTTGTTTTGTACTCGTAACCGGTGATGTTGCATTCTGGGTATATGAGTCCCAGAAGAGGGCTGGTTCGTTTTACGATGACTACACTATTTGAACAAACCGCCAAGAGGCTTTATCACTAATTTGTGTATTATTCGAGCAATAACACGTAAGTTGATGTTGCTTCTCCACACTACAGAGGTGCCACCCTGTGCTCTTTGATTGGCAGGCAGACTTATCATTGGATTATTTGCAGTACAGATGGAGTCACTTGGAACTCCTTCGAATTCTGAATTTTGTGCACATATGAGAATAAGAAAACACCTAATCTGGTACCTGAACAATATTTGTATATATATAATTAGTTATTAGGTGATTCTAGAAATCGATTCTTGAACATTCCCCCATTGTTTTCTATATAGATTGCATCCAGTCTAAGACCGTAAGAGAATACTTACAATTACTCTGGGAATTGAAACGCATCAGCATCACATACCACAGGGTATATGTATTTAATTAATTTTGCCATATGTAGGAAGTTGCACACATTTCTACCTACCTACTAGGCCTACCAATATTTCCCTCTGGTTCCGCAGCACCGCAATATTGACAAAGAATTTAGTTGTTAAAACAGTTGTTAGGTTGCTGCACGTTTGAAAGACAAGACTGGCTCAATAATGTTTGTAATGTATGTTTTTTGTGTATAACAGTGTTATTTTATGTTTGACATGTAAAGCTCAATGTATGTTTACAAACGGGGAAAAGGAATTTTCTCCCTTGGTCTGACTCATAAAGTAAATGAACTATATCTCAAAAAGATGAAATCGATATAGTAAATAAATACTTAAGACCATATAATTCATTGAATGGCCTTAGTCTGTTAAATAATTGTTAACAGCAGTTGAAATGTGACGGTTAGTGCATTGTTATTGTTGTATCTTGTGAGGCTCTTTCTAGCCGTCCTGGGCCTAACCCCTTTTGCTATTGCAGCTTTCTAAAAGTGGCATTTTCAAAAAAGTAATTTTTAATCTAACTTTACCATTAGATTGAATTTTAAATGACCATTAATTTTAGTCCTTAAATCATCATATCTATTCCCAAACTGAAGTTATGCATTATAAGCTGTTATAATGTAACCAGGTGCTTTTCTGTAGCAGAGATAGCCTGGCCACATTGAAAAACGACTTTGGAGAACTTTCACTGCCAGGATATGTCCTACTTTTTAAATACTATTCACCCTGACCTATGGACATTTAAGTCCTACTTTAGGGGTACCTTACAAGTATTGAAAAGGAAGATTTAGCCCTGACAAAGAGTTTGTTTTCAACTTGGCAGCTTTAAAACTGCATAGGCCGTTCATAATAAATACTTTGAATTGTCTATCTAGTGGTGGCACACGTGCTGTAGTCCACTAGTGACAGTTTAACTGACAGACACTTGGAACACTGAATACCATATAGTAAGGGCTTATATGAAAATGTCCCAAATAACAATAGCATCAGTTAAATTAAGTCGGGGTGAACATGAAAAAATAGGCATTTTCTTATATATATTTTTTTATTTATTTGGATGGACCAATGCATTACAGCTCTGAAATGAGCTTTGTTTATTGTAACACCTTTGCCTCCCCAATTGTCCAAGTGTTTACTCTCATTTACCTCTCTCTATTCTTGACTTGAGCACACTTGAGCACCACCAGGCTACGCCAAATGCATGTTTCCAATCACCTTCCTATAATCATTGTTGGAAAACTGATGATGTATTACTTTTGGCTCTCCCTTTGATGCCATCTGAGACCACCCAACCTCCAATAAGTCAGTGGTGTAATAGCTGTGTATTTTCCTACCTTATGTACCTCATTAACACGCAAGGAAAAATACTACTTACAGCATTCAATGGCATACAGGTGATGTGTTTATATTGTGCATGCTGCAAATTCCTTTCCAATCATGAACTCAACGACTCGCTTTATCCAGTTCTTCTTACCCAAGCAGAAATGTATTGTCTGCATCTCCCCAAGACTTGCTATTAATGCAGGGGTTTTCCAATCAGATAAGCTGTCAGTGGCCCTAACTGACCCATGCAGGGAAGACCTCATAGGAAAAACAAGGTTCTTCTTATTCAAAAGGGAGCAAGTGAATGAGCAAAGAATAATTCTCATTCTGCAATATGAAACAAAAAGAAAAAAACAGAGTGATTGAAAAACCCAAGAATAAAACCAGCATAAATCAACAGGGAAAATGTGGCACTATTCACTAAAAGAAAAGTCCACAAAACCTATCCTGCTCTTTTATTCTTTGCAGTATGATGTCACTTTTTGACCTATGTAATGGGGATGGTGTGGGCAAACTAGCAATTTTTAGCGCACAAAACAATTCTGCCTAAAATGCAGGCACCCTTACAACATAACACAAGAGTGCCTGCATTGGCGCTATGCAGCAAAAACTGTGCCAGCACTAGGAAAGGACAAGAATGCACCATATAATGTTAAATACAGATCTTTCCTGATCTTTCCCTTTCACAAAGTGCACCAAGGTGGCTTGGTGTGTGAATAGTTAACAAACCTGTCCCCTGACTGCCACATCAGTTATTGTTGTCCAATCGAAAATCCAAAATGGCAATGTTGCACAATGTAAAAAAAAGTCTATAATAGAAGTTAAGAAAAATGATACTCTAAACAGGTGGTGCAGTTGAATTTTTTTGGCACTGTCTTTTTTGGGAGCACTTGTGTTACTGCACTGCAGCTTAGTGCAGGAGCACAATGAAGGTCCACTTCTTTGCCAAAGAGAAGGTCTGTAGGATGAAAAAGAAAATGAAAATATTTGAAAGTTAAGATAAACATGCTATTGTTGAGACTTTCAGATTGTATTTCTTGCAAAAAGAGGTAGACCTGTTGAACAAGAAAATACAAATAATTTAGGCTTAGTTTAGTGTAGGAAGCAACATACATAAACTGTACATACAGCGGAGCATGGTAAAGCAGCATTAGGAATGTGAGTCAAGACTTTTGTTTTATCTGGAATGGTCTATAGATGTCCATTGCTGATTTAGAAACAGCAACGCCTTCAGTTGACCCTAAGGTTGAATTTGTTTTCTTTCGTACCGTTCACCACTCAGCCACTTGACCACATGGCTGTGTCCTCCTTGAATGTTTATCTGTGCCACACACACTGGTATGTTTTATTTACTTTAGCTGCACAACAAACAAAACATTAATATTTGTTTTCTGTTTTTTGTTTTTTACATTGCATATGGTTCAGTGGTAGTATTGTTATATATTACAATACTACAATATTACTGCCATTGTCAGTGGCAACAAATCCAACGTGGAGATCTTTGGGTTGAAACTAGTCATAAACTTTGGTATTAAGTGCAAGATGTTGGCAGCTGTATGGGAGTCCTCCATGGAGATCATTGCAGCTTTTGCATGGTGAAACCAGTGGCTACCCTTTGCTTAACCACCTTAAAAGAGTCCCAGTGTGTAGTGAAAAGATATGAAATTAAATTCCATTTATATTTATAAAGTGCTCGATTGCCCTTGGCGCTGTCACTACCTAAGAATGTGAAAGAGAAAGAATCATAGTTGTGTAGGGGAGCTATCAAGATAAAAAGAGACAATTGGCAGAACAACCACATTTTTAAAGCTTTCCTGAATTGGCAAAGGTCTGTAATTTCCTTACGTCTAAGAGGGAGTGTATTCCAGAGTTTGGCAGTGCAGATAACAAAGCCTCTGCCTCCCCAGTGGGATTTCCTGAATTTAGGGACAATTACATTTTTTTGGAAGACGATCAAAAGGATCTGAATGGTATGTTTCAGGATGCGCTTAAGATAGTCAGTTCCAGAGTTGTGAAGTATTTGAAGGCAATGAATAATGCCTTGAAAACAACTTGCTTCTTAATGGGCAAATATCTATCTATTTAAGAACCTTTGATGCCGACTGATGCTTGGGGATCCCAAGCAGATGTCCAGCTGCTGAATTTCTCTGAATCTTCAGTTTGTTTAGAAGTCAATGCTGCATATTGGTGTGGAGCGTATTGCAATAATTCAATTTAGATTATTGCTCTATTTGTGAAGCGAAACCCCTGATGAAGAGACGCTCTGCCTTGAAACGCGTTGGGTATTTCAGCAATACTTACCGAGGATGCCCAGGCAATTTGAAATGGTACACTGCATAGTGGGCACGTTGTTGAGTGCCTCTTCGTAGCTTCGAGCATTTGGTGAATAATTTAAGGACATGGCGGCCCTGCCGTGGAAGAGAGCACCATCTTGGTAATCAAAAAGGCTGGGGCTCAGAACTACATCTGAGCCACTTTTCATCACAGCTTGCCTGAAGCAAGAAAATATTGCCCTGACATGTCGGAGCCTACTAAAGGATTGAAAAATGCTTTTACTACCACAAAAGCGCTTTGAAACTACTAAGGGAAATGAACCAAGTACTCTCTTTGGACTGCAAAATCAAGTATGGCCATTAGCAAATCAGAATAAAGCAGCAAAATTGAACAAAGAGACATCATTGCTCTATTTGTGAAGTTAAACCCCTGATGAAGAGGCGCTCTGCCTTGAAACACGTTGGGTATTTCAGCAATACTTACTGAGGATGCCGAGGCAATTTGAAATGGTACACTGCATAGTGGGCACGTTGTTTAGTGCCTCTTCATAGCTTTGAGCATTTGGTGAATAATATATATATATGTGATCAAGGGCTCCTGGGCTCGAAACGTGTCACTGCTGTAACTTGGGCTGAATAAACTCCATCTCGCCAAATCTCTGTGGTCCGTCTCCTTCTTCGCCAGTTCTTGCTAGCTGGAGGTTGTTTTGAAGCTACACTTTATATATATATATACACACATATACTTTGTTCTTTGGTTTGCCTGTTATCAAGACTTGGTTCAAAAGCACAAGGAGTGATTAAAACAGCTTTCATTTTTACTTTCTCTTGAACTGGAATATAGCATTGCCATGAGGAGAATTCACACTTGTCAGGAAACAATGCAATAAGAGGTTATTTGTTCAATTACTAACAAATTATTTTTGCCATTTCTAACAGGGGTGTTCAAGGGTCTATCTGGGATTCTCCCCTTGTGAAGCTTGGCAGCTCTTTTGTTCTGGTGGGTATATAGGGAGTCTGGGGTACACCATAACCTTCCTATTGTAATCCTTGTTGTTTATTTCAGCGTGTCGATATTAGAACCACGAGTTCATAAAGGAAAAATCCATTCCTTGTGTCCGATAGTGATAGAAAAATCCGTTTTTTCTTCACAGGTAAGTAGAGAAGGTCAAACAAAATTAGAAATACTAAAACAATCTCAGACAAGAGCCCTCTCGTGGGTCCCATAGAGCATTGGAGTGCAGGACCAACGAAGAGCAAGCCCTATGATGCATATATGAGTTTTTCCCATTGACCTAATGTGTTCAAGGTAATGATTTATTTAATTCTTTAAATAAATGTATGACTCCGGTTATACTGCAAGTATTGATTCTGTTTTGTGTCTAAAAATATATACAAATCAGAGCTATTTTTATAAGTTGGTGTCAGATTTCTCTTGAGTCGTGTAAGTTACTTATCGTCTATGTTGGTGATGCGAAATGCTTAACACATGTTTCTCTAAGTAGCCTGTTTGCTCTTTGCCACTCTACCAGGACTTAGAGAAGGTATACTGAGAGAGAACCCAGGGTCCATCTTTGTGTATTGTACTAGAATTACATTGTACAGCATCCCTGTCATACCACATAATGCTGCCACCTTGCAACAAGGAGCTGTTCCTCTGATGAAGCAGGACACCCAATTGGGTGTGTGAGGGCACTAAATAATAATCATAAAGATTCCCCTTGACTATCTGCTTCCAACTTTTCTCCTCTCTCTCTGTCTGTATAGGAACAGTACCTTTCAGATTTATTTGTGATGTATGTATAGTCTGTTGCTTGATAACTGGTCCACATGTCTGCTGTGTGATGGATGGAATCAGCAGCTCTCTCCTTCATTTGTCCACCAACCAGTTATATCACTTGACAGTGCAGAGCTGGCAAAACTACAAAGGAAAAATATTTCAGGCTTAGAACCTTTCATTGTAGACATTGTCTTCTCATTCCATCAAAGGAAAAGAAATGAAGTCAATTGCAATCATTTGGCCAGGTTTCTTTTGTATAAACTGGCATTTTCATTAGGGGTGGGCATAACTCACAGAATTTGACTCAGTGGAATTCAGCGGTGTTACAAAAAAACTCAGCAAGACTCTGCAGAGTTCTGCTGATTGGGAGGAAATAGGCAAGTTATGCTGCTCGTGATGAGACTTAGTGCATGGCGGCGTTCTGCACCAAAAAATCAGCATGAATGGCACCACGCAGTGCACCAGAGGGTGCATCTACTCAAGTTGATTTTGCTGCCGCAGTCTTCTCGCAGTGAACAGTCATGACTGCCCGCAGCAGCCTGCATTGGAAAGATCTTGCAGGATGGCCTCCTAGTGATTGAAAATTGCACTAGGGAACGCAAATCTCACATGCGCTCGCCAACTTAACATTTTGGCAAGTGTGTAAGAAAAAATCCACCACATGGAGATTGGCAGAATTTGGGTGGAACTCTGCATTACAAGAGTAATGTGGAGTCGTCAAAATTCCTCCCTTTCTGCATGAGGAACAGAATACTTTGCCTACTCCTGCTTTTCATGGGTTCAGTAGCACAGTGACTCCTTGCTGAATATAACATTTTTAGTGGGTGGTTGTGGCTGTTTTCTTTGTGGGATACCTCCACAAGTGACCTACTAGCAGGTACGTTTCTTCAAACCGTTTTAACCATTTTAAAATATTTTATATACTTTTACAGTGTGGTAGCACCTACCTCCACTCCCCTGCTGCTAACCTTGCGTGGAGAGGCTCCCACCCCGTTCCACCACGGTTGAAGTGCTGATTGTGCAGAGGGCGCTGCGATGCTTACTCCAACTTCCGGTAGTTTTTTAGGATTAGATACACTTCTGGTGGTGAGCGGTATAGTTTATTTCTCCCACCACACTTTTTTAGATGGAGATGGTGCGGCAGCACACCGGAAGCGCGCAGTGGACCGGGCCCAGGGCCAGAAACCCTGGTCTGTCAAAACATGAGCCTTTAAGATATACAGAAAGGGAACTTCTAGATCTCGCACATACTAACACGAACTGCTGTGGTTTCACTCTGAGTAATGACCAACTATATGACAAGCAGAAATGTGCGTGTTGATACTCGCTCCCAGCACAACAGAAGATCAGGGCGCTCCTAGTTTCTAGAATCAAGCACGATGTGAAGTATTTAGAATCCCCAGTTCTGACAGAGGAACGTTGCGGCCTGATTAATGTCAGATTGCATGCTAAACACAAATATGAAATAGCGGACCTCATACCTCTATATGACTTAGATGTTCTATTCATCACAGAAACTTGGGCTGATACAACCTCAGACCAGGATTTTGTGATAGCAGCCCCCAAAGGATTTCTGTTGGGGGGCTGTAATACATCATTAGCAGTTTGAAGCCTCTTTCCCCCCAGTTCCCACACCCTATTGTGAAGCACTTTATTTCGCTCTAGAAATAAACACGAAAATATTCTTCAGGGGGTACTTCTCTGTCATCCTCCAGGCCCCGGAGGTAGAATCATCGAGAATTTAGACACTCTTTTGGAACCCATTTTCTCTACAAATGAGTTTACTATCCTGGGTGATTTTAAAGTGTACTCTAGAGGATATGGGGGATAAAGACGCAACTTCTCTTCTAGAGACTCCAGGGATGGTGCACAAGCCTACACATGAGGCAGGACACACACTTGACTGCATTTTTACATCTGCATCATGCCTGATACGGAAAGAAACCTGCCCTCTTACATGGTCAGATCATTATATAATCTTATTTGATTACACACGCCTAAAAGGCATGAGGGAGGAACAGCCAAAGCCCATCAAATACCCTATAAAGCCTGGAACAAGGTTGACAAGGATATGCTCCAGTCCCAATTGGACAAGACGTGGACACTTTTAAATGTACATACAGACCTGGTAGTCAGCAAATACATGGAATGGCTAAACTAAGCCTTTAGGGCTACACTACCCATCTGTAAAAATTCAAGGAATCTAAACTTACCATCGGACCCCTGGTTTACAGAGACACTATGACAGGAAAAACAACAATGCAGCAGACTCAAAAGATGCTGGAGAGCAAATTATGATACAGCAGATAAAAGCAACTATAAATGTGCATTGGTCCAATATAAAACCATGCTTCGTGATGACTTTGCCGATGCCATTAAAAATACAGTTAAAGATATCTATGACTCCTTTGAAGTCACCCTCACTCAGGTACTGAGGTACTCCCAAGTTTAGATCCCAAAAAAAAAAAAAGACTTTTCATAGCTTTTCACAGATATCTACTGAATTAGCGGAAAAACATATCCGGGAAATTTCATCTAATCCCCATTAGATCCTTGCCCCCCGCATTTCTGAAGTAGTGAAGGAGGTGAGTACTTTGCTCACGGAAATATTTAACAGCATGTTTACGTCTGGTATTTTTCCAGCTCTATGAAAGGATGCATCAATACTTCCATTGATAAAAAAAATCCAAATCTGGACGCATCAAACCCAAACACCTATCGCCCAATAGCCAGGCTGCCACTCCCAGCCAAGGTAGTGGAGAAAATTATTAACAAACAATTAACTCATTTTGAAAATGATTTACTCGCTTCCTCTCAATTCAGTTTTCGACCTGAACACAGTACGGAAACTGCATTGATCAAGGCCACCAAGAACTGTGATGGACAGAGGGGGTGCTGATGAGCTCATCCTCCTCAATTTGTCGGCAGCTTTCGACACTTGATCATAATTTACTGCAAGTGCTTCTGGAAACATTAGAGGTTAAGCATATGACACTGGCCCTGATAGCCTTCTTTCTGAAGGAAAAAAGACAAACAGTGACCCTAGATCAGTTTAAATCAACCCCTTATGCCCTTCCATGTGGAGTCCCACAGGGCTCCTCACTGAGCCCACCCCATTTTAACATCTACGCATCAGAACTGGCCCCTTTGATCCAGCATTTTGACTTTAGTCTGACATCATATGCCGACGACACCCAGATTGTGGTTGCAACGTATAAATATCAAGCATCTACAGCACTGCAGTTTCAAAACTGTATGGTGGAAATAAACAGTTGGATGGGCAAGCACTGCCTCAAACTTAACTTGGAGACAACTGAAGTAGTGATTTTTGGGTACCTACAACCCAGATGGGATGGCCTTTGGTGGCTGGCTGAGATGGGTAAATTGCCAAACCCAGTACAAAAGGCAAAATATCTCTGGGTACTGATTGATAACAAACTAAGCTTATCTCAGCAGACCAATGCAATTGTGTCAGCCTCCCATCATTTGATTAAGAAGCTGAAGAAGATTCTGCCTTATATCCCCATCGATTCCAGAAGGACGGTAGTGACTGCACTTGTTCTGTCAAAATTAGACTATTGGAATGGACTCTACCTGAATATGCAGAAACAATGTAAAAAAAAAAACTACAGACGGTCCTAAATGCAGTCACAAAACTCCTACTTAATATCCCTAAGTTTGAGTATGTAGCTAAGGAAATTTGGAGACTCCACTGGCATCCTGTGGCACACCGTATCAAGTTCAAAGCACTCCAATTAGCATATAAGGCCCTCAATAATGCCGGACCTGTGTTTCTTAAAATACTCTTCTCTTGGTACTATCCTGTCAGACAGTTATGCTCCACTGGCGCCAGATTTATGATGGTTCCGAGGATCCAAACCTCCAGCTGGGGAGTCCGAAGCATTTTGTATGGTACAGTCCCATTGCACCAGGGCCAAAGGGCAAACAAGATCTGGAAGCATCTAGTCAAACAAAGGCATATGAGACAGCAAACGGCTCCTGCGTAAGGCGCTCGCAACAAAGAAAAGAGGGGGCAATCAATCAGAGGGCCCATCCGTGGCTTCATCGAGGGCAGCCTTAAGGAAAAAAATATGGGAACATAAAAAAGCCAACATAGAAGGGGATGGCTCAGAGTTTTCTCCCTGCTCAAGCAAAAGAACCTTGCAGGACCATGGAGACACATAAACCAGTTGAGCAGTGGAGGGGCCCCGAGAGAAAATAGCGTAGCCAAAAAAGACTGGTTGATTTACGTGAAGCAGTATATGTAATCACACCCACTAACATGGCCAGCACAGAGGGGACCAGCCGCGGAGAAGGACGAGCCGGGCTAGCCAGTGCAAAGCCAGGCAACATGACTATCAGCGTAGGCAACTCGCCAATGGAAACCAGATCCCAGGCGGCAGCATACTGTACTCGAGCTGAATGGACAAACCCTCAAATGGTCATTAAGACTATTAAGAACATGAAGAACGACGGGCGCCAGGGCCCAACAGGATCCCAGCTCCGGTCTTCAAATTGGCATCCGATTTCTGGGCAGCAATCCTAACTGTGCTCTATAACCGTACCTTCTCAACAGCTACAACCCCCGATTCTTGGAAGGGCTCAATATTGGTACCGATTTTCAAAAAAGGGGATCGACTCAAGCCATCAAACTACAGACTTATAGCCCTGCTTGACCTACAAGCAAAGGCATATGCTCGCCTATTATTGAAAGATTTGGGGAAGTGGGCCGAAGAGAAAAGCATAATACCCTTCTACCAGACTGTCTTTAGGTCACAGTCATCAACTTCGGACAACGCATTGGCACTGACTTATTTATCATCTCAGGCAACCCTGAAGAATCATCCACCACTTTTTTGCTGTTTCGTTGATTATAGTACATCCTTCGATAAAGTGGTCCACAAATGATTATGGTGGAAGTTAGAAAACGGGGGCATTCCACCAAACCTGTTGAAGGCAATCAGATCACTCTACGAAGATACTTGGGTATAAAACCAGCAGCCTCACAGTGTCCCCCAAAATACATATGGAGACTGGGTTGAAAGAAGGATGCGTGCTGGCCCCCATCCTGTTCAATCTATACACAGCAGAGCTGGGGGAGGCCCTAAAAGGCGCTAGTCTAGTATTTCCCAGACTTGGAAGCGTGAGGTTGCCGGTGCTACAATACGTTGACGAAACAGCTATACTGGATCATACAAGGGTGGGCCTACAAAGAGCCCTAAATGCATTAAACTCTTTTAATAACACCAACAACTTGACAATTAATCAAGGAAAGACCAAGCTGGTCATTGTTGGGACATACCATCGGAAGAAGAACACACAATGGCTATTGGGTAATCTACAAATCAACATGGTGGATGCATATAATTATTTAGGAGTTTGGCTGACAGAGCGGGCCAATGAGAAGGCCCACATGAAACAACTGAGCTTCAAGGCCAGTAAGGTCACACACCTATTAAAACATTTAAGCCATCACCTGATCAGCCCATCAGCTAGTCCAATACTAACGGTCCTGAAAGCTAAACTACTATCAGCTATTAGTTACGGCAACTTGGCCTTCCCCCGGGGTACTGGATGCCGCCCTTAACTCAGCCCAAGTAAAGGCATATAAAGCTGCACTCCATATTCCAAGGTCAGCCAGGAACGCAAAGCTAAGACTGGAGCTAGGCTTAGGAAGGCCAGACCTGACATGCCAGGGGAAGATTATAAAGTATTTAAGGATACTGAGGGCCCCGGCCCACTCCCTCAAACACCACATGAGAATAATCTTTGAGGGGTTAGGCACGGCCTGGCACATTAGCGTAGGAAAAGCACCTAAAACATTGAAGATCAAGGAAGACAGCATACCACGGCTGGACATCCCCCTGAACGCTTGGAAAAGATCCATAAACCAGCAAGTCCGTGAAACCTCCTTTCATCTGGACATTCAATCTCTCCGTTCAAGCACCCACCTAGATCCTCTGAATAACTCCTACATAGCAGGCAAAGCACAACCTTACCTAAGTAAGGCTCTCACTCCACTGGCCTGAAGCAAAATACTCTACATGAGGCTAACTACACTAGGAATTGCCGACATCAACCCCGCATGGGTCCGTAAGGGTAAATCTACAAACTGCAGACTATGCCCCCATACAAGGGAATCCTGGCTGCATCTCCTATGCTGCTGCACGAACATTAACAATGACTGCTGGCGACTCCTGCGTCCAATCTGCCATATGAATGGAATAGAGACCTGCAGTGAGGCGTCAGCTTTGTGCCTATCCACCACCGACACGACGACACTAGCAAGAATGGCAAAATTCATCTATCAAATCTAATTGCCCTAACAGCTGCTAACGAAAGCAACAAAACTCTGATGAAGGGTACAGCAAATCTGGTGGAAGTAAGCTCAGCGGCCCTAAACATCCCTAACCCGCCAGTATAATGACAGCGCTAACATCAGCGAGGGCCAAAAGGAATGTAAGATGCGATGTTCACTATCCTGTGTAGCTGTTTACCCAGCGAGGCTCAAAGAGGACTTCATGAAAGCGTGCCAGGCCACACGGCACTGACTATAATTCCCGGGGAGGGACGATCGTGTTGGCACAGGGGTGGGGCGCACAATTTTATATAAGACAAACAGATGTTTTTAGTATCATGGTTCTTAGCTTTTATATGCTGATTGTTTTTACTGTAATGGTTTTATTTAATTAAACAGTTAATAAATACAAAAAAAAAGTAGTATGGTACAGCCAAATTATGGAATACACTTCCAATTGATATCAGTGGTGTGAGCTCACTTACCACTTTCAGAAAGGGTCTCAAGACATGGTTATTTCAGATTTAGGTTTCTCCTGCAATGGGCTTACTACAGTCTCAGCGCCAAGACACCTACGGGTATTTGTGCGCTCAATAAATGTTATTAACATAACATAACAAAGCTTTGGTGTGACTGCATCCCTATTTTCCTTGTGCCATGCCAAGGTTGCAGTGGATAATGACTGTACACTATGAACAGCAGTCACAGGACTGCTTCACATGATGACATTTGCTTCTTACTCACCAACACCTCTTTTTATCACTTCAAATCCTCTCTCACCTGCGGCTATCTTATGGAGGTGCTCTTCCTATGTGATTGCATTCTGATTTTTCAGATCGGCCAATAGGCCCCCACCACCTTCCTGTCCACCTGACTTACAATGATACATTGGATTGTAACAAAATGAGGATTCTGCAATGTGCTCTTTATGCACCCTAAGTGGGAAGGACAGCTTTCTTATTGAGCCAATGCCTGTAGAACTTGTTGAGATGGAGCTAGGCAGTTCTATTTGCCTTTCTCTATGGCAGGCAGTGACTGCAGTAGAGGTGGTTACTGCAGGTTTTTGGGGTTCTTAAAAAGATTGAAGCAGCTGGAGGTTGTTTTAGATTACTTATAGCATATAGAGTAGATGTTAGTTGCACTCCCTCTGTGACACTCTCTTGATGAATAATCACTAGTTCATCTTCACTTCCAAGGCTTTCAGGAAGCTTCCGTTTACATTGTCTCTTAAGGCAGGCCTCCGGTGTTATCCAATCCATGTAAAAATCATTGGAAGGGGTGTTTAGAGAAGATGGGGGTCTGCTCTTTATTTTCCTTGTAGGATTGTATAGAATATCTGCCCACAGGAAGAGCAGTCACAAAAACATATTGATCTGCAGCAAGCTTAACTCCATGCTCTCCTCCAACTACCAAAAGATCAAGTGTGGCGGACCGTGGTGCCTGTTGAGTTTCCTGTGAAGAAGATTCTGTTTGCTGCTGGGACAAATCAATTTTAGACACCTTGCTCCCAGCCAACACTACAGTGACTGCAGCATTGAATGACATTGGTTTAGATTTTGGTGGTAGTGGTAACTGTTGCTAATTGGTGATACTCCTCCTAGTCTTTTCTTGCCCAGAGGAGGGTGCAGTGGGTAAGCCACATTGCCTGAAAAAGGAAGTGGGCTTGAAGCCAGTGGTGGCAAGAGACCTATTTTTCTCCTCACTGGTCACTTTCCTTGGTGGGAACCTCCTTCAATAGGGACATATTCACTTCTTGAATGGGGCAGCAGCATGAGCAGAAGCACTTAATAGAGAAGTCTCCGGACTATGGTGTCAGCCATTTTACAGACTTCTCTTGTCTCAGTCAGTATCCTCTTGTGCAACTGAAGGCAATAAAAAAAGGAAGAGAGTGAGACTTAGTAATTATTGTCAATTGAATAGATGTAATTATAATCACCATCATAATTATATTTTCAAAAGTGAAAAAATTAATCAAAACAAAAGTTGGTGCCCCTCCAGAGCACGTGAGTTCCCGTATGTGAGGCAGGGAGCAGACAAAAATCAAATACATTCATATTGAGATTCCTGGTGTCTCTTCGTGGCCCATGATGTGCCTTTGGAAGACAGGGGAAGGCTAAAGTTAAATACATATGAAATACTTAGTTTCCCTACAGGAGGCTGTTTAGAAGTGCAGTCTACTACAAACAACCAGGAGCACAGCTAAATATGTCGATGGAAAATATACTATGAAAAAAACTAAATATCAACATAAATAGCATGGGTTTCAAATATCAATACTCCTAAAAATGGCTTTACAAAGTGGAAATAAATGTTCAATAATCAGTACCACACATAGTTTAACAAAATGGTGATTAGTCACCACATGACCAGCAAAAAGGAGGCTTTAAGAAGAAAGACCAAAACGGTCACCAATGAGACACAGACAATGATTCGAAAAAATGGTTATCACCACATGGCTAGCAAAGAAAGAGGTGAGGATCACAAAGATAATGTGAAAGCTATACCTCTCCTTCCCCCCCAAAAAACTAGCAGAATTACACAAATATACAATCAAATTAAGATGGGTATTTCTTTGGGCCGTAGTACACCATGAGCAAAGCAGCAAAAATAATGTAAAAGGAAATGTAAATGTAAAAGGTAATGCAACCAACATAAAGAATATAACAGCAGATCAAAACTGAAACAGTGATAACAGATTAAAATAAACACAAACAGCACTAGACAACAATTACCCTCACAATGCTGAAAGTTGAAGAAAAGCAATTCATCAACCATTACACACAAAACAATCACAACTAGGAGGGCAAACACATGGGGGAAAAAGTCACCAACAGAGACATGCAGAAAACAAAATGCATTTGGCATAAATACAAGGCTATCTACAAATCCCAAACATATATATTTTTTAACTCTCTAGCACAGAAGCAACGAGAATATGAAAAAATCCTTAAAATGCATTTAAAGCCTACACCACCATAGGCCCCAAAAAGTAAAACACAGCACAGTATAAAGACAATCTGGATAAAATTTGCAAAAACAAAAGGATACGAGTGGATATCTTATATATGTAAGGTAGGATGATGGCATATGTTCAGTAGTTATGCATAACTTTCACAGCACAACATTTCTGAGATTACATACGATTATGGCAGTGTAACAAAAACTATGCCCAGGCCTGCTATTTTAGGAACTACCATGCCCCATTTAACAGGGTGGACTGAGACCTGCTCTAGGGAAAGTTAAGTTCTTGGGGGATTTCTTAAACCAGTCTTGAAAGCCATTGAGTTGTTAAATAAAGGTATCTAGGTGAACACTAAAGTACTGAATATCTGAAGAATTTCATAGTATATATACATGAACAAATGACTTAAACAGCAGTTTGTGTAAGCACCGCTTTATTCAGCCTTTCCACTGCATTGTCGTAAAATTCCAAGGTCAGACTCCATTTTGAGCATGTTAAGTTAGCCTGTGGGTCTTTGGTCAACATTCAGCATGTCATTATCTTTCATAAAACTTGTGAAAGTGTAATTTCTTCTAAACAATGACTTTGCTATCACATTAAGAGACACCTACATGTCAAGGTTTGATAGTAGACGTGTAAGATAAACATGTAGTCCAAGGAGATGTATTTTCATCATGATGGTTTAGACAGATAATTTCTCAGAATTCTGAAAAGTTACCCTTTGTAGACTTAAAGTCAGTGGCCAACCCTACATAAACTCCTTGGACTGACCACTGTATCCAAGAGGCCTTCAGACCAGATGCTTATCACAAGAGGTCCTGCCTTACAGGCCATAGCATTCACTCTTATGCTAAGAGTTGATGCCGTGATGAGAGGAGATTAACCCAGCAGAGTGTGTGTTTGTCTTCCAAGGAATCACTCTCTCCCAGCTGAAGTCTGATAACCACAGCTGATCTGATGTGAAGTTAGCTATTCCATGCTCTCATGGTTTAGCTCATTGAAGTAGCACCAGGGTGGTAGGCTGCTATGAACATTCTAATTATGCTAGAACTGTTCATTTTATTTTCTCTGCTAGCAACATCCTTAAGTGCTATTTTAATTATACTCTGTGTGGTTATAACTCATGTACTAAGCAGCAGGGTGAGACTGTTGAAATAAAAAACGTTTATATATATATATATAGTGTCTTTTCTTAGTGCAGTGCTGAAGTGTGCTATTCCAAAGAACGAAATTGGGTTAGAATTACCACTGCATCCCTGAACCCTGTACAGGACTGTTAGTAACCCAGAAAGAATGGACACCACACCAGCAGTCCTGCTCAGTGGTTTGTGTAGGGCTACAATAACTTTGACTACCCAGCTCGCATGATGGTGCATTGAAGTCTGTCTCTGCACTGGTGGGAGGGAAACCAAACTTTGTAGACCTGGGCCAGACTTCTAGGTTACACAACAGTATGGTTATCCACACTGGTGCACCAAAGCGTCACATAGCCTAAGTTACAAAGGAGGCCTGTCTATTCTTTTGCCTTGGGCGAGTTATATGTAAGGTTAAATAATCCAAAAGCAGAAGCCCTCTTGAAGATCAATAAGTCAATTTTCTCTGTACAGGATCTACAGACAAAAAGCTTTTCAAGCAAGGATATTTTCTGGCCTGAATTTGAGTATGACATTTAGAAAGATCAGCTACTCTACCTACAAGCACAAACTCACTTAGAATTTGGGCTTGTTAGGCAGGATGTGGCTTGCAAAGTGGCCTTCATAACAATTGTCAATAAAAAGCCAGGTAAGGCTCTCTGAAATATCTTCTATGGCTGGATTTAGATATATAGAACCCCTTGATAAACTGATTTTAACAATCAATCAATTAATTTTTGGTTAAAGTTGAAGAGACTTGGGACAAAAGTCTTCTGTACTTTGCTTTTAAGCCTCTAACTAGAATTGCTGATCTAATGCATAAGATTATGTTGATGTGCAGCAGACTTAACAGAATTATCTTCCTGAATCAATTTGTGATAAATATGTGTGATGCACTTGTTGCAAACTGTGCTGCAAAATAAAAACTTTTAGCATTCAAAAGATATATAGATCAGCGATTAGTTGGCAAAGTATTTATTTATTATAGTTATTACTGTTGTTTAAATACAGAACCGCTTTACGAAACTGTTTCACAAAAGATTTTATATTTATACTTTACTGTTTAGGAAACAGAGAATTGCATATTATGTTATAAATAACTGTGTTTTTAAAGGGAGCAAGCATTGGGCTTGACTAACTAGGGATTTCAGATTCTGTAAGATACATATTATGTGTCTTCATGTTCACTGCTAATAATGTGTACACATTGAAATGTTTGTATTAATTGATACAATTGATTTTTTCATTAAATTCATTTACATTAATTTATTGATTTTATGGTTAACCTGCCCACGAGGGCAACTATTATCACAACTTTGACGACAACACTATCTTCAAGGGCAAATTCTCAACAGAAATTAGTAAACTTCAATACCAATGAAAAGGATCAAACAAAAATTATCCAAATATACTTTCAATAGCTCACCTGCATCTACAAATCATCAACTAAAAAGTCTTAATATTCTGTATTCCAAGCATATCACCAAAGTCATAAGTAGGGAATTACATAGGATCTTTCCCAAATTCTGGCAACCAGAGGGCACTACTGCAAAGTCTCTAACTCCCAATCCTAATGTGACACAATAGCAGAAGTTCCTGCAACAACTCAAAAGCATTACACTTAGCAGCCTGTCTCAAAAGACCAATATTGGCAGGACTAATTGCAAAGGCAGACAACACATGCTATGTTCCTTTAATCCACTCTCCCACTCCCATTATAAGGAATTGGTTAAGGCAATTGTTCCACATGGATACCCGTTGGGCAACTGCCCCCTGCGACATTTTAAAATCACATGCATCAGTCTGACCATCAAGTAGTAAAACCAAAAAGCAGTAGACAAAGCAAGCTGACACTGATCTTTATTGGCCTCTTCTTAGAGAATCTGTTTGAAACAGCACCTTTTATTCAGATATCCAAGTTAATTAAAGAATACAATCTTCTCTTCAACCATTAAACTGGCCTCCCCCTGACAGGGGTACTGAATCTGCGCTAATCTCCATCTGAGAAAATGTGAAGATTACTGCCAATTAAAATGGTGTTGCCACCTCACTATTGATGGTAGTTTCCACATCAGAAGTGCTTTTCAGCCTCCTCATGAGTGTGAAACACTACCATTTGTTATAATTCTATGTTAACATTACAGACTTGCGTGTGCAGAGGTAATGAAGTCTTGGGTTGGTTTGTCTTCTTACTGACTAATCTTAACCAATTGGCCAGTGTAGGTAATTACACATTTGCACTTACTTCTGTTGACTGTGTTGTCCTCAGGGTTTGATATTTGTGATCAGTTGCTCAATTTCTTTATGAAACAACAGAGAAGTCTAATGGTGAAGACAGGAGTGGTCATTCAACAATGTGCAGATGACATCCATATGTATTTGAGGAATTCCTTGCTGGAAGACATTTCTACATTACAAGAATGCTTACTGAAGATTCAAATCTGGATATCTGCTAACCTTCTTAAACAGAACCCTTAGAATGTAATACAATATGACTAGATGTCAACATGATTGCAGAGATGATAACTTCTTGCTAACCTTAGTAGCAATGGTTTCTCAACCATTTTAGTGAAGAAGGTGAAATGTTTGGACGTCTGGATTGATTTACGTTTATTAATGGCCTAACATGCTGGACAAGTAACTTCCAAAGCCTGAGCTATTGTTCACTGTTAAGAAAAACAATCCGTTCTTCAAGCTCAAGGCTTTCAAACTATGTGCTATCACACATCAAAACAATCTTTCTTTCTCCTGCAAGTCTCACCTCCAAAACTGAAAAATATGAACATGTCACCTCAAATATCTTCACAGGTTCCCTTTAGAAGACAGAATAAATTTTAAATTGCTGTGTGTGTTACCTACAAATCATTACAGCTCATCAAACCAAAATATCTTCACTCAATCAGGGCTTCTCTGGGAGAGTCAAGTATACAAAGATCCTCTCGAATTTCATCTTGGAAACCAAAGCATTGCTTATGGGAAAACACTGCAATTCCAAACTTATCTGGGTTTCCTTCTCTAGAGATTCTGTAGCTTTTTAATCTCCTGATTGTGATTCTTGTTTAGTTTTGCCCTACAAACAATACCCTGTCGTATAAATATACTTGAAATGTCCCCTAGATAGTCAAATTCAGGGTAGTATTGAGAATGATGAAAACAATCCCCTATAAAGACATGAGCTTCGTCTTTTCAGTCTTGTTTCAGTAAAAGGTTTCTACCAAAATCCCATTGGTAACCTGAGGTCTCACTGCAAATAGCTTTTGTCTGATTTGTTATGATAGAATGATCTGAAAACCCATTAGCGACGACTGACGAACTAGCACTAACTGATGTCAGGCTTATCTAAAGAGGCAATGTGTAAAGCATTTGTGCAACACACACACACAGTGTAACACAATTAATACATCACAAAAAGAGTCCACACAGGTTTATAATAATAGATTATTATATTATTAACAAAACAAGACTAAAACAACAAAAATCCAATAAATAGAAATTCAGATATTGAATTTTAAAAGGATAAATGTTGTAAAACACTCAGAAGCAAGTAGCGCTAATTGGTTACTTGAGGCTGAAAGGGACCAGTGCAAATCCAAAGTTCCGGCCGAACACGATCGAGGGAAGGTTGGCTACAGGACTCAGATAGGTCCCGCCAACAAAGTACCTTGGATGGAGCAATGTGTCAATGTTGAAGAACCGAGGCAAGAAGTCTTTTGTGCACTTCAGAATTTAGAAAAGAGGAGGCAAGCCAAATAACCCTTGCAGATCACGCTGGGTGGAAGGCAGAGTTCAGGTCTCCTTCAGCAGGGTCAGAGAGCAGCAGGCAGCACGGCAATAGGCAGGCAGCAGTCCTTCCAGAAAAGCAGTCCAGTTAAGCAGAACAGTGGTTCTTCTATCAGAGGTCTAGTTCAAGATCCAGAAGTGTCTGATTAGATGGGGTCAGAACCACAGTACTTATACCCGAAAGTGCCTTTGGTATAGGGGGTGACTTCAAAGGAACTCTCTGAAGAGCACTAGGATCAATTACAACTCAGTCTCGGCTACAGACTACCAGTGGGTAGTAAATCAGCTGTTTGTGGGAGGGTATGCACAACCTACTTAGATGAAGGCAGATGTATCTCCTATCAACCCAGCCCTTCCTGTGTTGTGGCTGTCTAGAATGCACGAAGTGAAACTGTCACCTAACCCAGACATATATTAAAGACAGGTAGTCACGCACACAGAGTCATAAGCACAGAGAAATGCCCACTTTCTAAACTGGGGTGGTGTGGTGAGCAAAAGAATGATGGATTAAACCCAGACCCTTGTGACTGGGGGTGAATGTTTGCATTGTCCAGCATTCCGTCCATCAATTGTTTCTCTTACATATGTCGCCCTAAGTGGGAAGGGTATGCCCAACGTGGGTCCCCTGCTCACTACACCACTGGATTCAAGCTAGGCTGGCTGATGAAGGGTGATGCCCTGAAACTGGTCCCAGGTTGCTTGTTTCCGGTGCAGGGAGGACCTGCTTGGCAGTTCGGGCTGGACTGTTCCCATGGTGAACAGGGTGAAAACTGATTTGCATATGGCTGGGTCCCAACTGGGGTGGTGTGGTGAGCAAAAGAATGATAGATTAATCCCAAATCTTTGTGACTACGGGTGAATGTTTGCATTGTCCAGCATTCCGTTCATCAATTGTTACTTTCTAAAAGTGTCATTTCTAAAATAGTAATGCACAATCAAACTTCTCCTGTACGGTGGATTTATCATTAACATTCTAAACATACCAAACGTGAAAAAGCTACTCCTTTCTGATAAGGAAATACCAGTTAAAATATGTAAGGCAATTCCCAATGCTAGGCTATGAGAGGAGTGGGTCTCACAGTAGTGAAAAAGGAAATAGGCTGTTTGTTACTGCCAGGACATGTCAAACATAAAAGTACATGTCCCACCTTTTACTTACAAGGAACCTTGACCATAGGGCTACCTAGGTCCTAACTTAAAGGTGACCTATGTGTAATAAAGGGGGAGTTTAGGGCTTCGCAAGTAGTTTTAAATGCAAAGTCGAATTGGCAGTAAACTACACACACAAGCCCTGCAGTGGCAGGCCTGAGATCGGTTTGAAAGGCTACTTCCGTGGGTGGCATAATCAGTAATGCAGACCCACTATACCATGTTCAGAGGGGAGAGCAATTGCACTGTAGCACTGTTTAGCAGTGATAAAGTGCCAAGAGTCTTAAAGCCAACAAAATCAAGGTCAGAAAAAGAAGAGAAGGAAGGCAGAACATTTGGGATAGCCCTGCAAAAAGAACCATTTCCGACACTAATGATAGTAGAATTAAAATAATATCTATAGTATAGGGTGAATTACATTGTTTAAAGAAACAAGTGCATTGTTTATAACTGGATTACCAGTACACCAGAGATCTAAAAGTCTATATCCTGTTTAAACTTTGAAATAAATGCTGCAGTCCTAGGCTTCAACTGTTTTTCCCTTTACGTGATGCATCCAACTCTGGAGATCGTGATAGATAGACATTGGCAGCCATTGTAATAGGACCAGTAGAATCCAACACAAAATTATAAATCTACTTCAGTGGAGCTATTTCATCCTCAATGGCACCATAATAATTTATAAACTTAAATTGCCGAGAGTTTTATACAAGCCATCATCCACACCCATCTCCCTACTTTGTCACTTTTGATAATAACAAGCTTCCAGTCCAAGGCTCGTGAAAAGAAATAGGTACCCCCTACATGGTGGACCTTCTTATGCAAAGATAGCATGTGGAAAATCTCTAGGAATAGAGAGCCTCGGAGTTTTTGAATTAAATTACATCGCCCTCCAAAAGATTGCACCTTTATCGAACATTTTTAACCATTTAACAGTGCCACAATATTTGCGCCTTTTGGATAAACCATAATTATTATGAGATATAATCCAAAAAGATCCTAACAGACAAAAAAAATAGTTTTTTTATTCCAGCATGCACATACATGCGCCGCATTGGCAGATAGTGAATCATACAGTTAGCATTGACAATTATATTTTAAATACACACCATGTGCCCCCACAATGCAACACACACACACAGGTCGTCTTAACCATTAGACCACTGTGAACCTCCAGTTTCGTGGCTGTCATGTAGCACCTTGAACTCCACTCAAAATGGAGAAAATTCACTACAACTTGTTGCCTCTCAACCTCTTTAAAGCTCTTGAGCTATAAGTAACAAGACTTAAGCCCCACTGAATACACATCAAACTTAATATTACATGAACTCCTCAATTAAAAAAACTCATAGTTGCTATAAATCAGTTTTGATTTTCCTTAAGCAATTCATAAGCTTCTGGTGCAGAAAATAAGGTCTCAAAGGAGCCTGTATTTAAATACTTCAAGTTTTGACTGTCAAGAGAGTTGCCTGGATCCTAGATGCCTTAATAGAGTCTAGTACACCCTAAAATCTTTCCTATGGCAGGCTCCTGTTGATACCATGTCAAAATATTTTGAAATGTAAAGTTGTCTCATGAACAATTTGACCCTTACTGAATAGATATAGCAAGGATGTGTTCTTTAATACAGTAATCAGATAAATTGACTAAAATATTGTGTGGATATTTAGAATTTACACTGCACTGACTTGGAGCCCTTCTACCATGAATTATTGACAAATTAACAAATAAGGGAGAACGTTTCTTTAACCTTCTTTAATGCTTTTCTAGATCGTCAAGATTATTTGTAAGAGAAGAGATTTCTTGCTTTCCTCCGACTGGAGCCTTTTGTCGTACATTAAAGCTTGTTAAGATTGTGACTTCTTAATGTCTCTCATTTCAAGTAATGTTGTCTACAACAGTTGATGAGAAGCCAAAGATGAAGCTTAGTCCATCGAAGTTCATAACTAGATAGAGGAGCTTTATTGCTTGACTGAAAACAAATCACTGGGGGGGCGGGGGTGTTTACACCACTGTTGGCTCAGGACCTTCTTTCTGCTGGACAGGCCCCCTCCTGTTCCAGTGCACCACCAGAGATAGCTAGGTCTTTATACAATGGCCATTTAGGAGTTGACTCTGTGCCTTGCACAATATTAATCAAATAACTGCATTGTCAATCAGTCAAACCAGTCCCTGGTTGGTGCTCACTCATCTGAATTAAGAGGCCTGGTCCTGGTGTATGATAAACCATGGGCTTTATTAAGCTTCTCAGTCCAGTTATGAAGTCATGTATTACACTTTGCTCTACATTGCTGTGCATCAGCAATGAATCTTGAATAGTGCTCTTCCTGATTAAAGATGAGTATTATTATCAATGGCAGATTTGGATTTTGTTCTGTTTTTTTATGTATCAAAAAGCTGAACTCAGATTGTGTGGTATATATTTCTTGACTTTTCACTGAGCAGTGCGACCCGACCAACCTGAGGGTCTCTTTAACTGAGTCTTTGAAAAAGCTTAACCTTCTGAAGAGACCCCTCAGAGCATATGACTTAATGAGTATGAAGCAATAGATAAGCCCAGTCTGTGGTTTTAAAAAGAAAAAAGAACCTCAAGACCGCTCACTAGGACAAAGTCTCAAAAGCTTTTGTGGTACTTATAATCAGTTAAAGTCCAGAAGAAATGTTTCCACAGAAAACAGCTGTCCCTCACCCCCCGCTTGCGCACCCAAATGCTGAGCGAAGAAGAGGCTGTCAAGAGTCAACCTCAGGCACACCTCCTTGCGGCTAAGGAATCACTCACCTCAAGGTGTAACTTCTCTACCTGTTCGTATTTGGATGCTTTTGCCAAGTCTACTGTTGGAAAAGAGAATGTGTTGTGTCTTCGCACTTGTGTATTATTTACATTACAGGTTCTCTTAAATTAATAGCTTCCTCCAACTCACCCCTCCAGTTCATGTGGCTGCCAGCATAGTCTCACAGTCCCACCACACCAGGCAACCACCAGCACAAGCAATTTGATAGAGGAAGCATCACAGCACCAAAAACTCTGCAGCAGGGGCTGCTAGAAGGCCACAGCTGGTATGGACCAAAGGCAGTGAATCAATACACCACAGGCACTGATCTTTGTAAGCGCTACTCGGGGTCCACCACTGCTGCCTCTAATGGCCCAGGCATGCAGCTAGGGAAACCGCTCCTCCAGCCACATCCTCATATAATGGCGGAGAGCAAAGGAATCCCTCAGATAGGGAATTTCAGTAGTAGTGCATGTCGGTAATGAGAACCACTTCCATGATACATTTCTGTTAAAGGTTTTTTGCACTTCACTCAAAACGGGACAATTGCAGGCAGTTGTGTCCAGTCTGTATTCTTTTAATCATTTGCACAATGACACTTTACTATTATTTAAGTATTGCAAATATTAGTTGAAGCAAGCTTTTTGGAGACTGTCCTTGTTAAAAACAATAACACATTAGCACTGCACTCCAAAAATAAAAATAAAACAGGATTAGGAAGCAGGTAACATTTATTTAAAGGGAATCTTTTCCGAATCACACATGTTAGAAACTGCAGCTCTGACATAAAGTCATTAACTACTGGCCTTGTTGTATTACCTCTGAAACTTAATTAGGTAGTTACATTTTATTCAAAATCCAGTTTAATGCATTGACTCGCCAAGAAACATTTTGCTTACGCTGTCTTAATTATTTTGAGCGAGGACATTTCAGTCTTGGCATCATTGATTCTTAGTCAAAAAGCAAAAAACAATGTACCACAGAAACCGATGTAAATCTTCACATTTTAGTAATCGTTGATTTGTTTTGTCCAACGTTTTATTCTTCAAACGTTTTCAAATTTTTAATATTACATATTAATGATTTCTGTAAGGTTTGCGAAATGGAACTCTGGCGTCCATTCACATTTGATATCCAAGTTTTCAATTAAAGCTAAAATATTGCACCTTTAATGAATGAGAAAACTAGCATAAAAGTGAAAACGCGTACTATTTACCAAAAACATGGTTTGGAGAGGAGACTGAATTAAGAAACACTTTTGTTGAGCCAAAGAATATGTCAGAAACCTGGGAATAAACATAAACCTTTTTACACCTTCAGTCCTAGATATTTGTCACCATAAATGTGTACATTCTGCACATAAACCAAAGGGGCAGACTCCCTGGCTATGATCAAAATGCCGAAATCAGTAATTTAGATTATTATTTGAGAATTGTCCTAGTGCAGATATAAAAATATATGTATTTGGGAAATATTCATTTTTTTTCCTGAGAGAAGTTTCTTGGTGGGTAGGGTGCGGGTGGGTGCTGTTTAATGCCATCATCCTGCTGAAAGAAGCCATGGTGGCAGGAACAGAAATACAGGAACATTACACTGAGCTAGGTTGTGATAGTGCTTGAGATTCTTTCCTGGCTGGATTAGAAATGCACTAGTTTGGGGGTGTGGCTTGATGCCAGATGAAGATGACCGATCTTCACTGATGCTCCCGCGGCACCTCGGGAGGGTTTTCGACCTCTGTCCTGTTTCCCCCATGTGTGCTGCCAGAGTTTGACTCCATTCAACTAATGAACTCCTCCACTCTGCAATGGGCTTCTCTTTTGGAACGGTGAGCAGCCTGTTGACTTCCTTTTCTCCTCCATTATGCGCGACGCGTTTTCCTCACGGGACTCGCACCCGCCATTTTGGGTCCTCTGACGGAGTCTTGGTGCTCACTGCAACGCGAACATTTTTCCTTGTTTGCCCCCTTCAACCTGCCAAAAGGATTGCTTGTTGTCATGAACTTTGCCCAGTTTGAGTTTACCACGGGATAACTTTTGCTTGCAACGCCTGAAGGCTGCCATTGCTCCTCCAGTCAGTTTTCATCTGGATTTTTGAATTGTGCATTTGACTACCCGCACTGCATTTAATGTTTCTGAGGAAACCAACAGTTTTTTTTGTACCTGATACTGGTCACAGAGTTTTTTGCTGTCATTATCTTTGAGAATTTTTCATGACACTTTCTTCTTGACTCTCATTTGGCTCACATTTTTGTAGAGAGTGCTCTCAGGTTTTTTGTCTTTTTGTTACAACATATTCCTTATAGTGCACTTCTCTCTTGCAAGTTTTTGCTCTCTTCTAAATAGCTCTAGACTCCTCTATTATCTGTTTCTACTGTATGGTTTATAGGGAAAACAAAGCCTGTAAGATGTTCCTCACAACCGTCTACTTCGTTATCTCCTCTTGAAGACTACAATCCTTTCAATATTCTTCAGTCCAACATGGAAGAATCTTCTAGCAACTTCGTTCCGTTTTCAATGGCTACTTCTTCATCCTCTTTCAATATTCCACTTCCAACCTCGAAATACTTGCTCAAACCATCGGTCTCCTCTGCTCTGTCTTCTGGGAAGCATGTTAAAAAAGACCCTCCATCTCCTACCACTTCTCCTCCTCACATGTCCCTTGATGTACTTTTGGACGAAATTCGTGCTCATCGCCCTCTCATGGAAGAAACTAACAACTACCTACAAGTTTTAGAGGATAAGTGGTCACACATGGTAACCAAAGTAGTGTAAGTTGACCAACGTGTTGACTCTATTCAAGTTGTAGTGGACCAAATTCCTGCAATGCAAACCCAAATGACATCTCTTAAAAAGCATATTGAAAACCTTGAGAACCACAATAAACGTAACAATCTACGTTTATATGGTCTGGTGGAGGGCCAGGAAGGTTCCGATCCTATTACATTTTTCAAATCTTTCCTTCCGAAAATTCTGGGACTTCCTGATTTTCCAATTCTCAATATCCAGAGAGCACACCGCTTAGGCCCCAATCCACGCTTTCCGACTCCTTCTACAAAACCAAGAGGTGTCATTATGTATTTTGGAATACACTGACTTGTTGAGAGTCTTACAAGCAGCCAAGCTCAATAACATGGCAGGGTTCTAACCTCTTTTTCTCTCAGGGCTATGCAAAGGAAACTGAAGACAAAAGAAAGAAATTTGTGGATATGCGACCAGCATTACGTAATCTTAACCCCTTCGACGCGCATGACGGAACGGTTCCGTCATGCACGTCGGTTGCGCTGTGCGCATGATGGAACCGTCCCGTCATGGCCCCGCCCGCGCACGGAACCTTCAGCGTGGCGCGGAAATCCGCGCCGCGCTGAAGGGGTTAATGCTAGGTTTTGCTTATTTCACCCATGTCTATTTAAGGTAACCTACAAATACACGACTACGACCTTTAAAGAGCCGGTTTTGTTGCAACGCTTCATCGCCAACTGTAGAGAAGAGCACATGGATGTTTCCAGAGTCTCCAACATTTGATGTTTTTACTGTATAGTTTTTCTCTTCTGCACTGACGTTCATATTGTTTTTCTCCTGATTTGGTATTAATTGTTCAAGTTTTAAATTGTTTCTTCGTGGTTTCCTTGTTCTCTTGTCTCTTCTGGTATTATTAGGTGTGGTTTCCTGTTTATTTGATCCGTGTGATTACTGGTTTCGTTTGGATGGATTGTCCTCCCGCCCGACTTTGCCCTGAGATGTTTGGTCGGTTTGTCAAATGTGTCATCTTTCTTATGTGGTTTCAGCACCCTCGTTTTTTCTTATGTCTTTTTTGAAGTATTTGTCCTGTCTTATGTATATTTAGGGGTTGATTCCGATCCTGTAAAAAGGCCCTACGAATCGTCGTACGGAGCGTTTTCTCCGTACGACTCGCACCCGGTAAACTGTCCCTACAACCTAGGAAGTACGATTCGTATAGAAAGCCTATTTCCGTACAAATCGTACAAAAAACCGTACGTGGAAAAAATACCTACGATTCTGATCCGGAACAGCTTGTACGCGACGTCTGGACGTATTCAGGCAGCAGTTTCCGGCCCAGCAAGTACTATTCGTCCCTACGTCACTCCGTACAGCCCTTTTTTTACGGGAGTCAAACAAAGCCGGAAAAGCAGAGTTCAACGAGAACCGCTATGCAACGGAGCCCCAGTACGCGATGTACACGCCATGAACACCATCGTACGTGTCATCCCCGTCCTCTTGGCCTACGACCTGGTGCACCGCACCCGACGCACACGCGGCAGAAGGTGAGAACAACACCCAGGGGCCAGGGGGGGTGAGGGGCAAGAAACATACCCCATACACAAACCCAAACGTATAATATGTAGGCCATACATTACCACCAGGCTCTGGTCACTTGGGGGGGCTTGTCCAGCAACACCTGCGTACCACAACAACGGAAGTGGACGTGCACGGTGCGTACCGCACGTACCCCTACGGCACCATGACAACTCAGATACGGACTGTACCCACGCATGAATGCGTGGGTACGGTGCATACCACACATACCCCTACGGCACCATGACAACTCAGGTACGGACCGTACCCACGCATGAATACGTGGGTATGGTGCGTACCACACGTACCACTACGGCACCATTACAACAGTGGTATGGACCGTACCCACGCATGAATGCGTGGGTACGGTGCATACCACACGTACCCCTATGGCACCATTACAACTCGGGTATGGACCGTACCCACGCATGAATGCGTGGGTACGGTGCATACCACACGTACCCATACGGCACCATGACAACTCAGGTACGGACCGTACCCACGCATGAAGGCGTCAGTATGGTGCGTACCACATGTACCACACGTACCCCTACGGCACCATGACAACAGTGGAACGCACCGTACCCACGCATGAATGCGTGCGTACAGTGCGTACCACACGTACCCCTACGGAACCATGGCAACTCAGGTACGGACCGTACCCCTACGGCAACATGACAACAGTGGTACGGACTGTACCCACGCATTCAAGCGTGGGTACGGTGCATACCACATGTACCACTACGGCAACATGACAACTCAGGTACAAACCGTGCCCACGCATTCATGCGTGGGTACGGTGCATACCACACGTACCCCTACGGCACCATTAGAACAGTGGTGCGGACCCTACCCACACATTCATGCGTGGGTATGGTGCGTACCACACGTACCCCTAAGGCACCATGACAACTCAGGTACGGACCGTACCCACGCATTCATGCGTGGGTACGGTACGTAGCACATGTACCCCTACAGCACCATTACAACAGTGGTACGGACCGTACCCACGCATTCATGCGTGGGTACAGTGCATACCACACGTACCCCTCCGGCATCAGTACATTTGGGATATGAGGCGTACACACGCCATGAATGTGGGCTTAGAGGACTGGCCCAGCATGTTAACATCATATTGGTGTGTGTGTAGGTCCAGGCCAGCAGTGTACAGCTCCTAGGGGGTGCGTGGGTGGGTGCATATTACTCCCAGCAGTGTCCAGACATATGGGGGTGGGTGCATATCACTACCAGCAGTGTCCAGACATATGAGGGGTGGGTGCATACGACTCCCAGCAGTGTCCAGACATATGAGGGGTGGGTGCATATCACTACCAGCAGTGGACAGACATATGAGGGGTGGGTGCATATGACTCCCAGCAGTGTCCAGACATATGAGGGATGGGTGCATATCACTACCAGCAGTGTCCAGACATATGGGGGTGGGTGCATATCACTACCAGCAGTGGACAGACATATGAGGGGTGGGTGCAGAGGACTCCCAGCAGTGGACAGACATATGGGGGTGGGTGCATATCACTACCAGCAGTGTCCAGACATATGAGGGGTGGGTGCATATGACTCCCAGCAGTGTCCAGAAATATGACGGGTGGGTGCATATCACTACCAGCAGTGGACAGACATATGAGGGGTGGGTGCATATGACTCCCAGCAGTGGACAGAGATATGAGGGGTGGGTGCATATGACTCCCAGCAGTGTCCAGACATATGAGGGGTGGGTGCATATCACTACCAGCAGTGGACAGACATATGAGGGGTGGGTGCAGAGGACTCCCAGCAGTGGACAGACATATAGGGGTGGGTGCATATCACTACCAGCAGTGTCCAGACATGTGAGGGGTGGGTGCATATGACTCCCTGCAGAGACCAGACATATGACGGGTGGGTGCATATCACTACCAGCAGTGGACAGACATATGAGGGGTGAGTGCATATGACTCCCAGCAGTGGACAGAGATATGAGGTGTGGGTGCATATGACTCCCAGCAGTGTCCAGACATATGAGGGGTGGGTGCATATCACTACCAGCAGTGGACAGACATATGAGGGGTGGATGCATATGACTCCAAGCAGTGTCCAGACATATGAGGGGTGGGTGCATATCACTACCAGCAGTGGACAGATATATGGGGGTGGGTGCATATGACTCCCAGTAGTGTCCAGAGATATGGGGGGTGGGTGCATATCACTACCAGCAGTGTCCAGACATATGGGGGTGGGTGCATATGACTCCCAGCAGTGGACAGACATATGAGGGGTGGGTGCATATCACTACCAGCAGTGTCCAGACATATGGGGGTGGGTGCATATGACTCCCAGCAGTGTCCAGAGATATGGGGGTGGGTGCATATCACTACCAGCAGTGGACACACATATGAGGGGTGGGTGCATATGACTCCCAGCAGTGTCCAGACATATGAGGGATGGGTGCATATCACTACCAGCAGTGTCCAGACATATGGGGGTGGGTGCGTATCACTACCAGCAGTGGACAGACATATGAGGGGTGGGTGCAGAGGACTCCCAGCAGTGGACATACATATGGGGGTGGGTGCATATCACTACCAGCAGTGTCCAGACATATGAGGGGTGGGTGCATATGACTCCCAGCAGTGTCCAGACATATGACGGGTGGGTGCAAATCACTACCAGCAGTGTCCAGACATATGGGGGTGGGTGCATATGACTCCCAGCAGTGGACAGAGATATGAGGGTGGGTGCATATCACTACCAGCAGTGGACAGACATATGAGGGGTGGGTGCAGAGGACTCCCAGCAGTGGACAGACATATGGGGGTGGGTGCATATCACTCCCAGCAGTGTCCAGACATATGAGGGGTGGGTGCATATGACTCCCAGCAGTGTCCAGACAATTGAGGGGTGGGTGCATATCACTACCAGCAGGGTCCAGACATATGGGGGTGGGTGCATATAACTCCCAGCAGTGTCCAGAGATATGGTGGTGGGTGCATATCACTACCAGGAGTGTCCAGAAATATGGGGGTGGGTGCATATGACTCCCAGCAGTGGACAGAGATATGAGGGGTGGGTGCATATGACTCCCAGCAGTGTCCAGACATATGAGGGGTGGGTGCATATCACAACCAGCAGTGGACAGACATATGAGGGGTGGGTGCATATGACTCCAAGCAGTGTCCAGACATACGAGGGGTGGGTGCATATCACTACCAGCAGTGGACAGACATATGGGGGTGGGTGCATAACACTACCAGCAGTGGACAGACATATAAGGGTGGGTGCATATGACTCCCAGCAGTGTCCAGAGATATGGGGGTGGGTGCATATCACTACCAGCAGTGTCCAGACATGGGGGTGGGTGCATATGACTCCCAGCAGTGGACAGAGCTATGAGGGGTGGGTGCATATGACTCCCATCAGTGTCCAGACATATGAGGGGTGGGTGCATATCACTGCCAGCAGTGGACAGACATATGGGGTGGGTGCATATCACTACCAGCAGTGGACAGACATATGAGGGGTGGGTGCAGAGGACTCCCAGCAGTGGATAGACATATGGGGGTGGGTGCATATCACTACCAGCAATGTCCAGACATATGAAGGGTGGGTGAATATGACTCCCAGCAGTGTCCAGACATATGAGGGGTGGGTGCATATCACTACCAGCAGTGTCCAGACATATGGGGGTGGGTGCATATGACTCCCAGCTGTGTCCAGAGATATGGGGGTGGGTGCATATCACTACCAGGAGTGTTCTGAAATATGGGGATGGGTGCATATGACTCCCAGCAGTGTCCAGACTTATGAGGGGTGGGTGCATATCACTTCCAGCAGTGGACAGACATATGAGGGGTGGGTGCATATGACTCCCAGCAGTGCCCAGACATATGAGGGGTGGGTGCATATCACTACCAGCAGTGGACAGACATATGGGGGTGGGTGCATATCACTACCAGCAGTGGACAGACATATAGGGGTGGGTGCATATGACTCCCAGCAGTGTCCAGAGATATGGGGGTGGGTTCATATCACTACCAGCAGTGTCCAGACATATGGGGTGGGTGCATATGACTACCAGCAGTGGACAGAGATATGAGGGGTGGGTGCATATGACTCCCAGCAGTTTCCAGACATATGAGGGGTGGGTGCATATCACTACCAGCAGTGGACAGCCATATGAGGGGTGGGTGCATATCACTACCAGCAGTGTCCAGACATATGAGGGGTGGGTGCATATGACTCCCAGCAGTGTCCAGAGATATGGGGTTGGGTGCATATCACTACCAGCAGTGTCCAGACATATGGGGGTGGGTGCATATGACTCCCAGCAGTATCAAGACATATGAGGGATGGGTGCATATCACTACCAGCAGTGTCCAGACATATGGGGGTGGGTGCATATCACTACCAGCAGTGGACAGACATATGAGGGGTGGGTGCAGAGGACTCCCAGCAGTGGACAGACATATGGGGGTGGGTGCATATCACTACCAGCAGTGTCCAGACAAATGAGGGGTTGGTGCATATGACTTCCAGCAGTGTCCAGACATATGAGGGGTGGGTGCATATCACTACCAGCAGTGGACAGACATATGAGGGGTGGGTGCATATGACTCCCAGCAGTGGACAGAGATATGAGGTGTGGGTGCATATGACTCCCAGAAGTGTCCAGACATATGAGGGATGGGTGCATATCACTACCAGCAGTGGACAGACATATGAGGGGTGTGTGCATATGACTCCCAGCAGTGTCCAGACATATGAGGGGTGGGTGCATATCACTACCAGCAGTGGACAGACATATGGGGGTGGGTGCATATGACTCCCAGCAGTGTCCAGAGATATGGGGGTGGGTGCCTATCACTACCAGCAGTGGACAGACATATGAGGAGTGGGTGCAGAGGACTCCCAGCAGTGGACAGACATATTTTGGTGGGTGCATATCACTACCAGCAGTGTCCAGACATATGAGGGGTGGGTGCATATGACTCCCAGCAGTGTCCAGACATATGAGGGGTGGGTGCATATCACTACCAGCAGTGTCCAGACATATGGGGGGTGGGTGCATATGACTCCCAGCAGTGTCCAGAGATATGGTGGTGGGTGAATATCACGACCAGCAGTGTCCAGAAATATGGGGGTGGGTGCATATGACTCCCAGCAGTGGACAGAGATATGAGGGGTGTATGCATATGACTCCCAGCAGTGTCCAGACATATGAGGGGTGGGTGCATATCACTACCAGCAGTGGACAGACATATGAGGGGTGGGTGCAGAGGACTCCCAGCAGTGGACAGACATATAGGGGTGGGTGCATATCACTACCAGCAGTGTCCAGACATATGAGGGGTGGGTGCATATGACTCCCTGCAGAGACCAGACATATGACGGGTGGGTGCATATCACTACCAGCAGTGGACAGACATATGAGGGGTGGGTGCATATGACTCCCAGCAGTGGACAGAGATATGAGGTGTGGGTGCATATGACTCCCAGCAGTGTCCAGACATATGAGGGGTGGGTGCATATCACTACCAGCAGTGGACAGACATATGAGGGGTGGATGCATATGACTCCAAGCAGTGTCCAGACATATGAGGGGTGGGTGCATATCACTACCAGCAGTGGACAGATATATGGGGGTGGGTGCATATGACTCCCAGTAGTGTCCAGAGATATGGGGGGTGGGTGCATATCACTGCCAGCAGTGTCCAGACATATGGGGGTGGGTGCATATGACTCCCAGCAGTGGACAGACATATGAGGGGTGGGTGCATATCACTACCAGCAGTGTCCAGACATATGGGGGTGGGTGCATATGACTCCCAGCAGTGTCCAGAGATATGGGGGTGGATGCATATCACTACCAGCAGTGGACACACATATGAGGGGTGGGTGCATATGACTCCAAGCAGTGTCCAGACATATGAGGGATGGGTGCATATCACTACCAGCAGTGTCCAGACATATGGGGGTGGGTGCGTATCACTACCAGCAGTGGACAGACATATGAGGGGTGGGTGCAGAGGACTCCCAGCAGTGGACATACATATGGGGGTGGGTGCATATCACTACCAGCAGTGTCCAGACATATGAGGGGTGGGTGCATATGACTCCCAGCAGTGTCCAGACATATGACGGGTGGGTGCAAATCACTACCAGCAGTGTCCAGACATATGGAGGTGGGTGCATATGACTCCCAGCAGTGGACAGAGATATGAGGGTGGGTGCATATCACTACCAGCAGTGGACAGACATATGAGGGGTGGGTGCAGAGGACTCCCAGCAGTGGACAGACATATGGGGATGGGTGCATATCACTCCCAGCAGTGTCCAGACATATGAGGGGTGGGTGCATATGACTCCCAGCAGTGTCCAGACATATGAGGGGTGGGTGCATATCACTACCAGCAGTGTCCAGACATATGGGGGTGGGTGCATATCACTACCAGCAGTGGACAGACATATGAGGGGTGGGTGCAGAGGACTCCCAGCAGTGGACAGACATATGGGGGTGGGTGCATATCACTACCAGCAGTGTCCAGACAAATGAGGGGTTGGTGCATATGACTTCCAGCAGTGTCCAGACATATGAGGGGTGGGTGCATATCACTACCAGCAGTGGACAGACATATGAGGGGTGGGTGCATATGACTCCCAGCAGTGGACAGAGATATGAGGTGTGGGTGCATATGACTCCCAGAAGTGTCCAGACATATGAGGGATGGGTGCATATCACTACCAGCAGTGGACAGACATATGAGGGGTGTGTGCATATGACTCCCAGCAGTGTCCAGACATATGAGGGGTGGGTGCATATCACTACCAGCAGTGGACAGACATATGGGGGTGGGTGCATATGACTCCCAGCAGTGTCCAGAGATATGGGGGTGGGTGCATATCACTACCAGCAGTGGACAGACATATGAGGAGTGGGTGCAGAGGACTCCCAGCAGTGGACAGACATATTTTGGTGGGTGCATATCACTACCAGCAGTGTCCAGACATATGAGGGGTGGGTGCATATGACTCCCAGCAGTGTCCAGACATATGAGGGGTGGGTGCATATCACTACCAGCAGTGTCCAGACATATGGGGGGTGGGTGCATATGACTCCCAGCAGTGTCCAGAGATATGGTGGTGGGTGCATATCACGACCAGCAGTGTCCAGAAATATGGGGGTGGGTGCATATGACTCCCAGCAGTGGACAGAGATATGAGGGGTGTATGCATATGACTCCCAGCAGTGTCCAGACATATGAGGGGTGGGTGCATATCACTACCAGCAGTGGACAGACATATGAGGGGTGGGTGCAGAGGACTCCCAGCAGTGGACAGACATATAGGGGTGGGTGCATATCACTACCAGCAGTGTCCAGACATATGAGGGGTGGGTGCATATGACTCCCTGCGGAGACCAGACATATGACGGGTGGGTGCATATCACTACCAGCAGTGGACAGACATATGAGGGGTGGGTGCATATGACTCCCAGCAGTGGACAGAGATATGAGGTGTGGGTGCATATGACTCCCAGCAGTGTCCAGACATATGAGGGGTGGGTGCATATCACTACCAGCAGTGGACAGACATATGAGGGGTGGATGCATATGACTCCAAGCAGTGTCCAGACATATGAGGGGTGGGTGCATATCACTACCAGCAGTGGACAGATATATGGGGGTGGGTGCATATGACTCCCAGTAGTGTCCAGAGATATGGGGGGTGGGTGCATATCACTACCAGCAGTGTCCAGACATATGGGGGTGGGTGCATATGACTCCCAGCAGTGGACAGACATATGAGGGGTGGGTGCATATCACTACCAGCAGTGTCCAGACATATGGGGGTGGGTGCATATGACTCCCAGCAGTGTCCAGAGATATGGGGGTGGATGCATATCACTACCAGCAGTGGACACACATATGAGGGGTGGGTGCATATGACTCCCAGCAGTGTCCAGACATATGAGGGATGGGTGCATATCACTACCAGCAGTGTCCAGACATATGGGGGTGGGTGCGTATCACTACCAGCAGTGGACAGACATATGAGGGGTGGGTGCAGAGGACTCCCAGCAGTGGACATACATATGGGGGTGGGTGCATATCACTACCAGCAGTGTCCAGACATATGAGGGGTGGGTGCATATGACTCCCAGCAGTGTCCAGACATATGACGGGTGGGTGCAAATCACTACCAGCAGTGTCCAGACATATGGGGGTGGGTGCATATGACTCCCAGCAGTGGACAGAGATATGAGGGTGGGTGCATATCACTACCAGCAGTGGACAGACATATGAGGGGTGGGTGCAGAGGACTCCCAGCAGTGGACAGACATATGGGGGTGGGTGCATATCACTCCCAGCAGTGTCCAGACATATGAGGGGTGGGTGCATATGACTCCCAGCAGTGTCCAGACATATGAGGGGTGGGTGCATATCACTACCAGCAGGGTCCATACATATGGGGTGGGTGCATATGACTCCCAGCAGTGTCCAGAGATATGGTGGTGGGTGCATATCACTACCAGGAGTGTCCAGAAATATGGGGGTGGGTGCATATGACTCCCAGCAGTGGACAGAGATATGAGGGGTGGGTGCATATGACTCCCAGCAGTGTCCAGACATATGAGGGGTGGGTGCATATCACAACCAGCAGTGTACAGACATATGAGGGGTGGGTGCATATGACTCCAAGCAGTGTCCAGACATACGAGGGGTGGGTGCATATCACTACCAGCAGTGGACAGACATATGGGGGTGGGTGCATAACAATACCAGCAGTGGACAGACATATAAGGGTGGGTGCATATGACTCCCAGCAGTGTCCAGAGATATGGGGGTGGGTGTATATCACTACCAGCAGTGTCCAGACATGGGGGTGGGTGCATATGACTCCCAGCAGTGGACAGAGCTATGAGGGGTGGGTGCATATGACTCCCATCAGTGTCCAGACATATGAGGGGTGGGTGCATATCACTGCCAGCAGTGGACAGACATATGGGGTGGGTGCATATCACTACCAGCAGTGGACAGACATATGAGGGGTGGGTGCAGAGGACTCACAGCAGTGGATAGACATATGGGGGTGGGTGCATATCACTACTAGCAATGTCCAGACATATGAAGGGTGGGTGAATATTACTCCCAGCAGTGTCCAGACATATGAGGGGTGGGTGCATATCACTACCAGCAGTGTCCAGACATATGGGGGTGGGTGCATATGACTCCCAGCTGTGTCCAGAGATATGGGGGTGGGTGCATATCACTACCAGGAGTGTCCTGAAATATGGGGATGGGTGCATATGACTCCCAGCAGTGTCCAGACATATGAGGGGTGGGTGCATATCACTTCCAGCAGTGGACAGACATATGAGGGGTGGGTGCATATGACTCCCAGCAGTGTCCAGACATATGAGGGGTGGGTGCATATCACTACCAGCATTGGACAGACATATGGGGGTGGGTGCATATCACTACCAGCAGTGGACAGACATATAGGGGTGGGTGCATATGACTCCCAGCAATGTCCAGAGATATGGGGGTGGGTTCATATCACTACCAGCAGTGTCCAGACATATGGGGTGGGTGCATATGACTACCAGCAGTGGACAGAGATATGAGGGGTGGGTGCATATGACTCCCAGCAGTTTCCAGACATATGAGGGGTGGGTGCATATCACTACCAGCAGTGGACAGCCACATGAGGGGTGGGTGCATATCACTACCAGCAGTGTCCAGATATATGAGGGGTGGGTGCATATGACTCCCAGCTGTGTCCAGAGATATGGGGGTGGGTGCATATCACTACCAGCAGTGTCCAGACATATGGGGGTGGGTGCATATGACTCCCAGCAGTATCAAGACATATGAGGGATGGGTGCATATCACTACCAGCAGTGTCCAGACATATGGGGGTGGGTGCATATCACTACCAGCAGTGGACAGACATATGAGGGGTGGGTGCAGAGGACTCCCAGCAGTGGACAGACATATGGGGGTGGGTGCATATCACTACCAGCAGTGTCCAGACAAATGAGGGGTTGGTGCATATGACTTCCAGCAGTGTCCAGACATATGAGGGGTGGGTGCATATCACTACCAGCAGTGGACAGACATATGAGGGGTGGGTGCATATGACTCCCAGCAGTGGACAGAGATATGAGGTGTGGGTGCATATGACTCCCAGAAGTGTCCAGACATATGAGGGATGGGTGCATATCACTACCAGCAGTGGACAGACATATGAGGGGTGTGTGCATAGGACTCCCAGCAGTGTCCAGACATATGAGGGGTGGGTGCATATCACTACCAGCAGTGGACAGACATATGGGGGTGGGTGCATATGACTCCCAGCAGTGTCCAGAGATATGGGGGTGGGTGCATATCACTACCAGCAGTGGACAGACATATGAGGAGTGGGTGCAGAGGACTCCCAGCAGTGGACAGACATATTTTGGTGGGTGCATGTCACTAACAGCAGTGTCCAGACATATGAGGGGTGGGTGCATATGACTCCCAGCAGTGTCCAGACATATGAGGGGTGGGTGCATATCACTACCAGCAGTGTCCAGACATATGGGGGGTGGGTGCATATGACTCCCAGCAGTGTCCAGAGATATGGTGGTGGGTGCATATCACGACCAGCAGTGTCCAGAAATATGGGGGTGGGTGCATATGACTCCCAGCAGTGGACAGAGATATGAGGGGTGTATGCATATGACTCCCAGCAGTGTCCAGACATATGAGGGGTGGGTGCATATCACTACCAGCAGTGGACAGACATATGAAGGGTGGGTGCATATCACTCCCAGCAGTGCCCAGACATATGAGGGGTGGGTGCATATCACTACCAGCAGTGGACAGACATATGGGGGTGGGTGCATATCACTACCAGCAGTGGACAGACATATAGGGGTGGGTGCATATGACTCCCAGCAGTGTCCAGAGATATGGGGGTGGGTGCATATCACTACCAGCAGTGTCCAGACATATAGGGTGGGTGCATATGACTCCCAGCAGTGGACAGAGATATGAGGGGTGGGTGCATATGACTCCCCGCAGTGTCCAGACATATGAGGGGTGGGTGCATATCACTACCAACAGTGTCCAGAGATATGAGGGGTGGGTGCATATGACTCCCAGCAGTGTCCAGAGAGATATGGGGGTGGGTGCATATCACTACCGGCAGTGTCCAGACATATGGGGGTGGGTGCATATGACTCCCAGCAGTGAACACAGATATGAGGGGTGGGTGCATATGACTCCCAGCAGTGTCCAGACATATGAGGGGTGGGTGCATATCACTACCAGCAGTGTCCAGACATATGGGGGTGGGTGCATATGACTTCCAGCAGTGTCCAGAGATATGTGGGTGGGTGCATATCACTACCAGCAGTGTCCAGACATAAGGGGGTGGGTGCATATGACTCCCTGCAGTGGACAAAGATATGAGGGGTGGGTGCATATGAATCCCAGCAGTGTCCAGACATATGAGTGGTGGGTGCATATCACTACCAGCAGTGGACAGACATATGAGGCGTGGGTGCATATGACTCCCAGCAGTGTCCAGACATATGAGGGGTGGGTGCATATAACTACCAGCAGTGTCCAGACATATGGGGGTGGGTGCATATCACTACCAGCAGTGGACATACATATGAGGGGTGGGTGCAGAGGACTCCCAGCAGTGGACAGACATATGCGGGTGGGTGCATATCACTACCAGCAGTGTCCAGACATATGAGGGGTGGGTGCATATGACTCCCAGCAGTGTCCAGACATATGAGGGGTGGGTGCATATGACTCCCAGCAGTGGACAGAGATATGGGGGTGGGTGCATATCACTACCAGCAGTGGACAGACATATGGGGGTGGGTGTATATCACTACCAGCAGTGTCCAGACATATGAGGGGTGGGTGCAGAGGACTCACAGCAATGTCACACTCCCAGGAGGATGGATGTCTTTCACACACTGCATGACACACCACATGTGGGTGTGAGGACATATAACACATGCATACCCACCCATGGCAGATGCAGCACAATACACACCCTGATTTCATGCCAACAGACTGTATAGTCATGTAACTGCATACAAAACTAAGATAGCCAAAGGGAACACACACTGTCACGCACATCCCAGGACTGATAGGAATGTCCAGGTGCTGGTCCAGCCACCAAGATGTTGTCTCTCATGGAAGGAATAGGGTTCAATGCCACTAGATACAATGCCCACAATTGTGAGCCAGGTGCCCAAAGACCCTGCATAACACGTACCATTTGTGTGTTAGGCCGTGATTACACACATGCATAGTGCTGAAAAGGGACAATTTGTCCCTGATGCCATTCCTACATACCCAAAACAGAAGTACAGTGACTAGCAAGGATGGCACAGACGATTCAGCAGGAGACATCGGTGAGCAGGCATGGCCATTGTTGAAGGGATCCATCACCAACAAAGGAAATGTGGACACAGGTCAGCACAACAATTGTGCAACTGTTTTCAGGGACGATGTCAGGTGCCACAGAGGAAGGAACACCCCTTGGGACAATGTCTCCAAAGGAAATGAACACACACTACCAATAATTATTTGCACAGACATTGTGATGGCACACAGATGCCATGGTCCACCTCATGACCATCATACAAAAACATATCTCAGAACCCTAACACATTACCAGAACACCAACTTCATGAGCCTCATCACCAGCATCAAGTACCTGAAATGCAATAGTGTTGAAAGTAAAAGAAAAGGCTTTATTCAGCACAGATAAATAAAAAATTATTAAGACTATGTACAATGGCCAATGGGCAGTCCATTTCTCGAGTCCAACGGTGGACGGAGGGGACCGCGTCCACCTCTACCTTACCTGCAAAAATGAACCTCAAGGTTTGTCGACTGGGGGGGAGCATCATCTGTGGCAGGACCAGGCACCGCAGGGACAGGAGGGGGTTGGGTAGGTGTGGTGGGTGCAGGGGTGGACGTCTCCACCACAGGATGTGGGGCAGCGCTAAAGGTGGAGATGAACACGGCGCTGCACACTTCTGCTAGGGCCTCCATTCTAACCCCTGCACCTGAAGATACCCCAGGGCCAACGGAGGGTGTGGTGGCCAAGGGATGGGGTGCAGCGCTCTTTGGGGAGGGGGTGGACATTGGGGGGACTCAACTCCCCTGCCCAGGGACTTCCTCGCACGCTTGTGGGGTGGTGTCACAGTGGGGCTGAGGGCCAGACCAGCCATGTAGCTGTCCTTGGGTGACAGTTTGGCAGGGGAGCTAAGGGGAGTGGTTTTGGAGGAACTGGGTTGTGACAACTGCGGACTATGATTGTGGCTGCGTGTCTGTCGTCTTCCCCCAGACCCTGTGGGTGTGCCTACATCCCCCTGAGTGTGCGTGCCAGGATGTGTGCGCTGTGCCTTACTTGTGGGTGTGCTGGATGTGCCTGTTGGGGTGCGTGCCCGTGACTTGGTGTGCATTGGGCAGGCATGGGAGAGGGCAGTGTGGATGAGTCTGGGGTAGGGGGGGACGGAGCACTGCAGGGCAGTAACTGCTGCCGTCAGTGAAGAGTCCATGGACCGCAGAATCCTGCATTGGTCAGACATCGTTGCTGACATGCCCTCCATGAACGACACCACCTGTGTGAGCAGTCTAGTGTGGTCATGGAGGACATTCAGCATCGATGCCTGCCCAACCTGCAACTCCCGCAGTATGTCCACAGACCCTTCACTGAGGGCAGCAGGGGTGACAGGGGCAGGGGGTGCGGTGCCTGGCACGAAGAAGACATGGTGGGACGCTGCACGGTCAGGAGGGACAGGAGCAACTGGGAGGGCGGAGATGGGAATGGAGGAGGCGGGGACAGATGTGGGGATGCTGCCAGTTGGTGTTGCAGCCTCTGCCTCCTCAGGGAGTTCAACCTCGGACCCGTCGGCATCGTAGCTGCTCTCGCCTCCAGACAGGTCCTCCAACTGACTCCCCTCGCCCTCCGTGCCACTGGCTCCTGCTGACTCCACAGCACTGGCGGCACTGTCGCTGGGTCCCTCCTCCAGGTCCATGCAGGTGTCTCCCTCATTTTCGGTTGATGATGCTGTGGGCAAGGATAAGAAACCAAAATGCATCAGTCACCTGTATACATCTGACACATGAGCACAAAACAATTGGTCACAGTGCATATCCGGCAATGCATCATGAGTAACAGCTACATTACTCCGCACATATGTATGCCCTGTACTGCCCAGTTGGTAGACCCACTATGTCACTTGGACACCAGGAAAAAAAGAACACAACAGGCCAAAACTTGAATGAGAAATACACTGAGAAGCTAGTGTCTGTGAACCGGTGAGCACAGCAATGCAATGAAGTCATGCCACCACTTGTTTACCCTGAAAGAAAAAGTAGTGGTGCACCCAAGGTAAACTAACACACCTCAATACTCAAGGTGTCACCACACTCAGAGACCTGTAAGTAATTTGGAACACAAAACAAAAAAATGTGGTTACCTTGAGACTCACAATACTTTACACAATCGACATGTTTTGAATGTGGAAATTCGCCATCTCGTGAAAAGAACACTCATGTGCCTGGATGAAATATGTCGCGCAAGGCAGTGCACACAAAAGTACATTTACCCTGTCATTGAAGAAGCTGACACCTTTTCTAAGAAGCCACAGTTAGAAATAAATGGTGTTGCAGAAAGTACATATACATGTGCCCACGGAGGTCTTGATGTCTTGACACTCGTTAGTTTGTATCACCAACAACAAAGGAGTCTCACAAAATCCAGATCACAGTGGGAACATGCATATGGAAAATCTGCAACACCAATTTATTCTAACAGTGGCTTCTTTAAAAAGGTGCCAGTGTGTTCAATGAAAGTGGAAATGCCGTTTGGTGAACACTTCCTTGGGAGATATCTTTCATGCAGGCACATCATTGTTCTTAACTCAAATCTTCAAATTACCACATTTAAAACATGAAGAACTGTTGACAAGTGCTGTGAGTGCCAAGGTACAATTTATTTAGAGTAACAACTTGAATTATGTCATTTGTCACATGGCTATCCGTCACCTGATTACACAGTTGGCTACACATATGACCTACTGCCTGTCATCTGGAGTGGCACACATGTCCACACCCATGACAATGCATAAGCTAATGGGCCTGCAATTGGTTTGAAAAAAAGCCTAGCTGTACTGTGGGGACACCCTCATGGCAAGCCGGAATGTACACACAGATGTCAGCACACAAAGTCCAAACTGCGTTGCATCTGAACCACACACAGGTCCCAAAAATGTATGAGCACGATACATGTTTGTAAAAAACTGACACAGGCTGCAAAGCACGAACATTAAGCACTGGCCACAATCACAGGGGCACTGCACGTTGATTTTCTGTACAGCCAATTCTCACACACAAGTCAGACCTGGCAATGAAAAATCAGGGTTGCACATGTATGCCCCTCCTGCACACACCCCCATGCCTGAGTCAATGTGACTGATACAGATCAAGAAGTGACACCTCTTATTCAGGGTTACAATAACTGTGCTTGAAAACTTGCTTCATTAACACAACATCACCTCGTGGGGCTGGCAACGCATATTTGTGACAAACCACCATCAACAGATTGTTGTGAATAGCCACACAGGCACTGCCCAGTGTGAGTATGCACAAGCCAAATGGTGTATCCCTGTCCAGTGGACACATGTAGCACACATTTGAAAAATACAAACTAGGTCAGGTAACAAGGCCACAGAGGCAGACCTATGCTGAACCCACAGTGAATGTGCACAGTGTTGGATGACACACATGATTAGGAGGCCAGGGTGTCTCAGGGGACTGTAGTGGGCACACTTCTCCGTGGTTCTGGAATGAGCGGACTGTACCATGTTCAACCGTCATGGCACTGTGCATATCTCCCACTCATGCACATCATGTCTGAGGCCACAACATTGGTCATGCATGCTGCAAGGGGGTTCAGTTGAAAGCTCACACTCCTATGTTGAGAATCATCATCAGTGACAACAAATATGGACCCCCAACAAAGTGACCAGGAAATGGCACAGGCAAGGTACCAACACAAGTCACAGACCACCCTCCAACATGATGCAGAAAGCTATGTGCACTTAGATTCACTGGCACCCTAGATGACCATGTGCAAATGTGATTACACACAGACCAGGGGACAAATGTCAAGGAGGGGAAGGGATGAAAAAGAGCCCCAGGTGACAATGGGGAACAGAAAATGCACTGCACATATCAAGTCTGGGAGTGTATTCAAAGAGCACTTTCAAAAGCAGGCGACACATAACATGAACAAAAGCCATGTACCTACCCCCTCCTTGCTGCAGTCTCTCCTTTAACTGCCTATCGAGGTCAGGGAAGACCACCGTCAGGACACGTCTCATGTGGGGGGTCAGGCGTCGGCAGCCGCCGTGGGGGCGAGGACTGTCGAGCCCCAGCGGGACCCGAGCGATCCGCCGGGTCCAGCACCGGATGTCCTGCCACCTCTTGTGCACCTGGGGCAGCTGCCTACTACTCTCCCCCGCACATCTCACGGCCCTGACGACATTGTTCCAGATCACCCCCTTCTCGTATGCAGTTACCTGTCAGGATGACAAAGTGACACTACATCAATACACCTGCTCCATGTCCCACAGACACACATTAGAACATCTTTGAAATGTTGAACAGGGCATAGGATGCTGACATGAATTGCCTCGTTCACAACAAGAAATAGCCCTGTGTGCAAGCGCCAACGCACTACGTGGCATTGAAAGTCAACAGGTGGCATGAGGGGTGCAACACACTCACTGATCAAGCCACACACTGTGCAGCACATGCAACAGCAGGTTGATGGCCAGCACGTGCCAAGCAGTCACATGTCCCACTCCACTGACGCACCCTCAGCAGACTAGACAGACACACCCAGGCACAGATCACTCGCCTGTCATTGACAAAAGCGGATACAACCCTCACTCTGCACATGTGCCATTTGCCAGTGGGGAGTTACAGGTGTTGGGCTAGCTCTGCAAGTCGGACACAAAGCACGGCTTACTTGTCACATCAGATGGGTAGATCTGTTGCCTCTACCATGCAGCTGTGGTGCAACACTTCACATAGACACTCACCCACATGACAAGGAACATTCACACACATCAATGTCCATGAGGCCGTACACATCATTTGGACACTCTCACCACAGGGCCACTCAACTCATACACATGTGTGGGTACAGTCACCTGTCACACCGGGGGGACCACTGAATCACCTCAGGAAAACAGGAAAAAAAGCAACCAAGGATTTACCAGGCTGAATGTGTCATGCACTATGCAGTGAAAGTCACTGTAAGCACTGTGCAAGTGAGGAGTGCACACAGGAACTACATCATACTCTGCATGTGAGCCATAAGCATGACCCCCCCCCCCCCCCGGACACACTCTAAACAACATTGCATGTGTGTCCCACCTGGACACTATTTTGACTGTCACACAACAGGTGCATAGGCAAAGGTAGTGGAGTCAGCACTCACCTGCTCCCCTGGTCTCCCATACAGGCTGGTATACTATGGGAGGAGGACGTCCAGCATGGCCTCATTCTCCTCCAGGGTGAATGGCTGGGCCCTCTCCACAGCATGTGACATGGCCAGAGGAACCAGAGACAGCAGCAGTGTTGTCGACTCTTGAGTTGTGCAGGCAAGTGCCCTCTCATGGGTTCTGGCTGCCTTATAGCTGTCTTGCTGAGGGGCATTCATTTTGAGGAGTACATAGTGATTGGTCTGAATCATTCGCATCGTACGTTTACTCCAATCCCTTTAAACATACTCCAGTGACAGCATTTGCATAGTTCAAAATTTGAGCATCATGTCAAGTCAACAACCACTTTGCAACATTGTATTTTGTGGCCAACTGACTTTTCCAGGACACCTGATGGACAAATTTCAACTGAAAACTCGGTATCAGCACTTCTACAATTTTGGAATGCTTGAAAGACATGCAAATATCTTCTATTTCCTACAATAAACTAATGAGTGATGTTGAAGCACAGGAAGATGAGTATGGTTTCTGATGTTCAAAATGTGATGTTTCACACCCTGTGATGATGGACACTTGCCTGAAGTAACTTAAGGTATAAATAAAGATAAACGATGTGATGCAAAAAAAAAAAAAAAAAAAAAATGAAAACTCGGTATCGATGACAACCAGCATGCATTTATGGCCTAACACTTGTCTCTTATGTGTCCCCTATGTAATTTTTAAATCCACACACAGGTAATGTGCATTTCACACATACCCCTACGGCACCTGTTGTACAGTGCATTTGACACGTACGTGTATGCACTAGTAGTACACGTATGTGTACTACTAGTGCGTTGCGTACCCGTAAGGGGATCACACTAGTAGCACACGTACGTGTACTACTAGTGCATACGGGTACGTGTACTACTAGTGCAATCCCCTTACTGGTACGCACTAGTAGTACACGTACGTGTACTACTAGTGCGTACACGTAAGGGGATCGCACTAGTAGTACACGTATGTGTACTACTAGTGCGTACAGGTACGTGTACTACTAGTGCGATCTCCTTACGGGTATGCACTAGTAGTACACGTACGTGTACTACTAGTGCGTACACATAAGGGGATCGCAGTAGTAGTACACGTACGTGTACTACTAGTGCAATCCCCTTATGGGTACGCACTAGTAGTATTCGTACGTGTACTACTAGTGCGTTCCCGTAATGGGATCGCAATAGTTGTACACATACATGTACTACTAGTGCGTACACGTACAGGTACGCATTTCACACACTTACAATGGTAATACAGGTGTACAAATGCCAGGAATGGAGGGCTACCAGTCGCACAAGTATGTCCATCAAGTACTTGTCATTGCATATTTTCATGTGCAGGCCCTTGGTGTGTTAGCTAGTGATATTGCCCAGGTCATCTCATCTAGTTGCACAATTAATGTGTGATGACCTGTGGACAAATGTCATGTGTGATGGGGCACTATGTGGCACACATCACCTTGACATTTGCCACATGTGTGTCTGTAGTCCAACTGTGTCATGCACAGCAGCCGCACCTGTCTCCTGATGCCAGGGACAGGGACACTCTATCAACTGACCTGTCACGATCAGCGTGCCCCTTTGGGACTATGTCAGGTGTGTCATGTGTTCCCATGAGCTCGATGTCAGTGTCCCGTCATGTGCATCTGCTGTTGGTGCATCCAACAGGGGTCTGTGTGGAGATGGGCATGGAACACATCTACGCACACCATGCCCATGTGGATTCACACGGCTGTAGGGTCTGTGTGCATCGGACATCATATTTTCCCAGTCATACATGTCTGTGTTGTCTCAATGGCTGTGTCTTTGTGTTGTCACGTGTACCCCTTCATCGCACTGTTTTTGAAATGTACATTTGACATTCCATCTGACCTGTGAGTGTGCCTTTCAGTCAGCTGTCTGGATGAGATGACATCCTTCCAATGCAGCTATGTGGTTGTGTGTCACTCCGGTGATATCTGTGGCTCTTCACTCAGACTGGCCACCAACTCATTTCAGGGCATGTCATGTAGACTTGACAATCAACAGGTGTATCTGGCTTTTTGTAGGAGTGCCAGCAAGCTGGCATATGTGTCCTGTATGTATTGCACACACCCGACTCCATAGTTACCTGATGTGTATTAGCAGTGTAGCATGTGCTATGTTCATTGACATTGATATTGGCAGACTCTCAATCTTCATTCTTACAAACAATGTCCTGTAGGGCACCGCCTGTCCCAAGACCAATGCCAGACTTGGTTGCCATGAGGGAACGTGCCTGCATCCGACGTTACAGATTCACTCAACAGTTGATTGAGGACTTGACCGACAGGCTGGCACCACACCTCCAACCGGGACACAGGTATCCTACTGCGCTGAACCCAAAGATGAAGGTGATGGCAGCCCTACATTTTTTTGCCACAGGTACGTTTCAATTCACCATAGCTGATGTTGGTGGCATGTCACAGACAATGTTCAGCCGTGTCCTGCGTGATGTTTTAGAAGCCATGTTGGAGCACCTTGATGAATTCATCACATTTCCTACTCCTGAGGAGTTGACAGATGTCAATGGTGATTTATATGCCCTGGGAGAGATGCCCCATGTCATTGGGTCCATTGATGGTACACATGTGGCTTTGGTACCACCACAGGCACAGGAACAAGTCTATCGCAATAGAAAACATTACCACTCGATAAATGCCCTTGTGGTGTGTCTTGCTAACATGCTAATTTCCCATGCCTGTGCACGTTTTCCAGGATCAGCACACGATGCCTACATCATGAGGTGTAGCAGGGTGCCACACATGATGCTGCGGCTGCACAACGAGCAAGCATGTCTTGTTGGTGGGTATACTCTCTTTGTCCTGTGTGTTGCGGTATCTTTGGCTTTTTCGGCATCTCCTGACCCACTTTTTTACATGACGTTTCCATGTAGGGGACTCTGGATATCCCAACATGCCATGGCTAATGACACCTCTCCGCAACCCTAGAACAGCTGCAGATCACAGGTACAACAATGCACACGGGCAGACCAGGCGAGTGATTGAGAGGACGTTTGGCCTCCTGAAGAGCCGATTCCGGTGCCTGGACAAGACAGGCGGGTCCCTCCCTTATGCACCTCAGAAGGTCTGCTGAATCTTCCTCGTGTGCTGCATGCTGCACAACATGGCAGTTGAGAAGGCAGTGCCACTCATCCTGGATCCGGATAAGCTGGAACATCCACCCGTGGAGGATCAAGGGCTTGCTCACGAGGCTAGTGATGAGGAGGAGGATGATATCCAGAGTCAGCTCATACGCAACTACTTCTCATAATGGTGAGTCACTGGGTATGAGTGTGCAAGCTTGTAGCATTGAGTGGCATGTGTTGCAATGTGTGTCCAGCTGACTGAATGCAAAGTGACTTGGATGTCTGTCCTGATGTGTCACTCGAGTGATGATGTCATGCCACACAGTTTTGCAGAGAGACTTTCTTTGCAATTTATATGTGTCAAACATAGTTCATGTTTGGTAAATGTCCATGTGTGCGGTGATAATTGTTTTAGGTGACTTCTTGTGTGTCTGTCATTCCCAGGTATTTTGCGCCTATTGTCTGCTCGTGTCATCGTTGTCCTCCTCCTATTCCTCATGAGGATTGCAACGTGTGCTGAATCAGTGTTCCATGCACTAACATGTGGAAAGGTCAGTCTTGGTAAGGTTTGCAGCAAGGATTTTTTGTGGTGGTACGGGTTTGGAATGTGTGGGGACTGCTTCTGTGCATGTTGTGGTACCATGCATACATGTCTTCTCACCATGAAGCATATAACATGTAGCATCACTCCCATGACATGATAGTCACCCTTATTGACAGTCATCTGTAGTGGAGTGTGGCGTCTGATGAAGGCATCAATGTGTGTAAACCTTGCCTCTGAAACATTGCAGATGCTACGGGTGGACATAGTGCAGGACATCACAACAACAGGCTCTATGGCGAGTGCAGCAGGATGTGTTTGGCTCATCCCCTTAACTTGTGTGCCAGTTCATTGGGATTTACATCATCCGTGTTGTGAAGGGGGTGTCCAGCATATGTCCCACATGTTCTGTCAACTGACCTGGGAGTCTGTGAATATGGATGCATATCCCTTTGTGTGTGTATGTGGAATAAAGGTGTTCAGCACAATCCAAAGTGCCTCATCTCTGTCACTGCAGCTCTCTTGACAGTTTGCATGCGTCATCTATGGCATAATTGTCAAAGATTGAGCATCTGTGTGTATGTGTACTTTGGCAACATGCATGCAGTGATTTATGGCTAATGATCTCTATTATGCATGAAGTACCTGGTTGGGTATGTATTTGTGCAGGTTGCTCCCCACAACGGGAAGTGAACGCCTGCTGATGGTGTGTCTCCTTTGTGCATCTCCGCATTTTGTTGCCTGATCCAGTGGCTGTAATTTATGGTGATTGTTCATACATTTTCTCGTAGTGACCCATGAGTAACCTGACACTCCTTCCTTTACATACACCTGTTGCACTGTGGCTTTCAGACCTTGTCTTTGTGTGCTCCTTTTTGCCTAATTTCTAACCCCTTCCGCCTGCTGCTGCCTCACCTGCGGCACCGCCCCACTGAGTGCCCTGATTTTGCAACCCCCACGCCTCAAAAATGCTCTGCCCTTCCCCCTTCACCCATTCGAAATGCAGGCAGCATCTTTTCTGTGCCACTGCAGCCCCAGCGCCGCGCCAAAGGCAGGAACGTCTGCGCCTGCAACATGCACAGTTCACGACCCTCTAGTCTTTGCATGACCCACGTCACACAACAGGCTCATGCTGCAGCCACACTCCAAGCAATGTCATCGTGGAAATCATCCTCCTGCTATCAGGCAACCCCTAAGCACACACATGACACCTTCACATGCTGAGTGTGCTACTCCAACTGCCTACACAGTGCTGCCCAGCCTACAAGACCCTGTCAGAACAACCAGGTAATGTGCCTCCCACTCCACACCCGCTCTGTCCACCAGCACGCCATTGGACTCTGTTACCTCCTCAACTCAACAGCCCCACACATCACCTTCATGACAGTAACCTGCACAAAAGCATCCTCAGCACATGACGTCTTTATTGCCATCTCAGACAGATACAAGATCACCCGCAGGGACGGCAACACCAATCCCGGGGGATGAATTGCTATTTATTCACATGTACACCCTCAGAGTCACAAATCCGGGTTTGCAGAAACTTCAGTGTAACACTCCTCTACAGATCTGCAGGCCTACATCCACTATTCCGCTAAGCCATCAACACGTACATCTGCACGCACGCCCTCACCTCCACAGGCTACATGTGGCTGGGGGCCAGTCACTTCTTGCTGGAGGGGAACCACCCCACCATCCATCATTGGTCCATCAACATTTGAATCCACGTCTCCGACAAGCAACACACTGCCCCAGACCCCGCTACCGATCCCCCAAAGATGCCTGATGTAAGTCACCACAGACAAGCTGTGTGAGACACTCAAAACAACACCCCCGCCACACCCTGCAACCTCACGCACTGGATCAGCAACTGATCCAACAATCTAGCCACATTGACAGACTTTCCTGTGAAGCACAACGGTTAAGGCACCTGGGACAAGGCAGACCTACTGGACTCCTACAGACTTAGCTGGACTCTTGTGCAAACCTTGCAACACAAAGAGCCATCATTTGCCTGACAGCCCTGGTAAACACCACACACAGCCATCACCATATCATCAGCAAGGACAAGTGGAGATCCTTCAGATAGTGCCGAGACACCCAAACACACAACATCAAGGAGCTCATCAGCATTGTGAGTGAACTGACAGCAGATCTCCATCCAAGACACCCCACCCTTGTAAGGCAGATCACATCCCTTGCAACTTTGTACCAATGCAAGCTCATGGGCATACATGACAGCCTTGACACCCTGAGGCAGACAGCACTATTATCCGCAGGACAAACCCCCATCAGGTTATGGACTCCCATCAGCAGCAATGACACAACCTGGCTCATGTGCAACATACCCTCTGGCTCTCCATCAGGCCCCTTTCCACACAACATCTAAACCACATCATTCCACATCCATGAAGCCCACGTCCAGCGCATCCTGAATGTCTCCTTTGAGTTTGCCACATTCCATGGGTGCAGGAGGCATGCAGAGACCCAGGCCCTTCTTAAACAACGGACGGCAGTATCGCAGGATCTCCTGGTACATCACCCTGCTTCCCTACCCAGCAAATGTCATCAGGAAGACACTCAACAAGCAAATTACAATTTTCCTCCATGCAACAAACTCCCGGCAACCGGCACCAGACCATCTTCCACAGAAATCACACCACTGCAACCGTCAGCATTGCCAACACCAACGACAACTTTGCCATGCTCAACAATGGTGATGCCACCACCATTGACCTCTCAATGGCATTCTACACCATGTGCTACCACACTGTCAGCTCACACATCACCAACACTGGTATCCAGAGGAGGGCCCAGGGTTTAATCAGAAAGTCGCTCACCAGCAAGGCCCAGGGAGTCTGCCTCCACCCTGCAACATGTAGTACACTGGGGTCATCTGGCCCATGCCACAGGGCTCTTCTCTCAGCGTGACGATCTTCAATGTCTCCATGACCCCCCTCTCCACCATCACATGCGCACACGACCTCATCATCATCTCGTATTCCATTGACACTCAGCTGCTCCTCAAACTCACCAAAGACCCAGCCATTGCCAGATCCAAACTTCAAGAAGGCATGAGATCCGTTGAGGAATGGCTGAACATCAGCCACCTGAGGCTGGACTTGGACAGGACAGAGGTCATCATCTGAGGATTGTCCCATTACAGCAGGGTCAACTCCTTGTGTCCCACTGGTCTGTGCACCGCACCAGCGCCCAGTGGCCACGCACGCAAGCTGGTGTTCATCATGGACCCATCGCTCACAATTACCATGCCACTCACCACCATCTGTACCTCATACTGCAACACCCTCCACATGCTGCAATGACCCACAGATGGATCCACTCCAAGGCAAGACAGACCGTCCCCCTGGGCCACGACACCAGCCGGCTCAACTACAGCACCGGCCTCTACGGAGAACAACAGCAAAACTGCAGGAGAAGTTGTCCACATCCAGGGTGCATCCGCACACCTCATCTGCAACATCCCCCGCCCCAGCCACATCACCGTCCACCTGAGATAGGTACAATGGCTCACTGTGTGCTGCAGGATCACCTTCAGACTCCTCAACCACACTCAGGAGGCAGTCCACAACCCCAGACCCAACACCGACCTTGGATATCTGTCATCCAACACCCCGTTGGCCCAACTCCATGCAGCCCACTTTGCCCTGGCCAACATTCATCACATCCACAGAAAAACTGCATGCAGGAGATAGTTCTCCCACCTCGCCAAACAGACCTGGGACTCCCTCCCCAGGCACATCAACATGACCCATGACCTCTACACCTTCATGATACTCTTCCAAATTGGTCTTTCTGAGCAGTATTGCAAGCAACCCCTCAGCAGCTTGAGGCCATCACGGGTATTGGGCTCCATGTCTGTATTTTGTGAAACATTGTGACCCATGTGTCTCCTCGACCGGACTCAGATCCAAGTGTATGGATGGCTGGAGTTTGTTCCACACTCAGGCATACTTCGACACATCCCCACACGTATGTTGTGGACTCATGCTAAATGACTGCAACATAAAATTTCATGTCTTAATTTTTTATTTATAGCTCAGGGGCATGATTTGTGCACAGAAAAAGGTGCTATGCAGGGACCATAAAATCCAAAGTTCATAGGGGGAGATGGGATCCTTGGCATTTGAAGTCATCAGAGTCCAGACCACAGTGTTTGGCATCATTGGTCAGCATGTCCATGTGGCAGATGATGTCAGTCAATGAGGAGATGCTGTCGCACATGAAGGCCAGGTGCCAGGCCAGGTGACCCGGGAGATGTGGATGGGCCGCTGCCTCTCATGGTCTTTTAAACGACCCACCTTCCTCGCGGGACCCTCAGATGCAGGCCTTGACGATGCTTGGGACGCTCCGACGGACGAATTCTCCTCCTCCTCCCTCCCGGTGGCTGGTGGTGGTCTACTCCTGGTGGCACAGGAAGGGTTGCCCATGTTGTCGGCGATCCGATGGAGTGAATGGCTTATGTCCCTTTGCACTGCCAGGAGCTCAGCCAGTCTTGCCTCCAACCGTCCTTGGTGTTCTTGTTGACTGGTGTGCTGCTCAGCCTGCTGGTTCTTGATCTCTGTGAGGGTCACCACTACCTGGCTGAACTCCCTGGTGTCACACTGGTATGCCTCCATGATGTTGTGGATGTGTGACATACCAGTCCCTTCAGCTGGCTGGTCAGGTTCTCGCCTCCGCCGTCCTCCACTCCCACCACCCCTGCCCACACGAGCCTGGCCTGCCGTTGTGGGCACATCCGGTCTACGGGACCCCTGAGGGATGGCAGTGGCGGCGTTGTCTGCCTCCTCCTGGCTGCCCGCCGCACCTTGTCCCTCCTGGTCAGACTGGCTCAGTTGTTCACTGCGGGCAGGGCTCCTCGGTGTCTCCTGGGATGTGGCAGGAATGGGGGTGGTGGTTGGCACAGATGTTCCTGAACCAGGTTCTCCAGGGGCTTGGACACCAGAGGGTCCAGGTCGGTCAGGGTCATCCGCGGTGTTAGAAATGGGATTTCTGGTTGGCTAGGGCTTGCGCCAAAGCCAGACAGAAACCACCACTCTAGTCAGGGCTGGGGAGTTACACGCCAAAGATAACCCCTGCTCACCCCCTTGGTAGCTTGGCACGAGCAGTCAGGCTTATCCCTGAGGCGATGTGTAAAGCGTTTGCGCGTGCACCCAGCAACAACACCCAAGGCCCACCACAAAGGAAACTCCACACAAGGTATTCTATAAAAATAGCCTTTGTATTATACACAACACATTAGATAAAAACACACACTCTACAATGTGCCAACAGGCACGGGCAGAATTTACAAGGGATTATATATACAGGGGACAGGGCCACCTGGACCACTGTCAGGAATTTGCACTTTTTAGAACATAGGAATAATACTGTAGTACAAAATAACATATGTAGCACACAACCAGTAACTACTGGTATCAGGTAAGTACCACCTACGCAACCCTAACCACCTTAGGAAAATATTGCACAGGGAATCAGGACCTCACTAGCACCACCTGTACTAGGGAGAAAACAACCACTTAAGTATCACAATACCTGTAGGGGTCTAAGCACATAAACACATGATGCATAACATTCAGAGGTGTAAAGCACAGCACATGACGCATAAACACATTCAGAGGTGCAGAAAAGGTACAATGGCGCCAAAACTCACATTAGCCACTACTGTGGCAGTCCCTGGGCCAACTGGCCTAGTAGGGGCAAGGACGCCCTGCGTCCAGAAAAGTCAGGGCGCGCCGGCGCAGGCTGCGCAAGCCAGAACACCGAGGCCACAACCTAAACGTTGCAGTTGCCCACTAAGTGCTGGGCAACTGGAGAGATGCTGTGGCACCACTGTGCCTTCTAGAACCAATGTGGCACTCTGGACAGATGATGGGGCCAACGCTGGAGCCTCACCAGGCTCAGGGCATGTCTAATGCCCCAAAAGCGATGTAGGAACCACGTGGGCTTTCAACCAATACTCCACCCCTTCGTTGGAGCCTCGTGGGCGTAAAACAACCGGAAATGCCCCCTAGAGCCTTCTAGGCTCGAGAAATAATGGGGGCAAGGTGGGAGTGGCCCGCTGCCATCTGGGGCCACTCACAACACGGAAGAAATGCCCCCGTATGCGTGGGAGCGGCCCGCTGTCTTCCGGGGCCGCTCTGGTTGCAAAAGAAATGCCCCCGACGTTGGAGCCCTACGGGGCTCTGTACTGGAGCCTCACGGCTCTTGCACCAAATGCCCCTGAGCCTCGCAGGCTCTATGAGCAATGTGGGACCATTGGAGCGCACCAGCGCTCAAAGAAAATAATGCGGGCCTCGTTGGAGCGCAGGCGCTCGATCCCCATGCGGCCCCAACTCACCGGGACTCTGGAGGACTCCTTCAAACCTCCTCCGGTCGTCTCGTCATCTCCACGGAGCTGGGAAGCGGAGCCTACGGGCTCCGTGCATGCAGGCCGCACGTCCCAGTGCGGGGTGGGCTCCCGCCTGGGTGGAGGACGCCGTGCTTCTCCGGAGGGCCCCGGGGCGCAGGGTAGGCTCCTGCCTGCTCCGGGGCTTAGAATTCAGCAGAGAGACTCCGGTGGGAGGCGGGGTAGGCTCCCGCCCTCCTACTTCCGGCTCTGGTTGTCCCGACAGCCCGCCCCCGGCCTGCCTGACTTCCTGGCCGTCCCAGCTCGGGCTGCAGCGGGGATTTATCCTTGGCTTTCTCCGAAGCGCGGGGTGGGCTCCCGCCTTCGGATTTACGTATAGATCGGCGGAAATAAGCGGGGTGGCACCCACGAGTTCAACACAATGCGGTGTGGGCACCCGCCAATTAAATATTTAAATCAGCGGGGTGGGCACCCGCAATCGCGGCAAAATAGCAGGGAATCGCTACGTCGGGGTTCCCTCGCTAATAATTACAGCTCCGCGCTGCTGGCCACCAATAAAGCGCTCCTAGCGCTATAAATGAAAGAAAAGCGCTTCCAGGCGCTTAGGGGATAAGGCAAGTCCAGCAAGGTCCTTCCCTGCATACAGCCAAGCAGGGGTGGGGGGCAAGGCTGGACCCAGAGCCAGCTCACTGGGCCTCCAGGCAGGGAGGTAGTCCAGGTGGCGGTCCTCTGGTCCAGCAGCAGCAGCAGCCCCCCTCAGGTAAGATCCTGGCAGAGAACAGTTTCTGTGGGGACACAGCCCCATTTTTATACAGTCAAACCCTTTGTTCTGGGTTCAGGGTGAGGGGGAAAACCAGTCGCAGCTGGTTGGGGAGCACCCTTGATGTGCTCAGCCCCTCACTCTATTCACTGGCAGGGCTAGGGCCGTCAGTCGCACCACAGGGGGCGGGGCCAGAATTGTGTGTGGAAAACCCTGTCCTATTCAGGACCCAGGTGTACTCCTCCCACCCATCTAGCTGCTGATCTCCCCATTCACCACTGGGTGACTCATCCTGACTCTGGGGAATCCCTAGCCCGTCACATGACATGACCAGCCAATCACGCGACAGACACACTGCACACAGAAGTGCCCACTTCTAGAAGTGGCACTTCCACACTAGGTACATGTGTTGTAAATTGAAACAGCGATGTGATTAAGCATTTACTAAAGACATTAATTCCTCTATTATAGATCATGTTTTCTCTGTCCTGTTGGCCGAAGCTTGGACTCCATTTTGTATTGTCATGCCTCCACGTGTTCCCCACGAGAAGAGTCCAACCTCTGTGTTAGTTGCTCTTGTAATCTGCCTAGTAACAGTCTATAAATAGCTCCTTTGTCTATCTGGCACATGCCCAGACTTGACCACATCTGTTATCAGTTAGCCTTGCTTGACCATGTTTTCGCGGGCTCAAGGAGTGCGTTAGCTCCGCCCACATATTGATTCAGTATCGAAAATGACCATAAATGGTAATGTTCTTCGTCTTCATGTTGTATCCACCCACTTATGAGCCCCTCTACTGTGTATAAAAGGGGACCATGTACGTAAGTTCTTTGTGCTACTCTATGCAATACTGAAGAGTGTTGTGTGGATTGTAGGACCACCCTTAAGGGTTAATAAATGCTGTCTTTGTACTTTGCAGTTTCCGTGCCAACTTCCTTATAGATTCCATTACAGGAGAGCGAACCCTTGTGTCCTGCGGGCCTAGCTGGGGCCTGTATTCATCAATTGGTGCCCGTCACGTGGGGCTCATCGGCGACTCGGACGCTCGAAGGACTGGTCGCGACGAAGGTGAGGAATTGGGCCGGGGACGTGATCACTGCCAGCGGCGTCTTAGCCCTGGCATCCCGAGGTTTTCTTCCTTCCCTTCCGAGCTGACCGTCTGGGTGGCGCCGGTCCTCGACTGAGACCTCTTCTGTCGGTCTTGCCGTGAAAGCCGTTTGGCCGATTGTGGAGCTTGGCAGTTGGAATCTGGACTCTTGATTGGTAAGAACCGGTGTACGGTACTTGCTCCGAGTTTTTGAAGCCTGATCTGGCTATTTGAGTTTGATTTGTGATGACTAGTCATATTTTGGATTTGTCTTTGTGAATATATATGCGTTGCAACACATATAGGCAGGTAATGTGGAGAGATTTCTCCAGAGCTGTGTAACTTTGAACGGCGCAACGATTAAGTGCCATTTTTCTATAATATTGCATATTTTGCATTATTTCTGAGCATGCCTGCTTTCAGCGCACTCCGTAAGTGGTGCTGCTGTTTTGGAAACCGGTTGAACCTCGAGGAATCTGCTCCAGCTCCCCCAGAGGGGACTCCTAATAGGGATATGTATGTGAAGCATGGTCTTTCTTCCATGATGTACAGCACAGTATGGAGGAAATATACAAAAAAAGATCCTGAGTTGCGATGGCCTTTGTATGGATCGTTTGATATACGTAAGATTGAGTATGTGGAACAGTGTATGTGTAAGCGGCGTGCTCGTCAGGATATGTTTGAGTGTGTGCGGTTGTGGGTGAAGGAGGTGCGTGAGCGAGAGAAGCGTGAGAAAGCGCTGTTTGATAAAGAACAACGGAAGAATGATCATGTGCGAGCACAGGAAGCGAAGCGACGGGAGGACAGAGAGCAGACGGACAGGCAAGAGAAGGAGCGTAGGCTACAAGTTTCGGGTCAATACGTTGTTCGGCAGCCACTTTATCCTGTCCTTAATAATCTTGATGATGATTTTTATTTACTAGATCGCTCTCCGCCCCCTTATGTCGGCGCATCTGCTCCAAGGCCGCAAGATTCTGGCCCGGGTCCGGGTAAGGTAGATACGCGGTCCATGTTATCAGCCGAACAAATGGCTGCGCTTCGGCAAATTTCCTTCCGTGCACTTAACGGCAAGATATCCATAGAAGAATTATTTCATACTTGGGGGTCGTGGCAGGAGAGAGATAAATTGTATTTTCTGGGTCATTTCGCGGAGGAAGTGATTGATGCTTTCCGGAAACGTTCTGGTGTTTTTGAGCCCGACGAAGTATCATCGGATGCTAAAGCATTGCGTAATGGTGTTTTCTCTTTTTCTAAGGCTCCAGATATGGCTCGGCGGCTGTTCGCCTTGCGGGACGAGGTGCTGGTCTTTAAAGAGAAAGCGCGCCAGCGAGCAGGGGAGGAGAAGCAGTCGGATTCGTGCACAACAGAGGGCCACTCATCCACCTCCCAGTCAGATAAGGATGACATAGTGCATGTTAAACCAATGCGAGAGGCGGCGCCTTTGTATGTTCCTCCTAAAGGAGCGGGGACTAGCTCGGACATTACCTCCGCCGATGCTAAGGGGTATTTTGTGTATAATTGGGTTTACACTCCGTGGCATAGGGCTGATGTTATGGCATTAAAGAATGCGCTGCCCGACCCCCGCAAGAATCCAGCGGCCTTCTATGAAGAAGTCGAGGGGGCCTTGAATTCTTGCGTCATGACTTTAGCAGATATAGATTTGTTCTTTGGGCTTATTCTACCACCAGATATGTGGCGATCTGTGCGAAAGGTAGATGATGTTGTCACTTTTAAGGCTCGATGGTCTGAACTGGAGGATGAGGATAGGGAGAGGAAGCCTGCGCAGAAACCGCCCCAGAATATTTTAGATCTCCCTGCTGCTATTGTGACTAAGTTGAAGACAATTATCCCCCCTAAAAAGATTGACTGGAATATGTTAGCTGCATGTAAACAGAAAGTTGACGAGTCAGTTGCGGACTTCTTTACGCGCTTTGAGGAGACGTTTCATGATTTTAGTGGCCAGTCGCTTACCGACGATACGGGACGCCACCTTTTTGCGGATAAATATGTAGCTAATCTGCTGCCGGCAGTTGCGGCCCGTCTAAAAGCGAGTGAAAGTTCTTGGTCCTCCGCTACACCGACGGCCCTCCTGACTATCGCCCAGTATTATGAGCGTCAGGAGCAAGAAGCAAAGGGCCAGGAGGAAAAGAAATCGAAAGATTTGAAAACAAAGGTGATGTTGGCGCAAGTCTATGGCCCGCCTCGACGGGGTAGTAGTAGAGGTAGGGGAGGATCTTATGGTCCTCCCTCGGGCCGGTCTGATTTGAATAGGAATCAATGTGCGTATTGTAAGCAATCGGATCATTGGGCTAGGGACTGTCCGGTGTTGCATGCATCGCGCCAGGGGCATACCCACGGTGGCCCGCGAGGTAGAGGGGGTTTCTCGAACTTTCGAGGGAATTCTAACGAACAGGCTCGTCTTGAGTCTGCTGGGCAGCACCGAGATAGATCAAATGTTTTCGATCGCCAGCATCAGTATCAAGCATCAGGAATTGACCGGTCGGGGTACCATGACTCTCAGCATGCATAGGATTGCGTTGGATGGGGGTTAGAATCAGTTGAGGTGCCGGTCGATCAGAAGGGCCCTTATGTATCGGCTGAGGTTTTGGGCTCTACTGCTCAGTTCCTAGTGGATACTGGAGCGACACGTAGTGCGCTATCTAAGCAATTGGTTCCGGGGGCTCCCCCATCCGGCTTAATGGTCACATCGGTAGGGTTTGATGGTACACTCTCCCAAAGCCCTCTTTCACAGCCCCTCATGTTTAAGGTTGATTCTTTTTCTGCACCCTGTCCGTTTCTGCTTGCCCCGTACACACCGGACAATATTATGGGTCTTGATATGTTAAAGCACTTTAGGGCTACTATCCGCTGCTCCCCTGCTGGTGTGCGGGTAATATTGAATGACAATTACCCCCGCTCTGCACGGATGTGTACGATGTCAGAGGATGCGCTGTTAGCTACCCTCCCTCGTGCTTTGTGGGCAACTTCGGATACTGATGTGGGACAAATGGTGATTCCACCGGTCCACATTAGCGTCCAGGAGGGGGCGGTGTTACCACGCCTCCCACAGTACCGTATTTCCCAGGAGGGGGAGGAGGCTCTTATACAGATAGTGCAGGATTTGATAATGGTTGGGGTAGTCGAGGAAGTCCCCTACAACATTTGTAACAGTCCGATTCTTCCCATACTGAAAAAGGATACGGATGCCAGAGTTTATCGGTTTATAATTGATTTGAGAGAAGTGAACAAGATCGTGATACCTCAATACCCAGTGGTTTCCGATATCACGACGTTGCTTACTTTGGTCCCGCCTACGGCGACCATGTTCTCAGTGATTGATTTGAAGAATGCCTTCTTTTCCATTCCCATTCACCCTGATAGCCGATACCTTTTTGGGTTTACATTGAATAATAGATCTTATCGTTTCTGTAGGATTCCCCAGGGCTATACAGAAAGCCCTAGCATTTACAGTCAGGCTTTGAAAAGACAATTGGATTCCTTTGTCCTGCTCGAGGGTGTCGCCCTCATTCAATATGTCGATGATATCTTACTGGCGGCTGACACCCTGGAGTTATGTGAAAAAAGTACGTTGTCCTTACTTTCCTTTCTAGCGTCCCGCAATCATAAGGTATCTAGGAAGAAATTGCAATTCTGTAGACCAAAGGTGACTTATCTGGGTCACCTTTTGTCTAAGGAGGGACGTGCACTCACACCGGATCGTATCCAAGTAATTTTGGATACACCGAGACCATCCACGCAGAAGGATGTGCGTGCATTTTTGGGCCTTGTTTCTTTTTGTAGACAGTGGATATTGGGGTTCTCGCACATAGCTAAGCCATTGTTAGCCCTCTTGACAAAGGACACGCCTATCCTAATCCCTTGGTCAGATGAGTGTGATACTGCTTTTCAGCAACTGCGACAGGCCCTTTGTTCAGCACCAGTGTTAGGAACCCCTGATTATGCAAAACCCTTTTCGTTGTATGTGCATGAGAAAGATGGATGTGCATTGTCAGTTTTAGTGCAGATGCACGGTGATAAGCAGCGCCCATGTGCATATTTTTCGGCTGTACTTGATCCTGTCGCCCGAGCATTACCAGGGTGTTTTCGCTCGGTTGCGGCGACAGCTGTGTCAATACGCCAAAGCGAGGGAATTGTGTTATCTCATAAGCTGTTGGTATTAGTCCCCCATGCTGTCGATGCCCTGCTTAATCAAACAAAGACGCAGCATTTGACCTGTGCCCGTTTAACGGGATATGAGTTGACGCTTTTGGCTCCTCATATTACGTTGAAAAGGTGCGTAACGTTAAACCCGGCAACATTGTTGCCATACCCCGAAACCCAGCCTGAGGCGCGGAAAGCGCATGATTGTATTCTCGTGACTGAGGAACAAACAAAGGGTCGTATTGATCTCCAGGATACGCCCTTTCCAGATGTAGATGGAGAACTGTGGGTGGATGGATCCTGTCTGAAGCTGCCAGATGGTACGACTTCAGCAGCATACGCAATTACCACATTACAAACGATAGTGGAGACAGCACGCATACCACAGAAATCAGCTCAAGCAGCGGAACTGATAGCATTAACACGAGCATGTGAGCTCAGTACAGGACTATGTGTGAATGTTTATACAGATAGCCGCTATGCCTTCGGAGTAGCGCATGACTTCGGCCTACTCTGGAAGGAGAGAGGGTTTTTAACGTCACATGGAGTACAGATAATGCATGGAGAGTTAGTTCATAATCTTCTAACTGCATTGACATACCCAAAGAAAATTGCCATCGTTAAGTGTAGCGCCCATAAGAAAGTAGTTGATAAAGTTGGAGAAGGAAATGCGTTAGCGGATCGAGTAGCACGGGAGACTGCGATGCAGCCCGGTACTACTGCCATGTATGTAGTGCAGTCACAGGTGGAGAGATGGCATGATGCGAAGGAGGAAGTGCGAGAAATGCAAAGGACCGCTTCTGACAAAGAGCGGGAACAATGGGCTAGCGAGGGGGAACTGGATGACGAGGGTTGCTGGAGAAATAAGCAGATGGATAGATGGAAATTACCCACGGCCTTTGTACAACCTATGGTTCAGATGGCACATGGGCTAGCACATGTTGGAGCTTCCGCAATTGTGAAATTGCTTACCCAAGTCTGGGAGCATCCAGAGATTGCTAGCACAGCAAAGAGGGTGGTGCAGACCTGTATGATCTGCCTGAAGTATAACCCAGGAAAGGGTACTCGAACTCCAGCAGGAGGATTTGTGACACCCACTGCACCCTTTGAGGTTCTGCAGATGGATTACATCCAGCTGGAGCGCTGTAATAATCTGAAGTATGTTCTAGTAGTGGTCTGCGCTTTCAGCAAATGGGTTGAAGCGTACCCTACGAAAGACAATACTGCAATGACTACTGCGAAGATGCTGCTGAAAGAGTTCTTCCCTCGATATGGCGTCTGTAGACTTCTGTGGAGTGATAACGGCCCTCACTTTGTAGCGGATGTTATAAAGTATGTCTTGAAGGGCCTAGGCATCACTCAGAAGTTCCACGCCGTGTTTCACCCTCAGTCTGCAGGCTTAGTTGAGAAGTATAATGGTACACTGAAGCTTAAGATCGCCAAAATCCAAGCTTCGACGTCTTTGACTTGGCCAGACGCTCTGCCACTGGCGTTATTGTCAATTAGATCAGTACCGCACTCTCGAACTGGCCTTACGCCATATGAGATCGTCTTTGGACGCCCAATGAATATTTGGGGTCCACCAAGACCTAAGGCTGTGTATGATGTACCTTGTGTAATCATGAGCGATTATCTGGCACAGTTAACGGATAACTTGGTTTCTATCCATCAACAGGTCCGAGAGGCGCTCCCTGATCGGTCTACCGGCGAAGGACATGGTCTCCGGCCTGGTGACCATGTCATGGTGAAAGTCTTCGACAGAACGAACAGTTTGGAACCGAGATGGGTGGGCCCTGAGCAGGTCCTCCTCGCAACGAGGACGGCTGTGCGAGTCTCCAACAGAAAGAATTGGATCCACTCTCTGCACTGTAGGAAGGTGCCGCCCGGATTGGTGGAACCTGCCGTGCTGACCGATCAACGAGACATTTTGGCTGCAGAGACAGGCCGTGCTGCGGAGCCAAACGCCACTGAGGAGCTCTTTCCGGACCACGCGACTCCTGGAGGAAGGCGATATCATCTTCGACCAAGGAAGTGAGTTTTCCAGTACCGGGACATACTGTCAGAACGGCCCTTGGGTTAGTGAAACGGAGAGCCGATGAGGCAAGGGGGGGGGATCAGCCCTGCATTAGTGTAGCGACACCCGTCTTGGCCCGCTGGTGAAGAAAACAACCGCTGCCCAAGGGGAAGAGTTCTGACAGACTTTTAGTTTCAGGAAGATATTGGGTTTTATTTTTGCTTTGATATGGAGAAAAAGAAAATACTTTGCGCATTAGGGTTCATGTTGACAGTAGCCATTGTTGGGATAACCACATGGTTTGTGGAGGATGTAACTCCCGCTCGGAAGATTCTTGTGTTGACAACTCCGGTGCCTGAGGAGCACTACTTTTATACATTACCGTATCAAGAGTTGAAGCATCGACAATCTTACTTGAATAACACTTTCATCCAGATGCTGCATCATACCCACGTTGCTACGAATGCTACGAACTGTTGGATATGTGGGATGATGCCAGCTCATCAGAAGAAAGGAGGAACGCCATTTATACCACTTCCTTTCTCTCATAATGGCTCTTGTAGAGCATGGTATACTTTGCTTTTTGCCACTCGGAAACCGACAGTGGGACGATTGCTTTTTAGACTTAATAAAGAATGCCATCAAGACAAGAATGGGTATCCACAAGCGAATGGGACAATTTGGGAGTGGGAAGAGTACCGACCAGACAATGAATCCATTCCCTACATCTTTACGAACACAAGAGACACTGTGGGAAAAGATAAATTTGTGATTCAAGTAGCACAAGCTCAAGCGGACCTGTGTGTCCAGAGTGTGGGTTTCATCCCTGTTGGTGTTAGTGATTGCATTACTGTTTTGAATATTGATGGGTTGAACAATAGTACCTTCTTAGCCTCCCATAATACGTACTTTGTGTGTGGAAATAAAGGTTATTACCGTCTGCCGGCTGGGTGGTCTGGGGTATGCTATGTATCATTTCTATTACCTCCTGTATTCTTAGCTCCCGCATCTTATCATAAGGATTTGAAATTGTTAAATAATGTGACTGTAAATAGGTATAAACGTACTTTATCAATTGACGATGTAGATCAGACCGATACCAGTCTGCAGCAGTATATTGATTTTAACTTAGGACTGTTTTTCTTTGTTGGAGCTGCCCTGAACAGTAGGAAGATCCGAAGATTAACAAGAGTGGTAGAAGCTGTGACAAATCAGACTGCTGCTGCTCTTGGGAATCTTACGGAGGAATTGCAGATCACCAGAATTGTTGCATTGCAGAATCGTATGGTGTTAGACGTTATGCTAGCTGACAGAGGAGGAGCATGTAAAATTATTGGAAGTAGCTGTTGTGTGTTTATCCCTGATCATACGCCATCAGTTTATAATGCCATCAATAAACTGCATAAAATTGCAGCTGAGATCCATACAGAAAACGGCACTTGGTCCTTTTCTGGATGGTTTTGGGCGTTAATTACCGCCTGGGGATGGAAGGTTCTAACTGGTCTCTGCATTATTGTAGCGGTTCTGTTTTCGTGCTGTATCTGCGTTCAGTGTGGTCCCTTGCTCTGCTCATTATGTGTATCATTCTGTATCCCTGATAAGAAAGCTATTGCTGATGTTGCCCACCAAAAACGTTTAGCTAAAGAAGTTGAAGAAATGATGACAATTGATATATATGATGATTATCCTAACAAGCCGGATGTCTTCAGTAAATGCTGAAAGGGTCGTCTGTTGTAAATTGAAACAGCGATGTGATTAAGCATTTACTAAAGACATTAATTCCTCTATTATAGATCATGTTTTCTCTGTCCTGTTGGCCGAAGCTTGGACTCCATTTTGTATTGTCATGCCTCCACGTGTTCCCCACGAGAAGAGTCCAACCTCTGTGTTAGTTGCTCTTGTAATCTGCCTAGTAACAGTCTATAAATAGCTCCTTTGTCTATCTGGCACATGCCCAGACTTGACCACATCTGTTATCAGTTAGCCTTGCTTGACCATGTTTTCGCGGGCTCAAGGAGTGCGTTAGCTCCGCCCACATATTGATTCAGTATCGAAAATGACCATAAATGGTAATGTTCTTCGTCTTCATGTTGTATCCACCCACTTATGAGCCCCTCTACTGTGTATAAAAGGGGACCATGTACGTAAGTTCTTTGTGCTACTCTATGCAATACTGAAGAGTGTTGTGTGGATTGTAGGACCACCCTTAAGGGTTAATAAATGCTGTCTTTGTACTTTGCAGTTTCCGTGCCAACTTCCTTATAGATTCCATTACAGGAGAGCGAACCCTTGTGTCCTGCGGGCCTAGCTGGGGCCTGTATTCATCACATGCACGCCACACACATCATCGCGCAGCATTCACTCCCACGAGTCCGCACATACCAAACTCGGGCCTGCACACCCCACGCATCAGGAACTACTAGGGACACATACACTCCCCATGCATTCCTATGGGAGGGCAGGCCTATCTCACCACATGCACTCAGAGCACGCACGCACTTTACCCTGGGACACAGGGAAAGTGCGCAGAAACCAAAAAAATTACCACACCAAGTCACCAATAAAAAGCCAAAAAGTCCAGGGGTGAACCTCCCAGAAGGGCCAAGTCCAACACAACCCCCTTCCAGCCAAAACGCAGGGCAGACCAATCACCACCGTGATGGACTTCCCTGCTTGGGGCGATAGAACACGGACGCGGGCCCGCAACTGCAGGGACACCCTCCGGTTCTACGCCACAGTGAACCCATGGAATTCTTTCTAACACCACTGTCTGGACCAACTGGGCTACCCCACTGGTACTCCCAAGCTGTCCGCGGCCAAGACCAGGCCCTAGGCCACCCAGGTGCCACTGGTCTTTGCCTAACCACAGAGTGGGGGGTAGTAACCCCTGGCACATAGCGGCCATCCTCCACTCTTCCTCTCTGAAAGACAGGACTAGACTGCCACTGGTTCTCCAGCCTAGGGTCTACACCCTCAGGCGGACCAGGAGTCTCAGGGAAGGCTCTCCTCCCCCTACCTCTTCTCCTAGGGTTCCTCCTCCTCTGGCGAGGGGTACACCTAGAACGCCATTCCAACCCAGGGTTTAACCCCTCAGGTTGTACCGGAGGCAGAGGTGGGCTCTCCCACCCTCTGCACCCCCTTCCAGAACCCTGCTCCCTACCAACTGGGGCGGTACCTCTGGAAGAAGAACTGGTCGGGACGCTGATTACAGACGTCCCACCCTTCAGGTCAGGCTGATCCTGAACCTGGCCTCCCAACCTCCGGCCTAGAACCTTTGGTGGAATAATTGCCTGGCACTCCAGGACTTCTGGGGATTTCCACTCCATCCCCCTGAGGCTATCAAAGGACACATATGCCGAGCGACTGTCTGTCTGGCGCTGATCTCCCGTCCCCTGTCCACCTGACAGTGCGCGGAGATCCCCCAGAACAGAAGTGGTGCCACCCTGGTCACTACACGGGATCCTAGCCCAACTGGGTAGTCCCTGACCCACAGGCTCTTCCACTGGGAAACTCATCCCCCAATCACTCCTCACACTGGACTCCTGTACCCTCCCTACCGGAGCGGTACTGCCAGACTCTAGAACCACAGGAGCCCTGGTTACAGGTGCTCCAGGTCCTCTACTCACCAGGAGATCTTCCTCAAATGGGCTAACAGGACAGCCTAGGTCCCCAACTTGGTGTTCCCTCATGGAACCATCCAAGTCCTGAGGCAGGGTTTCGTACGTCCGGGGACCCTCGGTCACCCTCTCACTCCTGCTCCACTGAGCCAGGATGTGAGCCCCTACACCCTCCTCGCTATCCTGGGACCTAGCTGGGCTACACTGAGCCTCTTCCACCACGCTGGGCTGGAAGATACCTGACCCACTACTTTTGGAGTCACTCCCTAATGACTCTAGAGAACCTCTAGCCCTTTCCCAGCGCTCTGCCTCATCCGCAAGGTCAAATGGCTCAGACAATCCACACCCCAACAGGTGTTGGCGCAGCCCCGGCACACAACAACTGAGCAGGTGTTCTTTGAGAACCAGATCAAACAGTTTATCAAAATCAGTTTCTGCGGGAATTCTTATCCAATCAGCCAGTGCATCCTCACATTTATCCACAAACTCCTCCCAAGACTGGTGAGACAGTTTCCTACTGCCCCTGAATTTCAACCTTAACTCCTCCTCCTGGGAAACAGGTACCAGACTGGGGGAACTGGGACTGGGATTTCCTACACTGGAATCTATCTGGCTGCTACCACTGGACTCAACCTTCCCTGGGGAGCCCAGAAAATTAAAACTGTGCGCAGGGGATAGTCTACCCTCCAGAGCTACTTTGCCTCTGGTGGAGGCCCTCTCAGCCTCCTCTACCCTCTCCGCGCCAAGACCCACTCAGTCTCTCGCTGTTGCTTCCTGGCCTCCAGCTGCGCCATAGCCTGAGCATGCTCTAACCTGAGCTTCTCTAACGCCAGCTGGTGCTCCCTTTCTTTCCTCCTATCTTCCCACTCCTCTGGGGACAGGGAAAGGGATGAGGCGCTGCCTCCTACTCTGGACCCAGCAAGGGACTCCCTACCTATGGGGTCCTCACTCTCTACTGGCGTCCAGGTATTGTCATCCTCTTCCTCCTCTTCTGAATCTTCAGGGCTCCCCACAGACCGACCACCCTCCAGGTGTGAGGCCCGGGCCCTTTCCATACTGTGCTCAAGATCCCATGGACCCTTTTGCCATAGGACCAGGTGGTCCTGAAGTTCGTACAGGGTGTTGGACTCTCCCTCTGTACAGTACCTTTCTAACTCCTGCCTCTGGCGCCAAGCTAGCTCATAGGGATCACAAGCAGGCTCCATTCTGGCGGACGTTATGGTAAAAATTATACAGGGAACCTAGGGGTCTGAGTTTCACACAGGAGCACACAATTCACAAAAAGATTCAGCAAGCTCTCTAACCCAGAGAACTCACACTCACTTGCCTAGTGCCACTCACCACTCATCCACACACAACCCTCCCCTCGGACTGGTAAGGCAGTCTCTACCACCCCTGATTCCTCAACCTGACCACCACGTGACACAGGTACCAACTCTGGGCGCAGGGCGGGGGACAAATGTACAGGACACTATTACGCTGCCACCACTGGATCCCACCCTCTGGTGAATCCAGAAACACAATGCACTAAGGGGGATGATCTACCCTCCCGAGCTAGGGACACCTAACTCACAGTGCACAAAACCACATTTCCAAAGAAATGACAATTAAAAACAAACTTAGAACAATAATCCCTATACCATGTGATTTATCTAAATGCAGAGTTTTGTAGTGCGGCCAGTTGCCGCTGCGGTACAGCGCAAACGCAAGTCCAAATCCCACCGATGCCACCAATGTTAGAAATGGGATTTCTGGTTGGCTAGGGCTTGCGCCAAAGCCAGACAGAAACCACCACTCTAGTCAGGGCTGGGGAGTTACACGCCAAAGATAACCCCTGCTCACCCCCTTGGTAGCTTGGCACGAGCAGTCAGGCTTATCCCTGAGGCGATGTGTAAAGCGTTTGCGCGTGCACCCAGCAACAACACCCAAGGCCCACCACAAAGGAAACTCCACACAAGGTATTCTATAAAAATAGCCTTTGTATTAAACACAACACATTAGATAAAAACACACACTCTACAATGTGCCAACAGGCACGGGCAGAATTTACAAGGGATTATATATACAGGGGACAGGGCCACCTGGACCACTGTCAGGAATTTGCACTTTTTAGAACATAGGAATAATACTGTAGTACAAAATAACATATGTAGCACACAACCAGTAACTACTGGTATCAGGTAAGTACCACCTACGCAACCCTAACCACCTTAGGAAAATATTGCGCAGGGAATCAGGACCTCACTAGCACCACCTGTACTAGGGAGAAAACAACCACCTAAGTATCACAATACCTGTAGGGGTCTAAGCACATAAACACATGATGCATAACATTCAGAGGTGTAAAGCACAGCACATGATGCATAAACACATTCAGAGGTGCAGAAAAGGTACAATGGCGCCAAAACTCACATTAGCCACTACTGTGGCAGTCCCTGGGCCAACTGGCCTAGTAGGGGCAAGGACGCCCTGCGTCCAGAAAAGTCAGGGCGCGCCGGCGCAGGCTGCGCAAGCCAGAACACCGAGGCCACAACCTAAACGTTGCAGTTGCCCACTAAGTGCTGGGCAACTGGAGAGATGCTGTGGCACCACTGTGCCTTCTAGAACCAATGTGGCACTCTGGACAGATGATGGGGCCAACGCTGGAGCCTCACCAGGCTCAGGGCATGTCTAATGCCCCAAAAGCGATGTAGGAACCACGTGGGCTTTCAACCAATACTCCACCCCTTCGTTGGAGCCTCGTGGGCGTAAAACAACCGGAAATGCCCCCTAGAGCCTACTAGGCTCGAGAAATAATGGGGGCAAGGTGGGAGTGGCCCGCTGCCATCTGGGGCCACTCACAACATGGAAGAAATGCCCCCGTATGCGTGGGAGCGGCCCGCTGTCTTCCGGGGCCGCTCTGGTTGCAAAAGAAATGCCCCCGACGTTGGAGCCCTACGGGGCTCTGTACTGGAGCCTCACGGGTCTTGCACCAAATGCCCCTGAGCCTCGCAGGCTCTATGAGCAATGTGGGACCGTTGGAGCGCACCAGCGCTCAAAGAAAATAATGCGGGCCTCGTTGGAGCGCAGGCGCTCGATCCCCATGCGGCCCCAACTCACCGGGACTCTGGAGGACTCCTTCAAACCTCCTCCGGTCGTCTCGTCGTCTCCACGGAGCTGGGAAGCGGAGCCTACGGGCTCCGTGCATGCAGGCCGCACGTCCCAGTGCGGGGTGGGCTCCCGCCTGGGTGGAGGACGCCGTGCTTCTCCGGAGGGCCCCGGGGCGCAGGGTAGGCTCCTGCCTGCTCCGAGGCTTAGAATTCAGCAGAGAGACTCCGGTGGGAGGCGGGGTAGGCTCCCGCCCTCCTACTTCCGGCTCTGGTTGTCCCGACAGCCCGCCCCCGGCCTGCCTGACTTCCTGGCCGTCCCAGCCCGGGCTGCAGCGGTGATTTATCCTTGGCTTTCTCCGAAGCGCGGGGTGGGCTCCCGCCTTCGGATTTACGTATAGATCGGCGGAAATAAGCGGGGTGGCACCCGCGAGTTCAACACAATGCGGGGTGGGCACCCGCCAATTAAATAATTAAATCAGCGGGGTGGGCACCCGCAAGCGCGGCAAAATAGCAGGGAATCCCTACGTCGGGGTTCCCTCGCTAATAATTACAGCTCCGCGCTGCTGGCCACCAATAAAGCGCTCCTAGCGCTATAAATGAAAGAAAAGCGCTTCCAGGCGCTTAGGGGATAAGGCAAGTCCAGCAAGGTCCTTCCCTGCATACAGCCAAGCAGGGGTGGGGGGCAAGGCTGGACCCAGAGCCAGCTCACTGGGCCTCCAGGCAGGGAGGTAGTCCAGGTGGCGGTCCTCTGGTCCAGCAGCAGCAGCAGCCCCCCTCAGGTAAGATCCTGGCAGAGAACAGTTTCTGTGGGGACACAGCCCCATTTTTATACAGTCAAACCCTTTGTTCTGGGTTCAGGGTGAGGGGGAAAACCAGTCGCAGCTGGTTGGGGAGCACCCTTGATGTGCTCAGCCCCTCACTCTATTCACTGGCAGGGCTAGGGTCGTCAGTTGCACCACAGGGGGCGGGGCCAGCATTGTGTGTGGAAAACCCTGTCCTATTCAGGACCCAGGTGTACTCCTCCCACCCATCTAGCTGCTGATCTCCCCATTCACCACTGGGTGACTCATCCTGACTCTGGGGAATCCCTAGCCCGTCACATGACATGACCAGCCAATCACGCGACAGACACACTGCACACAGAAGTGCCCACTTCTAGAAGTGGCACTTCCACACTAGGTACATGCACGCCGCACACATCATCGCGCAGCATTCACTCCCACGAGTCCGCACATACCAAACTCGGGCCTGCACACCCCACGCATCAGGAACTACTAGGGACACATACACTCCCCATGCATTCCTATGGGAGGGCAGGCCTATCTCACCACATGCACTCAGAGCACGCACGCACTTTACCCTGGGACACAGGGAAAGTGCGCAGAAACCAAAAAAATTACCACACCAAGTCACCAATAAAAAGCCAAAAAGTCCAGGGGTGAACCTGCCAGAAGGGCCAAGTCCAACACGCGGAGTGTTGAGAGGCGTCGCTGCCGGTGGGATCAGGCTCCTCCCGAGCCTGTGACTGTGATTCTTCCCCCCCATTGTTGGGGGGATATTCATCAAGTTGCCCTGTGCGTGAGAGACAGACAATGTTAATGCTGTTTCATGCAACATGCATGCTTCATACACATTGAAGTTGGCACTGTTCCTCCAGGAAGTTGTATGCATTCTCCTCAATGTTCACTTGTGGATGGGTATGTTGCGGGGGACAGATTGATATGTTCTCCTGAGTCTTTGACATGTCGATTTGTGGCTTGGATGCTTCTTCGGCTATCTATTGGTCTTGTTGTGTTGCATGTCCATTGTGACAGTGGGTAAATCCATTGCCTGTCCTGGTGGTGTCTGCTTGTGTAAGGGGTGTGTGTGACAGGGCCTGCTGGTGGGTGTAGTGTGAGTTGGCCTTGGGGCTCCCAGGTGATGTAGCTGTCCCCCATGGAGCATGCTGCCATGACAGTGAGTGTGAGTTCCTGTCCTAGATATCTGACCTTGTTGTCTTGGTGTTTGTGTTTGCACTGGTCACAGGAGGGCCTTGTGCTGCCTACACCAGGGCCAAGTGTGAGCTATCTTGTCAGTACCTGTGCATTGCGCATGGTGCATGGGTATGTAGCTGGGCCATATGGGATTTGGGCAATTGTGTCTGATTTATGATTCAAACATGCGTTTTGTGCCACCCACCCTCCCAGCATACCGGACATCCATTCTTGGGTTGGTGCTTCATGTAGCATGGGACATAGCATGGCCTTGCTTTCTCAATGGGGCATACACATGTTATTAGCATTAGCGTAGTTTTTGACTGTAGTTCTAGCCGGTGATGGCTTGGGGGTAGTTACGTGCATTTGGTGTAGTTGGGGGTGTGGATGCCATTACCCCCATGTTACGTAAGTTGTTTGTGTACTCACCAGGCTCTGCAACTCCTTGGAGTCCATGTACTCCCACCGGTGGAAGCATGGCCATCACCTTCTCCACCCAGGGATGGTAATGTACTGGCTTGGCATTCATTCCTGGTCTTTCTGATGGGTGCAACAGCATTCACCCTATCGGCAATCCTCTGCCACAGGCGTGATTTTTCAGCTATGCTGGTCTGTCTGACCACTGTTCCAAACAGCTGTGGCTCGGCTCTGATGACTTCATTGACAAGGATCTCCAGCTCCTCCCTTGTGAACTTTGGATTCTTGTCTGTGGGCATGGTGTAGGGTGAGGGTGTGGATGGTAGTGGGTGTGTGGGTCTGAATGTGACGGTGTGGGTGTGAATGTGTGGAGGGGTATGTGTAAAGGAGGTTTTGTGAAGGTGTATATGTTAAGGTGGATGGGTGCTGTTGTTGTTGTGCTCTGTAGCTGCAGTGAGTCTGTTGCAAAGGCTCATGGTTTGTGCGTGTGGGCCCTTTTTATTGGTCCATTTGTGGGTGTGGCTCAGTTTAATTTTTTGGTGTGTGTGTTATAAGGGGTGGTTGTGAGTTTGCCCCTCTGTTTGCCTGTTTGGATGTGTCCAGGTCAGTCCTTTCCATTTTTTGTGCAGTGTAGACGTGTTTTGTGGTGTTGTGCGAGTCGAATAGACCCTCCTTGTGCTGTTTTACAGTGTCTGTGGTTCAGTACGGTACAGGGGTATGAGTCATATAGACACACACCCCCATGCGTTGTGTATGTACGGTGTGTACACGGCCATTGCTATGTACGCTGCATACACCGCCATTGCTATGTACGGTGCGAACACCCCCATTGCTATGTATGGTGCGTACACCGCCATCGCTTATGTACGGTGCGTACACCGCCATCGCTATGTACGGTGCGTACACCGCCATCGCTTATGTACAGTGCGTACACCACCATCGCTATGTACGGTGCGTACACCCCCATTGCTATGTACGGTGTGTACACCGCCATCACTTATGTACGGTGCGTACACCCCCATTGCTATGTAAGTTGCGTACACCACCATCGCTTATGTACGGTGCGTACACCGCCATTGCTGTGTATGGTACGTACACCGCCATCGCTTATGTACGGTGCGTACACCACCATTGCTATGTACGGTGCGTACATCTCCATCGCTTATGTACGGTGCGTACACCCCCATTGCTATGTACGGTGCGTATACCGCCATCGCTTATGTACGGCCCGTACACCGCCATTGCTATGTACGGTGCATACACCGCCATCGCTTATATACGGTGCGAACACCCCCATCGCTATGTACGGTGCGTACACCCCCATTGCTATGTACGGTGCGTACACCGCCATTGCTTATGTACGGTGCGTACACCGACATTGCTACTGTACGGTGCGTACACAGACATTGCATATGTACAAGTCATTCCCCGTGTACGGGACAGACGTTTTCCGTACAAATCTTAAATCGGAAAGCCGGTCCGGATTGTACTAGTACGGTCGGACTGCATTTTTACGATTCGTACGGAAAAGTGTCCGGGTACGTCTCGTACAACTTTTCCCGATCTGATTCGTACGGATAGGGCTGATCCGTATGTACGTTTTCCGTACGAATCGTACTTCACGGGTCGGACGTGACTTGTACGATTCGTACGGGAAAAAAAAATACAGGATCGGAATTGGCCCCTTAGTGTTTGTTTCCTCTCTTCTCCCTCTCTCTTTCTCTTTCTCTCTTTCTCTTTTTTCTTTAACTTATTCCTTTCCCAACAACCCTTTCCTCTTCTCTAACATGGACCTTGCTTTTTTTTCTTTTTCTTAACATCTTATTACACTATCCTTCTCCTTTATAATCACATTGTATCTTCTATTTTCATATATATTCCAATCTCTTGTTACTTTTTTGTCCCTTTACATGATATATCTCCTCTACTTTATCTTCTTATTATTCCACTACTTTTTTAGCTCAATTTGTTTAGCATGTTTCTTGTATTTTAAATGAAAACTCAGTTTTACTCAAAGTCTCTGCACGATACAATGGAGGTCAAAATAAATTGTGCAAACTCTTAGCCAATTATCTTAGAATCAAAAAAGAAAGGTCCAGAATTAATTTGATTCTCACTTCCTCCAATCGCATGCTTTATAAAAATTTAAATATTTTAACCGAATTTACCCGTTTCTATCAGGAACTTTATACTCCTTATTCCTTCATTTCTCAAGCCAGCATCCACCAGTATTTATCTTCCATTGATCCTCCTTCATATCTTAATGTTATATTTTCTTCATTAGATAAAGCAATTCAAACACAAGATATTCTTAAAGCGATTCGTGCAATTAAACATGGTAAAGCACCAGGTCCTGATAATTTTACCATTGAATTTTATTTCCACTTTTCTCAGTTACTTCTCCCTAAACTACACCAACTTTTTCTATTCTTCATATCCTCTAAATCCTCTGAAGGCTCTTTTCAGGATGCTCTAATTTGTCTCCTTCCCAAAGAAAACAAAGACCCCTTACTGTGTAAAAATTATAGACCCATTTCTTTGATCAATTTGGATTAGAAAATGTTTGCAAAAATTCTACCACTCCATCTGGAATCCTTATTACCTCAATTAATTGGTGGGGAACAATGTGGTTTTATCAAGGGTCGTCATATTGCAGATAATATTAGACTTTAATGTCCTTAGTAAATCCAAATCCTATAAACATTCTTTAGCAGCTATCTCCTTAGATGCTGAAAAAGCTTTCGTTTGAGTAAGTTGGCCCTTTATTTACTCTACTCTTTCTTGGTTTGGTTTTGGCAAGCCTCTTATTGAATATGTCTCTCTTTTATAATCGTCCCCCATGTCTTCTTTTTTAGTCAATGGTCTTCTTTCCCCTTCCTTTTCCTTATATCATGGTGTTCGACAAGGCTGTCGCCTTTCTCCTCTGCTTTTTATTATTGGTCTTCAACCATTTCTGATAAAGATCCATACAAATTCTCAAATCTCTGGCTGTCAATATGGTGAGAAGCATCTCAAGGCCTCTGTTTATGCCGAATATATTTAGCTTTTTCTCTTGCACTCTCAGGTTTCCCTTCCTGCCTTCCTATTGGAGGCACAACCTTTTGCTTCGGTTTGAGTGCACAAATTAAATTCTGACAAGTGTGAAAATCCGCCGTTTAAATAAACTATGTTTTCATGCTGACTATATTTCCTCAAATTTCAGTTGGAAATCTGATAAAATTAAATATCTTGGCTTATTAAAGAAATTGTATCCTTGAATCTCAAAGAATTGCAATTAACCCTGAAAAACCTTACTTCCAGATGGAACCCTTTGTTCTGGTCATGGTGGGGCCGTTTGGATGTGATAAAAATGATGTTGGTCCCTGTGATTTTTTTTTATATATCCAATCTCCCTATAAATATTCCTCTCTCTCAATATAAAATAATGTATTTTATCTTTTCAAATTTTTTTGGGAACAATAAAAACCATGTATGTCTCTTCAGAAACTTAAAAGACCCAAATTTATGGGGGGGGGGGGGGGGTTAACTTTACAGACTTTCACACTTATCATACTGCATTTTTCCTCCAAAAATCTGCTCTCCTTTTACAGGACAGTGATATTTCAGATTTACCTTTATGGGTCTCCGTTGAAAAATTCTTTTTACATCTGTTTTCCTTTAGAGAATTGTTATCCTTTACATGTGGGCCTTAATCTCTATCCCTTCCTATCTTCAATAACATTTCAAAAAATGTCCAACCTCTTTTCATTTCTTCTAATTCACCCAAAGATTAATTTCTTCACAACTCCATTTGGTACAATCGTCATATTCCACTTAATAATAGGACTCTCTTTTGGAAAGATTGGCATGCAAAAGGCCTTCATTGGGTCTCTCAACTTTTTCAAGACACTATTTGTATTTGCTTGCCACCGCCCAAACACATTTCTCGTTACCCTCTTCCTGGGAATTTTAATTTAACTCTTTAGTAACAAAGATTCAAGATACTTATGATTCTCTCCTACCTTCCCATGTATCTTCTTCTCCCCCTTCTAATTTACCTGCACTTTTGGAATCTAACCTCTCAGTTCATGGGTAGACACACTGTGAAAAAGATATTTACAATGAAAAAGTAACACTTACGATAGAGATATGTTGAGAAGGGGAGACCATCTGGATGCCACCCCAATCTCTAGAATGATCATGCTCACTAGCATAGTAACTACCTGCTTTTTTGTTTTAAGAAGTAGAACCATCTTCCAGATAGCACTCTATTGGTGATAACCTGATGAAACATAAACAGGGTGACTACTGAAATGCCATTCAAGAGTTAGTGACTTCATAACGAAGAATATGATTTAAAGATTGTCACATGTGATAGTAAAATTATACGGAACTTTGCCATATTTTTACATTTTATATAGGCATTGGGCATAGACTAGAACTGACATATGAACATATCCCAAGGGACCCTGTTCATCAACAGAACGTTTCAAAGCAATAAGCTGAGCCACAGTAATCGATAAACTACTGAGGGTAGAAAGGTCCATCCAGCGTAGTAATGGGTTTAATGTGCATGAGAAACTAATTTCTACTTTTAAAATAGGCGACAGTACCTGGTGTAGAATCTTTAGATTTTGAGGGATTGCGATGTGTATTTACATATTTGGATAAAGATCTGGGATCATTCTCTATTATAAAGAATTCCCCACCAATAAGCAGTAACAGTCCACTTTTGCTCTCGAAAACCTACAACTCTTATCTCCCAAATCAAACATAAGTTGACATTGGTTAAACGTTTTAACCCAAAAAACAAACATAATACAAGATTGCAATATAAAAGAGAACATTGTTAAAATTTCCCCGAAACATAATGTGACATTTGTTATTATCATTTCACATGTTTTAGTGAACCACACTAAAATCACTCTAACAAACTCTTGGAGTGCATAAATTACAAAGACATATATTTATCCTTAAACGCTTATAGGAACCATTTTCTTTGAAAAGTTTTATGAGAAGGAGAGAAAAACAAGAAAGTGCATAATAGTCTATACACATTTATTATCGGAGACTTAGGTTAATTGCCTTAGAATATGCCCAGCCCTTAGAGAGCAACAACACAAGGTGGATAATTTCCAGAATGACTTTGACAAGAAACTTATGTTTGTATGAAGGAGAGAGGCAATCTAAATAAGGTTGTATCAAAATCATCATTTTAAATATGATGCAATTTTTGATTGGGTGTTCTAATCTCTGCAAATTTTCCATTTAAAAGTCTGCTTTCTGAAAAAAGGCTTTTCTGCAGATATCCTTTATTTTTCATAATTTCCTAGGGCGTTTCAAATAACTCAAGACAACCCATTTCAGCACATAGATTTTTCTCATAATTTAGTCTATTATCCAAGGCATCCTTAATTAGGCAATTTGATGATCTTGCTATTAAGGCCAGTGGCCAGAGTGGGCCAAAGAGTGGCCCACAGTAACAAGAGGGTTTCAGTTTCGTCCTTAAGATATCCACGACCCAATTCTTTGTGTAAGGAAAAGTGGGGTGAATGTTGGGCTGAACTTAAAAGCCAAAATCTATTTTCTTACCTCTGGACTATAGAGACATTAGTAAATCACCATATCCCAGCACCATTTTGCCAGTCAGTGCTGGAACACAATTTCTCTTATAGATATTCAGCATGTGTGCATATGGGCTTTCTTCCCATCCATTCTCAATGAGAAATTAAAAATGCTCATGTGGACAGGAGATATTTAAGCCTCCTTTCTTTTAGCAAGAGAGACCATCCTTTGTTACCCTCAAATACCAAACCGAGATATGAGAAGGCTTGAAATCTTTCTTAGTGCTTGTTACTAATAGAAATAATATATCGTCTTTATCTCATATTATTTACAGAAAGTAAAATGTTGTGGAAAGGTTGGTATCAAGATTTAGGCCATCCATATGGATAACATAGGAGTAAACTGCGAATTTAACAGATTGATCTGTGTGAGCTATTAGGACTGCATCACGTGCAGGCAAAAGAGCCAAAATACATTTCTTACCAATAATTGAAGTGTCTTGGTGCTTTAATCTTAAACACTCCCCTCTGTTGCTTGGATAAAGTATTCAGAATAGTGGCGCCAGGAAGCCACTCTGGCGTGCACTCTCTCTAAGGTAACTGTTTAAGTACGTTCAGACTTCCAATCACTCATTGACATTATCTTAGACCCTGAGCAGCCTTCCAGTGACTTTCACCTAAATTAGCGCTGCACAGATCCCACATACATGTATCCAATGGTCAGGAAATTAAATCAACAATACATTCTACAGTGGGGAAAATATGTCAAATTCCTGTAGTTATGTAAAAAAGAAAATTATATGTAAACTGATATGAAATTAAAATCTGGGTTAAAACACTAGTCATTTGCGCCGTGTTTGCATCACAAAAATGACATAAAATGACGCGAAATCATTTTTTTTGTAATTTACTTTCCAGCGCTAAACCTGTTAAGCGCTGGAAATAACATAAAAGTGATGCTAAGCAGCACATGTTGCTGCTTTGCGTTACTTTGCTCCATGGGGGCGTACCAAGGGAGGAGCATGGGCGTTCCCATGCAACCACCCAAGGTTTCTCACGCTAATCCCAATTTACTAAAAACAGTAGATTGGGTTTAGCGTGAGAAAACTGTGCCTTTTTAAACCAGGCACAAGGAAGGAGAAATGCTTTCACTTCTCCTTCCTTTTCTGACTTTGCATGCATGCTGCACTGTGCAGCACACATACAAAGTGAGAAGAGCACCTGCGCTCGGCACAGCGCAAACTCCTCCAAACACCAAAATTCAAGGTAGCGAGCTGGGGAGGAAGATGCTTTGTCCTGGGTTCTGTGAAGCTGTGGAACTTGCTTCCGTTAAATATCAAAATGCTGCCCAGCACTGCAAGGTTTCAGAAAACTACTTAAGACATGGCTCTTTTCAAACTAAAATATACCATCCTCGGCAATGCCTCCGCAAAGAGCCTAGACGCTCCCGGGCAATCAAATCAAATCAAATCCTTGGGGTCCATTAGGATGTAGGACGGTGGCACCACCGCTGTGCTGACGGTGCGAAAAAATTCATTTTTCCGCCCGCGAGCAGCGGTCCTCACACCAGCCATATTAGCATGACCAAACATAGGGCATTTCCCGACCGCCGCGGTGCGATGCGCACCGCCATGAGAGTGCACCCGCCACCGTGGCGGTGGGAGCCAATGGAGACTCTCCACCATGCAGAATGACGTCCGCCCCACTCCACAAATTAGGATGCCCCAAACAAGCAGACGCACCACAGCGGCGAAACCGCCCAAACAGAGACGGCGGACGCTCGACAGCAGAGCGCAAAACCAGAGTCCCGGTCCACACCGCGACCGCCATGGATCCAGCTCTACACGTCCTTCCGGTGCTGTACCTGCTACATCACCAGCAACTCATGGACCGCCACAGACACCGCCACAGGTACGCCACAACACAACACACACCACACAACACATGAGCTGACACAGGGTCCAAATTCACATCAGACACCCTGGGGGGGACAGGGACACATCCACAAGGGCACACGGATGTATGACGTTACAACGCACACTTTTACAACGCATGCACTTACAACGCATTTTTTACAACGCATAATCCATTACAACGCATGACATTACAACGCATGACACTACAACGCATTTTTAAAAACTACCTTTACAACGCATTCCCATTACAACGCATAATACCTTTACAACGCATACCATTACAACGCATAATATTAAATTGCATTTAAGGTAAGTATTAGATAGTATAGGGGTAAAAGTTAATTTTCTAACTCCAGGGGGTGCAACAGTGGGATAAGTGTTGGATAGTATAGGGGTAAAAATTAATATTTTAACTCCAGGGGGTGCAACAGTAGGGTAAGTGTTGGATAGTATAGGGGTAAAAATTACTATTCTAACTCCAGGGGGTGCATCAGTAGGGTAAGTGTTGGATAGTATAGGGGTAAAAATTACTATTCTAACTCCAGGGGGTGCAACAGTAGGGTAAGTGTTGGATAGTATAGGGGTAAAAATTACTATTCTAACTCCAGGGGGTGCAACAGTAGGGTAAGTGTTGGATAGTATAGGGGTAAAAATTACTATTCTAACTCCAGGGGGTGCAACAGTAGGGTAAGAGTTGGATAGTATAGGGGTAAAAATTACTATTCTACCTCCAGGGGGTGCATCAGTAGGGTAAGTGTTGGATAGTATAGGGGTAAAAATTACTATTCTAACTCCAGGGGGTGCAACAGTAGGGTAAGTGTTGGATAGTATAGGGGTAAAAAATACTATTCTAACTCCAGGGGGTGCAACAGTAGGGTAAGTGTTGGATAGTATAGGGGTAAAAATTACTATTCTAACTCCAGGGGGTGCATCAGTAGGGTAAGTGTTGGATAGTATAGGGGTAAAAATTACTATTCTAACTCCAGGGGGTGCAACAGTAGGGTAAGTGTTGGATAGTATAGGGGTAAAAATTACTATTCTAACTCCAGGGGGTGCAACAGTAGGGTAAGTGTTGGATAGTGTAGTGTAATATTATGCGTTGTAATGGTATGCGTTGTAATGGTAGTATGCGTTGTAATGGAATGCGTTGTAAAGGTAGTTTTTAAAAATGCGTTGTAGTGTCATGCGTTGTAATGTCATGCGTTGTAATGGATTATGCGTTGTAAAAAATGCGTTGTAAAGGTACTGCGTTGTAAAAGTTGCGTTGTAAAGGTTGTTCCCCGGGCACACACACATCACCCACCTGCCACCAAGTCACCCTTCTGCATCCTGGATACACAGCTACCACCACCATGCAGCAATGTCCCGGTCACATCACGGCTGCGGTGAACACAATGGAGTACATGTGCACAATGCAGAAGGCAGGGCCAGTGTCAGGCATGGGCAGGGCACAAAGTCCACAGGGCCACACCCCCTCCCACCACACACCAGCACACCCCATGAGGGCACATGCCATGTGCCCCTCCTGTGCACCCCCATGCACAACAACAAGCCAGGTCAATACACACCCTGCACCACACGAAAAACAAACAGGGAGACAGACACTGCAGGAGTGGCTGCACAGGAACACACAGCACAGTAGCACAGGGCCAGGGAAACACACACACCACCGCAACACCACACTCAGGGAAACCAAAATGAGGACAAGCACCAAATGAACACATACAAGGAATAAACATCCAAATGGACACACAGCCTGCATAGTCACACATAGATATCACAGACTGACACACAGACACATACACACCCTATATGCCAACAGCAATGGAGCACAACAAATAGGAAAAACAAAGTGAGCTGCACATAAATGGAAGGCCAGGGAGACACACAACATGCATGTGTACATCACATGCAAGACAAGGAACAGAGAACAACACCCTCAGACCATCAAAGCACACATGGCTGGTACAGTCAGTGAGGAAAAACCACAGACATCACAGTGCAGCAACACAGGGAGACAGCAAGGCAAACCATGTAGAGGCACAAGGATGAAAGGAAGGCCCTGAAGTCAAACTGTGAACAGCCACACATCCATACAACTACTTCACAGGAGTACACCAGCAGCACTACACATAGGGCCCATTAACACACCCCATTTCTGACAAACACCAGTAGGCATCTACACACATTACCCCCTCACACCAGCAGCACACAACACCAGTGTCAAACACACTGAAGGCTGCCAATACTTGCCAGGCAACACACACACAAACAATCACACACCCTGGGGGTAGCCACAAACATCACACACACACAGGGATGCCACAACAAATGTCTGCACAAAAACAACACACAAACACATAACCCAACCGAAACACACACAGAACCACAACATGACCACACATGCCCTGTGCTTCTAAACCGTGGAAAGGCAATGGGAGCACAGACACAACAGGAGGGCACAGCATCATCACTCAGGAACAATGCACAGACAACATACCACAACACACACAAGAAGTGCACCATCACAGAACAACAAAGCCACATCAAACAAACAACAGATGCACAGGCAAATAAATCACAGAGCAAACACAGCAGGACATCAGGGGATGTACACCAGGCAATGACAAGGCAACAGACACACACAGCACTGCATGCACAGCAAGCAATGTGTGCACACCAAGTATACCAGCCACACACAGACATCAGTGACACAACAGCAACCCACACAACACCACACAGCACAGCACAAAGACAATAGCACACCCAGGAAGTGGAGCAATAACACAGTCAACACACATACATCCAACACAACACCAACAGATGCACAAGACTTGGGCACAAAGGTGAAAACAACTTGACCAAAGGACTGTGCAGCACACACAGTTGGACTGAATAGGAGCAACTATGACTGCCAAACAGCCCCAGCACATCACATACAACCCATTGGGAAAATGCCCTGACTGACACATTGACCCTGGCCAAAGAACTGCACCACAAAGCACAGTGTCACAAATGAAGTGATGGGGAGGCACACACACATGTAAACCAAGGGGACAGCTGACACCAATGTGAAGTGTACTGCATGTCAGTAGGGGACATGGTAGGAGTGTACCATACACAAAGAGAGGGAGTGCAGTCCCACAATGGGTAGGCATCTGAAGCACAGATAGGGGATGGTATGACAACACATGCAACATTTCACACTGGAGGCAAGAAGACACCATGTGACAGAAATGCATGAGAAAACACAACCACAATGGCAGTGTGGAACAGCAGGTCTGCACAGTCCCCACAAACAGCCACAAGACACATGGATGTTCAACAAACCACAACACTGACTTGCCAGTCACACACTCTGCATACTCACAAGTAACAAAACAACAAGTAGGTGTCAGACAGAACTGCAGGGACACACCAACACACTGCACAGTGCACAACATACAACTCACATATGTGCATACAACCACATCCACAGTGCTGAACAATCAAAATAACAGGCATATAACTCCTGCGTGACAAATGTGTGTAGTTGACAATGCAGGGGCATGCACACATCAACACTCCTGACAAACTCACCCCCTTCACACTGCACACTACCTGACCATCCAAGAGCACACACAGAAAGTAAGCCATGGGACTAGGATGACTGGCCATCACAAGATGACCACACACATACACCACAGGGCACACATAAAAGAAGAATACACATACATGATGACCCTGGACAGCCTGCCTGCACTACTGTGTGCAGAAACCCACTCTGTGCCGGCAGTGCCCCCCAAGCTGACATGTGTACAATATAGCCAACATGAACTAATCAAGTAACTGACAACTGCTTCCCACTGTAAAAATACACCATTGCCACACAAGTATCTGGGTCAGGAAGAACTGAAGACCGTGTCACCCCAGAAAACTGATTCGTAAGTGAGCCCAAACATTGACCATGTTGAAGTGGCACACAGAGCATGTGGCACAGTAAACCATATACACACAGCAAAATAACTTTATTCAGTAAGGACACTGACAAAATAGACAACAGGAACAACTGTCTTTCTTTACATATTGCACAGATAGGCACCATGAGAAGAGAAGAGCAAGGCACAAAATGCAGAGCATGTCCATGAGAAGCTGCACAGGCAAGGGCAAAACAGCAAGTCCAGTGGCCAGGGCAAAGTGCAGAGTATGTCCATGAGAAGCTGCACAGGTAAGGGCAAAACCGCAGTGAACAATGAGGCCAGTGGCCAGAGCAGAGTGCAGAGTAGGTCCATGAGAAGCTGCACAGGCAAGGGCAAAACAGCAGTGAACAACAAGGCCAGTGGCCAGGGCAGAGTGCAGAGTAGGTCCATGAAAAGCTACACAGGCAACGGCAAAACAGCAAGTCTAGTGGCCAGGGCAAAGTGCAGAGTATGTCCATGAGAAGCAGCACAGGTAATGGCAAAACAGCAGTAAACAACAAGGCCAGTGGCCAGGGCAGAGTGCAGAGTAGGTCAATGAGAAGCTGCACAGGCAAGGGCAAAACAGCAAGTCCAGTGGCCAGGGCAAAGTGCAGAGTATGTCCATGAGAAGCTGCCCAGGTGAGGGCAAAACAGCAGTGAACAACAAGGCCAGTGGCCAGGGAAGAGTGCAGAGTATGTCCATGAGAAGCTGCACAGGTAAGGGCAAAACAGCAGTGAACAACGAGGCCATTGGCCAGGGCAGAGTGCAGAGTAGGTCCATGAGAAGCTGCACAGGCAAGGGCAAAACAGCAGTGAACAACAAGGCCAGTGGCCAGGGCAGAGGGCAGAGTAGGTCCATGAGAAGCTTCACAGGCAAGGGCAAAACAGAAAGTCCAGTGGCCAGGGCAAAGTGTAGAGTATGTCCATGAGAAGCAGCACAGGTAATGGTAAAACAGCAGTAAACAACAAGGCCAGTGGCCAGGGCAAAGTGCAGAGTAGGTCCATGAGAAGCTGCACAGGCAAGGGCATAACAGCAGTCAACAACTAGGCCAGTGGCCAGGGCAGTGTGCAGAGTAGGTCCATGAGAAGCTGCACAGGGAATGTGTGTGACTGTACCTTCCCATGGTCAGCAACAAAGTCAGGGGGTAACAATGTGCAGTACAGGCCCACCTGTGTGAGATACAGGTGTGTGAGTGTGACTAACACTCGGACTTGGCTGTCAGGCGGACTGGGAGCTGGTTGTGTCTCGGGGACTGTCGGGGCACTTGAACTTTGAGAGAGTGAAACAGCTGAGGTAGATCTATCAGTGGTTTAGCAAGCTGGAGGGCTCCTTGGACCAGGTGGTGTAGTGGCAAGTGGAGGTGGAGTCATGCAGACGGGAGACACGGTGTGGCTGGGAGATTGTGGAGGGGTGCCCTTTCACTTCTTGGGGATCCTAAATGGCCTGCCTGACTTTGGATCAATGGGAAGTGGTGTGGGCACAACAGGAACACTCACCACCAAAGCTGCATCAGGTGCAGATGCTGGCACCCCCTCTGGTAATGTGCTGGATCCAGCCGATCGCTTTGCCTGGCTTTGCCTCTGCCCCCTCGTCCCCTGTTTACTAGGTGTCACCCCTACAGTGCCCTCCTTCCCCTGCTTCACTGAGCTTGGAATGGGGGTCGAGGTGGTGGGTGAATCTGCCTTGGAGCCCTTTCTAGGAGTACCCTTGGCATGCACCACCTCCATGGTGGGCACAGAAACTGTATACTTCTCTTTGCGAGATGCTTTAGGGACAGGCGAGTCCTTGGATGGGGATGCCTCTGAGGCATGTATGCCTGAGGTCTGCTGCTTTGCCTTTTGTCCCCTGGTGTCACCTGACGGGTTTTCTCTCTGTGCTCTGGGGTGGCTTTCGTCTTCTGTGGGGATGGTGTCTGCGCCCGGGACCACTTGAGTTGCTGCTGCTGTGTGCTTCATGTGCCGTATCGTGACTGTGATGTATGTGGACCATGGTCACTATCGTCAGACGTGGCCACTGACAGGGGGGTGGACAAAGGGACCGGAGCTGGACTGTGAGTATGTGCCTGTTGAAGGGCAGATGTCACTGTTGAGGACAAAGCCTGGACAGTCTGGTGCAGCCCACCCACGTCTGAAGGTATGCCCTCCATGAAAGCAACCACCTGGGCCAATTTTTTGTCGTGGTCAATGAAGGCATTGAGGAGAGCTGTCTGGCCTACACACAGCTGGCGCAAAAGGTCAACAGACTCAGAACTGATGGCAGCAGGGGGTACAGGGGCAGCGGTGCCAGGGGTGAAGGACACTCTTCCCCTCTTACTGAGGCGGACACGGGCAGCACCAGAGGAAGTGGCTGGGAGGGTGGGCACTGGCCGCTGTGTGGTGGAAGACGATGCAGAGTCCCCGTTCCCTGTGCCCGCCAACATGGATGCATCCCCGCTGTCATCAGATGATGTGGTGCTTTGCGTCTCAGGATGGGATTCCTCCAGCAGACTCCTTTCCCCCTCTGAGGCGCTGGTGACGTCTGTGTCACTGGGCTCCTGTGCAGCTGTTTCACCCCCATTGGTGTCCGTCTCCTGTCCCTCCGTGACCACAGGAGATTCTGCATAAGAGAGAGAGATATAGGGTCAGGTCAGTGGCAGCAACAGAACAAACATATGCAAGCAATGCATAACAAAAGATGACCAAATCTACATGTTGCACACCACCCTGTACAATCACATCGGGCCAACTCACTATATACACTCAAACAGTGCATGGAAACTGGAAATTCAGGCATGAGTGAGCCATGTGATGACCGCACAGCACAACACCCTACTTGTGGCTCTGTTCAACCAGACACACAACTAGCTCTGAACACACCTAGGGGCATGATGGTGGCACACTACTTGTTGCCACTGACAGATCTGGATGGAACAGGAGGAGACAACACAGACACAGACTATAACATGGCAGTCCACAATGGCCATTAGCCCATGGCACCCATCATATCGCACTTCAGGCCGAAAGACTGGTGCACATTGTTATCAGATGTCTAGGCCTCCACAATCTGGGTGCATGCAATGGACGCATTGATGAAGGCAGTCAGATCTGGCACACTGCTGTTCCCTCCCATGGGATTCCCAAGACTACCCCAATGCAGAAGAAACCTGAAGAGCACAACTCGGAATGCAATGGGAATGCACAGCATTCAAATCACCTTTGTAAGTACAGGTATGGCAAATGCATGACACCGGCACCCAGCCCAGCAGCCACTTACATGCCACTGCATCACACTATCAACATCACATAGGCCAGCGCTGGCACAGGCTCTGTACATGCTGCCACTCCCAGCCAAAGTCACCCTCCCCAAATGCTCACCCCTGGCTTGCTGCTGATGCTCCTTCAAACGTGCATCCAGCTCAGGCTGTGTCACCGCCAAGATGCGCCCCATTAGTGGTGTCATGCTGCACCGTGCCAAATGCCCAGTGCGAGGAAGCAGCCCCAACGTCATCTCCACCGCGTTCTTTGCCAGCCGGCAGATGTCGTCCCACCTCTTGTGGCAGTGGGTGCGCCATCGGTTTGAGACCCCCAGAGCTCGGGCCTTCACTGCAATGGCCCTCTAGACGGCCTTACGCTGGTGTACCTTGAGCTGCAGGCATGGGAGACAAGAGGGGGAAATGATCAGTGTCACAGTGTTATATACCGACATCTCTCAGTATAGCAGCAAGATACAAACTAATCCCATATCCAACGATATGTCTATCAAAGACTAGAGTACATCTCACATGGTACATCTGCATGGGAAAAGCTGATGTAAATGCATGCAGGTGGGAGGGGGAACACAGTCCCTGCACATCTCACACACATGCAGGATGCCAGCACTGAAACACCTATGTAGCCTGCCCACTTCTCCAGTTCATTGTTGGGTTGAGCAACACATACAGCACATATCAACCTGTGTTTGGGGGTAGACTCACTATGTCCAAGACTGCACAGCCCTCAATGTCCATGCCCTGTGAAGAGATAACTGTTTCATGGATGTCACATTGAGGGACATGATCTCACAAATCCAAAATCCCCTGCACAAAGCCGGTTGTGTGCAATATACGGTGCTGAGATGGCCCATAGCTGGAGTGCAATGTGAAAAGACTGATGTCATACTCTGTAAGTGAATTGATGTGTCCTTGTCTTTGTAGGCGGGGACTGTGCTGGCCAGATGGGCTCACACTGAGATGGACAACAGGGGCACACCCAGCCATTCAGCCAAGCAATCACTGTCCTGACTACAGCATGAACAACCTTCTGTGTCACTGAATGGCTGACAACACAACACAGGTCACTCATACATACATGTGCAGGGAGGCAAACCTGTGGCATTGGGTACACACACCCTCCCCCTGGAGACAGCATGTCAGGCAGTACATGACACTACCCCACACTCCCAGGTGCATACTGCATCAGTCCAACTACATCTGTGGCCCCCATGCCCTACCCCCCCACTGTTGAAGACTTACCTCAACATTTGGGCCACCATATAGCCTTGGGTACTGTGTGAGCACCTCGCCCACCAGGACCTCCAGCTCCTCACTCGTGAAGGGACTGGCACGCATCTTCTCTGTCCTTGCCATCACTGTGGACATGAGACAACAGCAGCGGAATTGGGTGGTGAGGGGTCTCTGGCAGCAGTCCCCGGAGGCAGCAGCAGGTGGGTGGTCTCTGGCAGCAGTCCCTGGAGGCAGCAGCAGGTGAGGGTTCTCTGGCAGCAGTCCCTGTAGGCAGCAGCAGGTGGATGGTCTCTGGCAGCAGTCTCTGGAGGCAGCAGCAGGTGAGGGGTCTCTGGCAGCAGTGCCTGGAGGCAGCAGCAGGTGAGGGGTCTCAGGCAGCAGTCCTTGGAGGCAGCAGCAGGTGAGGGGTGTCTGGCAGCAGGCTCTGGGAGCAGTGGAAATGTGAGGCTCACTTCCACACATATATAGCCTCCTGGGCTTGTTTCAAAGGTGCCAAGCTGCAGCAATTGGTGGTCCAGGTCTGCCTCTTTCAAATGCATCCAAAGACCACGGAGCACGCCTACCACAAAATTCAAATTGCATCATGCCAGCGCTATTGAGGTTCCCATTGGCTGTAGGGCAAGCTCCAGGCAGTGACACACCGCAGGGGCCCGGTGTGCGCTAGCGCGATGGTGCATCTTTCAAATGTATCCAATGACCGCCTGTGCGGTGGCAGAGCACGCCTACCACGATCTTCAAAATTGCATCATGCCACCGCTATCAAGGTTCCCATTGGCTCTAGGGCAAGCTCCATGGCGGTGACACACCGCAGGGGCTCGGTGTGCGCTACCGCGATTTTGGCGGCAGAGCATGCCAACCGCCCTTTCCCCATGTGTCCATGCCTATCACTACCGCACATGTGTGAATGGGGGTGCTGGTGACACACCGCCAGGGCCAGGCGGTAGCTACCGTGATATGGGTGCCATACATTGACATGAAGCCCCGTCATTCAGGCGATGGAGCATGCCAACCGCCATTTCCCCATGTCTCCATGCCTTTCACTACCACACATGTGTGAATGGGGGTGCTGGTGACACACCGCCGGGGCCAGACGGTAGCTACCGCAATATGGGTGCCATACATTGACACAAGGCACCGCCATTCAGGCGGCGGAGCATGCCAACCGCCATTTCCCCATGTCTCCATGCCTATCACTACCGCACATGTGTGAATGGGGGTGCTGGTGGCACACTGCCGGGGCCAGGCGGTAGCTACTGCGATATGGGTGCCATACATTGACACGAGGCATCACCATTCAGGTGGCAGAGCATGCCAACCGCCATTTCCCCATGTCTCCATGCCTATCACTACTGCACATGTGTGAATGGGGGTGCTGGTGACACACTGCCGGGGCCAGGTGGTAGCTACCGTGATATGGGTGCCATACAATGGCAATGGCCATCTGGCAAACATCAACTGTGCACAGTTCCCACATGGTCAATGGCACATCATTGTGCACACGATGCCAATGTTCCATTTACTCCACTGGTGACTACACATGCCATGTTTGTGTGTGGGATTTTGTAGATTGGCTTGTACTCACTCACATATCACTTATGGATTTGATGGTCATGTAGGGAGGACAGTGTTGTTCTGGACTCTACAGTATGGACACATGTCAATGTGTTGAGGTGCAGTGACATTCACAGCGATGCTCGTCTCAATGAATGATGATCTATTTTGCATGGCCTCTCATGTCTGCTCATGCACGCATTCGTCATTCCTGCGCCGACTGTGGTCATTGTGTGGTGGATGTGTGCCAGGTTGAAAGGATGCATTAAGGTGTGACAGGTACAGCAGTTAGGTAGGAGACAGTGGGGTAGATTTGTTACACTTATGCTGGATGCTATACTCCCAGGTGTGCCCATGTGAAATGTGGCCATATCCCTATGTGCATTCACATTGACCAAGGTGGTGTCTGAGGTACTTGTCTTGTGTAAGTTGACAGGTGTTGGACCCGGCCTCGTAGCATGGCCCTCCGTGCCCCCGCACCACCGAAACCTGGTGCCTGCAGCCCTAGCACGCGGCCCAGCCGACCTTTCCCACCAGGACACCTGCACCAACCCCGGACATCTCCGTCCATGGCCTCTCTCCTTTCGGCCACCCCGGGCCCGCGTGCCCACTCCCTGCAACAAGATGGCCGCCCGGCCCCAGCGCGACCCGGGCCTCGAGGCGCCACTCCGGCTGGAGGACATCACGCTTCCAGGGGATGAGAGAGGGAGGAGCAGTTTCTATCGCACCTCTGAACTCCCCTGGGACGATGGGTTTCGATCGGCCCTCCGGCCTCCCTGCGGGCTGGCTCCGTGCCTGCTGGGTGTCTGGGACTCCTCCCGACCCGGCCCTGAAAGGATCAAAAGACAATGGCAGGAAACCCCGACAAGCGGCCCCCAGGTGACAAGACCCCTGCCTGCGCAGACTCCGGACATCAAAGCAGGGTCGACCTATAACAAGGGGTGCTCTGAGACTGTCCGGCAGATTCGACGCTGGAACAACGAGAGCCTGCTGACGTGGTCGCGGCTCCTGGAACTGGAACTCACCTGAGCCCTGCTGAGTGACTCGCGGCTCCCTGAAGATCGTAAGACCTCCGAACTTGTACCTGAGCCCTGCTGAGTGACTCGCGGCTCCCTGAAGATCGTAAGACCTCCGAACTTGTACCTGAGCCCTGCTGAGTGACTCACGGCTCCCTGAAGATCGTAAGACCTCCGAACTTGTACCTGAGCCCTGCTGAGTGACTCGCGGCTCCCCCAGACTCTCCCGGTCCCGCCAGACCCCGACTCCGACCACGTATCCCCCAGCTCGAGGATTGTGAGCTGTGCGCCGGATACGTCCCTGCTTTGAACCACTACCAGAGACAGTCCCGCTACCCCCTACCTTTCCGAGACTCTTGAGCCCGTGCTCACCTTGTACATATTTGCAGTGATACCTAATTTGATAAAGCTTGTTCTGAGAATACCCAGTGTGGTCTCTCTGTGTCGTGTGGTGCCAGAAGTACGATCCTAGTTGCGAGATTCCTCCCCCTGGGGAATCTCTCGCCAGTGCCCGGCTACAATACTACACGGGTGGGACTCAGGGAAGTCAGGACCCCCTTTCCGGGCTCCTCTGAGGTCGCCGTCTAACATTGGTGGCAGCGGTGGGATTCGGGCCCATCACCTAGAGATCGTACAGTGAACAACGGACGCACGACCAACAAAGATGGCAGAAGGAAGCGCCATGAGCTCCGCAGAAACCAACGCCAACAGAGTGTTCCAGGTGGAGCATCTGGAAGAATATACACACAAAGAGCTAAAACAATTTTGCAAAGAACTTAAAATAGCTACCACTGGCCTCAACACTAAGGAAGACTTGCAGAAAGCACTGAAAACTTGGGTGGAGACCGGGGCATCCCGCCCGGAAGGCACGGGGGAGCGCCCCGACGAAGCCGAACCCCCTCCAAGTGAAAGCAGCGACAATCAGGTGCAAGGCATTGTACCAGACGGGGGCCTATCCCCGGGAGAACTCGCGGACAGAGAGAGAAGCCGCAGTCATGAACTCGAGTTAGCCAAACTCAAAATCGAGGGCGAATTGAAGTTAGCGGAGAAAAAGCTAGCAGTAGAGCAAATGCGCGTACAAGGCGAACTGGAAGAAAAGAAGCTCCAACGGGAGCACGAAGGAAGAAAGCTCCAACTAGAGCACGAACGCAGCTTAAAAGAACTCGAGCTCAAGGCCCGAAATGAGGACGGGAGGCCCTCGGGGAACCGAGAGACGGCCCCCCCAGCGGAACAGAAGGTCCACATCCCCAAGGATGTGGTCAAAGAATATTATAAAAACGATGACATTCAGCAATGGTTTCGGGCCTACGAGGTCGCCATGACCTCCCATCGGATTCCACAGAAGGACTGGGGGGCGGGGTTGTGGGGGCGGTTTCTGAGCGAAGGAAGGGACACCCTGCTCAACCTACCCCTCTCCCTACAGACCTCCTACAGCCACATGAAAGAGGCTCTCCTCACAAGATACGGCCTCACCCCAGAAATGTACCGCCAACGGTTCCGGGACTGCAGGAAGATCCCGGGCACCACCTGGGTGGAGTATGTAAACTTTTTTAGTCGGGCCTTCGATGGGTGGGTCAAGGGCAGCAAGGTCACCACCCTTGCCGAACTCACTGACCTCATGTTATGGGAACATCTGGCTGCGAACTGCTTCGTAGAGCTACGTCAACATCTGCTGGATAGCAAGCTCACAGATCCCCGGAAGCTGGCTGTGGAGGCCGACCGCTGGACCAACACCCGGGTCTCCCGGGGCATGGTAGGAGAGTACCCCCGAACCAGTCAGGGACCACCCCGCCAGAGAGGGGGAGGGAACCAGGGAGGGCCGAGAGAGTCCCAGCCTAGCCCCCCGAAGACACCACCTCCACCTTTCCCGGCGCCCCCCCCCACCAGTAACAGGGCCCCCTGGGAGACGAGGACACCGGGTGACCGTCACATGTTTTCGTTGCCAGAAACCCGGGCACTACGCCAATGACCCAGAGTGCCCTATGGCCACCCAAGTCACCCCTGCGAGACAGATAGCCAACGTAGCCCTGGGGGAGGAGGTTGAGGAAGCCGAGGAGTGGGAACCCGCCGCTATGGCCCTAGTGTCCCTGGGAGATAGGGAAATGATCCCTGGTAGCCTCCTACCGTCCAACACACAGAAATATGGGCAGCTCGTCAAGATCAATGGCCACCAGGTAGAGGCCCTGCGGGACACCGGGGCCAGTATCACCGGTGTCCTCAGGCACCTAGTTCCCGAGGAGCAGATCCTCCCCAATGTCTTTTGCCCTGTAATATCTGCAGGCAATAGGGAAAGTATGTGTCAGGTAGCCCTGGTGCCATTTGAGTGGGGAGGGGTGATAGGTAAACTCAAGGTGGCCGTACGAACCTCCCAGCCGGTCGACTGCCTCTTAGGGAACGACCTGGAGAGTTCTCCCTGGAAGCACGTAGAGCGCAAGGCCCACCTAGGAATGATGGGACTCCCCGAGTGGGTGTGTGCCACCACCCGATCTATGACAGCCCGACTCACTCCCCGGAGAGAAGTCGAGAGCACCCCGGTCGAAGAAGCCCGCACCGTCCCCGCCGAGGGTCCTCCCATTCCCCCATCGGAAGGGTCCGTCGCCAGCGACGAACCCGCACCATCCGACCCCGCCCCGGTCCCCGAGTTGGGGGATCTACCCGAGTTGGCCCTTTGGCGCCACGAGGGCGGGCCCACCAGGGAAGAATTTTGCCGGGAGCAAGCCACCTGTCCTTCCCTGGTTGGGCTGCGGCGCCAGGCCGAGGGCCAAGCCGCAGGTGACCAGACCGGAACGCACCGAATCTATTGGGAGAACAACATCCTGTATAGTGAGCAGAAATCAGTGGAGCTGGGATCCGGACGGGTACTGGTGGTACCCCTCCGCTTCCGGGATTTCCTCCTGGGCTTAGCCCACGATGTCCCCCTCGCTGGTCACCTGGGGCAGGACAAGACCTACAGCCATCTCGTGACCCATTTTTATTGGCCTAAGATGAAAGCAGTGGTAGAGGCACACTGCAAGTCCTGCCCCACGTGCCAAGCCAGTGGGAAGAGTGGGGGGAAGCGCAAGGCTCCCCTCCAACCCTTCCCGGTCGTCAGTACCCCCTTCGAACGAGTCGGAATCGACATCGTGGGGCCACTGGACCCCCCCACCTCCCAAAGTCACCGTTTCATCTTGGTCCTAGTGGACCACGCCACCCGCTACCCAGAGGCTATTCCCCTGCGCACCATTACGGCCCCCGTGGTGGGCCGGGCCCTGATGGGGATCTTTTCCAGGGTGGGTTTCCCCCGCGAGGTCGTGAGCGATCGCGGCACTAATTTTATATCAAGGTATATGACGTCTCTGTGGCAACAATGTGGGGTGTCCTATAAATTCACCACCCCGTACCATCCCCAAGGGAACGGCCTAGTAGAGAGGTTTAATAGGACTTTGAAAGGGATGATCGCTGGCCTAGAAGAGCCCCTCCGGCGTAAGTGGGACGTCCTGCTCCCCTGCCTCTTGTTCGCTTACCGGGAGGTCCCCCAGAAGTCCTTAGGGTTCAGCCCGTTTGAATTACTCTATGGGCACCCCGTCCGAGGTCCCCTCAGTTTGGTTAAGGAAGGGTGGGAGGCAGCACCCCAGACCACCCCCCGAGATGTGTTCCAATATGTCCTGGCTCTCCGGAACCAGACCAGGAGGTTCCGAGAACTGGCCGAGGCCAATCTGGAGGCGAGTCAAGAAGAAATGAAGCGCTGGTACGATCAGAATGCTACTCTGGTCGAGTTCCAGCCGGGCCAGCAGGTGTGGGACATGGCCCCCGTGAAGCCTGGCGCTCTCCAGGACCGATGGACTGGGCCCTACAAAGTGGTTGAGAGGAAGAGCCAAGTCACCTACTTGGTGGACGTCCAGTCGCCTCGGGATCCCCTCCGGGTCCTGCACGTAAACCGCCTCAAGCCTCACTTCGTGCGGACAGAACTGAGCCTCCTGCTGGCCACCGATGACGGGGCCGAAGATGAGTCGGATCCCCTCCCGGACCTCCTGTGTGTCAAGGAGCAGGATGGCTCCGTGGAGGGAGTGAACCTCTCCCCAGCCCTCACTGCCCAGCAACAAGCGGACTGCCGCCAGCTCCTCCGACAATTTTCTGACCTCTTCTCCCTGACCCCCCGGGTCACCAACTGGTGTGTTCACGATGTGGACACCGGGGACAGCCCGCCGGTGAGACACCGAGCCTACCGGGTTCCTGACCGGGTCCGGTCCTGTATTCAAGCCGAAGTCTCGAAGATGTTGACCCTGGGGGTGATCGAGCCCTCTGACAGTCCCTGGGCCAGCCCCGTGGTCCTGGTTCCGAAGGCAGCAGCCCCCGGTGTCGCCCCCGAGCTCCGGTTCTGCGTGGATTACCGGGGGCTCAATGACGTTACCCGAGCCGATGCCCACCCCATTCCACGAGCCGACGAGCTCATTGACCGACTAGGGGCCGCCCGGTTCCTCAGCACTTTCGACCTCACCTGCGGCTACTGGCAGATTGCGCTCACCGAAGGGGCCAAGGAGAGGTCTGCTTTCTCCACCCCCGATGGGCACTACCGCTTCCGCGTGATGCCCTTCGGGATGAAAAATGCCCCGGCCACTTTCCAGAGACTGGTAAATAGGGTCCTGGCCGGGCTAGAACAGTTCAGTGCGGCCTATCTGGACGACATCGCTGTCTTCAGTTCAGGGTGGAGTGAGCACCTCCAACACCTCCGGAGAGTGCTAACCGCCCTGCGCCAGGCAGGCCTCACCGTAAAAGCCAGCAAGTGACAGATCGGGCAAGGATCCGTAGTCTACCTGGGGCACCAAGTCGGGAGTGGCCAGGTCGCTCCTCTACAGCCAAAGATCGACGCCATCCTGGCCTGGGACCCACCCATCACCCAAACGGAAGTCCGGGCCTTTCTGGGACTCACGGGCTACTACCGCCGATTCATTCGGGGGTATGGCAGCCTGGTCGGCCCTCTGACTGAACTCACGTCTAAAAAACAGCCAAAGAAGGTGCAATGGACGGCTGCCTGCCAGGAAGCTTTCGATGCTCTAAAAAAGGCCATGTGCACGGCCCCCGTCCTCCAGGCTCCCGACTACACCAAGGAGTTCATAGTCCAGACCGATGACTCCGAGCATGGCATTGGGGCCGTCCTGTCCCAAGTGAATGATCAAGGCGTAGACCAGCCCGTCGCCTTCCTCAGTCGGCGGCTGCTACCCCGAGAACAGAAGTGGAGCACCATAGAGCGCGAAGCCTTTGCCGTGGTCTGGGCACTCAAAAAACTACGACCCTACCTGTTCGGCACTCATTTCAGGGTCCAAACTGACCATCGGCCCTTGCGATGGCTCATGCAGATGCGAGGAGAAAACCCCAAGCTACTGCGGTGGTCAATCTCCCTCCAGGGAATGGACTTCACCGTAGAACACCGCCCTGGTACGGACCACGCCAACGCTGACGGCCTCTCCCGGTTCTTCCGCCTCAGCGAAGAGAACCCCCCAAGGTGATGGGCAGTTCTCTCCGGCTTTCAGCTGGGGGGGACGCGTGTTGGACCCGGCCTCGTAGCATGGCCCTCCGTGCCCCCGCACCACCGAAACCTGGTGCCTGCAGCCCTAGCACGCGGCCCAGCCGACCTTTCCCACCAGGACACCTGCACCAACCCCGGACATCTCCGTCCATGGCCTCTCTCCTTTCGGCCACCCCGGGCCCGCGTGCCCACTCCCTGCAACAAGATGGCCGCCCGGCCCCAGCGCGACCCGGGCCTCGAGGCGCCACTCCGGCTGGAGGACATCACGCTTCCAGGGGATGAGAGAGGGAGGAGCAGTTTCTATCGCACCTCTGAACTCCCCTGGGACGATGGGTTTCGATCGGCCCTCCGGCCTCCCTGCGGGCTGGCTCTGTGCCTGCTGGGTGTCTGGGACTCCTCCCGACCCGGCCCTGAAAGGATCAAAAGACAATGGCAGGAAACCCCGACAAGCGGCCCCCAGGTGACAAGACCCCTGCCTGCACAGACTCCGGACATCAAAGCGGGGTCGACCTATAACAAGGGGTGCTCTGAGACTGTCCGGCAGATTCGACGCTGGAACAACGAGAGCCTGCTGACGTGGTCGCGGCTCCTGGAACTGGAACTCACCTGAGCCCTGCTGAGTGACTCGCGGCTCCCTGAAGATCGTAAGACCTCCGAACTTGTACCTGAGCCCTGCTGAGTGACTCGCGGCTCCCTGAAGATCGTAAGACCTCCGAACTTGTACCTGAGCCCTGCTGAGTGACTCGCGGCTCCCCCAGACTCTCCCGGTCCCGCCAGACCCCGACTCCGACCACGTATCCCCCAGCTCGAGGATTGTGAGCTGTGCGCCGGATACGTCCCTGCTTTGAACCACTACCAGAGACAGTCCCGCTACCCCCTACCATTCCGAGACTCTTGAGCCCGTGCTCACCTTGTACATATTTGCACTGATACCTAATTTGATAAAGCTTGTTCTGAGAATACCCAGTGTGGTCTCTCTGTGTCGTGTGGTGCCAGAAGTACGATCCTAGTTGCGAGATTCCTCCCCCTGGGGAATCTCTCGCCAGTGCCCGGCTACAATACTACACGGGTGGGACTCAGGGAAGTCAGGACCCCCTTTCCGGGCTCCTCTGAGGTCGCCGTCTAACAACAGGTGTGCCCTTTGTGTAGCTGAAGGTGTCCCTACATGTAAGCTGGTTTGTTACTCAATATTGATGTCAGTCATTGTTGTCGTTGTGTCATCTAGAACGTGATATGCTGTGCCCATCTATGATGTATTGCATTGACACGTGTCCACTTTCATCTCAAATAGGAGGAGGCCAAATTTGATTCGTCACTTGACGGTGCTGGAGGACATGGAGGATGTGGCGATCATCCGGAAATGCCGTCTGGATAGAGCCACATTGAAAACCCTTTGTGATCTGGTGGAGCCCCACCTGCAGCCTCGCCGGACATATCCAACAGCTTTCACCCCTACTTATAAGGTGATGGCGGCCCTGCATTTTTTTGCCACTGGATCGTTCCAAGAGACAGTGGCCAGCGCTGGTGGGATGTCACAACCGATGTTCAGCATGGTGCTGCGTGGTATACTGTCCGCCATTATGATATACAAGGGCAGATACATCCATTTCCCCGGGGATGCTGAATTGCCAGCTGTGAAGGGAGACTTCTACCCCCTTGGACACATCCCCAATGTTGTTGGTGCCATTGATTGCACCCATGTCGGGCTTGTGCCACCACAGGCAAGTGAGCACATTTACAGGAATCGCAAGCATTACCACTCCATAAATGTGCAAGTGGTGTGCCTGTCAGATATGATTATCTCCCACATGTGTGCCAAATTCCCAGGCTCGGCCCATGACTCCTACATCCTGCGGAAGAGCATTGTGCCCCAGCTGATGGCTAATCTGCTTCCCGAGCGTGCATGGATTGTGGGTGAGTATGCCTAGTCATATGGCGTGCTGGGTATGTGACCTGCTGCCCTCTGCCTCAGCGACATTGCAATGTCTATTTGTGTTTGTCATACCTAGGTGACTCTGCATATCCCAACCGTCCCTGGTTGCTGAGCCCACTGAGGAATCCCAGGACCCCAGCTGACGTCAGCTACAATGAGGCACATGGGAGGACATGTTGTGTGGTGGAGCGTACTTTTGGTCTGCTCAAGTCACGATTCCGCTGCCTGGATAAGACTGGAAGTACACTGGCATACTCGCCCGGGAAGGTGTCTCAGATTGTAGTGGCATGCTGCATGCTCCACAACCTAGCCATTCGCAAGGAGATTCTCCTGCTCCTGGATGATGGTGAGGACCCAAGGTCCCAGCCTGCAAACCAACCCATGTCCAGTGATAAGGACAGTGGAGAGGAGGAAGGTGTTGACCTGCGTGAACAGCTCATCACCTGCTACTTCACTTGAAGGTGGGAGACAATGTACAACTTACCCATTGTGTGATGATATTGCTGTTGTCGTGAAGGGGTATGTGAGAATTGTAACAGCAGCCAGTTGTAGACTCAGCAGTGGTTGGCAATGTTTCTGGGACAGGTCATTTGGAAACATCTACAGGACGTGTATGTTGACACTTGTTGCCCATTGTGATGTGTCCATGTTGGGTTATGCTGATGGTAGGTGTTGTGTGATGTCTGTGATTCCACACCCAGACCAGTGAATGTTGTTCTGTTGTGTTTCCCTAGGTGCCTTCAACTTCTCCTTGCCTACATACAGCCCATACTCCTGGTACATTGTGATCATGTTGATGACTGTACATCCTGCAATAAATACGGAGCAGACACAACAACATGTGTGTAAGGATATTTTATTTGCAATGGTGAGATGTGAGGGGGGTGTACATTTCCATTGGAGTGGTGGTGGAGCAGTGAGTTGAAAGTTATGGTAAATGAAATAATCAAGTAGTCACCACATTGATGTGGTGACGCAGTCCAACAGACAGATGCCATTCACAAGGCAGTTTGGGGAAGGACAGTCCAAAAAGTCATTGCAGTGGTGAAGAGGGTTGCCATCATGGCTGGCTCTGTGACTGGCATCTGGCAGGTGCTTTGCCTCCAGATACTCCCAGGATCTTCTTAGGACGGCCCCTTCGTCGATTGGCAGGGGGTGACCCTGCTGCAGGGCCAGTGGGGTCTGAGGACCCACCCCTCTCTGTGGGCGCAGGGGACGATGGTGAACTGTCATCCTGCTGCCCACCAGAGGGAGGTGGAGGTATTGTTTGTGGCGCAGGCCTGTCCCTCAGTACCGCCACTTGCTGGCGAAAGAGGTCCACGATTTGTCCCATGCGGGTGTCGATGGACCTCATCAGAAGGATGAGCTTCTGCAACAGTTCCTCCGACCGGCCCATTCATCCCTGGGCCTGTTGGTATGCGCCAAGGACTCTGGTGATGTGTTCCAGGGATTGGGTCCCAGCCTCCTGCTGTCTGTGGGTGACCCTGCCCCTCCCACCTACCCTGCTGCCATGGACCTGTTGCCTCACCACTGTGGGCACCCGCATCCTCTCCCTGCCCTCATCCGTCGGTGGTGTGGGGTGGTCATCCTCTGGGACAGGGAGGGTGTTGCAGGCAGCACTGGTGGTAGTGGTGGTGGTGGTGGTGGTGGCTGTGGCCGCACAAGCCATGACATCAGGGGTCTGCCTTGAAGTTGTTATTGCCGAAGATGTGGTGGGGGGACGTTGCTCCCTGGCACACCAGATGGGCCGGCTTTGAGCTCATCGTCTATGGAATCCTGTGAGTCAACATTCGAAAGTCCATGTACCGGGGGGAGACTGTCTCTGCAGGTTGTTGGTGTTGTCCTCTGCAGTGAGTTCTTGGTCACCTGTGGATCAGATGGGAAATGGTCATTGTAGTGCACACGCAAACTTTGTGTTAGCTGTGTGTCATTCACTTTTTGTACACTGTACAATCGACTGATCATCACATTATTTACTATGTGCACTACTGTTCTTCCTGACATGATGCAGTGGTACATGCATTACTTGTCCATGGTGTGAGGTATCAAGGCATACCATGCGACCCATGCATAATTCATGATTACAGGGACCTGTTGCCATCTAGGGACTGGCACAACATGTTTTTCATTGAGGACTCATTGTTGATTTGTCAGACCTGGCAGGCGTCACATCTGGCCATGGACTGGCCATTGTCATCTCCTGCATACCTTTGTCCTGTCATGTGCATATCTTGATTTGTACCACCACACATGCTTTCGTATTTTTCGAATGGTCCTTATTGCACTTGCCCCATGGCGATGCACATGTAAATAGGTGCTGTTCATGATTGTGCCCTGACTTTCTTCTACATGTGCATTGGTGTTTCACACTTTGGTAGCTGTGACAGTTTCCTTAGCTTACCTGTGTGCACACAGTGCTTGGCAATGGAGAAGGTGTGCCTCTGTGTGCAATGAGAGGGCTGGTGTTGTCATATGGCACCATTTATTTTGTGACGAATGTGTGGGTGCACGTACTGGCTACTTACCTGTAATGTACCCACATTTGGGTTTGTTATGTGACACATCTGTGTGTACGTGGTGGAGGATAACATCCCGCTCAGTGGGGTCACAGGACTGAATAATATTTCTACCTACCTGTACGTTCTTTTGGTGTACTGCAATAGCTTCCAACTGCTTCTGGGTGGGGTGGGGGAGGGCTCCATCCTGCTGAGGTGGGGGGCAGGGGTCATGCTGGGAGTAGTGGTACTGGTCTCCCACCCACACACACCCTCCCAGGGAAGATGGCTACCTACCTGTAAGTTTGATGAGGGTAATGTGATGGCTTCCAACTGCTTCTGGGTGGGGTGGGGGGAGGGCTCCATCCTGCTGAGGTGGGGGCAGGGGGCATGGTGGGAGTAGTGGTACAGGCCTCCCACCCACAGACACCCTCCCAGGGAAGATGGCTACCTACCTGTAAGTTTGATGAGGGTAATGTGATGTCTACACCTGCTTCTAGGTGGGGTGGGGGGACGGCTCCATTCTGCTGAGGTGGGGGGCAGGGAGCATGCTGGGAGTAGTGGTACAATATAAGTAACAAGGGGACCCGATAAAGGTAGCTAAGGACCATGGGTAATTACGTATTTTTGAGAACAATGGTCCCTAGCGTAATCTTGATAAGGGTGATTATTTCAACATAGACTTCAATGAGACCTATGTGTGTTCCTCCTGTGTCCAGCCGGACAGAGGAGCATTTCATCTTGAATTTCACAAAATTATAAATTAGGATAGTGAAGACTGATGAAACAAGGGCACAATCCTGTACCAAGTTTTCAACAGAGGGAAAAGAGTAAGATCAAAATAGAAAGAAATAGAAAGAAATAACAGGCAAAAGGCTTTTGGAGCAACCATGGGGGCTTACAATACAATAATCAACTTAAGTAAACTCTGGCCAACAGCATCCACAATACATTTTCACAGCGGATACAATGTGGTACTGTTACAGAAAGTCGACGTGACGTTTCGATCCCTAGCTCCTAGTATAGTGGGATCATCATCAGGACTATAGAGTTTACAAACAATTGCCTGGTATAAATGCAAAGCCTGTGGAAGTTAATGAGGGAGGAAGGGGAGAACAATAAGGATAATCAGCATTTTGTTTGACAACGTTCACCAGAACAACAATTGTGCGGTCAAGAATAGTGCCTCATGCAACAAGTGAAATTTACCGGCGTTTAGATGGTTGGTTTGTGAACGTAGTTGTGATGGAGGAGTTGCCAGATTCATGAGATGAGTTGAGTGCGAAGCTATGGTCGTGTGGTGATCGAGGCAGTGATGGAGTGCGAGGCAAGGATGGCTGGTGATAGTGATGGGCGGTATTACAGTAGAAATGAGCGGTTTCGTGATTGCTAGTTGCCTGGAGAAGTGCCTAGTGCTGGGCAAGGCGTGAGGGTGATAATTACCTAGATTCGGCGAATGCATGTAGTCATTATCGCGTAAAGGTGGAAATGCAGGGAGCGGTCGATGGCTCCTAGGAGGTACTGAGATGGGAGAACTAAGAGCGTTAGAGGAGGATGTCTCCGTCAAGAGGTGCTTGTGAAGACTGAATGCCGGATTACCTGATGGGCCCTTGAAGGGAGTTCCAATCTGAAAGTCAGGCGGGAACGTCCGCGTGGATTGCGGGAGTTGGCAGCGGCGATCGCTGAGCTGAAAGTAATGCTCGTATGAATTAAAGGCTTAAGGTGAAGGGAAGGAGCTAGTCTCAAGGGAGTAAAGTGGTCTTAGGGCATGCTTACCATGGGGATGGGCTCAAGGGAACAATCGTTCTAAGCGCATCAGATGTGGAGCGCGTCTGATTTAGAGCCCGGGCGGCAGCTGCAATGGCTGTCCGTGTTCGATACCGAGCTGATTGGGAAGGAAAAAGCTCGTTAATGGGAAGAAGGGGTGGCGACTAGCCTAGGGAGCTGCTCGGGGTTGGGCGCTTACCTCATCGGAGTCTCGGTACAGCGGTGGAAGAAGTCCGTGTCAACCAACAATGGGGACTGGACTCCAGGGTGCAAGTGAGGTTTAAGGCAACGAGGGGTAGTGAAAATGAAAGTAGGACTGTGTCTGTGGGGAACCCAGAACGGCGCGAGTGCGGGGTCCATTTTGAAGTGGAGGAACCGAGGCCGTGTGAATCATTCCCGTTTACAATTAAAGTGATGAGCATTTGTTAAATTATTTCAACATTATGATGATGACGGAAAAACATTTACAGGAAAAACAAGATGTTATACATAATAGAATACATGATTATAAACAAAGCACCAGTTGGATGACTTGTTAGTAGTGGAAGAGAACCCATCAAAAACGTTTGTTTCTGCCATTCAAGGGTCAGGCATGTGGGAGGTATTCAAGGAAGACAAGTCACTGTTTTGTGAATACAAAAAAGTTTTTAAAGGAGCGTTGTCCAATCCTCGGTCCTGTTCAAGCCATTTCGAATCGAGTCATAGGTAATGATTGATTTCAGTTCCTCTTTATTCAGAATCTGGGCCATGTTGCCTCCACGCTGTGGTAGTTTCAAAACTTTTAGAACTGTCCAGCGAATTTCATCTTCGTTATGATTGGCCTCTCTGAAGTGATCGACAAGAGGCGCATTTGGAGTCTTGCACCAGATTCGGCTTTTGTGTTGGCAAATTCTCGTTTTTACTCTTTGTGTGGTTTGGCCAATATAGATCTTTTGGCATGGGCACATGATTAGGTAAATAACATTCGCTGTGTTACAGTTGGAAAAGGAATTGCTAAATGAAGTGATGTTATTAAACGTGAAACTTTTACCTTCCATTGTAAAAACACAAACATTGCAGCCACTACATTTGAAATGCCCTACAATGGGGGGAAGGCCCCAAGCAACATCAAGAGTGGTAGTATTGACAGGAGAAGGTAGAGAAGCGCGGATCAGATGATCCTTCAGATTTTTGTTCTTTTAAAATGCAAATAGTGGTTTTTCCAATAAAAGAGTTCCTACGTTCAAGATTGGCCAATGGTGGAGTATCATTTTCCTCAGTTTGTTTGAGACTGGCGAAAATGTTGTGACACAGGCTATTCTTTGTGTTTCTTTTTTGGGTTTGGGGGTCAGCAGGATTTCTCTTGCACAATACCATGCACGTTTGGAAGCATTTTTCACGATTCTCTTAGGGTAGCCTCTAGCTTTCAATTTTAAAGAAAGGTAATTTGCTTCTCTGAAATAGTCAACTTTGCAAGAACAGTTTCTCCTTAGTCTGAGGAATTGAGAGTAGGGCAATGAGTCCCTAAGGGCCCTAGTGTGGTTACTGGTGTAGTTCAGTAGAGTGTTGCGTTCGGTCGGTTTGCGGTACAGACGTGTGAGTAATTCTCCTTCAAGATGGAAGATTGAAAGGTCTAAAAAGGCAATGGAATCTTTGGCAGTCGTGATGGTGAAGGAAAGGCCTGAACAGTTGTTGTTCATCCAATGTACAAAAGAGGGTAAAGACTCTGCGTTCTGTTTCCAGATTATGAAGATGTCGTCTATATATCTTCGCCAGAAGCAAATGCAAGGAAAGAAGGGGTTTGAGTCAGTGAGGATGACATTTGTTTCTAGTTGGTCCATGAACAACACTGCTAGATTTGGGGCGAAAATTGTGCCCATAGAGGTGCCTTTAATTTGTTGGTAGAAGGTGTTGTCAAACATGAAGAAATTACGTGTGAGGCAAAGTTCAAGGAGTTGTAAGATGAAAGTAGTTGGGACGGCGTGAGGACGTGGTCGTGAGTAAAGCGTCTTTTGTATTGCCAACAGGGCGGTTGTCTGTGGTATGTTGGTATATAATGACTCAACGTCCATGGTGCATAGGGTTTCAGATGTAGGGTTGTAGGGATGGTGTTCGATGAGATTAATCATTGCCATTGAGTCCCTCACATAGCATTGGGTATTTGGGACAAATTCCTTGATGAAGAAGTCTACATGTTTCATCAGTCTTCACTATCCTAATTTATAATTTTGTGAAATTCAAGATTAAATGCTCCTCTGTCCGGCTGGACACAGGAGGAACACACATAGGTCTCATTGAAGTCTATGTTGAAATAATCACCCTAATCAAGATTACGCTAGGGACCATTGTTCTCAAAAATAGGGAGCAGTGGTACAGGCCTCCCATCCACAAACACCCTCATTGTGAAGATGGCTACCTACCTGTAAGTTTGTGTGAAGATGGCTACCTACCTGTAAGTTTGTTTGGTGTACTGCAATGGCTTCCAACTGCTTCTGGGTGGGGTGGAGGAGGGCTCCATCCTGCTGAGGTGGGGGGCAGGGGGCATGGTGGGAGTAGTGGTACAGGCCTCCCACCCACACACACCCTCCCAGGGAAGATGGCTACCTACCTGTAAGTTTGTTTGGTGTACTGCAATGGTTTCCAACTGCTTCTGGGTGGGGTGGGGGAGGGCTCCATCCTGCTGAGGTGGGAGGCAGGGTACATGGTGGGAGTGGTAGTGCAGGTCTCCCACCCACAAACACCCTCCCAGGGAAGATGGCTACCTATCTGTAAGTTTGATGAGGGTAATGTGATGGCTTCCAACTGCTTCTGGGTGGGGTGGGGGGAGGGCTCCATCCTGCTGAGGTGGGGGCAGGGGGCATATTTGGAGTAGTGGTACAGGCCTCCACCCACAAATACCCTCATTGTGAAGATGGCTACCTACCTGTAAGTTTGTCTGGTGCACTGCAATGGCTTCCAACTGCTTCTGGGTGGGGTGGGGGAGGGCTCAATCCTGCTGAGGTATAGGGGGCATGGTGGGAGTAGTGGTACAGCCCTCCCACCCATACAAACCCTCCCAGGGAAGATGGCTACCTACCTGTAAATTTGATGAGGGTAATGTGATGGCTTCCAACTGCTTCGGGTGGGGTGGCGGAGGCCTCCATCTTGCTGAGGTGAGGGGCAGGGGGCATGGTGGGAGTAGTGGTACAGGCCTCCCACCCACAGACACACTCCCAGGGAAGATGGCCACCTACCTGTATGTTTGATGAGGGTAATGTGATGGCTGACATATGCTTCTGGGTGGGGTGGGTGGAGGGCTCCATCTTGCTGATGCTGTGGGACAAGGGGGCCTAGTGCTGTCTGCCTGTACACATGCCCCCATGGTAATGTTGGTAGCTGTTGGACCCGGCCTCGTAGAATGGCCCTCCGTGCCCCCGCACCACCGAAAACTGGTGCCTGCAGCCCTAGCACGCGGCCCAGCCGACCTTTCCCACCAGGACACCTGCACCAACCCCGGACATCCCCGTCCATGGCCTCTCTCCTTTCGGCCACCCCGGGCCCGCGTGCCCACTCCCTGCAACAAGATGGCCGCCCGGCTCCAGCGCGACCCGGGCCTCGAGGCGCCACTCCGGCTGGAGGACATCACGCTTCCAGGGGATGAGAGAGGGAGGAGCAGTTTCTATCGCACCTCTGAACTCCCCTGGGACGATGGGTTTCGATCGGCCCTCCGGCCTCCCTGCGGGCTGGCTCCGTGCCTGCTGGGTGTCTGGGACTCCTCCCGACCCGGCCCTGAAAGGATCAAAAGACAATAGCAGGAAACCCCGACAAGCGGCCCCCAGGTGACAAGACCCCTGCCTGTGCAGACTCCGGACATCAAAGCGGGGTCGACCTATAACAAGGGGTGCTCTGAGACTGTCCGGCAGATTCGACGCTGGAACAACGAGAGCCTGCTGACGTGGTCGCGGCTCCTGGAACTGGAACTCACCTGAGCCCTGCTGAGTGACTCGCGGCTCCCTGAAGATCGTAAGACCTCCGAACTTGTACCTGAGCCCTGCTGAGTGACTCGCGGCTCCCTGAAGATCGTAAGACCTCCGAACTTGTACCTGAGCCCTGCTGAGTGACTCGCGGCTCCCTGAAGATCGTAAGACCTCCGAACTTGTACCTGAGCCCTGCTGAGTGACTCGCGGCTCCCTGAAGATCGTAAGACCTCCGAACTTGTACCTGAGGCCTGCTGAGTGACTCGCGGCTCCCTGAAGATCGTAAGACCTCCGAACTTGTACCTGAGCCCTGCTGAGTGACTCGCGGCTCCCCCAGACTCTCACGGTCCCGCCGGACCCCGACTCCGACCACGTATCCCCCAGCTCGAGGATTGTGAGCTGTGCGCCGGATACGTCCCGGCTTTGAACCGTTACCAGAGACAGTCCCGCTACCCCCTACCTTTCCGAGACTCTTGAGCCGTGCTCACCTTGTACATATTTGCAGTGATACCTATTTGATAAAGCTTGTTCTGAGAATACCCAGTGTGGTCTCTCTGTGTCGTGTGGTGCCAGAAGTACGATCCTAGTTGCGAGATTCCTCCCCCTGGGGAATCTCTCGCCAGTGCCCGGCTACAATACTACACGGGTGGGACTCAGGGAAGTCAGGGCCCCTTGCCGGGCTCCTCTGAGGTCGCCGTCTAACAGTAGCTATGTTTGGGGTGAATGGGAGTGGGTGAATGTTGGATCTGTGAGACATGTTTTTGTGAGGTGCAGATGGATGGAATTTGTCCTAGGTGGTGTAGCTTTGTAGTTGTGCGAGACAGTACATAACAGTGTGGTGGTAGTCATTTGTTTGTACTTACCAGCCTCCACTCCCCCAGCTACTCCTGTGAGACTCTCTGGATGCAATATGGCAAGCACCTTCTCCTCCCATGGTGTGAATGGTTTTGGTGGAATGAGAGGGCCACCGCCAGTCCTCTGAGCCAGCTCATGGTTCTTGTTTCTCCTCTCCTTGACAACCCTCTTCAGATCATGCCACCGCTTCATGATCTCCTTTTTTGATCTTGGGTGGTCCCTACTGCATTGACCCTTTGGACTATCCTTGCCCACATTTTTGTCCTTTTGGCTAATGGTGTCTTTTAGACCAGGCAACCAAACAGCTGTGGTGCCACTCTGACTATCCCATCTACCATGACTGTCAACTCTCTCTCTGTGAATTTGGGCATTTTTGGTGTGGCCATGGTGTGTGGTGTGCAAAGTGGTCGTGGGTGCAGGAGTGTGAGTGGTGGGTGTGGTTGTGATGTATATGGTGTGTGATGTGCAGGGGGGTTAATAGTGCAGGTGTGAAAGTGCTGGTGGTGCTGTGTGTGGTGTTGCTAGTGATGTTGTGTTCTTTGCCTCTCATTTAAGCTGGGGTGTGTGTCCCTTCTCTCCTGGAGTATTGCAAAGGATTGTGGTCAGGGAAGGGGCTGGTTTTATACTTAGTTATGTGGGTGTGTCCAAATGGGGTATTGCTGTCAGGTGTGTTGTCCTGGGAATTGTATTTTACTTTTTGCCATGTGGTTGTGTCATTGGGGTGTGTTTTGTGTATTTGGGGGGCATGGCTAGTTTGCTGTGTGCACTTTTTGGCCTTATTGTGGGTTTTTTGCTTCGTCCACCATATTTTTCACGGATCTTCCGCAGCGGTGGCTATGCTGCAGCTCTTCCGCTGGCTCCCCCATTCATCCCATTATGCGACCGCAGCGGTGGTCGGAAACAGAGGTACGTACCGTGGAACCATCAGGGATATCCTAATTTCCCGTGCGGTGACTTAGCTGTGCTTGCGGCGGGTTGGTGTTTTTCCGCTGTGTATCCGACCACCGTGGATGGATTTTGGCAATCACCTCCCGCTACGGGCGTTTTTTCTTGGCCCTGTTCCCCTGCGGTTGGTATTTTTTGGCGGATAATCATAATTTGGCCACCGCTTTTTCCACGGTGCCGGCGGGCGGTTGTTTTCTGCTTCCAGGGTGGTCGGGATGCTTTTCCGAATGGATCCCCTTGTGTCTAGAATAGGATTTTGTACAGTAAAGCTACCCTTCCTGTACAAAATCTATGCTAGTCTCACACACACACACCCTAGCGCTATGGCACTAAGGTGTGTGGGTGGTACACGGCAGCTTTAATCAGCGCCGGCGCAAGCGACAGGTGAGGTCAGAGCCATATCTTTGAAGATATGGCGCTCTCCTGCTCCCTCCGTGTTGCGCAACGCAGAGCAGCCTCGCGGAAGGCTGAGTTGCGTTACGGGGAGATTTGTTGAATCTCCCCTCAATTTTTACATGAAATGTGTTATTCAGTCATTTGTGGACACGTGCATGCTTTTCACACTAAAAAAGGTGAATAAAACACAAGTGCCATGAGCAACAGCATCTCACCCACTAGTCATTCACATGTTTCACATATGCCGGAGCTTCACTTTTGCCACAAATGTGGCATAATCACACCACATGGGGTAATGGTAGAATTTTGTGAAACAAACAAAACCCTAAATTACCAAATGTATGCGAGATTACGCCAAACTAACATGTTTTTCTCTCGAGCTCAGTATATACTTTGGCATTCTATCATTTGAATACTTGATTTTTCTGTTAGCAGTCAGAACTAATAGAAGCTTTCCTTGATCGATTATTCTTAATGTGGGTTTTGTATTATATTGCTTTCGAGTTGCATTTCTATAGTCTGTCATACCCCTGACAAAGTGCATTTGTGTATGGGTAGCACTCTACTTTTTGAGTAAACTAGGATGGGAGAACGTGTGCTTGGTTCAAAGAGTGTGCGTTTATGGTGTGTCCTATTTGGAAATAGTTCAAGTGTAACCCTTGATGACCAAAGTTCTGCTGTTGTTAGGTGTTTTTAAAGTTCATTACTGTACTGAATTGAATGGTGTAAGACCGAGGGTGCTTATGCTTATAAGGCACTAGTGTACGAATTGGTAAACAGGATGAAGAGGGTGAAAACAGTCCCGATACAAGATGACCGCTCAGTGAATTTTTGTTCTGCTGGGAATGCACTCGCAGTCTTTAATACCATCCTACTGCAGTCCAATGCACATCCGGTGGTGTCAGAGGTAAGTGAAAGTGAATACACATTGCAGTGATTTTAGAACAGATGATCAGCACACACCATACATTTCTTACAAAGTGAATATACATTTCATGTGATCTAAGTTACTTAATGCACAGACTCCATTCAAGTTTGTTATTATAAAAATAAAATCTTTAATTCATATTATTCTGGTTCATTTACTTTTCTCCAATGTAGCCATTGCATCTCATCTCTTCCTCGAAACATGGAGTGCGCTTCACTACCTTGTTTGCAAGACATAGTGATTGGGATCTGATGCCAACATGGGTAGGAATATGATTCATTGATGACAGCTCTACTGATTGGACTATAGGACTAATACAGATACAGATAAGGATGACACGAGCCTAGGTGCTGCACGAGAGCTTTCGCTATATACAACAAGCACAGGCATAAGGACAATGCAAAGCCCTGAAGAAGTCTCTGGGAAAAGACGAAACGCGTTGGCTACATTGGAGAAAAGCATATGAAAGAATACAAGAATAACATGAATAAAGGAAATAGCTTTTATATAAATAAACGTGGATGGAGTCTGTGCATTATGTAACTCAGATCAAATGAAAAGTATATTCACTTTGTAAGAAATGTCTGGTAAGTGCTGATTATCTGTTCTTAAATAGTTTGGGGATTTGTGTCCCTATGCGGAGGTTTAAGAGACTGATCCTCCAGATTTGAGCACCACTTTTTGCTGTTTTTACTACATCCACTTGAAGTGAAAGGTGCAATTTCAGTAGCCACAGCCTCATTTTGTAAATTACACATTGCAGTAATGTCTGCTGATTGAACTACTGGAGTAGAAAAGCATTGTAATGACCATGACTGCATTGCCAATTTCCCCTAATGCTGCCTGCATTATTTCCAGTAGATACACTGCTTTAGGCTATGCTGGCAGGACCCAACTGATTCCTGCTGTGCTAGTTTGTCACTAATAACGTGGCTGGCATATCAGGAGGCAATATGGAAGACAGATGAGTGGACGCAGGGCAAGAACTGTCACTGTGCTGTGGGGTGTGACCTTCAGATGTTGTTGCTGGCTGGACTTGGGTGATGACAACTATGGGTAGTGAAGTTGCTGAGCAGTGTATCTCACTGGCCTGGAACCACTGCAGATTCTAAGTGCCCTGTGACCTTGGCTGGCTTCAGTGTTGGACCTCTCTAGCCTCACTCATGACATAACCAGTGCTAGGGTACTATGGAGAGATGAGCACTAAAGATCTCTTGATTAGTGAGGAACTATATAAGACAACCCTGAGCATGATTTTGGGAATCCACTTGGATGTACCTAGGGTCCCTGCAGAACATATTTTGTTGAGTGCTGTACTAAGGCAGCTACTCATCTAAATGTGCTCTCCTTCTTGAGGGCTGTAACATCTTTTTTTTCTCAACATGACCATAGACTTCACTTAGAGACCACAAGACTATTTCCTGACTTTGGACTGGGGAGACCCAGGTGCATAGCTTTATTCTGCCATTAACATTTCAGTCAAAAGGCTCCTTTATTGGTTTGGTCTCGAGGGGTGGGATTGGCAAAATACAATAGCAAACTTTGAACTCTAGTGCTGATGCCAGTAGTTCAGAATTTCTGTATGTGTAGCATCATTCAACATGCTTGTGGAGACCCCTCGCCCTAAGTGTTACATACTGCTATGGAGTCTCTGTATATTTTGCAGTTGATTTTCACACCTCATCTTTTCTCTCTCACATACCTAAGCATTTTTTTTTATTTGGCCAGGAATTTGTTATTCGTTATTCAGAGTCTTTATCAGATAGTAGCCAACAAGACCATCAGCACCAAGATAAAGTGCTTGAGGTTATTCTTATTGCGATCATGAAGGAGATTTCTACTACTGACATCATGATGGCCACATTTGACTTCAAAATGGTAAAAGATCCTCAGATGTTACATGAGAACGGACTTTGCCTTTATGCACACAGATCTTGATTCTACTGACAGAAGCTTGGATGATGTGGAGGGACAGGAGAATGCACAACCAGACTGGGGGTTGGAATTCTGTAATTTTAAGTGTAAGTTCTCAGATCTGGTTGACCGCAAACAGAGGGACAATACCTACCTGTGTGGCATACGACGGGGAAAAGGAAAGTATGATTGTGTTTCTAAAAATATTTTTGCCCGCCTCTACTGAACGTGCAAATCCCAGAACTACTTGACATTCAAAGGGCCAATAGCCTTCAGCCTCATGGCCCTCAGCAGATTTTCTGGACATTGTTGACTCTGGGCTAGTGCAGGTGACGGCCTCCTTATATCAAATCAATCAGGATTTAAAATAGCACTGCTAATCACCCAAAGGGAATCCAGGTACTTGCAGGTCCCAGAAGGCTGTTTTGAACATCCAGGTCTTGAGGGCCATTTGGAATTCTTGAAGCGAGGTGATGGTCCAGAGCTCCGTGGGGAGGCTGTTTCAGGTCTGTGCTGTGATGTAAAAGAAGGAATGCCCTTCACTTCTGTTTCAGTAGATGTGGGAAGTTGGGCAAGTGATTGGGAGTTGGAGTATTATCTTCTTGACGTTTGGAGGAAGTTACTGTGGTGGTTAATGTAGATGAGTCCTTGGTTGTGTGGAGCCTTGTGTGCATGGGTCAGCAGCTTGCATTAGCATCTCTTCTGCATGGGGAGCCAGTGAAGTTGCGGCGGGGTGTGATATGGGTTCATCTGGCTGTGGTGTTCTGCATGGTCTGAAGTCTTTGTTGGAGGTGTGCGGCAATTCCTACATTGAGACCCTTCTCATAGTCCAGTCATCAGGTGATAAGGGCCAGTGTCATGGTGCGTCTTGTGCAGGGGTAGCCACTTGAAGATCTACCGTAGCATGCGCAGTGAGGAAGCAGGCTGAGGAGACATTGTTGATCTGTGATGTCTAGGTGAGCTTGTTATCAATAATGATTTTAAAGTTTCTGACATGCTTGGCAGGTGTGGGTGCAGGTCCTAGTTCTGATGGCCACCAGGAGTCTTTCCATAGGTTGCTGTTGTTACCAAACATCAGTACTTCCATCTTATCCATGTTCAGCTTCAGGCAGTTCTACATCCAGTCAACAACGCTTGTCATGAATCTGTAGAAGTTGCTACTGGTGGTAGTAGGGTCTTCGGTGATTGAGAAGATGAGTTGGGTGTCCTCTGCATAGGATATTATGTTGAGACTGTGACATCTGACGATGCTGACCAGCAGGATCATATATGCGTTGAATAGCATGGGGCTGAGTAATGAGCCCTGGGGGACACGGCAGACGATATCCTTGGGTTTGGAGGTGTAAGGTGAACCCTCTGTGTTCTTCCGTTGAGGAAGGAGGTGATCCATCTTACTGCATTCCCTTGGATGCCAATGTTGTGGAGTCTTTCAAGCAGCAAGTGGTGGGATATGGTGTTGAAGTCTGTCGAGAAGTCAAGGATCAGAGCCTCTGTTTCGCCTCGGTCGAGGAGGGTTCATATATCATCGGTGGCCGCAAACAGGGCAGTCTTGGTGCTGTGATTGCTGTGGGATCTGGATTGGGAGGCATTGAGTAGCTGCTTCTGCTTCAGGTGTATCACGAGTTGCTTGTTGATAGTCTTTTCCAGTACTTCAGTTGGGAATGGGAGCAAAGAGTTTGGCCAATAGTTTTTGAGACTCACTGGTCCTGGGTCAACTGGGTCAGAGTCCTTAGTCCTTTAGGCAGGCCCTCCAGGATTTAGCGATTTTGCGATTTCGCGATTTGCCGCGAAATCGGCACTTTTGTACAAATGCCGCGATTTTTACAAAAGTGCCCGCGAAATCGGCACTTTCGTAAAAATTCCGAGATTTTCACAAAAGTGCCAGTGAAATTGAAGGGTAGCGGCTGCTGGCCCAGGCTGGAGGAGGGGCGATTCCGCCCAATTTGGGTAAGACAACAAAGCTGTTGCGACTTGAGCAATACAAAACGTTCGATGTGCAACATGTAATTAGCTTTCTACTTATTTATTGTGACTCACTTTTTCGACGGCTTTTCACCAAAATGTAACATGGAGTGACCTCGAATTAACTGCCACCGCCTGGCTCACAATTTGATAGGTTTTCTTTCTCCAGGTTAACAAAGCTGGCACAGACGTAAGCAGTGTGCCACGCAACCAACGCATCTCAGAACCAGCACCTCAAATGAGGAACAGAGGACTAAGATTTAAATACACAAACAACCCATCAAAATGTAGTGGTGGCACTGAAGCATTTCCTGTAACCAATCTGTAAAGACAACCAAACTATGATGGAATGACACCTAAAAAAAGACAGGAATGTATTCAAGCAATAAACAGAATGGCTACACAAGACAACAGCAAAGGGGTGTGCAGAACACATAGCGGATTTTAATGAGCAATGTTCAGTTTCTTTTAACTTAGTGAGGAATGAACGTTGTTAACGTGCACAGGAATAAACGTTGTTAATGTGCACGTGTGAACCTCGAGGAGCTAAGACAAGTTAGGGCTTACTCGGTTACATCATGCAGTGGGCTAGTACAGCCAAGAAAGTGAGCCAGACTTGAACATCTAACGTTAACGCCGGTGATCTTGCTCTTCCCCGCACAATCACTTAAAAAAATACATCTAAATTGGATAGGAAAGTTAGTTGAGCACACAGCACGCCCCACATAGTTTTCAGGATGGTGTCAGTTTTCAGAAGCGCTTGCGTTCCTTGATAAAGGCAATAATAATAAACTTTATTTTTCAGAAATAGTTTTGGAGCAGCTAGCAGCAATCGCCTAACTATACAGAAAAAATAGCTCATAGTGCTGTAAATGCTCAGGCTACATGGTTTAACGCACAGTATGCCCAAAAGAACCAAGAAATTGAATATATGATGAAAGTACCCAATTCATTTATTTAAGCTATCCATGTCACTATTTTTTAAAAAACAAATCTGTTTTACCTTCCATGCTGGCGACTAGCGCCATTCGCAGTTTGTTATGAGTGTGCAACATAGACAATAATTTAATAAAGTTACTTGCCTGATTGTAGTTATTTTAACACTTGTTGAAACGTATGTAGAATTGTACATTTTACATACGTTTTAATTGTGGGATTCACTTTTTAACCTACATAAAATAAACTATATTTAGCCTGAACAGTAACTTGGTCAGCTAGATGCGCAGTGCTGATCCCGAGAGCCAGCATCAAGCATGAGTACCGCTCAATAGTCATTGTCTTACTTCCCTAAACAGACCCTCAAGGATTTCGCGATTTCAGGCTGAAAATGAATGATTATGAGTAAAATAAAGTGCCGCAAAAATGCTGCTAAATTTCCATATTTGTGCCGCTAAATTTCCATATTTGTGCCGCTAAATTTGCTAATTCATGCCGCTATATTCTGGGGGGTCTGTTTAGGGCATCAGGGGGTTTCTCCTTCCAGTTGTTCATTGCTGATTCCACCATCTTAGTCCCAGTAAAAAGCACAGAAAGCATTTTTCCTTGTGGAAGAGTTTTTAAAAAGGGATAGAAGGTTCAGGAAGCCAGGCACACATGGCCAATCCTAGGGTGCCACATCACCTCTCCACCTCTGTCCCAACCCTCCTGCACAGTATAATGGGACAGTCCAAGATGGTGATGAGAAGAATGGAACTCAGTCAGCATAGATCAAGTGGAGCATCTTGCCCTGGGTGACTCTGTAATATCGTTCAGCAACGTAGTACAACACAAGAGTGAAATAATATTATCATTACTCATTGCCTCAGCATTTGTTTTGGTACAGATTAGATTTCCATTCCATCCTCTTTGGTAAGGATGTACCTCAAGAAATGGTGGAAAGGCTCAAGTAGGTGGTATCCTGAAAATGTATGTAATGTTTTCTATGAAACCTGCCTCCAATGACATCTTGCAATCCTTAGAGCACCCCAACTACACAGTTGATAATTGGGCAGCATTGTTAGCCGTCAATGATAAAATCTTGGGAGGCCAGGCTGAAATTCTCTAATTTTAGATTTCCTCACACCTGGTATTTTGCATGTCTTCAGTGGCACAAGGCATGCCTCTTGCATCATCCTGAATGTTAATAGTGCAGGCAAACTGATTGCGATCCTTTGAAGTTGCCCCAGTCTTGAACTTGCAGGCCAGTAGTGTGGTCGACGGTATCATCTACAGAAAGTGTCATGCAGACCTGTCCAGATACCTGACAATACTTCACAACAGTATAGCTGATGTGGCTCTCTCCAGTCGTAGATTATGTCACTGGCGACTTTGCTAGTAGCTGCATAAACTTGTATTCTCAGACACTGGAGTAATAATATGGCTCTTGTTTATGAAAAATGGTTGACTTATCTGGAGAGACTAGCTGCTCGTGAATGTATTTATAGGACAATTAACCACATAGTTTCCTTTGAATATGTGTGAGATCCCTGCACTCTACCTTTAACTGTGACACACTGACCTTCAAGACCATCCCATTGATCATGTGCTGGACCCAAAGACCATGTAGCACCCAGGGCATCCTTGCCGAGCAGGTGGCCCCTACACCTGTATTGGCACCAAGAAAGGATTCTAATGCTGTATTTCCCATCCTCCGTCCAAGCACCATGTGACTAGGAAGTATCTTAAACTTGGATGGCTGATGTGACATGGTAGATCTGCTTGTATGACTGAAATTTGTATCTTATACTTGGCCTGAAACTGGGACTACTCTCGGTATTTTATTGGTATTACTTTATGCCCAAATATTACCTTCACATGTCTAATAGTGGAGGGATTCTGACATACAGACCATGTTTTCTAGGGATGTGTGGCTATGCCAGGCGTTTAGGGATCATGTCTTTCTGAGTGACTATGGGGGAGATTTGCTAAAACTTTGCGCAGCGCAGCACAGCCCCCTGCAATGCTGGGTTGCGTTGCGTGACAAGGAGGGGGTAGGAGAGCATCTTATTTTCAAAGATAAGGCTCTCTCCTCCCCTTTCCCTTGCGCCGGCACTGATTACAGCTGCTGTGCGCCACCCACACACCTTAGCGCTATAGAGATAGGGTGTGTGTGTGAGTCCAGCATAGGTTTTGTACAGGAAGGGTACCCTTCCTGTACAAACCTCTATGCCTAGATAAGAGGGAAAGCTTTTCTAACTTTTTACTCATGCAAATTCAGAAAAGGAAGGAGAAATGAAAGCATTTCTCCGTCCTTGCGCCTAGATTCAAAGTGTGCTGTTTTCTCACGCTAAACCCAATCTACTGTGTTTTTGTAAATTGGGCTTAGCGTGAGAAACTGTGTGTGGTTGCATGGGAACAGCCATGCATCGCGCTTGGTATGCCCCCATGGTGCAAAGTAATGCAAAGCAGCGCAGCCCCCATGGCACAACATAATGCAAAGCAGCTGTATGTGCTGTTGCCCATTACTTTTACGTTATTTCCAGCGCTAAATAAGTTTAGCGCTGGAAAGTAAATTAGAAAAAAAAGATTATGCGCTGTTTTGCGTCACTTTTTTCATGCTAACATGGTGCAAATGCTTAGTAAATCTCCCCCTGAGTGTGTTTGGTGTTCTTGGTCTGTTTTGTAGTGCCTTGGTTTTTGCTCAACTGATTCTTGTTCTTTTGCTCAATTAATTCTGATATTTGTGCTGTGTTATGAGTGATTGTAGATTTCTTTCAGTATTTGCTTATGAGAAGATTGTCAGCCGAGAGAGGTACATGACATGGTTTTGTTTTGTCCATGTGTATTTAAGAAATGCCAATTAATAATTATTGAAAAAAAAGTGGTGCAAATGCAGTGTGGCTGATGTAAGGATTGCTTCTCGTATGGTGCGTGTGTACAGTGGAGGTTGCTTATGATGTGTTGCTAATGAATGTACGTGTAAGAAAGCTGCATGGTGCTTGTACCTACCAATTTTGGGATAATTTTCTTTAGTTTCTGGTGGTTATGATTCCGAATACTGCGTCATCCATGTTTTCATAATGATGGTAAGTGGCTCTGTTATGTAAATTGGGTATTTATAGAGCGCACAGCTACTCAGAAGAGTGTCCCGGCGCTTGGAACCCTGTGACGAAGCTAGAAGAATCGAAGTTAAGCTTGAGAGCTATCACTGAAATAACCAAGTTTTTAATGACTTCCTAAAAGTGAGAAGGTCGTGCATCTGTCTAATTGCTACCGGCATACTGTTCCAAAGTTGCACGGCTTGCACCCGGAAAGAACGCCCGCCTATCCACGCACGATGGAACTTAGGGGTGCGTGCCAGTTGCAACGATGAGGACCTCAGAGTGCGGTGCGGGCAGTAAAACCGGATTCTTTTCCTGATATACGAGGCACCTGTGCCGTGGAGCGTCTTAAAAGCCAGCACCAGCGCCTTGAAGCGAATCCTTTTGCGGATCAGGAGCCAGTGTAGGGATTTCAGGTGGGGGGACATCCGAGTTCTAGGGCCAAGCATAAGTATTGACCTGGCAGCTGCATTCTGAACCAGCTGCAGACATGTCAATAAATAGTCTGGTAACCCTAGGTACAGGATGTTTACATAGTCCAGCCTAGATATAATCAAAGCCTGGACCACCGTTTCCCTGTGTGTGACTGGAAGAAGGGGCAGAAACTGCTTTAACATTTTAAGTAAGCTGAAACATTTTCCAGCTACTGCTTGAATCTGGACATTCATGGATAAGGTGTCCTCCAGCTTCACTCCTACATTTTTGAGTGTCTTTACAGAGGTTATAGGAGGAGACATATCCAGAGGCCACCAGTTTCGCCACATGTTACTAGAAGGGAGGCCAAAGAATATAATCTCAGATTTTTTGGAATTACACTTCAGTTGATTCAGTTGCAGCCACCTCTGACAGGCAGGTGTTAATCACATCTCTGCTGAAATCTGCATCTCTGTCGCAGGTGAAGAACAACTACGTATTGTCCGCGTACAATACTATTTTTGCTCCATGGGCCTCTGCCAAATTCGCCAAGGGGTCATGTACATATTAAAAAGTGTAGGGCTCAGAATCGAGCCCTGCGGGTCTCCCACCTTCAAGGGGGGAATAAGGGCAGAGAAGTGTGGGGCCGAAACTATTTGCTGACGGTCCTTCAAAAAGGAGGCAAACCACTTGAGTACCGTGCCCCTAAAGCCACACTCCTAGAGTCTCCGCAGGAGCCGGTCATGGGGGATGGTATCAAAGTCCGCAGATAAATCCAATTGTATCAGCATGGCTTTGCCACCCTGATCTAGAGTATGTTTGATAGCTACCAAAATATCCAAGAGCGCTGTTTCAGTGCTGAAATTCGTCCTGAAGTCGAACTGACTCTGATGGAGTAATTGGTTGGTTTCAACATATGTGGTGGTAACAAGATTTGCATATTTTTCCAGGACTTTGGAGAAGAAGGGGAGCAGGGATATAGGCCTGTAATTTGAGGCTATCTCGGGATCGGTTGACAGCTTTTATAAAAAGGGGGAGTATTTGCGCCTTCTTCCACCTGTCGGGGACCAGCCCGTGCTGCAGTGAGGCATTCAGTCTGCTTATTTAGTGACCTCTCATCATCAGTTTGAGAAGGGACAAAGTTTCACTGTATTCTGAAATTCCAGACAGGTTTTCCTGGATGCTTCTTGCCTTTGCCTAGAGAAATGTATGAAGTGTTGTGGTCTACACAGAGAACAACTTCCAGCAACGCCTTTCTTTTTTTTGTCTTCATTAATCAACAGAGAGGTCCGGGTCTCCAGGGTAACATTGGGGTTCTTCTTCTCACCTCCACCATGAAGGTGATGGAGCCCAAAAGCTGAAAGTATCCCAGCCCTTGGAGTCCGATGCCTCAAAATGCTTATCTACCTGAAATTCAGGAGTTCTGGGGTGTGATTACCAAATCAGCTCCCTTTCAAATTTGTTGTATTAGATGTCTAATCATTGGACCAAAATATTGTTCATTTGGAGTGGCGACCACAACAATCCAGACTCTTTACCTTCTGGGCTGACATTAACCATTCCCCCAACTTCGGTGGGCCCGGAAGAATCTATCTCAGACATATCTCTTTCCGGACAAGCAAAATTAAAACAAAAATGATGGATTTTTGTGGCTTGAAGAGATTCAGAGGGCTCTCCTTCTATAAATGACACCAAAAATAACTAGCGCCAGGCTTACCTTGATTTCTTGGCCCACTATATCTGAGAGTAACTTGTCTACTTTTTCCAGAAGTACACAATCGGGTGACCCTACTAAAACATATGGACATTATCCGTGCTTTCCTCACTGCACTTAAAGCACCTTTTAAACCCATGGCTCCTCATCTTGGCCAACATTTTCGGCATCCAGTATGGCGTATGGAGGGTAAACAAATAATTTTTCTTGGGAGGCAGAGATTCAATTAATGACTGGCAGCTCCTTGACAACAACTTATTTGACTATTAAGGATCAACCCTCTCTTGAGGCATACTGGGATGTAATAACTAAAAAGCAGGACTGGAAATTATACCACCAATTTAGAATTGGGTCCCTTCCACTATGCTCCTTTACGTCAAGTTGGACCTCTAATGGCAATGATAAATGTCCAACCTGTAAAAACATGGTTGAAACAGTTGATCATTTTTTATTTGTTTGTCCGGAATACCATCAGCCTAGAAGAGTTTGGTTGCGGCCTGTGTGTCGTGAACTAGGTGTTAGATCAGCCCTGGCCGCTAGAAGGATTCTAAAGACAGATACATCTTCTCTTGTGGTTACTGGTTTAGCCAAATATATTAGTTGGGCGTGGCTTTTACGGAGTAGACGAAATATCTCCAATCCCCCGGTCTTAATCATTGAAGCATAGTATTACCCTTATTATTGTGGAGTATGTTTTAATTAACTTCAAGTCGTAGCCAAATGAAATGTTTAATACCTTTTTATCACTGTTTTAATTCGTTATTTATTAAATGGTCTTTTTGTCGTTGATGAAAATCATTTTATTCCAATTTTTATGTGTTCGGATGAATTTTTAATATGTCTTTTAAGATTAAATATTCGAAATAAAGACTAAAGAAAATACATAGACACTTGCCACACAGAGTATACATCCTGATTTGGCAGGTCCCTCTTCCATATCTTTGAAGGCAAGGTAAATTCATCCTCTCCCGCCTGGACCAGGATCCAATACCATTCGGCAATTTCCTTTCGCTGCAGTGTTCTTTTTACTATCTTGTCCTCCCAAAAACATTTGCCTTTTTCCATCGTTGTTTAGATCCCTTGCCCAACTCGCTAGTTGATAGTATTTGAATTTCGATAAATTACTTTCTGTGGTTTCCACCAACTATTCCCAGAGGACTAGACAATTATTTTATAACAGTGGACCCAGTTTATGTATTCCCCATCTAATCAGTGGGGCATGCCAGGCGAGTTCCATATTGGTGCTGAACTGCTGTAGTAGGGAATTCCTACAGTCCGTCTAATTTGATACCACATCTTGCAGGCATCCGCCAACATCTTTAGTCTGATCTTCTTGAAGTATTTTCGGTGCCCAAATTTGTAAAGAAAGAAGTCTCCCCCCCCCCCACAGGAAACTCACTTGTCAAGGCTCTAAAGAGCGGGGTAACGAAAGACTTAACCCGGAGTAGTGATCTGATATTCTTTAGAGAAAAAGTCTGATAATATTGATCGAAGTCTGGGCTTAAAATACCCCCATGCTCTTTCCTCCTTTGGAGTTTCCTCCAGGCAATTCTCACCCCTTTATCCCTCTATATGAAACTAGTGAGATCTCCCTGCAACTTCTTAAACCATATAGGATTAAACTCCAAGCGTATTGCATTAAATGTTAAGGTAAATTTCAGTAAAATGGATATTTTTAGAAGATTAGATTTTCCTATAAAAGGAAATCAGGAGGCTTTCCCATACTTTGAGAACATTCTTAGTTTCAAAGGCTGCTTCAACAAAGCTTACCTGGGACATTCTCTCCATGTCTTGCACCACCTGTATTCCCAAATATCTTAGGGGCATATTATCAAGAAACGGCGTCAAAATTATTGCCGCTTTAGTGGCAGAAAACTGCCGCTAAAACGGCGATAATGGACTTGATAATATGCCCTTGAGAATTCCCATAAAAGCCCATGTTCTGGTGTCAACATGGGCTTCTATTGGAATTCTCTGTGGCATATTATCAAGCCTATTATCGCTGCTTTAGCGGCAGTTTTCTGCCGCTAAAGCGGCGATAATTTTAACGTCGTGCTTGATAATATGCCCATCTTATTTCCTTCTTTACCGGAGGGCTGATAAAGTGGGTATTTCATACCATTATTTCAGTTTTCTGTTGGTTAACCAGGTATCCCGAGACCTTTCCAAAGTTTTCCTAGACATTCCAGATTACAGGAAGTGATGCTTCAAGGTCTCCTGTATAAACCAAAAGGTCATCCGCATACAGTCCAACTTTTTTTTCCCAGCCCTTTGAAACAAATGGAGAAATATCCTTTCTTGCCCTTATCTTATATGCCAAAGGTTCAATGAAGAGGTTAAAGAGCAGAGGTGAGAGTGGGCATCCGTGCCGGATTCCTCTTCTGATGTTTATTTGCTTTGCTAGCTTCCCATAAATCAAAGGGATCTAACAGCCCCCAAAAAGGTCTTTCCTGAATCATAATGTTTGATTTCCTCATAAAGGAAGGGCCAGCTAACCCTATCAAAGCCTTTGGCCGTGTCAAAGGTAAGTACTAACAGCGGAGTTCTATCCTTCTTAGCCAAATCAATGGCCCCCACTAAATCATGTGTCAATTCATGTAATTGCCTTCCTTTGACAAAGCTCATCTCATCATTATAAATTATAACACCTATCACACTTTCTAACCATATCGCCAGAATCTGTGTAAAGATTTTATAATCCCTATTTAAAATAGAGATTGGTTTATAAAATGCACACCTCTTGGGATCTTCATTTGGTTTAAGAATTTTACTTATAATGGCTTCGTCCCAAGAGTGTAGAAGGTCCTGTTTTTCAAGGAGAGTACATTGAAAACTTCTGTTAAGATCGGGGTCAGTTCATCTCTTAGGACCATATATACTTCATTTAGATGACTATCTGTCTCTGTCGCTTTCCCTATTTTTAACTTCCTGATTATCCTGGATTTTTCTTCAACAGTTATCATATCATCCAGCTCATCCTTATAAGCCGCTTGTATTGGGGGGGATTCTACCGCCTCAAGATATCTCTTATTCTGGTCCTCATCCCCTTCAGCTCTTCTGTATAGAGATTCTGGAAGAATTGTGTAAAAGCCAGCTCTATTTCTACATCCTCCAAATGTAATTCATTGGTAGCTTAATTTCTAATGGTCTTAATAATATTCCTTCTTGGGGGGCTTGGTTGGGCCGCGAGAGAAAATGGTGGTGTCCTAGCAGAGCTCTGCTAAATGAGGATTAGAACCTGACCATTTGTCCACTATCCGTCCCCCAGGAGCAGAACAAGGTATATGGCAGTGTAACTGAGAAAGTCAAGAGTATGGAGGGCCGAGCCGCACGACACCAAGGTCTGAGAGAAGCGAGCGAGTGCCCAGCGAGACCCGGCAGAAGACAACACTAAGGGGCCTGGGCCGTTCTCCGGATGACAGGTAGCTGCTCACGCAACACACGGAACGGACACGCCCCGGATAGTTTAGGTCCACTATGAAAAACCTTGGAGAGTGATATTGGCCCATTGGAAGAGAGAAGTGGCCATAAGGGCGAGATTCCAGTTGATTCAGTTGAAAATTCTACACTGAGTATACTATCCCAGGACAATGTTGTACAAAATGGGGTGGAGTGAAGGTACTCAATGTCAGAGAGGGTGTGGCTTGGAGAGAACCTTTTTTACATTTCTTATGGGTATTCCTGAACTACAAGAATTCTGGCCCTTTTTGGCAGGTTCACCCCTGAACTTCTTGTCTTAAGCTCTGGCATGGTGTTAGTGGTTTTAGGCCTCTGGATACTTTAGCACTGTGGTCCAGTGTAAAGTGTGTGTGCTCTCTGAGTGTATGTGGTGAGATTGGCCTGACCTCCCATAGGAATGCATGGGGGATATGTGTGTCCATGGTAATTCCTGGTATGAGGGGAGTGCAGGGTCGAGTTTAGTATGTATGAACTCGTGATTATAAATGCTGTGCAATGGTGTGTGCAGATTTATGGTGACTGGTGGAGAAATGCCACTTTTAGAAGTTGGCATTTCTGTGTGCTGTGTGTTTGCCTGCCTGATGTGAATTGCATGTCTGGCTTGTGATTGACAGGAGCTGAGAGGTGTGGGTGGCTCCAAGAGGGGCAGGGTGAGTCAGATAGGCTGAATAGGGACACCTGGGCTGAGAGTAGTGGGAGGAGAAATCCCCTGACTTTGAATAGGATGGTGCTTCCCTAGTACAATGCTGGCTCTGCCCCCTGTGGTGTGTCTGATCACTGAGCTCCCACCTGACAAAAGGGAGAGGAGCTGGGCAAAACAAAGAGCTTCAAATCCCCCCTGAATCAGTCCTGACTGGTATCCCCAAGCCCTGTGCTGTGACACAAAGGGATTTGCTAATATAAATATAGGGGCTGTGTCCCCATGAAAATGTTCACTTCTTGTTCCTGTACTAGTGGGGGCTTGCTGCTGCTGGGACCCAGGAGGAACCACCATGGGGGCTTGTCTCCCTGCTGGAGGGTCCTGTGTGCTGACCTCCCTGGGCCCCGCCATGCCCCTGACACCTTAAGGACCTGGAAGACCTTTTTCTTCCCCAAGTAGAGTGCTGGGAGGAGCCCTGGAGCTTCGCAGCGCCGAGTAACACATTGCCCTGAGGAAATCCCCAGCATAGGGATTCCCCTGAAATTGCCGGAATTGAGCGGGTGCCCACCCCACTTTATATGCATAGAAAATGACAGGAGCCCACCCCGCTTCGAGCGTTTCAAAATGCGGGTGCCTACCCCGCTCTATATTTTAAATCAGGAGGGAGCCTACCCCTCATTGTCCACGTTATATTTATTTGTAGACGCGGTTGCCCAGCCCGCGTTCTACTGCTGGGAAAGAATCACTGCCGTGGCCCGATCGGTACTCCCGATCTGGAAGCCAGGCAGAGTCCACCTGACTCCGGGCGGGTCCAAGGCAGGAAGTAATGGGCCGGCCAATGGCAGCATGGCCCACCGGAGAAGCCATCTGGAACCTCGCGGGCTCCACAGCAAAGTCCCAGGTCCCAGGAACGGGACCGGGTCAAGTGAGGCAGAAGTCGCAGATAACGGGAGAAGTCCCCGACCAGCAGGGGCTCCCCTCGGCCATTGGAGGACCAGCGAGAGAAGAGACTTCCCCAAAACCGCCGGTGAGTACGGCTCCATGCTGCAAGGGGGGGAGTTCCGAGCGGTCCCGCCAGAGAGTGGCCGCTCCAGTAATAGCGGGCAATTTGATTGAGAAAGGCCCAACGGAGCTCAGGCAGCACGTATAGTGCCAGTGTCATAGCTGCACCTATGGGGAGAATTTGATATAAATCCCCAGAGGAGGGCTCCCGAGCCCGTGCCCCTTCCCGTTTAGTCATTCCTACACCTGCACCGCACCAGCGCGGGCAGCTGCAACGATGGGGCAGTTCTTGGCTCACAGAGCCCCAGTGGGGGCTTAAAGGGTACGTGTAGCGTCAGTGCCATGCCTGCAGCGTTTTGGGGGCAAATCGACTTAGAGAAGCCCAGTGGGGCTGAAGAGGCACAGATGTGCCAGGGCCCCTTATTTTGTTGATCCTCAGCTGCACCGCCCCAGTCTGCACATTGATTCAGAGGGCACCTTGAGTGCCCAGGCCTTCCCTTCATTCACAGCTGCGCAGCACTTAGTGCCAGCTGCTCCGTTTAGGCCATCATTTGATATTCCCAGCTGCCAACCAAGTAGTGGGCAGCTGCAACATTTAGGTCTGCGCAAATTGCGCACTCTTGACTTCTGCATTGGCAGCGCGCCCTGACTTTGGGACATAGGGCATTTGAGCCCCTTTTGAGATGGCCAGTTGGCCAGGGGGACTGTGAGGTTTGTATGGTGCCAGGTCCTAATGTGATTTATGTGGAGCTAGGAAATGTGATTCATGTAGTATGATTTACGCACTCTGTTTTATACCTCTAAATGTGGTTGTTATGATTAGGAGGTTGGTTTAGATATTATGGATTATACTAGTGAGATTATGTTCCACTGAGATTATTTTCTATTGTCAGTTATACTTAGGAGGTTAGGGTCTAATGCGTTTAGACTTATGAGAGGATTGCATAATGTGTTTATGCTGGTGAGGTTGGCACAGAATGTATTTCACGACTAAATGTGATACTGTGCATAATATGGTTTATGTTACAGGCTGATGCTGAGTACAGTGGTTACCAGTGATTACTGGTTGTATGTTTATGAGATGTATTACTTTTACTAAGTTCGCTTTGTGATGGTTCTGACAGTGGTCCAGTGGGCCCTGTCAGGTGTATATAATCCCTTGTAAATATGACCTAGTGCCAGGTGGCACCATGTATATTATGTGTTTACTATTCTAATGTGCTATGAGAATACAAAGGCTATTTTGGATATAACTGTAGTGGAGGCGGAGTTTTAGATGCACAAATTGCTATGTTAGCATAAGCGTTTTAGATGTTAGAAACGCCATCTTGCCACTTTTGCTGCTTTTGCACATGACACTGCAGATAGATGTTATTATTTGAAAACTGCTTGCTTGCCTTTTCTTCACATGAGAACTGTCTGTTGTTCGCATCCCTAGACGTGCGCTGCGACCTTGGTCTGAACATTGTGTGCAGAAACAGTCTGAGCCAACAAACAATGTATGCTTTTGAGTTCAGGTTGATCATCCCACGCTCTAGCCATAACACGCACACAGCTGCAAATATCTGAAAGTCGAGGGCCTTTAATATTGCAGTTTGCATACATTAGACACACATTCTGGAGAAGACCTCTTCCAGGCGCAGAGCAAAGCTGATCCTGTGATGTGATTCACCTAAGCTGATCTTTACGGTATGGGGTTCCCCATTCAAACCTAGAGACCTTCTATTGGTCTAATAATACTAGCTTACTAGCGAAGGGAGGGTGGTTGTATTCCACTATCATTTGTAATATGATTTCTCCCTTCATTTTCTATGGTATTGTAACAATGCTGATGGTTTTAATTTTAATCATTTGTCTGCTTATGTTAGCCAAAGTACTGCATCTTAGGACACGTAGTTTATACAATAAACGTTTTAAACTTTACTGTGTCTCTGATTACTCTTGTTGTGGACTGAAATGAGAATAATAACGAACAGGTATTTCTGATTCCCACCATTCCTGAGAGTACTCTAAAGTCGCATGTTCAGAGTTGTCTAATCATTAGTAGCTTCTATATGGTATGAAGAGCGAATGAGACACTGATGCTGGTCGGATAGGGGTTCTGGGTACTGAGGTGAGTTTTTGGTACACCGCAATTCCCTGAGGTCCTGGTTTCCTGCGCATAGTTCTGTACATGAGCAGAATCCCTGCAACATGGCGCACCTAACGTTTGGTCTTCTGATTTGAGATGCCTTAGTAGTGCTTCTATGTCAGGGCTCACCTTCAGCTTCTCGCTGATTGCCGTTGTCTTGCACAGGAACAGAAGTCGCTAGCTTCCCGACTCCCACTACCAATCACTCAGCCCCAAAAGGTATGTCTTGGGCTCTAACTGATCAGCAAGGGGGAAGGGGAAAATTGGATAAAATAACAAACGAGAGAAGAGACTGGTTCTGGACCTTCTGGTTTTCCTATCTGGAATTCTTCTTCAGCTATCTCTCTGCCACTGAAGATTTCCTGAGGTAACTAAGCACACAACATTATATTATTATTCCTCCTCTACTCTATTCTGTCTCTTTTCTTCTCTTCTCTAATGATGTTTCCTACCTACCCAGTATTCTGAACTCTGTTCCTCTCTTCTTGTTCAATTCTGCCTTTTTCTTCTTTCTTGTTATTGATGTCACTATTTATCTGTAAAACATATATTTGTTATTAATTAAACCTTTTTAACTCATAGTCTTTATATCTTTTCAACCTTTCTCTTTTGACCTACCATCAAACTTTCTTCTCGTGGTTTCTCTTCTTTCTTTTCTTGTTTTTAGCTATACTAATAACTGTTGTCTTCTAAATGATTCTTTTGTGCTTAAACTTCTCCAGTTGCTTCCTCTCCTATGGTTACTGTGAATTGTTATGGCTCTGGTAAGTCTTACTCCTTATTTTCGTAGTTGACTGTTTCTATTGTCTTTTATAATCTTTTCCCTTAGTAACCTCTTCAGTAAATGCTACTATAAACTTCTTTTCTTTTCTGGACTCTGTATGCTGATCTCTGCTGTCTCTGGTAAGTCTCTACTATTGCGTCACCAAACACTACTTATCATTTTTTTTACGTGACCTTAGATAAACTATCAATAATTCACTTAGCTTTCTTCTGTCTTCTCTTCAGGTGCTGCAGAATTCGTATCTTGTTTCCTGTAGCGACGGGAAAAACTCCGAACTCTACTCTCAGTAAGTAGCCTCTACGGACTCTGTGGCTTGGTGTTCTCTTGGGTAAGTATCGACACGACACTCTTGTGTCACTCTGGAAAACTTCTTTGACAAGGTATTCTCTTCAGAACTGGGAACTCGCTCGAACACGTCTTCTCTGAGGAAAATTCTTGGTGAAGTGCGCACTACCTCAGACGCGCGCGCGTCACATCGTCTCCCTCTAGATCTGTTAGCAACTAGACCGCCGACCCCAGCGTCTGCGCGGCCATCCCACAAACTCGACCATTGAAAACCATTCAAGACTGAAGCGCCCTTTGAACTTAATTCCTTGCGCTTCGTTTTGGAACTCACATTAGGGATCCTGACAGTACCCCCCACCAAGGATGGTCCTTCCACTCTGGGCTTGGTTGGATTGCGCTGATAAAAAAGTCTTATTAGCCTAGGAGCATGAACATCTGAATCTGATTCCCAAGACCGCTCCTCTGGACCGTAGCCTTTCCAATCTACCAAATAGTACAGTTTACCTCTGACTAATTTTGAGTCCAAAATTTCTTTCACCTCAAACTCTACTCCTGTATCTAGCTGAATTGACTTTGGAATTGGTTCTTTTCTCAAATCAGAAACTGCCTTCTTCAAAAGGGAAACATGAAATACTGGGTGAATCTTGAATTGGGAGGGTAAGGTCAATTTATAGGTCACTGGACCAATCTGCTCTGCAATTGGGTAAGGGCCCATAAATCGTGGCTGAAATTTTCGGTTCCCTTTTAACCTTAAATTTTTTGTATTCAACCAGACTTTATCTCCTATTCCTAGTGGAGGGGGATTCTTTCTTTTCTTATCTGTGTATTTCTTATACTTTTCCTTAGCCTGTACTAGATTCTTTGATGCTTCTTCATGCACTGACCTTAAATGAGCTACCAAATCCTTGGCTGCTGGGACTGTGAGCTCCACATCTTGTACTGCGGAATTTGGATGTCTACCATAGTTTAAGTAGAACGGGGAATATCCAGTGGACACATTCTTCGCGTTATTATGAGTGAATTCTGCTGTCCACAAGTAGTCCGGCCATTCTCCCTCCTGTTTCAGCAAGAACAATCGTAAATATTGCTCCAATTCCTGGTTCACCCTTTCCGTTTGTCCATCCGTCTCCGGATGGAAACTGGTGGAAAAACGAGTTTCTACTCCTAACCCTTTCATAAAAGCCTTCCAGAAATGTGAAACAAATTGGGTTCCCCGGTCCGATATTACAATCTTGGGTATTCCATGTAATCTGACAATCTGTGTACTAAAGTGTCTTGCTAACTGTTTTGCGGTAGGGATTCCCTTTAAGGCCAAGAAGTGTGTCATTTTCGTGTATGCATCTACTATTACTAGTATTGTATTAGTCCCTTGACAGGATGGTAAGTCTGTAATTAAGTCTAGGGTGATTGTATGCCAAGGATGAGGAGGAATGGGAAGGGGTTGCAACAGCCCTTGTGGAGCGTGCCGTTCTGATTTCCCCTGAGCGCATATCTCACAAGTCTTTACATATTGTTCAATGTCTTTACTCATCTGTGGCCACCAATATTTTCTTTTGATTAGATCGGCTGTCTTGAACTCTCCCTTGTGGCCAGCCAACAGATGATCATGGCATTCCTGCAAGGCTTGCTTCTGCAATGCTGTAGTCGGCAAATACAATGCACCTTCTTTGTATGGTAATTCATCGCGAACTTCTCTTCCAGGTTCTAGTTGCGCCCATCTCTGCATTTCTTCTGGGGTTAGAGCTTGGATTACCTTTTTCCTTAAAGTTCAATATTTCAGTGGCGCCTATAATCTTGGTATCTGGTATGATCACTTGAGCGCTTGGTGGACTTCTTTCTTCTCCGGTTCCCAACCTAGACAAAGCATCCTCCTTTCCATTCTGTGCCCCCGGCCGATAGGTTATCACAAAATCGTAATCGGCAAAGTACGGAGACCAACGGAGTTGGCGAGGTGTCAAGGTTCTGGCTGACTTCAGGAATTTTAAGTTCCGATGGTCTGTGTAGACTGTTACTACGTGGTGGGACCCAATAGATAATGTCTCCACTCCTTGAAGGCGTCTTTTATCGCCAGCAACTCTTTTTCCGTAATCGTATAATTGATTTCTGCTGGTGTTAATTTCCTGGACCGGTAAGCCACCGGGTGTAACTGGCCCGTTTCCTTATTCCTTTGAGATAGGACTCCACCAATCGCAAGGTCCGAAGCATCTGTCTCGACATAAAAGGGCTCCAACAGATCGGCATGAAGGAGGATTGGCGCAGTGGTGAACTCTATCTTCAAATCTTTAAAGGCTTGCTCTGCTTCCTCAGACCATTCGAATCGTGTTCCCTTCTTCAGTAGTCGCGTCAAAGGTAGTATTCGTCGGGAAAATTCTCCAATAAATCTCCGATAGAAATTTGTGAACCCAATAAACGCTTGGACTTCTTTCACACAAGTGGGCGACTTCCATTCTTGCACGGCCTGAATCTTTCGTTTATCCATATGAATGCCTGCTGGCGAGATTACAAAGCCCAAGAACTCTACCTGTGGAACTCCAAAAGCACATTTCTCCAGCTTGACAAATAGTTTGTTCTCTCGCAGTTTCTGCAAAACTCCTCGAACCTATGTTTGATGCTCCTGCGTATTCGTTGAGTAGATTAGTATATCGTCAATATACACAATTACACATTGATCAATGAATTCTCTGAGCACATCATTTATGAAGTGTTGGAACGCTGCAGGCGCATTGCACAGCCCATAGGGCATCACCTGGTATTCAAATAGCCCCAAGCGTGTTCTGAAGGCCGTCTTCCACTCGTCTCCCTCTCTAACTCGAATAAGGTGATAAGCTCCCCTTAAATCCAACTTCGTGAACATCTGTGCTCCTTTGATCTAGTCCAACAAGACGGAGATAAGGGGAAGAGGATACCTGTTCTTCTTTGTTATTCGATTTATGGCCCTGTAATCTATGCATGGTCTCAATTCGCCCTGCTCCTTCTTAGGCACAAAAAATAGTGGTGAGGACACCGGCGACTGGGAAGGACGTATAAATCCATTGGCCAGATACTTGTCGATATACTCCTTTAAGTGATGATTCTCTTGTTCCGTCAAGGCGTACACTCGACTGCAAGGCAAATTTGCCCCTGGCTCCAAGTCTATTTTGCAGTCGTAAACACGATGAGGCAGCAGTTGCTCTGCTTCCTGTTCGTTGAAAACGTCCTCGAAATCTTGATATTCTTGTGGAATTGTGTGAGTATTTATTACGCACACAGAGACTTCCGCTGAACATAAGGCATGAGCCGGGTTCTGTTTACTCGTTGCCTCGTAGGCCCCAAAACAGTTCTCTCTACAATATGCCGAGTTCATTTCAATTGTTCTGTTGCTCCAATTGATTGAAGGATTGTGCTCTGTGAGCCAAGGAAGCCCCAATATAAGTTGAAATTGGGGGGCATCAATCAAGTTAAAGTGCATAGCTTCTCTAAGCCCGTCTTCTTGAATCAGCTCTATCAACTCTGTGTGACTCGTGATTGGCCCTGAGGATAAATTGGTACCATCGATTGCTCGAACTGGTTCACTTTTAGCCTTGGCAATTGCTTGCAGCCCAATCTTAGTCGCAAATTTCTGATCGCAGAAATTACCTGTGGCTCCTGAGTCCACCATCACCGTCACTCTTTTCATTATTTTTTCACGAAAACGGATTGTCAAAGATAAAATCAAATGAGGCGAAGACGACTGTAATGTATTCGCCTGCCGATGTTCCTGAGGAGTTGATTTCTGATTCGCATCCACCTGCACAACTCCTTCTACAGGTGGTGCTGCGAGTTTTCCTTCGGCCTACATGAACCCTTTGGCTTTTTTGGACAATTTCGCACAAAATGTCCACTAGATCCACAATACATACATAAGTTGTTGGCTCGTCTCTTCTCCTTCTCCTCTTTTGTGAGCGGTCCTCGAATCGTTCCTATTTGCATAGGTTCAGATCCTGTGGTTCCTTCTGTACTTCTTCCTGTTTCAGCCTTAGCTCGGTCGAATCGCGGAACCGTACTTCTGTACTCTCGTCTTCTCTCTCCTCTTCTCTCTCCCTGCCGGAAATCCAATTCTAGCACTAGGTCTATCAGAGCGGAAATTTCAGTTGGACGATTCGGTATTTGAGCCAAGCCATCTTTTAATTCATCTCGCAGCCCTCGATAAAATATTGCTGTCCTCTTGTTCTCCGGCCAATCTGTCTCCATTACAAGTTTGTTGAATTGAGCTAGATAAGACACTAAGTCTCTATTTCCCTGCTTCAATTCCAAGAGCTCGTTATCCACTGCTTGAGAGATCCGTCTTCGGTCAAAGATTCTCAAAAATTCTTTCTTGAACTCATCAAAATTCTGCAATAAGGGAACATCTCGTGAGACTATCGGCATCGACCATGCTGCTGCATCCCCACTTAAATATGACAAAATGAAGGCTACTTTCGACTGCGCATCAGGAAAGATAGAAGGGCGACACAAGAAATGTAGTGAACATTGTGTAATAAACACCTGCGCTTTTTGTGGGTCCCCACTAAATCTCTCTGGCGCTGCCAACGGTATAACTGGCGACAAGGAATGTATTATTTGCGTTGTTAGCTTATTTGTCTCTCCCATCGAAGTGGTGGGACCCTCCCTTCCAGTTGAATACGGTTGTCTTATCCTCTGTGCTAATTCTGCCGTCTCTTTCCTAGAATTCATGACCTCCTGCCTTAGACTTTGATTCTCTTCCTTAACTCCTACCAATTCCTTTTGTATCGCCTCTAGGACTGACCCTAAAGTCTGTAAATTTATTCCCTCAACCATTTCTTTTTCTGTTCGGGTGCAAGATTAATACGTGGGCACTTCACTCTGTCAGGGCTCACCTTCAGCTTCTCGCTGATTGCCGTTGTCTTGCACAGGAACAGAAGTCGCTAGCTTCCCGACTCCCACTACCAATATCTCAGCCCCAAAAGGTATGTCTTGGCCTCTAACTGATCAGCAAGGGGGAAGGGGGAAATTGGATAAAATAACAAACGAGAGAAGAGACTGGTTCTGGACCTTCTGGTTTTCCTATCTGGAATTCTTCTTCAGCTATCTCTCTGCCACTGAAGATTTCCTGAGGTAACTAAGCACACAACATTATATTATTATTCCTCCTCTACTCTATTCTGTCTCTTTTCTTCTCTTCTCTAATGATGTTTCCTACCTACCCAGTATCCTGAACTCTGTGCCTCTCTTCTTGTTCAATTCTGCCTTTTTCTTCTTTCTTGTTATTGATGTCACTATTTATCTGTAAAACATATATTCGTTATTAATTAAACCTTTTTAACTCGTAGTCTTTATATCTTTTCAACCTTTCTCTTTTGACCTACCATCAAACTTTCTTCTCGTGGTTTCTCTTCTTTCTTTTCTTGCTTTTAGCTATACTAATAACTGTTGTCTTCTAAATGATTCTTTTGTGCTTAAACTTCTCCAGTTGCTTCCTCTCCTATGGTTACTGTGAATTGTTATGGCTCTGGTAAGTCTTACTCCTTATTTTCGTAGTTGACTGTTTCTATTGTCTTTTATAATCTTTTCCCTTAGTAACCTCTTCAGTAAATGCTACTATAAACTTCTTTTCTTTTCTGGACTCTGTATGCTGATCTCTGCTGTCTCTGGTAAGTCTCTACTATTGCGTCACCAAACACTACTTATCATTTTTTTTACGTGACCTTAGATAAACTATCAATAATTCACTTAGCTTTCTTCTGTCTTCTCTTCAGGTGCTGCAGAATTTGTATCTTGTTTCCTGTAGCGACGGGAAAAACTCCGAACTCTACTCTCAGTAAGTAGCCTCTACGGACTCTGTGGCTTGGTGTTCTCTTGGGTAAGTATCGACATGACACTCTTGTGTCACTCTGGAAAACTTCTTTGACAAGGTATTCTCTTCAGAACTGGGAACTCGCTCGAACACGTCTTCTCTGAGGAAAATTCTTGGTGAAGTGCGCACTACCTCAGACGCGCGCGCGTCACATCGTCTCCCTCTAGATCTGTTAGCAACTAGACCGCCGACCCCAGCGTCTGCGCGGCCATCTTGGAAATGCGGGCATGCCACAAACTCGACCATTGAAAACCATTCAAGACTGAAGCGCCCTTTGAACGTAATTCCTTGCGCTTCGTTTTGGAACTCACATTAGGGATCCTGACAGTACCCCCCACCAAGGATGGTCCTTCCACTCTGGGCTTGGTTGGATTGCGCTGATAAAAAAGTCTTATTAGCCTAGGAGCATGAACATCTGAATCTGATTCCCAAGACCGCTCCTCTGGACCGTAGCCTTTCCAATCTACCAAATAGTACAGTTTACCTCTGACTAATTTTGAGTCCAAAATTTCTTTCACCTCAAACTCTACTCCTGTATCTAGCTGAATTGACTTTGGAATTGGTTCTTTTCTCAAATCAGAAACTGCCTTCTTCAAAAGGGAAACATGAAATACTGGGTGAATCTTGAATTGGGAGGGTAAGGTCAATTTATAGGTCACTGGACCAATCTGCTCTGCAATTGGGTAAGGGCCGATAAATCGTGGCTGAAATTTTCGGTTCCCTTTTAACCTTAAATTTTTTGTATTCAACCAGACTTTATCTCCTATTCCTAGTGGAGGGGGATTCTTTCTTTTCTTATCTGCGTATTTCTTATACTTTTCCTTAGCCTGTACTAGATTCTTTGATGCTTCTTCATGCACTGACCTTAAATGAGCTACCAAATCCTTGGCTGCTGGGACTGTGAGCTCCACATCTTGTACTGCGGAATTTGGATGTCTACCATAGTTTAAGTAGAACGGGGAATATCCAGTGGACACATTCTTCGCGTTATTATGAGCGAATTCTGCTGTCCACAAGTAGTCCGGCCATTCTCCCTCCTGTTTCAGCAAGAACAATCGTAAATATTGCTCCAATTCCTGGTTCACCCTTTCCGTTTGTCCATCCGTCTCCGGATGGAAACTGGTGGAAAAACGAGTTTCTACTCCTAACCCTTTCATAAAAGCCTTCCAGAAATGTGAAACAAATTGGGTTCCCCGGTCCGATATTACAATCTTGGGTATTCCATGTAATCTGACAATCTGTGTACTAAAGTGTCTTGCTAACTGTTTTGCGGTAGGGATTCCCTTTAAGGCCAAGAAGTGTGTCATTTTCGTGTATGCATCTACTATTACTAGTATTTTATTAGTCCCTTGACAGGATGGTAAGTCTGTAATTAAGTCTAGGGTGATTGTATGCCAAGGATGAGGAGGAATGGGAGGGGGTTGCAACAGCCCTTGTGGAGCGTGCCGTTCTGATTTCCCCTGAGCGCATATCTCACAAGTCTTTACATATTGTTCAATGTCTTTACTCATCTGTGGCCACCAATATTTTCTTTTGATTAGATCGGCTGTCTTGAACTCTCCCTTGTGGCCAGCCAACAGATGATCATGGCATTCCTGCAAGGCTTGCTTCTGCAATGCTGTAGTTGGCAAATACAATGCACCTTCTTTGTATGGTAATTCATCGCGAACTTCTCTTCCAGGTTCTAGTTGCGCCCATCTCTGCATTTCTTCTGGGGTTAGAGCTTGGATTACCTTTTTCCTTAAAGTTCAATATTTCAGTGGCGCCTACAATCTTGGTATCTGGTATGATCACTTGAGCGCTTGGTGGACTTCTTTCTTCTCCGGTTCCCAACCTAGACAAAGCATCCGCCTTTCCATTCTGTGCCCCCGGCCGATAGGTTATCACAAAATCGTAATCGGCAAAGTACAGAGACCAATGGAGTTGGCGAGGTGTCAAGGTTCTGGCTGACTTCAGGAATTTTAAGTTCCGATGGTCTGTGTAGACTGTTACTACGTGGTGGGCCCCCATTAGATAATGTCTCCACTCCTTGAAGGCGTCTTTTATCGCCAGCAACTCTTTTTCCGTAATCGTATAATTGATTTCTGCTGGTGTTAATTTCCTGGACCGATAAGCCACCGGGTGTAACTGGCCCGTTTCCTTATTCCTTTGAGATAGGACTCCACCAATCGCAAGGTCCGAAGCATCTGTCTCGACATAAAAGGGCTCCAACAGATCGGCATGAAGGAGGATTGGCGCAGTGGCGAACTCTATCTTCAAATCTTTAAAGGCTTGCTCTGCTTCCTCCGACCATTCGAATCGTGTTCCCTTCTTCAGTAGTCGCGTCAAAGGTAGTATTCGTCGGGAAAATTCTCCAATAAATCTCCGATAGAAATTTGCGAACCCAATAAACGCTTGGACTTCTTTCACACAAGTGGGCGACTTCCATTCTTGCACGGCCTGAATCTTTCGTTTATCCATATGAATGCCTGCTGGCGAGATTACAAAGCCCAAGAACTCTACCTGTGGAACTCCAAAAGCACATTTCATCAGCTTGACAAATAGTTTGTTCTCTCGCAGTTTCTGCAAAACTCCTCGAACCTGTGTTTGATGCTCCTGCGTATTCGTTGAGTAGATTAGTATATCGTCAATATACACAATTACACATTGATCAATGAATTCACTGAGCACATCATTTATGAAGTGTTGGAACGCTGCAGGCACATTGCACAGCCCATAGGGCATCACCTGGTATTCAAATAGCCCCAAGCGTGTTCTGAAGGCCGTCTTCCACTCGTCTCCCTCTCTAACTCGAATAAGGTGATAAGCTCCCCTTAAATCCAACTTCGTGAACATCTGTGCTCCTTTGATCTAGTCCAACAAGACGGAGATAAGGGGAAGAGGCTACCTGTTCTTCTTTGTTATTCGATTTATGGCCCTGTAATCTATGCACGTTCTCAATTCGCCCTGCTCCTTCTTAGGCACAAAAAATAGTGGTGAGGACACCGGCGACTGGGAAGGACGTATAAATCCATTGGCCAGATACTTGTCGATATACTCCTTTAAGTGATAATTCTCTTGTTCCGTCAATGCGTACACTCGACTGCAAGGCAAATTTGCCCCTGGCTCCAAGTCTATTTTGCAGTCGTAAACACGATGAGGCAGCAGTTGCTCTGCTTCCTGTTCGTTGAAAACATCCTCGAAATCTTGATATTCTTGTGGAATTGTTTGAGTATTTATTACGCACACAGAGACTTCCGCTGAACATAAGGCATGAGCCGGGTTCTGTTTACTCGTTGCCTCGTAGGCCCCAAAACAGTTCTCTCTACAATATGCCGAGTTCATTTCAATTGTTCTGTTGCTCCAATTGATTGAAGGATTGTGCTCTGTGAGCCAAGGAAGCCCCAATATAAGTTGAAATTGGGGGGCATCAATTAAGTTAAAGTGCATAGCTTCTCTATGCCCGTCTTCTTGAATCAGCTCTATCAACTCTGTGTGACTCGTGATTGGCCCTGAGGATAAATTGGTACCATCGATTGCTCGAACTGGTTCACTTTTAGCCTTGGCAATTGCTTGCAGCCCAATCTTAGTCGCAAATTTCTGATCGCAGAAATTACCTGTGGCTCCTGAGTCCACCATCACCGTCACTCTTTTCATTATTTTTTCACGAAAACGGATTGTCAAAGATAAAATCAAATGAGGCGAAGACGACTGTAATGTATTCGCCAGCCGATGTTCCTGAGGAGTTGATTTCTGATTCGCATCCACCTGCACAACTCCTTCTACAGGTGGTGCTGCGAGTTTTCCTTCGGCTTACATGAACCCTTTGGCTTTTTTGGACAATTTCGCACAAAATGTCCACTAGATCCACAATACATACATAAGTTGTTGGCTCGTCTCTTCTCCTTCTCCTCTTTTGTGAGCGGTCCTCGAATCGTTCCTATTTGCATAGGTTCAGATCCTGTGGTTCCTTCTGTACTTCTTCCTGTTTCAGCCTTAGCTCGGTCGAATCGCGGAACCGTACTTCTGTACTCTCGTCTTCTCTCTCCTCTTCTCTCTCCCTGCCGGAAATCCAGTTCTAGCACTAGGTCTATCAGAGCGGAAATTTCAGTTGGACGATTCGGTATTTGAGCCAAGCCATCTTTTAATTCATCTCGCAGCCCTCGATAAAATATTGCTGTCCTCTTGTTCTCCGGCCAATCTGTCTCCATTACAAGTTTGTTGAATTGAGCTAGATAAGCCACTAAGTCTCTATTTCCCTGCTTCAATTCCAAGAGCTCGTTATCCACTGCTTGAGAGATCCGTCTTCGGTCAAAGATTCTCAAAAATTCTTTCTTGAACTCATCAAAATTCTGCAATAAGGGATAATCTCGTGAGACTATCGGCATCGACCATGCTGCTGCATCTCCACTTAAATATGACAAAATGAAGGCTACTTTTGACTGCGCATCAGGAAAGATAGAAGGGCGACACAAGAAATGTAGTGAACATTGTGTAATAAACACCTGCGCTTTTTGTGGGTCCCCACTAAATCTCTCTGGCGCTGCCAACGGTATAACTGGCGACAAGGAATGTATTATTTGCATTGTTAGCTTATTTGTCTCTCCCATCGAAGTGGTGGGACCCTCCCTTCCAGTTGAATACGGTTGTCTTCTCCTCTGTGCTAATTCTGCCGTCTCTTTCCTAGAATTCATGACCTCCTGCCTTAGACTTTGATTCTCTTCCTTAACTCCTACCAATTCCTTTTGTATCGCCTCTAGGACTGAGCCTAAAGTCTGTAAATGTATTCCCTCAACCATTTCTTTTTCTTTGCGGGTGCAAGATTAATACGTGGGCACTTCACTCTGTCAGGGCTCACCTTCAGCTTCTCGCTGATTGCCGTTGTCTTGCACAGGAACAGAAGTCGCTAGCTTCCCGACTCCCACTACCAATATCTCAGCCCCAAAAGGTATGTCTTGGCCTCTAACTGATCAGCAAGGGGGAAGGGGGAAATTGGATAAAATAACAAACGAGAGAAGAGACTGGTTCTGGACCTTCTGGTTTTCCTATCTGGAATTCTTCTTCAGCTATCTCTCTGCCACTGAAGATTTCCTGAGGTAACTAAGCACACAACATTATATTATTATTCCTCCTCTACTCTATTCTGTCTCTTTTCTTCTCTTCTCTAATGATGGTTCCTACCTACCCAGTATCCTGAACTCTGTGCCTCTCTTCTTGTTCAATTCTGCCTTTTTCTTCTTTCTTGTTATTGATGTCACTATTTATCTGTAAAACATATATTCGTTATTAATTAAACCTTTTTAACTCGTAGTCTTTATATCTTTTCAACCTTTCTCTTTTGACCTACCATCAAACTTTCTTCTCGTGGTTTCTCTTCTTTCTTTTCTTGCTTTTAGCTATACTAATAACTGTTGTCTTCTAAATGATTCTTTTGTGCTTAAACTTCTCCAGTTGCTTCCTCTCCTATGGTTACTGTGAATTGTTATGGCTCTGGTAAGTCTTACTCCTTATTTTCGTAGTTGACTGTTTCTATTGTCTTTTATAATCTTTTCCCTTAGTAACCTCTTCAGTAAATGCTACTATAAACTTCTTTTCTTTTCTGGACTCTGTATGCTGATCTCTGCTGTCTCTGGTAAGTCTCTACTATTGCGTCACCAAACACTACTTATCATTTTTTTTACGTGACCTTAGATAAACTATCAATAATTCACTTAGCTTTCTTCTGTCTTCTCTTCAGGTGCTGCAGAATTCGTATCTTGTTTCCTGTAGCGACGGGAAAAACTCCGAACTCTACTCTCAGTAAGTAGCCTCTACGGACTCTGTGGCTTGGTGTTCTCTTGGGTAAGTATCGACACGACACTCTTGTGTCACTCTGGAAAACTTCTTTGACAAGGTATTCTCTTCAGAACTGGGAACTCGCTCAAACACGTCTTCTCTGAGGAAAATTCTTGGTGAAGTGCGCACTACCTCAGACGCGCGCGCGTCACATCGTCTCCCTCTAGATCTGTTAGCAACTAGACCGCCGACCCCAGCGTCTGCGCGGCCATCTTGGAAATGCGGGCATACCACAAACTCGACCATTGAAAACCATTCAAGACTGAAGCGCCCTTTGAACTTAATTCCTTGCGCTTCGTTTTGGAACTCACATTAGGGATCCTGACATTCTATTAGTCAACGGCACCCTCACTCTTGTTTCCGGATAGCGGGAGTGACGGTTTTAACCTACCTATTGGTACAATAGGTTCAATCAAGCTTGTCAATTAAAAAGGTTTTTATGTTTTTGAACCCTTGTGCTACTATAATTATACATTGTTGTTCTTCTCTGTGTCCATATGGCGGTCGATATTGCAGTGCATAGCCGAACACCTCTGCGGCATCATTTGACGCAGTTTGGGGTGCCGGACGATGGGATGGCTGTTATTTTTGTGGTGAGTGCCGATGCGTCATATCCCTACGAGTTGGTTTACTCTTAGGTGACTATGCCGGCAGTGAATGCGGATGATAATACGTTTCACTCCTATACTCCCACGCGGATCCCAGCAAATTATACATCAGATAGGATGCAGGAGATGCCTTTTTCAGCTTGGCAGCATCGCATTTGGTTTAATGGCACCCTTCCCCATACGGTTACACCGGTTCGAATGGGCCCTTTGTCAATTCCAGGAACCACTTGGCCGGTACTGGCCGGATTTACACCTCATCCTCATTATTTAACGGCTGCGGTGGATGAGTTAAGTGCCCTCCATACAGCTCTGATTACAGTATATAGGGCTTCAGTGCAATACGTTTCACACAACGTGCAGGTGGGGGCACCTGTTGTTGCGGGACAGCCAGCTGGCCCGGCCGGGATTGTCATTAGTCCCGTCATGGTTAATTCGGTAATGGGCAAGCGCCCCCAGAATAAGGACGATTTACCTTATTGGCTTGCTGAGAAATTTGCCAGCTGGAGGCAGTATTTCCGCACTCTACTCCTGTGGAGAAACACAGGATACTCACCATTAGTTTTCAGAAAGACTTAGTCCCAGAGGTGTCCGATTGTGACAACTGGGGTAAAGTTTTTGCAGCAGTCTACTCGAAGTGCTTCGGCACCCCATCTATGGTCGTGCTTCCCTCCGTCATCAAGCGTGTTCAAGATCAACACGGTTCGGAGGCGGCGGTCGAGTTGGGAATGCGGCTTGTCAGTGTATTCGACGTAGTTGCCACTCTCATCCTTGGTAACCTCAAGGGAGATGCGGTACACTTTCAAGTGGCGAATGGTTTAGCCCTCGTTGACGAACTCAATAAGCCCCGAGAGTTGCCTACAATTATTGCGGAGACTTATAGGACTATTGGCCGCAGTAGTTTAGGGATTAAGCCTACTATTGTCATCCGGACATTCAACAGCAAACTAAGGTGAATTCATCTGTCAAAGACGATCGTCCAACTTTCCCTAAACAGAATTGGAGAACAAAGAAACAGGGAAAGGAGCAACAGAAACAGGGGTCTCGTCCTGTTTCACCGGTACAGGCGACTGGTGAACGCACATATGATTTGCGCGATCGCACTAGTATTAGGTCACCTGATAGATTTCAGTTTACTGAACAACGTTCTCCTCGTTTTTCACGGAAAACATCGGCCTCACAGTCCGGTGGCGGAGAACGTGGCAAAGGTTGGGGTGCCCAACAAGGACGTGAGCATCCCCGTCAGCCTGACGGTGAAGGCAGGCAGGACGAGTTTGCATGTCAACATCCCCCGTTTCAGAAGAAGAAAGTTGCTGCACTAACTAACAGCGAGGTATGCCACAGATAGTGAGAACGCAGCTTCCGAACCTGACATGGGCACTAACGCTGCTCGGCAAACACTGCGTCCATATCTGGAGGCGACAGCAACTGATACGTTCATAACTGTAGAAACTGCTGATACTAGAGTGGCTCCCCCTGACAGACTGTATGACATAGTCCTCTTAATTGAAGGTGACATACAACGTACAATACAAGGGGTTTTTTGGGACAATCTGACCACTTCCTATGATATTCTCTTAGCAGAGGCGGACTGGCCCCCGGCTTTCATTTTGGATGCTCCTAGAGGGAAGGAGTTGATCCTCCCGTCCTTTGCGCACACAGTGCCAAAGGAGCACGCTCAAAGATTTGCCAAAGAGTGGGCTCAGGTGCTTGCTCCGGCTTTGTACCGTACTCAGGTTGGGTGGGATAAATTGTCGCCAGGCCATGAGATTCCTTTACGGTCTATGCCTCAGCCGCAGCCCCAATATCCCATGCGCCGCGAAGCTAGATCTCACATCGCGGAAATCCTTGAGCAATTGGAATATCAGGGTGTTATTGAAACATGTGTGTCACCAATGAATAATCCTTTATTCACTGTAACGAAACCTGATGGGTCATACCACCTAGTTTTGGATTACCGGCATTTTAACTCTCATTGTCGGACTTGTGCTGTACAGAATACCGACAGTTCTGCCCTCGTTGATAGTCTCGTGAGAAAAAGGTTTAAGACCACACTTGACATATCCAATGGCTTTTACAGCCATAACCTGTCCTCTATTAGTAGTCAGTGGACAGCGCTTACTTCTGGGAGCAAACAAAAACAGTTTAAGAGATTAGCCATGGACGTGTTGTCTCTCTGTTAGAGAGCATTGTCCCTGATGCGTACTCAAATGTTGACGATATCTATCTCACGGACGACGAGTTATGGCTGCATCTGTGTCGTGTTGATCGCATCATTGTTATGTTTGCAGACTTCGGTTACAAATTCAACTTTGAGAAGTCTCACATTGCAGAGTATACAGTGTTGTTTTTGGGCTACGAGCTCAACAATGAAGGTCGAGGATCTGTCCCTCACTTCTTGGAGAAGTGCGCGTGTTTGCGTGCTTCAACAACACTGAAAAAATTACAATCTTTGCTGGGCTTTCTGAATTTCAGTCGTACTTACATTCCCGATTATGCCCAGCGTATCAAGCCGCTTTATGCCTTGGTACAACCTACTTTTTCCAAATCGAGCTGGCTGCCAGAGCATTCAGCTATTTTGCAATCTTTGCAGGCTGATCTTCTTGCTTCGAAATACTTACTGACACGCGATAACCACACTAACCTGGTAATAAGAATTGTGCCAGGCGCAGTGGGTTTCACGTACTTAACGTTCAATGAGGGCGACACGGTCCCCATTGCCTACAAATCACACCTGTACACTTCAGCTGAACTGCGCTTTTCCTCAGTTGAAAAAGTTTTGACTGCAGTGCAGATGGCGATTCTTAAAGAACGGGCGCTGTCGCAAGGAAAACGTATGTTGGTGGTCACACCGTATCCTGCCCTAGAGGCAGTGACGAAAGCCAGTGTACCCAATTCAAAAGCTTTGCATCCACGTTGGATACAATGGGCCACTTCTCTGACATCGCCAGATGACACCTATATCTTTGATGCCTCATTGCAGACTCAGGAGTACTTGCAGTATGAATTCGTTCATCCGGCTCCTCTGTCGTTGGGCCCGCTTGAAGATTACCATTGTGTCATTTACACTGACGGTTCGGCGCAACCGGCGACGGAATCGAAGCATGCTATTCAGCGGCCTGCGCAATTGTAGCGGGTACTTTCGTGAATGGACAGTTCAAGTCCGATGTCGTGCACACGCAGTCATTGGGTGATTGTACCGCACTGTTGGCAGAGCTCCGTGCTCTGGTGCTTGCACTAGAGTTTGCTGATCCTCGGGTTACTACTCTTATAGTGAGTGACTCGTTTTACTGTGTTCAGTCTTTTAACGATAATTTGTTCTTTTGGTCTCAGAATGAATATTAAGATTCCAAAGGTAGCACAATCAAGCATAAAATGCTTTGGGTTCGGGTGGTAGAACTTAAGCAGACTCTGCCTCTCGTGAATGTAATTCACACTCTTGGGCACCAGTGAGTCGCTGTCCACGCTGTCGGAAACAGCTTAGCTGATGAAGCAGCGAAAACAGCAGTGGCGACATATCTAGTAGCGGCAGTTACAAGATCCAAAAGTAAGATTGATGATGACATCTTGGCAGCTATTGCTGCAACAGAGAAGGGAAGTAATTACCCGAGAGGTTTCCCTTCTCGGTACTCTTATCATTTAAGTCCTGATAACATCCCCTATGTGAGAATTAACGACGTTGGTGACAGATTGATTCCCAACGCGGACTGCAGACCTTCCTTCATAACAGCGGCTCACGAAGGTATGGCCTCTGCCCATGCCGGCATTTCAGCGACTGTTACTCTCTTACAACAACGTTATTGGTGGCACGGGTTATATAAACAGGCTCGTACTTATGTTCTTGATTGTGACATTTGCCAGCAGATTAAACCTTCGACTGCTGCGCGTCCACCACAAACTCAGTTGTACATATCTAATAAACCCCTTGGGTGCGTTTATCTAGATCACTGCGGTCCTTTCTCCTCTGATTCTGCGTATAAGTACATCTTAGTTGCAGTAGATTCGTGCACACATTTTTTGGGGTAAGGCCACGAAGGAGTGCTGATGCTCGCACTGTCATTAGGGATTTGCGTGTCTTTGTGGGAATTTTCGCATGTGGTACCCTTCATTCTGACCAAGGTCCTGCGTTCGCCTCTAAGGCATACAAAGAAGCCATGAGATCTTTGGAGGTCCTAGTCAAATTTTCGTCTCCATACCGGCCTGAGGGCAATAGTGTTGTGGAATGAATGAACCGTGACTTAAAGCAATCCCTGACAGCTAGGGTTTTAGACACTGGCCGAAACTGGTTATCCCATTTGTATAACGTTCAACTTGCACTTAATAATCTCCCTAGAAGGTCTCTGGGTGAGCGGACCCCATACGAGATGCTCTTTGACCCGGACCTTGATGGTCTAGACATGGCGGCGTCCGCCGCACCCTTTGACGTAGATGATCACTGTGCTGTATTACAGAATCTACAAGAGACCAGAGACAGTCTTGCAAAGGAACACTTGCCCTCCACATCTGATGCTGCGCTTCAGATTCCGGTAGTCGGCTGGCTACCTCGAGGTGGTGACCTGGTCCGTGAGAAGGTGGAGAACAAGAAGGAGTTCGGCCCCTCTTATCGTGCACCGGTTCCAGTGCTTGGCGTGCAGGGTACAAGAAGAGTCATTTTACCTCCACTTCCTGGTCGCAAGGATAACAGGTACATCTCCATTGACAATGTCAAACTACAGCGAGTGGCCGATTCTTCTTAGTATGTCTCAAGCGGTCTCTTGCCCTGCGATGCTGAGAAATTCTGTTTTGGCTCCGGCTTCTACCACCATGCCTGATATTGCCATCGAGATGCATACAGTTACTAATCCTTTGTTGCCACCACCGGCTGGTGGTCCACCTGAAGATACTGAATATGCTTATCCAACAGATGTATCATTGCCTGTTTTACAATCATCCGCAGTTAACCAGTCATGTTTCAATCAATCAATCAATGACACTTATAGAGCGCGCTACATACCCGTAGGGTCTCAAGGCGCTGGGGGGGGGGGTGCCGCTACTGCTCGAACAGCCAGGTCTTCAGCTTCTTCCTGAAGGAGAGGTGGTCTTGGGTCAGGCGCAGGTCGGTCGGGAGGGAGTTCCAGGTCTTGGCGGCCAGGTAGGAGAAGGACCTTCCTCCTGTAGTCGCTCTTCGGATGCGGGGGACGGCGGCGAGGGCGTGGTTGGCTGATCGGAGGTGGCGTTTGGGAGCGTAGAAGTTGATCCTGCTGTTGAGGTAGCTCGGGCCTTGGTCGTGTAGGGCTTTGTGTGCGTGGGTGAGGAGGCGGAAGGTGATTCTTTTGTTGACGGGGAGCCAGTGAAGGTCTCTCAGATGTCCGGAGATGTGGCTGGTTCGTGGGATGTCGAGGATGAGTCTGGCTGAGGCGTTCTGGATCCGCTGGAGTCTCTTCTGGAGCTTGGCGGTGGTACCGGCGTAGAGGGCGTTGCCGTAGTCCAGTCGGATGGTGACGAGGGCCTGGGTGACGGTCTTCCTGGTCTCGGTGGGGATCCACCAGAAGATCTTCCGTAGCATGCGTAGGATGTTGAAGCACGCCGAGGAGACGTTGTTGACTTGCCTGGTCATGGAGAGGGAGGAGTCCAGGATGAAGCCTAGGTTGCGTGCGTGGTCCGTTGGTTTGGGTGCGGTGCCCAGGGCGGGAGGCCACCAGGAGTCGTCCCAGGCGGAGGGTGAAGAGCCCAGGATGAGGACCTCCGTCTTGTCAGAGTTCAGTTTCAGGCGGCTGGTCGTCATCCACTCGGCTACCTCTTTCATCCCTTCGTGCAGGTTGGCTCTGGCGGAGGCGGGGTCGTTGGTCAGGGAGAGGATCAGCTGGGTGTCGTCGGCGTAGGAGATTATGCTGAGGTTGTGTTTGCGTGCGATGGCCGCGAGGGGGCTCATGTAGACGTTGAAGAGGGTGGGGCTCAGAGATGATCCTTGAGGGACGCCGCAGATGACTTCGGAGGCCTCTGACTTGTACGGTGGTAGGCGGACTCTCTGTGTTCTTCCGTCGAGGAAGGAGGTGATCCATTCCAGCGCCTTGTCCTGGATTCCGATGTTGCTGAGGCGCTGTACTAGGGTGCGGTGGCAGACAGTGTCGAATGCCGTGGAGAGGTCTAGGAGGATGAGGGCCGCTGTTTCTCCGTTGTCCATCAGGGCTCGGATGTCATCGGTGGCGGCGATGAGGGCGGTCTCGGTGCTGTGATTGGCTCGGAAGCCGGACTGTGAGGGGTCGAGGGATCCATTCGTCTCGAGGAAGGCGGCCATCTGCTTGTTGACGGTCTTCTCGATGACTTTGGCTGGAAACGGGAGGAGCGAGATGGGGCGGTAGTTCTTGAGTTCGGTGGGGTCCGCTGTTGGTTTCTTGAGTAGAGCGCTGAGTTCGGCGTGCTTCCAGCTCTCAGGGAAGGTGGCCGTGTCGAAGGATGTGTTGATGATGTCTCGCAGGTGGGGTGCGATGACAGCGTCGGCCTTGTTGAAGACGTGGTGAGGGCAGGGGTCGGTCGGTGATCCAGAGTGGATGGAGTTCATCGTGCGGATGGTGTCTTCGGTGCTGATCGGGGTCCAGGCGTGGAGGGTGGTGGTGGGGGGTGGTTGTCCAGTCATGGTGTGCGTTGGTTGGTTGTTGAAGCTGTTGTGTATGTTTCTCATTTGACACTAACTCTATAACTTCCAGTGCTCCATCGAAAGTTTCTATTTTTGCTGTTTGGTTTAAAAGACAGTTTTTTAATCCCCCCTTGGACTTACATTTGGCTGGTGCTCATATGTATTTTTTTGTTTAAGACCATTGGATTCGTGGTCGTATTTTTCCGTCTTGTAAATGGACACTATCTCAACGAAAGATCTACAATTAGATTAATTGACGGAACTTTGGCTCCCCACACCTCATCACACATCATGAGAAGGGACCAGACTTTTGTGAATATTACTGCCTGGCCTGTGTTAGATGGGATTGTGTGGGATGCTGTTAAATTTCAAATTCATGGACCCACAGAGGTTATTAATGTTCCCAATGTTCTTCGTGTTTCTATGGGTGATGTTGTGAAACAAAACATCCGCTCTGATGATTTGGATGTTCAGGCCATAGAGGCACTGTTTTCTGATTTAAAATATTATGCTGCTTTTGATGCTGAAGATTTGTATTTAGACACTGCTAATTATGGAGAACTGTTTTGCAATAATTTCCTACATAAAGCTAATACATTTCGAAATTTTGTAAATTATACGCAATGGGAACATTGTCCGACGCCAATGCAAAGCAGCTCCAACACATTGGTGACCAAATTTGCATATTTTACTGATTTCAGTGTTTCAAAACCTGCCGCCTTTTATTTTAAAGTGGCAGCAGAGTCTGCCTCGAAGGTTAGTCCTTTATGGATGAATTGTCTATAGGGGGTTATGATCTGTGGAAAGCTACTATTGATCTTAAATCTGTTTGGGGTTCTAAGACGTGGCAGGTACGAGGAACAGAAGCTCTGCATCATGCCTGCCTCATCCCAAACCACGTTATTTTTGAATTCTTCTATTTTTCAAACCACCTGCTTTGGATTGGCTACTTCTAAAAAGATGAATTCCCCCTCTATTCCTGACCTGGGTGTATATCCTAATTGGGATAATCATACAGATCTGTCCCTTGATGTGTTGCAGTCATATATTACTAAAACATCCTTCAATATTTCCAAATTGGATCGGGAAGGATGGTTGCTATGGCAGATGAGCTCTGATTCCTGTCAACATCGTTTTCTAGGTCTGCAACCTGGGTAGATGCAGGTTCGCGTAGATTCCCGCTTTGAATCTTCCCATTCAGTTACTACCTACTCTGCAGGGAAGTTATGCCAATCTTGGCCGCAACATTCCATATTAGCATCTGTTAAGCAACATTTATCAAAATTACATGACAAAATAGATTTGAACGATTTTGTAAAGGGTCCTATTGGTGGCAGGTCCAAAAGATGGGTGTATGCTGTTTATAACGAAGTTTGGAAATTATCGCAAATTGTAGCTGCTTCCAGATTGAGAGCCATTGATCAAGCCAATTTAGAAAAAGTACTAGCTGTTATTGATAATAGCATCAACACCCTTTCTTTCAGAATTTACACATTAGATAATATTGTTTCATCTGTTGTTGATATTGTGCAGGATGATATGTCTGTTTTATATCATAGTCAAAATCAATTGCGTTCTATAATGCAGTTTTCATGGACTTTACAAACGTTGAAGGCTGGGAAAGTTCCCTGGGACTACATGAATACATCGTCTTTATTCCTTCCTTTTAATCTGACTAAAACAACAATTCATGTCCATGAAAGATGCAACATACTCATTACTACAAATTGAGAAGTTAGAACCTTTGTCTTTCTCTGTGGCCGAATTGAACTACGCTGTGTGGCTTATCCATGGGTTAATCACATTGCCATTTCCTTTGTTTAAGTTCAGTTCATGCATGAAACATTATGCCCTAGGCAGATATGAACCGTTGGGTACGGCTTTTCTGCATGAAGTTTGGTCACTCCCATTTACGTACAGATGTATGAGAGAAGGTAAAGAAGTTTATTTGAAAGGTGAGGAATGCACTTCCACACCTGATCACTCAGTAGTCTGTAGGCACATCCAGTTGCATGGCACGTGCAACGTTCAGGCACCAAATTTAGCTTGCATCCTGAAAGGGATTCCAGTGGCAGCTATTACACCCTCTTTCACATTGTTAGCTTTTGGTAGTTATTTGCTTTTAAATAATGAAGCTTGCTGCGGGATGCTAGTGGGAATTCCTAACATTGTGACTGTATCACAAAGAGTAGTCTGCTGTAAAAATGTCCTTTTCTCGCCACCGCATGGGCGGCTGGATGTATCCATCTGGCCTTCCATTCCAACCTTGAAAGCAGAGTTCAACAAGATGAGGAGAATAAGGGCTCTATTGTCTCAAAAAGAAGTCGCTCTGACTTCTTCCCGTGAAACATTTGTCCTTCACGTAGCAAACACCCGCACCGAGGTGCATGCGCTTTTAAATACTGATCTCCCTCTTCATTTCGGGGCTCTGATTCAAACTGTATTTAATGCCTCGTCAACAACTGGCTTGGCACATTTTTTCAAAATTGTGGGCTCCGGCCTCGTGACCTCCTTCCAAACTATTTTTGGTGTGTTACCGGCATTTTTTCATTCTATATTTTCCAGCGTCTTTGGCGGGCTCCCGTTGATTCTCGCCCTCACGGCTGGTGTGCTGTTGTTGGTCTGCTTACTGCGCAATTATATAAGAATTTTTTTTACCTATGCCTCTGGTGACTTCAACACTTATTTGTATGAAGTAAGATAAACGAAAATTAATACGTTTATCCAAGCAATGATTTATGCCTTTTATTTATTTTATTTTTTAAATTAATATCTTTGATCACAAAAAGAACACATAATAAACTACACGAAATACCACATTGATATTTACACAATGAAAGTGAACAGCGTGAAAAATGTGTTTTGACATACAATTATAAATAAACTCATAATAGTCAAACATTGAAACCATCAAATGCAATGTCACAAAAAACAATCATTATATAAACAATACGAAATGCAAAGTTGTTAAACAAATTGATAGATTGGACAACTAACACCCTTATATTTGGAATCAATCAAATCCCCTAAATATCAGGGACACAAGGGAGTATATTTGTGATATTTAACCAAGAAGTTAGATTCCTTTGTCTGCCTTGTAATATTTAACCAAGGAGTTGAATTCCTTTATCTGCCGACGCGTTTCGAGTGCCGGTTAAATCAATTGCCGCACTCTCATCAGGGCTGGATTAATCTTTCTCACGAACAGACTGATTGTGACAAAAAAGGGAGGGATGAAAAAAAAAAAAGAATTTGAATCTTTATTAAAAAAAGGCGCTTCCCAAAGCCCTAATTGTTTTTCTATCTGTACAAGTTGGTGGTCACATACCTGCATTATGCCGGTTGCATGTAACCATCAGCAATGTATAACACACAGTGGTTGCCAAACTGATTTTCAATATTGCGGGGCCAAGACGATTTTTAAACTGCAGATCTTTAATTCTGCAAGAGAAATGTTACACGCACATTCGCGGTGTCTGTTTAAATGAGTTTAAAACGTGACAACTAAGCACAAGATATTTAATCACTCAAGAAGGGGGGCCAAAAACGTGGTCCCACAGAGGAAGTGTTGTAACAAATAACGATCCTTCACTCTCTTTAAAAGTAGTTCGTGGCTGCAAGAGCAAACAAGTGTAAGAATTTGTAAAAATCGTTTTTTAGCTAAACTCACTTGAATTCAAATGCATACTCTATTTTGCTTACCTAAAGAGGCTTCAAGCTCAAGATTTCAGGCTTTTTTCGTTATCTGTGCAATCTTGCCCTGTATTTCACGGGTGGGATCTTCTCTCACCCGTCTATACCACTCGTGATTCTCAACATGAAGTTTACCCTCATTCAGATACATGGTGCGGGGCCAGATCACCACTGCCCCGCCCTTATCCGCCTGCTTAATCACAATGGAGGGGTCTGCTTTTAGATCACGGATAGCTGTTAATTTGCCTCTACTAATGTTGTTTTGTACAAAGCCCTTATTTTTTTCCAATTTAGCGATAGAAGATAACACTACTTGCTCAAAGGCATAGATTTGTTTTGGTATATTCTGAGTGGGAGTGAAGTTAGATTTCATTCTTAGGCCAGTCGTCTCTTGACTAGATGTCAGTTCAGTCCCGGCAAAATAGGATTTTAACCGGATCTTACGGCAAAAATCCAAAGCCTCTAGTTTTAACTTTGTAAAGTCGGTATGTCTCTTGGTAACAAATTTTAACCCTAGAGACAGAATCATTTCTTCGTCTTTTGTAAGTTGTTTGCTTGAAAGATTAACAATAGTTGAATTATCTAGTTTTTGTAGTACGTGCTGCGTGTTCGCATCTCCCAGGTCTGTTTGAATTGGACCCTTGACCCTCGGCCTCTGGCTAAAAAAGGCTTGTTGGGCGGCCCTTGCTTAGTAGAATTACCAGGCCTTGAATCGGGTGAAGAGTCAGAAGATGAAGTATCTGAGAAACCTATAAATCGATTTTTTGATCTACCTTGGAATGTGGTTAAAGCTCTTCTTGATTCTGCCAAAGTATAGAAATCTTCTTTTAGAAAGGGATAAACTTGTTCTAATTTGAATGCTTTTGAGTCCCTCTCGAATTGGGCAGTCTTCACATTGATTGTGTTGTCTTTGAAGGTTTGAATTTCCTTCTCTATCTTTTCTAGTAAGATCTTAGCTTCATCCACTGTTTGTTTATCTGAGATAGACTTAACCAGTTCCTCAATCTCTTTCTCTTCTTAGCTACACAGTCTCTGCGCAGTCTCAATGGTATGCACCATGAGATCTCGACTGCACTTAGTGTTTATACAACTAAAGCCTTTTTTGTATTCAGGGTCTTCGATAAAAATCACCGGAATATTTTTAACTTGGAGACCCCAGGGGATGGTACCCGCCCGCAGGTGCTGTAGAAGGAAGTAACCGCGGAGTTCGGTTCTTATGTGTTTTAATGTAGACGAGTCAGTTTGTCAGCCTCATTTTGCTGTCTTGCTGAGGCACTTAATGAAAGGGCAGAGAACGGGGAAGAAGCTATTAGATTTTGGATATGGCTTTCCGTGAAGGACAGCGTGTCCATTTCGGACATGATTTAGTAATGGACAAGTCCACTATTTGAAAACAATGGAGTAAAATGGAGACATGAAAATTTCACAAATTGTAAGACTAGGAACGTTGTTTATGCAGTGGTATGCTCTTGCAATAAATTGTACATTGGAAAGACAAGCCAACAGATTAATGTGAGAATTACACAGCACAAATCTCGAATTAGGAAAAAAGTCCTTACAGCGCCTATGGTAGAACACTTTCTAGCTGTTGAACACAGCGAAAATGTACTGCGTTGGATAGTTCTTGCATGGATTGATTCAAAATCGACATGTATAGAGACCGCTCTATTGCGGAAAGAGGCATATTTAATTATGAAATTCGATAGCATCAACCAGGGCCTCAACTGCATGAGTGAGCTAAACAGAATCTAGAAGACTCATGAGCTGTAATTAAATATATGGTGCTGTTGTCAGCTTCTGGACTTGTATCTCTCTAATAAAGCATAAATGGGATCGATATCGATATGTTTGTAAATATAACCGACCTGTGTTATTTAAAAATTTTACCTTGGGTAATTGGATTGAAACACATGACTTCAATAAACTACATCTCCCAGAAGTCAATACAAATGTAATTAGATCATCTCCTCCTGTGATTGGTCAGAAATGCATCATGTGACATTGATGCACCATCACATGATGTGCTAATCAGCTCGGCGAGCTGCTAGCAGTAATGGAGACAGATCCCATTTGAAACCTTGAGCCTGAAATCTTGAGCTTGAAGCCTCTTTAGGTGAGCAAAATAGAGTATGCATTTGAATTCAAGTGAGTTTAGCTAAAAAACGATTTTTACAAATTCTTACACTTGTTTGCTCTTGCAGCCACGAACTACTTTTAAAGAGAGTGAAGGATCGTTATTTGTTACAACACTTCCTCTGTGGGACCACGTTTTTGGCCCCCCTTCTTGAGTGAGTAAATATCTTGTGCTTAGTTGTCACGTTTTAAACTCATTTAAACAGACACCGCGAATGTGCGTGTAACATTTCTCTTGCAGAATTAAAGATCTGCGGTTTAAAAATCGTCTTGGCCCCGCAATATTGAAAATCAGTTTGGCAACCACTGTGTGTTATACATTGCTGATGGTTACATGCAACCGGCATAATGCAGGTATGTGACCACCAACTTGTACAGATAGAAAAACAATTAGGCGCTTTGGGAAGCGCCTTTTTTTAATAAAGATTCAAATTCTTTTTTTTTTTTTCTTTTTTTTTTCATCCCTCCCTTTTTTGTCACAATCAGTCTGTTCGTGAGAAAGATTAATCCAGCCCTGATGAGAGTGCGGCAATTGATTTAACCGGCACTCGAAACGCGTCGGCAGATAAAGGAATTCAACTCCTTGGTTAAATATTACAAGGCAGACAAAGGAATCTAACTTCTTGGTTAAATATCACAAATATACTCCCTTGTGTCCCTGATATTTAGGGGATTTGATTGATTCCAAATATAAGGGTGTTAGTTGTCCAATCTATCAATTTGTTTGACAACTTTGCATTTCGTATTGTTTATATAATGATTGTTTTTTGTGACATTGCATTTGATGGTTTCAATGTTTGACTATTATGAGTTTATTTATAATTGTATGTCAAAACACATTTTTCACGTTGTTCACTTTCATTGTGTAAATATCAATGTGGTATTTCGTGTAGTTTATTATGTGTTCTTTTTGTGATCAAAGATATTAATTTAAAAAATAAAATAAATAAAAGGCATAAATCATTGCTTGGATAAACGTATTAATTTTCGTTTATCTTACTTCATACGAATAAGTGTTGAAGTCACCAGAGGCATAGGTAAAAAAAATTCTTATATAGTATAACTAGCCCTACCTACCCTCTAATCCTTTGGGCTAAACCCCTCCTTTTTTGACAATACTGCGCAATGGCTGCACAATTTGTGTCACACGACAGCCTGTCCTGGCTGCTCCATCTTCGTAACCGGATGCTTGAATATTATGGAACATTACCACTGGCCACCTTGAGCATAGCCTATGGATTGTCCTTCCGGTTTTCCTACTTTACGTGCGTGTAACCTGTTTTTCATTGCCTAGATTGTCCTTTCGAATGGGCTCTGGATTTGTGCTTGTCAAACTCGGTGTCTCCTGCCCCGGATTATGATCGACTGATGAGTCCCTTAGTGGCTCATGAGTTGGACTGTTCTGGTATCAGGATTATGGCCTGTGGAGCGGCACATGGAGTCCTAGGGAATTGGGACATTGGTACGGCAGCGTATGACTTCTTGGCAGGAAGTTATCTTAAAGAACATGCCAGTTGTCCTCTGATTGTGCTAGAGGACCCAGTTGTCGAGGAACATGTATGTTCGTTTACCTTTTTAGACTGGATTGCAGAAACATTCTAATGACTTTCTCTTGGAGGCTGTCGCTACTTACTGTGCTTACATGTTGATGGATTCACTTGGATGTCGTCCAACTTTCCTTGTACGACCTACACATTTTTTTTTTTTTTTTGATTCGACATTTGGTCTAGCTGAGTCTTTGCAAGATGTTACGTGGTTTTCCATTTTCTTTTCTTCCCTTCATTCTTTTTTGCGGTTTTTTCAAACTTTCACTCCCCTTTATATGGTTTTACAATACATGCCCTTGGTTCCGTTCTGTCGAACTTGAACTCTGCATTCCTTAATTGTATCCCTAATTGTTCGTGGTCCGATCAAGGGAGGGTGTAGTGGAGGTGGAGTTTTAGATGCACACATTACTATGTTAGCATAAGCGTCTTAGATGTTAGAAACTCCATCTTGCCACTTTTACTGCTTTTGCACACGACACTGCAGATAGATGTTATTATTTGAAAACTGCTTGCTTGCCTTTTTTTCACCTGAAAACTGTCTATTGTTCTCATCCCTAGACGTGCGCTGCGACCTTTGTCTGAACATTGTGTGCAGAAACAGTCTGAGCCAACAAACAATGTATGCTTTTGAGTTCAGGTTGATCGGCCCACGCTTTAGCCATAACACGCACACAGCTGCAAATATCTGAAAGTCGAGCGCCTTTAATATTGCAGTTTGCATGCATTAGACACACATTCTGGAGAAGAACTTTTCCAGGTGCAGAGCAAAGCTGATCCTGTGATGTGATTCACCTAAGCTGATCTTTACGGCATGGGGTTCCCCATTCAAACCTAGAGACCTTCTATTAGTCTAATAATACTAGCTTACTAGCGAAGGGAGGGTGGTTGTATTCCACTATAATTTGTAATATGATTTCTCCCTTCATTTTCTATGGTATTGTAACAATGCTGACGGTTTTAGTTTTAATATTTTGTCTGCTTATGTTAGCCAAAGTACTGCATCTAAGGACACGTAGTTTATAAAATAAACGTTTTAAAATTTACTGTGTCTCTGATTACTCTTGTTGTGGACTGATATGAGAATAATAACGAACAGGTTTTTCTGATTCCCACCATTCCTGAGAGTTCTCTAAAGTCGCATGTTCTGGGTTGTCTAATCATTGGTAGCTTCTATATGTTATGAAGAGCGAATGAGACACTGATGCTGGTCGGATAAGGGTTCTGGGTACTGAGGTGAGTTTTTGGTACACCGTAATTCACTGAGGTCCTGGTTTCCTGCGCATAGTTCTGTGCATGAGCAGAATCCCTGCAACATAACCTTGTGTGGAGTTCCTTTTGTAGTGTGCCTGGGATGTTGTTGCTGTGTGCGTGTGCAAATGCTTTACACATCGCCACCGGGATAAGCCTGACTGCTCGTGCCAAGCTACCAAGGGGGTGAGCAGGGGTTATCTTTGGCGTGTAACTCCCTTGCCCTGACTAGAGTGGTGGTCTCTGCCTGGCTTTGGCGCAAGCCTTAGCCAACCAGGGATCCCATTTCTAACAAAGTGGGAGAAACATTAGTGGAAGTCAGAGGGGCAGAGGTACCACTGGCATCAAAATGGTTCATACTCATGATCACTGGGGAGGAAGACTGCCCAAGACACATGAGGCAATGGTTAGCTTTGGCATTGGGAATTGCAAAACGGAATGTTGCAAGGAAATGGGGGCAACCGATATCACAACACTAGGGGTGTGATAATCTGACTTAGATTAGTGCTGGCAAGCAGAACAAACAATATACAAGAGTAGGGGGTGCCCGTGGAAAAGGGAGAAGATTTGGGGAGCTTGGCAGACCTATAGAGGTTTATAGAAGAATTAGTGCAGGGATTGCCTTGACATTTATTAAATATCCACTGTACAGATGTATGCAACATCAAGGATAATGGCAAGAGAATCCCTCGGCAACTATCAGTCTCTAACGATTTAACAGACCATACCAGCTGAACACATGATGTAACAACTCAGTGTGCACTACAAAATAAAAAAAAAATTATTCATTATTTTAATACACAATATTTAAAATTATATTGAAAAATCTTGTATCTTACACTTCAGTGCATACATAATTTGATATCATGATATGATTCACAAAAGTACATAGTGCAGTAAACTAACATAAGTATAAACAGACTAATAGACACAAGCAGATACAAAGATTGTCAAAGTACAGAGTGATTGGGGAAAGAAAAGGCAAGGCAAATAACTAAAGTGACTGGTTGATATATCATCAAAGTAGCAATTAAGAAGATCTGGTATGATGATATAATCATCCTCTGAATGTACTATCTACTAAGCATGTTTAATAAAAAGAATTTTCAATCAAAATAATGTTACTTGTTTGTTCTATTTTAATTTTTCAGGCCAGAAGCTTTCCACACCCTTCCCCATACTCATAATGAGAGAGTTTACTAGCCTCCCACTTCCTCCAGATTATTGCTTTTAATTAAATTGTCATTAGAAACCTTGCCATTTATAATGTTCATATAATACTGTCAAGCTTTGGGGGCCCTCCGTGTTCTCTATCTTTCTCCCCAATGACTGGATTAAAATTTCACTGTCGCTTATTTCACTTTCAGTTTATTTATGTCATTATTTTGATTAACAAAAAATCATAAAAGACAACGTGCATCAATAAAACATATGGCCTAGCACCGTACCACAATAACCACTGTAACCAATAACCAGTAAAACCGTTAAAATTACCTAATAAATAAAATAGATAAGAGATACATACAGTGTGATATTACCTCAGATTGTCTGTAAAACAGATCAGACTTCATATAAATAGCTAAAATCACAGAAATTTTACAACCGGCATAAAAGACAATAAAATAATTTGGGCATGATACCTGAGAATTACTGTAGACTATGAAAAATTGGTAGAAGTAGCAGCTACAGGGGAGGCAGAGACTATATATTAAGTATGAGATTGTGTTAGCAAACCCTCAACTTTTTCGCTCAAATGACCCACAGCCAACTCAGAAATGTAGCCACTGCTATGACAATAGGGTCATCAATGTTGGTTTTCAAAATCCTAAGAGCCTCCATAGCTACTCTGATGCCCATGTTCTTACAAATAGGTTTTAGCCATTTGTGCCTAGGTGACATATAGGCAGGGCGTACAAAGAAAATGTGAGCTAGTGACTCTCAGCTGGACAAAAAGGACATTTGTCATCTGCAGGGGGTACCAGCTTTTAGTAAACACTTTGGTAGGAAGAGATCCCACTCTGAACTGATGATACAATTTTCTGTCAGTAAGTCTTGTAATGATGTCCCGGTATGGTTCTAGTTTTGGCTCGTATTTATGATCGATAAAAACACGTGTCAAGAAGCTGCAATGGTGTTGTGTAAATCGGTGCAATCTAACCATACTCCAATAGGCTGCTTTCAAGTCATTTTTAGCAGGGAAATCGGCAACTTCTGGACCCTCCCACAGTTTGCTCATCCCCATACTAACCAGAGTGTGCTTTAGATTCCTTATACAGGGTATTTTAGTTGTGGAACCCAACGCCCTGACTTCGGAAAAAGCTTGGGCATATGGGGAGAGCTCCGGAGTGGTCCAAAGTCTTCTCCAGAAAGCTACCGGTCTAAACCGTACCTGGTCCATGATTTTGTTAGATCCCAAATCCAGATATAAAGACCACAGAGGAGTAGACTGAGGAAGGCCAGTCAAAGCTCGTAAAAAAGCTCTTAAAAATGTGTTTTGGGCAGCCGCCAAGGAGGATAAGTCGTTAAAGCCCCTTAGTTCTGCCCCATACAACACTGAAGAACCTTCTTTAAGGGTATATATTTTAAGTGCGGGGGCTATGGACTTAGTCTTGGAAAGCCTATCCTCTTTTAACAATGCTCCTGCAAGTTGGGAATGTTTGAGTGTCATCAGGTCAGTCTGGGATTTCCAACTCAGTTTCCTTCCCAGAGTTAACCTCAAATAAGTGAAGGTGTCAGTCTATTCCAAGGGGACATTATTCATATGTACCCTCCCCCTCACGGCCTTTGACCTGTGGAACACCATGAACTTCGTTTTGTCCAAATTTACCTCAAGCTTCATGCTCACGGCAGAAAACCCCGAAATGCTCCAGGGCAACCTGAATAAAAGTAAGAATAAAAATAAGAATAAAAAGCTACCAATAAAGCCACTGGTGAATGGAATATAATCATCATCAAAGGAGTTATATTATGTATCATTACTAGTTTGCACATTAGCAAATGGGGGAAACTGTTTTAATTGTGTTTAGTCACTGACTGTGTGTTTTACATTTAGCAGTACTTGAGCTTTCCTAACACTTACTGAGCATGTGCCTGGGAGCCACTCTGAGAAATATGAAGAATCCTGTAGGTTATTGGCAGATCCATAGTATCCCTGGAGCAGGTGTTCAGCTACCAGGCCAAAGGAAAGCCCATCTGCACCCGTCAGTTCCTGCCCGGTGCCCAGCGCCATCAATGCTCCCCATTTCACCACAGGTAAGGGGTATTAATATTATATAATTGAAGAGATTAGTACCCTCAACCAATGTAATATTAAGGCAATCTAAACTATATCTATGACATTGATGCTGTCTAACACTAACTACACGGTGTGAATGGATAGCACAAAGATCTTTAACATTTCCAAGGTGGATACAGCTATGCCTGTGCAAATTTTAAATTACCCTGGCATAATTCGGATAAAAGCCACATCGTTAAATTTCTGATATTATGCCATTATGGCATTTTGCATAATGACATGCCATTTGCAGTAAAGATTTACTGCAAAAGGGAAATTTAGAGCTAAAATGTACCATGAATGCACAGGATTAAAAGAATGCGAGCATCTGTTGTTCACAGGGGTTTGTGTTTAAATGCATCTTAGTGCTAAACATTGACACCAGGATGCATTTCACACTAAAATACAGAGCAGAAAGGCCAATTTGAATTATGTGTAATTACACAGAATTTTGCATAATTTTGCCTTCATTTTGCGTAATTCCATGAAAGCAAATTATGTAAATTGTGCAAACCCCTAAATACTACTTTGAATTGTACCCTGATAAATGTTAGATCAAAAACACCACATATTTCAAATTTTAACCGAGAACTGGCTCAAGCAATACCATATAGATGGCAGGTCATTACGGCAGCTAGAGTAACTGGTAGAGTAGTATTCATTTTAAAAATGAATTTATGGTTAAAGTTATCCCAACAGAAAACTTGAACATTGTAGAAACACTTTTACTTCTTCTTTGTTCTATTTTATATCCACACACATGCTTCAAATGTTCAATATACTAATTGTAGGGGATTTTAATGTATGGGTAGAATAACATATGCAATCGTATTTAATGACATTTCTCCACTTTTGCAGTTTAGAAGGACTGAAACAATTTGCGCGCTGAACACACTCTCACAGAAGAAAACATGCAATATATTGAGAGTCTACCTTTTGCATGGACCAACCACCATGTTATATTCTTTTTCTGGGATAATGGGATCCTAGTATCAGAAAATTGCTCACTATGAGGTCACAAGGTTAGAAAAACGTTACTTCCACCTCTGTCTCCACAATCTTCGAGTGCACAAGAAGATCCTAAAATTAGAGACTCTCTCAACTGTGGAGGAAGCCAGTATAAGATTACATCAATGGTTTACAGGGGACTAGATGGGATTGCCCCTCTGAAAAGTATTTAAAAAATCCTTGTCTGTCTTCTTCGGCCCTTTGACTTGCCAATGACATTACTCGCCTGGCTAGGAAAAATTGTAAACTATACAATAGCTTGTAGAAAAGAATACCATGAGGAAAATCAATCCATTTATTTGCTCACTCTCAAAGATTTAAAAACAGAGGGAAGCTAGTGAAAGACTTTCAAAAACAAATCTCTGAGTCCTCTAATTCATCTAAAGAAAATCTTAAACTCGTCAATTCAGTTATTAATTCCAGATGCCGCAATCTTAAAGTACCTAAGATTGAGGAGTTGTGAGAAGCTCGCTGTGTTTTTCTACAACACTATTCACAAGATCAATAAGGTTTTTATTGACTCAGATAATTTGGTTGAGTAATAACTGGAAGCAACACCCCTACAGAATATGTTGCAGGGATTCTGCTTGAGCAGAACTGTGCCTTGGGACAACAGAATGTCATAATGCAGGGTCTGTGTTTCTCTTCCCCATCAATGACTGTCAGTACAAATTTCCCATCTAGCTCACAGTGCTTACCTGAACTCTTAAACTTCCCTAAGTAGCAGATAATTTTGGCAACACAACACTCTAGTCCCTAAGCGAATCGTGAAAATGAATCACCACCTTTCGCTTCCAACTCATGCATGTCCATAATAAACAAAATAATGACATGAGGAAAGTTTAGAATATTATTGAAACTATCTTGCTCATTCATGAAGCAAGTGTGCTGCAATTAAAAAACATATACAACTAGGCAAAGTAATCAAAATTTCTAGCAAACTGCATACAATGGAAAATCCTAACATGGCAAATGATATATCCGTCTAAGACTACCCTCACAACGTGAGCACAGGGATACATCAATGATGAATGGGATTAGCACCAGACTCCTTACCTGGTGTTTTGTAGTTAGGTGGCCCGCATCGTAAGTGTACAATCAGTGTACCCATGCTAGGGTGCCCGTTTAATGGCTTGTAGCTCTGAAAAATTCCTCTTCACTGCTTTCAAAAAAGTAAGTCTCAGTTTATATGATAAGACGTACCATATTGGATAACAGCTGTTGCTCCTCTTTGTTGAGTCTAAAATGTTAGGAGATATTGCTGACCAATAGCATGAAAACTACACCATGTTATTCAACCTTGTACTAAATGTTCCGACTGAGTTTTGAGAAGGAGAACTACATAACAAACAACATGTGTTGCGAATTTCTAAAGCAGTATTGTGGCACAAAAACAAATGTATTATGTGTGGCTTTACAAAGCAAAAGGCAGCCTAAAACGTAATATGCAGAATTAAGGGAGAACCAACTTAGGTTCAGAAGGGGACTCACTACAGGTGAACTCACCTCAGACAGATCTGAACTGTTAACTCCCATCACACTAATGAGGTTACTGCTTTCCATCAAATCAGGGACACCTAGAGACCTCGGTCCAGCTACGTGTTGGCACATGCTGGCCAATATGCTTGCACTGTATTTTGTCCAGCTATGCAACCTTTCTTCTAATTCATGCAAAGTTCCCAGAGCCTGGAAACAAGCTGTAATAATGATGTTATTAAAACCACCCAATGAATACCTAACAAATGTGGCTGATTTCAGGCCAGTATCACTTTTACCCCTCCCAGTTAAGATTTTACAAAAGCATATGAACAATGTTTAATCATCCCTTCTATATACTCAAGGTTCACTGGGTTCCAGGTTAAGGAAAGTGGAATATTAGTAGATGAGTGTATTGATCTTCAGCTACTAATACCACCATTACTAATATGACCAGTCAAGTTTCAATTAATTAATCCTTGCTCATCCTTTAGTAGCGAACAGTCAGGCTTAACTTAGGAAACATGTATTTGTAAATCATTTTATAACATCAAAATTGTGAATAAGTAAAAGGCAAAATACAATAAAAGTCTGATACCAATTTCTAAAAATATGGAATGTTTTCATCTTTAAAACAACAACAAAATGACAAAATCCAATGTAGGGAACTAAATCAAAAATTGTGCATTCTAGCGCCAAAAAGCTTAAAGCATCACTTGTGGCTATCTGGTAGCGCTTTTCAAGGACAAAGTCAATGTTTTAGGCTGACTGCAATGAAGCACTGATCGGATTGGATGAAGGCTAGGTCCCAGTCAAAAGGTTTTTTGGGATGTTTTCTCTCATCAACAGGCTCATCAGAGGGTCCTCAAGCTTCTAGGATCGATGTTCGATTTGCAAATTGGTGAGGAGCTCCAGAGCTTTCAGCAGGACAAACCAGTGTGGCCAGGCCAATTCGTGATTTGACGAAGGCAGCTTGACTCTCAACGTTAACCTGGTCTCCATCCAAGCGTTCCGCTGCTAGGTTTTGTATTCCATATCTGGTTTGTGAGTGACAGGGGCTGGGGTGGCTCTAGGAGACAGGGTGAGTCAGCACAAGGCTGAATAGACCTATCTGCATGAGGAGTGGTGGGAGGAGTAGCACCTGGGTTTGAATAGGGCTGTGCCTGCCTTCCACATGCTGGCTCCACCTCCTGTGGTGTGTCTGATGACCCTGGCCCACACTGACAAAGAGAGAAGTTGTGCACTGGCAGAATGCACCCGTAACTGGTTTGGACTAGGTACAGACACTCTCTGCCTTCATACACAAAGGATTTTGGTTTATAAAAAGGGGGTCCCAGACCCCAGAACTTTAGATCACTTCTGGGAATCAAGACAAACCTTTGCTGAGGAGAAGAACCAGGAAGCTGAATGAGGAGACGACCACTGTGCTGTGTGTTTGGGGGTTAGCCTGCAGTGGTTGCTTCATTGCCAAATTAAGGAGAAGAGGACTGAGTGTGCTTTCCATCAACTTGCAGAAGAATCTCCAAGGGCTTGCACTTTGAGCTTGCCTCCTGCCTGAAGTCTCAGGGATACAAGACTTCACCAACCAGCTCCCCCCTGAATTCCCTTGCTGGGAATTGAAGTGCCTGCTGTTGAGAGACTGCGTGTCGCCTGGAGCTGGAAGCGCGTGTCGCTGGGAGCTGGAAGTGCGACTCAATGACGAGAAACGTGTCGCCGCAGCAGCAGTTGCCATCGCATCGCCAAGGAAGCATGCCGCCGCTGTCGCCATCGGATCATCGAAGCTCGTCGCATCACCGGAGAAGCGTGCCGCCGCCGCAGAGGTCGCGGTCGCATCACCAGAGAAGCGTGTCGCAGGGCCTGTCGCGGCTCAGAAGATCATCGAGTCGTGGCACGGCTGTCGGGCGTGCACGCATCGCATCAACGTTGTCGCATCTTAACTAAGATGCCATTTTGTCGCATCGCACCAGAGAGAAGTATCGCATCGAGTCGCCAGCTTGTCGCATCGTACTGGAGAGCAGTAAGAAACCGACGCATCACCTCCCCACACAGTAAGGAAGCGAGCATCAACTCCCTTGAGCAGCAGTACGGAACCGACTCATCCACTCCCCTGAGTGTAAGGAACCAACGCATCACCTGCCCTGTGACCCTTTTGTTTGTTTTGCGTTTCGCATCCAAGGTACTCTGAGAGCAAAGTGTTGCATTTACAATCTTAAGAGAATTGAGCTATTTCCTACCATTTTAAAGTCTATTTCTAAGTACAGTATTGTGGATTTTTGTCATTTGGTCTTTTGTTAAGTCTAGTAAAGATTACTTACTTTTCTAAACTGGTGTGGTGTCCATTTGTAGTGTTTTCACTGTATTACTGTATGTGTTCACAAATGCTTTACACACTGCCTCTCAGATAAACCTGTTTGCTCGTGCCAAGCTACCAAGGGGGTGAGCAGGGGGTTATTTTAGGAGTGTAGCCCCATACCCTGACTAGATGCAAGGGTTCCTATTCGGACAAAGGTGCAAACCATTGCCAACTAGTGACCCCGAAATCTAACAGGACCTGAATGAGTTGAATTGACTTTGTGAATCGGAGGCAACATATGCTCAGCCCCCCCTCAAAAAAGTCCCTTGTGTCAGGATGCAGAAGTAGTTAGTGTTCCATCGGCTTCACTGTCGACCAGAATATTATTAGATCTTCCACTTGAGGTGATTCCTAGAACTAATATTCTGCATCATGCAAGGCCTTATACGCCTCCCCAACCCCTTAGCTCATTCTGGATGCTCTAACCACAATTCCAAAGGCAAACTTAATCTTGTCTCCAGAAATGTGGCCAAGTTCTCCGATGATAGATGGCTCTCATATATTAGATCATATGAAATGATATGCCTACAGGAAACCTTGGAGACACAGAACAATTTTTTGTTGGAAGGGTATAAAACTGTTTTTTGCCCAGCACAAGAGTCCAATATGGGAAGAGCTAGTGGGGGTCTTATCATATTTGTGGAATTGGAATTATCCAATGAGATGCAGACCTTTAAGTGATATTCCTTGGTGTTCCAGGACAAAAAACTGTTTATAGGGAGAGAGCCCCCACTTGGTATAATCAACTTCTTTAACATGAAGAAAGGTTAGGGCCAGTCGTCTAACATTAATGCCCAAAATATTGCGCTAGACTCCGTAAAGGGTGAGTGTCTTGGCATATGAACCTTATTTTAGTGGGGGATTTTAATTGTCCTCTTTGTTCCTCTTCTGTAAAGAACTCTTCTATCACACAGCCATGTCCGCTCACAAGGGACCTGCACATGGAGCACACCATGAAAGGGGATGAGTTAAATAATCTTTTATTTACTCACATCCAGGACTACTGGTACACAGGACCCATTTCACATCTGCCCCCATCCTATGAAAGTTGGGGATCTGCTAAAATCATAGACTTTATTTTTGTGTCTGCCTCCCTGGGTGCGGGTCTGGGCCTTTTCACCATACAACATTACCCATTTAGCTACCATAACCCGCCGACACTAACACTGAGTGGGGGAGGTACCCATACAGCGGCCCCCTGTAATTCTCAGGCACCCTCAATCCCCACGGGTCAGGGAAGCCAAGTACGATGGTCAAGCATAGATACTAAGGCCTTGAATCACAGCCTTTTCTCCTCTTGTAGGCCTGAGATAGCCCTTTGTTTAGACCCCTATACCTCAAGTGAGGACATCCTAAGCTCTTTTACCTCTATTGCCGAGGCTGTCTCAGGACCCCTAACGACACAGTCAGTGAGGCTCCCCACTCGTTGTATGACCACAAGTGTTCACAAGCATTGAGGAGGTTAAAGGCAGCCTTGAAGCAGGAGCCCTGGATGAAGGATAGAGTAATTCAGTGCCGGTGTCTTGATAAAGATTCGGTGAAACTACAAAGGCACCAGTTACAAAAACAGGCTTGGGAGGACCTAGTGAAAGCAGGGCAGCTGAGGGATTCAGCTCTATTCTGGAAGATCATTAACAGCCCCTGCTTTGCGGAATCAGCTAGACCCTCCATGTGTCATCATATCAACCCAGACCAGTGGGTCTCTCATTTTGAAAAAGGTTTATTCCGTAGGCCCCCTGGAGGAGCCAAGGGTAGATATACCACCCAGTCCAGCTGTAATCCCCATTAGTTTCTCGCTTAATGAGGTATATTCAAGTATGGAGCTGCATTCTTTAAATAAGGCCCCGGGACCCAGTGGAATACCCCCAGATTTGTTTCGTGATACCATCGAGGTCTGGGCTCCCCTTTTAACCCAAGTCCTAAATGCGGTGGCCTTGAAGGGGATGTTGCCCTCCTGGTCCACCGTTATAATTATTCCAATCTATAAAAAAGGGTACAAGGACAACCCGCAATCGGATCGCCCGATCTCCCTTATTGATGATGTTGTAAAGGTCTTGGGTCGGGTTCTTTCATCTAGACTGTCTGTGTGGGCCATAGACAACCAGATTTTATCGGACGTCCAATTTGGTTTCTGTGCAGGCATGTGAACTACAGATCAATGTCTTAATCTTTATCTTGTGACTGCCAAATATACCCTGACGCAACCGGCGTTCCTGTACTTAGCCTTTATGGACCTCACGTCCACGTATGACTGTGTCAACCGAACTAAGTTATGGGACATTTTCACTTCCCTGGGAGTGGACCCTTCAATTGTTCATCTACTTATATCACTTCACACTCAGATGATTATGGTAGTGAGATATACTCATGAGGGGGCATTTAAAAACCATTTCAACTGCACGAGGGGGGTGCGTCAAGGTTGTATTGTAGCCCCATTCTTATTTTCTATTCATATAAATGGCCTCGAGGCGGCCCTATTGGCACTTCAGTAGGATTCCCCTAGAGTGGGAAGGAGAGCTTACAGTGGAGAGCCCTCTTAGATGGGAAGCGCAGCGAGTTGATTAAATCCGTGGGGGCCATTACCAGCTTTGCCAGCAGACAGGGCTCATGGGCACTGGAGGGTATTCTGAAACTGTATAAATCTAAGGCCATGGCAAAAGTGTTATATGGCAGTGAGGTGTGGGGCTACATTCCTTCTTATAGTTTACAGGTGGTGGAAAACAAGTTTTTTCGCCGGATCCTGTGAGTCCCCCAAAGCACCACGGCCTGGCCAGTGCATGAAGAGCTAGGGGTTGATTACCTGATAGACCAAGTGGCAATTAAACCATTATTCTTTTGGGTAAAGATTTGGTCACACAAAGATAAGGGTTTAAACTGCTTGATTTTAGTGGATTGTGTGGCCCTGGAACAGGGCATCAAAATTCCCTGGATACGTTATATGAAGGAATCTGCACATGCCATAGGAAGGCCAAATCTTTTTTTTACACAAGACACTTTATGCCCTGGGGATCTCAACATCAAAAAAAAATTATATCATAAATGTGTTACTGCCCAGCGTGAAAATAAAGAGCTCAGTAAACCTACAGTGAGGGCTTTTGTAATGTTAATGTCTGTGCCGGGTTTGGAACCATATCTTTTTGCACTCATTAGCGCCCATGTTAGATTTTTAATCACAAGCTTCAGATTTAATCAAACTCACCACCTTTTAGCTTTCCCAGAGAGATTTTTTTCCTCAACCCTGAGGCCCCTGTGGTTGCGATCTTTGATCTCCCCAGGCTCCGTTGCATTTTGTTTCATTGTGTATATTATTTTGAGTGCCAAGAAAATGATTCCTTCGGCCTTTGCTAAAGAGTTTGAAGTTTAGGCAGGTAAAAGTGGCACTCTTGCACCTTCAGTTTTTATCAAACCCTATACCCTTTAAAGCCATAGACCTGTGAGGTTTTAGTATCCTGTCCTGTTTTGATCAGCCGTGTAATTTTATCTCTTTTCCTGACTTTTATATTGTATCATTGTCTTATTGTATCTTTTTATGGATGTGTTATCATCTGAATAAAGAAAGAGATATTATTATTATAATTATTATAATTATTATTATTATTATTATTATTATTATATACCTTTAGAGGACAAAACACTGGCCCTGGGCCAGGTTAAAGGAGCCAAAGACACTTTCAGAATCAGTAACCACCAGCATCTGTATAAAAAAATGGGTGTGATTAGGGCAAAAAGGATGGCTTTCCTACATGCGTCAATCAAGATTCAGGCCACTCCTTAACACTGAGACAGCCTTGATGGCCATAGTTGATGGCATCAAGTGGATCATGGATTAGAGTGGAAGTGCTGCCCTCATCATGTTAGATCTATCACCAGCTTTCAACACCATCTTGCATGATATGCTTTTGTCCATATTGCACACAGTTGGTGTTAATGGCTTAGCATTACACTGAATCCAATCTAATCTTAGTAATGAAACTCAACAAGAGAAACTTTCCAGATGCTACCTAGTTACTCACAGTGTTCCACCGGTGCCCTCCCTTAGTCACACTTTATTTAATATCTACATAGCACCTCTAGCCAAGCTTCTTATCTCATGTGGATGAAAATGTATGATGTGCACTGATGACAATTAGTAATTCAACGGGGTAGAAATTGTACTCTCAATAGCTAACTCTTTGAAGAGTGCCTGTTCCTAACAGTTAACTGGATGCAGAAGAACTCCCTAAAATTGAATACTAACAAAACTGAGGTTGTGATCTTTGGACCCAAAACCTCACGTCATTTGATAATTAATAGCCTAGAAATATGGGTTGTAGTCCCATTCCAAAACAAACAGTCAATAATCTGCGAATACTGATTGGCGATCAACTTTCACTGACTGCTCAGGTCAATAAAACACTATACTCAGGATTATTTTACTTAAATATTCTTGAGAAAAGTCTACCCTATTTGATGGGAGATGCTAAAACAATATGCTTCAAGCTTTGATTTTATCAGGATTAGACAAATGCAATAGTCTCTACTTAGGAATCACAAATAAGTTACTCCTCAATTTTCCACTTTTACAAAACTCTACAGTCAGAATGGTCTGTAGATTACACAATTACGAACATCTGTCATTTGATAGGAAGCAGCTCAACTGGCTTCTAGTTGAGAAGCAAATCCGCTATAAGACACTTTGCAGAGTACATCAGTCCCCTCACAGTTAAGGTACAAAATATATTAAAGGTACATTTAGGACATACACACCCAGCTGGTAGCTGTGTTTCTCCCATCAGATTAATGTGACAGTGCCTTGGGTACAAAGGACATGACTGGGAAGAAGAAGCTTCTCTTAGTTAGCTGCCCTGCATTGGAATGCACTCCCTGTGTCTATTAAAGGGATCACATCTCACTCTCAATTAAGTAATTGGTTGAAAGCGCATATCTTCACCTTATGTATTCCCTGCCCTCGTCTTTTTCACGGTCCACTATAAGCACCAGCATGCCAATATGGGTAACAGCCACTCTACCAAAGTACTCAAAATCCGGCCCAAAGACATAAACATAAAGGGGGTAGATGTGTGTACACATTGGCTTGACTGTAGTTTTTACAGTTGTATGCACAGATTTAACTGGTATTTGTAATTGCAACAAAAGTACATAAAGTTATATTATTGTGTCTGAGAATGTGATCATATGGCATGTAATGAGTTGCTTACTTTCTTCTATGGCGCATTGAAGAAGCCTACTGAGTTACAGTCGCTAAATTTGGAAATGTCATCCAAGAATTATATTTTAGCCTTGAATTTGGGCAAGGTATAAACAGCAAGCGCCAGTCCTCTGGTCACTAAATACAGTTCAGAAAATTAAGGGAGCTCTGGCTGAGTGATAGCTCGGGGTGATCATAGTGTGTATGGTGAAATTGAAATTAATATTGAATATGTGCCTCCTTAGGCAGGTTTGGAAGCGGGTGGGGCTGTAGGGGGTAAAGCAATGAATGGCAACATTGTTGCCATCTCCCATATCTGGGTGTGGCTCTGTCCAGTTTTTTTAATGCGTGGATTGCTACTGACTAAATAATATAGCATTGTTACTTCTTTGTTAAGAGAACTAGGTTTCTATTAGGATGAAGCAGGCTACTTAGAGGTTGATGAGTTGGCCACAAACGAATGGGGTGTTGTAATTTGTGAAATTAACATTCAGGAAGTTCCATGTGCAATTGTTTCTGAATATTTGATAGTGAACAGGGTCAGCAGAACAATAGCCTGGGAACTAATCCATTAGTGTGATGCTAGAAGTTATATTTAGGGCCCTGAAACTATACAATTTTGCATCTACAGTTTTTTTCGCACAATTAGGCACTTAACGCCCCTGTCACATAATACATCATCTGCAGCATAATGTGTTAACTTGTTAAAAAGATATAGGATGTGCAGCTTTATGCTGTTTAATTTGTATTTTCTTGCCATATAATTTAGTCAATCCTGTTGCGTAATCTCGTTCTTTATTGCCAATGAATTCCTGTGGCCCTGGTTAGACATTTCCAGGTGAAATAATCTGCACCTACTCTTTCTATGCAGTTTATCTCAGTAATGATTAACCACTTGGTGGATGATGTGCAAGCATCCAATTCTGATGTAAACTGTGTTCCTTTTTTTTTTTTTGTATACTTTTTTTATTTTCATCATCACAAATGGCACTTAGATACTATGATACAAATAAAAAACATAAAAGCAAAGTTTTATATCCTCTTGATAATACACAATAGTAATAAGTAATAAATCCCAAGATAAAAAGGGAAGTTACAGAAGGAAGGAGAGCAATAATCCTATATTCAACAATATATAGACAGTATTTCATACAATAAATGCAATGATAAGAAATTATATTATCAAAAAGACATAGGTCGCCATAATAATTCAAATTTAATTAAAGAGCGAATTCCCCTTGCTTTGGCTAAGGCAGCCTCCAGACCATAAGTTTCTTTGATTATGACCCAACAATCTTCAACCAACGGAGGTGTGGGAGAGATCCATACCCTAGCTATAGTTAATCTAGCAGAAGCCATCAAAACTGAAAAGAGACGTGCTATATTTGGATTATTCTCCTTATATCCCAACATAATTTCTAAATCAGTAAGTGGTTGTTCAAACCCAAGTTTAGACTGTACCAATTGTTCCATTTTCTGCCAAAAAACCGTCAATGCTGGGCATGATATAAACATATGTAGTAAATTAGCTGCATAAAGTCCACATTTAGGGCAGTATTTTTTATCGCCGATCACATTTCCTTGGGCCCATTTAGCTAATTTAGCCGGCGTATAATACAACATACAGACCGTTCGTAGCTGCTGGAGTTGCAGATTGACAGAATGGACCGACTCTTTCAAATTCCCTAATGCTTGTTTGATCATGCTGGGTGAGACCATTGTACCCAAGATTTGACTCCAGCGTTCAGCTAATTTTTTACTGCCATCCAATTTAAAACCATGTAAGTGTGTATACATTAATCCTATTAAGGATTTGGTCTTTCTTCCATATATACATTCCCAAACATTTGACTGCGTAAACTCAATTGTCCCAAGGTTTGAAATCAAATAGTCCCTTACTTGCAGATATTTAAAAAAAAAATGTGATGGTAGATTATATCTTTGACACAAATTTTCAAATGATTGGATTTCCTTCCCATTATATATCTCACCCAAACATGTAATTCCATACTTAGCCCAAGATTTGCCAGCCTGATCCTGAAAAACCTCAGGGAAAAGAGGATTCCCCCATAATGGACATTTGTCGTGGAACATTGATAATTTACATTTATAAGACATATCTTTCCAAATATATAACGTGTCCCTTACAGTCTTGAACTTTACTCTCTTGAAGTAATTAGGGTCATTTATTCCATACAAAAACATATCTCGTTGATTACCCAAAATGAGATTAAAAAGTGAATCTGTCTGGTCCATACCCAGCAAACAACGAAAACGCCCAGTAAATGAGGCCCAAAAATATAATTTGAAATCCGGGAAACCAAGTCCGCCCTGTTCATATGAGGATTTAAGTAGCTCAATTGCCCTCCTAGGTTTCTTATACCCCCATATGAAACTACTACAGATACCCTCGAGTTTTTTAAACAAAGTATTAGGAATTTTCAGAGGAATTGAACGAAATAAATATAAGAATTTGGGGAGTATTTTCATTTTAATTAAGTTGCATCTGCCAAGCAATCCCAAAGGAAGCCTATGCCAGATTTTAAACAGCTTGCTAGTCGCCTGCAAGAGTGGTACATAATTAAGATCAATAATTTGAGTAACCTTAGCGGTTATCTTTACCCCTAAATATGTCACGATTGTGGATGCCCCGGGAATAGATTTATAAATCCCCTCTGTAGTGAGTATTTGGGTTTTATTAACATTTAGTTTATAGCCTTAGACATTACCATATTTCTCGGCTTCTTGCTTAATCTTACTCACAGCCTCATTTGGGTTAGTTGCATAGACCGCTATGTCATCGGCGTATGCTGTAATTTTGAGGTTGAAAATACTGGATTCCAGTGGGTTAATGTATGCACAGAATTGTAATGTACGTAGAAATGGCTCAATATATAAGGCAAAAAGTAGTGGAGATAACGGGCAGCCCTGTCTAGTTCCACATAAAATCCTAAACGATGCTGATCGTAATCCCATATAAGAGAGATTAGCTTGTGGGTTGCAATATAAGGCTTTTATACAAGATTGAAACTGCATACCTATACCAATCTTAAGTAATACTGCCCATAAAAATTCCCACCTGACACGGTCAAACGCTTTTTCGGCATCTAGTAAAATCATTCCAAAATCTATTTTCCTTTGTTCTGCGTAATCAAATGCTCCAATAGCCATGTTCACGTGTGCCGTGGTGTCCCTCCCCAATATGAATCCATGCTGTCTTTCAGAAACTAAATCCGGCATAAGCGGAGCTAAGCGGGTTGCCAGTATCTTTGAAAATATCTTTGCATCTGCATTGATAAGTGAGATTGGCCGGTAAGACCCACATTCAGTTGGTGGTTTATCCTTTTTTAGAAAAAACACGATCTGTGTCTGATTCCATGATATCGGCACCTCTCCACTACTAGCTACACATTGTATCACACTAATAAGTGGCAAAAGCAGAGTCTTCTTAAAAGTTCTATAAAATTCCAACGGTAATGAATCAGTGCCAGTAGCTTTCCCAGTAGGCAATGTTAGTAATGCTGTCTCAACCTCTTTGATCAGAAACTTTTCGTCCAATATAGCACTTCTCTCTCTATCTAATACTGGAAGATCGCTATTATTAATATAACATAGAATCTCATCTTGATTGGGGGGCCATGTAAGAGTGTAAAGCTGTTGGTAATATAATAAAAACTGCTCCAAAATACCTGAGGAATCTGTATGTATTAACCCATTTGCACCCTTGATAGAATTAATCTTAACTTTTGCCTTTGTTTCAGCAGTTTGATATGCCAATATGTGACCTATGTGCTCCCCGTATTCATATTTTTCTAAACGTTGTTTATTATAATTGGCAGCCATTTTATCCCTTAAAGACTGTTTAACTGAAATTCTTGCGTCAATTAATAAGCAGAACGCCCTTTCCTGGGCTATTAAATCTTTTTTTTTAACTGCTTCCACATGGAATTGGGGTATTCCACTGCCTCTCAATGATATTGGAGGCCCGGGCTCCTTTTGGACATTCACAAACTGTGGCAGTGCTGAATCAAATTGCACCTGGGGAGTACGCTTACTTTGAACAGTTTGCAGCAAGCAGGCATTAAAGCAAAGAAAGTATTTTTCACCTACGTTGCACTGCAATCTGAACTGTTGTGATTTTTCTCCTTCGGTGCATGTTGGGAAAAGAAGGATTACTTGGACTACAACACAAGAAGGTAGTCGACCTTTAAATATTAACCACATGGTATCACAACCCAATTTACAATGATTAAGGCAAAGTGGCTGAAACGCGTCTGGTAAATGATTCAATCTGCCGCCCTATGTCAGAATAAAAGAGCCTTTTCCTCCGATGTCGAGCCTTGGCATTTTTTGTGTGCTATGAATGTCAGAAGCAGGACGCTCCGTTCCTGCAGCGCCGAGGCCGCCCTGTGAGGGTCGGTGGCCCCTTAGCACGGAGACTGCTTACATGGATTAATTTCTGGGGCATGACCCGCCCGCCTGACACAAAGATGAAATAATAGATTTACCTGATATGAAGAGGCGAGCAAGGGTTTTGAGAGGGGTATTCCACTGCCTCTCAATGATATTGGAGGCCCGGGCTCCTTTTGGACATTCACAAACTGTGGCAGTGCTGAATCAAATTGCACCTGGGGAGTACGCTTACTTTGAACAGTTTGCAGCAAGCAGGCATTAAAGCAAAGAAAGTATTTTTCACCTACGTTGCACTGCAATCTGAACTGTCGTGATTTTTCTCCTTCGGTGCATGTTGGGAAAAGAAGGATTACTTGGACTACAACACAAGAAGGTAGACGACCTTTAAATATTAACCACATGGTATCACAACCCAATTTACAATGATTAAGGCAAAGTGGCTGAAACGCGTCTGGTAAATGATTCAATCTGCCGCCCTGTGTCAGAATAAAAGAGCCTTTTCCTCCGATGTCGAGCCTTGGCATTTTTTGTGTGCTATGAATGTCAGAAGCAGGACGCTCCGTTCCTGCAGCGCCGAGGCCGCCCTGTGAGGGTCGGTGGCCCCTTAGCACGGAGACTGCTTACATGGATATATATATATATATATATATATATATATATATATATATATATATATATATATATAAAACCTACTAGGAAATCCGCAACATTATATTTGGAATAACTTTGGCACCGGTTGACGAATGTTCGCAAAAATTTTAAAACTAGTGGGGCACTCCAGTCCGCTCCTATCCTGAAAGTCTCGGGGTGATTCGTCAAGCGGGGGCCGAGAAAAAAGGGGGGTCCCAAAACATGTTTTCCCCATTTAATCGCAGCTACAGACTGAACTGCTGAACGAAATTACACCAAATTTGGCAAAAAGGTAGCCCTTGGTTCAGAGTTGTGCCTTTTGGTTAAATGGTGTAAATCCGTTCAGTAGTTCCTGAGAAAATCAAAAGTAAAATCACATATATATCTGGGCTGATCCTAACCACACATCTCATCGTGAGATCTGATTGGCTGTCAGCACTTCATCCAAGAAGTGTTGACAGCCATCTTGGGACCAATATACATGATAGCACCTCATTAAAAAGCATTGCAGTTAATAGAAGGTTTTAAGACTTTAGTTACATTATAAATCATTTGTTGTTGATGGTACCATACTCATTTTAGGAATTGTGGTGTGATTTTACCATGTGAAAAAGCCTTCTGCTGGAATATCACGAATCATGTTTGAGAGAAATCTATTTTCTCATGCTTTTCCCACAGAGGTTCGGAAGGTGATCTATAAGTTAAACTGAGAGCATATTTTCTGTAAATTCACATTATCTTTCTCAGTCATGTGAGAATGAAGTCTGACATTCTCAGTAAAACATGTACATCCAACAAGGGCAGAGACTGCAGCTTCCCAGAGTGTTCTAAAGAACAACTAGAGCGCTAACAGTCCTATTTAAGACATATGTATTGCACACCTGAAGCCATCTTGATTGGAATAAAGTGGTAACTCTTAAAACATTTAATTTAAAAAGGAACAACATGAGGGGGTTAATTTTGCCATAGAAAGTATGATTAGTGCTGCAGAAAGAAAAATTAGGGCACATTTTGAGGGACTTCTCAAATCCTCTTCTATTTCATTAAAACATTCTGACATGCAGACTGAAACATGCACTTTCAATACCGGCAGCAGACTTCCCTGGTGAGCAGTATGCTTTACTACAGTGATCTAATGAGCAACTAGAGTGCCAGCATTCTGAATTTATGGCAAATGTGTGACACATCTGAATGGCTTCTTGATGGAATCAAAGTAAAAAACTGAAAGTATTTCCTACTAAGGAGACTGTAGTAAATGAGGAAATTTGGAAACTTCATAACAAATAAGTCCCCCAAGATGGCCACCAGAGACAAAAGAGCCCAAATGCAGCACAAATATCACCCAGATGTACATGTAGCCCAATGACAAAAGTGTGCAAAGCACTTTTTATTTTTTGTGTTTTTGCAGTTTTATATAGTGCAGACTTGTCAGGTATTGGAGTGCTTTACATGAGCATTGATTACATCACACAAGAACAAATTCCTTTTGGTTGTACATGGGGAGATTAAGTGATTTGACCAGAATCACAGAATGTCGAGCTGAAGCAGAAACTCCAAACTGGTTCCCCAGTTGCAAAGTCTGGAGCTCTGGAAGTAACACCACATCCTCTCCCCTAAGTGCAACATTTAATCAAGTGGCCAACTGGATAAAAAAACATAAAGATAACAAATAATTTAAAAGTGCTTTGTCGCTATTTGAAAACACAGAAAATGTGTCCTCATTTTAGTTTTTTAGAGCACTAACCATAATTTTGATGCAAATAAGACCCTCTCATATATGTAATTTCTAAAGGAAATACTCTAGGTATTACAGTTTTGATTACATCAAGATGACGTCAGGCGTTCCACACTTTTGTAATAAATATAAAATGTTAGCAATCTAGTTGTTTATTAGGATACTGTTGAGAAGCAGAGGCCAGGGGCAGGGACTCTGAAAATTGAAGGCAGGTAGGAGGGTGCACAGGCAACAATTTGACCACACTTGGCAGGCAGGAAGGGCAGTGGCAGCACAACAGACTGTGGAGGGCAGTGGAAAGGGGGGCAGGGGCAACAAACCAACAATACAGGACTGGCAAGAGAGGCTGTGGCAATATAATAGACCATTGTGGGCAGAAGGAAGAGGCAGTGGTAGTTCATACATGCCAACAGACCCGATTCAGCCAGGAAACGTCCAAAGTTTATAAGCTCAAATGGGCTCTATTTGATCTGTCTCCTGTCTACAATCTCCTCTTTTTCAATGTAACTCAAAGGGGAAAATCAATACCCCATTTTTTTTCAAAATCTCCCTCTTACCAAGTTCAAAATGTTCGCAGGTATGGTACATTGGATCATGGAAGGCAGGAGGAATTGGGGTAGGGACATTGACTCGGATAACAGAGGAAAGGAGGGACATGGAGAGGTACACCAAACTGACCCCACAGGGCAGGCATCAGGGTTTGCAGCAGAACAATACACCACACAGGGCATGCGGGACGGGAGTGCAGCACAACAATCCATAGAAAGCAATAGGGAGGGGACAGGACCATGCACATGGACAACAGAGAACAGAGGAGAAAGAGGCAATGGCAGTTAGCTGACCATAATGGACAGACAGGAGAGAAAGCTGCAGCATAACAGACCATAAAGGGCAGGAGGGACGGATCAGGGGCATTACAATGGAACAGACATGCCAGGAGGGAGGGAATAGGGGTCTGCACATGGAAACAGAGGGCTGGGGGGAAGTGGCCAGGACAGGAGCAGCAAGATGACCATGGAGGTCAGGCAGGATGGGCACTAGAAGCAAGACACACCATGGAGAGCAACAGTGAGACTACGATGGCATACACACACACACCATGGAGGAAAAGTGGGAGAGGGTCAGGGGCCGCTAGCTGACCACGCAGGGAAGGTGGGAGGGGTCGTGGCAGCACAGAAGACCATGCATGGCAAGCAGGAGGGTTAGTGGCAGCACAATGGCTATGATGGGCAAGAAGGAGGGTGCAGGGGCATGCACAAAGGACCATGGAGGATAGAAGGGAGGGTCAGGACCTGGGCACAGACAAGAGAGTTCAGGCAAGGGGCCTCACAACAGACCACGCGGGGCAGGCAGGAGGAGCAGCTGCAGCACAACAGACCAGGGAGGACAGAAGGGTGTGGCAGTAAAATGGATCATGGAGGACAGGAGGAAGGGGATAGGGGCATGGAATGTGGACAGGCAGGGTGTAGGTGGCAGGGACAGATTACAGTTGTCTGACAATGCTAGGCAGGTGGGAGGGGAGTGGCACCTCAACAGAACACTCAGAGTAGATAGGAGTGGCAGGTCCATTGAACATGGTGGGCAAAAAGGATGGAGCAGGGGCATGCACACAGACATCGGAGGGCAGGGAAAAGGAGAATAGGGGCAGCAAGCTAAGCACAGAGGCTAAGCAGGAGGTCAATGATGGGGCATAGAATTGGGCAATGGAGGGCAGGAGGAGTAGACTGGTACATCATGCTAAATGGAGGGCAGTGGCAGCACATCAGACCATGCATGGCAGGAGGGAGGAGGCTAGTCCATGGATTCAGACAACAGAGGATAGGAAGGAGGTGGATGGGGCAGCAAGCTAACTGTTTAGGAACTTTATTGTTTTTAAAATGTGTGTCTGTGCGAACTACTTAAAATATGAACAAGTATGCAGCATAATCTCACTTTTATTCAGGAAGAAGAGGACGTTTGTGACTGTGACTTCGGGCTTACTTGGCAGAAATACCCCCTGACCCTCCACCCTCCATCGCAAAATGTAATGCCCGTGAAAAGGGTAGGTGAACGCAGTGTTATATAGAATAGAGTCCTGAGAGCATGATTGAAAATGAAAACTACATATAGTGTATGGTATAAACTATGCACCAAAAAGTGTGATATAAGATGAACCGGGCGTGAAATATAATATGCAATACATTGTGCGCAATGACAGATTCATTGGAGAGCGCGAGATAGCACAGGCACTAGCGCGTGCTATGCGATATGCACCTTGGAGTGTAATATGCACAGGGCGGTGTTGTGTAACCTAACTAGTCTCTAAAGTTGTAATATAAAATATGTGCTGGTGAGTGTAACATTGCATATGCACTGTGACAAAGATATGTATCCCAGATTATAATATGTATGGCATAGCGCTGTGCGTTATAACATAGGCATCGAGGAAGGCACGTTAGATGGGGCAATATAACCCGTGCGAAGGCAAGTGTGGCATGACATTCACGGGGTGGTGTTACAGTGCACATTGGCTAGAGAGTGTCATAGCATACGCACTAGCTGGTGGAATACAACACAGAGGTGTGTGGCACTGGGCGGGCACTGGTGGGTGTAACACTGCATTGGGCTCAGCCAGGAGCGTGCTGTGACTCTCAAGTGAGGTTTGTCTCCTTTCCAGATAGTAAAATAAAAAGTATTACACATCCGGCGGTGGATGTGTGTTTTATTAACTGTGAGGGGGTTTCTTGCATAGTTTTGGTCAAATTTTTGTAGAATCCCCTTTGAATGGCTTGGTGTGCGTGTGTATTAAATGTGCCCGTCAATAGCTACCCATGTTTGTATAAATAAAGAACAAGGGTGTCTACTTGGAGACTACCCACCGGCGGGGGAACCGGGTTTAGGCACGGTAGGGCGTCAGACACGTCAGAGCTTCACTAGCGGCGTAAATACATTCCACGTAGATTCATTTTATGCATAGTCGCCTTTTAATGAATATCACGCACATCGTCATGGTGATAGGTACGTACGGTTTGTCCAGCATGTCCTAGGTGTTTCTATAAATATATATAAAAAATAATATTAAAAAACAAAGGCCAGCACCGGGGGATGGGGTCCCCGGGGTCATAAGTGGCCAGAGGAGAGGGGAAACGCAGCCCCCCTCCTAAAGAATTTTTTTTAAAAAGCCCATTCCCGCGGGGTTGGGGTGCTCGGGCCGATTAAGGCCTCGAGAGGGAGGCCACGCGGCCCCTTTCCAAATTTTTTTTTCTACAAAAAAAATTAGGGGGCATGCCCTGGGGGATGGGCCAATAAATTAGAAAAAGAAGGGGGGCCACACAGCCCCCCTTCTTAAAAAAATCAATAAATAAAAGACCGGCATTGTGCCGGAGGCCACGCCCCCTCCTTGTAGCACTCTGCAAACGCACCCCCTGGCGAGTTATACATTGGGGAATTAATTCCCCTTCAATTTTGAGGGCCAACTAGCCCAACAGGTATCTCCAGTATGCGCCAGGGAGCTGCGTTGCAGACAGGTGTTCCGAGGCCATGCCCCTTTTTACACCTCTCGGTAACGCAGCTCTGTGGCACTTACTGGAGGTACCTAGTGGGCTAGTTTGACCCAAGGGACCCTTAGGATTCAAGGAGACTTAATCTCTCAACTTAAAACGGCCACAGGGCGCGTTTACACAGTGGTGAAGGGAGGGGACGGGGCCTGAGGGGACATGTGCAAACACGCCCTGTGGCGCGTTTTAAGTTAGGAAAATAATTCCCTTTCAATACTGAGGGACCCTGGGGGCCAACTAGCCCACCAGGTGCTTCCAGTAAGCGCCACTGTGCTGCGTTGCAGAGAGGTGGTGCAGGCCGTGCCCCTTTTTACACCTCTCTGCAATGGCGCTTACTGGACGTACCTAGTGGGCTATTTTGCCCCTAGGGACCCTCAGGATTCAAGGGGACTTAATCTCCCAACTTAAAACGGCCAGAGGGTGTGTTTACACAGTGGGGAAGGGAGGGGGCGGGGCCTGAGGTGATGCGTGCAAACACACCCAATGCTGCGTTTTAAGTTGGGGAAATAATTCCCCTTCAATCTTGAGGGCCCATGCGGCTAACTAACAAATAAACTTGATCTCCCAACTAAAAACAGCCACAGGGCGTGTTTACACAGTGGTGAAGGGAGGAGACGGGGCCTGAGGAGACGTGTGCAAACACGCCCTGTGGCGCATTTTAAGTTGGGGAAATAATTCACCTTCAATCCTGAAGGACCCTGGGGGCCAACTAGCCCAGCCGGTGCTTCCAGTAAGTGCCACTGCGTTGCAGAGAGGTGGTCTAGGCCATGCCCCTTTTTACACCTCTCGGTAACGCAGCTCTGTGGCACTTACTGGAGGTACCTAGTGGGCTAGTTTGACCCAAGGGACCCTTAGGATTCAAGGAGACTTAATCTCTCAACTTAAAACGGCCACAGGGCGCGTTTACACAGTGGTGAAGGGAGGGGACGGGGCCTGAGGGGACATGTGCAAACACGCCCTGTGGCGCGTTTTAAGTTAGGAAAATAATTCCCTTTCAATACTGAGGGACCCTGGGGGCCAACTAGCCCACCAGGTGCTTCCAGTAAGCGCCACTGTGCTGCGTTGCAGAGAGGTGGTGCAGGCCGTGCCCCTTTTTACACCTCTCTGCAATGGCGCTTACTGGACGTACCTAGTGGGCTATTTTGCCCCTAGGGACCCTCAGGATTCAAGGGGACTTAATCTCCCAACTTAAAACGGCCAGAGGGTGTGTTTACACAGTGGGGAAGGGAGGGGGCGGGGCCTGAGGTGATGCGTGCAAACACACCCAATGCTGCGTTTTAAGTTGGGGAAATAATTCCCCTTCAATCTTGAGGGCCCATGCGGCTAACTAACAAATAAACTTGATCTCCCAACTAAAAACAGCCACAGGGCATGTTTACACAGTGGTGAAGGGAGGAGACGGGGCCTGAGGAGACGTGTGCAAACACGCCCTGTGGCGCATTTTAAGTTGGGGAAATAATTCACCTTCAATCCTGAAGGACCCTGGGGGCCAACTAGCCCAGCCGGTGCTTCCAGTAAGTGCCACTGCGTTGCAGAGAGGTGGTCTAGGCCATGCCCCTTTTTACATCTCTCTGCAACGCAGCTCCGTGGCACTTACTGGAGGTACCTAGTGGGCTAGTTGGACACTAGGGACCCTCAGGATTCAAGGGTACTTAATCTCCCATCTTAAAATGGCCACAGGGCGTGTTTACACAGTGGGGAAGGGAGGGGACGGGGCCTGAGGTGACGTGTGCAAACATGCCCTGTGGCGCATTTTAAGAGGTAGTTTTAATCCCCCTGCCCTATTATATGCTAGGGGCTTACAGAGGAGGTCATGCTAATCACAAGGGGACCTCAACGCATAGTGTTCCCTAGTGTATGTAGGTCCTTTACTGTATTCTAAGAGTCTTTTAACATAACACTGGCTCTAGGACTGGTCAGTCAGACTCAGTTACCACCCGTATCCGTCTGAAAAAGTTGAGGGTACAGGATGATTTTGCAACAAGGCTTCTTTCTGCTCTTCTGTTTGTTCTTTCTGCATGTTATCCTTCTTCCTGCACTTTTATTCGTCTTTGAGGACTTCTGTTGCTTCTTTCTGCACTTTTTTTTTCTTTATGTGTGTTTTTTCTTCTTTCTTCACATGTCCCATCTCTGTAGGCATAGTTAGAAATTAGCATTTAAAAAAACTTTGAAATTCACTGAAAAAACCATAGGTTTAAGGCACATTATAGTTAGGAATTAGCATTTAAAAAACCTTAGAAATCCACTGAAAAACCATAGGTTTCAGGGGCGTTGTAGTTAGCTGGACTTTTCACTCCATTGAAATCCCCCCGTTATAGTTAGTGCAGCTAACTATAACTCGCGCGCCCGCAATGCACTGCTGATGACGTCACATATTACATCACTCATGACATGGACAGTGACATCACTCATGACATCACTGATGACTTCTCAAATGACATCACTGATGACATCATCCTTGTATCCTGAAAGTTTTGCGGTGATTCGTCAAGTGGGGGCCGAGAAAAAAGGGGGTCCCAAAACGCGTTTTCCCCATGCAGTTTTCCATAGGACCTGTTGACGCAGCTACAGCCCGAACTGCTGAACAGAATTGCACCAAATTTGGCAAAGAGGTAGTCCTCAGTTCAGACTCGTGCCTTTTGAATAAATGGTGTAAATCCGTTGAGTAGTTCCAGAGAAAGTTAGACTAAAAAAGATAGATATATCTATGGCCTTGGAGGATCCGCGCACCCTCCCCGCACCCTAAGCGCACCCTCTGTGACCTGAGCGCTCACCCTCCTGATCATGCTCTGAATGCTAATTGGCTGTCAAGTGTCTGTCTACATTCGAAACCAGGAACTGTTGGCAGCCATTTTGTGTCTCGGTAAAAGCGAGGCTGATTAAGTAAGGGAAATAAGTGTGTGAAAGATGTAAAGGGGGCAGGGTAGAAATAAACGGCGAAATGCGCGCAGGGTGCGCGGTTCCGGATGGAAACAAAAAAACCGAAGTGCGGTCTCCCCCACGGTCTCCAACATTTTTTTATAAGCCCCGGGGGATGGTCGGGGGGTCGCGCATCCTAATGCGTTGGGTGCACGATTACTCTCGCGTTGGGTGCGCGGTTCCTAACGCGTTGGGTGTGCGGATCCAAGGAAAAAAAACTGACATTTTTGGGAGATAAACATCAAGCTTAAGTGTTTTGTCCTTGAGTGGCTCTAAAAAGAGCCGTTGTGTTCAATTGAGAGTTTTTGGTACTTATAAGTAAGTACCTATACAGAGTCTAAAGTTGTTGAGGAAGACTCTGTTTCCTTCATCAGTAAAGTGTACTCCATCTCTCCTATACATCTCTTGCATATGAAAGCGCAGATTGTTATTGTAAATAGACCCCATTCTATAGTCTCGGAAAAACGCAGAAACAGATTTATTCACATGTTTCCTAGCTTTCTCAATTTGTGGACAAAAGTGATTGGACCAGTTCCATTTCTGCCTTTGGCATATGTTAGAATACACAAAGGCAGTTTTGGGAAAAAGTAAAATCAATTCTGCAAAGGTGTCCTTCATAAGCATTTCCAGACCTACCCCAGTCAAAGTGCCTAGGTCATTGCCACCACAGTGCACTATTATGAGATCAGGGTGTTGGATATGCATAAAGGATTTTACCAATGTCATCAATTGGTGACACTTTAACCCTCTCTGTCCAATCCATTTAATGTCTACATTTGGCAAACCTAGGTCTTTGTGAATGCCTTTGTTTTCTGCATACCTTTGGCTCCACAAAATATAGCTGTGTCCCACAATCCACACTCTAAGCATCTTGAAGGGAGGTCTGGATGCACTCAGATGGTTTCTCTAAATGAAATGGCAGTTTGAAAAGTAAGATTTTTCTAAAATGGTGGCTAAGATGCAGTTTTGAAAAAAAACAAGAAATCATTGGTTGTTTGACAACCTTCTACACTGAAAGGTAGGGTGGATGTTTCTGTTTTTTTAAACGCATTATTCTTATTGGTTAACAAAAACTGATTGAAAGGAACATTATATATAATAAGCTGATATGTTGAAAAGTCAAGCACACTTGCTGTTTTGATTAGCAACATTGTGTGCTGAACTTGTGACCTGTGTGCTCAGTTCAGTGTTCCATGACCTGTTTCTATGGTAACAGGCAGAAGGCAGATTGGGGGTAGGATTCAAATTTATGTCATTTGGAAAGGGTTGAAATGTTTAACCAATAGAAATGTGTGTTAGCTTTTGAATTTATGTGGGAAGGAATGTGATTTGATGTTTACATGTATATGTGTAGAAAATGAGAGGGAAACTTTGCCATTCTTTGGCTTTGCTGACAGGTGCACAGTGCAGAGATTCTGTATAAGAAAATCTGGTGTGTGACTGATATACGTCTTAATCTACAAAACAACTTGAAAGGTGAGTTCTTTAATTGTGAGGGGATGTATGTGGTCTATTTTGAATTTAATCAAACTAATGTGTTTCTCCTGCTAAAGTGCAGGGAGTACTTTTTTTGTCTACAATCTTATTGTCAGTGTGTGCATGTAGAAACCATTCTGTGATAAGCATTTGTGTTTTTCATGTGTTTGCAGACAGATAACTGTGCTGTTTTTATATTTTGGTACAATTAGAAAGCAGTCATTGTTTATGAATTTGCAAAATGAGTCATGTTTCTACACTAAAATGTAGTATTCATAGATTAAGAAATGTGTTTTGGTATAGTGCAAGGGATAGTGTTGTTTGTCTAGAATCACACAGTGAGTCTGTGTGCGTTCAGGAATCATTTTAAGAGAAGCATTTTGGTACTAATGTGTAGTAGAAAATGTTCTGTAATGTGTGCAGTCACCTTAGATCTTGTAGACTAGTAAATGTATTTTGTACAAGGGATAGTTGGCTGTCTACAATCACACTGTGAGTCTGTGTGAATTTGGGCAACCATTGTGAGAGAAGCATTTGGTAACATCATGTATTTGCTTGCAGATAACTGTTTTAAACCCTGTCATGTTGTCAAGTTTTAGTAGCCTTAGAAGCCAGTCTTTGCTTATGCATTGATAAAATGAGTCAGGCATTGACAGTAAAGTACAGTACTAAAATATGTAGATTGTGTGCAGTCCCCTTACCCCTTCCAGAGTAGTGAATGAGTTTTGGTAAACTCCAAGGGATAGTGTTGCTTGTCTACAATCACACTGTGAGTCTGGGTGCATTTGGGCAACCATTGTGAGAGAAGCATTTGGTTACATCATGTATTTGCTGATAGATAATGGCTTAAAAACCTGTCATGTTGTCAAGTTTTAGTAGTATTAGAAGCCAGTCTTTGCTTATGCATTGATAAAATGAGTCAGGCTTTGACAATAAAGTGCAGCACTGAAATATGTAGATTGTGTGCAGTCCCCTTACCCCTTCCAGAGTAGTGAATGAGTTTTGCTACACTCCTAAGGATAATGTTGCTTGTCTAGAATCACACTGTGAGTCTGTGTGCATTTGGGAACCACTGTGAGAGAAGCATTTGGTAATATCGTGTATTTGCTGAGAGATAACTGTTTTAAAACCTGTCATGTTGAAAAGTTTTAGTAGCATTAAAAGCCAGTCTTTGCTTATGCATTGATAAAATGACTCAGGCTTTGACACTAAAGTGCAGTACTTAAATATGTAGATTGTGTGCAGTACCCTTATCCCTTCCAGACTAGTGAATGAGTTTTGGTAAACTCCTAGGATAGTGTTGCTTGTCTAAAATCACACTGTGAGTCTGTGTGTATTTGGGTAAGGATTGTAAGAGAAGCATTTGGTAACATCGTGTATTTGCTGACAGATATCTGTTTTAAAACCTGTTATGTTGTCAAGTTTTAGTAGCGTTAAAAGCCAGTCTTTGCTTATGCATTGATAAAAGGAGTTAGGCTTTGACACTGAAGTGCAGTACTTAAATATGTAGATTGTGTGCAGTCCTCTTACCTCTTCCACAGTAGTGAATGAGTTTTGATGAACTCCTAAGGATAATGTTGCTTATCTCGAATCACACTGTGAGTCTGTGTGCATTTGGGTAACCATTTTGAGAGAAGCATTTGGTAACATCGTGTATTTGGTGACAGATAACTGTTTTAAAACTTGTCATGTTGTCAAGTTTTACTAGCATTACAAGCCAGTTTTGTTTATGCATTGATAAAATGAGTCAGGCTTTGAAACTAAAGTGCAGTACTGAGATATGTAGATTGTGTGCAGTACCCTTACCCCTTCCAGACCAGTGAATGAGTTTTGGTTAAACTCCTAGGATAGTGTTGCTTGTCTAGAATCACACTGTGAGTCTGTGTGCATTTGGGAACCACTGTGAGAGAAGCATTTGAGTACTTGACATCTTTGCATACGCATAACTGCATAAAAACCTTTCCTGTTCTCAAGTTTTGGTAGAATTAGAAGGCAGTCATTGCTTATGTATTCACCCAGGAACTGTCCTTGCAACACTGTAAACATTCAGTTAATATCCAAGTAGTAACGGAGTGAGGCAGGCCTTAGCACATGCATTGATTCAAATGCTTATCCACTATGCATGCAGTCCTCTAACCATCTACACAGTTCTCTTTCACACCTTTAATTCCACAGTCAGTATCCATGCACTTCCAGCAAGCACCCTGTCACTCCCCTTGTACTCCTCTAGTGACCCATTCAGCACCATGTACTAATCCATTCACTGCGCCAAAACCCAAACACTTAGAAATTCACTGAGGCACTCTCCTTGTAGTACTATAATGATTCAGTTAGTACCCAGGTACTTATGAAGTGAACCCGGACTTAGCACATGGAGTACTTGAAACGTCTATCCACTATTCATGCTTGCATCAAATGACCTATACAATTGTCTTTCACATCTTCAACTGCCCAGTCAGTATTTATATACTCTAATAAACATCCTGTCACTCCCCTTGCACACCTCCAGTGTTTCATCCAGTATCATGTACTAATCTATTCACTGCACCAAAATCCAGAAACTTAAAAGATTCATGCAGGCACTCTCCTTGCAGTACTCTAATGATTCAGTTAGTACTCAGGTAATCATGCAATTACCCAGGCCTTAGATAGTGGACTGCTTCAAAATGTCTGTCTAGTATGCATGCAGGTCTCTAACCACCTGCACACTTGTCTTTCACACCTTCATTATCCCAGTCAGTATTTATACGGTTTCGCAAACACCCTGTTACTCCCCTTACACTTCTCCAGTGATCCATTAAGTACCATGTACTAATCCATTTACTGCGCCAAAACCCAAACACTTATAAATTCGCTGAGGCACTCTCCTTGTACTTCTCTAATGATTCAGTCAGTACCCAGGTACTTATGTAGTGAACCCGGTTTTAGCACATGGACTACTTCAAATGACTATCCATTATGCATGCAGGCCTCTAACCACCTATAGAATCATCTTTCACACCTTCATTTGCCCATTCAGTATCTATATACTCCAATAAACACCCTGTCACTCCCCTTGCACACCTCCAGTGACTCATTCAGCAGCATGTACTAATCTATTCACTGCGCCAAAACCCAAAAACTTAAAATATTTATCCAGGCACTCTCCTAGCAGTAGTCTAATGATTCAGTCAGTTTCCAGGTACTCATGTAGTGAACCATGCATTACCACATGGACTGCTTCAAATGTCTATGCAGTATGCATTCAGTCTTCTAACATACTATACACTTGTCTTTAACAGCTTCAATTCCCCAGTCAGTATCCATGTACTTCCAGCAAACATCCTGTCACTCCCCTTGTACTGTTCCAGTGACTTATTCAGCACCATGTAGTAATGCAGTCACTGCGCCAAAACAGAAACACTTATAAATTCACCCAGGTACGCTTCTTGCAATAGTCTAATCATTCAGTCAGTACTTAAGTACTAATGGAGTGAGGCAGGCCTTAGCACATGGATTGATTCAAACGTGTTTCCACTATTCATGGAGGCCTCTAACTACCAACACAATTGTCTTTCAGACCTTCAATTTCTCTGTCAGTATGTATAAACTCCAATAAACACTCTGTCACTTCAATTGCACACCTCCACAGACTCATTTGGCACTAAGTACTAATCTATTCACTGCACTAGAATCTAAAAACTTAAAAAGATTCACCCAGGCACTCTGTTTGTAGTACTCTAATGATTCAGTCAGTACTCAGGTAGTTTTGCAGTGATCCAAGTGTTACTCTATGGACTGTTTCAAACGTCTATCCACTATGCATGCAGGTCTCTAGCCACCTACACACTTGTCTTTCACACCTTCAATATCCCAGACAGTATTCATTCAGTTCCCGCAAACACTCTGTCACTCCCCTTATACTTCTCCAGCACCATGTAATAATGTATTTACTGCATCAAAATACAAATACTTATAAATTCATCCTGGCACTCTCCTTGCAATATTCAAAACATTCAGTGAGTATCCAAGTACTATTGGACTGAGATAGGTCTTAACATATGGATGGATTCAAACACGTATCCACTATGCATGTAGGTCTCTAATCACCTACACACTTGTTATTCACACCATCCATATCCATGTCAGTATTCATACACTTCTAGTAAACCCCCTGTCACTCACCCAGTGTGTCTCCTTATAGTACTGTAATCATTCAGTTAGTTAGCATGTAGTCTTTTTGAGAGGAAGGCTTTAGGGCATGAACTGCTTCAAAGTAGTATGCACTATGCATGAAGTGTTTTAACCATCGTCACACTTGTGTTTCAGGGCTATAGTTTCTTAGTCAGTATTTATATAACATGTGTTTCTACAGTAATAGAATAGTATAAATTTGAAAGTTATTAATATACATTTATTTGTGATTCTTTTTTACAGATACTGTTTTTCAACATTAAAATAGAGAAATCATGCCAGAAAAAAAAAAGAAAAAGAAAACAACAGAGACAGGAGAATTACTTGAAGAAACATCAACCACAAGTATTGAATGAACAAGATAATGTGGCTAAAAAGAAAAAATCTTATGGTAAGATCACAAAGCAATTTATTAAAAATGTTTGTAGGACCAAACAGAATGTACAATATGCTGACACCTCTGAAAATGCTTCAACTAGAAAAAAATTCAAAATAAGAGGAAAAGCAAAAAAGTAAATGGACAGTCAAATGAGACAAAGTATGGTAAAAGAAGGCAAAATCAGTATAAGGAATTACACAAAAAAATATTTTACAGGAGAGTAGTACATAATTTGCTGAAAGATGTGAAGAAATATAAAAAGAGAGCTCTATTTTAATAAAATAAGAAGCATATTGAAAACATTGTTGAAAAGGCTTTTGAAGTAAAAAGGAAACTATTCATTTTAGTATTAAACAGAATTCGATCACTAGATAAATCAATCCACCATGTTTGTATAAATAAACGACAAGGGTGTCTACTTGGAGAGTAACCACTGGCGGTGGCGCCGGGATTAGGCACGGTAGGGCATCAGACACGTCAGAGCTTCACTAGCGGTGTAAATACATTCCATGTGGATTCATTCTATGCATAGTCGCCTTTTAATGAATATCATGCAAATCGTCATAGTGATAGGTACGTACGGTTTGTCCAGCATGTCCAAGGTGTTTCTATAAATATATATAATTTTTAAATAATAAAAAAAAAAAAGGCCGGCCCCAGGAGATGGGGTCCCCGGGGCCATAAGTGGCCTGAGGAGGGGGGCAACTCAGCCCCCTCCTAAATAATTTTTTTTTAAAAAGGCCATGGCCCTGGGGTTGGGGTCCCCGGGGCCGATTAAGGCCTTGGAAGGGCCAAATTATTTTTTTTCAACAAAAAAATTAGTGTGCATGCCCTGGGGGATGGGGTCCCCAGGGCCAGTAAATTAGAAAAAGAAGGGGGGCCACACAGCCCTCCTTCTTAAAAAAATAAAATTAATAAAAGACCGGCATCGCGCCGGAGGCCACGCCCCCTCCTTGCAGCACTCTGCAAATGCGCCCCCTGGCCAGTTGTGAGTTGGGGAATTAATTCCCCTTCAATACTGAGGGTCCCTGAGGGCCAACTAGCCCAACAGGTATCTCCAGTATGCGCCAGGGAGCTGCGTTGCAGACCGGTGTTCTGAGGCAACGCCCCATTTTACACCTCTATGCAAAGCAGCTCTGTGGCGCTTACTGGAGGTACCTAGTGGGCTAGTTTGACCCTAGGGACCCTTAGGATTCAAGGGGACTTAATCTCTCAACTTAGAAAGGCCACAGGGCGCGTTTACACAGTGGTGAAGGGAGGGGACGGGGCCTGAGGTGACGTGTGCAAACACGCCTTGTGGCGCGTTTTAAGTTGGGGAAATAATTCCCTTTCAATCCTGAGGGACCCTGCGGGCCAACTAGCCCACCAGGTGCTTCCAGTAAGCGCCACTGCTCTGCGTTGCAGAGAGGTGGTGCAGGCCGTGCCCCTTTTTACACCTCTCTGCAATGGCGCTTACTGGACGTACCTTGTGGGCTTTTTTGCCCCTAGGGATCCTCAGGATTCAAGGGGACTTAATCTCCCAACTTAAAAAACGGCCACAGTGCATGTTTACACAGTGGAGAAGGGAGGGGACGGGGCCTGAGGTGATTTGTGCAAACACGCCCTGTGGCGCGTTTTAAGTTGGGGAAATATTTCCCCTTCAATCCTGAGGGCCCCCGGGGGCTAATTAGCCCACCAGGTGCTTCCAGTAAGCGCCACTGAGCTGCATTACAGAGAGGTGGTCCAGGCCGTCCCCTTTTTTACATCTCTCTGCAACGCAGCTCTGTGGCGCTTACTGGAGGTACCTAGTGGTCTAGTTGGACCCTAGGGACCCTCAGGATTCAAGGGGACTTAATCTCCTAACTTAAAACGGTCACAGGGCGTGTTTACACAGTGGGGAAGTGAGGGGACGGGGCCTGAGGTGACATGTGCAAACACGCCCTTTGGCACGTTTTAAGAGGTAGTTTTAATCCCCTACCCTATTATGTAATAGGGGCTTACAGAGGAGGTCATGCTGATCACAGGGGGACCCCAACGCATAGTGTTCCCTAGTGTATGTAGGCGTTTTCACTGTATTCTGAGTGTCTTTTAACATAGCACTGGCTCTAGGACTGGTTAGTCAGAGTCAGTTACCACCAGTATCCGTCTGAAAAAGTTGAGGGTACAGGATGATTTTGCAACAAGGCTTCTTTCTGCTCTTCTGTTTGTTCTTTCTGCACGTTATCCTTCTTCCTGCACTTTTCTTCATCTTTGAGGACTTCTGTTGCTTCTTTCTGCATTTCTTTTTCTTCTTTCTGTGCGTTTTTTCTTCTTTCTTCGCATGTCCTATCTCTGTAGGCATAGGTTTCAGGCACGTTATAGTTAGGAATTAGCATTTAAAAAACCTTAGAAATTCACTGAAAAAACCATAGGTTTCAGGGGAGTTATAGTTGGCTGGACTTTTCACTCGTACAAAACCATTGAAATTCCCCCGTTATAGTTAGTTCAGCTAACTATAACTTGCGCGCCTGCAAAGCACTGCTGATGACGTCACATATTACATCACTCATGACATGAACAGTGACATCACTCATGACATCTCAAATGACATCACTGATGACATCATCCTTGTGATAGAGTGGCAGACCTCCTCTCCCCCTAATATAACCTTTGATATACACATTCAAAAATAGAAACTAAAATTTTCAAAATAATGGACATACCAATATCAGTTACAACAACCTATTCAGTAATTCTAAGATCCACATACACATCCACTCATTCAACAACAGTCCTATACAGTCACTCATACATGTACTCACTCATCATATGTACTCATACACCTATACATCCTGTTACACAACAGCACTCATCCATAGAGTTACTCACACACATAGTCACTCATGCTAATAAAGAATCAAACATACATTTACTTGCATATACAGTTATACACACACCACCACACTTACTTCTACAGAAACTTACACATACTTAGTCTTTTAAACAATCACTTATAGAAACACATACTTATTCATACAGGAACTCTTTCAATCTCTCACTCTCACATATACTCACTTACATACACCAATAGTCACATATACTAGTTTAAAACATATGTAGTTACTCATAAAGACACTATTGAGACAGTCATTCACTCACTAACACACCCATGCATACACTCATCCACCCATACAGTCCTGCACACATGCTGTCTTCAACACATACAAACAGTGAGTCACTCATTCATGCACCTATGCACTACGTAATACCCCCCACCGAACCATACAGACACTCAGACACTCATACTGATACTCAAAAAAACAACTAATAACCTATATAGACACTCATGTAGCTACTCACCAACCCATGTAGCCACTTATACACAAAGTGATAGACTGATACAGATATTTACATATTTAAACATTACTCACTAAGCCATGTATTCACTAAGATACACTTAATCAGTCAGTTATACAATCAATTTTTCAAAAACAAATCATCCATTTAGACACTTATATACCCATTTATTCTTCCATCGACCTTGAGCTATACATATATAAAACATATGTAATTTTCAGAAAAACACACATTCACTGGATGATGTCATCAGTGATGTCATCAGTGATGTCATTTGAGATGTCATGAGTGATGTCATGAGTGATGTAATATGTGACGTCATCAGCAGTGCATTGCGGGCGCGCGAGTTATAGTTAGCTGAACTAACTATAATGGGGTAATTTCAATGGTTTTGTACGAGTGAAAAGTCCAGCTAACTGTAACGCCCCTGAAACCTATGGTTTTTTCAGTGAATTTCTAAGGTTTTTTAAATGCTAATTCCTAACTATAACGTGCATGAAACCTATGGTTTTTTCAGTGAATATGTATATTATCTACTGGCGGTCGCCAGTAGATAGTTATAGTTAGGATCGTGTTTCCATAGGAAATCTGAAAAATCTAGTTTGAATAACTTTGGCGCTGGTTAACGGATCCTCGCGAAATTTTCAAAACTAATGGGGCGCTCCGCTCAGCTCCTACCCTGGAAGTCTCGGGGTGATTCATCAAGCGGGGGCCGAGAAAAAAGGGGGGTCCCAAACGCGTTTTCCCCATGCATTTTCCCGTAGGACCTTTAGTCAAAGGTACAGCCCGAACGGCTGAACAGAATCACTTGAAATTTGGCAAAGAGGTAGTCCTCAGGTCAGGGATGTGCCTTTTGCATATATGGTGTCAATCTGTTCAGTAGTTCCTGAGAAAATGGAATTTAAAAGCACATAAATATCTATAGCCGCGCACCTTGCCGTGCGCGAGCGTAATTCTGATTGGTGGTTACATGTCAGTCAACATTCGAATCGGTCGAAATCAGGAAGTGTCGGCTGGCATTTTGTGTGTTGTGTGTGTGACAGGGAAAAAGAAAGGTGGATAACGTGAAAAGGGGGCAGGGTAGAAAGTTCCTGACCCCCTAGCCTTTCAGGGGGTCCCTGAAGGACCCCCGAAGGGTGAAAAAAAACATTTAATTTTTTTTCAAAAAATCGTGGGGTGCGCGCACCCCCCAGCTGCCATTTTGAGTTTTAGAGGCAGAAGAGAGTTAAAAACACAAGTGGAGAACGTTAAAAGGGGGCAGGGTAGAGAGTTCCTGTCCCCCTAGGCCTTCTCAGGGGGATCATGAAAGACCCCTTAGGTCGCAAAAAAAAAAATAATTTACAAATATTGCGGGGTGCACGCACGGTGCGCGCACGGCGGCGAAAAAACCATTAAAAAAAACATAGAATTAAAAATCAAGTCTAAGAGTTTAAATGTTGGTTGGCTCTAAAAAAAGCCGTTGTGTTCATTGAGTGTTTTTTTGTACCTACAAGTAAGTACCGATGCAGAGTCTAAAGTTCAAGAGGAAGACTCTGTTGCCTTCATCTGTGAGATGTACACCTTCTCCTCTATAAATGCCTTGCATGTTGTAACGCAAGTTGTTGTGGTATATAGAACCCATACCATAGTCTCTGAGGAAAGCAGAAACAGACCTATTGACGTGCTTTCTTGCTTTGTCAATCTGCGGACAATATTGGTTGGACCAGTTCCACTTTTGCCTTTGGCATATATTATAATATACAAAGGTAGTTTGTGGAAAAAGAGACATCAATTGCACAAAGGTGTCCTTAACAAGCATTTCCAGACCTACCCCAGTTAAAGTGCCTAGGTCATTTACATCACAGTGCACAATTATAAGGTCAGGCTGTGGTAGATGTAGAAAGGATTTCACCAAAGGCATTAATTGGTGCCACTTTAACCCTCTCTGACCAATCCATTTAATGTCTACATTTGGCAAAGCAAGGTCTTTCACAATCCCTCTTTTTTCTGCATACTTTTCACTCCAGAAGACATAGCTATGACCTACAATCCACACTGTGAACATGTTTCAAGGAGATCTGGATGCACTCAGAAGGTGTCTTTCAGTAGAATGGCAATATGAAAAGAAAGATAGTTGTAAAATGGAGCCTTACATACTTTTTTTTAAATAAAAAGAACTAATTGGCTGTTTCAGACCATTCAACACTAAAAAGTAGGCTGTATGTTTACATTTTTAAAAGCATGTTTTGTATTGGTTCAGAAAAATGTGTTCCCACAGAACATTACTTTGGATTTGCTGTTAGGTTTGAAAAGTCAAGCACCTTTGCTCTTTGGATTAGAAACATTGTGTGCTGAACTTCTGACCTCTCTGCTCACACCATTGTTCCATGACCTGTTGCTATGGTAGCAGGCAGAAGTCATGTTGGGGGTAGGGATCATTTGGAAAGGGTTGAAATTTGCAACCAATAGAAATGTGTGTTTCCATTTGAAAAAAATGTGGGAAGCACTGTGATTTGAAGTTAACATGTATATGTGTGAAAAAAGAGAGGGAAAGATTGCCATTTACTAGTTCTGCTGAGAGGTGTACAGTTCAGAGATTCTGGCTCTGATAATCTGCTGTGTGAGTGCCACATTACTTTCTCAACTAACTACGTTTAAAGGTGAGTTATGAGTTTGAGAGGGGATGTATGTGGTGCATTTTGATATGAAAAAAAATGTAATTCTTGTTTTAAAGTTGTGTTTTACATTTTATGTTTTGGAAGATATTTAACTGCCTTGAACTTGTAAGATATTATGGAGTATGTCTTCACCATAAGTTAAGGTGTACTGGTATCACCCAGGAATACTGTTTTCTGCCTAGAATCACACCATGAGTCTGTGTGCACAAAGGAATTGTTGTCAGAGATTTAATTTGTGGTGGTCTGGTTCTGTATGACTTGCATTCGTAGGAAAGGGGCAGCTTGTTTTCTTGAAGTGTGGTGGCTAGCATTCAGCACAAATCAATATCTCACAAATGAGAGGCAAATGCTAACACATTTGAAATCAACATGGTAGATTTTCCTTCCACTCCTGCAATGGGTGAGGTAGTTACTACATGTTCAAAACTCCAATTAACCCTTACCCCACATGTACTCTTACATACATCTCTGCAGTCTTCATGCAGTTGTGCAAGCGTCCATGCAGATCTCTCTTGCACCTGACAATACACAGTCTCCAGAAGCACGCTCTTAGCACACAGGCACCTGCTTCTCCTGCACTCCCATGCTAAGTATTCAGCACTCTGTGGTATTTTAGATAGTAGTGTGTAACGCTACCACATTCAACATCGCCAAGGATCATTTCCTTTGCTCTAGTCTAATCACTCACCCAGGTTCCACACGTTCATGGTCTCAAGTAGTTGTTAGGACATGTGCTCTTTTCTGCCTCTCTAAACTATAAGGAAAATGTGTCAGGCTGTTACAGTAATTATCACTTGCAAAGCCACAGTAGTAAATGTGCTTTGAAATTGCCAATCAAATATCGTTCTCTGCCTAGAATCACACCATGAGTCTGTGTGCACAAAGGAATTGTTGTCAGAGATTTAATTTGTGTTGGTCTGGTTCTGTAAGACTTGCATTCGTAGGAAAGGGGCAGCTTGTTTTCTTGAACTGTGATGGCTAGCATTCAGCACAAATCAATATCTCACAAATGAGAGGCAAGTGCTAAAATATTTGAAAACAACAGGGTAGATTTTCCTTACACTCCTGCAATGGGTGAGGTAGATACTACATGCTCAAAACTCCAATTAACCCTTACCCCACATGTACTCTTACATACATCTCTGCAGTCTTCATGCAGTTGTGCAAGCATCCATGCAGATCTCTCTTGCACCTGACAATACACAGTCTCCAGAAACACGCTCTTAGCACACAGGCAGCTGCTTCTCCTGCACTCCCATGCTAAGTATTGAGCAATGTGTGGTATTTTATATAGTAGTGTCTAACGCTACCACATTCAACATCGCCAAGGCTCATTTCCTTTGCTCTAGTCTAATCACTCACCCAGGTTCCACATGCTCATGCTTTCAAGTAGCTGTTAGGACATGTGCTCTTTTCTGCCTCTCTAAACTATAAGGAAAATGTGTCAGGCTGTTACAGTAATTATCACTTGCAAAACCACAGTAGTAAATGTGCTTTGAAATTGCCAATCAAATATCGTTTTCTGCCTTGAATCACACCATGAGTGTGTGTGCACAAAGGAATTGTTGTCAGAGATTTAATTTGTGTTGGTCTGGTTCTGTAAGACTTCCATTCGTAGGAAAGGGGCAGCTTGTTTTCTTGAACTGTGATGGCTAGCATTCAGCACAAATCAATATCTCACAAATGAGAGGCAAATGCTAACACATTTGAAAACAACAGGGTAGATTTTCCTTACACTCCTGCAATTGGTGAGGTAGATACTACATGTTCAAAACTCCAATTAAACCCTTACCCCACATGTACTCTTACATACATCTCTGCAGTCTTCATGCAGTTGTGCAAGCGCCCATGCAGATCTCTCTTGCACCTGACAATACACAGTCTCCAGAAGCTCGCTCTTAGCACACAGTCAGCTGCTTCTCCTGCACTCCCATGCTAAGTATTCAGCACTGTGTGGTATTTTAGATAGTAGTGTGTAACGCTACCACATTCAACATCACCAAGGCTCATTTTCTTTGCTCTAGGCTAATCACTCACCCAGGTTCCCCATGCTCATGCTCTCAAATAGCTGTTAGGACATGTGCTCTTTTCTGCCTCTCTAAACTATAAGGAAAATGTGTCAGGCCATTGCAGTAATTATCACCTGCAAAACCAGAGTAGTAAATGTGCTTTGAAATTGCCAATCAAATATCGTTTTCTGCCTAAAATCACACCATGAGTCTGTGTGCACAAAGAAATTGTCGTCAGAGATTTAATTCATGTTGGTCTTGTTCTGTAAGACCTGCATTCTTAGGAAAGGGGCAGTTTGTTTTCTTGAACTGTGATGGCTAGCATTCAGCACAAATCAATATCTCACAAATAAGAGGCAAATGCTAACACATTTGAAAACAACAGGGTAGATTTTCCTTACACTCCTGCAATGGGTGAGGTAGATCCTACATGTTCAAAACTCCAATTAACCCTTACCCCACATGTACTCTTACATATATCTCTGCAGTCTTCATGCAGTTGTGCAAGCGTCCATGCAGATCTCTCTTGCACCTGACAATACACAGTCTCCAAAAGCACGCTCTTAGCACACAGGCAGCTGCTTCTCCTGCACTCCCATGCTAGGTATTCAGCACTGTGTGGTATTTTAGATAGCAGTGAGTAACGATAACACAATCAATATCACTAAGACTCATTTCCTTTGCTGTAGTCTAATCACTCACCCAGGTTACACATGCTCATAGTCTCAAGTAGCTGGTAGGACATGTGCTCTTTTCTGCCTCTCTAAACTATAAGGAAAATGTGTCAGGCTGTTACAGTAATTATCACTTGCAAAACCACAGTAGTAAATGTGCTTTGAAATTGCCAATTAAATATCGTTTTCTGCCTAGAATCTCACCATGGGTCTGTGTGCACACAGGAATTGTTGTCAGAGATTTAATTTGTGTTGCTCTTGTTCTGTAAGACTTGCACTCGCAGGAAAGGGGCAGCTTGTTTTCTTGAACTGTGATGGTTAGCATTCAGCACAAATCAATATCTCACAAATGAGAGGCAAATGCTAACACATTTGAAATCAACATAGTAGATTTCCCTTCCACTCCTGCAATGGGTGAGGTAGATCCTGCATGTTCAAAACTCCAATTAACCCTTACCCCACGTGTACTCTTACATACATCTCTGCAATCTTCATGCAGTTGTGCAAGCGTCCATGCAGATCTCTCTTACACCTGACAATTCACAGTCTCCAGAAGCTCGCTCTTAGCACACAGGCAGCTGCTTCTCCTGCACTCCCATGCTAAGTATTCAGCACTGTGTGGTATTGTTGATAGTAGTGTGTAACGCTACCACATTCAACATCACCAAGGCTCATTTCCTTTGCTCTAGTCTAATCACTTACCCAGGTTCCACATGCTCATGCTCTCAAGTAGCTGTTAGGACATGTGCTCTTTTCTGCCTCTCTAAACTATAAGGAAAATGTGTCAGGCTGTAACAGTAATTATCACTTGCAAAACCACAGTAGTAAATGTGCTTTGAAATTGCCAATAAAATATCGTTTTCTGCCTAAAATCACACCATGAGTCTGTGTGCACAAAGGAATTGTTGTCAGAGATTTTATTCTTGTTGGTCTGGTTCTGTAAGACTTGCATTCGTAGGAAAGGGGCAGCTTGTTTTCTTGAACTGTGATGGCTAGCATTCAGCACAAATCAATATCTCACAAATGAGAGGCAAATGCTAACACATATGAAAACAACAGGGTAGATTTTCCTTACACTCCTGCAATGAGTGAGGTAGATCCTACATGTTCAAAACTCCAATTAACCCTTACCCCACATGTACTCTTACATACATCTCTGCAGTCTTCATGCAGTTGTGCAAGCATCCATGCAGATCTCTCTTGCACCTGACAATACACAGTCTCCAGAAGCACGCTCTTAGCACACAGGCAGCTGCTTCTCCTGCACTCCCATGCTAAGTATTCAGCACTGTGTGGTATTGCAGATAGCAGTGTGTAACGCTACCACATTCAACATCAGCAAGGGTCATTTCCTTTGCTCCAGTCTAATCACTCACCCAGGTTCCCGATGCTCATGGTCTCAAGTAGCTGTTAGGACATGTACTCTTTTCTGCCTCTCTAAACTATAAGGAAAATGTGTCAGGCTGTTACAGTAATTATCACTTGCAAAACCACAGTAGTAAATGTGCTTTGAAGTTGCCAATCAAATATTGTTTTCTGCTTAGAATCACACCATGAGTCTGTGTGCACACAGGAATTGTTGTCAGAGATTTAATTTGTGTAGCTTTTATTGTGTAAGACTTGCAGTCGTAGGAAAGGGACTGCTCATATGATAGGATTTGAAAAGCTCATAAAAAATATAGTAATATATTTAAATTACATAAAGGTATTTTTTTTTAGTTTCTTTCAGGTATTGCTAAACAACACTGAAATAAATTAAAGATGCCTATAAAATCAAGAAAGAGAAAAGAACAGCAACAACATCTATATTTGAAGACAACTGGACAACAAAAATTAGTTGAAGAACCTCATGTTGGAAAAAAGAAAAAGTCTTCTGGTAAGCAGACTAAGGATTTTATAAAAAAAATATCCTCAAGCAAAGAAAAAATGTAAAAAATATATCCACTGCAAATAGTGTTTCAAGTAGAAAACAACAGGACAATCGACAGAATATACTAAATGCTAATGTAAAATCATAAGTAAGAAAGAATGACTTAAAAAGAAATATAGATTTTAAAAACATTCGTAGAAAAATGTTTCAGAGAAGAGTGATGTTCAATTTGCTAAAGGATGTGAAAAAATATTGGAAGAAAGCCAAATTTTATAAGAAAAAGAAACATATTGAATCAATTGTTGCAAAGGCTTTGGAATTAAAAAGAAAACTATTCATTTTAATTTTGAACAGGATTCATACATTAGATAAATTAGTGAATGTAATGAAGTCAAAAAGAAAAAGAAAAAGAGAAGTGAAAAATAAAAACTTTTGTAAAGTGTTCTTAGGAGAATGGAAGCATAGTTCAAGTACTGAACCATTTTTTAATGAAGAGAGTTATCTTCAAAGTAATAGTTTGCTGCATGCAGTTGACACCAGTGGTCGAGCATATGAAGTTAAGGATGGTTGTCTAACGGAAAAGGAGAAAATGATTCCAAGAAATGAGGAAGAAGTGTTAGCTGATGAGGTTATGGGGAGACTTCCTAAAGCCCCAGTGTACACTTGGAATTGTAGTAGTATTTGTACTGTACAACAGGAATCTATTGATAAATTACGTGACTTTCTAAGAGAATATAGTAAAAAAAAGTGTTAAACAGAAGATTAAGGTGCTTCAAAGACTAGATCCATGCAGAGTGAGAGAGAATACTGGTTTGCAAGGACATTCTCTGGCTTGTCTTTCTAGGAAAGTTTGTCAAAGTGTTTTTCACCATTTTAGGATGCTGGCAGTTCATCATACTGAAATGAGAAAATTTGTGAGAAGATTGTATTTTGCTAAAAGTCCAGCACTAAAGTTAAATGAGTTGAATAGTGCTCTTTTCCGTGGATCTGTATCAGATGTGAAGAAGGTTTGTGAGGATATTGAGTTTTGTTACTTTGGTCCAGAGCAAGAAAGTGCAGGAAATGACACAGTTATTGAAGAAAATGTGGAAGAGAATGTAGAACTCACTGTTAGTAAAAATTTTGAAAATCAAATGCCAAAATTTACTATCATCTCTAATGAAAGACCAAATATTACTTGTATTTGTTGCCGGAGAAGCCATTATAAAACTCAAGAAAGGAATGTTGATCTCTATAAAAAAAAGTGAAAAAGAAAATAATTACAAGTGGAAGGGTTTGCTACATATTTATTTCTGGAAAATTGTTTTGATTTGGGTGAAGATCAGCGTATTTGTAAATACTGTTATAACAAGTTAGAAGAAAATAAAATGCCAGCTAGAGCTGTACATAATAATTTAGAATTGGTTGATATTCCTGCAGAACTTAGTGATTTAAATACGTATGAGTCTATACTCATTCAATGTGTCCATCCGTTTCAGACTATAGTTTGTATGGAGCCCAAAACAGGCAAATTACCTCCTTCAGATTTACAAAGAGGTTTAAAAGGAAGAGTTGTCTATTTGCCATTAGATTTGAAAAAAAATATTGAAACAATTGATGCAGATAGTTTGGAAACTGAACCATTAGTTATTCTGGTTAATGGTGTACCTACAACGAATAAGAAAATTTGGCAGGAGCTGGTAGATGTACGAAAAGTACAAAGAGCAAATTTATATTTGAAAAGAAATAATAAATGGTATGAATCAATTTATATGGATGAAGATGAAGAAGTTTTACTAGCAGACACAGGAATACCAACTGGGCAAATTGAAAAAGTGGATAAGTCAAAAGAAGAAGAAATTTATGAACATTTCAGCATACATCCTCTTCATTCTAAAGAGGTTATGGGAAACACTATTGATCTGTTTCAGATGAAAAAAGCAAAAGGAACTCCCGTGAGTGTATGGGAGGAGGGCTTGGAAGCTCGTTGTTTTCCCCAGCTGTTTCCTACAGGAAAAGGTGGACGATATGATGAACGTCCAGTACAGATTCCTGCTTCTGAGTATCGGACTACAAGATTATATGTAGAAGATCCAAGATTTCGTCAAAGTATTCCTTATTTGTTCCATCTTTTATTTGAAAGTGACTTGTCTGCACTATCTTATGCAGTAAATCACATTTTAAAAACTGGAGTACATCTACATAATGTGTCTGCAAAGGATTTTCTGAACAAAGTGCAACAGCGAGATGATCATTTGGAATCTCAATTGATTAATGGCTTGGTAGCGTGGGACTAATGAATATTGGTACCGACGCCATGGAGAATTGAAATGTATGTTACGGAATTTAGGAACTCCTACATGGTTCCTTACCCTAAGCTGTGCTGAGTATGCTTGGGATGATTTACTGGATTTTCTTCGAGAGGCAAATTCAAATATTGAAAACATCCAATACAAGACAGCAGGAGAATTGTGCTCATTGGATCCGGTTAATGTTTGCAGATATTTCAATCATAGATTTGAGGCTATGATGTCCTTCATCTGCAATAAAAGATCTCCACCTCTTGGAGAAGTTGTGGATTTCTTTTGGAGAAAAGAGTACCAAGCAAGAGGTGCTCCTCATATTCATATGCTGTTGTGGATCAAGGATGCCCCAAAATTTGGAACAGATTCTGATGATGCAGTTTTATCTTTCATTGAAGGATATGCAACATGTTCTATACCTAAAAGCACAGAAGAAAAAAAATTAAAAGAGCAAGTTTTACGTTTTCAAAGTCATCGGTGTGGAAAATACTGTCGACGAAAGTACAAGAGTAAAGATAAATTCGACACAAAATGTCGATTTGGATTTCCACGACCTGTTCTTTCAAAAGGAAGAGTAAACAGTTTTATGTCAGCTGTGCAACATACTATCACAAGAAAATCGCCTAAAAATACCTACAACCTAAGAAGAGAAGAAGAGTCAAAATATGTAAATGACTACAACACTGTCATTTTATCCATGTGGAATGCTAACATGGATATTCAGTATGTAGCTGACAATTCTATTGCTGTTGCTCGGTATGTCACATCTTACATCACTAAGTCTGAGAAAACGGAATTGAAAGAAATGTGGGAAGAGATTTCTCACGAGAAGACTGTCAGTAAAAAGCTATACAGTTTCAGTTTAAAGATGTTATCGCATCAAGAAATTGGGTCATACGAATGCTCAGATAGGTTATCATCTGCAAGTCTGTACTCCAAATCCAGAAGAATAATTTGGGTAAGTTTAGGCCTTGCAGGAAAGCGAAATCGGGTATTGAAATCTATTCGAGAAATTGAATATTTAGCAGAGTACGAACCAGAAAGTACAGACATTTTAAGAACAAACATGTTGGACACATATTGCCCAAAGAGAAGTCATCATCTTGAGAACATGTGTCTCTATGAAGTGCTGCAGAACTACATTTTTAAACGGAATGTCACAGAAGACATCAACAATGGAAAATATAAAGTCATTGGTGAGGAAGGATGTTTGGTAAAACAGACAAAAGGAAGTTTGATTAATCACAGAAAGCTGAGTTGCAACACTACTGACAAGAAGGAATTTTACTACTTAGCACTTTTACAGTTGTTTAAACCATGGCGTTCAGAGGATGAATTACTTGGACATTTTCAAAGCTATGAAGATTCCTTTAATGCATGCAAAGATACCATAGAATGCAGTACTTTCACAACGTATGTACAAATGTGAAATGAAGAAATTGAACAAGAAGCAACAATTGCAGCTGAAGTAGCTAGAAACAGTTCTCAAGACAGTCAAAGTTCTGGGACGCTCAGTCAAGATCCTCTAGGACAACCAATCGTAGAAAATGAAGCTGCAATAGCCATGACTGAAGTGGAAACCGCTATGAATCAAGCTCAGGAAGATTTAATAAACTTACCAAATTTGGAACAACAACTGAATGATGAACAACAATAAATTTATGAGGAAGTCACAAAGCATATTGATCATGGATTACTACATGAAAATAAAGAGTGCTCATGCACATCATTTGAACCAATCAGAATGTATGTGAGTGGACAACTGGAACTGGAAAAAGTTTCTCAATTAAAGTAATTAGAAGCTACCTACAGAAAAAACTGATTCAACTTTGTCTTGTGTTGTTATCGCTCCAACTGGGTTAGCAGCATATAACATAAAAGGAATTACCCTCCATCGTTTGCTAATGTTACCAGTAGAGCATGAGAACAAAATACAATACCACAAGCTAACAGGAGAAGCATGTTTTGAAGTTTTAAGAGTATTGAAAAAAATGAAAGTTCTCATTATTGATGAGGTAAGCATGGTATCAAACATAATGCTTGCCTTTGTGCATTTAAGAATGCAGCAAATTCTAAAGACAGACTATGACGTGCTATTTGAAGGAAAACATGTTATAGTTTTTGGGGATCTACTGCAGCTCACTCCAGTTAAAGGACAACCAGTATTTCATACTCTTACACATGAAGACACAAAAAAGTCGTTAGGAAGTATAGGTAATGTGAATATTTGGACATACTTTGAGTCCAAAGAACTCATTACCAATATGCGGCAAGCAAATGATGATGATTATGCAAGTATTCTCAAAGATATCAGAATTGGACTACTCACAAAACATGGCAGAAACACTTTACAGAGTTGATTGCTATGTAATTTGTTTCCAACAGAACAAATAGTTCCAGAGAAAATATACAAGAAAATTGCAGGAAAAAATACTGTAATCTGCTTAAGGCCAACACTACATGAATGCTCTATATTCAATCAAGAACTTTTGAAATTGGAAAATGAAGAGATTATAAAACTGGAAGCTGTGGATAAAATACAGCATGAAGGAATAACTATTATATTGACAAGCAAATTGACAACTAAATTGAATTCTCTAGAGAAAAACATATCAAAAACAGCTGGTTTAGAAAAGAATCTTTATGTATGTATGAACTGTCGAGTAATTTTAAGACGTAATTTGGATGTAGAAAAAGGTTTAGTGAATGGAGCTATGGGTAAAGTTGTGGGTTTTGTTAATTACCAGAAAAAAGATGGAATTGAATTATTAAAAATAAAATGTGATCAGATTGAAGAGGTTAAAGACATTAGTCGTTGTTCAGTTCGTTTCTTGCTTGTGAAAGACTTATATGTACGTAGGAAGCAGTTTCCGTTTTCTCTAGCATATGCTGTAACTATTCACAAATCTCAAGGATTAACTGTAGATAGTGCTTTTGTAAACATTGGATCTAGTGTGTTTAAAGAAGGTATGGCATATGTTGCTTTGTCACGCGTGAAAAAAATATCTGGTTTATTCATGATAGACTTTGATGAGTCAAAAGTTAGTGCTGATGCAAACTGTGTAAAGGAGTATAATAGATTAAGAAGAAGCTATGCTCCTCATTTAGGTCAGTATCCTGTGTTTGAAAAACGTGTTGTTTGTCGGAAAAGGAAAATTGAGAATATCTGTAATGAGGATGTACAGAAGAGTAAACAAATAGAGACTGATGTGATTGCAAGCAAAAAGAAAAAGGACAATGCTGAAGAGGTTGTTGGTTGTCATTTTGAAAATAGCTGTGGTGTCAACTGCTACGCTAATGTAGTGCTGAATGTTGTATTTTATCTTGAAAGTTTGAAAGAGCAGATCATACTAAATCATGAAAAAAGATTCTGTTCTCTGCTGAGTTTCTTTTATGAGAAGCTGAGTAATGATAAAACTAAAATAGAAAGTGCTTCTGATGTTAGAAATCTTTTAGATGTATGTTCTGGATGTACACAGTTTACTCAAAATGTCCAGCAAGATGCACAGGAATTCTTAATGTATATGCTTATGGTACTGGAAGATGAAGGGGTGGAAATAGAAAATATGTTTGGTCTCTCTTATAAATGGGAACATAGTTGTGAAAACTGTTTGAACACATGCAGCTCTAATGTTGATTCTGAAAGGTTCATATATTTAACATTACCAGAGAGTAAATCAGTGACTTTTAGTACATTAGTTAAAGATGCAAATCACAACATGGAATGTTCGAAATGTAAATCAGAAATGTTATCAACGTTATTTTTAAAGAAATATGGACAGTATGTAATTTTAATGATGCAACGTTGTAGAGCTGATGAAACAAAATTGGACACTTTAATAAAGAAGTTTACAGGAAATCAATTATCAATATCAGGAAAGACTTTTGTTGCAGTTGCAATAATTTTCCGTGATGGACTTTGTATAACTTCTGGTCATTACACAGTTTATCTAAAATGTGAAAAAGGCTGGACACTGTGTAATGATTCACAATTGATTTTCAAGCAACGTTTGCCTGCAGAATTATCAAATTCCTACTTAATTTTTCTAAAACCAAAATTTTAGATACAAATTGCAGCATCTGAAGAAACCATTATTTCGATTTTATTGGATTACCATTGGATATTTCACCAAAATTTGTTTTTTAAATTACCATTTGGCCTCATGGAAAGGTAACTGTTTCTATTGTGGACTTCTTTGACAGATATTATTTTGGTGTATGTGCTTAAGCAACAAGATTTACAGGCGATATTTATTGCAAATAGTTATTGTTCTTAGAAGATATTTTTAATATATATGTTACATTTCTATCAAGGTATGTTTTACTGAGGATAGATTCAGGGCTTTTTTTAAACAATCTTTCAGATTGTTAATTTTTTTGCCCGCTGTTAAGTGATGAATGCAATTGATATCACTATTTTCAGTGAAATTCAATATATTCTGAAAACAGCAAAAAAAGGGCAAAAAATTACTTTGTTAAATATGAAAATATGTGTACTGTATTCTAAAATGTATTGTTAAATATTAATACTTTTTTTCTTTTTTTTCAGATCGAGAAAGAAAATTTAGGAAATGTAATCCTTTTTTCTAGCAATTAAAAAAAACATTTATTTCTAATTAAGTTATTTTGTTGGTCAGGTAAGTTTAAAATATCTGTATTTCTCACCCCTTCACTTTCATGCTCCCTTTTCTTCACTTCTACTCACTCTGCTTTTCTCATTCCCCTTCCCTCTCTCTTCTTCCTCTACTGCTCCTTCTTAACTCCCTCACTCCTTCTCTACTACTCCCCTAGGTTTACTGCCTCCATCACTATTTTTTCAACCATGTTTCTCTCTCTGTCTCCATATGTCTCAGTCATTCTAACTGCCTTACTCCTTCTCAGTTCCTTGCTCTCTGTCTCTGTATCTGTCTCTCTCCCTTTTTCTGTCTTACCCTTAATTTCCTTAACATCTCTGTTTCTACCACTTCTCCTCTCTCCATCACTCATTTTCCCTCTATGCTAATTTTTTAACCTTCTCCGTCATTCTCCTTCCCTCACCTTCCCTAACTGTCACTATCCTTTACTCATAGTCACTCCTATTCTCCTACTTCACTTCCTCCTGTCTGTATCTCACACCCCTTCATCTTTTCGCATTCTTTCCTTCACTCTCCCTCACTCTCCTTTGCCCATTGAAATCCTGACTCCCTTTCTCTCACTCCAGTTTCCTAAATCCTTCCATCCCCTGACTCCCCATCTCTCACTTTCCCTTACCCCCTTTTCTAATCCTCATACCCCTTATCTCACCATCACTCCACTTCTCTTACTTTCAATCCCTTTACCCTGCTGTACTTCATCCGCTTCATCTGTTACTCCCTTTTCCTATCTCCGTCCCTTACTCCCCTTTTCTCACTCCCCCTCCATCACTCTCCATTACTCACTGCCATTCCCTTACTCATTTACTCTTCTTACCTGTATCCTCTACCCTTAGTCCTTTTGTTGCAGTCACTCTTTCACTTCCCTTTCATGACTGATCATAATTTCCTTTTCTCACTCATTCTGTCTGTCCTTTCCTCCTCTTCACTCGGTCATTTCAATCATTTCAATCATTCTTGTATACACTACACATTCATTCAATCAAAATAAAAAACAGTATATTAAGAATATAGCTATTCTTGGAGAAGTGAAGTGAGTTCTTAAAAGAACTGTTTTTTTTGTCTTTTTTTGTTTTATATTTTTTTTTTAGTTTTCAAACAATTTTTTATTTTTATTTTTGGTTTTTTTTACAGCACCAAAACAAAACTGGGAATCAAAAAACTGCTCAACAGGAACAAATAACAAAAAAAAAAAATTATGACCTGGAGCATGTGTGCTGCTGTATACGGTTTTCAATTAAATTCATGCTACTCTCTCCGTAGCAAATTACCTCATTGCACATATTGCAATGAATGTGCACTTTTTGAAACAGGGGCCGGATGTCAAGAGGCCTGGTGCATGGTGAATCTGCAGCCGCAGATGATGTGCTCGGCTGAGAAGGTCCCGGTGGAGGGTTCTCCCTTAGGGCTCTTGTGGTTTCACGAGCAAACCGAATTGGATGCATTGATTTAAAATGCCTGAGCATGCAATGAATGCTGAAGGAGTATTTTTTGGCCGGATCCCCTCTAGACAGGACACTTCCGCAAATTGTACAAGTGACCTTTGGCGCATTCACTTTTTTTTGCCCGTCTGGAAAAGTGAAATAATTCTAAATGAAAGAGAGCTTCTGTTTGCTCTTTCTTGGTGGTTCTTGAAAGGTCTCCTCACTGTCTGAAGATGACTGGTGTTCTGCCATTTCACTGGAGTAGCTCTTCAGCAACCTTCTCTCAGGAAATTAGTAGAAAAAGTGAGGGGAGTGGGTGTGGTGTTTGAAGGTCCTGAAACAGAAACTAATACGAACCAATGAAAAGTGTTGTTTTGTAATCACATGACTTGCCATGTGCGCACCGTGCGTGCACCGTACACGTACCGTACGCGCACGGAGCACGTACGGAGCACGCACACATGCGCACTCGGAGCACGCACGCATGCGCACTTGAAACACGCACGCATGCGCACTCGGAGCACGCCGGTACGCGCACCGTACGCGCACGGTGCACGCACGCATACGCGTACGGAGCACGTGCGTAGGGTCTACGCGCGCATGCAAGTATGGAGCACGTGCTAACGGAGCACGCACAACGTACGCATGCGCACTCGGAGCACGCAGGTGCGCGCATCGTACGCGCACGGTGCACGCACGCAAGCGCGTAGGGAGCACGCGCACATGCGCATAGGGAGCACGCGCACACGGATCACGCACGACATACGCATGCGCACGTGGAGCACACACCGTGCGCGCACGGTGCGTGCACGGTAAAAAACCCTTAAAAAAAAATATTAAAGTGTTTATAAGTTTATAGAAGATATTAACTATGCTGTTCAACTTTATCCACATTAAAAAAAAAAGAGCTGAGCCATTCAATATTACAGGATACAGTCAATCTATAACTATATATAGGTAGTTTATTGTAAAATAATTATATAAAAAATATAATAATACATACATAAATTAGCATTTAAAAAACCTTACAAATTCACTAAAAAACCTTAGGTTTCACGGACGTTATAGTTAGGAATTAGCATTTAAAAAACCTTTGAAATTCACTGAAAAAACCATAGGTTTCACACACGTTATAGTTAGGAATTCGCATTTAAAAAACCTTGCAAATTCACTGAAAAAAACATAGGTTTCACACATGTTATAGTTAGCTGGACATTTCACTCGTAAAAAACCAATGAACTTCCCCCGTTATAGTCAGTTCCGCTAACTATAACTCGCGCGCCCGCAATCCACTGCTGATGACGTCACATATTACATCACTCATGACATGGTCAGTGACATCACTCATGACATCACTGATGACATCTCAAATGACATCACTGATGACATCACTGATGACGTCATCCATGTGATAAATTACCACATCTTCTCACACCCTAATATAACCTTTGATACACCGACTCAAAATTTAAGAGTTCCATTGACAAAACCATACATACTGCAATACCAATAACTACATACCCACTTATTAACTCTTAGGTCTACATACACCTGCACTCATTCACCTGTACAGTCACTCATACTTACAGTCACTCCATACAAAACTATCATATGCATTTATACACCTATATAGACACTCACACACTACCAATCATCCATAGAGGTACTCTCACACCTACTCAGTCATGCAAATAATCACACTCCCATTTACTCACCTATGCGGTTATACACACTCAAGTTCACTTACTCATAAAAATAGTATCACATTCGTATGCTCTTATAGAATCAATGATACAAGCACACACTCATCCATACAGTCACTCTCACAATCACACACTCTCACATCTACCCACTTATATACTCTTACACGCATATATACTGCCTTTCACATATGTAGTTAGTCACAAATGTACCACTGAGATATACATTCAATCCCTAACACACCCATCCATACACTCACTCAACCATACAGTCCATCACAGATGCACCAAAAACCAGCTGTTGATGCACACGCAAATTATTTAAATGTATGTATACAAATTCAGTAGACAAATGACATTGATTAGAGCTCTTATTCTTCTTTATTCTTGAAAAGAGGTCTTCCACTCCCAACGCGTTTCGTCGCGATAGGGATTAACCCAAGCGACTTCCTCAGGGCTGGAAGTAATGAAATTACAATAAATCCAAATATCCCTCTAATGTACATAAAATTACAGTTGCATAAATCAATTGTAGATGACAGCAAAGACAAAATGCATTACACAGAAAAAATAATACTGTTACCATTTTACTACAACATGTTATCTCCAAATAATTCCAATTTAAATATCCTTTCATTATTAAAGATCTGTGTCAACCAATATTAATAAAAACCCAGTGTCCTACTTGACCAAGACCCGAAATTCTAAACTGAATTTCATGTGTTATATGCACCCAGAACAGAAGTGCAGTACACCCCAATAGAAAAGGTGATATTGCATGCTTTAAACACTAATTATTGACTCCTACCTTATGTATTCTTGGTTCATAGAATTCCTATCAATTTATAATGAGAATATTCGCAGTTAGTAACCGCTAGATACAGGAGGCAAGGTGACATCACTCACTTTTGGATTCAATCACCACGTTTATCTTACTGGAAGTGTTGCTCACCTCGTTATTCCTGAAATAGTGCGTTATTCAACATCCATGATTATTTTACATTCGTTTGCATAAATTGCTATGCTCTTCCTAGAAAAGGATAACCAAGAGTAATATATAACTATATGTTGCCCTTTACAAATGTATCCTTATTTTTACTAAATAAAGGGATTTATAATATCTTCCAAAAATCCTCACCTTCAGATAAAGCCAAATCATTAGATTTAACCGCTCTGAAATGCTCGCTAATACGATCTTTTAATGGTCTAATTGTACTGCCTACATACACTTTCTGACATTTGCATACAATAAGATAAACCACATATTTAGTAGTACAACTTATGTTGGACAAAATGTCAAATGTATGACCCTTGTCATCTGTGAACTGTATTACTCTGTCCTTAGCAAATTTACACATATTACAATGGCCACATTTATAGAATCCTTTACTCAAACGTGAAAGCCATCCCTCCTCTTTTTTATCAATGGGATAGCTAGGACTAAGTATTGTGCCTAGTGTTTTGCCTCTCCGGAAGGTAATTGTGTGTTCCCGCGTCAACTGGTGTAGCCTGTATTCGGGCAGCGTTCGTCATGTGGAAGGTAAGCGGAAACGCTTGGAATTTTGTAGTTAGGTTGTTCTTTTCTTTTGGGATGCTTTCAGGAGCAAGGATTATTCATGACAGTTCTCTTTGGTCTATCATAGGTCCCAGTACTCTAGGGTACCTCGAGCCATTGTGAATAGTGGATTGCAAGTAATATTGAGTAATGAATTATACGAGGTGAGCGCTTTCTCTTCCATTTTTTACTCTTGACAAATATCTCACTGCACAGTGTTCTTGTTAGTTAATTTGGCTTATTTCATTGGATGAGCTGGTTCTTATTTTATCCATAGGTCCTGAACTTGAGGCACCTTCTGAGTTAAATATCGCTCTTTACTTTGACGATTTGTGGATATATTTTGGCATGAGATTTGTTGGCTTTATCTGAAGGTGAGGATTTTTGGAAGATATTATAAATCCCTTTATTTAGTAAAAATAAGGATACATTTGTAAAGGGCAACATATAGTTATATATTACTCTTGGTTATCCTTTTCTAGGAAGCGCATAGCAATTTATGCAAACGAATGTAAAATAATCATGGATGTTGAATAACGCACTATTTCAGGAATAACGAGGTGAGCAACACTTCCAGTAAGATAAACGTGGTGATTGAATCCAAAAGTCAGTGATGTCACCTTGCCTCCTGTATCTAGTGGTTACTAACTGCGAATATTCTCATTATAAATTGATAGGAATTCTATGAACCAAGAATACATAAGGTAGGAGTCAATAATTAGTGTTTAAAGCATGCAATATCACCTTTTCTATTGGGGTGTACTGCACTTCTGTTCTGGGTGCATATAACACATGAAATACAGTTTAGAATTTCGGGTCTTGGTCAAGTAGGACACTGGGTTTTTATTAATATTGGTTGACACAGATCTTTAATAATGAAAGGATATTTAAATTGGAATTATTTGGAGATAACATGTTGTAGTAAAATGGTAACAGTATTATTTTTTTTGTGTAATGCATTTTGTCTTTGCTGTCATCTACAATTGATTTATGCAACTGTAATTTTATGTAGATTAGAGGGATTTTTGGATTTATTGTAATTTCATTACTTCCAGCCCTGAGGAAGTCGCTTGGGTTAATCCCTATCGCGACGAAACGCGTTGGGAGTGGAAGACCTCTTTTCAAGAATAAAGAAGAATAAGAGCTCTAATCAATGTCATTTGTCTACTGAATTTGTATACATACATTTAAATAATTTGCGTGTGCATCAACAGCTGGTTTTTGGTCTTTTCAATCTTTGATTGAGTTACTTAGGGAATTGGGTGTTATTCCCTATCTTGATAGCACCGCACATATTAGATTGAAGTTCTTAAATATTTATGTGAATTCCTGTTGGAGCGCTATTTTCGTTTTCCCTTACACCCATCGGGCAATTAGTTCATCACAGATGCACTCTTAAAACCATGCACCCATAGAATCACCCACTCACACATCTATGCATAGAGTCACACACACCCTACCCACACAAACACTCAGGAACCCATACAGATACTGAGACTAGCAATCAATAACTCATATAGACACTTATATAGGTATTCACAAAACCATGCCGCCACTTATACCCCAACATACAGACACATACAGACATTTACACAGTTTAGTCACTAGTCTGCAGTAAGATACATTTAATGACTCACTTATGGAGTCAGTTACGCACCACAGAAAATCATCCATTTACACACTTGTACACCCACTCATTCTTCAACAGGCCTTTCCCTATATATATTAAACATATTAAAATTGTTAAGAAACACATACTCAATGGATGATGTCATCAGTGATGTCATCAGTGATGTCATTTGAGATGTCATCAGTGATGTCATGAGTGATGTCACTGACCATGTCATGAGTGATGTAATATGTGACGTCATCAGCAGTGGATTGCGGGCGCGCGAGTTATAGTTAGCTGAACTAACTATAACGGGGGAATTTCATTGGTTTTTTACGAGTGAAATGTCCAGCTAACTATAACATGTGTAAAACCTATGGTTTTTTCAGTGAATTTGCAAGGTTTTTTAAATGCTAATTCCTAACTATAACGTGTGTGAAACCTATGGTTTTTTCAGTGAATATATATATATATATATATCTATAGCTGCTATTTGAAATAAACTGTTGAAAACAACTTAGTGAGAAATGTCTAGAAACGGTTGCCAACTTTCAGGTGTTCCAGCTATGGTGGGTATGTATTTAAGAGTTCAGTTTGTCACCATAAGTATCTGAAGGCTTTACTGCTGCACTGCCTTTCCTGCAAAAGATGGAATCAGTCTGTGATGGTCGCTCACATCGTTAAATCGCTGACGGCAGCTTGGCGAGAAATGTTCTGAGGGTGCGTGCCTTGTTGCCCCCAGACCTACAGCATCACAAATAATGCAGAGACATCCTGAGAGCGCCCATCAAGCTAGCAGGCGAGGCAATCAACTACTCCTTCCTGATTGCATCACACCGCAGTATGGCAGAACAGAGGATTGAGAGGCAGACATAATGTCAGGTAAGTTCATTGCTCCGGCACTTTTAAAAGTATCTTCCTGCAGCTGGAAATGCCTCTGCCTTTTGATGATAAAAATGAACGCATCGTGCGTCACATTCGCAAAATGGTGGAAACAGACAGCATGGCCCATATCATAGAAATTTGCACCGTGGAAAACACAGAGCAAATCCATGTGTATCTTTCATGCTTCTCCTGTTTTACACAACGGGGCGAAACAGATGTAGTTCAGCCCATTCCACAGGAATGTTTGTGCTCAGGCAAAAAGGAAGAAACTTTTCTTTAACTTTTGTCAAACTAACACATTTCATAAGTATGAAGGAAAAATAACTCCCGTTTCCGCAGGCAAGGGGCTCCTTGGAGTGCATTTATACTTTCAAGACACAAGTGGGGCAGAACTTTTGGAGTACAAGCAGTTCTACTCTGAAAAGTCTTCCAACATAAATATTAACGCTAAATGACCATGCGAAATTTAGAAAGCCCTTTCAATCCTGTCTTTTTCATTATTACAAGTAAACTCAATGCCCCGGAATCTGTCAGAACCGTGAAGCTATTGAGTAAGTGTGTACTATAAAAAAATAATAATGGCATGTCAAATCAAATCAATACGCCGTTTTCCCTCACAGATTGAAAGTTTCTGTGACAGTGCTGCTGGGAGGAGCACGCCACGAAATTCAGATTCAGGTCACTTTAAAAGGAACACCAAACATCTAGTTTTGCAAAAGGAAAACCATAACATAGAAAGCCACGAAGCATGTGTGAGTTATATATCAGAATTTTCAATAAAGAAATATCGTGCTGCAAGAATATAGCATCAAAAAGACTGGCAACCATAATACCGTGGAGACAAGAATAAACTATTATAAACTATTAAAAGTTTACCATTCCTCAGTTCTATATAGAATGTCGAGCTATGTGTGGATTTATATGTAGCAAGCCTCTACTTATCTATGGTTACCTTATTGATATTTAGGTGGTCGATTTGATTGCTATATTTCTTTTGTGCGATATTTAACAGTCGATCTTCTGGCGCTAGCCTGCATTGGCGCTGCTGTTAGTGAAGAGGAGCTCGTTTTCGCGCCTGCACGCACAAACGAGCCACCTGGGACCACTTCTGCCTTTTGAACAATTGAATCAGGCTCCGGGAGACACTGTGATGGGCGGCAAATGAAGATTCCATGAGCGGCTGACCCCAGACGCTCGTTTTACAGTAATAATCATGGCAGCTCCCCGACACCGCGTCATATGAGACAGGTGGTGAGGACCGGAAGAAATGCGCCTTCACTTCAAATTGCGTTTCCATCACTCAGAGGTCTATGCTACCTTGAGAGTGTTGTTTGAACACGAAACAACACAGAGGTTTGCAATTGAAGTGACCAGAAATGATTGACTACAATAGAAAACAAAGATGTACATTTGGAGCACATATTTCACAGCGGTCATATCTTTTTCATGCTGTGACTCAGAGCTTCTCTTCAATTCACAAGGGGGTGATGGGTGCCCAACATATGGAACAATGAGATGGCGTCTGCTGCACACGGAGCTACAAAGTTACCGGCGATAATGACTTGATGTAGATGAAAAATACTACATTAAAATTGCTGCATAAGAAAGCCTGCACCGTAGGACAACACCTACGAATAGAATTCTACATTCTCCAAGTGCATGTGAACTAACTGTGGTAGAAAGGGTGGCCCCACATGGAGGGGAGATAACCGCCCTCTCTGGGCTGGGATATCGGGAGAGGATGTGGTCCGTCGGCTTAAACTGCCGACTTTGGTGCAGGAAACCTGGGTTCGAGCCTCGAGGTCGCGTCCACATCCTTTGATTCTGGGCAAATCACTTAATCTCCCCGTGCCTGAATGTGAAATGTAAATATGGTGCTCATGTAAAGCGCTCCAATACCTTCGGGTCGAGTTCACGCTATATAAACATGCACACAAAAATAAAAAAAAATTGGTGGCGACTTCAGAGCAGGTCTGTCATGGCTGGCGCGTTACACACAGTAAAGCCCGAACATGCGCAGATAAATGACAGTCCCTACGGTAGCAACGAAATGCTGCAGCTAAAGCTCCCTTCACAAGGAAATGTTGATCCAGCATTGCAAGCGCTCTAAGGGGCCGAGAAACAGCCACGCGATGAGGCACCCAGTAGTGCAAGAAGGAGAAGGCCTAAGGGACCGGCATCCACGTGGGTAACACCAGTGGGACTAACATGCCGCGGGGGCGTGTGGTGGCAAATTCACCAGTAATCACCCATTTGCAATGCAATCGGTCTCGCCACTGGGATCTTATATGTATTTAGGTATGCAGCACATTAGCCACGGTGCCGAAACATCTACTGTTATTTAACATGGAGGGAAAGTAAGCACCAAACTGCGTGACATGCCAGGTATGGGAACACATGGAGAGATATTGCCTTCCACCGGGAAATGGTGTAGTCCAAAGCTCTGTTTTAATATAAAATCAGGGCCTTTGGTGGTCATATCACTGAAAATGCAAGTTAAAAAAAATATATTATTGTCTACGGGTGCTCTTGGAAGACAATTTCGATGGACTGGAATCTAGAGAATGCTAAAGTGATTCTGGTATTTTACTTACCTCTGCTGGTCGTTTTCTGTCAAGAAAGTTCAATAGAGGGAGTTGCCAGAATATTTTTAAAAAGAAAGTTCATCAGCTGAAAGCAATTCTGGTATGTTGCTCGCCTCTACTGTTCGTTTTCTATCAAGACAGTTAAATGGAGGCAGTTAACGAAGCAGAAAGCAATTGTGGTATTTTACTGACCTCTACAGGTCGTTTTCTAGCAAGACTGTTAAATAGAGGCAGATGAACAGAAAAAAAAGCCCCTAAGCGGAAGCATACAAGTCCTAGGGTGATCTCCAGAGCCCACAAAGTACATACACATAAGTATATACTAAAGTATATACAAGAGGTCTCGAATGCTCGACCTAAAAAGCACCCCCACCACTCAAATGTTAACTGTCAGGTGGTGACGTCATGGGTGTTACGTTTTGGGACAGTCAGCCCAGCCCTGGTGATACAGAAGAGAGGAAAGCAAGTGAGACCACAGCGCCAGAGATATCGCCTCTAAAGTCACACTTCCCAGCACCACCAGTCTCCATGCTACATCTCCATATGCCAAACCTCAGTGCATCCAGGCCCCCTGAATGTGGTGAACCCCCCCTCCCCCCGCGGCACCCACACAGAGGAGTGGCATCACCTGAGATCCAATCAAACTACTTCCGAATAATATGTCGACTTTTTTACTGACTAATAGAGATTTCAGCCATCACTGGTAAACTGGAGGTCAAGCAAGGATTTTCATCAATTGGTAGTTTTCTAATGTTCTAGAGCGCTGTTTATAAGAGTGTTACGGTGCCTGTTTGAGGTTAAATTTCCCTGTGTTGACAATGTAGTTGTTGCACCCTTCACTTAAGCACCACCAAGGGGTTTCCTGGGCTTCCCCTCTGTGCGTGCACACAATGGTACACACTGGCGTCTGGCCAGCTATTCACTATAGCCCGTAGGAAGAGCGGGGTCCGTAAGATTCTGGCCGCTGTTATAATCCACTCTGGATGAATTGGATCAGAGGGTCCTGCCAGCAAACGAAAATCTGGAACCAACGTTAAAAATATTACACACCCAGTCTTACTGCAATTTACTTTCAACACAGCGTTCTGCCAACAGGCATTAATCTGGCACATACGCTTCCTAAAAAAGATATATTAAAATAAATCCAAACCGCTAAAATGTCATAGCACATAAAACAAGAAGTACAGTGAAATGAGATCACTGAAAAGCAAAGTAAACAAGCATTTGCAATGCAATCGGCCTCGTCTTTGGGACCTTATAAGTATTTAGCTATGTACCATATTATCCATGGGACCACCTGCACTCACTTTTTAGTTAAAGCCCATTCCTATCAAACACCCCGTCTTGTGAAGCACTAACTCCGGCCGTCAGACAACCTATCGCCCACTTTTGCTACTAATGTCAACCTCCTACAAACCATTAGGCCAACCGTCTCTTCTGCTGAAGTCACTTCCCTACCACCATCACCACTTACTACTCCCGCACTGCAGTTATATTTTTTTACAAATATAAAGAGCTTTTGTGCAGAGCACATTATAAACTCAGATATCTGAAACTGTTCGCATGTGTGATAATTAAGAAAAAGAAGGATTGGCTAAATTTCATTTTTGCCTCGGATCACACAATTTGTAAATAAGGAAGCCAAGTTCTTTTCATAGTTTTTTGTCATTTCACATTGTACAGTTTGTCCACTATATAGGGCAACCTGACAGTGCCAGAAGGGCTGGTCTGACAGGTCAGTGTGTAGGCTGCTTTTTTTTTTTTTATGTTTTTGGGGCCATTTTAGTGTCTGATAGGATGGATTTTACTGTTGATGTCCCTGACATAGCCTGCAGCAAGCACAAATGCATGCTGTCTCCCATACTTTACTAAACATCTATATAGCATGTCTGTACAAGTTTAAAACTACCCGGATTTGCAAACGTTTCTTTTGGTGCCCTGGCCTATTTTCTGTCCAAATCTGACCCTATAGCACATCAGCCTTTGACATTTGTATTACAAGAAGCTAAGACATAGAGGTGATTCTCTGCGACCAATCAGAGAGGATTACGAAAGACTAGGTGGGGGTTGGGGGGTTGCAGGTCTGTGTACCTCACATGCTTACGTAACTTGGGGGCATATGGATCAACATCACCATTTGCGATTCTCAAATAGCGATTTTTAAAGAATCGCTATTTGAGAATTGCAAAACGGGATGTATTTAAAAAATTGCAAACTTTTTGCGATTTCTTAAAATTCCTTAATTGCGATTAGCAAATTGCGAAATCGCAATTAAGGAATACCTGCCCATTCATTTCTATGGGCCAGGAGACCCATAGGAATGAATGGGAAGTAATTCTCAAATAGCGAATCGCAATTTGCTAATCGCTATTTGAGAATAATTTCAAAGGTACAAGGGTGTCATGATGACACCCTGATGCACCCCTGAAATTAGCATGTGTGTGCATATGGCGCACATACATGCCCTAAGGGCATGTATGAGCGCCACGTGGCACTTTGTAAAATTAAAAAAAGTGCTTTTTGAAAGGAAATCGCAAATTACCACCAACTGGAAGTTGGTGGTAATTTGCGATTTCTTAAGGATAATTCGCACAACTTGGGTGCTTTTTACATGTCATTTAAGAAATCGCAATTTGCGATTTCTTAAATGCTTATGCAAAATTAAGAAATCGCTAAATTAGCAATTCCTTAATTTTGCGTTGGGAATTTGCCAAATACATCCCGTTTTGCGAATTTTTTATCGCAAACGCTGTATTTTGCGAATCGCAGCGTTTGCGATTAAAAATTTGCTTGATACATATGCCCCTAACTATCTACGTTTGTTGCCCAATACCTGTGCATTTGTGGCCTCTACCTATATCCCTTAGCATCTTTCATCTTTTTGTGTCAGAAATCCTGGAATGGGGAAATATTTGTGCCCCTTAATCTCCATTGTGTACCCAATGGCCATGAAACAGACCCTGCTACATATACATTCGTCAGACGTATAAATGGACAACAGGCAAGCAGAGAGCAACGGGCCCTAGATACCTAGTCCAAGATGCACTAAGCTAGGAAAGTGCCAGTCCGGTCACCTAGCATCAAGAGAATTATTCCCCTGAGACCATGATGTCTCTGTCGTCAAGCGCTTAATTGGAAAAAACCAAGTTGAGGGGCCCAAAGTTTTTTTTAGGGGCCAATGCTGAATGCTGGGACCGCAAAATACCAAGACTGCATAATCTTGATTCCACCTCATGCCTTTTTCTTCCACTACGCCACACTTCCTATATCGTTTTGTCACTCTTGCAGGTTCTTTTTTATCCCTTCTTTATCCCATTGTCACCATTTTCCTATTTTTTTCCTCCTGTTTACCTGTTCTTCCTTTCTCTCTCTTGCTCTTGGTCGAAGTCTAATGATGAAACATAAGTCCTGGTCTCCAAAATTGAGTGCAAGTGCCCACCACCTGCAGCTGCTGATGCAAATTAAGCACTTTTGTTTGGTCTTCACACCTGCCCTAGAAACCAACAGAAATGAGACTGTGATTACCTGGAACCCCTATGCCCCTTTCCTCAGTCTCTCTCCTCAACTCTGAGTTCTGCATGAAAATGTTATGATTAACTAGCAGGCATATAAAGGACCGGTCTGCACACGTTACATGGGGAACGAGTAGAAACCATAAACTGCCTCTATTGAACCTCTACCAGGCCTCGTTCATCTCCCCTGATTCTTTACTTCCAAAGTCACTGTTAGGCTCTGGTTTCTCACTTCAGCATCCGCCCGAGTTCCCCCAATCTTACTACTTTCACTCTTCATGTTTATACTCTGCAGGCCCCCATGGACTTTTTCCCCTCCACTCTGCTTTTTGATGTGTGTCCTACCACCATCGTCTTCTCACAATGGTATCTCCAAACGCTCTGAAGTAGAACAGCGGCATGATGGTGCTCCATTAAAGAGAAAAAAATAATGAGGGAATATATAACTTGTGACATCATTTTTCATAAAGTCTGCCTAAGAGCAACTTTCCAGACAAATTAAATGTTTGTGTCTTGCATCATCTGTTTACATGCTGCATGTGAAAATGCTGTGTTCACCTTAGTGCTGGATTCACTCAGAAAATACATAGACATGACACGTACATTCAGTTGCCAATCAGGACCACATGTAATTGAGATTATAATAGGATTACTATATAAAAACTAGTCTAATTCACAAAACGTTTCCTAGTTAACAGGGCTGACTTTTAACTACTTCTTGGGAACTAAATATGCCAAGTTCATTCTGGCATTTTCCTACCCCAAACCACCAGCACTATCTGTGAAGTTTCTCAGAGTTTGGTCCACTTGCCTTCCCCTTTGCAACAGATGCAAGAGGTGACCCAACATGCTCACATTATTACAGGCCACAGCATCGACTGTCTCTTGTATGCAGGCCGTTACCAGCTTTACTTCAACCCACAAAAGGGATCGGAGGACTACCACCGAGTGCCACTGCTCAGACATGTCCAGCACTGAATCCACTAACATCTTTTCTGCCTTAATGCTTCCCAGTCAGAAATGCTACTCAGAAGCCCTGCTGACCCAAAGCCTTTCCCTTCTGCCTGCCCAGTAAGTCTGAGCCGTCTTCTAGTTCCCTCCAGAAAGTGCATAATCTGGGGGTGTAGCACAACTGGAAATTCTCCATTGCTCCTTAAGAACACATTTAGAAAAAGGTTTTTCTTGCCACTTCCGTCTGCTATGAGGTATCCTCCCCTTTTACAGATGACTCATTAAATCCCCGTTTCTGGGAGTGGTGAAATTGTGCACGAATTATTGTAACAATGCGTTAGTAGAACACATGCCTGCTTTATTGGCGTACTCATATGTTTACTTACGTTGCTAAGGCCCTTTACACTGTATAGGTATTGCTTCCCTCTGATGAGCTTGTACCCACCAGGGTTCGAGAGAGTCCACAAAATGTTTGTGAAAAAAGACTTCTTAAGTCACAAACAACACTTTATTTGTGCAATGTTATGTGATCCACAGCGCAGCTCCATTGGCTCCAGAGGACAAGGGCAGTCGGCAGCGAAGGGAGTGAGTGCTCTGCGTTAGGCAGATAGTATGATAAGGACAAGCATGATCACTCTATTACTAGAGTGCACATACATGCACGTCTGTGCATGGCGGGTTTAACATCCATTCCGTGCATTGACTCCGGCGGCTTTTAGGCGCTACATGACTCCAGTAATGGTTCTACCGTTGCTCTGTCTGGTCTAACCATAGAAAGATTGATGAAAGTTCCTACAGCGCTCGCTGCGCCCTCCTGGTTGACAAGTGGTGCATTGACATCAAAGAGGCGACTGCAATGGATAGAGGAATCCAACAGCTGCTATGATCGGACCTGCTCTGCAATAAAGCGCCAATTGTAGTGAGCACATTGCGAGGTAAAAAGCACACCATAGCTCCAGACTATCGAAACTTAAAAATTAACAAAAATGTCATTTTAAATCTCTAATTGAGCAGACGGCCGCTCGCTTCCGGTGGCTTTCTCCACATTGGCTTTCTCCTTGCAAACAAACACACGACTTATAATCTGCGCACACATGAGCAACCACACAAACAATTGAGTACACACGAACACACGCCAGTTACTACCGGAGCACACACATAAACAACCATGAATAATCACAGTAAACAACTGGGCGCACTCTCTCACATACACGCACGCGCACACAAATACACACACCCCGCTGCAGGCCCCACACACACTTATCATATACAGAAACACTTACGTACACAAACAGACACACACACTCACCACTACAGGCCACATGATGGATGTGGAAACAGGTAGAATGGACACTGATCCAGCAGAGGCTTGGCCGTAACAAGACTTCCGGAGCAACCAAGGGTTTTTCCAGCACACGGGAGACGTCAATTCCGGGATGCTTGCGCACTGTTTTAAAACAATCACTTGCAATGCAATACGACTCGCATTTACGCGAGACGTATAGCATTAAAAATGGGAGTGCGGGAGTGAAAAAAGGCCAGAACGGGAGGGGGGGTTGAGGGGTTGGCGAAAAACAACAGACTGCGGGTGGGGGCCTCAGGGAAAAAATAATGTTCAGTAAAGGGGCCAATAGCCTCGGATGTGCACAAATTACGCTATGGACGTTAGGAGGCGGGACTAACAAGGGAAAAACCAATCAGAAGGCACCATTTAGGATGGAAGCCAAACAAAAAGATGGGGGGAGAGTGGATGGAGAGTGGATGGAGCTTACGCGAAGCTTCCCCACTGTAGTGTATACTGCATGCCTCGCAAAGCTAGCAGCGCATGCGCTGCAACGCTAGCCGAGGCCTAAAAAACCCTCTCTCACAGGGGGTCTCCGATATAGTAATCAAGTACTCTCCGTGTTTATGCTCTGTCTCACAACTGCAAGGAACGATAAAGTTAACAAACCGCGTATCGTAGGGTAACACAGACCTGCAGACAGCGTAATGAGGCAGACCAGCACAACCAAGAGCTCCATGGCTTGTAAATCCCCTACTAGTCACATGACCACAGCCAGAAGAATCATCCAACTCCAATAGCAAACGATCACCTGACTGCAACTCTTTAAGAAATGTGCCAAGCAGCGTGTCAAGCCTCTCTCTGACCCAGATAATTTAATGGAAACAAAGCGACCAACTTCAAATGGTATAGCACTGAAGGAAAAAAAAGAAAACATCAGAAATTAAACAACGTAACCTTCGTGAACTACAATTACAGCCCACTAGGAAGGCCATGCCCTGTAACTCGCCTGCCCCTGGACTCAACTAAAACCCTTTGTCCCAGGCGAGCCAGTTCGTTACCCCCTAGGAGTAGGATCCGGATTGCTGGTGTTCCCTTAATTTCTTTCTAAAGCGTGGCCCACCAGGTCCCTGCAATGCCCCACGCACAGTCTGCCCTGTCCATGAAACTCTATACTTGTTCCCAACTTACACACCATGGCCTCGTAAAACTGCAGGCAAACATGAAAGTAGAACATCCGTCAGCGTATTGCCCTACTGACAGGCTAAAACCTACACTACTGCACATGATACTATGTAACAGTGTACTGATGCAAACTTCTCCCTGAGTCACAGGATAAAGAAACTTGCATTTCATATGAAACAGAACCAATGGGCTACAGCAAGTCAGCCAAATCCAACCCGGCATCTTGGCTGGCAAAACCCATGACTCTTGAACTGAAAGATAGTGAGGCTGGACCCATCGCCACGTAGCAGATGTGGCCCTGCCAGCTCGCCGTCATTGTGTTGTGGGTCACCTCACAGGTGTCACCTCCATGGATCCACCATACATAAAGTAAGATAAAACACAGATGATTAATGCTCCTAGCCTTTGGGTAAAAGATGCGGTTTGCATGCCAGGCCCATCGACTACCTCATGAGACTGTACCCCCCTTTTTCCACCCCCACCCTTGGCCCAGTTTGCAGAGGTACGGTGTGACAATGCGGACATCGAATGCCCAAGCGAAACAGATGCATAGGTACTGTTCGCCACCCCATACGTATCTAGTGTGAAAAGTGTAAAAAACACAGGGTGCGTAGGTATTGTATGATACGACCTAGGCATCCAATGCCAGCATGCGCCCAAGCATAGGTACCTTGACACAAACACGGACACCCACTGCATAGGTGTTCGGGCACCAGGGCGCCGAGGTACTGTGTGGCACAATACATTACTAGTATAAGTGTACGAGCACAAAGGGGGTGACAAACCCCAGGTATTTATAGCTTGATTGCACCAGCACAAAGGGTGCATCGGTACAGTGTGACTCGAAACAGACATCCCAATGCCCAAGCGTTCGGGCACAAGGGTGCTGATATATTGTGTGATACAATACATAACTCATCATAGTGTATGAGCACAAAGGGTGCATAGGTACTGTGTGACAAACCACAGAAATATCTTGCGGACGTGTACCAGCACACAGGTGCAGAGCTGTAGTGTGACATAACCAGCTTCCAATGCATACGTGTCCCTGGGATGGGTGCATAGATACTACTTGACAACAGACTCCTAATTCATATTCATATTTGTAACAGCACCCACGTGCCTATGGGTACTTGACATCAGACTCCTAATTCATATTTGTAACAGCACTCGCTTGCCTATGGCACTCTCGAAGGTTTGACAACGAGGTCTGGGATGTAGTGACATCATAAGTACTGATAATGCAAGTAAGTGACCCCACAGAGGCAGACGCCTCGTGAGACTGACATCAAAGACTTGGAGTATATTGACGTGACATCACCCTGGCTTGAAATGTCTACATCACCCTTGCTTGAAATGTCTTGATGCAATGCCCATAGTAAGCTGTAGTGGCAAAATAATGGACCCTCCATGGATGCACAACATTGGGCTCCTCGCGCTTCAGATTGACTAGACACATTCGTACCCCACGAGTAAGTTCTACCACAAAAATGTGGTATGAAATCAGAGCGAGCTAACCAGGCTGTCTACACGCTTTAACAAGCAGGCATATGTTCACATTCGCAAGGCTTTGTTTGTGGAACTACAAGAATAATGGGTAATATACCGTATATATACCATGCTGGCTGACCCGAAGCAGGGATTTAAAACTTTACATTGACATCAGACTTTCAATTCTGACTGCATAGCATAGCCTCAGTTCCATTACATAAGGAACATTGCATGTGACTTTCAATCAGAGCGCCTAGCACAGCTCCATTTGTATTAAGCGAAGGAGCCTTGAAAATCATATTACCAATTAAGAGCGCCTAGCATAGCACCAGTTGTATTTACCTGAGGAATATTGAAATCAGACTTTCAATTCTGACCGCTTAGCATAGCCTACATAGGGAACATTGCATGTGACTCTCAATGAGAGCGCCTAGCATAGCGCCATCTGCATCAAGTGAGGAACATTGAAAATCATATTACCAATTAAGAGCGCCTAGCATACCACCAGTTGCTTTTACCTGAGGAACATTTGAAATCAGCATCGCCCCCTTTCAGAGAGACTTTGAGAGCGCTAAGTATAGTAACAGTTTCATTACATGAGGAACATTGTCAAACTGCAGACAATGCACTACTTAATTGCATGCATAGCCATTAAAATATATATACACCAAAACACCTAGGTTTCTCAAGTCAACCTGTTCAAATTTACCTGTGTGTAATATAACATAGCACAGTGCAGATTACCATTAATCACGGAACCAAAGGAGATTTATGTCGATATTTCGACCCCTCGTATGTGATATTGTTGCAGCGCGGTACATCAAATTCTCCCTTCGTCACAGACCAAATACCTCAGCGTGAAATTCACTCATATACATTCATTGGTGGGGCCCATAATACCAATACTTACACTCCGTTGATCTGTTTTCCTAGGGAAATAAGTTTCCAAACGCTGACATGAAAGGAATACCTTTACCTTACACTAAATACATTGACCTCAGACCTAAGATATCCCTCTCATAAGGAGATGGATCATTTAGTTGTTTGCAGGTTTAGATTCACAGTCATTTATCTAGTCTTTAAATCTCATTAAATTCTCTTCTTAAATAATCGACACAACACATTTATCAATTAATCAAGTATTCTTTATCTAAGAAATATTGCAAGTAACGTTAAAAATCATCGTCAGCATTTCAGAACATCATATTAACCTATTCTGGCTAAAAGTCGTCCTCTAAGTCAGTCAGTCAAGGAAAAATGTTATTCAGCAAAGTTAGGCCGCAATTCAGTCTCTCAAAGATTCAGGATAACAGCTGTCCAGCAGTGTCATCGTCCTCTCCGTCAGCATAACGTCAGGAAATCGGGTTTGTCAAAGAAGAGCGAGCGATAGTGTTAGTATTTGTCCAATTCCCTACCTACTTTTATATTAAAAATAATGTCAAAAAGTATCAAGATCGGGGTTTAGAAAGTCCTGATTGGTCCACTTGTGGTCGAGAGGTACAGTGCTCAGGGTGTCAAACGATGAAGTAATCAAACTTGCTTGTTCCGGCTTTTAAATCAAGCTTTGTCTTTGGTATTGGATAGGTTCCCGGAGCGTCCTTGAAGGGTACATGTTCTCCCGGGGTCAGGTCCAGGCCACTGCTGCTGGCGGTGACGCCTGCGCACTGCTCCCAGAACCTTGTGTTGTCGGGGCAGTCACATTTAACGTCTCGTTCAGCCATCTTGTCTAGGCTGAAATGGTCAACTTAAGCAAAAGAAACACAAAAACGTAATTAAAACATAAAAATGGCTAATAAAATGTTATCCCCTTGCTAATACCCATATGTGTGTGTATTTATCTAGCAGAAGCAACACTCAGAGCGGTTTATACTCACTGAATAAAGCACAAATCACAAATACATCACCAAAGCGACATATAACATGCAATATTCTAGTTTTCTACTATTAATATGCGTACTCAAGTTAGTTTACAATTAATATAGCCATGCAAGGTGCAATTCCCACGTGTAATTCTTTTGTTAATATAATTGGTGAGTTATCACTTCAAATGGATTAATAATATTACAATTAATTGATTATTCGGATTAATATAAACATGCAGAATGGGGGGGTATACAAAATTTTGTATTACCCGCTCCAGCAATCCCCCCTTTGGTGATTATATCACCACATTAATTAAAAATGTTGTATCCCTTTTACGGAAATTTAAATTGATTTCTTGTTTCGTTCATATTTCAGTTTCCCCTGTTTCTCCTCTTTTTGCTGTTTTTATACATGCTATCCTTTAACTCTTCTAGTTCTATTTCTTCAAATTCTCTTTCTTGTTTCTTATCCCTTCTCCTTAAGTTTTGTCTTTTTATTTTTTCCTGATTTTTATTCTTTCTGAAACAAATACAACCTAGTCTAGTTATTAATACTAAGGAAATCACACAAGTTAATGGAAATAATATCTTACCTATAAATGTACTACCTAATTTTACTACAAAGTCTTTAATAGCTGATATTTTCTTATCAATCTTCTCCCACAAACCTTCAACCTCCAGTGGTACAATTTCGTCATGCAATTCAGTAATATTTTGATATAAATTTTCAAATCTCTACTTTCGTCAGGAATGTAAGTACAACAATGTTGAACTTTCAGCATTCCACAGACTCCACCCTCTTTTGCCAATAAAATATCAAGGGCATGTCGATTTTGCATTACCATAGCACGCATGGCAACCATTTCAGTATTCACCAATAAGAATCCTCCAGCGGTGCTTGTTGACAAGCGATCCACTACTGTTGAAAGTTTTCTAATTTTGTTCGCATTCAGAGATATTCCCACTGCGGGTATCAGTGCTCCAAAAATGTCACCCACAATTTCAGTCCAAGATTCTCTCTTGCTACGTGCTAAATAACTACCTAGACTATGTACACCATCTTCTCCTCTATCCATGTGAAAAATCTTTGGAAAAACCAGGCCAACATAACATGTGCCATACCAATGGTCTGGCAAACGATAATATGCCCTGTTCCCACAAATGAAATACAGTCCTGGAAAGACTGGATCTCTTCCACCTTTAAATCCCCATCCTCCCATGATTCGGTATGCATCATGGCACTCACTATTCCCTAGAAAATAATTGTCATACGCCGTCTGATTCCTTCTTATACCCAATTTCCCTTTCTGAGGCCAATCTAAAGCCTTAGTTGGACTCGTTTCCCGACTTAAATGTATCTCCGTTTCTACATCCCAAACCGTTTTCTCCACTTTCCCTTCTGAAGCCTTCCTTTGCATTGTTAATCTCCTTTCTTCAACCATATCCAAAAATGTCTTCTCCTCTTTCTTTAAACTGCAAGTCAAGTTATTTCTAAATATATATTCTAAGGTTAGTTCATTGGTCTCCAAGAAAAATTCACCTAATACCTTTGCAGGTTTTACCTTGTTTAGTTTGTTACTTGCTGGTACTTGTGAAAATATAGTATCTACATCCGAAAAATAATACTCTATACTAGCTATTACACTACATGGTATTCCATATGTTACAGGAAGGTGATGATAAGTCACTCCTTCAGATACAGAAGCAGGTAATTGCATACATACGTAGCAATCCCTTACGTCCATTGTTTTTACATATTCATACAACTTTGAAAACACATTGTTAGAAAAATCTGTTATTGACCTGTCTTTATGTAAATAATTTTTATCTATTCTAGTTGGGACTACCTTTTGAACTTTCCCTATATTAGTTATGTTATCTCTATGTCCTTCTAATGTATCTACAGTAACTTTGAATGAAATTAATAGAGCAAGAATACTCCAAAGAAGCATTAATAATCCTGTACAACAACAACACATTTTGCACCATCTTCTAAGGAAGGTACATTTACTTTTGCTACTTTCTATGTTTGCCATCGTTTTTAAAATGAGCCATGTCTTTTGACTTTGCCTCTTCTACTTCACAACTAGTTTCTAACCCAAGGCTTCTAAGCACCTACGTGGTTCTACCAGTTTTTGTCTTTTTCAGTATTTTATTGTCTTTCCATCAGTAATTTCTTATCTCATTCAGTTTGGCATCTCATCATCTTTCACCTTCCCTTCGTTTTCAACATACAGGTTGTCCTGAAAATCGGCTTCTTCTCCAATATCGGACAAGATAACTCTCAGGATTTCCGATTCTTCGTCTTCCTCAACCACTTCCGGTACAACCACCTCTGGATTTCCTTGGCTATCCGCCTCTTCTCTCACTTCAGGCAGAGCCACATATGTCCATTCCGGTGATTTATACTTCTGGTTAGGTTTTCTTGTTTGTTTGTTTTCTTTGACTACTGTCTGTTCTTCTTCTTTCGATTTTTCTTGACTCGTTACTTCATTCACCTGTTCAGCTCTTGGCGAATTTACACGTGTCAGTCGATATCTCAGTCTCTTTATTTTGTTTGGCCACACCTCGTCTTTTGCTGCTCTTTTCAATTTACTCCCTTTATCATTCTTTTCAGTTCTCCAAGCTCTCTTTCTCAGAACTCGGCCTTCTGGTATTTCATCTTCGCTTCCCTCAGACTCTGTTTCAACTTGCTTTTTACCTTCAACGAGTTCTTTTTCCACCTCTTCTTTTGTTTTCCCTACTTCTGTCCCTCCTCGATTCTCTGTCACGCAATCTTCCAGCTAACTACTTGTTCCTGCTTCTAACTGGATGTTGGAGTTCCCTACGCCTCCTCGGGGGTCTTCCACAATAATTTTTCCCTCTCTCTCTGTATCTGGCACCTGTCCATCTAAAGGTGTTGTTTCAGGTGGAATTTCTCTTAATCTTTCATCTGGCACTTCCTTCTCATGGATTTCCTTTATTGTCTCTCCACCGTTTGTTCTTTCCTTGTTCTTTCTTGGAAGAGTGTGCTCTTTGTTCTGTCTCTGAGTCTGAACTGGTATCAGAAATCTGTAACCTTTTCCTCAGGGAGTTACTTCTGGGGACCAATGTTAACCTTGGCTCTGTCTCCCCCCTTCCAGAGTTTTCTCCTTCCTTATCTTTTGGCTCTCGGTCATCTGACTCAGTACTGGATTCTGATTCATCAAAATACTCCTTTTCTTTACAGTCAACTGGATTTGGAATTCTCAAAGTATGACTTGCATGGATCCAGTTCTTCAATCCAGCACACTTCACAGCTGTTGTTGTAGTCAAAATGACTTGCCTTGGTTTTCCCCACCTGGGAACCAAACAGTTTCTTCTTCTGTGTACTTGAGCTGGCTTCTTTTCAAGAGTGGTGGCATCCACTCCAACCTGATGAAACAGAGAATGAACTGCGTCAGCCAGGCTTTTACAGTATTCCAATACCATGTCATCAGTTATTGTCATTAGCTTGTTGACTGGTATAAATACATGTCTCATTGCGCGTCCCATGAGGATCTCATGAGGACTCAAACCAGTAGTTCTGTCTGGTATTGATCTAATAGTCATGAGTACCAGAGGCAAGACATCGGGCCATTTCATACCTGTGGCTAAACACATTTTCCCTATTCTGTTTTTGATAGTACCATTCATTTGTTCTACTATAACAGAAGCCTCTGGTCGGTAGGCACAATGCAGCTTTGTCGTACATTTAATGCTTCACAAATCAGTTTTATGATCTCATTATGAAAATGTCCTCCTCTGTCTGATTCAATTGTTACTGGGAACCCAAACCTAGGTATAAATTTCCTCAACATTAATTTTGCCACTGTCATTCCATCATTTCTTCTTGTTGGGAACGCCTCTACCCACCTGGAGAATAGGCACACCATCACCAGAACATACCTCAACCTGTTACAAGAGGCATCTCAATGAAATCTACTTGCATTCTGGTGAAAGGCCCTCCCTCTCAACCTATTGTTCCTAGACTCACCACTGTCTTTCTTCCTGGATTGTATTGCTGACAAATTAGACATCTTTGACAAATACTCTCCGCCACAAGCCTGAACTTGGCATTATACCAAGTTTGTTCAAAAGACATAATCATGGCGTCTCTCCCTATATGTCCCTGTCCATGATACATCCGTGCCATGGCAGACATCATGCTATCAGGCATAATTGGTCTTTCATCTCGATAGACCCACACATCTTTCTCTCTTGGTGCACATCCTGCTTTTACCCACTGTTTTGCTTCTTCCTCTCCTGCTTCTTCTTGCAATTGTCTTACCTCATCCCATGTTCCCACAGTGTTAGTAAACATTGGGAAACAAGAAATCGACTCCTTTTCCTTTGCCCGATTGATTGAATTCTGATTTTGTGCACAATATTGCGCCATGTCGTTCGCAAACTTATTTCCAGTGACAATGTAATCACCACTGCGACTATGAGCAGCACATTTTACCACAGCCAATTGCCTAGGCAGCTGTATTGCCTTAAGCAACTTTCCAACCACTTCAGCATTCTTAATGGGAGTTCCACTTGAGGTTAGGAAACCTCTTTGCAGCCAAATTTGGCAGAAATCATGGACCACCCCGTAGCCATACTGGCTCTCAGTTATCACAGTCACTCTCACACTTTTCCCGATCTTACATGCTCTGATCAGGGCAATAAGTTCAGCTACTTGGGCCAACCTTACTCCTTTCAAATAGGATGCTTCCATCACTGCTGCAACGGTAAATACCGCATATGCTGCACTCAGCAGTCCATCATCTGTTCTTAAACAAGATCCATCAACAAACATGACATAATCACTTTCTGGTAAAGGGTCATCTTTTATGTCAGGTCTTGGTTGTGTACAGAAATCAAGTACATCCAAGCAATCATGATCTGCTTCATCTCTTACCTCCACATGCTCTACATCAGGCAACAATGTTGAAGGATTCATATTCACGCATCTCACAAGACTCACATTTGTTTCACCCAAAATGACCTTTTCATACTTAGTCAGTCGGCTGTGCCTCATATACTGAGTACGACTCCTTGTTAAAAGAATCGCCACATCATGAGGTACAAACACTTTCACAGGATATCCCATCAGAATTCCTTCACTCTGTTCCAAACTTCGACATTTAGCAGCTACTGCTTTCAGACACCCAGGAAGGGCTACAGCTACTGGGTCCAACATGGATGAAAAATACGCAATTGGTTTCCTCAGTTTTCCATGCTTCTGTACTAGAACAGAGAGTGCACATCCATTTCTCTCACTGCAATACAATTAAAACTCCTTGTGATAATCAGGCATACCTAATGCAGGCGCTTCACACAATCCTTCTCTCAACTTCTTGAATGCTGCCAACTCCTCTTTGTTCAAATCAATTGGATCTCTCACATCACTTCTTGTCAATCGTACCAAAGGTTTTGCAATCAATGAAAAATTGCGTATCTACTGACGACAATATCCAACCATTCCCAGAAACATTCTCACTTCTCTTTGGGTCATTGGTGGACTCATTCTTTTTATGATACGGATTCTGTTTATTGTTATTTTCCTGTGTCCTTTCTCAGTGCTGTGTCCTAAATATTGGACTTCTTTCTTACAAAATTGTAATTTTGATGGTGACACTTTTAATCCTCCATCTGCCAAATGATTCAGCAAAGCTACCGTGTCTACCTCACAAGCTTCACGAGTTTTCGATGCCACAAGTAGGTCATCGATATACTGGACTAGTACTGAATTTTCAGGCATTTCTAGACTCTCCAAAGACTTTTTCAATAGCTGATTAAATATTGAGGGACTTTCCATATACCCCTGTGGAATTCGTCACCACGCCAAAATACGCTCGCCGAAACAAAATGCAAAAATTTGCTGGCTGTCATGGTGCAATGGGATGGAAAAGAAAGCATGGCACAAATCAATCACTGTATACCATTCTGCGTCATGAGGGATCTGATATAAAATCTCAGATGGATTCGGTACAATGGGACAACATGGTACAACAATTTTGTTTATCTTTCTCAGATCTTGCACTATTCTGAACTTCCCACTAGGCTTTTTCAGTCCCATTATTGGTGAATTACATGGGCTACTCATTATTTCTCTCAAATTTCCTTGTTTTATCATTTTCTCAATCACAGGTGTAACTCCTTCGATTATTTCAGGTGTCAATTTATATTGTGGGACGTTTGGGTAACATACTCCTTCTTTTACAGTTATTTTTACTGGATCTACATTTCTCATCAATCCTACATCTTCTCCTGTGAAATCCCAAACTTCTGCTTTTACTGATTGTTTTAATTATTTTGGTAGTTCGTCAGGGTTGAATACAGCATAGGTTCCTGTAACCTCTTTCTCTCTGTTTGCCAATGCCACTTTATACAACACATCATCATCTGGTGTTTCAAAGGCTATTCCATCTGGAGTACAAAATATAGTGCAATTCATCTTGCACAATACATCTCTACCTAACAAGTTCACCGGACTGGTATCGCACACTACAAATCTGTGCATTTCAGAAAATGTCCCTATACTAACTTTCACTGGTTCTGTAAGGTAAGTTTTAATCTGTTTGTTGGACACACCAACTACTTGGATCGTTTCATCCGAGAGAGGAAGATTCTTAACATCAGCTGATCTAACTGTTGATCGAGTAGCACCAGTATCAACTAGGAAGTAATATTTTCATTATTAACCTTTCCATCTACAAATGGGCCTGTCTGGTCTACTTCTAGAGTTGCGCCAAGTACGCACTCTTCTTCCTCCCTTCGGCACCGTCAATAACCCTCTTCTGAATCGCTTTCATCTCGTTGCAGCCAATACTGCGAAGCAGCGCTAGCGCATTGCGGCTTATTTACCTGTTCTTCGTTTTAGATTCCACTCTCCTTACTATACTTCTGGCAATTTTTGTTCTGTGGAAAAGGTGATTTTGGCACCTGATTCTGTTGTGTTACACCCTGCTGTTGTCGTTGCTGTTGACCACTCACCTCATTCTGCACCTGTGGATTCAAGGATGAATTTTCATCGTTAGTACTTGGTGGATTCTTACACTCGGATTTCCAATGCCCTATCCTACAGCAATTATGACACGGAAATTTCTTCTTAGCTTCCTCAATATTCCCTTTATTTTTCCCAGGATTAAATCTCTGTTTTGACCCAGCCTGTTCCACTAATTGTGCTTCCTGTCTCTCTGGTACTTTTACCTGTGCCCACATTGCCTTCTCTTTTAGTTTCGCTGTTTTGCTTCAATTTCATCACTGAAATATTTAGCATGTCTTAATACTTCGTCTATTTTCTTATTTTGCCTATCTACTGTATGCTGCTTTATCATTTCACTAATTTCTGGACGAAGACCATATACAAATCTGTATACGAAATGACTCAAATCCTTGTCACTCAAATTTTCATCTCCACTGAATTGTTTAAAGGCTAAAATTAACCTCTCATAATAGGCATGTACTGATTCTTTGCTTTCCTGATGTGTTCTGTCAATTTTTACCCAATCTGTCTCTTTAGGGGGTACTTTGTTCTTCAAAAATGCCATAACCTGTTCGTATTTCTTCATTACCTCAGGGTCTGGAGCTCCTGTCTTAGGATCCCTTGGGTATTCCTGTGTCGGACAATCTATTACTATTTTACATTCTGTCCATAGATCTGCTGGTACAATTATGTCAAACAGGCTATTCAGATCGATCCACAATACTTTGGATAATTTCACAAATCTGTCCACCTGTCTATACCACTCGATGGGTTTTTCACGCAGTCGTGGGAAGTCATTCGTAAATGACAAAATATCCTGTCTAGTCCATGGGACATGCACATATCCTCCTCCCGGAATCTCTCTCATAGGGTATTCTGTCACAACCTTCTCTTTCTCTCTCACAGGATAAGCTGAAAACGTTTTGTCTGAAACTTCGTCTCGCTTGCGATACCATCTGCTCTTCCATTTGTCCACATCTCCCCATTTCCTCAACAAAATAAGTATTTCCTTAATCTGACCTATTCGTCCTGTGGTGTGAAATCTACTCGATAGGGTTTCTGTAGGGCTTTTACCTTTTCAAGATCAATACCCATCTCATTGGCAACTTCTTCTAATCTTTCATGAAGACTCTTTGCTCTCCACGTTACGCTTTTGCACAGAAATAACAACTCCTCGTCTTGGTAAGTTTTTAACTTCTCTGTCGGGATAGTTCCTACTATTAATTCTTCCAGTACCATTCGTAATTTAGCTACATCTATTGACTGGGATTTCTTGTCTTTCTTTTGGAAGCTTCTCAACCATTCACTCAACTCCTCTGTAGACGGTCCTACTGGCCTGTCTACATTTCCTTGTCCAAAATCTTTTTGAGTTTCTGAAATTGTCTCTATCATTGTCATATGTTTCTCTGCACAATTTTGACCTACAAACAGGTTATTTGAAAAGTTCGGTTCAATCATACTCATAGTCTGTCTCCATGGATTCTCACTCTGACTCATTCTTGGTTGTTCAACCGGTTTATCACTTTTATAAGGAACTGTCAAACAATGTTCACTGTCTTTCTGCTTGTCAAAAATAGGCATTACTGGACCTATTGTTACTGGTGCAGTTACCGCTTCCAAATTCTTAGTCAATTCTCTTATTTTCTCGGTTAATTCTAGGGTTGTTTTTGCTAATTCTGCTGAATTTTCTCCATCCAATTTTCCTCCAGACTTCTTTTCTACCTCTCTAATGGAATTGCTTCTTCCTAAATCTTGGAACTCTGGTTCCGATTTTATGATTCGTACTGTTTCTTTCATTGGGGTGCTTGGGGTTAATATTTCTGTTTCTAGTCGGTATGGTGGTGGATTCTTGTAAAACATATCATCAACAACATCATCCTCTGACTCATTCATTCCATACCCTCTCGATTCTACATTATGCCTCTTTTCTACACCCTTTTGTCCTTCATTTTCTCCTGCAGTTCTTACGGGAAACAAACCCTCAGTAATACTTGCATTTCGCCACCTTCTCATTCGATCATCATGCGTCTCATGTCCGTATGATCTGCCAAACAGGTACCTATATCCTCTACCATTTTTCTGTCTTTCTCGATCATGCATTTCGTCATCCCTCTCCGTCAAAGACTCAAATTGAGTCGGTCTAGGTCTCGGTTCTAAATTCATCATTTTCTCTCTCAAATTTCTCAAAACAGCCAAATTAAATGAACCATGCTCTGGAAAAGCCAATACTCCGTCCTTTTCAGTCTATTTAACCCAATTATCTAACCAAATGCAGGTGTGATATCCATATGTTGCAACCATAAAGGATGCAGGGGTTTTCGGTGGAGGAAGTAACTGTCCTTCCCTAGTTATGATGGGTTTGTCCTTCTTAAACCACTTCTTAATTTTACCAAACCATGACTTTTTCTCCTTTTCTGGTGGATCGTAATACATTTTCCTTTCTTTCGTGTCTCACTAGTTTCTCCTTACGACTGTACTGCTATTCTGTCCAATTGCAGCGCGACTCACACTAACGCACCAATCCGGAGCATCTACATCACTGTCACAATTCTTAAATCCCAGCGCGACTCACACTAACGCACCAATAGGGAACGTTTATGTCACCCTGTATTTCTCCACTCCTAGAGCGGCGCACACTAACGCACCAATCTAGAGCGTTTTACGGTTCCGACCGACTGTCCAATCCCAGCGCTGTCGTTCTGACGTCAGCAGCCGCTGCGGCAGCTCCTGCTCCTGTCTACCCCTCCTTTACAAATCTGCTCAGTAAGTTCTTGTTTCAATTTCTACGATTCTATTAGTAACAACATAAAAATGTCTCCATTGTCCGCTTCGCTAACCAAAGAATAGCAATAGACCTTTCTCACGAGAATTCCGTCTTTCCCGAGAGCAGCGCTTAATTCTGCCCTACTACGGAATCGTTACTTCCGTTGATAAAGTAGCACATCCCTCTACTTCACCCTTCTAACAAGCATTAGCTAACCGTTTCTCCAGAATTAAGACACATAGGTGCCGATCAGGATCCTGGAAAAACCGGGTACGAACCGTCGGACGGAGGCTTTTCTCTGTCCGACTCGTACCCGGTTGTAAAACTATACAAACATGCAAGTACGATTCGCACGGAAACGCTATTTCCGTACGATTCGTACAAAACACCAACCGAGGAAAATAAACACACAAATGACATCCGGAAAAGCGCCGACGTGACGTCGGGACGGATGCAGCCTGCATTCCACGAACCAGGAAGTACGATCCGCACCGACATCATCCCGCACGGAGAATATTTTCCGGCAGCCAAAAACTGCTGGGAAATCAGGACGACTCGCACAAGGAGCACCTGTACGCGACGGACAGACATGGACCCGAACCTACGTGTCATCCCGGCCCTCATAGCAGTCGACCTCCTCTACAGGTACCGACGCAGACGCCGCAGAAGGTCAGAACAACACCCAGGGGCAAAGGGGGGGGGGCAGGGGCAGGACACAAAACCCCCACCCAAGTCACACAGCACACATGCCCTGGACATACCTGACCTCCAGGCCCTGGTCACTTCGAGGGGGTGGGGGCGTGCCCAGCAACGCCAGCGTCCGCCACAACGGAAGTGAGCGACGACACGAACCGGCAACACAACAATACCGGTACGTACTGTACCCACGCCTTAAGAGCGTGGGTACGAGTCGTACCACGCCCACACCCACGTCACCCCAACAACGGCGGTACGGCCCATACCCATGTGCCAAAGGCCTGGGTACGGTCCGCACAAGCACTCCACAGCGTGGGCACGGGTACGTACGGACCGTACCCCCACCCGCGTATGTATGGAGCATACCCCCACCCCAACAGTGGACATATGGAGCGTACCCCCACCCGTGTATGTACGGACCGTACCCCCACACGCATATGTATGGAGCGTCCCCCACCCCAACAGTGTATGTACGCACCGTACCCCCACCCGCGTATGTATGGAGCGTACCCCAACCCGCGAATGTATGGAGCGTACTCCCACCCCAACAGTGTATGTACGGACCGTACCCCCACCCGCGTATGTATGGAGCGTACCCCCACCCGCGAATGTATGGAGCGTACCCCCACCCCAACAGTGTATGTACGGACCGTACCCCCACCCGCGTATGTATGGAGCGTACCCCCACCCGCGAATGTATGGAGCGTACCCCCACCCCAACAGTGTATGTACGGACCGTACCCACACCCGGGTACGTATGGAGCGTACCCCCACCCGCGAATGTATGGAGCGTACCCCCACCCCAACAGTGTATGTACGGACCATACCCACACCCGCGTATGTATGGAGCGTACCCCCACCCGCGAATGTATGGAACGTACCCCCACCCCAACAGTGTATGTACGGACCGTACCCACACCCACGTATGTATGGAGCGTACCCCCACCCGCGAATGTATGGAGCGTACCCCCACCCTAACAGTGTATGTACGGACCGTACCCACACCCGCGTATGTATGGAGCGTACCCCCACCCGCGAATGTATGGAGCATACCCCCACCCCAACAGTGTATGTACGGACCATACCCACACCCGTGTATGTATGGAGCGTACCCCCACCCGCGAATGTATGGAGCGTACCCCCACCCCAACAGTGTATGCACGGACCGTACCCACACCTGCGTATGTATGGAGCGTACCCCCACCCCAACAGTGTATGTACGGACCGTACCCACACCCGCGTATGTATGGAGCGTACCCCCACCCCAATAGTGTATGCATGGAGCGTACATGCCCAGACGCAGGAGGGGTGGGTGTAGAGTCCTCCCAGCAGTGCCCAGACGCAGGAGGGGTGGGTGTAGAGTCCTCCCAGCAGTGCCCAGACGCAGGAGGGGTGGGGGCCTATCACTCCCAGCAGTGGCCAGACACAGGAGGGGTGGGTGTAGAGTCCTCCCAGCAGTGCCCAGACACAGGAGGGGTGGGTGTAGAGTCCTCCCAGCAGTGCCCAGACACAGGAGGGGTGGGTGTAGAGTCCTCCCAGCAGTGCCCAGACACAGGAGGGGTGGGTGTAGAGTCCTCCCAGCAGTGCCCAGATGCAGGAGGGGTGGGTGTAGAGTCCTCCCAGCAGTACCCAGATGCAGGAGGGGTGGGTGTAGAGTCCTCCCAGCAGTGCCCAGACGCAGGAGGGGTGGGGGCCTATCACTCCCAGCAGTGCCCAGACACAGGAGGGGTGGGTGTAGAGTCCTCCCAGCAGTGCCCAGACGCAGGAGGGGTGGGTGTAGAGTCCTCCCAGCAGTGCCCAGACACAGGAGGGGTGGGTGTAGAGTCCTCCCAGCAGTGCCCAGACACAGGAGGGGTGGGTGTAGAGTCCTCCCAGCAGTGCCCAGACGCAGGAGGGGTGGGGGCCTATCACTCCCAGCAGTGCCCAGACACAGGAGGGGTGGGTGTAGAGTCCTCCCAGCAGTGCCCAGACGCAGGAGGGGTGGGGGCCTATCACTCCCAGCAGTGCCCAGACACAGGAGGGGTGGGTGTAGAGTCCTCCCAGCAGTGCCCAGACACAGGAGGGGTGGGTGTAGAGTCCTCCCAGCAGTGCCCATGGAACGCAAATGGTGGAGTACCCACAGATACAATGCCCACAAATGTCAGTCAGGTGCACAAAGACCCTGCAGTACATGTACCACATGTGTGCGAGGCTGGGAGTACACACATGCATAGCGCCTACAAGAGAACATGTCCACATGAAGTCATGTCAACAGTCCACATACACAAGTACAGTGACCACCAAGGATGCCACGAATGATGCAGGTGGAGACATCGCTCAGCATGCATGTGCAAAGTTGAAGGAGTCCGTCACACCCCCAGCTGATGTACACACAGCTCAGCACCACATAGTGGAAACACCCTGCAGGGAAGATGTCAGGTTACACAGAGGAAGGAACACACCTTGGGACGATGTCACCATGCAGTAACTGTTCACATGAACAAAGTAATTTAGCCAACAGTGTGACGTTCCGTCCCAGATCAAGCTCTCCTCAGGATTCAGGCGATGCTATAAGGGGTCACCCTATCGACGTCCCCAACTCCTGCACTAATGGCACGGAAGGTTGGAGCAATCAAGCGAGGGAAGGGAAGGATGGGAACAGCGGGGATTAGAACCTGTAAAGAAATGTTAACAGACAAACCATACAGAAAAAAACATGTAGTCTACACTCATCAATTCTCGCTAGAGGTTTCAAAACACGGTATTTCAGAAGCTGATTTCATATGAATGCGATTTGGCAGAAAGCACTATTAATTCATACACTCACCACCGTGTCTCACATTCAACATTCACTGAGGCTGGCACCCCTTCTGTACTGCTGGACTTCTATCCAACCCCAATAGGGTACAGCCTACGAATGGTCCTGAAACTTAAGCCTTCTCTATCAGACCCTCTTAGTCTAGTTCTCTCTTTCTTGACCACACCTGCAGAGAAGAGCCTGTTAATATCATGAGCTTCCTTTCACAGGCTACGCTTATGGGTTAGCTGACCAATGTACTCACGGTTCTGACTCTGTAGTCCCTAGGACTTTCGTGGTTGCTTCACCACTCGGAGCACTGCTGTTGCACAGCAAATACTGGGCTCTCCGCCCAGCGAATAGTGGTTGCTTCACCACTCGGAGCACTGCTGTTGCACAGCAAATACTGGGCTCTCCGCCCAGCGAATAGTGGTTGCTTCACCACTCGGAGAACTGCTGTTGCACAGCAATTACCGGGCTCTCCGCCCAGCGAATGCAGACTGTTCCTGGGAAGGGGACTTAACGCTTCACTGGGAATGCGGTCACCGTTCACCCCCTGCCTCCGGTGATCCAAAAGACTCTCGCCGACTTTAACGGACTGGGATGTTCTGGTTTTCCCTCGTCCCGATGCTTCTCTGCTTTCGGGAAACAGCGCCGTCCACGCTGCGTTCTGTTCTAATTACCAAGGCCTCCACTACCAACAACCGCTACCAAACCGCGGAGGTAATTCAGTAGCCACCGGCCCGTCTCAACTAAGCGGCCGCAACGGGAACCTCTCTCCTTCCGATGATGGAAACGCCGATCTCGAATTACGCACAGCGTCCAGCGTGCGTTTCCCGGTCTTGAATGCTCGAGGCTCCGCCCACTCGCACCCAGGGAATTCTGGGAATTGTAGGCGAGGTAGGCGCGAGGATCAAATCACTACAGCAGATCCCCGTCCCAGCGCCTCCTAGAACCGGGTTTTGTTGGGTGTCGTCGGTAAAACGCCCCAATCTTGGCAGGCGCATGTACGTTGCTGCTGGGAACCCAGGAGCCCTCCTCCGAGGTATATCCTTTCCAGGATATCAAGAACCATAGATTTTTTCCCCAGTATTTGGCGTCCATAATACGCCGGACCTCGTATTCCGGGCCGTCATCCGTGATCAGGGCTGGCGCTCTCTTCTTTACCCACCTACCTGCCGGTTTCAACAGACTACAGTGGAAGACGGGGTGAATCCGAAGAGACTCCGGAAGTCGTAGTTTGTAGGCCACCGGATTGATCTGTTTAACCACCGGGTAGGGACCTATATACCTAGGATGAAACACACTGCGTAGCTTAAAACAAATGTTCTTGGTGGACAGCCACACCTTATCCCCTTTTTTGAATTGCGGGCCCGCTACACAGTGTCTGTCCGCCCAGCGTTTGTAAATCACTTTCGCCTTGATTAGCATTTTCCTCGCCTGTACGTGCCCTTTACTCAGTGCTTGTACATGAGCTTGCAGCGAAGGTTGGAAGTTTACTCTTTGGGGTATGCTTATGGGCAACATCCGTGCCTCGTACCCATAATTGGCCAAGAAGGGAGAGACCCCTATGGAATTGTGCGTGGCGTTGTTGTATGCCACTTCTGCCAACCATATCATATCCACCCACGAATCTTGGATCTCTTCCGCATAGCATCTCAGGTATTTTTTCACTGTTTGGTTCAGTCGTTCTGTTTGTCCATCCGTCTGTGGGTGAAAACTAGAGGACACCGCAGACTCAATGTGCAAGGCCCTGCACCATCCTTTCCAGAAGCGAGCTATGAATTGGGGCCCCCTGTCCGATACTATAATCCGCAGAATGCCGTGTAGTCTTGTTGTAAATTGAAACAACGATGTGATTAAGCATTTACTAAAGACATTAATTCCCTTACTTTAGATCATGTTTTCTCTGTTATGTTGACCGAAGTTCGGACTCCATTTTGTATTGTTATGCTTCCACGTGTTCCCCACGAGAAGAGTCCAACCTCTGTGTTAGTTGCTCTTGTAATCTGCCTAGTAACAGTCTATAAATAGCTCCTTTGTCCATCTGGCGCATGCCCAGACTTGACCACATCTGTTTTCAGTTAGCCTCGCTTGACCATGTTTTCGCGGGCTCAAGGAGTGTTAGCTCCGCCCACATATTGATTCAGTATCGAAAATGATCATAAATGGTAATGTTCTTCGGCCTCATGTTGTATCCACCCACTTATGAACCCCTCTATTGTGTATAAAAGGGGACCATGTACGTAAGTTCTTTGTGCTACTCTATGCAATACTGAAGAGTGTTGTGTGGATTGTAGGACCACCCTTAAGGGTTAATAAATGCTGTCTTTGTACTTTGCAGTTTCCGTGCCAACTTCCTTATAGATTCCATTACAGGAGAGCGAACCCTTGTGTCCTGCGGGCCTAGCTGGGGCCTGTATTCATCAATTGGCGCCCGTCACGTGGGGCTCATCGGCGACTCGGATGCTCGAAGGACTGGTCGCGACGAAGGTGAGGAATTTGGCCAGGGACGTGATCACTGCCAGCGGCGTCTTAGCCCTGGCATCCCGAGGTTTTTCTTCCTTCCCTTCCGAGCTGACCGTCTGGGTGGCGCCGGTCCTCGACTGAGACCTCTTCTGTCGGTCCTGCCGTGAAAGCCGTTTGGGCGATTTTGGAGCTTGGCAGTTGGAATCTGGACTCTTGATTGGTAAGAACCGTTGTACGGTACTTGCTCCGAGTTTTTGAAGCCTGGTCTGGCTATTTGAGTTTGATTTGTGATGACTAGTCATATTTTGTATTTGTCTTTGTGAAAATATATGCGTTGCAACACATATAGGCAGCTAATGTGGAGAGATTTCTCCGGAGCTGTGTAACTTTGAACGGCGCAACGATTAAGTGCCATTTTCTTTATAATATTGCATATTTTGCATTATTTCTGAGCATGCCTGCTTTTAGCGCACTCCGTAAGTGGTGTTGCTGCTTTGGAAACCGGTTGAACCTCGAGGAATCTGGTCCGGCTCCCCCAGAGGGGACTCCTAATAGGGATATGTATGTGAAGCATGGTCTTTCTTCCATAATGTACAGCACAGTATGGAGGAAATATACTAAAAAAGATCCTGAGTTGCGATGGCCTTTGTATGGGTCGTTTGATATATGTAAGATTGAGTATGTGGAACAGTGTATGTGTAAACGGCGTGCGCGGCAAGATATGTTTGAATGTGTGCGACTATGGGTGAAGGAAGTGCGTGAGCGAGAGAAACGCGAGAAAGCGCTGTTTGATAAAGAGCAACGAAAGAATGATCATGTGAGAGCGCAGGAAGCAAAGCGTCGGGAGGAAAGAGAACAGACGGAGAAGCAAGAGAAAGAACATAGGTTACAAGTCTCGGGTCAATATGCTGTTCGTCAGCCACTCTATCCTGTCCTTAATAATCATGACGATGATTTTTATTTATTAGATCGTTCTCCGCCTCCTTATGTCGGCGCGTCTGCCCCGAGGCCACAAGATTCTGGATCGGGTTCGAGTAAGGTAGACACGCGGTCCATGTTATCGGCCGAGCGAATGGGTGAGCTTCGACAGTTTTCCTATCGTGCATGTAAGGGCAAGTTATCCCTTGATGAACTGTTGGCTTCTTGGGAGTCGTGGCAGGATAGGGAAAGGTTGTATTTCTTGGGACACTTTTCTGATGAAGTGATTACTGCCTTTCGGAAATATTCCAGTGTCTTTGAACCTGCTGATGTGGTATCAGATTCTAAAGCATTGCGTAATGGTGTTTTCTCTCCCTCTAAGGCGCCTGAGGCGGTTCGACGACTGTTTGCGTTGCGGGATGAGGCAGCAGACCTTAAAGAGAAAGCGCGCCAACATCTTGAGGAGGAAAAGCGGTCGGATTCGCGTACTGGAGGCGGCCATTCATCCACCTCGCAATCAGATAAGAGCGATCCAGTGCATGCTAAACCAATGCGCGAGGCGGCGCCTTTGTATGTTCCTCCTAAAGGAGCGGGGACTAGCTCGGATATTACCTCTGCCGATGCTAAGGGATATTTTGTGTATAATTGGGTTTATACTCCCTGGCACAGGGCTGACGTCATGGCATTAAAGAATGCGTTGCCTGATCCCCGCAAGAATCCAGCGGCCTTCTACGAAGAAGTCGAGGGGGCCTTGAATTCTTGCGTTATGACCTTAGCAGATATAGACCTGTTCTTTGGCCTTATTCTACCACCGGATATGTGGCGATCTGTCCGCAAGGTAGATGATATAGTTGCCTTTAAGGCTCGGTGGTCTGACCTTGAGGATGAGGATAGGGAACGGAAGCCCGCGCAGAAACCACCCCAGAGTATCTTAGACCTCCCTGCTGCTATTCTGACTAAGCTGAAGACAATTATCCCCCCTAAAAAGATTGATTGGAATATGTTAGCTTCATGTAAACAGAAAGTTGACGAGTCAGTTGCGGACTTCTTTACGCGTTTTGAGGAGACGTTTCATGATTTTAGTGGCCAGTCGCTTACTGATGATACGGGTCGCCACCTCTTTGCGGATAAATATGTGGCTAATCTGCTGCCGGCAGTTGCGACCCGTTTGAAAGCGAGTGAAAGTTCTTGGTCTTCCGCAACACCGACGGCCCTCCTGACTATCGCTCAGTATTATGAGCGTCAGGAGCAAGAAGCAAAGGGCCAGGAGGAAAAGAAATCGAAAGATTTAAAAACAAAGGTGATGTTGGCACAAGTATATGGCCCGCCCCGACGGGGTAGTAATAGAGGTAGGGGAGGATCTTACGGTCCTCCCTCGGGCCGATCTGATTTGAATAGAAACCAATGTGCGTATTGTAAGCAATCGGGTCATTGGGCTAGGGACTGCCCGGTGTTGCATGCATCGCGTCAGGGGCATACTCAGGGTGGCCCGCGAGGTAGAGGGGGTTTCTCGAACTTTAGAGGGAATTCTAACGAACAGGCTCGTTTTGACTCTGCTGGGCAGCACCGAGATAGATCAAATGTTTTCGATCGCCAGCATCAGTATCAAGTGTCGGGGATTGACCGATCGGGGTACCATGACTCTCAGCATGCATAGGAATGCGTTGGATGGGGGTTAGAATCAGTTGAGGTGCCGGTCGATCAGAAGGGTCCTTATGTATCGGCTGAGGTTTTGGGCTCTACTGATCAGTTCCTAGTGGATACAGGAGCGACACGTAGTGCGCTGTCTAAGCAATTGGTTCCAGGGGCTCCCCCATCCGGCTTAATGGTCACATCGGTAGGGTTTGACGGTACACTCTCCCGAAGCCCTCTTTCGCAGCCCCTCATGTTTAAGGTTGATTCTTTTTCTGCACCCTGTCCGTTTATGCTTGCCCCGTACACACCGGACAACATTATGGGCCTTGATATGTTAAAGCATTTTAGGGCTACGATCCGCTGCTCCCCTGCTGGTGTGCGGGTAATATTGAATGACAATTACCCCCGGTCTGAACGGATGTGTGCGATGTCAGAGGATGCGCTGTTAGCTACCCTCCCTCGGGCTTTGTGGGCAACGTCGGATACTGATGTGGGACAAATGGTGATTCCACCGGTCCACATTAGTGTCCAGGAGGGGGTGGTGTTACCACGCCTCCCACAGTACCGTATTTCCCAGGAGGGCGAGGAGGCTCTCATACAGATAGTGCAGGATTTGATGGCGGTAGGGGTAGTGGAGGAAGTCCCCTACAACATTTGTAACAGTCCGATTCTTCCCATACTGAAAAAGGATACGGATGCCAGAGTTTATCGGTTTATAATTGATTTGAGAGAAGTAAACAAGATCGTGATACCTCAGTACCCAGTGGTTTCCGATATCACGACGTTGCTTACTTTGGTTCCGCCTACGGCGACTATGTTCTCAGTGATCGATTTGAAGAATGCCTTCTTTTCCATTCCCATTCACCCTGATAGCCGATATCTTTTTGGGTTTACATTAAATAATAGATCTTATCGTTTTTGTAGGATCCCCCAGGGCTACACAGAAAGCCCTAGCATTTACAGTCAGGCTTTGAAAAGACAATTGGATTCCTTTGTTCTGCTCGAGGGGGTCGCCCTCATTCAATATGTCGATGACATCTTGCTGGCGGCTGACACCCTGGAGTTGTGTGAAAAAAGTACGTTATCCTTACTTTCCTTTTTAGCATCCCACAATCATAAGGTATCTAGGAAGAAATTGCAATTCTGTAGACCAAAGGTGACTTATTTGGGTCACCTTTTGTCTAAGGAGGGGCGTGCACTCACACCGGATCGTATCCAAGTAATTTTGGACACACCGAGACCGTCCACGCAGAAGGACGTGCGTGCATTTTTGGGTCTTGTTTCTTTTTGTAGACAGTGGATATTGGGGTTTTCACATATAGCTAAGCCATTGTTAGCTCTCTTGACAAAGGACACGCCTATCCCAATCCCTTGGTCAGATGAGTGTGATACTGCTTTTCAGCAACTACGACAGGCCCTTTGTTCAGCACCAGTGTTAGGGACCCCTGATTATGCAAAACCCTTTTCGTTGTATGTGCATGAGAAAGATGGATGTGCATTGTCAGTTTTAGTGCAGATGCACGGCGACAAGCAGCGCCCTTGTGCATACTTTTCGGCTGTACTTGATCCTGTCGCCCGAGCATTACCAGGGTGTTTTCGCTCGGTTGCGGCGACAGCTGTGTCAATATGCCAAAGTGAGGGAATTGTGTTATCTCATAAGTTGTTGGTATTAGTCCCCCATGCTGTCGATGCCCTGCTTAATCAAACAAAGACGCAGCATTTGACCAGTGCCCGCTTAACGGGATATGAGTTGACGCTTTTGGCTCCTCATATTACGTTGAAAAGGTGCGTAACGTTAAACCCGGCAACATTGTTGCCATACCCCGAAACCCAGCCTGAGGCGCGGAGAGCACATGATTGTATTCTCGTGACTGAGGAACAAACAAAGGGTCGTATTGATATCCAGGATACGCCCTTTCCAGATGTAGATGGAGAACTGTGGGTGGACGGATCATGTCTGAAGCTACCAGATGGTACGACTTCAGCAGCGTATGCAATTACCACGTTGCAAACGATAGTGGAGACTGCACGCATACCACAGAAATCAGCTCAAGCAGCGGAACTGATAGCATTAACACGAGCATGTGAGCTCAGTACAGGATTATGTGTGAATGTTTATACAGATAGCCGCTATGCCTTCGGAGTAGCGCATGACTTCGGCCTACTCTGGAAGGAGAGAGGGTTTTTAACGTCGCATGGAGTATAAATAATGCATGGGGAGTTAGTTCATAATCTTTTAACTGCATTGACATATCCGAAGAAAATTGCCATTGTTAAGTGTAGCGCCCATAGGAAAGTAGTTGACAAAGTTGGAGAAGGGAATGCGTTAGCAGATCGAGTAGCACGAGAGACTGCGATGCAGCCCGGTACTACTTCCATGTATGTAGTGAAGTCACAAGTAGAAAGATGGCATGATGCGAAGGAAGAAGTGCGAGAAATACAGAGGACCGCTTCTGACAAAGAACGGGAGCAATGGTCCAGTGAGGGAGAATTGGATGATGAGGGCTGCTGGAGAAATAAGCAGATGGATAGATGGAAATTACCCACAGCTTTTGTACAACCTATGGTTCAGATGGCACATGGGCTAGCACATGTTGGAGCTTCCGCAATTGTAAAATTGCTTACCCAAGTTTGGGAGCATCCAGAGATTGCTAGCACGGCAAAGAGGGTGGTACAGACCTGTATGATTTGCCTGCGGTACAACCCAGGAAAGGGGACTCGGACCCCAGCAGGAGGGTTCGTAACGCCTACTGCACCCTTTGAGGTTTTGCAGATGGATTACATCCAGCTCGAGCGTTGTAACAATTTGAAGTATGTCCTAGTAGTGGTGTGTGCCTTTAGCAAATGGGTTGAGGCCTACCCTACGAAAGACAATACTGCAATGACTACTGCGAAGCTGCTGCTGAAAGAGTTCTTCCCTCGATATGGCGTCTGTAGACTTCTGTGGAGTGATAATGGGCCTCACTTTGTAGCGGATGTTCTAAAGTATGTCTTGAAGGGCCTGGGCATCACCCAGAAGTTTCACGCGGTATTCCACCCTCAGTCTGCGGGACTAGTCGAGAAGTATAATGGTACACTGAAGCTCAAGATCGCTAAAATTCAAGCTTCGACGTCTTTGACTGGCGTTATTGTCAATTAGATCGGTACCACACTCTCGAACTGGCCTTACACCGTATGAGATTGTCTTTGGACGCCCAATGAATATTTGGGGTCCACCAAAACCTAAAACTGTGTATGATGTACCTTGTGTAATGATGAACGATTATCTGGCACAGTTAACGGATAACTTGGTTTCTATTCATCAACAGGTCCGAGAGGCGCTCCCTGATCGGTCCACCGGTGAAGGACATGGTCTCCGACCTGGTGACCACGTGATGGTGAAAATCTTTGACAGAACAAACAGCTTGGAACCGAGATGGGTGGGTCCTGAGCAGGTCCTCCTCGCAACGAGGACGGCTGTGCGAGTCTCCAACAGAAAGAATTGGATCCATTCCCTGCACTGTAGGAAGGTGCCGCCCGGATTGGTGGAACCTGCCGTGCTGACCGATCAACAAGAAATCTTGGCTGCAGAGACAGGCCGTGCTGCGGAGCCAAACGCCACTGAGGAGCTCTTTCCGGACCACGCAACTCCTGGAGGAAGGCGATATCATCTCCGGCCAAGGAAGTGAGTTCTCCAGTACCGGGACATACTGTCAGAACGGCCCTTGGGTTAGTGAAACGGAGAGCCGATGAGGCAAGGGGGGGGGATCAGCCCTGCATTAGTGTAGCGACACCCGTCTTGGCCCGCTGGTGAAGAAATCGACCGCTGCCCAAGGGGAAGAGTTCTGACAGACTTTTAGTTTCAGGAAGATATTGGGTTTTATTTTTGACATGGAGAAAAAGAAAATCCTTTGTGCATTAGGGTTCATGTTGACAGTAGCCATTGTTGGGATAACCACATGGTTTGTGAAGGATGTAACTCCCGCTCGGAAAATACTTGTGTTGACAACTCCGGTGCCTGAGGAGCACTACTTTTATACATTACCGTATCAAGAGTTGAAGCATCGACAGTCTTACTTGAACAACACTTTCATCCAGATGCTGCATCATACCCACGTTGCTACGAACGCTACGAACTGTTGGATATGTGGGATGATGCCAGCCCATCAGAAGAAAGGAGGAACGCCATTTATACCACTTCCTTTCTCTCATAATGGCTCTTGTAGAGCATGGTATACTTTGCTTTTTGCCACTCGGAAACCGACAGTGGGACGATTGCTCTTCAGACTCAATAAAGAATGTCACCAAGATAAGAATGGGTATCCGCAAGCGAATGGGACAATTTGGGAGTGGGAAGAGTACCGACCAGACAATGAATCCATTCCCTACATCTTCACGAATACAAGAGACACTGTGGGAAAGGACAAATTTGTGATTCAAGTAGCACAAGCTCAAGCGGACCTGTGTGTCCAGAGTGTGGGTTTTATTCCTGTTGGTGTTAGTGATTGTATTACTGTTCTGAACATTGATGGGTTGAACAATAGTACCTTCTTAGCCTCCCATAATACGTACTTTGTGTGTGGAAATAAAGGTTATTACCGTCTGCCGGCTGGGTGGTCTGGGGTATGCTATGTATCATTCCTATTACCTCCTGTATTCCTAGCACCCGCATCTTATCATAAGGATCTGAAATTATTGAATAATGTGACTGTAAATAGGTATAAACGTACTTTATCAATTGATGATGTAGATCAGACTGATACCAGTCTGCAACAGTATATTGATTTTAACTTAGGACTGTTTTTCTTTGTTGGAGCTGCCCTGAACAGTAGGAAGATCCGAAGATTAACAAGAGTGGTAGAGGCTGTGACAAATCAGACTGCTGCTGCTCTTGGGAATCTTACGGAGGAATTGCAAATTACTAGAATTGTTGCATTGCAGAATCGTATGGTATTAGACGTTATGCTAGCTGACAGAGGAGGAGCATGTAAAATTATTGGAAGTAGCTGTTGTGTGTTTATCCCTGATCATACGCCATCAGTTTATAATGCCATCAATAAACTGCATAAAATTGCAGCTGAAATCCATACAGAAAACGGCACTTGGTCCTTTTCTGGATGGTTTTGGGCGTTAATTACTGCCTGGGGATGGAAGGTTTTAACTGGTCTCTGTATTATTGTAGCAGTTCTGTTCTCGTGCTGTATCTGTGTTCAGTGTGGTCCCTTGCTCTGTTCTGTATGTGTATCATTTTGTATCCCCGATAAGAAAGCTATTGCCAATGTGGCTCATCAGAAACGTTTAGCTAAAGAAGTCGAAGAAATGATGACAATTGACATATATGATGATTATCCTAACAAACCGGATGTCTTCAGTAAATGCTGAAAGGGTCGTCTGTTGTAAATTGAAACAACGATGTGATTAAGCATTTACTAAAGACATTAATTCCCTTACTTTAGATCATGTTTTCTCTGTTATGTTGACCGAAGTTCGGACTCCATTTTGTATTGTTATGCTTCCACGTGTTCCCCACGAGAAGAGTCCAACCTCTGTGTTAGTTGCTCTTGTAATCTGCCTAGTAACAGTCTATAAATAGCTCCTTTGTCCATCTGGCGCATGCCCAGACTTGACCACATCTGTTTTCAGTTAGCCTCGCTTGACCATGTTTTCGCGGGCTCAAGGAGTGTGTTAGCTCCGCCCACATATTGATTCAGTATCGAAAATGACCATAAATGGTAATGTTCTTCGGCCTCATGTTGTATCCACCCACTTATGAACCCCTCTATTGTGTATAAAAGGGGACCATGTACGTAAGTTCTTTGTGCTACTCTATGCAATACTGAAGAGTGTTGTGTGGATTGTAGGACCACCCTTAAGGGTTAATAAATGCTGTCTTTGTACTTTGCAGTTTCCGTGCCAACTTCCTTATAGATTCCATTACAGGAGAGCGAACCCTTGTGTCCTGCGGGCCTAGCTGGGGCCTGTATTCATCAGTCTGACCACGTTTTTCAACAACAGCTGAGCGGTCTGTCCAGCCGTGGGTAGTGTGGTACATGGAATGAAGTGCCCCATCTTCGTTAAGCTGTCTATTACCACCAGGAGGGCCGAACAGCCTTGATCTATTGGGAGACCGGTGATAAAATCCATACTGATAGTATGCCATGGAGCGGCAGGAGTGGGCAATGGACGGAGCAAGCCCCTCTTCGGGGAGGTATCGGACTTGCCTCTGGCACACTCTTCGCATCTGGAAACCCACTTTCGTACGTCTGTGCCTAGGGATGCCCACCAGAAGTGTCTTTTCACCAATAGGGTTGTCTTCTGTATACCCGGGTGACCTGCTATTGGCGATTCATGACACCATGTAAACGCCTTTTTGTGAAGGGCCGGAGTGGGTAGGAACAATGTCTGATTCCGAAAAGGCAGACCCTGTCTCATCGTTCTCTCGGGTTCTTTCTCTGCCCACCTAGTCCATTCAGGTGTGCTCCTGTCGTGTCTAATGTCATCCAGAAAGTTCTCGGCCTGTACTACACAGAGTACCTTGGAGGGCGGTATAATCGATTCTTCCAGGACGTCTGCTTCTACCTCCGAAGTCAGCACCCGGGATAACGAATCCGCCTTCCGATTGTTGGATCCTGGCCTGAAAGTAATGACGAAATTGTATTCCTCCAAAAACAACATCCATCTCATTTGTCTGGGGGAAAGCCTCCTGGCCGTTCGTAAATATTGCAGGTTCCTATGGTCTGTGTAGACCGTAATCGGAAATTTAGCTCCCCATAAGTAAGGACGCCATTCTTGAAAGGCCTTCTTGATGGACAGCAGCTCTTTTTCGGCTATGTTATAATTACGTTCCGCTGGGAGCAGCTTCCTGGACAAGTATGCCACGGGGTGTAGCTGCCCGGTATCTTTGTCTCTCTGCGATAGGATTGCCCCCACTGCTTCGTTAGAGGCGTCCGCCTCCACTATGAACGGGGTATCCATCTGTGGGTGTTTCAACACAGGCGCGGTGGTAAAAGCCTTTTTTAGATATCCGAAAGCCCTGTCCGCTTCCGGTGTCCAAACGAATGTTACTCCTTTTCTAAGGAGTCGAGTAATCGGAAGGGCCTTTTGTGAGAACCCATGGATGAACCGCCTGTGATAATTTGCAAAACCCAGGAAGCATTGTACCTCTCGGACGTTGTGTGGGATCGGCCACTCCTGCACTGCCAGTATCTTGCGCTCGGCCATGCATAACCCCTCGGGTCGAAGAATCACCCCCAAAAACTCAACTTCTGACACTCCAAAATCGCATTTGCTCAGTTTGCAAAACAGGGTATGCTTCCTCAACTCCCTTAAGACCTGCCGCACGTGTTCGGTGTGACTGTGCATGGAGTCTGAATACACCAGAATATCATCGATGTATACCACCACTGTCCTATCGATGTACTCATTTAAGACGTCATTCAAGAAATATTGGAACGCCGCTGGGGCGTTACACAACCCAAACGGCATAACCAAATACTCGAAGAGGCCATATCGGGTCTTGAACGCGGTCTTCCATTCGTCCCCTTTGCGTATGCGTACCAAGTGATACGCCCCCCTAAGGTCTAGTTTAGTGTAAACCTTGGCCTCTCGTACCTGGTCCAACAATACGGGTATGAGGGGCAACGGATACCGGTTGCGAACTGTGTTCTTGTTAAGCATCCTGTAATCGCAACATGCCCTTAATTCGCCATTGGCCTTGGCTATAAAAAACAAAGGGGACGCTGCTGGAGACCGAGAGGGGCGTATGAATCCTAATTCTAGGAAATGATCCAGATATTCACGGAGGTGTTTCGTTTCTGGCTCCGAAAGTGCATACACCCTACACATAAGGAGGGAGGCCCCTTCTACCAAATCTATCTGACAGTCGTAAGACCGGTGAGGAGGAAGTGATTCTGCCCGTGATTTGTTGAACACGTCAGAGAAAGCCTCGTATTGTTTGGGTAAGGTCACCTCCTTTTCGGCCGCCGTCGCTGCCACAAAGGAGCAAGCCAATGCTTCCGCACAAGTACCCCCTTTTGTAAGCGAATGCTCCCGGCATTCCTCAGACAGGAACTGTACTGTCTTCTCTCTCCAATTTATAGAGGGATTGTGGAGACTAAACCATGGAATTCCCAATATGACCTCATACTGTGGGGCGTCGATAATATTTAAAGATATTAATTCGAAGTGACACATGTCCCCGGTTCTAGTTTCTAGCCTGAGTATCTCTGTTTGCTCAATGAGGAGCCCTGATGTTAATGGTTTGCCGTCAACCGCCAACACCTCCTCTGGGATCTTCCTTGATACCTTCCTAATGGCCAACCTCTCAACTACTCCGCGGTGTATGAAGTTACCGGTGGCCCCAGAATCCAACATGGCTCGGATCTGATACGATAGTGACTCCGTCTCTATCCACATGCTTAGTTCTATATGTCTCTCAGTGTCTTGGTGTTGCGCGGTGGCCAGAGAAGGAATCCTCCATTGTTGTTCCTTCTCTTCTACCGCACCCCCCAACGCCCTGGTTTCTACGTCTGTGCTGACTACAGCGGCTATGGTCTTTTTGTTCCGACTGTACCCCCCTGTCTTTTTGGGTCTAGCGGGACATTCCCGGACGTAGTGCCCCTTTTTCCCACAATACATACAGAGTCCCTGGACTCTCCGGCTCTCTCTTTCTGCTCGGGACAGCTGAGCTCTCACTGCTCCCACCTCCATGGGTTCCGGTGTTGTCTCTACAATATTGGTGTCTTTCCTGACCCTCTCTCCTCTAAACCGATCTCCCCCCCGGTCCGCTATGCGCCCATCCAACCTCAGTGCTAGGCTAATCAGAGCGGTGCAGGTGCGGGGTTGTGGGTCTATTCTGGCAATGACGTCCTTCAATTCATCACAGAGTCCCTGGTAGAAAAGAGACATCCGTTTCTCTTCCGGCCAGTCTGCCTCCGCTACCAAGCGATTGAATGAGGTCAAGTAAGTGACTAACTCGTTCCTCCCTTGTTTTAGTTCTAATAGCTCTCTGTCTGCACTAAACGTGGTGGTTCTTCTGTCGAACACACCTTCCAATGCTGTCCGAAACTCGTCCCAATCTGATAACACCGGGTCGTTGTTTCTTACCAATGGTACCGCCCAATTGGCGGCGTCTCCTGCTAAATAGGAGATAGCAAACGCCACTCGAGAACGATTACTCGGGAAGGAAGACGGTCGGCAGGAAAAATGCATCAGTATTTGGGTTATAAACACTTGGATCTTCCGGGGATCTCCTGTATAATGTTCCGGATTAGCTAGCGGAATGGGTGGAGGCACATGTACCTGAATGGGTAAATTCCCTGTACTGACGTCAAAGGGGTTTCTTGATAGCCGTTCTACCTTCTCTCTTAAATGCGCCGTTTCAGCCCTAGAGGCGGCTAATTCTTGACGCACTGCGTCGAGCGCGTGCAGAACCTCTTCCATACTGCGTCCTTATAGTATCCCCGGAACCGGGAGGAGCATATATACGTGGGTGCGTAATTCTGTGACGTTCCGTCCCAGATCAAGCTCTTCTCAGGATTCAGGCGATGCTATAAGGGGTCCACCTCTCGACGTCCCCAACTCCTGCACTAATGGCACGGAAGGTTGGAGCAATCAAGCGAGGGAAGGGAAGGATGGGAACAGCGGGGATTAGAACCTGTAAAGAAATGTTAACAGACAAACCATACAGAAAAAACATGTAGTCTACACTCATCAATTCTCGCTAGAGGTTTCAAAACACGGTATTTCAGAAGCTGATTTCATATGAATGCGATTTGGCAGAAAGCACTATTAATTCATACACTCACCACCGTGTCTCACATTCAACATTCACTGAGGCTGGCACCCCTTCTGTACTGCTGGACTTCTATCCAACCCCAATAGGGTACAGCCTACGAATGGTCCTGAAACTTAAGCCTTCTCTATCAGACCCTCTTAGTCTAGTTCTCTCTTTCTTGACCACGCCTGCAGAGAAGAGCCTGTTAATATCATGAGCTTCCTTTCACAGGCTACGCTTATGGGTTAGCTGACCAATGTACTCACGGTTCTGACTCTGTAGTCCCTAGGACTTTCGTGGTTGCTTCACCACTCGGAGCACTGCTGTTGCACAGCAAATACTGGGCTCTCCGCCCAGCGAATAGTGGTTGCTTCACCACTCGGAGCACTGCTGTTGCACAGCAAATACTGGGCTCTCCGCCCAGCGAATAGTGGTTGCTTCACCACTCGGAGCACTGCTGTTGCACAGCAATTACCGGGCTCTCCGCCCAGCGAAGGGGACTTAACGCTTCACCGGGAATGCGGTCACCGTTCACCCCCTGCCTCCGGTGATCCAAAAGACTCTCGCCGACTTTAACGGACTGGGATGTTCCGGTTTCGCCTCGTCCCGATGCTTCTCTGCTTTCGGGAAACAGCGCCGTCCACGCTGCGTTCTGTTCTAATTACCAAGGCCTCCACTACCAACAACCGCTACCAAACCGCGGAGGTAATTCAGTAGCCACCGGCCCGTCTCAACTAAGCGGCCGCAACGGGAACCTCTCTCCTTCCGATGATGGAAACGCCGATCTCGAATCACGCACAGCGTCCGGCGTGTGTTTCCCGGTCTTGAATGCTCGAGGCTCCGCCCACTCGCACCCAGGGAATTCTGGGAATTGTAGGCGAGGTAGGCGCGAGGATCAAATCACTACAAACAGCTTGTGATGGCACACAGATACCAGGGTCCACCCTATGACCAGCACAAGACTACATTTACCACACACCCAACACATTATCACCACCCAAAATCATGGAGCAGGTCCACCAACAGCAATACCAGATGAACAGTAGTGATCAAAGGAAAAAAAAATTGCTTTATTGAGCAGGATGTAAGGTATAAGCATCATAAATGTCAATATATACAAGGCCCATAGGGCAGTCCATGACTCCAATCCGGATGGGGGACACAGTGAGACGTGTGTCCCCTAGCTTGCCTGCACAGTCAGACTCCTTCGTCTTCCACAGGGGTGGGGGCATCATGTTGGGAGGTAGGACCAGGCACCGCAGGGACAGGAGGGGCAAGGGGAGGTGTTGTGGGTGCAGGGACGGACGACTCCAACACAGGGGGTGGGGCAGCACCAAAGGTGGACTCGAGCATGGCGCTGCACACTACTGCCAGGTCGCCCAGCATCTCCCCTGCATCCGAAGGAACCACAGGCCCCAAGGAGGGGGGGGTCACAGGGATGGGTCGCAGCGCTACCCGGGGAGGGTGTGGACAGGGGGGGGACTCAACTACCCTGACCGGGGACTCCTTTGACCGCTTGCGGGGTGGTGTCACTGTGGGGCTCAGGGACAGAGCGGCCATGAAGGAGTCCTTGCTGGATTTGTGGCCAGCAGAGCTGAGGGGAGTGGATTTGGAGGGAGTGGACTTTGCAGAATGCGGACTTCCACTCTGGCTGCGTGTCTTACGTTTGCCCCCCGACCCAGTGGGTGTGCCTACTTCACCCTGTGTTTGCGTGCCAGGAGGTGTGCGCTTGTCCTTCCCTGCTGGTGTGGTGCCTGTGTCTGGTGGGGTGTGTGCATGCTGATGTCTGGGTGTACGTGGGACAGGCATGGGAGTGGGAAGTGTGGATGGGGCATGGGTAGGGGGTGGGACGAAGTGCTGCAGGAGACCCACTGCTGCAGTCAGTGTCGAGTCAATAGACCGCAGCAAGTTGCGTTGGTCAGACTGCGATGCTGAAATGCCCTCCAAGTATGCCTCCATGTTGGTGAGCACTTGGCTGTGGCCATGGAGGACATTAAGCATCGCAGCCTGACCAACCTGCAACTGCCGCAGGATGTCCACAGACTCGGCATTGGCGGCAGCAGTGGAGACAGGGACAGGGGGTGCGGTGCCTGGCAGGAAGGAGACACGTGGTGACCTAGCACGCCAGGAAGGGACACGAGCAAGTGGGAGGCCGGCGATGGCAATGGAGGGGGCGGGGAGAGATGTTGTGCTGCTGTCAGCTGTTGGAGCATCCTCCGCCCCCTCGGAGTGCTCAGCCTCGGACCCGTCAGCTTCATAATCTGTGGTGGCATTGGACAGGTCCTCCGGCTCACTCCCCTCGGCTTCTGTTCCACTCGATGTGCCAGCTAAGGTGTCACTGCTGGCACTGGTGCCCGGTCCCTCCGCACGGTCCGTGTCGGTGTCTCCATCCGTGTCCCCCGACGATGCTGTGGGCAAGGTGAATAAACATGAATTAATCAGACACCTGTATACACATGTCACATGAGTCAAATCTACATAGGTTACAGTGCATAGCCTGAAAAGAAAGATGAGTAACATCTACAATACAAGGTACATATATAGGCCCTGCAACACACAGTTGGTTCACCCACCATGCCACTGAGAAACTATGGAGAGCATGACACATTTGCAAATGACATGATATGGATTTGGACAGAGGAGCCAGGCTCTGGGGACAATCCAGCACTGCATCTGCACCACACAGCGTTGCCGTAACTAGGGATGAGCAGGGACCATCTCCATGAACTTGAGGCACATGTTGCAAAGGTAAGACTTAAAGACATGCCCAACATGAATGGGACACTGCACCTTGAGTGTATGCCCAGACAAACATCACACACTGGCCAGACTGAGCAATGAGATATCAGGTGTCGACATGTAGGCCTTGCCCGCACCAACCACCCCCTACATGAGACAATTTGATGAGACACAGGAAGCACTTGCATCTCTTATTCTGGGAGAAATACACATGGGCTGCAAGAAACCCATATTTGACCCAAAATACCCCATGTGCGCCTGTACAATGATCTCATTTACAAATGGCCATCATCAGATAATTGTAACACGACACACAGGCACTGGCCACCGTGAGTGTGAACGAGGAAAATTAGGTCAGGCTGCACAGTGGACACTTGTAGAAGACGTTACGTAATCATACATGGTGCCAGGGGACAATGGCACAGAGCACATCCTATGCTGTAGACACTGAGAGTGTCCACATATTGTGATGACACACCTGATACCTAGCAAAATATGGCCCAGGGGACAGTAGTGGCCACAATATTCCATGGTCCTGAATGGAAATTACTGCAACACAGGCCACCATCCCTGCACTCTGCGTATCACACACTCATGCACATCATGTCACAGGCCACAACATAGGACATGCTTGCTGTAAGGCATTACACTTCAGAGACATACTCCTATGTCTGGACTCAGCATCAGTGCCAATTGACATGGACCCCACAAGTACTGAACTGGACAGGGCACAGGCAACGTCCCAAAACCTGTTACACACCACCCCCACACATGATGCTTCAAGCATTGGTCACGTGGAGAAACTGCCAGCCCAGATGACCTTGTGAAAGAGTGACTACACACAGACCAGGGAACACATGGCAAGGAGGGGAAGTGAGGAAGGACAGCACCGCTATACTGTGGGTGACAGTACCTGCACCGCACAATTAAACACTGGCAGTGTATCCATGCAACTGCGCACTTACAAATGCTGGTGACACACAACAAATACACATGTACCTACCCCCTTCCTGCTGCTGCTTCTCCCGTATGCGCCTGTCCATGTCTGGAAAGACCACCGCCAGCACACGCTTGTGGATGTGGGTCAGATGGCGACGCCCATGGTTCTTAGGGCCCACAGGTGAGTCCCCCAGCAGGACCCGTGCGATCCTCCGCGTCCAGCACCGGATATCCTGCCAGCGTTTGATGTAAGGTGTGTATGTATGCATGGGACACGGAGTATCGTAACAAGGACCTGTCTGCATCCTCTCAATGTATGTGTGGTCAGTCATGACATGTACACCTTCATGGCAAGTTGTGTGGGCTGTCCTGGTGTAATGTCATGTGACCTGTAGCTCTAGTGTTCCGCTACCTGTCTCTGCAATCAACATCCTACTTCTGCTGATATGTTGATGTATGTCACTCCTGTATTGCGTCTGGCTGTTCACTTACACTGGGACACAGCTAGTCCCATGCCATGGGATGTGGAGGTTCACAATCTCTGTGTGTAGCTGGGTCTTGGTAGGAGTGTCACCTGTCAGCCATACGTGTCCAGGGCATTTAGCACATACCAGTCTCCGTATGTAGCATATGTGTATTGACAGATTAACATGTGCTCAGTACATATGAATTGTTGTTGTAGTGCACTCACTCTTCCTTGTCACTTCCAAATTACTGCAGGGCGCCGCCTCTTCCCCGAGCAATTCCGGACTTGGCTGACATGCGGGAGAATGACTGTATACGCTGCTACCGCTTCCCCCAACCGTTGATTGAGGAGTTGACGGCAAGGCTGGCACCACACCTGCAACCGCTGCACAGGTATCCTACGGCACTGACACCCAAGCTGAAGGTAATGGCAGCCCTACATTTTCTTGCCACGGGTACCTTTCAATATACCATAGCCCATGTTGGTGTCATGTCCCAGAGCATGTTCAGCCGTGTGCTGCATGATTTTTTAGAGGCCATGTTGCTTCACCTGGATGAGTTCATCCATTTCCCAACTCCTGAACAGTTGACAGGTGTCAAGCGTGGATTCTATGCCCTGGGAGGGATGCCCCATGTCATTGGGTCCATAGATGGGACACATGTGGCTTTGGTACCACCACAGGCACAGGAGGTAGCGTACAGGAATCGCAAGCACTACCACTCCATCATTGCCTTTGTGGTGTGTCTTGCCAACATGGTGATTTCACATGTCTGTGCTCGTTTTCCAGGATCAGCACACGATGCCTACATCATGAGGCGTAGCAGGGTGCCTGAAATGATGACGCAGCTGCGCAACGAACGAGCATGTGTTGTTGGTGGGTACACTCTATCTGTCCTGTATTTTGCGTAGACTCCCAGCCCGACTGCTTCTCCTGTCCTACTTATGTCCATGTGTTTTCCATGTAGGGGACGCTGGCTATCCCAACATGCCATGGCTGATCACACCTCTCCGCAACCCCAGCACGCCGGCCCAGCTCCGCTACAACACCGCCCATGGCCGGACAAGGCGAGTGATAGAGAGGACATTTTGCCTCCTGAAGAGCCGATTCAGGTGCCTCCACAAGACCGGTGGCGCCCTCATATATGCCCCGGCGAAGGTCTGCAAAATCTTCATGGTCTGCTGCATGCTGCACAACATGGCAGTTGAGAAAGCTGTGCCACTCATCCTGGATCAAGATGATCAGGACCATCCACCCGTGGAGGACGAAGGGCTTGGCAATGGGGCTAGTGATGTGGAGGATGTGGTTCCGCAAGAGGACATCCGGAGTCGGCTCATACGCGACTTCTTTGCTTAGTGGTGAGTACCAGTGTCTGAGTGTGCACATATTGGGCTGTGTGTGGCATGTGTTGCAATGTGTGTGTCCATCTGCATCTCTTCCAAGTGAGTCTGAGGTGTGTTTGGATGTGTCACTCGAGTGATGGTGCAATAGAAGAATGCTTTTTCCAGAGTCATCATAGTCACCTCGCATGTTGACAACCTAATACGTGTCGAGTACATGCACATGCATGCGGATGTGCTTCTTTTGTCTGACTTCTGGTGTGTCTCCCATCCACAGATACTTGCGCATGCTGTCTGCTGGTGGCATTGTTGTGCTCCTGCTATTCCTCATGAACACAGCAACATGTGCTGAATCAGCGTGACATGCACGGACAATTTGAAAAACTCCTTCGGGTAAGGGATGCTGCACAGCTTATTGGGAGTGGTATTTGTTTTGAATGTGTGTGCACTGCTCCTGTTCATGTTTGGATACTATACATACATGTAGAATCACCATGGGGCACATGACCTGGAGCAGAATTCACCTGAATTGATGGTCAGACTTGGTGACAGTCATCTGTAATGGGATTGTGATGGAGCCATCAATGTGTGTGACACTGGCCTCGGAAACATACGGGTTGCACCGGGTTGACATGGTGTGTGAATTCCCCATTAGGGGCACAATGGTGTATAGCAGGCTCTCCGTGAGCAGCAGGGGGTGTTTAGCTGTAACCCGTCACTTGTGTGCCAGTGCCATGGATTACCAGCATCGGTGGTGGTAAGGGGGGTGCCAGTGTTGGCCCCACGTGTTCATCCACATGACCTGTGTATGTGTTGACAGAGTTGCATTAGCATTCTGACACACATGAGTAATAAAGGTGTCCCTCTGCCTCCAAGGTGCCTCATCTCTGTCAATGGTGGTCTGTTGCCACTGTGCATGCGGCATGTCTGGCATTGTTCTCAGAGATGGTGCATATGAGTCTATGGAGGTGTGGAATCCAAAGTTCACTGGGGGAGTTGGTATCCTTGCCATTGGAAATCATCAGAGTCCATGCCACAGTCTTTGTCAACATTGGTCAGACAGTGACCAGCAAGTCCATGTGGCAGAGAATGTCATTTGCTGATGTGCTGCTGTTGGGCCAGTGGGCCAGGTGCCAGGCCAGGTGTCCTGGGAGATGGTGCTGTTGCGCCGACCCTCACGGTCTTTTCCGTGGACGACCCGCCCTCCTGCAGGAACCCTCAGAAGCAGGCTGTGATGATGTTTGGGATGCTCCGTCGGATGTCTCCTCCTCCTCCTGATCCCTCCCTGTGGGTGGTGATGTTCTTCGCCTGGTGGCACAGGGAGGGTTGCCCATGTTGTCGGCTATCCGACGGAGTGAACGGTCAATTCCCGTGAGCACCGTCACGAGCTCAGCCTGTCTGTCCTCCATCCGTCCTTGGTGTCGCAGTTGACAGGCATGTTGCTCCGCATGTTGCTGGGCCTGCTGGGTCTTGATCTCCTCGAGGGTCCCCTTCATCTCGTTGAGGGTGGACACAACCTGGCTCATGCCCGTGGTGTCCTGCCGGTATGTGTATATGTAGAGTAGCAAGATGCAAGCTGTTTGTCTGGGATTAGACTCTGTATTGTGCATGATATCCATGACTGTGTGGGTATTGTGACATGTGCCATCCCCATGCATCCAACGTTGGCCAGGCCACCATTCTCTGCATCCACCTGACTCAAGCTTGCAGGACATGGTTCTGCCACCTGTCTACACATACCTGCGTGCCCCCCAGGACACTCCACATGATCCCTGACCTCTGCGCATGACTGTTGCTGTACTCAATCTGTCTGTCGCCATGGTTGTGCGGCCACCCCCTCAGCTGGTTGGGCCCATCACGGGTGTGTATGGTGCTCCATGTCTGTCTTGCCTAATACACTGTGACCCATGTGTGTCCTGTGCCAGACTCAGGCCCCAGGGTATGGATGGTTGAAGTCATATGAGAACTCAGGCATGGTTAGACTTTACAAGACACATGTAAGGTAATAATGCAAAATGTAGACATCATCTCTTGATCGTGTAAGTTTTTATTTGTGTTGGGGTACGTGTTGGGGGGGGTATGACAGGAGGGTTTTCCGGGTGTGTGGAATCCAAAGTTCACTGGGGGAGTTGGTATCCTTGCCATTGGAAATCATCAGAGTCCATGCCACAGTCTTTGTCAACATTGGTCAGACAGTGACCAGCAAGTCCATGTGGCAGAGAATGTCATTTGCTGATGTGCTGCTGTTGGGCCAGTGGGCCAGGTGCCAGGCCAGGTGTCCTGGGAGATGGTGCTGTTGCGCCGACCCTCACGGTCTTTTCCGTGGACGACCCGCCCTCCTGCGGGAACCCTTAGAAGCAGGCCGTGACGATGTTTGGGATGCTCCGTCGGATGTCTCCTCCTCCTCCTGATCCCTCCCTGTGGGTGGTGATGTTCTTCGCCTGGTGGCACAGGGAGGGTTGCCCATGTTGTCGGCTATACGACGGAGTGAACGGTCAATTCCCGTGAGCACCGTCACGAGCTCAGCCTGTCTGTCCTCCATCCGTCCTTGGTGTCGCAGTTGACAGGCATGTTGCTCTGCATGTTGCTGGGCCTGCTGGGTCTTGATCTCCTCGAGGGTCCCCTTCATCTCGTTGAGGGTGGACACAACCTGGCTCATGCCCGGGGTGTCCTGCCGGTATGTGTCCAGGATGTTTCTGACATGGGAATATACCGGTTCCGCAGCCAACTGGTCAGGCTCGCGCCTCCGCCGTCCTCCACTCCCACCACCCCTGCCCACTTGCACCTGGCCTGCCCTTGTGGGCACATCGGGTCTCCGGGACCCCTGAGGGGTGGCATTTGCGTTGTCGCCTGCCTCCTCCTGGGTGCCCGGTACACCGTGTCCCTCCTGGTCAGCCTGGCTGCGTTGTGGTGGTGGGGCAGGGATCCTGGGTGTCTCCTGGGATGTGGCAGGAGTGGGGGTGGTGGTTGGCCCAGTTGTACCTGACGCAGGTGCTGCAGGTGGTTGGACACCAGAGGGGCCAGGTTGGTCGGGGTCGTCCACAGAGTGGTGAGAGTCGTCGCTGCCGGTGGGATCGTCATCCCGCAGAGCCAGGTCCTGTGAGTCTTCCCCCCCAGTGTTGGGGGGTGATCCACGACGTTGACCTGTGTGTGAGAGAGACAATGTTATTTTAGTTCCATGCAACATCCATGTTTCATTCGTTTCAAAGTTGGCACATTTCCTCTGGGTATTTGGATATGTCTTGCATTCCACTCACAGTGCACTTGTGCATGGGTATGTCCCTTGGCCACAGCTTTTGAGACGTTACCTATGTGTGACACAGTCTTACTTGCTGCGTCAATTGTGACTGCAGTCAGCAGTGGAGTGAGCAGGTGTGGCGAGCCATGCATTGGCGCCTTCCGTGTTGCACTGTACGTGGGCAAATGGAGTTGTTCCACACACTTATATAATGCAGGTAGCTGGCGTTGTGCTCGTGCACAGGTTGAGACATGGCCCAGTGTTTTGCCATGGAGAAGAGAGGGGGATTCAGGCACTGGCCACCCTTGTCTACATGCACGCGGTCCACCTGCTGACGAGCAGACATTCCCACACCACCCAAGGCTGAATTGGTCTCCCTGAGTATCCCTTTCTCACTCCCTCTCTGTCCCCCTCTCCCTCCCTCCCTGTGTCAGCCTCCTCCCTCTGTCCGTCTCCCTGTGTCTCCCTCCCTCTCTCTCCCCCTCTCCCTCCCTCTGTGTGTCACCCTCTGTCACCTCAGCCCAGCTTCCTAGGCACATGCTTTTTGCAGATCTTTGAATGGCCCTTGGCTTGTTCATGTGAGTTTGTTTCTGATCTCCAGGCACCCATTGGGTGTAGTGTCTGTGTCTGCGCTGCTGCTGTGGTGGTGTGTGCTGCCACTCTTTCACAGTGTTGGCTTTTCATTGGCTGCTGTCATGTGCAAAGAGTGCCTTCCCCCCCATGTCTTCATGCAAGGCGTCCGCCATTTGCAGGCAAGTCTTTCCTGTGTGGGGACACACTGTTTGTCTGGCTGTGACCTAGACCATATGGGCAGAGGGCATTGTTGTCTGCTTCTGAGTTGCACTATGTGCTTTTTGAGGCCCACACTCCCGCCATCCGGGTTACCGTGTCTTGTGTTGGTGTTTTATGTGGCCTGTGACTTGGCATTGTCTAGCTGGGTGCATGGGGCATGGTGGCGCTAGTGACGTGCGTGTTTATGGAGTGTGGTTGAGTCATGCGATAGCTGTGGGGTGGTTGCGTGCATGATTGTGAGTTTGGTTGTGGATGACATTCCCCCATGTGAGGTGAGTTGTTTGTGTACTCACCAGGCTCTCGGAGTCCTTCTACTCCCTCCACTGCCACCACCGGCAGTGTGGCCATCGCCCTCTCCTCCCAGGGATGGTATTGTACGCGTCTGCGGGCCGGCCCTCCTCCAGTGATGTTGGCCTGGTTGTGGTCGTCGGTCATTTTGCGGCGGACCGTCCTCCGCAGATCGTACCACCTGGCTTGGCATTCATGCCTGGTCCTTCTGGTGGCCGCAACAGCATTCACAGCATCGACAATCCTCTGCCACATGGCTGTTTTTTCGGAAATGCTGGTCTGTCTGACCAATGTTCCAAAGAGGTGTGGCTCGACTCTGATGATTTCGTCGACAAGGACCTCCAACTCTTGGCTAGTGAACTTTGGATTCTTGTTAGTGGGCATGGTGAGTGGTGTGGGTGTGGATGGTTGTGGGGGGTGTGGATGGTTGTGGGTGTGTGGGTGTGGTTGTGCAGGTGTGTGTGTGAATGTGATGAGGGTGTGTGTGTGAAGGTGGTTGTGTGAAGGTGTGCAGGTGTAAGGTGTAGTGGAGGTTGTAGTATGGTGCAGTTGTTTCTCTGTGTGGTCTGGCAGCAGTGGGTCTGTTGCAAAGGCTCATGGTTTGTGTGTGTTGGGCCTTTTTATTGGTCCAATGGTGGGTGTGGCTGTGTTTGAACTTTGGGTGGGTGTGTTATAAGGAGTGGTAGTGTTTTGGGCCTCTGTTTTGGAGTGTGGCAGTTGCAGGTCAGTGAATAGGTTGTATTTGTGCTTGTTGGACATGTTTTGTGGCTTTGTGTGATTCGAATGGAGTCTTCTTGTGTTGTTTTGCTTTGTCCTGGTTGTGTACGTGTGTTTTTAGCGTCTGTACGGTGCGTACGTAGGCCATTTTGTTGTACAGTGCTGTCCTTGTCTCTGGCTTGGTACGACTCGTACATGCGCGATTTGGGGTGAGGGTGCTGGTGTTGGGGCCTGGGGTGCGCTCCGTACTTAGACTGGTGGGGTGTGTGTTCGCTCCGTACATACACGGGTGGGGGTATGGTCCGTACATACACTGTTGGGGTGGGGGTACGCTCCATGCATACGCGGGTGGGGGTATGGTTCGTACGTACACTGGTGTACATTCGTGGGTGGGGGTACGGTCCGTACATTCACTGTTGGGGTGGGGGTACGCTCCATACATACGTGGGTGAGGGTACGGTCTGTACATACACTGTTGGGGTGGGGGTACGCTCCATACATACACGGGTGGGGGTACGTACACTGGTGTACATTCGTGGGTGGGGGTACGGTCCATACATACACTGTTGGGGTGGGGGTACGCTCCATACATACGCGGGTGGGGGTGTGGTTCGTACATACACTGGTGTACATTCGTGGGTGGGGGTACGGTCCGTACATTCACTGTTGGGATGGGGGTACGCTCCATACATACGCGGGTGGGGGTATGGTTCTTACATACACTGGTGTATATTCGTGGGTGGGGGTACGGTCTGTACATTCACTGTTGGGGTGGGGGTACGCTCCATACATACGCGGGTGAGGGCACGGTCCCTACATACACTGTTGGGGTGGGGGTACGCTCCATACATACGCGGGTGAGGGCACAGTCCGTACATACACTGTTGGGGTGGGGGTACGCTCCATACATACGCGGGTGGGGGTATGGTTCGTACGTACACTGGTGTACATACGCGGGTGAGGGTATGGTCCGTACATCCACTGTTGGGGTGGGGGTATGCTCCATGCATACACGGGTGGGGGTACGGGCCGTACATCCACTGTTGGGGTGGGGGTACGCTCCATGCATACACGGGTGGGGGTATGGGCCGTACGTACACGGGTGTATATACACGGGTGGGTGTACGGTCCGTACGTACGGGGGTGTACATGCACGGGTGGGGGTTTGGCGCGTACATACGGGGGCTGGGGATGTGCGGCGCGTACTCACGGGGGCTGGGGGGTGTTCAACCCGTACATACGGGGGCTGGGGGGGGTGTTCGGCGCATATGCGGGCACATGTCTCCATGGTTGCTATGGGAGTTCGGTGCGGACGGTGTTTTTTCCATACGGTTGTAACATCCGACGCGGGGAACAGCCATTACAACGCGGTTTTTACCACGCGCAGCTTTTACATCGCATGCGGTACAACGCATGCGATGTTACAACGCAATGCTATTACAACGCAAGTCTTTACATCGACTTGCGCTAGATGGCGTGCTAACATTACAAATAGTGTAGTTTACTATCCCAACACCTTCCGTACTGTTACGTGGACTGGAGTTGGAATAGTAAATTACACTTTTCTAATGTTAGCACGCCATCTAGTGCAAGTCGATGTAAAGACTTGCGTTGTAATGGCATAGCGTTGTAACATCGCATGCGTTGTAACGCATGCGATGTAACTGCACGCGTTGTAATGACACGCGATGGATCGTACTTACGCGGTCGGACTTCACTTTTCACATTTGTACGGTAAACCGTCCGGGGACGTGTCGGACACATTTTCCGACCCGAGGACGTGTGGGGAATTATTCCCAATGAGATTCATATGGACTTTTTCCCATGCGAATCGTACTTGGCAGTTTGTACGGCACTTGTACGATTCGTACGGTAAAAAGACCGGATACGAGTCGGACGAGGAAACTTTTTCCAGGATCCTCATCGGCACCATAGTTGGAGACCCAGTGCTCCTGAGAAATAAAACCAGAGTTTCACAATTAACCTGAATGCTATTTCATTCACGCACTTTCACACAAGAAAAGTAGTACATTCACACAGAATCCTGTCTTTCCCGAGAACAGCAAACAGTCTGTCCTACCACAGAATTATAGCATACGTTAACAAAGCAGCGCTTACCTCTCATTTGTCCTTCTAACAAGCTCAGAGAATACCTATTACCTTTCCAGTGATAAGCGTTATCGGAATGCCAATTGGATCCCTGGTACCTAAGACCAGAATTTCATAGGTAACCTTCGCTATCATACACACTTCTTCCACACAGAAAATGTCTCTAATGGCAACACACGGCGATGTTACCGAATCAAACCCAGACAATGCATCGTGCAACTTCAGTCATCACACATTTCTCCTGTGTACCTACAGGATAACAACAATTCCGTCTTTCCCGATAACAGCGTTTACCTCTGCTCTACTACGGAACCTTTACAAACTTCCAACTTCCTACATCCCAGAAGCCGTGCAAACAACATAAAACTCAACGCAACTCACCATAGAGTGTTAGTACATAAACCAATATCAATAACCAATAATAAATAAGCTATTTACAAGCAATAATCACCAAACCAAAACAATAAAAACCATCATACTGCTACCAGAAAAACTGTTGCAGCGCGGAACATCAAATTCCCCCTTCGTCACAGACCAAATACCTCAGCGTCAAATTCACTCATATACATTCATTGGTGGGGCCCATAACACCAATACTTACACTCCGTTGATCTATTTTCCTAGGGAAATAAGTTTCCAAACGCTGACATGAAAGGAATACCTTTACCTTACACTAAACACATTGACCTCAGACCTAAGATATCCCTCTCATAAGGAGATGGATCATTTAGTTGTTTGCAGGTTTAGATTCACAGTCATTTATCTAGTCTTTAAATCCCATTAAATTCTCTTCTTAAATAATCGACACAACACATTTATCAATTAATCAAGTATTCTTTATCTAAGAAATATTGCAAGAAACGTTAGAAATCATCATCAGCATTTCAGAACATCATATTTACCTATTCTAGCTAAAAGTCGTCCTCTAAGTCAGTCAGTCAAGGAAGAATTTTATTCAGCAAAGTTAGGCCGCAATTCAGTCTCTCAAAGATTCAGGATAACAGCTGTCCAGCAGTGTCACCGTCCTCTCCGTCAGCATAACTTCAGGAAATCGGGTTTGTCAAAGAAGAGCGAACGATAGCGTTAGTATATGTCCAATTCCCTACCTACTTTTATAATGAAAATAATGTCAAAAAGTATCAAGATCGGGGTTTAGAAAGTCCTGATTGGTCCACTTGGGGTCGAGAGGTACAGTTCTCAGGGTGTCAAACGATGAAGTCATCAAACTTGCTTGTTCCGGCTTTTAAATCGAACTTGTCTTTGGTATTGGATAGGTTCCCGGAGCGTCCTTGAAGGGTACATGTTCTCCCGGGATCAGGTCCAGGCCACTGCTGCTGGCGGTGACGCCTGCGCACTTCACCCAGGACCTTGTTTTCTCGGTTGCAGTCACATTTAACGTCTCGTTCAGCCATCTTGTCTAGGCCGAAATGGTCAACTTAAGCAAAAGAAACACAAAAACTTAATTAAAACAAAAAAATGGCTAAAAAAATGTTATCCCCTTGCTAATACCCATATGTGTGTGTATTTATCTAGCAGAAGCAACACTCAGAGCGGTTTATACTCACTGAGTAAAGCACAAATCACAAATACATCACCAAAGCGACATATAACATGCAATATTCTAGTTTTCTACTATTAATATGCGTACTCAAGTTAGTTTACAATTAACATAGCCATGCAAGGTGCAATTCCCACGTGTAATTCTTTTGTTAATATAATTGGTGAGTTATCACATCAAACGGATTAATAATATTACAATTAATTGATTATTCGGATTAATATAAACATGCAGAATGGGGGGGTATACAAAATTTTGTATAACCCGCTCCAGCAATGTCATCAGACTTCAGAGTGCTCGTGATGTCATTTACTCTTTGCTGCATAAAGGAGTGAAATCCATGTCTATGCAGTAATCCTGACTAATTGCTACTGATTTATCTTATGAAACCTATGAACTAACAACCCTCAGCACACCTGACCATTGGCAAAGCCAACAGTCGTGGCTTGTTGTATGTGTAACATTATTTTTGTATTACAAATCTGGATGCAATGATAGTAGTGGCAAACACACCGGTCGGGTGACACGCTGTGCACAGATGTTTAGCTTGGTTGGCAAAGTGTGGGACACTTAAAAAACTGTCCTTTACCAGTCTCCAAACAGCATCAGCCCTAGCAGAATGCCACCCTCGCCACACTGGTTGGCAATGTGCGGGACAACTGTGAGCAACAGACTGCAAAAATGGCGCAGCACGTGAAACAAGTATTGCCCCCCCGAGATGGAGCGATGCCCCGAGGTATGCTAACGCGCCACAAGGAGCGGACGGGTAACAGTTAACAATCATGCGCCGGCCCAGCTGCAACAAATTGCGACCAAAAAACCCAAGGTTAACAGACACAAGCGTCAATTCTTCTAGCGCGCCACTGGTCGAAATACAATGCCGAGGCACTTCACCCCAAGCCACCGCTAAACCTCAGTCAGACCCAACTACAAAGGAACTGCCTAGAGCAATTGGAATCATGATTGCAACACCACAGCATATGGGCCAAAATACATGACGTCGGTGCCATGCAAACTCCAAAAACGTAAGCACAGTGCTACAACTATGCCGTTTTTGCTCCCCCTCTAAATTGTCCCTACTGTCGCTGCCATCGCACACACTGGGCACTTCTACATAATGAGTCACTCTGGCCCTGCCATCATTCAGGCCCCTACACTACCTGTGCTCTTCCTATCGTACATTCCACCAACCACGAAGCAGACAGGGCATTATGTCTAAGTCTGCATAGGTTACTGATGCATGGTTGGCGCTAAAGCTTGACAGCCAAAGGAGGTGCTATGCATTTATGCGTGGCTTTCCAATTGCAGTGCGGTGATGCGGATAATTGGCAGGGCATTCCCCAACCATGAACACATTCACAAATGTGTCACAGAGACACAACAGTTTGAGCAGGGGAAATTTGGGGTAGTAGGAGTGGAAGCTCGCCTCGATCCCAACGAACCTGGATGGAGCAGGCAGGATCCTTCTCCCACACACGCAGAGTAGGTACTACAGGGAAATCCGCAGGGCAAGCATCGCTCTTACACACAATCACGACATGGGAGTCAGCAGTGCACGTTTCCCTCACACATGAAAATCATATCTCGTTCTCTTATCTTTGCCAACCTGTTGCTGACTCACCATTTAGCACTACAGTTATGTTCACGTCTATGAGTGCTGTGCAGTGCAAATGTAAGTGCCTTTCCTGGAAACAACAATACTGCAAATAGCAGTGGAAAGACACCGGCTATTCCTGAATTATGAAAAGGGTGGCGTAGAGCCGATCCCACAGCACTATCAAACCGTGAGGGCTACAGACAAGCAGCAGCTTGCATGCCTGGGACGGGTACTGGTGTCTTTGGATTGCTGTCGCTGCAGGGTAGAACAGGCTCGGCGCAGCCAATGGGAGAGGAGTATGTGCAGAGAAGCGGCAGTGTTCCATGTTCAGACAAGGGAGTGGAGACAGTGACAAGGGGAGAGACTCTGGCCGAACGCAACACAGCAAAGGGCGTGAGTAGGGATGAAGATCCAGCATTGGCGGGCCTGCAGCACACACCGGCCTCCAATGTGTGATGGCGGTACGCTCACAGCTTCACTTTGGGTCACAAAAACTCCATCATTGTATGTGTCCAACAATACTTCAGCTACCATTGCACAACGGCTAAATCGATGCACAAATGGTTCAATGACCCCTCGGGTGCTTTGAATGAGCACTTCCGCATCTGTGCATTGCAGCGGAAGTACTCCTTATTTGGGTTTGTGTGAGTGCTACACAAATAAATGGCTGTCAGCAGGTACAATGCCAAAACTATACTTCATAAATTACAGTTGAAGTCAATCAATGGATAATGATTATGGTTGATCAATATCTGAAGTACACTTGCTGGGCAGTTCTGGATGTTCGTAAGCCAAGGCATTATTCACTGTGCAATCTAATATTCACAATCGCATGGGCGTCAAAAGGCCAGAGAGAAAAATAAAGATTTCTCCACCTTTCTAAAAGCCAATTAGGCTTGCGGTTCACGGAGGGCCTCGGGTTTGGCTTTGACATAAAACATTTGATGTGCCGGGTGACCCAACGCAACATTTCGATGAAAGTTTCATACAATAGCGGCGGTCACAGACACGCAGCACACGGTACACTGGAGCGCCGACAGCAACCTTCTAGGCTGGGGTGTTAATTAACTGAGGAAGTCAGTGTCTCAGACACTCGCAATCAGGGAGAGCCTTGGAAAACGAGGCTATTCGGAGAACCAGCTGGGAGGCCTCGAGGGGGGGCGTGGCCAAGGAGTCGAGGGCTTAACGGAGCTCTGTAGCCCGACTTTGTAAATCCCCGCATACAAATCCACGCATAAATCTGTCCATTCACACCCTGCCATAACGCTAGGGCACAGAGCGGTCGCCTTCTCATACAGCCCAATTCTTTTCTACAGACAGCGATGGCTATACCGGCACAAATATTCAGCTGATCGTACACGGACGGATCCATCTGCCGATCTACGCTGTCCACGCTCCTCCGCCGATAGCACACACCATTCCCGCTACAAATCCTTCATCCGCTCGAAGCTCTTCTTCGCGCTCTCCAGCCGAGCAACTTCGGGACCGGGAATAGGGTGACCAACTGGCATTGGTGCAAATTCAGGACGGTGAGTGTAAAAATTCAGGACAAAGGGTCAAAATTCAGGACACAAATTCAGGACAGGAGGTCAAAATTCAGGACAAAACTTCAGGACAATGGATAAGTTTTACAGATACAGCAGAGGAGATCGCGCAATAGTATATAAGTAAGCCCACATATTCAACCATTTGCAAACCTATCCATCATGTATCCTTCCATCTATAATTTCACTCATCCATCATTTCACTCATCCATCCTTTAACTCATCCATCCATCCATCATCCATCCACCCTTTCACCATATCCATCTGTACACTCATCCATCCACTCTTCTACCCATCCATCCATTCACTCATCCATCCAGCCATGTACCCATCCAGCCATCCTTTCACTTACTCATCCATCCACCCAGTCACTCATCCTTCCACCCATCCAGTCATCCATCCATCCTCCCTTTCTCTCTCCATCGACCCTTTCACTTAGCCATCCTTCCTTCCATCCATCCATCCATCCACCCACCCATCCATCTACTCATAAATCCATCCATTGACCCTATCACTCATCCATCCTTTCTCTCCTTCACACAACTATTCATCCTTTTGTCCATCTACCCTCCCTTTCACTCACTCATCCATCCTTACATCCACCCTTTCACTCATCCGTCCATCCATTCACCCTTGCACTTATCAATTCATCAATCCATCCATCATTTCACTCATCCATCCACTCACTCACTCATCATCCACCTTTTCACTCATCCATCTTTTCACTCATCCATCCACCCTTTTACCCATCCAGCTACCCTTCCACCCATACATCCAGCTATTTACCTTTTCTCTCATCCATCCATCCTTCCACTCACTCATCAATGCATCCATCCTCTCTCATTCTCCATCTATTCAATCTTTCATTCATCCATTCACCCTTTCACTAATTCATCCAGCCATCCACCCATCCCTTCACTTACTCACTCGCCCATCTTTTCATATTAATTTTGAGCTGAGCCTTTTTGAGAAGAGGCCCATCAAGAACTTCACCCTCGCTGCAGGAGCCATTCCAGGACGGGGCCGAAGCCACCCATGGCGGAGACTGGATCCACCACAGGGGAAACAGGAGCCATCAGAGGTGGGGGGGGGACAGGAGCCACCACATGGGGGGACAGGAGCCATCACTGGGGGGGGCAGGAGCCATCACAGGAGGGGGAACAGGATCCACCAGGATGGGCACAGGGGTGGGCATGCAGTATTCTAGTATCATCTTGGTCTCTTCCAGGGGGGGGGGGGTAGGGCTCCTCACCCCCTCCTGGACAAGACAACGAGAAGACAGGATCTCTTTCCACAATGTTAGTTTTGCCACCCCCCACTGTGATGTACAGTACTTAAAGGAGATACTCCAAGAGAACTGATTTAACTGATTGTCCTCCATACTTTGTTAATCAGTGTGGGTGCGATTGTGCCATTTCTTAATGTTATTACATTATAGACTGCATATTTGAAGAACCGAGGTTTGCTTACAATTTAGTGACAGTAATTAAGCTCTGTGGAGAGAACCACGTGCTGCCTCGGTGTAATCAGGGCCTGTTCTAGGATGTTTGGGGCCCTGGGCAGAAAGGGAATGTGTGAGACCCCTTTAAATTGCAGAGACATGAGGCATTCAGGGCAGTTTTCATCTGAATAGATTCTCCTGGGCCTGAAGCTGCAACCCCTCCCTCTCAGTCACCTTCAAGCACCTCTTAACAGCTCATCAAGGGCTGAAGGTGTGAGGGTTGCCATCCCGCTGTGCCTCTCCAATGCTGCTGGGTATCTGAGCTTTGGTGCTACATCGGAGTCTGTTATACCCGAGTCAAGAAGGGAGGTGGGTGGAAGCTGTGCTGGCTTTAGGGTGGTGCGACCGGTGCCCGGTTAAAATTACGGACAAATGGCGTCCGTTAAAGAATCCTTCACGGACAACGGACAGACGGCCGAAATTACGGACTGTCCGTGAAATTTACAGACGGTTGGTCACCCTAACCGGGAACTGTCCGCCGCCAAGCACCATCATGACCTGCAACTGTCCAAGGTCCCCGGCAGATAGCTCCTCGCCTCGAAACGTTTCACTGCGGTTCTCCTCGTCCTCGAAGCCGCTTCATACCATCCATACGACTTTGCAACCTTTTAAGTGGGGGCAGTGGGACCACCAGGCAGGAGGCTGGTCTAAACCAGTCTCCCCCAAACGTCCGGCGTTCGTGTGAACCGGAAGCACTTAAAGTGCTTCCGGTTCACTGCCGGGGTCTGGCACGACCGCCATAATAGCGGCACGCTCTAGATAGCGCTTGCCTTGCCCAGATTGTTCGCACGGACACGCCAAATGTACTGTCTCGGGTGGAGCTATGGTGGCCAAAAGTGATGTGCTATGCCAAGACCCAGGATTCGAGTCTGGTTTCCCGGTTCGAAGGGCTGGCAGCTCTGACCGCTAGTCCACATTTACTCCCTACTACAGGCAGCCTGATGAGGCGCACGTAAAGTCAAAGCAGATTGACCTCGTCCTGTTTTCTGTCTGACCTTTAATAAAATGGCAATAAAGAAGTTTGAAGACAAAAAACACATCACTGCACTCTAAATGGTTTGTTATTCACTGTGCAGTTAAGTAGTTGTGATTTGTGGTATCAAATGAAATATTCAATGCTAGAGGCCAACATTTGTTTTGGTTCTTAACTGACACGTGCCTTTGCAATGGATGACATTCCTGTTTCTTTCACTACATTGACCAGTTTAAATAAAAATGCACAGGGTGACCAATCTCAGACGAGGAGCATGCAAAGGTGTGACATACGTTTTGCAACTGCTTGTCTGTACCGTCAAAAACAAGTTCTTCAGAGTGGAGTGAAACACGGGATAACACTGTAGATTGTTTAAGGTTTGTGAGTATAGAATGGGGCTGCGTGGACCTAGTGACTCTTAATTGCTCTCTTTTCAGTATTAGAACATTCTGGTCAAGAGCCCCAAAAAGACAATGTAAATATAATTTTGTGAAAATTAGTATAGTAAAGGTACATTTTGTGGAGCAACTGAATGGGCCCACTGACATGCACAGCTGAGACTTACTGTTACAGGCACATGTCAGCAGCAGGTGCTAAACCCAATGCCCAATGTCTGTTGAATGGTCTTTCTGAATGTACGCTGATCACTCCTAATTGCATTCAGTCATCCCCAAGTGTGGACTAAATTAAGTGCTTTATACTTTTTTTTACCAAAGAATCTTGTTCCAAAAACCTTGAGCAAATCTGACGTATATCATACCAATTGTAATAATCTTAGACTTTTACATGAACATTATAATCACTTACTACAGTTTCTGGCTCAAGCCTATCCCATGCAGGCCGAATAGTAATCCTTTAATCAACCTCGAAGGTTGGCACATTGACTTCCTGGTTGCACAGCAGACCCAGTGAAGTAATTTATTTATATTGCCAAGTAGCCACCATAGTTATTTGTAAGTTAAAGAAGGAACATGTGTTTCCATAGATTCCTTATGGTAGTCTTGGGATTTGGTAAAGACTACATAAGTATTAATATGGAACAGCCAATGATCTTAATTTGTCCTAATTCTTTTACTTTCCCCTCTTTTTGTTCAAAGTTTTGTCATGGAATGGACCGCACCAAATCCTCCTTAATAATTATGCCCTACCACTTTAAAAAGTCACAAGCCGCCACTGCACAAGAGAGGAAACATGAGGCAAGTTGGCCTTAGAGCAAGGGTCCTACACTAGTCAGCCCATTGGGTAAGAATTGTTCCAATATAGGCAATATAGAACCTTAAAATGAATATTTAGTTTTGAGCACGAAGAGAAGATATGGAAAATATCGTGTATTTTCAAGCTCTTGCAAAGCAAAGAGCAAGGAGGGATTTGCCAAGGTGCCCCAGTTGACTCTGGACACGTTTTAGGAGTAACAATTGTTACTGCAGAAGATTATAGAGAGAAAGAATGAACTGAGGAAGCAACAAAAGGGTGCAGGATATTTGAACTTCACATGAAAGGTAGTCGACAAGCATTTTGTAGACAGGTGGCATTTTGGAGACAGATGGCATATTCCATGACAGGCGTTACAAAGTTGCACCAAAGGATAAGAAATACTGACCGAATACCATCAGATTTGCTAATCTAGCTATGCTTTGTAGATATCTATAACAGAGTGATGATATTGTTTAAAAATGACCAAATTCTGTTTTGACTGCACTGATACTAGTTCATCTACTCAGAATGCACAGAAGTGTAAACAACATGCTTGTATGGGGCCCTTAGGAGCATAGCAATCAAAAGCCTAGGCTGATCATACAGTCACAGCGATACTAACTGCTGAATAATTTGGTTGTGTTTTCATAAACAAGGGAACCCAGATTTAGGTAAGGGACCATGGGTACAGGTATTTGTCAAGGAACAAGCGGGCCCTTTGCACAATTTAAGGACTAAATAACACACATTCAAGAACAATAAATTCTATGTCAACACAATTACAGAATGAAAACATGCAAGCATTTATTTAATTATATACCACAAAAGGAACAAACAAAAATAAGGAAGTAAGTGGGAAAAAAAACAACTGAAAAGTAACTTTACAGCTTAGACATTGTGACTGTAAATAAACTGAACAATTTTAGCCACAATTGATTAGAGTTCAAATGCTATTGAATAGATAAAACCAAGTATTTGTGATAGTTATGGTACTGTATGTCGACGCCCTTTCAATTCCACTTATAAATATGGGGATCATCATCAGGGCTTAATATGATGCCTGAGACAAAAAATGCCTAATATCAACTGCAAAAGAGAAGGAGAAATCCTCAGACCCAATTCCTGTGTCGTAGAAATTGCTGTTAGTTGAGGTAAGGGCACTTCACTGTAAGAACAGAAGTCGGGAGATTAAGGTAAATATATACATCTATTCAGTAGGTCGTCGGGATAAGATCTGTCAAAAGGAGGGGCTTCAGCTAATAGCCTGGTGGCGTGATGGCAGCCCGGACTGGGGAGAAGGGCAAGAGGCAAGAGAGTGTCTCCCGGTAGGGAGGTCCACGTAACAAAGGTACGGAACGAATACTGGAGGGTCTTCAAAGCCGCCATGTGTGCCGGAGAAGTAAAGGTGCTGGAGGTCTGCTGTAATATTTTGGGCAATATGACTGTTAGTGTAATGCAAGCTTCCTTTCAGCCATCTAGGGAGAGTTTAAAATTACCTCATAGAGAGAAATCTGAACCATGTGACTTTTAACATCACCTGCAAAACAGGATGAAAGAGAAGGATAATGCTTGAGATATTTTAAAAAGAGGATAATCAAACACAGCTAAGCAGAATGATTGATCATGGATAGAGTTGCAAGAAAATATTTGAGAGAATATCAGTTTGCAAAACTATCTTGTGACATTGTGACATTGAACAAGACATGAGCAGCACACATATCTTTAAGGAAATTATACAAGAGGATAGTTAACTGCTGCAAAGCTTGTCCAAGCATTTTCAGCACATTGTGAAGTACTGCTGGAATAGCAACTTTGGCAAAATAGGATCGGCTGAGAATCTTCCATTTTGAGTAGACGGCTGCCAAAAATTCACCTCTTCCATGAAAGAAAAAGGATAGAGGTCAGCGCTAACATTTTAGCCAGCTTTGCGCTGTACAAATGCGCCTTTGGGTGGTTGCGTTTGTACTGCCCCTCCTGCCTAAACATGCCAGGAATAGTAGCCTGGATTTTATTATTTTCTGGTACCAATGATGCAGGTGACTTCTTGAGAGAAGGCTGCTGTAGGCTCAATGTGTGTCTTAGCGGGGCAGTCACTGCATGCTCTTTCCTTGGTGTCTCGACCTGAGTCTTGTGTCATTGCGATGTTGCTGATGTTGGCGATACATCCGCACTGCTGGTGACAGGGCTGATTTGGTAACTAAAATGTCTTCTTCTTCTTCATCTTCCACCGTGATTGGATCAGATTCCCTGCTCAGCATTTCACCCCCTTCACCAACACCACTTGCAGTTGTTTGGCCACTAAGATTCTCCTCCCACTGGAGTGTGTGGTGTTTTCTTACTTAATTATCTTTATTTCGGTCAACTAGGACCATAAAAGAATACAACATAAAATCATTTTAAAAGCAGAATAATACAACAGCATTTGCAGACAATTGACCAGAATATAAAACAATCATACAATTGATAATAACTTGATACACTGGCTACGGCTGTGCCACATTGCAGTTAAAAATTTAGAAACTGCGAATACGATTGGGGCCTTGAGATCACTTTTTAAAATCCTATAGGCTGGAAGGTAGCCCCTAAAACCCAAGTTTTTAAGGATTGGAACAAGCCAATACTTTCTTGCTCTTCTATATGCTGGGCAGAAAAATATTACATGCAGATCACACTACCTCGGGTGTGCACAAGCTGGACATTGCGATGAGGTCTCGGGACTTGTCCAGGAAGCAGTGTGTGCTTTGAGAGGGAGGGTGCTGTATCGCCACTGCATGAAGAGCTTCCTAGTGAGCGGGGGCCCAATATTGTCAAATACAAACTCTTGGAGGTATGAATCTTTTGTCCCCAAAAATTTAACAGTTAGGGGCCTCTCCTGTATGCTGTTAATTTGAACACGTAAATAATGTTCATGGTAAACTTTAGAGAGAGACTTCCTCGAAATTCTGGGGCAAGTATTTTCTGGGTCAGACCATAGATTCTGTCTACCTAGAGCCTTGGGGGAACAACCTTTACAACGCAACTTTTACAACGCACTACCTTTACAACGCATTTTTTACAATGCATAATCCATTACAACGCATGACATTACAACGCATGACACTACAACGCATTTTTAAAAACTACCTTTACAACGCATTCCATTACAACGCATACTACCATTACAACGCATACCATTACAACGCATAATATTACACTACACTATCCAACACTTACCCTACTGTTGCACCCCCTGGAGTTAGAATAGTAATTTTTACCCCTATACTATCCAACACTTACCCTACTGTTGCACCCCCTGGAGTTAGAATAGTAATTTTTACCCCTATACTATCCAACACTTACCCTACTGATGCACTCCCTGGAGTTAGAATAGTAATTTTTACCCCTATACTATCCAACACTTACCCTACTGATGCACCCCCTGGAGTTAGAATAGTAATTTTTACCCCTATACTATCCAACACTTACCCTACTGTTGCACCCCCTGGAGTTAGAATAGTAATTTTTACCCCTATAGTATCCAACACTTACCCTACTGTTGCACCCCCTGGAGTTAGAATAGTAATTTTTACCCCTATACTATCCAACACTTACCCTACTGTTGCACCCCCTGGAGTTAGAATAGTAATTTTTACCCCTATTCTATCCAACACTTACCCTACTGTTGCACCCCCTGGAGTTAGAATAGTAATTTTTACCCCTATACTATCCAACACTTACCCTACTGTTGCACCCCCTGGAGTTAGAATAGTAATTTTTACCCCTATACTATCCAACACTTACCCTACTGTTGCACCCCCTGGAGTTAGAATAGTAATTTTTACCCCTATACTATCCAACACTTACCCTACTGTTGCACCCCCTGGAGTGAGAATAGTAATTTTTACCCCTATACTATCCAACACTTACCCTACTGTTGCACCCCCTGGAGTTAGAATAGTAATTTTTACCCCTATACTATCCAACACTTACCCCACTGTTGCACCCCCTGGAGTTAGAATAGTAATTTTTACCCCTATACTATCCAACACTTACCCTACTGTTGCACCCCCTGGAGTTAGAAAAGTAACTTTTACCCCTATACTATCTAATACTTACCTTAAATGTAATTTAATATTATGCATTGTAATGGTATGCGTTGTAAAGGTAGTATGCGTTGTAATGGAAATGCGTTGTAAAGGTATTTTTTAAAAATGCGTTGTAGTGTCATGCGTTGTAATGTCATGCGTTGTAATGGATTATGCGTTGTAAAAAATGCTTTGTAAGTGCATGCGTTGTAAAAGTGTGCGTTGTAACGTCATACATCCGAGCCTTGCATATTTGTTTAATATGTCTGAACCAAGGAAACCTGGCAGGATTACAAAGTCTCAAGATTTCCTGAAGCTCCGATCTATAGTTAAACAGTTCTGGTGTAGACCATAATTTCCTCCAATACAATAAGGGTTTTATGCCCAATTCTTCCGTGATTGGTCTAAGGCCTAAATCGAGTCTAAGGGGTAAAAGAGGGGTACTAGAGGGGAGACCTGTCAATTGTCTAATGAAGTTATTCTCAGTCACCTGCATAGACTGTGTCGCTGTGTGCCCCCATAGTTCAGCCCCATAGGTTATTGCCCCTTTTGCCTGTGTACTATAAATTTGTAGTCGTGGGGAAATCGGCTGATAGGTCAGGCCTCGGGACATCCTTGACAGTCCTCCTATCATTTGCGTTAATTTCAGGTTTGCCCTGGTACAGTGCGAATCCCAGGTCAAAGACTGATTTAGTGTTATCCCGAGGTACTCAAAAGTGTAGACCCTCTCTAGCCTGGATGGCCCAAGTGTAGGATTCGCGTGTGTTCTCGATGGGGGGTTGAAGATCATATACTTTGTTTTGGACGCATTGATCTCCAACCCCCGAGTCACACAGAAGAGTGCAAACCCATCAAGGATCCGTTGGATGCCCATGGGAGACTTGGAGAGCAACAGCGTATCATCCGCGAACAGAATAGCGGGTACCCTTGAGCCTCCAAGCCTCGGAGCGTCGGTATCTTCCAACGCATTCAGATGGCTGATCACCCCGTTGACAAAGAGGCAGAAAAGAGTCGGTGCCAGCACACAACCCTGTCTGACCCCCCTGGCAACGGGGAAGCGATCCGTGAGGGCACCCCCTTTCCCACATCTCACCCTTGCAAAATTTCCCCCATGAAGTCTTATTAAAACGGCAAGTATATCATCTGGGACACCAAGATCAGCCAAGACGGCCCACAATTTTTCTCTCGGAACTAAATCAAAGGCAGCACGTAGGTCAACAAAGACCGAGTATAGAGTGCCACCCTCTATTAAAACGGTCTTCCAGTTAATCATGTTTAAACGGAAAATCTGGTCAATGGTCGAAATTTTTCTTCTAAAACCCGCCTGGTATGTGCTCAAAATATTTGATTCCTCAATCCAATCTTGTAGATGGTTGAGAATGATTCTGCCAAATAATTTTTGGGAGACATCAATGAGATGAATTGGTCTATAATTGGCTGGGAGCAGAGGAGAGCCCTTTTTAAAAATTGGGACAATCTCTGCGCCCAGCCAAGTATCTGGTATTTCCATACCCTCCAGGATGGAATTAAATAGAAGCATAAAATAAGGTGCCCAAACTTCAGGTTCTTGCTTAAAAAGGTCCCCCGGTAGCCCGTCCAGACCTGGTGCCTTTCCTGACGCAAGACCCATAATAGCTTCTCTAACTTCTCTTAGGGAAAAGGAGAGACCCGACGAAATGCTGGGTTCTATCTGAAGAGGGTCAGTTCCAGTCCCCTCAAGAGGCTTATATAGGGACTGGAAGTGATCCCGCCAGGATTTGGCTGAAATGTTGGGTTCCACCACGGAGACCAGCTCCTCTGAGCCTGTGTTTACACAGCGCCAGAATCTCCGGGAGTCCCCATGTGCCAAGAATTTCGTTAGTTTCTCCCATTTGTCGTGTTCTCATTCAAGTTTTGCATCCTTGATTAGTGATTTGTAAGCTGATCTTCTCTCCCTAATTTCTACTCGGTCCTGGCCTGTCTTGATTACAGACAAAAGATCACTCTTAGCCTTCCTACAGGCAGAATTGTGCCAGGAGGGACCGGAGATAGGGCCATTGACCCTTTTGGGTTTGCTAGTGAGGATTTGCGCTGTGGAGGTCGTAAGGTCTGCATGTAGCTGCCACAACTTATTAAATGATCCCGGCATGCTTAATTGCAAGTTTAGTACTTGAGCCTTCTCAAGGATCGGAATAAGTAGGGCATATAAATTGGATAGCATCCCTTGTTTGGCTATTAAATTCTCCCATTTTATTCTGCGTCTGTTATTTGAGAGGAGTAACCCAGAATTGGGTGACTCCCTATTCTCCTCTCTAGGTTCCAGACCAGAATAATGTAGCTCAAGCACTAAGGCATTGTGGTCACTGTCTTCTCTTACTAATACCCGGAAGTCACTTATTTGTGGCCAAAGGGCCAGAGGGGCCAGAATATAGTCAAGTCTTGAAGTTTTTCCCTCTCTGTGGTATGTACTTTTTGGGGGAATGTCTGATGGCAACCTTCCATTACAGGCCCTGAGCCCGTGTTTAAGAGTGAGAGATGTAATTTGCACCGCCAGAGGAGACCAAGCTCTTGGGGCTGGTAACTGGGACAATGGTATGGACCAAGCGAGGTCTTCCTCCTGAGCCAGGCCATCCATTGAACCCATGAGAGGTTCGAAATGACAATTCAAATCTCCACCTAGTATATAGGGGGTACCCTCAGGAAATGTACTTAAGGCAAGATCGAGTTCAGCAATAGTGAGAGATTCTTGCGAATTACTAACTGGCCTTGAATAGACATTAATAACCAAGAGACTGTGTAAGCCTGGCCACTCCAATAAAACAGCCAAAATGTCCTCCGAGTTTACTGTCAGAGAAGCAGCCCTACAACCCAAGTGTGAGGCTATCCAGATTGCAAGCCCGCCAGAGGGGCGGCCTTTGCCACTCCATCTGGCATTCTTAGAAAACACAGCAAAACCAGTGCGGATATGGTCCTCCCTCATCCATGTTTCTTGGAAGAGGCATATGTCCTTGTTTTCTATGAAGCTATTCCAATCCTGGCAATCTAATTTGTTGGACAAGCCCGCAACATTCCAAGAAAGGATGCTTAGAAGGGGGGCTTGAGGTCTAATAGACTTTGGGAGTAAGGGCGCAGTTCCCATCGAGTTGGTCTTCCGGACCGCGAACACTTCATCGTGTACTGGGCTTTCTAAGGCTGCAATGGTAGGTGTGACGGAAGCCACCACACAGGATTCCATGTTAGTTTGTATCTGCTTAAATCCGTCACCCTGCGTAGAGGTGTCTAGCTGTGAGTCATTTAGTAGTGGCCTTGACAGTCCCAAAACATCGCCCAACCCTTTCTCACTCCGTCAGTCCACCCTATCCAGATAGCTGAATCTATTATATGTTGGGAAGTAATTATCCGAAGTGATTCTAGGGGTAGGGTGCTCTTTGTTTACATTAGGTCTCCACCTGCGGTCTCTTCTAGATACTAATTCCCATCCCTCTCCTTCCTCGTCACGCCCTACCTGGGGATAAAAAAAGGACAGAGGGAGGGTGTGGATGGATGATTCGTGCATTTTCCTGGGCCAGCTGCAGATATACTTTACAATAGCGGGGTCCCTAAAGTTAATCACAACACAGTCACCCTGAATGGTCTTCCTGGTGGAACCCACCCAGGGGACTCTTCTCACCATAAGGACCTCGCTATGCATGCCCTCGGGAAGGGGTCTATTATTTGACAACCAGTGGATGATCTTATTTTTAAGTGCACCCACAGGTTCTCCAACAGAAGAGTTCAGTTGGGGAATGCCAGCAAGAATCACCACATAAGGATTAGACTGTGGTGGAAGATTGATTGTTATATCCTGTGAGGCCTTTGGCAATGCCTCGGCTGGGGGAACAGCCGGTGCTTCTTGGGTCTTTAGGTTTGCACACATTGCCTTTTGTGGTGGAAGGTTCTTTGTTGAGAGTGTCGAAAATACACGTGTTGGAGTGGGCTGAGATGAAGTTAAGCCATTCCTAGAGGAGGGCAGAGATTTATTCTCGCTCTCCTCAATGATCTTAGTGCTGGCGGGCTGCTTCCCCACTGCCATGTTTGAAAAGCTCTTGCTAATTTCCAATATGTGTGTTTCTATTCTGGAGATGCGATCCTCCAAAGGGCATAAAATTTCCCTTAGGAGGATACGGATATCCAGTAGAGTGGGGGGCTCATTTGCTGGTATTAGGTGGTGACGGGAGGATGACTCAGGTATGTTAGAGATAGGCGATAGCCTGTTATTCCCATTATGGTTCAATGACTTAGTTTTAAGGGTGTGAGAACTGAGGTCGTTTTTTGAGTTACGTTTAGAAACAGACGCCGTGTGCCCTCCATTGAAGCCAGCCTTCGTTTTTCTTTTAGGGATGGCTCCTTCCCTCACCCTCCGTAGAGACTCAGAGTTAGAAGTGGGTTTCTCACTGGTTGCATTATCAGTCGGGAGGGTAGTGCTCGGGGGGAGTGAAGGGGGCCTAGCACAGGGGAGGGGCAAGATACTTAGGTCCGTAATGGCGGTCATATCGCAATCAGTAATAGTTGCGATAGGGCTGCACAAGTCTGCCGGGGCAGGAGTACCAGTTAGCCCCCCAGATTTAGGTACATCAGTTTGTTTAGGCGTGGTGGCAAGTGCAAATGGGCCTAATGAGGATCTTCTGACCCAGTCAATCTCTTGGGATATTCGCCTTTCAAGGATGGATATTTCATCGATTAGCAGTGAGCCAGCTTTGGCGAAATAAGTGTCTAAAGTACCTTTAGCTGGTCCTTTGGCTCGCGTAGATCTACTCCTGGTTTCTATGGCCGACATTGTAGATGTTTCTGATGGTACTGTGGGCCAAGAATGCTGTAGAAACCAGGGCTCAGCTCTGCCTCGTCTGTCCTCGAACGGCCTCAAACGGCCCGCTCTTTGCCCGGTCTTCGCCCCGGACTGCGGCACGCACATGTCCCGCTCATGCGGTAGAAGGCGTGGCTTAAATAGGAGGGGGAGAAGGGGCCGGGAAGAGGCGCCAGGTGCGATGTCCAAAAGCACCCTGGGCCTCGCAGTCCCAGCGTCGGGTAACAGCCTTTCAGGTAGAGAAGTGCCGAAAATCCCGATATCCCCACTGCTCCTGCAAAGGTCACGGAACACCACAGCAACAACCAGATGGCCAAGTCCTCGCCTGTGAACAGCACCCGTTTTCTCAAATGGGTTGTTTGGCCTCCAGTACCATAGTTTGTACAAAGCTTACCCCGACTAACATTTGCGCTGCAAATGGAGAAAATGGCAATGAATGATTCCTTCTTGCTAATCATAAAACAAAAAACCTGGGGAGGTCCACTTTTTGACATTGGTGCCACTTCCAGTGTTGGCTAAACGGGCGGTAGGTTGGCGTTTTGATGTTTTCTTGCCTGCAGTGCCTACTTATACTGAGGTGGTTTTGGATGTAGGTTGATGCCAGGGCCTTGCAAATATGGCAGCTGGTGGTGGTAGCTGTGCCCCATCCTTCAGAGCAGGTTGAGATGGGGTAATCACGGTCTCCACTGGAGCTGGGCTAACATCCAGGATGACTAGCTCATCATCATCCTCCTCGTCTACATCCATAACTCTATGGCTTTCAGGAACCTTCCTTTTCCCTATCCACTCTTGGTGTGTCTTACTCTCAGACTGAGGGGGGATCCAAGAGGAGTCCTGATCATCAGAAAGGGAGCTTGAAGAAGAAGATGGTGGACTAACCCTCCTTTTTCCAGCTGGAGATCTGGAAGACCATGGATCTTCTAAAGGAGTGGCTTCTTCTACTTCTTCAGCATGAAGCTCAATCTCCTGAACAGATCCAACTCCGAGAGGAACTACTATTGCTGGCTGCAGCTATTGTTGTCCATTTTTCTGAGTGTCCTGCAACAATTGGGAACTACTTTGCGAAAGAGATATGTACATTTCAAAGTCACTGCTCGTCAGCGTTGCAGTGATTAGACTGGATGTCTCTGTGACAGACCAAGGCCTGGGCCTAGGTTATGGTGGGTCCACTGATGCAGGTGTGCTGCTCCCAGCTTACTCCCCGGAGGCCAGAGTGACAGGGACACATATGCCAAAAAAGGTCCTGGCCGGCACGCCAGTGATGGAAATTGGCGTCTTCTCCTCCCCACTGGCCACTGTCTTGGCAGCATCTTTCTTTGGGGTCATCTTGAAACTGTCAGTTGGCAGTGGGACTTAGCTTCACAAGCTAAAGAGATGTCCATGTTGTGTGGTCATGCACCACATTGTGCACAGTCCTTCTGTCTGGCAGTACTGTGGGTTATGTTGTCTCTTGTACACCTAAAAGCAAACAAGCAAGAAGAACATCAATGAAACATGGTATTGTTGCAGTTCAGTTAGTAGTACAAACAAACAATATAATTTAGTGTGGTTACTTGAGTTAGTATAAATAATTAGCAATACCGTGTATACATTCGTAAATCCACACCAACACAAACTTTCATGGTGTGCAGTTAGGAAGGATAAGAAAGAGCAACAGCAACAACATACAGATGTAACTGTTTGATATGTGCATCAAGTTGGGATGTGGCACCCAGTGAGGTGCATGTGACAGTAGAATAATTCTTAGACACAGAATGGGTGGGAAAAAAATAGAAACAAATTTAAATTTAAAATAAAAAAAAAGAAATTAAAATAAAAATACATACAAAATAAAATAAAAAACCTATCAATAAAAATTAAAAAATGTATAAATAACTGAAATTATCTTAACGCATATAATTTTGAAACTGCTATCTCAACCATCCATGCAAGCCTATGGCAAAGGGACACACTGACTGGAATGCAAAAAATGTCTGCCAGCCACTGCCACATGGTAAACAACAGCAACACTGAGCAAGAAGTCCTTTGGAACAAAGGGAGGACATGCATGCCTATGGTAAAAGCACTCTGGCTGTCTACACAAAATGACCACCAAGCAAATGGTCACAACAATAAGCAAGCAAGAAGACATGGGAAACAAAGAAGACATCCAGGCCTATGTCAAAAGCACACTGGCTGCCTACACAAAAGGCTGCCAGCCACATGGTGAACAACAGAAACAACCAGCAATGAGGCATGACCACAAACAAAGAACATATGCAAGCCTACGGCAAGAGCGCACTGGCTGCCTGTGCAAAATGGCCACCAGCGACACGGTCACAACAAGCAAGAGGCCTGTAAAACACAGAACACATGCAGGCCTATGGATACTGACTATAGAAAATGGCCCCTGGCCACATGACAGGGGGAACAACGACAAATGGTGGCCTATGGCAAACACACTCACACACTAGCCAGACAAAGGAGGCATGGTAACATAGAGAACACAGCATTAATTCAACAATGCCAAAAACAAAAATGAACAGGGCTAGACATACGTACAACACTGCACATCCTCCAATAGCATTACCCCATCTACATACTGTTTGCAGGAGAAAAAAAACATGACATACAACAAAAAACACATTATGTATTTTGATACAAAGCCATCCATGGCCTAAATGATTTTTAATTTCAACATGCACCACAGAAACTGTTGTTTCATGTACCCATGACTAGTACTGGGCCTACTGACTGGAAGGCCCATTGGCAGACTAGGCTACAAAGTGAATTGAAAGATATTGAAAATGTATTAAAAAACATGAAGAAAATGTACTAAACTTTGCAACATTTTTCCTTTACAAAATAAGAGAAATTACATGCAAAAAATGAAAAGGCCCCCACTGAAACTGCAGGCCACCCCCACCACAATAAAGTTTAAAAATTAAATAAAACATAATTAAATCCTGGTGCATGCCCTCTATCACATAAAAGTTTTGTACCTTACTTGTGAAATCTCAAATACAAAGTCCTTAAATCAATGGTGTGTGCAGCAGACACAAAGAATGATCCTTCCAGCTCCCAATAAAAAAAAAGTGATCAGACGATGGACAAAGCAGTGGGAGGAGCCTGCTGGACAGTACCAGGAAGTTGGAGACTCTGGGATCCTTATTCCTGTTGGGAAAAAAGTTTTAAAAACTAAAAGAACTTGCACAAAAAAACAATGCGAACGGTCCATTGGAGAATGTTTTTACTCCACATTGTCATTTTGGGAAGATTTAGAGGCTTCTCAAGGATAGAATCTTCTTCAGGCTGCAGTCATGGTCAGTCGCACTCACTTGCGGTCCCGTCACAAAATAAGTGCGGAAGTTGCTGGTGCAGCCTAAAGCCATTTTAGCGGCTGCAAAATCTTGCGGGTGGCTTGCAAATCTCGTGGCACTCATGATTAGCTAGAAAATCTCATCGGCACTTGAAAGCGCCCGTCAAGCCAAGAAAAAAAATCTCTGCTCTGTTGCGGAGTGCAGAGTTTATCTAAAACTCTGTGTTCTCCACAATTTTTGGAATTGCCAAATTCTGCAAAGTCCGCAAGCGGAGCAGAGTTTTACGCCCAGGCCTAGTATACACCTCCTGTGACTCTGAAAAGTAACTTGAGACTGATTTGGATCTTCACTCCATTGAAAGGTCATCACAAATGTGGCACCTGTACATGTTGTGACAAAACAATAGTAGGTAGTGAGTTGATACATCGAGACATAAAATGAGAACACACTAAGTTTTCTAATTGTAGAAAAAGGAATGTAGTGTATGGGATATGTTGTCCTTGCAATAAGTTGTATACTAAAAACACAAACCAAAAATTTAAGCAGAGGATTATCCAACATAAATCCAGAATATGATGTGCAGTGCCTGGTGCTACTTTAGTGAATAATTGGATTGAAAATCACCATACTGAAAGTGAATGCTTTTGGACAGTTTTGGCGGTCATATTACCAAACTTTAGAAGAGGTAATCCAGAAAGACAACTCATGCAGAAAGAGGCATACTTGCTAATTCGGTTCAATATTGTAATGGATGGGCTGAACAAAATGTCTGAATTTCAGAATCTCTTAAGGTCCCACACTTGAGTTTTTGTTTTGAGAAGTTCAGAGTCATAACCCAACGATATCAATGTCTACCATAATGTTGTGATCCAAGATTTACATTCAGACATCCAATTTGGGGATGTAGGTAAGTTTTAATGCATGCAACTGATTTCCATCTATATAACCTTTCTTTTAAGATAGCCTAAAGATTTTTTATAAGTAATTTGTCAATTTTTTTGCCAAACACTGGGACTCTAACTACATGTCCCAGAAAGCTTTGAGTCATCGATGAGTTTACTTCTTCTTATTGGCCCCTCCCATTGAGACTTGGTTACCAACGATTATGTTCCATGGACTAGACTAGTTGGGAATATTTTTGCCTGAGTAAGTCCACATTAGTGGGAATGCTATTTTCATGTCAGTTGAGGTGACTACTTTGCGCTACATAGTTTTAGCACAATTATTTGATAGTAAGAGTTTTGCCTTTTGAGTCTGGTTCCCAGATAAGAAGCAATGTGATTTATTGGAATTATCCCTATAACAATAGCCAAACAGCATTATTTGCTTTTTTTCGAAGTGCAGGTATTTTCACTACCTGACCCAAGGGCCTATCTATGAGTTCTCATTAGTGCTGTGACCCCCCCCCCCCCTTTCTGAGGTTGTTCACCATATTCTAATTGTTTGGGCATTCAATGGCGTCCCGCGAAATTTCGAGCTGGGAATACAAAAATGCAAACGTAAGATTTCCAGCCTATTCCATTTTCTCGGTTTGCCTTCCGAAGTTTGTTTAGTTTTGACATCTGATTTTAGCCTGTGACTCTGTCATGATTGCTCTCAAAGGAGTATTTTGGCATCTGATAATTTAAATTGGTTTCGAAGTTTGTTGTCGAGATCACCTTGTCCTCCTTTTATAATATTGACATACAAGTGTTGTTTACAGTTCGGCATTAATTCAGCTTTTCTTTTTATATGCACTGGGGTCATCACTTTGTTTTACTTTCAGATTGACATTTCAAGAAGAATGATGGCCCCCGCTTGCAACATGATTTTGGTTGCTTAATTCAAATGAGTTTTCTTGTGAGTTCTGTAAGCAAAATTAGTTTTTGAGCAACTTACTATGCTTAGAATTGTACTTTTGATTTATATTTCAGATTAACAACATATGGAAAATTTCTCGACATAACATGAAACTTCCTTTTGGAATTTCTTTGAACAACCATTAAGGTAATTTTGAAGATGGATATTTTAGAGTAGTATACTAATCATTCTTCACTGGCTGCCAATTCGCCAGAGAATTAAGTTTAAAATTTGCTGCCTAGCCCACAATGCACTCTATGGTGGAGGTCCGAGCTACCTGGCAGAAAAACGTAAGTTCTACCTCCCGGGCAGAGTGCCTTCGTTCAGAGGGAAAAGGGCTGCTTGCTGTCCCCCGCTACTGGAAAATACGAACCGGCGGCAAAACATTTGCCTTCCTAGCTCTGAAATATTGGAATTCATTACCCATGGAACTGCATAAATGCTCCAATCTCCTCAGTTTCAGAAAACTTCTCAAGACTGAACTATTCTGTTACTGATCTGTCTGACCTGTCTTTTGCCTCTTTTTCAGTGCGGAGATACTCCTTCGTGGGTGATACCCACGCTTTATATATCACATACAAATACAAATACAAATTCTCCACCCTTTGGAGTTTTGTGTGAAAAATACTTTGCTCAATTGTTTTGTTCTGAGCCCCGAGGAAAACCCCTTAAGTGGTGCGGGGTTCGAAATGCGCTATCTTGGAACCATAACCAAGGAGTGCTTTGGAGAGATGATTGAGATGCACAGAGAAGAAGTCAAAACAGTATTTTCATACCTCGATCCATGGTCATCGCCATTTAAAAAATGCCTTTTTGCACCATATGGTTATGGCCCAGTAGGCAGGAACCTTTGAATTGCAAAAAGACATTACAGCTCTTATTGGGAGTTACATTCCAGAACTGAAAGGGTTGTGTGTTGTTTGTATTGATATTTTTGTTTTTGTTGAGTTTGTTATATAATTTGTAAATTTGGATGTTGATGTAGCAATATTTATTGTGGGTTGCTATTTGAAATGTTGTCAGTTTATGTGTGTAATGCAAATGTATGTTTATATGTGGGGTTGGTATTTGTGATTTGTGTTTAATGTTTGCAATATGTTTATGTTTTGATTTTGAATAAAACAGTGATCGCAATAATACATTTGGGCAACCACAGAGCTAAACATTTGGTTTGTAAAAAAGTCATCAGTATTGGCATTTTGTGTTTTTCTTGAAAGTTACCATTTTTTTTGTCCAAATCATTTGGTGCCTGCTGTGTGTGTCCTGTGTCACATGCCCAAGAATAGCTTGGCAGTTGAGAACTTATGACTTTGGTGTTATCAAGGCTTGACAGTTGGTATTTTTGTATTACTCCCAGACAGTGACACAATGGGGAATGTATGTTAGAAGGATTTGCCATTCTGCCAGGATAAGGGGGGCAGAGTCGTTCCCTCTTCCTGGTTACATTTCAAAGGGCTGCATCCAGCACACACACACAAAGGAACCTGACAACAGTCTTTTGTCACCCCAAACTACTGGGAGCATTGGCAGGAAGGGAGGAATTTTCTAGAACCAGTTGTGGGGGAGCCAGTATGTTACCGCCACTTCAAAAGTTGGCATCAGGTAGACATATTGAACTCTTGAACCACCTCTTCAGTACACTCCTGGACCTGTGGAAGACTTCATTAGGTCTCTTGTCTACTCCAGATGACTTCCCTGCTGCTTAAGGCCCTCCTTGTTCTTCAGAGGACTGGTCTGTTGCTTGAAGCCTGCCTTGCTGCTTTAAGGATAGAGAATCTTCTACCAGAGTGACTCCAAGGGCTAGTTGGCTGGCCTCCTGTGTGTGTTACAGGGACATAACAAGCTGCAGAGGCCTTGAACACCAATCCTGTCCTCTAAAGGAGTGAGACCTAACCCCCAAGTGGTGCCCCAGGTTCTGGACCCTTGGAAGTGCTGTTAGAGGTGCTGCTCCTACCTAACCCTAAATGTTGGGACTTAAAGCAATTTTCACCAAAAGGCGCCAGAATAACTATCAGAAGACCGGGACCTCCCTGCCAGCTGATCCACCCAAGCTAATTTGCCCTAGGTCTGACCTCTCAGTAAGTAGCTCTTGCTGTGTCCTTCTCTCCGTAGCAGGAAATCCTGTTCAGTGGGACCTCCGAGCAACAGTATCCCACCTCATGGTGCCCTTTTCAGCTACAGCATGCAGCATCGTACTGCTAGAGATTTTTATCTTCCAAAAAGGTGTCTAATTCCAAAGGTAAAAATCTTTACCAGGCTCGATGGTGACAAAGTCCCCCATGATAGTGACCCTCTCCTCTGCCTGAAAATCCTACATTTTACTCTCAGAGCTTTTGCCCATTATCATCGCCGACTTTACTTCTCCTCGGACACAGTCTGCTGCCTTTCTCCACGGAACTCTACTGCCTCCAGGATTAAGTCCAAATGTAAACCGAGACTGAGCCCATTCCACATTGTGTATCTGAACCATGCTCCATCACAGTCAGCCTTAACTTTTGACTTTTCCCCAGGCTCACTCAACTGATACCCATGGTTGGAGCTTTGATCTTTTTTCACTAAAACGTTAAAAAATTCATAACTTGAGTTCTGCTAATTAGATTTACTTTGTTTTTGTGTCATTTTATGTATTAGAATTTGATCTATTTTTAGAAATTGGTGTGGGATTTTTCTTCTGGTGTACTTTCACTTTATTACTGTTTGGTGCTGCATAAATACTTAACACAGTGCCTCTAAGTTAAGCCTATAAACAAGAAAAACAGGAGCAAGCCCGTTTACCCAGCTGAGACCGGGTAAATGTAGTAACAAAAACAATGTCTCAACGGGGAAAATAAATCAGGGGACCAATCGATACACAATTTAATCAAAAGACCAAGGAGGGACAAGAGAGACCAAGAAATTGAAAAAAGGAGACAAATTTTATAATTAAATACACAATTGGTATGTACAATTTAGAGTAACCATAACGAACATATGTGCACTGACAGTGAAGTGAACAAGTGAACGACGCAGTGACATAAGTGTTAAGATGACAACATAGTGCGGCAAAATAATTCGAATAAATTCAGGGTCTAGGAGAAATATATACAATGAACAGTTTGCAAATTATCTTTAAGGTCAAAAAAGACCCTTTAACTAGCCGCAAATAATGCTGTCCAGTCGACGACGTTTCAACCTCCTTGCGTTGAGGTCATCATCAGGACTATAGTTATCAAAATATTTAAAAATACCTATGTGTAAAAGAAGAAAAAAGCAATAATGAATTGTGAAGCCCAGAAAAGCCAACGACGTAGAGCACAAGAATGAAGAAATAATGAATAAATCAAAAAGAAAGAAAAGAGAAAAAAAAAACAAGAAAAGAACTAATCGTACCTGTGTACGGGGTTAATTAATTCACAGCCTCATAGCTAAATACAGGAAGGTATAGGACAAATGAATATAGTCCGTCAATCTAGGAGAGTATCTTTAGGTGTCTGAAACAATAAATAAAATGAAATAAGGAACTAATAAAGGTGACCAACTATTAAAGAAAAACAAATAACTAAGTCAAACGGGGCGAAGGGCGCTTACCTATAAAGGACACGGGAGGAACGAAGGCCCACAAAAAATCCGCCTTGAAGGGTATGAGTTGCTCTATTATAATCAGCAATCTATCAAAACATAATCACAAAAAACGTGCTATGATAAATGACAGAGATGTGCGGTGGTGAATAGAGATACCATAAGGGCATAAAGGCGAGTGCGCTTACCAGGGACAAATTGTGAATCTGGAAATCAAGTATGGGAAGGTTCGGAGCATCCAGCGGTGGAAATCCGCGGCATAGGGTGAATCAGCGATCTGAGGAGGACGAGGGAACGGGTGTGTGAAAGGCGTGTAATTACTACACCAAACATAGTTTAGAGTAAATTACCATGTCAAGGGGAAGACGGAAGGGGATTACTTACTAGGATGGGCTTGTCAAGTAGCCAAAAACGGAATCAGTCCAGGAAGGGTCACGCAGTCAGACCGAACAAAGCGTCTGGCGTGTGTGAAACGCGGAACCCGGAAATAGACTGTCCGGGTCATGTGACCGCGTCGACAACACAAGGGAAGGACTACAAAAATCAGAACGTAGAGGGGGAGGAAGGAGGACAGCAAGGGTAAAATTGAAGAAGGGCACCCGATAAGTGAAGGAATGAATAGCTTGATAAAATACATTTATAATGAAGAATCATAAGTAAATGCATATATTTCCAAAAACCTTCATAAATTCTAAAAAGGCACTTAGTTGAAAGGCGAATACTTTACAAAGCTACAATAATAAGTGATTTTTGTCAAAAATGATTGTTAATACAATGAATCGTAAGGACAATCACAGTACAACTATCACAATTTGGATAAACTCAGATGGACAAAAAGGTCAGAACAAGGTCAATACATGCACATTACCTATTTAAGTACTGTAAAGAGGAATAACAGATCAAATTTGGCAATATACAGAGCTACACAGCAACCAATCATGGAAAAACCAAAATTGCTAGAAATTTTCACATGCTGACAAATTATAAAGCAGTCTGCATATCAACAGGACATATTGGATAAATATGAGCAGAAAAATGGAACAACACTATGTACCAGGAATACTAGCCACTCGTGATGACCGTGTTCCATTCATCTAAAGAGTTCAATCCATGTGATACAGAGTTACAACGTGCAATCCAACGACATTCGCATTTATTTAGTAAAGTCTGAAGATTGCCGCCACGGATCGAAAGTTGTGGACAGTCTATGACTTGCCAAGTCATATCAGTTTCAGAATGATTATGCTCCTTATAGTGCAACACCAGCGGAGCAGTAATAACGTTACATCTAATGCGACTTTTGTGTTGGGAGATGCGCTGTTTAACCATCTGTGTAGTCTGTCCGATGTAAAATAAATTACATGGACAGCGTATCACATAAATTACATTGGTGCTACGACAATTGGAGAAATGTTTCAATTGATAGGTGTGTGAAGGAGTAACAAAGACTTTGGTATTGGTAGTCAACTCGCACACATTACAATTTTGACACTTAAAGTGGCCTATCACAGGTGGATGATTCCATAAAGTAGTATTTTCATGTTTTTCCTTGATAGGCCAGGTGATAGCATGGACAAGTTTGTCAGACAAATTATTACCCCTCTTATGTGATAAAAGGGGAGGGTCTGTGAAGTGTGGAAAAGAACGTAGCAGATTCCAATTGTTCTTAATTATCTTAGAAACCTTATTGCTACTGGGGCTGTAGATAGAGACAAAAGGGATACGTGTATTGACACGTTTAGCAGAAGGTGCCAAAATAATTTCCCTATGGTTATACCATGCTCTTTTTTGAGATCTTCTAACCAAGTGTTTGGGGTAGCCCCTATCGATCAATTTTGACGAGAGGATAGCAGCCTCTCAAAAATAGTCCTTTCTCCACTTACAATTCCGCCGTATCCGGAGGAACTGTCCGTAAGGCTAGCCATCTCTGAGCCCCCGAGGATGGTAACTGGAGTAGGCCAAGAGGGTATTACGCTCTGTTGGTTTACGATATAGGGATGTCCCAATTAAACCATCTTCTGCATGTAGTGTAAGATCTAAGAAAGGAAGATCATTGTTACGCACATCCGAGGTAAATTTTAGATGGTTTTGGGTGGAATTCAACCAAGTAATAAACGACAGAAGGTTCTCATGTGTGCCATGCCACAACAGCAGAATATCGTCTATGTACCTGCGCCACAGGGTAATGTTGGTCAAAAAAGGATTACTACTATTCAGAAAGATGGTGGACTCTAAATGGTGAACATAGAGTACTGCAAAGTTCGGTGCAAAACAAGCACCCATCGATACGCCTTTGACTTGAAGGTAATATGTATCTTTATACAAAAAATAGTTGTTGGTCAAAGCTATGTGTAACAGTTGAACTACAAAATCTGTAGGAATGCGTGTCGGACGGGGGCGAGTATTCAATATGAGCTCCATGACCATAAGTCCATCAGCCTGGGGAATATTCGTATATACAGACTCAATGTCTAAACCCACCATGAAATCTGATTCGGGGTTAAAAGGAAGATCATCTATGATATTGATAAGGTGTGTACTATCCTTGACAAAGGTGTCAGTCAAGGGGACAAAAACCTTAAGGATAGAATCAATATATTTACCCAGGGGTTCCAACACGGATCCACACCCAGATACTATCGGGCGCCCCGGAGGTGTCGCTGAATTCTTATGGACCTTCGGTAAGGTGTAAATTACCGGTGTTCTAGGGAATGGGCTATTCAAAAATTCATATTCTTTTTTATTAATAATACCACTAGAAAGTGCCTGGGATGTAACAGTGGCGATCTTGACTTGGATGGAACGCAAAGGATCTGAATTCAATTTATGATAATGCATAGTGTTGTCAAGTTGGCGGAGGATTTCTGAATCATAATCCTCACGATCCATCACCACAATCCCGCCCCCCTTGTCAGCTGGTTTTATTATCAAATTTTGATTGCTGCAAAGACTGTCAATAACCAGTTTTCCTGTGAGCGGCAAATTATAAGGAACAAATTCGTTGAGTCGTTGTAACTCATTTATCTCCAACAACACCATTTTTTCGAAAGTCAAAATTTCAGGTGGCATCATAGATGTTGGTGGTAAAAATGTAGATGGCGGTCTAAAATGAGCGTCATATGGTAAATTAGTCTCAGGTTTGTCCGAGAAAAATTGTTTCAGACGAATCCGTCTGAAGAACAAAAGTAAATCTTCCTGTAACTTAAAAAAATCACTACGTGCCGTAGGAACAAATGACAAGAACCGGGGTCGTTTTCGTAATAATCGGCCCATTACATTCTCTGATTCTTCTAACACCTCCATTGAAGACACCGATAGTGGTGAAGGTAGTAGCACCGGCCCTCAGAGACGTCCTCTCCCTCTACCACTTCTACCCACTGGTTTTTTAGGACAGGACCGCCGCCGTGGACGGGGCCGCAGACGACAAGGCTACCAATACCAATACGCGGGCGAGAGACAGACCCGACAAAAGTTTTATCAATGGGGGCCCCCACAATAACACGGCTATCATATGATACTCAACAAGGGCCTCCTAATGATATTTCCATTGGTCCTTTAAAAATTACTAGCGATGATTCTCTTCTCGCTTCTCTGGTAACTAAAAGTGGAGATAGGCCTTCTGCGGAGGTATCTAATTTACCTCCACTATTGCCTTCAGGTAATATTGAGATTACACCTAATACCGGTGCACAGGCTGCCCTAACCGCCGGCCTTGAAACCATTCTGCCTAATTGTTCATTACTTCATCAGGACCAATCTACCCTTGACAGGACTATCCCCATCTTCAATCTCTCCCGGCATTCCCTGTCGTCAGATGAGATTTCCTTATTAAGTAAGGGCTTGTCATTTGTTCCTTTGGCACGTAGTGATTTTTTAAGTTACAGGAAGATTTACTTTTGTTCTTCAGACGGATTCGTCTGAAACAATTTTTCTCGGACAAACCTGAGACTAATTTACCATATGACGCTCATTTTAGACCGGCATCTACATTTTTACCACCAACATCTATGATACCACCTGAAATTTTGACTTTCGAAAAAATTGTGTTGTTGGAGATAAATGAGTTACAACGACTCAACGAATTTGTTCCTTATAATTTGCCGCTCACAGAAAAAATGGCTATTGACAGTCTTAGCAGCAATCAAAATTTGATAATAAAACCAGCTGACAAGGGGGGCGGGATTGTGGTGATGGATCGTGAGGATTATGATTCAGAAATCCTCCGCCAACTTGACAACACTATGCATTATCGTAAATTGAATTCAGATCCTTTGCGTTTCATCCAAGTCAAGATCGCCACTGTTACATCCCAGGCACTTTCTAGTGGTATTATTAATAAAAAAGAATATGAATTTTTGAATAGCCCATTCCCTAGAACACCGGTAATTTACACCTTACCGAAGGTCCATAAGAATTCAGCGACACCTCCGGGGCGCCCGATAGTATCTGGGTGTGGATCCGTGTTGGAACCCCTGGGTAAATATATTGATTCTATCCTTAAGGTTTTTGTCCCCTTGACTGACACCTTTGTCAAGGATAGTACACACCTCATCAATATCATAGATGATCTTCCTTTTAACCCCGAATCAGATTTCATGGTGGGTTTAGACATTGAGTCTTTATATACGAATATTCCCCAGGCTGATGGACTTATGGTCATGGAGCTCATATTGAATACTCGCCCCCGTCCGAGACGCATTCCTACAGATTTTGTAGTTCAACTGTTACACATAGCTTTGACCAACAACTATTTTTTGTATAAAGATACATATTACCTTCAAGTCAAAGGCGTATCGATGGGTGCTTGTTTTGCACCGAACTTTGCAGTACTCTATGTTCACCATTTAGAGTCCACCATCTTTCTGAATAGTAGTAATCCCTTTTTGACCAACATTACCCTGTGGCGCAGGTACATAGACGATATTCTGCTGTTGTGGCATGGCACACATGAGAACCTTCTGTCGTTTATTACTTGGTTGAATTCCACCCAAAACCATCTAAAATTTACCTCGGATGTGCGTAACAATGATCTTCCTTTCTTAGATCTTACACTACATGCAGAAGATGGTTTAATTGGGACATCCCTATATCGTAAACCAACAGAGCGTAATACCCTCTTGGCCTACTCCAGTTACCATCCTCGGGGGCTCAGAGATGGCTTGCCTTACGGACAGTTCCTACGGATACGGCGGAATTGTAAGTGGAGAAAGGACTATTTTCGAGAGGCTGCTATCCTCTCGTCAAAATTGATCGATAGGGGCTACCCCAAACACTTGGTTAGAAGATCTCAAAAAAGAGCATGGTATAACCATAGGGAAATTATTTTGGCACCTTCTGCTAAACGTGTCAATACACGTATCCCTTTTGTCTCTATCTACAGCCCCAGTAGCAATAAGGTTTCTAAGATAATTAAGAACAATTGGAAACTGCTACGTTCTTTTCCACACTTCACAGACCCTCCCCTTTTATCACATAAGAGGGGTAATAATTTGTCTGACAAACTTGTCCATGCTATCACCTGGCCTATCAAGGAAAAACATGAAAATACTACTTTATGGAATCATCCACCTGTGATAGGCCACTTTAAGTGTCAAAATTGTAATGTGTGCGAGTTGACTACCAATACCAAAGTCTTTGTTACTCCTTCACACACCTATCAATTGAAACATTTCTCCAATTGTCGTAGCACCAATGTAATTTATGTGATACGCTGTCCATGTAATTTATTTTACATCGGACAGACTACACAGATGGTTAAACAGCGCATCTCCCAACACAAAAGTCGCATTAGATGTAACGTTATTACTGCTCCGCTGGTGTTGCACTATAAGGAGCATAATCATTCTGAAACTGATATGACTTGGCAAGTCATAGACTGTCCACAACTTTCGATCCGTGGCGGCAATCTTCAGACTTTACTAAATAAATGCGAATGTCGTTGGATTGCACGTTGTAACTCTGTATCACATGAATTGAACTCTTTAGATGAATGGAACACGGTCATCACGAGTGGCTAGTATTCCTGGTACATAGTGTTGTTCCATTTTTCTGCTCATATTTATCCAATATGTCCTGTTGATATGCAGACTGCTTTATAATTTGTCAGCATGTGAAAATTTCTAACAATTTTGGTTTTTCCATGATTGGTTGCTGTGTAGCTCTGTATATTGCCAAATTTGATCTGTTATTCCTCTTTACAGTACTTAAATAGGTAATGTGCATGTATTGACCTTGTTCTGACCTTTTTGTCCATCTGAGTTTATCCAAATTGTGATAGTTGTACTGTGATTGTCCTTACGATTCATTGTATTAACAATCATTTTTGACAAAAATCACTTATTATTGTAGCTTTGTAAAGTATTCGCCTTTCAACTAAGTGCCTTTTTAGAATTTATGAAGGTTTTTGGAAATATATGCATTTACTTATGATTCTTCATTATAAATGTATTTTATCAAGCTATTCATTCCTTCACTTATCGGGTGCCCTTCTTCAATTTTACCCTTGCTGTCCTCCTTCCTCCCCCTCTACGTTCTGATTTTTGTAGTCCTTCCCTTGTGTTGTCGACGCGGTCACATGACCCGGACAGTCTATTTCCGGGTTCCGCGTTTCACACACGCCAGACGCTTTGTTCGGTCTGACTGCGTGACCCTTCCTGGACTGATTCCGTTTTTGGCTACTTGACAAGCCCATCCTAGTAAGTAATCCCCTTCCGTCTTCCCCTTGACATGGTAATTTACTCTAAACTATGTTTGGTGTAGTAATTACACGCCTTTCACACACCCGTTCCCTCGTCCTCCTCAGATCGCTGATTCACCCTATGCCGCGGATTTCCACCGCTGGATGCTCCGAACCTTCCCATACTTGATTTCCAGATTCACAATTTGTCCCTGGTAAGCGCACTCGCCTTTATGCCCTTATAGTATCTCTATTCACCACAGCACATCTCTGTCATTTATCATAGCACGTTTTTGTGATTATGTTTTGATAGATTGCTGATTATAATAGAGCAACTCATACCCTTCAAGGCGGATTTTTTGTGGGCCTTCGTTCCTCCCGTGTCCTTTATAGGTAAGCGCCCTTCGCCCCGTTTGACTTAGTTATTTGTTTTTCTTTAATAGTTGGTCACCTTTATTAGTTCCTTATTTCATTTTATTTATTGTTTCAGACACCTAAAGATACTCCCCTAGATTGACGGACTATATTCATTTGTCCTATACCTTCCTGTATTTAGCTATGAGGCTGTGAATTAATTAACCCCGTACACAGGTACGATTAGTTCTTTTCTTGTTTTTTTTTCTCTTTTCTTTCTTTTTGATTTATTCATTATTTCTTCATTCTTGTGCTCTACGTCGTTGGCTTTTCTGGGCTTCACAATTCATTATTGCTTTTTTCTTCTTTTACACATAGGTATTTTTAAATATTTTGATAACTATAGTCCTGATGATGACCTCAACGCAAGGAGGTTGAAACGTCGTCGACTGGACAGCATTATTTGCGGCTAGTTAAAGGGTCTTTTTTGACCTTAAAGATAATTTGCAAACTGTTCATTGTATATATTTCTCCTAGACCCTGAATTTATTCGAATTATTTTGCCGCACTATGTTGTCATCTTAACACTTATGTCACTGCGTCGTTCACTTGTTCACTTCACTGTCAGTGCACATATGTTCGTTATGGTTACTCTAAATTGTACATACCAATTGTGTATTTAATTATAAAATTTGTCTCCTTTTTTCAATTTCTTGGTCTCTCTTGTCCCTCCTTGGTCTTTTGATTAAATTGTGTATCGATTGGTCCCATGATTTATTTTCCCCGTTGAGACATTGTTTTTGTTTCTAAGTTAAGCCTGACATTTTTTGCCAGTCTACAAGAAGTTGAAGCACAGATTAATTTCCTGACATTTGTGGTTCAACCCTAACAAGGATTGTGGGTGTTGCTTCAGTAGGTCTCCCGTTTAATCAGTAACCCAATTCCTTACACTGCTAGATGCCTTTCACACACAAAACCTGAAAAAGCATACTTCCCTGAACTATATAACAAATGTAGCAGCCTGGCTAGGAGCTGACACAAAAAGTTTAGACAACCTGTTGAGGGAGAAAGACTATTGATATTCAATAAACTTTGGTGGAGCAAGATACTTTCTGTGGAACAATTCTTGATCAACAGAGCCCTCACTAGACATAGCTCGCAAATATGGAAAAGTGGGGGTATGTAGTCAAGCGACCATAAAATACTGCATAACACATTGAAGGAACCACAAACAAATCACTACACTTTACTCTCACATTACAGAGAAAACTATAGGCATAACTGATATAAATAGGCAGCTGACTGATGTGGAGTGGACAATGGCAACTGAATTCCCTTCTAAAATCTCCAGATTACACAAGATTCAAGTTAATTCGGCTCAATATTCTTTAAGTGTCATATCCTTCATTGTGCAGGTTGCATAGAATGTACCAAGAAGCTTAAGATACATGCCCATGATACAACACTGACCTAATGCACCTATTCTGGCAATACTCAACAATAAATGGTTATTGGAAGGCATCAACCTTACTCCTGAAATCACTGATAGGTCTGGGCTACACCAACCCTAGACTTGCTTACCTGGCATTTAATAGAGAGCTAGTAAAGTGAAACTAGAAACAGATTTGCAGATCTGGCTTTTTGAGTAGTCAATAAACAGATCACTACGGCTTGGAAAACAATAGAAGCTGCGCAACATGGAAAAATAAATTTGTCAAGTAGGCTGAAGCTGAGTTTGACACACAACCAATACTGCAGAGACAAACAGTAGGCGACATTAATGTAACAGAATGGAGCAATATCCTGATTACACAAAAAAACTAAGACGGGTGGAGTGGTAACCTTATGTCATCTGGGGAAAAGTATTGTCGCCTTCTTGACTAACATACTTCTGACAGAATTCTTCTTCTCTTGGTGATGAAATCATTTTTTGTATAAGTCTGAACTAAACCCCGTTCGATATATAGGATGTGCTACACACTTGCCTAATGCTAAAATCCCGACTGGCAGCTCCATATGGGTACATCCCCCCGTCAGAAGCCTCGAAATGATCAGCATGGAACACCTTGCCAGACATGCACAGGTACAAGTGGTAAGAGTTACTGTAATGGCTTATTTGTAAGAATAGATCCACTACGTTTAATGGGGCCAGGTTTTCTATAGTCTTTTTATGTAACAGTACTCCTTTAGTTTTCTTTTTTGTTCTCACCAGTTGTCATATTGATCTGCACAATTTGTCACATGAGCAAATAAAAATTTGACTATACCAAATCTGCATGTTACTGTATGTACCGAAGAACAATAAACACCATTTAATAACAAGCATTTGTGATTTTGGATTTATCAAGGCTTCAGCAACTTCATTTGTGTTGCAAACCTGATAAGTGTGAGTCTGTGAAGGACGAAGTGCGAAAATCTTGGATTTGGATCAGATTCTTCTGACTTTTCTATGGACTTTTCCATTTTGAATTTACCCACACCTACTTGCAGGGGCAACTCAGATTTCTCACAAAACAGTATTGTCAGTTTATCAAGTGACATTACTCATGTTATGCAAAAGGACATTATGAAGAACGTTTTTTGCTGGGATGACCAGACTAAAAAGACTTGCTTTAAGAACTGTTTACTCAAGCACCAATATTATGTCCTCCTTACACACTAAAAACGTTTACTGGGGATAAACAGCTCTTAAAAAGCAGCCGTGCAGTTCTATTACAAGAATATGATGAGCTAGAACATCGTGTTTTTGATTTATTTCATCTTGTGACCAGATTTGAATGGAATTATCCAGTACTTAATAACAAACTCTTATCCATGAAGGTGGATTGTACTAAAGGGATGCATCAGTTGATGGGTACTCGAGAACCATCCGAACTGCAAACTGATCATCAGAATTTCTAATCTTTAGGCTGCCGATTGTGCATCACTAATCGTCAGGCTGGATGGGCATTTGTCTTTGAAGTGTATGACTTTGTTATCATCTTTATTCCTGGCTCATCATTGTCCTGAGTCATCACTTACTTCTGATCAGCCTATACATTCCTCTCAATGAGTGGCTAGAATAGTGCAGTCTTTTTAGACAAGGTTAACACGGCTCAAAAACTGCGGGGGAGAGGGGATGGCGGCTCTCATTACCGCTCTGTGTGGGCCAGGAGCATGGAGGTGTTACTTGAAATCGGCTTGCACTGGATGCCTTTCAGTAGAGGGAAGGCAGGTGGTCATCACAGACTGCTGCTGGTTTCTGGACGGGCACTGCGGGTGCGCAGAGGACATGCTATATGACAACATGCTGCCAGTTACCTAGGATTCCCAGTAGGGCACAAAGTGCATGTGTTTGCAGAGAGACGGCGACCTTCTGAGGCTGTTTGAAATAACGTCAGTCATAGTCCTGGCACCCTTTTGATATAAAATCATGCTGCAATGTTCCTGCAACCACCGCTCCACTTGGACTCTGGATTTACCTCACAGAGACAATTGGTTCTTAAAGGATAGTTTGTATGGCGCAGTGGATCACAAGAAACTATCCTGAAGTCAGATGATCAAGGCACTCTTTGGACTATTCTTTGAACATTCACCTGAACTGTAAATCAGTTCAGATGTAATATTCTATTGTTGGCCTTTATGATTAAATGGGGAGCTCTCTGAAAGTGCATCATTGCATATGTGTTCACCATTATTTTGCTATTAGTAAGCAAATACCATTGCTAAAATGAGAGCACAGCAAGCTATTCATCATATATGTTATTTTTACAGTTTTACAGAAGTCAAATAGAAACTGTAACTCACCCTCTACAGGAGAGTGTTTGCTGACTAAGTTTAAGGACTTTAGCCAAAGCTTAAGGAGCAATATTAGTGCACATGTGTATGTATAATACTTATTGTTGTATGTTTAGTTTTCAGAATTAATCTGCTCAATAATGATGTATAGTCACACAGAACTAGAGTTCAGGTGGTACAATTTACTATTACAGCAACATTTAGTTCTCTGAACAACCAAACACCATTGCTTTGGAGCAGTTCACTACAGCCCACACATCCTATTGACTAGGCATGTAATGAGACAGAAGTGATGGAGGACCGTGTCTCTGTTTTCTCTCTTAGCTCATTCCCCTTTCCTCTCTTCGTCCACTGACTCTAATATTTCTGTATACATGGCCATTATTGAGGATGACTGGAGATGGAAAAGAACTTTGCTTCCATTGGTTTTAGGGCATACGTGTCGGGAAACCAGACATGAACAAATTGATCTGAATGAATAGACGAGCTTCATATATAAACTTTTTTGATTAAATCAATTGCATACAGCAACACGCTAATATTGTTGCAACTAAGGAATTGCAGGTGGTTCTTATGAAGATGTATCATGACTTAACCACTTCTGGTCATGGAGGAGGGAAGACTACTCTGGATTCAGTTCTTCATTCTTCTTGTTGGTATCCAAGAATATTTTCTAACATCTCCTATTTGTGCCTATTGTAAATCCTTATGTTGTAAGATGTTTCGATATTGCATGAGTTGCCTGGAGTTCCAGTATCTTGGAATACCTTTTTTATCAATTTTATAGCAAATATTACTCCTTCAGAAGGACATACAGTGATTATGATTACAGTGGATATTTTTTAGAAGACAAACAATTTGTCTCCTTTCTCTAAATTATCAACAGCTGAAGAAATGACCTAATGCATTTGACTGATATTTTTCGTCTTCGTGGTTTGCCTCCTAGTTTCTGAGAGAAGTAATCAATATCTTTCAAGTTTTTGAGAACTATGTGTAAGACTTTCAGAGCTAAACATGCTTATTGTTCCTAATAGCACACACAGTAAAATGGGCAAACTTAGTAAACAAATCACATTTTGGAAGAGTATCCCAGGTGCTACTTTAATGCTACTCAAGGTAAATATGTTTCCTATTTACCAGGCATCTTTCCTACAACAATATGGAAGAGTAGGGCTCTGATCTCTTTTTAAACCTCCATAGTTTTTTTTTTTTGCTTTACCACCACCTTATTTTTAAATTACTGTTGTAAGTCTCACTCAGTCTCACTTATTGTAAACTCTGGTCAAATGAACTGGAGAGCTAGACACCAGTTCCGGCCATTACAATAATTTCTTCTGCTGTTCCGCTTGGGTAAGAGGCTTGAACTGCTTACACTTGATCACATGTCCACTCACTTGTGCACCTTTGTGTAGGTTGAGTGAGTGTGACTACTAACCAAGCCTAGTATCTGTGCACTGGTAACCTGCTACAGATTGGACATTTAGTACATTCATTATGACCTGTACAGACCGTTTAATTCAATGGGGTGTTCAAAAAGATATTTCTCCCTTTCTTCTTGATTATAGTATGAGTTTGTAGTTCTTCGGTCTATGTCTGTATTTCTTTATTCGCACTATAGTTGGAAACCAAAATAATAATTTTGAATAAGCTCATCCAGGAGAAAGGTTTAATGTCAGTGAAGTGATCTCCTAAGCCATTCTGCATCCATTTCTGGAAGGTAAGCAATACCCCTCCTTTTTTTCCTCAGATCTTCCAAAGAAAGTTTTTCTGTGCTTGTACATACCCTCAATCTATCTCTCATTCTTAAGTTGTTTTCCTCAGGACCCTTCATTGTCCCTTCTCTCTCCCTAACTATTTACCTACCAGCCCTCACTCCCCCCAATTCCTGCATCCATATATTCCTTGGCCATTCTCCCTCACTTCTGTTATCCTTTCCTACTCTCCCTCTCTTCGGATAACCATATATCCCCCCTCCTCCTCTCTACACACTCCCATATTTTTTACCAAACATGCATCCCCACAATCCCACCTCCTCTCCCCCTGACCCTGCTCTCTCTAGACATGGCCCTAACTCCTGGATAATCATATATCCCTCTAATCTCTGCAAACATGCCAGAAATGTTTTTAAACACAAACTCTTGATGCATCTTCCTGAAACTCTTATTATTGACACCTATCACAGTCTCTCCTCCCCTATGAAAACCAACTTTATTTTTTACTCTAATCACACCTCTAAATGGAAAAGTACTTTCCTTCACCACTTTACAATCTCTAAATCTATCAAAATCCCCTATGGATTCAAATTATCGACTACCCCTTCCTCCCCCTTCCCTGGTGACATCGACATTTCCATTTTCAAGTCTGGTAACATTCTTATTCAATTCTCCGAATACCATCTCAACATCTTTGATAACCATTGCAGCTCCCTGTATTACAAACATTCCCAACCAGTTCCTAACATCACCCCAACCCAACTACCCGACTCCCACCTATCTTCACCCTCTTCCCTGGACCTAACCTCCCCTCCTCCACACGTCCCAACTTCCCCCACCACCATTGAGGCGACCCAAGTTCCTCTCTCGGGACCCCTTTCCCACTCTCCACACATATTGTGTACCCTCTACCCTACTCTCGCCCACCCAAACCCTGCCCTCTTTCATATCTCTCTCCCCTACCTCTTCCCGTCTTCCAAACACCCTCTCGAGCCCCCTTCGGTCTTCCTACCTTTGCCCAATCCTTCTCCTCCTCCTTCTACTTCTACTCCCTTCATCTACATTAGCAGTCCCTTGGAATCTCCCACTAAATCTCCCCTTACTCACTTACCGCCAGTGGCCTGTCCTCTGGATCTCACACACAACTTCCTACTGTTGACAACAACCACCCACCGCCTACCCCTCCTCTCCTTCCTTTCTCTTCCTCCATCCCCTCCTTAGCATTATGGCCCCCGCCCCTTGAACATACTACGGTTTGCCCCCATACACCTAAATCTCCTTCTCCCAATAATTTCTCCCCTCCCCAACCCGAAGTGACTGATCCAGGTACCCCCTCACTCCCTCCGGCCCTCTTCCATCACTTTCCTGGAACACTACACCTCACAGCCCCTCCATACCCGAAATACCCTGCTCAATAGCTTCCCCCTCATTCTTTCCAATGCCATCCTCCCCTGCTGCCCGCACTCTCTCTCTTCCCCTCCCCTCACATCAGCCAACACCAGTACTGAACAGCCTTTCCCTATTCTAATACCCTTTCTCCTCACCCAGAACACTGTCGCTACTCCCGTCCCCTGCATCACTCCCCCTACTCTCATTCAATTAACTTTCTCTACCAACACTGATCCCCAATCTCCCCCCGCCTTCTCTACTGACTTTCCCTTTGATCTCATTACACAAACGCATACCAACATAGACTATAAACTCATGGCTATGACGACTGAACTTTTACGTCTCAGAGAGGACTATCACAACCTTCACTCTAGGACCTACCCCAAACTTATTGACTCATCCCGGCCTTACTCTCATAAACTTTCCCATCACATTTGATGCAGTACTATCCCCCTCTGCAACCGAACTCACAGACCACTCCGGGCTGCTAACTACCTCTCCACTGATGACCTTTCTAACCTTGTTAATTCCTACCTTCCTAAGCCTTTAATAAATGATCTCCATCTCCCCTACTCCAACATCTCAGTGAGTATGGGCATAAACAGGACACCCACCTCTCCCATCTCTCCTTGACCAGCAGCTCAACTTACCTCCATCTTCTCCCGTGAAACGGCCATTATACCAGTGATCATGGGCACTAACCAAATCCCTTCTTTTCCCATTTAGTCCAAATCTTAGTTTAATCCGGAACTCAATCTTAAACAACGACAACTTAGACTTGCAGAGAGATCATGGAGACAACACCCCTCTTCCTCTCACCTTGCTCTCCTCAGATTGGCTAGATCTCTCTACAAGAAACACATTTTCACTGAAAAAGCAACCTTTTTCTGAGCTCAACTGGAGTGTACCAAAAATCGGTCCAGAGAACTGTTCAACTTTGTTAGAAATCAAACATCATCTGCCTCACCTGAGTTGTTAGCTTCAACTGAGAGATGTGAGGAAATTGCTAACTTCTTCTCTGACAAAATAACAAAAATTGACCAATCCTTCCATCTTCCTTTGTTTCCGACCAATCCCACATTGCTCCCAATGTTCCCAATGACATGCCCCCCCTTGCGAACTCACCCCCAACCATGAAACCCTCCCATTCTTCCTCCTACCTCCAATTCCCCAGATGACTACCCTCCCAGCTTATCATTGAAAAACAATGCCTACTGGCATAATTTCCATGCGATGACTGAGCTTGAAGTGTTCAATACCATTTCTAAACTAAAGCCATCCTCGCACACTAAAGATCTGCTCCCTTCTAACCTTGTTCACCAACTTAATCACATCATTGCTCCCTCTTGGACTAATATCCTCAACTCCTCCCTTGCCAATGATTGCACCCCTGACTCCCTTCAACTCGGTCAAATCACCCCATTCTGAAAAACCCCACTGCCCATCCCAATGATCTGAACAACCTCCGCCCTATCTCTAACCTCCCTCTTCTCTCTAATGCCCTAGAGAAATGTGTACTGCTCCAACTGGACAAACACATAGGTAATTTCAATTTACTTAACTCCCTTCAATCTGGCTTCAGAAAAGGTTGTAGTACTGAAACCGCTATGCTAAACATCATTGATGACATTCAATGTTCCCTCGACAACGACGAGTCCTCCCTTCTTATACTCCTTGACCTCTCTGCAGCCTTTGATACTGTTAACCATTCTGCCCTACTGAACTCTCTTAAAGCCCGCTTCGGCCTTAATGGTCTGGTCCTCAAATGGTTCTCCTCCTTCGTTCAACACAGAACACAACAAATCAAAATCAAAGACTGCCTCTCCAACCCTACACCTGTCTCCCTCGGAGTCCCCCCGGGCTCTATTCTCTCCCCATCCCTCTCAACCTCTTCATGGAACCCCTTACCCTTATTTTGAAACAAGCTGTAATCAATTGTCACCTATATGCCGACGATACACAACTCTACTACAAGATTAGATACCACTCAGACATCCTTCATCTCAACAACACCCAGAGGAAGATGCAAGACGGGTTCTTCTCCAACGATCTCAAAATGAACCCGAAAAAACTGAAATAATTTTCTTCTCCCCTAAAAATAACCGACTCCCCATCCAAAGGTGAATTACTGACCTCAATGCCCTGAATTGCTCGCTCTCGCTATCCAACTCGGCCAAATCACATGGCTTTACCCTAGACAACAACCTTACCCTCAATGACCATATAAAACATTATTTTAAAGGAGCTCTCTTCACTCTCCATCACATTAAGAAATTAAACCCTGAAAAAGTAAAGAAATTTTGGCAGTATTAACATCTTAATAACATTGGTACACCCAACCAAAGATAAATGAAGATTATTCATTCGTTCCAGTTCTACTCGTACAGTTGCCATAAGAGGGGTCATATTCTGCGCTACCAGATTCTCCACCTCTGCAGAAATCTGAACCCCAAGATATACTGCTGATTTTACAACTCGATTGTCAATACAATGCGTATACTTATTTTTAACAATCTGTGTCTTAATACTATTAATTTTATATCCTGACAACTGTCCAAAATAATGAGCCTCAGCGTCCACCTCCCTAATAGCCTCCGATGGATTAGATGTTATAATGGCTACATCGTCTGCATACGCCAAAATTTTACAGGCTCTTCCATTTATTGAGACTGCAGGTATCTTAACATTGGCCTCTAATTTACGTAAATATGGGTCAATAAAAAGGGCAAATAATAATGGGGATGACGGGCAACCCTGTCTCGTCCCTCTGCTTATCCTAAATGTTGAGGAGTACCCTCTATTGGCTCTTATCCTAGCTTTAGGGTTCCTATATAATGTCTGTATTGCTCGTATATACCCCTCCCCTATATCAAACCATCTCATGATTACCCAAAGGTAATCCCAGGAAACCCTATCAAACGCCTTCTCTGCGTCTAAGAATAAGGCTGCCATAGGGTTTCCCAGGACCTCCGTTGCATCAAATAGTGTGATCAACCGCCTAATATGATGGGTGATGCCTTTCCCCGGAAAAAACCCGTGCTGTGTTAAACTAACTATACTCTCAATAACTCTACCAAGTCTTTACTTTTTCAGATCCATACCTTTGTTTTTTGAGGCTAGGTGGTTTCATGCATTAGAGTTAATTTTGAATAGATTTATTTGGGCTCAGGGGAAAACACGTAGGGCTTATAAATTTATTTCTCTTCCTAGAGAAAGGGGCGGGTGGGGTGCACCAGATTTTAGATTGTACTATTGGGCCGCAGCGTTACAATATATGCAGGGTCTAATTGGGGGGGGTTACACGATTGTTGGGATATTAATAGCTCCATGGATATTTACGCAGTGGTTTTTGGCGAAGATGTTGGAAATAGTTTTTTGAATTGTATTGATTTTTCATATTACAAGAGGACTAGGTTTAAGACTGTTAGTGCAGTTATTAAGATTTGGAATGCATTTAGGAAAAAATTTGGTATGGGTAGGATAAACAGATATACTCGACTATATCGGAATAAATCGTTCCCGGAAATGATTTTTGCAGATAATGTTATGGCAGAATGGACGAGTAAAGGGACAGTGCAGATAGGGGACATGATGGGACAAGAGGGCGTTGTACAGTTTGTGGTCTTAAGAACTAAGTACCAGCTGGATACTAGAATTTTTTTTAAATATCTCCAAATTAGGAGTTTTCTGAATACTAAGAAAGGGGGGCCTGCTGGGTTTGGGAATAATGTAATATTGGACAAAATAAGCAGGGGGCAGGGCTGTACAATACGGGGTTTTTATGCAACATTAGTAGAAACTAAAATAGATGATATCGATAAGTTTGCTAATAAATGGGTGGAGAAGCTGCCCATTGAGTCGGGATTTTTTCAGGAATCATTGACTTTGGGATATACCGTTTTGTGTTCAGCCCCTCTTCAGGCACAGCATTACAAAACAATATATGCTCTGTATCATACTCCTGCTAGAATTCAACAATGGGGAGGTACCAGTGGGACGAGCTGCGCAAGATGCAACTCCGTTGGAGCAGATATTATTCATATATTTGCATCTTGTCCTCAGTTATACACATTAAAACGGGATCTGGAAATGTTTTTAGCTACACACTAAGGCATCCGAGTAGCGCTCTCACCAACCTTAGTGCTACTTGGGATTAGTACAGACCCATCGGTCCCACATCGGGAATTCCTCTTTATAGCAATGGCAGTATATAGATTAATGATTGCCAGGGCCTGGCTGGATGTAAGACCTCCGGACATGCGTCAGTGGTTGGCAAGTTTATTGTCTGCTTATAATATAGAAAAAGCAATCTATGCACGTAAGGGTAAAAAGAAAAGGCAACTTGGATTAAAAATCTGGGAGCCTGTAAGAACATGGAAGCAGGGAATGGTGTTAATTTAAGGATGTTGGATTGATTGTTAGTTTAAATACCTCTATGATATTGTTGATTATATATATATGTAATGAGATGTAATATAATGTGAATATTGGTTGAATTAATATTGTTTGTAGGGTTATTTTTCAAAATGCAATATACTGTATTATGCTGTGATAATGATGGATTACTGATGGATGTAAGGGAACATTTTTGAAAAATTCAATAAAAATAAGGAAAAAAAAAAAAAAAAAAAAAAATTAAACCCTTCATTCCTTTTGAGGACCTGAAATGTGCTGTCCAATCTCTTTTTCTCTCCAAACTTGACTAAGGCAACGCCATCCTCACTGGAACCCCTAAAGTACACCTAGCTCCACCTAGGTCCGTGTCCATTTGGCGGCCAGACTCATTACCAAACTGCAAATGATTTGATCACATCACACCTACCCATCAAATCTCTCACATGGCTACCCATTGAAGACAGATGCATCTACAAGACTGCATGCATTACACACAAAGTGCTTCACCAACAAACCCCGCTCTACCTTACTAATGAACTCAGCAAGCAGGGTGCTCCCGAACGACGAAAAATACCAACTCTCTCCTCCACATCCCCCCTTTGTTTTCTAAGAATTCTACCCAATCTCACTTTTCTGGGAACACTCCAAACATCTGGAACGCACTCTCTAAAGACCTGTGCTGCAACCCCTTCTACCTCAGCTTTAAAAAAGACCTTAAATTCCACCTCCTCAACAAATACTTTGGTCCATAATCTCTCCCCTTACCATACTCTCTTTCTCTGCATCAATGACCCTATTTTTCTGTATCCCCTCCCTCTCCTTGCACTCCCACTTTATTCAGCCGCCATCTTTCCCGTTTACCTGTCCCCCATTATACCACCTCCCCATTTCCCCATCCTTTCCCTCCTAGCACTTCCCTGATCAATTCCCTACTATTTTACACCCACGAATTAATTTTATCTTTGATGTTCATTTCATGCTAAACCTCCAGAGTTCTGGCCCTCTACCTATGGCTGAGCCCTTCCGGTGTGCTTTTAGTTACCCTTGTAAAATTGCTCCTTCCTCCCCCCTCATCCCATCGTAAATACCCTGATATGTACCATTTTATTTACATTCCATTTTGGGGTGATGTAACTGACTGTTTTGGTTTTTCCCTTATTCTCTCCTCCTTTGTATATTGCTTGTGCCCCTCCTTCTTTACCTAAATCAAGTTATTTTTTTGTATTGGACTGTTTATGCTTTACCCTGAACAATTGTTTTTATTTATTTGCCCCTGTAAAGAGCTCTGATACTCACGGGTCTAGCCAGTGCTATATAGAACCTTTCAAATAAATAAATAAAGAACTAAAATACACAGACACTGGCATGTTGTCAACCTTGCTGTGCCTGCTCGCTGGCATTCCTATGGTAATGACCTACGTGTAATTAACTGGTTGTTAGATGAGCTGCTGCTGTTAACTGGTGCAGTACAGTGGTTGAGAAAAATGCACACAACTGCACTTGACTGTGTATCTATGTATTGAAATGTGTTTTTTGTTGATTTACTTTTGTTTACTGTGTAGGCAATGTTATGATGTGTGTGGGTGTCATTTTGCCAATGTTGGTGTTATATTTATGTGGCCCGTTGCTTTTATTTATTTGTGAATGGGATGTTACTCTCAACATCCTTATCATGTTCTAAGAATGTATGTTTATTTTTATTACGCATGCCTCTTACGTATGTAGCTATTGTAATGGTGCCAAATGTGTATGATGAACTGCTGTTCTAGTGTTGTACTTGATGGGTACCCTGCTAGTACAAAAAACAATGCTTAAACATAGTTTAAAACCTTTCCACCTGTGTGTGCTCCACAGTAAATCACACATTTGAAAAATTTGGAGTAAAAAAATATTTTATCCAATTTACTCCTGGCCTGAGGCAGCATACATATTTGGTGCAATCCACTGTCTATAAATATTAGTAGATAGGGCTTTACGTTAAAATCTGTGGATGGTTGTAAGCCAACCCCCATCTACCCCCATGGCATTCCTTCTTCACATACAGTAGTGCAAAGAAGCTCAAAGGCCTACGTTGCGCTGGAATGTAAATCCTAAATCAACATTTTGCATCAGATTCGACTTTCGGAGACATTGCAACTGCACAAAGTTTTGATAAATCTGGCCCTTAGAGTATTATTATGCACACACGTAAAAAGTTTGTGAATGGGACCTTCACTAGAATGTTTGATGCCCATCCATCATAGAATAACCTTACACAGTCCAAGGATATGGGAATTGATTTAGACTATATGACCTTACATGCCAGCATTAGCATATTCCTTAAGTGTGCAAACATTTGCAAAAATAAATACCATGATGGTTTGACTTAGCAAATGGAAAAATAAACAATGCAAATTATGAAAAATTTGCAATAGTCGGAATCATACCCAAAGAAAGTAGATGTATTTCAAGCTGGACTAGGAGAAGCGTGACAAGTAAGAATGCCTTAACTCGATAAAAAGAGAAATGGGGGGATTGTTGGCGGTAGCGGAACCGGGAACCCCCCCCCCCCTCCCCCCCCCCCCAGGTTTTTGGGCCCCTGGGGAGCGTTTTTGTTACAGGGCCGTGTTTGCAAAATCGGCCCTGTAACAAAATCGGCCGAAAACCGGCCCTGGCAAAGAGCTCGTCGCCCCCCCCCCCCCCCCACCCCGGGGGGTGGGGAGGGGGCAGGCTGAGCACTTTACCAGGGCCGGTTGTGGTTCCCAGTCCGGCCCTGATTGTAGGGAATAAAATCAGCCCGTAGTTTGGTGCAAGAGGCCTCCAACTATAGAATGTGAAAATCTCAAAACGCAATAATTACTGCAAACTAGCCAGTCAGAATCTTGTAGACAGCCATATATACAGAGAAAACCTAAATGAGACAGAATAGCAAAATTGTCTAATGCTCTCCAAAAGATTTTATCATACCTTTCATTTGAGTTCCTGTAGTTTCTTCGTTATACAGTTTGTGTGCTGGTTAGCAGTCATCTGTAAACGTTTCCTACTGATGTTGCGTCTTAGCATCATGCCTCCTCCCTTCTTAGCAGATGGCAAGATCTTCTCTAAGGGCTCATTAGAAACTGAGCAAATATTGACTTAATATCAAACACGCTCTGCCTTAGTTGATATAACCCCCAAGGCATCTGCAGAAGTGAGGCATGGAAAATGCATTTAAAATTCTTGAAATTATAAATAATCTGAATATTACCAGACTATTGAAGGTAATATGAATGTGAAATTACCTAGAATTTCCATTCGAGAACACAAAAATTGGGAAAAGGTTATTTGGCATAAGAAACAGTTTTCCTTTCATTCGATATACCCATCTAAGAAATAAACAAAATATTTTTTGAAAATCTGTTAGTGCAATCCAGACATTTCTGAATGAGATAATGAAATAATCATTTCCTACGGCCTCTTTAATATCAGACTTTGTTCACAGATTCAAGTAGATATAGCATAACTGCATTAATGTCCTCAGGAGACTGCTTTTAGATGCGACTGGTGTTCCATCATGACCACATATGTGGATGTACACACACTGATGTGCAGGGTCAGGAAAAGATGGTGGGGCAGATTTCATAGAAGTTATACAACACAAAATGTTGCGCTGCATTGCGTGACAGGCAGGGGGCAGGAGAGCGCCATATCTACAGAGATATGTCTCTCTCCTCCCCTCTCCCTAGTGTTGGTGTTGATTTGAGCTGCTGTGCGCCAGTCACACACCTTAGCACCATAGCGCTAAGGTGCATGCCTGAGTCTGGCATAGGTTTTGTACAGAAATGGAAACCTTTCAAAGCCTCCCTGCCTATGGTGTTAACTTTTTGTGCTAAACCCTGTCTCCAACTGTTTGTAGATAGGGTTTTGCATCAAAAGGCATGGGTGGTTGAATGGGAATGCCCATGTACCACTTATTTATCCCCCATGGCACTAAGTGACACAAAACAATGCTTTGTGCTGCTTTTTGTTACTTGTAGGGTCCTTTGCAATGCAAAAATAGCTCTGCCCTTAAAAGTAAATTGATAAAAAAACATGTTGTGCTTGGTATCGTCACTGTTGTGACTCTAACCCAGCATACAATGTTTGAAAATCTTCCTCAATGTCTCTACAGACCTTCCTGTGATCTGCTACATATGATCCTCTCAGATTTTGGGGAGGTGTCATATATCCTCCTCCCCAAAACGTGTATGGTTCCCCACAGACACATCATTCCGGCCGCCAGACTTTGAGGCATGTACCATTTCAGTTCCCTGTGGGGGCTCAGAAGGTTAAAGCTATTCACAAGTTGCATTTTGTAGTCTATTTAGTAGTACTGCAATAATATTGCTCACATACCACAAAATGCTATTCACTAACCAACATGCACAGGGCTACGTCTCTGCTTCTTCTATATTTTATGCATGGAGATCGCCTTCCTTCCCACGTTTTAGTAGTAAATGTGGAAGGGACAGGGGGATTGACTAGAAAATGGTAAATACTTACTACAAAATTGGAGGGGTTTAAGGGCTAGCAAAGGGTTTAGGGAGACACATGCACCCACCCCAAAAGATTGTGTCCATTCCTATTCACAAACTGCATTCTAAAGTTACTGGAGCATTAAAAGGCCTAAAACGGTTGTAAACGTGCTCCAGCTCATCCTTGTATTGAGAGTGCACTGGTACTGCAACACCCTTCCTTAGAAAATGCCATAAACAAGAACACGCAGCTTCTTCGAATGAGTGCCCCAAAGTCTCTTATGGGAAAAAATGGCCAAATGGGGCATTCCATGCAATTTACTGAATGCAATCAAAGAACTGCACACAGGAACACGGACTCAGCTAAAAATTGGGGATGGCAGCTGAGCGACAAAGAATATCGACATAAAGTCAGATTAAGACAGGGGTGTGTGCTAGCCCCAAGTGTTTTCAATTTATATCTAGCCGACCTTGAAGAAGCACTCCGGATAGTAAAGAGTCACCCACCAACATTGGCTAAAGGGGAAATTGGTTGCCCTTCAGTACACTGATGAAATTGTACTACTAAGCCAAGCTTGAATAGGATTACAACGCAGCATGAGCACCCTAGAAACATACATGGATAACTAAGGGCTAGAACTAAATCTGAAGAAGACAAAAGTAGTTCGGTTGGTGGATTCTAAATATAAGACAGATTCTTGGTACTTGGGAAGTTGAGGTTGCAAACACATATAAATACCTTGGATTTAAAGTCGAGCATAAACTGAGTTGTAAACAGCAGCTAGCAACAATGTCAGCTAAAGCACAATCGCTTATCAATGGTTTTAAATTATTAAACCAGAAACTCAGCTGCCAGTCCTATGGCCATCTGCTTTCTGTTATGTGTCCCCAGTTAATGAAAATGGTGACCTAAGGAACTGATAGTGAGGGGACAAAAGGAGAACAACAAAAAGAATGAGGAACAAAAAAGAACATAAAAGGTTTCCTGGGGTTTTTATCTAAATCAGGCTATTGAGGAACTGTGCACTCAAGAACTTTGGAAAGCCAGTATTGGGAGGTGGCATTTAATGAAGTAGTCAAGTCAATAATCAAATATCTGTCTTATGCCACAGATGTGAACACTCTATTGCGAAGATGCCACGCCTGGACAGTGATCGTTTCCTATATAAACTTGAAGCCTGAGGAATACTTATCAGCTCACTTTTCAATGGCCATAAAACATCAGTTTATGTAATTCCTCTTCAGCTTGTGGGAAACGAAGGATCTTATCCCGAACTTGAAAGACCAGTTTCGGAACCAAGATTGTCGATTGTGTAATTATAAACAAGAATCTTAAACTCATATTCCTTGCATATGCCCAAAGTTCATGATAAAAAGGAAAAAATGACTGATGGAAATATTCATTAAAATGAACATTCGAACCTGCAGAGAAGCGGTAACCACGTGGTTAGGCGGTTCTTCAATCCCCCTAGTCTGCAGGGGGGCAACATTTTTAAAACTGAATCTAATAGATATAGAACAAACAAAGAAACATTAGAACATGGGATCCCTGGAGAGAATTAATCTCTTTTGAACCCTAAAAGATCATCTTCTCTTCAGAAAAGATCAACAAACCTAAAATAATGTACATTTTTAAGCAAACAGTGCATATAAAGCATAAGCACTTTTTCAAGGGCAAAGCACTTCATGGATAATAGAACTGAATCCTTCTCTATCGAATGATCAAAAATGATTCATTATTTTATATTTTTATATTAGGTTTTATTACTATGATGTTTTATTTAAGAAAACGTGATCCTCGAATCAGGAAGGAGAAAGGGAAACCTGGGGCACTATACACTTTAAAAAATATTGCACTTGTGCACTTTAAAAAAATGTTTGGGTAAAATAAGGGATTAACCCCTTTCGCTGGTAGGCCTTTTCCCCCCATGCTAAGCCTTTTTTTTGGCTATTTGGGGTAGTTCAGGCTTAGGCCCCTGTAACGTTTTGACCACATATGGTATCCATGCCAAATTTGTGTCCTTTTCTTCCAACATCATGTTGATTTTAAAGGTACCCAGGGTTGGTTGATTCCCCTGGAGGGGACCTAGATATTAGCCAAACATTTTGTGGTTTTTTTTTGAAATGGGAAAAAAAGTGCTGCAGAAGAAAGCATCTTTTTTTTCCCTACAAATGGAATCAACAAAGGGTTTGTGATTCTTAAATCACCATCTTCCTAGCTTTCAGGGACTGACAGGCCTTTGTCAGAAAATCAAACGTTTTACACAATTTTGGCATTTTACTGGGACATAGCCTATTTTTGCTATTTTGTGTGCTTTCAACCTCCTTCCAGGTAATGTTAGAAGTGGGTATGAAAGCAATAATGTATCCTGGAAAGCTATACATTTCAGAAAAGTAGACAAAATTATGAATTCAACAAGGGGTCAATTGTGTAGATAGTGATACTTCAAGGGTTTTTAATAGAAAATGAGATTAAAAAAGCAGCCATTTGTGGCAACGGTTTCACCTGTAACTTCTACTATGTATGACAGATATTTATAAGCAATATACCGTTACAGCCACTGTACGTTTCTGGTTGTGTGGATATATACGACTTGTTTGTTCACCAAGATCCCGAGGAGCCCAGAGCCAATAACTGAGCAACATCTTGCAATGGTTTTTCATTGTGTACCGGGTATATAGCAATTCCTTTGGTAAAATATAAAGAGTGAAAAATAGGTATGAAAGACTTCTACGTATTTCCGAAATGGGAACAGAATATAGAGTTTAGAAACAGTTGCTATTTGCACATCGCATGTGAATTATAGGACATTTTTAAAAGTGAGTTATTTTTTACAAAAAGTGAGGTATCATTTTACTCAGGAGAACAAGGGGAACGCTGGGTGGTAGGACATTTTTTTCCAGCTAAAGTTGAGATTCGCAGGGGATTCTGGGTAGGGAAACATTGAGGGATCCAGGCAAGCCATACCTCCATGGACTCCGGAAATTTGAAGTCTCCACAATACAATTTGGGCCTTTGCGTGGTACTTGACCCACTAACATGCGTGAGGTACAATTTTTATCGAGGGACCTGGGGCAACACTGGGTGGTAGGACATTTTTGTCAGCCCAGTGATCCTACAACTTTCCCATACAGACATTTGAGAAAAGTAAAATAAATTCTGCCAAATTTGAGATTTGCAGGGGATTCTGAGTAGGAAAACCTTGGGGTGTCCACACAAGCCATACCTCCCTGAACTCCCCCGGCTGTCTATCCAGGTGCCCCTCTTTTTCAAAGCCAGGTTGTTTTATGATAGGTAATTTTGAATTCTCCACAATACGTTTTTGGCCCTTGCCTGTTTCGGGTACTTGACCCACCCACAAAAGTGAGGTACCATTTTTATCCGGAGACATGGAGGAATGCTGGGTGGTAGGAAATTTGTGTCCACCCAGTGATCCTACAACTTTCCCATACAGAAATTTGAGAAAAGTTAGATTTTTTTCTGCCAAACTTGAGGTTTGCAGGGGGGTCTGGGTAGGAAAACCTTGGGGCTCCACATAAACCATACCTCCATGAACTCAGCCGGGTGTCTACAAGGATATCTGGATTTAGTAGGTTTCCCTAGATGGCCGTCGAGTGTCGGGCCAAAAACCCAGGTGAGCCCCTTTGCAAAACCAGGTCATTTTGTGATTGGTAATTTTGATGTCTCCACAATACGTTTTGAGGCCCTTGCCTGTAGTGGGTACTTTGCTTACCCACACAAGTGAGATACAATTCTTATCGGGAGACCTGGGGGAACACTGGGTGGTGGGAAATATTTGTAGGCCCAGTGATTCCACAACTTTCCCATTCAGAAACAGGAGAAAAATGTGATTTTTTTCAGCTAGATTTGAGGTTTGCAGGGGATTCTGGGTAGGAAAGCATTGTGGGATCCATACAAGCCATACCTCCCTTGACTGCCCTGGGTGTCTGGTAAGGGTGGGCGTCAATTTCCGTTCTGCTCATGGAAATTGCGAAAATGCGACATTTTCGCGTTCCGCGCGGACCGCGAAAATGTCGAAACTTCTGTGATCCGTGAGGGAACGGAAATTGTCGCCCACCTCGCAGTTGAGTAGACGTATTGCACAAAATGGTGGCATCTTCTTGAATAAATATGCAGGGCAGGATTCATTCTGGCATGATGCTCCTGTCACAAAAATTAAACCCCAACAGGAAGCACACTGTTTGACCTTCAACTCGGGCACCTGCTTTATTTAAAATATATCTGTAAGTCTTACAGATATAAATAAAGCAGGTGCCCGAGTTGAAGGTCAGTTTCAGTAACACATTAATCAGCACACAGTGGAGGCTAGGCAGGTGTGCTTCTCCCCATATCTACCGTCAGCAATTTGCTGTAATCATTGATGGAGGTCTGTGCATCCATGGGTTTCTCGAGCGCAATCCCCGTGTAGTTCGTGACACCAGGAGGTTCTGTCTCCTCATCTGCTGCCCTGGTCGGTCTCTGACCCTTTATAAACAAGAGGCATGTGAACTGCATAGAAGCCCCGCCCCACACACTGGCGGTGTGCAACATCTTCCCGCCCTTTCCCCACTATGATGGACAGCTCACTCGAGGGACCCCGGCGCCCATCGGCGCGGTGGCAAAGTTACAGACAAACATGGTCGCTGGAGCTAACTCTTCTGGCCCTTTACGCAGCTGTAGTGTAGGAAAAGCACTATACATTTACCCAACGAGGTAGCACTTACTAATTAGCCAGTAGAAAGTACGCCATTTGAGTAGAGGTATTGCACAAAACGGTGGCATCTTCTTGGATAAATATGCAGGGCAGGATTCATTCTGGCACGATGCTCCTGTCACAAAAAATGAACCCCAACAGGAAGCACTTATAGTATTTGACCTTCAACTCGGGCACCTGATTTATTTATAATATATCTGTAAGTCCTACAGATATAAATAAAGCAGGTGCCCAAGTTGAAGGTCAGTTTCAGTAACAAATTAATCAGCACACAGTGGAGGCTAGGCAGGTCTGCTTTCTCCCCATATCTACCGTCAGCAATTTGCTGTAATCATGGAAGGAGGTCTGTGCATCCATGGGTTTCTCGAGCGCAATCCCCGTGTAGTTCCTAACACCAGGAGGTTCTGTCTCCTAATCTGCTGCTCTGGTCGGTCTCTGACCCTTTATTAACAAGAGGCATGTGAACTGCATAGAAGCCCTGCCCCACACACTGGCGGTGTGCAACATCTTCCCGCCCTTTCCCCACTATGATGGACAGCTCACTCGAGGGACCCCGGCGCCCATCGGCGCGGTGGCAAAGTTACAGACACACATGGTCGCTGGAGATAACTCTTCTGGCCCTTTACGCAGCTGTAGTGCAGGAAAAGCACTATACATTTACCCAACGAGGTAGCACTTACTGATTAGCCAGTAGAAAGTACTCCAGTTGAGTAGAGGAATTGCAAAAAACGGTGGCATCTTCTTGGATAAATATGCAGGGCAGGATTCATTCTGGCACGATGCTCCTGTCTCAAATATTAAACCCCAACAGGAAGCACTTATAGCATTTGAACTTCAACTCGGGCACCTGCTTTATTTATATCTGTAAGTCTTACATATATAAATAAAGCAGGTGCCCGAGTTGAAGGTCAAATTCAGTAACGCGTTAATCAGCACAAAATCTCCGCGATCACGTGAAATTTCGCGTGATTGCGGAAATGGTTTTCCGTTTCGCGATATTGTGCGAAATTCCGCCCACCCTTAGTGTCTAGTTTGCAGAAATGTGTGGGTTTGGTAGGTTTTCCAAGATGCCCACCGAGCCCGAGGCCAAAAATTCAGGTGGACTCCCCCTTACAAAATCAGGTCGTTTCAAAATAGGAAATATTTATGTCTTCACAATATAGTTTGGGCCCTTCCCTGCCACAGATACTTGGCCCACCCAGACAAGTGAGGTACCATTCTTATCAGGAGACTTGGAGAAATTTTGGGTGGTAATAAATTTGTTGTTTCTTTCTGAAGCGTGAGAATTATTGCACAGTGTGACAGTCACATTTTGATGTTTGCAAGACATTGTGGGTAAGATAACTCATTGGGATCCATAAGAGAGACATCACCATGTACTCCCTTAGGTGTTTAGTTTACAAGAATATCTAGAGTTGGTAGGTTTTTCGTAGATGGAATGTACACCTTGGCAGAGAATGACAGAAAAGACAAATATTACTGCACAACTATCTATACCTCAAGCACACACACTTACTGGTTGGATTTGGCACGAGGGTGAGTAATGGTTCAGTATATCAAAATATTTGAACACGAGATTTCACAAAAATGAAAAGAACTGTCGATAATTGAAAGGACAAAAAACTGAACCAGTCACTCACAGCTCCTGATCTGTAAAGCAGCGTCAAGACCCCAACTGCTTTACAGGCCATTCACACACCTTTCGTACGTGATACACACAAGACCATTCACACCACCAGGCATGGAACCAACACATTACACGATTCAAAAAAAGGGACAAGGTACACCCTGCTTGAGAAAGACAGAAAAGACATATTACTGCACTACCATCTATTCCTCAAGCACACATACATACTGGTTGGATTTGTCACGAGGGTGAGTGATGGTTCAGTATATACAAGTTTATTAACAAGAGGTTTCACAAAAATGAAAAGCACTGTTAATAATTGAAAGGAAAAGAAAATTAACCATTGACTCACAGCCTGTGAGCCACGACAAGCCACCAAACTCTTTACAGGCCATTCATACACATTTCATACGTGTGACACATACAAAACCATTCACACCTCCAGTCGCGATCCCATCACAATACAACATACACATCAACAGAGAGCAGGAAGTAGGGAGCACGGGAAGACGTGCAGAACCTGAAGAGTGCAGCGCCAAGAGGCTGTGTCCAGCTAGAGGGGTCCGGAGGAAGGCGGGGGAGAGACTGAGAGGGAGCGGAGGACTCACCTGCTTGAAGTGTTCCTAGGAGGAGGAGCCGCGGTACTGAAGCAAGGGCCGCGAGGAGCCACGCGCTAGGGTTTAAAACAAAAGGGACTGTGTGTGCTTCTGTGTAATTCCTGGGCAAGTGGACCCTCATCTCCTGGACTTAGCTGCTGTGCTTGCCTTCGCTTCGCTGTTCGCCGGACCCGCTTCGCGGGTCCCGCTTCACGGAAGGTGCGGCAGAGTGACTGTGGTTTCTGCGGCGGCTGGGGAGGTCTGTGGCAGCAGTAGGGCTGCGAGCGGTACTGCAGGGACTCCATCTCCCAGGAGTCCCTGCCTGGCCAATAGTTCACACCTGGCCCGCTCTCCCTGCAAGCCACGCCCCCAGCCTATACGTACTTAACTACGCTTAGCCCGGGCAAAGGGCGGGCAGTCTGTGGCAGTCCGGGGCTGTACAGGGCCGGGTCGGGCCATCCCCCTGATAATCTCATTGATACGTTGAGACGTATAGGGGTGTTACTACCATTATTAACATTTGGTTACTGTTATAGGCTGTGTTAATGTCCACCCACTCATGGAAGAGCCTCAGGAGAGGAGGTGAGGGTGCAGCCAGTTGTATTACAGGCACTATGGACCAGTTTATTACACGGGTGGCTGCTGTCATAGAGAAGGAGATTGTAATGACAGAGCGGCGTCTCTCCCTAGAACTTCCTCTGTCGAAACGGTCTTCATTGGGTTCTCTGGCACTTGTTACCTCGCCTGTATGTAGTCCAGATCCCCTTCTAATGACATCCCCTCTACCGGAGCCGTTACGGGTTGTATCCTTGAGGGCCAGCATAGATAGGTTGGAGAACTTGGCAGCTATATCCATTCCCCCTCCTATCGACAGCAGTAGTGCTGACCCATGCTCCAGTGAATTCCCCGTTCTACCAAAACGCACAACTATTCCAACTACCCAAGACAATATTTCTCAACCACTTGTGGTACCTCTAACGGTTTCTACAAATATAACTGCTACTAAAAGGAAAAGTAGCGCTAGCCCACGTAAAGGCAGCTTCCCGAAACTTCACAAGAGACTAAGGAAACAAGGTGTAAGGGGAATAGGAACTAAAGCGGGCGAGGGGCTGGCTACGAAAATCATTGGGTTGGGAAAGGGGGGGGATCCTTCAGGTCTTATGACTGAGAACGCATGTGTAGATCCAACATTAGACTGCCATTCAGTTCCATCTAATGTCTCTGTGACAATTTCACAACTTGAAGATCTGATGAAAACTTTATTGTCCCCGATTGTGGAAAGAGTAAAAGAGTTGGGAGAGAGGTTGGATAGATTTGAACAGGCAACTTTGGACAATTTTTTCTCTCTGAAAACCCTTATTAAACTGCATTCTAAAAACACGGGGCCCGATTCACAGAACTAACTTAAGACAAAATCCTAAACTTACTACTTTTGGTATTCACAGAAGTTAGGATTTTGTCTTAAGTTTGTATTAAGACAAACTTAAGACAGACTTAAGACAGTCTTAAGACAGACTTAAGACAGTCTTAAGACATACTTAAGACAAACTTAAGACAGACTTAAGACAGACTTAAGACAGACTTAAGTTAGGATTTTGTCTTAAGTTTGTCTTAAGTCTGTCTTAAGTCTGTCTTAAGTCTGTCTTAAGTTTGTCTTAAGTCTGTCTTAAGACTGTCTTAAGTCTGTCTTAAGACTGTCTTAAGTCTGTCTTAAGTTTGTCTTAAGACAAATTTAAGACAAAATCCTAACTTCTGTGAATACCAAAAGTAGTAAGTTTAGGATTTTGACTTAAGTTAGTTCTGTGAATCGGCCCCAAGGAGCGTGGACAGGGAGGGGATATTGGCACCCGGATGCTCGCTGCACCCACACAGGATATATCTACCGCCTCTAATACAGCAAACACTGCAAATTTGTCGGTTGTGGCTAATGTACCTCCTACTCAGGTTATGGATACTTTAGGTGGTATTAGTCAATTGGGCCTAGTACAATCGAGTGTGCCGAAGCCTCTTAATGTCCCGGTACTGAAGCCTATCCGGGCTGAGTTGCCGGGTAGGAAGGGACCTTCTAAATATAAGGAAACCTCGAATGGGATTGCTAAGGGCATTGGTCTTGATCAAGCTTACTTGTCCAGAATTTGCATTAACCCCCCCAGAGAAACCCAGCCATAGGAATCTCTCCCAAAAGCGTCTCCTACTTTTCCACCGGTAAATTTGCCCCCCGAATGTCACCCGTATGTTGCCATACTTACCAACGTACCCACTTTGAAGGAAGATCAATATGAATCCTATCAGGCTTTAAAAAATAAAACCATGCACTGGTTAAAGTCTAATAGACCTCTTCCTAGAGGTTTAGATGGGTTGATCCTAGGAGTGAGAAGGGTAGGGTGGGTAGGTTATGGTCGTAAGCACCTAGAAGGAGATTGTGTGGTGGTAAACTATAAAGACATTAGGATTGCCCAAACTATTTGCAATCCAGAGTACGCAATAGGGGGGGCAAACATTGGTGTAGTAGACTTAACCTATTTTTACCCTAGGTCCGCAGCAAATTACAATGGTGTACATTCTGGTGGGGGTTGGAGCAATGATCCTATCTATCCCGTGAATCCTGCTATCCCTCATTTATTTCAACCGGCATTTTGGCCCGGGTATTATGGGGGGCCGTCGGGATATTGAACCGACACGTGCCATGGGGTGGTCTGTAGGGATCATTGCCCAGGTGTTGCTCCTGTGCCTAACGTGCCGAATAAAAGCAATGTTTCTTTTCCCTCTCAGTTGGATAAAGCCACTAATTTATCACAAGACTTTAACTGTAGGGAGTCGGTTGTGGCGGATCCAGATATTAAGATTCTTTGCTGGAACGTCGCGGGTCTTTCAAGGAAGCTGGGACTTCCGGACTGGAATGGGCTTGTGGAGGGCTACTCCATTTGCATTTTCCAGGAAACATGGTGCAGGGAACCCTGCCACAAGGTAGGTTATTCGACTTATTTTGTTCCTGCTGTCCCTCCAGTCTCAGGCAAGGGTCGCCCTTCGGGTGGTCTCCTCATATGGGTTGATGTTGCTCTTGATTGTCAGGTGGTTCAGCATCCTACCAATTCTCCCGACCTCCTCAATATTACTATAAAGGGCACACGGGGCGGCCTCCTCCTGGACATTTTTAACGTCTATGCCAGAGGTACGAAGGGTGGTATACTATCAGCCACAATATCCTTACTAGAAGATCTGCTTAGGCAGCGCCCCAATAAATCTCGCATTTTGGTGGCAGGAGATCTGAATTGCACGTTTGAGCCCTTGGGCCTGGACGATATATTGGGAAGTGGTGAGGAGGACTCCAGGAGGGGTATTCCTGCCCTAGCGCTACCTCCCATTAAGAGGTGGTCCCAAGTGGCGGTACAGATCAACTCACTTAACATGGAATTTGATCTTAGGGCTGTTAATGGGAGGTCCAAGTCTGACCTAGTGGGTGCCCATACTTATAATAGGCCAAATCATACGTCTAGAATAGATTACATTCTTCTTGACGCAAGTCTATGGAGCATCCTGACGGATATGGAGATCATACCTACCATTGAGAGTGATCATAATCTCCTCTCACTCACTCTCTTTTCCCAGTGGTTAACTGTCAAGAGGGGATTATCGTCCCATATAGCACCTATTTCCCACAAAGTTCTCCCATCTAATTGTGGTAGACGGCTGAAGTGGGCAAAGCTTATTATGTCCGAAGAGAAAGTGGCGGATATAGGGGCACTCCTGGCCGCAGCACTGTGCAAGTCGGAGTCGCTGATCCGATCGCCCGAGGAGATTACGCTAACCTTCTGCGACTTAACTAGGGCATTGAGTAACCTATTTATTCTCCCTAGCATGGCTTCCCGTGCTAACAACAGGAAGTTGCTGCCGAAATCGCAGGGTTGGTTTACAAAAAAATGCAGAGTTAAGAAAAAAGCACTGGTTGGGGCTGTTAAATCTAAATCCCAGGTAGCTATCAGGCTTGCAAGGAAAGACTACTCCCAGACTTAAAAGGCAGCAAAAAGAGAGGGGGAGGAGAAGTTCTGGGCGGACCTCTTGGCTGCAAGCATGGAAAGGAATGCTAGGGGATTTTGGAGTTTGGTAAGATCTAGGGATAGGCCTGTTGACACTTTGCTGACATGTAATATCCCAGCTCAGAATTGGTTTAGCCACTTTTTGTCCCTTTATACACCTGTTGAGGGGGTCCTTAACCACTCCTTCACTCTGATGGTTGAGGCAGTGGACACTGAGGCGTATCCCTTTACCGACAGAGAAGTGGAGCTCGTAATCAAGTCCCTGGTCCCCCTAAAAGCTGCTGGGCCTGATGGGATACCCGGTGACTTGTTACGTGCTAATCCTAAGCAATGGGGGAAGTTGGTTTCCACCCTATTGAATGCAATTATGGGGGGAGCATCTGTACCGGAATCCTGGAAAGGGGCGGAAGTTGTCCCGATATTCAAGAAGGGTTGTCGGGACAACCCCGCCAACTATAGGCCCATAAGCCTTATTGATTCATCCCAAAAGGTGGTAGGGAAGGTGATTCTGGGGAGAATCCTCCAATGGGTGGATGACAATAAGATTTTATCTGATTTCCAGGCTGGTTTTCGCTCTGGAACCGGGACTATCGAGCAAGTCTTTAGACTGGCGCTCCTGTATTGGAAGGTGGTGGTGCTGGGCAAGGGCAGTCTTTATTTGGCCTTCATTGACCTCAAGACTGCCTTTGACCTGGTACCTAGAGAGGAACTGTGGAGGGTCTTGCAGGGTTTGGGATTGCCGTCCTATATCCTATCACTCCTGATAAAACTACATACAGACAATTATGCACAGGTCCGGTGGGGTAAGAATGGGGAGAAAACTGATAGAATTCCTGTAAGTAGGGGTGTGCGCCAGGGATGTGTGTTAGCTCCCACCCTATACTCTCTTTATGTGAATGGGGTGGTTGGGCATTTGCTTCAAGAACCTGCTGATGCACCGTCCCTGGCGGGCACTCAGATCCCTACACTGCTTTTTGCAGATGATACCCTCCTTATTGCAAAGACCCCCCAGGGCCTCTAAAAACTTCTTAATCGCTTTCAGGAGTTTTGTTCCTTTAGGGGATTGGTGATCAATGTCGATAAGACCAAATATTTGATCATGAATCCCCCTGGGAAACTGGGGCGCCTTCCCGTGTTGAACTCTGCCTACCTGGATAGGGTATCAGAGTTTGATTACCTGGGAATCCGCCTTAGCGACTCTATGTGTTGGACTCCGCACATCAACAAGATGCTTCTTAATCACAAAAGGGTGGGTGGTGCCTTGCTCAAGGAACATTGTACTTCCACAAAACAATTTATTGCCCCAGTTGTGGAGATTTATAAAGCTAGAGGGGTTAGTGCTGCCTTGTATGGGGCAGAGTTGTGGGGCATAGGCAATCTTGACGTGCTTGCAAAATCGGAGAGCAAATTTTTGAAAGATCTGATGGCTCTCCCTTCGAGTACACCCACAGTTCCAGTTTTGCTGGACTTAGGCTGTAGATCAATTGCGGATCAAGCTCGACTACGACCCTTGCTCTTGTGGGCCCGCTTGTGGAGGGTCCCTCAACTAGCCTCCTATGCGGAGGGACTGTCCGAGGTGATGTCTATGGGGGGCTGGTGTAAGATTAAATGGTTGAGGGACGTTAAACATCTTTTGGGGGAGTTGGGCTTAGGTGAAGCTTGGGCTACTCGATCTGCCCCTCCCAAAGCCACTCTAAAGAAATTGTATTGGGACTGGGTTTCGTTTAAACTTACTGTTGATCCACGCCAATGCAAGTCAACTGTAGCCTTTTTGAGGATTAAAGACGTGGTAGCTTACAAACCATATCTCGATATGATTTCTATTCCTTTTGATAGGGCCTTATATTTTAAATTCAGAGTAGGGATCCTACCTGTAGGTGATTTGATATCCCGGTGGAAATTGTCCCCCCAGCCCTCCCCCTTTTGTGCCCTCTGCTCCACGCGGGTCGAGACTGTGGCCCATATTCTTTTTGAATGCCCTGATTATTGCTTTCCCAGGAGGTACTGGCTTAGACCACTTTGTAGACAGTTGGGAACTCGCAATCACACAGTGGCCCTGCGTATTTTATTGTCCGACACATCCACTTTGGTGGTTTGTGCTGTGTCTAAATTTTTAAAGTGGTCCTGGTTGATTCGTGCAAAAAGGCTTTCCGTATCAATTTAATTCTGATCTTATCTGTACTAATTGTATTTATTAAGCATTGTTTTTATTGTCTTGTTGGAAAAGTGTTTTCCTTTTTCTGCTGTTTGTCTTAACTGTTGAACTGCTTTTAAGATATTTTCTGTATCGAAATAAAGCCTATCAAACTAAACATCAGCAGAGAGCGCCATTCAAAGGCCCATCACTTTCCCACACCCACATGCCCGACACAGCAACAACACCAGCTGATTGATTGTGTGGACTGGTGTTTAGCTACTAGTGTGTGTAGTGACCAGCAGCAAGTCACTACTCACACACCCCCAGCCAAGCTCCAATCCACGCCCACCACCAGCCAAGCGCCAGTTCACACACACTGCCAGCCAAGTGCCAGTCCATTCACACCACCAGCCAAGCGCCAGTCTACACACACCGTCAGCCAAGCGCCAGTCCACGCACACTGCCAGTCCATGCACACCACCAGCCAAGCACCAGCCTACAAACACAGCCACCACATTTATGGTTTTTTGATGCAAAAAGAAACACAAACAAATTGTAAGTAGATACAAATCTACTAACACAAAATCTGAAACTAAATACATTGCACTAATGCCAACCTTAATACTGAACAAAAAATATAAAACAATACAGACCAGGCAGTTCACTTTACCACTCATGGATGCTCCCCAAAAATATTTTGCATGTGGTACATTCTAAAACAAGCAGGCACAAACAGCGCAGGTTTAGAATGACACTCTGGGCAGTACATATGAGTCTCCTTCTGCGTACCTCTTCTCCAACAAAGTATATATCTCCTACTGGGAAAGTCTTTGAGGGCGTGGGAGTAATGTGATCAGGGTAGTGGTGATCTTTCATTCTAGCCACATCCTGAACCACTCCAACTCTAGGAACACTTGCCTGTTCCACTAAAACAAAGCTGCCTATCACAGACTCCTGAAACTTAACAAAAGTGATCGTTGACTCAGGACAACAATCCTTAAATACAACAAAAGCATTAAAGGTTGCCAAGTGGAAAAGATGGATAGCCAACTTCTTATACCAAATGTAAGCCTTTACGAAGAGCAGTGTAAGGTTCCAAACTCTGATCTACTCTATTAACACTACCCATGTGCCTATCATAGTCTCAAATGCACACAGATTTGCACACTTCAACAACCTGACCCCAAACAGTCACAGGTGAAGTGCTTCCATCATGGATGGTAGTCATCATGTAGACATCTCTCCTGTCTGCAAATTTGACAGCTATAAGTTCCTCGTTATGCAACACAATACAATGTCCCCACACAAGCTTTGACAAACAATGGTTAGAGTGGATTGTGCCACAAGTGTCCACTTTGGCCAATTCCCTGAACAACTGCACACCAGTGTAGAAGTTATGTACATATAAATGGTTGTCTTTGTTAAAAACAAGTCCTCTACAAAGTTCCCACACAATGTTCTCACTCACTCCAAAAGTGATCGGACAACCGGGGGGTCAATCCTGGAATACCTACCTCTGACATTTGAGACATATCCAGTCCTACTGTCACGCAGGATATCTTTCTTAATTCCATAGCATACCCTCTTGCTAGGAATGTATTGCGTAAAAAACCTAGCGGCCTTTGACCAAGAACAAAGACTCATCCACAGCTATTTCTTTCCCTGTTGCATAGATCTCAGAAAATCGATCTACAAAGTGATCCATGACAGGCCAAATCTTAAAAAGATGGTCACAATAAGGGTGGTCTTGTGGCAACGCTAAGCCATTATCAACAAAATGAAGCATCCGAAGCAGAAGCAAATACCGATCACGACTCATGATTTCCAGAAATATAGCCATTGCCATCAAGGGACTAGTAAACCAATCTGAAGACATCAATGGCTTTCTTAGCAAGCCCATCAAAAAAGTTAAACTTCTTCATCTCTTCCAGATTTGTGGGAGTCCACCGGGTAGCTCAGAGTGGGGCCTAAGGCTGGCACTGTTGTCCTTCAAATACTGTTCAGCATACAAATTAGTCTGCTCAACAATCTCTGCCAAACATATTGTCTATAAACAACTGCAAAAAGTTTTCAGTATCCACTCTACACCCTGGAACACCAGTAAAGTCTGGCAATGTCCGCTGCATCATGCCTGGGGCAAGACAGAGGTGAGCACTTCCAATGGGATGCCTTGCAGCCCAGGCTGCATCCTAGATGCCTCTTGCTGCACTATCAGCATATCAATGTTGTCCTCTAAGACAGACACTTCATCTGCACCCAGAGTGGCTTCATTATTTGATTATTCCTTGTGAACAGAAAACTCACTGCCATGATCTTCCATCGCCTGCTCTGCATCAGGTGCAGAGTCAGTCTCTAAACCATTATCAGGATACCCCAGTTCAACTTCCTCAGGAGAAGAAATTTTTTCTCCAATTCCCTTAATCAGTTCCTTTGACCAAAGCACACTGAAACTATACCTCAGTCTCAAGCACTAACCAAAGGGTAAAGGGGACTGGGATAAAAAAGAGAGACTCCTCCCGTCCAGGTGCTTCTTGGTATTTCCTCCTACTCTTACTTCTGATATGGAGAAGGGGCACCTGTAATGAATTAGCACAACATTATTAGGAACACACCTCAATTACCTATTCTGAATACTTTTACTCTTCAATTCAATAATTCTTTTTACCCGTTTACTCTTGGAGGAATATTTCTCTCTGGTGAACTGTTAGAATGTCAATTTAATATTGGAGTAATAATGTCTTTAGCAGATGATTTTATCTTTTGAAGTTCCTTTACTCCATAAGAATTCTCTGTTGGTTGATTTTCTCTTTTCACAGTTTAATTGTTATGTTGCTAGATATATATATCTAGCAACGGCCACCAGCTGCTGCGTGTGCTCCTCTGCCCGCCTAGCTGCCTCGCTGCCTGTCGCGCTGCCGCTGACCACGCCCCCTCCTCCGAGAGGCGCGGTCCGTGCCTGCCTGCCGGCTGATCGCTCTGGTGCGAATTGCATTCCCTTGACTGTGTGACTTTGTGTATTTTCTTTTCACTGTAACCGTGCCCGTGTTTTGTTAAAATTATCTGTTAACTGTGCCCGTGTTTCGCTGTCTCCTCCCTGTCTGCCCGCCTACCTCGCCGAGCCCCGCTCACCCTCCCCGCTTCCCGCCACCGCCGCTTAGCCCCGCCCCTTTTTCCTTCTGTATCCCTCCCCGCTCCCGCCTCCCAGCTGCCCCGCCCACCCGCGCACTTCGCCTTATATGGCGACCGTGCGAACGCGCAGCGGTCACGCGCAGCGGGCGCGCCGATTGTGCGCCGAAGGCGCGCCAAAGGTAAGCCCGTCTGCGCCCGTCCGCGACCGGATCGCGACCAGCGCCAGGACCCCTGGCCCACGAAGACCCCGACCTACCCGCCTGAAGTACTCCGCTGCCACCCTCATCGCACTCAACACCGGCCGACTCCCAGAATGCCACCAAGCCACACCACGACTCACCCACGGACCTTTCAGCTGCCACGCCTGCAAGTTCTCCTGCATCCGGACCTGCCCCGCACCAGCAGCCGCCAAGCCAAACACCAGCAGCACCCACCTCAAGTGCATCCTGCTCAACACCCGCTCCGTCCACAGACACGCCATCGAACTCTGGAACCTCCTAGACGCCACAGCCCCTGACGTTGCCTTCCTCACGGAGACCTGGATGAACGCCTCTTCAGCTCCCGACATCGCCATCGCCTTCCCGGAGGGCTACAAGATCATCCGGAGGGACCGCAACGCCAACCAGATGGGAGGAGGCATCGCCATCATCCACAGGAACACCATCCGTCTCACGACCAGCACGGACAACTCCCTGACCACCGCCGAACACCTGCACTTCCAGATCCACACCGACCCAAACACCACCCTCAGAGGCACCCTGATCTACCGACCCCCGGGACCACGCACACAATTCAGCGAGGACATCGCCGACTTCGTCAGCCCGCATGCCCTCCCCTCCGCCGACTACATCCTCCTGGGGGACCTCAACTTCCACCTGGAGAACAACAACGACCGCAACACCAGCACCCTGCTCGACAACCTCGCCAATCTTGGACTCAAGCAGCTGGTATCCACCCCCACCCACCTCGCCGGACACACACTCGACGCCGTCTTCTCATCCTGCAAAGACATCGTCTTCAGCCACGCCACAGAGCTTCAATGGACGGACCACAGCTGCGTCCACTTCACCTTCAAGAGAACGACGACCCACCACCACCAGCAACAGGCCGCCCGCAGAAGCTGGAACAAGATCACAGCAGACCAGCTCGCCACCTCCCTGAGCCAGCACCCCCCTGCCAGCTCAGCGAACCCCAGCCAGGCCGCCAACAACCTCACACAGTGGATCAGCAACTGCGCGGACGAACTCGCCCCGCTGAGGACCCCGCCCAGCAGACCCGGCAGCAAGAAAGCCCCGTGGTTCACCGACGAACTCAAGAGCTCCAAGAAGAACTGTCGAGCCCTCGAGAAAGTCTGGAGAAGGGATCCCACACCGGACAACAGGAACACCTTCAAGCTGGCCACCCGGAAACACCACCAGCTGATCCGCGCCGCCAAGAAAACTGCTTTCAAGGACAGGCTGGACAACAACGCACACAACTGCAAGGAACTCTTCAACATCGTGAAAGAGCTCTCCAACCCCAGCGCAGAAAACAACGACATCACCCCATCGCAAGACCTCTGCAACTCCCTCGCCTCATACTTCCACAACAAGATTGCGGACATACACAACAGCTTCAGCAACCAACCAACGCACACCAAGACCGAACAACCACCCCTCACCACCACCCTCCAAGCCTGGACTCCGATCAGCACCGAAGACACCATCCGCACGATGAACTCCATCCACTCCGGATCACCGACCGACCCCTGCCCTCATCACGTCTTCAACAAGGCTGACGCTGTCATCGCACCCCACCTGCGAGACATCATCAACACATCCTTCGAGACCGCCACCTTCCCTGAGAGCTGGAAGCACGCCGAACTCAGCGCGCTACTCAAAAAACCCACAGCGGACCCCACCGAACTCAAGAACTACCGCCCCATCTCGCTCCTCCCGTTTCCAGCCAAAGTCATCGAGAAGACCGTCAACAAGCAGATGGCCGCCTTCCTCGAGACGAATGGATCCCTCGACCCCTCACAGTCCGGCTTCCGAGCCAATCACAGCACCGAGACCGCCCTCATCGCCGCCACCGATGACATTCGAGCCCTGATGGACAACGGAGAAACAGCGGCCCTCATCCTCCTAGACCTCTCCGCAGCATTCAACACTGTCTGCCACCGCACCCTAGTACAGCGCCTCAGCAACGTCGGAATCCAGGACAAGGCGCTGGAATGGATCATCTCCTTCCTCGACGGAAGAACACAGAGAGTCCGTCTACCACCGTACAAGTCAGAGGCCACCGATGTCATCTGCGGCGTCCCTCAAGGATCCTCGCTGAGCCCCACCCTCTTCAACGTCTACATGAGCCCCCTCGCGGCCATCGCACGGCAACACAACCTCAACATAATCTCCTACGCCGACGACACCCAGCTGATCCTCTCCCTGACCAACGACCCCGCCGCCGCCAGAGCCAACCTACACGAAGGGATGAAGGACGTAGCCGAGTGGATGACGACCAGCCGCCTGAAGCTGAACTCGGACAAGACGGAGGTCCTCATCCTGGGCTCCTCACCCTCCTCCTGGGATGACTCCTGGTGGCCGCCCGCCCTGGGCACCGCACTCAAACCGACAGACCATGCACGCAACCTGGGCTTCATCCTGGACTCCTCCCTCTCCATGACCAGGCAAGTCAACGCCGTCTCCTCGGCGTGCTTCAACATCCTACGCATGCTACGGAAGATCTTCTGGTGGATCCCCACCGAGACCAGGAGGACCGTCACCCAGGCCCTCGTCACCAGCCGACTGGACTACGGCAACGCCCTCTACGCCGGTACCACCGCCAAGCTCCAGAAGAGACTCCAGCGGATCCAGAACGCCTCAGCCAGACTCATCCTCGACATCCCACGAACCAGCCACATCTCCGGACATCTGAGAGACCTTCACTGGCTCCCCGTCAACAAAAGAATCACCTTCCGCCTCCTCACCCACGCACACAAAGCCCTACACGACCAAGGCCCGAGCTACCTCAACAGCCGAGTCAACTTCTACGCTCCCAAACGCCACCTCCGATCAGCCAACCTCGCCCTCGCCGCCGTCCCCCGCATCCGAAGAGCGACCACAGGAGGAAGGTCCTTCTCCTACCTGGCCGCCAAGACCTGGAACTCCCTCCCGACCGACCTGCGCCTGACCCAAGACCACCTCTCCTTCAGGAAGAAGCTGAAGACATGGCTGTTCGAGCAGTAGCGGCACCCCCCCACCCCCAGCGCCTTGAGACCCTACGGGTATGTAGTGCGCTCTATAAATGTCACTGATTGATTGATTGATTGATATATATATACATTTAGATTTCAATTCAATTCTTAATTGATGAACTTCCTGCTGTCACTTGCAGTTCTGAATTATGAAGCTCACATGTATTTGGGAACCTCTGCTTGTATTGAAGAAGATTTCCTCAAATGTCACAAATTCTGTAGATTAGACTGATTGAATGCCAATCCGTTTTATTAGGCTTAATTCGAAATTTATAAAATTAATACCGTTAAGCCATTGTACTTCTGTCACAATTCCTCTGACTGAATTCTAGGATAGTACAATCTTTAGGTAGTTAATATTCCTCAAGAAAGTTGACTGACTGAATTTTATTCTCAGGAAAACTCCAATCTCCAGCCACTTGGAAACAAACTAAAACGCTACTCACATGAACCTTGAACTCCGCTCACCTTCCTTCTTTCGCACGTCGGTGGCCACCTTGGAATTCTTGCGAGGAAGAGCCTGAAGAGTCTTAAGAATTACCTTGTCTAGCAATCTTCGGAATGGATACAACTTCCTTTATCTAGGATAGCAGCTTAGCCTACGGTATTTAACCCCTTTTTTCTATTCTTTTGGATTTGTGAACAGAACCGTGGGTTCCTGACAGTATTCCCTCCCAAAAGGAGGTCCCCTCTTTTGGATTTGTTTGTGTATTTCTCATGGAATTATTTAACTAATCTGGGTGCGTCAACATTAGAAATGGGCTCCTGTGACCTTTCTTCTGGCCCGAATCCCTTCCAATCGATTAGATAAAACAATCCTCCTTTTTTAAATTTTGAGTCTAAAATCTGATTGATCTCAAATTCTTCTTCAGAATTCACTTGAATTGGGCTGAGGAGGAGCTCAACCTGACATCTGGAGGGTTCTTTTTAGTAATGACACATGGAACACTGGGTGAATCTTAAAAGAGGAAGGTAATTGAATCTTAACTGCCACTGGGTTTATCATCTCATCCACTTTGAAGGACCCAACAAACCTTGGCTGGAATTTTCTGTTCCCTTTTAATTTTAAATGGCGAGTTGATAACCAATCTTTATCTCCTTTTTGAAACATAGGACTCTCCCTTCTTTTCTTGTCGGCCTGAATTTTGTACGTTTCTTTAGCTTTTACTAAAAATCTCTTGGCTGCTAAAAAGGACTTCTGCAACTCCTGTACTAACTCTTCTGCCGCTGGAACTTACTAGCTCTCATATCCTAGAAAAATATTTGGATGCCTTCCATGATTCAAATAAAAAGGCGTGAACCCTTTTGAACCATGAATGGAGTTATTGTATGAAAATTCTGCTGTGCATATCAATTTGGACTACTGATCTAATATATACAACCTTAGGTACTGTTCCAATTCTTGGTTGACCCTCTCTGTCTGCCCAACTGTTTCTGGGTGGTGGCTGGTGGAATATCGGGAGTCTATTCCCAATCGTTTTGTAAATGCTTTCCAAAAATGAGAAACAAACTGGGACTCTCTATCGGATATTAAAACTTTTGGAATTCCATGGGCCCTTACAATGTGTTGAGTAAACAACTGTGCTACCTGGGGAGCGCTGGGAATACATTTCAGGGGTGTGAAATGTGCCTTTTTGGAAAAGGTGTCAACTAAGACTAGGATGGTATTATTGCCTTGACTGACGGGAAGATTCACTATTAAGTCCATTGTGACGGTATGTCATGGATGGGGTGCTGTGGAGCTGATCTGGTAGGTTTCCCTTTTACACATCTCTCACAAGTGGATACATATTGTCGGATCTGAGCCTCCATATTAGGCCACCAGAAGGTTCTCTTGATCAATTCCTTAGTCCTATGCCTCTCTTTATGACCAGCTAACGGGCCATCATGACAAGCATGTAGGATTTTTTCATGAATTTCCTTAGTTGGAAAGAAAAAAAGCCCTTGGTGATATGGCAATCCGTCCTTAATCCCTCTCCCTGAGACTTCTTTTGACCATGTTAACATTTCCTCTGTAGAGATGTTCTTCTTAATCTCAGCTTTTAAATCATTGTATTGGATCACCAAAACAAATTTTTCTCTCTGGATGATGGGTTCCTTGCTCGAAGTTTTCTCTATCAGTTCAGTATCAAGTCTTGAAAGAGCTTCCGCTTTTCCATTTGCCATCCCAGTACGATACGTGATCACAAAGTCATAGTCTGTGAAATACAGTGACCATCTCAATTGACAAGTAGTTGAGGTTCGTGCTGATTTTAAAAAGTGCAGGTTTCTACGATCTGTGAACCTAATGATTCTGTGATGTGCTCCCATCAGATAATGCCTCAATTCTTGAAAGGCTTCTTTCACCACCAAAAGTCCTTTATCTGCAATTGAATAGTTGATTTCTGCAAAGGGTTAGTTTTCTCTAATAGAAGGCCACTGGGTGTAGTTGGCCTTTGCTTTTGTGCCGCTGGGATAGGATCCCTCCAATTGCAGAGTCCGAGGAATCTGCTATGACAAAATAGGGTTCTTCAGGGTTTGCATGCAACAAGATTGGGGCGGTAACAAATGACTGCTTCAAGAATTGGAAGGCAGAATCTGCTTCTGGTGTCCAATCAAATTTGACCCCTGACTTTAACAAACGTGTTATGGGACTGACAGTGAATGAGAAATTTGAAATTAACCTTCTATAAAAGTTTGCGAACCCCAAAAAACGTTGGATTTCTTTTACAGTTCTTGGAGGTGGCCACTCTTGAACTGCTCTCACCTTGGCTGGATCCATACTGACTCCTTCCAAAGATAATATTAATCCTAAAAATTCCACTTGATTTACATGAAAAGTGCACTTTTTGAGCTTGACGTAAAGGTTGTTTTCTAACAGCCTTTGTAAGATGGTCCGCACGTGAGACACGTGTTCATCTTGGTTATTTGAAAAGATCAAAATATCTTCGATGTAGACAACGGCAAATCTGTCCAAGAATTTGCATAGCACGTCGTTGACAAAATGCTAAAATCCCTCTGGGACATTGCATAGTCCATATGGCATCACCTGGTATTCGAACAGTCCATACCAAGTTCGAAATGCCGTTTTCCACTCATCACCATGCACCTCTGGGATCTAGTTTTGTATAAATTTTGGCCCCTTTCACTTGATCTAACATCTCTGATACTAAAGACAAGGGGTCAAGGGGTAGCTATTCTTCACGGTGACTTGATTGATTGGTCTGTAGTCTATGCAAGTAAGAAGTTTGCCACTCTTCTTGGGGATGAAAAACAGGGGTGAAGAGACTGGGGATTGCGATGGGCATACAAATCTATTGGCTAAGTACTGATCTAGATATTCTTTTAGATGTGCGTTTTCAGCCTCTGTCAGAGCATATACTTGACTGCAGGGTATGTTCGCTCCAGGCTCCAACTCAATTCAACAATCATACAGCCTGTGTGGGGCGGCCAATTTTTCCGCTGCTTTCTTGTCAAAGACTTTGGCCAGGTCTCGATATTCACTGGGAATTTCCTCAGTTTCTGTAGTACAGATGCTGATTGGGACTGATGCCAGACAACTTGTTTGAGATTTTTCAGAACTCTTGGGATTTTCATGAAAACAATTTCTATGCAGTACGTGAAATTCATCACAACGGTTCTTTGACTCCAATTTATTTAGGGGTGGTGCTCGGTGAGCCAAGGTAGCCCCAGGATGAATTGGAATTGGGGTGCGTCAATTAAACTGAGGGCAATTTGTTCTCTATGATCATTCAATCCCATGAGGAGCAGTGACTCAGTTTCATGGGTAATAGGGCAGATGATAAGTTTGTCCCATCAACAGTTCTGACTGCTTCCAAAATCTTCATCTTTACAAATCGGATTCCTATTCATTTGGCACAATTTATGTCACAAAAGTTGCCCGTGGCGCCTGAATCTATCATAACCGAAACCCCTGGGATTTTTGTGTCTTGAAACTTGATTGTGAATGACAGAACTAAATGTGGAGCTGAGAACTGCAAGGTATTTGCCACTCATTGTATCATTGGAGTCGACTTGTCTTTAGCTTCCATCAGAGCAACTCCTTCTACTGATGGAGCCTGTCTTTTACCAGTGGCCCACTCTTAGGCTTTTTTGGACATTCTTTGACAAAATGTCCTGACACTCCGTAATACAGGCATAATTGATGCATTCTTCTCTTCTCTTTCTCTTCTTTAGAAAGAGGACCACAAGTTGCTCCTATCTGCATAGGTTCTTCAGTCTGGACATTATCGGTAGCCTTATGGATCTCACTTATGATTCTGTCAAACCTGGGGGGAAGTTGTCGGAAGTTCCTCCTCCTTTCTGACCTACGTTCATTTTGACAATGGTCAATCTGTAATACCTGATCTATTAGCTCTGAAATATCTGAGGGTTGGCTCGAAACCTTTTTTCATTTGGCCAATTTGTCTCTACTATTAGTGTGTACATGTTCAGATGATGTTATTTTAACTGCTCCATAAAACAATGGCCGATTTTTTCACTATGGGTGTGAATGTCGATACGTGCATGTCACGATATCAGGTTATATTGGTGCTTCTGGCGGAGTATTTTCCCCCTTAATCTCTCTATATATAACGGTAGGGGGGGTGTAATTTTGCATACTCATTAAAACCGCAATGGTGCTTAGCTGACTATTTATAATTTGAATGAGTGGACGAGCACACTGAGCCAGGCACAGAGGCTCTCTCATCTTGAAGTCACTGCACAATATTGTGTTTTTTCCTTTTTTTACAGGTTGGATTAACCAATAGTGGTGGGCTTGCAGCGCTGCTTGCACCACCCAGCAAAGTAGCCTTTCAAACCTATCTCAGGTCTCTGCCACCACAGATAATGTGGTTGCCACATCTGTAACTCCCCTTTTACTACATATCAGTCACCCCTAATGTAGTCCCTAGCTAGCCCTATGGGCAGGGTGCGGTGTAGGTAAAAGGTAGGACATGTGCCTTAACTGTGTGAAATGTCCTGGTAATGACAAACAGCTTGTTTGATGTCTCACTGCCCTCTCTTAGGAATGCATTGGGGATTCCCTGATTTGTACTTCAGTGGTAATTTCTGACATGAGAGGGGTAGCATGGTCATCTTTGGGATTTTTGGAATAGTAGTGATAAATACTGCTTATTAGTGAAAGCAGATTTATTACTACTATTTTAGAAATGCCACTTTTAGAAGTGGGCATTTCTGTGTGCTATGTGTCTTTGTGCCTGCCTGATGTGTATTGACCGTCTGTTTCTGACTGACATGGGGTGTGCATTCCCTCCAGTCAGTCCCTTGGGCGGTGGCTTGAGGTGTGTCCTGCCCTGCCTGAGTGTCTCAGCAGTAGGCTGAATAGGCATGGTCTACATTTGGAGTGGTGGGAGTAGTAGCACCAGCACCTGAATAGGGCTGTGCCTGCCTTCCACAATGATGGCTCTGCCCCCTTGTGGTGTGTCTGGAACCAGGACTTACACATTGAATGGGGAGTGTTGTGCACTGCAATTATATTTTAAAGTGCCCCCAGAACTGGTTTGGACTGGGCACAAAGCCCTGCACCAGGGGGGAGAACAAAGACATATGCACTATAAGTACTGGGGCTGTGACCCCATGTTTGGTTTAACTTCAGGAACTAAGGCAAACACACTCAGTGGACTGCAGTATGCCAGGAGGATCTGCCACTTGGGACTAATCTGCTGCCCACTGGGTGGCTGGGAGGACTTCCACTCTGCTGAGTGACCCTGTGTGCTGTACTGCCTGTGCCCAGCTCTGCCCTTGGTGACTCTTAATGTTGAAACCCTGCACGGCAGCTACAGAGAGTGCAATTGCGCCTTTAAGAGAGGCACTTGAGTGAGAAACTCCTGCAGCCGCCGGAAGTCAGGCGGAGGAAGCCTGGTCATGGGCAGGCTCCCGTGAAGGAAGAGGAGAGCCTTGAGTGTTTACGGAGCCTGGTTGTGGGCAGGGCCAGTATGAGCGACTGAGCTGGAGCCTCGCAGGCTCCTCCAGCTGCAAGATAGAACCGGAGCCTTGCAGGCACATTCAATGGGAAGAAGAGCTTGAGTCTTGCAGGCTTCACTCCATAACTTCCCACCTCCCCCCACCTGGGAGAGGGAGAGGCAGGTAACCATTGGCTCTAGGTCTCGACAAAAAGACCCCGGGAGGGCTCACAAGGCAAGGATCTAGTGGAGACATCGGGCTGCTGATTAGCCCAGTGCAGGGCTGGTTCAGGTACGGACCGGCTGCCCCGGTGCGCCAATTAGCGCGAGTGCACCAGAGCGGGTTAGGTGGGCTGGTCCAACTGGGAGGAACAGTTTCTTTTGGCAGTGCTATATCCCCAGGTGGTCTTGAGGGTAATGCTGCTTTTGGCTAAGCAGCCGCTCCGCAGGATCGCGGGTGACTGCCTCTTGAGGCATATTTGTACGGGAATACTGGGGGGCGGAGCCTCGATGGAGGCCCCTAATCCCTGGATGCCGAGGAGTGCCTGGGAACTACAGAATTCCCTTGTGTAGGCAGGCATGTGGCCCAGAAGCCTACGGGGTGAGAAACAAGGTTACCATAAACAATGTAATAAGAACGCAGGTGCGCTCACGGTGTGGTAAAGTGTTTCTGCCTCACTCTAATCGCCTTATATTGTGCCCAAATATCAGGATGTGTTGTTGTTGCTCATACCTTGCAATTACCAGGAAGAGGCACCCATGGGTGCAGTGAGGATTATATGTATGCCTAAGGCGTGTTGCTATGTGTAATCCTACCAGTAAGTACTGGTCAGCCTAAGTGTGATGACTATGACAATGGCCCGATTGGCCAAGTGATTTATGTAATCCCTGTGAAGTCATAACAAGTGCCTGGTGACACACTATAATTTATGTGATTGTGTTCTAATGTGTTTTTATGGATAATACAACGGCTATTTAGTATATAACCTTGTGTGGAGTTTTTTTTGTGGTGTGCCTAGTGTGTCGGTGCTATGGGAGTGTGCTGCGCAAACGCTTTACACATTGCCTCTGGGATAATCCTGACTGCTCTGTCAAACTACCAAGGGAGTGAGCAGGGGTTATCTTCATTGTGTAACTCCCTTGCCTTGACTAGAGTGGTGGGTTCTGCCTGGCATACTCTAGCCAACCAGAAAACCCCTTTTCTTACAGTATGCAATAGCATTTTTATTTTAAACATCTGCTAATAAAGGAACCAGAAATGTTTTGGCCAGCTATAAGATTGGTTCATTTCTCCCATAATGTCTTCACCAATTAGGACACAACTTGTGTGCATCTTGTTTTGGGTAAATGGCACCTCGAGTTGATCCTGGTTATGAGGTTGGTAATAAACAGATCTTACCTTGCTCTAAATTCCAGGTCATTGTCGGGGGCCCTGATTTTTGCTGAATGAAGTTTAATATTTTGGCAGCCCACATGGAGAAACTAACGACTCCCATTATTTACTTCCTTTCTGGTGGAATATCAGACGGAATGCTACTCTGAAATGTAAGATTTCTGAAGTTAGGGTTGCCACTCATCTGGATTTAAACAGAATGGCTGAAGAAGCCGCCTGGAGTTCAGACTTTAGTCTGGATTTCAGGCTGTGTCTGCAGATTTCATAGATGTTTTTGTTTCAAATCAGCAGTGTTAGATTTGGGGGTCTCTAGTTGGCAGAGGTAGGTATCTTTGACAAATAGGGACCCTTGTGTCTAGTCAGGGTAAGGCGGTACACTCCTAAAATAACCCCTGCTCACCCCCTTGGTAGCTTGGCATGACCAGACAGGCTTATCTCAGAGGCAGTGTGTAAAGCATTTGTGAACACATACAGTAATCCAGTGACAACACTACAGATGGACACCACACAAGTTTATATTAAAAATAAGTATCTTTTATATAGACTTAACACAAGACCACAACTGACAAAAATTTACAATACTGTACTTAGAATTAGCTTAGTTCTCTTCAGATGTTAAAATGCGACACTTTGAGTTCAATGTACCTTAGGATGCGTAACACTATACAACAAAAGTGTTGCAGGGAAGGTGATGCGTTGGTTCCTTAAAAATAAAAACGGTGATGCATCAGGTCCCTACTGCTGCGTAGGGGATGCGTTGGTTCTTCTATGCGAGGGGAGGTGATGTGTCGGTTTCTTACTGCGCTTCCGTGGAGATGCGGAACGCAACACTGTGATGTGATGAAGATCCAGTGCATTGAAACAAAGATGGCATCTGTTTCTTGTTGCGACACGATGCGGACAGCGACAGGCCCTGCAACACGCTTCTCGGTGATGCGGCGGCGTCTGATGCGACGTTGATCCTCTTCTCCGGCGATGTGAGACGCTTCCACAAAGATGCGAGCCGCGACAGGCCCTGCGACACACTTCCCGGTGATGCGGCAGCATCTGATGCGATGTCGATCCTCTTCTCCGGCGATGCGAGACGCTTCGGTGGCCCTGCGATGACTCAACAATTCTTCCGAGCCGCGACAGGCCCTGCGACACACTTCCTGGTGATGCGGCGGCGTCTGGTGCGACATCGATCCTCTTCTACGGTGATGCGAGGCGATTTCGTGTTGGGAAGCGACAGCGGCAGTTTGGCGACACGCTTCTGGCTTGTGAGTCGTGCTTCCAGCTCCTTGCGACACGCAGTCCCTCAGAAAGCCTCACACAGCGGCAGGAACTTCCAAAAGACTCTTGGGGAGCTGGTTGGTGAAGTCTGTTGTCCCTGAAACTTCAGCAGTAGGCAAGCTCTATTCTCAAGCCCTTGGAGATCCTTCACAAGTTGATTAAAAGTACACATAAAGATCCTTTCTCCTGTCTTTAGCAGTCAGGTAACCACTGCAGGCCAATTCCTCAAGCTTAGGGATAGCCTCTCCTCAGTCTCTCTGGTTTCTCTCCTCAGCAAAGGTTTCTTCTTGTTTCCCAAAGTGATCTAAAGTTCTTGGGTTTGGGTCCCAATATTTATACTAAGCCTGGGCGAAGCACTACGCTACGCTCGCGTAGTTTGCGAAGTTCGTGCTACTTCGCACTACGCGAACTGCACGTAGCACAGTGCGAACACGCGTAGCGTAGTGTTGCGTAGTGCTGCGGTCATTTTTTGCTTGCTCGCAGTCCTCAACGTCAAGTTGGCGACCGCAAGCAAGCAAAATGACATCCCGGCGAGACTTTTTCCTTGTTCGTGATCAGCAACTTCAAGTTGGCGATCGCGAGCATGGAAAATAAACCTCCCGGCGAGATTCCCAACGCGAGGAGGTCAGGTTACTCATTGCGAGGGGTCGCGTATGCTCGCGACCGCTCGCGATGAGAAACTACCAGTTCGCGTTGAGAAAGCTGCCGCTCGAGTAAAAATCTACTCGAGCAGCAGAAAACTACAGCTCCCACTGTGCAAGATGCCATTTTCAATGATTGCACAGTGCCGGTTGCTTGTCCGCACTGTGCAATCATTGAAAACAACATCTTGCACAGTGCGAACATGTTACTACGCAGTTCGCGAAGTGCTACGCGTAGCTCGCGTAGTGCGAACTTCACTTTGCGTAGCTTCGCGAAGTGCTACTTCGCGAACTACGCCCACCCATAAATTTTATACCCAGTTTATCTTTGTTCTCTGAAGGCAGAGAGGCCTTTGCCTAGTCCAAACCAGTTCTGGTCAGTCCTGGAGCCCTTTGTTGACAAGACTCCTTCTTTCCTTTCAGAGTGCAGGACAGAGACATCAGACGCACCACAGGAGGTGGAGCCAGCATTGTGGAGGGAAGGCACAACCCTATTCAGGTCCCAAGTGCAACTCCTCCCACTTATCTAGATGCAGATCTCTCTTTTCAGCCCTGTGCTGACTCCCCCTGTCTCTGGGAATACCCCAACCCCTGTCACTCAAACTCCAGACAAGGAATACACAGCCTAGCAGAGGCAGGTTTGGATGGTTAGACAAGTGGTATTTTCAAACACAGAATGTTAAAACCAACTTCACTAAAAGATGCATTTTATCATTCTGAGTTCAGGCATACTAAACTCGAATTTCTACCTAGTTCCCTGAGTCAGTTAGGATTATAAGATGTAATAATCAAACTGCCCATTCTGGCCTATGGGAAACAGGTAGCCTTGCAATAGTGAAAAACAAAAATGGCTGTAATTCACTATTAGGACATGCCACACACACCAGGGCATGTCCAACCTTCTACTTACAATGCACCCTGCCCTCGGGCCTACCATAGGGGTGTCTGATATGAAGAAACGGGAATGTTTAGGGACTGGCAAGTGGGTGCACTTGCCCAGTCAGCATGGCACTACCAGACTGCACACAGGCTCTACAATGGCAGACCTGAGACACACTTTTATAGGCTGCTTCTGTGGGTGGCGCAACCAGTGCGCAAGCCCACCAGCAGCATTTGGTTTACAAGCCCTGGGCACTCCTGGTGCACTGTACTAAGGTCTGACAGGTAAACCAAATGAGCCAATCATGGAGTCACTAATCCATTACATCATTTTATCAATAGGGAGCGCATATGCATAGCACTGATCAGCAGAGGTAAAGTGCCCAGAGTCATAAAACAGCCAACAGGTCAGAAAAAATACAGGAGGGAGGCAAAAAGTTCAGGGATGACCCTGCAAAAAGGGCCAAGTCCAACAAGCAGTGATTAATGAAAGACAATAAACGAGGCCAGTAGCCCGTTCATTTACTAAATTCCTTGACAGGCAATCACTGATGCCTTTTTTTTTTAGAGCTGTGTCGGGACAGTTCTTCCTCCTACCTTACCTCCAAACTAAGCAGGCCTTGTGGCACAACCCCCCAGCTGCCAGAAGGTAAAGTATTATGATAGATTTGCATGTTTTGTAAAAACTACCAGGTATTTCAAAAGGCAATATATAAGGTACAAGGAGCGGCAGTAGAAATCGGTTTCTGTAAGATATGTAGAATTCTGTCATCATAAGAAACAGTACATGCCTGTATCGTGCATTCACTGTTATTTAATGTGGAATCTGTATAGAGATTTTAGTGAGTGATTACTATAACAAGACCCATTTATATAGCTCTCAATATAGCCAGCCGAATGACTCAGCGAGTTGAAAACTCAGTGACACGCAGGTAACAATCATTAGTCCCGTCAAGGCCAACTTAATCTTTCACCATCCACTGTTGCTAAATTGTGTACTTCTAAACAGGAAAAAGCATCCCTCTTATTTATAATGCTTAGAAATGGCAGCAGTGCTGTATCAAGTTCTATTTTATCTTTATTAAATCAGAGTTTAATCATTTTCAATCATACTAGTATGTGTGAATTATTACCCAACCGAATGGTATTCATTCATCTCACATAACAAACACTTGAGTTAGCTCTGCAAAGATGCAAAAGTATGCCTTGGTGGTTACAATGAGAGACATGGGGGTATATTTATAAAAATTGCCAATTAGCACATTTTTCACCACTGCCGATCCCAAAACGCTATGTTTGTGACGTATTTACAATACGTCGATGCATGGCGTTAGGATCAGCTAGCAGCCAAGGAAAAATATTGCTAGCACTAGTGTCACAGCAATAGAAAAATACACACTGACTTGAAATAATTTGCCGGCCAGCCAATTAGCAGCAAAAACATTCATGCTAGGCAGCCCAACGTCACTTTTCAGCGTCTAGCGGCAAAAAGAGTTTACAAATACCCCTCTATGGAAAAAAAAAGCATCGGAATGTTGAATGGAGAAGCCAGGACCAAGTTTAGCACAGGCCACCAACCCCCTCTCCAACCCACCCAATAGTCAGGATGACCAGTCAGAGTCACCAGGGAATAGGAAATGCAGATGCAGGGCCTCATTTATGAAAAGTGATACATCGCTGGAGAAAAACAGTGATGTGTCACTTTGCATTGCACTATCCTTGCGACACCATGGATGCACCGTATTGACAACAATACAGTGCCACTCTGTATTTTTCCCTGTGCTAACGCTAATTTCAGCTGCCTAGCGCCTATGCAGGCATCCGTACACCATCATGCAAGAGTGCCTGCATTGTGGGGAATGATTGTTTCTGTGCAAGAAGGTGTCCTTTGCTTGTCTACAGGCCCCCCAGCCACCACCCACCCTTCACCGATGCCATCATAGACCTCATCGCACCCAAGGCACTTTCATCCACCGATTACATCCTACTCAGAGAACTCAATTTCCTCCTGGACAACCCCAGTGACCAGAATACCGCATCCCTACTGAAGAACCTCGACAACATCGGACGTAAGCAACTAGTCCTCACACCAACCCACACAGCTGGACACAAGCTCGACCAAGTTTTTTCCGCCTGTGGGAACTTCAGCTACAGCCACACCACAAACTCCTCTGGACAAACCACCACTGCATACATCTCACCTTCGAGACGCCACTGCACACCACCGCCCTCATCACCCCCACCCCTTCGGAGCTGTACAAGGCCACCAAAGAACGTCTCATCGACTTCCACAGAACTCCAACAGATGCCAACAGCACTGCGTGCAACCTTCACCAATGAATCTCCAACTGCGCCGACACTCTGGAACCCCTCAAGAAGACACCAGGCAAGCAACACTCCAAGAAAAGCCAGCTGGTTCACTCCTGCCCTCCACAAGTCCAGATGCACTTGAAGATGACTCTAGACAAGATGGAGGAACAACAAAACCCCAGGAACTCATGTAACCTTCAAATCCCCATTCAACGCACACCACCTTCTCCTCAAAACCACAAAAAAGTCCTTCCAAGACAGAAATAACTTCAACGCACACAATAGCAAAGAACTCTTTGCCATCATCAAGGAGTTTGCTAGGCCCAACAGCGAGACCACAGACATCCCACCCTCCAAACACCTCTGCAACAAACTCTGCACCTTCTTCCACCATGAGATCAGGCAAATCTATGACAGCTTTGACACCCAAGACCCTGCCACTATGCCGGCCACCACCGCACGCAACCACACCCCAACAGATCGGGCTCAACTGCACGTCGCTCACCACAGATGACACACTCAAGACTATAAGGAGCATTCCCTCAGGAACTCCATGGTATTCCTGCCCATACCACATCTTTCATAGAGCAGCCATCTCCATCGCTCCCACTCAGGAACTCCATGGTATCCCTGCCCATACCACATCTTCCAAAGAGCAGCTGCCTTCATCACCCCCCAGATTTGCTGCACCATCAACTGCTCCATGAAAACCACCACCTTTCCCGACAAATGGAAACATGACGAGATCAACCCCCTGCTGAAGACACCGTCCGCCAACTCGACAGACTTCAAGGACTTGCACCTTCTCTTCCTAGCCCAGGTCATTGAGAAGGCCATCAGTGCCCAACTCTCCATGTTCATCGAGTTCACCTCTCAATCCGGCTTCTGAAGCATCCACAGCACTGAGACCGCATTCTTCTCTGAAAACGAGGCATCCACTCCTTCCTCAGCAAAATCACAGCCATCATTCTACTGGACCTCTTGGCCGCCTTAGACACCATCTTCCACCACAACCTAATCACATGACTCCACGTCACCATCATCTGTGACAAGGCACTGGTCTGGCTCCCCTCCTACCTGAGCGGCTGAACACAGCAAGTCAGACTACCCCTGCTCCTCTCACAGCCAACAGAGATCAGATGTGGAGTGCCCCAGGGCTCCTCCCTGAGCCCAACCATGTTCAACGTCTACATGGCACCCTGGCAGCCATTATCAGAAGCAACGGACTCAACATCTTCTCCTAAGTAAATGACACCCAGCTGATCATCTCCCTCACCAACAAACCCACAGTTGCCCGAATCAACTTTCACAACTGAATGGAGGCCATTGCTATCTGGATAAAAGACAGCTGCCTCAAGCTCAACTTAGACAAGACAGAAGTACTCATACCGGGATCCACCCCCTCTGCCTGGGAAAACTCCTGGTAGCATACTGCAATTAAAACCCCTCCCACCCCTACAGACCACACACACAAACTCAGCATCATCCTGCACTCCACGCTCACAACGAACCACCACATCAACGCAGTATCCTCATCCTGCTTACACATGCGCCACCTGCTTCGAAAGAAATTCAGATGGATCTGCACAGATGCCAGAAAAACGGTCACCCACACACTCACCCCTAGCAGATTCGACTACTGCAACACACTTTAGGCCAGCATCACCAAGAAACAGCTCAGGAAACTACAGAACGTACAAAACTTTGCAACCAGACTGGTCGTCGACATGCTCACCGCAGCCACATGACAACACCTCCGGCAACTCCACTGGCTCCAAATCAACAAGAGAATCACATTCAAGCTCCTCACACATACTTATAAGGCGATCCACAATGCAGGATCAGTATATATGAACCACCACCTCGCTTTCCACCCACCCACCAGACAACCCGGCTCCACTCAACTCACCCTGGCCTCCGTCCATGGACTGCAAGACCAGAACAGGAGGAAGATCCTTCTCCTACCTTGCAGCCAAGACCTCGAACGCCCTGCCAATCCACCTCAGCCAATCCACGTCATTGACCCAATTCAGGAAGGACCTCAAGACCTAGCTCTTTGACTAAAACTTTCACACCAAAACAGATTAGCAGCCCCCCCACCCTCAGCACCTTGAGACCCTCATGGGTGAGTAGCCTCGGTATATATACCCCTGATTGATTGGTTGGTTCCTACATTCCTGCACAAAATTAATCAGCCCCACAATGCAGGCACCCTTGCACCAAAGTGCTATGGTGCCTTCATTGGCACATGGCCGCCCATTGTATGTCAGCGCTGGGGAAAAGTGAAGGAATGTACTGTATCTTATAAATACAAACTTTTCTTTTGACACAGGGCAGCACAACAACATTCCTTGCAGTGCTGCCCTATGCCAAAATCTCATAAATGAGGCCCTATTATACAATGGCGTTAGCGTTATTTTTAAGACCAGATAATTCCTAGTGGTAAGAAACTGCTGCTTATGTGACTTAACAGCAGTTTTTCTTTTTTAGAGATGTACAAGGAAATCCTTGTAAATATTGCATTGTGTGTTTTGCGGCAGTTTTTTCGCGGAACGCCTACCTTGTATGTCATTTTTGGTAAGTCACACTAAACGAAGTGGAGACGTGAAAAATTCATGTTAACGCTGAAAAATGCTGCTAACTGGAGTTCGTGGCAACTTCTAAATTTGGCAATTAAAAAAAGCAGCAGTAACATCAAAAAATTCATGCTACAGCGGTAAATAGGTCCCATAATTTTCTATAGCAATTTGTTACATATAGCATGTGCGGAAACCCTATGTTATTGGAATTCAATCTTGTTATGTACAGGTTACACAGTGCTGTATATCAGATACATTAACCATTTAAGGTTAGTCAAACCTGCAACTGATTGAACAGAGACCTCCTTAACAAGTGCTTCACAACCTGAGCTTTCATGCCAGTATTATACAAAAAGTTGCGGAATGAGCAAGATATCTGAATCAGGTACCTTTGCCTTGAACTCATCTTACTAGTACATACGCTTAATAGGTTGATATAGCCTGGTAAGATATTTTGGGGTCAATTATTCTGTTCTAGTAAACCCAAGGTTACAGGTTCAAATCTTTTTGCAGCTAACATACTTTCTTTTTTATAGGATGAATAAAACAATCAACAGTCATCTGGGTAAAGATACCAGCTAGCATTGCTTCTTTTCTAGGACCGTGATAACACATGGCATGTCAAAACATAATAAAAAGTGTGTTAATAGGCAATTATGCCTGTAAAAATGGGGTGTCACAAAAGGGGAGGTCACTTTCTTGTGGGAGGAGTTTAAACTATAGCTTTTGCTTCTAGAACAGGTGGCAACCATCCTTAATCCCAGTTACTTTTTAATCATCAAAAGAATGTTTTTTTAATCATCAAAATATTTTTTTTTTAACTTGAACTTGAAGAATCATTCAAAATAGTTAAATATAATTATTTTTTATATATTAGTGAGGGGAGGTGAAGCCGTTAATGCGCATAAGAAAATGTGAGCCATTGTTATTATATCCTGCATTGCTTTACCAATCATAATTATATGAAATTAAAAATGTTTAGGCAACGATCAATCAGCTTGTCACCACCCTAAGCCTCCCATGACAAGTTACTTTGTAGACAGTCAACTCCACTCCTTCATAGAAGAAAACAACATCCTTGACTCCTCTCAATCAGGCTTCAGTAAGAACCACAGCACCTAAACCGCCCATCTTGCTGCAACAGACAACATCCACTCCCTCCTCGACAGAGGGGAGACTGTGGCCCTCATCCTCCTGGACCTCTCTGTGGCCTTCCACACGGTCTCTCATCATACCCTAGCCCACAAACTCCACGATGTGGGAATCCAAAACAAGGCCCTCGACTGGATCCTCTCATTCCTCCCCGACTGAACGCAACAGGTCAGACTACCCCCTTTCCTCTTGGGACCCACACTGACCACCAGCAGAGTCCCTCAAGGATCCTCTAGCATCCTGACCCTGTTCAACATCTACATGGCACCGCTCACATCCATCGTCAGATCACATGGACTCAACATCGTATCATACACCGATGACACCCAACTTCTACTCTCCCTATCCAACGAACCCAACACTTCCAAACACACTTTCCAAGAAGGAATAGAAGCAGTCACCAGGTGGATGATGAACAGCTGCCTGCAACTTAACACGGAAAAAAACAAAGTAATCATCATGGGCCCACACCCGACACCTGGAGTGACACCTGGTGGCCCTCTGCCCTCGGGAACCCACCCTCCACAATGGATCAAGCACGCCACCTCAGAATCATCCTGGACTCCAAACTCAAAATGGACCGCCAGATCAATGCTGTCACATACTCCTGCTACCACTCCCTCCGCTTCCTCCGAAAGACCCTCAACTGTATTCCCCTCGAACACAGGAAAACAGTCACCCACACCCTCATCAGCAGCAGACTGGACTCCAAAAAGTGTTCTGTCCGCCAACCCTCTCAACTGGGACCCACTCTATCAGTCCTTCAGCATCTCTTTCAATTTTATATGTAAATACAGTTTCCCAACAGCGACTGGAGCTCAATATCTTGCCTAAACAACATAAGGTATTTAAAACCAACTTCAACAGTGATATGTGCCTGACAGGAATCTGCCACTTCCCTTTAAATATCCGTGCATGCCTTCTAAATGATGATCCGCTTCCTGGCACACCTGCAAATTCTCCTGGGTAGCAACTGCTTTCATATTATGTATGTTGAGTCTGCCCTTTCCTATACTACATTCAAATCTTTCTTCATCATCATCAATAACTCAAGACCCATCAGCCAAACAAGATCATTCTCTCTAGATGGAAAAAATTATAGCCAGCCAAGGCATGTTTCTACCCAGTTCCTATAACATACGGAGCAGTTGGCTCCCACAATCAATGGTTAATTTGTAAGAAATATGTGCCAGGGCTCTTGTCTTGAAACCACTGCAGCTTGCACCACACTTGCCCCTACAGTCCTGCTAATGATTGTAACAAGACAACTACTAACCATCACACTCCTACAACTGTAACAATTCAGACTATTCCAGGCCCCCAAAGCTATAACAATGGATTTGGCAGCAGGTAATATACATTTTCAATGTATTTTGAATTAATAATTAACTGTTGCTATGGTCATCCCTAAATTAGCCATACAGAGCCACCTTGTGGCAGACTGTCACAAGCTCTGGTGTTGACAATTAAGTGCTGGTGCTGAGTACCGGAAACCACTGGCTCAAATTAAGCACTGCTCCAACTCACCCCTCCTAAATCCCAGCTACTGGCAATACAATTGTCTCTTTGTACAAAGAGAAAGACGTCCACTTGGCAATATAGCATGACATTCAGAAACCCGAGTATGTAATAGGGTCTGAGGGAACACACTACCAACCCGGACTACGTCCCCCTACTAACAATATGAATATACAGAAGTCCAGGGGTATGAAAAACCAGATGACAAGAAAAACAAAATTAACCTATATGTGGTGAACCTGAATGAAGGTGACACTAAAACCTGTATTGGAGTCCTCATAAAGAGGACAAAATCCCATCACCCACCGTAGTGGCATGCTTCATCATTTGGGATCTCCTCTTAACCAAACCTGGTTTGGCTAAGGAGCTGACACTCCCGAGATGTGTCTAAGGGAGGAGCTCGCGGATGTTTTCAACTACGCTAATGAAATGAGATCTCCTAAAGATCGATGAGGCTAGCCTAAGTAGGGTGAGGACCTATAAGTGCAGTGTGAAACTAAGTGATATAAAATTGACTACAGGAACAAAGGAATTTTTATTGAAAATGTGCCTGTGCCAATGTTAAAAACAGAGTAGTTGCGCGGTCTGAACAAATTAACGAGCGCGCTTATTATACACCAAGAAAAGGTCTACATGTTTCAGCCATAACAGATCAAACAATTATGATCAAGTCTTTCTTCAGGACCAAATAATCAAAACTACTGCAACAGTAAACTAGTGCAAAAGTAAGCACAAGTGTGAATCAAAAACGTGAAACGATACAACCAACCTTGTACCACAGGAACAATTACAAAAATTTGAACTCCTGCTGGTCAAGACGGTAAGTGCCTATATCAATCAGACAAAACACAAGAAATAAAAAATATTTAATAACTAGGAAAAGTACTTCATGAAGATTTAAAGCCAATATAAGTCAAAGATATCAAAAAACCTGATTTGTATCTTACCCGTAATAAAATCGGGACTAAGCCTGCCGCTCCTGGTAGCAACTCAGGGCGTGAGGCAACGCTCTGTGAGACAAACAATTAAAAACATGGTCTAGTATAATGAAACATGTAAGTATCAGAGGTGCAACAAGCAACAGAGCCTATCGCCCTCTAGACAGAATCACATTAAACATGAAAGAGCTCAGATGTATTCAAAAAACAACCATGGGGTAACTAAACCCTAGTGCCAACATAAGGTCTTGCTCAATACCACAAGCAGGTACATAGTATATATGAGATTAGAAAAATTAAATGTAGTGCTCCAAAAAGCATGTCTTTCATTCACAAGACTGTTCCTAAACTGTAAACACTAGGGTCGGCTAGGGCGATAATGACAAGGAAATTACCTCAACTCCCCACGGCAACAGACTCGAAATGAGGTGAACCGTTGCCGGTAATGCAGTCACCGTGACTCACATGTATAATGAGGATAGAGTTGCAAAGTTCTTAAACATGAAAGTAGGGCAGCCCCAAACCCGCAAATAAAATGCAAGGACAGTGACTAAGAAAGTGCAGTGTTACATCAAAAACGGGGCAAGGCATACGATGCAGTAACACAAAGTGTCTCACCTCTCCGTCGCTACCCCAAGCAATCCTCCTGAATGCTGGCAGCGGCAGCCGGTAAACGGCCGATCGAGATAAAATACCTCCAGCAGCGCCCGGACGCGTAACCTAGCGTAATGGCATGGCGCGTCAGTGGCAATGTGCAGGGCCCTACTGATGACATCACAGAGGACCAGGGTAGTCTGGGAAATGTAGTTAGCCACATTCGAAAACATACGGTCAGCTCAAATTCAGGCCAAACAATGACAGGAAAACAACTCAGTGTCTTAAATGAAATTATGTGCCATAATCAAGCCGAAAACAGTGAATGAAAACACATTTGTAAGAGGACCAACAGATGGATATTGGTCATTTGTGTGGGCATCCTAGGCTGATCTAGCAACCAATCGCACAGTAACATACCAACTCCCTACTAAATCACAGGTATGAGGGGAGCATCTGTTAATATAGTGCGTGCTGTGAACAATACAAGCAAAAAGCGCAGATCAGCCGTCACTAGGCTAACCAGAGCAAAAGCCGCAACAAGCCTATCGGCTGCTTAATTACTGGTGAAAGACCACAAGATGCAGATGTAATCACCTAGAAAAAGCACAAACATGGCAAATAACTACAGATGGGACTATGGTATGGAATCATTGAGACCAACACGATCACTTTGTAACTTGAACCCCCAACGTTGTTCCTTATTGAAAAGAAATTTAGACACGTCAGAGACGTGTGCAGGAATGAATGGTTGTTCAAGTACCGTCCAAGACATCTGATTCGGACTGTGATTGCACTCCAAAAAATGGTTAGTCAGTCTCGTGGATGCCTTTTTACATCGGATGGTGCTCTTATGTTCCATAATACGTTGTTTCACTTTTCTCATGGTCATCCCCACATATTTTTTCTGACAGGGACAAGTGATTAGGTACACGACCTTCTCACTATTGCAATTGGTATGTGTTAATACGAATACGAGGATTGTTGACCAAATGGTTTTATTCACGAAGGAAGCAGTTAGATGTACAACCGGTCAGCCTCACGTCCAGGAACAGTCTGACCTTCGTTTGCCTGCTCCGCGTTCCATATTCTATGAAACGCGGAACATGCACGAGGCAGTACAGGTTATAACATAACACATCCCCTTTTCTCAATAAACCAAGGAAAAGAACAAATAACTAAATATGAAACAATACAGTACCTAAAATGATCATGCAAAACAAATCAAGATAAGTAACATACTAACATAGCATATCCTAAACAAGAAGAAACTAAAACAACACAGGCTATTATACCTTACACAAATTACAATCGGTATTTATGAATCGGTAAGTTATATGTAGGTAAACATTCGGTAATTATTACCGAATCGGTAATAATCGGTATTCATGAATCGGAATTTACCGATTTGGTAAATTCCGAAGTGGTATTTACCGATTCGGTAAATACCGAAGTGGTTTTTACCGATTCGGTAAATACCGAATCGGTATTTACCGAATCGGAAATTCAAATACACATGACTTGATGAATCAGCCAATCCTGTGCAAACCCCACCCAACCAGGAAGTGGCCATACCCAGGCAGGTGCACACAATGAACAGACTCTGGAGAGGCTGGGAGTGCAGAGGAGAGGAACAGTACTACTGCCTGATTCAGCACAGGAAACTGCAACAATGGCCAGCCAGGACACAGAGAGGGATGGAGGGGAGAGGAAGAGAAAGCTAAAATTCAGCCAAAAGGAACTGCAGGTACTGGTGGAGGAGGTGGTAAAGCAGCACCAGAAGCTTTTTGGTAAACAGTCACTGCAAGTGCCTGAATCAGAGAAACGGAAAATCTGGCTGGGAATCCAGGTGCAGGTGAATTCCATGGGCGTGACCCCCCGGGACATTGATGTCCTCAAGAAGCGATGGTACGACATCCATATCATCACTAAGAGGAAGATGGCAGAATTGAAAAAAGAGGCCAGCCGGACAGGAGGTGGACGCAACAGGGCACCAGCCCTGACAGAACTGAAGGAGCTTGTGGAGACCACAACTGAGCCTGAAAGCATCGTGGGGATTGGGGATGCTGACAGCTCTGCCAGAGCCGCCACCAAAGAAGGTAAGATGCTTGCGCAGCAATGTGGCCCCCCCTACCCCTATCCCAACTCCCCAAATGGGCAATGAGAATCCCACTCCAGTACAGGTGTTAGTGCATACTAGCAATGCATCATGGGAGATGTAGTCCCTGAAACCCCGAACATGATACGAATAGCACAGAATAACAAGGCATGTTACACACATTAGCGAGAAGCAGGCAGAGGACAGTGAGATACTGTTTCAGAAATGTATTGTGATGCTAGCAATTCTGTGCTTCAGGTACACTCAGTTGATGTTGCATTTCTGTCCACAGGCACTACTGCGCACAGAACTGCACATGAGAAGGGAGAGAGGGCACACCACAAGGATAGCTCGGAGAAGGCCACTACAAGTTCTGGCCAGGGAACAGCACCACAGGCAGCCTCACCACCACAGCCAGCATCGCCACCCCAGCCAGCATTGCCACTCCTGCTGGAGTCACCACCATCTTCACCACCTGCATTGCACAGGTCGAGGAGGCGTGCTGCTGCCAGGTTGAATGTATCGGAGTCCTCATCTGAAGACTCGAGGGGTGCGGAAACGTCCACTGTGCCCCTGGATGTTAGCCATCCCAGTGTGCCCTGCACCTCTGAGGGAGCACACACAGGTGGCAGACGGCGCCGCAGGGCTCGGGTGCAAAGTCCACCTCCACAAGGTGAGGGCCATGGAGTCTCCTCAGGGCTTGAGGCCACCATATTCAAAATACAATGCATACAGGCAAGGGCAATGATGTCCGTACAGCGCCAAATGCGTGGCCTCAATGATACTTTTGTAAATATTGACAGGGGCATCAGCGCTATGGCAGAGGGAATGGTTGTGATGGCTGCGGGCATGCGGGACATGTCCCAGTCCGTCATGCTGCTGTGCTCGAAGTTTGATGAGGACAGGGCAGCACGGCGTCGGCGACATCAGAGGAAAGACCAGAACACAAGGGCAGTGAACCGGCTGGCAACTGCCACTTCGCTGCTCTGCAGGCGCTCGGTGGCAATGCAGGAGGGTCTTGCGCACTGCAGCACTGACGTGTCAAGGGGGATGGTGAGGGTCACCAGTGCACTCGAAGTGCTGCTCACAAGCCAGTCTGCCACAACTGGCACTGTGGATGCTGGGGACAGCGAAGATACGACCAGCAGGAGCAACATTACCCCCCCTGTCCCAGACACACGGAGGAGCAGCAGGCGGCAAGGTGCTGCCACTGGTCCCACAGCCAGTGAGGACGCACACTCAATGGCATCCCGCACTGGTGCGCGTGGGCGCAGACACTAATGCTGCACGAAATACCATGACACTATTGGGTGAAGTAACCCTTGAATAACAAATGTTTATTGCACAATATTGATGGGACAGGTTTTCCTTTGTGTTGTGGCGTAGTGCCGCATGTTTAAACTACGTTATCGCATCCAACTACTGGCTGTGTCCCCTTACTCACTCAGAAATAGTTGCATGTGATCTCTGCCCGTCTCACTCTCCCATCTGTTGCTGTTGCCACTCCTGCTGCGTTGGCCTCTGGCTGTGCAGAATCATCATCATTGTCCTCAAAATATGTCATTTCGACCTCTGTACCTCTCTTCGTGGCAAGGTTGTGCAGCATTGCACAAGTGGCACTGATCTTGCAGCAGATGATGGGTGTGTACTGGCGTGCACCTCCGCTTTTATGGAGGCAGCGGAACCTGCTTTTCAATAGTCCAAACGTGCGCTCCACCACAGTTCGTGTAGATTTGTGTGCCACATTATATCATCTCTCACTCAGGGTTGATGGGTGTAGGTAGGGAGTGAGAATGATTGACCGCACGGCATATGCACTGTTGCCTAGGTGAGTAAGAGGGAACCATCAGTCACATGCCTCAATACTCTTTAAGTTACACTTAGTATTAGGGAACGTCACTGTTACTTACCTAGCAGGTATCCTTCTCCAAATTCTCCGGCAAGCAGTCGTGTGTAGATCCCACTGTTCTGGAAGATGAAGGAGTCGTGGGTGCTCCCAGGAAACTTCACTATGATATCAGTGATAATGTTCCCTGCATCGCAGATTACCTGCACATTGATGGAGTGGGTGGACTTTCTGTTCCTGTAGATGTGCTCAGTGGCTGCTGGTGGGCAGAGTGGAATGTGTGTGCCATCAATACAGCCTATGACATGCGGGAACTGTGCCATGTGGTAAAAGTCTGTCTTGGTTTTCTGCAGTTCAGCCTGTGTGTTTGGGAAGCTGATATAGTGGTGCATTCTCTGCATCATGGGCATCCAGGAACTTCCTGAAGAAACGGGACAGGCAACTCTGGGATACACCGCCCACCGCAGCTATCACCCCCTGGTAACTGCCAGATGCAAGTAGATGTAGGCTGCAGAGAACCTGCACATGTGGTGGGATGGCATGCGCCTTTGCTTGTTGGCTGGTCCAGGAGTGGGTGCAGGTCCCTTATCAGGTCCATGATGGTTTGTGGGTGTAGCCTGTACCTTTCATGTATCTCAGCCTCAGTCTGTTGAAAGAGTGTGATGCGCTGTCTGTAAATGCGTTCCTCCCATCTCCAAATCCTCAGACCTGCTGCCTGTAGACTTAGGCGCCTTGCAATCACATACAGAGCGGCCATGGTGTCCACGCTGTTGCATTTTGGGATTGCTTATATGCACTGTTGATGATTACCACCTGCTTTCAATCTGTGTTAATTACCGACTCTTAATTACCGAATTTCATGGATTTCTTAAATACCGAATTTACCTACATCTCTTTTCTCTTTTTACCACTTCATATTTACCGATTCGGAAAATATGTATTCGGTAAATATGAATCGGTAATTTTGAACTCGGTAATTATGAATCGGTATTTACAGATTCATATTTACCGAAAACTTCTTTTTGGCCTCCGACATCTCAATTGGCTAAATACTGGTCAGTAACAGGATATTTACCGAATTTCGGCCGTTACAGACCGGTATTTAGCTACCTACATATGGCCCGTAATCTTTTAACCAAACCGGCGGTCTTCTCTCCCGCTTGTGATGAATGAGATCAGAAGCAGAAGTAACACCACTAGTGCACACGTTTAGAGGATCAGAGGCCTGTACTGGGGCACTAGAAACGTCATTTTGTTCACCTGTGGGCATAATTACATCTGGGTTTACATTTACGCTGTTATCAACACTGACCCTGTCCAAACAATCCTTTAGATCAAATAGCGGAGGAACATCGTTCGAGCAAGTAGAAGGTGCAGGACATTTAGCTACCCTCTTGAGATTCCACACCTTGCCATCAGACAGACAAACAGAATTATTTAGAAGTTCAATTACCTGTAAAGGTTCATAAAATTTGCTAATATCTTTTGCAACTTTTCCAGGTTTCTTAATTCTCACCCACTGTCCAATTATTATGTCAGGTTGCCTAGTATTGTGTTTAGAATCATACCAGTCCTTCCTTTTAGATTGAAGAGTGACAGCTTTCTCTCTGACAGCCTCTTCAGACCAATGCACTACGTTGTGTTTGAATAACCAACCAGGCGTAAATTTCGAGTTGGATTCCTGCCCCGCATTAGCACAAAGGGTGGATACCCTGTGGCCTCACACACCGACACCCTGTAAGCCCAAACCATTTTCATAACCTGTGTCTCCCAATCCCCCTGCTTAGCAGCCATTTGAATTGTGTTTTTGATAACCCTGTTGAAACGCTCAACCATTCCATTACTGTTAGGGTTGTAGAGTGCTGTAGTTTTGTGTTTTATACATAGTTTATCAAAATACACTTTGGCTCTGTTTGATGTGAATTGAACACCGTTATCACTAAGCAGAACGGAAGGAATACCTTCGGATTCAAAGATTTGTCGAGAAATTTAAGGACCGACTCAGTGTCAGCGCAAGAAACTACCTTAACTATGGGCCATCTAGAAAACAAATCCATTAACACTAAGATGAATTTCTGTTCATTACTAATGGGACCCATAATGTCTATGGCAGTATGTTCCCAAGGAGAGCTAGGTCTTGACATCACTCCTAACGGGGGGTTACACACAACCAAAGACTTATCAGCTACTTTGCATATATCACACTTGCGAACAAATAGCTCGATTTCTGCGTCCATGTTAGGCCACCAAAATGAAGCTTTAATGGTTTGTTTAGTACGAACAATGCCAAAGTGGCCCTCATGACACAGGGCTATAATAGATGGACGCAAACTTTTGGGTGGAATGACTCTTTCCCCTCTCCATATATTGTCCCCCCGGATACTCAACTCAAACCTAACTTCCCAATAGGGTTTTAAAGGATGATTACTTCCCAACTTCCTGAGCCAAGATTGAGTGAGATGAGTTTTGACATCGCGTAAATCATTATCTTTAACATATTCCTCATCCCATTTCATTTTAGAAATACCACAATTGCCATAATCCTGAACAAATGCAATCTGATAAGAGTTCCAGATTTCATCTTCACACTCAACCATTTGTTTGGGCATTCTAGATAAAAAATCAGCCATGTAATTTTTTTTTCCCGGGATGTGTTCTATTTTATAACAATAATCCTGTAGCCTGATTGCCAACCTGGCAACTCTTGCTGATGTATTTATGGTACCTTCTGTAGTAAGTACTTTGAGAAGAGGTTTATGATCACTGCGCAACGTGAAATGTGTTCCATATTCTATGAAACGCGGAACATGCACAAGGCAGTACAAGTTATAACATAACAGTATGGCGCAGTTGATTCCATGGTTTAGCGAGACCGATGTTGATCTCAGTGGTATGTGCTGTCTGCGCACAAACAACGCACCCACCACAGGGAAAGTGCCCCCTAACCGGTGGAAGATTCCATAAGGGGTTAGCAACAGCTGGTGGGCCACTACGAGGTCTAGTGTGGACAATGGCATCACGCAAATTGTTGCCCCTTTTGTACGAAAAGAGCGGAAAAGCCAATTCAGTTTGGCCAGTATTCAAAATTCGCCAATGTTTCCACACAATCTTCTGAATACGGTTGGAAGATGTACTGAAGGTGTTCACAAAAGTCAATCTCTCATGTTGTGCTTTGGGAACAGCGACTTAGAATGATGCCTACGTTCCTCCAGGATACTAAGGACGTTTTGAATATACTTCCTGGCATTGATTTCAACATTGAGACTGACTATTTAGTCAGCTTTGATGTGGAATCGTTATACAAATGTATTCCCCAGGGTGATACACTTGAAGCGATTAGATCGCTATTGGACAACATTGCTGAGCCACTGAGCTCACCTGTTCCTTTCATAATGGAGTGTGCCAGGCTGGCTATGACGGGAAAAAAAATTCTGTTTGAAGACCGGTTTTTCCTTCAGATCTCCGGTACTTCAATCGGCAGTGTCTTTGCCCCCAGCCTGGCCAATCTCTATGTCCATCTCTTCGAGCAGAATCATGTGCTCACGTAAACAAATCCCTTTTTTGGATCCATAAAAGTATGGAAACGGTACATCGGTGACGTTTTGGTCATATGGCGAGGAGACGATGCCTCCCTCACGGCTTTTCATCATTGGCTTAATGACCAGAACGTCTTCCTCAACTTTACTGTTGAATTCAGTAAATTGGGATTGGCGTTTTTGGACCTGTGAATTTTTCCTACAGATAGAGGTCTTGGTAGTGAACTATACACCAAACCTATGGCAAGAAATTCTCTGTTGAAATTTGATAGTTTCCATCCCAGGGGATTGAGGACTGGTTTGCCATTTGGTCAGTTCCTTTGTCTGAGAAGGAACTGTTCTACCACTGAAGCTTTCATGAAACATGCCAATGTTCTTTCGCAGAACCTGAAGCTCAGAAACTATCCATCGAAGCTGATTAAGCAGTCTTGTAAACGGGCAGCCAACAACAACCGGGATGCTCTTTTAGAAGTCGCTGTTCCCAAAGCACAACATGAGAGATTGACTTTTGTGAACACCTTCAGTACATCTTCCAACCGTATTCAGAAGATTGTGCGAAAACATTGGCGAATTTTGAATACTGACCAAACTAAATTGGCTTTTCCGCTCTTTTAGTACAAAAGGGGCAACAATTTGTGTGATGCCATTGTCCACACTAGACCTCGTAGTGGCCCACCAGCTGTTGCTAACCCCTTATGGAATCTTCCACCGGTTAGGGGGCACTTTCCCTGTGGTGGGTGCGTTGTTTGTGCGCAGACAGCACATACCACTGAGATCAACATCGGTCTCGCTAAACCATGGAAACAACTGCGCCATACCAATTGCAATAGTGAGAAGGTTGTGTACCTAATCACTTTTCCCTGTAAGAACCAATATGTGGGGATGACCATGAGAAAAGGGAAACAACGTATTATGGAACATAAGAGCCCCAGCCGATGAAAAGGCATCCACGAGACTGACTAACCATTTTTTAGAGTGCAATCACAGTCCGAATCAGATGTCTTGGACGGTACTTGAACAACCATTCATTCCTGCACACGTCTCTGACGTGTCTAAATTTATTTTCAATAAGGAACAACGTTGGGTGTTCAAGTTACAAAGTGATCGTGTTGGTCTCAATGATTCCATACCATGGTCCCATCTGTAGTTATTTGCTATGTTTGTGCTTTTTCTAGGTGATTACATCTGCATCTTGTGGTCTTTCACCAGTAATTAAGCAGCCGATAGGCTTGTTTCGGCTTTTGCTCTGGTTATCCTAGTGACGGCTGATCTGCGCTTTTTGCCTGTATTGTTCACAGCACGCACTATATTAACAGATGCTCCCCTCATACCTGTGATTTAGTAGGGGGTTGGTATGTTACTGTGCGATTGGTTGCTAGATCAGCCTAGGATGCCCACACAAATGACCAATATCCATCTGTTGGTCCTCTTACAAATATGTTTTCATTCACTGTTTTCGGCTTGATTATGGCACATAATTTCATTTAAGACACTGAGTTATTTTCCTGTCATTATTTGGCCTGAATTTGAGCTGACCGTATGTTTTCGAATGTGGCTAACTACATTTCCCAGACTACCCTGGTCCTCTGTGATATCATCAGGTGGGGCCCTGCACATTGCCACTGACGCGCCATGATATTACGCTAGGTTACGCGTCCGGGCTCTGCTGGAGGTATTTTATCACGAGATCGGCCGTTTACCGGCTGCCGCCACCAGCATTCAGGAGGATTGTTTGGGGTAGCGACGGAGAAGTGAGACACTTTGTGTTACTGCATCGTACGCCTTGCCCCGTTTTTGGTGTAACACTGCACTTTCTTAGTCACTGTCCTTGCATTTTATTTGCGGGTTTGGGGCTGCCCTACTTTCATGTTTAAGAACTTTGCAACTCTATCCTCATTATACATGTGAGTCAAGGTGACTGCATTACCGGCAACGGTTCACCTCATTTCGAGTCTGTTGCCGTGGGGAGTTGAGGTAATTTCCTTGTCATTATCGCCCCAGCCGACCCTAGTGTTTACAGTTTAGGAACAGTCTTGTGAAAGAAAGACATGCTTTTTGGAGCACTACATTTAATTTTTCTAATCTCATATATACTATGTACCTGCTTGTGGTATTGAGCAAGACCTTATGTTGGCACTATGGTTTAGTTACCCCATGGTTGTTTTTTGAATACATCTGAGCTCTTTCATGTTTAATGTGATTCTGTCTAGAGGGCGATAGACTCTGTTGCTTGTTGCACCTCTGATACTTACATGTTTCATTATACTAGACCATGTTTTTAATTCACGCCCTGAGTTGCTACCAGGAGTGGCAGGCTTGGTCCCGATTTCATTACGGGTAAGATACAAATCAGGTTTTTTTATATCTTTGACTTATATTGGCTTTAAACCTGCATGAAGTACTTTTCCTAGTTATTAAATATTTTTTATTTCTTGTGTTTTGTCTAATTGATATAGGCACTTACCGTCTTGACCAGCAGGAGTTCACATTTTTGTAATTGTTCCTGTGGTACAAGGTTGGTTGTATCGTTTCACGTTTTTGATTCACACTTGTGCTTACTTTTGCACTAGTTTACTGTTGCAGTAGTTTTGATTATTTGGTCCTGAAGAAAGCCTTGATCATAATTGTTTGATCTGTTATGGTTGAAACATGTAGACCTTTTCTTGGTGTATAATAAGCGCGCTCGTTAATTTGTTCAGACCGCGCAACTACTCTGTTTTTAACATTGGCACAGGCACATTTTCAATAAAAATTCCTTTGTTCCTGTAGTCAATTTTATATCACTTAGTTTCACACTGCACTTATAGGTCCTCACCCTACTTAGGCTAGCTTCATCGATCGTTAGGAGATCTCATTTCATTAGCGTAGTTGAAAACATCCGCAAGCTCCTCCCTTAGACACATCTTGGGAGTGTCAGCTCCTTAGCCAAACCAGGTTTGGTTAAGAGGAGATCCCAAATGATGAAGCATGCCACTACGGTGGGTGATGGGATTTTGTCCTCTTTATGAGGACTCCAATACTAGGTTTTAGTGTTACCTTCATTCAGGTTCACCACATATAGGTTCATTTTATTTTTCTTGTCGTCTGGTTTTTCATACCCCTGGACTTCTGTATATTAATATAGCATGACCACATAGCCACACTGCCTTCATGCTTCTGGAGAAGAAACACAGCACATTTGAAATCACTGCGCCCTCGATGTCATCCGTGTCTCAGTTATCTTCACATCTTCCCAGACCTCCATCTTCCAAATCCATCCAGTCAATGTTCTCTCTTTATCCCAGTCTGTGTGCCTTTTCACTGCCCCCTGTTAAACATGTTCGTCCCTTAGCAATAAGCCAGCAAATCACCCAATCACAAACATATTCACATCGCTCCTATCAGGCTGTCCGCCACTTTACTACATCCTCGTCAACATTCTCCCTGGCCTCTGTAAACTCTCACAAGGTAAATTTCACTTTGTCTGACTTCCGTAGCTGAACTCAGGACTCCAGTGCCAAATTTAGGCTGGGGGTTTTCGGTGCCACCGACACTAAATAGTCAACATTGAATGTATGGCACTATACCACATGGTGGCGCTATTTGTCTAATTTAGAAATTAGTACAACAACAGTTCGTTATAAATTCAATATATATGAAAAATGAATAATATCTGCTTCCCAAGCTATTCTTATAGCTTTGGGAGCCTGTCACACGTGTAGGAGTGTGATGGTTAGCAGTTGTGTTGGTACTGCCGCTGGCAGCGCTGACGGGGGCAATGGGTAGTGCAAGGTGAGGTGGCATCCTGACGAGGGCCCTGACACTTATGTTTCATTTACAAATGAAGTACTGCAGAACCCCTTTCATCTTTGGGTCGTTTGCTCCTCTGCACCTTCACCATCAAACTGTCCTCCTCTATACTGAAGTCCTCTATCTAAAGACCTTTGCACCTCTTCACCCCAACAAATTCTGACATCGCAAACATGTAAAACAATTATAACTGAAATTATATCCCGAAATAAGCGAGTTACCCTGGTGGATGAACATGCAACTCTGGCCTCACCTACTAACTCTGCTAGCTGTGCTACCATAATTGCATGCTAACTATCACCACCCACCCTCTTATTATGGTCAACTATTCTGCCACCACTCTTTTTAAAAACTTGCCTCCAATTAGCTCATAGACCCCAAAGCACTTCCCATAAAATGCAACTGAGGCTAGATTCATGGCTATTGCAATCAATGATAATCACTTTTCCACCACTTGCATCAAAAACATTATAAAGTTGTCTCTCCTGCCTCTCATGCTTTAAACAGCCCACTGTCAGCCCTTCCGTCTAGCAAGAAATGCTGCCCATACTTGTCTATGCAACGTCTTTGTTGAAGCAGTAAGCCAACGCTCAGCGAAATGCAACGCCTTCATCTTCGTAGGTTCCAAAGATTCTCCAAAACTGTTGTCCGAGGCAGGTCCACCTCTGGAGCCCAACCATGGACCTCTGACTACTGAGAATGAGGCAAGGCATCTGCCAACTCATTGTCAAGGCCTGCCTTGCGTCTACCCTGGAGTGGCAGCTTCAGATGCACGCATCTCAGAACTAAAACCCACTAGTCACTCTAATGCAGTCTGTTAATACCTCGCATCGCAGTCTCTGTGAATCACAGATGTCACATATGTGTTTGTTAGCGCATCATCTCACAGGGCCATTGCTAGAATCACCTGAAAAAAACAAAAAGGCAATGCTGTGATTGTTTTTCTCCCAATCAGTCCACCTTACGTGAATCATCGTTCCTCCAATTAAAGACTAAAGCCTCCTGCTCCTGATAAATCCGAAAATATTCCCATAGCCCAAGTGAACTCCCCCAGGTTGATTTGTATAATCACTCCACTGGAGTAATCTAGGAACTTCAAGAATGTCATGTTCGGTTTTACACTTATGGTAATCTTGATCTAGTGGTGACGCGTCGTCTCTGTTCTTATGGCCAATTCAATGTGCCTGCAGAATGCCCTTCCTGGCACCATAGTAGCTGTTATGGTGATCTCGATTCATATTTTCTCTAATCACTTCCTCCTTAATCAGAGATCTCAGTGCGACTAGTTTGTTTGTGGATAACTTTGATACAATCAGCACAGAGTCAATGTCTATGGCCTAACAGGTCAGAGTCAGAGCCATTTACTTTATTTTGTCCAGTGCAAATGGACCTCCCAGATCAAAGGCCACTTGTTACAATGTTCTCATCATGGGAGCATATTTGTTCTAGCCTCTTGTCTCTCCCACAAACTATTGTTGATGTAGAGCAGCACTTGCTCAGACCCCGCCATTGTCCTTGTGTGAAGTTGGCCTGGTATATGCTGTCCACTAGTTATAGTGGGCACCTTGCACCAGTCCAAACAACCCCTTATTGATGACAGGTTAAAGACAATCTTTATTGAAAGCTATCCTAGTGGTAGCTATGGAGAGCAGCCTTTAGGCTAAGTTTTGAAGGAATGTAAAGCAGCTTATTTTACCAGTCTACAATCGCTTGAGTGGCTAAATAAAAGGAGACCACACCAGGTATATATATAAAATATATGTATTTATTACTAAACACACCCCTCTAGTCTCTTTATGAGGCTAGAGGCAAAAGCACATAAGTTACACTTCAAAATATTACAGTAAAGTAGCACAATACATGTTAGGCCCTAGGGGCAGACCAGAAAGTGGTATAGGAACCACAACTTAACTAGGCCTAGAGCCTGTAGAATCGCTGGGACCCCTAAGGCTCCACCCAAGGTAGTGACACAGGGGACCCACGTGGACCGTGTGCAGTGTGAGAACACAGCCGCGAGCTCCCGTTAGCTTCTATGGGAAAAGTCACGGTTAGATTTTTTAGAGATAAAGGACACTTAGGAATGGACTAGGACCATACCCTCTTGGACTTAGACAGATCTAGGGTAAACACCCATGGGAGCACCGGAGTACTCGAGTTACCTCACCCAGGGAAGCCGGGTGCATAGGTGTCAAATGGTGTTGGGTCGACTTGTCATTTTCAATGGCTGCTGGCGAAGAAGTGCTGCTGCCGGGAAGATGCGAAGTATCCGAGGAGATCCAAGCCTGAATCAGAGATGTGAAGAACCTGAAAGCAGAGGGGACAGAGTCTGGGTCACTTGCCAGTGACCAGGGGCACGAAAGACGAATGCCCACCGATGTCGGGTGTTTCAGGTGAAGAAGGTGAAGCTTGACTCTTCAGACACGAGGACCAGGAGGCGTCGAGGACGACCAGGAGCTGGATTCGAGCTGTCCCACAAAGGATGTCGATTGCTGCAGCGTCGGTGCCCGGATTGGACACAACAAGCCTTGTCAACAGCAAACCACGCAGAAAGAGGAGAAATGCTTTGGTGCGGAACAGATAGGAGAAGTGAGAGTACATCTGGAGCAACCAGGGAAGCCCAAGGAAAGTCAGAGTTACCTTCACAAGGACCCCCCAGCTGACAGACCAGGGATCGCGAAGGGACCTCAAGAGGAATCACAAAATGGTTGCCCAAGGGTCACACGGAGTGGGTAGGCCGACAATCTTCGGTGAATTCTCTACCCGGGGTCTTGGCTACAAGTAACCCAATGCACAGCCTCAAGGGATGTTGAGAAGCTGATGCACTTGCAAATGTGCATGGTGTCCAGGGGTTCCGGTTCCACGGTACCCACGAGGGCAACGGGTCTCACCTTTGCTAGGGAATCGGTTCGGCCTCTGGGAAGTATATCGTCAGTCTGCATCACAGACAACCCCGGAGAAGAGATTCCGAAGGCTGCAGAGGGGCTCTGAGCATGCATGGGCACCCTCCCACACAAAACCACAAAACTAAACACCCTGCCTTCAGGATTGATAAGGCCTGTCTTAGGGATGACTGATAGGTTTATATGTGCAGTGATAGGTGAGATATAGTGAACCTATATCTCTGTAAGGGGTGCATGCACCACCTTACTCAGGCTGCAGTGGCAGTCCTGTGATGTCATTTTGGAGGGCTTCCCAGGGGTGGCATAATACATGCTTCAGCCCCTGGTAGGCCTCTGGGGTACCTATGCCCTGGTACATAGTATACCATGTACTAGGGACTTATAAGGGCACCTCAGAATCCAATCTGTTGTGTACCTAAGGTACTAGGAATCCATTTAGAGAGGAAGCAGCTAGGCTGGGGTCCTGAATAGCAGGGCCCCAGCCAGACTAAAGTTGAAAAACAGTGTTGCAGCAGCAAAACGTGGGAGTAACCATAAGAAGCAGATCCTACTCTCCTACAGTCCTTCCCACCCATCCCTTTCAAGAAAGGAGCTGGTAGGTTTCAAACACCGCATATACCATTGAGTACCCCATGGACATGGCCGTGTGAAAAAATGTACCCTCAAACTGGTTCTTCAAAAGACTAAAATCATCCAAAAGACAAAAATCATCCACTCATGTACGTAGTAGAATGAATGTTGAATGTATGTGGCTTTTTTCCCATTTCTGCTCCTAGGTCACAGTAAAACAAATTCTCCTTCAGACTTGGATCAACATCAATGTGGTTTTCAGAGTGGTCACAGCACTGAATCGGCGCTCACTCACATTATGGATGACATTTTAAAAATGCTAGACCAAAAAGAATCCTGCCGTCTAATCTTCCTTGACCTTTCTTCTGCATTCAACATGGTTAATCACGACAACCTCTTAGCCATTCTGGAACACCGGATAGCCCTTTCCGGTCTGGTATTGCAATGGTTTTTGTCCTTTCTTCACAATAGATCCCAAAGAGTCAAGGTTGATCAATTCCTGTCCCAGCCCTCTACAGTCTCCATGGGGGTCCCACAAGGGTCTGCCCTTTCTCCCATACTCTTTAATATTTTCTTGGAACAATTAGCGAAAGCACTAAACTCAATGAACATTCTTTTCCATATGTATGCGGATGACATGCAATTTTATGGCAAGACCGGAGGCTAAGATTATGCAATCCTCTTTATTTCGCCACCCCAACAACAGCATCTCCAAAAACATAGAACACAACAAAGTTCTTAAGAACATAACAAAGAGCCAGAACCTCCATGACTCTTCCTTCTTTTTTGCTGTTGCCCTAGAGATAAGTCTTGCATGTCTTCGCTCTCTTAATTTTGTAGGATATATTCTTGAATGAGTGATTATTGTGTGTAAGATGCCTGTTTATAGATGTCTCATACATACATGAAATGTTTAGTATGATATAGTTTGTTTAACAAAGATCGTTTTAACTTGAGTATTTTGAAATTTATGATTGATCTTTGATGTGCGGTAGTATGCGATGAGGGTTCGTTGGTTTGAGTCGTGTTCGAGCCTGTTATAGGTATTTTTAGAGAAAACGAAGAAAAATGTGTCAGACTTGAGGGAATATGCTTAAAGGAAGTCCGTGCCTATAGCTCGCTACAAATACGAATATAATGATATGAATGTGAACATAATAATTACTGGATAACATGAAATAGATGGTGGGGAAGAAGTTTAATTTCAAATTATGGGAGCTTACCGTTGAAGCACGGACGCGCGTCATAATGCATGGTGGCCATTTTCAGTCAGGCAGAGAGTTGTGGATTGAAGACAGGCTTCAAGTATATGCACGCTGATTACGCATGTGTTGCTCGTATGTCGGTGTGATGCGTGCGAGAGGAAAGAGACGCAGTCTGTCATCAGGAAACTGACAGAACTGTAAGCGAAAGCGGATCTTGTTGTCGGAGCGTTTATCTATTAACGGAATTGTTTTAGGAGTTTGAGATCCTTTTGAATAGGTCAGAAATAATTATTTTCGATAATTATTTATTTTGGAACAGTGTTGTCAGCGTTTTGTTTTGCTGAATTCAGACAGTATTGGAGGATTAGTTTGTCTTGTGGAGTGCTTCTAGTTATTTGACAGGTATTTTGTTTTGTGAGGAATGTTTTGTGCCTGGCTGGTTGGAGTTTTATTTAAAGTGATATTTTAAATATATTACCAATGTCTGAGGAAAACGTATGTTCGCAGGCCAGTATGGGCATGGAAGAGAGGATCTCTTTAATGTCGAGGACACACAAGGGGACCTTGATAGAGGTCAGAGTGCTAGGAGACATACTACCATCTTATGTGATGAATCTTCGGGTAGTGCGGAGATTGAGTTGAGTTGTTCCTCTGATTTTGATTCGGACATTGAAATAGTGGATAAGGGGAAATTTGCAGAGGCAAAAGCTAAAGATAAACCAGATGAAGATATTGGGGCCAAGGATCCATTAGGTGAGTCTATGTTTGACCCAATGTTGTTAAAGCACCCATTATCTCCTGAATGGAGCCCGGCTCCTCATGTTGCTGAATACGTGCAGTTGTGGTTAAGAAAGCAAATTCCCAAGGATGTTAGGATGAGGCTCCGTTCCGAATGTCGGAGACCAAGTCTGTCAAATAAAATTGCCCTGACGCCTGATTTAGATGCAAAGATAATCTCGTTTATCAGGAAAGGTGGAAGAGATCCAAAGAAGGGTTTGGATAAAGGGTTGAAGATGTGACAGGACAGACTGCTGGATCTAACTGGTCAACTTACAAAGATATTTGATATGGCCTATGTTGGGAAGAAGTCTCTGGACGTGGAAGAGCTTAGGGAATGGATTCAAAGGGCGGTGTGTTTGCTGGGAAATGCGAACACCGCGATTTCGGTGGAAAGGAGGAAGAGTATCCTCCTTAAAATTGATCCCAAGTTGGCTGAACTAGCGAACAATGAAGGTGGTTTGGAGGCAAATGGGATGCTTTTTGGAGAGGCTTTCATTAAGGAAATGAGCAAGTATGTGGGTGGTTTTAGTTCTCTGCCGAAGTCGCAGAGAGAAATAAAGAAGGTGTTTGACAGTCGTGTTTTTGGCGGGGCCGGGAGAAGTAGAGGTTGTTTTCCCGGCTGAGGCCAAGGTATCACAAGGGCCTCATTCTCAAGGGGTTTTAGACCCTACAACTATAACTATGAGCAACAGTCTGGATACCAATCCGGAAATTTCTATCCTCAAAAAGAAAGAGGGAATTCAAAAGGGAATAGGAGATCGAGAAGATCAGGTAAGACAAGACAGTTTTGTTACCCATGTAAAGTTGGGCGGCAGACTTGCCCAATTTTATTAGAATTGACGTTTGATAACAAGAGACCCATGGGTTCTGCAGATGGTTTTGGGCTATCGTATAGGTTTCAAAGAAAAACCAAAGCAAGATCATTACCCTCCAATGATAAGATTCGATTTGACTCTGTCAGAGTTGGTAGAGAAATAAGTAAGAGAGTTGTTAATGAAAGGGGCAATTGTGGAGGAATTGGAAATGTTTGTGGGTTTTGTAAGCAATATTTTCTTAGTGAAATGAAAGGGAAAGGTCTGAGGCCTGTGATAAACTTAAAAAATTTGAACGATTGGGTAGAGTACCATCATTTCAAGAGGAAGGGTATGCAATGTTGAGAGATGTACTTCAGATAGGGAATTGGATGACTCGACTGGATCTAAAAGCCGCGTATCTTACAATACTGATATGGTCGGAACACCAGAGATTTCTGAGGTTCAGATGGGGAGGAAAGTTAAGGAAGTTTGTTTGTCTCCCCTTCAGACTCTCATCGGCCCCATGGTGTTTCAACAAAATGCTGTGTCCAGTTGTTGCCTTTTTGAGAGAAAGAGGGATACGAGTGATAATTTATTTAGACGACATTCTGATTGTGGATCAGGAGAAGAGGAGAGTGGAAGATCACACGAAACTAGCTGTGGATCTTTTAGAGAGTTTGGGGTTTGTAGTGAACAGGAACAAGTCTTGTCTGTACCCGAGTCAGGAGACACAGTTTTTGGGGTTCATGATAGACACTATTCAGGGCCAGCTGTGATGACCCTTGGACAAGATAAAGAAATTAAGGAAAGAAATTCGAAGGGCTTTGTCTTTAGATATTATCTCTTTGAGAATGTTGGCGAGGATTATAGGTCTGTTGTCATCAACTATTCAAGCTATTTTTCCAGGACCCTTGAATTATCGTGCTCTTCAGAGATTGAAGAACAGTCACTTAAGGCGTGGAATGAAATATTCTCAGGTGATTACTCTTTCTGGCGAGGCCAGATCATAACTCAATTGGTGGCTAAAGAATATGGAGGCATTGAATGGAAAAGCAATTTTCGAATCAAATCCGGAATTGATTATAGAGTCAGATGCGAGATTATCTGGTTGGGGAGCACGTTGTGGTGCAACTTCGACAGGAGGTATGTGGACTGTAGAGGAAAGGGAATTGCACATAAATTGCCTGGAGCTGTTGGCAGGGTCATTTGCATTAAAGAGTTTTATGAAAGACAAGGTGAAGTGTTCAGTGTTGTTGAGAATGGACAATGTCTCAGCGGTGAGATATGTGAACAAGCTAGGGGGTCCGAAATCAAAGGATCTAGCAGATCTTGCGAGAGTTTTTGGGGATTATTGCTTTAATCAGAATATATTGGTTCAAGCGGAGTATATACTGGGACAGAAGAATGTACAGGCGAATTGGTATTCAAGGAATCAAACAGATTCCAGCGATTGGATTCTACACAGTTCATGGAGGATAATGGAGTTGTGGGGTCCTTGTTATGTGGATCTGTTTGCGAACAGGTGGAACACTCATCTGGAAAAGTTTTTCAGTTGTCGTCCGAATCCGGACTCAGCTGGGATAGACGCTTTCAGGCAGGATTGGAGGAGCCTTTGTCCTTATACTTTTCCCTCATTTGTTTTAATAACCAGGGTGAGCTTGATGGTGTGCAAGTGGAAGGAGACGGTGGTTCTGATTACTCCCCTTTGGAAATCTCAGGTCTGGTATCCCATACTTTTAGAAATGTCAATAGATTGTCCAATCCTTCTTCCGACGTTCCCAGATATCTTGAAGGGAGCGTTGGGGGAATATCACAAATTATTTCTTTCAAGTCAGTTGAGTCTGATGGCATGGAAAATTTCAGGAGAGTCTGGGAAGTGCCAGGACTTTCGGACGAGGCTTCTCAGCTTATCAGAGAATCCTGGGCACCAGGAAAGAGGAAGATATATAGATTGGCTTGGCAGAAATGGGTTTGCTGGTGTTTGGAGAGGGATTTCAATCCTGTTTCAGTGGATGTAGTTTTTGTGGTAAATTATTTGGCATCTTTGTTTGCCTCAGGTTTAGCGTACAGAACTATCAATTTACATAGATCAGCTATCGCTGCTGGACACAATTTGGTTGACGGGGTCTCTATAGGTCAGAATCTTTTGGTGAAGAGATTGCTGAGAAGTGTAAGAGTTTCCAAGTCCCCGGTGGACAGGTATTCATCTACTTGGGATGTTTCTAAAGTTCTAGAATATTTGGTGAATTTGGGGTGCAATAGCAGTTTAGATTTAAGAATTTTGAGTGGGAAACTGACAATGTTATTGTGTTTGTTCTCTTTTAGGAGAGTTTCTGATGTAAGGTCATTAGATGTGGGAGCGAGGATTTTTAATCCAGAAGGTATTTGTTTTTATCTGTGCAGAAGAACGAAGACAAATTCAGATAGCATTTTCTATCCTTATTTTGATGGACATGAACGTTTGTGTGTTGTGCGTTGTTTAAAAGAGTACGTGAGGAGGACTTCAGTTGTTCGTCCTGCAAATGAAAAACAGCTGTTAATTTCATATAGAAGACCACACAAGGCTGTTTCAAATACAACTTTGGCAAGATGGATGAAAGAGGTGATGAGGAATACTGGTGTTGATGTGAGTAGATTTGGTGCACATTCTGTGAGGGGCGCTTCGGCTTCAAAAGCCTTCATGCTAGGAGGTGCGTTACAGGATATTCTTAAATGTGCTGATTGGTCTAATGACTCTGTTTTTAGGAAATGTTATTTAAGCCTGTGATGCATGCAAGTTCGTTATTATTAGAGAGGCTTTGAACTTGCATAATCTTAGCCTTTGGTCTTGCCATAAAATGTAGTTTTTCATCAGCCTTGATGGACAGAAAATCTGGATTTTATTAAAGACACAGAGGCTAATATTATCCTTCCTCTCCCTACCCATGTTGGTAATGGTTATTTGTTCTTTTTCAGCTCGGGGACAACAATGAAGCAGGAAGAAGATTTCTGTTCAAATCCGGATTATGTGCTTTTCTGGCTTTAATGTGGATTTAATACGGATTTATGTTGTTTAAATGCAGCGCACAAAAGAAGGAAGAGTCATGGAGGTTCTGGCTCTTTGTTATGTTCTAAAGAACTTTGTTGTGTTCTATGTTCTTGGAGATGCTGCTGTTGGGGTTGTAGAAGTGGACCTCAGCTAGGCCCACCAGTGCAAGGGGTTCGCCCTTCTCTGCACAGAGTCCTCAGACCAATAGGAAGAAGTTGGCACAGAAACTGGAATAGAAAATACAAAGTTTAATAAACCTCATGAGGTGGAACTACATTCACACAGCACCCTTCGGTAATGCATGAAAGTAGCACACCGAACAGAAAGAGCATGGTCCTTTTATACCCACACAGGGGCTCAAAAGAGGGCGGTACAAATACAGGAGAAGGTTTTATGTACATATAAGGTCATATAGAAATGCACAGTCAACAACTAGGAGGAGTTAACAGTTTGCCAATGCTAGTAAACACATCCTGACAGTTACATACTACTAAAAGCTGCAAGGACAGCGGCAAACGAAACTGGGCATGTGCGAAGGTGGAAGATGCTAAATATAGTTTGTTTCTAGGCAGATTACAAGAGCAGTCAACACTGAGGGAGGACAGAGCATATGGTGAGCACGTGGCAGCACATGGCAAACAAAATGGCTACCAGAAATACAAAATGGATTCCACAAAATGGACAAGATAGTCTCTAAATACTAGATGACTTCCCCTAATGCTAAGCCAATCGCTGCCAATTGACAACAGGGTGGCGCAATAAAGAGGATTGCATAATATTAGCCTCCGTGTCTTTAATAAAATCCAGATTTTCTGACCATCAAGGCAGATGAAAATCTACATTTTCCCTGAAATTCACCTCCTCTTAAGACTTCACCTCACACAACTCTACCCTGACGAGTACCCAAAACTGGCTAGCTGAGAATCACCTCATCCTCAACACCGCCAAAACAGAATTCCTTCTCATATCTCCTCCTACTCACACCCCCAAGATAGACCTCCGGATGAAACACCTCACTGCCTTCAACTGCTCCCCTCACATCATTGACTCAGTTAAATCTCTCGGAATCCCCCTGGACACTCACTTGAACATGAAGAATCATATTAGTAAGATGTGCAAGGGTGCTAACCACCAGATGAGTATTCTTAGAAATCTCAAACCATTCCTTCCACAAGATGACTTCAAGCAGGTAGTTTAGGCGCTTGTCCTGTCGGGGCTAGATTATGGCAGTGCTGCAATCTGTGGCCTCCCCAAATATACCTTGGCCTCACTTAGTGAAAGAAGTGACCCGATTAGGGCCACCTGTGTCACTCTCGACCTCCTCTAGCCTTCCAACAATGAAGTGTAGATGACACAGTAGAGAATACAAGCAATCTAGTTTATTCACTGCAGTTTAGTCCAATCAGACCAGCCCCCTCTGATGGCTGACAAGGAACTGACTGGTACAAGCATAAAGTTACATTATTTATGTTGTAGAGTCCACAAAGACCCGCCTACCATGGAAAAACACTAGTAGGTGTCGTAATAAAATGGGGGTACAGAACATAAGTTTCGATTCTGCAGCCTGGTACAAGCTATCTACATTTCAAGGTTATCTGGCCTATCCTCCCCTCTAGACAGGAGGGAGAAGGCCTTTATCTAAGAGGAAAGGCATGTGCTAATGAGCTAACATGGGCATTGAAGAAACAAAACTAACAGAGGACCATTTCTCGTAAATGAGCAAAATACAGTTTTGAGTATGTAAGTACCAGTTTCGATTGCATCGGAACATGGCGTCCTTCTAACTAAAATTGGCCGTACAGATGTCAACCTCACTGGCGCAACATCTGTATCAACTCATTACATCTTACACACAATACATTAAGATAATGTATTTAGCCATATAAATGCTAACATAGTAAGAGGTAAAACTACGTTTCAATTCTATCAGACCGTCCTTTTAGCATTTTTAGCTAAATCATCTTTATTTGTGCTATCAGGTAAGGGCCTTTACAATTATAATAACTAAGAGAAAACTTTATTTGATAAACAATGATGTGATCAAATATTATTCCATATGGTAAGAAAATTCATCGAAAAGAGCTGCGATATTAATCATCAGCAACACGAGTACCATCAGAAACAGAATTGGCAAGGGAAGTACTTGATCCAAAATTATCCCTCATCAAACTGCATGAGGGTGCCAAGCTCATGTTGAAGCATTATCTTAGCATGTGTATCATGAATCGAACTTCTGTTGGGTGTAAAATAGGTGGCACAATATGAACAACACAAAGGGAGACACTGTATCAGGACACAGCAGCAAATTAGAATACCAAAGAAATATATCACTTTCTCTAAGAACTAGCCTCAACCACCAAACAAGGACCAACTCCAATTGCCACTCTCATCACCCTTAATGTTCTCCAAAATGTCTAAAATATTTTGGGTAATATATTTTTCCATACTAGTGATGCCGACCACACACTGATCTCCTATTACAGCGCATGCTCCACCATTCTTAGCTAAAATCAAATAAAAGGTATATCTTGTTGGAATATATGCGTATACTTTCTAATTGAGTGGTGAGATCCAGTAAAGCTGCTACTGTTGAATTAGATAAAAAATTGTAATTTACACCCAAAATACTCTCTAGCACGTTCACCTCTGGCCGTAGCAGTACCACCAAATGTGAGAATGGAACAAAGGACGTACCCAAAAGTAATACCATTGCTATAATTATTAACTTCCAAATCTGTAACTCCTTCGCAGAATTCCTTGGTCAATGTTCTTTTTACCCATCTTATATTTGGTTTACTATGCCTGCAAGGTACCTCGAGAGGTAACACCATTTCCAAAGCTACATCGTCGGTACCATTATACATATTAGAATATGTGCCATTGGATAGAAAGTAGAAACCGGGTGTGCATAGATTGGACCTTGGTTATCTAATGGAGCATATTTAGTGCTCATTCTTTTCAAATTAGGGTCATCCCTTTTCCCTAAACGTGGGACATTCTTGTATACTATTTCTCCCGAACAGTTAAGATACAAATAAGTATCAGTACTATTTAATTCAAGACAACACGCAGGATATATTCCTGCCTCTTGAGTGACAGTCAGATCTTGATAATGCCATCCTGTCAGTGATATATAGATCACCACAATACATTTCAGGCCTACATCCCCGATATCCTGTACCTCTTGGTTTTTTATAATATACACAAGATCCAGGGTATCCCAAACCAAATTCACCTTTTACCTCAACAAAAGTGGAGGGATGAACATATGTGTAATTTACAAGTGATAAGGGATAGGCTGTCCATAAACTTGTAAGAGAATGACGATTCTCCAATTATCATACAGAGAGAATCTTGATTTCATTAAAGACAACGGAGGCTGACATTATGCAATAACTTTTATTGCTGCCCAAGATATGCAGCCCTTCAAAGTGTAACCATTACATCATGAATAAAACATTCCAAACAGCATAACAAAGCACCATAGTAACCAGGTGTCTTCCTCTTAGAGCTGCGAAACGTTAAGACAACTTCTTCCACATTGAACGATGATCTGGATTTACAAGGAAGTTGAGTCTAGAAAAAAGAACATAAAATTGAAAAGCAACAAGGTCAAAAAACAAACAACCACCAGGGAGCGGTGGGAGGGATAATGTCAGCCTCTGTTATCTTTAATGAAATCAAGATTCTCTCTCTATGATAATTGGAGAATCGTCATTTCATTACAAGACCGGAGGCTACATTATGCAAGTTTAAAGCTTTGCAATGCTATGTTGCTTACATGTTCTACAGGCTTAAGATAAAATATAACAAAGGTTGAAGCATTTGACCAATCAGCTGCTTTAAGGATATCTGAAAGTGAACCTCCACCCCAGAAAACCTTGCTAGCCATAGCTCCTCGAGAGGAGTGAGCACCAAATTTTAATAGGTCAATACCGGCATCCATCATCACTGTTCTAACCCATCTAGAGATAGTAGAAGAAGAAACAGCCTTGTAGGGTTTGACAAAGGAAATCAGTAACTGTTTTTCATTGATAGGTCTCAAAACACTCATTTTTTCTTCATAAACTTTCATACAACTTACCACACAGAGTTTGGGGCAGTCAAAAAAGGAAGGATAGAATTTTTTTTCCGACATAGTCTTAGTTCTCTTCCAGATTTCAAACAACATGCCATCAGGAGAATAAAACCTATTAGAAATCTCTAATGCTTTAACGTCTGACACGCGTCTGAAGGACATAAGGCATAATAAGGTAGCTAACTTAATAGAGAGTTGTTTCCTTGTTAGTGAAAAATTATCAGGCCAAGAAGAAAAAAGTTCAAAAACGAGGTTTACATTCCATAAAGAATCATACTTAGCCTTAGGAGGACGCTTGAGATTAATTCCCTTCATCACCCTGCGAATTAGGGAGTCAGTACCTACTGAAAAATCATTTAATAAAGAGTGTCCTGCCGAAATTGCTGACCTATAGCAATTAACCGTTCTATAGCAAAGACCTGACTTAAATAATTCTGCTAAAAAATTTGCAACCTCAATTACAGGTGCATCCACGGGATCCAAATCCCTTTCCAGGCACCAACTACGCCATCTTTTCCAAGAGCCGGTGTATCTTCTCCTTGTTCCTGGAGCCCAAGATTCATCCAGAAGAACATTAGCTTCTCCCGAAAGGCCAGAATATCTTCTTGAACCCCTGAAATCTTCCAGGCAAGAAGGTTCATTTTTTCTTCTAAGAGAAGAGGATGTACCTCTCCATCTGGGCCCTGAAGGAGATCCAAGCTCCCTTGGATAAACCGTGGGAAATCTGTTGTCAACTCCATCACGGATAGGAACCAAACTTGAGAACTCCAAAAAGGAGTGATTAGAACAATGCGGCAATGCTCCGTTCGAACTTTCAAGAGAACTCTCTGTATTAGTGCGAAGGGAGGGAACGCATAACAGTTGGGTGTATTCCATGGTTGTAGGAGAGCGTCCACTGCAAGAGCTAGAGGGTCCGGTCTCCAACTGAAGAATTGATCTATCTGAAAGGTTAGCCTGCTCGCAAAGAGATCCAACTTGAAAGGACCCCAAAGGATCTGCAGTTTTTGAAAGACCAAAGGATTGAGTTTCCAATCGCTTGAATCTTTCAGAAACCTTGAGTTCCAGTCTGCCCTTGTGTTCAAATGGCCTGGGATGAATTCTGCTCTTAGAATTATTTTCTGGTTCCAACAAAAGTACCAAATCCTTTGAGCCAGATCTGCAAGGATCTTTGATTTGGCTCCACCCAAGCGATTGATGTAGGAAACAGCTGTAAAGCTGTCTAACTTGATAAGAAATACGCTGTTTTTCAATATATCTCTGAAGCTCATTAGAGCGTTCAAGCTGGCCATCATTTCCAGACTGTTTATGTGTAAGGGAAGTTCCTTCTGGGACCATTTCCCTCCAGTTTCCATGCTCCCTAATCTGGCACCCCAACCCAGACTGCTCGCATCTGATTCTAAAGTGTGTTCCAGGATATTCCCGAATATTGCCTTTCCATTCCAGCTGTCTAAGTTGTAGCGCCACCAAAGTAGATCCTCTCGAGTTTCCAGGGACAGGGGAAGAAGGTCTGAATACCAAAGGCCTTTCCTTAGTCCTGAAGATTTCAGTCTCTGCAAGGCTCTGTAGTGTAATAGGCCCGGAGAAATCACTTGAATCGAAGAAGATAAAAGACCTATTATCCTTGCTAGTTCCCTTAAGCTGACTGATTCTTTTGAAAGGACGTAAGAGACCTCCTTTTTTATTTTTGCCAATTTCTTCTGTGGAAGATGTAACTGAGTTGTAGGGGTGTTGACTTGATAACCTAGGAACTCTAGATTTTGTGAAGGAATCATGATTGATTTCTCTACATTGACAATGAAACCTAGCTTCTCTAGAAGATCTATCGTCCATTTCATGTGAGTCAACAATTCGTTTTTGCTTTGGGACATCAGTAAGATGTCGTCCAGATAGATAATTAGACAAACTCCTCTTCTACTTAGGGATGAAACCACTGGTCTCATGATCTTGGTGAAACACTAAGGAGCCGAGGATAGTCCGCAGGGAAGGCAACGAAATTGATAAGTTACGTTTCTCCACACGAAACGTAGCAATTTCTGAGAGATTGGATCCATAGGGATCGTAAAGTACGCATCCTTGAAGTCTAATTTTATGAGCCAATCCCTCTCCTGGAGGATGTCCCTCAAGAGGTGAATTCCCTCCATTTTGAAATGTCTGTAAACAAGGAAAGAATTCAAACCCTTTAGGTTTATAACCGGACGCCAACCCTTTTCCTTCTTTTTTACGAGAAAGATTGTGCTCACAAAACCTGGACTTGTGTCTGAAATGATCCGAATCGCCCCTTTGGCTAACATCTGTGAGACCTCTATATCTACTAGCGAGGATTGTTCTTGATTTAGGGAAAGTTCTCTTGGTATTTTTTTCTGGAGAGGAGTTGTAACAAAATCTATTCTGAAACCCTTGACGGTCTTTAAGACCCATACGTCCTTGGTCATGGCAGGCCAATTGTGACTGAACTCTAAAAGTCTTCCCCCTACCCTTGGAAGGGACGAACCAAGAGAAGGTCTTACCTGGTTGTCCTTGGAATCTTCCACGACTGTTGCCGCCTCGTGTACGTGAATTGCGGCCTCTTTGGGGGTAAAAATTACTATTTCCCCGATAGTATCTTGAGGAGCCTCGCTGGAAGGGGTTGTAAGAGGACCTGTTGAAACCTTGGCTGGCAGACGGTCCTCCCCTGCCAGCCCTTCCAAAAACTCGTCCTCCGAACAATCTTCTCATATTGCTCTGTTCTCTATTAAAGGCGGAAAAGGTTGATACGTAGTTTCCTAAGGTTTTAATAAAGGCCTCACCAAAAAGAAGGCCATTAGGATCCTCTTGGATATTTATATTGGCTAAATCTCCCAACTTGGGATTCATCCGCATTAGGATGGCTCTACGCCTTTCCGAGGTTAGGTTAGCGTTTGCATTACCTAGGAGGCAAATAGCACGTTGGCTCCAACCCCTGAGGAGTTCCGTATTAACAGGAGAACCATTCATGGCGGATTCCTCAGCTAGATCTAGGATTCTAGCGAGGGGACCAAGGATGTCCAGTAATTTGTCCTGGGACTGTTTCAGACAATGTTCCAGACCTTTGCGTGGGTCTCTCCCAGACTTAAAGAGGAAGGTAAGTAGTTCCGGATCTAAGTTGGGGGTTAAACCCGCTTTGTTGTCCAGAAAGGGTTTTGGGCACTCTGATCTCATCAAATTTCTAGAATTGGTTTCTAGAGGTCTTCGAATCCATGCCTTAATGAACTTAGCGACATGGTCCATGGGCCACCAATCAGAACCTCTAGGATGGGTAAAACATCTTGGACCCAGAAGGATCCTTGACGATGTTACTAGATTGCCCAGTAGAATCCCCCAGATCTTCGTCGAGGTCAAGCTCCATTTTTTCGTGAGGGTCAAAGACGTATTCGTCTGCATCATCGGTCATTTCATTTTGACAGGTATTCATCGTCATCATCAGCGAGGTCAATTGTGCTGTGATAAGCACCTAGTCTTATTGTGCCGCGGGGGACACCCATACTCTTTGCGCCATTCAGGTCGCTCCTTCTTTGCGTGCCGCTCGGGGCACCTAGGTCTTTTGTAGCGCACAGGCTACCAAGGGATAGGATTCTGTCTCTACAATGAAGCACGTAGGCTATTTGGTTCGATGTGTTTAGTTTTTTTGGTGGCCTTTCCGCTCTTAATTTGAGCGGGGTCTTGTTCTTCAACCGAAGAGGAAGATTTCTCATTATCCGGAGTATTTCTCCTTCTCTTAGTTAAAGCTGATTCCACAGCTTCCTTCAAAGTATTTTTTATTTGCCTCTCAAAGAGGTTCATTAATGATGACTCTGTAAGGGTTGAGTCATTGGTTGACTGTGCGTCACCTTGTGACATAGTTAAATATCTGTTGGTGTATAACAGAAAAAAGGTCTCAAAGAAGAGTTAGACCAGGTGAACCGGAGTTCTTTCTCTTTTTCCCCTTTTATTTTTTATTTTTTTTGCTTGTGAACAAGGAGGGGTTTAACCTTTAGCAAGAGTCCTCAAAAGGAGCCCAAACTCACTCAAACGCGATGTTTGATCAATTACGCGATTAAAAAACGAGCACACGCAAGTAAAAACAGCTGATCCAGGCGATAGAAAAGCAAAGCCGTTGGATCCGCTAATCGTTACCATGGTAACGCGTGTTACGAAGAGCGTCTTAATTTAGCTCTTCGGGTCACATTTAACCAGAAATTTTGGCAGTGCGGGTCTCACTAATGGTTGGGAAATGGAAGAAACAAGGAGAAAAGGCAATCGTTAAGCCCCGTTGTCGAGCGTATGTCGAGGCGGGGCATTAATCAAGCCCCACTGTCAATCCTTGATCGACGACGAGTTTCCTCACTCCGCTCGTGCTCCGCTCTCGCTCCTATCCTGAAAAGGAGGGGTTTTCCTGTTTTACAAATTAAATGCGAGTTCGGGATCCGTAGAAACGGACCCGAACATGAAGAAATATCAATTCTCCTCTCGTTCCGAGCGGATAAATTAAAGAAAAAGCACGGGAAAAGAAAGGAAACTAAAGGGGGAAAGACTCGACCATAAATTGGAGGGGTAAGGAGGAGAAAGGTAGGAACTTACCTCATGTAATCCAAAAAAATTAGATTATGGTAAAAGAACAACAATAATGTTTTCCTGGATGACCACCATGCTCTACTTAACTTGTCCAGAGCAGCGAAGAAAAGAGGAAGACACCTGGTTACTATGGTGCCCAAAGAAGTTTCGGTGGTCATCCAGGAAAACATTATTGTGCATAGTGCGCTTCTGACGATCCGAGGGAACCGCTTGACACAAGACACATGACGATGTAACTTCAGAGCACTCCATTACCCAGAACAACCCCATTCCCCCAATAGGAGCAGTAACATAAATATGACGCCAAAGATCTTTTTCTTCAGCAACCATTCATAACCAACCCCCCCGGGCGTATAGTGTGAGAAGTTGGCCTGGCATATGATGGTCACTAGTTATAGTGGCCACCTTGCACCAGTCCAATTCGACTCTTATGGTAGATAGGTTTAAGACAACCTTTTAAAGAAAGCTATCCTAGTGGTAGCTGTGGAGAGCAGCCTTCAGGCTAAGTCTCAGAGGAATGTAAAGCAGCTTGTTTTACCTTATAATCTCTTGAATTACCAAATGAAAGGACACCAAACAGGTATATATATCAAATATATATGTATTTATCACAAGACACACTCTACTAATCTCTTTATGAGATTAGAAGCCAGATACACATTCAAATGTCAACGTTTCACAATAAATTAAGCACAAATATGGCTGGAGCCCTAGGGGCGTACCAGACCATATACTAAAAAAATGGTATAAGAATGTCGACTTGCAAAATGACAAGGCCTAGGGCCTTGGGAATCGCTGGGGCTTCACTAGTGCAGTGTTAGCAGGTAAGTAACAGGCCCACGGGAGACGCGTGCAGTGTGTGAACACAGCCGCGGGTTCCCTATTGATTATAATGGTGCAAGTCGCGGTTTGATTTTTAAAGTTTTAGGGTACTTCGAGAAAGTCTACAAGCAAGCCACTTACAAGGTAAGTACTTCGAGGGCCAACACACACTAGGGCACCAGAGTGCACGAGTTACCTCACCCAGGGAAGCCGGGTGCATAGGTTTCTTTTGGTGTCGGGTCACTTCACTTTTTTCTATGGAGACCAAAGAAGACTTGCTGCTTGCGTCGACTGAAGAAGTGTACGGTGGAATTCAAGGGTGGATTCAAGATGCAGAAGACCTGAAAATTAAAGGGGCAGTGTTTAAAGTCACTTGCCAGTGACCGGTGGCCAGGAAGATGGATGAGCACAGATGTTGGGTGATTTCAGGTCATCAATGGTGTTTTGACTCTTCGCTCACGAGGTTAAGGAGGGATCGACGATGACCAGCAGCTGGATTCTGAGTGTACCACAAAGTCTGCAGCTGACTACTGTGTCGGCAACCGGATTAGAGCCAACAAGCGTTGGCAACTGCAAGTCTTGTGTAAACTGAAGAAAGTTGATGGTGCAGACCAGCAATGTCTGAGGGACTCACCCAGCGAAGGTAAGTAAGGGCAGGCCTGGAGCAACTAGGGGAGCCCTTTGAGTTGATAGGAAAGTCTTCGGGGGACCTACTAGCCAACAGGCAAGTGAGCGCAAAGATGCCTCCTCAGGAAATGCTTCGCAGGAGCCCATGGTCACTCGGAATGGGGTAGGCCTCTGATTTTCACTGCAAAACCTTCTGGAGGCTTGTGCCACAAATGATCCAAAGCACAAGTTCATAGAACGTCGTGAAGGGATTGCACTTGACAATAGTGCAAGGTCCCTGGGTATTGCTGTTCCTTGTCACTCGTGGGGTCCACTCGCCACAGCTTTGCTGGACACTCACAATGTCCATGGAGAAGTCAGGAAATCTACTTCTGGAGCAGCAGGGACTTCGAACTCCAGCAGGAGCGGGAAAGTTTGCAACCATTGTTTAAGGTTTTTGGTGCCTGCCAAGCAGGGGAGTCACTCCTTGACTCCAAGGGAGATTCTTCTGTCTTCCAAAGGTAGTGGAACATCGAAGGGACAGGATTCTTCTTTGTAGAGCGTCGTCCAGGGTTATCTGATTTGCAATGGCAAAGTTTGCTATCTTATAGTGAAGATAGGGGAGGGACTAGCTCTATGACCACTCCTCTAGGAGGGTCAGGGGAGGGGGTGGTTACACCCACTTTCTTTTGTCCATTTTCGCACCAGAGCAGGGGCAGGTAGCCCCTGAAACGGTTTGAGCTGGCATATGCACAGAGGAGCCTACTGCTCCCCCAGTGCAGGACTTCAATGCACTCTAGGAGTGCACCCACCCAGCCCCAATACACTAAATCCTGTCTAGAAGGTGGTGACACCTCCCTGTGACAAGATGCCTTTTGTTGGGCTTCTTCCACTGCGAGTTTCAGTCAGCAGCAGGAGGGCAGCACAGTGTCTGTGCTGGTGGCATCCATTTTGTGATGCCAGGGCTCTAAAGGATTTCTGTTGTTTTACATGTCGTCCCCTCTAGAAGGGTGGGATCATGCTCCCACATATTCACAAAACCTCAGCACACGTAAAAAGATATAGTACTCGTCATCTGGTTCTGTACATGAAATGAGTGCATATAAGATAAATCATAAGACAAAATACAATCCTCTTCTTGTCTTCTTTAATAAGACGTGTTCAGGTGAAGTATCAGGATTACAGCCATTCACAGCCAACACGTGTTTCGTCGTAACGGGAGTGTAATCCCACGACTTTCTCAAGGCTGTGCAAACAGACAAATAAACACCAACTTATACCATGAAGGTCATTACAGGGATTGAGAATCCACAATGATCGACAATTCATTTATGCGAATGCAACATTAACAGAAGTGTATAATCGCGTGTTGAAAGATTGATTCCAAAAGGAGAAAGAAGAAAAAATAAGATAAAATGACAAAAGTCTCTAAAGAAAACCAAACGGATGGAGAGAGAGAGAAAAGGCCCGATTGTGGTTAAAAGTGATAATTCAGTGAGAATTCTACTTGGGGAAATGATAATAACACTACATACGTTGTGAAGAGTAAGCGTCAGGCCAAAGCTAACCAAAACGAAATTGAGCAAACTAAACCAGAGTGCTAAGTATAGGAGGTTTACCTCTCTTCGTATTGGTGGAAGATGCTGTTTATATAATAAAATAAAAGTAAAAAAGAACAATCTCATGTCAGAAAGAGCTCAAAACGTATGCCGGCAAGCATGCCTTATATTAGTAAAATGATTAAGACCTACTTTAAATGTGGTTGTAATTCCGGCCCACATGGTGGTCTGTGTTCGAAGCTAGGAGCGAGGGTTGTCACAAATCAGTCAGAGAGGTGTTCGTGTTAGACACTTCTCTATGAAAGTAAGAGATCTACGCATCAAGAATAGGAAAAGCTATACTAAAACTCTTAATGTTCCATACTCCACACAAACCCAAATTGAAAAGGAGGACTGAGCCCCTATCCCCGTACCGAATGTACAAAAACTAGTTATTCCAAAATTTCACCAAGGTAAAACACAGTTAAATGTGTACAATATTCTTGTGCTTCGTCTAAAGTGTCTAAATTCAAATATATATATTTTCACGATATCTCTGGGAAGATTTCCGTACCATTCTACATTTACCCGGTATCTCATTAAAGCCGTGAATAAGTCCAAGGTACATGTTCCGCACTCAATACCCAAACTCGTACTTGTTATAACTCCGAAGAATGACTACAGCAAGAGTCACACAGCTAAATCTCTATAATCTCATTCGTATCATCCTGACATTCACGTTGCTTTAACCTCACCTCGTATGCTCATAATATTCCAGTGCCCTCATCTGTAGTCCAGTCAGTGCTATGAAGTCTTCCGGTCTACCGAGTGTGGCAACCCGTACCACGAGTGTTTGCTAAACGCGATGGGGGTCGGGCCTCGAATATATCCGGGTTACTCGTCATAGTGCACGTCACTGCAAGTGACATAGAAAACAGACTCTATGTTGTTCCCAACTTTCCCATCTTTATTGTTTGGATTGAAAATTTATGCATACCATGTGACGTCATTAAGTGTTATCCTAATACTCTGTTAACAAACGGAATTTATCATACGTGATATCTGATAAATCCCAATACAGTCGCGATTCTATCTATTGTCCAAATATGCCGAGGTCGAGTGGGGGTGTCGAGTGTAAGCGTTTCAGTGGTCCTATATTGAATATTTAACAGTTCAGAACAATAAACGCCTGAATCCGCCCGTTATGTCTTCCAAACCGGTCACGACAGCAATAAGTCGGATTCCGAAGGTGACGTGAACGTGAGTAGGCTGTATTGGTGCCGGTCGGTCTAATGTTAGAACGTGAATAATAAGTGACCAAAGGTCTCTCCATCGGTTCAATCAAACTTTCGGGTTGAAACACAAAGTTGACAGTGGGGCATAGTAATATTTGACTATGTCCAAAATATGTAAACAAGTAAACGATACTACTAAGGTTCTCATTAGCATAATTCTGCTTCTAGAGATACACACACAGAAAGACGTAAACATTTAGAGTCATAAGAGAAGTGTGAAGAAATATAACCTAGTGTGCCATAATAATTATCGGTTCACTCTACTAGGCATTCAAATTCTTCATTTTTTTACGGTATTAAGTTTGAAATAAAACAATTCAGAGTAAAGTATATAGTGATAAAACCTTGCGTGCCACAATCATCACTTGATAATATCAGCTAAACATACATAATACACCATTATGTTTGAATATGTCGTATGTCATGTTTCTAATTTTTGCTGCTAGGCTGTGGTACTTAGTACAGTCTATCTGCCCAAGAAGTAATGTAACTCATGGTCGATGTTCAAACCACATTCAGTACTTCTCATTTTTAAAATCCATAATGCTTCCTTGCATCTCAGTGTCAATTCCCTATTACCCCCCGCGTGGGTGTCTGGGTATGTGGTCAAATCCATAGAATTCAAAACGTTTTGTAGTTGTTTGCTTAGTGCAGTTAGACATATGAGCAGCTATGGGGTATCTCATGTCCCCATTCTTAACTGCTCTCATGTGTTCCCTGATCCTGTCTCGTAGTGGCCGGATGGTACTGCCAATGTATCTTTTCCCACATTTACACTCTATTGCATAAATCACGAATTTAGTAAGACATGTGATGTTAGTCCTGATTTTGTAAATCTTGTCACCTGGGCCCTGAAATACTGTAATTCCAGCGTGTGCCCATTTACATGCTGTGCATTGTCCACAGCCAGAAAAACCACATGAGCATGTGGTCAGCCAGTTGTCTGTGCTTTTAGAGGTGGGATAGCTCGGACTTAAGATATTCTTAAGTGAGATGCCCCGTCTGAAAGTAATGTCTGGTTTATCATTGATGTGGTCATTGAGTGATCTATCTGCCCTCAGTAAGTGCCAATGTTTAGTGAGGCTCCGTCTCAAGATCGCAGACCAATCATTGTAGCTTGTCACCAATCTGATCTTATTGTCCTGTTTGGGGGCTACCATTTTCTCTCTCAGAGTGTCTGCCCTTGTGATCGTGTCAATTCTACGCTCCGCCCTTCTTAAGGTCTCCTGATTGTATCCATGGTTCTTAAATCTGTTCAGGGTACTTCTCTTGTGTGTCTCAAAGTCAGTGTTGGTGCTGCAGTTCTGTCTCACCCTCACTAGTTCTCCATATGGGATCGAACGGATTTGATGTTGTGGATGCGAGCTAGATGCATGGAGTACAGAGTTGCATGCTGTTGCTTTTCTGAATAAACTACTCTGTAAGCACCCACCCTCCACATAAAATTCCACATCCAAAAAGGAAATTTTCTCCCTGCTCTGTTCCCAAGTGAAGTGAATATTCTGGTCGTTGAAATTGAGATGTTCTGTGAATTCAGCGAGTAGTGTTTGTGACCCAATCCATATCATAAAGCAGTCATCAATGTACCTTCCCCAGTATAATATTGAATCGTTCCAACTGGTGCCCAATGGGCCCCAAATCATCGTCGCTTCGAACCATCCCATATAGAGATTGGCGTAAGAAGGAGAAAATCTGGAGCCCATTGCCACACCCTGCTTTTGTCTGTACCAGTCTCCTTGAAATAGGATCACATTATTGTCTAGTAACACTGTCACCATTTCCATCAGCATCTCGGTATGCTCCCAGGTGGTTGCCGATCTGTTGTAAAGCATTCTTCTTACCGCCATCATCCCTGCCTCTCTCTTGATGCTGGTGTATAGCACTGTGACATCCAAGGTTACCATGAACATCCCATCCTCCCAAGTGAAGTCAGCTAAAGTACTCAGAATATGTTTAGTGTCCCTGATGTAGGACGGGAGGTTGACTACCATGGGTTTCAGAAAAGTGTCAACATATTCTGAGATTTTTTCTGTTGGACCCCCAATGCCCGATATAATGGGTCTACCAGGAGGAAAAGGACAGGACTTATGAACTTTAGGTAAGGTATATATGCATGGGAACCTAGGTCTGTCCACTTTCAAAAAGGTCAATTCGTCATCATCAATTAAGCCCTGCCCATGCCAACGCCTGAGTTGCGTATTTATGTGATCTGTGAGGGCCCAAATCGGATTTGAATGTAGTGGCTCGTAGCATTCTGGGTCTGCGAGTTGTGATCTGATCTCATTATTGTAGTCTGTACTACGCATAATCACCATGTTGCCCCCTTTGTCTGCCTCGCGTATAGTAAGGTCAGTGTTGTTGCTCAAGTCTCTCAGTGAGGTGCGTTCTTGTCTGGTTAGGTTATCATGTTTGAAGTGGGTGACGGTCTTGCTATCTTCATGTCTGTCTAGATCTGCTAGAACTAATTTATGGAATATGTCCACATTGTTGCCAGCGGTCAGAGTAGGGGTCCATTTGGACTTATCCTTAAGGTTACTGGAAATGTTGTAGTCCGTGGTAATGTTTAAGTCTCTTAAGATAGCATCCGTAGTTACGGCTTCGTCTTCACACTCCGTTAATGACAAGAGTAATCTAGTATCTAAGATGTCTTGTATTGAATTTTCACTCAGTGTAGACATGCCCAAATGTTTATTCACACGTTTCTTAACAATATTCGTGGATTCAAAATACTTTTTAAGTTTGATTGAACCGATGGAGAGACCTTTGGTCACTTATTATTCACGTTCTAACATTAGACCGACCGGCACGAATACAGCCTACTCACGTTCACGTCACCTTCGGAATCCGACTTATTGCTGTCGTGACCGGTTTGGAAGACATAACGGGCGGATTCAGGCGTTTATTGTTCTGAACTGTTAAATATTCAATATAGGACCACTAAAACGCTTACACTCGACACCCCCACTCGACCTCGGCATATTTGGACAATAGATAGAATCGCGACTGTATTGGGATTTATCAGATATCACGTATGATAAATTCCGTTTGTTAACAGAGTATTAGGATAACACTTAATGACGTCACATGGTATGCATAAACTTTCAATCCAAACAAGAAAGATGGGAAAGTTGGGAACAACATAGAGTCTGTTTTCTATGTCACTTGCAGTGACGTGCACTATGACGAGTAACCCGGATATATTCGAGGCCCGACCCCCATCGCGTTTAGCAAACACTCGTGGTACGGGTTGCCACACTCGGTAGACCGGAAGACTTCATAGCACTGACTGGACTACGGATGAGGGCGCTGGAATATTATGAGCATACGAGGTGAGGTTAAAGCAACGTGAATGTCAGGATGATACGAATGAGATTATAGAGATTTAGCTGCGTGACTCTTGTTGTAGTCATTCTTCGGAGTTATAACAAGTACGAGTTTGGGTATTGAGTGCGGAACATGTACCTTGGACTTATTCACGGCTTTAATGAGATACCGGGTAAATGTAGAATGGTACGGGAATCTTCCCAGAGTTATCGTGAAAATATATATATTTGAATTTAGACACTTTAGACGAAGCACAAGAATATTGTACACATTTAACTGTGTTTTACCTTGGTGAAATTTTAGAATAACTAGTTTTTGTACATTCGGTACGGGGATAGGGGCTCAGTCCCCCTTTTTAATTTGGGTTTGTGTGGAGTATGGAACATTAAGAGTTTTAGTATAGCTTTTCCTATTCTTGATGCGTAGATCTCTTACTTTCATAGAGAAGTGTCTAACACGAACACCTCTCTGACTGATTTGTGACATCCCTCGCTCCTAGCTTCGAACACAGACCCCCATGTGGGCCGGAATTACAACCACATTTAAAGTAGGTCTTAATCATTTTACTAATATAAGGCATGCTTGCCGGCGTACGTTTTGAGCTCTTTCTGACATGAGATTGTTCTTTTTTACTTTTATTTTATTATATAAACAGAATCTTCCACCAATACGAAGAGAGGTAAACCTCCTATACTTAGCACTCTGGTTTAGTTTGCTCAATTTCGTTTTGGTTAGCTTTGGCCTGACGCTTACTCTTCACAACATATGTAGTGTTATTATTATTTCACCAAGTAGAATTCTCACTGAATTATCACTTTTAACCACAATCGGGCCTTTTCTCTCTCCATCCGTTTGGTTTTCTTTAGAGACTTTTGTCATTTTATCTCATTGGTTCTTCTTTCTCCTTTTGGAATCAATCTTTCAACACGCGATTATACACTTCTGTTAATGTTGCATTCGCATAAATGAATTGTCGATCATTGTGGATTCTCAATCCCTGTAATGACCTTCATGGTATAAGTTGGTGTTTATTTGTCTGTTTGCACAGCCTTGAGAAAGTCGTGGGATTACACTCCTGTTACGACGAAACACGTGTTGGCTGTGAATGGCTGTAATCCTGATACTTCACCTGAACACGTCTTATTAAAGAAGACAAGAAGAGGATTGTATTTTGTCTTATGATTTATCTTATATGCACTCATTTCATGTACAGAACCAGATGACGAGTACTATATCTTTTTACGTGTGCTGAGGTTTTGTGAATAAGTGACGTTAATTTTTTGCTTACATTTGTAGAGTGTGTGGTTGCTCTACACCTTCCAGCACCGTCATATTAGGGATTTTCTCTGATGCGCCATATACCTATGATACATACCACAGAGCCTTAAATAAAAATGGATCATGCTCCCACATCATGGACTGATGTGGGGGTATGATTCCAAGTTGACACCAAACACGACATGTTTTGATGCAGTCATTCCAAAGTTAGCATTTTAATGTACTTAAGAGTATATGGTTTAACCGCATCCACAAACAGCCATAGAGAATAGACTCGGGTAGCTGCAGAGGGGCCCTGCTCAGGCAGAGGCACCCCTTGACATTGTAAACGAAGCACCCTGCCCTCAGGATTGATAGGGCCTGCCATAGGGGTGGCTGATAGGTTTATATGTGTGTGTATGGTGAGATATAGGCACCTATATCTCTGTGAGGAGTGCTAACACTACCTCACACAGGCTGCAGTAGCAGGCCTGTGGGGTTAGATTGAGAATGCTTCCTAGGGGTGGCATAATACATGCTGCAGCCACTGGTAGGCCTGTGAAGTGCCTATGCCCTAGGTACCTAAGGTACCATATACTAGGGGCTCATAAGGTACTACAGTATCCAATCACTAGTGCATCTAATATGCGCACCAAGTCGTTTAGAGATAACAGAGAGACTGGGGCCCTGATTAGCAGGGACCCAGCCAGACTATAGCCAGAAACCAGTGTATACATCAGAAAAAAAGTGGGGGCAACATAAGTGCAGATCCTACTCTCCTACACAACCCCCCCAAACGCAGGGACATTAAACTAACCTTGACCAGTTGAGTCTTCATGTTCTAAGTGGAAATACCTTGAGAGTCCATCTGTATTGGCATGTTGGTTCCCAGGTCTATGATCCACTGTATAGTTCATCCACTCTAGGGAAATGGACCACCTGAGCAATTTAGGATTTTCACCTTTCATCTGTTTGAGCCATAGGAGGGGCTTGTGGTCAGTCTGAACTATGGAGTGAGTGCCAAACAAGTATGGCATCAGCTTCTTCAGGGCCCACACCACAGCAAAGGCCTCCCGCTCTATAGCTGACCAATGTTTCTCTCTAGGGGTCAGCCTTCTGCTTATGAAAGATACTGGCTGGTCTTGACCTTCATCATTAAGTTGAGACAGTACAGCTCCCACACCCAGCTCTGAAGCATCTGTTTGAACAATGAACTTCTTTTTGTGATCTGGTCTCTGCAAGATGGGGGCAGTGCACATTGCCTGCTTGAGGTCATCAAATGCCTTTTGACAGCTAGCTGTCCACTGAACCCTTTTTGGCATTTTCTTAGAGGTCAGATCATTTAAGGGGGTCACTATAGATCCATATCCCTTAACAAACCTCCTATAGTACCCAGTCAGGCCTAAAAAGGCTCTAACCTGTGTCTAGGTTGTTGGAGCTACCCATTCCATGATGGTTTGGATTTTGCTCTGCAATGGTTGAACCTGGCCTCCACCTACAAGGTGGCCCAACTACACAACCTGACTCTGCCCTATCTGGCACTTAGTGGCCTTGATAGTGAGGCCTGCTTTTTGCGGGGCCTCCAAAACATTCCTGAGGTGGACCAGGTGATCCTGCCAGGTGGAACTAAAGACAGCAATATCATCAAGATAAGCTGAGCAATAGGTTTCCATACCAGACATAACTTTATTCACCAACCTCTGAAAAGTGGCAGGTGCATTCTTCAAACCAAAGGACATTACCACAAAGTGACAGTGCCCACCAGGGGTTGAAAATGCTGTTATGGCCTTGGCATCATCAGCTAACTTGATTTGCCAGTAGCCAGCTGTTAGGTCAAATGTACTAAGATACTTGGCTGAGGCCAAAGTGTCTATAAGTTCATCTGCCCTTGGAATCGGATAGGCATCAGTCCTGGTGACTGCATTGAGGCCTCTGTAGTCAACACAAAACCTCATTTCTTTCTTACCACCCTGGGTATGAGGTTTAGGTACAAGGACGACTGGGCTAGCCCAAGGGCTAGCAGAAGGCTCAATAACACCTAGTTCCAACATTTTCTGCACTTCAGTCCTGATACAATCCCTGGCATGGTCAGGTTTGCTGTAGATTTTACTCTTTACAGGCAGACTTTCTCCAGTGTCCACCTCATGGGTGCACTAGGAAGTCTGACTTGGGGTCAGGCTAAACATGTGTCTGAACTGTTGCAGAACTTGTCTGCATTCAGTTTGCTGATGCTCAGTGAGGCTGCTTGCCAAAGCAACACCATCAACTGACCCATCATCAGGATTCTGTGAGAGCAGGTCAGGGAGAGGGTCACTCTCCTCCTCCTGGTCCTCATCAGTTGCCATGAGCAAGCCCATGTCAGCCCTGTCCACATATGGTTTAAGTCTGTTGACATGGAGCACCCTAAGGGGGCTCCTGGGAGCTCCAAGATCCACCAAGTAGGTGACTTCTCCCTTTTTCTCAACAATTGTATGGGGGCCATTCCATTTTTCCTGGAGAGCTGCTGGGGCCACAGGCTCCAACACCCACACTTTCTGGCCTGGCTGATAAACAGTCAGGACAGCCTTTTGGTCATGCCAAGCTTTTTGTAATTCTTGGCTAGCCTCAAGGTTTTTAGTTGCCTTCTTCATATACTCTGCCATCCGGGAGCGGAGACCAAGTACATAGTCCATCACATCCTGTTTGGGAGGTTTGAGAGGTAACTCCCATCCCTCCTTCACCAGACATAAGGGTCCTCTGACAGGGTGCCCAAATAGAAGTTCAAAAGGGCTGTAGCCAACCCCCTTCTGTGGAACCTCCCTGTATGCAAACAGAAGGCAGGGAAGTAAAAGGTCCCATTTTCGCCTAAGCTTTTCTGGGAGGCCTTTAATCATTCCCTTTAGGGTTTTGTTGAATCTCTCAACTAACCCATTGCATTGTGGGTGATAGGGAGTAGTGAATTTGTAATTGACACCACACTCCTTCCACATTGCTTTGAGATATCTTGACATAAAGTTTGTTCCTCTGTCAGATATGACCTCCTTAGGGAACCCCACTCTGGAGAAAACTCCAATGAGGGCTCTTGCTACCATAGGGGCTGTGGTAGTCCTGAGGGGTATAGCTTCTGGATACCTGGTGGCATGATCCACTACCACCAGTATAAATCTGTGCCCAGATGCAGTTGGAGGGTCAAGGGGACCAACAATGTCAATCCCTACCCTTTCAAAGGGAACCCGCACCACAGGTAGTGGTATCAGGGGGGCCTTTGTTGTGCCACCTGACTTGCCACTGGCTTGGCAAGTGACACAGGAGCAACAAAACTCCTTGGTGTCCTCAGACATGGGTGGCCAATGAAAATGAGGGACAAGCCTGTCCCAGGTCTTGTTTTGGCCCAAGTGTCCTGCGAATGGGATGTCATGTGCTAGGGTCAAGAGGAACCCCCTAAACCTCTGAGGTATTACCAACCTCCTGGTGGCTCCAGGGGTAGGATCTCTAGCCTCAGAATATAGGAGCCCCTCATCCCAATAAACTTTATGGCACCCACTAGCACTCCCAGCAGCCTCAGCAGCAGCTTGCTGTCTGAGGGGTTCAAGAGAGGGGCAGCACTGTTGCTCCTTACTCAGATCTTCCCTGGAAGGTCCCCCTGCCCCCAAGAACTCAACCTGATCAGGCTCAAGTCCCTCTGGGGCAGTTCCTTCTTCAGGATATGCTTCTCCTCCCTCAGGAGGGGAATCTGAGATCTGAGACAGAGGGAAAGGCACAGCCTTAACCCTACTGCTCCTCCTCTTGGTTAGCATCTGGTCCATAGTTTCAGGATACAGAGCTGGTTCAGCTTTATGCATTTTGGCTTGTGACCTGGTCACAGCAAATACCTCTACAGGTATGCCCAACATCTCAGCATTAGTCCATAATTCTACTTCAGACCAGGCTGAAGTCTCCAGATCATTGCCCAACAAACATTCGACAGGGAGGTCTGCACTGACTACAACCTTTTTGAGGCCAGTTACCCCTCCCCAGGAGAAGTTCACAACTGCCAGGCTATGGTTGGTCCTGACATTGCTTTCATTGGTCACCTGGTACATTTCACCGAACTGTGCAGGGTCTCCTAGATCCTCTGCCACCATGGTGACACTAGCACCTGTGTCCCTGAATGCCAAAGCCTGTTTGCCATTAATTATAGGCTGCTGTTTGTACTTGCCCAGATTACTGGGGCTCACTAGGAAGGACATATCAAGGTCTCCCTCACAAACTAGCAATGCCTGTGTTGGTACTCTGACTAGGCAAGAGTCCACATCAGAACCGAGGTTCAACCCTACTACACCCTTATTCTGGTTACCACCTCCACCAATAACTGCACTAGGGGGAACAGGTGCCTTAGGGGCTGGAGTGGTGGTGGTTTGGTCTTTGGACTTGGTAGAATCAGAAGTCCAGTGCCCTTTCTGTTTACAGAATTTGCACCAGGGCTTCTTTTGGACTTTTCCCTTTGTAGACATGCGAATCCCCTCTAGTTGCACACTAAGCGCTATAAAATGCATTTACACATCCATTCATTATTTACCACCAACTATTAGTTGGTGGTAAATACCAACTCCAAACAACACCCACACACTCCCCCTACATCTCATTTCTGTATTCGGAATTTACCAAATCGGTAAAATTACCGAATCGGTAATTTTACCGAATCGGTAAATTCCGAATACAGAAATTCTCCCCCTACATCTCAAAAGCCAAAATACCGGTCGGTAACGGTATAATTACCGAAAATCGGCCGTTACCGACCGGTATTTGGCTACCTACATGAGGCCCTTGATGCCTTTTGTTGGGCTTCCTCCACTGCGAGTTTCAGTCAGCAGCAGGAGGGCAGCCCAGTGTCTGTGCTGGTGGCATCCATTTTGTGATGCCAGGGCTCTATAGGATTTCTGTTGTTTTACATGTTGTCCCCTCTAGAAGGGTGGGATCATGCTCCCACATCATAGACTGATGTGGGGGTATGATTCCAAGATGTTTGACACCAAACACGACATGTTTTGATGCAGTCATTCCAATGTTAGCATTTTAATGCACATAAGAGTATATGGTTTAACCGCATCCACAAACAGCCATAGAGAATAGACTCGCTAAGCTGCAGAGGGGCCCTGCTCAGGCAGAGGCAACCCCTCACATTTTAAAGCAAGCACCCTGCCCTCAGAATTGATAGGGCCTGCCATAGGGGTGGCTGATAGGTTTATATGTGTGTGTATGGTGAGATATAGGAACCTATAACTCTGTGAGGAGTGCTAACACTACCTCACACAGGCTGCAGTAGCAGGCCTGTGGTGTCAGATTGAGAATGCTTCCCAGGGGTGGCATAATACATGCTGCAGCCCCTGGTAGGCCTGTGAAGTGCCTATGCCCTAGGTACCTAAGGTACCATATACTAGGGGCTCATAAGGTACCACAGTATCCAATCACTAGTGCATCTAATATGCACACCATGTCGTTTAGAGAGAACAGAGAGACTGGGGCCCTGATTAGCAGGGACCCAGCCAGACTATAGCCAGAAACCAGTGTATACATCAGAAAAAAATGTGGGGGCAACATAAGTGCAGATCCTACTCTCCTTCATATAGCAACACGACCTTGTTCATCTGCTGCAAGGGGGTGACCAAAAATATACCTTTTCTCTATATTTATATTCACAAATCTAATTATCAAAGGAAAGAACAACTTAGAATGAAGCCAATGATGGAAAAAGCACAAAAAGAAAAAAAGAAAGAAAAAATAAATCAAAAGGAATTGGGAATCAGGGTCCGTTCCAAGCCTCCCTGGCAGGCTTCTATTGTCCACTCCTCAGTGGTGCTATTGATCACTCTTGTGTTGGAGCCACACCGTTGCAGCTCATCAGCAAATGTTCACTGTTCTCAGGATAGGGCACTCTCCCTCCTTGGAAGATACCCTCAACTTATCCTGTCCTTCGTCACAGGCAGCGCACCAATCTTCTGATCCCTAATCTAACAGGAAGAGGCAAGAGAACAAGGGACCCCTTTTTTTTACTTGTCTTATGCAATGAAGTCCATCCCTAACTACACTCACTTTTCTTTTGGCGCACAACCTTTCCGTCGAGGACACAAATTATACCTGTCTTTTCCGGGCATGGTCTCATCTCGAAGTAGAATCTGAAATTCAGGGGACGTTGAGGACTGGAACTCAGGTCACTCTCATGGCTTTGTACGATGCAGAGAAGTTTCAGACCTGTGCTTCTCTGCTAATACAGCTCAAACAGTCGCTCGGCTAGAGAAGTTTATGGCCGCACTGATACAGAAAATTGACATACAAAAAGTAACCAGCAGGCCATCAAGCAAGAGAGACCATGGCAAAACTCTTCTCTAAGTTTCACGCACCTGCACTTTATTGCCAGTTTGGACAACAGTTATTTTTTGTATTAATGGTTTTAATACCCTTCTAGTTTTAGCAATCTGAGTGAGATTTTAATTGAAATGACAGTATATTGTAATGATTTTAAGAAAATTGAACATTAAAGCTCAATAGACTGGAACTCAGGTTCCAGGGGATCAGATAAGGTGGAACCCTGAGCAGCCCTTATTTCGGGGTAACTGCTTCGTTTAACACAGCATCATTTTCTGCCTCTGTTTGCGTCCAAATCAATTGAGCATCCGAGAATAGAAGGAATTGCGGAACCTTGTCAGTTTCGTTGTCTCTAATGCTCTCTCTTACCCAGGTGTCATAGAGCAGGCACTCTCTTACAGTGAGAGGCATGCACCCAGTTCTTCTGACCTTCCAGTCTCACCGCCGTCCTCGTGGTGATGAGGACCAAATAACGCCCCTTCCATCTTGGTTCCAAGCTGTCCTTTTTTTTAAAGCTTCGGATCAGTGTGTAGTCACCAGGCTGAATCGTGTGCCCAGGCACCTCAGGTGCTGGAGGTAGCGCCTCATGTATCTTTTGATGAATAGAACGTAAGCTTTTAGTAAGTTCATACAAATAGTCAACCAACAAAGGCTACTCAATATCCAAAAACTCTTTGGTCTAGGGACACCCACACATTCGCTGGACGACCGAAAATGACCTCATAACAAGATAATCCGGTCCTGGAATGGGCAGTCATTCTAGTGGACAGCAAAGCAAGGGGAAATGCATCTGGTCATTGCAACCCAGTACTCTCCTTCACTTTTGCCAACTTGAGAGTACCATTGTACTTCTTAACCAAGCCTGCTGACTGGGTGTGATTGGCTGCATGAAACTTTTGCCCAACATGCAACCCGTCGCATATCAGCTGGATCAATTTGGCATTGAAGTGACTTTCATTGTCACTCCAGATCAAGCGGGGCAAGCCGTAAAGGGGGCAAAATTCCTTAATAAGGGCCTTTGCTGTTGCCACAGCGGTGTTTTCTTTCATGGGGTAAACCTCAATCCGTTCGCTAAAATTGTTAACCCGTAGCAGTTCTATATAGTATATTTGGAGTACCTCAAAAGGAAAAGAGGGAGGTGCAAAATTACCAGAAGATGTAGGGGTACCCTTCCCAGGATTGTGTCTGAGACTGATCATACAGTATTTCACCAAGTGAGTAGCAACCTTTGGGATATTGTCATTGTTCCACACAGGATCTAACAGTGTGCAAATGCTCTTAGCGCTAATATGAGCTGGACTATGTGCCATAGTAACCACGGAAAGTACATATGCATTTTGTAACATCCACCTCTGTTTCTCAGACCAATCAGTTCAACATCCCTCATCATCTAGATGCCCTGTTTTCTCCTGCCACACTGCCAATTCCTCCACTGTCGCTTCTCTCTGAATCTCCTTAACATTGGCTAGGGTGTCCTCAAACATCCCATTCTCAGGCACCCACCTTGCTGGGCCCGCCACAATTTTTTTTTTCATCTTTGATCTAGCTGTCTCCTTAGCTGTCTGATCTGCAAATCTGTTTCCTTTTCCAACATCATCAATAATTATTTTATGGGCACTACATTTTATGATTGCCAATCGTTTGGGAAGAGTCAAGGCTGTCAGAAGCCTCTCTAGCCACAGACTGTGTTGAATTTTGGTCCAGTGCGATGTCAAGAATTCTCTCTGCCCAGAGGCATCCAAAATTATGTGCCACCCTGAAGGCATACTGGCTGTCAGTATAAATATTGACAGTCAGTCCTTCGCTTAACTCACAGGCCCCCAAAAGGGCCACCAGCTCTGCAGCCTGTGCTGATTGATAAGGAACACGTGATGTCTCAACTACAGTGCACAGCATTGTAATAGCATATGCCGCTGTAGTGGTGCCATCTGACAATTTAAAACAAGAGCCATCGACATATAGTTCCCCTTGTGGGTCAAATAGGGGAACACCAGTCAGGTCTAACCGTCCCATCGTCTATTCGTCTGTGCAAAACAAACAATCATGGACGTCCATGTCCACTTCTTTCAAAAGGAGGGGTAGTAACGTGGCTGGATTCAGTGTGGCACATCTTTTGATAGTAATATGAGGTGCAAACAAGGTCAATTGATATCCAGTCAGATGAGCACTGGTAAGGTTCTGTGTCTTCATTTTATTCAAAAGCAGATCATGATTGGGAACGAGCCCTGCCGATTGTCGAATAGAGACCACCACAGCCGCGGCAGATCTCAAACAGCTCAGGAGGGCTCTGGATGACAGGGTCAAGCGTAGCAGAAAAATAAGCACACAGCCTTTGCTTACCTCCAAAAGCTTGTGTTAACACAGAAAGTGCACATCCAGATGCTTTGTGTACGTACAACATGAAAGGCTTCTTATATTCAGGCATACCAAGCACAGGTGCAGAGCAAACCGCAACTTTTAATTGCTAAAAAGCATGCTGACATTCATGCGTCCAGGGCGAGGGTTCATGCACATCTTTAGTGGTTAGGTAAAGCAAAGGTTGTATTAGTAAAGAGTAAGCAGGTATCCAGTGCCAACAATACAAGGTGATGCCTATGAACGCATGCACATCCCTTTGAGTCTCAGGGATGGGCATCTTAACAATGGCATCAACTCATTCGGGTGTTAGCCTCCGACGCTCTTTCGACAGCAGGTGACCCAGATAGGTATCCTTCTGTTGACAATATTGGAATTTAGAAAGGGACACTTTATGTCCATTTTCCACCAAATGCATTAACAATTTTCCCATGGAATCCCAACAACCTTCTTCGGTGTCAAAATGTCATCCACATATTGCAATAATACATTACCTGCGGGGAGAGAGAGAGAGTCCAACTGACATTTCAAAGCCTGACTATAATGACTAGCTGTATACCCCTGAGGAACCCTACAGAATTGGAAGCTATTTCCAGCTAAAGCAAAGCCAAACAGATAGCAGCTATCAGGGTGGACGGGAATGCTAACAAAATAATTCTTCAAATCGATCACAGAGAAATATTTTGCAGAAGAAGGGATCGTTGTGAGGAGGACTGTTGTATCAGGAACCATGAAAACTGGGGAAAACTATTTTATTAACTTCCCGTAAATCAATGACAAATCGATAAACATCAGGATGTGCATCAGGGGAATCCACGGGAGCCTTTTTAAGGATAGGAAGAATGGGGTTATTACACACATTCACTACTGTCTCCTCCACCATCCCCCAACTTAATCAAATCCTGTATAATTTGCATCAGAGCCTATTCCCCAGCTTGCGATATTTTGTATTGGGGAATACGAGGATGCACAGCATTATCCCTGATCTTGATAGAAACAAGTGGTATCTGTAACAACCCAACATCAGTGTCCCCTGTCGCCCACAAAGAAGATGCGACATCCCGGAACTCAACAGGAAATGGAGCGTCCTTTGCAAAACACTGTCTCGCGCCAGCTACATTGGGTCCAAAAGGTATATTAACACCATCTGTGTAGCACATAACTTCTTTAATAAATCTAATCCTAAAACATTTTCACCACATTTTGAAGTCAACAGAAACGGAGTATCTAAAAGGACCGACAGAAAAAGCGAAAGGTTTGGAAATAGGGCTCACAACCGGTACACCTGAAAAACCTCCCGGGACATTATTGTGGCCAGACAGGGCGGCCATAGGGACCAGTGTATGAGAAACAGAGCTATTCATTGCACCTTTATCCACCAAATATTTCTGCGTCGAACTATGTAGGTCGTCTGTGACATAAGGACCATGCTGATCTACAACAATCTGTACTGGTCCCTCACCCTGTTCTTTGCTGTCCTAGCTATAGGACATCCCTGTAACTTCATCGATATCATAATCGTCATGATAATACTGCCTTTGGGGATCGTCAAAATAATTCTGATCAAACCGACCCCCTGAGGATGCATCCCCTTGAGCCTCATCTCAGCTACCTGCACCACAACGCCTTCCATTCCAATCCCTTCCTCTCGGTGCTGCAACCTTCTGTAACAATTCTGAGCACTCACTTCACCAATGCCCCTCCTTTTTACAATACGCACACTGAATTAGCCCCAAGGGCACACCACCTCCACCGGCACCTTGGGACCTCTGTGTCGGACCAGTACCCCAACCCTTCCAAATCCCCTTGCAACTTGCTGTAACAACACCTTCGTCTGTAAATGCTTACTCTTTTTCTGCACTTTATCCTTCTCCTCGTTTTCTCAATGCTCATATTATTGGGTCATGCTCAATATCACTGACGGGGAGGAAGAGGTCCATGAACTGTCAGAGCTGCAATCTCAGGAAGTAAATTTCTAACGAACCTGTCAAAAAACAAACAAACCCACCTTCCACTGACAAATCTTGTCCGCTAAAATCCCAAAATACCCTTTCAGACCAAGTAAGAAAAATCAGACACACTCTCTTCTTTCTTATGGCCACATACCGTCAACTTATCCCAATCGACACGCCTAGGCGGAATAAGAGAATGCATGTAAGTAATAATACGATTTGGCAAAGGCAATATCTCAGCCCTAGGTCTGTCGCCAGGCTTCCGTTCCTTATCCCACACCTTAATCTCGTCCCATGTACCACCCAATTCCACTCTGTGATCCTGCGTATGTACCTGTCTCCATGTATCTACCGGCACTAGCAGCCCAAAAAATATCTCAATATCTGCTAGCGTCATAACTGACGAGGAGGCAGCCTCTGTCAATTCTATATACTATGCAGTAGAATTTTTCCTGGGATCCGATAATTGACTCATAAGAGCAAGTACCTCACTTCTCTTCCACGGGGTATAAACCCACTGCTCCTGAAAGAGCATCTACTCTCTGCTGAGTAACAACATTTGCTGCTGTTAGAAATGGGGATCTCTAGTTGGCAACGGTTTACACCTTTGTCCAAATAGGGACTCTTCCTTCTAGTCAGGGAAAGGGGGATACACTCCTAAAATAAACCATGCTCACCCCCTTGGTAGCTTGGCACGAGCATATAGGCTTATCTCAGAGGCAGTGTGTAAAGCATTTGTGAACACATACAGTAACGCAGTGAAAACACAACAAATGGACACCACACCAGTTTAGAAAAATAAGTAATCTTTATATAAACAAGACCAAACAACAAAATTCCACAATGCAGTATTAAAATAAGGCTTTCAAATGGTAGAAATAGTTCAGGTCGTAGGGAAGGTGATGCATCAGTTCTTTGCTTCAGGGGAGGTGATGCGTCGGTTCCTTATTGGAGAGAGGGGATGTGTCGGTTTCTAACTGCTTTCCGGTTACGATGTGACAAGATGGCGCGTCGATGCGTGGCGATGACACAGTTCAATGCGAAAAAATGGCGGCTTGATGCTATGTGACAGTCCGGTACGATGCGTGATCTTTTGCAGCCACACGGCAGGTGCTGCGACTGTCTTCTCGGCGATGCATCAGGACCCGGTGTGGATGCGGCTCGCTTCTTCTCGTTGCGTTGATCTTCCAGCTCCCAGCCACAAACAGTCTCTAGAGATCCTAAACAGCCACAGGTACCTCCTTGCAGGTTAGAATTCCCAGGAAGGAAATTCAGGGGAGCTGGTGGTGAAGTCTTTGTGTCACTGAGACTTCAGACAGGAGGCAAGCTCAGTTTCAAGCCCTTGCAGTTCTTTTCTTCAAGCAGGTAACAAAGCAAACAGCAAAGTCCTTTGCAGCAAGCAGCCACTGCAGGCCAACCCCAGACAACAAACAGCACAAGGGCAGTATTCCTCCTCAGCTTATCCAGCTCTTCTACTTGGCAAAGGCTCCTCTTGATTTCCCAAAAGTGATCTAAAATTCTGGGGTCTGTGTCCCCCTTTCTATACACACAAATTATTTGTTCTCTGAAGGCAGAGAGTGTCTGTACCCAGCCAAAACCAGTTCTGTCCTCACCGGAGACAGCATTGTTGAAAGCAGACCTGGCCAAGGCAGATGAAAGGAAATCTCCCCCCACTACTCTAAATTTAACCCAGGTCCCATTCAGCCCAGACCTGACTCATCAGACTGCCAGAGCCGCAGCCCTCTCCCAGCTCCTGTCACTCACAAGCCAGACATGCGATACACTAACCTAGCAGAGGCACACTGGATGGTTAGGCAAGAAAATACCCACTTTCTAAAAGTGGATTTTTTCAAACACAGAATGTAAAAATCACCCTCACTAAAAGATGCACTTTAACATTCTGAGTTCAGGCATACTAAACTTTATTTTCCTATCTTGTTCCTAGGGTCAGTTATGTTTATAAGATGTTATAAACTAACTGCCCATTCTGGCCTATGGGAACAGATAGCCTTGCAATAGTGAAAAGCGAAATTGCAGCATTTCACTTTCAGGACATGCCACACAAATCAGGGTATGTCCTACCTTTCACATACAATTAAGCCTGGGCAAAGCACTACGCTACGCTCGCGAAGTGCACGTAGCACAGTGCGAACACGCGTAGCGTAGTGTTGCGTAGTGCTGCGGTCATTGTTTGCTTGCTCGCGGTCCTCAACGTCAAGTTGGCGACCGCGAGCAAGCAAAATGACATCCCGGCGAGACTTTTTCCTTGTTCGCGATCAGCAACATCAAGTTGGCGATCGCGAGCATGGAAAATAAACTTCCCGGCGAGATTCCCTACGCGAGGAGGTCAGGTTTCTCATTGCCGGTTGCTTGTCCGCACTGTGCAATCATTGAAAACGACATCTGGCACAGTGCGAACAAGGTACTACGCAGTTCGCGAAGTGCTACGCGTAGCTCGCGTAGTGCGAACTGCACTTTGTGTAGCTTCGCAAAGTAGCACTTCGCGAACTACGCCCAGGGTTACATACAATGCACCCTGCCCACAGGGGTACCTTGGGCCTACCTTAGGGGTGACTAACATGTACAAAAGGGAAGGTTTAGGGACTGGCAAGTGTGTGCACCAGCCAAGTTTACATGGCAGTCCCTGACTGCACACAGGCTCTGCAATGGCAGACCTGAGTCACGTTTTACAGCCTGCTTCTGTGGATGGGACAATCAGTGCTGCAAGCCCACCAGCAGCATTTGATTTACAGGCCCTGAGCACACATGGTGCACTGTACTAGGGTCTGACAAGTAAATAAAATCAGCCAATCATGGAATCACTATTCCATCACACATTTTACACAGGGATTACTTGCACTTTGGCACTGAACAGCAGTGGCAAAGTGCCCAAATCATCTAGACCAGCAAAAACAGATTAGGTAACAGCAAAAAAATGTAAGGGAGACCAGCGCCAATAGTGGCAAGTCTAACAGCTGCATTACGCTGCTCTGGAATTTCAGAGTGGTAAATGGGATGCACTTCCTTCATTGGGAACTGGGATGCTGGAATCGGAGTACTATGATATAATTTAGCCCGATAACTAAGTAATATCCCAATGTTACTGTGAACTTCCGTAGGAGCCATTCCAACGGAATATACACGATCTCGAATATCATAAACGATTTGCGGAGCCTTACCTCCAATATACTGTTCCCAGAAACCAACCAATGTATTCGACATGTGCTGAAGGGCACGTTGTTGCACAAATGGATGAAAATCCTTCATCACACTCCATATATCCTCCAAACCATAAATCACACTCTGAGCCCACTGTGCTGCCTGAAATGCAACCATCCTTTTCTCTTCTTCACCCACATCAGATCGAATCATTGCCCACTCTAATCACCCCAGTGCCTCTGCCCAATTTCCTCCCTCTGACCCTCGCACTGGCGTGCCAACCCTACTCAATACCGTGGGTGACATAGGCAGGGGGAACGCAACAGATGCCGATGCAGTGGCTGTGTAATAGATGTAAGAGAAGGAGGAGAAATGAAAACAGAAACAGCTGACACTATGGGGGTGCCCGCAGTCACTGTACTGGCAATTTGCGAAACCGAGGGAAGAATGGATACGGCCGGAGTTAAGGCTGTTGAGGCTGCAGAGGGATCAGTGGAAGACGAGGGAACAGTGGCAGACTGAGACGACAGAACAACAGGGTATATTCTTTGCGGGGCATAGGGAGTTGGGGGGTGACTTTCCGACAAATCCTCCATGAAAGGATCCTCTTTCTCTTGAACAACATAGGACCTATCACACTGTAATTGAAAGTTCCTCTCTGCACACCCAATACCCTTCTCTGTTCTCTCCTTATCATAGGCTACCGCTTTATGCACCACCGTTTGCCTTGCCTTTTTACTAGACTCCTTTTCAGCATGTATAAGCCTCTGCTTAGCTTCCTTCTGCCATACCTGCAAAGTATCAAACATCGACTGCCGACTTCTTCAAGCAAATAGTTTATCCTGTAAGTAATTACATTTTTGCTCATCAAAGGTACCATCCCGTGGCCACTGAAGCTCAGTATTGTCCCTCGTATACTTGTGCCACAGTGCACAAAACATAATAGGGCCAATACCATGCTTCACATACATATCAAAATTCTGAGTGTCTACCAATGGTGCAGGCTGCCACTCCTCCAAGCGATATTCCGTAGAGCAGCATTGGCACCCCAAACACCACACATTACTCCAACAAGGCATCCCGGCATCAGACACAGCCACGGATTCACAGAATCAAGACATACACACATACAACAAAACACGCATAAACCAAGAGCTCTCTAAAATAGTCTGCAGTCTGTATCAAGACAAGATAGGCTCTAGCCCCAGACCTTTTCAAGAGTAAACCAAATTCAACCAGTGGCCTGGCAGAAAGTTCAACAAATTAACCAAGACGGCGCCGCAATTACCAAGAATTCAAAATTAGCTCACCCAGTGCACATAGGTCAGACAAGACCATTCTCCACGGCCGACACTTCGGACCAAACGGTCAGATCCAAGGGTTTTGCCTTTTCAGGACACCAGCCAAGGTGACTGCTAGACGAAGAGCCGTCCGATCAGACATGCGGGGCAGCTGCGAGAACCAGGCTCAATCGTGTGGGGATCCCCGATCCGCCCATTCGACCAAACACAACCCCGTCTTCTACAACCCGACTACGGTCGAGAAGGGTCACCTGTGGGGTCCCTGTTTGGGTGCCAACTGAAGAAAGTGACCCAATTAGGGCCACCCTGGTCACTCTCGACCTCCTCTAGCCTTCCAAGACTGAAGAGTCGATGACACAGTAGAGAATACAAGCAATCTAGTTTGCTCACTGCAGTGGAGTCCAATCAGACCAGCTCTGTATGATGGCTGATGAGGGGCTGACTGGTACAAGTATAAAGTTACATTATGTATGTTGGAGAGTCCACAAAGACCTGCCTACCATGGAAAAACACAAGTAGGTGTTGTAATACAATGGTGGTACAGAACATAAGTCTTGATTCTGCAGCCTTGTACAAGCTATCTACATTTCAAGGTTGTCTGGCCTATCTTCCCCTCTAGACAGGTGGGAGAAGGCCTTGATCTAAGATGAAAGGCATGTGCTAACGAGCTAACATGGGCATTGAAGAAACAAAACTTACCAAGGGCCATTTCTTGTAAATGACCAAAATCCAGTTTCGAGTATGTAAGTAACAGTTTCGATTGTATCAGAACATGGCGTCCTTCTAACTAAAATGGCAGCACATATGTCAACCTCACTGGCGAGACTTCTGTAACAACGTATTCACATCTTACTCACAAAATGTAAATATAATGTATTTAGCCATGTAAATGCTAACATAATATGAAGTAAAACACAAGTAAGAGGTAAAACTACGTTTCAATTCTATCATTAGGGCTTCCATGAATGCCGCTGCCAGATTGATTATGGGTACATAAAGAAATGCTCACATATCCCCAACCCTAAGATCTCTAAACTGGTTACCCTACGAAGCAAGAATACAGCTAAAGATTGCCTGTTTGATGCACAAAGCCCTCCATTTCAAAAGCCCCGGTTACCTGGCTCAAAAGCTAGAACTTTCTGGAGGGAGTAGACCATCAAGAAGTGTAAATTCTCTCCTCTTGAAATCTCAGACTTTTCGCAAAAAGAGAACGAGGCACAGAGCTTTCTCTGGCTCGGCCTCAAAGATCTAAAACTCTCTTCCACCGGAAGTCCGCAGAATCTCCTCCATTGCTGCCTTCAAACATGAAGTAAAAAATATCCTAATGAACGTGTACTTGCCTTAAATGGTCATCTGTTTTCTCACTGTGCCTCTGACTAGGGTCTTTTTGGTCTAACAACTGTAATGCTCAGGGTTGTCTGATATACCCTATTATGTAATGTATGTTCTCCTCATAGTACACTATGAAATTATCTAAATATGATATTCTCTGTTACCCCCTATGTTCTTCCCTTCCAAAATGCGAAGCGCTCTGATACCCCTGTTCGCGCTATATAAACATTTATAAATAAATAAGTAAATCAGTCTCTTTTATTCTTTTGTCTTCTTAGGCATATATCCCAAAAGAGACACCATCAAATGTGGATTTGGGATCTCCTCAAAAGGGCATCCTATTCTTCCCACATTCCCTTTTTTATCAATTTGTTTTACCCCACGTTGTCTCATTCCTTCAAGTTGTCAGTCCAGTGTAGTTGACCTCGCCCTGTGTATGGTATTGAGAAACCTACCTCAAACCATCTTTCAGCTTCTACATTCCCACTCTGTCTGGTATTATTTTAAACCTGTCTTCAAGGTCTGCAGTCTAACTACAGTCCTGGCCTTTTCCCAAACTGCCAGTAGCATATTCCATTCCTCTGAAGCTGCCAAAACCACCTCACCCCACAAAACATTGGCTCAGTGAGCCAAACTTTCAAAGTGACCTGAAAAAAAGACCCTTAAAAAAAATAATAGCATGCTGTGCCTGCTCTTGGATTTAGCCCACACGCTCCCAAGGTAAGATAGATCTGAAAGGGAACTTGAGTCAAATGCAATCAACTAGCACTTTACCACCCTCCTCAGCCTGGTTAGATCATGTAGTGTAGCCACAACTCATTTTCTAGCTGCTCCATGATCTCTTGGGACATAATCCTCTCTGAGTTCTAAATTCTTCTTCATAGCTCAGTCAGTCTAAACTCTTCTTCATACCTTTAGACACACCCCTGAAGCTTATCAGTGTTTTTCTGATATCCAGATATTTAAATAGTGCTTTACTACTCACCATGTGCAGCTTGCAAGTTATGCTTGCATAGATCATGAATGCTCCATCTATATTTCAATATTTGCAGGAACACAAGTCTGCTTCACCAGTTCCATCACTTATGCTTTGGACCCTTCCATGCTACATGTCTACCTCTGTAACAGCTTGGAAATATCCTAAATCTTTTCCTTGCTACTGACCCCCCCAATTGGATGGCTGTACCCACATAGTACAATCTCGACATCACGCATCATCCAACTTCTGTCTAACTTTGCCCCGAGCACCTGTCTTCTATCCTCCTCTGCTATCAGCTCCAACCCCACATTGCCACTGTTACCCCAGAGCTATTCTCCACCACTAGTGCTAGCCCCATCTGGGAACTGCTGGTTCTATCCATCCTCTGTGTGACCCCACTGTAAGATTCTTTAACCTGTGTTGCTCCATCATGTATAGTTCTCCTGTTCATCAGCCCACCCATCTTCATTTCCAGGATTCTTTTTCTTAGACTCCCACCACTCCATGTGAAATCTCTCAAACTGACTATTCCCCCTTTCCCTTCTCACAGTCAATTACACCTCTGAGGCTGACACCCTCTCAACAGTTGCCTCATCTCTCACCTGTACCCTTCGTACGCCCAAAAGGGACCATGGCTCAGCATTCATCTCCCTTCTCTTTCTCTTCTGGTCTCCAACGGGCCTTCCATGACACTCTTTCTCTCTCTTCCCTCGGTAGCACTACCATTAATGCCATTCCCCTGCTTTCACAACTGGCATCTCTCCTTCCTCCCCTAATAATAAGCATCTCGACAGCTCTGCAATTTCCAATCCCATGACAGGCAGTCCTTTAGCTGTCCTGTTACCTTTTCTTCAGTCCCAGCCCTCGGCCCGCTGCCCAAGTCATCGCACCAGCTCTGTGAAGCTCACCCCTCTTGTCATCACTCTTGCTTGTGTCCACTGCACTGTCTCTTCTTGAGGGGGAGGACGGTTCATCCCTGTGGCCCTCCCTTGTCTAGTGTAGATTGCAGCTCCGTGCTGCGGCCGCAACCTTTGTTGTGGAGCTGTACACACCAGGAATCCTACCCCTCACTTCATGTTGGGATCCCTCATCCCTGACGGCACTTGGGTGCACTCCCCCTGCTCGTCCTGTACCTCGGCCGTTCTCGCATGCCGTAACCTCTATAGCCCATCCACACTACGGCTGCCCTGGCGCCCGCAGGGTGCCCTAGAAGGGCGGGCCTCTAGGACCAGCAAGGCACCAGCCCACCGCCCTTCTTCCAAGTATGTGGACTCCTCGGGGAGGAGTCCCCCTACTCTGGCAGTCAGGGACTGTGGCACGCAGGGCACGTCAATTCCGGGGCACGAGGAGTGGGGGGTATATAGGCCTCCCCCACCCTCTGTCCTTCCTCTTTTGCACCATGGACACGCCGTCGTCTGTTCGCACCAAGTTGCTGCCGTTTTGTCCTCTGCTGGACACGCCGTCCCCGCCGTCTTGTCTCTGGTCTGGTGTCGGTTGTCGCAGGTCGAGTCGGTGTTTTGAGCGGTGAGTCAGGGCGCATTGAGGAAGTTCTTTGAGCTTTTAGTTGCAGTTTTGTGGCGATATGGGCGCCCCTGGGGGTTTTCCCCTCCCACAGCCCTTGCCCCAGGTTGTGCAGGGGTCGGTTTATGGGCAGTGTTCGACTTGATACCCTGAGGGTAGTGGGTATGACGGGGTCTTGGAGCCTGGCAGGGAGCAGAGACGGGTGCCGTGGGCATATGGGCCTTGAAGGTTTTTGGACAGATTGGTTAATGCGACATGTCCAGCTGGAATGGAGACGTGTAGATCCGCACGGCCCTAGTATTAGTCATCCGGGCGGAATCCCTGATCATTTCCTGCCCCTTAATTTCAGTGCTTCTGTGATTCCCACCGCTTTCACACACCCGTAAATATGCAAGAGTATATATTTCCGCCTCACAGCTGGTTTGGCTTTTCTCCTGACTGGGCGATTACAATGTGGGACAAACCTTTAGACGTGGGCAATTCTGGAATGCGTTTCGGGTTTGGCGCAGGGGGTGTGTGGGTTACATCCCCGGTCTCATGGGCGGCTCCCTATGTTGCCATGAGTCGTGCCCCTATCCTCCCGGGTGTGTGGTCCTCGGGAGGATTTGTGAAAGGGGTGAGAAACAAAACTGGCATATGAGCCAAATGCTGACGGTTTTGGGGCACTGCATTTTGGGGAGTTGGGTTGTGCTAGCACTGCTAGTGGCCAGTAGCAGATGAGCTGAGGCAGCATATGTCTTGCGATCGGAGTATGGGGGCTAGTCAACTGTGGTATGCCCTGCGACTGCGACGAGGCAACAGCGGGTTGTCCCCAAGTTCTGGGGTCAAACTGGGTTGGAGCATTAAGTCTTCAGTCCTGGGGTAGCCTCCATCAACCCTTCAATCCAAGTAAGGGCAGGTAGCGATTGATAAGTATCAGCGAGTGGGTAACATACACTGGCTAGACAGCGACATCGTGCCCCGGGGAACATGCGCGCTTGACAAATACACAAAGCTGCAACCAGAAGGGTGCCAAGTGGCATAACCAGTAAAGATGTTTAAATGGTGTGTCTCTGGCATTTCAGCTGGGTGGAGCCAGTCCTATTTAGAGGTATGCCTGCGGGATATTGGTGTGCTCCTTTAGGTTCCTATGACCTAGGCGGTGTGTGGCACCTCCCACATCTAATGTTAGGCACTAGATTACAGACAGTGCGCCCTGTACCGAATCAGACAGATTCTCTAAGCGGGTATGCCTAGGGGGCTTCACCAGAGGGAGCTGAGCGGTCGAAATTCCCATAAAGATTATGGGATGCAGGTCAAGTGCTGGGGTGCAGCCATGCTCAGTGTGTATACGCCGGTTATGGACATCCCTGTGCGCATTGAATTAGCAATTAAAGGGACGTGCCAGGGTTAAGTATAATCCTTCTCGCCCTAATAGCCTAGTTGGCAAGCAGGGGTAGGAACGGTCTCTTAACGAGTGAGCAGCTGTCCCAGAGATGGGAGACACCTGTGTCCAGTCACACATGGTGCTAGAAGGGCGGCAGCCAGTATGATCAGCAAATAGGTGGGCATCGCGAGCCAGGGTGTCTGAAACTGTTCCACCCTGAGTGGGGCGGGGCTGAGTCATGTTACGCAGTGGAACTTTGCGGCTTGAGGTGCATAGTGCTTGGCACAACTTCACAAGCATAAAGGGCATTTTGTTTCAGCAGACACTAGCTGATCCAACCTAACGTCTAGGGCTATTGGGAGATAGATGGGGCATCGATAACCAGTAGGGATGTTCCCTTTCATCCAGATTTGCAGGAGGCTCTAGACAGGAGAGTTTGCGGGCAAGAATATAGCTATTTTGGTGGGGGCTCTGGCAGCGATGGTGGCCGCCTCCAGAGCCGTGGCAGAGTTACAGGGCGATCTGGAAGCTAATGGGTACCGAAGGGTACCTCTGCGCGGCACCATAGGGGGTGCCAGAGCCCAGGAGCCTCATGGGAGGTTCCTGGAAAACCGTGTCGGTGCCCCATTAGTCCTTCGGGCGGTTGTGGGCCTGAACAACCGGGGCTTGCCTTGCTACGCTCCGCCCTGAAAGGGGCGTAAGTAATAAGGGACCGTGATCCGGGAAGAGGATCACCGAAGGGGCAGCACAGATGGGGTTCACCCCAATGCTGCTTGGCTCATCAGGCGGGCAGGCGCCCCAGATGGTTGCCTGCCCTTGGATTGCCCGTAAGATATCCCACCTTATTACATAACGGTGTATGTAATAAACCTGCAGCAGTTCTTTACCCAAACAAAATTTGTGTGGTGTGCTTTATTTATGCGTAGAACATGCATGCTATTGTGGGGGGGTGGGGTGTGTTGCCTCCTGCTGGTGCTATGGTTCTCACTCCTTCTTTGCTTCACCCTTGCCTTGGGCCATAATGCTGTTTCACAGCATCACTTCCTAAATGCTGCACCTACTTCATCACTGTGCCCTCTGCATGAGTGCCCGCTTTCTAGGACCTCTCACTGTCTCCTGTCCTGCTTCTCTTTGGGCACTGAGCCCCCTTTTACCTGGGACCGGGCCTGTCTCTTCCCTTAATGCCTGGTATGTAGCGGAAGGCTATCGCTCTCCTGCTTTGGGCCTGTTTTTCCTAATTATTCTATTACACCTGGGACTACCCTCTATCTCTGACAGGGATCCTAACTCTGGCCCCTCCTGGAAAATTGAAATGCATGCTAAAACAGACACCGGCACTCCCGCAGATGACACTTCTTCCAGCCTGTGTTATTGGTCTGGTGCCACGGTGGTCCCGCCTCCTGTGGCCGGTCAGCGATCCACCTCTTTCAGGACATCCTAGCTATGCACCTTGCCAAAAGGGATTGTGCCATCCCTTTTGTGCATGCACAATTGAAACCGAGATGCAGCGGTCCAATGACCACCAATACTGTGCATCCTGTGTCTCCCCCAAGCACCTCCCAAAGATCCTGAGCAGAGAGGGCCGGGACCATTTCCATTTGCACTGAGACCAATTTACTGTTTATCTGTAGGTGTTTACAGAGAAAAGAAAAGTGCACAATTTGTGCTGGACTCAGAATTCAGCCACGTGCAAACAACATTTGTGCTCGAACCCAACTTTAACACAGGGCACAGATTTAGCCTCATGTCTGTGGGAGATTGTGGATTAAAGAAGAACCCGGCAACTTGACTACCAGTCTTTCTTTTTTCAGTTTTCTGTTTTGTGTGGTCCTTATCCCTCTGGATGCCAGATGTTTTTATAATAGAAAACATTTCTACAGCACATGTATATCATGAAGATTATAATTCAAATTCTTAACCTCATATTTGGGGCAAATTGAAGACATAATATAACCTAGGTGCTTCAATTAATCTATACATCAACTTGAGCAGTAGGCAAACCATGCAGTGAAGGCAGGAGGAAAGTCTAGATTTACAGTATGCATGTAAAAATGTGCATAGAGAGAGAGGAGAGACCTGTTAAAAGATGTGGAAGTAGCCAGGTTTTAATTACACATGTATAAAGAAGCCTTGGCAAAGAGAGTCACAGAATGGGAAGGCGGACCGGTAGCCAGACAAAGTGAGATTCCGTCTGTAAAACGTTTACAGAGTGTGGGAGAGGAACTAGTAACTATGTAAGTGCACTAGAGAGAAAAGGGTTTAAAGTGGTTAGATTAGGACCAGAAGAAAGTGGTGCTTTACTCTGGCTTTAGGTGAGTAGAAGAAGGATTCTTGCCTAACGTTGATTGGCATATTGTTATAGATCCACGATTCAAAGCAAGAGAACTTGTGGGATAAAGTAGAAGCATTGCTGCATATTTTACTTTTTTAGCTGGACACCATTGGTGCCCTGAAGATACCGATGACTTTAGGATAAGGTTAAAATTCTTTCTCAGACAGTGAGGTGTTCTCAGTTTTATTGTTCTTAAGATGATGCAAGCTGATTGGAATGTACAGTGTGCTGGGAGGCGGGAAAACTTGTATTTTAGGGGTAGAGGTATCCTGTTGGGGTTTCCTGTTGCTTCGGGTCTTAGCATTCACCCGACTTCTGACTTCCCCTTCATCACGCCATTTAATGTTGCACCACGTGACTGGGAGCTGCAGAGCTCGCGGAAGTGGCTGGATGCACTCTTGCCCCTCCACCTAACCCCTCTCAGACGTGCAAGCGACCACCAGTCCCCTCTCAGTCATCCATATGCCCCCTCACCTCCTTTTAGTAAACACAAAGAGTAGCCACTGTTAGTGCATAACATCTGCAGTTTATTTAACAACATAAACACAGGTATCATAATCATCGCAACCTAATGGTTATTCACGCTCTCCATGGATTACTTAATAATTTATCACATCTGTCATGGTTATCTGAGCAGTTCTGATTTGTTGGTCCATTTTACTCATTAATAGCACTTTTGTCGGGACAACCCCTGAGCAACTGCCCCTTTGCAAGTGATGTACTGCAAAATCCATTATTTAATTGTAGGGGTGCATCATAATTATGTATAGTCCGCATCCACATATATTTCTTCATTGTATTAACAAAAAACATTAGAACGTGAACTGTAATAATGTGAATCGTGATGTATTTTAGGGCACTTCAACGTAAAGTGGAGAAACTTGTGCAGCAAGTAAACGCAAATAGCTGGAATACCAATGAAGACGCTTGTATTGTGCAACTGACACTTATGTTATCCTCCATATATGCTTATTAGTCATGCCGTTTTATATGTAAAGGAGAATATTAACTGTATGTCTCAATTTCTACCTAATTGCATGAAAGCCCATGTTCCATCTTTCTTATGTTAGACAAATTATGTAGGCCTGAAATGCATTTTCCCTGGAAGCTCTCACATTTGAATTAATAATTGAATTCCATGTGCATGTTAGGTTTTACTCTTTCTCACGCTTGTGTTGCAGGTGGAAGAAGCATCCATGTTAGTTAAAATAATGTCTTTGTTTTAGGAGTTAGGCAAGGAGAGAAGAGGATACATTGAATGTTGGTACTCATAAAGAGAACTGTTGTATTTTCTCACCTGAGAGAGCCTGGGAATCAAGTTAATCTCACCACCGCTCTGGAGCATCGTTGTCAAGTGGAAAAATACCTATGAGCATGTGACCTGGCTGGATGGCGTGACCCAAAGAGGATCCTGGGAAGCTACTTGTAGTATTGTAGCTAGGGAAAGAGCCCACTTCTTCTCTGCCTTTGGCGAGAGAGCATCATAGATAGCCCCGAGAATTTGGTCTCCCTCCAGGAGGAGGAAAGCATATTTTAAAGACCCTATGATGGTGCTTTTCATGTAGTCTCAGAAGCGGAAAATCAAGATATTCCGCTCCGTTACCTTTTACGTGAATTAGGGTTTTTTAGACGGTTAGAACCCTAGACCCAGGTTACAATACAGGACAAGTGATCCATTCTCCTTTGATTATTTGCCTATTGTCTGGAAGCCAAATCGATCTCAGCTTCTTTATCCCTTGATTGATTGCGAGATATGTGCAGGAAGGGGCACCTTCCTGCACATAAACAATCTTTGAAAGAGTTTTTCTCTTTCTATGTGCGCTGCAGAATTTGTTTGTATTGGAGCGTAAATATTAAATGTTACCCGTTTAGTGTCAAATACCTTCCCCATCATAGTTTGTAGTTTTACTTGAGTATGGTGTCTTACAATATTAACCAATACATATCAAGGTTTTTATATGTTTTATGTATTTTATTTAGTTTATTGAATGTATATTTTTATATCTGTGTGTGGGTATAGTTTAAGGATTGTTTATATCAATGTCTGTTCAAAGTTTATTTTAATTTTGTGTGAAGAGTATTAGTTAGTTTTTACTTTGCTGTGGGTTAAAATTTCATAGTAAGTTGCACTTCATTTGACAGGTAGCCGCGCATAATTGAGGGGTATGTTAATTTTATGAATTTCACCATGTAGGATGTACATTTGTGTGAATGTTCAAGGGCACATTTGAAAAGTTCCTTCCATCATCCATGTTTCACATAGCCTTAGGGGCAGATTACGAGTTTGGCGGTCCTCCTGTGGAGAATTTGGAACTCCTTGCCCCCTGAAATCAGACTGAATCCCTCAACTGTATCATTTAACAAGCATTGGCATAGCCAATAGGTCTCGCTTTTGGGACCTTATAAGTGTTTAGCCATGCAACAGTTGCATAACTAAATACTTATAAGGTCCCAAAAGCGAGACCTTTTGGCTATGCCAATGCTTGTTTCTGTTTGTTACTGCTCTGTAGTAATGGCGGTGCACGGGTGCCACCATAACTACATAGAAGTAATAAACAGAAAAAAAAAACCTGGCTCACGGCGAATATCAAAGCGGCCGTGTGGACGCGAAAGTGAAAGGGATTGCGATCAAACATCAAAGCGGCCGCTAAATTGAGGCGCGCGCGCCCGCGCACATGCACTGTAGCTCTAGGCTACAGTGGTTGTACTTTTTTGAGCCCTCACAAAAAGTCTCGCCAGACCAGCGCATGCGCTGGGTTAGGCGAGACCTAAAAAGGAAGTCAAAGTGCTACTAATGAACACATTTTTGCTTCACTGCTCATGTACCCTATTAGCTGGCCCCATTAGGCCACATTTTTTATACCAATGTAAAAAATGTGACTTCTATGATCATGTATATTTAGTGGGTGGCATGGACTCTGTGGGGTCTCCTGCCTGAATATGCGACCCACCGCATCTTGTTTCGCTCTGCAGTATGTTTGTTTTACTTTATTTTCCTTCTTGACCACTTGGAAAACGTTCTGATACCCTCTTGGGTCTGGTTCGGGAATATAAATAACTGAAGGGCAACAATGGTGGTACTGTCAACTGAAGCATTGCCTTACACATGGGCTGAAAAAAAAGAAATAGCCGCTTAACCCCACCCCAATGTACACATACATTAAAAAGTGTGACAGCTGCAAAGGTAATATGACTGGACTCTATAACACAATGTTAACAATCTAAAACTTGACCTGAACCCATCAAACAACCCAAAAGAGATGGCAGGGTAATATAGAGGTCGAATACACAACAGAAGACTGGTTGGCCCTCTTAGAAATGCATGACTAGGGGCTACAGGAATCTAGACTGAAGTTCACTTATAATATATTTCATGACTGGTATTGAACTCCAGCCTACTTGATGAGGTTGGTTATTGGAGGATACCCAAAATGCAGGTGATGGAAGATTGAAGTTGATATGGTATGTCATATATTCTGGGCATGTATTAACTTTTGGAATACTGGGCTCATATCTGGAGTACTTCAGCCACATAGTTACCAGTGTTGACTGGAGTTAAGTGTGTGAGGGGAAGAAACAAGAGGATGAGACATACCTAGCAGTTGAAAATAACTTTCAGCTGCTGCTTGGTGACAAATTCGTCTGACTCACCCTTGAGGAACATCCCAGGGAAGTGACAACTGGTGGATTTTGTTGCCTGTAATAGGATTTATTTTGGGGGGTTATTTGTAATGGCCCCAGTTAAGATTAGCAGAGTTTATTAAGCAAAAGAGCTGCAGGCGGGACAGGCCGATAGAGATAATGTTGGAGTAGGTGTGACAGCGGCCTCTGCCACCCAACTGCTGTTGTTCTTTATCATGAGAGGGAGTGGACCTAACAGAGGAGCACAGTGGCTTCCTTTCACATTAGGGAAGTGGTAGAGTAAAGTTTGATATATCCAGGGCAGCGCAGTCGGATCTACGCGCATGCCCACCACTGACATTGAAGAACGAAGTTGGAACCGGTTTAATTGTCCCACATCAGGATAGTCACCTAGTCTGTGTGTGGTGTGGTGTTGGTTTTTAATCGTCGTGGTTGACCTGCTGCTTCCTAGGGTGGGCCGACCTCTGAATCTCCCCTGCGGCCTGTGCTCATACCTGCACTGTGACCCTGGTCCTGAGTTTTGCGACCTATCCTTGACTGGTAGAGCTAAGTTACTGTGAATAGATGTTAACTTGTTAAATGACGGCAGGGTTCTAGTGGTGGGAGGAGGTATTGGAAAGAGCATTAGGATAAGCGCAGTTTAAGCTGAGCTGATGATTAGCACTTATGTTTTAATAGCCTTTAATTCATCTCGACCACAGTTGGATTTAATGCATTTGAGCAAAATACGGCCAAATGGTATTTAAGGCTATTGCAACAGCTTTTAACCACTGATTCATCTCCTCAGGATCTTGACGGCAGTCAGGCTAAAGGGAAAGAGGACCAAAGAAGTCATTTTCAAATGCAATCGAGCTGCTTTGGTCTTCTTTCTCTTTGGTCTGACTTCTTGCTAGATCCTGAGTGGATGGTTAAATGGTTAAACCAACCCTGAATGGGCAAGCACTCCTACCTAAACCTTCACCAGGTCTTAACCAGATTTTGACTGTGTGGCCACATACCTAGGCTCCTCGGTGAGCTACAGTCACTGACCTCGGCTAAGCACGCTGGCGGACTTGGAGGATGGTGAGTCATCAAATTAACAGGGAGAGTCCAGCCTTAAAAATATTCGCCACACAAACAAACAAGTTAGGTTTATTATGGTGTCTTCATAATTCAAAAAAGTGTTTCTCTTTAACATGCATGTCATTTTAGTACATTGGATTATATCTGTGCAGAGAAGTATTTGCTAAAAGTGAGAACTTTTAATGGTGCCATAAGAAACATTTCTTTCCCCACAAAGATGACAATTTAGTAAACTAATGTGCCCTACAGTTTTATTATAGGTGTAATCATATTAAAGGCTATTAAATCAAAAACAAGAGAAGTTCTTTTGTACAGAATTCACATATTTGACGGTACTCTTATTTGCAATAAGCAGACCTTTGTTACAGGTAGGAAAAACCTGGGGTGCATTTTTACTTGGGCGGGTGGTTGGTTGTGCCTGGTTCAGGGTTTGAAGCACTTCTGACAAGCAGATCAAGGGACATATTTACAAGCCCCTATCGCCATCACAACGTCACTTTTCTGGAGGTTGTAGTAACAAAAGGGGCTTTGCCTTATTCACAAGGCAGAAGTAAGCCACTTAACGTGGCTTAACACTGCCATGTGAATAAGGCACATTTTCACATTATACTTATCGTTAAGGGGGGTGCAATAGGTGTTGCGGTAGGCGTTCCATCGCAACACTAATTGATGTTGACGCTACCCTATATTTACAAGGGCAGTGTAAATATGGGGCAGCGCCAAAATTAAAACCAGGGAAAACCTGATCTTAAACAGGTGTAACGAGGGGAAATTTTTCATTTCTCCTCGTTTTTGTTGTTTCTATGTGTGCTGCATTGTGCATCACCCATAGAAACAACATAAGGTAATTGATTGTTTATGTGCAGAAAGGTGACTCTTCCTGAACAGTAACAATCAATTAAAAAAATGACGTTTTGCAACATCTATGTGTGCTGCATTAAGCATCACACATAGAAGTTACGAAATGCCATTTCAAGGGAGAACTTACTGCACATAAACAATCACCCCTTCAACACAGACAACGTTGCGCTATGGTGCAAGGGTGTCCGCGTTGGTGCTAGGCTGCTAAATTTAGCGGCAGCGCAGGGGAAAATGCAGGGCTGCACCATATTGTTCTAAATATGGTGCAGCCCTGCGTTTCAGAAGTGGCAGAGTGCAGCGTTAAGCCAAGGAGGCTAACGCCGTGCTCCACTGCTTCGTGGTAAATATGCCCGCAAGTTTATTCCTACTTTAAGTTATGACTTGCTTCTAATGTATTCTTGGCACTTGTGCTGCAAAATGCCCCATTTGGAACCCATTTTTCCGGAATTTGTGGTAAATGTGTGCAGTAAAATCCACCATTAGAATCAAAATTTCATAGAGGGGGAGACCCTCTCCGCCCCCAGCCCACCTCCCTTTTTTGAGTTCAAGTACGCTCTCCGCACTCATTCATTATAGCAGGGTCTATTAAAGGCTTTCAAATCAAAAACAAGAGAGATTCTATTGTACAGGGTATTCTCAGAATTCACATATTTGAAGGTACTCTCATTTGCAATAAGCAACCATTTGTTACAGGTAGGAAAAACCATGCTTATCCACTTCCAAACTCCACCAGTGACAACGATAGTTACATATTATTCCGACCATCTGTGAAACTATGCATATTACACGACCCTAATGATATGCCAGGTGCCTCTTCCTAATGGCCAAGGTCTGGCACTGGGGAGAGGAGTTGGCCTAAGGCTAGGGCGGCCGACCTCGAATCTGGGGAACAGGGTTCCAGTCTCGGAAATGACGCTGAACATCCTGTGATTCTGGGCAAATCACTTAATCTCCCTGTGCCTAACAAAAATTAACTTTACCTCATGTAATGCAACTGGTGCTATGTAAAGCGCTCTGATAGCCGATTCGGGTCAAGTTTGCGCTATATAAAACTCTGTAAAAAAAATTAAAATGCCATGAACATCACACGCACCCACCACACATTGAGAATGGCTGACAGAACTCTCAACTCGCATCATACGAAAGAGTAATATACAAAGTACAACACTCATGAGCGCGTTTTAATAAGATAGCGGCACCATTACTTGACAGAAAAAACAAAAACTCTACTAAACGCGTCAATCAATTGTGAGACATCGGAATATGGATAGAAAATGCTGAATTCCAACTTCCTTGCTGTACAATAGACTTGTTAATGATGGTAACTAGAGACAACAACTTAAAAGAGAACCGGATGTCGGAAAACCCAAAAATCAGAATAAATATGTTACAAAAAACGAGTATAGAGTTTGTTAATTTATGTCTGCAAAATTGCTTCTGCAGTGTAATTTATTAGCTACTTGCTATTATAGATCTGACGTGCATTGCACTCCGATTTCCGCTGAGGCTTAAGAGGGGCAACAGTAATCGTTGTTTAATATCCATGCATGCTTGGGAAGCCTTTGCTGTAACTTTCTCAGCTTGTACATAACCGGAAGGTTGCTCTGTGGTATCTATTCGAAAGATTGGTCAGAGGTGTGTATCTGAAAGGTTGGTCAGTGGTGTGTATCCAAAAGGTTGATCAATAGTGTATATCCAGAAGGTTGGTCAATGGTGTGTATCTTAAAGGTTGCTCAGTGGTGTGTATCCGTAAGGTTGCTCAGTAGTGTATATCCGGAAGGTTGGTCAGTGGTGTGTATCTGAAAGGTTGCTCAGTAGTGTATATCCAGAAGGTTGGTCAGTGGTGTGTATCCGAAAGGTTGCTCAGTAGTGTATATCCGGAAGGTTGGTCAGTGGTGTGTATCTGAAAGGTTGCTCAGTGGTGTGTAACCGGAAGGTTGCTCAGTAGAGTATATTTGGAAGGTTGGTCAGTGGTGTGTATCGGAAAGGTTGATCAGTAGTGTATTTCGGGAAGGTTTGTCAGTGGTGTGTATCCGAAAGGTTGCTCAGTGGTGTGTATCTGAAAGGTTGCTCAGTGGTGTGTATCGGAAAGGTTGCTCAGTGGTGAGTATCTGAAAGGTTGCTCAGTAGAGTATATTTGGAAAGTTGGTCAGTGGTGTGTATCCAAAAGGTTGATCAATAGTGTATATCCAGAAGGTTGGTCAATGGTGTGTATCTGAAAGGTTGCTCAGTAGTGTATATCCGGAAGGTTGGTCAGTGGTGTGTATCTGAAAGGTTGCTCAGTGGTGTGTATCCGGAAGGTTGCTCAGTAGTGTATATCCGGAAGGTTGGTCAGTGGTGTGTATCCGAAAGGTTGCTCATTAGTGTATATCCGGAAGGTTGGTCAGTGGTGTGTATTTGATAGGTTGCTCAGTGGTGTGTACCCGGAAGGTTGCTCAGTAGAGTATATTTGGAAGGTTGGTCAGTGGTGTGTATCCGAAAGGTTGATCAGTAGTGTATTTCGGGAAGGTTTGTCAGTGGTGTGTATCCGAAAGGTTGCTCAGTGGTGTGTATCTGAAAGGTTGCTCAGTGGTGTGTATCCGAAAGGTTGGTCAGTGGTGTGTAACCGGAAGGCTGCTCAGTGGTGTGTATCCAAAAGGTTGCTCAGTAGTGTATATCCGGAAGGTTGGTCAGTGGTGTGTATCCGAAAGGTTGCTCAGTAGTGTATATCCGGAAGGTTGGTCAGGGGTGTGTATTTGAAAGGCTGCTCAGTAGTGTATATCTGGAAGGTTGGTCAGTGGTATGTATTCGAAAGGGTGGTCAGTGGTGTGTATTTGAAAGGTTGGTCAGTGGTGTGTATCCAAAAGGGTGGTCAGTGGTGTGTATCCGAAAGGTTGCCCAGCAGGTGAATATTTGACAACAGCACATTGCTTGTGTCTAGAACGAATTTAACACACATTCTTAATGAGCTCTGACGGTCTCTATTCTGTTTCAAAATGCATGTTTCTGAAGATGTGGTTTATAAAATGGCATTTGTTATGTTATGTTAGGTGCATTTGTGATGTGCACTGTCGCCAGCGAGGGTTTCCTAGCACTGAGCAGGTGTGTGTTCCCAGCCCTGCTTGTAGTCGGTTAGTTTATTGAAAAAGCAGGTCTTCTGCTTCTTGGGACCTTTAAGTTTACAACAAAATATATTCATCAGTATTATGGACTGCTGGACTATTGGCTCCACTGTTAATGCTGCTGACTTGATAGCTTGAGAAAGAATGAAGTCAATTGGAAAGCTTGACGGCTAAGCACCGCTGGCCAAAAGTGGAATTTCTGACTGAATTGGGCTTAAAGCAATCTTACCATCACAGTGGCACTCCAAAAAATAACACCACCAAAAAATAAAAAAGATTGTGTACTCTGCCCCGTAATCATCGGTAAGCCAAGATCCCCACTGTTCCCGTTATAAGATTTTCCTTTCTGGAATATTACATGAGATTGAATGATTGCCTGGAGTCATACTTTGTGCTCGCTGACGACTGATAGCTTTCCATTACCAACTTTATGCTTCTACTTGGTAATCTCGGTATGCGCTGTAACAATTTTGGACTGCAAAAGCTATATTCTCAAACTATTGTTCAAGCCGTGTGCCTTTTTGACACATGCATGAAAAAGAATAACACGGTGTTCCCACCTGCTTGCATTTTTAGCACAACACTCGGCTCCTGTACAGCATGGAGTTGTCAGTCCCCTGCCAAGAGTAATCAGTTCATGCAACCTTCACTTTATTCACCCAATCAGCTCAGGGTGGATACAGACAGAAAGAATGTCTGCAGCTCAAGGGGATATCGTCAGCAAATGTCTGAGGTTCTGTAATGGTTGCATCATAAACTGGATTTGATATTCAATTGTTTTGAGGCTCGTTTGGATTTTGGATAATTTTGCTACATGCTAACGAGAATACTGTTTAATTGCCTACGTCATCATTGTGGGATTTCTAGGTGGTAACCTGAGAGTGTTTGAGTCTAAAGTCCAAAGATAAAATATCTGCCACTGATTTCCTCACTCTTTCATTGGGGCCATCTGCATAGCTAATATGTGTTATGCTGTAGCCTGCGCTACCTTTTAATAGACAAAGAGAAATCATATACATGTGAGTATACATCAAGAATTAGACCAACAGTGTCCTTTGGTTGGCATAGACAAGTGTACCAACGCGACTATGGGTTTTGTCGATTCATAAAACTCAGTACAAAAATATATGGGATAAAATGACGCAGTGTGACGCTGCAAGCAAATCTGCTGCGCCAAGCTGCATATTCTCAAAAATGCAGAGCTGCACTGTATGTACAAGAATACAGTGCACCCCTGTGTTTTCCCTTGGGCTGAAGCTAAAAAACACAGACATCCTTGTGCCATAGTGCAAGGGTGCCTGCATTGCTGGGATGATTTCTGCAACACAGGCACCCTTGCACTATGGTGCAAGGTTGTCTGTGTTGCATGGGATGATTGTTTATGTGCATTTAAAAAATGAGCGATGGCGTACGACCCCACAAATGAAAAATAGTATCTCAAATATATCCTTACGATACTAACTATGTATCCACTCAACCGTTTTGAGCTCCACAATCCTCATAACACACAAGCAGACACCCACATTTTAATTCTGCTAAGGACCATTTATCAAGATGAAAATAAGGCCAATCTCTCAGAACCCACATAAATAATTCCTCTATTCGCATTTCATTTCTAATAGATCATGTGCAAAACATGAATACAATAAATGATCTATTGCAGATCGGATCATCTCCATTAATACATAAGGATGAAACATCACGGCTTAGTCTCGCTACCATGCCCATCACTGGCAAAAACTACAAAAAATTCTTAGCTACCGGCCTCCATCACCGGGGCACAGCAGACGGAGCAAGCATATGGAGCAAGCACAGGTCGGGCGTTATTCCCTTGTCACAGAAGGCCGAGAAACACACGCACGCGCGGCCGCTTAATGATTATTCACTCTTCTTCCTTGTTTAATAGTAAGTGAGCAGTCATCTCCGCGTGTCCCCCGATAAAGCAAAAATACAGAACTAAGCAGGTATTTACGTAACTTTGGACACACGCAGTGAACAGCGTTCAACTAAAAAACTGTTTTCTAGAGAGCGGAAATGTTGAGGTTGCCACACCACGCTTTCCTTAATTTACAACCCACGTTAGGTTGCTTACACACTACCTCCGATGCAGCTTTTAATCAATAATTATTAACGCGTTTGTAATTGACATCGCACGTCTCCTTGCTTTCAACCGGAGATGGGCTACTTACTCGCTTCCTTAAACGCGGTTTTAATCGATGTACTCCATCTGGTTTATCTCAAGATAGCGCCTACAACAAGTGCCGCACTTCCTCACATGCAAACTTGTCATTTCACACTTAAAAAGCAAGTACGCGCTAATCGTAGAAGCAAATGTAGCATTCACATTGTCGGCTTCACGCTGACACCAGCGCCGCATCTAATAACGGTGTTATTGCTAGCATGATACTCTCCCAATGTTACAACATCCTTATTCAAATTGATTTCTCAATTTTCAATTCAATAATCTTTATTCTGATATAAAATATCCATAAAAGCACAGAGCAAAATACCAGCAAAAATGTACATTTTTAAAACATTGCATAGTTAAAATAATAGACACGTGGCTTAAAACAATGAATATACAGAGACCTATACATTGTGCAAAACAACGCAACAAATTCATCATAGACTTATGATTGAATCAGGGTCAATAACAAGGTGTTTCATAGAATGTAGCAGCATAATGTAGTAAAATGTAAAAGATTTAACAGATAGCAGCAGAGTATTATCAAGACACAATCCAATATAAGCAGCATAGTACATTAAAATGCATCAAATTAGACTATAAAGTTAGGACCATGAAGTGAGTAACAACACTTTTCAGAGCATCAACCAAGGTCCAGATTCATGTTCCTTATCAACATAAAAGCAAAAATGTAAAAGGTGCAATCAGGTCTGCTTATACAGTGCTCATGGAGGCACATGAACGAATAGCCATTTTCAGAAAAGTGCTAGGGCCTCATGTAGGTAGCATACCAGTTACCACTTCTTAAATACCGAACGTTACCGAATCGGTATTTAAGAAGTGGTAACTCGTATGTAGGTAATGAGTCGGTAATTTTTACCGATTCGTTACAATTCGGTAATTACCAAATCGGTATTTACCGATTCGGTAATGAGGCATACCTTCCCATTGAGGGGAAGGTATGCCTCATTACCGAATCGGTAAATACCGATTCGGTAATGGTGGAGAACATGCAAGGGTGGCAGGGTGTCACATTGACACCCTGTTGCACCCCTGATTCGGCCATGTGTGCACATGTGGCACACATACATGCCCTAAGGGCATGTATGTCTGCCACATTGCACACTGCTAAGCGCTGAAAAATGCTGATACACATACATTAATTATTTACCACCAACTATTAGTTGGTGGTAAATACCGACTCCTAAACACACCCACACTCTCCCCCTACATCTCATTTTTGGATTCGGAATTTACCGAATCGGTATAATTACCAAATCGGAAAAATTACCGATTCGGTAACATTACCGATTCGGTAATTTTCCCGATTAGGTAATTTTACCGATTCGGTAAATTCCGAATCCAAAAATTGTCCCCCTACATACCAATAGCCAAAATACCGGTCGGTAACGGTATAATTACCGAAAATCGGCCGTTACCGACCGGTATTTGGCGACCTACATGAGGCCCCTAATGCGGAGAGTTACATTTTCCCCGTTAAGCTTAAGGATATCCCTATAGGCTACCTTAAAATCAGTAATGGCCAAGGCCTTAAAAAACAGGGTCAACAATTGTTTGGTATATTTTTGGTAAAAGTTACAAAAGAATAGGAAATGTAACATGGATTGATTGCCACGGTTACCGCAGGGACAGGGCGTTTGCTCGAGATTGAAGTTGAAGCCTAAAGGGAAGCACAGTAGATATTTTAAAGTGCCAGCCCTAAGGCGAAAGAGCAAGCTTCGGTCCCAGCAGTTAATAACTTTTAGGAGGTAACTAGCTGGCAGATGTGAGGGGGGATCGCCAGCTTCCACCATGGGTATATACGGAGCGACTGATGATTTTGAGAGTTCTTGTTCATGTCTCATGCCGCCATAGTGTTCATATAGGGTCACCTGAATAATCTTTTTGTTAATACCCTCGATTTGACTTGGGTTTGAAAAGATATGGTCGAGAATTACGCTTGTCAGGCTGGCCCTGCCAGCTGCCAGCCACGGTATGTCTCCACCCTTGTCACATTTAAGGCAATCAACTATAATTTATCTAGTTAACGTGGCTGCTGGGTTTTGCCATACTTTTAGCCAAAATATGGCCGGGCGGGACCTATTATAGTCTTCTACATAAAACAGTTTTAACTCCTTGTGGCAAACGAAGGACGTGGAAGAAATTGGTGTCCCCAAGATTCTCCGGCAGAATCTATTTTCTTCTACATGAATGCTGTTACAGTTTGTATGGCCCCAAACTTCTGCCCCATATGTTGCGGTGGGTATACACTGTGTTTTATATATTTTCAATAGAGATAACACTACCTCGGTTCTTCTAGGTTGGGGGAGGCTCAAAATCGAGTTAACAGCCTTTAGAAATTTGCTCAGACTGTGTGCCGAATGAGCTGCCCAAGAACCATTGTCTGAATATAGTAGACCCAATTATGGAAAAGTGCGATTGCGTAGCATATTTTCAGAACCTGAGGTGATTACATTAACAGAGTGTTTTTTGGGGCCACAACTCATTAAAAACGATTTCTTAAAATTTTTACAAAGGTCCAAGCCGTCCATGAAATCAACAAAACCCCTAACTAAAGTGCGCAGTGCATTTGGGGTGCGGCCCATTAGGACCGCATCGTTCGCATATAGAAGGGCAGGCAGTTTATTACCATTAATCATCGGGACATCTGTAGTCAATTTAGACAGCACATTGTGTAACTCATTAATGTATAAAATAAATAGGAGTGGGGCCAGTACCCCCCTGCGTGACCCCTCTGCCGATAACTATGTTCCCTGAAACTGCCCCATCCCTGCTGATCTTCACCCTTGCCCTCAGGTCCCTGTGTAAATAAGCTAAGAAATGCACTAAAACCTCGTCCAACCCGTATTTTAAAAGACATGACCATAGACGCGGTCTATTAACAAAATCAAAGGCCGAGGTAAAGTCCATAAAGGCTAAGTAAATGGGAGAATGCCGGGCTACGGTATATTTGCCGATGATCAAATTAAGAATAAGGCATTGTTCCATGGTTCCCAAATTACTTCTAAAACCTAGCTGACACTTGTTTAAAATACTTTCCTCCTCAGCCCAAGACCTGATTTTATTAAATAACACCCTCCCGAGTATCTTAAGTGTGTTGTCAATCAGGGAGATTGGTCTGTAGCAGCTAGGGTTGGATCTGTACCCCTTTTTAAAAATCGGGACAATAATGCTGGTCGACCATGTAGTGGGAATTTGGGTATTTGTTAAATTATTAAAAACGTTGAGTAAAAGGGGCACCCAAAACTCCAGTTTATGCTTAATAAGATCAATGGGAAGCCCATCAGGGCCAGGGGCCTTGTTACCTAAACTTTGGTAAATAGCATCCTCAACTTCAGGTAACGATATCTGGATTTGTGTAGCAGCATAGATATCTATAAGATCCTCACTCTGAGATGGGGCTGTATATATTTTGGAGAAATGGGCTTCCCAGACTTCACTAATTATATTGCAACTTAGAGGGGTGAGTGTGAGGCCCATAGTTCTCATATCTTTGACTGCTGCCCAGAAACCATTTGTGTTATTGAGTCTTGCAGCGCAGGCCAAGTTATCCCATTGTTCTTTCAGGATCTCATCTTTCCTCTGCTTGACCACTTTGTTATATTGATGCCTCAATAATCTAATGAGGTTTGCATCCCTTGGTGCCACTGTGAGAGCAACACGGAGCTTTCTATTTGCCCGTGAGCAAGCACTATTAAACCACTTACAATTCTGATTATTGTTAGATGCAGGTCTTGAAATCATTTGTTTGATGCTTGCACATAAGTGGATAAAGGCAATAACTGCCTCAGGATTGGGGTCAGTGGGCGACTGACAGGTGTCAACAGATGATCGATAGGTTATCACCATGTTTAAGAACACATCACTATTGTCAATGCCTTTCCAGATAACTCTTAAATTATCTGTTGAGGATGCTAGGTTACAGGCCCCTGGTTCTTCAATAAAGTCTGGTCTAAGGGCGACCCTAAGTGTAACTGAGGTTGGGTTGTGGTCCCCATACACGGTGGGTTTAACCTCAGCTAAAATATCTTCTGGTGAAGCCGATATGAAAACATAATCTATTATTGAAGCACAGCCGCGGCCTCTATAAGTGGGTATTGGGTGACTATCATTATGGTTTATTGCAGCAATATCCATCACATTTAATAGGTTGTGATTTAACAAGTGGTCCAGTAATTCGATCCCACTTTTACACAGGTGTGCCTGGAATTGGTGGACGGCAACCAAATTGTTTACCCCAGCAATATTAACATTAAAGTCGCCGCCCAAACAGATTCCAGCAAAATTATGATTCCCCGTCAAACTTTGTATGTCCAAGACAAAATTAAAAAGATTTGCAAAATTCATATAAGGTACAGTTAAAAGGTCATTGTTATAACAATTAATAAAACAAATGGAGACCCCTGGTGTGTATATCAGTGCTTGAAAGTTGGCACTATTAGTAGTGATGGTTTTAGCGCTGCCGCCGGAAGAAATCTTGACCCAGATGGAAAGGCCGCCAGAGGGTTGCCCATGTTTGGGGATGGGTGCAGTGACGTTAAAACATTCAAACCCTTCAAGGTATAACTCCCTAGTTGACCAGGTCTCTTGAACATTGAAATATCATATTTATTTACCATCTTGACCCAATCCTCAGTGCTTACTTTAGAGGCCAAGCCGGCAATATTCCAGCTTAGCACCTGGAGGTTTTGGTCATGTGGCTCCAAGCTATCGTTTTCCAAGAGGACCAACATAGGTATAGAGGGGACAGATTCAGTGGGCGTTAACGTAGGCAACAGTCAGTCTAAACTATCTACACCAGAGAGGGCAGAAAACCTATTATGTGTCAAGTATGGGGAGATGACAGGTGTGTTTTGTCCAAGGTTTGATTTGTAAAAGAGGCAATGACCAAATATGAGTGGGTGAGGAGCTGTTATACTTTTTTGACATCAATATCGATCTTACAAGTGCCGGTCGGTGGAAATTAATAACAACACAATCTCCCTCTATGGTTTTGTCTGAGGGTCCAACCCAGCCAACCCTGCACACCACTAAGATGTCGTTGATGTTAGACGCTCTGAATCCTTTGTGTTTAGCCAGCCAGTCAGTACTCTTATTACGTAGTTGGTCTCAGGACTCAGACTGTTTTTTCCCTGTAGGAGGGACCCCTACAAGAACCAGGACATAAGGGCAAGCCGCCGGTGGTAGGCTTAGAACATCTTTACTTCCTCAACAAGCCTGCAAGCATTATTCTTAGTAGCAGGGGTCATACTCTGGGTGTTGCGTGCTAAGCTATTGCTGGGGCTGTGAGGGAAGCATGGTCGACTGATTGGCTAGGTGGATGTAATCTGTTAGGGTCACCTGGCTTTGGGAGTTTTTCTTGGTGGATAGGATGTTTGGGGAAGATACATTCTTTAACTTTACGACAAGTATCGCAAAAATCAGTTGGAGGAGACTATGCTGGGGTTAGGGTTTGTTGTTGCATACTAGAAATAGTTCTACTCAGGGGCTGCAGTTTATGAGTCCCTCCCTGTTGGGGTAGCGTCTTGGATGCATTACTGTGTGCGCTTAGTTTATTAATTAATGATTATAAATGATCCAAGCGCTTCCAAAGTGTAGCAAAGTTCTTATCCACAAGCTCCCTAGCGCGCTCAAACATAATATCTACAATAATATCAATTGCTGTGTCCCCAAGTTTAAAATTAGTAGAAGGTGCTGGTATGGACTCAGTTTGAGTGTGGATTGAATGATTTAATGTCTCAGAGATTGTTAAATCAACTGAGGCACTAACAGTTGCTGTGTCAACTGAAACCGCTGGTCCTTGAATCCATGTACTTAAGGTGGTACGTAGTGGTTTTAAACGTGGGGGTTGTTTCCTCTTTGAGCAAACAGGCTTAGTTGGTTTCCTTTTTCTTTTTGCCCCAGTAATTTCAGGATTCGGGGAAACGTTCACAGTTGCGGCAATATCCTTGCTGCAAATCGACGAAGGAAAATCCTCAACCTCCCTAGAACCCCCAATATCCTTATTGCCCTCAGCACCCTGCCCACTTCCCAGGGCTGGCACATGCATGTTATGTTCGATTGGTGGGTTCATCATCAAGGGGGGGGGGCTAATGCAATCAACATCCTCAGTTGGAAGAGTAGATTGAGGAATTGTTAGTCCCAGGGACAGGCGTCTCTCAGTTAGCTCGATTTCAGTGCTAACAGTGTTAACAGCTCTCTACAGCATGCTGTCTATAGAGGTGGTGTAGCGGGAGCTTGGCATGGCAATACGTTTACCCATAACGAATGATATCCATAAAAATAAATCTTCAATAACTCACCACATGGAACTCAAAAATAGTGAGGGGTGTCAGAGGGATTGCCCAGCCAGGCCTCCTTCGATCTCTGACGGACGCGGACGGGCCCGCCCATGGCCCGAGCTTTGCCTGGGATTTTCCCTGGCACGCCCGTGTGCGTCCCGCGCTATGGGAGCACCGATGGGCTAATGCAGGCGCGTCCTGGCGCTTCAGGTGCAGACAGCGTTGGCGGAGCTCGCAGGGCTGCAAGGGTGTTGGGAGTTGTAGTTCACTTCCCCCCAGTCACCCGGTCTCTGAACTTCACTACCCCCAGCAAGGGGGAAACAGCAGCGGTGATGGTGATGAGATTTGGCTCAATTTTAAACACTTCACACAGATAACTTTACAACAATTGGTATATGGGCTCATTAATCAATAGCAAAACCCATGCCTAACTGCATGTCAATATAGTGCCTGCAACAAGCTCCGCACTTCCTCACATGTGAACTCGTCACTTCATCTAAATAAGCTAATAGGCGCTAATCGTAGAAGCTAAGATACCATTCATGCTGATACTAGCACCCCATCTAACAATGCATTATTCCGTGCATTGTACTCGCCCAATGTTAAGACATCCTAATTCAACTTAATTCTAAATTCTTCATGCAGATGACGGCACTATGATTGGTATTTGGGCTGAATAATCAACAGTGCAACCCAAGCCGTACTGCACAGGCACTTCTGCTGCTCTCGACATGATACTACGAGAAATAGTAGGTTACCTGAACGGAATTCTAGACGTTTTTAGACCATTGTACTGTGTGTGTTTCTAACTTTTCAACCTTCCCCTGCACAAAGTTTCATGAAATAAATAACTACTATTCACGAGCCTCCTCTTTAATAGACATTGATCACAATAGATCAAGGTGGATATTTACTTAACATGATACCCTGTTGTCATTGTTTTTTTCTTTCCAGTTATAGGTACTATAGACCCATAACCACTGAGAAGAAGGGTAAGTGCACAACTTACCTACGCACGTCACTAAATTAGTAACGTGCCTTACACTGGTCCTGAAGAAAGCCCTCCAACTCGACCAGGCACCGTAAGGGCTGAAACATGTCGACCACTCATGTTTTTAAAATAGGTGCTATAGAACAGTAGCCCTTCTAGATTCGCACCACCTCTTACTTTTAACCTTGCCCCATCTCCAACTGAATAAAACACTATTTTTGAGAGATGGAGGCATTTTAAATTCACTTCACTCACATTCTCACCATTTTTGATCACTGTATTGTAACCAGGGCCTAGGGTTCTAACCGTCTAAAAAACCCTCATTCACGTAAATGGTAACGGAGCATTATATCTTGATTTTCCGCTTCTGAGACTACGTGAAAAGCATCATCATAGAAGCCTTTAAAATATGCTTTCCTCCTCCTGGAGGGAGACCTACTGGTGATTACAGTAGTGATCAGAAATGGTGAGAATGTGAGTGAGTGTACTGCATGCCACATAGTGCTGGAACAAAGGTGCAAATATAGGGGGGCACAACATGTGCTTTCCTGCATGCAACCCTATGGGTAAATTCACCCGGGGGCCCCATTAGGGCCCCCTTACTTGCATGTCTGCCACCCTTTCCATGGCAGGTTCACCGTCATGAAACGGGTGGTAGAAATGCAACTCAGAATATGCCCGGTGTTGCTGGTATCGGCATTACCAGCATATTTCTACTCCTTTCCATGCCGCCACCACCGCAGGATCCTGGATCCTGGCAGAGGTGGTGGTCCTGTGACTGTCCAACCACGACACTCCAATATGGTAGCCGGACCCATCGGGGTTGTGGTGGTCCAACCACCATCACGCATATGGCAGTCCCAGGACTGCCACACTCATATTAACCCCCTTAGTCTTAGAAGGGTATTTGCAGTTGCAAATATTATCATTATTCTGTTGTTATTTGGGGTGTTGTGTATGAAGAAAGGTTCTTCATTATGTGTAGTGTTTAGGTGTTTTGGAATTTGCATCCTTTGTTATCTTCTTTGGGCAGCAGGGGTTTAACTTGTGGCTTTTTTAGTATGCCATATTAGTCATTGGTAAAAATTGCTTGGTAGCTGGTCTGTAATGTCCTCAGGGAGTATTTCTTTTAAAATTTTAGTAGCAGATTTTCAGGAACTAGAACTTGCCTCTTATAAAGTATTTGCCTTTTGTCTATCGCTGTTTCACATGGGGTGTGGTTGTGTTCTCTGATGTTAATTACAATATAGTTTTTCATAGTATCCCTCTCATAACAAGCTTTTGCAAAATATTTAATACATTTCTAATTCACGTTCCAGTGCTTGTGCTTTCCTGCCTCTATGGATATCATATATGGAGGGGTACTGGAATTAAGCTGCAAGTGAGGGCCAAATTATGCAGCAGGGTTGAGTATATTAATGTTTCAAGAAAAGGCAAATTATGTGGCATACCTCGGTACATTGTGCTTCTTTTTGTCGATTTTGTACACTTGTTAACATTGTTTGGGCATTTGCTGCATCTCATTAGTACTAGTTTATCACCAAACATAGCAATAAGCAACAGAAAGGTGACCAGTCATCCATGCCAAAAGTCTTTCCACAATGGAGCAACATGTGTCGCTGCATTTTTATTCACTTTTGGACAGTATGATCTAGTAATATTTTTTTTTGTTAAAATCTGCAGACTATGCAGCAGATGATGCATTATGTGGCAAAAGCAGCAAATTTAAAATCATGCAAAAAAAGTTCCACTGCTGCGAAAATTGCATGATTCCTGTGGTCTTGTCTAAATGTAAAAGTCACTGTTTGCCTTTCTGTGATGTGATTCTACCTGAATGTTCAATAAATGTAACATTTATTATTGTGTTAAAACTGTTTATTTTGTTTGCTAATGCAATTTAAACATGCTTTAAAAATTTTACATTTTACACTGACATATTTGTGTTTTCTTTACGTTGCTTTAAGTTGCATTTCTTCCATTTCTCTTTGATGTCATCGAGAGTGGGACCAGTGGAATTTTATTTTCTGTTGGTGAGAAAATATTTGTTTTAGTTATATGTTAAAACTCCAGGGGCATATCATCAAGGGCTGGTGACATAATTATCGCCGCTTTTGCAGCCATTTTTGGCCGAAAAGCGGCGATAATTATATTGCATTATTTGCAAGGACATGCTAGCGCATGTTTCCTTGTTTCAGCTCCTGTTTTGTTCACGCCTCGCTTTTCATTTCTAATGAGATGCAAAGGAGGCGTGCCTGACAAAATGCCATGGGAAAATATCGCTACCCCAGCTTCGTGATATCATCAACGAGGGGTAGCGATATTTTGAATCCCGTTAACTATGCCTTAACGCAGGAATTTAACGTCTGTTAAATTCCTGACTTAGAATGAATATCACAAAAAGAAGAGGGATAAAAAAACATATGTTCTGTGGAGACCAAAAAGTGAGTGGAGGATACACCAAAATTGTAAAACTGCCCTCACACACAGCAAGCTGTGTCATGCTTCATTATAGGGCTGCTTCTACACCTCCACGTCAGCCAAACGCTTGGAGGTGGAGCAATAAGGAAGGGGAAAACAACACATAGAAACAAAAGATTTTTTGTGAGAACTAACTGTGAGTTGAAAGTGCAGAACCAGTGATAGACAGTGATTAAAAAACAAAACTGGGACTACCTTGATCCAATTTTAATATTAGGTGCCCAGTTTTGGATTCAGAAAAATCGTGGGTGTTGGGTTTGGAGAGCTTATGATGAGGTTCCAACCTCCCCACTCTGCATAGGTGTCGACATGTTTCAGCCAGTAATAAGAGAATTATGACCCGGCTTACTTCAGGACTTCTCACCACTGTTGTTTCCCAATTTGTAAAAAACCTTCCTACTCCCAATCAGGGAAGTAAAAGGAAGTATTACCTCAAATGAGGTCTCTCACCTTTAGGGAGGAACCGAGTTTATTGAAATTATAAACTCAAACTATCGGGGGAGTGAGGACAGCCGCCCACACGCACTCTTGCTTTCCAGGGCTTCCGTCCTCCACCGAGTAATGCCTCCTTCTCCGCCGTGCAGATGCACGGCGGAGAAGGAGGCATTGCTTATATTGGCGAAATGTTAAATTTCTTTTAATTATGTTTTTATGTGTGTTTTAATGTTTATTTGTTGTAATTATATTTTTTTAAAGTTTTTATTTTTAATAACATATGTATTGTGAATAGATACAATTTTATGTATGAATTATTTTAAGTTTGCTGTTTAATGTGATTCTTCTTTACTTTTATATATGCACATTTGTGGAATTGTTGGATTAGGAATATATTTTTAATGGTAAATGTCTTTGATTTATTTTTAGTGTGTGTTGTAATATTTTTTGGGAGAGATTTCATTTTTTTCTAAATGTGTTTATTTTTTATAGTAAATACATGGTGAATAATATGGAAATATATGTGAATAATTGTATGTCTGTTGTTATATTATATATAATTTAAAAAAGGAGATAATGATGTAAAATATTATTTTTCCTTATTTTAGCAATATTATTGTAGTCTATATTTCGCTCTTTGATATTTTTGTTATTCCATATATATTAAAATTGTAGACAATATTTTGTGTTTTGATAGTTGAGTGATTGATATTGGTAAATTTAGGTATTTTCAATGGTGATTTTTTTTGTCATCGATATTTGTGTTACTTTTGAGTATAAGATAGTAATATTTGTATAATTTGTTAGAAATGGCCCTTTTTTCAGGGTAACCCCCGGACTTTTTGTTTTTACTCCTCCATTTGTAGAACTCTGCACACTTCACCACTGCTACTCAGTGCTAAATTGCTCGGTCTCTCTCCTTAAAACATGGTAGAATTAGTTTAAACCCAATTGCCATATTTAGTTTACTTGTAAGTCTCTAGTAAAGTGGGAATACCTGTGCCCAGGGCCTGTAAATTAAAAGCTACAAGTTGGGCTGCAGCCCTGATTGTGCCACCCTCTTAAGTAGCTCTTTAAACATGTCTCAGGTCTGCCATTGCAGCCTGTGTGTGCAATTTTAAAAATGCCATTTGAACCTGACAAAACAAATGTTTTGTTAGGCCCAAACCTCAATTTTTGATACATATAAGTCACCCCAGAGTAGGCCCTGCACATTCCAGATGGTAGGCTTCAATATTTTTAAATATCACAACATGGATTTTTATGTTTTGCATGCCCTGGTAGTAAAACCCTTAAAATTGTTTTTCACTACCAGAGGGCCTACCTCTCGCTTAGGATAATATTGAAGTTGCCTTATTTCCTTTAATAAGCTGTTATCACCAAATAGGAGCAGGTAACCAGCCCGTGTTTGGTGTCTATGGAATTGTAATGAAAACCCCTAATTTTTGGTGAAGTCAGATTTTAAATTACGATTTTAAAAATGGTTCTTTTAGAAAGTTGACATGTTTCGGACCTACAGCCTGTCTCTGGGTCACATGACTGGGTTTAGTTGACAGATGGGCTTTGTGTATTCCACCGAGACTGTCACATACAATAGGGATTTGAGGTGTTTCTGGATGGGCCACCACTGTCAGGATAGGAGGAAGGAGCTGGCCACAGCCCCATTTACACTTGAACAGACTTTGTCCTGTCTCCACTCAAATTGCTGCATGCCCCCTGTAGTTCATTTGGAGCCAGGGCCCAAAAGGCAGGGCACCTTTGCACTTCAAAGGCATGACTCTAGAAGCATCTCCCAACTACAAAGGCACAACTTGGTATAAATACTGGAACTCAGACACCAACTCTTCAGTGAACCTTTGGACCTGTGGATACTCTGCGAGGAAGGACTACTGTGCTAGTGAAATGACTGCCACTCTACTTGACTGCTGCTACCTTGGAGGACTGCTACCCTGCTGTGATGACCTGCGAGCTGCTGATCTCTTGCCTGGGTGACATGCATCTGTTGAATCCAGGACCACCAGAGTGAGTTCAAGGGCTAGTTAGCTGGCCTCCTGATTTGAGCCTCAGGGACAAAAGGCTCCAAAAACCTCAACCCCAGCACCTAAACTCTGCCATCTGTGAGTCTACCATGACAAGTGATGCCACCCAATTCCTGGACCCTTGGAAGAGGGCCTAAGGTTCTCTGCCAGCTGTTGTGGATCCAGCGAAACCAACGCATCTCCTCTGCTGTGCGGCTCAACCCTGCACATAACTGACAAATCTCTGCTGCTGCATAGATTAGACCAATTCCAAAGACCTACATCACCTCCGCAGCGTCTTCAGAACCGCAGCTGTCTCAGCATAGACCCTTGCATCAGTAGCGGCTCACATGGGGCGTGCTGGAGGGTGGTGAGGCGGGGCAGGGGAGGGACAGGGTGGGGGTTAGCCAACACGGACATACGATGGAACGCGGTAATTATTACGTTCCTCTGTTCCATCGTCTGTCCGTGTTTGCTAACCCCCCACCCTGCCCCTTACCCGCCCCACCACCCCACAGCACGCCCTATGCGAGCCGCTAAGGCCTTGCATCCCTTGTCAATGAAAGCCTTGATGATGATGCCAGACTTCGCATCGCAGCTTTGATGCTCCTCGCAACTGACGCATTACCCCTACTGAGCAGCACATCTTTGATGCTGGACTCCGCATTGCAAGCCCTCATGGATGGGATCCTCAATGATGATGCAGGACCTTGAATTGCAGCCTTGCCACAACTTGGTACCGACTCATTGCTTTGGGTGTGCAACACATCTTCGGATCACACGGATCCTTTCAATGCTCCACAAACCAGGATTTAAGGTGCTTTGTTCACTGGGCCTAACTGGGTTCTGGTAACAGGCCCGTGCTCCATTGTGAGCCAGATATCCATAGTTGGCACTTTGGACTTTTTGGCACAATTTCCGCCAAAATCTTTAAAATTGCATATCTCTGGTTCTCCTGATTGGATTTTTGTTGTTTTGGCTTTCTTCTATTTATTAAAGAAATCTTAAGTTTTCAAACTTGGTGTGGAATCCTCTTGGTATGGTGTTTTTCACTTTATTACTGTTTGAAGTTTTGCTCAAATACTTTACACATTGCCTCTAACGTAAGCTTGACTAGTGTGTGCCAAGCTACCAGATTGTTGAGCACAGGATAATTTAGGTTTGGCTTGTGCCTCACACTGACAATGATTGTGCTTGCTGCTTGACCAGGGTTCACACCCCATTCAACCAACAGCCCAATTTCTAACATAATCAATATTATTTTGACAATATTTTGGTGAGTTGATATTGTTTTTCATAGTATTATGTAACAGAACCACTTTAAAGCATTTCCCATGGTCTGTGCTGTACAGTAGACCACACATGAAAATCTGAACAGTTTGTAATTTTTAGGGGTGAAAATATAAATGCAAATAGATATGGGTGTTACATGGGAATGCCCATGTACCACCCAATGAATTACCTCCTGGTGCAAACTACTGTGAAGTGTCTGAAAATAATACTTGCATTTTTACTAGACAGGTTTGCAGGCAAAAACTTTTTAAGGTGGAAAATAAATAGTTTTTCAAGGCTTTTGCCTGTTTATGTACTTTTAGGCCCTCATTTGCAAGAGTCCTGCACCGTCAGTGCATCAGTTTTTATGATGATCTGCTGACACTGGACTTTCATTCATAACTATGAGTCCACGTAAAGCCACCCACCATGGCGTTGCATAGCCTCATAGATATGGAGTCAGGCAAGCAGTTTGCGCTGCCTTGCCTATCTCTATGTCCAGCAGGCTGTCCGTGGATGTTGCTGTGAGTGTTCACACTCAACATCCATGTAATTTGACACTGCCCCAGATTTAGAACACCCCGAAAACCTAGGGAAGTGCCAAAAACATACACATCCCCAGAGTAGATGTAATGAGGAGAAATGTACATTTCTCCTTGTTTTTTCCTCTTTCCATATATGCTGCATTCTGCAGCACACACAGAACTAGTAAAATACCTCTTGTGATTGCTTTTGTGCAGAAAGGTGCCTCTTCCTTCACCAAAATAATCATGCCAACAACACAGACACCGTTGCAACATGGTGCAAGAGTGCCTGCATTGATGCTCAGCTGCAAATTGTGCACCGGTTGACAGTAATACGGTGCATTCCTGCACTTTCAAATTGGCATGGGGCAGCGCAGCAAAATTACTTGCAGCACTGCCATACTCCAATTCTTTGTGAATGAGGCCCTTAGTTTCTATACACTGGTGCAAAGCCTTGACAAATCTGCCCATTGGTGTACATTCAGGATAACATGACCTGCCTTGTCAAGCTCTTTCTTTACTGGGTGGTCTATATCTGAACTGCAGAAAGTCAGCATGGTTCACCAGCCGCCACTTCCTCTACAAGGACCATCCAGTGTATGATATGCTGTTTGGTATACGCAACACCAAAAAGTATTCTGAACATTGACTCATACATAACCTGGCACTGGTATTCGTTGAGGGAAGTTGAAGCAATGTGTAGGAAACGTCAACTGTATGCAAGATGACCAGCCATACATATACATGTGTGTGCTCACATGGTGGACATCTGTCAATGGCTGTTGTTATAATTTATTTTAAAACATACTCCATAATGCTTGCTATCCGTGTGTATGCACGTGCATACTTGGGTGGTAACCCCAGAGTGGTTTTCTGATAATGTTTAACAAAAAATCAAGGAAAGATGGCCTCGTTGCTAGTGCACGCATGTGCACACCCACCCGGGACTATCGAGCAATGTTTTTTCTCGTAAAAATCAGCAAAATGCATTCCAGGATGGCTTCGAATGCATGTGCATGCATACGGATGCAAAGAAGACCATCTATTGTTGAACCTAATGGTTAATTTACCATTTTAAGATGTCTGATGTTTATCTTCAAATAGTATTTTAAAAATTACATTTGTATGCAATATCATACACATAAATGCAAGGGAACAACCTCGTTGCAATGTGCAGCTGCCAGGTCATTGCAAAAAAAAAAAAAAAGAAACATGTGAGAAAGTGGATAGAGAGGGGAAACAAGAATACAGAGAATGGGGAACAGGGAACAGGGAGATGAAGGAGAATCGTGGACTGTAGCGGAAGAGACAGGTACGTTGGGAAAAAAATAATCCCTTGTTTACTGGAATATACAGATATCATAGGAGGTGGAATAAAGCAAAAAGAGCTGATAAAATAAAAATAAGGTGTGATAGCCATTTGTCTGTGGACTTATCTCATATGTGAGGGCTGGAAAAGGAAGAAGACTTCAACTCGATGGCTGAAGTGGTCTCAACAAAGCGTATGCTAAGCAATTGTTAAAATATTGAATGCAAACGTTTTTTCGACGACAGACAGCTAAAGCTTTCTGACAGTGAAGCCTAAAAGTGACTCCCACATCTAGGTTTTCTAACCCCTTCATAAGGAGCTCTAGGAAAATGTAGAACAAAACTTGTTAGACGCATCATATACTAATTGAAGTAAAAAATTAAAGGAAGATTGAGAGGGGATGTACAGGTTTTCTTTGTAATGAATTATAAGCTTACACCTGTTGATGTGATGAGTGCTCTGAATTTCCAAGTGTCCCTAGTGTTTTTATTCGGGTCACCCATCAGCCATGACAATGTTCCACGTGCAGACTTGGGCTTTGGCAGCAGGCAGACTTCTGAAATAGATCAATGTAACAGGTATGGCCGGTATGACCCAGTGCAGGCATGGTCAATTCCAGAGTCTGCATGGATTTGCTTTACCCAATGCATAGTTTAAAAAAATGAATTTAGACTTCAAAAACAAATATTAATTTTACAGGATAAGGGAAATACTAACTATAATTAGATTGTAAGCATACATTAAAAAAAATGTTCCTTTTGTCATATATAGGTAGCCCTGCTGCAAACAAACCTAAAGAAGATAACATGCTCCATACTGGCATTTCCAGTCAAAGCAGAACATTACACCTAACTCATCCTGTTGTTGGGTATATGACGGTGACTGACATTAGGTAGAATAACACAAATATTAATTAGCCATTTTGGAACACTGGAAGTTTTTCGGTCACACGAGCCCCACTATGTATCACTCAGGAAGGAACACATGTAAGGGATCAATGGTGTGCAAATTCCAGAAGGAACATATAGGCAGAAATATATCAGTTGATGAGAACAAACAAAACGGAGTCTTGTTTAAAACCAAACTACTGCTCAGAATTCCATAAAGTGATCGTTTTACAAATCTGAAAACACAAAAGAGGGATGAGAAACCTCAACCAATAACTTCTCTATCAATAGTATGGATGGACAAATAGGCTATGTTGAGACTACATCTATAAATGAATGGTGGCTATGTTGAGACGAATACACTTCGAGGCTTAAACAATGATGAACCACTTGATGGTGGAAGAAACAAGACATCTTTGTTCTAGCAGTGCTTCGCCAGTGTTTGCTGATGGTAGCCCCCGGTCTAATTTCTCTCCAAAAAATTATATGCCACACTCCAGGCGTTTAGTATCCAAGTTGATTTATTTACACCACCAGCACCAACTCGTTTTGACGAAAGAGTCTTGATCACCGTTATGCGAATCCTTCCTCCATTCCTCATTTTATACAGAAATACCCACTTGGCTTGAAATGAAGCATTGTGGGATATGTAGTTTCCAGAGAACATAATAAAAAAAAAACCACACCATTTTTTTCCAAAAATGCATCTTGCCCATTAATGCGCATATTGGTGATGAGGATTTCACTTGTTGACTTTAAACACAGTGGGCCTGAGTATGAACTCTATAGGAAGGCTTCCAGACGGGTTCCAGAATGAGAAAATCCATTTTGGAACTTATGTTTCCGACCGAATCGTCCCCCGTTCCAAACAACCAAGTACGATGCGAAGATCTCATCGCCATCAACCGAATAGTTTGCGAACCCGATCCTGGCAGTCTCACTCGTTCGCAGCTGAATCGTGACACGCAATGAAGCCGGCTTCAGAACGAGTGAGTACAATGCATGATTCGAACAGCAGTATCGACTAGGTCTCAGCGAGATGAAACGGCTGTGGGAATCAGACTTCAGGGGGCTGTAGCAGGCCCCTCTTCACCCGGAGCCCTCCGAATCGGTCCCGTGAGGGTACCCATTGGTACCCCCTTTCCATGCATGCAGACACAGGGTGTATGCTTTTACCCACCCACCCCTTTTTGCTTTGTGAGCCTGTGTACACGTTCAGTATACAGGCTCACATAGAGTTCAATGGGAGTCCGGGTGAACTGAGTCTGTCACCGTACAGGTGTATTATACTCGGTCGCTCAGACTCGCAGAGCACAATTCCCTAGGAAAGCCCTCCGGATCCAAGTCGTACGGAGGGCTTTCCTAGCGAGGTCGAACTCGGGCCCTGTTTGGAGTTTACTAATGGTAAGTATATTAATAGTTTTTAAGATGTTATATTGTCAGGACTCAGTGCCCTATACTGACAATGTATTTCTGTACGTATAATTCTATAATTTATTGGTGTACCCAAATTTAGCATCCCCTCCAGACACTGCATTTCTAGGCTAAGTGCCTACAGTACTTCTAGATGCCATTAATAATGGTTATTTGAAGAGCTTTGCATATTACACCCTCTCATTAATTCTGATTTCCTGGTGATTTCTTCCTGCAATGATTTATAAATGTCATCATCCCTACCACTCACGCTACATCTGGGTCCCGGGGGATGGGGTCCGTGTGGCCCAAAATTGCCCAGGGGGAGGGTCGCTCGGATACCCGCCCTTCAAATAATTTTTTTTTTTTTTTTAAAGGCCGGGCCCCTAGGGATGGGGTCCCCGAGGCTGAAATTCGCCTGGGAGGTGGGCCACATGGCACCCCTCCCTTCTTTTGAATTTATGTTTTTAAAAAGGGCAGGCCAGGGGGATGGGGTCCCCGGGCCCTAAAACAGTCCAGGGAAGGGGGGGGGTCACGCGCCTTCCCTGTACTGTATTGGTTCAGGGCAGCCCACCGTGCGCCGGCGCAGGGGAAAAGGACATAAATGCGCCATAACTGACAGATACAGCGCATTCCTTCCCTTTTCTTTTGCAGTAGGGCAGCTCAGCAGGAATGCCAGCAGTGCAGCACTAAGTCCAAACCTCATAAATGAGGCCCTATGTTTGGTTTACAGCGGTGTCAAGCTCCCAAGAGCCTCATTCTGAAAGTAGATGATTATTCATTAAGGGGAAGACAAATAGAATCAGCATGAATATCTCATTTTATATGACACTTTATCCTTTTTCCTGTGGCTTGAGGTGGCCTGCCTTGTCCATTACTTTGTTGTCCTATTCAGATACTTTTGATTCTATTGTAATTAATGTTTCGGGGAAAAATAACATTTACATTTTTTAATGGTTCGGTATGTCCCCAAAGAAAATATTTGGTGACAACTCTTGTTGCATATGAAATCAAAATTGACAACGGAGGATAGAAACGACCCAAGTATTCATTGGTAAGCAGATGTGTGTCTCGATTTAATAAATGGAGCATTGTCAAAGCTCGCACAATATGCATACTCTAACAATAGCATTCAGTGTGCTTAAATCCAATAGGGATGGAATGCAGAAAATCGCAATAAAAACAGACAGTGTGCAAAAATCAAAATAGTAAACTATGGAGCAATCCCACCATCTAGTGGTTAGATTTCAAAGTTCACTGCTCTAACCAACAGTGTGAACAGTAATCAGTATACATTTAAATCTATAGCTGTGGGAGGAAAATGCACTTGTTTTACTACGTATTAGTGATGCTAAAGAAAAGCTAAGCAACAAATGTGGGCTTGGCGATTAATTTTGATTTGAAAAGTTATTGGTTTTATTTTAAACGTAGTCTGTGGGCTACATATGATGTCTATTTAGTAAATAGATACATCAGCGCATCTCAAACAGCACTGTTTGTGCTCCAAAGTCTTTCTTCATTATTTTTCGTGCTCATTCATAAGCTGGGCGAGTATGAGAGTGATAGAGAGGTTTTTGTAGTATGTATTTCACACAAGCAGAGCGATGTATGTTCTTGGATAATAGCACAACAATCCAACAACATTTACATAAAGTGCATTTTTTGTCAATGTGATTGCGCAAAAACAAGATGGTTATCACCTGACTAGTTTTTAAATAAGTCTCGGTGTACCCTCATTGGAGGGTGAATAATAACTAGAGAAAGCAGACTTTTAATTCACCATGAAACATTGTGCCGCCATCATGTCAATATAACTTCACTTTTACCTTTATTTTTTGCACAGGATTTCTATAGTTGTTTTGAGGTGAAGTAGGATGTCCATTACAGTGTGCTGTGCACGGTTGGGCACAGGGCCAGGCTTGTTGTCAGGCCCTGTGCCCAACCTCCTGCAGGTTCCAGAACCCCTGTTGTGTGCACAGTCTTTGGCTGTGCACGACGTGGGTTTGGGAGTAGGGCCTGGGCTGTGTGGTCTGGCCCTGTGCCCAACTCCCATGGGCTTTTCAACCCCTGCAGCGCACAGCTGTTAGCATGGGGTTAGCTGTGCATGGCATGGGGTTAGGTGCAGTGCCCAACCTCCACAGTCATGCATGGCTAACTGTGCAACGTATTAATATAAAGGGTGTGATTGTGTGCTATAAAAATATAGAGGGTGGCATTTTAAGTAAGGCAAACTTATTGATTTTGTCAAAGGATCAGCGTGCCTATTGGCTTTATCATGGGATCAGGACGTTCTCATATATAACCAAGGGGGATATTCTCAGGAATGTGTGATAATTATCGCAAAATTAGCTTAACCCAATTTTGCATATCGTAGTCTATCACGGGAAAACAACGCCATGTTAACTTAGTATTCGCAACCCGGCAGCACCATGCGATAGTCTCACGATAACGCATCAAATGACCGCGTTAAAATTAACGCGAGCCCGAAAAAATGCAAAACACAAACGCGAAAAAAGTTGCGATGTGGCCAATCGCGATACAAAAATCAGAGTTAAGCTGCGCCAAGCCTGCAATTCACACACGTTACGTGGGAAAAATCACTATAAAAGTAGAAAAAAAAATACAAACAAAAGCAACACAATTGCGAAGCACAATGGAGGGAGCAGGAGCAAGTACAGAGGACAACCAGAACCCCACAAGCCACCCGGAGGCCCATGCCGGGATCTCGGGGTCAGGGAAAGGCAAGGACACGAAGAAGAGGAAGACGCGGTTTAGTCCACAGGAAAACAGGATCCTGATTACAGAGGTGATAGAACACCATCAACTACTGTTCGTCACCTCCACTGTGTCATTGGCAATAAAAAATGGGATATGGCATCCATCGTGAACAAGGTGAATGCAGTCGGAGTGCTGAAGAGGACAATGGAAGAGGTCAAGAGGCGCTGGAATGATGTGAAGCGCAAAACCAAGCAGAAACTCGCAAACAACTGTTGTATTCTGCTTTAGGTGTCCGTATATAGGTTTTCATGATACATGTCCTTATTTAGGCACAATTTGCATTGCCCTTATATAGGCATAAGATCCCAGTCCTTATTTAGGCATTAGCCATGCTATCCGAATAAAGGCATAGTCACCTACATCCGTCAACTCCAACGAGTTCTTAGAAACCAGACCCTTAAGCTCTTGGGAGTTCCCCTAGCACAGGATTATTTATTTCTCCAAGAACAAATTTATTATGCATGAACCGCTATTCCTTAAGGGTTCATTCCTGACGTCTTCCTTTGCCCGACTTTACGTCAATGCTAACATTCCAAGGCACCTACCAGGTTTTAAATATACCTTCCCTTGCCCAAGCCAGTAGGAGGAAACCTCAACTTTAGAGGAGCCTGTGTCCTGGCCTGACGCACTGACAAGACGCTATCATCCCTGCTCGCAGAGAATCCAGCATCCAGTGTTCTGACTCCCTTCGCGGTGTGTTAGAGTTCGAGACCCGGAAAGAGATTCCCACCTCTCTCATTCTCAAGGAATGGAGTTGACTAGAATCTAGAGGGACTCTTGGCATATCAGACTTATCATATCAGACTTAGCATATCAGAATATAGCATACCATACTATAGCATACAGCACCTACTTCTTACCTTGTACTACACTTAGGTTAGGTATACTGGGGCAGAACTAGTTAGGAAAGCATCTCATGAGTACTCACATTTTTAGCCTATGTTACTTATGTATATGAATATATGTGTCATAGCTAAAAGATAATGCTAGTGCAGTATTAATTCTTTCTACTGCTTACGCTGTACATAATATATCTCGCATACTGTCTCATGATTGTAACAGCTCATATCTCTTACACGAGAAACAAGACTGTTCAATAAATTCTTTTATTGAAACGCCCGTCTATTCTTTCTGTGTAACTCTGAAGAAACTAAGCTTGCACGATTAGCTGAGAGAAACTGTTATCTGTTGTTTCCACGATTCTGAGAGTGTCCCGATTCTAAAGGGAAACAAAGTTGTCATGTTTATGCGGTTGCCAGAAATTACTCCCTTCTTGTTTACAAGGAATTTCTAGTGGCCTCTGAGTTAGCTGGTACAAAATAATTAAGTTTAATATACTCGATAGGGGCATACTGACCTCAGTCCTATGCCAAATCTATAGGGTTTTTTATTCCAATGCACAGAGCCTATTAGGGAAATAGGAACTACACTACACAACCAGAAGGTAGCAATGCAGACTGGAGGTGGGAGTCCCATGCCACAGGAGGAGCTGGATGAGATGGATGAAATGGTGTCCACAGTCATCAGTGGGGAGACGGTGGCAGGAGTAGGGGGACCTGACACTGCTCAACATGACCTGACACAACAGCAACAGGGTGAGTAACAACCAGGGACTGGGGGAGATGGGCACAATGGCACACATACACAATAAAGCATAGCACAGTGCACACCCGCAATGACTCTGGAGCATGTCCCTGATCCCCTTGGCACACTGCAGCACACCTAGGAACAGCAAGTAGGCTGCCGTCGAGTATGTGCCCAGAGGGGGCCCATCCCACACACCACCAATCCCACAGCCAACCCATACACATGTGTCAAACCCAGCAATGCGGTGTGTCTGTGAGCAACACTGACAATGCAAGTGACACTGCATGACGAATAACAGTGAGGCAGTCAACATACTATGAAATGTTGCATGCAACGACACTGAGGTGGATGAGTGTGGACCACATCCGTAAAGGAGCAGGTCACACTCTGACACATCCACGTGCACAAGCAACACCTGACGTCAACAACACATCTGCGGACAAACCATGCCGCAGACCCCCAACTCTCACCAAGAGACCAATGTACCCAAGTATGCAACATCTCAGCACTGTAGAAGCACAGAAGGCAAAGGCACACCGCGTGAAAGGGATAAGGGGCAGCAAAATCAGAGCTGCAGGGGCGACTCACAAAATGCAGCACACACACATAACAAGCAGAGCACATCAACAATGTGGTACAAACCGCAACACGTCCAAAACAGAACAGGGGACACAACTGGGCCGCTTGTCTGTAGAAACTGGCCAATCACATTCAGCATGGCAGGGAAATGTGAGTTGATGATGTACAAGTACAAACACACATCCGTGATGTTGTCTAAATGTCCACTGTCCCGCATAAAATAGGCAGCTCCTCCCAAACAGTCACAATGTACATTGTCATGCAGTCTGTATGTAAACATGTGCAATGCGTCAACACACATGTGAACACAATGTTAAACTGCATCTCCCCTTCACATTGCAGGGGGAAAATCAACACCTCCTGCTGAGCAGTCCGAACCTCTCTTCTCTGATAACGAGGAGGACCTCTACACGTTCGACACAGGCGCCATTCAAGAGTTCATCAACAGCTACATCAACTCACCTCCAGGAGCAGGGCAGCCCAGCTGCATCAATGTGACCCCACCCTCTGCACAGACCACACAGCAGGCAGCACCCACCACCACGGCTGCCTCCCAGGACCCCCACGAAGAACACATGGCCTTTCAACGCCGCGTGTTGGGGTGCCAGGAGAATCTGGCTGAACAGGTGCGGGTGGGGTTCGACCGCATGGCAGCCAAACTAGATGCCATACATGGGTGTCTAAGTCCCACCAGGGACCACTCACAGTCCCTAACGGCCACCCAGAGTCCTCTCCATGCACTCCAGTGATCCATGGCTGACATCGCTGGAGTCCTGACTCAGAGAAAAGAACAAGTGTCTAGTCAGAGTGGCTCCAGCGATGTCATCCAGGAGCTGGGACACATGTGGAGGATAATGGAGAAGATGGAGCGGACGCAGGCGGAAAGAGCGGCTGCCACGGCTGCACACCAGCAAGAGGTAGCTAGGTTCCTAAATGCCCTAAAGACCCTCCTTATGACATTGCTGCCACAAGGCCTGGCGTGGATGACTGCTGCTGCTACCACTCCATCCACATCTCCGCCCCCTGAAGTGTCAGTGCCACACAGTGCAGCAGACATTTATCCTCCGGCCCCTCAGGTGTCACTACCACACAGTGCTGGAGACAGAACACCACCACCCACATGGAGGCGCATGAAACAGCAGATGACGAAGATGTGGATGAGTCTGCCTTCGAAAAAGAAGGATGCTGTAGCATCCATCTCCGCCATATGGCCGGTTTCTGCTTGGTTCTGCCCTCTACATCATCACCTTCCATTGTCCCCCGATACACTCTGCGACACTCACCTTGGACCTCGACATGGACTGCCATATTCTGTTTAGTCACCAATGACACAGCATTCAGACTGCGGATTGAACTCTTCCTCTTCCAATGGACATGTCATCAGTAATCTGGCTGGCCCTCCACGGGCCAACAATGTAAAGTGGGGTTTGCATGGCCCTGTACTGCTCCAGCTACAACACTCCACTGAATGTGCATTAAACATTCATATTCACACAGATGTGCCTTGTCTATGATCATTCAAGTGTGGAAGTATGGATGAATGTAGGGTCGGTGATTCCCACTTACATCCATGTTGCTCATGTTGTGGGACTTGGGTCACAGGGTGACACATTGCCGATTGCGGACCGGGTGGTGCAGACACAACAACAGATACGCACACATTAGTTACTTCCTTGTCCAGCCCGGGATGGAACCACAACCAGAGCCCTGAGGTCATTGTTCACACCCTTACGTTGGACTGGCATATACCAGGCCAGCCCACTCCGCTTACGCTCACAGGGGGGGACGACAACGCTACATGTCCCAGGTCCTTCCTGTAGTGATCTGCTGATCACAGGTCTAGTTGTCAGCATGCCACAGCCACTCACTCATGGCTGGTTTACACCCACACCACACCCATCCAGCACAGGCGTCACAGGGCATGTGACCCTGCCAATAAAAAGGGCTGGGCGCACATGCTGGACACCATTTCCACTCTCTAACTGGGTGTATCTGTGTGGTTATTATTTATGCATGAGGGCCTAGGGCCCTACCACATCACATTCCCCACTACCGGGGGTGACATGATGGCGTCCGCAGCATGATACCCAATCATAGAGGGTCCATGACTCACGGTGCACAGACTTGGTTGCACCGGATACACTGCGGCCGGCAGAGGCACACCACCACGGGACGGTGTCTTTCGGTGCACTGAGGTAGGGGCACCTGAAGAGCTGAGCAGGTGTGCAGCCTGCGATGATGCCCCGCCCTGGCGGTCCGCACTGGTTGGGATTTGTGTGTGCCCTGCTGGACCTCAGTGTAGGCCTGAGCCAGTGGGCAGAGTGGGCCTACGGCCACGTTGCTTTGCCTCGTGGTTCACAGAGTTAGGGGCACCTAAAGCGTTGAGCGGGTGTGCAGCCTGCGATGATGCCGTGTGCACTGATATGATCTCTGCCATTGCAGAGTCAAGACCCAGAATCAAGTGTGTGACCTGGTGGCCCACGGTACGGGGCTGCATGATGTGGAGGCTGCCAAGGTCGCGGGCCCCGGGTTTGGAGCTTGCACAGGCATGTGGTGGGCCCTCTTGGAGACAGGCCAGTGTTGGAAGGTGAGCAGTGAGGACTGTGTGCGCAGGGGTGGGCAATCACCACTGGGCAGCAGGAGGGGCTGGGGTGCAGCAGCCTGTGTGTGCAGCGGCAGGCAAGCAATGATGGCGTGTGCAATGATATGGACTCTGCCATTCATGAATCGGGACTCTGTTTCATATAAGAGACCTGGTGGACTGCAGTGTATACCGGCACGTGGTTGGGGACACACCGGTGGCAGCAGGTGAGCAGTGAGGCCTGGGTCCTCAGTGTCGGCACTCTCTCTCCCTCTCTTCCTTTCACTGTCTCTATCTCTCCTTCTCTCTCCCTCTCTTTCTCTTCCTTTCTCTTTCTCTCTCTCTTTCCCTCTCTTTCTCTTTCTCGCTCTCCCTCTGCCTCTCTTCCTTTCACTGTCTCTATCTCTCCCTCCCTCTCCCTCCCTCTCCCTCTCTTTCTCTCTCTTTCTCTCCCTTTCTCTCTCTTTCTCTCTCCCTCTCCCTCTCTCTCTTTCTCTCTCTCTCTTTCTCTCTCTCTCTTTCTCTCTTTCTCTCTCTTTCTCTTTCTCTCTCTTTCTCTCTCTCTCTGTCCTTTGATAAGCGCATGACGCACCTTCTTATCTTGCATTTTGTCTTGCAGGCTGTGACTTACAGATTGTCCTGAGGAGACTCGTCATGACTCGTCAAATTCGTTGTTTTGAGTTTAATTTGAATAAACTCTTTTGTTTGGTTATTCAAATTGTTTCCACTGTTCTATCTTCCCTTTTGAGTTCCCTGGGAATCTTCTAGACCGCATAGTTATTTCTGCCTCACTGACCCACTTCCTTACCACCACTGGGGTTTCTCCTTTGGATCTCACCCTTATCCACATGATAGTGACTAACGTCCTCCTCGACCTCAAAAACTACAATTTGCATGACAAAGCATACGTTGCTACCTAACTCAACTCCTCCAAATGCTGACTAGATTCACCAGGATGTGATTTCCCTTCTCAACTTCAAACTATTTCCCTATTTCAATATTACTCTAAAGTCAGTTTTTGACTCAGAGTAACCCCTCTGCTATTTCACCTTTTCTATTTAATTCCCACATTCTGAAACATACACTCCCTGTAGACCCAGATGTGTACCCATCTCTCCATGACCTTATTGCTCCCAACTCTAATTACTCTCCTGTATTGCAAAACCAACTCCCTGCTACAAGCATGCCATTATAATCACTCCATAGATTTATGCATGATTATGCTTCCCAGTTTGCCTCCTAAATCAACTTTCATTGAAACACCTGCAAAAGACTCTACACCTATCCCCACTCTGCCACCCACATTCTATCCCAACCAGCTTAACTCACCTGTTTCTCCCCATTTCTCTCATATAGTTTATCCGTATGTCACCTACTTGTGCAGTTCATCCGACCGTTCCAGTCCAAAACATATTAAGCACTGGCCCTTTCTTCTTGAGACTTGTACTGTTCCTCCACACTCTTTAAACATCCACTACGCTCTGGTACTTTTACTTAAGTAGATATATACCTTTGTTCTAAAACCCAGTCAGTCTATCCATTTTATGCTGTTAATGAACTGCTTCTTAGTATTCAAAACTCATCACCACCACTCATCCAACTTTATTGCATTTGACTTATTGATAAAGTTAAACTCTGTTAACTAGTCCACATTACCAACATTTACATCCATAGGAATCGCCAGCCCAGTGCTGGCTTGGATTTCTTTCCATAGCTGAACTCTTTCACTGTCTTCTATCCATATGCATTCGGGGTCCTCTCCTCTTTTCCATATTTGCTACCTTCTGCTGTGGTATTATCTGCTCCTTTTTTTTTCATCACCTCGTTTTTTTTAGTCCATCTGTATCTACCAGAGTTCACATTTGAATACCATTTTGCCCAGCAGACTATCAAACCTCGATGAACCTTTGGTTGCTCATGTTAAATTCTTCTAAAATCAAACTGCTCTATTTACCTACATCCTCAAAAAAGCAAGCCCTTTCAACTCACAATTATCAACTTTATTGTATGTGTGTATTGTATGTATTTATGAATGTTTACATCCACGTTTAATAAAAATTAAACCAATGACAAAATTCGCCATGTTAAACATAGTTCAATGAGCTGCCACACCATAACATACAGAAATGAAAACATTATATAAATGTGGCATAGAAACTATTATGGTGACTATGACTTTCAGTTAATACAAATTGATGAAACACTCAAAACCCTAAAAAAAAAAATCAATAAAATCTCAACAATGTACCTATAAATTAAGGAATCTTTTTTCATAAGTGCCACAGCTTCCTTAGGAATATATCAATCAGCATTAAAAGTTGCAAATTATCCCTCTTCACGCAAATGTTTACAGCCTAAATATATATCAGAAAACACTAACCTTGCAGTCTGGATCGAATTGTGATGCATCTTTCCACTCCTCTCTGAATGCACTGCCAATAATACACAGAATAATATCTAGGTTGGAAGCTGGCCCATGGAAAAGGAATCAGAAAGATAGAACAGATGCACTGGATATCGAGAATCTGCCTTGACATTCAGCGTGGCACAACCTTCAACTGTATTCCCATTGCTATCTAAATGTAAGAGGTCTTTAGTGTCATATCAAACACGCTACTGCATCTAATTTCTGATGGTGCATATGACATACTTTCGAAACATCTCTGTGCTTCCAACCCTCTACAGCTTTATGAATAGCTGAGTTTTCATACAGCTTAAACAGTTATTATCTTTGAAATCGATGATAAAAATATTCACAGCTAGGATTCTTTTCTTACTGCTAACAGCTACCTTCAGTATTATAAGAAGACACGTAATTTTCAAATTATTTGCAAAGTGACAGGTTCATAAATTTCAATATAAATAAAATACAGTAGGTTTATTAAGTTCACCTGACTACAAGCAATCACTTTCCAAACCTATACTTATAGCTTAATACCGTAGATGTGTCAAAAATAAATATTATTAACGTCTGTGGAGAGATGAGGATCCTCTCCATTTCTTACATGGAAAAAAAGGTATGCAAAAAACAACTCCATACTCCTTAAAGTACAGCTCCTGGAACAGTACTTAGAAATTCAGTTTAAATCTTTAACCACAAATAGGTTCTGAGAATACATCTCTGTAAACAGTTTGGTACTTAGTCAAGTTCAAAGTAATCAGAACAATCTTTAAGATTTATTTAAGTTCTCAGAACAAGATACCGGCTGCATCAAGTATGTACCTCTCTCTGCACTGCAAGGAACCTATAGCCTGTGCAAGGGTGCCTGCATCGGTGCTAGGCAGCACACAGTGCACCAGGACACCAGAAATGAGACATATCCCAGTATATATTGCACGTTTCTGTCACCCTCTCATGAACCTAGTGGAGCCACTTTGTTTCCTGCCACACTTTGTGTGAAGTGTAAAGAAAGAAGCCCCTAAACGTCACCACTGAGCAAACTCACTGTACACATACCATGGGCCAGATGTACGACGCTTGCATTTTGCGACTCGCAAATTGCATCTCTTTGCGACTCGCAATTTGCGACTCGCAAAATGCAATGCACAACAGTGTCTCAGAGACTGTTTGCGATTTCCAATGGGGTCGCAAATTGCATGCCTCATCAATATTCATTAGGCAAGCGTTATTTGCGACCCCATAGGGAATGGCTAGCACTCACAGGGATGGTGGCCTGCTGGGGTCAGCAGACCACCATGTCTGTGACTGCTTTTTCAATAAAGCAGTTTTAAAAACAAAAAAATGCAACCCGTTTTCCCTAAAAGGAAAACAGGATGCATTTACAAAAGAAAAATTTAACTTTTCAGTTTCATTTTAAGGTTAAGCATTCAAGACCTCTTGTATATACTTTAGTATATACTTATATATGTATCTACATTGTGATCAGCCCTAGGACTTGTCTGCATCTGTTTAGGCACATTTTTTCATTTTCAACTGCCTCTATTTAACTGTCTTGATATAAAACGACCAGTAGAGGTCAGTAAAATACCTGAATTGCTTTCTGCTTGTTCAGCTGCCTCTATTCAACTGTCTTGATAAAAAATGACCAGTAGAGGTCAGTAATATACCAAACTTGCTTTCTGCTGAGGGACTTTCTTTTTTTCATTTTCCTGTCAACTGCTTCTATTTAACTTTCTTGATAAAAAACGACCAGCAGTGGTCAGTAAAATACCAGAATCACTTTAGCACTTTAGCACCGAAGGCCCTGATTTTATATTAAAAACAGAGCTTTGGACAATACCATTTCTCGCTGAAAGGCAATATTTCTCTCCATGTGTTCCCATACCTGGCATGTCACGCAGTTTGGTGCTTACTTTCCCTCCATGTTAAAGAACAGTAGATGCTTCAGCACCCAGGATAATGTGCTGCATAGCTAAATACATATAAGGTCCCAAAGGCAAAACCAATTGCATTAAAAATGCTTGTTTAATTTTTAAGGGCAGGCAGCGGTACCTGGGACCACTGCCTGCTCTTAAAAAATATTTTCGCACCCATTCACAAAGTGGAAGGGGTCCCCTTGGCGAATGGTTTACCACCTATTTGAAGTAGGTGGTAAACTGTGAGTGTTTTGCGGTCGCATACGCGGCACAAAACAATAGTAAATGGCATTACGTCTCGCTATTAGGAAGGGATGCCCAAAATGGTGTTTGTACATGTCATGATCCTTTTTTGTGGTCGCAAACGGGCCGATCTCCCGTCTTCGAGCGTAAAAAAGGGTTGTACATCTGGCCCCTAATCCTTAATTCAGACACTGACTTAGCTGCCTTTCTACATGAAAAGGGCACTCTACAATTACCAAGTCTTGTCTATAATAAAGCAATTTATAGCATCCTCTTTCCCTATGGTGCCCTTTATCTTCTCGGACCACTTCACTAGTAAGACAAACAGCTCCCTACTATCCCTCATTCAGGATTGCACTTGAAACTCATCTGAGATGGCAAGAACACCAGTGTTGGAAATGTGTTCTTTCTTCAGGATCACCCCAGATATTTGACTTCTGTAGATGAACCCATTTTTGATGGCATGGGGACTCGGCACACTTTTCTCCTTCTAACCAGTGGGAAAATGTTTGGGCTTTTCCCTATAATCATGGTTAAATTAGTAAACAACTGATTGTTACATTCAATTTACTTAAAAGTCCCTAGTACATGGTACTACTTGTTGACAGGGCCTGTATATTGAATTCTATAGTGGGCTGCAGCACTCATTGTGCCACCCACTTAAGTAGCCCTTTAAAACAAGTCTCAGGCCTGCCTCTGTAGCATGTATTACAGTTTTGATTTGCCATTTCGATGTGGCAAAACAAGCCTTTTGCTATACCAAAATCTTCCCTTTTAATGCATATAATTCACCCCTAAGGTAGGCTCAATGGCTCAAAGGGTAGGGTGCATGGTAGTTTAAAAGTAGGGCATGTGTATATTTTTTGTTTTCTAAGTGTGCCGATGTAGTATGTTCCTCAGTCACTACAAGCCCACCAACCCTTCAGACTCTACTATATCTGTTAATAAATTTGCATCCCACAGGTGTGCATATGAGGTGTGGTAGGATCAGTCCATGTGTTTATTAAGTGCAAGGCTAAAATCACCTCCTCGAATCATGTGTTGTGGGGATATCGCACTGCATTTGAGCCAGACCTGCCTGATAAAATCTGCATTGTCTGTGTTTGGACCATATGTGTTAAGGAGTGCCATGTGCTTTCTGTTTATCATGACCTGCACCAAGTTGTATCAGCCCTGAGGGCTGTTAAGCTCATAAAGTAACTGAAAGGAGGTACCACGATGTACCATACTTGACCAGGATGGCCATACCTCTGGCATATCAGGAATAGGCCGCAAGGGCTCTATAGCAGCACCATTAAGCAGCAAAGGAGCAGAAAGCTATGTCTGTATGATGTCTATCTAGTTAAAATAGAACCTGTCTAATTTTTTCAGGGATTGTTACGACTAGGGGTGGGCGATAAATTCCTGACCACTGGCAGAGTTCAACCATTTGCAGTGAGAAAGCTGCTGCTCGAGTAGAAATTCTTCTCAAGTGGTAGCAAAGAATCAGTGCCCTCTGGCATTTCATGGGGTGCCATTCCCATCCAGTGTGAAAAATCAGCGCGACCGGCACGATGTGCCAATTTCCACCCTTTCGCGGAATTCCACGTAATCTCGCGAAATGCTGATGTATCTTCATAGAATTCCACGTTTCACTGCCCCCCAAATTAAGACTTTGAACATTCTAGGACAGAAAATATGCAAAGACGTATCTCACCCATTCATAGATGAGTATGTTTGGTTGCCATCAGTGTAGAATGGATATGTGCCATGGAAAGTATGTCCTTCCCCACATACGCCCAGGTGATTGTTTAGTCATATACCATGTGCCATGCAACCTGTGAGATTTTCTGCACACAGCTGTGGTCCGTCTTATCATCCTCCTTCCCACACCACCCACACCAGCCACCCCAACCTTCCAATGAATGTCATCTCATCTAGGGGTGGGAGGAATTGGCAGAGTTTAATTCGGCAAAATTCCATTAAAATTCCACGAGAGTCTGTGGAATTCCTCAATAGGTTAGAGAGGGCAGTTGGTGCTATTTTCTCACCGTAAGGACGCTGAGGGGTATGGACTGATGGGAAGTGATTTCTGAACAGGGAAAGAAGCTTTAAACTGCAGTGTTTTTTAAAGATAGAGGGACTTCTCCCTCTTCCCACTCTGTTTAGAAATCACTGCAATGCACACACTTCGGCACCCTAACATACTTTGTAGTAATCACTGCAGAGTATGTAAGGGTGCAGAGGGGCATATACACTGCAGTGCAGTCAATGGTTTCTAAATAGGGCCGGAAGAGGGTGCTGTACCTTGATGTTTCAAAACCATTGCAGAATAAATTTTAACCTGCAGTATTTTTAAACATAGAGGACTGCTCCCTCTTAAATTAAATTCTGCCAGAAGAGCAGCAGAATTTTATAAGTAATTTTGCATTACACGAGTAATGTCAAATTACCAAATTCCTCTGATTCCACCGGCGGAGTTTAAACTTCTGCCCAGCTCTAATTTTATCTCACCTAACCTTCCATTGCTCCAATGTGCTATAACATTCATTTACAATGCTAACAGAAATCTCAAATTTGAAGGAGCTTCTCGCAGTTCGAAGTCTGAATGTCGGCTGACCAATGCCTCTGGGTCAGGGCATGTGTTGAATACATAATGTGTTACGCAAGAACCAAACTCAGAATCATTGGTATAGTTTCTTCCACTGTGAAGCAACCATGCAGGACCTTGCTGGTGACGCTTGGTGGCAGGAGGGTAACCTGATACATTTCATGATGTGTCAGTAGGCCCATCATCCAGAATGGGTAACCAGTTAAGATTTCTGATCAGTATTTGGGGCCTAGGGACTATTCCATGTCACTGAAATTGTCGTCTGGCAAGGGCAAAGCTGTCGGTGATTTTGTGCTGGTCCCCGGTATGATGTGCTTCACAAAGAGGGATATATGTGGTTTGTTGAGGTGTACAATCTTCAGGTGCGTAGGGTACTACATTGTGTATGGGAAACTTGCTTATTATAGTTTGCATTTTAGTGGCAGGCACTTGCAGCGCACGGCCTGAACAGCTAGGGTGAAGTCCGAAAAGACAGAGAGGGTGTTGCCTTCATATAGGAGGCTTTGCTTCACCCGTGTGAGCTGGAGGACCATATCTCGGTTTCTGGAGTTAAAGACCCTGGCTATGATGGGCTACAGAGGGGCACCCAGGGATAGCTGAGGGCCCAGGGAGTGATGCACATACTCTAAAGCAAAGAGGGGAGAAAAGCTATCAACCCCAATAGTTCTTTGAGAAGACTTTCCATATAGTCAGCCATGTTGCCAGTATTGGTAGACTCTGGTGGGCCCATTAGTTGCATATTATTACGTTGTGACGCCTGCCTCCAAATCCTTGTCCTTCACCTGTATGACCTTCAGGACCTTGGCCATGTCAAGCAATTTCACATTATGCAGTGTTGCATGATCTTCAAGTCCCAAGATCTTGGCCTCGGCATCAGAGTGTGGACAGAATATCATGTCGAAAATATCTAGGATCAAAATATCAAGAAACTAAGTGAAAATAGATAGGTATAAATTTGCTATTCTTAACTCCACATCTACCTACCTTGAAGATATATATATAAAAAAAAGAAAAAAGGGTGTTAAACAATTACAATGGTGATATTAAGTTGCATTATGCGTGTCATGAGATAATTCAAATTATTTATACACCAGACGTTTTTATAATGAGTAATTGTGTTTTTTTACAAGCAAACTCCCCTTTTAAATGATGAAGTTGTAAATAGCATTAGTCTAGTAACACAATGTATTTATACAGAGACTACAACTAGGTTGGGTATAGCCATGTGAAAACAGACTATCAGTGGACATGTTGCTTGTTTGTTTATTTCTATGCTTGACCACTTGTTGCACATGTGACTCACAAAGGCAGATATAATTGGTAAACCCGCTGTGATGCGCATCATGTGACCAAGGCCTGTGACGGGCTGAAACACGTAATGGCGGCGATGGTGTTTTTTATATTTAAATAAATCATCTGGTTACTTCACCGCATTGTGGGTCTGCTTCCGTTTTTTGAGGACATTTCTTCAATTCTGAAACGGAGTTTCATTTTTATATATATATATATATATATATATATATATATATATATATATATATATATATATATATATATATATTACCTACTGGCAGTCGTCAGTAGGTAGTTATATTTAGGATCTAGTTACTATAGGAAAATTCTATTCGCAATAACTGTGGCGCCGATTGATGAATCTTTGTGAAATTTTCAAAACTAATTCTTTGTTGAGATCAGCTCCTATGTTGAAAGTTTGGGGGTGATTCGTCAAGGGGGTGGCGAGAAAAAAGGAGGGTCCCAAAACGTGTTTTTTCAATGTTAATTTCCATAGGAAACTTTAGACAAGGCTACAGGTCGAACGGGTGAACGGAATTACCCCAAATTTGGCAGGGAGAAGGGTCTTGGTATAGAAAGCATGCTTCTGTTTATTTGGTGTAAATCCGTTCAGTAGTGTTTGAGAAATATCGAAATTTACAGATATCGATATTTGGGAATTCTGCCATCTGCTTGGCTGAGGCATTATGAGCACGAACTTGCTGCTGATTGGCTGCGAGTGCTGCGAGCGTTTGCAACTAGGAAGTGTTGGCCGCCATTTTGTGATTCCGGTGAAGTGAGTAAGGGGGAAAAAGGGTGTAAAATGTGGGCAAGAGGAGGGTAGGAGCACTGTAACCTTTGTGGGGTTTTAGGGTGTGCTATAGAGGGGGTGCGAAGTGAACTAATCATACCTACCGGTGTGAAAGTTCTAGGCTATGAAAATTAAGTGAGGCATTGGCTAGTGTGTGATGTTGCTAAGGTGAGCTTGTGCGCGACTCGAGGATCAAAGCGTGAGCCCACACTGTGTGTCTTATGCTGTGAAGTCATGTACCCTGGCCGCTGCAGTACAGTTATGGAAGTAGTGTCAGCATGTGTTTATACCTACTAGGATGAACTACTGACCCATAGTGGTGTGAAAGTCCTGGGTACGGAAAATATGTGAGGCATTGTCTAGAGTCTCATGGAAGGAGGAAGTGTTGGCCGCCATTTTGTGATTCCGTTGAAGCGAGTAAGAGGACAAAAGGGCGAAGCAAGTGGGAAATAGGAGGGTAGGAGCACTGTAACCTCTGTGGGGTGTATAGGGCATGCTATAGAGGGGGTACGAAGTGAACTAACCATACCTACCGGTGTGAAAGTGTTAGGCTATGAAAATTAAGTGAGGTATTGCCAAGAGTGTGATGCTGCTAAGATGAGGTGGTGCAGGACTCGGGGATTAGAGCGTGAGTCTAAATTGTGTGTCTTATGCTGTGAAGTCATGTGCAGTGGCCACTGCAGTACACTGCAGTACAGCGGTGGAAGTAGTGTCAGCATGTGTTTATAACTACTAGGACGAACTACTGACCCGTACTGGTCTGAAAGTTCTGGGGTACGGAAAATATGTGAGGTATTGTGTAGAGTCTCATGCTGCTAAGCTGAGCTGCTGCCGGACTCGGGGATGAAAGCGTGAGCCCAAACTGTGTGTCATATGCTGTGAAGATATGTGCTCTGGCCACTGTGCCACATCTGTGCAAGTAGTGTCAGCATGTAGCTATAGCTACCTGGAGGAACTTTTGTTTCGAACATTGTAACTTGTGTATGGTGTTCTATAGGGAGTGCGAAGGTAAATTTGTGTGTATGAAATGAATTTGGGATTTGGAAAGTGGAAAGCACTGACTCCTACGGGTCTGATGGCGCTGGGGGCATAAGGTGAGGTGCTGCTGGAGTTGGGAATAAAGCTGATGAACTGCTGACCCCTATTGTAAAGTTTTAACGTGCATGTGCCATTGAATTTTCGATAAAATGTTGCAAAAGTATACCGTTGGGTTAAAAAAAATGATGAACTTTTAACCTGCAGGTGTCGTAGAAGGTTCCAGAAAGTGTGGTGATAACATAGGTTAAATTTGTGACCTGTATGTGGCGCAGAATAATAAGTTGCTTTTCGGAAGGAAAATTCAAATATAAACCAATGGAGGTAAATTTTGGAATGTCGTTGAAGGAGAGAAGTATTCTGATTTGTTCTTTACATGTATTTATGTGTGGAGCGACAGAGAAATTGTGCCATTCCTTCTTTCATTCTTGATGAAGTCGGAGCTTTACATGAGAAAGAGAGAATTGTATGTGTGTGTCATTTGAAATCTGGATAACAACTACAAAGGTGAGTTAGAAATGAACAAGGTGTGTTATGTGTTTTATAGTATTGATTAAGTTTTTGAGGTGATGTTTTTAATTTTGAAAGTATTTTTTATTTCAAAGTAATATCGTGTTAGTAAAGTGTGTTGTTTGATATTGGTTATAAAATATGCATAAAATTTGAGCTGTTGATATATAAGTATTTTATATATGTTTAGGAATTTGTCACAGAGAAGAAGTGTAGTTTGTCATCTTTATAGGACTGTATTGTTTTGAAAATGAGGTACAGCGTTAATTTGAAGTTTGTAATATATTTGGGGAGATAACGAAAAAGTCGCTCGTTTGCAACTGATACTTTTTGTGGAAATAGTGGGGTGGGGGTGGTGGTGGTAGGAGACATATGTGTTATTAAGTTAAAAGCGCTAAAACGAAATGCAGAAATGTTATGTGGGCAGGTTGGGGTCTTATTTTTGACACTGAGAGGGAGGTTTGAATGTAAGTCAGGGTAAGTTGTTGTACAGTGGGGCCGTGTACAGTGTTTGGAGATTACATGGAGAGGAGATGGAGATAGGAAAAGTGATACGTTCCTTTTATATGAACGCATAGTTTGAATCATGTGATCCTAAGTTGAGATAAATATGAATATGGTTTCTGGTTTGCATTTGGGTATTGTGAATAGTTTTTGTAGTTTCTGACTAGTGAATAATAAAAAGGTAGATATACTAAAATATATGGTAGTAAATGTATTAATTGTTGTCTAATCTTATGGAATAGAAGTAGTTGGGGAGTGCTTATGTAGAAGAGATGTTTTATAAATGTGTAACTATTTATAAACCGTCTTATGGTATGGTGTATGTTTGAGTTGCAAAATTGTAAGTTTTAATAGCTCTTGCTGATGAGCGTTCCGGCAGACTCCTATTGACGTTAAGTCTATCTATGGCTATAGTGGCGGTAACGGGAGTGCAGGGGCTCGTTGTTTGATTTCATAAGGTTAGGTATGGGTGGGGGTGGGAGATGTGCGTATGTTGCTGATTATAAGACGGACATTTGTAACGTGGGAATGTGTAGTTAGTAAAGGTAATGTAGTTTGAGTGGCGCTATTTATTAACCGTGCTATGGTATTGTGTATGTTGTTCCCGCAAATGTGCATGTTTGAATACTTTTTGTTGACTAAGTGTTCCGGCACACACCTGTTAAAATTAAGCCTGTGTATGGGTATAGTGGCGCTACTAGGAATGGTGGGGGGTTGTGTTTGATTTCGTACGGTTAAGGAAATGTGGGGGTGGGTGTGGGGAAGGTGGGTATGTTTCTGATTAAAACAAAGAATTTAGTAACATGCAGTGGTCGAGCTACTGAAGTGATGTAGTACCACTGGGAGCACAAAAGCATTGACAGGCAGATTTTTTAGTAAAGAATAACAAAGCTTTGAGTTAATCTTTATGGGGCATACTTCAACACCCTTCTCTGGTGGTATTTTAAACAAAGGTACATCTAGGGAAAGAAATGTAAAGGAGTTTTTAAGTGTAATACGTAAATTTAGAAACATAAAGTTTTGTCGAGTTGTTTATAGGTACACTGTTTTAAAGTGGCCGTGACTGACAGATACTGAATACCTGTACTTCTTACATTTGAGAAAGTATACCAGAGAGCTAATTTGGTGTGGTGAGAACCTTGAGTTCTATATTTCCATGTGATGGAAAGTATAGGAATATAAAAGTAATTGGAAAGCTTTTATGTTCATATTAAAGAGGGGGTATGAGAACTTAGTGAGGCAGGCAAAGTGTGTGTTATCGTAGCACTAAAACAAGACCATGTGTAAGGTGAGAGCAGGTTTGTGCTGGAGTTGCCTTGTTGTGGTCGTTTGCAGAGGCGCAATCAGAGGGAAATTTTGGAGGAGCCTAATTCTTTCAGCAATAGGCAGAGTGAGCATGTAGGGGTTGTAAAAAGGGGTGAAAAGAACAGAGTCTCCTTTACAAAAAAATAATGTTTTGAAGACCGGTGAAATTCTTGGGTGTAGCTCTGTGTGTGCATCCGGGAAGCTGTCTCAGAGAGTCTGGGGCAATGGGCGTTGCGCGCCTTGTGGTCTGTCTGCTAATCACCCCACGATGATGTTGCTGGTGCATTGCAAAAAGAGAAGGGAAATACTGAGAGAAAATGGCTCTCTTTAAAGGATTTCTCTTCTCCTACAATGCGAGTCACTTGACATGATGTCTGCACTTCTAAGTAGTGAGCAATGTGCATGCTCTCACTGTGCCACTGCAGTGCATAAAGAAAAAAAACGGATTACGTTTGTGAGGTTGGAAAATAGAGCCCTATAAAGATCCGTTCGAAGGCTCCCAAAAAAAAAGTGCTGGTGGTCACATCCCCACAGACACCCCTCCAGTTAAAGCCCTGGGTGCAGTGTTATGTTTGCGAAGTTGTTGATAAAATTGTTAGGTAATAATGGAAATTTTTATGTGTTCTGTTTGGTTGATAATATCATTCTAAGTACATAGATTAACATTTTTAAAAATACTATTTATAAAGTTGTGTGCGGTGGGTTGCAGAGAAAGTGGTGTGGGGTGGTGGAGTGTGGCGGAGAGGTGAAAAGTATGAGGTAGTGCAGTTATATATAAATTGTAAAGGAGTATGTAAATAATTAAATAAATACTTGCTGTATGTTCTATGGCACCACTTGTCATCCTAGTGCTCATATGTCGTGCTCCATCACGTTGCAGCACTTGGTCTGGAAGTTGTTAGTGGAAGTTTTGCAATTGTATGTTATTATTTTAACATAGTGAAGAAATGTGAAAAATAATTGAATCTATTTTTTGTTTTTCAGAAAATTATTTTGTTTGGATTGAAATTTGGAAATGCCTAGAAGAAGTGAAAAAAAAGAAAAGAGAAGAAAAATATATATTTGACGAATAGGAAAGATCTTGAAGTAGAAAAAAATGCGAGTAGTAGAAAAATAGTTTGTTCGAGTAAAAGCAGAAGATAATTTTTGAGAAAAATATTACGAACATTTACTGAGAAAAACATCAAACAAAGCAAAAAGAAGAATTTTTCAAGTAAGGTGAAGCAGAGTTCAATTTCAAATACGAGGAAAAAGGAAAGATGATAAAGAAATAGTATCTGGTACTCGGAGACAAAACCAAATTCAAGAAATTCGTCAGAGACTTTTTCAATCTAGAGTAATTCAGAATTTATTGAAAACATGCTGCAAATATAAAAGAAGAATGTTTCAATTCAAAGAGAAGCAGCATATTGAAAGTATAGTGGATACTGCTTTCAATTTGAAACAGAAGTTGTTCATTTTGATTTTATAGAGATTGAAAGTATTGGATAAAATAGTGAAAGTATTGAAAGACAAAAGTGGAAAAAAAAGACTTGTGAACAGAACCAACTTTTGTAAAATCTTCAGTGGACATTGGAGACATACTTCTAGTACTGAGCCTTTTTTTAATGAGGAAATTTACTTCCAGGAAAATAGTTTATCATTTGCAGTTGATACTGGAGGTCCTTGCTACGAAGTTCAGGATGGTGTTCCTCTTCCAAAGGAGGAAATGGTTGGTAAAAGTGCAGAAGAGTTAATAGCTGAAGAAGGGCAATGGAAACGTCAACGAGCTCCTGTGTATAAGTGGAGATGCAGTAGCATTTGTAGTATTCAACAGGAATCCATTTATATAATGAGAAATTTGCTATGAAAATATACTCAGAAAAGTATAAAACAGAAGATTAAGGGGCCGATTCCGATCCTGGAGAAACTGGGTACGAATCGTCAGACGGAGCGTTTTCTCCGTCCGACTCGTACCCGGTAAAAACATCATACAAACATGCAAGTACGATTCGTACGGAAACACCATTTCCGTGCGAATCGTACAAAACACCGACCGACACAAAAATACATCCGAATGTGATCCGGGACAGCGCATACGCGACATGCGGATGGAGTTAGGCAGCCTTTTACGTACCAGCAAGTACGATTCGTACCGACAGCACTCCGGACGGCAATATTTTTACGGCACCGAAAAAGTGCATGAAATGCTAAGTACGCCGCGAAGCGTCAGGAAAAGGGGGCCCGGTACGCGCTGAACCCCCCCCAGCCCCCCGTATGTACGCGCTGGACCCCCAGCCCCCCGCGGATGTACTCGCCGGACCCCCAGCCCCCCGCGGATGTACGCGTTGGACCCCCAGCCCCCCCGCAGACGGACGCGCCGGACCCGTAGCCCCCGTGGATGTACGTGCCGGACCCCCACCCCACCCCTGTATGTACGGTGCAAACCCCCACCCGTGTATGTATGGAGCGTACCCCCACCCCGTATGTACGGCGCGGTCCCCCACCCGTGTATGTACGGAGCATACCCCCACCCCAGTATGTACGGCGCGGTCCCCCACCCGTGTATATACCGAGCGTACCCCCACCCCCGTATGTACGGCGCGGACCCCCACCCACGTATGTACGGAGCGTACCCCCACCCCAGTATGTACGGCGTGGACCCCCACCCGCGTATGTACGGAGCGGACCCCCACCCCGTATCTACGGCGCTACGCGCTGGGGGTCCGCGCCGTACATACGGGGGTGGGGGTCCGCTCCGTACATACGCGGGTGGGGGTCCGCGCCGTACATATGAGGGTGGGGGTATGCTCCGTACATACGCGGGTGGGGGTCAGCACCGTACATACACAGGTGGGGGTCCGCCGCGTACATCCGCGGGGGGCTGGGGGTCCGGCGCATCCATCCACGGGGGGCTGGGGGTCCGGCGTGTACATCCACGGGGGGCTGGGGGTCTGGCACGTCCGTCCGCAGGGGGGCTGGGGGTCCGGCGCGTACATCCGTGGGGGGCTGGGGGTCCGGCACGTTCGTCCGCGGGGGGGCTGGGGGGGGTGTTCGGCACGTATGCGGGCACATGTTTGGACGTCTCCATGGTTGCTATAGAGGTTCGCTCCGTACGGTGTTTTTCCCATACGGTTGTGCATTCGGACGGACGGGACTGATCGTACTTGCGCGTTCGGACTTCGGTTTCCCGATCCGTACGTAAAACTGTCCGGGGACGTGTCGGCCACTTTTTCCGACCCGAGGACGTGTCGGGGAATCTTCCCAATGCGATTCGTATGGAGTTTTTTACATACGAATTGTACTTGCCAGTTTGTACGGGACTTGTACAATTCGTACGTAAAAAAATCCGGATACGATTCGTAAGGGGAATATTTTAAACGGATCGGAATCGGCCCCTAAGTTGTTTCAAGGACTAGCTGCATGTAATGTAAGAAAATATACTGAGAAGTATGGGCATTCTCTGGCTTGACTTTCAAGAGAAGTTTGTAAAAGTGTTTTTCATCATTTGAGGATGTTAGCAGTACGCCATTCAGAAATGCAGAACTTTGTAAAGAAACTGTACTATGTAAAAAGTCCTGCATTAAGTATAAGTGAACTGAATGGAAGTCTTTTATATGGTTCTTTATCAGATGCTCAAAAAAAACTGTGATGATATTGAAATGCGATATTTTGGTTCAGAAGAGCAGTTCATAGAAAGTGAAAGTTTTTTCCCAAATCGATTTTATCCACACTCAGTGTGGGAGGGTATGCTCAGACGTGAGTCCCTTGCTCATTGCACCATCAGGATTCAGGCAAGCCGGGCCGACGAAGGCTGTGATGCCAGAAACCGGTCCCCGGAAGCTTGTTTCCTTCCCAGTATAAGAATTGGCTTGGTAGTTTGGTTTGCCCTGTTCCCATCATGCACTGGGACAGGTACAGACTAATTTGCATGTAGCCAGGTTCTGAGCTGGGATGGTGCAGTGAGCTAAAAAACGGTGATGGATTAAAACCATGATCTCTTGACTTGGTAAGAGTATTCTGCATCATTCAGAAACTCTGTCCATCACCACCCCCTTTTTCCCAAATCGATTTTATCCACACTCAGTGTGGGAGGGTATGCTCAGACGTGTGTCCCTTGCTCATTGCACCATCAGGATTCAGGCAAGCCGGGCCGACGAAGGCTGTGATGCCAGAAACCGGTCCCCGGAAGCTTGTTTCCTTCCCAGTATAAGAATTGGCTTGGTAGTTTGGTTTGCCCTGTTCCCATCATGCACTGGGACAGGTACAGACTAATTTGCATGTAGCCAGGTTCTGAGCTGGGATGGTGCAGTGAGCTAAAAAACGGTGATGGATTAAAACCATGATCTCTTGACTTGGTAAGAGTATTCTGCATCATTCAGAAACTCTGTCCATCACCACCCCCTTTTTCCCAAATCGATTTTATCCACACTCAGTGTGGGAGGGTATGCTCAGACGTGAGTCCCTTGCTCATTGCACCATCAGGATTCAGGCAAGCCGGGCCGACGAAGGCTGTGATGCCAGAAACCGGTCCCCGGAAGCTTGTTTCCTTCCCAGTATAAGAATTGGCTTGGTAGTTTGGTTTGCCCTGTTCCCATCATGCACTGGGACAGGTACAGACTAATTTGCATGTAGCCAGGTTCTGTGCTGGGATGGTGCAGTGAGCTAAAAAACGGTGATGGATTAAAACCATGATCTCTTGACTTGGTAAGAGTATTCTGCATCATTCAGAAACTCTGTCCATCACCACCCCCTTTTTCCCAAATCGATTTTATCCACACTCAGTGTGGGAGGGTATGCTCAGACGTGAGTCCCTTGCTCATTGCACCATCAGGATTCAGGCAAGCCGGGCCGACGAAGGCTGTGATGCCAGAAACCGGTCCCCGGAAGCTTGTTTCCTTCCCAGTATAAGAATTGGCTTGGTAGTTTGGTTTGCCCTGTTCCCATCATGCACTGGGACAGGTACAGACTAATTTGCATGTAGCCAGGTTCTGAGCTGGGATGGTGCAGTGAGCTAAAAAACAGTGATGGATTAAAACCATGATCTCTTGACTTGGTAAGAGTATTCTGCATCATTCAGAAACTCTGTCCATCACCACCCCCTTTTTCCCAAATCGATTTTATCCACACTCAGTGTGGGAGGGTATGCTCAGACGTGAGTCCCTTGCTCATTGCACCATCAGGATTCAGGCAAGCCGGGCCGACGAAGGCTGTGATGCCAGAAACCGGTCCCCGGAAGCTTGTTTCCTTCCCAGTATAAGAATTGGCTTGGTAGTTTGGTTTGCCCTGTTCCCATCATGCACTGGGACAGGTACAGACTAATTTGCATGTAGCCAAGTTCTGAGCTGGGATGGTGCAGTGAGCTAAAAAACGGTGATGGATTAAAACCATGATCTCTTGACTTGGTAAGAGTATTCTGCATCATTCAGAAACTCTGTCCATCACCACCCCCTTTTTCCCAAATCGATTTTATCCACACTCAGGGCCTCATGTAGGTAGCCAAATACCGGTCGGTAACGGCCGATTTTCGGTAATTATACCGTTACCGACCGGTATTTTGGCTATTGGTATGTAGGGGGTCAATTTCTGAAATCGGAATTTACCGAATCGGTAAAACTACCGAATCGGTAAAATTACCGAATCGGTAACGTTACCGATGTGGTAATTTTACCGATTCGGTAAATTCCGATTTCAGAAATGATATGTAGGGGGAGTGTGTGTGTGTGTTTAGGAGTCGGTATTTACCACCAACTTATAGTTGGTGGTAAATAATTAATGTATGTGTGTATGCATTTTGAAGTGCGTAGCAGTGTGCAATGTGGCATACATACATGCCCATAGGGCATGTATGTGTGCCACATGTGCACACATGGCCGAATCAGGGGTGCAACAGGGTGTCAATGTGACACCCTGCCACCCTTGCATTTTCTCCACCATTACCGAATCGGTATTTACCGATTCGGTAATGAGGCATACCTTCCCCTCAATGGGAAGGTATGCCTCATTACCGAATCGGTAAATACCGATTCGGTAATTACCGAATTGTAACGAATCGGTAAAAAATACCGACTCATTACCTACATACGAGTTACCACTTCTAAAATACCGATTCGGTATCGTTCGGTATTTTAGAAGTGGTAACTGGTATGCTACCTACATGAGGCCCTCAGTGTGGGAGGGTATGCTCAGACGTGAGTCCCTTGCTCATTGCACCATCAGGATTCAGGCAAGCCGGGCCGACGAAGGCTGTGATGCCAGAAACCGGTCCCCGGAAGCTTGTTTCCTTCCCAGTATAAGAATTGGCTTGGTAGTTTGGTTTGCCCTGTTCCCATCATGCGCTGGGACAGGTACAGACTAATTTGCATGTAGCCAGGTTCTGAGCTGGGATGGTGCAGTGAGCTAAAAAACGGTGATGGATTAAAACCATGATCTCTTGACTTGGTAAGAGTATTCTGCATCATTCAGAAACTCTGTCCATCACCACCCCCTTTTTCCCAAATTGTTTCAAGGACTAGCTCCATGTAATGTAAGAAAATATACTGAGAAGTATGGGCATTCTCTGGCTTGACTTTCAAGAAAAGTTTGTAAAAGTGTTTTTCATCATTTGAGGATGTTAGCAGTACACCATTCAGAAATGCAGAACTTTGTAAAGAAACTGTACTATGTAAAAAGTCCTGCATTAAGTATAAGTGAACTGAATGTAAGTCTTTTATATGGTTCTTTATCAGATGCTCAAAAAAATCTGTGATGATATTGAAATGCGATATTTTGGTTCAGAAGAGCAGTTCATAGAAAGTGAAAGTTTGACAATTACAGATGTTGGAGTAGATGAGAAAGTGAAATTAAACACAAAAACTATACTCTACCCTTTATATTTGAACATGTACAGAGTATCATATACTTAAATACAAGCTAAAGACACTCTGGCTGGATCAAAAACAGAACAATATATATACACATATATAGACAGGTCTTGAGAATTAAGAAAAGGTCAGGGGAAATAAAATCACATATTTTTTTCTTTTTTTATTGTTATTATTAAATTCTTTCCGGCATGATCAAAATATACAAATCACATTTTATACATGTAATAAATACAAAGAAACAATTCACATCAAAGAAATAATTCAGACAAATGCAGTTGATATACAGCAAAGAATAAGTGAATCACAGAATACAACTATAGTGCAAAACGGGAAAGAGAGCAACAGGTTCCCAATCAGAAAAAAGGGCTTAATCAAACATACACTCATTCGTATCCAAAACACATTCATACAACATCACACAACCACACTATGCATCATGGTGCGGACCAACAACACTCATAGGCCCCACCCGACCTAAACCTCAGAAAGAGTCCTTGTAAGTATTCAGATATAGATATATAGAGATGGTATCCAGGGTTTCTGAGAGGCACAGTTTCAAAGTTCAATTGGGTAGAGGAAAGAGTGGGGCCCTGTTCAAAGCGCCGACGCGTGTTTCGGTGAAACAACTCCTAATAGGGAGTACCACCTTCTTCAGGGCGTAACAAACAGCACAAATGGGAACGGGACTTGCGTCGATAAAGAGGGACTGTTCAGGGTAATTACTTCTGAAATGAAGCTCCACGGAGAGCAAGGAAATAGCTCTTCAAGTTAATCCCTCCTACAAAGATCCGATTAGGAATAACTGTTCCAAATCTTGCTGGATTGTTCAATGTCACTGGTGATACAGGGTCTGGCGTTGCAGTTAAGGGAAGGGTCTGCGTCTGATTGGTAGTTTCCTGCCCAATCTGCATGTTGGACGAGTATGAAATCAGGGCTCCCAGTGGCACCTGATGAGATTTCAGAAACCCCAAAAGAAGTTTATGAAATCAGCAAGAAGGTGACCTCCAATCCAGAATATCCGTCCCTTGTTTCCACCTGAAATACGTCACTAATAAACGGACAACTCTATCCTGTAATTATGGAGAGCTGGGCCAGGCCTTAGCGAACCCAGAAGCTGATGAGAAAGTGATTAGCACTGATCAGTTTGAAGAGGAAATTGGAAAGTTTAATGTAGTGTGCTCTGAAATACCAAACTATGTTTGTGTTTGTTGTCGACGTACTCATTATAAAAGTCCAAGTAGGAATGTTGATTTGTATTTGAAAAGTGAAAAGGAGAACAATGGTAAGTGGGAAGAATTTGCAACTTACTTGTTTGTTGAAGGTCGATTTGAGTTAGGTAGTGATCAACGTATATGTAAATATTGTTACAACAAATTAGAAGAGAACAAAATGCCTGCTAGAGCAGTGGATAATAAGTTGAGTTAGTAGCTATTCCGCAGAAGCTGGCCAAATTGAATACATATGAGTCGGTTCTAATTCAATCCGTTCATCATTTCCAAACTATAATTCGGATGGAGCCTAAAACAGGTAAACTGCCACCAACAGACTTGCAAAGAGGGCTGAAAGGAAGACTGGTGTACTTACCTTTGGATTTTAAGAAAAACATTGAAACTATTGCTGGAGAGAAAGAGGAAGATGAGGCAGTAGTTATTTTAGTAAAAGGTGTACCCACAAGGAGTCGGAAAATATGGATGTTAAGAAAGTTGAAAAGGCTACCTTATATCTTATCGAGAAGAATATTTATTACAAAAATGTAAATGTGGATGAACAGGTAATACATTTAGAAGATGATTTTGAAATTTCAAGTGGTCAAATAGAGAAAGTGGACAAGTCAAGGACTGAAGAGATTAATGAACATTATACAATATGTCCTTTGCATTCAAAATAAGTGATAGGAGGTAGCATTGATTTGTTTCAAATGTAAAAAGCACAGGGAACTCCAATGAGTGTATGGGAGAAAAGCTTGGTAGCTTGGTGTTTTTCACAGTTGTTTCCTACTGGAGAAGGTGGGAGATATGATCACCGACCTGTACGGATTCCAACTTCAGAATATCGGTCAACAAGATTATATTCTGAAGATCCTAGATTTCGACAGTGTATTCCATACATATTTCACCTTTTGTTTGAAAATGATCTGTCTTCTCTCTCGTATACAGTGAATCATATACTTAAAACTGGAGTTCATGAATCACTTCTTTCTGTGAAAGAATTTGCGGAGAAAGTTCAAGAAACAGATGAAAATTTAGAAGCTCAGTTAATAAATTTGATGGCATGTCAACGTGGAACAAATGAGTATTGGTATCGTCGTCTTTGAGAACTCAAGTGTATGTTACGGAACTTAGGTACACCAACATGGTTTGTCACACTTAGCTGTGCAGGGTATGCATGGGAATATTTGCTTGAGTTTTTAAGAGAAGCGAATTCTAATATAATAAATGTTGAAATAAAGACTCCTGGTGAACTGTGTTCATTGGATCCTGTAAATGTGTGCAGATATTTTAATCATAATTTTCAAGGAATGATGTCTTTTATCTGTAATAAAAAGAATCCACCTCTTGGAGAAGTTACCGATTTCTTTTGGAGAAAGGAGTACCAAGCCAGAGGTGCACCTCATATACATATGCTACTATAGGTCAAGGATGCAGCTAAATTTGGAACTGATTCTGATGAAACAGTATTGTCTTTCATCGAACAGTATGTGACGTGAGATTCCAAGAGAAGGAGGAGATGGAAGCTTGAGACAGCAAGTTTTACGTTTCCAAAGTCACCGCTGTGGAAAGTACTGCAGAAGAAAATACAAGTCTAAAGGAAAATTTGACACCACATGTCAGTTTGGTTTTCCCCATCCAGTCATTTGTAAAGGAAGAGTAAATTCATTTTTTTCTTCTGTGAGGCACACAATAACTCAGATATCTCCAAAGAATACCTACAACTTAAAAAGAACAGAAGTGTCAAAGTATATCAATGACTACAATCCAGTCCTTTTAAAAATGTGGAATGCAAACATGGGCATCCAGTATGTTGCGAATAACTCAATTGCTGTTGCACGTTTTGTTACATCATACATAACAAAATCTGAAAAAACAGAGATGAAACAAATGTGGGAAGACATTGCACAAGAGAATAGCCTTAGCAAAAAATTGTACAGCTATAGTTTAAAAACGTTTTCCCACCGAGAAATTGGATCGTATGAATGTCCAGACCGCTTGTGTTCTTCAAGTTTATATTCAAAGTCACGAGGAATCATTTGGGTAAGTTTAGGTCTTATAACAGAGAAAAATCCTGAGGTCTAAAATGGCAAAGAGAAAAGGTGGTGTGTAAAAAGAGGAACAGAAGCCTAAAGTACGTGGTGAAAAGGGCAAACCCTCAAAGACGTGGTCATTCACTCACCCTGGGTAACGAACCCCATCACATGGGATTTGCATCCCAAAGAAAATCTCAAACTCTCAGGGGGCGGCAGGCCCCTCAACGAGAGGTAGGAGCTTAATGCTGTTTATATTATGCACTGAAAACTGGACTAAATCCACATATGAACTGGGTGTGAGTGGGGGTTGCAGTGCTGATGAAATAGTAGTGCAATAGGAGTGTGTTAAAACTAGTTACGGGACGGCCAGGAGGACTCTCTTGGAACCGCCGTGCCGATGCTAGATTAAAAGGAGTGAAGGCCCCACTAATCCATTGTAATCAGTGGAGCAATGTATAGGATAGTGGTCAACATGTTTCAGCCGTGGCGCCTGACTAGGCTTCGGCTTTCATCAGGACCTGGTAAGCTACTGCAAAAATGAAAAAACGTGACAAAGGATATAGAGAACACCCTCAAGTTGCTTGTAGGGTGCGCGTCTCCTCAATGGTACATACAACACCTAGACAAAAAAGAGACTCAGTGTAAAAATGTAGGACTTAATTGCTCAGTAATAGCAAGTGTGAATATGTAAACTGAAAGCAAGCACCACTCACCCGTATAAACTGAGTGGAAAATGGACCTCCACCTGGCAACCGCTCAGGAAGGAACACCGCTCTGAAAAAAAGATGTAAGACTGCTGAAGAGGGAGTGGCTTACATGTCATGAGCGAGTGTGCAAAGTGTGAGTGGGTCATCTAAAAACGAGGGAGACTGACAAAAGCGGTATGTGCACAAAATGCTAATATAAGCAAAGATCATCGTTTATCAACAAGGGGGAACGGAGTTGGAAACGTGACCTGTACTGTTTAATGGGTCAGAGCAGTATAAAATAGAACATGTCTGTACATAAGTAAATCAAAGTCAAGAAGTATTCCCAAAACCATCGTTCGAGGGTGGAGAATGAGTCACCTTCAGAGAAATATGAAGGAAATGGAAGGGGGGCAGTTTAAGCCCGGCGAGCAAAAATCCTACCTGTCCGTCGGGGAACCGGGCTGTAATGAGCCTGCAGCCGGAGGTCCCGCGGGGTTGGACGGAGGCGGATTAAGAAAAGAAGTGTCAGCAAAAATGGACCAATCAGGGGACAGGTTACTCATGCTGTCATGAGGGAGAACCAATCAGAAGTGCTGAGCCACCCGTGTGGCAGTAACCTAGGAGACTGGAATGCAGCTGACAGGTTACGGGTAACGCTGTCAGAAATTCAAAGGTGAGCGCGCCACAATCAATTAGGGAGATAAGGTTGTGGCGCTCATTGACAAGAAATAGAGAAACAACGCAAACTCTCAATGCGCTAATCGCTCCATGGTAAACAAATCGCTGGGAAGGGTACGAACTGGGGTGAGACAACGGCTCTTGCAGCGCGGTTAGTTAAAGGTGCACTATGTTCACCGGGGAGTGAATGGCGAGTAAGAAATACTGTTGCAGGTAGTTATACATCAGAAGGAGATGTGTGTGCCGGTGTTCGGAAGCCGTGCAGAGTAAATGCAAACAATGTATATCGTAACGATAGATTGGTATAGATGCTTGACGGGAGATGCCCATGAACGCGGTGTGAAGCATGGGTCAGAAGGTGAGATGGTGGGATCAAGCCATGTGTGTTACAAAGATAGCCAAGGAATATCATCGTTCAGTCCTTGAACATGTGTCTTCAATTTGTACACCCACCTCTGCTCACGTTTGAATAGAAAAGAAGAGCTATCTGTTAGATGTGGTGGTATGTAGGGTTTATCAAGGACTGTCCAGTGTAGGTCGTTGGGAGCATGATTGACCTCTAAAAAGTGGTTGGTAAGTTTGGTAGAGGAACGACCACACCGTATAGTGCTCTTATGTTCCAAAATGCGAGTTTTAATACGGCGGGTGGTCATTCCAATATATCTCAGCCCGCATGGGCAGGTTATCAGATAGATCAAATTGGAGTTGTTGCAATTGCTGTGGCTTCTAAGAGTCCACGGTCTGCCAGTGCCAATGTCGATTTCTTTGGTCACGGAGGTGTGGCTGCATGCCGCACATGAACCACATGGATAGTGGCCCACAACTGGAGGGAGACCCCACAGGGTTTGTTGGGTGCATCTTTGGTTGGTGCGTGGACGGGTGTGTACCAACTGGTCTCTGATATTGCTGCTGCGTTTAAACGCAAAAAGGGGTCTAGGCAGCCCTACCTCCCCTATGTTCAGAATTTTCCAATTAGACAGAATGATTTTCTTGAGTTGGTTGGAAAATTGACAATAGGTGTGCACACAAGTGAGTCTGTTCTCAGATGTCCTGGGGATCTTAGGTGCCAAAAGAGCCTCCCGATTGTTATTCGCGGCTCGTTTGGACGCTCTGCGGATCAAATGTTTGGGATAGTCTCTGGCCAGTAATTGTCTGGATAAATTGCTGGAATGTTCTTTGTACTTGTCAGTTGTGGAACAGTTCCGTTTGAGGCGCAGAAACTGGCCAAAGGGCAGGTTATCACGCAGAGCTCGTGGGTGAAAGCTATCATACTTCAAAAGGGCATTCACCGCCATGGGTTTTTTGTATAGCTCAGTACTCAAGCGGCCATCAGACGGGGTTATCAAAATATCAAGGAATGGTAGATGAGTCTTAGAGTACTCACAGGTGAAGTTCAAAAAGGGGTCGCAGTTGTTGAGCCAGTTCTTGAAAGCCAACAGTGAGGAAAGAGGTCCCTGCCAAAGTGCGAACACGTCGTCTATATACCTCTTCCATACCTTGATGTGATTTCTGTATGGATTGTTGGTATTAAGCACATGTTCTTCCTCAAAAACATGAACATACAAATTTGCCAGGCTGGGAGCAAAAATGCTCCCCATTGAAGTGCCTGACACTTGCAAAAATAACTGTTCCTCAAATTGAAAGAAGTTCTCTTTCATGGCGAGCTTTGCACACGACATGATAAATGAAACAGGAGTGATGGAGTCTGGTGGATTAGCCAGCAGGAGAGATTCGATGACAGCTAAAGTCTCATCCTGCGGGATGCATGTGTACAATGACTCTACATCAAAAGAGACTAGGAATTCTGTTGCACAATCAAAAGACAAGTCTTCAAGTAGGATCAGAATATCCTTAGTGTCCTTCAGGTACGTGGGCATTTTGGCCACAAAAGGGCGAAGGAAGTGGTCTGCAAATGCCGACAGTGGTTCCAATAGGGACCCTAGTCCTGAAATTATGGGGCGGCCCGGGGGAGGATTCACATTCTTATGTACCTTAGGTAGGATATAGAAATAAGGTACAGTGGAAGTGGTGTTAACCAAATATTGAGCTTCATTAGAAGTGATCCAACCATTGGTACTGGCTTCATTCACTAAGATCTGAATGGTCTTAAGTAAGCGTGTGGTGGGATCTTGATCAAGGGGTTGATAGAAGTTGGTGTTGCCCAACTGTCTCAAGCATTCAGAGCGATAAGCGGTGGTGTCCATGATGACAGTGGCACCACCCTTGTCAGCTGGCTTGATCATTATGGAATCATCAGAGGTAAGGGAGCGCAAAGCTAGGCGCTCTAATTTGGTAAGGTTTTGGTATTGGCGGTTTTCTGAGACATAAGAGGAGGATATCTGTGAGGTCACTGCCTTTTCAAACGTGAGTACCTGTGGAGGCACTTGACTGGGCAAGGGGTTAAAGGTGGATTTAACACGTAGGCCCGTGTTCAAGTCATGGTCATTCAAAGAGGTACTGGGTTCTGCACGAAAAAAGAAATTCAAGCGTATCTTCCTGAAAAAATGAGTGAGTTCATGATTTATGGAGAACATATCTCCTTTAAAGGAAGGAACAAATCCTAATCCTTTATTCAGGAGAGACTTTTCATCCTGTGTGAGAACTCTGCTGGATAAATTGATGACTAGGTTGTGCTCGTGCTCGTACTCGGGACGGCTGGAGTGTCCCTCGAGCTCGATGATGGAGTTCCTTGTTGTTGGTCTGACCAATGGACTTGGTTCCGTCTCCTTCCCCTTGACCTTCCTCGGCCAAACCCTAAAAAAGGCTGGTTGGTATACATCTGTGGAGGAGGGGGATAGGGACAGGGTTGTCCGAAGGAAGGGGGTTGTCCAAATGGAGGAAAGGGTGGGTAGTTGTAAGCGGCAGGGGGCCACCATTGAGAAGGATACATAGGGTTAGTTGCGCCTCTCAGGTTTCTCCTATTACCTCCACCTCTCCTTTTATTTCCTCTCAGTGAGGAGTCTTCACCCGAAGCAGTGTCTGACCCACTCGACCAGTCATCACTGCCTGATGTAGAGTAGTTTGACCCGTACCTACGGCCCTGTCGGTTGAGTTGAGGTGGCACGTAGTCAGCACTGGTGTATGGGTACACCTTCTCTAGTGAAAAACGTGCCAAATCTTTTTTGAATTTGGTAATCTTGGTCATCAATACCGAGTCCTTGAATTCTTTATTGTGTTTATTGGATTCCTCTTGCTGTTTCTTGAATAGTGCACCAGTGAGTGTCAGTTTAATTTGTGATTCTAAGGCCTGGATCTCAATTAACACAGCATCGGCAACTCGTTTGGCAGTGCTTATGATAAGGATTAGCCAATCTCTGGTGCACTTCCACGCTATTAGGGACCAGTCATTGAGAAAAGTTTTGTCGTCTAGGAACAGTCTGGGAGCGTTTGTCACAATGAGTCCCGTAGGGGCACAATTGGCTCTCAAATATTCGGTCATTATTGCTCCGTGGATATACACTCGGGAGTGTGATTTTTTTAAGGTTAAAACCTTAGTCCAATCAACCTCAGCGCTGATTGGGGGACCTTGAAAGGTATCCATGATACTAGGTGTATCAAGAATGGCTTGAGCTATGGTATCGTCAAAAGTTAAACCAAGGCGTTCTGCCATGATTATAAGAATAACCTATTAAGTGCAAGCAACGTAAAGTCAGTCTCAACCAAGGAATCAGAAGGGAAGAACTCACAGAAAGGTAAGTAACAAAATGTGTGCAAATTGTGCACACCCGGAGAAAGAATCAACCAGCAAAAAGACTAATTTTGCAAAACAGTTAAAGCACTATCTATGTGCCGTATTATAGACCCACAGCCAGAAAGCTGTACATGAAATCTAGTTACAAAGCGGTTATATACCGGAGGGTCGGAGGGAGTATGTTTAAAGACCGCACAGGATTAGATCCCCCAACAAAGTACTTATAACACAGAAAAATCCTGAGGTCTAAAATGGCAAAGAGAAAAGGTGGTGTGTAAAAAGAGGAACAGAAGCCTAAAGTACGTGGTGAAAAGGGCAAACCCTCAAAGACGTGGTCATTCACTCACCCTGGGTAACGAACCCCATCACATGGGATTTGCATCCCAAAGAAAATCTCAAACTCTCAGGGGGCGGCAGGCCCCTCAACGAGAGGTAAGAGCTTAATGCTGTTTATATTATGCACTGAAAAGTGGACTAAATCCACATATGAACTGGGTGTGAGTGGGGGTTGCAGTGCTGATGAAATAGTAGTGCAATAGGAGTGTGTTAAAACTAGTTACGGGACGGCCAGGAGGACTCTCTTGGAACCGCCGTGCCGATGCTAGATTAAAAGGAGTGAAGGCCCCACTAATCCATTGTAATCAGTGGAGCAATGTATGGGATAGTGGTCAACATGTTTCAGCCGTGGCGCCTGACTAGGCTTCGGCTTTCATCAGGACCTGGTAAGCTACTGCAAAAATGAAAAAACGTGACAAAGGATATAGAGAACACCCTCAAGTTGCTTGTAGGGTGCGCGTCTCCTCAATGGTACATACAACACCTAGACAAAAAAGAGACTCAGTGTAAAAATGTAGGACTTAATTGCTCAGTAATAGCAAGTGTGAATATGTAAACTGAAAGCAAGCACCACTCACCCGTATAAACTGGGTAGAAAATGGACCTCCACCTGGCAACCGCTCAGGAAGGAACACCGCTCTGAAAAAAAGATGTAAGACTGCTGAAGAGGGAGTAGCTTACATGTCATGAGCGAGTGTGCAAAGTGTGAGTGGGTCATCTAAAAACGAGGGAGACTGACAAAAGCGGTATGTGCACAAAATGCTAATATAAGCAAAGATCATCGTTTATCAACAAGGGGGAACGGAGTTGGAAACGTGACCTGTACTGTTTAATGGGTCAGAGCAGTATAAAATAGAACATGTCTGTACATAAGTAAATCAAAGTCAAGAAGTATTCCCAAAACCATCGTTCGAGGGTGGAGAATGAGTCACCTTCAGAGAAATATGAAGGAAATGGAAGGGGGGCAGTTTAAGCCCGGCGAGCAAAAATCCTACCTGTCCGTCGGGGAACCGGGCTGTAATGAGCCTGCAGCCGGAGGTCCCGCGGGGTTGGACGGAGGCGGATTAAGAAAAGAAGTGTCAGCAAAAATGGACCAATCAGGGGACAGGTTACTCATGCTGTCATGAGGGAGAACCAATCAGAAGTGCTGAGCCACCCGTGTGGCAGTAACCTAGGAGACTGGAATGCAGCTGACAGGTTACGGGTAACGCTGTCAGAAATTCAAAGGTGAGCGCGCCACAATCAATTAGGGAGATAAGGTTGTGGCGCTCATTGACAAGAAATAGAGAAACAACGCAAACTCTCAATGCGCTAATCGCTCCATGGTAAACAAATCGCTGGGAAGGGTACGAACTGGGGTGAGACAACGGCTCTTGCAGCGCGGTTAGTTAAAGGTGCACTATGTTCACCGGGGAGTGAATGGCGAGTAAGAAATACTGTTGCAGGTAGTTATACATCAGAAGGAGATGTGTGTGCCGGTGTTCGGAAGCCGTGCAGAGTAAATGCAAACAATGTATATCGTAACGATAGATTGGTATAGATGCTTGATGGGAGATGCCCATGAACGCGGTGTGAAGCATGGGTCAGAAGGTGAGATGGTGGGATCAAGCCATGTGTGTTACAAAGATAGCCAAGGAATATCATCGTTCAGTCCTTGAACATGTGTCTTCAATTTGTACACCCACCTCTGCTCACGTTTGAATAGAAAAGAAGAGCTATCTGTTAGATGTGGTGGTATGTAGGGTTTATCAAGGACTGTCCAGTGTAGGTCGTTGGGAGCATGATTGACCTCTAAAAAGTGGTTGGTAAGTTTGGTAGAGGAACGACCACACCGTATAGTGCTCTTATGTTCCAAAATGCGAGTTTTAATACGGCGGGTGGTCATTCCAATATATCTCAGCCCGCATGGGCAGGTTATCAGATAGATCAAATTGGAGCTGTTGCAATTGCTGTGGCTTCTAAGAGTCCACGGTCTGCCAGTGCCAATGTCAATTTCTTTGGTCACGGAGGTGTGGCTGCATGCCGCACAGGAACCACATGGATAGTGGCCCACAACTGGAGGGAGACCCCACAGGGTTTGTTGGGTGCATCTTTGGTTGGTGCGTGGACGGGTGTGTACCAACTGGTCTCTGATATTGCTGCTGCGTTTAAACGCAAAAAGGGGTCTAGGCAGCCCTACCTCCCCTATGTTCAGAATTTTCCAATTAGACAGAATGATTTTCTTGAGTTGGTTGGAAAATTGACAATAGGTGTGCACACAAGTGAGTCTGTTCTCAGATGTCCTGGGGATCTTAGGTGCCAAAAGAGCCTCCCGATTGTTATTCGCGGCTCGTTTGGACGCTCTGCGGATCAAATGTTTGGGATAGTCTCTGGCCAGTAATTGTCTGGATAAATTGCTGGAATGTTCTTTGTACTTGTCAGTTGTGGAACAATTCCGTTTGAGGCGCAGAAACTGGCCAAAGGGCAGGTTATCACGCAGAGCTCGTGGGTGAAAGCTATCATACTTCAAAAGGGCATTCACCGCCATGGGTTTTTTGTATAGCTCAGTACTCAAGCGGCCATCAGACGGGGTTATCAAAATATCAAGGAATGGTAGATGAGTCTTAGAGTACTCACAGGTGAAGTTCAAAAAGGGGTCGCAGTTGTTGAGCCAGTTCTTGAAAGCCAACAGTGAGGAAAGAGGTCCCTGCCAAAGTGCGAACACGTCGTCTATATACCTCTTCCATACCTTGATGTGATTTCTGTATGGATTGTTGGTATTAAGCACATGTTCTTCCTCAAAAACATGAACATACAAATTTGCCAGGCTGGGAGCAAAAATGCTCCCCATTGAAGTGCCTGACACTTGCAAAAATAACTGTTCCTCAAATTGAAAGAAGTTCTCTTTCATGGCGAGCTTTGCACACGACATGATAAATGAAACAGGAGTGATGGAGTCTGGTGGATTAGCCAGCAGGAGAGATTCGATGACAGCTAAAGTCTCATCCTGCGGGATGCATGTGTACAATGACTCTACATCAAAAGAGACTAGGAATTCTGTTGCACAATCAAAAGACAAGTCTTCAAGTAGGATCAGAATATCCTTAGTGTCCTTCAGGTACGTGGGCATTTTGGCCACAAAAGGGCGAAGGAAGTGGTCTGCAAATGCCGACAGTGGTTCCAATAGGGACCCTAGTCCTGAAATTATGGGGTGGCCCGGGGGAGGATTCACATTCTTATGTACCTTAGGTAGGATATAGAAATAAGGTACAGTGGAAGTGGTGTTAACCAAATATTGAGCTTCATTAGAAGTGATCCAACCATTGGTACTGGCTTCATTCACTAAGATCTGAATGGTCTTAAGTAAGCGTGTGGTGGGATCTTGATCAAGGGGTTGATAGAAGTTGGTGTTGCCCAACTGTCTCAAGCATTCAGAGCGATAAGCGGTGGTGTCCATGATGACAGTGGCACCACCCTTGTCAGCTGGCTTGATCATTATGGAATCATCAGAGGTAAGGGAGCGCAAAGCTAGGCGCTCTAATTTGGTAAGGTTTTGGTATTGGCGGTTTTCTGAGACATAAGAGGAGGATATCTGTGAGGTCACTGCCTTTTCAAACGTGAGTACCTGTGGAGGCACTTGACTGGGCAAGGGGTTAAAGGTGGATTTAACACGTAGGCCCGTGTTCAAGTCATGGTCATTCAAAGAGGTACTGGGTTCTGCACGAAAAAAGAAATTCAAGCGTATCTTCCTGAAAAAATGAGCGAGTTCATGATTTATGGAGAACATATCTCCTTTAAAGGAAGGAACAAATCCTAATCCTTTATTCAGGAGAGACTTTTCATCCTGTGTGAGAACTCTGCTGGATAAATTGATGACTAGGTTGTGCTCGTGCTCGTACTCGGGACGGCTGGAGTGTCCCTCGAGCTCGATGATGGAGTTCCTTGTTGTTGGTCTGACCAATGGACTTGGTTCCGTCTCCTTCCCCTTGACCTTCCTCGGCCAAACCCTAAAAAAGGCTGGTTGGTATACATCTGTGGAGGAGGGGGATAGGGACAGGGTTGTCCGAAGGAAGGGGGTTGTCCAAATGGAGGAAAGGGTGGGTAGTTGTAAGCGGCAGGGGGCCACCATTGAGAAGGATACATAGGGTTAGGTGCGCCTCTCAGGTTTCTCCTATTTTGTTACTTACCTTTCTGTGAGTTCTTCCCTTCTGATTCCTTGGTTGAGACTGACTTTACGTTGCTTGCACTTAATAGGTTATTCTTATAATCATGGCAGAACGCCTTGGTTTAACTTTTGACGATACCATAGCTCAAGCCATTCTTGATACACCTAGTATCATGGATACCTTTCAAGGTCCCCCAATCAGCGCTGAGGTTGATTGGACTAAGGTTTTAACCTTAAAAAAATCACACTCCCGAGTGTATATCCACGGAGCAATAATGACCGAATATTTGAGAGCCAATTGTGCCCCTACGGGACTCATTGTGACAAACGCTCCCAGACTGTTCCTAGACGACAAAACTTTTCTCAATGACTGGTCCCTAATAGCGTGGAAGTGCACCAGAGATTGGCTAATCCTTATCATAAGCACTGCCAAACGAGTTGCCGATGCTGTGTTAATTGAGATCCAGGCCTTAGAATTACAAATTAAAGTGACACTCACTGGTGCACTATTCAAGAAACAGCAAGAGGAATCCAATAAACACAATAAAGAATTCAAGGACTCGGTATTGATGACCAAGATTACCAAATTCAAAAAAGATTTGGCACGTTTTTCACTAGAGAAGGTGTACCCATACACCAGTGCTGACTACGTGCCACCTCAACTCAACCGACAGGGCCGTAGGTACGGGTCAAACTACTCTACATCAGGCAGTGATGACTGGTCGAGTGGGTCAGACACTGCTTCGGGTGAAGACTCCTCACTGAGAGGAAATAAAAGGAGAGGTGGAGGTAATAGGAGAAACCTGAGAGGCGCACCTAACCCTATGTATCCTTCTCAATGGTGGCCCCCTGCCGCTTACAACTACCCACCCTTTCCTCCATTTGGACAACCCCCTTCCTTCGGACAACCCTGTCCCTATCCCCCTCCTCCACAGATGTATACCAACCAGCCTTTTTTAGGGTTTGGCCGAGGAAGGTCAAGGGGAAGGAGACGGAACCAAGTCCATTGGTCAGACCAACAACAAGGAACTCCATCATCGAGCTCGAGGGACACTCCAGCCGTCCCGAGTACGAGCACGAGCACAACCTAGTCATCAATTTATCCAGCAGAGTTCTCACACAGGATGAAAAGTCTCTCCTGAATAAAGGATTAGGATTTGTTCCTTCCTTTAAAGGAGATATGTTCTCCATAAATCATGAACTCGCTCATTTTTTCAGGAAGATACGCTTGAATTTCTTTTTTCGTGCAGAACCCAGTACCTCTTTGAATGACCATGACTTGAACACGGGCCTACGTGTTAAATCCACCTTTAACCCCTTGCCCAGTCAAGTGCCTCCACAGGTACTCACGTTTGAAAAGGCAGTGACCTCACAGATATCCTCCTCTTATGTCTCAGAAAACCGCCAATACCAAAACCTTACCAAATTAGAGCGCCTAGCTTTGCGCTCCCTTACCTCTGATGATTCCATAATGATCAAGCCAGCTGACAAGGGTGGTGCCACTGTCATCATGGACACCACCGCTTATCGCTCTGAATGCTTGAGACAGTTGGGCAACACCAACTTCTATCAACCCCTTGATCAAGATCCCACCACACGCTTACTTAAGACCATTCAGATCTTAGTGAATGAAGCCAGTACCAATGGTTGGATCACTTCTAATGAAGCTCAATATTTGGTTAACACCACTTCCACTGTACCTTATTTCTATATCCTACCTAAGGTACATAAGAATGTGAATCCTCCCCCGGGCCGCCCCATAATTTCAGGACTAGGGTCCCTATTGGAACCACTGTCGGCATTTGCAGACCACTTCCTTCGCCCTTTTGTGGCCAAAATGCCCACATACCTGAAGGACACTAAGGATATTCTGATCCTACTTGAAGACTTGTCTTTTGATTGTGCAACAGAATTCCTAGTCTCTTTTGATGTAGAGTCATTGTACACATGCATCCCGCAGGATGAGACTTTAGCTGTCATCGAATCTCTCCTGCTGGCTAATCCACCAGACTCCATCACTCCTGTTTCATTTATCATGTCGTGTGCAAAGCTCGCCATGAAAGAGAACTTCTTTCAATTTGAGGAACAGTTATTTTTGCAAGTGTCAGGCACTTCAATGGGGAGCATTTTTGCTCCCAGCCTGGCAAATTTGTATGTTCATGTTTTTGAGGAAGAACATGTGCTTAATACCAACAATCCATACAGAAATCACATCAAGGTATGGAAGAGGTATATAGACGACGTGTTTGCACTTTGGCAGGGACCTCTTTCCTCACTGTTGGCTTTCAAGAACTGGCTCAACAACTGCGACCCCTTTTTGAACTTCACCTGTGAGTACTCTAAGACTCATCTACCATTCCTTGATATTTTGATAACCCCGTCTGATGGCCGCTTGAGTACTGAGCTATACAAAAAACCCATGGCGGTGAATGCCCTTTTGAAGTATGATAGCTTTCACCCACGAGCTCTGCGTGATAACCTGCCCTTTGGCCAGTTTCTGCGCCTCAAACGGAACTGTTCCACAACTGACAAGTACAAAGAACATTCCAGCAATTTATCCAGACAATTACTGGCCAGAGACTATCCCAAACATTTGATCCGCAGAGCGTCCAAACGATCCGCGAATAACAATCGGGAGGCTCTTTTGGCACCTAAGATCCCCAGGACATCTGAGAACAGACTCACTTGTGTGCACACCTATTGTCAATTTTCCAACCAACTCAAGAAAATCATTCTGTCTAATTGGAAAATTCTGAACATAGGGGAGGTAGGGCTGCCTAGACCCCTTTTTGCGTTTAAACGCAGCAGCAATATCAGAGACCAGTTGTTACACACCCGTCCACGCACCAACCAAAGATGCACCCAACAAACCCTGTGGGGTCTCCCTCCAGTTGTGGGCCACTATCCATGTGGTTCCTGTGCGGCATGCAGCCACACCTCCGTGACCAAAGAAATTGACATTGGCACTGGCAGACCGTGGACTCTTAGAAGCCACAGCAATTGCAACAGCTCCAATTTGATCTATCTGATAACCTGCCCATGCGGGCTGAGATATATTGGAATGACCACCCGCCGTATTAAAACTCGCATTTTGGAACATAAGAGCACTATACGGTGTGGTCGTTCCTCTACCAAACTTACCAACCACTTTTTAGAGGTCAATCATGCTCCCAACGACCTACACTGGACAGTCCTTGATAAACCCTACATACCACCACATCTAACAGATAGCTCTTCTTTTCTATTCAAACGTGAGCAGAGGTGGGTGTACAAATTGAAGACACATGTTCAAGGACTGAACGATGATATTCCTTGGCTATCTTTGTAACACACATGGCTTGATCCCACCATCTCACCTTCTGACCCATGCTTCACACCGCGTTCATGGGCATCTCCCATCAAGCATCTATACCAATCTATCGTTACGATATACATTGTTTGCATTTACTCTGCACGGCTTCCGAACACCGGCACACACATCCCCTTCTGATGTATAACTACCTGCAACAGTATTTCTTACTCGCCATTCACTCCCCGGTGAACATAGTGCACCTTTAACTAACCGCGCTGCAAGAGCCGTTGTCTCACCCCAGTTCGTACCCTTCCCAGCGATTTGTTTACCATGGAGCGATTAGCGCATTGAGAGTTTGCGTTGTTTCTCTATTTCTTGTCAATGAGCGCCACAACCTTATCTCCCTAATTGATTGTGGCACGCTCACCTTTGAATTTCTGACAGCGTTACCCATAACCTGTCAGCTGCATTCCAGTCTCCTAGGTTACTGCCACACGGGTGGCTCAGCACTTCTGATTGGTTCTCCCTCATGACAGCATGAGTAACCTGTCCCCTGATTGGTCCATTTTTGCTGACACTTCTTTTCTTAATCCGCCTCCGTCCAACCCCGCGGGACCTCCGGCTGCAGGCTCATTACAGCCCGGTTCCCCGACGGACAGGTAGGATTTTTGCTCGCCGGGCTTAAACTGCCCCCCTTCCATTTCCTTCATATTTCTCTGAAGGTGACTCATTCTCCACCCTCGAACGATGGTTTTGGGAATACTTCTTGACTTTGATTTACTTATGTACAGACATGTTCTATTTTATACTGCTCTGACCCATTAAACAGTACAGGTCACGTTTCCAACTCCGTTCCCCCTTGTTGATAAACGATGATCTTTGCTTATATTAGCATTTTGTGCACATACCGCTTTTGTCAGTCTCCCTCGTTTTTAGATGACCCACTCACACTTTGCACACTCGCTCATGACATGTAAGCCACTCCCTCTTCAGCAGTCTTACATCTTTTTTTCAGAGCGGTGTTCCTTCCTGAGCGGTTGCCAGGTGGAGGTCCATTTTCCACCCAGTTTATACGGGTGAGTGGTGCTTGCTTTCAGTTTACATATTCACACTTGCTATTACTGAGCAATTAAGTCCTACATTTTTACACTGAGTCTCTTTTTTGTCTAGGTGTTGTATGTACCATTGAGGAGACGCGCACCCTACAAGCAACTTGAGGGTGTTCTCTATATCCTTTGTCACGTTTTTTCATTTTTGCAGTAGCTTACCAGGTCCTGATGAAAGCCGAAGCCTAGTCAGGCGCCACGGCTGAAACATGTTGACCACTATCCTATACATTGCTCCACTGATTACAATGGATTAGTGGGGCCTTCACTCCTTTTAATCTAGCATCGGCACGGCGGTTCCAAGAGAGTCCTCCTGGCCGTCCCGTAACTAGTTTTAACACACTCCTATTGCACTACTATTTCATCAGCACTGCAACCCCCACTCACACCCAGTTCATATGTGGATTTAGTCCACTTTTCAGTGCATAATATAAACAGCATTAAGCTCTTACCTCTCGTTGAGGGGCCTGCCGCCCCCTGAGAGTTTGAGATTTTCTTTGGGATGCAAATCCCATGTGATGGGGTTCGTTACCCAGGGTGAGTGAATGACCACGTCTTTGAGGGTTTGCCCTTTTCACCACGTACTTTAGGCTTCTGTTCCTCTTTTTACACACCACCTTTTCTCTTTGCCATTTTAGACCTCAGGATTTTTCTGTGTTATAAGTACTTTGTTGGGGGATCTAATCCTGTGCGGTCTTTAAACATACTCCCTCCGACCCTCCGGTATATAACCGCTTTGTAACTAAGTTTAGGTCTTGCCTGCAAACGAAATAAAGTGTTGAAATAATTGGAAGAAATTGAACAATTAGCAGCAAATTTTCCAGATAGTACAGACATTCTTAAAACTAATATGTTGGACACATACTATCCGAAAAGGAGTCAACATCTGGAACAGCTATGTCTGTATGAAGTACTTCAACATTACAGCTTCAAAAGAAATGTTAAAGAGAATTCAAAAGAACAAAAGTTTGCAGTAGTTGGATGTCATGGTTGTTTAGTAAAACATGCAAAGGGTAATCTTATAAACCATAAGAAACTTAGTTGTGAAACAGCAGATAAGCGAGAATTTTACTATTTAGCACTTCTGCAGCTGTTTAAACCATGGCGTAGCGAAAGTGAATTTCTTGGAGAGTTTGACTGCTACAAAGATTCTTTTAATGCTTGTAAAGATAGCATTCGATGTCCAATTTTCCCTACATATTTAAAAATGTTGAATGATGAAATTGAACAGGAAAAGACTATTACAGCTGAAATAGGTCATGAAAGTTCTCAAGATAGTCAAAGTAGTGGTCCATATAGTCAAGATCCTCTTGGACAACCAATGCTGGAAAATGAAGCAGCAATTGCTTTGCATGAAGTTGAAATTGCAATGCAACAAGCACACGAGGAGAATATAACATTGGAAAAGTTAGAAGAACAAGTAAATGTTGAACAGAAAGAAATATATGTGCAAGTGAGAGAATGTATAGAACATGGTTTGTTGCATGAAAAAAAGAATGTCTGTGTTCATCTTTTAAACCTCTTCTGATGTACATCAGCGGTCAAGCTGGGACAGGTAAAAGTTTTTTAATTAAAGTTTTGACCAGATATCTTCAAAAAAACTACTAGTTCACATTTCTGTTCTGTGGTAACAGCTCCAACTTAATTAGCTGCACACAATGTTAAAGGAGTTACTGTGCATAGATTATTGATGTTACCAGTGGAGCATGATAATAAATTAGAAAATCAGAAGTTGTCCAGAGAAGCTTCTTATGAAGTGTCAAGAGTGCTGAAGAAAATGAAACTTGTAATTATTGATGAGATGAGCATGGTCTCAAACTTAATGCTTTCTTTTGTACACTTAAGAATGCAACAAGTATTAAAAACAGATTACGACGTTCTCTTTGGGGGAAAACATTTAGGGGCCGATTCTGATCCGGGTCGGAAAGCACTCTGACCGAGTCAGATCCAGAGTGTTTCCCGACCGAGCCGGACCCCTACAGTCCGACCGAGCGAGTACGATGCGCACGCATGCTGTCGGACTCGGTTCGGTCGGACTCCCATTGAAGTCAATGGGAGCCAGTTGTACGACGAGTACATGCGCTCCCATTGACTGAATGGGTACATCTCAAACAAGTGCGCACCCTACAGTGGGTACTCGTCAGTGGCATCTGCGCCATACATGCCTGTGTCTCTCCCTGTGTGCGAGTCGTACGACTGCGGGTGTCGGGGGTCCGACGCAGACCCCCGAAGTCCAACTCCGGGAGCTTTTGCAGACGGACACTCCAGCTCACGCAGGCTGTCCGATGCGTGCATCATTCTGGCTAGGTTGTGAATCGCATCCATTGCACTCCACGGTTAGCTTGCGATCGAGACGAACGGAGCGGATCGGTGAATTTCATGTAGCTCGCATCGTACTGGCTCGCTCGTACAGCTGTACGAGTCAGGGGAAAAAACACGCGTACGGCTCGATGTTTTTACGGCCGGATCGCATTCGGTGCCATTCCAACCCGGATCGGAATCGGCCCCTTAATTGTATTTGGAGATCTGCTACAACTAACCCCTGTAAAAGGAGAACCAGTGTTTAAAACTCTTCTACATGAAGACACTAAGAAATCTTTGGGAAGTATTGGAAAGGTGAATCTGTGGTTACATTTTGAATATAAAGAACTCACTCAGAATATGCGACAAGCAAGAAATGAAGAATATGGAAATATTCTAAAAGATGTAAGAATTGGTGTTCTAATCAAACATGGTAAAAAAAGTTTTCAAAGTCATCTACTAAAGAACTTGTTTACAAATGAAAACACACCAGCAGAAATAATGTACAAGAAAATTAAAGAAAAAAAGTCTACAGTTGCTAAATGCCTACAGTGGAAGAGTGTTATACATTTAATAGAGAGCTTATGAAATTAGAAAATCAAAAAATAGTTCACATTGAAGCTATTGATAAAATAGAGCATCAAGGAATAACAATTGTTCTTTCAGAAAAACTACAGACTAAATTGGATTCTTTGGAAAAGTCTGTATCAGAAACTGCTGGCTTAGAAAAAAATGTAGATGTATGTTTAAACTGTCAGGTAATTTTGAAGCGTAATCTGAATGTAGAAGAAGGTTTAGTGAATGGAGCAATGGGGAAAGTTGTTGATTTTGTGAAATATCAAAATAGAAATGGAATTGAATTTTTGAAAGTTAAATTTGATCAGATTGCAGAGGTAAGACAGATTGAACGTTCTGCGCACGTTTTTTGCTTGTAAAAGACTTGTATGTTCGTAGAAAACAGTTTCCCTTCTCTTTAGCATATGCAATAACTATTCACAAATCACACGGTTTAAGTGTAGATAATGATTTGGTAAATGTTGGAAAACTGTGTTTAAAGAGGGAATGGTATATGTTGCATTATCTCGAGTTAGAACGTTGTCTGGTTTGTATTTAATTGATTTTGATGAGAACAAGGTTATTGCTGATGTTAATTGTGTAAGAGAATATAATCATTGGAGAAGGCTTTATGCTCCCCATTTAGATGAATGGGGAGCATAAAGCATTGTGTGTCCAAAACGCAAATATGTTGAAGAGTTAACTATGGTTGAAAAGCAGAAAGAAAATCAACAGAAAAGAAAAGATGTAAAGAAGCAGAAAATACAAACAAGTGATGATGTTGTTGGATATCAATTAGAAAATGCTTCTGGTGTCAACTGCTATGGTAATGTCATTCTAAATGTTATTTTTTATCTTGAAGATGTTTGTGGTGATATGATGGAAAGTCAGGAAAAAAGATTATGTTTGGCACTCAAGAATTGAGAACTGATAGAAGTAAAACCCATTCTGCTTCTGGTATTTGCCAACTGTTGGATACATGTACTGGATCTTTAACGTTCAGTGCTAACAACAAGATGCAGAAGAATTTCTGATGGTTATGCTCGGAGTACTAGAAGAAGAAGGAATTCAGATTGAGAGTTTATTTGGACTCAGTTACAAATGGGAACATAAACGTTAACAATGTTCATTAACTTCAAGCACTATAGTTGACAGAGAATGACTTCTATATTTGATAATACCTGACTGCAAATCTGTATAATTTTCCATATTACTAAAAGAAGCAGATCACAAGATGATCTGTTCTTGTTGTAAATCAAGAATGCTATCTACATTATGCCTACAAAGATATGGAAAATATTTGATTATAATGCTACAACGCTGTAGACCAAATGGAAGAAAAGTGGAAACCAAAATTAAAACTTTTGTTTCTAGTCAAGTATCTATTTCTGGAAGAACTTTTGCAACAGTTGCTATTGTTTTCCATGCTGGAAGTACTACCACAAGTGGACATTATACACTTTATTTAAAGTGTAATAATGGTTGGAGTCACTGCAACAATACGATCAGTTATGTCATTTGAGATGTCATCAGTGATGTCATGAGTGATGTCACTGACCATGTCATGAGTGATGTAATATGTGATGTCATCAGCAGTGCATTGCGAGCATGTGAGTTATAGTTAGCTCAACTAACTATAACAGGCGAATTTCTCTGGTTTTATATGAGTCAAATGTCAAACTAACAATAACGTCTCTGAAGCCTATGGTTTTTTCAGTGAATTTCTAAGGTTTTTTAAATGCTAATTTCTAACTATAACGTCCCTGAAACCTATGGTTTTTTCAGTGAATATATATCTATATATATTCACTGAAAAAACCATAGGTTTCACACATGTTATAGTTAGCTGGACATTTTACTGATAAAAAACCAATGAAATTCCCCCGTTATAGTTACTGCAGGCAACTATAACTCACGCGACCGCAATCCTCTGCTGATGCTAATACTGTATTTAGACACTTATTTGCCCATGTCTTCTTCCATTAAATTTTAGCTTTACATATATTACAAATATTTTTTTTTCATAAAGACACATATGTCATCAGCAGAAGATTGCGGTCGCGTGAGTTATAGTTGCCTGCAGTAACTATAACGGGGGAATTTCATTGGTTTTTTATCAGTAAAATGTCCAGCTAACTATAACATGTGTGGAACCTATGGTTTTTTCAGTGAATTTGCAAGGTTTTTTAAATGCTAAGTTACTTTACGCCATTCGTGGCGTGCGCGCCCAGTTAACGCAGTTCGTTCCGTGCGTGCAAGGTGCGCTTCGCGCACCGTGCGCGCACAGTGAGCACGCGGTGCGCTTCGCGCACCGCGCGCCCACTTTACGCAGTTAGTGCCGTGCACGCACAGTGGTCACGCGGTGCGCTGCGCGCACCGCGTGCCCACGTTAAGCGGGATGGGCCATGTACGCACGATGCGCTTCGCGCACCGTGCGCACATGGGGGACATATTTTGCGCATCTTTGTGAAATGTATTCTTTGTTAACTTCTTAGATGTTATATGGGGGAGAATGTGGATAATTTTTTTTTTTTTACAATTTTTTACCGTACGCGTACGGTAAGCGTAATCGGCGATTTTCCGAAAAAAATTATTTTTTTTTTTTGGGCTTGGGGGTGGTTTGGGGACCCCTGTATCAATGCTGGGTGGTTAGGATCTCATGAAACTGCCTCTTTACACATTTTTGGGGTTCGTTTTTGCTGCCCAACTCAGGAAGCGAGAGAGAAAATGGCGGCCGCCGCTTCCTGGTTTCGACCGATTCGAATGTTTACTAAGATCTAAGAGCCAATCAGAATCGCGCTCGCGCACGCCACCGTACGCGTACGGTAAGCTTACGGTAAGCGCACGGTAAGCGCACCGTAAGCTGCCACAGATATATATATTGATTTAAAGGCTATTTTCTCAGAATCTACTGAACAGATTTACACCAAACCTACAAAAGGCACTTCCTTGACCTGGGGACTACCTCTCTGCCAAATTTCATTAAATTCTGTTCAGCCGTTCCGGCTGTAGCCCTGTCTAAAGGTCCTATGGAAAAATGCATGGGAAAAACGCGTTTTGGGACCCCCCTTTTATCTCAGCCCCCGCTTGACGAATCCCCCCGAGACTTTCAGGGTAGGAGCGGAGCGTAGCGCCCCATCTATTTTGAAAAATTCGCGAGGATTCGTCGACCGGCGCCAAAGTTATTCAAAATAGAATGTTGCGGATTTCCTATGGAAACGTGGTCCTAACTATAACTACCTACTGGCGACCGCCAGTAGGTAATATATATATATATAGATATATATATATATATATATATATATATATATTACTGCTCCCGTTGCACCAAATCCGAGTCACTCGCGGTCGGGTGCTGTGAGTGCAGCGGTGCCTGCCGCACAATATTAACGCTCCACATTCCTTATTTAGTAAAGAATAAAAGCACTCACGGGTGGCGTGTCAACGGGTCTTTATTCCCAGAACAGACGCGTTTCGGCGATCTGCCTTCCTCGGTGTTCACGGCACACTGTAACCGCCATATTTTTAAACATCACAGTGTGGTAAACAATTAGACATAGACAGAGGACAGCGTGAAATGTTTACGGGGTTGATCGCGCCATCTTGTAATGTAGCCACATCGTATGTATAGAATATACATATACAATGCAAGGTACAGAATGTTCAAAGTTATCAATTCATTAAATCTTCTTTGACACATGAAACGTTAATCACTTTAAATAAAATGATCGCCGTATATTTCAGGACCCGAGTCCAAAGTACCTTAATGTGTGTTTTGCTTGCAATATTCATGGCAACAACTCCACCCATCTCAACAATAATGCCGTGTATCGGCACCACTCTTAATCATGCCGTGTATCGGCTTTCACTAGCTGTCAAAAAATCGTCTAGTCTACACACATATGTAAAGGGGTGATTGAAATAGCTCAACAAAGCGATCATTGCACTCTAAAGACATAATCCAATTCACAAATTCACAAATTCTCTTACTTATTACCAGACTGTCTTGTTAAGTTTCCAAATGTACTGATAATTCTTCATTGCTGTTCAATCCAAACGGAAACTTAGATTGTAGATCTATAATGTAACGTGATTTTAACCTTCGTAGTTTCTTCAGGCGGTCACCTCCTCTAATGTTTTCTGGGACATAGTCTAGGCCAAAAAACTTCAAAACATTTTTACTGTTGACACGCCACCCATGAGTGCTTTTATTCTTCACTAAATTAGGAATTTGGAGCGTTAATATATATATATATGTATGTATATATATATATATATATATATATATATATATATATATATATATTATCTACTGGCGGTCGGCAGTAGATAGTTATAGTTAGGACGGTGTTTCCATAGGAAATCCGCAACATTCTATTTGGAATAACTTTGGCGCCGGTTGACGAATCCTCGCGAAATTTTCAAAATAGGTGGGGCGCTCCGCTCCGCTCCTACCCTGAAAGTCTCGGGGGGATTCGCTAAGCGGGGGCTTAGAAAAAAGGGGAGTCCCAAAACGTGTTTTCCCCATGCAATTTTCCATAGGGACCTTTAGTCCAAGGTACAGCCCGAACGGCTGAACAGAATTATTTGAAATTTGGCAAAGAGGTAGTCCTCAGCTCAGGGATGTGCCTTTTGCATATATGGAGTCAATCTGTTCAGTAGTTCCTGAGAAAATCAAAAGTAAAATCATATATATATCTGGGCGGAGCCTAACCACACATCTCATCCTGAGATCTGATTGGCTGTCAGCACTTCATCCAAGAAGTGTTGGCAGCCATCTTGGGACCAATATACATGATAGCACCTCATTAAAAAGCATTGCCGTTAATAGAAGGTTTTAAGACTTTAGTTACATTATAAATCATTTGTTGATGGTACCATACTCATTTAAGGAATTGTGGTGTGTTCTAAGGTGATTTTACCATGTGAAAAAGCCTTCTGCTGTGATATCATGAACCATGTTTTAGAGAAAACTATTTTCTCATGCTTTTCCCACAGAGGTTTGGAAGGTGATCTATAAGCTAAACTGAGAGCATATTTTCTGTAAATTCACATTATCTTTCTCAGTCATGTGAGAATGAAGTCTGACATTCTCAGTAAAACATGTACATCCAACAAGGGCAGAGACTGTCAGTTGATTCCTTTGTGTTCTACTGCAGCTTCCCAGAGTGCTCTAAAGAACAACTAGAGCGCTAACAGTCTTACGTATGACAAAAGTATGGCACACCTGAAGCCATCTTGATTGGAATAAAGTGGTAAAACATTTAATTTACAAAGGAACAAAATGAGGGGGTTCATTTTGCCATATAAATTATGATTAGTGCTGCAGAAATAAAAACACATTTTGACTTCTGAAATCCTCTTTTATTTCATAAAAAAATTCTGACATGCAGACTGAAACATGCACTTTCAATACCAGCAGCAGATTTGCCTGGTGAGCAGTAGCTTTACTACAGTGATCTAATGAGCAACTAGAGTGCTAACATTCAGAATTTATGGAAAATGTGTGACACATCTGAATGCCTTCTTGATGGAATCAAAGTAAAAAACTGAAAGTATTTCCTACTGAGGAGTTTGCAGTAAATGAGGAAATTAGGAAACTTCATAACAAATAAATCTCCCAAGATGGCCACCAGAGACAAAAGAGCCCAAATGTAGCCCAAATGTAGCCCAAATATCACCCATCGCTCCCCTCACCGCCACGCAGCCCCCTGTGTGACCACTGACCGCTGCTGCATTGTGTCTGCCTGCGTTAGAGTGACTGTGCCCGCCTTCTCTTCTGTACGCACGAGTGAGTGATTCTCCCCCACTGTACCTGTGTATTTTGCTGCCTGATTGTCCCCCTCTCCTTTGGTGCCCAAATTGTGTCCCTTTTTTCTTCTGTCTTTCCCCGCGTCTCCCCCTCGCCGCCCGTTTCCCGCCGCCGTGTCCCGTAGCTCTGCCCCCCTCGCACCCTATTGGCCGCCGCGTCCCATAGATCACCCCCCTCGCACCCTATTGGCTGCCCCGCTCCCACCTCCCAGCTGCTCCTCCCTCCCTCTCCCACTCATATGGAGGCCACGCAGCGGTAGAGAGAGCGACCTCTGACCCTGTTTACCAGGCAGGTCGCTCCCCTCACCGCCACGCAGCCCCCTGTGTGACCACTGACCGCTGCTGCATTGTGTCTGCCTGCGTTAGAGTGACTGTGCCCTCCTTCTCTTCTGTACCCACGAGTGAGTGATTCTCCCCCACTGTACCTGTGTATTTTGCTGCCTGATTGTCCCCCTCTCCTTTGGTGCCCAGATTGTGTCCCTTTTTTCTTCTGTCTTTCCCCGCGTCTCCCCCTCGCTGCCTGTTTCCCACCGCCGCGTCCCGTGGCTACGCCCCCTCGCACCCTATTGGCCGCCGCGTCCCATAGCTCCGCCCCCTCGCACCCTATTGGCCGCCCCGCTCCCACCTCCCAGCTGCTCCTCCCTCCCTCTCCCACTCATATGGAGGCCACGCAGCGGCCGCGCGCAGCGGGCGTGCCGCTGGCGCGCCAAAGGGGCGCCTAAGGCAAGCACTTCTGCGCCCGTCCGCACCTGGCCCGCGCCCAGCGCCAGACCCCCTGGCCCCCGCAGATGCCAGCCCACCCGCAAGACCTACAACGCCGCCACTCTCATCGCACTCAACACCGGCCGGAGCCCCGGCTGCTGCAGAGCCACCCCAAGACGCACCCACGGACCCTTCACCTGCCAATCCTGCAAGTTCTCCTGCATCCGGACCCGTACCGCACCCGCCAAGCCAAGCACCAACAGCAACCACCTGAAGTGCATCCTGCTCAACACCCGCTCCGTCCACAGGCACGCAGTGGAACTCTGGAATCTGCTCGACGCCACATGCCCAGACGTCGCCTTCCTCACGGAAACCTGGATGAACGCCTCCTCAGCACCCGACATCGCCATCGCCATCCCGGACGGATACAAGATCACCCGGAGGGACCGCGCCTACCAGAATGGAGGAGGCATCGCCATCGTCCACAAGAACACCATCCGCATCACGACCAACTCCAAAGACACCCTCACAGCCACCGAACACCTGCACTTCCAGATCCACACCGACCCCAAGACCACCCTCAGAGGCACCCTCATCTACAGACCCCCGGGACCTCGCACACAATTCAGCGAAGACATCGCCGACTTCATCAGCCGGCACGCCCTCCCCTCCGCTGACTACATCCTCCTCGGGGACCTCAACTTCCACCTGGTGAACAACAACGACCGCAACACCACCACCCTGCTGGACAACCTCGTCAACCTCGGACTCAAGCAACTGGTGACCACCCCCACCCACTACGCCGGCCACACGCTCGACCCCGTCTTCTCCTCCAGCAAGGACATCACCTTCAGCCACGCCACCGGACTCCACTGGACAGACCACAGCTGCGTCCACTTCAGCTTCAGAAGGACCACGACTCACCACCACCCGCAACTGGTCCCCCGCAGAAGCTGGAACAAGATCACTGCCGACCAGCTCACCACATCCCTGAGCCAGAACCCCCCCACCAGATCAGTGAACCCCAACCAAGCCACCAACAACCTCACGAAATGGATCAGCAACTGCTCAGACGACCTCGCCCCACTGAAGACCCCCCCGCCAGACCCGGCACCAAGAAAGCATCTTGGTTTACCGATGAACTCAAGAGCTCCAAGAGGAACTGCCGGGCCCTCGAGAAAGCCTGGCGCAGAGACCCAACTACAGACAACATGACCACCCTCAAGCTCGCCACTCGAAGACATCACCAGCTGATCCACGCCACCAAGAAATCCGCATTCAAGGAACGACTGGACAACAACGCCCGCAACAGCAAGGAACTCTTCAACATCGTCAAAGAGCTCTCGAACCCCAGCGCCGGAAACAACGACATCAGGCCCTCGCAAGACCTCTGCAACTCGCTCACCTCGTTCTTCCACAGCAAGATCGCAGACATACACAACAGTTTCAGCACACAGCCAACGCACCCTACGACCGGAACAACGCCCCCCACCACCACCCTCCGCGCCTGGACCCCAGTCAACACCGAAGACACCATCCGCACGATGAACTCCATCCACTCAGGATCTCCAACCGACCCCTGCCCTCACCACATCTTCAACAAGGCCGACTCCGTCATCGCACCCCACCTGCGGGACATCATCAACGCCTCCTTCGACACCGCCACCTTCCCAGAGAGCTGGAAGCACGCCGAACTCAGCGCCCTACTGAAGAAACCATCAGCGGACCCCACCGACCTCAAAAACTACCGCCCCATCTCGCTCCTTCCTTTTCCGGCCAAAGTCATCGAGAAAACCGTCAACAGACAACTGGCCGCCTTCCTCGAGACGAACGGATCCCTCGACCACTCGCAGTCCGGCTTCCGGGCCAACCACAGCACCGAGACCACCCTCATCGCAGCCACCGACGACATCCGAGCTTTGCTCGACAACGGGGAAACAACGGCCCTCATCCTCCTGGACCTCTCCGCGGCGTTCGACACGGTCTGCCACCGTACCCTAGTGCAGCGCCTCAACAACATCGGTATCCAGGAGAAGGCACTGGAATGGATCATATCCTTCCTCGCCGGAAGAACACAGAAAGTCCGCCTACCCCCGTTCAGATCCGAGGCCACCGAAGTCATCTGCGGCATACCACAAGGATCATCACTCAGCCCCACCCTCTTCAACATCTACATGAGCCCCCTCGCAGCCATCGCACGCCAACACAACCTCAACATCATCTCCTACGCCGACGACACCCAGCTGATCCTCTCCCTCACCAACGACCCCGCCACCGCCAGAACCAACCTACACGAAGGGATGAAAGACGTAGCCGAGTGGATGACGAACAGCCGCCTGAAACTGAACTCAGATAAGATGGAAGTCCTCATCCTGGGATCATCACCCTCCGCCTGGGACGACTCCTGGTGGCCCTCTGCCCTTGGCAGCGCACCCAAACCAACAGACCACGCACGCAACCTGGGCTTCGTCCTGGACTCCTCCCTCTCCATGACCAGACAAGTCAACGCCGTCTCCGCATCATGCTTCAACATCCTACGCATGCTACGTAAGATCTTCCGGTGGATCCCCACCAAAACCAGGAAGACGGTCACCCAGGCCCTCGTCACCAGCCGACTGGACTACGGCAACTCCCTCTACGCTGGAACCACAGCCAAACTCCAGAAACGACTCCAGCGCATCCAGAACGCCTCAGCACGCCTCATCCTGGACATTCCCCGACACAGCCACATCTCCGTACACCTGAGAAACCTGCACTGGCTCCCCGTCAGCAAGAGAATCACGTTCCGACTCCTCACCCACGCACACAAAGCTCTCCACAACCAAGGCCCAAGATACCTCAACGACCGCGTGACCTTCTACACTCCCACCCGCCAGCTTCGATCAACCAGCCACGCCCTCGCCGCCGTCCCCCACATCCGAAGAGCCACAACAGGAGGAAGATCCTTCTCCTACCTGGCTGCCAAGACGTGGAACTCCCTCCCCATCCACGTCCGCCTGACCCAGGACCACCTCTCCTTCAGGAAGCAACTCAAGAACTGGCTGTTCCAGCAGTAGCGGACCCCCCTCCCCCCTTGAGACCCTCCGGTTGAGTAGCGCGCTATACAAATGCTTGATTGATTGATTGATTGATTGATTGACCCAGATGTAGCCCAAATGTAGCCCAATGACAGAACGTCCCAGAGTGTTCTTAAGATCAACTAGAGCGCTTACTGTCTTACATATGACAAAAGTATGGTATACCTGAAGCCATCTTGATTGGAATAAACTGGTAACACTTAAAACATTTCATTTAAAAAGGAACACAATGAGGGGGTTCATTTTGCCATAGAAATTATGATTAGTGCTGAAGAAAGAAAAATTAGGGCATATTTTGAGTGACTTCTCAAATCCTCTTCTATTTCATTAAAAAATTCTGATATGCAGACTGATACATGCACTTCTAATACTAGCAGCAGACTTCCGTGGTGAGCAGTAGCTTTACTACAGTGATCTAATGAGCAACTAGAGTGCTAACATTCAGAATTTATGGCAAATGTGTGACATATCTGAATACCTTCTTGATGGAATCAAAGTAAAAAACTGAAAGCATTTCCTACTGAGGAGACTGCAGTAAATAAGGAAATTAGGAAACTTCATAACAAATAAATCTCCTAAAATGGCCACCAGAGACAAAAGAGCCCAAATGTAGTCCAAATGTAGCCCAAATAGCACTCAAATGTAGCCCAAATGTAGCCCAATGACAGAAGTGTGCAAAACACTTATTTTTTGTGTATTTGCAGTTTTATATAGTGCAGACTTGTCAGGTATTGGAGTGCTTTACATGACCATTGGTTACATCACACAAGATCAAATTCATTTTGGTTGTAGACATGGGGAGATTAAGTGATTTGACCAAAATCACAGAATGTTGTGCTGAAGCAGAAACTCCAACATGGTTCCCCAGTTGCAAAGTCTGCAGCTCTGGAAGTAACACCACACCCTCTCCCCTTGGATGCAACATTTAATCAAGTGGTCAACTGGATAAAAAAACTAAGATTACAAATAATTTAAAAGTTCTTTGTTGCTATTTGAAAGCTCAGAAAATATGTCCTCATTTTATTTTTTTAGAGCACTAACAATAATTTTGATGCAAATAAGACCATCTCATATATGTAATTTCTAAAGGAAATGCTCTAGGCATTACAGTTTTGATTACATCAAGATGACGTCAGGCGTTCCACACTTTTGTAATAAATATAGAATGTTAGCAATCTAGTTGTTCATTGGGATACTGTTGAGAGGCAGAGGCCAGGGGCACGGACTCTGAAAATTGAAGGCAGGTAGGAGAGTGCAGAGGCAACAATTTGACCACACTAGGCAGGCAGGAAGGGCAGTGGCAGCACAACAGACTATGGAGGGCAGTGGAAAGGGGGGCAGGGGCTACAAACCAACAATACAGGACTGGCAAGAGAGGCTGTGGTGATGTAATAGACCATTGTGGGCAGAAGGAAGAGGCAGTGGTCATACAACCATACATGCCAACAGACCCGTTTCAGCCAGGAAACGTCCAATGTTTTTAAGCTCAAATGGGCTTTACTTGATCTGGTTCCTGTCTACAATCTTCTCTTTTTCAATGTAACTCAAAGGGTGTACCATGAGGGAGGTGTAGATAGTCTTGTAGGCTGGGGACACCTCGAAGATGGCCTGCACTTCTAGTAGGGCCTCTCGCTTAGCCTTCTTATGTTCTGCATACCTAGTCTGTATGTGAGTCTTTGTATGTTCTATGGTGTTGTGTCGAATGTTCCCCCCTTAGGCCAGGGAAACGCATGGGCTTTGGTAAGGACGTGACACTTGTGGCAGTGTTTTTCCAGTTTCCTAGCCTGGGTGGGGAACCTCGCTTACATGTGGCTTAGTGGAGTCTCCAGAATGTATCAGGGAACTTGTTTTAAGGATTTAGCAAATTTGGATTAATCTCCAGATTCTTCAAATAATTACAAATTCTACTCTAATATCGGAGAACAGTGTACACAGGGTGGTACCGAAAACAATCTATAGGTTACGAGACGAGCTCTAACAAGATGATGCATCGGCAAAAAGGACATTTAACACTAAACAAGGACAAATGCAATGAAGTAGTAGCAACCTGTAATAGAATGCAATTGTTAGCTCAGAGCAGTATGAGTTAATTTGTAGCAGTAAAGTAGCAAACTTCAAATTCTGATCTGGAAAAAATGGTTATTGTTTCATGAAGCATTAACTGACTACCATGATATAACATTTAAACATACAACATATTGCAAAATATAACAGTACAACAACATCAATAAATGCATAAAATGGAAAAATGGAAAAGTGACTAAGAGAGGTAAAGGTTTTCAGAAAAAACCTTTACTTTGTCCCCAAAAATAGCCAAAGGAGAAGGGATGCTCTGTGTAACGCGCAGAGCTTATTGAGCCTGATAGTCTGTCACTATCGGCTCAGTGGATAAAGATAGTGCTTTGTGTGGAAAAAGGTGTACCCTGACAGCTATCTGCCCACTGTGGCCAGACACAACCTACACCTTATTTGACTAAAGTCCGACTCTTTTCCAACATTCTGAATAACACCCTTTATCCCACCCAGGGGTAGTGTGTACCAACTGCCTGATGCCCATCGATCTAAGTGCAAAAATCCACCTTTACACTTCTTTTAGACCCTCCTAGTGTTAGGAAACCCCAGTAGTCTCTAAGAAAAACAATTTTACTAAAAAAAAAGATCCAGGTGGTGATTCTATAACACACCAAGGATCGGGGGTGTAATGTTGTGTCATGCCCAACTGTTCAAGCTAAAAAGTTATCCTATAAAACACATCAAGGATCAGAGGTGTACTGTTGTGTCAAGTCCACTGTTCAAGCTAAAAAACTGTAGCTACCTTCACCTTTCTCTAGCATGCTGACTAGGGAAAAAACTGACCTAAGCTCTTGTCCAAGTTTGTCATATACCACATGCTGGGACTAAGGATCAGATGTGGTCTCTTATCCTTGTGATGGAGGTCTCCAGCAGAACTTCTAATCAATTTTGGCATCTGCTCACTGATCTTGTTTGCGCAGAAGTGAACCCATTCGGAAAGGTGTCCTTGTCCTTCAACAGCAGTCAGGCTTGATAAACCAAACTCTCCTGGCTGTGGTTCAGATATGAATTTACCTTACAGAAATGAAAAAACAATAGGTGTTTGGCAAAACAGGAACAAGTTGGTTTCATTAAACGCAGCGGCTGGGACAGTCTTAACAGAATGCGTCTGAGGAAAGTCTCTCAGTGTACAAAGTATTGGATGACATTATGTACATCTTGTGAGGTATATTAAATCAAGTTCTGCATTCTTGAAAAAGAATCTCAGTTATAAATTAACAAATCTGGACATTTGATAAGGGCATGGATGACTCGGCCACAGGGAGCACTAGTGTGGGCCAGTGAGTATGTGTGCAGATGTTCCACATGAGGAGCGCATGATCACTATGTGTGGTGTGCATGTCACATCCTGATTGTCTGAGTGTTCCTATCTGCATGTGGCATCTCGCTTTGTGGTCATTTTGGGGAATGTGAGTCTTTGGCCAAACGTGTTTTATTGGGGCAAATTTCCTAAGACCTGCTTGTGGTGCAACTATCTATTGGTGGGATCGATCAGGGATTTCCCTGGGTGCATGTTTGGCTTTGGGTTAAGTGAGACGCCACCCGTGTCCTGTCATTCGATAGGCGGGGTTGTGGGTCATGGGACCAATTATCTCTGACTCAGGGTAGATGGGGAAGTCATTGAAACTCCTGAAAATAATATGGCAGTCACTGGTATCATTTGTATTGACATTCTCAACATTGCGAGTAGAGTTGCCATAGGGTACATTGTCTTTACTGATATTCACATAGTTATGCATGCCTAGATAATGGCATACATCGACATTGTTTCTACTGGTAACAACATTGTCATTCGAGCATGGATTATGGCATACATTTACAACACAAAAATTGGTGTGACACCCTGTTTTTGCTTAAAACTAGTTGTTTACAAGCAAACATGCACTGTTTTCATAGCTACCAACTATTACTCTAACTCCCAGAAAGAGGGCAATTCAAAGAATTGGCCGAGGTAGGTCACTCGCATAATGTGACATGCTTCATCATTTGCCGCCCCGTCCCACCCTGGTATGATGGTACTACCAGGGTGGACTCAACCTCAGGAGGGGTGTGGGCAGGTAGAGTTATTAGTTATTATTATTTTTTTCTGGATAAAGAACTTGGATCCAGTTTCAAACTTAAAAAATCCTTATGTTAAAAATTCCTCCAAAATTCACTGAAAAAAACAAAGGTTAAAGTCATGCAATAGTTATGTTAGGTAAGTAAAACAGTTAAGAGACATTATAGTTAGCTATGGTAATAAGATTTTAGCTTATGTAAAAAAAAAAACTTGAAATACACTGAAAAAAGTGACTTTATAGTTTAGTGTTGCCATAACACAAAAGCTAGCATAAGGTAAGATCTCATTACCATTTTGAATCCCTTTACCCATGTAAAAAGTGACGCAAAAGTGGCGCAAGGGGCTTGTAAATCTGCCTCTTGGTTTGTTCACTGAATTCCAATTTATTTTCCCATATTGAAGCAACTGCTCGACTAAGCACAGCTTTTGTATGTACACTGGGGTAGGTTGCCCACAGGACTCAGCCTTTGGACAGGCCCTGCTGCCAAAACCAGCAGCTCAACCCTCACGCAACACACAGCTTTTGGCTGTGAGTGGAAGGGGATTGTTTGCAGGGCCTAACCTGCAGCCAGGTCCTGCAGTCAACCCTCTGAGGGCCATACACAGTACAGTGTCTGCCACAGAACTAACATCCTGGTATTGCCCATGGCCTGCGACTAGTCCTTGCAGTCAGCCCTTGCGAAAGGTCAATAACCGCCACACCTTTGGCCATGTTTTTTTGGCGTTAAACATAGGAACTGGTCTGTGGCCAGGGCAGCCAACTACTGTGGGCAGTCAAGCCCCCACTGCGAAAAGCCGTTGGCTGTGCGTTATATGAGGTTATCTGCAGGGATTGGCCTCTGGCTAGGACCTCCACCCTAATCCCCAGTCGAGCTGAGATTGATCCAAGTGTCTGGTCTCTGGCCAGTGAAGCTTGCATGGTCTCATGGTATGATTTCAGCTGAAACAAAAATTCTGGTACATCATGGGAGGGCCACATTGGGTCCTACTGGAGTACTGCAACTGCCGTACCTGTGGTACAAATTTTGTTTTTGGCCAGGAGCCCTCTGAATCCCCCTGCCAGGAATGCCATGTCTACTCAAGGAAACAGCTACTTTCACTCAACAATGGTAAGTGCTGTAACTCCCCCTTATGGGAAGGGAAGAAGGCCAACTTCCCTTATCACAGTAATTTCTCCCCTTCGGTCAGTGATACAGCAGCCACCCCCCATAGTGGCTCACTCACCAAAACATCTAAAGAAAGATAATAATTATCTCGACTCTGCTAGCAACTCACTAACTTGCATCCTGCTGAACACCAGATCTCTGATCAAGCACAAATACGAGTTTGAGTGATTGATGCAGACCTGAAATCCAGATCTGGGTTTCGGAACAGAAACTTGGGCTAAGGTAACTTTTGAGTGCAACTGGTTTGCAGTAATACCTGCAGGCTGTGAACTGGCAAGCGTAGCAAGGGAAAGGAAAAGGGAAGGTGGCATGGCAATTATATATCGCTCCAGCTTTAAGGCTATGTTTCACCCTACCCAGCATCTTGGAGTAGAAGCTATGACCTTCAATTTCGAAATTAGTAATACTCTATCATTCCCTGGACTACTCCTGTACCGGCCGCCAGGGCCAAGGGCCCCGTTTATACAATCGCTGCAAACATTTATTGAAACATGTCTAGACTCCCCCACTTTCACGGTACTCGGGGATGATAACGCAGACACATCCCTTTTGATTGATAATATGACTGGTTTTGGGCTGACCCAGATTAACACAGAGTCCACTCATAAAGCCTGTCATCCACTAGATGGTATCTTTAAGAATAATTCCAATATTACTGTGGAAAAAATACTGCCACTAACCTGGTCTTTTCATAACACTATTTACTTCAAACTCCTTCTTCCGGAGAAAATGGCGCTCTCTCCATGTCTCCGTCTAAGACCCAACCGTGGCACCAAGTTAACAAAACTGATCTAGAACAGGCCCTTGATAGACACCCCCCTTGTTAGCCCTAGACAACAATAAGACTGCTGATAATGTTGATTGCTGAATTAGACCTTAAGGCCCCAGAATAATCAAGCAAACAATGAAGAAATCAAGCCTCAGCCCCCTCATACAGTACAGAACTTAAAAACATAAACTCTAAGTGTAGGCGCTTAGAACAAACCTGGAGTTTATACTACAGCGAGCAGGGCAAACTCAAATACAGACTAGTCCTAGTTGAATACAAAGAAGCAATTAAAATCGCAAAAATGAATTATTTTATTTCACCTTTAAAATTGAGGCTGCAAAGAATTTGACTAGAGAGCTTTTTAAAACTGGAATGACCTTGTCCATACTTCAGCAGGAGAATCAATTCTCTCCAGATCAAGCCTTCTGCAATAAAGTCGCCAACTTTCTCCAGACTAAAGCACAAACGGTCTATAAGGAGCTTGCAGGAGACGCTTAAAACACGTCAACAAGATGTTAATCGAGGACACTATTTCTGCTGAGAGAGTAATTGACCTGCTACTATCTATTAAATCAGGCTCCCTGGCAGATCCCTGTCCTCCTACTATACTTCACAGGGTTGCACCTATTTCCCCCCCACATCTAAAACACTTTCTCATATCAGGTACCTTCCCCTCTTCCTGGAAGAAAGCGTGTATACGGCCATTTCGAAGAAGCCCTCACTAGACCCCTCCAAAGACAAAAACTACCAGCCAATATCTTGCCTAACCCTTGCGGCCAAAATTATAGAAATATCCATCAATCAAGAGCTAGAATGCTACTTAATCCAATGGACTCTTTGATACCACCTAACATGGCTTCAGATCATAGCGCTCCACAGAATCAACTTTAGTCATGGCCACCGAGGAGATACGTAAACAGCTGGACAGTGGGGGGAAAGCCGTCCTCATCCTACTGGATCTCTCAGTTGCATTTGATACTGTTAACCATCTGGTACTAATGCAGAGGCTCGAGTCAGTCGGAATTAAGGGGACGGCTCGAACCCTGCTCTGCTCTTTTCTTACCTCCAGGAAACAGTGGTCGGGCTGGGGTAAACTGACATCTGAAGCATTTTCTCTCCCTTGTGGAGTTCCACAAGGCGCAGCACTGTCACCAACCCTGTTCAACATCTACGTTACCCCCCAGCTAAGCTGACAAAAGCACACTGTTTCACACTGTTTCTCGTTGGTTTCTTACGCCGACGACACTCAGATAGTTATATCTATATCATTGAGTGCAGAAATAGTGGCTGGGATGTTTCACGACTGTCTGAAGCACTTCATCGGGTTGATGAATCTCAATTATCTTAAATTGAACACATATAAAACTGAGGGGATGGAGTTTGGAAAGGGACCATCACTTTGGAATCACCTGTGGTGGCCAGGAGTGACAGGGTGTCGTGCTGACCCCATTGAAAGGGTCAGAAACTTAGGAGTCATGTTTGACGATCAGCTCAATTTTGCAGGTCAGATCAATCTTCTGACTTCCTTGTACTTCTTCCTCCTAAAGATCCTGCACAAAATTCTTCAGCTCATTGCCCAAGAACTCAGAAAAACTGGAGTAGTTACCTTAATTCTTTCTAGAATTGATTACTGCAATGCTCTTTATCTTGGCATTGACTAATACCAACTACTAAAACGTAATTATTTGCAGAACGCCACAGCACGGGTACTGCTTAACATCCCGAAATTCCATCCTATTCCCAATAGTATTGAGGACCTTCATATGCTTACAGTCCAGCAAAGAATTGAATTCAAGGCTCTGTGTCCGGTGATTAAAGCACTATATGGTGGGGAGACTCTGGTTCTACAGAAACATTTTTCATGGCACGTCCCACGGTGGGACCTAAGATCAGCTAATAAAGGACTGGTTCAGGTTCCAAAAATTCAATGGGCTAGATGGGGGGAAGGATTTCTCTCCCATTGGGCAGTCAAGCTCTGGAATTTGCTGCTGGTGATAACTAGGCTACAACCAAATAGACTCCAGTTAAGGAAAATAATTAAGATCTGACTATTCCCATCCAAGTAAAAATGCAATATTTCCCTCTCTGGAGAAGTTACTCGTTACATGGCACATTTTAGCGCCAAGAAACCTTGGCATGCGCGTGCTTTATAAATGTGTTACTTACTTAACTGTACCTACCCTCCCTCCTTATGTGTTTTTTTAACTAATTCCAGACACTGAGTCCGCTTGTCCTGTCATGGGAGCCACAATCTTTTTCTTAAAGTTGGGCCAGTAATGGGAACCTAGGTTCCAAAAAGGCAAATGGAAGTTAAGCTCTCATGATCAAACGAGGTCCTTGTTTTTTTAATTTACTGTGCCACAGGACTCCCACAAGACCAACCATTCAATAAACGTTTAACCCTTCATAACCACCTAAGCACCTTTTTCAAATGCTAATTTCTCTCAAAAACAGCTCAACAAATTTACAGTTAGGGGCCGATTCCGATCCGGGTCGGTAGGGCACCGAACGCGTCCGGCCGGAAAAACTACGAGCCGTACGCGTGTTTTCCGGCCGACTCGTACAGCTGTACGATGCAAGCTACGCGAGATTCACCGACTGAGTCGTTTCCGGGTCCGAACCGCACCGTACGTCTCGGTCGGAAGCTAACCGTGGAGTGCAATGGATGCGATTTACAACTGAGCCTGTATGATGCACGCGTTGGACAGCCTGTGCGAGCCGGAGTGTCCGGCTCGCAAAAGCTCCCGAAGTCAGACTTCGGGGATCCGCGTCAGACCCCCTAACACCCGCAGCCCTACGACTCAGACACAGGGGGAGACCTATGGGTCTCCCCAACACAGGGATGTACGGTGCGGATGGCACCATCCCGTACCCACTGTAGGGGCGCACTTGTTCGAGATGTACCCATTCAGTCAATGGGAGCGCATGTACGCGTCGTACAACTGGCTCCCATTGACTTCTATGGGAGTCCGACCGAACCGAGTCCGACAGCATAAGTGCGCATTGTACTCGCTCGGTCGGACTGTAGGGGTCCGGCTCGGTCGGAAAACACTCCGGATCCGACTGGGTCGGAGTGCTTACCGACCCGGATCGGAATCGGCCACTAAATAATAAAACGCTTTCTAAATAAAGTATTATCTTTCTGCCAAATGTGCTGTAATTCCTTTAGACCATTTTCTCTGTATCACTTCCCAAATTTTCCTACATCAATTAACATGGGAAAACAGTCTTTTGAACCCCCCTTTTTCTCGGCCCCTGCTTGATGGTTTACCCCAGAACTTCCCAGAAAGCAGCTGAGCTGAGTAAACTTTTTCTGGAGAGTTTCATGAAGAGTTGTCAAATTGAAAGCTATGCATAACTACACAATGCAGAATATACACACACACACACACACAAATGTGTTTTTCTTCTTTTAAAGAACTTCATTTCAAGTTTTACAAGGAGAATTACTAGTAAATTAGTCCGTTTATAGAGTGTACTAGAACATAGGTTATGCCACAAATATTAGGAGACAGAACAGGGCACAGCATACAACACATTAACGTGTGTTGGTATTTTGAGAAGAACAACAATGATATTTGTAAAACAACCCATCTATGACAATGGTTAAAATAGTATGTATTTTTTGAAATAATGTAAGCGACTGAACCTTTTTAATCTGTTCATGTTTGAGGCTTGCATTTGCATAAAAAATCAACTGTGGGGAAGTACAATTGTGAATGAATTAAATCTGTATTTTCATGTAAGTATGAAAGGGGCTATCACCCTTTCAAAGCACTGAAACGTATCTTTGACTGTCACTGCTAGATTTTCCATGGCAAATATGAGTCACACTGTTGACCACAATATCCTCAAGCATGGGAGATTGGAAGTTTCTGAATTCTGTGTGATCATCAGCCTGGCAGCCGGAAACGATTTAGAAATTCTGGACGAGATTATAAAGGCTGAGAGGGTAAATGTCTTCTGGTTTTGCCAGTGGGTTTCAGCATGGTCAGCATGTCGTAGATTGAGGGCCCGTCCAGAGCTTTAATGCAAGACTTTGCCATTGCAGGATCACAGATCACTACTTGATTGATGGAGCTGTACTATAGCTTCTCTTATAATGTTTATGTGAAGGAAGGCAGTCAATTGTTCGTGACATGGGATACAGTATTTGTTGCCTTTCTTGTATAAAGTAAAACAAGAGTACATTCTCATCTGAGAGAGAGCAAAACTTTTTCAGAGCTCAAAATAATTGCTGAAATGCAGAATTCAAATCATTACCATTAGTCCTCAGTAGGAAAGTGTGGGTCTACAGGCCTAGTTCTGGCATATTATAGTTAATAAGTTCAGCCAAGCCTGGTAAATTGTTTTAGTCTGTCTACTCTTGTCTTAGTTATCCTAATCAGCCTCTCTATCCTGAGTCTGTGGAGATCACTCAATGAGTTAGAGGCACAGTTTTCTAAAGCTACCTCTGTTATTTTTTTGCCCCTCTTTATCGAATCGCTTAGCCACATTTACAGCATTTGCTAGTGCAGGGAAAGGGTAAGGATCAATGTCTGGCTGCTGACTTTGGTCTCTGTAGTAGAGGTGGGCAATAAGTTCTGCTCCGCCGGCAGGGTTAGCAGAGTTTTGGCTACTCCATATTATGCATTTAACGCAGAGCTCCAGCCAAATTCTGTCAACCTCCATGTGGCATCATTTTTTCTCGCATGAGGATCATCAATGGTAAGTTGGCAAGCACAAGCGAGATCTGCTATTCCCTAGTGCTTGTTTTGGTTGCTGGGAGAGTACCCTGTGATATTTTCTCAATGTTGACAGCTGCGGGTGGCCGCTGGCAGTCACGCCTATTTGTGGTCAGAAAACTGCAGCTTGATAAAAAAAATCTACTTGAGCAGCAGCAAAATCAACTCAAGAAGCAGCGCCATCTGGTGCGCCATGTGGTGCCATTCATGCTGATTTTTCAGGGCGGAGTGAGCTCCTGGTGCTAAACATTAGGGCCAGCAGCACAGACTACCTAATTCTGCCTGTGCAGAACTCCACAAAATCACGTGGAGTTGTATTGTAGTGCAGCAGTGTTCCACTCACCCTTACTCTTTAGAAGTCTTGAAGAAGCAACAGTATCAGTTATGGCTTCCCCAGCTAGTTATGGACTGTAATAGTGACCATCTTAAGGTCTCTTCAGTACAATCCCATGAAAAAGGTAGGCATCCTTTGTGGTCTCTAGCCATTAGATTAATGCATGCCAAGCACTGTAGTTTGCCAGGGTGGCACCTGCCCAGGAACGTGAGGCCAAAGGAGATATCTCTGAATGGATCCTCACTGTAGCCACTCTGTGTGAAAACAGCTAAGCTGGACAGACTTTGAAAAGTTTAAAATAGGTATGAATGGACACACATGCAATATACACCGTAAGTATCCTAAATTGAGTGTAGCCAGATATTTCAATGAAGCTTAACACAGCACTACACAACTCAGATTTCAGATTGATTCACCTGGAGGTAGTAATATGAAATAGATGTTTTACAAAGCAAACATTTCAGGCTCGCTTTGTTACAATATGTTTACCCAAATGGCATGAATGGAAATTAATCATTTTCATGCTTCTGCAATTATGATGGAGAATGTTGCAAGTTTCAGAATCATTCTCTATGATGACTTTTATCTAGACAAGCATTTTAACTTTTGGACAACAATGAAAAGTGAGAAAAGCCTCTTTGAGGGAACAGATATCCTGATGGGTAGCAGAAGGTATACACACGAAAAGGTACAATGGCATCCCCAGTGTTTCCTTCTTTTAAATATTAGCTGGTCACCCCATGTTGACCTTGTTGCTCTCAAGGTCGGGTATTTAAAAGTAGGACATGTAAAAATATTACATGTAACAAGGCACTAAAGGCTATTTTCTTTGTGACTCGCTTTCCAATGTAGAAAACCAGAGTGCAAATTAAAACACCAATACTGCTATCACTGGAATGGGACAAACTGAAAAAATAATTAAGCTACTATTTTTAATATTTATTAAAAATCCAAATGAATGGTGCAGTCAGATTTTCCATAAATATTAAGGAAAAGAAAATTTGGGAAAATTACTCATTACCTGCCTGACCTGTTAAATTACAAATTAGCATTAGCCTTTACCAGCTCCTAGCCTCTCCTCAAGTACAGGAGCAGGCAGGAAATACATGTGAAATGCCTTCAACGAGCAGACAATAGGCTGATCTGAATGGGCAGAGATGAGTCCTCTGAGCTCCACAGAGCATTCAGAGTGGGGGGCTCTGGGCATCTTTTTGACAAAACACTGTCAAGGTCTGCTTGACAGGCCTGCTTAGTGACATATAATACTTGAAAATACCATGTCACATAGCATTTTGGGCATGTTTGCAGTAAGGTATAATGAACAAGTGGGTATGGTTGGCTACAGGAATTTTTATCCCACTAGTTAGGGAGTGTACAGGAGTCACCTCCAACTACTAGCTGATGCCACGCATAAATGTAGCAGCCAATGCACATTCATCAAAACACTACAAGATTTGTGAAAGGATCCACGGCAGACTGAACCTGGCTGCATTTGACATCTGTAATCAGTGAGAAGATCCTTGCTTTTAAAATCCAAGGATAGAAAGATCTTGAAGGATCAAAAGGCTGATCCCTTGGGTGGCTCAGGAACAAAAAATGTAGAAGGCGATATCACTGTGAAAAATCTCAGCTAACCAGTGTCAACTGGACCTATTCTGGACTTTGCTGTTACCCTCTGCTTGACAATCTGAGAATCTCTATGTGCTGTCCCTGAAGTCCTGGGGCTTTGGAGGTGCACCTCTGTGGTTGTTTCAGCACCAATAGAATTGTGGGAATTTTTTTTCAACGTTTTTGTTCCAGGGCTTCAAGAGGACCAAGGGTGAAAACTTTGCAGCTAGCAGTTTCAAAGCATTCAGCTGAATTTCACTTTTGTCCCTATGCGTAGAAGAATTTATATTCAGAAAAACAACAAAAGTCCACTTTCAAATTGGGACTTAGAAACTCTTTTGAACTTCTCTACTTACTGATGCTAGCAGGGAGAATCTACCAGCTGTATTTAACACATGCTCAGTTGCACCTATGTCTCGGAGTACAACAACTGTTGGCTATCACTGGAGTAGATTTTGTTTGTGTTGTGTTTTTTACTTTTTGAATGTGTTGTTACTTCTGAATAAATTACACATTTTCTCTAAGTAAAGCCTGTCTGCTCTGTCCCACTGCTACCAGAAGTTGAGCTCAGGTTAAAATTGCTGAAACCTTTGGCTGGACTTCGAAAGAAAATTACTATTACTTGTGATGGACACCAACTCACCCCAAATAAATAAACAGTTTCTCACAGTAGAGAACTATGACTCCACTAGAATGAAGAATAATGGAAATGTAAAGAGACACAGCATTTACTTGGCCTACATTACACACACATGACAAAGCTCTGCTCTCTTCTCTTGGACTGCACGACTGACAGAGAACCTGAGACCAGCTATAGCCTCCATGGTGCAGCCTATCCCACTCGAGAGAAGAAAAACTTCACTAAGGAGGAGACAGACATTGTAGTCACCTTTGCTAAAGATCACTACAGGGAACTACAAGGCCTGTTGTTGGAATGTAGACTTCATGTTCTTTTGGGCCTCCTCTGTAATACTTAATAGGAGGAGCTTACAAAATGTCCACAGGCGGGTTGACCTGATTTACTGAAACTGCAAGGCTTGAGAAGTAATGGAAATCATGCTTTATATTCCTACGGTTAAATCTGTTGATTGACTACTATTGCACATTTCTCAATATCATGTCCAAATATAGTTTGATGTTTGCAGATCATTTTAATGAATACCATGATTTTTAACTGCCATCACGTTATGCTAGATTTATGCTGTGTTATTATGGAAAGATGTGCTGAAAGGTAAAGAAGCACCTGTAAACTAGATTTAGGCAGGCTAGCTTCTGCTTGAGTCTGGCCCCATATGACAGTTTATTGATAATTATTTTACTTTGCACCTTCATTGTGTATCCGGTATATTGATATAGGCTTGTACAGGAATAGAGAAGGCAGGAGCTGACAGACCCTCTCAATGCATTGAAAGTGGAGGTACACATTGTGGGGGATTTTAAAAAGAAGAGGCAGGGCAAGAGGAGGCAAGAGAAGAAGATATTTAATTGAAAGGTGAAAAAGGCTCTTCCTCTCATCCCACTCCCCTCTACGAACGTATCCTCTCCACAATCCACCTGGACTTTTCATTTGCCTAAAAGTAACTTCATTATCCAACTAGCTGTGCTTCAAAAGATGTTTATGTGGTTGTTTATGTACTGCATGTTGATATTATCTTACCTTACACTGGTATTTTGTCTCAGGATATTTCCTTACCTCTCCACAGCTTCAGTGGTCAAGACCCAGACTCAGAAAAGAGTCTCTTTGGGTCACAATGGGTACTATTGTAGATGTGTTGGGGTAAGGGAGCAATGTTGAACCACTTTTGGAAACAAGTTTCCAATGAAAACAAGACCCAGCTTGATATTTATTTTGGCACATTTGTGAAGATTCGTCAAACGGTGCCAGAGTTATAGGCAAGTCAAAAAATGCATTCCTATGGAAACATGGTCCTAACTATAACTACCTACTGGCAACTGACAGTAGATAGTAAACATATATATATATAACTTTGGCGCCGGATGATGAATCTTCGCAACATTTTCAAAACTTGTGGGGCGCTCCGGTCAGCTCCTATCCTGAAAGTTTCGGGGTGATTTGCCAATCGGGGGCCAAGAAAAAAGGGGGGTCCCAAAACGTGTTTTCTCGATGTTAATTCCCATAGGAAACTTTAGACACAGTTACAGCTTGAACTGCTGAATGGAATTACACCAAAGTTGACGAAAAGGTAGCCCTTCTTTCAGAAAGAGACCTTTTTTTTAAAATGGAGTAAATCTGTTCAGTAGTTCTTGCGAAATTAAAAAATAGAGGTCGGAAAATCAATTTCCCATAGGAAACTTTAGACATGGTTACAGCTGAAACTGCTGAACGGAATTACACCAAATTTGGCAAAAAGGTAGCCTTTGGTTCATAAAGATACCTTTTTTTTTAATGGTGTAAATCCGTTCAGTAGTTATTGAGATATTAAAGGAAAAATGTGTTTATATATCTGGGCGGGACCTAACTACACAAGCCCGAGCTTGGCTCAAATTGGCTGACAACACTGCAATCCAGGAAGTATTGGCAGCCATCTTGATGTAATGCTTTTAGGTCTTGCCTAACGACGCAGCGCATGCGCTTCACGCTTGGCGAGATCTATTGTTGTTGATCTACCCAAACACCACTGCACTAACCTGAACCCTAAAACACTACCACCCAGCACTACCCCTACACTACACAAACACCACTGCACTATCCTACACCCTAAAACACTACCACCAGCACGTCCCCCGATGCTAACCAAACACTACTGTACTACCCTAAACCCTAATACACTACCACCAGCAGGAACCCCTACACTACCCAAATACCACTGCACTGCCATAAAACACAACCCCCTATACTACACAAACACCACTGCACTATCCTAAACCCTAAAACACTACCCCAGCACGACAAGCTACACTACACAAACACCACTGCACTACCCTAAACCCTAAAACACTACACCCAGCACAACCCCCTACACTACCCAAACACCACTGCACTACCCTAAGCCCTAAACACAACCCCAGCATGACCCCACACTACCCAAACATCACTGCAGAACCCTGAAACACGACCCCCTACACTACACAAACACCACTGCACTACCCTAAAACCTAAAACACTATCCCCAGCACGACCCCTTACACTGCACAAACACCACAGCACTGCCCTAAACCCTAAAACACTACCCCAGCATGACCCCCTACACTACACAAACACCACTGCACTGCCCTAAACCCTAAAACACTACCCCCAGCACGACCCCCTAGACTACCCAAACACAACTGCACTGCCCTAAACCCTAAATCACTACCCCAGCAGGATCCCTCTACACTATCCAAACACCACTGCACTGCCCCAAACCCCAAAACACTACCCCCAGCACGACCCCATACACTTTCCAAATACCACTACACTATGCTAAACCCTAAATCTACCCCCAGCACGACCCCATACACTACACAAACACCACTTCACTACCCTAAACCCTAAAACACTACCCCCACCACGACCCCCTACACTACCCAAACACCACTGCACTACCCTAAACCCTAAAACATGACCCCTACATTTTCCAAATACCACTACACTACGCTAAACCCTAAATCTACCCCCAGCACGACCCCATACATTACACAAACACCACTTCACTACCCTAAACCCTAAAACACTACCCCCACCACGACCCCCTACACTTCCCAAACATCACTGCACTACCCTAAACCCTAAAACATGACCCCCTACACTATACAAACAACACTACACTACCCTAAACACTAAAACACTACCCCCTACACTACACAAACACCAATGCACTACCCTAAACGCTACATCTACCCCCAGCATGACGCCCTACACTACGCAAACACCACTTCACTACACTAAACCCTAAAACAATACTCCCAGCATGACCCCCTACACTACTCAAACACCACTGCACTACCCTAAACCCTAAAACACTACCCCCACCACGACCCCCTACACTACCCAAACACCACTGCACTACCCTAAACCCTAAAACATGACCCCCTACACTATAAAAACAACACTACACTACCCTAAACACTACAACACTACCCCCTACACTACACAAACACCAATGCACTACCCTAAACGCTACATCTACCCCCAGCACAACTCCCTACACTACACAAATACCACTGCATTACCCTAAACCCTTAAACACTACACCCAGCACGAAGACTGACACTACACAAACACCACTGCACTATACTACACCCTAAAAGACTACCCCCAGCAGGACCCCTTACACTAACCAAACACCATTGCACTACCTTAAACCCTAAAAAACTACCCCAGCATGAACCCCTACACTACCCAAATACCACTGCACTACCCTAAAACACAACCCCCTACACTACACAAACACCACTGCACTATCCTAAACCCTAAGACACTACCCCCAACATGACATGCTACACTACACAAACACCACTGCACTACCCTAAACCGTAAAACACTACCCCCAGCATAACCCCCTACAATACACAAACACCACTGCACTAACCTAAACCCTAAAACACTACAACCAGCACAACCCCCTACACTACCAAAATACCACTGCACTACCCTAAACCCTAAACACAGCCCCCAGCATGACCCCTACACTACCCAAACATCAATGCACTACCCTAAAACATGACCCCCTACTCCACACAAACACCACTGCACTACCCTAAACCCTAAAACACTACCCCCAGCAAGACCCCCTACACTACACAAACAACACTGCAGTACCCTAAACCGTAAAACACTACCTCCAGCATGACCCCCTCCACTACACAAACACCACTGCACTGCCCTAAACTCTAAAACACTACCCCAGCACGACCCCCTTCACTACCCAAACACTACTGCACTGCCCTAAACCCTAAAACACTACCCCCAGCACGACCCCCTACACTACCCAAACACCACAGCACTCCACTGCCCTAAACCAAAAACATTACCCCCAGCACAACCCCCTACACTTTCCAAACACCACTGCACTACCCTAAACCCTAAATATACCCCTACACTACACAAACACCACTGCACTACCCTAAACCCTAAATATACCCCAGCATGATCCCTTACACTACACAAAAACCACTTCACTACCCTAAACCCTAAAACACTACCCCCAGCATGACCCCTACACTACCCAAATGCCACAGCACTACACTAAACCCTAAAACATGACCCCTACACTAAACAAACAATACTGGACTACATTAAACACGAAAACACTACCCCCTACACTACACAAACACCACTGCACTATCCTAAACCCAAAAAATACCCCCAGTATGACCCCCTGCACTACACAAACACCACTGCACTACCCTAAACCCTAAAACACTATCCCAGCATGTCCCCCTGCTCCACACAAATACCGCTGCACTACCATAAACCCTAAAACACTACCCCCAGCATGACCACCTACGCTACACAAACACCACTGCACTACCCTACACCCTAAAACACTACCCCCACCATGACCCCCTACACCACCCAAACACCACCGCACTACCCTAAACCCTAAAACACTACCCCCAGCGTGAACCCCTACACTACACAAACACCACTGCACTACCCTAACCCCTAAATCTATCCCCAGCATGACCCCCTACACTACCCAAACACCACTGCAATACCATAAACGCTAAAACACTACCACCAGCATGACCCCCTACAATACCCAAACACCACTGCACTGCCATAAACCCTAAAATACTACCCCCGGCACGACCCCCTACTCTACACAAACACCAATGCACTGCCCTAAACGCTAACACACTACCCCCAGCATGCCCCCCTACAATACCCAACACCACAGCACTGCCCTAAACCCTAAAACACTACCCCCAGCATGATCCCATACACTACACTAACACCACTGTACTGCCCTAAACCCTAAAACACTACGTGCAGCATGACCCCCTAGACTACCCAAACACCATTGCATTACCCTAAACCCTAAATCTACCCCCAGCATGACCCCCTACACTACACAAACACAACTGCAATACAATAAACCCTAAAACACTACCCCCAGCTTCACCCCCTACACTACAGAAACACCACTGCACTACCCTAAACCCTAAAACACTGTCCCCAGCAAGACCCCCTATACTACACAAACACCGTTGCACTACCCTAAACGCTTAAACAATACCCGCAGCACGAACCCCTATACTACACAAACACCACTGCCCTACCCTAAACCCTAAAACACTATCCCCAGCATGACCCCATTCACTACACAACTGCACTATCCTAATCCCAAAAACACTACCCCCAGCACGACCCCCTACACTACCCAAACACCACTGCACTACCCTAAACCCTAAAACACGACCCCTACACTACACAAGAACCACTGCACTACCCTAAACCCTAAAACACTACCACAGCATGTACCTCTATACTACACAAACACCACTGCACTACCCTACACCCTAAAACACTATCCCCAGCATGAATCCCTACACTACACAAACACCACTGCACTACCCTAAACCCTAAAGCACTACCCTAAGCACGACCCCCTACACTACACAACCACTGTACTACCCTAAACCCTAAAACACTACCCCCAGCACGACCCCCTTCACTACCCAAACACAACTGCACTACCCTAAACCCAAATACACTACCCCCAGCACGACCCCCTACACTACCCAAACACCTCTGCACTACTGTAAACCCCAAAACACGACCCCCTACACTACACAAACACCCCTGCACTAACCTAAACCCTAAAACTCTAACTCCAGCACAACCCCCTACATTACACAAACACCACTGCACTACCCTAAACACTAAAACACTACCCCCTACACTACACAAACACAACCACACTACCCTAAAACCTAAAACACTACCCCCAGCATGACCCCCTGCACTACACAAACACCACTGCACTCCCCTAAACCCTTAAACACTACCCCCAGCACAACCCCCTACACTACACAAACAGCACTGCACTACCCTAAACCCTAAAACACTACCACCAGCATGACCCCCTACACTACCCAAACACCACTGCACTACCCTAACCCCTAAATCTACCCCCATCATGACCGACTACACTACCCAAACACCACTGCACTAAACTAAACGCTAAAACACTAACCAAAGCACAACCCCCTACAATACCCAAACACCACTGCCCTGCCATAAACCCTAAAACACTACCCCCGGCATGACCTCCTACACCACACAAACACTACTGTACTGCCAACCCCCTAGACTACCCAAACTCCACTGCATTACCCTAAACCCTAAAACACTAACCCCAGCAAGACCCCCTACACTACACAAACACCACTGCACTCCCCTAAACCCTAAAATACTATTCCCAGCTTGACCCTCTACACTACCAAACACCACTGCACTACCCTAAACCCTAAACCACTACCACAGCATGAACCCCCATACTACAGAACACAACTGCACTACCCTAAACCCTTAAACAATACTCCCAGTATGAACCCTAAACTACACGAACACCACTGCACTACCCTAATCCCTAAAACACTACCCCCAGCATGACCCTCTACACTACCAAAACACCACTGCACTACCCTAAACCATAAACCACAAACCCCTATACTACACAAACACGACTGCACTACCCTAAACCCTAAAACAGTACTCCCAGCATGAACCCTACACTACACAAACACCACTGCACTACCCTAAACCCTAAAGCACTACCCCAAGCACTTCACTACCCAAACACAACTGCACTACCCTAAACCCAAGTACACTACCTCCAGCATGACCCCCTACACTACCCAAACACCACTGCACTACTGTAAACCCCAAAACACGACCTCCTACCCTACACAAACACCACTGCACTAACCTAAACCCTAAAACACTAACTCCAGCACGACACCCTACATTACACAAACACCACTGCACTACCCTAAACACTAAAACACTACCCCCTACACTACGCAAACACAACCGCACTACCCTAAAACCTAAAACACTACCCCCAGCATGGCCCCCTGCACTACACAAACACCACTTCACTCCCCTTAACCATTAAACACTACCCCCAGCACAAACCCCTACACTACCCAAACACCACAGCCCTACCCTAAACCCTAAAACACTACCCCATCATGACCCACTACACTACCCAAACACCACTGCACTAAACTAAACGCTAAAACACTAACCAAAGCACAACCCCCTACAATACCCAAACACCACTGCACTGCCATAAACCCTAAAACACTACCCCCGACACGACCTCCTACACCACACAAACACTACTGTACTGCCAAACCCCTAGACTACCCAAACTCCACTGCATTACCCTAAACCCTAAAACACTACCCCCAGCAAGACCCCCTACACTACACAAACACCACTGCACTACCCTAAACCCTAAAATACTACCCCCAGCATGACCCTCTACACTACCAAAACACCACTGCTCTACCCTGAACCCTAAACCACTACCACAGCATGAACCCCCATATTACACAAACACAACTGCACTATCCTAAACCCTTCAACACTACTCCCAGTATGAACACTATTCTACACAAACACCACTGCACTACCCTAAACCCTAAAACGCTACCCCCAGCTTGACCCCTACACTACACAAGAACCACTGCGCTACTATAAACCCTAAAACACTACCCCCAGCATGACCCCTACACTACCCAAACACCACAGCACTCCACTGCCCTAAACCAAAAACATTACCCCCAGCACAACCCCCTACACTTTCCAAACACTACTGCTCTACCCTAAAACCTAAATGTACCCCTACACTACACAAACACCACTGCACTACCCTAAACCCTAAATATACCCCAGCACGATCCCCTACACTACACAAAAACCACTTCACTACCCTAAACCCTAAAACACTACCCCCAGCACGGCCCCCTACACTACCCAAACACCACTGCACTACACTAAACCCTAAAACATGACCCCCTACACTACACAAACAATACTGCACTACACTAAACACTAAAACACTACCCCCTACACTACACAAACACCACTGCACTACCCTAAACCTTAAATATACCACCAGCATGAACCCCTACACTACACAAACAACACTTCACTACCCTAAACCCTAAAACACTACTCCCAGCATGACCTCCTACACTACCCAAACACCACTGCACTACCCTAAACCCTAAAATACGACCCCCTACACTACATAAATACCACTGCAGTACCCTAAACCCTACAACACTACACCCAGCACGACCCCTACACTACACAAACACCTTTGCACTTCCCTAAAACACTGACCCCAGCACGACCCCCTACACTACCCAAACACCACTGCAATGCCCTAAACCCGAAAACACTTCCCCCAGCACGACCCCCTACCCTACCCAAACACCACTGCACTATCCTAAACCCAAACTGTACCCCTAGTATGACCCCCTACACTACACAAACACCACTGCACTACCCTAAACCCTAAAACACTATCCCAGCATGTCCCCCTGCTCCACACAAATACCACTGCACTACCATAAACCCTAAAACACTACCCCCAGCATGACCCCCTACGCTACACAAACACCACTGCACTACCCTACACCCTAAAACACTACCCCCACCATGACCCCCTACACTACCCAAACACCACCGCACTACCCAAAACCCTAAAACACTACCCCCAGCAAGAACCCCTACACTACACAAACACCAATGCACTACAATAACCCCTAAATCTACCCCAGCATGACCCCCTACACTACCCAAACACCACTGCACTACCCTAAACGCTAAAACACTAACTAAAGCACAACCCCCTACAATACCCAAACACCACTGCACTGCCATAAACCCTAAAATACTACCTCCGGCACGACCCCCTACACTACACAAACACCAATGCACTGCCCTAAACGCTAAAGCACTACCCCCAGCATGACCCCCTACAATACCCAACACCACTGCACTGCCCTAAACCCTAAAACACTACCCCCAGCATGACCCCATACATTACACTAACACCACTGTACTGCCCTATACCCTAAAACACTACGTGCAGCATGACCCCCTAGACTACCCAAATACCACTGCATTACCCTAAACCCCAAATCTACCCCCAGCATGACCCCCTACACTACACAAACACCACTGCAATACAATAAACCCTAAAACACTACCCCCAGCTTCACCCCCTACACTACAGAAACACCACTGCACTACCCTAAACCCGAAAACACTGTCCCCAGCAAGACCCCCTATACTACACAAACACCACTGCACTACCCTAAACGCTTAAACAATACCCGCAGCACAACTCCCTACACTACCAAAACACCACTGCACTACCCTAAACCCTAAACCACTACCACAGCACGAACCCCTATACTACACAAACACCACTGCCCTACCCTAAACCCTAAAACACTACCCCCAGCATGAACCACTACACTACACAAACACCACTGCACTACCCTAAACCCTAAAACACTACCCCAAGCATGAGCACCTACACTATACAAATACAACTGTGCTACCCTAAACCCTAAAACACTACCCCCAGCATGACCCCCTTCACTACCCAAAAACAACTGCACTATCCTAAACCCAAAAACACTACCCCAGCACGTACCACTACACTACACAAACACCACTGCACTACCCTAAACCCTAAAACACTACCCCAAGCATGAGCCCCTACACTACCCAAACACCACTGCACTACCCTAAACCCTAAAACACGACCCCTACACTACACAAGCACCACTGCACTACCTTAAACCCTAAAACACTACCACAGCATGTACCCCTATACTACACAAACACCACTGCACTACCCTAAACCCTAAAACACTATCCCCAGCATGAACCCCTACACTACACAAACACCACTGCACTACCCTAAACCCTAAAGCACTACCCCAAGCACGAGCCCCTACACTACACAACCACTGTACTACCCTAAACCCTAAAACACTACCCCCAGCACGACCCCCTTCACTACCCAAACACAACTGCACTACCCTAAACCCAAATACACTACCCCCAGCACGACCCCCTACACTACCCAAACACCACTGCACTACTGTAAGCCCCAAAACACGACCCCCTACACTACACAAACGCCACTGCACTAACCTAAACCCTAAAACACTAACTCCAGCACGACCCCCTACATTACACAAACACCACTGCACTACACTAAACACTAAAACACTACCCCCTACACTACACAAACACAACCGCACTACCCTAAAACCTAAAACACTACCCCCAGCATGACCCCCTGCACTACACAAACACCACTGCACTCCCCTAAACCCTTAAACAGTACCCCCAGCAGAACCCCCTACACTACACAAACACAACTGCACTACCCTAAACCCTAAAACACTACCACCAGCATGACCCCCTACACTACCCAAACACCACTGCACTACCCTAACCCCTAAATCTACCCCCATCATGACCCACTACACTACCCAAACACCACTGCACTAAACTAAACGCTAAAACACTAACCAATGCACAACCCCCTACAATACCCAAACACCACTGCACTGCCATAAACCCTAAAGCACTACCCCCGGCACGACCTCCTACACCACACAAACACTACTGTACTGCCAACCCCCTAGACTACCCAAACTCCACTGCATTACCCTAAACCCTAAAACACTACCCCCAGCAAGACCCCCTACACTACACAAACACCACTGCACTACCCTAAACCCTAAAATACTATCCCCAGCATGACCCTCTACACTACCACAGCATGAACCCCCATACTACACAAACACAACTGCACTACCCCAAACCCTTAAACACTACTCCCAGTATGAACCCTATACTACACAAACACAACTGCACTACCCTAAACCCTAAAACACTACCCCCAGCCTGACCCCTACACTAACAAGAACCACTGCACTACCCTAAACCCTAAAATACTACTCCCAGCATGACCCTCTACACTAACAAAACACCACTGTACTACCATAAACCACTACCCCAGCACGAACCCCTATACTACACAAACACGACTGCACTACCCTAAACCCTAAAACACTACTCCCAGCATGAACCCTACACTACACAAACACCACTGCACTACTCTAAACCCTAAAGCACTACCCCAAGCACGACCCCCAACACTACACAACCACCACTGCACTACTGTAAACCCCAAAACACGACCCCCTACACTACACAAACACCACTGCACTAACCTAAACCCTAAAACACTAACTCCAGCACGACCCCCTACATTACACAAACACCACTGCACTACCCTAAACACTAAAACACTACCCCCTACACTACACAAACACAACCGCACTACCCTAAAACCTAAAACACTACCCCCAGCAGGACCCCCTGCACTACACAAACACCACTGCACTCCCCTAAACCCTTAAACACTACCCCCAGCACAACCCCCTACACTACACAAACACCACTGCACTACCCTAAACCCTAAAACACTACCACCAGCATGACCCCCTACACTACCCAAACACCACTGCCCTACCATAAACCCTAAAACACTACCCCCATCATGGCCCACTACACTACCCAAACACCACTGCACTAAACTAAACGCTAAAACACTAACCAAAGCACAACCCCCTACAATACCCAAACACCACTGCACAGCCATAAACCCTAAAACACTACCCCCGGCACGACCTCATACACCACACAAACACTACTTTACTGCCAACCCCCTAGACTACCCAAACTCTACTGCATTACCCTAAACCCTAAAACACTACCCCCAGCAAGACCCCCTACACTACACAAACACCACTGCACTACCCTAAACCCTAAAATACTACCCCCAGCATGACCCTCTACACTACCAAAACACCACTGCACTACCCTAAACCCTAAACCACTACCACAGCATGAACCCCCATACTACACAAACACCACTGCACTACCCTAAACCCTAAAACACTATCCCCAGCTGGACCCCTACACTACACAAGAACCACTGCACTACTGTAAGCCCCAAAACACGACCCCCTACACTACACAAACGCCACTGCACTAACCTAAACCCTAAAACACTAACTCCAGCACGACCCCCTACATTACACAAACACCACTGCACTACCCTAAACACTAAAACACTACCCCCTACACTACACAAACACAACCGCACTACCCTAAAACCTAAAACACTACCCCCAGCATGACCCCCTGCACTACACAAACACCACTGCACTCCCCTAAACCCTTAAACAGTACCCCCAGCAGAACCCCCTACACTACACAAACACAACTGCACTACCCTAAACCCTAAAACACTACCACCAGCATGACCCCCTACACTACCCAAACACCACTGCACTACCCTAACCCCTAAATCTACCCCCATCATGACCCACTACACTACCCAAACACCACTGCACTAAACTAAACGCTAAAACACTAACCAATGCACAACCCCCTACAATACCCAAACACCACTGCACTGCCATAAACCCTAAAGCACTACCCCCGGCACGACCTCCTACACCACACAAACACTACTGTACTGCCAACCCCCTAGACTACCCAAACTCCACTGCATTACCCTAAACCCTAAAACACTACCCCCAGCAAGACCCCCTACACTACACAAACACCACTGCACTACCCTAAACCCTAAAATACTATCCCCAGCATGACCCTCTACACTACCACAGCATGAACCCCCATACTACACAAACACAACTGCACTACCCCAAACCCTTAAACACTACTCCCAGTATGAACCCTATACTACACAAACACAACTGCACTACCCTAAACCCTAAAACACTACCCCCAGCCTGACCCCTACACTAACAAGAACCACTGCACTACCCTAAACCCTAAAATACTACTCCCAGCATGACCCTCTACACTAACAAAACACCACTGTACTACCATAAACCACTACCCCAGCACGAACCCCTATACTACACAAACACGACTGCACTACCCTAAACCCTAAAACACTACTCCCAGCATGAACCCTACACTACACAAACACCACTGCACTACTCTAAACCCTAAAGCACTACCCCAAGCACGACCCCCAACACTACACAACCACCACTGCACTACTGTAAACCCCAAAACACGACCCCCTACACTACACAAACACCACTGCACTAACCTAAACCCTAAAACACTAACTCCAGCACGACCCCCTACATTACACAAACACCACTGCACTACCCTAAACACTAAAACACTACGCCCTACACTACACAAACACAACCGCACTACCCTAAAACCTAAAACACTACCCCCAGCAGGACCCCCTGCACTACACAAACACCACTGCACTCCCCTAAACCCTTAAACACTACCCCCAGCACAACCCCCTACACTACACAAACACCACTGCACTACCCTAAACCCTAAAACACTACCACCAGCATGACCCCCTACACTTCCCAAACACCACTGCCCTACCCTAAACCCTAAAACACTACCCCCATCATGGCCCACTACACTACCCAAACACCACTGCACTAAACTAAACGCTAAAACACTAACCAAAGCACAACCCCCTACAATACCCAAACACCACTGCACAGCCATAAACCCTAAAACACTACCCCCGGCACGACCTCATACACCACACAAACACTACTTTACTGCCAACCCCCTAGACTACCCAAACTCTACTGCATTACCCTAAACCCTAAAACACTACCCCCAGCAAGACCCCCTACACTACACAAACACCACTGCACTACCCTAAACCCTAAAATACTACCCCCAGCATGACCCTCTACACTACCAAAACACCACTGCACTACCCTAAACCCTAAACCACTACCACAGCATGAACCCCCATACTACACAAACACCACTGCACTACCCTAAACCCTAAAACACTATCCCCAGCTTGACCCCTACACTACACAAGCACCACTGCACTACCGTAAAACCTAAAACACTACCCCCAGCATGACCCCCTACACTACACAAACACCACTGCACTACCCTAAACCCTAAAATACTACCCCCAGCATGACCCTCTACACTACCAAAACACCACTGTACTACCCTAAACCATAAACCACTACTCCAGCACGAACCCCTATACTACACAAACACGACTGCACTACCCTAAACCCTAAAACACTACTCCCAGCATGAACCCTACACTACACAAACACCACTGCACTATCCTAAACCCGAAAACACTACCCCAAGCATGACCCCCTACACTACACAAACACAACTGTGCTACCCTAAACCCTTAAACACTACCACCAAGAAGACCCCCTTCACTACCCAAACACAACTGGACTATCCTAAACCCCAAAACACTACCCACAGCACGACCCCCTATACTACCCAAACACCACTGCTCTACCCTAAACCCTAAAACACGACCCCTACACTACACAAACACCACTGCACTACCCTAAACCCTAAAACACTACCCCAGCACATACCCCTATACACACAAACACCACTGCACTACCCTAAACCCTAAAACACTATCCCCAGCATGAACCCCTACACTACACAAACACCACTGCACTACCCTAAACCCTAAAACACTACCCCAAGCATGGCCCCCTACCCTACACAAACTCCCCTGCACTACTCTAAACCCTAAAACACTATCCCAAGCACAACCCCCTACACTACACAACCACTGTACTACTCTAAACCCTAAAACACTACCCCCAGCACGACCCCTTCACTACACAAACACAACTGCACTACCCTAAACCCAATTACACTACCCCCAGCACGACCCCTTCACTACACAAACACAACTGCACTACCCTAAACCCTTAAACACTACCCCCAGCACAACCCCCTACACTACACAAACACCACTGCACTACCCTAAACCCTAAAACACTACCACCAGCATGACCCCCTACACTACCCAAACACCACTGCCCTACCCTAAACCCTAAAACACTACCCCCATCATGGCCCACTACACTACCCAAACACCACTGCACTAAACTAAACGCTAAAACACTAACCAAAGCACAACCCCCTACAATACCCAAACACCACTGCATAGCCATAAACCCTAAAACACTACCCCCGGCACGACCTCATACACCACACAAACACTACTTTACTGCCAACCCCCTAGACTACCCAAACTCTACTGCATTACCCTAAACCCTAAAACACTACCCCCAGCAAGACCCCCTACACTACACAAACACCACTGCACTACCCTAAACCCTAAAATACTACCCCCAGCATGACCCTCTACACTACCAAAACACCACTGCACTACCCTAAACCCTAAACCACTACCACAGCATGAACCCCCATACTACACAAACACCACTGCACTACCCTAAACCCTAAAACACTATCCCCAGCTTGACCCCTACACTACACAAGAACCACTGCACTACCGTAAAACCTAAAACACTACCCCCAGCATGACCCCCTACACTACACAAACACCACTGCACTACCCTAAACCCTAAAATACTACTCCCAGCATGACCCTCTACACTACCAAAACACCACTGTACTACCCTAATCCATAAACCACTACTCCAGCACGAACCCCTATAAAACACAAACACGACTGCACTACCCTAAACCCTAAAACACTACTCCCAGCATGAACCCTACACTACACAAACACCACTGCACTATCCTAAACCCGAAAACACTACCCCAAGCATGACCCCCTACACTACACAAACACAACTGTGCTACCCAAAACCCTTAAACACTACCACCAAGAAGACCCCCTTCACTACCCAAACACAACTGCACTATCCTAAACCCCAAAACACTACCCACAGCACGACCCCCTATACTACCCAAACACCACTGCTCTACCCTAAACCCTAAAACACGACCCCTACACTACACAAACACCACTGCACTACCCTAAACCCTAAAACACTACCCCAGCACATACCCCTATACACACAAACACCACTGCACTACCCTAAACCCTAAAACACTATCCCCAGCATGAACCCCTACACTACACAAACACCACTGCACTACCCTAAACCCTAAAACACTACCCCAAGCATGGCCCCCTACCCTACACAAACTCCCCTGCACTACTCTAAACCCTAAAACACTATCCCAAGCACAACCCCCTACACTACACAACCACTGTACTACCCTAAACCCTAAAACACTACCCCCAGCACGACCCCTTCACTACACAAACACAACTGCACTACCCTAAACCCAATTACACTACCCCCAGCACCACCCCCTACACTACACAAACACCACTGCACTACCCTAAACCCTAAAACACTATCCCCAGCATGAACCCCTACACTACACAAACACAACTGCACTACACTAAACCCAAATACACTACCCCCAGCACGACCCCCTACACTACCCAAACACCACTGCACTACTGACACCCAGCTTATACTATCCCTCACCAAAGACCCAGCCACCGCCAAAACCAACCTCCAGGAAGGAATGAAAGACGTTGCAGAATGGATGAAGCTCAATCGCCTGAAGCTGAACTCTGACAAGACGGAGGTCCTCATCCTCGGACAATCCCCATCCGCCTGGGACGACTCCTGGTGGCCCACAGCACTAGGCTCCGCGCCGACACCATCGGACCACGCACGCAACCTGGGTTTCATTCTGGACTCCTCCCTCTCGATGACCAAGCAAGTCAACGCCGCCTCGTCTTCTTGTTTCAACACCATGCGCATGCTCCGGAAAATCTTCAGATGGATCCTCACCGAAACCAGAAAGACCGTCACCCAGGCCCTCGTCACCAGCCGACTGGACTACTGAAACACCCTTTACGCAGGAACCACCGAAAAACTTCAGAAACGATTACAACGCATACAGAACGCCTCCGCACGACTCATACTCGACATCCCTCGCCACAGCCACTTATCCGCCCACCTGAGAAACCTGCACTGGCTCCCTGTCAACAAGAGGATCACATTCAGGCTCCTCACCCACGCACACAAAGCGCTCCACAACATGGGCCCCGAATACCTCAACAACCGCCTCTCGCTCTACACCCCCACCCGCCAGCTCTGCTCCGCCAGCCTCGCCCTCGCAACCGTCCCTCGGATTCGCAGAACCACCACCGGAGGTAGATTGTTCTCCTACTTCGCAGCCAAAACATGGAACTCCCTCCCCGCACACCTACGAATGACCCAGGACCATCTCACCTTCAGGAAACACTTCAAGACCTGGTTCTTCGAGCAATAGCAGCACCCCCCTCCCTCATCGCCTAGGGACCCTCACCGGTGAGTAGCGCGCTCTATAAATGTCTTGATTGATTGATTGATTAAACCCCAAAACACGAACCCCTACACTACACAAACACCACTGCACTAACCTAAACCCTAAAACACTAACTCCAGCACGACCCCTTACATTACACAAACACCACTGCACTACCCTAAACCTTAAAACACTACCCCCTACACTACACAAACACAACCGCACTACCCTAAAACCTAAAACACTACCCCCAGCATGTCACCCTGCACTACACAAACACCACTGCTCTACCCTAAACCCTTAAACACTACCCCCAGCACAACCCCCTACACTACACAAACACCACTGCACTACCCTAAAACCTAAAACACTACCGCCAGCGCGACCCCCTACACTACACAAACACCACTGCACTACCCTAACCCCTAAATCTACCCCCATCATGACCCACTACACTACCCAAACACCAAGGCACTAAACTAAACGCTAAAACACTAACCAAAGCACAACCCCCTACACTACCCAAACACCACTGCAGTGCCATAAACCCTAAAAAACGACCCCCGGCACGACCTCCTACACCACACAAACACCACTGCACTACCCTAAACCCTAAAACACTACCCCAGCTTGACACCCTACACTACACAAACACCACTGCACTACCATAAACCCTAAAACACTTCCCACAGCAACACCCCCCACACTACACAAACACCACTGCACTACCCTAAACACTAAAATACTACCCTCAGCACAACCCTCTACACTACCAAAATACCACTGCACTACCCTAAACCACTACCACAGCATGAGCCCATATACTACACAAACACAACTGCACTACTCTAAACCCTAAAACACTACTCCCAGCATGAACCCTAAACTACACAAACACCACTGCACTACCCTAAACCCTAAAACACTACCCCCATCTTGACCCCCTACACTACACAAGAACCATTGCACTACCATAAACCCTAAAACATTACCCCCAGCATGACCCCCTACACTACACAAACACCACTGCACTACCCTAAACCCTAAAATACTACCCCAGCATGACCCTCTACACTACCAAAACACCACTGCACTACCCTAAACCATAAACCACTACCCCATCACGAACCCCTATACTACTCAAACATGACTGCACTACCCTAAACCCTAAAACACTACTCCCAGCATGAAGCTTACACTACACAAACACCACTGCACTACCCTAAACCCAAACACACTACCCCAAGCATGACCCCCTACACTACACAAACACAACTGTGCTTACCTAAACCCTAAAACATTACCGCCAGCAAGACCCACTTCAAAACCCAAACACCACTGCACTACCCTAAACCCTAAACCACTACCCCCAGCATGAACCCCTACACTACCCAAACACCACTGCACTACCCTAAACCCTAAAACACAATGCCCTACACTACACAAACACCACTGCTCTACCCTAAACCCTAAAACACTACCCCCAGCACGACCCCCTACACTACACAAATACCACTGCACTACCCTAAACCCAAAAACACTTCCCCCTACACTACACAAACACCACTGCACTACCCTAAACCCTAAAACACTACCCCCAGCACGACAACCTACACTACACAAACACCACTGCACCACCCTAAACCCTAAAACATTACCCCTAGCACAACCCCCCTACACTACCCAAACACCACTGCACTACCCTAAACCCTACATCTAACCTCAGGACAAGCCCCAACACTACAACAACAACACTGCACTACCCTACTGCACTACCCTAAACCCTAAGACACTACCCCAGCACATACCCCTATACTACACCATCACCACTGCAGTACGCTAAACCCTAAAACACTACCTCCAGCTTGAACTCCTATGCTACACAAACACCACTACACTATCATAAGCCCTAAAACACGACCCCCTACACTACACAAATACCACTGCACTACCCTAAATCCTAAAATACTACCCCCTACACTACACAAACACAACTGCACTACACTAAACACTAAAACACTACCCCAGCACGACCCCTAAACTACACAAATACCACTGCACTACCCAAAACCCTTAAACACTACTCCCAGCACAAACCCCTATACTACCCAAACATCACTACACTACCCTAAACCATAAAACTCTTCCCTCAGCACTACCCCCTACAGTACCCAAACACCACTGCACTACCCTACACGCTACGTCTACCCCCAGCACAACCCCCTACACTACTAAAACACCACTGCACTACCCTAAACCCTAAAACACTACCCTAGCACAAATCCTTATACTACACAAACACCACTGCACTACCCTAAAACCTAAAAACTACCCCCAGCATGAACGCCAACACTACACAAACACCACTGCACTACCCTAAACCCTAAAACACTAAAGCCAGCAAGACCCCCTTCACTACCCAAACACAACTGCACAAACCTAAACCCAAATACACTACCACCAGCACGACCCTCGACACTACCCAAGCACCACTGCACTACCCTAATCCCTAAAACACAACCCCTACACTACACAAACACCTCTGCACTACCCTAAATCCTAAACCACTACCCCCAGCACGAGACCCTACATTACACAAACACCACTGCACTACCCTAATCCCTAAAACACTACCCCTACACTACACAAACACAACTGCACTTCCCTAAACCATTAAACACTACCCCCAGCAAAACCCACATACAAACATCACTGCATTACCCAAAACCCCAAAACACTACCCCCAGCATGACCCCCCTACACTACCCAAACACCACTGCACTACCCTAAACCCTAAAACACTACCCCCAGCACGACCTCCTACACTACACAAACACCACAGCACTACCCTGAAAACCCTAGAACAATACCCCTAGCACGACCCCCTACAGTACCCAAACACCACTTAACTACCCTAAACCCTACATCTACCATCAGCACAAACCCCTATACTACACAAACACTACTGCACTACCCTAAACCATAAAACACTACCCCCAGCACGACCCCCTACACTACCCAAACACCACTGCACTACCCTAAACCCTAAAACACAATTCAGGACGAACCCCTACACTACACAAATACCACTGCACTACCCTAAACCCCAAAACACTAACCCCAGGGCGACCCCCTATACTACCCAAACACCACTGCACTACCCTAAACCCTAAAACACGACCCCCTACACTACACAAACACGGACTGCACTACCCTAAACCCGAAAACACTAACCCCAGCATGACCCCCTACACTACACAAACACCACTGCACTACCCTAAACCCTAAATCACATCACACTACACTACACAAACACCACTGCACTACCCTAAACCCTAAAACACTACCCCCAGCACGACACCCTACACTACACAAACACCACTGCACTACCCTAAACCCTTAAACACTACCCCCAGCACAAACCCCTACACTACCCAAACATCACTACACTACCCTAAACCTTAAAACTCTTCCCTCAGCACTACCCCCTACACTACCCAAACACCACTGCACTACCCTACACGCTACGTCTACCCCCAGCACAACCCCCTACACTACTAAAACACCACTGCACTACCCTAAACCCTAAAACACTACCCTAGCACAAATCCTTATACTACACAAACACCACTGCACTACCCTAAAACCTACAACACTACCCCCAGCATGAACCCCAACACTACACAAACACCACTGCACTATCCTAAACCCTAAAACACTAAAACCAGCAAGACCCCCTTCACTACCCAAACACAACTGCACAAACCTAAACCCAAATACACTACCCCCAGCACGACCCTCGACACTACCCAAGCACCACTGCACTACCCTAATCCCTAAAACATGACCCCTACACTACACAAACACCTCTGCACTACCCTAAACCCTAAACCACTACCCCCAGCACGAGACCCTACATTACACAAACACCACTGCACTACCCTAATCCCTAAAACACTACCCCTACACTACACAAACACAACTGCACTTCCCTAAACCCTTAAACACTACCCCCAGCAAAACCCCCATACAAACATCACTGCACTACCCTAAACCCCAAAACACTACCCCCAGCATGACCCCCCTACACTACCCAAACACCACTGCACTACCTGATGAATACAGGCCCCAGCTAGGCCCGCAGGACACAAGGGTTCGCTCTCCTGTAATGGAATCTATAAGGAAGTTGGCACGGAAACTGCAAAGTACAAAGACAGCATTTATTAACCCTTAAGGGTGGTCCTACAATCCACACAACACTCTTCAGTATTGCATAGAGTAGCACAAAGAACTTACGTACATGGTCCCCTTTTATACACAATAGAGGGGCTCATACGTGGGTGGATACAACATGAAGCCGAAGAACATTACCATTTATGGTCATTTTCGATACTGAATCAATATGTGGGCGGAGCTAACACACTCCTTGAGCCCGCGAAAACATGGTCAAGCAAGGCTAACTGATAACAGATGTGGTCAAGTCTGGGAATGTGCCAGATGGACAAAGGAGCTATTTATAGACTGTTACTAGGCAGATTACAAGAGCAACTAACACAGAGGTTGGGCTCTTCTCGTGGGGAACACGTGGAAGCATGACAATACAAGATGGAGTCCAAACTTCGGTCAACATGACAGAGAAAACATGATCTAAACTAAGGGAATTAATGTCTTTAGTAAATGCTTAATCACATCGTCGTTTCAATTTACAACAGACGACCCTTTCAGCATTTACTGAAGACATCCGGTTTGTTAGGATAATCATCATGTATGTCAATTGTCATCATTTCTTCAACTTCTTTAGCTAAACGTTTTTGGTGAGCAACATCGGCAATAGCTTTCTTATCAGGGATACAGAATGATACACATAATGAGCAGAGCAAGGGACCACATTGAATACAGATACAGCACGAAAACAGAACTACTACAATAATGCAGAGACCAGTTAGAACCTTCCATCCCCAGGCAGTGATTAACGCCCAAAACCATCCAGAAAAGGACCAAGTGCCGTTTTCTGTATGGATCTCAGCTGCAATTTTATGCAGTTTATTGATGGCATTATAAACTGATGGCGTATGATCAGGGATAAACACACAACAGCTACTTCCGATAATTTAACATGCTCCTCCTCTGTCAGCTAGCATAACGTCTAATACCATACGATTCTGCAATGCAACAATTCTAGTAATTTTCAATTCCTCCGTAAGATTCCCAAGAGCAGCAGCAGTCTGATTTGTCACAGCTTCTACCACTCTTGTTAATCTCCGGATCTTCCTACTGTTCAGGGCAGCTCCAACAAAGAAAAACAGTCCTAAGTTAAAATCAATATACTGTTGCAGACTGGTATCAGTCTGATCTACATCATCAATTGATAAGGTACGTTTATACCTATTTACAGTCACATTATTCAATAATTTCAGATCCTTATGATAAGATGCGGGTGCTAGAAATACAGGAGGTAATAGAAATGATACATAGCATACCCCAGACCACCCAGCCGGCAGACGGTAATAACCTTTATTTCCACACACAAAGTACGTATTATGGGAGGCTAAGAAGGTACTATTGTTCAACCCATCAATATTCAGAACAGTAATACAATCACTAACACCAACAGGGATAAAACCCACACTCTGGACACACAGGTCCGCTTGAGCTTGTGCTACCTGAATCACAAATTTGTCCTTTCCCACAGTGTCTCTTGTGTTCGTGAAGATGTAGGGAATGGATTCATTGTCTGGTCGGTACTCTTCCCACTCCCAAATTGTCCCGTTCGCTTGTGGATACCCATTTTTATCTTGATGGCATTCTTTATTAAGTCTAAAAAGCAATCGTCCCACTGTCGGTTTCCGAGTGGCAAAAAGCAAAGTATACCATGCTCTACAAGAGCCATTATGAGAGAAAGGAAGTGGTATAAATGGCGTTCCTCCTTTCTTCTGATGAGCTGGCATCATCCCACATATCCAACAGTTCGTAGCATTCGTAGCAACGTGGGTATGATGCAGCATCTGGATGAAAGTGTTATTCAAGTAAGACTGTCGATGCTTCAACTCTTGATATGGTAAAGTATAAAAGTAGTGCTCCTCAGGCACCGGAGTTGTTAACACAAGAATCTTCCGAGCGGGAGTTACATCCTCCACAAACCATGTGGTTATCCCAACAATGGCTACTGTCAACATGAACCCTAATGCACAAAGGATTTTCTTTTTCTCCATATCAAAGTAAAAATAAAACCCGATATCTTCCTGAAACTAAAAGTCTGTCAGAACTCTTCCCCTTGGGCAGCGGTTGATTTCTTCACCAGCGGGCCAAGACGGGTGTCGCTACACTAATGCAGGGCTGATCCCCCCCCCTTGCCTCATCGGCTCTCCGTTTCACTAACCCAAGGGCCGTTCTGACAGTATGTCCCGGTACTGGAAAACTCACTTCCTTGGTCGAAGATGATATCGCCTTCCTCCAGGAGTCGCGTGGTCCGGAAAGAGCTCCTCAGTGGCGTTTGGCTCCGCAGCACGGCCTGTCTCTGCAGCCAAGATTTCTCATTGATCGGTCAGCACGGCAGGTTCCACCAATCCGGGCGGCACCTTCCTACAGTGCAGGGAATGGATCCAATTCTTTCTGTTGGAGACTCGCACAGCCGTCCTCGTTGCGAGGAGGACCTGCTCAGGGCCCACCCATCTCGGTTCCAAGCTGTTTGTTCTGTCAAATATTTTCACCATCACGTGGTCCCCAGGCCGGAGACCATGTCCTTCACCGGTAGACCGATCAGGGAGCGCCTCTCGGACCTGTTGATGGATAGAAACCAAGTTATCCGTTAACTGTGCCAGATAATCGCTCATCATTACACAAGGTACATCATACACAGCCTTAGGTCTTGGTGGACCCCAAATATTCATTGGGCGTCCGAAAACAATCTCATATGGCGTAAGGCCAGTTCGAGAGTGCGGTGCCGATCTAATTGACAATAACGCCAGTGGCAGAGCGTCTGGCCAAGTCAAAGACGTCGAAGCTTGAATTTTGGCGATCTTAAGCTTCAGTGTACCATTATACTTCTCAACTAGGCCTGCAGACTGAGGGTGAAACACGGCGTGGAACTTCTGAGTGATGCCTAGGCCCTTCAAGACATACTTTATAACATCCGCTACAAAGTGAGGGCCGTTATCACTCCACAGAAGTCTACAAACGCCATATCGGGGGAAAAACTCCTTCAGCAGCAGCTTCGCAGTAGTCATTGCAGTATTGTCCTTCGTAGGGTACGCTTCAACCCATTTGCTGAAGGCGCAAACCACTACTAGAACATACTTCAGATTATTACAGCGCTCCAGCTGGATGTAATCCATCTGCAGAACCTCAAAGGGTGCAGTGGGTGTCACAAACCCTCCTGCTGGAGTTCGAGTACCCTTTCCTGGGTTATACCTCAGGCAGATCATACAAGTCTGCACCACCCTCTTCGCTGTGCTAGCAATCTCTGGATGCTCCCAGACTTGGGTAAGCAATTTCACAATTGCGGAAGCTCCAACATGTGCTAGCCCATGTGCCATCTGAACCATAGGTTGCACAAAAGCCGTGGGTAATTTCCATCTATCCATCTGCTTATTTCTCCAGCAACCCTCATCGTCCAATTCTCCCTCTCTAGCCCATTGTTCCCGCTCTTTGTCAGAAGCGGTCCTTTGCATTTCTCGCACTTCCTCCTTCGCATCATGCCATCTTTCCACCTGTGACTTTACTACATACATGGCAGTAGTACCGGGCTGCATCGCAGTCTCCCGTGCTACTCGGTCTGCTAACGCATTCCCTTCTCCAACTTTATCAACTACTTTCCTATGGGCGCTACACTTAACGATGGCAATTTTCTTTGGGTATGTCAGTGCAGTTAAAAGATTATGAACTAACTCTCCATGCATTATCTGTACTCCATGTGACGTTAAAAACCCTCTCTCCTTCCAGAGTAGGCCGAAGTCATGCGCTACTCCGAAGGCGTAGCGGCTACCTGTATAAACATTCACACATAGTCCTGTACTGAGCTCACATGCTCGTGTTAATGCTATCAGTTCCGCTGCTTGAGCTGATTTCTGTGGTATGCGTGCTGTCTCCACTATCGTTTGTAATGTGGTAATTGCATATGCTGCTGAAGTCGTACCATCTGGTAGCTTCAGACAGGATCCATCCACCCACAGTTCTCCATCTACCTCTGGAAAGGGCGTATCCTGGAGATCAATACGACCCTTTGTTTGTTCCTCAGTCACGAGAATACAATCATGCGCTTTCCGCGCCTCAGGCTGGGTTTCGGGGTATGGCAACAATGTTGCCGGGTTTAACGTTACGCACCTTTTCAACGTAATATGAGGAGCCAAAAGCGTCAACTCATATCCCGTTAAACGGGCGCTGGTCAAATGCTGCGTCTTCGTTTGATTGAGCAGGGCATCGACAGCATGGGGGACTAATACCAACAGCTTATGAGATAACACAATTCCCTCGCTTTGGCGTATTGACACAGCTGTCGCCGCAACCGAGCGAAAACACCCTGGTAATGCTCGGGCGACAGGATCAAGTACAGCCGAAAAATATGCACAAGGGCGCTGCTTATCGCCGTGCATCTGCACTAAAACTGACAATGCACATCCATCTTTCTCATGCACATACAATGAAAAGGGTTTTGCATAATCAGGGGTCCCTAACACTGGTGCTGAACAAAGGGCCTGCCTGAGTTGCTGAAAAGCAGTATCACACTCATCTGACCAAGGGATTGGGATAGGCGTGTCCTTTGTCAAGAGGGCTAACAATGGCTTAGCTATGTGCGAAAACCCCAATATCCACTGCCTACAAAAAGAAACAAGGCCCAAAAATGCACGCACATCCTTCTGTGTGGACGGTCTCGGTGTATCCAAAATTACTTGGATACGATCCGGTGTGAGTGCACGTCCCTCCTTAGACAAAAGGTGACCCAAATAAGTCACCTTTGGTCTACAGAATTGCAATTTCTTCCTAGATACCTTATGATTGTGGGACGCTAAAAAAGAAAGTAAGGATAACGTACTTTTTTCACACAACTCTTGGGTGTCAGCCGCCAGCAAGATGTCATCAACATATTGAATGAGGGCGACCCCCTCGAGCAGAACAAAGGAATCCAATTGTCGTTTCAAAGCCTGACTGTAAATGCTAGGGCTTTCTGTGTAGCCCTGGGGAATCCTGCAAAAACGATAAGATCTATTATTTAATGTAAACCCAAAAAGATATCGGCTATCAGGGTGAATGGGAATGGAAAAGAAGGCATTCTTCAAATCAATCACTGAGAACATGGTCGCCGTAGGCGGGACCAAGGTAAGCAACGTCGTGATATCGGAAACCACTGGGTATTGAGGTATCACGATCTTGTTCACTTCTCTCAAATCAATTATAAACCGATAAACTCTGGCATCCGTATCCTTTTTCAGTATGGGAAGAATCGGACTGTTACAAATGTTGTAGGGGACTTCCTCCACTACCCCTACCGCCATCAAATCCTGCACTATCTGTATGAGAGCCTCCTCCCCTCCTGGGAAATACGGTACTGTGGGAGGCGTGGTAACACCGCCCCCTCCTGGACACTAATGTGGACCGGTGGAATCACCATTTGTCCCACATCAGTATCCGAAGTTGCCCACAAAGCACGAGGGAGGGTAGATAACAGCGCATCCTCTGACATCGCACACATCCGTTCAGATCGGGGGTAATTGTCATTCAATATTACCCGGACCCCAGCAGGGGAGCAACGGATCGTAGCCCTAAAATGCTTTAACATATCAAGACCCATAATGTTGTCCGGTGTGTACGGGGCAAGCAGAAACGGACAGGGTGCAGAAAAAGAATCAACCTTAAACATGAGGGGCTGTGAAAGAGGGCTTCGGGAGAGTGTACCATCAAACCCTACCGATGTAACCATTAAGCCGGATGGGGGAGCCCCCGGAACCAATTGCTTAGATAGCGCACTACGTGTCGCTCCTGTATCCACTAGGAACTGATCAGTAGAGCCCAAAACCTCAGCCGATACATAAGGGCCCTTCTGATCGACCGGCACCTCAACTGATTCTAACCCCCATCCAACGCATTCCTATGCATGCTGAGAGTCATGGTACCCCGACCGGTCAATCCCTGACGCTTGATACTGATGCTGGCGATCGAAAACATTTGATCTATCTCGGTGCTGCCCAGCAGAATCAAAAAGAGCCTGTTCGTTAGAATTCCCTCGAAAGTTCGAGAAACCCCCTCTACCTCGCGGGCCACCGTGGGTATGCCCCTGACGCGATGCATGCAACACCGGGCAGTCCCTAGCCCAATGACCCGATTGCTTACAATACGCACATTGGTTCCTATTCAAATCAGATCGGCCCGAGGGAGGACCATAAGATCCTCCCCTACCTCTATTACTACCCCGTCGAGGCGGGCCATAGACTTGTGCCAACATCACCTTTGTTTTCAAATCTTTCGATTTCTTTTCCTCCTGGCCCTTTGCTTCTTGCTCCTGACGCTCATAATACTGGGCGATAGTCAGGAGGGCCGTCGGTGTAGCGGAGGACCAAGAACTTTCACTCGCTTTTAGACGGGCCGCAACTGCCGGCAGCAGATTAGCCACATATTTATCCGCAAAAAGGTGGCGTCCCGTATCGTCAGTAAGCGACTGTCCACTAAAATCATGAAACGTCTCCTCAAAGCGCGTAAAGAAGTCCGCAACTGACTCGTCAACTTTCTGTTTACATGCAGCTAACATATTCCAGTCAATCTTTTTAGGGGGGATAATTGTCTTGAACTTAGCCACAATAGCAGCAGGGAGATCTAAAATATTCTGGGGCGGTTTCTGCGCAGGCTTCCTCTCCCTATCCTCATCCTCCAGTTCAGACCATCGAGCCTTAAAAGTGGCAACATCATCTACCTTTCGCACAGATCGCCACATATCTGGTGGTAGAATAAGCCCAAAGAACAAATCTATATCTGCTAAAGTCATAACGCAAGAATTCAAGGCCCCCTCAACTTCTTCATAGAAGGCCGCTGGATTCTTGCGGGGGTCGGGCAGCGCATTCTTTAATGCCATAACATCAGCCCTATGCCACGGAGTGTAAACCCAATTATACACAAAATATCCCTTAGCATCGGCGGAGGTAATGTCCGAGCTAGTCCCCGCTCCTTTAGGAGGAACATACAAAGGCGCCGCCTCGCGCATTGGCTTAGCATGCACTAGATCGCTCTTATCTGATTGAGAGGTGGATGAGTGGCCTTCTGCGGTACACGAATCCGACTGTGTCTCCTCCCCTGCTCGTGGGCTCGCTTTTCCTTTATGGGCCAGCACCGCGTCCCGCAAGGCGAATAGCCGCCGAGCCGTATCAGGAGCCTTAGAGGGAGAAAAAACACCATCATGCAATGCTTTAGCATCCGATGTCACTTCTTCAGGCTCAAAGACACTAGAATATTTCCGAAAAGCAGCAATCACTTCCTCAGCGAAATGACTCAAAAAATACAATCTCTCTCTATCCTGCCACGACCCCCAAGTATGGAACAATTCATCCACGGACACCTTACCCTTGAGTGCACGGAAGGAAATTTGCCGAAGCTCAGCCATATGCTCAGCCGATAACATGGACCGCGTATCTACCTTACCCGGACCCGGGACAGAATCTTGCGGCCTCGGAGCAGATGCGCCGACATAAGGGGGCGGAGACTGGGGTGGGCGGAATTTGCGGAATTAACCTTCGCAAATTATCGCGAGAATGTTTAAAATTATCGCAAACAAGCAGAAATATCGCGAAGATGCGGAAGTTTTTTTCCGGCATGTTCGCGAGATTTTCTGCATGGTTGCGGGTCGCCAACTTACCCATGTGGTTGCTTGCGGGCGCGGCCATCTTGTTTTGAGTTGTTCTCGCGGTGCATGATCGCGAGAAGAAAGACGTGATCGCGCGACGCATGACGTCACTGCGGGCGCAAACTGTCGCGAGACAGCGCAAATGGCTAAAAACAATACAACATCTCATGGAGAACGCGACCGGATCAAGAAAACTTGTCGGCGAACGCAGGGATTCAGGTAAGGCGATCGCGCGCGCGCGAGAATGTATCATTTTACAGCGCGAGCAAGAAACAAATTATCGCCAAGCTGCGGAAACCGGAATTTTTGACATTTTCGCGCTCTCCGCGGAACGCAAAAATGTCAAATTATCGCAATTTCCGCGAACGGAACGAAATTTTTGCCCAGGCCTAGCGGAGAGCGATCTAGTAAATAAAAATCATCATCAAGATTATTAAGGACAGGATAAAGTGGCTGCCGAACAGCATATTGACCCGAAACTTGCAGCCTACGCTCTTTCTCTTGTCTCTCTGTCTGTTCTCTGTCTTCCCGACGCTTCGCTTCCTGGGCTCGCACATGATCATTCTTCCGTTGTTCCTTATCAAACAGTGCTTTCTCACGCTTCTCTCGCTCACGCACCTCCTTCACCCACAACCGCACACACTCAAACATATCTTGACGAGCACGTCGCTTACACATACACTGTTCCACATACTCAATCTTACGTATATCAAACGATCCATACAAAGGCCATCGCAACTCAGGATCTTTTTTTGTATATTTCCTCCATACTGTGCTGTACATTATGGAAGAAAGACCATGCTTCACATACATATCCCTATTAGGAGTCCCCTCTGGGGGAGCTGGAGCAGATTCCTCGAGGTTTAACCGGTTTCCAAAACAGCAACACCACTTACGGAGTGCGCTGAAAGCAGGCATGCTCAGAAATATTGCAAAATATGCAATATTATAGAGAAAATGGCACTTAATCGTTGCGCCGTTCAAAGTTACACAGCTCCGGAGAAATCTCTCCACATTACCTGCCTATATGTGTTGCAACGCATATATATTCACAAAGACAAATACAAAATATGACTAGTCATCACAAATCAAACTCAAATAGCCAGATCAGGCTTCAAAAACTCGGAGCAAGTACCGTACACCGGTTCTTACCAATCAAGAGTCCAGATTCCAACTGCCAAGCTCCACAATCGCCCAAACGGCTTTCACGGCAAGACCGACAGAAGAGGTCTCAGTCGAGGACCGGCGCCACCCAGACGGTCAACTCGGAAGGGAAGGAAGAAAAACCTCGGGATGCCAGGGCTAAGACGCCGCTGGCAGTGATCACGTCCCCGGCCAAATTCCTCACCTTCGTCGCGACCAGTCCTTCGAGCATCCGAGTCGCCGATGAGCCCCACGTGACGGGCGCCAATTGATGAATACAGGCCCCAGCTAGGCCCGCAGGACACAAGGGTTCGCTCTCCTGTAATGGAATCTATAAGGAAGTTGGCACGGAAACTGCAAAGTACAAAGACAGCATTTATTAACCCTTAAGGGTGGTCCTACAATCCACACAACACTCTTCAGTATTGCATAGAGTAGCACAAAGAACTTACGTACATGGTCCCCTTTTATACACAATAGAGGGGCTCATAAGTGGGTGGATACAACATGAAGCCGAAGAACATTACCATTTATGGTCATTTTCGATACTGAATCAATATGTGGGCGGAGCTAACACACTCCTTGAGCCCGCGAAAACATGGTCAAGCAAGGCTAACTGATAACAGATGTGGTCAAGTCTGGGCATGTGCCAGATGGACAAAGGAGCTATTTATAGACTGTTACTAGGCAGATTACAAGAGCAACTAACACAGAGGTTGGGCTCTTCTCGTGGGGAACACGTGGAAGCATGACAATACAAGATGGAGTCCAAACTTCGGTCAACATGACAGAGAAAACATGATCTAAACGAAGGGAATTAATGTCTTTAGTAAATGCTTAATCACATCGTCGTTTCAATTTACAACATACCCTAAACCCTAAAACACTACCCCCAGCACGACCCCCTACACTACACAAACACCACAGCACTACCCTGAAAACCCTAGAACAATACCCCTAGCACGACCCCCTACAGTACCCAAACACCACTTAACTACCCTAAACCCTACATCTACCATCAGCACAAACCCCTATACTACACAAACACTACTGCACTACCCTAAACCATAAAACACTACCCCCAGCACGACCCCCTACACTACCCAAACACCACTGCACTACCCTAAACCCTAAAACACAATCCAGGACGAACCCCTACACTACACAAATACCACTGCACTACCCTAAACCCCAAAACACTAACCCCAGGGCGACCCCCTATACTACCCAAACACCACTGCACTACCCTAAACCCTAAAACACGACCCCCTACACTACAAAAACACGGACTGCACTACCCTAAACCCGAAAACACTAACCCCAGCATGACCCCCTACACTACACAAACACCACTGCACTACCCTAAACCCTAAATCACTTCACACTACACTACACAAACACCACTGCACTACCCTAAACCCTAAAACACTACCCCCAGCACGACACCCTACACTACACAAACACCACTGCACTACCCTAAACCCGAAAACATTACCCATAGCATGTCCCCCTACACTACCCAAACACCACTGCACTACCCTAAATAGTACATCTACCACCAGCACAACCCCCTACACTACAAAAACACCACTGCACTAATCTACTGCACTAACCTAAACCCTAAAACACTGCCCCCAGCATGAACCCCTACACTACCCTAACACCACTGCACTACCCTATACCCTAAAACACTACCCCAGGATGGACCCCTATACTACACAAACACCACTGCACTACCCTAAACCCTAAAACACAACCCCCAGCATGAAACACTACACTACACAAACACCACTGCACTACCCTAAACCCTAAAACACTACCCCAAGCACGACTACGCTACACTACACAAACACCACTGTACTAGCCTGATCCCTAAAACACTACCCCCCGCACGACCCCGTTCACTACCCAAACACAACTGCACTACCCTAAACCCAAATACACTGCCCCCAGCATGACCCCCTACACTACACAAACACCAGTGCACTACCCTAAGCCTAAAACACTACCCCTAGCATGACCCCCTACACTACCCAAACACCACTGCACTACCCTAAACCCTACATCTACCCCCAGCACAACCCCCTAGACTACACAAACACCACTGCACTACCCTTAACCATAAAACACTACCCCCAGCACGACCCCTTCACTATACAAACACCAATGCACCACCCTAACCCTAAAACACTACCCCTAGCATGACCCCCTACACTACACAAACAAAACTGCACTACCCTAAACCCTAAAACACTTACCCCAGCACGACCCCTATACCACACAAACACCACTGCACTACCCTAAACCCTAAAAAACTACCCCCAGCATGAACCCCTACACTACACAAACACCACTGCACTACCCTAAACCCTAAAACACTACCCCAAACATGACCTCCTACACTACACAAACACAACTGCGCTACCCTAAACCCTAAAACACTACACCCAGCATGACCCCCTTCACTACCCAAACGCAACTGCACTACCCTAAACCCAAAAACACTACACCTAGCATGACCCCCTACATTACCCAAACACAACTGTGCTACCCTACACCCTAAAACACGACCCCCCACACTACACAAACACCACTGCACTACCCTAAACCATAAAACACTACTCCCAGGACGACCCCCTACACTACCCAAACACCACTGCACTACCCTATACCCTAAAACATGAGCCCCTACACTACACTAACACGGACTGCATAACCTAAACCCGAAAACAATAACCCCAGCCTGACACCCTACACTACACAAACACCACTGCACTACCCTAAACCCTAAAACACTACTCCTAGCATGACCCCCTACACTACACTAACACCACTGCACTACCCTAAATCCTAAAACACTTACCCCAGCACGACACCCTACACCACACAAACTCCACTGAACTACCCTAAACCCTAAAACACTACCCCAAGCATGACCCCCTACACTACACAAACACAACTGTGCTACCCAAAACCCTATAACACGACGGCCAACTCTACACAAACACCACTGCACTACCATAAACCTGAAAACACTACCCCCAGCATGACCCCCTACACTACCCAAACACCACTGCACTACCCTAAACCCTAAAACACTACCCCCAGCATGAAACACTACACTACACAAACACCACTGCACTACCCTAAACCCTAAAACACTACCCCAAGCATGACTACGCTACACTACACAAACACCACTGTACTAGCCTGATCCCTAAAACACTACCCCCCGCACGACCCCGTTCACTACCCAAACACAACTGCACTACCCTAAACCCAAATACACTGCCCCCAGCATGACCCCCTACACTACACAAACACCAGTGCACTACCCTAAGCCTAAAACACTACCCCTAGCATGACCCCCTACACTACCCAAACACCACTGCACTACCCTAAACCCTACATCTACCCCCAGCACAACCCCCTACACTACACAAACACCACTGCACTACCCTTAACCATAAAACACTACCCCCAGCACGACCCCTTCACTATACAAACACCAATGCACCACCCTAACCCTAAAACACTACCCCTAGCATGACCCCCTACACTACACAAACAAAACTGCACTACCCTAAACCCTAAAACACTTACCCCAGCACGACCCCTATACCACACAAACACCACTGCACTACCCTAAACCCTAAAAAACTACCCCCAGCATGAACCCCTACACTACACAAACACCACTGCACTACCCTAAACCCTAAAACACTACCCCAAACATGACCTCCTACACTACACAAACACAACTGCGCTACCCTAAACCCTAAAACACTACACCCAGCATGACCCCCTTCACTACCCAAACGCAACTGCACTACCCTAAACCCAAAAACACTACACCTAGCATGACCCCCTACATTACCCAAACACAACTGTGCTACCCTAAACCCTAAAACACGACCCCCCACACTACACAAACACCACTGCACTACCCTAAACCATAAAACACTACTCCCAGGACGACCCCCTACACTACCCAAACACCACTGCACTACCCTATACCCTAAAACATGAGCCCCTACACTACACAAACACGGACTGCATAACCTAAACCCGAAAACAATAACCCCAGCCTGACACCCTACACTACACAAACACCACTGCACTACCCTAAACCCTAAAACACTACTCCTAGCATGACCCCCTACACTACACTAACACCACTGCACTACCCTAAATCCTAAAACACTTACCCCAGCACGACACCCTACACCACACAAACTCCACTGAACTACCCTAAACCCTAAAACACTACCCCAAGCATGACCCCCTACACTACACAAACACAACTGTGCTACCCAAAACCCTATAACACGACGGCCAACTCTACACAAACACCACTGCACTACCATAAACCTGAAAACACTACCCCCAGCATGACCCCCTACACTACCCAAACACCACTGCACTACCCTAAACCCTAAAACACGACCTCTTACAGTACACAAACACCACTGCACTACCTTAAACCCTAAAACACTAACCCCAGCACGACCCTCTACACTACACAAACACCACTGCACTACCCTAAATCCTACATCTACCCCAGCACAACACCCACACTACAAAAACACCACTGTACTACCCTACTGCACTACCCTAAACCCTAAAACACTACCCTCAGAATGACCCCCTTCACTACCCAAACACAAATGCACTACCCTAAACCCAAAAACACTACCCCTAGCACGACCTCCTACATCACCCAAACACCACTGCACTACCCTAAACCCTACATCTACCCCAGCACAACTTCCTCCGCTACACAAACACCAATGAACTACGCTAAACCCTAAAACACTACCCCAGCACAAACACCTATTCTACACAAACACTACTGCACTACCCTGAATCCTAAAACACTAACCCCAGCACGAACCCCTACACAACACAAACACCACTGCACTACCCTAAACCCTAAAACACTACCCCAAGCATGACCCCCTTCACTACCCAAACACAACTGCATTATCCTAAACCCAAAAACACTACCCCCAGCACGACCCCTTCACTACCCAAACACCACTGCACTACCCTAAACCCTAAAACACTACCCAGCACGACCCCCTATACTACACCATCACCACTGCACTACCCTAAACCCAAAAAAACTACCACCAGCACGAACCCCTATACTACACAAACACCACTGCACTATCCTAAACACTAAAACGCTACCCCAAGCGTGAACCCCTACACTACAAAACCACAAACGTGCTACCCTAAACCCTAAAACACGATCCCCTACACTACACAAACACCACTGCACTACCCTAAGCCTTAAAACACTACCCCCAACACGACCCTCTACACTACACAAACACCACTGCACTACCCTTAACCCTAAAACACGACCCCCTACACTACACAAACATCACTGCACTACCCTAAACCCTAAAACACTAACCCCAGCACGACCCTCTACACTACACAAACATCACTGCACTACCCTTAACCCTAACTCACTTCCCCCTACACTACACAAACACCACTGCACTTCCCTAAACCCTAAAACATTACCCTTAGCATTACCCCTACATTACCCAAACACCATTGCACTACCGTAAATCCTACATCTACCCCAGCACAGCCCCCTACACTACAAAAACACCACTGCACTACCATACTGCACTACCCTAAACCCTAAAACTCTACCCCAGCATGAACCCCTACACTACACAAACATCACTGCACTACCCTAAACCCTAAAACACTATCCCAAGCATGACCCCCTACACTACACAATCACCACTGTACTACCCTGAACCCTAAGACACTACCCCCAGCATGACCCCCTTCACTACCCAAACACAACTGCACTACCCTAAACCCGAATACACTACCCCCAGCACGACCCCCTACACTACCCAAATTCCACTGCACTACCCTAAAACCTAAATCACGACCCCCTACACTACACAAACACCACTGCATTAGCCTAAACCCTAAAACACTACCCCTACACTACCCAAACACCACTGCACTATCCTAAACCCTACATCTACCCCCAGCAAAACCCCCTACACTACACAAACACCACTGCAATACCCTAAACCATAAAACACTACCCCCAGCACGACCCCCTACACTACACAAACACCAATGCTCTAACCTAAACCCTAAAACACTACCCCTAGCATGACCCCCTACACTACACAAACACCAGTCCACTACCCTAAACCCTAAAACACTTACTCCAGCACGACCCCTACACCACACAAACTCCACTGCACTACCCTAAACCCTAAAACACTACCCCAGCATGGACCCCTACACTACACAAACACCACTGCACTACCCAAATCCCTAAAACACTACACCAAGTATGACCTCCTACACTACCCAATCACAACTGCGCTACCCTAAACCCTAAAACACTATCCCCAGCATGTCGCCCTTCACTTCCCAAACACAACTGCACTACCCTAAACCAAAAAACACTACCCCTAGCATGACCCCCTACATTACCCAAACACCACTGCACTACCCTAAACCCTACATCTACCTCCAGCACAACCCCCTACACTACCCAAACACCACTGCACTACCATAAACCATAAAACACTACCCCAGCACAACCCCCTACACTACACAAACACCACTGCACTACCCAAAACCCTAAAACACTACCCCTAGCACGACCCCGTACACAACCCAAACACAATTGCACTACCCTAAACCCTAAAACACTAACCCCAGCATGACCCCCTTTACTACCCAAACACAACTGCACTACCCTAAACCCAAAAAGACTACCCCCAGCATGACCCCCTTCACTACCCAAACACCACTGCACTACCCTAAACCCTAAAACACTACCCCCAGCACGACCCCTACACTACCAAAACACCACTTCACTACCCTAACTCCTAAACTACTACCCCAGCACGGCCCCCTATACTACACAAACACCACTGCACTACCCTAAACCCTAAAACACTACTACCCCATCTTAAGAATTGTCAATATGAGGCGTTCCAGAGATTTAAGATTCGTGTATATAAGGAGAGAGATTTTAATATGGCCATGACTAAAGCACATAATCTAACTAATGAAACAAATACAGCTAGCCCTATAAGTACAGACACTTTTAGTATTAACATCAGAGACCAACCAAAACAAGATGATACAGTGAGACTCATTACATCTTACAATAAGTAAGAAAAACAACTTAGGAAGATCATATACAAAAACTGGCCCATTGTAAAAACAGATCTGACTTTGTCACAATTGGTGCCAAAATTTCCTATGATTACTTTCAGGCATGTTCCCTCTATGATGGACTCATTGGTAAAGAGTAGTCCTGAGGTTGCTAGTACCTCTAACTGGCTTTCAAATAGAGTGGGTTTCTTTAAATGTAGCTCATACAGAGCATGTAAGTTTGGGAAGAATACCAATAAAGTAACAACAGCATTTGACACTAGCCCTATGAAAATTACTAAGTTGCTTTCATGCCGTACTGAGTTTACGGTTTATGTATTAGAGTGTTCATGCAAGCTCAGATACGTGGGTAGTACCAAACTTCATGTATTTAATCGCATACTGCAACATTTCTGAGCGATAGTGAAGTCTGATCCCAGTTACCCGGTGGCTAGGCACTTCAAACATGTACACAATAATGACTTGAAAGAACTTAGTTATTTTATAATAGATTCAGTGCCTAGATCATTGAGGGGTGGCAACAGGGAGAAAACGCTTAGACTGTTATATATATAACTGAAGAGTTGCCTTTTCTCGAGATGCACTCACAAAGTAAGTCGCTGGAAAAGCACAAGCCGCGCTGCAGGAGACGCGGTACAGGCTCCTGCTTACGCGTTTCGGGCACACGCCCTTCTTCCTGGGCAGTACACACAAAAGTCAGCAAGCTTGAAAACACCAGTAACATCTCCACTTTTATTAACACCAAATGAGTCTCAGGTGAGTTTCAAGCGCAAGGTTTTCTGGGACTGGTAGTTGTAATGGAAAAAACCCACGTGGGTCGCCAGCCAACATTTGCAAATTAAAATAAAAGTTCTTATTGGCACCAAAGCATGACACCTGCAGCGTGATCTTGAAAGGTTACCCAGCAACTTTTTTCCGTTTTTGCTGTCCCAATAATCCAGCACAGATCCACAAGGATATAGTGTCGGTGCAGACTTGCGGCCACAGGCAGGGCCACAGTAACATAACTGAAGAGTTGCCTTTTCTTGAGATGCACTCACAAAATAAATCGCTGGAAAAGCACAAGCCGCGCTGCAGGACACGCGGTACAGGTTCCTGCTTACGCGTTTCGGGCACACGCCCTTCTTCCTGGGCAGTTCACACAAAAGTCAGCAAACTTGAAAACACCAGTAACATCCCCACTTTTATTAACACCAAATGCCTCTCATGTAAGTTTCAGGCGCAAGATTTTCTGGGAATGGTAGTTGTAATGGAAAAAACCCATGTGGGTCGCCAGCCAACATTTGCAAATTAAAATAAAAGTTCTTATTGGCACCAAAGCATGACACCTGCAGCGTGATCTTGAAAGGTTACCCAGCAACTTTGTTTCATTTTTGCTGTGCCAATAATCCAGCACAGACCCTCTCAATAGAGCTTTCCGGCCGGCCAAGGTCGGGAAGGCGGCACCACCATTCAACATTATGGACTGTTGATTTCAGATACACAGAAATCGCTACAACAGAATGACAAGATTTACTATTTAACCGGTTCACGCACTGGAAGGCTCTATTGAGGGTTTGAAAAAAATGCTTCAAGGCAGAATCCATCGAGGATAATATGTAAGTTTAAGGACTTCCAGTCCCAGAAAGCAAAGCGAGAACACATCTTCATTAGGGGCGATATTAATGCTGATTAAGGGACGGTCTCCTCATGCATCTGCCTACAAGCCAGCTGACCCGTGAACAAGGAGCAGGAGCTCCGAAACACGTTGGGGTGAGGCGCTGGAAATATTCAAATGCATTTACTGGTTGCCGAATAAAGACTCGGTCACTGTAAAGCTGGACTCTGCTTGTTCTTGTGTGCGCCTTTGTTGTTGTTTAACTTTTGAAAGATATTTCCAGGCCGTTCCAGGTCGGGAAGGCGTCACCACCATTCAACATTGTGGACTGTTGATTTCAGATACACAGAAATCGCTACAACAGAATGACAAGAGCTACTATTTAACCGGTTCATGCACTAGAAGGCTCTATTGAGAGTTTGAAAAAAATGCTTCAAGGCAGAATCCATTGAGTATAATATGTAAGCATAAGGACTTCCAGTCCCAGAAAGCAAAGCCAGAACACATGCTCATTAGGGGTCGATATTAATGCTGATTAAGGGACGGTCTCCTCATGCATCTGCCTACAAGCCAGCTGACCCGTGAACAAGGAGCAGGCGCTCCGATACACTTCGGGGTGAGGCATTGGAAATATTCAAATGCATTTGCTGGTTGCCGAATAAATACTCTGCCACTGTAAAGCTGGAGTCTGCTTGTCCTTGTGTGTGCCTTCGTTGTTGGGCAACTTTTGAAAGATATTTTCCGTCCGGTCCAGGTCGGGAAGGCGGCACCACCATTCAACATTATGGACTGTTGATTTCAGATACACAGAAATCTCTACAACAGAATGACAAGAGCTGCTATTTAACCGGTTCACGCACTAGAAGGCTCTATTGAGAGTTTGAAAAAAATGCTTCAAAGCAGAATCCATCGAGGATAATATGTAAGCATAAGGACTTCCAGTCCCAGAAAGTAAAGCGAGAACACGTGCTCATTAGGGGGCGATTTTAATGCTGATTATGGGGTGGTCTCCTCATGCATCTGCCTACAAGCCAGTTGACCCGTGAACAAGGAGCAGGATCTCTGAAACGCGTCGGGTGAGGTGCTGAAAATATTCAAATGCATTTGCTTGTTGCCGAATACAGACTCTGCCACTGTAAATCTGGAGATAGCTTGTCCTTGTGTGCGCCTTCGTTGTTGGGCAACTTTTGAAAGATATTTTCCGGCCGGTCCAGGTCGGGAAGGCGGCACCACCATTCAACATTTTGGACTGTTGATTTCAGATACACAGAAATCGCTACAACAGAATGACAAGAGCTGCTATTTAACCCGTTCATGCACTAGACGGCTCTATTGGGAGTTTGAAAAAAATGCTTCAAGGAAGAATCCATCGAGGATAATATGTAAGCATAAGGACTTCCAGTCCCAGAAAGCAAAGCAAGAACACATGCTCATTAGGGGGCGATTAAGGGATGGTCTCCTCATGCATCTGCCTTCAAGCTAAACTTACTACTTTTGGTATTCACAGAATGCACTTACTACTTTTGGTATTCACAGAATGCACTTACTACTTTTGGTATTCACAGAATGGATTTACGACTACTAACTTTACGTCCGCACTCGGGCTAGAAATTCCGGTCCGGAGGTGGAGCTTCCGGACCGGGGTGGAGCTTCCGGCCCGGGGGCGGAGCTTCAGGCCCAGAGGCGGAGCTTCCAGCCCAGAGGCAGAGCTTCCAGCCCGAAGGTGGGGATTCCGGCCAGTGGCGGAGATTTAGCCATGGCCGAAATCTCCTCCTCTGGGCCGTAAACGCCGCCTCTGGGCCGGAAGCACTACCCCCAGCACGACCCCCTACACTACACAAACACCAATGCTCTAACCTAAACCCTAAAACACTACCCCTAGCATGACCCCCTACACTACACAAACACCAGTCCACTACCCTAAACCCTAAAACATTTACTCCAGCACGACCCCTACACCACACAAACTCCACTGCACTACCCTAAACCCTAAAACACTACCCCAGCATGGACCCCTACACTACACAAACACCACTGCACTACCCAAATCCCTAAAACACTACACCAAGTATGACCTCCTACACTACCCAATCACAACTGCGCTACCCTAAACCCTAAAACACTATCCCCAGCATGTCGCCCTTCACTTCCCAAACACAACTGCACTACCCTAAACCAAAAAACACTACCCCTAGCATGACCCCCTACATTACCCAAACACCACTGCACTACCCTAAACCCTACATCTACCTCCAGCACAACCCCCTACACTACCCAAACACCACTGCACTACCATAAACCATAAAACACTACCCCAGCACAACCCCCTACACTACACAAACACCACTGCACTACCCAAAACCCTAAAACACTACCCCTAGCACGACCCCGTACACAACCCAAACACAATTGCACTACCCTAAACCCTAAAACACTAACCCCAGCATGACCCCCTTTACTACCCAAACACAACTGCACTACCCTAAACCCAAAAAGACTACCCCCAGCATGACCCCCTTCACTACCCAAACACCACTGCACTACCCTAAACCCTAAAACACTACCCCCAGCACGACCCCTACACTACCAAAACACCACTTCACTACCCTAACTCCTAAACTACTACCCCAGCACGGCCCCCTATACTACACAAACACCACTGCACTACCCTAAACCCTAAAACACTACTACCTCATCTTAAGAATTGTCAATATGAGGCGTTCCAGAGATTTAAGATTCGTGTATATAAGGAGAGAGATTTTAATATGGCCATGACTAAAGCACATAATCTAACTAATGAAACAAATACAGCTAGCCCTATAAGTACAGACACTTTTAGTATTAACATCAGAGACCAACCAAAACAAGATGATACAGTGAGACTCATTACATCTTACAATAAGTAAGAAAAACAACTTAGGAAGATCATATACAAAAACTGGCCCATTGTAAAAACAGATCTGACTTTGTCACAATTGGTGCCAAAATTTCCTATGATTACTTTCAGGCATGTTCCCTCTATGATGGACTCATTGGTAAAGAGTAGTCCTGAGGTTGCTAGTACCTCTAACTGGCTTTCAAATAGAGTGGGTTTCTTTAAATGTAGCTCATACAGAGCATGTAAGTTTGGGAAGAATACCAATAAAGTAACAACAGCATTTGACACTAGCCCTATGAAAATTACTAAGTTGCTTTCATGCCGTACTGAGTTTACGGTTTATGTATTAGAGTGTTCATGCAAGCTCAGATACGTGGGTAGTACCAAACTTCATGTATTTAATCGCATACTGCAACATTTCTGAGCGATAGTGAAGTCTGATCCCAGTTACCCGGTGGCTAGGCACTTCAAACATGTACACAATAATGACTTGAAAGAACTTAGTTATTTTATAATAGATTCAGTGCCTAGATCATTGAGGGGTGGCAACAGGGAGAAAACGCTTAGACTGTTATATATATAACTGAAGAGTTGCCTTTTCTCGAGATGCACTCACAAAGTAAGTCGCTGGAAAAGCACAAGCCGCGCTGCAGGAGACGCGGTACAGGCTCCTGCTTACGCGTTTCGGGCACACGCCCTTCTTCCTGGGCAGTACACACAAAAGTCAGCAAGCTTGAAAACACCAGTAACATCTCCACTTTTATTAACACCAAATGAGTCTCAGGTGAGTTTCAAGCGCAAGGTTTTCTGGGACTGGTAGTTGTAATGGAAAAAACCCATGTGGGTCGCCAGCCAACATTTGCAAATTAAAATAAAAGTTCTTATTGGCACCAAAGCATGACACCTGCAGCGTGATCTTGAAAGGTTACCCAGCAACTTTTTTCCGTTTTTGCTGTCCCAATAATCCAGCACAGATCCACAAGGATATAGTGTCGGTGCAGACTTGCGGCCACAGGCAGGGCCACAGTAACATAACTGAAGAGTTGCCTTTTCTTGAGATGCACTCACAAAATAAATCGCTGGAAAAGCACAAGCCGCTCTGCAGGACACGCGGTACAGGTTCCTGCTTACGCGTTTCGGGCACACGCCCTTCTTCCTGGGCAGTTCACACAAAAGTCAGCAAACTTGAAAACACCAGTAACATCCCCACTTTTATTAACACCAAATGCCTCTCATGTAAGTTTCAGGCGCAAGATTTTCTGGGAATGGTAGTTGTAATGGAAAAAACCCATGTGGGTCGCCAGCCAACATTTGCAAATTAAAATAAAAGTTCTTATTGGCACCAAAGCATGACACCTGCAGCGTGATCTTGAAAGGTTACCCAGCAACTTTGTTTCATTTTTGCTGTGCCAATAATCCAGCACAGACCCTCTCAATAGAGCTTTCCGGCCGGCCAAGGTCGGGAAGGCGGCACCACCATTCAACATTATGGACTGTTGATTTCAGATACACAGAAATCGCTACAACAGAATGACAAGAGCTACTATTTAACCGGTTCACGCACTGGAAGGCTCTATTGAGGGTTTGAAAAAAATGCTTCAAGGCAGAATCCATCGAGGATAATATGTAAGTTTAAGGACTTCCAGTCCCAGAAAGCAAAGCGAGAACACATCTTCATTAGGGGCGATATTAATGCTGATTAAGGGACGGTCTCCTCATGCATCTGCCTACAAGCCAGCTGACCCGTGAACAAGGAGCAGGAGCTCCGAAACACGTTGGGGTGAGGCGCTGGAAGTATTCAAATGCATTTACTGGTTGCCGAATAAAGACTCGGTCACTGTAAAGCTGGACTCTGCTTGTTCTTGTGTGCGCCTTTGTTGTTGTTTAACTTTTGAAAGATATTTCCAGGCCGTTCCAGGTCGGGAAGGCGTCACCACCATTCAACATTGTGGACTGTTGATTTCAGATACACAGAAATCGCTACAACAGAATGACAAGAGCTACTATTTAACCGGTTCATGCACTAGAAGGCTCTATTGAGAGTTTGAAAAAAATGCTTCAAGGCAGAATCCATTGAGTATAATATGTAAGCATAAGGACTTCCAGTCCCAGAAAGCAAAGCCAGAACACATGCTCATTAGGGGTCGATATTAATGCTGATTAAGGGACGGTCTCCTCATGCATCTGCCTACAAGCCAGCTGACCCGTGAACAAGGAGCAGGCGCTCCGATACACTTCGGGGTGAGGCATTGGAAATATTCAAATGCATTTGCTGGTTGCCGAATAAATACTCTGCCACTGTAAAGCTGGAGTCTGCTTGTCCTTGTGTGTGCCTTCGTTGTTGGGCAACTTTTGAAAGATATTTTCCGTCCGGTCCAGGTCGGGAAGGCGGCACCACCATTCAACATTATGGACTGTTGATTTCAGATACACAGAAATCTCTACAACAGAATGACAAGAGCTGCTATTTAACCGGTTCACGCACTAGAAGGCTCTATTGAGAGTTTGAAAAAAATGCTTCAAAGCAGAATCCATCGAGGATAATATGTAAGCATAAGGACTTCCAGTCCCAGAAAGTAAAGCGAGAACACGTGCTCATTAGGGGGCGATTTTAATGCTGATTATGGGGTGGTCTCCTCATGCATCTGCCTACAAGCCAGTTGACCCGTGAACAAGGAGCAGGATCTCTGAAACGCGTCGGGTGAGGTGCTGAAAATATTCAAATGCATTTGCTTGTTGCCGAATACAGACTCTGCCACTGTATATCTGGAGATAGCTTGTCCTTGTGTGCGCCTTCGTTGTTGGGCAACTTTTGAAAGATATTTTCCGGCCGGTCCAGGTCGGGAAGGCGGCACCACCATTCAACATTTTGGACTGTTGATTTCAGATACACAGAAATCGCTACAACAGAATGACAAGAGCTGCTATTTAACCCGTTCATGCACTAGACGGCTCTATTGGGAGTTTGAAAAAAATGCTTCAAGGAAGAATCCATCGAGGATAATATGTAAGCATAAGGACTTCCAGTCCCAGAAAGCAAAGCAAGAACACATGCTCATTAGGGGGCGATTAAGGGATGGTCTCCTCATGCATCTGCCTTCAAGCTAAACTTACTACTTTTGGTATTCACAGAATGCACTTACTACTTTTGGTATTCACAGAATGCACTTACTACTTTTGGTATTCACAGAATGGATTTACGACTACTAACTTTACGTCCGCACTCGGGCCAGAAATTCCGGTCCGGAGGTGGAGCTTCCGGACCGGGGTGGAGCTTCCGGCCCGGGGGCGGAGCTTCAGGCCCAGAGGCGGAGCTTCCAGCCCAGAGGCAGAGCTTCCAGCCCGAAGGTGGGGATTCCGGCCAGTGGCGGAGATTTAGCCATGGCCGAAATCTCCTCCTCTGGGCCGTAAACGCCGCCTCTGGGCCGGAAGCTCCACCCCCGGGCTGGAAGCTCTGCCTCCGGGACGGAAGCTCCGCCTCCGGGACGGAATTTCCGGCCCGAGTGCGGACGGAAAGTTAGTAGTCATAAATCCATTTTGTGAATACCAAAAGTAGCAAGTGCATTCTGCGAATACCAAAAGTAGTAAGTGCATTCTGTGAATACCAAAAGTAGTAAGTTTAGAATTTTGTCTTAAGTTAATTCTGTGAATCGGGCCCTCTGCCACTGTAAAGCTGGAGTCTGCTTGTCCTTGTGTGTGCCTTCGTTGTTGGGCAACTTTTGAAAGATATTTTCTTGCCAGTCCAGGTTGGGAAGGTGGCACCGCCATTCAGCATTATGGACTGTTGATTTCAGATACACAGAAATCGCTACAACAGAATGACAAGGGATGGTCTCCTCATGCATCTGCCTTCAAGCCAGCTGACCCATAAACAAGGAGAAGGAGCTCCGAAAAGCATCGGGGTGAGGCGCTGGAAATATTCAAATGCTTTGGCTGGTTGCCGAATAAAGACTAGGGGCCCGATTCACAGAATTAACTTAAGACAAAATTCTAAACTTACTACTTTTGGTATTCACAGAATGCACTTACTACTTTTGGTATTCACAGAATGCACTTACTACTTTTGGTATTCACAGAATGGATTTACGACTACTAACTTTACGTCCGCACTTGGGCCAGATATTCCGGATCAGGGGCAGAGCTTGTGATCGGGAGGGTGCGCTCAGGGTGCACTCAGGGTGCGCAGATCCTCCAAGGCCATAGATATATATGTACATTTAACTGTCATTTTCTCTGGAACTACTGAACGGATTTACACCATTTAAGCAAAAAGGCACAAGTCTGAATTAAGGACTACCTCTTTGCCAAATTTGGTGTAATTCCGTTCAGCAGTTCGGGCTGTAGCTGCGGCTAAAGGGCCTATGGGAAATTGCCTGGGGAAAACGTGTTTTGGGACCCCCCTTTTTTCTTGGCCTCCGCTTGACGAATCACCATGAAACTTTCAGGATAGGAGCGGACCGGAGCTGGCCAAAAGTTTTGAAAATTTCGCGAAGATTCGGCCCCCAAAGTTATTCCAAATAGAATGTTGCGTATTTCCTATGGAAAATAGTTCCTAACTATATCTACCTACTGTTATAGTTACAACCTAGTTTCCATAGGAAAAGCATTGTTTGATTTGCTAATAACTTTGGCGTTGTTTGACAAATCTTTGCAAATTTCTCCCCAAAAAAGTCTATCCAGGTCAGCTCCTATCCTAAAAGTTTGGGGTGATTCGTCAAGCGGGGGCCTAGAAAAAAGGTGGGTCCCAAAACACGTGTTCCCCTTGTTAATTTCCATAGGAAATTTTGCGACGACCTACAGCCCGAACTGCTGAACGGAATTACCCCAAATTTGGCAGAAATGTAGAACTTGGTTCAGAAAGCGACCTTTTTTTTAAATGGTGTAAATCCATTCAGTAGTTTTTGAGAAATTCAAAGAGTAAGAGTCAAAGAATCAATTTCCCATAGGAAACTTTGTGCAAGGCTAGAGCCGAAACTACTGAACGGAATTACCCCAAATTTGGCAAAAAGGTAGTGCTTGGATCAGAAAGCGACCTTTTTTTAAAATGGTGTAAATCCGTTCAGTAGTTGCTGAGAGATTAGAAAAATAAAAGTTTCGATATCTGGGCGGAGCCTAAGTCCTGTGCACGAGCTTCACTGTGATTGGCTGTCAACACTCCAAACCAGGAAGTGTTGGCAGCTATCTTGTGACTCAGTAGAAGCGAGTCACCAGAAAACAGAGAAACAACGGTATAAAACAAGAGAAAGGGCAGGGTAGGAACACCCTGACCCTCTAGGCTTGCTCAGGGTGTCCCAGAATGACCCTCAGGGCCAAAGAAAGCATTTTTTTAAAAATCAAATATATCAGAGGAATTCGCGCTGGGGTCGTGGGTTTCCGGATTTTATTTTCATGAGACCACTGGATGGCTAGGTCCCGGGGGCATTTTTTAAAAAAATAATAGCTGGGGCTGCTGGGGCTGCTGGGGCCCGCTGGGGTCCCCGCAGACCCAGGGCTTCACTCATGTTGGAAGGGGGATTGCGCGGCTCCTCTCCTGGAGCCCTCAATGTGCTTATTACTTTGGCGTCGTTTGACGAATCTATACTAAATTTTCCAGAACGTTTCTCTTTTATGTTCAGCTCGTATCTTGAAATGTTTGGGGTATATTGAGGATGTACAAGGTTGGTTGTTGATTGAAAGCAAGTTTCTTGCGAGATATTTGCACTCACGTCTGGAGCCATCCAGCTGTGAAGACATATTACAAGGTGATTGGTCAAGGGGGGGCTGTGAAAAAAGGGGGGTCCGAAAAAGTGTTTTCTCAATGCATTTTCCATAGGAAACTTTAGACAAGGCTACAGGTTAAACTGCTGAACGGAATTACGCCAAATTTGGCAGGGAGAAAGGTCTTCGTCCAGAAAGCGCGCTTTTGTTGAAATGGTGTAAATCCGTTCGGTAGTTTTTGAGATATTAAAAAAAAAAGATATATATATCTGGACGTTGCCTAACTCCCGAGCACGAGCTTGCCTCTGATTGGCTGCTAACACTTCAAACCAGGAAGTGTTAGCGGCCATCGAGTGAAAATATAAAAGAAAGGTCCCGGTGGCAATTTAATATACTGGAGCTCTGTCTGTGCAAGATACCTCTTTCACTCTGCATCTCCCTACATTAGCAGGTGATGCACCTTTTTCCCCCATCAACAGCATACCTCCAACAACATTCTTGGGCCCACAAGTCTCCCTCTGTGTTGTATTGTCAGCTCACACCTCTTCGGGTGCGAGTTCGCGGGCCCGCAGTTGTATCTGTGATGCCAAGACTGGAAATATATACCGCAGGTCTCTCTCTGCGAGATACCCCGTTCACCCTCTCTCTACCCACATCACTGTTCCTCAGCTATCCCTTTGGAAGCTGACTGCCCGCACCTTTCCCTATACCAGTTGGCCCTCAGGTGTTCCTCTGTGAGCTGGCCTGCAGCTCTCCCTCTGCGAACTGATGAGCCGCGGTTCTCCCTCTTTGAGCCTGCAAGTCGGCTCGCAGCTCTTCATCTACAAGCCAGCCGCTGGCTCGTAAGTCTCTGAGAACAGATGCAATGGCGGCAACGATCATGCAGGTCGGAAACCCAACACTGCTCTGACATCCCCTAGCAGGAGCTCCTTGTCCGCCATCACCCCTCACACCCATCCCCCACAAACAAATGTGACAGTCGCGTTAGGTTGGACAAATAAGAATCTTATTCATGTATGGATTTACATATAAGACATTTTATTAAAACAAAACAACAACAGATAAAACTATGTACAGCCATGTCGTGTCATCGCTGGTCCATTTGTGAATCACAGTCTGCAAGACAAAAAGAAAGATAAGATGGTGCGTCATGCGTCCAGCAAAGGAGAAAGAGAAGGAGAGAAAGAGTGAGGGAGAGAGAGAGAAACAAAGAAAGAGTGAGAGAGAGGGGAAGACAAAGAAATAGAGAAAGAGAGAGAGAAAGGGTGAGATACAAGGAAGAGAGAAAGAGAGAAACAGTGTGAGAGAGAGGAAGAGAGAGAGAGAGAAAGAGTGAGAGAGAGGAAGGGAGACAGAAATAGTGAGAGAGAGGAGAGAAAGAGTGAGAGAGAAGAAGACAGAGAAAGAGTGAGAGAGAGAGGAAGACAGAGAAAGAGAGAAAGAGTGAGAGAGAGAAAGAGTAAGATACAAGGAAAAGAGAGAGAGAGAAACAGTGTGAGAGAGAGGAAGAGAGAGAGAAAGAGTGAGAGCGAGAGAAAGAGTGAGAGAGAGGAAGACAGAGAAAGAAAGAATGAGAGAGAGGAAGAGACAGAGAAAGAGAGAAAGTGTGAGAGAGAGAAAGGAAGAGATGGAGAGGGAGAGGGAATGGTGACACTGGAGAAAATCTTCGCAATTCACGTTTGTGCCACTGGTGTGTCTCCAACCACGTGCCGGGACATAGCGCACCCTCAAGTTTAGTCATCTGAAAGATAGTATAGAATTAGTAATTGCAGAGTACATACAACTGCATATGCCTAACTCTCTATTTTGGCAATGCGCACTCAGGCTGCTGCACAGAGGTGTCTGTGCGCTCTTGTGCACCCAGGCTGCTGCACACTGTCCACTCCCACTGCCCAGAGGTGACTGCCCACTGCTGCCGAAAGAAGCCTCTCTGCTCACCTTCCGCCACCGGTGTTTGTGTAAAAGGGTGCACCACGTGTCAAAGCAACTTTCTGAGGCGTTGTCAGGATGGCAACGCATCATCGCAGGTTGTACATGCATTCAGTTGTGGTGGTGTTGGGGGGACATTGCTTTGTGAATCACAGCCTGTTGGATAAAAAGCAAGATATGATTGTGTGTAATGCGTCCATAAAAGGATGGAGAAAGAGAGAGAGAAAGAAATAGTGAGAGGAGGAGAGAGAAAAAGAAATAAAGAGTGAGAGGTAGACAGCGAGAAAGAGTGAGAGAGATGAAGAGAGAGAGAGAGAAACAGTGAGAAAGAGGAAGAGAGAGAGAGAAAGAATGAGAGAGAGGAAGACAGAAAGAGAGAAAGAGTGAGATACAAGGAAGAGAGAAACAGTGTAATAGAGGAAGAGAGAGAGAAACAGTGTAAGAGAGAGGAAGAGAGAGAGAAAGATTGAGAGAGAAGAAGATAGAGAAAGAAAGAATGAGAGAGAGAGGAAGAGACAGAGAAAGAGTGTGAGAGAGAGAAAGGAAGAGATAGAGAGTGAGAGTGAGAGAGAGAGAAGGAGTGTGAGTGACAGATAGGAAGAGATGGAGAGGGAGAGTGAGTGTTGACACTGTGGAGAAAATCCTCACAGCTCTCCTTTCTGCCACCGGCGTGTGTCGAAGAGGGTCCACCACATAATGAACAAACCTCCTCATCCATTGTGTACACGCGGCACAGCGGAGCTCACAATTCAGTATGAGTGTTGATTGCAGGATGGCCACGCATCATCGCAGGCCTGCTAGACAAAAAGCAAGATAAGATTGTGCATCATGCGTCCATCAAAGGGGAGAGAAAGAGAGATATAGAGAGAAAGAAGGAGTGGGAGGAAGACAGAGAGAAAAAGAAAGAAAGAGTGAGAGGAATACAGAGAGAAAGAGAGAAACAGTGAGAGTGAGAGGAAGAGAGAGAGAAAAAGAAAGAAAGAGTGAGAGGAAGACAGAGAGAAAGAGAGAGAGAAACAGTGAGAGAGAGGAAGAGAGAGAGAGAAAGAGTGTGAGAAAGAGGAAGAGAGAGAGAAAGAGAGAAACAGTGTGAGAGGAAGAGAGAGAGAAAGAGTGTGAAGGAGAGAAAGGAAGAGATGAAGAGGGACAGTGAGTGCCCATTCTGTGGAAAAAACCCTCAAAGCTCACCTGTACGCCACCGCTGTGTCTCCAACCATGTGCCGGGACGTAGTGGAGCCCTCAAGCTCCCACATCTGAAACATAGTACAGAATTAGTATTGGTAGAGTATATACGACTGCATATGTCTAAATCGCTGTGCCTCTGCTGCGCACCCAGGCTGCTGCAACCCATCCACTCCCGCCGCCCAGACGTATTTGCCCACTGCTGCGCACCCAGGCCTCACTGCTCACCTTTTCGCGGACAGGGCACCCTCCACATTATGCAGCCGCTCCCCGCAAGCCTACAAGTCTTGCATTTGGAGCTGTGTCTTGATTTTTCAATGGCAGAGGACATACTAGTGCACCTATCATCATCACAGGTTGCACACCCACTCAGTCCTTGCTGTGCCACTAACTCAGTGACCAGTGGGCCACGCACGTGGCGGTAGGCCCCCCTGTTCGATGGCTCAGGCCTACATGAGGTGTCCGGACCACCGGGACAGGCCATCACAGTGCATGCAGTGGGAGCAACTCTAAAATGGCGTAGAGCACGCGCACCTGGTCTTATTTATTGGTAGGGTCATGTGTAACCCTGGGCGTAGTTCGCGTAATAGCGCTACGCGTAGCTATGCAAAGTGCACTTCGCACTACGCGAACTGCGTAGTACGCTGTTCGGGATGATTGCACAGTGCCGGATGCTTGTCCGCTCTGTGCAATCATTGCAAACGGCATCTTGCACAGTGCAAGCGGTCGTTTTCTGCCGCTCGAGTAGATTTTTACTCTAGCGGCAGCTTTCTCAACGCGGACTGGCAGTTTCTCATCGTGAGCGGTCGCGAGCATACGCGACCACTCGCAATGAGAAACCTGACCTCCCCGCATGGAGAATCTCGCCGGGAGGTTTATTTTCCACGCTCGCGACCGGCAACTTGATGTTGCTGATCGTGAACGAGGATAAAGTCTCACCGGGATGTCATTTTGCTAGCTCGTGGTCGCCAACTTGACGTTGAGGACCGTGAGCAAGCAAAAAATGCCAACTACACTATACTATGCGATTTTACACTGTGCTATGTGCAATTCGCGTAGCGCGAAGTAGCACAAACTACGCAAGCTTCGCGAGCGTAGCTTAGTTGTCCGTCCAGGGTTAGTCATGTGTCCAGTGACGCCTGTGCTGGATGGGTGTGGTGTGGGTGTATACCAGCCATGAGGGACTGGCTGTGGCTTAATGACAACTAGACCTGTGACCAGCAGAGCACTACAATGAAAATCTGGGCCATGTAGTGTTGTTGTCCTTTCATGTAAGCGTAAGCAGAGTGGGCTGGCCTGGCGTATGCCAGTCCTGCGTGAGGCTGAGAAGAATGACTCCGGAGCTATGGTCGTTACTCCATTGTGAGCTGTATGAGGAATCAACTGATGCGGCACTGTTGCCGGATTGGGGTAGATCAGCGATGTCATCATTTTGCCAAAATCCAACATTGAATGCCATTAAGGAAGTAAAACGGCAGTTACATAGCATTATGGGACTTGTGGTCTTTCACCACATAAGAAAACGACAAACTAATGCTGCAACAAAGGTAAACATAGATTCAATGAACACTGTTTATTCTAAGGATTTAACCTGATGAAAAACGAAATGATGTACTCACCTTTGCTGCACAAAAACGAACTGGTAGTTAAAGAACTAACTGCCTCTTTATTAATTGGAAAGAAATGGACATTGTCCTTTTTCAATGTTGTTAGTTACGTTTTTTAAAATGCTAACAAACCCACCATGACACAGTGGCATATGATGAAGACTCAGCCGAGTCGAAATGCGTAATGCCTGCATGCCTATCTTTGCCTCAAATAAAGAAATTGCTGAGCACGTTTGGAGTGGCCTTTTTTCATGCAGCAAGGGCAGTGTGTTTTCTTATGGAATATATATATATATATATATATATATATATATATATATATATATATATATATATATATTATCTACTGGCGGTCGCCAGTAGATAGTTATAGTTAGGACCCTGTTTCCATAGGAAATCCGCAACATTCTATTTGGAATAACTTTGGCGCCGGTCGACGAATCCTCGCGAAATTTTCAAAATAGGTGGGGCGCTACGCTCCGCTCCTACCCTGAAAGTCTCGGGGGGATTCGTCAAGCGGGGGCTGAGAAAAAAGGGGGGGTCCCAAAACGCGGTTTTCCCATGCATTTTTCCATAGGACCTTTAGACACAGCTACAGCCCGAACGGCTGAACAGAGTTACTTGAAATTTGGCAGAGAGGTAGTCCTCAGGTCAAGGAAGTGCCTTTTGTAGGTTTGGTGTAAATCTGTTCAGTAGATCCTGAGAAAATAGCATTTAAATCAATATATATATCTGTGGCAGCTTACGGTGCGCTTACCGTGCGCTTACGGTAAGCTTACCGTACGCGTACGGTGCCGTGCGCGAGCGCGATTCTGATTGGCTGTTAGATCTAAGTAAACATTCGAATCGGTCGAAACCAGGATGCGGCGGCCGCCATTTTCTCTCTCGCACTCTGAGTGAGGCTGCAAAAACAAAGGCAAAAAACATCTAAAGGGGCAATGTATTCAGTTCCTAACCACCTAGCATTGATGATGGTGTCCCCAATGAACCCCCAAGGCCAAAAATTCAATTTTATTTTTTTTCGAAAAATCGCCGATTACGCTTACCGTACGCGTACGGGAAAAATTAATAAAAAAAAAAAAACTATCCAAACTATCTCCACCCCGTGTGCAAAAGCTGCCCAAAGGGCACCTTTTGTGCATGACATTTTTTAAAGTAACGGATATATAAATGATTACCTTTCACAACGAAGCGCATAATATGTCCTCCATGTGCGCACGGTGCGCGAAGCGCATCGTGCGTACATGGCCCATCCCGCGTAACGTGGGCACGCGGTGCGCGCAGCGCACCGCGTGACCACCGTGCGTGCACGGCACTAACTGCGTAAAGTGGGCGCGCGGTGCGCGAAGCGCGAAGCGCACCGCCTGCTCACTGTGCGCGCACGGTGCGCGAAGCGCACCGTGCGCGCACGGAACGAACTGCGTTAACTGGGCGCGCCCGCCACGAATGGCGTAAAGTAACTTAGCATTTAAAAAACCGTACAAATTCACTGAAAAAACCATAGGTTTCACACACGTTATAGTTAGGAATTAGCATTTAAAAAACCTTGCAAATTCACTGAAAAAACCATAGGTTTCACACATGTTATAGTTAGCGGAAATTTTAATCATAAAAAACCATTGAAATTCCCCCGTTATAGTTAGTGCAGGCAACTATAACTCACGCAACCGCAATCCTCTGCTGATGCTAATACTGTATTTAGACACTTATTTGCCCATGTCTTCTTCCATTAAATTTTAGCAATACATATATTACAAATATTTTTTTTTCATAAAGACACATATGTCATCAGCAGAGGATTGCGGTTGCGTGAAGGCAGGTAGGAGGGTGCAGAGGCAACAATTTGACCACACTGGGCAGGCAGGAAGGGCAGTGGCAGCACAACAAACTATGGAGGGCAGTGGAAAGGGGGGCAGGGGCAACAAACCAACAATACAGGACTGGCAAGAGAGGCTGTGGCAATCTAATAGACCATTGTGGGCAGAAGGAAGAGGCAGTGGTAGTACAACCACACATGTCAACAGACCCGATTCAGCCAGGAAACGTCCAATGTTTTTAAGCTCAAATAGGCTTTATTTGATCTGTCTCCTGTCTACAATCTCCTCTTTTTCAATGTAACTCAAAGGGGAAAATCAATACCCTATTTTTTTTTCAAAATCTCCCTCAAAATGTTCGCAAGTATGGTACATTGGATCATGGAAGGCAGGAAGAATTGGGGTAGGGGCATGGAATCGGATAACAGAGGACAGGAGGGACATGGAGAGGTGCACCAAACTGACCCTACAGGGCAGGCATCAGGGTTTGCAGCAGCACAATACACCACACAGGGCATGCGGAACATGAGTGCAGCACATCAATCCATAGAAAGCAATAAGGAGGGGGCAGGACCATGCACATGGGCAACAGAGAACAGAGGGGAAAGAGGCAATGGTAGCTAGCTGACCATAATGGACAGACAGGAGAGAAAGCTGCAGCATAACAGACCATAAAGGGCAGGAGGGACGGATCAGGGGCATTACAATGGAACAGACAAGCCAGGAGGGAGGGAATAGGGGTCTGCACATGGAAACAGAGGGCTGGGGGCAAGGGGGCAGGGCAGGAGCAGCAAGATGACCATTGAGGTCAGGCAGGATGGGCACTAGAAACAAGACACACCATGGAGAGCAACAGTGAGACTATGATGGCAGGAAGGTGGGAGGGGATCAGGGGAAGCTAGCTGACCACACAGAGAAGGCGGGAGGGGCCGTGGCAGCACAGAAGACCATGCATGGCAAGCGGGAGGGTTAGTGGCAGCACAATGGCTATGATGGGCAAGAAGGAGGGTGCAGGGGCATGCACAAAGGACCATGGATGATAGAAGGGAGGGTCAGGACCTGGGCACAGACAAGAGAGTTCAGGGGAAGGGGCCTCACAACAGACCGTGCGGGGCAGGCAGGAGGAGCAGTTGCAGCACAACAGACCAGGGAGGGCAGAAGGGTGTGGCAGTAAAATAGACCATGGAGGACAGGAGGAAGGGGATAGGGGCATGGCATGTGGACAGGCAGGGTGGAGGTGGCAGGGACAGGTTACAGTCATCTGACAATACTAGGCAGGTGGGAGGGGAGTGGCAGCTCAACAGAACACTCAGAGTAGATATGAGTGGCAGGTCCATGGAACATGGTGGGCAAAAAGGATGGAGCAGGGGCATGCACAAAGACATCGGAGGGCAGGGGGAAGGAGAATAGGGGCAGCAAGCTAAGCATAAAGGCTAAGCAGGAGGTCAATGATGGGGCATAGAATTGGGCAATGGAGGGCAGGAGGAGTGGACTGGTACATCATGCTAAATTGAGGGCAGTGGCAGCACATCAGACCATGCATGGCAGGAGGGAGGAGGCTTGTCCATGGATTCAGACCACAGAGGATAGGGAGGAGGTGGATGGGGCAGCAAGCTAACTGTTCAGAGAAGGTGGGTATTAGGAACTTTATTGTTTTTAAAATGTGTGTCTGTGCGAACTACTTAAAATATGAACAAGCATGCATCATAATCTCACTTTTATTCAGGAAGAAGAGGACGTTTGTGACTGTGACTCCGGGCTCAATTGGCAGAAACACCCCCTGACTCTCCACCCTCCATCGCAAAATGTAATGCCCGTGAAAAGGGTAGGTGAACGCAGTGTTATATAGAACATAGTCCTGAGAGCACGATTGAAATGAATACTAGATATAGTGTATGGTATAAACTATGCACCAAAAAGTGTGATATAAGATGAACTGGGGCATGAAATATAATATGCAATACATTGTGCGCAATGACAGATTCATTGGAGATCGTGAGATAGCACAGGCACTAGCACGTTCCATGCGATATGCGCCTTGGAGTGTAATATGCACAGGGCAATGTTGTGTAACCTAACTAGTCTCTAAAGTTGTAATATAAAATATGTGCTGGGGAGTGTAACGTTGCATATGCAATGTGACAAAGATATGGATCCCAGATTGTAATATGTATGGCATAGCACTGTGCATTATAACATAGGCATCGAGGAAGACATGTTAGATGGGGCAATACAACCCATGCGAAGGCAAGTGTGGCATGACATATTCACAGGGTGGTGTTACAGTGCACATGGGCTAGAGAGTGTCATAGCATACGCACTAGCTGGTGGAATACAACACAGAGGTGTGTGGCACTCGGCGGGCACTGGTGGGTGTAACACAGCATTGGGCTCAGCCAGGAGCGCGTTGTGACTCTCAAGTGAGGTTCGTCTCTTTTGCAGAGAGTAAAATTAAAAGTATTACACATCCGGCGGTGGATGTGTGTTTTATTAACCGTGAGGGGAATTTCTTGCATAGTCTTGGTCAAATTTTTGTCGAATCCCCTTTGAAAGACTTGGTGTGCATGTGTATTAAATGTGCCCATCAATAGCTACCCATGTTTGTATAAATAAACGACAAGGGTGTCTACTTGGAGAGTACCCACCGGCGGGGGCGCCGGGATTAGGCACGGTAGGGCGTCAGACACGTCAGAGCTTCACTAGCGGTGTAAATACATTCCACGTGGATTCATTGTATGCATAGTCGCTTTTTAATGAATATCATGCAAATCGTCATGGTGATAGGTACATACAGTTTGTCCAGCATGTCCTAGGTGTTTCTATAAATATATTTAAAAAAAATAAAATAAAAAACAAAGGCCGGCCCCAGGGGATTGGGTCCCCGGGGCCATAAGTGGCCTGAGAAGGGGGGCAACGCAGCCCCCCTCCTAAAGATTTTTTTTTTAAAAAGGCCATGCCCTGGGGGTTGGGGTCCCCGGGGCCGATTAAGGCCTTGGGAAGGGGCCACGCGACCCCCTTCCAAATTTATTTTTTTCAAAAAAAAGAAATTAGGGGGCAGGCCCTGGGGGATGGGGTCCACAGGGCCAATACATTAAAAAAAGAAGGGGGGGCACACAGCCCTCCTTCTTAAAAAAATAAAATGAATGAAAGACCGGCATTGCGCCGGAGACCACGCCCCCTCCTTGCAGCACTCTGCAAATGCACCCCCTGGCCAGTTGTAAGTTGGGGAATTAATTCCCCTTCAATACTGAGGGTTCCTTAGGGCCAACTAGCCCAACAGGTATCACCAGTATGCGCCAGGGAGCTGCAATGCAGACAGATGTTCTGAGGCCATGCCCCTTTTTACACCTCTCTACAACACAGCTCTGTGACGCTTACTGGAGGTAACTAGTGGGCTAGTTTGACCATAGGGACCCTTAGGCTTCAAGGGAACTTAATCTCTCAACTTAGAATGGCCACAGGGTGCGTTTACACAGTGGTGAAGGGAGGGGACGGGGCCTGAGGTGACGTGTGCAAACACTCTCTGTGGCGCGTTTTGAGTTGGGGAAATAATTCCCTTTCAATACTGAGGGACCCTGGGGGCCAACTAGCCCACCAGGTGCTTCCAGTAAGCACCACTGCTCTGCGTTGCAGAGAGGTGGTGCAGACCGTGCCCCTTTTTACACCTCTCTGCAATGGCACTTACTGGACGTACCTAGTGGGCTATTTTGCCCCTAGGGACCCTCAGGATTCAAGGGGACTTAATCTCCCAACTTAAAATGGCCACAGGGAGTGTTTACACAGTGGAGAAGGGAGGGGACGGGGCCTGAGGTGACGTGTGCAAACATGCCCTATGGCGCGTTTTGAGTTGGGGAAATAATTCCCCTTCAATCCTGAGGGCTCCTGGGGGTTAACTAACCCTCCAGGTGCTTCCAGTAAACAATACTGAGATGCGTTGCAGAGAGGTGGTCCAGGCCGTGACACTTTTTACACCTCTGTGCAACGCAGCTCTGTGGCGCTTACTGTACGTACCTAGTTGGCTAGTTGGACCCTAGGGACCCTCAGGATTCAAATGAACTTAATCTCCCAACTAAAAACATCCACGGGGCGTATTTACACAGTGGTGAAGGGAGGGAATGTGGCCTGAGTTAACGTGTGCAAACACGCCCTGTGGCGCGTTTTAAGTTGGCGAAATAATTCACCTTCAATCCTGAGGAACCCTGGGGGCCAACTAGCCCACCAGGTGCTTCCAGTAAGCGCCACTGTGCTGCATTGCAGAGAGGTGGTCTAGGCTGTGCCCCTTTTTACATCTCTCTGCAACACAGCTCTGTGGCGCTTACTGGAGGTACCTAGTGGTCTAGTTGGATCCTAGGGACCCTCAGGATTCAAGGGGACTTAATCTCCCAACTTAAAACGGCCACAGGGCGTGTTTACACAGTGGGGAAGTGAGGGAACGGGGCCTGAGGTGACGTGTGCAAACACGCTCTGTGGCACGTTTTAAGAGGTAGTTTTAACCCCCCTGCCCTATTATATACTAGGGGCTGACAGAGGAGGTCATGCTAATCACAGGGGGACCCCAACACATAGTGTTCCCTAGTGTATGTAGGTGTTTTCACTGTATTCTGCTGTCTTTTAACATAGCACTGGCTCTACGACTGGTTAGTCAGACTCACTTACCATCAGTATCCGCCTGAAAAAGTTGAGGGTACAGGATGCTTTTGCAACCAGCCTTCTATCTGCTCTACTGTTTGTTCTTTCTGCACGTTCTCCTTCTTCCTGCACTTTTCTTCGTCTTTGAGGACTTCTGTTGCTTCTTTCTGCATTTCTTTTTTTTATTCTATGCATTTTTTCTTCTTTCTTCACATGTCCTATCTCTATAGGCATAGTTAGAAATTAGCATTTAAAAAACCTTTGAAATTAACTGAAAAAACCATAGGTTTTAGGCACGTTATAGTTAGGAATTAGCATTTAAAAAACCTTAAAAATTCTCTGAAAAAACCATAGGTTTCAGGGGCGTAATAGTTAGCTGGACTTTTCACTTGTACAAAACCATTGATATTCCCCCGTTATAGTTAGTTCAGCCAGCTACAACTCGCGCGCCCTCAATGCACTGCTGATGACGTCACATATTACATCACTCATGACATGTCAGTGACATCACTCATGACATCACTGATGACATCTCAAATGACATCAATGATGACATCATCCTTGTGATAGAGTGGCAGACCTCCTCTCACCCTAATATAACCTTTGATACACACATTCAAAAAGAGAAACTAAAATTTTCAAAACAAAGGACATACCAATACCAGTTACAACAACCTAGTCAATAATTCTAAGCTCCACATACACATCCACTCATTCACCAACAGTCCTATACAGTCACTCATACATGTGCTCACTCATCATATGTACTCATACACCTATACATCCTGTTACACAACGCCACTCATCCATAGAGTTACTCACACACATAGTCACTCATGCTAATAAAGAATCAAACATCCATTTACTTGCATATACAGTTATACACACACCACCACACTTACTTCTTCAGAAACTTACACATACTTAGTATTTTAAACAATGACTCATAGAAACACATACTTATTCATACAGGAACTCTTCCAATCTCTCACTCTCACATATACTCACTTATATATACCAATAGTCACATATACTAGTTTAAAACATATGTAGTTAGTCATAAAGACACTATTGAGACAGTCATTCACTCACTAACACACCCATGCACACACTCATCCACCCATACAGTCCTGCACACATGCTGTCTTCAACACATACAAACAGTGAGTCACTCATTCATGCACCTATGCACTATGTAATACCCCCACCAAACCATACAGACACTCAGTCACTTATACTGATGCTCAAAAAACCAACTAATAACCTATATAGACACTCATGTAGCTACTCACCAACCCATGCAGCCACTTATACACAAAGTGAGAGACTGATACAGATATTTACATATTTAAACATTACTCAAGTTCAAGTTCAAGTTCAAGTTCAAGTTCAAATAACTTTATTCGATTGTAAAGTTTAACAATCATAAAAGCACAATACATGAACAAACATTTCACACATAAGATTGCATAAAAAGTTTAAAAAGAACTGTCCAATACTTTTGTATTATAGGCCAACTGTGTGAACAGTATAAGTAAAGGCAAACAAGCAGAATAAGCAGGTTAAGAATATAAATAATTTGTACAAAGTTAAAAAAACATTAAGGAATAGAACAATAATAGCAGCATAGTTATCCCTCCATACTTTTCCTAAAAGTGTTAGCTAGTTTTAGAAAGCTGCTTACATATAAAGTGCAGTCGCAGTTCAAAAGTTGAAGGAAATAAAGTGCTGGTTTAATCTGTGTGAATTTTAATTTCTTTAAGCAAGGCTTTAGATATAGCCTTCGAGGTACCGAGTAATAAGAACAGAAAAATAAAAAGTGCGCCAGGTCTTGCGGAGACTTTCCGTCGCAGCCGCAAGCAGGCAGCACTTGTCCACGATGGGACCCTCGTGGTACTGCCAGTAGGAGGTGGAACAGGTCAAAGCGGAACCTAGTCAACAAAAAACGATCATAGCCAGATATAGGCCATGAAAGATATGGTTCCAAATGTGAACATGTTTTAAGTAAGGCGTGTTTCCTGACACTGCCTTTCACAAGCTCGCCCTCCTCCCGGGCAAAGTACCTGGTTGTAGAGAATGCTTTTTTCACAAATGTGACATCAGCTTTGGTTATAGTGAATGGGGTTAAAAACAGGGCTGGCCGTCCAAGTTCAGTGAGGCAATCTTTTATGTATTTCAACCATGGGACCTTGAGTCTACCATCCCAAGTTAAAGCTTCTCTTAATATATCGTGGGTGAGGGGTATGTCATTATTCAACCAAGAGTTCAACCAACAAAGTATGGGATTTGCAGCTAGTCTGTCGCTAAGAAAGGGCATACCTAACTCCTCGTGAACCGAGAAGTTTCCAGTGCCCCTTGGCAACCTTAGAATCTTCTTTAAAAAATTATTTTCTGTAACCTCTAGGTCTCGCGTCTGACTGTAGCCCCAGAGCTCGCTACCATAGCAAGCAACGGCGATGCTCTTTGCTTGGTATAATTTAAGCAAGGCCGCCACCGGGCTATTGCCCATTTTTCTCGCAAATCCAAGTATGGCTGCGTTAACACGAGTCATTTCGTCCTTTTTTTTGAGGACTGCTGGGCCCCAGGATAATTGGTCATCTAAAAGGACGCCGAGGTATGAGAAAGTTTTAGATGTTGGAATTTTATTTTTTTCCCCATTTATAGTAAAAGAGTTTGGTTTTCGTGAACCATGGCCAATTTTCATGACAAAGGACTTGGAGTTATTAATACTAAGGCCTCGAGACTCCATAAAAAGATAGAATGAATTTAGAAGTGTCTGGAGGCCATTTGCTGTCCTTGAAATCAGGACAGCATCATCTGCATAAAGCAGAACCGGGACTCCTCTTCGACCTACATAGGGATAGTCTGTACCTGTTCTCAGCAAGTAGTCCTCTAACTCATTAATATACAGGTTGAAGAGGAATGGGGCCAAAATGCAACCTTGTCTAACACCCCGATTAATTCTTATGTCCTCAGTCACTTTCAAATCTTGGGTGTAGCGAACGTTTGCTCTTGTGTCAGAATGCAAATCAGCCAATAAATGGATTAGATTTTGCTCAACACCCATCTTTAACATGATGTCCCATAATTTACCCCTGTCCACACAATCAAAAGCGGACGATAAGTCCATGAAAGCCATATGAATAGTTCCCTTCCGGGCCAAAGTATATTTACCTGTAATCAAATATAGATTCAGGCATTGGGTTACTGTTGAGTGACCCGGTCTGAATCCATATTGTATTGGAGATAGAATTTTGTTCTCGTGGGCCCATGTTGTTAGTCTAGTCAAAATTACACCCCCCACTACCTTTGCTACCGAATTTATCAGTGAAATTGGTCTGTAGCATGATGGATTGCTACGGTCACCCTTTTTAAAGACGGGAACTACAGTCGAGTGCCCCCATGTCTTCGGACAGCCCGAAATCGTAGCAGCATTTATTACATTAGTAAGTACGGGGGCCCAAAGTGAAGTACAGGATTTAAAAAGATCCGGGGGTAGGCCATCCGGGCCTGGTGCCTTATTTCCAGTTAGCCCGTGAATGGCCTTTTCTACCTCGTTGACCAGAAAACACAGAGGGTTCACCCTTATAGTTAAAAAATCATGTTCCGCTTGTTGCTTATTACTTTTAAAAATTGCACTAAAATGATTAATCCAGTCCTCCTCTGGGATATTAGTTCCTAGGGCAGTATCACTGGGATTGTCAAAAAGAGGTTTGTTAACAATTTCCCAGAATTTACTGCTGTTACCCAGAGTTGAGGGGTCAAGCAGAGATTCCCAGGTAAGGGCCTTAATTTCCTTTTTTCGTCTAGCAAGTGCTTTTTTATAAGTCGCACGAAGATTTTTAATTAGGCCTGAATCTCTAGGTTTAATTTTCAATGCTTTTCTTAAGTCTTTGCTTGCCTTGGAGCAGGTGTGGTCAAACCATTTAGGGTTATTTCTAGTTTGTCCCTTCACTGGAACTAGCAGCATAGAGCCTACGGTGGACACCACAACCTCAAACGTGGCTATGGTTTGTTCAGGAGAAATAGATGTTGATGCACAAGCCGCAAGTTCCTGGCCACATAACTTATTGATTTCATTATATACATTTTCATGATTTACTAGATTCCATTTCAAACGACGTTTTCCATTATTACATTTTAAGGTTCCCCGATCCTCACAATACCTGCGAATTTCAAAAACTCCTCCACCCAGTTTGATAGTTAAAGGGTTATGATCACTATAAATATTCGAGTGAATAGTGAAACTAGAAGCCTGGGGGATAAGGTCTGCAGATAAGAATATATGGTCTATAAAAGACCCGTAGGCAGAACCTTTAAATGTTGGTACATCATAAACCTTGTCCTCCGGTGCCAAAGACATAGCTACGAACAAATTGTTTTCATTTAGCAAATCATTTAGGAGACGTCCACACCTAGTGTGGTTAAAATGAAAACCGTTCACATTAGTACATCCCAGAGACCCCATAGGAGTATCTCGAGGATTACCACAAGGGTGCACATTAAAATCTCCTGCTAATAATAAGTTACATGACATTACACCTGCGCCTTCTGCCAACATTTCTTTCAAAGACAATATATTACAATCCCCTTGACTGGATGTAGCATTATAAAAGTTAATCAAAGTCAAATCACGTTTACCTCTCTTTAAATCAAGTATTTGGACATTTCTGTTTGCGTGCTGTCGATTACATGTGCGGCAAGAAAGAGCCAAGTTTATAAAGATAGCCAAACCCCCCTTTGCCCTACCACTGGCTGAAGGAATTGCTGGACTAGTAAAACTTTGATATCCTTCAATATAAGCGCTATTATCTTCCAACCATGTCTCTTGGAGACATATGATGGTATATTTTTTAACAAATGCCAACCAAGCGGGATCACTTATTTTATCAGCCAATCCTGCTACGTTCCAGGAGACTAAAGACACGTTATGAGCATCATGTGACTCAATCTCAGGGGGAACATCAATAGGAGAACATTCTAGTGAGCAATTTGATTGGTCAACATGTATAACTCCCGGATTTTCCATGATGGAAGAATTTGATTCAATCAAATGATGTGGTATGCTATTGTGCTCATATTCAGCTGATGCAGAGCTGTCTCTTGGAGGGGCTATGTCTGGCTCAACATAGCTATTGATAACTGGTTCGGCAGTTAAAGAGGGAGGGATTTCTGCTTGTAATAACATGATTTTGTCATGGATAGGAGTATTAAGCTTGTAGTCGGTATATCTGAGTATGACTGTTGTCTCGTACTGTCAATCAACCCCCTCCATGTCATTCTGCTCGTGAAAAACATCAAATCTATTTGAAATAGGTACGTTGTAACCAATGTCAGGGTGTTTATTTTGGGAGTGATTACGGTGCTAATACATACCGTGTGGGACCTCCCAGTTTTCATGATAAGGTGTTAAATAATCACTCTGTCCAAGCTCCCCTAATGCATTAGTCGTAAACTGCTTATAATTTCTTGTAGTGTAGGGAGCATAACTCATTGGAGTTACAACATTGTGATATAAGTTACGGTTACCATGATTTGACTCCTGTTCTCTGTTGGAATTAGAAAGTGGTTTATTAGAGCTGTGAGCACTTGGGGGATAGAAATAACTTAGATCCATGGTGCGGATCAGGCTATTGATCGAGCCTACCCTCCAACTGGTAATGTGCTTTACTGCACGGGTATCCATAAAAGTGACAACGATACAATCACCCTCGGTAGATTTATATCTTTGACCCACCCAATCAACCCTCCTAACATTAGTAATTTTACCACTGATATGGCGAGGGATCGGTCTATGTGCAGTAAGCCAATGGCTAACTTTATTTTTCAAATCCCCGTATCTCTCGACCTTGCCCTTATCAAGTTGTGGGACGCCTATCATTACTATGATATATGGGTGAGATTCTGGAGGGAGATTAATATGGATGGGTGTTTTATTTTGTTGTCGCATCGTGGAAGGTTGCGCTGGTCGAGTGGTAGTGGCTGGGTTTTCTATTAATATGGGCCTTTCAGGTCCAGCCACGATAGCAGGTAGGGCAGGAGGTAAACCTTCCGTAGCCCATTCACTGTCTTCGCTATCCACTAATGGGTCGACTAGTGTGGTAGATATAGTCGGCGCCACTATTAATCCATTATTTTCACTTGGGTGTAAATTTGGTTCATTGTTGCCTATTTCACCCGAGGAAAAGGGAGGTGGCGGGTTAGGATCGCAGATTTCTACATTGTCGATCTGTGTGGATGTTGTCAAAGATTTAGGCATGCTTATGAAGTCCTTACTCAGAAATTTCTCAAGCTTCACGAAAAGTTGTTCAAAACTACATAATTTATCTCTTATGGGTTGGAGAAGGGAACAAAGTAGCTGCTCCAAATCCGTTAGATGTAGTTCCTCTGATATACCCATCCTCACGGTTTGGCTTGACTGGTCTATTTGAGTTTTAATATTCTCATGTTGTTTTTCCTTAGGATGTAAAACATCTTGTTTAGAAGAATTTAGACTTATATTAGGAGTATTTTTAGATAATTTGGCCAGTCTAAAATTTTGCCAGACATCTTTTGCTGAGGGCTTGTGATTTCCTAGCGGTCTATGAGTTTTCCGCACAATTGATTTGGTTTTTTTACCGTAGCGCAGTTTCAGCTTTTTTGGGGGGGGATGAGATGTCTACAGATATACTGTTAGTTAAGGGAGAGCTATCTAGAAGTACTTCACCAGGGGAATTTGATGGTAAGATACCTGGGTGAGATGAGCATGGGTTTTCTCCGCTACTAATGACTGATACAGGGCTTCCTGCTGTACCAGTCAGTGGCATAGGTGAGTTTGAGAGTGTGTTATTTAAGCAACTTTTAGTGGTAGGTAGCCCGGTAAAGGAATGTGCTAAAAGTGAATCCTCAGTATCTGAAGAGGACTCCAAAGTTATATTAATGGCAGTTGTGTGTAAATCAAGATTTGGGAAGCACAAATTTGGTGTTAATGAAAGACGCCTTTCCGTATTATGAATGGCGTCAGCAACTACACCTATGGTTTTTTGTAACATTACATCTATTGCTGTAAGTGTTGGTAGTGGTGTGGAAGATACATTTGTATTTCTGGTGATTGATCTTGTTGCTACCGGGGTCTTTCTTAATTTAGACATTTTATACGAAAACACCAGAGAAATAGCTATCACACTAGACAAATAAATGATTTTAGCACCCCTTTAAACAAGTATACGGGCCTTCAGATAACCTCTTGTGACCTATCACAGGATTACCACAATCACCTCAGAGTCTCAGTCCACACTGGGGGCCTCGTTACAGGGGGGTGGCCCGTCCCGTCTCCTTTGGTCCCCTGAGGGCCACAGAGGGCCCGCCCTTTGCCCGGGCTTAGCCCGGCGTTGCCCGCGCGCCTCCCGCGACGCGGGGAGTGATTCAAGTTTTAAAGCGCCTCCTGGCGCTGCTTCCGGGATGTTGGGGGCCGGGGAGGCTGGGTAATGTAGTTTTTTCCCCCGTTACTCCACACGGCGGCCACGCAGTAAGGAGAGCAGCGGCGGGAGAGAAGGGGCGCCGAGGTGAATGGACTCAGCGCCTCGCTGACACACACGAGGTAAGGCTCAACACGAACAGCCAGGAACACTGCAATTGATGGCACACCCGCTCCACCGGGAGTGATTCAAGTTTTAAAGCGCCTCCTGGCGCTGCTTCCGGGATGTTGGGGGCCGGGGAGGCTGGGTAATATAGTTTTTTCCCCCGTTTCTCCACACGGCGGCCACGCAGTAAGGAGCGCGGCGGCGGGAGAGAAGGGGCGCCGAGGTGAATGGACTCAGCGCCTCGCTGACATACACGAGGTAAGGCTCAACACGAACAGCCAGGAACACTGCAATTGACGGCACACCCGCTCCACCGGGAGTGATTCAAGTTTTAAAGCGCCTCCTGGCGCTGCTTCCGGGATGTTGGGGGCCGGGGAGGCTGGGTAATGTAGTTTTTTCCCCCGTTTCTCCACACGGCGGCCACGCAGTAAGGAGCGCAGCGGCAGGAGAGAAGGGGCGCCGAGGTGAATGGACTCAGCGCCTCGCTGACATACACGAGGTAAGGCTCAACACGAACAGCCAGGAACACTGCAATTGACGGCACACTCTCAGCGCAAGGCCACCCGGTCCCCCATGCCCGCCAGCACGCATCAGCCCAGCTCCAGGGCACTCTTACTGGGGTGGTTGAAAAAAGCCACCGGTGTACACAAAATACCACAGGTTCCTCCTAGATCAAGCAGACTTTACTTTCAGACTAACTCGCACGAAACACTTGGAATCCGAACACTGCACAAACTCCGCTAACAACAAACAACTGAACCAAACAACTGATAATAGATCCTAAGCCATGTGTTCACTAAGATACACTTAATCAGTCAGTTATACAATCAATTTTTCAAAAACAAATCATCCATTTAGACACTTATATACCCATTTATTCTTCCATGGACCCTGAGATATACATATATAAAACATATTTAATTTTCAGAAAAACACACATTCACTGGATGATGTCATCAGTGATGTCATCAGTGATGTCACTGACCATGTCATGAGTGATGTAATATGTGACATCATCAGCAGTGCATTGCGGGCGCGAGAGTTTTAGTTAGTTAGTTAGTTATAGTTAGTTCAACATTAACAGGGGAATTTCAATGGTTTTGTACGAGTGAAAAGTCCAGCTAACTATAACACCCCTGAAACCTATGGTTTTTTCAGTGAATATATATATATTCACTGAAAAAACTATAGGTTTCAGGAGCGTTATAGTTAGCTGGACTTTTCACTCGTACAAAACCATTGAAATTCCCCCGTTATAGTTAGTTCAGCTAACTATAACTCGCGCGCCCGCAATGCACTGCTGATGACGTCACATATTATATCACTCATGCCATGGTCAGTGACATCACTCATGATATCACTGATGACATCTCAAATGACATCACTGATGACATCATCCAGTGAATGTGTGTTTTTCTGAAAATTACATATGTTTTATATATATATATCTCAAGGTCGATTGAAGAATAAATGGGTATATAAGTGTCTAAATGGATGATTAGTTTTTGAAAAATTGATTGTATAACTGACTGATTAAGTGTATCTTAGTGAATACATGGCTTAGTGAGTAATGTTTAAATGTGTAAATATCTGTATCAGTCTCTCACTTTGTGAATAAGTGGCTGCATGGGTTGGTGAGTAGCTACATGAGTGTCTATATAGGTTATTAGTTGGTTTTTTGAGTATCAGTATGAGTGTCTGAGTGTCTGTATGGTTCGGTTGGGGGTATTACATAGTGCATAGGTGCATGAATGAGTGACTCACTGTTTGTATGTGTTGAATACAGCATGTGTGCAGGACTGTATGGGTGGTTGAGTGTGTGCATGGGTGTGTTAGTGAGTGATAGACTGTCTCAATAGTGTCTTTATGAGTAACTACATATGTTTTAAACTAGTATATGTGACTTTTGGTGTATATAAGTGAGTATATGTGAGAGTGAGAGATTGAAAGAGTTCCTGTATGAATAAGTATGTGTTTCTATAAGTGATTGTTTAAAAGACTAAGTATGTGTAAGTTTCTGTAGAAGTAAGTGTGGTGGTGTGTGTATAACTGTATATGCAAGTAAATGGAAGTTTGATTCTTTATTAGCATGAGTGACTATGTGTGTGAGTAACTCTATGGATAAGTGGCGTTGTGTAACAGGATGTATAGGTGTGTGAGTACATATGATGAGTGAGTACATGTATGAGTGACTGTATAGGACTGTTGGTGAATGAGTGGATGTGTATGTGGATCTTAGAATTACTGAATAGGTTGTTGTAACTGGTATTGGTATGTCCTTTGTTTTGAACATTGTAGTTTCTATTTTTGAATGTGTGTATCAATGGTTATATTAGGGGAAGAGGAGGTCTGCCACTCTATCACAAGGATGATGTCATCAGTGATGTCATTAGTGATGTCATTTGAGATGTCATCAATGATGTCATGAGTGATGTCACTGACCATGTCATGAGTGATGTAATATGTGATGTCATCAGCAGTGCATTGCGGACGCGCGAGTTATAGTTAGCTGAACTAACTATAATGGGGGAATTTCAAAGGTTTTGTACAAGTGAAAAGTCCAGCTAACTATAACGCCCCTGAAACCTATGGTTTTTTCAGTGAATTTCTAAGGTTTTTTAAATGCTAATTCCGAACTATAACGTGCCTGAAACCTATGGTTTCTTCAGTGAATTTCAAAGGTTTTTTAAATGCTAATTTATAACTATACCTACAGAGATAGGACATGTGAAGAAAGAAGAAAAAATGCTCAGAAAGAAAAAAAAGAAATGCAGAAAGAAGCAACAGAAGTCCTCAAAGACGAAGAAAAGTGCAGGAAGAAGGATAACGTGCAGAAAGAACAAACAGAAGAGCAGAAAGAATGCTTGTTGCAAAATCATCCTGTACCCTCAACTTTTTCAGACGGATACTGGTGGTAACTGAGTCTGACTAACCAGTCCTAGAGCCAGTGCTATGTTAAAAGACACTCAGAATACAGTGAAAACACCTACATACACTAGGGAACACTATGCGTTGGGGTCCCCCTGTGATCAGCATGACCTCCTCTGTAAGCCCCTAGTATATAATAGGGCAGGGGATTAAAACTACCTCTTAAAATGCCCCACAGGGCGTGTTTGCACACGTCACCTCAGGCCTCGTCCCCTCACTTCCCCACTGTGTAAACACGCCCTGTGGCCGTTTTAAGTTGGGAGATTAAGTCTCCTTGAATCCTGAGGGTCCCTAGGGTCCAACTAGACCACTAGGTACCTCCAGTAAGCACCACAGAGCTGCGTTGCAGAGAGATGTGAAAAGGGGCACGGCCTAGACCACCTCTCTGCAACGCAGCGGAGTGGTGCTTACTGGAAGCACCTGGTGGGCTAGTTGGCCCCCATGGTCCCTTAGGATTGAAGGGGAATTATTTCCCCAACTTAAAACGCGCCACAGGGCTTGTTTGCACACGTTAACTCAGGCCCCGTCCCCTCCCTTCACCACTGTGTAAACACGCCCTGTGGCCGTTTTTAGTTGGGAGATTAAGTTCATTTGAAACCTGAGGGTCCCTAGGGTCCAACTAGCCCACTAGGTACCTCCAGTATGCGCCACAGAGCTGCATTGCAGAGAGGTGTAAAAAGTGGCACGGCCTGGACCACCTCTCTGCAACGCAGCTCAGTGGCGCTTACTGGAAGCACCTGGTGGGCTAATTAGCCCCCAAGGGCCCTCAGGATTGAAGGGGAATTATTTCCCTAACTTAAAACGCGCCATAGGGCGTGTTTGCACACGTCACCTCAGGCCCCGTCCCCTTCCTTCCCCACTGTGTAAACATGCCCTGTGGCCGTTTTTTAAGTTGGGAGATTAAGTCCCCTTAAATCCTGAGGATCCCAAGGGGCAAAATAGCCCACTAGGTACGTCCAATAAGCGCCATTGCAGAGAGGTGTAAAAAGGGGCACGGCCTGCACCACCTCTCTGCAACGCAGAGCAGTGGCACTTACTGGAAGCACCTTGTGGGCTAGTTGGCCCCCAGGGTCCCTCAGGATTGAAAGGGAATTATTTCCCCAACGTAAAACGCGCCACAGGGCGTGTTTGCACACGTCACCTCAGGCCTCGTCCCCTCCCTTCACCACTATGTAAACGCGCCCTGTGGCCGTTCTAAGTTGAGAGATTAAGTCCCCTTGAATCCTAAGGGTCCGTAGGGTCAAACTAGCCCACTAGGTACCCCCAGTAAGCGCCACAGAGCTGCGTTGCATAGAGGTGCACACTGGAGATACCTGTTAGGCTAGTTGGCCCTCAGGGACCCTCAGTATTGAAGGGGAATTAATTCCCCAACTTACAACTGGCCAGGGGGCGCGTTTGCAGAGTGCTGCAAGGAGGGGGCGTGGCCTCCAGTGCGATGCCGGTCTTTTATTTATTTTATTTTTTTAAGAAGGAGGGCTGTGTGGCCCCCCTTCTTTTTCTGATTTACTCGCCCTGGGGACCCCATCCCCCAGGGCCTGCACCCTAATTTTTTTTGTTGAAAAAAATAAATTTGGCCCTCCCAAGGCATTAATCGGCCCCGGGGACCCCAACCCCCGGGTCAAGGCCTTTTTTTTATTTAAATTCTTTAGGAGGGGGCTGCGTTGCCCCCCTCCTCAGGCCACTTATGGCTCCGGGGACCCCATCCCCCGGGGCTGGCCTTTGTTTTTTATTATTTTAAAAATATATATATTTATAGAAACAGCTAGGACATGCTGGACAAACCGTATGTGCCTATCACCATGACGATTTGCGTGATATTCATTAAAAGGCGACTATGCATAGAATGAATCCACTTGGAATGTATTTACACCGCTAGTGAAGCTCTGACGTGTCTGACGCCCTACCGTGCCTAATCCCGGCGCCCCCGCCGGTGGGTACTCTCCAAGTAGACACCCTTGTTGTTTATTTATACAAACATGGGTAGCTATTGACGGGCACATTTAATATACACGCACACCAAGCCATTCAAAGGGGATTCGTCAAAAATTCGACCAAACTATGCAAGAAACCCCCCTCAAGGTTAATAAAAAAACACATCCACCGCCAGATGTGTAATACTTTTTATTTTACTCTCTGGAAAGGAGACGAACCTCACTTGAGAGTCACAGCGTGCTCCTGGCTGAGCCCAATGCTGTATTACACCCACCAGTGCCCGCCGATTGCCTCACACCTCTGTGTTGTATTCCACCATCTAGTGCGTATGCTAAGACACTCTCTAGCTCATGTGCACTGTAACACCACCCCGTGAATATGTCATGCCACACTTGCCTTCGCACGGGTTTTATTGCCCCATCTAACGTGCCTTCCTCGATGTGTATGTTATAACGCACAGCGCTATGGCATACATATTACAATCTGGGATCCATATCTTTGTCACAGTGCATATGCAACGTTACACTCCCCAGCACATATTTTATATTACAACTTTAGAGACTAGTTATGTTACACAACACTGCCCTGTGCATATTACACTCCAAGGCGCATATCGCATAGCACGCGCTAGTGCCTGTGCTATCTCGCGCTCGCCAATTAATCTGTCATTGCGCACAATGTATTGCATATTATATTTCACGCCCCGGTTCATCTTATATCACACTTTTTGGTGCATAGTTTATACCATATACTACATCTAGTTTTCATTTTCAATCGTGCTCTCAGGACTATGTTCTATATAACACTGCGTCCACCTACCCTTTTCACGGGCATTACATTTTGCGATGGGGGTGGAGGGTCAGGGGGTGTTTCTGCCAAGTGAGCCCGGAGTCACAGTCACAAACGTCCTCTTCTTCCTGAATAAAAGTGAGATTATGCTGCATACTTGTTCATATTTTAAGTAGTTCGTACAGACACACATTTTAAAAACAATAAAGTTCCTAATACCCACCTTCTCTGAACAGTGAGCTTGCTGCCCCATCCACCTCCTCCCTATCCTCTGTTGTCTGAATCCATGGACTAGCCTCCTCCCTCCTGCCATGCATGGTCTGATGTGCTGCCACTGCCCTCTATTTAGCATGATGTACCAGTCCACTCCTCCTGCCCTCCATTGCCCAATTCTATGGCCCATCATTGACCTCCTGCTTAGCCTCTGTGCTTAGCTTGCTGCCCCTATTCTCCTTCCCCCTGCCCTCCGATGTCTTTGTGCATGCCCCTGCTCCATCCTTTTTGCCCACTATGTTCCATGGACCTGCCACTCCTATCTACTCAGAGTGTTCTGTTGAGCTGCCACTCCCCTCCCACCTGCCTAGCATTTTCAGATGACTGTAACCTGTCCCTGCCACCTCCACCATGCCTGTCCACATGCCATGCCCCTATCCCCTTCCTCCTGTCCTCCATGGTCCATTTTACTGCCACACCCTTCTGCCCTCCCTGATCTGTTGTGCTGCAACTGCTCCTCCTGCCTGCCCCGCGCGGTCTGTTTTGAGGCCCCTTCCCCTGAACTCTCTTGTCTGTGCCCAGGTCCTGACCCTCCCTTCTATCCTCCATGGTCCTTTGTGCATGCCCCTGCACCCTCCTTCTTGCCCATCATAGCCATTGTGCTGCCATTAACCCTCCTGCTTGCCATGCATGGTCTTCTGTGCTGCCATGGCCCCTCCCACCTTCCCTGTGTGGTCAGCTAGCTGCCCCTGACCCCCTCCCACCTTCCCTCCATGGTCTGTGTGTATGCCACCATAGACTCATTGTTGCTCTCCATGGTGTGTCTTGGTTCTAGTGCCCATCCTGCCTGACCTCCATGGTCATCTTGCTGCTCCTGCCCTGCCACCTTGCCCCCAGCCTTCTGTTTCCATGTGCAGACCCCCTATTCCCTCCCTCTTGGCTTGTCTGTTCCATTATAATGCCCCTGATCCGTCCCTCCTGCCCTTTATGGTCTGTTATGGTGCAGCTTTCTCTCCTGTCTGTCCATTATGGTCAGCTAGCTACCATTGCCTCTTTCCCATCTGTTCTCTGTTGTCCATGTGCATGGTCCTGTCCCCTCCCTATTGCTTTCTATGGATTGTTGTGCTGCACTCCCGTCCCGCATGCGCTTTGTGGTGTATTGTGCTGCTGCAAACCCTGATGCCTGCCCTGTAGGGTCAGTTTGGTGCACCTCTCCATGTCCCTACTGTCCTCTGTTATCCGAGTCCATGTCCCTACCCCAATTCCTCCTGCCTACCATGATTCAATGTACCATACTTGTGAACATTTTGAACTTGGTAAGAGGGAGATTTTGAAAAAAAACTGGGGTATTGATTTTCCCCTTTGAGTTACATTGAAAAAGAGGAGATTGTAGACAGGAGACAGATCAAATAAAGCCCATTTGAGCTTAAAAACATTGGACGTTTCCTGGCTGAAACGGGTCTGTAGGCATGTATGGTTGTACTACCACTGCCTCTTCCTTCTGCCCACAATGGTCTATTATATTGCCACAGCCTCTCTTGCCAGTCCTGTATTGTTGGTTTGTTGCCCCTGCCCCCCTTTCTACTGCCCTCCATAGTCTGTTGTGCTGCCACTGCCCTTCCTGCCTGCCCAGTGTGGTCAAATTGTTGCCTCTGCACTCTCCGACCTGCCTTCAATTTTCAGAGTCCGTGCCCCTGGCCTCTGCCTCTCAACAGTATCCCAATGAGCAACTATATTGCTAACATTCTATATTTATTACAAAAGTGTGGAACGCCTGACGTCATCTTGATGTAATCAAAACTGTAACTATAACTATAACTATAACTATCTACTGGCGACCGCCAGTAGATAATATATATTATCTACTGGCGGTCGCCAGTAGATAGTTATAGTTAGGACCGAGTTTCCATAGGAAATCTGAAAATTCTATTTTGAATAACTTTGGAGCCGGTTGATGAATCCTCGCGAAATTTTAAAAACGAATGGGGCGCTCCGCTCAGCTCCTACCCTGAAAGTCTCGGGGTGATTTGTCAAGCGGGGGCTGAGAAAAAAGGGGGTCCCAAAACGCGTTTTCCCCATGCATTTTCCCGTAGGACCTTTAGTCGAAGGTACAGCCCGAACGGCTGAACAGAATTACTTGAAATTTGGCAAAGAGGTAGTCCTCAGGTCAGGGATGTGCCTTTTGCATATATGGAGTCAATCTGTTCAGTAGTTCCTGAGAAAAATGCAGTTAAAAGTACATACATATCTATAGGCGCGCACCGTGAGCGCACCATGCGCTCACGGTGCGCGCACCTTAATGTGCGTGAGCGTAATTCTGATTGGTGGTTACATGTCAGTCAATGTTCGAATCGGTCGAAATCAGGAAGTGTCGGCCGCCATTTTGTGTGTTTTGTGTCTGACAGTGAAAAAGAAAGGTGTAGAACATGAAAAGGGGGCAGGGTAGAGAGTTCCTGACCCCCTAGTCTTTGTCAGGGGGTCCCTGAAGGACCCCGAAGGGTGAAAAAAACATTTTATTTTCTTTTCAAAAAATCGCGGGGTGCGCGCACGGTGAAAAAACCTTAAAAAAATAAATAAATATATAAAAATATAATATAACATACAAAACTTAGCATTTAAAAAACCTTACAAATTCACTTAAAAAGCCATAGGTTTCACACACGTTATAGTTAGGAATTAGCATTTAAAAAACCTTGCAAATTCACTTAAAAAACCATAGGTTTCACACATGTTATAGTTAGCTGGACATTTCACTCGTAAAAAACCAATGAAATTCCCCCGTTATAGTTAGTTCAGATAACTATAACTCGCTCGCCCGCAATCCACTGCTCATGACGTCACATATTACATCACTCATGACTTGGTCAGTGGCATCACTCATGACATCACTGATGACATCATCCTTGTGATAGAGTGGTGGTCGCGCGAGTTATAGTTATCTGAACTAACTATAACGGGGGAATTTCATTGGTTTTTTACGAGTGAAATGTCCAGCTAACTATAACATGTGTGAAACCTATGGTTTTTTAAGTGAATATACATATATATATATATATATATTACCTACTGGCGGTCGCCAGTAGGTAGTTATAGTTAGGACCACGTTTCCATAGGAAAACCTCAACATTCTATTTTGAATAACTTTGGCGCCGGTTGACGAATCCTCGCGAATTTCTCAAAATAGGTGGGGCGCTACGCTCCGCTCCTACCCTGAAAGTCTCGGGGGGATCCGTCAAGCGGGGGCTGAGATAAAAGGGGGGTCCCAAAACGCGTTTTTCCCATGCATTTTTCCTTAGGACCTTTAGAACGAGCTACAGCCCGAACGGCTGAACAGAATTACTCAAAATTTGGCAGAGAGGTAGTCCCTAGGTCAAGGAAGTGCCTTTTGTAGGTTTGGTGTAAATCTGTTCAGTAGATTCTGAGAAAATAGCCTTTAAATCAATATATATATCTGAGCCCGCTTACGGTACGCTTACCGTACGCTTACGGTAAGCGTACGGTGGCGTGCGCGAGCGCGATTCTGATTGGCTCTTAGATCTTAGTAAACATTCGAATCGGTCGAAACCAGGAAGCGGCGGCCGCCATTTTGTGTATTTCACTCTGAAAAAAAAGAGTGAAAACAAGGAAAGGGGGCAATGAGGAGAGTTACAGACCCCCTAACATTTGTAAGGGGGTCAAAGAAGGACAGAAAAGTAAAAAAAAAACATTTATTGATTTTAAAAAAAATCACGGGGTACGCGTACGGTAAGCTTACGGTAAGCGTACGGTAAAAAAAACTAAAAAAAAATAAATGAAAAGCAGATTTAAGAGTTTAGATATTAGGGAGCTCTAAAAAGAGCTGTTGTGTTTATGAAGTCATTTTTTTAGTGGTACCTACAAGTAAGTACCGATGCAGAGTCTAAGGTTCAAGAGGAAGACTCTGTTCCCTTCATCATTGAAGTGCACACCATCTCCTCTATAAATGTCTTGCATGTCATAACGCAAGTTGTTGTGGTAAATGGCACCCATACCATAGTCACGGAGGAAAGCAGAAACAGATTTGTTGACGTGCTTTCTTGCTTTGTCAATCTGTGGACAGAAATGATTGGACCAGTTCCATTTTTGCCTTTGGCATATGTTGGAAAACACAAAGGCAGTTTTAGGGAAAAGTGTAAACAGTTGTGCAAAGGTGTCCTTCATAAGCATTTCCAGACCTACCCCAGTCAAAGTGCCTAGGTCATTGCCACCACAGTGCACTATTATGAGGTCAGGGTGTTGGATTTGAATGAAGGATTTCACCAATGGCATCAATTGGTGCCACTTTAACCCTCTCTGACCAATCCATTTAATGTCTACATTTGGCAAAGCAAGGTCTCTCACCATACCTGTTTTCTCTGCAAACTTTTCACTCCAGAAGACATAGCTGTGCCCTACAATCCACACTGTGAACATCTTCAAAGGAGAACTGGATGCACTCAGGAGGTGTCTTTCAGTAGAATGGCAATATGAAAAGAAAGACAGTTTGGAAATGGAGGCATACATATTTTTTTCAAAACAAAAAGAACTGATTGGCTGTTTCATACCATTCTAGAATAAAAACTAGGCTGTATGTGTAAATTAATAGAAGCATGTTTTGTATTGGTAAAAAAAAATGTGTAACCAAAGAACAGTACTATGGATTTGCTGTTAGGTTTGAAAAGTCAAGCACTCTTGCTCTGTGGAATTGAAACATTGTTTGGCGAACTTCTGACCTAACTCAACACAGCAGTGTTCCATGAGCTGTTGCTATGGTAGCAGGCAGAAGTCAAGTTGGGGGAAGGGTACTAGGCAGAAGTCAAGTTGGGGGAAGGGTACTTTTGGAAAAGGGTTGGTTTTCAACCAATAGAAATGTGTGATTACATTTGAAAAAAAGGGGGAAGCACTGAGATTTGAAACTTACAAGTATATGTGTGGAAAAATAGAGGGAAAGTTTGCCATTATCTGGTTCTGCTGAGAGGAGAGAGGTGAACACAACAGAGATCCTGGCTCTGATAATCTGCTGTTTGAGTGTCACATATCTTTCACAACTAACTAATTTTAAAGGTGAGTTTACAGTTTGAGAGGGGATGTATGTGGTAACTTAAGAAATGAATAATAGAAATGGAAATTGTTTTTGTTGTAGTTACACATGGTGGTTTCATAATGTGTCAGTCTGTAAAAGTGATTTTCACTTGCCCCGAAAAAAAAAAGAGCAGTAAGTGTGCTTTCAAATTGGCAAAGAAATTTCGTTTTGGGACTAATGTGAAAACATGACTCTGTGTGCAGAGAGGAATTATAGGCAGAGATTTATTGCGTATTGCTCTGGTGATTTCACAGTTGCATTAGATGGAAAGGGGGAGCGAATTTTTGGGGGAAGAAGCAGAGTCTTAGCACACACCCATGTGCTTGCCATGTATAGTCATGCACAGTATTTACAAGCGAGTGGGGTTTTCAGGTTTCAGTCTGTAATGCAAATACATTCAGCATCACTAAGGCTGGTTGCCCTTGCTGGAGTGTAGGCAGTCACCGAGAATACACATGGTGGTGGTCTGAAAAAACAGTTTGGACATGTGCATTTAAAAAAATGAAAAAAAGTGGTTTCATAATGTGTCAGTCTGTAAAAGTGATTTTCACTTGTAAAAAGTGATTTTCACTTGCCCCGAAAAAAAAAAGAGCAGTAAGTGTGCTTTCAAATTGGCAAAGAAATTTAGTTTTGGGACTAATGTGAAAACATGACTCTGTGTGCAGAGAGGAATTATAGGCAGAGATTTAAAGCGTATTGCTCTGGTGATTTCACAGTTGCATTAGATGGAAAGGGGGAGCGAATTTTTGGGGGAAGAAGTAGAGTCTTAGCACACACCCATGTGCTTGCCATGTATAGTCATGCACAGTATTTACAAGCGAGTGGGGTTTTCAGGTTTCAGTCTGTAATGCAAATACATTCAGCATCACTAAGGCTGGTTGCCCTTGCTGGAGTGTAGGCAGTCACCGAGAATACACATGGTGGTGGTCTGAAAAAACAGTTTGGACATGTGCATTTAAATAAATCAAAAAAAGTGGTTTCATAATGTGTCAGTCTGTAAAAGTGATTTTCACTTGCGCCGAAAAAAAAAAGAGCAGTAAGTGTGCTTTCAAATTGGCAAAGAAATTTCGTTTTGGGACTAATGTGAAAACATGACTCTGTGTGGAAATAGGAATTACAGGCAGAGATTTATTGCGTATTGCTCTGGTGATTTCACAGTTACATTAGATGGAAAGGGGGAGCGAATTTTTGGGGGAAGAAGCAGAGTCTTAGCACACACCCATGTGCTTGCCATGTATAGTCATGCACAGTATTTACAAGCGAGTGGGGTTTTCAGGTTTCAGTCTGTAATGCAAATACATTCAGCATCACTAAGGCTGGTTGCCCTTGCTGGAGTGTAGGCAGTCACCGAGAATACACATGGTGGTGGTCTGAAAAAACAGTTTGGACATGTGCATTTAAATAAATCAAAAAAAGTGGTTTCATAATGTGTCAGTCTGTAAAAGTGATTTTCACTTGCGCCGAAAAAAAAAAGAGCAGTAAGTGTGCTTTCAAATTGGCAAAGAAATTTCGTTTTGGGACTAATGTGAAAACATGCCTCTGTGTGGAAATAGGAATTACAGGCAGAGATTTATTGCGTATTGCTCTGGTGATTTCACAGTTACATTAGATGGAAAGGGGGAGCGAATTTTTGGGGGAAGAAGCAGAGTCTTAGCACACACCCATGTGCTTGCCATGTATAGTCATGCACAGTATTTACAAGCGAGTGGGGTTTTCAGGTTTCAGTCTGTAATGCAAATACATTCAGCATCACTAAGGCTGGTTGCCCTTGCTGGAGTGTAGGCAGTCACCGAGAATACACATGGTGGTGGTCTGAAAAAACAGTTTGGACATGTGCATTTAAATAAATCAAAAAAAGTGGTTTCATAATGTGTCAGTCTGTAAAAGTGATTTTCACTTGTAAAAAGTGATTTTCACTTGCCCCGAAAAAAAAAAGAGCAGTAAGTGTGCTTTCAAATTGGCAAAGAAATTTCGTTTTGGGACTAATGTGAAAACATGACTCTGTGTGCAGAGAGGAATTATAGGCAGAGATTTATTGCGTATTGCTCTGGTGATTTCACAGTTGCATTAGATGGAAAGGGGGAGCGAATTTTTGGGGGAAGAAGTAGAGTCTTAGCACACACCCATGTGCTTGCCATGTATAGTCATGCACAGTATTTACAAGCGAGTGGGGTTTTCAGGTTTCAGTCTGTAATGCAAATACATTCAGCATCACTAAGGCTGGTTGCCCTTGCTGGAGTGTAGGCAGTCACCGAGAATACACATGGTGGTGGTCTGAAAAAACAGTTTGGACATGTGCATTTAAATAAATCAAAAAAAGTGGTTTCATAATGTGTCAGTCTGTAAAAGTGATTTTCACTTGCGCCGAAAAAAAAAAGAGCAGTAAATGTGCTTTCAAATTGGCGAAGAAATTTCGTTTTGGGACTAATGTGAAAACATGACTCTGTGTGCAGAGAGGAATTATAGGCACAGATTTATTGCGTCTTGCTCTGGTGATTTCACAGTTGCATTAGATGGAAAGGGGGAGCGAATTTTTGGGGGAAGAAGCAGAGTCTTAGCACACACCCATGTGCTTGCCATGTATAGTCATGCACAGTATTTACAAGCGAGTGGGGTTTTCAGGTTTCAGTCTGTAATGCAAATACATTCAGCATCACTAAGGCTGGTTGCCCTTGCTGGAGTGTAGGCAGTCACCGAGAATACACATGGTGGTGGTCTGAAAAAACAGTTTGGACATGTGCATTTAAATAAATCAAAAAAAGTGGTTTCATAATGTGTCAGTCTGTAAAAGTGATTTTCACTTGTAAAAAGTGAGTTTCACTTGCCCCGAAAAAAAAAAGAGCAGTAAGTGTACTTTCAAATTGGCAAAGAAATTTAGTTTTGGGACTAATGTGAAAACATGACTCTGTGTGCAGAGAGGAATTATAGGCAGAGATTTATTGCGTCTTGCTCTGGTGATTTCACAGTTGCATTAGATGGAAAGGGGGAGCGAATTTTTGGGGGAAGAAGCAGAGTCTTAGCACACACCCATGTGCTTGCCATGTATAGTCATGCACAGTATTTACAAGCGAGTGGGGTTTTCAGGTTTCAGTCTGTAATGCAAATACATTCAGCATCACTAAGGCTGGTTGCCCTTGCTGGAGTGTAGCACTCTGGACATGGGCTTTTTAAAAAATCTGAAAAGTGGTTTCATAATGTGACAGTTTGTAAAAGTGATTTTCACTTGCCCAAAAAAAAGAGCAGTTTGTGTGCATTCAAATTGGCAAAGAAATTTCGTTTTGTGACTATTGTGAAAAGAAATGTAGTAATATATTTAAATACAATAAAGGATTTTTTTTTTAGTTTTTTTCAGGTATTGCTGAAGAGCAGTGAACAAAATTTAAGATGCCTACAAAATCCAGAGTTCAAAAAACGCTAAAAAAAAAACTATATTTGAAGACAACTGGAGGACCAAAGTTAGTAGAAGATGCTCATGTTGGGAAAAAGAAAAAATCTTCTGGTAAGCAGAAAAAACAATTTCTTAAAAATATATTCAAAACAAAGAAAAATGTACAAAATGTCTGTACTGGAAAGAATGTTACAAAAGGAAGAGAACAGGAAAAAATTGAGAATTTAGTTAATGCAAATATACCTTCTGCAACTGAAAAGATTTACATAAACAGAAAAACAGCGTTTAAAGAGATACGTAGAAAAATGTTTCAGAGAAGAGTTATGTCCAATTTGATAAAGGATGTGAAGAAATATAAGCAAAAGGCAAAATATTACAAGAGAAAAAAAGAAATTGAAGCCATTGCAGCAAAGGCATTAGAATTAAAAAGGAAACTATTCATATTAATTTTGAATAGGATGCGTACATTAGACAAAATGGTTAATGTACTGAAATCACATAGCAAAAGGAAAAGAGTAGTGAACAGAACAAACTTTTGTAAAGTGTTTTTAGGAAAGTGGATGCATAGTTCAAGTAGTGAACCTTTTTTTAATGAAGAGAGCTATTTTCAAAGTAATAGTTTGCTGCATGCAGTTGACACCAGAGGTCGTTCATACGAAGTAACAAATGGTTGCATAATGGAGAAGGAGATAATGGTTCCAAGAGATGAGGTACAAGTGATGGCAGATGAGGCAATGGGGAGACGTCCTAAAGCCCCAGTGTACACTTGGAATTGTAGTAGTATTTGCACTGTGCGTCAGGAATCTATTGACAAATTTCGAGAGTTTCTAAGAGAATATAGTAAAAAAAGTGTAAAACAGAAGATTAAGGTGCTTCAAAGTCTGGATCCATGCAGAGTGAGAGAGAATACTGGTTTGCAGGGTCATTCTCTGGCTTGTCTATCTAGAAAAGTGTGCAATAGTGTTTTCCATCATTTTAGGATGCTGGCTGTTCATCATACTGGAATGAGAAAGTTTGTGAGACGGTTGTATTTTGCCAAAAGTCCAGCAATAAAGTTAAATGAATTGAATAGGGCTCTGTTCCGAGGAACGGTATCAGATGTAGAGAAGGTTGTTGATGAAATTCAGTTTTGTTACTTTGGTCCTGAACAAAACAGTGCAGAGAAGGACACAGTAAATGAGGAAGAAGTGGAAGAGAATGTAGAACCTTCTGTAAGTAAGACATTTAATGATCACATAACAAAATTTGCAATAGTCTCTAATGAAAGACCAAATGTTACTTGTATTTGTTGCCGCAGAACTCATTATAGAAAACAAACTAGGAATGTTGATCTCTACAGAAAGAGTGAAAATGAAGATAATTATAAGTGGAAGGATTTTGCCACATATATATTTCTAGAAAATTGTTTTGAATTGGGTGAAGATCAGCGTATTTGTAAATACTGTTACAACAAGTTAGAGGAAAATAGAATGCCGACCAGAGCTGTACATAATAATTTAGAATTGGATGCTATTCCTGCTGAACTTTCTGAATTAAATACATATGAGTCAATACTCATTCAATGTGTTCATCCGTTCCAGACCATAGTACGTATGGAGCCCAAAACTGGTAAATTACCTCCTTCAGATTTACTGAGAGGTTTAAAAGGTAGAGTGGTGTATTTGCCCTTGGATTTGAAAAAAAATATGGAAACTATTGATGCGGATACTTTGGAAACTGAACCATTAATTATTCTGGTTAATGGTGTACCTACAAAGAATAAGAAGATTTGGCAGGAGCTGGTAGATGTGCGGAAAGTACAAAGAGCAAATTTGTATTTGAAAAAAAATAACAAATGGTATGAATCAATTTATATAGAAGAAGAAGAAGAAGAAGAAGATTTTCAAGAAGACACAGAAACACCAACTGGACAAATTGAAAAAGTGGACAAGTCAAAGGAAGAAGAAATTTATGAACATTTTAGCATACATCCTCTTCATTCGAAAGAAGTTATGGGAGACAATATTGATCTCTTTCAGATGAAGAAAGCAAAAGGAACTCCTGTGAGTGTATGGGAGGAGAGCTTGGAAGCTCGATGTTTTCCTCAGCTGTTTCCTAAAGGAAAAGGAGGACGATACGATGAATGTCCAGAACAGATTCCAGCTTCAGAGTATCGGACTACAAGACTATATGCTGAAGATCCCAGATTTCGACAAAGTATTCCTTATTTGTTCCATCTTTTATTTGAAAGCGACTTGTCTGCACTGTCTTATGCAGTAAATCACATTTTAAAAAGTGGAGTACATTTACAAAATGCGTCTGCTAAGGATTTTATGGAGAAAGTGCAGCACCGAGATGATCATTTGGAAACACAACTGATCAATCTGATGGCTTGTCAGCGTGGGACAAATGAATATTGGTACCGACGCCATGGTGAACTAAAATGCATGTTACGGAATTTAGGAACACCAACATGGTTCCTTACCCTAAGCTGTGCCGAGTACGCTTGGGATGATTTACTGGATTTTCTACGAGAGGCCAATTCAAACATTAAAAACATCGAATACAAGACAGCAGGAGAACTGTGCTCATTGGATCCGGTTAATGTTTGCAGATATTTCAATCATATATTTGAGGCTATGATGTCCTTCATCTGCAATAAAAAAAATCCACCCCTTGGAGAAGTAGTGGATTTCTTTTGGAGAAAAGAGTACCAGGCAAGAGGTGCTCCTCATATTCATATGCTGTTGTGGATCAAGGATGCCCCAAAGTTTGGAACAGATGCTGATGAAGCAGTGTTATCTTACATTCAAGAATATGCAACATGTGCTATACCAAAAAGCACAGAAGAGAACAAGTTAAAGGAGCAAGTTTTACGTTTCCAAAGTCATCGGTGTGGAAAATACTGTCGACGGAAATACAAGAGCAAAGAAAAATACTACACTAAATGTCGATTTGGATTTCCTAGACCTGTTCTTTCAAATGGAAGAGTAAACAGTTTTATGTCAGCTGTGAGACATACTATCACAAGAAAATCACCTAAGAATACCTACAACCTTAAAAGAAAAGAAGAATCAAAAAATATAAATGACTACAACCCAGTCATTTTATCCATGTGGAACGCTAACATGGATATACAGTATGTAGCTGACAATTCCATTGCTGTTGCACGATATGTAACGTCTTACATTACGAAATCAGAAAAAACAGAATTGAAGGAAATGTGGGAAGAGATTTCTCACGAGAAGACTGTCAGTAAGAAGCTGTACAGTTTCAGTTTGAAGATGTTATCGCATCGAGAAATTGGATCCTACGAATGTTCAGATAGGTTATCTTCTGCAAGTCTCTACTCGAAGTCAAGAAGAATAATTTGGGCAAGTTTAGGCCTTGCAGCAATGAGAAATCGGGTACTGAAATCTGTAGGAGAAATTAAATATTTGGTCGAGAATGACCCAGAAAGTACAGATATATTGAAAACAAACATGTTGGACACATATTATCCCAAGAGAAGTCAACATCTGGAGAACATGTGTCTCTATGAAGTGCTGCAGAACTACATTTATTCAAGGAAAGCCGCAGAAGACATCAATAATGGAAAATATAAAGTCGTTGGTGAAGAAGGATGTTTGGTGAAGCAAACAAAAGGAAGTTTGATAAATCACCGGAAGCTGAGTTGCGACACTACTGACAAGAAAGAATTTTACTACTTGGCTCTTTTACAGTTGTTTAAACCATGGCGTACAGAGGATGAACTACTGGGAGAATTTCAAAGCTATGAAGATTCATTTAATGCTTGCAAAGACAGCATACAATGCAATACATTCACAACTTATCTGCAAATGTTAAATGAAGAAATTGAACAGGAAACTACAATTGCAGCAGAAATAGCTAGAGACAGTTCTCAGGACAGCCAAAGTTCAGGAACACACAGTCAAGATCCCCTAGGACAACCAATCATTGAAAATGAAGCATCAATAGCCATGAATGAAGTGGAAACGGCTATGAATCAAGCTCAAGAAGAATTTATAGACTTAGAAAATTTGGAAAGACAACTGAATCAAGAGCAGCAACAAATTTATGAAGAGATCAAAAACAAAATTGATCACGGATTTCTACATGTAAAAAAAGAGTGCTCATGCACATCATTTCATCCAATCAGGATGTATGTAAGCGGACAAGCTGGAACTGGAAAAAGTTTCCTAATAAAAGTCATCAGAAGCTACCTACAGCAAAAAACGGATTCTACTTTGTCTTGTGTGGTTACTGCTCCAACTGGGTTAGCAGCATATAACATAAAAGGAATCACCTTACATCGTTTGCTAATGTTACCAGTGGAGCATGAGAACAAAATACAATTCAACAAGCTAACTGGAGAAGCATCCTTGGAAGTTTCAAGAGTATTGAAGAAGATGCAAGTTCTCATTATTGATGAGGTGAGCATGGTATCAAACCTAATGCTTGCCTTTGTGCATTTAAGAATGCAGCAAATTTTGAAGACAGACTATGACATGTTATTTGGTGGAAAACACGTCATAGTTTTTGGAGATCTTTTGCAACTTACTCCAGTTAAAGGACAACCAGTGTTTAATACTGTGACACATGAAGACACGAAGAAGTCATTGGGAAGCATCGGAAATACAAATATTTGGTCCTTCTTTGAGTACAAGGAACTTACTACTAATATGAGGCAAGCAAACGATGAAGAATATGGAAGTATTCTGAAAGATATCAGGATTGGACTACTGACAGAAGTTGGCAAAAAAGCATTACAGAGTCGGCTGCTACATAATTTATTTCCAAAGGAAGAAATAGTTGCAGAGAAGATATACAAGAACATTGCAGAAAACAAAAGTGTCATCTGCTTAATGCCAACTCTACGTGAATGCTCAATATTCAATGAGGAGCTTTTGAAATTGGAAAAGGAAGAGATCAGGAAATTGGAAGCAGTGGACAAAATTGAGGATGGAAGAATTACTGTCACAGTAACAGGCAAACTGAAAAATAAATTGGACTCACTAGAGAAGAACATCTCCAAAACAGCTGGATTAGAAAAAAATCTATATGTTTGCATGAACTGTAGAGTGTTTTTAAGGAGAAATTTGGATGTTGAGAAAGGTTTAGTTAATGGAGCGATGGGAAGAGTTGTGGGTTTTATTAATTACCAGAAAAAAGAAGGAGTTGAATGTTTAAAAATAAAATTTGATCAGATAGATGAAGTTAAAGATATTTGTCGTTGTACAGTTCGTTTTATGCTTGTGAAAGACTTATATGTACGTAGGAAGCAGTTTCCGTTTTCTCTAGCATATGCTGTAACTATTCACAAGTCTCAAGGATTGACTGTAGATTGTGCATTTGTGAACATTGGTTCAACTGTGTTCAAAGAAGGTATGGCATATGTTGCTTTGTCACGAGTCAAAACATTATCAGGTTTATTCATGATAGACTTTGATGAGTCAAAAGTTAGTGCTGATACAAACTGTGTAAAAGAGTATAATAGATTAAGAAGAAGCTATGCTCCTCATTTAGGTCAGTATCCTGTGTTGGAGAAACGTGTAGTTTCTCGTAAAAGAAAAAATGAGAATATCTGTAGTGAAGATGTAGAGAAGAGGAAAAAAAAGAGGAGTGATGTAATTGCAAGCAAAAAGAAAAAGGAAAATGAAGAACAGGTTGTAGGATGTCATTTTGAAAATAGCTCTGGTGTCAACTGCTACGCAAATGTAGTGCTGAATGTTGCATTTTATCTGGAAAGTTTGCAAGAGCAGATAATAGTAAATCAGGGAAAAAGATTCTGTTCAGAGCTGAGTCTCCTTTTTCAAAAGCTGAGTAAAGATAAAACTCAAATAGAAAGTGCTACTGACATTAGAAAACTTTTAGATGTATGTTCAGGACGAACACAGTTTTCTCAAAATGAACAGCAAGATGCACATGAATTTTTGATGTATTTTCTTCAGGTAGTGGAAGAAGAAGGAGTTCCCATTGACATTTTTTTTGGTCTCTCTTATAAATGGGAACATAGTTGTGATAATTGTTATAATATATGTGGCTCTATTGTTGATAATGAAAGGTTTATTTATTTGACATTGCCAGAGAGTAAAACAGTCACTTTTGCAAAATTAGTTAAAGATGCTAATCATAGCATGAAATGTGGTGAGTGTAATTCTGACATGTTTTCAACATTAATTTTAAAGGAATACGGACAGTATGTAATTTTAATGATGCAACGATGTAGAGCTGATGGTTCAAAATTGGATACTTTAATAAAGAAGTTTACAGGACAGCAATTATCAATTTCAGGAAAAACTTTTTTAACTGTTGCAATAATTTTCCATGATGGACCTACTGTTACTTCTGGACATTACACAGTTTATCTTAAATGTGAAAAAGGCTGGACACTGTGTAATGATTCCCAATTGATTTTCAAACAACAATTTTACCATTTTACTGGATTACCATTGCAATTTTGTAAAAAAAAGATTTTTTAAATTATCATTTGGCCTAATGGAAAGATAACCAATTGTAATGTGGACTTTTTTAATTTTTAATGAAACTTTGAAAAACCAATAATTTAGAGATTATCGGTAACTTCTGCACATTTTAAATTTTGGAATGTTATTGGACTGCCATTGGAAATTTTTTCAAAAATGTTTTAAAAAATTACTATTTGGCCATGTGGAAAAGTAACCAATTCTATTGTGGACTTAAAAAATTATTCAAAAAATTTTCGTGAACCAAAATGTTACAGAGAATCGGTGAGATCTGGACAAATTAAACTTTAGAATTTTATTGGATTACCGTTGGAAATTTATTCCAAAAAAAAATTTAAAATTACTATTTGGTCTAAAGGAAATGAAATCAGATGTATTTTGGAGTTATTTGAGATATAATATTGTGATTATACTTCTGAAACAAACATATCAGACGGTATTTTAAAGAAATAACTATTGGTATTAGATGATATTTTTTTACAATATTATGCATTTCTATAATGTTAAGTTTAAGTAAAAAAAGAATGAGGGCATTTTTAATACAATCTTTGTGATTGGTATTTTTTTTTGCCCGCTGTAAAATGATGAATGCAATTGCTTTCACAATTTATAGTGAAATGCAATATATTCTGAAAACAGCAAAAATAAGGCAAAAATATTTTTTGGAAAAAAATGTAAATATGTGTACTGTATTATAAAATGTTTTAAAAATATTAATACTTTTTTCTTTTTTTCCAGATAGATATAGAAAATTTTCGAAAACTACAAACATTTTTAAAACTATTTTTTTAAAAAACAAATGAATAAATATTTTTTCAGTGAGTATGGTAAGTCAATAATAATAATTGTAGTCTCTCAAGGACAATGTAATGTGATAAATGATTTTTAGTGTTTTTTTAAAAAAAAAAAAAAAAAAGTACGCGCACCGTACGCGTACGGTAAAAAAAAAATAAAAAAAAGTTTTTAAAAACATATGTAAAAAAAAGATGAAAGATAAGGTTGGCTCTTAAAAGAACCGTTGTGTTCATGCAGGGACAGAGGAAAGGAAGCATGGGAAAATTATTCAAAGCGACAAATGTGCTGATCTATTTTGTTGTTCACTAGGGAAACACTGGTCTCCCTATGGCAAATTAGATCTTTACAAAATGTGCAATGAATATCAACCTTCCGAAATCGAGGGTTCATTTCCAGAGGGCCAGCAAAAGGAGATTCTCCCCCCACAGATGAAGGGCTCACCTGACCTGCAGAAGAAGGAGTCAGCCCTGCAGATGATGGTCCAGGCTGAGCTACTGTGGATGTACTGGCTCGTCTTTCTGAAGAGTTACCTCCAAAAAGATGACCATGTGTCCTTCTGTGTACATCCTGGAGGTGTCTCTTCATGGTGTGATTCCCAAAGGAATACTTCCTGTTAGGATTACCTCTAGAAAGTACACGCTTACACAGCTTACAAGTCACTAAGGGTGCATTTACCTTTTGCTGGCCTTCAGGAAAAGTAAAATAATCCCATACATAAGAGGGCTTTTGTTTCCTCGATCTCTGCCTCAAGACAGTGCTGCTAGTGCTAGCCTCACTCTCAGAAGAGCTCTGCTGTTCTGCCATCGTATCCCAAAGACAAACCAGCTCCTTCTCCCAAGGGATCACAAGCAGAAATGAGGGGAATGGGTGTGGTGTAGGAGAGTTCTAGAACTGAAAGTAGTTTCAACCAATCAAAAGTTGTGTTTCATGATCACATGACCTACCGTACGCTTACGGTACGCTTACGGTACGCTTACGGCAAAAAGTACGCATGCGCGTAAAAAAGACACGCGCTTGCGCGCATGCGCATAACAGTCACTACCCGACACTTCCGCGTAACGTGCGCGTGTGGCGTAAGCGCGCACGCGTCCCACGCGCAGTACGCGCGGCTACGCAAAGTGCGTAACTATACGCAAGCAGCGTAGATAGATTACGGACGTTGCGTAAACCGCACGCTTACCGTGAGCTTACGGTACGCGTACTAAAAAAATATTTTTTTTTTAAAAAAAGTACTGCAAATAAATTTTACGTTTATTTTAAAAAATATATTTAAAAAAACATATTAAAGAATTTTAAAAATTTAATCATAGTCTTTATAAAAGGTAAGATAATTAAATTAAAAATATGTTAGAAAAAAAAAAAAAAAAAAAAAAAATTAGCATTTAAAAAACCTTGCAAATTCACTGAAAAAACCATGGGTTTCACACACGTTATAGTTAGGAATTAGCATTTAAAAAACCTTAGAAATTCAGTGAAAAAACCATAGGTTTCACACACGTTATAGTTAGGAATTAGCATTTAAAAAACCTTAGAAATTCAGTGAAAAAACCATAGGTTTCACACATGTTATAGTTAGCTGGACATTTTACTCGTAAAAAACCAATGAAATTGCCCCGTTATAGTTAGTTCAGCTAACTATAACTCGCGCGCCCGCAATGCACTGCTGATGACGTCACATATTACATCACTCATGACATGGTCAGTGACATCACTCATGACATCACTGATGACATCTCAAATGACATCACTGATGACATCACTGATGACATCATCCTTGTGATAGAGTGGTAGACCTCCTCTCACCCTAATATAACCTTTGACACACACATTCAAAAATAGAGACTAAAATTTTCAAAACAATGGACATACCAATACCAGTTACAACATCCTCTTCAGTAATTCTAAGATCCACATACACATCCACTCATTCACCAACAGTCCAATACAGTCACTCATACATGTACTCACTCATCATATGTACTCATACACCTATACATCCTGTTACACAATGCCACTCATGCATAGAGTTACTCACACACATAGTCACTCGTGCTAATAAAGAATCAAACATACATTTACTTGCATATACAGTTATACACACACCACCATACTTACTTCTACGGAAACTTACACATACTTAGTCTTTTAAACAATCACTTATAGAAACACATACTTATTCATACAGGAACTCTTCCAATCTCTCACCCTTGCATATACTCACATATATACACCAATAGTCACATATACTAGTTTTAAACATATGTAGTTACTCATAAAGACACTATTGAGACAGTCATTCACTCACTAACACACCCATACACACACTCATCCACCCATGCAGTCCTGCACACATGGTCTGTTCAACACATACAAACAGTGAGTCACTCATTCATGCACCTATGCACTACGTAATACCCCCCACCGAACCATGCAGACACTCAGACTGATACTCAAAAAACCAACTAATAACCTATATAGACACCCATGTAGCTACTCACCAACCCATGCAGCCACTTATACACAAAGTGAGAGACTGATACAGATATATACATATTTAAACATTACTCACTAAGCCATGTATTCACTAAGATACACTTAATCAAGCAATTAAACAATCAATTTTTCAAAAACAAATCATCCATTTAGACACTTATATACCCATTTATTCTTCCATCGACCTTGAGATATACATATATAAAACATATTTAATTTTCAGAAAAACACACATTCACTGGATGATGTCATCAGTGATGTCATCAGTGATGTCATTTGAGATGTCATCAGTGATGTCATGAGTGATGTCACTGACCATGTCATGAGTGATGTAATATGTGACGTCATCAGCAGTGCATTGCGGGCGCGCGAGTTATAGTTAGCTGAACTAACTATAACGGGGCAATTTCATTGGTTTTTTACGAGTAAAATGTCCAGCTAACTATAACATGTGTGAAACCTATGGTTTTTTCACTGAATTTCTAAGGTTTTTTAAATGCTAATTCCTAACTATAACGTGTGTGAAACCTATGGTTTTTTCACTGAATATATATATATATATATATTACCTACTGCCGGTAGCCAGTAGGTAGTTATAGTTAGGACCTAGTTACTATAGGAAAATGGCAACATTCTATTCGCAATAACTTCGGCGCCGATTGATGAATCTTCAATCAAGGGGGGTCGATAAAAAAGGGGGGTCCCAAAACGTGTTTTTTCAATGTTAATTTCCATAGGAAAATTTAGACAAGGCTACAGGTCGAACAGGTGAACGGAATTACCCCAAATTTGGCAGGGGGAAGGGTCTTGGTCCCGAGGGCACACTTGTGTTTATTTGGTGTAAATCCATTCAGTAGTTTTTGAGAAATATTTAAATTTACAGATATCGATATTTGGGAATTCTGCCATCTGATTGGCTGAGGCGTTACGAGCACAAGCTTGCTGCTGATTGCCTGCGAGCGCTGCATGCGTTTGCAACTAGGAAGTGTTGGCTGCCATTTTGTGATTCCGTTGAAGCGAGTAAGGGGGAAAAAGGGCAAAAAAAGTGGGAAATAGGAGGGTAGGAGCACTGCACCTCTGTGGGGTGTTTAGGGTGTGCTATAGAGGGGGTGCAAAGTGAACTAATCATACCTACCGGTGTGAAACTGCTGGGCTACGAATTGCCTAGAGTGTGATGCTGCTAAGGTGAGGTGGTGCGGGACTCGGGGATTAGAGCGTGAGTCTAAATTGTGTGTCTTATGCTGTGAAGTCATGTGCCATGGCCGCTGCAGTACAGCTGTGGAAGTAGTGTCAGCATGTGTTTATAACTACTAGGACGAACTACTGACCCGTACTGGTCTGAAAGTTCGGGGGTACGGAAAATATGTGAGGTAGTGTGTAGAGTCTCATGCTGCTAAGCTGAGCTGCTGCTGGACTCAGGGATGAGAGCCTGAGCCCAAGCTGTGTGTCATATGCTGTGAAGTCATGTGCTCTGGCCGCTGTGCCACATCTGTGCAAGTAGTGCCAGCATGTAGTTATAGCTACTTGGGGGAACTTTTGTTTCGAACATTTTAACGTGTGTATGGTGCTTAGGGGGTGTTATATAGGGAGTGCGAAGGTAAATTTGTGTGTATGAAATTAATTTGGTATTTGGAAAGTGGAAAGCACTGACCCGTACAGGTCTGATGATGCTGGGGGCGTAAGGTGAGGTGCTGCTGGAGTTGGGAATAAAGCTGATGAACTACTCAACCCTATTGTGAACTTTTAACGTGCACGTGCCGTTAAATGTTCGATAAAATGTTATATATAGTATATCGTTAGGTAAAAAAAAAAATGATGAACTGTAAACCTGCAGGTGTCATAGAAGGTTCCAGAAAGTGTGGTGATAAAATAGGTTGAACTTGCGACCTGTATGTGGCGTGGGATAATAAGTACCTTTTCGGAAGGAAAATTCAAAATTAACCAATGGATGTAAGTTTGGGAATGTCGTTGAAGGAATGAAGTATTCTGATTTGTTCTTTACATGTATTTGTGTGTGGAGCAACAGAGAAATTGTGCCATTCCTGGTTTCATTCTTAATGAAGTTGGAGCTTTACATGTACTATGTGAGAAAGAGAGAATTGTATGCGTCTGTCATTTGAAATCTGGATAACAACTACAAAGGTGAGTTAGAAATGAACAAGGTGTGTTATGTGTTTTATAGTATTGATTAAGTATTTGAGGTGATGTTTTTAATTTTGAAAGTATTTTTTATTTCATATAATATAGTGTTAGTAAAGTGTGGTGTTTGATATTGGTTTTGAAATATGCATAACATTTGAGCTGTTGTTATATAAGTATTTTATATATGTTTAGGAATTTTTCACAGAGAAGAAGTGTAGTTTGTCATCTTTATAGGACTGTATTGTTTTGAACATGAGGTACCGCATTAATTTGAGATTGTAATGTATTTGGGGAGAGAAAGAAAATGTTGCACGTTTGCAACTGATATTTTTGTGGAAATATTGGGGTGGGGGGTGGTGGTAGGAGACGTATGTGTTATTAAGTTAAAAGCGATAAAACGAAATGCAGAAATGTTATGTGGGCAGGTTGTGGTCTTATTTTAGACACTGAGAGGCAGGTTTGAATGTAAGTCAAGGGTAGGTTGCTGTACAGTGGGGCTACGTACAGTGTTTGGAGATTGCATGGAGAGGAGATGGAGATAGGAAAAGTGATACGTTCCTTTTATATGTACGCATAATTTGAATCATGTGGTCCTAAGTTGATAAATATGAATATGGTTTCTGGTTTGCATTTGGGTATAGTGAATAGTTTTTGTAGTTTCTGACTAGTGAATAATAAAAAGGTAGATATACTAAAATGTATGGTAGTAAGCATATTAATTATTGTCTGTTCTTATGGAATAGAAGTAGTTGGGGAGTGCTTCTTTAGAAGAGAGGTTTTATAAATGTGTGAGAGATAAAAAAATGTAAATGGGCGGTATATTGTCTGTATGATCTTTGTTGACATTAGAGAACTACATGTGAATATAAGTGATACTATTTGTCAGGCTGTGTCGCTGTGGCGGATATATGTAGGTGTTGAAATGGTTCGTGTTTTACTGATGGTGAGCTTCACTATCCCTTTTGAGACACTCGTCAATGTATTCATTCCATTTAATATCTTCAATATAGATACAGTAAAGGGACTATATATCAAAAGTTTGGGAATTAGAACTTTGTTTACTCTCTCCATGCCCTGCCATACACTCTACAGAGTGTTTAAACGACTTTCATAACATATAGATGTCTAGCTAGTAAAGGTGGTGTAGTTCGACTGGGCCCATTTATAAACCATGCTATGGGATGGTTTATTTTTTACCCGCCAATTTGCATGTTTGAATAGTTTTTGCTCATAAGTGTTCCAGTAGACACATGTTAAAATTAAGACTGTGTATGGGTATAGTGGCGCTACTAGGGATGGGGGGGTTTCTGTTTGATTTCGTACTGTTAACCAAGGGCGGTGATGGGTGTGGGGGGGTAGTTATGTTGCTGTTTGAAATACAGAATATAGTAACGTGGAGATGTGGAGCTACTAAAGGTGATGTAGTACCACTTATCCGCAAATTTGCATGTTTTAATACGGTTTGCTGATGAACTTTTCAGGAGACATCTGTTGAAGTTAAGGCTGTGTATGGCTATAGTGGCGCTTCTACGTTTGCTTGGGCTCTTTCTTTTATTGCGTATAGTGAAGCAAGGGCGGATGTTGAGGTGGTGTAGTGGTACTGTGACTATTTATAAACCGTCTTATGGTATGGTGTATTTTTGAGTTGCAAAATTGTAAGTTTCAATAGCTTTTGTTGATGAGCGTTCCGGCAGACACCTGTTGACATTAAGTTTATCTATGGCTATAGTGGCGGTAACGGGAGTGCAGGGGCTCGTTGTTTGATTTCGTAAGGTTATGTATGGGTATGGGTGGGGATGGGGGATGTGCGTATGTTGCTGATTATAAGAAGGACATTTGTAACGTGGGCATGTATAGTTAGTGAAGGTAATGTAGTTTGAGTGCTATGGTATTGTTTATGTTTTTCCCGCGAATTTGCATGTTTGAATACTTTTTGTTGATAAGTGTTCCGGCACACACCTGTTAAAATTAAGCATGTTTATTGGTATAGTGGCGCTACTAGGAATGGTGGGGGTTTCTCTTTGATTTCGTACGGTTAAGGAAGGGCAGGGGTGGGTGTGGGGAGGTGGGTATGTTTCTGATTAAAACACAGAATTTAGTAACGTGCAGATGTCGAGCTACTGAAGGTGATGTAGCACCACTGGGAGCACTTATAAAGTGCCCTATGGCATGGTATATGTTTTACCCGCAAATTTGTATGTTTTAATACGCTTTGCTCATGATAGTTCCGGAAGAAGGTTTTTGAAATTGGTATAGTGTGTTTACTAGGATTGGTGTGGCTCTTCTTTAATTTTGTGAAGTTAAGGAAGGATGGGGAAGAGGGTGGTGCAGTTGCAGTGTCCCCATTTATGAATCGGTTTATGGTATGGTATATGTTTTTCTGACAAATTCCCATGTTTAATACGTTTTGGTGATGAGTGTTCCAGCAGACAGGTACAGAAATGCCACAACATTTCTGTGGATAAGACATCTTCGTGCTTTGATGGAAAATTATGAAACTTGGTGCCATTGTAGATTTTAATGGAAGGTTACACTGTTTGTTTGTTACTATGGTGTACTTAGGGTTCTAAGTGGGAGAAAGTGGGTGCGCTCTAAAGGGGGGGCAAAGCTCTTAAAGGGGTGTGGGCTATGCAAGTTGGGGCGTGGTCTAAATCAAGATAAGTATCATTGTGTGCTTTAGTAAATCCTCTCCAATTATCGTAGGTTCGGAAAAAGAATTGTTTAGAGGATTTCCCTTTCTTCTACAACGTGGGTAACCTAGCATGATGTCTCCAGTTCTCAGTAGTGAGCAAAATAGGCATGCGTAAATTGATGTGCATGCTGTCACTGCAGTGTAATAAAAAAAAAAAATTGACTATCTTTGAGAGGGCCGAATATAGAGCCTGGTTGGGAGTTGTTTGGAGGCTGCCTGAAAATAAGTGCCGGAACCCAGACCCGGCCCAATTAAAGCGCAGTATCCATGCATCCTAAGCACTGCGCCATTCAACCATCTTTTAATTGATGCATATATTCCTACTTATATATATACATAAATCTGTTAGTCCACTTATCTTAAGCATCTATGAGCGCACTCGCCTATAGTAAGCACTGTGCCATTCATGCAGCGATATGCCTATATATGCATAGATATATCTGTCCCAGAATCAATCCTAAGCAGTTATCAGCCCACCCGTCTATCGTAAGTACTGGTCTTTGCATTTATTCATCCTTCCATCCATCCATGCATTGATACATTGATCTATGTATATATCTATTGATGCATCTGGCCATGCATCCACTCGCCCTTTATCAACTACACGTTCTTATTTCCGTGCATTGTCCGCCCCTGATCTTAAATACGATGTATTATACTCATCCAGCTACCCTCTTAAGGCGTTGAAAAGGCTTGCAAAAAGCATTGACAATCAGATTTTTTAATAAAGAATAACAAAGCTTTGAGTTACTCTTTGTGGAGCATACTTCAGCACCCTTTTCTGGTGGTGTTTTAAACAAAGGTACATCCAGCGAAAGAAATGTAAAGGAGCTTTTAATTGTAATACGATCATTTAGAAACATAACGTTTTGTTGATTTGTTTATAGGTACACTGTTTTAAAGTGGCTGTGACTGACAGATACTGAATACCTGTACTTCTTATATTTGAGAAAGTATACCAGAGAGCTAATTTGGGGTGGTGAGCACCTTGAGTTCTATATTTCCATGTGAAGTACAGTATAGGAATATAAAAGTAATTGGAAAGCTTTTATGTTCATATTAAAGAGGGGGTGTGAGAACTTAGTGAGGAAGGCAAAGTGTGTGTTTTCGTAGCACTAAAACAAGACCGTGTGTAAGGTGAGAGCAGATTCATGCTGGAGTTGCCTTGTTGTGGTCGTTTGCAGAGGCGCAACCAGTGGGAAATTTCGGGGGAGCCTAATTCTTTTCAGCAATAGGCAGAGTGGGCATGTAGGGGTTGTAAAAAGTGGTGAAAAAGAACAGAGTCTCCTTTACAAAAAAATGATGTTTTGAAGGCCGGTGAAGAATTCGGGTGCGGCTCTGTGTGTGCGCCCGGGAAGCTGTGTCAGAGAGCCCGGGGCAATGGGCGTTGTGCGCCTGGTGGTCTGTCTGCTAATCACCCCACGATGATGTTTGCTGGTGCATTGCAAAAAGAGAAGGGAAATACTGAGAGAAAATGGCTCTCTTTAAAGGATTTCCCTTCTCCTACAATGCGAGTCACTTAGCATGATGTCTGTACATCTAAGTAGTGAGCAATGTGCATGCTCTCAGAGTGCCACTGCAGTGCAATAAATTTAAAAAAACGGATTACCTTTGTGAGGTCGGAAAATAGAGCCCTATAAAGACCCGTTTCGAGGCTCCGAAAACTAAAGTGCTGGTGGTCACATCCCCACAGCACCCCCTCCAATTAAAGCCCTGGGTGCAGTGTTATGTATGCGAAGTTGTTGATAAAATTGTTAGGTAATAATGGAAATGTTTATGTGTGCTGTTTGGTTTATAATATCATTCTAAGTACATAGATTAAAAAATTTAAAAATACTATTTATAAAGTTGTGTGCGGTGAGTTGCAGAGAAAGTGGTGTGGGGTGTGGCGGAGAGGTGAAAAGTATGAGGTAGTGCAGTTATATATAAATTGTAAAGGAGTATGTAAATAATTAAATACATGCTTGCTGTATGTTCTATTGCACTACTTGTCATCCTAGTGCTCATCTGTCGTGCTCCATCACGTTGCAGCATTGGGTCTGGAAGTTTTGCAATTGTATGTTATTATTTTAACATAGTGAAGAAATGTGAAAAATAATTGGATCTATTTTTTGTCTTTCAGAAAATTATTTTGTTTGGATTGAAATTTGGAAATGCCTAGAACTGAAAAAAAAAGAAAAGAGAAGAAAAATATATATTTGATGAAAAAGAAATATATTGAAGTAGAAAAAAATGCGACTAGTAGAGAAACTGTTTGAGTGGAAGCCAAAGACAATTTTTGAAAAAAATATTATGAACATTTATTGAGAAAAACATCACACAAAGCAAAAAGAAGAATTTTTCAAGTAAGGTGAAGCAGAGTTCAATTTCAAATACGAGGAAAAGGAAAGATGATAAAGAAATAGTATCTGATATTCGGAGACAAAAACAATTTCAAGAAATTTGTCAGAGACTTTTTCGATCTAGAGTGATTCAGAATTTATTGAAAACATGCTGCAAATATAAAAGAAGAATGTTCCAATTCAAAGAGAAGCTAAGTATTGAAAGTATAGTGGATACTACTTCCAATTTGAAACAGAAGTTGTTCATTTTTTATTTTAAAGATAATTAAAGTATTGGATAAAATAGTCAAAGTATTGAAAGACAAAAGTAGAAAAAAGACTTGTGAACAGAACCAAATGTTGTAAAATCTTTAGTGGACATTGGAGACATACTTCTAGTACTGAGCCTTTATTTAATGAGGAAAGTTACTTCCAGGAAAATAGTTTATCATTTGCAGTTGATACTGGAGGTCGTTGCTACGAAGTTCAGGATGGTGTTCCTCTTCCAAAGGAGGAAATGGTTGGCAGAAGAGTTAATAGCTGAAGAAGTGCAAGGGAAACATCCATGAGCTCCTGTGTATCAGTGGAGTTGTAGTAGCATTTGTAGTATTCGACAGGAATCCATTGATATCATGCGAAATTTGGTACGAGAATATACTCAGAAAAGTATAAAACAGAAGATTAAGTTGTTACAAGGACTAGATCCATGTAATGTAAGAAAATATACTGAGAAGTATGGGCATTCTCTGGCTTGTCTTTCAAGAAAAGTTTGTAAAAGTGTTTTTCATCATTTGAGGATGTTAGCAGTACACCATTCAGAAATTGCGGAACTTTTTAAAGAAACTGTACTGTGTAAAAAGTCCTGCATTAAGTTTAAGTGAACTGAATGGAAGTCTTTTATATGGGATGTTCGAAAAAAGTGTGATGATATTGAAATGCAATATTTTGGTTCAGAAGAGCAGTTCATAGAAAGAGAAAGTTTGACAATTACAGATGATGGAGGAGATGAGAAAGTGATTAGTACTGATCAGTTTGAAGAAGAAATTGTAAAGTTTAATGTAGTGTGCTCTGAAATACCAAACTATGTTTGTGTTTGTTGTCGACGTACTCATTATAAAAGTCAAAGTAGGAATGTTGATTTGTATTTGAAAAGTGAAAATGAGAACAATGGTAAGTGGGAAGAATTTGCAACTTACTTGTTTATTGAAGGTCGCTTTGAGTTAGGTAGTGATCAACGTATATGTAAATAGTGTACAACAAATTAGAAAAGAACAAAATGCCCGCTAGAGCAGTGCATAATAAGTTGGAGTTAGTTGCTATTTCACGGGAGCTGGCCAAATTGAATACATATGAGTCGGTTCTAATTCAATCTGTTCATCCTTTTCAAACTATAATTCGGATGTAGCCTAAAACAGGTAAACTGTCACCAACAGACTTGCAAAGAGGGCTGAAAGGAAGAGAGGTGTACTTACCTTTGGATTTTAAGAAAAACATTGAAAATATTGCTGGCAAGAAAGAGGAAGATGAGGCAGTAGTTATTTTAGTAAATGGTGTACCCACAAAGAGTCGGTAAATATGGCAAGAATTTGTGGATGTCAATAAAGTTGAAAAGGCTACCTTATATCTTATAGAGAACAATATTTATTACAAAAATGTAGATGTGGATGAACAGGTAATACGTTTAGAAGATGATTTTGAAATTTCAAGTGGTCAAATAGAGAAAGTGGACAAGTCAAGGACTGAAGAGATTTATGAACATTATACAATATGTCCTTTGCATTCAAAAGAAGTGATAGGAAGTAGCATTGAGTTATTTCAAATGAAAAAAAACACTGGGAACTCCAATGTGTGTATGGGAGAAAAGCTTGGAAGCTCGTTGTTTTCGACAGTTGATTCCTACTGGAGAATGTGGATGATATGATGACCGACCTGTACGGATTCCAGCTTTAGAACATCGGTCAACAAGATTATATTCTGAAGATCCTAGATTTCGACCGTGCATTCCATACATATTTCACCTTTTGTTTGAAAGTGATCTGTCTTCTCTCTCGTATGCAGTGAATCATATATTTAAAACTGGAGTTCATGAATCACTTCTTTCTGCGTAAGAATTTGTGGAGAAAGTTCATTAAACAGATGAAAATTTAGAAGCACAGTTTATCAATTTGATGGCATGTCAACGTGGAACAAATGAGTATTGCTATCATCGTCATGGAGAACTCAAGTGTATGTTACGGTACTTAGGTACACCAACATGGTTTGTCACACTTAGCTGTGCAGAGTATACATGGGAAGATTTGCTTGAGTTTTAAGAGAAGCGAATTCTAATATAAAAAATGTTGAAATAAAGACTCCTGGTGAACTGTGTTCATTGGAGCCTGTAAATGTGTGCAGATATTTTAATCATAAGTTTCAAGGTATGATGTATTTTAGCTGTAATAAAAAGAATCCACCTCTTGGAGAAGTTACCGATTTTTTTGGGAGAAAGGAGTATCAAGCAAGAGGTGCACCTCATATACATATGCTAGTATGGATCAAGGATGCACCTAAATTTGGAACTGATTCTGATGAAACAGTATTGTCTTTCATCGAACAGTATGTGACATGTGAGATTCCAAGTGAAGGAGGAGATAGAAGCTTGAGACAGCAAGTTTTAAGTTTCCAAAGTCACCGTTGTGGCAGGTATTGCAGAAGAAAATACAAGTCTAAAGGAAAATTTTGCACCAAATGTCGGTTTGGTTTTCCCCGCCCAATCATTTGTAAAGGAAGAGTAAATTCTTTTTTTTTCTTCTGTGAGGCACACAATAATTCGGAAATCTCCAAGAATATCTACAACTTAAAAATAACAGAAGTGTCAAAGTATATCAATGACTACAATCCAGTCATTTTAAAGATGTGGAAAGCGAACATGGGCATCCAGTATGTTGTGGATAACTCCATTGCTGTTGTACGTTACATCATACATAACAAAATCTGAAAAAACAGAGATGAAGCAAATGTGGGAAGAAATTGCACAAGAGAATAGTCTTAGTAAAAAATTGTACAGCTTTAGTTTGAAAATGATTTCCCACTGAGAAATTGGATCGTATGAATGTTCAGACCGCTTGTGTTCTTCAAGTTTATATTCAGTCACGAGGAATCATTTGGGTAAGTTTAAGTCTTGCCTGCAAACGAAATAGAGTATTGAAATCATTGGAAGAAATTGAACAATTAGCAGCAAATGAGCCAGATAGTACATACATTCTTAAAACTAATATGTTGGACACATACTATCCGAAAAGGAGTCAACATCTGGAGCAGCTATGTCTGTATGAAGTACTTCAACATTACAGCTTCAAACGAAATGTTAAAGAGAAATTAAAAGAAGGAAAGTTTGCAGTAGTTGTATGTCATGGATGTTTAGTAAAACATGCAAAGGGTAATCTTATAAACCACAAGAAACTTAGTTGTGAAACTTCAGATAAGCGAGAATTTTACTATTTAGCACTTCTGCAGCTGTTTAAACCATGGCGTAGCGAAAGTGAATTACTTGGAGAGTTTGACTGCTACGAAGATTCTTTTAATGCTTGCAAAGATAGCATTCGATATCCAATTTTCCTTACATATTTAAAAATGTTGAATGATAAAGTTGAACAGGAAAAGACTATTATAGCTGAAATAGCTCATGAAAGTTCTCAAGATAGTCAAAGTAGTGGTCCATGTATTCAAGATCCTCTTGGACAACCAATGCTGGAAAATGAAGCAGCGATTGCTATGCATGAAGTCGAAATTGCAATGCAACAAGCACACAAGGAGAATATAACATTGGAAAAGTTAGAAGAACAAGTAAATGTTGAACAGAAAGAAACATATGTGCAAGTGAGAGAACGGATAGAACATGGTTTGTTGCATGAAAAAAAAGAATGTCTGTGTTCATCTTTTAAACCTCTTCTGATGTACATCAGTGGCCAAGCTGGGACAGGTAAAAGTTTTTTAATTAAAGTTTTGACCAGTTATCTTTAAAAAACTACTGGTTCACATTTATGTTGTGTGGTAACAGCTCCAACTGGATTAGCTGCACACAATGTTAAAGGAGTTACTTTGCATAGATTATTGATGTTACCAGTGGAGCATGATAATAAATTAGAATATCAGAAGTTGTCTGGAGAAGCTTCTTATGAAGTGTCAAGAGTGCTGAAGAAAATGAAACTTTTAATTATTGATGAGGTGAGCATGGTCTCAAACTTAACGCTTGCTTTTGTACACTTAAGAATGAAACAGGTATTAAAAACAGATTACGACGTCCTCTTTGGGGAAAAACATTTAATTGTATTTGGAGATCTGCTACAACTAACCCCTGTAAAAGGAGAACCAGTGTTTAAAACTCTTCTACATGAAGACACTAAGAAATCTTTGGGAAGTATTGGAAATGTGAATCTGTGGTTACATTTTGAATATAAAGAACTCACTCAGAATATGCGACTAGCAAGAGATGAAGATTATGGAAATATTCTAAAAGATGTAAGAATTGTTGTTCTAAGCAAACATGGTAAACAAGCTTTTCAAAGTCGTCTACTAAAGAACTTGTTTACAATTGAAAACACACCAGCAGAAGTAATGTACAAGAAAATGAAAGAAAAAAAGTCTATAGTTTGTTTAATGCCTACAGTGGAAGAGTGTTATACATTTAATAGAGATCTTATAGAATTGGAAAATCAAGAAATAGTTCTCATTGAAGCTATTGATAAAATAGAGCATCAAGGAATAACAATTGTTCTTTCAGAAAAACTAAAGACTAAATTGGATTCTTTGGAAAAGTCTGTATCAAAAACTGCTGGCTTAGAAAAATATTTAGATGTCTGTTTAAACTGTCGGGTAATTTTGAAGCGTAATCTGAATGTAGAAGAAGGTTTAGTGAATGGAGCAATGGGGAAAGTTTGTTGATTTTGTGAAATATCAAAATAGAAATGGAATTGAATTTTTGAAAGTTAAATTTGATCAGATTGCAGAGGTAAGACAGATTGCACGTTTTGCCGCACGTTTTTTGCTTGTAAAATAACTTGTATGTTCGTAGAAAACAGTTTCCCTTCTGTTTAGCATATGCAATAACTATTCACAAATCACACGGTTTAAGTGTAGATAAAGACAGATTGAACGTTCTGCGCACGTTTTTTGCTTGTAAAAGACTTGTATGTTCGTAGAAAACAGTTTCCCTTCTCTTTAGCATATGCAATAACTATTCACAAATCACACGGTTTAAGTGTAGATAATGATTTGGTAAATGTTGGGAAAACTGTGTTTAAAGAGGGAATGGTATATGTTGCATTATCTCGAGTTAGAACGTTGTCTGGTTTGTATTTAATTGATTTTGATGAGAACAAGTTTAGTGTTGATGTTAATTGTGTAAGAGAATATAATCGTTTGAGAAGGCTTCATGTTCCCCATTTAAGTGAATATCTTATTTATGATAAACGTGTTGTGTGTTCAAAACTCAAATATGTTGAAGAGTTAACTATGGTTGAAAAGCAGAAAGAAAATCAACAGAAAAGAAAAGATGTAAAGAGGCAGAAAATACAAACAAGTGATTATGTTGTTGGATACCAATTAGAAAATGCTTCTGGTGTCAACTGCTATGGTAATGTCATTCTAAATGTTATATTTTATCTTGAAGATGTTTGTGGTGAAATTATGGAAAGTCAGGAAAAACTTTATGTTCTGCACTCTACACTTTATTTCAAGAATTGAGAACTGATAGAAGTAAGATTCATTCTGCTTCTGGTATTCGCCAACTGTTGGATACATGTACTGGATCTTTAACGTTCAGTGCTAATATACAGCAAGATGCACAAGAAGTTCTGATGGTTATGCTTGGAGTACTAGAAGATGAAGGAATTCAGATTGAGAGTTTATTTGGACTCAGTTACAAATGGGAACATAAATGTGAAGAGTGTTTATTATCTTCAAGGACTATAGTTGACAGCGAACGATTTTTATATTTAACAATACCTCACTGCAAATCTGTACCATTTTCCAAATTAGTAAACGAAGCTGATCATGAGATGATGTGTTCTCGTTGTAAATCAAGAATGCTATCTGCATTATGCCTACAAAGATATGGAAAATATTTGATTATAATGCTGCAGCGCTGTCGACCAAATGGAAGAAAAGTGAAAACCAAAATTAAAATTGTTGTTGCTAATCAAGTATCTATTGATGGATAAACTTTTGCAACAGTTGCTCTTGTTTTCCGTGCTGGAAGTACTACTACAAGTGGACATTATACAGTTTATTTAAAGTGTAATAATGGTTGGAGTCACTGTAATGATTAGGCCTGGGCGGCAAATTCCGTTCCGCTCGCGGAATTTGCGGAATTTGGGTAATTTTGCGTTCCGCGGAGAACACGAAATTGCCCAAAATTCTGCTTTCCGCGATTTCGCGAAATGTTTTGCTTGTTCGCGTTCTCAAAATGCGTGTTCACGAGATATTTCTCCCCGAGCACGCAAACAGCGATTGTGGACAGGAAAAAAGCATCGCGAACAAGCAATTCCACGTGTCCGCGGAATTTCTGCGTGTTCGCGGAGATTTTTTCCGTTTCGCGGACATTTGCGTAACGCGATTCCGCAAATTCCGCCCACCCCTAGTAATGATACACACTTGGAAATGAAACCGAGATTACCTTATGAATTACCCAACTCATACTTAATTTTTCTGAAACAGAGATTTTAGATACACTATTCGGCTTTAATCGGAAGGTGTATAGATCTTTTAGGAATTCATACTGGATGCTTTCAAAGCGAAATTTTTGATACAATATCTGACGTATTGGGAAAATGTGCAGAGAAACTACGTCAGATCTTAAAGGAATTCATACTGGATGCTTTCAAAGCGATATTTTTTATACATTATCTGGTGTATTGGGAAAATTGTGCCGAGAAATTACGTAAGATCTTTAAGGAATTCATACTGGATGCTTTCAAAGTGAAATTTTTGATACATTATGTGGTGTATTGGAAAAATTGTGCAGAGAAACTATGTAAGATCTTTAAGGAATTCATACTGGATGCTTTCAAAGCAAAATTTTTGATACATCATCTGGCGTATTGGGAAAATGTGCAGAGAAACTACGTGAGATCTTGAAGGAATTCATACTGGATGCTTTCAAAGCAAAATTTTTGATACATTATCTGGCGTATTGGGTAAATTTGCAGACAATCTACAAAGTAGAGGTAAGTTTTGAACATTTGAAGTATTATTGGATGTGTTATTTGTGTTGATTTTGTACTATATTTGAGAGAATTCGTTTTTTTTTCTTTTTAGCAATGTAGTTGATTGTTTTTTTTCCCCTGCTGTTTATGATGAAACTACACTGGCATCACTGTGAATAGTGAAGTTAAGCAGTATCCGATGACAGCAAAAAAAGGGAGAAAAATTGTTATCTGAATGTTAAATTGTTTTGTATTATTTAAAAACTCATGATAATTTGTGAAATGTATTACGTTACATAGTACTTTCGCATTTTATTTTATGTAGTTGAAAAGTTAGTAAAAATAGTATTAATGACAAATACACAATAGTAGTTCGATATTTCAAAAAAACCTTTGAAATTCATTGAAAAAACCATAGGGATTACAGATGTTATAGTTAGGAATTAGCATTTAAATAACCTTAGCAATTCACTGAAAAAACCATAGGTTTTAGGGACGTTCTAGTTAGTTGGACATTTGACTCATATAAAACCAGAGAAATTCGCCTGTTATAGTTAGTTGACCTAACTATAACTTGCGCGCCCGCAATGCACTGCTGATGATGTCACATATTACATCTCTCATTACATGGTCAGTGACATCACTGATGACATCTCAAATGACATCACTGATGACATCACTCATGACATCATCCACGTGACAATCTGATGCACATACTGATACTCTCATATAAACTTTGATACACCCATTGTAAAATGCTGACTACTATTTTTGAAACCATATACAGAAGAATGCCATATACTACATAGCACTCACTATTTCCTAGGTCTACACACACATCCAGTCACTTATACATGTAGTTACTAATCAATAGAGGACAATAATATGCACTCATACATCTATACATGCAGTCACACGCTGGAACTCATCCACAGAGCTACTCACACGCCTAGTCAGTAATGCAAAGAATGAATCACAAACCCATTTAATCATGTGTACAGTTATACACACCAACTTCGTTATTTTTAGACATACCATATCACTGATTTATACAGATACTAACACATATTTACTGTCTTATACAATCACTGATAGAAGCAGATACCTATCTATACACCCACTCTTAAAATACCTTAGTCTCACGTATACTTATTTATATACTCCAACACTCACATATAGTGGCTTAAAACATATGTAGTTAGTCACAGATATACCACTGAGACATTTATTCACTCACCAACACTCCCATAGACACACTAATGCACCCATACAGGCCTTTCCAGATACACTTTTTAATCCATACAACCACTGAATCACCCACTCAGACATCTATTCACAGACTCATACACCCACCCACCCACACAGACACTCAGGGACCTATACAGATACTCAGACAACAAATCAATAACCTATATAGACACTCATGTAGGTATTCAGCAACCCATGCAGTTGCTTACACGCCAATGGAGAGACTAATACAGACTTTTACACAGTTTAGTCACTAACCCATGCATTCAGTAAGACACGTTCAATCACTCACTTATACAGTCAGCCACACACATACAAAATATTTCCTTTAGGCACTTGTAAATGCATTAATTCTTCAATTCACCTTGGCATATATATATAAAACATACTTACATTTTATAGAAACACACATTCACTGGGGATGTCATCAGTGATGTCATTTGAGATGTCATCAGTGATGTCATCAGTGATGTCACTGACCATGTCATGAGTGATGTAATATGTGACATCATCAGCAGTGCATTGCGGGCGCACAAGTTATAGTTAGCTCAACCAACTATAACAGGCGAATTTCTCTGGTTTTATATGAGTCAAATGTCCAACTAACTATAACGTCTCTGAAACCTATGTTTTTTTCAGTGAATATATATATATATATATATGTATATATATATATATATATATATCATCCAATTCCTCCTTTCACGTAAAAGAGAGGTGCACCGACACTAGTTGGGTTGAAAATCAAAACTGCTTTAATGATGGAACAGCACGAAGGACATGAGGCTTCCTATTCCCAACGTTTCTGCTCATATTATATGTATATATTTATTTATATATACCCCAAGGTGTACTGAAGAATGGGTGGGTGTATGAGTGACAGAATTGATGATTTAGTGGGTTCGTGACAGACTGTATAAGTAAGTGATTGAACGTGTCTTAGTGAGTACACAGGTGAATGATGTCTGAATGTCTGTATCAGTCTGTCAGTTGGTGTGCAAGTGGCTGCATGGGTTGGTGAGTAGCTACATGAGTGTCTATATGGGTTAATGATTGGGTGTCTGAGTACCTGTATGGGTGCCTGAGTGTCTGTGTGGGTGGGTGGGGGTGTGACTCCGTGCATGGTTGTGTGAGTTGGTGATTCACTGGGTGAATGGGTTCATGAGTACACGTGCCAGGAGCTGAATGGGCGAGTGAGTGTGCATATGGCTGTGTTTGTGAGTGAGTGGCTATCTCAGTGGTATATGTGTGAGTAACTACATATGTGAAAGGCAGCATATGTAAGTATGGGAGTATATAAGTGACTATATGTGAGAGTGAGGACTGTGAGAGTGACTGTATGGATGAGTGTGTGCTTGTGTCAGTGGTTGTATAAGAGAGTAAGTATGTGTTAGTATCTGCATGGATAAGTATGTGGTGTGTGTATAACTGTATAATGAATAAATGGCAGTGTGACTTATTCTTTTTAGGTGACTGACAAGGTGTGTGAGTAACTCTATGGGTGAGTGGCAGTGTGTGAGTTTCTGTATGGGTATATGAGTGCAAATATCAGGGGCTATATTGATGAGAAACTGCATGTGTGAGTGACTGTATGGGTGAGTGAGTGGGTGTGTATATCTATGAATCAGGGAATGTGTATGTACTAACTGGTATTGGTGTGTCTATGGTTTCAAGAATGGTAGTCTGTATTTTAGAGTGGTGTGCAAAAGTTATATTAGGGTGTGAGGAGCTGCATCAGATATTAAGTGGATGATCTCATCAGTGATTTCATCAGTGATGTCATTTGAGATGTCATCAGTGATGTCACTGACCATGTCATGAGCAATGTAGTATGTGACATCATCAGCAGTGCATTGCGGGGGCGCGAGTTATAGTTAGCATGCCAGAATTTCTCTGTTTTTGTTCAAGTGAAATGTCAGCCTAACTATAACGTCCCTGAAACCTGTGATTTTTTCAGTGAATTTCCAAGGTTTTTAAAATGCTTATTCCTGACTATAATGTCCCTGAAACCTTTGTTGTTTTCAGATAATTTCTAAGGTCTTTTAAATGCTAATTCCTAACTATAATGTCCTTGAACCCTCTGTTTTTTTCAATGAATCTCTAAGTGTTTCTTAAATGCTAATTCCTAACTATAACGTCCCTGAAACCTCAGTTTTCTTCATTGCATATCTAAGGTTTTTTAATGCTAATTTCTAACTATGCCTACATAGGTAGGACATGTGCAGAAAGAGGAAGAAAGGCGCAGACAGAAGCATGAGAAGTGATGAAAGAAGCAACAGAGGTGCAAAAGAAACAGGCAAGAGTGATGCAGAAACAGGCAGCAGAGTTGCAGAAAGAAAGAACGGGGTTGCAGAAAGAGGCAAGAGTAGAGCAGAAAGTGGAAGGAGGAGTGCAGAAAGATGCAAGAGGGGTAAAAAAGAAGCAAGTGAGGTGGAGAAAGAGGCAACAGAGGTGCAGAAAGAGGCAAGAGAGGTGCAGTAAGAAGCAATAGAGGTGCAGAAAGAGGGAACAGAAGTATAGAAAGAGGCAAGAGAGGTACAGAAAGAGACAAGAGAGGTACACAAAGAGGGAAGAGAGGTGCACAAAGAAGGAAGACAAGTGCAGAAAGGGGCAACAGGGTTGCAGAAAGAAGCAACAGATGTGCAGAAAGAGGCAAGAGGGTTGCAGAAAGAGGCAAGGGAAGTGCAGAAAGAAGCAACAGAAATGTAGAAAGAGGCAAGAGATATGCAGAAAGATGCAACAGAGGTGCAGAAAGAGGCAAGACAGGTGTACAAAGAGACAAGAGTGGTGCAGAGAGAGGGAAGACGAATGCAGAAAGAGGCAACAGAGGTGCAGAAAGAGGCAAGAGGGGTGCAGAAACAGGCAGCATAGTTGCAGAAAGACAGAACAGGGGTGCAGAAACAGGCACGAGAGGTGCAGAAAGAGGAAAGAGTCAAGAGGGGTGCAAAAAGAAGCAAGTGAGGTGGAGAAAGAGGCAACAGAGGTGCCGAAAGAGGTAACAGATGTACAGAAAGAAGCAAGATGTGTAGAAAGAGGCACGAGGGTTACAGAAAGAGGCAAGAGAAGTACAGAAAGAAGCAACAGAAATGTAGAAAGAGGCAAGAGAAGTGCAGAAAGAAGCAACAGAGGTGCAGAAACAGGCAAGAGAAGAACAGAAAGACGCAAGAGAGGTACAGAAACAGGCAAGACAGATGCACAAAGAGACAAGAGAGGTGCCGAAAGAGGGAAGACGAGTGCAGAAAGAGGCAACAGGGGTGCAGAAAGAAGCAGGAGAGGTGCAGAAAGAAGCAAGAGAAGTGCAGAAAGAGGCAAGAGAGGTGCAAAAACAGGCAGGAAAGGTACAGAAAGAGGGAACAGGGGTGCAGAACCAGGCAAGAGAGGTACAGAAAGAGGGAAGAAGGGTGATGAAAGAGGCAAGAGGGGTAAAGAAAGAAGCAAGTGAGGTGCAGGAAGAGGCAACAAAGGTGCAGAAAGAGGCAAGAGCGGTGCAGAAAATTGAAGAGATGTACAGAAAGATGCAAGAGAAGTGCAGAAAAAGAAAGAAAGGAGCAGAAAGAAGTAACAGAAATGCTGAAAGAGACAATAGACGCACAAAAAGAATCAAGAGTGGTTTGCACACCATTAGTACCATTTTAAACCCACATTTAGCAATAAGTACCACGCTGTAACACGTGTCGCTGCATTTTTGGTAACGTTTGAGCCGTTTGAGGTATAAACAAGGTTTTATTTGTTCAAATCTGCAGATTATACAGCAGATGATGGCTTATGTGGCAAATACGTAAAATGTATAAGTGTGTGAAAGTCGGTGCAGCCAAACAGTTGCATAATTCCAGTGGCCCTGTTCATACCTCTGACTTGGTCCAGAACTGCTCCTCAGTGGTTCCTTCTTTTTTTGTCTCATTGAGTTTATAGTTTAGCTTCTATGGAAACGAGGAACACTAAACCTGAGGTTATAACTCCACAACACAGACTACCATACCACTTAATTACTCTCCATAACACATAATCCCACTCTACATAATTCATATACATTATATTCCACATAATTTCTATCCACATAATTGTACTCCACAACATACCACATAATTCCACTACACACAACCTACATCCACTCCACTCCAAAAACATTAGTAAAAAACTTTTACATTTACAATGCCAATAGCTTTAACTCTTGCAAATGTGAGACCTATTACAATGTAAATGCTTCTTTAACTGGTAGTCGCGTTTGCAGAGTGGTGGAGAAAGGGAGCTGGGCCTCTAACCAGTGCTTAGGAATTCCGCTGCGTAGGACTTACAGGAGGTGCCAGGAGGGCATCTTGGCCCCCAAAGTCCCTCAGGAGTAAAGTGGGCTTCATCGCCCAACCAGTAGTTTGCCAGAAGCCGCGTTTGCCGAGTGGTGGAGAATGGTGAGCATGGCCTCCAAAGACTTCTTAGCAATTCCACTGTGTGGGACTTACTGGAGGTAACAGGGGGGGCAACCACCCCTCCTATTACCTCCAGTAAGTCACACACAGCAGCATTGGGAAGTTCTCGTAGCAGGCCACAGCCCCTTTGCCCACCAGTCCACAAACGTGCTCCCTGGTGTGCTCTTGGATGCAGATTGAAGTCCCTTTTACTGCCGGGGATCCTTAGGGGCCAACAAGCCTACCTGTTACCTCCAGTAAGGCCCACACAGTGAGATTACTGAAGGTGGACACAGACCATGCTTCCTTTTTCCACCACTCTGCAAATGCACCTCCAGGCATGCTCTTGGTTGGGGGATGAAATCCCCTTGCATCCTGAGGGTCCCTGGGGGCCAACTAGCCCTCCTGTTATCTCTAGTAAGCCTCACTTAGCTGGATTGCTGAGAGTGACCCGGGGCCATGCCCCCTTTTTACACCACTCTGCAAACGTGCCTCTTGGCGCACTGCTGCTCAGGGGATTAAGGCAACTTTAGTCCTGAGGTCCTCAGGACACAAGAGGACCACATCACCCCACCAGCAGTGTTCCACGAGGCATGTTTGCAGAGTCAGAGTGGTGTAAAAAGGGGCATGGCCTCGGACAACCTCTGAGCAGTGCCATTGTGTGGGACTTACTGGAGGTACCTGGTGGCTAATTGGCCCCTAAGAACCCTTAGCAGTCCAGGGGATTTAATCCCAGAACACGCCAGGAGGCACTTTTGCAGAGTGGTGCAGGGAGAGGGTGGGGCCTCCAGCGAGATGCTGGCTTTTCTTTTTTTTAGAAGGGGGCTGTGTGGCCTCCCTTCTCTTATTATGTTGTGAGCCCTGGGGACCCCATCCCACAGAGACTGAGCCATTTGTAAATATTTTTTTTTAAAACATAAAGGGGCTACGTGACCCCCCGCCCAAGACGATTACAGCCCGGGGGCCCCATCCCCCAGGGCATGGCAACTTATTTTTTTTATATTCCTTTTAAAGGAGGGGTGCTACACGGCCCCCCTCCTGAGGCTTTGCCTCTTTGAAAAATGTTTTTATTTGTTTTACGGGGAGGGGGGCCACATGGCCCCTTCGCAGGAGCCCCAATGCCTGTCGCGTTTCAGTCAAACGACCATCTTCATGGGTTTCAATGGCAATTTTTTGCATTTGCTGATGATTTATACCTTAGCTCCTACACAGAGTTTGGCCAATTGGAGCAATTACCAAGGCATTCTTCAACACCAGCAAAAAATTGCCATTGACACCCATGAAGAAGGTCGTTTGATTGGAATGCATCGGGTGGCACATCATGTTTCATGTTCCTGTGGAATATAATTAAAATCTGCTTTGCTGTCGAGTGCATCTCAGTCTCTCTTTGGGCATTGGAGAATTTTGTTTATTAAGCGGCGTGCCCGAAGCCGTTGGAGTATGCACCACCCCATCAAGGCTGGGTCTGTACCGCTTGGATCATTGAAGCGGTCGGCGCTATCGCAGATTTCTGCATAGAGGGCCCGTCCAAATCCGGATTTTGAACGCAACCACAGCACCGAGACCGCCCTACTCCCCGCAAGAGATGACATCCGCACCCTCCTGGACCAAGGCCACTCCGCAGCCCTCATCTTACTCAACCTATCAGCAGCCTTCGACATCGTCTCCCACCGCACACTCATCGCCAGACTACACGATGCCGGCATACAAGGAAAAGCCCTAAACTGGATCTGAGCATTCCTCACCGGTAGAAGCCAAAGAATCAGACTGCCACCCTTCCTCTCCGATCCCACAAAAAAGAGGTCATCACTGAGCCCAACCCTCTTCAACATCTACATCACCCCCTCGCCACCATCGTCTGACAACATGGCCTCAACATTGTATCCCACGCTGATCACACTCAGCTCATCCTCTCCCTCACCAAAGACCCCACCACCGCCAGACTCAACTTCCAGAAAGGAATGCAGGACATTGCAGTCTGGATGACCAACAGCTGCCTAAAGCTCAACGCAGAAAAGACAGACGTCCTCGTCCTTGGAAACACCCCTTCAGCATGGGACAACACCTGGTGGGCGACCGCCCTCAGAAGCCCACTGACCCCCTCGGACCACGACAAAATCCTCGGCATCCTACTGAACTCGTCCCTCACCATGAATCGACAGGTCAACGCCGTCACCTCCAGCTGCTTCAACACCCTCTGCATCCTCCGCAAGACTTTCAAATGGATCCCCCCTGACTCAAGGAAGACAGTCACCCACGCACTCATCACCAGCAGAGTGGACTATGGATACGCACTCTACGGTGGCATAAACAAGTCCCTACTCCGCAAACTCCAGACGATACAGAACACCACCGCCAGACTCGTCCTCGGTATCCCCCGGCACAAACACATCAGCAAACACCTACGAAGGCTCCACTGGCTCCCCATTGAGAAAAAAGTCACCTTCAAAATCCTCATCCATGCCTACAAATGCCTACACAAGACCGGACCCAAATAATACCTTAACAACAGAATCAACTTCCACGTACCCAATAGAAACCTCTGATCTTCCAACCTCGCACTGGCCGAAACCCCGAGCATCCGCAGGAGGAAGATCCTTTTCTCATATTGCGGCCAAGACCTGGAGCGAGCACCCGGCAGACATCAGACACGCACCCTCCCTGAACACCTTCAGGAAGACTTTCAAGACCTGGCTCTTTGGCTAAACAGATCCACAGACCCCCCCCCCCCCCCCCTCAGCGCCTTGAGACCCTCACGGGTGAGTAGTGAGCTCACAATTATCCTGATTGATTGATTGATTTGAAAAATAAAGAGTTGATATTGATATCAGATTACAAAAGGGATTTTTGATTTTATCTTAAAACACTTAATGGTGCTCAAAAGAAAAATCCTGGACCTCATCACAGAACATCAATGTAGGAAGTTGGTGTATTAGTTGAGGGTGCTAAGTACTGAACTCAAGTAATAACCACAACCCTTGCCAGGGTGAACCACTAAAGTCACTACGTATTAAGTAAACTGCAAGTGGTGCAGAACGCGGCGGCGAGGCTGCTCATGAACGTTTCCACCAGATGTAGCGTGAGACATCACCTACGCGCCTTACACTGGCTGCCCATAGCAGAGAGAGTCAGATTCAAGACCCTTGTTATCGCCCACCATGCGCTTTATGCCACTGGGCCTGGTTATCTTCAGAAACGGTTTTCCTTTTACACCCCCTGCAAGACAACTGCGTTCTCCACTCAACTCCTGGCCCAAATCCCGCATTTTTGCCTGCAAAGGACAGGTGGCAGCTCTCTAGCTGTGAAGGCCGCCTTGGCCTGGAACGATCTGCCCCTTGTGCTTCGGGGCATTCAGGACCCGATTCTCTTCAAGAAGAAGCTGAAAACCCATCTATTCCCCTAATCTTGGCTCTTGGCGCTTCGTCTCTCTCTCAAGGCTCGTGCCGAGACACTCTTGTAGTATCTGTGCGAGTTAGAAATGCTAAATAACATAACTAAGTAAAGCTGAGCTGTCCCACCTGGTAGCAATGGCACAGAGCAGGCAGGCTTAACTTAAAAACAATGTGTAATGTATTTATGCAAAACCGAAACAGTAATAAAGTCAACCCAAAACACAAGAACAATCCCAAATCAGGTTAGAAAAATGAAGTACCAAAATGACAAAAATCAAATAAGGGAAACCAGAATTATGAATTTTTAAACTTTAACTTTAAAATTAATGTCAGAAAGAGTTAAGCACCAACTCCGGTCATCTAGTTGTACTTGACCAGTAACTAGGTGTAAGTTAAGGCCAGCCATAATGGAGCACTGGTCAGATACAGTAGCCAGGTTCAACCTAGTTGGAAATTTTACTATTGGACTTAGGGCCTAATTCAGAAAGGTAAGTTTACTTTTTTCATTATTTACAAAACAGTGATTTAATAGTAGGTTTACGACTGCTGAGACTCCGCAGTTGGGGCAGAGATCTCTGGACATAAAATGATCGGTCTATCCTAGCTTTTTGTGTGCAAAAGTGCAATTTTACCTTTGTGAATCAGACCCACAGTGAAATATAGGTCAACAATGCTCACTGGGGCAAGGCACAAAGGTGTTGCAGAAGAGGGCTCTGCAACATCAGACATCCGCTGAATGAAGTCCTGATGAAGCTGTTGTCTTTTTGCAGAAAAGCTCTGAGTGAAAGAAATTTGAAGTACACGAGAAGGTCCCTTGCCAGCTGAATATTTTTGGCAACTTATCCGGGGGAAGATTTCAGCATTTGGAATTAGTCACTTTGTTGGAGCTCAGATTCTTCCAGTGGGGCAAGGCTGCAGGTTGTAGCCAAAGAGGGCTTAATGCGGCCGGTTGCCTTCTCAGCATGGTCCAATTCAACCAGATTTACTACTGTGTAAAATTTCCAAGCAGGAGACACCTCAATTTTTGATCCAACATTAACGCTCCTTCATTAGATTGGATTGGCAGGTTGGATCCCGCCCTCCGGAGGTTCTTGAAGCCAAAGTCTTTTAGTCCCAGGTCTCAGCAGATGATAGGAGCAATACACTTTGACTCCAGCCAAGGTTCCAGGACCTTGGAAACAGTACTTGGGGGCAAAGAACACTCCAGAAGAGGCCAGCATCAGGGTTCAGTTAAGGTCAGTTGGAACTGGTCAGCTGGGCAGTTGAAGGAAAAGCTTCTTGTAGGTTATTGTGTCCCTGTGGTATATGCAGGAATTCTGCCTTATAATCCATGGAATTCATGTATTGGTCCTAAATACAAAAAAAAGAGCAAATCCAATTTTCTAGCCCCTTCTCAAGTCCCAAGCAGCAGGTCCAGTCTTCTTTTGTTCTTCAACAGTTCCAGAAAGTGTTCTGATTAGGTACTGGGGATTTCACATTTATGCCTGAGACCTGTGTGTGGGTGTGGTGACTCCAGGCTCCTTGGGAACAGCCAGCCCTGCTGCAGTGGGAGTAGCATTTAATGTGGTTTCACTGTAATGCCATGTGTAAAATTACATTTTGACATGTTCTACTTTTAAATAGTATGCACCCTGTCTTATTGACAGTAAGCCCTACTTAGGGGTGACATTATTATTTAAAAGGAAGGTAAACTACCAAATAGTTTATTTTGACAGATCGAATTGCAGTTTAGAGTCTGCTTTAATCAGGCTACAATGGCTATAATGGTAGGCCTGAAGCCATATTTTGCACTCTCAATGCACTGGGTGGCACAAGGGGTACTGCAGTCTGCTAGTGACATTTAACTTACAGATCCTGGGTACATTTTTTACCATATACTAAGGAATAATAGGTAAGTTAAATATGCAAATCAGGGGTAGAACAGTTTAATTATGATGAAAGGAAGAGCACAGGCATTTTACCACTGGTTAGCAGGAAAGTGCACAGTCAGCCAGCGAAAACAGATCTGGGGCAACACCAGGCAATCAATGGTTATTTCCTCCAACACACAGCAAAGCACTTTCGCACTGGTTCTGAGCAATGTTGCACTTGAAGCAGGCAACCAGTTTGTGCCAGTTGCACTGAAGATCAGAGTAAAAATGAGATATATAATGACTAACCAAAATTGACATTTGGTAACCCTTCGTCACTGAAAATGTCATCTTAGCACTGGTGAAATTTAGTCTGGCTCCAGACCAAAAAAAAAGGCTATTTACATGCTCTGACCCCGAACGTTTTATGAAATGTTCCCCTCTTCACCACCAATTCACAAAAGCATTTATGGGTACTATTTTATGCACTGTTGCATGCCTTTGCCAATCCGCATCGAAACGTCCAACTCCCTGTTACTAAAAGCCAAACAAGGACACGATTTGTACTAATTGTATTTGAATATTTCCATTTTATTACCATTTTAAATGTTTTGGAGTCAAAATGCCTGCACGTTAATCCTGTTGTTTTTCTATTTAATGATTATTAAAGCTAAACTTATTTATTTAACCAAATGGCACATCTTCTGTTTTCTCTTTCAAACAAACACGTGTAGTGGCAATGACCTTATCAAGAGAATTTGGCTTAAGTGTGGCAAACATTCTCTGTCCCTGCTGCAGACACAGTTGAATTGCCTTCGCAACAGTGAGAAGCATTCCATCCCATGCTGTCAGCAGAGGGAGCCCTTTGTTCATTGATAGCAGCCGGAATGCGAGCCTGCTTCCCTTACCTACAGTGGACTTTGATGTCTCTAAAGAACTATTGATTCACAGTTCATAGCCAGCATGCCAGGAGGGTATCAGTAGAAATGTTGTCTCTTTTATAGACTGAAGTAAAACCCCATCCCACTCATTTGCCAGAAACGTTTTCTCCAAGAAACGTAGAAAAATGTTAATCCGACATTATCTTTCCCCGTATCAGCAATGTTTTGCAGAGGCCTCGAAAACTTTCAGCAAGAGGCTGCTGTAGCCTGCCTGATGAAAACAGAATTTCTTTTTACAGGACGTGATATGGCATGTTTTGTGAAAATGGCTGTTTTACTCACCAGTGTTCCTGTGTGCACTGCCTCATTCTGTGCACTGTTGCCGTTTAAGTGAGGACTTCTTTGTTTATTGTACGAAGCACAAAAGGGCGTCATTATGAGCTCAGATTTCTACACAGATTTTCGGGACGGTTTTGATCAACACAGAAGCAAGGATGCCTGCGAAGTAGAGCATTTTCCAGGAGAGTGACTTGGGAGAAGAAAATACTATGACGGTGAAAGGGCCCCAAAAAGCTGCCTACCTGCAGACTGAACAAAGCACAGGTCGAGGCCTCCCCTTCACAAAGCACAGATTAATGTGCGGTCCTGTTACCTGCTGTAATTGTTGTTTTGTTACGAGTGAAAGGTTTCTACATTCCTAATTTGTCTGAGGAATGGCCGAAGGGGAGGGGAGAGCCCGTCTGGGGAGGGCTGAGGGCGAGACAGCAACAGTTCGTCATGGTGTGTTGAGCTTTGGACCAAATACATCAGAGCGCGTTCAGTTCAAAGTGATGGCTGCGAAGTATGCAGGTTGCAAGACAAGCACTAACTGCACGACGCGGCCCCTGCGGCGCTCCTGACTGACACACTTAGCTTGAAGAATGCGACATTTTACAGTGATTGAAAACTAGGCATCTTTTTAATGACAGAGCTGGAGACAGCACAACTGTGGAGTTACAGCAGGTTGGGGAGCGTGCAGTCTGGATGGGCCGGCCACTGTTCATCTGCAGTCAGGTCCATAGAAATGGACACATTATTCTACTGCTCTAATGATAAATTACGATTTAAGAATTGTAGAAAGTAAGGTTTCGGTGCTTACAGTGACCAATAAATTGTTCTTAAAATTACTTTTTTTGCCCAACTAGGACAAACACAAAACTCGCGTCAAGTTTAAGGATATTTATCTTAATAAACATGCGCATGGTTGACAATCCTAGCATTATCATCCGTGATATGTACAAAGTAGTATAATTGCATTATTTAAATGTAGAATGTGCTAATTATATCCCAGTTGCTTGTTCTAATCACATACTAGGGGGCAGATTTATGAGAAAGTGCCGCAGCGTGGCAACGCAAGCCCTTGGGCTCAGTGGCGTAACGAAAGTTGAGGGGGTCCCCCTGCAACGCACACGGAGGGGCCCCCACTCCGGATTTAATCTGGTGCTATTGGGCCTGAGTACTGTACTGAGGGGGCCCTATGCAGCTCGGGGGCCCCCCACACCGCGGGGGCTGCGGGGGCCTTTGTTACACCCTTGCTTTGGCTGCTTCACGCTGCGGCACTTCCAAACCACAGGAATGCAACATATTTACAATGATATATTGCATTCCTGTGTTTCCCCCTGTGCTGGCGCTCAAGCTGCTGCCATGCGACGGTGCAGGCACCCTTGCACCATGGTGCTAGGATGCCTGTGTCATGGGGAGATTGTTTTTGTGCAGAAAGGGGCACCTTCCTGCACAAAAACGGTCACTGCAGCCATTTTCCTCTTTCAAAGCGTGCTGTAGACAGCACGCATTGTAAGAGGAAAAAACAAGGAGAAATGACAACATTTCTCATTGCGCCTCCCTACACCTCCCCTGGGGAGGCGTAGCATTCACACACATTTCCAGATTGACGAATCCTCATAAATCTGGAAATGAGTCTTGTTCCGTGGGTGTTGCGTGGGAACACCCACAGCAACACCCATGGAACGCCCCTTTCACGCAAAGTGGTGCATGTAAAGGGTCCATATTTACAAGCACAGGAAAAGCCACGCAGGGTGGCTTTTCCTGTCCTTGTAAATATGGAGCAGTAGAATACACCACCAGTACTTCACAAAAAGTGACGTACTGGTGGCGCAGGGGGGATTGTAAGTCTGCCCCTAGGGCTTCAAGAAACTGATGCATCGATCATTAAAGCAGCAATGCACCAGTTTACTTGCCCCTACAGCAGAAACCCTTGCAACAGGGTTTTTTGGCGCATTTCTGGAGTTCATGGGAAAACCAACGGAACTCCAGCAATGGGTCAGGGCAGTCCATTGAATGGGGACCAATGTGTTAGAGCGTGAATAGGTGACAAAGTCACCTTGCGCTCAAACCTATTCATCCGGGATGTGACACACACAAGTGGGCACAGTGTGAACTTGTATGTGTGACATCAGCACGCAATGTCACAAATTGTGACATTAGGTGCACATACCTACCTTCTATGGCCTACTGACCTTGTGACTTGATTGCAAATTGCATCTGGTGTGGTCCCTTGGGCACAGCCCATGCTTCAGCCCTACGCCTTGGTTTAGTAGGTCTGGGGATTGTGACGCATTGCCAGTGCAGCAGCTCATAACAGAAAAAAAGTGATAAATACCAATGCGCCACTTTTACTGTAGCGCAGCCGATTCTGACACAGTTGACACCGTTCGAGCCTTCAAAAAAGTGATGCATTTGCATCCATGTTAATATGGAGCAAATGTAAAAATAGTGACGCAATGGTGGCACAAAGTGGCTTGTAAATAAGTCTCCTGGTTTTTAACTGGGGTGAGCAAATCTCAATCTTACCAGTAGTTTCTTTACTCTGAATCCTACTCCCTTGCTTCATTTTATTACACCTTGAAGCGATCCATCCTCCAGAGAAGCCACAACACCTATTCGCCAGAGTACATACACCCTCCTACACACACACACTCATCCTGCTTATGTAGAACGCAGCAGACACAACGTATCAAGTTGGTTTGGAGAGAACAAGGTGTGAGAGAGTGAATCAAGTAATGAACTGAAGCAAGGAAGTAAGCCGCAGAGTAATGCAATTACAAGTAAGGAAGCAATACCTTACCTCATTGTCCCTTCATCACATAAATTCATCCGGCCATGAGTTGTAACACGTAAATTCAGGACAAATGCCGAATGATTTAATAATATGCAAGACATGCAACTTCCATGTATTCACTTCAAAGGGAAAAGAAATCCAACTCCTGCATCACTCTATAGAGTTTAACAAATGTGCTTGACCAGGTGACCGCTGGGCATATCTCTGAAATGGAAGCCCACTGAAATTGTGCTAGCGTAGCTGACATTCCCCTGGTCAACCTGCCCTAAACTCCTTGGGGTGATGTAAACCTGGCTGCATTGTTTGCCAAGGAGATCAAGGATCTGATCCATCTTCTGAGAGTTAGAACTAATGGCTTAGTCCCCCTGTTCACCAGCCCAAAATTAACAGAGAGCTCGAGACTATATAGGAAGATACCTTATCCAGATAGATGAAAACAGCTCTTCTAACATCAAGACTGTGGAGAATCACTTTTCTCGCACTAATTAATATTAGTATGACAACCACTTGTTCCCTCTGGTATAACGAGTTTATCTTGGGAACAAAGGAGGGACCTGGGTGTAGGATGATCCTATCCTCACACACTCAAAGCAAGCATTGGCAAAGCCAATAGGTCTCACCTTTGTGATCTATTGGGTTTACCATTGGTTTTTAGCCACAGTGCAAAGCCTTTGACGCGGTCACTCATGTCATTTTGTAGGCGCAAGCTTTATCCATGCTAATGATTATAAAATGATGGTTATGTTTTTTTCTCTTAATTGACCGAGTTGGATTGGTAACTAAAAAGAAAACAAGAAGTGCAAAAGCATTTCCTTTTAAAGCGGACAGGCAGGGGTGTGGAAGTAACACAGAGGGGGTGTGGGGAATGGTGAAGCAACAAGGGTAATGATGTAAGGTGAATAGTGAAGCAAATAGGGGATGTTGGGGAGGGGAAGCAATAAAGTGAGGGTTAGGGGAATTTTGAAGTAATATGGGAAGGGTGGGTGCGATCAGCGAAGCATCACAGGGAAGGATGAAAGGATGCCAAAGCAATGGGGGAGGCCTGGAAGGGATGTGAAAGCAACAGGGGGAGGGCAGGAGAAAAAGCGACACACGTTGGGGTAAAGAAACATGAATGGTGGGGTTGGGGAAAAGCAATAGGAAGAAGCACATGTGCAAGCGCAGGAGGGAGGAGGGAGGAGGGCGGGGAGACCAGTCAAGCAACAGAGAGCAACACAAGTGCAGGGGGAGAGAAGTATACAAGGGAGATTGGAAAAATACTTATAAACTCTAATGGAGTGCTTCAAACAAAAGAAAAAAAATCTGCTTGAAAAGCAAGCAGTGGAAGCAGTGGTGTCCAGTCACAGAGATTGTAAAGAGGCAATGTTCCATGGGAGGGACAATCACGCAATTGCCAAGCTGAGCCATGAATAAGACGAAGGCAAATGAGTGTGACAAGGAAAGCCATTCGATGGTGACCAATGGGAAGAGTCCATTTCCAATATGCCTCACAACAGACATTGCATGCACTCACGACTAGTCTCAACCTAAAAGTGGATGTTTACAGGATAGAGAACCCAGCTCACCAAACCTACTGGCAAATGTCATTGTATCCCAAAAAAAGTCTAAACATCCACCAATTATAGAGGTTAAAAGAGCAAATCTTTTAGTGCTTACAGCACAAGATTAAAGTCCCAAGAAGGAAGAATAGGGTCCACAGGAAGATGAATGTTATTAAACCCCCTAAATAAATGCTGAACCAAACTCTTTTCATACAAAATGTTCCCACTTCTACTCCTGAATGGCCTGATAGCTGCCCACTGGATCTTTATTGTGTAAAATTTAAGCTCTAAGTGAAATCTATCTCAAAAGTATGAAAAGATGGTGACTAAATCCCTTACCAGGTGTTATTGTTTTGGTCCACACCATTTGCTCAAAGTATCCCAATGTTTGGAGTAACATCTTAATGAAAACACCATTCTAAAGTCTTGCAATGTTTGAGCCAACAAATAAGAAAGACCCCCACCTTGCTAACCATACCCTCTCATTTCCAGGCCTTTAACCTGAGCATGGACTGGGTACTCTAAGGGAGACTCCTGACAGAAGAGGAAAACAAAATGAGGGGGGGGGGGGGGGCACGAGCTGGTGCAATCAATCTCACTGTGTCTTTCTCCTTCCTCATTCTGAAAATTAGGGGATAGGGCAGCAGCAGTCCGTGGAGAGAGTTCCGTGGGGCGGAAAGGCGGGCGGGGGAGGGGCAGGGTGGGAGGTACTAAACACCGGAACATGGATAATTGGAGGTAAGTAAACAAATAAATAAATAAAACGAATTTCGTAGCGTGCCCTGCATCACAAAATGCGGTGCAGCGTGCGCTACGAAATTCGTGAAGGTGCAGAGGAAGCACACAGGACTTGGGCTGGAGGGAGCTTCGACTCCCACAGCTCTTTTTTACTTCTCTCTCTTACAAAAATTATACAAGAGAAATTTGAGAGGAGGGGCAAAAAGATTCACTGTCAGCTATCCCCACATTTGGCAAAGCTAAGCAAACACCTGGAGATCCGAATTGAATGCCTGGGAGGCAGGAATGACCCTGCTCAGATTGTCTGCAATCAAGTTCAAGAGCCCTGATTGTAAACTGGAACAAAAAATATCACATTCAGATTGGCCTAAGCGAAGATCTATAGGCGTGGGTGAAATTTAAATTACGCTGGAATAATTCAGATAATTTGGGGAATTTTATGTTACACTTGTAAGGCAAAATTCCGGAAATTACAACATTTTGCCACTTTGTGCATTTAACACCATCCACTGTAAATATTTACTGCAAAATGTGCAATTCACAGTAATTCACAATTAAACTTTGCCAAGTACTCACAGGAGCCACAGAACGTAAACGCCTGTTGTTAACGGTGAGGTTGTATGACAAAAACATGCATGGTTGAACCACTTATGCCTCTTCAATGCAGTCCGTATGACCAATGCATCATAACCACACATTCCTTTACCACGCATGCCTTTACCATGGATGCCTTTACAACAAATGTAATTATAAAGCCATGTTTGCTAAAGGGATACTATCCTGACACCCCTCCCTGGCCTAAGCATTAAAATCATATCCTCCTACCACCTCCTCCCCACCCTGAACCCTAATATCGACCCTGCCCTTAAAACTAGCCCTTCATCTCCCCTCAGCCTGAGGCCTAAAATCCTGCCCCCTCCCAAAAACTACCACAACCCCAGCCCCACTGCCCTGAGCCCTAAAATGTACCCCTGCCCTCAAAACTTATACCCCTTTGCCGCCCCTGCGGCCTAAAACCCTGCCCCCTTTAAAAAGACTACGCCGACCCCCCTGCCATGAAACCCTAAAACCGAACCTCACCCCTAAAAACTACCCCCAAACCCAGCCACAGCCCTTAAAATGACCCCGCTCATTCCACCCTGAGCCCTAAAACCCTGCCCCCCTTTAAAACTACTACACCAACCTGCCAGTCGTGAGCCCGAAAACCGAACCCCCAGCCCTAAAAACTATTCCCAAACCCTACCCCAGCTCCACTTACCTGTCCACGTCCAGAGCTTCGTGTTCCAACGGTTCAAGTTCCTTTCCCCGCCCATCCAGAAACTAGGCCGCTATCTGCTTTAACCACGCATATCTGTGGTTAAGGCAGATGCGTGGTTCAGACAAACATTATTACTCTTGCTGGGAAACCGCACGCATGGCTTAGCCCATGTTGTAAAGGCTGTTCCTTCTTTCTCACGTTTATCCTAAGGCCCTACTTTTTTTGGTCCATTGGAAGATGAGTGGCAGATCCTTTGCTTTGTTCTGCTTCAATCATGACCTACACGTCTCAAGCAGTCGTCAATGCAGGACTCCCAGGGGATAAAGGTGGAGGACCCTAGATCTGCCTCACCTGGACAGCACCGTCTCCTCACCTCAAGAAGATGGAGAGTCCTGTCTCTTCTTTTCAAGTCTTTTAACCTCCATAGTTAAACGCCAATGAAGTGTACATAAAGGAGGGGCTGGGGCACTAAATACCAACCCTTCTCCTTGAGACTAACCAGCCCGTGCGCCCAATAATGTCAATGAGTCAACCACACATCCGACCACTCAGAAGCCCATCTGCTCGCATACCTTTAATTAGCCTGCCTTAGACACTAGAAACCCTTCAAACAGAGAAGGTGTGATTAAAGTAATAATACTATCTCAAAAGAGACCACTCACCACTTTACTCCCTTTCGCAGAGAGATGCCCACGAAAAAAGGCCCCCTCTTAACTTGGAAGGTGAGCACCAGACGCCCCAGAGCTGGTCGGACGCCATCCTGGTCAGCTCTGGGCCCCCCCACCCCACTGACCATCGCAGTGTGCCCTTGCCAAGCAGTGAGGTGGTCCGAAAAGTTCTATTTTCAGCATCTTATGACTGAGAGGTTACCTCTGCCGTAAAAATGGATTTGTAAAGTACTCCATTGCTTCTTGAATCTATGTCCCCTGAATTCTGTAGTCCATGCAAAGTCAGGTTGCAATATTTGTGGTGAGCATAGTTGATCTCTCCTCGGAAAGAATCCTAGGTTAATTTGAGCTGTACCTACCCCATTAGGCATCTTTTACACAAAACAGGGGTTGTGCACTGTGCAGAGCATTGGTCTTTGGTACTGCTTCTTCGTTAGCGTTTGGTACAAAGAAGGCTTTTAAACATAATAGTTATTTGAAATTGCGAAATGCTGCTTTCTGCTACAAGGCCATCACAGCTAAAGACGATTAAATGTGGCCCTATGTGCTGTCAGTCTTAATGTGCTGAATAGGCAGATATTCTGTACCCATTGTGTAGCATGCCATATATTATTATTAAGGACTACAGAAACAATGCTGCAATTGGCAGTCAGTTTTAAAGTATTCATAGCATCTGTAACTGAGTATCCCCAGAAACTTGAAGATTTGTTTTTACCAATACCATTTATCATTAGGAACTGAAGGGTAAAATAATAGGAGATACCTCCGTTCTCTACAATGAGAAGCCACCCTCAAGCTTCCCATATGCCAATTACAGATTATGGGAGCACTTTCCCCAGTGTTTCAAATAAAGTAGGCAAGTTGGTGGTGAGCTAGGAGTAAGAAATTTCCAAAACTCCTACTGTAAAATTTACAAGTAGGATGTAAAAGAGAATTATATAATTTCCGCTAACTACACTCAGTCATTTCACCCAGGAAACAGACTGAATGCTCCAAATGGTTTGGACTAGAAAATGTCAGCTTTCTAAAAGTGGCATTTCAGGATTGTGACTTTAAATCTAACTTTACTATTAAAGCAGATTTTAAATTACAATTCCATAGAAATTTCTACTTACTCCTGAACAGAAGTTACCACTTCTTGGGGCGTGGCTAGGCGCCCGAGGGAGATGGCGGCGCCGGCGTAGGGGCTCTGCCCGCGCCAGAGTTTATCGGCGGTTCGCGCTCTTTAGGCGAACAATGAAAGGTAGCGCTGTTCATCGGAACGTATCAGGCATGCCCTAAATCCTCTTTTCACGCCGTGGCGGACCTACTTTGACTTTGTTGCCTGCTTTCGTCCCCGGTCACGGCTCTGCATCGGCCGCGACCGCCATTTTGTGTATCTCTGCCAGAATTCCTTCAGTAGCGCGTTTTATCGCGCTTTGTGCTTCCGGCTGCCACATGGATCCTGCAATATTCCCAACAACACCAACAACATGAATCTACATCACTAGGTGACTTTTTCTTTCTTTTTTTTTTATTACATACATGGCTGTTTCACAGACTTAAAATATATTTTTTTGCTCACCTCAACTTTGGCAGCCATTTTGAGCATTCATCTTCTTCCCCTGGCTCTGTGGTATCCAAATTTCTCTGGAATTTGTTTTTTCTTTTTGTTATTCTTTTTCTTTTTCTTCTTATCAACTCTTATTACTGCTCCTTTTTAATCTCCATGTTCATTGGAACCAGCAAATCGTTTGTTTCTGTCCTCAGTCTAGCAGGGTGAACCTGCACTTCACTACCACGTTGATGGCTGATGGTTCTGGCAAGATTCAAAGGCGCAACTACATTAAAAATTCCAAGCTTTTCACGGAGCTGGCTCACTTAGAAGCGTCCCAGCCTTCTTCTGCCAACGAGGTGACGCCAAATATGGAAACTTCTTCACAATCTTCAGGAAAAATGACGCCTAAGAGGTTAAAAAAGTATCCGCCTTCGCCTCCTAAATCTTCTTCGACCATTTCAATGGAGCTAATCCTCGAAGAGATACGGGCCTTGCGCACTTTTATGGAGGAAACAAATGCTAAGCTGCAGGTTCTTACAGACAATTGGGCTTCAATGGATGAAAGAGTGTCCTCGGTGGAACGTGATGTCTCCTCTCTTCAAGATTCTGCAGCCAAGGTCACCCACTTGCACACGCAGATCTCCTCTCTCCAGAAACAGGTGGAGGACTTGGAAAATCGAAACAGACGCAACAATCTTCGCCTTTATGGCCTGGTGGAAGGATGTGAGGGGAATGATCCTATCGCTGTCTTCAAGTCTTTTCTTCCCAAGCTTCTACACTTGCCTGATGACATCCCGCTCAATATCCAACGTGCCCACAGACTTGGCCGAGCCTCCTCCTCTTCCTCCACGCCAGTGAAGCCTAGAGGTGTAATAATGTATTTTTGGGAATACACAGACCTGCTGAAAGTTCTCTCTGCGGGCAGAGCCTCTCCTCGTCTCACATGGTCGGGTTCCACCTTGTTCTTTGAGCAGGATTATGCCAGAGCTACTGCGAATCGTCGTAAGGCCTTCTTGGACATGAGACCTGATCTTCGTTCCATCGGTGCTAGATATGGTCTTTTCCATCCCTGCTTATTCAAAGTCACCTACAATAATAAGACTACGACATATGAGGAGCCTACGCGACTTCGGAGTTTCCTGAATTCCTGTGGTCAAGCTGAGATGGAGCTATCTGGCCCTTCCTCTTCTCGTCCACCATGACTCTCTCTGAAGTTTTATTATGATGCTCTAGTTGTTTATGTCTGTTGTTTTCTCTAATTCAATCGGTCTTAAACGTATATGTTCTCATGCTGAGTGTTTGTTTTCCATTGTAGTATTTGTTACTGACGTTGAGATTCCTTGGTTTGTTCTATTCGTTACATGTTTTTTGCCCTTGTCGTCCGCCGTCGCCTAACTTTGTTACCTTTCTTCCCTTACAGATCATTGTTGTGCGTTCCGTCCTGTTTCTCTGGTTGGACGTCCCACTGACCCCGAGTGTCCTGCCTTCTTCAGTTGGCCCTACCTCCCTCCCCCACGCACGTCCTTGCTTGTCCTTGTTCCTGATTGTACCCTCGTTGAGCTGCCCCTTGTAAGTTCCCCTCATCCCCTTTTTCACAGGCATGTTCTTATTTTTTCTCTCCCTACTTTGTTCTTTCTCTTCATTTTTTCAGGTTTATTGGTGTCAATACTTTCTATGCGCTCATTCTCTTCTTCCTTCTTTCTCTTCTTTCTTACTCTTGTCACTTACTGGTTCCCTTGGTCATGCTTCTCTCTCTTTTTACATTTTATCACCCTGCTACATCATTTCTCCCATGACTCATACTTGCGTTCCTTTCCCTCTGATCTTCTTCTTCTGTGTCCTATCTACTCATTGGTCTTTGTGCGCATTTTCTTTTTGTTGTTTCACTTAACCTTTCTTATTAACATCTCTGAATTTCATTTTACCTCTTTATCGTTCTCAGCAACACCTTGGCTTTTCTCTATCTCTATGATATCCCTTGCTTCCCCTTTATTCTTCTCTCATTTGTTCATGCCATTTCTCCTCTACTCTTACTATTTCCTTCTTTTTCCTATGTTCTCTTTTTTCTTCGAGGCTGTCTTTCAATGGTTTAATTTTTCTTTACATTACTCCTTCACAAATTCCTAATGTCTGTGCATATTGTTTCTTGGAACGTTAAAGGTCTTCACTCTCCTATTAAGAGGCAAAAAATTCTTTCTCATTTAGCTAAGTTGAATGTTGACATTGCCTTCTTGCAAGAAACCCATTTGTCTGATATTGAAGCTGCTAAGCTTAAGAGGGGTTGGGTAGGTGATGTGTTTTCTGCTCCTGGTGATGGTAAGAGAAATGGTGTGGTTGTGTTAATTCGCAAATCCTTATCTCACTTGCTCTTGTCTTTTGAGTCGGACCCTGAAGTTAGATGGTTGTACGTCAAACTTTCCTCGAATGGTATCCCCATCTCCCTTTTCAACATTTACGCACCTACTGGTGGTGATCCTGCCTTCTGGTGCACAATGACTTCTCGTATTTCTGAATACGTTGATGACAATTTTATTATGGCAGGTGACTGCAACCTACCCCTCGATCCCTTTTTAGATCGGCAATCCAAAGCATCCTACATTCCTAATAAGTCTCATAAACTGTTTGCTCAAGCAATTTCCCAGCACAAACTCACTGACACCTGGGGTTTATGTAATCCTACTACTAAAGAGTTTAACTTTTACTCCCCATCCCACCATTCACAGTCCCGCATTGATTACATCTTCCTTTCTCATCATATTCCCCAATCCCTCACTTGTGCCGATATTGGTCCCATACTGTTCTCTGATCATGCCCCTGTTCTGGTTAACATTGATATCCTACCCAAATCCACTGGGCCAAAGCGATGGCGCTTCAACAATGCTCTATTGCTCGATCCCAAATTCACCACTTCTTTTGTTGAGTTTACTGAAGAATGTTTCACCATTAATGATACACCCACTTTGCCTAAGCATGCTATTTGGGACGCTTTTAAGGCTGCAGCCAGGGGGTTCATCATTGAGTATGTAGCCAGAAAGCGCAAGGCTGCTCGCATGCACGCAAGTGATCTCCTCCTCATGATTAAAAAATTGGAACATTATTTCTATACTTCTCATTCGCAGGAGAGTTTGACTACTCTTATTAAGGCTAAGATGCAATTTAACAAACAATCTACTGATGATGCATCGCTATACTTGTTGAAATCTAGTTCAAAATGTTATGGGGGAAAGAACAGAGCGGGGAAGATTTTAGCCAATTATTTAAAAGTTAAGCAACACAAATTGAATATTGAGTCTATCTATGATGTTAATTCTGTTTTAAAGCACACAGATGCAGATATTTTAGAGGAATTTTCCAGTTTTTACTCCACGCTATACTCCTCTGAAACTCATCCTACTGCCCAATCTCTTGCCACCTTCTTCTCTACAATTAAGGCACCTTCTAATTTTCCTGTTGACTTATCCACTCTTGAATTGCCCATCTCTAGCTCCGAATTACATACTGCACTTCAGTCACTCAAGAAAGATAAGGCCCCAGGTCCGGACGGATTTACCGTCGAATTTTATCTGCACTTTTCCAAATTACTATTACCCAAATTGCACTCTCTTATTCACTCTTTTATACTCAGTGGCACTTCCTCTGGTACTTTTTCAGACGCCCATATATGTATTATACCCAAAGAAGGTAAAGACGCCCAATATTGCAAGAACTATAGACCAATTTCCTTGGTCAATATTGATTACAAGTTGTATGCTAAATCCCTTGCCATAAGATTAGACCCTTTTCTTCCTGACTTGTTGGGCCCGGAACAATCTGGATTTGTTAAAGGCCGTTTCATCACAGACAATACGAGGCTTCTGTTTAATGTCTTGTCCAGATCCTCACGATTCGAGGACTCGTTAGCGGCAATTGCTTTGGACGCCGAAAAAGCGTTTGACAGGGTAGAGTGGACTTTCCTTGTTTCCGCCCTCAGATGGTTTGGGTTTGGTCCTAATTTTATCTCTTTTGTTTCTTTTCTGTATTCCAGTCCCAGAGCGGCGGTTTGCGCTAATGGTTTAGTATCATCTTTTTTCAGCTTAGGTAGAGGTGTCCGTCAAGGTTGTCCCCTCTCCCATTTCCTTTTTAACCTGGCCTTAGAACCCTTCCTTTCAAAACTCCGCCAAAATCCTCATTTGCATGGTTTCCAAATCTCACAGACCAACATCAAACTTGCTGCTTATGCGGATGATATACTACTCTTTATGTCCAACCCTGCCATTTCTATTCCCACATTTCTATCTGAAGTTCATGAATACTCCCAAATTTCTGGCTATAAATTGAATAATGACAAGTGTGAAATCCTGCCCCTTACTATATTTACCTTTAAACCTGATTTCGCTGCGTCCAATTTCACCTGGAGTCCCTCACATATTAAATACCTTGGTTTGTATATTACCCCTTCTCTCCCTGACACTGTCTCGTTATGTCTTAATAAATGCACCCAGAAACTGTCCGATCTCACCTCCAGATGGCACCCACTTTACCTTTCCTGGTGGGGTCGTCTTGACACGATTAAAATGATGCTCTCCCCAATAGTTCTATATACTATCTCCAATATTCAGGTGCCTATTCCAGCTAAGTTTTTTAGAAAAATCAATACTGTTCTCTCTTCCTTCCTCTGGTCCGGCAAAAAAGCGCGCATGTCCTTGTGCAGACTACGACTTCCCAAGTCAGAGGGTGGGGTCGACTTCCCAGATTTTCCCACTTATCACAAAGCGTTCCTTCTGCGTCAAGCCTCCCTTTGGTTACGGGATCCTGCTGAATCCTCCCCCTTATGGCTTGCTATTGAGCGCCTTTCATTATCCCCCTTCACTTTTGCTGAATATCTCTCGTTTTCTCGTAAGCCCCAGGTTATTTCCACTCCCATACATAAGTTTACTACCAAACTTCTTCTTTCCACTTCCCCAAGCTCCCCTTCTTCTGTCGCTGAATTTCTCAATTCCACCATTTGGTATAATAATAGTATCCTCATTAACCATAAACCCTTTTATTGGAAATTTTGGAGGCAGAAGGGCTTGATTTGGGTGTCCCATCTCTTTTCTGGCTCCGACTTCTTACCCTTCCCCGTTCTTAGCCGAAAGTTTGGTCTTCCTCACTCTTTCATCCGTAAGTATCTCGCACTCAAGATCGCAGTTATGTCCGCCTATACCCAATTCTCTAGCTCTCCCGCTCAATCTGACCTTCCCAGCCCTACTCTGCGCCTCCACTCCTTGTTACATACTTATCCCACTGCCTCCTCAATTTACCACTCGTTCCACAAAACTCCCGCACCTAGATCAAAATCCAAGGTAGAGGAACAGTGGGAGTCTGATTTTGACGTCTCCTGGCCCACTTCTCTTTGGGATAAAGTGTGGACCAAGCTTCGTAAGTCGTCTAGGGCTGCTTCTCTCACACAAACCTTCTTTTTTATCTATAACAGACTCCTCTTTTCTCCCCACATGTTGAATAAGAGGTTTCCTCTAACACCTGACCTTTGTTGGTCCTGCTCGGCACCTAAGGCTTCTCTCTTTCACATGCTCTTTTCCTGCACTGCTACGCACAACTTTTGGAAACATGTTTGGGTCCAAATTAATGCCATATTTCATACTGCATTTCCCTTCTCCTTTGTTAATATCTTTTTAGGCAGTCTCTCTCCCTGTTGGGCAGACACTGATTTTAATATGCAAATTGTTGACCTATTGCTAGCTGTTGCGTTCCAGCAAATTACTGTTAATTGGAAACATTTTGCTAATATTTCTTTTAGAGCATGGTGGTACAATGTATGTCATAATCACAGACTAGATACTGTCTTTGTTTACCCCCTGAATTTGGCCAAAAAGAGACAGGATCTTTGGCTTCCTGTAACTAGGCCTGGGCGTAGTTCGCGAAGTAGACCTTCGCGAAGCTACGCAAAGTGAAGTTCGCACTACGCGAGCTACGCGTAGCACTTCGCGAACTGCGTAGTACCTTGTTCGCACTGTGCCAGATGTCGTTTTCAATGATTGCACAGTGCGGACAAGCAACCGGCACTGTGCAATCATTGAAAATGGCATCTTGCACAGTGCGAGCTGTAGTTTTCTGCTGCTCGAGTAGATTTTTACTCGAGCTTCAGCTTTCTCAACGCGAACTGGTAGTTTCTCATCGCGAGCGGTCGCGAGCATACGCGACCACTCGCAATGAGAAACCTGACCTCCTCGCGTTGGGAATCTCGCCGGGAGGTTTATTTTCCATGCTCGCGATCGCCAACTTGCAGTTGCTGATCGCGAACAAGGAAAAAGTCTCGCCGGGATGTCATTTTGCTTGCTCGCGGTCGCCAACTTGACGTTGAGGACCGCGAGCAAGCAAAAAATTACCGCAGCACTACGCAACACTACGCTACGCATGTTCGCACTGTGCTACGTGCAGTTCGCGTAGTGCGAAGTAGCGCGAACTTCGCAAACTACGCGAGCGTAGCGTAGTGCTTTGCCCAGGCTTACCTGTAACCCTGTACCTTGATATTTGTGCCAAACGCTCATCTCATTTGCCTCACTTTCAGCAGGAGGTCTCTAAGCCTCCTTGATTGACCTGCTTGTTCTTTTGCATTTTTTATAATTCATTTATTGCACATTACCTCCAATACTGCTTTTTGTTATTTCGCCTCAGTTATTTGTTGTTTTTCAATCTCATGTTTATTTTCATAGTCATGTTCTATTGTGTAGCTCATATTGCTGTTAGGCTTTATTTTTTCTTCTGTATCGACACCTTTATTTTGTCTAATAAAATTCTTTTGAACTGAAAGAAGTTACCACTTCTTAAATGTAATAAGGGATCTCAATGTTATCCTTGGGGAGAGGTAGGCATCACAGTAGTGAAAAATGAATATATGAGTCTTTTGCTACCAGGACATTTAAAACTTAAAAGTACATGCCCAACTTTTTAAAGACGGTGCACTCTGCCCTATGGGTCTTTAGGGCCTACCTTAGGAGGGACTTATATGTAATGAAAAAGGAGTATTAGACCTGGCAAGGAGTTTATTTTGTCAGGTTGAACTGGCAGTTTAACACTGCATGTAGGCTGCAATGGCAGGCCTTGGAAATGTTTTAAGAGGTTACTTAAGTCGGCAGCACAATGAGTGCTACATGTCCACTAGTGCAAAAACAACAGTTGATGGACAGAATGCAGAACAATGTCATACATTCACCCCAGTACAGAGATCTGGGCCTAAATCCATCGTTTTTTTGCTCACCATGCCATTCCCGTTTGAACCCAGCCATATGCAAATCAGTCTTGACCCTGTGCCCCATGGGAACAGTCCAGCCCAAACTGCCAAGCCAGGTCCTCCCTGGACTGGAAACAAGCATCCTAGGACCGGTTTCGGGCTCTCAGCTCTAATCAGCCAGGATAGCTTGATTCCAGTGGCATGGAGAGCACGTGACTCACGTCTGAGCATACCTGTCCCACTCGGGGTGACAAATGCAAAAACAACAGTTGATGGACAGAATGCAGAACAATGTCATACATTCACCCCAGTACAGAGATCTGGGCCTAAATCCATAGTTTTTTTACTCACTGTGCCATTCCAGTTTGAACCCACCCAGAACGATGTATTTAACCCAGATCTTTTGACTGGGGGAGAATGTTTGCATTATCAGCATTCTGTCCATCATTTGTTTGCTGTAACACTCTTCGCCCTAAGTGGGATGGGTATGCCCAGACGTGGGTCCCTTGCTCACTGTGCCACTGGATTCAAGCTAGCCTGGCTGAAGAAGGGTGACATACCCTGAAACCGGTCCCAGGATGGTTGTTTCCGGTCCAGGGAGGACCTGGCCTGGCAGTTCGGTCTGGACTGTTCCCATGGGGCACAGGGTCAAGACTAATTTGCTTATGGCTGGGCCCAAACTGGGGTGACGTAGTGTGCAAAGAACGATGGATTTAACCCAGATCTTTTGACTGGGGGAGAATGTTGCATTGTCAGCATTCCGTCCATCATTTGTTTGCTGTAACACTTTTCGCCCTAAGTGGGATGGGTATGCCCAGACGTGGGTCCCTTGCTCACTGTGCCACTGGATTCAAGCTAGCCTGGCTGAAGAAGGGTGACATACCCTAAAAACGGTCTCAGGATGCTTGTTTCGGTCCAGGGAGGACCTGGCCTGACAGTTCGGTCTGGACTTTTCCCATGGGTCACAGGGTCAAGACTGGTTTACATATGGCTGGGCCCAAACCGGGGTGAGGTGGCGGGCAAAAGAACTATGGATTTAACCCAGATATTTTGACTGGGGGAGAATGTTTGCATTGTCAACATTCCGTCCATCATTTGTTTGCTGTAACACATGTCCACTAGTAGCATTTAATTTACCAGCCTAAAATATATTGTATACTACTTTACAAGGGACTTATAAGTAAATTAAATTTGCCAATCAATTGTAAGCCAATTTTACCATGTTTTAGGGAGTGAGTAAACATACTTTAGCTCTGGTTATCAGTGTTAAAGTGCACCTATTCCTAAGGCCAACACAAACAAATTCATCAACACAAGAGGGGAGAAGGCAAAAAGTTAGGGGAAGTCCAACCTCAGACAGACTGGTCTGATGATGCTGAGTTGCCAACTTCCCAATCCCCCACTTCAAATATTTAACAAGCTAAAACAGGGGTGTAAAAGGTAAAAATATGCGGAATTACCATGTCATCTGAGTGCTCTATTTTGTTTCTTGAGGTAATTCCCCATTTTTCAGGAGAACCTCTGGATGCAAGTTAGATGTGTAAAGATTACTCATATATCCTGTTGCTGTAATTCCAGGAGCAGGACTCCTGCATTCTAATCTTCAATAACAGTTACATTTCCAACACCTTAGTCCTGTAGAGAGAAACTTAGATTATATTAATAATGAAACCCCATTAATGACTAAATCTTGTAGCAACAACCATACTGTTTAATCTTGGGCGACATATTACTTTTGTTTCCATACACATATAATAAAGCAGCTAAACACCTGAAGTGGAAAAGGGATTTGTCTACACCCTTGTCTGAAAAATCAGATAACCAGACTCAAAGTTGAACAGACTCAAACCTCTACCAGTGGTCACCATTCAAATTAAACATTGGCAGGCAAAGATAGAGCACATTTTGGATATTTAAATGGAACTTTTGAACTAGAGATCAGAGATACAAAGCATTTTTGCTGTCTCAATCCCAGCGCTTTACAAAATCATAGAATTTACAACTGCACATGTGCTTTTCACAATGTACTAAAGCCCCGTCACAAGTTGGAAAAGCTGATGCTAAAAGGGTTTTCTCTAACGTTTTAGAATCTCAATGAGGAGGGGATGTGAAAATCATGTCCCCCTAATATTTGCAATTATAAAAGGGGTGTATTAATGGTTTGTGACTACAGTTTCCATTGCAACCCTTTGATTAGTTATGACCCTGAGTTGCGTTGGTAAATAATTCACAAGTAAAAAGCTGTCCCCACGGAAATGCTGGCCCCTTGAGAACCTTGCCTGTGGCCTCGGGAGGAGCAGGTTTTGGGCCAATCATAGGTGTAGTGTCATGTGAGTTAGCAATGATGGAACCCTTTTGGCTCCTGATGGACTCCGTAGAACTGTGACGTAAGCACTAGAGCAGAGCGAAGTGAATGCATGTTTAGAATGTTGAGTTTGCTGTTACACGTAGATGAATAAAGACGTTTTATACTAGTCTCTGTGTTTGGTGAAATCATTGGCAAGCACCCTGGTTGGGGAGGATGCTACAATAGATTATATCACATTGTCACCTGCCTAATTATGTTCATTAGAGAGATCTGTTTACGGATCCCAGTAATTGCACAGTTTGAGTTCCAACCTAATAATATTAGGTCACGTTGCAAATTGCATTCCCAAGAGCATGTCAAATTGGACATCCCTGGTTTGCGAATGAAAAGAGTACATCACGCCCTATGTCCTCTGCATTCCCCCTGGCTATGACTATTGTCACTTACATTTGACAATTTGTGGGCTCCGGTTTTCTTTAGTCACTGAACAGTCACCAGAAGAAGTAGGCCATCAATTGCACATGTTCAGAAGTGAGTTGTCATTTTGTATTCAAGTTTTTGATTTGATGCATGTGCAACAGAGCAAATTCAATAGACATCGAAAGACCTGAAGAGATAAGTGATATGAGGCACAATATACTTCACTGGATAGTTCACGTCATCATTGGTAAAATGTATGTTCTTACTTCCTGCAATTTTATTGCATGTGAAAACACCTAAAAATTGTGTTTTGACAAGGATGATGCTGTTTATAAGTGTGCAGATGCACATGGGAAGCTCTGAGAGCGCATATAAAGACTGTTGAGACAATCTTTTAGTTGTGGTACTACTATCTATACCCGCACGGCAAGCTCTGAGGCCAATGTTTGTGGATTGTGTTGTAGCATAAACGTATTGGGCCTCATGAAGTTTTACTTCAATTGATCAAGATATTTATCCCAGAATAACCTCAGCTACCGCTTGCAGCCACAGTCGCCAGCAAACACATTCAAGCCCCATAACTCTTTGCCCCCAGGAGGCGCAGATGCCCGGTTCTCGCGCCAGGAGGAGCTTAAAGCCACTTTGCGGCTCCTTCAGCGAGGGACGGGCACGGCTGCACCCGGACAAAGCCTGGGCCAAGGGCGTGCCCATCGGCACCCGTCAGAGGCTGGGCTGGGCCTTCTCTCTTGGATTTGGATACTGGGCACCCCTGTTTGCAACACCGCCAATAAGTACTCTAAGACACTTGGTCCTTTGGAATTGTACCTAAGGAAGTCAGTTTTGGTTTGATTGTTGGGTATTTTTTCAGCTGTTTTGTTCCTGGATCCTGAGTGATGGCAAAACGGAGCAATTGGGAGATAAGGTGAGCACTCCCAAATCTTTCCAGAACTTGGAGCTAGTATAGAACAGGTTGTCAGGGGACATCGAATCGGGAAACCATGCTCATGACCAAGTTGCATTAGAATCATCGCCCTTTGAGCGGTCTTCGCCTCAACCATTGGTATCCCCGCCAAGCAGTCCCCCCATAAAAAGGAAGAAGAAGGTGAAACACCTGAAACCATTAATAATTGTAAGGACTAGATCCCCCCAAAAAGCCCAGGAACCAATACTGGAGGTGCATAGTGGCCTAAAGCAAGTAGCCCCAACCGTATTACCATGCTCGGATATCCCCCGATCCCATAGGCCTCTCCTTGCAAGATGTTGAGACTTTAATGACTCGCCTTGAAAAAACAATATTAAATAATCTCTTGCCTATACTGGATAGGATTGATAAACAGGAGTCCAGTTTGGGATCTATCAAAAAGTCTCTTGCCTTCTTTTTGCCCGGGGTAGGGTCAAAATCAAAAAGTCATGAAGGGGGGGAACACAAGCAGGAATTTTAACCTATTATCACACGTGCCCACCTCTGAAAGAAATAGGAGCGCTCTGGAGGCAGTGCTGCCTAAATCTATGGATCCAACGTGCACCAAATATTTGGCTGGGGAAGGGCAGTCCCCTAGTATCACTGGGTCGAATGGTTGCCGTACCACATCTAACGGGAACAAAGCTGGGTATAATAGAGAGCCTCCTTCCCAAATGAATGATCTCACTGGCAGGAATGCTCAAGTTAATGAGGTGACCCTACATCTTCCACCTGAGTGTTGCCCATACATGACAATTCTCACTAGTGTCCCATCTCTCCAGGGTAATTCTAAGGAAACATTTAGTCAACTGAAAAATAAAGTTTATTATTGGTTATCCCAAAATACAAACTTCTCCAATGCAAACTACCATTATAGTCTGCATGTAAGACGTGTATGCTGGGTTGGTCCTCTATGGAAGTCTTCAATCAGAGACTGTGTAGTAATTAACTGAGGGGCCCCAACCCTTGCAGGGTAATTGCTCAGAAATAGAAATACTCTATCTGGTCAGGGCCCTAGCCAAGGGATTGACATTGTGCCACTTGGTTTCTTCTATAAGCATCTTAACAACATTAGTCCATTCGTCCCACCAAATATGCATAACACCCAGAAATCAATGATGAGACAGGAGCTTTTTCACCTGGAGACCAGAAATAGATACCAAGCACTTACTGATCTGGATACCCCGGACTGACTAAACTCTGAAATCATTGAACTGCCAATGGTTGGCGTTGCAACTGATGCTACTCAGCCTGGAGAGTTACTTGTACTAACAATTCTAGTGGAATTGCATACTGCTGCCCATTTCTCCAGCCCCGTCACCCACACCTAATCAAGACCTAATGAGAGCAAATACTATAGCTAGATGCCAGCTCCAGGAGTGTGAAATTACTGACCAGCATTTGAAGATCATTTCTTGGAATGTTGCGGGAATAAGGCCAAAACTAATTGACCTGGAATGGGGGAATTTTGTGGATGGATTCCACATATGTTTGTATCAGGAAACCCTGGGCAACCAAGCGGGTGTACAGACTGGGGTTTACCACATTTAGCATAGAGGCAAGGCACTCACCAGCTGGTCGCCCAGCTGGTGGATTACTGATCTGGTTTAAGACTACTCTGGCTTGTAAAATAAAGCCATTGGAAGTTGGCACAGAGGAGATTCTTGGTGTAGATTTGACATCATTAAAAGAGAACACTTATCTGAGACTATTCAATATTTACAAACGGTTCAGCAGTCACCACATGCCCGATGATACGATAGCCACATTACCCAACTACCTTGATAATTCAGGGAAAGAGTACCATCTCATAGTCGCTGGTGATTTTGACCCAACATTTGAACCAGTTGACTTTGTGCAGGAAATAGTGCAGGATGAAGAACAAGCTAGAGGGGTTAAAAAGCTCCAGAGACCTGCTATTAAGAAATGTACTAAGGTAGGGCAACAAGTACTGTCTTTTACTCTCACCCACAGCATATGTGCATGTAATGGGCGGACAAACTCTGACGCAGAAGCAGGGTTCACGTTTAAGAGAGGGAATGTCAAAAGCAGGATAGACTATATTCTGGTAGATCTTGACTTAAGGCAATATGTCACTGATATGATATTAAGCCGTGAGGATAGCAATCATAATATTATCTGGCCTATCAAATCTGTATGGTCAACCCAGACAGATGGTGCCCCCTGTTGTCACTAATAATAATCATAGAAGAGTCAAATGGTCTCAGATATTAGCTGATGGGAACCTCCTCCTAAAAATTTATACAGAGGTAGCCCAGATCATCCCAGCTCTGAGTAATCCAAATTTAAGTGACATCGATATTATAGCTAGCTTTTAGCAATTAACATCTAGCCTAAGATTCTTTTTTAGCAAACAGTGTAATTTTTCCACAACCAAACGGAATACTGCTCCATGGTACAATGAGTCTTGCAGCCAAGCCAAAGATAACTTAATTGTGGTGGTCAAGAAAGGAAGGCAGACAGATATTAAATATAGTAGAAAGATGTATAAGAAGGCACAGGCTGAGACTAAAAAGAACTGAGAGACAGAGAATTGGCGCACACTTGTAGAGGCTTCAAGACTGAAGGATTGCAAATTATTCTGGCACCTTCGTTGAAAGGGACAACTAAGCAGATAAGTGAAGTTGACTTTTATATACAGCCCCATGTTTGGGAAGAGTATTTTGTGAAACTCCACTAGGAAGTAACTAATTAGAGTGAGCGCGGGTAGAGATAATAATGTGGCCACTCTGATAATAGGGTAGTCTGACTATTTCAGTAATGACGCATGTATGTTTCTTGCTACTTTGGAACTAGGGGAGACTCATACTATTTTGTATTTTTCTTCCCAGGACTCTGTTACATTACTAAATATTTGAGCCATCTTATATAATTTGTGATGAGATTTTGATGGTGAAACACGAAGGTAAGATGATGCTTTCATACGTCCTTACCTATTTGGGTTATAAAATTGTAGATCTTTGATCAGAACCATGGTTATCATCAAGACATGTCGCTTTGGATTTAGTTATTACTTAAGAATTGGGCGAGCCCATTTGGATAAGATGTTGGCAGTATGGTATAACTTCACATTTTTATTTATTTTTGTTGTTAGGAATTGGTTTCTACAAGAATTATTGTAACTGGACCCCGGTGGGATGATGAATATACTATATGATATTTTGGTAAGTCTCACATTTATGTGTGACTATGGCTAAACTCATGGAGAATATTAATATAGAAATTGAATTTTCATTAGGTTTTTTGTTATAGATTGGTGGGTGGATGATTATTTTAATTACCTATAGTGGATCCATTCTGTATACTCATGCCCGTTTCTCGTACACAGAAGTTATAGTTGTCTAAAGAAATCTATTTATTAACAAATGATAAGTTGTGATATCAGATATGAAATTTCTTGGGGAGAGCTTTAGTTGAATTTATGGTATAAATTGTGCTTTAAATATACTTCCTATATCAAATAGAGATATGTACTTGCCTTTTTTAGTTCTCTGCGCCTTTTATTTCTCTGCACCTTTTCCATCTCCTTGGATATTTTATGTAACTTTTATTTTCTGTCTTCCTTTTGCACAATGGGTGTACCTTGCAGATGGTCTCTTGAGTTGACCAGTCTGGATATGTCTGATGATCATTATTTTAAATAATTTTTCATACTATGATGTGTCTAGTTTTTTCTAACCTTTGAAGGTTATTATTTGTTTCTCGGTTTCAGAATAGGAGATTGATTCTCTCTTTCTTCTTTCTCTCATTTTTCTTTTTCACTGTTAGTTATTTTTGGGTGTTTTCTGAAATGAATATTAATGTTGATTAGGAAATACACTTCGATGAGGCCTTGCTTCGGAATTGAATCCTTTGTTAATTTTGTTAATCTAGTCAGTCGTCATGTCAGTGTCATTAATGTATATGCTGTATGTGGATATATATGTATATGTATATTTCTTTTTTATATTTATGTATGTAAAGTTCTGTATGTTGTATTAGTTTGTTTTTATTTGTGTATTTCTTTCAGCCCTGATGAAGTTCCTTTTGGAATGAAACGCGTTGGCTGATGCTGAAATATTAATTTTAGGAGACTTCAATAAATGAGAATATATATTTAGGAATACATCTGGATCTCTATCAACTTTATTCTGGTGCACCGTCCTTCAATTTTTAATCTCCTGGTCTGCCTGCACCAAAATAACTATGCTAATGTCAGGTGGAGTTCAGATGGTAGCCTAACCAATGACATTCCAGTCTCTAAGGGTGTACGACAGGGCTGTGTCCTTGCCCCTATCTTGTTTACCCTGTACATAAATGGCATTATAAGTGAATTGTTTGATGGTGGAGGTGATCCCCCTAAATTAGCAGTCAGCCCCATATCCTCCCTGCTATTCGCAGACAACACATTGCTCATATCGAAAACGCCAATGGGTATCCAGAATGTCCTCACAAAATATGCAAAATCATGCAAAGAGAGGGACTTAGAAATAAATTGCTCCAAAACGAAATGTATGGCCTTTAACCCGTACAAATCCACCAGGGGCAAAGTGAGGCTAGGCTCCCAACTCTTAGAACAGGTGAAGGTTTTCGATTATTTGGGAGTCAGAATCAGTGATAACTTAGCATGGGCATCCCAAATAGAGAAGAGTGTTTTATCTCTTCAACATGTGGACTGCGCAATAGCAAGGAGGGTAAAAGGGTCTGCTTTTCTCCCCATATTGCCAATCTTAGCATTCATCGGGCAAAAGGGTTAGGCACTGCCCTATATGGGGCTGAATTGTGGGGGCTGGAGTGTTTAAATCAACTAGACCTTGTGAGAATAAATTCCTAAGGGGGATCCTTAACCTCCCATTGGACATGCCCCTATTGCCGCTACGACTTAACCTTGGTCTTAAACCCATTAGCTACTTTGCTATTCTTAAGGTACTTTTGTTTTGGGCAAGATTATGGACCAGCAGCACATAGATTCCAGTAAAGGATGCAATGGAAGAATTATTAACTGTACAAAAACAATCAAGGTGTTTGGTTTGGGTCAAAAAGGTTAAGGTTTGGTTCACTAAACCTGGGCTGGGGTTTATGTGGGAGGACCCAAAGTCTATTACAAAAAAAATTATACCCCTGCTAAAAAATTGTACTGGGAGCATGTTGAATCACTATGTACTGGTTTTAAGGCACTTAGCACTTTAACCTCCAGCTTCCTGAACATCAAGGGCTGTTTTCAGCTTGATTCATATATGGATGACATTGAACCCCCACAGGCACGTGCACTTTATATCCAATTTAGTTATGGGGTTCTTTCATTAAATCTTATGAAAAGTACTTGGGTAAATGCTTCTGTAACCTCCATGTGCCCGTCCTGTCACTTTACCCCACAGACCCCAGAACACTTTGTCTTTTTTTGGCCTGTCTATGTAAATCTTAGGAAAACCTGGATTATCCCTGCATGTCGATTGCTTTCTTTCTTGCGCCCTGTGTATATTCAGGTCCAAGACCACAAGATGGCTTGTACTTACAATTTCAAGATCAAAAAACAAGCACAGGTGCACCACACTTCAAATGGTCGGGAAGAGCAATAATACAATTCATTCCCCACATCAAAGTTATTCAAAGATAGTTCATTTTTATTCAAAAGTTATAAGTTGTCTTTTTTAAAATACAGAATTTTATATACAAATTGATCTTCACAGCACAGCCAACGCGTTTCGTCCTAGAAGCGGACTTCTTCAGGGCTGTTTAGACACAAACACATAAATATACATAAATACATATACAAAAACATATATAACCCAAGACATTCCATATTACAGATTCAATAAATGCAACTGTTTATGATTATCTTACATCAACATCATCTTTTTTTAAGGCTATATAGCCTTTCTATGAGCGTATTAATATATTCATGCCGTGTAGCTTTTCTTATCTAATTTACATCCAACATATACAGCACCTTTTTATTGCTCTTAACAGTCTTTGACATTTGTATCCCAAGCGCATAGAGAAACAAAGATCATGCATAAAAGGAGCGAAGAATAGAGAAGAAGACATACTCAACATAACCCTAATAGCTACCTAATTAGTTTCTACAAAAACAGAAATATAGGCAAGTGAACAAAGGAAGGTGAAAACAGGACAAATAATACCAAAAATAAGAGTCAAGCATAAATCATCATGAGAAGGAAACTCAATCGGGCTTTGTGGTCTCAGTCAATATCTCGTCAAGGCCATGTACCACCAGTGACTTCTAAGTTACACAGTAAAGTTAGGAGTATCAGAAACACAAAATCCCATATTATATGGGTGCAAAAATCCATAAGTATTCAATAATACCCACCACGTATGAGACGCAAGAACTAATCAGTCCTATTTAGGCATGACTAGATTCAATGCCAGATCCGTCAGAAAATGTAGACAATCTCCCTTTATTTCATATGTAGAACACAATTATCTATAAATCAAAAATAACAAGAGTAGTCAACGTTTAGAATTGCTATATCATCTTTAAGTGAAGACAATGCACTGTACTATTAGATCAGAAAGTACCAGCCATCAGGTTGGAAACTTACTTTAGAGTGTAGTATTCTCTAGAGACATCATATTCTCAGAAGTTGACCAAATCACGTCATACCCAATATATTCTTGTTGTATGGTGCGGGAGAAAGCAGTCTTCACAGTCTACGGCAAGAGATAACAAATTTATGGTATAATATATTCCGGGGAATAATTGTCTGCACAAACCCAAAAAAAACACATCCCCTATCATAATCCTTTTAAAATTTAGCATGAACAATAAGTTGTTCCAAAAGTCACCATCTGCAAGTCCTTAGCGTAAGGTACCCCGTTTCTACCACTGACCGGTAAACTGGTCTCCCAATATTATAATTGCAAGTCTAATAATGAGGCTACCGGCAACCAGGCTGTTGTCCTTCAAAATATACATTACCCAGGGTATGGGAGGGAGAGAGGCAAGACACATGAAATGTGTATTTAAATATCATGCGCTTAGACTATCACGGGCTGCAAATCGTTATACTATCCGGGCAGTTTGAGACTCGTTGTGTTGAGTCGGGCAGTTAAGATATGCACTCCTAATCTATTTTCGGAACCAATATGCAGGGGACAGAGCTAGTATAATCCCCTAACACGCTAACAACGTGACGTTGTTTACTCATCTTTATAAACGTCCCATAGTTTATAATAATGGAAAAAATAAAATTAAACAGAGGGCAAAAAAAGACTGACACGGCTAACAGAGTAGAGTTGTATTATCGTTATGATGAATATCCCGAAAAGTGTAAAGGCGGCAATCAAAACTAGAGAGCAAAGCCCATACTCTCCTTAACCAAACTAATAGAATCCAGATATTTTCTTATGTGGAAGATGCCCCTTGATAAACTTACCGGTATGAGGCTGTGACAAACGCCCGACTGGTCCAAAGATAACGGCTGACAGGCGGAGAAGGAATGACGAGCAAGCGAAACCCGAAAAAGAATCTATGTTTAAATATACGCGGTCATTATCGTAAAACTTTGCACACCTGTGGACAGTCATGACGTAAACCATGAGTGTCTCCTACACTCACTCGCGAGAAGTACTTCAACAACGCGGCCATCTTGAAATGATGTATTTAGAGAGCCGGAGTATTGTTTTTTAGTTATTAAATAACCTGGATGCGGCGTTTGGTTTGATAAAGGTCAAGCAAAAATTGTATTTTTTGTATTTTAGCATTCAAGACAAACCTAATTTATATATTTTTAACTTAAAGGATGCACAAAAAACGATCGCCCCCAGTGGAACAAAAATACGTAGATGGCAGCCATCTTAGAACAAGCAGAAAGAATAGTAGAAACGGCGCTTTCCTACATAATGCCGATTTCAAATTACTATACGGTTCAGATCGTGTGAGATGAATGATTATACATCGCTGACAGTCGTAGATTCCACTGTGAAAAATGAAAAGAAAAAGGACCTAAAATGATTTATATCCATATATAATAATATATCTCATCCTAAACGGGTTATTAACACGTGTACCATAATTGTGACTATGTAAACAGTAGTAGTGGATACAGGTACCCTGAAATTTAGAGGAGAAAAACGATATAAGAGTCTAAATATACCGAGCAGGCGTGTAAGCCAATGGCTCAACAGAATCCATAATTAGGAACGATATTTAAATCCAAACAAAGAAAACTAATCAAACCCGAATTTCCAAAGCAGACTTAATAACTCAAAAGGAGAGAAGTAGCCAAGGGGTTAGAACAGTACAAAAAACATGAGTCCAATAGGTGTTAAACAAGGGTTAACAGAGATAAAAACAGTAAGGAGAACCATAATAATGGTGAAAGTCATTACACAGACATCAGTGAAAGACCAATATATATAGTCCACATTGTCCATTGACGGGGAATTCCTTAATAGAAAATATTATTTATGACAAGTCCAGAATACACATAATTATAGCTAAACACCACACATTGGCTATAGAAAATAGTGCATCTCGTCATCGCTGTAATGTCTCAGTTCCACACACTTAAGTCTACATATCCATGCGGCCTCATTTTTTCTCAGGGCCAGTTCCCTATCACCTCCCCTTGGGTGAGTCGGGATGTGGTCTATTCCCATAAACCAAAAATCCTCCAAACTACCATGATTTTCCTGCATGTGATATGTGAGAGGGTATCTGAGATCTCCTTTTCGAAGTGCACGTAGATGCTCTTGTATTCTTATTTTTAGGGGTCTCTTGGTGCTGCCCATGTAGATCTTATTGCATGGGCAGCCCAGAATATAGGTCACGAATATCGATTTACAGTTAATCATATAGTTGATGTTATATGTTTGATTGGTATTGTAACAAAACGTTTTGGTCTTGTTTTTGCCCAGCCTACATACATTACATTCAGTGCATGTAAAGAAACCCTTTGTCATTGAGGGTAGCCAAGTTTGGGGTTTGGGGGTGGTGACATAACTGGGGCAAAGTTTATTGCGTACGTTTTGTCCCCTTCCATAGGTCACTTTAGGTTTTACAGAGAGTATCCCTTTTAGACTTGGAATATCCGTCAACAAATGCCAATGTTTAAGTAGAACATTATAAGTTCTGCTGCTATTGTTGTTAAATTGTGTATTAAAAGAGATTGGTGTCTGTTTAACCCCTTTTGTTGGATTGGGTCTAAGTGTGTTAGCCCTTGGTACCTTCATAACTCTTCTATGTGCTTTGTCAAGTATTTCCTTTGGGTAACCCCTATTCAAGAACCGTTTTTCCGTTTCACTAATGTTTTGGTGGAAAGTACTTTCCATGCTACAGTTGCGCCTCATCCGGATCATCTCCCCATAGGGGATATTATTCACAACATGATTTGGATGAGCGCTTAAGAAGTGTAATGTGCTGTTGCATGCAGTCTCTTTTCTGTGAGTGCGGCTCTGGATTTGATTATCATGGACATAAAAGGTGACATCAAGGAAGTCAATAGCTTCCTTACTGTAATTGATCGTGAACTTGACATTAAATGGGTTGTCATTTAGGAAAGCATAATATTCCAGAAGATCCGGGGCAGGCCCATCCCATAACATAATGACATCATCGATGTACCTGCCCCAGAAAATGACATGCTCCATCCACTTCGCAGCATGGCGCCCCCAGGCATGCCCCCGCTCAAACCAGCCCATAAAGAGCCCAGCGTAAGCGGGAGCAAACCTGGAGCCCATTGCCGTCCCCTGAATCTGATGATACCACTCTGAGTCGTGCAAAAAGAAATTTTTTGATAAGATGATGTCCGTCATCTCCAAGAGAACCTCATTGTGCAAGAAATGATCTGCTGTTCTTTGACCTAAAAAACATTGTAGTTACAATTTCAAGATACTTGCTATATGCATGGTGGTTGAAATCTAAAGTGACAAAAGAATATCCTGTCGAAGATAATTGAATATGTTAGAATGCCATTCCCTGGCTTACTATTAGAATATTGGGGCACAGAAAGGTTTAAACTGAGTCATCTGTGATTTGATGCTAATTGGAGTTCCCCTATTTTAACATTTTATGAAAATGTGAATTTTACTATTTTTTAATTGATGTATAGGCACATGGAAATTGATTTTATTGTAAGCTTTTTTTTTTTGCCATGTTGAATCATTATATGTCATGTGATTTTATTGCTGTGAATGATCATATTTTTTTTTAGTTTAGAAAGCTTTATTAAGGTGATAAACAGAGTAAGACATCAGTACATAATATATAAAGAGGAGTGGCGTTGTTAGAATAAATTTAACAATAGGGTAAAAGATGAATCACACCTCAGTTGAGAGAACTATACAAAGTCAAAGGAATTTTTAAGATTATGAGGAGAAGGGGGGAAGGAAGAGAATAAAGGAAAAAGAGGGAGAAAGAGAGAGAAGATAGAAAGAGAAAAGAGAAGAGTCTAAAACCAGAAGAAAAACAGTTTTATAACGGTGAATGGAAACAAGGAGGATAAAAAAGAAAAAAATACATTAAAATGCATATGCAAGCTTAATTATTTGACCTGGAAAGAAAAGAAGTTAAAGGCAGCCACAGCAAGACTTTTTTGATCAACAAAGTAGTAGAGTTAGCAAAAGCTCGATCCAGTCTGTGATGATGACAAAGTAAATTCCACCAAGTTTGAACTTACATTTTTGAAGTGTCCTTCCAGTTTGTAGTAATAACTTGAAGAGTAATAGCAAAAAATAGATCGATAAACTTACCCACAGTACTGTGAACATCCCAAAGTGAAGAGCAGCTACCCAAAAATACATGAGAAATCTCAAAAGGAACATTAGTTGATAAAATATCATTCAATTTTAACCAAACATGAGACCAAAGAGATTTAACTAGAGGACAATGGAAAAACATATGTTTCCCATACAAGCTCTAATTTGGATTTGATCCTTGTTTTCAAAGAGTGGGATAGTATTTTGTATATGGTAGAAGCTTTAAATTGAGTAGAGAAGGCAATGGGAGTAGGGGGGAATTGATAAGAACTATTTGTGGGAGAATCCTGGAGGAAGAGACGAGTGAGAGATTCTATGAGTAGAGGATAGTGAAGGGCATGGAGAGAGGAGATATTATAGGAGGTTTGGAGATCTGTAAAGTCCATTAAAGAACCTTCTTTCATTAAATGTTGCGGTGTAATAATACCTTTATCAATCCGTTGTTTCCAGAATAACGAACGTATTTTAATCTTAATGGATTTATGATACCAAATAGGGGTGCGTAAAAAAGGATCCACAGAGGGTAAGTGAGACTGAAGCAGAGAGATAGTTATTGCTTTTGAGTGATTAAAAATAGGAGAGGAGAAACGATTCGGGGTTTGGGAGAGGCAGGCAGCAGAGGTACAAGAGAAAGGGGAATACTGAGCCTATCCCAATGAGCTCCATGTTGTTAAAGGCGGATTTGAAGTCGCAGATAAAGAGGTCCAGATTTGCTTGAAGGCAGAGTGATAACTTCAAATATTAGCGAAATTGACACCACCCGCTTACTTGGACATCTGAAGGCGAGCCATTGAAATTCTAGATTTGCGAATGTTTCAAAGAAACTTGGAGAGACAACTGTTGATAACACGAAAAATGGAATGGGGAAGAGTAATAGGAAGCATGGAAGAATAAAAATGTATAATAGATAGAAGCATCATTTTAGTGGTTGTCAGTCTTCCCTACCATGAAAGAAATAACGGAGACCATCCATCAATCAGAACGGACATTTTCTTAAGGATTTCTGCAAGATTAATTTTGATAGTTTCTTTTATGGTGTTTGCATAAAGGATACCGAGACATTTGATATGTTTAGAGGTCCATTCAACATCTGTATTTGCAAACATGGAAGGGAGACAGAATTTATTAAGAGGTAGGATTTCAGATGTATCTACATTTAATTTGTAGCCATATACTTTTGAATATTCATGTAAAAGTGAAAAAAAAAGCTGGCAAAGAGGTGGCTGGGTTGGAGATGTATAAAAGAATGTCATCCGCATATGCGGTGAACTTAATATCAAGTGAGTGGAATTGAAAACCCGTGTATTGAGGAGAACATCTGATTGTTTCTAGGAAGGGTTCCAAAGCAAGGATAAAGAGAAGGGGAGAAAGGGGGCACCCCTGTCTAGTCCCTCTAAGAAGAGGGAAATAACGTGACTGACAACCGTTTACCCAGACAGAAGTGGTCGGAGATGAGTATAGTAATTGAATGTATTGAAGGATAAGGGGGCTAAAACCATGCCATTTGAGGGCACTGAAAATGAACTCCCAATTGACCCTATCAAATGCTTTTTCAGCATCTAATGTTATGGCGGCTAAAGGAGAATCTAATTTAGAAGCCAAATGGATGATATTAAGAAAGGCGCGTGAATTGTCTGTGATAGAACGACCTTTGACAAATCCGGATTTGTATTTATTAACAAGGTCTGAGATAACTTTATTAATATGTAGGGCAAGCAATTTGGCAAATATTTTACAGTCTGTATTAATCAAAGAGATGGGCCTATAATTTTTACAAAAGGATGGATCTTTATCTTTGTTAGGTATCAGGCAGAGCATAGCCTGCGTAAAGGAACCATGTGATGAGCCAGTGGTAAGGAAGTGGTGAATTAAAGAGAGGAGGTGAGGGGTCAAAAGTACTTTGAAGTGAAGGAAAAATCGAACTGTAAAGCCATCAGGACCCGTCGTCTTATCTTTGGGTAAAAGGGAGATAGCATTAATGATTTCTTGTTCAGATATGGGGGCATTCAAGGAAGAAAGGTCAACCTGATTCTCCGGAGATTTAGGAATATTTCGAAAAAGGGAATCAATAGGATCAGTAGAGGGGGAAGATTCTGGGGTGGAAAGAGAGGTATAGAAATCTGTAAAGCAGTCGAGAATTTTAGTATCTGAGAGATTTAAAACTCCAAAGGGATCCTTAATAGCAGCAATTTTAGATTTTTGCTTTTTAATCTTGAGGTAATTGGCTAGGGATCTTCCAGCTTTATTTCGTCCACCATACATTTTTGCATTGAATCTAAGAAGATTAATGAAAGCAGAATACCAAGACTGCTTGTTACATTGCATTTTAACTTTAATAAGAGTGCATAGTGTATCAGGGCAATTAGAAAAAAAATATTGATGTTTCAACATTTTAATTTTTTTAAGAAGAGATGTAGACTCTGAGAGGGCCTTTTTAGTTTTCCGGGATATGAAGTCAATTATAAAACCTCTTGCAGAGGCCTTAAAGGCATCCCAGATTAAGTGAAATTGAGAAACTGAAGATACATTATGGAGAAAGAATTCTTGAGCAAAGAGCAAAAACTGTTCCAAAAAATGAGGGTCCAAAGGAAGAGAGTTGTTAAAGCGCCAGTGCCGAGATGATGGTGTAGGGGAAGGATAATCAATGTCTAAAATGACAGGAGCATGATCGGAGATGAGAATGGAGCCAATCTCAATATTGTTCGTGAATTGCAGGGTATGTTGTGCGAGGAAAATATAATCTATGCGGGAGTGGGATCTATGTGCCGGAGAGAAAAAGGAAAATTCTAAAATATCTTGGTGAGAGGTTCTCCATGCATCAACCGATCCTCTTGCAGTAATTGCCTTATGGAACCTTTTTTGCATCTTGTTGGGGACATATTTGATTTGAGGCTTTTGATCGAGGAAGGGATCCATGAGTTGGTTACAATCTCCACCCACAATCACGTTGGCAGCAGCGTGTGAGGAGAGAAGAGTGGAAAAATCAGACCAAAAAGAAGAATCAGTTCCATTTGGGCCGTATACATTGCAACAAGACATTGGGGTATTATTAACTGTAACATCTAAGAGGAGCCTTCTACCATTAGTGTCTTTAGATTCGTTTTGTATATGAACAGTTAATGATTTGTGGAATAAAAAACAACAACACCATTCCTATTACTTGCAGCTGGGGAACAAAATATTTCACCAACCCATTGTTTACGTAATGACTGCAAGTCCTGTAACCTGAGGTGTGATTCTTGTAACAAAGCAATATGACATTTCAATTTAGCAAGGTGGGACAACACTCTCTGCTTCTTAACAGGATTACGCATACAATTTATATTCCATGAGATAACGCGGAGACCTTTCATAGGTAGAATTCATAAAAAGATAAACAATCATTAAATAATATAGGTGAAGAAAAGATAATAATAAAGATATGAAGATTTGCAAAAAAGAAAGTGTGGAAAACAGAAGAGGATACAGGTATGTAAAAGGGAAGGGATTGTGAAAAGGAGAGTAGCAAAAAGGAAGGACAGTATATAACATCGCTTGGTGTGGCAAAAAAAGTGAACAAAGAGATGAAGATAAAAAAGTCGTTATGAAATAGTAAGAAAAGGACCAGAAACCCATTACAAAAAAAGACCCAAGAAAGAAGCGAAGAAAAAGAAGAGAAAGATAAAAGAGAGAAAGATGGGAATGTTAGCATAAACGCCAAATAGGAGGTGGAAAGAAAAAGGAGATTAGCAAAGAGGAGAAAGGGGGAAAGAAAGAAGGCAAGGGTGGGGAGCGTAATCTCCCAAGAAGAGATGACAACAAGAAGATGACAGAAAGCCCGAAGGCTTCAGTCATGAAGAACAATATAAAGAAGAACATTTATGTGTGAGGGGGGGTGGCTAGGAACAAGACAACCACCCAGAGAAGAGACACCGAGAAAAGAACAAGGTTACCTTCTACTCTAGTGTCTATAAAAACGGGAGAAAGTCTAAAGACAAGAAGGTAAACTAATGAAACAAAAGGAAGGGAACTTACCAGACAATACACTGACAAGGGAGCAACAAGAGTGAGGAGCATCAACAGCGATACCAAGAGAGGGAGGCCTGAGAACTGAGGGAGATAATAATTAAAACATAGTTAAAGTTTGCAGACTAACTATAAAAACATAATGAAACAGATCAAAAAGACAACATAAAACAATTAAGGTTTGCTCAGTTCCAAAAGCTCTCCTTTGTGAGCATGAATGAACTTCCGGAGGTCAGCAGGATCTTCAAAACTCAAAGTTATGTCTTTATATGTAACTTTGAAGAAGCAAGGGTGTTTTAAACCATAGGGGGCATTCATGGATCTCAAGGCAGGCCAAAGGTCAAGGAATTATTTCTGCCGGTTAGCTGTTGGCTTGGAGACATCTTGACTGAAGAAAACTCTATGGCCAAACCAAAGTATTTGTTTGTGTTGCTTGGCTGCATTAAGAATCGCCATGAGGTCCAAGTAGAGAATAGGCAATAATACCTCTGGTTTAGTTGAGGAGGAGTCACTCTGTGGTCCAAGTCGATGGGCTCTTTGAATATTGAAGTCCAAGGGTTTAGGGAGACCAACAATATGAAGGACTTGGGTTTTCAAAAATTTAATCATATCTGATCCTTCGGAACCTTCTGGAATACCATAAATGCGTAGATTATTACGCCTATTTTGATTTTCCAAGTCCTCTGTAGATTTTTTTAGCATACTGACTTCTTTAGTGAGGCTATCCACTTTGGCGATAACATCTTGAGCATCACTGAATTTTTGTTACACATCAGAAAGTCTCGAATCAAGGCCAGACCACTTTTCGTCTAACCTTTGAAGGGTAGCCGCAGTGTCGGTCATGAAGGGACGAACGAGACATAATTCTTCCATTATATCCTCCAATGTGAGAGGGAGCGGCAATTTAGAAGGAGAAGGAGGGTCCTTCTTGGAGCGTTTACCAGGACCAGCAGTGCGTTTTTACGTCCACCAGAAGAAACCCCTTGAAGTTTATTTGGATGATGGGAATCCATATTGAGGAAAGAGCAGGAGTGTGAGGAGCCGTCAATTATGTAAATAGTGAACATAACAGCCAAAAAAGCAGCGTTGTTGGTATGATGAGGAATAGCAAAAGAAAAGAGCAGTGAAGTAGTGCCAATTTAGAGAGATAAATAGCTAGCTGGGTGCAGTGATAATGTACAGTTCAAACTCACTGAAAGAAAAGTGAGCGCTTAATCTCGTGGTGCAGCTTCACTAAATAGGAGGTATGGTGCCGCCCAATTTATAATGTCTAGTCAGAAATGCTGTGATAATGAAAAAGCATTCACCTATTTAAAATTTAATTTACTCCACATGACAAATTATGGGCCAAAAGTTCAGAAACTTGCTGACAATAACCACAACCTGGTCATGTTTGAAGGAAAGAAAAAAAAAATAAAGGAATTATTATGGCCCTTGAGGGGGAAGCAACATCGTCGCGGTCGTATTGCTGCTGGGGAGAACTCAAAATGGCAGCCGCTATGAGGCGGTGACAAACGGGGCCGATAAAGACACAAATAGACCCTTACAGAGTCTGAAAACTTGCCAGTATGCTCCAGAACGTCTTCGACAGAATATGCAGCAGTTGCGGTGAGGAGGCGCTGCGTGTAGACGGTCCTTCCGTCGGCGAGTGGAGCTCAAGGCATCGGAGCTCTTCAAGTGGTGGCCATCTTGCGCTGCCGCGCGCCTCATTATCATATTATTGATCGAATAAACTATTGAATCTCAGCTACCACACTAATCTCATTAGGTCCTCTGATGGCTCTTGTTCTGTTCTGAAAGGGACTAGAATATTTAGGGGAAAAACAATTATAATATGAGGAACTGGAAAAAGATAACTGTTGCCATTCATTAATAACTGAACGGGTTTTCTCAGACCAAATCTATCTTTATGTCAGAAAAAAACTTGAAACAGATACATTGGCTGCAACAAATGAATGAAACAGAATCAGCAGAATAGATTATCTCAGTTGGTATCTTTATCGAATTTAAAGAAAGTTGCATACCCATCTATTTCATGACTTAAGAGGATTTAATAAGCATTAATAAAGCTGTGAAAAAGAGTTATCTTCCTAAGCTGAGGTAGATTGTATTATAAGAAATTAGTCCTTTTAAAGCCAATATCCCTCATAAAAACCCTATAGATGAAAGTTCAGTAATCGCTAAATCACCAGTTCCAGTTCAAGGACAGGGGTTGTCAGTCCATGTCCATACTGCAGCGTCAATGCCACAGCTTGTTGTGTTTCAATTTAGATACCTGTAAATAGGTTTCCCTGAATCATGTCCTTATATAGGCACAATTTGCATTACCCTTATTTAGGCATAGAATCCCAGTCCTTATTTAGGCATTAGCCATGCTAACCAAATACAGGCATGGTCACCTACATCCGTCCATCCCACGTCACAGCGAGTTCTTAGAAAACCAGACCCTTAAGCCGAACGGTACTTTCCCTAGCTAGGATTACTGATTTCTCCAAGAACTCATCTATTATGCATGAGCTACTATTCCTTAAGGGTTTATCCATGACGTCTTCCTCTGCCCGACTTTACATCAATGCTAGCCTTCCAAAGCACCTTCCAGGTAGAAATATGCCTTCCCTTACCTTGGCAAACCAAGGCACGACTCAGCACGACTTGACTGCACGGTTCACCATGGCAAGTTCGGAAGAGACCATATCTCGGCCTGATGCACTGACCAGACGCTGTCATCCCTGCTTGCAGAGAATCCAGCTTCCAGTGTTCTGACTCCCTTCGTGGGGTGTTAGAGTTTGAGACCCGGATAGAGATTCCCACCTCGCTCATTCTAAAGGTATGGAGCCGACTAGAACCTAGAGGGACTCTTGGCATACTAAACTTAGTATATACCATACTATAGAAAACAGCACCTACTTTTACCTCGCACTATACTTAGGTTAGGTACACCAAGTAGGACTATTTTAGAAGCATCAGACGAGTATTCACTTCTTAGCCTGTGTTATTTATGGATGTATATATGATTATATGTCATAGCTAAAAGACAATGCTATTGCTGTATTATTTCTTCCTACTGCTTACGCTGTGCGTATTATATCTTGCATACTGTCTAATGATTGTAACAGCTCATATCTCTTACACAGGAAACAAGACTGTTCAATAAATCCTTTTATTGAAACGCCCGTCTTTCTATTTCTGCGTAACTCTGGAGAAACTAAGCATGCACGATTGACTGAGTGAAACTGTTATCTACTGTTTCCACGATTCTGAGACGCGCTCCCATTCTAATGGAAACAAAGTTGTCATGTTTATGCGGTTGTCAGAAATGAATCCCTTCTTGTTCATTCGAGAAGTTTCTAGTGACCTCTGAGTTAGCTGGCACACACAAGTACTTAAGTTTAATGTACTCGATAGGGGCATACTGACCTTAGTCCTATACAAAAATTATAGTGTATATTATTCCAATGCGCAGCGCCTATAAGGGAAATAGGAACTACACTACATGGCGCCCAACGGTTTGGTAAGGCACTAATTTAACGCCAGATACTGAAGTAACTCAGTCTTGCTTTTCTCAGAGACCCCTACTCATAATACTCCATAAGACGTCTGGAGTGGGTAGGGATAATATCCGCCATAGCTGAGTAGGATGAAAAGCCTATATCTTAGCTGTTTGGTTTATTCAACGTTGAAGGATACAGTGTTCCAAAATATTCTGCACCTTAACTTTGTTTTCTTGAAACTTCTTCTACATTTTTCATTAAACAAAATGTCTGATACAGAGGCTATAGCTGATCCAGTCGTAACAGGTTTAAATACTACAGGTTTAAATGAACCCGATGAGGGTGTTATAAACATCCATCCAAATTTAAGAAGAGCCATCACTCTAAAACTTATAAAACATGGCCTAACACCAAGAGGTGGCAGAGCAATTTTTGTGACAGAGGCACGTGAATCTTTTCAGACAGAGGCATTCTATTCATGGATTACATTCCCAGAATCAAATCCAATAACAAAAATGTTTCACTACTTCAAAGAAGATGAACCACCTGAGGAATACATTCCCTTCAAGGATGTTGAAATTCCACTTACATACCAGGAGCATCAGCTCTGGTTTAAAGGTGCCCGAAAACATTACAATCACATTACCAGGCTCGGTCCACTAGGTAGACCAGGAGCAACATGGCCTATTTTAGCCGGCTACAACCTCATCCTGACATTGAGGCAATGTCAGATAAGGAATTACTTAATCAAATACAAGAATCAATAGAATGACACAGTTAAACCACAACTGTCTGAGGGTCCTGAAAAAGTCTCAATTAAACTCGATCCTAAATCTTCTAAAACGAAGTGAGAAAACAAAAAACAACGTTCAAAATAGAAACGTTCTCAATCCGGAGGTAGGTCTCCTCAAAAGGAGCACTCTGACAGGAGGTATACATTTGAAAAAACCTGGCAGGTATCAATACACTGATAGACGTTCCTCTTGTATTTTTCAGACATCTTCACAGACATCCGAAAGAAGAGGACGGTCAGATCACAAAGAAGAACGCGAAAAGTCCAGAGACGACCAACACGTTCAGAAAAACAAACCCAAAACCTCAATTCACCAAGAAAAAGGTAGCAGGTCTGAAGATCAGACATGCCGAAAATCCTGAGGACACAACTCAAGAAAGGAGAATGGGCTCAGACAATGCTGAACAGTGCAGCAGAAGTAACAATAGCTCACCAGAACCTGAAGGAACTTCTGGAGACAGTGGACTTGAATGAATACATAACAGTTGAAACTGTAGACACCAAGGTTAGATCTCCACAAATGTTGTATGAGATAACACTCCGGATGGAGGGAGACATACCAAGAAAAGTGAAAGCACTCTTTTTGGAGAAGCTTTCAAGGGGTTATGATATACTTCTAGCAGAAAAAGACTGGCCATCTGACTTTGACAGGGAATGCCCACATGGCGAAGACATCATTATGCCAGCCTTCTCCAACCATGTTCCTATACATTTAAAATATACTTATGCCAGGAAATGCGCAGTAGCTCAGGCCCCAGCATTATACAAAAATCATGTAGGATGGGATGAGGAGTCACCTCACCACAAAATCCAATTAAAATGTCAACCTACTGCACAAAGGCAGTACCCAATTAAGCAAGAAGCTAAAAAGCAGGTCAGGAAGATCTTAGATCAACTTGAATACCATTGGGTGATTGAAACATGCACCTCATCAATGAACAATCCTTTGTTTCCTGTTTCCAAACCAGACAACACATATCGTCTAGTTTTGGATTACAGACACCTGAAAACTTGTTCTAAAACATTTGTCGTGCAAAATGCACACAGTACAGCATTAATAAATAACATTGTGCGTAAAAAATATAGAACCACATTGGATATTTCAAATGGTTTCTTTTGTCAAAACATAGCACCTGAAAGTAGGTATTTGACAGCATTCTCAATAATGGGGACCCAGCGTCACTTCTGTCAACTCCCACAAGGGTTCAAGAACAGCCTGGGGTTATTCTCAGCAAGAGTAACAGAGTCACTACAAATTTATGATGACGAGGCATTGTCATGGTGGACGCGTACAGGCAAGGCAGAAGCTCTGTTGTTTTAGCTAACACTGCTTACGTTGTATTAGACCCTGTGATTTTAAAACCATTTTTATATTTGTTAGTTGGTGTGGCATATGTATTAACTTGCTATTTTGCACTCTGGGTGGGACATTGATTGCTGTTTGTCATTTGGTTGCCCCTCCTCGGTCCACCACGGGTGCTGTTCCGATTGTGTGGAGGGAGGAAAGGTAACTTCTGGGCTAGGCAGGTTAGCGCTCCAGCATTCGCGCTCCCCCCTCCATTTAACCGGATGCCCTGTCAGACGCACAGTGGACACGCGCAGCGGGCGCGCCAGCGGCGTGCCAAAGGCAAGAGCGTCTGCGCCCGTCCACGCCCGGTCGGGACCAGGGACCACATCCTGTTTGTTCTCGGGTCGGACCTATATCTTGTAGCCCTCACTCTCTCCATGCGCTCTGTACAGCTACCATGGAAGCCTGCCGGCACTCCATAAATGCGCTGAATGGAGATGTGTAATGCCCTTACTGTGATTTTGCTCTTTCGCCCCTTACCAAAGTTTCAGAATGTGCTGATACTCCGTCCTTTTTTTAAAAAAATGTTCTTACTTAATTGTAGATCCTTCTCTAAACATTCCACGGAACTTGCAATGTTATTGGAAGATCTAAAACCCGACGTCCTCTTTTTAACGGAGACATGGCTCCATAATGAGTCAGATCCCACTCTTGTGCAAACCCTTCCTCCTGACTTTTCTATAAACCGGATTGACCGGAAGATTGTTAGAGGAGGGGGTATAGCCATTATTTTAAAAAATATATCATATCATCGCAGATCCCTTATTAGACTGCAAGAGTTTTGCTTTCTCCCTAGAGATCTCTGCGACTAGCACTTTCTCTGGCCTCCTACTTTATCGCCCTCCAGGTAATGCTAGACAATTCCTCAATGCACTACCCACAGTAGTTGCAGATCTAGCCTTGGGACCAGCCAACTTCACTATACTGGGTGACCTTAATGTACACCTAGATAACTCTTCTGATAAATTGGCTATAGAGCTGATTGAGAATTTATCAGCACTCCAGCTTATGGAGAAGGTGTCGAAACCCACTCATTCCAAAGGTCACCTATTCGACCCAGTCTTTAGTAATTGTAGCGAACTTACTATTGGACTCCCCATCCCCCTTCCCTGGACTGATCACTTCTTGATCCCGTTAATTTGGGAAATTCACGGACCCGTTCGCTCCCCTAATATAATTCCGGTTTGTGAGCGAAACTGGTCTAAACTCCCAACTGATCAGTGGAATTTGATCCTGGAAATTAATAGACCATCCCGTGAGGTAAATTTCAATCTGGGTTAAGCTAATGAGAGATTTAACTTGCGGATCCAAGGTTCCTTAGACATAGTACTCCCTGAGAAACCCGCTCATATAACCAATAGGCCGAAAAATGCACCGTGGTTTACTCATAATCTGAGGGTAGTTAAACAGCGCTGCAGACGGCTTGAAAGGAGATGGAGACTGCATTATTCAGATCTCAGTAAATTAGAATACAGGGAATCTATCAGACGCCACAAATCTGAAATCAAAGTTGCCCAAGCTACCTATTATGAACAGAAAATTGAGTTAGCAGCAAACTCTCCTAAAGATTGTTTTTAAATTGCTAGAACCCTTATTAAACTGCCTCAGAAACCTCCTATGTCGAACGATGCCTTGGCTCATTGCAACAATCTGGCAGAGTTTTTTCAAAAGAAAATCCAAACTATTTATCAGGCTTTTTCATCCTCTCAGTCCACCAATTCCATGACCAGCCCTGCTGAGCTGATTGCAGGAACCCATACCCTTCTAGCACAACTTCCTCTCCTTGATTCTGCCTCGCGGGGCTTAATTATGGCAGACATAAAATCGGGCTCTCCCATAGACCCTGCTCCCCCCCAGGCCCTCACCTTAGTGGCAGATACTATTCACCCTATAATTTTGGACCTGGTGAATTCCTCTATCTCCTCAGGTGTAGTACCTTTGGCGCGGAAATGCGCGATGGTTAAAGCCCTGTTGAAAAAACCTAATCTTGATCAGGCCAATCTGGCCTATTATCGCCCTATCTCCCTCCTGCCATGGGTGAGTAAGATTCTAGAGAGGCTTGTAAACAATACTCTGGTAGCCTTTCTGGAAACTAATAATTTACTGCACCCCTCCCAGACCGGGTTTCGTCCCCAGCTTGGCACTGAGACTGCTCTCCTTGCGGTGACAGAGGAAGCAAGTAGGATCCTAGATGAAGGGGGCATTGTGGCTATTATCCTTCTTGACATCAGCGCCGCATTCGATACTGTCAACCATACTACTCTGCTTCTCAGACTCAAGAATTTGGGAGTGTACGGTATGGCAGTAGAGTGGCTGCAATCTTTTCTCAGTGACCGCTCTTTTAGGGTCTTTGAGGGAGATGTAGTCTCAAACCAGTTCCCTCTCAATTGTGGGGTTCCCCAGGGCCCTGCCCTGAGCCCCACGTTATTTAATATATAAATGAGACCCTTGGCAGAGATAGTCCATTCATTTGGCATAAAAATCATCTCCTATGCAGATGATGCCCAGCTCGTTGTGGCACACAACCACTCCGAGGGGTCTTCTAGCACCCTAGGCTGCTACCTAGAGGAGGTTGCCAAGTGGATGGAACTCTCTTGCCTTAAACTTAATGGGGACAAGACGGAGCTTATGCTCCTGGGCAACTCCCCTGTCTTCGATCCGGCATCTCTTTGGCCAGACTGCCTAGGCCCGGCCCCGGCCCCTAAAGATCAAATTAAGAGCCTGGGTATCTGGATTGATCATTCCCTCACATTCAGTCATCAGGCAGCAAAGCTTTCTGCAACCTGCTTTGGGCTACTAAGGATGCTTCGTAAGGTTCTTCCCCTTCTTCCTTTCCCTGCTAGAAGGATCATGGTCCAAGCTCTGATCCTCTCTCGCCTGGATTATGGAAATGCATTATATCTGGGAGCTCTGCAGTATACCATCAACACGCTCCAAATCATTCAGAACTGTGCCGCCCGTAGACTTCTTCAGATTCCTCGCCGGCAGTCCGACAAGCAAGCACTAAAGAGCTTGCACTGGCTGCCAATTAGGGAAAGGATCCAGTTTAAGGCTATGTGTCTGGTCCATAAAGCCTTTTGGAAGAACGGCCCACCCATTCTCCAATCTCTGATCACTCCCTATCATCCGAAGAGAGACCTTCGGTCATCTGCCTCTTTTCTTGCTCTTCAACCCAGAATAAGGAGGGTCAGATGTGGTGGTCGATCCTTCTCATATAATGGTGCCACTGGTTGGAATGCTCTTCCACTTCAATTGCGGAAAGAAACCAATCTTCTTTCATTTTGCAGGCTCTTAAAAACGTGGCTATTTTAGCTTTTATCTTCGCCCACTGTCTTTTGCCTATTTAGTCCGCAGCGCTGGGAGGCCTCCTTGTAGCCATCGCGCTTTAGAAATGTCATTCCATTCAAATGTCGATGATATCTATCTGACAGACGATGACCTGGATTGGCACTTGAACAGGGTGAACACTATTATACTGGGCTTCGCTTCTGAGGGCTATAAATTCAACTTTAAAAAATCTAGAATTGCCCATCTCAATGGCCTTCTCTTGGATATGAACTTTCAAGTGAAGGCAAAAGCCTGGCAGCAAACATTTTAGAAATTAGGTTTCCTGAATTTTGGAAGAACTTACATTCTAAATTATGCAGAAAGCGGTAAACCTCTCTACGAACTAATCAAACCTGATTTCAAAATTAAAGATTGGACACAGGAACACACAGAAATCCTGTGTTCACTACAAGCTGACTTGTTAGCAACAAATCACTTACAAACACGCGTAAATGCACGCAATTTAGTGATCCGAATAATTTCGGGTCAATGCGGATTCACCTACTTAACTTTTAATGAAGGTGAAAAAGTACAATTGCATACAAATCACATTTGTACACACAAGCGGAAATGCAATTCACTTCAACAGAAAAAATTCTGACAGCAGTTCAAACCGCTGTAGCAAAAGAAAGCTCTAGCTCAGGGGAAATGAATTATTGTCGTGACTCCGGTACCAGCCTTAGAGGCGGTTACAAAAGCGATCACTCCGAATGCAAAAGATTTACATCCGAGATGGATACAATGGGTTAATTCTCTTGCTGCAACAGATGTTGAATATGTTTTTGATCCTTATTTAAAAACACAAGCATTCCTGCAATACGAACATGAATGTCCTCTGCCTATTGAGATTCTCCCTCTTGACCACTATGAATTTATAATTTATACTCACGGATCAGCACAACCCGCTACGGAAAGTAAGAAAGCTTACAGTGCAGCCTGCACGATCGTTAAAGGTCGTATGCGTAATGGTAAATTCCGACCGATGGACACTAAAACACAATCTCTAGGAGATTGTACAGCTCAGCGAGCTGAACTGCAAGCATTCAAATTGGCACTTGAAAATACGGGTCGTGAATTCGCCACACTTATAGTGTGCGATTCTTTTTACTGTGTTCAATCATATAATGAATATTTACAGAATTGGCTTCAAAATGGTTTCAAAGATGCAAAAGGTGGCACAATCAAGCATAAAATGCTTTGGGAACAAGTAGTTCAGTTGCGAGATGGACTACAAGACACTCACGTGATACACACAAGCAGTCCTCGGAATCATTCCAAACTTCATGCACTCAGTGTTTGGTGGTCTGCTACTAATTCTAGCACTCGTTGCAGGAATCCTGTTTTTATTCCTTCTGCTACGCTATGGCAAGCCAATCCACCAGCATCACTCCCAGCACCTTGGAGAATGCTCTCATGGAAAGGAATTGTCATGAGCGCATAGTGCAACTATTAGGTTTATCTCGTCTACGAGAACTAAATACCACATGGTTTCTTTTGTTCTGACCAATCTAGCAAGATTTCATCTTACCTGTTCTACGCTGCCTGCTTTGTGGTGAAGAATGCGTGCTAGACATTTGTCTAACACTCCCATCAGTCATGCCAACGGATATCGATACTCTGCTGGACCCGAATACGGCCAATTCTCTGTGTTGTCCCCAGAGGCTACCAATCCTGATGACGGCATTCATTGAGATCTCACAAACGCAACATGCTACTGCTGAGGTATGAGATGGATCAACAGGTACACAGGTATCAACGAACACTGCTACTGACGATGCATCACATCTATGTGCAGTTAGTCTTCTAAATGAGGTAATCGACCTATCACCGACGACAATAGACAACTTTTTGTCTACAGGATTAGAGGATTTTATGTTTTCCCCAGCATCTTCAAATAATTTTTGATCTGGCTCACAATGTACCATGTAATCTATGAATTCGGCCTTCATTTTTTCAAAACAGAACAACTAAATTTGGAACTTTCCTAAAAACACACTTTTGTCAATATTGACCTTTTTCTTTTATGGCTAAAAGCTCTGCTTACAGTAGAACTATTCATAGAGAACAGATTTCTTTGAAACACTTCCAGGGACACATTGTAACCTTTTTACAAATTTATGTCATCATGCCATGAAATGGCTCTGAAACGTTTTCCTTTCTGTAAACCTGGACCATTTCATTACATATATGTATATTTATTTCTGTTCATTTTCTGAGCATTCACTGTAAATATACCTTTGCGTTTCATGTGTAGCAAACTTTCAACAAAGACTCCTTTTAGTATGTTTTTACAAATGTTTTTAGTGAACATGTGATACTCAATTTTATGTGTTTATCATGTTTAGCATTTAGTAATATCGATCATTCGTCAATAGAGTGCGTGTTGTGTTTCAATTTAGATACCCGTATATAGGTTTCACTGAATCATGTCTTTATATAGGCACAATTTGCATTGCCCTTATTTAGGCATAGAATCACCGTCCTTTTTTAGGCATTAGCCATGCTAACCAAATACAGGCATGGTCACCTACACCCGTCCCTCCCACGTCACAACGAGTTCTTAGAAACCAGATCCTTAAGACGAACTGGACTTTCCCTAGCTAGGATTATTGAGTTCTCCAAGAACTCATCTATTATGCATGAACTAATATTCCTTAGGAGTTCATCCATGACGTCTTCCTCTTCCCGACTTTACGTCAATGCTAGCATTCCTAAGCACCTTCCAGGTATAAATATGCCTTTCCTTACCCTGGCAAACCACGGCACGACTCAGCACGACTTGACTGCACGGTTCGCCACGGCAACTTCGGAAGAGACCATATCCCGGCCTGACGCACTGACCAGACGCTGTCATCCCTGCTCACAGAGAATCCAGCTTCCAGTGTTCTGACTCCCTTCGCGGGGTGTTAGAGTTTGAGACACGGATAGAGATTTCCACCTCGCTCATTCTAAAGGTATGGAGCCGACTAGAACCTAGAGGGACGCTTGGCATACTAAACTTAGTATATACCGTACTATAGAAGACAGCACCTACTTTTACCTCGCACTACACTTAGGCTAGGTACACCGGGGTAGGATTATTTTAGAAGCATCAGACGAGTATTCACTTCTTAGCCTGTGTTATTTATGTATGTATATATGTTTATATTTCATAGCTAAAAGACAATGCTATTGCAGTATTATTTCTTCTTACTGCTTATGCTGTGCGTATTATATCTTGCTTACTGTCTAATGATTGTAACAGATCATACCGCTTACACGAGAAATAAGACTGTTCAATAAATCCTTTTATTGAAACACCCGTCTTTCTATTTCTGTGTGACTCTGGAGAAACTAAGCATGCACGATTGACTGAGTGAAACTGTTATCTATTGTTTCCACGATTCTGAGACGCGTTCCGATTCTAAGGGAAACAAAGTTGTCATGTTTATGTGGTTGTCAGAAACGAATCCTTTCTTGTTCGAGAAGTTTCTAGTGACCTCTGAGTTAACTGGCACAGACAAGTAATTAAGTTTAATGTACTCGATAGAGGCATCCTGACCTTAGTCCTATGCAAAAACTATAGTGTATATTATTCCAATGCGCAGAGCCTATAATGGAAATAGGAACTACACTACAAGCCGGTGTCGGAAACCTTCCAGCCGAAAAGATTCCACTACGCAAGCATACCAGCAGGTAGCAAATGCAGTATTTCATCACAGTTTGAATTGTTTCTGGAAGTCCAAATCATCATTACATGTATCGCAAATAGGTTGAGAAGGTGGACAAGATAGGAACCACCTCTGTCCGCACTGTGGACAACTATACTCCATCGATTTCTAGTTTACACCCCTTGACATCACCAATGTGGTCGGACCACTTTGTCCCATTGGTCAGTTTCAGTAGGATGAGATGATGTAGTGGGTAAAAAGTATACAAATCTGGAAGAATTAAGCAATCCATTACTTTGCATTTTCTTAAGACCACTGTACTTTAGTCATTAGATTGGTTGTGTCATTTAGGAAATAGGTGAGTCCATGCTCTTTGTCAGTTCTTTCCCAAGCGTTTGCTCTAGGAAGTAACAATTTTGTTGTAAGTACAGTCGAGTGAGCTACAAACGTGAAAGGAATCATTGAGTGTTAAAGCATAAGTAGAAACTTTATGAAAGGTTTCCATAGGCTTCAGACTATTCAGTTCAGCAGTGCATACTAGGAAAGAAAAGTAGTTTTTGAGGCCTTCCTGAAACACAGCTTGTACACAATGAATTTGTTCAAAAATATGATTTTTACATTAATGGTAACCATGTATTAGTTCTTCAGTTGGCCAAATTAATGTTTCACATCTACATCATCTAAGTATAAAGTACCCCTAAAAAATGTTTTTTAACACTTCATTTCCATTTTGCATACTCATTTTGCAAATTTCTCTCTCATGTTATAGGTTAATACATCACTCAAGATTCAAAAGCACATTTCGAAGAAACTTTTTCATAACACAAATCATTATAGCATCTATTTTCTCTTCATTTTCAATGTTCACATTACACGTTCTAATGTTAACGACCATGTCAATACATTTGTTAAACTTCACATTAGTTTGTTTACGGTTAAATGTCATCACAATCCCACATCTAACATTCTGCAGGCTTTTACGATGCAGTACCTAAATCAAGTTTTGTGTGTGTGTTTTCTTAAACATCTTAAATTGTAAATCTGGTATTTGTAAAGCGCGAACTACTCACCCTTATGGGTCTCACGGCGCTGGGGCCCCTAGTGGAAATTAAGTGAGCCATTGCCCAGAGTCACATGGTGCTGAGCTGATCTGCCGCCCGGAGCCGGGGATCGAACCATGGGCCTGTGCTCCAACGTCAGCTGTCCTGGCCGCTGCACCACACCTCTCCACCTCTCCATGTTAACCTAACACACATTTGTCATGTCCGAAAATAAATGTCACAAATAATTTTTCTAGCGTGAATTCATAGAGATAGATGAAAGATGTCATCCATGCTGTATCAATTGCGTACACTGGCTTCAAAACTCAGGATTCACCATTCACCTACAGGTATTGCCACAAGCATCACCTTCCTACCATATAAAAAATCAAAGTGTCAGCCAAAGAGCTGACAGTCCTATCTGAGGAGCTAGCCAAGGAGGAGGCTAGTCTCAGTGGCCATCTAATGATGAAGAGGACATGCAGCCAAGGTGAAGGCTGACTCCACATGCTCTCAGTGAATGAATGGAATATTGAAAATATGAAACAATCTCAAAGAGTGTGTGAGGAAGAACATATCCAAACACTGTAGGGCAGCCTAGCCAATAGTGCTACCTGCTCACCCCACATGACCCTCAAACTCCAGGAGGAGAGGATGATGACAAAGTTGAATCTCTCCCAGAAGGCATAGTGCCTGGAACCACTCTGGAGTAGCAGCAAGGTAGATGTACTCAACATAAACCTAAAAGGCTTATGTTCTAAATGTGACATAAAATTTGGGTCATTATTGCTGGGCTGCTAATGGTGAAATTGCACACAGTGTGTTTGCACATTGCCACCCCGGGAACCATGCAGTAATAGTGCATGCCAAAGGAGGGTTTCCCTGGACTTATTGTACTAATTATCACTTGGAGGAAGGTTTGTAATGAAACCATAATGAAATTTGGGAAACTGCTTGGTTTTACTTGTCAGTAAGGCCAAAAACTCACTTAATACCGCATTTTTATGGACGAAATTTAACATTGGATTGTGAAACCAACAGGGTTCAAACAGGAAAGTACTGTAATAGTTTTTCTTCTGGGTGTTCTTACACCTATTGGAAACAACTGGACTCATGATCAAGAAGATTTGCATATATGTAACATTAAGAAGCATATCCCCCAGCAGATGAAACCCAGATTTTATCAGACAGGGATGAGGGTTCCTTAGTGTTAAGTCATCTGCACCGGCTGCCAGTATGATTGACCTAATTGCTTATGCCACCACCACCTCTCCCATCAAAACAATTGCCAATACCGTGATTGTCATCAGCACTTGGACCGGATGAAATTTATTCTACTACGGTGTAATTTGTGTAATTTTGGAAATTTCACATTACACTTCTTATGTTTCTGAAATTACACCATTGTGAAAAATATTTCTAATTACGCACCACTTTTGGCAAAAGGTTTGTGCAAATGTATGAAAGCAACAGAACGTGAATGGTTGTCATTTGTAGAGCTCTGTTTAAATGCATCTTTGTACCAAAAATTCATGCAAGGATGTATTTCACGCTAAAATATGGCACAAAAGAACAGGTTTGCATTTTGTGCAATTATGCATAATTTTTCCCAAGTTGCATATCATTACACAAAAGCAAATCATTCGAATTTCACACACCCCTAATCACCATCACATCTGCACTGGGGATTTATGTTGAGAATGATGTTATGAGAAATCTGAAGTTGGTAGATATCATCTCCTTCATCCCCGAAGAAGATATTGGGAATATCTGAACAGATCCAGTAACTGTCAGTGATGAGGGAGCGTGTCCTGGCAAGATGGCTGCATAGCCGTAACTCCCCTATTTTCCTGCCATGAAGCCATTAAACCTATGTAATCCTTCCTCATCCACTCATTTGGCCCCCAAATGAGGTGACCGGAGTCCCAGGAGATCATTGGAAGCCTGTAGGATCCCCCACCGGGGCCCAGAAAAGACGCCCGGACTCCTAACAATGAGCACCGGCTGGGCTGACCCTCTGGCCTACATTAGGATCAATCAATCAAGCAGGCGAATTGTAAGCGCGCTACTCACCCGTGAGGATCTCAGGGCGCTGGGGGGGGGGTCCACAGATCTATCTAGCTGAAGAGCCAGGTCTTGAGTGTTTTCCTGTAGGTCTTCAGGGAGGGGGCGCATTGATGTCTGCCGGTAGCTCGTTCAAGGTCTTGGCTGCAATGTGAGAGAAGGGTCTTCCGCCTGCTCTGGCTCTGTGGATGCGAGGGGTTTTGGCCAGTGCGAGGTTGGATGATCGGAGGTTTCTTTTGGGTACGTGGAAGTTGATTCTGTCATTGAGGTATTTGGGTCTGTTGTTGTGTAGGCATTTGTAGGCGTGAGTGAGGATCTTGAAAGTGACTTTTTTCTCCACGGGGAGCCAGTGGAGTCTTCGTAGCTGTTGGCTGATGTGTTCGTGATGGGGGATGCCGAGGACGAGTCTAGCGGTGGTGTTCTGTATTGTCTGGAGTTTGCGGAGTAGGGGCTTGTTGATGCCGGCGTATAGTGCATTTCCATAGTTCAGTCTGTTGGTGATGGGTGCATGGGTGACTGTCTTCCTTGACTCAGGGGGGATCCATTTGAATGTCTTGCGGAGGATGCGGAGGGTTTTGAAGCAGCTGGAGGTGACGGCGTTGACTTGTCGGTTCATGGTGAGTGATGAGTCGAGCATGATGCAGAGGTTTTTGGAGTGGTCTGAGGGAGTAGGTGGGCTTCCGAGGGCTGTCGGCCACCAGGTGTTGGTCCATACTGAAGGTGTGGTTCCAAGGAAGAGGACTTCTGTCTTCTCGACGTTGAGCTTCAAGCAGCTGTTGGTCATCCAGACTGTGACGTCTTGCATTCCTTTCTGGAAGTTGAGTTTCGTGGTGGGCGGATCTTTGGTGAGGGTGTGGATGAGCTGGGTGTCATCAGTGTAGGAGACAATGTTGAGACTGTGTTGTTGGACGATGACTGTGAGGGGGGCCATGTAGATGTTGAAGAGGGTCGGGCTCAGTGATGACTCCTGTGGGACTCTGCAGGTGATTTTCGTGGGATCGGAGAGGTAGGGTGGCAGTCTGATCCTTAGGCTTCTTCTGGTGAGGAATGATTGGATCCAGGACAGGACTGTTCCTTGTATGCCAGCGGCGTGTAGTCTGGCGACTAGTGTGAGGTGGGGGACGGTGTCGAAGGCCGCTGATAGGTAGAGTAGGATAAGGGCTGCAGAGTGGCCTTGGTCCAGGAGGGTGTGGATTTTGTCTGTGGTGGCAAGAAGGGGGGTGTTGGTGCTGTGGTTGGGACGGGTCGAGGATGGCATTGTCTTCAATGAATCGTGTCAGTTCCCTGTTGACTGTTCTCTCTGCAACTTTGGCAGCAAAGGAGAGGAGTGAGATGGGCCGGTAGTTCTTGAGGTCGTGGGGTCAGCTGAGGGCTTCTTTAGAAGGGGCCTGACTTCTGTGCACTTACAGTCATCTGTAAACATGCCTGTTTTTGAAGGTGGTGTTGACGGTGTGTTGTAGTTCGGGTATGATGGCGGCCGCGGCTCTGTGGTAGATGTGGAGAGATCAGAGGTCAGTTGGGGCCCCAGAGTGGATGCCTTTCATGGTCGAGGTGGTGTTTTCTGCCATTGCCGGTGTCCAGTTGGTGATGGTGGGCTGGCTGGTGTCTCTGCAGGACGGGAGTCAGGCTGTGGCATCTGGTGGGTGGTCGATGAAGTTGTCGTAGAGGTTTTTGATCTTGAGGTGGAAGTAGGTTCCAAGCTTATTGCAGAGGTCTTGGGATGTGGTGATGTCTGTGGCTTCACTGCATGGATTGCTGAATTCGTGGATGACACTGAAGAGTTCCTTGGAGTTGGTGGAGTTGACAAGGATTTTGTTGTGGATGAAGTTCCTCTTGGTGGTTCTGATTTGGTTGTGGTAGTCCGTCATGGCGGCCTTGTAGGTGATGTAGTTTTCGGTTGTCTTGGTGTTTCTCCAGTTGCTTTCCAGGCGTCTGCAGGTGCGTCTGGCTTCTTGGAGAGCGGTGTTAAACCAGGCGGCTTTGCTTGGGTACTGTTTGTCGGGGTTGCATAGCGGGCGAGCTCGTTGGCACAGTTGGAGATCTAGGTGTGGAGTTGTCTGGCTGAGGCGTAAGCATCGGATGCTCAGGTGTGGTTGTCTCGGGTGAGGAAGGAGATGAGTTGCTTGTCGTAACCTTGCTCCAGTTCCTTCGTGGTGGGCGTTGGGCTGGTTTGGGTGCACTGGGTTTATCGACGGCGAAATGTATGCAGTGGTGGTTGGTCCATGGTTGTTGCGTTGTGTGGTTGAAGTGAACGCTGTTTCCTGCAGCGAAGATGGGGTTGAGGGTGTGTCCTTCTCTGTGGGTAGGTGTGGTAATAAGTTGCTTTAGTCTGATGTTGGTGAGGTTGTCACGAAGGATGGTGGAGTTGGGGTCGCTGGGGTTGTCGAGGTGGAAGTTCAGGTCTCCAATGAGTATGTAGTTCATTGAGGCGATGAAATAGGGTGTGATGAAGTCAGTGATGGTGGTGGCAAAGGGTGTCCGATGGCCTTGGGGTCTGTAGACGAGGGTTCCTCAGAGTGTGGCGTCGGGGCTGGTCTGGATCTGGAAGTGCAGGTGTTCGGAGGAGGGGAAGGTTTCGCTGGAGATGGTGAGGCAGAGGGTGCTCTTGTGGGCGATGGCGAGGTACCCTCCCAGGTGGTTGGGGCGGTCCTTCCTCTGGATCTTGCATCCGTCCGGGATGGCGGTGTTGATGTCTGGGGCGGAGGAGGCGTTGGTCCAGGTCCCTGTGAAGAAGGCGATATCGGGCGAGTGAAAGTCGAGTAGGTTCCAGATTTCCATGGCGTGTTTGCATACAGATCGCACGTTGAGGAGGATGCATCTTAGGGTGTCACCGGTGGTGGTGTCGGTGGTGTTGGAGGCCAGGGTGGTGGTAAAGGTAAAGGTCTGGCGGCTGTGTAGGCAGAATGGTGGGCCGATTGGGACGGCCTGATTGTAGCTTTATGGCACCCCTTCAGATACCTCTCACCGGTGCAGCAACTCATGTCACTACCTGAAGATGACAACCCCCTGTGAGGGACCCCTGGTGTGGAGTGGTCGCAGCAGCTGGGCCTGGGCTGGAGCCATGAGAAAGGCTGACACTGGAGCCAAGGTTGCCGTGCCATGGACCAGCTGGTGCTTCCTCTGCTCTACAGTGGCCTCTGAGGACTGCAGGCAGTGGACTAGGCCCACTGAAACCTGGAAACTTCTCTCCCCCGATTGGGGATAGTGAATATACGGACCTGATGGCTGGGGCTCTGGGGGATATGGCCTAATCTGGGTGGGGCACATGACCTTAATGTAGTCGACTGCCCGGCGACTACTGAACTCCTGCAGGATCTTTGCGCACAAGGCAAGTCCCGCTCTACCAAGCACTGCACATGGTCTACACATCCCTACCTTGATTAAAGGGGCTGACAAGTAGCCTGAATATTGCCACTGATAGTGATGTACAATAGCCACTGCCCAATTACTCAGGCCTCTGTTGGGGCACGGAGAAGTGCACTATTTTGCCAGCCTCCAGCGCTGGCACTTGAGACAGAAGATACAACCGACTGCACTGAGGGGCTGGCTCTGACCCCTGAGGGGGGACCCAGCTGAGAAGTCCTGACACAGTGGCGAGCTGTGTGCCACGGGCTTGTGTGCACGAAATACAATAAAACAACATTGGGGTGCCACTTCATCCTTCTGAGCAGCCTGGGAGCTGGTAGAGGGCCCTGTTATCCGAGGCGCTGCAAAGAAGAGCACAAAGGAGAGTCACCTGACTCCTGGGTGCCCTGAGCTTTGAGGATGGGCCCAGTAACCACATGTTAGAAATGGGGGTCTCTAGTTGGCAGAGGTAGGTACCAAATAGGGACTCTTGCTTCTAGTCAGGGTAAGGGGGATACACACTTAAGATAGCCCCTGCTCACTCACTTGGTAGCTTGGCACAAGCAGAGAGGCTTATCCCAAAAGCATTGTGTAAGTTATTTTTACCAACCCACACAGTAACACAGTGAAGACACCACAAAAGGACACCACACCAGTTTAGAAAAATAAAATATCTTTATTCAAACTAAACAAGGCCAAAACAACAAAATCCAACATGCATAGTTAAAAATAGGACTTTCAAAAGGTTTCCAGTACTTGTACCATAGAAAACTATGGATGCGTGACTTTTCACCAAAGTACCTGTAGTCGCTTCAAAGTTCACCAAGCCAAACAGCCGTAGCGTCGGAAAAAAAAGAGATGCGACACTCCTGAGACCCCGAGGAGGTGATGCGACAGTCCAGCTGCACGCAGAAGAAGGATTGCATCGATTCTGGTCTGTAGTGGGAGTGATGCGTCGATTCTTTGTGCTGGTTCCGGCCCACAGGTGATGCGTCAGAAAAACTTGCTGCACAGGTACGATGCGTGGAAATCCGGGATGCGTCTGCGATCGATGCAGCGGCGTTGTGTGGCTCTGTGTCGGTCCTCTTCACCCGTGGTCCCTTGATGCAGCGGCCACAGGCGCTGTGATGGTTTTCGCAGCTGCACGGTGATGCATGGAAATTCTTCTTGCGCAGTGAAGATACGCTGGAAAAACAGCCGCAAGAAAAGCGATGAGTTGATTTCTGTAGTTTCTCCTCTCTTTCAGCTTCCAAACAGCATCAACAACTTCCGGAGGCCCACAACTGGCACAGGCACCTCAAAGCAGGTTAGAACTCACAATAGCAGAGTTGAGGAGAGCCGGGGGTGAAGACTTTGTGTCCCGAGACTTCTGAACAGGAGAACAGCTCACTTCAGACCCTTGGAGATCTCCTTCAAGCAGGGGACACGGCACACAGCAAAGTCCTTCTCCTTTCCTTGCCAGAAAAAGCAACTGCAGGCCAACCCCAGACACAAAGCAAGGGCAGTCTCTCCAGCTCTTCTCCTTGGCAAAAGTTCCTCTTGAATTCCAGGAATGATCTAAAGTTCATGGGTTTTAGGTTTAATACTTATACCCCCAAATGTCTGTTCTCTTTGTGCAAGAGATTCTGAGCCCAGTTCAAACCAGTTCTGGGGGCACTCTGCCAGTGCACAACAACATCCTTTGTCAGTGTGGGCCTTGGTCCCAGATACATCACAGGGGGGCGGAGACAGCATTGTGGAAGACAGGCAGGCAGAGCTCTATTCAGGTACAGGTGCTGCTCCTCTCACCACTCCAAATGCAGATCAGGCCTATTCAGCCTAGTGCTGCCTCATCCTGACTCCTAGAGCCATGCACATCACCAGCCCCTGTCACTTCAAAGCCAGACGGTCAATCTACAAACGGGCAGAGGCACACAGGAAGGCTGAACAAGAAAATAGCCAGTTTCTAATAGTGGTATTTACAAACACACAATTTAAAAACCATCCTTACTAAAAGATGTGTTATTAAATTCTGAGTTCAGGGGTACCAAACTCCATTTTTCCATCTTGTCCCTATGGGAAGATATGCTTGTAAAATGTTACAAAGCATTCCCCATTCTGTCCTATGGGCAAGATCGCCTTTCAATAGTGAAAAACGAAATTGTCAGTATTTCGCTATCAGGACATGTTACACACACCAGCACATGTCCTACCTTTCGCATACACTGCACCCTGCTCAGGAGGGTCCCTTGGGCCTACCATAGGCGTGTCCTATGTGTAAGAAAAGGGAAGGATAAGGCCTGGCAAGGGTGTGCACTTGCCAAGTCGACATGGCAGTTAACAAACTGCGCACAGGCACTGTGGTGGCAGTCCTGAGACCTCTTTTCAGGGCTACTCATGTGGGTGGCACAATCAGTGTTGCAAGCCCACTAGTAACATTTGATTTACCCGCCCTGGCACACTTAGTGCACTTTACTAGGGACCTACTGGTAAAAAAAATATGCCAATCAGGGAGAACCAATCTCAATATCAATTTACACAGGGAGCCCTTGCACTTTGACACTGATCAGCAGTGGCAAAGTGCCCAAAGCATCTAAGCCAGCAAAAAATGAAATCTAGCACAGCATCAAAAACACAGGAGGTAGATGCAAAAAGTCAGGGAAAACCATGCCATGGATGCCAGGTCTAACACAGCACTTGTCCCCAGAAGAGATATGTTGCCTAGCTGCTTCCGGCAGTCACTGTAGAACCACCTGCAGGGTCAGCTCATGAGCCCTGCACCCGGGGGATCCCCAAGCTGGGGGCCATGAGGTCTGCACCCAACACTGTCTGATCCCCTGAAGATCATCTGATGAGCCACAACTTGCCTCTATTGATGGACGAGAGTCCTAGGCACCGCCCTATGACTATGGGAAAGGACAATAGGGTGAAAATGGCCCAGGCCCAATCTAATCAAATTGATCAATACACAGTGTCCAGACCAGAGAAGCTATTACCAGGCCATGATCAAGAACAGCCTGCTGACGAGCCAGACTGAGTACCCACCGCAGCAAAACTCATAACAGCAATACATGACTCTCGGGTTGCTCTGGAAGGAAGATGGAGATGATGACCATCAAGAACAAGCACCTGCGTCTAGACTACCACAAAGTTGCAGATTGAATCATGGTGGTAGAAGACAATGTAGATGCCCTGAAACAAGAGATCAAATTGTTGAAAACCATGTTTGAGGGACTGAAATGTAGCACTGCACATGCAAAAGAATGACTAAAGGATGCTGGGGGGCGAAATGCGAAGTGGGTCGCACACCGCTCGTCATACTAGCAAATAGCCCCATAGGATCCTGGAGGATGTAGTGACAGCGGCGGGTACACCTATGCCACGAGTAAAAAGTTTAAAATGCCATCCCTGGACACGTGTTTCGAGGTAATTGCCTCTCGTCAGCAGGGAGCAGGTACGTATGCGGGGTGCTGTAGACTGCCAAAAATTATCAGGTATAGTACCTCTCACGGCGCGCGGGTGCGGGATCCGGGCTCGTCAACCCATAGCTCAGGGAGCTTTAAATACAAAATGCGAAGTGGGTCGCACACCGCTCGTCATACTAGCAAATAGCCCCATAGGATTCTGGAGGATGTAGTGACAGCGGCGGGTACACCTATGCCACGAGTAAAAAGTTTAAAATGCCATCCCTGGACACGTGTTTCGAGGTAATTGCCTCTCGTCAGCAGGGAGCAGGTACGTATGCGGGGTGCTGTAGACTGCCAAAAATTATCAGGTATAGTACCTCTCACGGCGCGCGGGTGCGGGATCTGGGCTCGTCAACCCATAGCTCAGGGAGCTTTAAATACAAAATGCGAAGTGGGTCGCACACCGCTCGTCATACTAGCAAATAGCCCCATAGGATTCTGGAGGATGTAGTGACAGCGGCGGGTACACCTATGCCACGAGTAAAAAGTTTAAAATGCCATCCCTGGACACGTGTTTCGAGGTAATTGCCTCTCGTCAGCAGGGAGCAGGTACGTATGCGGGGTGCTGTAGACTGCCAAAAATTATCAGGTATAGTACCTCTCACGGCGCGCGGGTGCGGGATCCGGGCTCGTCAACCCATAGCTCAGGGAGCTTTAAATACAAAATGCGAAGTGGGTCGCACACCGCTCGTCATACTAGCAAATAGCCCCATAGGATTCTGGAGGATGTAGTGACAGCGGCGGGTACACCTATGCCACGAGTAAAAAGTTTAAAATGCCATCCCTGGACACGTGTTTCGAGGTAATTGCCTCTCGTCAGCAGGGAGCAGGTACGTATGCGGGGTGCTGTAGACTGCCAAAAATTATCAGGTATAGTACCTCTCACGGCGCGCGGGTGCGGGATCCGGGCTCGTCAACCCATAGCTCAGGGAGATTTAAATACAAAATGTGAAGTGGGTCGCACACCGCTCGTCATACTAGCAAATAGCCCCATAGGATTCTGGAGGATGTAGTGACAGCGGCGGGTACACCTATGCCACGAGTAAAAAGTTTAAAATGCCATCCCTGGACACGTGTTTCGAGGTAATTGCCTCTCGTCAGCAGGGAGCAGGTACGTATGCGGGGTGCTGTAGACTGCCAAAAATTATCAGGTATAGTACCTCTCACGGCACGCGGGTGCGGGATCCGGGCTCGTCAACCCATAGCTCAGGGAGCTTTAAATACAAAATGCGAAGTGGGTCGCACACCGCTCGTCATACTAGCAAATAGCCCCATAGGATTCTGGAGGATGTAGTGACAGCGGCGGGTACATCTATGCCACGAGTAAAAAGTTTAAAATGCCATCCCTGGACACGTGTTTCGAGGTAATTGCCTCTCGTCAGCAGGGAGCAGGTACGTATGCGGGGTGCTGTAGACTGCCAAAAATTATCAGGTATAGTACCTCTCACGGCACGCGGGTGCGGGATCCGGGCTCGTCAACCCATAGCTCAGGGAGCTTTAAATACAAAATGCGAAGTGGGTCGCACACCGCTCGTCATACTAGCAAATAGCCCCATAGGATTCTGGAGGATGTAGTGACAGCGGCGGGTACACCTATGCCACGAGTAAAAAGTTTAAAATGCCATCCCTGGACACGTGTTTCGAGGTAATTGCCTCTCGTCAGCAGGGAGCAGGTACGTATGCGGGGTGCTGTAGACTGCCAAAAATTATCAGGTATAGTACCTCTCACGGCGCGCGGGTGCGGGATCCGGGCTCGTCAACCCATAGCTCAGGGAGCTTTAAATACAAAATGCGAAGTGGGTCGCACACCGCTCGTCATACTAGCAAATAGCCCCATAGGATTCTGGAGGATGTAGTGACAGCGGCGGGTACACCTATGCCACGAGTAAAAAGTTTAAAATGCCATCCCTGGACACGTGTTTCGAGGAAATTGCCTCTCGTCAGCAGGGAGCAGGTACGTATGCGGGGTGCTGTAGACTGCCAAAAATTATCAGGTATAGTACCTCTCACGGCGCGCGGGTGCGGGATCCGGGCTCGTCAACCCATAGCTCAGGGAGCTTTAAATACAAAATGCGAAGTGGGTCGCACACCGCTCGTCATACTAGCAAATAGCCCCATAGGATTCTGGAGGATGTAGTGACAGCGGCGGGTACACCTATGCCACGAGTAAAAAAGTTTAAAATGCCATCCCTGGACACGTGTTTCGAGGTAATTGCCTCTCGTCAGCAGGGAGCAGGTACGTATGCGGGGTGCTGTAGACTGCCAAAAATTATCAAATTATCAGGTATAGTACCTCTCACGGCGCGCGGGTGCGGGATCCGGGCTCGTCAACCCATAGCTCAGGGAGCTTTAAATACAAAATGCGAAGTGGGTCGCACACCGCTCGTCATACTAGCAAATAGCCCCATAGGATTCTGGAGGATGTAGTGACAGCGGCGGGTACACCTATGCCACGAGTAAAAAGTTTAAAATGCCATCCCTGGACACGTGTTTCGAGGTAATTGCCTCTCGTCAGCAGGGAGCAGGTACGTATGCGGGGTGCTGTAGACTGCCAAAAATTATCAGGTATAGTACCTCTCACGGCGCGCGGGTGCGGGATCCGGGCTCGTCAACCCATAGCTCAGGGAGCTTTAAATACAAAATGCGAAGTGGGTCGCACACCGCTCGTCATACTAGCAAATAGCCCCATAGGATTCTGGAGGATGTAGTGACAGCGGCGGGTACACCTATGCCACGAGTAAAAAGTTTAAAATGCCATCCCTGGACACGTGTTTCGAGGTAATTGCCTCTCGTCAGCAGGGAGCAGGTACGTATGCGGGGTGCTGTAGACTGCCAAAAATTATCAGGTATAGTACCTCTCACGGCGCGCGGGTGCGGGATCCGGGCTCGTCAACCCATAGCTCAGGGAGCTTTAAATACAAAATGCGAAGTGGGTCGCACACCGCTCGTCATACTAGCAAATAGCCCCATAGGATTCTGGAGGATGTAGTGACAGCGGCGGGTACACCTATGCCACGAGTAAAAAGTTTAAAATGCCATCCCTGGACACGTGTTTCGAGGTAATTGCCTCTCGTCAGCAGGGAGCAGGTACGTATGTGGGGTGCTGTAGACTGCCAAAAATTATCAGGTATAGTACCTCTCACGGCGCGCGGGTGCGGGATCCGGGCTCGTCAACCCATAGCTCAGGGAGCTTTAAATACAAAATGCGAAGTGGGTCGCACACCGCTCGTCATACTAGCAAATAGCCCCATAGGATTCTGGAGGATGTAGTGACAGCGGCGGGTACACCTATGCCACGAGTAAAAAGTTTAAAATGCCATCCCTGGACACGTGTTTCGAGGTAATTGCCTCTCGTCAGCAGGGAGCAGGTACGTATGCGGGGTGCTGTAGACTGCCAAAAATTATCAGGTATAGTACCTCTCACGGCGCGCGGGTGCGGGATCCGGGCTCGTCAACCCATAGCTCAGGGAGCTTTAAATACAAAATGCGAAGTGGGTCGCACACCGCTCGTCATACTAGCAAATAGCCCCATAGGATTCTGGAGGATGTAGTGACAGCGGCGGGTACACCTATGCCACGAGTAAAAAGTTTAAAATGCCATCCCTGGACACGTGTTTCGAGGTAATTGCCTCTCGTCAGCAGGGAGCAGGTACGTATGCGGGGTGCTGTAGGCTGCCAAAAATTATCAGGTATAGTACCTCTCACGGCGCGCGGGTGCGGGATCCGGGCTCATCAACCCATAGCTCAGGGAGCTTTAAATACAAAATGCGAAGTGGGTCGCACACCGCTCGTCATACTAGCAAATAGCCCCATAGGATTCTGGAGGATGTAGTGACAGCGGCGGGTACACCTATGCCACGAGTAAAAAGTTTAAAATGCCATCCCTGGACACGTGTTTCGAGGTAATTGCCTCTCGTCAGCAGGGAGCAGGTACGTATGCGGGGTGCTGTAGACTGCCAAAAATTATCAGGTATAGTACCTCTCACGGCGCGCGGGTGCGGGATCCGGGCTCGTCAACCCATAGCTCAGGGAGCTTTAAATACAAAATGCGAAGTGGGTCGCACACCGCTCGTCATACTAGCAAATAGCCCCATAGGATTCTGGAGGATGTAGTGACAGCGGCGGGTACACCTATGCCACGAGTAAAAAGTTTAAAATGCCATCCCTGGACACGTGTTTCGAGGTAATTGCCTCTCGTCAGCAGGGAGCAGGTACGTATGCGGGGTGCTGTAGGCTGCCAAAAATTATCAGGTATAGTACCTCTCACGGCGCGCGGGTGCGGGATCCGGGCTCATCAACCCATAGCTCAGGGAGCTTTAAATACAAAATGCGAAGTGGGTCGCACACCGCTCGTCATACTAGCAAATAGCCCCATAGGATTCTGGAGGATGTAGTGACAGCGGCGGGTACACCTATGCCACGAGTAAAAAGTTTAAAATGCCATCCCTGGACACGTGTTTCGAGGTAATTGCCTCTCGTCAGCAGGGAGCAGGTACGTATGCGGGGTGCTGTAGACTGCCAAAAATTATCAGGTATAGTACCTCTCATGGCGCGCGGGTGCGGGATCCGGGCACGTCAACCCATAGCTGGGGGGCGCTACAGGCACAAAAACATAAGGTTGGTGGACTTTCTGGAACATGCAGAGGGGCCCTCTGCAGAACTCTTCCGTGAAGAACGGATGACGAAAGTACTCAAGCTCCTAAGACTGTCTAATTTCTTCACAGGCCACTAGGATCAATGCTGTGCCTGGGGGTGCCCCCTCGAGCCTTGATAGACCACCTGTTCAACCACATTGACTGTGATGCTATCCTTGAGCATGTCCGTAGCCGTAGACCCCCTCTGTGGTCAAGAGGAAGGGGAGGTGGTCTGTAAAACTGGCCCCACCTCTATATATGGCCCAATGGGAGTCTCACCCTATGGAGTCTAGGGTAAAGAGGAAGATGTTCTGGAAGACCTACATTACCTCTCAGAGTTGTAGGGTGAATGGGAGCCCTCTCAGTAGGAGTTCTGTAAAGTGCACAAAGAGTACCCAACACCTTAAGCCCTACTGTGCCAGACTAAAGAACAGGAGAAATAGGATACCAGTGGGACCCATAGACTCTACTGAGAGGATGGTGTGCTACATAGTAAGTGTTAGAAATGGGGTTCTCTGGTTGGCAGGTTTGTACCCAGTCCAAATAGGGAACCTTCCTTCCAGTCAGGGTAAGGGGATTTCCACTTCTACAATTTTCCCTGCTCACCCCCTTGGTAGCTTGACATAAGCAGTCAAGCTTATCTCAGAGGCAATGTGTAAAGTCTTTGCACATAACACACAGTAATACAGTGAAAACACCACAAAAGGACACAATACCAGTTTTAGAAATGTAGCCAATATTTACCTGTGTAAAACAAGACCAAAACGATAAAAAATAAACATACAGTAATAATTACATGAATATTGCAAGAGTAGACTTAAAATACAGTTCCTTGAAGTCGATTGCTCCGTCCGGGGCTATCAAGGCGTTTTGAACAAACAAATCAGTTCAGACTGATCGTGAGGTCGCAGGCCAGCTACGGTGTCGGGAAGACCTGCAAACAGTACTGTGGATATGAAGGGCGTCATGGACCTTGCAATGAGCTTCAAAGAGGCAGCGTCAGCAGGTGTTGGTTTTGAAGGTTGCTGCAGAAGTTGTTGGACCCTTGAACTCACACACATTACAGATTGAACTCTGTGAGGTTGAAGTCAGGAGTGCTGGTGTCGGCAGGTGTTGGGGCTTCTGTGTAAAGTGGAGCGATGCACATTGCGGTGCCCTCAGGTCATGGTGCAGGTAGCGGCTAGCTGACGGCACCCAGCGGCATCAGTGAAACCAGGACTGTGGTGTGAAGTGGGGAGGTGCTCGTTGCAGTGCTGACATGTCATGGTGCAAGCAGTGGCATTGTGGTTGCTGGAGCACTGTCATCAGTAGACCCAAGGCTGCGATGTAGAGATAGACAATGTGGTATGCGGGCCCACAGTTTGCAATGCAGGCAGCGGCATTGGTTGATGGTCTGGAGTCGATGGCACTGGTGTCTGTGGACCAAGGCTGCAGTGTGGGGCAGTCACCTGGGTTTTTGGCCCCAGGCTCGGCGGCCATCTTGGGAAACTATCAAGCCCACAAATTTCTGAAAACTAGACACTCTGGGAAATCCAGCGAGGTATGGCTTGCGTGGGTCCCCCAAAGTTTTTCTACCAAGAATCCCCTGCAAACCTCAAATATAGCTGACAAAATCACTTTTTTCTCAAATTTCCGTCTGGGAAAGTTCTGGAATCTATGTGGATCCACAACTTTCCTACCACCCAGCGTTCCCCCAGGTCTCCTGATAAAAATGATACCTCACTCGCTTGGGTGGGTCAAGTATCCGCAACAGGCAAGGGCCAAAACGAGGAGACATCAAAATGACCTATTACAAAACAACCTGGCTTTGCAAGGGGAGTCACCTTGGTTTTTGGCCCCTGGCTCGACAGCCTTCTTGGGAAACTACCAAACCCACACATTTCTGAAAACTAGATACCCAGGGGAGTCCAGCAAAGTATGGCTTGCATGGTTCCCCCAACATTTTCCTAACCAGAATCCCCTGCAAACCTTAAATTTAGCTGAAAAATTAACTTTTTTCTCAAATTTGTGTCTGGGAAAGTTCTGGAATCTATGGAGATCCACAAATTTCCTACCACCCAGCGTTCCCTCAGGTCTCCTGATAAAAATGATACCTCACTCACATGGGTGGATCAAGTACCAGCGTCAGGCAAGGGCCAAAACATATTGAAGAGACATCAAAATGACCTATCACAAAACAACCTGGTTTTCAAAGGGGGGTCACCTGGGTTTTTAGCCCAGGGCTCGGCGGCCTTCTTGGGAGACTATCAATCCCACACATTTCTGAAAACTAGACACCCGGGGGCGTCCAGCGAGGTATGGCTTGCGTGGATCCCCCAATGTTCCCTACCCAGAATGCACTGCAAACCTCAAATTTAGCGGAAAACCCACATTTTCCACATATTTTTGGGTGGAATCACCATGCCGGCATGAATTTCCTACCCCACAGCGTTCCTCTCAGTCTCCCGAGTTAAATGATACCTCACTTGTGTGGGTGGGGCAAAGTCCTGTGACTGGGAAGAGCCTAAAACTTAGGGATTTAGGGTATAGCACCGAAAATTCTGAGGCGCTAGATTTTTTTAAAAATACGTTTTAAGCCCTTTCCGCATTGGACACCCACACAAGTGAGGTATCGTTTTACTTGGGACACTAAGGAAAGTGCTATGGGGTTGGACATTTGTGCCAGCACGGTGATTCCACACAAAAATGTGTGGAAAATGTGTTTTTATCAGCTACATTTGAGGTTTGCAGGTGATTCTGGGTAGAGAAACATTGGGGATCCATGCAAGCCCTACTTCATTGGACTCCCCATGGTGTCTACTTTTTAGAAATGTGTGGGTTTCGTAGGTTTCCATAGATGGCGGCGAGCCCTGGGCCAATAAACCAGGTGCCCCCCCAAAACCAGGTAGTTTTGTTATGGGTAATTTTGAAATCTCCACAGTACAATTTGTGCCCTTTCCTGTTGCAGCCACTATGCCTACCCACACATGTGAAGTACCATTTTTATCAGGAGACTTGAGAGAATCCTGGGTAGTAGGAAATGTGTGTCAGTCCAGTGATCCTCAAACTCTCTCACACAGAAATGTGAGAAAACATTGATTTTTTCAACATAATTGAAGGTTTGCAGGGGATTCTGGGTAGGGAATGGTGGGGTACCCACGCAAGCCATACCTTACTGGACTCCCCCAGGTGTCTACTTTTCAGAAATGTGTGGGTTTGGTAGGTTTCCCTAGATGGCCGATGAGCCGGGGGCCACAAACGAATGGGACTCCCCCTTGCAAAACCAGGTTGTTTTGTGATAGGTAATTTTGATGTCGCCTCAATAGGTTTTGGGCCCTTGTCTGTCACGGGTACTTGACCCACCCACACGAGTGAGGTGCCATTTCTATCAGGAGACCTGGGGGAATGCTGGGTGTGGTAGGAAAATTGTAGATCCATGCAGATTCCAGAACTTTCCCACACAGACATTTGAGAAAAAAGTGTTTTTTTTCGGCCAAAACTTGAGCTTTGCAGGGGATTCTGGATAGGGAAATGTTGGGGGACCCACGCAAGCCATATCTTGCTGGACTCCCCCAGGTGTCTAGTTTTCAGAAATGTGTGGGTTTCAGTAGGTTTGCCTAGAAGGCTGCCGAGCTTGGGGCCAAAAACTCATGGGACCCACCTTGCAAAACCAGGTTGTTTCGTGATAGGTAATTTTGATAGTGCCTCAATAGGTTTTGGGCCCTTGTCTGTCGTCGGTACTTGACCCACCCACACAAGTGAGGTACCATTTTTCTCAGAAGACTTTGGGGGATGCAGGGTGGGTAGAATTTTGTGGATCCACACAGATTCCAGAACTTTCTACCACAGAAATGTGAGGAAAATGTGGGGTTTTTTCACAAATGTTGAGGTTTGCAAGGGATTCTGGGTAACAGAACCTGGTGAGAGCCAGACAACTCACCCCATCCTGGACTGCCTTGGGTGTCTAGCTTTCAAAAAATATATAGGTTTGCTAGGTTTCCTTATGTGCCGGCAGAGCTAGGGTTCAAAATCTACAGCTAGGCACTTTGCCAAAAAGGGGTCCGTTTTAACTGTGAAAATGTGCTGTGTCCACATTGCGTTTTGGGTCGTTTCCTGCCATGGGCAATAGGCCTACCTACACAAGTGAGGTACCATTTTTCTCGGAAGACTTTGGGGAATGTGGGGTTAGTGGAATTTTGTGGATCCACACAGATTCCAGAACTTTCCACCACAGAAATGTGAGGACAGTTTGTTTTTTGGGACTCATTTTGAGGTTTGCAAGGGATTCTGGGTAACAGAACCTGGTGAGAGCCAGACAAGTCACCCCATCCTCGATTTCCCTGGGTGTCTAGTTTTTAAAAATGTATAGGTTTGCTAGGTTTCCCTAGGTGCCGGCAGACCTAGGGTTCAAAGCTGGGCACTTTGCAAAAAAGGGTCAGTTTTCACTGTGAAAATGTGGATTGTCCACATTGCGTTTTGGGCCGTTTCCTGTCGCGGGCACTAGACCTACCCACACAAGTGAGGTACAATTTTTCTCTGAAGACTTTGGGGAATGCGGGGTGTGTGGAATTATATGGATCCATGCAGATTCCAGAACTTTCCACCACAGAAATGTAAGGAAATATGGTTTTTTGGACACATTTTGAGGTTTGCAAGGGATTCTGGGTAACAGAACCTGGTGAGAGCCTGACAAATCACCCCATCCTGGATTCCCCTAGGTGTCTAGTTTTCAAAAATGTATAGGTTTGCTCGGTTGCCGTAGGTGCCAGCAGAGCTAGGGTTAAAAATCTACAGTTGGGCACTTTGCAAAAAAAGGGTCCGTTTTCACTGTGAAAATGTGGTGTGCCCACGTTGAGTTTTGGGATGTTTCCTGTTGTGGGCACTAGACCTACCCACACAAGTGAGATACCATTTTTCTTGGAAGACTTTGGGGAATTTGGGGTTTGTGGAATGTTGTGGATCCATGCAGATCCCAGAACTTTCCACCACAGAAATGTGAGGAAAATGTGTTTTATTTGATAAAGTTTGAGGTTTTCAAGGGATTCTGGGTAACAGAACCTGGTGAGAGCCAGACAAGTCACCCCATCCTGGATTACCCTGGGTGTCTAGTTTTAAAATATTGTTGTAATTCACTTCAAGAAGAGATGAAGCCAATAAGGTAGGAATCAGCTCATGTATTTCCATTCACCTCAGTCTCCTCCAAGTCTCACTGTGCCAACATTCTAATCCAAACTCCACTGGAACATTCCATGTGGAAGGGTAGGGGGACGTTTCCCTAGTTGGCGGCAGGACTAGGGTTCAAAATCTATAGCTAGGGACTTTGCAAAAATACGGTCCGTTTTACTGTGTAAATGGGATGTGTCCACATTGCGTTTTGGGCCGTTTCCTGTTGCGTGCACTAGACCTACCTACACAAGTGAGGTACCATTTTTCTCAGGATACTTTGGGGAGTGTGGGATGGGTGAATTTTGTGGATCCATGCAGATTCCAGAAATTTCGACCACAGAAGTGTTAGGTAATTGTGGTTTTTTTAAAACAAATTTTGAGGTTTGCAAGGGATTCTGGGTAACAGAACCTGGTGAGAGCCAGACAGGTCACCCCATCCTTTATTTCCCTGGGTGTCTAGTTTTCAAAAATGTATAGGTTTGCTAGGTTTCCCTAGGTGCCGGCAGACCTAGGGTTCAAAGCTGGGCACTTTGCAAAAAAGGGTCAGTTTTCACTGTGAAAATGTGGTGTGTCCACATTGCGGTTAGGGCTGTTTCCTGTCGTGGGCACTAGGCCTGCCCACACAAGTGAGCTACCATTTTTCTCTGAAGACTTTGGGGAACACGGGGTGGGTAGAATTGTGTGGATCCATGCAGATTGCAAAACTTTCCACCACAGAAATGTGAGGAAAATGTTGTTTTTTTGACAAAGTTTTAGGTTTGCAAGGTATTCTGGGTAACAGAACCTGGTGAGAGCCAGTCAAGTCACCTTATCCTGGATTTCCCTGCGTGTCTAGTTTTCAAAGATTTATAGGTTTTCTAGGTTTCCCTAGGTGCTGGCACAGTTAGGGTTCAAAATCTACAGCTAGGCACTTTGCAAAAAACTGGTCCGTTTTCACTGTGAAAATGTGGTCTGTCCACGTTGCGTTTTGAGCCCTTTCCTGTCGCGGGCACTAGGCCTACCCACAGAAGTGAGGCACCTTTTTTCTCTGAAGACTTTGGGGAATGCTGGGTGGGTGGAATTTTGTGGATCCACGCAGATTCCAGAAATTTCCAACACAGAAATGTGAGGAAAATGTGTTTTGTTTTACACATTTTTAGGTTAGCAAGGGATTCTGGGTAACAGAACCTGGTGAGAGCCAGTCAAGTCACCCCATCCTGGATTCCCCTGGGTGTCTAGTTGTCATAAAATGTATAGGTTTTCTAGGTTTCCTAAGGTGCCAGCAGAGCTAGGGTTCAAAATCTACATCTAGGCACTTTGCAAAAAAAGGGTCCGTTTTCACTGTGAAAATGTGGTGTGTCCACGTTGCGTTTTGGGCCATTTCCTGTTGCGGGCACAAGGCCTACCCACACAAGTGAGGTACCATTTTTCTCAGAAGACTTTGGGGAAGGCGGGGTGAGTGGAATACTGTACATGCGCCCAGATTCCAGGACTTACCACTACAGAAATGTGAGGAAAATTTGTTTTTTTTTACAAATGTTTAGGTTTGCAAGGGATTCTAGGTAATAGAACCTGGTGAGAGCCATTCAAGTCACCACATCCTTGATTCCCCTGGGTGTCTAGTTTTCAAAAATGGATAGGTTTGCTCGGCTTCCCTAGGTGCTGGCATTGCTAGGGTTCAAAATCTACAGCTCGGCACTTTACAAAAAAAAAGGGTCAGTTTTCACTGTCAAAATAAAGTGTGTCCACGTTGCGTTTTGAGCCATTTCCTGTCGCGAGTGCTATTGCTACCCACACAAGTGAGGTACCATTTTTATTGGGAGACATAGGGTAACACAGAATTGTTGAGAAACTGTTATTACCTATTGACTTTCGATGCATTTCTGCCTACTAAATGAAAGACAATGTGTAAAAAAAAAGGCATTTTGAAAAATGACCTATAATTCTCATGCTAGTATGGGTATTCACAATATCAGAAATGTGCAAATATCTACTGTTTTTAAACTATATATTTTGTTCCAATTTCAGAAATACATAGGTGTCTTTCATAACGATTTTTCCATGTATATATATTCCCAGATTATTTGCTATATACCCGGTACATAATAAAAAACCATTGCAAGACACTGCTCAGTTATTGGTTCTTGGTTCGTCGGATTCTTAGTGAACCTACAAGTCTTTTATAACCCAACAACCAAAAAGGTGCAGCAAATGTAACGGTATATTGTTTTCAAACAGCTGTCATAATTTGAAGAAGTTAGAGGTGAAAATGTTGACACAAATGGCTGTTTTTTCAATTAATGTTCAATTTTTCATATATTTAACTGTTAGTTTCTATATAGAAACCTTGAAGCATCTACACAAATGGCTCCCTGTTGAATTCAGAATTGTTTTTTTAACAAAAAAGGAAGGTGCACCAGAGAAAAGTCCAAACTTGAATAAGTCCTTAGAGTTCCTTTTAATTTTCATATATGTTTTTTCATAGAGTGAGAGATCAGCCAACGCGTTTCGTTCTTAAAGATAAGAACTTCTTCAGGGCAGTAGCTACACGTAGTAGAATAAGTAAAAATGGTCATCCAGCAGTCTGTAATTCATACGTCGCCGTGCAATCAATAATAGAAATGTTCCTTAATGTAGATTCAAATGGATAGTTCGTAGAGATTCCAATATACTAAAGTGGGAAGGTGCTAATCAATACAAATCACTTCACGGCGAAAGATACAAGTAAGTCCATATCCTCAAGATCCCATAATATGGATTCGAGTGTACGTAATGTGTAGATTCCACACACCAATTCAAATGCGAGAAGGCGTGGGACCGATAACGTAGTCAGATCGGCAAACACGTTGGTTGATCTCTCACTCTATGAAAAAACATATATGAAAATTAAAAGGAACTCTAAGGACTTATTCAAGTTTGGACTTTTCTCTGGTGCACCTTCCTCTTTTGTTAAAAAGTTCTTTCTCATCTGATTTTCAGTGGAGTCCTTCTGCGGCGGACTTTGGAAGAATTGTGCACAGGACATTTTGTATACTGTACATATTGGGTTTGAGGTGCTGAACCAGTGGTCAGCCGTGGTGGTTTCTTTTTGTCAAGTGAATTCAGAATTATGTCTACTTTTCTAAAATATATTGCTTTCCAGGATCCATTATTGCTTTCATACCCATTTCTACCATTAACTTGAAGGAGGTTGAAAGCACAAAAAATAGCAAAAATAAGCAATGTCCCAGAAAAATGGCAAAACTGTGTAAAAATTATTTGGTTTTCTGACAAAAGTCTGCTTGTCCCTGAGAGCTGGGAAAGTGGTGATTTCAGCACCACAACAACTTTGTTGATACCATTTGCTTGGAAAAAAACAGACTCTTTCATCTGTAGCCCTTTCCCCCCCCCCAAACAAAATTTAGCTACATTTTGGCTCATTTCTGGGTCCCCTCCTGGGGAATCCACAAACCCTGGTTACTTTTAGAATCTCCATGATGTTGGAAGAAAAGGACACAAATTTGGCATGAATACCTAAAGTGGTCCAAAGGTTACAGGGGCCTAAGCGCCAGCTACCCCAAATAAAAAAAATTATTCTTAGCACGGGGGGGAGGGAAAAGGCCTAGCAGCGAAGGGGTTAACAATATTTTGTTATTTGTTATTCTAGAATTGATATATGAGAAGATTGATATTATTGTCATTGAAATGTTTTCAAACAACTGGGGCAGACAGGACACACTACCTGTGTCTGTGGTGGGCAGCAGTAAGTGAAGTCCAGCAGGCACTCAACTGGAGAAATAAGCTGGTCTTCAAGTTCAAAAACTGTTTGAAAGTATGCATGTCCTGTTTCACCCCTAAGGACGCCATTATAAGTTTGTGGGAAAAAGGTTGGGGTATTTATCACATGTGGTAAATACCATTACCCCAGGGAGAGGTATGTACAGGTATCTACCATATGTGTTAAATACCTCCTATTCCAAGTTATTTAAAGGAAAATGGAGGCTAACATGTGGAATTGATTTTTAACACTGAATTTCACACGGTTTTCCTTTTTACTGGGCCTTTCCCCTGATAAATTTTGAAAGGTGACCAGACCATCACAAAAAACTGCAGGGTGTGATAATAACAGGGATTTAGCTCTGAGGGGTCTATTCATTAAAACGTATTTTCGCAATGTTTTGCAGCAAAAATAATTGTGCTGTATTTGCATCGTTTTAAAGCTTTAGCTCAGCATCATATTCACGACGTGAATGTGCACAAAGCCATGCTGGCGCAAAAAACAGATTTGCGACCAGCTCAAGACATCATGGCATCACGTAAGCTGTAAAGAAATGATACTAGGCAATGCAAAAGTGTAAACAGACACTGCAAAGGTGATTTTCCATCACTAAATGGAACACAGAGAATAATGCAAAGATCTACAAAGAAATTATTAAGAAATGGATGAGTAAGTAGGAGATTTCTATCAAGGGCTGCATATGAAGGAGGGCAAAAATGGAAATGTAATTTTACTTCAGAAGAGGTTGAACATTTTATAGCAGAGTTGTCAGAGTATCAGCATCAACGTTTTCTCCCTTCCACACTCCATCTAGCATAAAAGGCAGCTATATTGAGAGAGATCCCAAAATATTCAAGGGCATACTATCAAGCATGGCATTAAAATTATCGCTGCTTTAGTGGCAGAAAACTGCCGCTAAAGTGGCGATAATGGTCTTGATAATATGCCGCAGAGAATTCCAATAGAAGCTCATGTTGACACCAGAGCATGGGCTTCTATGGGAATTCTCAAGGGCATATTATCAACCCCATTATCGCCGCTTTAGCGGCAGTTTTCTGCTGCTAAAGCGCTGATAATTTTAACGCCGTTTCTTGATAATATACCCCTTAATGCAGTAGCCGCAGTTGTAAGAACATATGAATGTAAAAAAAGGTGGCACGACTGCAAGAGGTGCACACAACCGTCATTGTGCAATGGCAACAGGTGGGGGGGCGGAGTGTGATGTGCCACTAACAGTAATGGAGGAGCAAGTAGCTTCACCAACTGGTCCGGAACTGGTTGAAGGACTTTAAGATTTGGATACAGTTATGAGTGAAGCTAATTTAACTAACAGTAAGTGTATCTACACCATATATATGTTGTTCTAACTAAGTAAAATATTCAAAAAGCTACTTAATATTTTGTATTGGCAACACACATTTCACATATGAACTCCAGTATCAAAGTTACACTAATGAATAAGGTGACACATAGCCATAGATTTGTATGTATTGCATGTAAAGGTGAATTATTCAAACTCCAAATATTTATAAGTATTGTTTTTCCTATGTCATGCATTAGGGTGGCATAGTATACGAAATGGTGCTCAGTACTTGTTGAAATCAAAACATTTATACCTTATCTTTTACTGAGAATGTGATATGGGTGAGACTGGGTGAGCCTAAACATGTGAAGGTATTTGACGTCCTTTTACACACAATATATTGTATTAATCTTATCATAATAATAACTAATTAAATGTTGTCATAAAGATCTTGCTTGTGTGTCCCGTAAATGTACATTATGCATCTGTATATGCTTTTTAACACAATTATGAATCAAGTTTATATAAATAAATGTATCTTGTCTGCTCTATGTACCAGGCTTTGGAGCTATCTTTCTATTGTGTTATTGTAAGGCCACGGCAGTGAATATTGTAATGGAACAAAGTGAGCTGCTCATCCATTGCTTCAAAAAATAACCCAAATGTTAGGGAGAACCTGGCCTGGCAGTTCTGGCCGGACTGTTCACGTGGACAGCAAGTTCAAGACTGATTTGCATTTCCAAACGGTGGCTGGTGAGCAAAAAATCAGATGGATTTAACCTAGATCTGTGACTGGGGGTGAATGTTTGACAATGTTCAGCATTATGTCCATCATCTTTTTTTATTGCTATTTTCCTTTCTTATCATTTTGGTGCTTGCAGCCTGTCTGTGGGTGACATGACTGGGTGTAGTTGACAGTTGGGATTTGTGTAGTTAGACAACCACAGACAATAGGGAGTTTAGGTGTGCCTGGATGGGCCATCACTGGCAGGATGGGAGGGAGTAGCTAAGCATATCCCCATTTACACTTGAATAGGCTGTTTCCTGCCTCCTCACAAAGGGCTGCACACCCTGTGTGGTTAGTCTGGCCCTGAGCTGAGAGAGCAGGGCATCTGTGCATTTCAAAAACATGCCTCCAGAAGCTTCTCCCTACTTCAAAGACACAACTGGATATAGGAGCTGGACTTCAGACACCAACTCTTCAGTTTACTTCTGGATCTGAGGATACTCTGCCATGAAGAAAGACTGCGATGCTGTTGGAAAGACTGTCACTCTGCTTTACTGCTGCTCTGCAAGACTGCTTCCCTGCTGTGCTGCCCTGCTGCCCTCTTGCCTGTGAGAGACGAACTGGACCTGCTTCTCTTGAACCCAGAATCGCAGAGTGACTACAAGGGCTAGTTGTCTGGCCTCCTGATCTGAAGCCCCAAGGACACAACAGGTTTCCAACAACCCAGCACCAGCACTTGGACTCTGCCTTCTATTAGTCTACCCTGCCAAATGGTTCCACCCCAGTCCTGGACCCTTGGAAGTGGTCCAGTCTGCTATGCCACGCTCTATGGATCCAGCGGAGCCAAGGTATCTCCTTTGCTGCGCAGCACAACCCCGACCAGAACTGATGTATCGCAACTTCAGCATGGATCGGATCGGACCTCTCACAAACACACACTCCTCCTCCGCAGCCTCTGTGTGATGCATACTCAGTGCAGTTCCTTCCATCTCTCATTGACAGCAGCCTTGACGATGATGAGGAACTTCGCATTTAAGCCTTGCAGCTCCTTGGAACTGATGCATCACATCAGCTGTTCAACACATCTTTGGAATCTGACAACACTCCGCAAACTAGGATTTATGGTACTTTATTTTGTGGGCCTAAATGAGTCCCTATAGTCAACCCGCTCCATGTCCTCATCGCAACCAGCTATCCACAGTTGCTGCTTTGTGTTTTGTGGTGCTATTTTCACTTAAACCTTTAAGTTTTTTTTTATACTTTATTATTGATTGAAGTGTTGGCCAAATACTTTACACATTGCCTTTAAGTTAAGCCTTACTGCTCTGTGGCAACCTACCAGAGGGTTAAGCACAGGTTAATTGAGCATTGGCTTGCGCCTCACCCTGACAAGGATTGGAGTTGTTGCTTGACCAAGGCTCACAACCTAAGTCAACTGACAACCCATTTTCTCACAGGGATATTATAAAGTTAACAGCAAATAACAGAAACTGAAATTGTGCAACATATATGTAAAGTTTGTTACATATTAATGTTAATATGTGAAAACTCGATAAATGTCCACTATGGTGTGACTTTTCATCTGAAATGTGTCTTTGATATTCAAAACATTATTTACTCTCGGGTATGCAGTTGGTTTCCTAATGTAACATGCTCATTATGATGTTTTATCTTCCTTTCTGTGTGGCTATTTCCACTATGCCTTAGCAACGACCTACTGAGTAGCATGTACAAGAAGACGAATGCGCTGGCATGCCTCCTCTAGATGACAACAACTTATTCATCGTATTAAATGATTAAAAAAACAAAAAACAAACACAGTTAGAACAGAATGTTGCCCAAAGTGACAATGTTGGAATGACTCAAAATGAAACGGAACCCAGTTCCCAAAGGACAATAGGAACATGGACAAAGAGATCTAACAGAATGTTAGATTTGGATGAATTTGATGTAAAAATACATTCATGACAGGAACAAACTCGTGAAGCATTGATGGAAAGTTTTTCTAACTTGCATTATGATCTCAAGGACATAATAGAATGATTCAATCCAAGCAAGTCAGTATCAGACAAAAGAAAAGATCTGTATTCTTTTTTTAGTGGCTTGGACAATTTCCTCATGGATACATGAAGATTTATTGTCAATTAATAAAAATGTGAATGTTAATATAAATAACTTGCAAGATCCAACTTCCTTTTCCTCAAATAGCAATGATGTTTTGATGCAGACTTCAGAGTCTAACCTCATGATAGCGAAAGTGGCAATCTGTGAATGGCCCGGACAAGATGTGAAAATTTCCATAAGTGTCAAAGAAAAGATGCTTGCCATTCATGCAGACATTGCTACTGCACTTAAAAGAATTATCACATACTAGAAACTAGATTACTGTCTTATCCTTTGCCTTCAGCTTGTCAAACAGCATCTTTGCCACAACCTCAAAATGCTGATTGTTCAAAAGAAGAGCATCTTGCTTCCTCAGAAGTCGAAGATTTTCGGGCAGATCTACAAGGCGGCGATTAAAAATTATCGCCGCTTTTGCGGCCGTTTTCGGCCGAAAAGCAGCGCTAATTTTATCGCTATATCAGCAAGGTCACGCTAACGCGTGAATCCTTGCCTTAGCGCCTGTTTACTGAATGCCCACTTTGCATCTCTAACGAGATGCAAAGTGGGCGTTCCTTCTCGAAATAACTGGAGAAATATCGCTAACCGACATTTCTCCAATTATCAGGGGAATCGCTAACAAGCATAGCGACAAGAAAAGTAGCACTGACCATGGTTATCGCTACTTTCCTTACGCCTGCTGTAGTTCTGACTTAGCCATGTAATCCAATGGGAGGTGGATTACATGGCTAAGACCACCCTGCCCTATCAGCACGGTATCGCAGGTCACAGTGCGATTATCGTTGGATTTCCAGCGATAATCACACTGTTTTCCGGCTAACGCTTGTATTTCTATCGCTTTGGAGATAAGCGTTGCTGATAGCACACTATCTCCGAGATAGAAAGCAGCGATAGCCGGCGATAATTATCCTAGCGCTAAGTGCGCTTAGCGATAATTATCACTGGCCCTTGCTGATATGCCCCTTAGTTTGTCAAAAAATCATAGCTAGGAAATAATGATCACTTTAGTCTTGATTATTTATTTGATTTAAATAATTATTGAAATTGGCAAATGGGAAAATAAATATAAATCTTTATGTTATTGATCAATTCCATAGTTCCTTGTAAAAATGTATTGCAATATGAACACAGACATATGTTTGTCAGTTTAGATATGTAAATGCATGTGACCACCTAAGGGATATTTGCATCAAAAAGTGATGTATACAATTTGATGATGTGTCACATACAGTACAGTGTATATTTGGTTACAATTTGGTTTGTAGATGACACAAAATATTTTTGTCCAACATAATATAATAGTGAACCATATGCTAAGATATTCAATTTACTTCTTCTGTAAATACTTGAAGTAATATATAATAGATTCAGTAAATATCACTATGCTAATGTATGTGACATAATAACTTTTATTGTTGCTTGCCTTTTTTAATGATAACAATGTGACAATTTACATAAAAGTAATAAGTAAACTAACTTCACTTTGGTGCAAACTATCTCAACAAGGATTTATGATTTAGCTAAATATTTGCTTTTAACTAATATGATTTCAAATGTGTCTATGCAATATTAAAACATTAAACTAAACACAATCGTCTTGTTATGATACATTTCTAAACAGTTATAAGTAAAGATCCTATCGGTACTGTCTAAAGTAAGAGGGCACTGCTATCAGGTTCCCATTATCACTTGAAGACCTTTCAGAGTCTTTAAATGAATGCCCTTACAAAAAAATATAGTCTTAATAATTTATTATCTTCAGGTCAGAGAGTATGGAACAAGTGAACAAAATTCAGGTAAGGCGTCTTTTACAGCCAAGGGAGTAGATGTTGAAGAAAAAATGTTGGTTTCTAATGGCGAGAAGTATTTTAAGAATATTCATCCTTGTTGTTGTGCCTTTAGAGATAACTATCAATAATGTGGTTTAAAAAATAAATTTCCAGTAACATCTATTCATGAATTGATGAACCTCAAGTACAGCATTTAATCATTAGCTTAAATAGACAGGCACACATCAGGAACAACATGTATCTATCTCAAAGTCACCCTAGTGTGTATTATTAGGCGCTTACATATGAGGGTCTCTAATAATAAAGGGATACGTGCCTCATCCCTCACAGCATAGTATATTAACATAGATCCATTGCAATTTTTGTTTAAAGAGGAATTAGGAATCATCCACAATGTACAGTAGTTGTTCTAACTTGTAGCAGGGAGTTGTGATTTGACCCACACTATTGTCTGATGATCTCAAAAAGAATTTAAATACTTTGGGGCCTATTAAGATGGTGGGCGGATCGCAACCGCTGGGCCGGCGGTGACCTCAACACCGCAATCGTAACCTGGAAAACCACCGGTCAGATTATAATGGCGGTGGTGACCGTGGCGGTGTGAAAATCCGTCCGCCGCTTTACTGCCGGTAGCAATTCGCCCGCTGGCCTGGCAGGCAGAACTCTACCGCTAAAATGGTGCTGGTGCCTAACTTTTTCCACCGTCTGGATTAGGATGCATGAGGAAGCCAGCTTTTCCACGGCAGTCTCTCTGTTATGGGAAGGCTGGCGGAGATTGTGTTTGGGTGCCCGTTGCGGGCTCCCCTAATGTTTCGGGGGATGTGTGTGCACTGGGGGGGGGACCATTTCACTACAACAAATGGCAGGCACAGTGCAGTGCCTGCCATGTAGTGCAGTGACATGCACAACATGCTTGTTTTAGCGACGCAGCGGTGCTGCTGCCAGCACCACCCACCACAATGTTGAAGCTGCGGAATCCGACCGCTGCGGTGGCGGGCCCATCATAATACAACGGCGGGACTGCTGCAAGCATGCCGGTTGGACCCAATCTCCGCTATGGTGGCGGCCAGAAAGAATTCGACCGCCTTCGTAATGGGCCCCTTTGTTAATACTCATTCGAGGAAATGGAATGTTGCCCTTCCTGCTCTGTTACCTCCTCTGTTTACCAACTGGACCATAAATTGAAATCAATTTGTATATTTTATGTTTGTACGTAGTCTTCAGGCTTGTAATTATAAAAGAAAAGAATATGGATGTGGTTTTTAAATGTATAACCTGGAATAGCACCAGGAAAATCAATCATATATCACTACATATACGGTTAAGGTACAAGCTCTCACATACGGTATTAATAACTAGGAGGTAGACTCAGCCTAACCCATTGATGTTTGACCAGAGGAACACCACCCTCATCTACAACTTTTTTTATTGGCATTTGTCAAAATAACAATACAATGACAGCACTAAGGAGGAGGGGGAAGAGGTAGGAGGGAGAGAAAGTAAATCAGGGAGGAGGGGACGTCAGGGAAAACAATCGGGGGAAAGACAACGGTTACACAATTCTGATCATGAAGAAATACACAAAAAGCTGCTCCAATACAGGCATCATCAGAAGCACATGCCCGACCGTCATTTACTTATAATCACTAAAATATGTACCTGATATCCAAATAATCTATAGTAACAATTGAAGAAATATGAAATAGTCCTTGAAAATGGTGACTGACTTAATCCGCCAGCAAGTTTTATTTGCCAGTTGTGGAATACTGTGCACAATATGTGCTTTACTTTGAGGATTAAACTCCAATAATAAATGCTCCTTACATTCAGTCCAAATATTGTTTTAAAAAAAATTGGTAGCAATAAAAATCCTTGCCACATCAAGCTCAAAAGAATGATACTGTACTGATAACAGCTAAAGAGAACCCAAAAGTGGCTTAATCGAAGCAACTACATATGGGAGCAGGACAGATATAGCTGTTAATAGAAAGGAGTACAAATCTTTAAAGACTTTAAGTAGAATAAAGCAATATGGCATGACTTCTTAATAGATTTTAAAAGTAAGGACATCCAATACATTTTGTCCTGACTTCACATGAGGTAGTTAGGTTAGCAACATTGAAGGAGATTTTGGCAAACCAACTTACAATCATAACAAATATTTAACATATCTTCATAGGGTACAAGCCCCAGGGGAGAACAATGGTAAGCACAGGATACTGCCATACATGTTTACTAACCATGACAAAGTTTGTCCACTGCATATTACATCAAATATAAAAGTATTGAAGCTATGGAGACACTGCTATATTGACATATTTCTAAGATCTGGTTATTTTTGAAAAATATTTAAGCTTTGCATGACAAGAATAGAGATAGAGTAGTTGGTTTGTTATCCCCCTCACCAACTCCTCTTAATATAAAATCATATTCCAATAAGCAGCATTGGAGTGCCCTCAACACTGTTGTGCAAAAATTATGAGAGACACAAAACAATGATTGCCGCTCGCTGTATCTGCGTGATTGCTGAGACCCACGGAGGCCAAACCCGCCCAAACTGAGTTCCTACGGACCTGTGGACTCTTTGCTGCTGAATCTACCTGGCGGCGGGACTGCGAGGACCAGCCTGCACAGCGCTCCCATCACCGCTGCAGCTGGGGCTTCTTCCCGCCACTCCTCCCATCGGCATACTTAAAGACTCGCGGCCCCCACTTCGCGGGTGCCGCTCGCTGTATCTGCGTGATTGCTGAGACCCACGGAGGCCAAACCCGCCCAAACTGTGTTCCTATGGACCTGTGGACTCTCTCCTGCTGAATCTACTTGGCGGCGGGACTGCGAGGACCAGCCTGCACAGCGCTCCCATCACCGCTGCAGCTGGGACCTCCCGCCCACTCCTCCTCCTGCCCTCTTTCTCATTAACAAGGCCCCGCCCATACGCGCTAGCTGAACGCGCGCGGGAGACAGCACGGGGCGAAGACCGGGCAAAGAGCGGGACGTTTGAGGCTGTTCGAGAACGGGCGAGCAAGGGCCTGGGCCACCGTTCTTGCCTCTGGACTCCCCAAATGAACTGTGATTCCGAGCCTGGGAAGATGACCACAAGAGAAACGAGGAGCAAAACATCGATGGCCACTGGGATGCCTAAAGGTACTTTGAACACGTATTTTGCCAAGGCGGGCTCACTTCTTATTGAGGAAATCACCACACTAGAAAGGCGTATCTCGCAAGAAATCGATTGGATCAGGAGGTCCTCCTTGGGACCCCTTAGTCATGCCACTACTCCAGAACCCATGCGTGGCTGCACAACAATAAATGATGGGGGAACAAATGTTATGCCTGATTATTCTGTCCAATGTAATCTCAGCACTCCCGATATTGACTGTGATATTTCTGCTCCTGTAGATTTTAGCATCTTACCTCTCCCACCACCTAAGCCCCCATTACCCGCTAATACTGCTAAACCTAGTGTGCCTACCAGGGATGTAACTACCACAAGGGCCCGCGAGTCTGTTCAGTCACTACAGTGCGAGCGGGAAGGAGCCATCCTGAAAAGGAAAAGAAGGGCCCAAATAACAGGAGGACGAAAGCCTAAGATCCCAAAACATAATCCCACGTCTGAGGGCAAATCATACGGCACATTTAAAAAGGGCTCAAACCGATCACCACAATCAGGGGCACTATCCTCTAACACTCTGCCCCAGATAACTCCCAGTTCAAGTGTTACAACGAGGGAGGAGGGCTTCACCCTCTTGGATATTGGCACCCTTTTGAGAGAAATGCTTATTCCCCTAGAAAACCGGCTAGTAAAGATGGAAACATCTTTAGTGCACCTTCATAAGGGTATCGCACAATTAGTTGAAGCTCCAAATAAAGTTACTCAACTCCCAAGTGGAAGTTCGACTTGCAGTGGCAAGATCGTTCAATCTGTGCCTCCTACGGAGGAAGGTTATCCGCCATCCAGGCCTATACAAATACAACAGCTCATGCCATTAACCCCACAAGCTATAAACTCCGAACCCCCAATGCCCGTATCAAGTACAAGTCTGCAAGAGAACCTAGCTGCACCTGTATTGGGGGCCCATGGCAATGTTCCAAATTTTAGATCAATTGACTTGCCACCGGAGGCCATACCATACACAGTCATATTAACTGGCATTCCTGAATTAAATCTCTCTATACGAGAACCAGTGGAGGCCTTGAAGAACAAGGTAATCTATTGGCTCTCTACTCATAGGCCTCTTCCGGCAGGAATTCATAGTGAGGTGCTTATGGTGAGGAGAGTCCCATGGATAGGCAATACCAGGAAATCAATCCATGGTGACTGCGTCGTGATCAATTTCAGAGACCCCCCCACAGTTTCTCATATATGTAGTTGGTCACATCATGCACAGGGGACGTCCATACAATCGCTTCCTCTATCCTTCTTTTATCCACTTTCTAGTTGCGAACAGACTGAGGAGGGGTGGGAAATAGTACCCAGGCGGGGAGGTAAATGGGCCCCTAATGATAGAAGCGCCTACCCTCACCCTAGATTACCACGACACAACTATTTCCCTACCCACAACAGGTTTAGCAGCCTTGATATGGTGGATTGACCAAGCAAGATGGTGGGTGGGGAGGTTATCGCCCAAAATAGGATTCCTATAACCACTGTACGACAAATAATTGCTATAGAGAAGGTTAAATCCGGCCAGGAACACCCAAATGGAGTGTTGGGTTCCATGAGCCTTTCCCCCCTGTGTATCACAAACGAGGCGACTACTGACCAAGTTGACAGTTTAGTCAATATCTCATCTGAAGGGATGGACCCCGAAATGGTTGCGATCCCAAATCCAGCAACAGATAGAACTAACTGTTCCTCTATCAAGATTTTATCTTGGAACGTGGCGGGCCTGGGCAATAAAGTGAATTGCCCGGATTGGAGTTCCCTCATCCAGGACCAGGATATTTGCCTGTTTCAAGAAACCTGGGCGAGGGAGGAAGTCGCCTATACAGGCTTTGCCACATTTTTCACACAAGCGAAATGGGGGGGTAGAGGGCGCCCCTCGGAAGGTCTCGCAATCTGGGTGGCTAGTGATTTGGGTTGGAGAGCCGCCGTCCTCCCATTAAAAACGGAGGACATTCTAGCTGTATTGTTGGAGTGGCCAAACGCAAACAGCCTTCTGCTCGTTAATGTATATTCTAGGCCAACCAACATCACACAGGAGTCCCGAACGATCGAGGAGCTGGCACTCGCCCTAGATGAAATTCCCCAGGGCATCCCCCTTTTAATTGGGGGAGATTTAAACTGTCATTTTGAACCCCTGTCGGGCTTTTTGGAGGGCTTGCTCCTCGAAGAGGACCTAGTGTGGTCTGTGCCTCCCTCACAAGCTCCGGCCCCAAGAGCATGGACACCTCTGGCTTTACAAATTACATCTCTAACACTGAAACATGGGCTTCGGGCCTGTAATGGGAGGATTAATTCTGATATCCCCCCAAGATGCACCTACAATAGAGTGGGCAGGGAGTCAAGACTTGACTACATTCTCGTCCCTTTAGCCCAGTGGCCGCATATTAAAGACTTCCGGGTTACATCTAGGGAAGATAGTGACCATAATGCATTGGAACTGGAATATGACCACCCTGGTCTCGCACACACTGCGAAACAGAGAGGGACAGATGAGGTAGGACTTTGTCTTACGAATAACAGACGCAGAGTGAAATGGGAGAAATGAGTTTCTCATCCAGAGAAGATACCCAAGCTGTATGCTCGGGTAATTCCCACATTCGAAAAGGTACAATCACTCATGGTGCATGGCACAACCCAGAGTGTACAAAAACAACTAGGGCAGCTTCACAAAGACCTCACCAAATCGGTGTCCGAAATCCTTACTAGCAATCGAAAAAGGGCCAACGGATGCGTCGCTGGTCCCATCTGGTATAACATGGCATGCCGTAAGGCAAAAACAGATCTAGTGACATCTATTAAGGCAGGCAAGGGAAGCGCGGAAATTAGGGCTATGAGAACTGCTTATAAGTCCCTAATTACTAACGCCAAAAGCGAATGGGAACACCAAAAATGGGAATCACTCACCATTTCACTTGCACGGGGGGACTCACGCAAATTTTGGCGTTGTGTGAACACAGGTTCCGAGGAGTTAGCCCCAGCACTGGAGCCTAACATTTCAGCTAGGGTATGGTCAGACCATTTCCAATCCTTATATAAATCACCAGAGGGGGAAATACCAACTCCCCCCCAGATCGCCAACAACACTTTGGAAACGGCGTGGTTCACAATAAAGGAGGTTCGAGTAGCTATTGATGGGCAGGCATCAGGCAAGGCACCAGGCCTGGATGGCTTGCCGGGTGATCTTTTCAAGCAAGAACCGGATGTTTGGGTACCCTACTTAACATTTTTATTTAATTCTATTTTAGGGGGCATGGAGGTGCCTGATACTTGGCTGGGCGCAGAGACCGTCCCTATATATAAGAAGGGTTCGCCTCTGCTCCCGGCCAATTATAGACCCATCAGTCTTATCGATGTTTCACAAAAGATTTTCGGTAGACTGATGCTCAACCGTCTCTAGGATTGGATTGATGATTGCGAAATTATGAGCCCCTACCAAGCAGGGTTTAGGAGAGGAATTTCAACTATTGATCAGATTTTTCGTCTGAACCTCCTATACTGGAAGTCTGTCCTAGTCGAGGGTGGCAGCCTGTACACGGTGTTCGTGGACCTGCGAGCGGCCTTCGACCTAGTGCCCAGGGATAAACTATGGGCCGTGCTAACGGACCTAGGGGTTCCCGCTGATATTATGATAATCCTGAAGAAACTACATCAGGGAAATTTTGCAAGGGTAAGGTGTGGTAGAGGAGGAAATCTCTCGGATGGCTTCCCCGTTGACAGGGGGGTCAGACAGGGCTGTGTGCTTGCACCGACCCTTTTCTGCCTCTTTGTCAACGGGGTCATTAGTCATCTTAATGGGCTAAGTAACATCGATGCCCCTAGGTTGGCCGGCAGCAGGGTCCCAGCCATCATGTTTGCAGATGACACCCTGCTGCTCTCCAAAACTCCTATAGGCATACAAAAGGTGCTGGATGGATTCGCGGATTTCTGTATGAGCCGCGGACTGGAGATTAATGCCTCAAAAACCAAGTATATGATCTTTAACCCGCCCTCCCAAACCCGACTGAGTCCCTTGATAGGGGCGTCCAGATTGGAGAGGGTATATACGTTCGAGTATTTGGGGGTCACATGCAATCAGTTCATGACTTGGGATTCCCACCAAATAAAGGCAAATTTAAAACTGACCCAGATGACGGGTGGCATCTGTAGGTTGGCAAAAGGATTATCCTATAAACCACTTGGCCCACGCCTACATATTTATAAAACCCAGGCTAGGGCGGCTGTGTTATACGGGGGTGAAATTTGGGGGCACACATCTACCCAGAAATTGCAGGTCACGGAGAATAACTTCCTAAGGCAGTTGACAGCCTTACCAGCTAGCACTCCGCTACTACCACTAAGATTTGACCTGGGCTTAAGACCTATTGCAGAGGAGCTTGGTCTTAAACCCATAACTTTTTGGCGCAAAATTTGGAGCACCCCAGAGCTCCTTAACTACAGAATGGAGCTCCAAGAGATTCTGCGCCTTGTAAAAGTTGCCCAAATTCCATGGCTAAGGTATGTCAAACAATTATGTGAGTCATTAGGAATACCAGATCTGTGGTTAGATCCAGTAAATGCATGCAGCAGGATCTCCCGCGAATCCATCTCCAAGGCCTACTACGAGCACAATTTATGCGCCTTAATTAAGAACATTCGGGCAGGGTCTTTATCCGATCATTTCCTGGGGTTCAAAGATTCATACCATCTGGAGCTTGCTCTTGATGACATCGCCCCAACATTAACAAGGAAATTGTACATGCAATGGCGCCACTCTCCCCTTTAGGGCATACATAGACTGCTGGAAACATGCACAGCCCGCAACACAATGCCCAGTCTGTGCTCTTTGGTCCGAGACTGACTTGCACATTATATTCTTCTGTCCAGCCTACAAAAGAGCTAGGAAATACTGGCTCGTCCCATTGCTTAAAAATGTGGGTTTCAGGCACCATCTCCCTGCCTTTAGAACTTTAAAAACAGATTTATCGGCTCCCATAGTATTTGCAGTTGCAACATTTTTAACAGCAATGTGGTACAGTCACAATCGCTGTATAAAGTCAAATATTGGTAACTGAACCTTCTTTTTTGTCAATTATGGATTATTGTATATGATGGATTTTCATTTTGCTTTTGATTGTACCTTATTTTTTCTCTTTTCTCTTTGCATATTTGTGTTATTCTTTTATGGTCCTAGTGACCGAAATAAAGCTGATAAATAAATGAATGAGTTAGGCATTTAATAGAAATACCTTTTTCACATTTTTGACAACATAAATCCTAAAAATTACAGAACAATACCAAGAACACATGTTAATTGAAACATTATTTAACAGATGTACACTTTAAACATTTTGAAATTGTCATCTCCTCTTCATGATTTTGACCATATCTTTGCACAGGAGCCTAACTTTCCACCAAATGTTATTAAGCAAATTGGTTGCTCATTTGATGAGGCACAGGTAAAGGAAGTAGTTGTCACACTGCTTCGACTTTTACTTGGTACCACTCTATTTGTGGTTCCAAAGTCTTCTTTTCCTAGCTACAGACTGTTGTCCTATTTTTTTGTTGTTCCTTATCTTTCTGGAGCCAATGTATCCTCCTCGCCGTTTTGTCTTTCGTTATGATGTCAATTTGCCAGCATGGAGAAAATGTGAGGCAGTGTCATCCATACACTGAAGCCTTATCTTTCTTTCTTTGCAGTTGTTTTGCAGCGCTGTCAGTGTTAGCTAAAGAGATTTCAATTATTAGTGTCAGCATTTCATCAAAATTAAAGTTAAAATAACAGTTTAATACAGTACATATTTCAAACACTGAGTATACATATACATTAAAAAATACATTGTTCACAACCATTCATCTTGTCCCACCATAGAGTCCTCATAATCACTATCCACACTTAAAATCAACAGTGAGATACCATGACAACTTGGGTCAGGACAAATTCAACAAAGCTGGATGCAACTGTACACATGGCAGGTGGTACACATATGAATTGAGGATGATCATGTTACACAGAGCAGTCTTCCTGTGCAGATGAAGATCTTGGCGGGCTGACATTCACAGTCATACATTAAAACATGGATTATTGGTCCAACAACTGCTGATTTGTGCCAACAAATGCTATGGGCAAGTGAAGGGTATTGTCAAGAGCTGCAATATTAGCACTTCACAGTTAAGTATGACACAAAAACCGCCGTCATTAGCTGCCTGGTGCACACAATCACCCCCTCTAATGTCCCTTGCATATAAACTGACCTACTTATACTGCAAAATACACGCATGTCTGATAACTTCACACAACAAATTGAACCAGCAAAACTTGCTACATTAATCAGCATATTTTATAATGTAAGCACAATGAGGTTAAAGGCCACCACCTCCATCGCCTCTATGCCTTCAACATGTAATGCATCCCTTTTGGTGTCCCATTGGCTCTTTGCATCCTACACATGTTTGGCAAAGGATTACAATCCATCAGCTCAGCTCTCCACCCCACCCAGTACTCCTTCAATGCAACAAGCATCTACCTGCATAAATGAAAACAAGCCTCACTAATGCCACTGCTGAAGAAGACATAGACAGGTCAAGCAACAAATACCAGTTAAAACACTCATTATCCTGTGGCCATAAATTGCATAATTCATCCAACGTTTGCTAAACTGTGTCAAGAAAAAACACCTTAATGCACAACACCTCCTCAACCCCACACAAATCAGCTCAACACACACCACAGAAACAACGATCATTTGCCTGTCACTTTTCTAAAAAGTCTGCAAAGGAGAGAAACACCAGAGAAATCTCTGCTGAACCTCTCTATACCACCCCATAAAAAATCCTATCTCTAAAAATCAACATAATATTTGCGAAAACGTAATCAGACTCCAATGGAAATGGTCCTTCCTGACTCTTAGAGCCAATTTAGTCAATCTGACACCCTACTGTTCCAACTTTTTCAAAATCATCTATGAAGTCACACTAGAACCCTCTTCTACAAATACATGGTCATGCTTACAATCATCATCTGCACTCATACCTTCCTTATTACAGTATACAGGTCAGCCATTTAAAAAGCACTAACCAGCCCTTAGGGCAACTTGCATGTAAATTACAATTATTACATGCTTTTCAATTTTACTTGTACTGGTAGTGAGAGCCTCCCATATCAGTTTAGAAAAATGGCAAGGACTTCATTTCCTATTGGATAATTTGGAGATTACTAATGACACAACATATGTGATAAAAGTGGAATGTGAGCAGATAGGAATGTCTTGTTTACACTCAAAGGATTTGAAATATAAATCCCTCTCTGTTTGTACGTTAGGATTTAAAATGAAATTTCAGTAAATGCTACAATAGCAAAGTTCACAAATCGCTGTCCTAACCATTTCATGGCTGCTGGCAGTGTCCAGGATCACATGACCCTGCTGATGGATTTTGTGCATTCTTCACTGATCGCGAGAAAAAGGCCTTGGTTATGGGCAGGATGGGCCTTTCTGAAAGGATGGGTAGGGGTGGATCTGTTCTCTGCACCATGTGAAATTCTTAGGGTATTTGCTCCACACTCATAAGGTAACACTAGTGTTTTGTCTGCCCACACTTCCTTGAGTCTGGCAAGGCTATCCAGCGTTAGCTGTGGGTATTGTGCAAGTTGTTTGACCCACTGCTAAGGCTGACACCAGGTAATCATATTGGTCCCTCAGAGACATTTGTATGGGCACTCCTGGACCACAGGACACTTATAATTTACTGCTCTGCTGCATGAGCACTGCATTGCCATCTGAAAAGGGAACCTGGACTTGCTATTTTCATCCAAGGCTACCTGATTGACTCCAAGGGTAAGTTGTTTGACCTCCTGTTCTGAACTACAGGGACACAAAATCCCACAGAGAGCTCTCTGCAACTGCCCAGCTGACATGCTGCAATTAGACATTTTGGGACATGCAACTGAACCTGCATGAGCCCTGATGGACTCTGATGGAGTGGGTTCATGATCCCCAAGTGATACCTCCCCAGGTCATGGAACCATGGATGGCATCAGTTGAGCACCTCCTGAAAAGAAACAGAATAATCCAGAATAAAATATCTAATTTGCAACTACAAACATGCCACTTACAAGCCTAACCCGAAGCTCAAGTGAAACCCCAGTGTGCACAAAACAGCTAAGAACATCTGTAACCAGCTCCCTCCTCCTCGCGGTCTCTTCCACCCCCAACAGAGATCTTGATGCTTGACTTTTTTGGGAATTAACCTGGGCCCTGTATCTGGCTGCACTGCCTCCCAGCTTGCCTGACCTTGTGTCTTTTCCACGGTCTAGTACAACCAATTGACCACAAGTGGCACTTTTTGGTATTTTAGATGCTATACTCATCCAATATTTATAAATTGCATATCTCCATTTCTACTGATTAGATTATTAATGACTGTGTGTGGCATACATACAATATACTTTGCCTTTTTGTCTATGCTGAACACTTTGTGATGAGCTACCAGTGGCTTAAATACAGATTACAGTAGTAACTTTTCTATTTATCCCTGACATGTATTGTGTTTGTTGCTTCAGAAGTCTATATGGGCCGGATGTACATTGACTAGGAATAGCGATTTCCAAATAGATATTCCATCCGAATCGCTATTTGGAAATCGCTATTCCTTTTGTGTGAAACAGTTTGTTTCATACTTGTTATTCCTGTTGGGTCGCAAGCCGTCCTTCTTCATGAATATTATTGAATTAGGAATCACAGCCTACCACAGGGATTGTGGTCTGCTGAGGTCCGGAGACCATCATGTCTGTGATTGCGTATTAATGAAGCTTTTATTTATTGAAATGCAATCCGTTTCCTTAAAAGAAAACACGATGTGTTTCATCAGTGAAAAATGAAAGGTTTTGTAAAAAAAAATTAAGAGCAGGCAGTGGTCCAAAGGACCACTGCTTGCCTTTAAAAAATATTTTCGCAATATTGACAAATGGAAGGGGTCCCATGTGGACTCCTTACAATTTTCAAATGCATAAGTGAAAAAGTTTTGTGACCGCATTTCATCCACAAAATATTCTTACATGCTAAAGCAATTCAGTATTTGGAAGGGACACCCTAAACATGCCTCTATCAAATACCATATTGCAAAACCCAAAGTTACTGAATCGCAATTTGAGATTTTTACATTTCAAAATGTATTTTTCTTGTCGAAAATGGGCCGATTCTGCATTTCCGCCTGTTTGCGAGCAGAAAATTGTTTTGTATATATGGCCCTATATAAACCCCACCTAATAAGCTAATATTTTACAAATACCCAGCTTACACTAGACACATACATTCATGAGCTTATGTACACCTGTGTGTGTGGGGTTTGCTGGCTGCTGGGTACACAGCCCTGGGTAGTTAGTGGGACATATCAACAACTCTGTAAATCAGATGATGCCCTCACGTACACCTGTCACACAATGCAACTTACATCCCAAAATGCTTTCTTGTGAGATTAATATATTTAATTGTAGCCAACCCTTGGAAGGATTGCATGGTTACAATAAAAAAAAGTTGCATACATGTAACATTTTGTGCTATAGCACCACACAATACAGAATGATGTGTAAATGGTTTCCTATTGGATACTTCAGACACCCAATACACATAAATATTCCAAGATGCGACATGGTAACATTACGGACCATTATCACTTGAGTACAAATAAAATTCTTATAAAATTGTTTTATAATTATTTGGAGCTTATGAAAAGAACATGATTGGGTCATGAGATTTCAAAATTGTGATACATAAAAAGAAACGCTAAATACACGTCATCCTGAATGTTTAGTATCATACACACTCATCAAAAACCGTGGAGGCCTGGGCCTCACCTAACAAGTAAATGGACATACTCGCATTGCTAGTCACCTCCAGGATACTATTTTCACTGCCTTTGATAACATCAGAGTTGAAGAGCCCATTCTTCTTTCCTTGAGAGATCATGCCATCGTCAAGTTCTGCATTCCCGCCCCAGTCCAATGCACCTTCATCACCACCAGAACAGCCCCCAATACTAGAACAGCATCACTGAGTAGTGCTGGAACACCGCCCTCAACACCCACCTATCCAAACACAGCAACAGCCTCCATAAAGCCATCAGCATTTTCCACAACTGGCTCCCCTCCTGCCCCAACTCCCTGCCCCACCCAAACACAGCAAACAACCAATTCTAGACGCTTGGCAAGTTGGTCAACAGAGGAACTCAGACTCAGAAATGCCACTGCTAACAACAGGAGCCCAAATTGAGAATGAGTCAGGACTACACAGACGGGAGCATATTCAAATCTGCCCCCACATGCTACCACCGACTGATCTGGGACACCATACTTGGCAGCATCAACAGAAACAGATAGGTATTTCACCTCAACAGTGGCTGATGCCAACTTCATCACCCCCTCGCAGGACCTCTGCAATAATGTCTCTCCATTCTTCAGCAACAAAATCATCTCCATTTACAGCAACTTCAACCACAGCCAGACCCAACAGACCTCACCAAACACTTCCCAATCTCATCCAAAGAACCTGTGCTAACCACATGGTCCATCATCACCCAATGAGAAGAAACCACCTATACATCCACTTATGGGCACAGTCAGACCCTTTGTCCCCATCACACCTACTTTAGAGGACTACAACCCCTCAGCGCCATGCTCACAGCCATCTTGAATTCATACATCTCTTCCTCAACCTTCCCAGATACTTGGAAACACACAACTGACCTCTCAATACTGAAGGAACCCTCAAAGCTCACAAACTACTGACCAATGTACCTGCTATAATTCCTTGCCAAGTTTGTAAAGAGAATCATCAACAGATTCCTCATTGAACACCTCAACAAGCACCAACTCCTTGGCAACACTCAATCTGGCTTCAGACCCAACCACAGCACAGAAACTGTTCTAATTGCTGTCATGGAAGACATCTGCATGACCCTGGACAGAGGAGACACAGCGGTCCTCATCCTTCAGGACTGTGCAGCATTTGACACTTTCTTGCACACCATCCTTGTTCAATACCTACACAAATTCGAAATCCCAGGACATGTACTCTGATGGATTATTATTATTATTAACACTTATAGAGTGCACGGCTACCTCCAACGGAAGTGTACCGGTGCTGGATGGATGGATCTGCTGCTTCCTGACTGAAAGGACCCAGTCAGTCAGTCTGTCACCATACACCTTGGACGCCCGTGACCTCATCTGCGGAGTTTGTCAAGGAATCTCCTTGAGCCTGAACCTCTTCAATTCCATACATAGATAACCCATCTAGCCTGCATCATCTGCTCCCATGACATCAACGTCCTCTCCTATGCAGATGGCAAGCAACTTATTCTCTCCATCATGGACATGACGCCCAATACCCGGATCAAGTACAATACCTGCATGACTGAAATGTCCCTCTAGATGAAGTCAAACTGTCTCAAGCTGAACACCGACAAGAACAAAATCATTATCTTGGGAAAGATAACTCAACCACAGGTCTCCATCTGGTGGCCAACAGAGCTAGGACCATAGCCAACAAAGCTAGGATTGACACCCACAACCACCACCCTCGCCAAGAACCTCAGAATTGTTATCAAGAGCAAACAAGACATGGCCTGCCATAGCAACCCTGTACCCACCTCTTGCATCCACACCCTCGTCACAACCAAGCTAAAATAAGGGAACACCCTCCATGTTAGGTTTAACAATAAACTCACCAGAAGGCTGCACACCATTCAGAAATAGGCAGCCAGATTCCTTCTAAACCTTCTATGCCACCTTCACATAACACCACAAAAGAAGGAGGCGAACTGGTTTTCAATAACAAACAATCAATGTTCAAATTCCTCAACCACACTTTCAAGGCACTACATAACACTGGGCAAGCATTTGCTTTCACAAACCTTCCAGACAAATCCACTCATCCGGAATCCTACTTGGAAACATCCCATGCATACGGAAAACCAGATCAGAGGGTTGACCACTCTCCTACATCGCTTCGAAAATGTGGAACAACCTGCCACTGCACATAAGAGTTTCCTCCTCCCTTCTTGAACTGCACATGCAGCTGAAGGCTTGGATTTTCAAGTAGACCCAAAAGGCCTCAGATGTGGCTAGGCTTACATCTGCTCAGTGTCAGGATACCCTCCTGAGTGTGTTCTACAAATCTGCAAAACATAAAAACTTATTGACTTCTGTTAATCACTCGCCTTTATCTTTAACTTCAATAAATTAATTGGGGTTTATGGGCTCTGGTCCTCCTGCCATAATGAAAGATACTTTTTAGATGATGCACGTACTGGTTTAGATACACTCTTGACATGTACTTTATTAAACATTTATAACATAAAATTATTACACTAATGAGATTAATAGAACTTATCTCCTATTTTAATATCTAAATAGTACTTTTCTTTTCACACACTTTATTGGGTTTTTCAAATTTTTACATTTGGTCTAGGTCAGCTTTCTCCCCGGCAGCTCTGTATATCTGTTGCCTCGCCGCTACACCGAGTTCTCCTCCTAGTGATAGTTTGAGCCGGCAGACCGCTCCTGACTCCTGCTTGGAGCTGCTCCTTTCGCCGCTTCTTGCCCTCATTATTTCTCTGCTTCCATCCCTCACCCTCCCTTCCTTTAATTGTGGCCCTCATTAATGTATTTTATTTTCCTCTGCCCCGCTGGGTGTTTTCGCTGCCCATCCTTTCTCTGCCGTTTTTCCCGCTGCTGCTGCCTCTGCAGCCCCGCCCCTACACAGACCCCGCACCCGCCTCCCTATCTCTCGTCCCATCCCCCTCCCCTACTTAATGGCAGCCGCTGGGCGTTTGCCCCGCTGGCGCACCTTCCGCAAGCCCATCAACGCCAGTCCCCGACCCGACCACGGCCAGTGACAGGGACCCTGGATCTACAACCCCTCACCGCTACACCGCTGCTGCCCTCCTCGCACTCAACCCCGGAAGAAACAACCACTGTCAGAGATCAACGCCGAACAGCACCCACGGCCAGTTCTCCTGCCAACACTGCTGAATATCCTTCACCATCAACTGCTCTCACGCAACCGCAGAACCCACGACAGACACAGGCACCACCGGAGCCCTGACGTGCATCCTCCTCATCGTACGCTCCCACCACAGACACACCACGTAGATCTGGGACCTGCTCGACACAATCTCGCCAGACGTTGCCTTTTTCACAGAAACATGGACCAATGCCACCTCCACCCCCGACATCTCCACCGCCATCCCCGATAAATACAAGATCTAAAGAAAGGACCGTCCCCTCCGCCCAGGAGGAGGACTCGCCATCGCACACAAGAGCCCCATCAACTCTCCACCTCCAGCACAAGAGACCCCCTCTCCAACACAGAGCACCTCCACTTCCAGATCCAAACCTGCCCCAGAACCATGCTGCGTGGGACCCTCATCTACAGGCCCCCTGGACCCTGTGCCTCTTCTGCCACCACCATTGCGACCTCACTGCACCCCACGCCATCACTTCCACGGACTACATTCTCATCGGAGACCTGAATCTCCACCTTGACAACCGCAGCAACCCCGACTCCACCACCCTCCTTGACAACCTCACCAACCTCAGACTGAAGCAGCTCATCACCACCCCCACTCACAGAGCCAGACACACCCTGGACCCCATCTTCGCAGGAGGGACAAACATCCACTTCAGCCACACCATGCAGCCCCTCTGAACAGACAACCACTGTGTACATTTCACCTTTGCCACTGCCACCTCACCCAAACCCGCTCCGTGCCCGACAAGGAGACACTGAAGAAAGATCACAGAGGAGCACCTCAACACCTCCCTCCTCCACGAACCCCCCTCCGCCACGACCAACGCCAACTCCGCAGCCAAAGAGCTACACCGCTGGATCGCTGGCTGCGCTGACAAGCTTGCACACCTCCGCCAACCCTGTCAAACAACACCCCCTGAAGGCTGCCTGGTTCACCACCGACCTCCAAGAAGCCATGCTCTCCTGCAGACGCCTCAAGAAACTCTGGCGGAACAGGAAATCCACTGAAGACCAGAACAACTACAGAAACACCATGAACGAATACCACCAGTGCATAAGAGCCACCAAGTGGACCTTTATCAAGAACAAAATCCACACCAATGCAAGCAACGATTCACCAAACCCACCAGCGAAGCCACAGACATCACACCTTCTCAGGACCTTGAAGAACACCAACACAGGAGCCCCCAAGGACCCCTGGCCACCGCAGATATACCACAGAGCCGCCGCCGCCATAGCACCCAAACTAGGCCGGACCATCAACACCTCCTTTGATTCCGGCATCTTCCTTGATGACTGGAAGCGGGCAGTGGTCAAGCCTCTCATCAAGAAACCCTCGGCCGACCCAACAGACCTGAAAAACTACTGGCCTATCTCTCTCGTTCCCTTCGAAGCCAAAGTCACCAAGAGATTCATCAAGACCCAACTGACCACCTTCATCGAAGAGAGCGCCATCCTCGACCCCTCCCAGTCCGGATTTCGCAGCAACCACAGCACCGAGACCGCCCTCCTTACCGCCACCGATGACATCTGCATGTTATCGACCAGGGCCACACTGCGGCCCTCATCCTACTAGACCTCTCTGCAGCCTTCGACACCGACTCCCACTGGACCCTTGCAGCCAGACTCCACAAAGCTGGTATACAGGGAAACGCCCCTTGACTTGATCTGCTCCTTTCTCTCCAACAGAACCCAAAGGATCAGACTCCCTCCCTTCCTCTCTGAACCTACTGAGATCAACTGCGGAGTACCCCAAGGACCCTTGCTCAGCCCCAAGCTCTTCAACATTTACATGCCCCCCCTCGCCGCCATCATCAGACAGCATGGGCTCAGCATAGTATCCTACGCCGACGATACCCAGCTCATCCTCTCTCTCGTGAAGAACTCCGAATACACCAGACTCAGCTTCAAAGAAGGAATGAAAGATGTCGCAGCCAGGATGAGCAATAGCTGCCTAAAACTGAACTCGGAGAAGACAGAGGTCCTCGTCCTCAGACCCTCTCCCACTGCGTGGGACAGCTCTTGGTGGCCCCCTGCACTCAGAAACTCACCCATCCAGACGGACCACGCCCAGAATCTCAGCATCATTCTAGACTCCTCCCTCACCTTAACCCGCCAGATCAATGCCGTCACCTCCACCTGTTTTAACTCCCTCCACATCCCCTGCAAGACTTTCAAGTGGACCCCCCTGAATGCAGAAGGACAGTCACCCATGCACTCATAACCAGCAGATTGGACTACGGCAAAGCCCTCAATGCCAGAATCAACAAAACCCTGTGACACAAGCTCCAAACCATACAGAACATCACAGCCAGACTTGTCCTCAGAACCCCACGACACGAGCACATGACCCAGCACCTTCGAGACCTCCACTTGCTCCCCATCAAGAAGTGACCTTCAAGCTACTCACCCACGCCTACAAATCCCTCCACAACATCGGACCCAAATACCTCAACGAAAGAGTCTCCTCCCACGTACCAAAAAGAAACCTCTGCTCCGCCGACTTCATCCTGGCAGAGACCCCACGCATCTGCAGAACCCAAGCAGGAAGAAGAGCCTTCTCCTACGTCACAGCAAAGACCTAGAACAAGCTCCCTGTCAACATCAGATGCTTCCCCACTCTGCACACCTTCAGGAAGAGCCTCAAGACCTGGCTCTTCAACTGATCCGGAGCTGCATCCCCCCCTCTGTGCCGAGACCCGCACCGGTGAGTAGCACGCTTTATAAACCCCTGATGGATTGATTGATTGATGTTATAGTAGAATGCATTCAATATACATTAAATGTTAGTCAATGATTTTTAGTTGTCAAATTGAGAGTACCTTTTGGTGTATTACACTATGCATATACATTCTGTAAGCATCTACAAGACAATACCTAGATATGACTGCAAGTGCATTTATATCACTTTTGAACTCCTAAACCTCCATCTAAATAGCACATTTTAATATATTTTGCTTGTATGCACGAAAATTGCATACCAAGGGTGATATATGTGAATCAAACATAACAGATAACATTAGTGAAATCACAAATGCATATATTAAATCAATACTTACATTTTAATATATTATACTTTTTTCATAATTTTATAAAAAAGTCAATACAATAGATTATGTAACTATTTACGTATCAACTGGTCAATTCACCTCTATTCCAAGGTGGTGCGGAAGGTCTTATTTCCTTGATCCACTATCACCCCACCTGGTGCATTAACCTTTCTATACCACTAGCCTGTGTGATATGTGGCATGGCTCCATCTGTTCCGTCACTTCTTCAATGGGTACCCTTGAACCCACTCGACCACCTTACTGCAGCATTCTTGGCAAGTACCACATGACAAAGTGGATAAGGACTCAACGTCAAATACGGCTCATGTGGCTGGTCCCCGTGTGCACACCTGTTTCTTCCGGTTTAACTTACGAATGTTGGATGCAATGTCAATGACCTAAAATTAAGAAGTAAGTTATAATAACATAACATGTATATCAAACTAATGTACTAACCAAACAAAAAGAGATGCTTTAACTCAATACACTATTTAGTGCTACTCTCCATAATTCAAAAACTACCTCTCCAAGTTCCTGCTGAGTCCAAACAGGAAAGTGTTGTGTGAAAAGGTAAGGTCAGAACATAGAGCCACATGCATTCCGCAATGACATCATAAGTTGGCATGACTTAATGTGATATTTGATCAGTTTGCATTGCTTTGTGTGAAAAATATTCCACTTAGCTGAATATTAAAAATGCATACTTACATATTACCAACTATAACAAAACTTGATGCTGCATGAGTACTGCATTGTGCTAGGTCATATTCAATGTATAAAAATAACCTTCATTTTAAATTCCTAATAATTTTAACTTTATTTAAACATAGTTAGGATTCCGTGCTAACCACTGCACTAAGATAGCACTGATTGCTGCCACAGATGACATCAGAACACTCTTTGACCGTGGAGAAATTGTCGCCCTTATCCTCCTCGACCTCATCCATGGCGTTCGACACAGTCTCTCAAAACATTGTCATTCACAGTCTCTACAACATAGGCAGACAGCAAGATGCCCTCAAGTGGATCGCTTTCTCCTCTACAGGATGCACAAAGAGCATCCGACTGCCTTCTTTCACCTCCGCACCCAAAGACATCATATGCGGCGTACCACAAGGATCATCTCTCAGCCCCACCCAGTTCAACATCTACATGACCTCCCTCACAGATGTCATCAGATCCCACAGACTCAATATAATCTCCTTTGCAGACAACACTCAACTGATCCTATCACTCACCGGGAACCCCTCCAATGCCAAAACCAACTCCTGTATTGCCTTGACCAACGTAGCCAAATGGATGATAGACAACTGCCTACAACTCAATTCCGACAAAACTGAAGTACTGCTCTTCTGGAAGAACACCTCTGCATGGGACCACATCTGGTGGCTGCAGAACTCGGACCCACATCTACCAAAAATGCTTGCAACCTTTGCATCATCCTCGAAAGCCAACTGGCCATGAAACGACAAGTCAACTCAGTCCCCTCCTCCTGCTTCCACACACTTCTCATGCTCCGCAGAATCTTCAGATGGAGCCCACCCAACACCAGAAAGACCATAACTCAGGCCCTGGTGATCTAGATCTCTTGACTGGGGGTGAGTTATTGAATAGTTTCAGCACTCCTTCCATCATCTTGTTGTGTTTGCTTTGTTTCCACTAAGTGGCCAAGGGTATGCCCAGACGTATGTGCCACTGGAATCAAACTAGCTTGTCTGATGAGGGGTGATACTCCAAAGCCAGGGACGTTACAAAGGCCCCCGCAGCCCCTGTGGTGTGGGAGTCCCCGAGCTCCAGGGGGCCCCTTCAGCCCAGAATCCTGTCAGCAGAGCTCCTGAGAGTGGTCGGAGGGGGCCCTCTTCATGCACTTTGCGGATGGGCCTCCTCAAGTTTCGTTATGCCACTGTCCGAAACCAGTACCAGAATGCTTGTTTCCAGTCCAGGGATGACCAGGCCTGGTAGTTCGGGCTGGACTGTTCCACAGGGGTCAAGGATGATTTGCATATGGCTGGGTCCAAAATGGGGTGGCATGGTGGGCAAAAGAATGATGAATTAAACCCAGGCCTCTTGACTGGGGGTGAGTGTTTTAAAAGTTTCAATACTCCATCCATCATCTTGTTGTATTTGCCATGTGACCAGCTGCCTTGACTACAGCAATGCCCTCTATGCTGCATCCCCACCCAGCTCCTCAGAAGATTCCAGACCATACAGAACACAGCAGTCAGACTCACCCTGGACCTCCCCACACAACCCACATCGCCCCTCACCTGAGAGACCTCCGCTGGTTCCCCATCCAGAGATGCCAGTTCAAGATCCTCACACACACATAGAAAGCTCTCCATGACCTAGGACTGACCTACCTCAACCATTGACTGAACTTCCACCAACTCTCCAGACACTGGTGCTCCTCTTCGTTCGCCCTCACCCACATCCCCATCACATCCGTTGCAGCCACAGCGGTGGCCACTCCTTCTCCTACATCGCTGCCCAAACCTGGAAGGACCTTCCCCTTCAGCTCCATGCAGCCTCCTTGCTGGCAGACTTCAGAAAGAGACTCAGCACTTGGCTCTTTGATAGAAACACAGTGTTCTGATACCCCTAGGGGGGACAGTGTTGCACTTAACAAATGCGGTTTGATTGATTTATATAATTTATTTGCAATGTATATACCTACAGAAAAAGTCTACCAGACATCTGCATTTCTATATTTCAGTATTGTAATGATTACCCAATTATTTATCACAATTATTGGCACGGTAAACCATAAATGTGAACTACTTAACCTGTGATTCACACTCTGGCAGCTTGCCACACAGCCTTAACTTAGATTCCATTTTTAAAATAACATAACAAGACACAATCATTTATGTAGTAGAAGAAAAAAATATACAATGCTTTTAAAACATTTGCTTTTTTATGCAGCAAAGTAACTCACAGAGCATAACATATATACAGTGTTATGATGTTAGTAAGATAACAATCATAATTTGCAGAAAACATTTTAAAAAGTCTAACAATTTTAGCCTCAGTTTCAGGCCATGGTACTCAGTTCAGATACAAGAAGCAGGGTATTCTCGGTGGAATTTATGCTTGACATTAAGTAACTTGTGTGGATGGAGTTCTCATTAGTTGAACACTAGCAGGGGTAGGCTCCAACCTGGATCAGAAGTGGGGCTCATGTATTGTGCCTTCGAGTAGCATTGGTCCTCAAGGTTATGGCATGAAGTTAGAGGCTTTCAATGCAGACATGGAAAAGGTCCAAGGACGCAAAGTGAATGTCACTGAGCATAGAAGGAATCAAAAACAATGTGTTTATGCTGCCAGTGTGCCATTGTGTAGTCCTGTACAATCCTTTTTTTTATTGATGTCTGGACAGCTCCACTGAGGCAAAATGGCCACTTGATTCACACTGGCCATTGTAAGTCATTCACAGTCCTTTGGTAGACTCTGCTTGTTGTTTTTGGATCAACACATTAAACTAAAGTGTACAAATTCCATTTTAATGTTGGAGTGTAGTAGTAAACTCTTACTACAGTCAACAATCCAGCACCTGCTAAACAACTCTTTAGGGCTATGCCTACTCCAACAGAGCCCAGTGGCAGGGTCAAGATTAGTTTTACTTTGTACTAGTTAGCAGGAACAATAGTTTATTTCCTAAATATATGCCCTCACGTATCTTAAAGTGGTCTTCTAGCTCGCACAGACCATCAACCAACTGCACTTGCTATTCTGATGTCCTTTTGATAAGGCAATCAGGTTCTGTATTCCTCCTGAAGTTAGGCAGCTGGCCATTCCTTCTTCAGAGTCTTAACAGGTTAAGGAATATTCGGATTTAGGTTCCTGCCCTTGGAACTTATATGGTCAATGGCTGCCTATGGTTGTTTCACCAACCCTTTCAGTGACCCTATACTCTTCTGAGTTGCTCTCCATTCCCTGAGCTTAGCCCGTGATTCAAAGGCATGCCACACAGTGCATGCACAACCATGCACTGGGTTGGTGCATCATGTGCCCCCTGCACACACCCCCTTGAGCATATTAGCCCGGGGCCCTGTTGGTGGCCCCCTCCTTACCCTGCCAGTTTTTTCATGACAGGAGCACCACCATGAAAAGGCTTGCAAAAGGGCAAGTCTCAATATGGACAGCGATGCTAAATTCGTTACCACCTTAATTCGTCCTCATTTCACACAGCACTGACCCCTCGAGATCCAGGATCCTGGAGGTGCCAGCAGTGTTGTAGCGGGCTGCTGGAAGTCCGGCCACCACCCTCGTAATTCAGCGGACAGACCACGGTGGTTGGACGGCCACCGCAAGTGTGTTTGTCCCCCCATATTCATAATAAGGCCCATAGTGTTTTGTGTATGTGGTGTGGTAGTTGTGGGATTATAATTGTCGACTTATGACCTTTTTGACACCCAGGCATAGTGTGCCGCAGGGGAAAGATTATACACAGCAGTTAAGTCGGCGAAGGGTATACAATCTAAACATTTGCTGCATGTTTACCCTCCATTAACTGATTCATCACTATGCACGCACTTTTGTCACCCTTATCGGACCCCCACCCCACACACCCGCTTGCACCATCCGGCAGTCCAAGAAAAGATCTCCGACAAAGAGACCCTTCGGGGGACCCGTAGGGAATTGCAGGGCCGGCCCTACGAGGAGCAAATGCCCGATGATGAAGCATGACACTCTTTGGTGTGTGTGAGGGCAACAGAGGACTAAATGTGTTCCTTCACTTCACTAGTGGGTCCCCATCACATAGGACCTCTGCTTTCTTCCTTTGTCTTTCCTTTCTAATAAATGGCTGACTTTTTGCACCTTTACGCAAGGGTGACTGTTTGCACCCTGCAAAAGGAACAGTGTCCTTTTTGTGGTTTTGATTATAATTGGTTGTACATTGTTTGAATGTGTGTTCCTTGGTCTTTTTATTGTTTTGTGTGTACAATAGCTAAATTAAACCTTGTGTGTTGAAGTCTAATTTTAACAAAGGATATGGTGATATCATTTACATATGTAACCGGACTTTCATTATTCTAAATTACTTTGACTTATACAAATGCATTCCATACATTCATACAACAAAATGATTTATTTGAAGAAAATTCGAATGTATTATTTTATTGGACACAGCACAATCCTTGTTTGGATGACAGCAGATCATTTAACATTCTTGGTTGATTATAAACACAACATAAAGAGAAATCTAAATTTACATTCCTTTGATGATTTCACACGCATGTATATAACAGACTTATGAGTTCATTTGACACATTTGGTGTGATTTCCTGTACATGTTAGAGACAGCCACATAGGGATTTTAGCATTGATATGTCTGTTATTGTCTGGGACATATTATAAAATCAGATTACGTAATATGTAAATTACCTTGTGATTATATTTCTTTGATTCTAGCTCAATAGGAATATTTGATCATACTTAATGAAAAAATGAATGTGAATCAATTTCTACATTTAGACTGACATTCATATTTGACACGGTGCATAGAATGTCAGCAGTATATGGTTCTACCAATATATCAATTTTACCTCTAATCGCCATGTTGTGTAAGATGCAACACATAACTATCATATAGCATGCTCTTGTTAGCCTATACAAAAAGCACCCACCAGAAAGATCTAAACATTGGAATCATGACTTCAATAAACCAAAGCAATGCTCATCTCATTGATTCCTCTTGTCCTACAATGGACAGTGTTGTATGCTTCCTTTGCAGAATTTGAAGTCATTAACCATGGCCTTAGAGCTTATTCCTGATCACCTTTGGAAGAAATAAATAATTCAAGCATTACAACTGTTTATTGTTATGATAAGAAAACATAAGTTATGTTTTATAGGAATCATGGTTATTACATAGAGAGATAAGTATAACTACTTTTCCTACAACAAAAACATAATGGGAGGCATGGTAAATATTTCCACTTTAAAACAAGCAAAACATATGAACACCAAATTTATATCACATACACTGACATGCTAAAACCAAGAGGTAACCTTTTTGCAACATCACTGTAAATTCACAATACTTGAAAGAAATTTGACTATGCATGTATGTATTTGAATATAAGTGATACAATCCATATGGAAGGAAGAAACAAAAATACAACTTTACCTCTAACTTAAGACACATAGGCATACCAAGCAGTATGTCTTGAACATAAAATTCACTTTCAAAATCTTCATTGATTCTGGAGTGCTTAAATAGGAAGGCGTCATATGCAGAGCCAGGACAATTTGCAGTTACATTAGTAAAACAGTAGTTGTCATCACAAATGGCCTGTAGATTGACATAGTACACATATTTCTGATTGCTATACAGATGAGCTGTTCCAGATTGTGAAAGTAAATTGACACAAGTGCAATCTATTTCACCAACAACAACATGTGGGAAATGTACAACTTGGTAAAAACCTTGTTTCTCCATTTTAATTTGTAGGCCAGGTTTGGTGAAGCTGATGTGCTAGTTTCAAAATAGCCTCCTAAGCAGTTGCCAGAAAGGCAAACAGGGGACCCAGTGACACACCAGGCAATGCAGCTGCTGTATTCTAGAAGGATCCAGAGGCTAATAGATGTAGCACTGGCATTAGTTTACCATGTGCTGGTATAGAATGGGATTTGTTAGTGGCAGGTTCATGTGCAGTAGCAATTTGTTCAAAAAGACATACAATCATGTCCCGACTTCGTCAATTTATAAAACATATATATCTTCCTCATGCTGGTCAAAGAATTATACCCTCTGTTTGAATATTTTCTCCTTGCACTGTCTTCGTCCTCCTGGCTCAATTAGACAACACCTATATCTTAGAATAAGTATCTCCACTTGGTTCCCCTTCAGATGATTCTTTTATATGATGTTCCTTTCGCAGTCTCCTTTTTAGGTCTCGCTTAGCGATGCAGTGCATGCGCTGCACGCTTTGGCGAGATCTAATGTTGTCGATTTACCTTCCGAAGAGTGGGTGGAAGCTCCACCCATGCTTCTTATTGACGCGGCTCCTAAATGCGTGCTTTTTATTTGGAGGGAGGCATGTTTTGTTCCCTCCCTGTCTCCTGATCGGCGTGCCTTCCCGGACAGGAGATGTGCACGTGCCTGGACAGGAGATGTGCACGTGTATGGTGTTCTTTGTCGAGTCCGACGGAGGTCTATTTTAATTACAGCCTCTTAGCAGAACACGCGCATGGCACACTTTCACTTTCTTTACTCACCGCTTCTGCTTTCTTTTGCATCCGGTCCTTCCACCCTACATTCTGTGCCCGCGCTCGTCATATTTCAACGTGGCTATTGACAAACGGTACATGGGTTTCAAGCTGGGGCCTCCGATATAACAGCATTGCCCCAAGATTATGTATAAATGAAACCTTCCCCACTACGTGAGAGCTGCAACCTTTCTATTGAAGGGGAAGCTGGAACTACTCTCTTCAATACAGGACCTTCATCCTCACTGCCGCTCGCATAAGCTACGAGCCAGGAGCACAAACGCACACATTTTGCAGACGGTTCCAAGTTGTCATGATACGACCTGCCGGGCGAATGTGTAAAAACTCTGCTGCCGGCTAAAACAATTCCTGGGCTCTGCCCAATAGGGGAGGGACCAGCCTCAACCAAAACACGGGATTCAGGCACCCTAGTGGCCACACTTCTAGCCCACTTCCCTCTTCCGCGATGCAACAACGCAGGCTCCACCCTGGCAGCTACTCCCTTCCGAAACGACGCTCATCCCACAGAACGGCCCCTGCGAGAGCCGGAGATAACGAGCCGGGTCTGTGCTGCCCATTCATCCACATGTAACAACGACCTCGGGGCCGAACACTTCAACAACCGCCCAGAGGAAACACTGGAACATTTTCCTCACCAGGTAAGACCTTCCCCACCTCCTACTTAGTTGGCGTACTTTTTGTTTTGCCCTACGCCGGCAGACACGCTGAACAGCTACTGCTACCCCAAGCGCCGCTCTTCTCTTGGGCCATTCGAAACCAACCCAAGCCTCCCCTGGCACACCTGGCTGCAAGAGGTCCTCCCTGCTTGCCTCATACAAAACTCATATCGTGTTGCAGATGACCTCATTCCCTGCCATAATAAACACCACCCAATATCGTAATACCGAACATGAAACACAAAATGTACCTGACTGAGGGAATTACGTCACCTAAAAAAACTCCTACAACCCTAGGCACAGTCGTTGTGAGTGCCTTCCCGCCCAAAAACACCCCTATATAAAACCTCCCATTGAGTCCCGCCCCTCCCACTACCTGCACCTATCCCGCCAGGTGGCCTGCTCCATTACGCAAAAACACCCAGGGGGAGACCGGCTCGTGCCATGCTCCCCCTGGCTCCCTATTTTGACAAGGGAGAGCATCGTAGGCTCCCTCTGCCGGAAATAAATTACCAAAGACGCTTGACTCCAGCTGCAGCCAAAGTCTCGTGCTATTTTTTCAGGTGGCATTATCCCCTAGTAAAACTGGGTCTGGTGTTCTACCGCCTGGGAAAACCGGGTGTGGAAACATCTGCACACTCAGAATCTGATGGGGCGGGATTCCTTACAGGGGTTCCTCTCTGACCGACTCAAAATCAGTACTTGGGCCTCTTCCCTCGACGGAAAAATATCATGTTTTATACCTTTCACTCTTCCTGGCGCTTTGAACCAAACGCAAAAGGAGACAGAATTCAAAAAATTACCTGAGGACTGAAACATTTTTGACATAAATCTGAGCAAGTAATTCCTTCTCCCTCTGCACTGGGGCTTTGTTTAATTTCGGCCCCTAAATGACAGTCCCGATGATGGAATGATTGGTCCGCGGCCCTCAGTTTTTCGAGATGGATACAGATAGGGAGAGGCCAGGCCTGTGTCTGCTACAAGAGTGAGCGCCGAATAGTTCAGCCTGCTCCCTGCCTTATAGTTGAATATCAGAGACTGAAGAAAAAGAGAACGTGTAAGATATATGTTTAATTGTTTGCTAGGAACTGTTTGTTTGTGGAATGTGTAACTACTTACTATGAATTTGTGAATGATAGATTATGATCCAAAATCAGTTCTGGAATGTGTTACCTAGGGGAAAAAACTATAATTAGTCTTTGTTCTAACTGTAAGAGGGCAATGTCAAGAATATATTTTACCATTGTTCGGTATCCACTGTTGTTACAAATTTAATTAAAGTGCATGAGTCATAGCAAACAGATGGGGCTTATTTAAAAGCCCCCTGCGCCACTTTTGCGTCATTTTTAAAAAGTGACGTACGGGTGGAGCAAGGGGCTTGTAAATAAGCCGCCTGTATGTTTTATTTTCATCATCCCACTCGCACAAGAAATTTGTACAAAAATGTATAGCTATACAGGATTAGGCCACGAGATGGCAACGTGAGAGCGTTATGTTAAGCTAGTTAAATCAATGATTGACTGTACCCATATATAAATATTTCAAAATATGCATGTCACCGCTTTTTCAAATCTGATAATTACTTTAGAGTCTTGTTTCTCATAGTAGTGTTACTTTATCCTCTTTTACGTCACACACGTAATGTGTGCTACGCTTATTTAAAAAAAGTGATAAATACTGTTGTGCTTCACTTTTTACTATTAATTTTGTATATATTGTCATTAGATATTTGTAAAACTGCTGCTGTTCCCTGCTGTGAATTTAGAAAAGTGTATGGAAACAGTTGCCACTTTCAAGAAATATTTATCTGTTGAAGAAAAAGTTAATAAGCATAGATAGTGGAAGAATAAAAAGGCACAATGAAATGTTGCTAATTTTCAACAGAACATTTTGTTGTGGGAAAAAATCGTCCAAAAGTCAACTTGAACATTTGCTAAAGAAGATGCTAAATTGCTTTCTATGCGTCGGATGTTCGACAAAACAGGAAAATTCCATCAAATGTGATATTGAGGTATAAATCTGTAATTTCACATTTCATGAAATTGGAAATTGCCTTTCTTACTTTTTCTCAGGTGAAAAGTTAATTTTGCTCAACCATAAAAAATTGCTCAAACTCTTTTTGTCAGGAAAAACGCCAACTTCATTCTATTTTGTAGCTTTAGTTAATAGCACTATTATTAGACTTCTAGATTTGCTTTAAATTTATGCCTAAAAATTACAGCATTTATATTGCTGTTAGCATGAAGACTACGACTGGTTATAGATAACACTCATTAGACTACGTCCACTCATCCTCGTCTTAGTTTCTAGTAACAAGGGTTTTACCCTCCGTCTGACAGAAGTCAAGCAAATAAAAAGTTGAAAATACCCAATGAGTCCAGACCCAAGAACTATCCCCAGCGCCGACCCTAGATCGGATTGATCGGGACAGCACCCTGGACAGAAACAAACTCCTTATTGCAATAGTGGTGAGACCGTCATCGATTCACTACTGACAGACCGTCGGTCCGACTGCCACATTTTGATGCATATATCCCTTTCATGGAGGTGGTGCCTGCACAGGCACCGCTTTAGCATTATGATGTCTCTTTCCCTTGGGCCTGGGCCCAGCTCACCCATGCCTAAGGCAAGCCCTGCCTACTCCATTAACTAACCAATACACTTTGGGACATTGTTAGATCTGTTAACCTTAGGTTGGTTTTCCCCCAAGCCTTCTGCTTTCCTCCTCCATTTTTACTAACCTCGTTCTTGTTGTCCAAGGGACAGTGCTAAAGTGTTTGTGTCCTATTCTCTAACCATGAAAACATTGGCTTATGCCCAATTGCCTGTAAATTAAATGCTGCTGATGGGCCTGCAGCACTGATTGTGCCACCTACTTTACATGTTTCAGGCCTGCCATTGCAGAGCCTGTCTGTACAGTTTTAAACTGCCATTTCAACTTGTCAAATTAAACCTTTTGCTAGACCGTAACCATCCTTTTCAATACATATAAGCCATCCTTAAGGTAGGCCCTTGACAGCCCAGAGTGCAGGGTGCAGTGTATCTAAAAAGGACATGTACATTTAAGTTTTACATGCCCTGGTAGCGAAAAACTCTTAAATTCGTTTTTTCATTACTGCAAGTTTTATCTTTCCCATAAGGTAACATTGGAGTTCCCTTATTAAATTTTATGAGTGTAATTTCCAATTGGAAAGGGATAACCAGTTCATATTTGGTGTCTCTGGAATCACAATTTAAAATCCTAACTTATGGTGAAGTAGTGGCATTTTTAGAAAGTTGGCATTTTCTTACATTAGCTATTTAGTGCCTGTAGCATGTCCCTGGTCACATGACTGTGTGTAGCTGACAGTTGAACTTTGTGTATTTCTCCTAGACAGCCAAACACAATAGAGAGCTTAGTTTGCAATGATGGGCCATCACTGGCAGGATGAGAGAGAGGAGCTGGGCACAGCCCCACTTACACCTGAATAGGCTGTGTCTTGCCTCCACAAAAAGGGCTGCATACCTTCTGTAGTTAGTCTGGAGCCATGACAGGGAAGGCAGGATACCTAAGGACTTCAGAGGGGGGCCTCTATAAGCTTCTCTCCCACTTCAAAGGGATAATTAGGTATAAATACTGAATCTGAGGCACCAACTCTTCAGTACACAATGTTTGAACAAAATATCGAGCTGTAAATTTCAGGAAACTGAAATATTGGGAAAAAATGGTGATCCAAAAATCCCATAATACCAAAATATAGTTGTTAAGAATATCGATATTTGCAGGTAAATAATATTGTTTTTAAGAATATTGTTGTTGTTAATATCGTTTTCAGTAATATAGTTGTAAAAATATCACTTAGGGGTCGATTCCGATCTCGGTCGGGCTGTCCGTAGCCTTACCTTACGACCGAATAAGCCGGACCATCCGGGCGAAGAAGTACGATACGTACCAAATTCCCGACCGACACGTACGCTCCGACTCCATCCACAATTTCCATACGAGCCGGATCAGTAAACGCCCAATCGAGTTGCATGTAACCTTTTTTACTGCATTTACCGGACGGTCAAGTACGATGCGTACTCCCTACGCTCCGAACGGGTCGCCACGTACAGCATGTCACAGCATCCGGGAAAGCAGCATATCAGGTACGATTTGCGCCAGAACACAATTCACGGTTACGAGAATGACCAGCTAGCAACGGGTATGAGACGGAGCAACAAGCAGTGTGTATGAGACGAACACATCATGAATCCCATCGTGCAGGTCATACCGAGACTGTACATCTATGACCGGATCAGGCGCGGACGGCACAGGCGGTAAGTCAGACACCCACCACACAAACAAATGACACATACCTGCCAAATGTCACACACACCCAGGGATCCTGTCCACTAGCAACAGGCCACTATAGGGGTTGCATGGCTATCACCACTACCAGCCCCACTCATAGGGGACTTGTTGCTCATCACTACTGCCACCCCCACTCATAGGGGGTATTTTGCCTATCAGTACTGCCACCCCACTCATAGGGGCTTTGTTGCCTATCACTATTGCCACCCCCACTTATAGGGGGTATGTTGCCTATCACTACTGCCACCCCCACTCATAAGGGGTATGTTGCCTATCACTATTGCCACCCCCACTCATAGGGTGCTGTGTGACTATCAATATTAACACCCACACCCATAGGATGGGTGATGTGCCACACATCCATCATACACCAACATTAGGTATGTCGCAAAATACATCCCCCCTAACATCATGACAACAGTGTAGTCTGTGACAATTGCCCGCAACAGTGAATATGACTTCGAACATACAATGTAACTCCCATCACATGTGTGACCAAAAACTGAGTGTGGGCTACACAAGTCAAGCGTCACAATAGCACTGTGTCAATGTGCACTAACCCCCCCCCTCACTGTGTAGAACAAAAGTTAAGTGTGGGGTTCCAAACTGCAGAAAATGTTGAGCATTGTGGTAATAGGGTCTAAACCCCCCATCATCACAGTGACCAAAAGGTAAGTGTCATCATGGTAAAAGCTGCAAATGCCAAACAGCATGTACGATTCTTGGTCCCAACACATGAAACACTTTTGTGGCAAAGTAGTGGTTGTGTCCCATACCCACAGAGATGTGGTGAGGCTAACAGTGCTGTGAAAATAAAACATGCTCTCGGCCATGTGCAGACAAGCACCACCCATGGGGGCTGACATTGCATACTGTGCACAATGACACAAAAGCAGAAGGGACCATCATAATGCATACACACATCTCGAAAATAGACACACACATCAATACATCCTGTGTAGACTGTAGGTGTCAGGATGAATGTGCAGAATGATAAGATATGACTCACAGGGACAGCAGGGAAAATCACCCAAACAACATCCAGCCAATGGCCCACAACAGCAATACCAATGCACTGGTGCAGATGCACAAACACAAACAGGCAACCTCGCACTGCACATCTGACACAACATGTGTTTGTGTGTGTCTCAGTATCCCCAGGCAACTACACAACACATGAGGGGGGCTGAACCACAATGACACAGATGTGGACAAAGTGCCATACAAAAGTAACCCATGAATTGGGCACCCCTTAGTGGGCAATCAGGCATTGTAAGATGAGAAGGATCCCAACAGACATATGTGACACAAGCTGGAATGAACAGCAATTAAAGCAGCAAAAGACAGACCCACAACAGCACTACCCCCAGGGACCATACATTGGGGTGGCACACACCTGCATGATACATCCATTGTGATGACAAAGGTAGATGTTGTTCAAACTGTGAAACTCAGACATGTGTCCTGTGCCACAAACGTACATCACACCTACACAAACACAAATCACTCAGCATGGACCGTCATCCAGGGACAAAAGGGAGGTAGGGCCGAGCAATGCAAAAATTCACATCTGTCCACCCTCAACACCACACACCCTGAACTGCACCAATGTGCATCAGTGAAGCCCACATGGACTGGTGACATTGCACATGCACCCATGACAAACACAGTAATGTTGGGAGGATATAAGGTGCACAGACTCATCACACAAGGACAGTCTACAACCCCGGTGAATGACAGACATACTGCACAGTATGCGGTACATGGCCATGACGTCAAAGCTCCTGTAACCTTCAGAATCCCTCCCACAGTCCCAGGACAATGCAGAAGCCAAGGAGAACCACAAGGCACACCTGCTGACACCTGCCAACATTGCACCTCTGAACCTGACGAGTGGGAGCAGTCACACACACATACACATGTCTCAATCACTGAAATGTACCACCTAGGAACAACTACATGATATTGCGAACAAACAAGTGCCATGGGGACCCCTGACTGTGTCCCATCTGTGTCTGACCACATCATCACCACTCAGAACTGACACATCCTAATGATGACACACCAATGAACAGTAGTGTGTCATGCACCCACATTTCTGGTAGCCCAGGACAAAGATGTGGGATAAACACAGGACAACTCAGCAAGCATCACCAACAGGAACATATTAAGGGAACACAGCCTGTGTAGAAAAAGGGATGGGGACACACACACATGCTCACACAACACACACCATGGGCCCAGGGAATGTCACGGAACAACACACTTACTTGAGGGGACTCAACTCCTGTGGAAGCTCAGCTGTGCCAAACATAGTTCCAGCAGGTCTCAGTCATGTCAGCAGAACACTTGGTCAGTCAGCCATCAGTTATCACCCAATGAAGGCTCTGGTCACATCAGCCTGGGTACGGGAGTGTCCCTTAAGTCATCTGCAAATACTTAATACATATGTCTAGCAAGTTGCACAGAGGACACAGTTGACTCCTACACCAATGATGCCCACACCTGCATGTCCAGTGGAGATGGGCCCACAGTCAGGGAAATAGACAAATTGGACAATAGGAAGCATATCATATGTGCATGGGTGCAAGCCACAGATGTGACCATGCAAATGAAATGTTAACATCCATGTGCAAAATTTGTTAATCATGACAAACCCAGTTTGCTGCAAAGGATGGCATGGATTCCGACCAGAATAGGATACATATCTCATGGACCACATGGAGTACATCACATCAACACCTCAGTATTCAACATTGAAAATCCAGCATTATAACAGCAAGGTCATGGTAAACATCATCAACATAATGTACAGCTAAATCAAATTCACAAGGACAACAACAAATGCTTTATTCAGAAAATTGGAAAACCAAATGTAAAGTTCATAAAAAACAAAGGCCAATGGCCAGTCCATAGCTAAAGTCCAAATAGGGTGTGAGTAAGAACTTTCCTTGCCTGCACTGCTAAGGACAGGGGACATCCACTCGGAGGGGCATACATGGGGGCAGGCCAGGCACCGGAGGGACAGGATCAGGGCTCAGCAGAAGGAGACAGTGAAGGGGTGGTGGGTGCAGGAGAGTCCCTGGCAACTGCAGTGGAGGTGTCTGACATAGTCGGTGCCGTCACAACTGTGGGGTACAAGTCAGATGGGGTGTATGCCAGCACAACTGCAGTGGGCAGGTCAGATGGAGTGGACTGGGTCCCCACTGCAGTGCCCAAGTCAGACAGGGTGGTCGTGGACTCCACTGCAGTGCCTAACTCCATGGGAGCGGAATGGGGTTCAGGTGAGGTCGGCAGGACAGAGGGGGGCTACGATCCCCACACCCGTGGCACAAACAGGCTGACCGGGGGGTAGGGGGTGAAAGAGCAAGTGTTAGGGGGGAGGGCCTGAGCATTTTGGGGATGGTGTATCTGTGGGTGGGGGAACCTGGGGCAGGGTGTGGTTGGGGAACCTGTGGAGTGATGGCCTGGGGGATGGAGGACGGAGACTGTGTCATGGAGCTTCGGGGCAGGGGTGGGGTCTTGCTCTTCTGGGTCCGGGGGGACTTGCGGGTGGAGGCCTCAGTCTGCCTCCACCTGGGGGAGGGTGTCTGAGTGTGAGGGGCACTCCCCTCTGTGTGTGGGGACTTCCTCTTCCCCTTGTACGCTGCATCTGCTGGATCAGTGGGGAAGAGGCCATGGTCACAGAGGAAGAGCTTCTTGGGAGATGGGGTTGCAGGTGAGGCAAGGGAAGGGGTCTTGGAGGGAGAGGTATCGGAGGACTGCGGAGTGGTGGTGGATGCCTGTGTGTGTGTTTGCAAACCATCCCCTGTGAGTGTGGTATCAGTCCCCTGAGGTTGTTTGCGTGCACGTTTAGACATTGGTTTGGGTGTTTGTGTGTTGCTCGTTTCTGTGGGTTTGGGTGAATGTGCTGGTGTGTGTGTGCTTGGGACAGGTAGGGTGCTAGGATTTGTGGATGGGGCAGAGCTAGGAGGGGTGCAGGAATGTTGGAGGAGGAACACTGCTGCCGTCAGGGAGGAGGCCATGGACTGATTGGTCCTCTGTAGGGCAGACATGCCCGATGACATGCCCTCCATGAACGACACCAGTTGTGTCAACAGACTGGTGTGTGCATGGAGGACACTCAGCATTGATGTCTGCCCTACATGGATCTGTCGAAGCAATCCACAGACTCTACACTCAGGGCAGCGGGGGCACAGGGGTAGGGGGTGTGGTGCCTGCAGAAACAGTGTTTTTCTGGTGTTTATGGAATTTTAATATAATTTTAATTATAGCTTGCCTTCTACACTGATAGATCATGTGCATAGATAGCGTAGCGTGTGCAAAGGGCATATGAGGTGCAAATACATTTTTACTGCACCAGAATGGACTACAAAGTCAATAGCATTCTTCATTATCTCTGAATATTGTAAAGATGCTTTCAGCATACCATCTGGCAAGTGACAAGGATCTCTTTCAGGGAAGCACTTCAGCTCAGGTATCGATTTTGACAGGCCACCATACAAATTTTCATATATGTAGCTGAATTACTGCAAATACAAACAATATCACTCCAATCTTGAACTTGATATGCACTTTTTTCAGTAGCATTCCATGTGACACTGCGTTCCATGTTTACCAAACATCTGGTGTCATGCTTTCACCACTATCTCAAATGCTTGGTGACAATTTTTTTTTCACATATACCTGTCACTACATCTTGCATTGAATGTTTAAGGCATGGGGTGTATGGCAATTAACTCACTAGAAAAGGGGGCTGACGTATCAAAGGATTTCACCTATTGTCTGTCTGTGGGTAAATGTGATGATACATATTAGGAAAGATTCTTATGAAACCAGCCACTTTACCTATCAGTGAAATCAAATGTAGCCAAAATATCAAAAATGATTTTGATATTTCCGATTCTCTACAGTTTATAAAATAACTAAATAAGACCTAAACCATGCATCTAAACACTGCATCTTTAGACCAAAGACCACAAAACTGAAAAAGCAGAAGGAAGAAGAGAAAATGTTTTAGTGACATCCCTAAACAACAAAACCCAAGCAGAGTAATGTTAGCCCAGTCTTTCTTGATGCTACCTTGTATAACAAAGTTACATTGTACTGGCCCCTTCAGGAAGAAATAAAAATGACTCTTTCACTCATCTTTTCCTTTCTTTGAATTTGTGGTTGCAAAGGTTTTTTTCCAGTGTTTATATGTTCACACTGGTGATGACTATTTTCCTTTCGGTGGGGTTTTATCAGTTATTATAGGTTTAAACCTAAGACCAGATAGCCTATTCATGGGTAAAGCAAACTCTGCAGCTGACAAGTGCACTTGTCCATCCCCTGCAAACAACATATTCCGGACTCTGATGACCCCACATCATACAAATCAGACATATGAGTGACTGCGAACACAACTCCCTGAACATGAGCACCTCACAGTCTGCTGCGAATGAAACACAGCTGCCTGAACTTCACAGTTGCATACACCATTGTGCACAGTCAAGTGATCACACACCTATATGTCACACAGGTCTCGTCTCCTATAGTCACATCTCAGATGTCCTGCTGACCCTCAAACTTATGAACACCCCAGTTGTCCTAAAAAGGAAGCCACACCACAATGACACAGAGGCAGACACCTGAGGGCACATTTCACTAAGCACAATCTGTAAGTTGATACACGGGAGTGGGAGTACAGAGTGTTTTAATGCCCTGGAGTAGGCATGAATGCCCAGGTCTACTTGAAACAGTGTATAGCCATGGACAGTAGGCAGGTGGCTAAGCAAGTGTGACACACTTGATATACGTACTCCTGAGTCCCCAAAATTGGAGTCACCTGCTGCATGGGTGTGTTTTAAATACCCCAGGCACATGTGGTGAGTCAGACCAGCTATTGGAACACATATCAAAGGCACACACAGATCACATGTCAGTTCTCAGGCATTGTGTAAACAATTGACCCACCCATGAAGCACACAACAGAGTCCCGGTAACAGATGCTGTCCGGAACCTTAAGCATAGCTGACTGCAGGGACACAGTGCCCAAGTGCAATAAGTCACAGACTGTAGGGGCCACACCTGTGGATCAGATGAGGAGGGTGCATTATACAATTGAGGGACATGAGTCCTGGACTACGAGACCGACGTAATGTGAAAGTGTAACCAGGCCAAAAGACTGCAAATAGTGTGTCAGACATAGTTCACAGATTAGGCATGGACTTACCCCCTCCTTGCTGCTGTCTGGCCTTCAGCTGCCCATCCAGGTCCAGGAAGACCACCACCAGAATCCTGAGCATGTGGGGGGTCAGGGTCCGGTGTCCGCCCCTCCTGCGAGGAGGTGACAGCTTTAGCTGGACCCTTGCGATCCTCCGGGTCCATCCCTGAAGGTCCTGCCACCTCTTCTGGCAGTTGCGGTTCCGGTGCCTGCAGACCCCCACTGATCTAACTGCCCGGGCGATGGTCAGCCAGATCTCCTGCTTCTGGTGGGCATCAACCTGTGAGGATGACAAGGTGAAAAGGCCACTACCACACATGCCACATATTTGTGCTGCACACAGTTGGATATACATGTAGCCATCACAAAGGTAAATGAGGTACACAGGTAGTGCACCCATGGAAATGGACAATTGTCCTGCATGTCTGACATGGTAACATTGCCTGGGAAGTTAAAGCTTGCACAAATGCACTTTTGCAGAAGAACACCTGTTCATCACATGTACCTACACACTTTGGGGGTTGAAAGTACTCAGTGAGTATGCCTGCCACTGGTGTACACACTGCTATTACTGCTAGTCAGACAACATGCACAATTAGGAAGGCAGTGGACTGCACACTCACCTGCTCCCCTGGTTTCCCATACAGCTTGCAGTACTGTGGAAGGAGCCCGTCCAGCAGGGCCTGGTTCTCCTCCTCTGAGAAGGCTGGGGCTCACTCCAGAGTCTGTGCCATAGCAGTAGCCAGAGGATGCAGAGTCAGCAGCAGTGGTAGCAGAGATGTGGTCCTGTAGCATGTAGTGCAGGCAAGTGAGCTCTCTGGGGATCAGCCAGCCTTATATCTGTGCTGCAGAGGCAGAATCTGTGCCATGTGTCCTAAGTGATAGATCCAACACGGTTGTATCCTATGAATCTGGCCAATCTATGGAATTGTACGACTCATTCACGTCTTCCGCATCATTCAAAATTTCACCTTCATGACACCCTAGGAATTGCAGCATTGTTGTAGGCAGCCAACTGAATTTCCAGCTCACGACTCGTACAAGTTTTGAATCCGCATCAGTCTCCATGACAGTCCATAGCCAAGGAGTACGCACAGCACGGTCAACTAAATGTACGACACATAGTTTGAAAATCCACACGCACCCGTCTCCATACGATTCAATGGGCTATGCGTGTGCACGGCTCGGTCTATGCCTGCATGACGTGTATGCATAAAAGTCACCCGCGTCGGTTAACATTGCAGTCAATGGCCAAGGCGTGCGCACGGCTCGGTCCACAACTGTGCGATGCATCTCTGTAGAAGCCACCCGCGTCGGTTGACATTGGTGTGACTTGTTAACAGATTCCACACACAATTACTTGCCAGGGACTCATGTGCACACCTACCACACCACAGCATGTGCCACACTGTATCCCATGGCATGTAAGGCTGCATTACCTGCTTGTGTAGGGGGGCAACATTTGGTTTGTTGTGTGGCACTTTGGTGCGGCCACTCCCAGGCTGTGCACGGGTTCATGGGGACAGAATCCTTTGTGTGTTGTGCACATTAACTGTGATGTGCAACTGTACAGTTATGGGCATGAGTCAAGGACACAGTTGCAGGTTGGATATGTGTATGACATGTCACATACATCCTGAGTCCTGGGTGGGATGGTATGTACGTCACAGCGAGTCCCATAGCCACAATTCTGATGCACACCCACAGTCTGTGTGCATGTTGTGTCTCAGATGTGTCTGAGTCCATGTGCCCAATGGGAGCCAGTCTCCACATCCATGTGGTTTGTGCATCAATGTTGATGTTGTGTTTGTGTCTCAGAGACGTCCATGTATGGCCTGTAGAGATAACAGGGGCCACTACCTATGGAACTCATGGTTGTTTTGTGGTGTGTACATGATACGCCATGTCATGCCAGTGTCCATGTGGCAATACAGGGACCCTGGGTATCTGCCTGTCAAAGAGCTGTGATGCCTGGGAGGCATCAGTCCTCACTTGTCACTGTGGGGTTGGTTTGGAACATGACAGCTGTACATAGGTACTGTGACACAGCTTAATGATTTGCCATTGAACTACATGGAACTTATGTAGACATGTTGACTTGAGATGTGAGATGATGGGTGTTGGACTTGGCCCTTTTGGCAGGTTCACCCCTAAACTTTTTGCCTTTTAATGTGACCTAATATTAGTTGATTTGGCCTCTGCGCGCTTTAGCACTATGGCCCACTGTAAAGTGCATGCGCACTCTGAGTGCGTGTGGTGAGATTGACCTGCCTTCCCATAGGAATGCATGGGGGATATGTGTGTCCATGGTAATTCCTGGTGTGAGAGGAGTGCAGGGTCGGTTTTAGTATGTGCGAACTCGTGAGAATAAATGCTGCGTAATGGTGTGCGCAGATTTATTGTGACTGGTGGAGAAGTGCCACTTTTAGAAGTTGGCATTTCTGTGTGCTGTGTGTTTGCCTGCCTGATGTGGAGTGCATGTCTGGCTTGTGATTGACAGGTGCTGGATGGTGTGGGGAATTTCAGGAGCCAGGGTGAGTCTGCCCAGTGATGAATAGGGAGATCTGCATCTAGATGTGAGGGAGGAGTTGCACCAGGTACCTGAATAGGACTGTGCCTTCCCTCCACAATGCTGGCTCCGCCCCCTGTGGTGCGTCTGAGCACCTAGCCCCCACCTGACAAAGGGGAGAGGAGCTGAGCACAACAAAGTGCTCCAAAGCTCCCCCAAACCAGTTGCATCTTTTTTTTCCTCCAGCCTTGTGTTGTGTCACAAAGGAAAGAAGTAGTATAAATGAAGGGGCTGTGACCCCATGAAGATGTTCTCTGTTGTACTTGTGTTCTTGAGGGGACACACTGCCGGGACCCAGTTGCTGCTTCCTGAGGGTCCCTGCGTGCTGGCCTGCCTGACTGCGCTTTGCTGGGGTCTCCCCAGCACCATGGACTGTTTTACTCCAGCCCTTTTTATTGATTTCTGGCTCCCCAGCGCCTCGTGAGCGCTACCTTATAATTCCCCTTGAGGAGAAGAGAGGAGCTGGCCCTGCGGCAGTACGACGCTGCAAGGGAATCCCAACATGTGGGATTCCCCCCCGAGCTCCTTATTGAAGCGGGACCCCACCCCGCATTTTATCTGAATTGGTGGCAGGTGCCTACCCCACATAGTTGCGACATTGAGCAGGTGCCCACCCCGCTTTGTATGCTTAAAGGAGCGGGAGCCCACCCTGCATCACCGCTGCAGCCCGAGACAGCAGAGAAGCGCCGCCGCAACCCAGGAAACCCAGGAAGTCAGGCAGCCTCGGAGGAGACATGGGCGGAGCTTAGTCCGGAAGTAGGAAGCAGACAGGAGCCTACCCCGCGCTCCTGTGTGTGCCCGTAAATACGCCATGAAGAAAAGTGAGGGGAAGCGTCTCTGCAGGTGTGGAGGAGGATGGGAGCCCACCCCGCCTCCACAAGACACTGCCAGGAGCATCGCCGGCTCCCCATTGAAGTCCCAGTCCCAGAAGAGGGACTGGGCGAAGAGGAGTGTCCCAGGCAGCCAGTGTGGCAAGAGGATCAGAGGCCCCAACCGAGAGGACCGGAGTGAGATTCTCCCCCCCCCCTCCAGCAAAAAGCTCAGTGAGTGAGGGCTGGGAAGGGACCACGGCCGCATTTCACTACCGCCCCCATGCAGGGGGCATCTCCCATTTTCAGAGCCAGTGCGCTCCAATGTGGGGGGCCGATTTAAATAAGAGGCCCCAGTGTGGGGACCGAGTCAGAGCGGCCCCGTCTGTCAGTGGGCCGCTCCTACATGGCCATAATTGTTTAGAGGGCCAGAGGGGCCTGTGTTCTCGTCCCGTGTTGTGACCCACAGAGCCAGTGAGTGAGGGCTCTTTCGAATAGAGGGCCCAAAGGGGCCCATGCTTTTCAGTCAGTCAGTCAGTCAGTCAGTCAGTCATAAGCTTTTATTCGATATGCAAGATATCTTGTAAGCACATAAGAAATACAATAAGCACATTAAAAATCACAGATACAAGAAGCCAGTATGAAATTCATAAGAAGATAAAAAGGGCGTAAATTTCCCATAGTAAATTATCTAAAAAAAGAATTAAACAGCTACTGACAATCTCTTACAACGAATAAGCCAGGACCACTTTAAAAATTTCGCAATTCCACACACTAAAAGGGGGGAAGTGTCCGTAGTTAAAATACGCAGGGCTTCGAGGGAACTACGTGTGCCCATATTGCGGCAAAGGGGTTTTAACCAGACACTCCTAGGCCTTGCATAGTCCGGGCAAACAAATAAGACATGTACAATAGTCTCGGCCTTGCTGGGGCAACACGCACAGTTGGGAGAAATGCGGGACACAGATGACCAACTCGATACCAATGCACCTAGGGGGAGGCATCCAACTCTAAATTTGAAATAAAGGGCTCGGTCATAAGGGAGAGTTATCAAGTCCAGGTAGGGTTCAAAAGCCACAGTGTCTTTAATTTGCAAAAAGGCGACAGTCGACTTACAGTGATTAGAGTTTGTATTTAACCGCTCCGCACACCAGTTCCAATAATGCGCCTTGACAACTTCTTTTGTAGGGGCTGAACGTAATGACCAGCAATCTCCTAGGCCGACATTCTCCAAAAGCTTTTTAGTATCTCTTAGCCACTTTATTTTGGCCCAACCCCCCAAGCTCATAATTTCCCGCAGGGCATCAGCATAAGATTTTAATTCTTCACCCCTCCAAATTCTTGTCCATAACAAAAGCGGGCGAAGCTGGGCCTGGTCTTTAATATTTTTGCAGCCCATATCCAGCCGAACAGGTACGGATGGGGTACTCAGGGGGACGGAGATGAGGGATTTCAATAACTTGCTCTCCGCTGTCTCTAGGTCGTTCAAACAACAGTGGCCCCACAATTCTGCCCCATACAAGGCTGATGACACTACTTTAGCCTTGTAAATTTCAACTACTGGGGTGAGTGATCTCCTTGGAGAGGCCCTGAACTCCCTCATAAGGGCACCTCCCACTCTCCTGTGGCTGAGGACCATTTTGTCAATATGACTAGCCCAGGACATCCTATCCGTGATCCGGATACCAAGGTAGTCAAATTCGGCTACTTTCTCTAGGGGGGTCAAGTTTAGAGTCGGTGGGCGGCCCAGTTTCTTAGGAGGATTTAGGACTAGATATTTTGTTTTATCCACATTTATTGTTAATCCTCTTGCAGCACAGAACTCCTGAAATCGTGTTAATAATTTCTGGAGACCTTGAGGGGTCTTCGAAATCAGGAGCGTGTCGTCCGCAAATAGCAAGGTGGGGATCCGGACTCCTCCGAGACAGGGGGCGTCGGCCGGATCTTGCTGGAGATGTTTTACCACCCCATTCACATAAAGTGAAAATAGGGTTGGCGCCAAGACACAGCCCTGCCTTACGCCCCTAGAGACTGGAATCTTCTCAGTAAGTTCACCGTTTTTACCCCAACGGACCTGGGCAAAGGTGTGGGCGTGAAGGCTGATAAGGAGTGACAAGATGTAAGGGGGTAAGCCCAGCTCGTAAAGTACCCTCCAAAGATCTTCTCGGGGGACTAGGTCAAAGGCAGTCTTCAGGTCTATAAAGGCCAAATAAAGACTGCCCTTGCCCAGTTCCACCACCTTCCACCCCAATAATACCAGCCTGAACACCTGCTCAATTGTCCCCATTCCAACCCGAAAACCTGCCTGGAAGTCTGAAAGAATTTTATTCTCCTCCACCCAGTGGAGAATCCTTCCAAGGATAGCTTTACCTGCTATCTTTTGGGTGGAGTCGATCAGACTTATGGGTCGGTAATTACCCGGTGCTTCCCTGCACCCTTTTTTATAAATTGGGACCACCACCGCCCCTTTCCAGGATTCAGGTACTGGCCCTCCCATCATGATGTCATTAAGTAGCGCTGATATGACCCGAGCCCATTCCGCTGGGTATGCCCTCATGAGGTCCCCCGGCAGGCCATCGGGACCCGCAGCCTTGCGTGGAGCTACCCACCCTATAACCCCCTCAAGTTCTAGTGGAGTAAAGAGATCGTAGGCATGGGGTTCAATTATTTGCGAAAGAGCCATCCCCACATAACAATCCCCATCTGGAGGGAGGTATAAGGACCCAAAGTGCTTTACCCAGCTTTGTGGCGAGATGTTACAGGGTCTCATAAGTGCATCGGGATTTTTCCGTGCACTTATAAGTTGCCAAAATGCCCTTGGGTCCCTACTTTTGCTGGCCTGGAGCAGGTCATCCCAATATTTGTCTTCCCACTCCCTCCTGGCTAGTTTGAGAGAGTTATTGTAGGCCTTCCTTGCTTCCTGTATCTCAGGACGGGACTTTGCTTTGATCGCCTCAACTAACTTAGCCTTAAAAACCCTACATGGTTGAGAATACCAACCATCGTGGGATTTTTTAGAGAGTTTGTTACCCAATTTATTGTGGTGAAGAGTAAAGACATTAGTTAAGGCTTCTATCAGGGAGACAAAGAGCCCACTCACTCTACCCACGCCTTCCGAGGATGTTCCAAGGTTTAATACCATGTGGTTTAGGTGAGATTGTATTTCTTCTACCTTCCCCTCTGATAAAACCAGTTTGGCCCATTTAATTCGCCTACCACAAGGGGAGACTTCCGAGATCTCAGGTGGTGCTGCTACCTGGTTTATAAAATCCTTACTTGAGTGGCGCCACCACTGGGCCATACTTAAAGAAAGCAGGTTGTGGTCGCTTTCAACCGAGGGGACCACCTGCATGTCCTTTACATAGGGCCACAGGCACACGTCTACTAAAAGATAATCTAACCTAGAGGTATGTCCGGGCCTATTATACGTGTGGGCGCCCAGCCTATCCGAGGGTGTCCTCCCATTAGCAGCCCTTAGATTGAATTTGAGGCACAGGGAGTATAACTGAAGCGCCACTTCTGACCACCTCTTGATCGGTGGGATTTCCAGAGCCGGAATCCCCCACCTAATGTCCTCCTCCTCTTGGTCGAGGGAAACGTCCGAGCCCAAAGGCTCGAACGAACAATTCATATCGCCTGCAACCAGTATACGAGTCTTATATGGGGTGTTGTTTAACAAAGTCTCGAGTAAAGATATTACAGGAGACTTTCTCCCGCCCACGGTTCCCCGGGCATAAACATTAAAAACGTTTAAAACAACTCTCCCCCTTTGGTCTATTAAGATGATGTTTTGTATATCAGGCGAACCTGTGGGGAAATCCATAATTCTGCAATCAAGAGATGCCGCAACCCAGATAAGGAGGCCACCGGCTGGGCGCCCCCTCCCTGAAGGCGAGACATGCGCAGGGGAGTAATAAGAGGAAAAACCCACCCTGTAGACCGGCACACAACTCCATGTCTCTTGAAAGAGGCACAGAGAGTGCTCATCAGCCTGAGTAATAAAGTCAGGCAGGGGCAGCTTTCCTGCAATCCCCGCGACATTCCAGCTGAAAACCTTGAAAGCAAGGTCCGTCACAGCTGGAGTGACGCAGGGCGCCGGAATGTCCCCGCCTGTAGAGCTCCTCGGGAAAACATGAGGACAGCAAGGGTCATGCATGGTGGGTATAAGATCACCTATCCCCCTTGTAGACTTACTTTTGCTAGGTGATAGAGTTTCCACTAAATCTACTCTCTGCCCAACTTCCAGTCAAATGGGTCCCGCTGGCCACAAATGTTTCTCCCTAGTGTCCCCTGAAACCCCGTCCCTATTCTGGTCAAGAACAGGGAGACTTAAGCTTCCACCGGTAGAGTCAATGATTTGCCTGGGGTAAAAGAAGGTCTACCACTTTAACCCCCGGGACCCCCATATTAGAAATAGGGGTACAAATCGATGGTACCACTCTTGGATCTTGGAAATTTACAATTATACAGTCCCCCTCCTGTGTTTTTTCCCCCTGTCCAACCCAGTCCACTCTACGGACACTCAGTATAATGCCATCCACACCTAACGGGGTTGGCTTATTTGCTTTTAGCCAGTGGATACACTTATTCTTAAGTGATTGATGATTTTCCAACTGGCCATCCTTTAAAGGTGGCACATTAACCATGACTGCCACAAAGGGTTGACAGTCTGGTGGAAGGTTTACTGGGGGAATCTGTCGTATTTGCTTACTAGAGGCACGTGAAGGGGTTGGTCTAGTGGTAGGAAGGGGGACGGACCTAGGCGTTTTCTCTAAGGCTAACCTGCTAAAGTTAGAACATGCCCCTTGTTTTTTGGAAATTTCCATTATGCCACTCACTACCTGTGGCTGCTTTTGTCGGGGAGACTTAGGCTTATTTTTATCGGGCTCTATATGGGATAGAGAACCCTTTTGCTGAAGAACTGCTTTGGAACTTTGAATAGATGTGGAAGCTAAGGTAGATGGGCTATTAGAAGCTCCCTTCTCGCAACATAATGGGTGCTTAGAGGCTTGCTGAGATAAAAGCACATTTCCATTTGCAACCAAGTTCTTAGCTTCAGTCACTCTACTTATTTGTTTAACTGCTACTTTAAGTGAGTGAAAGCCGTCAAGAGTTGATTGCTCGAGTTTGTCAATCCTATCCCCAAGGCCTTTAACTTGAGTTAGCAACGGATTCAAGAGGCTATAGACCTTCTCAAGAATATTTTCTACCGTTGCTAAGTCCGGAAGCTTTAAAGGTTTCGCACTATTTGCACCAGGGTGTAGCTCCTCAGGAGAATTCACAACATCCCCAGCTATATCTGGTTTATTCACTATAGGTTTGGGCCTTGTAGTTCTCATACCCACTCCAAAAGGCTTTCTTAAATTTTGATAAAGGGCGGCCTGTCTAACTGGGCAGCCCCTTTTACGTTTACGAACCTTTTTGCTTAAGGGCCTATTCTCCTGTCTAATGATGGGTGTTTGGAAATTATTGGGGGACCTAACTAACTCCCCTTCTGGTAATGCCAAGGGCGAAATGGGCGATGATAAAGGCTCCACAACACTAGTAACTTCACTTGGGGTATTGATGGATGATAATGTAATCAATTTACCAAGACCGTCAGGCTCCATGGTGACTATAGGAAAAAAAGCAGCCAAACTTTCTAGCCTGCCTATATTTTGTTCAATATCAACCAGCTGGGGTGGGGTTGAGGAAGTACCAACAACACTAGGCGAAGTAGCGCCCTGGGGCTGGGTATTGGCAATTATAAGTGATGATTGAGCATCGACCCCCAGGATGAACGTCTTGAGGGGAGGTGGACCTCAGATAGACGCCGCTCAGACATGGCAATCTCCTTATCAATCACCGCCGCCACCCTGGTAATGAAGCGGTCCATAGTCCCAATAATGGGGCTTGCTGCATTTTGCCCCCTTAGGCCTTCATTCATTAACAGTTTGCCAGAATGGGTAGACATAGTTCAGTGGGTACGAAACCGGGCTCTGTACTCACAGGTCTTGCAAAACCAAGGGACGTGGCCCAGCCCAGCCTCCTTCTGCCTCTGACGGCCTCAGACGGTCCGCCCTTTGTCCGGGCTTCGTCCGGCGGCGTCCGCGCGCGTCCGCTGCGCGGGAGCGGCGAGGCGCTTTAACTGCGCCGGCAGGAAGGAAGGCAAGCAAAGTGATACCAGGTGCGGGCGATAACAGCAGGCCCCCTGGTAGATGTGGTCCGCCCAAAGTCCTCGGTCCAAACAAGCGAAGCGGCTCCCGCGACAGCGGGAGCGGCGAGGCGCTTTAACTGCGCCGGCAGGAAGGAAGGCAAGCAAAGTGATACCAGGTGCGGGCGATAACAGCAGGCCCCCTGGTAGATGTGGTCCGCCCAAAGTCCTCGGTCCAAACAAGCGAAGCTTTTCCCCCCTGAGGGCCACAGTGCTTGGGGGCCTTAGTTACCTTCAGAGCCCCGTGGGGTCCAGCGCTCGCATATTTAATTCCAGAGCCCCGTGTGGCTCCAACGCTTGGCATATTTGTTTTGAGGGCCATTGGGAGCCTGTGCCTCCTTTTAACATTTCCAGCTGCCCAGCAAGTAGTGGGTAGCTGCACCGTTTAGATGCACAGTTCTTTGGGGGCATGGTTGAAGTTAGGAGTGAGACGTACTCCTTCGCCCACACCCATTCCCAGCTGCCCAGCAAGTAGTAGGCAGCTGCCACATTTAGGCCTGCGCAGATTGCGCACCCTTCACTTTCGCTGCCTAGGCGTGTGCCCTTACTTTTGGGACATAGGGCATTTGAGCCCCTTTTTGGATGGTCGGTTGGCCTGGGGCCAGTATCCGTGTGTTGTGCCCCTTATTGGGGCACTCTGTGATCATGCTAATTGTTGCCTAAGGTGGCTAGGCTTATGCTTATGAGATTATTGCCTACTATGTTCTAGGCCTAGTGTGAGGATAATTCCGAGGTCTGATCTTTACCAGTAGTAACTGGTTGTGTGCTATTCATGTTTACTATCTGTGCTACATTTACCATTGGTGATTTGTGATGGTGGTGACAGTGGCCCCATTAGCCCTGTTGTGTGTAAATAGTACCCTGTGAAAATTGCCTAGTGCCAGTTGGCACAGTGTATATTATGTTATTATGTTTCTAATGTATTTATGACAATACAAAGGCTATTTTTATATATAACCTGATGTGGAGTCCCTTTTGTGGTATACCTCGGGTGTTGTTGCTGTGCGTGTGCACAAACGCTTTACACATTGCCTCCGGGATAAGCCTGACTGCTCGTGCCAAGCTACCAAGGGGGTGAGCAGGGGTTATCTTTGGCGTGTAACTCCCTTGCCCTGACTAAGTGGTGGTTTCTGCCTGGCTTTGGCGCAAGCCTTAGCCAACCAGAAATCCCATTTCTAACTATGGGCATGTAGGTGAAATATGTGTCCATAACCAACAGCACACACCTCAGTTCATTGTGTATTGTCATGATGTATAATGTGATATTTTGCTTGGTCATAGCCACATGGGTGGATGAATGGACAATCTTCCTTTGCTCATCTCTGTACTGCAGGGCACCAGCTGTCCATAGACCATTCCCAGACTTTGAAACCATGGTGGAATGCGACTGCATCCGACGGTACTGCTTCACCAGGCCACTGATTGAGGAGTTGGCGGAGCAGTTGGCGCCACATCTGCTACCTGGCCGGACATACCCTACAGCACTGACCCCAAAGGTGAAGGTGATGGCAGTCCTGCACTTCTTTGCTACCGGTACCTTCCAGTACACGGTGGCTACTGCTGGTGGTATGTCGCAAACTATGTTCAGCCGTGTGCTTCGCGATGTCTTGGAGGGGATGTTGCATTTCCTTGACCTGTACATCAAGTTTCCTAGCCCAGGGCAACTCACTGACATAAAGGCTGCTTTTTATACACTGGGGAGGATGCCGAACGTCACCAGATCTATTGATGGTACACATGTGGCCCTGGTACCACCACGGGCACATGAGCAGACATACCAGAACAGGAAACATTTCCACTCCATCAATGCTCTGGTGGCATATTTAGCGGACATGTGTATCACACGTGTGTGTACGTTTCCCCGGTTCTGCGCACGATGCCTACATCATAAGGAGTAGTCGCATTGCAACGATGATGTCACAGATGCCAAACCAGCGTGCCTGGCTTGTCGGTGTGTACTGACTGTTTACCATTGTGTGTGTTTGGCAATGTTGTATTCTACCCTCTTTCAAAACTCAGCTAATGTGCAATTGTTGTATGTAGGTGACTCCGGATACCCCAACATGCCGTGGTTGCTGACACCCCTCAGGAACCCTGTGACACCAGCCGAGATGCGCTTCAATGAGGCACATGGTCGGACCAGGAGAGTGATCAAGCAGACATTTTGTCTCCTGAAAAGCCACTTCCACTACCTGGACAAGACCGGAGGGGAACTCCCATCTGACCCTGCAAAGGTGTGCAAAACTTTTATTGTATGCTGCATGCTACACAACATGGCAGTGTGGAAGAATTTGCCTCTCATCCAGGATGACAATGACCTACATCCTCCACCTGTGGAGGATCCTGGCCTGGGCCACAATGCCAGTGATGATGATGATGAGGGTGATGTCCACACACAGCTCATCAACAACTTCTTCACCTGAATGTGAGTTTACAGGGTTGTTATGTCAATGTATTGAGTTAGCCTGAAATGTGTTGGTGCTGCTCTGTTGCTGTTTGAGTGTGTCTGTGTGCTACTTGACTGGATGTGTGTAGTGATGTGTCCTTTCAGGTAGCCTGTACTTCACAATAGTGTCGACATGCTAACTTGTTTCTGTGTAGGTTTCTTGTGACATGTTTTGTGCATGTGTATTGCATTTCTATCCTGTTCTGCTGTGCTTTTGACTGTGTCTTATGTCTGTCCTTCCCAGGGTACTTTGCCTGTTGTTTGGTCAACTCTGACCCCCAACACCCAGAATCCAATCCCAGGGTGGAAGTTGTCGATTCCCATCAAGTGGTGTACCACACACCCCTGGACTTCAATTCTTCAACACTTGGTGACCGTGTGTCCACTGTCACATAGAATTATCTTGCAACTGTTGTGGAATAAACATGTTGCTAAAGTGTAATGAACCTGTGCTTCACTTTGTTATGTGCGTTTTCTGTCTTCACACATCTGACTGACATTTGCTTACCTCGCCTGTGGGCTTGTTACCACTGACTGTGGATAGGTGTGGTGTCTGTGCATTCCACTGTATTTCTGGTCAACATCATTGTAGGCGATGAGTTACATGGCCATGGTATGTGTAGTGGTGTGTCTCCCTCATATGTGCCACATCACCATAACTCACATAACGGTGATCACATTGCTGTAGTAGTTAGCATGCACTGTGTTCTTTAGCAGATCATCATTTCCATGACACATACCAAGTTGGAATCACAACAGAGGCAAGTATAGTGTAATAGTGAGTTTATTTACAAACATGTGTGAGGATAGTGCACAGGATGGTGGGTGCTGTGCATTGGGTTTGGAATCCAAAGTTCACAGATGAGTTTTGGTAGCTGAAATGTCCAGAGTAAAGTCCACAGTCATCTGCTACATTAGACCAATATAAACCCTCCATGTCATGTTGGCGAGTTGGGTTATATACAACAAGGTGCAAGGTTTGCACACAAAGAACATTTTCCAGAACAGGTTTTGTGTCCCTGTGGGTTGTGCATGGCAATCTGCGTCTCACTTGTCCTTCTCCGGACGACCCCTCTTCTTCTTCCGGGGGGATCCTCAGGTGCAGGTGTCTGCGGTGCAGAGGACTCTCCACCAGAGTCATCCTCCCTCCCTGTGGCATTTGCAGATCTAGCGGGAACAGATGTTGTGGGCACACAGGGAGGTGTGGACATGTTGGTGCTTATCTGGCGGAGGCATGTCAGTATTTCCCTATGCACCGCAGTAAGTTCATCCCACTTGGACTCCATGCGAGCATGATGGGCAGCCTGCTCCTGTTGAATGTCCTTAAGGATCCCCACTACCTGGCCGAATCCTCCAGTGCTTTCCTGGTACGCATCTGTGATGCGTACCAGTTGGGGGTCATCATGCAGTCCAGACCCCTCTACAAGCCGTGACCTCTGCCTACCACCCCTCCCACCACCCCAAGACACACGGGCAGGACCTGCGGTGGCACGCACAGGTGACCCTGGACCCCCTTGGGTGTTGTTACAGGTGGTTTTGTCCATAGCTTCCTGGGTGGCCTGTGTCCCTGTGCTGTCGGAATTCTGTGTCCTTGGTCTGTCCGTGTTGGCAGGGGTGCTCTGTCTGTTGCCAGATGTTGGAGGCATGGGTGCAGGGGGTGCAGATGTTTGTACTGCTGGTGCTGCATGATGACTCACACCGGAGGTGCCAGGTTGTTCTTCGTCATCCGAAAAGGACAGAGACTGATCCACACCAGAGGGCTCAGGGTCCACCGGAGTCTTGGACAGGGACTCCTCTTCGTTTGCTGCTGTGTCCCCAGCACCACCTGTGTTTGGAAGAGACACACAATGTAAGATATGTTTCTACAGGCATCAATGGTTCACACACATGACATTTGCAACAACTGTACATCAGGATGCATGCCTGTACACTGCATTGTCCAAAGTTGTCACGGACAGAGATTGATATTGTTGTAGCACATTGTCCAGCCAACATGAAGCATTTCAATGTGCATGTCGAAGTGTGTGCATGACCAGCTCATGTTTAGATTTGACTGTACTTGGCCATTGCTACTGAAGGGCCATCACGTGGCTGACACAGGTGTGTCATCCCTGTCCACATTTGACCTTTAACGAGGACATGCGTGCAATTCCACTTAGGATATATTGCAAGATTGGGGCATGTGTGGTAGTAGTTTTTGCTAGTCTTTGTGCGTCACATTGGTGTGTTGGTACAACCTGGTCACAGTCTGGTATGCCTGAGATCTCTTGGGAGAATCTTTTTTTTTTCTGTGTTCCTAGTTCCCATCTCATTTCATACAAGTGATGAAGTCACCGTAGCTAATGGTGCTGGTGCTGAGTTTTGTACGTGCTGAAGTGATTTATCTTGTCAATGTTCTCCATGGTGATAAGGATTGAGCACGGCAGCTCTCTGGCTTTTCCATGCTCATGACAGTGATAGCCAATGTTGTGTGTGTTGCGGTTTGGCTGCTGTGAGTAGCATGTCTCCTCCAATGCAGACCAGGTTAGACCTTGAGTCTGCAGTGTCTATGACAGTGAGTGGTGTGTTGTGTGAAGGATGCATATGTTGCAGAACGATGTAGGAGTGGAATGCAGCTCACAACAGCACCTAGTGTGAATGAGCCCATGCTACAGTGTCAGCTATATTGGTGTGTCCATTCTATTCACTGTCAGGGGTCCCCTGTCAACGATGTATATGTGAGTTCCTTTGTGTTTAATGCTATGTACTATGTATGGCTCTCCACACTTGTCATCTGCAAGACACACCTTCACAGCCAGGCCAGGGGTCACCCGTGGACACTGCATCCCCAAACAGTGAGATTAAACATACGGTTGAAATGGCTGTGAGTGCGAACGTGTTTGGGTTGGCCAGTGCATATGTGTGATTTGCAGCCACAACATTTATTAGGCCCATGTGTCAGCCATCTTGCCCAGGCATTTACTTTGTGAGTGAACTGGTACCACGTGTGCAATGTGTTTTAGCAGAGAAGGTGTGTATATGGCCAGCATCGGTGGTATTTGTTTTTAAGTCAGGAACTCCTTCTCCCCCAGGCCAGTTATCCCATCATGAAGCGTGCCACCATTGCAGTGGGTGCAGGTTAACTTTCAGGATGTCAGTCAGTGCAGTCCTGTTGTTTGTTGGTGCACAGTTCCCAGCAGGGCCTTGTGCTCCCCACAACAGAGCCCAGTGTCAGACATCTTGTCAGTCCATTTCCAGTCCCTGTGAGGTGAGCATGGTTCAGTGTGAGCTTGCTGGGCCATGTAGGTGGGTGAGGATTGTCTGTGACTGCAACTTCCATCATGCTCTTGGCTACACCCCTCTTCCCAGCATGCCCATACTTCCTTCCTTTTGACTCTGCTTCCCTGTGAGGGAGTGTGACAGCAATGGCAATATGGCTGACAGTGCAGTCCTGGTGTTTGTTTGGCTACAAGCCCAAAAATAGCCCCTGTGCTTCACACAGCGAGACCCTGGTGTGGTGTATCTTTGGATGATATTTCAATAGAGTGTGAGGCAATGCATTGTCCCAGGTGAGTTGTGTGGAGTTTGTGTTGAGGGGTGTGTGTGACGAAACATGCTGGTAAGTGTGGTCAGAGCTGTCAGTCCTCCTTCCAACCCGGCCAGACATCCCACCATGAAGCATGATTCCGTTGCAGGGCATGCAAGTTGGCTTTCAGGATGTAAGGCAGTGGTGTCCTTCTTCTGATTTGAGCACAACCCCTACCAGGCCCTTGTGCTCCCCACAGCAGAACCCAGTGTCAGCCATATTGTCAGTTATTTTCCACTCCCTGTGATGTGGGCATGGTTCAGAGAGGTCTTGATGGGCCAATTGGGAGGGGGAGCATTCATTATCTGTGACTACAAACCCCATCATGCTTTTCACCAGCATACCCACTATTCCTTCCTGTCAGTCAGCGTCAGTGTGAGGTAGTATGTTTGTGGTGGCAAAATGTCTGACAGTGTTTATTTAGATTTGTGCCACTGCCTTGCTCTATTTGTTGGTAGGTTTGTACATGTCATGACACAGTTACAAATCACTATGAGATGGCAGATATTGTGTATGTCTGACTAGCATACACATCTTGGGATGATTATCTATTGGTTACTGTGGCTTTGCTAACGGTGCATGGTTTCACTGTCCCCTTGACAGTGATGTGTGTGTATTGCCACACAATATTGAGTATTTTGGTTGTGTACTCACCAGGCTCTGGTATGTCTGATAGACCATGGACGCTCTCTGGTGGTAGGATGTCCCGCATCTTCTCCTCCCAGGACCTGAAGTATACTGGTTTGGCAGGAGGGCCACCACCAGTGTGCTGACTCAAGGCGTGATCCTTTTCGAGGAGCTTCTTGACCCTCCTGCGCACATCATACCCCCCGTTCTGGATGCCATCCTTTGTGTGCAACATTGGTGCTTGTGCGTTGACCTTGTCCACAATCCTCGTCCACACCTTTGTTTTCTGTGACATGGGGGTCCTTTGGACCAATGTACCAAACAAATGTGGCTCTTCTCTGAGGATTTCAGCTACCAGGACTTCTAACTCACTATCTGTGAACTTTGGATTCTTCTTTGGGGGCATGGTGATGGGTGGTGGTGGGGAGTGATATGTGTGTGAGGGTGCAAGTGAGGGTCGGTGAGTGTCAGTTTTGCTGGGTGTATGTGAAAGTGCTTTTGGAGAGGTGCTAATGGTGTGAAGGTTGTGGGTGAGTTGTGAGTGTGTCTGTGGTTGCTGTCTGATGGTGTTCTCTGCTGGCTGATCTCTTGAATTTGCAAAGGATCATGGTAGTTATTTTTGGCCTTTATATAGGTGGAGTTGTGGGAGTGTCTTTGTTCCAAGTTTAAAAAAAAAAATATTTATTGACTTTGTCATTGTTTGTTTGGTCCTTTTTTTGTAATTTTTTGGTTGGTCCTTTTTTTGTATTTTTTCCTTTGTGTTTTTTAGGCATGAAGGAGAAGGTCTTCTGACCGAGGCGGACGCTGATGTTGGCTCGTGCGGGCTTCTCCGAGTCTTTCACGCTGACTTTCTTCTGTGTTTCATACGTGTCGGTCGCGGAGATCTCTATTGCTTCAGGTCCCTGTTTTCTGTGTGTGTCGGTCATGTGGCTTGAGCTCCGTGCGAGTCGGTCTGGTTTTATATGCATTGCATAGTAATGCACGGGATGGACATCGCGGGTATGTGTTGGTCAGGTTCATTCCTGGTGCGTGTCGGTCGGTGTGACTCGCGTCCCGTTTCTGGGCGAATCACTGGTTTCCGTACGGCTCGGTTGAACAGCTTGTATTGCGTACGAGTCGGTTGTACGTCACGGGCGTTGCATCAGTTCGATTTCCAAATGGAATCGGAATCGACCCCTTAGTAGCAATCTTAATGTGTTTTAGTACATCTATAAATTCTATGTCTTATTATTTGAATTATTATAAAGAATTTTTTTAAATATAGTCTGTAATTTTAGGTTATGTATCATTTAAAATGTATTTGCAAATAGTCATTTGTAGTGTTTTAGCAGGTTGTTAGGTTTCAGGGTAGGAAGTTAATTAAGTAATATTTAATCGACAATTATTAATTATTCAAATATTTAATAGATTATTAATTATGTACATTGTGTAATCATTATATTTATATTTTAGTTGTGGAATGCAGGGTCTGTAGGGGTGTAGGGTGGGAAGGTAATTAAATATTAATTATTTAACAATTAATAATTGGTTTATTATTACATGTTTAAGTAATTATTAATTATGTAAATTGTGTAATGACTTTATATAATAGTTATATTTTAGGTGTGGGCATATGGTTGGGCATTAATTGAGTCATAATTATTAAGCAAATACTTATTAATTGCTAATCATTAGTTAATTAACTATCAATTATTTAAATTGTTTCCCTTTACCTACTGATCAATAAGTATACCACAGTTAAGAAAGAGTCTATTCATCTTTCCGTCATGGACCTCAATACAGTCTTTGACAGCCTTTGACACAGTAAATAGATCTCAGCTTTGAGCTGTACTGGGGACTAGGGAATAGATTGTGCCCTTGTATCCTTTTGCATGATTTGCATGCTGGGCTTGAAGCTTCTGTAAGATTCGCCACAATGGGGAATGCACAACAAACTTTCAGTTGGGCAGAGGAGTCAGCCATAGGTTTCAGGGGCGTTATAGTTAGCTGGACATTTCCCTCATACAAAACCCTAGAAATTCCCCTGTTATAGTTAGTTCAGCTAACTATAACTCGCGCCCCCGCAATGCACTGCTGAAGACGTCACATATTACATCACTCATGACATGGTCAGTGACATCACTGATGACATCTGAAATGACATCACTGATGACATCACTGATGACGTCATCCAGTGAGTGTGTGTTTCTGTCAATTTTAAATATGTTTATTGTATATATATAGGGAAAAACCTATGGAAGAATGAGTGGGTGTATAAGTGTGTGAACGGATGATTTAGTAGGTGCGTGACTGACTGTATAAGTGAGTCATTAAACGTATCTTACTGCAGACTAGTGACTAAACTGTGTGAATGTTTGTATCTGTCTGTCTCAACGCACTCAACACCGGCCGAATCCCAGGATGCTACGGAGCCACCCCGAGACGCACCCACGGACCCTTCAGCTGCCTCTCCTGCAAGTTCACCTGCATCCGGACCTGCACTGCACCAACACTCACCAAGCCGAACACCAGCAGCAACCACCTGAAGTGCATCCTGCTCAACACCCGCTCCGTCCACAGACATGCCATCCAACTCTGGAACCTCCTCGACACCACAGCTCCTGACGTCGCCTTCCTCACGGAAACATGGATGAACGCCTCCTCAGCGCCTGACACCGCCATCCCAGAGGGCTACAAGATCACCCGGAGGGACCGCGGCAACCAGACCGGAGGAGGCATCGCCATCATCCACAGGAACACCATCCGCATCATGACCAACACCGACGACACCCTCACAACCGCCGAACACCTGCACTTCCAGATCCACACTGACCCCAAGACCACCCTCAGAGGCACCCTGATCTACCGACCCCCGGGACCCCGCACACCATTCAGCGAAGACATCGCCGACTTCATCAGCCCGCACGCCCTCCCCTCCGCTGACTACATCCTCCTCGGGGACCTCAATTTCCACCTGGAGAACGACAACGACCGCAACACCACCACCCTGCTTGACAACCTCGCCAACCTCGGACTCAAGCAGCTGGTGACCACCCCCACCCACCTCGCCGGACACACACTCGACGCCGTCTTCTCATCCAGCAAGGACATCGTCTTCAGCCACGCCACCGGACTCCACTGGACGGACCACAGCTGCATCCACTTCAGCTTCAGAAGGACCACGATCCACCACCACCAGCCACAGGTTGCACGAAGAAGCTGGAACAAGATCACAGCCGACCAACTCGCCGCATCCCTGAGCCAGCACCCTCCCGCCAGCTCAGCGAACCCCAGCCAAGCCGCCGACAACCTCACGAAGTGGATCAGCAACTGCGCGGACGAACTCGCCCCTCTGAGGACCCCGCCCAGCAGACCCAGCAGCAAGAAGGCCCCTTGGTTCACCGACGAACTCAAATGCTCCAAGAAGAACTGCCGAGCCCTCGAGAAAGCCTGGAGAAGAGACCCAACACCGGACAACATGACTACCCTCAAGCTTGCCACCCGAAAGCACCATCAACTGATCCACGCCACCAAGAAAACAGCATTCAAGGACCTCCTGGACAACAACGCACACAACAGCAAGGAACTCTTCAACATCGTGAAAGAGCTCTCCAACCCCAACGCCGGAAACAACAACATCACCCCATCGCAAGACCTCTGCAACTCCCTCGCCTCGTACTTCCACAACAAGATCGCTGACATACACAACAGCTTCAGCACACAAACAATGCCCCCCACGACCGCACCAACGCCCCCCACCACCACCCTCAGCGCCTGGACACCGATCAACACCGAAGACACCATCCGCACGATGAACTCCATCCACTCCGGATCCCCAACCGACCCCTGCCCTCACCACGTCTTCAACAAGGCCGACGCTGTCATCGCACCCCACCTGCGGGACATCATCAACACCTCCTTCGACACCGCCACCTTCCCGGAGAGCTGGAAGCATGCCGATCTCAGCGCTCTACTAAAGAAACCAACAGCGGACCCCACCGAACTCAAGAACTACCGCCCCATCTCGCTCCTCCCGTTTCCAGCCAAAGTCATCGAGAAGACAGTCAACAAGCAGCTGGCCGCCTTCCTCGAGACGAACGGATCCCTCGACCCCTCACAGTCTGGCTTCCGGGCCAACCACAGCACCGAAACCGCCCTCATCGCTGCCACCGATGACATCCGAGCCCTGCTGGACAACGGAGAAACAGCGGCCCTCATCCTCCTAGACCTCTCCGTGGCATTCAACACTGTCTGCCACCGCACCCTAGTGCAGCACCTCAACAACGTCGGAATCCAGGAGAAGGCACTGGATTGGATAATCTCCTTCCTCGTTGGAAGGACACAGAGAGTTCGCCTACCCCTGTACAGATCTGCAGCAACAGAAGTCATCTGCGGCGTTCCCCAAGGCTCCTCGCTCAGCCCCTTCCTCTTCAATGTCTACATGAGCCCCCTTGCGGCCATCGCACGCCAACACAACCTCAACATCATCTCCTACACCGACGACACACAGCTGATCCTCTCCCTCACCAACGACCCCGCCACCGCCAGAGCCAACCTACACCAAGGGATGAAAGACGTAGCCGAATGGATGACGACCAGCCGCTTGAAACTGAACTCAGACAAGACGGAAGTCCTCATCCTGGGCTCCTCGCCCTCCGCCTGGGACGACTCCTGGTGGCCCCCCGCCCTGGGCACCGCACCCAAACCGACAGACCACGCACGCAACCTGGGCTTCATCCTGGACTCCTCCCTCTCCATGACCAGACAAGTCAACGCCGTCTCCTCATCTTGTTTCAACATCCTGTGCATGCTACGTAAGATCTTCCGGTGGATCCCCACCGAGACCAGGAAGACGGTCACCCAGGCCCTCATCACCAGCCGTCTGGACTACGGCAACGCCCTCTACGCCGGAACCACCGCCAAGCTCCAGAAGAGACTCCAGCGGATCCAGAACGCCTCAGCGAGACTCATCCTCAACATCCCCAGACACAGCCACATCTCCAGACACCTGAGAGACCTGCACTGGCTCCCGGTCAACAAGAGTATTACCTTCCGGCTCCTCACCCACGCACACAAAGCCCTACACAACCAAGGCCCGAGTTACCTCAACAGCCGCCTCAACTTCTACGCTCCCAAACGCCATCTCCGATCGACCAGTCACGCCCTCGCCGCCATCCCCCACATCCGAAGAGCGACAACAGGAGGAAGGTCCTTCTCCCACCTGGCCGCCAAGACCTGGAACTCCCTCCCTCCCGACCTACGCCTGACCCAAGACCACCTCTCCTTCACGCCATCCCCCACATCCGAAGAGCGACAACAGGAGGAAGGTCCTTCTCCCACCTGGCCGCCAAGACCTGGAACTCCCTCCCTCCCGACCTACGCCTGACCCAAGACCACCTCTCCGTCAGGAAGAAGCTCAAGACCTGGCTGTTCGAGCAGTAGCAGACCCCCCCCCAAGCGCCTTGAGACCCTCCGGGTGAGTAGTGCGCGTTATAAATGCCTTTGATTGATTGATTGATTGATTGTGTATAAGCGGCTGAATGGTTTTGTGAATAGCTATATGAGTGTCTCTATGGGTTATTGATTGGTTGTCTGAGTATCTGTTTGGGTGCCTGAGTGTTTGTGTGGGTGGGGTGTGTGTGACTCTGTGCATACATGTGTGAGTGGGTGATTCTATGGGTGCATGGTTTTAAGAGTGCATCTGTGATGGACTGTATGGTTGGGTGAGTGTATGTATGGGTGTGTTAGTGATTGAATGTATATCTCAGTGGTACATGTGTGAGTAACTACATATGTGAAAGGCATTATATATGTGTGTAAGAGTATATAAGTGGGTATATGTGAGAGTGTGTGATTGTGAGAGTGGCTGTATGGATGAGTGTTAGACCTAACATCCTTGGCGTGGGTTTTTCCCCTATCTTTCGCCTCTGCTACCTGGATTTTTTGAGGCTGTGCTGGATTTCGTTTTTGCTGGTTTCGATGCTTTGGACACTCTGCCACTGCTAATCAGTGCCAGAGTGTAAGTGCTCCCTGTGTAAAATGTCATATTGATTGGATATACCTGATTGGCATATTTGTATCACCATGAAGTCCCTAGTAAAGTGCACTGTGTGTGCCAGGGCTGGTGATGACAGATGCTACTAGTGGGCCTGCAGCGCTGATTGCGCCACCCACATGAGTAGCCCTAAAATGGTGTCTCAGGCCTGCCACCGCAGGCCTGCCTGCAGTCCCCGGACTGCCATGTCCTCCTGGCCAGTGTCCACACTGACCGGGCCTAACCCTTCCCTTTTTATACACGTCAGTCATCCCTATGGAAGGCCCAAGGTACCCCCCTGGGCAGGGTGCAGTGTATGTAAGAGGTAGAGCATGTACTAGTGCAGGTACCATGCTCTGGTAGTGAACCGCGGCCATTTTGTGTGTTCACTGCTGCAAGGTTATCTTGCTCCATAGGCTAACATGGGGGAGGCTGGTGCCAATGGCTATCCGCCTATCTTCTCATAGGAACAAGATAAGACATGAGTGTTTGATATCCCTGGGCTCAGCATTTAATAACACATCTTTTAGGAGAGGTTGTTTTTAAATCCTGAGCTGGAGAATAGTACTTTTTAGAGAGTAGCTGTTCTCTTGTCTGACCCTTCTGTGTGCCTGGGCATGCTTGTGGATTGACTGTCTGGCTTGAGAGTGACAGGGGCTGGGGATCCCCCAGGAGGTTGGCTGAGTCAGCCCTCTGCTGAATGGCGACATTTGCAAGTAGAGTGGAGTGAGGAGATAGCACCTGGGAGTGAATAGGGCTGTGCCTGCCTGCCACACTGCTGGCTCCACCTCCTGCTGGGCTGCTGACGACTCTGCCCCTCACTCTGAAAAGAAAGCAGAAGCCAGGAAAACAAAGTGCTCCAGCAACACCCAGAACTGGATCAGACCGGGCTCAGGACCCACTTGCACAAAGACTTCAAAGACTTTTAGGGGTATAAGTACAAGACCCCTGACAACAGATTTTTAGATTCTACAATCAAGAGGAATCTCTGCTGAAAGACGGACTGCTGAAGGACTAAAGGAAGATTGCCTTGCTGTGTGCTCTAAGGGCTGACCTGTTCTGCTGTGCAACTGAAGCTGAGGAGGAGAAGGGGCCTTGCTGTGTGCTGTGACCCTACCTACTTGACCTAACAAGACTTTGCTGTGTGCTGTGTCTTCAACTCTGAATCTCCAAGGGCCTGAGAAGAGCTGGCCTCCTGTTTGCAACCCGGGGATAGAAAGGTTGCCAAGACTTTAAAGACTCTGCTGTGTCCCATCTGCGCTGCTGTGTGCTGCGAGGACCGTGGACTGTTCTACCAAGCTTCTAAACATCTGCCCCGGGAAGTGTGCTGGCTGCTCTCTGTTTTGCTGGAGAGTGCCGCGCTGATTCTGGCCTGACACCAGTTGCCGCATTGTGAAGACCGACGTGCTCATCGGCACATGTATTGCTGTGGCCGCAGGATTGAGGGCGCCCCCGTGCTAACTAGGCCGCTGTACGGCTTGGCGGCGTCACGATCGACCCGCTGACACGGGGCGCCGCGAAATATTCTGCCCGCGATACACCGCCGCGGCCCGGGGGCCTGAAACTGATCAAGAGCTGCACTTCCCCGCTCTGCGAAGCCGCGTAGAAGGAAACGAGGAGGCTGCAACCTGATTGGTTGCTGACTGGAGGCTTGGCTGGAGGAGCCGCGCTGCGAGTGGCTGACTCCAGTGACGTCGACATCATCACTAGGGGCTCGTCGAGGGAGCCGCGACCAGATTGGTCCATCGCTCGGGAGCTGTGAAAGCCCTGCACCACGCAGCCTGAGAGGAGCGCTTTAGTTCTAAGCGCAAGAGGTACCACTGGAGGAACGTGAACATTTAACTACTGGAAGCCTACGAACGTATTCCTTTTCTTTGAATACGAAGTTCCACGAGAGACTAGAGACTATCTTTTTACGCTCCTAACAACCTAAAGAAAAGATTGATGTGCAACGCTATGATAATTGATTTCCACTGCTGAAACTAGACAAAGTTATATTTTTGAGATACTTACCTTTGTGGTCTACGTTTGTGGTGTACTAGGGGGGTCATTGTAGCTGTTAAGTGCGAATACCTTACACATTGCCTTGGGGATAAGCCTGACTGCTCGAGCCAAGCTACCTAGATGGTGAGCAGGGGTTATCTACCGTCGGTGTCCCTGTACCCTGACTAGAAGCAAGGGTCCCTATTTGGTCTAAGGTACTTACCTCTGCCAACTAGAGACCCCCAGATCTAACATTGGTGGTCAGCGGTGCGGATTAGAACCAGTATTTGCACTTGACCTACAGTGATTCTTTGTACATCACTAGTCTAGTTAGCAGTTGCATTGCACAAAGTTTTTGAAACCTATTTTTGGAAGGCCTAGGAAGCATCATGTCTCTGAATGGAGTAGGCGAGGAAATGGAATTGCAATTTGAAGTAAAGGAGTTGCTCTCATACAAAAAAGAGCAGCTGAAGCAATTCTGCAAGCAGCTAGGATGCCCAGTGAAGGGCAGCGCTAACAAAGAAGAGCTACAGAAAGCTCTGAGGGCCTGGTGGGAGGCCAAACATGTTGAGCCAGAGGATTTGACTGGAGAGGACGGTGCACAGGAGCATGGATTTGGATCCAGTGATTTGCCAGTGAATAGACCAGCGTCTAGGGCTGGCAGCACCCCTTCCAGTCGGGGCCTCTCTCCAGAGGAGTTGGAGGAAAATCAGAGGATTAGGGCCCATGAGATTGAACTTTTTAAACTCAAAGCTCAAGCAGAAGAGAGGAAACTGCGCCTTGACAGTGAGAAGAAGGCGGAGGAGAGGAGGAATGCTCTCGCTTTGGAAGAGAGAAAACTCCAGTTGGCTCATGAGTTGAGCATGAGGGAGCTGGACATTAAAGCTAAACAGGTGGAGTCCAGTCCGAATGGTGGCAGCGCACAACCAGTACAGGCGGGTAAAGTATACATACCGAAAGATTTGGTGCGGAATTATCAGAGGGGTGAGGATATCTATGCATGGTTTAGATCCTATGAGCTTGCCTTGAAGATGAATGAAGTGCCTGAGAAGAGTTGGGGGGCAGGTTTGTGGAAGCATTTTGAGGCCTCTGGGAGGGATGTCTTAGCACCCTTAGAAGCAGCAGGTACCTTAACCTACCCCACTATGAAGGAGGCCTTATGCCTCAGGTATGGGCTTACACCAGAACAGTACCGCCAGAAGTTTAGGAACTTCAAGAAGCTTGATTCAAGTACTTGGGTGGAGTGTGTGAGTATGTACACGCGTGCACTGGAAGGTTGGATAAAGGGCAGCAAAGTTACTGATTATGTGGGGTTGTGTCACTTGATTAGTTGGGAGCACTTGAGTAGTCTATGTGTTCCAGAGTTGCGCCAGCATCTTTTAGACAGCAAGTTAACTGATGCCAGTGAGCTTGCTAAAGAGGCAGACCGCTGGACTAGCACCAGGGTCAACAAAGGGGTGGTAAGTATCCCAGCCAAGGGTGGACAGGGTCCCCAGCAGAAAGGTGGGGAGGACAAGGGTAACAATAAGGAGTTCTCTAAAGGGCCCCAAAACAGTTCCCAGGAAAAGGAGTCCCAAGCCCCCAAGCCTAAGAACTCTTGGCCCCATAAGGGCAGACAGGATAACAGACCACCGCCTACTTGCTATGCTTGTAGGGAAGTGGGGCACATCGCCCCTAAATGTCCCAAGAAACCCCCAGCACCAGCTGCTGCTCCGGTCCCAGGGTTAGCTAGTGTAGCTTTGGGAGGGGATTTGATTTCCAGTGGGGAAGAGGGATTAGCTATGATGACCCTTGTCTCTTTAGGAGACCAAGAGATGGTCTAGGATACCTTGATACACGCTAACACTAAAAAATACGGGCCAAAGGTGACTATCAATGGGAGGGAGATAGAGGCTCTGAGAGACACCGGGGCTAGTGTGACATCTGTCAGGTGTCAATGGGTGTCTGAAGAACAAGTTATTCCCAATGTGCTCCGCCCAGTAGTGGCAGCTGACACTTCAGTGCGCCTCTGCAAGATGGCGCGTGTTCCCTTTACATGGGGGGGAGTCTCTGGTACCTTGGAAGTCTGTGTCAGTGATGCCTTGCCGGTAGATTGTCTGTTGGGTAACGACCTGGAGAGTTCTCCATGGAAGGACGTAGAGCACAGAACTCACTTGGAGATGTTAGGACTGCCAGCGTGGATCTGTGTATGCACACGTGCCATGACAGCCAGTAAGGGTGGATTAGTAGAACTGGAGCCTGGAACAATGGCCCAGGAACCTGTCAGGAGAGGAAGGGGCAGAGGGCGCGGGAAACCGGCCCCCACTGTTCCCACGGTCCAGGAGGAAGCAGAACCTGAGGGGGATGCCTTGGAACCTACAGGGGAACAGGTGGCCGAACTGGGGGAATTGCCTGAGCTGACCCATTGGCAGCAAGAGGGTGGTCCCTCCAGGGAGGAATTCTGCCAGGCTCAGAAGAAGTGCCCTTCTCTCATTGGTGTGCGGCAGCAGGCTGCAGACCAGGCAGCGGGCCTAGGGTCCAAGGAACATTTGATTTACTGGGAGGATGACTTACTTTATAGTGAGCCTAATGTTTGCTGAGCCCCGTGCAGCCCGTGTGCTGGTGGTACCCGAGCGCTTCAGGAACTTCTTACTGGGTCTGGCTCATGACGTGCCTCTCGCAGGACATCTGGGGCAAGACAAGACCTATCACAGGCTTGTCACCCACTTCTACTGGCCCCAGATGAAGAAGCACGTCAGTACCTTTTGTAAGTCTTGCCAAACATGCCAAGCCAGTGGTAAGAGCGGAGGAAAGTGCGTGGCACCCCTCCAACCTTTTCCGGTGGTGAGCACCCCTTTTGAGCGGGTGGGCATTGATATCGTAGGGCCCCTGGACCCCAAGACTGCCTTCGGCAACAGGTTCATCCTGGTCTTGGTGGACCACGCCACCCGGTACCCGGAAGCAGTTCCTCTCAGGACAATCACAGCACCCATGGTGGGCCGTGCATTGATGGGGATCTTTTCCCGCGTGGGGAACCCCAGAGAGGTGGTCTCCGAGCGGGGTACCAACTTCATCTCTAGGTACATGAAGTCTCTGAGGGAGGAGTGCGGGGTAAATTATAAGTTCACCACTCCTTACCACCCTCAAGGAAATGGGTTGGTTGAAAGGTTCAACCGCACCCTGAAAGGTATGATTATGGGCCTAGCGGAGCCCATGAGACGGAAGTGGGACATCTTGTTACCATGCCTGTTGTTTGCCTACAGGGAGGTGCCTCAGAAGTCCTTAGGGTTCAGCCCCTTTGAACTGCTGTATGGCCACCCTGTTAGAGGAACTCTCACACTGGTGAAGGAGGGGTGGGAGAAACCCCCCAGGATGTGTTCAGCTATGTGCTGGCCATCCGCAACCAGACGCAGCGCTTCAGGAAGCTCGCTCAGGAGAACCTAGAAGCCAGCCAGGAGGAGATGAAAAGATGGTACGACCAGAATACCACTCTGGTTGAATTTCATCCTGGGCAGAAAGTGTGGGTGATGGCGCCGGTGGAGCCTTGTGCGCTCCGTGACAAGTGGACCGGGCCATATAAGGTGGTAGAGCGCAAGAGTGAGGTGACCTACCTGATCAACATGAAGACTCCTAGGCAGCCCCTGAGAGTCTTGCATGTGAACCGCCTCAAGCCCCACTTTGAGAGGTCTGAAGTGACAATGCTCATGGCTACAGATGATGGTGGGGAAGAGGATAGTGATCCTCTCCCTGACCTCCTGGCAACCAAGGAGCAAGACGGGTCAGTGGATGGTGTGGTCCTCTCGCCCACCCTGACCCCAGAACAGCAGAGAGACTGTCGCCAGTCGTTGGGTCAGTTCGCCTCCCTGTTCTCCCTGACCCCAGGTGTCACCAATTGGTGCGTCCATGATGTGGACACTGGAGATAGTCTACCTGTGAAACAGAAGTTTTACAGAGTAGCTGACAAGGTCAGGGCCAGCATCAAGGAAGAAGTTTCCAAGATGTTGGCGTTAGGGGTGATTGAGCCCTCCAGCAGTCCCTGGGCCAGCCCAGTGGTCCTAGTTCCCAAGAAAGCTGCTACACCCGGTGATCCGCCAGAACTTCGGTTTTGCGTGGACTACCGTGGGCTCAATGCAGTCACCAAGACTGACGCGCACCCCATCCCCAGAGCTGATGAGCTCGTAGATCGGTTGGGAGCTGCCAGGTATCTCAGCACCTTTGATTTGACTTCGGGGTACTGGCAGATTGCCTTAACTGAGGGGGCAAAGGAGAGGTCGGCATTTTCAACACCAGAGGGGCATTTCCAGTTTCGTGTCATGCCCTTTGGATTGAAAAATGCCCCTGCCACCTTCCAGAGACTGGTCAACCGGGTACTGACCGGGCTGGAGCAATTCAGCGCCGCATACTTGGATGACATTGCTGTGTTCAGCTCCACTTGGGAGGAACACTTGCAACACCTCTGTGAAGTGTTGAGGGCTCTGCAAAAGGCAGGCCTCACTATCAAGGCCAGTAAGTGCCAGATAGGGCAGGGATCAGTGGTGTATTTGGGACACCAGGTGGGGAGCGGCCAGGTGGCGCCCCTACAGGCGAAGATTGATACCATTCTGGCTTGGGAACCCCCCAAGACGCAGACCGAGGTGAGAGCCTTTTTAGGACTCACCGGGTATTACCGACGGTTCATCAAGGGATACGGCACCATTGTTGCCCCCTTGACAGAACTAACCTCTAGAAATCAGCCCAGGAAAGTGAATTGGACCGAGGCCTGTCAAACTGCTTTTGATGCCCTGAAAACTGCAATGTGCACAGCGCCAGTGCTGAAGGCACCTGACTTTTCGAGTGAGTTCATTGTGCAAACAGACGCTTCAGAGCAAGGTGTGGGAGCAGTACTCTCACAGATGGACGACGAGGGCGGGGACCAACCCGTAGCTTTCATTAGTAGGAGGCTACTCCCCAGGGAACAGAGGTGGAGCGCTATTGAAAGGGAAGCATTTGCTGTGGTTTGGGCCCTGAAGAAGCTGAGGCCCTACCTGTTTGGGACTCACTTGCGTGTTCAGACCGACCACAGGCCCCTCAGATGGTTAATGCAGATGAGAGGTGAGAATCCAAAACTGTTGAGGTGGTCCATCTCCCTACAGGGAATGGACTTCACGGTGGAACACCGTCCCGGTACAGAGCACGCCAATGCTGATGGTCTGTCCATGTTTTTCCGCCTTAGTGATGAGAACTCCCAAGAGGGTGGGTAGTTCTCCCCACTTTCAGCTGGAGGGGACACGTGTTAAACCTAACATCCTCGGCGTGGGTTTTTCCCCTATCTTTCGCCTCTGCTGCCTGGATTTTTGAGGCTGTGCTGGATTTCGTTTTTGCTGGTTTCGATGCTTTGGACACTCTGCCACTGCTAATCAGTGCCAGAGTGTAAGTGCTCCCTGTGTAAAATGTCATATTGATTGGATATACCTGATTGGCATATTTGTATCACCATGAAGTCCCTAGTAAAGTTCACTGTGTTTGCCAGGGCTGGTGATGACAGATGCTACTAGTGGGCCTGCAGCGCTGATTGCGCCACCCACATGAGTAGCCCTAAAATGGTGTCTCAGGCCTGCCACCGCAGGCCTGCCTGCAGTCCCCGGACTGCCATGTCCTCCTGGCCAGTGTCCACACTGACCGGGCCTAACCCTTCCCTTTTTATACACGTCAGTCATCCCTATGGAAGGCCCAAGGTACCCCCCTGGGCAGGGTGCAGTGTATGTAAGAGGTAGAGCATGTACTAGTGCAGGTACCATGCTCTGGTAGTGAACCGCGGCCATTTTGTGTGTTCACTGCTGCAAGGTTATCTTGCTCCATAGGCTAACATGGGGGAGGCTGGTGCCAATGGCTATCCGCCTATTTTCTCATAGGAACAAGATAAGACATGAGTGTTTGATATCCCTGGGCTCAGCATTTAATAACACATCTTTTAGGAGAGGTTGTTTTTAAATCCTGAGCTGGAGAATAGTACTTTTTAGAGAGTAGCTGTTCTCTTGTCTGACCCTTCTGTGTGCCTGGGCATACTTGTGGATTGACTGTCTGGCTTGAGAGTGACAGGGGCTGGGGATCCCCCAGGAGGTTGGCTGAGTCAGCCCTCTGCTGAATGGCGACATTTGCAAGTAGAGTGGAGGGAGGAGATAGCACCTGGGAGTGAATAGGGCTGTGCCTGCCTGCCACACTGCTGGCTCCACCTCCTGCTGGGCGGCTGACGACTCTGCCCCTCACTCTGAAAAGAAAGCAGAAGCCAGGAAAACAAAGTGCTCCAGCAACACCCAGAACTGGATCAGACCGGGCTCAGGACCCACTTGCACAAAGACTTCAAAGACTTTTAGGGGTATAAGTACAAGACCCCTGACAACAGATTTTTAGATTCTACAATCAAGAGGAACCTCTGCTGAAAGACGGACTGCTGAAGGACTAAAGGAAGATTGCCTTGCTGTGTGCTCTAAGGGCTGACCTGTTCTGCTGTGCAACTGAAGCTGAGGAGGAGAAGGGGCCTTGCTGTGTGCTGTGACCCTACCTACTTGACCTAACAAGACTTTGCTGTGTGCTGTGTCTTCAACTCTGAATCTCCAAGGGCCTGAGAAGAGCTGGCCTCCTGTTTGCAACCCAGGGATAGAAAGGTTGCCAAGACTTTAAAGACTCTGCTGTGTCCCATCTGCGCTGCTGTGTGCTGCGAGGACCATGGACTGTTCTACCAAGCTTCTAAACATCTGCCCCGGGAAGTGTGCTGGCTGCTCTCTGTTTTGCTGGAGAGTGCCGCGCTGATTCTGGCCTGACACCGGTTGCCGCATTGTGAAGACCGACGTGCTCATCGGCACGTGTATTGCTGTGGCCGCAGGATTGAGGGCGCCCCCGTGCTAACTAGGCCGCTGTACGGCTTGGCGGCGTCACGATCGACCCGCTGACACGGGGCGCCGTGAAATATTCTGCCCGCGATACACCGCCGCGGCCAGGGGGCCTGAAACTGATCAAGAGCTGCACTTCCCCGCTCTGCGAAGCCGCGGAGAAGGAAACGAGGAGGCTGCGACCTGATTGGTTGCTGACTGGAGGCTTGGCTGGAGGAGCCGCGCTGCGAGTGGCTGACTCCGGTGACGTCGACATCATCACTGGGGGCTCGTCGAGGGAGCTGCGACCGGATTGGTCCATTGCTCGGGAGCTGTGAAAGCCCTGCACCACGCAGCCTGAGAGGAGCGCTTTAGTTCTAAGCGCAAGAGGCACCGCTGGAGGAACGTGAACATTTAACTACTGGAAGCCTACGAACGTATTCCTTTTCTTTGAATACGAAGTCCCACGAGAGACTAGAGACTATCTTTTTACGCTCCTAACAACCTAAAGAAAAGATTGATGTGCAACGCTATGATAATTGATTTCCACTGCTGAAACTAGATAAAGTTATATTTTTGAGATACTTGCCTGTGTGGTCTACGTTTGTGGTGTACTAGGGGGGGTCATTGTAGCTGTTAAGTGCGAATACCTTACACATTGCCTTGGGGATAAGCCTGACTGCTCGAGCCAAGCTACCTAGAGGTTGAGCAGGGGTTATCTACCGTGTGTGTCCCTGTACCCTGACTAGAAGCAAGGGTCCCTATTTGGTCTAAGGTACTTACCTCTGCCAACTAGAGACCCCCAGATCTAACAATGAGTGTGTGCTTTTATCAGTGATTGTATAAGAGCGTAATAATGTGGTACTATTTTTATGAGTAAGTGAACTTGTGTGTGTATAACTGCATAGGTGAGAACATGGGAGTGTGATTAATTATTTGCATGACTGACTAGGTGTGAGAGTACCTCTATGGATGATTGGTGGTGTGTGAGTGTCTATGTAGGTGTATAAATGCATATGATAGTCCTGTACTGAGTGACTGTAAGTATGAGGGACTGTACAGGTGAGTGAGTGGATGTGTGTGTAGATCTATGAGTCAATTAGTGGGTATGTAGTTATTGGTATTGGAGTATCTATGGTTTTGAGAATGGACGTCTGAAATTTTGATTGAGTATATCAAAGGGTGTGAGAAGATGCACTAATTTATCACATGGATGACGTCATCAGTGATGTCATCAGTGATGTCATTTCAGATGTCATCCGTGATGTCATCAGTGATGTCACTGACCATGTCATGAGTGATGTCATATGTGACGTCATCAGCAGTGCATTGCGGGGGCGCGAGTTATAGTTAGCTGAACTAACTATAACAGGGGAATTTCTAGGGTTTTGTATGAGGGAAATGTCCAGCTAACTATAACGCCCCTGAAACCTATGGTTTTTTCTGTGAATTTCAAAGGTTTTCTAAATGACAATTTTGAATGTATTAATTGTTATACTGATTTTTTGGATTCTGATTTACTACATTTTTTAAACTATTTCTTTTTAGATATATTTTTTTTAATTACATTATAATTACATTATACATTACAATACAAAATATACTTTCTCAGAATGAATTACTTTAGTTTAAATACTTGGCAAATAGGCCACAGATTTTTAAGTACAGTAGTTACAGTTGTTGCAATGGGCAACACAATTTCAAACACAAAGCAACATTGAGCTCAATGTGAATTTCTAGTTAAATGCAATTAGTTACTTTATGGATTACTTTTCTAAGCACAAGACTGGATCCTAGATTCAGTCCTTGGACATCTCCTGTAAACAGTTGAGTAAAAGCGCTTTGGTTACAGTAGTGATTTTTAAGGAATATTATTGTATTTTAAAAGTTGACACTTAGAAAAATTTTCCCATGGAATCACCAATGTTATCCTATGACAGAAAAGTCCCTTAGCAGGTAAGTAGTGTTATCGTTACTTTTTCTTACTCAGTGGTGGATACTGGATCCAGCACTGGCCAACCTCCTGTAAACAGTTGAAAGAATGTGTTTAAGTCATACAGACGACTTTTTAGGAATATTTTTAGTTTGTGAAAATAGACACTTAGAAACTTTTCTAATGAAAACCACACAATAGATTCCTATGGAAGGAAATACAAGTTACTGGTAAGTACGCTTAGAATTACTTTTCAGGGTCAGTGATGAGCTAAATGATGCAGCCCTGGGTTCTCTCCTGATAACAGGTGAGTAAATCGGAATTCGTAGTTCGGCTGATTTTAGAGGAATATTTGTACATTTCAAAAATGGACACAGAAAATTTTCTGGTGAAAACCAAACAATGGATTCGTATGGAAGGAAATACAAGTTACTGGTAAGTACGCTTCGAATTACTTTTCAGGGTCAGTGCTGGGCTAAAAGATGCAGCCCTGGGTTCTCTCCTGATAACAGGTGAGTAAATTGGAATTCGTAGTTCGGCTGATTTTAGCGGAATATTTGTACAATGGTGAAGGAAGGGGGAGGGGCCTGAGGTGATGTGTGCAAACACGCCCTGTGGCGCGTTTTAAGTTGGGGAATTAATTCCTCTTCAATCCTGAGGTCCCCTGGGGACCAACTAGCCCACCAGGTACCTCCAGTATGCGCCAGGGAGCTGCATTGCAGAGAGGTATTCAGAGGCCACGCCCCTTTTTACAACACTCTGCAACACAGCTCTGTGGCGCTTACTGGAGGTACCTGGTGGGCTAGTTGGTCCCCAGGGACCCTCAGGATTGAAGAGGAATCAATTCCCCAACTTAAAAAGCGCCACAGTGCGTGTTTGCACAGATCTCACCTCAGGCCCCGCCCCCTACCTTCACCACTGTGCAAACGCGCCCCGTGGGGTGTTTTAAATTTGGGGGATTAAGTCCCCTTGAATCCTGAGGTCCCCTGGCGGCCAACTAGCCCACCAGGTACCTCCAGTATGTGCCAGGGAGCTGCCTTGCAGAGAGGTCTTCAGAGGCCACACCCCTTTTTACAACACTCTGCAACGCAGCTCCGTGGCGCTTAGTGGAGGTACCTAGTGGGCTATTTGTCCCCTAGGGGACCTCTGGATTGAAGAGGAATGAATTCCCCAACTTAAAACGCGCCACAGGGCGTGTTTGCACAGTATCACCTCAGGCCCCGCCCCCTACCTTCACCAATGTGCAAACGCGTCCCGTGGCACGTTTTAAGTTGGGAGATTAAGTCCCCTTGAATCCTGAGGTCCCCTGCCGGCCAACTAGCCCACCAGGTACCTCCAGTAAGCGCCAGGGAGCTGCGTTGCAGAGATGTGTAAAAAGGGGCGTGGCCTCATTACACCTCTCTGCAACGCAGCCCCCTGGTGCATACTGGAGGTTCCTGTTGGGCTAGTTGGCCCCCAGGGACCCCCAGTATTGAAGGGGAGTTCGTTCCCCCTTTGCAAATGCACCAGGGGGCGCGTTTGCAGAGTGGTGTAAGGAGGGGGCGTGGCCTCCGGCCCGATCCTTTTTTCCCCCCTCTGTTTTTTAGAAGGGGGCTGTGTAGCCCCCCTTCTTTTTCATTTTTTTTGGCCCTGGGGACCCCATCCCCCAGGGCCTGCCCCCAATTTTGATTATTTATTTATTTTTTTAAACAGGAAGGGGGCCGCGGGCCCCCCTCCCCAGGCCATAATTTGCCCCGGGGACCCCATCCCCCGGGGCACGGCCTTTTTTAAAAAAATTATTTTTTATGGAGGGGGGCTGCATAGCCCCCCTCCTGTGCCACCTATGGCCCCGGGGACCCCATCCCCCGGGCCATTTTTTTTTATTAAAAAAAAAAAAATTGGGGAGCGGGGCTGCATGGCCCCCCTCCCGGGCCACTTATGGCCCCGGGGACCCCACGTGGCCTGGCCTCTGTTGGGGGCCATGGGGGGGTCCCCAATCCCCCCACGGCCCCGCCAGCTCCCTGCGTCCTGCGGGAGCCGGCATTGCTTTTCCACATGGGGAGCAGCTAACATGCTGCTCCCCATGTGGAAAAGCAATCGTCTTTGGTATTTGGAAGAGAGAGCAAGTTTCCTGCTCTCTCTTCCAAATACCAAATCAGTTTGCTATGGCAGGGCGGGAGCCGCGAGGCTCCCACCCTGCCATAGCAAACAGCAGTGTCCCGGGGGTGGGCACCATGGGACACTGCAGGAGCCGGCCCTGGGGGGTGGTGGTCCCCAGGGCCATCATTGGCTCTGGGGGGGCCACGCGGCCCCCCCACTTAAGTTAAAGCCCCGGGGGTGGTGGTCCCCGGGGCTTGGGGGTCCGTAACGGACCCCTGTTTTACATAATCAGTGCCCCGGGGAGGTGGTGGTCCCCAGGGTGTGTGGAAGGGCCATGAGCCCCCTGCATACATTAACATAAACCCCAGTCGCCAGTAGATAGTTATAGTAAGGACCTATTTTCCATAGGAAATCCGCAACATTCTATTTGGAATAACGTTGGCGCCGGTTGATAAATCCTCGCAAAATTTTCCAAACTTTTGGCCAGATCGGCTCCGCTCCTACCCAGAAGGACCCTCTGGGGCCCCCCTTTTTTTTTTTTTTAAACGGTGAAATACGCGCACGGTGCACGCATCCTAACGCGTTAGGTGCAAGGATTCTCGGCAATGTTTTTTGAAAAAAGACAAGAAATCATTGGTTGTATGACTACTTTCTACACTGAAAGGTAGGGTGTATATTTCTGTTTTTTAAAGGTATGATTCTTATTGGTTAACAAAAACAGATTGTAAGGAACACTATATATGATAAGCTGATATGTTGAAAAGTCAAGCACAGTTCCTGTCTTGTGTAGGAACATTGTGTGCTGAACTTGTGACCTGTGAGCTCAGTGCAGTGTTCCATGACCTGTTTCTATGGTAACAGGCAGAAGGCAGATTGGGGGAAGGGTTGAAATGTATTTCAGTTGGAAATGGTAGAAATGTTTAACCAATAGAAATGTGTATTTGCTTTTGAGTTTATGTGTGAAGGATTGTTATTTGATGTTTACATGTATATGTGCGGAAAAGGAAAGGGAAACTTTTCCATTCTTTGTTTTTGCTGAGAGGTGCACAGTGCAGAGATTCTGTAAAAGAAAATATGGTGAGTGATTGATATACTTCTTAATCTACAAAAGAACTTGAAAGATGAGTTATTTAATTGTGAGGGGATGTATGTAGACTATTTTGATTTTAATCAGACCAATGTATTTCTCCTGTTAAAGTGTAGGGAGTACTTTTTTTCTCTATAATGTGTGTGCATGTAGAAACCATTATGTGATAAGCATTTGTGTTTTTCATGTGTTTGTAGACAGATAACTGTGCTGTTTTTATATTTTGGTAGAATTAGAAACCAGTCATTGTTTATGAATTTGTGAAATGAGTTATGTTATGTTTCTATAGTAAAATGTAGAACTACTTCTAGATGAAGAAATGTGTTTTGGTATAGTGCAAGGGATAGTGGTGTTTGTCTAGAATCACACAGTGAGTCTGTGTGCATTTGGGAACCACTGTGAGAGAAGCTTTTGGTAACATCGTGTATTTGCTGACAGATAACTGTTTTAACGTGTCATGTTGTGAAGTTTTAGTAGCATTAGAAGACAGTTATGGCTTATGATTTGATTAAAGGAGTCAGGCTTTGACAGAAAAGTGCAGTCCTGAAATATGTAGATTGTGTGCAGTTCCCTTACCACTTGCACCCTTAGTGAATGAGTTTTGGTAAACTCCTATGGATAGTGGTGCTTGTCTAGAATCACACTGTGAGTTGGTGTGTATTTGGGATCAGTGTGAGAGAAGCATTTGGTGACATCATATATTTGCTGACAGATAACTGTTTTAAAACCTGTCATGTTGTGAAGTTTTATTAGCATTAGAATCCAGTCTTTGATTATGCGTTGATTAAATGAGTCATGCTTTGACACTGATGTGGTGTACTTAAATATTTAGATTGTGTGCAGTACCATTAACTCTTCCAGACTAGTGAATGAGTTTTGGTAAACTCCTAGGATAGTGTTGCTTGTCTAAAATCACACTGTGAGTCTGTGTGCATTTGGGTAAGGATTGTGAGAGAAACATTTGGTTACATCGTGTATTTGCTGACAGATACCTGTTTTAAAACTGGTCATGTTGTGAAGTTTTAGTAGCATTAGAAGCCAGTCTTTGCTTATGCTTTGATTATATGAGTTAGGCTTTGACATAAGAGTGCAGTCCTGAAATATGAAGATTGTGTGCAGTTCCCTTACCACTTCCACAGTAGTGAATGATTTTTGGTAAACTCCTAGGTATAGTGGTTGTTGTCTAGAATCACACTGTGAGTCTGTGTGTATTTGGGAACCACTGTGAGAGAAGCATTTGGTAACATCTTGTATTTGCTGACAGATAACTAATTTAAAACCTCTCATGTTGTCAAGTTTTAGTAGCATTAGAAGCTAGTCTTTGCTTATGCATTGATAAAATGAGTCAGGGTTTGACACTAAGGTGCAGTACCATGTACTATTCTGTTCACTGTGGCAGAACTGAAAATTTAAAAGTTTTACCTATGCACTGTCCTAGAAGTAGTCTGATTATTTAGTCAGTTTCTAAGTACCAAATAGATTGCTTCAAATGTCTATGCAGTATGCATGTTGTGTTCTAACATACTATACACTGCTTCAAATGTCTATGCAGTATGCATGTAGTGTTCTAACATACTATACACTTGTCTTTTACACCTTCAATTCCCTAGTCAGTATCCATACACTTCCAGGAAACATCCTGTCACTTCCTTTGCAGTCCTCTAGAGACCCATTCAACAGCATGTACTAATCCATTCACTTTGCTAAAACCCAAACACTTATAAGTTCACCAAGGCACTCTCTTTTCAGTAGTCTAATGATTCAGTCACTGCCTAAGTATTCATGCACTGACCCAGGCCTTAGTATATGGACTGCTTCAAACCCTTATCCACTATGCATGCAGCCCTCTAACCACGTACACAATTGTCTTTCACACCTTCAATTCCCTAGTCAGTATCCATACACTTCCAGGAAATACCCTGTCACTCCCTTTGCAGTCCTCTAGTGACCCATTCAGCACCATGTACTAATCCATTCACTGTGCTAAAAAAAAAAAACACTTCTAAATTCAGCAAGATACTATCTTTGCAGTACTCTAATCATTCAGTCAGTGCCTAAGTATTCATATACTGAGCCAGGCCTTAGCACATGGACTGCTTCAAACCCCTATGCACTATGAATGCAGTCTTCTAACCACCTAGACACTTGTCTTTCACACTTTCAATTTCCTAGTCAGTATCCATACAGTCCAGCACTTGTCACTGCCTTTGCACTCCTCTAGTGACCCATTCAGTACCAAGTACTAATCCATTCCCTGTGCGAAAAGCCTAGCACTTATAAATTCAGCTAGGCACTCTCCTTGCTGTACTCTAACCATTCAGTCTGTACCCAAGTAGTGATGCAGTGAGCCAGGCCTTAGCACATAGACTGCTTTAAATGCCTATACAGTATGGATGCAGTCCTCTCATCACCTACACAGTTGTGTTTCACATCTTCAATTCCCTAGTTAGTATTCATACTCTTCTAGCAAACACCCTGTCACTCACCCAGTGTGTCTCCTTATAGTACTGTAATCATTTAGTCAGTTAGCATGTAGTCTTTTAGTGAGGTAGGCTTTAGGGCATGAACTGCTTCAAAGTAGTATGCACTATGCATCTAGTGTTTTGACGATCGTCACACTTGTGGTTCAGGGCTATAGTTTCTTAGTCAGTTTTTATATAAAATGTGTTTGTACAGTAATGGAATAGTATACATTTGAAAGTTATTAATATACATTTATTTGTGATTCTTTTTTACAGATACAGAACAGGAGTGTTTCTCATCTGTTTGCACTCTTCTCGTGCAAGATTGTTTGGATGACGGGTCCTTAGGTGTTTCATCATACTTGCTGTGCCGCACGAGTATTTTTTGTTAGGATCCCCTCATAACAGAACTCTTTGGCAAATCTTGCGACTGATGAAGGTGGCATTGGTCTTTGTTTGCCCCTTGGGAAAAGTAAAAAATATCCTCACCACTGAAGAAAAACGTTGTGGGCGTGGTGCCTTCTGCAAAAAAAATTCCTCAGATTCTGTAAATATTTTAAAGCGGCAATATTTACAATTTTTGTAAGTTAAACTTATAAAATGTTTTTAGCTGTATGCATTTTATATATCTGTGATTTGTTTCTTGTGGTATTTTGTTGAGAATACCATGTTGTTTTTTTTTAACAATCTTTCTGATCTTCCAGGTCTGTCGTCGACATCCATGATTCCCACAGGAGTGTTCCGCCTTGTTGTTTTGTATTATTGTTGTTACATTTTGTTTATTAGTTTATTGTTCATATATATGTTAATAAAAACATTAAGTTTGAAAATAGTTTATCGTTTATATATGTATTATTATAAAAAATAAAGTTTAAAAAAAAAATAATAATGTTGTTGGTTGTTCTCTTAACTGCTGTGTGACTCTTTCTTGTTCTTATTACTGTTATTTGATGGAGTCCACCATGGTGTTAAATTTTGGGGCACTTATCGCTGGAATACTGGTGATATCTGCAGTTTGCACCAACTTCTGGATAGTGTGTTAGATTTATCTCAACTTTACTTCGGTTAAAGTGCTGATAATTAAATGGAGAGTAGCCGTTCCGTGCAAAAAGACACGAGGTGCACCTTTCCGATTTATTCTAAATACTAAAATCCTGTATTGAATTGCACTGAGGTATTGGCTGCACTTACAGTGTACACACAAAATCTATTAAGAAATCTCATTGTATTGATATTGATTGGGAATAGTGCGTCAGGTGCTGGATCTTGACGAGATACACTGCTCAGTTCGTATATTGTTCTGCACACATAAAAAATCACATCACAACTTTCACACCAATTGCAATGCGAAACAAATTCCGTCGATAAGACTCGTTAGCACCAGGGATTTTACACCTGCTGTCTGCTGGTGTTAAGCAGGACAACTACCTGCACCATGAAAGGGAACACAGCCAAGAGGCACACCAGAACACCCACAGGTGCCATAGAGTCAATGAGCATGATACAGGGATACCCATGAGGGCCACAAGACTCATCGCAACAACTTCAGGACCGCCAATGCCCCCCAAACCCGCATCTGAGCAAGTGTGTCCTTGTGGTCATTGTGTTAGCATGATAGGCACGAGCCCTGCAATATTACAGTGTGCTGTCACCTCAGCTTTGGCAGTGAGCCTGGACATGTAGCTACGCACGAATCCTCCTGCATGTACAACCGGCGTGTTTTGGTCCGGGGTACACAGGTCAGCGCAGGGGTGTGGCAAGGTGAACGGGGTGTCTCAGGCATGTCCGTGTACAGAAAGTGCGGTAAGTGTGTCTCTGTGTTCTGGTGTGGCCACAAGGGCCGCAGCAGTCGATGTTGTAAAGTGGCATGCACCACCTCCAAACGGCACTGTGATGGTGTAGTTGGAATGCAGCAGGACATGCGCGAATAGGCATTAATGTGATAAATTTTCTGCATCTTCTCACACCCTAATTTAACCGGTGATACACAAACTCAAAATTTCAGGCGTCCATTCTCAAAACCATAGATACTCCAATACAAATAACTACATACCCACTTATTAACTCTTAGGTCTACATACACCTCCACTCATTCACATGTACAGTCACTCATACTTACAGTCACTCCGTACAAGACTATCATATGCATTTATACACCTACATAGACACTCACACACCACCAATCATCCATAGAGGTACTGTCACACCTAGTCAGTCATGCAAATAATTAATCACACTCCCATTTACTCACCTGTGCAGTTATACACACTCAAGTTCACTTACTCATAAAAATAGTACCACATTCTTACGCTCTTATACAATCATTGATACAAGCACAGACTCATCCATACAGCCACTCTCACAATCACACACTCTCACATATACCCACTTATATACTCTTACACGCATATATACTGCCTTTCACATATGTAGTTAGTCACAAATGTACCACTGAGATATACATTCAATCCCTAACACACCCATACATACACTCACTCAACCATACAGTTCATCACAGATGCACTCTTAAAACCATGCACCCATAGAATCACCCACTCACACATCTATGCACAGAGTCACACAGAGCCTACCCACACAAACACTCAGGCACCCATACAGATACTCAGACAACCAATCGAGAACCCATATAGACACTCATATAGCTATTCACAAAACCATGCAGCCACTTATACACCAACAGACAGAAACATACAGACATTTACTAGTCTGCAGTAAGATACATTTAATGACTCACTTATAGAGTCAGTTACGCACATACAAAATCATCTATTCACACACTTGTACAGCCACTCATTCTTCCACAGGCCTTTCACTATAAATATATAAAACATATTTAAAATTTACAGAAACACACAGTCACTGGATGATGTCATCAGTGATGTCATCAGTGATGTCATTTGAGATGTCATCAGTGATGTCATCAGTGATGTCACTGACCATGTCATGAGTGATGTAATATGTGACGTCATCAGCAGTGCATTGCGGGGGCGTGAGTTACAGTTAGCTGAACTAACTATAACAGGGGAATTTCTAGGGTTTTGTACGAGGGAAATGTCCAGCTAACTATAACACCCCTGAAACCTATGGTTTTTTCAGTGAATTTCTAAGGTTTATTGAATGCCAATTCCTAACTATACCACCCCTGAAACCTTTTGTTATTTCAGTCAATATATATATATATATATATTACCTACTGGCGGTCGCCAGTAGGTAGTTATAGTTAGGACCACGTTTCCATAGGAAATCCGCAACATTCTATTTTGAATAACTTTGGCGCCGGTTGACGAATCCTCGCGAATTTTTCAAAATAGGTGGGGCGCTATGCTCCGCTCCTACCCTGAAAGTCTCGGGGGGATTCGTCAAGCGGGGGCTGAGATAAAAGGGGGGCCTCAAAACACGTTTTTCCCATGCATTTTTCCATAGGACCTTTAGACACAGCTACAGCCCGAACGGCTGAACAGAATTACTTGAAATTTGGCAGAGAGGTAGTCCTCAGGTCAAGGAAGTGCCTTTTGTAGGTTTGGTGTAAATCTGTTCAGTAGATTCTGAGAAAATAGCCTTTAAATCAATATATATATCTGAGCCAGCGTACGGTGCGCTTACGGTGCGCTTACCGTACGCGTACGGTGGCGTGCGCGAGCGCGATTCTGATTGGCCCTTAGATCTTAGTAAACATTCGAATCGGTCGAAACCAGGAAGCGGCGGCCGCCATTTTCTCTCTCGCACTCTGACAGGGGGTTGAAAAACCAAGTGCAAAAACATGTAAAGGGGCTGTTTACACAGCTCCCAAGCACCTAGCCATGTTGAGGGAGTCCCCAACGATCTCCCAAGTGAAAAAAGGCAATTTAAATTTTTTCGAAAATTTCGCCGATTACGCTTACCGTACGCGTACGGTAAGAAATAATAATAATAAAAAAAAATATCCACATTCTCCCCACCCCGTGTGCAAAAGGTGCCCGAAGGGCACCTTCTGTGCATGGCTTATTAGAGCTAAACAAAACATATATTTTACCTGTCACAACGATGCTCATCATATGTCCTCCATGTGCGCACGGTGCGTGAAGCGCATCGTGCGTTCATGGCCCATCTAGCGTAACGTGGGCACGCGGTGCGCAAAGCGCACCGCGTGCTCACTGTGCGCGCACGGTGCGCGCACGGAACGAACTGCGTTAAGTGGGCGCGCACGCCACAAATGGCGTAAAGTAACTTAGCATTTAAAAAACCTTGCAAATTCACTGAAAAAACCATAGGTTTCACACATGTTATAGTTAGCTGGACATTTTTCTGATAAAAAACCAATGAAATTCCCCCGTTATAGTTACTGTAGGCAACTATAACTCACGCGACCGTAATCCTCTGCTGATGACATATGTGTCTTTTTGAAAAAAAAATATTTGTAATATATGTATAGCTAAAATTTAATGGAAGAAGACATGGGCAAATAAGTGTCTAAATACAGTATTAGCATCAGCAGAGGATTACGGTCGCGTGAGTTATAGTTGCCTACAGTAACTATAACGGGGGAATTTCATTGGTTTTTTATCAGTAAAATGTCCAGCTTACTATAACATGTGTGAAACCTATGGTTTTTTCAGTGAATATATATATATATATATATACATATATATATATATATATATATGTATATATATATATATATATTATCTACTGGCGGTCGCCAGTAGATAGTTATAGTTAGGACCCTGTTTCCATAGGAAATCCGCCACATTCTATTTGGAATAACTTTGGCGCCGGTCGATGAATCCTCGCGAAATTTTCAAAATAGGTGGGGCGCTACGCTCCGCTCCTACCCTGAAAGTCTCGGGGGGATTCGTCAAGCGGGGGCTGAGAAAAAAGGGGGGTCCCAAAACGCGTTTTTCCCATCCATTTTTCCATAGGACCTTTAGACACAGCTACAGCCCGAACGGCTGAACAGAGTTACTTGAAATTTGGCAGAGAGGTAGTCCTCAGGTCAAGGAAGTGCCTTTTGTAGGTCTGGTGTAAATCTGTTCAGTAGTTCCTGAGAAAATAGCATTTAAATCAATATATATATGTGGGCGGAGCCTAACCACACATCTCATCCTGAGATCTGATTGGCTGTCAGCACTTCATCCAAGAAGTGTTGGCAGCCATCTTGGGACCAATATACATGATAGCACCTCATTAAAAAGCATTGCAGTTAATAGAAGATTTTAAGACTTTAGTTACATTATAAATCATTTGTTGATGGTACCATACTCATTTTAGGAATTGTGGTATGTTCTAAGGTGATTTCACCATGTGAAAAAGCCTTCTGCTGGGATATCATGATTGAGAGAAAAATATTTTCTCATGCTTTTACCACAGAGGTTTGGAAGGTGATCTATAAGCTAAACTGAGAGCCTATTTTCTGTAAATTCACATTATCTTTCTCAGTCATGTGAGAATGAAGTCTGACATTCTCAGTAAAACATGTACATCCAACAAGGGCAGAGACTGTCAGTTGATTCCTTTGTGTTCTACTGCAGCTTTCCAGAGTGTTCCAAAGAACTACTAGAGCGCTAACCGTCCTACTTATGATAAATGTATGGCACACCTGAAGCCATCTTGCTTGGATTAAAGTGGTAACTCTTAAAACATTTAATTTGAAAAGGAACAAAATGAGGTGGTTCATTTTTCCATAAAAAGTATGATTAGTGCTGCATAAAGAAAAATTAGGTGTGAGAGTACCTCTATGGATGATTGGTGGTGTGTGAGTGTCTATGTAGGTGTATAAATGCATATGATAGTCCTGTACTGAGTGACTGTAAGTATGAGTGACTGTACAGGTGAGTGAGTGGATGTGTGTGTAGATCTATGAGTCAATTAGTGGGTATGTAGTTATTGGTATTGGAGTATCTATGGTTTTGAGAATGGACGTCTGAAATTTTGATTGAGTATATCAAAGGGTGTGAGAAGATGCACTAATTTATCACATGGATGACGTCATCAGTGATGTCATCAGTGATGTCATTTCAGATGTCATCCGTGATGTCATCAGTGATGTCACTGACCATGTCATGAGTGATGTCATATGTGACGTCATCAGCAGTGCATTGCGGGGGCGCGAGTTATAGTTAGCTGAACTAACTATAACAGGGGAATTTCTAGGGTTTTGTATGAGGGAAATGTCCAGCTAACTATAACGCCCCTGAAACCTATGGTTTTTTCTGTGAATTTCAAAGGTTTTCTAAATGACAATTTTGAATGTATTAATTGTTATACTGATTTTTTGGATTCTGATTTACTACATTTTTTAAACTATTTCTTTTTAGATATATTTTTTTTAATTACATTATAATTACATTATACATTACAATACAAAATATACTTTCTCAGAATGAATTACTTTAGTTTAAATACTTGGCAAATAGGCCACAGATTTTTAAGTACAGTAGTTACAGTTGTTGCAATGGGCAACACAATTTCAAACACAAAGCAACATTGAGCTCAATGTGAATTTCTAGTTAAATGCAATTAGTTACTTTATGGATTACTTTTCTAAGCACAAGACTGGATCCTAGATTCAGTCCTTGGACATCTCCTGTAAACAGTTGAGTAAAAGCGCTTTGGTTACAGTAGTGATTTTTAAGGAATATTATTGTATTTTAAAAGTTGACACTTAGAAAATTTTTCCCATGGAATCACCAATGTTATCCTATGACAGAAAAGTCCCTTAGCAGGTAAGTAGTGTTATCGTTACTTTTTCTTACTCAGTGGTGGATACTGGATCCAGCACTGGCCAACCTCCTGTAAACAGTTGAAAGAATGTGTTTAAGTCATACAGACGACTTTTTAGGAATATTTTTAGTTTGTGAAAATAGACACTTAGAAACTTTTCTAATGAAAACCACACAATAGATTCCTATGGAAGGAAATACAAGTTACTGGTAAGTACGCTTAGAATTACTTTTCAGGGTCAGTGATGAGCTAAATGATGCAGCCCTGGGTTCTCTCCTGATAACAGGTGAGTAAATCGGAATTCGTAGTTCGGCTGATTTTAGAGGAATATTTGTACATTTCAAAAATGGACACAGAAAATTTTCTGGTGAAAACCACACAATGGATTCGTATGGAAGGAAATACAAGTTACTGGTAAGTACGCTTCGAATTACTTTTCAGGGTCAGTGCTGGGCTAAAAGATGCAGCCCTGGGTTCTCTCCTGATAACAGGTGAGTAAATTGGAATTCGTAGTTCGGCTGATTTTAGCGGAATATTTGTACAATGGTGAAGGAAGGGGGAGGGGCCTGAGGTGATGTGTGCAAACACGCCCTGTGGCGCGTTTTAAGTTGGGGAATTAATTCCTCTTCAATCCTGAGGTCCCCTGGGGACCAACTAGCCCACCAGGTACCTCCAGTATGCGCCAGGGAGCTGCATTGCAGAGAGGTATTCAGAGGCCACGCCCCTTTTTACAACACTCTGCAACACAGCTCTGTGGCGCTTACTGGAGGTACCTGGTGGGCTAGTTGGTCCCCAGGGACCCTCAGGATTGAAGAGGAATCAATTCCCCAACTTAAAAAGCGCCACAGTGCGTGTTTGCACAGATCTCACCTCAGGCCCCGCCCCCTACCTTCACCACTGTGCAAACGCGCCCCGTGGGGTGTTTTAAATTTGGGGGATTAAGTCCCCTTGAATCCTGAGGTCCCCTGGCGGCCAACTAGCCCACCAGGTACCTCCAGTATGTGCCAGGGAGCTGCCTTGCAGAGAGGTCTTCAGAGGCCACACCCCTTTTTACAACACTCTGCAACGCAGCTCCGTGGCGCTTAGTGGAGGTACCTAGTGGGCTATTTGTCCCCTAGGGGACCTCTGGATTGAAGAGGAATGAATTCCCCAACTTAAAACGCGCCACAGGGCGTGTTTGCACAGTATCACCTCAGGCCCCGCCCCCTACCTTCACCAATGTGCAAACGCGTCCCGTGGCACGTTTTAAGTTGGGAGATTAAGTCCCCTTGAATCCTGAGGTCCCCTGCCGGCCAACTAACCCACCAGGTACCTCCAGTAAGCACCAGGGAGCTGCGTTGCAGAGATGTGTAAAAAGGGGCGTGGCCTCATTACACCTCTCTGCAACGCAGCCCCCTGGCGCATACTGGAGGTTCCTGTTGGGCTAGTTGGCCCCCAGGGACCCCCAGTATTGAAGGGGAGTTCGTTCCCCCTTTGCAAATGCACCAGGCGGCGCGTTTGCAGAGTGGTGTAAGGAGGGGGCGTGGCCTCCGGCCCGATCCTTTTTTCCCCCCTCTGTTTTTTAGAAGGGGGCTGTGTAGCCCCCCTTCTTTTTCATTTTTTTTGGCCCTGGGGACCCCATCCCCCAGGGCCTGCCCCCAATTTTGATTATTTATTTATTTTTTTAAACAGGAAGGGGGCCGCGGGCCCCCCTCCCCAGGCCATAATTTGCCCCGGGGACCCCATCCCCCGGGGCACGGCCTTTTTTTAAAAAATTATTTTTTATGGAGGGGGGCTGCATAGCCCCCCTCCTGTGCCACCTATGGCCCCGGGGACCCCATCCCCCGGGCCATTTTTTTTTATTTAAAAAAAAAAAATTGGGGAGCGGGGATGCATGGCCCCCCTCCCGGGCCACTTATGGCCCCGGGGACCCCACGTGGCCTGGCCTCTGTTGGGGGCCATGGGGGGGTCCCCAATCCCCCCACGGCCCCGCCAGCTCCCTGCGTCCTGCGGGAGCCGGCATTGCTTTTCCACATGGGGAGCAGCTAACATGCTGCTCCCCATGTGGAAAAGCAATCGTCTTTGGTATTTGGAAGAGAGAGCAAGTTTCCTGCTCTCTCTTCCAAATACCAAATCAGTTTGCTATGGCAGGGCGGGAGCCGCGAGGCTCCCACCCTGCCATAGCAAACAGCAGTGTCCCGGGGGTGGGCACCATGGGACACTGCAGGAGCCGGCCCTGGGGGGTGGTGGTCCCCAGGGCCATCATTGGCTCTGGGGGGGCCACGCGGCCCCCCCACTTAAGTTAAAGCCCCGGGGGTGGTGGTCCCCAGGGTGTGTGGAAGGGCCATGAGCCCCCCGCATACATTAACATAAACCCCAGTCGCCAGTAGATAGTTATAGTAAGGACCTATTTTCCATAGGAAATCCGCAACATTCTATTTGGAATAACGTTGGCGCCGGTTGATAAATCCTCGCAAAATCTTCCAAACTTTTGGCCAGATCGGCTCCGCTCCTACCCAGAAGGACCCTCTGGGGCCCCCCTTTTTTTTTTTTTTAAACGGTGAAATACGCGCACGGTGCACGCATCCTAACGCGTTAGGTGCAAGGATTCTCGGCAATGTTTTTTGAAAAAAGACAAGAAATCATTGGTTGTATGACTACTTTCTACACTGAAAGGTAGGGTGTATATTTCTGTTTTTTAAAGGTATGATTCTTATTGGTTAACAAAAACAGATTGTAAGGAACACTATATATGATAAGCTGATATGTTGAAAAGTCAAGCACAGTTCCTGTCTTGTGTAGGAACATTGTGTGCTGAACTTGTGACCTGTGAGCTCAGTGCAGTGTTCCATGACCTGTTTCTATGGTAACAGGCAGAAGGCAGATTGGGGGAAGGGTTGAAATGTATTTCAGTTGGAAATGGTAGAAATGTTTAACCAATAGAAATGTGTATTTGCTTTTGAGTTTATGTGTGAAGGATTGTTATTTGATGTTTACATGTATATGTGCGGAAAAGGAAAGGGAAACTTTTCCATTCTTTGTTTTTGCTGAGAGGTGCACAGTGCAGAGATTCTGTAAAAGAAAATATGGTGAGTGATTGATATACTTCTTAATCTACAAAAGAACTTGAAAGATGAGTTATTTAATTGTGAGGGGATGTATGTAGACTATTTTGATTTTAATCAGACCAATGTATTTCTCCTGTTAAAGTGTAGGGAGTACTTTTTTTCTCTATAATGTGTGTGCATGTAGAAACCATTATGTGATAAGCATTTGTGTTTTTCATGTGTTTGTAGACAGATAACTGTGCTGTTTTTATATTTTGGTAGAATTAGAAACCAGTCATTGTTTATGAATTTGTGAAATGAGTTATGTTATGTTTCTATAGTAAAATGTAGAACTACTTCTAGATGAAGAAATGTGTTTTGGTATAGTGCAAGGGATAGTGGTGTTTGTCTAGAATCACACAGTGAGTCTGTGTGCATTTGGGAACCACTGTGAGAGAAGCTTTTGGTAACATCGTGTATTTGCTGACAGATAACTGTTTTAACGTGTCATGTTGTGAAGTTTTAGTAGCATTAGAAGACAGTTATGGCTTATGATTTGATTAAAGGAGTCAGGCTTTGACAGAAAAGTGCAGTCCTGAAATATGTAGATTGTGTGCAGTTCCCTTACCACTTGCACCCTTAGTGAATGAGTTTTGGTAAACTCCTATGGATAGTGGTGCTTGTCTAGAATCACACTGTGAGTTGGTGTGTATTTGGGATCAGTGTGAGAGAAGCATTTGGTGACATCATATATTTGCTGACAGATAACTGTTTTAAAACCTGTCATGTTGTGAAGTTTTAGTAGCATTAGAATCCAGTCTTTGATTATGCGTTGATTAAATGAGTCATGCTTTGACACTGATGTGGTGTACTTAAATATTTAGATTGTGTGCAGTACCATTAACTCTTCCAGACTAGTGAATGAGTTTTGGTAAACTCCTAGGATAGTGTTGCTTGTCTAAAATCACACTGTGAGTCTGTGTGCATTTGGGTAAGGATTGTGAGAGAAACATTTGGTTACATCGTGTATTTGCTGACAGATACCTGTTTTAAAACTGGTCATGTTGTGAAGTTTTAGTAGCATTAGAAGCCAGTCTTTGCTTATGCTTTGATTATATGAGTTAGGCTTTGACATAAGAGTGCAGTCCTGAAATATGAAGATTGTGTGCAGTTCCCTTACCACTTCCACAGTAGTGAATGATTTTTGGTAAACTCCTAGGTATAGTGGTTGTTGTCTAGAATCACACTGTGAGTCTGTGTGTATTTGGGAACCACTGTGAGAGAAGCATTTGGTAACATCTTGTATTTGCTGACAGATAACTAATTTAAAACCTCTCATGTTGTCAAGTTTTAGTAGCATTAGAAGCTAGTCTTTGCTTATGCATTGATAAAATGAGTCAGGGTTTGACACTAAGGTGCAGTATCATGTACTATTCTGTTCACTGTGGCAGAACTGAAAATTTAAAAGTTTTACCTATGCACTGTCCTAGAAGTAGTCTGATTATTTAGTCAGTTTCTAAGTACCAAATAGATTGCTTCAAATGTCTATGCAGTATGCATGTTGTGTTCTAACATACTATACACTGCTTCAAATGTCTATGCAGTATGCATGTAGTGTTCTAACATACTATACACTTGTCTTTTACACCTTCAATTCCCTAGTCAGTATCCATACACTTCCAGGAAACATCCTGTCACTTCCTTTGTAGTCCTCTAGAGACCCATTCAACAGCATGTACTAATCCATTCACTTTGCTAAAACCCAAACACTTATAAGTTCACCAAGGCACTCTCTTTTCAGTAGTCTAATGATTCAGTCACTGCCTAAGTATTCATGCACTGACCCAGGCCTTAGTATATGGACTGCTTCAAACCCTTATCCACTATGCATGCAGCCCTCTAACCACGTACACAATTGTCTTTCACACCTTCAATTCCCTAGTCAGTATCCATACACTTCCAGGAAATACCCTGTCACTCCCTTTGCAGTCCTCTAGTGACCCATTCAGCACCATGTACTAATCCATTCACTGTGCTAAAAAAAAAACCACTTCTAAATTCAGCAAGATACTATCTTTGCAGTACTCTAATCATTCAGTCAGTGCCTAAGTATTCATATACTGAGCCAGGCCTTAGCACATGGACTGCTTCAAACCCCTATGCACTATGAATGCAGTCTTCTAACCACCTAGACACTTGTCTTTCACACTTTCAATTTCCTAGTCAGTATCCATACAGTCCAGCACTTGTCACTGCCTTTGCACTCCTCTAGTGACCCATTCAGTACCAAGTACTAATCCATTCCCTGTGCGAAAAGCCTAGCACTTATAAATTCAGCTAGGCACTCTCCTTGCTGTACTCTAACCATTCAGTCTGTACCCAAGTAGTGATGCAGTGAGCCAGGCCTTAGCACATAGACTGCTTTAAATGCCTATACAGTATGGATGCAGTCCTCTAATCACCTACACAGTTGTGTTTCACATCTTCAATTCCCTAGTTAGTATTCATACTCTTCTAGCAAACACCCTGTCACTCACCCAGTGTGTCTCCTTATAGTACTGTAATCATTTAGTCAGTTAGCATGTAGTCTTTTAGTGAGGTAGGCTTTAGGGCATGAACTGCTTCAAAGTAGTATGCACTATGCATCTAGTGTTTTGACGATCGTCACACTTGTGGTTCAGGGCTATAGTTTCTTAGTCAGTTTTTATATAAAATGTGTTTGTACAGTAATGGAATAGTATACATTTGAAAGTTATTAATATACATTTATTTGTGATTCTTTTTTACAGATACAGAACAGGAGTGTTTCTCATCTGTTTGCACTCTTCTCGTGCAAGATTGTTTGGATGACGGGTCCTTAGGTGTTTCATCATACTTGCTGTGCCGCACGAGTATTTTTTGTTAGGATCCCCTCATAACAGAACTCTTTGGCAAATCTTGCGACTGATGAAGGTGGCATTGGTCTTTGTTTGCCCCTTGGGAAAAGTAAAAAATATCCTCACCACTGAAGAAAAACGTTGTGGGCGTGGTGCCTTCTGCAAAAAAAATTCCTCAGATTCTGTAAATATTTTAAAGCGGCAATATTTACAATTTTTGTAAGTTAAACTTATAAAATGTTTTTAGCTGTATGCATTTTATATATCTGTGATTTGTTTCTTGTGGTATTTTGTTGAGAATACCATGTTGTTTTTTTTTAACAATCTTTCTGATCTTCCAGGTCTGTCGTCGACATCCATGATTCCCACAGGAGTGTTCCGCCTTGTTGTTTTGTATTATTGTTGTTACATTTTGTTTATTAGTTTATTGTTCATATATATGTTAATAAAAACATTAAGTTTGAAAATAGTTTATCGTTTATATATTTATTATTATAAAAAATAAAGTTTAAAAAAAAATTAATAATGTTGTTGGTTGTTCTCTTAACTGCTGTGTGACTCTTTCTTGTTCTTATTACTGTTATTTGATTGAGTCCACCATGGTGTTAAATTTTGGGGCACTTATCGCTGGAATACTGGTGATATCTGCAGTTTGCACCAACTTCTGGATAGTGTGTTAGACTTATCTCAACTTTACTTCGGTTAAAGTGCTGATAATTAAATGGAGAGTAGCCGTTCCGTGCAAAAAGACACGAGGTGCACCTTTCCGATTTATTCTAAATACTAAAATCCTGTATTGAATTGCACTGAGGTATTGGCTGCACTTACAGTGTACACACAAAATCTATTAAGAAATCTCATTGTATTGATATTGATTGGGAATAGTGCGTCAGGTGCTGGATCTTGACGAGATACACTGCTCAGTTCGTATATTGTTCTGCACACATAAAAAATCACATCACAACTTTCACACCAATTGCAATGCGAAACAAATTCCGTCGATAAGACTCGTTAGCACCAGGGATTTTACACCTGCTGTCTGCTGGTGTTAAGCAGGACAACTACCTGCACCATGAAAGGGAACACAGCCAAGAGGCACACCAGAACACCCACAGGTGCCATAGAGTCAATGAGCATGATACAGGGATACCCATGAGGGCCACAAGACTCATCGCAACAACTTCAGGACCGCCAATGCCCCCCAAACCCGCATCTGAGCAAGTGTGTCCTTGTGGTCATTGTGTTAGCATGATAGGCACGAGCCCTGCAATATTACAGTGTGCTGTCACCTCAGCTTTGGCAGTGAGCCTGGACATGTAGCTACGCACGAATCCTCCTGCATGTACAACCGGCGTGTTTTGGTCCGGGGTACACAGGTCAGCGCAGGGGTGTGGCAAGGTGAACGGGGTGTCTCAGGCATGTCCGTGTACAGAAAGTGCGGTAAGTGTGTCTCTGTGTTCTGGTGTGGCCACAAGGGCCGCAGCAGTCGATGTTGTAAAGTGGCATGCACCACCTCCAAACGGCACTGTGATGGTGTAGTTGGAATGCAGCAGGACATGCGCGAATAGGCATTAATGTGATAAATTACTGCATCTTCTCACACCCTAATTTAACCGTTGATACACAAACTCAAAATTTCAGGCGTCCATTCTCAAAACCATAGATACTCCAATACAAATAACTACATACCCACTTATTAACTCTTAGGTCTACATACACCTCCACTCATTCACATGTACAGTCACTCATACTTACAGTCACTCCGTACAAGACTATCATATGCATTTATACACCTACATAGACACTCACACACCACCAATCATCCATAGAGGTACTGTCACACCTAGTCAGTCATGCAAATAATTAATCACACTCCCATTTACTCACCTGTGCAGTTATACACACTCAAGTTCACTTACTCATAAAAATAGTACCACATTCTTACGCTCTTATACAATCATTGATACAAGCACAGACTCATCCATACAGCCACTCTCACAATCACACACTCTCACATATACCCACTTATATACTCTTACACGCATATATACTGCCTTTCACATATGTAGTTAGTCACAAATGTACCACTGAGATATACATTCAATCCCTAACACACCCATACATACACTCACTCAACCATACAGTTCATCACAGATGCACTCTTAAAACCATGCACCCATAGAATCACCCACTCACACATCTATGCACAGAGTCACACAGAGCCTACCCACACAAACACTCAGGCACCCATACAGATACTCAGACAACCAATCGAGAACCCATATAGACACTCATATAGCTATTCACAAAACCATGCAGCCACTTATACACCAACAGACAGAAACATACAGACATTTACTAGTCTGCAGTAAGATACATTTAATGACTCACTTATAGAGTCAGTTACGCACATACAAAATCATCTATTCACACACTTGTACAGCCACTCATTCTTCCACAGGCCTTTCACTATAAATATATAAAACATATTTAAAATTTACAGAAACTGGATGATGTCATCAGTGATGTCATCAGTGATGTCATTTGAGATGTCATCAGTGATGTCATCAGTGATGTCACTGACCATGTCATGAGTGATGTAATATGTGACGTCATCAGCAGTGCATTGCGGGGGCGCGAGTTACAGTTAGCTGAACTAACTATAACAGGGGAATTTCTAGGGTTTTGTATGAGGGAAATGTCCAGCTAACTATAACACCCCTGAAACCTATGGTTTTTTCAGTGAATTTCTAAGGTTTATTGAATGCCAATTCCTAACTATACCACCCCTGAAACCTTTTGTTTTTTCAGTCAATATATATATATATATATATTACCTACTGGCGGTCGCCAGTAGGTAGTTATAGTTAGGACCACGTTTCCATAGGAAATCCGCAACATTCTATTTTGAATAACTTTGGCGCCGGTTGACGAATCCTCGCGAATTTTTCAAAATAGGTGGGGCGCTACGCTCCGCTCCTACCCTGAAAGTCTCGGGGGGATTCGTCAAGCGGGAGCTGAGATAAAAGGGGGGTCTCAAAACGCGTTTTTCCCATGCATTTTTCCATAGGCCCTTTAGACACAGCTACAGCCCGAACGGCTGAACAGAATTACTTGAAATTTGGCAGAGAGGTAGTCCTCAGGTCAAGGAAGTGCCTTTTGTAGGTTTGGTGTAAATCTGTTCAGTAGATTCTGAGAAAATAGCCTTTAAATCAATATATATATCTGAGCCAGCGTACGGTGCGCTTACGGTGCGCTTACCGTACGCGTACGGTGGCGTGCTCGAGCGCGATTCTGATTGGCTCTTAGATCTTAGTAAACATTCGAATCGGTCGAAACCAGGAAGCGGCGGCCGCCATTTTCTCTCTCGCACTCTGACAGGGGGTTGAAAAACCAAGTGCAAAAACATGTAAAGGGGCTGTTTACACAGCTCCCAAGCACCTAGCCATGTTGAGGGAGTCCCCAACGATCTCCCAAGTGAAAAAAGGCAATTTAAATTTTTTCGAAAATTTCGCCGATTACGCTTACCGTACGCGTACGGTAAGAAATAATAAAAAATAAAAAAATATCCACATTCTCCCCACCCCGTGTGCAAAAGGTGCCCGAAGGGCACCTTCTGTGCATGGCTTATTAGAGCTAAACAAAACATATATTTTACCTGTCACAACGATGCTCATCATATGTCCTCCATGTGCGCACGGTGCGTGAAGCGCATCGTGCGTTCATGGCCCATCTAGCGTAACGTGGGCACGCGGTGCGCGAAGCGCACCGCGTGCTCACTGTGCGCGCACGGTGCGCGCACGGAACGAACTGCGTTAAGTGGGCGCGCACGCCACAAATGGCGTAAAGTAACTTAGCATTTAAAAAACCGTACAAATTCACTGAAAAAACCATAGGTTTCACACACGTTATAGTTAGGAATTAGCATTTAAAAAACCTTGCAAATTCACTGAAAAAACCATAGGTTTCACACATGTTATAGTTAGCTGGACATTTTTCTGATAAAAAACCAATGAAATTCCCCCGTTATAGTTACTGTAGGCAACTATAACTCACGCGACCGTAATCCTCTGCTGATGACATATGTGTCTTTATGAAAAAAAAATATTTGTAATATATGTATAGCTAAAATTTAATGGAAGAAGACATGGGCAAATAAGTGTCTAAATACAGTATTAGCATCAGCAGAGGATTACGGTCGCGTGAGTTATAGTTGCCTACAGTAACTATAACGGGGGAATTTCATTGGTTTTTTATCAGTAAAATGTCCAGCTTACTATAACATGTGTGAAACCTATGGTTTTTTCAGTGAATATATATATATATATATATATACATATATATATATATATATATATGTATATATATATATATATATATTATCTACTGGCGGTCGCCAGTAGATAGTTATAGTTAGGACCCTGTTTCCATAGGAAATCCGCAACATTCTATTTGGAATAACTTTGGCGCCGGTCGATGAATCCTCGCGAAATTTTCAAAATAGGTGGGGCGCTACGCTCCGCTCCTACCCTGAAAGTCTCGGGGGGATTCGTCAAGCGGGGGCTGAGAAAAAAGGGGGTCCCAAAACGCGTTTTTCCCATGCATTTTTCCATAGGACCTTTAGACACAGCTACAGCCCGAACGGCTGAACAGAGTTACTTGAAATTTGGCAGAGAGGTAGTCCTCAGGTCAAGGAAGTGCCTTTTGTAGGTCTGGTGTAAATCTGTTCAGTAGTTCCTGAGAAAATAGCATTTAAATCAATATATATATGTGGGCGGAGCCTAACCACACATCTCATCCTGAGATCTGATTGGCTGTCAGCACTTCATCCAAGAAGTGTTGGCAGCCATCTTGGGACCAATATACATGATAGCACCTCATTAAAAAGCATTGCAGTTAATAGAAGATTTTAAGACTTTAGTTACATTATAAATCATTTGTTGATGGTACCATACTCATTTTAGGAATTGTGGTATGTTCTAAGGTGATTTCACCATGTGAAAAAGCCTTCTGCTGGGATATCATGATTGAGAGAAAAATATTTTCTCATGCTTTTACCACAGAGGTTTGGAAGGTGATCTATAAGCTAAACTGAGAGCTTATTTTCTGTAAATTCACATTATCTTTCTCAGTCATGTGAGAATGAAGTCTGACATTCTCAGTAAAACATGTACATCCAACAAGGGCAGAGACTGTCAGTTGATTCCTTTGTGTTCTACTGCAGCTTTCCAGAGTGTTCCAAAGAACTACTAGAGCGCTAACCGTCCTACTTATGATAAATGTATGGCACACCTGAAGCCATCTTGCTTGGATTAAAGTGGTAACTCTTAAAACATTTAATTTGAAAAGGAACAAAATGAGGTGGTTCATTTTTCCATAAAAAGTATGATTAGTGCTGCATAAAGAAAAATTAGGTGTGAGAGTACCTCTATGGATGATTGGTGGTGTGTGAGTGTCTATGTAGGTGTATAAATGCATATGATAGTCCTGTACTGAGTGACTGTAAGTATGAGTGACTGTACAGGTGAGTGAGTGGATGTGTGTGTAGATCTATGAGTCAATTAGTGGGTATGTAGTTATTGGTATTGGAGTATCTATGGTTTTGAGAATGGACGTCTGAAATTTTGATTGAGTATATCAAAGGGTGTGAGAAGATGCACTAATTTATCACATGGATGACGTCATCAGTGATGTCATCAGTGATGTCATTTCAGATGTCATCCGTGATGTCATCAGTGATGTCACTGACCATGTCATGAGTGATGTCATATGTGACGTCATCAGCAGTGCATTGCGGGGGCGCGAGTTATAGTTAGCTGAACTAACTATAACAGGGGAATTTCTAGGGTTTTGTATGAGGGAAATGTCCAGCTAACTATAACGCCCCTGAAACCTATGGTTTTTTCTGTGAATTTCAAAGGTTTTCTAAATGACAATTTTGAATGTATTAATTGTTATACTGATTTTTTGGATTCTGATTTACTACATTTTTTAAACTATTTCTTTTTAGATATATTTTTTTTAATTACATTATAATTACATTATACATTACAATACAAAATATACTTTCTCAGAATGAATTACTTTAGTTTAAATACTTGGCAAATAGGCCACAGATTTTTAAGTACAGTAGTTACAGTTGTTGCAATGGGCAACACAATTTCAAACACAAAGCAACATTGAGCTCAATGTGAATTTCTAGTTAAATGCAATTAGTTACTTTATGGATTACTTTTCTAAGCACAAGACTGGATCCTAGATTCAGTCCTTGGACATCTCCTGTAAACAGTTGAGTAAAAGCGCTTTGGTTACAGTAGTGATTTTTAAGGAATATTATTGTATTTTAAAAGTTGACACTTAGAAAAATTTTCCCATGGAATCACCAATGTTATCCTATGACAGAAAAGTCCCTTAGCAGGTAAGTAGTGTTATCGTTACTTTTTCTTACTCAGTGGTGGATACTGGATCCAGCACTGGCCAACCTCCTGTAAACAGTTGAAAGAATGTGTTTAAGTCATACAGACGACTTTTTAGGAATATTTTTAGTTTGTGAAAATAGACACTTAGAAACTTTTCTAATGAAAACCACACAATAGATTCCTATGGAAGGAAATACAAGTTACTGGTAAGTACGCTTAGAATTACTTTTCAGGGTCAGTGATGAGCTAAATGATGCAGCCCTGGGTTCTCTCCTGATAACAGGTGAGTAAATCGGAATTCGTAGTTCGGCTGATTTTAGAGGAATATTTGTACATTTCAAAAATGGACACAGAAAATTTTCTGGTGAAAACCACACAATGGATTCGTATGGAAGGAAATACAAGTTACTGGTAAGTACGCTTCGAATTACTTTTCAGGGTCAGTGCTGGGCTAAAAGATGCAGCCCTGGGTTCTCTCCTGATAACAGGTGAGTAAATTGGAATTCGTAGTTCGGCTGATTTTAGCGGAATATTTGTACAATGGTGAAGGAAGGGGGAGGGGCCTGAGGTGATGTGTGCAAACACGCCCTGTGGCGCGTTTTAAGTTGGGGAATTAATTCCTCTTCAATCCTGAGGTCCCCTGGGGACCAACTAGCCCACCAGGTACCTCCAGTATGCGCCAGGGAGCTGCATTGCAGAGAGGTATTCAGAGGCCACGCCCCTTTTTACAACACTCTGCAACACAGCTCTGTGGCGCTTACTGGAGGTACCTGGTGGGCTAGTTGGTCCCCAGGGACCCTCAGGATTGAAGAGGAATCAATTCCCCAACTTAAAAAGCGCCACAGTGCGTGTTTGCACAGATCTCACCTCAGGCCCCGCCCCCTACCTTCACCACTGTGCAAACGCGCCCCGTGGGGTGTTTTAAATTTGGGGGATTAAGTCCCCTTGAATCCTGAGGTCCCCTGGCGGCCAACTAGCCCACCAGGTACCTCCAGTATGTGCCAGGGAGCTGCCTTGCAGAGAGGTCTTCAGAGGCCACACCCCTTTTTACAACACTCTGCAACGCAGCTCCGTGGCGCTTAGTGGAGGTACCTAGTGGGCTATTTGTCCCCTAGGGGACCTCTGGATTGAAGAGGAATGAATTCCCCAACTTAAAACGCGCCACAGGGCGTGTTTGCACAGTATCACCTCAGGCCCCGCCCCCTACCTTCACCAATGTGCAAACGCGTCCCGTGGCACGTTTTAAGTTGGGAGATTAAGTCCCCTTGAATCCTGAGGTCCCCTGCCGGCCAACTAACCCACCAGGTACCTCCAGTAAGCACCAGGGAGCTGCGTTGCAGAGATGTGTAAAAAGGGGCGTGGCCTCATTACACCTCTCTGCAACGCAGCCCCCTGGCGCATACTGGAGGTTCCTGTTGGGCTAGTTGGCCCCCAGGGACCCCCAGTATTGAAGGGGAGTTCGTTCCCCCTTTGCAAATGCACCAGGCGGCGCGTTTGCAGAGTGGTGTAAGGAGGGGGCGTGGCCTCCGGCCCGATCCTTTTTTCCCCCCTCTGTTTTTTAGAAGGGGGCTGTGTAGCCCCCCTTCTTTTTCATTTTTTTTGGCCCTGGGGACCCCATCCCCCAGGGCCTGCCCCCAATTTTGATTATTTATTTATTTTTTTAAACAGGAAGGGGGCCGCGGGCCCCCCTCCCCAGGCCATAATTTGCCCCGGGGACCCCATCCCCCGGGGCACGGCCTTTTTTTAAAAAATTATTTTTTATGGAGGGGGGCTGCATAGCCCCCCTCCTGTGCCACCTATGGCCCCGGGGACCCCATCCCCCGGGCCATTTTTTTTTATTTAAAAAAAAAAAAATTGGGGAGCGGGGCTGCATGGCCCCCCTCCCGGGCCACTTATGGCCCCGGGGACCCCACGTGGCCTGGCCTCTGTTGGGGGCCATGGGGGGGTCCCCAATCCCCCCACGGCCCCGCCAGCTCCCTGCGTCCTGCGGGAGCCGGCATTGCTTTTCCACATGGGGAGCAGCTAACATGCTGCTCCCCATGTGGAAAAGCAATCGTCTTTGGTATTTGGAAGAGAGAGCAAGTTTCCTGCTCTCTCTTCCAAATACCAAATCAGTTTGCTATGGCAGGGCGGGAGCCGCGAGGCTCCCACCCTGCCATAGCAAACAGCAGTGTCCCGGGGGTGGGCACCATGGGACACTGCAGGAGCCGGCCCTGGGGGGTGGTGGTCCCCAGGGCCATCATTGGCTCTGGGGGGGCCACGCGGCCCCCCCACTTAAGTTAAAGCCCCGGGGGTGGTGGTCCCCGGGGCTTGGGGGTCCGTAACGGACCCCTGTTTTACATAATCAGTGCCCCGGGGAGGTGGTGGTCCCCAGGGTGTGTGGAAGGGCCATGAGCCCCCCGCATACATTAACATAAACCCCAGTCGCCAGTAGATAGTTATAGTAAGGACCTATTTTCCATAGGAAATCCGCAACATTCTATTTGGAATAACGTTGGCGCCGGTTGATAAATCCTCGCAAAATTTTCCAAACTTTTGGCCAGATCGGCTCCGCTCCTACCCAGAAGGACCCTCTGGGGCCCCCCTTTTTTTTTTTTTTAAACGGTGAAATACGCGCACGGTGCACGCATCCTAACGCGTTAGTTGCAAGGATTCTCGGCAATGTTTTTTGAAAAAAGACAAGAAATCATTGGTTGTATGACTACTTTCTACACTGAAAGGTAGGGTGTATATTTCTGTTTTTTAAAGGTATGATTCTTATTGGTTAACAAAAACAGATTGTAAGGAACACTATATATGATAAGCTGATATGTTGAAAAGTCAAGCACAGTTCCTGTCTTGTGTAGGAACATTGTGTGCTGAACTTGTGACCTGTGAGCTCAGTGCAGTGTTCCATGACCTGTTTCTATGGTAACAGGCAGAAGGCAGATTGGGGGAAGGGTTGAAATGTATTTCAGTTGGAAATGGTAGAAATGTTTAACCAATAGAAATGTGTATTTGCTTTTGAGTTTATGTGTGAAGGATTGTTATTTGATGTTTACATGTATATGTGCGGAAAAGGAAAGGGAAACTTTTCCATTCTTTGTTTTTGCTGAGAGGTGCACAGTGCAGAGATTCTGTAAAAGAAAATATGGTGAGTGATTGATATACTTCTTAATCTACAAAAGAACTTGAAAGATGAGTTATTTAATTGTGAGGGGATGTATGTAGACTATTTTGATTTTAATCAGACCAATGTATTTCTCCTGTTAAAGTGTAGGGAGTACTTTTTTTCTCTATAATGTGTGTGCATGTAGAAACCATTATGTGATAAGCATTTGTGTTTTTCATGTGTTTGTAGACAGATAACTGTGCTGTTTTTATATTTTGGTAGAATTAGAAACCAGTCATTGTTTATGAATTTGTGAAATGAGTTATGTTATGTTTCTATAGTAAAATGTAGAACTACTTCTAGATGAAGAAATGTGTTTTGGTATAGTGCAAGGGATAGTGGTGTTTGTCTAGAATCACACAGTGAGTCTGTGTGCATTTGGGAACCACTGTGAGAGAAGCTTTTGGTAACATCGTGTATTTGCTGACAGATAACTGTTTTAACGTGTCATGTTGTGAAGTTTTAGTAGCATTAGAAGACAGTTATGGCTTATGATTTGATTAAAGGAGTCAGGCTTTGACAGAAAAGTGCAGTCCTGAAATATGTAGATTGTGTGCAGTTCCCTTACCACTTGCACCCTTAGTGAATGAGTTTTGGTAAACTCCTATGGATAGTGGTGCTTGTCTAGAATCACACTGTGAGTTGGTGTGTATTTGGGATCAGTGTGAGAGAAGCATTTGGTGACATCATATATTTGCTGACAGATAACTGTTTTAAAACCTGTCATGTTGTGAAGTTTTAGTAGCATTAGAATCCAGTCTTTGATTATGCGTTGATTAAATGAGTCATGCTTTGACACTGATGTGGTGTACTTAAATATTTAGATTGTGTGCAGTACCATTAACTCTTCCAGACTAGTGAATGAGTTTTGGTAAACTCCTAGGATAGTGTTGCTTGTCTAAAATCACACTGTGAGTCTGTGTGCATTTGGGTAAGGATTGTGAGAGAAACATTTGGTTACATCGTGTATTTGCTGACAGATACCTGTTTTAAAACTGGTCATGTTGTGAAGTTTTAGTAGCATTAGAAGCCAGTCTTTGCTTATGCTTTGATTATATGAGTTAGGCTTTGACATAAGAGTGCAGTCCTGAAATATGAAGATTGTGTGCAGTTCCCTTACCACTTCCACAGTAGTGAATGATTTTTGGTAAACTCCTAGGTATAGTGGTTGTTGTCTAGAATCACACTGTGAGTCTGTGTGTATTTGGGAACCACTGTGAGAGAAGCATTTGGTAACATCTTGTATTTGCTGACAGATAACTAATTTAAAACCTCTCATGTTGTCAAGTTTTAGTAGCATTAGAAGCTAGTCTTTGCTTATGCATTGATAAAATGAGTCAGGGTTTGACACTAAGGTGCAGTACCATGTACTATTCTGTTCACTGTGGCAGAACTGAAAATTTAAAAGTTTTACCTATGCACTGTCCTAGAAGTAGTCTGATTATTTAGTCAGTTTCTAAGTACCAAATAGATTGCTTCAAATGTCTATGCAGTATGCATGTTGTGTTCTAACATACTATACACTGCTTCAAATGTCTATGCAGTATGCATGTAGTGTTCTAACATACTATACACTTGTCTTTTACACCTTCAATTCCCTAGTCAGTATCCATACACTTCCAGGAAACATCCTGTCACTTCCTTTGCAGTCCTCTAGAGACCCATTCAACAGCATGTACTAATCCATTCACTTTGCTAAAACCCAAACACTTATAAGTTCACCAAGGCACTCTCTTTTCAGTAGTCTAATGATTCAGTCACTGCCTAAGTATTCATGCACTGACCCAGGCCTTAGTATATGGACTGCTTCAAACCCTTATCCACTATGCATGCAGCCCTCTAACCATGTACACAATTGTCTTTCACACCTTCAATTCCCTAGTCAGTATCCATACACTTCCAGGAAATACCCTGTCACTCCCTTTGCAGTCCTCTAGTGACCCATTCAGCACCATGTACTAATCCATTCACTGTGCTAAAAAAAAAAACACTTCTAAATTCAGCAAGATACTATCTTTGCAGTACTCTAATCATTCAGTCAGTGCCTAAGTATTCATATACTGAGCCAGGCCTTAGCACATGGACTGCTTCAAACCCCTATGCACTATGAATGCAGTCTTCTAACCACCTAGACACTTGTCTTTCACACTTTCAATTTCCTAGTCAGTATCCATACAGTCCAGCACTTGTCACTGCCTTTGCACTCCTCTAGTGACCCATTCAGTACCAAGTACTAATCCATTCCCTGTGCGAAAAGCCTAGCACTTATAAATTCAGCTAGGCACTCTCCTTGCTGTACTCTAACCATTCAGTCTGTACCCAAGTAGTGATGCAGTGAGCCAGGCCTTAGCACATAGACTGCTTTAAATGCCTATACAGTATGGATGCAGTCCTCTAATCACCTACACAGTTGTGTTTCACATCTTCAATTCCCTAGTTAGTATTCATACTCTTCTAGCAAACACCCTGTCACTCACCCAGTGTGTCTCCTTATAGTACTGTAATCATTTAGTCAGTTAGCATGTAGTCTTTTAGTGAGGTAGGCTTTAGGGCATGAACTGCTTCAAAGTAGTATGCACTATGCATCTAGTGTTTTGACGATCGTCACACTTGTGGTTCAGGGCTATAGTTTCTTAGTCAGTTTTTATATAAAATGTGTTTGTACAGTAATGGAATAGTATACATTTGAAAGTTATTAATATACATTTATTTGTGATTCTTTTTTACAGATACAGAACAGGAGTGTTTCTCATCTGTTTGCACTCTTCTCGTGCAAGATTGTTTGGATGACGGGTCCTTAGGTGTTTCATCATACTTGCTGTGCCGCACGAGTATTTTTTGTTAGGATCCCCTCATAACAGAACTCTTTGGCAAATCTTGCGACTGATGAAGGTGGCATTGGTCTTTGTTTGCCCCTTGGGAAAAGTAAAAAATATCCTCACCACTGAAGAAAAACGTTGTGGGCGTGGTGCCTTCTGCAAAAAAAATTCCTCAGATTCTGTAAATATTTTAAAGCGGCAATATTTACAATTTTTGTAAGTTAAACTTATAAAATGTTTTTAGCTGTATGCATTTTATATATCTGTGATTTGTTTCTTGTGGTATTTTGTTGAGAATACCATGTTTTTTTTTTTTAACAATCTTTCTGATCTTCCAGGTCTGTCGTCGACATCCATGATTCCCACAGGAGTGTTCCGCCTTGTTGTTTTGTATTATTGTTGTTACATTTTGTTTATTAGTTTATTGTTCATATATATGTTAATAAAAACATTAAGTTTGAAAATAGTTTATCGTTTATATATGTATTATTATAAAAAATAAAGTTTAAAAAAAAATTAATAATGTTGTTGGTTGTTCTCTTAACTGCTGTGTGACTCTTTCTTGTTCTTATTACTGTTATTTGATGGAGTCCACCATGGTGTTAAATTTTGGGGCACTTATCGCTGGAATACTGGTGATATCTGCAGTTTGCACCAACTTCTGGATAGTGTGTTAGATTTATCTCAACTTTACTTCGGTTAAAGTGCTGATAATTAAATGGAGAGTAGCCGTTCCGTGCAAAAAGACACGAGGTGCACCTTTCCGATTTATTCTAAATACTAAAATCCTGTATTGAATTGCACTGAGGTATTGGCTGCACTTACAGTGTACACACAAAATCTATTAAGAAATCTCATTGTATTGATATTGATTGGGAATAGTGCGTCAGGTGCTGGATCTTGACGAGATACACTGCTCAGTTCGTATATTGTTCTGCACACATAAAAAATCACATCACAACTTTCACACCAATTGCAATGCGAAACAAATTCCGTCGATAAGACTCGTTAGCACCAGGGATTTTACACCTGCTGTCTGCTGGTGTTAAGCAGGACAACTACCTGCACCATGAAGGGGAACACAGCCAAGAGGCACACCAGAACACCCACAGGTGCCATAGAGTCAATGAGCATGATACAGGGATACCCATGAGGGCCACAAGACTCATCGCAACAACTTCAGGACCGCCAATGCCCCCCAAACCCGCATCTGAGCAAGTGTGTCCTTGTGGTCATTGTGTTAGCATGATAGGCACGAGCCCTGCAATATTACAGTGTGCTGTCACCTCAGCTTTGGCAGTGAGCCTGGACATGTAGCTACGCACGAATCCTCCTGCATGTACAACCGGCGTGTTTTGGTCCGGGGTACACAGGTCAGCGCAGGGGTGTGGCAAGGTGAACGGGGTGTCTCAGGCATGTCCGTGTACAGAAAGTGCGGTAAGTGTGTCTCTGTGTTCTGGTGTGGCCACAAGGGCCGCAGCAGTCGATGTTGTAAAGTGGCATGCACCACCTCCAAACGGCACTGTGATGGTGTAGTTGGAATGCAGCAGGACATGCGCGAATAGGCATTAATGTGATAAATTACTACATCTTCTCACACCCTAATTTAACCGGTGATACACAAACTCAAAATTTCAGGCGTCCATTCTCAAAACCATAGATACTCCAATACAAATAACTACATACCCACTTATTAACTCTTAGGTCTACATACACCTCCACTCATTCACATGTACAGTCACTCATACTTACAGTCACTCCGTACAAGACTATCATATGCATTTATACACCTACATAGACACTCACACACCACCAATCATCCATAGAGGTACTGTCACACCTAGTCAGTCATGCAAATAATTAATCACACTCCCATTTACTCACCTGTGCAGTTATACACACTCAAGTTCACTTACTCATAAAAATAGTACCACATTCTTACGCTCTTATACAATCATTGATACAAGCACAGACTCATCCATACAGCCACTCTCACAATCACACACTCTCACATATACCCACTTATATACTCTTACACGCATATATACTGCCTTTCACATATGTAGTTAGTCACAAATGTACCACTGAGATATACATTCAATCCCTAACACACCCATACATACACTCACTCAACCATACAGTTCATCACAGATGCACTCTTAAAACCATGCACCCATAGAATCACCCACTCACACATCTATGCACAGAGTCACACAGAGCCTACCCACACAAACACTCAGGCACCCATACAGATACTCAGACAACCAATCGAGAACCCATATAGACACTCATATAGCTATTCACAAAACCATGCAGCCACTTATACACCAACAGACAGAAACATACAGACATTTACTAGTCTGCAGTAAGATACATTTAATGACTCACTTATAGAGTCAGTTACGCACATACAAAATCATCTATTCACACACTTGTACAGCCACTCATTCTTCCACAGGCCTTTCACTATAAATATATAAAACATATTTAAAATTTACAGAAACACACAGTCACTGGATGATGTCATCAGTGATGTCATCAGTGATGTCATTTGAGATGTCATCAGTGATGTCATCAGTGATGTCACTGACCATGTCATGAGTGATGTAATATGTGACGTCATCAGCAGTGCATTGCGGGGGCGCGAGTTACAGTTAGCTGAACTAACTATAACAGGGGAATTTCTAGGGTTTTGTACGAGGGAAATGTCCAGCTAACTATAACACCCCTGAAACCTATGGTTTTTTCAGTGAATTTCTAAGGTTTATTGAATGCCAATTCCTAACTATACCACCCCTGAAACCTTTTGTTTTTTCAGTCAATATATATATATATATATATATATTACCTACTGGCGGTCGCCAGTAGGTAGTTATAGTTAGGACCACGTTTCCATAGGAAATCCGCAACATTCTATTTTGAATAACTTTGGCGCCGGTTGACGAATCCTCGCGAATTTTTCAAAATAGGTGGGGCGCTACGCTCCGCTCCTACCCTGAAAGTCTCGGGGGGATTCGTCAAGCGGGGGCTGAGATAAAAGGGGGGCCTCAAAACGCGTTTTTCCCATGCATTTTTCCATAGGACCTTTAGACACAGCTACAGCCCGAACGGCTGAACAGAATTACTTGAAATTTGGCAGAGAGGTAGTCCTCAGGTCAAGGAAGTGCCTTTTGTAGGTTTGGTGTAAATCTGTTCAGTAGATTCTGAGAAAATAGCCTTTAAATCAATATATATATCTGAGCCAGCGTACGGTGCGCTTACGGTGCGCTTACCGTACGCGTACGGTGGCGTGCGCGAGCGCGATTCTGATTGGCCCTTAGATCTTAGTAAACATTCGAATCGGTCGAAACCAGGAAGCGGCGGCCGCCATTTTCTCTCTCGCACTCTGACAGGGGGTTGAAAAACCAAGTGCAAAAACATGTAAAGGGGCTGTTTACACAGGCTCCCAAGCACCTAGCCATGTTGAGGGAGTCCCCAACGATCTCCCAAGTGAAAAAAGGCAATTTAAATTTTTTCGAAAATTTCGCCGATTACGCTTACCGTACGCGTACGGTAAGAAATAATAATAAAAAAAAAAAATATCCACATTCTCCCCACCCCGTGTGCAAAAGGTGCCCGAAGGGCACCTTCTGTGCATGGCTTATTAGAGCTAAACAAAACATATATTTTACCTGTCACAACGATGCTCATCATATGTCCTCCATGTGCGCACGGTGCGTGAAGCGCATCGTGCGTTCATGGCCCATCTAGCGTAACGTGGGCACGCGGTGCGCGAAGCGCACCGCGTGCTCACTGTGCGCGCACGGTGCGCGCACGGAACGAACTGCGTTAAGTGGGCGCGCACGCCACAAATGGCGTAAAGTAACTTAGCATTTAAAAAACCTTGCAAATTCACTGAAAAACCATAGGTTTCACACATGTTATAGTTAGCTGGACATTTTTCTGATAAAAAACCAATGAAATTCCCCGGTTATAGATACTGTAGGCAACTATAACTCACGCGACCGTAATCCTCTGCTGATGACATATGTGTCTTTTTGAAAAAAAAATATTTGTAATATATGTATAGCTAAAATTTAATGGAAGAAGACATGGGCAAATAAGTGTCTAAATACAGTATTAGCATCAGCAGAGGATTACGGTCGCGTGAGTTATAGTTGCCTACAGTAACTATAACGGGGGAATTTCATTGGTTTTTTATCAGTAAAATGTCCAGCTTACTATAACATGTGTGAAACCTATGGTTTTTTCAGTGAATATATATATATATATATATACATATATATATATATATATATATGTATATATATATATATATATTATCTACTGGCGGTCGCCAGTAGATAGTTATAGTTAGGACCCTGTTTCCATAGGAAATCCGCAACATTCTATTTGGAATAACTTTGGCGCCGGTCGATGAATCCTCGCGAAATTTTCAAAATAGGTGGGGCGCTACGCTCCGCTCCTACCCTGAAAGTCTCGGGGGGATTCGTCAAGCGGGGGCTGAGAAAAAAGGGGGGTCCCAAAACGCGTTTTTCCCATCCATTTTTCCATAGGACCTTTAGACACAGCTACAGCCCGAACGGCTGAACAGAGTTACTTGAAATTTGGCAGAGAGGTAGTCCTCAGGTCAAGGAAGTGCCTTTTGTAGGTCTGGTGTAAATCTGTTCAGTAGTTCCTGAGAAAATAGCATTTAAATCAATATATATATGTGGGCGGAGCCTAACCACACATCTCATCCTGAGATCTGATTGGCTGTCAGCACTTCATCCAAGAAGTGTTGGCAGCCATCTTGGGACCAATATACATGATAGCACCTCATTAAAAAGCATTGCAGTTAATAGAAGATTTTAAGACTTTAGTTACATTATAAATCATTTGTTGATGGTACCATACTCATTTTAGGAATTGTGGTATGTTCTAAGGTGATTTCACCATGTGAAAAAGCCTTCTGCTGGGATATCATGATTGAGAGAAAAATATTTTCTCATGCTTTTACCACAGAGGTTTGGAAGGTGATCTATAAGCTAAACTGAGAGCTTATTTTCTGTAAATTCACATTATCTTTCTCAGTCATGTGAGAATGAAGTCTGACATTCTCAGTAAAACATGTACATCCAACAAGGGCAGAGACTGTCAGTTGATTCCTTTGTGTTCTACTGCAGCTTTCCAGAGTGTTCCAAAGAACTACTAGAGCGCTAACCGTCCTACTTATGATAAATGTATGGCACACCTGAAGCCATCTTGCTTGGATTAAAGTGGTAACTCTTAAAACATTTAATTTGAAAAGGAACAAAATGAGGTGGTTCATTTTTCCATAAAAAGTATGATTAGTGCTGCATAAAGAAAAATTAGGTGTGAGAGTACCTCTATGGATGATTGGTGGTGTGTGAGTGTCTATGTAGGTGTATAAATGCATATGATAGTCCTGTACTGAGTGACTGTAAGTATGAGTGACTGTACAGGTGAGTGAGTGGATGTGTGTGTAGATCTATGAGTCAATTAGTGGGTATGTAGTTATTGGTATTGGAGTATCTATGGTTTTGAGAATGGACGTCTGAAATTTTGATTGAGTATATCAAAGGGTGTGAGAAGATGCACTAATTTATCACATGGATGACGTCATCAGTGATGTCATCAGTGATGTCATTTCAGATGTCATCCGTGATGTCATCAGTGATGTCACTGACCATGTCATGAGTGATGTCATATGTGACGTCATCAGCAGTGCATTGCGGGGGCGCGAGTTATAGTTAGCTGAACTAACTATAACAGGGGAATTTCTAGGGTTTTGTATGAGGGAAATGTCCAGCTAACTATAATGCCCCTGAAACCTATGGTTTTTTCTGTGAATTTCAAAGGTTTTCTAAATGACAATTTTGAATGTATTAATTGTTATACTGATTTTTTGGATTCTGATTTACTACATTTTTTAAACTATTTCTTTTTAGATATATTTTTTTTAATTACATTATAATTACATTATACATTACAATACAAAATATACTTTCTCAGAATGAATTACTTTAGTTTAAATACTTGGCAAATAGGCCACAGATTTTTAAGTACAGTAGTTACAGTTGTTGCAATGGGCAACACAATTTCAAACACAAAGCAACATTGAGCTCAATGTGAATTTCTAGTTAAATGCAATTAGTTACTTTATGGATTACTTTTCTAAGCACAAGACTGGATCCTAGATTCAGTCCTTGGACATCTCCTGTAAACAGTTGAGTAAAAGCGCTTTGGTTACAGTAGTGATTTTTAAGGAATATTATTGTATTTTAAAAGTTGACACTTAGAAAAATTTTCCCATGGAATCACCAATGTTATCCTATGACAGAAAAGTCCCTTAGCAGGTAAGTAGTGTTATCGTTACTTTTTCTTACTCAGTGGTGGATACTGGATCCAGCACTGGCCAACCTCCTGTAAACAGTTGAAAGAATGTGTTTAAGTCATACAGACGACTTTTTAGGAATATTTTTAGTTTGTGAAAATAGACACTTAGAAACTTTTCTAATGAAAACCACACAATAGATTCCTATGGAAGGAAATACAAGTTACTGGTAAGTACGCTTAGAATTACTTTTCAGGGTCAGTGATGAGCTAAATGATGCAGCCCTGGGTTCTCTCCTGATAACAGGTGAGTAAATCGGAATTCGTAGTTCGGCTGATTTTAGAGGAATATTTGTACATTTCAAAAATGGACACAGAAAATTTTCTGGTGAAAACCACACAATGGATTCGTATGGAAGGAAATACAAGTTACTGGTAAGTACGCTTCGAATTACTTTTCAGGGTCAGTGCTGGGCTAAAAGATGCAGCCCTGGGTTCTCTCCTGATAACAGGTGAGTAAATTGGAATTCGTAGTTCGGCTGATTTTAGCGGAATATTTGTACAATGGTGAAGGAAGGGGGAGGGGCCTGAGGTGATGTGTGCAAACACGCCCTGTGGCGCGTTTTAAGTTGGGGAATTAATTCCTCTTCAATCCTGAGGTCCCCTGGGGACCAACTAGCCCACCAGGTACCTCCAGTATGCGCCAGGGAGCTGCATTGCAGAGAGGTATTCAGAGGCCACGCCCCTTTTTACAACACTCTGCAACACAGCTCTGTGGCGCTTACTGGAGGTACCTGGTGGGCTAGTTGGTCCCCAGGGACCCTCAGGATTGAAGAGGAATCAATTCCCCAACTTAAAAAGCGCCACAGTGCGTGTTTGCACAGATCTCACCTCAGGCCCCGCCCCCTACCTTCACCACTGTGCAAACGCGCCCCGTGGGGTGTTTTAAATTTGGGGGATTAAGTCCCCTTGAATCCTGAGGTCCCCTGGCGGCCAACTAGCCCACCAGGTACCTCCAGTATGTGCCAGGGAGCTGCCTTGCAGAGAGGTCTTCAGAGGCCACACCCCTTTTTACAACACTCTGCAACGCAGCTCCGTGGCGCTTAGTGGAGGTACCTAGTGGGCTATTTGTCCCCTAGGGGACCTCTGGATTGAAGAGGAATGAATTCCCCAACTTAAAACGCGCCACAGGGCGTGTTTGCACAGTATCACCTCAGGCCCCGCCCCCTACCTTCACCAATGTGCAAACGCGTCCCGTGGCACGTTTTAAGTTGGGAGATTAAGTCCCCTTGAATCCTGAGGTCCCCTGCCGGCCAACTAGCCCACCAGGTACCTCCAGTAAGCACCAGGGAGCTGCGTTGCAGAGATGTGTAAAAAGGGGCGTGGCCTCATTACACCTCTCTGCAACGCAGCCCCCTGGCGCATACTGGAGGTTCCTGTTGGGCTAGTTGGCCCCCAGGGACCCCCAGTATTGAAGGGGAGTTCGTTCCCCCTTTGCAAATGCACCAGGCGGCGCGTTTGCAGAGTGGTGTAAGGAGGGGGCGTGGCCTCCGGCCCGATCCTTTTTTCCCCCCTCTGTTTTTTAGAAGGGGGCTGTGTAGCCCCCCTTCTTTTTCATTTTTTTTGGCCCTGGGGACCCCATCCCCCAGGACCTGCCCCCAATTTTGATTATTTATTTATTTTTTTAAACAGGAAGGGGGCCGCGGGCCCCCCTCCCCAGGCCATAATTTGCCCCGGGGACCCCATCCCCCGGGGCACGGCCTTTTTTTAAAAAATTATTTTTTATGGAGGGGGGCTGCATAGCCCCCCTCCTGTGCCACCTATGGCCCCGGGGACCCCATCCCCCGGGCCATTTTTTTTTATTTAAAAAAAAAAAAATTGGGGAGCGGGGCTGCATGGCCCCCCTCCCGGGCCACTTATGGCCCCGGGGACCCCACGTGGCCTGGCCTCTGTTGGGGGCCATGGGGGGGTCCCCAATCCCCCCACGGCCCCGCCAGCTCCCTGCGTCCTGTGGGAGCCGGCATTGCTTTTCCACATGGGGAGCAGCTAACATGCTGCTCCCCATGTGGAAAAGCAATCGTCTTTGGTATTTGGAAGAGAGAGCAAGTTTCCTGCTCTCTCTTCCAAATACCAAATCAGTTTGCTATGGCAGGGCGGGAGCCGCGAGGCTCCCACCCTGCCATAGCAAACAGCAGTGTCCCGGGGGTGGGCACCATGGGACACTGCAGGAGCCGGCCCTGGGGGGTGGTGGTCCCCAGGGCCATCATTGGCTCTGGGGGGGCCACGCGGCCCCCCCACTTAAGTTAAAGCCCCGGGGGTGGTGGTCCCCGGGGCTTGGGGGTCCGTAAAGGACCCCTGTTTTACATAATCAGTGCCCCAGGGAGGTGGTGGTCCCCAGGGTGTGTGGAAGGGCCATGAGCCCCCCGCATACATTAACATAAACCCCAGTCGCCAGTAGATAGTTATAGTAAGGACCTATTTTCCATAGGAAATCCGCAACATTCTATTTGGAATAACGTTGGCGCCGGTTGATAAATCCTCGCAAAATTTTCCAAACTTTTGGCCAGATCGGCTCCGCTCCTACCCAGAAGGACCCTCTGGGGCCCCCCTTTTTTTTTTTTTTAAACGGTGAAATACGCGCACGGTGCACGCATCCTAACGCGTTAGGTGCAAGGATTCTCGGCAATGTTTTTTGAAAAAAGACAAGAAATCATTGGTTGTATGACTACTTTCTACACTGAAAGGTAGGGTGTATATTTCTGTTTTTTAAAGGTATGATTCTTATTGGTTAACAAAAACAGATTGTAAGGAACACTATATATGATAAGCTGATATGTTGAAAAGTCAAGCACAGTTCCTGTCTTGTGTAGGAACATTGTGTGCTGAACTTGTGACCTGTGAGCTCAGTGCAGTGTTCCATGACCTGTTTCTATGGTAACAGGCAGAAGGCAGATTGGGGGAAGGGTTGAAATGTATTTCAGTTGGAAATGGTAGAAATGTTTAACCAATAGAAATGTGTATTTGCTTTTGAGTTTATGTGTGAAGGATTGTTATTTGATGTTTACATGTATATGTGCGGAAAAGGAAAGGGAAACTTTTCCATTCTTTGTTTTTGCTGAGAGGTGCACAGTGCAGAGATTCTGTAAAAGAAAATATGGTGAGTGATTGATATACTTCTTAATCTACAAAAGAACTTGAAAGATGAGTTATTTAATTGTGAGGGGATGTATGTAGACTATTTTGATTTTAATCAGACCAATGTATTTCTCCTGTTAAAGTGTAGGGAGTACTTTTTTTCTCTATAATGTGTGTGCATGTAGAAACCATTATGTGATAAGCATTTGTGTTTTTCATGTGTTTGTAGACAGATAACTGTGCTGTTTTTATATTTTGGTAGAATTAGAAACCAGTCATTGTTTATGAATTTGTGAAATGAGTTATGTTATGTTTCTATAGTAAAATGTAGAACTACTTCTAGATGAAGAAATGTGTTTTGGTATAGTGCAAGGGATAGTGGTGTTTGTCTAGAATCACACAGTGAGTCTGTGTGCATTTGGGAACCACTGTGAGAGAAGCTTTTGGTAACATCGTGTATTTGCTGACAGATAACTGTTTTAACGTGTCATGTTGTGAAGTTTTAGTAGCATTAGAAGACAGTTATGGCTTATGATTTGATTAAAGGAGTCAGGCTTTGACAGAAAAGTGCAGTCCTGAAATATGTAGATTGTGTGCAGTTCCCTTACCACTTGCACCCTTAGTGAATGAGTTTTGGTAAACTCCTATGGATAGTGGTGCTTGTCTAGAATCACACTGTGAGTTGGTGTGTATTTGGGATCAGTGTGAGAGAAGCATTTGGTGACATCATATATTTGCTGACAGATAACTGTTTTAAAACCTGTCATGTTGTGAAGTTTTAGTAGCATTAGAATCCAGTCTTTGATTATGCGTTGATTAAATGAGTCATGCTTTGACACTGATGTGGTGTACTTAAATATTTAGATTGTGTGCAGTACCATTAACTCTTCCAGACTAGTGAATGAGTTTTGGTAAACTCCTAGGATAGTGTTGCTTGTCTAAAATCACACTGTGAGTCTGTGTGCATTTGGGTAAGGATTGTGAGAGAAACATTTGGTTACATCGTGTATTTGCTGACAGATACCTGTTTTAAAACTGGTCATGTTGTGAAGTTTTAGTAGCATTAGAAGCCAGTCTTTGCTTATGCTTTGATTATATGAGTTAGGCTTTGACATAAGAGTGCAGTCCTGAAATATGAAGATTGTGTGCAGTTCCCTTACCACTTCCACAGTAGTGAATGATTTTTGGTAAACTCCTAGGTATAGTGGTTGTTGTCTAGAATCACACTGTGAGTCTGTGTGTATTTGGGAACCACTGTGAGAGAAGCATTTGGTAACATCTTGTATTTGCTGACAGATAACTAATTTAAAACCTCTCATGTTGTCAAGTTTTAGTAGCATTTAGAAGCTAGTCTTTGCTTATGCATTGATAAAATGAGTCAGGGTTTGACACTAAGGTGCAGTACCATGTACTATTCTGTTCACTGTGGCAGAACTGAAAATTTAAAAGTTTTACCTATGCACTGTCCTAGAAGTAGTCTGATTATTTAGTCAGTTTCTAAGTACCAAATAGATTGCTTCAAATGTCTATGCAGTATGCATGTTGTGTTCTAACATACTATACACTGCTTCAAATGTCTATGCAGTATGCATGTAGTGTTCTAACATACTATACACTTGTCTTTTACACCTTCAATTCCCTAGTCAGTATCCATACACTTCCAGGAAACATCCTGTCACTTCCTTTGTAGTCCTCTAGAGACCCATTCAACAGCATGTACTAATCCATTCACTTTGCTAAAACCCAAACACTTATAAGTTCACCAAGGCACTCTCTTTTCAGTAGTCTAATGATTCAGTCACTGCCTAAGTATTCATGCACTGACCCAGGCCTTAGTATATGGACTGCTTCAAACCCTTATCCACTATGCATGCAGCCCTCTAACCACGTACACAATTGTCTTTCACACCTTCAATTCCCTAGTCAGTATCCATACACTTCCAGGAAATACCCTGTCACTCCCTTTGCAGTCCTCTAGTGACCCATTCAGCACCATGTACTAATCCATTCACTGTGCTAAAAAAAAAAACACTTCTAAATTCAGCAAGATACTATCTTTGCAGTACTCTAATCATTCAGTCAGTGCCTAAGTATTCATATACTGAGCCAGGCCTTAGCACATGGACTGCTTCAAACCCCTATGCACTATGAATGCAGTCTTCTAACCACCTAGACACTTGTCTTTCACACTTTCAATTTCCTAGTCAGTATCCATACAGTCCAGCACTTGTCACTGCCTTTGCACTCCTCTAGTGACCCATTCAGTACCAAGTACTAATCCATTCCCTGTGCGAAAAGCCTAGCACTTATAAATTCAGCTAGGCACTCTCCTTGCTGTACTCTAACCATTCAGTCTGTACCCAAGTAGTGATGCAGTGAGCCAGGCCTTAGCACATAGACTGCTTTAAATGCCTATACAGTATGGATGCAGTCCTCTAATCACCTACACAGTTGTGTTTCACATCTTCAATTCCCTAGTTAGTATTCATACTCTTCTAGCAAACACCCTGTCACTCACCCAGTGTGTCTCCTTATAGTACTGTAATCATTTAGTCAGTTAGCATGTAGTCTTTTAGTGAGGTAGGCTTTAGGGCATGAACTGCTTCAAAGTAGTATGCACTATGCATCTAGTGTTTTGACGATCGTCACACTTGTGGTTCAGGGCTATAGTTTCTTAGTCAGTTTTTATATAAAATGTGTTTGTACAGTAATGGAATAGTATACATTTGAAAGTTATTAATATACATTTATTTGTGATTCTTTTTTACAGATACAGAACAGGAGTGTTTCTCATCTGTTTGCACTCTTCTCGTGCAAGATTGTTTGGATGACGGGTCCTTAGGTGTTTCATCATACTTGCTGTGCCGCACGAGTATTTTTTGTTAGGATCCCCTCATAACAGAACTCTTTGGCAAATCTTGCGACTGATGAAGGTGGCATTGGTCTTTGTTTGCCCCTTGGGAAAAGTAAAAAATATCCTCACCACTGAAGAAAAACGTTGTGGGCGTGGTGCCTTCTGCAAAAAAAATTCCTCAGATTCTGTAAATATTTTAAAGCGGCAATATTTACAATTTTTGTAAGTTAAACTTATAAAATGTTTTTAGCTGTATGCATTTTATATATCTGTGATTTGTTTCTTGTGGTATTTTGTTGAGAATACCATGTTGTTTTTTTTTAACAATCTTTCTGATCTTCCAGGTCTGTCGTCGACATCCATGATTCCCACAGGAGTGTTCCGCCTTGTTGTTTTGTATTATTGTTGTTACATTTTGTTTATTAGTTTATTGTTCATATATATGTTAATAAAAACATTAAGTTTGAAAATAGTTTATCGTTTATATATTTATTATTATAAAAAATAAAGTTTAAAAAAAAATTAATAATGTTGTTGGTTGTTCTCTTAACTGCTGTGTGACTCTTTCTTGTTCTTATTACTGTTATTTGATGGAGTCCACCATGGTGTTAAATTTTGGGGCACTTATCGCTGGAATACTGGTGATATCTGCAGTTTGCACCAACTTCTGGATAGTGTGTTAGACTTATCTCAACTTTACTTCGGTTAAAGTGCTGATAATTAAATGGAGAGTTGCCGTTCCGTGCAAAAAGACACGAGGTGCACCTTTCCGATTTATTCTAAATACTAAAATCCTGTATTGAATTGCACTGAGGTATTGGCTGCACTTACAGTGTACACACAAAATCTATTAAGAAATCTCATTGTATTGATATTGATTGGGAATAGTGCGTCAGGTGCTGGATCTTGACGAGATACACTGCTCAGTTCGTATATTGTTCTGCACACATAAAAAATCACATCACAACTTTCACACCAATTGCAATGCGAAACAAATTCCGTCGATAAGACTCGTTAGCACCAGGGATTTTACACCTGCTGTCTGCTGGTGTTAAGCAGGACAACTACCTGCACCATGAAAGGGAACACAGCCAAGAGGCACACCAGAACACCCACAGGTGCCATAGAGTCAATGAGCATGATACAGGGATACCCATGAGGGCCACAAGACTCATCGCAACAACTTCAGGACCGCCAATGCCCCCCAAACCCGCATCTGAGCAAGTGTGTCCTTGTGGTCATTGTGTTAGCATGATAGGCACGAGCCCTGCAATATTACAGTGTGCTGTCACCTCAGCTTTGGCAGTGAGCCTGGACATGTAGCTACGCACGAATCCTCCTGCATGTACAACCGGCGTGTTTTGGTCCGGGGTACACAGGTCAGCGCAGGGGTGTGGCAAGGTGAACGGGGTGTCTCAGGCATGTCCGTGTACAGAAAGTGCGGTAAGTGTGTCTCTGTGTTCTGGTGTGGGCACAAGGGCCGCAGCAGTCGATGTTGTAAAGTGGCATGCACCACCTCCAAACGGCACTGTGATGGTGTAGTTGGAATGCAGCCGGACATGCGCGAATAGGCATTAATGTGATAAATTACTGCATCTTCTCACACCCTAATTTAACCGTTGATACACAAACTCAAAATTTCAGGCGTCCATTCTCAAAACCATAGATACTCCAATACAAATAACTACATACCCACTTATTAACTCTTAGGTCTACATACACCTCCACTCATTCACATGTACAGTCACTCATACTTACAGTCACTCCGTACAAGACTATCATATGCATTTATACACCTACATAGACACTCACACACCACCAATCATCCATAGAGGTACTGTCACACCTAGTCAGTCATGCAAATAATTAATCACACTCCCATTTACTCACCTGTGCAGTTATACACACTCAAGTTCACTTACTCATAAAAATAGTACCACATTCTTACGCTCTTATACAATCATTGATACAAGCACAGACTCATCCATACAGCCACTCTCACAATCACACACTCTCACATATACCCACTTATATACTCTTACACGCATATATACTGCCTTTCACATATGTAGTTAGTCACAAATGTACCACTGAGATATACATTCAATCCCTAACACACCCATACATACACTCACTCAACCATACAGTTCATCACAGATGCACTCTTAAAACCATGCACCCATAGAATCACCCACTCACACATCTATGCACAGAGTCACACATAGCCTACCCACACAAACACTCAGGCACCCATACAGATACTCAGACAACCAATCGAGAACCCATATAGACACTCATATAGCTATTCACAAAACCATGCAGCCACTTATACACCAACAGACAGAAACATACAGACATTTACTAGTCTACAGTAAGATACATTTAATGACTCACTTATAGAGTCAGTTACGCACATACAAAATCATCTATTCACACACTTGTACAGCCACTCATTCTTCCACAGGCCTTTCACTATAAATATATAAAACATATTTAAAATTTACAGAAACCCACAGTCACTGGATGATGTCATCAGTGATGTCATCAGTGATGTCACTGACCATGTCATGAGTGATGTAATATGTGACGTCATCAGCAGTGCATTGCGGGGGCGCGAGTTACAGTTAGCTGAACTAACTATAACAGGGGAATTTCTAGGGTTTTGTACGAGGGAAATGTCCAGCTAACTATAACACCCCTGAAACCTATGGTTTTTTCAGTGAATTTCTAAGGTTTATTGAATGCCAATTCCTAACTATACCACCCCTGAAACCTTTTGTTTTTTCAGTCAATGTATATATATATATATATTACCTACTGGCGGTCGCCAGTAGGTAGTTATAGTTAGGACCACGTTTCCATAGGAAATCCGCAACATTCTATTTTGAATAACTTTGGCGCCGGTTGATGAATCCTCGCGAATTTTTCAAAATAGGTGGGGCGCTACGCTCCGCTCCTACCCTGAAAGTCTCGGGGGGATTCGTCAAGCGGGGGCTGAGATAAAAGGGGGGTCTCAAAACGCGTTTTTCCCATGCATTTTTCCATAGGACCTTTAGACACAGCTACAGCCCGAACGGCTGAACAGAATTACTTGAAATTTGGCAGAGAGGTAGTCCTCAGGTCAAGGAAGTGCCTTTTGTAGGTTTGGTGTAAATCTGTTCAGTAGATTCTGAGAAAATAGCCTTTAAATCAATATATATATCTGAGCCAGCGTACGGTGCGCTTACGGTGCGCTTACCGTACGCGTACGGTGGCGTGCGCGAGCGCGATTCTGATTGGCCCTTAGATCTTAGTAAACATTCGAATCGGTCGAAACCAGGAAGCGGCGGCCGCCATTTTCTCTCTCGCACTCTGACAGGGGGTTGAAAAACCAAGTGCAAAAACATGTAAAGGGGCTGTTTACACAGCTCCCAAGCACCTAGCCATGTTGAGGGAGTCCCCAACGATCTCCCAAGTGAAAAAAGGCAATTTAAATTTTTTCGAAAATTTCGCCGATTACGCTTACCGTACGCGTACGGTAAGAAATAATAAAAAAAAAAAAAAAATCCACATTCTCCCCACCCCGTGTGCAAAAGGTGCCCGAAGGGCACCTTCTGTGCATGGCTTATTAGAGCTAAACAAAACATATATTTTACCTGTCACAACGATGCTCATCATATGTCCTCCATGTGCGCACGGTGCGTGAAGCGCATCGTGCGTTCATGGCCCATCTAGCGTAACGTGGGCACGTGGTGCGCGAACCGCACCGCGTGCTCACTGTGCGCGCACGGTGCGCGCACGGAACGAACTGCGTTAAGTGGGCGCGCACGCCACAAATGGCGTAAAGTAACTTAGCATTTAAAAAACCGTACAAATTCACTGAAAAAACCATAGGTTTCACACACGTTATAGTTAGGAATTAGCATTTAAAAAACCTTGCAAATTCACTGAAAAAACCATAGGTTTCACACATGTTATAGTTAGCTGGACATTTTTCTGATAAAAAACCAATGAAATTCCCCCGTTATAGTTACTGTAGGCAACTATAACTCACGCGACCGTAATCCTCTGCTGATGACATATGTGTCTTTATGAAAAAAAAATATTTGTAATATATGTATAGCTAAAATTTAATGGAAGAAGACATGGGCAAATAAGTGTCTAAATACAGTATTAGCATCAGCAGAGGATTACGGTCGCGTGAGTTATAGTTGCCTACAGTAACTATAACGGGGGAATTTCATTTGTTTTTTATCAGTAACATGGCCAGCTTACTATAACATGTGTGAAACCTATGGTTTTTTCAATGAATATATATATATATATATATATATACATATATATATATATATATATGTATATATATATATATATATTATCTACTGGCGGTCGCCAGTAGATAGTTATAGTTAGGACCCTGTTTCCATAGGAAATCCGCAACATTCTATTTGGAATAACTTTGGCGCCGGTCGATGAATCCTCGCGAAATTTTCAAAATAGGTGGGGCGCTACGCTCCGCTCCTACCCTGAAAGTCTCGGGGGGATTCGTCAAGCGGGGGCTGAGAAAAAAGGGGGGTCCCAAAACGCGTTTTTCCAATGCATTTTTCCATAGGACCTTTAGACACAGCTACAGCCCGAACGGCTGAACAGAGTTACTTGAAATTTGGCAGAGAGGTAGTCCTCAGGTCAAGGAAGTGCCTTTTGTAGGTCTGGTGTAAATCTGTTCAGTAGTTCCTGAGAAAATAGCATTTAAATCAATATATATATGTGGGCGGAGCCTAACCACACATCTCATCCTGAGATCTGATTGGCTGTCAGCACTTCATCCAAGAAGTGTTGGCAGCCATCTTGGGACCAATATACATGATAGCACCTCATTAAAAAGCATTGCAGTTAATAGAAGATTTTAAGACTTTAGTTACATTATAAATCATTTGTTGATGGTACCATACTCATTTTAGGAATTGTGGTATGTTCTAAGGTGATTTCACCATGTGAAAAAGCCTTCTGCTGGGATATCATGATTGAGAGAAAAATATTTTCTCATGCTTTTACCACAGAGGTTTGGAAGGTGATCTATAAGCTAAACTGAGAGCTTATTTTCTGTAAATTCACATTATCTTTCTCAGTCATGTGAGAATGAAGTCTGACATTCTCAGTAAAACATGTACATCCAACAAGGGCAGAGACTGTCAGTTGATTCCTTTGTGTTCTACTGCAGCTTTCCAGAGTGTTCCAAAGAACTACTAGAGCGCTAACCGTCCTACTTATGATAAATGTATGGCACACCTGAAGCCATCTTGCTTGGATTAAAGTGGTAACTCTTAAAACATTTAATTTGAAAAGGAACAAAATGAGGTGGTTCATTTTTCCATAAAAAGTATGATTAGTGCTGCATAAAGGAAAATTAGGGCACATTTTGAGTGACTTCTCAAATCCTGGCATGCAGACTGAAACATGCACTTTCAATACCAGCAGCAGTTTTCCCTGGTGAGCAGTAGCTTTACTACAGTGATCTAATGAGCAAAAAGAGTGCTAACATTCTGATATTATGGCAAATGTGTGACACATTTGAATGCCTTCTTGATGGAATCAAAGTAAAAAACTGAAAGTATTTCCTACTGAGGAGACTGCAGTAAATGAGGAAATTAGGAAACTTCATAACAAATAAGTCTCCCAAGATAGCCACCAGAGACAAAAGAGCCCAAATGTAGCCCAAATATCACCCAGATGTAGCCCAAGTATAGCCCAATGACAGAATGTCCAAGAATGTTCTTAAAAACAACTAGAGCACTTACTGTCTTCATTATGACAAAAGTATGGCACACCTGAAGCCATCTTGATTGGAATAAACTGGTAACACTTAAAACATTTAATTTAAAAAGGAACATAATGAGGGGGTTCATTTTGCCATAGAAATTATGATTAATGCTGAAGAAAGAAAATGAGGGCACATTTTGAGTGACTTCCCAAATCCTCTTCTATTTCATTAAAAAATTCTGACATGCAGACTGAAACATGCACTTTTAATACCAGGAGCAGACTTCCATGGTGAGCAGTAGTTTTACTACAGTGATCTAATGAGCAACTAGAGTGCTAACATTCAGAATTCATGGCAAATGTGTGACATATCTGAATACCTTCATGATGGAATCAAAGTAAAAAACTGAAAGCATTTCCGACTGAGGAGACTGCAGTACATGAGGAAATTAGGAAACTTCATAACAAATAAATCTCCCAAGATGGCCACCAGAGACAAAAGAGCCCAAATGTAGCCCAAAATCACCCAGATATAGCCCAAATATAGCCCAATGACAGAAGTGTGCAAAACACTTATTATTTTGTGTTTTTGCAGTGTTATATAGTGCAGACTTGTCAGGTATTGGAGTGCTTTACATGAGCATTGGTTACATCACACAAGAACAAATTCATTTTGGTTGTAGACATGGGGAGACTAAGTGATTTGACCAGAATCACGGAATGTCGAGCTGAAGCAGAAACTTCAACCTGGTTCCCCGGTTGCAAAGTCTGCAGTTCTGGAAGTAACACCACATCCTCTCCCCTAAGTGCAACATTTAATCAAGTTGTCAACTAGATAAAAAAACATAAAGATAACAAATAATTTAAAAGTGCTTTGTCACTATTTGAAAACTCAGAAAATATGTCCTTATTTTAGTCTTTTAGAGCACTAACCATAATTTTGATGCCAATAAGACCCTCTCATATATGTAATTTCTAAAGGAATGCTCTAGGTATTACAGTTTTGATTACATCAAGATGATGTCAGGCGCTCCACACTTTTGTAATAAATATAGAATGTTAGCAATCTAGTTGTTCATTAGGATACTGTTGAGAGGCAGAGGCCAGGGGCACGGACTCTGAAAATTGAAGGCAGGTAGGAGGGTGCAAAGGCAACTATTTAACCACACTGAGCAGGCAGGAAGGGCCGTGGAAGCACAACAGACTATGGAGGGCAGTGGAAAGGGGGGCAGGGGCAACAAACCAACAATACAGGACTTGCAAGAGAGGCTGTTGGAGGGAAGATCTATTACGGGTCAAGGAAGCTAGGGGCGGTCCCCAGAGCCCCGGGAGCCACCACAGAACTGAGCAGGAGAGTGAGTCAGGGACAAAAGGGGCACCTTAATTTGAGCCGGGGTGCCTAGGAACGCTTGCTCCAAAAATGAAGAAAACAGACATATGAGACATGGAATTGGAGGCAGAATACAATGGCAGTTTAATGAGAAGATGCAACTTCAAAGAAACCGCAGAATAGAGACCTAAAGTACAAAATACAGAATCCAGATAATCATACAGCTGTCATGATATTCTCTGTATCTCAATTAATGGACTGACAGAGAGAGAGAGAAAACACATCTATAAATGCATCATGAGAAACAAGTTACACCAAGGAAAATGTTACCTAGGGACACTCACATTTACTCTTAGAGCAAGCATTCCTGCAATTACAATACAACATCTTTTAAATGCAAAAGTAAAGAGAACAATGGTTAAACATAACATGACATTTCATATAGGTAAAATAGAATAAGATACTTCAAGCAAAGCCGAGCAAGACATTTTAAGCAAAGGAAGACAAGAGCTCCCAGTTCTTGGGGAAAACCTGCACAGCCTGTTAACCTACATACAGACGGCGAGGTTGTCCGTCGATATCTGTGGGTGCTCCCTTTTTATATCATTTTGTGGGCTCCTTTGCACGCTACATCTACCTACGTATGCTACCCAAAAGCTTCGTCTGCAGATTTTATCAGACATTTCGTCATTTACCCACTTAATGCTGACAATGGACTGGGTGAAAAGGTCAGTCTCTCAGGCCAATCGCTTATCGTAAGTTCCATAGAGCAAGCAGAAAATAATGGGTATTGTACAGGAATTCAATATATTCATGTATAAAATCTCCTCAGTTCTCCTAACTTGACGCTCTGCGGTTGCCACTTCCTTAAAAGCGGGAAACCTGCCCAGGAAGCAAGTACCAGTCCAGGATGCAGCCTACTGTATGTCGACAGCTTCAGGGGGATGTTGAACTTTGATACCGAGCACGGAGCACTCGGGTAGGGTGGGGGCTACTAGTTTGGAGCAGAAGGCCTCGCAGACCTGCCTTCAGACTGCTATACACTAAAATTGCAGAGCTATGGTCAATTTAACAAAGAGGCCTACATATTGAACAGAAGGGCCTACACAGGGGTTTTATGCTGGCTGAGTGGTAAGGATGTCTCAGGATAATTATATAGCAACACAGGACCCGCTGGTCAATTTAATACGGCCTACAAATGCGGCTGGCAGGGCAAGGACAAGGGTCTCATACTTCAGGTGTGGACAGAACGGGCCAGGGGCCCCCTGTGATACAAAATCTACCCTCCTTCAAGGCTGTGGCAATGTAATAGACCATTGTGGGCAGAAGGAAGAGGCAATGGTAGTACAACCATACATGCCAACAGACCCGATTCAGCCAGGAAACATCCAATGTTTTTAAGCTCAAATGGGCTTTATTTGATCTGTCTCCTGTCTACAATATCCTCTTTTTCAATGTAACTCAAAGGGGAAAATCAATACCCCAGTTTTTTTTCAAAATCTCCCTCTTACCAAGTTCAAAATGTTCGCAAGTATGGTACATTGGATCATGGAAGGAAATGGGATAGGGACATGGACTTGGATAACAGAGGACAGGAGAGACATGGAGAGGTGCACCAAACTGACCCTGCAGGGCAGGCATCAGGGTTTGCAGCAGCACAATACACCACACAGGGCATGCAGGACGGGAGTGCAGCACAACAATCCATAGAAAGCAAGAGGGAGGGGACAGGACCATGCACATGGACAACAGAGAACAGAGGGGCAAGAGGCAATGGTAGCTAGCTGACCATAATGGACAGACAGGAGAGAAGGCTGCAGCATAACAGACCATAAAGGGCAGGAGGGACGGATCAGGGGCATTACAATGGAACAGACAAGCCAGGAGGGAGGGAGTAGGGGTCTGCACATGTAAACAGAGGGCTGGGGGCAAGGGGGCAGGGCAGGAGCAGCAAGATGGCCATGGAGGTCAGGCAGGATGGGCACTAGAAGCAAGACACAACATGAAGAGCAACAGTGAGACTGTGATGGCATACACACAGACCATGGAGGGAAGGTGGGAGGGGGTCAGGGGCAGCTAACTGACCACACAGGGAAGGTGGGAGGGGCCATAGCAGCACAGAATACCATGCATGGCAAGTGGGAGGGTTAGTGGCAGCACAATGGCTATGATGGGCAAGAAGGAGGGTGCAGGGGCATGCACAAAGGACGATGGAGGATAGAAGGGAGGGTCAGGACCTGTGCACAGACAAGAAAGTTCAGGGGAAGGGGCCTCACAACAGACCACACGGGGCAGGCAGGAGGAGCAGTTGCAGCACAACAGACCAGGGAGGGCAGAAGGGTGTGGCAGTACAATGGACCATGTAGGACAGGAGGAAGAGGATAGAGGCATGGCATGTGGACAGGCAGGGTGGAGGTGGCAGGGACAGGTTACAGTCATCTGACAATGCTAGGCAGGTGGGAGGGGAGTGGCAGCTCAACAGAACACTCAGAGTAGATAGGAGTGGCAGGTCCATGGGACATGGTGGGCAAAAAGGATGGAGCAGGGGCATGCACAAAGACATCGGAGGGCAGGGGGAAGGAGAATAGGGGCAGCAAGCTAAGCACAGAGTTTAAGCAGGAGGTCAATGATGGGGCATAGAATTGGGCAATGGAGGGCAGGAGGAGTGGACTGGTACATCATACTAAATTGAGGGCAGTGGCAGCACATCAGACCATGCATGGCAGGAGGGAGGAGTCTAGTCCATGGATTCACACAACAGAGGATAGGGAGGAGGGGGATAGGGCAGCAAGCTAACTGTTCAGAGAAGGCGGGTATTAGAAACTTTATTGTTTTTAAAACATTTTGTCTGTGCAAACTACTTAAAATATGAACAAGTATGCAGCATAATCTCACTTTTATTCAGGAAGAAGAAGACGTTAGTGACTGTGACTCCGGGCTCACTTGGCAAAAACACCCCCTGACCCTCCTCCACCCCCTATCGCAAAATGTAATGCCCGTGAAAAGGGTAGGTGAACACAGTGTTATATAGAACATAGTCCTGAGAGCACGATTGAAAATGAAAACTAGATATAGTGTATGGTATAAACTATGCACCAAAAAGTGTGATATAAGATGAACCAGGCGTGAAATATAATATGCAATACATTGTGCGCAATGACAGATTCATTGGAGAGCGCGAGATAGCACAGGCACTAGCGTGTGCTATGCGATATGCGCCTTGGAGTGTAATATGCACAGGGCAGTGTTGTGTAACCTAACTAGTCTCTAAAGTTGTAATATTAATTATGTGCTGGGGAGTGTAACGTTGCATCTGCACTGTGACAAAGATATGGATCCCAAATTGTAATATGTATGGCATAGCACTGTGCGTTATAACATAGGCATCGAGGAAGGCACGTTAGATGGGGCAATATAACCCGTGCGAAGACAAGTGTGGCATGACATTTTCACGGGGTGGTGTTACAGTGCACATGGGCTAGAGAGTGTCATAGCATATGCACTAGCTAGTGGAATACAATACAGAGGTGTGTGGCACTCGGCAGGCAATGGTGGGTGTAACACAGCATTGGGCTCTGTCAGGAGCGCGCTGTGACTCGCAAGTGATGTTCGTCCCCTTTCCAGAGAGTAAAATAAAAAGTATTACACATCCGGCAGTGAATGTGTGTTTTATTAACTGTGAGGGGGGTTTCTTGCATAGTTTTGGTCGAATTTTTGTCGAATCCCCTTTGAATGGCTTGGTGTGCATGTGTATTAAATGTGCCCGTCAATAGCTACCCATGTTTGTATAAATAAACGACAAGGGTGTCTACCGGGATTAGGCACGGTAGAGCATCAGACATGTCAGAGCTTCACTAGTGGTGTAAATACATTCCACGTGGATTAATTGCATGCATAGTCGCCTTTTAATGAATATCACGCAAATCGTCATGGTGATAGGTACGTACGGTTTGTCCAGCATGTCCTAGGTGTGTCTATAAATATATATTTTTTAAAAATAATAAAAAACAGTGGCCGGCCCTGGGGATTGGGGTCAAAAAAATATAATTAGGAGACAGGCCCTGGGGGATGGGGTCATCAGGGCCAATAAATTAGAATAAGAAGGGGAACCACACAGCCCCCCTTCTTAAAAAAATAAAATAAATAAAAGACTGGCATCGTGCCGGAGGCCATGCCCCCTCCATGCAGCACTCTGCAAACGCGCCCCCAACAGGCATCTCCAGTATGCGCCAGGGAGCTGCGCTGCAGACAGGTGTTCTGAGGCCAAGCCCCTTTTTACACCTCTCTGCAACGCAGCTCTGTGACGCTTACTGGAGGTACCTAGTGGTCTAGTGTGACCCTAGGGACCCTTAGGATTCAAGGGGACTTAATCTCTCAACTTAGAACAGCCACAGGGCGCGTTTACACAGTGGTGAAGGGAGGGGACGGGGCCTGAGGTGACGTGTGCAAACACGCACCATGGCACGTTTTAAATTGGGGATATAATTTCCCTTCAATACTGAGGGCCCCTGGGGGCTAACTAGCCCACCAAGTGCTTCCAGTAAGCGCCACTGAGCTGCATTGCAGAGAGGTGGTCCAGGCCGTGCCACTTTTTACACCTCTCTGCAACGCAGCTCTGTGGCACTTACTGGAGGTACCTAGTGGGCTAGTTGGACCCTAGGGACCCTCAGGACTCAAATGAACTTAATCTCCCAACTAAAAACGGACACAGGGCGTGTTTACACAATGGTGAAAGGAGGGGACGGGGCCTGAGTTAACGTGTGCAAAAACGCCCTGTGGCCTGTTTTAAGAGGTAGTTTTAATCCCCATGCCCTATTATATACTAGGGGCTTATAGAGGAGGTAAGGCTAATCACAGGGGGACCCCAACGCATAATGTTCCCTAGTGTATGTAGGTGTTTTCACTGTATTCTAAGTGTCTTTTAACATAGCACTGGCTCTAGGACTGGTTAGTCAGACTCAGTTACCACCAGTATCCGTCTGAAAAAGTTGAGGGTACAGGATGATTTTGCAACAAGGCTTCTTTCTGCTCTTCTTTTTGTTCTTTCTGCACGTTATCCTTCTTCCTGCACTTATCTTCGTATTTGAGGACTTCTGTTGCTTCTTTCTGCACTTCTTTTGTTTCTTTCTGTGCATTTTTTCTTCTTTCTTCACATGTCCTATCTCTGTAGGCATAGTTAGAAATTAGCATTTAAAAAACCTTTGAAATTAACAGAAAAAACCATAGGTTTCAGGCACGTTATAGTTAGGAATTAGCATTTAAAAAACCTCAGAAATTCACTGAAAAAACCATAGGTTTCAGGGGTGTTATAGTTAGCTGGACTTTTCACTTGTACAAAACCATTGAAATTCCCCCGTTATAGTTAGTTCAGCTAACTATAACTCGCGCGCCCGCAATGCACTGCTGATGACGTCACATATTACATCACTCATGACATGGTCAGTGACATCACTCATGACATCACTGATGACATCTCAAATGACATCACTGATGACATCACTGATGACATCATCCTTGTGATAGAGTGGCAGACCTCCTCTCACCCTAATATAACCTTTGATACACACATTCAAAAATAGAGACTAAAATTTTCAAAACAATGGACATACCAATACCAGTTACAACAACCTCTTCAGTAATTCTAAGATCCACATACACATCCACTCATTCACCAACAGTCCAATACAGTCACTCATACATGTACTCACTCATCATATGTACTCATACACCTATACATCCTGTTACACAATGCCACTCATCCATAGTTACTCACACACATAGTCACTCATGCTAATAAAGAATCAAACATACATTTACTTGCATATACAGTTATACACACACCACCACACTTACTTCTACGGAAACTTACACATACTTAGTCTTTTAAACAATCACTTATAGAAACACATACTTATTCATACAGGAACTCTTTCAATCTCTCACTCTCACATATACTCACATATATACACCAATAGTCACATATACTAGTTTAAAACATATGTAGTTACTCATAAAGACACTATTGAGACAGTCATTCACTCACTAACACACCCATACACACACTCATCCACCCATACAGTCCTGCACACATACTGTGTTCAACACATACAAACAGTGAGTCACTCATTCATGCACCTATGCACTACGTAATAGCCCCACCGAACCATGCAGACACTCAGACTGATACTCAAAAAACCAACTAATAACCTATATAGACACCCACGTAGCTACTCACCAACCCATGCAGCCACTTATACACAAAGTGAGAGACTGATACAGATATTTACATATTTAAACATTACTCACTAAGCCATGTATTCACTATGATACACTTAATCAGTCAGTTACACAATCAATTTTTCAAAAACAAATCATCCATTTAGACACTTATATACCCATTTATTCTTCCATCGACCTTGAGATATACATATATAAAACATATTTAATTTTCAGAATAACACACATTCACTGGATGATGTCATCAGTGATGTCATCAGTGATGTCATTTGAGATGTCATCAGTGATGTCATGAGTGATGTCACTGACCATGTCATGAGTGATGTAATATGTGACGTCATCAGCAGTGCATTGCGGGCGCGCGAGTTATAGTTAGCTGAACTAACTATAACGGGGGAATTTCAATGGTTTTGTACAAGTGAAAAGTCCAGCTAACTATAACACCCCTGAAACCTATGGTTTTTTCAGTGAATATATATATATATATATATATATATTATCTACTGGCGGTCGCCAGTAGATAGTTATAGTTAGGACCCTGTTTCCATAGGAAATCCGCAACATTCTATTTGGAATAACTTTGGCGCCGGTCGATGAATCCTCGCGAAATTTTCAAAATAGGTGGGGCGCTACGCTCCGCTCCTACCCTGAAAGTCTCGGGGGGATTCGTCAAGCGGGGGCTGAGAAAAAAGGGGGGTCCCAAAACGCGTTTTTCCCATGCATTTTTCCATAGGACCTTTAGACACAGCTACAGCCCGAACGGCTGAACAGAGTTACTTGAAATTTGGCAGAGAGGTAGTCCTCAGGTCAAGGAAGTGCCTTTTGTAGGTCTGGTGTAAATCTGTTCAGTAGTTCCTGAGAAAATAGCATTTAAATCAATATATATATATGTGGGCGGAGCCTAACCACACATCTCATCCTGAGATCTGATTGGCTGTCAGCACTTCATCCAAGAAGTGTTGGCAGCCATCTTGGGACCAATATACATGATAGCACCTCATTAAAAAGCATTGCAGTTAATAGAAGATTTTAAGACTTTAGTTACATTATAAATCATTTGTTGATGGTACCATACTCATTTTAGGAATTGTGGTATGTTCTAAGGTGATTTCACCATGTGAAAAAGCCTTCTGCTGGGATATCATGATTGAGAGAAAAATATTTTCTCATGCTTTTACCACAGAGGTTTGGAAGGTGATCTATAAGCTAAACTGAGAGCTTATTTTCTGTAAATTCACATTATCTTTCTCAGTCATGTGAGAATGAAGTCTGACATTCTCAGTAAAACATGTACATCCAACAAGGGCAGAGACTGTCAGTTGATTCCTTTGTGTTCTACTGCAGCTTTCCAGAGTGTTCCAAAGAACTACTAGAGCGCTAACCGTCCTACTTATGATAAATGTATGGCACACCTGAAGCCATCTTGCTTGGATTAAAGTGGTAACTCTTAAAACATTTAATTTGAAAAGGAACAAAATGAGGTGGTTCATTTTTCCATAAAAAGTATGATTAGTGCTGCATAAAGAAAAATTAGGGCACATTTTGAGTGACTTCTCAAATCCTGGCATGCAGACTGAAACATGCACTTTCAATACCAGCAGCAGTTTTCCCTGGTGAGCAGTAGCTTTACTACAGTGATCTAATGAGCAAAAAGAGTGCTAACATTCTGATTTTATGGCAAATGTGTGACACATTTGAATGCCTTCTTGATGGAATCAAAGTAAAAAACTGAAAGTATTTCCTACTGAGGAGACTGCAGTAAATGAGGAAATTAGGAAACTTCATAACAAATAAGTCTCCCAAGATGGCCACCAGAGACAAAAGAGCCCAAATGTAGCCCAAATATCACCCAGATGTAGCCCAAGTATAGCCCAATGACAGAATGTCCAAGAATGTTCTTAAAAACAACTAGAGCACTTACTGTCTTCATTATGACAAAAGTATGGCACACCTGAAGCCATCTTGATTGGAATAAACTGGTAACACTTAAAACATTTAATTTAAAAAGGAACATAATGAGGGGGTTCATTTTGCCATAGAAATTATGATTAATGCTGAAGAAAGAAAATGAGGGCACATTTTGAGTGACTTCTCAAATCCTCTTCTATTTCATTAAAAAATTCTGACATGCAGACTGAAACATGCACTTTTAATACCAGGAGCAGACTTCCATGGTGAGCAGTAGTTTTACTACAGTGATCTAATGAGCAACTAGAGTGCTAACATTCAGAATTCATGGCAAATGTGTGACATATCTGAATACCTTCATGATGGAATCAAAGTAAAAAACTGAAAGCATTTCCGACCGAGGAGACTGCAGTACATGAGGAAATTAGGAAACTTCATAACAAATAAATCTCCCAAGATGGCCACCGGAGACAAAAGAGCCCAAATGTAGCCCAAAATCACCCAGATATAGCCCAAATATAGCCCAATGACAGAAGTGTGCAAAACACTTATTATTTTGTGTTTTTGCAGTGTTATATAGTGCAGACTTGTCAGGTATTGGAGTGCTTTACATGAGCATTGGTTACATCACACAAGAACAAATTCATTTTGGTTGTAGACATGGGGAGACTAAGTGATTTGACCAGAATCACAGAATGTCGAGCTGAAGCAGAAACTTCAACCTGGTTCCCCGGTTGCAAAGTCTGCAGTTCTGGAAGTAACACCACATCCTCTCCCCTAAGTGCAACATTTAATCAAGTTGTCAACTAGATAAAAAAACATAAAGATAACAAATAATTTAAAAGTGCTTTGTCGCTATTTGAAAACTCAGAAAATATGTCCTTATTTTAGTCTTTTAGAGCACTAACCATAATTTTGATGCCAATAAGACCCTCTCATATATGTAATTTCTAAAGGAATGCTCTAGGTATTACAGTTTTGATTACATCAAGATGATGTCAGGCGCTCCACACTTTTGTAATAAATATAGAATGTTAGCAATCTAGTTGTTCATTAGGATACTGTTGAGAGGCAGAGGCCAGGGGCACGGACTCTGAAAATTGAAGGCAGGTAGGAGGGTGCAAAGGCAACAATTTAACCACACTGAGCAGGCAGGAAAGGCCGTGGAAGCACAACAGACTATGGAGGGCAGTGGAAAGGGGGGCAGGGGCAACAAACCAACAATACAGGACTTGCAAGAGAGGCTGTTGGAGGGAAGATCTATTACGGGTCAAGGAAGCTAGGGGCGGTCCCCAGAGCCCCGGGAGCCACCACAGAACTGAGCAGGAGAGTGAGTCAGGGACAAAAGGGGCACCTTAATTTGAGCCGGGGTGCCTAGGAACGCTTGCTCCAAAAATGAAGAAAACAGACATATGAGACATGGAATTGGAGGCAGAATACAATGGCAGTTTAATGAGAAGATGCAACTTCAAAGAAACCGCAGAATAGAGACCTAAAGTACAAAATACAGAATCCAGATAATCATACAGCTGTCATGATATTCTCTGTATCTCAATTAATGGACTGACAGAGAGAGAGAGAAAACACATCTATAAATGCATCATGAGAAACAAGTTACACCAAGGAAAATGTTACCTAGGGACACTCACATTTACTCTTAGAGCAAGCATTCCTGCAATTACAATACAACATCTTTTAAATGCAAAAGTAAAGAGAACAATGGTTAAACATAACATGACATTTCATATAGGTAAAATAGAATAAGATACTTCAAGCAAAGCCGAGCAAGACATTTTAAGCAAAGGAAGACAAGAGCTCCCAGTTCTTGGGGAAAACCTGCACAGCCTGTTAACCTACATACAGACGGCGAGGTTGTCCGTCGATATCTGTGGGTGCTCCCTTTTTATATCATTTTGTGGGCTCCTTTGCACGCTACATCTACCTACGTATGCTACCCAAAAGCTTCGTCTGCAGATTTTACCAGACATTTCGTCATTTACCCACTTAATGCTGACAATGGACTGGGTGAAAAGGTCAGTCTCTCAGGCCAATCGCTTATCGTAAGTTCCATAGAGCAAGCAGAAAATAATGGGTATTGTACAGGAATTCAATATATTCATGTATAAAATCTCCTCAGTTCTCCTAACTTGACGCTCTGCGGTTGCCACTTCCTTAAAAGCGGGAAACCTGCCCAGGAAGCAAGTACCAGTCCAGGATGCAGCCTACTGTATGTCGACAGCTTCAGGGGGATGTTGAACTTTGATACCGAGCACGGAGCACTCGGGTAGGGTGGGGGCTACTAGTTTGGAGCAGAAGGCCTCGCAGACCTGCCTTCAGACTGCTATACACTAAAATTGCAGAGCTATGGTCAATTTAACAAAGAGGCCTACATATTGAACAGAAGGGCCTACACAGGGGTTTTATGCTGGCTGAGTGGTAAGGATGTCTCAGGATAATTATATAGCAACACAGGACCCGCTGGTCAATTTAATACGGCCTACAAATGCGGCTGGCAGGGCAAGGACAAGGGTCTCATACTTCAGGTGTGGACAGAACGGGCCAGGGGCCCCCTGTGATACAAAATCTACCCTCCTTCAAGGCTGTGGCAATGTAATAGACCATTGTGGGCAGAAGGAAGAGGCAATGGTAGTACAACCATACATGCCAACAGACCCGATTCAGCCAGGAAACGTCCAATGTTTTTAAGCTCAAATGGGCTTTATTTGATCTGTCTCCTGTCTACAATATCCTCTTTTTCAATGTAACTCAAAGGGGAAAATCAATACCCCAGTTTTTTTTCAAAATCTCCCTCTTACCAAGTTCAAAATGTTCGCAAGTATGGTACATTGGATCATGGAAGGAAATGGGATAGGGACATGGACTTGGATAACAGAGGACAGGAGAGACATGGAGAGGTGCACCAAACTGACCCTGCAGGGCAGGCATCAGGGTTTGCAGCAGCACAATACACCACACAGGGCATGCAGGACGGGAGTGCAGCACAACAATCCATAGAAAGCAAGAGGGAGGGGACAGGACCATGCACATGGACAACAGAGAACAGAGGGGCAAGAGGCAATGGTAGCTAGCTGACCATAATGGACAGACAGGAGAGAAGGCTGCAGCATAACAGACCATAAAGGGCAGGAGGGACGGATCAGGGGCATTACAATGGAACAGACAAGCCAGGAGGGAGGGAGTAGGGGTCTGCACATGTAAACAGAGGGCTGGGGGCAAGGGGGCAGGGCAGGAGCAGCAAGATGGCCATGGAGGTCAGGCAGGATGGGCACTAGAAGCAAGACACAACATGAAGAGCAACAGTGAGACTGTGATGGCATACACACAGACCATGGAGGGAAGGTGGGAGGGGGTCAGGGGCAGCTAACTGACCACACAGGGAAGGTGGGAGGGGCCATGGCAGCACAGAATACCATGCATGGCAAGTGGGAGGGTTAGTGGCAGCACAATGGCTATGATGGGCAAGAAGGAGGGTGCAGGGGCATGCACAAAGGACGATGGAGGATAGAAGGGAGGGTCAGGACCTGTGCACAGACAAGAAAGTTCAGGGGAAGGGGCCTCACAACAGACCACACGGGGCAGGCAGGAGGAGCAGTTGCAGCACAACAGACCAGGGAGGGCAGAAGGGTGTGGCAGTACAATGGACCATGTAGGACAGGAGGAAGAGGATAGAGGCATGGCATGTGGACAGGCATGGTGGAGGTGGCAGGGACAGGTTACAGTCATCTGACAATGCTAGGCAGGTGGGAGGGGAGTGGCAGCTCAACAGAACACTCAGAGTAGATAGGAGTGGCAGGTCCATGGGACATGGTGGGCAAAAAGGATGGAGCAGGGGCATGCACAAAGACATCGGAGGGCAGGGGGAAGGAGAATAGGGGCAGCAAGCTAAGCACAGAGTTTAAGCAGGAGGTCAATGATGGGGCATAGAATTGGGCAATGGAGGGCAGGAGGAGTGGACTGGTACATCATACTAAATTGAGGGCAGTGGCAGCACATCAGACCATGCATGGCAGGAGGGAGGAGTCTAGTCCATGGATTCACACAACAGAGGATAGGGAGGAGGGGGATGGGGCAGCAAGCTAACTGTTCAGAGAAGGCGGGTATTAGAAACTTTATTGTTTTTAAAACATTTTGTCTGTGCAAACTACTTAAAATATGAACAAGTATGCAGCATAATCTCACTTTTATTCAGGAAGAAGAAGACGTTAGTGACTGTGACTCCGGGCTCACTTGGCAAAAACACCCCCTGACCCTCCACCCCCTATCGCAAAATGTAATGCCCGTGAAAAGGGTAGGTGAACACAGTGTTATATAGAACATAGTCCTGAGAGCACGATTGAAAATGAAAACTAGATATAGTGTATGGTATAAACTATGCACCAAAAAGTGTGATATAAGATGAACCAGGCGTGAAATATAATATGCAATACATTGTGCGCAATGACAGATTCATTGGAGAGCGCGAGATAGCACAGGCACTAGCGTGTGCTATGCGATATGCGCCTTGGAGTGTAATATGCACAGGGCAGTGTTGTGTAACCTAACTAGTCTCTAAAGTTGTAATATAAAATATGTGCTGGGGAGTGTAACGTTGCATATGCACTGTGACAAAGATATGGATCCCAAGTTGTAATATGTATGGCATAGCACTGTGCGTTATAACATAGGCATCGAGGAAGGCACGTTAGATGGGGCAATATAACCCGTGCGAAGACAAGTGTGGCATGACATTTTCACGGGGTGGTGTTACAGTGCACATGGGCTAGAGAGTGTCATAGCATATGCACTAGCTAGTGGAATACAATACAGAGGTGTGTGGCACTCGGCAGGCAATGGTGGGTGTAACACAGCATTGGGCTCTGTCAGGAGCGCGCTGTGACTCGCAAGTGATGTTCGTCCCCTTTCCAGAGAGTAAAATAAAAAGTATTACACATCCGGCAGTGGATGTGTGTTTTATTAACTGTGAGGGGGGTTTCTTGCATAGTTTTGGTCGAATTTTTGTCGAATCCCCTTTGAATGGCTTGGTGTGCATGTGTATTAAATGTGCCCGTCAATAGCTACCCATGTTTGTATAAATAAACGACAAGGGTGTCTACCGGGATTAGGCACGGTAGAGCATCAGACATGTCAGAGCTTCACTAGTGGTGTAAATACATTCCACGTGGATTAATTGCATGCATAGTCGCCTTTTAATGAATATCACGCAAATCGTCATGGTGATAGGTACGTACGGTTTGTCCAGCATGTCCTAGGTGTGTCTATAAATATATATTTTTTAAAAATAATAAAAAACAGTGGCCGGCCCTGGGGATTGGGGTCAAAAAAATATAATTAGGAGACAGGCCCTGGGGGATGGGGTCATCAGGGCCAATAAATTAGAATAAGAAGGGGAACCACACAGCCCCCCTTCTTAAAAAAATAAAATAAATAAAAGACTGGCATCGTGCCGGAGGCCATGCCCCCTCCATGCAGCACTCTGCAAACGCGCCCCCAACAGGCATCTCCAGTATGCGCCAGGGAGCTGCGCTGCAGACAGGTGTTCTGAGGCCAAGCCCCTTTTTACACCTCTCTGCAACGCAGCTCTGTGGCGCTTACTGGAGGTACCTAGTGGTCTAGTGTGACCCTAGGGACCCTTAGGATTCAAGGGGACTTAATCTCTCAACTTAGAACAGCCACAGGGCGCGTTTACACAGTGGTGAAGGGAGGGGACGGGGCCTGAGGTGACGTGTGCAAACACGCACCATGGCACGTTTTAAATTGGGGATATAATTTCCCTTCAATACTGAGGGCCCCTGGGGGCTAACTAGCCCACCAAGTGCTTCCAGTAAGCGCCACTGAGCTGCATTGCAGAGAGGTGGTCCAGGCCGTGCCACTTTTTACACCTCTCTGCAACGCAGCTCTGTGGCACTTACTGGAGGTACCTAGTGGGCTAGTTGGACCCTAGGGACCCTCAGGACTCAAATGAACTTAATCTCCCAACTAAAAACGGACACAGGGCGTGTTTACACAATGGTGAAAGGAGGGGACGGGGCCTGAGTTAACGTGTGCAAAAAGGCCCTGTGGCATGTTTTAAGAGGTAGTTTTAATCCCCATGCCCTATTATATACTAGGGGCTTATAGAGGAGGTAAGGCTAATCACAGGGGGACCCCAACGCATAATGTTCCCTAGTGTATGTAGGTGTTTTTACTGTATTCTAAGTGTCTTTTAACATAGCACTGGCTCTAGGACTGGTTAGTCAGACTCAGTTACCACCAGTATCCGTCTGAAAAAGTTGAGGGTACAGGATGATTTTGCAACAAGGCTTCTTTCTGCTCTTCTTTTTGTTCTTTCTGCACGTTATCCTTCTTCCTGCACTTATCTTCGTATTTGAGGACTTCTGTTGCTTCTTTCTGCACTTCTTTTGTTTCTTTCTGTGCATTTTTTCTTCTTTCTTCACATGTCCTATCTCTGTAGGCATAGTTAGAAATTAGCATTTAAAAAACCTTTGAAATTAACAGAAAAAACCATAGGTTTCAGGCACGTTATAGTTAGGAATTAGCATTTAAAAAACCTCAGAAATTCACTGAAAAAACCATAGGTTTCAGGGGTGTTATAGTTAGCTGGACTTTTCACTTGTACAAAACCATTGAAATTCCCCCGTTATAGTTAGTTCAGCTAACTATAACTCGCGCGCCCGCAATGCACTGCTGATGACGTCACATATTACATCACTCATGACATGGTCGGTGACATCACTCATGACATCACTGATGACATCTCAAATGACATCACTGATGACATCACTGATGACATCATCCTTGTGATAGAGTGGCAGACCTCCTCTCACCCTAATATAACCTTTGATACACACATTCAAAAATAGAGACTAAAATTTTCAAAACAATGGACATACCAATACCAGTTACAACAACCTCTTCAGTAATTCTAAGATCCACATACACATCCACTCATTCACCAACAGTCCAATACAGTCACTCATACATGTACTCACTCATCATATGTACTCATACACCTATACATCCTGTTACACAATGCCACTCATCCATAGTTACTCACACACATAGTCACTCATGCTAATAAAGAATCAAACATACATTTACTTGCATATACAGTTATACACACACCACCACACTTACTTCTACGGAAACTTACACATACTTAGTCTTTTAAACAATCACTTATAGAAACACATACTTATTCATACAGGAACTCTTTCAATCTCTCACTCTCACATATACTCACATATATACACCAATAGTCACATATACTAGTTTAAAACATATGTAGTTACTCATAAAGACACTATTGAGACAGTCATTCACTCACTAACACACCCATACACACACTCATCCACCCATACAGTCCTGCACACATACTGTGTTCAACACATACAAACAGTGAGTCACTCATTCATGCACCTATGCACTACGTAATACCCCCACCGAACCATGCAGACACTCAGACTGATACTCAAAAAACCAACTAATAACCTATATAGACACCCATGTAGCTACTCACCAACCCATGCAGCCACTTATACACAAAGTGAGAGACTGATACAGATATTTACATATTTAAACATTACTCACTAAGCCATGTATTCACTATGATACACTTAATCAGTCAGTTACACAATCAATTTTTCAAAAACAAATCATCCATTTAGACACTTATATACCCATTTATTCTTCCATCGACCTTGAGATATACATATATAAAACATATTTAATTTTCAGAATAACACACATTCACTGGATGATGTCATCAGTGATGTCATCAGTGATGTCATTTGAGATGTCATCAGTGATGTCATGAGTGATGTCACTGACCATGTCATGAGTGATGTAATATGTGACGTCATCAGCAGTGCATTGCGGGCGCGCGAGTTATAGTTAGCTGAACTAACTATAACGGGGGAATTTCAATGGTTTTGTACAAGTGAAAAGTCCAGCTAACTATAACACCCCTGAAACCTATGGTTTTTTCAGTGAATATATATATATATATATATATATATATATATATATATATATATATATATATATTTATCAATCAGTTAGAGGTGACCTTGGTAAACCAAAACCCTTTTCTTACCCAGGGCAACTCCAAATCAGATGTTTTGGGGATTTTAGTGAATTGTTTATTTGTTTTCACCTTTATGATTTACTGTATCTTTGACATGACTTGAATTGTGTTATTCTTATTTTTTTGTTAGATTTTCAGTTTAAGCTGCTAGGTTTGTGGGGGTGTGGTGTAGATATTGATTAACTATTAAATAAATAACGTTTTAAATAGATAATTAATTATTAAATTGTTTAATATTTTCATGTGAATTGCTCAATTGTGTTTTTTTATATGTATAATTTTTATGTTAATTAAGAATGTTTAAATACGGAGGTTTATATGGGTTCTAAATTAATCGGGTTATTCAAATATGTAATGTGTTTGAAGTGAAGCACTTTCCTTACTATTGTACAGACTGTAGTGGGAATAATACATTTTACCCCTTCGAAGTACGCTTTTATTTTATATATATATATATATATTGATATATTCTACTGTAAATGCCTTTATACAAGTCAATTAAAAAATAATCCCACAAAATTAATATAATGTAGTTACAATTCTCGAACTTTCTATTACCTCTGCGTCGAGGAGCAGAGATCTGGATCACTGACAGAATATCGACAAAAGAAATGTCGACCTACAAAAATATTGTGACAAAAATATTGTTGTCAAAAATGGTAAGTACAAAAATATAGCAAAAAATATCGTTAAAAATATTGTTGTTAAAAATATCATTGTTTTTAATGTTTAAAAAATAATGTAAAATAAAATAAATAATACATATAATAAAAAACATATTTAGAATTATTAAAACATGTTTAAAATTATAAGTAATTATTACAATGTAAAAAATTATGAAACATAAATATATATAATTATAGGTGCCGATTCCAATCGGGTAAAAAATATTCCCTTATGACTCGTATCCGTATATTTTTACGTACGAATCGTACAAGTCCCGTTCCACCGGTGAAGTACGATTCGTACGTGAAAAATACATACGATTCGTATCAGGAAAAGGTCTACGAGACGTACCCGGACAGTTTTATGTACAAATCGTAAAACTGAAGTCCGAGCGCACAAGTACGATCCGTACCGCCCTACCGAATACACAAGCGTATGTAAAACGTCCCGTACGTAGCGAACTCTGTACCAGTTTACCCGGGATACGAGTCGTACAGCCCCCTCTCCCCCCACATATGTCCGCACGTACCCCCGTATGAAAGCACTGTACCCCCCCGTATGTCAGCACCGTACCCCCCATGTCCGCACCGTACCCCAGCCCCTTACTTGGACACACCATACCCCAGCACCGTACCCCAGCCCCGTACCTGGACGCACCATACCCCAGCACCGTACCCCAGCCCCGTACTTGGACACACCGTACCCCAGCACCGTACCCCAGCCCGTACTTGGATGCACCGTACCCCAGCCTTGTACTCGTACGCACCGAACCCCAGCACCGTACCCCAGCCCCGTACTTGGACGCACCGTACTCCAGCACCGTACCCCAGCCCCGTACTTGGATGCACCGTACCCCAGCCCCTTCCTTGGACGCACCTACCCCAGCACCGTATCCCAGCCCCGTACTTGGACGCACCGTACCCCAGCCCTGTACTTGTACACACCGTACCCCAGCACCATACCCCAGCCCCATACTTGGATGCACCGTACCCCAGCACCGTACCCCAGCCCCGTACTTGGATGCACCGTACCCCAGCCCCGTACTCATACGCACCGTACCTCAGCACAGTACCCCAGCCCCGTACTTGGATGCACCGAACCCCAGCACCATACCCCAGCCCCGTACTTGGATGCACCGTACCCCAGTCCCGTACTTGGATGCACTGTACCCCAGCACCATACCCCAGCCCCGTACTTGGACGCACCATACCCCAGCCCCATACTTGTACACACCGTACCCCAGCACCATACTTGGACGCACCGTACCCCAGCCCCGTACTTGTATGCACCGTACTCCAGCCCCGTATTTGGACGCACCGTACCCCAGCACCGTACCCCAGCCCCGTACTTGGACACACCGTACCCCAGCACCGTACCCCAGCCCCGTACTTGAACGCACCATACCCCAGCACCGTACCCCAACCCTGTACTTGGACGCACCATACCCCAGCCCCGTACTTGGACGCACCGTACCCCAGCACCGTCCCCCAAAATCACGTATGTACGGACCTTACAACAACATTGCGTATGCGAGCACGGTACAACAACATCGCGTATGTACGCACCTTACATACGCGAAAACAACTCGTACTGTACCAGGACACTGTAAAACAGCACAAGGAGGGTCAATTCGGCTTGCACAACACCACAAAACACATCTACAGTAGAAAAAACATCAAAATGACTGACCTGGCACATCCAAACAGGCAAACAGAGGCCCAAACTCACAACCACCGCTTATAACACACCCATCAAAATGTCAAACTCAGGCACACCCACAAATGGACCAATAAAAAGGGCCCACACACACAAACCATGAGCCTTTGCAACAGACTCACAGCAGCTACAGAGCACACCCCAACAACTGCACTGGAGGAGTGTGGCTCAATGGTTAGAGCGGCAGACCCTGAAGCAGAGTTCTGGCCAGGGACCAGGGTTCGATTCCCGCCTCGGCGGGGCTCGGGCTCAATATCCTCGGACCTGTCTATTCTCGCCTCGGTGCCTATTCTAATCACGGGTCCCACGCTGCAACTCTGGGCAATAGCTTGCTTAGCCTCCACACCGGCCCCAACAGCGCTAAGGATGCCTGGCTTCACCCTGGGGGTGCCCAGGAGTGGACACTTCACAGGGAAAGCCAGGAGGGGTTCCACAGCGGTATGAGTATCAGCGCCAGGAAACCGCAAAAAAGGCGACACCGCAAGGTGGCCGTCTGGTGACAGTGCGCTCTATAAGTACCTTGACATTTACATTTACATTTACATTTACATTTACATTTACATTTCACCCATACACCTTAACATATACACCTTCATACAAACTCCTTCACACATACCCCCTCTTCACATTCCCACACACACCTTCACATTCACACCCACACACCCACAACCATCCACACCCTCACCCCACACCATGCCCACAGACAAGAATCCAAAGTTTACAAGGGAGGAGCTGGGTATCCTTGTCAACAAAGTCATCAGAGTCGAGCCACAGCTCTTTGGAACATTGGTCAGACAGACCAGCATAGCCGAAAAATCACGCCTGTGGCAGAGGATCGTCGATAGGGTGAATGCTGTTGCACCCATCAGAAGGACCAGGAATGAATGCCAAGCCAGGTGGTATGATCTGTGGAGGGCAGTCAAGCGGAAAATGAACGAGGACTATGCCCAGAGCAACATCACTGGAGGTGGGCTGCCCTGCAGACCGGTACATTACCATCCCTGGGAGGAGAAGGTGATGGCCCTGCTTCCGCCGGTGGGAGTAGATGGACTCGAAGGAGTTGCAGAGCCTGGTGAGTACACAAACAACTTACGTAAAATGGGGGTAATGGCATCCACACCCCAACTACAAAAAATGCACGCCACTACCCCCAAGCCCTCGCCGGACACAACCACACTCAAAAACAACGCTCATGCCACTAACATGTGTATGCCCCATTCACAAAGCAAGGCCATGCCATTTCCCAGGCTGCACGAAGCACTAACCCAAGACTGGATGTCCGGGATGCTGGGAGGGTGGGGCTCACAAAACACATTGTCCAACTCTGAATCAGACACCATTGCCCTCAGCCCATATGGCCCAGGTACATACCCATGCACCATGCTCAATGCACAGGAACTGGCAAAGTACTAACAAGGTAGCTGACACTTGGCCCTGCTGTAGGCAGCACAAGGCCCTCCTGTGACCACTGCAAACTCAAACACCAACACAACAAGCTCAGATATCTAGGACAGGAACTCACACTCACTGTCATGGCAGCATGCTCAATGGGGGACAGATACATCACCTGGGAGACCCACTGCCAAATCACACTACACCCACCAGCAGGCCCTGTCACACACACCTCTTACACTAGCACACACCCCCGGGGCAGGCAATGGATTTACCCACTCTCACAATGGACATGTGACACAACAAGATCAATCCATAGCCAAAGAAGCATCCAAGCCAAAAATCTACATGTCAAACACTCAGGAGAACATATCAATCTGTCCCCTGCAACATACCCATCCACAAGTGAACATTGAGGAGAATGCTAGGCACATACAACTACCTGGAGGAACAGTGCCAACTTGAATATGTATGAAACATGGATGTCGCATGAAACAGCATTAACATTGTCTCTCTCTCACACACAGGGCAACCTCATGGATCTCCCCCCAACAATGGGGGGGAAGAATCACAGTCCCAGGCTCGGGAGGAACCTGAGACCACTGGCAGCGACGCCTCTCAACACTCCGCGGATGACCCCAACCCACCTGGACCCACTGGTGTCCAAGCCCCTGCAGCACCTGCTTCAGGGACATCTGTGCCAACCACCACCCCCATTCCTGCCACATCCCAGGAGACACCCAGGAGCCTTGCCCGCACTGAACAACTGAGCCAGTCTGACCTGGAGGGACAAGGTTCGCCGGGCACCCAGGAGGAGGCAGGCAACCCCACAACTGCCATCTCTCAGGGGTCCCGTAGACCCGATGTGACCACAACGGCAGGCCAGGCTCGTGTGGGCAGGGGTGGTGGGAGTGGAGGCAGGCGGAGGCGAGAGCCTGACCAGCCAGCTGAAGGGACCAGTATGTCACACATACGCAACATCATAGACGCATACCGGCATGACACCAGGGCCATTAGCCAGGTAGTGGAGACCCTCACAGAGATTAAGAACCAGCAGGCCGAGCAACACGCCAGTCAACAAGAGCACCAAGGACGGATGGAGGCAAGACTGGCTGAGCTCCTGGCGGTGCAAACGGACATAAGCCGTTCACTCCGTCGGATCGCCGACAACATGGGCATCCCTCCCTGTGCCACCAGGCGAAGACCACCACCAGCCACAGGGAGGGAGGAGGAGGAGGAGGATTCATCCGACGGAGCGTCCCAAACATCGTCAAGGCCTGCATCTGAGGGTTCCATGAGGAAGGTGGGTCGTCCACGGAAAAGACCGTGAGAGGCAGCGGACCATCCACATCTCCCAGGTCACCTGGCCTGGAACCTGGCCTTCATGCGCAACAGCATCACCTCATTCACTGACATTCTCTGCCACATGGACTTGCTGGTCACAGTCTGACCAATGATGACAAACACTGTGTTCTGGACTCTGATGACTTCAAATGCCAAGGATCCCATCTCCCCCTGTGAACTTTGGATTCTAGGCACACTGTATAGCTCCTATTTTTTCCCACAAAACACGCCCCCCACCCAGCCGCGGCCCGTGGAGGGAGTTCCGTGGGGCGGTAAGGCGGAGCGGGGGAGGGGCAGGGTGGGGGGTTCTAAAAACCGGAATATGGATAATTGCAGGTAAGTAAACAATTAAATAAATAAACCGAATTTCGTAGCGTGCGCTGCATCGCATTTTGCGATGCAGCACGCGCTACGAAATTCGTTTTATTTATTTAATTGTTTACTTACCTGCAATTATCCATATTACGGTTTTTAGAACCCCCCCACCCTGGCCCTCCCCCGCCCCGCCTTACTGCCCCACGGAACTCCCTCCACTGGCCACGGCTGCCCCCACCGAGAATAAAACTAAATTTCTTTAATTAGATGTTGCAGTCATTTTGCATGAGTCCACAACATACGTGTGGGGAAATGTCAAACTATGCCTGAGTGTTGAACTTACTCCAGCCATCCATACCCTGGGATCTGAGTCCGGTACAGGACACACATGGGTCACAATGTATCATCCAGTACAGACATGGAGCACAATACTCACCCGTGATGGCCTCAAGCTGCTGAGGGGGGGCTTGCAATACTGTGCGGACAGACCAATTTGGAAGAGTATCATTAAGGCGGAGAGGTCATGGCTCATGTGGAGGTTCCCGGGGAAGGAGTCCCAGGTATGTTTGGCCAGGTGGGAGAACTATCTCCTGCATGCTGGAGTTCGGTGGATGTGAAGAATGGTGGCCAGGGCAAGGTTGGATGCACGGAGTTGGCCCAACGGGGTCTTGGATGACAGACATCCAAGGTTGGTTTGGGGTCTGGGGTTGTGGACTGCCTCCTGAGTGTGGGTGAGGAGTGTGAAGGTCATCCTGCAGCAGACAGTGATCCATTGCAGCTACCTCAGGTGGACGGTGATGTGGCTGGGGCGCGGAATGTTGAAGCTGAGGTGTGCAGATGCACCCTGGATGTGGACAAGTTTTCCGGGAGTTTGGCTGTACTTGCTCCATAGGGCTGTAGTTGACACGGCTGGTGTCGTGGACCTGGGGGACGGTCTGTCTTGCCTTGGGAGTGGATCTATCTGTGGATCATGTGCATCATGCGGAGGGTGTTGCAGCATGAGGTACAGATGCTGGTGAGTTGCATGGCAATTGTGAGCGACGAGTCCATGATGCACACCATCTTGTGTGCGTGGCCACTGGGTGATGGTGCAGTGCCCTGGCGGGTGGGACACAAGGAGTTGACCCAGCTGTAAGGGGACAATCCTCAGATGATTACCTCTGTCCTGTCCAAGTCCAGCCTCAGGTGGCTGATGTTCAGCCATTCATCAACGGACCTCATGCCTTCTTGAAGGTCGGAACTGGCAATGGCTGTTTCTTTGGTGAGGGTGAGGAGCAGCTGGCTGTCAATGGCATATGAGATGATGATGAGGTTGTGTGCGCATGTGATGGTGGAGAGGGGGGGTCATGGACACATTGAAGATTGACACGCTGAGAGATGAGCCCTGGGCCATGTGCCAGATGACGCCACTGTACTACATGCTTAAGGCTTGAGTCCCACTCCCATGGCCTTGCTGGTGAGCTACTTGGTGATTTCATCCTGGTCCATCCCCTGGATACCAGTGTTGGAGATGTGTGAGCTGACAGTGTGTGAGCACATCTTGTATAATGCTGTGGAGAGGTCAAGGGGGGTGGCCTCACCATTGTTGAGCAGGGCAAAGTTGTCGGTGTTGGTGGCAATGATGACGGTTGCAGTGGGGTGATTACTGTGGAAGATGGTCTTGTGCAGGTTGCCTGGAGCTCTTTGCGTGGAGGAAATTTGTCAGTTGCTCATTGACTATCTTCCTGATGACATTTGCTGGCTAGGGAAGCACGGTGATGTTCCTTGAGAGCCTGCGTTCCTGCCGTCCATTGTCTAAGAAGGGCCTGGGTCACTGCATGCCTCTATCTACCATGGAATGTGGCTAACTCCAATGATACATACGTGACGTGCTGGACGGGGGCTACAAGGATGGGGAATGATGTGGTTGAGATGTTGTGTGGGAAGGGGCCTGATGGAGATCCCCTGGGGATGTTGCACATGAGCCGGGTGTTGTATCTCCTGATGATGGAAGTCCAAAACCTGAGGGGGGTTGGTCCCGCGTATAATAGTGTATTCTGCCTGTGTGGCAAGGCTTGCCTGTATGTCCATGAGCTTGCAGTGGTAGAAAGTTGCAAGGGATTGGCTCAGCCTTGTAAGGGTGGGGTGTCTTTTGGATGGAGAGCTGATGTCAGTGCACTCACAATGCTGATGAGCTCCTTGATGTCGTGCGGTTTTTTGGCCTTGGCCTGATCTGAAGGATCTCCAATTGTCCTTGCTGATGATATGGTGATGGCTGTGTGTGCCGTTTTCCAGGGTTGTAAGGCCACTGATGGTTATTTGTGTTGCAAGCTGTGCACAAGAGTCCTGCTAGACGTGTATGAGTCCAGTAGGTCTGCCTTGTCCCAGGTGGCTTAATTGTTGATGTGCGTCACAGGAAAGTCCATCAACATGGCTAGATTGTTGGATCAGTTGCTGATCCAGTGTGTGAGGTTGCAGGGTGTGGCGGAGGTGTTGGTTCCAGTGTCCCACACAGCATGTCTGTGTTGACTTACATCAAGCATCTTTGGGGGATTGGTAGTGGGGTGTGTGGCAGTGTGTTGCTCGTCGGAGACGTGGATGCTAATGTGGATGGACCAATGATGGATGTTGATGTGGTTCTCATCCAGCCAGAAGTTCCTGGCCCACAGCCACATGTATCCTGTGGATGTGAGGGCGTGCGTGAATATGGACGTGTTGATGGCTTTGCGGAATTGTGGATGAAGGCCTGGAGATCTGTAGATGTGTGTTACTCTGAGGGTTTGCAGGGCGTTTGTGCCAAACCGGATTTGTGACCCTGAGGGCCTACTTGGAAATAGATATCAATTCATCCTCCGGGATTTTTAGTGCCGTCCATGCGGGTGCTCTTGTATCCGTCTGAGATGGCAATGAAGAAGTTGTGTGCTGAGGATACTTTCATCCAGGTCACTGTAATGAAGGTGATGTGTGGGCCTGTTGTGTTGAGGAGGTAACAGAGTCCAATGGCGTGCTGTTGGACGGAGCCGGTGTGGAGTAGGCGGGACATGACCTGGTTGGTGTGACAGGGCCTGGAAGGCGGGGCAGCGCTGTGTAGGCAGTTGGAGTTGCACACTCAGCATGAGAAGGTGTCGTGTGTGTGCTTAGGGTATGCCTGAGAGCAGGCGGTTGATTTTCGGTTGGACATTGCTTGGAGGGTGGCTGCAACATGAGACTGTTGTGTGGTGTGGGTCATGCAAGGACATGAGGGTCGTGCAATGTGCACGTTGCATGCACTGACGGTCCTGCCTTTGGCACCGCGTGGCCGCAACAGTGGCACAGACAAGCTGGTGACAGCCTAATGAATGGGTGGAGGGAGGAAGGGAGGAGCATCTTGGAGGCGGGTGGGTTGCAGAATCCGGGAACTTGGTGGGCCCTTGCCGCAGGGGCCGCAGCAGCAGGCAGCATGTACTGGAAACTAGGCCGAAAGTAGCACACAAAGACAAGGATGTCAGAAAGGACAACTGCAACAGGCGTACGTAAAGGAAGGAGTGTCAGGTTACGCATGGCTCACCCAGAGAAAATGGATGAACAATCACCAAAGATGACTGACACAGGATCAGGAAACAGAAGGCCGAGCTGCGCACAGGAGACACACCCTCAGCAGGCGTTGACGGCCCGTTGGGGGGAGCAACCTGCCCAAATACATACACAACCATGGACTTCATACACAATAGAGATTATTAGCCATGAAGAACTGCATGCATGTTGCCGAACTACACATACACTCATATGCACAATCTTTGACAAATATGTCAGAGATGACGCATGCAAAGTGGCAAGAGACCTGCATTGACAGAGATGAGGCACTTTGGAGGGTGAGGAACCCCTTTATTACTCAAGCTCACACTAAGGGAAATGCATCAATATGAACAGACTCACAGGTCATTTGACTGAACATGTGGGACCTACGCTGGACACCCCCTTCACAACACGGATGTTGTAAATCCAAATGAACTGGCACACAAGTTAAGGGGATGAGCCAAACACCTCCTGCTGCACACGGAGAGTCTGCAATTCCCCATTGAGCCTTTTATGGGGATGTCCCACACTATGTCCACCCGTAGCATCCCGTATGTTTCAGAGGGAAGTTTTACACACATTGATGCCTTCATCAGAATCCAAAATCCATTGCAGATGACTGTCACGAAGGGTGACTATCAATTCATGGGAGTCATGCTACATGTTATGTGCCCCATGGTGAGTCGACATGTATGCATGGTAACACAACATGCACAGAAGCAGTCCCCACACATTCCAAACACGTCCCACCCCCAAAATGCCTTGCTGCAATCCTTACCCAAAATGACATTTCCCCATGTCCGTGCATGGAACGCTGATTCAGCACATGTTGCAATACACATGAGGAATAGCAGGAGGACAACGATTACATGAGCAGACAACATGCGCAAGAACCTGGGAATGACAGACAATCAAGAAGTCAGCTAAAAGATTTTTCTCTGCATACATGGTCATATACTAAACATGAACAATGTTGTCCCCATGCTAATTTAAAAGAAAGTGTCTCTGCTAAAATGTGTGGAATTACATCATCAATCGAGTGACACATCAGAACACACATCTAAGTCACTTAGCATACAGTCAGCTGGACACACACATTGCAACACATGCCACCCAAGGCTACAAGCGTGCACACTCAGACCCAGTGACTCCCCATTATGAGAAGAAGTTGCGTATGAGCTGACTCCGGATATCCTCCTCCTCACTTGCCTCATGACCAAGCCCTTCATCCTCCACGGGTGGATGTTCCTGCTCATCCTGCTCCAGGATGAGTGGCACTGCCTTCTCCACTGCCATGTTGTGCAGAATGCAGCACACAAGGAAGATTTTGAAGACCTTTGCCGGTGCATATGGGAGGGTCCTGCCTGTCTTGTGAAGGCACCGGAATCGGCTCTTCAGGAGGCCAAACGTCCTCTCAATCACTCGCCTGGTCTGCCCGTGTACATTGTTGTACCGGTGATCTGCAGCTGATTTTGGGTTGCGGAGAGGCGTCATCAGCCATGGCATGTTGGGATAGCCAGAGTCCCCTAAATGGAAACAGCATGTAAATAAGTGGGTCAGGAGATGCCGTAAGAGCCAGAGATACCGCAACACACAGGACAAACAGAGTATACCCACCAACAAAACATGCTCATTCGTTTTGCAGCCGCAGTATCATTTGTGGCACCCTTTTACGCCTCATGATGTAGGCATCGTGTGCTGACCCTGGAAAACGTGCATAGAAATGGGAAATCAGCATGTTAGCAAGACACACCACAAGGGCATTTATAGAGTGGTAATCTTTACGGTTGCGATAGGCTACCTCCAGTGCCTGTGGTGGTACCAAAGCCACATGTGTCCCATCAATGGACCCAATGACATGGGCATCCCTCCCAGGGCATAGAAATCCCCCTTGACACCTGTCAACTCCTCAGGAGTAGGAAAATGGATGAATTCATCAATGTGCTCCAACATGGCTGCCAAAACATCATGCAGGACACGGCTGAACATTGTCTGTGACATGCCATCAACATCAGCTATGGTGAATTGAAACGCACCTGTGGCAAAAAAATATAGGGCTGCCATCACCTTCATCTTGGGGATCAGCGCAGTAGGATACCTGTGTCGCGGTTGGTGGTGTGGTGCCAGCTTGACGGTCAAGTCCTCAATCAACTGTTGAGTGAATCTGTAACGTCGGATACAGGCACGTTCCCTTATGGCACCCAAGTCTGGCATTGGTTGGGGGACAGGCGGTGCCCTGCAGAAAATTGTATTGAATAACGAAGATTGAGAGCATAACAACATCAATGTCAATGAACAGAGCACATGCTAAACTGCGACTGCACATCAGCTAAATTCAGAGTCTGGTCTGTGCAATACATCCAGGACACGTATGCCAGCTTGGTGATACTCCTACGAAAAGCCAGATACACCCGTTGATTGGCAAGTCTACATGACATGCCCTGAAACGAGCTGGGGGTCAGTCTGAGTGAACAGCCAGAGACATCACAGGAGTGACATACATCCACATAGTTGCATTTCAATCTCATACAGACAGCTGACGGCAAGCTAGATGCACAGGTCACATGGAATGTCAAATGTACAGATCAAACACATTGCGATGAAGGGGTACACGTGAAAACAGAAAACACAGACATTGAGACGACGCAGATATGTCCTCATGTGAAAATATCATGTCCGATGCATACAGACCCTGCTTACGTGGGAATCCACATGTGGCATGGTGTGCGTAGATGTGTGCCATGCCCATCTCCACACAGACACATGTTGGATGCAGCAACAGCAGATGTAGTTAACGGAACACTAACAGCAAGCTCATGGGAACACATGACACACACATGACATAGTCACATCGGGGCACGCTGATCGTGAAATGTCAGTTGTTAGTGTCCCTGTCCCTGGCATCAGGGGGCAGTTGCGGGTGGTGGTGACTGTGCCATACCAGTGATGCTGTGCTTGACACGTTTGTACTAGAGGCACACATGTGCAAAGTGTGAAGGGGAAGTGTGCCACATAGTGCCCCATCACACCTGACGTGTGTACACAGGTCATCACACATCAATTGTGCAACTACATGAGGAGACATGTGCAATATCACTGTCTGACACACCTAGGCCCTGCACATGAAAGTCTGCAATGACAATGACTTGATGTACAGCCTTGTGCGAGTCGGAGACCTCCATTCCTTTCGTGTGCGCCTCCTATCACCAGTGTAAGCGTGTGAAACGCACCGTACACACGCTCTCAGAGCGTGTGTACGGTCCGTATCACTATAGTAGTGGTGCCGTACGAGTACGCGTGGTACTTGCCGTACACACGCTCTGAGAGCATGTGTACGGTCCGTACCACGCGAACCCCTACGGCACCACTACGATGTGATGAATACAGGCCCCAGCCAGGCCCGCAGGACACAAGGGTTCGCTCTCCTGCAAATGGAATCTATAAGGAAGTTGGCACGGAAACTGCAAAGTACAAAGACAAAGTTTATTAACCCTACAATCCATACAACACCCTTCAGTATTGCATAGAGTAGCACAAAGAACTTGCGTACACGGCCCCCTTTTATACACAAAAGAGGGGCTCATAAGTGGGTGGATACAACATAGAGCGAAATTCATTACCATTTAAGGACATTTTTCGATACAGGATCAATATGTGGGCGGAGTCAACATTTTCCTGGGCCCGCGAAAACATGGTCAAGCGAGGACTAACTGATAACAGATGTGGTCAAGTCTGGGCATACGCCAGACGGACAAAGGAGCTATTTATACTGTTACTAGGCAGATTGCAAGAGCAACTAACACGAAGATAGGACTCTTCTCGTGTTGAGCACGTGGAGACATGACAATACAAAATGGAGTCCAGACTTTAGTCAACATAACAAAGGAGACATGTTCTAAGGAAGGAGAATTCATGTCTTTGGTAAATGCTTAATCACATCGTCGTTTCAATTTACAACAGACGACCCTTTCAGCATTTACTGAAGACATCCGGTTTGTTAGGATAATCATCGTTTATGTCAATCGTCATCATTTCCTCTACTTCTTTAGCCAAATGTTTCTGATAAGTGACATCGGCAACAGCTTTCTTATCGGGAATACAGAATGATACACATAAGGAACAGAGCAAAGGACCACATTGGGCACAGATGCAACAAGAAAACAGAACTGCTACAATAATACAGAGACCAGTTAAAACCTTCCACCCCCAAGCAGTGATCAATGCCCAAAACCATCCAGAAAAGGTCCAAGTGCCGTTTTCTGTATGGATTTCAGCTGCAATTTTGTGCAACCTGTTGATAGCATTGTAAACTGACGGCGTGTGGTCAGGGATAAACACACAACAACTACTTCCGATAATTTTACAAGCTCCACCTCGGTCAGCTAACATAACGTCTAACACCATACGATTCTGCAATGCAACAATTCTAGTAATCTGTAATTCTTCCGTAAGATTCCCAAGAGCAGCAGCGGTCTGGTTTGTCACAGCCTCCACCACTCTTGTTAACCTTCGAACTTTCCTACTATTTAGGGCAGCTCCAACGAAGAAAAACAATCCTAAATTAAAATCAATATACTGCTGCAGACTAGTGTCAGTCTGATCCACATCATCAATTGATAGAGTACGTTTATACCTATTTACAGTCACATTATTTAACAACTTCAAATCCTTATGATAAGATGCAGGTGCCAAAAATACAGGGGGCAATAGAAATGCTACATAACATACTCCAGACCAACCGGCTGGCAAACGGTAATAACCTTTATTTCCACATACGAAGTATGTATTATGGGATGCTAAAAAGGTACTGTTATTCAACCCGTCGATATTTAATATGGTAATGCAATCACTAACACCAACAGGAATATAACCCACACTCTGGACACACAGGTCCGCTGGAGCTTGTGCCACCTGAATCACAAATCTGTCTTTTCCCACAGTGTCTCTGGTGTTCGTGAAAATATAGGGAATCGATTCATTGTCTGGTCGATACTCTTCCCATTCCCAAATTGTCCCATTCGCTTGCGGATATCCATCTTTATCCTGATGACATTCTTTATTGAGTCTGAAGAGTAATCGTCCCACTGTGGGTTTCCGGGTGGCAAAAAGCAAAGTGTACCATGCTCTACAAGAGCCATTTTGAGAGAAAGGAAGAGGTATGAATGGCGTTCCTCCTTTCTTCTGGTGAGCTGGCATCATACCACATATCCAACAGTTCGTAGCATTCGTGGCAACGTGGGTATGATGCAACATCTGGATGAAAGTGTTATTCAAATAAGACTGACGATGCTTCAATTCTTGATACGGAAGGGTATAGAAGTAGTGCTCCTCAGGCACTGGAGTAGTCAACACAAGTAACTTTCGAGCAGGAGTCACATCCTCCACAAACCATGTGGTTATCCCAACAATAGCTACTGTGAGCATAAAACCTGTTGCACAAAGGATTTTCTTTTTCTCCATGTCAGAAATAAGAATCAATATCTTCCTGAAACTAAAAGGTTTGTCAGAACTCTTCCCCTTGGGCAGCGGTCGATTTCTTCACCAGCGGGCCAAGACGGGTGTCGCTACACTAATGCAGGGCTGATCCCCCCCCCTTGCCTCATTGGCTCTCCGTTTCACTAACCCAAGGGCCGTTCTGACAACATGTCCCGGTACTGAAGAATTCACTTCCTTGGCCTGAGATGATATCGCTTTCCTCCAGGAGTCGCGTGGTCCGGGAAGAGCTCCTCAGTGTCGTTCGGTTCCCCAGCACGGCCTTTCTCTGCGGCCAGAATTTCTCGTTGATCGGTCAATACAGCAGACTCCACCAATCCGGGCGGTACTTTGCGGCAGTGCAGGGAATGGATCCAATTCTTTCTGTTGGAAACTCTCACAGCCGTCCTCGTTGCAAGTAGGACCTGCTCAGGACCAACCCATCTCGGCTCCAAGCTGTTCGTCCTGTCAAAGATCTTCACCATGACATAGTCGCCAGGCCTGAGACTATGTCCTTCACCGGTGGACCGATCAGGGAGCGCCTCCCGGACCTGTTGATGAATAGAAACCAAGTTATCCGTTAACTGCGCCAGATAATCATTCATCATTACACAAGGTACATCATACACAGTCTTAGGTTTTGGTGGACCCCAAATATTCATTGGGCGTCCAAAGACAATCTTGTATGGTGTAAGACCGGTTCGAGAGTGCGGTACCGATCTAATTGACAATAACGCCAGCGGTAAAGCATCTGGCCAAGTCAAAGACGTCGAAGCTTGGATTTTAGCGATCTTGAGCTTCAGTGTACCATTATACTTCTCGACTAGTCCCGCAGATTGAGGGTGAAACACTGCGTGAAACTTCTGGGTGATGCCCAGACCCTTCAAAACATACTTTATAACATCCGCTATAAAGTGGGGTCCGTTATCACTCCACAGAAATCTACAAACGCCATATCGAGGGAAGAACTCCTTCAACAGCATCTTGGCGGTAGTCATTGCAGTATTGTCTTTCGTAGGGTATGCCTCAACCCATTTGCTAAAGGCACAAACCACTACTAGAACATACTTCAAATTGTTACAGCGCTCAAGCTGGATGTAATCCATCTGCAAAACCTCAAAGGGTGCAGTAGGTGTTACAAATCCTCCTGCTGGAGTTCGAGTACCCTTTCCTGGGTTGTACCTCAGGCAGATCATACAGGTCTGCACCACCCTCTTTGCCGTGCTAGCAATCTCTGGATGCTCCCAGACTTGGGTAAGCAATTTTACAATTGCGGAAGCTCCAACATGTGCTAGCCCATGTGCCATCTGACCCATAGGTTGTACAAAAGCCGTGGGTAGCTTCCATCTATCCATCTGCTTATTTCTCCAGCAACCCTCATCATCCAATTCTCCCTCACTGGACCATTGCTCCCGTTCTTTATCAGAAGCGGTCCTCTGTATTTCTCGCACTTCTTCCTTCGCATCGTGCCATCTTTCTACTTGCGACTTCACTACATACATGGCAGTAGCACCGGGCTGCATCGCAGTCTCCCGTGCCACTCGGTCTGCTAACGCATTCCCTTCTCCAACTTTATCAACTACTTTCTTATGGGCACTACATTTAATGATAGCAATTTTCCTCGGATATGTCAATGCAGTCAAAAGGTTATGAACTAACTCTCCATGCATTATTTGTACTCCATGCGACGTTAGAAACCCTCTCTCCTTCCAGAGTAGGCCGAAATCGTGCGCTACTCCGAAAGCATAGCGGCTGTCTGTATAAACATTCACACACAATCCTGTACTGAGCTCACATGCTCGTGTTAATGCTATCAGTTCCGCTGCTTGAGCTGATTTCTGTGGTATGCGTGCTGTCTCCACTATTGTTTGCAGTGTGGTAATTGCATACGCTGCTGAAGTCGTACCGTCTGGTAGCTTCAGGCATGATCCGTCCACCCACAGTTCTCCATCTACATCTGTAAAGGGCGTATCCTGGAGATCAATACGACCCTTTGTCTGTTCCTCCGTCACAAGAATACAGTCATGTGCTTTCCGTGCTTCAGACTGAGTCTCGGGGTATGGCAACAATGTGGCCGGATTTAACGTTACGCACCTCTTTAACGTAATATGAGGAGCCAAAAGCGTCAGCTCATATCCCGTTAAACGGGCACTGGTCAAATGCTGCGTCTTTGTCTGATTAAGCAAGGCATCAACAGCATGGGGGACTAATACCAACAGCTTATGAGATAACACAATTCCCTGGCTTTGGCGTATTGACACAGCTGTCGCCGCCACCGAGCGAAAACAACCAGGCAATGCTCGGGCAACAGGATCAAGTACAGCTGAAAAATACGCACACGGGCGCTGCTTGTCGCCATGCATCTGCACTAAAACTGATAATGCACATCCATCCTTCTCATGCACATACAGCGAAAAGGGTTTTGTATAATCAGGAGTCCCTAACACTGGTGCTGAACAAAGGGCCTGTCGCAATTTCTGGAAGGCAGTGTCACACTCATTTGACCAAGGAAGCGGAATAGGTGTGTCTTTTGTCAAAAGGGCTAACAATGGCTTGGCTATGTGTGAAAACCCTAGTATCCATTGCCTACAAAAAGAAACAAGACCCAAAAATGCACGCACGTCCTTCTGCGTGGAAGGTACTGGCGTGTCCAAAATTACTTGGATACGATCTGATGTGAGTGCACGCCCCTCCTTAGACAAAAGGTGACCCAGATAAGTCACCTTTGGTCTACAGAACTGCAATTTCTTCCGAGATACTTTGTGATTGTGGGATGCCAAAAAGGAAAGCAAGGACAACGTACTCCTTTCACACAACTCCGGAGTGTCGGCCGCCAGCAAGATGTCGTCGACATATTGAATGAGGGCAACACCCTTGGGCAGAACAAAGGAGTCCAATTGCCTTTTCAAATCTTGACTATAAATGCTAGGGCTTTCTGTGTAGCCCTGAGGAACTCTACAAAATCGATAAGACCTATTATTCAGAGTGAAACCAAAAAGGTATCGACTATCGGGATGAATAGGAATCGAAAAGAAAGCATTTTTCAAATCAATGACTGAAAACGTCGTCGCCGTAGGCGGGACCAAAGTAAGCAACGTTGTGATATCAGAAACCACTGGATACTGAGGTATCACGATCTTGTTTACTTCTCTCAAATCAATTATAAACCGATAAACCTTGGCATCCGTATCCTTTTTCAAAATGGGTAGAATCGGGCTATTACAGACGTTGTAGGGAACTTCCTCCACTACTCCCACCTTAATCAAATCCTGCACAATCTGTATAAGGGCCTCCTCCCCCTCCTGGGAAATACGATACTGCGGGAGGCGTGGTAACATTGCCCCCTCCTTGACACTAATATGGACAGGCGGAATCACCATCTGTCCCACATCAGTATCCGAAGTGGCCCACAAAGCACGAGGGAGGGTAGCTAACACAGCATCCTCTGCAACCACACACATCCGTTCAGACCGAGGGTAATTGTCATTTAATATCACTCGCACTCCAGCAGGGGAGCAGCGAATCGTAGCTCTGAAGTGCTTTAACATATCAAGGCCCATAATGTTGTCCGGCGTGTTCGGGGCAAGCAAAAACGGACAGGGTGCAGAAAAAGAATCAACCTGAAATGTGAGGGGCCGCGAAAGAGGGCTTCGGGAGAGTGTACCATCAAACCCTACCGATGTAACCGTTAAGCCAGATGGGGGAGCCCTCGGAACCAATTGTTTAGACAGCGCACTACGAGTCGCTCCTGTATCCACTAGGAACTGATCAGTAGAACCCAAAACCTCAGCTGATACATAAGGACCCTTCTGATCAACCGGCACCTCAACTGATTCTAACCCCCATCCAACGCATTCCTATGCATGCTGAGAATCATGGTACCCAGAGCGGTCAATCCCCGACACTTGATACTGGTTTTGTCGATCGAAAACATTAGGCCTATCTCGTTGCTGCCCGGCAGGGTCAAAACGAGCGTGATCGTTAGAATTCCCTCTAAAATTCGAGAAACCCCCTCTACCTCTCGGGCCACCCTGATTGTGTCCCTGACGCGAAGCATGCAACGCCGGGCAATCTCTGGCCCAGTGTCCCGATTGCTTACAATACGCACATTGATTCCTGTTCAAATCAGATCGGCCCGAGGGAGGACCATAAAATCCTCCCCTACCTCTATTGACACCCCGACGGGGCGGACCATATACTTGAGCTAACATCACCTTCGTTTTTAAATCTTTCGATTTCTTCTCCTCCTGTCCCTTCGCTTCTTGCTCCTGACGCTCATAATACTGAGCTATAGTCAGGAGGGCTGTCGGGGTCGCAGTGGACCAAGAACTTTCACTCGCTTTTAGGCGGGCTGCGATCGCCGGTAGTAAATTCGCCACATATTTATCAGCAAAGAGGTGTCGACCCGTATCATCCTTAAGTGACTGACCACTAAAATCATGAAACGTCTCCTCAAAACGCGTAAAGAAATCTGCAACTGATTCATCGACTTTCTGCTTACACGAGGCTAACATGTTCCAGTCAATCTTTTTAGGGGGGATGATTGTCTTCAACTTAGTCAGAATAGCAGCGGGGAGATCTAAGATAACCTGAGGTGGTTTCTGCGCGGGCTTCCTCTCCCTATCCTCATCCTCAAGCTCAGACCACCGAGCCTTAAAAGCGGCAACATCATCCACCTTCCGCACAGATCGCCACATATCTGGTGGTAAAATAAGCCCAAAGAACAAATCTATATCTGCTAAGGTCATAGTACAAGAATTCAAGGCCCCCTCGACTTCTTCGTAAAAGGCCGCTGGATTCTTGCGGGGATCAGGCAACGCATTCTTTAATGCCATGACGTCAGCCCTATGCCAGGGAGTATAAACCCAATTGTACACAAAATATCCCTTAGCATCGGCGGAGGTAATATCCGAACTAGTTCCCGCTCCTTTAGGAGGAACATACAAAGGCGCCGCCTCTCGCATTGGTTTAACATGCACTAGATCGCTCTTATCTGAGTGGGAGGTAGATGATTGGTCATCACCGACACGTGAAGCCGACTGCTTTTCCTCCTCAGCTTTCTGGCGCGCTTTCTCTTTAAGGTCACTCACCGCGTCCCGTAATGCAAACAGCCGTCGAACCGCATCAGGCGCCTTAGAGGGAGAGAAAACACCATTACGCAATGCTTTAGCATCTGATACCACATCATCAGGCTCAAAGACGCTGGAATATTTCCGGAAAGCAGCAATCACTTCATCAGAAAAGTGGCCCAAAAAATACAACTTCTCTCTATCCTGCCACTTCTCCCAAGAATTCAACAACTCAGCAAGGGATAACTTGCCCTTAAGTGCACGATAGGAAACTTGCCGAAGCTCACCCATTCGGTCAGCCGATAACATGGACCGCGTGTCTACCTTACCCGACACCGATCCAGAATCCGGTGGCCCCGGGGCAGACGCGCCAACATAAGGGGGCGGAGAGCGATCTAGTAAATAAAAATCATCGTCAGGATTATTAAGGACAGGATAAAGTGACTGACGGACAGCATATTGACCCGAGACTTGCAACCTACGCTCTTTCTCTTGTCTCTCCGTCTGTTCTCTTTCCTCCCGACGCTTCACTTCCTGTGCTCGCACATAATCATTCTTCCGTTGCTCTTTATCAAACAGCGCTTTCTCACGTTTCTCTCGCTCACGCACTTCCTTCACCCATAATCGCACACATTCAAACATGTCTTGACGAGCACGCCGTTTACACATACACTGTTCCACATACTCAATCTTACGCATATCAAACGATCCATACAAAGGCCATCGTAACTCAGGATCCTTTCTGGTGTATTTCCTCCATATTGTGCTGTACATTATGGATGAAAGACCATGCTTCACATACATATCCCTATTAGGAGTCCCCTCTGGGGGAGCTGGAGCAGATTCCTCGAGGTTTAACCGGTTTCCAAAGCAGCAGCACCACTTACGGAGTGCGCTAAAAGCAGGCATGCTCAAAAATAATGCAAAATATGCAGTATTATCAAAAAAAAATTGCACTTAAACGTTGTGCCGTTCAAAGTTACACAGTTCCGGAGAAATATCTCCACATTACCTGCCTATATGTGTTGCAACGCATATATTCTCACAATAATCAATACAAGATATGACCGGTCATCACAAATCAAACTCAAATAGCCAAACCAGGCTTCAAAAACTCAGAGCAAGTACCGTACAACGGTTCTTACCAATCAAGAGTCCAGATTCCAACTGCCAAGCTCCAAAATTCGCCCAAACGGCTGTCACAGCAGGACCGACAGAAGAGGTCTCAGTCGAGGACCGGCGCCACCCAGATGGTCAGCTCGGAAGGGAAGGAAGAAAACCTCGGGATGCCAGGACTAAAGTGCCTCTGGCAGTGATCACATCCCCGGCCAAATTCCTCACCTTCGTCGTGACCAGTCCTTCGAGCATCCGAGTCGCCGATGAGCCCCACGTGACGGGCGCCAATTGATGAATACAGGCCCCAGCCAGGCCCGCAGGACACAAGGGTTCGCTCTCCTGCAAATGGAATCTATAAGGAAGTTGGCACGGAAACTGCAAAGTACAAAGACAAAGTTTATTAACCCTTAAGGGTGGTCCTACAATCCATACAACACCCTTCAGTATTGCATAGAGTAGCACAAAGAACTTGCGTACACGGCCCCCTTTTATACACAAAAGAGGGGCTCATAAGTGGGTGGATACAACATAGAGCGAAATTCATTACCATTTAAGGACATTTTTCGATACAGGATCAATATGTGGGCGGAGTCAACACTTTCCTGGGCCCGCGAAAACATGGTCAAGCGAGGACTAACTGATAACAGATGTGGTCAAGTCTGGGCATGCGCCAGACGGACAAAGGAGCTATTTATACTGTTACTAGGCAGATTGCAAGAGCAACTAACACGAAGATAGGACTCTTCTCGTGTTGAGCACGTGGAGACATGACAATACAAAATGGAGTCCAGACTTTAGTCAATATAACAAAGGAGACATGTTCTTAGGAAGGAGAATTCATGTCTTTGGTAAATGCTTAATCACATCGTCGTTTCAATTTACAACAGATGGTGATACGGACCGTACACATGCTCTGAGGGCGTGTGTACGGTCCGTACCACGCGAACCCCTACGGTACCACTACAATGGTGATACGGACCATACACACGCTCTGAGGGCGTGTGTACGGTCCGTACCACGCGTACCCCTACGGCACCAGTACAATGGTGATACGGACCGTACACACAAACTCTGGGGGCGTGTGTACGGTCCGTACCACGTGTACCCCCACGGCACCACTGATATAGTGCTACGGACCGTACCCACGCTATGTATGTGTGAGTACGGTGCGTATCACTATTGTAGTGTTGTCATAGGGGTAGGCGTACACGTCCACTTACGTTGTTGCGTGATGCAGGGATTAGTGGACACGCCCCCCGGAGTGACCAGACCTTTGAGGTAATGTATGTCCTCAATATTGTAGGTTTTAATTTGGGTAGGGGGTATGTTTCCTGCCCCTCACCCCCCTTGGTCCCTGGGTGTTGTTCTCACCTTCTGCGGCGTGTGCGTCGGGTTCGGTGCACCAGGTCGTAGGCTAAGAGGGCCGGGATGACACGTAGGATGGGGTCCATGGCTGTCCATCGCATACCGGGGCTCCGTTTTCGCGTCGGACTCAGTTTTCCGGCTTTTTTTGGCTGCCGTAAAAAAATTGCTGTGCGGAGTGACGTGGTCGTACTTGCTGGTCCGTAAAACGCTGCCCGACTCCGTACGGACGTCGCATACACGCTGTCCAGGATCAGACTCATAGGTATTCTTTAGCCGTGCGGTGTTTTGTACGATTCGTACGGAAATGGTATTTCTGCACGAATCGTACTTGCTGGATTGTACAGTGGATTTCCCAGTTACAAGTCGTGTGGAGAATACGCTCCGTACGACGAATCGTACCCGGGTTTTAGAGGATCAGAATCGGCACCTATATTTTTTACAACGATATTTTGGATTCTATATTTTTGTCCTTACCTGTTTGTAGATAGGGATTCGATATTTTGGCATTCTATATTTTTCCTCGATATTTTGGCAGGTCGATATTCTCCTTCTCGATATTTTGTCAGTGATCCATCTTAACTACACATATTCTTCCTCATTTCAGTCCTCCATCTCACCCTGCCTCCAGAGAGTGGTTGGTACCTTAAGTGCAATGTCTCCAGGGCTTAGTGGGGTAGGCCTCCCAGAGAGTTTTTTTGTAGTTAACTGAGTGGTTCTTATATTTTCACTTTTTGCTTACTAGATTCCTGTCCAATGGAGGGTAAAAGTCTCATTACTAGTCGGACATGGTGCAAAGAAGATTAACAGTGAGTAAACTGGGCATGACATTGAGCGAGGTGGTAACTCTGCAGTTTCCATCTCCGTATTACAACAGTGCCATCTAATTGTATCCTGTACAGCATAGCAATGGTAAATAGCAGAAACTTTAAGAAAGTTTTTAACTTAGTTGTATGCAAATGGTGGATCCTATCCGAAAGACAGCCACACCAGGGGCAAGACCCAATCCATGTTCGGCACTTTCTCCTTAAGGCGCTGCACCCATGAGCTCCTGAATCAACAGGTTTTCGAGAGTTTTTGAGAAAGAAAAATGCACTCATATTCATGGTATTCAAAAATAATTTTGTCAAGAGAACATGTTTTTGATTTATAATCCTTTTATTTGGTGCTGGTGATTAGGTTCACAGACAGGAAGAAAGGCCCGTGGCACCTAATTGGCAGAGGGCTTTCTAAAGGCAATAACTTGTCCATGTGTTACATAACAACGTCAAAGGTACGTCCACTCTCGTCGCTGCAGTCCGAATATGAGTGCATTGTTTTTGTAACTGTACAAAAATACCTCATGGCCAATCCCAACAGATTGCAACATTTTCAAAGGAGCTGTAGTCTTCGGAACCTTACATGTCTAGCATGGCTTCCACTTTTGTAGGTAATTGGTACATTTTCTGTAATAGTTCAACATATTCTTAGAGTTTTTCACTTCTTGTAAGTAATTTGGTTATTAGTTGATGAGGTGACAATCCATCTTAAGTAACAACATTGACAGAGAGACCCACCAAAATCACTAAATAAAGTGCAACCCTAAATTAGCTATGGCACAGAACAGAAAGGTTTAACTTGAGGGCAAAGCATAAAGCATTTATTCAGTACTAAAACTGTATTAAAGTCAAAACACAACACAGTCAAAATAACAAATTGAATTAGAACATGTAGTCTATTTTAATAAATAAAATGGCACAAAAGCAACAAAAATATAATAGGAGGAACCAGTGATGTGAATTTTCAAGGTTTTAAATAAAAAGAGCTCCAAAAATCATTAAAGGCCAACCACGGTCAAATTGTTGAAGCAAACCGGGTCCTAGGAATAATTTGAGGCTGATTGAGAAGGAGCATGGTTCAGATAGAGGGGCCAGGTTCCACCAGGTTGAAGTATTTACCTTTGAGCTTAGTCTAAAAAATGGAAGTCCAAATCCTCAGTGGGGCCAGGCAGCAGGCAGCAGGCTGTCGACGAAGAGGGCTCTGCGTGGTCAGTTAGCTGTTGGACGAGAGCCCAGAGGAGCCGCTGGTATTTGGCAAGAAAGCTCAAAGTGGAAGAAATTTCAATTTTACACCCTTTGAAGATCACTCACCAGCTGGATACTTTTGGCACCTTCTCCCAGCAAGATCTCTTTGTTTATGCGTAGTCAGTTTATTTGAGGTTGTATTCTTCCAGTTGGACAAGCCTGTAGACTGTAGTTGAAGAGGGATCCACAAGCCAGAATAACTCATGAACAATTTCCCGCTCTTTAGGATTTACCATTGTTTAAAAGCTTAGATCAGGGCAAACCGAATCTTGAGCCCAACATCAACGCCCCCAGGTTGGATCCCCTTGACAGGATTGACTGGTTCCTTCAGACGTCTTTGGAGTCCAAACATTTATTTCTAAATCCCAGGTTGTCAGGGTTGGTGTAAGAAGTCCAGCTAAACACAGCCAGGGGTTCCAAGGCCTCATAAATATGGAAGTCAGGACTTACTGCAGAGGCCCCTAGGAAAGTCCAAGTGAGGTCCAGTTGAAGTGTTCAGCTGGGACTATTTAGGTAGGGCTTCCTGTAGCTTGTGTCCCTGTAACTTGAACAGCAGGTCAACCTTATGACCTTTGCAGTCCACTACTGTGTTCAGGGACCAAAGGGAGCATGTACAGGTCTTCAGAGCTCCTCTGAGGTCTCATACAGCAGGTTCAGTTCTCTTCTTATCTTCCACAGGGCTAGTGGTGTTCTGAGGAAGGTAATGGTTATGCCACATTTATGTCTGGCACCAGCTTGTCGGTGGTTTTGACTCTTGACTTGTCCCTAACCAGCGGGGTGAAAGTTTGCAGGGGCTACCTCAACCACTTTTGCAGAATTTCCTGTGTGCCCTATTGCAACCAATCCGACATTGCCCTTTCTGCCCAAATCAAATATAATGAAACCCTTCTTCACTTGTGCAGAGTCTGTGTGACCACTCCAAAGGTGTGGCCAGTTCTGGGGCCATCTCCCTCCCCACTGGGATTGGTGCCCGCCTGACTGGGGGAACAAAAAGGGACCTATCCAGGTGTAATCTGACACTATTATAAACGAAATATAAATTATAATAAATTAAATATAAATTGTAAATTAAAATATTATTTTATTCCCAAAAAGTGGCTGCCAAATTTGCATCACCTCTTTTGTAAATCAAATCCGATTTTATCAAACATCCTCTTTACTGATGTCTATTCAGAAAAAAGGGAATTGCAGGGATCACAGAACGACCTTCATAACTTATATTTGACAGGTCACAGTTTGAACCGACTGTGATTGCCTAAAGTAAGAGAGGTTTCTAGATGGCAGAGGACAGCCTGTGATTGAATTACAAAACTGATAAAAAAAACTTCAAAGCAGCCTGGGTTATGTATAGGTATTCTAATAATCAAAAACGTTTTAAAAATTAAAAAAAGTACTGAAATTCAACAGTTATACATGAATGACACAACTTGCACCACCATGGATCTCATATGTCATGATTCATGTAATACGTGAGGTCATAAGCAGTGCATCACAGCGGCACAAGTTATAACTGTGTCATTTATGTATATCTGGTGAATTCCAGAGTTGTTTTGTTTTTAAAGAGTTTTTTAATTATTAGAAGACATACTTAAAACTCCACTTTTACCTTTGTTTTTCTGTGAATTTCAATGCTTTTTTTAACGTAACATAATATCTTACAACAATATGTCTGGAGCCAAAAACATGCCCCCCACACACAGCCTTTGCCCAGGCACGTCAAGCAGTTGGCTGCAGGGGTTAACCTGAATCCATCCCATTTTCCTTCCTTAAAACATTTGTTTTTTTCAGTGAATAAATAAATTAATAAATATGTATGTGCGTGTGTACGCTTAAAATGTTTAAATATGACTTTGTATATGAGCATATATCTAGATATGTATACTTAGATATAAATATCTACACTCATACTAGCAAAGTCAGACAAAGTCAGATTTATATATTTTAAGGCAGCGATCGACACTGCTTTATAATGAAAGGACACATTAATGTGTGGGAAGAGATGCAGTACCTGTTTATTTATTCTGTGTCACCTCCTAACACACTCAGATGTGGTGGTTAGACACAACGAGGTGGGGGCAAGACAATATCTGGGCCACCTTCCCTATCTCGCTTCCTTCTAGAGACGCCAATGTTTAGACATCAGGTGGTGAAGAGTGTCAGTATAACTTCAGATGGATCTAAAAAGCCAGCTTTGTAGTGTTTAATGGGATGCCACATATCTCCATTCTTTCGAGGCACTCGATAGGCTCTTTCAGATTGGAAGCTAACTAAATCTAAAACGCTAAAGTTAGCTGTGTTAACTAGTAGAAATACAGCCATCGGGAGTCATTTTGTGATTTAAAAGATGACCATTGTCGGATAGGTTGACGTCAGGAAAATTATATGTTTTCAAATTCCCTTATAAAGAGCCATCTAGATTGGCGAGGGTTTTTGTCTATGGAGGTAAACTTAGTAAGAGTCATGCTTGAATGGGAACGTAATTGAACCTGCTCATTTCAGCTATCGACGGCTCTCTCTAAATCCTTTTGAACCTCTCATTAGTTTATTTGGCACTTATTTAAACATTTGTAGCTAAATGTCAGCCCCACTATTGGTTTTCATGACTCTGTAAGTAAACCTGCTTGCTGGACAATGCTTCGGAAAACACATTTAAACATTAGACTTGGCTCACTGTGGTTTTGTGCACAAACACAGTAGATGTTGTGATTTAGAAATCTGCATTACAATTGGTTTCCATAAAAAAAGCTTCAGAGCTTGCATTTGTTAGAATAAAAGTGCTTGCGCATAGGAATTCCCTTGACATACAGATTGCTTTTCTGTCGATATCTGACACTCAAAGCGTTTTCTTTTTAAGCAGGGCCGTGACGTATGTCACAGTCCGCCAGTGCTGTATTTGTGACTGGGGTGAGGGCCAGAGAGTTACAATGACTTACTCTTGCACAGGGCTTGTAGACACTGTAGAAATTGTGTAGATTTGCAGTCATGCTCCATAATTTACATGCTGTGTTGTATTGTGTCTCGTAGAAAATTTGTGATTAGAACAAGGAACTTAAATGACATTAAAAGCCATGTAAAAGGAAATTATAGTGGTTTACTGCCAATAGTATCATTATAATACTTGAAGAACAGAATTGGCAAGCGCAGCAGGTTTGGATTTGTGTGCTCATATGAAGATGCGAATTAAAAATATGGTTGTGGAGAAACAGAATGTGTGATGCGTGTAATGAGAGCCTCCAGACTCATCCATCAGCCCAACTCTCTTCAAAATCTACATGAACCCTCTGGCCAATTTAATTCACGCACACAACATCCACATCTTTTTCTGTGCTGATGATACACAACTTATTTTCACCCAATCGGGCGAAGGCTCATGACACTAGGAACAAATTCACCACCTGCATGACCAAGTAGCCAGCTGAATGAAGTACAACTTCCTCAAGCCCAATACTGACAAAACAGAAGCAGAGATTTTCCACACGGCTGCTGCCTCTTGAAATTCCACCTGGTGGACAGTCAGTCTCGGACCCACACTGATCCCCTGCACCCATTCCAGGAACCTCGAGATCATCATTGAAAACAAGCTGGACATGACCACTGAAGTCAACACCAACACAGCAATGTGCTTCCAGGCCCTGAGAATGATCAGGAAAATCTTCAAATGGCTCCCAAACAACAACCACAAGACAATCACATATGCCCTCATCACCAGCAAGTAGAACTACAGAAACACACTATACAGCCGAATCAGCAAGCAACTCATCAGAAGACTACAAACCATCAAGAACGCGATGGCCAGTCTCACTCTCGACCTCTCACAGAGAACACACATCACACCTCACCTCAGACAGCTCCACTGGCTCCCATTACACAAGCACGCGCACTTCAAACTTCTCACCCACACCTTCAAGGCACTGCGCAAAATATGCCCTGCCTACCTGAAAAAAACATCTCCTTCCAACAAACTCTTTGGCCACCTCCGCTCGTCCAGACTGCTAAACGCACACACAGCATGCAAACACAAAGAATGTTCCAGCAGTCAGGCCTTCTTCTAGATCACTTCTTAAGTGTGAAACAATCTGCAACTACACATCAGAGTCACCAACTCACTTCTTGAGCTGTGCAAGAGATTGGAGACCTGGCTCTCCAACTGACCGTCCCCACCTAGGTGGAGCTAGGCACTAACCTGTTCTGTACCAGGATTCCTTCTTGAGTGATAGTGAGCTCAACAAATACTCACAACCTAACACAACATAACATAACATGACATGGCATGACATGACGTAACATAATACAACACAACACAACAAACAACATAACATAACAGGTGTTATGGGGTAATAGTGTGCTGTTGCAGAGAGGGGATTAGCAGACTTTAATGAAGGTAGAGTGCTAGGTTGATTGTATACGGCTTTGGTTGAACAGATTTGTTCTTTTAGAAGAAGTATTTAGAAGGTGGATATATTGTGCTAAAAGTAGTGATGTTTTGCTAGAAGCTAATATCATAGTGATGTGGATGTGGCAGCATTGCAATACTGCGGAAGGCACATGGCATGGTGCTGCAGTCACATGGACAGGTAGTAAAGTGGTGTGGTGAAAATGCATTTATAGGGGTTGTTATACAGTGGCTAAGTGCAAAATAGTAGTGTGTTAGTGCTGGGTGGTGCAGAAACTAATATGAATTTGAAGTGTTTTATTGCTGGTGGTAGTAAAATGTGGAAGTACAGTAGTGCAATGGTGTTAGTATGTTTATTCGGGCCAGATTCACAAAGGTTCACTTACTCCTCACATAAAAATATAGACATGTTCTATTTCTTTATGAGCAGAGGTCTCCACCTCAACTTCAGAGTTTCCACAGTCATAAAGTTACTATTAAATTGCTGTTTTTGAATGTCCCAAAAACGTAAGTTTACACAAAATGTATGTTTACCTTTGTGAACCAGGCCCCCAGTGTTTTGGGGTGGCAGTGTACTGCCAGAGGTGTTGGTATGATGCTATGGTGACTGGTGCTTTAAGGTGGAGAAATGTGGTGATGAATGGTTAAAATGGGGTGCCACGCAGAGGTAGTTCACAAATAGAGTGATAGTTAACTGTCCAGTGACGTTCTGTTACTGTGCACTGCTGAATAGTGATAAAGCAATGATGATGTTGGATTAATATTGCTGTAGTATGGGGTTGCAGGGTGGTGCTGTGTGAACTTTTGCACTGCTGGATAGATAGTGTGTTCCTGATTGACAATCTCTGATGCTGGATTGCTGTGTGGTTCTAGGAGGTTGGGCCTAAGGTGCTGGTGATGATAAGGAAATGCTGGCCAGTGGTACTACAGGAAGTAGTATGGTGCTTAGGTGGCTATACAGTTTTGATGTGAAAGCGTGATTATAGAGTTGGTGGTTGTGAGAAAGTGGATTATAAATTTTAATTGATGGTAGTCCACCACAAATAATAATGTCACTGTGTTGTTAGGGCCTGTACAGGTTTAAATAGGAATAATTTTCACCTGAGCTATGGCACAGAAGAGATAGGCTATATTTAAGAATATGTATGAAGCATTTAGAAGTGCCAAAACATTTGAAAAGAAGGACACAAAACACAATAAAAGCCCCATTCCTATTTATAAAAACAGAGAGTATTTTAATGAACAAGATGTCATTAAAATGACACAATACCAATAAAGGAAATGAAGATATGACTTTTTAAAAGTTGTATGTAAAAATAGCACCTCAAATCACAAATCACCAACCGTGGGCAATTAGTCTCACTGGACTGGGACAAGGCTAAGGTTTAAGGCCTAGCACAATGGAGCGCGGTTTAGATACAGAGACCAGGATTGTCCCAGTCAAAAGTTGTACTTAGGGCCTGATTATGAGTATGGTGGTTCCAAAATCACTGTACCTGCTGCCGGTTCGACTACCGCATCCTCGGCGGTCCAACCACCTGATTACGACCATGGCAGTCAGACCACCACAAGACCGCCGCCACCGCCAGGATCCTGGATCCCGCGGGTGTGGCGGTGGGCAAAGTGGTGGGGAATGGAGGCGGTGCTGATGCCGGAATCTCCAAGCTAATATCAACCTGCATTTCCGCCGACATTTCACGGGAGGGACTCCACCATGAAAAGGTCAGCCGAAAGCCAGGGAATGGGCCCCAAACAGGGCATCTAGGCATATTAGCCGATTGGTCATTGTGGTTGGGGGCATATGTGTGTGCCCCCCTGTGCGTGCACTGTGCGCTATGCACGACATGGAGCATGGCAACAGTGCTGTCTTAACAGCGCAGGCTCTGCAGTGCAACAGCATTTCCTTGCGGCTCTCTCTGTGAGCCAAATCATGCCGCCTCCCCAAGACCTCCGCCAGCACACCGCCAGCCTGGCGGTAAACTCTAAATGCAGTGGTTTGGATGATGCCAGCTTGGCGGTGTTCTCTCGACCGACAAAGCTGTGGCCTGGCGGTCCGACTGCCAAGATCGTAATAAGGCCCTTAGTCTCTGAAATTAAAGTCAAAAATCTTTATTGGGGCAAGGCAGCAGGCTGTGACTGAATTGGGCTCCATGAGCCTGGATAGCAATCAGACAGACACCCAGGGAAGTCGTTGACTTTGGCAGGAAGGTACTGAGAAGAAGAAATTCAAAATTTGCACCCAGTACTGATGAATGCTTTTGGTGCCTTCACATGAAGAAGATTTTTACCTTCGTCACTTTTTGGGAAATCGGATTCTTCCAACAGGGCAAGGCTGCCAGCTGTACCAGAAAAGGGCTCCACAAGGCCAGGTACCTTCTCCGTAATGTCCTTCTGAAATGGATTTGCCACTGTGGAAAAGCTCAGAGCAAGAGCAACCCAACTCTTTCTCCCAGCGGCAACGCACTTTCGTCGGATTGACTTGGCAGGTTTGTCCCAGTCTTCTGTTGTTACTCCAGATAAAAACTATTGACAATTTTCAAAGTCCTAGTATTTAGGGTTAGACAGAAGGAGTGCACTATGACACCAGCCCAATTTCAAGACCACCGGAAGAGGACTTGAGGGACAGGACTCACTCCACAGAAGCCTCCAGCAGGGTCCAGGGCAGGTCCAATTAAAACTGGTTGGCTGGGCTCTTTTAGGAAAGTAAGCTTCTTGCAGCTATTATGTCCCTGTAGCTTAACAGTAGGTCAGCCAACTGACTGTTGGAGTACACTTACTAGTCCTAGGTAAAAATGGGGCCAGCTCCAGCCCTTAGGGTTCTCCTCAGAGGTCACAAAAGCAGCTGCAGTCCTTCTTCTGTCTTTCATAGATCCAGGGGTGCAGCATGTATGCCTGGCACTAGCCTAAGGGTGGGGTTGACTCTTGGCCCTCCCTAACCAAAAGGGAAAAATTATCCCAGGGGTACCCCAATCCACATCTGCAGAAGTTCCTGTGTGCTCTACTGCAAAAACCTGATAGAGCCCGTCTCTATGTAAGTCAAACACAGCAGAACCAAACCTCATTTGTACAGAGTTCTGTGCCAAACTTGAGTTGTGGCCAGGGAAATTAGCTAGCCCTCCCCTGTAGGTACTCAAAACTGGTTTTGGGGCAGCTCCTCTCCCAATGGGATTGGCTCGTGGCTGGCTTTTTAGACAAAGGGGATAGAGGGTCAGGTATGAGCTACATCTGCCAGCGACAGTGTAGGCATACACTGAAGATAGGCAAAAGGATGAGCACAACCCCAAGGCTGTCCTGTCAGGGCAAGGTTAACTGCTTTCCGCACCTAAGGCCTTTGTTACAGCTCTGGGAGCCAATCCACACCTAATCAAGGAGCTATTCAACTCCTCGGTGACAGACAAATGGGCTTCTACAGGTATTAAGCAGGCTGAAGGTAACTTTTTTAGGAATCAGTAGTTTTTATTATCGGAAGACATAGCTAGTAGACACAGCTTCCTGCCTACATCGTCACGCCGGCAGAGCAATCATATAGTAAATTACACAGCGTGTAAAGCCAACAACCCGGAGGCAGGCCGCGTATTGAGCAGGGCTGTTTCCTAATCACATGGTATCTTCTGGATTTCCAAACATAAAGAAAAACATCACCTGAAAACAGAACAGATGATAAAACAAAATCCCTCCCACCCCACCCGTCCTACCCCCCACCCTCTCTGCACCATCCGTTGCCTCTTTGTAAAAATACAGACTTTTGTCAGAATTGCAGGGAATGATTAACAGGTTATGTTGCCGGAGACTGTTCCTTTGACATCTGGTCCAATGGTATTAATTGAAGAATTTGCAAATACTTGGGACAAGTAACTTCCCTCATGTCTCTCGTCAGCAAGTCCAAAAAGTTCGCCCATAGTTTAGCATAGTCTTTTCCTATGCCCGCCACGCTCATAGACTTGCGTTCCATTGCCAAGAGGTGCCTAAATCGATGTATCCAGGACAACAAATCAGGTTCTGAAGTTGTTCCCCACAGAGCTAGTATAACCTGCCTAGCTGCCAATAGCGCTAGGGCTATCTGCCTACCCTGTAAGGATTTTAATGGGAAAGTTTTGGGATGAGAAATGGCAAGGAGTGTGTGCTCTGGAGTTCTGGGCAGTGAGATACCAAATACTGTATCAATGTTATCGAGGATCTCAGACCAGTAGCGCTGTAGTTTCAGACAGTGCCACAGCAAGTGTGCTAAAGTACCCGACATCCCAGATCCCCTTCAACAGATGTCTGTCTTACTCTTATCCCAACTCTGAATGTGGACGGCTGTGTAATACCAGTAGGAGAAAAGATTAAAGGCGGATTCCACCCCCGCTGTGTTGTGTGCTGTATGGTGAGTGCGGTATAAGATATGCTCCCATTCCTTGAATGATAGTGGTCTACCCAATTCCGTCTCCCATCGCACCTGTGCCTTTGTGCACTTGGGGTCATGTCTGATACTATCATAGTATACAGTTCAGAGATAAGGCAACGGTCATCGGTTTTACGGACCAACCATCTTTCAAATGTGGTAAGAGATCTAAGGTAACTTTTTTAAAGTACCTTTGTTCGAATATTTGTTACAAATCCATCTTTTCCAATTAACTGGATTTTTAATCAATGTTTTGTAAAGTCCAAGAATGAACTCTTTATCTGGTTCCAAGGTGGATATGACATTATCAACTTTAATAAAGTATCCTAATGCTTTCCTATGGAACAGCTAACACTGGTAGAATGAACATTGCTTTCTGGGCATTGTCACCCTAAGGACATGTTTAACATAACATTTTTTACATGTCCTACTTTTAAATATCATGCTCCTTGCCTTATGGACATTTAAGGCCTTCCTAGGGGTTGCTTACTAATATTTAAAAGTAGGGTGTAGGCCTGTCAAAAGGAGTTATTTTAACAGATTAATTTTTAGTTTAAATGTGTACTAGTGGCAGGCCTGCAGTCAACTTTGACATTGTCCCCTTGGTGGTGGCACAACATGTGCTACAGTGCACCAATGACATTTGACTTACAAGCCCTGGGTACATTTTGTTTCATATACTAAGGATTTATAGGTAAGGTAGATATTCCAATTATGTATATGCCAATTTAACCAATGGTGGTGACCATGCACATTGGGAGATTTGTCTACAATGTTGCATTGTTGTAACATGTTAATTAGGTGGGGATAAGTGCAGAGGTATACCTGGAAGTGTTCTTGGGGGGTTTGGGGGGGGTAGCAATATGGCTGTAGAGCTAGTGGCGTGGTGGTGTGGATTAGGGACAATAGTGTTGATTCAACAAATTCTCAATAATCATGCCCCAATGTATAAATGGTAACTCATTTGGCAACTACCAGAAGTCAATGTTTTGACCCATTACAGCATATGTCCCCGGGTCATAATCAGGACTAAGGAATCAAAGTGGTGGATCTTGATGCCTCACTAGTTAGTGCCATATGTGAGTCCAAACTTATCTCATCTGATTAGAACAATAGCTTCAGGGGTAGACACAAATTGAGTTCTGTGTTCCAGAATATAATTCTAATTAGAACAATAGCTTGCAGAGTTCACCCAAATGGATTCCTGTGTCATATCCAATGGAGTGTTGGGGTGGGGTTGTGCAATGCTAAGCATAGAAGTGCAGCACTGTCTGGTGGCAAAGCACTACTGGGCCGGGAGTATCGTGGTAGTATTAGAGTTGTATGGGCTTGTGTAGTGCGGATCTGAGTAATAAGTGGGGTGGTATAGTGTATAATGTGATGGTGTTGGTCAGTCATTGTGTTCTGCTTTAATGGTCTGTGGCTGAATTAGCTTTTCACTTGGTTGTAAGTAAATGTGTTACTCAATCGTTTGCTGAATGTTCAAGATTGTTTTTATTTTCACAATCATATCTTAGTTATTCAGAAAAGAACTTCATTTCCCAAAATGCAATATTGATGTTTGCTTCAAAGCATGGGAGACACCCCACGTGGGTGGGGTTGCTACATATTTTGATACTTCAACACTCCTAAGCAGGGAGTGATACCCAGGAGCACGGCACAGACTAGGATCTTGCATGCAACCACGCAGTGCACAATTGACCCTTAAGTGGTACAGAGTGTGGCAGGGTAGGTTTTGTGAATAGTAGACTGATGTGCATGTGACAGCGAATTACTTTGAAGTGTCAATTTGGTGGTTACTTCTGGTGCAATGATGATAATGTGGCATTGTTATATAGCAAATAAGTTTCCACAGTAGTGGTATGTTTTTGGAAAAATATTCTGGCCGTGGAAGCGGAAATGTAATACCATGCAGTCCTACCCAAATGGCAGAAGCATTTGTGCAGTGTGGTTGGGTTGCAATGTAGTGGTGTGTCTGCAGGTGCAGTGTTGTGGGCTGCTAGTGCAACAAATCGGAGAAAATACATATTGATGGTGGAAGTGCAATGTTGAGGTTGAAGTATTGTACTTGGAGGGAGTTACTTCAATAATGGATTACTGCTAGTCTGCATTGTACCTTGGTGATTATATAGGTTGATGGTGCAGTGGTGTGGGTTAATATGGAAGGGGTAGTGTTGGGAAGGCCATTACGGGAAGGTTACAGCAATTCTGTGGGGGTATTAGTGCAATTAAATGGGTGGTTTATTACTGTGGGGGTAGAGCATGAGTCTCCAATCTTTCTGCAGTAAGGGCAACTTATGTTCAATATAAATCATCCTGTGCTACTAAATATTGTCAGGGTTGCTATAGAGACCACGTCAGACAAGTTTACATTAGTGCTCACCCTGTGCAAGAAGGGTTGAATTTTGTGCTTCAGCAGTAATGTAAAAAATGCTTTATCATTTAGAATCCTCAATATGGGTAACACAACCGTCATAGTTGCAATGCCCATGGGAGCAGGGCAATAACATTAGTAATACATCTCTTCAATGCAGCATGAATGTTTTAGATATCAGCTTTCAATATATTTTGCAAATTCAACCATTTTTCTCCAAATATCAGCTTATGAGTTCTGAAATAAACACAGAGTTTCAAATTGTGGAGAGATCTGACTAATTAACTGTGCAAAAGCTTCTAATTTAATAGACTGGGGTGCAAAGAGGAGAGTTACTTACTGGTACCTGGTGAGCTACAAGTAGCTCATGAGCTGCTTGTTGGAAAAGCCTGTGGTAGAGCATTACTGGGTGGTGAATGTGTGGAGTTTGCCCTTGGGGGTAGTAGTGCTTGTCATGGTGGTTAACATTATTGCTGTACAGTGGTTGAGGTAGAGTGGTGGCTTCTTTGTGGCAGTATATTTTTTAGGTAGTAGTTTGCTCATGAATACTGATAACATAGAATGGTTGGTGGTATTACAGCTGTGAAAGTGTATAGTATAATGAGAGGAGACAGAGATGCTGTGAGTTTAAAACACACTGACATTTATTTATTGTGATTATGAGATGACACTGAAGTGATGGTAACATAATGGTAGGAGATGACCAGTGCTAATGGTTATAGTGCAGTGTCTGAACATACTAGTGTAGTCAATTTAGGGAAATTTTACAACGGTGGCGTTGAGGTGGTAGTGTGATGTTGCAGGTAGCAGTGTGATAATGTGAGGTTATAGTAGTATTAGAGGTAGTGCTATGTCTAGGGTGATAGTGCAGTTCAGGGTCTGTTAATGAGCTGGTATTGGGTCCAATGTTGTTAGCACTCAGTAGTAATGTGGTGCAATATGGTAACAGTCTGGGTTGAGGTGGCTAGTGGCAATGTGGGTGGTGTTAGTGCAGTGATGAAAGCTATTGTGGTGCTTAGAAGAAGTAGTGTAACATTGTGACAATCAATGTTATGTTATGTTATGTTCATACATTTTTATAGCACATTAATTCATTTAGAATAATTTCTCTGTTTACGACTCTAGTATTTTCAACCAAAGAAGTCAAGTAGTATGTCAACATTTTATTTGGTTGTGTTTGCTACTATTCAGGGGTAAGTCAAATTTGGTAGTGGTCATAATGTTAGTATAGACTCAATAATTGTTTGCCAATGGACAATATTGGTTAGTGTACAAGTACATTCTGTACCATTATGGTTCTGTATGTATGTGTGGAAATGCTTTGTTGTTTGTTCAATTCTGCTGGTGTCCACTGTTGCTTATTGCTCAGTAGGGGGTGACTATTAAGTTAAGACGTCTTTTTGGCAAGTATGTGGTTTTTATGCAAGATTATGGCTTCTTCTTGGATGATTTATGAATACATTGTTGAGAGGATATGAATGTGAAATTGAACAGGCAAATGCTTAGCTAAGAATATGGCTTGGAGCTGTGTTGAGCTCATAATGCTGGTAAGGGTTGTGCCTAAAGTGCACTGCTGGTGTAGGGCAAAGCATGAACAACACTTCATAAGTATTTAGTGTTGAGGTGGAACATGCTCACGCATTTCTATGGCTTGCTGCTGAGTTGTGCACATGATGGTGTCCAATGTGTACTGTTGCTCTAGGAGAAGACATAACTTTATATGGATTTGTTGTGGAGATGATATGTTCGTAGTCAATAAAATGGCTTGAAGCCATGTTGTGAATTTGAAACTACATGATGGTGAAATGCATATTGTAGGTTTAGGGCAATGTGTGAATATAACTTAATATGGTTCTGCTCTTGATATGGTAATGATTGGCTTAACTGTATGACGTAGTGTGGTTTTTTTGTGCCAGCAATTGAGTGTATTGTTTATTATTGGTATATAATGAACGATGAATATGGCTTGATATGGAAGAGCTATACATGAGCCATTCTGTGCACATGATGGCTTGTGCTGATGCCTGTGTACAAATTAGCCTTGATTTACTACTGTTGGTGAGAAATACACGTTTTTCCTACTAAAATGTGTTTGATGTAAAACTGTCAAGTGATAATGAAGGGTAAAACGAAGCAGTGCAAGTTTTATAGTCATTAATACAAATATTCAGTTGCAGTAATCAAATTAGGCTAATGAAATTAATAAAGTTTGAATAAATAAATGATATAGTAATATCTGTAAATAGGTATAGCCACATTGAGTCACCCACAGGTATATTTATTGAGCTCTGTGATGGTAAAGGTGGCAACAAATGTCCAGTCTTTATTGTAAATGGTCTTTATACACATATGGGTGGGAAAGTGTTAAGTCAAGTTATATGTGAATTGCTGAGAACTGTACGTGGGCTTCACTTCTGGATTGTCATTGGCCCAATTATTAAATCTTGACAGTATCATCAGTAAATCTTGATAGTAGAAAACTACTGCACCAAAGAAATCTTGACAGTAGAAAGCTACTGCAACAAAGGTACTGAGGGATAAAAAAAGTAGATTTCCCGTATATAAGGGATATCGGACCTAAATTATGTAAGCATGATGCATCTATACGTATACTCCCTGTTTGATATATATGCTTTTGCTTGGAGGAAATTTGTTTATTTCCTCCCTGTATATCTATCGCTAAAAGAGTAGGCTGAGAACCAAACAGACGCCATCTTCTGATCATATGCTCGAGCACGGGCCGTGATCACGTGTTGATCACGTGCAGCTGTCAGGCCCCAGTTCATCTGAGTTACTGGTAGCAGCGGAAAGTAGGCTGTTTTACTCGACTGTTCTAAGACTCAAGGTCGCATCTGGCTTTGGGGTCGATAAGCACATTCCTGCAGGCGCCGTGCCTACACTCCCAGGCACCAAGACGAAAGGGAGTCACCCCTCCTGACCTCCTGTGTAATAGATAGTCAAGCCTTTGTACTGATCTGATGTGTGCCATATATGGTCCTTCCCTGGAGCTCGAGGGCCAACTGGTATTTTTCCTTTTACAGTGATTGTATGTGTTGAACCGAAAAGTATATAACCTCATGTTTGAATACGAGCCAACAGTCTTCTTCGGCACACCTGATAAGTGAGGTTCGGAGAGACTCCTCTATAGAGTATTCTGTTTAATAAACAATTGAACCTTCTTCCCTGCCAACTGACTGATTATTTGGTAATGGTATTGGGACTATTGGTAGGTATAGTCCTTTAGTTTATTTTTATGGTACATCAGTTGGCGACTCCGCCGGGACTCAGTGACTGGGTCGTCCTCCCCGTAAATGGGTGGTAAGGACAAGGGGTAATTCTGGTCGAGCGGGTGGACGGAAAAAGGATCCTTTGAAATGTACAACATATCAATAAGAGAGGGGACTAGGAGCTAACCGGCAGAGCAACGCTCGGGTAGGTCACCCGCAACGTAAGGCTACACGTCTACCTTACAACGCGGCTCTAGCTGACGGAGCCCATCACCAAGTTGGAGAGGGCTGTGATACAGGATTTTCGTATAAAAACGGATTCTGGACACGATCTGTCAAGCGTACCAGACCTAGGTAACGAATGGGATTACGGGTTGTCTTTTCCCGAACCCATTCTTCTTATATTCTTCCTTTTTTGGTCCTGACGAAGCGCTCCTGGATCCAATAGGGACCATCAGATAGCGCGAAACATGTTGACCTGACTTTCTTTAGAGCACTTTTGTTAATACACTACACGGGTTGAGAGAAGTGGGACTTTATTTGGTTCAGTTTCCCCTCTCATATTAGCACTACCGTGCATCTCCATCCCCGTCCATGTTTTAATTTGAACCAGGGACCTCCCAATTAAACTATGTTTGGACCCTGTTTCAATTTTATAACCTGCACTCACTAGCACACTGCTACCCACACACCCACACTCACAAATGCGGCAACTCCTAAAAGAACTCCGCCAGAGAGCCCCTAACCAAGGGCCCGTGAGGGACTGCAGCGCCACCCCCACGAGGAGCAACTGTGCCCAATGATGATGCCAAACATCCGTAAGGGTGTGTGAGGGCACCAAGTACCACATCAAGGAGTATCCTCTCCTCACTCTGCACACTCACTTTGCCCTTGGAGACATCCCCTGCTTTCCATAGCTTATCCTTTGGCTATCACTTTTTTTCTTTATGTAGGAACTGTAACCATCCTTTGGAATAGTCCTTTGAAATGTAGCCATCTTTGGTATGAACTTACTCCGCTCTCACGGTCAGAGTATCCCCTGCTGCTAGTGACTAGGCCTGGGCTAAAATTCCGTTCCGCTCGTGGAAATTGCGATAATTTGACATTTTTGCGTTCTGCGGAGAGAGCGAAAATGTAAAAATTTCCGCAATCCGCATTTTACCGAAACTTTTTGCTTGCTCGCGCTGTAAAAAAATAAATTCTCACGTGCGTGCGATCGCCTTACCCGAATCCCCGCGTTCGCCGACAAGTTTTCCCGGTCCAGTCGCGTTCTCCACGAGATGTTGGATTGTTGGTAGCCATTTGCGCTGTCTCGCGACGCAGTAACGTCATTTGTCGCGTGATCACGTCTTTCTTCTCGCAATCATGCATTGCGAGACAAGTGAAAACAAGATGGATGCGCCCGCGAGCAACCGCATGGGTAAGTTGGCGAGCCGCGACCACGCAGAAAATACCGCGAACGGGCGGGAAAAAAACTTCAGCATCTTCGTGATATTTCCGCGTGTTTGCGGAGATTTTTAACATTTTCGCGATAATTTGCGAAAGTGAATGTCGCAATTTCCACCCACCCCTACTAGTGACCCCTCACCGGAGTCCTACGGGTGTAATCCAGGAGCTGACCGTGTTGGTCTTCAGGAGTTGGCAGTGGAAAACACGCGATTGTACCTGTGTGCACCAGGTGAGTGGAATTGTTTTGATGTTTTTGGCATGCACTGTTGAGCAGTGCTTTTGAAGCAGTTAACTATGTTAGTATTTGGTGGTCAGTGTACCACCGAGAATCTTGGGGGTCTGACGGGGTAGCATTGTGGTAGCTGTACATACAGATGCTTGACGGACTTTTGTGAATAATAGAGACACCGATCAGATGCCCTGTGTGGTACGTGTGGTGCGCGCCCAGCCGGACTCCTCTCGGAAAAGCCTGTGGCTGCACCTGGGTAGCCATCTGAAGCGGTGCTAATGAAGCGGGCTTAGTCAGAATAGTCCCAAGAGTGAACCAGGAAGGCTGCCGGATGGTCTGTAGGTCGGTCTGTGGTTAACACCTGTCTGACGGTCTCTTGGTAGTCTTTGGACTGCTTGATTTTGGTATCTGTCGGTCTTGGAATCTGAATTTGATTGATTCTCCACGAACAGGAGTCGACGGGCTCTGTTCTTTGTTCTTTGTTTGAAAAGACTTCTTTTTGAATATCTTTGTATGTATATGTATATTATTGTGTTGTGTATGTTTGAATGAGCGTAAGGTTGTATGTTTTGTGAATGCTTGAACATGGCCATATTTGGAACTTTATTTTTATGATTGGATGAGGAACGCGTGACGACAATAACCATGCCGTGTTTTAGCAGATTGAGTTGTTTTGGATGTTGTTGTCACCCTAATGATACGCGTTTGGCTGAAAGTCAACCTCCCCCGCCTGATGGCAGCCCAAGTTATGATATGTATGTAAAGCATGGTATTACACTTCTTTTGTTTAATACACTATGGCATAAATATACTAAAGATAATGTGGAATTACAATGGCCCTTAACCGGGTCTTTTGATGAGAAAAAGATACATTTTCTGCAGGATCGACTATTTTCGAAACGTAGTCGACAGTCAATGTTTGACTCCCTAAGCCTGTGGCAGAAGGAAGCGAAGCGTAGACGTATGCGGGAGGAGAAAGTATGTGGGATGAAATGAAATCAGACGATTACGCAGAAAGCTATAGTTTATGATAAAGCACGAACTGAACAAGGGATTGATTGTGCAGACAGAAAATTTAGATTGCAAGTGGATAAGACTTTTGTGGCTAGGACTGAAGCGGAAGATGAGATGGGGATAAGCCGAGACCTGAATTATTGGCATTACCTGGCCGTATTATCACTTACATGCATTCCTTAATTCCACCTCGTAAGGTGGATTGGGACAAATTGACCGCATGTAAACAGAAGAAAGATGAAAGTGTTTCTGATTTTATCACTAGATTTGAGGGCGTATTCATTGACTTTAGTGGACAGGATTTATCGTTGGAAGGCGGTATATGATTATTTGTTAATCGTTTTGTGACTAATGTGTTACCAGAAGTCTCTGCACGGATGCAAGCCCCTGAAAGTACCTGGACCACTTCCACGCCCTCTGTAATGTTGAGTATGGCCCAATATTACGAACATAGAGAAAATGAGAGTAAGGTTAAGATGGAAAAGAAAGCAAAGGATCTTAAAACACGGGTGTAGTTGCAACAAGTTGCTCAAGGACGAGGTAGAGAGAGAGGCGGTAGAGGGTTCGTCCCGAGGGGGCGGGAACTGGACGAGGCAGAGGGCCGGCTGTTGTTTTGGGAATAAACCAGTGTGCTTATTGTAAGGAGGAAGGGCATTGGCGATTTCAGTGTCCGTTGTTGCTGGCCCAGAACGGGGCTATGAGAAGTAGAGGAAGAAGTCGGGGAAGTATGGATCGCAGTGATATGCGACGAGAAGAGGCGACGCAAGTGGGACAAGAAAAGAATTATTTTGATAATCCAAGAGGTAGGCAGTATTATAATGAGGAGTATGAAATGGACGCGACTGAAGGGTATGCTTATACATCGGATAACCATGGACAGAGTGAGGGCCAGGTGTCAGTACCCGTTGATCAGCAAGGACCTTATGTAAAGGCGCGTTTGATGGGGACATCTGAAAAGTTTTTAGTTGATAGGGGTGCAATGAATAGTTCTATTTCTCGTTCCCTGGTCCCAGGGTCTGCTCTGTCCGGGCACAATAATGTTTCGGTAGGATTCTCGGGAATTCCCGTGGTGAGCCCCATCTCCAAACCTATTCCTTTTACAATTGGTCCTGTTACGATAGACTCCCCATTTCTTTTGACTTCCCATTGTGGCGAAAATTTGTTGGGATTGGATTTGTTGAAGAAATTACATGCTACGATTCATTGTTCACATGATGGTGTTTACTTGAATATTAATTCCCTTGGGAAGCATACTTTGCAGTGTTTCACTAAAAATGAACCCCTCCCTCCTGAAGTGGCTGCTATTCCAGCAACATTGTGGGCCACTGGTGACACAGATGTAGGATTATTAAAGATTCGCCTGTTTCTATTACTTTGAAGCATAATGCTCGGTTACCTCGTATACCTCAGTACAAAATTTCTCCGGCAGGAGAGAAGGCTTTGCTCTCCATCATACAAGATTTGGTAAAAAAGGGTGTGGTAGATGAGTGTCAGGATTACCAACAAGATGCCCAAGTCAAGACTCTCTGTGAGTGTATTAGCTTTAAAGCGTAAGCTGAGACACAGAGCCGAGAAAAGAGTCACAGGCAGTTTCCAAGATGGCGGTCCAATTAACCGCGGTAGGAAACTACGTGGCGCGTTCTAGTTCTGCGGCGCAATCATTGTCGAGCAGGTGTCAAGCGCGTACTGAGGCGCACTTCACCTGAACCGTGAGGAGGACAGTACGCACTAGAATTTTCCTCAGCAATTGTAACTTCGAAGGCCTACACAGTTTTCAGTGATACTTCGGCTTCTAGCAGAGAAGCTTCAGACTACAGTAAGACTGTTCGGTATTCATTATCCAGCAATGTACTATCGAGTGCACAGACCAATTTTTCAAGAAGACGCTTGAGCTTAAATGTTTGCTTATTCAATCTAAAGGGAAGTACAAGAATCATAGTGTGAAGAGACAAGAGTATTGGGCAAGTGCAATACCAGCCAGAAGGAGTATTTTGACTCGTTATCAATTTAGGACAGCTAGGGCTAAACGCTAGCAGAGAGCTAACCTTAAATAAGAGAAGGAGAATGCTAAGTCAGGACAAGACTAATAAGAAGATTCCAACACCCTTAGAAAAATAAGAAAAAAGAAAAGCTGTATAAAAATCCACTTGGCCTAGGAGGTGAGAAATAGAACCGGTAGTTATACACATACCAAAGGGATTAGGGGCAATAGTTTGAGAATTAGTATTAATCAAAATAATATCGTTACAGAGAAACCAGGGTCAAGAATCACACAACCCAAAATAAGAAGAGGAGCAAAGTTCACACCACTTCAGGGTAGGTAGAGTTACAGAGGGCAAGTAGTGGAGGGGTTTTGGAGGAGTTCAAGCAGTAAAGTAATTAACGCATTTTTTACAGCAATACCAATTACAAGAAGAACCAACAGCAGACGCCTGACGCTGAAGCAAGAAGCAGACGGTGTGAGCAGTCTCTTCTCTGTCCCATTCCCCTTTCCCCCTCTGGGGTTTCAAGCATTGCGCGAACAATGAAATAGCGCTTGTGGGAACACCTAGAAGGGGCATTGGGAGCTAGCGTCCTTCTGCTCCCGTGCAAGTGGAACACAGCCTCTGACAGAGTGAAGTGCCCACATTTTTTTATCGCACCTGAGCAGAATGGCTGAGGGACTTGACCTCAAAAAGTTGGGGGAGGTTCTAGAAGGAATTCAGAGGGAATTAATATCAGTGAGAGAAGAGAATAGTGAGCTTAGAAAGGAAACCGTTGACTTGACCTTTAAAATGAATAATTTCCTGTCAGCTCCTAGTGTAAAATTTCCCACTTCTCAAGAAGGAAATTCAAGTGATGCTTCAACCTCTCAGCCTAAAATTACAACTCAAGTAATTCATTCATTATCACCTGTAATTCCCTTAGCCCCTCCAGAACGTTTTAATGGGGATCCCCAGAAAGCTCAAGTTTTCTTGACTCAGTGTACCCTTCATTTTATGTGTCGCCCCGCACTTTTCCCAGATGCGCAGTCTCAAGTGGCATTTATACTTTCATACCTAAGTGGTGATGCAGCTTCTTGGTCAATGGCCATGGTGTCCAGGAATGACTCACTTTTGTATAATCTAGATGAATTCAAAAAAGAGTTCCTGAGAATTTTTGACAGACGAAAAGCCACGCAGGCAACAGACAACGAGTTGCTGGAAATGAAGCAGGGGAATCGTGATCTAATTTCCTATTTGGCGCAGTTCAATAAACTGGTGGTGGAGACGGAGTGGCCAGAAAACAAGAGGGCAGCAGTGTTCTACCGAGGTTTAAAAGATGAGTTAAAAGACGCATTGGCTCAAGTACCAAATAGACCCTCAGAAATTTCGGCACTAAAAGATTTAGTACTGGAAATAGACTTTCGTCAAAATGAGAGAAGAGGTGAGAAAAGGAAGGAATTTCGCTCCAGTGTTCCAAGATTCGACCGAGTCAAAATGGAAGGTGGGAAGGAAGCAGATTCGGGTCGGGGAGGAGAACCAATGCAAATTGGAACAATTCGAGGTCCCCTCACAAAAGAGGAAAAGGAACGAAGAAGAATAAATAAACTGTGTCTTTATTGTGGAGGCAGCGGGCACTTTGTTCAAAACTGTCCTAAGAAACCTAAGCAATCACCGGCGGAAAGCGCCTTGCACCACCAGTAAATGGAGTTGGACGGGTGGCTGCAAGAGAAGAAACAACTCCAGAGGCACATATTTTGGCTAATACCTTACAGTCTGCATCCCCACATTTAGTAATAATGATGACCATGCGATTCCAAGAGAAGACTTTAACTCAAGTAGCCGTGATGGTGGACTCGGGAGCTACTGGCAATTTTTGCGATTTGAAGTTTGCTGAAGGGATCGGGTTGAGAGCCATCAAGAAGGAGCGCAGTGAAGCAGTTCGTGCAGTAGATGGTACCAACCTTTCGTCTGGCCCCATTGTGAGTCATACAGAACCCGTTGAGTTGGAGTCAGACGAAGGTCACCTGGAAACATTGCAGTTTAATTTGATCGATGCTCCACAGTTTCAGTTAATCTTGGGCTTGCCATGGCTCACCGAGCATAATCCGGCAATAGACTGGGGGGCCCGAACCATAGTGCTAAGATCAAAATATTGTGAGGAGAATTGTTATAAGAAATGTTCGGGCGAATCCACGAATTCCCCTGCGTCCTTTTTGAGCGAGAAAGAGGCAACGATCTGTGTTATTACAACTACCAAATTGCCTGAGGAGTATTCTGAATTCCAAGATGTCTTTAGTGAGGTAGAAGCTGACAGACTCCCTCCACATAGGGACTACGATTGTAAAATCGAATTGGAGCCTGGCACAAACCTTCCGTGCAGTAGAATTTATGCTCTAACAGAGCGAGAGGACACTCACCTGAAGGAATACTTGGAAAAATATCTCGAAAATGGGTTCATACGACCATCTCAGTCCCCAGTCTCTTCCCCACTTTTTTTCATCCCCAAAAAGAATGGGGAATTGAGAACTTGTATTGACTATCGAGCCATCAATCGGATCACAGTTAAGAACAGGTACCCCTTACCCTTAATCTCTGTCCTATTGGATCAAGTAAAGGGAGCACAAGTCTATACCAAATTGGATTTAAGGGGGGCTTATCACCTAGTGCGCATACGAAAAGGTGATGAGTGGAAAACCGCCTTCCGAACAAAACATGGGCTATATGAATACCAAGTGATGCCCTATGGACTGTGTAATAGGGGTGGGCGGAATTTGCGTAATCGCGTTACGCAAATCTCCGCGAAACGGTAAAAAATCTCCGCGAACACGCAGAAATTCCGCGAACACGCGGAATTGCTTGTTCGCGATACATTTTTCCTGTTCGCGATCGCTGTTTGCGTGCTCGGGGTGAAATATCTTGCGAACACGCATATCGAGAACGCGAACAAGCAAAAAATTTCGCGAAGTCGCAGAACGCAGATTTTTGGGCAATTTCGCGCTCTCCGCGGAACGCGAAATTACCCAAATTCCGCAAATTCCGCGAACGGAACGGAATTTACCGCCCAGGCCTACTGTGTAATGCTCCTGCAGCATTCCAACACTTCATAAATGATGTGTTAAAGGAGTTCATAGATCAAACAGTCATAGTGTACTTAGATGATATATTGGTTTATTCAAACACGGTGGAGGAGCACGAAGAGCAGGTGAAGAAGGTGCTACAAAAGTTACGGGAGAACAAACTATATGTTAAATTGGAGAAATGCGCCTTCAAGGTTTCCTCTGTGAAATTCCTAGGCTTTGTGCTCTCCCCTGAAGGAATCACCATGGATGAAAACAAGATAAGAGCAGTAATGGATTGGGAATCCCCGAAATCGGTGAAGGAGATACAAAGTTTTATCGGTTTTGCCAACTTCTATCGAAGATTCATTCAAGATTTCTCTAAGAAACTGATTCCAATAACCAAGATGTTAAAGAAGGGGGTGAGCTTTGAGTGGTCAAAGGAGGCAGAGGAGGCCTTCATGCTATTGAAAAAAGACTTCACATCTGCACCAATTTTGCTTCATCCAGATCCTTCCGAACCATTCTATGTGGAAACAGACGCCTCTAACTTTGCCTTAGGAGGGGTACTATCACAAAGACACAAGACAACAGGGCAATTGCATCCAGTGGCCTTTCGATCACGAAAGTTGACCTCGGCTGAGGTCAATTATACCATAACGGAAAAGGAACTATTGGCAATAAAAGACGCCTTTAAGGATTGGAGGCACTACTTGATGGGCGCCAGACATGTAGTCACTGTCTATACAGATCATCGGAATTTGAAGTTTTTAAAATCTGCTAGAACCTTAACACCCAGGCAATTGCGATGGTCCCTATATTTCGCAGACTATGATTTCATCATCACTTATCGGCCTGGATCACAAAATGGTAAGGCAGATGCCTTATCAAGATTGGGTTCAGAAGAAAATCCAGAGGAGATCACGAGTCAAGAAATAATACCTGCAGAGCGAGTGATTGGTGCGGTCTTAAAAGAATTCTCTGAAGAAGAAAATCAGAAGGTAATGACCCCAGAAGAAGTAGCAGAATGGTTAAAAGAAGATTCCAATCGAGAAGTAAAAGAGGGGTTACTGTATCACAAAGGAGCCCTATATCTGCCCACCCTGGAGATGCAACAAAAGGCCTTACAGGAATGTCATGATAATGTATTAGCAGGTCACAAAGGAATATCGAAAACAGAAGATCTGATCCGAAGCATGTGAGACTTGCGCAAGGGGAAAACCGGAGAGACGAGCTCCACAGGGGTATTTGCAGCCTTTGCCTACTCCACCTTACCCATGGCACACAGTCACCTTAGACCTAATTGTAGAATTACCATCTAGTCAAGGTTTTGATACAATACTAGTTTGTGTAGATTCTTTTTCTAAAATGGCACATTTTATACCCTTGAAAGGAATACCCACTGCCAAGACATTAGCTCAAGTATTCAGTCAGAATATAGTTCGAGCTCATGGGATACCCACAGTTTTAATCTCAGACAGGGGCTCCCAATTTCTTTCCCATTTTTGGAGATCATTTACTGAGAGGTTGAACATCGAATCTAGGTACACCACTAGTTATCACCCAAAAACAGATGGCCAAACTGAGAGAGCAAATCAAGAACTGGAACAATACCTTAGATTATGTCTGTTAGATCAAGAAGGGGAATGGCCAGAATATTTGTGGGCGGCTGAGTTCGCACATAACAATGCAAAAAATGTATCCACAGGCTATTCACCTTTTTATCTGAACACAGGTAGACATCCCAACCAATCTTTAAATTTTCAAGAAGCAGATGTCCCAGCAGTTACAGACTTAGTGGAAAACATGACTAGGGTACATAGTTCGGCTATTAAAAATTTAACCATAGCTAAGGAGAATTACAAGCATTATGCAGACAAGAAGAGAAGAAAGGAACCAGAGTTACGAGAGGGTGATAAGGTTTGGTTGAACACTAAGAATCTAAGATTAAAAGGAAATAGGAAGTTTCAACCTAGGTTTATCGGCCCATATTCCATTGAGAAAAAAAAAGTGCCTTGACTTATCGATTGAAGCTACCAACAGGGTTATCTGTTCATCCAGTGTTTCATATTTCCTTATTAAAGAAGGCATCAAATGAGGTGCGCTTAAATCAACCACCAAGGCCAATTCAGACCGAACAAGGAGAGGAGTTTGAAGTGAAGCAAGTGTTAGACGCCAAGATTCGGAGAGGACACTTGTATTACCTTCTGGACTGGAAGGGTTTTGGACCCGAAGAGAGATCGTGGGAGTTGTCCACAGATGTTCATGCTCCAAGATTAATAGATGAGTTTCATAAGAAATTTCCAGACAAACCCAAGCCGAGAGGAGCTACTTTGAGGGAGGGTACTGTCAGGATTACCAACAAGATGCCCAAGTCAAGACTCTCTGTGAGTGTATTAGCTTTAAAGCGTAAGCTGAGACACAGAGCCGAGAAAAGAGTCACAGGCAGTTTCCAAGATGGCGGTCCAATTAACCGCGGTAGGAAACTACGTGGCGCGTTCTAGTTCTGCGGCGCAATCATTGTCGAGCAGGTGTCAAGCGCGTACTGAGGCGCACTTCACCTGAACCGTGAGGAGGACAGTACGCACTAGAATTTTCCTCAGCAATTGTAACTTCGAAGGCCTACGCAGTTTTCAGTGATACTTCGGCTTCTAGCAGAGAAGCTTCAGACTACAGTAAGACTGTTCCGTATTCATTCTCCAGCAATGTACTATCGAGTGCACAGACCAATTTTTCAAGAAGACGCTTGAGCTTAAATGTTTGCTTATTCAATCTAAAGGGAAGTACAAGAATCATAGTGTGAAGAGACAAGAGTATTGGGCAAGTGCAATACCAGCCAGAAGGAGTATTTTGACTCGTTATCAATTTAGGACAGCTAGGGCTAAACGCTAGCAGAGAGCTAACCTTAAATAAGAGAAGGAGAATGCTAAGTCAGGACAAGACTAATAAGAAGATTCCAACACCCTTAGAAAAATAAGAAAAAAGAAAAGCTGTATAAAAATCCACTTGGCCTAGGAGGTGAGAAATAGAACCGGTAGTTATACACATACCAAAGGGATTAGGGGCAATAGTTTGAGAATTAGTATTAATCAAAATAATATCGTTACAGAGAAACCAGGGTCAAGAATCACACAACCCAAAATAAGAAGAGGAGCAAAGTTCACACCACTTCAGGGTAGGTAGAGTTACAGAGGGCAAGTAGTGGAGGGGTTTTGGAGGAGTTCAAGCAGTAAAGTAATTAACGCATTTTTTACAGCAATACCAATTACAAGAAGAACCAACAGCAGACGCCTGACGCTGAAGCAAGAAGCAGACGGTGTGAGCAGTCTCTTCTCTGTCCCATTCCCCTTTCCCCCTCTGGGGTTTCAAGCATTGCGCGAACAATGAAATAGCGCTTGTGGGAACACCTAGAAGGGGCATTGGGAGCTAGCGTCCTTCTGCTCCCGTGCAAGTGGAACACAGCCTCTGACAATGAGACAGCTGCTAATGTGTGTAACAGCCCTATTTTGCCTATCTTAAAAGAGCCCCTGTTGGAAGCGATCCTGACTATGCTGATACCTATCGTTTTGTGATTGGTTTGCAAGAAATTAATAAAATAGTGGTGCCCAAATACCCTGTGGTTTCCGACATCACTACTATTCTCACTATGATTCCTCCTACTGCTAAATATTTCTCTGTGATTGATTTAAATAATGCTTTCTTTAGCATTCCGATTCATCCTGATAGCAGTCATATTTTCGGCTTCTCATTGTCTGGTCGCAGCTTCCGGTTCTGCCGCGCTCCCCAGGGGTACACAGAGAGTCCTAGTATTTATAGTCAAGCTTTGAAAACATTGTTGGATGATTTGGTCTTGCCCCCCGGTAATGTGCTTTTGCAATACGTAGATGATTTGTTAGTGGCCTCTGATACCGAGGACGGTTGTAAGAAGGCCACCGTCCTATTACTGTCTCATTTGGCTGCTAACGGCAATAAAGACTCCCGTTCTAAATTTCAATATTGTCGACAGAAGGTGACCTATCTCGGTCATCAACTGTCGAAGGAGGGGAGGAGACTAACCCCTGAGCGTGTGACTACCATTTTTAATTTGTCTGTACCTCGTACTCAGTGTGATGTTCGTGCATTACTCGGCATAACTTCTTACTGTCGCCAATGGATCTCTAATTTTTCTCTTCTTACTAAACCTCTTCTGTGTTTAACCACTAAAGATGTGCATGAACCTTTACCCTGGACTGATCCTTGTCAAGATGCTTTTGACTCTTTGAAATCTGTGCTTTGCTCTGCACCTGTTCTTGGTACTCCTGACTACCGAAAACCTTTTGTGCTTTACGCACACGAGGTGGACGGTTGCTCGCTTTCTGTGTTAACACAAGGATTTGGTGGAAAGCAGAGACCTTGTGCCTATTTCTCGGCGGTGTTAGACAACGTCGCCAGAGCACTTTCTAGCTGTTTAAGAGCTACTGCTGCGGTTGCGGTGGCTATTCGGCAGTCGGAAGGGCTCGTTTTGAACACTGACCTCACAGTGATGGTACCGCACGCTGTGGATACATTATTGAACAAAACAAAGACCCAGCACCTCACGAGTGCGCGTCTTACTGGATACGAATTGACTTTGTTTGCTCCACATATTACGATTAAACGATGTGCTACTCTGAATCCTGCTACGTTACTACCCCTCCCTTCGAATGCAAAGAAAAATGATGTTCATGATTGTATATTTCGGACTGAGGAAGAAACGAAGGGATGGGTAGACCTGACTGACACTCCTCTATCTGACCCTCAAGGGGAGTTGTACGTCGATGGCTCTTGTTTCAAGTTACCAGATGGCACGACAACTGTGGCATATGCAATAACTACTCTTCATACTATAGTTGAGGCTTCTGGAGTACCCTATCAGTCAGCACAGGCGGCTGAATTAGTGGCATTGTTTCGGGCCTGTGAGTTAAGTGAAGGACTGAGAGTAAATATTTACACCGACAGCCAGTACGCTCATAGTTTTGGCCAACTGTGGGCAGAGAGAGGTTTTCTTACTTCCCATGGTCAGCGAAAACAGCATGGCACCTTGATTTTGCGATTATTGACAGCATTGAGGTTACCAGAAATAGTGGCTGTAGTCAAATGCAGTGCACATAAGGCAGTGGTTGATGCAGTTGGGAAGGGTAATTGCCTTTGCTAATCAAGTAGCTAAGGAAACTGCGAAATCCAAATTGACCTCGATGTTTGTGGCCAGCTCTGCTAGGTGGGTGGCGGAAACAGAGATGTTTGATAATACCATGGAGAGTGTCCGAGAAATACAAAAAGAAGCTACTCCTATTGAACTGGCTCATTGGAAAGAACGAATTGGGAGATTAGATGCAGATGGTTGTTGGATTGATTTGACAGAAAAGCAGTGATGGCTATTGCCTAATGCATTAGTGAATGCGGTGGTGAAAATGGCACATGGTTCAGCTCATATTGGGTTGAAAGGTATTTGTGCGTTATTAGATCCTGTATGGTACAATCCCAATATTTCTAGGACCGCTGCTCATTTGGTACAATATTGCATGGTTTGCATACAACATAATCCAGGGGGCAGGGAGCCTGTTCTGAGTGGAAACTTTGCACCCCCATCTTTGCCTTTTGAGGTGCTTCAAATGGATTGTATCCAGCTGGAGCGCGTTAACAATTTGAAGTATGTCCTGGTCGTGGTATGCGCTTTCAGTAAATGGGTGGAAGCCTACCCGACAAAAGAAAACACTGCCATGGCAACGGCAAAAGCGTTGGTAAAGGAGTGTTTCCCTCGCTACGGATTGCCTCGTGTGATCTGGAGTGATAACGGAAGACATTTTAATGCAGAACTCATCACACATATATGTAATGGATTACAGATTAAACAGAAATTCCATGCGGCTCGACACCCCCAGTCCGCTGGGTTGGTCGAGAAGTATAATGGGATATTAAAGCTCAAATTAGCTAAAGTTCAAGAAAGTAATGGATTGAAATGGCCAGATGCTCTGCCGCTGGCATTAATGTCAATACGAGTTACCCCCATTCTCGTTCTGGTTTGTCTCCGTACGAGGTCATTTTTGGGCGCCCTGCTAATGTTTGGGGCATCCCGAGACCCAGAACATTCCGTGATATAGAGTATCCTATGCTGACAGATTATTTGTATGCTTTGACTAAAGATCTTCGTTCCATTCATCAACAGGTCTCAGCAGTTTTGCAGCCCCTGCCGGAGGGTCCTGGACATCGTTTGGAACCAGGACAGTGGGTTCTGGTCCGTAACTATCAGTGAAAATCCAGCTTGGATCCTCGTTGGTCTGAACGGTTTCAAGTCTTGTTGGCCACGTGGATGGCGGTAAAAGTGAACGCCAAGCGACCCTGGATTCATGTGTCACATCTGAAAAAACTAGCCCTCCCGCTTCCATATGATCAGCGAATCCAGGACGGGGTTCCAACTCAGGAAAGTGAGCGAGTTCCTCGATTCATCCCTTTTTCTGCCACCCCGGTAATAGGAGAAGGGCAAGGAGAAGGTGCACCAGGCTCGGAAGGGGCTCTGTCATCAGCACAATTGATCGCCCCAGATTCTGTTGTTCCTACAGCTAACCCAGAGGCTCGCAGTGCCCCTGTTTCACCGGATTCGTCATCCTCTGTTTTGTTCTCTGATCAAGAAGTGCCTGGCCATACTCGATACAACCTGCGGCCCAGAAAACAACACAGTACACCAGGTGAACATGGTAGGAGATAGGGAGAGACTTGAGTGATAGGGTACAGACCTGTGCTATGAATGTCTGTTAGATACGCTTCTGGTGTACTGAGCGAGACACTGGACTGAACGCGCTGAGAGCCCTGAACATTTGTTTGTTCTGTCCAGAAAGAAAAACTAAATTTCATGTTCATAGGGGCCCAGGTTGTGTTTTTCTTCAAGGGTTGTGTGAGAACATAACTCCAACTCCACTCCACTCTTTTGGTATTATCTGTGATGAACGATAGGAGCCTGCCTGTGAGGCTCTAAACGGACACAGGAAAGAAGCACCCTCTGGCAGGTTGGACTGCATTGCCCTAGTTTATTGTCGGACTTTAAGTTAGCATGTATCCCTTTGCTCGTTTTGTTCCTGAAGAGGAACGTTCTTTTGTACCACACTATTTTCCTGCATATATGCCTGTTTTTTCTAGTTGGACCAATCGTGTTAAAATTGCATTTGTAGCTACTATAGCAATATTGCTAATTATATTACTGGGAGTGTTCATATATTTGGAATTTTGCCACCCTTTGCATACTGTTTTAGGAACAACTACCCCACCTCCGGAACATGTTCATCAAGCACACAGTCCTACCAATACTACAAATTGCTGGGTTTGTGGTCTTTTACCATCTGTTATGCACAAGCACGACTTATTTATATCCCTACCTTTGTCTCATCTGGGAAGTTGCGAGGCTTGGTTCAAATTGCTTTCTATGATGTACATGCATTACACTGTGGACGCTCAAAGGTTTTCAGAGAGGGATTATGAAATGATTTTAGCACATATTGAGGTTCATCAAGGATTTAACCCCGAAGGGAATAATGGAGAGGGAACTTTAGATCCGAATGCTTGTATGAATATGTATATACCATATGAAAATACCACTTGGTTGAAAAATGAAATTATGGACTTTGTTGAATTCAATTTCACTCAATATTACCGACACTTCCAGGGACCGTAATGTTACTGAAGATAGGGCTATTCCAGTGCCTGTATTAAATAGTACCTCTACGTTTTGTGTTCAAGGAGCAGGGTACATATCAGTAGGAGAAAGCCAATGTAATTACACTTATCGGTTGCGTACCTTTAGCAGCCCTCCGTTGTTAACCCCTCCTAATGTATATTTTGTCTGTGGAGAAAGTGCCTATACTTGGCTTCCGTGAGGTTGGATTGGACGTTGCTACCTGTCCTTCCTGTACCCTTCAGTCTATATTGCCCCTTCTAATTATTACAAGGATCACCGATTAGATAAACGTAGTGTGCTTAGTACGAGAAACAAAAGGGAGATAGATACCACCGATATAGATCAGACCGATACTCTACTGCAGCATTTTACTGCCATTATGAAGGGAGTGTTACCGTTTTGGGGGCCTATGCTTACTAGCCGAGAAATATGACATTTGTCTAGAGTAGTTGAAGGGGTAATGTAAGACTGTTACTGGTAGGGGCGGGCCACTCAGGGTTATGTAAAAAAACAACCTGGGGAGATTTCTTTCTTGCGGTCTCCTATGAGGAGGTTTCTGTTTTATTTTAAGGAGATGTAAGTAATACAAACAAAAAAAACTATAGCGTCCTGCTTAATGCCACCCTGGTCCGTATTCAGGGCTGAATTGGGGCATAGGGTAATGAATAGGGTAAAGCTCAGTTCAAGTCCGGTTGGGGTTCTTTTCTTCTCTTGCTACAGAGATGTTGCCTGGTATCACTGGGTGTCCTCTGGAGGTGACGGGAGTCTGTGGCTTGTCAGTGGACGTCACAGGGCGTGGTAGAGAAACAACAGAAGAGAAAGAAAACAAGAATCAGATCTCTGACCTGAGGTTTACAACATACATTAGGGGGGAGTGCACCCTTCACCGGTGTCCCTGTCGTGCTGTGCCTAAGTGCAAGGGGTGGCTTAGTGTAGGAAGGTGTTGTGAGCCATGACTCCTGCCCACCAGCCCTGCAGAGAAAAGAACCCAGCCTTGGGTACTTGCCTTAACCCACGACCCTCCTGGGCCGTGGGGGAGGGAGTCCCAGCTTCTTCTCCAACCGTTGGAGGGCTGGACTCAAGCGTGTTGCTCCTGGAGCGACCGTCGGTGTACTGCTTCACCTGGGTTGGGTGCTGTTCGTCCCCGGACACCGTCTCCTTCTCTGCCTCTTCCTTGTTTGTTCCTCCGATGTTTGTCTCCTTCTCCACGTCCGTGTCTTCTTCTTTCGCTGCTGCACTTCCTGGTATTCCCTGCTCCGCCTTTATATCCCCCATAGCTCCGCCCGAGTTGGCTCTGATTGGTGGCTCGTTAGGAAAGTCCGGTTGGTCTACTAGACTGCTAACCTGACTTCCTGTTTGCCTTGTCGCGACCGCCATCATACATTTCTCGGGTGTCACGGTGTGTAGAGGGGACTCCTCACAGGTAATTAACACTACTGCAGGAATACTGACCAATATAACAGTAGAGCTACAGGCGACCAGACTCGTTTCGCTTCAAAACCGTATGGTTTTGGACGTTATCTTGGCAGATCGAGGAGGAGCATGCCGTGTGATCGGCAGCTCTTGCTGTGTTTATATTCGTGACTCCGCCCCTTCTGTTCATTTGGCTATACAGAAGCTACTACGTTTAGCTTCCGATATACATGTAGAGACTGGTACGTGGTCTCTCTCTGGTTGGTTCTGGGGTTTGCTGTCTACTTGGGGATGGAAAATTTTGATGGTGCTGGCATGTATAGCCGGTATCATATTCACATGTTGTGTTTATGTACAATGTGGACCTGCATGTTGCTATTATTGCGTTACAAAACTCACTTCTTCTGTGTCTGGTCCATCCCAAACAGCGGTAAAAGCCCAGCTAGTTCAGCAGTAGCTCAAAGGCTTAATGCAGATTGATGAGGGAATATTTGAAGATTGAACGGTTTTTGTTAGCTACATCCTGCTAAAAGGTATGTTCTGAGGGATAAAAAAGTAGATTTCCCGTATATAAGGGGTATCAGACCTAAATTATGTTAGCATGATGCATCTATACGTATACTCCCTGTTTGATATATATGCTTTTGCTTGGAGGAAATTTGTTTATTTCCTCCCTGTATATCTATCGCTAAAAGAGTAGGCTGAGAACCAAACAGACGCCATCTTCTGATCATATGCTCGAGCACGGGCCTCGATCACGTGTTGATCATGTGCAGCTGTCAGGCCCCAGTTCATCTGAGTTACTGGTAGCAGCTGAAGGTAGGCTGTTTTACTCGACTGTTCTAAGACTCAAGGTCGCATCTGGCTTTGGGGGCGATAAGCGCATTCCTGGAGGCGCCGTGCCTACACTCCCAGGCACCAAGACGAAAGGGAGTCACCCCTCCTGACCTCCTGTGTAATAGATAGTCAAGCCTTTGTACTGATCTGATGTGTGCCATATATGGTCCTTCCCTGGAGCTCGAGGGCCAACTGGTATGTTTCCTTTTACAGTGATTGTATGTGTTGAACCGAAAAGTATATAACCTCATGTTTGAATACGAGCCAACAGTCTTCTCGGCGCACCTGATGGGTGAGGTTCGGAGAGGCTCCTCTATAGAGTATTCTGTTTAATAAACGATTGAACCTTCTTCCCTGCCAACTGACTGATTATTTGGGAATGGTATTGGGACTATTGGTAGGTATAGTCCTTTAGTTTATTTTTATGGTACATCAGGTACAACTGCCGTATAAGCTCACTAATTGTATCACACATTTGTTTTTTATTGATTTGCACAGACATATTCCCTTTATTTGTAATTCTAGTGCCTTGTGGCAGTATACATTAGGGTGATCTACTGCTCATGAAATTTTATAGCCTGCAGGAATACATTTGAGGCATCACCATTACATGATATATGAGAGCAAATTAACAGCCAGAATGTACTCTATCTGACTCTCTCTGATAATCTTGATGATGTATGTATGTATATTGTATTTCTGTATTTCTATAACGCAAACCTAGCCAAAAATCAGAATAGCACTGTAGATGGTCAAAGACAAGAATAATGTTAATAAATAAGAGGAGAGGAAGATGAGTTGTGGATGGGTAATGTGTGATGTAGTGTACCTTATGGAGCAGAGTCTTCAATTCTTTCCTAAACTGAAGCAGCTTCACGGCGGTCCTGATGATAATAGGATGTTGTTCCTTTCCTGAATGCATAGATAGAAAAGGTCTGCTGTCTTTTTTTACACTTTTTAGTCTGCAGCCTGATGTGTCCTGGCTATGGGTGTGCTGGGAACCACCACAGATTGTGAGCGTGTCTGCAAGATAAGCGGGATGCTGGTCATTATAGCTTTTTGAATGATGTCACGCTTCACCATTTGCACCCTCTTTCCACCCTGGTGGGTCAGTGCCACCAGGGCTAACTCAACCTCTTCAGACTTTTAAGGAAGGAGGGAGTTAGATAAAATGTACTGGACAGGGCGAGATCCAGACTTGCTAAAATACCTTGGGGTTCCTCAGTATTTTACTTTTATTGGTGAGGACCCCGGGTATGTCTAAAAACACTAACAAGCGGGTATTCTGAGGATAATGGATCGGTCCTGTCTCCGATCTGCCAACAAGTTTCTGCCCATCGATAATAGCCTAACAGGTCTGTGACATTCTTCTGGGCTTGAGAATCCCTTCAGTATCTTCAGTGCCTCTAATAGTCACATAATCAAATGCTGCTAAAAGATGGAAGCTACCTTTATTCCAGGTCAATCCCACCTGATGCTGGATGTAGTTTATACTGGACTGGCATATCGTGCACCGTTTCTTTTCAAGAGCATAAGGGTTGCCGCCCTAACTCAGATGGCTGGCTAGGAAGGCACTTACTATAACCAAAGTCGGTCCTAATTGACTTTTATTCCTTCTGGTGCCTGTTACGAGCTCTGCTAATTTCATCCGTCAACGATGGCTTCGAACTAATTACTTTGCTTTTTTAATTTCACACGCATTTCGTTCTTGCAAAATCCTTCTTTCTTCCTGGACGTAAAAAAAATCTCTAAACTGTGGATAATTTTTGTAATCAATTATTGTACATATTCAATAAATATTGCATGTGGGAAGGAACTGTACGTTTTGGAACTTCTGTAGATCAGCAAACGAGTTGAATTGTCTCTTTAATGCTGTTTTCAAGTCGCTCTAGCTGGAATACATCGCCGGGTCCTATAAATGTGTATTCCACCATAATTTCATCTACAGGAACACCTAGACCACCACAGCGGATATGCAGTTGTTTCAGTGTTGTTTCCTGCCTTTCTACCTATCACACTCGACTCTTTGTTAACAAAAGGTAGCCTCTAATCTTAAAATGAGCCAGATTTGGTTATCCAACGTCCATTCTGTTGAAAACATGCGGGAGGGTCCCTTCGTCTTTGGCAATTCCACACCCATTATAAGATTAAGCAGTGTGATACAAAACATCCCCCTAAATAGCAATGAAGAGACAGAATTGTGCAAATTCCAGACAGGATTTTTTCCCATTTCAAAGAGAAAAATGTCATTCGAACGTCAGGCCTCCCGCGACTCTAACAATGCCTTCTATTGCTGCCCGAGTCAAATGATATTTTAAGGTACACAAATCTGTTATTAGCAATGTTATGCATGCCGCCCTGGTTCCTCACTCATGTATGTATCAATGAGCCCATGATGACATTATTTCATGTCTTGCTTTTACGTTTTACGTTGGTTAGTTCATGCCTGACTGCAGAATGCTCGGCGATTCGCTGGGACCTGTGGATGTTTCATGTAACTTTTTAATACGTTGAACGAAAGTAAGAGTAAAATATCAGCTTTGTTATTTTTTGCGACAGTTTGTTTTTATAAAGTGTTCACTTTGATTTTTTTACGAGATAAGCGGGCCTAAAAAGGCCTCAGAGCCTTGTACAAAGGTGAACAAATCTATGAGAGAAATATGCTGATAAAGTTATGTTTATTTTTAATTTTTTATTGGGGTGCTATGTGAAGAGAGATAGCGCTGAAAACATAATATTAGAATTTTTTTTTCAACGCCAGTAGGTATAGCTTGCAAGGAGAAGTTCTTCATTCAACATATGAGAAGTGGTTAAACTTACAAGGAAACAAACGATTGAAAATAACCTCGTTGAAAGCCCAGGAAAAAAGGGGACAATGTACCCCTACATTTGAAAGCCAGATAAACGTGAAGCAGCGATGTATATCAGCATCAGCACTGTTTAACCCATATCTTATTTATTTTAATTTTATTTATGCATTCCTAAAGAGAAGAGTTCTATCTTAGGATGTGACCGTGCTGTATAATAAAACAAGATAACGTTTATTTACTTCATCATTACATAGAACAAGATATAAAAATCAAAATCATTGTGGGCTATCCTGGAATAGTATACATTGAACAGGGATCTAGAACATGGTAAAGTTATAAGATATAGTTGAGATGGGATTTACAATTGAAGTTATATTGATGACCATAGGAGAACATTCTTATATTAGATGTTGTTTGAAGAGAAATGCTTTCAGTTTTTTCTGAAAGATTTGTCTCTGACCTGGCTAAACTTGGAGAAAGTCTCATTTTAAAAAGTGGGCATTTCTCTGTGCTTATGGCTCTTTGTGTTTTGCAGCCAGACTACAGTCCACATCTGGGCCTGGTTCATAGCTACACTTTGTGCATACATTTCAGACAGCTATCACACACTGGAAGGGTTACATCTGCATTCATCTACATACTGATGGTCTTCCTGGGCTGGGAGAGAGAGACGGTGTTCATACTTTACAATTGTATAGGCTGAGTCCTGTCCTCACACAAAAGGCTGATTTACCCCCTCTGATGTCTGGAGCCAGGGCTGTGTTGAAAGGGATTGTTGTGTATTTCTAAAGGTTCTTGTGAAGTCACTCCCTACACCAAGGACATTTTTGGAGTATAAGGACAGGGTCGCTGACCCCATGCTTTTGAAACACTTTGGGATCTGGAACTAATCTGTCAGCAGGACTGCTGCGCAGCTTAAAGGACTCATTTGGACTTCTTTTATGCTTGTTGCCCTGCTGCTACCTGACTCTGGCCTGAGCAGACACTGTGTGTGACTTGTAACCAGACGCTGCTCGCTTGACATGCTGCTCTTTCGCTAGAGGACTGCTGTGCTGCCAGGAGAGACCGCCATTTTGAACAACCTGCTTTGTAGTACTGACCTATTGCCTGCTGGGCTGCGAGAAGGACTGCCACTTTGCTAAAAGGACCATGTGCTGGCCTGCTGCCTGCTACCCCTTTTGTGCTCTGTATCCAGTGATCTCCAAGGGCAGGTTGGTTTGCCCCCCCTTATTTTTTAAGAATTTCAGGACCATAGGGGATTTCATTGCCCACCTTTTCCTGCACTCCTGTAGAGGGCTGTTCCATGCAAGCCAGCACTCCGCTTTGTGAGATTCAAGTGTGCTGTGCTGTGGAGGACAGTGCAGCCTGATTGACAACAGGGTCCCGCGCTTTGTGGGTAGTGCAGCAAGTCAACTTTGTTTGCCTGATCCCAGGTTGAGCCCACCACGAGGGACCTGCATTCTCTGGCGGCAGAGTCCTGGTTCATGGTATTTAGCCACAGCGCCTGCCTGCATTCCTGTGGGGATGCATCATCAGAGCAACACCTGGCCCTGCAGGCTCCCAGAAGCTCAGAGAGGGTGTGCGGTAGCAAAGAACCCAGCGAGGTCTCCCACATAGGTTGAAGCTTGTGCCCCTCACTCTTTCATTACCTTGCGCTGTACCTGGGGACATTGCTTCCTCAGAGAATATAGCGGCGATGGAGAGAGGTGTGGGATTGCCTTCATGGAGAGTACACTTCCCCCACACCAGTGCCATCTGTACAGCACTTAGACGAAGTGCCTGCCCTTGTTTTATGCGACCACGGAATTGCCACCACCATTGGCATAGTTCTGGTGGGGACTCTTTCATGGTCACCCTGAAGGCCGTAAAAAGAGTCCCGGTGCTTTGCGCCCCGCGTATGAGATCTGTTTTAATAGCAGCCCACAGAAATTACCATAACCAGGATAATAGGGGCCCCAATGCTTTTGTGCCCTTTAGTTATATCTTCATGATATGTTTGTGTTGCTAACCTAACTGGCATTATGCAAAAGAGATTTATGATTCATGCCTAATATGAGAAATATCCATGATTGATGTGAAGTACTTATCACCCCTATCGAGTATACAAAGTACCAATGATTTATTCATAATGTGTAGAAAATGCAAGGTTCATGCAAAAGGTACAAAATATTTATGATTCATATTGTTTTGGTCCATGATTTATATATAATACAGAAGCATATTTTTTTATAAAATCCTTATGTGGAGTCTCTTTTGCGGTGTATTCATTGTGTTACTGGTGTGATTGTGTTTTGCAAATGCTTTACACATTGCCTCTGATGATAAGCCTGACAGCTCTGTACCAAGCTACCTGAGGGTGAGCACAGATCATCTTTGGTCTGTAACTTACTTGCCCTCACTAGAGTGGTGGGTTCTTCCTGGCTTAGGTGCATACCGTAGCCAACCAGAAACCCCATCTCTAACAATGGCAAATTATGCAAGTTTTTCACAGCCTTAGTTCATTCCTACATTAAGCATAACATTTGTATTTTGAAGAAATATCTACTAAAACACAAAGAACCTGTGCTGGTTTGAGAAAATGTATTGCTTTCTTTATGTATGGGACAGTGGCACCTCTGTTTTGTGTCACCATTGTAGTGACTTATTAAGAAAGCTTCTGAGATTCACTTGATACTATGTATCAAATACAATCAATAGGCCTGAGAAAGTTCAATTCTCAATATTCACTCTACTTGGTACAAGGGTGACTCCATGTCTTAGTAATAATAGATTCATAGATAAGTTACTATGAATTAAATGGCTTATGGAATCGTTATAAACTTAACATGATGAAGTTTTAAGCATTTACACCAACATCACTGGGTTCAACAGCATCACTAGCACATCAGTGCTGCACTAGTCACTTCTAATGCAGCATTAAACTACTATATCAGACGTAAGCCACCCCAGGGGATGTAAACCAGAATCTTTTTGAAGACTTTATTAAAAAAACAAGTGTAATGAAGTCCCGTGCAGACCTGTAAGAGGGCAGTTATAGCTTTAAGGGGCAGAATTTGAGAATGATTTGTCTATGGCGTACTGGTTTTTGAAAGAATGGATTTTGAGGGGCGGTAGGCTAGTAGTATACGGACTGCATAGTTCTCCAAAGAAGATCACAGTCGCTCGCTGCCAGCATGACTTGCGGGTGGGGAGTCACATGGGGGGTTTAATTTTAAATACGTTTACAAAAATGTAACTTACCTTTGATGCGCGGCCCAGTCCTGTGTCCTCTCCTCCACACAGGAAGCAGGTATCCTCCCTCCCCTAAGCCAATCACAATGTTGCAATGGCAGCGTTGTGAATTGCTGGGGTGCCGACCACACAGGCGTCTATGGGAGGCCATTTTCTCCATGTAGACTGCATGGAGAAAAGGGCAGAGTGCACATGACTTGTTTGGTCGGCCCTGGAGCCGACCAAACAGTCAGCACCCACAACAGTGGGCAAGCCAATCCTCCCCTGGAACAGCACCACCACCCACCCTCCTGACCCAACCAAACCCTTCTGCTTTCTCGCAGTGTGAGAAGCAGAAACATAAAATGGTATTTCATAATACCATTTTATATTTCTGCTTCTCACACTGCAAGCAAGCAGTGGGGCGACGCTCCTCCGCCCACATGGAGGAGTCATCCCTGGAAGATCAGTTCATAAACCAGGTACTGTTGGGATTGATATTCATACATTCTGTGTTTTGAGGCATTCCACTTTCAACATGCTTCAGGGATCAGTAGGTAGTAATTGCAGTGACATAATGACATGACGTGATGAAATTGAAGAATTATGTCACTGATCAACAAGCAGATGTATGTAAGGTAACCTTCTCAATCAAAAAAGGAAGAAGGGGGACCAATTAATGGTCCGGTGTCCATGCTCCCCAAAATTACATTAACGACAAATAGAGGACACTGTTCCAAAAGTAGGGTCAAAAAAAGATTTTTTTTAAAAACCCATAGACCTTCTGCTAAGAAAAAGCAGAAAGAAAAGAGAGTCCTAGGTGAGGCGGGCCCATCAAACAGGGGGAAGAACATGTCTTGCCTCTTGTTGCCCTCACACACCCCGAGGGGTGTCATGCTTCATCAGCGGGCATTTGTTCCTCGTTGGGCCGGCGCTGCAATTCCCAACGGGTCCCCCGAAGGGTCGCTTTGTCGGAGATCTTTTAAGGCATGCCGGATGGTGCATTAGGGTGTGTGGGGTGTGGGTCCTATATGAGGGTAACAAAGTGCGTGCATGGTGAATAAAAACTGGCAAGGGGTAACCTATAGATGGTTATTTTGAAGTGGTAACCCTCTTGGCAGAAGAAAAACTCTGAATTAGAGTGTAATCCCAAATGGCACATTATGCCTAGGTGTTGCGAAAAGGTCAACATGTTTCGCGCCTCTGTTGCCATAAAGGTCATTGGCGCTTCTTCAGGACCAGGATATAAAAAGAATGGTGAAGTGCACGTGATAATTAAAAGGGGATTGAATACCCAGAATTCTCGGCAGGGCGTACCATTGTGCTGCTCCTGACCAGAAACCTAGGACAAGTAAGAGAAGAAAAGAGAGAGAGGACATATATAACGTGCATTAGACTAGCTTAATACGGCGTAGTGTGCCACAATCGTGTGCACAACATATCAATGTCACAAAGAAAAGGCAAAAAAGCACGAGGCCACAATGGGGGTAACAATCTCCCTTGTTAAACTCAACGGAAGGGGGCAAGGCCCATACAAAATATACATACATCTCGCGGCATTCCAAGGTAGCAGGGGAGCCATGTTGCAGAAAAGAAATAATGCCTCCCTACTCCTAGAGTGCTGCGCCGCCATAATAGAGTGGTCCCTACACTCACTACAGTTTGAAAAGCATCATAGCCCATCATACAAAACCTACACGTAATCATCCCTCATAATATCCTTACCTCCCATTAAAACGAGAGCCACTCCTTTGGCTGTAAGCGTTAAACGCCCGCACCTTGTCGGGCTACTAAAATAAAACATAGGCATAGTTAAACATCCGTTAAAAGCACAACATCCAGAGAAAGGGTTCCGTAGCCTAGTCCCCGTGCTCAGTTCAATACTCACTCTTATAGCCGGTGCAAGAACCCTTACACCTAACGCGTCCAACCGCCAACCAGATGAACAAATGAGGCAGCGGGACGGGTGCTAAAAATAGAGGAGTTTGTAAGTGCCTTGGTAAACCTTCCGGGGTGTTTCCTAGGGTCAGGTCCTCACGCGCATGTGTGCAGATAAGCCCATATCGTGCAAGCCCAAAAAATGGGCAACTAATCTCCAAACGCATGCGCACTCCTTATGTGGGCTCGTAGTACTGGTATTCAATAAAATAAAGGAGATCATAGTCCATGCAACATATCCCAATAGATGTTGGGATGGCATAATCTCTTATAGGGGCTCTCTACCCTAATCTGGGGGTCCCCTTTCATGGCAGTCTCATCTCAACTAATATAATCACACAATAGTCCAACCAGTACGATTAGCAGTTTAAAATAACAGTTTCATGCCTATCCCACATACACATACATCCAACTATAGTGACTATGTTGAGTTATTATCTCAAAAAGACAAATGGGTAAAATAAGGAACGAGGGTGTATTATTATTGAGTGGGGAGGGGGGGAGAGGGGACCACCACCACTAAAAACGAAAAAAGGGGGGGGAAATCCCCTATGTGTATACCTTACACACCCCATCCCAAAAGGATATCGGTCTCATGTGTGAAAAGAAAAGGGAAACAGCAGGGATAGAAAAGACTGCAGGTCCCTCGGCTGTGCCACCGTGCTACTACTCAATCAAAAAAGGAAGAAGGGGGACCGGGGAGTCAATTAATGGTCCAGTGTCCATGCTCCCCAAAATTACATTAACGACAAATAGAGGACACTGTTCCAAAAGTAGGGTCAAAAAAAGATTTTTTAAAAACCCATAGACCTTCTGCTAAGAAAAAGCAGAAAGAAAAGAGAGTCCTAGGTGAGGCGGGCCCATCAAACAGGGGGAAGAACATGTCTTGCTTCTTGTTGCCCTCACACACCCCGAGGGGTGTCATGCTTCATCATCGGGCATTTGCTCCTCGTTGGGCCGGTGCTGCAATTCCCAACGGGTCCACCGAAGGGTCGCTTTGTCGGAGATCTTTTAAGGCATGCTGGATGGTGCATGAGGGTGTGTGGGGTGTGGGTCCTATATGAGGGTAACAAAGTGCGTGCATGGTGAATAAAAACTGGCAAGGGGTAACCTATAGATGGTTATTTTGAAGTGGTAACCCTCTTGGCAGAAGAAAAACTCTGAATTAGAGTGTAATCCCAAATGGCACATTATGCCTAGGTGTTGCGAAAAGGTCAACATGTTTCGCGCCTCTGTTGCCATAAAGGTCATTGGCGCTTCTTCAGGACCAGGATATAAAAAGCATGGTGAAGTGCAGAAGGTCTATGGGTTTTTAAAAAATCTGTAAGGTAACCTTGACAAGAGCTAGTTGCATCTTCGGTAGACCTGGCCGCAAAGAGTTACTGTAATCCAGTTTGCATAGGACTAAACAAATGTTTGTTTACTCTTACACAGTTTCTAATACATTTCAAAATTCTAAGCTGAAATTCAGCATTTGAAGAACCAGAAACCTTATGGGCCTGGCGGCGCAGGGTACGCCTTAATCTCCTGGGTTCTCCTGCTTCAGCTAACAGAGACACGGGGACACTCGGTCGGCGTAAAAGATCAGATTTTATTAGCTGCAGCTAGTACAGTTGTCCTAGAAGTACACACGGTATGTTCTCAGGAGACTGCCACTTCACTGCGTGGCGCACAATCTTTTATAGTACATAGGTGACATATACATTAACGAAGGACACACCTAAAACAGACATGGAAAAACCAATAAGAATAGTCTGAAAATAAGTCAGAGCGAATAGAAAGAATTGGAAAACAAAAGTATTGAGTAACCCGAAGAAGCCTCTCCTCTAAATGTGTTTGCCATCCCTCCCACAGGTTAAGGTATTAACGTGTCCGCAACTGACTTGCAGGTGACGAGATACGTTTGTGTGTTTTGGAGGGCAGTTGTGAAACGAGAGAATACGAGCAAAGGACAGCGAAGGCCAGAAGATAAGATAAAGTCAGAAGAGAATAGTGTGAACCAACAGATAGTTAAAACAGGGATTAGAAAAACCAGACAGGGATTATTGTACTCGGCCAGTCTCTAACACCAGCTTTGTAAACAGAGGCACACGGCTATTTTGACACGATATTGCAGGAAAAGCAGAAAATACTTCGTTCATCGTGCTGCCTGAGTGAGGGCAACACAAAATGGCGGCGGAGCACAAAATGGAGGCTCAATACGATCGTGATCGAAAATCGAATTTCCTCAGACCCTCCTTTTGCCAGAACTCAGGCAAGATACACAGACTCACGTTAATCTGAGTCGATGTCGATGGCCATGAGGTCATCGAGCTGTTGTTGTAACATCATTCTAATATTCTCTGTTCTTTGTGTCTTAGGTTATGGGATGTACACAGTAGCACAAAGGTCGCAAATGGCGGGACCACAGTGCATACAAAGAAAACAAGAGAAAATGATGGTGAAAACCATACCAAGGAATGTTAGCACTTTCCAACCCCATTTGGACAGTATTCCCCAAAACCATCCCAATAACGACCAATCTCCTTCGTCCTGATGAATCGACTCGGAGATTATATGTAATTTAGAGATGGCTTGGTATACTGTCGGAGCATCATCAGGTATATAAATACAGCAACTTGATTTGATCAATTTACGGACTCCACCACGATCTGCAAGAATAACATCTAAGGCAACTCGGTTCTGCAAAGTCATAAGACGATCCGCCTGTAGTTCCGCTGTAATATTACTCAAAGCTCCTACAGTGATGTCTATGGTAGTCTCTACGACACGAACCAGTTGTCTCATATTCCTGCTATTTGCTATAGGACCCCAAAAAGGAAGAAATCCTTTAAGGAAGTCTCCTCCCTCTTGTCCTGCTGTGTCTTTGGAATCAATTATTCCTCTGCCATATCTGTTTCTATGAAAATTTGAAAATGCAGTGTATGTAGGGGGAAGAAGAAAAGCTATATAGCAAGTTCCAGAAAAATCAGTTGGCAACCACGTATAGGCTCTATCGTGACAGATAAAATACGTGCCCTGAGATGGAACTAAAGGCGGCGAATTCTGAGATGAGTGGATGTACGTATGGGAACAAAAACTTTTTCTCTGTTCGATGTCAGTAGTCTGGCCATTTATTTGCAAACAAAATTTGCCTTGATGAGGTACAGTCCAAATTGGTGGAGATTTTCCCTGTTTAACCTTATCACTAAGGCTAGTGATATAATGAGTGACGTTCCAATTAGTATATGCTTTTCTCTCGTCAACAGAAATTTTACTATTTTCCATGATTTTGGCCATAACTACCATTCCCTTTATCAATGAACTATGACTGAAGTCTGGTCCACTAATATAAGAACTGACAGGTCGTTTAAATCGGCTTTGATAAGCGTTAGAGAAAATAACAAAATAAGTCCAAGCAGAACCTTCATAAGAGAACGGAAGGACTAAATATGGCATCCCTTTTTCTGTGGTATGAGGCATTAGTCCACACACCCAACAATCGGTTGTATTAATTACTAATTGGTGTTGGTGTAACAACTGGATAAATTAATTGTTGTAATATTCGATTCTTCTAACGAGTTCATGTTGAGGAAGTGCATGAAATAGATGCGGAGAGATAGTAGAATAAGAAGGCACAGTAATAGAAGAAGGGACAACTTTTTGCTGCATAGCATGAACAATCCAACCTATACACGCCAATAAAATACATAATAATATAAAAACACATAAAGTTATACCACAACGACTGTATATTATTTTACAATAATTGTCTTTCATTTTGTTCTTTCTCTTTCTTTCGCCTAATGTAGTTTCCATCTTCTAAATGGATGCTCACGGCAATCTTCCTTAATCACTTGGTCACGATTGTCTGCCGTCCTATGACACTGCAAGTCCTGCAGGCCTATTGCCACTACTCAGGTCACAACCAAGACTCCTACCGTGACCCTGCAACCGGGATAGAAACTTCATGGAAGAGAGAATCTCAAGTTTTCTTCTTCAATCTAGGTCTTAAATGGTAATGAGCCTTATCAGGTGCAGTCTGATCCTGAAACAATGTTCGTGGATTTGTGGTATTCAGACGAAAATGTGGTGGTACAGCTTCTTGGAGAATGTCGTCGTTTTCTTTTTCTGACAGTGTTCCATTCAAGCGTGCATCACTAAAAGGTATAAATCGTGGAACCTTCTCGCTTTCAGAGTTACTTATACCCTTACGGACCCACTGATCAAAGGGCAAAGGCAAAGGAACCTTCTTGCAGTGCACGCCGTGAATCCAGTTCTTCTTTCCTTCAACCTTTACTGCTTTACGAGTAGTCAGAAGAACCTGACGGGGTTCTCTCCAGCGAGGCTCCAAATTCTTCGTCCTTTGGAAATTCTTCACACAAACCCAGTCACCTAGTTGGATGGAATGACCTGAGTCTGTGGAGGCCTCTGGCAAAGCGCTCTGAACCTGTTAATGGAGAACACGCAATTTAGTTGTGAGGTCGTGCAAATAATCAATCAACATCGGGTATGGTATATCAGAGTACTTTTTAGGGCGAGGGACTCCCCATACATTAGCTGGGCGTCCGAAAACTATCTCATAAGGGCTAAGTCCCAAACGAGAATGCACAGCCGTTCTTGTGGATAGAAGAGCCAAAGGTAGGGCATCGGGCCAACTAAGGCCTGTACTAGCCTGCACTTTCACAAGCTTAAGCTTTAAAGTACCATTGTAGCATTCCACTAGACCCGCTGACTGTGGATGGTTTGCCGCATGGAACTTATGTTTTATACCAAGACCTGCACAAACTTTTTGCATGACTTGGCCAACAAATTCACTCCCATTGTCACTCCAGACAATGCGCGGCAAACCAAATCTAGGGAAAAACTCTTTTAGAAGTACTTTGGCTGTAGATAAAGCAGTATTGTCTTTCAGGGGGTAAGCCTCTATCCATCTGGAAAAGGCACATACCACCACTAGAACATATTTGAGATTGTTGCATCGTTCCATGTGAATGTAATCGATTTGCAACACCTCAAATGGATAGGTCGGAGGAGCAAAATGACCTGCTGGAGTTGGGGTTCCCTTTCCCGGATTGTACATTAAGCAAATAATGCAATGTTTCACTACATTTTCTGCACACTTTGGGATTCCTTCGTTTTGCCACACTGGAGCCAGAAGCTTGCATATTCCTTTCGCACTTAGGTGGGCTGGACCATGCGTCATAGTAACTACGGGTAGTACATAAGCGTCTGGTAACAGCCAACGTTGGTGCTCGGACAATTCCACCCAACATCCCATTTCGTCTAAAATTCCTGTACTTCCATTCCACTTTCTCAATTCTTTCTCTATAGCCTCTGCTTGAATTGATTTCACACTTGCTACTGTGTCCTCATACATTCCTTTTTCTCTGACCCAATTTGCAGGGCCCGCAACATACATGCGACTTGTAGCATCTCTGGCTGTCTTTTTCGCTACCTCATCCGCAAATGCATTCCCGCAACCAACATCATCAGTAATCTTCTTATGTGCGCAACACTTCACAATTGCTATCTGGGTAGGTAAAGCAAGTGACTCAAGAAGGTCAGTCACCAACTGACCATGTTGTATCTTAGTGCCATGGGAAGTAAGGAATCCCCTTTCTTTCCACAAACGTCCAAAATTGAACGCCACACCAAAAGCGTACTGGCTAACGGTATACACGTTCACTCTTTTTCCTTTGGATAACACACACGCTCTGGTTACGGCTATCAGTTCAGATGCCTGGGCTGAATTATGTCTGATGCGTGCTGTTTCCACGACTGTATGCAAGGTAGTAACAGCATAGGCTGAAGTTGTCTCTCCATTAGGAAGGTTAAAACAAGAACCATCTACCCATAGCGTTCCATCCGGATTCAGTAATGGCAAGTCTGTTAAGTCAATTCTACCTTTTGTCTCTTCCTCAGTACGGAAGAAACAATCATGTTGTTCTTGAACACCTTTCTCTTCTGGCAGAGGCAACAAAGTAGCTGGATTTAAAGTATTACATCGTTTGATATGCACGTGACTAGCCCAGAGCGTCAGCTCATATCCAGACAAACGAGCACTCGTAAGATGCTGTGTTTTTGTTCTGTTTAGCAAAGTATCCGTAGCATGTGGCACCATAAAAATGAGAGTATTGTCTAGCACCACTCCAGCAGACTGTCGAATAGAAATTGCTGCTGCTGCTGTCGCTTTAAAACAACTAGGCAATGCTTTAGCTACTGGATCTAACGTAGCCGAAAAATAGGCACATGGTCGCTGTTTATCTCCAAATCGCTGTGTTAAGACTGACAACGCACAACCTTCTCTTTCATGAACATAGAGCGTAAAAGGCTTACTGTAATCAGGAGTACCTAGTACAGGAGCGGAACACAGAGCAGCACATAAATCAGTAAAACTCCTCTGACATTCGTCAGTCCATGAAAGGAGCTGAGGCGTATCTTTCAAAGTGAGTGCCAACAAAGGTTTGGCCAACAGAGAGAAGTTAGGGATCCACTGCCTACAATCGGAAGTAATGCCCAGAAAGGCACGTACCTCTCTTTGTGTGGATGGCACAGAGATTTGCGCAATTGCTTGGATACGTTCTGGGGTTAATCGTCTTCCCTCCTTTGATAAGAGATGACCCAAGTAGGTAACCTCTCGGCGAACATATTGTAGCTTAGAAGGTGAAACCTTATGATTAAGATTGGATAAGTGTCGCAACAATGCAACCGTCACATTCTTACATATATCCTCTGAATCAGCAGCGATTAACAAGTCGTCCATGTACTGAATGAGAGATGCACACCAGACGGCAAGGAAAAAGCATCAAGATGACATTTCAGAGCTTGACTATAAATAGAGGGACTTTCACAATACTAGAAAAACCAGTAAACAAGAGGGTCTGAGGGATCACACAACCAGCCTGGACCAGTCCCCCTACTAAGTAATGAATAAACAAAAGAGCCCAGGGGTATAAAACGACAAAAAATGACAAACTTAACGAACCAACACAGGTAGGCAGTGAAACTCAAAGAACCTGAGTGAGAATATTCTAGAGCCAAGTCTGAAAGTCCTCAAAAAGAGGACATAATCCCATCACCCACCGAAGTGGCATGCTTCATCATATGGGATCTCCTCTCAACCAAACCTGGTTTGGCTGAGGAGCTACTACTCCCAATGTACAACTAAGGGAGGAGCTCGCAGATGTTTTAATCTATACTGATGGAAAGGGATCTCCTAAAGATCGATGAAGATAGCCTAAGTCAGGTGAAAAACTAAGTGCAGTGTAGAAAAAAAGTGATTAAAATTGACTACGGGAACTTCAAGAATTTTTATTAGGAATATCCCTTTGTCAATATTAAAAACGGAGTAGTGGCGCAACCTGGCCAATTCACCAAATGCGCTTACAATAAACCAAGAAAACGGTCTACATGTTTCAGCCTAACACGATCAACAAGTTACAATCAAGGCTTTCATCAGGACCAAAATGCAAACTACTGCAACTACAAAGGAGTGTATATAACACTCACGTGACCTAGTGTCTCAATGATAACAGAACGATACAACCTTGTACCGCAGCATCAATTTCAAACGTTTCTGGGATCCTACCGGTCAAGAGGGTAAGTACCTGCATCGATAAAGTAATAAACATACATAAGTAGTAATTAATGACTCGGCAATGAATATCAAACAGATTCAGGCCCACATAAACTCAGCCAATCGAACTGCTACATATCAGTCTTACCCGTAATTAAATCAGGACTGCGCCTGCCGCTCCTGGTTGCAACTCAGGGCGTGAGGCAACGCTCTGTAAAGAAGTTAAAAAGTGGCGTATAGTACATAGTGCAAGCAGCAACAGAGAAGTGACTGGACATAGGATAAATGGTCACCTCAGCATGTGTAGAAATAAGGGGACTCTAACCCCCATACTGCCCCTCTCAGCACAAAAATATTCGTACCGATGAAGATACCGGATCAATGGTCACCTCAGCTTGTATAGGAATAAGGGGACTCTAACCCCCATGCTGAGGGGACAACATTATGTGTCACATATGGGTTTGTAATGGCCCCTTTAATAATAGTAGCTAGACACTGGGGTGTTACTAGATAACCCAACCCACAAGCTTGGAAAAGCACAGGCACAAGGTGCTAGAATATCGTGCATTACGGCACGAAGTTTCATATGACAACCTCTAAAGTACTCAGCTAGTATCGCTGCAAGGACATTGATAGTCCAAACGACTTTCACAATAGCCTTGAGGTGCGCGCTTGAACCGAAAGCTTCAGCCTCCAAGAGAGAAGCCAAAAATGTCCCTACTCTCTTCGGCTATGGGAATCCTAAAGAAAGCATTTTTCAGATCGATAGCAGAAAAACAAACCGCTTTAGAAGGTATCATCGTCAACAGCGCAGTGATATCTGGTACAACAGGAAACTGTGGTACAACTGAGCATAACGAGGTGGATAAGCCTGTTGCAAGAGAACCTTAGTTTTCAATTCTTTAGTCTTTTTCTCTTGCTTATCTTTTTCTACTTTATCTCTATTTTCATAATATTGAGCAGTAGCCAATATCTGGGCTGAAGAGGAAACAGCCCATGAACTTTCGGAGTCTTTCAATTTATGCGATAGCTCGGGTAGCAAATTAAATACAAACTTATCTACAAATAATCGCTGTCCACCCTCTGTAGTCATGTCCTGACCACTGTGATCAATTAATGTCTCCTCGAAACGAGTGAAGAAATCGGAGACACTCTCATCTTTCTTCTGTTTACACGCGGCTAGTTTATCCCAGTTAACTCTCAAGGCAGGCATCATCGTTTTCATTAATGTAATGATCCTACCAGGGAGTTCTGAAATCAAAGCATCAGGCTTCGCACCACCCACTTGGGCTCTATCTGCGGCAATTATAGCATCCCAGTCTCCACCTAATTCTTGGGTATGATTCTCCTTACGAATCCTAGCCCATAACGCTTGTGGGACTACATTCCCCATCAACATATCAATATCTGCTAAATTCATAGTACAGGCATCAACAGTCTGTGACAATTCTTTATAATAACCTGCAGGGTTTTTAGGAGGATCCGGTAGAGACTGTTTAAGAGCCAAAACTTCAGATCTTTTCCAGGGGACATGTACCCATATTCGCAGGAAGTGAGCAGGAATAGCTTGATTAGCACCTGCTGCTGTAACCTCTCCATACCGGAGGAACCTCTCTCATTGGGTAATTTTTCGGTGTCAACCTAACTGAGGGATCGGAGTCAAGAAAAGTCTGTGAGGTAAATAAAGTTCTAAAGGTAACAAGTGTCTTTACAGCATCCTCAACCATAGAACCCACAATGAGTCCCTTATCAAAATTAGCCTGAATATCTAAGAGGCCCTGAGGAACCGAACCCATGTCCATATCCTCCCAACTTTTAACAAGAGTATCACACATAACATTGAAAACATATCTCTGCGTAGGTGCATTCCACTGTGAGAAGGTAGGCATAATGTCAGGTACACTATACTGAGGACCCTTCTCAATCCATTTGCGAGCGAGAGAGTCCAACCTTTCTCGTTCTTCGGAAGCTGGGAACTGACTACGAGACTGTCTTCGAGAGAATGCCGGAGACACATTTAAAGCCTCAAAGAAAGGAGATAAAAGACCAGAGACCGTATCTGTGAGTCGTTTACGCATAGATGGAGAATTTGACATAAGGATAGGGGACAAGGTATTAGGCGAACTAACTAAAGAAGAATCAGTAATTACCGGGGGAACAGAGGGCAAAGAAAAAGGAATCGAAGGCAAAGCTGGCAGAGGCGGCAATACTTGAGGGGGCAAATGTGGAAGAGCCGGAGCAAGCGGAGGCGCGATTGGCGGCTGAACAGGCTGTAACAACGGGGGTGCATTAGCACGTTGTACATAGGGCGGAGGCAATCTCAATAGTTGAGACATCAAGGGATCTTCCTCTAAGTCCTTTCTTTTATCAGAAGGGGAAGCTGGCAATATCGGATAGCATTTATCTATCGCCATACGATGCTGTCTCTCTGAAATTTCCATCGCATTGTTAACTTCATCATCTTTAAATTGCTGGGCAGCCTGTATAATTGTCATACCCTGTGCTTTCCTGTCTCGTTTTTCTTGCTTAATTTTTTTCTGTTTGGCTTCCTTACGCCAAAGGCGGAAAGAGTCAAACATTGCCGGCCGGGCTTTTCTTTTAAATAAAATAGTTTCCAGATTATCTAGTATGTCAGGCTCAAAACTACCATTTTCTGGCCATTTTAAAACACCATCATTCTTCGTGTATCGGATCCATGTCTCGTTAAAGGCAATGGGGCCATCACCATGTTTAGAATAGAGCTCATAAGTGGGAGTTCCAACCGAAGGAATCGGACAAGAGTCCTCCAGCTGGGAATCCCTATTACAACCAAAGCAACAAAGTTTCTTAAACTTAGTCAGACCAGGCCTCGTTATTTCACTGGACTGTTCACAAACATCAAGGGGGTTAACTCAATTAACACAGCACAAATGTACTTACCCCTCGGCTTCGGTTATTGCAATACCCAAATCAAAGACCCAAAGAACCTAAGAACCAAAGAACCAAAGAGCCAAAGAACCAAATGTGGGAGCGACCCACCAACACTTAACTAAGATGTCTTCTTACTAGGGGTGGGCGGAATTTGCGAAATCCACTTTTGCAAATTATAGCGAAAATGTTCAAAATTATCGCAAACACGCGGAAATATCGCGAAGATGCAGAAGTTTTTTTCCCGCATGTGTGCGAGATTTTCTGCATGGTTGCGGCTCGCCAACTTACCCATGTGGTTGCTCGCGGGCGCGGCCATCTTGTTTTCAGTTGTCTCGTGGTGCATGATCGCGAGAAGAAAGACGTGATCGCGCGACGCATGACGTCACGGCGGGCGCGAACTGTCGCGAGACAGCGCAAATGGCTAAAAACAATACAACATCTCATGGAGAACGCGACCGGATCAAGAAAACTTGTCAGCGAACGCAGGGATTCAGGTAAGGCGATCACGCACGCGCGAGAATGTATTATTTTGCAGCGCGAGCAAGTAGCAAATTATCGCCAAGCTGCGGAATGCGTAAATTTTGACATTTTCGCGCTCTCCGTGGAACGTGAAAATGTCAAATTATCGCAATTTCCGCGAACGGAACAACATTTTCGCCCAGGCCTACTTCTTACACCAACAGAGGCCCGTCTATCGTCTCGCTTTACCATACATCACCAAAAAGAGGGCCAAGGCAGGGCAGCAGTCAGGGCAGCAGTCGTCAGTATCCGTCAGGACGGAGTAACCACGCTGCAAAAGACCTTCGGACCACTTTCGACATACAGGGGGGGTCGCTTGACGTGGTTCGCGATTCCTTCAGAATTTTCTTGCGGGGTTCCTCACGACCTTCAGGCAGAACCACTACCTCTGAAGCCGCCCAACGTTGGGCGCCATTTGAAGAACCAGAAACCTTATGGGCCTGGCGGCGCAGAGTACGCCTTAATCTCCTGGGTTCTCCTGCTTCAGCTAACAGAGACACGGGGACACTCTGTCGGCATAAAAGATCAGATTTTATTAGCTGCAGCTAGTACAGTTGTCCTAGAAGTACACAAGGTATGTTCTCAGGAGACTGCCACTTCACTCCGTGGCGCACAATCTTTTATAGTACATAGGTGACATATACATTAACGAAGGACACACCTAAAACATACATGGAAAAACCAATAAGAATAGTCTGAAAATAAGTCAGAGCCAATAGAAAGAATTGGAAAACAAAAGTATTGAGTAACCCGAAGAAGCCTCTCCTCTAACTGTGTTTGCCATCCCTCCCACAGGTTAAGGTATTAACGTGTCCGCAACTGACTTGCAGGTGACGAGATACGTTTGTGTGTTTTGGAGGGCAGTTGTGAAACGAGAGAATACGAGCAGAGGACAGCGAAGGCCAGAAGATAAGATAAAGTTAGAAGAGAATAGTGTGAACCAACAGATAGTTAAGACAGGGATTAGAAAAACCAGACAGGGATCAGTGTACTCGGCCAGTCTCTAACACCAGCTTTGTAAACAGAGGCACAAGGCTATTTTGACACGATATTGCAGGAAAAGCAGAAAAGACTTCGTTCGTTGTGCTGCCTGAGTGAGGGCACAAAATGGAGGCTCAATACGATCGTGATCGAAAATCGAATTTCCTCACATTTTGGTCCATTTTGTGTACATGCTCTCACCAGTGCAACATATTGTCCAAAATAACATAAGATAATGTGTATTTGTAAAGTGCACATTCACCTGCGGCAATCTTGGTGCTGAATAACAGATGTTTATTGTTACCCAATGAGAATGAAGCCCAAGAATTCGATAGTCTCAAAAGTGTGAGCAGAACCAAAACAGCTGGATGAATTCAGCTAAGTTTGGGGATGATGAGGTTGAGGAAATGAGTACATGTGTAGAAGTTCGGTCATCTGTGTGTTCAGTCTGATAAAGCTTGGAGACTTACGGATTTGAATTTCAGCAAAAGTATAGCAAGCAGAATAGAATTAGAAACTTTTATGTACAACTGATCATCATCAGCAAATTAGTGGTAGTTGAGCTCAGAGACACTGACTAGTTCTCAATCAATCAATCAATCAGGCATTTATAGAGTGCACTACACACCTTGAGGGTCTCAAGGAGCTGAGTGGGGTGGGGGGCAGGTCCGAGGTCATCCGAAGAGCCAGGTCTTGAGGCCCTTTCTGAAGATTTACAGTGTAGAGCTTCATCTGATGCTGAGGGAGAGTTTGTTCCAGGTCTTGGCCGCGATGTAGGAGAAGGATTTGCCCCCAGTTCTGGCTCTGTGGATGTGGGGGGCCTTGGCAAGGGCTAAGTCGGCAGAGCGGAGGTTTCTCTTAGGGGCGTGGAAGGAGATTCTATTGTTGGAGTTTTGGGGTCCGGTGTTATAGAGGGCTTTGTAGGCATGTGTGAGCAGTTTGAAGATTACTCTCTTTTGGACTGGGAGAAAGTGGAGGTCGTGGAGGTGCTGGGTCATGGTGGTCATGTCGTGGGATGCTGAGGACGAGTCTGGCTGCGGCTTTCTGGATGGTCTAGAGTTTGAGAAGGAGTGTTTTGTTGATTCCGGCATAGAGAGTGTTTCCATAGTTCAGCCTTGTTGGTGATGAGTCTGTGGGTGACACTCTTCCTGGAGTCGGGGAGGATTCATTTGAAGGTCTTGCGCAGTATGCAGAATGTGTTGAAGCATGTGGAGGACCCGGCGCTGATCTGGTGGTTAATGGTGAGTGAGGATTCGAGTATGCTGCCGAGATTGCGGCCTGGTCCATGGGGGTGGGTGGGTTTCCGAAGGCAGGGGGCCACCATGTGTCATCCCAAGCGGAGGGGGTGGATCCACGGATGAGGACTTCCGTTTTCTCCAACTTGAGCTTCAGGCAGCTGCTGCTCATCCAGGATGTGATGTCCTTCATTCCTTTATGGAAACTGTGCCTGGTGATGTCAGGTTCCTTGGTGAGGGAGAGGATGAGCTGGGTGTCGTAGGCATAGGATACTATGCTAAGTCTGTGTTTCCTGACAATGGTTGCAAAGGGGGCCATGTAGATGTTGAAGAGTGTAGGGCTGAGGGCGGATCCTTGGGGTACTCCGCATTTGATCTTTGTAGGTTCTGCCAGAGAGAAAATAACAAATCCAGTCTAAGGCAGTTCCCTGGATGCCGGCATCGTGGAGTCTGGTGGCTAGTGTGCGGTGAGATGTGATGCGCTGCTACTGCTCCTTGAGCAGAGTATGAGTCAATTTTGATTCCAAGAGCGATGTGCTGGTTAAAAGGTGATTCACGATTCTGATCCACAGAATGGTATTGATGTGCTGGTTCTGATCCACACAACAGCGGTCTCAGAGAGGATGCATGGGTTTGGTTAAAGCAAGAACCTTAGATCTCACTTTCAAGGGTCCAGAACTGGGGTGGCACCACTTGGCAGGGCAGATTCACTGATGGCAGCAGAAGGGTTGAAAGACGTTCATGTCCCTGAGAGTTGAGATCATTAGGCAAGCCAGCAAGCCCTCGGAGTCTCTTTGCATTCAAGTGATGCAGATCCAGTCCTTCTCACCCAGGCAAGGGAACAGGAGGCAGCAGGGCAGCAGAGCAAGGCAGGAGTCCAGCAAAGTGGCAGTCCTTTCAGCAGCACAGCAGGTCTTCTTCCTGGCAGAGTGGTCACAGTTCCAGACTTGTACTAAAGTCATGGTGTCAGAGGTCCAATAATTATACCCAGTTGTGCCTTTGATGTCGGGGAGACTTCAAAGACGGGTCTTTGAAGTGCACAGAGGTCCTCCCTTCCTGCCCTGGCTGCAGACACACTGCAGAGTGGTATGCAGCCCTTTGTGTGTGGACAGGACACAGCCTATTCAGGTGTGAGACTGTGCCCAGTTCCTCCCTCCTCCCATCTCCCAGGAAGGACCATCAGGTCATACCTAGGCTCCCTTTGTGTGTGGCTATGTAGAGGGAATACACAAAGTCCACCTGTCACCCAACCCAGACTGAACAATGGCAGACAGCAGGCACCAAACGGCTAAAGTAAGAAAATGCCAACTTTCTAAAAGTGGCATTCTCAGAATTGCAATTTAAAATCAGAATTCACAATGAGTTGTGATTTTAAATTGTCATTCCAGAGACACCAGACTTGGTGTCTTATCGCTTACCATTTGGAAGTTACACAAATAAAATGTAATAGGGTAATCCCAATGTTATCCTATGGGAGAGATGAGCCTTGCAATAGTGAAAAATAGCTTCGGGAGTTTTTCACTACAAAGACATGTGAAACTTAAAAGTACATGTCCCACCTCTTAAATACAGGGTCTACCTTAGGGGTGACCTATATGTATGAAGAAGGGTAGGTTTGGGCCTGACATAAGGGTTGCATTGCCAGGTTGACATGGCAGTGTAAACTGCACACACAGGCTCTGAAGTGACAGGCCTGAGGCTTGGTTAAAGGGCTACTTAAGTGGGTCGCATAATCAATGCTGCAAACCCACAAGTAACATTTAATTTACAGGCCCTGGGTACCACTTTACTAGGGACTTTTAAGTAAATTTAATATGCTAATTGGGATTAACCTATACTACCATGTTTAGAGGAAAGAGTGCAAGAACTTTAGCACTCACTAGCAGTGGTAAAGTGCACAGAGTTCTAAACCAAGCAAAAATTAGGTCAGAAAAGTGGAGGAGGTAGACAAAACATTGGAGGGAAGACTCTAAAGCTGTCAGGTCTAACAGTGTGTTATATGATTAACAAAGTAGGAATTAGAATGGAACTTTAAGGTACTTATGAAACATCTGTTTACAAATTTGGAGTCTTTTTTAAGATAAGAGTAGAACTAATTGAACATGTAGTCTTCGTTCTCCATGCACTTCTTAAGTTCAGTAAGAATTATGTGATCCATTGATTCGGAGGCATAGGACACATCAAGTAGAATGTGGATACAATATGTCCCTTTGTTACCAATATCTACATCAATTCTTTATAGTACAGCAATGCTGAATCATAGCCTACAACCAGATTGATGAATATCAGATTGGCTATGATGAAGCACTTATGTTGGAATGTAAGGACACTCTCAATAAGGTTGGGCATCAACAGGAGACCTGTAAATGTTAATTAGTTGTTGCAGTCCTCTGGATCCTCATTTGCTATATTAGGAATGATTTGGCAAGCCCAGCTTAAAAATTAGTGATAGAAGCCAGCGAAGGGGTGAGTGGTATACTTAGAAGTTAACAGTTCATTTCATGATTTTTATGATGTGCGAATGAGAAAAGGGGATGAAGTCTTGTCAGTGAGTTGCTGATTTCCTCCTAAAATATGGAGGGAGCCAGAGGTGTGAAGTTAAGTAATATGCCATCCTCATGAGCTCATTCAGAAACTTTTCACATTAATTGGAGGCGTAAAGTACCTGCTTACCAACTCTAAAATAGCACTTAACTAGGCCTGGGAGGACCTTGTGGAGTTTCACTTGTTGGAATCCCACAGAGTTGCCAATATAGTCTGCTGAATTCCGCAGAGTTCCGCCCTTGGGAGGAGTATTGTTCACCCACCCCTAGGAACGGTGAACGGTTACAATGGATTACAGCTATTTACTCTGCCTAGCATGCAGTGCCTGTCAGAGTGCATCTGACAACTGCCAACAAGCTCGGAGAATGATGGTGCCGTGGGGGTGGGCATGGAGGCACAAGGAGGCTTGTGGTGCTAGTGCAGGTCCATCTGTAGCTCTGAGTCAGCAGCATGACTCGAGCTAGACCAGGAGCTACTGCCTAACCTGTCTGAGCCCATTTGTACTGGCGCTAACAGCCACCGTGCCATGGGCCTCAGGCCTCAGCTTCGGGCATGTAAATCGATTGCTTTTCATTGATAATCAGTGTTGCACAGTAGTGTGTTTCACAATAAACATATTTGGCATCACCCTCTCCTCCATCATTTATTGTTGCTGAACGCCAGCCCCCTCATTAGTCGCCTGAAATTCCTGCATCTTCCTGGCCTCCTCTCCGCATATCCAAAGACTGCACCTTGCATCTCCAGCTCCGCAGCCTGCACTCCATGTATATCACAAGCCCTAGACCAACCCCAAGCTCCCAGCACATTTTGAACATCCCTTCAGCGTGTACTTTGACCTCACAGCAGGGCACCCCAACCCTCAGAGAGAAGCAGTGTTGATGCATGTGTGGCAGGACAGACAAACCGCAAGAGAAGTTGGGCACCCTCTGTGGATGTACATTACCCCCAATTTCTCTAGACATGCAGAACTCTCCCACCGACCCCTAAGAATCAAATCACATTTCTTTGAGATGTCGGACAGATAACCTTTCCAGACTGATTATACAAAAAGCACAGCAGGCAGTGCAGCAGCACGGTGCTGCATGGGTTCCTTATCTTCCCTCGGACCGGTGCAGATGCTGCATTCTGGTACCTGGTTGGGGGTTAGTACCCTGTCTTCTGTACAAGCAGGTGCTTCTATCAAAGGAGGCAAGCGGGGATGGGTTCATTCAGAGATTTCCAGTCAAAGACCAGGCCAGTGGCACAGAGAGAGGCATGAGGAGTGCCAACACAATCAACCCCCAGGCAGAGAACCGCCAACCACTGCACAAGCAAATCCCTCCCAGCACAAGCCAATCAGTGGAACACACCCTGCACCTCCTCCTGCTAAGGGAATGAGCCAGTCTCTATCTCAGTGGTAATGGCCTGCCACATTTGGGCAGCAGGAGCTTAGTTGGAATCAAGCATGTCATCAGCGTGACAGGGTGAGGAAGCATGCGTTAAGCTTACTGGCAGACTGCAAAGAGATGTTTGCTGAACTCCATGCTCCATGTATAGTGCAGCGTGATGAAAGTCCGCAAACTCTGCCGCCGGAGCGAAGTTTACAGCTTACCCCTACATTTAACCATAATACTGTGGTCAAAATATTTATTGAGACTGCAAAAATATCCAGGGACGTAATATTGAGGAAAAGTATAGGATTGTTATTATTTGTGTCAATATTATTGATATTTAAAATATTGCTTATTAAAAAGTGCATTATTTTTTCAGTAATTTTGTGGTTGTTCGAATTAGAATGTTTATCAATTTATTTTTTTCAATAAATAATTGTTTTTACATGTTGAATATGTTGATATTTTTAGCATAATTTCCCCTGGACTGTGTGTTATTATGGGATTTAAGCGTTATAGTGTTTTATTAAAATATTAGGAATACATGATTATTTTTTAAATGATGAAAATGTATTTATATGATGCACTTATTTTCTAAATATTTCTCACTGAACTATTCAGTCACTTACGCACAAACATAACCAATAGACTTAATCATTATCTGTTACACTGTGCTTGCTTCACATGTACATAAGCAACAAATAGCTTCAAATCTCATATTTGTTAAGCTAGACATGGAAAAATAGTTTTGGAGTTGTATCATGAAAGCAATCAAGCCCTCCTATTCAACTGCAAGCCTATAAACAATCCACCCATTGTTGTTCTAACCCTAAACCCTGTACAAAGGAGGTGCAATGCCAGTATTCACATAGCTATCCCTAACCTGGTGGTGTCAGTCTACTGCAGAACAGCAATCAGCATATCAATGGGATCATCATGCTGATTTGGTGAATCATGCATTGGTATTGTCCTAGGTGCTTTCTAACTGGGCCCCATATTTTCCTGCCTCTAGGCTCGTGTGGTTGCAATGACACGTATGTCTCTGATCTTTCATTGCCTTTAATCATATTATTTAACTAGTCCTTTTTTGGGGGTGTAGTGGTCTTGCACCAGTGCATAACAACCCTGTATTTCCCCAACAGTAATGCTAGCGCCATGAATCACCTCGCCCTGCAAGGGATTACTTTCACATAGCCTCATATGGCCACGTGCAGCTTTAGATCAATTCGACTACCAATTACGTTTGTCATAGTTTGAATCATCTCACCACAGTAGTCTAAAACCTAATGGTGGTACCAGGCCAGGTGAAGAAACCTTGGATGGAATGCCCCACAACGTGGACAGCAAGGAAAATAGGATGGGTCAATGATGTGCTCTTTCTTGGGGATGAACCCTGCACTGTGCAGAAAGTTAAAACGAGGGAGTCTATGTTTATGGTTAATGGAGATTAGTTAGCTTGCATGCAGCATTATGTCCACTTTTCTACAGTCAATTCTAGGCCTGGGAATATTTCAATTACACTGGCATAGTTCTAGTAATTGTGGGAATTTTGTGTTGTGCTTCTTATGCAAAATTCCAGAAATTATGCCATCTTCTCACTCCGCACCATTCACTATAAAAAAGTACAGTGAATGGCACCATTCATGGTAAAATATAACAAGGAATGCATGGGCACAACAGAACTTGAGTTGTTTGCGCTGCCATTGTTTAAATGTGTCCTTGCAGTGAAAATTGACACGAGGACGCATTTCCTGCATTCAAGGATTTGCATTTCATGTAATTAAGTGTAATTATGCATAATTTGCAGTAAGTTTACGTAATTATGTGAAAGGAAATTATGTAAATATAGGTCACGCTGTAGTGAAGGCAGCGATTTAGATACATACATTGCTATGTTAGCATAAGCGCGTTAGATGTAGAAGCGCCATCGTGCCACTTTTGCTGCTTTTGCACACGACACTACAGATACATGTTATTATTTGAAAACTGCTTGCTTGCCTTTTCTTCTCATGAGAACTGTCTGTTGTTCACATCCCTAGACTTGCACTACGACCTTGGTCTGAACATTTAGTGCAATAACAGTCTGAGCCACCAAACAATGTATGTTTTTGAGTTCAGGTTGATCGGCCCACTCTCTAGCCATAACACGCACACAGCTGCAAATACCTGAAAGTCGAGAGCCTTTAATATTGCAGTTTGCAGGCATTAGACACACATTCTGGAGAATAACTTTTCCAGGCGCAGAGCAAAGCTGATCCTGTGATGTGATTCATCTAAGCTGATCTTTACGGTATGGGGTTCCCCATTCAAACCTAGAGACCTTCTATTAGTATAATAATACTAGCCTATTAGCGAAGGGAAGGTGGTTGTATTCCACTGTCATTTGTAATATGATTTCTCCCTTCATTTTCTATGGTATTGTAACAATGCTGATTGTTTTAATCTTAATCATTTGTCTGCTTATGTTAGCCAAAGTACTGCATCTTAGGACACGTAGTTTATAAAATAAACATTTTAAACTTTACTGTGTCTCTGATTACTCTTGTTGTGGACTGATATGAGAATAATAACGAACAGGTATTTCTGATTCCCACCATTCCTGAGAGTACTCTAAGTCGCTTGTTCTGGGTTGTCTATACATTGGGACCTCCGGTAGAATACAGATAACGAATGGGACACTGATGTTAGTCGGATTGGGGTTCTGGGTACGGAGGTGAGTTTTTGGTACACCACAATTGACTGAGGTCCTGGTTTCCTGCGCATAGTTCTGTACATGAATCCCTGCAACAACGAATAGCCAATTCCTCCTCAATCTCCGACTCCCAGGACTGCCTGCTCTGGGAGGAATTTGCCGGTTTAGACGTGGAAGATAGAGAATGCAGCCTAGACACCCACCTGGCGGAGTGTGCTGATCTGATTGATAGAGTACAGGGCACATACTCTGATAGCTCATTAGGGAATGCGGGGACCTTCTCTAGCATTGTTTGTCGTATCAGAAAATATATAAAAGCATTTACGTGGTATGGTCACATCTGTCCTTGAACAGTTCCAATGCAGGATATGTCCATGCTCAGTCAGCCCACAATTTGGATTGTGTCTGTATCACTTTGTTTTCCTAAGTAGAAGTGGGTTTCAGGTCAGAAGAATAACTGTATACTGCATGCAAATTGTAGTTTGCATTGTAGAGATAACATTTTCCATGCCCAATAGGTGCTCCCCTCTCCTCTTGGTCTCAGCAGACCTCTTGGCAACAATAATTCAAGGAGGACATCATCTGCCTCTCAGAAATAAGGTAGGAGAGTCACCTGTCAGGATGGTACCAACATCGAGCCAAATAACATTGCACCACTAGACAATATTGTTTGCGATTTGGCACCTCAAACCCTTCCTGTCTCCCAGCGTTGTTCATACAAGATAGTTAGGGGCAAACCAGTATTTCTGGGGAGCTGGGTAGGTAAGTGCAAAAGAAACAAAGGCTCCCTTGGATAAGCCTGTTCAATGCCAAATAAAATAAGATTAGCAACTGGTGTGAAACCCATTTTCGACACAGGATGTCCTATCGCAAACCTCTTATTGACATTATCTTCCACGACAACACAGGACTCCCCATCACAGCCTCAGAGCTTCTCAGAACTGCCACTGAGCAATCCATCCTCGACATGTGATATCGCAAAGATTTACAAAGCAGGATTTAAGGTACTTTCTTCAGAGAACCTTACTTGGTCCCTGTATCTAGCCTGTGCTCCATTATAGTGGTTCTAAACTTGTGATCTGTCCTGGTCTGGTGCAACCAGATAGCCATAGATGGCACTTAATGCTTCTAGCCACTATTTTTACTCAAAACTTTGAAATTGTATATTACTGGTTCTACTTGATTGGATTGTTTTTGTTTTAGTCTCTAATAATGCATTAAATGTTACTCTTTATTTTTGTAAATTGTAATTTGTAAATTGGTATGGGATTTTTCTTGGGTTGTATATTCCCTTTTTTACTGTTTCAAGTACCATATAAATACTTTTCACCGCCTTTAAGTTAAGCCTGACAGAGACTGTGGTTTCTGCTTCAGTAGGCTTCTTTCCCCACTCAGCCAGTAACCCCATTTCCTACAAATGCCACCTCTTATCATACCCCAAGAAGCAGAGTACATAAAAATGGGGTTGAATGACCTAAAGTGGAATGTACATAAGATTGTGTTCAAGCACTCCAGGGATAGTCTCTAAACATGAGCAAGCTCACTAACATAAATACCCCTATGGCCTTGGAAGGAGAAGGTCATGACCATTCTAATCTTTAAGGGAATCATCGGCCTGACAGATATTATGGAAGCTGAGATTAGCTTTAGGTTTTAAGGAGATAGATACACTTTTGCCAAATTACCTACCGGCGTTTGCCAGTAGGTAGTTATAGTTAGGACCTATTATCCATAGGAAATCCGCAACATTCTATTTGGAATAACTTTGGCATCGGTTGACGAATCTTCTCAAAATTTTCAAAACTGGTGGGGCGCTCCGGTCCGCTCCTATCCTGGAAGTCTCGGGGCAATTTGTCAAGCGGGGGCCGAGAAAAAAGGGGGTCCCAAAACATGTTTTCCCCATGCAATTTTCCATAGGAACCTTTAATCGCAGGTACAGCAGAACTGCTGAACGGAATTACACAATCTCTAGGCTTGACCGGATAACAGGGCGAGGTGGGGGGCTGGCTGTCATCTTTAAAGAGAAGTGGGAGCTGCACAAGGGTTCCCTCAGTTCGTGGGGTGGCTGTGAAGCACTTGATTTTACTATCCGTTGCTCCGCCCACTTCTTTCTGGGCGGCTCTCTGATCTATCGCCCTCCGGGTGCGGCACACACATTTCTTCAGGCATGTGCGGAGGCGATTTCGTCGAGAGCCTTGCAATTTTCTCATTATCTGCTTTTAGGCGATTTTAACATTCATTTCTACCTGAAAAACGCAAGGGACACTTGTGAGATCATGGACACCTGCCAGTCGGCTCTCCTCTCACAATGGGTCGATCAGCCGACTCACCTGGGAGGTCACACTCTTGATCCTATCTTCTCTAATTTCCCCCTTTCCATCAAAACCCCGCTCCCGGTTCCCTGGTCTGACCATTATTTAATTGGTTTCTCGTGGGTCGCCTCTTCTCCCAGTACTAGATCTGCCGTTGGCCACAAACCAGCGTGTAAAAAGGTTGATCCTACTCTCTATGCAAAGACGCTGGAGGCCCATAGGCCATCACTGCCTCATGATCTGGATAAGTCTTTAGCTGCCTTCTCCAACTGGCTTCAAGACTCCCTGGCGTTAATCGCCACGCCGACCTCGGCCAGACAAACTAGGGTCTCACCTTCCAAACCTTGGTTTACGGAGGACCTCTACCTGCTGAAGCAGGGATGTAAGAAATTGGAACGGTCTTGGCGTGTCGGTAACTACTGTCTGGTCGCTAAGGCAAATCTCAGACAGGCTCAGAAAATTTACTATAAAGCCATCGTCTTGGCTAAAAAAGCCTTTTTCTCCAGCCGGATTGTTCAGGCTCAGAATAATTCCAAGGAGATTTTTTCTATCGTCCAGAGTTTCATGTCCCCGGTGGCGCAGAGCAGTGTTCTTCCGGTGACAGCTGACTGGTGCGAATCACTCTCCACTTTTTTCCGGGATAAGATTTTAAAGATACAGAGTAGCTTCTCTATCCCGGCTGTGTTGGATGGACCCACAGCCCCTCTGGACTCACCGCCTATTGCTCCCGGCGCCCTGCCTCTTGAGCATTCCTTGTCTAATTTTGTGCCGGTGGACTTGTCCTGCACTTTAAGAATTTTGCAGGGCCTTAAGTCCGGCTCGCTGGACGACCCGTGCTCAGCAAGACTCTTGGCATCTGTGGCTGAGACGGTGAATGGGGAAGTTAATCACATCATTAACCTATCCCTACAGCTAGCCAGGGTCCCGTCCGGTTGGAAGCACACTAAAGTTCTCCCCTTGCTAAAGAAGCCCAGTCTTGACCCCTCAACTCCCAGGAACTACAGGCCTATCTCTCTTCTCCCTAGCCTTTCGAAGGTATGTGAGAAGATTGTGAGCAGACAGTTATCGGATTTTGTGGAGGGAGCGGGTTTTTTTCATCCAGCCCAATCCGGCTTCCGTCCTTCGTTTAGCACGGAAGGTGCTCTGGTGGAAGTCTCAGAGGCTATTCGGGAGTGTCTGGACACCGGTGGGAAGGCAGCCCTGTGCTGCTGGACCTGTCGGCGGCTTTTGACACTGTCCCCCACACACTGCTCCTGCGAAGACTGTCTGAGATCAGGGTGTCCAACCTTGCTTGGGACTGGATTCAATCTTTCTTGGATGGCCGGCTCCAACAAGTCTGGTTACCTCCTTGTGCCTCGTCACCTCTCCAAGTGAGCACGGGGGTCCCTCAGGGCTCCTCCCTTAGCCCCCTTTTGTTCAACATCTACCTCACTCCCCTGGTGGCTTTAGCGGAGAGGTTGGGGGCTAAGGTTATTGCTTACGCTGACGACACCCAACTTCTGTTCAAGTGGGAGAAGCAGGGGGCCTCGGTAGACTTCGTGCAGAGGTGTCTTTTCTCGGTTTTCAAGTGGCTGGCAGCTGCCCAGTTAAAGTGTAATGAGGACAAATCCGAGGTTCTATTGTTTGGTGACTTCCCCCTCGGATTTAGAGAGTCGCTCTGGCCTCCTGGTTTCCCTCTGCCCGCCTCCACGAGTCAGACCGTTAAGAACTTAGGGGTTTATTTTGATTGTAACCTCTCCTTTGCTACTCAGGTTAAGCGTCTGACCGGCTGTTGTTTCGGCCTCCTCAGAATCTTGAGAAGATTCCTTCAGCTTCTTCCGCAAGCTGCCAGGGAAGCGGTGGTTCGGGCCCTGATTCTATCCAGACTTGACTATGCCAAAGCTTTATGCTGGGATCCCTGCCTACACTCTTAACAAGCTTCAGGTGACCCAGAATGCGGCGGTCCGCCTGTTGGGGGGTTTGACGCCCAGGCAGAGCGTGAATGATTACCGCTGTTCCCTTCATTGGCTACCGGTCGGGGCTCGTGTAGTATTCAAAGCCCTCACTATGGCCCATCGTGCTCTACATGGTCAAGGCCCCGGTTACCTACAGAGACGCTTTTCATTCTATGTGCCGGGGAGAGCCTTATGCTCCTCTTCGTTAATGTTGATGAAGATACCTAGATTTCAGCGTCATAGGCTTGGTGGCTCCTCCCTGGTTGTGTTCGCTGGGCGCGCCTGGAATGCGCTTCCACTTTCGCTTCGTTTTACTGATGACCTTGGAGTTTTTAAGAAACTGTTAAAAACATATCTCTTCGCTTAAGGTCTGGTTATGATGTTGTCTCCTCTTGGGCCGCGCCGGGACACTCTTCGGAGTAGCCGCGCGCGTTATAAATGCAGATAACATAACATAACATAACACCACATTTGGCAAAAAGGTAGCCCTTGGTTTAGAGTTGTGCCTTTTTGTTAAATGGTGTAAATCCGTTCAGTAGTTCCTGAGAAAATCAAAAGTAAAATCACATATATATCTGGGCGGAGCCTACCCATACATCTCATCATGAGATCTGATTTGCTGTCAGCACTTCATCCAAGAAGTGTTAGCAGCCATCTTGTGACCAATATGCATGATAGCACCTCATTAAAATGCATTGCAGTTAATAGAAGGTTTTAAGACTTTAGTTACATTATAAATCATTTGTCGATGGTACCATACTCATTTTAGGAATTGTGGTGTGTTCTAAGGTGATTTTACCATGTGAAAAGCCTTCTGCTGGGATATCATGAATCATGTTTGAGAGAAAACTATTTTCTCATGCTTTTCCCACAGAGGTTTGGAAGGTGATCTATAAGCTAAACTGAGAGCATATTTTCTGTAAATTCACATTATCTTCCTCAGTCATGTGAGAATGAAGTCTGACATTCTCAGTAAAACATGTATATCCAACAAGGGCAGACACTGTCAGTTGATTCCTTTGTGTTCTACTGCAGCTTCCCAGAGTGTTCTAAAGAACAACTAGAGCGCTAACAGTCTACTTATGACAAACGTATTGCACACCTGGAGCCATCTTGATTGGAATAAAGTGGTAACTCTTAAAACATTTAATTTAAAAAGGAACAAAATGGGAGGGTTCATTTTGCCATAGAAAGTATGATTAGAGCTGCAGAAAGAAAAATTAGGGCACATTTTGAGTGACTTCTCCAATCCTCTTCTATTTCATTAAAAAATTTTGACATACAGACTGAAACATGCACTTTGAATACCAGCAGCAGACTTCCCTGGTGAGCAGTAGCTTTACTACAGTGATCTAATGAGCAACTAGAGTGCTAATATTCAGAATTTATGGCGAATGTGTGACACATCTGAATGCCTTCTTGATGGAACCAAAGTAAAAAACTGAAAGTATTTCCTACTGAGGAGACTGCAGTAAATGAGGAAATTAGGAAACTTCATAACAAATAAGTCTCCCAAGATGGCCACCAGAGACAAAAGAGCCCAAATGTAGCACAAATATCACCCAGATGTAGCCAAAGTATAGCCCAATGACAGAATGTCTCAGAGTGTTCTTAAGAACAACTAGAGCGCTTACTGTCTTACTTATGACAAAAGTATGGCACACCTGAAGCCATCTTGATTGGAATAAACTGGTAACACTTAAAACATTTAATTTAAAAAGGAACACAATGAGGGGGTTCATTTTGCCATAGAAATTATGATTAGTGCTGAAGAAAGAAAAATTAGGGCACATTTTGAGTGACTTCTCAAATCCTCTTCTATTTCATTAAAGATTCTGACATGCAGACTGGAACATGCACTTTCAATACCAGCAGCAGACTTCCCTGGTAAGCAGTAGCTTTACTACAGTGATCTAATGAGCAACAAGAGTGCTACCATTCAGAATTTATGGCAAATGTGTCACATCTGAATGCCTTCTTGATGGAATCAAAGTAAAACACTGAAAGCATTTCCTACTGAGGAGACTGCAGTAAATGAGGAAATTAGGAAACTTCATAACAAATAAATCTCCCAAGATGGCCACCAGAGACAAAAGAGTCCAAATGCAGCACAAATATCACCCAGATGTAGCCCACATGTAGCCCAATGACAGAAGTGTGCAAAACACTTTTTATTGTTTGTGTTTTTGCAGTTTTATATAGTGCAGACTTGTCAGGTATTGCAGTGCTTTACATGAGCTTTGGTTGCATCACTCAAGAACACATTCATTTTGGTTGTAGACATGGGGAGATTAAGTGATTTGACCAGAATCACAGAATGTCGAGCAGAAGCAGAAACTCCAACCTGGTTCCCCACTTGCAAAGTCTGCAGCTCTGGAAGTAACACCACATCCTCTCCCCTAAGTGCAACATTTAATCAAGTTGTCAACTGGATAAAAAAACATAAAGATAACAAATAATTTAAAAGTGCTTTGTCGCTATTTGAAAACTCAGAAAATATGTCTTCATTTTAGTTTTTTAAAGCACTAACCATCATTTTGATGCAAATAAGACCCTCTCATATATTTTATTTCTAAAGGAAATTCTCTAGGTATTACAGTTTTATGATGACATCAAGCGTTCCACACTTTTGTAATAAATATAGAATGTTAGCAATCTAGTTGCATATTAGGATACTGTTGAGAGGCAGAGGCCAGGGGAATGGACTCTGAACATTGAAGGCAGGTAGGAGGGTGCAGAGGCAACAATTTGACCACACTGGGCAGGCAGGAAGGGCAGTGGCAGCACAACAGACTATGGAGGGCAGTGGAAATGGGGGCAGGGGCTTCAAACCAATAATACAGGACTGGCAAGAGAGGCTGTGGCAATATAACCACCATTGTGGGCAGAAGGAAGAGGCAGTGGTAGTACAACCATACATGCCAACAGACCCGATTCAGCCAGGAAACATCCAATGTTTTTAAGCTCAAATGGGCTTTATTTGATCTGTCTCCTGTCTACAATCTTCTCTTTTTCAATGTAACTCAAAGGGGAAAATCAATACCCCAGTTTTTTTCAAAATCTCCCTCTTACCAAGTTCAAAATGTTCACAAGTATGGTACATTGGATCATGGAAGGCAGGAGAAATTGGGGTAGGGACAGGGACTCGGATAACAGCGGACAGGAGGGACATGGAGAGGTGCACCAAACTGACCCTACAGGGCAGGCATCAGGGTTTGCAGCAGCACAATACACCACACAGGGCATGCGGGACGGGAGTGCAGCACAACAATCCATAGAAATCAATAGGGAGGGCACAGGACCATGCACATGGACAACAGAGAACAGAGGGGAAAGAGGCAATGGTAGCTAGCTGACCATAATGGACAGACAGGAGAGAAAGCTGCAGCATAACAGACCATAAAGGGCAGGAGGGACGGATCAGGGGCATTACAATGGAACAGACAAGCCAGGAGGGAGGGAATAGGGGTCTGCATATGGAAACAGAGGGCTGGGGGTAAAGGGCAGGACAGGAGCAGCAAGATGACCATGGAGGTCAGGCAGGATGGGTACTAGAACCAAGACACACCATGGAGAGCAACAGTGAAACTATGATGGCATACACCATGGAGGGAAGGTGGGAGGGGGTCAGGGGCAGCTAGCTGACCACACAGGGAAGGTGGGAGGGGCCGTGGCAGCACAGAAGACCATGCATGGCAAGCGGAAGGGTTAGTGGCAGCACAATGGCTCTGATGGGAAAGAAGGAGGGTGCAGGGGCATGCACAAAGGACCGTGGAGGATAGAAGGGAGGGTTAGGACCTGGTCACAGACAAGAGAGTTCAGGGGAAGGGGCCTTACAACAGACCACGTGGGGCAGGCAGGAGGAGCAGTTGCAGCACAACAGACCAGGGAGGGCAGAAGGGTGTGGCAGTAAAATGGACCATGGAGGACAGGAGGAAGGGGATAGGGGCATGGAATGTGGACAGGCAGGGTGGAGGTGGCTTGGACAGGTTACAGTCATCTGACAATGCTAGGCAGGTGGGAGGGGATTGGCAGCTCAACAGAACACTCAGAGTAGATAGAAGTGGCAGGTCCATGGAACATTGTGGGCAAAAAGGATGGAGCAGGGGCATGCAAAAAGGCATCGGAGGGCAGGGGGAAGGAGAATAGGAGCAGCCAGCTAAGCATAGAAGCTAAGCAGGAGGTCAATGATGGGGCATAGAATTGGGCAATGGAGGGCAGGAGGAGTGGACTGGTACATCATGCGAAATGGGGGCAGTGGCAGCACATCAGACCATGCATGGCAGGAGGGAGGAGGCTAGTCCATGGATTCAGACAACAGAGGATAGGGAGGAGGTGGATGGGGCAGCAAGCTAACTGTTCAGAGAAGGCGGGTATTAGGAACTTTATTGTTTTTAAAATGTGTGTCTGTGCGAACTACCTATAATATGAACAAGTATGCAGCCTAATCTAATTTTTATTCAGGAAGAAGTGGATGTTTGTGACTGGGACTCCGGGCTCACTTGGCAGAAACACCCCCTGACCCTCCACCCAATGACAGATTCATTGAAGAGCACGAGATAGCACAGACACTAGCGCGTGCTATGCGATATGCACCTTGGAGTGTAATATGCACAGGGCAGTGTTGTGTAACCTAACTAGTCTCTAAAGTTGTAATATAAAATATGTGCTGGGGAGTGTAACGTTGCATATGCACTGTGACAGTTATGGATCCCAGATTGTAATATGTATGGCATAGCGCTGTGCGTTATAACATAAGCATCGAGGAAGGCACGTTAGATGGGGCAATATAACCCGTGCGAAAGTAAGTGTGGCATGACATATTCATGGGGTGGTGTTACAGTGTACATGGGCTAGAAAGTGTCATAGCATACGCACTAGCTGTTGGAATACAACACAGAGGTGTGTGGCACTCGGCGGGCACTGGTGGGTGTAACACAGCATTGGGCTCAGCCAGGAGCGCGTTGTGACTCTCAAATGAGGTTTGTCTCCTTTCCAGAGAGTAAAATAAAAAGTATTACACATCCGGCGTGTGTATTAAATGTGCCCGTCAATAGCTACCCATGTTTGTATAAATAAACAACAAGGGTGTCTACTTGGAGAGTACCCGCCGGCGGGGGAGCTGGGATTAGGCATGGTAGGGCGTCAGACATGTCAGAGCTTCACTAGCGGTGTAAATATATTCCACGTGGATTCATTGAATGCATAGTCGCCTTTTAATGAATATCACGCAAATCGTCATGGTGATAGGTACGTACGGTTTGTCCAGCATGTCCTAGGTGTTTCTATAAATATATATACATTTTTGTTATAAAAAACAAAGGCCGGTCCCGGGGGATGGGGTCCCCGGGACCATAAGTGGCCTGAGGAGGGGGGCAACGCAGCCCCCCTCCTAAAGAATTAAATTTTTTTTAAAAAGGCCATGCACTGCGGGTTGTGGTCCCTGGGGCCGATTAAGGCTTTCTTCTAAAAAACAAATTAGGGGGCAGGCCCTAGGGGATGGGGTCCCAGGGCCAATAAAATAGAAAAAGAAGGGGTGCCACACAGTCCCCCTTCGTAAAAAATAAAAATAAATAAAAGACCAGCATCGCGCCAAGGCCACGCCCCCTCCTTGCAGCACTCTGCAAACGCGCCCCCTGGCGAGCTGTAAGTTGGGGAATTAATTCCCCTTCAATACTGAGGGTCCCTGAGGGCCAACTAGCCCAACAGGTATCTCCAGCATGCGCCAGGAAGCTTTGTTGCAGACAGGTGTTCTGAGGCCACTCCCCTTTTTACACCTCTCTGCAACGCAGCTCTGTGGCGCTTACTGGAGGTACCTAGTGGGCTAGTTTAACCCTAGGGACCCTTAGGATTCAAGGGGTGAAGAACCAGAACCTTTTGGGTCCGGCGGCGCAGGGTACGCCTTAATCTCCTGGGTTCTCCTGCTTCAGCTAACAGAGACACGGGGACACTCCGTCGGCGTAAAAGATCAGATTTTATTAGCTGCAGCTAGTACAGTTATCCTAGAAGTACACACGGTATGTTCTCAGGAGACTGCCACTTCACTCCATGGCGCACAATCTTATATAGTACATACGTGAAATATACATTAACCAAAGACACACCTAAAACATATAGAAAGAGCCAATAAGAAAGGTTGGAAAACAGAACAGAACCAATAGGAAAGGTTTGAAAACAAAGTATCGGGTAACTCGAAGAAGCCTCTCCTCCAACTGTGTTTGTCACCCCTCCCCAAGAACTAATTCATTAACAGGTTTGTGGTCGACTCGCAGGTGACAAGATACGTTTGTGTGTTTTGGAGGACAGTTGTGAAATGAGAGAATACTAGCAGAGGACAGCGAAGGCCAGGCGATAAGATAAAGTTAGAAGAGAATAGTGTGAACCAACAGATAGTTGAGACAGGGATTAGAAAAACCAGATGGGGATTAATGTACTCGGCCAGTGCTAATATCAGCTTTGTAAATAGAAGGCTGATTTCGACACGAAGCTGCAGAAAAAGCAGAAAAGACTATGTTCGCCGTGCTGCCTGAGTGAGGGCAACACAAAATGGCGGCGGAGCACAAAATGGCGGGTCGATTCGATCACGATCGAAAATCAAATTTCCTCAGGGGTCTTAATCTCTCAAATTAGAACTGCCACAGGGCGCGTTTACACAGTGGTGAAGGGAGGGGACGCGGCCTGAGGTGACATGTGCAAAAACGCCCTGTGGCGCATTTTAAGTTGGGGAAATAATTCCCTTTCAATCCTGAGGGACCCTGGGGGCCAACTAGCCCACCAGGTGCTTCCAGTAAGCACCACTGCACTGCACTGCGTTGCAGAGAGGTGGTCTAGGCCGTGCACCCTTTTTACATCTCTCTGCAACGCAGCTCTGTGGTGCCTACTGGAGGTCCCTAGTGGGCTAGTTTGACACTAGGGACCCTTAGGATTCAAGGGGACTTAATCTCTCAACTTAGAACGGCCACAGGGCGCGTTTACAAAGTGGGGAAGGGAGGGGACGGGGCTGAGGTGATGTGTGCAAACACGCCCTGTGGCGCGTTTTAAGAGGTAGTTTTAATCCCCCTGCCTATTATATACTAGGGGCTTACAGAGGAGGTCATGCTAATCACAGGGGGACCCCAACGCATAGTGTTCCCTAGTGTATGTAGGTGTGTTCACTGTATTCTAAGTGTCTTTTAACATAGCACTGGCTCTAGGACTGGTTAGTCAGACTCAGTTACCACCAGTATCCGTTGAAAAAGTTGAGGGTACAGGATGATTTTGCAACAAGGCTTCTTTCTGCTCTTCTGTTTGTTCTTTCTGCGCGTTATCCTTCTTCCTGCACTTTTCTTCGTCTTTGAGGACTTCTGTGCTTCTTTCAGCATTTCTTTTTTTTCTTTCTGTGCGTTTTTTCTTCTTTCTTCACATGTCCTATCTCTGTAGGCATAGTTAGAAGTTAGCATTTAAAAAACCTTTGAAATTCACTGAAAAAACCATAGGTTTCAGGCACGTTATAGTTAGGAATTAGCATTTAAAAAACCTTAGAAATTCACTGAAAAAGCCATAGGTTTCAGGGGCGTTATAGTTAGCCGGACTTTTCACTCGTTCAAAACCATTGAGATTCCCCCGGTATAGTTAGTTCAGCTAACTATAACTTGCGCGCCCGCAATGCACTGCTGATGACATCACATATTACATCACTCATGACATGGTCAGTGACATCACTCATGACATCACTGAAGACATCTCAAATTACATCACTGATGACATCATCTTTGTGATAGAGTGGCAGACCTCCTCTCACCTTAATATAACTTTTGATACACACATTCAAAAATAGAAACTAAAATTTTCAAAACAATGGACATACCAATACCAGTTACAACAACCTATTCGGTAGTTCTAAGATCCACATACACATCCATTCATTCACCAACAGTCCTATACAGTCACTCATACATGTACTCACTCATCATATGTACTCATACACCTATACATCCTGTTACACAACGCCACTCATCCATAGAGTTACTCACACACATAGTCACTCATGCTAATAAAGAATCAAACATCCATTTACTTGCATATACAGTTACACACGCCACCACACTTACTTCTACAGAAACTTACACATACTTAGTCTTTTATACAATCACTTATAGAAACACATACTTATTCATACAGGAACTCTTCCAATCTCTCACTCTCACATATACTCACTTATATACACCAATAGTCACATATACTAGTTTAAAACATATGCAGTTACTCATAAAGACACTATTGAGACAGTCATTCACTCACTAACACACCCATACACACACTCATCCACCCATACAGTCCTGCACACATGCTGTCTTCAACACATACAAACAGTGAGTCACTCATTCATGCATCTATGCACTACGTAATGCACCCCACCGAACCATACAGACACTCAGACACTCATACTGATACTCAAAAAAACAACTAATAACCAATATAGACACTCATGTAGCTACTCACCAACCCATGCAGCCACTTATACACAAAGTGAGAGACTGATACAGATATTTACATATTTAAACATTACTCACTAAGCCATGTATTCAATAAGATACACTTAATCAGTTAATCAATCAATTAAAAAAAAGTCATCCATTTACACACTTTTATACCCATATATAAAACATATGTAATTTTCAGAAAAACACACATGCACTAGGTGATGTCATCAGTGATGTCATTGGAGATGTCATCAGTGATGTCATGAGTGATGTCACTGGCCATGTCATGAGTGATGTAATATGTAACGTCATCAGCAGTGTATTGCGGGCGCGCGAGTTATAGTTAGCTGAACTAACTATAACTGCGGAATTTCAATGGTTTTGTACGAGTAAAAAGTCCAGCTACCTATAACGTCCCTGAAACCTATGTTTTTTTCAGTGAATATAAATATGATTGCTTATAATATATATCTAAAGTGTGATATGTACAAATTAGCCCCTTACCACTCACCACTTGTTACTGTATGTGACACCTAATACTCTCTCTCTGATGACTCCTGCAATTAACTAACCTCATAACAAAGGTTCAAGCGGACAAAGAGAACCTGTATATAACATGTACCTGCGCTCAATTGATTGATAAAATTTCCGATTTACCAACTATAGTAAGCTCAATGGTCCACGAAGTAAAAATGTTGTCGGGTGCAAGAGTACAAGGTACGGAAAAAACAACTGATTCATTAGAAAAAAAGAATATCTCAGGTTGTACGTCTAAACAGGGGCTATTGTCATTGGATAATTTGGCTCTTCATCAAAAGGATGTACTCAATGGAAATAATACAAATAGCTCCAATAATAATATTAAGGAACAACTTGTAAAAGATGAAAGCAAAATAAATGCAATAGAAGAACCCCTTAGTAATATGAAGGGTGATTTAAATAAAGATTGTTTGGCAACAGGAAATTCTATTATTGAATATCCTATGTTAACTAAAAAACATAGTAGTGTAAAAACGTCAGGCCCAAATCAGACCCAGGAAACAAGTGTCCCTTTAAAACCAATGAACCAATGAACCTTTCAAAAAGGGCAAAAAAAAGGTTACGGAAGACACGTAATAAGATAATGTACAACTTACAATCACCCATTAAGAATAGTTGTGATAATCCCCCAAAAAAACCTAAAGAAACTAAAACCGAAACTGAAATGAAATTCTATTTTCCGATTTTTGGTAATAATAAAAATTCGGGATTAAATGTTAAGAGAAATCATTTGAAGGATTGTGACAGTGATAAGGTTGAACAGGATGAATGTAAGTTTAGTCCAGGCCCTATACTAGAGCCTTCAAAAATTTTGAGGGAAGATGGATTGAAACAACTTATAAAGGAAAGGGTGGACGCTGTAGATGAACCTCTAGGTTATAAACAGAAATTGGTAGGCCATACCGATCATTTAAGTAGTATTAAAAATGAACAGGGGCATACTTTATGTCTGAAATCTATTCATGATGTAATGGTTGAACAGGGAGTCCAGAAGGTTATCCATCAGCAAGGTGGTAATATGAATGATCAGGTGGCCCAATTGGATGTGCAATACGGAAAATTAATGAAGGATAATGAATTGAACTGCCTAGCAGATATTGTTCGGGTGTCTCCAATCGAGAACAGGTTGTCAACCACCTTTGTAGATGAGGAGGAAATAGAGGCATCAAACTTGTTGATTGATAAGAGGAAAGTAGCCTTTTGTCCTTATTATACAACACGAGGTCCTCATGATATTTTAAATCGAGGTAATATCTTGAAATTGTTATATGCAATTATAGACCTTAAAGATGTGGTAACGGAGGATCTGGAAGCAGTAGAGTTTAGGCAGGAAGATGTCAATATGAATAGGGAAGCAACAATTACAACTTGGCGAAATACTGAAATTGTTGATAGAATAATGGCCAATGGCACAATATTTGAAAAGTGGGGTATTAGAGTTTGGAGACCGCAAGGTCCACGATATCCAACGCTGCTAATTCCAATCAATCCACCTGAGTTATTGACTCAAAAAAAAAAGAAAAAGGAGGAGAAAAAATGAGTTGAGGTATCACAGATAAGAATATTAAAAGGGGCATCTGGCCCATCGACGGAGTTAAATTTATCTTATGGGATCAAGGTTAGAAGTAGCCCGTCTGGTTTACGAACATGTGAGGCACTGAAAAAATCCCCAGAACTTTTAGATGATTGGAGCTGGCTTCCAGGAATATTAACAAATCCAAATTATGGAAAGAAGGACTGATGCGAACCTCTTTTTGATGAAGTTTCAAATACTCTGAAATTCTGTTCATGGAATACTAATGGCTTAAAATCCCTAATTGAGGATCCAAATGTAATAGATTTTCTCAACTCTTTTAATATAATAATTCTCCAAGAAACATGGAATATGTGTAGCGAACCATTTATTGGTTATTTTGAATATTGCAATATTGCAACACGTGAAGCTCATTCAGGTCGTCCTTGTGGTGGGCTCTCTATATATGTTTCTTTAAGTCTTAGAGTAGAACATTTTGAAATAGACCTTCAGTTAAAATGGTTGCAGTGTATCAAATTAATAGCTGGTCAATCAATTATTTTTTTTAATGTTTATTTAAGTTGTAAAAAGAAGGTTAGATCCACTCAAATTATTCAGTTATGGGGACTGGTAAAAACTTTATATTTTGATCACCTAGATTCAGCATTTATTATCACAGGTGATTTTAACATGCACTTAGTTGCCTCAAAAAAACAGACAGTTGGTTTAAACTGTTTAGCTCAATGGACAGACTGTGAGTTTAAAAAGTACAATTTGAAAATTATGCAAGATTCAGATAATACTCCAACGTTTAATAAAGCTGGTGGTCTATCTGTAATAGAATATACAATAATGTCAAAAAGATTATATATCTTAGTAAGCAGCTATCAGATAGTCCCGAGGATTGAGAGTGACCACAATCCTCAAGTGGTTAAATTTGATTTAGTCTTTGATTGCCTGCCTGAAACTAAAATCCTGAAAATAGCTCCCATAGCTTTTAACCTTAAAAGATTAATATGGAATGAAAAAAATGAGGCAAGTATTTTGGGAGTTCTTATCTGTTTAATACAAGATGTGCAGTCTGCTTATGGAGAAGGGAAACCCATGGTGGAATTGTGGACACATTTATGCAACAAACTCCTGGCTAAATTTGCTAGGGATAAGCCATCTAGGGGTATATTATTGAACCCTAAGAAACCAGGGTGCTATTCGTTGCACCTATTACAACAAAAAAGAAGACTCAATAAAGCAATTAGATTGCTGTACAGAAATAAAAGCAATGTATCGTTTTTTGAGATATCACTTAAAATTAGAGAATTAAAACAGGGCTACAAGAAGGAAATTTGGAGAGCAAAGCAAATGCATTATGAATCAATATGGACTAAGATGCATTATGCGTGCAAATCAAAAGATCTGCGGTTATTCTGGAGCATAATCAATAACCTTGAAAATGGAAATAATAGAAGCAGTAGTGCTAATGTAGATGAAATAAGTTGGGTGCATTTTTTTAATTCTAAAGTGGATACTCAAGGCCAATTGCATGATAAGTGTATTAGTAATAGTCCTACTTGTAGGTCTAAAATAAAAAATGGAATTAGACAGGAGAGTCCTAATCATCATCAGTATAGCGTAGAAATCAAACCTTGGTCGCTTGAAAAAGTTAAAAAAGCGATAAATAAGATTAAATCCAATGGAGCTCCAGGACCAAATGGTATTCCGAATGCCATATTTAAAGCTAAATTAAGGAATTGGCCGGAGCTATTAATGCTCCTCTTTAATGATATACTTAAAACAGGCCTTATTCCGTTATCATGGCATGGAAGTATCATACAACCAATCTACAAATGTGGCCCCCAGGATAATCCGGCTAATTATCGATTAATTACACTTACAGATGTAGATGCAAACATTTTTGCTAGTTGTCTGTTGGATGATTTAGAGGTATGGGCTTTAAAGGAGAAGTTGATTCCCAACTTTCAAACTGGGTTTAGAAAGGGTGAATCAACCCATACAAATCTGATTTTATTAACATTATTAGGTGAAAAAGCTAAAATGAGGAAGCAAACACTGTATGTGTGCTTCATTGACTTAAAAGCTGCGTTTGATTCTGTCCCGCGAAACATTCTTTGGTCGAAGTTAAGGAACTGGGGAATATCGGAAACTTTATTAAAAATGATTACATTACTTTATTCCGATACCTGGGTTCAGATTAAGATTGGCGATGGTAAACATACGACTCGTCGTTTGACTACTAACGTAGGACTAAAACAAGGTTGTGTTTTGGCTCCTTGCCTTTTTAATCTTTTTATGACCGATCTCCCAGCCCATTTTAATACTATTAATTCGCATTCACCCTCGATATACGGTAATGAAATTAAATATTTGCAATATGCTGATGATACCATCTTAATGAGCCAAAACGCTATAGGCTTAAAAAGGTTAATTGATTCCTTTAACTCCTATGTCGTACAAAATGGACTAACTATTAATATAAAAAAGACAAAAATAATGACTATGGGAAAGGGTAAACCGAGAATAAAAAAATGGAATATTAACGGCCTGGTGATTGAAAATGTTAAAACATATAAATACTTGGGTATTATTTTTGATAACGGACTGATATTTAGGCAGCATTTTAATACACTTGAAGCCAGGGGTTTATCCCTCGCTTTTGCTTTTAGAAAATTGAGAGACAAATTGGTCTGTCCTAATTATGATCATTTAATGAGGGTGATGAGAGCTAAATTGATTCCATCTTTAGATTATTGTTCCATCATCTTTAGGGGCAAAGACGCAAAATTGCTTGATGATATAGAAATTAGGACATACAAATCTGTTTTTAAGATACCTAAATATATTAGTCGTGCCAATATAAGATTAGAATTTGGTTTGAAGAACCAATTATTGACACGCCAATCTGTATTTTTAAAATCTTTATTATCATTAGTCCGATCAGAGGAAGGATCTTTAGCGAAGTTGTGTTGGCTCGAAATTTCAGAAGGTGAATACTCGAGAAGTTGGCAGTCATATTTAAATGATTGTTTAAGCAATTATAAATGCTTAAAATTAGAAGACGAAATGAGGAGTAAAACTGTATTTAAGAAAGAAATGAATCAAATGGCTGCTTTGCTTAGCACCATAGAGGACAAGGATGACCTAAGAAAAAAAACTCATTTTTGGACTACAGCTAACTCTTTTGGTAGGTTATCCCCTCAACTTTATTTGTCATACCATTTGAGACCTTTGATTAAGAACAAATGTATTCATTTAAGGTTGGGTAGATATCCAACAAAGGATGGAATACCAAAATGGGAAAGCAAATGGTCATCTAATGTCTGCAGGCTCTGTGGGTTAACTGAAGAAACCTTAATGCATATTGTAACAATATGCCCAGGGCTAACAGATGCTCGAAAGTCTATCCTTAAACCGATTTTTAACAAATCGGGAGTTAGAACATGTAGGAATGCAGTTATTGCCTGTTTAAGTGGTGATGATATTAAATGTGTCCATCTCTTTATTAAGTTCATCACTATTGTGGAAAAGAAATTGCAAAAAATAGTTGCTTGAAGAATAATATCACACGACTATAGAGTACCAGCAACTTAATATAATTTAGGAGTTTGTAGACAATTATTAGAGATAATATTCTCTTTTTTAGTTGGTATGATCTCTTAATGTCTACTTGTTGAAATTATGAAATGTGTTACCATTAGAAGTTGCTGTCGCTCACAGGTCATATTATATCAACTGTGTTACTGCTAAAATATTTGACGTTAAAACATGTTAGTCTAATTAGATGTAGTTAAAACAATATTTGTTGCTAACATAAAGCTCCTTAGTAAGCACAATGCACTTTATAGTAGTTTATAAATGGATAATAGTAAAAGGATCTCAACTGTAATATCTGCTGCTAATATATGTTACCTTAGAAAGATGTTGCTAAAATTTTTTTTTGCGGTTAGTAAAAGGTATTATGGTAAGCATAATGCTTTTTTCTTTTTTTCATTTAACATGAAACGATAATAGTGAAATAATTGCAAATTACAATAACTGCTGCTAATATATGCTGTTTTATTTTGTTGCATGTTAAATGAAATTATTGGAAGTATAATGCTCTCTACTGATTATAAAGCTTTTTAATTACTGTTTTATGTAAAGGTTTTAACGTTAGGTTGAAAAATGTTTAATTATTAATTTACAAGTAGTGGTTCTTTTCAAAGGTGTTTTATTTTATTTTTGTGTGTGTGCACATGATTGTAATGATTTTAATTAATTAACAAATAAAAAATTACTACTACTACTACTACTACTACTCTCTCTGATGAGAAAAATATTGATGAGAGACCTCCCACTGCCCAGAAATGCACACCCATTACCATCAAACCAAGTGGCCCTACCATGGCCACTTTCACCAGTTTATGCCACCTCTCATGGCAATGGCCATTATGGGTTTCAGAGATGGTTCTCAACCAGATACAGCATGAGAACTTTCTTGCTATCATTGCAGAGTACACTGGGTATGATGGAGGTGGAATACCCATCCACCTGATCTGGCACCTGAAAAGGGTGTTTTCCCATGATGCTCTTCTGGAACACACCTGGTTGGAAGCAGGCTAGCTATTTTGGTGATCAATTCACAGAACACTACGAACTCCTTGCATGTCTGTGCAGAGGCAAAACAGGAAGTACATTAAGGAAGGATGCTAACTAAGAATAGCTTCAGGGAGTGGAGCTCAACACTAAGGACCGACCATACTTTGTGGCATCAACAGGCTGACAACATTCACTAGCACAACCAACCACCGAATTGAAGAAGGCCATGCTATTTTTGACACAGCTTTCAAGACACTATCCTCACTGTTAGAAAGGAAGAGGTGCCCAAGTTATCCCAAATGTCCTCATCCCAATCAAGGACGCTATTGAGCCATATGACTTAACTCCATCCAACATTCTCCACAAAACTAGCAAAGAAAAACTATCTGGTGCCAAGAGACAGGTCAGTGGCAGACCATAAGTTGTGATGGGGTGACAGGGAAGGGGGAGGATAGTAAAGCCAGGAAATAGGATCTGTTGGGCTTTAGGTGTGGGTAGGGTAGAGCTGCCTTGGCATGGGTATGAAAGTTGAATCGTTTACCTTTCGAAATGTTCAACGTCATATAGATGTTCTATCTTTCATTTACAATCAGTGCCCTTTGGAGACGAAGCTCATTTTACAAATAATTTGCAATGGTGTTTTGTATGGAGGCAGAGAAATCAGCGTCCTGTCAAAGTGCACCATATACCATTTCCACTTTTTCAGCATTTCTTTATTTTATGTTTTTCCCCTTCCTTATTGACCATTGTCCATCACGAATCGCTGTAGTGCAGTATTGTATGCATACAAGTATCACACTTTATCTGGATTGTTTTAGCGTTCCACTAAGTCAGTATAGACAGCAGAAATGGACATATAATAATAAAAAAACACATGATATATTGTGTTCACGTTCTGACGTGGAGTCTTTTGTATACATGTTTTTGATAGGTGTAGCAGATTCTCTGACAGGGGTCAAGAGCCATGGTATTACTGGTTATCCAGAAACACAATATTGTTTATACAGAAACAAATGTAGGGAATATACAGATGGTTTAGTAATCATTGACGCTAGCAATATGCACCTATATTTTCATGAACTTTTTTTATATAACACATTTTATTGGATTTTCACTATGAAACATACATAAGGAACTAAACAGCCAAATATTCCAAATGTCCCTGTCCCTTCCCCCTCCTACCTGGTATAATTTTTTAGAGTACAATCAGGAGGACGAACAGTACTATGTCATCTACTTTTTGGGTATTTGTAATGTTTCTCTTTAGTCGATGATCTGTTGACACGGTCTTCTTACCAAAAAGATAGCAGATCTTCCCCACACCCTTATGAAATCTACAATAATGTCTTTTCTGAGAGGTTTTGCTGCATATCATTGAACATTTGCATTGAACATTATCATTTCTGGTTGTTGGGGTGTTCATACCGGCATAATAGCCATGCCCTGAGTGTGTGATGTGTTTTCATGATGAATCATAACTAGAACCCAGGAATCTTGCTCAGCATTGAGTAAACCAGAGGTTAACATCACAGAACAATTAAACATCAGTGTTGTGCTGCATTTCTTTCCAGGTTTCTTTACACCTATTCTCTGGGAAGCCAGTGGGATGTGCAATCAATTCATGGGTTCAAGTACATTTAGAGAACCTTCTGTAGCAGGTGTGGTTAGGTAATCAGGCAAGGCCTTGACGCGGTCGCTAAAGATGACACATGCACACGCTGAGTACACTTCAGTATACCCTCGGGCTGAGCCCGGCCTTGAGGGGTGTAGTGGAAGCATTGTGGGCAGAGAGGCCGGGTGGTTCTCTACATTCCTCCCATCTTTTGATCAAGAAAACAAAACAGAACAAACACATATTCAAATCAACACATACAGTCCCTTAAATTCTTACTGGGCGCCAGATTAAGGCGCAGTTGGCATCACTGGCTTCTTGACACGGCACCTGGCTCCTGTATACTGCATGGAACTTCACCTGAGGCACCACTGGGAGGCATCAACATGGACCCCTGGGACTGGTCAGCTGGCGTCTGCCTTTCATTTGCCTCCCTTTCTGTCAGCTGGGGTGGTGTAGTACACTTCCACCTTCAGCCATGTCCGGTGTGCATCCCTTGTCTTCCAAACCACTTTCCTCACCCCTCCTGGGGCTAGCAGGGACAGTGTTTTGCGGTATCTTCTTGAACCAGTACACTTTCCTTACAATTGTGTGCCAGCCACGCTTAGCGGTTATTATGGTTCCATTAACCTGTAAAACAGTCCACACATCTGGCTCATAGGGTGTCCCGAACTTGCACCCAGAGTGGCGATCTTTGAGTACAACTTGGGATCCAACCTGCAGAGTTGGGGTCCTTGTGTACTGATCTCTGCTAGCCCCATCGGCTTTTCTCATGCTTGGAAGTAGTGTTTTAGATGTCTGAGCTGCAGCCTCCACCGAGGCGCAGCCTTTGTGGGATCGGCTAGCTGGCTGAAGAGGGCAGAGGCGTGACAGAGGCATGTGTGCATGGCACGGGTGGTAACTGGGCAGATGGAGGTTGCTGAGGAGGTGGTGGATCCCCCATTGGTGTGGCAGCCAGGAGCGTTGATTTGTTTGGGAAATTAGTTCATCGAGGTACACACTATATTGATACTGCGGCACCTCATTGATGGGGACACTCCACTGTAGTGATGTCTGAGCTCTGTCAGTACAATGGAACAGTATCTTTACCAATATTTGCACTTTCGTGGCTTTGGAAGTCTGTTCTGCTGCTGTGGGACTGCCTTCACTACTCTGCCACAGTTAGGTAGTCACAAGTCCTCCTCCCCTGGGCAAAACAAACAGCCAGTGTGTGGGGAGTCGAAATGGGGCTGCGCTCCGTGCATGCAGCCGGGTTGTCACATGACTGCCACCAGCACCAAAGCCCTCTCTCCTGGCGCTTCTGAAATGGTAGGAATATGCAGGTCTGCAGCAGGCAGGAGCACAGGCAAACACCGGGACATGCCCACACGGCTGGGAACACTGGCCTGTTGTGATCGTTGGTCATGCCCCCAAAACAGCATATTCACTGTTCAGCCCACAAATGGAGCCGGCCGCAGCAGCGAGCAGGAACACACCTTCCTGAACAGCCAGTGCACCCATCGCTGGGTGCGGGTATGCGACAGGAGTAGGAGGTCATCAGGAGCCCAGCAGTGGGTTGAGCACCTTGGCCAGAAGGAGCAGGTGGGTCCCTCGAGGTCAAAGGAATCAAGAAATGTGGTGGCAGTCCGGGAGCGGTCTTCGGAATGAGGATGACTGCAGGCTGATGCGAGGCATCATTTAACCCTTGTTGTCAGTCTAGTGGGTGTGGCCCTGACGCACTCGCTAAAGATGACACATGCACATGCTGAGTACACTTCATTGTGAGGTCTATAGCGATCCCAGACCCCTTTATTTATACCCTCAGACCAAGCCCAGCCACGAAGGGTGCAGTGGATGTGTTGTGGGTAGAGAGGCTGGGTGGCTCTCTACACCTTCTATGCCACCAAATTTGGAACTTCCTGCAGCGGTTATATGAGAGTCTGAGAAACAAATGATGTGCATTCGTGACCTGGGTTAGTGTATTTGAGAAGGTAGGCTGTGCTCAACCCGTTGCCATGGCCTGTCTCCCCACATATGTCTGCTACCAAAAATGCAGTATGGTAAGTAATTTGACAACTGGAGTGGCAATCCAGGTAAATAACCTCTGCCAGCACTAAAGAACTTCAGGTCATAAATGCATATGGATGAATTGGAAGGGGTAGTTTTGATACTTTTTAACTAAATGCAGCGTGGCCACACAATGCAGCGCAGCAGTAAAATTTGCTGTGCTACTTTGTGCAAGGGAGAAAACAGTGTAGCTCCATCAGTAGCAGCTCATGGAGTGAGTACCGCAAGGCGGTGGGGAGGAGCAGGGTGGGGGGTAGTAAACTCCGACTCACGGCCAACCTGAGTAATGTAAGTAAATAAATAAATAAAATGAATTTCCTTGCGCGCGCTGAAACGCCAAATGCGTTTCAGCGCTCGCAATGAAATTCGTTGTATGTATTTACTTACATTACTCCGGTCGGCCGTGAGCCAGAGTTTACTATCCCCCACCCTGAGCCTCCCCCGCCCCGCCCCACCACCCCGTGGCACTCCCTCCACGAGCCGCTACTGAGCTCCATATCTTCTAAGATTTGACACTGCTGCTGTCATTCTCTGTGCTTGCTCTCTAAATGGCTGCCTTGGATGACACACAACACCGCAGAGGTGAGGTTGTGCTGTCTAAAACAGAAATTGTACTGGAAGCATACTGTCCCAGTGCCCATTTCTATACCTAGAAAAAAAAACTTAGAAAAATCCCAGGAAATTTGGATTATGTACATTTTACCACACATAAAATAAGTGAGTTTCATTTATTTTCGAAATGAAAATATTTCTCTTTGTTAGCGCCTGCTTCAAGGAGCATTTTTGATGCAAAGCCCAGTCTGGATATCTTAGTAGATCAGGATTTGCCTCAGATTCTATGGATATTTGCACAGTAACAAACCCTTAATGCAAAGAGATCTAAAGCAGGTCAAAGAAGCTGAAAGCGTTATTTGAACTGGAATGTAACTACTCTTACAAAACTTTGCATGGCTTTGGACCTGCCCATAGTCTTAGTAAATCTGGGCCCATGTTGTAAACATTTTCTGTGTTACAATCTTATCCGGCATTGTTAAGTGGGAAAGAAGTACGTCGTGGCTCAGAATGAGCGCGGCAGAGGGTAGACTTTGGTAAATGCAGTGAATGATTAAGAGACTTGTTTACTTTGAGTTGGCTCGTTATGGTGTCGAATATGTTTGAATATTTGAGTCAATAGTTCTTTAATGGGAAGATACCTTGTCGTTTTTTTATTCGAAATATTTTCCATTCAGCCCTACCTTCCTCAAGTTCTAGAGTTCCTATACACAGAAGCTATGTACAATGCATAAGGAAATGCACATATCGCCTAGAATAAGACACACTACTACGAATCATTTTTATGTTTTTATGTTCATGCAAACTCACTTTCTATATAAATATATTTCTTATTTTCAAGGGAACTTCAAAAGCACTGTGCAGTTATTGCGCTCAAATATTGTCATCACTCACAAATCGGACTAAGTAGGACAGACGAAATACAGAGGCTTCATTCAGTGGAAAAACACTGATTAATATGTTACCGTAGCAATCATTTGGCAGATTAAAGGTGAACCTGTTTCTATTGGTTGGGGAATGCTGCAAAGCTCTGTAAGGAGAAGCATAATGAGCCTTTCTGTGTTTCACTGAAGGAAGCAATGTACTTTTGTTATACCGGTTTCATTAAGCAGGTGGCTGAATAAATCCATATCCAGATAAGCCTGAAGCTCATTTATTGTAGCTAAAAGATTCGAAATCTTTATCTTAAATGCATTAAAAAAAATATCCTCCCATTTCCTTTTATTAAACAGGAGAAAGGAAAACATGTACAGCAATTGATAAAGAAAGTAACTTGTCTGTCCTCCCGACCTTTCATACCAACTTTCAAAAATACTGAATAACATATTACTGGGTACTTTCTAGTAGCATGCAAGAAGGCTTCCATTTTACCATTGTTAAAGAAAAAACCTCGCTAGATCTCCAGGAAGTGAAAAATTACAGGCTAAATTCTAGACTCTCACTTCCCACAAAGGGGCAGATTTATATCGGACTTGCGCCACTTTTACGCCGCCGTTGCGTCACTTTTGTGACGCAGCAGCGGCGTAAACCCTGCGCCATGTTGCGCCCCATTTACAACGTGACGCATCTAGGGAGATGCGTCACGTTGGAAAGCTTGCACCACATGTGGGCGTACCTGCACGGGGGGGGGGCGTTCCGGCGCAGGAACGCCTCCGAAAAGTGGCTGAGTGAAATCTACAAGATTTCACTCAGTCACTTTTCCGGCCATGCTGCATCAAAAGGATTGACGCAGCATTGTAACGATAGGGCACCCCCGAGCCTTGCTGGAGCTGCGTCGCGCTTGCGACGCAACTCCAGCAATGCGCCAACCTTCCACCATCAGATGCGTCACGCATCTGTTTATCCCTGCACCACGATGCGCTGCATTGTAAATGCAGCGCATCTATTGTGGCGCAAGGGTAAACTTTCGTGACGCATCTTTCCTGGCACATCCCTGCTGATTTGCAGGGATGCGCCAGGAAACATAAATCTGCCCCAAAGATTCCTGAAAATAGCCTGAACCAAGATATTATGGCGTTTTTGGAATTAGCCAACGCCCCTGATCCATCACAACATGGTTTTAGACTTAATCATTGCTCAGAGCAGGGCCCAGCATTAGGGCAGTGCGACTGGTGCGGCTGCACTGGGCGCTGACCTGTGGAGGGGGGTGCTGTGACCTCAGGGGGGCGCTGTGTTTAGCAATATTTTATGATAGGAGAGATATTGTTGAGTGGATGCAGAAAAATTGCTTTAAGTTCAATTCTAAAAAAACGTAGGTGTTGCTATTTGGCAACAACACCACGTTCTGAAATACATCATGGTGGCCCTCCCATTTAGGCTCACTCCCTCTGCCAGTTCAAAAAGCAAAGAACCTTGGCGTTATCTTATTATTCCAAGCTGGTGTTTGCTGATCACATCAATCAGGTTATATCATCTTGTTTCTTCATATTAAAAATGTAAAAAAAAGTATTTCCCTTTCTCCCAGTATACTTGTGGAAAACAGTAATTATGGCCTTGATATCCTCAGGGTTAGATTACTGCAACGCTCTATATGGCAGAGCTCAGCAGGGCCTACTAAATAAACTACAAACCACGCTGTTACTGCCACTGCTGGCCTGTTTGGGGGACTCCAAGCCCCGGAATCCATCGCACACTGGAAGGAGGGGCTACTCTCGCTCTTAAGCGCCAACGCACACCCGCCGCATCAGACGCTGTTACTGCCACTGCTGGCCTGTTTGGGGGACTTCAAGCCCTAGGATGGATGGATGACGTTACAACGCGTGCTGTTACAACGCATGCTGTTACAACGAAACTGTTACAACGCAAGTGGATTTACAACGCATGCCATTACAACGCAAGTCTTTACATCAACTTGCTCTAGATGGCGTGCTAACATTAGAAAAGTGTAATTTACTATTCCAACTCCAGTCCACTTAACAGTAGGGAAGGTGTTGGGATAGTAAACTACACTATTTGTAATGTTAGCACGCCATCTAGCGCAAGTCAATGTAAAGACTTGCGTTGTAATGGCATGCGTTGTAAATCCACTTGCGTTGTAACAGTTTCGTTGTAATGGTAGTGCGTTGTAAAAGTTGCGTTGTAAAGGTTGTTCCCCCCTGGGATCCATTGCTTCCTGGACGGAGGGACTACTCTTGCGCTCTTAAGCACCAATGCACACCCGCGGCGTGGGACGCTGTTACCGCCGCTGCTGGCTTGTTTGGGGGACTCGAAGCCCCAGAATCCATAGCTCCCTGGAAGGAGGGACTACTCTTGCACTCTTAAGCGCCAACGCACACCTGTGGCATGGAACGTGTGTGAGCGAAGCCCAGGCCAAGAGTGGACCCATCCTGCGCCCGTAGCGCCAGGAAGAGGCAGTGCAGGGTCATCCCTCTTGGTCCCAAACTGAAAATACAGCATGTTCTAACTTGGTGTGGTGGGCCCTAAAATGGTTTATTAAGTTTCCCCAAATGATTACTGCACTGGGCAGGGTTTGTCTTTGTCCAAACATGAATAAGTCATGGACAAAGGAAAGGCATCTGATAAAAATCAGGGAGCAAGTCGTGCACCCTCGACGAAACTGACATACTCATCGAGGAAGAGGAGGACTTGCTAGCTCCCAAATCAAAGGCTAAAGGGCAGAACCAGCAAGGAAACGTGTTAAATGGAAAGGGAAAGGGGGAAAACCCAAAGCACCAAAAAAGTATCGTCACCTACTTCGACCAACTACGAGAAACTACACCAATTATTACCCTAACTACAAGCCTGAGTGTCCGGGGTCCACCACGAGCTTCCACTCTCTCTTCCACGCTCACAGCAGCAAAAGAAAACAGGAAGGAGTACAAAATTGCAAATGTGGAATGTTCAAATCACTACACCATGCTAGAATATCTTGGGACTTTTGATAACAACCCCCCACAACTGCCTGGGGGTGCGACAATATGAGGGCCTGTGTGACCAAAGACCCTGCAGGCATAAACAACCGATTATCTGTATTAAGGAATGAAATTAACTTGCTAAGGGAGACCATGGAAAAGATGGCCAGACTATGAATAGCTAAGCTGGACACCCTTACTGCCCTAGTGAAAGGGTCACTGTACATCCTATTCTGCCTGGGCCCGGGTACTGTCCTCCCCACATGACAGAGAGCATGACCGAAAAACAAAATGGAGGGCAGTCCAACCTTGTGAACCCCATTTCCTGTAATTCCACCATGACGGAAAGGTTGCTGGCTCATTCCTCTTCAGCACCTGCCTATTCCCTGCTGCGAGAACAGAAACCCGCCACATCCAGAGTGGCTGTCAGTAGTTCCGGACCATACCAGACAATAACGGGGACTCATAAACCGTACGTGGGACATTACAATTACATCTATTCTAAGGGGCATAATATGGAGGGAAGTCTGGTGGCTCCCATTCCCCCATGGCCAAATTACATCCCCTGGCGAGAGCAGATGCATGAAATCCCCAGTATGGTAGATGGGAGTTACAGACCCGGTGCAATAACTAAAGAAAATGGATTCAACAAGGTACTCCCCAAGACCAGACATGGGAAACCTTTTGACCTCTTTTTGATTAACACCCCCAAAACACAAAGTCCACCCCAGGAGTCATTGGTAAACAAGGTGATCCATTGGATTCGATTTAAAAGGGCCTGCAGATCCATTATTAGGGAGGACATATGTTATTCTAAACGGTTTTGTACTGATAATCAACAGTGGGACCACATTGGAGTAGCAGAAACGACAAGGCCCTAGCGGATCATTTAATAGCACTGGAACCACATTTCTATCCATCCAATGACACCTGCATAGCACTAAAACTCAATTCCCCAGCTATTACCCAAGACCAGTCAATAGGAAATAATCAACATTCATCCCTAAATGAGGGTCAACCTAACCACAGGGAAATCAGTAGTCTCATGAACACTTCTGAAATTCAATGATAGCCCTGACCACCCTGCAGAGTTTGACGCACAGTATCCAGTTATTGCTGTAGGGTATCCTTCTATAGCATCTCCCACCGTAAACTCCATGACAAGGGACAGGGTCATCGCCACCCACAAAAGCAGAGTCAATCATCTGACAAACCAGGGCAAACACACTGGTACTATCTCGAGGACACCAATAACAATAACCCATATAGTTTAAATTTGCTCTCTTGGAATGCTGCGGGGATCAAATCCAAACTCCAAGACCCTGAGTGGAATACATTTGTTGACTCATATCATATTATACTCCTCCAAGAAACATGGGCAATTGATCCAATTTCTCGTCCAGGTTTCCTAAGCATTAGTGAAAATGCAATACCTTCCCTGGTCGGACATCCTTCAGGAGGGCTGTTGCTATGGCTATGCCTAGATTTGTTCCCCGTTGTTAGATCAGTTCCAACTAGCTCTAGTGACTTATTAGCAATCTAAATCCAAATGTCGACCCAAATAGGGCCAAGATACAAAGCCTTGGTTAATGTTTATAATAGGTCTGTTCCCCTTATACCTCAGCCTTAACAGAGGAAAAGTTAGATGCCCTGATTGAACAGTTTAACTGGAAAGCCCTATTGATTGTAGCTTGCAATATTAATACTCGAATACCACCAAAGGCTGGGCAGAATCCTTCAGAAATTAATAACAGGTTTGACATAAGAGCATTATGACACCCCTGCCTGGTCACAAGAAAAAAACAAAAATGACCAAAGTGGGTGCCAAAATCGTAGGCCTAATACTAGACCATGGTTTAAGAGAGATTAATGGGAACACTAAGTCTGACTGCCCCCTTATCCAACCTTCAAAAGAGGTTTGAGAACCTCACAAATAAACTACGTCCTAGTGGATAGCAAGCTATGGTCAGACCTACACAATATGAAGGTGGTCACCAGACTAGAAAGTGACCACCAAGTTTTAAGCGCGTTCTTTTCTTTGATTGTGTTTGCCGATGCAAAACTATTTCATGCAGTGACCATGTCACCCATAGTCCCTTCAACTAACCTAAGAAATATCAAATGGGCAGTCATGGAGTCGGATATTAAGAGTATGAAACATTTATATAAACTTTTCGAGCAGAAACTTTCCCAGGTGGACCTTACAGATCTAGGCAGCATCAACTTTGTCTCTATTCGCTTGGAACTTAAGATCATGCTTTGTGAAGAACCAAAAAAGAGGTCTTTACCAAAAGAAAACCCCCTCCTGGTATTCAAAAACCTGCCATCTGGACAAATCCCTCTTACTAAGTGCGATTAAAAAGAGACAAAGTGTGGAAATCACAGACGCTAGAAATAGGTACAAAACCACGTTAGAAAAGGCCAAAAGAGAGTGGGAGGAGGAACAGTGGTTACTAATGGCCGAAACCCCAGAGAAAGGAGACAACAAGACTTTTTGGAAAATAATTTCTATCAATTCCTCCATTGCCAACAATCTGGAATTAGCTATAAAACCTGAGACATGGGTTTAACACTTTAGTGGCCTGTACAAGGGTAAATGGAATTAAATTAATCTAACAAGTCTCCCAAAAAGGGTAAAGGGTACCGATGTGGGAAGCACAGTCCACGCAGAGACTAGTAGATCTGCTGCCCCAGAAGTCAATCTCTGCTTTACAATAGTCAAACTCATTTAGCAGTAAAGCACATGTGAAAAGAAAAGGTGCCAGAGATGGACAGTATACCAGGTGATTTTTTTTTGTCCCAACCAAACATCTGGGTTCCATACTTGAACGCTGTATGTAATAGCATCCTAAAAGGTAACCCAATTCCCCCTACATGGCACAGAGCGATCATCATACACATTTATAAAATGGGAGAAAGATCAAACCCCTCCAACTATAGACCCATCAACCTGCTGGACAACACTCAGAACATTTTCTGTAGCAGATGTTGTTCAAACTTAATGACTGGACAGAGGAGAACAACATCCTAGAAGAGGCACAGGCTGGGTTTAGACCCAAGGTCAGCACACTGGACCAGGTCCTCCACTTCAGGGTGATAACTTGGAAAAAGTCACCCTGAAGCGTAACTATCTAAATGTTACCTTCATAGACCTGAGAGCGGCATAAGAACTGGTCCCAAGGAAAACACTATGGGAGGTATTGGATGGGTATGGTATTCCCCCAGACCTGCAAAAGCTCCTGAAAATCCTACGTACAAGGACCTATGCAAACCCCAGGTGGAACAGCGCAAGGGACCTGAAAAATATGATTGAGATCAACCAAGGGGTAAGACAAGTGTGTGTCCTTGCCCCAACCCTCTTTAGCCTATGCTTGCGTTTGCCAGTCTTGCTCCGAGAATCTGGAACTCCTTTCCATCTGAGATCAGATCAAATCCTTCCACTACTTCCTTTAAAAAATTGGTCGAAAGACTACTAATGAACAAATGTTAACGCACTGATCATGCTTGTGTGTTTTGTTAATAACCAAAATCTTGAAGTATTGTCACTGATGTACTATATGACTTTTAGCTTCTTTTGTTTCCAGGCGTCAATAGCTCCTTTACTACATCAACTACTGACTTGGCGTGTTCCTTCTCAGTCAATATTCCTTGATGCACATTGCACATCATGGTTCTTCCTACTGCATGATGTTTTACTCGGAGCACTCTATGGCGCCTCGGATACACCCCTTTTCTTTATTCTTGAATGTTTTCCCACAGGTTGTAATTTCGCTCACCTTCTTTACATGCTTGTGTGTTTTATTAATAACCAAGATCTTGAAGTATTGTCAATGATATTCTATATGCTTTTACCTTCTTTTTATTCCAGTCCTTGATATCTCCTTTAACGGCATCAACTATTGATTTTTGGTCTCATTCCCCTTTTTTTGCTAATATTCCTTGATGCACTTCGCACTTCGTGGTTCTTTCTATTGTATGATGTTTTACTCGGAGCGCTCTATGACACCTCTGATACACCCTACTCTTAATTCTTGAATGTTTTCTCACAGGTTGTAATTTCACTTACCTTCTTTATGTTTTGTATAATTGCTGACGACAGCTCCCTACAGCGCTCTGATACCCCTTTGGGTCTTGAAGCTAATTTCACACACTACAATCGGGCTTCATGCAGAATTAAATGCCTTTGTCTCCTTCTGTGAGGAAAGAGATCTAGAATTAAACTCTTCAAAGTCTAAAGTAATGACCATTAACCCTCAAGAAATATAGAGGAAATGTGTTTATAGTGGGGTTCCCCCTTGAGAATTTCCAGTATTTTGACTACCTGGGATTCAGGTTAAGTGATAGCCAGACATGGGGTCCCCAATTAGAAAAAAGCAAAACCATCCTCCTCGGGAGGTGCCCTGCCTATGGTTATTACCGTGTACAAAGCATCAGCTGTACCATCAGCGACTTACAGAGCAGAGATCTGGGGTCACGCCCCAGCAGAGGTATTGACAAGGATTGAAAACAAGTTTATAAGGGGCCTTTTAAATCTTCCCCCAAGTTCCTCTATCACCCCATTGAGATTCTGCAAAAGTAGGTCGCACACTGCTCGTCACACCAGCAAGTTGCCCCAAAGGACTGTGGGAAATGTAGTGGCGACGGCGGGTACGCCTATGCCACGATATGTAAATAGAACAGTATGTGTTGCGTTAGCCATCCCTGGACACGTGTTTCGAGGTAGTTGCCTCTCGTCAGCAGGGAGCAGGTCAGTGTAAGGGGGTGCCGTGTGGACTGCCAAAATGTAATTAAAAACAGGTCAAGTACCTCTCCTGGCGCGCAGGTGCAGATCCAAGGCTCGTCAGCCCGTTGGCTCAAGGGAGCCGTATTAAATTGTGCTAACGCAACACATACTGTTCTTTTTACACATCGTGGCATAGGCGTACCCGCCGTCGCCACTACATTTCCCACAGTCCTTTGGGGCAACTTGCTGGTGTGACGAGCAGTGTGCGACCTACTTTTGCACACCCCATTGAGATTCGATCAAGCCCTTAACCCAATACACCTAGTTGTTTTACTTAAACCCTTGTTATACTGGATCAGAATTTGGTCCACCAGGGAACTTGTAATGTATAGTGACTGTGTGAAAGAGGTAGTGTCCCTTGATAGGGATCTGAGTACACCCTGACTGAAGGCGATAAAAGACATATCAAATAGAATAGGCATGTTAAACCTATGGAGAATCCCAGAGCTGATTATCAAAAGTGATGCCCAGGAAGTAAAAAACTGGTTCTGGGAGGAAATTGTACTGCAAACTTGGAAACTATACCAGGAAAACAGCATAACTGTCCAGTTCCTTACCCATAAATGTACACCTAGCCTAGAGCCTTACATGGATCGATTGTACGTCTATATGTCCAATTCAGGTGTGGCATTCTGCCCCTAAGAACCCACACTATGAAATGGGACAAGACACTTGCAAACTGCAAGTTCTGCACAAACTGCCCTAACATCACTGAAACGGTAGAACTCCTTATGTTCTTCTGCCCTTAATATAGAAACCTGCGTAAGAAATGGTTGGTAGTGGCACTAAAATCCATGGGAGTGATACACTGCAGGGAAGCAGTAAGGCTCCTTAAGAGCGACACCAGGGAATTACTAGCATTGACAGTCTTGCGCTATTTGCGCTGTGCTACGAACCAGAGGAAGAAGGCTATAGATATTTTGCCCCCTATGATAGCCAGTCCAGAGTAAAATTCACAGAAGGTTTATTTAGCATCTTACCCTCTTCCATGTGGTATATTCCTAATGCCGACATCGGGATACTGTTATTTTTATGGCCTGCTTTTTAAATCGTTTTAACTACATACGAATTCTTATCCTCATGAAGAATACCTGTACAATAGGCCGATCTTGTTGTTATTGAGAATAGTAGAACAGTTTTACCTAATATTCATTCATTTTTAATCATTACTGATCTTAACCTGATGTAAAAGGAAAGTCTGTATGATATTTTTATCGATATTGAATTTTATGTTCCTTTGATTGTAACTTTTATGGATTTTATCTGAAATAAAAGGTTTGCTGATGATGAACTACAAACCATCCAAAATGCTCTGGCTCGAGTGCTGCTGAAACTTCCTAAGTTTTGCCATGTTTCATGGAGCATCTCAGACCTACACTAGTTGCTAAACAGGGAGATGGTCCAGTTTATGGTCCTGTGCTGGGCCCATAAGGCCATTCATAGGACCGCCCCCTCATCCTTTCAGACTATCTTTAAGTGGTATGCTCTTTCCCGGAATCTTAAATCCACCACTGCTAAAAGGGTGGTTGTACCCAGAATGAAAAAGGCTCCCTGGAGAGGTACACGTTTCTCCCCCACCACATGTAAATGGTGGAACACTCTGCAAGAAAATCTTAGGGCATAGCCCAATATTTTGATTTTCAGAAAACAGCTAACAACTTGGCTTTTCCCTCAAGTAAATCCAGAGTGACCTTTTATTTGCTTTCAATAGGTGGCTCTAGACAATAGCGCTAAGACGCCAATTTGTTTGGTATGAGTGCGCTGTTTGAAAATGTTCAAATAAATTCTGTGTGTAGTGAGTTAACGCTTTAACATTACTAGGATAATCTGACAGTGAAACGTGTATTTAATAGAATTATAATTGTTAAGGTTGGATACAAAAGGACACTGTTACTTGGCAGGAGATCCAATACAAAATTAAAACCTTGGCATATTGCAAATATATGCAAACAGGCAAATTGGTCAGGAGTCTGCTATAGCTTCTGACTAGCAGTATGAAACATTGGTGCCAATCTGTGGTCCATCCTACCTCCCACCCATAGATCCATACTTCTTACCTTGTGGGGTCCTACAGAGCTCCTCCCTATCCCTACCCTATTTAATCCCTATGTTACACCTCTTGCCTCCCTGATGAAATCCTTTGGCTTATCACTGGCGTCTTACACCGATGACGCACACATAGTAGTCACACTTGCAAAAAGTGAAAATTATTCTGGTAGCAGGGTCAATAACTGCATGAGTGCAGTCAGCAGATGCATGGATAGCAATTGCTTAAAGCTGAACTCCACTAAAACAGAAGTCAGTCTGTTCGGCAATGATACGTCCATCTGGTCACCGGACTGGTGGCCACTGAATCTGGGCTCCCCAACAATGCCAACTTCAAAAGTAAAGAATTTAGGGATTCTGATGGATAGGGAGCTAAAATAAAAAGACCAAATCAAAATGTCACTTCTTCTTCTTTCTAACTGCTTAGAATTATCAAAATAATTGAAATATTTCTTCCTGCAGATCTTTTGAAATTTGTAGTCAGTGCTTTAGTTTTGTCATGGCTGGATTACTTTAATGGTCTTTATGTAGACCTTCCAAAAGGTCCTCTTAAGAAACTGCAGACCCTTCAAAATGCAGCTGCACGAGTCCTTCAAAAAATCCCAAAATCTCAATCAGCTAGATCAGCCATTAGACAACTGCATTAGCTCCCGGTTAGCCATTATATCACCTTTAAGGCACTCTGCCTAGCCTACAAGACACTTCACAGGAAAGCCCCAGCCTACTTTAAGAAAAACCTTGAGTGGTACATACCTGGTAGAGCTCTTCGTTCCAGTGCAGCTAGACTTATAAAGGTTGCTACTTTCAAACATGCCACCTGGGGGGAAAGAAGCTTCTTTAGAGCTACGGCTCTACAATGGAACCATTTGCCACCTGAATTGAAAACAGCTTCCACACTTCCTGTCTTTAGGAAACAACTTAAAACCTAGCTTTTCAATCAGTGATCCTATAATTTCCCTACTTAGGATACTGCAGGCTCTTCTCTGCTCCACATAGCGCGCAGACGCCTTTGGGCATTTGTGCATTTTAAAAGTAATATTATTCATTCATTCACCCGAGAAGCCTATTTCAAGCTTCTTTACTTTTTGAATGACACTTTTCTGCTAGATAAACTGTATTTACTACATGATGTTATATATATATATATATATATATATATATATATATATATATATATATATATATATATATTCACTGAAAAAACCATAGGTTTCACACATGTTATAGTTAGCGGAAATTTTACTGATAAAAAACCAATGAAATTCCCCCGTTATAGTTAGTGCACCGCGCGCCCACTTTACGCAGTTAGTGCCGTGCACGCACGGTGGGCACGCGGTGCGCTACGCGTGCGCGCATGGAGGACATATTATGCGCTTCCTTGTGATAGGTAATCTGTTGAAATTTTTTGGGGAAATGCTGTGCTCTTATATGCCATGCACAAATGGTGGCCTTTGGCCACCATTTGCACACGGGGTGGAGAGAGTGGGTTTTTTTTTTTTAATAATTTTTTACCGTACACGTACGGTAAGCGTACGGTAAGCGTAATCGGCGAAATTTTCGAAAAATTAAAAATTACCGTTTTTGCCTTGGGGGATCTTTGAAGACTCAACTAACATGGTTATGTGCATGGGCGCTGTCTAAACAGCCCCTTTATATGTTTTTGGCATTTGTTTATCAGCTCCACCCTCAGAGTGCGAGAGAGAAAATGGCGGCCGCCGCTTCCTGGTTTCGACCGATTCGAATGTTTACTAAGATCTAAGGGCCAATCAGAATCACGCTCGCGCACGCCACCGTACGCGTACGGTAAGCGCACCGTAAGCGCACCGTAAGCTGGCTCAGATATATATATTGATTTAAAGGCTATTTTCTCAGAATCTACTGAACAGATTTACACCAAACCTACAAAAGGCACTTCCTTGACCTGAGGACTACCTCTCTGCCAAATTTCAAGTAATTCTGTTCAGCCGTTCGGGCTGTAGCTGTGTCTAAAGGTCCTATGGAAAAATGAATGGGAAAAACGCGTTTTGGGACCCCCCTTTTATCTCAGCCCCCGCTTGACGAATCCCCCCGAGACTTTAAGGGTAGGAGCGGAGCGTAGCGCCCCACCTATTTTGAAAAATTTGCGAGGATTCGTCGACCGGCGCAAAAGTTATTCAAAATAGAATGTTGCGGATTTCCTATGGAAACGTGGTCCTAACTATAACTACCTACTGGCGACCACCAGTAGGTAATATATATATATATATATATATTATCTACTGGCGGTCGCCAGTAGATAGTTATAGTTAGGACCGACTTTCCATAGGAAATCTCAAAATTCTATTTTGGATAACTTTGGCGCCGGTTGACGAATCCTCGCAAAATTTTCAAAACTAATGGGGCGCTCCGCTCCTTCCCTGAAAGTCTCGGGGGGATTCGTCAAGCGGGGGCCGAGAAAAAGGGGGGTCCCAAAACACGTTTTCCCCATGGATTTTTCCATAGGGACTTTAGTCGCAGCTACAGCCCGAACGGCTGAACAGAATTACGTGAAATTTGGCAGAGAGGTAGCCATAAGGTCAAAGAAGTGCCTTTTGCAGGTCTGGTGTAAATCTGTTCAGTATTTCCTGAGAAAATAGCATTTAAAAGCATATATATATCTATACGCGCGCACCGTGCGCGCTGGGTGCGCGCACCCTGCCGTGCGCGAGCGCAATTCTGATTGGTTGTTAGATCTTAGTAAACATTCGAATCGGTCGAAACCAGGAAGTGTCGGCCGCCATTTTGTCTCTTCCACTCTGAGGGGGTGAAAAACAAAGGTTGAGAACGTGAAAAGGGGGCAGGCTGGACAGTTCCTGACCCCCTAGCATTTGTCAGGGGGTCCCAGAAGGACCCCCAAGGGCCAAAAAAAGTTTTAATTTTTTTCGCGAAAAATCGCGGAGTGCGCGCAACGTGCGCGCACGCTGGAAACGGAAAAAATTCTGCGAACGTTGCGCACCGTGCGCGCACGGTATGAACTGCGTAAAGTGGGCGCGCGTTGCGCGAAGCGCACCGCGTGCCCACCGCGAGCGCACGGTGCACGAAGCGCACCGTGCGTGCACGGTGTGCGCACGGTAAAATTTTAAAAAAAATATATATATATTAATAACTTAGCATTTAAAAAACCGTACAAATTCACTGAAAAAACCACAGGTTTCACACACGTTATAGTTAGGAATTAGCATTTTAAAAACCTTGCAAATTCACTTAAAAAACCATAGGTTTCACACATGTTATAGTTAGCTGGACATTTCACTCATGAAAAACCAATGAAATTCCCCCATTATAGTTAGTGCAGGCAACTATAACTCACGCGACCACAATCCTCTGCTGATGACATATGTGTCTCTCTGAAAAATAAATATTTGTAATATATGTATAGCTAAAGATTAATGGAAGAAGACATGGGTGAATAAGTGACTAAATACAGTGATGTAATATCATCAGCAGAGGATTGCGGTCGCGTGAGTTATAGTTACCTGCACTAACTATAACGGGGGAATTTCATTGGTTTTTCACGAGTGAAATGTCCAGCTAACTATAACATGTGTGAAACCTATGTTTTTTTAAGTGAATTTGCAAGGTTTTTAAAATGCTAATTCCTAACTATAACGTGTGTGAAACCTGTGTTTTTTTCAGTGAATATAGATATATATATATATATAGGCTCTGAAGGTCATTGGTAATCCCAGATAAAATACATTAACTGAACAAAGCATATAAGCGCCCATTACGAGTGCCCTGGTTTAAATCACTATCATGCCTGCCCCAGAAGTCACCAACATTGAGGGTACTGGTAACTTCAAATGGATGGAATTAATGGGATTACATAGTGGAACTTGAGAGTCACCTTGGAAATGAGTAATTACAGGAGGACCTGATAACTCCAGGTCCAATCCACATTATATTTCCTTAGTTCCCCCTGGAGTTTCGCACAGAGATTTGATCTGCTTTCTGCAGCAGCCAAAATCTTTGAGTGAAACAAAATGAGTCCAGTGTACCCCCATAGAGATTGTAATTATGATGCAGTCAGTAACTCATATTTCCGACCACATTGTAGTTAGAGGATAACTTGTAATTGGCCTGCTTTTGGTAGACAACACATATTTACATTTGAAATGTAAGTCACTCGACATCCAGTGATTTGAATAGAAAATATAACGTTAGTCAGGGACCTATTAGTTAGAAAGATTACAATCACATCAGAGTGAATTTTTATTTTCTTGATGGAAAATTCTGCTTTCCACATGAAGGAGTTTTAGGGGTGTTTCATCAATTTTATAGAGACCTCTATAATGGTGATGCAATAGGTGAACCAGGCTTGTCCCAGCAGATGGCTCTATATTTGTCAGGAATCCCATCGACTCAACTTTCGGTTCGGCAGAATGAAATTCTTGCTGCCACTATAGAATGGGAGGAGGTTGACCTTGCAATCAAGTCCTTGGCCAATGGCAAAGCAGCTGGCTTGGACGCCTTCCCACTGGAATTCTATGAAAAATTCTCGCACGAGATTCGTCGGGTTTTTTTATCTGTACTTAGAGCAGCACAAGAGGGCTCAATACCTGAATCATGGTGCTATACCAATATTATTTTCTTTAAAAAAAAAGATAAATCAGAGCTAGAACCGTCTTCATACCGGCCAATTTCACTCATTAATTCAGATAATAAAATATTTTCAAAAATACTAGCCTCCAGACTGTCAGCTGTAATTGCCCCTTTGGTATCACTATGCCAGCATGGATTTATACCCGGGAGGGACACGGCTAATCATATTTCTCGCGTAGTGGCACTTTTGGACTGGGCCCAGGCCACTGAGTCATCTGTTGGGGCGATCCTGTTGGACGCCGAGAAGGCGTTTGACAGGGTCTCCTGGGCCTTTTTGTGGAGGGTAATGAAGTGGAAGGGATTTAGTCCGGAATATATTTCAGCAGTGCAATCTTTATATATTTCCCCCAAAGCAGTAGTGTCAGTGGCTGGGCTGTCCTCAAAGGCATTCGGTATAAGCAGGGGTACCCGCCAAGGCATGCTCCCCCTTGCTTTTCGCTTTGTATATTGAAACTTTTATAAGCTTAATAGAGAGAGCCCAAGACATATTGCCAGTTACGGTCAATCTTATTGATTATAAGGTGTTGGCCTATGCTGACGACATTGTTGTTTTGACTGCGGAGGTGGCATCAGCATTCCCTGCTATAATAGCCTTAGCAGATCAATTCGGGAAGCTCTCTGGCTATAAACTTAACACATCCAAAACCCAGGTAATTTAATCCGCATCAATGCCTATCTCAGACGCCCCAATAGTACAGGCTGCTACTTATTTAGGTATTAAAATCACCCCACAGGTAGATCTTATACCGGAATTGAATATCTTACCCATGATTAGTTCAGTTAATTTATTGTTAACTCGTTTGGATAATTTACATCTGTCATTATATGGCAGGTGCAATGTTCTTAAAATGCTAATCCTTCCCAAATTTTTATATCTGTTCCGCACTGTCCCTTTGGAATTCTCTCAACAAAGCTTAGTCAAAGCAGATTCAATATGCAATAGGTTTTTGTGGGGCTATCGTCATCCACGTAGGGCGGCAAAGTGGATGTGCTTACCCCGGCAATGGGGAGGTTGGGCGGTGCCCAATCTTTTATTTTATTTTTGGTCCTCCGTAATACGGTATTTTGGACCACCACTGTTTGGGGATGTTGCCGGGCCACCATTGTCGTGCAGGCCCTCAATCTTCGAAATAGGATTAGGTGAAAATGCAAGGGGGATTTTATTGCGAGTACTGGAACCTAGCTATTACAAGAAAACTAAGTTCAAGGTGGCATGGTCTATGTTTTCAGTATGGCGGAAGGTTCATCGAAAGTGGGCGATTTCTAACCTGAATTATTATACCCCTTTTTCAGCTTGGTCTTTACCCCCAGTATTTCGTGATTAGGTTACTTTTAAATGGACTGAAAGAGGATAGGCAAAGCTGGGTGATTTGGGACAGGACGGCTGTTTGGCATCTTTTTCCTGGCTTAAGGATAGGTATCAGCTTAGCACCCAAGATTTCTTTAAATATTTGCCACTCCAGAGTTTCATAGATAAATTGAAGGTCATTCCAAAGGTGCTATTTGACAAGATTGCATTGCTGGAGCTAATCTCTAGACGTTCGAAAATAGGGGTAATTTATCAACATCTACTTTTTGGCCTACCAGATGATATTGCAGCGCACACATGTAAATTAGAGGCCAAGTTGGGGGTAACAGGTCTGGACTTACCAGAAGCTCTTGCACTGGCCGGGAGCGTCTTAATTTCTGGGAGTTTGCGGTCTCAGTGTTATATGGCCATGTATGACTTATATTACACTCCGGCCAAGATTTCTAAGTGGGGGGGTAACGGCCTAAACGGTTGCCCCAGATGTGAGCTTTTGGCTGCAAATGATGTCCACATGTTTTTTGAATGCATAAAACTCCGGCCTTTTTTGGGTGAGGTTGAGCAATTTATCAACCTAAGGCTTCAGATACCTGTTACTCTCTCCCCTGAATTGGTGATTTGTGGGCTTGAAAGCAGTATGCTTTACGAAAGATCTCAACATACCTCAGCTTTAGTGTTAATCGCAATGGCTATGGTTCGCCTTTGTATAACCTCGGACTGGATTAGTCCTGAGGCGCCCACATTCTTTAATTGGAGGGCAAGGATGCTGTCCTTGCATAACATAGAGCCTGCCGTGTGGGAAAGATGGGGTAAACGTAGACTCGACTGTGGTAAAAAGATTTGGACCCCTTTTGAAGATTGGTTAGCCCAAAAGGGGCTTAGCACTGTTATTGATTTAATGTAAAATAATTGTAACTGCCTGACTTATACTTTAATGTTTGATTTACAAAGACACCATGTTAATTGTACATTCATATGTTACAGATATGTGAGCAAGCTTTATTAATAAATAAAAAAAAAAAAAGGAAAATTCTGCTTTCAACATTCTATGCATTTGTGCTTTGGAAGAACTGTATGCATGGTATCACAAGAGTTTTAAGTACTTGTTGGCTAATAATTACTTTGAATTTATTTTTTACTTTCTGAGTCAGCATTTCTCTACATGTGCTCCTAAATTCAGGCACTCACAACAAAATTTGCTGCACTTCAGGCTAGAGTGCCTAGCATACCATTGGGGAAATTTGCCATTTAGAAAACTTGAGTTGCTAAAGTTGATGTGGTACGGTTCTTGTAAAAAAAATCATAATAAAAATATAGTTCTTCATATAATTATGGTGCGTCTGAATTGTGTACTTTATAAAACACTATAGGCAGATATCAAATCAACATTTACAGAGACAAAACATTAATTAGCCACTGAAGTTTTGGTACTGTGCAGGTCTGTACTGTCATGATCCAATTAATCCTGTTGTTCATTCCAAATTCAGCTAGCTGACAAATAGTGCTTTTCTTCTGTGGAAAATATCTGTAACACCATAACCACCTACCATACATTTCTAAATGTGAGGCCTAGTACATAGCTGCTGATGTCACCTATCTGGAAATAGTCTTATAGCATCCCTATAGCATAGCATTCCTGTCGAGCAGGAGGCTTGGGCAGAATTTTCTGAATCTGCTATCTACATTTTCTTTTGGGAGTATTTTCATTATTAAAGGAAGGAAAATAGGGCAGAATACCATTTATCTGGCAGGCTGCCTCCAACAGTGGGACTAGACACTACATGGAACAAAATTCAGTAATATGTTAATGGATGATTGCAATGTTAAGCTTTAGAAAATCAGGGCAAAATGGTTTTTATGGGCCATCGAGAATGGCCTGAGAGAAGGAAACAATTATATGTTGAAAAAACACGATAAAGATCATGAAAAACATGTTGCTGCAATAATCTCAGGATATATGGCCTCTCTGAAGCAGTTGAGGGAAAAGATATGGGTGGAAGTCTGTCAGTTGTCTCTATCCTAATTTATTGGGCACGCCCTCAAAGTGCATCAAAGATTCACAGTGAATGCCATAATGAATGTATCAAGAAGTGTTGCCAGCCAACATCAAACATAAGTGGATGATACCGATGTTCCAAGAATACAAATATTAAGTCAAGATTTCAGAAGCCTTTAAAGGTGAAGAACAGCTCTCAAGGATAAACAAATAAAATATCTCTAGCTTTTAAAATTTAAATTGGATAATACACACGCATGTGTGTTCTTTCAAATCATTCAATAGTGACCATGGACCTTTACATCTGTATTCTTCAAAGCTCTATTGAACAATAAAATATCCACTTCTGCTGATCCACAGCAGCTGCAGAAAAGTATTCTAACAGCAACTATATTAAGAGATAGAGGTGATTGGGAATGAAAAAGCATGAGTTGTTCCTCCCATCTTCAAAAGAAATCTTAATAAAGCTCAGAATTCTTCACTATGACAGACAGTGAGATCACAATCCATGTGAACTCTTGGTGGTGTTTAGAGAATTGATTAAACAATATTTAGACCAGAGATTCAGGGAGGAACATGGCGGCGGGCTGACGCCGGTCACGGGAGCTCCAGGGGCAGTACAGGACTTGCTTACTGATGACGGTAATACAGAATCGAGCTAAACACAGAAAATGTACCCGGTAAAAAGTTGATATTTTTTTGAGTTCTTGCGGGTTATTGGGGCTTAGATATCCCCTTTTCTTTCCCTTTTTTTTTGTTGGTATCGATGGAGATGGAGATTGTGGCGTCCGAGTCATCCGAGGATACGGGCGGCGGCGGTGGACGCTAGGACCGGGAGCCGCGGATGGGTTGGGAGGTGGAGCCGGCGACTGAGCCTACAGCGTATGACGGACTCGGAGATCGCCGAGCCAGGCTCTGGTTTCGGGCTCGAACGGCGGTGTCTAGAGTTAGTTTTCGGGGATCTGTTGGCAGAGGTACTCTACAGCGTCTGGCAATCACCTCGTTCTTTCAGCGCCTCTCCGCACCCTGCCCAGATTCGGTAAGGTGGTTGCCGGCAGGAAACGAGTGGGATTGTATGGATTCAGACTTCGCTCTCTCTGAACCAGCTGTCTCCTTGAGGGGGTGGGGTGCGGAAGCAGTAACCATCCAAGGACTTTGGGGAGAGGCTGATACCGCTGCCCAGCGGTCTACAGTCGGAAGGAGTAGAAGCAGAGGGGGGTATCTTTCCCCATTAAAAACAGATATCAGCTGTGGTCGCAGTCAGAACTCAAAACTAAGGGCATTCTGGACCTCACGGAGGGTTTGGGAGGGGTGGCCCCAACAACCCCACGCAAAAGGAAAGCTGCGACATCTGGCGATACTAAAAAATTGAAAGGACCCAAGGTTATTCGCCCTTCTCCATGTAGTTAATTTCGGCCTCACAATGCAGTGCCCCCCCAATTTTACTCGAGAATTGTTTTTTGCCCCTCATGAAGATTCCGGACCCAGAGGGGGGTATGAGTTTTGTCACTGTGGACGGCTCTGTGAACCTACTGGTGACTTCTTCTGTTGACACCCCTCTTCTTTTGGGTTCCCCGGCAGCTCCAGTACTATTACTGGTACTACTGATACCATCATAGTCCCTTCTCCTCCTAAATCTACCCTACCGGCCCTACAAGCCCTACAGGTTTTACAGGCACCGGTACCTATTGAAGTTAGTCCTCCAGACTCGCTAGTCCTAAAGGTAGCCCACAAGGACACCGTAGCACAGGCATCAAGTGGTGAAAAAATTGACAGTGGCGGGCTAGGCTCTTTGCTTCAGGCATTAAGGGGGGATTTGTTGACCAAATTCGAGATATCCGAAGCAAATCAGAAAGGGATTCACGAAAAGTGTGAAGCCCTTGAGTCAAAATTAGTTGATATCTGTGCACGTACCGGGTCGCTTGAACTTGAGGTTAAATCACTATCAGAATCAGTTCAGGGGAATTTAAAAGATATAGACACCTTAAAAGCCCAGAATCGATCATTAGAGATGGATATGGAGAGGCTAGAAATGCAAGCCCGTAGAAACAACCTTAGGATCCTCAAGATACCAGAGGGGGCAGAGAAGGAGGATATTAAGGGGTTTGTATGTAACCTGTTGAGGGAGGGAGTGTTGAAAGACCGACTAGACATTGACCTAGAGGCAGAGATCCAGAGTGTGCACAAGGATCCTTTCAAGATACACCCTGATAGGAAAGCCCCCAGAAAAATGTTAGTCAACTTTCAGACCTATACAGTAAAAGAGTTGATTTTGGGGAGGTCCCTAGCAGGGTCGGCACTGCATCATCAGGCTGGGCCCTACCAAATTCGGTCGGACATAGGTGGGAGAATAGCGCAAAGGCAGTTAGACTTAGATTCCAGAATGCCTGAATTGAGGAGTCTGGGGGCACAGGTCCAAATGAAGTTTCCCGCATTACTGAAAGTAATGTGGAAAAACAAGATTCACAACTTCAGTTTACCTGAAGATGTAGATACCCTTCTGTCTCAGATGAGGGGGTAGCCAGAAGTTTAATGGTTATGTTATGTACCGAAGCCAGTACTGAAGCTAGTGTTAGCACCAATTAGGGGTGAAAGATGGTGTCTAGATGAAACTTAGCCAAAATATTAAAAAGATTGGGAAAAAGGAAAAAAAAATAATAATAATAAGGAGGGAATAAAAAAAATAAAAAATAAAAAACAAAGAGAGGAAAAGGATAAGAGGGGGTTACGTCTGTGTATTCTAGATATTTGGATAACCTTGTACACTATGGTTAATGGGTAATACTGGATATTAATATTAATAGAAATCTGATTTTTGATGTTGTTTCTTCTTTTTGTGTATTTTTAACAACATGTTGTGCTGCCCCAGGGAGTGGTCCCAATAAGCGGTTCCCACGCCAGGTATTGAAGGTGGGTTCCTCAGGGGTGGGCAAGGGTGGGTTGCACAGGGAGGTGGGGGCAAGGGGGGCAAAGGGGGTGAAAATGAAAAATGTGTCCTCATACAAACAAAAGAAGGTTTTGTTAGCTCTGGATGGGTAGTTTTATGGGTAGGTTATGAGTAGGTCATTTGAGATTAAACTCCTTTCCTGGAACGTGAATGGCCTAAGGGGGAGCAGGAAGTTATCTCGGTGTGTGAGTTCCTAAAAAATAATGAGGCCAATATCTATTTGTTGCAGGAAACTCACTTAGAAGCCCCGGAATGTAAACAGGGTTTTAGTAAGCTCAACTGGGTCCAGGAGGTGATATGCTCCAAACAAAGAGGTTGCACAAGAGGGGTAGCAATAATTATAAGAGCTAATACGGGGATGAAGGTGGAGAAATGGGATACTGACCAGTCTGGAAGATGGCTGGTGGCAACCCTGTCTATATGCGGTTCACCAATAACTTGCACTGTTTATTATGGGCCTAACGAGGACAACTCTGGTCCTCTTCTAAATCTTGTGGCCAGCCTGTTATATACATCTGCCCCAGTTATACTCGGCGGGGATTTTAACTTAGTGTTTGATAAGCAATTAGATCGGACTTCTAAAGTAAAATATAATGTTCCAACTAGAACATTTTCCATACTTAAGAATGTCATTAAGGAGTTTAATTTGCTCGACATCTGGAGATTAAATAATGGTAATGCCAGAGAATTTTCTTTTTGCAGTAAAAAATACAAACAATATTCAAGAATAGATTTCCTCTTGGTAGATCAGAGTATGCTTTCAGATCTTAAGGTTATTAGTTATATTCCGGCGATTATATCTGACCACTCTGCCGCTGAGCTGGTGCTTAATTTTAGGCTTAAAAAGAGTGAGAAGAGGTGGACTCTCGACAGAACTTTGTTACTGGACGAGAGCGTGAAGGTGGAGCTAGATGGTAAAATAGGAGACTTTTGTAGTTTTAATATAGGTTCCACTTGAGACCAGATAGTTTAGGAGACCCTTAAAGAATATTTGAGGGGGCTTCTGAGCTCTCTCATGACTTACAAAAGAAAATCCATAAAAAAAAATAGAAATAGATGAGCTCAAGAAGATTAAGGAAAAGGAGAGAGCCCTGACCTTCCGGGATCTTATGCCTCAGTTGGAGAGGGAATTTGTGATTTTACAGGCAGACTTTCAAGCCAGAATTGACAAGATCATGAAGGACAGATGGGATGCCAGCAAATTACAACATTTCGCCTACGGCAAAAAATGTGGCTCCCTGCTGGCATGGAAATCAAGAACAGAAAGGGTAAGAAACCACATTAAGAGCCTGGTACAAAGGGGGTCAGGATACCCTGTTACAGGAGGATGACAAAATTAGAGAGGAGGCAAGATCCTTTATGCATGATCTATATCAAGAGGTCATCATATATAGGCCAGATGAAGGTAAGGCATGGTTAAATCTGAAGGATCTTCCTCAACTGTCTGAACCTGACAGGCTGTATTTAGCTACTAGTATTTCTGAGGGGGAAATCAGAGAACAACTTAAAAAAATGAGTAGGGGTAAAGCTGCTGACCCCGACGGGTTATCAATTGAAGTTTATCTTGGTCTCTCAGATAGGGTAGTGCCGGTATTAAAATCCCTTTTTAATTAAATATATTTACAAGGTGAGGGCATCCCCCCGTCATGGCCCGAAGCGACAGTATCACTGATTCCTAAACTGAATAAGGATCCCCAAAAAATTGAAACATATAGACCGATCTCGTTGCTAAATTCGGATCTTAAGATCTTGTCCGGGATATTGGCTACTAGGATGGCTAAAATTATTAAAACCATCATACACCCTGATCAGAGGGGGTTTATACCTGGAAGACAGCTCAATTAGGTCACTTTTCAAGCTATTGGGGCAAAAGACGTTGCAATGGAAAAAAAGCTGCCACTCACTATTGTCACAATCGACGCCACTAAGGCATTTGATCAGGTGAACTGGTGTTATCTTTGGGAGACCATGAATAAGTTTGGTTTTCCAATTAATTTTGTTGAGGCTGTCAAATCTCTTTATTTGAACCCCCAAGCAAAAGTTTTAGTTAACGTGCCTTAACTGAATGGTTTAGCATCTCAAGAGGTACTAGGCAGGGCTGCCCCCTGTCACCCTTATTATTCAATTTATATTTTGATCCTTTTGTATGTGCACTTAGAGCAGATCCCAGTATTAGGTCTTTTAGAATTGCAGATTTGGATCTTAAGATCGCCCTATATGCTGATGACCTTCTTATGTATACCTCCAATCATGTTGAAGCAATACCTCAGTTGTTCGAACTGGCTGAGGATTTCTGTAACAATTCTGGCTATAAAATCAATAGAGAAAAAAACAAAATAATGGGATGGAATTGTGCGAAAATAATACAGGGGGCAAAGGGGCGGATGAGATACCTGGGGATTCATCTAGCCCAGAAGCTGACAGATACACCAAAGATCAGTTGGGAGAAGGTATCTAAGGAGGTTGGCAAGCTACTACTGAGATGGACGAATCTGCCATTGAATTTATATGGGCGACTTAACCTCGTAAAAATGATAATTTTGCCTAAAATAACTTTTTTGTTTAATACAATCCCACTACCTTTTAGTACTAAGGATCTCGCTACTCTCCAAGGTAAAATCGGTTCCTTCATATGGGCTACAAAAACCCCTAGAATAGCATGGAAAAAACTCAGGAGCGGGTTAAGGTTGGGGGACTGGCCCTACCCGATCTACTTTCCTATTGTCATGCTTTCCATTTTAAGAATTCTAGAATTTTGGCTAACAAATTAGATTCTTCCTCGTTGGGCCTCCTATTTCAGGCAATGCTACATGATGTGCCGCAGGGACAGGAGTTTTTCCTTTATAAATTTGGTGATTCCAAGTTTTACAAAAAGTCTGGCTTAAGACCTTGTCGGCTGCACTCAATAACTGGGGGTATATCAGGAGAGTCTTGAGAATACCGTATTAAATGGCACAGGCTCCAATTCGGGACTCCCCTGGCACTCCGGAATGTCTCCAGGACCAACTGTGTCAGCTGCTTAAATTAGCAGGTATTGCTTTGTAGGGTGATCGCTGTAAGGACTCACAACTTATTAGCTGGGAGTCTCTTTTCAACTTGTCTAACGGGACATTAACGAGATTTAAGTTCTACCAGTTATCCGCATGGTGGGCAACACAGTCGTGGGGCAACGAGGATGCTGGTACGATCATTGATTTTGTCTCCAGAGCGGGCCCATGGAAACGTGAGGCCTCATTCTGGTATGGGGCCCTTGTTGGCGCAGAAGACCGCCTGGACTTTGAACTGGGGATCCTCTGGGGCAGTGTTTTCTCAGGTGACTGGGAGGGGATACGGAAAATCTGGTGGGACTCCTTTATTATGTTACAGACAGTGATTAAACCAGCGACCCTCAGGAGGAATCATCTGTATACCGCCTATAGAGTGTACTGGACTCCTGGGAACCTGTCTAAGGTGACTGCGAGGATATATCACTGTCCCAGATGTAAGTACCCAGCCGCAGACGATCAACACATGTTTGCGGACTGCCCGAAGATTGGTTCTTACTGGACTGAGGTATGTGGTTTCCTGGAGGATGTGCTGCTGAAGCGGATTGAAGTAAGCCCAAGATTAATTTTTCTTGGTCTCTTGCCGGAATATTGTATGAGTGCTCTTGTTTCGAAATTTGTATTTTATGTAATAGTTATTGCCAGAAGGGAAATCTGCAGAGTATGGAAATCTGAGACTCCACCTTTATCCGCAGATTGTCTTTAAAATATCATCATGATTAGCCAATCGGATATGGCCTGCGACAAATCAAGTGTCAATACGATCTGGCCGGCTCTAGAGACCTGGAGGGAGAAGTAAGATTGATCCTATGATTATGCCAGAGGATTGCTGTCCGGTCCTCCCTAAAAACATATGGTTGGTCAGGTGCGGTAAACGGGAGTGGGACCAGGAGACAGCCTTACCTCTGGGTGAACTCTGTCTGCCCGTCACAGGCCATCCACTAGGGCGGTCATTGAATATGTCTGTGTGGAAGGCACAGAGGGATCCCATCTAGAGTTTATTTGCTTCTGGTGGCATGTATGAGGACTTATTAAAAAGAAATTTAAAAAAAACGATATTTTGTTACATTACTTGCAATAGTCAATTCAGGATGGTATATTAATAAAGCAAGTGCTGCAATATCTGTCAGCTCACAACCAACATAGGCATAGGTGAAATAGCTCTCACTTGTTTTGCTTTCTTTTTGTCAAACAGATTTCATCAGACCAAGCTTACATCAACCATGTCCAGCTTCTGTGATGTTACTTGTAGTGTTGTTCAATGACTATTTCTTTCCCTTACCCTCCTCACTAGATATGTGTCACCACTGGTAGAAATCTTAAAATGTTTACATGCTTTCCTCCATTTATGATGATGGCATTCAAGTTCAAATTAAAGTCTCAAATGAACCATTGAATAAACTACAAGTTATAGAATGCCTTAAAAGCATGCACGCCTGGATACACCACAACTTTCACTGTCCTATTGCCTTCTGCACTGAGATAGTAAAATTAAGCCCCGAAAAAATGTCTTCTCTGACATTCAGTGGGCCTCAGTCTATGTACTTGTCAGGTTGCACTAACCTCAGCCTCTTTTCTGTCTGTCTTCACGCCCACCAGTGACAACACATACAGGACTATAGGGTAAAGTGATAAAAGCAGTGGAAGTGGAATGGGATGTGAGAGAAACGAGATACACAATACCTAATCTACCTGAATCATCATTTCTGTTGATCAAAGATGTCTGGAAGATGTCGTGAAAATCTACAATGCAAAGACTTGTCAATTTGAGTTCTCTCAGAAACTGTACAAGGGAATGGTTATTTGTAAGAAATTGTGTTATTGATTGAAGGGGAGGAAACCCCACTCAGGCAACAATAACAATCATTGCCAGGGATCAACAACAAAAGTCACTGTGCTTAACCCTCTGGTAGCATGGCACAAAACTGTGAGGCTTAAAAGCAATGTTTTAAATATTTCAGAGCATACCAACACAACAAAGTAAAAGTGAAGTAAAAACACAACACAAGATAAATCCCAAACCACCGTAGAAAATAGACTACATTTTAATAGTAGAATGGTAGATATTCAATGTTATAGTTTTTAGTGAAAATAGTGCCTAAAAGCACAAAGCGCCTCTCGCAGTCACCTGATTGTGCTAGACCAGGTGAAAGTCACAAATTCAGGCCAACTGCAATGGAGCATGGGATGGATACAGGGAGCAGGTTAGTCTTAAAAGTTACCTTCTAAATCTGGCGCATCAAACATTGGATGAGGCCATGAAGAGGAGTGTCACAAATGGTCATCGCTGTCGTGCCAAGAGCCAGTCAGGCATCATAGACGGTTTTTGCCGTATCTCCACCTTGGTTGTCGTCGTGGACTGACATTGCTGCAATGCAAATTGTGGATATCGACTTGCCCATCAACGCTGGCAGTTCTCACTGGAGCTCCGTGTTGTCTGGTCATTGAATCTTGGCATAAAAAAAACGTTTGTGGTCTCAAGGAGCCCACAATTCAGGATGTTCATCCAAGTACCAACTACCCCTCCTCTTACCTCCAGTAAGTTCCCCACAGCAGGATTGTTAAGACGTGGTAGGAGGCCACTCCCCCTTTCTCTACCACTCTGCAAATGTGCATCCTGGCTCACTACTAGTAGGGGGATGAAGTCCCTTTGGCTACCCCTCCTGTTACCTCCATAAAGTTCCACACAGTGCATTTGCTGAGAGGTTTTTGATGGCCACGCCAACCTTCTCCACCACTCTGCAAATGCACCACCTGGCACACTACTAGTTGGAGGATGAAGTCTCCTTGGCTCTTGAGGGTCCTTGGGGCAAACTACCCCTCCTGTTACGTCCAGTAAGACCCACACAGCTGGATTGCTGAGAGGTCATCAGAGGCCACGCTCCCTTTTTTCACAACTTTGCAAACGCCCCTCCTGGCACACTGCAGCTTGAGGGATGAAGTCCACTTTAGTCCTGAGGCCTACAGGAGGCAAGGGGACCTCATCCCCACACCAGCAGTACACAGATAGGCGAGTGAGGAAGAAAGGGGGCTTTTCCCGCCATTTTTGCGCTCCTCAAGCGTAATCCCATTGGCCCACCTACCCTCCCGCCTCCCGCCTCCCAGCTGACCACCCCTCCCCGGCTACACCATATATGGCGGCCGCTGCGAGGCCGCGCAGCGGACACGCGCAGCGGGCGCGCTGCTGGCACGCCAAAGGCGCGCCTAAGGCAAGCCCGTCTGCGCCCGTCCGCGCCTGGACCGCGCCCAGCGCCCGTCCCCCTGGTCCCCACGACCCCCACCCCATCCGCCACCCCCGCCTGACCTACGACACCACCACCCTCACCGCCCTCAACCCCGGCCGCACGCCCGGCTGCTACCGCGCTACCCCGAAGCGGACCCACGGATCCTTCACCTGCCGCAACTGCCGCTTTACCTGCCTACGAACACACATCGCACCCGACAAGAACAACCTCGACTGCATCCTGATCAACACCCGATCCGTCCACAGGCATGCCATCGAACTATGGAACCTCATCGACTCAACAAACCCGGACATCGCCTTCCTCACCGAGACCTGGATGAACCCCTCCTCGACACCCGTCATCGCCATAGCCATCCCCGACGGCTACAAAATCATCCGGAAAGACCGCACCAACCGCACCGGAGGAGGCATCGCCATCGCACACAAAAGCTCCATCCGCATCTCAACCCACGTCGACAACTCACTCCCCGACGCCGAACACCTCCACTTCGCGATCCACAGCGACCCCAAGACCACCCTCAGAGGCACCCTCATGTACAGACCACCAGGACCATGCACTAAGTTCAGCGAAGACATCGCAGACTTCGTCAGCCCACACGCACTCCCGTCCACCGACTACATCCTCCTAGGGGACCTCAACTTCCACCTGGAGAATCACACCGACAACAACACCACCGCCTTACTGGACAACCTCGCCAACCTGGGACTGAAACAGCTAGTCAACACCCCCACCCACTACGCCGGACACACGCTCGACCCCATCTTCTCCTCCAGCAAACACATCACTTTCAGCCACACCACCGAACTCGCCTGGTCGGACCACAGCTGTGTCCACTTCAGCTTCAAGAAGACCACCGTGCACCACCACACCCAGCAACCACCAAGAAGACAGTGGAATCGAATCACCACGGAACAACTCACATCGACCCTCTCTCAGAAGCAACCCACCAGCACCACAGACCCCTACGAAGCCACCAACAACCTCACGAGCTGGATCTCCGACTGCGCCAACCTCCTGGCCCCCCTGAAGACCCAAGCAAACACCAACAACCACAAGAAAAACTCCTGGTTCACCCCCGACCTCAAGGACTCCAAAAAAGAATGCCGCACCCTCGAAAAGACTTGGCGCCTCAACCAGACCGAGGAGAACCTGTCTGCTCTCAAGAACGCCACCCGCCAACACCACCAACGCCTCCGCGCCGCACGGAAATCAGCCTTCCTGAGCAGACTAGACAACAACGCCCACAACAGCAAGGAACTATTTGGCATCGTCAAAGAACTCTCCAACCCCGACGCAGAAAACAACTCCGTCCCTCCCTCACAGGACCTCTGCGACTCCCTCGCAGCCTTCTTCCACCACAAGATCACCGACATCTACAACAGCTTCACCACAACCAACACGAACCCACCACTGGAACCCGCCACCGACAACACCACCATCCTCACCTGGAACCCAACCACCACCGAGGAAACCACCCGCATCATGAACTCCATCCACTCAGGATCACCATCTGACCCCTGCCCGCACCACATCTTCAACAAAGCCGACAACATCATCGCACCCCACCTCCGAGACATCATCAACGACTCTTTCACCACCGCCACCTTCCCGGAGAAATGGAAACACGCCGAACTCAACGCCCTCCTAAAGAAACCAACAGCAGACCCCACCGAACTCAAAAACGTCCGGCCCATCTCGCTCCTACCGTTCCCCGCCAAAGTGATTGAGAAAATCGTCAACGCTCAACTCACCACCGCCCTGGAAATCAACGACTCACTCGACCCCTCACAATTCGGCTTCAGAGCTAACCACAGCACCAAGACCGCCCTCATTGCAGCCACGGACGACATCAGATCCCTGACCGACAAAGGAGAAACCATGGCCCTCATACTCCTGGACCTCTCTGCAGCCTTCGACACGGTATGCCACCATACCCTAATACGTCGCCTCAGCAACGCCGGCATCAGAGGCAAGGCCCTGGAATGGATCATCTCCTTCCTCTCCGGAAGAACCCAGAGAGTCCGCCTCCCCCCCTTCAGATCCACAGCCACAGAGATCATCTGCGGCGTCCCCCAAGGATCCTCCCTCAGCCCCACCCTCTTCAACATCTACATGAACCCCTGGCGAACATCGCACTAAAACAAGGACTCGACCTCATATCCTACGCCGACGACACCCAGCTCATCTTATCCCTCACCAACAACCCCACCTCAGCTAGAACCAGACTACACGAAGGCATGAAGGAAGTAGCGAACTGGATGACAGACAGCCGGCTTAAACTGAACACAGAGAAGACGGAGGTCCTCATACTCGGCCCTACACCCTCCGCCTGGGACGACTCCTGGTGGCCTCCCGCCCTGGGCAGCACTCCCCAACCCACCGACCACGCACGCAACCTCGGCTTCATCCTGGACTCATCCCTCTCCATGACCAGACAGGTCAACTCGGTGACCTCGGCATGCTTCAACACCCTCCGCATGCTCCGCAAGATCTTCCGCACCCACGCCCTCATCACCAGTCGCTTGGACTATGGGAACACTCTGTACGCCGGACTCACCATCAAGCTGCAGAGGAAACTGCAACGAATCCAGAACGCTGCCGCACGACTCATCCTGAACATACCCCGCCACCACCACATCTCCGGACACCTGAAGAAACTTCACTGGCTCCCAGTCAACAAGAGGATCACCTTCAGACTCCTCACCCACGCACACAAAGCCCTGCACAACCTCGGACCAAAACTCATCAACCACCGCGTCTCCTTCTACACTCCTCCGTGCACCCTACGCTCGACCGGAGAAGCCCTGGCAGCCATACCCCGCATCCGCAAAGCCACCGCCGGAGGAAGATCTTTCTCTTTTCTGGCAGCGAAGACCTGGAACTCCCTTCCCAGCCACCTTCGCGCCATACAGGACCACCTCTCCTTCAGAAGGCAGCTCAAGACCTGGCTCTACGAGCACTGACCCCCCCCCCCCTCCCCCCAGCGCCTTGAGACCCTTACGGGTGAGTAGCGCGCTTTATAAATGTAACTGATTGATTGATTGACCTGTGACCTCTCAGAAATCCCACTGTGTGGGGCTTACTGGAGGTAACAGAAGGTCTTGTTGGCCGCTAAGGACCCTCAGCAGCCAAGGTGACTTCATCCCCCAACCAGCAGAGGGATTGGGGGTGTTGGGGACTCCTGCAGGAACCGACATGCTCCCTGGATCCCAAACAACATCTGTTTCCTGGCTCGCTTCACAGCGGGCAGGGAAACAGACACTGCTCTGCTTTCAGCAAGCGAGAATATTTTTGCTCTAACTTGCTGAAAGGAGAAAGTTTGCTATGGATTGGCAGGAGCTGTGCTCCCACCAAGCCATAACAACTGCAATGTTCCAGGGTAGGCACCCCTGGACATTGCTGGAGCTGGCCCTGGGGGTTGGCGATGCCGAGGGCCATCTAGAGCCCCAGGGAGCCCCGGGAAGGTGGTGGTCCCTGGGGGTGCAATGGACCCTCTTCATTATTCATTATTCTATTTGTGCCCGGGGTGGCCAGAGCCACCCCATGCAGTATTATCTATTTTAGTTAGAAATTAGCATTTCAAAAACATTAAAAATTCACTGAAAAAACCATAGGTTTCAGGGATATTGTAGTTAGTTGGAGATTTCACTTGTATAAAACCATAGAAATTTGGCCATTATAGTTAGTAGACCTAACTATATCTCGCGCCTCCGCAATGCACTGCTGATGATGTCACATATTACATCACTCATGACATGCTCAGTGACATCACTGATGCCCCGCCCCAAGACGGATAAGGTGGGAAACAGACTCATAGCACTGGCGAGCCGTGCAATAGCTGTGCACTAGAGTGCGAGTTCGGTGCCGCAGCTTGCAGCTTGCTAGAGTGGTTGTGCTCCACTTGGTGAAAACGGAGGATAACGTGCTGCAGCTACCATGTTGGCAGGCTAGGAAAGCTGCCTACATGATGGGCTGAGACTCGATACTATTTGCATTAGAACCTGACCCAGATGAGCGACCGCCCTCAAGGAGTGGAGAAGAGAGGGGCTGTTCGAATGATCGGCACACAGCGTTTGGAGCAGCCATATCGGTCTGGCACTCTCCACAGCGCAGGGTCGCTGGCGCAATATTCAGCACGTCCGTTGCAGTTCTGCCAACCCTCCACTGCTTGCCTCAGTGCACATGTACACTCAAGATAAAAGCGCACCCACCTAAAGCGAGATTAATGACGAATTACAATATTGCATGCCCCCGGGACTTGGCCCACCCAGGGGCTAAATAATAACGAAGCGCGGGAGACCGCGTTCCGTTTTTTAAAAATTTTCAGCCAAAACTCGCGCTGGGTGCGTGAATCGCACCAATTCCTTTTTTTTTTTAAATGCTTTTTTTGACCGTGGGGTCCTTGTGGGACCCCCCTGAGCAGGCCTAGGGGGTCAGGGTGTTTCTACCCTGCACCCTTTTCTTTTTTTTCACCTTTGTTTCACTGTTTTCTTGTGCCTCGGTAACCGAGGCACAAGATGGCTGCCAGCACTTCCTGGTTTGGAGTGTTGACAGCCAATTAGAATAAAGCTCGTGGTCGGGAGGGTGGGCGGATCCCCGGCGCCTATATATATATCAAATTTTTATTTTTTTTTATTGTCTCAGCAACTACTAAACGGATTTACACCATTTAAGAAAAAGAGTTCTTTCTGAAACAAGGGCTAACTTTTTGCCAAATTTGGTGTAATTCCGTTCAGCAGTTCGAGCTGTAGCAGTGTCTAAAGTTTCCTATGGGAAATTGATTTTCCGACCTCTTTTTTTTAAACTTCTCAGGAACTACTGAACGTATTTACACGAATTAACAAAAAGAGTTCTTTCTGAAACAAGGGCTCCCTTTTTGCCAAATTTGGTGTAATTCCGTTCAGCAGTTTGGGCTGTAGCCGTGTCTAAAGTTTCCTATGGGAAATTGATTTTCCGACCTCTTTTTTTTAAACTTCGCAGGAACTACTGAACGTATTTACACCAATTAACAAAAAGAGTTCTTTCTGAAACAAGGGCTGCCTTTTTGCCAAATTTGGTGTAATTCCGTTCAGCAGTTTGGACTGTAGCCGTGTCTAAAATTTTCTATGGAAATTAACATAGAGAAAACACTTTGGCGCCGGTCGACGAATCTTCACGAAATTTTAAAAACTTTTGGCCAGCTCCGGTCCGCTCCTATCCCGAAAGTCTCGGGGTGATTCGTCAAGCAGGGGCCGAGAAAAAAGGGGGGTCCCAAAACGCGTTTTCCTTATGCAATTTTCCATAGGAACCTTTAGTCGCAGCTACAGCCCGAACTACACAATGGAATTACACCAAATTTGGCAAAAACGTAGCTCTTGGTTTAGAGTCTTGCCTTTTGGTTAAATGGTGTAAATCCATTCAGTAGTTCCTGAGAAAATCAAAAGTAAAATCACATATATATCTATGGGCTCGGTGGATCCGCGCACCCTCCCGATGACAAGCTGTATGCTAATTGGCAAACACATCACTTTCAGCCACACCACCGAACTCGCCTGGTCGGACCACAGCTGTGTCCACTTCAGCTTCAAGAAGACCACCGTGCACCACCACACCCAGCAACCACCAAGAAGACAGTGGAATCGAATCACCACGGAACAACTCACATCGACCCTCTCTCAGAAGCAACCCACCAGCACCACAGACCCTTACGAAGCCACCAACAACCTCACGAGCTGGATCTCCGACTGCGCCAACCTCCTGGCCCCCCTGAAGACCCAAGCAAACACCAACAACCACAAGAAAAACTCCTGGTTCACCCCCGACCTCAAGGACTCCAAAAAAGAATGCCGCACCCTCGAAAAGACTTGGCGCCTCAACCAGACCGAGGAGAACCTGTCTGCTCTCAAGAACGCCACCCGCCAACACCACCAACGCCTCCGCGCCGCACGGAAATCAGCCTTCCTGAGCAGACTAGACAACAACGCCCACAACAGCAAGGAACTATTTGGCATCGTCAAAGAACTCTCCAACCCCGACGCAGAAAACAACTCCGTCCCTCCCTCACAGGACCTCTGCGACTCCCTCGCAGCCTTCTTCCACCACAAGATCACCGACATCTACAACAGCTTCACCACAACCAACACGAACCCACCACTGGAACCCGCCACCGACAACACCACCATCCTCACCTGGAACCCAACCACCACCGAGGAAACCACCCGCATCATGAACTCCATCCACTCAGGATCACCATCTGACCCCTGCCCGCACCACATCTTCAACAAAGCCGACAACATCATCGCACCCCACCTCCGAGACATCATCAACGACTCTTTCACCACCGCCACCTTCCCGGAGAAATGGAAACACGCCGAACTCAACGCCCTCCTAAAGAAACCAACAGCAGACCCCACCGAACTCAAAAACGTCCGGCCCATCTCGCTCCTACCGTTCCCCGCCAAAGTGATTGAGAAAATCGTCAACGCTCAACTCACCACCGCCCTGGAAATCAACGACTCACTCGACCCCTCACAATTCGGCTTCAGAGCTAACCACAGCACCAAGACCGCCCTCATTGCAGCCACGGACGACATCAGATCCCTGACCGACAAAGGAGAAACCATGGCCCTCATACTCCTGGACCTCTCTGCAGCCTTCGACACGGTATGCCACCATACCCTAATACGTCGCCTCAGCAACGCCGGCATCAGAGGCAAGGCCCTGGAATGGATCATCTCCTTCCTCTCCGGAAGAACCCAGAGAGTCCGCCTCCCCCCCTTCAGATCCACAGCCACAGAGATCATCTGCGGCGTCCCCCAAGGATCCTCCCTCAGCCCCACCCTCTTCAACATCTACATGAACCCCTGGCGAACATCGCACTAAAACAAGGACTCGACCTCATATCCTACGCCGACGACACCCAGCTCATCTTATCCCTCACCAACAACCCCACCTCAGCTAGAACCAGACTACACGAAGGCATGAAGGAAGTAGCGAACTGGATGACAGACAGCCGGCTTAAACTGAACACAGAGAAGACGGAGGTCCTCATACTCGGCCCTACACCCTCCGCCTGGGACGACTCCTGGTGGCCTCCCGCCCTGGGCAGCACTCCCCAACCCACCGACCACGCACGCAACCTCGGCTTCATCCTGGACTCATCCCTCTCCATGACCAGACAGGTCAACTCGGTGACCTCGGCATGCTTCAACACCCTCCGCATGCTCCGCAAGATCTTCCGCACCCACGCCCTCATCACCAGTCGCTTGGACTATGGGAACACTCTGTACGCCGGCATCACCATCAAGCTGCAGAGGAAACTGCAACGAATCCAGAACGCTGCCGCACGACTCATCCTGAACATACCCCGCCACCACCACATCTCCGGACACCTGAAGAAACTTCACTGGCTCCCAGTCAACAAGAGGATCACCTTCAGACTCCTCACCCACGCACACAAAGCCCTGCACAACCTCGGACCAAAACTCATCAACCACCGCGTCTCCTTCTACACTCCTCCGTGCACCCTACGCTCGACCGGACAAGCCCTGGCAGCCGTACCCCGCATCCGCAAAGCCACCGCCGGAGGAAGATCTTTCTCTTTTCTGGCAGCGAAGACCTGGAACTCCCTTCCCAGCCACCTTCGCGCCATACAGGACCACCTCTCCTTCAGAAGGCAGCTCAAGACCTGGCTCTACGAGCACTGACCCCCCCCCCCCCTCCCCCCAGCGCCTTTAGACCCTTACGGGTGAGTAGCGCGCTTTATAAATGTAACTGATTGATTGATTGACCTGTGACCTCTCAGAAATCCCACTGTGTGGGGCTTACTGGAGGTAACAGAAGGTCTTGTTGGCCGCTAAGGACCCTCAGCAGCCAAGGTGACTTCATCCCCCAACCAGCAGAGGGATTGGGGGTGTTGGGGACTCCTGCAGGAACCGACATGCTCCCTGGATCCCAAACAACATCTGTTTCCTGGCTCGCTTCACAGCGGGCAGGGAAACAGACACTGCTCTGCTTTCAGCAAGCGAGAATATTTTTGCTCTAACTTGCTGAAAGGAGAAAGTTTGCTATGGATTGGCAGGAGCTGTGCTCCCACCAAGCCATAACAACTGCAATGTTCCAGGGTAGGCACCCCTGGACATTGCTGGAGCTGGCCCTGGGGGTTGGCAATGCCGAGGGCCATCTAGAGCCCCAGGGAGCCCCGGGAAGGTGGTGGTCCCTGGGGGTGCAATGGACCCTCTTCATTATTCATTATTCTATTTGTGCCCGTGGTGGCCAGAGCCACCCCATGCAGTATTATCTATTTTAGTTAGAAATTAGCATTTCAAAAACATTAAAAATTCACTGAAAAAACCATAGGTTTCAGGGATATTGTAGTTAGTTGGAGATTTCACTTGTATAAAACCATAGAAATTTGGCCATTATAGTTAGTAGACCTAACTATATCTCGCGCCTCCGCAATGCACTGCTGATGATGTCACATATTACATCACTCATGACATGCTCAGTGACATCACTGATGCCCCGCCCCAAGACGGATAAGGTGGGAAACAGACTCATAGCACTGGCGAGCCGTGCAATAGCTGTGCACTAGAGTGCGAGTTCGGTGCCGCAGCTTGCAGCTTGGTAGAGTGGTTGTGCTCCACTTGGTGAAAACGGAGGATAACGTGCTGCAGCTACCATGTTGGCAGGCTAGGAAAGCTGCCTACATGATGGGCTGAGACTCGATACTATTTGCATTAGAACCTGACCCAGATGAGCGACCGCCCTCAAGGAGTGGAGAAGAGAGGGGCTGTTCGAATGATCGGCACACAGCGTTTGGAGCAGCCATATCGGTCTGGCACTCTCCACAGCGCAGGGTCGCTGGCGCAATATTCAGCACGTCCGTTGCAGTTCTGCCAACCCTCCACTGCTTGCCTCAGTGCACATGTACACTCAAGATAAAAGCGCACCCACCTAAAGCGAGATTAATGACGAATTACAATATTGCATGCCCCCGGGACTTGGCCCACCCAGGGGCTAAATAATAACGAAGCGCGGGAGACCGCGTTCCGTTTTTTAAAAATTTTCAGCCAAAACTCGCGCTGGGTGCGTGAATCGCACCAATTCCTTTTTTTTTTTAAATGCTTTTTTTGACCGTGGGGTCCTTGTGGGACCCCCCTGAGCAGGCCTAGGGGGTCAGGGTGTTTCTACCCTGCACCCTTTTCTTTTTTTTCACCTTTGTTTCACTGTTTTCTTGTGCCTCGGTAACCGAGGCACAAGATGGCTGCCAGCACTTCCTGGTTTGGAGTGTTGACAGCCAATTAGAATAAAGCTCGTGGTCGGGAGGGTGGGCGGATCCCCGGCGCCTATATATATATCAAATTTTTTTTTTTTTTATTGTCTCAGCAACTACTAAACGGATTTACACCATTTAAGAAAAAGAGTTCTTTCTGAAACAAGGGCTAACTTTTTGCCAAATTTGGTGTAATTCCGTTCAGCAGTTCGAGCTGTAGCAGTGTCTAAAGTTTCCTATGGGAAATTGATTTTCCGACCTCTTTTTTTTAAACTTCTCAGGAACTACTGAACGTATTTACACGAATTAACAAAAAGAGTTCTTTCTGAAACAAGGGCTCCCTTTTTGCCAAATTTGGTGTAATTCCGTTCAGCAGTTTGGGCTGTAGCCGTGTCTAAAGTTTCCTATGGGAAATTGATTTTCCGACCTCTTTTTTTTAAACTTCGCAGGAACTACTGAACGTATTTACACCAATTAACAAAAAGAGTTCTTTCTGAAACAAGGGCTGCCTTTTTGCCAAATTTGGTGTAATTCCGTTCAGCAGTTTGGGCTGTAGCCGTGTCTAAAATTTTCTATGGAAATTAACATAGAGAAAACACTTTGGCGCCGGTCGACGAATCTTCACGAAATTTTAAAAACTTTTGGCCAGCTCCGGTCCGCTCCTATCCCGAAAGTCTCGGGGTGATTCGTCAAGCAGGGGCCGAGAAAAAAGGGGGGTCCCAAAACGCGTTTTCCTTATGCAATTTTCCATAGGAACCTTTAGTCGCAGCTACAGCCCGAACTACACAATGGAATTACACCAAATTTGGCGAAAACGTAGCTCTTGGTTTAGAGTCTTGCCTTTTGGTTAAATGGTGTAAATCCATTCAGTAGTTCCTGAGAAAATCAAAAGTAAAATCACATATATATCTATGGGCTCGGTGGATCCGCGCACCCTCCCGATGACAAGCTGTATGCTAATTGGCTGTCAACACTCCAAACCAGGAAGTGTTGGCAGCCACCTTGTGCCTCTGTAGAACCGAGGCACAAGAAAACAGTAAAACTAATGCTCAAAACGCAAAAAGGGGGCAGGGTATAAATACCCTGACCCTGCTTAGGGGGTCCCACAAAGACCCCCAGGGACCCAATTTTTCATTTTTTTTTAAATCGGCAAAATCCGCGCTGGGTGCGCGGATCCTGCCGATAAAAAAAAAAACAAAGCGCGGGCTTCCGTGCTTCCTTGCTATTTAGCCCCTGGGGGGGCTAAATCCCGGGGGCACTATTGATAATGTGAAGGGGGGCCCAGAGGGGACCCCCAGCCCCGGGTACCACCACCGCCCGGGGCTTTTTTCAGATCGGTGCGGGGGGCTCTCAGCCCTGGGGACTGCCACCCCCGGGGCTTTGGAAATAACAGGGTGGGGGTGCTCAAGGGCCCCCCAAAGCCCCAGGGAACGCCAACCCCCAGAGCTTTATCACAATATATCCGGGGGGCTTATGGCCCCCTTAGCCCCGGGGACCACTAAGGGGGCGATAAGCCCCTGGGGCTTGTTTTTTTAATTTAAAAAAACAAAACCTGCGTGGGGGGCTCGAGCTCTCCCACATGTCCCGGGGACTGCCACCTCTCCGGGGCTCTATATATTCAAAGTAGGGGGGTTCGTGACAGACCCCCTGGCCCCGGGGACCACCCCCAGGCCTTTGTAAATGTTTGGAGGGAGGCTGCGCGGCCCCCCTCCTGGAGCCCTTGATGGCCCTGAGGACCGCCACCCCCCAGGGCCTGCTCCTGCAGTGTCCCGGGGTGCCTAGCCCCAGGACACTGTAGTTTGCTATGGCAGGGCGGGAGCCTCGCGGCTCCCGCCATGCCATAGAAAACTTGGTTTGGATTTTGAAAGAGAGAGCAGGGAAACCTGCAATCTCTTTCAAAACGCAAATCAAATTGCTTTTCCACACGGGGAGCTGCACTTTAGCAGCTCCCCATGTGGAAAAGCAATGCCGGCTCCCGAAGGACGCGGGGAACCGGCTGGGACTGTGGGGGGATTGGGGACCCCCCCACAGTGGGGAAGGGAGGGGGCAGGGCTTGAGGGGACATGTGTGCAAACACGCCCTATGGCACGTTTTAAGTTGGGGAATTAATTCCTCTTCAATCCTGAAGTCTCCTGGGGGCCAACTAGCCCACCAGGTTCCTCCAATAAGCACCACAGAGCTGTGTTGCAGAGTGCTGTAAAAAGGGGTGTGGCCTCTGAACACCTATCTGCAACACAGCTCCCTGGTGCATACTGGAGGTACCTGGTGAGCTAGTTGGCCCCCAGGGACCCTCAGGATTAAAGAGGAATTAATTCCCCAACTTGAAAGGCACCACAGGGCGTGTTTGCACATATGTCACCTCAGGGCCCGTCCCCTCCCTTCACCACTGTGCAAACGCGCCCCGTGGCGTGTTTTAAGTTGGGGGATTAACGGCCCTTGAATCCTGAGGGTCCCTGGGGGCCAACTAGCCCACCAGGTACCTCCGGTAAGCGCCACGGAGCTGCGTTGCAGAGTGTTGTAAAAAGGGGCATGGCCTCTGAACACCTCTCTGCAACGCAGCTTTCTGGTGCATGCTGGAGGTATCTGGTGGGCTAGTTGGCCCCCAGGGACCCTCAGGATTGAGGAGAAATTAATTTTCCAACTTAATACGCACCACAGGGTGAGTTTGCAGACATGTCACCTCAGGCCACGCCCCCTTCCTTCACCCTTGTGAAAACGCGCCCGTGCCGAGTTGTACATTGGGGAATTAATTTGCTTTCAATACTGAGGGTCTATGAGGGCCAACTAGACCAACAGGTATCTCCAGTATGCGCCAGGGAGCTGCGTTGCAGACAGTTGTTCAGAGGCCACGCCCCTTTTTACACCTCTCTGCAACGCAGATCTGTAGCGCTTACTGGAGGTACCTAGTGCTCTAGTTGGACCCTATGGACCCTCAGGATTCAAGGGGACTTAATCTCCCAACTTAAAATGGCCACAAGCGCGTTTACACAGTAGTGAAGGGAGGGTGTGGGGCCTGAGATGACGTGTGCAAACACGCACTGTGGCGCGTTTTAAGTTGGGGAAATAATTCCCCTTCAATCCAGAGGGACCCTGGGGGCCAACTAGCCCATCAAGTGCTTCCAGTAAGCGCCAATGTGCTGCGTTGCAGAGAGGTGGTCAAGGCCGTGCCCCTCTGTACACCTGTCTGCAATGGCGCTTACTGGAGGTACCTAGTGGGCTAATTTGACCCTATGGACCCTCAGGATTCAAGGGGACTTAATCTCCCAACTTAAAATGGCCACAGGGTGTGTTTACACAATGGCGAAGGGAGTGGGCGGGACCTGAGGTGATGTGTGCAAACACCACTCCCCTCAATTTTGAGGGCCCCTGTGGGCCAACTAGCCCACCTGGTGCTTCTAGTAAGCACTACTGCGCTGCGTTGCAGAGAGGTGGCCTAGGCCGTGCCTGATTTTACACCTCTCTGCAACAAAGCTATGTGGTGCTTACTGGAGGTACCTAGTGGGCTAGTTGGACCCTACGGACCCTCAGGATTCAAGGGGACTTAATCTCCCAACTTAAAATTGCCACAGAGCTTGTTTGCACAGTGGTGAAGGGAGGGGACGGGGCCTGAGGTGACGTGTGCAAACATGCCCTGTGGCGCGTTTTAAGAGGTAGTTTTAATCCTCCTGCCCTATTATATACTAGGGGCTTACAGAGGAGGTCATGCTAATCACGGGGAGACTCCAAACCATAGTGTTCCCTAGTGTATGTAGGTGTTTTCACTGTAGTAATAGTAATAATAACTTTATTCGATTGTAATCTTAACAATCATAAAAGCACAATACATAAACATACACTCATAAATAAATTTCGTAAGTAATTTAGAAAAGAGCAATCCAATTCTTTTGTGAGACAGGCAAATTGTGTAAACATTATAAACAAGAGCATCAGGCAGGATAAACAAGTTAAGAATATAAATAATTGTACAGAATTAAAAATCATTAATGGGTGCGACAATAATTACAGCATAATTATCCCTCCATACTTTTCCTAAAGGTAATGGCTAATTTCAGAAAGCTGCATACATATAAAGTGCAGTCACAATTCAAAAGTTGAAGGAAATAAAGTGCTGGTTTAATCTGTGTGAATTTTAGTTTCTTTAGACAAGGCTTTAAGTATAGCCTTCGAGGTACTGAGTAATAGGCACAAACAAATAAAAAGTGCGCCAAATCTTGCGGAGACTTTCCGTCGCAGCCGCAAGCAGGCAGCACTTGACCACGATGGGTCCCTCTTGGTACTGCCAGTAGGAGGTGAAACAGGTCAAAACGGAACCTTGTCAGCAAAAAACGATCATAGCCAGGCATAGGCCATGATAGATACGGTTCCAAGTGTAAACATGTTTTAAGTAGAACGTGTTTCCTGACACTGTCTTTCAAAAGCTCACCCTCTTCTCGGGCAAGATACCTGGTTGTCATAAATGCTTTTTTCACAAATGTAACATCAGTTTTAGTTATAATAATTGGGGTTAAAAACAGGTCTGGCCGTCCAAGTTCAGTGAGGCGGTCTTTTATATATTTCAGCCATGGGACCTTGAGCCTGCCATCCCAAGTTAGGGCTTCTCTTAATATGTCGTGGGTAAGAGGTATATCATCATTTAGCCAAGAGTTCATCCAACAAAGTATGGGGTTTGCTGCTAATCTATCGCTAAGAAAGGGCACACCTAGTTCCTCATGAACCGAGAAGTTTCCGGTACCCCTTGGCAGCCTCAAAATCTTCTTTAGAAAATTATTTTCTGTAGCCTCTAGATCTCGCGTCTGGCTGTAGCCCCAGAGCTCGCTACCGTAGCAAGCAACAGCAACGCTCTTTGCTTGATATAATTTAAGCAACGCAGCCACCGGGCTGTTGCCCATTTTTCTCGCAAATCCAAGTATGGCTGCGTTAACGCGAGTCACTTCGCCCTTCTTTTTAAGGACTGCAGGGCCCCAAGATAATTGATCATCAAGAAGTACCCCGAGGTATGAGAAGGTTTTGGATGATGGGATTTTTTCCCCATTTATAGTGAAGGAATTTGGTTTTCGTGAACCTTGGCCAATTTTCATAACAAAGGACTTGGAATTATTAATACTAAGGCCTCGAGATTCCATAAAAAAATAAAATGAATTTAAGAGTGTCTGGAGACCGATTGCTGTCCTAGAAATCAGGACAGCATCGTCTGCGTAGAGCAGAACCGGGACACCTCTTCGACCTACGTAGGGATAATCCGCACCTGTCCTTAACAAGTAATCCTCTAGCTCATTAATATATAGGTTAAAGAGGAATGGGGCCAGGATGCAACCTTGTCTGACACCCCGGTTAATTCTTATGTCCCCCGTCACTTTCAGATCTTGGGTATAGCGGACGTTTGCTCTTGTATCAGAATGCAAATCAGCCAGTAAGTGGATTAGGTTCTGCTCAACGCCCATCTTTAGCATAATGTCCCATAATTTACCTCTGTCCACACAATCAAAGGCGGACGATAGGTCCATAAAAGCCATATGAATGGTTCCCTGCCGGGCCAAGGTGTATTTACCTACGATCAAATATAGATTCAGGCACTGGGTTACTGTTGAATGTCCAGGTCTGAATCCATATTGTATTGGGGATATGATTTTGTTTTCGTGTGCCCATGTTGTTAACCTATTCAGGATTACACCCCCTACTACTTTTGCTACAGAATTAATCAATGAAATTGGCCTGTAGCATAATGGATTACTACGATCGCCCTTTTTAAACACAGGAACTATAGTCGAGTGCCCCCATGACTTTGGACAACCCGAGATCGTAGCTGCATTTATTACATTGGTGAGTACAGGGGCCCAAAGTAAGGTGCGAGATTTAAAAAGATCCGGAGGTAGACCATCCGGGCCTGGTGCCTTATTACCAGTTAGCCCTTGAATGGCCTTTTCTACCTCATTGACCAAGAAACACAGAGAGTTCACCCTTGGAGTTAAAAAATCATGTTCTGCCTGTTGCTCGTTGCTTTTAAAAATTACGCTAAAATGATTAATCCAGTCCTCCTCTGGGATATTAGTTCCTAAAGCAGTGTCATTAGGATTATCGAATAAAGGTTTATTAATGATTTCCCAGAATTTACTACTATTACCCAGAGTCAAGGGGTCAAGCAGAGATTCCCAGATACAGGCCTTGATTTCCTTTTTGCGTCTTTCTAGTGATTTTTTATAAATCAATCGGAGATTTTTAATTAGACCTGTATCTCTAGGTTTAATTTTTAGTGCTTTTCTTAAATCTTTGCTTGCCTTGGAGCAGGTATGGTCAAACCATTTAGGGCTATTACTGGCTTGTCCCTTCGCTGGAACTAGCAGCAGAGAGCCTACAGTAGACACCACAACCTCAAAAATGGCTATGGTTTGCTCTGGAGAAATAGATGGTAATGCACAAGCCGCAAGTTCCTGGCCACATAACTTATTGATTTCATTATACAGATTTTCATGATTTACCAAATTCCATTTCAGGCGACGTTTTCCGTTTATACATTTTAAGATTCCCCGATCTTCACGGTGCCTTCGCAATTCGAATACACCCCCACCCAATCTAATAGTTAAGGGGTTATGATCACTCTAGATATTCGAATGGATAGTGAAACTAGAAGCCTGGGTGGCAAGGTCTGTAGATAGGAGTATGTGGTCTATAAAAGACCCGAAGCCTGATCCTTTAAATGTTGGAACATCATGAACCTTAGCCTCAGGTACCATAGACATGGCTACAGACAAATTGTTTTCATTTAGCAAATCATTTAGGAGAAGTCCACACCTAGTGTGGTTGAAATGAAAACCATTCACATTGTTACATCCCAGCGACCCCATGGGAGTAACTCGTGGGTTACCACATGGGTGTACGTTAAAGTCTCCTGCTATCAGTAAATTACATGACATTACACCTGCGCCTTCTCTCAACGTTTCTTTCAGAGACAATATATTACAATCCCCTTGACTGGATATAGCATTATAAAAGTTGATCAAAGTCAGAGCGTATTTACCTCTCTTTAGTTCAAGTATTTGGACATTTCTATTTGCATGATTTCGATTACGTGTAAGACAGGAAAGAGCCAAGTTTATAAAGATAGCCAAGCCCCCCTTTGCTCTACCGCTGCCTGAGGGAGCTGCTGGTCTGATGAAACTTTGATATCCTTCAATAAAAACGTTGTTATCTTCCAACCATGTCTCTTGGAGACATATAACAGCGTGTTTTTTAACAAATGCCAACCATGCAGGATCACTTATTTTATCAGCCAAACCTGCTACATTCCAGGAGACTAAACTCACGTTATATGCGACATCAGTCTCAATACCAGGGAAAACTTCAGTAGGAGAAAGATCTAATAAACAATTTGATTGATCGGCATGTATAACTCCCGAGTTATCCATAATAGAAGGGTTTGGTTCTACGGGGGCAGGATGAGGATTAAAAGTTTCATACAGATAATGCAAAATGCTGTTATGCTCATATTCAACTGGTGTAGGGCTATCTCTTAAAAGGACTATATCTGACTCAACATGAATATTGTTAACTGAATCAGCAGTTAGGAGGGGAAGGATTGCTACTTGTGTGGATTCAATTTTACCATGGGTAGAAGTACTAGACTTGTAGTCAGTGTATCTGGGTGTGACTGTTATATCATGCAGTCAGTCAACCCCCTCTAAGTCATTCTGTTCATATAAGGCCTCAAATCTATTTGAAATAGGTACATTGTAGCCGATATCAGGATGTTTTCTTTGAAAATGATTACGGCGATAATGCAGGCCGTGTGGAGCCTCCCATTTTTCATAGTGAGATGTTGAGTAATTATCCTGTCTCAGCTCCCCTGATACATCAGTCCTATACTGCATGTGATTTCTTGTAGTATAAGGAGCATAATTCATTGGTATTACATCATTGTGGTATGAATTACGGTTGACATAGTTTGCCTCCTGTTCTCTATTAGGATTTGGAAACAGTTTATTGGAACTATAGGCACTTGGGGGATAGAAATAACTTAAATCCATAGTGCGAATCAGGCTGTTAATCGGGCCTTCCCTCCAACTAGTAATGTGCTTTACTGCATGGGTATCCTTAAAAGTAACAACAATGCAATCACCCTCGGTAGATTTATATCTATGGCCCACCCAATCGACTCTCTTGACATTAGTTATTTTACCACTAATATGGCGAGGGATCGGTCTATGTGCGGTTAGCCAATGGCTAACTTTATTTTTCAGATCCCCATATCTCTCAACCTTACCCTTTTCTAGTTGTGGGACACCTATCATTACTATAGTGTATGGGTGAGATTCAGGAGGAAGATTAATATGATTAAGTTTTTTATTTTGTTGGCGCAACGTAGGTGATTGCACTGATCGTATATTAGTAGCTACATTTTCTATTAATATGGGCCTTTCAGGTCCAGCCAGGGCAACAGGTAGGGCAGGAGATAGACCTTCAGTGGCCCATTCGCTTTCATCATTACCCACTAATGGGCCGACTATAGTGGTAGACAAAGTCGATGCTACTATCATTCCGTTGTTTTCACTTAAAGGCAGTTTTGGTTCATTACGTACTATTACACCCGGAGAAGAAGGAAGTAACGAGTTAGGATCGACAGTTTCTGCATTGTTAATCTGTATGGATGTAGTAAGAGATTTGAGCATACTAATGAAGTCCTTACTCTGAAATTTCTCAAACTTCACCAAAAGTTTCTCAATACTATGTATATTATCTCTTAAAGGCTGAAGAAGGGAACTAAATAGCTGCTCCAAATCTGTTAGATGTAATTCCTCTGGTATACCCATCCTATCGGTTTGACTTGACTGGTCTATTAAAATTTTAATATCCTCTTGTTGTTTTTCTTTGGGGAGTAATACATCTTGCTTTGAAGGTTTTACACTTACATTAGGAGTTTTTTTGGTTAATTTAGCCAGTCTAAAGTTTTGCCATACGTCTTTTGCTGAGGGCTTATGATTTCCTAGCGGTCTATAAGTTTTCCGCACTATTGATTTTGTTTTTTTACCATAACGCCGTTTCAGCTTTTTTAGGGGAGATGAAGTATCTACTATTAACTGGGGAAAAGCCATCTGCGAATGCTTCCCCAACTGGATTTTATGGTAGGTTTCCTGGATAGGATAGACATAAATTATCTCCACGATTAGTAACAGGCACGGAGCTTCCATCTATACTGATGGATGGCACGTGTGGGGTTAAAGATGTGTTATTTAAACAACTTTTGGCACTAGGTAACCCAGTGAAAGATTGTGCTAGAAGTGAATCCTCAGTGTTAGAAGAGGACTCCAAAGTAATATTATTAGCAGTTGTGTGTAAGTTAAGATTTGGAAAACACATGTTTGGAGTTAATGAAAGGCGCCTTTCCGTGTTTTGAATGGCGTCAGCAACTACACCTATGGTTTTTTGTAGCATTAAATCTATTGCCGTAAGTGTTGGAAGTGGTGTGGATGATGCATTTTTTTTTTCTAGTTGTTGATCTTGTTGTTACCGGAGTCTTTCTTGATTTGGTCATTCTGTACAGGATAACTAAAAAATAAAATGACTACCACACTAGGCAAGTAAAGAAATAAAGCACCCCTTTAACAATTATATGGTCCTTCGCAAACACTCATGTAACCTATAACAGCAATTCCGCATTCATCTCGGTGTTTCGATCCAAGTTAGTAAATGATATAACAGGGGGGTGGCCCGTCCCGTCTCCTTTGGTCCCCTGAGGGCCACAGAGGGCCCGCCCTTTGTCCGGGCTTAGCCCGGTGGAGACCGCGCGGGAGACCGCGACGCGGGGAGTGATTCCAATTTTAAAGCGCCTCCTGGCGCAGCTTCCGGGATGTTGGGGGCCGGGGAGGCTGGGTACTGTAGTCCTTTCCCCCTCCTTGCTCCACACAGCGGCCACGCGATGGGAAGCGCGGCGGCGGGAGGGAGGGAACGCCAAGGACAACAATCTCAGCACCACGCTGACGGACCCACGGTAAGGATTCAGCAAGGGCAGGCAAGCACACTGCGCAAACAGGACACCCGCTCCGCCGGGAGTGATTCCAATTTTAAAGCGCCTCCTGGCGCAGCTTCCGGGATGTTGGGGGCCGGGGAGGCTGGATACTGTAGTCCTTTCCCCCTCCTTGCTCCACACAGCGGCCACGCGATGGGAAGCGCGGTGGCGGGAGGGAGGGAACGTCAAGGACAACAATCTCAGCACCAGGCTGACGGACCCACGGTAAGGATTCAGCAAGGGCAGGCAAGCACACTGCGCAAACAGGACACCTTCACTGTATTCTATGTGTCTTTTAACCTAGCACTGGCTCTATGACTGGTTACTCAGACTCAGTTACCACCAGTATCCGTCTGAAAAAGTTGATGGGAACAGGATGATTTTGACACAAGGCTTCTTTCTGCTCTTTGGTTTGTTCTTTCTGCACGTTTTCCTTCTTCCAGCACTTTTCTTCGTCTTTGAGGACTTCTGTTGCTTCTTTCTGCATTTCTTTTTTTTCTTTCTGTGCGTTTTTTCTTCTTTCTTCACATGTCCTATCTCTGTTGGCATAGTTAGAAATTAGCATTTAAAAAACCTTTGAAATTCACTGAAAAAACCAAAGGTTTTAGACAAGTTATAGTTAGGAATTAGCATTTAAAAAACCTTAGAAATTCACGTCACCTGCCTGTGGGCCTATGCTGACCGATGCCTCCGGCCTACACTGTGGAGGACAGGCAACACATGGTGCCAACTAACCCTGTTCAACACAAGCCGATCCCACATGTGTAACTGTGTCCTGAGTCCTCAATGGCAGCGACGACAGCACCAGACTCCCTTCAATCACTGAGGGGTATTTCCACATGGAAGACCGGCGACACGTGGTGCCACTGAACCTGTACATCGCAAGGTTTGTTTGGGTCACCAATATATGCATGTGGCTGTGGACCCTAGCTCACCACTACCTCTGCCCTACACTGTGGGCGACCGGTGACAAATGGTACCACTAACCGTCTTCAACACAAGCCGATCCCACAAGTGTAACTGTGTCCTGAGTCCTCAATGGCAGCGACCACAGCACCAGACTCCCTTCGATCACCGAGGGGTATTTCCACATGGAAGACCTGCGACACGTGGTGCCACTGAACCGGTACTACGCAAGGTTCGTTTGGGTCCCCAATGTATGCACGTGGCTGTGGACCCTAGCTCACCGCTACTTCTGCCCTACACTGTGGGCGACTGGCGACAAATGGTACCACTAACCGTCTTCAACACAAGCTGATCCCACATGTGGAACTGTGTCCTGAATCCTGAATGGCAGTGACCCCAACTTCTTGACAGTGACCACAGCACCAGACTCTCTTTGACTAGTGTGGCGTATTTGCATATCGAAGTCATCAATGTGGAAAGTATTGCCGACAAAACGATAACGCAAAAGATAAATTTTACACAAACTGTCGATTTCCCTTTCCACGTCCAGCAATTTCCAAAGGAAGGGTGAACAGTTTTATGTCAGCAATGAGACATACCATCACTTGAAAATCACCCAAAAATACTTATAATTTAACAGAAGCATCGAAGTACAATAATGATTACAATACGGAGATTTTGAAGATGTGAAATGCAAATATGAACATACAATATGATGCACATAACTCAATTGCTGTTTCTTACTACGTCACGTCATATATTACCAATTCTGAGAAGACAGAATTGAAAGAAAGGTGGGAAGAAATTTCACAGGAGAAGACACTTAGGAAAAAAATGTACAGCTTCAGTTTGAAGATACTTTCACATTGAGAAATTGGATCCTACCAATGTTCAGATCGGTATACATCTGCAAGTTTATATTCAAAGTCAACAGGAACCATCTGGATAAGTCTAGGTTTTCCTGCGGCATGAAATCGAGTTTTAATATAAATGTTATAAAACAAATTTGTGATGATATAGACTTACGTTTCTTTGCTAGTCAAGAAAACTGTACAGAAAACAGTTGGATATGTCTAGGTGTTGATCAACAAATGGTAGATAATATTGTTCTGAAGTTTGAAAAAGAAATTACAAAGTTTCAAGTAGTTTCTGGTGAAAATCCCAACTATGATTATATTTGTTGCGGACGTACTCATTATAAAATTCAAACTAGGAATGTAGATGTACTACCACTAACCCTGTTCAACACAAGTCGATCCCACATGTGTAACTGTGTCCTGAGTCCTGAATGGCAGTCACCCCAAGTCCGTGGCATCGACCATGGCACCACACTCCCTTTGATCACTGAGGCATATTTTGATATGCAAGGCCAGCGACACGTAGTCCCACTAACCCTCTTTAACACAAGCCGATCCCACATGTGTAACTGTGTCCTGAGTCCTGAATGGCAGTGACTCCAACTCCGTACCACCACACTACCTTTGATCAGTGAGGGGTATTTCCATATGCAACTACAGACTCCAGTAGGCAAGTAAGTATCACAGTCCTACACCCTAGATAATATCCTTTTAGTATCCTTGCTTCAAGAACTTTTTTTATATCAGTTATAGCTTTACTACAATGACCAAATTAATCTTCAAATGGAAACAAAAATGGAATAGCAGTCTATACTGCAGGCAATACAGCTCGTAATTCCAAGACTGTACTCAGAAAATACAACACTTCGTCAGTGTATTCTATACTTATTTCATCTTTTCATCATACGCCTACACTGCACTCACTAGGGCTCCCAATGCAAAATATTTCTTCATTCATTAACTACAGAGTCACTAGGCATATAACTATTACAGGTCTCAAATCTACATAATATCCTTTTAGTATCCTTTCTTCTTGAACATTTTGTATATCAGTTATACCTTTAGTGCAATCACCAAATTCATTTTCAAGTACAAACGAACACTCAACAGTCTACACTGCGGGCAGCAGACCTCGCAATTTGAATTTTGGACACGTGGTGCCAACTAACACTGTCCAACACAAGCCGATCCCACATGTGTAACTGTGTCCTGAGTCCTGAATGGCAGGGACCCCAAGTCAATGGCAGCCACCACAGCAGCAAACTCTATTTGATCAGTTAGACATATTTCCATATGCAGTGACCCAAAACTTCATGGCAGCGACCGGACCACCACACTCCCTTCAATTAGTGCGGAGTATTTTCATATTGAAGGCTGGCGACAAGTGGTGCCACTGAACCTGCACTACGCAGGCCGGTGATGCCACCAACGTATGCACGTGGCTGTGGGCCCTTGCTCACCGCTATCTCTGGCCTACACTATGATCAGCAGGCCTCACAATTCAGAAAGAGTTGTTATTCCACATGACGCAGTCCTATAGCCAAGACACATTGCTCCTAGTGTGGCCTGTCCACACCAAGCATCATCACAAGCTCATACACTCTCAATACTTCTGGTGCCACTAACCCTCTTTAACAGAAGCCGAACCCACATGTGTAACTGTGTCCTGAGTCCTGAATGGCAGTGAGCCCAAGTCGGAGGCAGCAACCACACAACATACTCCCTTCGATTTGTGAAGCATATTTCGATATGCAAGGCCGGCAACACCTACTCGCACTAACCCTCTTTAACACAAGCTGATCCCACAAGTGTAACTGTGTCCTGAGTCCTGAATGGCAGTCACCCCAAGTCCGTGGCAGCGACCACAGCACCAGACTCCCTCTGATCAGTGAGGCATATTTCCATATGTTTCCATATGCAAGGCCAACAGCATGTCATGCCAATAACCCTCTTTAACACAAACCGATCCCACATGTGTAACTGTGTCCTGAATCCTGAATGGCAGTCACTCCAACTTCGTGCCAGCGACCACAGCACCAGACTCCCTTCAGTCTTATTTCTTGTTCTTTTCTTTAAATACATTTTTTTATGTGTAAATCTATACATGTCTAAGACTCTTCTTTGCCCAACCGCACAGGGACACTTGCGGGGCCCAATAAGTTTGTTGGGGGTATGATGGTAATGTGGGAAGAGGGTGAGTTACCTGCTGATGTAGGGAGAGGCAGCGTCAAAGGGGTATCTATTACAGAAAGAACTCTGATATGTTTTCACAAATACCTCGTACAAATGCCAGCTGATGGACTGAATCACAAAATAATTTTTCAATACTTATGTAGTGTGAGTTATGAACAGTACGCACCCAGGCTCGCAGAGGGACAACTGCGGCCCGTCCTCTCCACTCACAGATGCAGGACTACGAGCCGTCCGCGCCATTGTAGCTATCCCTGCCCTGTTCCGTCGTATGCCACGCCACGCCACGCCACTCAGATTACGTTCCGACGATGGCCCCACATAGCTACCTGTCGCAGGCGTACTCGCTGTTGGTGTGCAGATCAGTGGTCTAGTTCTCCACATCTCCCACCCACTCCCTGAGGGTAGTTTTGCACACACACCACATCCATCTGGCACATGTGTCACAGGCCATGTGACCACGCAAATATAATAAATTGACAACGTCACATCCTTTATTGCCGGTGCTGACTAGATGCCGGATGCTCCATGTGTCTCAACCATAAAGAGTCTTTCAAAACTTCCGCAGAAGGTTACTTGCACCTTAATCTGTATAGCCCTCAGGGGCCTACCACCCCCTTGGCGCGGATTTCAGATGCACAGGTTTAGTGCCACCCGAAGCTCATATGGCCATCAGGGGCCTACCACCACGTGGCACGAACTTAACTTCCACAGGCTTAGCACTCCCAAAAGCTGATGTGGTCTCCGCCATTCATGACTCAGGACTCAGCGACATCTGTGCGATCCGCCAAGCACCTGATGTGGTCTCCGCCATTCATGTCTCAGGACTCAGCGACATATCTGGGATGCGTGGAGTTTTAAAGGGCACATGGAGTGCCCACTGCTGCACACTCCGGTGGCACCAGGTAATTATTTGCTCATCATGGATGCGAAGGGGCGGTAGTCTCTCTCTCTCTCTCTCTCTCTCTCTCTCTCTCTCTCTCTCTCTATCTCTCTCTCTCTCTCTCTCTCTCTCTCTGCCTCTCTCTCCCCCTCTCTCTCTCTCTCTTCCTTCTATCTCTCTAACTCTCTCTTCCTTCTCCCTTTCTCACTCCCTTTCTTTCCTTCCTTCTCTTTTTCTCTCTGGCTTTTTTTTCCCTTCTCTTTTTCTCTATGTCTCTCTCCTTTGATATGCGCAAATTTCTTGCTCATATCCTAAAGGAGGCTAAAATACGTGAAGCCAAGAGTGCCCTGAATTTCTTACAAATGGCCGTGGACACCCGCACTTTGTGCTCGATTGTAAATTTCTTGAGAGTGTCGGTAAGATTGAGGAATACCCGTGATTGAATAATGATGAATTAATAATGCAATGTGCCCTTTGTAAAGTGCCTTTTTAAAGCTTCGTTTTTAACCTGATTTTAATGTCCGTCGGTTCAGATCTAATGTAAATATACTGTACACTGTATATTGTATTTGTATTTTGTACTTTTTATGTTGATTTTTAATCAGCGAAATAAAGATTTACTGAACTGAACTGAACTGATATGCGCATTACACACCTCCTTATTTTGTGCTTTATTTTCCAGGCTCTGTCGTCCACATCCATGGTCCCCACAGCAGTGTTCCACCTTGTTATTTTGTATTTTTTTTATACATTTTGTTTATTACTTTATCGTTGATATATGTTAATAAAAAAATAAAGTTAAAAAAAAATAATTATAACGTTTCTGGTTGTTTTCTTAACTGCTGTGTAACTCTTTCTTGTTCTTATTACTGTTATTTGAAGTCCACCATGGTCTTAAATTTTGGAGGACTTATCGTGGGAATGCTGGTGATGTCTGCAGTTTCCACCAACTTCTGAATAGTGTGTTAGATTTATCTCAACTTTGCTTCCATTAATAATAATATTAATAATAATACTGAGGCTTATAAAGCGCGACAGCTACCCCAATCAGGGGTGTCCCAGCGCTGAAGCAGCAGGTAGATTACGACCAGAGGAGTAATGGACATAACAATCAATGTTAATCTGCCCTGAAGAGCCACGTCTTTAAAGCTTTTCTAAAACAGGTTTCAGTGTTAGCCCGCCGCAGAGAACCTGGTAGGGCATTCCATAGCAAAGCTGCACCAGCTGTGTAAGCTCTGCCGCCCAGACGTGTTTTCGCAAAGTGTGGGGTGCGCAGCAAGTTCTGAGAGTTTGAATGCAGCGCGTGGTTTTGCTTATAGAGACACAGTCTTTCCTTCAGGTAACCAGGGCATTTTCCGTTAAGGGCCCTGTATGCCAGCGTCATGCCTTGAATTTAAATATTTTCTCCACTGGAAGCCAGTGGAGCTTCTGTAGATGCGGAGAGACATGGTGTCGGAAAGGGATATGCTGAACCAGTCTCGCAGCCGTATTCTGTATCATCTGAAGACGGCAAATGGCGTATTTGGGAAGGCCAAGGTATAGGCTATTTGCATAGACAGGCCTGGATGTGACTGTGGCATGTACTATTGATTTGCGGCAATCTTCCGGTAGAAAGTGTAGAACTTTCCAGAGGTTTTTTAGTTTACTAAAACAGTTTGCCGAGACCTGCTGTATTTGGGCTGAAAAAGAAAGGTCTGCCTCCCATCTCACCCCTAAATTATTAATGCGCGTAGCAGGGGATGGTGGTGAGCCCATTTCTAGCGGCCACCACAGCTCTGGATCTGGCGCTGAGTCCTTGCCAAAGAACAAAACTTCTGTTTTCCCAGCATTGAACTTTAATTTGTTTGTGATCATCCACAGCGCTATGTCGCGCAAACAGCCCTTGAAGTTCTTAAAAGCATCTGCCGTCCACTTAAATGGAAAAACCAACTGGGTGTCGTCAGCATAGGAAATCGCTTTCACACCCCAGTTGGCAATTAGGGAGAACAATGGAGCTAGGTAGAGGTCAAAAAGTAGAGGGTTCAAGGCTGAGCCCTGGGGGACGCCGCAGCTAAGCTGTTTTGGTTTGGATTCAAATGGTTGTAGAGCAACTGTCTGCGTACGCCCACTCTGATAAGATGACAGCCAAGTTAACACTTTCCCGCCAAAGCCCACACCTTGTAGTCTCTGGACCAATATGGCGTGGTCGATAGTGTCAAATGTAGCGGACAGATCCAGGAGCACCAGCAATGCTGATGCTCCTGAGTCCAATGACCATCTTACTGACTCTGCCACCTCGAGGAGAGCGGTCTCTATACTAAACAAAAATCCGATTGGCCGCACTCTGCTAGTCCTACCAGCGTGTTACCCCCAAAAATTGTGGTCCATGAAGTAGCGTCGGCGGGTACGCCTATGCCAAAAGTTTAAAATGAAAATGAGTGTTGCGTTAGCCATCCCTGGACACGTGTTTCGAGGTAGTTGCCTCTCGTCAGCAGGGAGTAAGTGTGTGTGTAGGGTTGCTGCATAGGCTGCCAAAAAATATTCTCAGGTAAAGTACCACTCAAGGCGTGCAGGTGCGTAGCCAAGGGCTTGTCAGCCCCACCGGCTCAAGGGAGCCTGAATATAAACAAAAATCCGATTGGCCGCACTCTGCTAGTCCTACCAGCGTGTTACCCCAAAAAATTGTGGTCCATGAAGGAGCGTCGGCGGGTACGCCTATGTCAAAAATTTAAAATGAAAATGAGTGTCGCGTTAGCCATCCCTGAACAAGTGTTTCGAGGTAGTTGCCTCTCGTCAGCAGGGAGTAGGTGTGTGTGTAGGGTTGCTGCGTAGGCTGCCAAAAAATATTCTCAGGTAAAGTACCACTCAAGGCGTGCAGGTGCGTAGCCAAGGGCTCGTCAGCCCCACCGGCTCAAGGGAGCCTGAATATAAACAAAAATCCGATTGGCCGCACTCTGCTAGTCCTACCAGCGTGTTACCCCAAAAAATTGTGGTCCATGAAGTAGCGTCGGCGGGTACGCCTATGCCAAAAGTTTAAAATGAAAATGAGTGTCGCGTTAGCCATCCCTGGACACGTGTTTCGAGGTAGTTGCCTCTCGTCAGCAGGGAGTAGGTGTGTGTGTAGGGTTGCTGCGTAGGCTGCCAAAAAATATTCTCAGGTAAAGTACCACTCAAGGCGTGCAGGTGCCTAGCCAAGGGCTCGTCAGCCCCACCGGCTCAAGGGAGCCTGAATATAAACAAAAATCCGATTGGCCGCACTCTGCTAGTCCTACCAGCGTGTTACCCCAAAAAATTGTGGTCCATGAAGTAGCGTCGGCGGGTACGCCCATGCCAAAAGTTTAAAATGAAAATGAGTGTCGCGTTAGCCATCCCTGGACACGTGTTTCGAGGCAGTTGCCTTTCGTCAGCAGGGAGTAGGTGTGTGTGTAGGGTTGCTGCGTAGGCTGCCAAAAAATATTCTCAGGTAAAGTACCACTCAAGGCGTGCAGGTGCGTAGCCAAGGGCTCGTCAGCCCCACCGGCTCAAGGGAGCCTGAATATAAACAAAAATCCGATTGGCCGCACTCTGCTAGTCCTACCAGCGTGTTACCCCAAAAAATTGTGGTCCATGAAGTAGCGTTGGCGGGTACGCCTATGCCAAAAGTTTAAAATGAAAATGAGTGTCGCGTTAGCCATCCCTGGACACGTGTTTCGAGGTAGTTGCCTCTCATCAGCAGGGAGTAGGTGTGTGTGTAGGGTTGCTGCGTAGGCTGCCAAAAAATATTCTCAGGTAAAGTACCACTCAAGGCGCGCAGGTGCGTAGCCAAGGGCTCGTCAGCCCCACCGGCTCAAGGGAGCCTGAATATAAACAAAAATCCGATTGGCCGCACTCTGCTAGTCCTACCAGCGTGTTACCCCAAAAAATTGTGGTCCATGAAGTAGCGTCGGCGGGTACGCCCATGCCAAAAGTTTAAAATGAAAATGAGTGTCGTGTTAGCCATCCCTGGACACGTGTTTCGAGGTAGTTGCCTCTCGTCAGCAGGGAGTAGGTGTGTGTGTAGGGTTGCTGCGTAGGCTGCCAAAAAATATTCTCAGGTAAAGTACCACTCAAGGCGTGCAGGTGCGTAGCCAAGGGCTCGTCAGCCCCACCGGCTTAAGGGAGCCTGAATATAAACAAAAATCCGATTGGCTGCACTCTGCTAGTCCTACCAGCGTGTTACCCCAAAAAATTGTGGTCCATGAAGTAGCGTCGGCGGGTACGCCTATGCCAAAAGTTTAAAATGAAAATGAGTGTCGCATTAGCCTTCCCTGGACACGTGTTTCGAGGTAGTTGCCTCTCGTCAGCAGGGAGTAGGTGTGTGTGTAGGGTTGCTGCGTAGGCTGCCAAAAAATATTCTCAGGTAAAGTACCACTCAAGGCGTGCAGGTGCGTAGCCAAGGGCTCGTCAGCCCCACCGGCTCAAGGGAGCCTGAATATAAACAAAAATCCGATTGGCCGCACTCTGCTAGTCCTACCAGCGTGTTACCCCAAAAAATTGTGGTCCATGAAGTAGCGTCGGCTGGTACGCCTATGCCAAAAGTTTAAAATGAAAATGAGTGTCGCGTTAGCTAACGCGACACTTACTTTCACTTAAAACTTTGGCACAGGCGTATTCGCCGACGCTACTTCATGGACCACAATGCCCTGGGGTAACACGCTGGTAGGACGAGCAGAGTGCGGCCAATCGGACTTTTGGTCTCTATACTAAATCCTGCTCCAAAACCAGATTTTACCTGGTGCGAGGAGCAGGGAGATGGGTCTCAGGTTGCTAAGGTCACCTGGGTCACCATTTGGTTTCTTTCTCAGAGGGAGAAGGGTCGCATGTTTCCATTTATCAGGAAAGATGCCCGTGTCCAGAGAGGTGTTCCATATATGACGTAGACCATCCGTCAGGGAAAGGGCTAACATTTTCCACAGTTTGGGAGGGCATGGATCATCTGGAGCACCTGAACGACATTTTTGAATTTCAGCTAAAGCCTCCTGGTAAGAGATCGGAGTAAAATTAGTGAGTGGCGAAACCTCCACTGCACCTAGGGATATATCCGCTTTCTCAGTTGCCTCAGAGGTCAGAAAGGAGTAATAGACCTTTAAAATGTTATTTTCGAAGTGACTTTCAATTTTTTCACACAAGGCTAGGGACGGTGTCACTTCCGTCTCTATTGCCTTGGGTTTAAAAAATGTTTGGACTACTTTAAAAACTTCTCTACAACAGTGGTCTGCATTCTGAATGCGTGAAACAAAATAGTCCCGCCTGGCTGCTTTTAGAACCTTATGAAACTCTTTTAGTGCTTTTTTATAAATTCCCTTAGCTAGAACACAGTAGGCCGACCTCTACTCCGTTCCAATTTTTTGCACCTACTTTTTATTTCTTGGAGGGCAGTGGAGAACCAAGGGGCAGAGGGAGAACATCTAGAGGGTTTCACTACTCTGATTGGCGCGACTAACTCCACAGAATCAGAAATCCATTGATGTATAGCAGCTACATCTGCATTGGGGTCAGAGGAAAGACAGTGATATTTGTCCAGCAAAATAGGGCTTAATGATGCCTCAGACAAGTTCTTCCAATTTCTCTTATGAATGGATCGATTGCTCTTAGCTTGCTTCGTTTTTGGCAGGGTAATCGAAAAAGGAATCAGGTAGTGATCTGACCAGACCAATGCGAGTGGGATCTCCATATTGGTGTCGGTAATATTCGAAAAGACTAAGTCTAAGGTATGTCCCACTATATGTGTTGAGGAGGACACCCGTTGTAAGAGATTAGCCCCTGCTAAAGACGAGATCAGTTGCGCTGTGTGTGAACAGTTTGGTCGTTCACGTGCAGATTAAAATCTCCCAGGGCCATAAAATTGGTATACACTACTGATTTTTGAGTAATAAAATTACACAGAGTCTGCGAAGCAGTCGTTACACAGTCGGGTGGTCTATAGATCAGAATGCCCGCAAGGGCAAATGAGGGGTTGATTTGTAAATAAAAATTGTGACCTTCCATGCCCTGCATAAGAAGAGGGGCCGAGGACGCAAGCTCCTATGAGTCTCTAAAAATAATAGCCAACCTACCCCCTCTTTTCCCACCTTCTCGGTTGACATAGCATATTTTGAAACCTGGTGGTGTAACCATTAAACTGCTGATAATGAAATGCAGACTAGCCGTTCCCGTGCAAAAAGACACGGGGTGCACCTTTGCGTTTTATTCTAAATGCTAAAATCCTGTATTGAATTGCACTGACGTAGTGGCTGCACTCACAGTGTACACACAAAATGATTTACGAAACCTCATTGTATTTATATTGATTGGGAATCGGGCGTCAGGTGCTGGATCTTGACTAGATACACTGCCCAGTTCGTATATTGTCCTGAACACGCAAAAAATCACATCCCAACTTTCACACCAACTGCAATGCGAAACAAATTCCGTCGATAAGCCACGTTAGCACCTGGGATTTTACACCTGCTTTCTGATGGTGTTAAGCGGGACGACTACCTGCACCATGAAAGAGAACACAGCCAAGAGCCACACCAGAACCCCCTCAGGTGCCATAGAATAAATTAGCATGATACAGGGATACCCATGAGGGCCACAAGACTCTTCGTAACAACTCCGGGACCGCCAACGCCCCCCAAAACCGCATCTGAGCAAGTGTGTCCATCTGGTCATTGTGTTAGCATGATAGTCACCAGCCCTGCAACATCACAGTGTGCTATCACCTCAGCGTTGGCAGTGAACCTGGACATGTAGCTACGCATGCATCCTCCTGCATGCACAACTGGCGTGTGCTGGTCCAGAGTACACAGGTCAGCGCAGGGGGGTGCCTATCCGACAACGGGAATGGGGTGTCTCGGACATCTCTGTGTACAGGAAGTGCAGTAAGTGTGTCTCTGTGTTCTGGTGTGGCCTGCCACAAGGGCCGCATCAATCGATGTTGTAAAGTTGCATGCACCACCTCCAAACGGCACTGTGAGGGTGTAGTTGGAATGCAGCAGCACATGCGCAAATAGGCATTACAATGGTATGCCGTACGAGTGCACGAGATACAACACCGTACCGTACAAAAGTGTGGGAGCTCGTGGGAGGGAGGAGCCGCTGTTTGCAACGTAACAGACAGCGAACTCGCCTATGTCTCGCCCCTGTGCCACGTGCTGGGCATCTCATCCATGATGACCACTGTTGCATACATCCCACAATACCAACGACACGCCTTTGTACACATCCTCTATGAATGCAGCGTGGTTTTCACTTCTATGCTCGTTCACTGGTGTGATGTTGGCGAGTTGTGTGACTTGTGCTCCTTTTTGGTGTATTTCATTTTGGCCATTGTTTGTCTGTACTTGTGCTATACTTAATTGTGCATGTCTGCCATTCTGCCCATCTCCCCATCTTCCCCCGCCCCCCCACTCCCTGCTTCTTCCTCATCCTGGTGCTGTTCTGTCAATAATTTTGTTGCTCCACACATAAATACATGTAAAGAACAAATTAGAATAGTTCCTTGATTCTTTTAGGTTTCAAAACTGCTCTCTCTTGGTTTCTTTTTAATTTTCCATATAAACAGTTTTTTAAAATATTCAACAACACATAGAAGTCAGAAGTGCAACGTATTCTATCAACACACTTTCTAGAACATTCTACAATACGTGCAGGTTAAAAGTTCATCAATCTTTTTAAAATTAACCATATTTTTTTGCCACATTTTCTCGAACATTTAACGGCACATGCAGGTTAAAAGTTCACTATTGTTTTAAGTCCGAACAGTGCCTACAAATGCAAGTAGCAGCTGTGGTTGAGTTGACAACTTTTATCCTATGATGTGTACTCCACGTTGAAACTGCTTTTTTTTAACCAATCACAAAGATGCTTTTCCGCAAAACGAATGTGCACCCTACTTTAAAAAAGAATGCTTTTCGTCTCCCAATCACGTATCATTTTGTATGGCAATAAAAACTAGTTCCCCATCTTTAAACATATCTCTTATTCTACCAAGGAACTGCATGAGCTACAGACATCTTTCCATACCTTCCAGCCATACCTTCAAAATGATAGTGTGGATTGTAGGACATAGCTATATTTTCTGGCGCAAGAGGTATGCAGAACAGAGAGGTATTGACTTAGACCTAGGTTTACAAAATGTGGACATTAAATGGTTTGCACAGAGAGGATTGAAGTGGTACCAATTGTTGCCTTTGGTTAAAACCTGTTTGCATCTCGAACACCCTGACCTCATGATTGTGCACTGTGGCGGTAGGTTTGGAAATGCTTATGAAGGACACCTTTGGACAATTGATGTTACTTTTCCCTCAAACTGTCTTTGTATGTTCCAATATATGCCAAAGACAAAAGTGGAAATGGTCAAAACAATTTTGTCCTCAGATTGAAAAATCTAGGAAGAAACTCAACAAAGCTGTGTCTGCATACCTCAGAGACCACAAAATGGGGTCCATCTACAACAACAACATACGTTTTGATATGGCTGATGTCTACAGAAGTGATGGAGTACACTTCACAGATCATGGAAATCGAGTTTTCCTGAATAACTTGAAGCTGTATATCCGCACTTATATGTAGCTCCAACTAATCAACACAAGGGCTCTTTTTAGAGCCACCCTATAACTGACAATTTAGGCCCGCTATTTAAGGGCCAGGTAACGGCAACTCCCGCACCCTCGCCAAAATGTATTCTCCACACAGCTGTGATGCAGCGGCCAGACCATCTGACTTTGCAGCACAGAGCTCTCGCTTTGATCACCACCTCTACTCCCCCATAGGAGTGAGTAGTTTGGGCTTTACAAATACCATATTGATTTACCTTCGCACTCCCTGAACAACACCACCTAAGCACCATATACAAGTTGGACAAGTGTGGCACAGCGCCCAGAGCACATGCCTTCACAACATAGCAAACACAGGCTCACGGTTTCATACCCGAGTCCAGCAGCAGCTCAATTTAGCAGCATGACACTCTAGGCAATACCTCACTTAATTTCCGTACCCAGCACTTTCAGACCAGTAGGGGGTAGTAGTTCACTGACTTTACCCCGAGTCCGTCAACAGCGCAGCTTACGCCCCCAGCGCCATCAGACCCATAGGAGTGAGTAGTTTGCACTTTACAAATACCGAATTGATTTGATACGCGAGAATTTACCTTCGCACACCCTGTATAACACCCCCTAAGCACCATACACACGTTACAATATTCAAAACAAAAGTTGCTTCGAGTAGGTATAACTACATATTGACACTACTTGGACACATGTGGCAGTTTGGGCTCACGCTTTCATCCCCGAGTCCGGCAGCAGTTCAGCTTAGCAGCATGAGACTCTACACACTACCTCACATATTTTCCGTACCCCAGAACTTTCAGACTAGTACGGGTCAGTAGTTCGTCCTAGTAGTTATAAACACATGCTGACACTACTTCCACAGCTGTACTGCAGCGGCCATGGCACATGACTTCACAGCATAAGACACACAATTTAGACTCACTCTCTAATCCCCGAGTCCCGCACCGCCTCACCTTAACAGCATCACACTCTAGACAATACCTCACTTAATTTTCGTAGCCTAGCATTTTCACACCGGTAGGTATGATTAGTTCACTTCGCACCCCCTCTATAGCACACCCTAAACACCCCACAGAGGTTACAGTGCTCCTACCCTCCTATGTCCCACTTTTTTTGCCCTTTTTTACCCTTACTCGCTTCAACGGAATAACAAAATAACAAAATGGCGGCCAACACTTCCTCCTTCCATGAGACTCTAGACAATACCTCACATATTTTCCGCACCCAGGACTTTCACACCACTATGGGTCAGTAGTTCATCCTAGTGGGTATAAACACATGCTGACACTACTTCCACAACTGTACTGCAGCGACCAGGGCACATGACTTCACAGCATAAGACACACAGTGTGCGGTCACGCTTTAATCCTCGAGTCGTGCACAAGCTCACCTTTGAAACATCACACACTAGCCAATACCCCACTTAATTTTCATAGCCTAGAACTTTCACACCGGTAGGTATGATTAGTTCACTTCGCACCCCCTCTATAGCACACCCTAAACACCCCACAAAGGTTACAGTGCTCCTACCCTCCTCTTTCCCACATTTTTCGCCCTTTTTCCGCCTTACTCACTTCAACGGAATCACAAAATGGCGGCCAACAATTCCTAGTTGCAAACGCTCGTATCGCTCGCAGCCAATCAGCAGCAAGCTCGTGCTTGTAACGCCTCAGCCAATCAGATGGCAGAATTCCAAAATATTGATATCTATAAATTTCGATATTTCTCAAAAACTGCTGAACGGGTTTACACCAAATAAACAAAAGCGTGCTTTCTACATCATGAACCTTCTCCCTGCTACATTTGGGGTAATTCCATTCACCCGTTCGACCTGTAGCCTTGTCTAAATTTTCCTATGGAAATTAACATTGAAAAAACACATTTTGGGACCCCCCTTTTTTCTCGGCCCCCCCTTGACGAATCACCCCCAAACTTTCAACATAGGAGCTGATCTCAACAAAGAATTAGTTTTGAATATCTCAAGAAGATTCATCAATTGGCGCCAAAGTTATTACGAATAGAATGTTACAATTTTCCTATAGTAACTAGGTCCTAACTATAACTACCTACTGGCGACCGCCAGTAGGTAAAATATATATATATATATATATATATTCACTTCAAAAACCATAGGTTTCACACAAGTTATAGTTAGGAATTAGCATTTAAAAAACCTTGCAAATTCACTTAAAAAACCATAGGTTTCACACATGTTATAGTTAGCTGGACATTTCACTCGTGAAAAACCATTGAAATTCCCCCGTTATAGTTAGTGCAGGCAACTATAACTCACGCGACCGCAATCCTCTGCTGATGACGTCAGATATTACATCTCTGTGTCGAGGCTCATGGAGAGTTTTACCATTGCAGGAATTTGGTGTGCAGCCATTCAGGACAGAAGGAACTACGAGTCCCAGCATGCATGGTATTCGTTCCATCAGGACTGCCCTATCAGAGCATGCCATGACACATTGAAATATTGGGAGTAGCCGCACCTGCACACTTTGACCCGCCACGCCTTTCAGAAAAGAATCTTATACGAAACGCGTCAGGCAGACGGCGAAGCTGCTTTGTTGATACACGGACACTGCCTATACCAATAAAAAGCTTGCAGCTCAACTTTGGTCCGAGTGCTTCCAAAAGGTGGGTAACCACGGAGCTTTGATTTAAACGTGGCCGCCCAGCCGCGAGGAGTGCACCACCCTGCGAACCTAAGGGGGCCACCTACGGTGCGATATTTATCAAGCCGACCTTGTGGGACCACTGTTATGGATTGAGGGCAGGTCCCTGTGTCGAGGCTCATGGAGAGTTTTATCATTGCAGGAATTTGGTGTGCAGCCATTCAGGATAGAAGGAACTACGAGTCCCAGCATGCATGGTATTCGTTCCATCAGGACTGCCCAATCAGCGCATGCCATGACGCATTGAAATTCTGGGAGTAGCCGCACCTGCACACTTTGACCCGCCACGCCTTTGAGAAAGGAATCTTATCCAAAACACGTCAGGCAGACGGCGAAGCTGCTTTGTTGATACACGGACACTGCCTATACCAATAAAAAGCTTGCAGCTCAACTTTGGTCCGAGTGCTTCCTATAGATGGGTAACCACGGAGCTTTGATATATATATATATATATATATATATATATATATATATATATATATATATATATATATATATATATATATATATATATATATATTACCTACTGGCGGTCGCCAGTAGGTAGTTATAGTTAGGACCCTGTTTCCATAGGAAAACCGCAACATTCTATTTGGAATAACTTTGGTGCCGGTCGACGAATCCTCGCGAAATTTTCAAAACTAATGGGGCGCTACGCTCCGCTCCTACCCTGAAAGTCTCGGGGGGATTCGTCGAGCGGGGGCTGAGATAAAAGGGGGGTCCCAAAACGCGTTTTCCCCATGCATTTTTCCATAGGACCTTTAGTCCAAGCTACAGCCCGAACGGCTGAACAGAATTACTTGAAATTTGGCAGAGAGGTAGTCCTCAGGTCAAGGAAGTGCCTTTTGTAGGTTTGGTGTAAATCTGTTCAGTAGATTCTGAGAAAATAGCCTTTAAATCAATATATATATCTGAGCCAGCTTACGGTGCGCTTACGGTGCGCTTACCGTACGCGTACGGTGACGTGCGCGAGCGCGATTCTGATTGGCTGTTAGATCTTAGTAAACATTCGAATCGGTCGAAACCAGGAAGCGGCGGCCGCCATTTTCTCTCTCGCAGTCTGAGAGGGGCTTAAAAAACAAAGGCCAAAAACATGTAAAGGGGCTGTTTAGACAGCTCCTAAGCACCCAGCCATGTTGACGGAGTCCTCAAAGACCCCACAAGGCCAAAAACGGAATTTTAATTTTTTCGATAATTTCGCCGATTACGCTTACCGTACGCGTACGATAAAAATTAATAATAAAAAAAAATTATCCATACTCTCCCCACCCCGTGTGCAAACGGTGCACGAAGGGCACCATTTGTGAATGGCATATTACAGATGTGAAAAATTAAAATATTACCTTTCACAACGAAGCGCAAAAATGATCCATACTCTCTCCACCCCGTGTGCAAATGGTGCCCGTAGGGCACCATTTGTGCAAGGCATATTTCAGTTGTGAAAAATGAAAATATTACCTTTCACAACGAAGCGCATCATATGTCCTCCATGTGCGCACGGTGCGCGAAGCGCATCGTGCGTACATGGCCCATCTAGCGTAACGTGGGCACGCGGTGCGCGTAGCGCACCGCGTGCCCACCGTGCGTGCATGGCACTAACTGCGTAAAGTGGGCGCGCGGTGCGCGAAGCGCACCGCGTGCTCACTGTGCGCGCACGGTGCGCGAAGCGCACCGTGCGCGCACGGAACGAACTGCGTTAAGTGGGCGCGCACGCCACGAATGGCGTAAAGTAACTTAGCATTTAAAAAACCGTACAAATTCACTGAAAAAACCATAGGTTTCACACACGTTTGAAAATGTTTCATTTTCTCATAGTTCTCTGTCTTGTATAGACTTTAGTGGCTGCATTTCTCTTAAATGAAACGAAAATCAAGTTTGTTAAATGTCACTTACACACAACATGATTCATGCAGTCCTTCGTAATAACACCAGCCACTGTGCCTCCAATTACTGGTGCCTTTTTGCTGTATTTCCGTCCCACGCCACTGCCCAGGTTTAAAATGTTGCGCATTCCTGCATGGTAAAGTATTGATTACTTCATTCCTTCCATTAAATAATTGACAGCATATTCAAGCTGGCAGGATAGTTCTCCTTTTCTCCTCGGCGGTTCAAACAGGAATTTACAATGTATGCTCCGAGTGTCACCCAGCTGCTGAACTCTTATCGGACCGGTGCTATTATCCGCTTTAACGTGTGGGTGAACTCATGTGAAAATACTCAAGCTCAAAAATGCGGAGCACTCTCAGGACATTTTCTGTTGCAATTTATTGGGAGCAAATGCATTTCGGCCTTTAGCCTTCCTCAGTGCTCATGAGCATAGCACCAAACACGTTGCACATTTAAATACAAACACAGATGATTTCATTGGAAAAGCACTCTGTCATGGCCAGCAACGAAGGACAAATCAAGTTCTTGGTAGGATACCAATCTATCTGGTTGCCATGTTAGCGTGTACTTTACTGCTTACAGCCTTATGGTAAATGTTTCATTTTCTCATAGTTCTCTGTCTTGTATAGACTTTAGTGGCTGCATTTCTCTTAAATGAAACGAAATTCAAGTTTGTTAAATGTCACTTACGCACAACATGATTCATGCCGTCCTTCGTAATAACACCAGCCACTGTGCCTCCAATTACTGGTGCCTTTATAGCTGTATTTCCGTCCCACTCCACTGCCCAGGTTTAAAATGTTGCGCATTCCTGCTGGGTAAAGTATTGATTACTTAATTCCTTCCATTAAATAATCAACAGCATATTCAAGCTAGCAGGATAGTTCTCCATTTCTCCTCGGCGGTTCAAACAGGAATTTACAATGTATGCTCCGAGTGTCACCCAGCTGCTGAACTCTTATCGGACAGGTGCTATTATCCTATATATAAACAAAGGTTACAGGGGCGTAATACTTAAGCTCAGATTTCACTCATACCAAACCATTGAAATTCAGCCTCTATAGTTAACTGACCTAACTATAACATTTGCCCCTGCAATGCAATACTTATAACTCTGCATATTATATTACTTATGGTCAGTGATATTACTGATGACACCACTGATGACATCCCAAATGACATCACTGATGACATCATCCAGTGACTGTGAGTGTTTTCTCTAAAGGGTTTTGTGTATTAAACATATATACTAATGTACCACAAAAGTTAAATTAGTATACTTTGTGTACTACTGAGTGATTCCTTCTTTTATCATAGCTTATGTGACTCGCTGTGTGACTGTGTGTATCAGTGTGTGAGTGGTGTCTGAGTGGCTGTACAAGTGTGTAAGTGGCTGTATGGGTGTATAAGTGGGTGCGTGATTAGCTGTATTGGTGAGTGAGTGGGTGTGTCTGTGGTTGTATGGCTGGGTTAGTGGGTGTGTCAGTGACTTCATGGGTGAGTGAGTGGGTGTCTAAAGGGCAATATGAGTGAGTGACTGGGTATGTGAGTAGCTGTATAGATGAATAACTGGGTGTCTCAGTTGCTGTATGGATAAGTGTGCAGCTGTGTGAGTAGGTGTATGGGTAAGTGATTGGCTGTGTGATCATGGTCTATGAGTGAGTGAGTGGTTGTGTGAGTGACTCTATGGATAAGTGAGTGGTTGTGTAAGTACTTGTATTGGCCTTTGAATGGGCATGTGAGTGGTTGTGTGGGTACATGAGTGGTTGTAAGAGAGGTTGTAAGGGGCTGGGAGAGTCAGTCTGTGAGTCGTTCTGTAAATGATGTCATCACTAATGTCATTTGAGATGTCATCAGTGATGTCAATAGTAATGTCACTGACCATGCCATGAGTGATGTAGTATGTGAGGTCATAAGCATTGTATTGCTGGTGTATAAGTTATGGTTAGCTCAGGTAATTATAACTGCTGAATTTCTGCGTGTTTCTGATCTCTATTATGCCCCTTTCTGCTCGTTTCTGACCTTTATTTTGCCTCTTGCTGCTCATTTCTGATCCTTAATCTGCCTCTTTCTGCTCACTGCCGACCTTCATTCTGCCTTTTGCTGCTCATTTCTGAGCTTTATCTTCCCGCTCTCTGCTCATTTCTGACCTTTATTGTGCATCTGTCTGTTAATTTCTGACCTTTAATTTGCTTCTTTCTGCTAGTTTCTGACCTTTATTCTGCCTCTTGCAGCTCATTTCTGACATTGATCTTGCGTCTTTCTGCTCGTTGCTGACTTTTATTCTGCTTCTTTCTGTTTGTTTCTCACCTTTATCTTTCATCTCTCTGTTAATTTCTGACCTTTACTTTGCCTCATTCTGCTCATTTCTGACCTTTATTCTGACTCTTTCTACTCGTTTCTCACCTTTTTTCTGACTCTTGCTGCTGATTTATGACCCTTATTCTGTCTCTCTCTGCTTGTTGCTGACCTTTAGTCTGCCCCTTGCTGCTTGTTTCTGAGCTCTATATTCCCTCTTTCTGCTCCTTTCTGATCTTTATTTTGCCTCTTTCTGCTCCTTTCTGACCTTTATTCTGCCTCTTGCAGCTTCTTTCTGATCCTTATTCTGCCTCTTTCTGCTCATTGCTGACCTTAATTATGCCTCTTACTGCTCATTTCTGAGCTGTATTTTCCTTCTTCCTGCTCATTTCAGACCTTTATTTTGACTCTTTCTGTTCATTTCTGACCTTTATTTGGCCTCTTTCTGCTCCTTTCTGACGTCTATTTCGCCTCTTTCTGCTTATTGCGGACCTTTATTCTGCCTCTTTCTGCTTGTTTCTCACCTTTATCTTGCCTCTCTCTGCTCATTAATGACCTTTACGTTGCCTCTTTCTGTTAATTTCTGACCTTTATTTTGCCTTTTCTGTTAATTTTCTACCTTTATCCTACCTCTTGCAGTTCGTTTCCGACCTCTATTTTGCCTCTTTCTGCTTGTTTCTTGCCTTTATCTTGCCTCTCTCTTCTAATTTTTGAACTTTACTTTGCCTATTTCTGCTTGTTTTAGAACTTTATTTTGACTTTTATTTTTTTCAGCTTTCTTTTCCCGGGACCCTGCCTTCTGCGGGAGCCAGAATTGCTCTCACAGAGGGAGCTATGTCTCGGGCTGGGCATTCCAGGACATAGCAGGAGCTGGCCCTGGTGGGTGGTGGTCCACAGGGCCATTATTAGATTCAAGAGGGGGGCCGCATGGTCCCTCTCTTTTGATCTGCATGGCCCGCCCCAGGGAGGTGGTGATCCCTAGGGCTGAGAATTGCCCGGGCTAGGAGCTGCTTAGACCCATCCTTCTTTAAATTAAAATAAATCACCGGCTAGGTGGTGGTCCTCGGGGCATGGGGGTCCATGCAGCCCCTGCTCCGTATTTAAGTGAGCACAGGGAGGGGTTATTCCCCTCAACTCGAGGAGTCCGCATGACCCCCAAGCATTTTAATTTAAGCCCTGGTGAAGTGGTGATCCCCAGGGCTCGGGGTCCATGAACCTCCCCAAGCATTTAATATGTAGCCTCAGGAAGGTGGTGGTCCCTGGGACTCAAAAGAGCCTAGGAGGGGGGTCCAGCCGGCCCCCTCTATTGTTTTATAAAAGCCACAGGGAGGTGGTGATCCCCAAAAATTAAAAGAGCCTCAGGAGGGGGGCCCATATGACCCCCTTAATTTTTTATTTCTGCAGGCCCCTGAGACCTGGCCCCCCAAAACTGAAAAGTATAGAAGCACAGGAGCCCGTGCTTCTTTTACTTTTTAGCTAGAGCTGTGGATCAAGCAAGACTCCTATCAAAAAATAATGATTTGCTTTCCTTGCGTTGTCCTTGTGGGACCGTCCCCAAGAGGTCTGGGGGCAGGGAATTTCTACCCTGACCCCTTCTCTTTTTAAAAATAATGTTTGTGAGACTTGGCTGAAGCGGAGTCCCAAGATGTCTGCCAACACTTGCTGTTTGAAGTGTTGGTAGCCAATCAGATCTAAGAGGGAGATCGGGAGAGTTCACAGAGCCTTTGCGCCTCAATATATACATATTTCTCTTAATATTTCCAAAACCACTGAAGGGATTTACACGAAATAACAAGTAACACTCTTTCTGGACCAAGAGCTAGCTTGCTTCCAGTTTGGTGTGATTCTGTCGAACAGTTCTGGCTGTAGTTGTGTTCCCTATATAAATGAACATTGGAAAAACTTTTTTTGACCCCCCCTTTTTCTTGGCATCCACTAGTTAGATCACCCTGATACTTTCCATGCACATCAAGAATCACCCACACAGTTTTTTGGAGAAAATATTGGGAAGATTAGTCAAATGGCACCAAAGATATAGGCAAGTCAATAAAACACTGGCGACTGGCAATAGTTAACATATGTGTGTGTCTCTGTGTGTGTGTGGTCCATCCACCCCAGAGCCATGAACACAGTTAAAGTTGCAACGCTGTATTTAGGGTGAGATAATGTCAGAGGACTTTCCTGCCTGGGACAACCAGGAGAGGCATGGTGGTGTTGTGTAGGGTATCCCAAAAGCCCCTATATGCATTGGGGTCATCAATGTCTTGATTTTCGAGAATAAACTCCCACTTTGGGAGTTCATTCTTAAAGAGTGTTGGACTTGGCCCTTTTTACAGGGTCATCCCTGAACTTTTTTACCTTCCTCTGTATTTTGTCTGACCTGTTTTTGTTGGTTTTATGACTCTGGACACTTTATCACTACTGATCAGTGATAAAGTGCATATGCTCTCCCTATGGTAAATTGATGTATGGATTAGTGATTTCATGATTGGCTGGTTTGGTTTACTTGTCAGATCCTAGTACAGTGCACTGAGTGTGCCCAGGACTTGTAAATCAAATGCTGCTAGTGGGCTTGAAGCACTGGTTGTGCCACCCACAGAAGCAACCTGTAAAAGTGTGTCTAAGGCTTGCCATTGCAGAGCCTGCATGCAGTCTGGTACTGTCATGCTGACTGGGCAAGTGCACCCACTTGCCAGTCCCTAAACCTTCCCTTTTCTTCATATCAGACACCCCTATGTTAGGCCCAAGGGCAGGGTGCATTGTAAGTATAAGGTAGGACATGCCCTGGTATGTGTGGCATGTTCTAATAGTGAATTACAGCGATGTTCGTTTTTCACTATTGCAAGGCTACCTGTTCTCCATAGGCCAGAATGGGCAGTTTGATTATTACATCTAATAACCCTAACTGACTCAGGGAACATGGTAGAAATTTGAATTTAGTATGCCTGATCTCAGAATGATAAAATACATCTTTTAGTGAAGTTGGTTTTAAAATTATGTGTTTGAAAATACCACTTTTAGAAAATAGGTATTTTCTTGTCTAACCATTCAAACCTGCCTCTGCTAGGCTGTGCATTCCTTGTCTGGAGTTTGAGTGACAGGGCTGGGGGATTTCATGAGACAGGGTGAGTCAGCCCAGTGGTGAATAGAGAGATCTGCATCTAGATGGGAGGGAGGAGATGCACCTGGGACCTGAATAGGGCTGTGCCTTCCCTCCACAATGCTGGCTCCACCACCTGTGGTGCGTCTGATGTCTCTGCCCTGCACTTTAAAAGGAAAGTAGGAGTCATGTAAACAAAGTGCTCCAGGACTGACAAGAAGTGGTTTGGACTAGGCAAAGGCCTCTCTGCCTAAAGAGAACAAAGAGAAACTGGGTATAAATATTGGGACCCAAACCCAAGAACTTCAGATCACTTTTGCACAACAACAAGAAACCTTTGCTGAGGAGTGGAACCAGAAGAAACTGAGGAAATACTATCCCTAAGCTGAAGTGCTGCTTGGGGGATTGGTCTGCAGTGGTTGCCTGACTACCAAAGAAAGGAGAAAGTATTTGTGTGCATTTTCATTCAACTTGTGTAAGGATCTCCAAGGGCTTGGAAAAGAGCTTGCCTCCTGCTGAAGTCTCAGGGACAACAGACTTCAACCCCCAGCTCCCCAGAGTTCTTTGGAAGTGCCTGCTGCTGTTTTGGGCCTTCTTAGGGACTGCATGTCGCAAGGAGCTGGAAGCGCGACTCACGGAGAAGAAGCGTGTCGGCATCGCAGCCGCAGCCATTGCATCACTGAACAAGGGTGCCACCGCTGTAGCTGTCACATTGCACCGCATCACGAGAAGCGTCCTGCAACACCAAAGAAGCGTGTTGCCGTCGCAGCAGCTGCCGTCGCATCTCTGAACAAGGGTTTCTCCGATGGAGCTGTCGCATTGCACCGTATCACGAGAAGCACCTCGCATCCACGGAGAAGCGTGCCGCCGTCAGAGCTGCTGTTGTCGCATCACTGAACAAGGGTGTCGCCGCTGCAACTGTCAAATCGAGCGGAAGCATCTCACATCGTTGGAGAAGAGGGTCGCCGCCAAAGCCGCTGTTGTCGCATCACTGCACAAGGGTGTCGCCGCTGCAGCTGACGCATCGAGCCGAGACATCTTGCAACATCGGAGAAGCATGCCGCATCAGAAAGATCTTCATGTCTTTATTTCTTTGCACCAAAATCTTCCACGCATCACCGTCCTTGCAACACTTTCATTGCCCTGCGTGTCGCATCTAAAGGTACATTGAACTAAGCGTGTCGCATTTTAATAACTAAAAAGAACTACGCTAAAACTACCAACTTCAGTAACAGTATTGTGGATTTTTGTCGTGTATGGTCTTGTGTTAAATCTATATAAAGAATACTTATTTTTATATAAAACCTGTGTGTTGTCCATCTGTAGTGTTGTCACTTAAGTACTGTATGTGTTCACAAATGCTTTACACACTGCCTCTGAGGTAAGCCTGTCTGCTTGTGCCAAGCTACCAAGGGGGTGAGCAGGGGTTATTTTAGGAGTGTATCCCCTTACCCTGACTAGAGGCACGGGTCCCTATTTGTCGCAAGTGCATACCTGTGCCAACTAGAGACCCCCAAATCTAACAAAGAGCAAAAAAAGTAGCCAAATGGACTCATAAAATGCAGCACGTTCTTGGCAATGGTCCAGTACCATAATTTGTACCTCTCAAGTGGCATGTCGATTGAAGGCAGCGAAATCTCCATCTTCTTGACTTGGATCTCCATCAGTAAAGTGGAGGTGATGGACTCCACTTACCTGGTGCCTGGAGACTTCTAGATCAGCAGATCCATACGTAGATGTTACTTCTAGAGCCTTGAGAGATTTTAAAAGGTAAAACACATGTTGGCTGTATTTGATGTAACTTGAGATTGCAAATGTTTCAATCAGATGTGCATCCAACAACATCTCCACCAATGAAACTCACCATAACAACTCTATAAGTGTTTATCTTCATTTATTATAAAAATATATTACTATGCTACTTCATAGGTTTGCTTTCATTCCTTGATTTGTGAGCGAAGGTGACAATACCTTATGATCAGAAATAGGTAAAACAGGAAAGGTGAATCATGGCTGAGAGAAAACATGGCATCAGTATTGCACGAAGCTGTTAAACCCGGATATAAAACCGTTACACAGAATTGTATAGGCAAAGGAAGAGGCGCTCAGCCATTATATTTAAAGAAGCAACAAATCTCACCAAAGCTAAGGGTATTTATTTACAAGGTTGTGATACCCTCCCTGTCAGATTCAATTTGACTCCAACCTTTTCATGTTACTTTCTCCTTCTCTATAGACCACCACCTAGTAATGCAACATTCCCACACGCATTGCTAGACACAATCTATAACTTTCCTTCAATATAATCAAACCTATGCATCCTTGGTGACTTCCACATATGGTTTGTCAAACCTATATGCCATAGCCAAGAACTATACTCATTGGCCTAGACTCACACAACCTACTGCATCTCATTCCCAACCACACACAGATCACTGGACACACATAAGCTATCATTGCTGCCAACCCTAACCTACTCACACTCCAAAAGAATACTCCTATCACATGAACAGACTACTTCCTCATTGTCTTCCAACACAAGACACTAAAACGCAAACAAGTAAAGCCCTCCTACCCTCAACCACATACTGACCATCAAATAAGCTGAATTTGGAGGAACCAGTAAATCTGCTTACCTGCAACAGAAATCTGGTCACCACAAATTCTTTACAAACACTATATGGATGGATCCAAAGAACCATTGATCTCTTAGTTCCTCTGAAGACATCTAAGAATAACAAAAGAAGAAATCCCCTTGAATTAATGCCGAATAAATAAAAAAAATCTAAATACAATGTACTAAGCTTCAATGCAATTGGCTCAAAACAAACAACCCTGAGGACAAGATATACGTACATAGATACAACAGAATATACAAGTCAACGATCAAAAAAAAACAAAAACACAATACTATTTAAAGTGAATCCACAATGCAAAGTGTTCCATTAAAGAATTCCGGAAAATGCTCATCAAGTTCTGTAAGCCAAAATGCACAGAAGCCACCAGCCCCATTTCTCAGGATTTGTGAGACAAACTTGCTAACCATTACGCATCTAAAGCAAATATGTTGGATGCCTATTTAAATGGCAAAAAACCCATTAGCCTCCACCTGTTTCCGACAATACCCTTCAGGGAAAGTCAGACACAGCAACTATGCTCCTTCAAAGAACTGTCATCAACTGAATTTCTGGATCTTGTCAAAACAAGCAAGCCAGCCATCTGCCCTTCTGACCTATGTCCACCTCAAACTTCAAAAGTATCCTACTATCAACTTCAGTGACAATCCTAGTAAGAACACTTGCCAACAACTCCTCAACAACAGGAATTTTCCCAGAAGACCTTAAAAAGGAAGCCATACTTCCCCTTTTAAAAAACCCTAACCTAAACAATCAAGATCGCGACACCTTCAGACCCATAGCAAACGGCTAATTCCTCTGCAAACTTAAAGTAAGAGTAGCTTTCCCCATATGTCACCGTTCATTGAAGACAATTCCACACTTTCTGACTTCCAAATTGGATTCTGTCCAGGAAGAGGAACTTAATCGGCCCTAATCTCTATCTGTAATGACCGTAAAAACACAGTGGATCAGAACAGATGTGCTGCCCTTCTTCTCCTTTTGGACCTTTCAGCGTCCTTTGGCACCGTGGATTATTATGCACTCATCCAAAGAATTAAGGAAGCCAGAATGGAGGGCACAGCTCTTATATGGATCCCTTCCTACCTTCACAACAGAACAAATATCACACAACCCCCCCCCCATTATGTTCTAAAGCATACAAGATTAAAGCAGGAGTCCCACAAGGCTCAATTATTTCCACATGTTTTTCAACATCAACATGAAATCATTACCAGATCTGATTAATGGATTTAACATCACCTGCTATAACTATGCAGATGGCACGCATCCAAAAGACATTAAAACATCAAAACTCTTAAATCACCTGCGGGTCATTGACCTATGGATTTCACCTCAAACAGTATGCCACCAAAACTGATATACTCACATGTGACAACTGGAAAACATACAACCCTCTCTGCACCAGGCCTGAGGATGTAGGACCACCTCCAAAAATAATTAAGGGGGTAAACATCTTAAAATTACTAGGGGCACCAAACTGCCAATGAATCCTCAAGTGGATATGGTAGGCATATTAAGCTTTTTCACAATTAACACACCGTGACACGTCTTCCAAACCATAGGATTCCCACACAAGGTCTTGTCCTTTCAAAACTGGACTATGCTAATGGTCTGTATCATAGTTCAACTTTGTTAAATATGAGATGACTATAAATAATTCAGAACGCTGACACTAGACTCCTCCTAAATGCAAAGCCACAAGCACACATCTGTAGGATGCTCCACTGGTTAGTAGTAACAACATAATCTTCCTTCAAGCTGCTTGTATCACACATAATTCAATACATGTCAAAGATCCATTCTTTGTCAGGTAGAAAACCAACATGTATATACCAAAAATAAACGTAAGCTTAAAAATGTATTTCCGCCCTATAATTCCTACTTAAAAGAAAAACAAATGAGTGGAACATCTTTCTCTGTTGAAGCAGCCAAACTATGGAATACCATACAATTAAACATAAGATTCAAAGACAACCATCTGAAGATTAGTCATGAACTTGCTCTCCCCCACATTACAACTATACTGACACATGAAGAATATACCACAACTGTATTCTCAGACATGACAAACTACACTTCACCCAGTATGGAAAAGAGCAGTCATTATGCAAGTACATGCCATTGTACTTTGAACTGTGCCTCCTGTTATAAGTAGATATATTTATGTAAGGGGGACACTATATATTACACCACAAGATACATGTGTATATCTGATCATGTCAAAATTGCTGCTTCTGTGTACATATATGTGCAGATATATAGAGGGTTATGACTGCCAAATAATAACTACAATAGGTGGCATGTGTATATTTATATATAGTTAATTACAGTTATTCGGAACCATAAAAATGTACCATAAGATAAATGTGGACAGCAAATCATGTACATCTTGTGGATTTGATGTACACAAGAGTATTTATATAGGGGGGTTTAATGAAGAAAACCTAACTTTACCGAGCATCATTTGTGTGTGTGTGTGTATAATTTATTTACATTTTGCTATAAAAAATCCATTCCGTGCTTCCCAACCCTCTTCCCTCTGTCTCATCCCAGACCTTTCTGACTACTATGAACTCCAAACAACCTTCTCAAACTTCCTCCCTCCTTTTAAGGCATTCCACCCAACTAACAAGCACACATGACCACTACTTGCAATAACGTATTACTTACGCTATTCAATTCCTTTCTTATCATTTTATCCCTACTTCAAACTCTGTTAAATACGCATGAAATTAAGAGCAGAAACCCAACACAACTAAGGCACAACAAAAGCAACCAAAAAAAAACTTCGACTAACTACTAATCTTGCGGTCCGAAGTAGCATGCTACTTGCCAAAAAGCACTTCAATGCTTTGTTAGGGATCGTAAGTGCTATATAGAATACATTTCCAATTTACAATATAAATTTAAACCATCCTCATCCCATACAAAGCTATTACACAAGCCCAACAGCCCCTTGGTATAGGCCCTGTTCAACAGCTAACCCCTACAGCATCACTTGTCCCATCCAAATTCTCTGCACATAGCCTAGTGCTGTGCACATCAAGCTCTGAGACCATCGCAAAGTGAATGATCAGGCCACTAGCACTGATCCCACACATACCGGCTGCACACAGTCTTTACCCAAATACAGCAGGATTCTTGGTGCAGTACTGTATTCCACCAAACCAGTTTTGCATAGTAAAACCACATGTGTATGTAGTCAGTGAAATCTGAACAGTGAACTCTTAATACACAAATGGTGATGTTAGGAATGCTTGCAAATAGTCAAAGCCTCTGGCAATGTCTTTGAGTAGCATTCCAAACAATGTTTTTTGCCTGCAGTGCCACTTTAGATCGAGAACTGCTTTATGCAAATCAGTATTGACCCTGATCCTCATAAGAACAGTCTATCCTGAAGTGCCAGTCAAGGTCACACATGCAGCCCTAAACTGGTATGATACCTGTTAGGCCTTGTTTACCTTTAGCCAATTGGGCCACAACATACAAAATGTGATAGGAAGTATGCTTCCAAATACTGTAAACCATAGACCATTACTTTGGGTTGCATTCCAACCCACTGTTTTCACCCACTGTGCCAATCTAGAGACCTGTTTTATACAGATCAGTGCTGACCCTGCTCCTCATGGAAAGAGTCAATCACAAACTACTAAGCAAGGCCCCCCACTTGTTGGATTTTGCTCCCTCTCCAGAGTCACCCCAAGACTTGTTATTGTTGTCCCTCCTGATATGCTGAATTTGTTTTTGTACTTTACCACTTCTAACCAGTGCTAAAATGGTTGTGCTCACTCCCTAAAACATGGTAATGTTGGCTTACAGCTGACTGGAATATTTAATTACTTATAGGTCCCTAGTAAAGTGATACACCATATACCCAGGTCCAGTGAATTAAATGCTACTGATGGACTTGCAGTACTTATTATTCCACCCAATTAAGTAGCCTTTTAAACATCTCACACCTGTCATTGCAGCCTGTGTGCAGTTTTAAGCTGCCAATGCAACTTGGCAAAATAAACCTTTTTCCAAGCCTAAAATCAGCCTTCATAAGTTATGTAAGTCCCCCCTCAGGGAGGCCCTAAACAGTCCATAGGGTAGTGTGCATTATATTTAAAAAGTGGGAAGTGTACTTTTCAAGTTTTATATGCCCTGGTAGTGAAAAACTCACAAATTCATTTTACACTACTTTGAGGCCTACCTCTCCGTCAGAATAGCACTGGGTTACTTTATCACAGGTAATGTATGATAACATTTGTTTAGGAGCAGGTAAGTTTATCATGTTTGGTCTAAGGTATTATAATATTAATACCTCTGTAATAGTAAAGTCAGATATTAAGTCACAATTCAGAAAATGCTCCTATTAGAAAGTTGCAACTTTATTGCCCTCACCATTTGTTGCATGCAGTCTGCATCTGGGTCACATGTCTAAGTGCTGTTGGCAGTTGTCTTTCTAGATTTCTCCCAGACAGCCACACAATAGGAGACTGGGTTTTGGCAGGGTGCACCATTTGGGTAAGATAAGGGGGCGGTGCACAGCCCTACTTGGACTTCAAAGTAGGGCTGCCTCAGCTCACACGCAAAAAACTTCATGCTAGCTTTTCGTGATAGCTTGGGACCAGGACAGGGAAAGGACATTTCAGATATTTCTATGGGGGAAATTCTAGTAGTTTTTTTTTTACACTTCAAAGCTGGCATCAGGTATACAATTACTACCCTCACACCAACCTTTCAGTTCACTTGCGGACCTCTGGAAGTACCCTGCTACCTGTGGCCTGCTGTGTACGTCTGAGGACTGCCCTGCTGCCTAAAGCTTGTCTTTTGCATTTACAGGACTCCCATGCTTCTTGAGAACTGCTTTTCTGCTTGAAACCAGGACCACCAGAATGACTCCAAGGGCTATGGTCGCAGGCCTCCTGGTCACAGCCTCAGGGGCATAAAATTCTCCAACCATCTTGAATCTGCACTTGTACCCATCTTAAATCTGCCCCTGACAATAGCAGTGATGCCCCTCCAGTCCTGGACCCTTGGGAGTAAAGCTAAAGGTGCCCAAATAGGTGAACTCAAAACTTGGGACTTGGAAGTTTTTATGCCACTAAGTGCCCTGAGAACTGACACAATATCAAGACCTACCTGCTTGCCAATTCATCCAAGGTAGATCACTGGTCGGCCTGACTTTGTGGTAGTTCCTGCCATATTCTTCTCCGCAGCAGCAATTCCTGTTCAGCAGCTCTTCTTCGGATCTGTATCGGGTCTCATGAAGTCCTCGTCAGCTACAGCCTGCAAGTTCGTCCTGCTGGAGATTTTCGACCCCCCAAAAGAGACTAATTCCCAATGTAGAAATCTTCAAAGCAAATTTGTCCAGCAGCTCTCTCACTATGACACCTCCTCCTGGGATATCACCCGCTGCCTTGCCCCACTGAACTTTCCCTTTAAAGATATTTTTCTCAACATTTCTTCAGAGTTCAAAGGTAAGCAGTGACCGGGCCCAGTCCACTTTGTGACCCTGAACTGCGCTCCATCAAGGTCTGACATAAATTTCAACTTTGCCCCAGTCTCTTGTGACTAGATGTTAGTGGTTGTCACTTTGATCTTTTAGGTGCTAGATTTTATTAAAAGCTTAAAAAAATGATTACCTCCGCTCTACTGATTGGATTTTTGTCAGCTTGGTGTAAAATAATGTATAACATTTTTTTACTCTATATTTCCAAATTAGTGTTGGATCTTTCTTGTGTTGTATTATCACGTTATTACTTTTTAAGTACTGCATAAATACTTTACACATTGCCTGTAAATTAAGCCTGACTGCTTTTGTGCCAAACTACCAAAAGGATGAGAACAGGTTAATTTAGTGACTTTTTGTGGTTCACCTTGACAATGGTTGTGGCTGTTGCTTGAGTAGGGTTTCACCCTCCTCAACCAATAACCCAATTTCTCACCCACGCCTTTCCCTAGGAGGGAAAACATGTAACTCCATGCTGCTTTAATCCTAGTGGTGATTCGTCAGTGGGTTGTAGCTTGGATCCTTTGGCACAGGGAGCAAGGGCCCCATGTGTGAGCCAACCCTTGAACACATAGGCTGCTACATTAAACACAAAAACGTGTGTTTTCCATAAAGCCGAATTTGGATTTTGGTAGTTCTTGTCTGAGTGGGAATAACTAGAAAAAAATGATGTACTGGATTGTGGCCCAGTCTACTTACCAGAGGCTGAAAATCATTCAAGCAATCCACCATTCACTTTTGTGTTTTGGTCAGTGTGACACCTTAAATGTGATGGGTATGCCCGAATGATTTGTGCCATGCTCACTTTGCCAAATAGGTCAAGCTGTACACATGTTATGAAGTTCAAGTAAGCTAAAACTGGCTTGGGGTTACTTACGTTCCCGTTCATAGGAGATCAGGCTTATCAGTTAGAAATTAACTGTTCATGTTTGAACAGGACCAAGGCTGATGTGCATATGCTGCTTTCTTTCTCAAGTCTGATGGGGGGCAAAATATCTGTGGACTGAACTGCAGCCCAGAATAGTTTTCAGTAGCTGAGATGAATTCAAGCATTTCACCTATCACATTTTGGTGTACTTCGTTGCGACACAGTAAGTGCAAAGGATAGGCTGAGATGTGGGTCTCTGGGTAGCAATCCATCCTGTTATGGCCTCTGCAGCAAATGTTTTCAGTAGCAGTCAATATTGTTTCTCAGTTTCATGAATCTTCTGGGGATCTACGATCCAAATTGGACCAGTGGAAAAATTGTTACATCCTTCATTTTTGTATTTCTCATTGACAAGCTTGGCAAATCTTGCATAACGCCCCAACCATCAAGATATCTGTATATTTTTATGACTCATAATTGTTTTTCTTTTTTTGCAACAACTGCGATCTGCAAACTACAAAAGAACCAGGGGTTAGACCAGGTAGCTTAATTTGACCAGTAGGGGCCGCTACTAAGCGTGGGTGGTGGGACGGGTGGGAGGAGTTTGTGGGGAAAGCAGAGGAGGGAATAAAACAAATAAAAATAAACAAACTCTGTTGGGTGCCGCCGGGTGCTGCTGCCTCTGCTCCTTCTCCTCTGCACAGCAACAGAAGCTCAGAGCCTCCCAGAATTCCCTGTCCAATCACCAAGCTGCCTTAAGCTGTGTTGTGACTGGTCTGAGCACTGTGGATCGGCGCTCAGACAAGTGCTTGGAGGCTTTACATGTTCTTCACTAGGCTGTGTAATGCAGCCTGTTGGGGAAGATGCAAAGTGCGCATGATGGTTTGACCGGCTAACCGTCATGCGCACTTTAGAGTGTGATTTACACTCCTCCCCTGCTCCCTGCACTGGCCAGCCCGACCAACCTGCCCCGCCCCGCACCCAAGCAGGTAGGAAAACTAAAACGACTATAACATCAGTTATTATCGTTTTAGTTTTCCTTTTTACACTGCTCGCAGAACCTTAGTGGAGGAGCCGCCCCCTACGTTTTTAGAATGTATGTCCAGCGGTTTATGCTTTAGAAGTGACTGCTTTTCTCTGCAGAAATTAAGAGGGTTCAACAGTTTTGAAAGTCCTCCTACAATTTTTGTCACCGTTGACTGATCTCAAAGAAAGCTCCAGGCTCAACTCAATTTGGCTGAAGTAAAGTTTCCTATAGTTTCACATAGTTTATTTACACAATGCTAAATGTATTCAGTCATCACAAAAGCCTTTCCTTTGTGGAGTGCAATGTAACTAAAACTACAATTATGATTCCTGGCACTATAATATATGTTAGCGTACAAGCGTGTGCTCGAATGCAGTGTTCGAACATACACACAAAGGAAATTCTGCACATACGAAAACACAAACATGTACTTCTATTCCACCATCTTCTATGCCTATGAAAATTGTTTAATTAACTTGTTTAATTAATTTCAGACTGGGCGAATGAGATGGATTAGGGCATGCTCCAGGTACTCCTTCTTCAAAATATGCTGTAATAGGTTTACAATGTGAATCTTAAGCTCTTAACGCTGTTAACTGCTTTTTAAATTAAATATTTGAATTTTGGAAAATTGCATTAAGCTTGTTTGTAAAATAAATACTTCTCCACAGTCATCCTGGATTTTCTTTTGATTCCATGCAGGGGTCCTCGGGAATGCAAGCAACTCACAATAATCAAGTTTGTCAACAATAAAAAGGACATTCTGAGAATCAAATGTTGGATGTCATTGGCTGAGCGACACTGTCACTGTAAATGGCACATCAGAAAATCACATCGTGTTCCTTTGCCAACTGCTAAAGCTCTCTTGAAATGTTTTAATCACAAAAGATTACTATTCTACTCATAAGATTATACGATGTACCTTCATTGCTCTCTCAAAAGGAAGTCACCAGTGATTCTCCAAACGACACGGTAATTGACACTGCAAACGAGTAATACCGAGTATGAGGCATGAAATAGATTTCTTTATTTGAGTGATTGTGTGTGCTCGGATTGGACATCAGAAATCTTGGAGGCTCCAGTGAAGATAATGGAGTGGCATAGGGCTAATTATACCTGACTGGTGTAGGCCTTCAGATGCAACTTATCATTTGTTTTTCTTTAAGGCAGTGGCGGCTGGTGAGGTTTGTGAGTGTGGTCCTGGGCATTTTTTGTATTTTTTTAAAAACTTTACTGCCAACCGACTACTTCACCCATGACATCGAGTCACAGCACCATGACAACACGAACCTCGCCTGCTCTGCACTGCTGTGCGGTGTGCTCTAGGGGAACACCAAACACCTTCGGTCTAGCTCACTAGCTAGCTGCCGGCATGCCCAATATTATGCGCCTGACCAGAGTCTGAAATGGAGCTGAAATGGCGTCCAGCTCCAAGTCACGTGTGTGACGCAGTCTGTCGCAGACCACACAAGTCGAGTCTGCGCAGACTCAATTTCTTGCCTTCTGTTCCTGTCTGGAGCCAGTAGTCTACCACACCCTTTCACAACTCATGTGACGAGTTGGAAAAGGGTGGGCTAACAAGTCTCTCCACTCCTTGATTGACGTGGAGGCTTAGCACTACAGGGCTTGCTTCTGAAATGCATGGGCTAACTTTACCTCCATGCCATCAGGCTTTGGACTGTACTGGTTAATAAAGGCCATCTCCCTCATTATAGGCCTTTGCCTGCGGCTCAAGCCTATAACTCAGGAAAAGGGCATTAAACAACAAATATAGACTTTGCAGGTGTGCTATAATGCCATACTTAGAGGACCATATTAGTTTAAGTAGTGGCACATGATATTTCCTATATTGCAGGTTTCGTTCATGCTTTCATAAAGGTATTATATGTGTGTTAGTTTTAGATCTGACACCCTTGGGTGGTTCCCCCCAAACCCTTTGCCTTTACCCTCCTGTTTGCCGAATTTGTTCTTGTCAGCTTTAGAACTATGTGCTTTTTACCACTGCTAGCCAGTGCTAATGTGTTTGTGCTCTCTCCCTAAAACATGGTAAAAATTGACTTACACATAATTGGCATATTTAATTTACTTGTAAGTCCCTAGTAAATGGGACTCCATGTACCCAGGGCCTGTACATTAAATACTACTAGTGGGCCTGCAGCACTCAGTGTGCCCCCGCCAAAGTAGCACTTTAAAACATGTCTCAGACCTGTCACTTCAACCTGTAGTGCAGTCTTAAACTACCACATCAGCCTGGCAAAATAAAACTATTGCCAGGACTAAGCCTTCCTTTTGAATATTTATATGTCACCCCTAAGGTAGGCCCTAAAACCTCCAGGGGAGGGTACATTGTATTTAAAAAGTTTGGCATGTGTGTTAAAGTTTTACATGTTTTCACTGTTTTAAGGACAACCTCTCTCCTAGATGAACGCTGGGTTGCATCATTACAATTAAAAAGTGCTACCTTTAAATTGATAACAGGTAGAAAAATACTCCTTGGTCTCTTTTCAATTGTGAGATTCTCGTTAACGTCGGATTTTAAGTGACAGTTACGAAAATGCCACTTTTACAAAGTGGGCATTTTCATGCCCAAATCAAGGTGCAAATTTACAAGACACTTTGCTTCTCTCTTGCACCACCCATTGTGATTCAAGAGCGATGCAACTGAAAAATGAGTTTAATCAAGATATGCAAGGACACTGTGCATGGCTCTGAGTGGCTTCAAAGATCTTGAGTAATGCAATGCAGCTCAAATCGCTGAATTGCATTACTCTGCACCAGAGAGGCATTTCCATGGGTGTTTACAAGCGACATCCATGAATTTTGACGCATTCTCAGATTTACCAGAAGTTGTAGACAATGAGAATGCGGCAAAAACCGACACTTCCCCTGGTAAGGTGTAAGGAGGCGAAATATATTTATGTATTCTCGATTTTTCCTCTTTCTATGTGTGCTGCATTGTGCAGAACACGTCGAAAGAGGAAAATGCCCCAAGGGACTGTTTTTGCACAGGAGGGAACCCCTTCATGAACAAAAACAATCTCCTTACAACGCAGACACCCTTGCACCATAGTGCAAGTGAAAAGGGCACCAGCACAGGAGAAAAGGCAGGAATGTGCTGAATTGGCCTAAATATGGAGCATTATTGCCCTTTCCCTGTAACGCAGCGCAGCAAAGTGACTTACTGTGCTGCACTGCACTGCGTGATATAGCCATAAATATGGCCCCCAGTGTGCCTTTCTGTCAGCAGCATGGGCCACATGTCACTGCTGTTGTGAGTTGTATATTGCTGACAATGAGACAAAGGAAGCCTAGATGTTGAAAGGATTGCCATCCTACTTGTATGGCTGGGCAGGGGCTGTACCCAACACCACTTGCACTTCAAAGGGCTTTGACTCAAACAAGCACAAAGAAACCTGACACCACTCCTGCCATTGCTATTGTCACCCTGGGCATTTTTTAAATAAGCTCATGAAGATGTAGGAGGAGACAAATGGTGAAACCCCCACCCACAGACTGGTTTGAGATTAAAAGGCAGCACGCTCAGATCCCAAATCAGAACACTCCTGGTTTTGTGAAAGATTCAGAGGAAGGACTGCCATGCTTGCAGGGGGACTGTCCTGCTGCTTGAAGGACTGCAGGCTGTCTGAAGAAGGAAGATTGGGTCTGCTTACCTTGATTCCAGACTCCAAGGGTCAGGTGGCTGACCTTCTGTTTGAGCTACAGGGACACACCATGCTTCCAGAGGTCTCTCTGTAACTGCCCAGCTATCCAACTGCAACTGGGCCTGGCTGGAGCTGTCTGGAACTGCATGAGCCCTGCTACTTGCTACTGCTGGAGTGGGTTATGATCCCTTAGAGCTGTCACCCAGGTCCTGGACCCTTAGCTAGTATCAATGAGAGCCCCTCCTCTCCTGAAAGAAAAGGGTAAATCCTGAAGGGTGAACTCTTTGGACTGTGAACTAGCTCATTCGCAACAATACTCTGGTGCCCGCAACAACCATCAATGTCAAGTTCCATCGAGACCTGCTCTTCGAGTCAACAGTAACTGCCTGTGTAGATCGACAAAGCGAGTCTCCAGCGATGACCTGCTCTTGGTGTCAATAACAACCGCTGAAGACTTCAGCAATGCAAGCTCCAGTGATCACATGAACTCTACGTTAACAGCAACAGCCCATGGCGACTGCCAAAGTGAAGCTCCAGCTATGACCGGTTCTTTGCTCTACAACACAGACCGTCTGCGACACTCGACCTGATCTTTACACTCACAATGGACTCAGTGTTGCTCCCGCCAAGGAGAACCTCCACTTGCGGCTCCTTCCATGAACACTTGTAACTTTTTAGCAGGACTAACCTTGTCCCTGTGGCCAACCCATGCTCCATCATGGTTAGCCTGAACTTGTGACTTTCTCCTGGTCTAGCGCACCCATAGAACCACACGTGGTGCGTTCTGCTGCTTTTGTGCTATTTTCACTACAAACTATAAAATTAAATTCCTCCGGTTCTACTGATTTGATTGTGTCATTCTGGTGTCATTTTAATTATAAAAAATTCTCTATTATTCTAAATTGTTTTGGGATTTTTCCTGCGTTGTATTTTTACTTTATTGCTGTTTGTGTGCTGCGTAAATACTGCTCACATTGTGTGAGACATCTCAGCCTTAGGGTAGCCTTAACTGTGACTTTTTGCTTTACTCCTCCACTTTTTTCTCACCTAGTTTTTGCTGGCATTAGGATTCATAACTTTTTACCACTGCTAACCAGTGCTAAAGTGCATGTGTTCTCTCCTTTAACTATGATAATATTGGCTTATCCCCAATTAGCTTATTTAATTTACTTATTAGTCCCTAGTAAAATGTGCCACATGTTTACAGGGACTGTCAATTAAATGCACTAGTGGGCCTGCAGCACTAGTTGTGCCACCCACTTAATTAGCCATTTAAACATGGCTTGGGCCTGCCATTGCAAAGCTTGTGTGTAGTTTTTAACTACCATTTCTACCTGGCAAAATAAACCTTTGCCGAGCCCAAACCTTCCTTTCTAATACATATGTAACCCCTAGGGTAAGCCCTGTATGGTCCAGTGGGCAGGTTGCAATGCATTTAAAAAGCAGGACATAAACTTTTAAGTTTTACATGCCCTGGTACTGAAAACTCTTAAATTCATTTTTTACTACTGCAAGGCCAATATCTTTCATAGGATAACAATGGGATTACCGTATAGCTTTCTATAGGTATAACTCCCAAATGAGAAGATATAAGTGGTTCAAGTTTGGTGTCTCTGACATCCTAATTTAAAATCCTAATTTATGGTGAAGTTGGATTTTAAATTTCAATTCTGAAAATGCCACCTTTAGAATGACGAAGGGCCAAAAAATGGGCCCGAAATTCATTGGGTAATTTAAGAACATTGTTTGTGGATTAATTCATGTACACAGTCGAGGTGCAGGATAAGGCCCGGATGGACATTTCTGCATCTTTAAGAGTGGAGTGAAGCCATGAGTGTCTCTCTTGTGACATGTGAACATCACGAATATTTTGAAAAGTTGGATTACATTGGAGAGAATATAAGAGAAATAAATATAAATGAGATACCAAGAACGTTGTGGTATGTTGTCATATGCAACCGAATATGCTGTGCATCCAAAGTGGAGTGGAGGTCCACTCCATCTTTTTGTGATATTTCAAATAGCGTGGCTTGGGCTGACCTTGTTTCCGGGTAGCACGCCATCAATGGGAAAACTAAAGCGAACGAAAGACAGAAAAGAATAACGGAGTGCACTGCGTCGCATTTTGCTTGAACCGTTAGAAAGTTAGCACTATCTTACCATAGCTATTTGGTGCCTGCAGCCTTTCTCTGGTCACCTGACTGTAAGTTGGCAGTGGGGATTTGTGTATTCCTCCTAGGCAGCTACATGCAATGAGAGCTTGGGAGTGTCTCAATGGGCCAATACTGGCAAGATGAGAGCTGGGCACAGCCTCACTTACACCTGAATAGGATGTGTCCTGGCCCCACACAAAGGGCTGCATGCCTCCTGTATTTACTCTGGAGCCAGGGCAGGAGAAGCAAAACATCTGTGCACTTCAAAGGCATGTCTTTGACGTTTCCACTTCTTCAAAGGTACCACTGGGTATAAATACTGGACCTCAGACACCACCACTTTAGTACACATCTGCACCTGTGGATACTATGCTAGGAAGAAGGACTTCTGTGCTACTGAAGGGTGACCACTCTGCTGTACTGCACTCTGCTAGACTCCTGCTTTGCTGTGCTTAACTGCTGCCTGCCGCCTTCTTCCCTGGGTGAGAAGGACTGGATATGCATCTCTTGAACCCAGAACGACTCCAAGGACTAGTTGGCTGGCCACCTGATCTGAAGCCTCAGGGACATAACTGGCTTCAAACCCCTGCATCTCAACTCTGCTATCTGTGAGTCTACCCTGCCAAGTGGTGCCACCCTTGGATTTTGCTTACAGTGCTTGCCAGTAGAACTGACTCTTGTTTTCTGCTGAGCCACTGACCCCCTAGTAGAACTGACGCATTACCGCTACTATGTGGATTGGACCCGTCGCATCAGACTCGCATCACCACCATCACCAGCATTTTGGGCCCGATGCATCGCCTTTGGAACCACCACTGCACAATGCTTTACCCAGCTCAGGCCCTCGCATCTCTCATCTGCTGCAGCCTTGACAAGAGAACTCCACATCACAGCTTCACCACTCATCAGAATCGTTGCATTGCTTCAGCTGCGCATTGCATCCCCGACACCGGACTTCACATCGCAAGCCCCGATGACAGGATCCTCAGCATTGACGCAACAGGACTTCACCTTGCAGACTCATCACATCTCAGAACTGACCAATAGCCAAACCTCCGCTACGCATATTCAACTTGGATCCAGACAACGCTCAGCAACTAGGTTTAAGGTACTCTGTTCAGCTGGCCTAGCTGTGTCCCTGTAGCTGGCTCGCGCTCCATCGTGGTTGGCCTGAACTTGTGATTTTGTCCTGGTCTGGTGCTACCACAAATCCCTAATAGTGCTACCTGCTTTTTGGCACTATGTCTCACTATAAACTGCTGTTTTGGACTTGTTTTATTTATTAAGCTAAGTTCACTTTTTCTAATCTGAAGTGAGATCCTTCTGTGTGGTGTTTTTGCTGTTTTCCTGTTTGAAGTGTTGCACAAATATTTTACATATTCTCTCTAAATTAAGCCTGACTGCTCTATACCAAGCTACCAGAGGATGACCTCAGGTTAATTTAGGGTTAGCCTGCCACCTGCCTTGACTGGGAATGTAGTTACTGCTGGACCAGGGCTCATAACCCAGTCAACTTGTAACTACATTTCTAACACATTGGCTCTAAGATAAGCCTAACTGTTTTGTGCCAAGCTACCAGAGGGTTAAGCAAAAGTGACTTTTGTGGTTAATCCTAACAAGGAATGTGGTTGCTGCCTGAGTGGGGCTTTCATCCCTCTCAACAAACAACCACATTTCTCACAGTTAGGAAATGGGAATAGAAACATATGATACAATTTGTGGAAATAGTTCAATAAGATACATGAGACCTGTTGGCTTCTCACAGCTGTATTTCAAATTTCTGATGCCACCACATTATATTAAGCATCATTATATATGATTCAAACTGATATATTCATTTATTTATTAAATTCCTTATGGAGGGGAATGTCTGTCTCAAAGCTGGCAGCAATGGCAGTGTCTTGCAGAAACTAGGCTATGAAATATCAAACCTAAAGAGAAAAATTCCAGGGTGTCTTTTAGGTAGGGGAGGCATTACATCGTGTACCAAAACGCCGCCGGTGGGCGGGGGGGGTGCACTTTCTCCTGCCCTTTTTCAAGAGGAAGATAGTGAACTTTGACTCATGAACACATCATGCAGTGTGGAGTCTTTCAATGTGCTGTCCAGCTGGCACCTGTTTCTCTCCGGTCACTCATCAGGGAGTTTTGCATGCAATGTGGAGTTCTGGGGGCTGGTAGGATGCAGAGGAAAGAAGTGTGGAAAACAGAGACTTCTTACCTCACCAGCCATTTATTAGAAACACCATTCTCCTGGAAAAGTGGGCTTTACTAGCCTTTAAACTATGCCTACCAAAGATAGTCACCTCTCTATTATCTGCTTCCTGAATTCCTCAATCCAAGATGGTGTTAACCTTTTTTGTGACATAATTTCTGTTTAGATCATATAAAAGAAAGCTTTTGCCAGAGGAGGATGTGTAGAACTGCATGTGTTCCTTACTTTTTCATCATATTCACAACCCATACAGAAGCCCTTTTGCCCCTGAATTTTTGCTCTCTTTTCCTACAACAGTATCTCTTGGGATTATTTGTTCTGGAAGACTTTGTGCTGTGCTCTTTATCAACCCCCATTCATGGTGGTTTTGGTGTATTAATTTTAAATCTCTACATCAACTATCAACTAAAATCAAGAATTCCCAATAGAGCCAAGTGTTTTTTTCTGTCCTTTTTAGGCTTGTTCCTCCTAATTGAGACCTTCTTCAGTACACTCTTGACAAGTCTTTGACAGGAAATACCTGATATTACCTAACATATTCATGCCACCAATGGTGTGGCAAAATACATCAATCCAAAAGGGTGCTGTATCCAGGATGTTACTGGAGACGGAATAAAAAGGATGTGTTTGGACACAAGTCCTCTGCAAGTCTTGGAAAAGTGGAAATACTATTCAGCTCTGTTCTGTTTGTGTTTTTTTGTGGTCTGTTTCTCATCCCTGGAATGTTGACAAACTGACTGTCCATTGCTGCTACTCCACATTTATAGTATGCTCTTTGTCAGCCGAGCTAGGCATCCAAAGTGAACCCTTAAAGCCTAAGACAAATCTATTTACTGTCCATCATCTCAATCAATGACGTGATGGAAGGTGACATTAAATTAAGGATACATGCTTTTTACCTGTATCCATGTACTTACTTGTATCCCTTTGAAGAAACTGTCAACTGCTTCTCCCTGTTAAAAGTCCATCCAGTACTCTATAACAGGGATCTTCACATGTGGGACATGTGAAGGATATCTGTGTGAGAGCAGTGTGTGTCCACAGTAACTAAGAACATGTAAGGACTCCATACAGGCTGCCCTTTGTCTAAGGAGGACATGAAAACCTGGACATTTCCATGCATAGGTCGACACTCTTGCCAAAGTAATTTCTTTGGGTAGGTCCTACTGCTACAGTGAAATTGTCCACACTTCGGGTTTTACTTACAGTCACCCAGCATTGGTGATCTACTCTTGAGCACTATTTGAGGCTAATCCATGTTGAAATTGTGACCAGTTCTAACTGGCTTGGTCTTGGACTGCCTGTCACAAAAGCATATGAAAGGAAAAGAAAAAACATGCATTTCATCCCGATAGTGACAATAACTTGAATTTTGAAAAGGAAACACTTTGGATGATCAAGGCTTACTGCCAACTGTATAGAATACACACTGCCTTCAGCCAGTAACTTGTGCATCATCTAGACATTGAAGAGATACTTCACATTAATGTTAGACATATGCATTGTCAGCATTTGAACCTTTGCCAAACCTGTTAGACAGAGGACTAGCCTGTATTTCTCCATGGTTTCCAGCCGGTTGGACTATGGCAACCCACTCTATACAGGAATTACCTCGCACCGCCTGAAAAGATCACAGAAAATACTGAATCCAGTGGCAAGGTTTTCCTTTAACCTCCCCAAGCATCCCCACATCACCCCCCAATTCAGGACGCTCCACTGGCTTCCCATTCAGAAGAGATGTCACTTCAAGATGCTTGTCCACACCTAAAGAGCCTTGCACAACTAAGGCCAGCATACATCAACCACTGCCTGAACTTCCACCAACCCACCCGACACCTGCGCTCTGCGTCCCTTTCTTTCGCCCACACCCCTTGCATCCGTTGGAGCAACTGCAGAGGACGCTGCTTCTCCTACTTCCCAGCCACGTCCTGAAACAACCTACCCCTTCACGTTTGGACCTAATCTTCTCTACTGGAAATCAGGAAAGGATTCAAGACCTGGCTTATCAACTGAGCCCACCAATGCAGTAGGACACCCTGTGCCTACATACCCTCATGGGGGATTAGCTGTGCTTTACAAATCCAGTTGATTGATTGATTGATTGATTGATTGATTGATTGATTGAATAATTGATTGGATTGCTAAAAACCTATACGGCTGTAGGCTGTGAGAATTTAGTGACTGGCTGCACTGCAAGAGCAGTTGCCCCTTACCATTATATGAGCTGCACACAGACCCACTGGATTAAATATTGGCATGGATTGATGATTGGCAACTAAGAAAAAGCTGCTAGCTATGAGATACCGATAGCACAGACGACCTAGAAGACAGATTAATACAAAAATCACTGGCATGCAGTTTGGGTTGCAAAGCAGAGAAGATGTTTTCCAGCATCAGCATAACAGAGCTGGGATGACCATAGAGTCTGTGTCATCCCAAGGCACCCAATATTGTCGAGGTGCTTGTATTTGCCATTACGAGTCTCAGTTGCAGAGAGAACTGGAAGCTCTGGATCTTCGCTTTCTAATACGGATCTCATCCCAAGGGCGGAGGTTGGCTGCACTGTTTCCTGAACTATTCAAACCACCTCTTTAACCTCTTTAACCTACACTGATTTTGGACTATCACTGTTGAAATTGTAGGTTGGTCGCTAAACTAAAAGGGTTTCAGTGGCCTGCCTCATGGTTGCCCTGTTAGGAATTAAAATGCTAGCTTTCAGCAGTATCTGACCTTCCCAAAGGTCAGAAAAGTTTGAGGCAAACGTCTTTTTAGGAATCCCTTACTCACATTTAATAACTTGCCTCAAGAGTCATGTGGTATATGTGGAAAACTCGAGCACACAATATTAGAGTTTGGAAATTAGGAATAAATGTCAAAACTAAGGGGGATATTTAGAAAGAAGTGGCGGAGTGAGGCGTTGAGCCGTCATGGCTTAACGCCTCACTCCACCACTTCAGAAACAGAAGGCTGCACCTTATTTACAAGGATATGGTGCAGCCTAGCGTTTCCCCCTGCAATGGCGCTACACTTAGCAGTGTAGTGCAAATGCAGACACCCTTGCACCATAGTGCAAGGGTGTCTGCGTGCAGGGGAGGATTGTTTATGTGTAGGAAGGTGTACCTTCCTGCACATTAAAAATCCTGAAATGCCATTTTGTCACTTCTATGTGTGCTGCTTCATGCAGCGCACATGGTAGTTACAAAATGTCTTTTTTTTTTACGGATTATTTATGTGCAGGAAGGGACACATTCGTACACATAAACAATCCACAGCGCACACATGAAAAAAGCAGAAACGAGGAGAAATAAAGCATTTCTCCTCATTTCACAAAGTTAAGACCAGGTTTTCCCTGGTCTTAATTTTGGGGCTGCCTCCTATTTACGCTTCCCTTGTAAATAGGGGGCAGCGTCAAAAGCAATGGATGTTGTGGTGGAACCCCCAATGCAACACCCACTGCCCACTCCTTTCACGCTAATCATAGCGTTAAAAGGGTGGCTTATCTACAAGGCAGCGTTAAGCCACGTTAAGTGGCTTAACGCTATGTTGTAAATTAGGCAAAGCCTCTATCGCCATGGAAACGTCACAAAAAGTGATGTTTCCCTGACGATAAGGGCTTGTGCATATGCCCCTAAGTTTTCTAAAATGGCATATATTGTTGAAAACACTACAAAAATCATATGCAGCGGTCTAATGCTATACAACAAACACCTCTTATGAAAGCATAGGCAAAAGGTGATCAGTACTATCCTGCCTGAAATAAAAAAAAAAAAAAAAAATGAAATGGCAAAGTGTCATCCATGTGGTTGAACTGAATCTAGGCACCTCACTGATTAATTCTTGAGTGAACATGGTCAAAAACCTTGGTGGTTGATCTTGCTGAACTCCTTTACCTTTGTAGTCACACACATTTCTAGAAGTTAGGGCATCTTTGAATTATGAAAATGTAGTGTAAGTTACTTAAAACTTTCAGCCACAAGCTTAGAGTGGGAAAAAAACGGAGTTGAACCCACTCATGTTTATGATTTTTGAATAGGCTTCGTTGGTTATTCTGATGCTTGGGAAGTTTTTTTTTCAACAATGTCCTATGTTTTTCCACAAGTTCTAGAAGCAGTGCTAGACTCCTGACCACTTATTCCAATTACAGGAGAATCCCCGCCTTCCTTGTTGACATTGATGGCCCAATTCCAACGGGTCCACAAGATTTCTTCCAGAAAGCACAGCACCCTCTTTCTCAGGGCCTTCTTCACCCTTTGGCAACAAAAGAAATGTAACACAAACGCAAACAGGCCTCTCTGGCAGAACATTGATTGACAGTAGGCCAGTGGGCAAGCAAGAGATGGGGACCAACAATTGTGGTGCAAAATAATGGAGACAGAATCCAAATAGAATAGGGGACATCTCTTTCTGAAAATTAATTGCAACCAGGCAGGGATAATTCAGAGGACCAGATAGGGGACACTTCTTTCCTCTTCAGGTCCTAGGAGGTACTCCACAGAGTTTGGGCAGCAGACATTTCCTATCTCAAAATCACTACAAAGATTAAATGGTACCTATGCACTTCAAATTTGGTTTTGATGACTGCTTCAACTGAAATCATAAGTCATCAAATAGATGTCACCTTATATTCAATACAAGAGTCCTGCAGCAGAGAATGCTATAACACATTTTATGTTTTAGAAGCAAATGGTGTAAATATTCCCTTCGATACTACTCCTCAGATCTTTATTCGGTGTAGTTCTAGCATTTGCAAAGTAAATGCCTATAATTTGACATTTTCTCACGGTTCTGCCATCATAAAAACTTGATCACAAAATACAGACCCAGAAAATTTGGTAAGTGATTACTTTTCAACTACTGTAGGGTCACTTGCCTAAAAGGATAAATTGATCATCCTATTTGACCGCCATGAGACATCAGTGACAAATCACTTTGCTTACACAGGATATTGCCCAGTAACCAGTGATTGTCCCAGGACCCCAAATTATTCCTTTACATCAGCCTCATAAGTGGTGGCAAGTAGAGGACTTGTGAGATGCAAGTTTTGCACGGAAATGCCCATTTGCTGGACATAGGTTTTTCTATGTTTTACAGCAAAGACCGCATGAGTTAGTTTCGGCTGGGAGTATTTCACATCATGCAATCATTCATTCATCAGTCAGCTAAGACATTCTCTCCTGCTATATCTTTTCGAGCCCTAATACACCCACAAGATAAGCTAAGGCAAAGCTGTAGTCTCTCAATAATTAGCATCAGCCAAATTTGAGAACTCTAAGTAGATTCTGGAGACCTGAAGGAACCTATGAACACACATACGTAGAGTATTTCAAAGCATAAAAGATAGGTTTGGGGAAGCAAATAGGGCCTGCCTTAAGTAAACTGAAGGCTTTTTCCCAGAGCTGTGAAGTGATAGGGACCACCTAGCAATAACAGATGTGAGATAGAATGTCTTCATGTTCCTTCATTCCCTAGTGACCTGGATGGCCTTTGCTTGTTCTGAGATGGTAAGGCGGCCTTCAAACCCTCTTGGGATTTATGGAGTAACTTAGATGAGTAGATAAGTTCTATCTTCTAGTACTGCATATGAAAAAAGAAAATACATGTTGAACCCAAAGCCCATCCCAATAGTTCCCCAATGGCACGGCCAAACACCAGGACTAGCGAACGTGAAGGCTGCCCACAACTACATCAGTGGCAACACACATTTTATTCTCATCTCTAACATAGTCCTCATGTAAGCACCAGCAATATGCTCTGACACGTTTCAGCCTGGTACAGTGCTAAAGAAGCCCCAACACATGATTTGAATTGCATTTAGAGTCACCAGCTCACACTCTATCATCATGGACACTGCTTCCAATCCTGGGATTCTGGCCTATATTGCAGTCTGGTCAGTTAGGCTATTTAACTTAAAGACGACAAACTAAGAATACAACACCAAGAGTGCATCATCACTCCCTCCCAGGAACTGTGCGACAACCTCGCAGACTTCTTCCATGACAAGATCTTGTCCATCTATGAAAACTTTGAATACCAACCCTACGCCACAGCCAGCATCAATGAGCTCAAACACAAGAACACAAACCTTGAACACCTTCTAACCCACTGGAAACTCCTCACTACGCAAGACACTATCTCCATCATGAATTTGGTGCAATCGGGAGCACCCACGGACCCATGCCCCACCACATCTTCAACCTCGGAATCAAGACATTCGGCGACGATCTCAGGAAGGTCCTGAACACCTTCATCACCACAGCCTCTTTCCCTGAGGACTGGAAGCACGCTGAAGAGAGGCCCCTCCTGAAAAAAAACATTCACTACCCCGACGAAATGAAGAACTACCAGGCCATCTTTCTGCTCCCCTATCCAGCAAAAGTCCCTGAGAAAGCGATCAAACAGCAACTCACCCAACACCTAGAAGACCACAACCTCCTGAACCCCTCCTAATCTGGATTTCGAGCTAACCACAGCACTGAGACAGCCCTGATCTAAGCCACAGACAACATCAGAGCCCTCCTGGACAGCAGGGAAACAGCAGCCCTCATCCTCCTGGACCTGTCTGTTGAGGTTGACACCATCTCCTGCCACACCCTGATCAACAGACTCTACCACATCAGTATTCAAGGTAAAACCCTCAAATGGATCGCCTCATACCTCACCTGCAAAACCCAAAGGATCTGCCTCCCACAATTTGCGGTGTCCCCCAAGGATTGTCCCTCACCTTGACCCTCTTCAACACCCTCCTGGCTGCCACCGTCAGATCACATGGACTCAACATCATCTCTTATGCCAACGACATATAGCTCATCCTCTCACTGTTTGAAGATCCCTCCACCACTAAAGCTAACTGCCATAGATGCATGATGAATGTTGCAGACTGGATGAAGGACAACTGTTTCAAACTCAACATTGCAAAAATGGAAGTCCTCATCTTTGAGAACAACACCTCGCCATGGACCGATGCATGGTGGCGCGCCGAGCTCAGCACACCCCCACGCCAACAGACCACACCCGCAACCTAGGAATCACCCTGAATAGCAAGCTATCCATGGAGAAGCAAGACAACACAGTCTCACCGGCCTGCTTTCACATCCTTCGGATGCTCCGCAAGATCTTCAGGTGGCCCACGGCAGACACCAGAAAGAGGACACTCCTTCTCGTACATGGCAGCCAAGGCTTGCAACAACTTCCCTCTGCAACTAAGGACCTGGATGTTTGAATGATCAAAACTCTACGAAGCAGCTCCAGTGCTTCGAGACCCTCACGGGTAATTTGCCTCACTCTATAAAAGATTGATTGATTAATTATCCCATGTCTTCTGAACATAGAGAGTTATGCAGTGGCATCAATATATGTGTCCCGGCCGGGAGTTTGCATGTTTAATGGGAAAAAAATCTTTCCCTCACACGTCTGTGATTACTGCATGGAGAAACCTACTCTAAGAATTACTATAATGTTATTAATTTCGGTAATGAAGCAATGAGACACCCCAACTAACGATGCCTGGCACCTGAAACAGTCACTCATAGATGCCGCCTCGTATTCGTACTGCACCCACTTCCATCCTGTCAGTGTGTGTTTCTCAGCTCTCCTCCTCCAGCTGAAAGTCACACAACAATACCCACCGCCTTGAAGGTCAGACATCGCAGGCTCCTTGACATTGAGTGCATCGACACCACGAAGGTCCCACAGAGGGCGATCAGAGAGTTTGCATTTCCATAATCCAAGTACTTGACTTAATCCAAGCGCCTTGACCGTCGTTTGCTGTCCATTCACTCTTACCACCTGTGACTGGTTTGTATGTGCATTTACATGTTTGAATATTTTCTTTCCTATTTTAAGTTAATGGGACATTTATAAAGTTGAGTTGCTGTCGTAATACTTTATGTCTGCCGACCAAGTAAGTTTGGTTGAAAGTACCCGTTTGACAAAGCTTGACATGTCCCAGTCATATCTTCTTGCGGAATAAGCACTGAGAGGGATCACGTTTTCCGAGCATCTGTCGGGGGCCCGTTCACTCACTTCACCATATACTTTTATACTTTCGATATTGATTCTCTACACAACTAATCACTTAGAGGTACTTGTCAGTTCTGTCCTTTACTCTGTACACCGCTTGCAGATACCACATTCCGGGAAGAACATTGGCTACGTGCTCATCATCGGGACCTCGAAAAAAGTAGAAATAATGCATGATTCACATATGGCTCGAACAGCCTGTTTGAGAGATCAAAGTGCGTCCACTTAGTGAGGCAAAAATTACAGCAGCTTATTCAAGCCCAGGTAGTGCTTAGCGGATGACTTGCCCCAAACCTGCCTGCCAGCATTTGAAATGGAGCACATTACAACCTGATGAGGTCACTCTGAATCCAGGGGGCTGGCTACTCTTTCAAGTTGTGCAGAGACAGCTGCGCATCTTGCATAGATTCAGAAATGTGGAGTATACAATGTGAAGAGACCAGTTGCACGGTGGTCTCAGACACAACGCTCTGTTTGTCCTCTTTCTTCAGAAGAAGCACTTGAACTGGTGATTTTGACACCTGTGAAGCTTTCGAGATTAGAAGGGCTGACGTGAGATTTTGCATGTGACCGTCGGGCAGCTTAGGGCTGAATATCCCGAATAATACAGCAAACACAATAGTAGCCCGAGGCAACGTAAACCAGTGAGCTCACTTTCCACCTTCATTCATTGGTATATGTGAAACCGGCACTTCTTTGTAGCTATGTGGAAGTGTTTCCAACTACAACAATTGGAAGAAAAATAAAAAAAATTATATGTATTAATATATAAACTGGGGCATTTTACAAGGCCCTGCGCCTCTGGAGCGTCCCTTTCTTTGACGTTCGATGGCGCACAAAGCTGAGCCATATTTGCAAGGCCACACAAAGCCACCCTGCCTGGCTTTTCATGGCCTTGTAAATATGGCCCCCTGACATGCATTACACTGCGAGAAAGGGGCGTTCCATCAGTGTTGCTGTGGGTGCTCCCATGCAACACACACTGGTTCTGACCATTCCCAGATTTAAAAGGTTTTGTAAACTTGGGTATCTGTCAGATTCTAACACCTTCCCAGGGGAGGTGTTAAAGTTGTGCAACAAAGAGAAATACCTTTATTTATCCTCGTTTTTGCTCTTTCTCTATGTAAAACGCCATCATTGATTGTTTTTGTGCTGGGAGGTGTCCCTTCCTGCACAAAAACAATCATCCCTGCATCGGGGCTAATCAGCCAATTGAGCGACACATCCCTGCGCTTTCCTAATGATGCAGCTCGGCGCTGCATTATTTTCTAGTAAATATGCTCCTCTCTTCACAACATCCATCTAGCTTACATTACATTAGAAAAGGCAGAACTGACTATGAAATTCAAGAATCTGGAAATAATTAAGCCCAGATTTGCGAAGGATTTCCACTGTCTTTTGCGAAGGATTTCCACTGTCTTTTGGGTGACGCAAGTCTTTGCAAGGCAAGGCAAATCCTTATCTGTGACTTACTAAGCCACGGAAAGCCCCTTTGCGTGATTTAGTGAATACAAAGTAACTCAAGGCCGCGCATAGCGCTGCTTTGCATTACTTTGCGTCATGGAGGCATCCCATTGGGTTTAGCGTCAAAATCCTTGGCGGGTTGCACAGAAATGCCCATGCAGCACCAGTGATACGCCCCTTTGGTGCTAAGTACTGCAAAATAGCGCTATAGCGCTATAGCGCTGCTTTGCATTACTTTCACATTATTTTCAGCACTAAATAAGATTTTGGAAAAGAAGATTTTGTGTCACTTTTGTGATGCAAACTTGGTGTAAAATCTTAGTAAATCTGCCCCAAGTATACTACTAAACTATTTTTTTTTGTCATCACATGTGATGACCCCTAAGGTACATCTTGTTTGAGCAGTGGTGTAACGTGGAACCTGTATTCCAATTCACAAATCCATCTGCTGTCTGATTTTACATAAATATTTATAATCATTTGTTGTCATCACACTCATCTTTACTTGTTGTTCCTTTTCTTAAACATTTTTTTTTTTTTTTAGTCTAGCACTTATAGCTCTGCCAATAATTGGCAAATGTATGGTCCACCTTATTTAGAGTCCTATCTACCCTATTTTTGGCAGATGTCCAGTATCCACCAAACTCTAAATAAGTCCCTTACAGCCTGATTTATATTTTGGCAGGCAGAGGTAAATCCATCAGGGCAACAGAGTAAATTACTCCATTGCCCTGATGAAGTCTCCCCCTGCCAAATTGAGAAATTACCGAAAAGCCGGCGGTCATTTCAGAAACATTGGAAGGCACCTCCATCACAGAGGTTCTTGTCTATGCTTTTTTAAGTTGGATGCATGGCTCTGTCAACATAACAAAGCTGTCTGTCCTATTTTTTTCTATTTCCAAAAGAAAATCCTGAAGCAGGAAATGGTTTTTGAAAATATAAAAAACAATGTCACCCTCACCATGGGAGTTATTTCCCATGTGCGGGAGGCAGTAAACAGTTTTCACTGCCCCTCACTGGATATGTCTCTATACAACGCGAGTCTTTACATTGTGTGCTTTTACAATGCTGTAATTACAACAACCACGTTGTTATAACGCAGTATCATTACAACGTAAGTCATTACTACGACTTGCTCTAGATGGCGCGCTGGACTTAGGAATAGTATAATTTACTATTCCAACTCCAGTGTGTGCAACAGTAGGGAAGGTGTTGGAATAGTAAATAATACTATTCCTTAGTTTGGAGCGCCATCTAGAGCAAGTCTTTGTAACAATTTGCGTTGTAATGGTACTGCGTTGTAACAACACGGTGGTTGGAACAACCGCGTTGTAAAGGTATCACGGAATAATAACCGCGTTATAAAGGTTGTTTCCCTTCTCACTGCCAGGGTTTTCCTGGTGGTGATGGGCAGTGAAAACTGACTTGTATAGTTGAAAAAATAATGAATACACAACTATCCTAATTCATCCAGGAAAACAAACTGCTGGATCAATCTCAGTTTGGCTTCCGTCACAAGCACAGTACAGAAATGGCACTCATTAAAGTCAGCGAGGAGATCAGGGCTGTGTCCTCCTCGACTTATCAGCCGCATTTGATACTGTTGATCACATTCTTCAGCAGCAGCGGCTGGAGACGTTGGGGTTCAAGGGAGCGGCACTAGCCCTGCTTTCCTCCTTTCTGAAGTATAGGAGACTAACAGTGATGGTAGATAGGTATCGATCGGAGGCATATGTTCTCCCATACGGAGTTCCTCAGTGATCTTCTCTGAGCCCAACTCTGTTTAATGTCTATGCCTCGGAACTTGCCCCTTTGATCTGAGAATTTGGGTTTAGCTAGACGTCTTACGCTGACGATACCCAGATAGTAGTAGCAGCATACAGATGTCATGCTTCTCCTGCTCTACAGTTTCAGAACTGTATGAGAAAAATAAATAGATGGATTGGAACTCATTGTCTTTAACTCAACTCCGAGAAGACCAAGGTCATTATCTTCGGTAACCTGCAACCCAGTTTGGACAACCTCTGGTGGCCAGTGTAGATGGGTGAACCACCTAAACCAGCGCAAAAGGCAACACATTTGGGAGTGTGGATTGATAACAAACTAGCACTCTCATACCAGACTAATGCTTCCCACTTTCTCATAAAGAAATTAAAGAAGATCCTACCTTACATACCTCCTGACACTAGAAAGACGGTGGTAATAACACTAATCCAGTCAAAACTGGATTATTGGAATGGGCTCTACCTAAGCATACAGAAGCAATATCTAAAAAAGCTTCAGACTGTTCAAAACACAGCTGCTTGGTTGTTGGTAAACATCCCTAAGTAAAAATCAGTTACTAAAGAGATCCACAGACTTCACTGGCTCCCGGTAGCACAACAAAATAATTTTAAGGCACTATGTTTAGCATATAAGGCACTGAGCTACACAGCACCTTCTTTCCTCAGAAATCTTTTTATTTAGTACGAACTGGCTATACACCTACGCTCCAGGTGCTAGACTCATGAAAGTACAGAGAATTCGATCTGCAGGCTGGGGCGGCCGTAGTTTCTCCTATGGCACCGCAAAACTCTGGAATACGCTGCCTATTGAGCTCAGAAGTGCAAGCTCCCTCACCATCTTCAGGAAAGAATCTGGCTATTCCAGAATTAGACACCGGGGTGGGCTTACTGAGTTCATAGCGCCAAGACACCTCCGGGTATTTGCGCGCTCAATAAATCTCATTAACATTAACATTAACATTATATCCGCCCATCTAAATTTGGCGGACGGACAACCCTTATTCCGTCAGGACATCAGAGGGGTGTAACCATGGCAGAGACGGAGTAGGCTCTGCCATGGTTTACTAAGGTCTGCACACATATAAATGGGGTGGGCAGACCATTATACTGGGGTAATGATACTCAGTCACTGCACCCACACTGTTTACAAATTCTACTTCCACATGTGTCTCCACTATTGATTCGACTTCTATCACATTCTTCTATTTTCAGTATACCCCCATTATATCACTTGTTACATCACATCACCCTCGATATAGTGTCATTACAACACCACATTTTAGTCAGTGTAAGCCAGAGGTTTGTATCTTTCACAGGAGGAAGACAGATTTACAATGCTGTCCTTAGAATGGGATGCCTTTACCACACATCCTTTACCACGCTGTGCCTTTACCATGCAATGCCTTTACCACACCTGACTTTACCATTAGTATGCCTTTACAACACATGCCTGTACAATGAAAGATAGGTACATTTAAGATAAGGGTGTTGAAATATATATGGGTGATGAGACTGTTTTTAGGGCTTAGGGGTGGATAAGGATATTGGGTGGTAAGGGTGCTTTGATGGTATAGGGGTGGGTATTGGTATTAGGTGGTAAAGGTGTTTTTAAGGTTTTGGGGTGAATAAGGGTATTGGGTGGTAAGGGTGTTTTAGGTTATAGGAATGGGTAGGGGTGTAGAGTGGTATTGGTGTGTTTAGGGTGTTGGGATGGGTAAGGGTATTGCGGGTGTTTTTAGGATTTAGGTGATTCAGTGGTGTGTAAGGGAATATGGTAGTAAGGCTACAATGAGGGCCGCAGGGTCTTCCCCAATTTAGAAAATATTTAAAGGTACTATTTTCTTTTTTTAAATAAGGAGATTGGGCAGTCTGCCACCCAAAAAATAAATAAATAAGTAGTTATAGGTAGTTTTGTGTTTCCTTAGGAAATGTTTTTTTTGTGTTGCTAGTAACTTTGGCACAGTTTGACGAATCTCCACGAAACTTGCTTAAAAAGTCCTACTCTTTGACATGTTTGTGCATACAAAGTTTCGGGGTGATCAATCAAATGAGGTCTGAAAAAATAGGGGGTCCTTTTCATGGAAACTTTAAACACAGCTACAGCCCAAACTAGAGTGCAGATTTACACCAAATTTGGCAGAAAGATAGATTGTGGTGCAGAAAGAGTGCTTTTTGCATTTTGGTGTAAACCGTTATGTGGTTTTGGAGAAATTAAGGTTAATAAAAGTTTCTATATGTCACACTGCTGTTGATCCATGGAGCCAATAGATCTTATCCTGATATGTGATTGGCAGCCACCACCTCAACCAGGAAGTAGAGACAGCCATCTTAGGATGTGGGACTCAGTTTTGAGTCCTACATCACTTCCTTTTCAATCTTCAGAGACCAGAGTCCATTTCTGCCTGTGGTGACTACAGCATCTTTTTGAAGGTGGAAGCCTATACCAAAGAATAATTAACATGTTACTAGCAGTACTTTTCAAGCAAAGTGGTAAGATGCATGTCCAATAAATATTTGGAGTAACTTAACATGCTGCAACAGGCTTCTCTCCTGGAGCTTGAGATTGGATCTTCTAGGTGATCGTTTCAGAAAACAATGCTGTAAAGATTGTACAGACTGTTGGCAGATTTCCTTGAAACAATATTTCAAGGAGGACTTCACTGTTTATTTTTGTTATAACATAATGTTTTTTTTCCATTTCTTTTTGGGGAACCTATTTGGAATGAAGGATGATTTCAGGGTTCTCATGTGTTGTAAGGATTCCGTAATGATTGATGATGTCATGGATAAAGGGGGGAGGTAGATGTGAAGTAGGAATGTTGGTTGGAAAAGTTTTTTATATGTCACTTACTCATGGAATTTCCCAAAATTACAAGTGCGTGCTCCTCATTAGGTCAACAGCGGGGAAAGTGGAAACTTATGGTAAGGAAAAAACACAATCATTAAATAAATGTATATAATAATGGTAAGATAAGAACTATACAGCTGATTATAAATGGTCTTACATTTATTTCTATAGATATACACAGAGCATGGGTGACTGCTCTAAAGATTCCAGAAGTGAGGTGGATGCTGCACAGGAATCCTTACTACACCAATATTTGTTTTCTCCAGTTTCCCTTTCCACTGGGTGCTGTTATAACTAGGAGGTTGTATTCTCCTCCAGTGGTGACAGGGCTCGAGGAGGGATAGGGATCTGGCTTCTCGATATACATTTCACTCCTACAAGATTAGCAGCACCATCTACTTACGTACTTTTGTGCTCCGACATGATAATAGTTACCTTAGGACATGAGTTACTGTAAGCGTTCCTTTTTTTTTTCAGAGTAGATATATATATATATATATTTTGCTGCTCCCCTTGCACCAGGTCCGAGTCACTCGCGGTTGGGTGCTGTAAGTGCGGCGGTGCCGGCCGCAAATTATTGACGCTCCATTAAAGATTAAAGAAATGAAAGCACTCACGGGTGGCGTATCCACGGGTCTTTTATTTCCAGAACAGACGCGTTTCGGCGAACTGCCTTCTTCGGTGTTCTGTTCTGGAAATAAAAGACCCGTGGATACGCCACCTGTGAGTGCTTTCATTTCTTTAATCTACAAAGAAATTCTGGAGCGTCAATATATATATATACATATATATATATATATATATTCACTGAAAAAACCATAGGTTTCACACACGTTATAGTTAGGAATTATCATTTACAAAACCTTGCAAATTCACTTAAAAAACCATAGGTTTCACACATGTTATAGTTAGCTGTACATTTCACTCGTAAAAAACCAATGAAATTCCACGTTATAGTTAGATCAGGTAACTATAACTTGCGCGCCCACAATAAACTGCTGATGACGTCACATAGTACATCACTCATGACATGGTCAGTGACATCACTCATGACATCAATGATGACATCTGAAATTACACATTGTGGATTGCGGTCGCGCAAGTTATAGTTACCTGATCTAACTATAACGTGGAATTTCATTGGTTTTTTACGAGTGAAATGTACAGCTAACTATAACAGGTGTGAAACCTATGGTTTTTTAAGTGAATTTGCAAGGTTTTGTAAATTATAATTCCTAACTATAACGTGTGTGAAACCTATGTTTTTTTCAGTGAATTTGTACGGTTTTTTAAATGCTAAGTTATGTATTTATTTTTTATTTTTTTTTCTGGTTTTTCACTATGCGCACACCCTGCGTGCACGGTGCGCTTCGCGCACCATGCGAGCGCCCACGTTGCGCAGTCCATGCCGTGTGCACCTCGCCTTTTTTTACGCAGTAACATTTGTTTTTTTCTCCCTTGTGGGTCCTTTAATTTATTTAATAAATGTGATTGTTACTTCTTTTTTTTTATTATTTTTTTTTTTTTGCCGTGCGCGTACGGTAAGCTTACCGTACGCGTACCCCGCGATTTTTTTTAAAAATTATTAAATTTATTTTTCGAACTTTTGGGTCCTTCTTGGACCCCCTGACAAACACTAGGGGGTCTGCAACTCTCTTCGTTGCCCCCGTTTCACGTTCCCCACCTTTGTTTCTCAGTGCGAGAGACAGAAAATGGCGGCCGACACTTCCTGATTTCGACCGATTCAAATGTTTACAGTCATGTAACCACCAATCAGAATTGAGCTCGCGCATGGCACCGTACGCGTACGGTAAGCTTACGGTAAGCGCACGGAGCGCGCTTACAGATATATATATTGATTTAAATGCTATTTTCTCAGGACCTACTGAACAGATTTACACCAGACCTACAAAAGGCACATCCTTGACCTGAGGACTACCTCTCTGCCAAATTTCAAGTAATTCTGTTCAGCCGTTCGGGCTGTAGCTGTGTCTAAAGGTCCTATGGAAAAATGCATGGGGAAAACGCGTTTTGGGACCTCCCTTTTTTCTCAGCCCCCGCTTGACGAATCCCCCCGAGACTTTCTGGGTAGGAGCGGAGCGTAGCGCCCCATTAGTTTTGAAAATTTCGCGAGGATTCGTCGACCGGCGCCAAAGTTATTCCAAATAGAAGGTTGCGGATTTCCTATGGAAACACGGTCCTAACTATAACTATCTACTGGCGACCGCCAGTAGATAATATATATATATATATATATATATATATATATATATATATATATATATATATAAATGTAAATATATATATATATGTCATAGAAAAGCGATTTTTGATTTTTTTTTTAAACATATTTTATTAAGATTTTTCCACATCTAATACAACATAGAGGTAGCTTGCACATCCACATTACTATTATGTTACTGTATAACTTTGCAATTGTATTTTTATATATATATCAACCAGTGCTGTTGTTAGAAAGGTGTAGTAGTCCAATATCGTATCACCATTCTTGTATTACTGTTTACATATTTGGAAATATTTACTATGCAGGATTATCATTTTATACATACCACACAGTGCTTTATACAAACTTCCCTTATCTCCTCCTGACTAAAAATACTCAAACAAATTAGAAAAACATTTCCCCCCTCCCACTCATTTCGGCCATATTAGTAGTCCACTCATTAGCAGCTGACACCATTTTCTGCTCTTTTCCCTGCAATTTCTGTGTTCTTGTTAGAAGACTTTGCCATAACAATAACATTGCATCCTAAGTATATTGATGGTTTGTGCATTTATCATCAACACAATAGCAGTTTAACATTACGTATATGGAATTGCATTAATGTCAGTCGACTTAAATTCTTCCATTAGAACATTCCAATCTAGTGAAATAGGTTTTTTCCTTAATCCACGTCTTTCCTCTCCCTGAATTTCTGCACCTTCAGCATTACCTCATCTTAGTGCATCATTGTACCAATCTAAGACCGTTGGTGCTTTCCTCGATTTACAACACATCGTTATTGTTCGTTTTGCTATTATTAGCATCAGCTTAAGGAAACGAGTGGTAGGGTTCCCAGCTTTATGATTAAGCCCCAGGCACTAATGTATTTAATAGTTTCTGTATTGTGGACCAGTAATTTAAAATTCGTGGGCATGACCATAGCATGTGGAGTAGGTGGGTGTCCGACCCCTGACATGGGAGGCACATATCAGCAACATCCGCGAACATCTTACTTAATCTGTGAGGGGATAAATATGTACGGTGTAATATCATTAATTGTATGAATTTAAATTTCGGATTCCACAACACCTTTCTGGGATATTCATAGTGATTTTCCATTCCTTGTCTGTAAGGACCCTACCCATCTCCCCACTCCATCTTTCTCTAAGAGACTGTAGTGATATTGCCGTATGTGATTTGATCCCATAAGCTAACCACTTTCATAAGTGGCTACCATTCCCCATTAGGTACAACGGGGCAGATTTATGACGACTGGCGCATCCCTACATATCAGCAGGGATGCGCCAGTTATTATGCGCCACAGCTGCGCCACCATGGATGCGCCGCATTTATAATGCGGCGCACCATGGGGCAAAAACGGCACAGATGCGTGACGCATCTGTGCCGAAAAGTGGCGCATTGCTGGAGTTGCGTCGCAAGCGCGACGCAGCTCCAGCAATGACCTGGGGGGCCCTATCTGTACAATGCTGCGTCAATCCTTACGCCTGCTTCAAGAAGGCGCAGGGTTTTGACGCAGCATGGGCCTAAAAGTGACTGAGTGAAATCTTGTAGATTTCACTCAGCCACTTTTAGGAGGCGTTCCTGCGCCGGAACGCCCCCACCTGCCCTGGAACGCCTACATGTGGTGCAGGGCTTTACAACGTGACGCATCTGGGAGATGCATCACGTTTGTAAATACCCCGCACCATGGCGCAGGATTTGCGCCGCTGCTGCGTCACAAAAGTGACGCAACGGCGGCGTAAATGAGGCGCAAGTGCAACATAAATCTGCCCCAACATGTTTACTAGTTCGTGCGTCTGAGGTTCCTTTCCATCCGGTGCCCATCCATTACGTAGAAACCGCAGGATATGTGCGTGTGTCAGGAAGAGTGGCTTCGGTACTCCCTGCTCTCTGACTAGTGTATCGTGATCTGTCAGTGTACTGTCCACAAAGAGCATTCCTACTGTATCCACTCCTGCCTCTCGCCAGACTGAGACATGTCTTTGTGAGACTACCTCCAGTGGTAAGGGGATACCCATCAAGGGTATATTTGGGGCATATGGTATTTGTTGTTTAGTATAGCGCAGTGTCTTTCTCCAGTACTATAAAGCCACTTTTAGTAGTGCAGATGTATGTGGTGGTATCCTTGCATTTGGCATCAGAAGCGTATGTAGCTTACTCCTAGTCCAGGCCCGCTGTGTCATTCTTTTTTCTTGCAAATTTCATCCTGATAGCCAGTAGGCCATCCATTGTAGTTGACTGGCATAACAGTATGTTTTAAAGTCCGGAACTCCCATTCCTCCACTTTTGCTATTTAACTGAAGCTTCGATAACCCAATTCTACGTCTTCCGGTTTCCCAGATTAATTCCAAAATCAAGGTATCTATTGCTTTAAATATGTGTGTAGGAACTACTATAGGCAGGTTAGAAAAATATTAGAAATGCATTTTTTGATTTGCCAATATCTTCGGCGCCGTTTAATGAATCTTCACGAAATATCCCAAACTAATGGCCCGCTCTGGTCAGCTCCTGTCTTGAAAAAAGGGGGTCCCAAAACGCGTTTTCTCCATGTTAATTTCCTTTAGAACTTTATTCGCGACTACAGCCCGAACTGCTGAATGGAATTACACCAGATTTGGCAGAGAGGTAGATGTTGTTCCAGAGTGTACTCTTTGTTTTAAATAGTGTAAATCTGTTCAGTAGTTCCTGAGAAAATTAAAAAGAAAAAATATTGATATCTGGTGACATGGGTGGATTTGCAAACCCTCCCGAGAACGAGCTTTATTCTTCATAAAATCACCACAAAGCAAAGAATAAAGAACAAGAATAAAGCAATACAGCAGGGACTAGAACGTAAATAACAATAGCAACACAGCGAGAAGGGCAAGCGCAGGAAGGGGCACCAGCAAGGTGTGCGAGTCATGGCGCAGTCTCGAGCCCTACCTGGATGGGGTCAGAGACAGAGCACGGCGCAGCGGAGTTTATGGGGAAGAGCAGAACTCAGACCTTGGCAGAATGGGAGCGGGATATGCTCTACTGCAATACCCAGTCAGATGTTTATAATGAGATGATGCCCCCCAAAAGTCGCCCCAAAGGTTTTTGGGGTCTATATGCGCAATATTTAGTGGCGAAGTAGGGTGACAGTGTGGATAATGAATAAATGTATGTTGTCCGGGGTAGGCCCAAAAATAATAAGTCCTAGGACTTTTGACTTGAAAAGACTATGACGGCTGTGTATCCTACATGGTATTCGCTTGCACTCAGACTAGTGAATCCTGTAGACTGTTATATTATAGTCCCAGAGTCTACTATCCTCATTGTTTTTTCATCCTTACTGTGACGCTATATTGCTACTGTGATATATGACAGCAGTTGTTGCCAGTTAATTGATGACGCATATATGTTACCTATCGTGCTCCGTGTATTGATGTGAACTGGGTTATGAAAACTAATAAAAACATGTTAAAAAAAAAAAGTTGAAAAGAAAGAAAAGGGGGCAGGGTAGAAACACCCTGATCCTCTAGGCCTGGTCAGGGGGTCCCAAAGGAACCCCAGGGCCCTCAATATATATATATATATATATATATATATTTATTTTATTTGTCAGAATTTGCGCAGGGTGTGCGAATCCAGCAAATTCTTTATTTTAAATAAAGCACAGTATGTGGCGCTTCTTTTTAATAAGCCCCGGGTGGGCCAGATCTGGGGGCAATATGTAAAATATATGCGGGGCGCGTGGGCATGTGGGCCCCTGCAGCCCCAGAGACCGCCACCTCCCCGGCGCTATTTAAATATGTAAGTGGGGGGGGCTGGAGCCCCCCCACACTGCCCTGGGGACCACCACCTCCCTGGGGCACTAATTATGTTAATGAAGAGGTCCGTTGCGGACCCTGGCCTCGGGGACCACCACCTCCCCGGGGCTTTAAACTTGTTGGGAGGGGGCCATGTGGCCCCGTCCTGGAGCCCTTCATGGCCCAGGGGACTGCCAGCCACCAGGGACGGCTCCAGCAATGTCCCAGACTACCCACGTCTGGGCATACCCTGCCAACACCTTCCATCATTTCCTTGTGTTTGCTTTGTTCGCGCTACGTTGGCCGGGTATGCCCAGACGTGGGTACCTTGCTCCCTTTGACACCGGATTCAAGCTAGCCTGGCTGATGAAGGCTTTTAGCCCGAAACCAGTCCCAGGATGCTTGTTTCTGGTCCAGGGAAGACATGGCTTGGCAGTTCGGGCTGGACTGTTCCCATGAGACACTAGGTCAAGACTGATTTGCATATAGCTGTGTCTGAACTGGGGTGGTGTAGTGAGCTAAAGAACGCTGATGGATTTAACCCAGATCTGTGACTGGGGGTGAGTGTCTGAAAAGTTTCAGTGCTCCATCCATCATCTCCTTGTGTTTGTTTGTTCGCCCTAAGTTGGCAGGGTATGCCCAGACGTGGGTCCCTTGCTCACTGTGCCACTGGATTCAAGCTAGCCTGACTGATGAGGGCTGTTAACCAGAAACCGGTCCCAGGATGCTTGTTTCCTGTCCAGGGAAGACATGCCTTGTCAGTTCGGGCTGGACTGTTCCCATGATACACAGGGTCAAGACTGATTTGCATATAGCTGTGTCTGAACTGGGGTGGTGAAGTGAGCTAAAAAATGCTGATGGATTTAACCCAGGATCTGTGGGGGGTGATTGTCTGAAAAGTTTCAGCGCTCCCTCCATCATCTCCTTGTGTTTGCTTTGTTTGCCCTAAGATGGCAGAGTATGCCCAGACATGGGTCCCTTGCTCAATTTGCCACTGGATTCAAGCTAGCCTGGCTGTTGATGGCTATTAGCCTGAAACCAGTCCAAGGATGCTTGCTTCCGGTCCAGGGAAAACATGGCTTGGCAGTTTGGGCTAGACTGTTCCCATGAGGCACAGGGTCAAGACTGATTTGCATATAGCTGTGTCTGAACTGGGGTGGCAAAGTGAGCTAAAGATCGCTGATGGATTCAACCCACATCTGTGACTGGGGTTGAGTGTCTGAAAAGTTTCAGCGCTCCGCCATCATCTCCTTCTGTTTGCTTTGTTCGCCCTAAGTTGGCATTGTATGCCCAGACATGGGTCCCTTAGCCACTTTGCCACTGGATTCAAGCTAGCCTGGCTTATGAGGGCTGCTAGCCCGAAACCGGTCCCAGGATGCTTGTTTCCGCTCCAGGGAAGACATGGCCTGGCAGTTCGGGCTGAACTATTCCCAAGAGGCACAATGTCAAGATTGATTTGCATATAGCTGTGTCCGAACTGGGGTGGTGAAGTGAGCTAAAGAACGCTGATGGATTCAACCCAGATCTGTGAATAGGGGTGACTGTCTGAAAAGTTTCAACGCTCCGTCCATCATCTTCTTCTGTTCGCCCTAAGTTGGCAGGGTATGGCCAGACGTGGGTCCCTTGCTCACCTTCCAACTGGATTTAAGCTAGCCTGGTTGATGAGGTCTGTTAGCCCGAAACCGGTACCAGGATGCTTGTTTCCAGTCCAGGGAAGGCATGGCTTGGCAGTTCAGGCTGAACTGTTCCCATGAGGCACAGGGTCAAGACTGATTTGCATATAGCTGTGTCCGAACTGGGGTGGCAAAGTGAGCTAAAGAATGATGATGGATTCAACCCAGTTCTGCGACTGGGGGTGAGTGTTTGAAATGTTTCAGCACTCCGTCCATCATCTCTTTGTGTTTGCTGATGACATCCCATGCACAGCACCTTCAAAACAGCAGACAAACTTACTCAACGTTTGCCACACTGAAACCACCCTTAGGTGTATATCCCGGGATCTTAGACCACTTCTGACCTGATACCAACATCAATACAAAACAACTCTATTCTACATAAATCACTAAAACATTTCTCTATCAATTCTCCTTAGTAACAAATTTAAGAAACAATATTTCACAACCTTATTGATACTCACACCACTTCTCTCATCATCTTGTCATCTTCAGAATTGGCATTTGGTCAAAGGATCACTGAACTTGGGGTTTGGGCAAATATGCAGTGACCTTATTACACATCCCCCTTATATGCCAATTCAGAAAACCATCTGACATATTACCAGAAAAACTTGTTGTGTTAACTTGTGGGGTTGCATAAATTATTTTATTTTATTTAGTTTCTCTTGTCCCAGAATAACCTCAGCTACCATATCAAACCTCCTTGGTCCTCCGAGGGATCTTGTTCTGTGCTGAAAGGGACTGTACTGTTTAGGGAATGAGCAAGTATCATATGAGAACCTGGAATAGATCGTCGCTAGCAGTCAATAATAAAAGCAATCTCTCATGTAAAACCCACTCTTAATTAGTTGATCATGAATTCAATTTAGATTTTAGCCACAACCAAATAAATGAAGCAGAATCAGCACAATATTTTATCATAATATATTTTTAAGTATCAAAGGATACAGCCCTAATTTCAACTTAGATCAGGTATAATAAGCATTCGCAAACTCTGCGAGTTTCAGGATTGAGTGAGCTGTCTTCCCACCAGCTCCTCTGAACTCCACTGCTGTGAGTTCTGACCTGCCAAAAGGTGCCTATTCCAGTTTGGGGGTCTCTGGAGGTTGTTCCAGCTGTTGGGAGCTGGAAGAAACTTAAAGAAAGCAATAAAAACTACTCGTACACCATCAGTGATGCCGCCAGTGATCTGCAGCCTGCACCGAGGCCAGGGGCACCGCTCATGAAGTGTGGATGCCTGCAGTTGTTGACTGTCCTGACACCAGCGCTTGCACCAACGCCATCACCGGCCAGCTCCTGCATTCTGTTATCGCCTAGCCAATAAACGACTAGGGTGACTTCACAAACTCACTGCAGATGCCGCCGTCTCCCCCTGTTCTGGACTTGACACATTGTATCCTGGAGAACACGATGCCTCACCTACCCCGTGGCAACCAGGGAACCAGTTTGACCTTGGCACCAACGCCTCACCTCCATGACGCCGTGCACCGTCCATAGACTTTGCTTTCCAAGGTACTGTCATTTGGGGATTCATGTGACTCCATGCCCAATGCCATGCACCTCATGTTTGGCACTGTACTTATGCCGTCACATTGTGATAGCCCCAGATGGAGCAGTTTTCAAGTGCTAGTTTGATATATATGTTGTATTTTTGTCATTTTGGTCTTGTTTGGTTTGTGTGGTGCTTCCACTGTATTACTGTGTGTTTTTGAGTACAAGTACTTTTTCACATTGCCTTTGGAATAATCCTGTCTGCTCATGCCAAGCTACCAAGGGGGTATGCAGGTGTTATCTAAACTGTGCATCCACCTTACCCTGACTAGTAGCAAGGGTCCCTACTTGGACAAAGGTACATTCCTCTGCCAACTAGAGACTCCCATTTCTAACAATTCCCAATTATGGTTCCACAGTTCTCTGCTTCATTATCCCTAGGTTTCACATGTCGACTCTCCATCCTCCAGCCCCAACTGCTGCAATACCTCACCTATAAGAAAAATATATTGAACATCATCATGGTTATATCATTTCTGTGCAACCTCGCCTGCTAAAGTTCGGATCAAAACCTTTGCATGTAAAACCCTACTTTGATCCAAAAGTGCTTCAAATGACGAGTGAGATAGGAAGTGGAGTTCATTGTTATCTCTCAGTGCAATTAGTTGGCTGTCTATAGCATCAATGTGGAACCCTTTAAAGCAGGATTTCAACTAGCTCGAGGCACCTCTAACCATGAGAGCTATCATTGTAGATCTACTTTAGTTTATGGACTCAAAGCGCTGCACCATTCCTATTGGTCTAGATTTCTGAGCCGCATTTGATGCCCTCAGTAAGAAAGTGGATTATTTGCGATAGGCAAGATCCCACCTCAAGTAATAATAACACTTTTTGCCTAGGTGAACCCTCAAAGTCACAAATTAACCAGAGCTGAATCTCTTGGTAGCTATGGCATGGAGCACACAGGCTTAGCTTAGAACAACTTGTAAAGTATTTACGCAGTGCCAAAACAATAATAAAGTCAAAACATCAAATAATAAAAATCTCAAACCAAATTAGAAAAATAGAGTACATTTTAATAAAGAAAATAACTCCCAAAATGACAAAAATCCAGTAAGGGTTACCCGAGATATACGTTTTTAAAATTTTAAGTGAAGATACATTCAAAAAGTGCTAAGCCCTAATGATAATCAATGGTGGACATTGTCTGGCCTAGGTTCAAATTAAGGCCCACTGCACTGGAGCCTTGGTCTGAGCATTGGCCCCTGTGAAATGTATGGAAGTCAAAAAGTTCACAAAAGTTCCTAATTCCCACAAAGACATCCCTGCTGAGGCCACTGCTGAAATGATGGCCTCACTATGGAACCTAATACCAGATACTTGAAACAGGTTTGTCCTACTGGATCTTAAGAGCTTTGGAGATTTCTAACTGAAAGTCCCAGTCTAGAATGGGACTCAGTGGTGTGAGTCTTAACTGAGATGATGCTAAACTTTTATCCAACATAGTGGAACAGAAGGTTGAATACTTTTTCCCTCAGTTCCCCTTGAAGTTCTGGAGTGCTGCAAGAAAAGTATTCAAAAGTTTCCAAACTTTCTTATGGTGGACCAACAACCACTGGCATCCAATGAAACGTGCTGCATCACTGTTTTTCCCCAGCAATGAACCACTTTTCATAAATAAAGCCCTGCTTCTACATTTCCTCTTCGCCTGGGACTCTGGCTGGCCATCCTAGCTGTTGGGGGGGTAGATGGGGTTGCGGTTGTTGACCTGTGCTGAACTTGGTCCTGGCTGCTCCATTCTGCATTCTGGTGCTTTCATTATTTGTTTTCCTTAGAGGTGTTTTTGTAAGCTCTTTTTTGCCTCTAGAGGCTGAAAAGTGATGTTGGGCTGACTAACCTGAATTATTTTGCCGCTAATGGGCTGTCCGTCACTTTTTTAATGCTAACATGTGTATTTTTCTATTGCCTTGGCGCTAGTGTTAGCACCAGTTTCCCAGCACTACCTAATCCTAACGCCATGAAGCAACTTCTTGTAAATACGTCGCAAACATAGCGTTAGGATTGGCGATTGGCAACAGTAATAGAATTGCCGCTAAGCAACATCAAAACTGCTTAGCAGCAATTCTTGTAAATATGCCCCTTCATCCTGTAATGATTTTATTCCCTAACATGTTTCCACAACTGTAAACATCAGCCTGAATTCTATGACATCAGTTTATTCTTGTAATGGGTCCCCATTGAAGATGTAAGAATTTAGAGTGCAATAGCACGCTGTCTCATCTGCATAGCAGTTGCCGACCGTCACATAATCATTTCCCTGTCGATGGGCTGGGCATTTTACCACTGCAATTTGGGCTGGCAATTGTAATGACATCAGTAGGTTTTTCATGCTCTCTCCATTTCAAGTGGGTGAACCCGAAGAGTTCATGAACCTTCGCTGTGACCACAACTGACCAAAATCATGAACAACCCCAAATGCATATTGGCTGTCCATGACAATGGTGACCGTCAATTGTTCAGTAATGCGGCAAGCCCTGGTCAGCGCAATAAGCTCAACCACCTGGGCTGATTATACTCCTTGCAACCATGAAGCTTCCACCACTACCACAACCCTACAGATGGCATATGCAGTTCTCAAGTTTCCTCATGTATATCTCATACATGATCCATTCACAAACAACACAGGCACCGACTCAGGTAACTGAACATCCTGAATGTACGGTCGGTGCTTTGTGTATAACTCAGTCACACCAAAAGAAACATGATCTGCTTCATCAATGACAACTTCATTTCCTGGCAAGGGCATCAATGTAGCCGGATTCAGACTCGTACATCTCACCAATGACTTGTTCTCAACACCCAGAATCACTTGTTCGCACTTAGTTAACCATCTACTTGTGATATGTTGCGTTCGAGTACAAGTAAGCAAAATCTCAACAGAGTGTGGTAGACGCACTTTCAGAAGGTGACCCATCACAATGCTCTCACACTGCTCCAAACTCACACATATGGCAGCAAATGCATTTAGACATCCAGGCAATGCCTCACCTACAGGATCTGATGTAGCTGAAAAGTATGCAACAGATCTGCACGCAGTTCTGTGCATCTACGTTAGAACTGACAATGAGCAGCCTTCATGCTCACTGCAGAACAGGGTGAAGCTTTTGTTAAATTCGGGCATTCCCAATGCTGGAGCTCGACACAGACTTTCCCGCAGTTTGTTAAAGAGCACATGTATTCATCACTCCATGGAACTGGATCTGACACATCGTTTTGCGTAAGCCTCTGAAGTGGCTTAGCTGTCAATGAGAAATTTGGAATCCACTAGTGGCAATAGCCAACCATTCCGGTAAATATGCAAGCCTCCTTTTGTGTGCTTTGTTGATTCATCCACAGAATGGCAGTAATCTGATCCTGTGATACCTTCTCAATGTGATGTCCTAAGTAAAGGACCGCCCCCCTACAAAACTGTAATTTTATTGGCGACACCTTATGCCCACTCACAGCCAGATGATTCAGTAATACAATGGTATCACACATACAAGCCTCCTGAGTACCTGATGCTACCATTAGGTTGTCAGTGTACTGACCCAGAACAGAATGATTTGGAATTGCCAATGATTCAAAGTTTTGTCAATATTTGATTGAAATGGAAGGACTCTGTATAACCTTGTGCAACTCGCACTATGCCAAGACATGGTTTCCAAACCCAAAAGCAAATACAAATTGGCTATCCTGGTGTAAAGGAATGGAGAAGAAGGCTTGACACAAATCAATGGCAGAAAACCATTCAGCTTCACATGGAATCTGATAGAGTATCGTGCCTGGATTCAGCACAATTGGACAGCATTGTATCACAATGTGATTACCTTGCGTAAATTCTTCATGATTGGATACTTTTTGTTTGGTTTCTGAATTCACATAATTGGTGAATTACATGAGCTCCCTATGATCTCCCTCAGATTCCCTGTTCAATCAATGCCTCAATCAGAGGACTCAGATTACATGGTGGAATTCGAGGAAACTCTGCATTTGGTTTCACAGTAATTCCAATCATAGCCACTCCTTTGATCAACCCAATATACTTTCCTGTGAAATCCCAAACTTCAGGTACCACCGTGTCTCTCAATTCTAGGAGTAAATCATCAATGGTTAATAATGGAAATATCCCTTCATTTTCAGTCTTTGGTTTTTCCATTTTGAATCCAATATCTTAATCATTGGTATGAAACTCTAGTCCTTTCTGAGAGCAATAGATAGATCAATTCACTTTGCATACCCGGCCTAGACCCAAGAGATTTACGGGACTAGAATCACATTTAATGAATTTGTGCAAATCCTCAAATGGTCCAATTTGTACCTTAACAGGTTCAGTTACAGAAGTTGACATTATTCTGTTAGAAACTCCTACAGCTTGGATTCTTTCTTGTAAGAGGAGTAGGTTGGGACCTTCCACTGTTCTTACAGTGGAATGGGTAGCACAAGTGTTGACAAGAAACTAAATAGGTGTTCTATTCACCTTGCCATCCACATAATGACCACTCTGGTCTACCTCTAAGGATGTGGCAAGAATGCATTTCGTCTCCCCTCTCAGGCACCGTCATTGGGATAAGTCAGAATCACTGTTGTTGATCTATATCAGGTATTGTTATCTTACCTTTGGATTTGTGTCAATTTGGTCATTTGTATGGAATCCCATGTTCACATTATTTTTCTGCACTTGACCATTCATATGGGGCAGGAGAGCTTGCGGTATGGTCAAATGAAAGATTTTCTACCTTTGAGTCTGCTGATTCAGCATCACCTCACCTGCTTGGTCCTGCATAGTTTTACCATGCATTATCTGCCTGTTCATCTGATTCAATGGATTAAACCTACACTCATGCTTTCAATGCCCAAACCTGCCGCAAATATGACATGGGTTATTCTTTTTCAACATTTCTATTGAAACCCCTCTTCCTCTGCCTTGAGTTGTCACACGTTGTTGCTGACCTACTGCGACTCCTAGCATACCAGCCTTCATATGACCATTTCCCTGTACTATAACAGAACAATTGGCACCAACTCCAACATAACCTTTCTTTGCTGCCTTCATCTGAGCCAACATCAATTTTTCCATCAGCCATTTATATTTGGAATGCACTTCATCTCCACAATATTTCACATATGGAAGAATCTAATCTTTGGGCTTGCTTTGGCAGCAATTCAAATTCTGTTGCATCATTGCACTTATTTCCGGTCTTAATGCATACACAAATCGATATACAAAATGCCCCATATCTATCCCTAACACGTTTTCCATACCACTAAACTGTTTAAATGTCTGGAGAAGCCTCTCGTAATATGCATGCACTGTCTCCTTCAATTCCTATGTCGTCCTGTCAATCTTTGCCCAATCAGTTTCCTTTGGAGAAATGTTTCCCTTTAAATAAGTAATGCCTGATTGTATTTTTTTATTACTCCAGGGGATCGTGCACCAGTTTCCAAATGTTATGTTACATGGTAATTTGTAGAGCACTCTTTCCCCAACCGGTCTCTTGGAGCTAAGGGGGCACAGAGGAGAAAGGGTAAACAAAGAGAAAGACAGAGAAAAAGCAAGCAATGAGAAGATAGTTGTACGCCAGGGTGAACAAATATCTTGCAGGTTCTGTTTCTGGCCAATCTACTGCAATCTCACATTCAGTCCATAAATCACTTGTGACCACAATGTCAAAGTATCTAAATCCTTCAACAAAACCATTGAAACTTTAACAAATCTCTCAACCTCACTATACCATTCAACTGGCTTTTCTCTTAACTTTTGAAAATCATTTGCAAAGGACAATATGTCTTGTCCAGTGACCATATCCTCCCCCTGGCACTTCCATCATTGGAAACATTTTCGTTTCAGAATTTTTGGTTTCCGCTTCGAACATTGGATACATTGGCATGGTTGCCTGTTTGTTTCCTTCTTTTAAGACCATCTGCCTTCCCATCTTTCTAACTCACCGCATTTACCAAGTGCGACAATAGCTCCTTAATCCGTAATCTTTTTCCTGATAGGTTTAGACTCTTGAGGTCTTTATCACTGAAATCCAATGGATAAGTTGTTTGTAATGTTTTTGATTTCTGCATGTTCACCCCATATTTCTGTGCAGCCTCATCCAATTTTTCATGGGTATTTCTAACTCTCCTGGTGATATCTTTACATAAGAACAATAATCCATCATTCAGATAATTGACAATTCTTCCAGGACTGATATTTCCCAAAATCATTTTTTCCAGTTACACCTGAAGCTTAGCTACATCGAGTGAAATCTCACCTAAATTCCCCACCCTTGGAGCTCCTTGTTATTTTTCACCCTTGTCAAAAGTAGAAGAAGCAATATTCTTAATCCAATCAACAAGCTCTTGTTGGGTAGGCAGTACTGTCTGATTTGATACAGCCTCATTTGATCCACTGACTTCCTCAATCTTTGGTTTGACACGAATTTCAGGACCTCGAGTTCCCATTTGTAAAGTTTTTTTCCCGCCATAGCCCTTGATTCTCTATTAGGAGTTTCTGTAATCCCTTCTGAAGTATTAGATAATGGAATTAGTCTCACTTGATTATGTGACACAGTAGTTCTAATTGTCCCTGCACTGAATCCTGATTCATTCCCTTGAATTTATTTGATCTCTCCTCAATTCTGTGAGACACTATGTATTCCCCCATTCCAGTGGGAACAGTTAGTGCTTGTATTTGCTAGCCTCCCATACTTGATAGATAAAAGGAACCGCAGGTCCTATGATTATTGGAACTGAAAGAGCATCTGGAGCTTTCGATATTATGGGGTTATTGAACCCTCCTCCTTTAGGTGTCTGCTCTTCAGTTAGGAAAGGATTTACATCATTTAAACTGTTTGGTAATGCAGGTTCATCTGGTTGAATTCCCACAAATGGATTTGATCCTGTCTGTGACTGTTCTTCATTATATGGTGGAGGTTGATTCATCAATAATTCACTCAGAAACTCATCATCAATCTCATCAACACTCTCATCAGTTAACGCGAGAGCTTGTGGGATTTCTAGATGTTTCTTCTTCTCTCTGCATTTTTCTCTCTCATTCTTTTCTGTGACTTACACAGGATTCATTTGTGCTCCCTCTGCAATATCCCTTCTCCATATTCTCAGATGAGAGTCCCACTTAGCCTCTACATATTTATTTAAAGTATTCTTATGTCTGCCATGATATTTCTACTTTTCTTTCTGATGGGCCACATGTTCTCATTCTTCAAAAGCTTCAAATTGCATAAGTCTTGGTGGTAGCTCAATATAATTCATCTGTCTCCTTAAATTTTCAAGAATTCATACTTTAAAGGTATCATATTGAGCAAAAGCTAAAGGTCTATCTTTCTCAGCATATTTCATCCAATTTTCTATCCAAGTACATACATGATATCCTTTCTCTGAAAGACATGTACAAAGTAGGCATACTTTCAGGTGCTATTGATACTCCTTCTATAGAAGGTACAGGAACATCTCCATGTATCAGTGTTTTTAAGCTCTTTAAAATTTTCATTATTCTGAATAAAATATTGTATTGTCCTTTACAATTATTTCACTCATATATTGCCAAAGAAATACACTTCCTTTATATCGTGTTAGCTCCCAATCACTGCACGGCTCTCTCTGACACCCTCAACCAAACACAGTGCGGCGCTACACCAACCATCCTATCACAGCATGACACACTATGGAGTCAAAGCAACTCCTCGCAGCAACTGACCCCTCCTTCACAGTTCAACTTTTTCAACTCCGATCTTAAACAACCCACTAAACACATCTAAATTCTTATCTGCTCTACTAAAGGAAATCATCGATCTCCATACAACCAGAATTTATTCATCTAAGCTAAGCAAAATCTCGACCAGCATGATTTCACCTGAAAAATCTTGACGATTAATCTCTGTGCCCTTGAGAAAAATCCAATAATTTTTAATCTTCACACTCTTCCCTTCTCTGGTGGTACTGCTGATGACGTCCCATGCACAGCACCTTTCAAACAGCACACAAACTTTCTCAGTGTATGCCACTCTGAGACCACCCTTAGGTGTTTATCCTGGGATCTGGGACCACTTTTGACAACAAGTCTATTCTGCACAAAACACTAAAGCATTTCTCTATCAATTCTCCCTATTAACACATTTAAGAAACAATGTTTCACAACCCTATTGATACTCACACCTCTTGTCCCATCATCTTATCATCTTCAGAACTGGCATTCTGTAGTGACTTTATTACACATCCTCCTTATATCCCAATTTAGTCAGAAAGTTAAACCATCCAAGTTATTACCAGAAAAACTGTTGTTGCGTTAAAGTGTTGGGCCTCATAAATTATGTTATTTAATTTAGTTTCTCTTGTCCCAGGATAACCTCAGCTACCATATCAAATCCCCTTGGTCCTCCGAGGGATCTTGTTCTCTGCTGAAAGGGACTGGACTATTTAGGGGATGAGGGAGTATCATAGGAGGACCTGGAATAGATAATCGCAAACATTCAATAATAGAAGCAATCTCTCATGTAAAAACCACTTTTAATTAATTGATCATCAATTCAATTTTGGTTTTAGCCACAACCAAATAAACGAAGCAGAATCAGCAGAATATTTTATCATAATATATTTTTTAAGTATCAAAGGATACAGCCTTAATTTCAACTTAGATCAGGTTTAATAAGCATTCGCAATGTCTGCGAGATTCAGAATTGAGTGAGTTATCTTCCTCAGCAGAGGGAGATTTTATTGACTCTAGGATAATGAATTAGCCGGAAATCAGTTGAATCTCAAACCAACCCCTCCAGGAAAGTTCAGAAAATATCGAATGACCAGTTCCAGTTCATAGACAGACTTGTCTGCCTCTGTCAGCACCACAGCTGCTCTGTTATGAACCCTTTCAGCTGAAAAGGTTCCAACATGATAGCATACCAGCCAACAGAAAACACAGTATCTCATTACAGTTCTCATTGTTGTTGTAAGTCTCAATTGTCAGTGTCTGTACCGCAAGTTGGATAAAGGGGTGACACCCCTTAGTTAAAAGTGTTGGCAATTATACTCCATCGATTTCAGGTTTACACTGCTTAACATCACCAAATTTGTAGGACCACTCTGTATCATTGGTTGCTCTCGATAGGATAAAATGATGTAGTAAGTAAAAAGTATACAAATCCGGTAGAATTAAGTAATCCATTACTCACAATTTCCTTGGTACCACTGTGGTTTTGTCATATGATCGTTTGTTGCATTTAGAAAGTAGGCAGGTTCATGCTTTCATCTCTTCTCAGTCCATTCTCAAGCATTGCTGTAAGAAGTAACACTTTTATAGCAAGTCTAATCAAGTGAACTACAAGTGTGAAAGAAGTCGATTGAGTGTTAGAACACAATTGGAAACTTCACAAAAAGTTCCCATAGGCTTCAGACTATTCAGTTCATAAGTTCATACTAGGAAAGGAATCAGAGTTTGGGTCCTTCATGACACACAGCTCATGAACGAAGAATTTGTGCTAAAATATGATTCTTACATTACATAGAACAGTGCATTAAGTCTTCAATTAAGCATATTAAAATCACTTCTTTATGATTGTAATTAATTCATGTAAGTATAGAGTACTCATAAAATGCTAACACTCACTTTCATTTAACATATAATTTTGTAAGTCTCTTTGGCATGTTATATGTTACTACATCATACAGGATTTAAAAGCACACCTAAAATAAACTTTTACAAAGTGCAAATCATAATCTTGTGTAACACCTACTTCTCTTGTCAATGTCAGTGCTCATGTTACACATTCTGGTGCTTTTACCTGTTTTCCTAACACATAAATTAGCTTTAGTCTTATAAGGAAATGTTCTGTGTTATCGTTTCTTTACCACGTTCATTCTATGCAAAAGGACACATGTCACTAAAATGTCACATTTCACATCAGCTTATTGACTGGTAGGTGTTATCAGAACTCTACTTCTAACATTCTGCATGCTTTTACAATGCAGTATCTAAATCAGAACTTCACTTGTGTGTTTCTTGCAACATGGAAACCTAATACACACTTTGTCATTATAATGTAAAATAGTGTCACAAACCATTTCTATCCACAATTGTCATAATAATAACATCTCTGCTCCATCACTGTGCACACCATTGTCTATAGTTCAATTGGATCGTGGCAACTCCATACTCTCAGGTGTTCCCAGCTATCCCTTAGCACCTGTGATATCCATTCTACGTTCAGCAGTCGGGCTGACCTCTGGAGCCACAAAGTATGACAACACACCACCTAAATAAAAATGCCTTAAAAGGAAAGAATACATTTCATCCTAGAGTGCATCACTTTGCAATACCTGCAACACTTTGGAGCTTCATTAAACTTTCACATGGCATTGAGAACTAGAGAGGCATTGCTAACATAAGCTTTGATTTACCAAGATATTCAGATTTTGCAAGCTTCCAAACAATCCTTCTCTGGAGTGGCCCCTTCCATCTGGAACTCACTGCTAGTTGATCTGAAATATGCTAAAGCCCTCCTGCAATATGATAAAGGTCTAGGGGTCAGATGTACAAAGCTATTTAGAAGTTGCAAAGCCTGTGATTCACTAAATAACAGGATTTGTGGTGGCAAAATGGCTTGTACAAATGCACTAAACCCATTTTGAGATTCAGGCACATGTTACCTAATTGCTAAATGGGTTTAGGAAAGTCGCTATCTGGAAGGGGTTTATCAAGGGCGTCCCTTCCAAACAGTGATTCTTCATGGTATACATTGATGTTATGCAACTGAATTCCAATAGCAAAAACAGTAATACTATACCACCGCCTTAATGGAAGTGGTAAGCCATTTGCAGACACAAGGGGGTCCCTAAGGTACCCCTTCCCTTTTGTGAATGTTGACCAAAAGATTTTGTAAGAATGGGCCCTGGTTGTGAGGACCACTTCTGCCTCTCAAAAAATGTAACTTACCCTTTTCATTTTTTTAAAACACATCTCGTTTTCCTTTTAAGAAAATGGGTTGCAATTAAAAAACATAAAGATTGCTTTATTTAAAAGCAATTACAGACATGGGTGTATGCTGACCTCAGCAGGCCACCATCCACTGATGGCTGTCAAACCTAATGTGTTGCAATGTGTTGCAAATTGCAACCTACCTCATTAAAATTCATGAGGTAAGCTGATTTGCGACCCACCAGGGTTCAATAATTAAAACAGAAAGTATCGCACATTAGGAATAGCGATTACCAAATATCAATTCTTAAACAAGCATTGGCATAGCCAATAGGTATCGCTTTTGGGACCTTATGTGTTTATTTTGAAGTTTTGGCTATGTTGTAGAGCATTGTGGCTGATATGTTTTATGTAGAAAAGTTCTAATAAAAAGTGTTATATGTGGTACTTAGTGGTATTATGTGGAGTGTATGTTGCATTTAGTAGTGTTTAATTATATGGTGTGATTATGTGGTTTTAAGTGGTGTTATGTGGAGTGTGTTTATATTGTATTGCGTAAAGTGTAACTATGTGGCGTGTTATTATGTGACACTGATTGATATTATGTGGTTTGTATTTATGTTGTATTGAGTAGAGTCTAATTAGTGGCATGTAATTATGTGGTAGTGAGGTGTATTATGTGGGGTGTATGTTGCATTTAGTAGAGTGTAATAATGTGGTGTAATTATGTGGTTTTGAGTGTTGTGTGGATTGTATTTATATTGTATTGAGTAGAGTGTAATTATGTGGCGTGTTATTATGTGACACTGATTGATATTATGTGGATTGTATTGATGCTATATTGAGTAGAGTGTAATTATGTGAGTATTCTCTACTCTACTCAATACAGCATCAATACAATCCACACAACAACACTCAAAACCACATAATTACACCACCTCAGCAACTCGTCTCTTTAGGACACACCACATCCAAGCACCCTACCTAGCACTGATGAAAGCCCAAGCTTGTAACAAACATGCTGATAGACAACTATGGATCACATTAATGGCAGTAGTGTAATATATAAATGTTACATAACAATAACATGTTATGTATCATTGCTCCTGGATAGTCTCCATTTAAATTCCTTGCAAGCCTAATAGTTCCTTCAATGTGTTGATCCTCTGTTTTTCCTGAGTGAACTACATATGATGCACCTTGATGGTTTAAGCTGGGTCTTGTGGCCTAGTGGACTATAGCTCCATTGTAGGGGCCTGGGTTTGACCTCATGATCGCAGGTTCAAATCCTGATGGGCCCACTCAGACTTTCATCCTTCTGAGGTCAATAAAACTTGAGCCATTGAGTAGGGTAACAACAAACATCTGTTATTCAGTGCCAAGATACCCTTGGGTGAACATATGTTTTACAAATACTTATGCTATGTGAGAGTGCCTGCAATGGATTAACGCTTGTTTTGATCCTGTGTACTCTCCATATAATAGCCTTTGGTTTTTTCAAAGGGCTTCTAATAGTTTCACTCCACTGATGATACCAGTAATGCGCTTCAATGACACATACAATTCTGCTCACACAAGAGATGCATGGGCGGCTGTGTCTATTCTCACACTCTCCTCAACACCCTTACTTATGTGCAACCACAGAGACAGTCCTCAAACCTCACACCTTGCAAAAAGCATGTGCCTTGTATGCCAACGCACAACACCCTTTCAACCATGCACGGCGGAGGAACTGGGTGCTAATTGGAACCCTTCATGACATTGTCCAGAGCATGACTCCCTTTATTAAAACTTTAGAAAAGAACTTTAGGTCTCACATGGAGTATGGAAAGTGCTATATGAATACTAATAACATATAATAAAATACAATTTGTTAAGTTATGTGACTCTTTTCGAGCCTTTATTTTTACTGTTGGCCTTTTGGCATTTTGTCTACACGGTTTATATATCCGGCTTTTTTTAAGAATTATTTTTCAGTGGACTTGTTTTTTACAGTTCGTGACCTGGAAATTGTGTTATATGTTGACACTTTATTTCACTTATTGATAATATCTTATGAGGCTCCTTTCTCTGTTAAAGAGGATTGCTTTGGAGCAAGCGACTGTTCTCGTCTCTTTTGTCTCATATTCATGACATCATGCCCTTATTTATTTGTTCGATCGGTTATATTTACAATTTATTTTTCCACAGGCGTGCAGCTATCAATAATGCTACAGGGTATGTGAGGAGCTCACTAGACCCAGTTTTGCCTGTCTTTTACTATCAAACCAAGGGAGTAATTTATATATTTTTTGCATTGAGGCCTGTACCCCTTTATGTCCCCAGCTTCATGACGTGCATGTTCAGCCTTTAATGTTGTATGTGATAACTAAATATGTTATGGCAAATACATATCTATTGATTACGCGAGAGTGTGGAGGAACATGGGTGTGCATAGCAGCATTTTTTTCTTCAAAAAAGAAAACGTCTTCTATATTCAAGCATTTCTTAATAATCGGTATCTAATTGTGTTTTTTTCTCTATAATTTAGATTTTTTACTATTTTTAGTATAGTTTAGTAGGATGGGCCTCCTCCCATACCTGCTCCTACGTTGTCAGAGTGGAGTGACCAAATTTACACAAAATGGGGGAGCACTTTTGGATCAGTATAAGCATGTCAATAATAGGCCCACGCAGCATGGGCCATTGAAGGCATCTGGAGACCACTACACCTTGCTTAGGCCTGGTGAAGGAAGAGCTGGAATCTACCATAATGGGTGGACTGGTTTGTCTGGTGTAACATGGTCCGGTCCTACCACCAGCCCAGGACCCGGCTGCAGACAGCCTGCCTCCGAAAAAAGCACACGCGCACGCAAGTCTGTATCCGTGACATTGTAACCTTATAGGCTCCAGTAATAGGCAGATCATTTTCAGAAAATTTTAAAGAGCATTAGCTCCGTATTTCAACAATGTATGTGAAAAAAATTGCCAGATTGCAAAACTGGCGAAATTACATTTTTTTCAATAAAACACTTTAATAATCCTCTGTACGAGTTAAGCAACGAAATTGATGTTTCAGGTGCGTCTTATGCTTTATATGCATCTCGACGTCACAACGTGGTCCTCTGAGAACAACACGAACCCCACAACCTGCCAGTGAACTGGGCAGCCCACAGTTCAAATTACTATTCCACGCTGCCTCTACCTTGTTGTTGTTACTCTGTGGCAGGCAAAAGTGCACCAGCAACAGTTTGCCGAGGAATGAAATATAAAAAATGCCCCATCACTGGTTGTGGCCAAATAATTGTAATGTAGCCTTCATAACCAGTGGAAGCTGCTGTAGCACTTGTTAGAAGCCAGGGTCGCGCTCTACACCACGGACAAGTGATTGGTTGAATAGACGCATCTGCAAGTGGTCTTTGTGGGAAGCGTTTCAGTGTCAAGCTTGTCTGAACAGAGAGGGGCTCATATCCTGTTCTGGATTGCGTTTAGTCCCTGTTTAGTGTGACGTGCACGTGATTGCGTGTCCTCACTGCCACTGGGCCTCCAGTGCTGCCTCCCTGCCAATTGAAAGATGTACCAGTGCACCTACATATTAGGACACAGGTGGTGCTACAAAGGTGGTTGCCAATGCTATTAGTGTATATTTGTCTCATATTGGACGCTTTTGTGTTGCACACAACGTTCACTACCATAAAGATCAGACAAAATGTTTCCCACCCTTATTTTAATGAAGTGCAGCAAAACAAAAAAAAAAGTGTGTTTATAAGATACGTATTCAATGAGGTTCTGAGTTTTATTTTAGGAGTCCGCTTCTGTTTTTCTCTATAACATGGCATCCTACGGTCGATATGTTTGTCAGACCACAAGATCATCCATAACGTATTTTTCGAAGCTCTTGGCACACGTTGATCATTCGTAAGCGCTGTAAATAAGAGCTGTTGCAGTGCTCAGTTTTTTGTCTTCGGAAGGATGGGACGCTGGCCTTGGTCTCTCGGGGCTCAACCTTGTGACCCACTGGTCTCACCTAAGCGCACGCAAACTTGCACACGTCAGCACCGAGTGCTTAATTCACCAAACCGGCAAATACAGTTAAAAACAACAAGTGCGTGCGCCTCGCACTAAAAGTAAAATAGAAAAGTGGCAAAAGTGAAAGCGTTTCCCTTGCGGGAGCGAGCAGCGCCAGGAGCGATAATTGCTAACACATGGCGCCAAAGCTCGCTCCCACAAGGGAATCACCAAGCGTGCACATGTTGCCATTGAAAGCAATGCAACGCATGCACGTTTTTTAGGGCGAAAAGTGAAGCAATTTCAAAATTTCTTTTACCTATGCACCGCATGCGCGCTGTGTAGGCAAGACCTAAAAATAGTTATTTGGTAATCGCTATTCTATATGTTCGTACATTTGGCCTAAAAGTGCACCAGTTCAAAATCAATGCCGACTAGTCTCTATATCCCTGCTAAGTTTCTATTCCTCGGTTACCTCTCACCTTCTTCTTCCCTAACCATAGTGAGCCTGTTCCCTCTCTAGACTCTAGCAAAATGTTTCTAGTGGTCCCATTTGTTACATTACTTGACCCTTGTGCCAGCTCCCATCACTCATTTCATGAACTCTCTAATTGTTCCATCTTCCCCTTGCTCAAATCATTTTGCCTTTCACCATATATTTTTGCATTTTTTTCTTGTGTTCCGGCGAGCCTGATTTTATTATGTTAATCTCTGAATTCTATCTCTCGATATTTTAGGCAGAGGCTATTGTTGAATTACCAATATTGCTATATGATAATTACTTACAATGATTACATGATGGTCTCTCTCTAAGGGGTGCCATGTACCCCTATGTTCTTCTGAGCTACAGAATACTGACACCCAGGTGGTTGAGTTGTGCTTTATCAAAATGTCAAACACTAAAATAAAAGTTTTGTTACATGAAAACATAATGAAGAGCTGCATGTGAAATTTTACCTTAGCATTCATGCCCACGGACATAGAAATATTAACTGGAGAGATTTGTGTCAGGATACTTGAGCACACTCAGCCAACTTTGCAGTGCCACGTCTTGATCAAGCATTAATGTAGTACCTATTATGGAACACACATTTGCATCAATGAGATGGCCAATAGGTAAGTTCGGCTAAATGCTGGGAAGAGGGTTCAGTCCCACGTTCCTGTGAAACCGGCTTGGTCATAGAAAATACCATTCGAGATTGGAGCAACTTGAAATTGAAAAAAGAATATTATTCTATGTCCCACTGTCTGCCTGACACTAGTTGACTTGCCCAGGAACATGCACATGTAATAGTGAACGTGAACCCATCATTAAAGATCAATGGATCATTGAAGTTAACTGTGCTTGGTATGTAACCTGTAAATATACTCATGTACTTCTTAGTTTAGGCTTCTTAGTCCCAAAATGATACTCCTGCAAGCTTAGCGTCTGATTCACAAAGGTAACTTACGCTTTTGAGTAATTTACACTTTTGAGTAAGATTGACTTACGCCCACTTTTAAAGCCTATGTCTCACTGTCTGCCTGTCACTAGTTGACTTGCCCAGGATTTCTGATTTTGTTAATATACAGGAATTGCACATGTAATAGTGGTCGTGAACCCATCAGTGAAGGTCAATGGATCATTGAAGTTAACTGTGCTTGGTATGTAACCTGTAAATATACTCATGTACTTCTTAGTTTAGGCTTCTTAGTCCTAAAATGATACTCCTGCAAGCTTAGCGTCTGATTCACAAAGGTAACTTACGCTTTTGAGTAATTTACACTTTTGAGTAAGATTGACTTACGCACACTTTTAAAGCCTATGTCTCACTATCTGCCTGTCACTAGTTGACTTTCCCAGGATTTCTGATTTTGTTAATATACAGGAACATGCACATGTAATAGTGGTCGTGAACCCATCAGTGAAGGTCAATGGATCATTGAAGTTAACTGTGCTTGGTAGGTAACCTGTAAATATGCTCATGAACGTTTAGGCTTCTTAGTTCCAAAATGATTCTCCTGCAAGCTTAGTGTCTGATTCACAAAGGTAACTTACGCTTTTGAGTAATTTAAACTTTTGAGTAAGATTGACTTACGCCCACTTTTAAAGCCTATGAATTTTATCCAAGTTAGCCCTGCATTATTGCATTTACAGTTTTTAAATACACGTACAGTGTGGTTTTTTTCTTTTATGTTATCTTTCTGGAGTCTTAAAGTAAGCGTCATTTCAAATTGTGTCGATGCTGATCTTAGTGCTCTGTTTAACATTGTGTTTGTCTTTTATGATTTTATTCTTAAGATCGAATAAAGAATATTGATGATAATGATGACGATGAGTAAGTTTGGCTATTCACAGAATCCAAGTGTAAATTTATTCCAAAAGTGTAAATTAAAGTTCTCCACCAAATTGAAGGGCCTGGGAGCCATTTACAAACTCCAGGAGCTTTTCACAAAGGTAACTTACATTTTTGAGTGATTTACACATGCAAACTACATGTGTAAATTACTCAAAAGTGTAAGCTATATTTGAGAATAGACCCTGCAGGTTGTGAATAGCCTGAATCATATTGAATGCCTCCAGGATGTTCTTCCTCCTGGGTGCATCCAATGTCTTAATGCTTTCTATCTATGTGCAGACCACATCGTTGTGTTTTGTAGTGTGCCGCAAGTTGCAATCCTCAACCAAGTTGGTTGATCATACAAAGGAATCCTATGTCACAAATAATTGCACGAAAACCTGCTTAGTAAGGGTAATTTCAAATGTAGAACTTTTACCATTATTGCGTGGACATCATGAAATATGTGCTGTCTAATGAATAGCAATTGACAAGTAAATGTGTTGATTAGAAATGAGCCTCCATAGAAGAACATGGCATCTGCCTATTGAATTGGGTTGTGACTAAGATATAACGTCTAACGAGTGATGTAAAATGTGATTGTGTAAAGACTGAATTTGGAATGGGAGACATAGGAAGATGAGAAGTTTTGAGTAAATTACCCACAAACCTTCACTCGGTAGTGTTGTATTGCACAGAGAATATTTTAATATACTTCAAGAACCTTCCGCCTCCGATTTCTTGACTATCCTTTTCACGTCTCCTTTTTTCTCAACAAAATGTGTACAGTGCAAAATGTTTACGCCACTTTCCCCTGGCATTAATTTTGAAGATCGCGCACCTCTGTTTATCACATTTCTATAAATATACTCTGCCTCTAAATGCTCTCCTTCGGCTCTCAAGGTCAGGTATTGGTATAGGGCGGTTTTAGCTAATGTGAACTGGCGGCTTCTCTAAGAATGAAGTCGAAAAGTTCCACTGAAAGAGAAATCCCCTCAAAAGTCAGCTAACAGAAGCCCCCTTAAGGAGAGGCTCTCTTTGTGTTGCAGTATACGTTTTGTTCTGAGCACCTGAACAGTGAACAAAGTGCCACTTATCAGTAGGACAAAAGATTCCTTCATCGGCCAAACGCTGGGAAAGATGACAGCTGCCTGTAAAGAGAAGTACATTGCTTGGGACCTTACAGGAAATAATCTATTCATGTAGACTGTAATGCCTAAGCCTATTCCATTGAACTGAAGTAAGATTAGCCTCCTCTAAAACCCGTCCATGTTTAATGGTAACCTTAGATGGTTTAACTTGTGAGAAGTCTGGCTTGGAAAGTGTAGAAAACAAGCGTCCCATATGAACGTATACCAAGAGCTGCGGCTCGCGGAGGGAAGCGATGAGGAATTAACTTCTTTGTCGTCTTTACTTAAACCTAAATTGATGACGCATCTGTGCTCATAATCACCTGACTGCTCCACTGGGCAAATATTTATTTATATCCCACGAATATTTACTGATAAGCAACGACAAGGGAAGACGGTCTCTCTCAGTATTTGGGTCAGTCACAAAAAGAAGCAATATCTTACATGCCCACTCAGGCGCGCAACACCCATTGGACTCACAGGGCTTCAGCCCCCTCCCCGTCGTGTGTGGCAGCCCGAGATGAGACTGCGGCCCCCGGGGGAAGTGAAGGTCGCAGACCAGTCTTCCCCCGGGGTATTTGCGCAACGACCGGAAGGACATGGTGGGGGTGGGATCATAGGAAGGAAGGAGGGGGGCGGGAGTTGGGAGGGTATATAGGTGTCAGGGGAGGAGTATCCGGCCTCTTCCTGACACCTGAGCACCACCGGGGGGAAGAAAATAGTTTGTTGTAAGGAAGTGGTAGCGGAGGCCGATTGGTCGATCGGCTGGTGGTCGGGGATTAGCGATATGTCCTGGCTGGGCTAGGGAGAGCGTCTCGGTTTGCGATGCCCTAGGAGAAAATACGGCGCGGAGGCTGGATTGGGCCATACTGTGAGCGCGAGTCCCATCGGCCGGGTGACGCGTTTGCGGCCTGGCGTGTCCAGCAGGCGCAGGCCTGGAGTGTCTGGCTGATGGTGGTGCACGTGCGAGGCACAGATCTGCAGCGGCCACCACCGGAACGTTGAATGTGGCAGGTAGGGAGGGGGCATCCTGATCGGGGGAGCGGGCGGCGGAGTCCTGCCGCGTGCCCGCCGGCTGGTGTTGTGTAATGCTGCCTTCGCCCGTAGGGTGAGGGGGGGACTGGAGCCAGTGCGCGCATCTGCTGTGGGCCCCCGTAGTGGCGGCGGGCGGGTTTGAGACGGGGACGGCGAGATCGGCTGCGATGCCGCATCTGTTGCAGGGAACCAGGGTTCGAGCCTCGAGGTCGCGCCCCCATCTTACGATTCTGGGCTAATCACTTAACCCCCCATGCATGCATGTGTAACGTACATACGGAGCTCTGTAAAGCGCTCCAATACCTTCGGGTCGAGTTCGCGCTTGCATCCGCATCCTGTGATTATATATTTTATATTTTTATATATTTTTATTTTATGCACTTGTACTGCGCAACAGCTACCCAAAAAGGGTTTCCCGGCGCATCTTAGCTGTAGAAGATGGAAAAAACAGATCTTATTGATTAAATAGCCAGGTTTTTAGCAACTTTCGGAAACTGGAGTAATTAGGCTTGTTTCTCAGTGGAATAGGAAGAGAGTTCCAGTGTGATGGGCCAAGGTAGGCAAAATATTTACCTCCTATGCGAGTATGCTTAACCTCTTCTGTGCCCATGACGAGATAGTCTCGTCATGGAGCACGGTCGCGCTGTGCCCATGACGAGACTATCTCGTCATGAACCCCACCCGCGTGTGAAACGCCCGGCACAGGAGGGGGAAAGGGCGTGGCACCGAAGGGGTTAAATTTGGAAATCCTAAAACGACTCTGAGTAGCTGATCTGAGGTTCCTTGATGGAAGATGTGTATTTACCAATGCACAGAGGTATTTAGGGGCTGTGTTGGCTTTTATTTTATACATGTAGGTGAGAGCTTTAAATTTCACACGATTTTCAATATTGAGCCAATGGAGTTTGCGTCGAAATACTGAAACTGATTCTCTTTTTGGTACCTTGCATAGTAACCTAACTGCCGCATTTTGGGCCATTTGTAAACGATGGAGATTAGCTTTATTTGATCCTAAATAAAGGATGATACCGTAATCTAAACGGGATGTTATTAAAGCATTCACCACCGTTTTCTTGGTAGACTCCGGGAGCATCCAGCAGATTTTCCTCAGCCATCGTAAGATAGAAAATCAGGTGGCCGTCACTCTAATTGATTGAGCTTGCATACTCAGAGTATCATCCAGGAGTATACCTAGGTTACGTACTTGCGAAACTGGATTCGGAAGGTTACCCATCTTCTCTGGCCAATGTTGATGGCCCCATAGATGTTTTTGTTTTCCTAGAATGACAACCTCTGTTTTTTCCCCATTTAGTTTTAGGAAATTTTCCTTCATCCAGGTTGCGATGTTATTCAAACCAGTTTTAAGCATAGAGCTGTCATTAGTATTTTGAGCCGTTAATGAGAAGATGATTTGTGAATCATCAACATAAGAATAGATTGTGAGTCCAGACTCTTCAACTAATTCAGCCAAAGGCTTGACATAAATGTTGAAGAGAAGTGGACTCAAGATGGATCCCTGTGGTACACCATGATTGAAGGAATGAATTTTAGAACATGTATTTTGAGAAAAAACTTGAAATGTTCTGTTAGAAAGAAAGTCCTGGATCCATTTCAGCGCATCCCCATTTATTCCTATGATTCGGGGCAAATCAGTTAACCCCCCTTGCATGAAGGTGTAATGTAAACACGGAGCTATGTAAGGCGCTCCAATATCTTCGGGTCGAGTTCGCGCTATGTAATTATGCAAAAAAAAAAAAATACCGCTTTGCGGCGCTTCCCCGCTTTCGGTGGCGTTCCATCCGGGGCACATTATGCATAGCAGGCATCGTGTAAATTTGGGCAGGCAAGGGTTTGTGAGTATCTTTTATTGGCAATGTGCGGAGCCGGCAGGAGAGCCCACATGCATTTATCCATTACCAGCGGCGAGGTGGAGGTATGGGTCCATCAATTCTTGGCCTGCACCATTTATTTGGTTCATGGTGCACTGGAGCCACCCGGAGGTTTCGGCATAGGAGGGAGGTGGGGGGGCAGGTGACGGGTTACTGTCTGTGTAGGTCGTGCTGCGTGGGTTATCTAGGACAGGGGTGAGGGACTGCCAGCACGGCATGAGGCCCGGTGGTGCTCGGGCCCACCTGGTTGTGGCGACCCGGTGGGGGGGGGGATCCATGACCGGCGCATAAGGCCGGCAGATAAGGGGTGATGCCAGCGGGGCGCACAACGGCTCCGAGACGCTGGCCAAAGCAGTAGGGGGGTCCGCGGCAGCCTGCCCTCCTTCAAGGGATTCGCGCATTGAGGACTACAACCTTGTGAATATTACCGAGTTTTGTGTATGTGCTGTGTGCAGGGTGGCATGGATGGTGATGGGGTGAGGATGGAGGAATGTGACGGTGTGCAACGGAATGGGAGTTTGCGGGCCGGATACAGTGCGATGGAAGGAGGATGTCCGATGGGGCCTTGGAGTGGGGGGGTTGCCTGGGGGGTGCGGGGGGGGGTGTTCAGGTAACCAGTCCATTTTGTTATTTGTTTCAGGCGGGTGCGTCTAAGACGGAGCTCCAGGGGGGATGGCAGCTTCGCTCTGGAAGAGGAGTTCCCAGACAGACACTCAGGTACATGAATTGGGGGTTAAAGTCTTGGAGTTGTACTTGGAAGATTAGGTGTTCATGCCATGGTTGTCACCGGGTGCTCATGTATAAGTGTATGCAATGGTATTTCCTTCAGTAAGTTTGGGACAATGCTGGGGCCTGGGGAACCCAGGGCCCAAATGACGCACAGCTGGTCAGCTGGGGAGTTCGGGGGTGTTACAAGCAAGGAGGCGGCGTACGTCGGACGATGGGAACCTTGGGGCCATGCGAGGAGCGGGTTTTGGTTTTCGAGTGGCCGATGGGGATATCAGGCGGACAGACGGTTGGCAGACGAGGGGTGGCTTTTCCCTAGTTGCTGTGGGTAACGGCTCTTTGCCATGCTTGACGGGTGACTTTGAGCCGGGGGTGCCAATTGACGCAGGTTGTGGACATCAGTTTCGAACACAGGGGGGAGCATATGGAGGTGTGAGGCCAGGGGACGGTTGGGGGTATTGTAAGATGGAAGGGGTTGTGCGCTGGGCTGGAACGATGGGAGGAGGGTTAAGGTAAGCCCGAACGCAGCTCAACTGGGGGTGGTCTTTTCTTCAACGCAATATTCAGCCGTTACCCACAGCTGGGAAGGCAGGCAGGAGAATTTTTTCTCGGCACTTACGAGGCTGGGCGAGTAATCAGACGAAGGGTGGACCTGGATGGGGGTGCAGGTTCTTTCGGGGGATTTTTTCTAACAGACAGATCACGGGGGCGACTGGGGAGGGCTCCCGTGTCGGTTGGACAACGACGTGGGAGGGATGGAGTCATTCCCGGGGCGGGCTTGGCCGCTTCGGTAGAGGGGGGGAGAAGCCCTCGGGGTAGGCAGGGGCCTGGAGGTCCTTCTCGAGCAGTTGGAGGCCATGGGTCCATGGCACTAGTTGACTCACAAGAGGAATCAGTGGATGCGGCAAGCAGGAGTCCTGGGAGTCGGGGCTGTCCGTCATGGATGCCCCCCCCTTTTTTGTATGGGAGACCTGGGGTCAAACGTCCATCTGCACAGGGAGCATTTGAGGACTGGGAGTAAGGGTAGGTCTCCGGGGGAGGGTGGGGGGGGATGTTGCTGGGGGCAAGGGCAGCTGTTAGACAGGATTCATATGCAGAGGGAGTGTGAGCAGCGCGAGGCGTGAGGGGGGCAGTGTTATTACAGGCAGGGACTGGCTTGGGGAGTGGGGACTGGCAGAGGTAGTTTGTCGGCCGCTGGCTAAGTTAATCACCTTTCGGTAGGCATCGCAGTAAAGGTGGCTGAGGGGGTGCGCCGGACGGGGAGCTGGCGAGACGGAGAAGGCTTGGGCCACTGCTTGGGGGAACCAGACAGGATTAGGGGCCTTCGGGCACAGCCAGATGCGTTTGGGTATGAGATGGTCACCTGGGTTGTAGCAGGCGATAATTTGGAAGCAGGGATTCTGGCTTATAGGACGCAGTTTAGTTATAGGGTGGGAAGATGGGTTGCGTGTCTGGAGTAAGGAGCCAGCACGCGGTGGTCGGGTCGTAACACCACTGATAATAGGGCGATTTCTGCAGGGGGCATCTGGGAGTATGGTAGTGCAGGACGCAGGAGTCGTGATGACATGGTGCAGGTGGGGGCAGCAGACGCGGGTGCAGTGGCTGTGGTGACGGGCGGTTAGTGCCTGGCTTGTCTGGGTGGAAACAGGGGCACGTCGTTTTTTCACAATGGGGCAGCGTTGGAGATTGAGGCGTAGTTGAGACTGAGGGTAGTGGCCCGGGAAAGGGCACTTGGGAGGTTTTGAGTGGTTGTCGGCTACAGCGGTGGGGAGGGGGAAGTGGAGCGGGTGGCAACGGAGCCGGGGAAATCGAAGAGGGGGAATGAGGCATTAGTTCTTGGGGCAAGAGAAGGGAGGCCTGTGGCTGGGGAATTGGGGTTGCCAAATACGGAAGGTAGTGTAATGGTGCTACGGGCTATTTCAGTTTCGTCCGAGGGCTGGGCCGACGGGGAGCGGCTCCTTTAAGGAGAGGTACGATTTTTACGCCGGAGGGCTGGCACAGAGGTGACATCGGGAGGGCTGTTTGGGGTGGGGGGGAGTCAGAGAGTGGGGAGTTGGCCATATAGTAGGGTGTGGTGCCGTTATGGGTACAGAAGGGGTTTAGGCGGGGTTTTGGAGAGACTGGTGATGGAAGGGAAAGGGACTTACTCCTTACGGGACTAATCATTCTTTTTCTACTGCAGGTAGTGAGAGTGGCCTGGGATCCAGTGTGGTCGCATGGACAGGCGGACATTCTCCCGAACATTGGGCAGCAACGGAGGCGACATAGCGGGTGTACGGATGTCGTCAGGCGGGGAACGCAGTCATGGGGATGTTTGATGATGAAAGGGGAACAGTAGAATTGACTCAGGGTGAGCGTTTGCGACAGTGAGAGTGACTGGGTCATACGATATGGGAACTTGCTCCAATACATGCAAAGGCATTGGAGAGAAGGTACTCAGGAAACTGGCAGGTCTGGTTTTAATCCAAGATGCGTGGCAGGGGATATGGTTCACTGACAAGTTGGTTATGGGGTAGCACTGTGCCTTGCAATGAGTGGTCTCTGGGGACGTTTAGCATGCTTACAAGGAAATGGTCTGCAGTGAATCAGTCGGTTCGAGGGGAAACTGGTGGCCTGGTTGGGGATGGGGCACTTTCATGGAGGGGGATGGTCCTGGAGATGTGACTTGTTTACATGGGACACTGGAGTACGGGGGGATGGTCATCCACCGATGGTGCCTTGCAGAGGAGGGAATTTTTGGGGGGCTGTTGAGCATATTTAACAACTAATAGCCCACAGGTAAGGGGGACTGTTGAGGGGACATGGGGCGGTTTTGCTTTAGGGATGGAGCATTTTTCTTGGAGGGGGATTGCCCGGGAAATGTAACTGGTTTGCAAGGGACATGGGCTTTATGGGTGGATGGTCGTCCAACGATGGGGCCTGGCAGAGGATGGACTTTGAGGGCTTTCGAACATGCTGACAAGGGAAGGGCCCGCAGGTAACGGGACTATTGGAAGAGACACAGGCGGTCTTGTTTGGGGCTGGGACGCTTTTCCTGGATGAGGGATTGGCTTGGAAGGTTACTGAATTACAACGGACACTGGCTGTACGGGTGGATGGTCATCCACCGATGGGGCCTTGCCAAGAAGGGAGTTTGAGGGCGATGGAGCGTGATTACAAGGGGGACGGTCCGCATTTATGGAGACGGAGGGAAGGGAGACAGGTGGTGGTTTGCGATGGTACAATTTTGCTGCTTATTGACACCGAACACAGGTTTCACGGGTGGATGGTCATCCACCTGGGGCCTTGAGGGGTGGGGGAGGCGTTGGGTGCACGCAACCTGGAGGGCCAGGTAGTCCTACTTAGAATAGGTGCACCTTTCGCAGCCTGGGGTGTCCCGGCACTAGGGAACTTTCTATGGGACGTAGGTTTAGGGGATGGTGGGTTGTCCACAGGGTGCCACGAGGTAGACTGGTTGGCGGCGAAAGGTGCACTAGAGCTGGGGGTGGGGCAGGGAACCGCCCTCCGGGGGTTTCCCTGGTTGGCGGTATTTTGGAGGGGTGGGTAGTCACATACGGGCGGATCCACCCCTCGGGGGGGGAGAACGGTACACAGGTGACTGATAGCGAGCGCAGGAAGCAATGACCAATGAAGGAAATTACACAGAGGATGCTTGGAGGGCAAGTGAAGGTGAGAATGGGGAGAGGAAGGAGGTCACCGAGTGAATGGGGGAAGAGTCTAACAGGTGAGCTGGTTTTGAGAATGGATGAAAGGAGAATGAGTCGGTATGGGATGGGGAAAGTATATTTATTGCATTTATGTACTGTCGAATAAAGTCTAAATGATTGCAACCATGTCCTAATAAAATGGCCTTTTACGCTTCAAGTAACAGCGTGGAGTGTGGTTCTTGCGCGAAGCTTCACGGCGCACACACAGCCGCACCCGAGCACTTCACAGGTCTTTAAAAGACCATTTGCATGTTAATGAGGCCTCCCTGTTGTTTCACCCCTTCTAAGAGCCCCTGAAGTTCCACTCTGCCTATGGCTTAAAAGATTCAGCCCCCCCCCCCCCCGAAATTTTTTCTTAGCCCCCCCCCCGAAATTTGGCTCTAGTTGCGCCTCTGTCAGCCCACTACTAAGACACGCACCGCCCGCTACGGTTATTGTAAACGTGGACAAAATGTTCTCTGAAGCACCTTACTATATCAGAAGACACATTAAACAAAACATAAGATGTCTGCAATGATTGTGCCAACTGCGTGCACAACACAATCACCTGCAGGTGAGAATACACAATTCCCCAATCATTCATTGTGTTGAGCAGGTCACATATATGGAAAATTGTTTTTGTGAATGAAACCTGAGCCTCTCCTATGATGTGTAGCTCCACATCACATCGCATCAATTACCAAATGCATTATTGTTATTTAGATGTGGTCGGATTTTGGTAGCAGGTGCAATACAACGCGGTCTTGTGTACACATTATCTGAATCAATAACATGCTAGGGGTATATTTAAAGGAGATCATTACAGAAGTATCCGCCAAATATCAGAGGATGCCCTGCATTCCTTTATCGTGATTCTGCACCTCATTCAGAGTTAATGGAACCGCTTTGTTTCTACGGCTGTAGTGCAGCTGTCTGTGCATTAGAAACTCCTTTGTCATTATGCTATCACCACCAGAGGACCGCCATCACCCAAGTGTCAGAACCCCATGGTGTGTAGAGCAGGGACATTCTTTTCTGCTGCCAAAACCTCACAAGTAACAATGGGTGTTAATTTGATGTTGGGCGGCCCGCCACCAACAGGCCTTCAATGGAGGTCCACCCAACATCCAGGGCATTGGTCCGACGGCCTGCTTACAAAATATCGACTGTCGGAGCGATGATGTCAGGGGCAAGACTGCCACCTCTGACAGGCTCAAGGAGCCCATGGGATTCAACAGTCAGACTTCCATCCCTACCAGAAGGGTGGTGCCTGAGCTGGCACCATTGTAGGATTTAGGATATCCATTTTTGACTGTCTTTAGATGGCGGTCCCACCACCATGAAAAGGCAGCCAGAAAGGGACTTTGGGGACCCCAAGCAGGGCTCCGGTCCCTCATGGGTCGCCGCTAAGTGGCCAGAGGGGCACATGTGCTGCTCCCTCCCCAAACATCTAGGCACCACATGGTAGACCCAAACAACCATGCACCCTGTGCCAGGCACCACATGGTGCAGGCACTACATGGTGCCTGGCACAGGGTGCTTGGTAGTTTGAAAAATGCATTTTTCTACTGCAGTAGAAAAGGCAGTTTCCGACCACCTACTACACGGAGGTCTTATCGTAATATGGCAGGTGGGGCTGCTGATTCCACGTGGGGCGGTCTCATTACCGCCATCGTAATGAGGCCTGATGTCCCGCACGTGATAGGAGAAAAACTCCACCATATCATGGACATTAATTCTCTGTTTTTCAAGAATCTGTTTTTTGAGGTTGTTTCTGATCAATAAAAAAAGAACAAATACTGAAAAGGCTCCCATTGCAAGTTTGCATTACCCTTTTGGTGGAAGCATTTTTCGAAGTCATTCTCACTAGAAATAACAGCAACATGACGGGTGGGTTGCAACAGTGTGGACTGATGGCCTTCCTTACCTCAGTGCTTTTGCGGTCTGTCTGTAAACGATAAATGATATCCTTAGCACAAACTTTCTATTCCAATACTAAAAAGCAACACAATGTTTTTTTTTACTCTGGGTAAATAATTTCTGACTTTTAAGTGTCATATGTTTGCGTTTGAAGACATGCTTACAACATATGGTAGCATATTCTCGTTTTTTTCAATCAACAAAGAAAATAGTATTTCTTTTCTCTCATTTAGCACTATGATTCCAAAGCATCTTTTCAATTTCGACTAATGCAGCTGCTGCATGTTTCTACTTTGACGGCGGTTTTAAATATCCTTCCTTCAGCAAGAAGCCGTGCTAAATGTGAGCCGGTGGTTTCTAGTGCCCGGCACCGGCACTTGATTGTCAACACTGGCATTTGTGACAGTATGCCACATTGTGGTGCTGTTTGCCAAGTTTAGACATCAGCACACCCACCGCCGTTGTTTATCGATTCAATCTATGTTGAAAATGACTAACACATGCCGCCCAAGTCATTCTTGAAGCTTTGGGGCCTAGAATAGTTTAAATTGTCAAACTTGTAGGTGTATGATGGTTAGTAGTTGTGTTGGTACTGTCATTTGCAGTGCTGGGAGAGGCAATGCGCGGTTCAAGCTGCAGTAGCCCCTTGACGAGGGCCCTGGCACTTATTCATTTAAAAATTAAACACTGATAAGAAAGTATGCGATTACATGTTCGTTCACGCAAAGTGGCATATTAATACAGTGCTTGAAAAATTAATTGTACATTTTGTCTTGATTGCTGTAAATTGCCTGGAAACTTAAAGCAGAATTAATGAAAATGAAAAACACTACATGCCTGCTGAGAGGTATGGTGCCTGGTAGGCCCTCAGTCTTGTACTGTACTATAGTGATGAGTAAATTTATAGGAATATTGCACTCAACAAGCACTGACACAGGCTTTGATTGGATGCCTACAAATCTGTAGGTGTCAGAGAGGTGCGCTGACATGCCATGTCAGCAGCACATTAGTGACAGAAAGGAGTCCAGCTCTCATGCCGACTCAGTTTGGCAGCGAAAGTTAAAAGGGCATAAGTTACTTCCTGAAAATGCCTAAACTCGGGGAAATGAAGGTGATAGGAAATGTTTAGGGGAAGTGGCTATGACCTAACCGATTTGAGCAAACCGAACGATAGAAGAGACAAACTGATGCTGGGGGTAGACAATCATCATTGTCACTCTCAGGACTAAATGCAAAAAAACACACAATATGAAAAAGGTTTATAGTCTATTCCGCCCTTAGATCTACCAACAATAAGGTGGTCAAAGAGAGGAGCATAGGTGCTTGCGCTAACTCTACAACATGAGCTTAGAGCCACAAATGGTAGGACAAAATCTGATCTTAAAAGGGGAACACACTTTTAATAGACCAGGTAAAACCAGTAGAATTGATTACTGCTTAATTACCCCAAACTTATGGCCTCAATTATCTGACATGATGGTGGTGAAAAGGACAGAAAGCGACCATCATGCTCTCGCCCTTACTCTATTAACAGAGGGCCCTTTGCAGCCAACCCACAGTGTACATCCTGATGTGGGTATCCTCACTACTTCAAATAATCTGAAAACTCTACAGTGGACATGGGTGGAGAAACACCCAGAAACCTTAGAAGTAGTTAAGACTAAAGCAAGACAGTTGATTAAGGACCTGAGTGGTCTCTGCCCTAAAGATGCCACTGCGATTTTAGGGCCTTCCCATGACCTTTTCTTTCGTGAGATAAGAAACTTGCTGAGCCAACCAAAAAAATCAAGGAGTAATGAGGATAATGTGTAGGCCTAAAGCACGACTATAAGAGTTCCTAGTTTAACCAGGACTGTAGGAAGGCAAAGGGGGGCGCTTATTGGCGCAATTAAAAGAGGGGTTCATGCAGATATTTCTAACTGTAGAGTTGAATATAAAAAGGCTATCAACAAAGCAAAGAAGGAGTGGGAAGACTCACTTTGGGATTCTTTGCACACTGCACTGTCAGGAAGTGACCCTAAAGGGTTTTGGAGACAAGCAGCATACTGGTTAAAAGGGGAAGGTCCCACACTTGAATATACTGTACAACCGGAGAAGTGGGTTGAGCATTTTGGTCCCCTGTATGGAGACGATCCTTTTATAGCTAGTGATGTACTAGTGGAAATGGAGCTTCCTAGGGGGTGTGAAGAAGGAAACCTGGTTATTACACTTGATGAAACATTATTAGCAATATACTCTTGTGTATCAGCACGTGCCCCTGGTCCGGACAAAATCCCTAATGATTTATATAAAGAAGATAAAATGCTGAGGGGCCAAAATATACATCTAATTACCAACTTGATACTGGAAGGTGCGGGTATCCCACCTTCTTGGCAGATAGCTGAAATAGTGCCCATCATTAAACAAGCATTGGCATAGCCAATAGGTCTTGCATTTGGGACCTTATAAGTGTTTAGCCATGCAACAGTTGAATAACTAAATACTTATAAGGTCCCAAAAGCGAGACCTATTGGCTATGCAAAGCGGCCATGCAGGCGCAAAAGTGAAAGTGATCGCGATCGCAATCACGATCAAACATCAAAGCGGCCGTGCGGCTGCGAAAGTGAAAGTAATCGAGGTAAAGCGCGGCGCGCGCGCCCGCGCTCATGCACTGTAGCTCTAGGCTGGCCTGGTAGCACTTTTTGGAGCCCTCTCAATAAGTCTCGCCAGACCAGCGCATGCGCTGGGTCAGGCGAGACCTAAAAAAGGGATAGATCTGCCCCGATGAACTATAGGCCCATCAGCCTTATCGATTCCCTGCAGAAAATCTTTTGTAAGCAGGTTCTAGGAAAAGTTCAAAATTGGATAAAGGAAGCACACATTTTAAGTGATTTTCACGCAAGCTTCCATTCCAAAACCAGTACGTTGGACCAGGTATTTCCGACTGATTTGTATTTACTGGAAGGAAGTAGTTGTAAAGGGAGGAAAGCTTTATGTGGCTTTGGTGGATTTGCGTACAGCTTTTGATTTAGTTCCACGAAAGAAACTATTGGGGGTGTTAATGGAGATGGGCGTCCCAGCTAATATTTTAAACATTTTAATTCGATTACATTCAGAAAATTCTGCACTGGTTAGATGGGGTGTCAATAGCCAAGTGATTGAAACTTTTCCAGTCAAGCGAGGAGTGAGACAAGGATGCGTGTTGGCTTCAACACTTTTTACTCTTTTTATCAATGGAGTGGTGGGGTTTTTAGATAAAGATGGCTGCGATGCCCCAAAAATAGGGTTAGGTAGAGTACCGGCATTACTATTTGCTGACGATACCGTACTAATTTCTAAATCTCAACAAGGATTGCAGCAACTTTTAAATGATTTTTTAAATTTTGTAAAGAAAGAGGGCTTAGTCTAAATGAAACCAAGACAAAATTTATGATCTTTGAGAAAGGTAAAAGTGTAGCAAAGACTAGGCCAAGGTGGGCCAGTAGTACAAAACTGGAGAAGGTTGAATCCTTTGATTATTTGGGTATTCGACTTACCCCATCAATCAGCTGGAGCCCTATGGTGGAAAAATTAAAACTCCAACTAATTCAACAATGTGCACACTTAAGCAAAATACATAGGAGGACAGTATCCAGGCAAATTGCCCCCGCTCTCGAAATTTACAATACCAAGGTTTTGGGTGGGGTACTGGATGGTGCTGAGCTTTGGGGTGTAAGTCCCCAGGCCTCTCTAACTATGATTGAAAATCGATTTCTTAGATCACTGGTTGACCTCCCTGTCAGTGCCCCTCTGATTCCCCTTTACTTTGATATTGCTCATAAACAACTAAAGCACAAAGTAAACTACAAAATGTTATAATTCTGGTTTAGACTCTGGACGACAGAGGAGTTGGATTCCTATCGTGATGCCTTAAGGGATCTTTTAAGATACTCTCAGGCTGCATCAATAAAGTGGTTTTCCTGCCTGCGTGATTTACTAGGGAATTTGGGGATGGATAGTTTCTGGTCTAGTCCAGAAACTATGAGTAGCATTTCGAGAGATAAGCTGAAAAAGATGTATTGGGAAAAAATATTCATAATGGAATTGACCGAACATTCCTTGGGTTTAACAAAAGATTTTTTAACCTATAAAAATGTCCCATGTTTTGAAATGACAATTGATGAAATTTCTCCTCCTTTGGCCTGTAAGCTTTTTCTGCAGTTTAGATATAAGACCCTACCAACTAATCTTTTCTGCTCAAGGTGGCGTATGTGTTCCCTAGTAGTCGACCAATGCCCGGCGTGCAAAGCTTCGACAGAATCTATTGTTCATTTACTCTTTTTTTGCCCCCACTATGCAATATTGAAAGAAATTGATAACACCATTGTGTAGAGCTGTTGGTCCGGGTCATTATCTTGAAATCCTGAGCCTACTGTCTACGGATATCCGTAGACTGATAGTCTTTGGTATTTTTCTTGTTTCTTATACGCAGTCTGGATTAGGCGGGGAAAGTTAATGCTTTGAACTTCTATTTTCTATGTAGGATTCTGTATTAATAGGAAACAAATTGCTGTATTTTGTATATGGGAAAAACTTTTTAACTGATTTTATCTAATGGTTTTATTCCCTCTCTATGGATTCTGTGATGCGATGTAATTTTTTGTATCTCTGAGATTGTAATAAAGTTTTTAAATTCAAATTCAAATTGAAAAAAGCTTGCTTCAGCCATTCAATAAATCTTTACTTATCCTGGTAACTCAGTCCAGTTCATTCATTCTCTACATGATTACACGGCTGATTATTTGGACTTCATCAATTCAGTCATTTGACTGCATTGACTTATTGATTATAGATAAGGACATTTCATACTTCTTTTCCCACATCAAAGAGTACATGCAAAGGGTGGGTGCTAAAAGTCAGAAGATTTAGTTTACTTATTGATAGACCGGACAAGAATATCATTAAAACTCCAATGGAGACCTAAAGTATATAGATTACATCATTTGATGAGGAAAGACAGACAGTTTAGTTATCAATGATCAGGTCTTCATTGAGGAACATTTTAAAATATTTTTGTGTTGTATTGTATTTCATATGTTTTTTCTAACCTAGTCAAATGTCGGCAGAGCACTGTACATGGCCAATCACAAGCATAAAGTCAACGAGTGGTGGGAGCGGCAGGTGGGTTGCATATAGTCAATGCGTTGTGATGTACTAGTCTTTACAGAGGCAAGACTTCAACTATTTTCTAAATTGGAATAGTGTTGGGGCAGCCCCAAAGGATACGGAGATGGTGTTCCCAATGCACAGATGGAAAGGCCTGCGGCTTAATTTTTTGTTTGTACACTCCTTAGTTACAGCGCTCAGTCCATCATCTCATTCTGTTTGGTATATATACATATATTCACAGAAAAAACCATCGGCTTCAGGCACGTTATAGTTAGAAATTAGCATTTAAAAAACCTTAGAAATTCACTGAAAAAACCATAGGTTTCAGAGACGTTATAGTTACTTGGACATTGGACTCATATAAAACCATAGAAATTTGCCCGATATAGTTAGTTGAGCTAACTATAACTCGCGTGCCCGCAATGCACTGTTGATGACGTTACATATTACATCACTCATGACATGGTCAGTGACATCACTCATGACATCACTGATGATATCTCAAATGACATCACTGATGACATCATCCTGTGAATGTGTGTTTCTGCAAAGTTTAAATATTTTTCATATATATCTATGCCAAGGTCTATTGAAGAATAAGTGGATGTAGAAGTGCCTGAATGGATTATTTAGTAGATGCATGACTGACTGTATAAGTCACTGATTGAACGTATGTTACTGAACATGGGTTAGTGACCAAACTGTGTGAATGTCTATATTAGTCTCTCAGTTGGTGTGTAAGCAGGTGCATGGGTTGGTGAGTAGCTACATCAGTGTTTATATGGGTTCTTGATTGATTGTATGAGTATCTGTATGGGTGTCTGAGTGTCTATGTGGGTGGGTGGGGGGTGTCTGACTCTGTGCATACATGTCTGAATGGCTGATTCACTGGTTGTATAGATTCAAAAGTGCATCTTGGAAGGGCTGTATGGGTAGCTGACTGTGTGTACAGGTGTGTTGATTAGTGAACTGATGTCTCAGTCGTATATATATGTGAGTAACTATATATGTTTTTAGACAGTATATGTGAGCGTTGGGGTGTATAATTGACTATACGTGAGAGAGGGTGATTGCAAGAGTGTCTACATACATGAATGTGCACTTTTATTAGTGATTGTTTAAGAGAGTAAGTATGTGTTAGCATCTATATAAATAAGGGAGGTGGTGTGTGTATAAATAAGTCAGGTGGTGTGTATATATCTGCATAAGTGAGTACATGGGTGTGATTGATTTTTGGCATGACAGAGTAGATATGTGAGTAACTCTATGGATCAGTAGCACTGTGTGAACGTATGTATAGGTGTATGAGTGGATATTATACTGATGTAATGATGAGTGACAGCATGTATGAGTGACTGTATGAGTGTATGTTTTGCTCACAATATATAGATAGGAATCAGTGGATGGGTATCTAGTATCTGCTATTGGTGTGTCTATGGTTTCGAAAATGGTAGTCTGTATTTTAGAGTACGTGTTTTAAAGGTTATATAAGAGTGTGAGGAGGTGTGTCAGACTATCACGTGGATGATGTCATCAGTGATGTCATCAGTGATGTCATTTGAGATGTCATCAGTGATGTCACTGACCATATCATGAGTGATGTAATATGTGACGTCATCACCAGTGCATTGCAGGCGCGCGAGTTATAGTCAGCTCAACTAACTATAACGGGCGAATTTCTATGGTTTCATATGAGTCCAATGTCCAAGTAACTATAATGTCCCTGACCTATAGTTTTTCCAGTGAATTTCTAAGGTTTTTAAAATGCTAATTTCTAACTATAACATGCCTGAAACCTATGGTTTTTTCAGTGAATTTCTAAGGTTTTTTAAATGCTAATTTCTAACTATAACGTGCCTGAAACCTATGGTTTTTTCAGTGAATTTCAAAGGTTTTTTAAATGCTAATTTCTATTCATAATGTTCATAAAATCTATGTTTTTCTCAGTAATTTTGAAAAAAAATTGATATTTTGTAACTTTAATATCCTAAAAATTGCTTTTGTATTTTTTTTTATTTATTATTTAATGTCTTCTTTAAATATTAAACAACTACATACAGTATGAAAGGGAGCCCAGCCCAGAGCCACATCTGAAGACCAACACATGTCATAGACCTACTGATGAAGCAGCTCCGACACCCAAGAACGCCACAACACCCACCACCACCCTCAGGACCCCCCTCTACCACCAAGGCTGCGCAGAACAAGACAGCAAACTTTCTGAAAACGGCATGGCCCCTCAGCCACACAATAGCTGAATATTGGGACAGGTGTGAACAAACTATATGTGAAGGAAGCAATCACCCATAAATAACAATGCACACAATGCAAAGTGTAGCGGTGATGTGCTGGACACATCTCAGTATGCAGAACACACACCTCTCCATGTGCACAAATACTACTGGTGCTTGTAGTGTTGTGGACAGTGGACCCAACCATGTTATGTCAAACACTAGGGATGATCTCAGTCATGTAGCTGTATCGTCCCCCCTGTAAGCATAAGGGTAATTGGAGTGGACTGGTCCAATGTACACCACTTCAGCGTAGGAGTGTGATAAATAGGCCAGGGCTCTGGGCGTGGTTCACTTGTGTACTGTGAAGACCAACGACTGTGTCAGAGCGGCGGGCCTCAACCTGCCACGAGGCTTCTGCCATGATCGCGGCTCTCCTCGTCACAGGCCCCCTGCGAACCCAGCGGCACAGTACCGCAGACTTATATCTGTTCAGACTACTGTCTTCGATCTATACTGCGGACAGCAGGCCTCACAATTCAGATGGAGTAGCGATTGCCGATGATGCAGTGCAGTACACAAGATACATTGCTCCCAGTGCGGCCCTCTCGGACCACGCATCATCACACGGTGTGCCCATGCTGAGTACTTCAGATGCCACTAACTCACCGCACCATAAGTCATCTCCACGTGGCCTTACTGGGGCAGAATTCAAAAGACAAAAGACATTGGTTCGAGTGCGGCCCCCCCAGACAACGCATCATCGCAGGGTATGTACACGCTGAGCGCCAAAGGTACTACTAACTCAGTGCACCACAAGACATCGACACATCGCCTTACTGAGGCAGAATTCAATAGACATAAGACATTGGTCCAAATGCGGCCCTCCCGGACAATGCATTATCGTAGGGTACGTACACGCTGAGCGCCAAAGGTACTACTAACTCAGTGCACCACAAGACGTCGACATGTCGCCTTACTGAGGCAGAATTAAATAGACAAAAGACATTGCTCCGAATGCGGCCCTCTCGGACAAGGCATCATCGCAGGGTACATACACGCTGAGCGCCAAAGGTATTACCAATTCAGTGCACCACAAGACATCGACACTTCGCCTTACTGAGGAAGAATTCAATAGACAAAAGACATTGCTCCGAATACGACCTTCCCGGACAACGCATCATCGCAGGGTACGTACACGCTGAGCGCCAGAGGTACTACTAACTCAGTGCACCATAAGTCATCGCAAGGAAGAGTGAACAGTTTTATGTCATCAGCGAGGCATACTATCACTCGAAAATCACCCAAAAATACTTATAATATAAAAAGAATAGAAGAATCAAAGTACATTAATGATTACAATCCAGTAATTTTGATGTGGAATACAAATATGGACATACAATATGTTGCAGATAACTCAATTCCTGTTCCTCGCATACTATCCAAATAGAAGTCCATACATGGAAAACATATGTGTATATGAAATACTGCAACATTATAGTTTTAGAAAAAATGTTACAGACAAAATAAATAAAGTGAAATATGCCGTAATTGGATCTGATGGATGTTTCTTAAAGAAAGCCAAAGGAAATTTGATTAATCACAGGAAATTAAGTTGTGATACGCCAGATAAGAGAGAGTGTTTCCATTTAGCTCTTCTCCAACTCTTCAAACCTTGGAGGATTGAAATGGAATTACCTGGAAATTTTGACTGCTATGAAGATTCTTTCAACGCATGTAAAGACATTGCTACCAGTGAGGCCTGCCCGGACCACGCATCATCGCAGGGTGTGCACACGCTGAGTGCTTCAGGTGCCACTAACTCACTGCACCACAAGTCATCACCATGTGGACTTATTCAGGCAGAATTCAACGCAAGCCGCAACACATGGTGCCACTAACCCTGTTCAACACAAGCCGGCGACACGTGGTGCTACTAACCCTGTTCAACACAAGCTGATCCCACATGTGTAACTGTGTCCTGAGTCCTGAATGGCAGTGATCTCAAGTCCGTGGCAGCGACCACAGCAGCATACTCCCTTTGCTCAGTTAGGCATATTTCCATGTGCAAGGCCGGCGACACGTGGTGCCACAAACCCTGTTCAACACAAGCCATTCCCGCTTGTGTAACTGTGTCCTGAGTCCTGAATGGCAGTGACCCCAAGTCCATGGCAGCGACCACAGCACTAGACTCCCTCTGATTAGTTAGGCATATCTCCATATGCAAGGCGGGTGACACGTGGTGCCACTAACCCTGTTCAACACAAGCCGATCCCACATGTGTAACTGTGTCCTGAGTCCTAAATGGAACTGACCCCAAGTCCATGGCAGCGACCACAGCAGCATACTCCCTTTGATCAGTTAGGCATATTTCCATATGCAAAGCCAGCCGCACGAGGTGCAACTAACCCTGTTCAACACAAGCCGATCCCAACTGTGTTACTGTGTCCTGAGTCCTGAATGACAGTGACCACAAGTCCATGGCAGTGACAACAGCAGCATACTCCCTTTGATCAGTTAGGCATATTTCCATATGCAAGGCCGGCGGCATGTGGTGCCACTAACCCTGTTCAACACAAGCCGATCCCACATGTGTAACTGTGTCCTGAGTCCTAAATGGCAGTGACCCCAAGTCCGTGGCAGCGACCACAGCAGCATACTCCCTTTGCTCAGTTAGGCATATTTCCATATGCAAGGCCGGCGACACGTGGTGCCAATAACCCTGTTCAACACAAGCCGATCCCACACGCGTAACTGTGTCATGAGTCCTGAATGTCAGTGACCCCAAGTCCGTGGCAGCGACCACAGCAGCATACTCTCTCTGATTAGTTAAGCATATTTCCATATGCAAGGCCGGCGACACGTGTTACCACTAACCCTGTTCAACACAAGCCGATCCCACATGTGTAACTTTGTCCTGAGTCCTGAATGGCAGTGACCCCAAGTCCATGGCAGCGACCACAGCACCAGACTCCCTCTGATTAGTTAGGCATATTTCCATATGCAAGGCCGGCGGCACGTGGTTCCAATAACCCTATTCAACACAAGCCGATCCCACATCTGTAACTGTGTCCTGAGTCCTAATTGGCACTGACCCCAAGTCTGTGGCAGCAACCACAGCAGCATACTCCCTTTAATCAGTTAGGCATATTTCCACATGTGTAGCTGTGTCCTGAGTCCTGAATGGCTGTGACCCCAAGTCCGTGGCAGGGACCACCAACCTATGCATGTGGCTGTGGGCCCTTGCTCACCGCTACCTCTGGCCTACACTGCGATCAGCAGGACTCATAATTCAGATACAGTCACGAATGCAGATGATGCAGTAGGCAAGAGACATAGCTCCCACTGCGGTCCATCCGCACCAAGTAGCATCACAGGCTCATACACTTCAACAGTGTATTCTATACATATTTCATCTTTTCATGATACGCCTACACTGCGGTCAGTAGGGCTCAGAATTAAAATTAAATCTTGATTCATTAATTACAGAGTCCACTAGGCAAGTAACTATCATAGGCCTAAAACCTACATAATATCCTTTTACAACCCTTGCTTCAAGAACATTTTGTATATCAGTTATACCTTTAGTCAAATCAACAAAGTCTGAAACGTGGTGCCACTAACCCTGTTCAACACAAGCCGATCCCACATGTGCAACTGTGTCCTGAGTCCTGAATGGCAGTGACCCCAAGTCCGTGGCAGCGACCACAGCACCAGACTCCCTTCGATCTGTTTGGCATATTTCCATATGCAAGGCCGGCGACACGAAGTGCCACTAGCCCCGTTCAACACAAGCCAGCGACACATGGTGCCACTAACCCTTTTGAACACAAGCCAATCTCACATGTGGAACTGTGTCCTGAGTCCTGAATGGCAGTGACTCCAACTTTGTGGCAGCGACCACAGCACCAGACTCCCTTCAGTTTTATTTGTTGTTGTTTTCTTTAAATAAAATGTTTCATATGTAAACCTATCAAAGACTAAGATTCTTATTTGTCCAATCGCACAGGGACACTTCCGGTCCCAAGAAGGTTGTTGCGGGTATGTTGGTAATGTGGGAAGAGGGTGCATTACCTGCTGATGTGGGGAGAGGCAGCATGAAAGGGGTATCTCTCCCAGAAAGAACTCCGATATGTTTTCAGAAATGCCTCAGACAGATGCCAGCTGACGAACTGAATCACAAAATGGTTTTTCAATGCTTATGTAGTGTGAGTTATGAAGAGTTTGCACCCAGACTCGCAGAGGGACAACTGCGGCCCGTCCGCTTGACTCACAGATGCAGTACTACAAGCCGTCCGCTCCCAAAGGAACAGCACCGTAGTAGTTCGCAGAGGTACAGGCACAGTAGCGTACCAGCTCGCAAAGGTAGAGAGCTACAAGCCGACGGCTGGCTTCTAACGGCATAGCTGCGAAGTGGTGATGTTGGGCAGAGGCAGCGTGAAAGAGTTATCTTACAGAAACAGAGCTCTGGTATATTAAATTGCCCCTGAGACCTTTCTTTTATATTTTCACTCGATGCGTGAAAGCCCGCTTTCTGGACCAAAACCTTGCTCCCTGCCAAATTTGGCATAATTCCGTTCAGCAGTTGACCTGTAGCCTTGTCTAAAGTTTCCTATGGAAAATCCATTGAGAAAACACGTTTTCACCCCCCCACATAGCTACCTGACGCAGGCGTACTCGCTGTTGGTGTGCAGGTCAGTGCTCTAGTTGGCAACATGTCACAACCACTCCCTGAGTGAATTTCTAAGGTTTTTTAAATGCTAATTCCTAACTATAACGTACCTGAAACCTATGGTTTTTTCAGTGAATTTCAAAGGTTTTTTAAATGCTAATTTCTAACTATGCCTACAGAGATGGGACATGTGCAGAAAGAAGAAATAACGCACAGAAAGAAAAAAAGAAATGCAGAAAGAAGCAACAGAAGTCCTCAAAGACGAAGAAAAGTGCAGGAAGAAGGATAACGTGCAGAAAGAACAAACAGAAGAGCAGAAAGAAGCCTTGTTGCAAAATCATCCTGTACCCTCAACTTTTTCAGATGGATACTGGTGGTAACTGAGTCTGACTAACCAGTCCTAGAGCCAGTGCTGTGTTAAAAGACACTCAGAATACAGTGAAAACACCTACATACACTAGGTAACACTATGCGTTGGGGTCCCCCTGTGATTAGCATGACCTCCTCTGAAAGCCTCTAGTATATAATAGGGCTGGGGATTAAAACTACGTCTTAAAACGCGCCACAGGGCGTGTTTGCACATGTCACCTCAGGCCCCGTCCCCTCCCTTCCCCACTGTGTAAACACGCCCTGTGGCCATTTTAAGTTGGGAGATTGAGTCCCCTTGAATCTTGAGGGTCCCTGGGGTCCAACTAGACCACTAGGTACCTCCAGTAGGTGCCACAGAGCTGCGTTGCAGAGAGATGTAAAAAGGGGCACGGCCTAGACCACCTCTCTGCAATGCAGCGCGGTGGCACTTACTGGAAGCACCTGGTGGGCTAGTTGGCCCCCAGGGTCTCTCAGGATTCAAGGGGAATTATTTCCCCAACTTAAAACGCGCCACAGGGCTTGTTTGCACACGTTAACTCAGGCCCCGTCCCCTCCCTTCACCACTGTGTAAACATGCCCTGTGGCCGTTTTTAGTTGGGAGATTAATTTCATTTGAATCCTGAGGGTCCCTAGAGTCCAACTAGCCCACTAGGTACCTCCAGTAAGTGCCACAGAGCTGCGTTGTAGAGAGGTGTAAAAAGTGGCACGGCCTAGACCACCTCTCTGCAACGCAGCTCAGTGGTGCTCACTGGAAGCACCTGGTGGGCTAGTTAGCCCCCAGGGGCCCTCAGGATTGAAGGGGAATTATTACCCCAACTTAAAACGCGCCATAGGGCATGTTTGCACACGTCACCTCAGGCCCCGTCCCCTCCCTTCCCCACTGTGTAAACACGCCTTGTGGCTGTTTTTTAAGTTGGGAGATTAAGTCCCCTTGAATCGTGAGGGTCCCTAGGGGCAAAAAAGCCCACTAGGTACGTCCAGTAAGCGCCATTGCAGAGAGGTGTAAAAAGGGGCATGGCCTGCACCACCTCTCTGCAACGCAGAGCAGTGGCGCTTACTGGAAGCACCTGGTAGGCTAGTTGGCCCCCAGGGTCCCTCAAGATTGAAAGGGAACTATTTCCCCAACTTAAAACGCGCCACAAGGCGTGTTTGCACACGTCACCTCAGGCCCCGTCCCATCCCTTCACCACTGTGTAAACGCGCCCTGTGGCCGTTCTAAGTTGAGAGATTAATTTCCCTTGAATCCTAAGGGTCCCTAGGGTCAAACTAGCCCACTAGGTACCTCCAGTAAGCGCCACAGAGCTGCGTTGCATAGAGGTGTAAAAAGGAGCGTGGCCTTAGAACACCTGTCTGCAACGCAGCTCCCTGGCGCATACTGGAGATACCTGTTGGGCTAGTTGGCCCTCAGGGACCCTCAGTATTGAAGGGGAATTAATTCCCCCACTTACAAATGGCCAGGGGGCGCGTTTTGCAGAGTGCTTCAAGGAGGGGGCATGGCCTCCCGCGCGATGCCGGTCTTTTATTTATTTTATTTTTTTAAGAAGCAGGGCTGTGTGGTCCCCCTTCTTTTTCTAATTTATTGGCCCTGGGGACCCCATCCCCCAGGGCCTGCACCCTAATATTTTTTGTTGAAAAAAATAAATTTGGCCCTCCCAAGGCCCTAATCGGCCCTGGGGACCCCAACCCCCGGGTCGTGGACTTTTTAAAAAGAAATTCTTTAGGAGGGGGGCTGCGTTGCCCCCCTCCTCAGGCCACTTATGGCTTCTGGACCCCATCCCCCGGGGCCGGCCTTTGTTTTTTATTATTTTAAAAATATATATATTTATAGAAACACCTAGGACAAGTTGGACAAACCGTATGTACCTATCATCATGACGATTTGCGTGATATTCATTAAAAGGCAACTATGCATACAATGAATCCACGTGGAATGTATTTACACCACTAGTGAAGCTCTGACGTGTCTGACGCTCTACCGTGCCTAATCACAGCGCCCCCGCCGGTGGGTACGCTCCAAGTAGACACCCTTGTTGTTTATTTATACCAACATGGGTAGCTATTGATGGGCACATTTAATACACACGCACACCAAGCCATTCAAAGGGGATTCGACAAAAATTCAACCAAACTATGCAAGAAACCCCCTCACGGTTAATAAAACACACATCCACCGCCGGATGTGTAATACTTTTTATTTTACTCTCTGGAAAGGAGACAAACCTCACTTGAGAGTCACAGCGTGCTCCTGGCTGAGCCCAATGCTGTGTTACGCCCACCAGTGCCCGCCGAGTGCCACACACCTCTGTGTTGTATTCCACCAGCTAGTGCGCATGCCATGACACTCTCTAGCCCATGTGCACTGTAACACCACCCCGTGAATATGTCATGCCACACTTGCCTTGCAACGGGTTATATTGCCCCATCTAACGTGCCTTCCTCGATGCCTATGTTATAACGCACAGTGCTATGCCATACATGTTCCAATCTGGGATCCATATCTTTGACACAGTGCATATGCAACGTTACACTCCCCAGCACATATTTTATATCACAACTTTAGAGACTAGTTAGGTTACACAACACTGCCCTGTGCATATTACACTCCAGGCGCATATCGCATAGCACTCGCTAGTGCCTGTGCTATCTCGCGCTCTCCAATGAATCTGTCATTGCGCACAATGTATTGCATATTATATTTCACGCCCGGTTCATCTTATATCACACTTTTTGGTGCATTGTTTATACCATATACTATATCTAGTTTTCATTTTCAATCGTGCTCTCAGGACTATCTTCTACATAACACTGCGTCCACCTACCCTTTTCACGGGCATTACATTTTGCGATGGGGGTGGAGGGTCAGGGGGTGTTTCTGCCAAGTGAGCACGGAGTCACAGTCACAAACGTCCTATTCTTTCTGAATAAAAGTGAGATTATGCTGCATACTTGTTCATATTTTAAGTAGTTCGCACAGATACACATTTTAATAACAATAAAGTTCCTAATACCCACCTTCTCTGAACAGTTAGCTTGCTGCCCCATCCACCTCCTCCCTATCCTCTGTTGTCTGAATCCATGGACTAGCCTCCTCCCTCCTGCCATGCATGGTCTGATGTGCTGCCACTGCCCTCCATTTAGCATGATGTACCAGTCCACTCCTCCTGCCCTCCATTGCCCAATTATATGACCCATCATTGACCTCCTACTTAGCCTCTGTGCTTAGCTTGCTGCCCCTATTCTCCTTCCCCCTGCCTTCCGATGTCTTTGTGCATGCCCCTGCTCCATCCTTTTTGCCCACCATGTTCCATGGACCTGCCACTCCTATCTACTCTGAGTGTTCTGTTGAGCTGCCACTCCCCTCCCACCTGCCTAGCATTGTCAGATGACTGTAACCTATCCCTGCCACCTCCACCCTGCCTGTCCACATGCCATACCCCTATCCCCTTCCTCCTGTCCTCCATGGTCCATTTTACTGCCACACCCTTCTGCCCTCCCTGGTCTGTTGTGCTGCAACTGCTCTTCCTGCCTGCCCCGCGTGGTCTGTTGTGAGGCCCATTCCCCCGAACTCTCTTGTCTGTGCCCAGGTCCTGACCCTCCCTTCTATCCTCCATAGTCCTTTGTGCATACCCCTGCACCCTCCTTCTTGCCCATCATAGCCATTGTGCTGCCACTAACCCTCCCGCGTGCCATGCATGGTCTTCTGTGCTGCCATGGCCCCTCCCACCTTCCCTGTGTGGGCAGCTAGCTGCTCCTGACCCCCTCCCACCTTCCCTCCATGGTCTGTGTGTATGCCATCATAGTCTCATTGTTGCTCTCCATGGTGTGTCTTGTTTCTAGTGCCCATCCTGCCTGACCTCCATGGTCATCTTGCTGCTCCTGCCCTGCTCCCTTGCCCCCAGCCCTCTGTTTCCATGTGCAGACCCCTATTCCCTCCCTCCTGGCTTGTCTGTTCCATTGTAATGCCCCTGATCCATCCCTCCTGCCCTTTATGGTCTGTTATGCTGCAGCTTTCTCTCCTGTCTGTCCATTATGGTCAGCTAGCTACCATTGCCTCTTTCCCCTCTGTTCTCTGTTGTCCAAGTGCATGGTCCTGTCCCCTCCCTATTCCTTTCTATGGATTGTTGTGCTGCACTCCCGTCCCGCATGCCCTGTGTGGTGTATTGTGCTGCTGCAAACCCTGATGCCTGCCCTGTAGGGTCAGTTTGGTGCACCTCTCCATGTCCCTCCTGTCCTCTACTATCCGAGTCCATGTCCCTACCCCAATTCCTCCTGCCTACCATGATCCAATGTACCATACTTGCGAACATTTTGAACTTGGTAAGAGGGAGATTTTGAAAAAAAACTGGGGTTATTGATTTTCCCCTGTGAGTTACATTGAAAAAGAGGAGATTGTAGACAGGAGACAGATCAAATAAAGCCCATTTGAGCTTAAAAACATTGGATGTTTCATGGCTGAAATGGGTCTGTTGGCATGTATGGTTGTACTACCACTGCCTCTTCCTTCTGCCCACAATGGTCTATTATATTGCCACAACCTCTCTTGCCAGTCCTGTATTGTTGGTTTGTTGCCCCTGCCCCCCTTTCCACTGCTCTCCATAGTCTGTTGTGCTGCCACTGCCCTTCCTGCCTGCCCAGTGTGGTCAAATTGTTGCCTCTGCACTCTCCTACCTGCCTTCAATTTTCATAGTCCGTGCCCCTGGCCTCTGCCTCTCAACAGTATCCCAATGAACAACTAGATTGCTAACATTCTGTATTTATTACAAAAGTGTGGAACGCCTGACGTCATCTTGATGTAATCAAAACTGTAATACCTAGAGCATTTCCTTTAGAAATTACATATATGAGAGGGTCTTATTTGAATCAAAATTATGGTTAGTGCTCTAAAAAACAAAAATGAGGACATATTTTCTCAGTTTTCAAATAGCGACAAAGAACTTTTAAATTATTTGTAATCTTTATGTTTTTTTATCCAGTTGACCACTTGATTAAATGTTGCACCTAGGATGTGGTGTTACTTCCAGAGCTGCAGACTTTGCAACTGGGGAACCAGGTTGGAGCTTCTGTTTTAGCTCAACATTCTGTGATTCTGGTCAAATTACTTAATCTCCCCATGTCTACAACCAAAATGAATTTGATCTTGTGTGATGTAACCAATGCTCCTGTAAAGCACTCCAATACCTGACAAGTCTGCACTATATAAAACTGCAAATACACAATAAATAAGTGCTTTGCACACTTCTGTCATTGGGCTACAAGTGGGGTACATCTGGGTGATATTTGGGCTACATTTGGGCTCTTTTGTCTCTGGTGGCCATCTTGGGAGACTTATTTGTTATGAAGTTTCCTAATTTCCTCATTTACTACAGTCTACTCAGTAGGAAATACTTTCAGTTTTTTACTTTGATTCCATCAAGAAGGCATTCAGATGTTTCACACATTTGCCATGAATTCAGAATGTTAGCACTCTAGTTGCTTATTAGATCACTGTAGTAAAGCTACTGCTCACTAGGGAAGTCTGCTGCTGGTATTGAAAGTGCATGTTTCAGTCTGCATGTCAGAATTATTTTATGAAATAGAAGAGGATTTGAGAAGTCACTCAAAATGTGCCCAAATTATTCTTTCTGCAGCACTAATCATATTTTCTATGGCAAAATGAACCCCCTCATTTTGTTCCTTTTTAAATTAAATGTTTTAAGAGTTACCACTTTATTCCAATCAAGATGGCTTCAGGTGTGCAATACGTTTGTCATAAGTAGGACTGTTAGCGCTCTAGTTGTTCTTTAGAACACTCTGGGAAGCTGCAGTAGAACACAAAGGAATCAACTGACAGTCTCTGCCCTTGTTGGATGTACATGTTTTACTGAGAATGTCAGACTTCATTCTCACATGACTGAGAAAGATAATGTGAATTTACAGAAAATATGCTCTCAGTTTAGCTTATAGATCAACTTCCAAACCTCTGTGGGAAAAGCATTAGAAAATAGTTTTCTCTCAAACATGATTCATGATATCACAGCAGAAGGCTTTTTCACATGGTAAAATCACCTTAGAACACACCACAATTCCTAAAATGAGTATGGTACCATCAACAAATGATTTATCATGTAACTAAAGTCTTAAAACCTTCTATTAACTGCAATGCTTTTTAATGAGGTGCTATCATGTATATTGGTCCTAAGATGGCTGCCAACACTTCTTGGATGAAGTACTGACAGCCAATCAGATCTCACGATGAGATGTGTGGTTAGGCTCCGCCCAGATATATCTATCTTTTTAACTCTAATTTTCTCAGGAACAACTAAACGGATTTACACCATTTAAGCAAAAGGCACGAGTCTGAACTGAGGACTACCTCTTTGCCAAATTTGGTGTAATTCCGTTCAGCAGTTCGGGCTGTAGCTGCGTCAACAGGTCCTATGGGAAAATGCATGGGGAAAATGCGTTTTGGGACCCCCCTTTTTTCTTCGCCCCCGCTTGATGAATCACCGTGAAATTTTCAGGATAGGAGCGGATCGGAGCTGTCCAAAAGTTTGGAAAATTTCGCGAAGATTCATCAATCGGCGCCAACGTTATTTCAAATAGAATGTTGTGGATTTCCTATGGAAAATAGGTCCTAACTATAACTACCTACTGCGGACTGCCAGTAGATAATATATATATATATATATATATATATATATATATATATATATTACCTACTGGCGGTCGCCAGTAGGTAGTTATAGTTAGGACCACGTTTCCATAGGAAATCCGCAACATTCTATTTTGAATAACTTTGGCGCCGGTTGACGAATCCTCGCGGGGGCTGAGATAAAAGGGGGGTCCCAAAACGCGTTTTTCCCATGCATTTTTCCTTAGGACCTTTAGACACAGCTACAGCCCGAACGGCTGAACAGAATTACTTGAAATTTGGCAGAGAGGTAGTCCTCAGGTCAAGGAAGTGCCTTTTGTAGGTTTGGTGTAAATCTGTTCAGTAGATTCTGAGAAAATATCCTTTAAATCAATATATATATATCTGAGCCAGCTTACGGTGCGCTTACGGTACGCTTACCGTACGCATACGGTGGCGTGCGCGAGCGGGATTCTGATTGGCCCTTAGATCTTAGTAAACATTCGAATCGGTCGAAACCAGGAAGCGGCGGCCGCCATTTTCTCTCTCGCACTCTGAGGGGGGAGCTGATAAACAAATGCCAAAAACATATAAAGGGGCTGTTTAGACAGCGCCCATGCACATAACCATGTTAGTTGAGTCTTCAAAGATCCCCCAAGGCAAAAAACGGTAATTTTTTATTTTTCGAAAATTTCGCCGATTACGCTTACCGTACGCTTACCGTACGCGGACGGTAAAAAATTATTTAAAAAAAAAAAAAACCCTCTCTCCACCCCGTGTGCAAATGGTGGCCGAAGTCCACCATTTGTGCATGGCATATAAGAGCACAGCATTTCCCCAAAAAATTTCAACAGATTACCTATCACAAGGAAGCGCATAATATGTCCTCCATGTGCGCACGGTGCGCGAAGCGCATCGTGCGTACATGGCCCATCTAGCGTAACGTGGGCACGCGGTGCGCGTAGCGCACCGCGTGCCCACCGTGCATGCACGGCACTAACTGCGTAAAGTGGGCGCGCGGTGCGCGAAGCGCACCGCGTGCTCACTGTGCGTGCACGGTGCGCGAAGCGCACCGTGCGCGCACGGAACGAACTGCGTTAAGTGGGCGCGCACGCCACGAATGGCGTAAAGTAACTTAGCATTTAAAAAACCGTATAAATTCACTGAAAAAACCATAGGTTTCACACATGTTATAGTTAGCGGAAATTTTACTGATAAAAAACCAATGAAATTCCCCCGTTATAGTTAGTGCAGGAAACTATAACTCACGCGACCGCAATCTTCTGCTGATGACATATGTGTCTTTATGAAAAAAAAATATTTGTAATATATGTATAGCTAAACATTTATGGAAGAAGACGGGCAAATAAGTGTCTAAATACAGTATTAGCATCAGCAGAAGATTGCGGTCGCGTGAGTTATAGTTTCCTGCACTAACTATAACGGGGGAATTTCATTGTTTTTTTTATCAGTAAAATTTCCGCTAACTATAACATGTGTGAAACCTATGGTTTTTTCAGTGAATATATATATATATGCAATCCAAGTCGGGTCTTTACTGGGATCTATCCCGTTGTCAGTTGGCGTGTGTAATGCCGGTAACCCAAAACCGGACAGTTTAATATCCAATTACCAGAAGTCAATAATCACACGCACTCAGGGGTCCAGATTTATACCAGGAGTTCATTCAAACCGTTACGCGTTTCAACACTCAAGGTGTCTTGCTCACACGATAAGGTCGCTTCAAACAGACGTGCATAAGTATACAAAACTATTAGACATAGACGTTCTGTCTGAGCGGACAACGTTAAAATCAGTGGCATCAGGAACCGCCTATATGAAGCCGGGGGGGTGAAGTTATACCAGGGGTGCTTCAAGGAACTATAAAATGGATGCTATGCTATTCTCCCGCAAGTAAGGCATGGAGTTTTAGAAAAAGTGTAAACTACATCTGATACAAGTACTTTATCATGGATGAAGAAAGTGAGCGACGTCTGGCAGCCCAAGCCCTTTTCGCAAGAGCACCGGTAAAAGTGGGGCTACCAGGACTAATACGCGGAAAGGAAATAGATAATTCCCTGAATACCAAATTGAGACGATACGAAAAGCTAAAAAAACAAGAAACTTCTAAATGGTGGGAGGCTATCTCCCTCCAGGACTATGTAGACAAACAAATGGTGCCTAGGGGTCTAAGGATTTATATAACCCCGTCACATGAATCTCCCAACCCATTAATGCTGGAAGAATGGGCAGCAAACTCAGCAGCGAGCTCCAAAAATATGCTTGCGATACTTATCAAATATGCATGGGAAGACAGGGGGATAATCATGAAAGAGCTGGAAGAAATTGAAAATGAATTGAAACTAAGCAATGAGCAGGAAAATATTGTGAAATTTAAAACAGAACTTACAGAAAGATTAAGAAAACATGAAGAAGATATAAAACAACGTAAACAGAGGAAGTTGTATAGGGACTGTATTGATTATGAGAATGGGCGTATTCTAACATACAGTAGGAAGTATGATCATTTGTATGACCAACAAACAGCCCAGCAGGAGAAAGCATTTAGCTCAACTACTACGGATGACCTGGTGAACATGATACCAGCAAATGACTCTGATACGGATAACTCTGTGCACACTGCCAGTACTTCCTCTGAGATGGAAATAATAACAAAACCAGCGACTTTTTTAGACGAGTTTTGCGTCCTGCGAACGAGACAACAAGGGGAGAGAGTGACACCAACACCACCCATATCGCAGAGGGGACGAGGACGAGGTCGTGGTCGAGGAAGAGGAAGAGGAAGAGGAAGAGGCAAGGGCGCACCAAACAGAGGCGAATCAAGCACAAACAAAGGAGACGAAAGAAACAAAGAGCCAATGGGAACCAGAAGAGGGGGCCACAAGAAAACACAGTAACCATGGATATAAATATGGTAAACAAAACTATTGTGAATCTTTCATCACGATCTCTATCCCATTTAGAAAAAACTACTCTTTGTTTAGGCTTGACATTTTGCCCTACTGAACTGTTCAACTATCCCAATACACGTGTAGACATTTTTAAATTTATACGTAAACTGAAACTAAAAGAGTGGCACTTGTTGAAGAGTAATAAGCCCCCTGATAATAACAGCTGTATATCAGAGGACATGGATCAACCAGTCTTGACAGTGGGGGATGCCAACACATTACAAACAATGTATGAACTTGATAACTTGACAAGTTCAACCTGGGGAATATTGGAAGATCAGGAGGACATCACTACTGATAAAGCGGGATGCACCAATTTTAAACCTGAATCAATTTTTTGCCCTTTACTACCACACGACTCTATTGACACATTTCACGATGTGGTTACTAAAGAATTGAAACGAAGAAAAAAACATGTAATAGAGACCAGTAACAAGACAAAGTTTAATTTATCTTTCCAGCAAAGGGAAATTATTCTCTCTCTGGCCCAAGACAAAAGCATAGTTATCAGACCATCAGATAAGGGTGGTAATGTTGTACTATGGAGCAAACAAATGTATGTTGATGAAGCTAAAAAACAGCTGAATGATGTTGATTTTTACTGCAAATGCAATACTATGGTATATAATAGTAGTATTACTTCTACCTGGGAAATTATCAAAGTGGCAGCAGTTAGGGTTGATTACGTGGTATGAGTATTGTTTTCTAAAGAAAGATTATCCGAAATTGCCCATACTATACTTCTTACCAAAAATCCATAAAAATTCTGAGGTTCCACCGGGAAGGCCTATAGTGTCATCTGTTGGCAATGTAAATGAGAACATATCCAAGTATGTAGATTATTTTTTGCAGGGATATGTAGTTGATTTACCATCGCACATTAAGGATACCAAATATTTTTTAAATAAAATAAAAGGTATCAAATGGGAAGAAAGTTTTATCTTAATTACCCTGGACGTGAATTCATTATATACTATCATTGATCATGCCCAGGGAATTGAGGCATGCATGCATTTCCTTAACAAAAGAGACATAAGCTACTTAGAACATACAAAGATGTTAGCTGAAATGATAAGGATATGTCTCAGTAACAACATCTTTATGTTCAATGGTGACCTCTATAGACAGATACGAGGTACAGCGATGGGTTCATGTTTTGCGCCAAGCTTTGCGAACCTCCTCCTGGGCAAGTGGGAGGAGGATCTTCATGCCAATGTCAATTTTCGGTCAGACTTTGAGAAAATTGTTGTTTGGCTATGGTACATAGACGACCTTTTTGTTATATGGAGAGGAAGTGAAACTGAAATCATTGACTTTGTGCAGAGACTTAACGACAACCCATATAACATTATATTGACACATACGATCAGTACAAAAAGTGTGGAATTTCTTGATACACAGGTTACAGTAGAGGGTAATACACTATCGACTAGCTTACATCGCAAAGAAACTGCAGGGAATAGTCTCCTTCATGCCGATAGTGCACATCCTGATGCTTTAAAATGGAGCATACCATATGGAGAGTTACTACGGGCACGTAGGAATTGCAGTACAGAAGAAGCTTACATCAAGGAACAGGATATTATGCTCAAAAGATTTAGAGAACGTGACTATCCAGAGTGGGTTCTCAAGAAAGCCAAGAATAAAATCAAAGGTATAGATAGATCTAAGGCATTGGCATACACTGAGGACGAAAGCACCACTGCACAACCGATAAGGGTGATTACCACATTTAATCATCAATCTAAACAAATCCAGAAAATTCTGGCAGACAATTGGACTATTCTTAAGACGGATATGGTCATAGGTCCCAATCTCAGTGATAGACCTTTAGTCACATATAGAAGAGGTAGAAATCTCAAGGATATGTTGGTCAAGGGAGATATCACTGAAATACAACAAGCAAATATACACAACCTTAAAGGATTTTATCCCTGTGGACACTGTAAGGCTTGCAAGTCAAGCCGTATGGTGAAAGAGTTCAAAATACCAGGATCTGGCAAAAATAGGGCCATTACACAATTCCTTACCTGCAGCACCAGTTTTGTAATCTATGTTTTGGAGTGCCCTTGTCAGCTAAGATATGTGGGAAGTACGACCTGTATGGTTAAAAAATGTATTCAGTAACATCTTAGAGCCATCACCAACATGGATCCCCACTATCCAGTTGCATGACATTTTCAAGAAAAACATCAATCTAAAAATTCTCTTTTATGCTTTTTTGTCATTGAACAAATCAGGTTGGGGAACAGGGGAGGCAACAGGGAATTAGCACTGAGAAAGAAGGAATCCAAATGGATATTAGAGCTAGAGACTAGGTTCCCTGGAGGCCATAACCTTGATGAAGAACTAGCAACTCACTTATACGAAGAGTGATTTGGTCTAGAGGAATTCAGAAACTCTCTTCAGTATTCCATGATATATTTATTGTACGATATGAATTGGAGTAAAACTAACATGTATTTATCTGAGATGTAGTATGATGATTTTAACTTTTCTCTTATTTTGTGTTTTGTTATGTTATGTTTTTCAGGAGGAAAGGAAGGGAACCATCACGCTCCCTACCCTTTTCTTCGCCAAAGAATAGGCGCTGCACTCATCGCAAGCTAAGAGATTGTTGTTCTTTATTCTTTATTATTGCACTTGCATCACTGGAGACTATTTAGCATTTTGGTTTATATTTTCACTTTGCTTTAACAAAACTATAGAAAGTTAGACATCAGCAGACCAATGTGCCACGGGGCTATTTAGAAATTTAACTAACATTCACTCATATCCATCCATGATGAAGCATGGCATGCTGTTTTATATTCTCATGGTTTATTCTGTTATTTGTAAAGGCACTAGTCCGCTTGAAATTAGATTTTACGCATAACATGAGTTTTCAGGTACAAGCATGCCTGCACTCTGTTGTGATGATAATATCTATGTGATTAATCACTTTAAATAATCGACTTGGTATGTAGTTTTATATTACAAGTATGGTAGCACAACATGAGTTTTGCTGTACATCGAGTTTGCGTTACTTTAGTGCTTACTTCAGGCACAAGCAAATTTAGCAAATCGTTTAATTGGATTATACCCATATTGATGAAATTTGCATTAATTTTGGGTATGAGTACTGTTTCCTTAACAAATGCAATTATCAGAATCTTATTATTTGTGCAAAAGAATGGAATGTAATGTTTTTACTGATTAACACTCCCATTACAAAATGGCTGCTGCTTTTTCCACAGTGTGAGTTCCAGATGGACAGAAACATATATGTCTAATAGTTTTGTATACTTATGCACGTCTGTTTGAAGCGACCTTATCGTGTGAGCAAGACACCTTGAGTGTTGAAACGCGTAATGGTTTGAATAAACTCCTGGTATAAATCTGGACCCCTGAGAGCGCGTGATTATTGACTTCTGGTAATTGGATATATATATATATATATATATATCAAACAACTCCGCCCGCTTCCTTGCTCTCGACAGTGTGGGTGCACCAGTTGCGTAGGCGGTCCACAACAAAATATCTCCAAAACACCACGTCTCCAAAGATAACGTGAAGCGCACTCCGAGCTCGTTTTCCAAGAATTAATCTTTATTAGTCACTCTCCGTGGAAACCTGACACACGCGTTCCGGCACCCTGGCCTTTGTCAGTGTCAGTTGATGCATTGAAAAAGCCACATACAAATAATAAATGTCTTCATTGGACAAGAAGGAAAGTGAGCAAAACCGACAGAGGACTAATCATATAGATTTCAGAAAACCAATCGTTATGGTGTCGGCCATTTTAGCCTAGTTAATTAAACAGAAAGGATCATGGCAAAATTAACAGGGTAATTCATCAAACCATGGCAGCTTTATGGGTGCATAAAAGAACATTCGACCCCCTAGACATGTGGAGCATGCGAAACGAATGTGCGCACATTGCGAATTGCCTAAAAGGAGGGAAAAATCAATCCATTCAATTGCATATATTGTCATGATCAATTGCAAAAAATTCATTATAAATGTTGCTCCATCACCTGGCATATAAGAATTTAGGAAAACTCCGTCTAAGGTCAATATAATTTGGTACATTGCCATAGAATCATGCTGACAATAAACTTTGCCTATATAGGTTAAATAAAGCCCTCAAATGGGCTATTGTCTAGTAGTAGTTTAACGTTAGGTAAAAGTGCATCATTGCAGAATCCTTTATACAACTTTATATGATCTACAAAAAGGCATGATATCAACGGAACCAGATGAGGAGGAGATTCCTCTTCTAGGTATCAACCAAAACAGTGGCAAAAGTAAATTCAAGAAGAAGTCCACGTTCATTCCAAAAATGCCCTTCGACGCAATCGATTGCTTCCATGACTCTGTGATCAGAGATCTCAACAAATTAAGGTCATATGACAGTCAACGGCAATTGAAAAGTTACCATTTCTATAATCTATCTAAAGCTCAGTGGGCAGCAGTCAAGACTCTCAAAGAAGACACAAACATCATCATCAAACAGTCTGATAAAGGCGGCAATGTGGTGGTGATGTCTAGAGAGTTCTACAAAGAGGAAGCATTACGGCTACTTGGTGATGCAACTAGCTACGAAACAATCAATAGAGAAAGGTATAACACTAGTGTGACATTATTTTATGATTTGCTTGACAAATGGAAAAACTGTGGTATTTTGGAGGAGGACGAATTTCAGTTCATCAAAGTGGACAGTCCGGTATTGCCGACCTTCTACCACTTACCGAAAATCCACAAGGACGCCCTCAAACCACCAGGGCGCCCCATAGTTTCAAGCAAAGAGAGTCTGTTGGAAAAGGTGTCTATCTATGTAGATCACTTTCTTTTTTCCCTTGTAGCGGATCTAAGCTCTTTCATTCAGGACACTACTGATTTCATTAAACGCATACAAGAGATACAGTGGGAGCCGGACTTTGTACTGATAACCATGGACATAACCAGCCTCTATACCTGTATTGCACACAATAATGGGTTCAAAGCACTCCATTATTTTCTGAAAGCCAGACCTTTGAAGTTCCAGATGCACAATAGAATGTTGTTGGAATTTGCTGAATTCTGTTTATGCAACAATATTTTTCTATTTGGTGGTCATCTATATCTGCAAACCCAGGGCACCGCGATGGGCACGTGCTTTGCCCCCAGCTACGCGAACTTGTTCTTGGGCTGGTGGGAGAAGCACGTGGCCTGGGCGGACAACAACGAGGTATGGGTCGAGAAAATTGCCCTATGGGCACGTTACATCGATGACCTATTCATCGTTTGGAAAGGCACGCCCGAAGAGGCAAAAGAGTATATAGATATCTTGAATGAAAATACCCTCAATCTGCGATTCACAAGCTACATGAGCAAGACTGAGGTACCATTTCTAGACCTTTCAGTTTTTGTGGCAGATGGCAAAATTTGCACAAAGCTCTATCGCAAGCCCACTGCAGGGAATACAGTTCTGCATTACAAAAGTCAGCATCCTCAGTCATTAATTCGGAGTATTCCATACGGGGAGTTGTTGCGGCTGAAAAGAAATTGCACACTCCCCGAGGATTATACCCAGGCAGCCAGTGAGTCGCTGAGTAGATTTAGATCAAGAGGATATACCAGTGATCTCCTAAACGATATTGCCCTAAAAGTACAGGCAATTGAGAGACAGTCTTTATTGGGCTCAAAAGAATCTAAAAAGACTCCGGCAGCAGAAAAAATGGAAAGTCCTCGACTTATTTTAGGTTTTTCCACACAAGCTAGAACCATTAGAGGACTAGTAGAAAAGAATTGGAAAATACTGCAGACCGATAATGTTATTGGTAAAACTATCTCCGAACAACCTGAGGTAACTTATCGCAAAAGTAAATCATTGAAAAATGTATTAGTACGCAGTCACTTTTCCGATAGTACCCCCAAAAAAACTGTGGCTGGTTTCTACCCGTGCCTTTCATGTAAGGCATGCAAGAACAGCAAAAAGGTTAAAGAATATATGGTTCCCGGCAGAAAGGGAATGTGCACTATCAATAGGTTCATGAACTGCAACACGAACTTTGTCGTCTACTGTTTGACATGCCCGTGTGGTCTCCAATACGTTGGAAGTACCATTCATCCAGCCAAGAAACGAGTGTTGGAGCACACACGGGCAATCACAAACCGGGACACTAATTACCCGGTAGCGAGGCATTTCGCCGAAAAACATGAATCTCGCAGCGATAAGCTAAGCTATTTCTGCCTAGACCATGTCCCCGTTACTGAAAGAGGAGGAGACAGGGTCAAAGAGTTGCGTCAATTGGAGGCACGCTTTATTGTTGAACTCCAGACACGCACTCCTGGGGGTCTTAATATGGAGGAAGAACTATGGTCCTTTATTGGCTAAATCAAAGTCCAACCCCAGGTGACATTTTGTATGCAATTGGATTCAGAAAAGTAACAGCAAATTGGTAATTTAAGCAGTGTGTGGTGTGCATATACATTTATTGCATTTAACATTCATCTATGCATTACTTGCCCACATGTTGTTGTATAAAGGATTCTGCAATGATGCACTTTTACCTAACGTTAAACTACTACTAGACAATAGCCCATTTGAGGGCTTTATTTAACCTATATAGGCAAAGTTTATTGTCAGCATGATTCTATGGCAATGTACCAAATTATATTGACCTTAGACGGAGTTTTCCTAAATTCTTATCTGCCAGGTGATGGAGCAACATTTATAATGAATTTTTTGCAATTGATCATGACAATATATGCAATTGAATGGATTGATTTTTCCCTCCTTTTAGGCAATTCGCAATGTGCGCACATTCGTTTCGCATGCTCCACATGTCTAGGGGGTCGAATGTTCTTTTATGCACCCATAAAGCTGCCATGGTTTGATGAATTACCCTGTTAATTTTGCCATGATCCTTTCTGTTTAATTAACTAGGCTAAAATGGCCGACACCATAACGATTGATTTTCTGTAATCTATATGATTAGTCCTCTGTCGGTTTTGCTCACTTTCCTTCTTGTCCAATGAAGACATTTATTATTTATATGTGGCTTTTTCAATGCATCAACTGACACTGACGAAGGCCAGGGTGCCGAAACGCGTGTGTCAGCTTTCCATGGAGAGTCACTAATAAAGATTAATTCTTGGAAAACGAGCTCGGAGTGCGCTTCACGTTATCTTTGGAGACGTGGTGTTTTGGAGATATATATATATTCACTGAAAAAAACATGGGTTTCACACACGTTATAGTTAGGAATTAGCATTTAAAAAACCTTAGAAATTCAATGAAAAAACCAAAGGTTTCACACATGTTATAGTTAGCTGGACATTTCACTCGTAAAAAAACATTGAAATTCCCCCGTTATAGTTAGTTCAGCTAACTATAACTCGCGCGCCCGCAATCCATTACTGATGACGTCACATATTACATCACACATGACATGGTCAGTGACATCACTCATGACATCACTGATGACATCTCAAATGACATCACTGATGACATCATCCAGTGAATGTGTGTTTTTCTGAAAATTAAATATGTTTAATATATGTATATCTCAAGGTCGATGGAAGAATAAATGAGTATATACGTGTCTAAATTGATGATTTGTTTTTGAAAAATTGATTGTATTACTGACTGATTAAGTGTATCTTTTTGAATACATGGCTAAGTGAGTAATGTTTAAATGTGTAAATACCTGTATCAGTCTCTCACTTTGTGTATGAGTGGCTGCATGGGTTGGTGAGTAGGTACATGAGTGTCTATATAGGTTATTAGTTGGTTTTTTGAGTATCAGTATGAGTGTCTGAGTGTCTTCATGGTGCGGTGGGGGGTATTACGTAGTGCATAGATGCATGAATGAGTGACTCACTGTTTGTATGTGTTGAAGACAGCATGTGTGCAGGACTGTATGGGTGGATGAGTGTGTGCATGGGTGTGTTAGTGAGTGAATGACTGTCTCAATAGTGTCTTCATAAGTAACTACATATGTTTTAAACTAGTATATGTGACTATTGGTGTTTATAAGTGAGTATATGTGAGAGTGAGAGATTGGTAGAGTTCCTGTATGAATAAGTATGTGTTTCTATAAGTGATTGTTTAAAAGACTAAGTATGTGTAAGTTTCTGTAAAAGTAAGTGTGGTGGTGTGTGTAGAACTGTATATGCAAGTAAATGGATGTTTGATTCTTTATTAGCATGAGTGACTATGTGTGTGAGTAAGTCTATGGATGAGTGGCATTGTGTTACAGGATGTTTAGGTGTATGATTACATATGATGTGTGAGTACATGTATGAGTGACTGTATAGGACTGTTGGTGGATGAGTGGATGTGTATGTGGATCTTACAATTACTGAATAGGTTGTTGTAACTGGTATTGGTATGTCCATTTTTTTGAAAATGTCAGTCTCTATTTTTGAATGTTTGTATCAAAGGTTAAATTAGGGTGAGAGGAGGTCTACCACTCTGTCACAAGGATAATGTCATCAGTGATGTCATTTGAGATGTCATCAGTGATGTCATGAGTGATGTCACTGACCATGTCATGAGTGATGTAATATGTGACGTCATCAGTAGTGGATTGCGGGCGCGCGAGTTATAGTTAGCTGAACTAACTATAACGGGGGAATTTCAATGGTTTTTTACGAGTGAAATGTCCAGCTAACTATAACATGTGTGAAACCTTTGGTTTTTTCATTGAATTTCTAAGGTTTTTTAAATGCTAATTCCTAACTATAACGTGTGTGAAACCCATGGTTTTTCAGTGAATTTGCAAGGTTTTTTAAATGCTAATTCGTAACTATAACGTGAGTGAAACCCATGGTTTTTTCAGTGAATTTGCAAGGTTTTTTAAATGCTAATTTTTTTTTTTTCTTCTTTTTTTTTTACATATTTTTATTTTAATTGTCTATCCTTTTTTAAAGACTATGGTTACATTTTAAAAATTCTACAATATGTTTTTATTTTACAATTTTTTTAAAATAAACAGGTAAAATTTATTAGCAATACATATTTATTTTTTTCCTTTTTTTTTTTTTTTTTAGTGCGCGTACGGTAAGCGTACGGTTTACGCAATGTCCGTAATTTATCTACGATGTTTGCGTATAGTTACGCAATTGGCGTAGCCGCGCGTACTGCGCGTGGGGCGCGTACGCGTGTACGCTACACGCGCACGTTACGTGGAAGTGTTGGGGAGTGACTGTTATGCGCATGCGCGCGAGCGCGTATCTTTTTTACGCGCATGCGTACTTTTGCTGTAAGCGCACCATAAGCGCACCGTAAGCGTACGGTGGGTCATGTGATCATGAAACACAACTTTTGATTGGTTGAAACTACTTTTAGTTCTAGAACTCTCCTACACCACACCCATTCCCCTCATTTCTGCTTGTGATCCCTTAGGAGAAGGAGCTGCGTTGTCTTTGTGATACGATGGCAGAACAGCAGAGCCCTTCTGAGAGTGAGGCTAGCAGCACTACCTTGAGGCAGAGAGCGAGGAAACAAAAGACCTTTTACATATGGGAGTATTTTTCTTTTCCAGAGGGCCAGCAAAAGGTAAATGCACCCTTAGTGACTTGTAAGCTGTGTGGCCGTGTACTTTCAAGAGGGAATCCCGACAGGAAGTATTCCTTTGGGAATCACACCATGATGAGACACCTTAAGGATGTACACAGAAGGACACATGCTCGACTTACTGAAGGTAACCCTTCAGTAAATCAACCAAGCACATCCACAGCAGCTCAGCCTGGACCATCATCTGCAGTGCCGAGTCCTTCTTCTGCAGGTCAGGTGAGCCCTTCATCTGTGGGGGGAGCATCTCCTTTTTCTGGTCCTCTGGAAACTAACCCTCGGTTTCTGAGGGTTGAAATACGGTGCGCCACTTGTCATGATCTAATTTGTTATAGGGAGACCAGTATTTCCCTAGTGAACAATTTAATAGATCAGCACACTTGTCGTACCGTCTAATATTCCCATTCTTTCTTTCCTCTGTCCCTGCATGAACACAACGGCTCTTTTAAGAGCCAACCTTACCTTTCATCTATTTTTTATATATGTTTTTTAAAACTTTTTTTACGCGTATTTTTTTTTTTTTTTTTTTAAAAACACTAAAAATCAATTATCACATTACAAGGTCCTTGAGAGACTACAATGAAAAACTGAAAATGTGATTGTAGAGAAGTGGAAAAAAGGGACCATGATATTTTTGACTTACCATACCCACTCAAAAATATATTTATTCATTTAAATTTTTTTTAAATTGCTTTAAAAATGGTTCTAGTTTTCGAAAATTTTCTATCTCAATCTGAAAAAAAAGAAAAAAGTATTAATATTTAATAAAACATTTTATAATACAGTACACATATAGACCAGCAACATGTGTAACCTGGGTGACTGAGTACACTCCAGCAAGGGCAACCAGCCTTAGTGATGCTGAATGTATTTGCATTACTGACTGCAACCTCAAACCCCACTCGGTTGTGAATACTGTGCATGATTCCACAGGATAAGCAGCTGGCTGTGTGCTAAGAGTCTGCTTCTGCACCAAAAAATGGCTCCCCCTTTCCATCTAATGCAACTGTGAAATCACCAGAGCAATACGCAATAAATCTCTGCCTGTAATTCCTTTTTGCACACAGAGTCATGTTTTCATATTAGTCACAAAACGAAATTTCTTTGCCAATTTGAAAGCACACTTACTACTCTTTTTTTTGGCAAGTGATAAACACTTTTACAGACTGACACATTTTGAATCCACTTTTTAGATTCTTAAAAAAGCACATGTCCAAACAGCTTTTTCAGACCAGCAACATGTGTAACCTGGGTGACTGACTACACTCCAGCAAGGGCAACCAGCCTTAGTGATGCTGAATGTATTTGCATTACTGACTGCAACCACAAACCCCACTCGGTTGTGAATACTGTGCATGATTCCACAGGGTAAGCAGCTGGGTGTGTGCTAAGAGTCTGCTTCTGCACCAAAAAATGGCTCCCCCTTTCCATCTAATGCAACTGTGAAATCACCAGAGCAATACGCAATAAATCTCTGCCTGTAATTCCTTTTTGCACACAGAGTCATGTTTTCATAATAGTCACAAAACGAAATTTCTTTGCCAATTTGAAAGCACACTTACTACTCTTTTTTTTGGCAAGTGATAATCACTTTTACAGACTGACACATTATGAATCCACTTTTCAGATTCTTAAAAAAGCACATGTCCAAACTGCTTTTTCAGACCAGCACCATTTGTAACCTGGGTGACTGCCTACACTCCAGCAAGGGCAACCAGCCTTAGTGATGCTGTATGTATTTGCATTACTGACTGAAACCTCAAACCCCACTCGCTTGTGAATACTGTGCATGATTCCACATGGTAAGCAGCTGGGTGTGTGCTAAGAGTCTGCTTCTGCACCAAAAAATGGCTCCCCCTTTCCATCTAATGCAACTGTGAAATCACCAGAGCAATACGCAATAAATCTCTGCCTGTAATTCCTATTTGCACACAGTCATGTTTTCACATTAGTCACAAAACGAAATTTCTTTGCCAATTTGAAAGCACACTTACTACTCTTTTTTTTGGCAAGTGATAATCACTTTTACAGACTGACACATTATGAATCCACTTTTCAGATTCTTAAAAAAGCACATGTCCAAACTGCTTTTTCAGACCAGCACCATTTGTAACCTGGGTGACTGCCTACACTCCAGCAAGGGCAACCAGCCTTAGTGATGCTGAATGCATTTGCATTACTGACTGAAACCTCAAACCCCACTCGCTTGTGAATACTGTACATGATTCCACATGGTAAGCAGCTGGGTGTGTGCTAAGAGTCTGCTTCTGCACCAAAAAATGGCTCCCCCTTTCCATCTAATGCAACTGTGAAATCACCAGAGCAATACGCAATAAATCTCTGCCTGTAATTCCTATTTGCACACAGAGTCATGTTTTCAAATTAGTCACAAAACGAAATTTCTTTGCCAATTTGAAAGCACACTTACTACTCTTTTTTTTGGCAAGTGATAATCACTTTTACAGACTGACACATTATGAATCCACTTTTCAGATTCTTAAAAAAGCACATGTCCAAACTGCTTTGTCAGACCAGCACCATTTGTAACCTGGGTGACTGCCTACACTCCAGCAAGGGCAACCAGCCTTAGTGATGCTGTATGTATTTGCATTACTGACTGAAACCTCAAACCCCACTCGCTTGTGAATACTGTGCATGATTCCACATGGTAAGCAGCTGGGTGTGTGCTAAGAGTCTGCTTCTGCACCAAAAAATGGCCCCCCCTTTCCATCTAATGCAACTGTGAAATCACCAGAGCAATACGCAATAAATCTCTGCCTGTAATTCCTATTTGCACACAGAGTCATGTTTTCACATTAGTCACAAAACAAAATTTCTTTACCAATTTGAAAGCACACTTACTACTCTTTTTTTTGGCAAGTGATAATCACTTTTACAGACTGACACATTATGAATCCACTTTTCAGATTCTTAAAAAAGCACATGTCCAAACTGCTTTTTCAGACCAGCACCATTTGTAACCTGGGTGACTGCCTACACTCCAGCAAGGGCAACCAGCCTTAGTGATGCTGAATGTATTTGCATTACTGACTGAAACCTCAAACCCCACTCGCTTGTGAATACTGTACATGATTCCACATGGTAAGCAGCTGGGTGTGTGCTAAGAGTCTGCTTCTGCACCAAAAAATGGCTCCCCCTTTCCATCTAATGCAACTGTGAAATCACCAGAGCAATACGCAATAAATCTCTGCCTGTAATTCCTATTTGCACACAGAGTCATGTTTTCACATTAGTCACAAAACGAAATTTCTTTGCCAATTTGAAAGCACACTTACTACTCTTTTTTTTGGCAAGTGATAATCACTTTTACAGACTGACACATTATGAATCCACTTTTCAGATTCTTAAAAAAGCACATGTCCAAACTGCTTTTTCAGACCAGCACCATTTGTAACCTGGGTAACTGCCTACACTCCAGCAAGGGCAACCAGCCTTAGTGATGCTGTATGTATTTGCATTACTGAGTCCAACCTCAAACCCTTAAACTATTCTTTTTTTATACCAGTACACCTTAATTTATCGTGAAAACATAGTCCATATTATTTTACATGTTCCTCACATTTAAATTTCTCCCAAAACAGAAAATAATAAACACAACTTCAACAAAAGGAATCCCATTTCTATTATTCATTTCTTAATTTACCATATACATCCCCTCTCAAACTCTAAACTCACCTTTAAAATTAGTTAGTTGTGAAAGAAATGTGGCACTCAAACAGCAGATTATCAGAGCCAGGATCTCTGTTCTTTACACCTCTCTCCTCTCAGCAGAACCAGATAATGGCAAACTTTCCCTCTCTTTTTCCACACATATACATGTTAGTTTCAAATCTCAGTGCTTCCCCCTTTTTTTCAAATGTAATCACACATTTCTATTGGTTGAAAACCAACCCTTTTCCAAAAGTACCCTTCCCCCAACTTGACTTCTGCCTAGTACTCTTCCCCCAACTTGACTTCTGCCTGCTACCATAGCAACAGCTCATGGAACACTGCTGTGTGGAGTTAGGTCAGAAGTTCACCAAACAATGTTTCAATTCCACAGAGCAAGAGTGCTTGACTTTTCAAACCTAACAGCAAATCCATAGTACTGTTCTTTGGTAATACATTTTTCTGTACCAATACAAAACATGCTTCTATTAATTTACACATACAGCCTAGTTTTTATTCTAGAATGGTATGAAACAGCCAATCAGTTCTTTTTTTTATGAAAAAAATATGTATGCCTCCATTTCCAAACTGTCTTTCTTTTCATATTGCCATTCTACTGAAAGACACCTCCTGAGTGCATCCAGTTCTCCTTTGAAGATGTTCACAGTGTGGATTGTAGGGCACAGCTATGTCTTCTGGAGTGAAAAGTATGCAGAGAAAACAGATATGGTGAGAGACCTTGCTTTGCCAAATGTAGACATTAAATGGATTGGTCAGAGAGGGTTAAAGTGGCACCAATTGATGCCATTGGTGAAATCCTTCATGCACATCCAACACCCTGACCTCATAATAGTGCACTGTGGTGGCAATGACCTAGGCACTTTGACTGGGGTAGGTCTGGAAATGCTTATGAAGGACACCTTTGCACAACTGTTTTCACTTTTCCCTAAAACTGCCTTTGTGTTTTCTAACATATGCCAAAGGCAAAAATGGAACTGGTCCAATCATTTCTGTCCGCAGATTGACAAAGCAAGAAAGCACGTCAACAAATCTGTTTCTGCTTTCCTCCGTGACTATGGTATGGGTTCCATTTACCACAACAACTTGCGTTACGACATGCAAGACATTTATAGAGGAGATGGTGTGCACTTCAATGATGAAGGGAACAGAGTCTTCCTTTTGAACCTTAGACTGTGCATCGGTACTTACTTGTAGGTACCACTAAAAAATCACTTCATAAACACAACGGCTCTTTTTAGAGCCCCCTAATATCTAAACACTTAAATCTGCATTTCATTTTTTTTTTTTTTTTTTTTTACTGTACGCTTATGGTGAGCTTACCGTACGCGTACCCCGCAATTTTTTTTAAAATCAATAAATGTTTTCTTTGTACTTTTCTGTCCTTCTTTGACCCCCTTGCAAATGTTAGGGGGTCTGTAACTCTCCTCCTTGCCCCCTTTTCTTGTTATCACTCTTTTTTTCTGAGTGAAACACACGAAATGGCGGCCGCCGCTTCCTGGTTTCGACCGATTCGAATGTTTACTAAGATCTAAGAGCCAATCAGAATCGCGCTCGCGCACGCCACCGTACGCGTACGGTAAGCGTACCGTAAGCGCACCGTAAGCTGGCTCAGATATATATATTGATTTAAAGGCTATTTTCTCAGAATCTACTGAACAGATTTACACCAAACCAACAAAAGGCACTTCCATGACCTGAGGACTACCTCTCTGCCAAATTTCAAGTAATTCTGTTCAGCTGTTCGGGCTGTAGCCCTGTCTAAAGGTCCTATGGAAAAATGCATGGGAAAAACGCGTTTTGGGACCCCCCTTTTATCTCAGCCCCCGCTTGACGAATCCCCCCGAGACTTTCAGGGTAGGAGCGGAGCGTAGCGCCCCACCTATTTTGAAAAATTTGCGAGGATTCGTCGACCGGCGCCAAAGTTATTCAAAATAGAATGTTGTGGATTTCCTATGGAAACGTGGTCCTAACTATAACTACCTACTGGCGACCGCCAGTAGGTAATGTATACATATTTATATATATATATATATATACATATTTATACATATTTATATATATATATATATATATATATATATATATATATATATATATATATATATATATATTACCTACTGGCGGTCGCCAGTAGGTAGTTATAGTTAGGACCACGTTTCCATAGGAAATCCGCAACATTCTATTTTGAATAAATTTGGCGCCGGTCGTCGAATCCTCGCGAATTTTTCAAAATAGGTGGGGCGCTACGCTCCGCTCCTCCCCTGAAAGTCTCGGGGGGATTTGTCAAGCGGGGGCTGAGATAAAAGGGGGGTCCCAAAACGCGTTTTTCCCATGCATTTTTCCATAGGACCTTTAGACAGAGCTACAGCCCGAACGGCTGAATAGAATTTAATGAAATTTGGCAGAGAGGTAGTCCCCAGGTCAAGGAAGTGCCTTTTGTAGGTTTGGTGTAAATCTGTTCAGTAGATTCTGAGAAAATAGCATTTAAATCAATATATATATCTGTGGCAGCTTACGGTGCGCTTACCGTGCGCTTACCGTGCGCGTACGGTGGCGTGCGCGAGCTCACATCTGATTGGCTGTTAGATCTTAGTAAACATTCGAATCGGAAGAAAGGAGGAAGTGTCGGCCGCCATTTTGTCACTCGCACTATCAGGGGGGTGAATAAAAAAGGTGGATAATGTGAAAAGGGGGCAGGCTCGACAGATCCTGACCCCCTAGCCTTGGTCAGGGGATCCCAGAAGGACCCTCAAGGGCAAAAATGATTTTTTTTTTTTTTCGAAAAATCGCCGAATGCGTGTAGCGTACGTGCACGGTGTAAACTGCGAAATTCCGCGAAATTCGCGGAATTACGCGTACCGTGCGCGCATGGCAAAAAAAAACTTTGCAAAAAGGAAAGCTTAAAAAAAATAAAACAAATTGTGAGGTAAGGTTGGCTCTTATAAGAGCCGTTGGGTTAATACAGGGATAGAGGAAAGAAAGAATGGGAATATTATAAGCGTCTACAAACATGCTGGTCTATCTTATTGTTAATAAGGGGAAGACTGATCTCCCCATAAACAATAAGACCACCACATCTTGTACACCTCATTTCAACCCTCCCAAATCGAGGGTTAATGTCCACAGGAAAAGAAGAAGGTGATGCTCCCACCTCAGAGGAAGGGCTCAGCTGAGCTGCTGATGATGTACTCGGCTGAGCATCTGAGGTTGGGCTCTGGTGACTTACTGAAGAGTTTTCTCCAGTATGTCGAGCAAAGGTCCTGGGATGTCTATCCTGCAGGTGTCTTTTCATAGAGTGATTTCCAAAGGAATATTTCTTCATTGGATTTCCTCTAGATAAAACACGGCCACAAAGTGTGCAAGTGACCAATTGAGCATTCACCTTTTTCTCCCCCTCTGGAAAAGTAAAATACTCCCATACAAAAGAAGTCTTTTGTTTCCTCCTTCTCTGGATCATGGTGGTGCTGCTGGCCTCACTCTCAGAAGAGCTCTGCTGTTCTGCCATTGTATCCCAATGTCAATCCAGCTCCTTCTCCTAAGGGATCTCAAGCAGTAATGAGGGGAATGGGTGTGGTGTTTGAAGTTTCTGGAACTGAAAGTAGTTTAAACCAATGAAAAGTGTTCCTTGTGGGTCACATGACCTACCGTGCGCGCTCCGTAAGCTTACGGTACGCGCTCGTAAAAAAGTGCGCATGCGCAAACGTAACGCTTACGGAGCGCTTACGGGGCGCGTACGTATGACGGCACTCGCGCATGCGCATTACACGCACCCGCGTAAGCGCGACGATGGTTCCGCGCAACGCGCATGCGTGGACGCGTACGTCGCGTACGTATTACGAAAACGCACCGTACGTCATAAGGACGGTGCTCTTACGTGATACGTACGTGACGTACGCGTAACGTCAGCTTACCGTACGCGCACGGAAAAAAATGCAAAAAATAAATAAATAAATAAGCAAAACCGTGCAAAATTAAATAAAAAATCCGTAGGTTTAACACACATTATAGTTAGGAATTAGCATTTAAAAAACCTTGCAAATTCACTGAAAAAACCATATGTTTCACACACGTTATAGTTAGGAATTAGCATTTAAAAAACCTTGCAAATTCACTGAAAAAACCATAGGTTTCACACAAGTTATAGTTAGCTGTACATTTCACTCGTAAAAAACCTATGAAATTCCCCCGTTATAGTTACTGTAGGCAACTATAACTCACGCGACCGTAATCCTGTGCTGATGACATATGTGTCTTTATGAAAAAAAAATATTTGTAATATATGTATAGCTAAAATTTAATGGAAGAAGACATGGGCAAATAAGTGTCTAAATACAGTATTAGCATCAGCAGAGGATTGCGGTCGCGTGAGTTATAGTTGCCTACAGTAACTATAACGGGGGAATTTCATAGGTTTTTTATGAGTGAAATGTACAGCTAACTATAACTTGTGTGAAACCTATGGTTTTTTCAGTGAATATATATATATATATATATATATATATATACATAATGCACATAAAAATACACACACACATATATATATTACCTGCTGGCGATCGCCAGTAGGTAGCTATAGTTAGGACCTAGTTTCGGTAGGAAACTCGTTTATTGTTTTCCCAATAACTTTAGCGCCGGTTGACGAATCTTCTCGAAATTTTCAAAACTTATGGCCCGCTCTGGTCAGCTCCTATGCTCAAAACGTTTTGGGGTGATTTGCCAAGCGGGGGCCGAGAAAAAAGGGAGGTCCCAAAACGTGTTTTCTCCATGCTATTTCCCATAGGAAACTTTAGACACGGTTATAGCCAAAACTGCTGGACGGAATTACACCAAATTTGGCAAAAAAGGTAGCCCTTGGTTCAGAAAGAGACCTTTGTTTTAGATGGTGTAAATCTGTTCAGTAGTTGATGAGAAAATCAAAAATAAAAGTTTTGATATCTGTTGTAGCCGTGGTGGATCCGCGCACCCTGCCGATCACGAGTTGCATTCTAATTGGCTGTCAACATTCCAAACCAGGAAGTGTTGTTAGCCATCTTGTGCCTCGGTAGAACCGAGGCACAAGAAAACAGTAAAACAACCGTGCAAAACAAGAAAAGTGGGCAGGGTAGAAACAACCTGAACCTCTAGGCCTGCTCACAAGGACCCTCAGGACCCAGAAAAGTATTTTAAAAAAAAACAATCGGCTGAATTCACGCTGGGTGCGCGAATCTGTCTGAAAAAAAGAATCGAAGCACGGGCTCCCACTCTTTGTCATTATTTAGCCCCCGTGTGGGCCAAGTCCCGGGGGCATGCTCAAATTGAATTGCGGGGGCCCAGGGGGACACCTACAGCCCCAGGGACCGCCACACCCTGGGACTTTCATTAATTATTTGCAGGGGCACACTGCCTCCCCGCAGCCCCGGGGACCGCCACCCCCGGGGCTTCTTTTAAAAATATATATATATACCTGTGGGGGGCTCGAGCCCCCCACACACCCCGGGGACCGCCATCTCCCTGGGGCACTAATATTTACATTTGGGGGTCCCGGGGGTGGTGCAGATGTTGGGATGGGGGCCAGGGGCCGGCTCCTACAGTGTCCCGGGGTGCCCACCCCAGGACACTGCAGTTTGCTAAGGCAGGGCGGGAGCCGTGCGGCTCCCGCCCTGTCATTGCAAACTCTGGTTTGGATTTTGGAAGAGAGAGCAGGAAACCTGCTCTCTCTTCCAAAATTCAAACCACATTGCTTTTCCACACGGGGAGCTGCATGTCAGCAGCTCCCTGTGTGGAAAAGCAATGCCGGCTTCCGCAGGAGGCGGGGAGCCGGCTGGGAACATAGGGGCATTGGGGCTATCCCCCATGGTCCCCAACAAAGTGGCCAGGCCCTGGGGGATGGGGTCCCTGGGCCAGAAGTGGCCTGAGGAGGGGGGCGACGCAGCCCCCCTCCAAAGATATGAAAAACAAATAAACACTGGCCATGCCCCGGGGATGGGGTACCCGGGGCCAAATATGGCCTCGGGAGGGGTGCCACGTGGCCCCCTTCCATTTAAAAAAAAAATAAAAAAAATAGGGGTCAGGCCCTGTGGGATGGGGTCCCCAGGGCCAATAAAATAGGAAATGAAGGGGGCCACACAGCTCCCCTCCTTAAAAACGTTTTTTTTTAAAACATCGTCAACGCTGAGGCCCCGTTCCCTCCCAGCAAGACTCTGCAAACGCACCCTGTGGTGCGTTTTAAGTTGGGTAATTAATTCCCCTTCAATACTGGGGAACCCTGGGGGCCAACTAGCCCACCAGGTATCTCCAATAAGCACAAAAGGGCTACTTTGCAGAGAGGTGGTCCAGGCCATGCCCCTTTTTACACCTCTCTGCAACGCAGCTTTGTGGCGCTTACTGGAGGTACCTGGTGGGCTAGTTGGCCGCCCAGGGACCCTCAGGATTCAAGGGGACTTAATCCCCCAACTTAAAATGCGCCACAGGATGCATTTGCACAGTGGTGAAGGGAGGGGGCGGGCCCTGAAGTGACATGTGTGTAAACAGGCCTTGTGGCGTGTTTTAAGGTGGGAAATTAATTCCCCCTCAATCCTGAGGGTCCCTGGGGGCCAACTAGCCCACCAGGTACCACCAGTAAGTGCGACAGGGGTGCGTTGCAGAGAGGTGTAAAAAGGGGCGTGGCCTCAGACCACCTCTCTGCAACTCAGCCCTGTGGCGCTAACTGGAGGTTTTTTATCACACGTTTGTATCCAAACCCAGAATGGCTCTATAAGTCTCTAACTCTCCTATTGTTTGATATACTCCGCTGTTGCGGGAAGGAAAAGATTCCTTTTGTTAATTAACCCTCACACACACTATTGGTGTCATGCTTCATCATTGGGTTCACCCAGACTCCTAAAGGTCTGGGTGGGCTCAACCGTCTTTCAGGGAGCTCTTAGAAGATAGAGGCCAGGGGGGTTTTAAAGATTAAAAATCCTATTGTTTCCCCAGGTATTCCTTTATTCGCGGGGATGCAATGGATATTAAAAAATGAAAAACGGGTCTCTTCGGAATTGATGGTACTAAGACCCTAAAGAGTTTGCCAACATGTTTCAGCCCTCTTAGAATTGCCAAAAAATGGTCAGGGGCTTTCGTCAGGGCCCAAAAATAGATGTTTCACTCCCTGGTTTATTTTGAATGTTGACCTATAGTCCAAACATTTGAAGGTACAGGTAGCTGTTCCCTTCCAGACACACCAAAATTGTTGATGGTAATCACAAAAATCTTCTTTTTTCAAAAGACATGCATAATTCGGAGAATACTTATCCTCCTGTCTTCTGTAGCATAAAAAATTCCACCTATTTGGAGAAAATGAAGAAAACAGAAGAGAAAGAGAGCAGAGAAGTGACTGAACATCACATTTTTTAACAGTAGTCTTACAGTGCTGCTTCAATCCATGGCTTTGTGCACATTGCAAAGTCATGCATGATCAATCGTATTGTTACATTGATTTTCTATATATAGCCATAGCGCATTAAATTTATTCACATTTCCCCAACTCGGTGTGTTGCATAATATCACGTCGTAACCAGAAAGTAATAGCCAAGAAAATCACCCGTTGTACCACCATCAACATCATCATAGTTAAAAACCACTGTATCGGTGATGATCTTATCTCACACAAAAGTGAATGTATAATCGTTTTACATTATTGACAATCACACCTTGATGTCATCAAACGTTACCTTCACACATGCGTTCTACATGCCCCGTTGTTTGAATAACACATCTATATGTTCACCTATACATTCGAATTCCTTACCCAACTTGGGGGAACCCGCGTGTCTCTCGGGAAGAGATCGTTTAGGCATATGGGCACACGCTGCGCATGGAAGATAAGTAGAGTGCTGTTCATATCACAATCTCGTCAGAACACTTACCTAGCATTAGTGTCAGAACAGTGTCTCACCACTTACTAATTCACATGTCCAGCCTCGTAGTACACCTAAGTACTGTCTCTGTTCCCCGGCTCGCGCATTGAACGTTCTGTGAATGCGCCTTAAATCCTCTTACTAACAGGAGGATCCCAGTTCTTGGGCGGACCCTTCAGTGGACGCGTAACTATCGCGTCGCTTCCTGTCACTTCCTGTATACTAGACCAGATTTGTAGTTCTTCGCCCCATTATTGTAGCTCTCAATCGGAATTTGTATGTTAAATTATATACATTCAATAGAAAGGCAAAATCACCCATCTAAACTAAACGCCTTAGAACATTTGCGCTTCAAATATTTGTTTAGAAAAAACTAGGGAAACCCAATGTTTCGGCATTGGTTTCGGGACCAAGCACGCTATTATTACATCATTCCAGGTGCATTTGCAATTCATGCTGGAAGTTGTAGTTCATTAGTCATATTATTAGGGTTCTTTTGTCTGTCTAATGAAACGATATGTGTCACCCCACCTATAATTCAGAAGTGGCGCTTACTGGAGGTACCTGGTGGGCTAGTTGGACCCCAGGGACCCGCAAGACTCAAGGGGACTTAATCCCCCAACCAAAAACATGCCACAGGGCGTGTTTGCACAGTGGTGAAGGGAGGGGGCGGGGCCTGAGGTGATGTGCGCAAACACGCACTGTGACGCATTTTAAGCTGGGGAATTCATTCCCCTTCAATCCTGAGGGCCCTTGGGGGCCAACTAGTCCACCAGGTACCTCCAGTAAGTGCCAGAAGCCTGCGTTGCAGAGAGGTGGTCCAGACCACGCCCCTTTTTACTCCTCTCTGCAATGCAGCTCTGTGGCCCTTACTGGAGGTACCTGGTTGGCTAGTTGGACCCCAGGGACTGTCAGGATTCAAGGGGACTTAATCTCCCAACTTAAAACGGCCACAGGGCGTGTTTGCACACATGTCACCTCAGGCACCCCCTCCCTTCACCACTGTGCAAACGCGCCCCGTAGCACATTTTAAGAGGTAGTTTTAATCCCCCTGCCCAATTATGTACTAGGGCCTTACAGAGGAGGTCATGCTAATCAAACGGGTAACCCAATGCATAGTATTCCCCAGTGTATGGAGCTGTTTTCACTGTATTCTAAGAACTGTTAGCATAGCACTGGCTCAAGGCCTGGTTAGTCAGAGTCAGTTACCACCAGTACCCATCTGAAAAAGTTGTGGGCACAGGATGATTTTGCAACAGGGCCTCTTTCTGCTCCTCTGTTGGTTCTTTCTGCATACACATGTCTTGCTTCTTCCTGCACTTTTCTTTGTCTTTGTGGACTTCTGTTGCTTCTTTCTGCATTTCTTTTGCTTCTTTCTGTGCGCTTTTTCTTCTTTCTTCACATGTCCTACCTCTGTAGGCATAGATAGAAACTAGCATTTGAAAAAGCTTTGAAATTCACTGAAAAAAACAGGCACGTTATAGTTAGAAATTAGCATTTAAAAAACCTTAGAAATTCACTGAATAAACCATAGCTTTTAGGGAAAGTTATAGTTAGTTGGACATTTCACTCGTACAAAACCATAGAAACTCCCCCGTTATAGTTAGTTCAGCTAACTATAACTCGCGCCCCCGCAATGCACTGCTGATGACGGCACATATTACATCACTCCTGGCATGGTCAGTGACATCACTGATGACATCTCAAATGACATCACTGATGACATCATCCATGTGATAATTTCATGCATCTTCTCACACCCTAATATAACTTTAGATACACCCACTCTAAATTACAGACTGCCATTCTCAAAACCATAGACGCTCCAACACCAATAACTACATACCCACTCACTGATTCTTACGTCTACACATACATCCACTCACTCATCCATACAGTCACTCATACTTATGGTCACTCAGTACCGGACTATCATATGCACTCATACAGCTATATAGACACTCACAAACCACCACTCATCCATAGAGGTACTCACACACCTAGTCAGTAATGCAAATAATTAATCACACTCCCATTTACTCACCTATACAGTTATACACACACCAGCTCACTTACTCATACAAATACTAGCACATTTTTACATTCTTAAACAATCACTGATACAAGCAAACACTCGTCCATACAGCCACTCTCACAATCACACACTCTCACTTAAAGCCATTTATATACTCTAACACACATATATACTGCCTTTCATATATGTAGTTACTCACTCATGTACCACTGAGATATACATTCACTCACTAACACACACTCACTCACCCATACAGTCCATCACAGATGCACACTTCAAACCATGCACCCAGTGAATCACCCACTCACACATCTTTGCACAGAGTCACACACACCCCACCCACACAAACACTCAGGCACCCATACAGATACTCAGACAACCAATCAATAACTCATATAGACACTTATGTAGTTATTCACAAACCCATGCAGCCGCTTACACATCAACAGACAGACGGATACAGACATTCACACAGTTTAGTCACTAACCCATGCATTCAGTAAGATATGTTTAATCACTCACTTATAGAGTCAGTCATGCACCTAGTAAATCATCCATTCAGACACTTATACACCCACTCATTCTTCAATATGCCTTTCCTTATATATATTAAACATATTTAAACTTTACAGAAACACACAGTCACTGGATGATGTCATCAGTGATATCATTTGAGATGTCATCAGTGATGTCATCAGTGATGTCACTGACCATGTCATGAGTGATGTAATATGTGACGTCATAAGCAGTGCATTGCGGGTTCATGAGTTATAGTTAGCTGAACTAACTATAACGGGGGAATTTCTATGGTTTTGTACGAGTGAAATGTCCAACTAACTATAACTTTCCCTAAAACCTATGGTTTTTTCAGTGAATATATATATATATATATATATATATACCAGTTCAATTGCATCCCTGGCAGGGCAGCCTCCTCGTAGCCCCCGCGCAACAACACAAACACGGACCACCTTCTTTAGTGCAAGGAATTTATTCGCTCAACTGCTTGATGTCGCCATAACGTTTCGGCTCCCCTTGAGCCTTGATCACATGACAACAAATGAAAATACATCACTTCCTTAAATAGGAGGAACCTTGAAAAGCACATGATATCATTAGGGTATAGGAATGGAAGACAGACTTGAGTTTGGTATGTTGCTATGAACCAAACGATATTCACATTTTGATTTTTGTAATAAACACCCAAAGTTGTTTACTAATTGGATTAATATCCACGAAAAATATCCGATTTTTGTATATATTATTATAAAGTCAGCTATCGGGATAAATCCCACATCATCCTCCAAAAATAATTCCTAATGCCTTCATTTAATATTCATTTAACTGCAGCTCCCTGCGGTCGTGCTTAAGGTTTGAGGTAGTTAGCTGAGTGCAAAATTTATGCTAATAAATTAACACAGAATTCAATAATTTAACACTCAAATACAATGCATTAAAAAACAGTTATACATGAAAAAAACCTTAAAACCAATTAAGATACGTTAATAGACATTGGCAATTTCATAAAAAACAACTCTGTGCAATGTAAGTGCTAATGGGGAAAAAATGGCCTTAGCTGATCCCAGCTGTCAAATTGTTGTTGATTGACCTCGGACCTGCCTTCCCGGTCTGTGATACTGGATACAATGCTTATGAGTAATCCAGATTATTGTTTTGGAGTGATGGAAATAATCAACATCATGGGTTTGCAGTATTTAAAGATATCAAAAAGAATAGGCTGAGATATGCCTAATGGGAAAAGATGGGCGAGTGCATTCCATATATTAGTACATATAATTCAACATAACATCAACCCTAGGGAACCTAATTGGTGATGTGGTATGTATTGCTGCACAATCTTATTGATATGATTCTGGCATAATTCATCCCAAGGAATGGTGACTTTGTTTGTTCTTTTAAAACAATAAATAAATTACAAAAAGGTAAAAATAATTTCCCCCTTTAAAATAACCTCTTAATAAAAACCCTCAATGGTTTATTATAGTCCCAAACCTTGGGCCAGACTTCATTCATATTGCTACTAACGATTGCACTCTATTAGTTCCAATAAATATTTGAATACATAAATAAATAAATAAATATGTGTCCTGAGAAGGGTTTAATGTAAGATAGTATGCAAATCTTCAGTGACGTTAAGTCCAATGGGGGATTTCGAGTTCAGCTGGAGTATATATCTAGTTTCCATCTGTCTCAACCTCGCTTCACGATTTCCCCCACGTCTACTCGGTGGCACCGAGTCAATGACAAAAAAAGATAGGTCCTTGTTGTTACTACGGTGTACCTCCTTAAAATGTCGTGCCACCGGGTAGGTGTTGTCCTGATTTGTGATCGCCCTCAAGTGCTGGAGGATACGTTTGTGTACCTCCAGTTTCGTACTCCCTACATACTTAAGTGCACATGTGCATTGAAGCACATATATCGCGTATTCAGTTTTGCAAGTTAAAACCTTCTCTATATTATATTTCTTGTCACTAAAACCATCTTTAAAATACTTAGTGTTGACCCCATGTGTGCAAGCTTTGCACGTTTTGCATCTAAAAAATCCTCCATTTGATTGGAGCCAACCAGTTTTTTCCATCACCTCCGGATTGGTATCTACAATAAGATCTTTTAGGGAGGATGCCCGACTGAAAGTTATAGTAGCTCTGCGAGGTAAAGTTGGACCTATAATAGGGTCACTTAGCAAAATGGGCCAATTGCGATTGAATATGCGATAAAGATCAGCATGTTGTTTACTATATCCTGTTATTATCCTGAAAACATTTTGAGGTTCAGATTGAGATGGGTTAAAGGGCTGAGTGACCTTAGTTGTGTCATAATTGTTGAGTAGATCTTGTCTAGATTTCATTAGAGATCTGCCAATGGCCCCCTCAATAGTTTTAACAGAATACCCCCTTTGCAAGAATCTCGATTTACTGGATTCTTGGGCCGCTTTTAATTCAGTTTCGTCACTGCAGACCCTTCGAATTGGAAGCATCTCACCATAAGGTATGCTCATGATGAGATGTTGGGGGTGTGCGCTAGTCGCGTGCAGGATAGTGTTGCCAGCTGTTTTTTTTCTAAACAGTTTAGTTTCAATGGTCCCATTCTGGATATACACTACAGTATCCAAAAATGTAACCTCGGTCTGACTGAGATTCACCGTGAAATTGAGATTGTAATCATTGGTATTAATTAGATCCACAAAATTGACAGCTGCTTCTCTAGTGCCGTCCCATACCACAAATAAATTATCGATGTACCGATACCATGCTATAACATTTGTGTCCATTATGGCCTTATATTCCCTTCTGAGGACCAGCTCCTCCCAAGCCCCCATGTGTAAACATGCGTAGCTTGGAGAGAAGCTGGCCCCCATGGCTACTCCTTGGAGCTGTCGGTACATCAAATTATTAAACATAAAGATGTTGTTATGTAAACAGATTTTTACCATTTCTAAAAGCATTTTGGTATGGTCAGAAAAGTCATTGTCCCTTTTAGATAAATAAAAATTAATCGCTGCCAAGCCATCCTTGTGTATTATGCTGGTATAAAGGGACGATACATCCAATGCTAACATCCAATACCCTGTTTTCCATTCAATTTTTTGGAGTTTCAATAAAAAATCTCCCGTGTCCTGAATGTAAGAATCATATATATATACATGTATATGGTGACTATGGACATGAACAGTCTGTACACCAGTATACGTCATGACAAGGGGTTAGAAGCAGTCAAATATTTTCTTTGCACTAGATCTGCATGCTATCTACCACATTCAGATATGGTTTTAGAGTTAGTTGAACTAGTTCTCAAGAACATTTATTTTCTATACAGGAATGATCTGTATCAACAGATTAGAGGGACAGCCATGGGATCTAGATTTGCTCTCTCGTATGTTAATTTATTCATTGGCCAATCTGAGAGGGAGCACACTTGGAAACACTTGGAACCTGAAAGGCTTCTGTGATGAGAATTTGACAGACTGGGGCCGTTACATAGATTACATTTTTGTAATTTGGATGGTAATGAAGAGGCACTCAAATCCTTTCACGCATACCTCAACAACTACCAGTACAATATAACACTGACTTTGAGTTAGCAAACAGCACATCTGCTTTTTTGGATTTAGAAATGTATGTCAGTGAAGGTAGGATGCAATCTAGATTATTCAGGAAGTCCACAGCGGTGAACTCTATTTTACATGCTGAGTCAGGACACCAGATTAGCCAGATAGACAATATTCTATTTGGGGAATTTATACGTGCAAAACATAACTGTAGTGAACCAAGGGTCTAAAAAATTATAGATAATGATGACATTTCACAAAGATTCAGGCGACAGGGTTACAACTTGGAAATGATCAATAAAGGTAAAAAGACAGCTCATAAAATATCAAGGGGAGAACTGTTAAAGGACAAGAAGAAGGTCAGACTTATTGACAAAGACACAATAAGATACATCACAACCTACAGTGAAGGAAACAGAAGGGTTTTTAATATTCTAAAGAAACACAGGGATGTCCTTATGCTTGACACTGATATGATTGGATTTCTACCTTTTAAACCTATGCTGGTGTAGAAGAAGGCATCAACTATCAGAACTTTACTGAGTCCCAGTGACACTGTGCTGTGTGAAATTTCAAATACACTAGCAGGAATAGACAATACAGGAACGAACACACATCCCAGAGGTTCATACAGATGTAATAATTGTATCCGTCATAAACATGTAGTAGACAAATCCAAGACGTTTCTGACAGTAGAAACTGTAGAAGATGCAAAATTGCCTCCTTCATCAATTGTAATGCTAGGAGCTGTGTCTATACTATGACTTGTATATGTGGCAAAATGTATGTAGGATCGACAGTGAGAAAACTTAAAATCAGGTGGATGGAACACCAAAGAGCAATTAAGAATTATGATATGAAATATCCTATGGCAATACATTTTCGGGAGCAACATAATAATACAGAAATGGGAGGGATACACTTTATGGGAATAGAACATGTATTATTGGATAGGAAAGGTGAAGACCTGGAGAAGAAATTAAGAATGAGGGAATCATTTAGGATTAACAAACTACAAACAGTACAAGTTGGGTTGAACGTAGACAGGGAATTACATACAGTAGTTTAAAAGAAAGTTGATGAGGTGTTTTTTACCATACGCTGATCCCAAAACAGTAATAATGACCTTCATTGTGATATCTAGAGAACGGATGTGGAGTTATTCTTTATCAAATTAAACATAATCCCAATACAATGGGATAATAAAGTTACATTCAAAATAAGAGCTAAATATGAGAGTGAAAAAAGTTTCAAACCAAAAAAAGCCATAGTGAACTGCAGATTGGAGCTTTACCTTTATTGTATAATTTGAAAGAATTGTTTGCATAACAAGAAATTGCAGATCCCTACATAATGCAGGGGTATAGTAAGACAATGCAGATTGGGCTGAGAAACAGTATCTAGGGTTCGAGTCCCTGAGAGGGGCATCAGATGTTTTATTAATTTACTTTAAATTTATAACACAGACTTATATAAAAAACAATTGGGGCAATACCGCAAAAGGACACATTTTTTGTTGTTTCAACAAGAAAGTGGGCCCTTACTTAGTAAAGGGGTCCCACCAGCAAGTACTAAAAAGCATGAGGAAACGTTATTGAAAGACCACTTTAAATAGCACTTAAGAGTCAATATTTGAATAGCGAAGGGGTAGTTTAAGTGAGTGCTCAAAGGTACAACCAACACTATTGGAATGGCCTCCCACTACATCTTAGAAGCATGACAAATGTACTTACATTCAGGAAGGCCTTGAAAACATGGCTCTTTTCTGCATAACTTTGATTATACCATCCCGCTGCTTTTAGGCCTTTGTAGAACTTTTCATAGCGCCAGCGCACCTTTGGGTAACAGTGCGCTCTATTAATGTCAATAACATTACCATTAACTTTTCAGGATTAGAGAAAGAAGAAAATGTCAATGGATTTTTTATTCTTTATCCAGAGTAACTGGAAATACAGAAACATGGGAGGAAAAGGGTGCATTTTATTTTTATTTTCTGAGCTAGTACTATGAACAACAGACAGTCTGAGTTAACAGCAAAGGTGCAGAAGATAAAACTTGTCAAGATCAGAAATAATTATTTTTAACAAAATGCATAACTTTTCGCTTGTGCTCGAGTGGAATTAATTGAAGTAGTGAATGAGTATAAATGGAGGAGCTACCAGTTCACACCGAATGCATCTTCGAAAGGGAAGTGAGGACAGATGCACTATGAGAATACAGTGGTAATTTAAAGTCAAAGAAGCTAAGCACAAACCTCTCTTAAATTAGTATCAGAAGGGGCCTGCTGTTATAGACGGATATTTTCAAAGAGCGCAGTGGCCAAAACCGCATGGATGATGGGTTTTTGTTACAACAAAACAAACCAAATAATGATTTGTAGCAGTCTATGAGACATTGGATAAAGGTGTTAGCATAACCGCTTCATTAAATAGAGTTGAAAGTAAGTTTGGTAAGCTAAATTCTGTCATTTTTCGTGAATGTGCTTACGGTTTAAATTTCGAAATTCCGATGACAACGATTTGAGTTTTTTAAGTAGACTGTAATGGGTCGCTTGGGTTTTCTGTAATGAAATATGTTGACCTTGGTTTACTAAAAGTTTCATAAATAATTTGAAAAGTAGCCATTATGAAATGCTCAATAGGGCCCTCGCTCTCTATTAATGACAGTAGCTAATTGGTAAGCTCTTGAATATATAAGTAGTGTGTGATAAAAACAAACCCTCGAGACTATAATAAATAAATATTCAATTTAGTTATGAATCGAGCCAATATATTTGTCCTGAATATAAACCAGGCATTGAAACCTTCTGACATTGGTTAGTAGAGTATGATACCCCCCAGAATACATGCACATTGAAGAGAGTACTTTATCAGCTCTATTTACAGTACCCCTTATCAGGGGGATTGATCTTGATCATTTTTCCACACCGCTATGACTAGAGGCAATTAAGAAAGTTACTGAAAGGAATTGGACTCAGGTGAGAATCTCATAAAATAACATATATATACGAAACTGGACCTGCGGGGGGCATGCCATCTCATTCGTGTCCGTGAAGGGGACGAATGGAAGACCGCCTTCAGAATGAAGTTCGGTCTTTTCTAATACTGCGCTATGCCTTTTGGGTTGTGTAACACCCCCGCAGCATTCCAGTTTTTTATCAATGAAGTGTTGCAGGACTTGTTGGATATCTGTGTCATCGTATATATTGATGACATATTGGTGTTTTCTAAAAACGTTGGGGATCATGAGATACATGTGTCTCAGGTCTTGCAGCAATTGCGTGACAATCTGCTATTTGTGAAACTTGTGAAGTGTATTTTTCAGACATCTCATGTGGAATTTCTGGGTTTTATCATTGCCGCTGAGGGCATACAGATGGAGCCCAAAAAGACAGAGGCCATTACTTCCTGGCCAAGTCCCACTTGTGTTATGGATATTCAGGTGTTATTGGGATTCGCCAATTTTTATCGCCGTTTTATCTCCCATTTCTCAGATGTAGTTACACATATCACATCATTGCTGAAGAAGGGAGTGGTCTTTCAATGGACCCCAGCAGCCCAAGCGGCTTTTCGGACCTTGGTTGAACGGTTTGTCACAGCCCGCATTTTACATCACCCTGATCCTTCTCTTCCTTTTTATGTGGAGGCAGATGCCTCACAGTATGCTGTAGGGGGGTATTGTCCCAACGTGACATTGAGACCAGACATATGCACCCTCTTGCTTTCTTTTCCAAAAAGTTGTTACCTGCCGAACAGAATTATACTATGGCAGAGAGGGAATTGTTAGCTATTAAATTAGCTTTTCAGGAGTGGTGGCAACATTTATGGGGTGCAAGACATCCAATTACGATCTATACTGATCATAAGAATTTGGAGTTTTTCCACTCTGCTCGGGCTTTGACACCATGTCAGATGAGATGGGTGACGTTTTTTAACGAATATGATTTCACCATTACATATAGACCTGCTGCCTAGCAGGTGAAATCTGATGCCTTGTCCCATATTTATGTGTCTCCTTTGTGTAAGGATACCTCTCTTGGTGAGAGTTCTATGATACCAGCAGAGAAGATTGTGGGGTGTACCTCTTTTCAGGAGTTTGAGGATGAGATTAAGGTTTTATTATCTTCTGTTGATTTAACTCCTTGGTTGATAGATGCATCATTACAGTTAAAGGATGGGTTGTTGTTTCATGGTACGCAGTTGTTTATTCCACCTGAATTGAGAACTAAGGTATTGAAGTGGTGCCATTCGTCCTCCCTTATGGGTCATCCTGGTATAACTAAAACACGGGAGATGTGTCTCTGTTGGTTTTGGTGGGCCACAGTATACCACGATATCCACATGTTTGTTATCTCGTGTACAGTGTGTGCTATCAGCAAGGCCTTGCATACCCCTCCTGTAGGTTTATTGCAGCCACTACCTGTTCCTCCTGCCCCATGGCATACCATCAGTATGGATTTTGTCACCGATTTGCCTTTGGATGCAGGGTGTACTGCTATTTTGGTGGTTGTAGATTTGTTCATTAAATCTGCTCATTTTGTGCCATTTCCTAAGGTGCCTAAAGCTCAGGAGTTGGCTACTGTCTTTTATTGCTCAGGTGTTGCATTTACATGGTATACCTACTGCCATTGTATCGGATAGGGGTGCGCAGTTTGTGCCTCACTTTTGGAGGGAATTGTGTTCCTCGTTGGATATGGAGCTTTGTTTGTCCTCGACTTACCATTCCCAAAGTGATGGGCAAACGGAGCAAACCAACCAAACTATGGAACAGTATTTGCGCTGTCTTCTTACTTCCCTTACTGGCAGTTGGGGGAAGGCTTTGCCCATTGCTAAGTTTGCATATATTAACAGTTTTCACTCGGCATTGGGTGTTTCCCCATTTTTCTGTTCCATGGGTTTTCATCCTAGGGCGGTTCCTATTCAGCCTTCTGGCAGAGTTCCGGCCGTTGATACGCTGAGTCAGGAACTAACTGCCATGTGGCGTTCTGCCCATGGACATCTGGTGGCCACCAAGGCTAAGATGAAAAACGTTGCTGATAGGCACCGTATTCCTGCTCCTTCTTATGCTTCTGGGGACCAGGTTTGGTTGTCTTCTAAGAATCTGCATTTGGATGGGCCCTGGAAGTTGCAAGCACATTATTTGGGTCCCTTCCAGGTTCTTCGGGTGGTGAACCCCGTGGCTATGGAATTGGAATTGCCTGATGATTACCGTGTGCACCTGTGGTTCACACCTCTCTTCTTAAACCTTACGTCCCTACTTCTGTGCCTTTGCCTCCTCCTCCCGTGTTGATTGATGATGATGTGGAGTACGTGGTGCGTGCCATTTTGGATTCCAGGAGGCGGAAGGGGCGTTTGTTCTATTTGGTGGATTGGGAGGGTTATCCCCCTGAAGACCGTACTTGGGAGCCTGCTAGTTTTGTTCATGCTCCCCGGTGGGTCCGTTTGTTTCATCTTCGTCACCCTTCCAAGCCCCGGCCTGTGCGGGGTCTTTTGAGGGGGGTACTGTTGCGGTCTGAACGTAGTGTGTCTGATGTGTTGTGTGTCTTTTTGTTTTTATTCGCAGGCGGGATTCGCGGGCGAGCGTCGTGGGTGGGACTTGCAGGTGGGATCTCGGGGCAGGTTCCGAAGGGCGGTAGTTTGGCTCACGGAGCGGAATGGCGGGTGAGTCTTCCTCCTTCCGTGTGCTGCGATTTGTCCTCTTTAGTGCAGCTGCGGGTGGGGGTGGGGCTTTGGGAGGTATTTAAGGGACGTTTGCCCTTCCCTCCTTGCTTGGGTTCTCGTCTGGTTTTCGGCCCCAGAAAAACATTGGCTTTGGCGTCCTGGCATCCTGTTGCTTTGTTTTTCTGCCTGCCCTGCCCTGCTGGCCGTCTGGATTCTGCTGTCTTTACCTTGAGGCAGTGCATTTCCTGGAAGGATTCTGTCTGATTCCGGCTGGAGCAGACCCACTTTGTGTTTAATCCTGCAATGCGTGCTGCTTTTCCAGGGACATCAGAGGATAAGCAGTGCATCTATTGTGGATTCCAGGAGTTAGTTGCTCCATTCAGGATTGTATTTTTCTTCACTTCAGTGCACTGGGAACTCTTTTTGAATGATTTTTATGGTACCATCCAGTTTCTTGTTATCCTTTTACCTAGTTCCTTATCTTACCTAGACAAGCTTGTTTTTGTCACACGCTAAGCGGTGTTCTTTTTTCCCGCATCTACCGGAGGACTTGTGTTACGGTACATTCTAGGTAGCATACAACAGGATAAACCTTACACTGTTTATTTCTGTTTTGGAGATAATCTGGACTACTCTATAAACTGCTGGGAGGCACTACATGGTTTCTGGGTATATTTAAAGAATTGGGGGGGGGGGTCTCTTTTGGTATAGCTATACCTATAGCGTTACTTCCTGTGGGTCTAGCCTGTGCTTATTGTCTTTTGTTGTCTTTTCTGTTTTACTACAGCATGTTCCTATTGTGGAGAATTGGTATGTCTGCAACCCCAGAGGTATGAATGTCCGTACACCTTTCCATCTGTTACCTCTTCCGGTTTCCCCCCTGGTGCATTGCCTGCTCATGTGATCTTTGCTGTCTTCACTCGAGGGGGCCAATGCAATGGTAAAGGGGTGGATCGGGCTATCTTCACTCCTGTAGTACCTGTGGTTCAGGTGAGTGGGGCTGGAACAATTCTCTACTGCCTGGAGACCTACTGATTTTGTATTGTGACAAGAGTATAATAGGTGGTACATTTTATGTGGAGAGAAAAAGAGCTATGGTTGTATAGCTTGGTCAAGATGTAGTCAAGCTCTGCAACATGTTTCAGGTAGAAAAGTTAAAGGATGTGAAAATCCACAAACCATTTACTACCTCGTGAAGGAACTTGAGAATAACTCAATTGTCACTGCTCTGGTCAGGGATCCTTAAGTCCATATTTCCCAAGACTGCAAATACAGGGCATGCCTAAGAAGTGTTTGGGAGACCTAATAGGCCTTCCCACCTCCTGAGGACCTGAGAGCAACCCCTGAGACTACCCAAAATACTTTCCAATTTTAAAGAACAAACACTAAAGGGTCCTCAATGTAAATAATGTGAAGATTTAGGACACAAGATTCATCTCTATAATTTACATTGCAGTGAGCCCATTGATGCTGTGTTAACCTCTTGACTGGTGAGTTATTCTATTAGAGGCAACAAATTAATAAGAGGATGATTTTTAATAATGTAAGGCTGCTAACAGGTTACTGGCTATGTGATGCCTACAAATAATGGTTCTGTAAAACTCTGCACCCCAAGGACAGCAAAACAAAGTCCTAGAAGTCTGTATCACATCTAAGTATAGCATCTGAAAGCGTTATCCAACTACTTTAATGCAGTTGTAAATGAGATTCTGTGCAAGGAGGCATTTTATCAATTTGTTCACACAAACCCCCCACAGGAACTGATATAACACAGTTTCAATGTGGAGGAATGGACTGAGTACTCAAGTGAGGGACAATGGCTATTTAAATCCCAGTAGCCCAATGGAAAGTCAGGGCCTGAAGCCCTCTAAAATCCATTAGAAAATGCTGTGAAGCTAAGACCTAAGTGAGACAAGATAACCTGAACACATGACCAGATGAATGTGGGAAGAGGTTGGGGACAGTAGTCTCGCTGAGAGGGTGTTCATAATCTTCAGGTATCCCAGCTATGTGATCGAAATGTGTCCACTGATTTACAGGAGGGATGAGCATTCCCCTGTGAAGAATAAGAGGCAGCCATCATCATTTCAAGGCTAAACACAGCTTTCTGAACCACAACCACATAAAACCTTGCCTTTGTTAATACCAACACCTTTTAGATCAAATGTGCTATGCCTAGATCACATCCACCTTTTCTGGGTGCATTAGGAAACTAATAAAGCTAATAATACATATTATTACACTTTTTTGTCAAGCAACCTTTTGTTTTTTACAAAACCTATCTTACATGTCAGTTAAGCAAACCAAGAAAAGTATCATAGACCCTTCACAAGCCCATTATTTCAATGCAAATCCATTCCACAGCCTCAGGATTGTCTATATGGGCCTGGTAGAACCTGCTAACAGGGGACTTGAATGCATATTTGTTCCTGGTTATTTTGTTATGTGCCATGCTGTTGCAATTATCTTGAGAAACACCAATGCATATGCCTTGTTTTGATTGTATTGTTGCATAGATAAAATTTTGACTGGTCATAGTACTCCATTTCTGTCTACTTTAGTGCAACCATCCAAATTAAAACCATTCATACCATGATCATACCTAGACTGATGAACATGAAGTGAGATCACGTAAAAGCAATATTCAAATCTTCCAAACAGTGTTTATTTATCTCTGGTGTTTCTATAGCACATACCCAACCATAAGGGAAGTATGCATTTTACTGAAAACTAAAACGGAAGATACATTAGAACAGTTAGAAATGTTATGTTCCTGGTTCTAGGAGGTGTGCTTCTGTGCTACCTAGACAAATTTGGCTAGTGCAGGTTAGGTTAGCTTCAAGATGTGAGGTTATCACAATGTGGTAGTACAAGAGCTTGAACCGCTGTCCTAAAGCCTATTGGTGAGACCAAGGGCTTTAGAGTGATAAGCAAACCAAGATGAAATGATGAAGTCTTTGTAAGCACTGCCAAATTAATGTCTAGTGATTTGACAAAGGGGAACTGAATGGTGAGATGTCTAGAGGAGTTAGTTTGCAGTGAGGAAGGGATTTGTGAGTAGGAATTCAGTTTTGTTTGTTCTGGTTCAAGAATGAATAAATCAACGTCATTAATTTGCCTAGAACACTTCCAAGCTTATTGTTTGAGGGCTTGAAATCTCTGAGGTGTAGCTGTATATCTTCAGCCTATTGATGAATTGAGATGGTTTTGTCTTGTAAGATTGTATCTATTGATTCCATTTCTAGGTTTAGTGAATAAGGAGCAAGGACTAAACCTTGTAAACCTTGTAAAATTATGGGGAAAAAGAGATGTTGCATGTTCCATGTTATGGTATTCCCCATCTTATTTATCTGTTTACATATGTCAGAATTTAGTGAATTGCTTCTCAAAAGGCAGAGCTTAAGGAAAGTCTACACCTCATATGTTTAAAATATGAAGTAATGAATGCAATAAAGTGAAATAAAGCTTCCAAAGGTTGGAAGCTGCCTCAGTAGAGGCATCCAGGTGCAATGTTAGGAGCAGATTTAAGAGCTGAAAAGATAGATTTTCAAATTTTTTCAAAAAGACCTTTTGTGGGTATTTTCCTAAGTGGAAGAATGTTCGAGAGGATAGTTGCTAGCACAAAGAAATATCGGCCACCTCTTCTGAATTTGCAGACCCTAGGAACCCGCAACTGGAGCAGTTTGTAGAACACAAAGGGGTATATTCACAAGAACGTGTGATAACTACCGCAAGAGTAGCATAACGCAACTTTCAATATCGCAGCCCATCGCGGGAAAATAACCTTGTGACAACGTGGGATTCACAACAAGGCAGTAACATGCGATAGTCTGCCGAAACCGCGGACAATGTCTGCGATAAAACCACCTCGATGGAGATAAAAGCCCAAACCACAACACCAAAAAACCTGCGATGGGCCAAAGCGCGATGAGGAAATCAGCGATAAGCAGTGCCAGGCCTGCAACACACACCTGGCGGGTGGGAAAAATCCCCATGAAAGCAGAAACACCACCCACACTCAAACTGACCTACACCCAAGCACCATGGAGGCAGCTGGAGCAGGCGCAGAGGAGGAGAGCAACCCCACAAGCACCCCGGACGACCAGCCTGGGACCACGGGGACAGGGAAGGGCAAGGACAAGAAGACGAGGAAGACAAAGTTCAGTCCGCAGGTGAACAGGATCATAGTCACGGAGGTGATAGAACACCATCAACATCTCTTCGTCACCTCCAACGTGTCACTGGGCACAAAAACTGCAATATGGCGGGACATCGACGACAAGGTGAATGCCGTCGGAGAGCACAAGAAGACAATGGACGAGGTTAAGAGGCGATGGAATGACATCAAGCGGAAGACCAAAGAGAAACGCTCCACCAACCAGAAGGCAGCAATGCAGACTGGAGGTGGGTTCCCAGCGCCACATCTGGAGCTGAATGACATGGAGCAGCTGGTGTCAACAGTCATCAGCATGGAGACTGTGGCCGGAGTCGGGGGACCGGACACTGCTCGACAGGACACAACACAACCGCAACAGGGTGAGTGACCACCAGGTACTGGGGGGATGAGTGGAGACGGCCACAATGGCACACATGCACAAACAAGCAGAGCACAGTGCACACCCACAATGACTCTGAGTCATCGCCCAGATCTACAGACTGTCACAATGTGCAATGCCATGCTGTCTGAATGTCAACATGTACCATGCGTCTACAAACATGTGGACACATTGTAATACACCATCTCCCCTTCACATCGCAGGGGCACCACCAACACCTCCTGCAGAGCAGTCCCAGCCACTCTTCACGGATAACGAGGAGGACAACGCCAGCATCGACATCCAAGACATCATTGATCTCATCCGCCTCTTACCTCCAGGCTCAGGGCAGCCCAGCTACATCGATGAGACCCACCCACCACCCAAACCACCCAGCAGGAGGCATCCACAGCCCCGGCACCCTCCCAAGATCTCCAGGAACAACACATGGCCTTCCAACGCCGTGTGCTGGAGTGCCAGATGGAGATGGCTGAGCAGGTGCGTGTGGGCTTTGGCATCATGGCTGCCAAACTGGACGCCATCCTTGGGTGTCTATGTCTGCCCCATGGTCTCCAACGAGCCTTGACTGACATCGCTGGAGTCATGACACAGAGAGAAGAACACCTGTCTGCTCAGAGTGGCTCCAGCGATGCCAGCCGTGAGCTGGCACACATACCTTAGGTTCATGGAGGACATGGTGCATATAGAGGCAGAAAGGATGGCAGCCACCGCTGCACATCGTCAAAATGTAGCTGGGATCTATCATGCCCTACTGACCTCCACCAGGGCATTGCTGCCACAAGGTGTGGCGCAGATGAATGCTGCTGCCCCCACACCCTCCACATCCCCGCCCCCTGATGTGTCAGTGGCACACAGTGTGGCAGCCGGATCCACTCAGGCCCCTGATGTGTCAGTGGCACACAGTGCGGCAGCCGGTTCTGCAACACCCACAGGTGGGGCAGGGCACACACCCAGGGATGAGGATGTGGATGGAACTGTAGTCAGAAGGACCAGGCACTAGCGTTCATTACTGCCACCTGGCCTGTTTTGCTTGGTCCCGCACATGGCCTCATGACCTTACACTGACCCACGACACAGTCTGGTGTGCTCACCTTGGACAGTGACATGGACTGCCACTTCCTGATTGGTGACCAATGACACGTCGACCAGGCTGCGGACTGTACCCTTCCCTTCAGCAGGACTTGTCATCCCCGGATGGACTCTGGCTGGCCCTCCACGGGCCCATATTGTGTAGTGTGCTGGGCATTGCCCTGAACCGCTCCATCTGCATAACTGCACTGGATGTGCATTAAACATCTATTGACGCACTGCTGTGTCACGTCTTTCATCGGTCATGTATGCATGTGTGGATGAATGTAGGGGCAGTGATTACCCTTGCGTCAATGATGCTCATCTTGTGGGATGCCAGTCAGAGGGCGCTACATTGCATTTTGTGTACCGGGTCCCATGGACACTACAACAGGTACACATGCATTACTCACTTCCATGTCCGTCATGGACTGAACCAAGCCCAGAGCCCACGTGTCATGGTGGCAAGCCCTGCGCTGGTCTGGCGTACGGCAGGCCAGACCACTCCGCTTATGCGCAGAGGGGGACCATCATTGCTACCCGTCGCAGGCGTACTTGCTGGTGGTGTGCAGGTCACTGGTCTAGTTGCCAGCATGTCACAGCCACTCTCTGAGGGCACGTTTGCATGCACACCACACCCATCAGCCACAGGCGTCGCAGGCCATGTGACTCCGCCAACATAAGGGGCCGATGATGTCACATTCTTCTCTGCCCGTAGCGACTGGATGACGGACGCCAAGGTTCCCAATCAGAAAGGGCCCTAGAGTTTTGTTGCACACAGGGTTAGTGGGAACCCAGGCCTGCGCACGGCATGGGCCGACCACAACATGGCGCTGACTGGGGTTGCACAGGGTTAGTCGCACCCGGCGCATTGCAGCAGGCACAGGCACCCCGCCGCGGGCCGGTGACTTTGGGTGCACTGAGTCAGTGGCACCTTAAGCTGCTGAGTGGGTGGGCACCCTGCGATGATGCCCCATCCTGGCGGTCCGGGCAACTCAGGTTTCATGCGCCCTGCTGGACCGCAGTGTAGGCCAGAGCCTGCAGGCAGCGCGGGCCTACCGCCACGTGGCCTCGCTTCCGGCTCACAGACTTGGTGGCACCCATTGGACTGATTAGATGTGCAAAAGACACAAAATTAATTTGCGTAATGCTGAACAAATCAAAACTGGGCGGGTGTGCAGCCTGTGATGTTGCCGGGTGCACTGGTATGTCCTCTGTCATGGATTATTCAAGACCCAGCACCAAACGTGAGGCCTGGTGGCCTGCGGTGCGGGGCTGCATTGTGTGGTGGGTGTCATGTCCGTGGGCCCCGGGCTTCTGGCTTGCAGCGGCATATGGTGGGACATCCAGTCTACACGCTGGTGGCGGAAGGTGAGCAATGTGGCCTGGGTGTGCATGGGCGGGCATGCTTTGTGGGCGGCGGGTGCCTTTGTGATGCCTCTGCCTGGGTGTGCATGGGCGGGCATGCTCCGTGGCCGGCGGGTGCCTTTGTGATGCCTCTGCCTGGGTGTGCATGGGCGGGTAGGTGATGTTATCTTGTGCAAGTGTGTGTACTGTGCCAGTCATGTATCTGGACTCTGTTTCAGATGACGGCCTGACTCAGATGTGTGTCCTAGTGTACTGCTCTACATACCGGCACGTGGTTGGAGACACACCGGTGGCAGCAGGTGAGCAGTGTGGCCTGGGTGCGCAGGGGCATCTTTCTCTCTCTCTCTCCCTCCCTCTCTCTCTCTCTCTCTCTCTCTCTCTCTCACTTCTTCTCTCTCAATCTCTCTCTCTCTCTCTCTCTCTCTTCTTCTCTCTCTCTCTGTCTCTCCCTCTCTTCCTCTCTCTCTCCTTCGTTCTCTCTCTGTCCTTTGATGTGCTAAGGACACACGTTCTCATCATGTTTTTTTTCTTGCAGGCTGTGACCTATGGACTGTCCAGCGGGGAGCCGCCATATGTCTTCATTTCATTTTGGTGTTCATGTTAATAAAGTTTTATTTGTTTCTTCGAGAGTGAATGTGTGATGCTCATTTCTGTGACGACACATGCATTTCAACTGTTGTGATTGTGCGACATCATGCAGAATATTTTGTACATGTTTTTGTGTAGCTGATGTGGCATGTCTTTGTTGGGGGGTGCCAGGGAGGGGTGGTCCGAGGGGTGGTGTCGGTGGGTGTTGTGGCTCTCTTGGGTGTCCGGGCCACATGATGGGTGGCTCCATGGCTCCGATGAGGCCGTGGGCTGGTCTCCCTTTTGTGGTGCTGGCTGCCGTCCGACTTAACACCAGGTCGGAGCAGGTGTAGATTTCCTGGTGCTAACGCAACTTATTGCCTGTTTTGTGGTTTTATCGACGATCTGTCTGGTCATTGAGAATGTTGAGGTGTGCTGTGGTCGCGGCTTTTGGCACAGGAACCCCCACTCTGCATCTCATTAGCGATAGTTGCGGTGTTCCTCTGCGGCAATGTTTTTTGCGGCTTTTATCGCGGGTAAACTGGTGCTGTGGGCTGTTAGCACCAGCTTGTGAATGGGGAGGTAAATTTATCACCACTTTAGCTGTGATAAAGTGCCGATGACTCGGAGATAAATCCTTGTGAATATGCCCCAAAGATCTGTTGGGAGTATAATGTTGTAACTTCTCTCTCAGGTAAAGAGGGCCTGACTGATGAAAGCCTCTATAGACATAAACCAGCACTTTAAAATGTATCTGTTTGGTAGCCAATGTAGGTTGTTCAAGTATGGTGAAATGGCCTGTCTAGCTGGAATCTTCCAGATCAGCTTTGTTGCCGCATTCGGGACTATCTGTAGTCTATACAGCAAATACGCCTGCAACCCTAGTAAAGGGCAATGGTGTAGTCCAGTCTGGACACTATAAATTCATGCATTTTGGTCCTTCTGGTGCAATATAGAACCAAAGGAAGGATCTCCTTTATAGTATTTGAGCAGGAAGAAAAAGCTTGATGACAACGAGGAGATTTGTGAACAGAATGAGAGATTAGCATAGATAGGACACCCAGAATTTTCACGGTGTTTGTCAGTGCAGGAGTAAGCCAAATTCATTGGCCATCAGCACTGAGGGTCCAGAGTATCCTTACCCCCAAAGAATAGCACCTCCGTATTGTCGGAATTTAGTTTCAAGCAGCTGGTTTTCATCCAGGTTGCCAAAGCAACTAAACAGCCCTTGAACGAGTCTGCTGCTTCACCATCGAAATGTTGGAAAGAGGATAGAAGCTGAGTATCATTTGCATATAATATCACCTTAGCATGCCTGTTAGACCCGGGATCCCTGGTTGGCTGAGGTAGGTGCCTTAAGCCAAAGAGGGACCCGCGGTTCCACTTCAGGAAAAGGAAGGTCACCTCTGGAGATAGCCCCGCTCACCCCCTTGGTAGCTTGGCACGAGCAGCCAGGCTTATCCTCAAGGCAAATGTGTAAAGTATTTGAAACCACGCTCACAGCAACCCAATAATGACAGCACAAATAGACTCCACACAAGTTTTATAAAAACGAGTATACATTTTATATGAAAAGATATATGATAAGAGCACACAATATAAATCCAACATATGAGTATGTGTACTATTTATCCTGGCTGCTTGTTAGGCCAGCCAGCCCTTGTAAGTTCTGGCGATATTAATGAGCTCTTCTAAACATTCCCCTGTAATCCTAATACCAGGTTGTACAGTTTGTAATGCTAGAATCAGGCACTTTTGCAATGTAAAAATAATGCAATGCGTAACGCAGAAATCAGACACTTTGCAATGTAAAAATACTGCAATGCGTAATGCAGCAATCAGGCACTTTGCGATGTAAAAGTAATGCAGTGCGTAACTGTTAGACCGGTTCCACGTCAGGGAAAGGAAGGTCACCTTCTGAGATACCCCTGCTCACCCCCTCGGTAGCTTGGCACGATTAGCCAGGCTTATCTTCAAGGCAAATATGTAAAGTATTTGCAGTCACGCTCAGTGCAACCCAATGATGACACCACAAATAGACTCCACACAAGTTTTATAAAAGTGAGTATAAACTTTATATAAAAAGATATACGATAAGACCACACAATATAAATCCAATTATGTGTGTTTGTAATATTCCTTCTGGACGGTTGTTAGGCCTGCCAGCACTTGAGTTCTGGAGATATTAATGAGCACTTCTAAACAGTCTACTGAAATCCTAGCACCATGTTATGCAGACCATAATGCTAGAATCAGGCACTTTTGCAAATTTAAAAATAATGCAATGTGTATGCAACAATCAGGCACTTTACAATGTAAAAATAATGCAATGCGTAACACAACAATCAGGTACTTTGCAATGTAAAAGTAATGCAATGCGTAATCCAACCACCAGGTACATCGTATGCAGAAATAAGGCAAAGCGTAACACACTAATCAGGTAGTTTGTTATGCAGGAATAATGCAATGCGTAATACGCTAATCAGGTACTTTGTTATGCAGAAACAATGAAATGCGTCATACGACAATCAGGTAGTAAGTTATTCAGAAATAATGCCATGCGTCATACAGTAATCAGGTACTTCGTTATGCAGGAATAATGCAATGCGTAATACGACAATCAGGTACTCTGTTATTCAGTAATAGAGTACTCCGTAATACACTCTGGCACCGATCACGGAGCTTCAGGCGGTCCCTCCGCCACTCGTGCTGACTCGCAGGTAGACTTTGACAACAGTTGCCCCCCTACACAGGTATGGTATGACACAAAAAGTGCCGCTCCGCACTCCGGCCCATGTACTACCACTCCCATGGCAATACGGACCGCAATACAAGCTGAAGCAGAGGGTTGCGCTGCTGAAATGAAAAAGAGGCCAAGAGCGTCTCCCTCCGAGCCCGTGCCCTGCTCCAGGAGTAGACACAAGTTACCTGGGGGGCGCGAACTCACTCTCCTCTCCTCGTCCAGCGACTTAGGCCTCCGATGCAATCTTTGGGACTTGGCAACGGCGGGCTCGGGCCAGCGGCTCAGCTCCTCCGGGACTGCCGGTCCGTGCCGTTACTGCTACGAAGATCTCAGGTTGCCACAGGGCACACGCACACAGCATCGCTGACACTTCCTTGAGCTTCGGGTGCAAGATCACCGGGCACTCCACACGAAGGTCTCAGGCTGCAAGAAGAACATGCACACTGCGTCGTGGAGACTCACTTGGATTCTGGGTGCACGATAACAAGGTAATCCTCATGAAGGTCTCCAGCTTTACAAAGCACACGCACACAGCATCGTGGAGACTCACTTGGATTCCGGGGAGGCGAGCAGAACAATGCTAGGTGACGCCGCGGAAAGCGCACCTTGACAAAGGTTTGACTACAGGGGCTCAGGAGCTGTGCGGGGCTTGCATCTGGCGTGCATCGCATAATAGGCATCCACAGCAAGTCTAGAACTCCGTGGTAATTCACCGTGGCACTCTTTGTTCATTACGTCACACCCTATAGCAGTCACAGTGCTGTGGTACCGTCCCTGTGCTTGAATATCGTTTCTAGCAGTAGAGTACCTACGACGCCGAAGACGACAGAGCATTGGAAACACACGGCGCCCGGTTACCCTACAGAACTTGGGACTTCGTGAGGAGGTGGATCGACGCTGGAATCCCTAGTGGGGAGCGTGAAGCGTCATTTGGTTCCAGCTGGGTTTGAATCATTGCTGGTAGAATCGCGCGCTTATGATAGCGCTTGGATAACTATTACTTTCAGCTTGGTTCGAATCATTGTGGGCAGAAACGCGCTTATGATAGCGCTTGGATAATTTTCACTTCCTCCAACTTGCTCACAGAACTTGAAGCGTGGGAGTGCGTGGAGAGCGCTTCCCTGTTATTTTCATCACCGTTTGCCTACAGAGTACGAGGATCTCACTGGGCGTCTCCTTGTTGTTGCCCTTGGCTGCCCATGGACCGACCTTTAGACTTTGCCCCATGCTAATCTCTGGCAGCACATGTATCTCCTCACTCCCGCCGCCGCGCTCAGGATTTCGCGGCCGCAGTGTGGTGTGAAGGAAAAACCGGACTACAGCTCCCAGATTTCCCAGGACAGGCACAGCGTCATCAGACCAGCGCACGGAGGCGCATAAAATCTGCGTCATTCCCCGCGTCGCGGGACCGCGCGCGGACGGCGGGCCCTCAGAGGACTGGACTGGGCCACGGCCCGTACGTCGCAAATAGGATTTCCCGTGTGTGTATCAAAGCCTATAATATCCCGTAAGTGGACTACCTGACAAAAACACCCTGTAGCGTTGATGCATTTGTTAAAGTTGATAAATAGCACTTAAACTGTATGCACTGGTCCTAATACCACACTGGTAGACGTACTGTTTGTTTAAAAAAAAAAAAAAAAAAAAAAAAAATAACCAATCATGAGTATGCCTGGACCAAAAGACAAGCCTCTTGGGAGAGGAACTACTAAATGTGGGACATTGGACAATTTTGTCATTAGACCTATTACAGAAATCGATAGGGCTATAGCTCTAGAGGATTTACGGGCGGAAAGACGTCGCTCTGTAGAACACGCAAAAAATAGTCGCTTACTTGATCTTCCCTCACAGGAAATGTCCTCCTTACAATGCATTACCCCATATGATAGAGATGGTTTTGATGTCTCCTTCGGAGATGGTATACCCTTACTTCTTAGGGACATCACTCCTCCCCTAGACTCAGTAAATGACAAAATTTCATCTCCCTTATTGAATAAGACTTCACTTGAAAAAGCTGTTCTGAGGGCTCGTTTACCATCTGTAGAGTTAATCCAGCAAAGCGAACCTAGCATTCTGGTAACCCCTCGAGCACAAGACCCCATACCAAAAAAAAGGAAAAAGAAGAGCTCTCTATTGAAAAAATCAAAGCCCAAAAGCAACATATTAACTACTAAACTAAGTAACTCTGCAAATAAAGTTCTTACACTCGATACATATAACTCACAAAGTGAAATAATAAACCACGTATTATTGGAGAATTTTGGGATAATGATCAGATCCCTTATCTTACCATTAACAGAAAAATTAAAAGTTATAGTGTCTCAACTGGAGAATTTAGAAAAAAAACTTGAGGAGATTAAAAAGGGAACCAAGGACATAGTTAAGCCTCAATTAGTCCCTTCAATGAGCCCATCGCCAACATCCAACACTGACCAAGAGGGTCCAACTACTAGAGTGATTAGCCCGCCTAAACTAAACATCCAGCATACGTTGCCTTCTCGAAAGACACGTAGTGATGGACCCCTCAAAGACTTGGAGCCGGAGGTGGCTTCGAAACTCAAATCCCAACAAAAATTGAAGCAACCCACAGAAATAAATACCGACCATCAAGATTTGACAAGGTCACCTATTCAACCACACTGTAATGTTGACCTTCCTCCGGAAGCTGTTCCTCTGGTAGTGGTCCTAACTGGAGTCCCTCCCTTAGAGGATGGGAAAAGTGAAGGCCACTCCCAACTAAAAAATAAAGTTATATTTTGGCTTGGCCAAAAATGCCCTCTACCTCCAGAGATCAATGGGGAAATCCTTCTTGTTAGGCGTCTCTCTTGGCTAGGAAGTAGGAGAAAAGATATCAAGGGTGACATCATAACAATTAATTTTAGAGACAAAAGAGCTGTAAAACATATCTTAACTTACTCCTCTTTCAATGATTACAATTTAATAAAGGTACACGACCTGACCTATTTCTATCCTAGAGCACATTTTCCGGTTAAAAACAACATAAGTCATCTAACCCAAAGCTTGGATAGGTGCACTAGCCCCTTGTTCCAGCGCCAGGATCCCTATTTCAGGCCCCCCTATAACCAACAAAGCAATCGAGATATGCATACCTTACAATATCCAGATTACTGCCCAAGCCCTCCTTATTAGACCTAGGAGGTTATTCTAACTCTTATTACCAATATAGGACAAACTCAAATAAGCCCCTCATAGAGAACTATAATCAGCACATTCCATCATTTAATTTACAGAAAAATCCTTGTGTCACTTCATTTCATCAAACATTAGATCACTCAAGATTTCCTCACCAATCCCAGAACCATTGTTTTCACCCTCCTCGCCCAAATCAGGGCGACCACACTTTACCCTTCCACAATCGATATGCTGAATTCATAGACCTGGAAGGAGTGGACTGACTGAAGTCACATGGGGCAGAAATCACTAACACTAATAGATTACAAAAGGTTTCCCCCAGTATCGTGGAGGAAAATACAATTTTTAATCCTGATATATCTATGCCCCAGGATGCCATTTCAACTCACGTCCAGACTCCCTTAGTATCCACGGATTTTTCATTTAACCACGCATCCATGGGAAAAATTAATCCCACTCCAAATACAGAATACAATTCTAAAAACTCTCATACTTTTATTTCTAAAACAGGTCAAGGAGATGAGATAAGTCCCCATATAACGTTCCTGTATTGGAACGTAGCAGGTCAACGTTCTAAGGTTAATAACGATATATGGATTAATTTTGCCCCTACATTCGACATTCTGGCACTCCAGGAGACCTGGACTGTTGAACCAATACACATGGTAGGCTATAAAACCTTTTTCTCTTCAGCTCAACCCTCTGCCTCAGGTAGAGCGAAAGGAGGTTTATCAATTTACATCTCTAACCTCCTAAACATAAAGAAAATAGTCCCCATAAGTCTCGATTTACACGCCCAGATTCTTGAATTGACCTTATATGATGGGGACAGATTTATTATAGTGAATTTTTATAACAACCTCCCAGAACCCGAAACAATCTCTGTGGTATCTCAGATACGGACTACTTTAAAAACTAGAATAACCAAAAAAACAAGTGACGCGGTGATTGTTTGGGGGGGGGATTTTAACTTAGGTCCATGCCATCATACCCCAAACGGGAACATATGCGGCATAGTGGACGAATTTGACAATTCCATTTCCCATTTTAGACACTCAACTCTGGGCAACTACTTAAACGAAATTGTATTCGATCTAGATTTGGTTCAGGCAAATTCTAGGACCAAAAAGAATCAAACCTTGGCTCCTACTTTTTTTGGGAGAGGTTGTTCAACAACCATAGATTACATCTTGGTTTCAAACGCGGAGAGGACTGAAGACGTTGCCTTTATTAGACACCTAGTCTTGCTAAGTGACCACTATCCCCTTAGCATTTCCCTCCCCCTGGCTCATAGGCCAAAGAGAGGTATGGGAACCATCCTTTCACAAAATAACCTAGCACTTTCTAGATTAAATGGTTATGCCCTCAAATGGGGAAATGTAGTGCCCATGGAGTTGACTAAACAAGTGATTACAAACGCTAACTCACCCATCATGACCTGTCTTAATCCACATTCTAGCAATTCGGAGGTAATTACAAGCTTCGAACTGATTGTTGTGGCAATCAATGAAGCATTGTGGGTAAAAAGAGCACACGCCTCAAATAAACAAAAAGGCTGGTTCAATCATGATTGCACATCCGCATATTCCAACTTAAAATCGGCACTGAGAAAAACAACAAGGTCCCCACAAGAGATAGTAATTCTCAGGAAAGTCTATAACCAAACCCTAAAAACCAGGAAAAAAGAACTAAAAACTCAGCTTTGGGAACAATTACACGAATCTTGCTCCCAAAAAAATATGACAGCTTTTTGGCAAATAGTAAAGTCTCCTTTTTTTGATAACACACATCATGCTAAACTAGATGTAGCCATTGAGGAAAAGGAATGGGTCCGGCACTTTTCTAATATTTTTTCGGTAGATAAAGAGTTACCTAAAGCGTTGCATTCACACAGCCTGAACTCTAAAACATTAGAAGAATCCTCTCTAATCTACCCTATTGACCTTCATTTCTCTTTGGAACAAATCACTTCGGCCCTGAACGCAAGCAAAAATGGGAAAGCACCTGGCCCAGACGGAGTCCCTATCGATCTATTTAAAGATCAAATGGCCTTGTGGACCCCTATTTTAACCAGAGTTCTGAACGCTACCTGTAAGATGGGTTTACTACCATCCTGGTCAAAATCTATACTAGTCCCAATCTTCAAAAAGGGTGATCGGGACTCTGTATCCTGCTATCGCCCAATATCCTTGTTAGACTCCTTGGGCAAGATGGCAGGGAGAGTCATTCTTGAACAACTACAAGATTGGGCTGTCGAAGGTAGGGTCATCTCTGATTTACAATATGGGTTTCGTCAGGGCATGGGCACAACCGAGCAGGCCCTTAATCTCTCTCTTTTGATCGACAAATATGTCCACATTAAAAAGGGTGACCTATATATGGTTTACGTGGACTTGACAGCCGCGTTTGACTGTGTCTCCCATTCCAAATTATGGGTAATATTGGCTGACATGGGGGTCCCCCTGAACTTACTCACATATGTTAGAGAACTTTATGCAAAGGCTTCTGCTCGTGTTCGTTATGGGGTGGGGGGGGAACTGACTGATCCTTTTCCAGTAGAAAAAGGAGTTAGACAAGGATGCGTCCTTGCCCCTCTTCTTTTCACATTATATACCAATGCACTGGAGAAGGAAATGCTGAAGGGTTCCCAGGACCTCCCAACGATATGTAAACGCCCAATACCTGCATTACTTTATGCAGATGACTCGGTTATATTGGCACGTACTCCCTGCGAACTACAAAAAAATCTGAGTAGATATTCCACGTTCATGGCAAGCCTTGACCTCAGGATAAACATAACTAAAACTTTTGTCATGAGGTCAAACTCTTCCCGTACAAATGCTAATAAAATGAGGGGTATTTATTTGAACGACCAAAAGATAGCTACTACCCACACTTATTCCTACCTGGGCATAATAATAGACAACAAATTATCATGGAAAGCAGCAGTGGAAACTCGAAGATTACTCTTTTTAAGAACAGTCACAGCCCTTTTTAACTTTATTAGGAAATTGGGCAATAGAGCCCCAAATGAAATCATCCAGATCTATAAAGCCAAATGCTTGTCAGTGGCCTTATATGGGGCTGGCCTATGGGGCTTTGTGAACTTAGATATCATCCAGAAAGTCGAAAACTGTTTTTTGAGGTCTCTTCTCTCAGTACCGAGAAGTACGAGCACTTTTGCTTGCCATCTAGAATTGGGACTTGTATATCTGGTGGACCTAGCAAAAGTGGAGCCTCTCTTGCTTTGGCGTAAAATATGGACTTCAGATAAAGCGACCCTCTCCCAATCACTTCTCTCGGACTGCTTAAACCTGGATAACGCTCATAGGTCTAAGTGGCTGAGGTACATTGCAACTTTCCTCCATGATTTGGGCTGGGACAAGTATTTCTATAATCCCTCGTCAATATGTGAGGTGTCAAGAAAAACTTTAAAAACCAAAGCACTCGCCCATCTGGAGGAGTTGAGGCTATTGAGTGAAGCTACTAAACCATCTGTCACCCATAGCCTAATGATCCAACTGGTCCCAACCCTGCAGCCATATCTGACCCTAAATATGACAAATCATGAACGCTATTTATTGGTAAGACTCAGGATGAATATTTTTCACCGAATAATAGCCTTCCCAGTTCAGAATAATTGGGTAAAAAATCTACCGGTTTGCCCCTGTGACCTTATATCTGCACAATCAACTATGCATACTATTCTTTTCTGTAAATTCTTTGCTGAAAGCAGGAAAAAATTACTTGTTCCTATTTTGAGGAGTCTAGGACTCAGGCAATGTCGCCCAGCATTTCTGTTCCTGCAGATGTTGGAAGGAGATTTACTGACATTTACAGTAGCCAGCTTCTTGAAGTCTATTGTTTACCATCGAAAGACTTTAGATTAAAGAATCATTGATTTTATCTAATGATATAATTGTGTAAATTTTAAACTTTTTTTAGCTATGTTCACTGAATGCTCGATTATTCTAAAGCACTCCTTTTTATTCTGGAAAGATTTTTTCTTTTTTACTTCTCCCGTTTTAATAACTTTTAAAGAATTGTATCTTATTGATTGTCTTTTATTGTATGCTTTTTATGATTTATAAATTTAAATCGAAATAAAGTAATATTGACACTTGGATTCCGGTGCACACAATAACTGGACAATCCTCACAAAAGGTTCAGGCTGCAAAAAGCACATGCACACAGCGTCGCTGATCCTCGCTTTGACTCCAGGTGCCCACGATCACAGGGCACTGCTTACGAGGGTCTCAGGTTGCAACAAGCACACGCACACAGCGCCGCTGAGACTCTCCTGGAAACGTTTGTGTTCCTGAGTTTCCACAACCGGGAGCCAGCTCAACTCGGGCCCTTGGGGATAAGTTACTTCAGGACACAGCACAGCAAAGTCCTTTCAAGCAGGGGGACACAGCCCACAGAAAAGTCCCTTCAGCCATTCCTTGGTTACAACTGCAAACTACAGGACAGCCCCAGAACACACAGCAAGGGTCAGTCCTTTCCTTCAGTCTATTCAGTTGTTTCTTCCTTGGCATACCTCATAGGTATACCACTAAATGGCTTTGAAGTCTTTGTGTTCCGGGATCACTGACCCCTGTTCAAACCAGTTCTGGGTGCCTCCCTGCCAGTGAAACCTTCTTCCTTTGATTTGTGGGGTCTGGATTCTCAATCACTCAGCAGGATATAGGACAATTGTTTTATAGCAGCAACCTAGGCCTCTTCACCTCTAGGGGCTACTCCTCCCCTACACTCCAGATGCAGGTCATCCTGTTGCTGCCTCACCTCCTCCCCTGGGTCAAGACATACCTCAGATCATATCGCTTTCAAATCCAGACAGTCAATCCACAACCAGGCAGAGACACACAGAAATGTTAGAGCACAAAAACCCAGCCACTTCTAAAAGAGTGGCTTATAAACACACAATGCAAAAACCATCTTCATAAAAATATGTGTTATTACATTGTGATTTCAGGCATACTAAACTTCACCTCTCCATCTTAAGCCTTTGGGAAGATAGGCTGGAAAACATATTACACAGCCTGCCTATTCTATTCAATGGGCAAGATGGCCTTTCAATAGTGTAAAACAAAATGGAGATTATTTCACTGTCAGGACATAGTACACACCTTAGTACATGTCCTACCTTTCACATGCCCTGCACCCTGCCCAAGGGGTACCCTAGACCTACCGTAGGGGTGTCTGATGTGCAGAGAAAGGGAAGGGTAAGGTCTGGCAAGTGAGTGCACTTGTCAGAACCACATGGCAGTTTAACAAACTGAACGCAGGCACTGCAATGACAGGCCTGAGTTCCCTCTTTAAGGCTACTTGGATGGGTGGCACAAATAGTGCTGCAGGCCCACTAGTAGCATTTGTATCACCAGCCCTGGCACACATAGTAGACTTTACTAGGGACTTTACTAGCAAGGCAAACATACCAATCATGGACAAGCAATTACCATTACACTTTCTACAGGGAACACTTGCACTTTGACACTGTTTAGCAGTGGCAGAGTGTCCAAAGCATCTAAGTTGGCAACACCATGTCAAAAAAAGGGTCTAGGGAGAAAGCAAAAAGTTTAGGGGACTTTAGCCAAAAAGGGCCAAGTCCTACAGTAATGCAGCAATCAGACACTTGCAGAAATGATGCAATGTATATTACAACAGTCAGGTACTCAGTTATGCAGAAATGGAATAATGCGTAATACACTCCGGCAGCAATCACGGTGCCTTAGGTGGTCTTACCGCCACTCCTTCTGACTCGTAGTAAGCCCATGTCAACAGTTGCCCCCAACACAGGTATGGTGTAATCAAAAAGTGCAGCTCCGCACTCTGGCCCCGGTACTGCCACTCCATTGGCAATACGGGCCGCGATACGAGCCGAAGCAAAAGCTCGTGTTGCCAGAATCAGAGAGAGGCCGAGAGTGCCTCCCTCCGAGCCCGCACCCCGCCCCAGGGGTCGACACACGTTACCTGGGGGTGCAAACTCACTCTCCTCTCCTCGTCCAGCGACTGGGACTCCGATGCAATCTTTGTGAATTGGCAACAGTGGGCTCGGGCTGGCGGCTCAGCTCCTCCTGGGCTGCCAGTCGGGGCTGCTACTGCAACGAAGATCTCAGGGTGCCACAGGGCAAACGCACACAGCGTCGCAGAGACTCCCTTGAGCTTTGGGTGCACGATCACTGGGCACGCCACACGAAGGTCTCAGGCTGCACGAAGATCACGCGCACAGCATCGCTGAGATTTACTTTAACTCCAGGTGCACGTAAACAAGGCAATCCTCACAAAGGTGTCACGGTGCACACAGCACACGCACACAGCGTCGATGAGACTCACTTGGATTCCGGGTGTGCATGATGACATGGCAATCCTCACGAAGGTCTCACGGTGCACACAGCACACCCACACAGCGTCGATGAGACTCACTTGGATTCCGGTGAACACGATAACTGGACAATCCTCACAAAGGGTTCAGGCTGCAAAATGAACATGCACACAGCGTCGCTGATCCTTGCTTGGACTCCAGGTGCCCATGATCACAGTGCACACCTTACGAGGACCTCAGACTGCAACAAGCAAATGCACACAGCGTCGCTGAGACTCTCCTGGAAACTTTCGTGTTCCTGAGTTTCTGCAACAGGGAGCCAGCTCACCTTGGGCCCTTGGCGATAAGCTACTTCAGGACACAGCACATCAAAGTCCTTTCAAGCAGGGGGACACAGCCCACAGCAAAGTCCCTTTAGCCTTTCCTTGGTTAAAACAGCAAATTGCAGGCCCGCCCCAGAACACACAGCAAGGGTCAGTCCTTTCCTTCAGTCTCTTCAGTTGTTTGTTCCTTGACAAAGGTCCCTCTTGACCACAAAGTAGCTCCAGTCTTGTTCAATCTTGATCATGCCATTCTCCAAAGTTCAGGGGCTTGGGCTCTCATAGTTATACCCCTCAATGGCTTTGACGTATTTGTGTTTCAGGGGGCACTGACCCCTGTTCAAACCAGTTCTGGGTGCCTCCCTGCCAGTGACACCTTCTTCCTTTGATTAGTAGGATCTAGATTCTCAATCACTCAGCAGGAGATGGGACAATTGTTTTATAGCAGCAACCCAGGCCTCTTCACCTCTAGGGGCTACTCCTCCCCTTACACTCCAGATGCAGGTCAGCCTGTTGCTGTCTCACCTCCTCCCCTGGGTCAAGACATTCCTCAGATCATATCGCTTTCAAATCCAGACAGTCAATCCACAACCAGGCAGAGACACACAGAAATGTTAGAGCTCAAAAACCCAGCCTGCGCATTATATTTGATGGGGAAGATGGCCTTTCAATAGTGAAAAACGAAATGGGGATTATTTCACTGTCAGGACATATTACACACCTTAGTACATGTCCTACCTTTCACATGCCCTGCACCCTTCCCAGGGGGTACCCTAGACCTACCATAGGTGTGTCTGATGTGCATAGAAAGGAAAGGGTAAGGTCTGGCAAGTGGGTGCACTTGTCAGAACAACATGGCCGTTTAACAAACTGCACGCAGGCACTGTAATGGCAGGCCTGAGTTCCCTTTTTAAGGCTACTTGTGTGGGTGACACAATTAGTGCTGCAGGCCCACTAGTAGCATTTGCATTACCAACACAGGCACACATAGTGCGCTTTACTAGGGACTTTACTAGTAAGGCAAACATACCAATCATGGACAACCAATTACCATTACACTTTATAGAGGGAGCACTTGCATTTTGACACTGTTTAGCAGTGGCAAAGTGTCCAAAGCATCTAAGTTGGCAACACCATGTCAGAAAAAAGGTCTAGGGGGAATGCAAAAGGTTTAGGGAACTGTAGCCAAAAAGGGCCATGTCCTACAATGCCATTACTCAACAACCCTGGCCAATGAAGCCATGGTAATCAATGAGGGGCTCGAAGCAGAGTCCTGAGGCACGCTGAATCTCTGGGGTTTGGAGGAGGAAGCATATGGTGGCAGACAGAGGCGCAATTAGAGCCAAATTTCAGGAGGGCCTAAGAAAACATTTCGGGGGGGCTGAACCTTTAAGCAATAGGCAGATTGGAGCTGATTTCGGGGGGGGGTCGGGTCTGAATCTTTAAGTAATAGGCAGAGTGGAGCTGCAGGGGCTCTTAGAAGGGGTGAAACAACAGCAAGGCCTCATTAACATGCAAATGGTCTTTTAAAGACCTGTGAAGTGCTCAGGTGCGGCTGTGTGTGTGCCCGGGAGCTGTCTCATCCCGGGCTGACACACAGGACAGGGGGGGCTGAAGTCCTTTGAGTCCAATGAGTGTTGCGCGCCTGGTGGCAGATGAACTGCTTGGACTCTATCAGATTGAAAAGAATCGATCCAAAAGAAATGCCCAGACCATAAATCCCCACCTCCTTCAGCTGATCCAGAAGAATGGAATGAGGGACAGTGTCACATGCTGCCTACATATCTGGCAGGACAACAAGTGAAGCATGATTCTGATCAAGGTTCTGTCATGTGGTCCTATCAGGCCAGAGTAGGCACACCACCAATTTACATGCTCACATTTTCTCCTTGTGTTTGCTTTGTTCGCCCTAAGTTAGCAGGTATGCCCAGACGTGGGTCCCTTGCTCACTTTGCCACTGGATTCAAGCTAGCCTGGTTGATGAAGGGTGTTACCCAGAAACGTGTCCCAAGATGCTTGTTTCCGGTTCAGGGAAGACCTGGCTTAGCAGTTCGGGCTGGACTGTTCCCATGAGGCACAGGGTCAAGACTGATTTGAATATAGCTGCGTCTGAACTGAGGTGACGAAGTGAGCTAAAGAATGGTGATGGATTGAACCCAGAGCCGAGACTGGGGGTGAGTGTCTGAAAGTTTTCAGCACTCCGTCCATCATCTTCTTGTGTTTGCTTTGTTCGCCCTAATTTGGCAGGGTATGCCCAGACGTGGGTCCCTTGCTCACTTTGCCACTGGATACAGGCTAGCCTGGCTGATGTTTATGTTTATGTTTATGTTTATAGGTTTGTAGAGCGCTCGAATGCCGAGGCGTCTTGGCGCTAAAGTGTAACAGGAGGGGGACATCAAGAATGCTCATATGGTATAAAAAAGGCGAGTTTTTAGCCCTTTCCTAAAAACCTGAAGATCAGGTTGCAGTGTCATGACTAGAGGGAGACTATTCCACAACCTAGCCGCGCAATTTGTTATTGACCGACCCCCCCCATCGTGCCTTTTTGATTTTAGGGACCCTAACACGCCCCTGTGTGGCAGATCTAAGACAGCGTTCAGGGACGTAGGGTATAAAGATGAAGGGTGTTACCCAGAAACCAGTCCCAGGATGCTTGTTTCCAGCTCAGGGAAGACCTGGCTTAGCAGGTTGGGCTGGACTGTTCCCATGAGGCACTCGGTCAAGACTGATTTGCATAGAGCTGGGTCTGAACTGAGGTGGCGAAGTGAGCTAAAAAATTATGATGGATTCAACCCAGATCCGTGACTGGGGGTGAGTGTCTGAAAAGTTTCAGCACTCTGTCCATCATCTCCTGGTGTTTGCTTTGTTCGTCCTAAGTTGGCAGGGTATGCCCAGACGTGGGTCCCTTGCTCACTTTGCCACTGGATTCAAGCTAGCCTGGCTGATGAAGGGTGTTACCCAGAAACTGGTCCCAGGATGCTTGTTTCCGGTTCAGAGAAGACCTGGCTTAGCAGTTCGAGCTGGGCTGTTCCCATGAGGCACAGGGTCAAGACTGATTTGCATGTAGCTGGGTCTTAACTGAGGTGGCGAAGTGAGCTAAAGAATGATGATGGATTCAACCCAGAAATGTGATTGGGGGTGAGTGTCTGAAAAGTTTCAGTACTCCGTCCATCATCTCCTTGTGTTTGCCACATGTTAAAGTTGGCATCTTTTGATAAACACTGACATTTGGCACATATTTGCTTGCATGCCTGTGCTGGGTAATATTCTCTGAAATGGCTTTGCTTACATTGACATGTCTTCATAGGCATCATATTGAGTTCCTTGAACATTCTGCATAAGAACTAAGTTCACTGTGCAAAATACTTTTGTTTGTTAGTGTCCACTGACCAACAGAGCTATCATGAAATAATCAACAATAGTGGTCTGACTGTGGCTTTGGCATGATTACATAAGCGAAGTTTATTATATAAACAACACCACTCCTTTGTTAGACAGAGGAGCATTTTGCTGACACTGCTGAGGTCACTCCATGCCGGAATTCCAGTTCAACTGATTCCCGTTAACCTCCTGTGAGATATGATGCTCAGTTCTCCACCAAGATGGGCTCCATGATGACACTTACCTATAGGTAACAGGGAGTTAAATCACCCTACAGAGATTCTGGCAGATTTATCCACCCTAGACACATGAGGACAGGTAGCGCTAGGTAGGAGCACAAAATATAACAGTACTCATATGCGAGCATAAATCCTATGTAACAGCACAATTGTAGAGTTGTTTTTTTTCTTTACCATTCTCGCATTTCTGATTACACTGTTCTGTTTCCTTTAATTAATATTTGCAATGTATGTATATTACACAAGAATCATAATGCTTCAATAAATATTGAAATGCCACGTTGTGTATTTCTTGTGGATCTCTTAGGGTATGCATGAGTTACTAAATGAAGGGTTCTAGATTTGTTTCCATGATTTCCTTGGGGAGTCAGGGTTGTCATGTTCTGAAGTTGCACATTCTACCTGTTGCCTTACCAGGTTAGGGGTACAGATAATGCACTGTGAGCTAGCAGGACTAAGGCCAACATATCCTGATAGTGCACGTGGAATCAGTCTTGTGCAGTTTTGACATTTATGTTTTCCAACAAAAGCTCAGTTTTACTGAAAAAGTATTAACCCTACAACAGTTCAGTTCGACAAATTCATTCTCTTCAAGTAGGGCGGATTTACTACTGAACACCGTACGGAAGACTGATTGTGACTCATGGAGAAAATTATTGTATTCAAGATAGCCATAAATCTGTTGATGTATTCTTTTTTCATGCATTTTGGGGTCATCCCACAGAGAAATTGGCCAGAAATTATTCAGAACTGAAGTTTCAGCAGTGAAGCTTAGAACGTGCCAACCGTCTTTTATTTACAAGAAACTTCATTTGAATACAGTTTGGGAAAATAGGCTTCATCAGAAGTTAACTTATAAAATTTAGTAACATGTAATTTACCTACTGTTAAGTGAAAATGTGTTGATTTCACATGCATATGAGAGATAGCTAGTAAGTCACAGGGGTAAAAGGTGCTAAGTGAACACCACTCGCCAGCCATGATTTTAGACTGGGCTGTATGTTTGCTCTAATGGGAGACAATGCTGCAAAAAAGAATATCAGATGATTTTAACACAATAAATCTATTTCTTGTGTATAGATTTTATTTCTGATAAATGTTTAACACTGTCAATGTAGTGTACCCAAAGCCTGGTGTGTAATACACCTTCTTTTCTACATTAGAGGACCGGTTACAGTTGATACAATTCTTCCAAAACTCATTCACATGTTCTAAGATCAATTTATTGTTAATCAATGGAGAATGGGATTAAGCTTTCCTTCAAGACAATGGATTTTTACTATTCTTACTGACACGTTTATATAACGTTTCTTAATTAAGTGCAAGTCCTCCATTACTTGGGAATCCTTCTGAGGGTTTGTGTACATTTGCAATCATTGTTACAATTATCACCCTGGAGCCTGTAATCAATACACACTTCTGCCTCTTCTCTCCAGAGGGCTCTGCCAGAAATCGATAAATGTGACTAGGGCCCACACAGGAACTGCATCCACTATAAATAAGCACATTTAAATACAACAGTTGCAAAACGTGGAGGAATTTACATCGTAAGACCCCAGATTCAAAAAATAACATAAACATACATTTCAGTTAAAGTATTTAGTTTGTGAATCGGTCGTATTTGTGCCGTTCGTCCACACTACCATGTTATCAAACCCGTCGTTTGTTTTACTTCGCCTGTGGACTCATTGCAACCACCATCCCTAAAACCCCGTCCTCCTGCACATTCTCAACATTATAGTACCTCGTTAGAGAGAGATTTCTACTAAGGTGATCCGTACTAATTTGTAAAACTACATAGTTAATAGATATAGAGCGTATTGATCTACTTATGTTGTAAATTCAAATGTAAGTTGCATTGACAGCCTTTAAATACAGATTAACACAAATAAGCCTTGATCACCCCAAAACAATCACGAGAACCAGTTAGCAAAAACTGTTGGAAAAAAACTCAGCTCTTTTTATGGGAAAGCATGTGGGGTATCCAACCCTCGACCCCCAATTTCTTCTCCTCAGCGACCTCACGTTTAAGGTGGATCCCTCGGTTCATGGGAGAGTATAAACAGTAGCGACTCCTCGAGGGGGTGCTGTGGGGCAGTGCGGCAGGGCGGGGGAAGGGCAGGCTGGGGGGTAGTAAACTGCGGCATACGGCCCAAAGGAGTTAAGTAAATAAATAAATCAATACAATGAATTACATTGCGTGCGCTGCTATGCCAAATCGGCGATGCAGCGTGCAATGTAATTCGTTTTATTTATTTATTTCTTTGCTCAACTCCGGTCGGCCCTATGCTGGAGTTTACTACCCCCACCCTGCCCCTCGCCCGCCCCACCGCCCCGCAGCACTCTCTCGAGGAGCCACTACTGAGTATAAAATGTGTCTTTTGCCAAACAGATTGTGTGAAGCTGAAGAACAAAGCAAAATAAGTCTTTAGGAGTTAAGCTAAATTTGTGCTGAATGAACAAGTTGAGGACGTATTTCCCTCTGCCATTTAGGAATTCAGCTCTTCCACCAGGCAGGCTGAGGGAAGCCTACTGCATGTATAAAGTGTTTGGGACAGAGAGCTGGACATTTGTGTAAAACGTTTCTCTCTCTGCCATGAGAAAAGCCAGTTTTGTGGTGAAAATGTCATTATAAATTCTTTGACCTTCCATGTTGCAGTGAGGAATCTCTGCTACCAAATGTGAGCATTGGAATATACCCTTACATAGGGGGTACATTGTCAATGTCCAGACTAATGCTCTGCCTAACATCCTGGTGAGAGTTTCCCAGTTTGTGGGAGGCACTTTGCTTTCCACTATTACTAAACGGCCACCACCCTTTTCATGGTTGACTTTCATAGAGTTAATTCCACCATAAATGGTTGTGCGTCATCTACTCCATGTTAAATAGTGGGCTTACACCAGAGTTAATGATCCATTTTGGCAGACTGTATGTTTGCTTGTGAGGCTAGATGAAGATCAATGTAATGCCTGGTTACTTACTGGTAATTTTAATTACTCCAATTCCATGTCTTCCTCGTCACAGTCCTTACGTATGAGTTTATCTCAATTAATGCAGAATCTAATTACCAAACTTGGCTTTTCCTTCACAATTCAAGATGGTCCCCATCCATATCAGTACAAATACCTCACTTCCTGGGAAGAACTTGCTGAAATAATAAAGCAATAAAAGAAATCAGTTGAATGATAGGGAGAGGCGGGGAGGAACTCAGGACTGTAACGAGGAAGACATGCACATGGAGTATTGAAAATTACAGATAAGTAACTGATTATTACCTCCTGTTCCGTCTTCCTCTAACAGTCCTTAAGCATGAATACATACCCAAGCCAAGAAACAGATTTCAACAAAATACTTCATGAATAAAGCAAAAAAAGTCAATTTAATGCAAGGATCCAAAGAACCTTACACTGCAGGAGGACAAACAGAACTCAAAACAGCAGCACCAAAGTCAAAGGACACAACTCCATCCAATTGCAAACAGTAATGGATCATAAATGTGTGGGACAGAGCGGAAGTGGCAGTAAAGCAAATAATTCAAATTGAAGCCCCCTGAAATGCTGCCCAGGAGGCAGAAACCCCCCTAGTAGATCCTAGGGAAAGACTCTGGGACAGGTTGGCCAGCCAAGGAACAGGAATGAGAAATGGCCAACTTAATCCAACATGACAAGGTAGAGAGAGAAGGCTTGTAAACCCCCTATCCCCCAGACCAAGGGAGACAAACAAGGCATCCGACTTGCGCAGAACAGCAGTGCATTGCAAATACACTGAAAGAGCACAATGTACATCTATGGAATGTAAACACACCTCTTCATCAGATGCAGGAGGTGGACAAAAGCTAGGCAAAACAATATCAGAATCCACATGAAAAGAAGGCACCACCTTAGGGAGAAAGGCCAGACTGGGATGAAGCACCACCTTATCCAGAATAAAAATGAAGGAATGGTTGGGGGGGGGGGGGGGGGACAACAATGCCCCACTCTCCCCAACGTATCTCCCAGAGAAAATGGCCACCAGAAAAACAACCTTGGCCGGAAGAAACTTGAAGTCAGCGGACTCCAAAAGTTTGAATGGAGCATCCTACAAATCTTACAGAATCAGAGGCAAGTCCCAAAGCAGCACTGGGGAATGAACAACTGGAAGCCAAAGAAAACAACTCCACAGCAAGTGAACCACCAGACAGGCAACAGAAAAAACACTAGCCCCTTGAAAATCTTGAACAGCCACTCACTGGCTACAAGTGTAGAGATAGCCAAAACTAACAAAAAACACCCCGCAGGAACTTCAACAGAGTTGTGGTATCACAAAGGGAAGATGACAAACCCTTATCCTGACACCAGATGGAAAAATTCCACCAGTGACTGCCATATTTTTTAAGGGTGCACAGCAGCCAAGAATGTTGGATCAGTGCCACAAAATCCAAGGAACACCCCTGTTCTAAAAGGGACTGCCTCCCAAGTGCCAATCCACAAGTCTCAACCTGCGAAGAGTGTCCAGCGGAAGAAGCAGCTGCTGCAGCGGGATAGATGGAACGGCAAAATCCAATGGGTTCTAACTGACAGACAGAGAAGACAAGGGAACCAAGGCTGCCTTGTCCAAACTGGGGAAATCAACAGAATCTCCGCATGTTCCTGAACCACATTCTGAATCTCCCAAGGGAGAAGAGGAATGGGTAGAAATCAGTAAAGGAGACCCCTGGGTCAGGGAACAGCCAGAGCATTCACTGCACAGGCTCTCGAGGATGGAAGAAGGCAACAAAAGTGTGGAAGAAGGGCATTCTCCTCAATGGCGAACAAGTCCAGCCATGGGTGACCAAATTAACAAAGAATGGACTGAAAGATAACCAGACCCAGACACATCATCACCAAGGATGGAAACCTCCTACTCAGAGCATCAGCAGGCCCATTCTCCCTCCCCAGAAGATACACTGCTAAGAGGGACAGGAGAGGAGATTCAACCCACAGGCAAACCTCCAGTAAAGGAGAAACTGAGAGGGACACATGCCGTCCTGCCGGTTCAGATATGAGCGGATAATTTGATCGTCTGCCTGGACATACACCATAGAGTGAAACAACAGGGGCCAAAAAAACAAAAAGGCCTTCAGGAATGCAGCCAGCTCCTTCCAATTTGAAGACTGAAGAGTCATCTCCCCTGAGACACAGAATCCTCCAGAGTAGAACCCCGTCCCCTCCCACTGGCATCAGTTGTGAGAACAGGAAGAGGAACCGAAGAAAAATCCTTGCTCAGATGAGCGGGGTCCAGGCACCACTGGAGATCCCTATGGATCTGAAGAGTCACCAGAACCAGCTTCTTGTACACCAAAGACAGTGGGTTCCAATGAACAGGAGATGGTGAACAAGGGGATACAGGTGCAGTGTCCCCAAGGAACCAGGGACAATGTAAAGGACATCTGCCCCTGACTGTGAAGAATTGTCCTTGCAGATATCGATGGACGAAGAAAGAGAGAGGACAAATGGGAGCAGAGAAAAACACAGCACTCCTTTGACAGCAGGACCTCCCCAACATCCATCCTGAAGCATGCTCTGATAAATAGGAGATCTTGAGATGGTTGGACCTGCAACATTTTCCATTTGATCAAGAAGCCATAGTCCTGCAACCGCTTGGTCACCCTGAGAACCTCCGTCTGGACTTTGAAAAAAGAACAAGAGGCAATCACCCGATCAACCAGATACAGGAAATGCTGGACACCTTCAGAATGTAAAATACCCACCAATGCTGCCAAAAGCTTGGTGAACACCCTTGGTGCAGATGCCAGCCTGAAGGGCAGAACATGGAACTGGTAGTGGCTTCCCTGGACAATGAACTGGAGGAACATCTCCTAAAACGGATGCACAGGGACATGGAGTTAGGCATTCCATGAGAAAGATAGAAGTCAGAAACCCACCCTTCCCCAAGAGCAGCAGAACTATCTGTAGAGATACCATCTTAAAGAATACATGAGGAATATACTGATTGACCCCCTTTAGGCACAGCACAGGGTGGAACTATCCCAATGCTTTCTTTGCCAGGAAAAGCAGGGAATAATAATCCAGTAAAATCTCCCCCAGAGGAACTGGAATGATGAAAGCCTTCCAGAGCACTAACTGAATCCCCTGGAGTACTACAGTCAACTTTTCCAGGTAGTGAGGAGCAGGAGTCTAAAATAAATGGTGACGAGTGATGTTGAAATTTATTCTGTATCCTTCTAAGACCACTTGGACATCTCATGCATCTGAAATTGTACACGCCCAAATGTCCTGTAAGCACTGCATACTATCCCACACTGTACAAAACCTGGAACAGTCATGCCTTGGGAGGGGCAGGAGATGATGCAGCAGCTGAGGAATACCAGGATTTGTCAGCTTTAGGGGTGCTCGGCCACGACCCCTGCCTCAAAAGAGCTTGTGTTGCAGATCCTTGACCTCAGCAGGAAAAGCCTGTTTGTAGCCAAAATCTCTGCTCTTGGCGACTGGTGAATTGGAGTCACCAGTTTCCTATTTTCAGCAGACTGCTTAATCAGCTTCTCCAAGTCACTGCCAAAGACCTTGAAGCCTATAAAAGGAAGTTTGAAGAGAATTGCTTTCTGAGCAGCATCTACGTTCCAAGAGCACATCCAGATGTTGAGTCTGTCTGAAATAGCAGAGCTTGAAGCTGCCGTATATGCACAGATATTGTGTATTGTGATTTCAGATTGAAAGTGCTCCTTCTACTGCATCAACAAGAGAGTAGAAAAATCCACACCCTCCTGCACCTTGTCTGCCGAAGGATGGATGTTCTTACGGCGGTACGGGACAGCATAAGTGGAGCAGGCATTAGCATGGATCACAAAGTAAGAAGCCATACATGGCTCTTTTCACAGCCCCCTCCACCTTCTTGTTGAAGCATCAGAGGGTAGAGCATCCTAAGATACCACCACTCCAGGGTGGACAACCCAGTCATAATGTTATCAATTTTCACAAAGGATAGGACCTCCATCCCCAAACTTATCCAGAGGGTAACGTTTCAACAAGAAACATGAGAATGACTACTTCTCAACACCATTTGTTTGGAATAACACAGCAAATAGAAGTGTGCAAGTGAAAAAACTCTGGCTCAGCACACGTATATTGCGAGAAAAAGTCATCCTCATCCTGTGTCGGAGCAGAATCTACAAAGCCCAAATTATCCTACACATGTTGCATAATTTCAGTCAAATCTGCGACCCGGCACAAAATGGCCCTTAAGGTACTCATCATCCCCCACCATGGAAGGAACTTTAGCAGGAGGAGCCACTTCCCAGGCATGAAACGCAGCCTCCATAGCTGCAGCAATGATGGCCTACAGATCAGGGGTAACAGCAACCACACCATATTGCCCAGCCACCATGGAGTGTCTAAAGCACTCCTTGAATCACCAAGTCATCAGCAGAATCAAGGCACCCAGAATACTTCAGCAAGAGGTAGTCCCAATGAAGCAATCTAGTGCGGAAACAGCACACCCAGTAACTAGACCGGCACAGGAAAAAACTTCCTGATAAATTCAGCTGTTACCACGGTAACGCCACCCATGTCCCTGCTCGCTTCCTGCCCACTTGGAGTCAGGCGGTAGGGACTTGACGCACCCTCCCATCAGCGTGAAGTTGCGATCGCCGCAACAGGCAGATGCAAAGCAACTGCTGAGAACTTATCACCAACCTACCCTGATGCAATAAACGTGCCACGCAGCCTATCACATCAGCACAGAGAAAAGGCAAACACAAAATCCTGGGGAATACAAAAATAAAAAACAAACATCTACGAGGGTGTCACAGGCTGCCCTGCAATTCACACATGCCCTCTGTGGTCTTGCATGCCTCGCATAGGAGCGTGACCACCAAAATAAACAATAAAAAACTGCTAAAGCAGGTTTCAAGAAATAAAAAACATACATACCTGTACCCAAGATGGTAATCAGGTTCTGCATGCATGGAGATAAACTGTTATGCAAGGTGTGAGAGAAAGACGGACGAGGAGGTAATGGTCTGCTTCAATCTGAAACCCATGGGGCAGGTGGTCACAAAAGCCCACCATCACATGATTTTTCAGATTGGATCCTTGTATGAAAACTAGGCGGTGCAGAGAAAGATTGAACAGTTAAGTTTGCACTAACCGTATGTAAAAAACATGGGAGGGACCCCACTGCCCAAGAGACAGGGTACCACAAGTATGTAAAAAAGAGAGATTCTCTTGGGTGTATAAGACCACCTAGGCTACAATCATGTCAAGTTCACTCAGAACATGCAAACCAACTCAACTAAGGGTCTAAAGTACCCACAACAATAGCCGTATATATCTCAAAGACAAAGAACCAAATTGAGTAAAAATTAATATTGTGATTTATTAATAACAATTTATCCACATATCGGTGATTGTATACTCAAATTCATATAAACAGTCAAAAAAAGAACATAAACAATGTCTAAAAACATAAAAGTTAGAGAGCAAGGGTACGATGTGAAATCAATACATTCATCACAGAATGGTATAATTCCAGTGTACATTAATATGTATGTGTGTATCACAGGTCTATTTTTAATACAGTAGATCCAAGTGTGAGACAGTTTCTGGATTTTAGACCAATTCTGAGTGGTACAGGCGTCGACGCGTTTCGGTGGTAAATTCTAATTAAAATCCACCTTCTTCAGGACAAAGATAAAAGCTCTCCAATATTTTTGAGCAATTTAAAAACCTATTAAAACAATGAAAAAGAAACCTCATTTAGGATCATAGAGGTGATTTATCATTTTTATAACCACAATACTAATAATGGTTCCACTGCTGTAAATCATCCACAAACATTGTTATATGCATTGTCTAATGTTTAACAAAAAAGAAATTATTTTTAATACACAGCGGTTTATGTCTCATGTGTTACTTTATAGAGACGGGAATCCCGCTACTTTCACACATCTATCGGGCAAGGAGCCCCAAATAGTATTTGTCAGTGAGTGCATGCGGCTACCGGTGACCAATTCACCGAATCTCGAGTTCATGTCAATCCCAGTCATACAAATATCATACATACTCCTTATGGTTCAGGTACCCAGACCCAAAGATAACAAAAGGTGCTTCAGGGTTAACCAGTGAAACCATAATGTCCATTCATACCCTAATCTTCTTGTTATATGTGAAATAGCAATAATACATACCCCTATTGCGGGTGCGGTCCACTTTGAAGAACAGATGTATGAATATTATCTGTTGCAAGAAAGTTCTTAATGTAGTCCTCAAAAAGTCCCAGTTTATTCAGACTATAGGGATCTAATGGGAAATATATATATATAGAGAAAAACTCTTAGATATAGTCCTAATCTCAACACAGTTTTTTTTAATGATAAGATGTGGTCGTGTGGTTTTCCCCGCTTACCTCAATAATTATAGGTTACTGCGGAAAATGGGGGACTCTGCCCAGTAGGATCCGGTCCACTCATGCATCAAGATACTGCATCGATACTGCACGGTTGCCACTGTCCAACGTTAGCTCCTCGTAGGGGAGTTTATTCCAAATGTACACCTATAATATTAATTAAGGTATCATAAGGTCTATGAGTAATGAATGTAAATCACGAGTCTCCTACGGATCTTATTTAGGTTTGATTTAGTTTACTGAATATCCAGTTCTATATAGGCAGTCACAACGGTTTTATGTTATCCTCTTAGTCAAAGCATATCGGATAAAGATAGTAATGTCCTTCTTACATTCATAGGCATGTGTGTGAACATACATCACACGATATATTTCTCTGGACCGAGTTATAATGCGGAGACTATGTTTACCTAAATAAAGAGAAAGTCGTTCCCCCAAACTACTTGTCCTGTTGTTACCTTCGTAAATTGGCGGTGTCTGCTCGCGGTGCGGCGTTCTACGATCCTTTTTGGATATCGTGCCGTCTCCCCGTATTTCTCATCCCCGGGTCAGTAACCGATGGATTGGTGTTTTTTAGTGGTCACTTTTATACGTTAGGCACTATGGTTAAATTGTCTACACCTGGAGTCCTGCGTCAAAGATGCGCGACTTTTCATGTTCTAATTAAATCGACCCGCTTTCCTTAAAGCGCTAACGTTTTGTTTTGTGATTAAAGTGGCCCGCTTTTCTTAAGGCGGCAACCGCAGAGTCTATTAACGTGATGGTGGGGTCCACCTATTGTCAACGTTGGGTGAATAATAAAGTTTTGTACTCGACTCGTTATCCGAATGAGGCGGCAACCACAGAGTGTATTTATGTGAAGGGGCGGTCCACCTATTGTCAACGTTGGGTAATTAATAAAGTTTTGTACTAGACTCATTATTCGAATGATGGTACCGATGTCTAAATTCATTTAATTTATTATATATAGTTTAAGGGTGTTTGCAACGGCAGAGTCTATTAACGTGAAGGTGGGGTCCACCTATTGTCAACGTTGGGTAAATAATAAAGTTTTATACTCGACTCATTATCCGAATGAGGCGGCAACCACAAAGTGTATTTACGTGAAGGTGGGGTCCACCTATTGTTAACGTTGGGTAAATAATAAAGTTTTGTACTCGACTCATTATTTGAATGATGGTACCGATGTCTAAATTCATTTAATTTATATTATATAGTTTAGGGGAATTTGCAACGGCCCTGCTTCTTACGTAGCTCCGTAGATTGACTCTAGTTCATCGAAGCGGTGTTCACATAGTAACACCTATCTGTGAACGCACTATTTATGCGGTAGACATAAGCTAGAAATGAGGGAGCCTCTTGAGTCCATCGATGGCCGGTACATCGATGAAAACTCATCGGGCAAACCTCGGATCATAGTCATATTTACCATGAATTTAAGTTCAGAATGGTAGTTGTGATCTAGACAGGTCCACTAATCTATAAGTCTCATCCAGTCTTCCTTAGTGTTCAACCCTGTTCTAATAGTGTCTAAAATTGAAATATACCATTTTTCCCGTTTCTTTCTTTTCAGGGTTAAGTCCCCCGATCTTTTATTACCCTCTATTTTTTCTATAATGAACCAACTAAAGTCCATTTCAGTATGTCCCTCTTTCACAAAATGGTTCACCAAGGGAGCACTTTCCTTCTTGTTTTTTATGGCAGACTTATGCTCTCCTAGTCTGATGCGCAATTCGCGGGATGTCTCACCAACATATCCCAAATTACAGGGACATAGGAGTAAGTAAACCAGATTCTTGCTCCTGCAGTTATTTAAGGATTTGGAGGTGAGGGTATGCTTATTGTAGACCACTTCTTTGCCCTGTAGGCACTGACCACACATATTGCAACTGTTGCATTTGTAATTGCCAATTGCTAAAGTGCCCGTTAGAGTACGTTGGTGGATGGAGGAGGTTTCTCTATAGGTGTGGACTAACTCCCTCCTAAGGTTGTTGTTACGTCTAAAGGCGAACAAGGGTCTGTCAAGTTTGGTTGCTGTTTGGTCATTCAAAATACTCCAACTTGAGTTGATGATATTTTTTACCTTATTGCTCAGACAGGAGTATTGGCTCACAAATACCAATTTTTTTACATCCTTAGTTATTGTGTTCTTTTTGTTCTTTCCTTCTAACATACTGTCACGATCATAAAATCGTGCTCGTTTAAGGGAATGTGTGATCAATTTTTTGGGGTACCCTCTGTTTTTTAATTTCTTACTTAAGACCTCTGAATGTTTGTAAAAATCATCTATGGATGAACAGTTCCTCCGAAGACGGAGGAACTGCCCGAAGGGAATGTTATCTTTTTGGGCCTTTGGATGAAAACTTGAGTAATGCAATAATGTGTTCTTATCTGTAGGTTTAGTGAATAATTCGACCGCTAATGTTCCCTCAGTTTCTTTAATTCTTAAGTCCAGGAAGGTAACACTAATGTTACTATATTCTGAGGTGAATCTCAGATTGGGGTCACCCAGGTTTAGCCACATAAGGAATTCTTCCAAGGTATCTGTGGGGCCCTCCCAAATAAAGAAGATGTCATCAATGAATCTGCTCCACTTAACGATGTTTTCAAAAAATGGAGCAGATTCATTGAAAATGTGGGTCTCCTCAAATTTGCCCACATATAGGCAAGCCAGGCTTGGGGCACAGGTTGCCCCCATGCTCGTGCCCTTGGTTTGAAGGTAAAGATCATCCTTGAACAAAAACAAATTGTGTTTAACTACCAATTCGGTACAGGCCAGAATGAAATCGGCCTGGGCCCCTCTACATTCAACTGGACCCAGGATGCTGCTGATGACACTTAAGGTAGCATCCTGGGGTATGTTTGTGTAGAGGGCCTCAATGTCTAAGGTGACCAGAAGTTGGGTTTGGTTGTTAAATTTAAAACCTTCAATGGTAGTGATCACAAGGGCAGAGTCTTTAATGTAGGATTTCTGTTTTGGGACTAGAGGTCTTAAAAAACTGTCCACATATTTGCTTAATGGTTCCAAAAGTGAGTTAATACAACTCACAATGGGTCTGAGTGGTGGGTTTTGAGCATCCTTGTGGATTTTTGGTAATCCATATATGGCTGGGATCACCGGTTTATCATTGTACATAAAACAATATTCCTTATCAGAAATCCATCCATTTTCTTTGGCTCTGGTCAGGAGTATGCTCACCATACCTTTTAGCTCATTCCATTTATTCATTGGGACTCTACTATAGTGATCCTGAATGTTAAGAAGGTTCATCACTCTTCCTTCATAGTCAGAGGTGTCAAAAATGACAACCCCCCCGCCCTTATCTGCGGGTTTAATTGTGATGCTCAAATCGTTTTTCAAGTTTAAGATAACGTTCTTCTGTTCTCTACTTACATTGTGTGAGGTGGGAGGTTGGGATCTACACATTTCTTGTATTTTCATTTCTACCACTTGTTCAAAAATCTCTACTTTTTTGTCCACTTGATTTATATGTGGAGTGAAGGTGGATTTCGGTTTGAGGCCTGAGATGTTAATATCTTCCCTATACTCTTTATCCTCAAAGAACCTAGTTAGTCGAATTTTGCGGAAGAAAGACTTAAGGTCTTTCTCTAAATTGAATTTATTCACTTGGGTTGATGGAGCAAAACTGAAGCCCTTAGCTAAGATCTCAAGTTCCATTTTAGTCATGATGCGTTTGGACAGATTAATAATCGGAAAATTTTCATTGCTTATCTCCAGTATTTGCGATTCCTTGTCTCCAGGAATTCCTCTTGAGGTTGATGCCGCACATATTGTCCTCTCCCATATCCCCGATTGGTTCTTTGTCCTCTCCTCGAGCGCTGATCTAAAAAAGAGGAAGAGGACGGTGGGGCGGCAAAGCCCGAAGTAGGGACAATATTGGTCATTTGTGCATTTCCACCATACTCGGTTCTTTGGTGATTTGCACCCTGATTATTTCTACCAATTTCATCATCAGAACCGGAACCAGATGATTCTGAGAATGTGACCCGATTTCTACTGCCCCTTTGATAAACTGGTTTTTGTTGGTATAGTTTCTCCCACATTCCTTCATTTCTCTGTTGATAATAATCCTTTTGTAAATAGGGATAGTTAACCTCGACATTATATTTCTCAATGTCCCTCCTTAATTTTTTGGTCTTTTTGTTAGTTAGGTAGTCATTGAATCCATTGATTTCTGTATCTAATTCTTCTAGTTTTTTCTTAGCCTCATCTAATGCCGAGTTGTTCTGAAGTTCTGTTAGTAGCTGTTCTATTTCCTGTTTCTCTAAAATAATTACTTCTTGTGCTGTTTCGATAATGAGAAGTAGCCAATCTCTGCTACATCTGTTAGCAATATGTGACCATGTTTCTAAGAATTTTTTGTGTTCAATGAAAAGGCCAGGTTCGTTTCTAATTTGTAAACCTACTGGTATTACCCCAGCTTTCACATATTCCACTAAATATTCCGCATGGAGTTCGGTTCGTATTAGTTTTTTCTTTAAGTTGTATAGTTTGCCCCATTTGTCGGCATTACTTGAGAAAACAGTCACCTTATTACTCTGTTTGGTATTGATGATTTTATTGAATTGATCCTCACTGAATCCAAATGTTTTAAATTGGTCCATATTCGTATATAGAGGAAAGAAGTCACCCACAAATAAGGGTAAATAAATGATGTATTAATCCTCCAAGAGGAAAATACGTCTCCCCAACCACTTGGTTGTACTCAATCGTATGTAAAAAACATGGGAGGGACCCCACTGCCCAAGAGACAGGGTACCACAAGTATGTAAAAAAGAGAGATTCTCTTGGGTGTATAAGACCACCTAGGCTACAATCATGTCAAGTTCACTCAGAACATGCAAACCAACTCAACTAAGGGTCTAAAGTACCCACAACAATAGCCGCATATATCTCAAAGACAAAGAACCAAATTGAGTAAAAATTAATATTGTGATTTATTAATAACAATTTATCCACATATCGGTGATTGTATACTCAAATTCATATAAACAGTCAAAAAAAGAACATAAACAATGTCTAAAAACATAAAAGTTAGAGAGCAAGGGTATGATGTGAAATCAATACATTCATCACAGAATGGTATAATTCCAGTGTACATTAATATGTATGTGTGTATCACAGGTCTATTTTTAATACAGTAGATCCAAGTGTGAGACAGTTTCTGGATTTTAGACCAATTCTGAGTGGTACAGGCGTCGACGCGTTTCGGTGGTAAATTCTAATTAAAATCCACCTTCTTCAGGACAAAGATAAAAGCTCTCCAATATTTTTGAGCAATTTAAAAACCTATTAAAACAATGAAAAAGAAACCTCATTTAGGATCATAGAGGTGATTTATCATTTTTATAACCACAATACTAATAATGGTTCCACTGCTGTAAATCATCCACAAACATTGTTATATGCATTGTCTAATGTTTAACAAAAAAGAAATTATTTTTAATACACAGCGGTTTATGTCTCATGTGTTACTTTATAGAGACGGGAATCCCGCTACTTTCACACATCTATCGGGCAAGGAGCCCCAAATAGTATTTGTCAGTGAGTGCATGCGGCTACCGGTGACCAATTCACCGAATCTCGAGTTCATGTCAATCCCAGTCATACAAATATCATACATACTCCTTATGGTTCAGGTACCCAGACCCAAAGATAACAAAAGGTGCTTCAGGGTTAACCAGTGAAACCATAATGTCCATTCATACCCTAATCTTCTTGTTATATGTGAAATAGCAATAATACATACCCCTATTGCGGGTGCGGTCCACTTTGAAGAACAGATGTATGAATATTATCTGTTGCAAGAAAGTTCTTAATGTAGTCCTCAAAAAGTCCCAGTTTATTCAGACTATAGGGATCTAATGGGAAATATATATATATAGAGAAAAACTCTTAGATATAGTCCTAATCTCAACACAGTTTTTTTTAATGATAAGATGTGGTCGTGTGGTTTTCCCCGCTTACCTCAATAATTATAGGTTACTGCGGAAAATGGGGGACTCTGCCCAGTAGGATCCGGTCCACTCATGCATCAAGATACTGCATCGATACTGCACGGTTGCCACTGTCCAACGTTAGCTCCTCGTAGGGGAGTTTATTCCAAATGTACACCTATAATATTAATTAACGTATCATAAGGTCTATGAGTAATGAATGTAAATCACGAGTCTCCTACGGATCTTATTTAGGTTTGATTTAGTTTACTGAATATCCAGTTCTATATAGGCAGTCACAACGGTTTTATGTTATCCTCTTAGTCAAAGCATATCGGATAAAGATAGTAATGTCCTTCTTACATTCATAGGCATGTGTGTGAACATACATCACACGATATATTTCTCTGGACCGAGTTATAATGCGGAGACTATGTTTACCTAAATAAAGAGAAAGTCGTTCCCCCAAACTACTTGTCCTGTTGTTACCTTCGTAAATTGCCGGTGTCTGCTCACGGTGCGGCGTTCTACGATCCTTTTTGGATATCGTGCCGTCTCCCCGTAGTTCTCATCCCCGGGTCAGTAACCGATGGATTGGTGTTTTTTAGTGGTCACTTTTATACGTTAGGCACTATGGTTAAATTGTCTACACCTGGAGTCCTGCGTCAAAGATGCGCGACTTTTCATGTTCTAATTAAATCGACCCGCTTTCCTTAAAGCGCTAACGTTTTGTTTTGTGATTAAAGTGGCCCGCTTTTCTTAAGGCGGCAACCGCAGAGTCTATTAACGTGAAGGTGGGGTCCACCTATTGTCAACGTTGGGTGAATAATAAAGTTTTGTACTCGACTCGTTATCCGAATGAGGCGGCAACCACAGAGTGTATTTATGTGAAGGGGCGGTCCACCTATTGTCAACGTTGGGTAATTAATAAAGTTTTGTACTAGACTCATTATTCGAATGATGGTACCGATGTCTAAATTCATTTAATTTATTATATATAGTTTAAGGGTGTTTGCAACGGCAGAGTCTATTAACGTGAAGGTGGGGTCCACCTATTGTCAACGTTGGGTAAATAATAAAGTTTTGTACTCGACTCATTATCCGAATGAGGCGGCAACCACAAAGTGTATTTACGTGAAGGTGGGGTCCACCTATTGTTAACGCTGGGTAAATAATAAAGTTTTGTACTCGACTCATTATTTGAATGATGGTACCGATGTCTAAATTAATTTAATTTATATTATATAGTTTAGGGGAATTTGCAACGGCCCTGCTTCTTACGTAGCTCCGTAGATTGACTCTAGTTTATCGAAGCGGTGTTCACATAGTAACACCTATCTGTGAACGCACTATTTATGCGGTAGACATAAGCTAGAAATGAGGGAGCCTCTTGAGTCCATCGATGGCCGGTACATCGATGAAAACTCATCGGGCAAACCTCGGATCATAGTCATATTTACCATGAATTTAAGTTCAGAATGGTAGTTGTGATCTAGACAGGTCCACTAATCTATAAGTCTCATCCAGTCTTCCTTAGTGTTCAACCCTGTTCTAATAGTGTCTAAAATTGAAATATACCATTGTTCCCGTTTCTTTCTTTTCAGGGTTAAGTCCCCCGATCTTTTATTACCCCCTATTTTTTCTATAATGAACCAACTAAAGTCCATTTCAGTATGTCCCTCTTTCACAAAATGGTTCACCAAGGGAGCACTTTCCTTCTTGTTTTTTATGGCAGACTTATGCTCTCCTAGTCTGATGCGCAATTCGCGGGATGTCTCACCAACATATCCCAAATTACAGGGACATAGGAGTAAGTAAACCAGATTCTTGCTCCTGCAGTTATTCAAGGATTTGGAGGTGAGGGTATGCTTATTGTAGACCACTTCTTTGCCCTGTAGGCACTGACCACACATATTGCAACTGTTGCATTTGCAATTGCCAATTGCTAAAGTGCCCGTTAGAGTACGTTGGTGGATGGAGGAGGTTTCTCTATAGGTGTGGACTAACTCCCTCCTAAGGTTGTTGTTACGTCTAAAGGCGAACAAGGGTCTGTCAAGTTTGGTTGCTGTTTGGTCATTCAAAATACTCCAACTTGAGTTGATGATATTTTTTACCTTATTGCTCAGACAGGAGTATTGGCTCACAAATACCAATTTTTTTACATCCTTAGTTATTGTGTTCTTTTTGTTCTTTCCTTCTAACATACTGTCACGATCATAAAATCGTGCTCGTTTAAGGGAATGTGTGATCAATTTTTTGGGGTACCCTCTGTTTTTTTAATTTCTTACTTAAGACCTCTGATGTTTGTAAAAATCATCTATGGATGAACAGTTCCTCCGAAGACGGAGGAACTGTCCGAAGGGAATGTTATCTTTTTGGGCCTTTGGATGAAAACTTGAGTAATGCAATAATGTGTTCTTATCTGTAGGTTTAGTGAATAATTCGACCGCTAATGTTCCCTCAGTTTCTTTAATTCTTAAGTCCAGGAAGGTAACACTAATGTTACTATATTCTGAGGTGAATCTCAGATTGGGGTCACTGCTGTGTATTAAAAATAATTTCTTTTTTGTTAAACATTAGACAATGCATATAACAATGTTTGTGGATGATTTACAGCAGTGGAACCATTATTAGTATTGTGGTTATAAAAATGATAAATCACCTCTATGATCCTAAATGAGGTTTCTTTTTCATTGTTTTAATAGGTTTTTAAATTGCTCAAAAATATTGGAGAGCTTTTATCTTTGTCCTGAAGAAGGTGGATTTTAATTAGAATTTACCACCGAAACGCGTCGACGCCTGTACCACTCAGAATTGGTCTACAATCCAGAAACTGTCTCACACTTGGATCTACTGTATTAAAAATAGACCTGTGATACACACATACATATTAATGTACACTGGAATTATACCATTCTGTGATGAATGTATTGATTTCACATCGTACCCTTGCTCTCTAACTTTTATGTTTTTAGACATTGTTTATGTTCTTTTTTTGACTGTTTATATGAATTTGAGTATACAATCACCGATATGTGGATAAATTGTTATTAATAAATCACAATATTAATTTTTACTCAATTTGGTTCTTTGTCTTTGAGATATATGCGGCTATTGTTGTGGGTACTTTAGACCCTTAGTTGAGTTGGTTTGCATGTTCTGAGTGAACTTGACGTGATTGTAGCCTAGGTGGTCTTATACACCCAAGAGAATCTCTCTTTTTTACATAGTTTGCACTAACCGCCTATATTTAACTGCAGGGTGGAACCCCAGTCATTTGTAGGAATCAAGTTTGCTTGCACTGCTATTGGCCTGCCATGTTTATGTATTTGGCATCATCACGCTTTTCGTGACAGACCTAAACAAATTTTGAGACACAATTAGAGATACAAATCTGCTCTCTTTGACATAAGGTGAACTGGCGCACTCAATTACTCAGCATACTCTACTTGCAAATCATGGGGAATTTGACAAATATAACAGGCGCTCTCAGTGACCATTGGAAAAAAAAAAAATATTCTAGCTTGGGTTTGGAACACACAGGCTGATTCACTAAATCATCTCCTATTTTCTCATTTGATGTAGTCATATTGAGTCCCTAGTGAATCGTGCTTTGAGGTACCCTTTTAGATTGGGTTATGTGTTTAGGTATTAATGTACCTATTTAGGGGCATATCAGCAAGGCGAGGCGATAAAATTATCACCGCTTTAGCGTCCGTTTTCGGACAAAAAGCAGCGATAATTTTATCGCCCTATTTGCATGGACACGCGAACGCGTGAATCCATGCCTTAGCGCCTGTTTACTGAACGCCCAGCTTTGCATCTCTAATGAGATGCAAAGTGGGCGTTCCTTCCCAAAATAACTGGAGAAATGTTGCTAACTGACATTTCTCCAATTATCAAGGGAATCGCTAACATTCATAGCGATAAGAAAAGTAGCGCTAACCATGGTTACCGCTACTTTCCTTACGCCTGCTTTAGTTCTGACTTAGCCATGTAATCCAATGGGAGGTGGATTACATGGCTAAAACCACCCCGCCCTATCAGCAAGGTATTGCCGGTCACAGTGCGATTATCGCTGGATTTCCAGCGATAATCACACTGTTTTCCAGCTAACGCTTGCACTTCTATCGCTTTGGAGATAAGCGTTGCTGATAGCACGCTATCTCCGCGATAGCCGGCGATAATTATCCTAGCGCTAAGTGCGCTTAGCGATAATTATCGCCTGCCCTTGCTGATATGCCCCTTAGTTATTTATTCAATTGATCTTTTTACAGCATTCGAGTGTTGCTGAGAGGGCCACTTTGTAACTGTGAAAACATTAGAAAATTAAAAAACGTTTATGATGTCTCAAGGTACAGAGTTAACCTCGAAGCCAGTTGAAGTACTAGTCGACTTGCAGAGCATCTGGCCCTGTCCCTTTTGAACACAAAGCAGGTCTAATCCCAGTGCCCACCAGATCTTTCAGGGGGATAGAATGGCTTTCTCGTACTAGGGCCTTTGGAGTCTTGGGAGCCTTCTGGAAAGAGCGAAGTTAGGCTTAGGTTCAAAGATGAAGTACTGAGCAACCAGAAAAGTGCATCTAAAGGGACATATGGGGTGCACTTGCAATAAAAAAATAAGCATTGACAAAGTCAATATGTTTCACAAATCTATTTGTTTTGTCACTGTTTTTTTACATGTTGCACAAAAGTTGAGCTGCTGTGCAACATGGCTTGAAGTAAAAAAAAAAGAAAAGCACTATCAGCGGTCAATGCTGGAATGTCATAATGCTTTTAAAACTTTAAACCATGTAAAAAATATTTACAACACCAATAGATTTCTCATAGGCGAAACCTATTGACTTTTGTAATGCTTTATTTAATTCATTTTGGGGCAATTTTATTTAACTCAAACTCGACCCAAAGGTTTTGGAGTGCTTTACATGAGCACAACTTGCATTACAGAAGAACAGTTTCAATTTTAAGAACATGTTACAGCAGCGTGAGCTGCTGTGGCTTAAAGTTAAAAAAATAACCAAAAAAATAGCCCTATTACACGGTGAACCCTGGCTGTGTTATTTCGCTTTCTTATTTCAACTGTAAGCCATATTATACAGCAGCTTGCCCACTGTGCAGAATGTTTTACACATGAAAGAGTTCCTGTGTAATGTAATTATAGGGTTGTTATTAATATCATACATACCAAAAATCGAGAAACACGACATCACTTTTTACAAAAAACCTGAGGTGGAGTTAAGTACATTATATATATCATGTGACGTGTATATGCTGTTCTTTAATACAGAGTTAAGACTGAGCGACGTGTATATGCTGTTCTTTAATACAGAGCTCCTCAACGACACTTTAAGTTCTGATTATTGGACTGAAATAAAAGCACTTCCGTTGCTATTATTCAGTTGGGTTTCTAGGGTCTTGTTTTTAACTTTAAGCCGCAGCAGCTCTTGCTGCTATGTAACATGTTTAAAAATTAAACTGTTTTTCTGGGTTGCTCCCCTAAAGGAAGAGCTGCTACCCATGGCGCCTGGGATTTCTGTCAATGACACGAGAGTCCCAGATAACACCAACGTTGTTCAATCAACAAAGACAGCTGGAATTTAGCGTGCAATAAACCATCTCAAGTTTACATTGAGAAAACAAGGACACCGGTCATACTTCCGGCATCATACCAAACTAGCATAGTAGTTCGCCTCCACGTCAGGTTGGCCTTGGAGAGGGGACATGTCAGTGCCAGGCTAGGAAGCCACGCCCTTGCCTTCAAACAAAATGGCTATGTTTGAATGCAAAGTTTCATATTTTATTATATAAGCATAAACTTTCTCCAGAAATGCTTTTGAAAAATGTGTGAGCATTAAACACAATCAATAAGTAAAACACTGTAAAAATATGTATCCTTCAAAAAGGTATTTGCTGATTAAAAAATGTTTTGATTTAAATATTTGCACAAACAGTTGCTGTAGTGTTTTGCTCCGAAGCACTGACAGGCGGAGTCATTAGCCAGTTCATGTTATGGTGCGTGGAGAGAAAACAACAGCGAGTGGGGGGAGGTGATAGGGAGCAGTGGAAAGACAGAACACATACACTCATATGGAGAGCAGGCATGACATGAAATCAAGCACACTTGAAATGCGTGCAGCCACGGGGAGTTTAGGAAAACATGAAAAGAAATTCCACAAAAGCAGATAAAAACAGTGCTTGGGCCATGGGACACAGAAACCGTCCCTGGCAAAAAACTAGGCCAGCCCCGGGAAGCGGGGGGTGGGGGGGATGCTGCTGGAAAGCTTTGTGCCGCTTTTGTTGCCGGGGGACGATATTACAGCTACGCTGCACAACTGGTCCCGGTAACAAAAACTAGCCCCCACCCTGGCGGCCCACCGGGGAAACGCCCGGTGCCTGCCACGGCCAGTCTGGCCCTGTACACTGGTAAGAGAAACACATGAAGAACAACAGGAAATAGTGTGCTACAGGCAACAGAAACAGAAGAAAAGTGCCAAGCCCACACACCAATGAAAAGTAAGGACCGTATGTAAGCCCCTTTTAAGGTTGATATTAAATACAATAGATTTCACAAGCACAATGCAAGCGCTGTGCAGTCAAAACCTGAAAAGGAGGAAGGAGGATAGGATGTCAGAAGACTGCTCTGCTACACTCTACCTATATAGTATGATATGCTAAAAAATGCTAGTGGTAAAACATCAGAGCAGTGAACAAACACACACACACACACACACACACACACACACACTGCGCCTGTTAGAGTGGGGTACCTTCCATTTCCTCCACACTCACATACTCTGTGTCTGTGTATGCATGCAGGTACAAATGTTGCTTCATGCGCGCATGTGTGTGTGGATCAGTGTATGTGAAAATGTAAGAGAAAGGGAGCAAGAGCACATACAGGAGCATGTGTGAGGTTAGGGACCCACCAACAGTTTTTCCATTATTCATTGTGAGAAAAAGTCTCACCCTAGGCAAAGGGAAGAGTGCAGCTCTACCCTGGCTCTACCTCTCATTGACAGGTATGTGCAAGGAATGCCATGGTGCCTGACTCTGCAGGAGACTTCGGTGTGCCGAACATGTGCATCCTTCACGTGGACTCCTGCCTTCTGGGGAGCAATCACTAGACCAGGTAAGTGGTGATCACAATTTAAATCAATTAGTAATATCTGGAAGGCAGACCCAGAATTCTGCCTCTATTGAATATCTGCAAAAACAAAAGTTGATGGACAGAATGCAGAACAGTGTCATACATTCACCCCAGTACAGAGATCTGGCCTAAATTCATAATTTTTTTCCTCACCATGCCACTCCAGTTTGAACCCAGCCATAAGTAAATCAGTCTTGACCCTGTGCCTCATGGGAACAGTGCAGCCCGAACTGCCAAGCCAGGTTCTCCCTGGACTGGAAACAAGCATCCTAGGACCGGTTTCGGGGTTTCACCCCTCTTCAGCCAGGATAGCTTGATTCCAGTGGCATGGAGAGCACGGGACCCAGCTTCTTGTAATCAACCAGTGGGAGTAGGCATACAGAATATCTACTTTTTCTTCGTGTGAAGGCGTGACTGTTCTAGGTGTGTTTAGGTGATTTTCCTTTTGTGTATTATCTTCTTTCTATTTCTTTTGATTGTTAAACTCCCATTCTTTATCATTTTTTTAATTTTTTATTTTTCTTCATACTTCCTTTAAATTTTAAATTGTATCATTTTCTGTGATTATATACAACTTTTTGTCACTTGAAGACTCTTTTGTCCCTTAATTTAGACATCTTTGCCGTGGACACATTCTGGTACAGCTCAGGACATATCATAGACACATGGACTTTCCACAATCAACTTGGTTTCCCCCTCACAAGGGTGATTCCCTTAGGAGGTGAGATTTCTTTCCATTTGTTTTTTTTCTCTTCTGCTTTTCTGTATTAATATCAATATTCTGTGAAGATATATATTTCTTCGCTCAGTTCAAACGACAATATAGAGCAAGGATCACCTCAGTGTTTAATTACAGCTCGTTTGTATTGGGATTTTTTGAAGGGTTGCGCGGTGTATGTGCCTTTCCATTTATCTCTTTTCTTTTTCCTTTTCATGTTTTTTAAATCAATTTTATAGTTACTGTGGTGGTTCTGATCTACCTCACATGAATGTAACTATTTTCTGGCGATAACTGTCTTTTAACTCTTGTTGAAAGTATGTCTCTTCACGTCTATTTCTCCCTCTCTTTCTCTTACCCTGTAGAATATGTCTATTTGTAAATGATATTTATGTCAAAATTTGGAATGGCTGTTTGGTATTTTTAGTTGTGTGCCCATTTATATGCTTCATTGTGTTATGATGTGTATCCAACAAATACCCTGAGAAGCTCTCTACAATCATGTGGGAGCTGTCTAATGACCTCATCCAAATGCTCTCCATTTTTGTGTGGTTATCAGTTGCTGCTTTTTGACTATTTCCTAACAAGTCTCAGATGAGGTACTCTTCAGGGTTTACATTTTCCAATTGTGGATTATATGTCGAAAATATCACGTATGACTGTTTACTTCTTGTGTTTATCCAATGTGAATTAATATATTGTTATTATATTGTTATTATCAATGTGGTGTTGTGATATATGGTCATGTCTTGTTTATTAACTCCTCATGTGATAGTATCTCTGTGTTTGTTTCTGTGTTTCTCTTTCTTTGCTTTTTGCTTTTTTTCCCTTGTTATATTATTTGATTGTATATATACTGAATGTTGTTGTTATACCTTTTGCAGCCCTGGTGAAGTTCTCCCAGGGAGAACGAAACGTGTTGGCTGGAATCTAAAGCTTTGATATCGATTGAACAATAAAGACATTTTGTAAATCCTACTTTTGCTATCTGGACTTTACCATTCTGTGCACGCCCATCATTTGTATCTCAAGGATCTGGAGCACAAAGGCATCATTAGACGGTTGATGCCAGGGCTTGCTGCACGGGACCTGTATATATGTCAAAACTGGCATGAGGTGCAGAAATCTTACAAGATATCAAGAGGGAATGGATCACTTGACCTGATTAACCAGGGTTTGCAACGATTTAGGTAGTCTTTTTGTTAAAAAACCCTCATTCACGTCAACCAACCATGTGGCGGTATATCTTGGTTCTCTGCCAGTTTAAGAACGTGACAGCATCATCATCGGCCTTTTTTGTTGTACTCTATCCTCCACCAGGAGGAAAACCACAGGTTATTGCAGCAGTGATCAAGTATTTGTGAGTGAGGGGTGCTCTTGTGAAAGTGTATTAAAAAGAAAGAGATCTCATATATCCTAGACCATACTTTTAATGAGTCTGGAATCGAGGTGGATAAAAACAGTGTTGTGCGTAAAAGGACGAGTTACTGGTCAAACGCACTGAGCAGTCGCCCAAAAAGGGTTGGGGGGGCTTTCTTCAGGACCTTAGGAGAAGAAAAGTGCAAGCTGTGTGTAATAACAACAGCCGTGTGGAACCATACTATGGTTCAATTTTCACAATGAAGGTCATTCAGTACTTTCGAGTCCGATATTACGGGCTTCAGGGGGGGGCCGGCGGGCATATTAACCTGCTGCTTCTCCGGTGCCCCAGGGCATCGCAAGTCACAAGACGAGCGAGCACAATTCGCTCTGCGCCAGAGAAGCAGCAGTTTATACTGAACCAAGATATACCGCCACAAGGCTGGTTAACGTGAATGAGGGTTTTTTAACAAAAAGACAACCTAAATTGTTGCAAACCCTGGCTAATCAGGACAAGTGATCCATTCCCTCTTGTTATCTCGTACCATTGTAAGGAAGCTGAATGGATCACAATCCCTTCTTTCTCCCCCACTTGATTAAAGAGTGCAGAAATCTTAGTCAATCGTCTTTTTATGTGTTTTCGCTTTTCTTTCAGTCCTGAATGGGCCTGGTCTACCAAGGACAATGCTGTCTCCACCTCCTGCCGGCAAGCCTCACCAGAGAGGACAGAACTGGATTTGGCTGGGAAAAGAGCTTCTATGCCTCAGAGAACAAAGGATCAAAGGAAAAACCGGTTGCAAACAGGCAGATTCTCAGAATCTTCCCCTCTGCTGAAACATGGTCAAGCAAGAACTAACTGATAACAGATGTGGTCAAGCCTGGGCATGCGCCAGACGGACAAAGGAGCTATTTATAGACTGTTACTAGGCAGATTGCAAGAGCAACTAACACGAAGATAGGACTCTTCTCGTGTTGAGCACGTGGAGACATGACAATACAAAATGGAGTCCAGACTTTAGTCAACATAACGAAAGAGACTTGGTCCTAAAGGGGAATTCATGTCTTTAGTGAATGCTTAATAAACATCGACGTTTCAATTTACAACAGACGACCCTTTCAGCATTTACTGAAGACATTCGGTTTGTTAGGATAATCATCGTATATGTCAATTGTCATAATTTCCTCTACTTCTTTAGCTAAATGTTTCTGATAAGTGACATTGGCAATAGCTTTCTTATCAGGAATACAGAATGATACACATAAGGAACAGAGCAAAGGACCACATTGGACACAAATGCAACAAGAAAACAAAACTGCTACGATTATAAAAAGACCAGTTAAAACCTTCCACCCCCAAGCAGTGATCAATGCCCAGAACCATCCAGAAAAGGACCAAGTGCCGTTTTCTGTATGGATTTCAGCTGCAATTTTATGCAACCTGTTGATGGCATTATAAACTGACTGCGTGTGGTCAGGGATAAACACACAACAACTACTTCCGATAATTTTACAAGCCCCACCTCGGTCAGCTAACATAACATCTAACACCATACGATTCTGCAATGCAACAATTCTAGTAATCTGTAATTCTTCCGTAAGATTCCCAAGAGCAGCAGCGGTTTGGTTTGTCACAGCCTCTACCACTCTTGTTAACCTTCGAACTTTCCTACTATTTAGGGCGGCTCCAACGAAGAAAAACAATCCTAAATTAAAATCAATATACTGCTGCAGACTAGTATCAGTCTGATCCACATCATCAATTGATAGAGTACGTTTATACCTATTTACAGTCACATTATTTAACAACTTCAAATCCTTATGATAGGATGCAGGTGCCAAAAATACAGGGGGCAATAGAAATGCTACATAACATACTCCAGACCAACCGGCTGGCAAACGGTAATAGCCTTTATTCCCACATACGAAATATGTATTATGGGATGCTAAAAAGGTACTGTTATTCAACCCGTCGATGTTTAATATGGTAATGCAATCACTAACACCAACAGGAATATAACCCACACTCTGGACACACAGGTCCGCTTGAGCTTGTGCCACTTGAATCACAAATCTGTCTTTTCCCACAGTGTCTCTGGTGTTTGTGAAAATATAGGGAATCGATTCATTGTCTGGTCGATACTCTTCCCATTCCCAAATTGTCCCATTCGCTTGCGAATATCCATCTTTATCCTGATGACATTCTTTATTGAGTCTGAAGAGTAATCGTCCCACTGTGGGTTTCCGGGTGGCAAAAAGCAAAGTGTACCATGCTCTACAAGAGCCATTATGAGAGAAAGGAAGAGGTATGAATGGCGTTCCTCCTTTCTTCTGATGAGCTGGCATCATACCACATATCCAACAGTTCGTAGCATTCGTGGCAACGTGGGTATGATGCAACATCTGGATGAAAGTGTTATTCAAATAAGACTGACGATGCTTCAATTCTTGATACGGAAGGGTATAGAAGTAGTGCTCCTCAGGCACTGGAGTGGTCAACACAAGTAACTTTCGAGCAGGAGTCACATCCTCCACAAACCATGTGGTTATCCCAACAATAGCTACCGTGAGCATAAAACCTGTTGCACAAAGGATTTTCTTTTTCTCCATGTCAGAATAAAGAATCAATATCTTCCTGAAACTAAAAGGTTTGTCAGAACTCTTCCCCTTGGGCAGCGGTCGATTTCTTCACCAGCGGGCCAAGACGGGTGTCGCTACACTAATGCAGGGCTGATCCCCCCCCTTGCCTCATTGGCTCTCCGTTTCACTAACCCAAGGGCCGTTCTGACAACATGTCCTGATACTGAAGAATTCACTTCCTTGGTCTCAGATGATATCGCTTTCCTCCAGGAGTCGCGTGATCCGGAAAGAGCTCCTCAGTGTCGTTCGGTTCCACAGCACGGCCTTTCTCTGTGGTCAGAATCTCTCGTTGATCGGTCAATACAGCAGGCTCCACCAATCCGGGCGGTACTTTGCGGCAGTGCAGGGAATGGATCCAATTCTTTCTGTTGGAAACTCACACAGCCGTCCTCGTTGCAAGTAGAACCTGCTCAGGACCCACCCATCTCGGCTCCAAGCTGTTCGTCCTGTCAAAGATCTTTACCATGACATGGTCGCCAGGCCGGAGACCATGTCCTTCACCAGTGGACCGATCAGGGAGCGCCTCCCGGACCTGTTGATGAATAGAAACCAAGTTATCCGTTAACTGCGCCAGATAATCATTCATCATTACACAAGGTACATCATACACAGTCTTAGGTTTTGGTGGACCCCAAATATTCATTGGGCGTCCAAAGACGATCTCGTACGGTGTAAGACCGGTTCGAGAGTGCGGTACCGATCTGATTGACAATAACGCCAGCGGTAAAGCATCTGGCCAAGTCAAAGATGTCGAAGCTTGGATTTTAGCAATCTTGAGCTTCAGTGTACCATTATACTTCTCGACTAGTCCTGCAGATTGAGGGTGAAACACTGCGTGGAACTTCTGGGTGATGCCCAGACCCTTCAAAACATACTTTATAACATCCGCTATAAAGTGGGGTCCGTTATCACTCCACAGAAGTCTACAAACGCCATATCGAGGGAAGAACTCCTTCAACAGCATCTTGGCGGTAGTCATTGCAGTATTGTCTTTCGTAGGGTATGCCTCAACCCATTTGCTAAAGGCACAAACCACTACTAGAACATACTTCAAATTGTTACAACGCTCAAGCTGGATGTAATCCATCTGCAAAACCTCAAAGGGTGCAGTAGGTGTTACAAATCCTCCTGCTGGAGTTCGAGTACCCTTTCCTGGGTTGTACCTCAGGCAGATCATACAGGTCTGCACCACCCTCTTTGCCGTGCTAGCAATCTCTGGATGCTCCCAAACTTGGGTAAGCAATTTTACAATTGCGGAAGCTCCAACATGTGCTAGCCCATGTGCCATCTGAACCATAGGTTGTACAAAAGCCGTGGGTAACTTCCATCTATCCATCTGCTTATTTCTCCAGCAACCCTCATCATCCAATTCTCCCTCACTGGACCATTGCTCCCGTTCTTTATCAGAAGCTGTTCTCTGTATTTCTCGCACTTCTTCCTTCGCATCGTGCCATCGTTCTACCTGCGACTTCACTACATACATGGCAGTAGCACCGGGCTGCATCGCAGTCTCCCGTGCTACCCGGTCTGCTAACGCATTCCCTTCTCCAACTTTATCAACTACTTTCTTATGGGCACTACATTTAATGATAGCAATTTTCCTCGGATATGTCAATGCAGTCAAAAGGTTGTGAACTAACTCTCCATGCATTATTTGTACTCCATGCGACGTTAGAAACCCTCTCTCCTTCCAGAGTAGGCCGAAATCGTGCGCTACTCCGAAAGCATAGCGGCTGTCTGTATACACATTCACACACAATCCTGTACTGAGCTCACATGCTCGTGTTAATGCTATCAGTTCCGCTGCTTGAGCTGATTTCTGTAGTATGCGTGCTGTCTCCACTATTGTTCGCAATGTGGTAATTCCATACGCTGCTGAAGTCGTACCATCTGGTAGCTTCAGGCATGATCCGTCCACCCACAGTTCTCTATCTACATCTGGAAAGGGCGTATCCTGGAGATCAATACGACCCTTTGTTTGTTCCTCAGTCACAAGAATACAATAATGTGCTTTCCGTGCTTCAGACTGAGTCTCGGGGTATGGCAACAATGTGGCCGGATTTAACGTTACGCACCTCTTTAACGTAATATGAGGAGCCAAAAGCGTCAGCTCATATCCCGTTAAACGGGCACTGGTTAAATGCTGCGTCTTTGTCTGATTAAGCAGGGCATCAACAGCATGGGGGACTAATACCAACAGCTTATGAGATAACACAATTCTCTCGCTTTGGCGTATTGACACAGCTGTCGCCGCAACCGAGCGAAAACAACCAGGCAATGCTCGGGCAACAGGATCAAGTACAGCCGAAAAATATGCACAAGGGCGCTGCTTGTCGCCGTGCATCTGCATTAAAACTGATAATGCACATCCATCTTTCTCATGCACATACAGCAAAAAAGGTTTGGTATAATCAGGGGTCCCTAACACTGGTGCTGAACAAAGGGCCTGTCGTAATTGCTGAAAAGCAGCGTCACACTCATTTGACCAAGGAAGCGGAATAGGTGTGTCTTTTGTGAAAAGGGCTAATAATGGTTTGGCTATGTGTGAGAACCCTAATATCCATTGCCTACAAAAAGAAACAAGACCCAAAAATGCACGCACGTCCTTCTGCGTGGAAGGTACTGGCGTGTCCAAAATTACTTGGATACGATCTGGTGTGAGTGCACGCCCCTCCTTAGACAAAAGGTGACCCAGATAAGTCACCTTTGGTCTACAGAACTGCAATTTCTTCCGAGATACTTTGTGATTGTGGGATGCCAAAAAGGAAAGTAAAGACAACGTACTCGTTTCACACAACTCCGGAGTGTCAGCCGCCAGCAAGATGTCATCGACATATTGAATGAGGGCGACACCCTCGGGCAGAACAAAGGGGTCCAATTGTCTTTTCAAAGCTTGACTGTAAATGCTAGGGCTCTCCGTGTAGCCCTGAGGGATTCTACAAAATCGATAAGACCTGTTATTTAGCGTGAAACCAAAAAGGTATCGGCTATCGGGATGAATAGGAATCGAAAAGAAGGCATTTTTCAAATCAATAACTGAAAACGTGGTCGCCGTAGGCGGGACCAAAGTAAGCAACGTCGTGATATCAGAGACCACTGGGTACTGAGGTATCACGATCTTGTTGACTTCTCTCAAGTCAATTATAAACCGATAAACTTTGGCATCCGTATCCTTTTTTAAAATGGGTAGAATCGGGCTATTACAGACGTTGTAGGGAACTTCCTCCACTACTCCCACCTTAATCAAATCCTGCACAATCTGTATAAGAGCCTCTTCCCCCTCCTGGGAAATACGATACTGTGGAAGGCGTGGTAACACCGCCCCCTCCTGGACACTAATGTGAACAGGCGGAATCACCATCTGTCCCACATCAGTATCCGAAGTGGCCCACAAAGCACAAGGGAGGGTAGCTAACACAGCATCCTCTGCAACCACACACATCCGTTCAGACCGGGGGTAATTGTCATTTAATATCACCCGCACTCCAGCAGGGGAGCAGCGGATCGTAGCTCTGAAGTGCTTTAACATATCAAGGCCCATAATGTTGTCCGGCGTGTTCGGGGCAAGCAAAAACGGACAGGGTGCAGAAAAAGAATCAACCTGAAATGTGAGGGGCCGCGAAAGAGGGCTTCGGGAGAGTGTACCATCAAACCCTACCGATGCAACCATTAAGCCAGATGGGGGAGCCCTCGGAACCAATTGTTTAGTCGCTCCTGTATCTACTAGGAACTGATCAGTAGAACCCAAAACCTCCGCTGATACATAAGGACCCTTCTGATCAACCGGCACCTCAACTGATTCTAACCCCCATCCAACGCATTCCTATGCATGCTGAGAATCATGGTACCCAGAGCGGTCAATCCCCGACACTTGATACTGGGTTTGTCGATCGAAAACATTAGGCCTATCTCGTTGCTGCCCGGCAGGGTCAAAACGAGCATGATCGTTAGAATTCCCTCTAAAATTCGAGAAACCCCCTCTACCTCTCGGGCCACCCTGATTGTGTCCCTGACGCGAAGCATGCAACGCCGGGCAATCCCTGGCCCAGTGTCCCGATTGCTTACAATACGCACATTGATTCCTATTCAAATCAGATCGGCCCGAGGGAGGACCATAAAATCCTCCCCTACCTCTATTGACACCCCGACGGGGCGGACCATATACTTGCGCTAACATCACCTTTGTTTTTAAATCTTTCGATTTCTTCTCCTCCTGTCCCTTCGCTTCTTGCTCCTGACGCTCATAATACTGAGCTATAGTCAGGAGGGCTGTCGGGGTCGCGGTGGACCAAGAACTTTCACTCGCTTTTATGCGAGCTGTGATCGCCGGTAGTAAATTCGCCACATATTTATCAGCAAAGAGGTGTCGACCCGTATCATCCGTAAGTGACTGACCACTAAAATCATGAAACGTCTCCTCAAAGCGCGTAAAGAAATCTGCAACTGATTCATCGACTTTCTGCTTACACGAGGCTAACATATTCCAGTCAATCTTTTTAGGGGGGATGATTGTTTTCAACTTAGTCAGAATAGCATCAGGGAGATCTAAGATAAGCTGAGGTGGTTTCTGCGCGGGTTTCCTCTCCCTATCCTCATCCTCAAGCTCAGACCACCGAGCCTTAAAAGCGGCAACATCATCCACCTTCCGCACAGATCGCCACATATCTGGTGGTAAAATAAGCCCAAAGAACAAATCTATATCTGCTAAGGTCATAGTACAAGAATTCAAGGCCCCCTCGACTTCTTCGTAAAAGGCCGCTGGATTCTTGCGGGGATCAGGCAACGCATTCTTTAATGCCATGACGTCAGCCCTGTGCCAGGGAGTATAAACCCAATTGTACACAAAATATCCCTTAGCATCGGCGGAGGTAATATCTGAGCTAGTCCCCGCTCCTTTAGGAGGAACATACAAAGGCGCCGCCTCTCGCATTGGTTTAGCATGCACTAGGTCGCTCTTATCTGACTGAGAGGTGGATGAGTGGCCATCTCCGGTATGCGAATCCGACTGCTTCTCCTCCTCAGCTTGTTGGCGTGCTTTCTCTTTAAGGTCCCTCACCGCGTCCCGCAACGCAAACAGCCGCCGAACCGCATCAGGCGCCTTAGAGGGAGAGAAAACACCATTACGCAATGCTTTAGCATCTGATACCACATCGTCAGGCTCAAAAACACTGGAATATTTCCGAAATGCAGCAATCACTTCATCAGAAAAGTGGCCCAAAAAATACAACCTCTCTCTATCCTGCCACAACTCCCAAGAATTCAACAACTCAGCAAGGGATAACTTGCCCTTAAGTGCACGATAGGAAACTTGCCGAAGCTCACCCATTCGGTCAGCCGATAACATGGACCGCGTGTCTACCTTACCCGAACCCGATCCAGAATCTTGTGGCCTCGGGGCAGACGCGCCGACATAAGGGGGCGGAGAACGATCTAATAAATAAAAATCATCGTCAGAATTATTAAGGACAGGATAAAGTGATTGGCGAACAGCATATTGACCCGAGACTTGCAACCGACGCTCTTTCTCTTGTCTCTCCGCCAGTTCTCTTTCCTCCCGACGCTTCGCTTCCTGTGCTCTCACATGATCATTCTTCCGTTGCTCTTTATCAAACAGCGCTTTCTCACGTTTCTCTCGCTCACGCACTTCCTTCACCCATAATCGCACACATTCAAACATGTCTTGCCGAGCACGCCGTTTACACATACACTGTTCCACATACTCAATCTTACGCATATCAAACGATCCATACAAAGGCCACCGTAACTCAGGATCCTTTCTGGTATATTTCCTCCATACTGTGCTGTACATTATGGAAGAAAGACCATGCTTCACATACATATCCCTATTAGGAGTCCCCTCTGGGAGAGCTGGAGCAGATTCCTCGAGGTTTAACCGGTTTCCAAAGCAGCAGCACCACTTACGGAGTGCGCTAAAAGCAGGCATGCTCAAAAATAATGCAAAATATGCAGTATTATCAAAAAAAATGGCACTTAAACGTTGTGCCGTTCAAAGTTACACAGCTCTGGAGAAATATCTCCACATTACCTGCCTATATGTGTTGCAACGCATATATTCTCACAATAATCAATACAAGATATGACCGGTCATCACAAATCAAACTCAAAGATCCAAGCCAGGCTTCAAAAACTCGGAGCAAGTACCGTACAACGGTTCTTACCAATCAAGAGTCCAGATTCCAACTGCCAAGCTCCAAAATTCGCCCAAACGGCTGTCACGGCAGGACCGACAGAAGAGGTCTCAGTCGAGGACCGGCGCCACCCAGATGGTCAGCTCGGAAGGGAAGGAAGAAAACCTCGGGATGCCAGGACTAAAGTGCCTCTGGCAGTGATCACATCCCCGGCCAAATTCCTCACCTTCGTCACGACCAATCCTTCGAGCATCCGAGTCGCCGATGAGCCCCACGTGACGGGCGCCAATTGATGAATACAGGCCCCAGCTAGGCCCGCAGGACACAAGGGTTCGCTCTCCTGCAATGGAATCTATAAGGAAGTTGGCACGGAAACTGCAAAGTACAAAGACAAAGTTTATTAACCCTTAAGGGTGGTCCTACAATCCATACAACACCCTTCAGTATTGCATAGAGTAGCACAAAGAACTTGCGTACACGGTCCCCTTTTATACACAACAGAGGGGCTCATAAGTGGGAGGATACAACATGAGGCAAAGAATATTACCTTTTATGGACATTTTCGATACAAGATCAATATGTGGGCGGAGCTGACACACTCCTTGAGCCCGCGAAAACATGGTCAAGCAAGAACTAACTGATAACAGATGTGGTCAAGCCTGGGCATGCGCCAGACGGACAAAGGAGCTATTTATAGACTGTTACTAGGCAGATTGCAAGAGCAACTAACACGAAGATAGGACTCTTCTCGTGTTGAGCACGTGGAGACATGACAATACAAAATGGAGTCCAGACTTTAGTCAACATAACGAAAGAGACTTGTTCCTAAAGGGGAATTCATGTCTTTAGTGAATGCTTAATAAACATCGACGTTTCAATTTACAACACTGCGACCGGTATTTTTGCATTTCCCAAATGCAAAAATCGCAATTTAAGTAATCTCTAAATTGCGATTACTTAAATTGCGATTGCATTTGAGGAATCCCAAATTGAGATTCCTTAAATGCAATGCATTAAAGCAAAAAAATTAGCGATTTCGCTAATAGGGGACGCAAATTACCATGAAGTTGAACTTCATGGTAATTTGCAAAACCTTTGAAAAAAGCACTTTTGTGCATTTTTCAAAGTTTCATGTTGCACACACACATGCCCTTAGGGCATGTGTGTGCCCAACATATGTGCACAGGCCTATTAAAAGGGTGCAACAGGGTGTCCTTTTGACACCCTTGCACCCTGAAATTACATGCGCAATTTGCAATTAACTATTGGTACTCGCAAATTGCGCTTGCAATTTCCTATTCATTCCTATGGGCCTGTAGGAATGAATGAGAAGCTATTCCTTATTTGTGACTCGCAATTTGCGAGTCGCAAATAAGGAATGTGTAGGAATCGCTATTATTATAGCGATTCCTACATGCATAGGATTTTGCGAGTCCTTAATTGCGAATCCTTAATTTTCGCAATTAAGGACTCGCAAAATCCTAGCTTGATGCATGTGTCAGTTTCTATTCTAAAATGCGGGGCCCAGACCCCAGACTTTTGGATTACTTCGGGGAATCAAGAGGAATCTTTGCCAAGGAGAAGCGCTGGAGAAACTGAGGAGTAATACTGCCCCTGTGCTGTTTGCTGTCTGGGGTTAGCCTGCAGTGGTTGTTTCAGCCAAGGAAAGCACAAGGACTTTGCTGTGTACTATGTTCTCTGCTTGAGGAAGATCTCCAAGGGCTTGAAGTAGAGCTTGCCTCCTGTTCTGAAGTCTCAGGGACACAATTACTTCACCCCCAGCTCCCCTGAAGTTCCTTGCTGGGAGGTCTGAGGCCAAGAGGTGCCTGCTGCTGTTCTGGGCCACTGAATGTTGTTTCTGCTGTTGGGAGCTGGAAAAGTAATGCAGCAAGGAGAAGCGTAGCTCGTTCGTACCTGCTTCTGACACATCACCGAAGAAACCGACGCAGCGCCTGCCCGTGGCTCGAGAAACCGCGGCATGCCACATCGAGTGCACCGATCTACGAAGTCCGAGATCACCGCGTTGATTCTGACGCAGGCCCTGCTGTGCAGCTGTAAGAACCAATGCATCGTGGGACCGCTGCTGAAGAAATCAATGCAGCGCTGTTGCGCATTAAGAACCGAAGCATCCCTGATCCTCACGCATTGCACCGGGGCGCCAAGTCGACATCAATGCTGGGGCCGCAGTATGAAACCAACGCATCTCCTCCCCTGCGTGGCAGTAAGGAATAGACGCATCACCTCACCTGGAGTAAGGAATCGATGCATCACCTTCCTTGTTACTATTTTTGTTTATGATTTTGACGCAACCAAGGTACTTTGTGTTGAAAGTGTTGCATCTATAGCTTGCTATGGACAGAACTGTTTCTACCTTATAAAAGTCATATTTTGAGTACTGTATTGTGGATTTTTGTCGTTTTGGTCTTGTGTGGTTTAGATAAAGATTACCTACTTTTCTAAACTGGTGTGATGTCCATTTGTAGTGTTTTTACTTTATTACTGTATGTGTGCACAAATGCTTTACACAATGTCTCTGAGATAAGCCTGTCTGCTCGTGCCAAGCCACCAAGGGGGTGACCAAGGGTTATTTTAGTAGTGTACCTTCCTTACCCTGACTAGGAAGAAGGGTCCCTACCTGGAAAAAGGTGCAAATTGTTGCCAGCTAGAGACCCCCATTTCTAACAGAGTGCGTAAAAAATTCTGAAATAGAACTGATTGATAGTGCAAAAAGTGCTTACAGTGCTACTAGTATTGATAACTCTAAACTGAATGTGAAAGAATTGTTCAAAATAGATCATCATCATTCCCAGGGGTTTCAGTAACCAAATCATTTCTCATTATATGCCAAATGACACAAAAATTCTTCTCATCTTTCACACTCCAATGGATACCACAGCTACAGTTAACTATCTTGAGAGTGTCCAGCAGTGGTAATCAGACGGATTCTTGGGTATGAACAGGACAGATGTTCTGCTGCCGGGCTGTCCTGACTCCAACATGATTTCCTTTGCTGTTCGAGATTCTTGGGCGCTACCACAGGCCTGACAGCAGAAGGGAGCAAACTGGACATTACATTTATATGCACCTATCGATCCATATCATGGTAGTTAATGGTCTAGGTTTCCAGTTACCGCATTTAAAACCTTTGTGATGTCTAGTCACTCCTTGAAAAGGTCTCTTGTTCTAGGAGGCCGTCATTCTGAGTGCTCCACATTGTATGTTCATTATTGCATGCCAATTTACGTTGCCAAATAATGGACAGATCTGCTGGCAGTTCAGAACCTTGCTATTCATATTGTTTTACTAGGGAAGCTTGACTAAGTGTCAAAAGCTAGAAGTGTGGTACAGTGCCTGTTGGCAAGTAGATAAGATTTGGACCTCTCTGCATAACCAGGAATTCACTAAATCTGCTTTCGGTAAAAATCACTGGGGCATATTGTCTTCTATTTGCCAATATTCATTCTTAAACATAACAATCAAAGAGGCAACACATAAACATAACTTTTTTTGTCTTTTGTTAAAATAGAAATGTAAAAAAATCAAACTTTCGTTAAATAACATTTGATAACATTCTTGTCCTTTATTTTCTATTTGTTTTTTATAACTGTCCATATTTTAATTTACTACGCTTGTCTTATAGTTATGTTTTTGTAATAGTTTATGCATCAGCTACTTGAAGCTATTGATTGATTACATTTAGGTCTTTATTAAAATACTAATCAAAGAAGCTGTTAGGTCTGGTTTTATCTGTATTGCAATTTGTTTTGCATTTTGACACAACAGTGAGCATTTCTAAGGGATTGATGTGACCTTCTCATTCATAACCTGCATCTTACTTTCTTATAATGTGCAGCTGTATAGCACCACTACTTTTAAAGAAGAGCCTTTGATTTGTCTTCACTCCATCATTTAGTGCCTCCCTTTTTCACCTGTCAATCATGCTGATTCTCAAGCATCAAGAAGGTGCTGCAGGCACTGTTTTCCTTTGGGATGGATTTTGTGCAAAGCCCACTAAATTACTCAAAATGCATCCTCAGCAGAGATGTTAAGAAAGGCAGTCATAATATCATTGATGTGGTTTGGAGAGTCATTATTCCTGAGGACTTAGTGTATCATCTCAGCGAGCAATCACTCACAACTGTGGAGGAAAATGTCAAGTGACTTGATGGTGGCCACGGTTTCATACATATATTTTCTGTAAATATTGTAGATGTCATCGTTGTTGCTGTGTTGCTTGGGAAAGGGCTCGAATTTCCATCTGCGGTTTTTACTAGCAATTCCCTGACGCAGAACTACATTAACAAATCTGCATTCACAAATGTGCTGATGTAGGTCAACTGATTAAAAATGATTACACTGGTGCATGACAGCTCATGCTATTACTTTTCTGAAATGTTAATTTACTATGTTTGTGTCACCTTTTAAAGTAACAGGTAGCGTTCTAAACCCCAATACAACAGATGTAATCTATTGTTGCCATTGGATACCAGCTAATGAGTTTACCATTGACTCATTTTACAGCGAGACAGTGATGGTCTTTTGAAATGTACGTATGTTTGCGAACAATACTGTGGTACGGGTAGCCTCTTTTTAGCAGGATGCAAAATTATATTACTAGTCCCAGCGCTTTCTATATAAATGATAAAGTAGGCAATTTGGGGCGTTTTTTTCAAGCTTTCATTTTTTTATTCTTTTCCTCAAATTGCATGGGATTCCCTTGCTCGCAAGGAACCATCATTGCGTGAGTGACAAGCAGAACACAAGCATTCAGCTCATGATTCACAATGAAACTTTGGGCTAGCTAGCAATCTCATATTGTAGGTTTCCTCCTGCCTGTTGCACACACTTCTTATTATCACAAGAATTTCCAAATTCCCCATCAACACGCAATGGAAATAGTGCAAATAATAAATTTCGATGTATTGTCTTATCCATACTCTCTCCTGAGAATTGTCCTCAGGGAGCATGGGCACTAAATATCGATTAGGGAACATCGCCATACCTCCATACTGAGGCCAAAATATCGAGGGGAAAAATATGTAGAGATTTTCTATACCCACGTCCACACATATGCATCTTGACAGTATATATTGTCAAGGTATGTAGATGAGGAGTTAGAAATAATACATCTTAGCCACCGGAATTACACTTAATTCAATATTTTAGTCCTCGTTAATTTGGCTGCGATATTAAGTCATCACAATATTCCCTATTTAATACTCCAGTTTAAAACAAACCTCCTCAGAGGGGATGATCTTCATAAATAAATTGAGCAGAAATGTATGGAAGGACATTTTGTTTCCTTCACCTTGAACATATTGCTCCTTCTAAAGAAACACCAGCCGGAAGACCCCCTTGAAATATGCAGTTCATTAGGTGTTTTTCACGTCCACTGTACACTCTTGTTGCCACATTTTGTGGCCTTAAGAGATCACATTTATCCTTGATAAAGGGCCTTCCTCGATTAGGTTTTTGCCTCCTATCCTGGACGCTAACTGCAATGTGGTAGCTAAAATAATTCCACATTAACAGCAGTTAAAGGTGTGCAAAACCTCAGAGAAATGTGCTTCATGAAATATGTGTGAATATCACAGAAACTTGGAAAACCAGACAATGAGCCTGTAGACCGGGCGGAAGTGTTTCTTTGGTGTGAAAATCAGGACTTTCTTAAGCATTTTTAAGTGAGCTTTATTTGTGTTGAGTCAATCATGACGAAAGGCAAAGTAAGGTTCACACTTGCAAACAAAATGCTTAAGAGTTACCAACAAAGCCCAGTTTGCGAGTATTACTAAAATATCGGTACAAGGTATACACTGGAACAGCAACTGTGACAGTTTATGTTTGCGACATGGTTTCAGAATTCCCACAAAAAAGCTTGGCGAGAAATGCACTGACATGCAAAATATCCATCAGTTAACTGTGCCAAATGACACTCATAAGAAACACATCTATGTTAGAAAGGAGGAGCAGAAAACTCTGCTACAAATAGGCAAACAGGAAATTACCAACTTTTGTGTGGTTTATCCCCAATTTTCGCCCTTCCTGTTTTGATGGATTTAGATCTCTATAAACTTTAACCTTGCTACATAGGAGTAAAGTGCATGTACTCTCTCTCTCTAAACATGTTTAAATTGGCTTACCACTAACTGACTTAACTTGCATTTAAATCCCTTGGGGCAGATTTATGAGTCCCTTGCGCCACTTTTGCGTCACTTTTAACATGGGAAAAGTGACGGAAAAGTGGCGCAAGGGGCTCATAAATCTGCCCCCTTGTATATAGTGTAGAAGATGTACCAAGGGCTTGGAAGTAAAATGCCACCTGTGGACTGCAACACATACTGTGCCATCCACAGAGTAGGCCTTGAAACTTGACTTCAGGCTGACCATGTGCAGGCTGAATGCAGAAACCTAAACACCTGCTGTCAAACTTGGCTAAATAACTCTTTTCGACGTGTAGAAAAGCCTTCTTTTTAATCTTAATAACAAACAACAAACAAGTATTGGCAAAGTCAACAGGTCTCGCCTATGCAAAAGCTATTTGCTTTGCCAATATGTTTTAGCAATGTTGAACACCAGAGTGGCTTCTGTTCAGCATGGCTAAAAGTTAGTAGGGTAAATGAGAGTGGAGTGTTGTAAAGTAGAGCAGAGGGGAGTGTTATAGAGAGGCATGGAGTGGCATACAGTCGAGCTGAGTGAAGTGGAGCCTCACGGAGTAGCATACAGTGTTGTGGAGTGTCATGAAGGAGTAGAGTGTCATAGAGTGGAAGGACACAGAGGTGAGGGGAGTAGAGTGGAGCTCAGTGTCAGAGTTGAGCAGAATGTCATAGAGTGGAGTGACATAGAGTGCGGAGTGGTGTAAATCAGAGCGGTGTAGCGCAGAGGGTGTTGCGTGGAGTGGACTGTTGTAGAGTAGAGTGGCGTACTACTGAGTAGATTTTCATTGAGTGGAGTGGCATAGAGTGGATCGCTGTAGAGTGGATCAGTGTTTCATAGAATAGAGTTGAGCAAAGTGGCATGGAGTGGCACTGAGGGAGTTGCATAGAGCATAGTAGAGTGGAGTAGTGTCGTAGAATGGTATAGAGTGCAGTAGAGTGCTGTAGAGTGGAGTGATGTGGAGTAGAGTGTCAGTGGAGCAGAGTTTAATGGAGTAGAGCATCTTAGAGTGGAGTATTGGGGAGTAGCGTGTCATAGAGTGGAATGTAGTAGAGTTGCCTTGAGTGAGGTGGCATAAAGTACAGTGATACAGAGTAGATTGGCGTAGTGTGCAGTGGCTTATAGTGCATTCGTTTTGAGTAAAGTGGTGTAAAGTGCATTGGTGTTGAGTGCAGTGGCATAGAGTAGCGTAGAGTGACATGGCATAGAGTAGAGTGGTGCAGAGTAGATTGCAGTGTCATAGGGTGCAATGGCGTAGAGTGAAGGAGAGTGTTGCAGAGTGGAGTAGAGTGGCACAGAGTGTAGGAGAGCGGTATAGAGTGGTGTAGAGTAGAGTAAAGTGGTGCAGCATAAAGTGGCATAGAGATCAGTGACAGAGAGTGCAGTGCTGCAGAGTACAGTGTCGTAGAGTGCAGTAGTGTAGATTAGAGTGTCGTAGAGTGCATTGGTGCAGAGTGCAGTGGCATAGAGTGGTGCAGAGTAAAGTGACAGTGTGCAATGGTGTAGAGAGAAGTGTCGTGGAGTATAGTGGCATACAATGCAGCCTTGCAGAGTAGGTTGATTTAGAGTGCAGTGCCATAGAGTATATTTGTTTTGAGTACAGTAGTGTATTGGTGTAGAGTGCAGAGGCATAGAGTGCAGTGGTATGAAATTTTGTGGCGTATTGTGGAGTGGCGTAGAATGGATTGGCGCAGAGTGAAATAGAGTGACATAGTCTGCAGTGGCATATAGTAGATTGTGTCAGAGTAGAGTGAAGTGGCATAGATTGCGGTGGTATAGCATAGAGTCATAGAGTGCAGAGTAGATTGGAGTGGTTTGGAGAGGATTATCGTAGAGTACAGTGGTGTACAGTGAAGTGATGCAGAATAGAGTGGCTTAGAGTTCAGTAGTGGAGAGAGAAGTGTTGCAGGGTAGAGTGGCGTACAGTGAAGTGGCATAGAGTGCAGTGGCATAAGAATAGAGGGATGTAGAGTACAGCCATATAGAGTGCTTTAGCATTGAGTGGAGTGGTGCAGTGGCGTAGAGTGCAGTGGCATAGAGTGCTGTAGAGTGGCATAGAGTGCATTTGAGTGGTGTAGAGTGCAGTGGCATTGAGTGCAGTGATGTAGGTTGCAGTCAAGTGAAGTAGAATGTTGTAGAGTAAGTGTCGTACAGTGCAGTGTCGTAGAATGCAGTGGCATAGAGTGGTGCTGAGTAGAGTGGTGCAGAGAGCAGTGCTGTAGAGTAGAGTGGTGCAGAGAGCAGTGATGTCGAGTAGAGTGGTGCAGAGTAGAATAGAGTGGCGAAGAGAGCAGTAATGTAGAGCGCAATAGTTTAAGGTGACATAGCATGCAATGACATAGAATACAGTGGCATGGAGTAGAATGTTGAAGAGTATAGTGGAGTAAAGAGCAATGGTACAAAGTAGTTGGCATAGGTACATTGGCGTAGGGTGCATTGGTTTTGAGTAAAGTGGTGTAGAGTGAATTGACATAGATTGCAGTGGTTTAGGGTAGAGAGGCATGGCATCGAGTGCAGTGGCATAGAGTGGCAATGCTTAGAGTACAGTGTCCTAAAGTGGAGTGGCTCAGAGTGGCATAAAGTGCACTGACAGAAAGTGTAGTGGCATAGAGTGGATTGGTTCAGAGTAGAGTGAAGTGGAGTGCAGTGATACAGGACAGAGTGCTGTTGTATAGAGAAGTGGCGTAGAGTGCAGTGGTGAAGAGTAGAACGACATCGAGTAGAGTGGCACAGCATTGATTGCAGTGGCATAGAGTGGGGTGGCGCAGAGTGGAATAGAGTGGCGTAAAGTGCAGCAGCATATAGTGCAGTAAAGTGGAGTGGCACTGAGTAGAGTGGTGCAGAGTAGAGTGGCGCAGAGGAGAGTGGTGCAGAGTAGAGTAGCATAGAGTGCAGTGGCATAGAGTAGATTGTTTCAGAGTAAAGTGGAATGGGCGCTGAGTAGAGTGGCGCAGAATAGAGTGGCGCAGAGGAGAGTGGTGCAGAATAGAGTAGCATAGAGTTCAGTGGTAGAGAGTTCAGTGGCAGAGAGTGCAATGCTGGAGAGTAGAGTGGCGTAGAGTGCATTGGTGTAGAGTGCAGTGGCATACAGTGGTGCAGCGTAAAATGATGTAGAGTTCAATGGTGTAGAGAGGAGTGACTTAGAATGCAGTGGCATAGAGTTGAGTATAGTGACATACAGTGCAGTGGTGCAAAGTAGAGGGCACAGAGTGCAGTGGTTTAGAGTGTATTAGATTTTGAGTAAGGTGGTGTAGAGGGCATTAGCACAGAGTACACTGGTGTGGTGTGGAGTGGCATGGTGTGGAGTGGCATAGGGTGAATTGGTGCAGAGTGGAATAGGGTGCCTTATACTGCAGTGGCATAGAATATATTGTTTGAGAGTAGAGTGAAGTGGTGTAGGGTGCAGTGGTATAACGTAGAGAATCACAGAATTAAGTGGTGCAGAGTAGATTAGAGTGGCTTATAGTGGATTGGCATAGAGTACAGTGGCATAGAGTGGAGCGATGCAAAGTAGAGTAGCGTCGAGTTCAGTGGCGGAGTGAGCAGTGTTGCAGAGTAGAGTGATGTAGAGTGAAGAGGCATAGGGTAGAGTGGTGCAGAGCAGATGGGAGTGGTGCAGGGTAGAGTGAAGTGGCATGAGAATGGAGTGATGCAGAGTAGAGTGGTGTACACTGCATTGGCATAGTGTAGAGTGGTGCAGTGGCATAGAGCGTTTTGACTTGATTACAGTTTTGATACTGCTTAAAAGTACCAAGTAGTTGAGCTCCAGTTAATTTTGTGACTTTTGTGGTTCACCCTGATGAGATTGTGTTATTATTCTTTGAGGTGGGCATCCACCCACCCCCAAATAATAATCCACTTTCTTACCCTAAATTAAAAATGTGAAACTCTGTGATGCTCTGTTAGTGTAAAACGTTTGATTGGCCTCATTAGCAGTAGCCCAGCCTCTGCTATCAGCAGTGGTCTAGCAAGCACTTTCTTGTTATTATCAGATGGCAGAACTCACTGTTTGATTTTATCATGGCCAAGTGTGGAGGAATAATGGAGATCGTTTTGTGGTGGACCATGCCATCTCTGAGCTCCATGAAGATCTGGAGATGTCTCCTGTCACCCTCACATCCTCAGGTACCCTGGCAATTCATACTGCCTGGGATTCCTGAGGGCTGTAAGTAGTGGGCAAGGGTGTATTGAGCGTTCTCCGTGATTTCCCATTCTGGTTCAAAACTGGACAGGGACATTACAAGGGCAGTGCTTGTCCCACTGTGCTGATATCTGCCATTATCCGACCAGTCATTCTCAATGGATCAGCTGCACGTCATCAAAAGGTTAGTACTGCCGAGGCCACGGTAAATACCTGATGGCGTGTGGTGGAAGTGAGGCCTGGTTGCAGGATGTGCCTCTGTAGATGCCTGAGTATTGGTTCATAAAATGGAGTCAAAAATCATTGGGAAGGTTTTCAACTATCTACAAAACGATGACTTTCTTGGTAGCACTCGTGCAACCCCGTACCGACTTTCTATCCCAGTCGCAGTTGAAAATATGCTGTGCTCATGAGATTTTCTCCACGAGAAAGTAGATTTTGTTTGGTACGAAGAATATGGAAATCATGAATCTCCTAATCAGGATTTGTTTTGTTATAATCTCTCCCACTTGGTTCATTCCTCTCCTCCCCTCCACCTTCCTCTCCTTTGGTTCTATCTTAGAATCCTTGGGTGGAGGCTGTTTAGAATGTTGGTGTCCCCTCTGTTGTTGCTAGAGAGGACTGGCATCTGAAGGTGATTGTACATTACTGGACATTAAAGAAGTTTTAATCTACTTACTGCGTCCTTTATTACTTCATTTTGGCGACCAGTTGAGGGATGCTGTGACAGGGGCAGCACTTCACCTTCACCCTGTTTATTTCTACATTGTCAGTCGCTCTGGTGCCTGTTCCAGCCCATGTTCTGCTTTGGCTCTACGCTGCTGGCTGATGTGCTTATCCTGTTTCTCTTATGCAAGTTTGGTGTGGATTGAAGATCCTCCGGTGTGCTGATCGCTGATTAAAGATTTGATGGAGGACGTCCAGTGATTGTTCAATTGCATCTTTCAGCTGCTGTATCCATGGTCTTTGCCATCTCATCTTCCCGTGTTCTGGCATCGGATTCGGGTAGGAGTAATGTGAGAGAGTGACATGATGTGTCCCTGCAGCCCGTTGCACAGCATGGTTCTGTGAGGAAAGTTGGTGACAGCGTCATCAACGGACTTGCATTCACGCATAATGTGAGAGAGTGACCTGGTGTGTCCCTGCAGCCTGTTGCACAGCACGTGTCTGTGAGGAAGGTTGATGACGGTGTCGTCAACCGACTTGCATTCACGCATTGTTTGTCCTCCGGCTACCAGGGTGGCAACGTCCCAGGAGGCTACTTCGGAGTCAGGTCGCGCTGGAATCCCGTTTTATCCTTTAGGCTTATTGGATTTCCTGGTTGCTGGTTCATTCCTGTGCTGCTGTGTCCATTTTCATGAGGTGTTTTTTAACAGCAGGTCGATCTTCATCCGGATTCCCAGTTGTTAACGGCATTCACAACACCCTTTGGAAATTTCAAGTTTTTAAGAATGCCGTTTGGGCTGGCCTTAGCTGCCTCTGCCTTTCAAAGAATATTGCAGCACATACTAAGGTATTGTGTCAAGACATTGTGCTTTCAGGAGAACATTCTAATTTATGGTTCCAATGAAAGGGATCACAAAGCCAATGTCTGGATGGTGTTGGACAAACTGAGAGATGCAGGATTTACTACAAAGGAATGTAAATATAAATTTGGGGTAACATCTGTAGACTATCTTGGTCACACAATTACAGAGGAAGGTATCAAGCCCAAAATTGATTTGGTAGAATCAGTGAGGAAGGCTCCTACTCCCACTAGTAAAGAGGAGATTTTGTCATTTTTGGGTTTGGCTGAGTATATGGCCAAATACATTAAGAATTTCTCTAGCAAATCTTGCAAAAAAAAAAAATGCCACTTTTGAGTGGGGCGGTGATCACGAGAGGGAATTTGAAGAAATAAAAAAAAAACATTATCACAGCTCCCCACATTGGAAATTTCAGTGTAGAAAGAGACACAATAATTTACACAGATGCTAGCAGTAAAGGGATAGGCGCAACACTTTCACAGAGAGTTAACAACAAAGAGAAAGTCGTTGTGTTTGCTTCCAGAGCATTAACAGGGGCAGAGATCAACTACTCTACTGTGGAGAAGGAAGCTTTGGCTGTTTATTGGACGATTAAACATTTTAAGTTTTATGTGTGGGGCTTGCGTTTTGATCTGTGTTCAGATCACATGCCTTTAGTTTCTTTGTTTTCGAAAATAGATATGGAGGTCACTACACCACACATAGCCAAATGGGTATTAGGCCTCCAAGGATTTAATTGCAAAATGGTTTATGTTTCGGGGTCAAAGAACTGTGTAGCTGACTTTTTATCAAGGGCTCCAGTAGAAGGAGACAGTGAAATCACACCTCTCAAGGAGACCATTTTAGAAGTTTCCCTGCCTGCGGTGGTTCGAGAACAATGGGATCTTAACATGGATCAGGAGCTCAACCTTAAAAGAGTCAAAGAATACGTGATCAAGGGGTGGCCCAATAAATGCAAGAACTTACCAGAAGAGGTACAGTCCTATTGCAATGTTAGAGATGAGTTGTCATTAGAGGGGAATTTCTTACTCAAATCAGGGAAGATAGTTCCTCCAGAAGGCTTACGTAACAATATTTTGAACCTTGCACACAAGGGAAACTCAGTTGTGGTTTGAGAGGACTGGCATCTGAAGGTGATTGTATATTACTGGACATTAAAGAAGTTGTAATCTACTTACTGCGTCCTTCATTACTTCAGTTTTTTAATGTGGCCTTGTCTTTTTGGTCAATACAAAGAGACAGACGTGAACCAAATGCTGCCCCACAACTAAACACGTTTCAGGGTCATGCCTAACATCTGACTGGAGATTGACTTTTTTGAAGCAGTGACCTCTTAGTATATCATCTGTGTCCTCAGAGTCCAACCCTGTATCACTATTTGCTCAATGAACTCTCTTCTATTACTTAAACACTACTTGGAATGCTGGATTGAACAGCAGATTTTCTCAACACGTTTTATCACGTTTTCTGATCAAATAAAACACATCACATACTTAGAAATCCTTTCCTAACTCAGCAAAAAAAACTGCCTAAAACAGTGAAATGGGTCCACCGTAGGTGGGCCCATTTCACCGATACACCGATACACCAATACACCAATAGAACAACCGCATATGAGCTGATGCATTGATGGAATTGCAGATGGCATGAATGACAGTAACAACTATACCAAGGCTATGTGATGAATGATACTTAAAACAACCAATAGCTTGCTCAGTTCCCTTCTCTATATAGTGTACATAAGCTATGTGAGATATCTAAAGTGGGCTATACTAAGCCTAATAAAATAGGAATTGGAGATGCACAGTTAATTAATATCCAATTTCCCTACCCAAAACTCATGTCAAAGTAAATGAACCCATTTGTAGTACTGGATGTTGGGAAGTGGCAGTAATGTTCTCGGTCATACTAATAATGTTCAAGGGCCACGATTGGTCTATCCAGTTAAAATTAATGCCAACCTTTCTCTGACAACTTTGATATCTCCTGGTTTTGTAGAGGCCCCTATTCATTTTAGCATTTGCTTTAATAATTTAAGTAAACGTGTGGCACAATCTATTGCTGATGTGGCAATGATGGTGAACATGCCAATTCCATTTTTATTTTCATTAATGACTGTTGGAAATTCGGTTTCTAGTTGAGGGGGGGAAACCCTGCTCGAACATCAACCACAGCTTATGCCAGAGTGAAACACAAGCAAACCCCAAATTAACCTGCGCCCAACCCTCTAGTAGCTTGGCACAAAAGCATTCAGGCTTAACTTATTTATGCAGCACTCCAAACAGTAATAAACACAGAAAAATCTCACCTATTTAGAACAAATAGAGTAAGATTTACTAAATGATTTGAAACCAAAAAGGCAAAAATCCAATCAGTAGAGCAGGAGATATGCAATTTTAAAGATTTCAGGTAAGCAAAGCGCCTAAAAGCACAAAGTTCTGTTTAAAACTATCTGATCATGCGAGACCGGATGAAAGTTACAAGTTCAACCCAACAGCGATGGAGTGTGTGCCAGATACAGGAACCACATTAGTCCTGCTAAAAGAGTTACCTTCAAAAGTTTCGTGAGAAAAGTTCCATTTGCTGTTGAAGAGGCCACGAGGAGCAGGGAGAGCATTGTGAATGGCCGTCAATGAAGTACGAAGAGCAGGCCGAGCGTCGCAGACGGTCGTCCCTGTAGCAGGAAGATCCTGTTGGGCATCACAGATGGTCGCTACTGGAGTTTCATGCTGCCAGTCTCCTTGAGCTGTTGATGCTGTAGCGTGGAGTGCAAATCTTGTACTGATGGGAGTCGCAGATGGTCACTGTGGCGCAGAGTCGGGTTCACCAGAGCATCGCATTGGCAGGCAGTGGGGGTGGCAAAATCTTGTCATGACCAGGCCACTTAATAGTCATGAAGAGTCCAAAAGTTCAGGATTTCTCCTTTCATTTCGTGGGGCACTCAATTGAGGCCACACCAAGGTTCTCTTCCAGGTCTAGGCAGCAGGTCCAGGTAGCAGGTCATCTGGACAGTTCCAGGGAGCCTCTGGAGTTTGGTATGCCTCTGTGGTTCAGAACAAGAGGTCCGACAGCTGACCCTTGGAGTCACTTTATCCTGGGATGAAGGGTGCAAGTCAAGTCTTCCTTCTCAGCAAGCATGGCAGCAGGCAGCATGGCAGCAGAGTAACAGGGCATCAAGTTAGCAGCCCTTCTGACTGCAAAGCAGGCAGCACAGCAGTCCTTCTTCTATAGTATTCACAGGTCCAGAGGTGCACTGAATAGTTGAGTCTGAGGGTCCATTATTTATTCATGGTGCCCATTTTGAAGTAAGAGAAGTTTCTAGAGAATTCTCTTTGAAGTCCTTTAAGTTTCCTGCTTCCCCTGTCCTGGCTCCAAGCTGGCTGCATGAACAATGCAGTGGTGACAAGTCCTTTGTATGAAGGCAGAGCACAGCCTATTCAGTTGTAAATGGGGCACTGCCCACTTCCGCCCCCCATCCTGCCAGTTGATGGCTCATCCAGGCACATCTAATCTCTCTATTCTGTGGCTTTCTAGGTGGAATAATCAAAGTGCTACTGCTAACTACACCCAGTCATGGGACTTAGGAACAGCCTCCAGGCACCTCATAGTTAGGACAGGAAAATGCCAACTTTCTAAAAGTGCAAAACAACAGTTGATGCACAGAATGCAGAACAATGTCATACATTCACCCCAGTACAGAGATCTGGGCCTAAATCCATCATTTTTTTGCTCACCATGCCATTCCAATTTGAACCCAGCCATATGCAAATCAGTCTTGACCCTGTACCTCATGGGAACAGTCCAGCCCGAACTGCCAAGCCAGGTCCTCCCAGGAGTGGAACAAGCATCCTAGGACCGGTTTCGGGGTTTCACCCCTCTTCAGCCATGATAGCTTGATTCCAGAGGCATGGAGAGCACGGGACTCACGTCTGAGCATACCCATACCACTCGGGGTGACAAATGCAAAAACAACAGTTGATGGACAGAATGCAGAACAATGTCATACATTCACCCCAGTACAGAGATCGGGCCTAAATCCATCGTTTTTTTGCTCACCATGCCATTCCAATTTGAACCCAGCCATATGCAAATCAGTCTTGACCCTGTACCTCATGGGAACAGTCCAGCCCAAACTGCCAAGCCAGGTCCTCCCAGGACTGGAACAAGCATCCTAGGACCGGTTCCAGGCTTTCACCCCTCTTCAGCCAGGATAGCTTGATTCCAGTGGCATGGAGAGCACAGGACTCACGTCTGAGCATACCCGTCCCACTCGGGGTGACAAATGCAAAAACAACAGTTCGGGCTGGACTGTTCCCATGAGGCACAGGGTCAAGACTGATATGCATATGGCTGGGTTCACACTGGAATGGCACGGTGAGCAAAAAAACGATGGATTTAGGCCCAGATCTCTGTACTGGGGTGAATGTATGACATTGTTCTGCATTCTGTCCATCAACTGTTGTTTTTGCATTTGTCACCCCGAATAGCAAGGCGGCAAAGAACACAATGAAAAATCAGGGAACAATTATGTTGCACGCATTCTGCCTTTTCAAACGTTTGTTTTTATGCCTAAACAGGAGCTGACTTCATAGCAAGAGACTGACACATTTTGGATTGAGAAGTTCCAGGAATTCCCATTGGAAAGAACACCCTTTTGGATAGGGCTCTTTATATGTCAAACTCCCCCATTAGTTAGAAACTCATGGTTTTTATGTGATTCCAATTAGAAGAAGCCCAAGTTTGATATTCTATGTGGCATGCTGTTTTCTAAAGGCCTGCTGCCATTGCCTGCACTCTGTGCCATCCACCACCCTTAAGAGACTTTGAGACTGACACTGATGTGAACAGAACCTCAAAGGAGACTGTTTCTTCTTCCAAACTGCATAAAATAGAGTAAGCTCTGAAATTCCCCTTAGATCTGGCCATGAATATGACATCTACATGTTTTTGAAGAAATGTACCTTAACACAGATTCAAAATAGTATGAGCAATTGAGACCCTTTTAAGAATTGTTCCAACTAACTCAAAGTAAGTTGTGCTTGATTAGACAAATGCAAGGATGGATACAGTTGTATGAATTTCACTTTTATATTGAAATGGGTATGCCTGCGTTAAACTTAAACTTGCTTAAGTTTCCATTATAAGCATGGATGAAAGGTGCTTGTAAACCATTGGAAATAAATGCGCATATCCAGTGAGAATGTGCTCCAAATGGCATCAATTTAGCAATCAGTGATGTTGACTTGATAAATATTTAAATAAATTACTTGTGAGGGTAGGGTTGAGACTGACATACTTACACTGGCCACTGATTGGCCTTCCTCTCCCAAGGCACAAACTGAGACCGTAATTCCGGAATTTGTCTAGACATATCTTTGTTCAGAATTATATTTCTAGAGGAAATTAAATCTATTCATTTATTTATGTAAATTGCTGATTAAATAGGACAAATGCTTGGCCTAGGCTTGCATAATTATGCCTATTAAGACTGGAAAGTGAAATTCCTGAACATAATACATTGTATTTAATGAATTGAATAAGTTTTAGTGCCACTGGTGATTCCTGCACTAAACTCCATAGTCTTTTTAGGCCTCGCCTAGCGTTGCAGCGCGAATGCGCTGCCATCGCTTTGCGAGGCATGCAGTATATACTGTAGTGTGGAAGCTCTGCCCACTCTCTGCCCATTGGCTTTTGTCTTAAATGCTGCCTTCCGATTGGTTTGAGGCTTGTTAGTCCCACCCCATTCATCATTTGTATCCTTCCACGGCAATTGGCCCCTTTACTCCTGACACTATTTTCTTCTAGGTCTCGCCTAGCGTTGCAGCGCGAATGCGTGATATCGCTTTGCGAGACATGCAGTATATACTGTAGTGTGGAAGCTTCGTAGAAGCTCCACCCACTCTCTGCCCATTGGCTTTTGTCTTAAATGCTGACTTCTGATTGATTTGAGGCTTGTTAGTCCCTCCTCATTCATCATTTGTATCCCTCCACGACTATTGGCCCCTTTACTCCTAACACTATTTTCTTCCCTGTCTCCCCACCCCACCGCCCCCTCCCTCAGTCTATGACTTCTCACCCTCCCACGCTCCCCCACTACTGTTCGTGTTTTCTTGCCTGCCGGCACTTCCGTTTTCATCTTTATTATTGCCACCTTGAAATATGCGAGTTCAAGATGCGTGCTGTCCAAAAAATCTTCTCCTGTTTAATGAACTAGATTTTAATGTTACTCTAATTATAATAAGACTTTAGGCAACATTTGGGGTATGCATGGCAACTGACGCCTCTTAGTTCACAAATGGCATTGTTGTTGGGTGGGAGGAGCGGCAGTGTTTTAACTCATGCTTAAAACAAGCACTTTTAATAACTTCCTCACAATTCAGTGCTATTATCATGTGTACTGTGGTGACGCGCTAAAGAAATGCACTATTTTTAATTCTGAAGAGACATTATCGCACATTTACATCATGTTTACTGTATGATTAACATGCGAGCCCACTGGCTCGTATATGCTTGGCTCGTCCCCGGCTGGCTCTACCTGTTAATTAATATGTTGGCTCGCGCACCTCTAACAAAGAGAGATGAATGGATACATGACAGTGAGCCCGGTAGATGGTTGAGAAATAGACTGGTGCAGACAAACAGACAAAGTCAGTCTCCATTGCCTCACGTCAGAATCATCACTTTCAATAACCTGGAAATCTGCTGGCAACTCCTGCATGCCCCAACCTCACCCCCCTCACCTACTCTTAGCAGAAGCAGCAGATTCTGAGCTGTGCCCTGCTGGTGCAGAGGAGCACGGCAGAGTCTGTAGAAGCGCTGGGATCCCTAGCCTCTCCGGGCAGGCACCTAAGCCTTCCGGGTGCCTTCACACTCAGGATAAATGAGTACATTTTGTTCAGTGCTTTAGTTGGCCCTTTGTGAGCACTGTCTGGTAGATGAAGCTCTGTGTTAATAAACACATTCAGAGAGGTGGTTGTGTACAAACAAACAACAGCCATAATACCGTACGTTTTGAACGTGTAGTTAAATACCTGCTCATCGAATACCTCATTGGCTGATCATTCCATGGCACTATCAAAATTACATTTGGACACATTTGCTCAACTGTAAAACACTCCCTACTATGGGTCATTTAACAACTCAGGGCTTTGGGGTTAGGAAACTGTAGTGATCACTCCAGGCTAGTGGAGATGTTTTAGGAGTACTTATTGTAGAACAATAGTACAGAAGTAATACAGCAGTAATTCAGCCCCACCAGGAGCAGCCAGCAAGGCACTCAGCCCTTCTCCAACTGTGTAATTCATACACCAACATTCTATCTTACATCATTTCTAGAGTGTTCCACTGGTGGAATAGTGGATGACAAGTAATGCATAATAACCAAGATACTACAGTAAGCTACTTTGGATGCTGTGTAAAAGAGTAAATACAAAAATGAATGCAATGAAACTAAGCAACCAGTACTGTCTAAAACAATGTGAAATCTGACAATCATTCTGGCATTTTGTTTAGTTAATGTCGATTTTCTCATAGATGTGAGTAAAGTACTCTTAATATCTTAATGAAATCTGCACACTTTTAACTAATAGCACCGGGCGACCTTTGACAACTAGGCAATTAATACATTTTCATGTACCCCCGAAGCCCCACTGCCCCCTGCCTCCTTGGCAAACTTCATTGCCTTCCAGTGTTTGGGGGATAACCAAGACGCACAAATAGTCTAGAAAATTAAAGAGAAGCCGGGATTCGGATTCACATGCTCCGATCCCAATCGCATTGGTTAGTCTGTAAGCACTACTTTTATTAATGAGTTTCGCATTAGTAAAGCACCACGGTGTGCATCTGTGGCGGCACTTCACCCACAAGGTACGTGCCAAGCAATTGTTGACACAATCCACACTTTGCGTCTTTTTCAATATATTTATTATGAAGTGCAGGACCTTTCCAAGGGATTTTGCACACTACATACATTCACTCCAAAAATAAAACGTGTAGGTAAAAAATATTGCCATTTACAATGTCAATAGCTCTAACTCACAAATGCGAGACCTATTTGCATTGCAAATGCTTGTTTGTCATAGTGGCTATCAACTACCAAAGTTATCAATCTCCAACTTTCAAAGTGTGGCTGATGACTCCCATTTCTGTAGCTAAAGTGTTTCGTGGACCGGTTGCTACAATAATGTAACATTGACTTTTTCCTCCATAATAGGTGTTTTTTCTGTTTAGTATTTTTGTCCGCCTTTGTCTTTTTCATTATGGTCCAAAATTAATCATTATTTTAGTACTTCCTAATGTGTTGTTTTATCTGCATGGCTTCTACTCTGGCAAGTGCTTGTAGCCCTGGATGATAGATACTTCTCCAATGCTGGGGAAACCGCAAGCATAAATACTTTTATATTTTAAATAACATGAACACATATAGCTCAATTCTTAAAGAGAAATTGTGATGTAAATATTATATTGTGATGTTATTTGTGTAGAAATATGTCTTTGTGTAGCCAATACAAATATGTTTCAAATAATAACTTTAATACACAATATATATGTGTAAAATGATTATAACTTAATACATTTGTAATATTACAATAATATCCAATCAGTAGTTTTTTTATTGTTTTTTTGTTTATTTAAATGGAAACAATATATTTTTTCATAACATAACGTATATTTGTAAAACGCACGTTCACCCAGAGGTTTCTTGGCGGTGAATAACAGATGTTTATTGTTACCCCACCCAATGGTACACATTTTATCGACCTCAGATGGATAAAAGGCTGAGGGGACCCGCCAGGATTTGAACCTGTGACCATGAGGTCGAACACAGGCCCCTGCAGTGGACGCATTAGTCCACTGAGCAATCAGATAATGAGTGAACAGGTATGGTGTTTGAGCTTACAATTGCTTCAAGTCATTTTGCAGCCAACAATCCATGAGTCAATCACAAATGTGTGGACATAAGATGGATAGGATCCATGTGGTCACAGAAGGAGTTTATTTCCTGCATTACTTAGTGGTGGGCTTTCAGGTGGCGTCCTCAAACGGGTTAGATGAATGACCTCTCCTAAAGGACATTGAAGTGGCCTGAGAGTCAACTGGGAGGTGATGACATGGGCACCAGTGGGCAACAGTGTCTCCATTTCAGTGATGGTGCTTGCTAGAGATATTTCTGGAACCAGCTGGTCAGCAGATTTTGTTGGACCACAGAAGGGCCAACTAGATTGGACACTGTTACAGATAATGACTTAAAGCCATCCTGCACCATACCAGAATATAATGTACAGACACTCATGTACTGTTCCAGTATATCATCTTGGGCATTTTGGATCTCATTTTGGGCCATCAGGAAATCATTTTGGGCCCTTAGAAGTGCTATTATCTCGCCTTGCTGTTCCTCCTGCCGTGTAGTAGCACCCCTCTGATTTTGGCCCATGGAGGTAATATTGGTAGCTGGATCTCGAGCCTCCTTCCCCACAGCAGAGCCTACTTCAGCCCTCTCAAAACAGCCCTGTGACCTTCACTGGGTGGCCACAGGTGTTGCCTGTCCTGGCTGTGTAGCCGTTGTAATGGATGTGGTTGTTACAAGAGCCAATACTGGTTTCACATTGTCAGTAAAGGCCTGGTAAGGAACACCACCATTTGCATGTTCATGTTTCTTAAGTTGCCTTTTCTTTTACACATGATGGGCCCAATTCACAAAGGTAAACTTAAATGTTTGGTCTAAACTTAGAGAAAGTGTTTAAGTAATGACATTGGGAATTCACAAAGGGCATTTGCGAGTACTATCTTTGTGTCCGCAGTCCGGTTGGATCTCTGCCCCATGTGCGGACATAAAGATAGTACTCGTAAATGACCTTTGCAATTTCTCAAAGTTGTAAACTTAGATGTTTGGTCTAAGTTTAGAACATATATCTTAAGTTTACCTTTGTGAATCGGGCCAATGACTTTTGACATACATTGCTTGCATGACAGTGCAGGATAAACATTCTTTAGAGCAGCAGTGTTTACATTTCGACTTAGTAGGGTCACTATCACAACATTCAGTACAAGGGATAAAGTTCACTTTGCAAATGTAATTATTGTTATTGTCCTGTAGGCGACGAAACTATCAAACTAGAAACAACAACTGCGGCCTGATGGGAGTTTCAACATAGCCACATGGGTTCTGATTATTATATAAACAGGATCACTTTCTAGTTTAAGGTAGAGAAGCACTCTGTTGCCACTGTGAGGTCACTGCATGCCATATTTCCAGGCCAGCTGATTCCTGTTTAACAACACGAGGGATGTCCAGCTCTACACCAACATGACAGCTTGATGACACTTACCCATAGGTAATGGGGCATTAGACCAACTGGCAGGGATTTGGCAGATTACCCACCTTAGGCAAGACTAGCTTAGGGAACATTAGGTAGAAGTACACTAATACACTTTATTTATATGCTTTAGCACAATGGTGGAATTGTTCATCTTTGTCACAATTATCATAATGCTAATTACACTACACTGTTTCATTCTACTGATTATCACACACCACAAATTTTATAGAAGAATCACAATGCTTCAATAAATATTGAAATGCCTTAATGCGTATTTTTTATGTATTTCTCTGGGTATGCATGAGTCCAAACAAAAGGGTTCTTGGTCTGTTAAAATGGTTTAATTGGGGGACCAGGGTTGTCACGTTCTAAGGTTGCACACACATTTGTTACCCTGTAAGGTTAGGGGTGCAGATGGTGCGCTGTGATATAGCAGGACTATAGGCCAACATGTCCTGAGGGTGTGCATGAAATCAGTGTGGAACAATCCTGATGTTTATGTTGTCCAACAAAATCACAGTTTTACCAGATAGATACAAGCCACACGAGCTGGCACTGCCAATCTTCTAGACTGGGCTCTTATTTATTGGATCGCCTAGATAGTTTTCTTTTGTATACCCAAAGACCCCTTCTCACCTATTAAGATGTCTTTGGGCAATTTTGCCACATTACCCACCATTAATTTAAGTAACATTAAAGAAGAAGCAGCAGCATTGGCTATACACCAACGACTCAAGAATTTGGCTCTGGGACAACAGGAGTGTGAATTACCTAAAACTACCATTATACAACAGTGGGTAAAAGATAATTTGGGAGCCAGACCTAGTAAACCTCAAATTAAGACTAATTCTGAAAAGGATAACTCAAAGCAGGTGTGTGTCTCTTCTTCAAAGATGAAGTGGAATAATAAGAAACATAAAGACAAAACCAATTCATGGGACAGATCTCCTCAACAGAAAGCCACCAAAAAGCACTATAATTTGCATAACCGTGATAACATTATGATGCCTGACAGGCATCATGATACTGATTCACATTCTCTTTCCTTTCAGGAGACGTGAGAAACTATCAGAGAGAGGTGTACAGTCAGAGCACAGAAACCGGAGAAAAACTCACAACACCCTTTTGACTGCATGATAAAAAAGGAATATAAACCTAAACAGTCAAAGCCTCAATTTAAAAGAAGAAGTTAACTGGACTGAAAGTCAAGCATGCCACACATATTGAGGACACTGCTTCTGAGTAGGGAGTGGACTCTGCCGATGCCGGACTGCGCGGCAGAAGTCACAATAGCTTGCCAGGATCTGATGGATTGTCTGGTGGCAGTAGCATTGAGTGACTATATACAGGTGGAAACACTGGATACTAAGGTAAGTGTCCTGCATCGATAGTACGAGATGCAACTTCAATTGAAGAGGGACATTCCTAGATACATGAATGTTCTCTTTTAGGAGAACTTGTCATTTGGCTATGAAATTCTCTTGGCTGAAAAGGATTTGCCACCTGAATTTGTGATGGATTGCCAAGAGAGAGAAACAGTAATTTTACCTGCTTTTTCTGACCTCCCTCCAGAAACAGTAAAATATTCATATGCCAAGGAGTGGGCATTGACCCTAGCTCCTGTGGTATACCACAACCATGCGGGGTGGGATGATGGTTCTCCTCATCATGTAGTACCATTAAGGTCAACACCAAAACCTCAAAGACAATAATCCCATTTAAAATGAGGCTAAAAAAACAGGTTAGAGAGATTCTCACACAACATAAATACCAAGGTGTAATAGAAAGTTGTACCTCTCCCATGAATAATCCCTTGCTTCCAGTAATGAAACAGATCATTCATATCGCCTAGTATTACTAGAGTACAGACATCTATACTCAGCGGCACATACATTCACAGTACAAAACATGCACATCTTTGCACTAATGAACAATATAGTGCATACCAAATACAAAACACACTAGATAACTCAAATGGATTTTTCAGCCAAAATATAGCACCTGAAAGCAGGTATTTGACCGCATTTAGCATGCTGGGTTCTCAATAACAGTCCTGTCCTTTGCCTCAGGGATATGAGAACAGCACTGGGCTGTTTTGAGCCCGAGTTACAGAACTTTTACGAGAATTTGACAACCAGATATTGTCCTATGTTGATGACATATTTTTAAAGGATGAGGACTTTTCTACACACTTGATAAGAGTATATCGCATAGTTCTAGGATTTGTTCACATGAACTACAAATTTAATTAGCCCATCTCAATGTCCTATCATTAGTTTATAAGCTGTCAAGTGAAGGCAAAAGCCTTGCGGCGCACTCTTAGCGAAGTGTGTGCTCAAACATCCACAAAACATGTTGAAGAAACTTCAATCCATATTGGGATTACTACATTTTGGCAGGAGTTACATTCCAGATTATGCAGAACCAGTTAAACCATTCATCCAGACTTTTCAAGCAGACACTGAACAACTGAACACACACAGATATTAAATCAGTACAAGCTGACATGCTAGCTTCAAAGCACTTACACACATGAAAAAACAACAAACTTGGTGTTCCGTATCATTACGGGGATATCAGAATATACCTATGTTACATTTTATGAGGGGGACTCTGCCCCAATTGTACAAGAGGCTGTGTGCTAATGGCTAGAGTGGTCTACCTCAAAGCTGGGGAACCGGGTTCGAGACTCGCCAGGGATGCTCAACATCCTGTGATTTTGGGTAGATCACTTAATCTCCCTGTGACTAACAAAATAATGAATATGTCTGTCTGTAACACAACTGGTGCTCATGTAAAGCTCCCGTATTCCTTCAGTTGAATTTCACGCTGTAATAAGCTTCAACAAATATAAGCATATAAATCACATTTGGAGACTGTCACAAAAGCTACAATTTCCAATGCAAAAGCATTACATCCAAGATGGCTACGGTGAGCCAACTATCTCACCGAAACAGATTTAGACTACATATTAAACTCTACACTACAAACACAAGGCAGTACGAAAATGAATATCCTCTGCCTAATGAAGTCATGCCTCTTGATCAGTATAATTACATCATCTATACTGAAAGTCCTGCACAGCTTGCCATAGGGTCAAAACAGCAATACTCAGCAGCGTGCGCAGCTGTTAAGGGTAGAATGCAGGATGGAGAATTCTACACTGAAAAGACCTACATTCAGTCACTTGGTGATTGCATAGCACAGCTGTCAGAACTCAGAGCTCTAATTCTGGCACCAGAGAATTCAGATTCCAGATTCTCCACACTCATAGCATGTGATTTGTATTATTGTGTCCAGCCTTACAATGAGTATGTATACTACTGGAGCCAGAATGGATTCATAGATTCCAGAGGGTACATGACAAAGCACAAAGTGTTTTGGGGACAAGTGGCCAAGCTGAAGGAATGTATGTCATGGATCTGGTGATTCACACCTTGAGTCATCAATGTGTAGGAATACATGTTGCAGGGAATTCCATGGCTGATGAAGATGCAAAAGCAACAGTGCAAACAGCTGCTGTCACTGCAACTACTCGTTCCAGTATGATGATGTATAGAGACATTATGATGGCTGTCAACACTGCACGTGAAAACACACACTTGCCGAAAAGCTTTCCAGTGAAGCACTCCTACCAGTTAAGTGCAAGAAATATGCCCTTTGCTTATATTCACAGAGTGGGGGATAGATTAATACTAAATTCATATCGCAGGTTGCTTTTAATCCCAGCAGCAAATAAGAGCTTAGGATCTGCACATGCAGGGGTGGCAGCTATAATTTCACTATTGCAGAAATAATATTGGTGGCCAGATCTTTATAAAAAAGACTAGGGACTTTGTTCTTAAATGCCACATCTGCCAGCAGATGAAGGGTTCCACCTTAGCTCAGACACCTCTATTGATCTCATTCAAGCCATTAACTTATGTTTATCTGAACCACTTTGGCCCCTTACAATCAGATGGGGCTTTCAAATGCATCTTGGTTGCCGTGAATTCTTGCTCTGGATTCTTATGGTCCGGGCCACAGCAATCGGCTGACACACAAACTTTTATAAAGGATCTGCATGTATTTATCGGGACATAAACAGTTGGCACAATTCATTCAGACCAGGGTCCAGTATTCGCCTCCAAGGCATACAAAGACACCATGGGAAAACGGTGTGTGATGGTGCGGATCTGCTCCCCCTACTATACCAAAGGAAATTGGTGATGGAAAGGAAAAACCAAAACTTAAAACAATATTTAACGGCAAGGGTATTAGGCTCAGGTCACAGTTGGGACCATCACCTATAAGGGGTCCAGAGAGCCCTCAACCATCTGTCTAGAAAATCACTGGGTGGTCGGACTCCCTATGAGATCGTGTTTGGGGTTAAAATGTGGGTACCTCACCACAACATTCCCAGCACAGTGGTGGCAGAAGCACAGTTTGACATCAATGAATATTTGGCTGTTTTACAGGAACTGATCAGCTTCCGGGATGCGCAGAGCAATGTCCAAGTAAAATGCACCGCAACTGCAGAAGTGAAGGAAGCGCTGGCAACTTCTGGTTGGATCCCGAAGATTGGTGAACTGGTCCAAGATTAAATAGTGGATAAGAAAGAATTTAGGCCATCTTACAGATCGCCTGTACCTGTCCTGGCTGTTGAAGGTACCAGAACTGTACTTTTGCTGCATTTGCTGATTGCAAAAACAAGAGATTTCAGTCAATCAATCTCATCAAACCGCATCATGTAGTCGGTACTACACAATAGGCCACATGGGATCCTCCTAAGTAGTTACTTGTCTCCTCTTACTGCCATACAGGAGGTCTCTTTGGAAGCTTTGATCAGCAATGAAGCTTCTACTTCCAGGCTGTGGATAGCAAATAATGAATTATCTCTTCTAACTGCTACATCAACAACTTGTACAGAAACAAAGATTTCTATTAAAAAAACAACATGGATGGTGTCTAAGTCAATATGGCAAAATTAATTTACCTTTAAGTACTACACAGCCTCCAGAGCTGCCAAAAATAGATCAAACAGTTTCCAGCTACTTTATTGACTTTGATGACTTTTCTTCACCACCTCCACCTCTCCAAAATAGATTGTGTGTATTCTATTTTTGGCTGAAGAAGAAGTACTTTGTTACTCCTTGGTAATACCTTTGGATTACCATTTCATTACTTTTCTTAGTCCTTGGGATTGGTTTTGTGACAGTCTTTTTTTCCTGCTTCTGAATGACCGCTATCATTCAGAGCGCACTCCTATAAAATTAGTGAACTTGGTTTTAACACCTCATTCTTCATCACCCAAAGTGCGATGAGACCTTTCCCAGGTGAACATTTCTGCTATTCCGGTTCCTGATGGAGTTGTTTGGTATAGGGTATTGTATGATATATTTAGTCCAACTGAACTTTTGCAAATACCATATGTATTCCACATTTCTTTAAATTACATTATCCCCCCGGTACTATATCAAATGACTGAGACAATCTTACCGTGCATGAAATGCTATAAGATCTAGAGTATTTTATTGTTTTTAACTCTGATGATATGTATGATGGTATGACTAATTATGATGTGTTTGTTTTCAACATTATGGTCACCGGTTCTCGCATAAAGCGAGTACTTCAAATGCAGTATTTAATTACACACAATGGGAATACTACCCTACACAACTATGGGGTAGCTACAAACATTTGCACAGAAGTTTGCATATTTCTCTGGTCACAATTCAGCAGACCTGGGGTCTCAATAGTATAGGCTCACCCCATCACAAGAAAAGAAAAATACACTCACTGATATAAAACAGGTATATCCTAATTCTTTTCTTTTCCAGTTGTCAACACAAGGGTTTGACTTTTGGAGAAACATTGCTGATTTAAAATCTATTTGGAAAATTAAAAATTAGCAGGTTCAGGGTAAAGTGGCATTATTTACAACATTACTTTCCATTGAGTATCGTGCACTCTGTGTTACTCTTAATCTACTTAAGTTTAAAACATATGCATGCATCTATGGGTGTGTATGTTGTCTGTCTTACACATGCATAACTTTCAATACTGCCAAAGATACGGATTCTTTGGACCCCGAGAGCACTGCGAAAGAATATATCACAAAAAATATTCAACCATAATCATGACTTTCACTTAATTTGAAACGTTATCCTCTTTGGGTTTTAAACCATGAAACAATAATTATGTTTTTTCCCTAATACAAAGACAACTCCAGTAGTCTATGACATTCCTACTTGTGACATCCTGGTTGGTTGATCTATCTTATTACTCCTTACAATTATTACTGTAATTACAATAATTTCAAAATAAAATTGCCCAATGCATTTCGGGCTGCTCTCCCTTCTTCAGGTTCTGACGATTGTAACCGAAACAAAAACAGACATAAAGAAGCATAAAATGAAAAGTAGGTCCACTGCCTACGTAACAAATAGTTTTTTTTTAATACAATTCCATTGATTTTATTAATTATGAAAAGGGTGAGTTGTTGTGTAGCAAATGTACATAGAGAGACCCATTCCAAAGAAGTGTTTTTGAAGAGTAAATATACATGCTGAAAACAAGACAAAACCAAGTGTGCTCATGCTCATCAAGATGATAGCTGTCCAGAAAAATGAATCTCTGACTTTACATGACACTAAACATTCCCCTGTGTGAAAAGGAAAAGATGTGCACTTAAAACCCCTGTTTTTATGCCTCAATTGCACCCAGTAACTTGTGATTGTGAAATCTCGCTTTGATTCGAAACTTACTGACTTCTTTGAATATACATTCACTCAGTGCTGTCTGTAGTTACTTAAATGATTACAAAAACATGCCAATTAGAACTTAACATCATTCTATAGTATTACTGGGACAGAAAAGCAAACTGAAAACACTATAACCTACCTGTTTGAAATTAAGCCAACTGTAAATAGGTTCCTGATACCTGCTCGATATGCAGCTCTCTCAGCGCCCGCACCGATAGTTTCACTCCATGTAGTTCTAAACAAAGAATCCCATACTTAAACAACCAACCAACTTAGAAAATGAAACTACAAATTAATCTCAAAGGAGTCAATTGAGTTCATATCTGTGCTTGCACGATGTGCATCCTTAAACAAAAACGCTTTCGTATTGTGAAATCTGACCGCGTTCTCTCACATCGCTATTTAAACAAATGTAACATCACCATAGAAATGGGACTGAAACCAACACCGTCAACAATCTATACCCTCCATGTCTGTCATCTTCAAGTGGACAATTCTAACAAAGTTCACATCGTTTTACTCACAATCACAATTAAAAAACAAATTAAGCCCCACTACTATGTATTAAATGTGTCAAAGCCAATATCTCTAATTATTCAAACTGATAAAAACATTCTTTAACCCATGCCACTTACATTTTTCAACAGAGGCTTTCAAAACGATAAAGAATTACTCTGTAATTCTTAGTGTAACCGTGTACTCCTGATGGATCCCCACGTGACACTAAGAGCTGAAATCGGTAAGCATGCTATTGGAAAACCTGCACAGACATTCTTTACACAGCTGTGTACAGCTGATGGATGTACTCGTAATCATTAAGATAATGATAATGGGCCTACTGCATATCAACCCCTCATCAACCCCTCATCCAGTAGTGATGTTGATATAGGTAAAGAACGCTTATATGCAAACCTACTTTGATCAGAACTAAGTTAGTTAAAGAATTTGTATGATGACGATTAGCCATGGTGCAAAGATGTGAATGAAATTAGTGTGAATTGTAAAGATAAACGTGATTACCCAATCTGTGAGAAAGTGAAAATTAGAAGAGACGTGTTGAGAATGAATCAATATCACTACTATCAACCAGATCATTATACATTACAGAAAACAAATCATGTCGATCTTGTCATTAAGGCCTCTGGGTACCATTGTATCGAGGCGTTTTATCCAATAAATCTCCATTTGTGACAACACCTGGGAATTATTACAGCCAGTGTGTATGTCAATGGATTCTATGATTTGGCACCTCAATTGTGAAATCGTGTGTTTAGAATCCATCCAATGTACTGCAAAATTAGAATTAACATTCTGGTTGCGTATCATGCTCTTATTTTCTGTAATACAAATTTTCCTTTTTCGCTCTGTCTTTCCAATATCCACCAACCTGCATGGACATTTTATATTGTATATTACATTATCTGTGTTACAGGTTGTAGAGTGTCGCAATTTAATAACTTTGCCTTATCTAGGGTGTGTGATACTGTCCCCAATTATCGCGTTGTTACAATGTATGCAATTGTGACATCATCGCATACCTGTTGTATTTTCTTTGAGTGTTGCCTTGGAAAATGTTAATCTTTCTTTCAAATTCTTTGTGATAGTATAGGCGTTTTTTCTTCAAAAAGTCCCTTGAAATCAGGTTTGTGTTGTATTAGTTCCCATCTTTGGCTGATGATTCTTTTTATGTTTTTTGACTGTGTAGAATATTTGGAAACAAATACTAGTCTCTTCAATTATTTTTTGGGTTTTTGCTTCGGTGTCATGCAGTAGTTTAGATGGATACTTTCTTTGTAGGTATTTCTATATGTGTTCATTAATGGTTTTCAGAGCTATTTCTGGTTCCAAAGAGATTCTTCTTATTCTTAAAAACTGAGAGAACAGTAAATTATTCAACAAGTTCTCCGGATGGATGCTTTGATAAAATAGTGTGTTGTTCATGTCCGTTGATTTATTGCGCACGCTCATGCATAATCCTGTTTCCATTGTCTCAATAGTCACACCCAAGAACGATATTTTTGTATTGCTAATGTTGCTTGTGAATTGTATCCTACTGTAAATTTGACTTAATTTCAAGATCTGCATGGACAAGGTTTCAAATCTTCCTTTCCAGATTAAAAAGATGTAACGGCAATACATCACCAGATTTTTATGCCATGAGGAAATGTCAAGTATATTCTCTGCTTCAAATTTAGCTATAAAAATATTGGCATAGGCCGGAGCCCTGGCGTAGCCCATTGAAGTCCCTCTGAGTTGTAAATAGAATTTATCATTCCTTTGGAAATAGCTATGGTAGAGGCAAAAATGCAATAATTCTAATGGAAAAACTCTGTGGGCCTTTATGTTAGATTGTTGCAACAATTCCCATTCCAAAGCCTCTAAACCTTCCTGATGGGGAATTGATGTATACAGTGATGTTACGTCAACTGTGCATAGTATTCAATCTTTCAAACCCTCTGTTGACAGATTTTCAAGTATATTTAAGAAGTGCATGGTATGTTTGATATAGGTGCTCAAAGTTTGTACAAACGGTTGTAAAAAAGTGTCCAAATATTTTCCTATCGGTTCAAATACTGAATTACATCCTTACACTATGGGTGTGAACGGTGGATTGAGCATGCTTTTGTGAACTTTGGGGAGCACATATAACTGTGGTTTTTCTTGGAAATGATGTGGTTAGAATAGATCTCGTTGAAGATGAAATCCATCCTAGGTCTTCTGCTTTTTGTAATATAACTGTCAAAAGCTCTGATATTTCTAAGATTGGATCTTTATTCAGTTGCATATATGTCAACGTGTCACTGACATGTTCCTCTACTTTCGATATGTAAAAAGACTGGTCCATCAGTACCAGGCCTCCACCCTTATCCACTGGCTGAAACACTAGATCAGTGTTACTTGCCAATGCTCGCAATGTGTTTTTCTCTTTGTTAGTTAGATTTTGCTTGCGTTTAGATCAAAATTCTAGTTTATTTAGATCATTTTTCACAAGTAACTCAAAGGTATCCAACCATTTGCGAGATGTAGGTGCTTGGAGTGTGCTCCTAGGTCTGAATTCCATGAACTCACTCTGGTTTAAGGTGCCCTGAGGGATAATATGTTGGTTAAAAAATGCCTTAATCTTAATGTTCTCATGAACTTCAAGAGAGATACCACACTTTCTAGCACATTGGTACTATATGTGCTCACAAATGATGTTCCATTTTCCAATACTTCCAATTGTTCTTCTTTTAGTGTCACTGATGAAATATTAATTACTAAACTTTGTCTTGACTCCTTAGATTCTTTCTTTGTTTTTCCCTTTCCTCTATATATTTTCCTTTTGTAGTTGTTGTTTTTGTTGATGTTGTCATGTTCGGTGGTTGTCCTGAATCGGGTCCTGAGGACAAAAAAGGAGATTGAATAGAAGAAGATGCTGTCTCAATATTTTGTGCCGTTGGTGTTGTTTTCTGCTTTTGAATGCTCTTTATCGGTGCTCTAGATGGATCCGTATCTTTATCCGAGACAATACTCTCCACTGAGGCTGTGTTGGTTGTTCTCTTAATGTTCCTCCTTTGAGCGTAAACCTCTGCACATGTGTATGTTTCGTTAAGTTTAAAATCTATTGTGTCTCTTTTAAACTTCCGTAAGTTGCTCTCTTGTGTTTCTTTTGCATAAATCTTCAGTTTCCTGTGGATGTCCCCCTGTGTGTTCACCCACACATTATCCTCAATTCTTCTTTCAAGATCTGTTTTTCACAGTGTTGGTTTCAGTCCCATTTCTATTGTGATGTTACATTTGTTTAAACAGCGATGCGGTAGAACGCAGTCAGATTTCACGAAACTGAAGCGTTTTTGGTCAAGGATGCACACCGTGCAAGCACAGGAATGAACTCAATTGGCCCCTTTGAGATTATCAAAGAATTCCTAGTTTCATTTTCTAAGTTGGTTGGTCATTTAAGTATAGGATTCTTTGTTTAGAACTAGGTGGAGTGAAACTATCGGTGCGGGCGCTGAGACGACTGCATATCAAGCAGGTATCAGGAACCCATTTACAGTTGGCTTAATTTCAAACGGGTAGGTTATAGTGTTTTTCGGATTGCTTTTCAGTCTCAGTAATACTATAGAATGATGTTAAGTTCTAATTGGCATGACTTTGTCATCATTTATGTAGCACCTGACAGCACTGAGTGAACGTATATTTAAAGGAGTCAGTAAGTTTTGAATCAAAGCGAGATTTTGCAATAACTAGTCACTGGGTGCAATTGAGGCATTAAAAGAGGGGGGCATATGTACAAGTCCCTATCGCCACCACAATGTCACCTATAGTCACGTTGTGGTGGCGATAGGGGCTGTGCCGTACATACATTGCAGCGTTAAGCCACGTGGCTTAACGCTGCCTTGTACATAAGGCTCCCTTTCACGCTATGGTTAGAGTAAAAGGGGTGGGCAGTGGGTGTTGTGGTGGGCGTTCCACCGCAACACCCATTCATTTTGAAGCTGCCCCCTATGTACAAGGGTAGCGTACATAGGAGGCAGTGTCAGGTAAAATCTGGTCTTAAGATGGCGAAATGAGGAGAAATGAATTATTTCTCCTTGTTTTTGCATGTGTTCTGCCTTGTGCAGCACACATGGAAAAAACAAAATGCCATTGTTTGTTTATGTACAGGAAGGTGTCCCTTCCTGTACATAAACAAACTTTAAACAAAAATGCCATTTTGTCACTTTCATGTGTGATGTGTTTATACATAAGTGTTCCATATTTCAAATAACTTACTGATGTTCTTTGGATCATTCTACGTGCCCAACAAATATTGTTAGTATTGTCCAATTAGACTGGGATGCAGGCACAATTTTAGGCAGACTGTGATAGAGCCCTGGTCATATACACAATGTAGAACGGTCCTTCTGAAGAACTGAAACTTTTTGAGTTTGTGAAGGCATTTTTTTAAAATCCCAATACAGAAGGGAAGTGTATTTGTTGTGTTTTTTAAGTTGAAGGGGGCTATGAGGAGGACAACTCTGAAAATCAATCATTTTTAAGCCCAAACACAGAAAGGGATTTTGTAATTTTTTGACAAACAATGCTGTCATTTCTTCTATCTCCATTTCTGTATTGGGACTTTGATATTTTTTGCATTTTCTTCACTTATATCCGGGGCCAATCTGTAGTGTCGTATGAGTTAGCAATGACAGAACCCCTTTGCCTCCTGCTGGACTCCGTAGAACTGTGACATAAGTATTAGAACAGAGTGAACCGAAGGCAGGTTTAGAATGTTGAGTTTGCATTTACACACGGACAATTAAATACATGTTGTACTAACCTCCATGTGTGGCGTAGCCATTGATGAGTACCCAGGCTGGGGAGGATACTACACAATCCACCAGGTGTTTACAACCAGAACTCCAACGTGGTCGGGCTCAAAGAGCACCTAAATCTCAGTCTACTGATTCCATGTACTATCGCTGGCAGTTTGTGTATTTTCAGAGCTATATTTATTATCAATTTTAAAAGTTCATCCCTTCATTTCCACATACTATATTATTATTAGCCATCCACCATGTTAGATGGGTATAATAAAATGACTGGTGTATACCATGACTCTTGTGCATGCATGTGTATTGATGCATGCACGCTCATGCATCACAATGCAATCATCACAATTTATGTGTGCACAACCACCACAATGCATATATGAACATGCTTCATAATGAATACTTGCACATTGGCTGCCGTCATGGGAAGGGCTTTCATTAATAGAAAACCCAGATCAATATTCATAACAATGAGTGTGCAAGTGTTGTGATTCATATAGCTGCATTCCTGCATCAAAGAGCATTGGCAAAGACAGTAAATCAGCCTTTTCAAGCTGAGACCTATTGGCTTGGCCAGTGGTTATTTTTAACCGAAATCAGGATCTAGGATAGAATTAATGCAATGCGTATTGCAATAAAAGTGCATACTTATTTAATTTGTGGGTATGCCAAAGGTCTTAATATAGTAGGTTGCCTTGGCTGTGGTGACACGACTTTGTAAGAATTTTGACAGAATACATTAAACTGAATACGGGATCCAGAGGGAGAATAGAAGCTCCTTGAAAGAGTTATTTAAATTTGTTAAGGAACTCACCCAGCCCACTTGTTTGTCCCAGTCAATGCCTCACACTGATGAACATTGTGAGGAAATTGGGTATTAGTTTATAGACAAAATAGAAAAAATCTACGCATCCTTTGAGAACCAACCCCTCTTATTTAAGGCGACACAGGACCTTTCCGTCCCCCTTCCAGGTAGCACAGCCCATTTGGGAGCTTTTTAACCTTTATCAGAAACTCATTTTATTTATTCCCAACTAGCGATGGTTTACACAAATTTTTAACCGATCTTTGGCAGAAGGAATTTATCCAGAGATCTGGAGGGAAGCGGTACTGTTACCCCTGGCAAAAAAAGGATGGCATGGATTTTCTCAATACTCTCTAATTACTGACCAATATCTCTTAGTCCCTTCATGTCCATAATTTGTGAGAAATTAGTGTCAAACAATTGACATTTTCATAGAAACCAATAATGTGCTGGACCCTTCTCGGACAGGTTTCTGAGCTAACAACGGTACTGGATCCACGTTGTTAGCGGTGTTAGATGATATCAGGTCAGTAGTTGATCAGGGCGGGGCAGCAGTCCTGATCCTGCTGGACATGTCTGCTGCATTGTATACTGTCTCCCATAGATTGCTAATAAGCAGACTTCAAGAGAACAGCTTACTTTCTCATGCTCTCTGGTGGTTAAGCACCTTTCTATTGAATAGGATACAGAGAGTGCAGCTAGGTGCTTGCAGATCCCACTCTTTTATGTCTGAGTGTGGAGTTCCTCAAGGCTCCTCATTGAGCCCCACTCTTTTTAATATTTATGTAGCCCTATTGGCTCAAATGATCAGGAATTGGGTTTTTGAGGCTAAATCCTATGCAGATGATACTCAGTTACTGATATCACTGGGACAGAATCACAATGAGGCTTGCTGTAATTTACAGAGTTGCCTTATTGAAGTAGCAGGCTGGATGACAAAGCATTGTTTAAAACTCAATGCAAAGAAAACAGAGATCCTGCTGTTCGGAGGAGCGCATGGGATTTGGGATGCCTCCTGGTGGCTGGAGATACTAGGGGAGGTGCCCAGGCTTACAAACGTAGCAATACATATAGGGGTCATCATTGATGACCAACTTTCCATGCAAGAGTACGTCAGGGTTACATGCAGTAAAAGCTTTGGCACCCTTAAGTTGCTGAGAAGAATGTTTAAATGGATTCCAATAGCTTGGCATAAAATCATAGCCCAGCTCCTAATTACAAGTAGACTGGACTATGGCAATGCATTATTTGCTGGAATGGCTAATTACCTCTTCACAAGATTGCAAGTGATTCAAAATGCCGCAGCCAAGTTAATCTGCAATACGGACAGGTGTGGTTCCAGTTCAGCCCCCCTAGCCGCTTTGCACTGGCTAACGATACAAAAGCGGGCACATTTTAAACCATTATGCTATGTGCATAAAGTTTTGCACACTAAAGTCCCTGAAATATTACAAGCCAGTCTGGAATTTTATAACCCACCCTGGACTTGAGATCTGGTAACATGGTCATAGCTCAAATAGAGCGAATAAGGAAAGTGAGAACCGGGGGCCAATCCTTTTCGTATTTGGCTGCTGCCCAATGGAATTCGCTGCCTTTAGAGATTCGACCCATTGAGAACTAAACTGGGTTTAGAAAGAAATTGAAAACGTGGCTCTTTCCGGGCTAATGGATGTTAAGATGTTTCTTGTTGAATGTAATCTCTCAGTAGGTAGGTTAGATAACAACTCAGCGCTGATATATCCCTTTGAGAATAAGTGTTGCGCTTTAGAAATAAATAAATAAAAGAGGTTGCAGTGAGCAGTTGCACTTTTCTCTATTCCCCCCGCTAGCCATGCTCCAAAGGAGCATAATGGTTAGCATCAGGTTTTTGTGAAGGGAGTGGGAAAATTGGGAAAGAAAGCCACTAGATATCACCTTTCTGACTTGTCATTCTACTGGGCACAGACATCTAGCAGGTCGTAGAGAAAATGTACAAACTAGATTCATTATCGTATCTTTGTGTAAAGTACTTGAAAGCGTTATACCTCAAAAATATTTATATTCCTCTGACTCTCCGGGGTACTGGTGGATCTATGACATTCCTGGAACTGAAACACAAGCAACATCTAGTTGCAGTTATGCAGTTAGTATTATTCGTTTTTTCATAAACCTCACTTTCTTCTCTAGTAAGACAACTACCTTAGGTTTTGTGGGTACACACTCTCTGGTCCTGACATGCATTTAAGGCTTTTTCGTAAACCGAAATGTAAATAAACATTCATCAGTATTATAGTGTTCACACTGGTGCCAATGAATCACTTTTCTAAGAGCTTATCACAACCTCAACAGTCTTTACAGAGGATGAGAACATGTTCTGTTTCCTCGTGTATCACAGAATATAAATTTGCAACAAAATTCTAAAGTTCTACTATTTAAGGAAATCTCGGAAACAGTAGTTTAAACTACTCAAGTTTATTTCCAAACTGTGAATTCATTGCTTGGAATACTTCTCTTTATTCAGCTTCAACATCCAAATAATGTTTTCAAAGGGACAGCAATCTCCAGAATTTTCGCAAGGTCTGGTAATATGCTACGGGCTGCATCAAGAAAGCATCTCAATTGCCCAGCAAGCACATTCCGGGTCGTGGGAAAACTTTGACATCTTCAAGATTGCCACTGCCATTTCTAAACAAACGCCTTTGAGTAGTGCTCTGTCAATTTCCAGGGCCTCTGGAGATGCGACTCTTACCATGCCTTCTCTTTCCTTCGGCTAGTCCATTTACTGTCTGTGATCTCTTAGGAGTAACTGGGCAGTGAGGGACTGGGGTTTTGAGAGGTTCTTTATGGGTGTATGGCTGCCTGTAATAGTGCAGAGCATGTGGTTGAAGTAATTGAGGTAGGAATTGATATTCATGAGGGGTCTAATGTGATCACCTCTTGCTGCAGCGTGTCACTAGGGTAGCCTTTGAGCTAGCAGATCTAGTGTTTAGGAGGATTAGTCTGGCTGTAATGTGCTTGTCTGAAATGGGTGGAGCTGAGAGGGATGCTAGCATGGTTTTCCACAGCCCCTTGACAGGAAAGGGGGAGCAAGCATGAAAGGATCATCGTTGCTGTTAATGAGTTCAGGAGTGGGTATTGTACAGGAGTGCTGTTCTAAGTAACAGCTAACACAAATTTAGTGTCATAATATTGTTGCTAAAATATTACCCCACTTGAGTTCATGCCTTAAAATCTACACCAAATAGAGCGAAAAATCTTATAAGCAATATTTACATCACAATTTTTATGACAGAATATTTTTGGGCTCCTGATATTTTGAATTTCAAAACAAGAGTGAAATGTCTTGTTTGATGGTTGTAGGGAGGATGGTATTTAGTGCTTCTTTCATGGTCATGGTAATCCATTCCAAGAGAGGTTGAAGTTCCAAGACACAAAAAATGTGTGAGCAGTTGACAGAAGTTGAGGTGGTGAAAGATGAAAATAATCATCTGGGCATCAGATAGTGGAACTGATATGTGAAGAGTTAAAACAGTTTGATTGAGGGCTGACCATTTGGGCTGGCTAACTGCAAGGCAACCACTGCTCTTGTGTATACAACCGATGTGCTCAATGAGGTATTCTTTTGAAACTTGTGACCAGATTTACTAAGGCTTTGTGCACTAGCACCACACAAAGTGACACAAAGCGATGCAAGACGGTGCATACTATTTACTATTCAGCACAAAAAAGTGTTTTGCTCTGGAAAGATTACTTTTTCACAGTGCCTACTTGAAGCAAGTCCAGGTCTACACAAAGGATTTTGTACGGCACCAGGATATTCTTCCAGGACACATCCTATACAAGACAGTGCAGGTAGCCCTGAGCTTTTACATTTTAAAAATGCAGCCATGTGAGGCAATTTAATCTCCGATTCTTGTTTTTCCTTGGCGATTTTTTTTAAAATTAAATGTACCTTTTATTGGTATTAGTGCGTTCCGGTACACCGCAGTCCTAGACTGTTTGCTGTGGGGAAAGCATTGCTTCTTTTGCTACTTCACTTCCAGCCTCTTGTTCAACATCCCAGGCAGTGCTCTAGCTTTCAGAGCAATAAAAGTGGATGCTGGCCCAGACACGCAGCGGGCAGGTGCAGCAGGTGCGCCGCTGGCGTGCCGAAACTGCACCAAAGGCAAGCCCACCTGTTCGTGCCTGGACATTGCCAGGACCTCTGGTTCACTGGATAAAAAGGGTATTTTATCTAACCGCATTAGCTACTCTTCTGCCTCCCTCTATCAGTTAAAAGCGTCCTTTAGCCCTACCGATACATGCCAATGACTTTGCATAAATAGGGGGGTTCTCGCTCGGTTAACAGGGGGATGGCTACGGAGAACCACGCCTCCGACTAGCCACAGGTGACCCACTGCTCCACCCCCAGCAATAGTGGTCCGTACCTAGCTGACGGCGCTTTGGTGATTCTGGCGTTCTATGCCGGCTAAATCTTTTCAGCTTTTAGAAGGGGAGAAGGTCCTGGGCATTTCGGGGAACAGCGCTGCCGAGGTGGGACGAGTTCCCTCTCTTCTATGCACCAGTACATGAATCGTGGAGGTGCGGCATCCAAGAGGGCTGAAAGCCGTCCAATGTTTCCCTAGCGGTTGGAATCGACTGCTCAGTGTGCGACTCGAGCGGCAGGACAGTTTCTCTGCACCAGCTCCGCCGGCCTCCTGCCACTTCCTGTGGCTTCCTGTGTGCGGTCTGGGTTGCAGCGGGCGGCCACCTGCCCCCGAGCCTGCCGGGCTGGTTGGCTTCCGCGTTCGGAGCAAGACGCCATCAGCGGTGAAGGTGAGCGGTGAAGGTGAGCGAGAAGCTGGAGGCGAACAGGACGAGAGATAAAAGTGTTAAAAGTGTGTGATTGACCATTTTAGCGGCGGTAAAGAATATAAAGAAAGGAACAATAGGTAAACCTATAAAAAATGCTAATGCCGTCAAATTAGACTCAGCGGCCCGTCTAAAAGCAAAAACACGTCTAGCCCAGGCAAAGGAAGCCGCACGTCGGGCCAATAAAGACAACACTTCTAATTCCAACTTATATGGCCTTGATAGTACTCTTGAGAGTTCGGAGGAGGAGCTGCCCCCAACCATCTCTCCACAACAGGAGGAATTGGTGATCGATCAGGCGAATGTTTCACCAAAGATACAAACCGCTGCTGTATCAACCAAGTTCCAACAGGACAACTCAGCAGCAGCAGATGGCTTAAAGAAAGGCTTAAAAGAGGCAAAAGAATTTCCTCCATTTGTAAAGAGAACTATTCTACAACCTCCCTCAGTAAGCCCAATATCAAAAACTGCTAAAGACTCGTCGTTGGGACCGGAAACGGCTTCTTCAGTATTACTATTAGACCCAGCTCTTAAAGAGCAGGAAGGTCTTCAACGTAATCTTGTATCTGATCACTTGGAAGTTCCCACGCTACATCAAGGCCAAGCATTAGCCCAAGCCCAAGTTAAAGTTCAAAACCCGGGGATACCGTCAACATTTTTAACATCTTTAACATCCTCAAGCATAGGGGAAACGACTACTCCTAGGTTAAGTCTAGTCCAGATACACGGAGCATCAGACAAAGACAAAAGGACAGTTATTGATATCTCTTCAAACTCGATGCCACCCCAAAAGAAACCCCTACCACAACCCCAATTCCAACCGGGGTCTCAGGGGACCAGGGGCAAACGCCGCCTAAAGTTGTTTCTGCCCAGGTAGATCCCAAGGCCGAAACTACGAGCCTTAGCAATGTGGATTTGCAAGACAACCTCAGCCAAAATACAGAGACTGCAGGTGATTACCAGTTAGATATAAAAGACATGCTTAATCGAATTCTGGAAGAGGTTCGCGAAATGAAAAAGACTCAGCAACTGGAAATTGCCTCTCTGCACCAGCGGTTGGGGAAAATCGAAGAAGTGATGACATTTTTTCCCATCAAATTTCAGGAGGCCGAAGCCAGAATAGCTGTGTTGGAAGAACAAATGAATGTGGTTATTGGTGAAGTAAAAGAGGCTGTTAAAAATAAGAGCTACTTGGAGAATAAATTGGAGGATCTCGAGAACCACTCTCGAAGGTCTAACCTCAGGATCGTCGGGGTTCCCGAAGGTATCGAAGGCTCCCAAACTCTCCAATGGGTTAACTCTTTTATCAAACAGAAAGTTCTTCCTGAGTTTGAGGTGATCTTATGATTACAAGAGCACATCGAGTTCCAGCACAACCTTTCCCCAATTCCACGATATCAAGAACAATCTTGTTAAATTTTGCTGACTTCCGAATAAAGGAAAGAATTTTGACAAAGGCGATTGAGCAGAGGCAGTTTCTAGTAAATGAGACTATTAAGTGTCATATGTTTTCCGACATGACAGCCGCTGCTGCGCGCAGAAGAAAAGAGTTTGTTAAAATTCTACATCTGTTTAAAGCACATGGTGCCCAAGCATCAATTGCCCAACAGTCAAAATTGCGCGTTTTAGTAAAAGGGAAGTTTTTTATGTTTTCCGACTTGGAAGAAGCGCAGGCATTAGTAAAAGAGATCTCGCAAGGATACTGGGCCTAAAAGGAATGGTTTATTTGAAGATTGTCATATGGTAATGAAAGGGGTCTATAACTTTTTAAGGTGCGCTTGTTAGCCAGTTAAATTTCTGATAATTTCTAGGTATGGCTGGGGGCTGGGGGCTAGTGGGGACACTCATGGTGTAATTCCATGACACCCAGGATGTTAGATGGGAGGGGCGAAATGTGGTTAGCGTGGTCCGTAGGGGTTTTTCCACATTTTGACGGGTGGGCATATCTTTTTAGGGGTGGGAAGAGAGGGGGTGGGTTAGGGTTCACTGCAGAGAAAAGAGCATGAGCAAAAGGTACAGATAATATACATTCTAAAGCTTCGGTAGAAAAAAATAATAATAGAAACCAGCAAATGTAAGATCCTATCAGTAAATGCAAATGGAATATTAAACAAAAAAAAGTATGGTGCTCTCATTAGATGGTTGACATCATTTAATCCCCAAGTTTTGTTCTTACAGGAGACACATTTAAAATCTAATCCTCCCAATTCATTTTTACCCAGGGTCTTTCTAATTCTGTATTGTGTCTGCGGGCCTTGCGGTGAGAGGAGTTGCCATCTACTTCTCTAGAAAACTTCCTTGGGAATTTTTACAAGTACATAGGGATATACATGGGAGATGGATATGGGTGACAACATGGTTACAGGGAAAGATCTGGAATTTTATAGATTATTATGGCCCTGTGTCGGATGACATCTCAGCCCTGGTCCAAATTAATGAGCTTTTAATAGGAGCCCCTGGCCAGTTCATTAATGGAGATCCCTCCAGATTCTAAAGGCTGATATTTGGGTGCCGATTACGATCCGTTAAAAACCGCGTACGAACCGTCGGTCGGAGCGAATTCCCCGTCCGACTCGTACCCGGTTGTAAAACTTTACAAACATGGAGTTACGATTCGCACGGAAACACCATTTCCGTACGAATCGTAAAAAACACCGACCGACGAAAATATACATACGAATGTGATCCGGGAATGCTGCGACGTGACGTCGGGACGCTTTCAGGCAGCGTTTCACGAACCAGGAATTACGATTCGAACCGACAGCAGTCCGGACGGCAATATTTTCACGGCACCCAAAAAGTGCCACAAAAGCGAAGTACGGCGCGAATCGACCAGAGTAGGTGGCCCGGTACGCGCCGACCCCCCCCAGCCCCCGTAGGTACGCGCCGACCCCCCCCCCAGCCCCCGTAGGTACGGGCCGACCCCCCCCCAGCCCCCGTAGGTATGCGCCGACCCCCCCCCAGCCCCCGTAGGTACGGGCCGACCCCCCCCCAGCCCCCGTAGGTACGCGCCGACCCCCCCCCAGCCCCCGTAGGTACGGGCCGACCCCCCCCCCAGCCCCCGTAGGTACACGCCAACCCCCCCCCAGCCCCCGTAGGTACGCGCCGACCCCACCCCAGCCCCCGTAGGTACGGGCCGACCCCCCCCCAGCCCCCGTAGGTACGCGCCGACCCCCCCCCCAGCCCCCGTAGGTACGGGCCGACCCCCCCCAGCCCCCGTAGGTACGCGCCGACCCCCCCCAGCCCCTGTAGGTACGGGCTGACCCCCCCCCAGCCCCCGTAGGTACGGGCCGACCCCCCCCCCCAGCCCCCGTAGGTATGCGCCGACCCCCCCCAGCCCCCGTAGGTACGGGCCGACCCCCCCCCAGCCCCCGTAGGTACGCGCCGACCCCCCCCCAGCCCCCGTAGGTACACGCCGACCCCCCCCCAGCCCCCGTAGGTACGGGCCGACCCCCCCCAGCCCCCGTAGGTACGCGCCGACCCCCCCTGTGTGTACACCCGTGTACGGTGCGTACCCCCGTGTACGTTCGAGTCGTACCCCCACCTGTGTATGTACGGTGTGTACCCCCCCGTGTACGCTCGAGTCGGACCCCCCCGTGTACGCTCGAGTCGAACCCCCCCGTGTACGCTCGAGTTGGACCCCCCCGTGTACGCTCGAGTCGGACCCCCCCGTGTACGCTCGAGTCGAACCCCCCCGTGTACGCTCGAGTCGGACCCCCCCGTGTACGCTCGAGTCGGACCCCCCGTGTACGCTCGAGTCGAACCCCCCCGTGTACGCTCGAGTCGGACCCCCCTGTGTACGCTCGAGTCGAACCCCCCCGTGTACGCTCGAGTCGTACCCCCACCTGTGTATGTACGGTGCGTACCCCCCCGTGTACGCTCGAGTCGAACCCCCCCGTGTACGCTCGAGTCGAACCCCCCCGTGTACGCTTGAGTCGGACCCCCCCGTGTACGCTCGAGTCGAACCCCCCCGTGTACGCTCGAGTCGGACCCCCCCGTGTACGCTCGAGTCGGACCCCCCCGTGTACGCTCGAGTCGAACCCCCCCGTGTACGCTCGAGTCGGACCCCCCCGTGTAAGCTCGAGTCGAACCCCCCCGTGTACGCTCGAGTCGTACGCCCACCCGTGTATGTACGGTGCGTACCCCCCCGTGTACGCTCGAGTCGAACCCCCCCGTGTACGCTCGAGTCGAACCCCCCCGTGTACGCCGTACATACACGGGTGGGGGTACGACTCGAACGTACACGGGGGTACGCACCGTACACGGGTGTACATACAGAAGGGGTCGGCGCGTACCTACGGGGGCTGGGGCGGGGTCGGCCCGTACCTACGGGGGCTGGGGGGGGTGTCGGCGCGTCCTTACGGGGGCTGGGGGGGGGTCGGCCCGTACCTACGGGGGCTGGGGGGGGTCGGCGTGTACCTACGGGGGCTGGGGGGGGGTCGGCACGTACCGGGCACCTGTTTGGACGTCTCCATGGTTGTTATGGGAGTTCGGTGCGGACGGTCTTTTCACCATACGGTTGTACTTTCGGACGCCCGGGATGGATCGTGATTCCCCGGTCGGAGTTCACCTTTCACGTTTGTACGGTGAATCGTACGAGGACGTGTCGGACACATTTTCCGACCCGAGGACGTGTGGGGAAATATTCCCAGTGCGGTTCGTATGGACTTTTTACCATGCGAATCGTGATTGCCAGTTCGTACGGCACTTGTACGATTCGTACGGTAAAAAGACCCGATACGAGTCGTACGGGGACATTTTTTACCGGATCGTGATCGGCACCTTGGTGTAATCCTTTTTCTGACCATGCTTATGTTGGGCTTGAAATGGTCCTCGGGGGAGGGAGTAGAGAGCGGCCCAGGATCAGAATTGGGTTAAAAGCATTAGAGCATGGATCGCTGGATATTTTAAAATCAATGAGAACACCGCGGAGCCCTTTTCTGTCTGGGGTGGGTTTAGGACGGCTGCCCGCGGACAAATAATAGCCTTTACGGCCGCCCAGGCAAATACCTGTAGGCTTAAAATAGCTGAACTACAAATAGAGGTGGAAAAAGAGTATGCCCTCCAACTCCAGTTGCTCCCTAATCAACTTGAGCAGGCAAGAATGGCGCTGAGGGATTTTTTCGTTTTAGAGGAGATCTGTAGTTCACAAATATACCAACAAAGGGTTTATGAAGAAAGCCAGTTAATTGGTAAATTACTGGCTAATTCAACTAGAAAAAAACAAAAAGCAGCCATAATATCTAAAATTCTTGACCCCAAGACTGCCCGAGAAGTTGTCGACAGCGGCGATATTCCCCAGATCATTTTGGAACACTTCTACCAACTTTACTCTTCTGAATATTTTGTGGAGGAGGAGCTAATCCGGGAGTATTTCAGCAAATATGAATATTTCTAAACTTTCAGATAATTGGATCAGTCAATTGGGATCGGATGTGGAATCCGCCGAGATTTTAGCAGCCATTAAAGCAACTGCAGGAGCTAAAGCATGTGGGCAGGATGGTTTCCCTATTGAATTTTATAAAGCTTTTGTAAAGGAATTAATTACCCCCCTCAAAAATGTGTTTAATTATATTAAAAACTGTGGTTTGGTTCCAGTATGTTTTAAAGAATCGATAATTGTATCCTTTGTTAAAAAAGACAAAAATCCTCTGGATGCTAACTCATATAGGCCCATCAGTCTCTTGAATTCAGATTATAAGATTTTAATGAAAGTGTGGGCAGAGCACTTTTTATATGCAACCCAAGAGACAATCCATAGTGATCAGACCGGTTTTATAGCAGGTAGATCAATGACGGCTAATACTCAGTTTTTAATACATGCCTTGGATTATTTTAATACTAACTTTATCCCGGCAAGTATAGTAATGGTCGACGCCGAGAAAGCTTTTGACTTAGTAACCTGGAAAACCCTGTTTTTTGCTCTCGTACTGTTCGGCTTCCCAGCTCAGGTTGTCAACATGCTCTGTAATATCTATCAGGGGGCCACGGCTCTGGTAGTTATTATTTCAAAACAAGCCGGGACCATAAAAATAAACCGTGGGACTAGGCAGGGTTGCCCGCTCTTGCCTTTGCTTTTTTCCTTTTTTATAGAGCCTCTGGTAATTAAAATACGACATAATGCTGCTATTCAACCACCTATCCCTGGCATGGCAAAGCTGAAACTCTTCACAGACGACATAATTTTATATTTGACCTCTGACAAAGACAATCTTGAAATGGCTTTAAGGGACTTTAAGTTCGAATTAATTGGCGGTTATAGAATAAATGCTAATAAAACAGAAGTTCTTGCCCTCAATACAGATTTAAATTCTTTTCCATCTTGTTTGAGGACACAAGCAACAAAGCCAGATCCAATTAGATATCTCGGGATATTTGTGTCTAATCAGTACCAACAGCTATATAAATTGAATTATTTAAGAAGGAAGTAGAAAATGAAGAAACTTTTGGAACAATGGCTTCTACTCCCCTTATCGATAGTGGGTAGAGTTTCGTTAATCAAAATGTTCATACTCCCGCTGCTCATATTTCCTTTTACTATTGTCCCAATCAAGATAAATCTGTATTTTTTTAGAGAAATAGAAACCTTATTTAGAGAGTTTGTTTGGGGAAAGAAAGTACTAAGGGTTAAATTGTCAGTTGTTCAATTACCTATCTCACAAGGGGGTTTAGCTTTGCCTCATGTAAGAACTTATTACGAGGCAGCCTTTTTAGATTAGGTGTCTGGTCTGATAGGATCCAAAAGTACTAAAGATAGTTTCTTTATAGATAAAATGGCGCTAGAAACAGGTTCGCAAATACGAGTGTTTTTAAAAACTTCCAAACTTCCTAAAAAAACAAGATACAAAACTTTAAAGGATTACGCTTTTAGAATTCAGTCCTTTTTTAAAAAGACGGGCTCTTCGGGTCTCCAATATTTAAAATTAAGAGAATGTTCCAGTCTCGGCCTCCAGTTTCGATCAAGACATATTAATAATTGGGAAGGTTTCGGTCTACTCAAGTTAAGACATTTTATCATTCAAAATAGGGCAATCTCCTGGCAAGAAGTTATGGCAAGGGCGGGGAGCCACTGGAAACCCGCCTTTTTTGAATACTTACAAATTGCTCACTGTTTAAAAAATACTCGCATTTTTGATACCCCATATCAACTTGTGGTAGCTCTCTATGGGGCCAAAGTGGGTGGTGTAGGGAACTGGTACCAGTTGTTACATCAACAGGGCCAAGTTCCAGTGATGGAGAGCCATCTGGTTAAAGTAGCTCGTGAGACTGGATGCACTCTTTCCCTGAAGGATTGGGAGGCAATATGTCATTTAGGAAGTAAATCCCTGCATGCCGCGAATTTTAAAAGGATGGCCTTCCTATCACGTTGGCTCTCCTATTTAACCCCTGCCACCCTAAAAAAAGATTCCCAGGGGTTGAGAACAAGTGCTTCTGCTGTCAGGCAGGTGGGGAAGGCAGATGGCACCATATCTTTTTTATATGTCCTCGGTTGAGGCCCTTCTGGGAGGCAATTCTCGCTGATATCGAGTTAGCAATCGGGAACAGGGGTGTAGCTAGAGCTTGTGGCGCCCAGCGCTATCCCTCAGATTGCCGCCCCAGGGGGGGGCGGGGTTGCTGGGGAAAAAGGATGGCAAGCACTTGAAAGAGGACCGAGAGACAGGTAGTATCGCCGCTAATAGTTACCTTGATCATGCAAGCTACATGCACATACATGACACGGTCCAAGGCTACACAGTTGAATACACCGGTGACTGGCAGTACAAAAGAGAACACACAGACTGCATGATCTATCTGGGGACTCAGAAAAACCGCATGTGCCATCCATCAGAGAGCTGCGTGAACAATTACCTGGTAATTCCCTCAGCACAATGCAAACATGCACATACATGACACTGTTCAGGGATCCATCATCTACAGCTGACATTAAATGACCATTCATCATGGTCACCCCATTAAAGCAGTGCACTTTGTGATCTGCATGGTACATGTTCTTTGCAGCAGGCACATTAACCCTCTGTGCTACCTTTCCAGGAGTCAACCCTTCCACTAGACAAAACTCGGATCTCTCTCTAGGAAGTACATTAATCACCGAAGTTATCATGACATTTTTATTGTTTCTGAAAATTGCTGGAGGCCAGGAAGGAGGCAGCAAGTTTTTTTAAAACCATAATATACTTGCAAACACTACGCACCCACCTGAAATAGGTACCCAGTGCGGTCACACAGTTTGCACCGCTCTAACCTGCTCAAGGTTCATGTGACCTCAGTGACAGAGTCACAGTGACTGGATCACTGTTGCTCTAGGGTGTGCTGCTTCGTAGGCCTGCCCGCAAGACTGGAGATGAACTTCAGTATGGATTGTGGTGGACAGGCCTTCAAGGTTAACTCACAATTGACACCACTAGGGTACACCTGCTTGTGCTAAGACATCAAGCCTTCTAAGGTCTAGTGGGGCCTTGTAAGGTCTAGCATGGGAATATGCTCCCTCAGTAGAGTGGTCTGGTCATGAAGGCTGAACCCAGTTCCCCAGTTTCAAATTCGACAGCTCTGGCCATAGTGCCACATCCTCTCCCCCACTAAACACCATACTGCCCCACTGAGAGAAACTGGCACTGCCTTCAGCTATAACCTAATTGTGCCCGCTATAAACACTTGGATGTGGCTCAATTCAAATTATGCACTTGATAAGAGTAATATGCTGCCTAAAAAAAAAAAGCAAAAGCAAACACTCATAGGGAATGCAAGATTAATAAAGCATGTGAAATGTAAGCAGAAACAACATGGTTACCTTAACGATCTCTCACTCACTATTCAGAAATCAGCGAGTGGTTTTACCTGAAAAGTTAAGGACTACAGGGCCCTGAAGGGAACCGTTTCAATGTCCATTGCTTATATCCTTAATAAACGTAAGCAGAATGGTTTAAAAAGACCACATCCATAAACAGAGCCATGGTACACATTTTGTTTTCCAATCCACCCATCAACCAGGTATTGCAGTCCCTACGGGAATGGTGCACTTCCCCACCTGGGGACAACAATGCTGTTCAAAGAAAGACGAGAAAACAAAAGTAGCGCTTCACTGGCAAAGTCTGTAAAGTGAGGCTGATGTGTTTGGATGTGAATAAAACCAATCTGGCCACTTTGCAACCACTCTGTCTTGCTTTATTTAGTTATGTATTTATTTTTCATATTGAAAACCTATTTCTCTCCATCCCGCTGCACTTTGGAATAGAAAAATGTCAGAAAAAAGGGCATTTCCCGCAAGAGTGTTTTTCTTTTTTGGATCCATTTCACAGGGAAGCAACTAAATGAAAGAAGGAAAGATAGGTTGTGAACCATTTCTTCAAGTTACGGTTTTCAGTAAGTGAGGAGCAAGACAGAAAGAGAGGGAATAATAGGAGGAGAGGGGGGGACAGCTGCCAGCACAGAAAAGAAGAGGACATTGCCCGAGTCCGATTCCTTCTCTGCCCGTCCCCGAACATCCACGAAAGCAAGCCGAGCCTTATCTGAATGCCTTTGTCCGCCCCCGAAATAGTGCCGCCTGGGGCGGACTGCCCCCACCGCCCCCCCTAGCTATGCCACTGATCGGGAAGAGTATTTCGCTCGAGGCCGAGGTTGCATTGTCTGGACTTTGCAGGGACAGTACGATGTTAACAGAGGCAGAGAAAGTTTTTTTATTTATTTATTGTACTGTAGCTCGCTCTTTAATTCTTCAGAATTGGAAGTCTAGCGAACCCCCATCTCATCTGAAATGGTTCAATAAAATGAAAGGGACTCATCATTTCAAAGAGGCCTATGCTAGACGGGTGGGGGCCACTAAGAAGTTCGAAAAAAAATTGAAGTTTTTTAATGATCTAGAGAAGTCAAAAGAGGGTCTTTAACACTCGTTTTATTTATTGATGTTGTAGCTGCTATGTGTGATAAAAAGGCATTAGTACCGTTTTAGGTATTGCACTTTTGAAGCACTAGCACTTTCTTTATGGTTGCACTTTATGTGAATGATTCGTTAATGGTTATTATTGATCAATAACGTCATTCGATGCTATAGCCACATTTTTTTCTAAAAATTGATTGTGATGTCGTAGTAGCTGCTGCTATTTACGATAAAAAGGCATTTGCACTTTAATTGATATTGCACTTTAGAAGCACTTTCAACTTTCTCGGTGGCTGCACTTTTTCTAGATAAATTTGCGCATTGTTACTTTTGGACGATGATGTTATTTGCCGCTACAGTTTTATCTTTTCTAAGAAATTAGAAGCGATCATATCTGCTTTGCAAATGGTTTTATTTAATAATAATGACTCAAAGTATAATATGTATCTTATGCACCTAATGCTCTGTTCAATAAAAAATAAAAAATAAAGACTTTGCATAAATAGCTTTCCGAAATTCCTGGAGGAGCTGCTGACATGCCGCCCCTGTCGCTTACAAAGAGGTAAGGACCCCCCTCATGCTATTGGCTATGTTATAAATCAGGACACACTTAAACCTAATCTAGCTGCAGATGGACCTTACTCTACTCAGCCATCTCTTTATGCGCCCCCCATCACTCCATACTAATTTCCCCACCGAATCAAACTAAAACCAACATAGTAAGCCTGCTCTCTAATGTGCGATCGCTAGTGAAGCACTCCATTGAAGTTTGGGATTTAATCTCCTCTCAATCCCCGATATATGTGTTCTCACAGAGACATGGCTGAATGCCTCCAACCTTCTGCCCATCACATTAGCCATCCCTGACAACTATCAATTAATTAGTCTTTATAGAGACCGGAAAATAGGTGGAGGCATCGCCATTGTTTTTAAAAAACTCACTTAAATTTCACGGATCAATACTTCCATTACTGATTCAATGGAACTATGTATTTTTAAAATTACTCACTCTGGCACGGAAAGTTAGAAGGGCACTTTTTTATACCACCCTCATGACTTTAGCCAACGCTTGATGGAGGAATTAGCCACCCAAGTAGTAGCCACCAACACGTTTCTGCTCCTGGGTTATTTTAACTACCATGGAGAAGATCTTGCCAACCCTCAGGTAGCACAGTTAATGGCACATATGGACTCTTTAGGCCTCCACCAATTTATAATTGTCCCCACCCATCAAGCAAGACATTCTCGTGATTTACTATTTACTAACAGTGAGGCAGTTGCTTGTGCAGCGCCCCTGCCTCTAACCTGGACGGACCATTACTTAATCTCCTTTCTGACTCATCTTCCCTCACTAACCAAGCATTTGAATAACATGAGAAAGGAGAAGACCTCAAGAAGGGCCTGGCACTTATTCTCTTCTTACTGTTTTAACAAGACGTTTCATCAGGCTTTACCATCAAGCGTTAATGACATAAACATTTCATTAGAAAATTTTAACAAAGCTTTAATGGGTGCCTTTGACAAAATTGCAGTCTTCAAGAACATGAATACCACAAAATCATGCCCCTCTGCCCCTTGGTTTACCATTGAAATAAAAATGGAGAAATTGGCTTGTAAAAACATAGAGGGAAGATGACACAGAGCTAAAATTCTGCAGGACAAAGACGCTTACAAAATAGCTTTGTCTAGCTATCATTGTAATATCAGATCCACATGTAAGCTTTGTATTTCCAACCAAATTGAATGGGCAGGAAATGCACTGAAAGTTCTTTTTAAAGTTATTCGGGATTTTACCAACCCGCAGGTGTGTTCACAGACCTCTTCTGCATCACAGGAACTGTGTGACTCTCTCGCCACCTTTTTTCATGATGTCTCTCAGATCTATCTAAAGTTCAATACCCAGCCCACCATTGACACCTACACCCTCTGTAGGGAGCCCGACCTGTAAGCAGGTGGGACCCCTATTCTAACTCAGTTTGAACCATTTTTGCGAGAAGAGGTCCAGTGGTCTTTGAGTTTGGCCAAGTCAAGCTCCCCTTCAGATATCTGCCCTCCCAAAAGGTTTGTGTCTCTAGCTAGACAGCTTGCTCTGGCAATTTAATCAATTTTACGGTGGAAACAGGCACTATTCCCTCTGATAGGATATTCATACATGTTTTACTGATTCTAAAGAAAATCAGCCTAGACCCAAATAGCCTACCTAACTATCGCCCCATATCATTGCCACCTCTCTTGGACAAAGTGCTAGAAGGCATAACCCCTTCCATGCTGCGCAAATTCCGCCGCTGTGCTGACGGTTTCTTGCGCGGGCGTGGTCATGACGGAACGGTTCCGTCATGAGCACAGCTCAACCGTGGCTCATGACGGAACCGTTCCGTCATGAGCACCGAAGGGGTTAATGAACAACCAACTGACAGCTTACCTAGAAAATAATAAAATTCTGGACTCTTCGCAGTCCGGTTTTAGACCAGGCACAGACTTGCTTTGGAGGCAGGTACCCCATCCAGGATAGTGCTGTTGGATCTCTAGCAACTTTTGATACGGTTTCTTATTCTAGACTGCAGAAGAGGCTGAAGGAGATTGGCATCTGGGGTACTGCACTCAAACGGCTATATAACTTCCTGAACGATAGATCCCAAACTATCACTCTGGGCCCCTACTCCTCTGGCAAGATGTGTTTGGATAAGGGTGTTCCACAGGGCTCATGCTTGAGCCTCTCTTTTTCCAACATATATATTACACCCCTTGCAAAGATTGTGGAGCCTTTTGGTTTTGGAATCATTTCCTACTCCATCAATACACTGACTCTCACTTGTGATGCTGACTTGGAGTCAACAAAAAATCGTTTCATGACAGGAATGCTGGTCATCTCTGGATGGATGACTGACAATTACCTACAATTGAATTCAGACAAGACTGAGATCATACTGTTTGGCAAAGCCAGCATTATGTGGTCTAATGAGTGGTGGTCCTCCCAATTAGGATCAGCCCCATCCCCCAAACAATCAGTGTAGAAATATTGATCAAGCCCTCTCTATGAAAGCCCATATTTTGGATACCACGGGTAGATGTTTCCATAATATGCGACTCCTCTGCAGACTCTTTCCCTTTAGAACACTCTCTTTGAGAAGAACTAGTTAGTAGTCAGCCGAGTAGATTATGGGAACTCTCTTTTGGCAGAAGCCAAAGAAACGCTAGTGGCTAAATTCCAAGTGGTACAGAATATGACAATGACAGCTAGACTCATTTACAATCCTTCTTTGGGCACTCCGTCGGCTCCTTTACTGAAGTCACTTCACTATCTGCCAGTGAAGAAACGGAGAATCTTACAGATCTGCTGGCTTACACACAAGGCAATAAGGGGCACAGGCCCTGGCTATCTCTACAAGAAAGTTAAACTGTATGTGGGCCCTGAACCTAAGCTTGGGGCGCGATGTGTTTTTTTGCCTCAGCCTCAGGTGTGGTCTCATGCTGCAGTAAAGCATGTGGAGCGCTTCAGTTTTGCAGTGCTCAGAAGCGCATGGTGAGCGCTTCATTTTGTTGTGCTCAGAAGCGCATGGTGACCGCTGCGTGTGTCAGAGGGATCAGCACGTGGCCGATCCCCTGTGGTGCCGGTGGGGAAGGCTGCCCGGATCCCAGGTCGGGAGCACGTAGTGAGCGCTGACCTCAGGACCCGGAGATTACGTCGAAGAAGCACTGTACCTACACAGCAGAAGCGCGTGATGGGCGCTTTTAATTTTGTTGTCTGAGCCTGAGACGTGGGCTCACTCTTCAAGTGTGGCAGACTCAGAGCACTGCAGTGGTGCCGTGAGGAGAAGCCACAGTGCTGGAAGAAGCCTGAACATGGCACCAGCAGGGAACCCCAGAAACCCGCCCAAGGGTTGCTGGAGCAACCTAAGTGTTGGACGAGGCTGCCGATCTGAGGTATGGCAGGAGGGAGCTGCACGAAAGGCATTGCCAGGCAACCAATGTGAACAGCAAAGACTGGGGACGCGTTAGCCTCATCAGTTGGCCCAGCCGCAAAGGACCGAAGTGGCCGCACACGGTCCAGAGAACCAGTGCCTCCCTCGGGAGCCCGGCAGGGAGGTGAGTGCCTGCGGGACCAGGGCATACTGTCACAAGACGCGCTGCCTGGGTTAGGCAGCTGGAGACCAGTCGAGGTCACAGGAGCACTCCTTGTAGGAAGCGGGCGGAGGCAGCTACACCACCAGTCCGCGGGCAGCAGCTACCGGCTTCTGGAAAAACAGGAAGACCAGGAGAGGTCTCCCCATCCCACTTCACCTTAGAGAGGGAGGACTCATGTGGAGGCATAGTGGTCACTGGTAGGCTCGCTGCACCCACTACGTAAGTTACGGGTCGGCTGCCTGAATCAGCCAACCAGTGCTAGAGCACAGGGATGGTGTGCTAGCGAGTGAGTAGCACAGAGGTGCTAATCCCAAGAGGGAGATTTTAGCAGGCAAAACGATATTGGCCTACTATGTTGTACCTGGGACCTCATGGTGAACAAAGTGACTTATGTTTTACAAATTAGACGCACTACCTATGACATGGTGATTATGATCTGTGTGATGCCACGACAACTGCCTAGTGCCACAGTAATATGTATGATTGTGGTCTAACGCATTTTTATGTACAATACAAAGGATATTTTTGATGTTACCTTGTGTGGAGTTTCTTTTTTTGGTGTGGCTAGTGTATCACAGGTGTGTGTGTTGCGCAAACACTTTACATATTGCCTCTGGGACAAGCCTGACTGCTCAGCCAAGCTACCAAATGGGTGAGCAGGGGTTATATTCGGTGTGCAACTCCCTTACCCTGACTAGAGTGGTGGGTTCTGCCTGGCTTAGGTGCCTACCCTAGCCAACCAGAAACCCCATTTCTAACAGTTGCCACCAGAATTGTAAGAACCATGGACAAAAGCTTGCTGTGTGTCCTGCACATCTGCTTGTCTAGATGTGGAGGGAGATCTTTTTCTTACCTGGCCCCTGTCTATTGGAACAGACTCCCTGTGCACATTCGTGCTTGTTCGAATTATTTCCAGTTTAGGAAACTATTGAAAGCTTCCCTCTTTTATTGAGCTCTTCATTACATCTCCTACAGTGTGCAGCGCCGAGAAGCCCACGGGTTATTCGAGTGCTCTGCTAAATCCAATAAACATAACAATTAACATAACATTCACCCCTGCAACATGGTGTGAGGCTGTGCGTCAAAGAAGGCAGCCTGTTTGTGCACCAATGTAGTGGGTGTCATTAGCAGCAGGTCAATCTTTGTAGATGTGGTGCTGTACTGTGTTGTCGTATTTGTACAACTCAGCTCAGCAAACTTGTCTGCTGCATTGAGTGAAACATTTGTAAATCTGGTTCTTGGGTTCCAAAGATGTGTGCAGTATTTGTGGTGAACCAGGTGTCCATAGTGAGATCATCCAGCTTGTGCATTTATACGGTATGCCATGCATAGTATACGTTAATGAGCATGAGGTGCAGTGTGTGCTTTTTGAGATTTATTATGTGAAAAGTTGAGAGATACGAATAATATTGCTGTGATTTATTGCATGGGTTTGATAGGTGTGAGTTGGATGTTCATGCATTTGTATGAGTAAAGATTGTTCTAGGTGAACATGTGAGAAGGCACATAGACATTGTCTGCCTGAAACACAAATGTTCAGGCCATATAAGAACCAAACACAAGTTCTTACCCCTCCTAATATCCAAGAATTTAAGTGCCTCTAGATGCCATGACTCTGAGCCATTCTAAAGAAGCAGAGTACCAGGACTTCCTATTATGTCTTGGTTGTTTCATTCTATTGATAATTTTTGTTTTCACAATATAAATATATTCTGATATCACAGGCATGAGCCTCACAACTTGTTGAAACAACTATCGAATTCTACCTTGATTTATTGAGGTCCCAAATTCATACTTTCCTGACGTGATTTACAAAATGACTACAAACGTCAGAAATGCGCTTATACCTATATTTGCAGCAAATTCCTGACTCCTGGTGCACATCACAGGCAAGCAAGAGTATTCAACTCTGTAACTCTTTGCACATAAAAGATATGTAAACTTGAAGGACATTAAATGCAAAAGTGCATTAACAGTAAGAGACTTTTGCTTTTTCATTCATGGTATATTATGCAGATTATTAGAGCACACTATTACCCTAGAAGGTATCCTGGCTCTGAGCAGGTGTGAGTCTAGGCACACCTAGGATCTGCTGGGACTAATCGAAAAGCCAGGTCTTCAGCTTCTTGTGGAATTCAAGAATGTGCCGTTCTATGCTTTAGGAGTGATGTAGGAGAAGGCTCAACCACGGATCAGGTTTTCCATATGCATCTGCAAGTAGGAGTCCAGATGAGCGGAGGTGTCTAGAAGGTTTGTGAAAGCAGATGTGATTTTTGAGGTATATTGGGTCAGTGTTACATAGTACCTTGAAAGTGTTGATGAAGAGTTTGAATTGAGCATGTTTGTAAATGAGGAGTTACTCCTTCAGGTGTGGTGTGATTTGAGTGTGACATGTGAGTTTGAGAGGGATTCTGACTGCCGGGTTCAGTGGTTTGCAGCCTTCTGGTGAGTTTTTGTTAATCTCAGTGTAGAGGGTGTTCCCATAGTCCAGCTTGTTCAGAACTAGCACATGTGTGACGGTTTTCTGGTTGCCAATTGGGAGCCATTTGAAAATCTTCCTCAGCATCATGTAAGAATGTGGAGGTGACGGTACTGACTTGAACAGTCATGCTGAGTTTGCTGTCAATAATGACCCGAGGTTCTTGGAATGGGTTTTGGGGGTGAGTGTTGATCCTAGCTCTGTTCACCACCAGGTGGAGTCCCACTGTGATGTGCTTTTCTCGAAGATGATGATTTTTGTCTTGAGTCGGTATTCACCTTTAGAGAGTTAGTCTTCATCCAGTGGGAGATTTCAGTCATGTAAGCATTGAACTTGATCCGGGTACTGGATGTCTTTTCCATGAGGGGGAGAATGAGTTGCTTGTTGTCGGCATAGGAGAGGAGGATTATTTAATGAGAGTGGAGAATGCTGGCTAGAAGGATAATGTAAGCGTTGAAGAGGGCCGGTCTCAGGGAGAATCCTTGTGGAACACCGCAGATGAGGCTGCAGGCATCCAAGGTGTAAAGGACCAGGCTGACCGACTGAGTCTTTCCAATCAGGATGGAGCAGATCCATTAGAGTGCATGTCCTTGGATTCCAATATTGTGTAGGCATTGAATGAGGATAGAGTGGGGTGGGAGACTGTGTCAAATGCTGCAGAGAGGTCCTTTGTCCAGAGTCATGCAGATGTCATCCATGACGGGGAAGAGGGCTGTTTCTGTGCTCTGGGAGGGCCTAAAACCAGGCTGATTGGTGTCGAGGAGTTGGTGGTTGTTGAGGTATTTGGTGGGATTTCCATTGATGATTATCTTTAAGATCTTGGTCAGGAATGGTAGCAGATAGGAAACAATTTGTCACCAGGCAGAGACCATATCACCTCCAACTCTATCAATTATGGGGGTACTTCCACACCATTCAGAAAATAGATTTGCCTCTTACACTTGGCAGGAGTAAGTTTGAAAGCATTTTCAGATTTGGAAACTACTCTTAATTATTTGGAGCTAACCAACAAATTAGAGAGTTTGTGTTTTTTTTCACAAACCTTTGCTGGTGGAACTACCCGGGAATGCCCAGTAACCTGCATGCAATTAGATTTCCTCACCTGAAGATTTCGCAAAATACTGACTGAATCTCCATGTACAGAAAACCACAATTTTTACAGAATTTCGATGTATAGAAATCCTATTTCAGGGATAATTTCCATAATCAAGACAGGAACAGACACCTAATTGGCGATCAGGAGAATATTTCAGAAAACGGTGACTTAATATATGATGCATAGGCAGTTCTATCTATGGAAATAATAACATCCAAAACTCACTTTCCATTCTGGGCCCCACACTAACTTTAAAACCTATGGAATTCGCTCCTGGTGTTGTCAGAATGGAGTCAAAACAATATGTAAAAGACATGCTGTGCTCCATACACCCAATAAACGTGTTCATTTCCGGCCTGATTTGGAGAGGCCCATTATCTTGCGATTCCACGTAGAACTCTGTTGTGCAGAGATCCCAATTAGAGGCGGGGAGTACATTATCACAACGGACAATTAGAAGGTGCTTTTAAGATTGCAAACTCTGCTAAATTGTTTCAGATCAAAGCTGACAGATTTTAAAAGTGTAAAAGACGCGGATTTACCGGCACGTGCAGACTTTGGCCAGGTGACCAAAATGTGCGTGTTTTCCCTTACATTCAAAATAAGTGAACATGATGTCACTCAATAAATTCCAAACTCCTCATGGACGAATTTGGCCAGATAGGATGAATATTGCATCCCACACTGCCCACTCATAATCAGGTCTTTGGTGCCCCAACAGTGAAAGTGAGTAGTCATTCTTTTGTGAAATCTTTCCCAAAAAGTGAACATGTTTTTTCCACATGTTAAATAATGCCTATCAACAAAAAGTAACCTGATGGCAAACTCCACTGGACATTTTTATTGGCATTTCGTGTCCTTCAGTGAAGGCTGTCTTCAGCCGTGGGAGAAGTGATCAGCTGCTGGTAAATCTCTAAGGACACATTGCTCTTTTAACAATTAATTCTGTTTACGTTTTCCATGCACATCACTAAAAATCTGTCAGTCCCTTCTGTAGAAGCTAAAGGATGGCTTTTGAATTGTTAATGGGCTAAGAATCTCTGTTTTGCATAATTTGAGGTATAGACAAATTAAATTCGAATCCATTACTTTTTGAAGGCTGCTGAGTATGGGTAGCCAGCTAGTGAGATGCATGGCCCATTAATAGATGGATTCTGTTCAATTATTGTACCACCAGCAGCGCTTAAAAACGTGGCGATAACACTAACAGCATGTTCTGTCTAAAGACAACAGTTCTGTCGTTACTTTTTCAAGTAGCTCGCCCTGTATTATTTTCTATATTGGCAGGCATTGAAAATTCCAGCTCTTTCGCTATGTTACATTAAGTTAGGTTAGGTTGAGTTATGTTATGTTACGTTGTGTTGTGTTGTTTTATGCTATTAAACATACTGTTGTACCCAAAGGTGTTCTGGCACAGATATGTGGGAAATCCTGAAACTAGATGAAAAAAATCTATCTTTCAAGTGATTTCCTGAAAAAAATATAGCCTTCTTGGAGATACACTTTCATAGAAAGTCTGTTCCAATTTCGGGATTGAAAGTGACAAGGCCAGTACCAAATTACACATCATGCTTTATTGGGAACTGAGTTAGAGTTTGGCAGAGGGTATACTCCCTCACAAACGGGACTGATGATCTGGCTGCCATTTTGTAAGCGCCATAGTATATGATGCACTTGTATTGTGGTGGACGGGACACCCATCATGTTTGTGACAGAGTATTTCATCCACCAAAATCCACACCAGGAACTGGGTATCCATTTTAGTGATCTGTGGATCCTGCAATCTTGATCTAATACGGGACTGCTCAGCTGGTAGTAACCATCTCTCAATATAACTATACACGTTTTTAAAGCAGATCAATAATTCTCTGTAAAGATGGATATGTCATAAGTGAGAAGGAAATACATTTTTTTTAGAATGACACAAATTCACAAAAGTAATTTCACAATGGTTGCTGTACAGATTTTTTAAATGGAAAATATGTAGAAGACGCCTATGCATGTGTGCATTTTAGGAGTGTTCTGTACAGTACACTCCATAATAGGTACACGTTTATGGCTGGGGCTCATATGCATTGTAGCCTTATCGTATTTCCTTTATCCTTACAAGAAACCTTTGCTTGAGGCGATTGTGATATTTCGTTTTTTAATGTACAGTTTTTGCTGTTTTTTTTTTTAGATAAATTCCATCGTTTCGTGCACAAATGCTTAAAGAACTGAACTGATTGGGGCACTTTCTGCAAAACTTACACAAGATCTCTCTGAGTATATGCTAGGTTCTCAGATAAATGCAAGAGGTTCATGGCAAAACGTTTGTGAATTCCCGAACATCATCTTCTTTGTAGGCGATTACACAAATTCCTTTGAATTTTTATGAACATTCCTATGGTCCTGCTATGGGGATATCCACTCGTGCAGGCTCAATTAAAATGCATATGTGAATAATCAAGAGGTCAAAGTAGGCAGGGGAACTGGGGAACAGCGTTCCAAAGCTTTAATAGGTTGATCAAAACAGTACCCATACTTTTTGCTTAGAAAGCAGCAGTACCTGAACAAGTGTGCAGGTTGAAGGCAGAAGAAGAGACTTCTCAACTGTGAAGTGAGAGGCAGATAAAGAAAAAGCAAGTCTTCTGTCCAGGATACCGGCTCCTAAAAGAACAAACGTTTGCAGTGCAATAGGACTCGCATTTCCGCAAGACCTATTGCATTGGAAATGGTAGTGCGGGTGGGCGAGAAGGCATGAACGGGAGTGTGCGGGAGGAGGGCCCGAGAAGTCACAGACTGTGTGGGAGGGTTAGGGGGGGAGAAAATAGTGTTTGGAGTAAAGGGGCCTGTAACCATGGAAGGATACAAATGATGACTTAGTTGAGGGATTAACAAGCCTAAAACCAATCGGAAGGCAGCATTTAGGACCTAAGCCAATGAAAAAGATGGGCAGAGAGTGGGCGGAGCTTCGACGAAGCTTCCACGCTATACTGAATACTGCATGCATCACAAAGCGGGCAGCGCATGCGCTGCAACTCTAGGCTTGACCTAAAAATATGTGCAGCTGTTTAATCGGCAAATCTAAAGGCTGCATGGAAGCAAGTGTAGGCTTTTAGTTATACAATCTGGAATTTGTTCCTTTCAATGGTAACCTATAAAAAAAGATGTGCACTGCTTGCAGTTAGCATATTACTAAAAACATAACTTTTGAAAGCACTGCAGACATTTAAACACAATCTTTTTGCACTTTTTATGACAACCTATTTATTGCATGCAACCTTTCTTACACTGTGCGTGATGCATTTTTTAAACTAATGACTTACATATTCATAGTGCTTTCTGTCACAGGATTGGACCACTTAGCCCCATAAATGTACACCATTGCACCTACTAGGATTCAAATCAGTGGCAGTCTGGCTACACCCACAGACATCCAAAGCGATCGCATTAACCAACCGAGCTATCTTTCCTGAAAAATAAATTTCCCACAGATACTTTTAAGTTGCATTCATTTTTCATTTAAGGTGTGTGCATTATATTTTATATGAAGTTACCTGTGGATGAAAGTCCTACAAACTAGTTACAGATTATTTTGTCCTTTTGTTCCATTTCGCTGATCCCGTCCCTACACTCGCTGACCCCGCCTTTATCGTACTTAGGATCACAGTTCCTATACTTTTCTTTTTATAATTCGACCGCTGGAATAATGTATGCATCAATAGCATTCATAATGGACATATCTGTCATATGTAAGTGCATGCATAACACTTTTGTGAAATGCATGTCCAAATAGGCAACCTTTACACCTGTGTGCACCTGTTGCTGCTTGGGCCACAAGCAAAATCTTAAAACAATGCAATTTTGGACTACTCTGGACCACCACTTCCTTGATGGTTGTTCCTAAGCCACTCAACGAAGGAATGTTAGGGACACTACTTAAGATGGTGTGGGACACGTATTCACATAGGCAGGAGAGGACCAGCAACATATTTTCATAACACCAGAGTGTTCCTCTTGGTGCCTTATGTAAAACGAACATCTATACCAGCACAAAACGAATGCATTAAAGAACACATATGGGGTTTGTTATATGTTGAATGCGTTTGTACCACCCAGCATCTACAAGAAGATGGAAGTAAGGGTAGAATATTAAACACTAGTGTTTGAACACTCGGGGAATACCATGGCACACTCGCTGCCGAGGCCAAATGGAAATATGCATTGATAAAGCCAATAGGACAGACCCGCATGTTGAGTCCTGATTAAAACATCACACACGCCTGCTGCACTGAAAAAGCAAAGTGCACAGTACATATAGAACACATCAATGAGATAAGACATTAATTTGCTTGGATTCAGCGCATTTTTGGATGTAAGATAGCCTCTCATTCATTGGAAGGCAACCAGTCCGAAGGAGGTGTAATAATACACCAAACAAACAATAGCATGGAGTGAGAGAGCAATACTCATCACTTGTGTATATTTGAAAGAATTTTAAAGAATTGCAGACAATACGTCCTGCAGACAGCTGCGCTGGAAAGCCAGATCTATAAATGGATCAGGCAAAGATCCGAATCCATAGTTCACCAGGCTCACTAATAATCAGGATAAAGGCTTGCACAGCTGCAGCTTGGCAAGAACTGAAACTCAAAGAAGAGTTGAGCGGTCAAATGTGAAGATATTTCGCCGAGGTCGAGCAGAAGAACTGAAGTAACATATCATGCTCAGAGTTTGTATACTGCACTCAAAAGGCCTGATTCACTAAGTTTTTTTAAAATCTTAACATAGCCTCTGACACCCTCTCCCTCAACAACCCCCCATTCAACTGCTCCGCCGTTTGTCTATAACACGCGCCGCTACCGAGTCCTTTGTGATTCTAACTGCATAGTGCTACATTTCAAGAAAATGAAAGGAGATGAGTGTGTCAGCATTAAACCACTGAAGTATTGATAAAGCTCCAAATTTCACAATCATTCATGCTGTCTAACATGGAGTTGCACTTTCTCACTCTAAGTGGTGGTGCACACTTATGCCTGTATGCTGGGTGCGAAGTGGAATAGTGCAACATATCACAATTAATGTACTGTTTCATTGCAGGTGTGTACCTTTGCATTTACTGCTTCAAGCCATTGGCCCCAATTTGAATGTGCAGCTGGCCAATCGCATGCCTTTCAAAGTGGGGTGGGGGGAAGAGATCCCTGTGTAGGTTGGTGCAGTGATTGAGTGCACCAGCCTGGATCAGAATGCCTGACACTCCTTGCGACCCCCTTGAATCTGTGCCAGCTCTATATGGTGCACAAGCAGGGACCTCCTGGCCCCCTTTTTGCTTCTATAGTAACCCTTGTAACATGGCATCAGCACAACAGCGAAGGATTCCCTCATGAAGGAATGCCCAAGTGAGATTGCGCAAGTGCACCTTCAATGCCGGCATGATCAGTATTACATATGCACCCTTCTGTTACACTAAAGTGTCCCAGTGGCACTAAAAACAAGTGCACATGTGCGTTGCACCCATGAGTTCAATTCTTAAATATGTCCCCAGATATTTCATGGAATTATCCACTAAGCTTCCCTTTTCCACCACCCTTAGGAGCACTCTTGCTGGTGCATCTGAAACACTGCTCTTGAGTCAAACTAAGCATTTTAAAACGAACGTCCTTCATTATCCTATGAATGATCAAGTTTTTTCTATGGATCTAATGCTAAAATGGCATCCATACAATGAAGGCTATCTGCACCCTGTCTCGATGAAGGGTAGCTTTCCAACGATTAGGTCAGAATTTGTAAAATAATTTGTACATAATCAAGAAGGGGTAGAGTGTGATCCCTACAGCAGTCTTTTTATTAGTTCATGGACTGATTTCGAGTATGTCAGGGGAAAACAGTTACATTTACATTAATTTTCTGGGATCAGCCATAGTGGCTGAGTTCATCATAAGAAGAGTGCTTGAAATGATAGTCTTTTACGTGATATTGCCCCAAATTTTTGCCTTGACTGTATTTGCTGACCATAGAGCTCTGTACACTTTACCCCTGGTAAACAATGGTAAAGTGATGTACTCCCCATTTTCGCATGAAAAGTTTACCCATGGCCTGTAAGTTGAATGTCACCATTAAGCTGCAGCACACATTGTGCCTCCCACTGTAGTGGCATAACAGTTTTTAAACTGCAAACTCGGCTTATCAGATTAAACCCAGTTGACCAGCCTAAAACCTTCCTTTTAAATACAAATAAGTCTCCCCTAAGGTAGGCCTTAGAGCCCACAAAGGCTGGGTGTATGGTAATGGTTGGACCTGGTCCTTTGTTCAGGGTCACCCCATATTGTTGGCTTCCTTTACCTTCCTTTTGCCTGGCTTTAGGACTCTGTGCACTTTTTCCTACTAACCAGTGGTAAAGTGCTTGTACTCTCCCTTGAAAACATAGTAAAGTTGGCCTACACCCGATTGGTTAATTTAATGTATTTCTAAGTCCCTAGTATAAGGTATTACTTGTACCGAGGGTCTGTAAATTAAACGCTACTCGTGGGCTGCAGCACTCATTATGACATCCACTAAAGTAGCCTTTTACAACTTGTCTCAGGTCTGCCACTGCAGTGGTAAAATAAACCTTTTACCAGCCCTATACAGCCTTTTTAATACTTACATGTCACCCATAATGTAGGCTGGAAAAGATCGTATGGCACGGTGCGTGGTATATAAAAAGTAGGATACGCATTTAAGTTACACATGTCCATGTTTACCTATCTCTCCCATAGACTAACATTGGGTTACATAATTACATTTAGTAAGTGCAAGCTCCAGATTGAGAGCAGATAGAGATATGCTGTTTACATTCAAAGGAATTGTAATTTTAAATCCTCTTTAAGGTTGAAGTTGGATTTTATGTTACAAAATCGAAAATATTTTTTTTACAAAGTGGACCTTTCTGCCAGTGTCCAGGGTCAGATTGTTGTGAATGGTTCTCCTGATGAGTTTTGTGTATTGTTTGCAGACATGGGAACAAAGAAGGCCTAGTTGCGAGGGGGTAAGTCTTTCTGACAGGATGTCTGGGGAGAAGCCGTACCCTGCCTTGGTTGTACTTCAAAGGGCCGTGCGTGCTGCACACATAAAGGAACCTGACATCAAGCCTGTCATCAGGTCTTTGTCACCGACGACAGTTTGGAGCTAAGACCTTGGGAAGGAAATAAACTGGCCATATTCAGCATTGGGGAAAGGTCAGCGAAATCCCCAACACAAAGGCTGGTATCAGGTATATAAATATGACCGTCAGAATCTCTCATTAGAATATGCCTGGACTTGCTGAAGTTTCAGACGAAGGATTATCCTGCTACCAGAAGGAGTGCCTTACTGCTGAAAGGACTGTCCTGCTGTCTGAAAAAGGAAGGTTGGGCCTCCTTGCCTTCCAGGCTACTCCAAGGGTCAGTTAGCTGGGTAAGCCACAGGGAAACAACAAGGTTCCAGAGTCCTCTCTGAAACTGGCCAGCTGGCCATCACCAACTGGACCAGGCTGGACCTGTCTGAGCCCTGCTGATGGCCCCTGCTGGAGTGAGTTCTGATCTCCAAGAGGTGCCCCCCAAGCTGCTAGATCCCTGTCTGGCATCAGGGTGAACACCTCTAGAAAAGATGAAAAAAGTTTTAGGTCTACTTTGGACTGGGAAGCTGGCCCCTGCTGGAGTGAGTCCTGATACCCAAGAAGTGCCCAGTCTGCCATTAGTGTGAGCTCATCTAGAATTGGTGAAAGTTCTGAGGTTTTGAGCTCTCTGTGACTGTAAAGAGACCTGTTTGCATCGAGAATCAACCACCTGCTGTGATCACTAACACTAAGATCCATGAGGACCTGCTCTTTGCATCAAAACCGATCATCCATTATAACTGTCAGCGCAAGACCTGCACTTTGCGTGACATCACCTGACTGCAATGATCAACCAATGAGAACCTTCAGCAGCGAATGACTGTGCTACAGCAATGATTGGGCATGACACTCGATCTGCTCTTTACTCTGAAAGAGCCTCTTGCTTGCTGCCCCCGTCAACAATAATAGAACCCTTATCTCCATTTCTAGATGGTAATTAATCATGGGACTAGGCTGTTCCTTTTATCCTACACAGCGCTCCATCGCAGTGGGCCTGAGCTTGTGACTTTCTTCTGGTTTAGAATGACCATAAAACAACGAGTGGCACTTTGTGCTTCTATAAGCTATTCTTACCTAAAATTTAAAAGAAATTATATCTCAGAATCTACTGCTTGGATTTTGTTCAATTTGATGTCATTTTAGGCATTAAAATGCACTTGATTTTTCTAAATTGGTTTGGGATTTTTTCACTTTATTACTGTTTGTGTCCCACATACCAGAGGGTTAAGCGCAGGTTAATTTAGTTACTTTTGTGGTTCTCCCTGACAAGGATTTTGTTTATTATTTGAGTGTGACTTCCACCCCTCTCAACTGTTAACCCAATTTCCTACAGCATCTAATAGTAGGAGATGTAAATGTTGAAGTTTCAAATGTCCTTACAGTGACTAACCCCTCAAAGCTATTTTCACGTTAAGCGTTCCACCGCAACACCCATTCACTTTGACGCTGCCACCTATTATCAAGCTTGGCGATCATAGGTGGCAGCGCCGGACTTAAGACCAAAAAAATACTGGTCTTAAGGTGGCGAAACGAGTCTTTGCTTTTTCCATGTGTGCTGCCTTGTGCAGCACACATGGAAAAAGCAAAATGCCAAGGTTTCTTTATGTACAGGAAGGTGTCCCTTCCTGTACATGAAGAAACCTCTTTTTAAAAATGCCAATTTGTAACTTACATGTGTGCTGCATGAAGCAGCACACACGTAAGCTACAAAATGGCATTTAATGTTTGTTTATGTGCAGGAAGGAACTCCTTCCTGTACATGAACAAACCCTCCCTGCTCGCAGACACCCTTGCACTCTGGTGCAAGGGTGCCTGCGCTGGCAATAAGTTGTAAAACTTATCGCCAGCTCAGGGGGAAACGTTAGGCTGCACCATATCCTTGGTAATTTGGTGCAGCCTGGCATTTCCGAAGTGGCGAAGAGAGGCATTAAGCCAAGACGGCTAATGCCTCTCTTTGCCACTTTGTTGCTAATATGCCCCTTAGTCTGTATCCACTGTCTGGTTACTGAAAGTTCAAATTTGTTATACCAGAACTCTGTCCCGGAGTTTGTTGGGGATACAAGGACTGTCTAAAATTGATTTCAGTGCTAGATGTGAGTGGACACGGGTTACCTTAGTTTGCTCTACACACACAGCCCCAGCCCTCAGAACCCAAGTTTGGAGTGGTTAAAGACTTCAGCCATCTTGAAAATGGCCAAAGTTGGTACAGTTAGCACCGGAACGTATACCCCATTGCCTAGGAAGTCTCCCAAGACCTTTCCTACCCACAAGCGTGTGCCAGGCATACATTTGGATATTCCAAGCATCCAATTCAGAACACTCCTGGATCTGTCGAAGAGCAGAAGACAACTGAACCTCCTGTCTGAGACCTAAGAAGAGCCTTAAGGGTCTAGACCTGCTCTCCATCGTGTACCCAAGACAAAGAACTGGACTTCAAGAGTTATAAGGCTGACCTCCTGTTCAAGATATAGGGATACACCAAGATATAAAAGGTATTTCCTACAACTGCTCAGCTGATCAGTGGCAATTAGACCTGGACTGGACTCTTCCTGTCATCCTAGGAGTCTCTAAGTGTCTCCCATGTGGCTCTGGGGGGCTTTAAAAGTGTATTTTTTAGGTGGATTGGTACTTAAATGACTTACATCAGCAGGTACAAATTTTCAATAGGGTGACCCTGGTTAGTGTATCTGACCCATGCTCTATCACTGTCAGGGTGAAATTGTGCTTGGGTCCCGTTTTACTGTGACCAATGACTATTATTAGCTATTTGTCCTTATTGACTTTATTTCTACTTAACATATTAAAAATCCGTGTCTCCGGTTCCCTTTATTGGATGGTTGTCATGTCTGTATAATTCTGTTTATTTAGTTTTACTCATTTTTCAAATTCATTTGGGGATTTTTATTGTTTTTCAACTTTATCAATGTTTTAGTACTGCATATATACTTGACACATTGCCTCGAAGTTCAGCCTGTCCACTTTTGGACATAGCTAACAGGGAGGGAATTGAGCTCAGGTTTATTTAGTGACTTTAGCGTTGACCCTGAGAAGGTTTGTGATTAATAATTGTGGTGGGTACTTGCCCCCTCAACTACTAACCCAATTTCATAAAAATAGCTATTTGGGCATGTCATTTTTGGCAGATCTGAAAATATCTCTATTTACTTTCTGCCAATATATTTAGGCATTGGAACTATACTCTCGTCGTGGGGGCAGAGTATCATGCACAAGTATCAAGTCTCCCTAACTTGCTTGGCACACCTTACTTACATCTGTATGAAAGTTTAAAACACTTTTATTGTTGGCCCTCGAGCTGGAGTGTTGCAGCATTATATGTGATTCTATATTGAAGACGTGCAAGCCTGCATATTTTTTTCTAAGTCACAGCTCCTTTTATGTCCAGAATCGTAAGAGTAGCATGCACCTTGAGCCCTCAAGTGGGATGTATGACGTAACAACGCGAGTCTTTACAACGTGTGCAGTTACATCGCGGTTTTTACAACGAACGCGATGTAACCACGCGATGCCATTACAACGCAAGTCTTTACATCGACTTGCGCTAGATGGCGTGCTAACATTAGAACAGCGTAATTTACTATTCCAACTCCAGTCCACTTAACAGTAGGGAAGGTTTTGGGATAGTAAACTACACTATTTGTAATGTTAGCACGCCATCTAGCGCAAGTCAATGTAAAGACTTGCATTGTAATGGCATCGCGTGGTTACATCGCGTTCGTTGTAAAAGTTTTGTTGTAATGGTAGTGCGTTGTAAAAGTTTCGTTGTAAAGGTTGTTTACCCCTCAAGTGAGCGTTACTTTACCACTCCGTCTCTCTTTGTCATCCCATGCTTTAGTTGTGAGCAGGACTCACTCGGCCGAGGAAGAATAGGACTCAGTGTAATGGAGAGTACCTTTCACTAGTCCTGATAGTCGAACTCTGTATTTGCAGTTTGAACCAGAACCTCAGGCTCTTTGTTCAACCATAAAAGCATTTGAAAAAACAATCATATGCATGACTGTCACTCCTATGTGCAGGGATGTGCTGTATATAAGACAACTTCCATTTATTAAGCACAATCGTATCAAAATCATGCAAGTTGTTGGCTGCAGTATAGAGCTTGAGTGATGAAATGATGTGTAATATTCCCTTCGAATCACTACTTTTGTTTCTATTTGTCACAGTCGTAGCGGTAGAATGAGTAAGTCTGCCTAGTTTTCAGTGTGAAATGTTATTTAGTTTTATTTCTCTCAATCCTAAGGGTAGAGTCCTTAATACTCAGTCCCCATGGAATTCAACTCTGTTACTAGAAAAACAACTGTTTCCCTTAAAGGGCCTGGCTTGTCATGACAATCCCACAGCCAGATCAACATCCTTGCTGTCTTAATTCACCATCCTCGTAGAAGACTGCACTTTTTTTGGGCCTTTCACTGACTACCACAAACATCTAACACACACCTCCCGTGAAACGGACAGTTTTTTCAGAAACGTGTAGAAAAAAGGCTGTCTGGATCCTCTTTTCAGCCAGTGCTTCCCGCCCCACTACAATCTGCGGTAAATGCAGAGGCGTAGCTAGAGCTTGTGGCACCCAGGGCTATCCCTCAGATTGCCGCCCCTTGGGGCAGGGGTTGCTGAGGTAAAAGGACGGCAAGCACTTGAAAGAGGACCAAGAGACACGTAGTATCGCCGCTAATAGTCACCTCGATCATGCAAGTTACATGCACATACATGACACGGTCCAAGGCTACACAGTTGAATACACCGGTGACTGGCAGTGACTGGCAGTACAAAAGAGAACACACAGACTGCATGATCTATCTGGGGACTCAGAAAAACCGCATGTGACATCCATCAGAAAGCTGCGTGAACAATTACCTGGTAATCCCCTCAGCACAATTCAAACATGCACATACATGACACTGTTCAGGGATCCATCCTCTACAGCTGACATTAAATGACCATTCATCATGGTCCCCCCATTAAAGAAGTGCACTTTGTGATCTGCATGGTACATGTTCTTTGCAGCAGGCAGATTAACCCTCTGTGCTACCTTTCCAGGAGTCAACCCTTCCAATAGACAAAACTCGGATCTCTCTCTAGGAAGAACATTAATCACCGAAGTTATCATGACATTTTTATTGTTTCTGAAAATTGCTGGAGGCCAGGAAGGAGGCAGCAAGTATTTTTTAAACCAGAATATACTTGCAAACACTGCGCACCCATCTGAAATAGGTACCCCGTGCAGTCACACCGTTCGCACCGCCCTAACCTGCTCAAGATTCATGTGACCTCAGTGACAGAGTCACAGTGACTGGATCACTGTTGCTCTAGGGTGTGCTGCTTCGTAGGCCTGCCCGCAAGACTGGAGATGAACTTCATTATGGATTGATGTGTACAGGCCTTCAAGGTTAACTCACAATTGACACCACTAGGGTACACCTGCTTGTGTTAAGACATCAAGCTGTCTAAGGTCTAGTGGGGCCTTCTAAGGTCTAGCATGGGAATATGCTCCCTCAGTAGAGTGGTCTGGTGGACTGGTCATGAAGGCTGAACCCAGTTCCAAATTTGACAGCTCTGACCATAGTGCCACATCCTCTCCCCCACCGAACACCATACTGCCCCACTGAGAGAAACTCGCACTTCCTTCAGCTACAACCTAATTGTGCCCGCTATAAACACTTGGATATGGCTCAATTCAAATTATGCACTTGATAAGAGTAATATGCTGCCTAAAAAAAAAAAGTAAAAACAAACACTCATAGGGAATGCAAGATTAAGTAAAGCATGTGAAATGTAAGCAGAAACAACATGGTTACCTTAACACCCTCTCACTCACTATTCAGAAATCAGCGAGTGGTTTTACCTGAAAAGTTAAGGACATGACTACAGGGCCCTGAAGGGAACCGTTTCAATGTCCATTGCTTATATCCTTACAAAACGTAAGCAGTATGGTTTAAAAAGACCACATCCATAAACACAGAGCCATGGCACACATTTTGTTTTCCAATCCACCCATCAACCAGGTATTGCAGTCCCTCCAGGAATGGTACACTTTCCCACCTGGGGACAACAATTCTGTTCAAAGAAAGTCTAGAAAACAAAAGTAGCGCTTCACTGGAAAACTCTGTAAAGTGAGGCTGGTGTATTTGGATGTGAATAAAACCAATCTGGCCACTTTGCAACCACTCTGTCTTGCTCTATTTAGTTATGTATTTATTTTTCATATTTAAAACCGCCTATTTCTCTCCATCCCGCTGCACTTTGGAATAGAAAAATGTCAGAAAAAGGGCATTTCCCGCAAGAGTGTTTTTCTTTTTTGGATCCATTTCACAGGGAAGCAACATGTGAAAGAAGGAAAAAAAAGGTTGTTAACCATTTCTTCAAGTTACGGTTTTCAGTAAGTGAGGAGCAAGACAGAAAGAGAGGGAATACTAGGAAGGGAGGGGGGGGGACAGCTGCCAGCACAAAAAAGAAGAGGACATTGCCCAAGTCCTATTCCTTCTCGTCCCGAACGTCCACGAAAGCAAGCCGAGCCTTATCTGAATGCTTTTGTCCGCCCCCAAAATAGTGCCGCCTGGGGCAGACCGCCCCCACCGCCCCGCCCCTAGCTACGCCACTGAGTAAATGTAAAGTTCAGCAGGTATCAAAACACTGACTTAGGCCTCCAGAGTGACAGAGAGATAGTTACGTCAGGTCAGACTTATTGGTCGTTCATTATCAGAAAGATTAAAACACATTTGCAGTGGTAAGTGACTTATCAGATATTCTGGGGCTGTTAGAAAAAAGTTCTGGTTTATGAAAAAGATTAAAAAGTGGGTTCTTGCTGAATTTTGATTGATTAGTGCTTGCGGTACCATGTGAAGTCGCTCCAGAATTTCTGTTTTTGGCTACGGCTAGACCCCAGTATACCTTCTTTAAAGTGCCTACTAATGGAATACCTTAATTTGGTCTTGATTAGATTTCGGACCCCAGTGTGATGGCTTCTTCAGTACACTAAAAACAATAAGAACCAAAAAATACCCCAAATAAACACAAGCATACTGTTAATGGTGAAAACAATGGTCTTCTTTCTGTACCTTCAGAGCACTGACCCTTAAAACAGGAAAAGTGGTTTTATCTTGTACACATTAGATAAAATGTAAGAAAGTATTCAACCAGCAGGAGTTTCTGAGTTTATCGCTTCTCAGACCAGATTATGGGCTTTCTGTGAATGTTAAAACACACAGGTTATTGTTTTCAGGCCATTTTTAGAAGTTTAGAAATGTTTCTGGAATAGGGGGCAGCAGCCTATGTGTACCGCTGGTAGAAAGGGGTTCTCTAGTTGGCAGTAGTTTGCACCCTGTCCAAGTAGGGACCCTCACTCTAGTGAGGGTAAGGGAGTCACACGGCTAAGATAACCCCTGCTCACCCCCTTGGTAGCTTGGCACGATCAGTCAGGCTTATCTCAAAGGCAGTGTGTAAAGCATTTGTACATACACACAGTAACACAGTGAAAACACTAAAAAAGTAGTTCACATCACTTTAGAAACATAACCAATACTTAGCTGAATAAAACAAGACCAAAACTACAAAAATTCAACTTACACAAGTCAAAATATTAGCAATATATACACGGTAGTAGTGGTAAATAATTCGCACCTCTTGAGATATACAAAGTAAGTAGTGGGTACTATTAGAAACTCTTACAGATGTTGGTGCTCATGGGTTTGACAACACCCTACAACCAAAGGTGTTAGTTATAGTTGAAAAGAATGTCCCAAATGAACATGATAATGTATGGTGCTCATCAGTCTATGGAGGGGAGCCTATTATGGGCTCTCCACCGATTATTTCACATGGGGAAGCTGTCTATATTAACTCAGTAGAGGCACCGGACCTGGAATCACTTCTACTGTTTATGGTTCACCACAGTATTTTGAAATACGGTTCTTAAAGTGATTCAGGCTACACACAACTATAATTCCTGCCATACATTGTTTTTCTATTGACTGGGCTGATGAGGACCACACACATTATCATGTTCATTTGAGACATTCTTTTCAATCTGTTAGAAAAAGATCTTTACTGTATGGAGCGTACCCTATACCTGGCAAGCCTTAAAAAAGTCATGTTGGTGACAAAACATGTGTCGGCTGTTTTTCTCAAGTGAACACCTGTTAGAGATGGATTGTACAGATGAACATCGCTATACTTCATGTGCTGAATAAATCATGTTTCTACTCTAATAATCATTGTGTTTGCACTTCCAAATTGTTTTAATACGGCTTGAGCGCTTGGTTTGACAAGAATTGCGACAAGTCAAAATATCACTTTTCAAAGATTAAGCAAGTTTAGTCCACAGAAAGTAATGCATTTGTTTAAGCACAAACTACCTTAGATGTGTCAAAAATCAAAGACGGTGCAAGGCGCAGGGGAGGTGAGGCACCGGAAAAGCATAGTAATGCGTCGGTTCCTTACTACATAGGGGAGTGGATGTGTTGGTTCCTTGCTGGCAGGGGAGGTGATGCGTCGGTTCCTTACTGCTTGGCAGGGTGGGTGGTTTGTCAGTTCCTTACTGACAAGGGAGCTGATGCATCGTTTCCCTACTGGCAGGGGAGGTGATGCATTGGTTTCAGGACACATGGCCTCGGTTCCTTACTGAGGTGTAGATGAGGAGTCGGCATTGAGGGGTGATGAGTCCAAAATCCAGATGCAATGCATCGATGTGGCAGTGACGTGACGCAACCTAGCGAGCGAGCAGAGCAGAAAGGAGGTGGTAATGGAGGTACAGTGGAATGGTTGAGCACGAGTGAGTGGTTGGGACCCCCTGAGTCTGTGAGGTGGGGAGTTGGGCAGCCAGGGTATCAGGGAGCCGAGTCTGAAGCTGTCTGGTTATTGCGCTCCCACCTGTGCTCTTTCCCCTGCTGCCCCGCGCTCCTGCTCTCTCCCGTGCCCCCATTTTCCACCCCATGGCTAGTGTCAGTGCTGCCGGTGCAGCGAGGAGTGGCACCGACGAGGAGCAGCTAGAATCGTGGATGTCCTCCGACAGCACGGAACCGGACAGCAATAGGTTGGTGCAGCTTGCACTGCAGAGAAGCCTGCCTTGCCACACGATGCACACCTAGCACTGCTGCCTCTACCTTATTTTTTCCCCAAAAATGCGAAGCTGCAGCAAGCGGAGGAGTGGAGGGATTTGGGGCAATTTGTGCAGCTGGAGTGGCCGGCTGGACCCACTAGGTGCGTCAAGGACCAGCAAAGCAACCTGGTTGAAAATAAAACATACAGGTCATTGCTGTATACAGGCAATACAAAGGCCCAGTGGCAAGTACAGAGAAACAGTTGAAAACGGCCCCGTGTACCACTGTAGCTGGTTCGAAGTCACGAGTTGTTAGCAACATGTATTACATTGCAATTCTCCCTGCACAAACAGAACCAGCGCTGCGGAGGGCGAGCAACCTCCAGAGCTCAGAAGGGTGCCTCCTAAGAAGGGATACACATGAATATAGACGAACAGAGGAATCGGTGAAACAGTAAACTGGTACAATCAAGATATGTGTGTGAAAACCCAAATATTACTATAAATAACGACCATCATTACACAACACTATATGAAAGGAAGGGAAAACTTCAATAATTGCATGGCACCCCTTTAGGCAGATTCCAGTAAATAATATGAGTCAATATTAAACAATTAGCAGAATACAATTAGAGCGCTCACAGGAAGCCCTTGGCTAGAGACCTAAATACTCAACCTTACTCATCTAGACAAATTGGCATCTTGGACAGGCAACAGGGTAAAACCAGTACCCGTGGAGATGTTCCCTCCAGGAAGGGGTATGGTTTGCGGGTCCGGCGTGCTTTTAATGTCAAGGCTAAAACATCATGGGAAAAATGATATCTGGGAAGGTTAGGAAGCAAATAACACAAAAAACATCAAATGAAAAGAAAGGCTACAAAAATAAAAACCCTTCCGGAAACCCCGACAACATCAACTCAAACCCAAGGAGGTACATTAATATCACCCATTCAATCATTATTTTGGAAAATGAACTCTAGTGGAAATTTCACCTTCCTAAAGGATCCAGCTTCTGCCATCTACACAACCACAAACAAAATAAGAGGCCTTCCAAAACTGTTAATGCTGCAAAAGCTTGAGACTCCATCAGAGGAACCTCAACATAAATCATAATTTAGAAAGGTTAGAAATGGGGGTCTCTAGTTGGCAATGGTTGGCACCTTTGTCCAAGTAGGGACCCTAGTTACACTCCTAAAATAACCCCTGCTCACCCACTTGGTAGCTTGGCACGAACAGTCAGGCTTATCTCAGAAGCAGTGTGTAAAGCGTTTGCACATAACCAACAGTAATACAGTGAAAACACTACAAAAGGACACCACACCAGTGTAGAAAAATATCCAATATTTGTATATATCCAAAACAAGACCAAAACAATAAGTATCCAATATATTATAATTAAAAATATATATTTGTCAAGATATCCTTTAAAATTGTAGAAATTTCTCAAAACCACAGTTCGTCCGAGTCAGTAGCTCCATCTGGGGATACCGCGATACGAAAAACAATAAAGAATTCAAACGGTTGCACCTGACCACATCGGTCAGGGGAGTGGCAGACTAGTAAACCATACCTTTTTCATTGCAGCTGACACGTTGGTGCGAGCCGGTCGTGGCAACTGTTGCGGTTGCTATGTGAATTGAAGTGGTGCAGCATGCGGTGCCCTCAAGGCACAGTGCAGGTAGCAGCTCGATGACAGTCATCCAGCGGCATTGGTGAGACCAGGGCTACGATGCAGAATGATCCAGTACTCGTTGCATTGCTGGCAGGTCACGGTGAAAGCGACAGAGCTGGTTAGTTGGAGCTGGCATCGGTCGGCCCAGACTGCTCTGTGGGACGAGGAGGTGCATCATGAAACTCACAAGAAGTTCCCTCAGCCATGATGCGGTCACAGGTGTCAAAGTCAGCAGGCAGCGACGGTGTCGGCAAGACCAGGGCCACAAAGTGAAGCGAGATGCTGCGAAATGCGGTACCCACCGGCCAGGGTGCAAGCAGCGGCTCAGTGGTGGCTGCGTCAGTGGTCGTCGTCATCGGTGAGACCAGGGTTGCGGTGCGAGATGCAACAGTGCCTTCTGCAGTGCCTTCAGGACACAGAGCCAGTGACGGAGTCGGTGATGGAGTTGGTTGCTTTTCCCTTCTCTGTGGCAACTGAAACAACAGTTCCAGCAGCGGTACCCAGAGGTTGGTGAAGTCTTTGCAGTCCCTGAGACTTCAGAACAGGAGGCAAGCTCTACAGGTGAAGTCCTCCTGAGGCTTGAGCCGGGAGAGACCAACTTTGCTCATGTTCTGTTTTAAAAGTAATCACTGCACTTGCTGCACTTTTTACCAGCTTTTAATTGTTTTAAACTTGCGCATTTGCACACTATGCACTCACCAGCACAGAGTCCACAGCACAAAGTCCCCCGCAGTTCCAGTGCGGGACCTCCACCATTTTGGGAGAAATCCGGTCAGCAGGCTAGTTGTTGATGCCCCTGCCGGTACTTAAACAGACACTGGCGCGAGCACGCCACGTGAAGTCCTCCTGAGGCTTGAGCCAGAAGAGACCAACTTTGCTCACTTTCTGTTTTAAAAGTAATCACTGCACTTGCTGCACTTTTTACCAGCTTTTAATTGTTTTAAACTTGCGCATTTACACACTGTGGACTCACCAGCACAGAGTCCACAGCACGAAGTCCCCCGCAGATCCAGCGTGGGACCGCCGCCATTTTGGGAGAAATCCGGTCAGCGGGCTAGCTGTTGATGCCCCTGCCGGTACTTAAACAGACGCTGGCCCGAGCGTGCCAGGTGAAGTCCTCCTGAGGCTTGAGCCGGGAGAGACCAACTTTGCTCATGTTCTGTTTTAAAAGTAATCACTGCACTTGCTGCACTTTTTACCGGCTTTTAATTGTTTTAAACTTGCGCATTTGCACACTGTTTACTCACCAGCAAAGAGTCCACAGCACGAAGTCCACCGCCGTTCCAGCGCGGGACCGCCGCCATTTTACGAGAAATCCGGTCAGCGGGCTAGTTGTTGATGCCCCTGCTGGTACTTAAACAGACACTGGTGTGAGCGCGCAGGGGACACGCGCAGTGGGCACGTTGCTGGTGCGCCGGTGGCGCACCAATGTCAAGCCCGTCTGCGCCCGTCCACAATCGTCCCGCGATCAGCGCCAGCCCCCCTGCCCAAACAACTACAGGTAATACAAAAACGCAATGCTACTCCAGTAATTTCTTAAAGTCCCTTAACCCCAACAAGGCAGACCATAAATGCCATATTCTTCACCCAGAACACAGGCATACCCAAAACTTTATAACCTGCCCTGGCTGCCATAACAAATTACCAGAAATAACATCTCTCCCAGTGTCCGCCCTCAATGTTGGACAGGAAAGGACAGGTACTGCTTGGAACTGCGTCCTCATCAATGCGAGGTCCCTGGTCAAGCATAGTCCTGAGTGTGCCTCCTTTTTGGAGGACGAGGGAATTATGATTGCCTTTGTCACAGAAAACTGGACCGACGATGAATCCGGTCCTGAGCTAGTAAAAGCTACGCCACCAGACTATCTCTGTTACTCACTGAATAGAGCACAGAGAAAAAGGGATGGACTAGCGGTTATTCACCACAATACAATCACATCGTCTTTTAACCCACTCATTAATGAGGAATTCGAAGGCTTAGAGTTTGGTCTCCCATATCAATAGGACCCCTGGCCCCAGAAGACGGTTCGTAACTCAAGTAGGCAATATATTAGAAATAGGCTTAAATACTACCTCATACACAATTTTGGGCGACTTTAATTTCCACCTGGAGCTAGTTGCAGACCCTGACACAGCCAATCTGATAGATATGATGAAGGGCGGAAATCTAGAACAACTGGTAACCGGACCCACCCATCAAGCAGGTCACACTCTTGATGGCATTTTTTCAAACAGCCCTCAGCAATCCGTTACAAATCTTCGTCCTCTAACATGGTCCTATCATACGGCTATACTGTTTAAGCTCATCACACATAACTACTCGGGAAATAAACCTCCCAAAACATTTCTGGAAACAAGAGCCTGGAAAGGTATAGATGAGGAGGAGCTACTTTGACTGCTCTCTGCAACGAATAACCAGCTCCCTACAGATCTGGACCAAGCAACCAAATCCTACTCGAATTGGTTAGAGGAGGCAGTGAAGAAGCTAGCCCCTAAAACACGGGTCAACAGTCTTCATCACCCTGGTATTCACAGGAACTCAGGGACCAAAAACAAGTCTGCAAACTCAGGGATAGAAGCTGGAGGAAAAATTATAAAGTCGAAGATAAAAAGGAATATAAACTGAGCAAACAGTCAATACAAACAACTGCTACAAAGCAGTAAACAAAAGTATTTTACGGAAAAAATTCAGGAGGCCAAAAACCCACCCAAAGAGCTGTTTAAAACAGTTAACACCCTAGCCCACCCTAGTTCCCCTCCCATCCTAGCAAGTCAATACTTATGCAATAGGATAGCCAAATTCTTCTTCGACAAAGTTAATGCCATTTTCCTTACCTTCTCAAACACAAAGCCACCTGATACACATACTCTCCGGAAATAAATAAATGATAAAATCGAACTTAACAGCTTCAGCTCCCTCTCAGAAGGGGATATCCATAATCTACTTGCCAAAGTGAAGTCAGGCTCTCCACATGACCCCTGCCCGACAGAGATAGCAAAACTAGCATCAAAGACAGTGGTTGGTAAACTGACGTCTATCTTCAACTTAATGTACACAGAAGGATACTTCCCGAAAGACTGGAAACAGGCTTCAATATTACCCCTACTGAAGAAACCCAATTTGGATACTAAAGATCTGAATAAATTTAGTCCTATCTCCAGACTGACCCTTCCAGCAAAAATAATAGAAAGGATTATGAACGCCCAACTCAACCAGTTTCTAAAATCATCTCAGGCTCTGAACCCGACCCAATATGGATTCAGAGAGGGCCACAGCACGGAAACAGCGCTCATAAAGTCCACGGAGGATATAAGGACCATTCTCAAAGAAGGAGGCAAGGCCGCACTGATCATGCTGGACCTCTCGGCGGCATTTGACGCGGTCCATCACGCTGTACTGGTGGGCCGATTAGAAGAAATATGAGTGAAGGGCACGGCCCAAAAACTCCTTAAATCCTTTCTCTCAAAAAGAACCCAAAGGGTCAATCTGGACAAATTTGAGGCTGAAGCATTCTCCTTTCCCTGTGGAGTCCCACAGGGTTCTTCATTAAGTCCGACACTTTTTAACATTTATGTGTCCTCCCTAGCCCCCCTTATTGAATCCTTTGGTTTTAGATTGGCATCCTATGCAGATGACACCCAAATTGTGGTATACGACCAGAGCTGCTACAGGACACCACATCCAGACTACAAGACTGCATGAACGCGGTAGGAACTTGGATGGCACAAAATTGTGTAAAGATAAACTCCAGCAAAACGGAGGTTGTGCTTTCCGGCAATAATCCAACTTTCTGGGCCCCAGACCGTTGGCCGAAATCCCTAGGACAACTGCCCTCCCCAACTAGAAAGGTTAAGAACCTAGGAGTATGGATTGAAGATGCACTCAGTTTCAAGGACCAGGTGAATTTCGTGGCATCTACTACTTCATACATCATTAGATCATGCAAGAAAATAATGCCTCTACTACCTAAAGACGCACAACAAATGGTAGTCACAGCATTAGTAATGTCGAGGTTAGACTATTGTAATAATCTCTACCTCAAGTTACAAGAAGGAGCAATGAATAAACTACAAATGCTGCAAAATGCAGTGGCCAGACTCCTCACGGGCACTCCTAAATATGCATCGGTTAAAACAGAGATCAAAACATTTCACAGGCTACCAATTAGGAAGCACACCCAATTCAAGGAGTTATTCCTGGTCTTCAAGGCCCTCCAGGGAACAGGCCCAGACTTTTTAAAACAACACTTCCGTTGGTACTCACCTAAAAGAGCACTCCGTTCCTCAGATGCTAAATTGGTGATGGTACCCCTGATGAAAAAAGCTAGCTGGTAGCTGGAGTGGTAGAAGCTTCATTGCCAATGCTGCTAAATCATGGAATACCCTCCCAATACATCTGAAACGCATGACCAATCTGATGGCCTTCAGGAAGGCTTTAAAAACTTGGCTTTGCACAGAATAGCTCACGCAACATACCAATCTTGTGATCCCTCTCGAGATCTTCACCCTAGCGCCAGGACACCTCCGGGTAGCAACTGCGCTCTACAAATTCAGTTAACATTAACATTAACATTAACATACATCAAGCCGTTGTGGTTACTCAGCTCATGAAAAGAAAGTTCAGTCCAGTCCTTTCACTGCCCAAGGCAGAAGTATGAACTGCAGGCCAACCCAAAAAAGCAACAGTAAAACAAAGGGGCAGTACTCCTCCTGGCACCTCTTCAGGCTCTTCTTCCTGGCAGGTTCCTTGATTCCAACGAGTTCTAAAGTTCTGGGGTCTGGGCCCCAATATTTATACTCAAAACTCCTCTGTTCTCTCAGGCAGAGAGTGCCTGTGCTTATTCCACACAACAGTTTGGTCCTCTCTGGCCCAGCCTCCTAGTAGGAGGTGGAGAAGGCATTGTCCAAAGCAGACCATGCCCATTCAGGTGCAAGGAAGTCCCATCCCACTACTCTAAATGCAGTCAAGGTCTATTCAGCCCAGCCCTGACTCATCCGGGAACGGCAGGACACACCTCAACCCCCCCAGTGGCAGTCTGAAGAGAATGTGCATCCCCAGCCTCTGTCATGCCAAAGCCAGACCATCAATCAACAAACCCAGCAGAAGCACACAGTGGTATTTTCAAACTCAGAACATAAAAATCATCTTTACTAAAAGATGCATTTTTACATTCTAAGTTAAGGCATACTAAACTCAATTACCCGATCTTGTCCCCATGGGAATTTATGCGTATAAGATGGTATAAGTAAAACTCCCATTCTAACCCATGAGACAAATAGCCTTCGCATAGTGAAAAACGAAATACACTGTAATTCACAACCAGGACATGTCACACACACCAGTACATGTCCTACCTTTACTTTACACAGCACCCTGCCCGCAGGGGTACCTTGGGACTACCTTAGGGGTCACTTATGTGTAAGAAAAGGGAAGAATAGGACCTGGCAAGTGGGTGCACTTGTCAAGTTGCCATGGCAGTAACAACTGCCACACACACTGCAGTGCCAAGTCTGAGATACCTTTACAGGGCTACTTCTGTGGGTGGCACAATCAGTGCTGCAGGCCCACTAGTAGCATTTGATTTACAGGCCCTGGCACACTCAGTACACTTTACTAGGGGCATACCAGTAAATCAAATATGCCAATCATGAAAACACCAATCTATAATAACAATTTACAACAGGGGCACTTGCACTTTAACACTGAACAGCAGTGAGAAAGTGCGCAGAGACATTAAACCAGCAAAAACAGAGTCAAAACCATGAGGTCAGAAAGCAAAAACGACAGGTGAAAACATGCCAAACGATGGCAGGTCTAACAAGAAACAACTGTAACGCAGAGGATCACCATAGGGGCAACAGAATAGTGACCCAAGCTTAAGTGCATGCAATAAATCTAATACATTCTACTCCAAGACTGGAGACACAGGATGGCATTTTACAGCCTGATAATCATCATGATAATTACAACTTGGAAAGAACAAATGTTTCTTGGCTCCAATTAACCTTATTAACAAGCAACATGGACTTAAGGACGGCTATAGTAGTCATAACAATTAATCGAGAAGACAATCTGACTAGTAATTCAGCCAATTACCATCTGGAAGTCCAGCGACAATCAGTAATTGAGATATCAAGTTCATTGGAACAATCAATACTGTGAGGATTTGAGTTTAGCGCACAAGAACCAAGGCTACGAAGAAAAACACAAAAAAACAGCTCAATCACATGACAAAGAAGGTAATACCAATAAAATAACACAAATAAAGGTAACAAGTGAAAAAAGGAACCAAGGGTAAGGAAACTGGCAAAGAATTTAAAAGTGGAAGATATTCCAAATCTGCAAACCTTGTTAGGAAACACCCTGCAAACATCAATTATTGCTCTAAATATGCAATCGGATAAATTAGACATCCAGAATAATTTAATGACCATAATAGCAACATATATTACTGGTATAAACCTAAAATTAAAACTTGATAAATTAACGGATTTCATAACACAGAGAAACAGAACTGACTGCCACAGCCGAATCAGACGGTGCATGTGGCTCAATTGTTGATAAATTCAACTCTGTGCCAGCCATCTTAATGAGTATTCTGAACAAAGGAAAACAGTGCCGGACGGCTACAAGATCACCCGCAGGGATCACGCCAACGGAATCGGAGGAGGAATAGCCATCATCCACAAGTCCAACCTCAAGGTCGCCACCCATGCAGATGACACCCTCAACACCGCTGAACACCTGCACTTCCGGATCCACACCGACCCCAACACCACCCTCAGAGGAACACTCATCTACAGACCCCCCCGGACCCCGGGCTCAGTTCAGTGACTCGATCGCCGACCTCGCCAGCACCCATGCACTTGCATCCACGGACTACATCCTCCTCGGGGACCTGAACTTCCACCCTCGAGAACAACAACGACGCCAACTCCGCCACCCTGATCGACAACCTCGCCAACCTCAGCCTCAGACAACTCGTCACCACACCCACCCATGCCGCCGGCCACACGCTGGACCCCGTCTTCTCCACAGACACCCACGTCGCCTTCGACCACACCACCGAACTCCACTGGACCGACCACCGCTGCATCCATTTCACCTTCAAGAAACCAATCACGCTCCACCGCACCCAACAGCTGCCTCACCGCGGCTGGAGCAAAGTCACGGAAGACCAGCTGATCACCAACCTCACCCAGAACCCTCCCACTGACCCCACCAGCCCAGACGCCACAGCCCGCAACCTCAGACAGTGGATCGTTGACTGCGCCAACACCCTCGCCCCGCTCAAGAAACCCTCCAACAGCCATGCCAGCAAGAGAGCCACCTGGTTCACCGACGAACTCCAGACCTCCAAACGCGCATGCCGGAAACTGGAAAAGATATGGCTCCACAAACGCACACCGGACAACCACGCAGCCCACAAGGACGCCACCCGTAGACATCACCACCTCATCACATTAGCCAAGAGATCCTCCTTCAAAGACCGCCTGGATAACAACGCACACGACAGCAAAGAGCTCTTCAGCATCGTAAAAGAACTCTCCAACCCCAACGCCAGCGCCAACGACATCCCGCCCTCACAAGAACTGTGCAACTCACTAACCATCTTCTTCCACCGCAAGATCGCTGACATCCACGACAGCTTCAACATCACGACCGCCCCAACTACGCCAGACTCCACCCCCCTGCGAACACCACCAGCACCAACCGCCTGACCTCCTGGTCCAACGTCGACGACGACGAGACACGCAAGGTCATGAACTCCATCCACTCAGGTTCTGCGTCTGACCCGTGCACACAACAAAAGCAACAAAGCAGACGCAGCCATCGCACCCCAACTGCGGAAGGTCATCAACATCTCCTTCAATACAGCGACATTCCCGGAAGACTGGAAGCATGCCAAAATCAACACCCTCCTCAAGAAGCCCAAGGCGTACCCCAAGGACCTCAAGAACTTCCGGCCCATATCCCTGCTCCCGTTCCCAGCGAAGGTCATCAAGAAAATCGTCAACATGCAACTGGCCCGCCACCTCAAAGACAACAACATCTTGGACCCGTCCCAGTCCGGATTCAGACGAAACCACAGCACCGAGACAGCCCTCATCGCCGCCACAGACGACATCAGGCGCCAACTAGACAACGGCAAAACATCAGCCCTCATCCTCCTGGACCTGTCAGCCGCCTTTGACATGGTCTGCCATCTCACTCTAAAGACACGCCTCCAAGAAGCCGGAATCCAAGAGAAGGCCCTTGACTGGACAACGTCCTTCCTCTCCGGCAGAACCCAGAGCGTCCGCCTCCCACCCTTTCGATCCAAAGCCACCGACATCATCTGCAGTGTCCCCCAGGGCTCAGCCCGACGCTGTTCAACGTCTACATGGCCCCCCTCACACAAGTGGCCCACCACCACAACCTCAACATCATCTCCTATTCTGACGACACCCAGCTCCTCCCCTCCCTCACCAAGGACCCACACACTGCCAAAACCAACCTCCACGAGGGAATGAAGGCCGTCGCCGACTGGATGAGAAGCAGCCGTCTGAAGCTGAACTCGGACAAGACGGAGGTCCTCAGCCTCGGACCCACCCCCTCAGCCTGGGACGACTCCTGGTGGCTGACCACACTGGGAAAAGCACCGACACCCACCGACCATGCACGCAACCTGGGATTCATCCTCGACTCCTCCCTCTCCATGTCTAAACAGGTCAACGTAGGCTCCTACTCCTGCTACAACACCCTCCGCATGCCCCGCAGGATCTACAAGTGGATCTCGACCGAAACAAGAAGAACAGTGACACAGGCCCTCGTCCGCAGCAGACTGGACTACGGCAACGCACTCTACGTAGGAATCCCAGCCAAAAACGTACGACGACTACAACGCATCCAAAACGCCTCCACCCGACTGATCGTCAACGTCCCCCGCCGCAGCCACATCACCCCCCACCTGAGAGACCTACACTGGCTCCCCGTCGACAAGAGGATCACCTTCAAGCTTCTCACTCCCACACACAAAGCACTCCACAACACCGGACCAGCCCACCTGAACAGCAGACTCAGCTTCTACACCCCCACCCGCCAGCTCCGCTCTGCCAGCCTCGCCCTCGCCGCTGTCCCCCGCATCCAACGAATGACCTCCGGTGTTAGATCCTTCTCCTACTTCGCCGCCAAGACCTGGAACACCCTCCCTACCCACCTGCGGCAGACCCAAAAACTACTCGCCTTCAGAAGACTCCTCAAGACCTGGCTCGTCGAGCAGTAGCGGTACCCCCCCTCCCCTCAGTGCCTTGAGACCCTCACGGGTAAGTAGCACGCTTTACAAGTACATTGATTGATTGATCGATTGCAAACAGTCAATCACGCCTAGTGGCTTAGTGCAGGAGCTTCTTAAAAACCTAAAAAATAACCTCAGAAAAATCAATATCGCCAAACAAAAACAAACTAGAGCCTAGTGGCTCCATGTAGGAGCTTTGTAAAACCCTAAAAAAAATAACCTCAGAAAAATCAATATGGCCAAACCAAAACAAACCATATAGTGATTTGGTGCAGGCAAAGCAATCGATTAACCAACAAAGTGAACAAGATAATCCCACAGCCTCAATCCAAACAAAGAGACAGCAGAAATGAGCCAGGAAAGTCAGAAAGAATCTTTGGCGACGTGGAAAGGACTGTCAACACGGGAAATACTATACGCAATCTTTGAATCCAAGCTAAAGAAACAAGATCTAGTATCTGTCAGTCCCACAATAAATCAAGGCCAGTTAAGGAAGACATTAAGTACATCCATGAGATCTCCTCATGGTTGGACTCATTGGACTCTACCTTAATAGATACTGATGGGACAAACAACACACAGAACCCATGGGGTAATGCCCAGAACTTAAGGAGCCCTTCACAGAGAACCAAAAGGAAGAAAAGAGCTCTATCAACCAGAGGGTACAGGATTCGACGAGCGATGGTAACATTGTCTGGGAAAAAATGAAAAAATTCATATATACGCTGCTGGAACCCAAATTAAAACCGAGCAGACAACAAACAAGGAGAGTGACAAACACATTAAATTAAACCCATGTCAAACAATCCCCATGAAAAGTACCAACCAGAACAAAACCAGTGGGAAGTAGTCTGGCAAAGGTGCTCTCAAACAAACAAAGGGCAAAATGGATGAATAGTAACAAACATAAATCTACATGAGACCGATGAGAAGAACCAAATGCCAAAACAACAGCAGGAAAAACACAGAGCTTGGTTCCCACTCCCCACTCCTGAAAAAGGTCAAAGAGCTGCCAACAATTTCCAATATTCAGATGATAATAACAGCGCAATACGCATCGCAAGGTCACCAGGATTGCCTCAACAGACGAAAACATCCTGATACTGATGGCAGCAATACTAATACTAAAACATCTCTCCTCGACTTATCTGTTATTAATCAAGTTCATCGCTCAGGGGGAGAAGAAACAAAAGGGAAAACCCGGTCTACTTGGAAGACAGAGGAAACTGTATCATTAATTTTAAATGCAGCCTAACAGTTTGAAGCCTGGGGCATAATACTCCCAAAGCCCATAAGGCAATGCTATCCTAACCCCTTCTACGTCCCCACAGAAATTGCATCTCCATCCCTGGTACAACTCCTGTATACTCAGTACTGGAAAGCCCCAGAGGTAAAATGAGAGATACCGATCAAGAATAAAAAACACAGTGGGAGGTTCAGAATGAGTGTGAATGGCTCTGGACTGCAGCCACCATAAACAACACTGGAAGGAATTGACCAGTTAACAATAGAGTCAAAAAAGGCAACCAATCATCACAAAAACCTTGTATCGTGTAAAATTGATGGGGCAAAACACGAATTGCAGGACAACTCTCCACCAGATAACTCGAAAAAATACAAGGTCATTGCCCTCCAAGAGACTTGTTTGATCAACCCAAGTGGCAGGTTATATTCTTGAGCATGTAAAAGTAAGGAGACGGCAATGGTATGGTACTGCATTGAACATCATAGCTGAGCAACTGCCTAACTCAACAACAGATATGCAAATAATTAAAATCGACTCACAGCACAGAAATGCAACAAGCACAATCATTTTTATAAATGTTTATGCACACCCATGTAAAGAGGAAAAAAATTGCAATTTAATTAGCTGACTTCCATAATAATGGAAATAACGCTTGAGAATCCAACAAGGGGAAAGTTGTAACAGGGAGCTTTATTTCCAATCTAATTTATACACCAGATGAAGATGACCACCTAGCTGCTGAAAACGTGATATGGTCAGTACAAACTCCAGCATGTTCAGTATCCAAGCATCCTGATCAAAATGGACTAAAACTAGTGACAGATCTGGAACATCTTGGTCTGAGAGTTATAAAGGATAGATTCCAGCAGGATAGACCCCCCCGAAAAGCACATATCATGGTGTGAATGCCTGCTTCACAATAGATTATACAATTCTCACCTTACATGTGTGAAGAAATTTGTCATCAAATATACTACAAGAAGCGACCACTCATATCAACACCTCGAACTAGCCATTTCTCGTCCTAAGTATATGATAGCTCTTCCAAAATTAGGGCAAGTAACAACATCTAACTTGAAGCATCTAAGATGGTCGAGCAAAACTCTCCCTGAACTATTGAGCATGGAAAAGGAACTAAAAGTAAGCAGTGACAAATAGAAAGGCACCCAAGTAGAGATCTGAGTGGCATTTTTAAACAAGATGCTCCTGCCATTCATCAGATCTGGAGACCACTGCGCACGTAGATCAAACGCTTGGGTAGAAAAGCCTGGAGTTTAAGAAATGAACTAAGAACAGTGAGGTCCACAAGGAACATAGTGACCTCAAAGGACCCATATTTTATAAACTTATGAAGCAGTATAAAAAACAAATCTGGGGAGATAGGAAAACCAAAACAGACATCTTCTGGTCTAAACTCCTCTTCATCGTAAAACAAACCAACACCAGAGCCTTCTTGGAGACAGTTAATGGTCTCACAAGATCGTCAAAAGTAATAAATGTTGCAAATGTCACTGAGGTAGCTTGGGTAGTCCACTTAACTAACACCTTTGCCAAAGATGTATGAAAAAGCAATGATGAAGCAAAGATTACCAACTATTAACTAGAAACAGATCATAAACCAACAGTGCAATCAACTCTCAGAACATTAAACATAAAGGCTCCTTCCTCGAACCTGGCCAGCCCAGTAGAACAGGCCCCACTACAACATCTAGTTGACAGACAAAGTGCCAAAAGATCAACCTATGGCTCAGAATGGACTAATAGGTCAGCCCCTAATACAATATACTTTAGATAACATATCTAAAGTAATAAGATCAGGCTGAATGAATGGTGCCCCAGGCCCAAATGACATTTCGCAGGAGATTTACAAACTGGAACCCGATTATTGGGCAGCCTTGTTACCACAGCTGTTCAATGAGGTGGGCATCTCGAACATATTGCCTGACAGTTGAGATGGTCAATAATTAACCTGGTGTATAAAGGAGGTGAGAGGACAGATCCCTCTAATTATAGACTATTCGCCCGTGTAGATTCAGAAGCAACATTTTATGCATTGCCCATTCTCAGTGACGTGTTAGAATGGTCACACAGCAATAACATAATTCCTTTTAACCACTCAGGATTCTGTAGAGGCTTCGGCACCACAACAAATACTTTAGCTCTAGGCTTAATGGCAGACAAGAGCAAGCGCATGCGAAAAAAATCTACATTTATGTTTTATAGATTTGAAAGCGGCATTTAACCAAGTAAATAGAGGCCTTTTATGGAAAAAACTAAAGATGTGGGACTCCCAGAAATAACTCTCCAAGCCATAATGCAGCTCTACATGAATACGTGGGTATAAGTTAAACTAGCTGATGGTATGAGACTAATAAGGAAAATACACACCAAGGTAGGCCTTAAACAAGGCTGTGTCTTAGCCCCTCACTTGTTTAATTTTTTCATGGCCAATCTCTCACTAAAATTAGATCAGGTAAATTTGCATCCTCCATGCCAGGGAACACTATGTGTAACGCATCTATCCTAGAGTAGGCCTGCCTCCAAAGAGCGATTGATAAACTAGAAGACTTTACTAAATCAAACATACTTGAAATAAACACATCAATAAATCATGACTATCAGTTACCGAGCCCAAAAGCAATCCTTATTTAAGCTTGGTGACAAAAGGCTTTAGGTGGTCAGCAACTATAAGTACCTCCGATTGTACATAGCTAATCAACTTAACTTCCAAACACATAATCAGTCAACAAAGTAAATGTCCTGATCTATGAGACTAAATGGACCCTCTTATAAGCCACTACTAGCAGTCATAAAAGCTAAACTCTTGCCAACAGTGGCATACACAAGTGAAGCTCTACACAGGAAAGGCGTAACATCACTTGAAAGTCTCCAAATAAAGGCATATAAAAGAGTATTTTGTCTTCCACTGAACTCTTCTCCAGCACAGGTCAGATTGAAATATGGACGGCTGCAGCAATCTTTAGCAAGAAGATATGCAAAAATAAAATCATGGTAGAAAATTTGAACGAATTGCTCAATCCCACTTAAAAATGCCTTTTGGCTGGCCCAGGAACAATACCTTCAATCAGGCTATAGCAATTACCTAAAATCATCAATGAAGTTAAAGAATGCGATAGACCCTTGGCAACAGAATCTCCCCTTTTCAGCATTCCATCAACTAATGAATAAAGTTGCTAATTGAAGACAAAACCCCACTCAGTAAACATGCCAACGCAAGGATGGTGTTACAATCATATCCCATATTACAACCTGCAACTTATCTGAGTACAACATACTCTCCATATTTAAAAAGGAAGTTACTAGCTGCTCCCCTTGGGCCACTACCATCCCTTGCTGATCTGCCAACCAGCAAATACAACGGACTAAAGTCATGCAGCCTGTGTGGTGCGGCAAAGCAGGACTTCATACACTTAATATGTATATGTTCCGTTTTAAAATCAAATCGGATTTTATTGTTAAAAAACGTTTGTAATATTAGGGGCATTGGTACTTGCACATCCACTATACTAAAGTGTCTTGACCCAACAGACCATCCGCTTAGCTGTAAAATGATGAAATTCATGCTTTTATGTGAGAAATTAATTAGAACAGATCACCTGTGTCTAAGACAATGGTACTAAGCGAGTTGTAGCTCTTTATGCTAAATATTGTAACATCTGCTCTTGACTCATATTTTCTTCTCCCGATGTATCATTGTCCACTAGCAATTCCTTCGTGATCAAAATGTATATTATTTTATGATGTATAGTTCTACCTGTATATTTTTATGGTTTTAACTAACTTAAACAGTAAAGAATGACAGTAGAATTTGAGCTTAGGAAAGAACAGCTTTAAAAGGGTTTGTCAGCTGTCAAAAAATTAAACTCTATTAGAATCAAATATAATGTGGTTAAATCAAATATTTCATATTCAGAGAAAAATAGTAATACTTCACCAATGTATTAAAACCTAAAATTGATTAAAGTTTGCTATGGTCTAGTGCCACAATGTGTCAATATCCATACATGTAATTTATTATTAAAAGTCACTTTACTAAAATTGTTTCCTAATTCCTATGTGCGTTATGGTCTCTACTATCACATTTATATATTTCAGCTTCCTACCTACTTTTATCGCATTTTTGCACCATACTCTGTTCATAATGCTTTTCAATGAAAGGCACTAGAAATATTCAGCCACACCATTAGATCATTATTCTCATCAGTAAACAAATAATTATACGTCATCTTATTCACACTTTTACGGTGCTATTACTTCACTTGTCTCTATTGCTGTTTCACTTAATTCAACATGTGCAATGTGCAGGTTCAGGTTTCTGTGTCTAAATTGGTAAATGTGTTATGTAAAATGTTTTACAAATATTTTGCCTCAGCAATCCCTCACTATAACTGAACTTACATGTGCGTCTGGCACAACTTCCTCCAGACCAATTGCAGTGTAACGGTGTTTTTATCGTAGTCTCACACTATCTCCAATGTGAACTCTCTAAAATCTATCCTACCGGGACACAAGCAGATGGCCAGTCAGTGGTGGTAAACATGTGCATGCCATGGAGCCTGCTGGGACGTGTCTGCTTTCTTTCTGCTGTATCGGCCTCTTGAGTCTTCCTCTGGATAGAAAGAGGCCCAGACGGCACAATGTAGCATACAGAAGGAACGACCTCTCTTAAAACATCTGCTTAAGCCCATCACAGGGGCTAGGAGCAGAAATTCTCACCTCCAATCGGAATGGGGGATCGAAAGACTGTAGAGTGTTGATCTGGACGTCACCCTTGTCTTGCGTCATTCAGAAGCAGAAACAAACAAGGGGGACCTGCGGCCTACTTTTACCCAGGATTAATATACAGTCTCAGAACGCCAAGGGCATCGTAGTAAACTGCGTATGGGACGGCGTTCAAAGTTTGTTACAATTGTGGCTGGAGGGATAGTGCGCATGAATAAGATAGGAAACGTTCTTCTGAAAGTGTAAACTTCAGAACCGTGCATTTCGCTGCACATTCCATTTCCGCACATTACAGATCATGTGGAGGCCACCCTTCCACCAGCCTGGCATTGGGCCGATCCACGAGACTTTGAAGTTCTTCCTTTGACTTATTCGTAAACTTAAGGTGCACTTAACGTGGTGTGTGTTAAGTATGTTTTTAAATCTGTCATGGTGTCGTCGTTTAAGAAGTAACACGCACGGAATTTATCAAACTCTTATCCATGTCCCACCTTATTGTTGAACTCGGGCTTAACTCTGACTTGTGAGAGATGTCTTGGACCTAAAGTCGTAGGTAGTGCTGCATGATAATCTCTTAATCCTAAACATGTCTGCACCTCTGCGCTGACTGCAGTCCGGCCGACTCTCTCATCAGTCATTAAATAATGGAGCTGGTAATGCAGAGTGACGTATGTGTTCCAAAGTGGGACTTATGTCGGAAAGTGGATAGTTTGATCCAAGGATACATCTACTTATTGTTCACCCATAATGATGGGCACCATATGCCCTAACCCGCAAAAACATTACTAACTTTGGACAGTGATACTCAGATTTCTGACATTCAGTATTTTAGCAAGCAAGACAAGGGCCCTGTAGCAAGCAAGGGAAATGGCCTCTTTGATTGCTGCTGGGGTATTAAAATACAACAATTATCAGGGGTCAATGCCCCAGTGCCACTGCACCTGCTGCACCAATGGCAGGTGCGCCCCTGCTGACATATATTATGCTCCACTTGGTATTATTACGCCTCTGTTCTGCTATGCACAAAGAGCGGCATCAAGAAACACGATTATACAGCTGCATGTATCTGTTATTTCTGTTCTAGAGATCTTTGCACACCAGCCAGCAGAGCTACGGGTGTTATGTACAAAACCTTTTTGTGGCCTCGCCTTCTGAAAGCCTGTGTATCACAAAACCACAGGTCTAACCGTAAAGGAGTGCTTGTCATATACGAAAGTTGTTTTATCACCAGAAAAGGTTTTCTAACTCACAAAAAGGGTTTCCCAACCTGCCGTGAATCACAAATAGGAGGGGGCATGATAGGGGTACCCCCTCATATTTTGGAGTTACAATTGCGGGTGCAAACAATTGGTGAGACACTGACACCCGATTTATGGTGGTGCCTGATTCACAAAGTGGAAGCTGGCACATAATGCAAATAAGTTATTTTACAGCTGGCACCATGAGCAGCTCTTTACCTCCATGACCCATATCAACAGGAGTGCCCCGTATGCAACGTTTTTCTTCACTCTCTTACGATCAGGCACTTTTTCCTCCAACCATCTAAAAACTGCTACCCATGCATGTATTCAACATCTCTCTTCTGGATGCCAGAGACGCCATTTTGAATGGTGTGCCTCAGTCTTCTGTTAGCCCGATCAAAGCAGCTCTTAACGCCACAGCTTATCTCACTTTCGTTAAGAGGAAATTCAAACGCATCTCTCCTATTCTGAAGGACTTTCACTAGCTGCCAGTGGAGGCCAGGATTACATTTAACATATGCCGCCTCACATACAAACTTCATCACCCGGGAAATATTCCTTATCTAATTAAACTTCTGACCCTCTTTGGTGGAGAATGAGACCTCATAACGAAGGTCTCTCTCTGTACTTAGAAACCCCAAAACGTTTCTTGCTCCATAGAAGAATGTTAAACAAATAGGCCCTGTAGGAAACCGGCTCTTTATATGATATACCAACGTGAGGTAAATTGTGCAAAGAGTCCTTGGGTTCCCTTATGAGCAGACTGGTGCTGGCTCCAGCAATCTCATGTTGCTCCTCTAGGGGGTACTGTGGTCGAGCAGCCTTAGGCTTATCAGAGGGGAGTGCTAGACATCTGCAAATACAGGATAGTCAACAAATGATGCACACGACTCAATAAGGAGATTCACTCCAATTTATAAAAATAAAACATATCTTTATATATATTTAGGCACCAGATTCAATACGATCAGGTGAGTTTGTTTTGCAAGAGAAATATTTTGCGTTTTGAAAATTCGACACAGCATTTTTTCCAGAAGCTGCAACATTATCCTATGGGAAGAAAACAAGTACGGCATTCAGGTACAGTACTGCGACTTACGAGACCAATGTCCAGGACTTAGGGTGAGCATCGGACATGGTCCAAGGCATCACCAGCAGGTCAACTCCAGTGGCACTAGGACGGACGGGTGCAGTGGCACAATACAGCATCGGGGGCCGATGTTAATCCATGGGGATCGGTTTTCGTGAAAAGAGGCTTCAGGATTTGACTGGGAGACCATTTGGGTTGAACCAAGCAAAGGGCTCAAGTCTTGCAATGGGTTGCCTTTGGGGATGTGGGGACATTGTTGTTTCTCTTCTCCTCGGGCCGGGACGGCCAGGTGCAGAGGGTTTTGAGATGTTAGGTTTCTTCATCCAGGGGCACTCGCTGTTGAGGGAGGATGCAGACAGAGGCTGCAGGCAAAGCCATAGAGTTCACAAGGGTGTGAAGCCAAGGTGGACTCTGTTTCTTGAGAGCTTGGGGACCATCCTGACACTGTTGGCCTACTTTGACTCGAGCTGGGGGGCTCAGATGCAGTTGAGAAGGGGACGCGTGGCCCCCCTTCCCGATCCATATTTGGTCATGGGGACCCCTTCCCCGGGGCCCAATTCAATAAATATGGGGAGCTGGTGAGTGGTCCCCGTTCTTGAGCCGAATTCTGCCTCAGGGACCCCGTCCCCGGGGTGGCTTGGCCTCCGTTCATGAGCCTTTAAAAGGGCCTGGGGACCCCATCCCCCATAGCTGTCACTTTTTATAGAAGAGAGGGGGGCTGCACGGACCCCATCCTTGAGCCTTTAATGGCCCTGGGGACCAAATCCTCCGGGGACGGCTCACCTGCTGTGACCTGGGGAGCCCACCTCTGGGACACAGCAGCTTCTCTACCCACCTTGGCATGGGTAGGGAAACATGTTTGTTCCCATCTGGCAGGAGAATTTTTTTAATCTCCTGCCAAACAGGAACAAACACCAAGTCGGCTCCCAGCGGGCAGGAGCTTTAAAATTGCTCCCACTAACTGGGACCAGACTTGACATCTGTTTCCCTTGCCGCACTGATGCAGGCAGAGAACAGATCAGTAGATTGCTCCCCCAGTATAAATAGCTGCTCCCTCCAGGTCAGAGAAATGCCAACTCCTGCACCATGTGGGGAGCCAGCTGGGACTGTGGGGGCCCTTGGGTTACCCCACTGCCCTCAACTTGATTATGGTGGGTGCCCTGGGTGGGCATCAGGGCAACCACCTGTTTCAAATAGAGGCCCAAGGGGATGGGGTCCCCGGGGCGCAATAGGCTCTGAGGGGTGGCAGTGTTGTACAGCGTAAACTCTCACCATTGAGAAAACACTGCTCACAGTAACAACTTTTCTACGTATATCCACTTAATTTCTCACTGTACGTACAGTGACTGTGAAGGGTTTGATACAAGCAAAGGCTGTCCATAGTAGGGCATTAGTTATGTAACAGAAGCTGAGTAGCTGGAGGAACCTGGTTTTATCTGAACAGTTGTACACAGATTGAACACTGTGTGCAGTAGGGGTTACCCATCAATCTGTGGTTGATTTTTGATTGCTGATATGAACTCTGCTGGCCATGAAGTGAATGGTGTAGGGTCAATGTTGGGGAATTATTTTTTTTTTGTTCAAAATGTTATGTTTGCACTAACATAATCACCTAACTATACCGTCATTTTAACCTTTGGTTAGTTCAGTAAATTTCTACATTTTGTTTTTGGGAAAATCTTATTTTTTTTATCACAGCTAACTATAATATCACTTTAACTTCTGTTTTTTCAATGAATTTCAATTTTTTTTAATGTAAAGTGGCAATTTATTACCATATGTAAACCCAACCACTACTACACACGTCCTTTATATTATATTATTAGGGGAGCGGGATACATGGTCCCCTTTCCTGGGCCTCAATAGGCCCCGGGGAAAACATCCCCAGGGCCAAATACATTAACATAGGGGATGGGGCGCGTGGCTCCATTCCTCGAGCCTTAAGATATCCCAGGGAGCCCATCCCCTGGGGCCAATTACCTTTACAATAGGGGAGGGGGGCATGTGGTTCCCCTCCCCAAGCTCAAATGGGCCTCATTCCCAGAGGTCATATTTTAATTAGAGGGGAGGGGGCGTATGTCCTATCTCTTTGATCGGCATATGACTTTATCCTGCACATTCGATAAGCGTCAGTGACACAAACCTTGGTTCTGATGGCTCTCCTAAACAGCAAGGTAACCCATTGTGGATTGAGGAGTTGACTGGTAAACATGGAGGTCTTGACACAGGGAATGCTTCAATTCAATCCCCTTAAGGATGCTCACTGAATAACCCTATTGAGGGTACCCATAAAAGGTTCCACAACACCATTTGCTTGGGGATACAGGGTGTTCTCTTTTGATGCTTGACATTCATTCTGACTAAGAACTCTCTGAACTCTTTGCAGTTGAAAGGTGGACCATTGTCATGTTTGAGAATGGCAGGGATACCCCATATTGCAAAGATGTTGTCCTTCGCTCAATGACCGTGTCATGGGTTGTTGATGAAAAATCTTCTACCAAAGGGAAACGTGATTATTCATCAATGACTACCATGAGATGATGTCTGTTCCCTATGGGCCCAGATAAATCAACTTCAATCCTTTCCCAAGCCTTCGTAGAAGGGTCAGACATGGTCAGTGAATGTTGAGTCACTTTGAGGGAAAGGCAGTTACAAAGATAGCAACATGGCTGAGGCCATGAGTATCTCAGCAAGCCAAAGGAAATATGTGTTGCTCAGAAACTGAGCTTGGCTGGGCTGGATGTGACAGCGATGGGTGCAGAGTCCACCTCAGATGGTGGCAGCAAAAATGTGACATCTAGTGCTGAGGGAGAAGTACACACACCCAGAGATATGGCACCTGACTTGAAGGAGGAAGTTGACATACACCAGGTAGTTAAGGTTTATCAGGTGGCTCTAGTGGTGTGCAGGGTTCCTGAGGTGGATTGGGTAACTGGCACAGGGCATCATATTCCTAGTGGTGGGAGGGACACTCTACTGACTCTAGATGAGAGGTGCAGGGAGAGGGGTTACTCCATGGGAGAAGCCCTGGCATGTGAGTATGGAGACCACCCAGAAGAGTGTGGGTTGAGAGACAGAAACACTCAGGCACTGTTTCACCAGTCTCAGGAAGGAGAGTGGGGCCCTTTTGCAAGGCACTGGATGCTGAGGTGAAGGGAAGCACAGTTAACACATGTGAGGGGCTGAGTGACTCAATTGTTGGAGAGCATATGTTCAGTCCCTGTTTTCCACTGTGTTGGCCATGTGGGTACTGTCTGCCTGCCGGGACACATCTGTGAGCAAAGTAAGTGTAGGTACTGCACAGATGGAGTCCACAGGAAAGGAGAAGGGTTCCCCATGAGTTAGTTTAATGGGTCCTCACAGTATGGACTTAGGGATCGAACTGGGTTTAGGAAGGCATGGAACTGGAATGTGCCCCTGCTGTTGAGGGTCAGGGCCACGTTCTATTGCCCCAATCAGGGAAGTCCATCAAAGTATTGATTAGTCTCCCCTGGCTTTGGGCTGCTGGGGAGTTGTGTTAGAATTGGACCTTTTTGCAGGTTTATCCCCAAACGTTTTGTGTTTTACCTCCTATTTTTCTGACTATGTTCTTGTTTGCAATAGGACTCTGGGCACTTTACCACTACTGATCAGTGCTAAGGTGCATATGCTCTCTATGTAAATTGTGATTATGATTGGTTATCCCTGATTGGTGTATTTGATTTACTGGTAAGTCCCTAGTAAAGTGCACTGAGTGTACCAGGGCCTGTAAATCAAATGCTACTAGTGGGCTTTAGGCATTGGTTGTGCCACCCACATGAGTAGCCCTGTAAATGTCTCTCAGACCTGCCACTGCAGTGTCTGGGTGTGCAGTTTTTAACTGCCATGTCGACCTGGCCAGTGCAGTAAAACAGCCCTAAGGTAGGCCCAAGATAGCTCCATGGGCAGGGTGCAGTGTATGTTAAAGGTAGGACATGTACTGGTGTGTTTTACATATACTGACAGTGAAATACTGTGCATTTCGGTTTTCACTATTGAAAGGCAGTCTGTCCCCTAGGTTAATAGGGGAGCTGCCTTGTAACATCTAAAAGTGTAGTTTTCCAATGAGACAAGATAGAGGTATGAAGTTTATGCTCACTGAACTCAGAATTTAATGACACACCTTTTAGTAAAGGTGATTTTTAAATTATGTGTTCGAAAAAGCTACTTTTAGAAAGTGGGCATTTTCATTCTTTACCATTCTGAGTGCCTCTGCCTGTTTATGTATTCACAGTCTGGTTTTAGAATGACAGGAGCTGGGGATGTGCATTTACTCTAGACAGTCACAAGGGGGATTGAGGTGTGTCCTGCCTTTCCTGGGTGAATCATAGCCAGGCTGAATAGACCTTGTCTGCATTTAGAGTGGTGGGCGGAGTTTCACTGATATTGGAATAGGCTGTGTCTCCTTTGCACAATGATGTCTCTACCCCCTGTCGCCAAGCTGGATCAGGGAGGACAGAACTGGTTTGTACTGAGCTCAGAGACTCCAAACGATCCTTGCTACATCTAAAATTGATTTTGATTTGATTGATTTGATAGGCTTTATTTCGATACATAAAATATCTTAAAAGCAGTTCAACAGTTAAGAAAAACAGCAGAAAAAGGAAAACACTTTTTCAAAGAGACAATAAAAACAATGCTTAATAAATACAATGAGTACAGTTAAGATCAGAATTAAATTGATACGGAAAGCCTTTTTGCATGAATCAACCAGGACCACTTTAAAAATTTAGACACAGCACAAACCACCAAAGTGGATGTGTCGGACAATAAAATACGCAGGGCCACTGTGTGATTGCGAGTTCCCAACTGTCTACAAAGTGGTCTAAGCCAGTACCTCCTGGGAGAGCAATAATCAGGGCATTCAAAAAGAATATGTGCCACAGTCTCGACCCGCGTGGAGCAGAGGGCACAAAAGGGGGAGGGCTAGGGGGACAATTTCCACCGGGATATCAAATCACCTACAGGTAGGATCCCTACTCTGAATTTAAAATATAAGGCCCTATCAAAAGGAATAGAAATCATATCGAGATATGGTTCGTAGGCTACAGTTGACTTGCATTGGCGTGGATCAACAGTAAGTTTAAACAAAACCCAGTCCCAATACAATTTCTTTGGAGTGGCTTTGGGAGGGGCAGATCGAGTAGCCCAAGCTTCACCTAAGCCCAACTCCCCCAAAAGATGTTTAACGTCCCTCAACCATTTAATCTTACACCAGCCCCCCATAGACATCACCTCGGACAGTCCCTCCGCATAGGAGGCTAGTTCAGGGACCCTCCACAAGCGGGCCCACAAGAGCAAGGGTCGTAGTCGAGCTTGATCCGCAATTGATCTACAGCCTAAGTCCAGCAAAACTGGAACTGTGGGTGTACTCGAAGGGAGAGCCATCAGATTTTTCAAAAATTTGCTCTCCGATTTTGCAAGCACGTCAAGATTGCATATACCCCACAACTCTGCCCCATACAAGGCAGCACTAACCCCTCTAGCTTTATAAATCTCCACAACTGAGGCAATAAATTGTTTTGTGGAAGTACGATGTTCCTTGAGCAAGGCACCACCCACCCTTTTGTGATTAAGAAGCATCTTGTTGATGTGCGGAGTCCAACACATAGAGTCGCTAAGGCGGATTCCCAGGTAATCAAACTATGATACCCTCTCCAGGTAGGCAGAGTTCAACACGGGAAGGCGCCCCAGTTTCCCAGGGGGATTCATGATCAAATATTTGGTCTTATCGACATTGATCACCAATCCCCTAAGGGAACAAAACTCCTGAAAGCGATTAAGAAGTTTTTGGAGGCCCTGGGGGGTCTTTGCAATAAGGAGGGTATCATCTGCAAAAAGCAGTGTAGGGATCCGAGTGCCCGCCAGGGACGGTGCATCAGCAGGTTCTTGAAGCAAATGCTCAACCACCCCATTCACATAAAGAGAGAATAGAGTGGGAGCTAACACACATCCCTGGCGGACACCCCTACTTACAGGAATTCTATCAGTTTTCTCCCCATTCTTACCCCACCGGACCTGTGCATAATTGTCTGTATGTAGTTTTATCAGGAGTGATAGGATATAGGACGGCAACCCCAAACCCTGCAAGACCCTCCACAGTTCCTCTCTAGGTACCAGGTCAAAGGCAGTCTTGAGGTCAATGAAGGCCAAATAAAGACTGCCCTTGCCCAGCACCACCACCTTCCAATACAGGAGCGCCAGTCTAAAGACTTGCTCGATAGTCCTGGTTCCAGAGCGAAAACCAGCCTGGAAATCAGATAAAATCTTATTGTCATCCACCCATTGGAGGATTCTCCCCAGAATCACCTTCCCTACCACCTTTTGGGATGAATCAATAAGGCTTATGGGCCTATAGTTGGCGGGGTTGTCCCGACAACCCTTCTTGAATATCGGGACAACCTCCGCCCCTTTCCAGGATTCTGGTACAGATGCTCCCCCCTTAATTGCATTCAATAGGGTGGAAACCAACTTCCCCCATTGCATAGGATTAGCACGTAACAAGTCATCGGGTATCCCATCAGGCCCAGCAGCTTTTAGGGGGACCAGGGACTTGATTACGAGCTCCACTTCTCTGTCGGTAAAGGAATACGCCTCAGTGTCCACTGCCTCAACCATCAGAGTGAAGGAGTCGTTAAGGACCCCCTCGACAGGGGTATAAAGGGACGAAAAGTGGCTAAACCAATTCTGAGCTGGGATATTACATGTCAGCAAAGTGTCAACAGGCCTATCCCTAGATCTTAAAAAACTCCCAAATCCCCTAGCATTCCTTTCCATGCTTGCAGCCAAGAGGTCCGCCAAGAACTTCTCCTCCCCCTCTCTTTTTGCTGCCTTTAAAGTCTGGGAGTAGTCTTTCCTTGCAAGCCTGATAGCTACCTGGGATTTAGATTTAACAGCCCCAACCAGTGCTTTTTTCTTAACTCTGCATTTTTTTGTAAACCAACCCTGCGATTTCGGCAGTAACTTCCTGTTGTTAGCACGGGAAGCCATGCTAGGGAGAATAAATAGGTTACTCAATGCCCTAGTTAAGTCGCAGAAGGTTAGCGTAATCTCCTCGGGCGATCGGATCAGCGACTCCGACTTGCACAGTGCTGCGGCCAGGAGTGCCCCTATATCCGCCACTTTCTCTTCGGACATAATAAGCTTTGCCCACTTCAGCCGTCTACCACAATTAGATGGGAGAACTTCGTGGGAAATAGGTGCTATATGGGACGATAATCCCCCTTGACAGTTAACCACTGGGAAAAGAGAGTGAGTGAGAGGAGATTATGATCACTCTCAATGGTAGGTATGATCTCCATATCCTTCAGGATGCTCCATAGACTTGCGTCAAGAAGAATGTAATCTATTCTAGACGTATGATTTGGCCTATTATAAGTATGGGCACCCACTAGGTCAGACTTGGATCTCCCATTAACAGCCCTAAGATCAAATTCCATGTTAAGTGAGTTGATCTGTACCGCCACTTGGGACCACCTCTTAATGGGAGGTAGCGCTAGGGCAGGAATACCCCTCCTGGAGTCCTCCTCACCACTTCCCAATATATCGTCCAGGCCCAAGGGCTCAAACGTGCAATTCAGATCTCCTGCCACCAAAATGCGAGATTTATTGGGGCGCTGCCTAAGCAGATCTTCTAGTAAGGATATTGTGGCCGATAGTATACCACCCTTCATACCTCTGGCATAGATGTTAAAATTTCCAGGAGGAGGCCGCCCCGTGTGCCCTTTATAGTAATATTGAGGAGGTCGGGAGAATTGGTAGGATGCTGAACCACCTGACAATCAAGAGCAACATCAACCCATATGAGGAGACCGCCCGAAGGGCGTCCCTTGCCTGAGACTGGGGGGACAGCAGGAACAAAATAAGTCGAATAACCTACCTTGTTGGAGGGTTCCCTGCACCATGTTTCCTGGAAAATGCAAATGGAGTAGCCCTCCACAAGCCCATTCCAGTCCGGAAGTCCCAGCTTCCTTGAAAGACCCGCGACGTTCCAGCAAAGAATCTTAATATCTGGATCCGCCACAACCGACTACCTACAGTTAAAGTCCTGTGGTAAATTAGTGGCTTTATCCAACTGAGAGGGAAAAGAAACATTGCTTTTATTTGGTACGTTAGGCACAGGAGCAACACCTGGGCAATGATCCCTACAGACCACCCCATGGCACGTGTCGGTTCAATATCCCGACGGCCCCCCATAATACCCGGGCCAAAATGCTGGTTGAAATAAATGAGGGATAGCAGGATTCACGGAATAGATAGGATCGTTGCTCCAACCCCCACCAGAATGTGCACCATTGTAATTTGCTGCGGACCTAGGGTAAAAATAGGTTAAGTCTACTACACCAATGTTTGCCCCCCCCAATTGCGTACTCTGGATTGCAAATAGTTTGGGCAACCCTAATGTCTTTAAAGTTTACCACCACACAATCTCCTTCTAGGTGCTTACGACCATAACCTACCCACCCTACCCTTCTCACTCCTAGGATCAACCCATCTAAACCTCTAGAAAGAGGTCTATTAGACTTTAACCAGTGCATGGTTTTATTTTTTAAAGCCTGATAGGATTCATATTGATCTTCCTTCAAAGTGGGTACGTTGGTAAGTATGGCAACATACGGGTGGCATTCGGGGGGCAAATTTACCGGTGGAAAAGTAGGAGACGCTTTTGGGAGAGATTCCTCTGGCTGGGTTTCTCTGGGGGGGTTAATGCAAATTCTGGACGAGTAAACTTGATCAAGACCACTGCCCTTAGCAATCCCATTCGAGGTTTCCTTATATTTAGAAGGTCCCTTCCTACCCGGCAACTCAGCCCGGATAGGCTTCTGTACCGGGACATTAAGAGGCTTCGGCACACTCGATTGCACTAGGCCCAATTGACTAATACCACCTAAAGTATCCGTAACCTGAGTAGGAGGTACATTAGCCACAACCGACAAATTTGCAGTGTTTGCTGTATTAGAGGCGGTAGATATATCCTGTGTGGGTGCAGCGAGCATCCGGGTGCCACTATCCCCTCCCTGTCCACCCTCCTTGTTTTTAGAATGCAGTTTGATAAGGGTTTACAGAGAGAAAAAATTGTCCAAAGTTGCCTGTTCAAATCTATCCAACCTCTCTCCCAACTCTTTTACTCTTTCCACAATCGGGGACAATAAAGTTTTCATTAGATCTTTAAGTTGTGAAATTGTCACAGAGACATTAGATGGAACTGAATGGCAGTCTAATGTTGGATCTACACATGCGTCCTCAGTCATAAGACCTGAAGGATCCCCCCCCTTTCCCAACCCAATGATTTTCGTAGCCAGCCCCTCACCCGCTTTAGTTCCTATTCCCCTTACACCTTGTTTCCTTAGTCTCTTGTGAAGTTTAGGAAAGCTGCCTTTACGTGGGCTAGCGCTACTTTTCCTTTTAGTAGCAGTTATATTCGTAGACACCGTTAGAGGTACCACAGGTGGTTGAGAAATATTGACTTGGGTAGTTGGAATAGTTGTGCGTTTTGGTAGAACGGGGAATTCACTGGAGCATGGGTCAGCACTACTGCTGTTGATAGCAGGGGGAATGGATATAGCTGCCAAGTTCTCCAACCTATCTATGCTGGCCCTCCAGGATACAACCCGTAACGGCTCCGGTGGAGGGGATGTCATTAGAAGGGGATCTGGAGTACATACAGGCGTGGTAACAAGTGCCAGAGAACCCAATGAAGACCGTTTCGACAGAGGAAGTTCTAGGGAGAGACGCCGCTCTGTCATTACAATCTCCTTCTCTATGACAGCAGCCACCCGTGTGAAGGACTGGGCTATTCTAAGGCCCAGCGGTGCCAGGGGACAACACCTGAAACCTTCGTGGGTTACCTGTTCCGGCGTACAAAACACAGAGACACGGGACACTTCCTGCGGCGTCAAAGATCAGTATTTATTCACTGCAGGGATACAGAAATCGCAAGAAGTACACAACGTGTAGGTTCTGAGAGACTGCTTCGAATTGCACAAGTGGATCGCTCCTTTTATACACATTTTCGTCATTGCTCAGCATGGCGAACAAAAGGTTACAGCTTAGTTCCCACAATAAACTTCGAAAAGGTCGCATTCATGTTTTCAGAAACCCGAAACATAATTACAGCAGCATTGCCAGTTCCCAACTGTAAAAGCACATTAAGCACATTCCATTCTGACCGTAACGAATTAGAGGAAGGGACAGAAACAGATGCAGAGGAAAAATATATGGATGTACAACAGTTTAGAAAACAGTGTAGAGAGCAATAACGGAAACTTGATTGCAGGATCAAAGGACTCGTGCCTAATGTATGCACGACTGAAACAATAAACGGCATGGCAAGATGAGCCTTAAGCGGGGCCATCTGCCTTTGCCGTGTCAGCCCCCTCGCCATAAAAGACACCTTCAAAGGAACATGTGTCTTCCACGAAAGCTTGGGAATCCCAGGGTCACGAAGCGGACAGTGTCCGTTCGCTGGCTACTTGAGGGCAAGAGACAAAATGGACGTCGTATCTAAAATGGAACCCAAGAGTTCAGATGGACATACCCAAGAATGAGACGAACCAAACATAGTAGCGTAGCGAAAACGCGTACACCCACTAAACTCGTCATTTGCGGTTCGTAGATACCAAACTCATCCATATTCGAACATACCCAAAATGTCAGTCAGATTCTCACGGAACCTCAGACGCTCCTTTTGCCCTCATGTAGGCAAGCACTAGTCGAGATCAGAATCGATTTCGATATTCATCAAATCGTTCAGTTGCTGCTGGAACATCATTCTATTCATCAACGTCTCTTTGGTAACTGATGGCCGTCTTATACACGTTGTAGCACAGAGGCCACATAAGGCCGGACCACACTGTACGCAAAGACAACACGTGAACAGAAATGTTACAACAACCCCCACGATCATCAGAATCTTCCAACCCCAAGTTGATATCAGGCCCCAAAACCATCCTAGAAGCGTCCAATTACCCTCGTCCACGTGTATGGACTCGGAGATCTTATGCAACTTCGAGATGGCTTGGTAAACAGTTGGAGCGTTGTCAGGAATGAAAATGCAACAGCTCGAATGGATTACTTTGCACACACCACCTCTATCTGCAAGAACAACATCTAGAACCATACGGTTCTGCAACGTCATAAGTCTATCCGCCTGAAGTTCCGCTGTTAAATTACCAAGAGCACTCGCAGTTATGTTAGCAGTCAATTCTACCACACGGGTCAACTGTCTCAGGTTCCTACTATTAACCATAGGTCCCCAAAACGGCAAGAAACCCTTAAAGAAGTCTCCTGCTTCTTGACCCGCATTGTCTTCTTTGCTGACAATGCCTCTCACAACTCTAGTTTTCTGATAGTCGGAGGCAACTGTAAAAGTCGGTGGCAAAAGATTCGCAATATAACAGGTTCCCGAGAAGTCACGGGGCAACCATGTATATGCACGCTCATAACATACGAAGTAGGTACCCTTGGCAGTCAGGAAAACAGGGGAAGAGAGCATCGGTAGAACGTACGTGTCAGTACAAGCACTGTCCCCAAGCTGGGCTCTCGGATTTCGACCAAGACCTTTCAAGCAGAAATTACCGAGGTGGGGTACGATCCATATTGGAGACGAGCTCTTGAGCTGTCTATCACCCACTGACATACTATACTCAGCCTCACCCAGATCTTTATATGCTTGTATCTCTGCATCTGGAATAAGCGACACATCAAAAATATCTCGATCGAGATCAGCAATCGCTATCGCCAAAGGCTTGTGGTACGGACCAGGACCAAAGTTCGCGGAACGTGGCTCTCGACTGGGGTAGGAATCTAGTGCACTACGGAACATAGTTTGGAATGCTCGAGCTGACCCCTGGGAACTATAAGGAAGAACCAAATACGGAATACCTCTATCCATGGTATGCGGCATTAACCCACACACCCAACAGTTGGTAGTATTCATTACCAACTGATGCTGATGTAGGAGTTGAACAAAGGAGTTATTCATGAACTCCGCACGTCTAACCTGCTCATGTTGGGGCAGAGGATGAAAGAAATGTGGTGAAACAGTAGTAATGGAACTTAGTTTAGGAGAAAAGGTAGGTGAAACAGAAGGCAATAACGACTGTATCCCAAAATACACTCCGCCCACCAATAGCATAGAAACAGTCAGAAACAGTAGAAATACCTGAAACAAAAAACATTTTGTTCGTACAATCTTATGCAATTTTGATCTTTGCGCCGACATCCTTTCTACTTCCAACAGCTTAGAGAACGCCATCTTCTAAAAACCGTCCGTACGTTCTTGACGCACTTCGTTCTGAGTAGCAATTATCAATCCCCAGGAGTTCCCAGGAATCGACAAAAGGTAACTGACCTAGTATCAGGAACCTGCTAAACAGAAGGAAGTACCCGCACGGCCCTACGGTTAACCCAGATGATAGGTTTTCTTAAACAAACATCCAACTTAATAAAAATCTCTTAGCTGTAAAAAAATGCACGTAGAAGGAAACTCAAAAATCAGCTTAATGTTCGTGGCAACAGTAAAGGAAAATATAGAAAAAATTATGAGTCTTTGTCATGTGAACGAAGAAAATATCGACATCTTCCAGGTCGAGTCTGCTCTTCAAATAATTGTTCAGCTGGTGAAACAATGTTCAATCGATCAGATGACAATTCAGACCTTGAGTTCTCCAAAACTGATGACTCAACAGATGTGTCCGGCTGCAATGAATTGTCTACTACAGGTTGAGCATCGCTAAACGGCACGTAACGTAGAGGAGTCTCAGTTTCCGCTGTCGCAATACCAGTTCTCACCCAATTATCTGCTGGTGAAGGGATCGAAACCTTTTTGGTATGGGTGGCATGCACCCAGTTCTTTCTGCCTTCCAACCAAACTGCAGTCCTTGTTGCCAGCAGCACTTGAAAAGGGCTCACAAATCTTGGCTCCAGATTGCGTTTTCTGCCAAAATTACGGGTAACAACCCAGTCACCCGGTTGGAGCCGATGTCCAGGACCCTCTGTCTGTGCCGGTGAAGCTTCAAAGACCTGTTGATGAATTAACCTCAGTTTAGCAGTCAGATCATGAAGATAATCAATTAACATTGGATACTCAAGGCTATCAAAGGCCTTAGGCCTCGGGACTCCCCAAATGTTTGCAGGGCGGCCGAACACAATCTCATATGGGCTAAGCCCTACTCGAGAGTGCACAGTCGCCCTGGTTGACAAGAGAGCCAGAGGCAAAGCATCAGGCCATGACAAACCAGTCGTAGCTTGTATCTTTGCAAGTTTCAGTTTCAGAGTACCAACCAAACCCGCTGCCTGGGGATGATTGGCGCTACGGAATTTCTGTTGAATTCCAAGGCCCTTACACACACTCTGCATCACACTTCCCACAAACTCACTTCCATTATCTGACCACACAATCCGTGGCATTCCATACCGAGGAAAGTATTCCTTCAGTAGGACTTTCGCTGTGGACAAGGCAGTATTATCCTTAAGAGGATAGGCCTCTATCCATCTGGAGAACGCACAAACCACAACCAAAACATACTTCAAATTATTGCATCTCTCCATATGGATGAAGTCCAGTTGGATAACCTCAAAGGGACATGTAGGAGGGGCAAAATGCCCAGGTGGAGTGGGAGTGCCCTTGCCAGGATTGTACATCAAACACACCATACAATTCTTAACCACTCTCTCAGCACATTTAGCGATACCATCATTCTTCCATACCGGAGACAATAGCTTACATATACCTTTCGCGCTAATATGTGACAAGCCGTGAGCCATAGTCACAACGGCTAGCACATATGCATCCGGTAACATCCACCTCTGACATTCTGACAAGTCAACCCAACATCCATAGGTATCTAATTTTCCCGTACTTTCTTTCCACTTGGTCTTTTCAGTTTTAGTGGCCTCGTTCTGAATTGCTTTCACGCTCTCAACAGTGTCTTCACACATACCAGTCTCCTTCGGCCACCGCACTGAACTCGTAACATACATTCGAGACGCAAGATTCTTAGCCGTTTCCTTAGCAATCTCATCCGCAAATGCATTACCACGACCAACATCATCCGTAACCTTTCGATGCGCACTACATTTAATGATCGCCACCTGTTTAGGCAATGTAAGTGCATCCAAAAGATCATTCACAAGCTGTCCGTGTTGGATCTTCGTACCATGCGATGTCATAAATCCTCTCTCTCTCCACAATCAGCCAAAGCTATGTGCAACACCAAATGCATACTGACTGTCAGTAAACACATTCACTCGCTTTCCCTTAGACAAGACACACGCTCTCGTTAACGCAATCAACTCTGCCGCCTGCGCTGAATTCTGACTCAATCTCGCAGTTTCCACAACCGTACTCAACGTCACTACAGCATACGCAGTCGTCACATCACCATTCGGCAACTTAAAACATGAACCATCAACATACAAAGTGCCATCGGGGAGTGTTTTTCAGGTCCACGCGACCCTTCGTTTCTTCTTCAGTTCGTAAATAACAATCATGTGGTGATACATCATTTGATTCCACATTAATCGGCAACAATGTCGCCGGATTCAGCACATTACAACGCTTGATCTGTATATGACTTGCCAAAAGTGTTAACTCGTAACCGGACAACCTTGCACTCGTCAGATGTTGAGTTTTTGTACGATTCAGGAGAGTGTCAACTGCATGCGGAACCATCACTGTAAGCATATTATCCATAACCAAACCTGCGGATTGTCGAATAGACACCGCAGCTGCCGCTGTCGCCCGCAAGCAACTCGGCAACGCTCTAGCTACCGGGTCTAAGGTCGAGGAAAAATATGCACATGGACGCTGCTTACCACCAAATTGTTGCGTCAAAACGCTCAACGCACAACCTCCTCTCGTGAACGTATAGTGTAAATGGCTTACTATAATCAGGAGTACCTAACACAGGAGCCGAACACAGCGCGTCACGCAGTTCAGAAAAACTTTTCTGACATTCTTCCGTCCATGGCAAAGGAGTCGAAACATCCTTGCACGTGAGAGCTATCAATGGCTTCGCTAACAGTGAAAAGTTTGGGATCCACTGTCTGCAGTATGACGTGATACCTAGAAAGGCACGCACATCTCTCTGAGTTGTTGGCACCGTCATTCGAGCAATCGCTGCAATTCTTTCTGGGGTCAACCTTCTTCCCTCCTTTGACAATAAGTGACCGAGATAGGTTACTTCTTGACAACCATATTGCAATTTAGAGGGTGACACCTTGTGATGTAAGTCACATAGATGCTGTAACAGCGATACTGTAGCAGTTTTGCAAATCTGTTCAGTGTCAGCAGCTACCAACAGATCGTCAACGTACTGAATCAAGGCCGCACCAGTCGGTAACACAAACGCATCAAGTTGGCTCTTAACCCCTTCGCTGCTGCGGACATTCCGCTGCAGCGCTGGGGGGGGCAGGGGGGCAGCGCGGTGGGCCTGTGCTCATGACGGAGCCACGCCGTCATGAGCCACAGTTGAGCTGTGCTCATGACGGAACGGTTCCGTCATGACTCCGCCCATTTGCGTTGTCCCCCCGCACAGGCGGGGAAACAGCGCCGCGTAGGCGGAGCGGCCGCCAACGGGCGTGTCATGACGGAACCGTTCCGTCATGAGCACACGGCAACCGTGGCTCATGACGGAACGGTTCCGTCATGAGCGGGGAAGGGGTTAAGCGCTTGACTATAGATCGATAGACTTTCACAGTAGCCCTGAGGTGCGCGTTTAAACCTGAAACTGCGACCACCTAACGAGAAACCAAATAGATCTCTGCTTTCCTCAGCAATTGGAATGCTAAAGAAGGCATTCTTCAGATTGATTACCGAGAACCATGATGCAGAAGCTGGAATCAGAGTCAGCAAAGCCGTAATGTCGGGCACTACGGGGAACTGTGGAATCACAATTTTATTTACCTCCCGCAAATCAATAACAAAACGATACACAGGAGGCTTAGATGGATCAGTTCGTTTCAAAATAGGTAACACAGGACTATTACACACGTTACCCCGAGTTTCTTCGATGACGTCCTTATCGATCAAATCGTAAATGATCGCTAATAGTGCTCACTCTCCATCAAGAGAGATACGATACTGGGGAATGCGTGGTAAGCGCACATTTGATTTCAATTGAACAACATAAGGCGGTATATCCAACAGGCCCACGTCATTGGGACCCGTCGCCCACAAAGACTTAGGAAGAGAACTCAATTCCGGTGGGAGCTTACCAGTCGACAAATACATAGGAGAGATCACTTTCTGACCCAACGTAAGCTCCACTCCCGCAGGAGAACAGTACAAAGTCGCATATAACCGCTTCAACAAATCCAGGCCCAAAAGATTCTCACCACAACCAGTAGTCAAAAGCAAAGGAGCTTCTAACTCACGAGACCCAATTGTAAGGGGCAACGGGCTAGAAACTGGATTGCTAACGGGGGCGCCAGAGAATCCAACGGAAACATTCGTTAAGCCAGACAAAGGCGCGCCAGGGAGTTTCGAATGCATGATGGAGCTTTTCGCTTTACCAGTACAGTATCCAACAGAAAAGGCTCAACTACGCCCATTGTGGCAACTGTAACGTAAGGCCCTCTCTGATCAACCGGAACCGATACCTCTCCCTTTCTTTGTCTATGGCTGTCCTAATAATGACCATCAGCAGCAACATCATGCTCGACATAATAGTCGTCCACATGATACTGTGCAGATCTACCAGCCGATAAATCGCGCCGATCAAAACAATTTTGCGAGTCCGCTGAAGTGGCAAGACGCTCATTCTGATTCTGAGCAACACCGCGACCTCTACCACGAGATGCTTGTTGAGGACCACTACGACCTCCTCGAGCCGAAACACCATTGTTTCGGTCACGCAAAACTGGACAATTAAACTTCAGATGACCCTCACCCCTACAATATGCGCATTGATTATACCCCAACATAGTTCGCGGTGTAGAGGAGTCGGTACGCGACTGCGACCTAGAAAACTGTGACTGTAATCGATTTTGCTGTTGCGAGTTATTTTGATTCGAGCGCGGAGAATACGCTTGCTGCAATAAGACCTTAGTTTTAAGATCCTTCGTTTTCTTATCTGCACGTTCGCTTTCTTCTTTCTCTCTATTTTCGTAGTATTGGGCCGTAGCTAATATTTGAGCAGTGGTAGAAACAGCCCACGAACTTTCAGAATTCTTCAATTTGTTGCTTAGTTCAGGCAGCAGATTCGATACAAATTTATCAACAAACAGTCGCTGACCTCCCTCAGTGCTCATATCCTGACCACTGTGATCAATGAATGCCTCCTCAAATCTCGTAAAGAAATCGGAGACACTCTCGTCCTTCTTTTGTTTGCACGCGGACAGTTCATCCCAGTTAACTCTTATTGCCGGCATAAGTGTCTTCATAAGTGTAATTATCCTCTGGGGCAGATTCTCAATGAGCTGTTCAGGTTTAGCCCCACCAACTTGCCGTGTGTCAGCCGCAGCAAGAGCAGCCCAATCACCGCCTAACTCGGCTACGTGATTCTCTTGGCGGATTTTCGCCCAAATCGGTTGAGGTACTACATTACCGAACAACATGTCGATATCGGCAAGGTTCATAATAGTAGCATCCACTAGTTGGGATAACTCCTTATAATAACCTGCCGGATTTTTGCGGGGGTCAGGCAAAGTTTGCTTCACCTGCAAAACTTCCGATCGCTTCCAGGGGAGGTGTATCCAAACTCTCTGAAAGTGTGGTGGAATAGCAGGGTTAGCAGCAGCATCACCTGGCATCCACACTGGGGGAACTTCCCGCATAGGATACTGACCAGATTGTGCCATCCGCTCCTCAGCTTCGTCCTTAAACAATGCTCGAGGTGATACCGTAGATCGAAAAGATAACAGACGCTCTAAAGCATGTCGGACATTACTACCCACAATCATACCACTCGAAAAGTGATTCTGAAGTTCAGTAATCTCGGGCGGTACATTGTCTACCGCATCAGTATCCCACTTTTCTCGCAGAGATTTACACATTTCCTCGTACACAAATCTTTGTGTGGGCTCATTAAACTGAGAAAATGTCTCGAAGACTATACGCGAAGTGTACTTCGCAGGATAACTAATCCATTTACGCGCCAGTTTTACCAACGACTCACGTTCTCTACCATCAGGAATTTGACTACGCCTCTGAGAGACATCAGAAAGATCGGACCCACGTATCGGCCCAAAAAGTGGAGAATAGAGATTAGCGACAGCATTAAATATGCGACTATGAACAGAAGGGGAAGAAGAAGGAAGCACAGGAGTAACTACATCAGGGGTAACCGTAGAACTAGTAGAAGTAGTCAAGATAGCAGGAGTAATGGTAACAATAGGCTGAAGAGGTACAGGCAAAGGAGCAATAGGGAAAAGAGCAGGTAGCGGAGGATGAACAATTTGCGGCACAAGATGATTCGGAAGAACAGGAGGAACAACAGGCTGTCCAGCAGCCGCCAAGACAGCAGGTTGGGGAGCAGGAGGAATCACAGGACCCACAGTATCTGGTGCATAGGGAGGTGGTGATTTCAATAGATAAGACAATAAGGAATCCTCGACCGTTTCTTCTCCCGTCTTATCAGGACTAGACGGTAAAACCGGATAACATTTATCCACCGCCATATGATGCAATCTAGCAGAAACTTCCTGCTCCTTATCATCCTTGTCGCGCTGATACTGTTCTGCATTTCGCATCACCGCAATAACACCTTCCCTCTTATTTTTCTTAGACTGTTTAATTTCTTTCTGCTTGGCCTCTTTACGCCATAACCGAAAGGAATCAAACATGGCTGGCCTAGCCTTCTTTTTAAACAATTTAGTTTCAAGATTATCCAATATTGCAGTTTCGAAACTACCATGTGGTGGCCAACTAAGAACACCATCATTTTTAGTATATCGAATCCAATATTCATTATATACGATAGGACCTACTCCATGGCGACTATAGAGCTCATAAATTGGAGTTCCAACTGGAGGTATCGGACATGAATCCTCTAGTCGGGAATCCGTGCTGCAACATTTAAAGAACCCAAACAAAGTACTACGGCCAGGCATCGTGCACACTAACCGAGTTTACAAACTTCAAGGGCTATCGAATTACGATGTCCTCGCAAAAAAATGCAAGACCCTCGGTTTTTGGCAATTGCAATTGTCAAATAAAACCCAACAACTAAGAACCAATGACTAAGAACCACAAATGCAATGGAACCATGCAAAACAACCAAGTCTACTTTGGGAGCGACCCACAAATACTTAACTGAAAGAGCAATGGCGTCACCAGGAAGGCCCGTCTATCGTCTCGCCGTACAAAGGACTACGCCAGGCGCCAAAACAGGTCGACAGTCAGGGCATCAGTCCGTCACAGCCGTCAGGAGGCGGGAATCTTCGCGGGAAAAGTCTTCGGGCCACTTATTTTGACAACTGGATCGATGAAGCGGGGTGCACCTTCCCTCTGAGATTTCACACGAAGTTCCTCACGATCGTCGGGCTTTGGACCGGTACCGCTGATGTCGCCCCACGTTGGGCGCCAACTGAAGGACTGGGCTATTCTAAGGCCCAGCGGTGCCAGGGGACAACACCTGAAACCTTCGTGGGTTACCTGTTCCGGCGTACAAAACACAGAGACACGGGACACTTCCTGCGGCGTCAAAGATCAGTATTTATTCACTGCAGGGATACAGAAATCGCAAGAAGTACACAACGTGTAGGTTCTGAGAGACTGCTTCGAATTGCACAAGTGGATCGCTCCTTTTATACACATTTTCGTCATTGCTCAGCATGGCGAACAAAAGGTTACAGCTTAGTTCCCACAATAAACTTCGAAAAGGTCGCATTCATGTTTTCAGAAACCCGAAACATAATTACAGCAGCATTGCCGGTTCCCAACTGTAAAAGCACATTAAGCACATTCCATTCTGACCGTAACGAATTAGAGGAAGGGACAGAAACAGATGCAGAGGAAAAAGATATGGATGTACAACAGTTTAGAAAACAGTGTAGAGAGCAATAACGGAAACTTGATTGCAGGATCAAAGGACTCGTGCCTAATGTATGCACGACTGAAACAATAAACGGCATGGCAAGATGAGCCTTAAGCGGGGCCATCTGCCTTTGCCGTGTCAGCCCCCTCGCCATAAAAGACACCTTCAAAGGAACATGTGTCCTCCACGAAAGCTTGGGAATCCCAGGGTCACGAAGCGGACAGTGTCCGTTCGCTGGCTACTTGAGGGCAAGAGACAAAATGGACGTCGTATCTAAAATGGAACCCAAGAGTTCAGATGGACATACCCAAGAATGAGACGAACCATACATAGTAGCGTAGCGAAAACGCGTACACCCACTAAACTCGTCATTTGCGGTTCGTAGATACCAAACTCATCCATATTCGAACATACCCAAAATGTCAGTCAGATTCTCACGGAACCTCACGTGTGATAAACTGGTCCATAGTGCCTGTAATACAACTGGCTCCACCCTTACCTCCTCTCCTGAGGCTCTTCTCTGAGCGGGTGGACATTAACACAGCCTATAACAGTAACCAAATGTTAATAATGGTAGTAACACCCCTATACGTCTCAACGTATCAATGAGATTATCAGGGGGATGGCCCGACCCGGCCCTGTACAGCCCCGGACTGCCACTGACTGCCCGCCCTTTGCCCGGGCTTCGCTCCGTGCTTTGACCCGCGCGCGTCCCGCGTGCACGGTCGTAAGCGTAGTTAAGTACGTATAGGCTGGAGGCGTGGCTTGCAGGGAGAGCGGGCCAGGTGTGAACTATTGGCCAGGCAGGGACTCCTGGGAGATGGAGTCCCTGCAGTACCGCTCGCAGCCCTACTGCTGCCACAGACCTCCCCAGCCGCCGCAGAAACCACAGTCACTCCGCCGCTCCTTCCGTGAAGCGGGACCCGCGAAGCGGGTCCGGCGAACAGCGATGGCAAGCACAGCAGCTAAGTCCAGGAGATGAGGGTCCACTTGCCCAGGAATTACACAGAAGCACAAACAGTCAAACAATCAAAAATCAAAAATCAAAGAATGACAGTCACAAGGGGGATTGAGGTGTGTCCTGCCTTTCCTGGGTGAATCATAGCCAGGCTGAATAGACCTTGTCTGCATTTAGAGTGGTGGGCGGAGTTTCACTGATATTGGAATAGGCTGTGTCTCCTTTGCACAATGATGTCTCTACCCCCTGTCGCCAAGCTGGATCAGGGAGGACAGAACTGGTTTGTACTGAGCTCAGAGACTCCAAACGATCCTTGCTACATCTAAAAGAAACCTGCCAAAAATGAAAGCTGGTAAAGCTGTGTGTGGAGTGCTGCTTCTGAGGGGTGTGGGTTGGGTGATTCATGTATTTTCTTTTCTCCTAACCTGATATGCATTTTCTGACCTGATTTTGGGATACATGTTGTTTGTCTCACATGCCCAGGTCTGGCATGGTATGTCCAGTGCCATGAATATTGTATTACCTAAACCTGCATTTAATGCACTGATATTGGGATTAATGTCATTATTTGTGCCTTGTGATAGGATAACAAGCATTATTTCAGGACCTGCAGATTATGTACATTGAAGATGCTGGTATAATGTGTGCAATGTATAAGTATTTACTTTATTGTACCATTGTTATGACAATGGCCTAGTTGGCAAAGTGAGTTATGGTTTATGTGATTGTGGTCTATGTGTTTTATATACAATACAAGAGATATTTTTATATAACCTAGTGTTGAGTCTCTATAGTGGTGTATTTGGTGTGTCACTTGTGTGTGTGTGCTGCGTAAATGATTTACACATTGCCTCTGGAAAAAGGCTGACTGCTTGTGCCAAGATACCAAGGGGGTGAGCAGGGGTTAATTTGGGTGAGTAACTCCCTTACCCTGACTAGAGTGGTGGGTTCTGCCTGACTTAGGTGCATACCCTAGCCAACCAGGAACCTCATTTCTAACATGGGTCAAACCTAAGGAGAAATTAGTTGATGCCATTGTGCAACTTGTGCAACCTACCGAGAAGGATGAGGTGCAAGCTTTTCTGGGAATGGCAGAATGTTATGCCCGATATGTTCCTAATTTTGCCTAGCATTCTTGTGCCATCAGAGGGTTGCTAAAGAGAGGAACTCAATTTGAGTAGACGGATTCCTGTCAGAGGGCATTTGATGATATCAAAGGTACTTTGTCTTCCGCACAGTCTCTGAAAATTTTCAATCCAGGTTTGCCCTGTTGCGTAATTGCTGATGCCTGCGACAAAGGTCTTGGTTGTGTACTAAAACAAATGCAAGGTGGCAAGTAAGTTAATTGCTGCATTATGGGGTCTCAAGCAGTTCAACCAATTTTTGTCAGGAGTGCATTTTATTGTGCAGTCAGACCACAAACCTTTGCTGGAGATTTTTGGGAATAAAGGGTTAGATTGTGTGCCTTCTCGCATATTTCAATGGATAGTTGGATTGCAGGATTTTCGATTTGTAGTGAAATTCATCCTTGGTGTAGAGAATACATCTGCAGACTGTTTATCAAGACTACGGTCTGATGTACATGATGTACAAGACTCAGGGGTCGATTCCGATCCGGGTCGGACAGCCCTCTGAGAGCTGTTCGTAGCCTTACCTTGCGACCGACACGTTCCGGGAGCCGGTCCGTCCGGGCAATGAAGTACAATGCACATAACTGACACAATTCCGTCCAACACGTAGGCTGCGATTCCAGAAGCATTTCCCGTATGAACCGTACCTCCAAACGACGATTCGAGTTGCCCGGAAACAATTCACACAGCAGTTTCCGGCCGGACAAGTACGGTGCGCGAATCATACGCGCCGGACGGGTCACCACTAGCAGCACGTCACAGCATCCGGGAGAGCTGCATATCAGGTCCGATTCACGCCACAACACGATCCACGGCTACGAGATGGACCAATTCTCAATGTGTACGAGACGGAGCAACGAGCAGAAAGTACGAGACAAACCAACAATGAATCCCATCGCGCAGGTCATCCCAGTACTGTACATCTATGACCAGATCAGGAACAGACACGCAGAACGCAGATGGTCAGTAGGAAACACCCACAAATAAACAACATGAACATCCGAAATGCTACACACACATAGGGGGTCAAATCCCTTACACCGGCAACAGCAAAACCACAGGGGCAGCATGGTCCACACTACCAGCAGTCACCACATCTGGGGGGTGGTGCCCATCACCACGCCCCTCCCCACTCATAGGGGGCTGTATGTCTGTACCACTACCCTCCCCACTCATAGGGGGCTGTATGCCCTGTACCACTACCCTCCCCACTCATAGGGGTATGTATGTCCTGTACCACTATCCTCCCCACTCATAGGGGGCAGTATGTCCTGTACCACTGCCCTCCCCACTCATAGGGGGATGTATGTCCTGTACCACTACCCTCCCCACTCATAGGGGGATGTATTCCCAGCACCACTACCCTCCCCACTCATAGGGGATGTATGTCATGTACCACTACCCTCCCCACTCATAGGGGGATATATGTCCTTTACCACTACCCTCCCCACTCATAGGGGATGCATGTCCTGGACCACTACCCTCCCCACTCATAGGGAGCTGTATGTCCTGTACCACTACCCTCCCCAATCATAGGGGGATGTATGCCCTGCACCACTCCCCAGAACTCATACAGTGCTGTATGCCCTGCACCACTTCCCTCCCCACTCATAGGGGGATGTATGTCCTGCACAACTCCCCTCCCCACTCATAGGGGGGTGTATGCCCTGCACCACTCCCCACAACTCATACAGTGCTGTATGCCCTTCACCACTACCCTCCCCACTCATAGGGGGATGTATGTCATGTACCACTACCCTCCCCACTCATAGGGGGATGTATGTCCTGTACCACTACCCTCCCCACTCAAAGGGGGCTGTATGTCCTGTACCACTACCCTCCCCACTCTTAGAGGGATGTATGCCCTGCACCACTCCCCACAACTCATACAGTGCTGTATGCCCTGCACCACTACCCTACCCACTCATAGGGGGATGTATGCCCTGCACCACTACCCTCCCCACTCATAGAGGGATGTATGCCCTGCACCACTACCCTCCCCACTCATAGAGGAATGTATGTCCTGTACCACTACCCTCTCTACTCATAGGGCGCTGTATGTCCTGTACCACTACCATCCCGACTCATAGGGGGCTGTATGTCCTGTACCGCTACCCTTTTCACTCTTAGGGGGATGTATGCCCTGCACCACTCCCCACAACTCATACAGTGCTGTATGCCCTGCACCACTACCCTCCCCACTCATAGGGGGATGTATGCCCTGCACCACTCCCCACAACTCATACAGTGCTGTATGCCCTGTACCACTACCCTCCCCACTCATAGGGGGATGTATGCCCTGCACCACTACCCTCCCCACTCATAGGGGGATGTATGTCCTGTACCACTACCCTCCCCACTCATAGGGGGCTGTATGTCCTGTACCACTACCCTCCTCACTCATAGGGGGATGTATGCCCTGCACCACTACCTTCCCCACTCATAGGGGGATGTATGTCATGTACCACTCCCCACAACTCATAGGGGGCTGTATCACCAGACCAGCATTTGTGACTACTGCACCCAGCACCACAACCAATGTTTTGGCAATGTGGTGGTTGTGCCACTTACAAACATAGACATGAGAGGCAAAGAATGCTGTGTATCACAAGAACACCCTTTGCCATGTGCAGACAAGCATTTGCCATCACCCCTGACAATGCCAACAGTGTACAATTGGACTGTGTGAAAAGGGAGCATGAAGATGCATACACAATTCTCTACAAACAGACACACAAACTGCGGAGTCCTGTGGAGACTGTCGATGTTAGATGAGCAAGTCACATACCATGGCAGCAATGGGACATATCAAACATGATCAATGTGCAGGATGATGACCTGCAAGACGCTTGGACAATAGGGACAATCACACAAACAACATCCCCCCCAATGAAACACTGAAGCCACACCAATGCAGAGGCACAGATGCACAAACACAGACAGGCAGCCACACACTGCATATCATACACAACATGTGTGTGTGTGTCACAGTGTCCCCAGGCCACTGCACAACGCATGATGGTGTGCTGAACTACATTGACACACATGTGTTTACTGTGCCATACAAAAGTAAGTCTTTGACTGGGCACACCTGGGGGGGCAAGCAGGCATTGTCAGGTAAGCGGGATCACAATTGATTCATGTGACACAAGGTGGGTGAAACAGCTACCAACACAGCAAGAGACAGACCCAACACAGCACTACCCTCTAGTCCCCTATATTTGTGGTGACATTAGCCTGTACGCCAATCCCACTGTGATGATAAAGCTAGTTTTTCCCCATACTGCGTCGCACAGTCAGATGTGCGTCCTGGGTCTTGTGTCCGGGCCCACAAACTCACATCACACCTCCATAAACACAAAACACTGGCCATGGCTTACAAACAATGGGCAAAAAGTAGTTATGGGCCTATACATGAACCAACTCCCATTTTGCCAACATCAACAGCACACACCTTGATCTGCAAGAATGTGCATCAGCTAGGCACACAGGGACCGGTGATATTGCTCATGCACACATGACAATCCCAGGGGTGGTGGGGGGATCAAAGGTACCCACAAATCCTCACACATGGGCTGACAACAACACCTGTGAAGGTCTGCCACACTGCACAGCATTCGGCACATCGACATTACGTGAAAACTACACAATTAATTCCGAACCCTGCCAGACACCTACACCAATGTTGAACCACAAGAGAGCCACAACGCACAAATATCGACACCTTCCAACATAGCAGCAATGACCCTGATGATAGGGAGTAGTCACACACACACACAAGTGAGCTTGTCAATGACAGATACCACATAGGGAAAACAACATGATGTTGCTAACACATAAGTGCCAATGGTAATCCAGAATGTGTCCCACGTGCGTTGGACAACAACCCTGGAATTTACTAATGAAACAGCCAGGGATGACAGCCTAATTACCAGTAGTGTGTCATGCACCTACATCCCAGAAAAGGCAGGGCAAAGAAGTTACATGAACACAGGCCAAGTCAGCAAGTCCACAAAACAGGTACATCTGTCTGGAACACAGACTGCGTCCAGAAAAGGGAAGTGAACACACACAGACATGCTCACACAACATACAGCATGTGCCCAGGCAATGTCATGGAATGACACAATGCCATGATGGGACTGCACTCCTGGGGAAGGTCAGCTGTGACACATTTTGTCTGTGCGGGCTCCTGCCATGCCAGCACAAGACTTGCCCAGTGATCCAACTATTACAACTCAAGAAAAGCAATGGTCACAGAAGCTTGTGTATGGGAGTCCTCCCTCAGTCACCTGCACATATGCAATACACATGTAGACCAAGTTGGACAGATGACACTGATGATTTGTGCAACATGGATGCACAAACATGCCTGTCCAGTGGAGATTGTCCAAGTCAGGGAATCTTTCCATGTGCCCAAATGTAATCACAACCTATGTGCAACAGTGTATGCCAAAGATGTCAAGTAGCAAACCCAAAGATAAAATCCTGGTCATAACATTTTGCCATCATTACACCCTGAAATTGCAGCTAAGGATGTCATGGATACATAGCAGAAAAGTACACATACCCCATAGACCACATGGAGTACAGCACATCAACAACTCATTCTGTTATACCTTTAAAACACCTATACAACAGCAAGTCCATGACACCCATCATCAACATCACGTACATTTGAAGCAACACCACTGGACAACAAAAATTGGCTTTATTAAGCATATAACTCATTGAAACTGTTAAGTCCACAATATCAAAATGCCAATGGCCAGTCCATGTTAGGAGTCCTCCCAGGGTGAAATGTGACAACTTGTCACCCATTGCTTGCCTGCACTGCTACGGGCAGGGGACATCTCCCCTTGGAGGGGCATAACAGGGGCAGGCCAGGCACCGCAGGGACAGGATTAGGGGACAGCAGAATGGGGCAGGGGAGGGCTGGTGGGTGCAGGAGTGTCACTGGCAACTGCAGCGGAGGCGTCTGACACTGTGATTTTTTAAAAAAAAATGTATCCACGGAGCAGCAGCAGGACTGAAGTCTGCTCTGCCATTGCTGATTTACCCTGCCGTTCCACTCGGAATCTAGAGAATCAATTGCTGATGGAACTCCCTGACAGGTGCCACTTAGGGACACCTACTGAAAGAACTTCTCTCCAGACTGGGCTGTAAATACAAGCCCCACCCACCGCACGCAGTCCTGATGAAGACCCGCAGTGACTACCGAAAGGAGCACCTCTAGGGTTGAAACGTCGACGATACACATAGGCCCAGACCAGCCACAGCCCTACATTACAAAAGGAGCATTGATAGCAATCAGGGCGGATGGTTACAAGGCTGGTCACTAAATAAACAGTGCATTATCCCCTGTATATTTACCCTGTACCACTTTGTATATAAGGCACAAATTGTTTTTTCACTTGAGCACCTATGTCACTTGAGCACCATTTACAGCAAAAACTTTGAATATATCGGAAATGGAACATATTTGAATGAATCTATTTCAGATAAAAAAGGAAAATAGACATACAAATGATGTGTTTTGGTGATCATTTATGATTAGTGTATATATATGCATAGGCTCTGGCGATAGCAATGTTTTATAAATGTTTTGATTTTGCGACATGGTTTGCGATTACAAAATATCTCCTTATTACCCGACAGAACCATTTTGCTTGTTGATTGACACTGTGGGCGCCGTCACCACGGCAGGGCCCAAGTCCAAAGGGGTGTGTGCTGACATCAATGCAGGGCCCAAATTAGACGGAGTTGTTACTGGCACCACTGCAGTGGGCAGGTCAGATGGTTGGGATGGGGCCTCCACTGCAGTGCAAAACTCCAAGGGAGTGTCATGGTGCCCAGGTAAGGTTGGCAGGACAGAGGTGGGGACACGGTCCCCACATCAGTGGCAGGAACAGGCTGAGCATGTGCGATGGGGTGGAAGTGCATGTGGTAGGAGGGAATGGCCTAATCATTTTAGGGACGCGGTATTGGTGTGTGGGGGAGCCAGGGGCAGGGTGTGGAGTGGTTGCCTGGGGGCTGCAGGAAGGAGAATGTGACTTTGACCTTGCTGGGGCAGCTGTTGCGCTATATAAATTGCAGTAACATAACATAACATAACCTGCGGGATTGGGGGGGTCTTGCTCTTCCTGCTCCGGGGGGACTTGCGGATGGGGGCCTCAGTGTCTGTGCACCCGGGGTAGGGTGTCTGTGTGGCAGGGGAACACCCCCTGTGCGTGTTGACTTCCTCTTCCCCATGTGCGTCTAAGCAGATGGATCGGTGGAGAAGAGGCCAAGGTCACAGAGGAAGAGCTGCTTGGAAGGGGGGGGGGTTGCAGGTGAGGCAGGGGAAGTGGTTTTGGAGGGAGAGGCATCTAAGGTCTGTGGAGTGCTCGCTGATGCCTGTTTGTGCGTCTGTGACCCATCCCCTGTGTGTGTGCTATCAGCCCCTGGAGTGTGCGTGCCTGTGGATTTTGTTTTGGACTTGTGTGATTGTGTGCTGCCTGGGTCTGTTGTGGTGCATGCTGGTGCAGATTTGTATGTGTGTTGGTCAGGTAGGGTAGTGGGGACTGTGGGTGGTGTAGAGGTTGGAGGGGTGAGGGACTGTTGGAGGAGGGACACTGCTGCCATCTGTGTGGAGGCCATGGACTGAATGGTCTGATGTAGGGCAGACAGGTTGGATGAGATGCCTTCCATGAAGGACACCAGTTGAGTCAACAGAGTGGTGTGGGAATGGAGGACACTCAGCATCACTGTCTGCCCTACATTGAGCTGCTTCAGTAAGTCCACAGACTCCACACTGAGGGCAGCAGGGAAAACAGGGGCAGGGGGTGCGGTGCCTGGACCAAAGGAGACATGTTCCCTCACACGGGGGCCTCCACGGCGGTGCCTGGACCAAAGGAGACATGTTCCCTCACACGGGGGCCTCCACGGACATCTGGGATGGCGGCAGATGGGAGGGTGGAGATGGTGGTGGCGGAAGGGACAGACTCGCTAGGTGTTGTCTGGGGTCTGCTGACACCCGCCTCCACAAGGGAGTCCTCACTGGAGATGCTGTGTTCCTCAGCAGAGGTGTTTGTAGCTGAGGTCTCCTCTGTGTGGCTCCCCTCACCCTCTGTGCCACTGGGTCCCTCCAACTCCTCTGAAGCTGACCCAGTCTGGCTCTACGGCTCCTCTTGGCCCGTGGAGCTGTCTCCTCCAGTAGCCGTCGATGTATCTGTAATCAATCGGGATAAACAGATCCACATCAGTCACCTGTTTCACCTGACACATCACAGTCAGTACAGCACATCACAGAGTACGGCTTTGCATCAAGTGCCAGATATTGCGAACAGTGGAGACATCATTTGGAAATGACATCTGTCAGTCTGCAAGTCAACCATGCCCCTCAGATCCTGCCCCTCCATGGACCTATCTGCCTGGGACATGTTGTCTGCCACTTCTCATATGTGTGCACAAGCACCACATAGACATATCTCTGAACTGCAGGACTCGTGATTTAAATCTGCATGGATTAACACATGCCATCTCCTGCCACTGACTCAGTACATGTGTCATTAGAAGGGATGGCAAAAATCATTGTCAGTAAAATGGATATGTTTCACTCACAAGACACCATGATGTGCACATGTCTTGATGGTCAATGCCACAATAGAGTGCATGCTGTTCAACTGACATCACTGCGGGATACACATCAGCCAGTGGGATACCATGCTACGGCCCAGTATGGCTAAGCAGCCTGGCTTCAGTCTCAGGGGTAGTGCATCCAAAATTAAACACTTTGCACTGTGTCACAACCATTAACATGTATGAGAATTTAGGCCATGCAGATGTCAAGTGCACAGGGACACCCAATGCTAACCACATCTTCAGGCATATAATGATCACACGTAATAAAAATGCAACAGATTTCTGACTGCAAGCACCAATCTGTATGCATGATGACATCACAGCATGATGACAATGAATTGAGACTGCCTGCACTGTACAACATAATGCACTGTCAAGTGATTCGACACCTATGCATGAACCCATTCTGATGATCCATTTCCCACATCCCAGCTAGCTGCACAAACCAAAATGACCAACACCACAGGAGTCTAAGAGGCTAGGCCACCTCACAATGACACTGATGCAGACACCATAAAGCACACTTCACAAAGCACTAATGTTAGGCTGACACACAGGAGTAGAAGAACAAAGTGTGCTTCATATCCGGAGAAGGGATACCTGTCCAGGAACATGTGCAACATGTGTCCATGCATGTGTGAAACACATGATGTACATTTTTCTGGGGCCCATAAATTCTCATTGCTGCTACATGGCTGTGTGTCAAATACCCCTGGCACATATGGTGTGCCAAAACATCAATTGGAACGCATATTAATTGCCCACACAGAGTACATGTCTTTTTTTCAGGCAATGTGCTGACACATGGAAATCATGTGCCTCACTCATGAAGACAAAACAATGCACCGGTCGCAGATGCTGTTCACAATGTTAAGTTTGAACAACAGCAGGGACACACGACCCAAGTTACACAAGTCACAGCCTGAAAGGGGCACACCTGTGTATCAGATGAGGATGGGACATGACGTAGTTTTGCCACATGACTCCTGTACAAGCAGACAGGAGATCTGTGGAAGTGTAACCAGGATGTGGGCATGCAAAGAGCATGTGATACATTGGACACAGAGAATGCATGCACTTACCCCCTCCTTGCTGCTATCTGGCCTTTAACTGCCCATCCAAGTCCGGGAAGACCACCCCCAGAATCCTGAGCATGTGGGGGGTCAGTGCCCGTCTTCCACCCCTTCTGCGAGGAGGCGACAGCTTCAGCTGGACTCTGGCAATCCTCCGGGTCCAGCCACGAAAGTCCTGCCACCTCTTCTGGCAGTTGCGGATGTGGCGTCTGTGGACCCCCACAGCACGAACAGCCCGGGCAATGGTCAGCCAGATCTCCTGCTTCTAGTGGGCATCAACCTGTGAGGATGACAGGGGTCGAAAAAGTCCTTTACCACACAAGCCACATGTTTGTGCATCACACATTTGGATATACATGTCTTTCTCGCAAGGGAATATGAGGGACACAGATAGTGTAGATATGGTGATTGACAGTTGTCCTTATTTTTCAACAGGGAAACATTGCCTGAGTATTACAACCGTGTGGAAATGCACTTTTCATGCACAGTACCTGTCCACTACAGGGACCTACACACCATGGGAGTATGAACTACTCAGTGAGCATGCTAGACACTGTTGAACACAATTTTATTGTTGCCAGTCAGACAACATACACAATGAATAAGGGATGTGGAGTGCACACTCACCTGCTCCCCTGGTGTCCCATACAGCTTGCTGTACTGTGGAAGGAGGATGTCCAGCAGGGCCTTCTTCTCCTCTTCTGTGAAGGCTGGGGCCCTCTCCACAGTACGTGCCATTCTTGGAGCCAGAGGATGCAGAGACAGCAGCAGTGGAAGCAGAGATGTCAATCTAGAGCATGTAGTGCAGGCAAGTAAGCTCACATGTGTACAGACAGACTTATATCTGTGCTGCAGAGGCAGATTCAGTCCCATGTGTCCAAAGCGATAGGTCCAACCCGTTTGCATCCTATGAATCTGGCCAATCCATCGCATTGCATGCCTCGTACACACCTTCCGCATCGTTTGAAATATTCAAAAGCATTGCAATGACGAGTCTGAAACATTGTTGCATGCAGCCAACGGATTTTCAAGAAACTGATTCGTACCAGGCTCAAATCCGCGTCTGTTCCTATTGAAGACATTGTGCAAGGTGTGCGTGCAAGGCGTGCGTGCAGATCGGTCCACCCGCGTCAGTCCACATTGGTGACATTGTGCAAGGCGTGCATGCGGATCGGTCCACCCACATCAGTCCTCATTGGTGACATTGTGCAAGGCGTGTGTGCGGATCGGTCCGCCCGCGTCAGTCCATATTGGTGACATTGTGCAAGGCGTGCGTGAAAGGAGTGCGTGCGGCTCGGTTCACCAGCGTCAGTCCACATTGGTGACATTGTGCAAGGCGTGCGTGTGGATCGGTCCACCCGCAACAGTCCACATTGATGACATTGTACAAGGTGTGCGTGCAGCTCCTTCCCTAGGTGTTCATCGCATCTTTCGCATTGGTCACCTGCGTCAGTCACCATAGAAGTAACTGTTTAAGGCGTGCAACACACCATAGCTTGCCATTGACCCATAGGCACAACAACAATACACTCTGTGACACAGTAACTCAAAGTGCATGTCAGGCTGCATTACCTGTGTGTGTATGTGGGTAAACATGTGAATTTGTATGTTTCACTTAGTGGCACCCACTCCCAGGCAGGGCAGGTTGTCATGGGGACGGATCCAATTGTTGGCTGGACACATAACCACTGTGTTTGACGACATTTCAGTGCATGAGGCATGTACACAGTTCCCGGTGTACATTGTGTATTTCATGTGACATACACCCTGACTCTTCAGTGGAATGGTAGGTGCCTCACAGGGTGTCACAGTTCCACATATGTGATGTTCATCCACAGTACGTGTGCATTGCCATGCGGAGATGACTCAGATTTCATGTGCTTAATGTCAAATGTTCACAACATCCCAGTCTATTGTCAATGTGAGTGGATGCTGCATCTGTGTGTCACAGACATCCATGTTCCTGGGCTCAGCGCAGGGCCTTGTGCTCCCACAGCAGGGCCTAGTGTCAGCCATCTTGGCAGTACTTTTGCACTCCCTGTGAGGTGGGCATGGTTCAGTGTGAGTTTACTGAAACATGTGGGTGGGGGACTGTTGGCTGTGACTGCAACTCCCATCATGCTTTTGGCTCCACCCACCTTCCCACAATACCTGGACTTCCTTCCTGTAACTCTGCTACCATGTGAGTGATTGAGACAGCAATGGCAAGATGACTGATAGTGGTATCCGGTTGTTTGTTTGTGCACAATTTCAAGACAGGGCCTTGTGCTCCCCACAGTGGAGCACGTTGTCAGGGTTCTTGGTAGAGACTTTTCATTGACTCTCTTGTGGAGCATGATCCCAGTTGTGTATTGTGGTGTAGGTGGGAGGGGTGTGTAAGACAGGGGCTGCTGGTAGATGTAGTCAGAGCTGGCAGTCTTCCTCCCCCAGTCCAAACATCCCACCATGCTGCATGCTTCCATTGCAGGGATTGGAAGTTACCTTTCAGGCTGTCAGGCATTGGTGTCCTGTTGTTTGTTTGAGCCCAAGTCCCAGCAGGGCCTTGTGGTCTCCACAGCAGGGCCTAGTGTCAGTCACCTTGGCAGAACGTTTGCGCTCCCTGTGAGGTGAGCATGGTTCAGTGTGAGCTTACTGGGGCATGTGGGTGGGGGCCTGTTGGCTGTGACTGCAACTCCCATCATGCTTTCTGCTACATGCACATTCCCAGCAGCCCATCCTTCCTTCATTTTGACTCAGCTTTCCTGTGAGGTGGTGTGACAGTGGTTGCAAATTGGTGACAGTGTTTGTTGGTTATTTCTGGTCATGCCTTGCAGTATTGGTCTTTAGATTTGTACATGTTAGGACGTAGTTCCCTATTACTGTGGGATGGCAGGTATTGTGTTTGTGTAACTGATATACACATCACAGGGTAGTTGCCTTTCCGTTGCTATGGCTTTGCTGGCAGAAATTTGTTTCACAGTTCCCTTGACAGTGCTATATGTGTGTTGCCACACAATGTTGAGTGAATTGGTTGTGTACCTCACCAGGCTCTGGTATTCCTTTTAATCCATGTATGCTCTCCGGTGGTGGGATGCCCCGCACCTTCTCCTCCCAGGTCCTGAAGTGCGTTGGTTTGGCAGGAGGGCCACCGCCAGTCATCCTGCTCAGGGTGTGTTCTCTGTCGATGAGCTTCTTGACCCTCCTGCGCACATCATAATACCTGCTCTGTATGTAGTCCTTTGTGCGCACACAAGGTGCTTGTGCGTTGACCTTGTCGACAATCCTCTCCCACATCTTGGTTTTCTGTGACATTGGGGTCTGTTGGACCAATGTGCCAAACAACTGTGGCTCTACCCTGAATATTTCATCAATCATGACTTCCAACTCACTATCTGTGAACTTTAAATTCTTCTGGGAGGGCATGGTGCTGGTTGGTTGTGGGGATTGATGGGAGGGGTGTATGTGTGTGTGGTGGGTGTGAGATTGTCAGTGAATATGTGATTTCATGTTTAAGTTGTGCAAATGGTGTAGTTTTTGTGTGTTGTGTGAGTTGTGGTGTGTCTCTGCAATGTGGTGGTGGTGTCTGCTGTCCTATGCCTGTAGTTTGCAAAGGATCATGGTAGGGCTTTCTTGCCAATATATAGGTGGAGTTGTGGGTGTGTCTTTGTTCTTCCTTTTCTTTCTTTTTATTTATTGGCTTTGTCATTTGTTTTTTGGGCTTTTTTTGTTACTTTTCCTTTGCTTTTGTTGTGCATGATGGAGACGATTGTTTGACCGTGTCGGACGCTGGATGTGGCTCACGCGGGCTAACCCGAGTCTGTCACACTGACATTCTGCTGTTTTCGATGTTGTCGTACGCGCAGGACGCAGAGGGGTCTGTTATTTGCTAGTCACTATTAGCTGTGCGTCTCGGTTTTCATGTTCGTGCTCCGTGCGAGTCGGTCTCAATTCACACATTTGGCATTGTGCTGTGCGGCTCGTGCATCGTGGGTACGTTTCGGTCGCGTCTATTCCTGGTGCGTGTCGGTCGGTAGGATTCCCGGTCATTTTACGAGCGGCTCACTGATTTTTGTACGGGTCGGTCGTTCGGCTTGTGTTCCGTGCGAGTGGGTTGTAATTCACACGTGTTGCATCGTACTGTACGGGTCTTACGGTGCCGGTCTGTGTTGATCGGTCTCCGTCCCAGGTCCGTGTTGGTCGGTACGTTTTACGGCCAGAATCGGAATCGGCCCCTCAGTGTTTAAGCACGGTGAATGAAAGATGAAGTCAAGGTATGTGCTGTTACCGGAGTTTGTGTTACAGAAGATGAATTGTTGAGTGGATTGAAGAGAGATGAAATCTTGAAAAGTATAGGTTGGTGTAATGTCAGGGATGGGCATGTGGTCTTAAGAGGTTGCCAGTTAATACCTTACTTAAAGTTTAGGGAGTGTCTTATACAAAGGGTTCATGAAGGACATAAAGGCATGTGTAAGACTAAGGAGAGACTGGCCAGGAATGGATTTAGCTGTTGAGATGATAGTCAGGGAGTGTGCGGAGTGTAAGTTGGCAGACAAGACTCTTAAGATTAGGACGCCTCCAAAGATTTGCAGGTAAATACCCAAGGAAGTATGGGAGAAAGTAGCATTACACATAATGGGTCCCATAAATTATGGTTCACCCGTAAGATACACTTTAGTATCGATCAACACAGTCTCTAGAAGACTCGAAGTTATGATTACTGCAGAAATCACTACAACGTCAGTATTGAAGGTTTTGACAGGAGTGTTTGCTCTGGAAGGCAATCCTAAACAAATACTGACGAATAATGGAGTGCAATTTACTTCTAAAGCCATGAAAGAAGTTTTGGAGACAAGAGAGATTAGGCACAAGAAATGTGCCTTGTACCATCCTGAATCAAAAGGTATGGTAGAAAGGTTGAACAGAACCCTGAAAGAAACAATTCAGATTGCAAAACTCAAGGGGCTGGATTGGATGGACAGGGTGAAGCGCAGGGTGGAGTAATATAGATTTACTCCTGATACCACCACCGGGCTAAGTCCATTTTACACTTTATAAAACATTACCCACATACCAAGGTGCGTCTGACATGGATCGATGCTTATCACAAGTCTCACTCTTGAATAACAGAGTTATTGGAGGAGAGCAGATTGAAGAAGGCTCACATTTACACAGACAGAAAAGCTAAATATGATCTTCCAAAGCAATAAGACAAATGAATGTTGTGGTGGGAGGTGTTGTGAGGGTGAAACTGCCAAGGTGCTCTGGTCGTTCTTCCTCACACTTTAGCAAACCTCACATGTTTTAAATGTGGTCTACTAGGGCACATTGACACTGATCCCAATTGCCCAGCTGTTGGGCAAGTATGTAGGAGATGTAAAGCTAAAGGACATTTTGCTAGGATGTGCAAAGGGGTGCGCAGTCAAAATATCAATTTTTTTATATCGACCCACATTAATATTGAGTTTTTAATATCGTAGGGACAAAATATCAATGTCAGGAATATCGGTGACCAGAATATTGACCTTAAGGTAAGTAATATTGTTTTTTTATATCTAAGTAAGTAATATCTAAGTAAGTAATATCGTTAGCAAAAATATTGTTGTTAATATCAATATTTATTATAGTGTTATCGATTTCAGTATGTATTTTTTATCTATGTTTAACATTTTTTGTAATTAATTTTGATTATTTTTACATATATGTATTAAATGCTTAGAAATTCGTAATTTTTTTAAGTAAATTTAGCGTTTTAGTATCAGAGCGGGCTGTGGGTTTATAGGGGAATAGGGTGGGAAGTAATTTAATTATAAATCATTAAGTAATCTGTTGTTATTTATTGTTATTGATTATTAATTTATTGTCAATTAACTATTAATTGGTAATTCATTTTTATTAATTGATTAATTTATAAGTATATTAATTAATGTATTATTTTTTTCTATTTATTGTTATTGTTAATTAATGTATTGTTAATTTATTATTAATTGGTAATTAATTTGTATTAATTGATTAATTGATAATTAAATTAATTGTGGTATTTTTTATGTGTAGCGGGTTGTGTGTTTATGGGGGAATAGGGTGGCAAGTAATTTAATGTTATTTAAGTAAATATTAATTTCATTTTATTGTTATTTATTATAAAAAAAAGTTAATTATTTATTAATATGTTATTCATTTTACAAAAATTAAGTAATTAATAAGTATGTTAATTTAACCCCTACGCTATCTTATATTTTCCACACTGTTTCACTCACTTGAGTTGGAATAGTAATTTTAACCCCTACGCTATCCAACACTTTCCCTACTGTTGCACTCACTGGAGTTGTAATAGTAATTTTTACCCCTACGCTATCCGACACTTACCCTACTGTTGCACTCACTAGAGTGGGAATAGTAATTTTTACCCCTACGCTATCTGACACTTTCCCTACTGTTGCACTCCCTTGAGTGGGAATAGTAATTTTAACCCCTACTCTATCGGACACTTTCCCTACTGTTGCACTGACTGGAGTGGGAATAGTAACTTTTACCCCTACGCTATCCAACACTTTCCCTACTGTTGCACTCACTGGAGTGGGAATAGTAATTTTTACCCCTATGCTATCCAACACTTTCTCTACTGTTGCACTCCCTGGAGTGGGAATAGTCACTTTTACCCCTACGCTATCCAACACTTTCCCTATTGTTGCACTTCCTTTGAATGGGAATAGTAATTTTAACCCCTACGCTATCCAACACTATCCCTACTGTTGCACTCACTGGAGCGGAAATAGTAATTTTTACCCCATTCGTTATCCAACACTTTCCCTACTGTTGCACTCACTGGGGTGGGAATAGTAATTTTTACCCCAACGCTATCCAACATTTTCCTTACTGTTGCACTGTTTGGAGTTGGAATAGTAATTTTATTCCCTCCGCTATCTAATATGTTTGGTATTATTTTAGTTAATGTAGAATATAATTAATTTAAAAAACATTTAAAATAATTTTAATTGTTATAATTTTTTCTATATATTTATTAAATTTGTATGTGTATTATTGTTTTAGGTGTAAAGATGTATTTATAAGTTATGTGATATTTTTTAAACAATGTATAAGTTATTAAAATAATTATTAAAAATTATTAATAAGTAAGTGTATATATTATATATGATATGTATATGTTTTATACATTTTTACATTATATATATATATATATATATATTACTTATCATTTTGAAACATTTAAAAATATTTTTAACTATGTTTATTTTAATTATATGTATTATTTACTTTATTTTACATTATTTTTTTAACTTAAAAAAAAAAAAGATATTTTTGACATCGATATTTTTTTCTCGATATTTTCTGTAGGTCGATATTCTGACCTTCGATATTATGTCAGTGATTCGTGCAAAGGGGAGTGTGAGTTTCCCTAATCTTAAATTGGACGTTTGTATGGTGGTTGGTGATCTCCAAGAAGATCAGGATGCGGAGGGGTTCATTTTGCATATTGGTGAAGTTGGGGTTGTCTCTGAAAAAGTGCATTCTTATTGTACTATTAACATAGATGGAGTAGAAGTGCCCACCATGGCCAATTCTGAGGGACGGTATACTTTGATTTGAGAAGAACATTTAACAAAGTTTCCTCATCACAAACTATTTGAGCCAGACAGTAAGCTGGTGGCATATGGAAATAAGCCCATAGAATTATTTTGGTCTTTGGAAGGGGTGTTAGAGTTTCAGGGTGTGAGGACTAATTCCAAAGTGTACCTTGCGAAGGATGGCTCATGTTTGTTGTGGTGACCTCAACAAAGCGATCTAATGATCAAATTGGATCCCAACCTTCCTGAGCAAGTGCTGGGTGCTAGATCAAGTGTTAGTGAAGTGCGGGCTGAGAAATGGTAGGAGACGTTTCCTGAAGTTTTCAAGAATGAGTTAGGATTACTTAAGGGATTCTCACATAAAATTGTGTTGAAGGATGGAGTTGTTCCTAAGGTGCACAAGGTTCGGACTGTGCCTATGGTGATAAGGGAACTTTTGAAGAAAGAGTTGGAGAAATTGTGGGATTCCGGTATAATCAAGGAGATTGAGGCCTCAGAATGGTTTGCCCCAGGGGTTTGGGCCAAGAAACCCAATGGGGACCTGAAAATGTGTGTTGACTTGAGGGATCTGAATCGAGCAATTTGGGTTGACAGACATCCTATGCCTAATATTGGGGAAATGTTGGTGACAATCAAGGGTGCGAAAGGGTGCGAAAGTGATCTCTACCCTGGATTTGTTGCATCCAGGCTGTTGAAGGGTGTGAAACACATGTATTCCACTATTGAAAGAGAGGCCTGGCATGTTGGTGGGGGTGAACCACTTAAAAAAAATGTGTGTGGTGAACGCAATTTGTGGTCCGCACTGATCATCACCCTCTAATTGAGGTGTTCACAAACAAAGGGACCAGTTCAACTCCATCCAGGATAATGCGCTGAGTTTTGCGGATGATAGAATTTTCATATTCTATAGAGTACATGCCGGGTAAGAAGAATGTAGTGGCAGATTGCTTATCTAGATTGTCAGTGGAGTATTTGGATGGTGATGTGGTGGATGATGATGTAGAAATCGTAATGGCTGTTTGTGCTTTTTCGGGAGGTCGTATTAAGCATGAGCAGTGGCAGCAGGTGGTGAAGGTGGACAAGGTGTTGGAGGACATTACGAAGTTTATGTCCTGTGGGTTGCCTGACAAGTGAAACGTTCCAGAGAAGGTGGAGTCATTTCGTAACATAAGTACTGAGTTATCAATGGTGAGTGGTGTATTGTTGAGGGGGAGTTGTTGGTTTTGCCCAAGATACTGAGGTCACATATTCTGGGACTGACGCATGACGGCCATGTGAGCATAAGTGTGTCTGAGCGGAGAATTAGAGCGGAATATTGGTGGCCCGGATTGGATAAAGATGTGGAAAGGGAGGTCAGGGAGTGTTTGGCATGTGCTTGGAGTGATAAATCACAGAAAACTGTGACTTATCTTCCAGTGGATGTGGAGAAGATGGATGCTCTGTGGAAGAAAGTTGTATTGGACATTTTAGGACCTTAAAATGTTTCGAGTGCTTGTCCAGTGTCAGCGATAGTAATTGTGGATTATTATTAAAGGTGGCCGTAGGAGGAATTTATGAATCATATAACGACACAGGACGTTATCAAAGTTTTGGAGAGATTATGAGAAAGAGAAGGTACCCCCGAAGCAATTGTGACTGACAATGGTGAACAGTTTGCGTCACAGGCTATGAAGGTGTTTTTGCAGTTGTATGGTCAAGAGCCCATCAGGTCATCTGTTTCTTATCTGCAAATTAATGGTCTAGTGAAAAGATGTAACAGGACTTTGAATAAGGGCACCCAGTTGGCTCTAAGTCAAGGTGCGCAATAGAGAAGGGCCGTGCATAAGCTGGTATGGGCTTACCACACAACTCCTAATGGTGTTACTGTTAAAGTACGTTTTGAAATTATGAAGGGAAGAAAGGCACAATAATTGCTTGTCTGAGGGAAAGGGATGATGGTGAGTCACCTGGGAGTTCCAAGGACGGTTGGCTGTTGGCAATTGGGTGCATGTGAAGAAGGGATCGATGGACAGCAAGGGTTTGCCAAGATTTTCTAGGCAGCTGCAGATCAAAAGGGTGATTTGTTTTTCTGTTCTTCTGCGTGATTGTAATGTGTGGAATGTCAAGAAGGTGGTAAAGGTGTCTGATTGTCTGTTAAAGGGGGATATGGTGAAGCTTGGATGTGGATGTGACAGTGTGTTGGTGAAGGGGTTACCTGAACGTGTGGAAGTAAAACAGACTAGAACTCACAACTTGCCTTTGTGTTTCGATGATTTTATCATGGACCTGTGAGAACCGCACAGTTAGTATGTCTTTCATGGTTCTTGTTACACTTTGCATAGTGTACTGTAACAACGTTCATAAGTTTGCCTTTTGTACGTTGTTGTGGTTTTAGTTACCCATGTATTATTGAAAGTTGCTTTTCTTTGTGCATTTTCTTTTCTTTTGCAAATGTTTCATTGTAAGGGGGACGATGTGTTGCATCGTGCTTCGGCGCCTTCCATATTTCGACATTCCATGAAACGTGTTGTCAGGTTGGAAGGCTCGGGAGACAATGGTTATTCCACGGGCGGTTTCCTGCCCGGCTGCTACCTCATGGCAGTGTTCCCACTTAAGGAAATAAATTAAGCAACTTACCTTCCTTATTGGATCTTTATTTCACTGCTCCCTTTCATTCCGTCACACTTACAAAATCCTTAGGAACCTCTTTGGCAATTTCCAGACTGGGCTATTGCAATGCATTGCATCTTAATGCTCATCATTATGTGATCAATAAGCTGCAAATTTTGCAGAACACTGCGGTCCAATTTCTTCTTAAGATTCCAAAACACCAGTCGTGTCAATACATTTGAGGAAACTTCTCTGGTTGCTGATCAGGTCCAGAAATATCTTCAAGGTGCTATGTATCACCCACAAAGCCCTACATAATCAAGGACCTGTTTTTCTGAGGAATAGCCTGAACTGGTATATCCCTAACAGGCCTTTGAGATCATCCTCCACAAAATCAGTAATTATGCCCACATACAAACGTGCTTCGTGGGAAGGCAGCAACTTCATGCTGGGTGCCTCCACTAACTGGAATAGGCTCCCTCTACATATAAAATCATCCATGAATCTTCAATCTTTTAGAAAGGCTCCGATAACATGGTTATTCAACCCTGTATAGTTGCTCAATTTATGAGTAGTCTCACTAACGTTAACAGTAGCCAGCGCTAAGACACCCATGGGTATTCGTGCGCTCAACAAGTTCATTTAACATAACATAACAATGTGTTAAGTATTTTTGCAACACACAGACAGTACAAAATGAATATACCACAAAAAAGACTCCAAGTAGGTTTAGAAAAGAAGAGAATGTTTATCTGAGTAAAACAAGACCAAAGTGACAAAAAATCAAATATTAGAAGTCAAGATATGAACTTTTAAAGAATAAATGCAAAAACAGTGTTTAGAAGTCAATGGTGCTCAACGGTTACTTGAGGTCATGAAGGACCGGGGTAAATCCAAAGTCCAGGACGACCGCAATGGAGTACGATAGCTACACAGGTCCCCCTGAAAAATACCTTGGAAGGAGCAAAGCGTCAATGTTGAGGGCACATTGCGTCGTTAGTTTTCCATGCAGCCGGGTCACTGCGTCATCGTTGAGCTCTGTGAGATAAAGGCAATGCATCGTCGAGCCACACAGAGCATCGTCATTGGCCAGTGCAGACTGTAGAACCACCATTGTTGAACAGCCTCTGCATCGACATCAAAGTGTGATGCATCAGTTTCGACAGGCACAGTGGTGATGATGCATCAGATCTGTAGAAAAACACCTGCAAAAACCACTTCTGACTCCCAGGATCGGTGGGTGCACCACAGGCAATGGTAGGACTCACAGATGGCAGAGTCCAGAAGTACCATTAGGATTTCAGGAAGTCTTTTGTGGCTCTGAGACTTCAGAAAACAGGAGGCAAGCCAGCAAACCCTTGGTGTCACTCTGGGTTCAAGTGAGATAGGCCCAGTCCATGTCCTCAGCAGGTTAGAGATCAGAAGGCAGGAGAGCAGCTCAACACAGCAGAGAATCAGTTCCTCAGGACCTTCAGTCAAGGCAAAGTGGCATTCCTTACAGGACAGCAGTCTTTACTCCAGCAGAGTTCTTCCCAGGTCCAGTAGTGTACTGATTTGGTAAGGCCAGAGCTCCAGTACACTCAAATGTGTCTTTGAAACGTGGGGTTACTTTAAGGCATCTCCTTAAGTGCACAGGTCCTCTTCGGTCCCAGCCTGTCTGCCAGGCTATCTGTAGGGGGTAATAAGTCCTTTATATGGGGACAGGACTCGGTCTATTGAGATGTAATTGTGAGTCCTCTCTCCCCCTTCCTGCCCAGGAAGGCTATAAGAATATAGATGAATGCAGATTAATCCTCTGTCACACCCAACCTTCCTGTGTTTGTAGCTGTCTAGAAGGAATGCACAAAGTGTAGCTGTCACCCAGACCAGACTTGTATTGGAGAGAGGCGGCAGGCACACAGATCAAAGTTAATAGAAGTATAAAGTATAAGTATAAAGAAGCTTGTAAAGCGCTCGAATACCAAACGGTGTCTTGGCGCTAGAGTGTGTATGATTAGCAAAAAAAGGAACAGATTAATGTTGGATCTGAAATAGGCGATACTTCAGAGCCTTCCTGAAAAAGGCATAACTCGGTTGAAGTCGCATCTCCACTGGTAACAGATTCCATAACTTAGCTGCACAGATGGCAAAAGAATGGCCACCCCATCTAGCCAGTCTGAATCTGGAAGTGCAGATAAGACCAAGATTAGCCGACCGCAGAGCCCGGGGAGGAATATAGTGTCTAAATCTGTCTATTCCAGCATTCGCACCCCCACCAAAGCGGGCCCGGTGGACCAGACAGAGACATGTCCCCTTTCTGAAAGGGGCATTTTTAAAATAGTACTGTTGAACCCAACTTTACCACTAAAGAGGATTTGTAATTACCTTTGCAAAGACATGAACTAGGGGCCCGATTCACAGAACTAACTTAAGACAAAATCCTAAACTTACTACCATTTTGGTATTCACAGAAGGCACTTACTCATTTTGGTATTCACAGAAGACACTTACTCATTTCGGTATTCACAGAAGTTAGGACTCCTAACTTTAGGACTCCTAAATGCCTTCTGTGCATACCGAAAGTCTTAAAATTAGGATTTTTCTCAGTTTAGTAGTAGTATAGTTAGAACTCATAACTTTAGGACTCCTAAATGCCTTCTGTGAATACCGAAAGTCTTAAAATTTGGATTTTTCTCAATTTAGTAGTCCTAAATTTAGATTTAGGACTACTAAATTGAGAAAAATCCTAATTTTAAGACTTTCGGTATTCACAGAAGGCATTTAGGAGTCCTAAAGTTAGGAGTCCTAACTATACTACTACTAAACTGAGAAAAATCCTAATTTTAAGACTTTCGGTATTCACAGAAGGCATTTAGGAGTCCTAAAGTTAGGACTCCTAACTTCTGTGAATACCGAAATGGGTAAGTGCCTTCTGTGAATACCAAAATGAGTAAGTGCCTTCTGTGAATACCAAAATGGTAGTAAGTTTAGGATTTTGTCTTAAGTTAGTTCTGTGAATCGGGCCCAGTGTTTTAGCCAGTCCTTTCTAATCAGGAATTATAGCTTTAAAGTGATTTAAGGAATTCCCCAATGTTAGGCTATGAGAGGACTAGGCCTCAGGTAGTGAAAAACACATTTAGCTGTTTGTCACTACCAGGACATGTAAAATGTAAGAGTAGAGGTCCCATCTTTTACTTACACAGCACCCTGCCCTTAGGGCTACCTAGGGCCTACCTTAGGGTGGCCTATATGTAATAAGTTAAATTAGTATTCTTTCTGTACTGCTAATGAGTGATACTGGTTCTAACATATGTCATCTGAGTGGCATTGTGATGGTCTGTATCAGTGTGTGAGTGGGTGTGTGTGTGGCTGCAATGCTGTGAGTGGGTGTGTGAGTGGCTGAATTAATCTGTCAGTGGGTGTGTGATTGGCTGTAAAGGCCTGTCAGTGGGCATGTGAGTAGCTATTTGGGTTTGTGAGTGCTTTTCTGGGTGTGTGATTGGGTGTGTGAGTCATGTGGGTGTGTGAGTCATTGTGTGAGTGTGTATATGAGTGTGTGAGTGGTTGCATAGGTATGTGAGTGGTTGTATGAGTGTGTGAGTAGATGTCTGAGTAGCTGTGTGGGTATGTGAGTGGTTGTGTGAGCAGTTGTATGGGTGTGTGAATGGGTTGGTGAGGGGTTGTGCAGTTGTGTGAGTGGGTGAGTGAATGGATGTGTGAGTGGCTGTTTGGATGGTTAAGTGGGCACATGAGTGTTTGTATAGTCTGTGAGTGGTTTTGTGGGTGTGTGAGTGGCTGTATGGGTGTGTGAGTGGGTATGTGGGTCTGTGAGTGGGTATGTGGGTCTGTGAGTGGGTATGTGAGTGATTGTGTGGGTGTGTAAGTGGGTGTGTGTGGTTGCATGGATCTGTGAGTGGGTGTGTGAGTGGTTGTGTGGGTGTGTGAGTGGTTTTGTAGGTATGCGAGTGGTTCTGTGGATGATGTCATCAGTGATGTCATTGGAGATATCATCAGTGATGTCACTGACCATGTAATGAGTGATGTAATTTGTGAGGTCATAAGCAGTTAATTGTGGGGGGCATACGTTTTAGTTAGCTAAGGTAGTTATAACAGCTGAATTTCACTGGTTTAGTATCAGTGCCAAAACTATAGTAAACACTAAGGGGAGTGCAATGTTCCCCTTAGTGTTGGCTGTAGTGTTGACACTGAGGAGAATGCAAATTTTGGACTGCATGTACAAAGATGCACGGGAGCAAACCTTTCTGGGATATGATGTAGTGTCCGTGCTCACCCTTTTCCCTGCCCAAACCGATTTTTATGACCTCCTCTAACATTTTTCACACGTTCCTAATGTTCCTTTTTGTAAAAATTGCATTCTAGCCCATTGATTACACTTCATCCGGCCCAAGCCGGAGAGAATGCCCCAAGCCAGAGAGTATGGCCCGGGTGCAGAGAGTGCGCCAAGCCGGTGATTCCAGCCTGAGTGCGGACGTAAAGATACGACTCGTATAAGACCTCTGTGAATACCAAAAGTTGTAAAGTTAGACTTTTGTCTCAGATTGCCTTTGTGAATCGGGCCCTATGATTATGATTGGTTATCCATGATTGGCATATTTGATTTACTGGTAAGTCCCTAGTAAAGTGCACTAACGGTGCCAGGGCCTGTACATCAAATGCTGCTAGTGGGCCTGAAGCACTGATTGTGCCATTCACGTGAGTAGCTCTGTAAATGTCTCAGACCTGCCACTGCAAAATGGGATATAAGTAGTGGACCTTAAACCCCAGAGAATTGGATCACTTCTTGACTCAAGAGGAACCTTTTGCCAAGGAGAAGAGCTGGAGAGCTGTAAGGATGAGTACTGCCCCGTTGCTTTGTGCTTTGCTGGGTTGACCTGCAGTTGCTGCTTCTGACAAGGAAGAGGACAAAGACTGGAACTTTGCTGTGAACCAGATTGAAGACGAGTCTACAGTTTTGCTGAAAATGTCTACCCAACTGGAGTTCTTTCTACTGTTAGTAAGTGCTACCTTGTTGGCTAAATGTATTGTTGATAATCTACACTACGGCTGCATAAAGGACCATGAGGTAATGTGACCTTGTGTACATGTATTTCCAGCAATGTATTTGTTCCTGCAGCATCTTCATCCACAAATCTGTGATAACATGAATCCTTGTCAAGAGAAGACAACATGACTACAAAAAGATGATTCTTCACCAAACAAGGGTACTTCCTCCTAACTGTACAAAGTAAGTGTTTGCTTGTTTGGTGGAGAAGTCCTTGTATTCCTCTATATCCAGAACGTGTCACCAAAATCATCAGGACACGCACTCGGGCCTTTTGGTAAACTGTCCATCAACGTAGGAAAGGGCGGGAAAACCTGTGCATACTGCTGTGTAAAATGGGCCAAATGAGCAGCGCTTCCAGATGATTTGGGGCATTTGCATTCTCAGGGTATTTAAAAGGGAGAACCAAGCGCTCTGCTTTTGTGATAATTCATGGGGAGGAGCCCCCTCCCTGGGCCGATTTTGGCTGCGGGGATCCCAATTCATCCTGGGTGCCCTGAAGGCCAAAGACGGCACCCAGTGTGCAATGCTGGGGACCACGGAAGGAGCATTAATACCCCAATGGTCACAGCCTGCCTCCAGTGGGAGCCAGCATTGCTCCCACATGCAGGGAGCAACCAAAAATGCTTCTCTCTATATGTGGGAGCAATTCTTTCATCTATTTTCCTGCGCGCCTCACAGTGAGCAGGAAAACAAATGAAAAGTCTGCTCCCAGCAAGTGGGGGCAGTTTTCCTGCTCCTGCCGCAGGGAAAAGACTTAAGGGCCTATTAGGATCTCGAGCAGATCGCCACCGCCGGATGTGTTGCCCTGGGGAGGTGGTGGTCCCCAGGGCACTACAAGGAGGAGGTAAGGAACCTGTGTGGCTACCCTCCAATTTAGTTTCAAAACCCTGGTAGGATGGTGGTCCTCAGGGCTCCTGTGAAAAAGAGGTGGGGGATCCGTGTGGCCCCCTTCAAAATATTGACTAATGCCCTGACGAACAGAAGGAGAGGGGTCCATGCTGTCCCCCTCCTTTATTCAAATAAAGCCCAGGGGAGCTGGTGGTTCCCTGGGGCTCAAAAGGGCCTCACGAGGGGGCAGTGTGCGTCCCCTCCCACATTTCAAATTAAATACAATGCACCCGGAATCTGGCCTGCCCGGGGGCAGAAAATTGCACATGGTTTTTAAAGAAAAGTTGCAGCATATTTGCAAATCCACCCCAATTTTTGAAGCAAAAATAAAAAGAAATGACCCAGGCACCAGGCCTGGGGGGTCATGATATTCCTACCCTGCCCCGTTCTCTTTTTTTATCTTTTCATTTGGGACTTGGCTGAGTCGGAGTTCCAAGAAGGCTTCCGACACTTCCAGGTTGAAGTGTTAGCAGCCAATCAGATCTCTGCACGAGATTGGGAGGATTAGCAGAGCGCCCACGCCTCTAGATATACAAATTTAGTTTTCCTTTAATATCTCCAAAAAACTACTCAATGAAATTTACACCAAATACCAAAAGGGACTCTTTCTGTACCAAGAATTAGCTTCATGCCAAATTTCGTGAAATTCCGTTTAGCGGTTTGGAGTGTAGTCCTGTCTAAATTCTCTATGTGAATTATCATGGGAAATACCCTCCCTCTTTCTCCGCCCCGCTTGATGGATCACCCTGAAACTTTCCATGCACAACTAGAATCAGAAGGGTGTTTGGGGTTTTGTGGGAAAATTTCGTGAAGATCTGTCAAATAATGCCAAAGTTATAAGCAAGTCAAAAAACAACTGTCCTATGGAAATTATTGGCCTCATTATAGTCATTTTGATGTAGGGCAGCACAGCAAGGCACCTTGCTGTGCTGTTCTACACCAAAGTGAAAGGGCAGAATGCACCTTATTTATGCATTATGGTGCATTCCTGTCCTTTTTACCTGCCCTATCGCAATTTTGGCAGACTAGCATCAACGCAGGCACCCTTACACAATGGTTCAGGGATGCCTCCGCTGCAGGCAGGATTGCTTTGTGCAGGAAGGGGCACAAAAACAATCCTACAAGGTGTTTATCCACTTTCCATGTGTGCTGCGTAATCATGCATAATCTCTGAGAAGTCTTAGGTAATTATGCGTGATTACACTAAATGGAATTACGCGACTTACTCCCACCTCTAGATGTATTTTGTGAGATCGTTAGCAGTGCATAGTGAGGGTGAAAGTTGATTTGTTAATTTAAAATAGCAATTTCAAATTTACATTTTCATCTAACTTTAAGATCCCTCTAACCATTGTTCTTTTGATTTAATTTCTAAAGTCTTTTTAGGAAAAGGAGCATTTTATTACAATTCCTAGCGATAACGTCAGTTCAACAGCTGTTTTTTTCAGTGAATTTCAGTGTTTTTTTCACATAAAGAGAGATATCCATCGCCATGAAAAGCATGGGGTTGGGCACCTGGCCAGAGCCCACCACAAGGAGTCCCTGCACTCCAGCTCGAAGTGCTTAAACATTTTTTAGCTCTCCTGGGGTCATGGACTTAATGACCTTGGAGACATACTTTTTAAATATTTTGCTGGGGGGTGCTGTGCTTCCTTCAGCCTTCCAAAATACAAAACAAAAATGCTTTGTGGTGTGCCTGCCCTTTCTAGGAACACCACCAGGCTCCAACAAATATATACTTACAAAGCCCTCACCGGGCATTATGGGGTGCTCCTTGCAAAGAGCATTAAATAACAAATGAGTAACTCCCAATGCTCATTTATTATTCTTTTAGTGTTCTTTATTTTTGGGGTGCCCTAGCATCCACCCATGGCACCCACACATTGTTGCAATGTTGGGAGCTATGGGGGAAGCCCTAAAGACCCTAGAGGACTCTGCTGGATCCCCACCAACAACTATACTCTGCCAGTGGGAGTCGCTATTTGATCAGTAGGTGCCCATATCTCTATTTTTGGGGGGGCACCATGAGGGGGAGCCCCTGGGTCCACATAGCCCTAGCCGGTTCCCCTAGCAGGAGCTGGCAACTTCAATTATTGTTGGGTGCCCGTGCCCACTGGGGGATCCCACTATGGGAATGATTATGATATTGGCGGTCTGACCACCAACCCGCAGCTGCGGTGGCTGTGAAACACCGCCAAGCAGGTGGCATCCCAACTGCAGCATTACAATGTTGCAGCGGGGTTGGCGGTTTTTCAGCGGTGCAGTCATGGCAGCAGCATGATGTGACTCTAGAAAAGAGCTGCAGCCAGTGCTGACCATGCTGCAATGCATCTGGGCAGTCGGTTGCACTGTTTCCCTGCAGCACTGTCTGCAGGAGAAACAGTATGCTCAACCATGCAGATAGTATGGGGGCGCAAATAGGTGTCACCATGAACATATCTCCAGGGAACACTCACCCTAGAGACATGAATTCACCACCAAAACCTGCCTTTCCGCCAAACGTTTCATGGCTGTGTACCTACCATGAAAAGCTCGGTGGAAAGGCAGGTCACAATGGGGCCTCCATTGCCCACCACTATCCACACCGTCGCCACAGCGGGCCCTCATCTCTTGGTGGAGGTGGCAGTATGGAGGCGGTATTGCGATGATCACACCACAAAACTTGTGATCAAGCGGTTGGACCGCCATGGTGACAGTGGTTGGACCACCAATCCGGGTATGGCGGTCCCAGAACCGCTGTACTCGTAATATGACCCTATGTCTTAATGTTGTTAGCTTCCAAAGCTCCAGCCAGCGACCTTGAGAGGAGCTGTCGACCTAAATAGTGCCTGGTGCCTATCACCCTGTCTCTGGCAGCTGCGGGGGGAGCCCCAAGGCCCCTGCTGCCCCATTCCGCCCCGCAGCCAGCACCAGAATGGGTTTGGTGGGAACCAGCATCATTCTTTTGCTCCCTTCCAATTAGGTAGCAAAGTTGTGTTCCCTGCCTGCACTCTCCCAGGTGGGAAACCACATGTCCCGAGGTTCCAAGGTTACTGCGATCGAGCTCTGGGTGATGGGGACCCCTTGAGCCAATCATGGGGGAAGGAAGCTCCACACTCACATCAGTGAGGGTCAAAACACCCCCTCTCCATATTTTAATAAAACAGCCTTGGGAAATGGGGTCCCCAAGGCCTCCTGCAGGCTTGAGGAGGAGGGCCACACTTTCCTCTCCCCTTATTAAATGTATACGCCCCCAGGGAATAGGGTCCCCGGGGAGTCTTAGATGCTCTGGAGGGGGACCAAGTGCCCCCCCCCCAAACAATGTGTTTGTGCATGCCTCCCGGACCCTGAGTTAACTAGAACTTGTGCCTCATCAATGATATAATTTGCAATATTATCAGCAATTTCATCAATTATGTATTTGAAGATGCAATCTATTTATATTTTAAGCAGTGGGGGGGAGTTCAAAAGTGGCCCCCCTTGACTGGATGGCCTCAAAATGAACAACCTGTCGTGGCAGTCTTTATAGGACTCTGGATCGTGGCCCCCATTGAAATGCATTGTAGTGAATACCAGGTTCTGAGTGACACAAAAAGGAGCACTAATAAAGGGTAATACCAGATTTTAGTAACTATAAATCATTTGCTGCTTTTGTTCTAAGTTGATTCTTCTATCCAGTGAAAAATGTTGATCCTGTGCTGGGATTTGATGAGCCATGTTTTTAGAAAAAACTGTTTTCCTCTCTTGATTTTCTCAAAGAGGTTAGGAAGCTGCTCCAGAATCTAAAATGACAGCCCATTTTCTATAAGGTTCCACTATCCTCATCTGCAATGTAAGAGTAAGGGCTGATATTGTGAGTGAAACGTATAATTCCAACAGAAGCAGCAGCCTCTCACATCAATCTAATAAATAACTAGAGCACTAAAAAATTGCATTTAAGGCAGAAGTGTGTCCCACCTGAAGCCATCCTCATGATTTAGAGCTGTAAAACTTCCTTTAAAAATGAAAAAATGAGAGGATTTATTTTGTCTTCAGAGTTGTGGTTAGTGCTCTAGAAAGCTAAAATGAGGATACATTTTCTATGAGTTCCCAAATGTATTTCTCATTCAAGTCAGTAAAAGATTCCGACATGCACTGTTCTGTCATGTACCATGCAACATGGGTTAAAGTATCCCATTTTGGATAAATCCCTAAATCACCGCAGGGTACCTAATTAGTCATGTATATCAGGTGACGGGCTTCTTAATTACAAAGAACATTTATAGCAATGATTGGCCAACCCATTCTGGATAGGGGCTTCATTCCTAGAGGGTATTCCATATTGTGCACACAGCTGAATGTACATCGCCTGTGTGACATGCACCATGCTATCTATCCTACTGTTCCTGTGAAGAGAAAGAAAGCAGTAGCACGTTCAAGGTCGGCAGTGAGCCCGGAAGCACGCGTAGTATTGGTCAGACCCTATATTCAGAGAGCCCCCACCTACCCCTGTGACATAAGCTGTGGGCCAGCCTGTTAGTGAAGGCATCCATTTCCACAGCTGCTACTGATCCGCCCCACCCTTTTATTCTTAGCAGCATCCATATTATTCCACCAAAGTTCTCAGCTCTAGTAAATGGTGGACTAGTGCAAATTAGAGTGATACTCTGCTGGTTCAAGGAATTGTCCATTTTATACCTTGCATAAGCACCTCATGAGTGATTCAACTGTTTTGATGTCCATTCAAGACTACTACAATGCACTAAAGGAAGTCATTTTTATAATTAGTCTCATTACATGACAATAGTTACTTTGTTCCTCTAAAAACAAAGTGTCCCTCAAAATGTCACACCTAAGAGTTTGAAATGTCACACATAAGCACACTGTGACCACTTAAATGTCACACATAAGCAAAATGAAAAATTGGCAGCTATGCATGCAGATTGAAACGTACTTATGCACCAGCAGCAGTCTGTCATTTAACTCCTCAGTGTACTGCTACAGCTGCCCACAGTGTTCTAATAAGCAACAAGACCATTAACATTTGTATTTATGACAAAAATGTGGCACTCCAGGAGCCATTTTCATGAAATCAAAGCTGTAAAGCATAATGCTTTTCCTTTTAAAATTAACCAAATGAGAGGGTTCAAATTATAGTTAGTGCTCTAAAAAGCTAAAACGAGGACATATTATCTATAAGTTTTCAAATGTATTTGTCATCCAACTCACTAAAAGATTTGGACATGCAGATTGAAATATGTGCTTTCAATACCTGTGTTTTGGGGAATATTTCACTCTAAGGACATGTTCAACATTAATTGTTACATATCTAATTTTAAGATGTCATGCACCCTGCCATTATGGGCAATAAGGCATACATGTGGGAGACATAAATATTTAAAAGGAAGGTTTAAACCTGGCAAAAGGGGTATTTTGACATTGCAGTTAAAACTGTCACAGGCACCTGTGTGAAGCTACCAGGTTGCTTACAACTGTAGTCTTTCATATGTATCCAGCACCTGCGTGCACATGTATTCACCAGTAATCAGGCCAGTGCCCCTTACCCTTATCTTAAAAGACAGACACTAGCTGTAAACATGTGCAGTTTAACTACTATGCCGTTAGTAGAACTAAGACTATCATAGTAAGACTCACCCGCAATAAAGGTCCAAAAATAGGGTAATCCAAAGCTAAAAATCCTGGTTTACTTAAATGTGCCCAACCCACTGGTAACAAACATTCTGACATGCTAAGCCAAACGTACTTTTAATACCTGCAGCAGCCTGTCAGTTAACTATCCAGTTTGCTTTTCAAGTTTCCTGCAGTGCTCTAATGAATAACTGGAGCACTAACATTTCTATGTGTGACAAATGTGTGACACACTTGAGCCTATCTTGTTGGAATCAAAGCTGGACAATCGTTTTGTCATAGAAATTATAGTTAGTGCTCTAACGAGCTAAAATGAGGACACATTCTCATCCATGTCAGTAAAACATTCGGACATGCAGGCTGAAACATGTACTTTCAACATTAGCAGCAGTCTGTGAGTTAACTCCCCCTTGTGCTATTGCAGTTCCCAAAATGCTCTTATAAAGTACTAGATCGCCAACATTTGAATTTATGACTTTAGTGGGCCACACCTGAAGCCCTCTTGATGGAATCAAAGCTGTAATACCTAAAACATTTCCTTTAGAAATGTACAAAATTAGTTTTTTTCTGTCATAGGAATATAGATTCATCCCTTAGAAAGCTACAATTGTGAGATGCAGGTGGCAAGGCAATTGGCAGCACAACGGACCTCAAAAGACAGAAGAGAGGGAGCAGGGGCATGCACATGGACAATGGAGGGCAGTGAGTCTGGGGCAGCAAGCTGACCAGGGAGGGAAGGTGGTCGGTGTATTGGCAGCACAACAGACTGTGGAGGGAAGAAGGATGGGGGAAGGGCATGCACATAGACAATGGAGGGTGTGGGGCAGAGACACCATGCTGACCAGGCAGGTACAAGCAGCAGGAGCAGTGGCAGCACAATGGACTGCAGAGGGCAGGAGAGAGAGGGCTGGGTCATTCACTGGGAGAAAGGTGGGCATAGAGGCAGGGGAAGCAACTGACCATCAATGGCAGGCTGGAGAAGGCAAATGTACTAGCACAACAGATTGTGGTGGGGCAGAATCATGAAGGGTAGGAGGGAGTTGCAGGGGCAGTAAGCTGGCCATTCAGGGCAGACCAGCATGGGCAGGACAGCACAATGGACCATGGAGGGAGGGCGGTAGGCAGCAGAGGCACTCACAAAAAGAACTGAGGGGATGAGGAAGGGGTTTCGGTCAGGGGCAGCAAGCCAACCACAGAGAGCAGGCAGAAAGGGGCAAGGACATGCAGATGGCGAACAGAGGGCCTTGGGAGGGAGGTAGAGACAGCAAGCTGAACATGGGGGAATGCCGGATAGGTAGAGAAAGCACAATGAACCACAGAGGGCTAGAGGTGTAAAAAACTGGTATAAATCCACAGGAGCAGAATGGCACCCACCGCCACCCTCACCTAGATGCAATAGCCACACACTGAACAATGGCAAACCACAGCAAGATTGTATGGGAGGGGATTAGGAAGAAGACTCCAGGGAGTAGTTCCTGCAAATGTTGGTGGTAGATTAGATCCAAGCCAAGAGACTAATAACTCTATCACTATAGCATGCAATGCTGACTCTGCCCCCTCACAACTTCTCTATGACAACATAGCCAACTATCTAGCTCAGAAAATTGAACAAATATATCAAAAAATTACCTCGACCATTGGGCCTCGCCCTAGTCAGCCCCTAAATTATATCCCTGTTAAAAAGGCACTACAAACCTTAGTCACCTTTCCCACATGCACTATACCGGAAGTTGGCACTCTTTTTAAAAGCACAAAATCTGGCTCACCTTCAGACCCTATGCCTGCCAAAATCGCAGCCACTTTGTCAACTTCTCTCGCTAGTCCTATTTGTGCTATTCTTAATAAATCATTGGAGGAGGGTGTCCTTGCGGTTGAGTGGAAAGCAGCCCAGGTTGTTCCAATAAAGAAAAACCCGAAGTTGTCACCAGAAGATATAACCAACTATCGTCCTATTTCCTTGCTTCCCCTTAATAGTAAACTTCTTGAAAAACATATCAATAAACATCTCTCTGAGTTTATTGAAGCTACCCACTGTCTAGATCAATCACAATCAGGTTTCCGCTCGAAACACAGTACTGAGACTACATTAGTGGAGGTTACTGATAACATCAGAATGGCAGCAGACAAGTGTCAGGCAGTGATGTTGGTCCTGCTTGACCTGTCTGCTGCCTTCGACACCATATCCCATCAGGTTCTGATCACCCGCCTTAAGGAGATAGGTGTTAGAGGCAAAGCACTGAGTTGGTTAATTGATTTCTTGACCAATAGGACGCAAACCATCAATCTTGGTCCTTATCGTTCTCAAACCACAGGTATCAGCAAGGGGGTCCCTCAGGGCTCCTGCTTGAGCCCCACATTATTTAACATCTATGTGGCCCCCTTAGCAGGTCTCCTCAGAAGGCTTGGATTCACCCCCATATCCTATGCTGATGACACGCAACTTCTGCTGTCATTTGACAAAGCAAATCCTCTCACCCAGGACATTTTTTCCGAGGGTATGAAGGGTGTTGCGCTTTGGATGAGGGAGAATTTTCTACAACTGAACACTGACAAATCTGAAATAATGTTGTTTGGAGAAGCAAGACTAAGATGGTCCCCTAGCTGGTGGCCAGAGGAGTTGGGCTCTGCCCCGTCCCCTAAAGATGTAGTAAAGGATTTGGGTGTGCGCTTGGACAAGGATTTAACGCTGGAAGAACATGTAAACAGTACTGCCAACATCTGCTTTCATACTCTCCGCATTTTCCGTAGGGTCTGTCCCTTTCTTCCTATTTCTACTCGTAAAACCCTTGTCCAATCATTGATTATCAGCAAGCTAGATTACTGCAATGCCTTATTAATTGCAGCCAAGGAAAAATCTTTAAACAAATTGCAGGTGGTCCAGAACAACGCAGCCCGCTTAGTAAACAATGCACCTCCCAGGACCCCTTCAGCCCCTCTGCTCCGTGACCTTCATTGGCTCCCTATAAAAAAGAGAGTCAGGTTTAAAATCTGTTGTATGGTCTTCAAATCCTTACATAACTTAGGTCCCGGTTACCTGGCTCGTAAACGTATTAGATACACTCCCACAAGACTGTTGAGATCCAGTCAACTTGCATACCTATGTACCCCTCGCATCAAACTGGCACGGATGGGAGGGAAGGCATTCTCTCATCTGGCGCCCCATTACTGGAATCTTCTCCCACTACATCTTCGTCAATGTACCAACCTACTGGTCTTCAGGAAATTGTTGAAAACAGAAATTTTTTAAACTGTACTCTCTGTAGTGGTCATTCGGCTGTCCTAAGCGCAGAGATACCCCGTATGGGGTGATTCAGGCGCTATATAAAACCCATACATAAATAAATAAATAAACTAGTCATGACACAGAATTTAGATGAAAATGAAAGGAATTCATACCTCATGTTGCATGGTTCAGAGGCCTACCATTAAGAGAGTGAGGTGGTATACTCCTTGGGAGGAGGGGAAAAAGAGAGAAGTCTGAGTTGAGACTCTGCAAAGAAAGGGAACAATTAGTACACTGGTCCCAAAGATACATAACAGCAAGTGAGGCTTTGTCCAGATAGGAACAATTAACACAACAGGTTTCCATCACCTGACTACTCATTGTTCTTGAAATCTCAGGTTTGTCCTTTTCTGATTTAAGTATTGATTTGCATTCCCAAAGTCAAAGTGCAAATAATATAACCAGTATCTGCTTTCCCAAAGCAAAAATCACCTCTAATCCAGAAGGCGGTAACAACAAGAAAGTCAAAGGAAGAAGACTGACCACTCCAAAGTGAACACCCTGCACTCCAGACTCACCTGTGCAATTGCACTTGATCCATTAAAGAGAAGCAAAGATAAGTTGAAGTCAAGTTGAAAAGAGTGATCCTCCGTGGTTCCGCCACATGGCTGCTGCTCTAAATAACTGGTTGTTTGTTATGGGTGAAGCCTCCTTTTGTAGGAAGGCCCCACCCAAGATGGCCACTGCCCAAAGAAATCTAGAGAGTTATCACGAAATTTACAAATCTTCCCCAAAATATGAATGGAGTTCCAGGCACCACATTTTGGGAATACATTAACTCCTATACTTGGGGCTATAAAGTGTTTTAGGCACAGGTGTACCTAGCAGTGAGGTATTTGAATAAAGTAGTTCCTGGATCCCGCAGACTTGATGCTACCACTGTCATGCTATCCTGTTCCTGTGACACGACAAGAGGAGTAAACGCATGGAGACAGCACTGGCATATTTGCATTGTAGATGCAAAGAAGGCACATACCACGGAATCATTACAGTTCCATTCCCTTCAATGTTGCCCCCACTCCAAGGTTTGTGAGGGTACAAGGCATGAAACAAATGTTCCAATCATGGTTAATGAAGGGTGTGTGCAAGTTCTCTGAATTGTTCACTGAGTCCTTGGAATGAAGTCCATGTCCAGGTAACTAAGTACCAAAGGTGTCCTTTACAATATTTTTTATTTTTGTAGGGGCGTCTTCAGCCATTGAAATCTCAAGTAGAGACAGATGAGGGTTCTTTCAGTGCAAGACATGAAAGACTGGATGAATCTGAATCGATGAAGACAGCTGCAGTTTGTAGGCAAACTTTCAGGATCGTCTTTTAAATGTGAAAGGATCTAATAAACCAAACCGTAAATTTTCTAGGACCGGAGAGGACTAAATGACAGATTGACAACCAAATTAGTTCTCCAGGATTAAAGGTTGGGGGGTCTTGATGACTCTTACTTGCATACTCTTTATAGGTTTGTTATATTTGCTACAAATTAACTTACACCTGAGTCAATGATTGACCAGATAGACCTTCCTCTTTAATGTGTCACAGGACACAAGGGCTCAGAAGATAAAATCTCAGGACAAGTTTGTGGACGCTATTCAGTTAAAGCACAGAATAGTGAGAACCCAGTAGAAGTATGTTTAGCATTAATCTGGGCAAGTTCTATAAGTGAAATGCTATCTAACTAGGTCTACAAACCTTCTACAAGTGCAATGCTATTTAACCAGGTCCCGCCAAATTAAACAGTATGATATAAAACAATACAACTGCTAGTACTGCACCAAGTCTTAAAGCTCAATTTCTTTTATGAGGACACATCTTGAAATAAAACAAAATGTGTCAAAGACCTTTGTTCTTCTTGAATTAATCAATGAATTTAATTATTTTAGATTTTTAGGCTTCATTTACCTGTTGCCTGAGGTTGGATTGACACACATTTCTTACCTGTGGACACTGTCACTGCTGGGGCCCTGACGCTGCTGTTCTCCCTGCCGCCGTTGCCTGTAACACCACACGGCCGCTGTGGGGGAGGACTACAGCTCCCAGCTAGCACAGCGGTGACCAGCACCGCCCACTTCCTGCCGTGCGCGCCCGGAGGCGCTTAAAAACCAGCTACTCCCTCAGTGGAGCGGGGGCTTCATTTACCTATTGCCTGAGGTTGGATTGACACGCATTTCTTACCTGTGGACACTGTCACTGCTGGGGCCCTGACGCTGCTGTTCTCCCCGCCGCTGTCGCCTGTAACACCACACGGCCGCTGTGGGGAAGGACTACAGCTCCCAGCTAGCACAGCGGGGACCAGCACCGCCCACTTCCTGCCGTGCGCGGCCGGAGGCCCTTAAAAACCAGCTACTCCCTCGGTGGAGCGGGGGCTTCATTTACCTATTGCCTGAGGTTGGATTGACACGCATTTCTTACCTGTGGACACTGTCACTGCTGGGGCCCTGACGCTGCTGTTCTCCCCGCCGCAGTTGCCTGTAACACCACACGGCCGCTGTGGGGGAGGACTACAGCTCCCAGCTAGCACAGCGGTGACCAGCACCGCCCACTTCCTGCCGTGCGCGCCCGGAGGCACTTAAAAACCAGCTACTCCCTCCGCGTCGCGGGACGCGCGCGGGCGGCGCCGGGCTAAGCCCGTTAAAGACCGGGTAAGACTGGGCTGGGCCCCCCCTCTTATATTTGAACTTGAGACTCTAGTTATATTTCCTTATATATCACGCAAATTCATAGTTGTCTCTTTTTAGAACTTCTATTCGATAGTTTGTGGGGGAATATATTAATGTCATGATGACTAGGGGTAGCGGGAGTAAAATTGCACAGGGGTCAGCGCATGTCACTGGCCCAATCGACCAGTATATTACTAGGGCTAATGAGGCGATAAACCAAGGCATATCACTCCTGGAGCGTAGGGTGTCTCAGGATCTGGCCTTAGCCAAGCGTTCATCAATGGGCTCTCTAGTTTTAGCCAGGTCACCCATTAATCCAAGGGAGAACAGACCCCTAATTGAAGCACGAGTAGAAACACATACTATGCCAAATTTGGCTGATCTTTCGGTATCCCTGCTACTCTCGGATACGCAGTTGAGTGAGGCGCTTGAGAAGACGCCCAAACTTTTTTCTAGCCCGAGGCAGGAGGATGACAACACGGATCATTCCAGGGGAAAGAGGGAGGGCGCTATATCAAAGCGAAAGAAGCCCAAGGAAGCGAAAAATCGTAAATCTAAATGCATCTACATTGAGTAGCTCAATCAATGTAGCAACAGATATGATAACCCTCTCTTTGAATCCATCAAATCTTAACGACCCTGGTAGTCTGGGTGAGGGCTGCAAAGTTTGTGAGGTAAGCAACCAACTATTACTCAGATTGGGAGAACTTATCAAAATCTATATGCAGCCCATCAAACTATCTCTTTCAAATATCGAAAAGCAGATAGCTTCTATGAATGCAACTCCTAATATTCAGACGGGTGCCGGGTTGGTTAAACCAAGGGGGTCAAAAACAAATAGAAAAAATTCAATGGGGGAGTTGCAAACCAAAAAAGTAGCCACTGATGGGCCAAACATAAAAACGAAGCCAACTCCAGCAGTATTGAAGAAGGTTATAGAGCCACTCAAAACCCCAGTCCCTTCTGACAATACTAATGCTATGCCGGTTAAACCATCAGGGTCACTGTATAAAAATGATAAGACCAGGGATGGGGTGGGTACCCAACACATCTACCACCAGAGGCAAGTCCATATGTTGTAATCATGACCGGAGTTCCCGAGCTAAGTCAAAATGCGGAGGAACCGACATGGTCTCTAAAAAATAAGGTACAGCATTGGCTTACTACCAATAGACCGCTGCCACCTCATTGCAGCAGCAGGATCTTAATGGTGCGCAGGGTACCCTGGATAGGAAATGAGAGTAAAAGGACTCGGGGGGATTGCGTCATAGTCAACTTTGACGACCCCCGAACGGCCGATCATATTTGCTGCTGGGATATGCGGGCAAAGAATGACGGAATAGAGACAAGAAGGCTTTCTTTTTTCTACCCCCCCACAAATCGATACAATGATGTCCCTGATTGGAGCAGGTCACAAGTAAGAAATTGGGATAGAAGAAGGGAGTGGGCTGATTGGTCAGGTCATGGAGGTGGTGACATAGCTCCTCTTGTAGGTTGGAGAGGCATACCAGTCACAAATAGGTTCAGCTGCTTAGAAGCAGTGGATTGATCACTATTGCGTACTGGACATGACCTTGAGGGCATTGAATTCCTTAGTCCCAAACCCTTACAATCCTTGGTTAGCTCTACGACTAATACAAATATAGATATTAGTCATATGACCCCAGCGATGCAGACAACTGACCAAACAATCTCACAGGTCCCAGCTTTTTGTCCCCACCTTAACTACGTACCAGGGCCTAGTATTGCTCAGTCCATGACTTCTATTAATCTCATGCCTTCTGCTGTACTCATGCCTTCTATTGAATGCCTGGGTCCTCAAAATAGCGATGGCCATGATCCTAGGGTTACATTAAAGATTCTTAGTTGGAACCTAGCAGGTATCCATAGGAAATTATGCTCACCAGAATGGAATGCTTTAGTAGAGGCCCATAAGATCTGCCTGTTCCAGGAGACCTGGAGCTTAGAACCACTCCATCGAGTTGGGTATGTTACATACTCTGTGCCTGCAGCACTCCCTAGAAATGGGAAGGGTCGCCCTTCGGGAGGTCTTCTCATCTGGGTAAGCATTTCCCTTAATTGCCACATAACACCTAAGCATATTAATAGCCCAGATATTCTAGGAATTTCCTTGAGAGGTCCCCGCAGGGGGCTAACCCTCGATTTGTTTAACATATATGTTAGAGGTACCAAATATGGGTCTATGTCCCCGATAGTGACCATTCTTGAAACAGAGCTCAGAGAAAATACTGTTGGTGCCCAAGTCCTGGTTGCGGGAGACTTTAACTGCACCTATGAGCCTCTCTTAATAGATGACATTCTGGACCTGGGTGAGGACGATGTTAGAAGGGGTATCCCAGCCCTAACTATTCCTCCGATTAAAAGATGGACCCAAAGTTCGATACAGTTAAATGCTCTAACATTGGAGTTTGGCCTAAGAGCCACAAATGGTCGTACAAACTCCGACCCTATGGGTGCTGCTACATTTAATAGAGTCAATCACACCTCGAGGATTGATTACATTCTCCTAGATTTTTCACTGTGGGGTTTAGTACAGGATATGGTAGTTTTACCTACTGTTGAAAGCGACCATAATTCGCTTTCTTTGACTCTTAAAAACCCTTGGCCTAGAAAAACACTCGAAGTACCCTCTAAGCAAGCTCATAAAATTTCTGTCTCTTCTTGCGGCAGACGCTTGAAGTGGAATAAAGTTTCAGTTGATGAAACTAAACTTAATAATATCAATGAAATGCTTAAAGCCTCACAAACGGAGTTGGATACTATTGATCCGGCCCTGCTAACAACTGGAAGGGTTACATCTATTTTCGAGGGAACACTTAGGTTTATTGGGGAGGTTTTCTTGAAAAAGGTACGTGTGGGTAGGAACATGGCAACCCGGAATCCAAGGGGCAAGCATGATTGGTACACATCTGCATGTAGACACGCAAAATCTCTTTTGATTGAGGCTATTAAAGGCAAATCCCAAGCCCTGATACAGGGTGCTAGGAAAGAGCATAAGCGAACATTGGCAAGTGCAAGAAAGGAGTGGGAAGAAGAGTATTGGCGCACTTTAAAAGAGGCAAGCTCTGAAAAAGATTCAAGGCGTTTCTGGGATACAATCAGAGCCAGAAATAGACCAGATAGCAACCTCATAACATGTAACATTACTAGCCAAGTGTGAGTTAACCACTTTTCTAAATTGTATACTCGCCAATCTGGAAATGTCACCACAGCTATACCCAATGATGAACAGGGTTGGGAGGTGGGTCTAGCAAACCCTGACTTTCCAACAAAAAGAGTAGAGCATGCTATTGGTACTACTATGCCCCAAAAGGACTGGGAGGCAGTATCTGTAGACCCCGACTTCTCAATAAAAGAAGTAGAGTATGCCATTAGTACCATCATGCCCCAAAAGGCGGCTGGTCCACCTGCTGCACTCAGACATTCCGAAATGGGGGAAATTTATCTATTGCCTGCTCATTGCTATCTGCAGGGGTACACCGATTCCCACATCCTGGAAAGGGGCGGAGGTTGTCCCTATTTTTAAAAAAGGGGCCAGGGACGACCCGTCGAATTATAGACCTATAAGCCTCCTGGATGTAACCCAAAAGGTAGTCGGCAAGGTGCTGTTGGTTAGAATATTACAATGGATTAGTGAAAATAACGTTCTTTCTGACTACCAGGCAGGATTTAGAGCAGGCACTGGCACAATAGAACAAACCTTTGGATTGCTGCTAGTGTACTGGAAGGTGGTGGTCTTGGGCAAAGGCAGCCTTTATCTCGCGTTTATCGATTTAAAGACTGCCTTTGACCTTGTACCTAGGGAGACTCTCTGGAGAGTTCTTACTGACATGGGGATACCACATTACATTCTATTGCTACTTGTAAGGCTCCATGAAAACAGGTTTGCCCAGATAAGATGGGGTACAGAGGGAGAGAAAACTAGCAGAATCCCGGTAGAGAGAGGGGTTCGCCAGGGATGTGTTCTAGCTCCCACCCTCTTTTCTTTGTATGTCAACGGTGTGGTTGAGCACCTGTTGAAAGATCCTTCAGATGAACCTTCCCTGGCGGGGGAGCGTATCCCCACCCTTCTCTTTGCGGATGATACACTCCTGCTGTCCAAATCACCAATGGGTCTTCAAAAACTACTCAATAACTTCCAGTCCTTTTGTGCAGAACGGGGCCTGGTAATCAATACTGATAAAACAAAATATCTTGTGATGAGCCCCCCTAAAAAACCTGTGCGTCCCCCAAAGTTGAACGCCGTACCTCTGGGGAGGGTGGATGTATTTGATTATCTAGGCATCCGTTTGTCGCACAATATGCAGTGGGCACCTCATTTATGTAAAATGCTGCTAGCCCACAAGAGGGTAACAGGGGCTCTTCTGAAGGAGCAGCGCTCCTGTGCCATTAGACCTATAGCCCCTGTTATTGAAATCTATGCAGCAAGGGGAGTTAGCTCTGCTCTTTATGGGGCAGAGCTATGGGGCTCATGCAACACTAGCGAATTGTCAAGATCTGAGAGGAAGTTTTGTAGGGTCATCATGTCACTTCCCCAGGGAACTCCCATGATCCCACTAATGCTTGACCTAGGTTGCCGCCCTATTGGTGATTTGGCAAAGTTCCGGCCTTTACTTTTATGGGCCCGGTTGTGGCGAGCCCCGGAGCTTGCCAAATATGCCAAAGGCCTCTCTGAAGTAATGTCACTCCCTGGGTGGCATAGGATAAAATGGCTGAGAGATATGAAAGCCCTCCTGTGTAACTTGGGTTTAAGTGAAGCTTGGATAAATAGGTCTTCCCCCCCAAAGGCAACACTCAAGAGTTTGTATTGGAACTGGATTGCAACCCAACGGAGCACTAATTGTACATTGGGTAGACTTACGGAGGACTTTCTGAAATTTAAGTATTTGCCGATCCGGGAACTCTACTTAGACATTATTGAGAGACCATTTGACAGGACCCTTTATTTTAAATTTAGGACTGGGACTCTTCCACTACATGCTTTTACATCTCGGTGGAAATCCCCAGCACAGACGACAGAATTTTGCCCTATTTGCATATCCAGACAAGAGACAGTGGCGCACTTTCTGTTTGAATGCCAAGAGTATGCACAACCAAGAAGAAGATTGCTCAAGCAATTGTGTCGTTTGTTGGGAACCAGGCATCATATTGAGGCACTACGCATTTTAATGTCGGACTCTCGCCCATTGTATGTTTGTGCCCTTTCCAAATTCTTATCATGGGCCTGGTGCATTAGAATCAAAAGGCTTAAAGGAAATGTTTAATCGTTTTTTAAATATTCATTTATTTATGATGTGCTTCTCTTATTTGAAAATCAAGTTTTTAAAGTTAAATGTAATCAAATTCTTGCTTTTCTTTTTCTCTGAAGCTTTTATGATAAGTTTTTTATCGAAATAAAGCCTTTGACTGACTGACTGAATTATTTTAGATTTTTAACCTTCCATTTACAAGAACAATTCAGAGGGTAAACAAACAAGTAATGGCAAAGGACTTTTTGAAAATTTCTCCAAACCATTCATTGATTCACATCATACCTACTGATCTTACATACCATTCATTCTCATGGATTTGTTCATACTCATACATTCACATACATACTCAATCTGAAAGTTTAAATTAGAAAACGTGTTTTATAATCTTTCTATTTGGACCACAGAGAAAGAAATTGGGAAAAATTAATCTCTGTAACTGTTTCTTTTGTATCAAAGATTCCAAAATTCTTGTGGTCTCCAAGAAGAACAAAGGTCTTTGACACTTTTTGTTTTATTTCAAGATGTGTCCTCATAAAAGAAATTGAGCTTTAAGACTTGGTGCAGTACTAGCAGTTGTATTGTTTTATATCATTAGAGGCTCAACTTTACTGCCTCCAGCCTACCTCCAGTGTTGGTTTTGGAAATTAAACAGTATGACATTAAATATATTGCTCTATAGATTGGTTGACCGTTTTGATTTTGCCAGCTGGTAGGCACTGTCACAGTCATTCCCAAAAGTTCACAAAAGGGCTGCCAAAACCGAGAAGTAAATTAAGTCTAGTGTTTTGACAAGTCCAAGGTGACCTGCAAAGTACTATCATGATATCACATCAGGGTTTGTTCTTGCAGTTTCTTTGCTGGAAGATAAACTAAAATGCCTTCATAAGGAATCCCATCTCTCAGATTCCTTTAAGTTGATTGAGACAACCATGTCTGCAGCTCATGGGAAGACAGCTGTTTGAATAATGCTGACTGGATGTCAATCTTGCATTAAGGAGCAATGAAATGTTATAATTGTTATTATTGTTTTTCGCTCTTCTTTGGTCTCCCATTCGTGATTTAATCTAGATAGATAATTCCCAGCTAAAATATAATAGTGAAGGGAATCTCAGAAAACAAAAAGGACCATCAAAGCTATGTACGTGTCAGACGTTTAGTTGATTTGGAATACTGAAGGTTGCTGTGATCAGTATAGACCATGGTGTTCTCAATGAGTATTGACTGCATTCCTTAAAGGCAACCCTCATAACAAGTATTACCTTTTTGGCAATGGTGTCACTTTTCTCTTAAGTTTTCTGGAATGCAAGGCTGCTGCATGTAGCTCTGCTGTGAAGGGTATCACTTTGAAAAGGAATAGCCCCATCCGTGTATCAGAAGCATCAACTTCTACGAAAAAACGTAACTTAGGCTGCAGGAGTTTTAAGACTGTTGCAGTGATGAATGTTCATTTTGGATTGATAAACCCTTTATCAGCATCTTGTGTCCACTTAAACTGCACATTTTTCTGTAATAGCTTAGGGCCTGAATTAGACCTAGACAGATGGCATATCCCTCATCGTTGTGATAAAGTAACCCATCCGCCAAGAGCTAAGTCACTGGGGGGGGGCACGATTTCAGAAAAGGAGTGAAGAAGCTTTTTGTAGAAGTAAGCAACACCCAGGAAGGCTTGAATGTGTTTTAGTGATTTTGGGGTTGGCCAGTTCATTACTGCTTCAACATTCTTTTTATCCATAATCAGTCCTTGATGGGAATAGAACAAATCGAAGATATTCAACTATTGTTACATGGAAAGTACATTGGCTTAATTTAGCAAACAACCCGTTTTCACATTATTTTCATAATACTAATTTGGCATGAGTAACATTCTCCTTTTCATTTTCTGAATAGATTAAAATATCATCAATGCAGATGATTACAAATATGTCAAGATATTTGCGAAAATGTAGTTCACAAAAAATAGATACTCATATAACCTGAATCTGGTCTTGGAAGCCGTCTTCCACTCATCTAACTCTCTGTGAAGCAAATCAAGTTATAAGCTCAGTGAAGATCTAATTTAGTATATATTTAGTATATATTGTCGGAGACTTTATCTGATCAAGCAAGATGGAAATGAGTGGAAGAGGGTAGGTTCTCAAGTAACTATAGCTCGTGCCCTGAGGTGACTATAACTTGCGCCTCCGCCATGCATGGTTTTCTCATAAATATTTTCACTGCAAAAGTTTCAGTGATATTATCAATGATGTCATAGAAAATGTCATGAGTGATGTAATATGTGGGGCAATTAGCAGTGCCTGGAAATGGCGCAAGTTATAGTTACCTTAAGCTCGAGTTATAGTTATTTGAAATAACTAGAATTGCTGAATATCTATGGTTTTGTGTGTGTAAAATTTGAACTTACCGATAACGTCCCTGTAACCTTTGGCTTTTTAGAGAATTTCCACGTTTTTTAAATTCTATTTCCGAACTATACAGTCCTTGTAACCTTTATTTTTTCAGTGAATTTCAACGTTTTTTTAATGCTGCTTCTTAACTATAATGTCCATGTAACCTTTGGTTTTTCAGTGAATTTTTTGTTTTTTTTAATGCTATTTCCTAACTATAAAATTCCTGTAACCTGGGTGTTTGAATGGGTGCGTGAGTGGTTGTGTGGATGTGTGAGTGTGTGAATGGGTGTGTGAGTGCATATGTAACTGGCTGTGTTGGTCTGTGAATGGGTGTGTGAGTGGTTTTGTGGGTCTCTGAGTGGGTGTGTGAATGGCTGTAAAAGGGTGTGAGTGGGTGTGTGAGTGGATATGTGGGTGTGTATGTGGGCATGTGAGTGGGGGTGTGAGTGCCTATGTGGATCCGTGAGTGGGTGCATAAGTGGTTCTCTGGGTCTCTGAGTGGGTGTGTCAATGGCTGTATGGATGTATGAATTGGTGTGTGAGTGGTTGTGTGGGTGTGCAAGTGTGTATGTGAGTGAGTGTGTGAGTGGGTCTGTAAGTGGGTGTATTTTTTAAATATATATTTATATGTATACATTACCTACTGGCTTTCACCAGTAGGCTGTTAGAGTTAAGACCATGTTCCCACAGGAAAAGGTTTTTTTTTTTTACTTGCCTATATCTTTGGCCCAAGTTGAAGAATCTTCATGAAATTTTCTCAAAAAAGTGTACTGGTCATTCTAGTTGTATACGGTAAGTTTATAGGTGATCTGTTAAGCAGGGGCTGAGAAAAAGGAGGATTAAAAAAGTGCATTTCCCATGTTAATTCCCATAGGGCTTTTGAGCATAACTACAGCCTGAACTGCTACATAGATTTACACCAAATTTGGCAGAAAGGTAGCTTTTGGTCCAGAAAGCTCTCTTTTTGTTATTTGGCGTAAATCCATTCAGTGGTTTTATCTGGGACGCTATCCATCGGCGAACCCTCACGATCTCATGCAGAGATCTAAGAGGCTGCCAACACTTCAACAAGGAAGTGTGGGCAGCCGTCTTGGACCTTGGCCGCAGCCCAAAAAAAAGTTAAAATAAAGAAAAGGGGGCAGGGTAGTAATACCTTGACCCCCTAGCTCTGGTGCTTGTGACCCCTTAATTTTTGCCATGACATTGTGATGGAGTCACACATTTGTGGCAAAATCTTTTTTTTTTAAATTTCAATATCCTGCGTTTTTTGCAGTGATAGTGATAGTGAGCCAGATCCCAGGGGCATGATGGCAATTAAAAAGAAAGGAAAGGGCGCACGGTCCCCCCACTGCTCTTTTTGCCACCTCCTGGGGCTTTTTTAAGATATTGGATGAGGGCCCTGTGGACCCCTGTCTATTGGGCTCTTTGAGCCCGGGGGACCACCACCTCCCCAGGGTTTCATTTTTTAAATGAAAGATGCTATGCTGAACCCCCTCCTCGGGCTGTTTAAAACCCAGGGACCACCACTTCCCAGGCCAAAAATAAACAATTACAGAGGAACCGTCTGGGGCCCCTCAGGCCCTGGGGACCACACCATTCCAAGTTCAGACCATGCATAGTAAAGAAAGGGGCTGTGAGGCCGCCTTCTGGATCTATTAATGGCTGTGGGGACCACCACCCACCAGGACGGGCTCATGCTATCTACAGAGATGCCCACCCTCTGGAGATAGGTGTTTGCTTTCACTTGGTGGGAGCTGTGAAAACTCCCACCAAGCGAGAGCAAACACTAACTCAGCTTCCAGCAAGGGTAAGCTGTCAAACTGCTCCCGCTTGCTGGAAGCGGAGTTTTCATCTGTTTCCCTGCTGGCTGTCACCTGGGTAGGGAAACAGATTAAACAATTGCTCCCACACACAGGGAGCTGCATTTCTAGCAACTCCCTGCATGCAGGAGAAATGCTGACTCCCGCAGGATGCACAGAGCTGTCAGGGACCGCGGGGGCCTTGAAGCTTCCCCTGCGGTCTCCAATGATACACACTGGGTGACCTGAGTGGGGCCTGGGCACCCAGATAGACTTGGCTGGGTCCCAGGGGGTGGGATTCCCCAGGGCTAAAATTGGCCTGTGGACGGGGGCCGGGCGGGCCCCTTCCCCTATTGAATTTTTACCAGGGCCCAGGGAGCACTTACAAATATAAACATACCAGGTGCCAAAGTTGAAGCTCCACATCACTAAAGCACAAACAATCCTAACTTCTTGGAAATTGGTGAAGGCAATGGAAGTGTGTTTTCTCTCGTATTCCACATTGAAAAACTATCTGAAACCCTTAATGAAGGTGGCTCCATCAGTGATCTACTAGAGCACAATCTGATTTGGGGTGACTGTGATGAGTGATTTCTTTTTCATCATCTCCTGGTGAGGGCAGAGTTCATGATTCTCCCTCTTAATTACGCTGAATATGCAAGTGCACAAAATCGTCTTCAAGCTCCGCATGTTTGGCTGCCGCCGTTTTCCTTAGTAGTATGTATAGGTCTTCTTGCCTTTTCCCACGTTGATGGACAGCTTAACAAAAGGACGTTTCCCAATGATTTTGGTGATGCGTTATTGATGCAGAGGAATAGAAGGACATCTCCACCAAACAAAGAAACACTTACTTCAATTAGTTATAGGGAACTACCCCTGTATGGTGGAGATTTGATCTTTGTCATCTTTTCATCTTCTCTTGATGAAGAGTTATGTTATCACAAATTTGTGGATGAAGACACTCGAGGAACAATCACATTGCCAAAATTACATACACACCTCATGCTCCATTACGCAGCTGTAGTGTAGAATATGTGCAAGACATTTTCCCAACCAGATAGCACTTACTAATTAAACAAATGAAAGAACTCCAGTTGGGTAGATGTTTTCGGCAAAACTGGGGAGTCTTCTTTGAAAAAATTAGGCTCGATTCTGGCCCTGGTGCTGATTTCACAGAAATCAAACCTCAACGGGAAGCACTTACAAATATAAACATAGCAAGTGCCCCAGTTGAAACTCCACTTCAGTAAAACACAAGCTATCCTAACTTCTTGGGCTTGGCAAAGGCAAAGCAAGTGTGTTTCCTCTCATATTCCACATTGAAAAACAATGTGAAGTCCTTAATGGAGGTGAATTCATTGTTGATCTATTGGAGCACTATGTGATGTGTAGTGACTATGATGGGTGGTTTCTTTCTTGTTGTCTCCTGGTAAGAGTAGAGTCCGTTGTTTCTACCTTTAAAATAACCTAAGTATGCAAATGCCAAATATCCATAGGACCACACAGGCACTCACACACCCACTCACAGACTCACACAGGTACACAAACACACACACAGACACTTATACAGGCACTCATACAGGTATTCACATACCCACTCACAGACCCATGCAGACACTCACACACACCCACTCGCAGACTCACACAGGCACTCACAGACCTACACAACCACTCATACACCCACTGTCAAAGGTGACAGGTCACAGTCAGGATAACAAATTTAAAATGCATAGAAATTCACTGAAATACCCAAAGGGTTCAAGGGACAGTGTAGGTAGGACATAGAATTTGATAAACCTTAGAAATTCACTGAAAAAATCAAAGGTTACAGGGATGTTATACTTAAGCTCAGATTTCACTCATACAAAACCATTGAAATTCAGCAGTTATATTTACCTGAGCTAACTATAACTCAGGCCCCCGCAATGCACTGCTTATGACCTCACATATTACATCACTCATGACATGATCAATGACTCACACTCACCCACTCACAAACCCATACAGCCACTAACACAGCCAAATCACCCACCCATATAGTCATGTACACACCCACTCACTCACACATACAACCACTCACACACCTACTCATTTACCCATGCAGCCACTCGAACTAGCTTTCACTCACCATAGAGCTTCTCACAGAGCCTCTCACCCACTAATACAGCTACTCACACAACCACTCTCACCCACACAGCCACTCAAACTAGCACTCACTCACCCATACAGCTACTCACACAGCCACTCACATACCCTTACACCCAATGGCAGAGTAACACCTACTGTGCAAAACAGTTGCTCACACACACTCACCCATGCATCTATTTAAACAGCCACTAATGTACCCATGCAGCTACTAACACACCCACTCACCCATTAATAGAGCCATTGATACAGCCATTTAATCACCAAAACAGCCACTCACATCCTCCAACCATATAGCAACTAAGGCAGCCACTCACACACACCCTATTTACCTATACATCCACTTTCACACCCACTCCAACACCCAGACACCCACTCCCACACTAATACAGACAGTTACACACCCACTCAGATGACATAGGTTAGAAAGAGTATCACTCATTACTAGTTTAAAGGAATATTAATTTAACATCTGCTTAGCTTACTACATCTCTTTAAGTCGAGAAACATGTACTAAACACTTTCTCCCACTGGTTTATGGCATCAGTGATGTCATTTGAGATGTCATCGGTGATGTTATCAGTGATGTCACTGACCATGTCATGTGTGATGTAATATGTTAAGTTATAAGCAGTGCATTGTGGGGGCATAAGTTGAAGTTAGCTGAGGTAAATATAATTGCCTAATTTCAATGGTTTTGTACGAGTGGAATCTGAGCCTAATTATAACATCCCTGTAACCTTTGTTTTTTTCCTGCATGTACACGCTTTGAAGTGGATAAGGTAGTCTTATTCCCTTCTGCTGTGAAATGGACTTCGTCCTTTCGGTACAATGCTGCTATGCCAAACCTGATGTAATTGTGACAAATGGAGCTCATTCTCTTGTCACAGAGAAATGCTGAAATTGTTTTCCTAACATGTCTCGGAGATCTCTCAATCTTTGGACCCAACTGTGATTACCACTGCCACTAATGCCTTTGAAGTATATTGAAGAATACAAAGGCAGTGTAAGGAAATAGAGCCATTAATTGCACCACTGTATCCTTCTTTTGGATTTCAAGTGCAGCCCCTTTGATTTATATGTATATATACATATATATATGTATATATATACATATCTATATATATATACACACACACACGTGTGTCTGAAAAGCAAAGGTTTAAGTGATGATATAGTTAGGGGAAAATGGCAGCTAAAATGTAACATGTTAAACTAAAACAAAACACAGAAATTAAGCAGTTATAGTTTACTAAAGTAACTATAACTTGCGCACACACACCATGCACAATGTTGGTATCAATGATGTCATTTCAATGTCATCAGTGATGTTATCAATGATATCATAGAACATGTCTGGAGTGATGTAATATATGAGGTGATAAGCAGTGCATGGCAGGTGCACAAGTGGATGCAAAAATGGACACAAGGACGCATTATGCATTGAAAAATAGTGCAAAATTATATTTCTTATAATAGACACATAATTTGGGGGAATTTGTGCAATTTCAACAAAGCAAAGTTTGCTCATGCCTAGTTTTTATTCCTAAAAGTAACATCATATACCGAAATCTTTAAATGTTTTCCTTGTAAGGTCAAACCCTAAACATCCGTGGGGGTGGGGGAGGGGTTGATTTTAATGTGGCACCAGGAAAGTATTGAAAAATATTTAATGAGCAAGTTTTCATAACCGTCTACAGAACATTGTCATTTTATCCAATTTATTGTGACATTGTGCTGTAAAATGTGCCATTTGGAACCATTTTCCAAATTTGTCGGAAGGGAGACTACTTCAGGAAGATGGACTTAGCATTGTCGGCGGTGCTATTTAATTGTGAAATTACAATTTAGAATAATACGTTCAGCTGTGTATTATAGCATTAGGGCATCTTTTGACAGTAGTGGAATAGCAATCAGACCTCTTAAAATAACATTCATGTAGGGAAATGGAAGAGAACAGCGGGACCAGCTTCTCTTGTGTCTCTGCTCCGAACTCATTTCTTGCGTGTGATTGACTGGTGCAGCACGTTCCAAGCTCCCTGAACTTTAAACCCTCTTAAAAGCATTCCAGGTCTGACTGAGGCTACGTTTGGTTTTGTGGGACACCATTCCTCATTTCAACTCTGATTCTGTAATTCATACGGGCCATGTTTAATGGACTTTTAAAAATGACAAGGAAGGCAATATAAATGTTCCCCAAAGATTAGCAGATAAGCAGACACCTTCTGCAATGTAATAGTTTAAAACCACTTGATCCTACACTATAAAATGTGCTCCGATGACAAAGAGCTTCCCTTTGATTCCAAGAGAAAGTCTTGATAGCCTTGCTGCATAGGAAGATTTCTATAATAAAATGTATCCCCTCTGGGTCTTTAAATGCAAACCTGTACTCTGCGGCTACACTCGTTATTACATCATTATCCTTGGCCATGCCGACTAGTATGTGTGATTTATGTCAAAGGGAAATTCTCTGTCTTTTTTTTTATTAAAGCTCTTTTATTTACTTTCCCGAAATCCCTTTTAAAAAAAGTGTGCTCTCTTCAAAATTTAACAAAGGCATTTTCTGGTAAACAAGAGAGATACGCGCAGGAAAATGCAACATATGTCTAAGCATCTTAAATATGCTCCAATTTGTTCGAGATTGCAAAGTGACTGGTACTAACAATCATGACGAGGGTAGTATTGCCACTGCTTGCAATTTGTATCAGCATATCTAATATGAGGTGTCACTAATCCAGGAACTGTGCAAGGATTTTCATCACTCCTGGAAAAATAGACTTTTGCCATCTAGAGTGCTCCCCATACAATGAATCCGGTTATTTTATGGTCTTGTCAGGAATTTGGTGCAACTACCAGATTGCCACCTAAAGATGCTCCCACACCTCAACTTTAGGAAGCGCCAGCCTTGCTCCAATCAGTGTTACACATAGCAATAAAGGCTAATAGATGAATCATGTCCCCAAGAACACTTTCTCTCAGTCTAATTGTAGTCCCATCAAAGAGTAAAGGCGAACAGTGAAAACATCTTCCAGAATACATTGGATTATCAAGTGAAAGTCCAGGATTAGAACAAGAAACCACATGAAATCCCTGTTGCTATAAAGACATCTGGTAAAATAATTGTGAAGACAAAACCTTGCGGCTGCTGGTACAAGCTGCCCGTCCCTCTCATTACCCCTTGACTCCTAAAGTGATCCTGTTGCTCTTCATTTTAGCCCACTTTTGGGCTAGTTTTCCAACCCCTCAGCCACTGAAAACTCCACCACTCCTTCCCAGGAACTCTGCGACACCTTGATGGTCTTCTTCCACTACAAGATCTCCACCATTTACAAAAACATCGAACCCCAACCCACCACCGTCAACGTCCTCAGCCACCTTGCTTCCACAGATGCAAGCCCCGAAAACCTGCTCACCACTTGGGACTTGCTCACCACACCAAACACCATAACCATCATGAACCGTCTACTCTGAAGCACCAATGGACCCCTTTTACCACCACTTCTTCAAACGAGGGATCAAGATGATCAGCAATGAGCTCACCACCATTTGCAATGCATCCACCACCGCGGCCACCTTCCCTGAAGTATTGAAACACACTGAAGTCAAATCCAATCCGCTGACCCCAGTGAACTCAAGAAGTACCATCCCATTTCTCTTCTCCCCTTTCACACCAAAGTCCTTGAAAAGGCCAGCAAACACCAATTCACAAAACACCTGGAGAACAACAATCTATTGGACCCATCAAAATCCAGATTCCACACCAACCACAGTACCTAACTGCCTTGATTGCTGCCACTAAAGACATCAGAGCCCTCCTCGACCAGGAAGAAACTGCGGCCCTAATCCTCCTCGACCCCTCATCAGTGATCGACAACGTATCCCACCACATCCTTATCAAGAGACTCCACAGAAGAATCCAAGGAGGCACCCTCAAAGACTCACCTACTTCCTCACCGGAAGAACCCAGAGAAATTGCCTACCCTCTTTTAATATGGAAACTAAGAACATCATTGGCAGCATCGTAAAGGCTCATCTCTTAGCCCTAGACTGTTCAACATCTACATGGCCTCCTTGGCCAGCATCATCATAATCCATGGACTAAATCTTATGTCCTACACCGACCACACTCAGCTAATTCTCTCATTATAAGAAGACCCCATCCACGAGGACTGACAACTTAAGCAGTTGCATGATGAGCTTGGCTGACTAGATGAAAGACAACTGCCCAAAACTAAACACTTCAAACCAGAATTGTTGATTTTCAGGAACAACACCTACCCATAGAACAACTCCTGGTGGCATTCCGAACTACGACCCTGATCCACTCGGACAGACCATGCCCGTAACCTTGGCATCACCCTAGACAGAAAGCGCACCATGAAATGCCAGACCAGCACAGTCTCCTCCACCTGCTTCCTCACTCTTCACATGCACCGTAAGATATTCAAGTGGCTCCCCGTCAACACCAGAAGAACCCTCCCTCAAGGCCTAATCACCAGCTGGCTGGACCACACCAATGCATTCTACATAGAAATCACCTCACACCTCCTGAAAAGACTGTGCACAATGCAGAATTCAGCAGCCAAACTCATACTCATCCTCCATAAGCAGACCCACATCACCCCCACCTCAAGAAGCTCCACTGGTTCCCCATTCAGAAGAGATATTAATTCAAGATGCTGATCCACACGTACAAAACCCTAAACAACTAAGGACCAGCATACATCAACCACTGCCTGAACTTCCAATAACCCTCCCAACACCTGCACTCTGCCTCCTCTCGCTTGCTAATACCTCCGGCATCCACCTAAGCTACAGTGGAGGATGCACTTTCCTACCTTGCAGAGAGGTCCTGGAACGACCTCCCCCTCCACCTCCAGACCTCATCCTCTCTACTTGAATTCAATAAAAGACTCAAGACCTGGCTCTTCAACTGAACCCTCCCTAAGCAGCAGGGTTCTCAGCACCTGGATACCGGTCACAGGTAATAAGCTGTGCTAGACAAATCCTGATTGCTTGATTGATTGTTTGATTAAGTTTGAGGTGCTTCTAATTCCAGGAAACCACACAAGCATCAGACAGTGTATGCCATGCTGTACCTTTGGACAGGAAGTAGGAGACCCTCAACCACTTCCAACCACTTAACTAAGATTGTGTCTGATGTTCATATTTCTTTAGTTTGAGGTGCAGTAGTTGCACCCAGAAGTGATGCCCACTCTCCTTCTAGTAAATTAAGTTCAGTAGAATCAACCCATTTATGGTCATGTTTTTATTTGCTAATGATATCTTCATACTGTTTGCAATAATAATTGCAAAGATTATGATGAATGTGGATAGGAGAGTGATAACCGTCACATTCTGTGCTGCAGTCAATAGGCTTAAACTTTGATGACCACAAACATTATTTTTTATGCGAAACTGAAAAGTAAGGAAAAGGATTGGTGCTGCCCACAAAGATACAGCTTGGTCAGTTCACCCCTACTTCTCCCTCCCTCTTTGTCACTAGTTCCCATGGCTGTCTGAATGAACTATCCAATATTTTCTATTAATACTACTGACCCCTGGAGAATAAACCCTGACTTGTGTCATCCAGGTATTTGTCCACACAATACATACTGGGAAGACTTTTTTTCCCAGGGTCTTTTTTCATGACTGGCTGGATTTTAGTAACATCAGAATACACATGAACGATTGGAAGTGAGTTGTTGCACAACTGGAAACCACCATCTCTTAGAAAATCCACACCTATATTGACCTTTATGGACCCTTCTGTAGAGCTTTGTCACTTTGCAATTTCATGCTTCTCATTTTCTCAAGACTAGAACTACATCTAATTCCCTGATGATGGTCTGGTCACCTTGTTAATGTTTGGGTAAGGTTCAGACATCAATAAGACAACTTAAACTACTGTAATATTGCTTGTCTGAACTTTACTCAAAATGTTTCACCTAAAGACAAGAAAACATACCACCACGTATGAGACCGTCCCCTTCTTATTGAAAAAGCAACTATTAACCCAATATCCTGGTATAACAATCCCCTAGTGAACAAATATATAGAGCTCATCTACTGCAACCAAAACCTGAATCACTGTAAATTTTCTCTCACTGGAATATGTGTGAACAATATTCAAAACATAAAAAGAACCAATAATCTTAATCTAGTCCACCAAAACATCCACACCTTGTTTGGTGAAAGATTATAGTTTGACTTTCTTATGCTACAGACATCCTTATCTCTAAATCTTCATTTATGTATTGTGATTCTTAGGATTTGCATTACCGTCCCAAGAAATAATTGCTCTGATGATTCACAAAGGTAATTTACAGAATGCCTTAACCATGCATGCCTTACAACACAAGTGCTACAACGACCCTACCAGTACAACACAGTCTTTACCAATCATGTCACTACCACAAACATACATAGGAATACCTTGCAAGTAGCTTAACCATGCATACCATTCCCAGGCATACCATTAACATGCATACCGTTAGAATGCACATACTGGAATATAGAGGAAATTTACTCTTTTAATTAAACATTTTCACTTTTTTTTTTTCACTACATTAAAATAAAGCTAAGCAGTACATTAATATTCCCTACTACATATTTCACAACTTAACATTTACTAAATCAAGGCCAAATACACATCTTACTTGAATAGATGGGTTTCCAGGTATCCTGTTTCCAAAGTAGTTCTTCCTTTATTTTTACTATATATTACATGTTGTTCCAAATTAAAATGGTTGACACTCTATGTCAGTGCTTTCCAAACTGTGTGTTGCGACACGTTAGTGTGTCAGCTGCTGTCTGTAGGTGTGTCACACAATGAGTCTAGGCGTCATGCAGGACGGTACTGTGCATGCTACTGATGCATTACCTGTTCCTGCGGAAGAGGAAGAGTCTCCTGTGGTGGACAGCGAGCCATGATTGGAGTCAGAGCACCGCAGCTGCTCACAGCCACCCACCTGCAGACCCGTTGAAGAATCCGGCAGTGGTGGTGAGTAGACTTTCGGTGGCTCCTGCAGTGCTCTGAGCCACCCCCACAAATTATTATTTTAATTCTTGCACATATTTACATATTGTTACTCCTAAATGACAGCAGTCTTGGAAATGTATGTATGTTATTATTTTACAAATTATATATTTTGCTGGTAGAACTCAATTACTGTGTCGCGAAATGATGCATGTCTAAAAAGTGTGTCACCAACATGAAAAGTTTGGAAAGCACTGCTCTATGTGAAGAACCTGAATGAACATAATTTTTCAACTGAACTATAAAAACATACATTCTGTTAGAATTACGCGCTTATTTAAAAATGCAGCCCAAAACATATTTTTTTTGAATTATGGAATACCACACAAGAAACATATGATATCAGCCACCCACTATTTTGTGTTCAGTGGTACACTGACTCCATCTAGCTACCCATGTAGGTAGAAAATGGTCCTCACTTAACACTAAGTCAAATACATATATATTTAGTCAGAATGTTTTGAATATTTTGTAGACTTGCAAAATCATTTCTACAGTGAACTGTTCGAGTCCATTACTTTTTTTACAACTCCGGAAGGTAAAAACACACACAATCTTTTTAAGGCTAATTTATATTAATGTTTTTTTTTTTGTTAAGAAAAATTTAACCTACTCAGATTTCAACCTGAACAAGAAAGATGCTTGACAGTGATTTTGGGATCAATATTACTATTGTACCACTGCCAGGGGAATAACTTAGGGTAGGTGCTGAACAGTGCCAGGGGGCACAAGTACTATTCTAACTTCGCCAGATACTTACAGCAGGATAGGTAATTATTTAAGATTAAAATTAATATTAATTTTAAATATATTATAATACCTAATAAGTAATTCTCAGGTTTTAAAATTAATAACTGTGTATTAATATACTTCTCCACCCAATACCCCTAAATACGTTGCATCCTGTCTCTAAAAGTTAGTTACTTAAAAAAATGTTTTTTCATCAGTTATAATTTTAATAAAAAGTTCATAATTCCAATTTTCTCAATATTTATACCATATACTTACCTATATACTTACCTAACTACTTAGACATTTATGTGTGGTAAAGGCATGTTTGGTAACTGTACATATCAAACAAATGGAGGGAAAGGAGGGCTTTTAAATAATAACAATCAGTCTTATTATTATCACAGGTCCAGCATAACTGTACATACCTAAAATGCATGGTAAAGGCATGCGTGGTAATGGGATTCATGGTAAAGCCATATTCGTTGAACTGACATGCATGGTAAACCCATGTCGAGGAGTAAGACTTTGTGGTTAAGGGAGTGCGTGGTTAAGACTTCATGGCACAGGTGGTTTTCCAAAAATAATGATGCATGAACTTGCTACTGAATTGTAAGGGGCCGATTATGACTTTGGGGGTCTCACTGCCAGCCCACCAAAGCAGCAGTCCAGAAAATGCCGCTAGGCTTTTGCCATTCTCGCCCGCTGGATTATGACTTTACCATGTGGCTGGCGATGTGTGGGCAGCGGAGTCATGGTGGTGGCACATTTCAGCTCTAATAATGAGCCAGAAGCCATTGCCAGGAATGCTACAGTGCCTAAAGCCAGTCGGGTGCACTGCTTCCTTGCATTACGGTGTGCAAGAGAAACAGTGCACGCACCCGATTCGAAGGCATTGAAGCTCAAAACATGAGCACCAGTTACATTTCACAAGGGCACATTCGCCCTGCTGGCAGTTTTTGCCATCATTACCTGCCTTTCCTCCGACTCTCTCATGGCGGTGTCCCTAACAGGAAAGGGTCAGCTGAAAGGCAAGTCATACTTTGGCTGGCAGGATGCTTGACAGGATGGCCTCCATTGGCCGCCTCAGCCGCTGCAGTAGCAAAAAGGATGGCAGGAACGGCGGTCTAGAGGCAGTGTTCACATTCACATCTTAATCAGACAGTCAGACTGCAAGGGAAGTGAGTGGTTGGACCGCCAAAAAGCAACCCCCGCTTCCTTGCCACCGAATAGAAAGGGAGCTTTCCGCCACACCACTACGTGTGTTGTATAAAGTAAACAATTCACTTCATAAAATCTGATTTTTGCCCACCTCTAAAGGCCAGCCACCATCATTGGCCTTCCATCAATCAATTTCCTTAATACAAATAGAGAGGCAAGTAACCAAGATTTTCAACAGTAATTGAAACTTAGGGGTCTATTAGGATGCTCGGGCGGTGGCACTACCGTGGTGCCTGCGGTGGTGGAAAATGCCTTTTTCCGCACGCCAGCAGCGGGCCTCACGCCTGTCGTAAATAAATTATTATGAGTTCAGAATTTCTAGATATCAATATAATTATGCATGAAGCAAGAGGCTGAGTCCGTGGTATCAGGTTCAAAAGGGCTTTATTCAAATAACTCGAGTTATAGGGAGAATAGTTCCATCACCACAAGGGATCAGGACCAGGGTTCTCAAAAAGGTATTCTCAAACTTTATTCACAGAGTACAATATATATATGTTTGTAATAATATACGTAAGCAAGAGCGCTTCAGGCGGAGCAAGAGAGAATGAGATAAGAGCATGTGGGTGTGTAAGTAGGCGTGAAGGTGGGCGTCCACTCGATGATAATAGGTAAGTGTCATAGGTGGGTGGATGCCTAGAGGGGGTTGCGTGATTAGCTGGAACTTTACTGGAACTTTGCCTTACTTGTGCTCAACTCGAGCATGACGTGTAACTGACGTGTGAAAGGGTTGCTATGCAACCGGGGAGTCTGGTGTCCGAAAATGAGGCCTTCAGTGTCAGGGCGACCAGCACATCTTGTTTTATCTGATATCTAAAGTCTGGAGCAGGGACTGATTTGTGACATAGGTTGCCCATTACCAAGGGCCAATGTGGCATTTATTTCTTCGTTTACAGCTGAAGTCTTGCACGGGGGCTATGGGCTTTTCACTGACGTGAGCTTTGTAATCACACAAAAAGAGACAGAAAGGCTAGGCTTTCTCCTTTGCAGATGGGTCATGTTTATCCCTCCTTCTCCAGGCAGGAATGTGGTTGCGGTAGGAGTAAGCAGATAACAGTGCTCAATACTGTCTCGGACAGGGCCCCTTTGGCTGAGGCCCAAGTGTGCAAGGCCAAGGATACGCAGCTACAGCTTTCAGAGCGTTCTGAGGCCTGAAGCCTCTTTTCGGCTCTGGCTGGGCCACAATAATGGAAATGCGGGAAAACATGATGCAAAACGTGTAGGTCTCAGAGCAGATTTGTCGTTTCTCTCATGGGAGACTGGATTATGGCAGGCCACGTTATAGCATAAGCATCATGATAGACAGGCCATGGAGGGGAAATACATAGGTGACATGTATGTGCACATGAGTGTGGGGGAACACACGGGGACACATAGGCCTCATGATATTTTATTTTCCTCATTCCCTCCTTGTCCCCTAGTGGACCCTCATGTCATATCTATTCTCATTAGACAGTCAATCTGTTCTTGCAGCATTATTTTTCCATTTTCAATGCTTTGTAAATGGGGATGTGGAACACATGCAGTAGCACACAGGCCGCAAATGGCCGGGCCACACTGCAGACATAGGCAACAACTGAATATCATCAGTAGTATTAGTCCACAGACAGTCAACACTTTCCATCCCCATGCTGATATTATTTCCCAGAGCCAACTGGACCAAGTCCACGTGCCTGGGTCTTGGTGTATGCTTTGGGCAATCTTGTGGAGTCTTGTTATTGCTTTGTATACAGACGGTGCATTATTAGGTATGAAAACGCAGCAGCTGGAACTGATGACCCTACAGGCCCCGCCCCTATCCGCTAGGATGACGTCAAGAACAAGACGATTCTGAAGAACGACCATTCTCATAGCAGACTGTTCCTGGGTCAAGTTCCCCAGGGCTGATGCAGTCTCATTAGCAACTGTTTCTAGAATCCTTGTTAGTCTGCGGATAAGTTTACTATTCTGGACGGGACCTATGAAGAAAAAGAATCCTTTGTTGAAATCTGTATATTGCTCCCAAGCTGTTTCAGTCTGGTCAATGCCAGAGGCATCGAGCCCTCGTCTGTGCCTGTCAAGAATTCCTGTCATGCGAGGGGAGGAAAACGGTAACCAGCGAAAACGGACTACATCTCCCAGGATGCTTAGCGGTTGAGAGGTTATGTAAACAGGAGAGCTGTTACATAACTCAAGGAAAACACGCCCTTATGTAAACAGGAGAGCTGTTACATAACTCAAGGAAAACACGCCCTTATGTAAACAGGAGAGCTGTTACATAACTCAAGGAAAACACGCCCTTATGTAAACAGGAGAGCTGTTACATAACTCAAGGAAAACACGCCCTTATGTAAACAGGAGAGCTGTTACATAACTCAAGGAAAACACGCCCTATAAAGGGAGGAACCGGGAGGTACAACGCTGTCGGATATTGTGTTTACACCGACGTACCTGCTTAGTGAAGAGCAGTGTTCCGGAGTGGTGCTCCAGTAAGGCAAGAACGGAGGTAGGTCGAGTCGTTACTCCCTGGGCCGTGTCTTGCCCCATCGTCACCTGTGAAGGACCCGGAAGCTCTACCGGATAACCATTGAGCTTCGCTTTTTGACTCGGCTGAGTCAAAGCGCAGTGGCGCTTTTGCTGGTTGGAGTCGTAACTCCCAGCCCGACCAGAGATACAGGGACTGCCAGCTATAACGCACACCAGGAGGTGTTTGCCGCGTTACAGACTCGGAAGTCCACGGGATCGATCGAGCGGCTGCTCTCGGTTCAGTCTTCTTTGCTTGTGATTGGGGTATCGGTGACGCATCACCAGGAGGTGACTCCGCGTCCCGGTGCAGTCTGAGGAAGAGGTTGAGCGGCTGCTCCCTTCAGGTAGAGACCCCGGCTGGGTGTTTCCCTGACTCCTCGATTCACCCCAACACTCTTCGTGCCCCTCACAGCCTACCGATTGGCATTGTCGGCCATTTCATTTCTGCCCTCTGTTGGCATACGCCGGGATCGGCGTATATGCAGAGGACGGTTAGGACCATCCGTGCTGTGGGCTGGTAACGTACTTAGCCTAGAGGATTCCAGTGACTATAACCTTTGTTTATTCCTTGTATTATTTTTGCCTTCATTAAAATAACTAAACCTTCACAAGTGGTTGCGTTCTCATTATCGTGTCTGTTAAACGATCCTGAGACGTTCAGGGCGTTACAAAATATCCGACCTTAATAACACTAACTGTCTCCCGGTCGATAACAGACATGGCAACACTTGATGATGTGCTGGCTGCTTTAGCGACCGTGCAAATTGAATTGGCTGCCTCCAGGCAAGAAACAGCCGATGTAAAAGCCAGACTGGATGCTATCCAATTGGACCCGCTCACGCCCAGCACCTCCCTCACGAACCAGACCCCTGCGGTAGTAGTGGAAATGCCGGTAGCCGTCCCCTTGGCAACACCAGAGAGGTACAGTGGGGATCCTAACACAGTGCAGGTATTCCTCACACAAGTGGCGCTACATTTATCGTGCAAACCAAGGGCGTTCCCCACGAGTCAGGCTCGTGTGGCTTTCCTTATATCCTATTTGGCTGGAAACGCGGCACAATGGGCCGTACCTCTGGTGAGCAGGGACGACCCCATCTTATGTGTTTGGGGTGCTTTTCGCGAGGAATTCCTGAAGGTCTTCGACAGAAGGGCTGACTCGTACACGGCGGACCGTGAAATGCTTGAGTTGAGACAGGGATCCAACGACCTGGTGCAGTATCTCAACGCGTTCCGAAGGCTGGTTGCGGAAACCAAGTGGCCTGTTGCTAAACAGACGGCGCTCTTCCATCACGGGCTGTGCGATGAGCTCAAGGACGCCGTGGCTCATATTGACCCACAACCCAAGACATGTGAGGGCCTTATCAACCTGGTATTACGGCTGGAACATAGGCTAAGTGAAAGAAAGGGGGATCATGGGAGAAAAGGAAAATCCCTTCCATCCTATGTGACAGTGGGAAGTCCTGAAACTGCCACCGCATCCAAGGGAGAACCCATGGACATCGGCGCAATACGAGCGAGCCTCACAGCCACGGAGAAAGAGTCACGCCGTAAACAAGGATTGTGCCTATATTGTGGCAAAAAAGGCCACCACGTACGTGAATGCCCTGCCAAACCGAAGACGTCACGTTATCGGGCCAACCGGTCGGTAACAGCCGTGGTGGACGTACCGGTGGAAAACTAGAGGACTCCCAGACCAAAGAAGGGGCATCTCGGAGTCACTCATCCATCCCTTCACTTTCCAACTCGGTCACTAAGGGACAACGACACCTGTTTCTCACGGTGCACGTGGGAGTGCATGACCAGTGGATACCCGTAGTGGCCATGGTGGATTCAGGGGCCACTGGCATGTTTATGGACCACAACGAGGCATGCAGGCTAGGGCTAGTGCTTCTTCCCAAAGCTGTACCCGAAGACGTCTATGCTGTAGACGGAAGGCGATTGGTGACGGGGCCCATCGGGCAGCACACGGGGGTCCTTCCAATGAGATGTGGGAGGAACCATTTGGAACAAATCGATTTTAACATCATCCGAGCGCCCCAATATGGCGTCATATTGGGATTGCCGTGGCTACAGAAACACAACCCCTCTGTGGATTGGCCAACACATCGCATCGAACTGACGTCACCGTATTGCATCCTGCATTGTGGAATAAGAACGGAATCCCTTGACGCAGATGAGAGCGGGAGTCAGACGGTGGCTACAGCGGCAGAAAAAGATGTGGCTCTCCCCCAGGCTTATCACAGTTTTGAGGATGTATTTGATGAGGTGAAGGCGGAAGTGCTACCACCACATAGACAGTTTGACTGCCAGATCGACCTGGTGCCAGGGGCCAGCGTTCCCAGCGGCAGGCTGTATGCCCTGACGGAGCCTGAAAACGTGCATCTCCGGGGGTACCTGGATAAACTCCTCAAGCTAGGATTCATCCGGCCGTCCAAGTCTCCGGCCGCCTCGCCGCTCTTCTTCATCCCGAAGGCTAATGGGGAGCTGAGAGCCTGTGTGGACTTTAGGGCATTGAATGCGATAACCGTAAAGAATCGGTACCCCTTGCCTCTCATCAGTGTACTTCTGGAACAGGTCAAGAAAGCTCGTATCTACACCAAGTTGGATTTGAAAGGGGCATACCATCTGGTGCGCATGAGGGACGGAGACGAGTGGAAGACCGCCTTTAAGACCAGGTTCGGCCTTTTTGAGTACCTCGTCATGCCGTTCGGTCTGTGCAACGCCCCGGCAGCCTTTCAGTACTTTTTGAATGAGGTATTCAGAGAGGAGTTGGATATCTACGTGGTCGTATATATCGACGACATCCTCATATATTCGTCCAGTGTGGAGGAGCACGTACACCACGTCAAAGCTGTGCTCCAAAAGCTGAGGGAAAACATGCTGTTTTGTAAACTCAGCAAGTGTGACTTCCACGTCACATCCGTGGAATTCCTCGGAGTGATGCTGAGTCCAGAGGGACAGGAGATGGCAGAACGAAAGATCAAGGCGGTGAAAGAATGGCCGGTGCCCCAAAGCGTGAAGGACGTCCAAAGTTTCATTGGCTTCGCCAACTTTTACAGGCGGTTTATAGATGGATTTTCAGGATTGGTGGCCCCAATCACACAGCTACTGAGGAAGTCCAAGGAGTTTGTCTGGTCCCCTGAAGCGAACACAGCCTTTGAGGCCCTGAAAAGCGCCTTTGGTAAGGCGCCGGTGTTGGCTCACCCCGATCCGGATCTCCCCTACATGGTGGAAGCGGACGCATCGGATGTGGCGCTGGGGGCTATCTTGTCCCAACGCAACCACGACACAGGGGTGCTTCATCCCGTTGCGTACATGTCCCGCAAACTCAACGACGCCGAATGCAACTACCATATTGCGGAGAAGGAGCTTCTCGCAATCAAGGACGCCTTCCCCCGAATGGAGGCATTGGTTGATGGGGGCAAGACATGTGGTATCGGTGTACACGGACCATCGGAACCTACAGTTCATGACGGCCACAAGACACCTTTCTCCCAGACAGCTGCGGTGGATGATCTTCTTTGCGGGGTTCAACTTCCGCATCACATATCGGCCGGGGACGGAAAACCGGAAGGCGGACGCCCTGTCCCGTCAATCTGCAGTTAAGGAACCATTGCCTGCGACCGAGCATTCCATCATTTCCCCGAGGATGGTATTGGGGGTTATCCAACCGGATACTTTCCTGAGGGGAATAAAGAGAGGGATCAGGTCATTCGCATGGCGGAGGTGGCTCCTCAGTCACAGAGAATGGCAGCTGAAGGACGGGATACCCCTGAAGGGCAGGTGCCTATTGATACCCACGCCTAGGCTAAGGAAACAAGCATTCATCTGGTGCCATGACTCTCCATGCGCAGGTCATTTGGGCTTTGAAAAAACGGTGGCTAGCATGGGACGGCATTTCTGGTGGCCAACCATGAGAGTGGATGTCAGGAGGTGGGGACAGGAGTGTCCTACGTGTGCTACCATGAAGGCCGACCATAGCCGAACCCAAGGGCTCTTACATCCACTTCCGACCCCGGATAGACCATGGGATAGCATATCACTGGACTCCGTGGTGGGCCTACCGGTAGACCAGGGGATGACGGCAATACTGGTGGTGGTGGATTACTTGACGAAAATGGGGCACTTCATCCCCTGCAAGAGAGTCCCTACGGCCGGGGAATTGGCGTCACTACTCCTAAAGAATGTGGTACGACTGCATGGATTACCTGGGGTGATCGTGTCGGACCGGGGGTCGCAGTTTACTGCGCAATTCTGGAAGACTTGGTGCACTGCGCTGCATGTTAAGACCGCCCTGTCCACCAGCTACCACCCTCAAACGGACGACCAAAGCGAGCGCCTGAACCAAACGCTCAAACAGTACCTGCGATGTTTTGTGGACCAGGGCAGGAAAGAATGGGTCGACTTGCTATGGGTTGCAGAGATAGCCTATAACAACGCCACTCACAGCTCCACACAGTCATCTCCGTTCTATAGCAACTATGGCCAACATCCCAGGTTCTTGCCATTTCTACATCCGTTCAGAGAGGACAGGATTCCCGCCACAGTGGACAGGGTGGCACACATAAAAGACACGTTGATGCGCTCAAGGGCTGTCCTAATAGAGGCCAAGAGAAGATACAAGGCTGCGGCAGACAGGAAGAGAAGGCCCGGGCCACTGTACCGCACTGGAGACTACGTCTGGATATCCACAAGAAACATGAGGTTTCGAAAGAACAGTGTGTTCCATCCCAAGTACATGGGCCCCTATCGAATTACCAAGTGTATGGGTCCCGTGAACGTGAAGGTGTGCTTGCCCCGGTCATTGCGGATACACCCTGTCTTTCATGTATCATTGCTCAAACCAGCACCCTCCAAGCCGTCTGGGACACCTAGGCCGGTATGCGTGGAGTCGGAGGTGGAGTATGAAGTGTCGGGCATACGGGTGTCCAAATGGCGCAGGGGGAAGCTGTGGTACCTGGTTGCGTGGAAAGGCTATGGCCCGGAGGAGCAGTCATGGGAACCGGCTGAAGGGGTTCATGCTCCGCGCTTGGTCTCCTTGTTCCATCGGCGTTTTCCTGCCAGCGCTGGACCCGTGGGGAGCCGCTGAGAGGGAGGATGTACTGTCAAGAATTCCTGTCATGCGAGGGGAGGAAAACGGTAACCAGCGAAAACGGACTACATCTCCCAGGATGCTTAGCGGTTGAGAGGTTATGTAAACAGGAGAGCTGTTACATAACTCAAGGAAAACACGCCCTTATGTAAACAGGAGAGCTGTTACATAACTCAAGGAAAACACGCCCTTATGTAAACAGGAGAGCTGTTACATAACTCAAGGAAAACACGCCCTATAAAGGGAGGAACCGGGAGGTACAACGCTGTCGGATATTGTGTTTACATCGACGTACCTGCTTAGTGAAGAGCAGTGTTCCGGAGTGGTGCTCCAGTAAGGCAAGAACGGAGGTAGGTCGAGTCGTTACTCCCTGGGCCGTGTCTTGCCCCATCGTCACCTGTGAAGGACCCGGAAGCTCTACCGGATAACCATTGAGCTTCGCTTTTTGACTCGGCTGAGTCAAAGCGCAGTGGCGCTTTTGCTGGTTGGAGTCGTAACTCCCAGCCCGACCAGAGATACAGGGACTGCCAGCTATAACGCACACCAGGAGGTGTTTGCCGCGTTACAGACTCGGAAGTCCACGGGATCGATCGAGCGGCTGCTCTCGGTTCAGTCTTCTTTGCTTGTGATTGGGGTATCGGTGACGCATCACCAGGAGGTGACTCCGCGTCCCGGTGCAGTCTGAGGAAGAGGTTGAGCGGCTGCTCCCTTCAGGTAGAGACCCCGGCTGGGTGTTTCCCTGACTCCTCGATTCACCCCAACACTCTTCGTGCCCCTCACAGCCTACCGATTGGCATTGTCGGCCATTTCATTTCTGCCCTCTGTTGGCATACGCCGGGATCGGCGTATATGCAGAGGACGGTTAGGACCATCCGTGCTGTGGGCTGGTAACGTACTTAGCCTGGAGGATTCCAGTGACTATAACCTTTGTTTATTCCTTGTATTATTTTTGCCTTCATTAAAATAACTAAACCTTCACAAGTGGTTGCGTTCTCATTATCGTGTCTGTTAAACGATCCTGAGACGTTCAGGGCGTTACAGTGCCTGATAAGTGCTAGTTGGAGATTTTGATGATAGTTCGATGGGGCCAAGAAAACGGGTGGTAGGATAAATGATATATAGCACGTCCCACCCCAGTCTAAGGGCAGTTGTACATAGGCTGTCTGGCCACAAATAAAGTAGGTGTGTCGTGATGCTCTGAAGTAAGACTTTCCTTTGTCTTTGAACACTAATATAGTGTTACACTCGCTGTGCCGCAAATGTACAGAGCCTTCTTTTCTGCCACACAAGTTCCCTTTTACTGGCAGGACTGTGATTGAGGATGGACCTAAATTGTGTATGGGCTTGACATTCAACACTATAAAGTCAAGGGTCGCATTTCCTTGCAGATACTCTTCATTCTCTAGATCGGTACCTTTCCTTTGGGGAAGACCTTCTTCATCTGGGAAACATGCTTTATTCATGACTTTGTTCAAGTTACCCCATACCCAGTCGCCCCTACACTCCTTATCTTGACATTCTTTGGCATCACCGTTGATGGATGTCATTAAGGCAAACCATGCTCCGCAAGAACCATTATGGGTGAATGGAAAAGGGAAAAGGGGCAACACTCCCTTCACCTTCTGATACGGGGGAAGTCGGCCACAGACCCAGCAGTCTGTAGCATTGCTAGTCTGATGTGAATGGTGCAGCATCTGAATAAAAGTATTGTTGCGTAAGGCAAGTCGATATGATAGCTCATGGGATGGCAGATCACTAAATGTGTGCTTTATGGTATCATTGGTAGAGTGTAAGAGTGAGGCAATAGGAGGAAAAATAGCATGTAGTATTAAGCTGATACATATCATCGTGATGCACAGAAGAAGTAAAAATATCAGAGTCACTATACATCTACCACGTAATATTTTACAGTATTTGGTTTTCATCTTGCTCTTTTTCTCATCTGCGGTATCCAAGATCTTATGCAAGCCAGAATACATGTTCAACCGCTTCACCACCTAGTGGACTTAATTGATCAAACGGGTTCTGACTTGTTAGTTCTAAGTTTGGTTTTGTACTTCTGCTGGGAAGTCTCCTCTAGTAAAGGGGGCTCAAAGTCTGAAGTCTTTATGTCCTTTTTAAACGAATCGTTATTCCCACAGTAGCGTTTACAATGATGAAGATGAACCCATCCTTTCCGTCCTTCGACTTTAACAGCGGTCCTCGTAGTTAATTATATCAGTTTAGGCGTCTTCCACCTTGGCTCAAGAGGGCTCGTTCTGTCAAAGTTCCTTATGAGAACATAGTCCCCAGGAGCGAGGGAATGTTCCTTGACCTGGGTGTTGTCAGGGAAGGCGGCAGCAACCTGCGAACGACAAGAGAGTAGTGCAGACATCAAGGAAGCCAGGTAATCTGTCAGCATGTTACTATCAACATCAGTGATCTTTTTAGGCATTGGAGTGCCCCACATATTCGGTGGTCTACCAAAGACCACTTCATAGGGAGATAAGCCTGTTGTAGAATGGGCTACCATTCGCATGTAAAAGAGGGCAACCGGCAGGGCTACCATCCAATCCACACCTTTGTCTGCGCAAATCTTTGCTATTTTTATCTTTAAGGTCTGATTATGTCTTTCTACAAGGCCTGCTGCCTCAGGATGTCGTACACAATGGAACTTCCAGGTATACCCTAACAGAAGGGACACTTGTTTCATGAGTTCAGAGGAGAAAGGCTGACCATTGTCGGAATATACGACACGCGGTAATCCATAACGTGGGAAAAACTCTCATACCAGTTGTCTGGCGGTAGTTACGGCAGTATAATCAGGGACTGGATAGACCTCTGTCCATCTTGATAGGGAACATACTACTACTAGGACATATTTGTAACCTCTGCATCTGTCCATTTGGATATAATCCATTTGAAGGACTTCAAAAGGATGGTCAGGTGGATGGAAACCACCTTGTTCCATTGGAATGCCTTTACCTGGATTGAATTGGCAACAGATCATACACGTTCTGACCTTTTGTTTCGCTGCTGCACGTAGGTGCTTGTTGAACCATATATTCTGTAAGCTGTCTAGCATTGCTCTCTCTCCTAAGTGTGCAGGGCTATGTGCGGTATTTATGATCACTTGTACCATCGAATCAGGAAGAAACCATGTTTCTTTGCCCTTAGTCATCCAACCCTGATCAGTCAGTACCCCTCCTTGTTCCGACCATTTCTTTAATTCGTCTAGAGTAGCATGTGTCTGAATGTCTTGTACGTCCTTGGAAGGATCCCTAACTGTCATGGCTTTTGACCTTAATGGTACCTGTGATTTCGTCATGTCTAGTGGGGTCTGAGCTGTCTGTTTAGCTGTTCGGTCTGCCAGATCATTGCCTTGAGAAATGGTATCTGTGGCTTTAGTATGTGCTTTGCATTTCAGGATAGCTATGGCTGTTGGTAAATGTATCGCTTCCAGAAGGACGTGAATAAGGGGGCCATGCTGTATCTTGGCCCCGTGAGAAGTCAAGAAACCTCTTTCCCTCCATAGGACGCCGAAGTCATGAACTACCCCATATGCGTATTGTGAGTCTGTGTAAATGTTTACTCTCAGGTGCTTAGCTCTTATGCACGCCTGGGTCAGAGCGATGAGCTCTGCTGCTTGTGCTGACAGTATGTCTATTCTTTTAGTCTCTATGATTTCAGTAGCAGTGGTCACTGCATATGCTGCCACTAATTCTCCCGCCCCCGTCCTCATACATGAACCGTCAACATAGAGTGTTAGGTCAGGGTCTGGGAGTGCAACATCTGTCAAGTCTTGTCTTGGTTTCGTCACTGTATGTATTACTTCAACACAGTCATGTGGGGAAACGTTTTCTGTACTGGAGGGCAAAAGAGTAGCAGGATTCAGTATGTTGCATCGTCTGATCTCTATGTGTGGTTGAAATAACGTCAGCTCATAACCTGTCAGTCTCGCTACAGTCAGGTGTTGTGTTTGTGTTCGGTTCAAAAGAACCTCGACTGCGTGTGGTACTTGTACGGTCAGGGGGTGGCCCAGCACTATCGAGTCACTTTGTCTTATGGCTAAGGCTGTTGCTGCAACAGATTTTAGGCACGCAGGCAAAGCCTGTGCTACTGGGTCCAATGTACTAGAGAAATAAGCACAGGGCTTGTGTTTTCCTGCATGATCTTGTGTGAGGACAGATACTGCTGTTCCATCCCGCTCTGTCACAAAAAGCATAAAAGATTTGTTGTAATCAGGGATTGCTAAAACTGGTGCTTGACATAAAGCTCTTTTTAATTCTTCAAATGCCACAGTGTGTTCTTGTGTCCAAGGGAGGACTTTAGTAGAAGCTACCTCCTGTGTCGTCAACTGTATTAGGGGCTTGGCTATATGAGCATACTGGGGAATCCACTGCCTGCAATATGAAGTGAGGCCAATGAATGCACGTACCTCCTTTTGTGTCTTGGGCTGTGAAAGGCCAGAAATCAATTGAATACGTTCTGGTGTTAGTCGCCTACCCTCCTTGGATAGCAAGTGCCCAAGGTACGCCACTTGCTGTTCACAGAATTGTAACTTCGAAGGGGACACTTTGTGCCCCTTGTCAGCCAGGAAATGTAAAACAGTGAGTGATGCACTTTCACAGTCAGTTTCCGATCGTGCGGTAATGAGAATGTCATCTACATACTGTATCAGTGCTGTAGTGGTAGGCATATGAATACTGTCTAGTTGTCTTTTGAGCGCCTGACTGTAGATGCTAGGACTTTCCGTGAAGCCCTGTGGTGCTCTTGTGAATCTGAAGCTGCGGCCTTTTAAACTGAAACCGAAAAGATATTGGCTGTCCGGATGTATTGGGATACTGAAAAAGGCGTTCTTTAGATCGATAACTGTAAAGAACGTAGCCTTCGCATCAATGGCAGTCAATAATGAAGAAATGTCCGGGACCACAGGGTACTGTGGCACCACACATTTGTTTAATTCTCGCAGGTCCACAACTAATCTATAGACAGGTGATGCATTGGGATCAGTTCTTTTAAGAATAGGAAGAACAGGTGAATTGCATATGTTTGACTCTGTCTCTATCACCACCCCTTGTGCAATGAGTTCATCGATAATTTTCAGCAACCCTACTTCAGCTTCAGGTGGAATTTTATATTGTCGAATCCGTGGCAGCACCACTCCTTCCTTGAGGGTGACCTGGTATGGTGTAATGTTCATGAAACCTACGTCAGTCGGGCCTTGTGCCCATAGGTGCTGTGGTACATTTTGAAGCCTGATGTCAACATCTTTCATAACAAAATGTCCCTTGAAATCACGTAAATACAGTCGCACTCCTTCTGGCGAGCAACAGATGACTGCTCCCAGTTCTTTTAATGTTTTTATGCCAAGTAAGTTTTCTGGACATGATTTAGTAAGCAGTAAGTCTGTTGTATGTATTAGTGGACCGAATCCTAAAGAGACTGGTTCTGAAACCTCATTGATAATAGGCTTTCCTGAAAAGCCCAGGGATATACTCTTTGAGCCCGAGAGGGGTGCCCCTGGAACCTCAGAATGACTGATGGTAGTTCTACTTGCCCCGGCGTCAATCAAAAACTTTTTATTCTTTCCTAGTAAACGTGCATGCACATAGGGACCCGCTTGGTCCACAGGAACCGGAATAAGGGGCAAGTCGAATTCCCTCTCTGGGCTTCTTCACGAATATGCTTGGTATTCTGGATAGTCAGTCTGAGCGTGCTCATACATTTGTGCTGTGGCGTGGGCTGGTGCAGGTGCATGGACAGGCGGCGGCGGCGGTGGAAATGTATCTGATGTCTGATGTGTGTTATTTTCTTTGGGAGGATAAGATCGTGGCTTTGTTTTACCTATTGCTATATTGTGTTTCAGGACCGCACATTCATTTACGAAGTGGCCTGGCTTCTTGCAATAATTACAGGTCCCAGTATTTTGTTTCGTGCTATTCTTGTTCGTGTTTGTGTTTGCCGGGGTTGATTGGGCCACCAGCATCTTCATCTTTGTGTCTCTCATGCGTCTCTTATCCTGTTCGTGTTCCTCTCTAATTCTGTTCTGGTGGTATTGTAACATCTGTAACATTTGTGAAGGGCTGTTTGCTTGCCAAGTACTCTCAACCTTTAGTACCCTATACTTTACTTCTGGTAGGGAATTTTCTACTAGTTTGCTCACGAAAAGATGGGGATATGAATCACTACCGGGCTTAAGACCACTATTGATAGTGAAACATTTCTCGAACCTAGAGTAAAAATCGCTAGTGTCTTCGTCTGGTTTCTGTTTACAGGCCGAAATAGCATCCCAGTCTTCTTTCTTGGTGATTAGTAATCTGGGCAAAACTTGTACAAGGAGTTCAGGTAGGTCTTTAGCTCGAGGACCCAGACCAACTCCCGGGCCTCTTCCCACCTCCTCTCTTTCCAGCAGATCCCAACTGAGCCTTTTGTCTCCCACCTCCCAGTCCTGTCCTTTCAGTTTCTCGTAAATACCAGCAGGCAACAGTACTTTTAATAACTTTAGAATGTCAGCATATGTATATTCTCCTAAGCGAAGAATGTCCTTTAGTTCTCGGTGAAAACCCCCCGGGTCTTTATCATGGGATGGTAACATTTTCTTCATTTCCAGTATCTCTAATTTCGACAAGGGGGTGTAGACATACACCCGTTGCAGGTCATTGTTTGCATCCTTTACAGGATGAACCTCTCGTAGGGGGTTCAGCTTGTCGTACGACTGTTCCTTAACCTGGGGTGGAGCGGGAAGCAGGGATCTAGTCACGTATACTATATACTTGTGTCGCTGATCCAGAATGACATTAATCAGTTCACTACCCATGTTCATCCACCTGTCTAGTATGATGTCGTCCAGCAACTTATACAATAGACCAGGACCAGAATATTGACTCTCATATAACGTGATCAAATGTTGGACCATGTAAACACCAGCTATGCGCTGTTCATTTGGTGGGAGGCTCAAGAACGTTTGGGCTACGATATCATTATTATATATATCATATTGGGATATCCACAGGGTGGCTGATCGTGCTAATTCATTTTCGGTCGGGGTGAGGGGCTGATCGTTACCCAGCCATTTATTCACCGCTTTTTCGGTGATCTGGAACAAACTTTAAAGGGAATATCTTTCCTTTATGGCAGTTCCCTGTTTACGGTGATTGAGGCCCTTGGGCCTTTTGAATCGCCGGGCACGGCCCACATAATGTATTCTGTCTTTGTCCCCTGCTTCGTCATCCGATGATAACTCAGCTGTTTCGTTCGGGCTTCCTTCGTGTGATGCTATTATTGCCTTCCGGATTTTGGTCAACATGTTGTCTGTTTGGCCTGATTTATCATGCTGACCGGCATCTATGCGATCACTCCAACCAGTATAACAACGGTCTACATCACCATCACCTTCGTCTTTTTCCCTGATCAGACAATTAATTAGGAAGCGAAGGATATAGTTCTTAATAATTACCTTTCTATTTTGTACGGCTTCTGCTATACACTCAGGACCTTCCCCTGTTCTTATGAATGTGTAAGACGGCGGGACTAGAGGCGCGTGGATGAAGGGAAGCTGAACCTGTCCTAATAATACTCGGGAAGCGCGACCTGCACGTCACAGGAAAAGTAACCGCCGCCGGGACTGTGGACACCACCTTTGCTGCTTACTAGCTTCTGGTGCTTTTTACCTGTTACGAGGGTGTCTCTGAGGGGAAGTGGAAGGCCCCTGCTGCTGGTCGCTTATCGCCATCGTTCCTTGCTATCTGCTGCCGTGAGGTGAACAGCCTTTTACGAACTTCACTTCCCAGCACCACCCTGACATCGGCGCTTGCGGCGACGTCACCAAGCCATGCCGGAACACTACTTAGGCCGCCTGGTGACACCGCAGCGCGGGACGCTTTGCTGCTTACTAGCTTCTGGTGCGTGAGAGGCCGGGCAGGGCCTACCCTTTTGGTTTTGGTTTGTACGATCGATTTGTTCGTGCAGGGGTCCACTAGAGCATCTGGACGCTTAAGTGTAATACTTGTTGGAGATAACTTCATTTTTCATTGGGCTGTTGCTGTGCTGCCTCGTCCCCATCATGAGCAAAAGGAAGGCTGAAGGTAGGCTAGCTGGCACTCTTGACGATTACTTAACAAGGGTCGAACTTGAAATCTCTGATAAGATCCTAGCTGTAGAACGTAGGCTCTCACTGGACCCTATTATCTCCCTGTCAGGTGCCCCACCCACAGCCGCCAATGTCACCTCGGCAAGTGTACCCTTTTGTCCCGGTGCTTCTGACTCTCCCTGCACTTCTAGCCCCCCCTCCCTCTCGGCAATGGTTTCTACACGAGCAAACAAAAGAGTAGTAGCCCCTAAACTTAGCGAACCCCCATGTAAAAAAAGGAAAGGCAGGATCCAAAATAAACCCCCTAATCCCCGAGTTGCCGCGGATCTGCTAAGTACACACTCTTCTGTTCCTCTATCCGCCCCTACAGGCACCATCAACAAGCAACCCATTGATTACCAGAGCATCGACATCTTAAGTTCTGCACTTAAAGACCAAATAGTTACACTAATACAACCAGTCTTGGAAAAGTTAGAAATTGTGTTGACTAGGCTCAGCCATATTGAAACTACCTTGTCTAATGGTCCCCAGCTTGTGCCAACAATCACTGTTACAAATATTGAGGATGAGGTCCGTAGACCTAGTGTTAGGACTATTACTGGTCAACCTGTCTTGGGAACTAACATTAACATTCTTCCAACTCCCCCTGCAACAGGGGTACAATTTTCTAGGCCTATTGCTGCCCCCATAGCCGCCAGAAGATCGCTGATAGATCAGCAGCCCTCAGTGAACCAATTAAGGCCCATGCCTTCTAATGCAGTAGATCCCGAAGTTTTCAGAAGCTTACATCTCCCCTCTGAGGCCACCCCTTATACAGTCATTTTAGCCAATGTTCCCCAACTACCGGAAGGGTCTAGTGAGCACTGGTCCAACTTAAAAAACAAAGCGCTGCACTTCCTCAGTAGGAAATGAGGGGTACCCCATTCCTTATTTGAAGAATTTAAAATGGTCAGGCGGGTGCCCTGGGTTGGTCACACTCAAAAGGCTTTGACAGGTGATTGTGTGGTGCTAAGTTTTGGGTCCCGCTATTTGGTCGAACGTATCTTGGAGACGGCCTCATATCATGTACCCTTGTTAGATGAGATACAGATCTTACCCCTGGGCTACTTCTATAGACCGGTTAGGCCGGCGGCTCATATGCAACCACAAGCCCCCCATCGTAATTTCCATCTTGGTTCTCACCCAGTTGGGTTAAGTAACCGGTTCGCTGTTCTCTCCTCCTTGGAGGACAACGATTGACATGGGGATAGCTCTGCACAGCCCTGGGAATTCCAGACTAGTAGCCCATTGTTTGTTAGTAGGGAGCCACAAGCTCTAATACAGCCCATTGTACCTGTTGTGGATTCCATCCCACGTACCACTCTTGATCATCTAAGCCCCTCTAGTGGTAGCCCTACAACTAACCCTAATATGGAGATTCGAACGTTAAAACCGTCAGACACCAACTGCCATCTATCACTCTCCTCCTGGAATATAGCTGGCCTCCAATCTAAAGTAATTTCTCCTGACTGGGTGGCCTTTATCGACCAGGTGGATATTTGGTGTTTCCAGGAGTCGTGGGCGGCTGACCCTATTTTTCGAGTAGGGTATATGAACTACTTTAAACCAGCCACCAGGGGCTCCAGAGGGAGACCAACGGGTGGTCTGACAACCTGGGTTCGCCAATGCGAAGGCATAGTTGCTGTGGATGTGCCGATAGATAGCCCTGACATATTGGCCACTCGTATTACCTCTTCAAAGGGTCTAAATATTCTCGTTATTAATATTTACTCTAGGGGAATTCCAGGTGGTAAATGCTCCCCTACAGTTCTTGTATTAGAACAGTTTCTTTGTAATTTTACAAGAGACGGTCATTGGGTTGTGGCAGTTGACTTCAACACCTGTTTTGAACCACTGGGGTTAGACGATGGAAAACTATCTGAAGCGGAGGACTCCGTGTGGGGTATACCGCAATTAGGTCTACCACCCATTAGTAAATGGACCCAAGCAGCCCTCTTTCTGAAGGGGATCTGCCTGGAGATGGGGTTGAGGGCCGTTAATGGCAGAACAACATCTGACAGGCAGGGGAAGATAACTTTTAATAATGGTAGATGCGGGAGCAGAATTGATTATATTCTAGTGAATTGTGAGATGTGGGTCGACGTAGTCGATATGGTTGTGTCTGATAGATTAGAAAGTGACCATAACCCCCTGATGTTGACCTTATCGGACAGTAGCTTTGCCAAGCCATATAGTGATGTTGGAAGTGTCCCGCATGTGCAAGCTACTCTGTCTTTGGATATGAGAAGGGTTCGCTGGCCTAAAATTGCTTCGGACCCCTCTACCCGGGTCGCTATCAGGAATTTGATTACTGCAGCAAAGCTTAAGTTATCTAACTGTGAATCAAGGGAGGGGATCATAAACTCCATGTCGGACATTCATAGTGAACTGTTTACAGGGCTTAAAACATTTTTTATTAAAACTGTCCCTGCCACAACTAAACTGGTTCCCAAGCCAGAAAACTCTTGGTTTGATGGTGGTTGCAGAGCCTCACGCAAAGCACTGATCTCAGCAATTAAATCTAGACACCCGCAAATGATCAGGAGCTGTAGAGCTGCTTCTAAACTTGCCCAAAGCCTGGCTAAATCTAAATGGGACGAATCACGCTGGCAAGAGCTACTCGAGGCCTGCGAGGGCAGAAACATGACCCACTTTTGGCACCTTTTAAAATGGGGTAGGAACCCACATGCTATGATACCGGCTAACCATGTAGCTCCTGACCAGTGGGTCAGCTATTTTGAAAACCAATTTTTCTGTAGGGAGTTGCCTTTAGAATCCCCACGGGTCTTTAGTGGTGCTGCTCCACTAGAGTTTACCTCTAGTGAGGTAGTGTCTGTTTTGAAATCATTGCCGTCGGGAAAAGCCCCAGGCCCCGACGGTATCCCCGCCGATCTATTCAAGCAGGAACAGGATCTATGGGTTCCCTACCTTCAAACCTTAGCAAATGCCCTGGCTGGTGGCGCGTCGGTCCCGGTGTCTTGGTTTGGGGCAGAGATATTGCCTATCTATAAGAAGGGTGATCGCTCTGCCCCTGCCAACTACCGCCCGATTAGTCTCATCGACGCAGTTCAACAAATTACCGCCCGTCTGTTGTTGGGTCGTATTACAAGCTGGATCAACGAACACGACATTCTAACGCCCCTCCAGGCAGGGTTTCGGACACATGTCGGGACCATAGATCAAGCTTTTAGGTTCATGCTTCTTTATTGGAAGGTAGTTCATTTGGGGGGGGGGGGAAGCTTTTTGCAGCTTTTGTGGATCTCAGGTCCGCATTTGATACGGTGCCAAGAGCTAAATTGTGGGATGTCCTCCGTGAGATGGGCATGCCGGCTGAACTATTGAGGTTCTTAGTTATTTTACATTCTCATACATACGCACAGGTCCGATGGGGCAAACCAGGCGAGGTGACAGCGAGATTTAACGTGACCAAAGGGGTCAGACAAGGGTGTGTACTGGCCCCCACTTTGTTTTCCCTGTTTATCAATGGTGTAACTAGGTATTTTCTTGACTTTCCAACAGATGCACCCACGTTAGCAGGCATGAAAGTTCCCCTGCTCATGTTCGCGGACGATACTCTCCTTATTTCTAAAACCCGCCAGGGGCTTCAATTAGCACTGACTCGGTTTGAGTTATTTTGCCGCGACCATGAGCTCGAGGTTAACGTGGGGAAGACAAAGTTTATGGTCCTTCGTGGCACCCGCCCAGTTAAAGCCAGGGTTGATATGGGTGGCGCAACGCTTGAACAGACCTCCACCTTCACCTATTTGGGGGTCACATTTAGTGACAATTTAAGCTGGAGGCCCCAGATCGACCTCCTTAGTCTTAAGCACTCACAATTAGGTGGAGCGTTGTATAAAGAACATAGACTATCTTGCACCAAACCAGTAGCTCCGTTGATCAAAATCTATGGATCTAAAATTATCCCAGCAGTCATGTATGGTGCTGAGTTATGGGGGTTCAGTAAACTGGACCCCCTGAGGGTGGCCCAAAATAACTTTTTGAGGTCTATAGTTGGGCTACCCACATCAGCCCCACGAATTCCCTTGCTATACGACCTAGGATGTCAGCCTATTGAAGATATGACCCGGTATAGGCCTTTGGCGTTTTGGCGTCGCCTATGGACCACCCCGGAGTTATCTCATTATGCAAGGGCACTGCTGGAGGTAAAAGACATGGGGGGCTCCCATAGAATTAGCTGGTTAACAGAAATTAAATCTATCTTGATAGATATGGGTATGGGCGATCTGTGGTTTAACCCTGTGACGGCTGTTTTTCCCCCTAAAAAAGTCTTCAGGGATTCCTACTGGCTTTGGTCACAGCATAAACGTCATTCCTCCTTGACTGCCAACTCTTTGACAACATGTTACCTGTCTATTAAGGATCAACCCACTCTTGAGGCATACTGGGATGTAATAACCAAGAAGCTGGACCGGAAACTGTATCATCAATTCAGAATAGGGTCCCTCCCATTATGCTCTTTCACCTCTGGTTGGTCTATTAACGGCAATGACAAATGCCCAAACTGTAAGAATTTAGTCGAATCAGACGATCATTTTTTATTTGTCTGTCCGCTATATGACCTACCTAGAAGAGTTTGGTTGCGGCCTGTGTGTCGTGAACTAGGTGTAAGATCTGCCCAGGCTGCCAAAAGGATTCTTAAGACGGATACATCTTCCCTTGTGGTTATTGGTTTAGCTAAATACATTAGATGGGCTTGGCTACTACGGAGTAGGCATAATTCTTGTAACACTTTGCCTCCTACCACAGAATTATAGCAATTGTTACTTTCTTGGAGTCTGTTTTAACCAATTCAAGTCGTGTTCTCTAACCATTTAATACCTTTTTATTCCTGTTTTTAAAGAGTTATGTATTTATAAATGGTTTTTATGGAAATGATGTAAACCATCGCATATTTTTAAATGTATTTTTTATCTATGTCTTTTAAGATGAAATATTCGAAATAAAGACTTTCTTGACTTGACTTGACTTGTGTACATTTTCTTTAGATGTTTATCCATATCTGGTAATTTTTCCAAATCTGCGACTGCTCGTCTAAGCCGTAATGAAAACACGAGCATTCTGCCCTTTCCTGGATCTGGGTCATATATACATTCGGAGATTGCCACTTTTACTGTCGGCCCCCCCCTGATGTTTCCCCGGATCCTCCCTCCCCGCCGTCCTCGAGCTCCTGGAGCTGTTCTTGCGTTGGGGGTGCAGGGAAAATTCCGTCCACGTATGATGGTGGGGGTTCCTCCAGGTAGTTGTTAATGAACGTGTCGGATGCTGTTTGTTTTATTTTTCGGGGTACTGGCGGTGGCACTCTAACTAGTTTTTCTACTGGGGCCACTTTTGCTAGTTCCTCTGAAAGGACGGGATAAATACCAGCAACGGCAGTATTTCTTTCTCTTTCAGCCTGCTCTCTTTTTACCCGCTCCCCTTCTTCCTGTAATTTTTCTTCTTTGGCTTTTTCGGACTCCTGTCTACTTCTCTCTGCTTTGTGGAACTCTTTCTCTGTTCTTCTATGTGATTCCTTGCGCCATAACTCAATGGCATCCTTCTGAGCAGGTCTAGATTTTCTCTTCCGTATCTCTTCCTCTACCTTCATGATGCATTCCGCATCCCACGTTCCCGTAATGGGCCATTTATACTTTGTCTCCAAATCCTTCGTGTAATCCACCCAAAGTTCTAAAAACAACACGGCATCTAAACCATGCTTACAGTACATGAAATGTCCAGGTGTGTCTCTAGGCGGAATGTTAACTGGTTCCTCTAGTACACCTTTCCTGGTACCTATCTTACGCAGTTTCGAAAATAACGGCATGTTGGAATGTAACCGAAAACAAAAATCACAATGAACAAAAAAAAAACCCAAAAAATCACAATGCAACAAACTTACACACAAACCTGACACATTCAAACCTAACTGAACCTAACTTAAGACGATAACATTCATACAGTTATATCAGTGCACCTGAAAACTTGGCCTCTAAATCTTGAAACATTAATTCTTGAATGCATGCTCTTGAACATACCGGTCTCACAAGTGAGACACGTCTTTACCGTGTTCATTAAATGAACCCGTCATGAATGCAACCCCCATGAGAAACTCACCGGGAAGCAGAACTTGAACTTGAACTTGAAGGCCTCGGACACTTGACGCTGCGCAGGGAATGGCGTATCTTAGATGGATCACTAGAAACCTCGGACACAGCTCTCTCGCAGGTGGGCTCTGGGTCGGGACGATCCGCAATCCTCACCGCCTCGTATGGATGCCTGGTCGCAGTCCGTCTCCTTCGTTGGCCTGAGGGAGTTGGCGGGAAAACCCGCGACGTGTACACTCGAAGTCCGTCACGGCTGTGGAAGGGGGCAAAACTGGACCTTCATCTCCGGCGCATGGGGAAGGAGATTTGTCCCTGTTCGGGCGCCATTATGTCGTAAATAAATTATTACGAGTTCAGAATTTCTAGATATCAATATAATTATGCATGAAGCAAGAGGCTGAGTCCGTGGTATCAGGTTCAAAAGGGCTTTATTCAAATAACTCGAGTTATAGGGAGAATAGTTCCATCACCACAAGGGATCAGGACCAGGGTTCTCAAAAAGGTATTCTCAAACTTTATTCACAGAGTACAATATATATATGTTTGTAATAATATACGTAAGCAAGAGCACTTCAGGCGGAGCAAGAGAGAATGAGATAAGAGCATGTGGGTGTGTAAGTAGGCGTGAAGGTGGACGTCCACTCGATGATAATAGGTAAGTGTCATAGGTGGGTGGATGCCTAGAGGGGGTTGCGTGATCAGCTGGAACTTTACTGGAACTTTGCCTTACTTGTGCTCAACTCGAGCATGACGTGTAACTAACGTGTGAAAGGGTTGCTATGCAACCGGGGAGTCTGGTGTCCGAAAATGAGGCCTTCAGTGTCAGGGCGACCAGCACATCTTGTTTTATCTGATATCTAAAGTCTGGAGCAGGGACTGATTCGTGACATAGGTTACCCATTACCAAGGGCCAATGTGGCATTTATTTCTTCGTTTACAGCTGAAGTCTTGCACGGGGGCTATGGGCTTTTCACTGACGTGAGCTTTGTAATCACACAAAAAGAGACAGAAAGGCTAGGCTTTCTCCTTTGCAGATGGGTCATGTTTATCCCTCCTTCTCCAGGCAGGAATGTGGTTTCGGTAGGAGTAAGCAGATAACCGTGCTCAATACTGTCTCGGACAGGGCCCCTTTGGCTGAGGCCCAAGTGTGCAAGGCCAAGGATACGCAGCTACAGCTTTCAGAGCGTTCTGAGGCCTGAAGCTTCTTTTCGGCTCTGGCTGGGCCACAATAATGGAAATGCGGGAAAACATGATGCAAAACGTGTAGGCCTCAGAGCAGATTTGTCGTTTCTCTCATGGGAGACTGGATTATGGCAGGCCACGTTATAGCATAAGCATCATGATAGACAGGCCATGGAGGGGAAATACATAGGTGACATGTATGTGCACATGAGTGTGGGGGAACACACGGGGACACATAGGCCTCATGATATTTTATTTTCCTCACGCCCACCATATTAGTATTGCCAAACACAGCCCATTTCCCGTCTGCCGTGGTGCGACGTGCACCGCCATCAAAGTGTGCCTGCTACCGCTGCGGTGGGAGCCAATGGAGACTCACCACCGTCCGGAATTACGTCCCATCGGCTGTACAAATTAGGATGCCCCAAAAAGCCAGTCGCACCGAAGCGGAGAAACCACCCAACTAGAGACGGCGGAAGCTCGACAGTGGAGTGTGAAACCTGATTCCCGGTCCTGACCGCAATGGATCCAGCTCTTCACGTCATTCCGGTGCTGTACCTGATACATCACCAGCAACTCATGGAACATTGCGGATGTGGCCACAGGTAGGCAACACCACAATCCCACACACAAACACAACACACAACTCAAGGGCTGACACAGGGTCCCTGGCCACATCAGACACCCTGGTGGGAACAGGAACACATCCACAAGTGTACCCACACATGTCCTACCTGCCACCAAGTCACCCCTCCGCAGCCAGGTCACACATCACCGTGATCTCCAAGTAATGTCCAGGTCACGTCACTGCAAGGGTGAAGACAAGGGAAAACATGCGCACAATGCAGGGCCAGCGCCAGGCATGGGCAGGGCATGAAGTACACAGGGCCACACCTCCCCACTCCACACACTACCCCCCCAACATGAATGGACATGCCATGTGCACCCCCCTGTGCACCCCCATTCCCAAAACCAAGCTAGGTGCATCCACACCCTGCACCACACAACAAACAAGCAGGGAGACAGCCACAGCAGGAGTGGCTACAGAAAGCTGAGTACAAGCACAAAATGAACACACACACATACAATGAACAAACATCCTACTGGACACACAGCCTACCAAGTCACACAGACATACCCCACACTGACACACAGCCACATACACAGACCACATGCCACCAGCAATGGAGCACAACATATAGGAAAGCCAAAGTGAGGTGCACACAAATGGACGGCCAAGGAAACAACCAACAAGCATGTGTACATCACATGCAAGACAAGGAACAGAGAACAACACCCTCACCCCATCAAAGCACACATGGCTGGCAGGAGTGGCTGCAGAAAGCTGAGTACACGCACAAAATGAACACACACACATACAATGAACAAACATCCTACTGGACACACAGCCTACCAAGTCACACAGACATACCCCACACTGACACATAGCCACATATACAGACCACATGACACCAGCAATGGAGCACAACATATGCCAAAGTGAGGTACACACAAATGGAAGGCCAATGAGACAACCAACAAGCATGTGTACATCACATGCAAGACAAGGAACAGAGAACAAAACCCTCACCCCATCAAAGCACAATTGGCTGGCACAGTGAGTAAACTCAAACCACAGTCACCTCAGTGCAACAACTCAGGGAGACAGCAAGGCAACCCATGTATAGGCACAGGGATGAAAAGAAGGCCCTGAAGTCAAACTGTGAACAGCCACACATATGTTCACAACAACTTCACAGGAGTATGCCAGCAGCACAACACACAGGGCACATTGACACACTCCATGACTGTCAAACACAAGTAGGATTCTTCACACATACCTCCCTCACACCTGCAGCACACAACCCCAGTGTCAGACTCACAGCAGGGTGTCAATAATGTCCAGTCAATGCACAGACAAACAATCACACTCCCTGGAGGTATCCACAAACATCACCCACACACAGGGATGCCAGAACCAATGGCTGCAAAAAAACAACAGCCAAACACATAACTCAACAGAAACACACACAGACCCACAACAAGACCACACATCACCTGTGCAGCAAAACTGCGGGAAGGCAATGGGAGCACAGAAACAGCAGGGGTCCACAACCTCATCAGTCAGGAACAATGTGCAGACAACATACCACAACACGGACAAGAAGTGCACCATCACAGAACAACACAGCCACATTAAGCACGTAACAGATGCACATGACAATAAATCACATAGCAAACACAGCAGGATATCAGGGGATGCACACCAGGCCAGGACATGGCAATATACACCCACAGCACTGCATGCACAACAAGCAGTGTGTGCACACAACATAACAGTCCCACACAGCAATGATAGACACACCATGAACACCCAAAACAACAATCAAAACAGCACACTGATAACATCACACTCAGGAAGTCAAGCAGTATCCCAGCATACACACATACACATAACACAACACTCACAGATGCACAAGTCTGGGACACAAAAGTGGAAACAACTTGACCAGAGGACTGGGCAGCACAGACAGTTGAACTGCACATGAACAACCATGACTGCTGAACAGTACTAGAACAACTCAGATAACTAATTGGGTAAATGTCATGAGTGGCACAGTGCTCCTGGAAAAAGATCTGCACCAGAAAGCCCAGTGTCACAAATGAAGTGATGGGGAGGCACACACACAGGTAACACAAGGGGACAGCTGAACACAAAGTGAAGTGGTGTGCACTTCAGTAGTGGACATGGCAGGAGTGTACCATAGAGAAATAGAGGGAGTGCTGAGTCATAATGTCAAGGCATCTGAAGCACAGATAGGGGATGGTATGACACCGCACACCACATGCCACACTGGAGGCAATAAAGCACCTTGTGACAGCAATGCATGAGAGCATCACACCCACAATGTCAGTGTGGTTGAGCAGGTATGCACAGTGAGTACAAACAGTATCAAGACACACGGCTGTTCAACAAAACAAAACCCTGACTTGCCACTCACACACTCTGCATACTCACAATTGGAAAAATCAACAAGTAGGAGTCAGCCAGAACTGCAAGGACACACTAACACACTGCACAGTGCACAACATACAACTCACGCATGTGCACACAATCACAATCACAGGCCTGAACAATCACACAAACAGGCACTCTACTCCTGGGTGACACATGTGTATAGTTGACATTGCATGGGCACACACACATCAACACTCATGACAAACTTACCCCCTTCACACTGCTCACTTCTTGACCACCCAAGTGCACACATTGAAGGCAACCCATGTGACTAGGATGACTGCCCATCACAACATGACCATACACCTACACTGCTGGGCACACAGAAAGTAAGAACACACATACATGATGGCCCTGGTGAACCTGCCTGCAATCCCGTGGAGAGAATCCCACACTGTGCTGCCAGTGCCCCCAAACCTGACGTGTGTACAAAATAGCCAACATGAACAAAGAATGAAAATGACAACGGCGTACCATCTAAAAACAACATCATTGCACCCACAAGTATCACAGTCAGGAAGAACTAAAGTCCCTGTCACCCCAGTACAAAACTGAACAAGTCAGACAAGCCATTGGCAATGTTGAAGTGGCACACAGGGCATGTGGCACAGTAAACCATATGCACACAGGAAAAACGTTATTCAGTAAGGACACTGACAAAACAGACAACAGGAGCAACTGTCTTTATTCACAAATTGCACAGATAGGCCCCATTAGAGAAGGGCAAGGCACAAAATGCAGAGCTTGTCCATGAGAAGCTGCACAGGCAGGGGGCAAACAGCAAGGCCAGTGGCCAGTCCAATGTGCAGATGAGGTACATGAGAAGCTGCACAGGGAATAGTTCAACACAGCAAGGAGCAACAAGGCCAGTGGTCGAAACGAAGTGCAGAGCTTGTCCATGAGAAGCTGCACAGGCAGGGGACACACAGCAGTGAACGACAAGGCAAGTGGGCAGGACCAAGTGCAGAGCTTGTCCATGAGAAGCTGCACAGGCAGGGGGCACACAGCAGTGAACGACAAGGCCAGTGGGCAGGACAAAGTGCAGAGTGAGTCCATGAGAAACTGCGCAGGGAATAGTTCAACACAGCAAGGAGCAACAAGGCCAGTGGTCAAAACGAAGTAGAGAGCATGTCCATGAGAAGCTGCACAGGCAGGGGGCACACAGCAGTGAACGACAAGGCCAGTGGGCAGGACAAAGTACAGAGTGAGTCCATGAGAAACTGCGCAGGGAATAGTTCAACACAGCAAGGAGCAACAAGGCCAGTGCTCAAAACGAAGTACAGAGCTTGTCCTTGTGAAGCTGCACAGGGAGGGGGCAAACAGCAAGGCCAGTGGCCAGTCCAAGGTGCAGCTGAGGTACATGAGAAGCTGCACAGGCAAGGGGCAAACCGCAAGGCCAGTGGCCAGTCCAAGGTGCAGATGAGGTACATGAGAAGCTGCACAGGGAATAGTTCAACACAGCAAGGAGCAACAAGGCCAGTGGTCAAAACGAAGTGCAGAGTGAGTCCATGAGAAGCTGCATAGGGAATGTGTGCAACTGTACCCTACCATGGTCAGCAACACAGTCTGGGGTGTCACAATGGGGAGCACAGGCCCTGTGGGAGAGACAGGTGTGTGAGGTTGACCAACAGTCGGACTGGGAGCTGGCTGTGTGTCGGGTACAGTTGGAGCACTTGACTGGGGAGAGAGATGCTCAGCTGAGGTAGAGCTATCAGTGGCTTGGCAAGCCGGAGGGCTGCTTGGACCAGGTGGTGTAGTGGCACATGGAGGTGGAGTCATGCAGACGTGAGGCACAGTGTAGATTGGAGATTGTGGAGGGGTGCCTTTCCACTTCTTGGGGATTCTAAATGGCTTGCCTGACTTTGGATCAATGTGAAGTGGTGCGGACACAACAGGCACACTCAACACCAAGGCTGCATCAGGTGCAGATGCTGGCCCTCCCTCTGGGGATGTGCTGGATCCAGTGGTACGCTTCGCATGGCCTTGCCTTTGCCCCTCCATCCCCTGGCTACCAGGTGTTCCCCCTACAGTGCCCTCCTTTCCCTGCTTCACTGGGCTTGGAATGGGAGTCGAGGTAGTGGGTGAATCTGCCTTGGAACCCTTCTTATGTGTACCTTTGGCAGGCAAGACCTTCTCAGTGGGCACGGAAATCGTCTGCTTGTCTTTGCGAGATGCTTTTGGGACATGAGAGTCCTTGGCTGGGGATGGCTCTGAGCCATATGACCCTGAGATCTGCTTCTTTGCTTTTTGGCCCCTGGTGTCGCCTGAGGGGCTTTTGTCTTTGCGCTCTGGGGTGGCTTTGGTTTTCTGTGGGGATGATGTCTGCGGCCTGGACCGCTTGGGCTGCTGCTGCTGCTGTGTGCTACGTGTGCTACGTGTGCTGTATCGTGGCCTTGAGGTCTCTGGAGCATGGTCACTATCGTCAGACGTGGCCACTGGCATGGGGGTGGGCAAAGTGACTGGAGCTGGACTCCGAAATTGCGCCAGTTGAAGGGCTGCCATCACTGCGGAGGACAAAGACTGGACAGTCCGGTACAGCCCACCCACGTCTGAATGTATGCCCTCCATGAAAGCAACCACCTGAGCCAATTTTTTGTCGTGGTCTATGAATGCATTGAGGAGAGCTGTCTGGCTTGGATGCATCACCGCTGGCATCAGCAGACGTTGAACTTTGCGTCTCGGGCTGTGATTCCTCCAGCAGACTCCTGTCCCCCTCCGCTGGTCACATCTGTGTCACTGGGCTCCTTTGCAGCTGTTGTGCTTGTTTCCCCACCACTGGTGTCCGTCCCCTGTTCCTCTGTGACCACGGGAGATGCTGCATGAGAGAGAGAGATGTAGGGTCAGTTCAGTGGCAGCAACAGAACAAACATATGCAAGCAAAGCAACCATGAAGAGGACTAAATCTACATGTTGCACGCCACCCTGTGCAATACCATTGTGCAAACACACTTTTGTTACTCAAACAGTGCGTGTAAACAAGAAAACCAGGCATAAGTGAGCCATGTGATGACCACACAGCACGACATCCTGCATGTGGCTCTGTTCAAACAGTAACACAAATAGCTCAGACCTGAAGCCCACCACCCAGAATGCTATTGAAATGCCCAGTACTCGAATTCCCTTAGGAAGTAAAGGTAGGACAAATGCATGACATCTGCACCCAGCACAGAGGCCACTTACAAGCCACTGCATCACACTACCAACATCACATAGCCCAGCGCTGGCACAGGCTGTGTACACATGCAGCCACACACAGCCAAATTCACCCTTCCCAGAATACTCACCCTTAATTTGCTGCTGATGCTCCTTCAATCGTGCAATCAGCTCAGGGTGAGTCACGGCCAAAATGCAGCACATTAGTGGTTTCATGCTGTGCCAGTGCGAGGGAGCAGCCTCAGTGTAATCTCCGCAATGTTCTTTGCCAGCCGTGAGATGTCATCCCACCTCTTTTGGCAGTGAGTGCGCCGTCGGTTTGAGACACCCAGAGCCTGCACCTTGCTTGCAATGGCCCTCCACACGGCCGTACGCTGGTGTACTTTGAGCTGCAGGCATGGGAGACAAGAGGGGACAAACATCAGTGACACAGTGTCATGTAACAAGATCACTCAGGACAGTAGCATGAGACTGATTCATCCCAAATCCACAGATATGTCTTGCAGAGACAGGAATGCATCTTATATGGTGCATGCGGGGAAACGTGTGGAGTTGGGTACACCCCCTTCACCCAAGGGAAACAGCATGTTAGGCAGTGCATGACACAACCCCACACTCTCAGGCACATACTGCATCAATTCGACTACATGTGTGCCCTCCCTGCACTTTCACTCCACTGTTGAAGACTTCCCATGACATTTGGAGCACCATATATCCTTGGGTACTGTGTGAGCACCTCGTCCACCAGGACCGCTCGAGAAGGGACTGGCATGGGTCTTCTCAGTCCTTGCCATCACTGTGGACATGAGACAGCAGTGGAGGCAGTGGGTGGTGAGGGGTCTCAGGCAGCAGTCCCTGGAGGCAGCAGCAGGTGAGGGGTCTCTGGTAGCAGTCCCTGGAGGCAGCAGTAGGTGAAGGGTCTCAGGCAGCAGTTCCTGGAGGCAGCAGCAGGTGAGGGGTCTCAGGCAGCAGGGTCTGTGAGCAGTGGAAATGTGGGGCTCTCTCCCACACATATATAGCCCCCTGGTGTCGTTTCAGTGGTTCTAAGCTGCTGCAATTGGTGTTCCACGTCAGCCTTTTTCAAATGCATCCAATGACCGGCTCCGAGGTGGCGGAGCACGCCGACCATGATTTTCAAAATTGCATCATGCTACCACGATAGCGGATCCCATTGGCTGTAAGGGCATGGTCCATGGCGGTGACACACCGCAGGGGCCAGGCGGGCGCTACTGCGGTGGTGCATCTTTCAATTGCATCCAATGTCCAGCTCGCGGTGGCGGAGCACGCCTACCGCGATTTTTAAAATTGCATCAGGCCACTGCGCTAGCGGATCCCATTGGCTGTAAGGGCATGGTCCATGGTGGTGACACACCGCAGGGGCCAGGTGGGCGCTACCGCGGTGGTGCATCTTTCAATTGCATCCAATGTCCAGCTCCGCGGTGGTGGAGCACGCCTACCGCGATTTTCAAAATTCCATCAGGCAACAGTGATAACGGATCCCATTGGCTGTAAGGGCATGGTCCATGGTGGTGACACACCGCAGGGGCTAGGCGGGCGCTACCGCAGTGGTGCATCTTTCAATTGCATTCAATGTCCAGCTCCGCTGTGGTGGAGCACGCCTACCGTGATTTTCAAAATTGCATCAGGCCACCGCGATAGCGGATCCCATTGGCTGTAAGGGCATGGTCCATGGCGGTGGCACACCGCAGGGGCCAGGCGGTAGCTACCGCAAGTTTGGGTGCCATACAGTGACATGGGTGACCGGTATATGGGTGGCGTAGCATACCAACCGCCATTTCACCATGTGCATATGCCTATCACTACCGCGATTGTGTCCCGGGCATTGGCGGTGACACACCGCAGGGGCCAGGCGGTAGCTACCACGAGTTGGGTGCCATACAGTGACATGGGTGACCGGGATTTGGGTGGCGGAGCATGCCAACCGCCATTTCACCATGTGCATATGCCTATCACTACCTCAATTGTGTCCAGGACAGTGGCGGTGACACACCGCAGGGGCCAGGCGGTAGCTACCGCGAGTTGGGTGCCATATAGTGACATGGGTGACCGGGATTTGGGTGGCGGAGCATGCCAACCGCCATTTCACCATGTGCATATGCCTATCACTGCTGCGATTGTGTCCCAGCATTGGCAGTGACACACCTCAGGGGCCAGGTGGTAGCTACCGCGAGTTGGGTGCCATACAGTGACATGGGTGACCGAGATTTGGGTGGCGGGTGACTGTGACAGCACCAATGGACACATCATGCTGTGTCAATGACCATCTGGCAGTCATCCACAGTTCACAGTGGCCTCATGGTTGATGGCACATCATAGTGCACACAATACCAATGTGCCAGGTACCCCACTGCTGACTACACATGCCATGTTTGTGTATTTGATTTCTTAGATTTGCATGTACTCCCTCACATGTCATTTGTGATATTGATGGGTCTGTACACAGGACAGTGTTGTTATGGACTCCCCAATGTGTACACATGTCAAGGTGTAAAGGTGCAGGGAAAATCACTGCGGTGTTTTTCAAGATGAAGATTGTCCATATGTGCCTGTTCGCTTATGTTTGACCACGCACACACTCGTCATGTACGCTCAGCCTGTGGTCATTGTTTTGTTGATGTGTGCCAGGTTTGACTAATGCCTGAAGGTGTGCCAGGTGCAGCAGCTAGGTGTGAGACAGTGGTGTTGATTTTTACACTATTGCTGGATGATATACTCCCAGGCGTGCCCATGGTGAACGTGGCCATATCCATATGTGCATTCTCTTATGGCGAGTATGCCTTGGAGGTACTTGCTGGGTGTCAGTTGACAGGTGTACGATCAGTGTAGCTGAAGGAGTCCCTACATGTCAGCTGGTCTGTAACACAATTTTGATGACAGTCATTGTTGGCGTTGTGTCCGCCAAAACGTGAGATGCTGTGCCCATCTCATGATGTATTGCATTGACATGTGTCCAATTTCATCTCAACTAGGAGGAGACCAAATCTGCATTGTCCTTTCTCAGTGCTGGCAGACATGGAGAATGAGGAGATCATCCGGACATTCCATCTGGATAGAGCCACCCTACAGGCCCTTTGTGCTCAGTTGGAGCCCCACCTGCAGCCTCGCCGAACATATCCAACAGCTTTCACCCCCATGTCTAAGGTGATGGCGGCCCTGCATTTATTTACCACTGGATCATTCCAGCACACGGTGTCCAGCGCAGGTGGGATGTCACAACCTATGTTCAGCATGGTGCTGCGTGATGTTCTGTCTGCTATGATGATCTACAAGGACACATATATCCATTTCCCCAGGGGGCAGGAATTGGCTGCTGTGAAGGGAGATTGTTATCCCCTTGTACACATCCCCCATGTTGTTGGTGCCATTGATTGCACCCATGTTGGGCTTGTACCACCACAGACACGTGAGCACATCTACAGGAATCAGAAACATTTCCACTCCATAAATGTGCAGGTGGTGTGCCAGGCAGATATGATCATCTTGCACGTGTGTGCCAAATTTCCAGGCTCAGCCCATGACTTCTACATCCTGCGGAACAGCATTGTACCATAGCTGATGGCTGATCTGCTTCCCGAGCATGCACGGATTGTGGGTGAGTATGCCTAGTCAGATAACGTGCTCTGACTCAGCAACATTGCAATGTGTATCTGTGTTTGCCACACATAGGTGACTCTGCATATCCCAACTGTCCTTGGTTGCTGAGCCCACTGCGGAATCCCAGGACACCAGCTGATGTCTGCTACAATGATGCCCAGGGGAGGACACGTCGTGTGGTGGAGCATACCTTTGGTCTGCTGAAGCCACGTTTCCCCTGCCTGGACGAGACCGGAGGTGCACTGATGTACTCACCCGGGAAGGTGTGTCAGATTGTAGTGGCATGCTGCATGCTCCACAACCTAGCCATTCGCAAGGAGATTCCCCTGCTCCTGGATGCTGATGAGCAGCAAAGGCCCCCGCATGCAAACCAACCCGTGTCAAGTGATGGGGACAGTGGAGAGGAGGAAGGTGTTGACCTGCATCAACAGCTCATCACCCGCTACTTCACTTGACGGTGAGTGACAATGTACAACGGATCCATTGTCTGATGATGTTGCTGTTGTTGTGAAGGTGTATGTGGGCTTTGTGACTGCAGCCGCTTGTTGACTCAGTGGTGGCTGACAATGTTTATGGAACAGGGTAGTTTTGTACATCGACAGGATGTGTATGTTGGCACTTGTTGCCCATTGTGATATGTGCATGTTGGATTATCTTGATGGTAGGTGTTGTGTGATGTCTGTGATGACACACCCAGACTAGTGAATGTTGTTCTGTTGTGTTTTCCTAGGTCCCTTCAACCTCTCCTTGCCTACATACATTCCATACTCCTGGTGCATTGTAATCATGTTGAAGACTGTACATCCTGGAATAAAGACGGAGCAGACACAACAACATGTGTGTAAGGATTTATTATTTACAATGGTGACATGTGAGGGGGTGAACATTTACATTGAGGTGATTAGTGGAGCAGTGAGTTGAAAGTCGTGGTAAATAAGATAATCGAGTAGTCACAACATTGATGTGGTGACCCAGTCCAACAGACAAATGCCATTCACAAAGCAGTGTGGGGAAGGACAGTCCAAAAAGTCAATGCAGTGGTGAAGATGGTTGCCATCATGGCTGGTTCCATGACTGGTGTTTGGCAGGTGCTTTGCTTCCAGTTACTCCCAGTGTTTTCTTCAGACGGCCCCTTCGTCGCTTGGCAGGGGGGGCCTGCTTTAGGGCCAGTGGATTCTGAGGACTCACCCCTCTCTGTGGCCGCAGGGGAGGACGGTGAACTGTCATCCTGCAGCCCACCAGATGGAGGTGGAGGTGTTGGTTGTGGCACAGGCCTGTCCCTCAGTACCACCACTTGCTGGCCCAAGAGGTCCACAATTTGTCCCATGCGGGTGTCGATGGACCTCATCAGCAGGATGAGCTCGCGGAACACTTCATCCGACCTACCCGTTCATCCCTGGGCACGTTCATGTGCCCCAAGGACTCTGTTAATGTGGTCCAGGGATTGGGTCCCAGCCTCTTGGTGTCTGTGAGTGACCCTGCCCCTCCCACCTTCCCTGCTGCCACGTACCTGTTGCCTCACCACTGTAGGCACCCGCATCCTCTCCCTGCCCTCCTCAGTGGGGTGGGGTGGTCATCCTCTGGGACAGGGGGAGTGTTGTAGGCAGCACTGGTGGTGGTGATGTTGGTGGTGGTGATGGTGGTGGTGGAGGACGCACAGGCCATGACAGCAGGGGTCTGCAGAGACGTTGGTATTGCAGACGATGTGGTGGGGGGACAATGGGGTCCTGGGACCTGTTGCGCTCTGGCACACCAGATGGGCCGGCTTCGAGCTCATCGTCCAGAGAGTCAACATCCGAGAGTCCATGTACCGGGGGGGAGACTGGCTCTGCAGGTTGCTGGTGCTGTCCTCTGCAGTGAGTTCTTGGTCACCTGTAGGTCAGATGGGAGATGGTCATTGTAGTGCGCCCCATAAGCTTTGTGTTAGCTGTATATCATTCACTGTTTGTACCCCACACAGTTGACTAATCATCAAATTTTTTCTATGTGCACTACTGTGCCTCCTGACATGATACTGTGGTACATGCATTACTTGTCCATGGTGTGAGTTGTCAATACCTACCATGGGCAACGTGCATAATTTGTGAGTACAGGGACATGTTGCCATCTAGGGACTGGCACAACTAAAAATTTCGGTGAGGACTATTTTTGGCTTACTCTGCCCTGTCAGACGTTACATCTGGCCATGAACTGGCCATTGTCATCTCCTGCATACCTTGGTCTTGTTATGTGCATATCTGTATTTCTACCACCAACCATGCTTTCTTGTTTCTCATTGGTGTGTCACACTTTGGTTGCTTTGACAGTTTAATTTGCTTAGCTGTGTGCACATTGTGAGTGTCAATAGGATCTGTGTATACGTGTGTGCAATGAAGGGATGGTGTTGAGGAGAATGGCTGTGTGCACATACTGGCTACTTACCTGTTATGTTTTCACATTTGGCTTTGACTTGACACATCTGTGTGTGTGTGTGGTGGAGGCTTGCATCCTGCTCAGGGGTGTGACAAGCAAGCATGATATGTCTACCTACCTGTTAGTTTGTTTTGTTGTGATACAATGGCTAACACATGCATCTGGGTGGGAGGGGAGGCTTCAATGTGATGGTCTGGGGGACGAGTCGGGCTTGGGTGAGTTGTTGTTCAGGCATTCCACCCCCAAACAGACCTCCCAGGGAAGATGTCTGCCTAACTGTTAGTTTGTTTGTAGTGAGCCAATAGCTTGGAATTGCAATTGGGTGTGGAGTGCTCCATCCTGCTTGTGTTGGGACAGGGCTGCCTGGTTGGAGTTGTAGTGCAGGCCCCCCCCCCAGACCTCCCTGTGAAGATGGCTACCTACCTGTTAGATGACGGTTAACAATGCAATGGCTGCAACATGCTTCTGGGTGGGGTGAGGTGGTGCTCCATCGTGCTCAGGTGTGGGACAGGGTGCATGGTGGGAGTAGTAGTGCAGGACTGCCACAACCATAAAGTACTACCTTGGTAACTGGCTAATTACCTGTTAGTTTGTTTGTGGTGAGATAATGGTTTCCATATGGATCTGGGGGAGGTAGTGCTCCATCCTGCTCAGGGGTGGGAGAGGGGGCATGGTGTGAGTTGTAGTACAGTCTTCACACCCACAAACACCCCTCACTGTTAAGATGGCTACATACCTGTTAGTTTGTTTGTGGTAAGACAATGGATTCCAACTGCTTCTGGGTGGGGGCAGTGCTCCATCCTGCTCAGGTGTGGGACAGGGGGCATGGTGGGAGTTGTAGTACATTCTTCACACCCACAAACACCCCTCACTGTTATGATGGCTACCTACCTGTTAGTTTGTTTCTAGTGATAGCATGGCTGCCACATGCATCTGGGTGGGAGGGAGTGCTCCATCTTGATTATCTGGGTGACAAGGGTGCATGGTGGGTGCTGTAGTGCAGGCCTCCCACCCCTACAAAGCCTCCATGGCAAGATGGCTACCTACCTACTAGCTTGTTTGTGGTGAGGTGAGACAATGGCTTCCAACTGCGTCTGGGTGGGTGGCAGTGCTCCATCCTGCTTAGGGGTGGGACAGGGGGCATGGTGGGAGTTGCAGTGCAGTCCTCACACCCACATACACCCCTCCCTGTGAAGATGGCTACCTGCCTGTTAGTTTGCTTGTGGTGAGCCAATGGATTCCAACTGCTTCTGGGTGAGTAGTGCTCCATCTTGCTGAGCTGTGAGACAAGGGGGCCTGGTAGAAGTTGTTGTGCTGGCTGCCTGTGCACATGCCCTCATGGTGATGTTGCTAGTTACGTTTGGGGTGGATGTGAGTGAGTGAATGTTGGATCTGTGAGACATGTGTTGGGGAGTGTGTGGTGCATATGAATGTACTTGGGCCTAGGAGATGTAGCTTTGTAGTTGTGCAAGACAGTACATAGCAATGTGTTGATAGTCATTTGTTTGTACTTACCAGCCTCCACTCCCTCAGCTACTCTTGTGAGACTGTCTGGATACAGTATGGCAAGAACCTTCTCCTCCCATGCATTGAATGGTCTTGGTGGGATGGGAGGGCAACCGCCAGTCCTCTGAGACAGCTCACGGTTCTTGCTCCTCTTCTGTTTGACAACCCTCTTCAGGTCATGCCACTGCTTCATGATTACATTTTTTGATCATGGGGTGGTCCCTACTGCATTGACCATATCCACTATCCTTGTCCACATTTGAGCTCTTGTGGCTAATGGTGTCTGTTGGACCAGGCTACCAAACAGTTGTGGTTCCACTCTGAACATCTCATCTACCATAACCTTCTACTCACTCTCTGTGAATGTTGCCATTGTATGTGTTGCCATGGTGTTTGATGTGCAAAGGGGGTTTGGGTGCAGGGGTGTGAGTGGTGGTGGTGGGGGTGATGTGTATGGTGTGTGATGTGCAGGGGGGTCAGAGGTGCAGGTGTGGAAGTGTTGGTGGTGCTGTGTGTGGTGTGAGTAGTGCTGGTGTGTTGCTTTGCCTATCCTTTGTTGTCAGGGTTAGTGGCCTTCAGTCTTGGAATGTTGCAAAGGATTGTGGTCAGGGAAGGGGCTGGTTTTATACTCAGCTATGTGGGTGTGTCCAAATGGGGTTTTGCTGTCAGGTGTGTTGTGTGGGTTGTCCTGGGATTTGTATTTTTGTATTTGCCATGTGGTTGTGTCATTGGGGTGTGTGCTGTGTTTTGGGGTGACAAATGCAAAACAACAATTTGTTTTGGGTGCATGGCTAGTTTGCTGTATGCACTTTGTGGCCTTGTTGTGGGTTTTTTCTTTCGTCTGCTATATTTGACACGGAGTGTCCGCAGCAGTGGCTGTGCTGCAGCTCTTCCGCCGGCTCTCCCATTCATCACTCTTTGCGACCGCGGCGGTCGGAAACTGCGGAACGTACCGCGGGGGCATCGGGGTTATCGCAGATGGGTTTTGGCCATCTCCGCCCACTAGGGGCGGTTTTTCTTGGCCTCGTTCCGCCGCTGTCGGTGTTTTTTGGTGGTTGTTCCTAACTTGGACTCTGGTTTTTCCACGGTGCCGGCGGGCGGTTGATTTCCAGATCCATGGCGGTCGGGGTGGTTTTCCGCCCGCCATCCTAATGGCCCCTATATGTCAATGTTGAGGGACAAAAAATTATGATGCGAGAGGTCCTGTGTTCTTTACAAAAATCTTCTGCTTCTTTTATTCACTATACAGTTCGACACAGCCAATACATTTCGCCCACAATAGGGGCTTCTTCAGGGCTGTAAACATGACAAACAAAACTGTCAAACATCGGACAGTGCACTTAAAAATCAAACAAGACTCACATTTTATATACAAATAAACTGTCAAATTTCCAATTAAAATCAGAAATTACAGTACAAACAGTTGACACATGAATTTGTGTACACCGACATAATACAAGTTCGCCCGATTAAAGTTTACGCTCGGGTGCGCGATGGTTAGAGTCTTTACACATCCTAATCAATTTTTTCAGCCTCTGAGGTGAGGTCAAACGAGAATCTATTTACCATTTTGATTGGTCTGAATGAATCTATGTACGATGTACAAATTATGAAGGTATTGAGCAGACTGACATCTGCAGTACTATTGTGTGGCTTTATTGATTTCTTACACTTGCATGTAATGCACGTTTGACACTGAGGCTTTGTCAGTTTGCCCAAATGCCACTGTAAGGAGGGCGCTCTGATTTTGGCACATGTGAGGTGATGAGAGCCCATATGCAATCAGTTGCTCTCAAGTTTAAGTTTCCGATCAGGTTATATGATATGCTGATGCACTTTATGTAAATGAATCGCTTAATGGATGAAATTCACATATCACTTAACCCTGGGGACATAGGTTATGGATGGATCACAGAGGTGCAGCATGCGACCTAATCCCCTATTTTTAATTAACGCGTGTGATCAATGGTACTGAGCCGAGTATTATGTGTTTTGATGACAGTCTATATTCATCCCTCAGGTAATGCCATTAAAGAGGGTGAAATACTGTACCAGCGAATGATAACTGCGTTCTGAGGGGAATAACCAGCTGTCTTATCTTACTTTTTTTTTCAAAGGTGTTAGCACGTTTGTTTGCAGCGATGATAGACGTGACCATAGTCATATTGGAACTTGTTTAATTTCTATTTTCAATTTCATTAAGACTATGACAATTGAAAGAGTGGATGTTAAATGTAAAGTTTTTCAAGTCGTAGATCTCTTTTTGTAACAAATTGACTTCAGAATCTTCTCACATAGGATTTAAGTCATGATGTCAGTCTATGGGTATGCATTGTACATTTGGATCATGGGTACATGAGGTACCAGTCTCTCCTTACACTGTTTTACGTACTCCACACGTCTCATGTACATGAAACATATAAGAGAGAAAATACCATGTCTCTATCTGTGTCACAGGATATACCCCATTTTTAATATGGGCTAATATGAAGGCAGCCCCTCTTTATGAATGTTTTGGTTACACTCTGTGCTTTACAATGTACATTAGTCTAACAAATTATGTGTTGCATCAAAGAAATTAGTGTGTCAACTGTTTGTACTGTAATTTGTGATTTTAATTGGATATGTGACTGTTTATTTGTATATAGAATGTGAGTATTGTTTGATTTTTAAGTGCACTCTCCGATGTTTGACAGTTTTGTTTGTCATGTTTGCAGCACTGAATAAGCCTGTATTGTGGGCGAAACGCGTTGACTGTGTCAAACTGTATATTGAATAAAAGAAGTACAAGATTTTTGTCAAGAACACAGGACCTCTCGCATCATACTTTTTTGTCCCTCAACATTGACATTAAGTTTCAATTACTGTTGAAAATCTTGGCTACAAACGTGGATTGTCAAGGTCTACATGACATGCCATGAAAGTAGCTGTGGGCCAGTGTGAGTGAACAGCCAGACACATTACAGGAGTGACATACATCCACATATGTGCATTTGAAGGATGTTATCTCATACAGGCAGCTGGCGGCAAGCTAGACGCACAGGTCACATGTCATTGAAAAAGGACAGACCACACACCTTGCCACGAAGGGGTACATGTCAAAACTGATCACACAGACATTGAGACTACGCTGATATGTCCTCAGCTCACAAGTCCCTGTTCGATGCATACAGACACACGTTACGTGTGATTCCACATGTGCCCTGGTGTGCGTAATAGTGTGCCATGGCCATCTACACACAGACACATGTTGGATGCAGCTACAGCAGATGCAGTTGACGGAACACCAACAGCAAGCTCATGGGAACACATGACACACACATGACATAGTCACATCGTGGCACGCTGGTAGTTAGATGTCAGGTGTCATCATCCGTGTACCTGGCATCAGGGGACAGTTGCGGGTGTTGGTGACTGTGCCATGCCAGTGATGCAGTGCTTGACAAGTTTGTACTAAATGCACACATGTAAAAGGTGTGAAGGGGAAGTGTGCCACATAGTGCCCCATCACACATGACATGTGTGCACAGGTCATCACACAACTGTTGGGTTAAAACATGAGGAGACATGTGCCACATCACTGCCTGACACACCTAGGCCCTACACGGACTGCACTGACAATGACTTGATGTCCATCCTTGTGCGAGTCTGACACCTCCATTCCTTTCCTGTGTGCCTCCTATCACCAGTGTAAGCTGTGAAACGCACCCTACACACGCTCTGAGGGTGTGTGTACGGTCGCATCACTATATAGGGGTTGGGTAGGAGTACGCGTGTGTGTACGGAGCGTACACACGTACGTGTACACACAGGTCCTATCCCTATGGTAGTGTTGCCGTAGGCGTACGCCATAGTGATACGACCCGTACACGCGTGTGTGGGGGTCCTATCCCTATGGGAGTGTTGCCGTAGGCATACGCCATAGTGATACGGCCCGTCCACGCATGTGTAGGGGTCGTATCCCTATGGGAGTGTTGCTGTAGGCGTACGCCATAGTGATACGGCCCGTACACGCGTGTGTAGGGGTCCTATCCCTATGGGAGTGTTGCCGTAGGCATACGCCATAGTGATACGGCCCGTACACGCGTGTGTAAGGGCCGTATCACTATGGCGTATGCCTACGGCAACACTCCCATAGGGATACGACCCCTACACACGAGTGTACGGGCCGTATCACTATGGCATACGCCTACGGCAACACTCCCATAGGGATACGACCCCTACACACGTGTGTACGGCCCGTATCACTATGGCGTACGCCTACGGCAACACTCCCATAGGGATACGAGCCCTACACACGCGTGTACGGGCCGTATCACTATGGCGTACGCCTACGGCAACACTCCCATAGGGATACGACCCCTACACACGCGTGTACGGGCCGTATCACTAGAGTAGTGGTGCCCTAGGGGTACGTGTGAAATGCACCGTACCGGTGTGGGTATTTGAAAATTACAATGGGGACACATAAGGGACAAGTATTAGGGCCTAAATGCATGCTGGTTGTCATGGATACCCAGTTTCAAGATCAAATTTTTCCATCATGTGGCCTGGAAAAAGCAGTTGGGCAGCTTATACATTGTTGCAAAGTGGTTGTTGACTTGACATGATGCAGCAAATTTGAACAAATGCTAATGCTGTCACTGGTGTATGTTCAAAGGGATTGGAGGAAACGTAGGATGCAAATGAGTCTGACCAATCACTCTGTACTCCTGTAAAGGAAATAGCTCAGCAAGGCAGATATAAGTCAGCCAGAACCCATGAGAGGGCACTTGCCTGCACAACCTTTCATCGACACCACAGCTGCTGTTTGGCTTCCTCTGGCACCATGTCAAGGACTGTGGAGAGGGCCCAGCCTTTCACCCAGGAGGAGAATGAGGCGTTGCTGGACGTCATCCTCCCACAGTTCACCAGCCTGTATGGTAGACCAGGGGAGCAGGTGAGTGCTGCCCCTTCTTTTTGTGACTGGCACTTCTGGCATTGTGTCCAGGTGTGACAGACATGCAATGTTGTTTAGAGTGGGTCCCGGGGGGGGGAATGGCTTAGGTCTGTCATGCAGAGCATGATGTGGTTCATGTGTGCACTCCTAATTTGCATTGTGCTTACTGTGACATTCACTGCATGGTGCATGGCACATTCAGCATGGCTAATCCTCTTGGCCATTCTTGTTCTATAGTCCTGAGGTGATTCAGTGTTCCCCCCGGTGTGACAGGTGACTGTACCCACAGATGTGTGTGAGTTTAGTGGAGCTGTGGTGAGAGTGACCAAATGATGTGTACGCCCCCTGGACATTGATGTGTGTGAATGTTCCTTGTCATGTGGGTGAGTGTCTATGTGGAGTGTTGCACCACAGCTGCATGGAGGAGGCAACTGCTCAACCCATCTGATGTAAGAAGTAAGCTGTGCTGTGTGTCTGACTAGCTGGGATAGCCCCACGCCTGTGACACCCCCCAGGCAAGTGGCACATGTGCAGAGTGATGTTTGTATCCACTGTTGCCACTGGCAGGTGATTTATCTGTGCCTGTGTGTGTCTGTGTACTCTGATGAGGTTGGGTCAGTGGCCTGGGGCATGTGACTGCTTGGAGGTGCTGTCCATCAGCCTTGTGTTGCTTGTGATGTACAGTGTGTGCCATGAACAGGGAGTGTGTTGCACCCCTCATGCCACCTGTGTACTTTCAATGCCATGTAGTGCATTGGGGCTTACACAGAGGCGAACTTCTCTATGACGAAGGTGCTATTAGTTTGCAGCATGTTATGCCTGTTCAACAAATCAAAGATGTTCTAATGTGTGTCTCTGTGACAAGGAGCAGGTGTAGTGATCTATTCTCACTTTGCCATCCTCACAGGTAACCGCCTACGAGAAGGGGAAGATATGGAAGCAGGCTGTCAGGGCCGTGATCTACGTGGAGGGTCGCAGTCGGCGCCTGGCCCAGGTGAGGAAACGCTGGCAGGACATCCGGTGCTGGACCAGGAGGATCGCCCGGGTCCTGCTGGGGGACTCACCAGTACGAAAACACGGCGGGCGCCGGCACCTGACCCACCAAATGAAGCGTGTCCTGGCGGTGGTCTTCCCTGACATGGATAAGCGGTTACAGGAGAAGCAGCAGCAGCAAGGGGGTAGGTACCTGTGTCTGTTGTGTGTCACAAGCTTTTGGAAGTGCTAAGTCGCATGGATTCACTGCCAGGGTTTATATGTGCAGTGCATATCCTGTTGCCCCTAGTCAACCACTGCTGTTCTTCCTCCCTTCCCCTCCTTGACATGTGTTCCCTGGTCTGTGTGTAATCACTATTGCACATGGTCATCTAGGCTGCAAGGTCATCACGGTGCACAATGTTTTCTGCATCATGTGTGGGGGTGGTCTGTGACATGTGTTGGTACCTTGCCTGTGCCCTGTCCTGTCCAATCATTTGGGGGTCCATAATTGTAGGCACTGTCGTGAGGCTCCACATAGGAGTGTGAGGTTTTAAATACACACCCTTGCAACATGCATGACCAATGTAGTGGCCTGAGACATGATGTGCATGAGTGGGAGATATGCCTAGGGCCGGGACGGTTGCTCCAGTTACAGTCAGATCATTCCAGGACCATGGAGCAGTGTGCCCACTACTGTCCCATGAGACACCTTATCCTAGGAATCATGTGTGGCATCACACACTGTGGCCAGTCTCTGTGTGTTCAGCATAGTTTGGCCTCTGTGGCATTGTTCCCTGCCCTAAGTTGTATTAACGTAAAGTGTGCTACATGTGTCCACTGTACAGGGTGACCCCATTAGGCTTGTGCATACTCACACTGGGCAGTGCCTGTGTGTCTATGTACAACTATCAGTTGATGGTTGTTTGTCACAGATATATATGTGGTCAGCCTCATGAGGTGATGTTGAGTACATTTAGGAGTTCTTGATTCCCCTTTTAGTAAACACAGATTGAGAGGTGTAACTACTCGCTCTGTCTCAATCACATTGTCTCATGTATGGGGGTTTGTGCAGGAAAGGCATACATGTCAAAACCTTATGTCTCCTTGCCAGGTCTGACCTGTGTGTGCTAATTGTCTGGACTGACACTCAACGTGCAGTGACCCAGACATGTTGTGCAGGGTGTCATGTTTGTGCTTTGCAGCATGTGTCAAAAGTTACAATACATGTTTCCAGCTCATCCATTATTGGCACCGGTGTGTGCTCCCGATGCTATGTGGTTTGGTCTGTGTGTGCTGACATCTGTGTTGACATTCTTCGTTCCTATCAGGGTGTCTCCTCAGTGCAGGTGCTCCTTATTCCAACACTATTTCAGGGCCATTAGCTAATGCATTGTCCTGTGTCTGGACATGTGTGCCAATCCACATGACAGGTAGTGTGTCAGATGTGTTGCCAACTGTATCATCATGGTACAGATGGCCATGTTTTAAGTTGTCAATTAAGAAGTCTTGTACCTTGGCACTCACTACACTTGTCAACATGTCCCAATAGTTTTGATGCTTCACTTTGATTATTGTGAAGGGCAATAATGTGCCTGCATGACAGATGTCTCCCAAGGAAGTGCACAAGAAACCACCTTTACACTTTGGGGGAACACGCTGGCACATTTCAAACAAAGGCACAGTTCGGTCCAAAATTTGTTCTGAAATTATACATATCCATGTTCCCACAGTGTGTTTGCATTTGGGTTAGTCCTTGGTTGTTGCTGATGCCAAATTACCGGTGTCCAGTCATCTGGACCACCGTGGTGCCATGTATATGTACTTCCTGATACCACATTTCTTCTTAACAATGGCTTCTTGGGATTAGGCTGCCAGCTCATACAATGACTGTGTAAATGTAGTTTTGTGTGCACCTCCTTGTGTGACTTCTGATATTCATGCACATGTGTGTTCTGTTCCACAAGTGGAACATTCACACATTCCAAACTTGTCAATTGTGTAAGGTTTTGTGATTCCCAATGGATCAGAAAGTATTTATTTGGATTTTCTAATGTACTCACAGGTCTATGAGTGTGGGGACACCTTCAGCATTGGCGTCTGTTATTTGGCATTGGGTGCACCAATACTGTTTTGTTCACAGTGAGCAAGGGGTGGCATGCCTTCATAGTCTGGCTGTGCTCCACTGTTCACAGACACTAGCTTCTCTGTATAATTGGATATCCAGTTATTTGCTGTTGTGTCCTGATTTTCATTATTTAGGGTGGCATGGTGGGTGAACCAACTGGGGAATGCAGGGCTTACATATGTGCGGAGTCATCTAGATGTTACTCATGATGCATTTCATGATATGCACTGTTACCTATTATGTTTGGACTCATGTGTCAGATGTACACAGGTGCCTGATTATTTCCTGTCTCTTCACCTTGCCCACAGCACCATCGGGGGACACTGAGGGAGACACCTGCACGGACGTGGAGGAGGGATCCAGCACCAGTGCCACCACTCCTGGCGAGTCGGAAGCATCAAGTAGCACGGAGGGCGAGGGGAGTGCGGCGGAGGACCTGGGTAGTACCAACACAGACTACGACGCTGACGGGTCCGAGGCTGAACTCCCTGAGGGGGCGGAGGCTGCTACAACAGCTGGCAGCAGCACTACAACTGTCACCACCCCCTCCATTCCCATCACTGCCCTCCCAGTTGCTCCGGTCCCTTCTGTCCGTGTAGGGCAACAACGTGTCTCCTTCGTGCCAGGCACCGCACCCCCTGCCCCTGTCTCCCCTGTTGCCCTCACTGCCGAGTCTGTGGACATTCAGCAGCAGTTGCAGGTTGGGCAGACATCGATCTTGACTGTCCTCCATGGCCACACCACACTGCTGACACAGATGGTGTTGTACATGGAGGGCATGTCATCATCGATGTCTGACCAACGGATGTTGCTGAGGTCCATGGACTCGTCACTGACGGCAGCAGTGGGTCTCCTGCAGCGCTTGGTCACCCCACCTACCCCTGCACCATCCACACTTCCCACTCCCATGCATGTCCCAAGCACACACACACATTCCCAGGCAGGCACCACACCAGACACAGCCAGCACACCAACAGGGAAGGGCAAGCGCACACCTCCAGTCACGCACACTCAGGGGGTAGAAGGCACACCCACTGGGTCTAGGGCACACAGGCAGACACGCAGCCACACTCCCCAGTCCCTCCAATGTCACTCCCCTTGGCTCCCCTGCCCCACTGTCTGAGAAGGAGACCTACTTGGCTGTGCTGGGCCTCAGCCCCACTGCTTCACCATCGCGCAAACGGGCAAGGCACTCCACGGGTAGGGGAGTTGAGTCCCCCCCGTCCACCACCTCCCCTCCTTGGGGCCTGTGGTTCATTCGGGTGCAGGGTAGACGCTGGCAGAGCTTGCGGACGTGTGCAGCGCCATACTAACCTCCACCTTTGCCACTGCCCCACCCCCTGTGGTGGAGTCGTACGTCCCTGCACCCACAACACCTACTCTTCCCCCTCCTGTCCCTGCGGTGCCTGGTCCTTCCCCACATGATGCCCCCACCCCAGTCGATGAACCAGAGGTTTTGAATGTGCAGGCAAGCTAGGGGAGATGCGTGGACATGTGTCCCCCCCCAGGACATCGCATCTGGACTGGCCTATGGCCTTTGTACATAGTGTCCTTTTATACATTTTATTTTACTGCTGAATAAAGCATTTTGTTTTCCCTTTGAACACGATTGCTTTTCAGGTATTGATGTTGGTGCTGATGCTCCATGAGTTGAGGTGGTGATCATGTGTTAGGTGTCTGGGAAAATGTTGTAGTATGGTGCTCATGGGGTGGACCCTGGTATCTGCGTGCCATCACAAGGTCTCTGCAAAGATTCTTTGCTCGTGTATGCTCTTTGTGTTTGGAGACATTGTCCCAAGGAGTGTTCCTTCCTCTGTGGCACCCGACATCTTCCCTGCAGGGAGTTGCACAATTGTTGTGCTGACCTGTGTCTACATTTCCTTGATGGCTGACGGATCACTTCAACTAGGCCCATGCCTGCTCAGCAATGTTTCCGGCTGCATCGTCTGTGCCATCCTTGGTAGTCACTGTACTTGTGTATAGAGTATGTTGCCATGCCTCCATGTGGAAATTGTCACTTTTCCGCACTATGCATGAGTGTACTCCCAGCCTAGCACACAATTGGTACTGCAGGGTATTTGATCACCTGACTGACAATTGTGGTCATTGTATCTGTGGGAAGTCCACCCTATTCCTTCCATGGGAGACAACTACTTGGTGGCTGTGCCAGCACCTGTACATTCCTATCAGTCCTGGAATGTGCGTGACAGTGTGTATTCCCTTTGGCTCTCTTAGTTTAGTAGGCTTTCACATAACTATGCAGTCTTGTGACATGTTCTCAGTGTGTGTATTGTGCTGCATCCGCCAGGGGTGGATATGCATGTGTCATTTGTCCTCACACCCACATGTGGTGTGTCATGCCGTGGGGGAAAGACATCCATCCTCATGGGAGTGGGACACTGCTGTCAGTGATGTGTTGATATGGCACTCTCAACATTTTCGCACATTGGGGATGCGTTCATGAACCCATGGAGTTGTGGTCATCTGAGGATGATGCACCCACCACTCATATGTCAGGACTATGCTGGGAATCCTCTGCACCCACCCCCATGTCTCTGTCCACTGCTGGTATTCCTCTGCACCCACCCCATGTCTCTGTCCACTACTGGTGTTCCTCTGCACCCTCCCCTCACATGTCTCTGTCCACTACTGGTGTTCCTCTGCACCCACCCCCATGTCTCTGTCCACTGCTGGTATTCCTCTGCACCCACCCCCATGTCTCTGTCCACTGCTGGTATTCCTCTGCACCCACCCCCATGTCTCTGTCCACTACTGGTGTTCCTCTGCACCCACCCCTCATATGTCTGGGCACTGCTGGGAGTGATAGGCACCCACCCCTCACATGTCTCTGTCCACTACTGGTGTTCCTCTGCACCCACCCCTCACATGTCTCTGTCCACTACTGGTATTCCTCTGCACCCACCCCTCACATGTCTCTGTCCACTGCTGGTATTCCTCTGCACCCACCCCCATGTCTCTGTCCACTGCTGGTATTCCTCTGCACCCACCCCTCACATGTCTCTGTCCACTACTGGTGTTCCTCTGCACCCACCCCTCACATGTCTCTGTCCACTACTGGTATTCCTCTGCACCCACCCCTCACATGTCTCTGTCCACTACTGGTGTTCCTCTGCACCCACCCCTCATATGTCTGGGCACTGCTGGGAGTGATAGGCACCAACCCCTCATATGTCTCTGTCCACTGCTGGGAGTCCTGGGCACCCACCCCCATGTCTCTGTCCACTGCTGGGAGTGATAGGCACCCACCCCTCACATGTCTCTGTCCACTGCTGGGAGTCCTCTGCACCCACCCCCATGTCTCTGTCCACTTCTGGGAGTCCTCTGCAGCCACCCAGCCACCCACCCACCCGCCCCCTTGGTGCAGTACACTGCTGTCCTGTGCATACACACACACCAATATACTGCTTATATGCTGCACCAGGCCCTAAGCCAACATTCGTGGCGTGTGTACGCCTTGTATCCATTCTGTACTTGTGCCGTAGGGGTACGGGTGGGACGGACCGTACCCCCACATTCATGGGGTGTACGAGCCGTACCCATGCTCTGGGGGCGTGTGCACGGTCCGTACCACGCGTACCCCTCCATCCCCACTCCAATGGTGGTACGGCCGTACCCACGCTCTGAGGGCATGGGTACGGCACGTACCCCTACATCACCACTCCAATGGTGGTACGGGCAGTACCCACGCTCTGAGGGCATGGGTACGGCTCGTACCACCATTGTAGTGGTGATGTAGGGGTACGTGCCGTACCCACGCTCCCAGAGCGTGGGTACGGCCCGTACCACCATTGGAGTGGTGATGTAGGGGTACGCGCCGTACCCACGCCCTCAGAGCGTGGGTACGGCCCGTACCACCATTGGAGTGGGGATGGAGGGGTACGCGCCGTACCCATGCACCCAAAGCGTGGGTACGGCCCATACCACCATCAACACAGAAATTGCTGCGACATCACGAGCCTAGCGCAAACAATATAGAAATTGTTGAGTATTGTCGCGAAAAAATATTCGCACACATACACCTTATTGTTAACTATTAGACTTCGTTTGCCTCATGCCTACCCCTTTAAAGATGGCACCCTACCGCGCGAAATTCCTTTCAACACTCATTGCCATGTTTTTTTGACATCGCGAGATCAGCGCTCAAAACGTAGAAGTAAACAATATGTTTAGGACTGTGTGTCCTAGGTTTATCTTTCAAAGATGGCGCCCAACTGCAAATCTGCCAACACAGATGATCACGCATTTCAGACATCGCAAGACTAGCACATAGGACATATTAACCAACTTTTTGTTCAGAGTTGAAGCCCCGTTTCTCTCAAATACCAAGCCTGCACAGCTAGGGACGTTTCCCAATAATCGCAGATAGTCATGTCATTTCCATTCATTGAGCTTGATGCCCCTTCTAAGATGGCGCCCGAGTTTGCTATAGTTTCTCATGTATAGAACCGGATACACCTCAGATATCGCGAGATCCACGCACAGCACGCATATACAAACAGGACATATAAACGCGCGAAATTAGTTTGGTACCATCATCGAGTCAAAATCAGACGACCTCCGTGGATAGTAGCGATAACCCTACAGGCGCTGGTAAGTGGACCTGAGCCTTTTCTAGCACTGAGACCCCTTATCTCTTTTCTCCTTTTTATAAATATGGTCGGTGCCCTTTCTACTCGTACGGGTTGTTACCGTCAGTGTGTTTAAATACCTACCCAATAGAGATAAGCATGAAGGCATATATCTCTCTATACATCATAATGTTGGTGTGTCTCCTTTGATATTTACAACATCGCAATACACGCCATAGACATCTGACTAATAGATATGGATGTAAAATACATTTCACTCTGTATTAGCAAGCTCTGACAGGTATATTCTGACATGACTTTCACAAAGATATTAGATTGTATATTTAGAGATGCTGTTCTGTTCCAGTATAATCAACATACCTCATAGTAAGGATATAGCGGAGCCTCTGTACATAGAGGATGGTCATTTTGTTGAGAACCATACCTGTAAGAATGAGATCCCCTCTTTTACTAGAGATATCATCTAAGATCTGTACAACCTTTTTTCGTTTCAAGACCCCTGAAACAGATGCAATAATGATTTCAAACCAGCAAGCCACACCTTTTTACGACATCCAGTCTGGAGACAATATGCGATATAATTAACTGTGCATGTAAACTAAATCGCTTAGGGAGACCTAGAAGAAATAACCAACATATTGTCTCTCAATTTTTGTAGAACCACATAAGAACCACAGAGTTTTAAAACGCCTCTGGTGAACGACACCACCATATAATCCGAACGAAAGACTTTGAGAAAAAGACAACATTATCCCTTTTGTTTTTTCTTCAATTTTCTGAAGGTAAGACCCACACAGTATATCTAAATTCTGACCCTTAGCCAAAATATTAAATACCGGTGGTTGATGTCTCCATCAATGGAGAAAAAATATACAGTTTTTCCTCTGATTGCAGGTATAACCTTAACAGGGAATCAATAAAAGCTCCTTTTTGAAGTATTTCGATTGCAGTAGGCCATTATCTATACAAAGCATTCCCAATACGAACAGTTTCAGACATCAAGGGTAAGATATGGCAATATTTTAGCCAACTTTGAAACAATCGGCAGACAAACATAGACAGGACAATCTAGAGAACCATTGTGCCTCATTCTCATTTTTTATATTTTTTATCATCTAACAGATCGCACTATTTGTAGACCAACTCCGACACAACATCTGCCCTCTTGGAAAGTTTTAGGGCGATGAAAACCTGATATCACATGGAGTTTCACCTACGATGTGGGTATTTCCAAATTCTTTTCTTGTTACATGGGGTGATTTGTATCTTCTAAACTTTTGGCTGGGTAACGAGGAGCCTCCCCCTCTATTCCACTATGAGCTGACATATACATCCCCTACTCTACGCATGAGTATAAATAAATTGTCACCTCTCCTACCTTAGGGGTTTTACTCTCATTTCTTTTCTTTTCCTTCCTTTTCGTCCCTTTTCTGAGAAATGCATGAACCAGCAAGATAAAGAAATAAAAATTCATACATGTTCCAAAATAACTACTAAGAACATCAGTATTTCCCTATTTCTTATATATGTTGTATTTGTATTCACAGAGGAATCCCCCCTGTTTTGTATAGAAAATGTTGCTCTCCATTGGTCCTGAGGAAGGTGACTATAATAACTGTTTCACCGAAACGTACGTAGACCAGCTACTTCACAACTGGACAACAAATCCCACTAGGATCAACTCAAACAGTACAAAAGAAGAAATACAAACTGATGTTATACCCATTATAATAGACTCTGGGATACTAATTAGAAACTACAAAAAGTATACTATAGTTGATCCATCCAGTTGTATATTTCTATGTCATACAATTAAGATTGTTTTTCCTAATCCTGTTATGTTGCGTGGTATGTTTGTTGGGATGTAAGAATGGTATGCGAGGTGAGAATGTAGATATCTTTGGTATCTTTTCTGGGGGATTCTTATTTTGCTCAATAATTGTGATTTGAGAACAATGGGCCTGATTCACAGAACTAACTTAAGACAAAATCCTAAACTTACAATTTTGGTATTCACAGAAGTTAGGATTTTGTCTTAAGTTTGTCTTAAGACAAACTTAAGACAGACTTAAGACAGACTTAAGACAGACTTAAGACAAACTTAAGACAGACTTAAGACAGACTTAAGACAAACTTAAGACAGACTTAAGACAGACTTAAGACAAACTTAAGACAAATTTAAGACTGACTTAAGACAGACTTAAGTTAGGATTTTGTCTTAAGTCTGTCTTAAGTCTGTCTTAAGATTGTCTTAAGACAAAATCCTAACATCTGTGAATACCAAAAGTAGTAAGTTTAGGATTTTGTCTTAAGTTAGTTCTGTGAATCGGCCCCAATGTATTTTATGCTTACACCATTTATTGTATGTATATGAATGTTCCAAAACCAATTGTAAAACACAGAAATTTATATATTTTTGATAAAAACCTTTGATAAATAATAAAAAATAAAAAATGAAAAAGAAAAAAATCTGTTTGTAGACATTAAATATATCATTTATGGGGAATTATTGATATTTAGATTTTCGTGAGTACTTATCAGAGAAAAAAGTGATAGGTCGGTTAAGAGGCAGAAACCTTGTACATTTGTCCCTCTTCCCCCCTCTTGGACCTAAAAGTAACTGGGGAAAACCTTTTTCCAATATATGTACTGTGCGTACCCCCAACATCACATACCCCAACATCGTGTACCCCAACATCACCTATATACTGTGCGTACCCCCAACATCACATACCCCAACATCGCGTATGTACTGTGCGTACCACCAACATCACGTACCCCAACATCGCATACCCCAACATCGTGTATGTACTGTGCGTACCCCCAACATCACGTACCCCAACATCGCGTACCCCAACATTGCGTATGTACGGTGCGTACATATGCGATGTTGGGGTATGCGATATTGGGGGTACGCACAGTACATACGCGATGTTGGGGTATGCACCGTACATACACAAGGCACAGGGGTGTATGCCTGTGCGACTCGTACCCCTGGGGACTCTGCTTTTACAGCTGTTTTTGGCTCCTGTAAGAAAAGAGCCGTACGGAGTGCCGTAGGGACGAATCGTACTTGCTGGGCTGGAAACCGCTGCTTAAACACATACAGACGTCGCGTGCAAACTGTTAAGGATCAGAATCGTTGGTTTATTTTAGCTGTATGGTCTTTTGTACGATTTGTATGGAAAGAGGCTTTCTGTACGAATCGTACTTCCTAGGTTGTAAGAAAAGTTTACCGGGTACGAGTTGTACGGGAAAAACGCTCCATCCAACGATTTGTACAGCCTTTTTCCAGGATTGGAATCGGCTCCTAAATGTTTTGTTTTTTGATAATAGCATATTATGGGGCTGATTCCGATTCCGGCCTCAAAACGAACCGACCGACACAGACCCAGACCGAATACCGACCAACACGGACCAGCGCCGTACGACCTGTGCAGTACGATGCAACGCGTGTGAAGTCCAACTGACACGTACTGAATACAAGCCGTACGACCGAGCCGTAGGGAAAATAGTGATTCAGCCGGAAAACCGACGCGAATATCACCGACCGACACGAACCCGGAATGAAGCCGACGACCCGTACCCGCGATGTACGATTTGCGCAGTACAATGCGATGTGTGTAAAACCAGACCGACTCGCAAGGAGACCAAGCCGCACGACCGACACGCAAAGACAACCCGGCACACAAGCAATAGAGACCGCCGTGACCGCCGCGTACCAAACACAGAAGATAGGCAGCGTGAACGAAGCGGAGAAGCCCGCACGAGACAACAGCAGCGTCTGTTTCCGTCACCTGAACGTCTCCTTCATGCCTACAAAACACAAAGGAAAAAAGACAAAAAAAGGACCAAACTAGCAATGTCAAAGCCAATAAATACCACAAAAAAAAACATGGGACAAAGACACACCCACCACTCCAACTATATAAAGGACTACAATCACTACCATCATCCCTTGCAAACAGGAGACACAGCCAGCAGCAAACGCCAGTACACAACAACCACAGACACACTCACAACTCACCCATCACACAACTCACACACCATCAGCACCTCATACAAAAGCACACACACATTCACCCAGCAAAACCAACACCAACCCACCATCACTTGCACCCTCACACACACATCCCTCACCACCACCACCACCTATCACCATGCCCCCAAAGAAGAATCCAAAGTTCACAGATAGTGAGTTAGAAGTGCTGGTAGACGAGATCATCAAAGTAGAGCCACATTTGTTTGGTACATTGGTCCAAAGGACACCCATCTCACAGAAAACCAAGATGTGGGCGAGGATTGTGGACAAGGTGAATGCTCAAGCACCAGCAAGGCGCACAAAGGACGATATCCAGAACAGGTGGTATGACGTGCGCAGGAGGGTCAAGAAACTCATCGAAAAAGATTACGCCCTGAGTCAGTGCACCGGCGGTGGCCCTCCTGCCAAACCAGTCTACTTCAGGACCTGGGAGGAGAAGGTGCGGGACATCCTACCACCAGAGAGCGTCCATGGCCTAACAGACATCCCAGAGCCTGGTGAGTACACAAACAACATACCCAAGATTGTGTGGCATGGGGATAGTGAAACCATGCACCGCAAGCAAAGCTACACTAACCAATAGATAATCAGCCCAAGATGTGTATGCTAGTCAGACAAACACAATACCTGCCATCTCAGAGTGACTGGGAACTGTGTCATGACATGCACCAACCTACAAACAAATAGAGCAAGCCAGTGGCACTAAGCCAAATAGACCCTGCCATACAGGGTGCCCCCACAAACACACCACCTCACAGTGCAGCTGACTGTCAGGAAGGAATAGTAGGGATGCAGGTGAAGTGAGTGTAGCCAAAAGCATGATGGGGCCTGTAGTCACAGACAATGCTCCCCCTCCTGATTGGCCCATCAAGACCTCTCTGAAACATGCCCACATCACAGGGAGTGGAAAATTACTGACAAGATGGCTGACACTGGGTCCTGCTGTGGGGAGCACAAGGCCCTGCTTGGGCTTGTGTGCTAATCAGAAGCAGGACACCACTGACTGACATCCTGAAAGACAACTTGCAAACCCCACAATGGAAGCACGTTTCATGATGGGAAGGAGGACTGACAGCCCTGACCATACTTATCAGCATGGAGAGACACACCCACCTCAACACAAACTCCATACAACTCACCGGGTACAATGCATTGACAGACACCTCATTGAAATATCAGCAAAAGCTACCCCTTACTGGGTGCTGCTGTGTGAGGAACAGGGGCTCACTTTGGACTTGTAGCCAAACAAACACCAGGATTTCACAGTCAGCCATCTTGCCATTGCTGTTACACCCCCTCACAAGGAAGCAGAGTCAAGAGGGAGGAAATATGGGCATGTTGGGAAGGGGGGTGTAGCCAAGAGCATGATGGGACTTGCAGTCACAGACAACCTACACCCACCCACATGGCCCAGCAAGATCAAACTGAACCATACTCGCCTCACAGGGAATGGGAAAGGACTGACAAGATGTCTGACACTGGGCTCTGTTGTGGGGAGCACAAGGCCATGCTGGGAAATGGCCAACAACAATATAAAACTCTGTCCGTGACAAGCTGGGAAAAAGCAGTGTACAGGCAGGCATCTGTTTGAAAAGTAGAAAATGTCATGTTTGTGAACCAACGATGCATGTAGAAACATAAATCACATTGTGTGTCTCTTCCAAACAAAGGTGGTGCTGGGCACCCAGCACCAAATGACGAGGATACCCAGTCCCTGACTCTGGTGGACACTGAGTTCTCTGGTCTGACTCTCTCACTGTCCTCTTCGGATGACGACAACCAACCTGGCACCTCCAGTGTGAGCCATCATGCAGCACCAGCAGCATCAACATCTGCACCCCCGGTACCCACGCCTCCAGCATCTGGACACCGACAGGGCACCCCCACCAACACGGACAAACTAAGGCCAATCAACGCCCACAGCACAGGGACACAGGACCCCCCGGAAGCTACAGCAAACACCACCAGCATCACCACCCAAGGGGTCCCAGTGTCACCTGTGCGTCCTGCCGCTTAACAAGCATTGACAAGAGCAAATAAACAAGCATTGGCGAGAAGAAATAAACAAGCATTGACAAGAGCAAATAAACAAGCATTGGCGAAAAGAAATAAACAAGCATCGACAAGAGCAAATAAACAAGCATTGGCGAGAAGAAATAAACAAGCATTGTCAAGAGTAAATAAACAAGTATTGGTGAGAATACATAAAGAAACAGGCACCAACAAAGGGGTGGAAAGAAAGCAACGACACAATGGCGACCCCCACCACCTCACCACAGCGGAAGCCCTTTGTTGCGGGAGGATCACACCTGCGAGCTCCGGAACCTCTGACCGTGACCACGGAAGGGAGTATGGGCCCCAAGTGGCAAGAATGGTTAGAAGACTTCGAAGATTACATCAAGGGATCCAAAGTGACGGAAGACAAAGAGAAGTTAATTGCCCTCCGCAACCTAGCAGGCCGGGAAATAAGCAAAATCATCAAGGATTTTTCGCCTGCAGATACTGGAACCTATGACAAGGTGCGTGAGGCACTGAACAAGAAGTTTCTACATAAAAGAAACGTGGACTATGAGCGCCACGAGTTTCACCAAGCGCGTCAAGGAAAAGAGGAGGCAATGAGTGCATTTATCACCCGGTTACGACGGCTGTCGAGACACTGTGAGTTTGAAACCTTCTCGCCTGACGCTGCTATCAAATCGCAAATCATAGCTGGCTGTCACTCAGAAGCACTCAGAAGACGGCTACTGAGGAAACCCCACGAATTGGAAGAGATTGAAGAAATGACTCGTATATACGACCAAGCGGAGGAACACGCTGCCACCATTGAAACAGGACACACCGTCAGTCATGAGCAAGCACATCGCGTTCAAGAACAACCTCGTAGCAGAAGGAAATATTTGCTGGAGAATCAATGGAGACCTAGACTGTCGTCTCGCCAACGACGCCCGGAGCACAGGAGAAGAGAACCAGGGCGAAGGGACAGAAAGCCGGAAAGGACTAAACGATGCTATCGGTGTGGATATGACTATCCTCATATAGACACCTGTCCGGCCATGGGTCAGCGATGCAGGAAATGTGGGCGATCCAACCACTTCGAAGCAATGTGTGGGGACTATCACAAGGAAAGGCGAAGTGAAACAACGAAATTGTCCTGCTCAGACACAAGGAAACATCACATACGAGCTGTTCATGGAGAGTCCATGCGGTCCCCAGGCTCCTCAGATTCCAGCCGAGAATCACGCAGGTCACGATGGGAACGCAGATCCCCATCTCGGGACTCAAGATCATCCTCCTCCAAAGACTCGACCTACACTGTGGAATACTTGAACATGATTGCGGACCCTGATCAACTGAAAAAGTATCCACGCCTAGACATTAGAGTGGGAACTCACGACACCAAATTTGTATTGGATAGTGGAGACTCGCTGAACTATATTCCAGTTACGGAACACGAGAAAATGGTCCCAAAACCCCCACTAACTTTTGCACCGGTCCGCGTTTTCACGTGGATGTCCAGAAAACCACTCCCCTGTCTGGGTAAATTCCACACAACTCTCACTCATAACGGCATCACCGTACAGGTGGTCATACATGTCATCAAAGGGCCTGAAGCCGACTGCCTACTTAGCCTCCCCACTGCAGAGCGTCTTCATCTGGTGGAAGTCTTATTCAAAGTCAACGACAATCAGAACTGTGTCAGCAAGTTTCCCACACTATTTCAAGGTTTAGGCAAGCTGAAAGGGTGTCAAGTTCGGCTGCACATTAACGAACAGATCAAACCCGTTGCGCAGCACCCACGGCGTGTTCCCTTTCATCTCCAAAGTGCCGTCGAGGAAGAGCTTCAGGAACTTCTATCCGCAGACATCATTGAGCGCACGGATGGCCCGACCCCTTGGGTGTCGCCGGTGGTCATCGTACCTAAAAAAGGGACTCCCAACAAGGTGAGACTGTGCGTTGACATGCACCTACCCAACACCGCAATCGAGAGGGGGCGACATCCTGGACCGCATCTGAGCGATATGATTGCTGCGCTGAATGGCGCAAGGGTCTTCTCGAAGCTTGACCTGAACAAAGGTTATCACCAGCTGGAACTGGACCCCAAATCTCGCTACATTACCACGTTTGCAACTCACCTAGGACTCTTTCGGTACAAGCGGCTGAGCTTTGGTGTCTCGTCTGCCGCGGAAATCTTTCAGGAGGCGATCCGTCAAATCGTTCAGCACATCCCCAACACCTTAAACTACAGCGACGACATCCTGGTCTATGGGTCTGATGTTCGTGAGCACGACATCGCGCTTGACCGCGTGTGCCATGCCCTGTTGGATGCGAATTTGACGCTGAACAAGGAGAAATGTGAGTTTCACCAAACCACTTTGAAATTCTTTGGCCACATTTTCTCCGACGAGGGCATGAAGCCTGACCCGGACAAGATCGCGACCTTGAATAATACCGAGAGCCCACAGGATGTCAATGACGTGAGGTCCTTCTTGGGGATGGCCAGCTATTGTGCCCGCTATATCCGTGACTACGCGAACATCAGTCACCCCCTTCGGATTCTTACCAAGCTTGGTCAACCATTTGACTGGACCCCTGTGTGTGAGCGGGCATTCAAGGACATCAAGCGCGCTGCGGAGTCGTCCGACAGCCTCTCGTACTTCAACCCTCAACGGAAGACTGAGATCACCGTCGACGCCAGCCCCGTTGGATTGGGGGCCATCTTGGCTCAATATGATGATGACTCTGACCAGAGGCGGATCGTTGCCTATGCCAGCCGCAGCCTGTCTGATCCCGAGAAGAAGTACTCGCAGCCGGAGAAGGAAAGTCTTGCCGTAGTCTGGGCATGCAAATACTTCCATGTCTTCATATATGGCAAGCACTTTATCCTGATAACGGATCATCAGGCGTTGATCACCATCTACGGCAACCCAAAATCCAAGATGCCTCCGAGAATTGAGAGATGGGGTCTCAGACTTCAGGAGTACACGTTCACTATTGTTCATAAACCGGGGAAGGCGGAGAACCCGGCTGACTACATGTCCCGCCACCCTCAGCCATCGTCAAAATCCAAACCATCGATTGCTGAGGAGTACATCCACTTCGTGGCTGACCAAGCACTGCCACCTGCCATTCCCATGGACACCATTCGGGAAGTCACCGCCAAAGACACTATCTTGCAAATGGTACTCTACCGGATCCAAACTAATAGATGGAGATACAACCCGCGAGAAGAAGACACAGACTCTACAATCCAGAAAGAGATACAAGCATTCCGGCACGTCTGTGATGAACTGTCGGTCACCACCGATGGAGTCATCCTAAGAGGTCAACGACTTGTCATCCCCAGTCAACTACGGCAAGGAGTTATCAATCTAGCCCACGAAGGCCACAGAGGAGTAGTATCTATGAAGCGAGCTCTACGGGAACGTGTCTGGTTCCCCTTTCTGGACCAAATGGTAGAGTCTACACTGAAGGATTGCCACCTCTGTCAGTTGACCAGCAAAAGCAATCCACCGGCACCGCTACAAATGACCACCCTACCCAGTGGAGTGTGGCAAGAAATTGCTATGGACTTCTATGGACCGCTGCAGTCTGGAAAATATGTGGTTGCCATAATTGACGAATATTCACGATTTCCCTTCGCACAAATAATATCATCTACAAGCGCCTCCTGCACTCTCAAGGTGCTAGATGAGATATTTGCAACATGGGGTGTCCCCAAAGAAGTCAAAACAGACAATGGGCCCCCATTCAATGGACACGAATTCAGTGCTTTTGCGAAACACATGGATTTCAAGCACAGAAAAGTTACACCACTCTGGCCACAAGCGAATGGCACCATTGAGAGGCTTATGGCTACGATCAAAAAGACATTTCAGCAAGCCACTGCTGAGAAGAGAGAGCTGCAGGCAGCTTTAAACGAAGTTCTTAGAGCTTACAGGACAACCCCCCACTCAACCACCGGACAATGCCCTGCAACCCTCATGCTAGGGCGGCCAATGAGGAATCGCATTCCGACATGGGAAGGTGCCATGCAAGCGGTATCACCAAATCACGTTCATCAGGAAATGGCTGTGACTGACAAGCATAACAAGGACAGAATGAAATTGTATGCCGATGCCAAAAGGAGAGCGAAGTCTCCCTCCTTGCATGAAGGGGATCATGTCTTCGTCAAGCAGGAGCAGCAGAGAAAGACTGATTCCCGCTTCCGTGACGAGCCACTGTTAGTTACCCAACAGAAGGGCACTATGCTGACGGCGGAATCTGAACAACGCAGAATCACCCGGAACGTCTCCCACTTCAAGAGGTGTCCGCGAGACATAAAAGGACCTGGGATGAGCCCGACTGGCACTCCCGCACCTGAAGAACCTGACCCTGGTGATACAGAAGGCAGAGGTCAGCAGAGTGAGCCCATGTCGAGTGTGTCCACTGGGAACATGTCATTGCGGCCACGTCGTGATATCCAGCCACCAAAGAGACTCATCGTAGCGATGGACTGAAGCACTGTTTGTTTGTTTATTAAGAAAGGAGGAGATGTAATGAAGTTAGCAGTCTAGTGGTTGGGGGAGGAGCGAGTTGGGTTGAGGGGAAGAGGAGGGATCAGGACAGGATGAGGGCAGTTAGAGTAGGGACAGGGCCGAGGCTGGATGTATAGAATAAAGCTCCAATTACAACCACCAGTAGTGTGCGTGATTACTTGTAGCACGATGCTACACTGACCACATTCTCCACATAGTTATCACTAGTCGTTGTAATAAAATTGTACTTGTGACTAATAGGAACCTGCAGTCTAGTCATTGTTAAAGAAGTTACCGTCTCTCATATATAATATTGTACTTAGAATATAACCAGAAGTGCTATTCTGAGATCCCAGTTGTGTGTCTACTTGTAAGCGAAACCTCAAAGATTGGTATAAACATGAATGTTTGCAAATCCCTAGTTTAACGTATATGTTATTATAATTGCTATTAATATTATTACTGTTAGAAGCTTTTCCTGCACGTTGCCGTTCTGTTTTTAACGCTTGCAATCCTGCCTAGTCCCAGTTAGGCATATTATGGCAGCAGGCCACAGGCAGTGAAAGGATTTCCCTTTAAACCCCTGAAGTTATCTCTAGTATCGCCGGGCCTCCATGGCTTCCATCCAGCTGTCGTGGGTCCTCCATTATTCATTCCGGTAATGCTAGCCAGCTGCCAGCTTAACATGTTGCAGTGCACGAGCCCGCTTCTTATGAAATAATCAGAACAATTTGACGATTGTTCCACATTTCCTAAAGATGCAGCCACGGTGCCAGGATGAGACAGGAATGAAAAGGCGCTCTGTGTGTACATTTGACAAAGCGGCTTTTAAATTCCAAAATGTTGCTCGTCGTGAAATGTGAGTTTCATATTTTCTTGGTTTTGTTACATGTGCCAGGTACATTTAATACCTGTTCGCCATCTGCTCATTAAGAAGCATGGATGATACGGTGCTAACAGTGCTAAATGAATATATGACTTTTTGTTGTATTTGGAAACAAAGCATCAACAAGATAATTTTTCCAAGTGGAATATGTTACACAAGTTGGGAGCACTACGGGCCAGGTGTACGTGTCGGTTCACAGAAAGTGGTTACACATTCTGCAGTGACTTCTGGCGAACGTCCTCTGATTTTGCAAAGCTAATGGGTTGTATCGCGTAGTTACCATTTTCATGGCCTGCCAAATGAATATTTATTAGGACGCAATTTGCGACACCCTGAGGAGGGATACAAGCACTGGGATGGTAGGCTGCAAAATCCCTGTATTTACATTTCTAAAAGAAAAACTTATTTTTAAAACAGCCTGTGTTCCTTTGTTTTTATTTTAAATTATTTCAATTTTTTTTGTCATAGAATACACTACAGTGAAACAGGACAAACATAAACACAGTGTTACATTATCGAGTATCACTGCAGGAAAATGCCTGCTCCCCACCCACATTGGGACAATCTGTACAGTCTTAATTGTACACTTCACACCAATGGTGTACTGGCTATGTTTGACTGTAACTTATCCCTCCTCCATCTCCCAGAGTCTAAAAACAGTATAATACTCCGGCTGCCTATTTTATTCTATGTGGGGTAGGTCCCAGTGTAGAGCCTAACCAAGCCAACATCAGTAGGGATGTTTGTGGTCCCTTCCAGGGTCTGTTGCCCCCCCCCCACCATCGCTCATGTATGGTGGGTCTGCGAATACTCAATTGTGATAAATTGTGAAAGAAAGACTTATCATCCATATTGGGTGCATAGACATTTAGGAGGCCCACCTCCCATCCATCCAGAATGCCAATCATCAGGACCTATCTCCTTCGACATCCATGTGCGCCTCTGGGAACCAGAATGGGTCCCAGGAGCTACCCAAATGGAGACCTCCTCTAGCAAATGTGGAATAGGTTGAAGAGTAAAACTGGGCTCTCCATTTTTTCCTGAGTTTGCCTCGGGGTCTATGAGATGGCTTTCTTGTAAAAAGGCACCTCCTAGTGGCACAAATATGTATGTATTCTGTAACACATAGGGCCCTTTTATGATGTCAGTTGGAAAGCCTCTGATCTGCGGTCTGAGGCTTTCCTACCAACATCATAGGTTTTACTTCCGACCACCGTATACAATGACGGCGGTCGGAAGTGAAACCGGCTGGTCATTCCGGCTGGCTTCCGACGGGCTCATTCAGCCCATCGGCCAGTCGGAACCAGCACATAATCCCTTCAAGACGGCGATTCTGCAAGCGGAATTATCGGAATTATGATGTTGGTTTTCCATAGGCTTTCCATGTTGAGCTTTCTGACATGAAAAGCCTGTCAGAAAGCGACTTTGGGGGCCTCTAGCAGGGCCCCCTTCTCCCTGTGGCCTCCGGTTGGGGGATAGGTGCCCCCTGTTAATCCCTGCACCATGTGTCAGGCACTATGAGGTGCCTTCCATGCGGCGCAGGGATTAACAGAAACTCCCATTTCTCTATGGGAGCTTGTGCTGTAGCTGGTTTACAGCCGCAGCACCCGCCCCCATAGGGAACTCGGAATATGCAACAGCACCATGTGCGGTGGCATTTTAATAGCGGTGTTGGGCGGACCTGAGTCCACCGGACATCATAATGAGGCCCTTAGCGTAATCCTGTAAGACCTAGACAGTCAAAGGCTAAAATTATTTTGTCTCCTATCATGTCAGGGAATATAGACCAGGTCCCACACGTCTGCGCAGCTCCTTGCCTCAGAATCACTGATACTCATCGCTGATGGGAGGAAGACCACTGCATTGATAATGCTGGACTTGAGCGCAGCCTCCAACACAGTATACCATGGCCTTCTTGAACATCTACGGAGATTCAGTGTCGGGGACCTAGCTCTGAAGTGGCTGTCTAGTTTTCTAGAGGGCCACACCTTTCAGGTGACTGAAATGCATTGTACATCTGAGGTCTTCTCAACAGTTCAGGAGGTACCATAAGGTTCTACCCTTAGCCCGACCTTGTTCAATCTATACATGCATCCTCTTGCTGATGTGATTGAGCGGTATGGCATTAAAATTGTGTTATACGCCATTGAAATACAGCTAACAATTACCTTGACACAAGATGAAGGCAAGTCTGCGGACAAGTTCCGATCTTGTCTCCTTGGATTAGCAGAATGGATGGACCACAGCTACCTTAAGCTAAATTCGGAAAAGACTGAGGTCCTGGTCTAGGGAAGCTACCTGCACTCTGGTCCACTGCATGGTGGCATGATGTTCTGGGACTGGTCCCAACGCATTAAAAGAAAGTCAAAAACGTAGGCATTTGGTTTGACAACACCCTATCATTTGATAATCAGATAGCCTGGACTTGTGGGGGTGTTAGACCTGGCATCTTTTGGCATGTTTCTGCTGTCTTTTTGCTTTCTGGCCTCCTGTTTTTATGGTATGTTGGATTTCGTAATGCTGATTTAGTGTTTCTGCACACCTTCTCACTGCTGTTCAGTGTTAAAGTGCAAGTGCTCCCACTGTAAAATTGTGTTTATAGATTGGTGTTTCCATTGTTGGCTTATTTGGTTTACTACTAAGTCCCCAGTACAGTGCACTGTGTGTGCCCTGTGCCTGTAAATCAAATGCTGCTAGTGGACCTGCAGCACTGTTGTGCCACCCACACAAGAAACCTTTCTAAGGTGTCTCAGACCTTCCACTGCAGTGTCTGCACACAGGTTTTACTGCCATGTCGACCTGGCAAGTGCCTCCACTTACCATGCACTAACCTTCTTTTTTCTTACATTTAAGGCACCCCGCAGGTAGACTCAAGGTACCCTCATGGGCAGGGTGCAGTGTATGTGAAAGGTAGGACATTTCCCTGTGTCTGTGACATGTCCTAATAGTAAAATGTGGCCAATTTAGTTTTTCACTATTGCAAGGCTATCTGTCCTGTAGGCAAATATGGGAGTTGCTTTGTAACATCTTACAAGCCTAACTTTCCACAGGGACAAGATAGGGAAATAGAGCTTAGTATGCCTGAAATCAGGATTTAAAAATACATCTTTTAGTAAAATTGATTTTTATATTATGTGGTTGAAAATACCCCTTTCACAAAGTGGGTATTCTCTTGTCTATCCATTCTGTGTCCCTCTGCTAGTTTGTGTATTGACTGCAGGTTTTGGAGTGACAGAGGCTGGGATGTGCATTCATTGTAGACAGCTACAAGGGGATTGAGGTGTGTCCTGCCTTGTCTGGTTGACTTATAGTCGGGCTGCATAGGCCTGGTCTGCCTTTAGAGTGGTGGGAGAAGTTTTCACTAGCACCTGAATAGGCAGTGTCTCCTCTGCACAATGATGTCTCCACCTCCTGTAGTGAAGCTGGGACAGAGAGGGCAGGACTGGTTTGGACTGGGTTCAGGGACCCTTGCCACAAAGAGAACAAAGAGAGAATGTGGTATAAATATTGGGACCCGACCCCAGGACTTAAAAACTCTTTTGCATCGAGGAACCTGCCAAGAAGAAGAGCTGGTGAAGCTGTGAGGAGGAACTACCATTTTGCTGTGTTGGCTTGCAGTGGCTGTTCTGTCTTGGGCAGAGAAAGGACTGGACTGAACTTTCTGCAACTTCTATGGCTGAGTTTCTCCAAGGGCTTGAGGTAAAGTTTTCCCCCTGTTCAAGAAGACTCAAAAAGAGCAAAGACTTCAAGTTCATCTGCTACCAGCACTGTGAACTGTGTGTTTTGTGCTGCAACAGAATAGAAAGCAACCCAGAGCTGTCAACAACGCTGCTGCCACTCCTTGTCCTGAAGGCACCACAGATGGCACAGCAGCACTTCGCACCGCAATCCTGGTCTGACCGACAACGACGCCCAACGCTGCCACCAAGCCGCTGCTTGCACCCGACCTGGGGACACCGTACTTTGCACCGCCTTGCTTCATGCTGTCGCCCTTGTATCTCCAACAATGCCATTTCATGCTGACATCGACACCGCTGCTTGCAGTTTACACAACACACCTCCCCATCCCACACCGCAGCCTTGGCCTACCGATGCCGGCAACATCAATACCGGTTCATCAGCCTATGACAGCGTTTCAGCAACGACGACGATGCTGCTTTCGCCATGACCTACCAGCATCACGGTGAGCACCACACCACTTTTCACAGAAGGCCTGATCTCACCAACGCTGCTGGACGGCCATAACCAAGCCACTGGCTGCACAGCGACCTGCGGGCACAGCACCGGTGTACTTCGCACCGCATCCCCAACACCCGCCGACACCAGCACTCCCGACTTCAACTGCACGGAGTACGATCTGCAACGTGTGTAACTTCAAGGGCCCGACGACTCCTGCACCGACCTCCAGAACCGACGCCTGCCAACGCCGGCTCTTTGGAGCTCACCACGAGGTCCCCGACACCCTACATTTCTAAAGGTACTAGTTTTCAGTTCTTCTGGACGCCATAGCTGGCCCGCGATGCCACAGTCAGCCAGAACTGTTTGGATTTGTTGTTCACGATGCCGTGATAGCCCCGGTTGGAGCTATCGACTTCAAGGAACTTTATGTTAAGTCTATTTTTGCTTATTGATATTTTGAAAAACTGCATGGTGGATTTTTATCATTTTTGGTCTTGTTTTGCACAGATAAAATATTGGATATTTTTCTAAAACTGGTGTGGTGTCCTTTTGTAGGGGTTCCACTGTATTACTGTTGGTTACATGCAAATGCTTTACACATTGCCTCTGAGCTAAACCTGACTGATCATGCCAAGCTACCAAGGGGGTCAAAAGGGATTAATTTAGAAGTGCATCTCCCATATCCTTACTAGAAAGAAGGGTCCCTAATTGGACAGGGTAGCAACCTGCAAACTAGAGACCCCTATTTCTAACAAGGGGTCTGTTTTGGCATGTTGAAAATGCTACACAAGAAAAGATTCTCAGTCTCCTTTTGGGTTTCATCCAGGAAGACAGTAATTCAAGCCCTTCTGATCTCCCATCTGGATTACTGCAACATGTTGTATCTGGGCACCACCCAAGGCATTATATAAAAACTCCAAAGAGTTCAAGATGATGGAGCTAGGCTGCTTCTGAATATTCCCAGACACTCATTAATGGCCTTAGCACTTATCGATTTGCATTGGCTGCAGTTAGGAAAAAAGACTAACATCCAGAACCACGAGGAGACCGGAATAGGTGCTACTGGCGGATGCTTAGTCTTGATGAATGTGTGACGGGTGCCCCTCCTGGGTCCTGCAAATAGCTACAACAAACACGTAGCTAGTGTTTTTTATCCAGTGGGTCCGTAAGTACACAGACACCACTGCATGCACAACACACTTTGGTGTGTGTTGAATAAAATATACACATGGCGTTTTTTTGCTACACCATCACTTATTTTCACATGGTCCTGAAGAAAGCCCCACAACTTGTAACAAGGCTGAAACATGTAGACCTCAGTGACAACTAGGAGAAGTTTATCTTAAAGTTGTCCTTCTTTCCATTTTACTTTGTCCTGGGCCACTGGGAATAAAGTATCATTCAGTTAGAACTCCCAGAGACAATTTTAACTCTGCACCACTTCATTAGCACTTTTTTTTACCACACTATCACAAAAATCCAGCTCCGCTGTAATCAGGCGTCCTAGCACAACTGGGTGGCATTCGGCTACCCAGTTGGGACCCCGATGATGAAGCATGCCATCAACTAGGTTGGTGGTTGAGGGGTCTTTTAACAAAACCAAATGGGTTTCTGGCTCTCAAAAAAGTATTAGTGAGTCGTCTATATTAGTGGGTTCGTCCACTATGTTTCTTGTAATACAGGCAACGCTGCAACATACATTTAAGCACTGTGTACTCTATCCCCTATGACCATAACACTACACTGCATTTGAGGAGTTCACATCAGACCTAGATCTCTTACCAAGGAGCATCTATTGGAGTAACAAGGAGGAGTGTCCCCGAAATATGAATAACTCTTCAAAAAGGGATGTGTAAGAGGAAAATCAACGATTTAAAGTTGAGACATTGCAGGGAATGTAGAGTCGTCCTACTGACAGTATGTGCGCTAAGCAAGGAAGTATTTCTATTGCACTCTTACTCCATATCTCACACGCCCTCTCTCACAGTTCATTAACACTTACAGTCAGTTCTTGGTCACTGTGTCTAGTTTATAGGGTTGGTGATGGATTAAGAAAGTAAAAAAATGTATTCAAATATTTTTTAATACACAAATTAATGGACACAGCAAGGAGCAATTCAACTATTCCTCATTGAATATTATGGCATATATGGCTGCTCAACCCAGCTAACAGCATAGTACATTATGGAACTTTAATTTTTTTTGACTTTTACACCAGATTAAGGGGTCGATTGCGATTGCGTTCGGAAAGGCTTCGAATCGGATTCGGGTTTGCTGAATCCGATTCGGACCCTGGCTTTCCGACCAATTCGGAAAGCTTTCCGAACGACTGATTATGATGTTCGGGAAGCGTTCGGGCTTTCCGACTCAGTGCAGAATCCAAACTGGACGGCATTCAGAAAGTCAGAGTCATTCGGAGTCAAATCGTTTGTGTCTATAGGCCGCGTTGCCGAATGACTCAGAAGCTTCCGAATGACCGATTATGATGTCAGATGCGGGCAGCCTTTCCAAATTGGTTGTTCCGACTCAGATCGGCTGTCAGAATCTGATTTTAGGGGCCCGTAGCAGGGCTCACTTCACCTGGGGCCTTCCAAATCAGTCCCGTGGGGTACACATGGGTTCCCTCTTTCCAATTATGCAAAGTGTGGCAGGCACCAAGGAGTTCCTGCCACAGGGTGCACAATTTTTCCCAGCCACCCCTTTCTTTAATGGGAGCCTGTGTATTCGGTCAAAAAATAGACCCCATGGTATCCGGAAGCTTTGTAATTGGTCGGTCGGACTCTCTGAATCCGATTCGGTGGGAAACCATTCAAAGACCGGTTTGGTCGGAATGCTTTCTGAACGGTATCGTAATCGAGCCCTAATTTGTAGTTCTGCATCCTAAAACACCTAAATATGATGCTTTCACCATGCATAATGTGGTTCTCTGTTTTTGTGTGGACATTTATAGTTGTCCAGTGCCCACATGTTAAGTGCCTTTTTTAAAATAATTCTCAACTTTGTAATCAACCTCTCATTGTATTCTGGGACGTAACTTTTACTGTTAACATTTAGACATTAGATCTGTGACCCTTTGGCTGGTCTTCACCCGAACATTTTCCCTTCACCCTATTATTTTTCTGAAATAGTTTTTACTGGAATTAGGACCCTGTACACTTTACTACTGCTAACCAATGGTCAAGTGCTTGTGCTCACTCCCTAAAATTGGTAAAATTGGCTTACAACAGATTACCTATTTAATGTACTTGTAAGCATCTGTTAAGGGTGTATACCATATATCCAGGGCATGTAAATTAAATGCTACTAGTGGGCCTGCAGTACTTATTGTGCTTCCCAATCAAGCCCCTTATACCATGTCCCAGGTCTGCCGCTGTAGCCTGAATGCAGTTGTAAACAGTTAAATTGACTTCTTAAAATAAACCCCTTTCCAAGCCTTAAAATTTCCTTTTATTACATTACAGTTACCCCTAAGTTAGGCCCTGGTTAGCCCAAAGGGCAGGGTTCATTGTAATTAAAAGGTTGGGCATTTACTTTTAAATTTTACATGTCCTGGTTGTGAAAAAGTCCTAAATTTGTTTTTCACTACTGCGAGGCCTACCTCTCCCATAGGATAACATTTTGTTTCTTGATTACATTTAATAAGTAAGTGGTAACTGTTCATTGGGAACAGGTGAAGATGTCATGTTTGGTGTCTCAGAAATTGTAATTTAAAATCCTCTTTAATGGTAAACTCGGGTTCTAAGTTAGACTTTTGAAAATGCCACTTTTAGGAAGTTGGTAAGTTTTTTGCCCTAGCTTTTGGTGCCTGCAGCCTGCAGCCTGTTCCTGGGTCACATGACTGGATGTAGTTGTCAGTTGGCCTTTGTGTATTCCTCCTAGACAGCCACCCAATAGAGGGATTAGGTGTGTCTCGATGGGCCATCACTTGCAGCATGGGGGGCGGAGCACCACTTGCAAATCAATAGGCTGTGCTCTGCCTTCACACAAATGACTTGTCACCACTTGTAACAACTGCATTGATCATGCAGCTATCCTGGAGCCAGGGCAGGGCAGGACAGGTAGTAAACTTCATGCACTTCAAAGGGAATTTTCTAGGAAATTCTCCTACTTCAAAGAAGGCACCAGGTATAAAATGAGACCCACAGACCCACTCTCCAGGTCATCAACAGCCAACTCGCCACATTAATCGAAGAGCACAACATCCTCGACTCCTCCCAATCAGGCTTCAGACAAAAACACAGTACGGAAACTGCACTCCTCGCCGCAACAGACGACATCCGTACCTTTCTGGATGAAGGAGAAACGGCAGCCCTCATCCTCCTCGACCTCTCAGCGGCGTTTGACACAGTCTCTCACCACACCCTAATACGCAGACTCCACGACGCAGGGATCGAAGACAAGGCCCTCGACTGGATCCGCTCCTTCCTCTCCAGCAGAACGCAGCGGGTCAGACTCCCCCCTTTCCTCTCGGACCCTACACCTACCATCTGCCCCAGGGGTCCTCCCTCAGCCCTACGCTCTTCAACGTCTACATGGCTCCGCTCACCCCCGTCATCAGAACCTACGGAGACAACATTGTGTCATACGCAGATGACACCCAACTCATCCTCTCCCTATCCAACGAACCCAACACTGCCAGACACAACTTTCGAGAAGGCATGGAAGCCGTCGCCAAATGGATGAAAAGCAGCTGCCTACAACTAAACACGAACAAAACGGAAGTACTCATCATGGGCCCAAACCCAGACGCCTGGAACGACACCTGGTAGCTCCCCCCCCTCGGAAGCCCGCCCACCCCCACGACCACGCACGCAACCTGGGAATCATCCTGGACTCAGATCTCAAAATGGACCGCCAGATCAACTGTGTCTCATCCTCCTGCTTCCACACCCACCGCCTCCTACGTAAGACTTTCAAATGGATCCCCCTCGAACACAGAAAGACCGTCACTCACGCCCTGGTCACCAGCAGACTCGACTACGGCAACACACTCTATGCCGGAATAAACAAAAACCTCACCGCAAGCTACAGAACATCCACAACGCCGCTGCAAGACTGGTCCTCAACCTGCCAAGACACTGCCACGTCTCCCAGCACCTGCGCACACTCCACTGGCTCCCCATCAAAGCTAGAGTCACCTTCAAGATGCTAACAACACACTCACAAGGCCCTCCAGGACACCGGACCAGCATACCTGAATAGCCGACTCAATTGCACGCACCCCAAAGGACCCCACGATCAGCCCAGCTCTCCTACGCCGTGGTCCCCCGCACCAGAAAGACCAGATCGGGAGGCCGCTCCTTCCGCATGCCCAGAGCCTGGAACGAGCTTCCGCTCCACCTCAGGCAGATAACATCGCTCCCCATCTTCGCAAGAAACCTCAAAACATGGCTCTTTGACAGACCCCTCCTTGATGGACTGGAACCTGTGAACCCCCCCCTCCACAGCCCCCAGTGCCTTGAGACCCTTACGGGTAAGTAGTCGCGCATATCAAACACCTGATTTGAGTTGACTTTCTGGACCTGAGAAGGACTCTCAGAGGACTGCCTACTACTGTGTCCTGATGTGTACTTCTAAAGACTGCTTTGCTGTACCTAGAAGGACTGCTTTGCTGCCTGAAGCTTGCCTTGAACCCTTGGAGACCTATCCTGCTGCTTTAGCCCTGTTCCACTTTTGGAACCTAGGACTACCAGAGAAACTCCAAGGGCTAGTTTTCTGTCTTCCTGATCAGAACCTCATGGACAGAAAAGGCTCCAACCATCTTGAACCCGCACCCGAACTTAGCCTGAGTGAATCATAACCCCGCCAAGTGAGCCCCTCCAGTCTTGGACCTTTTCGGTGTTGTTAAAGTTGCCCAGATAGCCAAAATCTGAAAGCATGGGAATTTCTGTCTAAAAAGACCTGGACCAACCTACTCATCTCTCTGCCAAGGTGCAACATCGGTCGCCCTTAGTGAGCAGCAGATGCTGCTGTGCTCTTCTGAGCAGCAGCAAATCCTGTACAGTGGTCCATCCCAAAAGGAGTATCTGGCCTCATTGAGGTCTCATTGGCTGCAGCCTCTGGATGGAGATTTTTGACTTCTAAAAAAGGGACTAAATCTGAATGTGTAAATCTTCACTGCAATTTCGTCCAGTGGCTCCCTGATAATGGCGCCTCCTCCTCAGACACCGTCTGCAGCCTTGTCCTGCTGAACATCTACCTTCTCAGAACATTTTCCTTGAAATTTCTTCTAAGTCTGAAGGTAAGCGCTGACCAGGCCCAATCCACACTTTTTACGCGACTCTCGCTCCATCACGGTTGGCCACATTATTTTACTTTGACCTGGTCTCGCACAACTAGATGTGCACAGTTGACACTTTGCTCTTTTAGATGCTAGATTTTACCTTACATTAAAAAAATTAATAACTCTGGTTCTACTGGTTGGGTTTCTGTTATTTTGGTGTCAAATAATTTATTAAAATGTACTCTATGTTTCTGGATTGGTGAGGGATTTTTCTTGTGTTGTATTTTTACTTTATTACTGCCTGTATGCTTCATATATACTTTACACATTGCCTCTAAGTTAAGCCTGACTGCTTTGCACCAAGCTGCCAGTGGGTTAAACACAGGTTAACCGTGTGATAATGTCACTCTTACTGGCATTGTGGCTGTTACTTGAGCAGGGTTCACACCCCACTCAACCAACAACCCAATTTCTCACAGTCATCTCTTACATATCACACAAACAGGCACACCATGCCCTTCTGTTCCATCATGAGGACCTCTGAGTTAGATACACTATAATGAGGGTTTGTGATTAAGGCATGGCTTCAGTAAAAAGAAGCATCACAGTAGTTTGCAAGAAATTAAGTACGTTTGTCTGTTTTAGATATAGTGTTGAAGGCGTTTCGACCCACAATTGGATGTAAGGTCTCATTAGGACTGACAATAATGGTGCTTCCTACATGAAACAAAGAGAAAACAATGAGGGGGGCAGTGGTTAGTGTAGTGTTTTGCTTTAACTTAGAGTTCTTGAGCCCATGATGTTCTGGTCTCAAGAATTCTAAGTGGAATGTTTAGGTTTGAAACCGGTACCGGTTAAGGATTTGAAGGGCTGAGGGAGCTGGCTGCTGCGCAGCATTCATTTGTCAATAAAGTGTAATTGACTCTACTTCCACGTGTACCGACGTGCTTACTACAGATTTGTATGGCGACGATTTAGTGAATTGGATGCTGCAGAACCCACAATGGATTAGCAACGAGTTACGCATCGGTTACAAGTTAAGAAAATTGGGAAGCGAATGTGAAGGAAGAAAAAAAAAGGCAGCAGCGAAGCATACCTCAAGGTAACGGATGACCGCTGAAGTTCTTGTGAGTTTGCCAGAAGATTGTGGAAGCGCCGTTTGGGTTCGTCACGAAGTGGATGGGAGTTGGTGTTCTAGTTGTTGCACTGCGTCGCACGCCATCTTGGGAGAGCACGTACTCCGTAGTGAGAGCACGCTAGTACCGTGTGGAACGCCATCTGGGGAAAGGAAGCGTGTAGTTAGGAGGCGTCATTGCCATAGAGACGCAGTAAAGGAAGTTGCCGATGGAAACATCCAGTGACGAATAGCGGTCAAAAAGGAAAAAAAAAGGAACAAAGGACATAGTGCATTCCGTGGTGGTTCCAGCGGACTCGAGTTTCAAGTACCAACGGTGTGCAAGTATTGAAAAGTGTTTAAATATAAATTTTGCTCATTTTAGCGTGTAGAAGAACGGTGACACGCACACCATAACAAGTGGAAAATTGCAGTGTTAATCTTTGGCGTGTTAAGGAACGGTGAAACGCACACCATAACAAGTGGAAAAATTGCAGTCTGTTTTCTTTTGCGTGTTAAGGAACGGTGACACGCACACCACAACAAGGTCAAACATTGCGGATTTAATAAACATTGGGGGTTGTGTGGCATGTACACCCTATTAGATTCGTAAGGTGAAGCCGATTCTAGTTGAGAAGAGCGTAGACGGACTATAGGGCACAACTTATTCAGAAAAGTTTGACGAATCTGATTTTTTAAAAAAAAAGACACTGTAGAGTAAAAAAAAAAGGTTTTTGTTCTGAGGAAGAAAAGTGGTAATGTACAAATAGTAGTTGCAACATAAAAAAAAATATATAGAGAGAGTTAGGGTGCTACAGCATAATAAAAAGGGTGGCACATATTAGAGTACGTTTCAAGTAAGAATATTAGTTGTTATTTTGGTTTTTTTTTGGGTTACTTTTAGTCCCTGTATAGCATAAGGAAGAATGCAATCTGTGTCTCCTCCTCCACCTTTTCTGGAAACACCTGGGGATCCACCCATTTCGTGGAAAAAATGGTATGACGCATTTTTAACATATATTGGTGCCATTGGTGGTTCACGATATAGGGCAGAAAGAAAGAAGTGTCTTTTTTATTAAATGTTTTGGGATTTGAAGGGAGGGAGATTTTTAAACATTTGCCTCCCTTAATACACGTGGGTGGTGAGGAAGGAGATATGGATGAGTTTCAAGACACAGTCAAAAAACTGGAGTTGCGTTTTGACATTCAACCCAGTTTGGTAGTTGAGAGACATACATTTTTAAAAAGGGAACAGAAAACAGGTGAAAAGGTAGAAGACTTTATTTCTGCTTTACGGGTTCTCAGTGCTGAGTGTCAGTATGAAGGGTTCTGAGACCAATTGATAAGAGATCAGTACATTTGTAAGTGCAATGACAAAAGTATACAACAAAAGTTATTGTCACTTGGAAATCCCACGTTAGAAGACACGATCCGAATTGCGAAAAGCATAGAACTTTCAAAGTTGTCTGTCAAAGAGCTTGATGGAAAAGCCCCATTTCCCATCAACAAAGAAGAAGATTGTATTAATGCTGTAAGACCAAAGGAGAACAAGAACGCTAATTTTTATCGTAGTGACAATAAGTTTTTTAAACAGACGAATATTTGTTTTAAGTGTGGAAATTTTCCGCATTTTAAATCTGGACGTGCTTGCCCTGCTAGAAGTGTAACTTGTAGGGCGTGCGGAAAATTGGGTCATTTTGCTAAAGTCTGCCAAAATGTAAGGAGGAGTTTTTCTGCCTCACAGGATGGAAGGATGAGTGGTAGTGTTCCTTCTACTTCCTCAAATTCCTCTATTGCAAATATTTCATTGTGTGAACCTAAATGTGATGAGTTAAGGAAAATTCAGGAAGATTTGAGAGACATGGTGGTTGTGGTAGGGGATGCGAGTCAAGTTTGTAGTGTACAAGATGAGTGTGTGAATCCTTATGTGGATGTGGAGATCGGTGGTAAGAACGTTTGTCTTTTGGTTGATTCCGGAGCAAGGATAACAATGGTAACTCAGGAAAAGTTTAAAGAAGTTTGGGGAGTACGTTCACTATTTCCTCCAGACAGATCGCATGTCTCTTATGAAGGGAGAACCATTGAATTAGCGGGTTATTTTGAAGATTCGTTAGTTTTCAGAGGAAGGAAGATTTTTGGGAAGATTTACGTGGCCATCAAAGGGTTGAATATTCTCGGATGGTTTCATCAGGGTTTATTCAAAATGGTATTAAGACCAGGTACAAAAGATCAAGTTTCTATTCTTCGTTTTGATAATTTTATTTATTCCTTATCTGAACATTTTCCTGACGTTTTCGGTAATGAGCTTGGATGTGTCAAGGGGTTTATGCATACCATTAAGGTGAGAGATGGTGCTATTCCGGTTAAACATCGGCTCAGGAATGTACCGTTTAGTGTTAGGGATCAGCTAGAAAAAGAGGTTTCTGGTCTTTGTAAGAAGGGGATTATAGAACCAGTAGAATCTTCTCTTTGGCTTTCTCCGTTAGTGGTGGCAAAGAAGAAAAATGGCGAGATTCGCGTTTGCATTGACTTACGCAGTTTAAATAAAAACATCTGGATAGATTCCCATCTTCCTAAAATCCCAGAGATGTTGTCTTTAATCAATGGGTCGAAGTGGTTCAGTAAGCTGGATCTAGCATCAGCTTATCATCAGGTTGTTCTTGATCCGGCCTCAAGGCATTTGACTGCTTTTGTTTCGCCCATTGGAACTTTTCAATACTGTAGGATGCCGTTCGGTTTGGCTTCTGCCGCGGCGGTGTTTCAAAGAATCATGTCTAATTTGCTTAAAGGGATCAAAGGGTTGATTGTGTTTCAGGATGATGTTTTGGTACATGGTGAAACATGTGAGTCACATGATGAGACCATGTATTGTGTTTTGGAGGCTTTGCGCGAAGGGGGTGTTGTGTTAAAGAAAGAAAAGTGTGTTTTCAGGGTGAAGAAGATTGAATACCTAGGACATGTTCTGTCGGAACAAGGAGTTGAACCAAGACCAGGGTTGGTTAAGGCAATAGTAGAGTCTTCTCCTCCTGTGGATAAAGTGGGACTTAAATCATTTATTGGCTTGTGTGAGTTTTACTCGCGTTTTGTGCCTGGTTATGCGACAAAGTGTCAACCGCTATCAAACATGCTTAAAAAAAATGTTCCTTTTAAATGGGATACTGAATGTGATGAAATCTTTAAATGGGTCAAAAATGAACTTGTCAGTCCAAGAGTTCTCAAACCTTTCATTCCAGATGTTCCTTGCGTCGTCACTGTCGATGCAAGTGGGTTGGGTTTGGGAGCGGTTCTCAAGCAGATGGTTAATGGAGTTGAGCATACCATTGGGTTTGTATCGAGAGTCCTGCGTGGTTCTGAACTCAATTTTTCGGTTATTGAAAAGGAATTGCTTGCATGTTGGTGGGCGATTCGGAAGTTTAATCCGTACATTTGGGGTAGACATTTTAAGCTAAGAACTGATCACAGTCCTCTTGTTTCAATTTTGTCTGGGGATAAAATCAAAGAACATACACCCAGGATAGCTCGTTTATCTACTAAACTGTTGCAATATGATTTTGAGGTTAGTCACATTCAAGGGTGTAGGAATATTTGTGCAGATTATTTTTCAAGGCACCCTGTTGAATCAAAGCAGGATATGGAGGATGAGGATGATGAGGAGTGCTTTGTAGCCTCTGTGGGTTTGGATGAAATGTGTGCTGTGAGTGAAGTTGAATGGAGGGATTTTCTTTCTAAGGATACATTATTGGGTGATGTCATTAAGTGTGTAAAGGAAGGGTGGCCTAGGGAAAAGAATGTAAAATTTTCTCTTCAGACTTTCGTTAAAGTTGCTCCTGAACTTTCAATTGAGGATGGTTTACTTGTACGCGGTGACAGGTTGGTTCCCCCGGATATGTTGAGAGCGAGGTTGATGCAAGGAGCACACGAAGGTCATTTGGGCAGAACTTTCACGAAGAGGAGACTTTGTGAAAGTTTTTGGTGGCCACAGATGGACAATGATGTGGATTTGTTTGTAGGGGGTTGTGTGATTTGTTCTGGTTCGGATAAGAGTTTAAAAATTCATACCCCTCCCTTGCAGCCTATTGTTCTACCAGACAAGCCTTGGGAGAAGATAGGAATAGACTTGGTTGGACCATTTAATGTGCTTCCTAGTAATTCAAGATTTGCCATTGTTGCAATTGATTAATACTCTAAATGGCCTGAGGTACGTTTTATTGATGAACCTAATTCCAAGAATATCATTGATTTTTTGAAGGATTTATTCCTCCGTGAAGGGTTTCCATCCACCATTGTCAGTGATAATGGTGTACAATTCACCAGTCAAGAGTTTGAATCCTTTTTACACCAGGGTGGTATTGTGCATGCTAGGAGTGCACTTTATCATCCTCAAACCAATGGGTTGGTGGAGCGGATGAATAGGGTGCTCAACAATTGTATTCAGTGGGCTTTGGCTGGGGCATGCAATGTACAGAATGCTGTGAGGTCAATGTTATGGTTTTATCGCACGACTCCGCATTCATCTACAAAAGTTTCTCCCTATGAGCTTCTTAGAGGATGGAAGCCTTGTTCTAAAGTCTGTCCTGGTTGGATGTCTAAGTGCGTTAAGTTGGATTCTATTAGTAATGTGGATGATGTTGTCAGAGAAAATGTTTTCAAAGCTCAGTTGCGTCAGAAAACATATTTCGATTCAAGGAAAAGAACTTTTTCTCAACCTTTGGTTGTTGGAGATGTTGAGCGTATAAAGGTTCCTATTCACTCTAAGAAAGGGAATTCCAAGTTTTCAGAGCCTTTCACTGTTGATAAGGTTTTCAGGAATGCAGTGAGAGTGAATTAAAAAAACTGGTGGAATGTTTCAAGAGTGGTGAAAGTAAATCCGAATGTTGAGAAAAGCTCGTGTGTCAAACCTTTGCCGGATGTGCAGGGTTTACGCAAGAGTTCTAGACAACGTTTTGTTCCTGCTAGGTATCGTTAATGTTTTTATTGTTATTTCTGGTTTTAATGTATTCTTTATCTGCTTAGTTATTTATTTTTATTTTCTTTGTTTTTGAAAGGGAAAGGATAATGTAGTGTTTAGCTTTAACTTAGAATTCTTGAGCCCATGATGTTCTGGTCTCAAGAATTCTAAGTGGAATGTTTAGGTTTGAAACCGGTACCGGTTAAGGATTTGAAGGGCTGAGGGAGCTGGCTGCTGCGCAGCATTCATTTGTCAATAAAGCGTAATTGACTCTACTTCCACGTGTACCGACGTGCTTACTACAGTTAGCCTGTGTGAATTACTGTGGAAGTGAGCCAGGGTACCTTAAATAAAATAGGCAAGGCATGCAATGTGCCCCAAAGCAGGAAATATTTACCTAACTCGTTTGTTCGAGTGAACGATAGCTAGTAGATAAGAGAAGCATGATCAGCCACTGTGCGCTCTGGAAGTTCTTAAAGCATGCCAGTGAGCATGCCATCCATGGCGGAATATCCAAATCGCTAGTTCGAGCGAATTGAAAAGAAAAAGAAAATTGCAAAGAAGGATCATTGCCTCCTCTGTGGTCAAGATAATAACAATAACAATCAGAGGGTCCCCGGGCAGCTTAGGATAAGTACTTGTAAATGAGAGAAGTGTCAGCACTGCTGTTCTCTCTGGATTCCTTAGATATTACTGGACACAACTCATCAAGCGGTGGAAGAAAGATATATGCGTGGATGGCCGTGTGAGCAAGGACCTCTCCTCTGAGCCAAATGGAGGTCCAGGGCACTGCAGCAAGCATGCAATTGATCAGCGCTTCAGGGGCTGGGGAAGTGAGGTACTTTTGCATCAGCTAGGGGGAATGCAAATGTGCGCCGAAAGGGATTGTTTAAATACACTGGGAGGGGGGGGTGTCCACAGGAAATGGATAGATTGCTGAAGCGATACAGATATGGGTGTGTGACCACCATTCAATCAAGGCAGACATGATAAGAAAAGAGTTAAGAAAGGCAGGGATTATGTGCCATTACACTAATGCTAGCTGAAAAGGGGGTATGTATACCATTGGACCTACATCAAAGTTGGCATGTGTGCAGTAATAATGTAACAATAAAACAAATGTCAGTTAATATTACACAAGGCACAAATCCTAAAGGGATCAGCATCAAACCAAAAATCTCAACTTAGTATCTACAATTGTGGATACCTAGAAGAAAGAAGAATGGCACAATAGCATAAGGGGAAGGAAGCCTTAGGACATTATACATCTGCCGGGTCAATAGTCTTAATGAATGATGTCCAGTTACTGTTTGTGAGAAATATAACCTCTCCACTCTTCCATAGAATTCAGTCCTTCTGTTGTGGAAATGCATTTGCAATCAAGCCTTTGAAATATTAGAAAAAGGTCGCCACTGCGGGAAGGGATCTTTGCAATTTCAAGCATTTGCCCCTGGATGTCATCTGCAGTAACTTCAGTACCAAAGGCTCTGTGTTGATCCCACAGTGTATCCTGCTCCTGTGTCGTCCAATGCAGACCTTGATTGGTTGCATAGTTTGGCCAATGTTGATTTTCTTGCAGGGGAACCATCTGCAATAAATGATCGAGTTTCAATTTGAGAAGTTGTTTAAGGTAAGATCAATCAGTCCATGTACAAACTTTTTGATGTTTGTGGTGTACTTATATACCACACAGTTACCACATTTGTAGTGCCCTTTGATGCGGGTGCCCACCAATGCATTGTTAATGGTGTTTGTTCTGGTGGTTGTGGGGCCAGCCAAGCGTTTTAAATGATCCCTATTATTTTTGCTTCATTTGGAAGAGAACACCGGGCAGTCCATGGGGTCAATACTCTGGATAATATGCCAGTGCTTTCTAATACAAGTTTTCATTTTATGTGAATGGGGTGAAAAGGTAGTGACAGGTCAGTTTGTTTCAGTTGGGTTTCTCAGTGGGGGTCGACAGATTATTTTGGTGGCTGGACAAATCTTTTTTGATACACAGGATCCCATGAGTTGGAAGGTTGCTATTGTAGCTATTATCCTCCTATGAGCCTTGAGGGTCTACCCTAGGTGTGATGTATATGTATTAAAAAGGAAGGTTTTATTTTGGCAGGTCAAAATGGCAGTTTAAAACTACACTACAGTGGAAGACCTGAGACACGTTTTAAAGTGCTAATTTAGTAGTTAGTATTATGAGTTCTACAGGCCCGCTAGTAGCATTAAATTACAGGGCATGGTCACCTGTAGTACCCTAAACTAGAGACTTACAGCTAACTTAAATGTGTCATTTAGATGTTAGACAATTTTACCATGTTTGGGGAGATGGCAAAAGCACCTTAGCTCTGGTTAGCAGTGGTAATGTGCTCAGAGTCCTAAAGCGAACAAAAGAAATCCAACTAAACAGGAGGGGAATACCATTCGAAGGACATCAGGTCTAACACGAGGGCAATAAGATTTAAAACAATGGGCCTAATGTAAGAATTACTTTGATAGTCTTCAACACGGCGATTCACAGGATTACAGGTTTTGAAACTGCAAATGTACAAGTCGTATTGTAATAAACATATTTCATAAGTCAGAAAAGTCTTTTTGACTAACAAAGTCTCCTTTCCGACTCATTTGAAATGCAAAGAGGAGGGGTATCAAAGGGACATACCCCTCCTTACTGCAAAATCATAATGATATGTATAAAAGCTTTGTGATCACAATTGTGATAGCAAACTATTGATAGGCTATAACACCCTGTGTGGATTAGTAACATAGTTGCAAAGTGCAACTTTTAAAAATAATTTAAAAAAGACAGAGATGACTTTACAAAATATTGCAAGCCGGGAACATAAATGGTGAGATGTCGGTCTGATGTCTCTTGCAAACCTCCACCCATGCATTCACAGGCTTTTGCAGATGGTTGCAAAATGCCTTCTGCCTCATACAAATTAATGGAGCGGGAGGTTTTTCAGCTTCCTGTGAATCTGCATTTTGTGATGTAATTGATTAGTGCATCAGTCACTTCACAAAATGAAGTGCAGATTACAAACCATTCCTGTGAAAAAACATTGCTTTGCGACCTGCCCTTTGTACATTGAGTCCAAGAAGCGGTATCACCAAGACCTAGGAGTAGCTGTCAACTGAGTAATGTCAGTTCTTGTAGTGAAGATCAGATGAAGCACGGGACATTTTGATTTTGTGGGGCTATTGGCATAAACCAAACAGTAGTTCTATTCAGTAGCGTAAAATTACCCCCGATTAAGGTCTGAGCTCCAGGCCCCCTCCCCCTCCGGCACTGTGCACGGGCCCCTGGCCTGAGAGCTCCTGACTGGGTCCAGAGCGTGGGGGACACCTGCCACGTACGTTACAGCCCCCCTTAAGTTTTGTCACACCGGTTCTATTGAATGTGTTGAGTTACTTAGATGCATTGGCGTTGTTGCCTTTGGCTCAATTACTTCAGTCTCTAGTGCGGAAAAGCTCATCAAGGTGCACTACACTGTCTTCAAAGAGAAAAGGTTTTCAGGCCCAGAGATAAGAAAATTACAGTTTTGTGTTGATTAGAAAGTTGGGGGCATATTAACAAGAGGAGGAGATAAAATTATCGCCGCTTTAGCCAAAAAGCGGCGATAATTTTATCGCAATATTAGCAAGGACATGCTAGCTCGTGTTTCCGTGAGTTAGCACCCGCTTTGCATCGCATCGTTAATGAGATGCAAAGTAGGCGTGCCTCAATAGACTACATGGGAAACTATGGCGACGGCAGCTTTGCGATATTTACAACAATGCCCCGGCTGGCGTAGCGATAAACAAAATCGCGCTAACCGGCCATTAACGCTGGATTTTAATGTCTGCTAAAATCCAGTGTTAGGCACACTTTGCATGGGAGGTGGAATGTGGGGTTACGACCACAGGGTCGTATCAGAAAGGTCATTGCTGTTTTGCAGGGAACATCGCTGGTTTTCCAGCGATGTTGGGACATTTCCCACCTATCGCTGGAAATTTCATTGCCAATGCGCTAAGCGTTGTAAATACAGCGCTAGCTTGGCGATGAATTCCAGCGATAGCCGGCGATAGGGAAACTCGCGCTAGGTGCAGCCAGCGATAATTATTGCTGCCGCTTGTTAATATGCCCCACAGTCTTGATATGCTCAAATATAAAAAAAACTGCTATAAAAAGTCAGCAAGAGAGAGAGGTTTTTGTATGTGCTGATGCTTTATTTAACATGGAATGTACACAATTGCATGCTCTAAAATATTATTATTTATACATTGCGTGAAGACGTTTCACTTCTAGTACTGTGAGATGCCTTGGGCAGTCATCCATTGTTTGCCAACAGGACACCTTGGAACAAGTTATGTTAATGTACCATTATTCTAGTTTAAAGAAAATAACAGAACAAAATATTCTATATCATGATGTATTTTATTTTTACTTCATTTGACATATTCTCAGTTGGAAGAAAATGCAAACTAAATGGGATCAAGAAATCTAAATATAATACTTTAAATACTGCTTCACTTGATAAAACTACTTCTAAATTTGCCAAAACATTTTTCATGGCACCAAAATGAAATGTACTACATTTTCTAATACTTACGACATAGAGTGGTGTCAAGTTCTTCAGGCACTGGTGCTGAAATCACAAGTGTGAAATACAATCTCAGTAGATCACAAATAGATGTGGTTGTCTTCCAGTTTATTGCTAAATTGTCAGTGAGGTGAATGAGCGATCAGTGTTCTATTTTGGCTTCAGAACATGATCGAAAATGCTGATCTTGGGATAAATGGGAATGCAGAGTCATGGTCTGCTGCCCTGAGTATCTGGTATCCTGGATTTTGGTTTTTGGCCCTGGCCTCATACAAGAAGTGTCCCTTGGCATGAGTAAGGTCCTGTATCAGTAATATAACCTGGAGGTAGGCACCAAATGTGCCATCATTGCATTGACTATAGACTTCTGACCCTGTCATGGGTTTATTACATAGAGCGGTGATGGCAGTGTACTGTGATTTGTGAATCCATAGTTGTTACCAGACCATTTTACCTGTATCGGTGACATTGAGGCCTACTTGCCCACTCATGTAAAGTCCCATTTCTGTGTGTTAACCCAGAGCCTAGAGCTAACATCTAATGTGTATGTTGTGTGTGTTTGTGTATGTGACCTGAGTGGTACATGCATTGTTTGCATGACTGAGCTAGGGTGATGGAGGCCTATGGGATCCATTTTTGGATAACTCTAGCCTGGCCTTGTGCTCAAGGTGGAGGTGAGATTGCTTTCCCGGACAGTCTAAGGCTATTGCAGACTTTCCTGAAGCTGTAGGGTGGAGGCCTTGAGACTGAACAGGGGCTAGAAGAGAAAAGGCTCTTCAGTAATTCCTTTACTCCTTTTGTGAGATTAGTCTTCCTGCAGCACGGTCTTTTTGGTAGATGGTGGGCATGAACGTTGAGACTGTATTCTCTGTTGTTCAAGGAGAAAGGGACCCTTTAGCCTAGGACAAACTTTTGTCTTTCCCCTGGTCACTCTTCAGTGTGGCTGATGAAAGCCAGGTGCAGAACGCTCACACTTTTTATGCCCCTGTTGTGGGTGTTCCAGGCTGGAAACTGCCTTGCTGTGAGGAGCATCACTGTGCAGAAAGGCTGAACCTGGAGAGCAGACAGAAAAAAGACACTTGAAGAAAAACCACCCTGAACCATCTGAAATTGACGACAGTGGATCCACATGTCCTGCCTGGTTTGACTGTATAAATGTGGGATCCGATGAACATCTTGTTGGTCCACTTTGAAGTTTCTATGATCAAGGAAGGGAATGCACCGCATAATACTCAGAGGATTGCTGTGCAACTACAGCTGGTGTCTGTCTGACAGCTGACTTCCTGGAGTTGAGAGAACATCACCTCAGTCTTGCCTTACTGGAAGAAGCCGTCCATCTGACCTAAAGCACTTGGAAGTCAGCCTGGCTGCTGAGAGAAGGAAGAAGCCCTCCAAACCTGTAAGAGGAGTGACTGTCCAGAAGCAGTCAAGTGCAGTGAGACTTCAGTGCTGGTGAGGTCTGCCAGAGGAAGGAGGATAGATGAGACTGATCTACATGGCCCAGTCTTTGGCAAGCGGCACACTTTTCTGTTCATGGCTGTGGTGGGAAGCGTAGAACCACACCTGCTCTGTGCTGCTGCAATAATGATTGTAAGTATGGATCCCCTGTGCCACTGAGCCACCTAAGAACTATGATCACAGGAGATCCTGTGTCACTATGACACCAAGGGCTGTTGCAGCTGCCAAGTGCATCTACACCTCCTACAGAGACTGAAGGTTGACTGTGGGCCACCCGCCCAAAGTGATGGAGGCCGGGCCTGAGACACTTTTTCAGAGGAGTCTAATGCCCTAAAACTGGGCCTGTGCAAAGCCTAGCACCCTGAAGCTGACTGGAGTGTGGCAGTAACAAGATGCGCCCACATGATGCCACTGCGACTCCAGTTCACATTTTTGCCAACTCCGAGAGCTGTCCATCATTTGCTCCACTGCTGCCGTTCAGCCACAACCTTGCTGCAACTGTAAGAGGCCACATCAGAACCATGGCATGCACGCCCTCCTAGATGTGGAAACGGTGCTGTGTGCAGCTTCTGACTGACTGTCCCTCAACAGCCAAATGCCTTCAGGCCTTACTGTAGTGAAGGAAAGGCTGAATGAACTGTGAAAGACCGAGCACATTGATATTTCACAAGTGAGTAATCTGATTCTGAGCCGAAATTCACACTACCTCAACTATTCCTGCAATGAGGGGGGCCATCGTGACCAGAAGGAGAAGGAACCCAAGGGGAGGAATAGGATAGCCGATTGAGGAGCAACAAGTCCCAGCACCTAGTTCACTAAATTGTATCTGATCATTATTGCACATGTAGAATTTAGTTATGATGTTTATTAAAGTGTTTTTCTTTTTAAAAGTGTGATTTTTGAGTTCTGAACTCGAGCACCTCCAACACTACCTGCCTGAAAAGCCTGTGACTGCTTGCCATTGCCACCCCTGCCAGTCAAGTGCTAAAGGGGTTGTTCTTGGCCCAGTTTGCAGAGCCATAGTGGGATGCACCTTGGGACATCAGAGGCAAATGAACCCAACGGCCACGGTTGCGGTCCAGTAGCTCCTGCTTGCCATGCAGCACCCCAAATGGGGGCTGATAGTAGGCAAAACCGCATGATCTGCTTGTGCCTGAATTCTTAACCAGCCGTCAAGTTTGCAAAGAATGCACCGTGGCGCAGAGAATGAACAGTGTGCAGGATTACAATGAATTTGCTACCTTTAGGGCAGCCATGAACTCGAGGATACCCTAGGGGGCAGCGCATTGGAGTGAAATACGGAGCAGCTGCTTTAATCAGCTGCACCATGTTTCACTGTGCAGGCGGCACCTGCCTACACTTTAGAGAGGGGATAGGGATCCCCTTACAGGTAGGAGCAGTGAGTGACTGCACCCAATTGCGTGGGGATGTCTGGGAGGTCCCTGGAAACCCCTTTGTCCCCTCCAGAGTGCAGGCTTTTGGGGGTGCACTGACAGTGTGCCACCTTTCTGAGGCCATGCAATGAGGGAATCCCCTCTCAAGAGAGCACTGGCCCTACATGTGCACCAGCGCTACCAGAATTACAGGAAGGGTTCCACAGGCATTTGCAGCTCCTTCCGTGGCATCAAAGTACCCTGGGGGTGCACAAAGCAGGCACACATGCCTGTTGCGTCAGCATGGGACTTGCGTAGTACGGCCCCTGGTATTACAGTCACCTAGCGAGTATCATGGCTAATTGCTGTACAGGTTTATTATTTCTACTTGGCAGAAAGCATTTTTCATTGAAATACACTTCGTCTGAGAATGAAAAATATAGTAACACAACATTATTCTTTTGCACGTCATCTACATGAAACCGTGTGACCAAGCCGAAATTATTTCATTTTTCTGTTTGTTTTGTTTCATTAAATAAATTGCTGCTGCCTATATGAGTCTGAGATTACCTGAAAAATTGTGCAGTTCAAGGGTGGGTTGTGTTTTTTGAGGTGCACTTGCCACACTTTTGACAGGGCGAAGGGAGCATTTTTCAAGCCCTCCTTTCTGAGTTCTAACCTGTATATGAACTTTGGCAGGACCTCTGATTGGTCCTGAACCGGCCGCTATAAATGTGGCAGAAACAGGTGCTAACAGTTGACGGATGAAGATTGGAGCATGCTATTACTGTTTAGTGCCTTCAGCTTCGGATAATCTGCCCCTAAGTGTCACAGTCCTTTCAAGTAGGATTCCATCTGTCTTATAAAGATGAGCATTGAACGAGAATAAGCCCCTTTGATCTACTTCTGTGCAAAGAGGCAGCTCTTTAATAAAGTCACTGAACATCCAGATCCCAGTTATTTGTAGGATTTCAGTGTTTGGTATTTTTAGTAAACAATCTGTGCTGTAAGCTTTTGTTTACAGTATGTAGGACACGCTGCCTGACCTACTTAAATCTCTAGGCCAAGCGAGACACAGAGAGAAGATACTATTGAGAAAACACATTGCTCGTCTTCTTTGACAGAGTAAATGAATATTTAAATGAGTTAATGAATTGCTGTGAATGGCTGAAACTTCAGGAGCTGCGACTGTTCAGATCTGTGGTGTCGGTCAGTGATTGACTGTCTTATTGCCTTCTCCAGCCACAGCATTCTCGGGCTAAAACGGTAAAAGAGTTGAAAAGAGATTTCTGAGAAGCGCTCTAGTCTAACAAGCTTGAGGTTGTCAGAGACAGGAACCGTGCAGCCCTTTCCCCTCTTGTGATACCCAGGGATGTCGCCAAAGCAGAGGCAACATGTTATCTCTTCATTCCAGTGCAGTCACTTTAACAGTCATTACTAGTTGTCCGTTTAGCCAGCAGTGTCTAAAGTACAGTGAGGCATTTCAAAATGTTAAAATATTAACAGTTTGAATAAACTCTCTGAAAGTGTACATTTTAGAGATATTTCCCCCCACTGGGGAGGCAGGGGGGTGCGGCCGAAAGCCTTTATAAGGCCATACAGACAGACACTGACTTTCATTTAAACAGTTATGAATCATCATGCAACCCGGGGTTCTGTGCAATGCCTTTGTTTATGTTTCTTGTATACATGTTCACCACTTGAGCACTGCGTTGTCTGCACCATCTTTACACTACACATAACGCACCGATATCCAGTAACGTATATCAAGGATTCACAAAGAGAAAAGTGTCATGTGCTCATTTGATGCTTTAAAATAAGAAATGAATGATTAAATGACGTTACATACCTCGGAGTCACATGAGGGACATTGTGATAAATGAGCCCCACGGGACAGTTGTTGCATTCACAAATGTTCAGCTTGGTCCTCCTGGGCCCATAGGGTTGTCCTTGTATTACACACTATGACACAAGTGACGTAACAATGCCTGCTGCCCGAGCCTGCAGCAAGGGTGAGAGGTCGGCCGCAGAGCTTAATTACAGCTGCAGTTTAAAATAAGAAAGCGGAATTGTTTTTTCTTACTTCTGCTTCTGATATCTTTTTACAAATAGAAAATATGATCGGCCGAACTGAGGTATTTGTTTGCAAAAATAATAAAAAAATAAAAAACAATGTATGTAAATACATAAAACATAAAATACTAAATTACTATTAGCCACACACAGAACACCAAAAACACACATATACAATGAATCTAAAACATTACAGGCCTTCCACAACTATTAATACAGTTCAAAAAGTCCAACCTAACAAATATAGCTCAAAATCAGGACTTGTCAACTTACAGGGAATGAATTCCTACTCCAACCAAAGCTACATTGGGGATGATGTTGAAAATTGAAAGGTACAAATTAACTATTTCCACTCTAATCTAAACTACTTTGGAGAATGTTTACTGCATGGAGTGGTTTAAATTTACTATACCCACTCCAATCTAGGCTATGTTGAAGAATGTATTGGACATTCAAAAGTTTAGACCTACAATTTCGACTCCAACCAAAGCTAAAGTTGTTGGACACTCAACTTACTATTCTCACTCAAATCTAAACTACATTGGGGAAAGTGTCGGACATTGTGGTGCCAAGATTTATTATTCCCACTCCAATCTAAGCTATGCTGTGGAAAGTGTTGGACATTGAAGGTTTAAGATTTAATATCCCCACCGTGGTCTAAGCTACATTGGGGAAAGTGTTGGACCTTAAAGGGTTCTGATTTACTATAGCCATTCGAGATTGAGGGGTTTAAATTTAATATTCCCATTTCAATAAAAGCTGTGTTGGGTAACGTGTTGAACATTGAGGGGTTTTCATTTACTATCCTCACTCCAATCTAAATTACATTGGAAAAAGTGTTTAACATTAAGGGGTTGATTCCGATCCGGGCGCACAGCTCTCCGAGAGCGGTTCGTAGCCTTACCTTGCGACCGAAAGTTCCGGGAGCCGGTCCGTCCGTGCAATGAAGTACGATGCGCATAAATGAAACAAATCCGACCGACACGTAGGCTGCGATTCAAGCTTCATTTTCCGTACAAGCCGTACCTCCGATCGCCGAACCGAGTTGCCCGGAAGCAGTCCCACAGCAGTTTCCGGCTGGACAAGTACGATGCGCAAATCATACGCGCCAGACGGGTCGCCACGTACAGCACGTCACAGCATCCGGGATAGCAGCATATCAGGTACGATTCGCGCCAGAACACAATCCATGGCTATGAGATGGACCAGCTAGCAACGGGTACGAGACGGAGCAACAAGCAGCGTGTACGAGACAAACACATCATGAATCCCATCACGCAGGTCATACCAGTACTGTACAACTATGACCGGATCAGGAACAGGCGCGGACGGCGCAGACGGTAAGTCAGACACCTACCCCACAAACAAATGACACATACCCACCAAATGTCACACACACCCAGAGGATCCATATCCTGTCCACTAGCAACAGGCCACCATAGGGGTTGCATGGCCATCACCACTACCAGCCCCACTCATGGGGCTTATGTTGCCCATCACTACTGCCACCCCCATCCATAGGGACTATGTTGCCCATCACTACTGTCACCCCCACTCATGGGGGTTATGTTGCCCATTACTACTGCCACTCCCACCCATAGGAACTATGTTGCCCATCACTCCTGCCACCCCCACTCATAGGGGTTATGTTGCCCATCACTACTGCCACCCCCACTCATAGGGGTTATGTTGCCCATCACTACTGCCACCCCCACCCATAGGGACTATGTTGCCCATCACTAATGCCACCCCCACCCATAGGTTCTATGTTGCCCATCACTCCTGCCACCCCCACTCATAGGGGTTATGTTGCCCATCACTACTGCCACCCCCACCCATAGGGACTATGTTGCCCATCACTACTGCCACCCCCACCCATAGGGACTATGTTGCCCATCACTACTGCCACCCCCACTCATAGGGGCTATGTTGCCCATCACTCCTGCCACCCCCACTCATAGGGGAACGTTGCCCATCACTACTGCCACCCCCACTCATAGGGTGCTGTGTGACTATAAATATCAACACTCCCACCCATAGGATGGGTGATGCGCCACACATCCATCATACACCAGCATTAGGTATGTCAGCAAAATACATCCCCCCTAACATCATGACAACAATGTGTAGTCTGTGACAAATGCCCACAACAGTAAATATGATTTCGAACATACAATGTAACTACCATCACATGTGTGGCCTACACAAGTCAAGCATCACAATAGCACTGTGTCAATGTGCACTAACCCCCCTCACTGTGTAGAGCAAAAGTTAAGTGTGGGGTTCCAAACTGCAGCAAATGTTGAGCATTGTGGTGATGGGGTCTAAACCTCCCCTCATCACAGTAACCAAAAGGAAACTGTCATCATGGTAAAAGCTGCAAATACCAAACAACATGTATGATTCCTGGTCCCAACACACGCAAAGTAGTGTTTGTGTCCCATACCCACAGAGATGTGGTGAGGCTAACAGTGCTGTGAAAATCAAACATACTCTCGGCCATGTGCAGACAAGCACCACCCATGGGGGCTGACATTGCATACAGTGTAAAATGACACAAAAGCAGAAGTGACCATCATAATGCATACATACATCTCGAAAATAGACACACAATCAATACATCCTGTGTAGACTGTAGGTGTCAGGTCACAAACTCCCATTCCATGGCAGCAATGGGACCTAACAACCAGGATGAATGTGCAGAATGATGTGATATGACTCACAGGGACAGCAGGGAAAATCACCAAAACAACATCCAGACAATGGCCCACAACAGCAATACCAATGCACTAGTGCAGATGCACAAACACAAACTCGCAACCTCACACTGCACATCTGACACAACATGTGTGTGTGTGTCTCAGTATCCACAGGCAACTACACAACACATGAGGGGGGCTGGACCACAGTGAATCAGATGTGGACACAGTGCCATACAAAAGTAACCCATCATTGGCCCCCCCTTAGTGGGCAATCAGGCATTGTGAGATGAGAGGGAGCCCAACAGACACATGTGACACAAGCTGGAATGAACAGCAACTAAAACAGCAAGAGACTGACACACAACAGCGCTACCCCCAGGGATCATACATTGGGGTGACACAAGCATGCATGATACGTCCACTGTGATGACAAAGGTAGATGTCGTACAGACTGTGAAACTCAGACATGTGTCCTGTGCCACAAACGTACATCACACCTACACAAACACAAATCACTCAGCATGGCCCGTCATCCAGGGACAAACGGGAGGTAGGGGCTGAGCCATGCAAACATTCACATCTGTCAACCCTCAACACCACACACCCTGAACTGCACCAATGTGCATCTGTGAAGCCCACATGGACATGTGACATTGCACATGCACCCATGACAAACACAGTAATGTTGGGAGGAACTAAGGTGCACAGACTTATCAAACAAGGACAGTCTACAACCCTGGTGAATGACAGACATACTGCACAGTATGCGGTACATGGCCATGACGCCAAAGCTCTCGTAACCTTCGAAATCCCTGCCACAGTCCCAGGACAATGATTAAGCCAAGGAGAACCACAAGGCACACATGCTGACACCTGCCAACATTGCAGCCCTGAACTTGATGAGTTGGAGCAGTCACACACACATACACATGTCTCAATCACCTAAAGGTACCACCTAGGGACAACTACATGATATTGCGAACAAACAAGTGCCTTGGGGACCCCTGACTGTGTCCCATCTGCATCTGACCACATCATCACCACTCAGAACTGACAAATCCCAACGATGAAACACCAATTAACAGTAGTGTGTCATACACCCACACATCTGGTAGCCCAGGACAAAGATGTGGGATGAACACAGTACAACTCAGCAAGCATCAACAACAGGAACATATCAAGGGAACTCAGCCTGTGTATAAAAAGGGATGTGGGCACACACACACATACACACATCATGGGACATGCAACAGTAAGAGGCTTGAGCACAGCTGCCGTGTAGAAGCTATTCATACTTTTTCGGTCTACTATGTAACAAGGATAATTGGGAGAACATTTTTGATTATCTGCAATAAAAGGACTAAACCTGGATGAAATTGGTGTATTTTTGAAACGCTATTGGCATTTGCAGTGCGCCCGAGCTTGAAGTGCGTTTGCATCAACTTCTTTAAAGTTTACAACCCCATCAAGACATCCTGCTCAGGAGAGGAACACCCTGCTCAATACCCAAGGCCTTTTTGTCTCCATGTTTGGAAGGAATACACAACACACCACAGGAGTTCTGTTCACAGTCATTTTTCCCTGTACAGTGGCAGAAAAGCACATTAGGTTTAGGTAGAAAACTGCCAACTTTCTAAAAGTGGCATTTTCAGAATAGTGAATTAAAATCTGACTTTACCATTAAAGATGATTCAAAACTATGATTCATATGAGTGGAGGAAGCATTTCTCTATCTGTTTCCTCATTCAAGGTATACACCCTTAATAACAAAGTCACAATATCAAAGACCGACTATCAACATTATTATTATATCACGGTAAGTAATATTGTTGGTAAGTATATCATTTATTTTGTTTGTGTATGTTAGACCATACATTCTTGTTATAGTATTCTTCAGAATTTTGCCTTCACTCTCCTATTCCTACTGAATTCGTTTTTGTTGGGTTCAGAACTCTGTACACTTTACCCCTGCTAACTAGTGATAAAGTGCTTGTGTTCTCTTCCTTAAACATTGTAAAAACAACATACACTAATTGGCACCTTTAATTCACACATTAATTCCTAGTAAATGGTACTACATGTACCCAGGTCCTGTGAATTAAATGCTACTAGTTAGCAGCAGCATTCATTGTGGTACCCACCAAGTAGAACTATAAAACATGTCTTAAGTCTGCCATTGCACCTTGTGGCCATTTTCGATCTGGAAAAACAAACCTTTTGCAATGCCTAATACTCTCTTTTTAATGTATGTTCGTCACCCCTAGGCTAGGCCCTAAACAGTCCGGAGGGTGGGATGCAGTTTATCTAAAATGTTGGACATGCACTTTTAAGTTTTGTAAGAGTTTTTTACTACCAGGCCTTGTTAAACTTAAAAGTTCATACACAACGTTTTAGATACACTGGTATTAAAAAACTCTTACATTTGTTTTTCAGCACTGCAAGGCCTACCTCTCGCATAGGATAACATTGTGCTACCTCATTACATTTAATAAGTAATAACTTTTGATTGGGAGTAGGTAGAAATGTCGAGTTCGGTCTCCAAAGAATTCTAATTTAAAACTTCTTTAATGGCATTGTCAGATTTAAAACCACAATTGTGAAAATGCCACATTAAGAACATTGCTATTTTCTTGTCCCACAATAGAGTTTTGTGATTGTAAATATCTCAGTATATTGATAACATGGTTTATGATTACTGAGGCCATCTCAATAATGTTACCAACCATGACAAATGTGTGAAAATGTTTTTATAATGTTGCAATGTACTAAATTGAAGGGCACTTGGGTAGTCCATGTCTGAGAGTAACATTGGCTTTAGCTTCCTTTATGGTTGTTGTAGTTGATCTTGGTCTTATTTTGATTTCATCATTACCACGGCGAGGCCAATGGCTTTCAAATAATCTCCTAGCATTGTGTTTGGGCCAGCAGATAACTGAACTGATACGATGAGTATTTATCACAGGCTTGGGTAACTCTAACATGGTTACACAGAGGCTGGTCAGATAACTGGTCTTCTTTCGATTGATCTATACTTATCACAAAAAGTGGGCACTTATACACGACAAGATGCACCACATTGGTCAAATAATATTTTATCGAGTTGTCTGTCCTCGGTATGTATTGCGTAAGATGCCGTGTCCATGCAGCATTTAAGGCGTACGACAGGGGAGGGAGATTGAAAGCTGGATGGTGCCATGTAGGGTGAACAGAAAGGAAAGGTGGAGTAAAGAGAAGTAAGCGAGGGCACTATCCATTTTGAACACTGGAGCGCTGGGGGCCATAGGTTTGGTGGCTAATGAGATTGCAATGTTGCTTCAGATGGATACATTCATTCAAGAAGCGGGCACTGGTCGTTTTCCCAATTGGCCGGAAGGGTGGGGCTGGTTTTGGACCATTTGGGGCCGGTTTTGGTACATGTGGACGGTTTTGCAGCAGTGCTGCAATATTGGCCTTCTGTACCAAAACCAGCAGCAGTGTTTCCCACCAGCAGCCCCCTACCTCCCAGGGCCAGTTGGACTTAACTGCCAGGGCCAGTTTGTGTTCCCAGTCTGGCCCTGAGTACAGGCCGCTATGGTTTATAAACAATAGAATCTACTAGCAAAAGTATGTTGCCTTCCTTGATGGTGACGGGTTGTTTAGATGAATATGTAGAATCCGTAATTGTGTTTTGCAACATGCAGGATCATCCAACTTTTTTTTAACTCAGAAGAGCAGGATTGGTTAATCCACTTGTTGTGAGTACCATAGTTATGAAGGGGGCGTTATGTACTACAGATAAACAAGTGAACACATTGTCATCATTTGAAAGGTGGTAGAGGAGTGCTTGTTCAGAACTTGGTTGCAGTTTTGGTGCTGGTAAACATACACAGGGTGATTTGTATGATGGGGTCGAACATTCTTCTGCTTCAAACAGACGTTGCACAACATGCTGGTGGTGGTATAGACATCTCTGAGTGTATACTTTCCTATTTACTTGAGTAACATTATAAGCAGTATGAGTCACAAAGAACAACGTGAGATAATGCACATCTTTGTGGCATGGGATTTCAAGCTGTGTTATAAATAACTTTACAAATTATGCAGATGCCTCTTGATGTCAGTTTTAGTTTTTACTTTTATTTTTATGTTTATTTTCATGTTGAATACAGTGGCCCCAGAAGAAGGGACGGTGTCCCAAAATGACTTTGGCATCAAAAAGTGAAAGTCTCAAAACAAGAATTGCTGGATTGTGATACATGTTATGAATAACAGTGAAATGTACAAGAATATGCAATGTAATTGAAGAAAGAGTTTTGTATGCATATATTTGTTGAACAAAAACTATTGATGAAATACAGTATTGGAAAATGCATATGAGTATTGGCGTGCTTTGCGTAAAAGGAATTTTAAATACTATAGCTGTGCTCATAGGTTTCAGATAAATTCTTACTTGAAATCATTTTTTAGATTATACTCATGGTTGACAAGTAGCAGTCCATTCCTGTGCAGCATGCTCAACATTGTAGCTTGATTAAGAGACAGGGTACAGGAAGAAAATCGATGTGCGCAATTGTGACAATTTTTTATTAACATATTTTCTTGTCCTAACCATTTGGTGCTTCCAGCCTGCTCTTGGGTCACATAATTGAGTGTGAGTGGCAGTTGGTCTTTATGTATTCCATCCAGACAGCCACACATTATTGTGAATGGGTAGTGGCAGGATGGGGGATGGAGCTGTCACCTACATACTTCCACTTTAAAGGGGCTGCCTCAGCACACTCACAAACGACTTCACACTAGGCTAGTGACAGGCATAAATGTGTCACCCTTGGTCGGACTCTTCAGAGCCCAACTGGACCTGTGAAAAACAGAAGAAGGAGTGCACTTGCTGTTGTGACCTGTGAGGAGAACCCTAAGGGCTGGCCCTGCTCCCACTTGTACCCAGGACAAATGAGTTGACTGCAAGGCTCAGTTGGCTGACCTCTTCGTCAACAAAAGGGAACTTTTAAAATAATGCATTTGTGAAACCTAAGTATCTAACTGTTGGTGTTGTGTTACTTAAATCTACACTAAAGGTACCAAAATGAACACTCACCAAAAGATCAATGCTTGTTTCGCAGCCATCATAAATTTGTTTTAACAATTTCTATTATTACAATTAAAATAACATTTTAATAGGCAGATTGTTGCTAGCATCAATCCACAAATAGCTAGCATCAAAAAGACAAGCGAAAATGGAATCCTAATTACACTAATATATCAACACTTTTTAACTCAATACAAGATGTACGAAAGAAGTCAGGCTTAATTTAGACGCAATAAGTGAAGTGTTGCTGTGGAGTTTAAAAGGACCCATGAACAAAACTCTCAATTTTACACATTTAAATTTGACATCTTTTTAGACGGTAACTTTTAAAATGCTTTGCGCATACATGATAACTCCTGCATGCAGCACATTTCCTCGTAAGCATTTTATCATGACATTTGTACAATAGGCACCTGGACACCTAGCCTGCCACTTGCCTGTGGCCTCCAGTTCCTGCTTGTTCCAACCTGATCCAGTGTCACCACCACCCGGGTTTTCCCACCTGGGTTTTTCCTGCTCACCGTTCTTCTCGCCAACTGAAACCCTGCCCCTACAGGACCTTCTTAATGCAGGCCGCAGCACGACTGCACTGCTGGTATGCTCAAGGCATGCCAAAGGCAATCCCAGTTGCATCTGTCCATGCATGGACTACACCCAGCAACAAGACCCCTGGCCTTCATGCACCACCTGAAGATACACCATCACTGTGCTCTACACCCTCGATTCCGGATGCCACAACAAACACTGCCACCATGCCAACATACGCTCCATGGTAGGACCTTTCACCTGCACCCCCTGCCACTTCAACTGAACACAAACTCACATGTGCCCTAAACAGTACACGCTCGCTATACAATGACACTATCGAAATTTGGGGCCTAATTTCCACCCTCACACCTCATGTGCTCTTCCTCGCTGAGACCTGGCTCAACCACACTTCTGTGCCTGACATCATCACTGGAATACCCTACGGATTCAAGGCCACCCACGGTATTGCGTAAGAATTCATCCAATGCACCACCACAAATGACAACATCACCTCAACTTCTGAATCCAAACAGACAGCATAACCATTGTCAGGGGCAACCTCGCCTACCATCCTCCAGAACCACATCCAGTCTTCTGCAACTTCAACGCCACCTTAATCGCCCCCCCTTGTCATAGATTCCAACAACTATATCTTCCTCTGTGACCCCAACTTCTATCTTGGTGACCACAATGACATCAACACTACCAACCTCCTCAACACCATGAACAACATCGGACTCACCCAACTCCAGGACCCCACGCATACTACTAGACCATATCTTCACCACAAGTGACTGCATCAGATATAAGCAAAACCAAAGGGGATGATGGACGGAGAGTTGAACATTGCAAGCAGTCACTCCCAGTCAACTGATCTGGGTTTAATCCATCATCATTCTTTAGCTCGCTCTGCCACCCCAGTTCAGACATGGCCATATGCAAATCAGTGTGACCCTGTGCCTCATGGGAACAGTCCAGCCCGAACTGCCAAGCCATGTCTTCCCTGGACCGGGAACAAGCGTCCTGGGACCGGTTTTGGGTTCATAACCCTCATCAGACAGGCTATCTTGAATCCAGTGGCAAAGTGAGCAAGGGACCCACGTCTGGGCATACCCTGCCAACTTAGGGAGAACAAAGCAAAACCAAAGGGGATGGACGGAGTGTTGAACATTGCAAGCACTCACCCCCAGTCAACTGATCTTGGATTAATCCATCATCATTCTTTATCTCACTCCACCACCCCAATTCAGACATGGTCATATGCAAATCAGTCTGAACCTGTGCCTCATGGGAACAGTCCATCCCGAACTGCCGAACCATGTCTTCCCTGGACCGGAAACAAGCATCCTGGGACCGGTTTCGGGTTCATAACCCTGGGGTGGCAGAGTGAGCTAAAGAATGATGATTGATTAAACCGAGATCAGTTGACTGGGGGGAGTGCATGCAATGTTCAACACTCCGTCCATCATCCCCTTTGGTTTTGCTTTGTTCGCCCTAAGCTTTGCAGGGTATGCCCAGACGTTGGTCCCTTGCTCACTTTGCCACTGGATTCAAGATAACCTGGCTGGGGTGAGTGCTTGCAATGTTCAACACTCCATCCATCATCCCCTTTGGCTTTGCATAAGATATAGCCACACTACAGAAGTCACCTGGACTGACCCCTCTATCATCCACTTCAACATCTCCAGCTCACAGGCCTCTGCCCCCATTTTGGCAGGTCAAGTCTTTCTCCAAATTGTGTGTCAAAACGTATTTTGTTTGTAATCCTAAAATACTAGTAATTTGACATGTCAAGTTCTTCTGTTTAGTAACAGAAAATCGATTGGACCCTTTGGTTTGTCCTAATCCGGTTTATAGCAGTTTTCCTTATACTGGAACAGTTATTAGTCGAACTTTAATATTCCTTACGATAACTTTGGTGATTTTATTCTGCGTCTGTTTGGTGCCAGCATATTTTCTTTAGGATTACGAACAAAATTTTGACACACAATTCGGAGAAAGACTCTGCCTGACAAAATATCTATATGAATAAAACGACAACTAATAGCATCCTGCTCTCGCTTCAATGAAGCAAAGCAGATTGCTTTTCCACAAGGGGAGCTGCATGTTAGCAGCTCCCCATGTGGAAAAGCAATGACTGCTCCCGCAGGACGCGGGAAGCCGGCAGGGACCGTGGGGGTATTGGGGCTCCCCCATCGGGCCCCAGAAGAGAGGGCCAGCCCCGGGGGATGGGGTCCCAGGGGCTAGGAGTGGCCCGGAAGGGGGGCCACATGGCCCCCCTCCCCTGTGTATTTTTTAAATAAAAAAAGGAGAGGCCTGGCCCCGGGATGGGATCCCCGAGGCCATATTTGGCAACAGGAAGGGGCCACATGGCCCACCTCACAAAAAAAAGGATGTCCAGGCCCTGGGAGATGGGGTCCCCGGGGCCAGAAGTGGCCTGGGAGGGGTGCCAAGCGGCCCCCCCTCCCCCTCAAAAAAATAAAAAATGAAGGTGGGCCCCGGGGGATGGGGTCCCAGGGGCCAATAGAGGCCTTAGGAGGGGGGCCATGCAGCCCCCCCCTTCCTATAAAAAACATATGTTTGGCCATGCCCCAGTGGATGGGGTCCCCGGGGCCAGAATTGGCCACGGGAGGGGGGCCAGCGCGCCCCCCTTCCCATTCATTATTTTTTTTTTTTTTAAAAAGGATCAGGCCCTGGGGGATGGGGTCCCCAGGGCCCAAAAAAAGGGGAAAAAGGGGGGCCGCACAGCCCCCCTTCCAAAACAAAAACAAAAAAAAGACCACAATCGTGTCAGAGGCCCCGCCCCCTCCCAGAAACACTCTGCAAACACGCCCTGTGGCGTGTTTTAAATTGGGGAATTAATTCCCCTTCAATACTTTGGGTGCTGGGGGCCAATTAGCCCACCAGGTACATCCAGTAAGCACCACAGGGCTGCGTTGCAGAGAGGTGGTCAGGCCATGCCCCTTTTTACACTTCCCTGCAACGCAGCTCTGTGGCGCTTACTGGAGGTACCTACTGGGCTAGTTGGACCCCAGGGACCCTCAGGATTCAAGGGGACTTAATCCCCCAACTTAGCACACGCTACGGGGCGCGTTTGCACAGTGGTGAAGGGAGGGGATGGGTCCTTAGGTGACATGTCTGCAAGCATGCCCTGTGGCGCGTTTTAAATTGGGGAATTAATTCCTCTTCAATCCTGAGGGTCCCTGGGGGCAAACTAGCCCACCAGGTACCTCCAGTAAGCGCCACAGAGCTGCATTGCAGAGAGGTGTAAAAAGGGGCGTGGCCTCTGAAAACCTCTCTGCAACGCAGCTCCCTCGCGCATACTGGAGGTACCTGGTGGGCTAGTTGGCCCCCAGGGACCCTCAGGATTGAAGAGGAATTAATTCCTCAAATTAAAACATACCACAGGGCATGTTTGCACACATTTTCTTTTTTATTTATAGAGTTTTATATAGCGCGAAAGTGACCCTTGGGTATCAGAGCGCTTCACATTTAAATGAGGTACATTTGGAATATAGCGGGCATAGCAGCATTAATAGATATAATAATCCTGTACATGATTCTCTTAGCAGTTTCGGCAAAAAACTATTTTTTCTAGGAACTAAGTAAGGAAACAAGGTGTAACAGTATTTCTATACAAGTGGTTCTGATGTGCTTTCCATGAATTCTACATCAGAAACAATTCATGATCGACTTTTGGGTATTAATCATGATGCTGATGATGAACAGTCTAGCCTAAGGAAGGAACTTGCTCATTAGGAAGTGCTTTGCTTACTTCTTGAATGTTGCTGTGTTCCAAATTCTGGGGGCTGCTCCGGAGAAAGCTCTGTCATACGTTTTCTTCTTCCGAAAGATGGGTGGTTTCAGCAACAGCTCTCTTAACTGGTCCGCTTCCCCCTGATAGCTCAATTTTCTTATCTAGGTACCTTGGTGTTTTGTAGTGGAGCACTTTGTGGGTCGTACATGCCAGTTTAAGTTGAATTCTGGCTTCGTAAGGTAACCAGTTTAATGCGTTCAGGTGAGTGGAGATATTGTCGTATTTTCTAGATCCAGTAATGAGTCTTGCGGCCACATTTAGATATGCTTTTAGTGGTGCTGTGGAAATTTTTGATAGACCTGCTAGAGTAGTACATCCATATTCAATCCTTGAAATAACTAAGGACTGGACTGCCATTTTGAGGTCTGCCTTAGAAATGAGTGGCTTCACTTTTCTAACATAGTTCAGGTGAAACCGGGCACTTTTTGCCATTGATTTGATGTCTAGGTTCTTATCAAGTGTGATTCCCAGTGATTTTGTAGATTCAACTCGAGTAGGGGTGCAGTTTAGTGCTGTGATCAGCTTGGTAGGTAGGTAAAGCTTTATTCGATAAAAAATATCATAAAAGCACAACATACAGTGATAAAAAAGGATCAAGTTAGACAATAAAAAACAACAATTGATCATAGATACATCTAAAAAGGTTGTAAAAATGGTTAAGAACAGCATATAAAAAACAAAGACAAAGTGCTTGGTGGCCTGGAGTTCGTTAAAGTGCAATAGGAACAAATCGCAGAAGTGGATCAGTGTAATTAAGGGGAATTTTTTTTCTTTCGCAACAGCCAAGCACAGCCCAGATACTTAGCAATACCGCAGACAATGGTAAGAGACGAGGTATCAGTTTGCGGAATGCGTAGCACAGTACGATAGTCACGGCATCCGAGCATTCTACAAATCGGACGCAGCCATTTAGCTCTTGGTTTTCGATAGTAGTAGCAGGCAAATAAAAAGTGGGGAATGGACTCATTGGGTGCTGTACAGCTCGGACAACCAACAGATGAAGGTAAAGATCCCTTCCAGCCAGCAGTCACACAGTTGAGGGGGAGGGACCCAAGTCTAAAACGTACGTACAGGGATCTATCCAATGGGGACTGGATAAAGTCGAGATATGCTTCCAATTTGCGGAAAGGCTTATGTTCGAAAAAAGCCTCGCTCAGCTTCCCCGACTTAGGATTGTTCAGCTCTCTTATGTTTACCCAGCTCCAATAGGCCTTCTTAAGATCTTGTTTCGAAGGGGGAGTCTGGGATTCCCAACAATCTTCATAGCCAATGGATTTCAATGTTTGTTTTATGTGAGTAATCCATTTTAGCCTCCTCCCAGTGTCTGTTGAAATGAGATCATTTAAGCCTGCTGCATATTTGGCAAGTTCTGGGGTCCGTCGCAGTCTTGCCCAGAATAATAAAGGTCCTAAATAGAATGTCTACCTAGGTCATACAGCAAGGGTTTTAGAGGGGATGATGTTGGGACAGAGATGAGATTCCTCATGAATTTATTCTCCGAGACCACCAGATCATGAATATTTTCGTAGCCCCAAATTTCTGCCCCATACATAGAACTAGACAGTGCCTGAGCCTCGTATACCACAAGAGCCGGTGCCACAGGTCGACTAGTAGAGAGATATTGTTCTCTTATAATGGCACCGGATACCCTCTTGTGGCACAGGAGCATCTTGGTCAGATGCGAACTCCACTTCATCCCTTTTGCAATGCGTATGCCTAGGTAATCGAAAGAATCCACAATGTCTAAAGGTGTGCCATCCAGAGTGAAAGTATATCTAAAACGTCTCGGAGGGTTTATTACCATTAGTTTGTTTTTTTCTGTGTTTATAATAAGCCCATAGGACTTGCAAAAAGAGTCGAATCTATTTAAACTTCTTTGTAGGCCAGCCGGGGATTTGGAAATCAGAAGAGTGTCGTCGGCGAACAGGAGAGTGGGGATCTTTTCACCAGCCAGGACTGGAGCATCAGCTGGGACCTCTCTAAGGAAATCCACCACCCCGTTGATGTATAGGGAGAACAGGGTGGGAGCCAGCACACAGCCCTGGCGTACCCCCCCTGTTCACCGCGACACTCCCTGTAAGCTGGCCCTGGGCACCCCATCTAATATTGGCATGGTTGTTCTCATGCAGAAGCTTTAAAAAGGCAAGAATCTCATGGGGAACACCTAGTTGGAATAAGACCTGCCACAAACGTTGGCGAGGAATTAAGTCGAAAGCAGACTTTAAATCAATTAAAGCTAAATATAGGGTTCCCTTGCCTAAAACTGCCGTTTTCCAATATATCATAAAAAATCTAAAAACTTGATCCATAGTGCCTACCTTTTGTCTAAAACCTGCTTGGAAGTGTGATAAAACATCCCCGTTCTCAATCCAGCATCTCAGTCTCATCAGGAGAACCCTGCCAACCACTTTCTGTATTACGTCAATTAGACTAATAGGTCTATAGTTGGCAGGGTCCTCCCTATTGCCCTTTTTAAAGATTGGAATCACCACCGCGGCTTTCCAGGACTCAGGTACTGTAGAACCCTTAGCTATGGCGTTCATAACAACAGAAATAAAAGAGGCCCAGGGAATTGGATCGTGTAAAAGAAGATCACCTGGTATGCCATCAGGCCCAGCCGCCTTACCGGGGGCAATACTTTTAATAGCCAAAATAGCTTCGTGGGACCCAAAATTGGTCTCCGCTGGGAACTCAACAGTAGGGGGCAAATCATCCACCACCGGAGCAGCAGAGACAGTCTCACCCGCATATATAGCAGAGAAATGGTTGAACCATTGCAGCTCCGCTATATGGTTTGGGATGCTTGTTGTTTTAGCCCTTTTGGCTCTGTTCAAAAGGTCCCAGAAAGCTGTAGAGTTCCGGTTTAGGGCCGCCTCCTTAAGTTCCTGCCAGTGGTTTTCTTCCCAGTCCCGTTTGGCGACTTTCAGGGATCTCGAATAGTCTTGTCTGGCCTTGCTAATTAAATTTCTATCCTGTTTCCTTAGGGCTTTGGACAGGGTGACTCTGGCCCTTTTGCAATCTTTAGAGTACCAAGGGTTTCCGCTTTTCGTGGAGTCCACCTTGGAGCGAGTTTTCTCCCCCAGAATAAAGAAATCCCCTATTTTATTGATGGTATCAAAATAAACAGAAGCTATAAGATGGGGATCATCCGTTTTGGTGCTAGCATCACAAAGTTCAGTATGTTTTCTAACTAGGAGCTCTTTGATTGAAGCGAGCTTCTCCTCATGTTGTGAGATCCCATGCCATTTAAGGCGTCGACTACACCCTGCCAATGATACTTCCTTGGTTGCCATTAAAGGAGGTTCATTGACCAAATTGGGTATTGTCATCCAGAGATCTTTAGTTTGTAAACATAGTGGGTTGTGATCGCTATCTATTGTGTTTTTAACAACCATATCTGTGATAAGCCCCCAAGAGTAGATGTCGACAAGGATATAATCGATGCGTGATGGTGAAGTTAGCCTGTTAAAAGTGAAGGCACCGCCCTTGTCGGATATAGATCTGCCATTCACTGCACGTAGGTTAAATTCTTGAGTGAGTGCATTCAGTTGAATAGCCCTTTGTGACCATTTCTTAATCGGAGTGAGCTCTAAGGGCGGGATTCCCCAGTTGAGATCTGATTCACTGGACCCCAATAGATCATCTGAGGCTAGAGGTTCAAAGGTACAGTTGAAATCCACAGATGATAACAGTAGAGTTCCGATCAATAAGGGTCAGTTCGTGCTCCAAGGCAGACACTGTCTGAGACATCTGTCCACCCGTCGAACCTCTAGCATAGATGTTAAAAAGGTATAGGGTGGGACCACTATGTGAACCTTTTATTGTCAAATGGAGAAGATCGGGGGAAACATTATTATGGCACTGAACCAGCCAATTGTGCTTGATATTTACCCACACATGCAATCCCCCCGATGGACGACCTTTCCCTGAGCTGAGGGCCGGTAGATAGTATGTAGAATACCCTGATTTGTATAGAGGGATTGTGCTCCATGTTTCTTGGAATACACATACGTCAAATATGCCAATTAAATCGTGCCATTCCGGGATCAGGAGCTTTTTAGGAAGCCCCGCGACATTCCATGACACAAGATTAAGAAGAGGCATAGACTTGGCGGGTGTAATAGTGGGCTGGGTGTTAGGGAGCATCTCACAGGACAGAGAGGGCAATGAGAGGGGAGATGGACTTTCAGGGGGTGTGGTAATATGATTAAGAGCAATAATAGCCGGCTCCACAGAACGTGCCTTAGGAGAAAGATTTTGGACCAGTCAGTCTACCCTATTCAAGTTAGAATCGTTGCTAGAAATCCTCTTTCTACCCTCTGGTACAGGGTCGCTTGGAATCCAAAGCGGGGTACGCCTTATCTGGATACCGGAGTGGTCTGGGGCTGAGGTACGATATTCTAGGAGCAGCTTGGTCCATTCCTTCACTTCTGTGAAGTTCTTAGGTGGTGATATTAATAGGAATTCCGGTTTTTGTGCATTTAGTTTCAGGTGATTGTTAGTTAACCAGTGTAGTGACCTCATTCATTATCTTGATGTCTTCCAGTGACGCGATCTTCATGTAGATCTGAGTGTCATCCGCGTACATGTGACAAGATATGTCTGCGTCTCGGAGAATTTCTGTAAGTGGTTCGACATAAAGGTTGAATAGTGACGGTGATAGTGTTGCTCCTTGAGGTACTCCAATTGAATTTGGGCATGATGGTGATAGCATCTGGTTGACCAGGAATCTCTGTGTTCTGTTCTGGAGGAAGGATTGAAACCATTTCAGAACAGTTCCCGATAGTCCCATCCTGTCTTGAAGCCTGGCTAGTAATTTTTCGTGATTTACCGTGTCAAAAGCAGACAACAGGTCAAGAAGGTCAAGAAGGACAAGTAGACATTTTTGATTGTGATCTAGGGCCTTTAGCGCATCATCCACTATATGTAAGATTGCTGTTTCCATACTGTGGCCTGGTCTGAATCCAGATTGGCATTTGTCCAGCAGCTTGAAATTGACGATGTGATTGTTCATTTGATTTTGTACACATTTCTCAATTAGTTTGGCGAGTAATGGGATATTGGTTACTGGTCGAAAGTTATTTGGCTCTGCCGGGTCCGCAGTAGGTTTTTTGATGATGGGGAGGACTTGACCTGTTTTTAGACACTCTGGTAGGATCCCTTGAGATAGTGAGGCATTTATTATTTCTGTCCATATTGGGACGACGATATGATTGCTTCTTTTTAGGCATTTAGAGGGGAGGGGTCATTGTAGTGATTATTAGGTTTGATATCCGAGAGAGTTTTGTCAATGGTATTCTGGTCATATAACTTGAAGGTTGCCCATTATGCAGTGTTTTTCAATCTATCATGATCGCTTGTCGTGGTATCTTTGCTCTGTGGTGGTAGTTGGCTGGTAAGGTTGTCGGCTGCCATCCTGAGCTCTCTTTCTAGCGAGTTGGCCTTGTCAGTGAAGAATGTTAAGAATTCTTCGCAGCTCAGTTGAGTTTTAGTCTATTCTTGTGCAGATTTGGCCAACTTATTTGATTGTTGCTTTAACATCTCGAATAGTTTCCGCGGTCTGTTTTTGGCGTTGTCCAGTTCCGATCTAAAAAATTCCTTTTTGGAGTTGAGTACCCTTTTGTTGTACTCGTTTCTGATTTTTCTGAGAGTTTTAAGCTGGGGGGATGATGGGTGCTGTCTCCATTTTCTTTCTGCAAGTCTCAGTTTCCGCCTATCTTCATTCAGTGTTTCATTAAACCATGGATTTTTATCTTTCTCTGATATTCTTTTCAGTTTTAGTGGCATGGTGGCATTGACTATATTCGTCATTGACTTAGTGTAGTGCTCAGTGAGTTCGTTAACGTTCAGCAAGTTGTTAGGCGGATTTAGATCCTTCTCACATCTTGCTACTAGTAGTTCAATAGTAGGGTCTTTGGTATCCCGAGTCCACTTTTTAAGTTTGACAGGCTGCGCGGTCTTGCTCTTTTTTATGGTGGGTACCAGGAAGGTTATGTCATGGTGATCCGACCAATCGCAAGGAACAATTGAGTGGACTGTAACATCTTTACTCCTCGAAATTATCCAATCTAAGGTTGCCCCTTTCGAGTGAGTTGGCTGTGTGCAGGCTTGAATAAGGTTTAGATCTGCTAAAAAGTCTTTAAGTGCGTGTCACCTCAGGCCCCGCCCCCTTCCTTCACCACTGTGCAAATGCACCCCCTGGCGAGTTGTAAGTTGGGGAATTAATTCCCCTTGAATACTGAGGGTCCCTGGGAGCCAACTAGCCCACCAGGTACCTCCAGTATGCGCCAGGGAGCTGTGTTGCCGAGAGGTGTTCAGAGACAAAGCCCCTTTTACACCTCTCTGTAACGCAGCTCTGTGGCGCTTACTGGAGGTACTTGGAGAGCTAGTTGGACCCCAGGGACCCTCAGGACTCAAGGGGACTTAATCCCCCAATTTACAATGCACAAGGGGGTGTGTTTGCGCAGTGGTGCAGGGAGGGGGCGTGGGCTGATGTCACAAGTGTGCAAACCCGCCCTGTGGCACATATTAAGTCCCCTTGAATCCTGAGGGTCCCTGGGGGCCAACTAACCCACTAGGTACATCCAGTAAGTGCCACAGAGTTGCATTGCAGAGAGGTGTAAAATGGGGCATGGCCTTGGACCACCTCTCTGCAACGCAGCTCTGTGGTGCTTTCTGGAGGTACATGGTTGGCTAGTTGGACCCAGGGACTCTCAGGATTCAAGGGGACTTAATCCCCCAACTTAAAACGTGCCACAGGGTGCCTTTGCACAGTGGTAAAGGGAGGGGGCGGGGCTAGAGGTGACATGTGCAAACATGCCCTGTGGCACGTTTTAAGTTGGGGAATTAAGTCCCCTTCAATCCTGAGGGCCCCTGGGGGCCAACTAGGCCACCAGGTACCTCCAGTAAGCGCCACAGGACAGCGTTGCAGAGAGGTGGTCCAGGCCATGCCCCTTTTTACACCTCTGTGCAACGCAGCTCTGTTGCGCTTACTGGAGGTACATGGTTGGCTAGTTGGACCCAGGGACCCTCAGGATTCAAGGGGACTTAATCTCCCAACTTAAAACGGCCACGGGGATGTTTGCACACATGTCACTTCAGGACCCCCCTCCCTTCACCACTCTGCAAACGCGTTCCGTAGCGCGTTTTAAGAGGTAGTTTTAATCCCTTGGCCATATTATGTACTAGGGACTTACAGAGGAGGTCATGCTAATCACAGGAGTACCCCAACGCATAGTGTTCCCTAGTATATGTAGGTGTCTTCACTGTATTTTAAGTGTCTTTTAGCATAGCACTGGCTCTGGGCCTGGTTAGTCAGAGTCAGTTACCACCAGTACCCGTCTGAAAAAGTTGTGGTTACAGGATGATTTTGCAACAAGGCCTCTTTCTGCTCCTCTGTTGGTTCTTTCTGGACATGTTTAACTTTTTCCTGCACTTTTCTTCGTCTTTGTGGACTTCTGTTGCCTCTTTCTGCATTTATTTTGCTTCTTTCTGTGTTTTTTTTCTTCTTTCTTCAGATGTCCAACCTCTGTAGGCATAGTTAGAAACTAGCATTTAAAAAACCTTTGAAATTCACTTAAAAAAACATAGGTTTCAGGCTCGTTCTAGTTAGAAATTAGCATTTAAAAAACCTTAGAAATTCACTGAAAAAACCATAGGTTTTAGGGAAAGTTATAGTTAGTTAGACATTTCACTCATACAAAACCATAGAAATTCCCCCCTTACAGTTAGTTCAGCTAACTATAACTCGCGCCCCCGCAATGCACTGGTGATGAAGTCACATATTACATCACTCATGACATGGTCAGTGACATCACTGATGACATCTCAAATGACATCACTGATAACATCATCCATGTGATAAATTGATGCATCTTCTAACACCCTAATATAGCCTTTGATACACCCACTCAAAATTACAGATGGCCATTCTCAAAACCATTGACACTCCAACACCAATAACTACATACCCACTCACTGATTCTTAGGTCTACACACACATCCACTCAATCATCCGTACAGTCACTCATACTTATGGTCACTCAGTACAGGACTATCATATGCACTCATACACCTATATAGACACTCACACACTGCCACTCATCCATAGAGGTACTCACACACCTAGTCAGTCATGCAAATAAATGATCACAGTCCCATTTACTCACCTATACAGTTATACACACACCAGCTCACTTACTCATACAAATACTAGCACATTCTTACGCTCTTATACAATCACTGATACAAGCACACACTCATCCACACAGCCACTCTCACAATCACACACTCTCACTTATAGCCATTTAAATACTCGAACACACATATATACTGCCTTTTACATATGTAGTTACTTGCACATGTACCACTGATATATACATTCACTCACTAACACACCCATACACATACTCATCCACCCATGCAGTCCATCACAGATGGACTCTTGAAACCATGCACCCAGTGAATCACCCACTCACACATCTATGCACAGTCACACACATCCCACCCATACTCAGACAACCAATTAATAACTCATATAGACACTCATGCAGCTATTCACAAACCCATGCAGCTGCTTACACACCAACAAACAAACAGATACAGACATTCACACAGTTTAGTCACTAAACCATGCATTCAGTAAGATACGTTTAATCACTCATTTATAGACTCAGTCACGCACAAACTAAATCATCCATTCTGGCACTTATACACCCACTCATTCTTCAATAAGCCTTTACCTATATATATTAAACATATTTAAACTTTACAGAAACATACAGTCACTGGATGAGGTCATCAGTGATGTCATCAGTGATGTCATTTGAGATGTCATCAGTGATGCCATCAGTGATGTCACTGACTGTTAGACCTGGCATCATTGGCATGAGTCTCTCCTCCATTTTTTTCTGTTTGCCTCCTCTGTTTACGATGTTTTTGCTGGATTATTGCTTTGGGCACTGTGCCACTGCTGATCAGTGCCACAGTGCAAGTGCTCCCTATGCTAAATTGTTACGTTGATTGGTGTTACCATGATTGGCTTGGTTGACTTACTGTTCAGACCCTAGTCTAGTGCACTGCGCGTGCCAAGGGCGTGTAAGTTAACTGCTGCTGGTGGGCTTGCAGCACTGGTTGTGCCACCCACAGAAGCAGCGTGCAAAATGTGTCTCAGGCCTGCCACCGCGGCGCCTGCGTGCAGTCCCTGACTGCCATGTCGACTTGGTAAGGAAACCTACTTACCAGTCTCTAAACCTTCCCTTTGCCACATTTCAGACACCTCTATGGTAGGCCCTAGGGCAGGGTGCATTGTTGGTAAAAGGTAGGTCACGCCCTGATGTGTGTGGCATGACCTAATAGTGAATTACAGCCATTTTCGTTTTTCACTATTGAAGGGCTACCTGCCTCCAATAGGCCAGACTGGGCAGACTGATTATTAACTCCATTATAATCTATCTGACTCAGGGAGCATGGTAGCAAGTCGAGTTTAGTATCCCTGAACTCAGAATTTAATAACACACCCTTTAGGATGGATGGTTTTTAAATTCTATGTTTGAAAATAGCACTTTTAGAAAGTGGCTATTTTCTTGTCCAACTATCTACCGGTCTCTGCTGGTTTGGTGTGTGTGTCAGGGGCTGAGTGGCTCCAGAGGTCTGAGTGAGTCAGTGTGGGGTGAATGGGGCGTTTACACGTAGAGTGAGGGAAGAGTAGCCTGCCCTGCCTGACACAATACTGGCCCCGCCTCCTGCTGGGCGACTGATAGCCCTGCTCCTACCAGTGACAATACTGGCTCCGCCTCCTGCTGGGCGGCTGAGGACTCTGCCCTGCCCAGTGAATAGGCCAGGTGCCTCTGCCTGGCAACACCCACAACAAACCTGAGATGGTGGGAATCGCCCTGCTTGGACAAAGGGACCAAAGGGAAAAAGGGGTATAAGAGAAGGACCCCTGAACCAAGAACTCAGATCACTTCTGACAAGGAAACCTGTACCAAGGACAAGAAGCCTGCTGATCTAAGGACTTGCCTCCCCTTTCTGCCAGAGTGCTGTTTTGCTGTGGAGGAACCTGAAAGCTGCTTCTTTATTTTTGCCAAGGAACAAGGAGAGAGGAACTTGGTGTGTACTCTCTGAACACTTGCTAGGAAATCTCCAAGGACTGGAAGAGTGCCAGTCTCCTGCTGAAGTCACAGGGCCAAAGGACTTCACCATTTGCTGAATTGCTGGAAAGTGTTGTTTCCAGTACACAAGGGAAAATCTTCAGTCTCGACGCCGCCGGGCCCGATCGACGCCAGCAGCAACGCCAGTGAGCAGTGGGTATCGGCCCCGGCTCCAAGTGACCCCGTCTCGACGCCGGTATCGCCGCCAGTGAGGAGTGAGTATCGGCTCTACCTCCAAGCGACCCCGTCCCGACGCCGCTGCTGATCGCATCGACTCGACGCCCTTCTCGACGCCGTGAGCGCTGCTCCGGCCCGACATCCCTCGACGCCGCTGCGGATTGACCCGACTCCGAGGCACGACCTCGACGCCGATCTCGACGCCGTGGATCATCGTTTTCTTCGTTTCTCAAGGTACTGTACTTGTGGGGTCTGTTGCGACTCCAGGCTCGACGTAGCGCTCCTCGCGGTCGACGCCGAACCTTGGGAATCTTGTAGACTCGACGTGGTGTGACTCCTGTGGGGGTTACATTGTTGCCAAAGAACTGTGCTCAGAAGAATACTTTGCTAAAGAACTATTTGCCAAGAAGAAACCTTACTTGAACTATTATTTTTCCTTCCAAAGAGTATTTATTAAGACTGTGGTATATTTTTGTCGTTATTTGGTCTTGTGCTAAGCCTTATATAAAAATACTATTTTTATAATAACTTCTGTGTCGTGTCCATCTGTAGTGTATTCACTTTATTACTGTATGTGGTCATAAATGCTTAACACACTGCCTCTGAGATAAGCCTGTCTGCTCTGCCAAGCTACCAAGGGGTAGCAGGGGTTATCTGAGTGTGTAATCCCCTTTCCCTGACTAGAGTTGGTTGGTACCTATTTGTCAGAAGTGTATACCTCTGCCAACTAGAGACCGCCGGTTCTAACATTGGTGGCAGCGGTGGGATTGAACTTTGCATTTATGACTCATGTGCAGTGATTAGTGTACGCTACATAGTGAAAGCAGACCATAACGCAGCCACAGTCTGTTTGGTAGGATTGCCTATTTTTGTTCTCCGCTTTCCTGGAGCTTATTTTCTTAAACACTGCCAGTTTTGACCATGGAGAATGCCGGAGCTGCTACACCTGTGGAGAATGTTGTGGGGGAATTCGATAAGGAGAAGATAGATTCCTACACGCTAAAAGATCTAAAAGGATTTTGCAAGCAGTTTAAAGTTCCTACCACAGGTGTCTCCAAGAAAGAGGGCTTCCTCAAAGCGCTGAAGGCCTGGTTAGAGGCCAGAAATCCCTCTGATCCGGTGGTGGTACCGGAAGAGGAAGAGGAAGAGGAAGAGCCCACAGGTGGGCCAGTGTCATCTCCAGGCAGTAGTGCGTCCTCTAGGAGCCTTTCCCCCGAAGAATTAGAAGACAGGGAGAAGGAGAGGGGGTACCAGTTGGAAATGGCGAAACTTAAATTAGGAGGGCAGTTGGAATTAGAGAATGCGAGAAGCAAGAGAGAAGCTGAAATGGAGAGCAAAAGATTAGATTTTGAGAGAGAGAAATTAGCGTTTGAACGTGAGAAGATGGTGAGGGAGATGGAGCTTAAAACTAAGAGTTTAGAGTTGAATCCCTCTGGTGGCAGCACTCCATCCGTGCCTGCAGAAAGTAGGTTTTATTTTCCTAAGGATGTGATCAAAGATTACAGTAAGAATGAAGATATTAGCCAATGGTTTAAAGCGTATGAGTTAGCATTGTTGGCCCACCGGGTCCCTGAGAAGGATTGGGGAACGGGGTTGTGGAGCCGCTTTACAAACGAGGGGAGAGATACCTTGTTGAGCCTTCCTGCTGAGGATAGGATGTCTTATACTCATATGAAAGATGCTTTAATGCTGAGATATGGCTTAACCCCAGAAAAGTACAGACAAACCTTTAGAGAATGTAAGAAGTTGCCTGGTACTACGTGGGTTGAATATGTGTCTTTTTTCTGCAGAACCATGGATGGTTGGATAAAGGGTAGCAAGGTTGATAGTTATGATGCTCTTTATGATTTGTTTGCTTGGGAGCACTTGTCTAATAACTGTTTTCCAGAGCTACGCCAGCACCTTGTTGATAGCAAGCTATCTAACCCTAGAAAACTTGCTGAGGAGGCGGACCGCTGGGTCAGTACCAGGGTCCACAAGGGTCCAGTGGGAGACTCAGCCAAAGGTGGGCAGGGTCCCCAGCAGAAGAGTGGGGGGGACAGGGGTAAACAGAGGGAGTTTCAGAAAGGGCCCAAAAGTAGTCCCCAAGGGAACCAAGGGAAGGGTTCCCAGCCTCCCCCTGTAAAGAAGCCAGAGGCCCCGACAGGTAAACCTGTTCACAGGGGCCCCATGACCTGCTATGCCTGTAAGCAGGTGGGACACCGTTATTATGATCCCCAGTGTCCCATGAAGGATTCGAATGCACCGCCGCGTGCACCCCCTCGTCAGGTAGCGAGTGTAGCCCTGGGAGGGGAGGAGATGGGTGCCCCCGGTGGGTGGGGTCCCGCAGAAATGTCCCTGGTCTCTTTAGGAGACGTGGAAATGGTCCCTCCAACCCCTCTGCCTAGTAACACTAAGAAATATAGGCAGTGGGTGACCATTAATGGCCATAGGGTGGAAGCTCTCAGAGACACCGGAGCGAGTGTGACAGCTGTCAAGTGTCACTTGGTGTCCAGAGAGCAGGTGGTCCCTCATGCATTCTACCCCGTTGTAGCTGCTGACAACTCACAGAGTCAGTGTGAGGTAGCTCAAGTTCCCTTTGAGTGGGGGGGGGTCTCAGGTACTCTTCAGGTTGCTGTGAGGCCCGCCATGCCTGTTGATTGTCTCTTGGGCAATGATTTGGAGGACTCCCCTTGGGCTAAGGTGGAGAGAAAAGCGCATCTGGAAATGTTGGGTCTGCCTGAGTGGGTGTGTGCGACCACCCGGTCCATGTCAGTCAGTAAGGGTGTTGATGGGGGCCCGGAGCCTGAAAGTATGGCCCAGGTCCCAACCGTGAAGAGAAGAGGCAGGGGGCGCGGGAGACCGTCCCCCATCGTTCCCGCGGTCCAGGAGGGAGCAGACCCTGAGGGGGATGCCCTGGAACCGACAGGAGAACAAGTGGCCGAACTGGGAGACCTGCCCGAGCTGACCCATTGGCAGCAGGATGGTGGTCCCTCCAGGGAGGAATTTTGTGCTGAACAGAAAGTGTGCCCTTCTCTTGTGGGTATGAGGCAGCAGGCCTCAGCCCAAACGACAGGTGATCAGTCAGGATCACATTGGGTCTACTGGGAGAACGACCTCCTGTATAGCGAGCCTAAGGCTGCTGAACCTGGGTCAGCCCGTGTGCTGGTGGTACCCCAGCGCTTCAGAGCCTTCCTACTGGGGTTGGCTCATGACGTTCCGTTAGCTGGACATCTGGGGCAGGACAAGACCTATGACAGGCTTGTCACCCATTTTTATTGGCCCCAGATGAGAAGGGATTCAGATATCCATTGTAGGACATGTCAAACTTGCCAGGCAAGTGGGAAAAGTGGGCGGAAGCAGAAGGCTCCCCTCCAACCTTTTCCCGTCGTCAGTACCCCCTTTGAGCGAGTGGGAATTGACATTGTGGGGCCACTGGACCCCAAGACAGCCATGGGCAACAGGTTTATCCTGGTCTTGGTGGACCATGCCACCCGGTACCCGGAAGCCATCCCTCTCCGAACAGTGACGGCCCCCGTGGTGGGACGGGCACTGATGGGTGTTTTCTCCCGCATGGGGTTCCCCAGAGAGGTGGTGTCAGACCGGGGCACCAACTTCATTTCGAATTATATGAAGTCTCTGTGGAAGGAGTGTGGGGTAACCTACAAGTTTACCACTCCTTACCACCCTCAAGGTAATGGGCTGGTTGAGAGATTCAACCGGACCCTAAAAGGCATGATCATGGGTCTTGAAGAACCAATGAGGCGTAAATGGGACGTCCTCTTGCCATGCCTGCTGTTTGCTTACCGTGAGGTGCCACAGAAGTCTCTAGGGTTCAGCCCCTTTGAGCTTTTGTATGGTCACCCGGTAAGAGGACCTTTGAGTCTGGTCAAAGAAGGCTGGGAGCAATCTCCCAGGAAACCTCCCCAGGATGTATATAGTTACATGCTGGCCTTTAGGAACCAGACTCGGCGCTTCAGAGATCTTGCTCAGGCAAATCTGGAGGCCAGCCAGGAAGAGATGAAGCGGTGGTACGATCAGAATGCCACTCTGGTTGAGCTTCAACCTGGTCAGAAAGTTTGGGTCATGGCCCCTGTGAAACCTTGTGCGCTCAAGGACAGGTGGACTGGACCGTTTGAGGTTGTGGAGAAAAAGAGCGATGTCACCTACTTGGTGGACTTGAAGTCTCCCAGGAACCCCTTAAAGGTCCTGCATGTCAACCGGTTAAAGCCCCACTTAGAAAGGTCCGAAGTGGGCATGCTCCTTGCCACAGATGCTGGGATGGAGGAGGAGAGTGAGCCTCTTCCTGACCTCCTGTGTGCAAAAGAAAAAGATGGGTCAGTGGATGGTGTTGTCCTCTCTGACACACTGACCCCTGAGCAGCAGCAAGATTGTCGCCATCTGTTGGTACAATTCCCTGATCTGTTCTCCTTAATCCCTGGTGTCACTCAGTGGTGTGTCCATGATGTGGACACCGGGGACAGCATTCCTGTGAGGCACAAGGCCTACAGGGTGACTGACAAGGTCAGAGCATACATCAAGGAGGAGGTCTCCAAGATGTTTGCCTTAGGGGTGGTTGAGTCCTCTAGCAGTCCTTGGGCCAGCCCAGTGGTCTTGGTCCCAAAGGCTGCAGCGCCTGGTGCTTCACCAGAACTTCGATTCTGTGTGGATTACCGAGGACTCGGTTACCGAGGATTCGGTCACCAAGACTGACGCGCACCCCATCCCCAGAGCTGATGAGCTCATCGATCGGTTGGGGGCTGCCCGGTACCTTAGTACGTTTGATCTAACGTCTGGGTACTGGCAGATCGCCTTGACTGATGGGGCAAAAGAGAGGTCTGCATTCTCCACACCAGATGGGCACTACCAGTTCCGGGTGATGCCCTTTGGGATGAAGAATGCCCCTGCCACATTCCAGAGGTTGGTTAACCAGGTATTGGCCGGACTGGAGGATTTCAGCGCCGCCTACCTGGACGATATAGCAGTGTTCAGCGCCAGCTGGGAGGAACACTTGCGCCACCTCCAGGAAGTGTTGTTGGCCCTGCGCAGAGCAGGCCTCACAATCAAGGCCAGTAAGTGCCAGATTGGGCAGGGTTCAGTGGTGTACTTGGGGCACCAAGTAGGGAGCGGCAAGGTGGCCCCCCTGCAACCCAAGATAGATACCATCCTGGCTTGGGAACCGCCCAAAACCCAGACTCAGGTGAGAGCCTTCTTGGGTCTCACGGGTTACTACAGGAGGTTTGTCAAGGGGTATGGCAACATTGTGCACCCCTTGACCTCGCTGACTTCCAGGAAGCAGCCGAGACTTGTGATCTGGACTGACGCCTGTCAGAAAGCCTTTGACACCCTGAAAACGGCAATGTGTACAGCACCGGTCCTCCAGGCACCCGACTTTTCAAAAGAATTCATTGTCCAGACGGACGCTTCAGAGCATGGTGTGGGGGCTGTTCTAGCACAGATGAATGAGGAGGGCCGAGACTTACCTGTAGCCTTCATCAGCCGGAGGTTACTTCCCAGGGAACAAAGGTGGAGTGCGATCGAGCGTGAGGCATTTGCTGTGGTCTGGGCGCTGAAGAAGCTAAGACCCTACTTGTTTGGGTCTCACTTCCGGGTTCAGACGGACCACAGGCCCCTCAGATGGTTAATGCAGATGAGGGGTGAGAACCCAAAGCTGTTGAGGTGGTCCATTTCCCTACAGGGGATGGACTTTACGGTGGAACACCGCCCTGGTACAGATCACGCCAATGCTGATGGTCTGTCCAGATTTTTCCGCCTTAGTGATGAGGACTCCCTGGGTGAAGGGTAGTTCTCCCCACATTTCAGCTGGAGGGGACACGTGTTAGACCTGGCATCATTGGCATGAGTCTCTCCTCCATTTTTTTCTGTTTGCCTCCTCTGTTTACGATGTTTTTGCTGGATTATTGCTTTGGGCACTGTGCCACTGCTGATCAGTGCCACAGTGCAAGTGCTCCCTATGCTAAATTGTTACGTTGATTGGTGTTACCATGATTGGCTTGGTTGACTTACTGTTCAGACCCTAGTCTAGTGCACTGCGCGTGCCAAGGGCGTGTAAGTTAACTGCTGCTGGTGGGCTTGCAGCACTGGTTGTGCCACCCACAGAAGCAGCGTGCAAAATGTGTCTCAGGCCTGCCACCGCGGCGCCTGCGTGCAGTCCCTGACTGCCATGTCGACTTGGTAAGGAAACCTACTTACCAGTCTCTAAACCTTCCCTTTGCCACATTTCAGACACCTCTATGGTAGGCCCTAGGGCAGGGTGCATTGTTGGTAAAAGGTAGGTCACGCCCTGATGTGTGTGGCATGACCTAATAGTGAATTACAGCCATTTTCGTTTTTCACTATTGAAGGGCTACCTGCCTCCAATAGGCCAGACTGGGCAGACTGATTATTAACTCCATTATAATCTATCTGACTCAGGGAGCATGGTAGCAAGTCGAGTTTAGTATCCCTGAACTCAGAATTTAATAACACACCCTTTAGGATGGATGGTTTTTAAATTCTATGTTTGAAAATAGCACTTTTAGAAAGTGGCTATTTTCTTGTCCAACTATCTACCGGTCTCTGCTGGTTTGGTGTGTGTGTCAGGGGCTGAGTGGCTCCAGAGGTCTGAGTGAGTCAGTGTGGGGTGAATGGGGCGTTTACACGTAGAGTGAGGGAAGAGTAGCCTGCCCTGCCTGACACAATACTGGCCCCGCCTCCTGCTGGGCGACTGATAGCCCTGCTCCTACCAGTGACAATACTGGCTCCGCCTCCTGCTGGGCGGCTGAGGACTCTGCCCTGCCCAGTGAATAGGCCAGGTGCCTCTGCCTGGCAACACCCACAACAAACCTGAGATGGTGGGAATCGCCCTGCTTGGACAAAGGGACCAAAGGGAAAAAGGGGTATAAGAGAAGGACCCCTGAACCAAGAACTCAGATCACTTCTGACAAGGAAACCTGTACCAAGGACAAGAAGCCTGCTGATCTAAGGACTTGCCTCCCCTTTCTGCCAGAGTGCTGTTTTGCTGTGGAGGAACCTGAAAGCTGCTTCTTTATTTTTGCCAAGGAACAAGGAGAGAGGAACTTGGTGTGTACTCTCTGAACACTTGCTAGGAAATCTCCAAGGACTGGAAGAGTGCCAGTCTCCTGCTGAAGTCACAGGGCCAAAGGACTTCACCATTTGCTGAATTGCTGGAAAGTGTTGTTTCCAGTACACAAGGGAAAATCTGCAGTCTCGACGCCGCCGGGCCCGATCGACGCCAGCAGCAACGCCAGTGAGCAGTGGGTATCGGCCCCGGCTCCAAGTGACCCCGTCTCGACGCCGGTATCGCCGCCAGTGAGGAGTGAGTATCGGCTCTACCTCCAAGCGACCCCGTCCCGACGCCGCTGCTGATCGCATCGACTCGACGCCCTTCTTGACGCCGTGAGCGCTGCTCCGGCCCGACATCCCTCGACGCCGCTGCGGATTGACCCGACTCCGAGGCACGACCTCGACGCCGATCTCGACGCCGTGGATCATCGTTTTCTTCGTTTCTCAAGGTACTGTACTTGTGGGGTCTGTTGCGACTCCAGGCTCGACGTAGCGCTCCTCGCGGTCGACGCCGAACCTTGGGAATCTTGTAGACTCGACGTGGTGTGACTCCTGTGGGGATTACATTGTTGCCAAAGAACTGTGCTCAGAAGAATACTTTGCTAAAGAACTATTTGCCAAGAAGAAACCTTACTTGAACTATTATTTTTCCTTCCAAAGAGTATTTATTAAGACTGTGGTATATTTTTGTCGTTATTTGGTCTTGTGCTAAGCCTTATATAAAAATACTATTTTTATAATAACTTCTGTGTCGTGTCCATCTGTAGTGTATTCACTTTATTACTGTATGTGGTCATAAATGCTTAACACACTGCCTCTGAGATAAGCCTGTCTGCTCTGCCAAGCTACCAAGGGGGTAGCAGGGGTTATCTGAGTGTGTAATCCCCTTTCCCTGACTAGAGTTGGTTGGTCCCTATTTGTCAGAAGTGTATACCTCTGCCAACTAGAGACCGCCGGTTCTAACACTGACCATGCCATGAGTGATGTAATATGTGACGTCATCAGCAGTGCATTGCGGGGGCGCGAGTTATAGTTAGCTGAACTAACTATAAAAGGGGAATTTCTATGGTTTTGTATGAGTGAAATGTCCAACTAACTATAACTTTCCCTAAAACCTATGGTTTTTTGAGTGAATTTCTAAGGTTTTGTAAATGCTAATTTCTAACTATAACGTGCCTAAAACCTATGTTTTTTTAAGTAAATTTCAAAGGTTTTTTAAATGCTAGTTTCTAACTATAACGTGCCTGAAACCTATGGTTTTTTTCAGTGAATATATATATATATATATATATATATATATATATATATATATATATATATATATATATATATACACACTGAAAAACCTACAGGTTTCTGGGACATTACAGTTAGTTGGACATTTCAGTCATACAAAACCAGAGAAATTTGACTGTTATAGTTAGTTGATCTAATCAGAACTCACGCCCCGCAATTCACTGCTATGACATCACATATTACAGCACTCATGACATGGTCAGTGACATTACTGATGACATCACTGATGACATCCCAAATGACATCACTGATGACATCATCCGCGTATTATCTGATGCACCTCCTCACACCCTAATATAACCTTTCATACACCCACTCTAAAATACAGACTGTCATTCTCAAAACCATAAACAAACCAATATCAGTTACTACATACCCACTCACTGATTCATAGGTCTACACCCATCCACTCACTCACCGATACAGTCACTCATACATGCAGTCACTCATCAATACAGCCTCTGAAATAAGAGGTTTGTTCAGTGGAGTTTTAAGGTTTTTTATATGCTAATTTCTAACTATAACGTCCCTGAAACCTATGGTTTTTTTCAGTTAATTCCAAAGGTTTTTCAAATGCTAATTACTAACTATAACGTCCCTGAAACCTACGTTTTTTCAATGAATTTCAAAGTTTTTTAGTTGCTAATTTTTAACTATAAGGTAGTAGTCGCATTTGCAGAGTGGTGCAGAAAGGGGGCTGGGCCTCTGAAAAAGGGCTCAGGAATTCCGCTGCATAGGACTTACAGAAGGTATCAGAAGGGCTTCTTGGACCCCAAAGTCCCTCAGGAGTAAAGTGTACTTGATCCCCAAACCTGTAGTGTGCCAGGGGACCCCTTTGCAGAGCGTGGTGGAGAAAGGGGGCATGGCCTCTGAAGACCTCTTATCCATCCCACAGTGTGGGATTTACTGGAGGTAACAGGAGGGGTAATTGGCCCCCAAGGACAACCTTGGTGGCCAACTACCCCTCTAATTACCTCTAGTAAGTCCCACACAGAAGCATTGGTAAGGTCACATAGCAGGCCACGTCCCCTTGCCCACCACTCTGCAAACGCGCTCCCTGACGTGCTCTGGAATGGGGATTGAAGTTCCTTTTGATGCTGGGGGTCCTTAGGGGCCAACTAGCCTACCTGACACCTCCAGTAAGCCCCATATAGTGGGATTGCTGCTAGATGGACACAAGCCACGCCCCCTTTCTGAACCACTCAGCAAACGTGCCTCTTGGCATGCTCATAGTTGGGGGATGAAGTCCCCTTGCCTCCTGAGGGTCCCTGGGGGCCAACTAGCCTTCCAGTTATCTCTAGTAAGCCCCACACAGCTGGATTGCTGAGAGTTGTCTGAGGCCACGCCTGCTTTTTACACCACTCTGCAAAGGTACCTCCTGGCGCACTGCTGCTCAGGGAATGGTGTCCACTTTAGTCCTGAGGTCCTCAGGACACAAGAGGACCTCACCACCCCACCAACAGTGCGCCAAGAGGCATGTTTGCAGAGTGGTGTAAAAAGGGGCATAGCCTCCGACCACCTCTCAGCAATCCCAATGTGTGGGGCTTACTGGAGGTACCTGGTTCGATAGTTGGCCCCTAAGGACCCTTAAGATTCTAAGGGACTTAATCCCCCAACCCAGAACGTGACAGGAGGCAGGTTTGCAGAGTGGTGTAGGGAGGGGGCGGGGCCTCTGGTGAGATGCCAGCTTTTTTTCTTTTTTGTTAGAAGGGTGCTGTGTGGCCCCCCTTCTCTCAATATTTTGTGGGCCTTGGGAACCCCATCACCCGGCTGTACAGCCCCATCCTGAGGCTGATTTTGGCCCCAGGGACCCCATCTCCTGGGGAATTGCCTCAACTTTGGGGACTGCAGGGGGAGCCCCAATGCCCCCCGCAGTCCCAGCTGGCTCCCCACCTCCTACAGGAGCCGGCATTGCATTTAGACAAAGGGAACTGCTGTCTTGCAGCTCCCTGTGCCCAAAAGCAATTCTGCTTTGCTTCATGGAAGTGCGAGCAGGTTCCCTGCTCTAGCTTTCATGAAGTAAAGCAGTGTTTGCTATGACAGGGCGTGAGCCGCGCTCCCACACTGTCATAGCTAACTGCAATGTCCCAGGGGTGGGCACCCCCGGACTTTGCTGGAGCCAGCCCTGGGGGGGTGACGGTCCCCAGGGCCAAGGAGGGCTCAAGGAGAGGGGCCTTGCAGTCCCCTCCCATCAGTATTAAAGCCCCAGGGAGGTGGTGGTCCCCAGGGCAGTGTGCAGAGGGACAGGAGACCCCCACTTTCTTATTTAAATTCAAGCCCCAGGGAGGTGGTGGTCCACAGGACTTGGGGGGGGCCTGGAGCCCTCCCTGGCCATAATCAGGAATGCCCTGCGGAGTTGACAGGTCCCGGGGCTGTGGGGGCCCCCACACCATAATAAAACATTGCCCCTGAGACCTGGCCACCCAGGGGCTTTAAAAAATGAAGAGCGGCAGACCACGCATTGTTTTTTTAAAATGTTCATCCGGATTCACGCACCCGGTGCGACTCCAGCCGAAAATCTTCCAAAAATGCTTTTTTTGGCCATAAATCATCCATTCAAACACTCATACACCCACTCATTCTTAACTACACCTTTGCGTATCCATATATAACATGCTTAAACTTTTAAAAATCACCCAGTCTCTGGATGATGTCATCAGTGATGCCATTTGAGATGTTCATCAGTGATTTCATCAGTGATGTCACTGACCATGTCATGTGTGATGTAATGTGTGACGTCATCAGCAGTGCATCATGGGGGCATGAGCTAGAGTTAACTCAAGTAACTATAACGGCTGAATTTCTCTGTTTTTGTATGACTGAAATGTCCAGCTAATTATAGTGTCCCTGAAACCTGTGTTTTATTCAGTGAATTTAAAAGTTTTTTAGATGCTCATTTCTAACTATAACTTCCCTGAAACCTATGGTTTTTCCAGTCAATATCTTAGGTTTTTAAATGCTAATTACTAACTATAACATCCCTGAAACCTATGTCTTTTTTCAGTGAATTTTAAAGATTTTTCAAATGCTAATTTCTACCCTTTTTCAGTGAATTTCAAAGGATTTTAACCTGTGCTTTTTTAGTGACAATCTAAGGTTTAGTAACTTGCTTTTTTACTTTTAGAGTGGAACAACAGTAGCACTATATATTCAACAATTTCAGAAAAATTGCAGTTTGTATAATTTACATTAATGGTCTAAAACCACTTGTTCTAAATTTTTAAGGTTTTTTAAAGGTGGTGTGATGTTTTATCCTTTTTAAAATATGCATTTACATATATATATATATTTTTTTAAAGTGAGATTTGCATTCCGATCGTGTATCGGTCATGGTGGGTGGGCAACTCCAAGATTCCTGCTGCCATATTGGTTAAGATGTGCACGATACGCGTACTGTGTGCGATGAGTGCGCGGTTCTCATTTTTCATGTTTAAAAAATGTAAATACATGATATATACTATAAATGTATTGAATCAATTCTATATGCTTTATTGAAAGAGTTATAAAAGTGATATTTACATAAATAATATGGGTATTAAACTTCTTATAATGAAGCTACGGGAGTCCCGACAGTCCCGCTTAACCTCACGTACGTATTTCCAGGTACGCAAATCCAGCGCACGCTATTTAGTTTTAAGAGTATATATATATACATATATATATATATATATAAAACCCAGGTAATTATAGTTAGGACCTTGTTTCCATAGGAAACTCGTTTTGTGTTTTCTCAATATCTTTGGTGCCGGTTGACGAATCTTCGCGAAATTTTCAAAACTTGTGGCCCACTCCGGTCAGCTCCTGATTTAAAAGTTTCGGGGTGATTTGGCAAGTAGGGGCCGAAAAAAAAGGGGGGACCCAAAACGTGTTTTCTCCATGTTGATTCCCATAGGAAGTTTTAGACACGGCTACAGCTCGAACTGCTGAACTGAATTACACCAAACTTGGCAAAAAGGTAGCCCTTGTTTCAGAAAGAGACCTATTATTCAAATGAAGTAAATCAGTTCAGTAGTTCCTGAGAAATTCAAAAAATAGAGGTCAGAAAATCAATTTCCCATAGGAATCTTTGGACACGGTTACAGCTAAAACTGCTGAACGGAATTACACCAAATTTGGCAAAAAGGTAGCCGTTGGTTCAGAAAGAGACTTTTTTTTAAATGGAGTAAATCCGTTCAGTAGTTGCTGAGAAAATCAAAAAATTTAAGTTTTGATATATAGAGGCGCAGTGGATCCGTGCACCCTCCCGATCACGCGCTTTATTCTAATTGGCTGTCAACACTCCAAACCAGGAAGTGTTGGCAGACATCTTGTGACTCGGTAGAACTGAGGCACAAGAAAACAGAGCAAACAAAGGTAAAAATAAAGAAAAGGGGGCAGGGTAGAAACACCCTGAACCCCTAGGCCTGCTCTGGTGGTCCCACAAGGACACCCAGGTTCAAAAAATTGGGCGCGTGGATTCGTATGAAAATTTTAAAAAAACAAAGCAAGAACTTCCTCGTTTCGTTAATTTTAAGCCCCCGGGTGGGCCAGGTCCCTGGGGGATTTGGTAAATGTAAAGCGGGGGCCTGCGGGGGCTCCTGCAGCCCCGGGGACCTCCACCTCCCCTGTTTCCCATATCTGTGACATGTACACCATCACTTCTGTAGATGCCATCCATATTGAAACACAGATTGTTGTTGTATATGGACCCCATACTATAGGTCTCTGAGATAAGCAGAAACAGCTTTATTGACATTTTTTCTAGCTTTCTCAATCTGTTGACAAAATTGATTGGACCAGTTCCATTTCTGTCTTTGGCATATGTTAGAGTAGACAAAGGCAGTTTTGGGGAAAAGTAACATCAATTCTGTAAAGGTGTCCTTCATTAGAATTTCCAGACCTACCCCAGTCAATCTGCCTAGGTCATTGCCACCACAGTGCACAATCATGAGGTCAGGGGCTTGGAGATGTAAAAAGATTTTAACCAAAGGCATCAATTGGTGCCACTTTAGTCCTCTTTGTCCAATCCATTTAATGTCCACATTTTGCAAAGCTAGATCTTTGTCAATACCTCAGTGTTCAGCATATCTTTTGCACCAGAAAACATAGCTGTGTCCAACAATCCACACTCTAAGCATCTTGAATGGAAGTCTGGATGCACTGAAAAGATGTCTGTAGGTGAAGTAGGTAGTTGGTAGAATAAGAGGTATCTAAAATGGTGGATACGATGCAGTTTTAAAAAAAGAAGAGAAATGATTGGCTGTTTAAGAACATTATGAAGTGAAAAATAGGGTGCATGCTTCTGTGTTTAAAAAGCATGTTTCTTATTGGTTAGTAAAACATGTTTGAAAGGTACATTAGATAGGATAAGATGATATTTTGGAAAGTCAAGCACACTTGCTGTTTGAATTTGTAACATTGTGTGCTGAACTTGTGACCTGTGAGTTCAGTTGAGTGTTCCATGAACTGTTACTATGGAAACAGGCCTTAAGCAGAATAGGGGTAGGGTTGGAAGTTATGTGTGGCATTAAAATGTGTATTTGTTATCAATATTAAAGTAATATGTTATTGCAGTGAGATTTCCCAAGTCAGTGCTATGGTTAGAAGTGGTGTGTTAAAATTATTTGTAATATACTTTTGAACTCTCGTATGGATCCGCGGTTCCATCGCTTACGGTGCACGGTGCAGGAGTGACTCCAGAAAATTCAAGAAGCAATTTCGGTTCAATTAGAGGTCAGTTGGTAAGGGTTGATATGTGTAACCAATAGAAATGTGTTTTAGAATTTGAATTAACCTGGGAAGAAATTTGATTTGATATTTACATGTATATGCGTAGAGAATGAGAGGGAAACTTTGCCAATTTTTGGTTTTGCTAAGAGCAGTGCACTATATTCATTGTGTGCATAAGAAAATCTGGTGTGTGATTCTGATACTTCATAATCTACAAATCAATTTGAAAGGTGAATTATCAATTTGTGAGGTGTACTATGTAGATTCTTTGTTTTTAAACATAAAATATAAATCATAACATTTGAAGTTTGTCATATATTTTGTAATGAAGAAATATTTATTGCAGTTTTTTGTAATGTATTTAAATATTGTTTAATATACACTTTGTATAGTAATATGTGTGTTTTGAAATAGGGATTGCTGATTATGACTGATTGTTTTAATGTGTGGATATGTACATTAGTAGTATACTGCATAATTTTAGGTGTTGATTTCAAATTGGAAATGTATATGTAGAGTTCAGGTATTAGTGATGAGACTAGTTTTTATAAGTCTCTAAAGAGGTACAGTTAAAATATGCGACATCATTTTTGGTGTTTGTTTTCAATTTGAAGTTTGTTCTGTGAATTTATGTGGTGTAGATAGTGTTCTGCTAGAGAGACACTCATTTATGATTTTAAGTGATATGGTGAGACTTATTGCAGAGAAATGTTAATGGTTTCTGCTTTGTATTTGACTAGGTGTAATATTAAAAGTAGTTGTAGAAAGGTAGAGTATCAGTAGAGATTTATGCAGTACTTTAATCCGATAAGTAGTGTCCTTCCAGAGCAGGTATTGCCCTGTTAGTACTGAGACAGTCCTCCAATCACCCATCGAACCCCATACACTTATTCATTCAGTGCACTAATACCTAAGTACTTATAAATTCTCTATGCACTCTGTTTGCTGCACTGTAATTATTCCAGTTACTAGTTATGTACTTATAGAATGTCCTAGCCAGTAACACTAGTACAGGTATGTTATTCTGTGCACTATGCAAGCAGATGTCTAACCAGCTACATACTATTGATACACTCTTGTAAATACCCAGTTAGTACTCATGCAACCTTGGAATCTCCCTGTCTGCCCCATTCAACTCTCTAATTACCCATTCAGCCCTACCTACTCATCCTATCACTGCACCAATACCTAAGCACTTAGGGCCCGATTCAGAGAATTAACTTCAGACAAAATCCTAAACTTACTACTTTTGGTGTTCACAGAATGGATTTACGACTACTAACTTTATCTCTGCACTCAGGCCGGAGATTCTGATCCGGAGGCGGAGATTCCGGCCCGGAGGTGGGACTTCCGGCCCGGAGGTGGGACTTCCGGCCCGGAGGTGGGGATTCTGGCCTGGCGGAGGGGATTCGGCTGTTGGCAAAGATTTAGCCATGGCTGAAATCTCCAGGCCAGAATCCCCGCCTCTGGGCTGGTAGTCCCACCTCCGGGCCAGAAGTCCCACCTCCGTGCCGGAATCTCCGCCTCCGGGGTTGAAACTCCGGCTCGAGTGCGGACGTAAAGTTAGTAGTCGTAACTCCATTCTGTAAATACCAAAAGTAGTAAGTGCATTCTGTGAATACCAAAAGTAGTAAGTTTAGGATTTTGTCTTAAGTTAGATCTGTGAATCGGGCCCTTATAAATTCACCATGCAATCTGTTTGAAGCACTGTAATTATTCCAGTTACTAGTCGTACTTATGGAATGGGGTAGACAGTAACACTAGTACAGCTTAGATATTCTGTGAACTATGCATGGAGACCTCTGACCAACTACCTACTATTGATAGAGTCTTGTTAATACCCAGTTAGTATCCAGTCACTGTCCATACACTTGTACAATGCCTCAGGCATTAAGAGACGCAGTGGTACAGTAACATGTGTACAACCTATGCGGACCCCTAACCCCTTGCATACTACTGATTCACTCCTGCCAAAATCCAGGTAGTAGCCATGCAAGCCTGCAATCACACTGTCACTCTCTGTCCACTCCTGAAATCATCCTGACAGAACCCTGTCCTTATCTAATCTCTCTGCCGAAACACAAGCACTTATAAACTCACCCTGCTGTCAACTACCAGCACTCTAACTATCCAGTCACTGTGAATGCACTTGTACAATGCCTCAGGCATTAAGAGACGCAGTGGTACAGTCAAATGTGCACAACCTATGCTGTCCCCTAAAACCCTGCACACTACTGATTCACTGCTGCAAAAATCTAGGTAGTTGCCATGCAAGTCAGCAATCACACTGTCACTCTCTGTCCACTCCTTCTATCATCCTGACAGAACCATGTCCTTATCTAATCTCTGTGCCAAAATGCAAGCACTTATAAACTCACCCTGCTGTCAACTATCAGTACTCTATCTATCCAGTCACTGTCAATGCACTTGTACAATTACAATGCCTCAGGTATTAAGAGACGCAGTGCACAGTCAAATGTGCAGAATCTAGGTGGTCCCCTAACCCCATGCAGACTACTGATTCACTGCTGCAAAAATGCAGGTAGTAGCCAATGCAAGTCAGCAATCACACTGTGACTCTCTGTCCATTCCTGCAATCATCCTGACAGAACCATGTCCTTATCTAATCTCTGTGCCAAAACACAAGCACTTATAAACTCACCCTGCTGTCAACTACCAGCACTATACCTATCCAGTCACTGTCCATGCACTTGTACAACGCCTCAGGTATTAAGAGACGCAGTGCACAGTCAAATGTGCAGAATCTAGGTGGTCCCCTAACCCCATGCAGACTACTGATTCACTCCTGCAAAAATGCAGTTAGTAGCCAATGCAAGGCAGCATCTAGGTGGTCACCTAACCCCCTGCAGACTACTGGTTCACTCTTTCCAGAATACAGGTAGTAGCCATGCAAGTCAGCAATCACACTGTCACTCTCTGTCCACTCCTGCAATCATCTTGACAGAACCATGTTCTTATCTATTCTCTGTGTCAAAACACAAGCACTTATAAACTCACCCTGCTTTCAACTACCAGCACTCTAACGATCCAGTCACTGTCCATGCACTTGTACAGTGCCTCAGGCATTAAGAGACGCAGTGGTACAGTCAAATGTGCACAACCGATGAGGTCCACTAACCCCCTGCAGACTACTGATTCACTCCTGAAAAAATCCAGGTAGTAGCCATGCAAGTCAGCAATCACACTGTCACTCTCTGCCCACTCCTGCAATCATCCTGACAGAGCCATGTCCTTATGTGATCTCTAAGCCAAAACACAAGCTCTTATAAACTCAGCCTGCTGCCAACTACCAGCACTCTAACTATCCAGTCACTGTCGATGCACTTGTACAATGCCTCAGGCATTAAGAGATGCAGTGGTACAGTAGAATATGCACAACCTATGTGGTCCCCTAACCCACTGCAGACTACTGATTCACTCCTGCCAACATCCAGGTAGTAGCCATGCAAATCAGCAATCACACTGTCACTCTCTGTCCATTCCTGCAATCATCCTGACAGAACCATGTCCTTATCTAATCTCTGTTTTCCTGTAACTCAATTACTTTTAAACTCACCCTGCTGTCAACTACCAGCACTCTAACTATCCAGTCACTGTCCATGCACTTGTACAATGAGTCAGGCATTAAGACACGCAGTGCTACAGTCAAATATGCACAATCTATGTGGTCCCCTAACCCCCTGCAGACTATTGATTCACTTGTGCCAAAATCTAGGTAGTAGCCATGCAAGTCAGCAATCACACTGCCACTCTCTGTCCACTCCTGCAATCATCCTGACAGAACCATGTCCTTATCTTATCACTGTGCTGAAACACAAGCACTTATAAACTCACCCTGCTGTCAACTACCAGCACTCTATCTATCCAGTCACTGTCCATGCACTTGTACAATACCTCAGGCATTAGGAGATGCAGTGGTACAGTAAAATATGCACACCCTATGTGGTCCCCTAACCCACTGAGAACTACTGATTCACTCCTGCCAACATCCAGGTAGTAGCCATGCAAATCAGCAATCACACTGTCACTCTCTGTTCACTCCTGCAATCAACCTGACAGAACCATGTCCTTATGTGATCTCTGTGCCAAACACAAGCACTTATAAACTCACCCTGCTGTCAACTACCAGCACTCTAACTATCCAGTCACTGTCCATGCACTTGTGCAATGCCTCAGGCATTAAGAGACGCAGTGGTACAGTCAAATGTGCCCAACCTATGCGGTCCCCTAACCCCCTGCAGACTACTGATTCACTGCTGCAAAAATCTAGGTAGTTGCCATGCAAATCAGCAATCACACAGTCACTCTCTGTCCACTCCTTCAATCATCCTGACAGAACCATGTCCTTATCTAATCTCTGTGCCAAAACACAAGCACTTATAAACTCACCCTGCTGTCAACTACCGGTACTCTATTGATCCAGTCACTGTCCATGCACTTGTACAACGCCTCAGGTATTAAGAGACACAGTGCACAGTCAAATGTGCAGAATCTAGGTGGTCCCCTAACCCCATGCAGACTACTGATTCACTCCTGCAAAAATGCAGTTAGTAGCCAATGCAAGGCAGCAATCACACTGTCACTCTCTGTCCATTCCTGCAATCATCCTGACAGAACCATGTCCTTATCTAATCTCTGTGCCAAAACACAAGCGCTTATAAACTCACCCTGCTGTCAACTACCAGCACTATACCTATCCAGTCACTGTCCATGCACTTGTACAAAGCCTCAGGCATTAAGAGACGCAGTGGTACAGTCAAATGTGCACAACCTATGCGGTCACCTAACCTCCTGCAGACTACTGGTTCACTCTTTCCAGAATACAGGTAGTAGCCATGCAAGTCAGCAATCACACTGTCACTCTCTGTCCACTCCTGCAATCATCTTGACAGAACCATGTTCTTATCTATTCTCTGTGTCAAAACCCAAGCACTTATAAACTCACCCTGCTGTCAACTACCAGCACTCTAACGATCCAGTCACTGTCCATGCACTTGTACAGTGCCTCAGGCGTTAAGAGACGCAGTGGTACAGTCAAATGTTCACAACCTATGCGGTCCACTAACCTCCTGCAGAGTACTGATTCACTCCTGCAAACATCCAGGTAGTAGCCATGCAAGTCAGCAATCACACTGTCACTCTGTCCACTCCTGCAATCATACTGACAGATCCATGTCCTTATGTGATCTCTGTGCCAAAACACAACCACTTATAAACTCACCCTGCTGTCAACTACCAGCACTCTAACTATCCAGTCACTGTCGATGCACTTGTACAATGCCTCAGGCATTAAGAGATGCAGTGCTACAGTAGAATATGCATACCCTATGTGGTCCCCTAACCCCCTGCAGACTACTGATTCACTCCTGCCAACATCCAGGTAGTAGCCATGCAAATCAGCAATCACACTGTCACTCTCTGTCCACTCCTGCAATCATCCTGACAGAACCATGTCCTTATCTAATCTCTGTGCCGTAACTCAAGCACTTATAAACTCACCCTGCTGTCAACTACCAGCACTCTAACTATCCAGTCACTGTCCATGCACTTGTACAATGAGTCAGGCATTCAGACACGCAGTGCTACAGTCAAATATGCACAATCTATGTGGTCCCCTAACCCCCTGCAGACTATTGATTCACTTGTGCCAAAATCTAGGTAGTAGCCATGCAAGTCAGCAATCACACTGCCACTCTCTGTCCACTCCTGCAATCATCCTGACAGAACCATGTCCTTATCTTATCACTGTGCTGAAACACAAGCACTTATAAACTCACCCTGCTGTCAAATACCAGCACTCTATCTATCCAGTCACTGTCCATGCACTTGTACAATGCCTCAGGCATTAAGAGATGCAGTGGTACAGTAAAATATGCACACCCTATGTGGTCCCCTAACCCACTGCAGACTACTGATTCACTCCTGCCAACATCCAGGTAGTAGCCATGCAAATCAGCAATCACACTGTCACTCTCTGTTCACTCCTGCAATCATCCTGACAGAACCATGTCCTTATGTGATCTCTGTGCCAAACACAAGCACTTATAAACTCACCCTGCTGACAACTACCAGCACTCTAACTATCCAGTCACTGTCCATGCACTTGTGCAATGCCTCAGGCATTAAGAGACGCAGTGGTACAGTCAAATGTGCCCAACCTATGCGGTCCCCTAACCCCCTGCAGACTACTGATTCACTGCTGCAAAAATCTAGGTAGTTGCCATGCAAATCAGCAATCACACAGTCACTCTCTGTCCACTCCTTCAATCATCCTGACAGAACCATGTCCTTATCTAATCTCTGTGCCAAAACACAAGCACTTATAAACTCACCCTGCTGTCAACTACCGGTACTCTATTGATCCAGTCACTGTCCATGCACTTGTACAACGCCTCAGGTATTAAGAGACGCAGTGCACAGTCAAATGTGCAGAATCTAGGTGGTCCCCTAACCCCATGCAGACTACCGATTCACTCCTGCAAAAGTGCAGGTAGTAGCCAATGCAAGGCAGCAATCACACTGTCACTCTCTGTCAATTCCTGCAATCATCATGACAGAACCATGTCCTTATCTAATCTCTGTGCCAAAACACAAGCACTCATAAACTCACCCTGCTGTCAACTACCAGCACTATACCTATCCAGTCACTGTCCATGCACTTGTACAAAGCCTCAGGCATTAAGAGACGCAGTGGTACAGTCAAATGTGCACAACCTATGCGGTCACCTAACCTCCTGCAAACTATTGGTTCACTCTTTCCAGAATACAGGTAGTAGCCATGCAAGTCAGCAATCACACTGTCACTCTCTGTCCACTCCTGCAATCATCTTGACAGAACCATGTTCTTATCTATTCTCTGTGTCAAAACCCAAGCACTTATAAACTCACCCTGCTGTCAACTACCAGCACTCTAACGATCCAGTCACTGTCCATGCACTTGTACAGTGCCTCAGGCGTTAAGAGACGCAGTGGTACAGTCAAATGTTCACAACCTATGCGGTCCACCAACCCCCTGCAGAGTACTGATTCACTCCTGCAAAAATCCAGGTAGTAGCCATGCAAGTCAGCAATCACACTGTCACTCTGTCCACTCCTGCAATCATACTGACAGATCCATGTCCTTATGTGATCTCTGTGCCAAACACAAGCACTTATAAACTCACCCTGCTGTCAACTACCAGCACTGTAACTATCCAGTCACTGTCGATGCACTTGTACAATGCCTCAGGCATTAAGAGATGCAGTGGTACAGTAGAATATGCACACCCTATGTGGTCCCCTAACCCACTGCAGACTACTGATTCACTCCTGCCAACATCCAGGTAGTAGCCATGCAAATCAGCAATCACACTGTCACTCTCTGTCCACTCCTGCAATCATCCTGACAGAACCATGTCCTTATCTAATCTCTGTGCCGTAACTCAAGCACTTATAAACTCACCCTGCTGTCAACTACCAGCACTCTAACTATCCAGTCACTGTCCATGCACTTGTGCAATGCCTCAGGCTTTAAGAGACGCAGTGGTACAGTCAAATGTGCACAACCTATGCGGTCCCCTAATCCACTGCAGACTACTGATTCACTCCTGCCAAAATCCAGGTAGTAGCGATGAAAGTTAGCAATCACACTGTCACTCTTTGTCCACTCCTGCAATCATCCTGACAGAACCATGTCCTTATCTAATCTCTCTGCCGAAACAAAAACACTTATAAACTCACCCTGCTGTCAACTACCAGCACTCTAACTATCCAGTCTTTGTCCATGCACTTGTACGATGACTCAGGCATTAAGAAACACAGTGCTACAGTCAAATGTGTACAATATATGTGGTCCGCTAAACCCCTGCAGACTACTGATTGACTCCTGCCAAAATCCAGGTAGTAGTCATGCAAGTCAGCAATCACACTGTAACTCCCTGTCCACTCCTGCAATCATCCTGACAGAACCATGTCCTTATCTAATCACTGGGCTGAAACACAAGCACTTATAAACTCACCCTGCTGTCAACTACCGACAAACTAACTATCCAGTCACTGTCCATGCACTTATACAATGCCTCAAGCATTAAGAGACGTAGTGGTACAGTAAAATATGCACAACCTATGAGGTCCCCTAACCCCCTGCAGACTACTGATTAACTCCTGTCAAATTCTAGGTAGTGGCCATGCAAGTCAGCAATCACACTATCACTCTCTGTCCACTCCTGAAATCATCCTGACCGAAACATGTCCTTATCACTGTGCTGAAACACAAGCACTTATAAACTCACCCTGCTGTCAGCTACCAGCACTCTAACTATCCAGTTTTTGTCCATGCACTTGTACGATGACTCAGGCATTAAGAAACACAGTGCTACAGTCAAATGTGTACAATATATGTGGTCCGCTAAACCCCTGCAGACTACTGATTGACCCCTGCCAAAATCCAGGTAGTAGTCATGCAAGTCAGCAATCACACTGTAACTCCCTGTCCACTCCTGCAATCATCCTGACAGAACCATGTCCTTATCTAATCACTGGGCTGAAACACAAGCACTTATAAACTCACCTGCTGTCAACTACCGACAAACTAACTATCCAGTCACTGTCCATGCACTTATACAATACCTCAGACATTAAGAGACGTAGTGGTACAGTAAAATATGCACAACCTATGAGGTCCCCTAACCCCCTGCAGACTACTGATTAACTCCTGTCAAATTCTAGGTAGTGGCCATGCAAGTCAGCAATCACACTATCACTCTCTGTCCACTCCTGAAATCATCCTGACAGAACCATGTCTTATCACTGTGCTGAAACACAAGCACTTATAAACTCACCCTGCTGTCAGCTACCAGCACTCTAACTATCCAGTTTTTGTCCATGCACTTGTACGATGACTCAGGCATTAAGAAACACAGTGCTACAGTCAAATGTGTACAATATATGTGGTCCGCTAAACCCCTGCAGACTACTGATTGACCCCTGCCAAAATCCAGGTAGTAGTCATGCAAGTCAGCAATCACACTGTAACTCCCTGTCCACTCCTGCAATCATCCTGACAGAACCATGTCCTTATCTAATCACTGGGCTGAAACACAAGCACTTATAAACTCACCTGCTGTCAACTACCGACAAACTAACTATCCAGTCACTGTCCATGCACTTATACAATACCTCAGACATTAAGAGACGCAGTGGCACAGTAAAATGTGCACAATCTATGTGGTCCCCTAACCTCCTGCAGACTACTGATTCACTCCTGCCAAAATCCAGGTAGTAGCCATGCAAGTCAGCAATCACACTGTCACTCTCTGTCCACTCCTGCAATCATCCTGACAGAACCATGTCTTATCACTGTGCTGAAACACAAGCACTTATAAACTCACCCTGCTGTCAGCTACCAGCACTCTAACTATCCAGTCTTTGTCCATGCACTTGTACGATGACTCAGGCATTAAGAAACACAGTGCTACAGTCAAATGTGTACAATATATGTGGTCCGCTAAACCCCTGCAGACTACTGATTGACTCCTGCCAAAATCCAGGTAGTAGTCATGCAAGTCAGCAATCACACTGTAACTCCCTGTCCACTCCTGCAATCATCCTGACAGAACCATGTCCTTATCTAATCACTGGGCTGAAACACAAGCACTTATAAACTCACCCTGCTGTCAACTACCGACAAACTAACTATCCAGTCACTGTCCATGCACTTATACAATGCCTCAGACATTAAGAGACGTAGTGGTACAGTAAAATATGCACAACCTATGAGGTCCCCTAACCCCCTGCAGACTACTGATTAACTCCTGTCAAATTCTAGGTAGTGGCCATGCAAGTCAGCAATCACACTATCACTCTCTGTCCACTCCTGAAATCATCCTGACCGAAACATGTCCTTATCTTATCACTGTGCTGAAACACAAGCACATATAAACTCACCCTGCTGTAAACTAACAGCACTCTATCCAATCACTGTCCATGCACTTGTACAATGCCTCAGGCATTGAGAGACGCAGTGGTACAGTCAAATGTGCAGAATCTAGGTGGTCCTCTAACCCCCTGCAGACTACTGATTCACTTCTGCAAAAATCCAGGTAGTAGACATGCAAGTCAGCAATCACACTGTCACTCTCTGTCCACTCCTGAAAGCATCCTGACAGAACTATGTCTTTATGTAATCTCTTTGCCAAAACACAGGCACTTATAAACTCACCCTGCTGTCAACTACTAGCACTCTAACTATCCAGTCACTGTCCATGCACTTGTACAATGGCTCAGGCATTAAGAGACGCAGTGGCACAGTAAAATGTGCACAATCTATGTGGTCCCCTAACCTCCTGCAGACTACTGATTCACTCCTGCCAAAATCCAGGTAGTAGCCATGCAAGTCAGCAATCACACTGTCACTCTCTGTCCACTCCTGCAATCATCCTGACAGAACCATGTCTTATCACTGTGCTGAAACACAAGCACTTATAAACTCACCCTGCTGTCAGCTACCAGCACTCTAACTATCCAGTTTTTGTCCATGCACTTGTACGATGACTCAGGCATTAAGAAACACAGTGCTACAGTCAAATGTGTACAATATATGTGGTCCGCTAAACCCCTGCAGACTACTGATTGACCCCTGCCAAAATCCAGGTAGTAGTCATGCAAGTCAGCAATCACACTGTAACTCCCTGTCCACTCCTGCAATCATCCTGACAGAACCATGTCCTTATCTAATCACTGGGCTGAAACACAAGCACTTATAAACTCACCTGCTGTCAACTACCGACAAACTAACTATCCAGTCACTGTCCATGCACTTATACAATACCTCAGACATTAAGAGACGTAGTGGTACAGTAAAATATGCACAACCTATGAGGTCCCCTAACCCCCTGCAGACTACTGATTAACTCCTGTCAAATTCTAGGTAGTGGCCATGCAAGTCAGCAATCACACTATCACTCTCTGTCCACTCCTGAAATCATCCTGACCGAAACATGTCCTTATCTTATCACTGTGCTGAAACACAAGCACATATAAACTCACCCTGCTGTAAACTAACAGCACTCTATCCAATCACTGTCCATGCACTTGTACAATGCCTCAGGCATGAAGAGACGCAGTGGTACAGTCAAATGTGCAGAATCTAGGTGGTCCTCTAACCCCCTGCAGACTACTGATTCACTTCTACAAAAATCCAGGTAGTAGACATGCAAGTCAGCAATCACACTGTCACTCTCTGTCCACTCCTGAAAGCATCCTGACAGAACTATGTCTTTATGTAATCTCTTTGCCAAAACACAGGCACTTATAAACTCACCCTGCTGTCAACTACTAGCACTCTAACTATCCAGTCACTGTCCATGCACTTGTACAATGGCTCAGGCATTAAGAGACGCAGTGGCACAGTAAAATGTGCACAATCTATGTGGTCCCCTAACCTCCTGCAGACTACTGATTCACTCCTGCCAAAATCCAGGTAGTAGCCATGCAAGTCAGCAATCACACTGTCACTCTCTGTCCACTCCTGCAATCATCCTGACAGAACCATGTCTTATCACTGTGCTGAAACACAAGCACTTATAAACTCACCCTGCTGTCAGCTACCAGCACTCTAACTATCCAGTCTTTGTCCATGCACTTGTACGATGACTCAGGCATTAAGAAACACAGTGCTACAGTCAAATGTGTACAATATATGTGGTCCGCTAAACCCCTGCAGACTACTGATTGACTCCTGCCAAAATCCAGGTAGTAGTCATGCAAGTCAGCAATCACACTGTAACTCCCTGTCCACTCCTGCAATCATCCTGACAGAACCATGTCCTTATCTAATCACTGGGCTGAAACACAAGCACTTATAAACTCACCCTGCTGTCAACTACCGACAAACTAACTATCCAGTCACTGTCCATGCACTTATACAATGCCTCAGACATTAAGAGACGTAGTGGTACAGTAAAATATGCACAACCTATGAGGTCCCCTAACCCCCTGCAGACTACTGATTAACTCCTGTCAAATTCTAGGTAGTGGCCATGCAAGTCAGCAATCACACTATCACTCTCTGTCCACTCCTGAAATCATCCTGACCGAAACATGTCCTTATCTTATCACTGTGCTGAAACACAAGCACATATAAACTCACCCTGCTGTAAACCAACAGCACTCTATCCAATCACTGTCCATGCACTTGTACAATGCCTCAGGCATTAAGAGACGCAGTGGTACAGTCAAATGTGCAGAATCTAGGTGGTCCTCTAACCCCCTGCAGACTACTGATTCACTTCTGCAAAAATCCAGGTAGTAGACATGCAAGTCAGCAATCACACTGTCACTCTCTGTCCACTCCTGAAAGCATCCTGACAGAACTATGTCTTTATGTAATCTCTTTGCCAAAACACAGGCACTTATAAACTCACCCTGCTGTCAACTACTAGCACTCTAACTATCCAGTCACTGTCCATGCACTTGTACAATGGCTCAGGCATTAAGAGACGCAGTGGCACAGTAAAATGTGCACAATCTATGTGGTCCCCTAACCTCCTGCAGACTACTGATTCACTCCTGCCAAAATCCAGGTAGTAGCCATGCAAGTCAGCAATCACACTGTCACTCTCTGTCCACTCCTGCAATCATCCTGACAGAACCATGTCTTATCACTGTGCTGAAACACAAGCACATATAAACTCACCCTGCTGTCAGCTACCAGCACTCTAACTATCCAGTCTTTGTCCATGCACTTGTACGATGACTCAGGCATTAAGAAACACAGTGCTACAGTCAAATGTGTACAATATATGTGGTCCGCTAAACCCCTGCAGACTACTGATTGACTCCTGCCAAAATCCAGGTAGTAGTCATGCAAGTCAGCAATCACACTGTAACTCCCTGTCCACTCCTGCAATCATCATGACAGAACCATGTCCTTATCTAATCTCTGTGCCAAAACACAAGCACTCATAAACTCACCCTGCTGTCAACTACCAGCACTATACCTATCCAGTCACTGTCCATGCACGTGTACAAAGCCTCAGGCATTAAGAGACGCAGTGGTACAGTCAAATGTGCACAACCTATGCGGTCACCTAACCTCCTGCAAACTATTGGTTCACTCTTTCCAGAATACAGGTAGTAGCCATGCAAGTCAGCAATCACACTGTCACTCTCTGTCCACTCCTGCAATCATCTTGACAGAACCATGTTCTTATCTATTCTCTGTGTCAAAACCCAAGCACTTATAAACTCACCCTGCTGTCAACTACCAGCACTCTAACGATCCAGTCACTGTCCATGCACTTGTACAGTGCCTCAGGCGTTAAGAGACGCAGTGGTACAGTCAAATGTTCACAACCTATGCGGTCCACCAACCCCCTGCAGAGTACTGATTCACTCCTGCAAAAATCCAGGTAGTAGCCATGCAAGTCAGCAATCACACTGTCACTCTGTCCACTCCTGCAATCATACTGACAGATCCATGTCCTTATGTGATCTCTGTGCCAAACACAAGCACTTATAAACTCACCCTGCTGTCAACTACCAGCACTGTAACTATCCAGTCACTGTCGATGCACTTGTACAATGCCTCAGGCATTAAGAGATGCAGTGGTACAGTAGAATATGCACACCCTATGTGGTCCCCTAACCCACTGCAGACTACTGATTCACTCCTGCCAACATCCAGGTAGTAGCCATGCAAATCAGCAATCACACTGTCACTCTCTGTCCACTCCTGCAATCATCCTGACAGAACCATGTCCTTATCTAATCTCTGTGCCGTAACTCAAGCACTTATAAACTCACCCTGCTGTCAACTACCAGCACTCTAACTATCCAGTCACTGTCCATGCACTTGTGCAATGCCTCAGGCTTTAAGAGACGCAGTGGTACAGTCAAATGTGCACAACCTATGCTGTCCCCTAATCCACTGCAGACTACTGATTCACTCCTGCCAAAATCCAGGTAGTAGCGATGAAAGTTAGCAATCACACTGTCACTCTTTGTCCACTCCTGCAATCATCCTGACAGAACCATGTCCTTATCTAATCTCTCTGCCGAAACAAAAACACTTATAAACTCACCCTGCTGTCAACTACCAGCACTCTAACTATCCAGTCTTTGTCCATGCACTTGTACGATGACTCAGGCATTAAGAAACACAGTGCTACAGTCAAATGTGTACAATATATGTGGTCCGCTAAACCCCTGCAGACTACTGATTGACTCCTGCCAAAATCCAGGTAGTAGTCATGCAAGTCAGCAATCACACTGTAACTCCCTGTCCACTCCTGCAATCATCCTGACAGAACCATGTCCTTATCTAATCACTGGGCTGAAACACAAGCACTTATAAACTCACCCTGCTGTCAACTACCGACAAACTAACTATCCAGTCACTGTCCATGCACTTATACAATGCCTCAGACATTAAGAGACGTAGTGGTACAGTAAAATATGCACAACCTATGAGGTCCCCTAACCCCCTGCAGACTACTGATTAACTCCTGTCAAATTCTAGGTAGTGGCCATGCAAGTCAGCAATCACACTATCACTCTCTGTCCACTCCTGAAATCATCCTGACCGAAACATGTCCTTATCACTGTGCTGAAACACAAGCACTTATAAACTCACCCTGCTGTCAGCTACCAGCACTCTAACTATCCAGTTTTTGTCCATGCACTTGTACGATGACTCAGGCATTAAGAAACACAGTGCTACAGTCAAATGTGTACAATATATGTGGTCCGCTAAACCCCTGCAGACTACTGATTGACCCCTGCCAAAATCCAGGTAGTAGTCATGCAAGTCAGCAATCACACTGTAACTCCCTGTCCACTCCTGCAATCATCCTGACAGAACCATGTCCTTATCTAATCACTGGGCTGAAACACAAGCACTTATAAACTCACCTGCTGTCAACTACCGACAAACTAACTATCCAGTCACTGTCCATGCACTTATACAATACCTCAGACATTAAGAGACGTAGTGGTACAGTAAAATATGCACAACCTATGAGGTCCCCTAACCCCCTGCAGACTACTGATTAACTCCTGTCAAATTCTAGGTAGTGGCCATGCAAGTCAGCAATCACACTATCACTCTCTGTCCACTCCTGAAATCATCCTGACAGAACCATGTCTTATCACTGTGCTGAAACACAAGCACTTATAAACTCACCCTGCTGTCAGCTACCAGCACTCTAACTATCCAGTTTTTGTCCATGCACTTGTACGATGACTCAGGCATTAAGAAACACAGTGCTACAGTCAAATGTGTACAATATATGTGGTCCGCTAAACCCCTGCAGACTACTGATTGACCCCTGCCAAAATCCAGGTAGTAGTCATGCAAGTCAGCAATCACACTGTAACTCCCTGTCCACTCCTGCAATCATCCTGACAGAACCATGTCCTTATCTAATCACTGGGTTGAAACACAAGCACTTATAAACTCACCTGCTGTCAACTACCGACAAACTAACTATCCAGTCACTGTCCATGCACTTATACAATACCTCAGACATTAAGAGACGCAGTGGCACAGTAAAATGTGCACAATCTATGTGGTCCCCTAACCTCCTGCAGACTACTGATTCACTCCTGCCAAAATCCAGGTAGTAGCCATGCAAGTCAGCAATCACACTGTCACTCTCTGTCCACTCCTGCAATCATCCTGACAGAACCATGTCTTATCACTGTGCTGAAACACAAGCACTTATAAACTCACCCTGCTGTCAGCTACCAGCACTCTAACTATCCAGTCTTTGTCCATGCACTTGTACGATGACTCAGGCATTAAGAAACACAGTGCTACAGTCAAATGTGTACAATATATGTGGTCCGCTAAACCCCTGCAGACTACTGATTGACTCCTGCCAAAATCCAGGTAGTAGTCATGCAAGTCAGCAATCACACTGTAACTCCCTGTCCACTCCTGCAATCATCCTGACAGAACCATGTCCTTATCTAATCACTGGGCTGAAACACAAGCACTTATAAACTCACCCTGCTGTCAACTACCGACAAACTAACTATCCAGTCACTGTCCATGCACTTATACAATGCCTCAGACATTAAGAGACGTAGTGGTACAGTAAAATATGCACAACCTATGAGGTCCCCTAACCCCCTGCAGACTACTGATTAACTCCTGTCAAATTCTAGGTAGTGGCCATGCAAGTCAGCAATCACACTATCACTCTCTGTCCACTCCTGAAATCATCCTGACCGAAACATGTCCTTATCTTATCACTGTGCTGAAACACAAGCACATATAAACTCACCCTGCTGTAAACTAACAGCACTCTATCCAATCACTGTCCATGCACCTGTACAATGCCTCAGGCATTAAGAGACGCAGTGGTACAGTCAAATGTGCAGAATCTAGGTGGTCCTCTAACCCCCTGCAGACTACTGATTCACTTCTGCAAAAATCCAGGTAGTAGACATGCAAGTCAGCAATCACACTGTCACTCTCTGTCCACTCCTGAAAGCATCCTGACAGAACTATGTCTTTATGTAATCTCTTTGCCAAAACACAGGCACTTATAAACTCACCCTGCTGTCAACTACTAGCACTCTAACTATCCAGTCACTGTCCATGCACTTGTACAATGGCTCAGGCATTAAGAGACGCAGTGGCACAGTAAAATGTGCACAATCTATGTGGTCCCCTAACCTCCTGCAGACTACTGATTCACTCCTGCCAAAATCCAGGTAGTAGCCATGCAAGTCAGCAATCAGACTGTCACTCTCTGTCCACTCCTGCAATCATCCTGACAGAACCATGTCTTATCACTGTGCTGAAACACAAGCACTTATAAACTCACCCTGCTGTCAGCTACCAGCACTCTAACTATCCAGTTTTTGTCCATGCACTTGTACGATGACTCAGGCATTAAGAAACACAGTGCTACAGTCAAATGTGTACAATATATGTGGTCCGCTAAACCCCTGCAGACTACTGATTGACCCCTGCCAAAATCCAGGTAGTAGTCATGCAAGTCAGCAATCACACTGTAACTCCCTGTCCACTCCTGCAATCATCCTGACAGAACCATGTCCTTATCTAATCACTGGGCTGAAACACAAGCACTTATAAACTCACCTGCTGTCAACTACCGACAAACTAACTATCCAGTCACTGTCCATGCACTTATACAATACCTCAGACATTAAGAGACGTAGTGGTACAGTAAAATATGCACAACCTATGAGGTCCCCTAACCCCCTGCAGACTACTGATTAACTCCTGTCAAATTCTAGGTAGTGGCCATGCAAGTCAGCAATCACACTATCACTCTCTGTCCACTCCTGAAATCATCCTGACCGAAACATGTCCTTATCTTATCACTGTGCTGAAACACAAGCACATATAAACTCACCCTGCTGTAAACTAACAGCACTCTATCCAATCACTGTCCATGCACTTGTACAATGCCTCAGGCATGAAGAGACGCAGTGGTACAGTCAAATGTGCAGAATCTAGGTGGTCCTCTAACCCCCTGCAGACTACTGATTCACTTCTACAAAAATCCAGGTAGTAGACATGCAAGTCAGCAATCACACTGTCACTCTCTGTCCACTCCTGAAAGCATCCTGACAGAACTATGTCTTTATGTAATCTCTTTGCCAAAACACAGGCACTTATAAACTCACCCTGCTGTCAACTACTAGCACTCTAACTATCCAGTCACTGTCCATGCACTTGTACAATGGCTCAGGCATTAAGAGACGCAGTGGCACAGTAAAATGTGCACAATCTATGTGGTCCCCTAACCTCCTGCAGACTACTGATTCACTCCTGCCAAAATCCAGGTAGTAGCCATGCAAGTCAGCAATCACACTGTCACTCTCTGTCCACTCCTGCAATCATCCTGACAGAACCATGTCTTATCACTGTGCTGAAACACAAGCACTTATAAACTCACCCTGCTGTCAGCTACCAGCACTCTAACTATCCAGTCTTTGTCCATGCACTTGTACGATGACTCAGGCATTAAGAAACACAGTGCTACAGTCAAATGTGTACAATATATGTGGTCCGCTAAACCCCTGCAGACTACTGATTGACTCCTGCCAAAATCCAGGTAGTAGTCATGCAAGTCAGCAATCACACTGTAACTCCCTGTCCACTCCTGCAATCATCCTGACAGAACCATGTCCTTATCTAATCACTGGGCTGAAACACAAGCACTTATAAACTCACCCTGCTGTCAACTACCGACAAACTAACTATCCAGTCACTGTCCATGCACTTATACAATGCCTCAGACATTAAGAGACGTAGTGGTACAGTAAAATATGCACAACCTATGAGGTCCCCTAACCCCCTGCAGACTACTGATTAACTCCTGTCAAATTCTAGGTAGTGGCCATGCAAGTCAGCAATCACACTATCACTCTCTGTCCACTCCTGAAATCATCCTGACCGAAACATGTCCTTATCTTATCACTGTGCTGAAACACAAGCACATATAAACTCACCCTGCTGTAAACTAACAGCACTCTATCCAATCACTGTCCATGCACTTGTACAATGCCTCAGGCATTAAGAGACGCAGTGGTACAGTCAAATGTGCAGAATCTAGGTGGTCCTCTAACCCCCTGCAGACTACTGATTCACTTCTGCAAAAATCCAGGTAGTAGACATGCAAGTCAGCAATCACACTGTCACTCTCTGTCCACTCCTGAAAGCATCCTGACAGAACTATGTCTTTATGTAATCTCTTTGCCAAAACACAGGCACTTATAAACTCACCCTGCTGTCAACTACTAGCACTCTAACTATCCAGTCACTGTCCATGCACTTGTACAATGGCTCAGGCATTAAGAGACGCAGTGGCACAGTAAAATGTGCACAATCTATGTGGTCCCCTAACCTCCTGCAGACTACTGATTCACTCCTGCCAAAATCCAGGTAGTAGCCATGCAAGTCAGCAATCACACTGTCACTCTCTGTCCACTCCTGCAATCATCCTGACAGAACCATGTCTTATCACTGTGCTGAAACACAAGCACATATAAACTCACCCTGCTGTCAGCTACCAGCACTCTAACTATCCAGTCTTTGTCCATGCACTTGTACGATGACTCAGGCATTAAGAAACACAGTGCTACAGTCAAATGTGTACAATATATGTGGTCCGCTAAACCCCTGCAGACTACTGATTGACTCCTGCCAAAATCCAGGTAGTAGTCATGCAAGTCAGCAATCACACTGTAACTCCCTGTCCACTCCTGCAATCATCCTGACAGAACCATGTCCTTATCTAATCACTGGGCTGAAACACAAGCACTTATAAACTCACCCTGCTGTCAACTACCGACAAACTAACTATCCAGTCACTGTCCATGCACTTATACAATACCTCAGACATTAAGAGACGTAGTGGTACAGTAAAATATGCACAACCTATGAGGTCCCCTAACCCCCTGCAGACTACTGATTAACTCCTGTCAAATTCTAGGTAGTGGCCATGCAAGTCAGCAATTATACTATCACTCTCTGTCCACTCCTGAAATCATCCTGACCGAAACATGTCCTTATCTTATCACTGTGCTGAAACACAAGCACATATAAACTCACCCTGCTGTAAACTAACAGCACTCTATCCAATCACTGTCCATGCACTTGTACAATGCCTCAGGCATTAAGAGACGCAGTGGTACAGTCAAATGTGCAGAATCTAGGTGGTCCTCTAACCCCCTGCAGACTACTGATTCACTTCTACAAAAATCCAGGTAGTAGACATGCTAGTCAGCAATCACACTGTCACTCTCTGTCCACTCCTGAAAGTATCCTGACAGAACTATGTCTTTATGTAATCTCTTTGCCAAAACACAGGCACTTATAAACTCACCCTGCTGTCAACTACTAGCACTCTAACTATCCAGTCACTGTCCATGCACTTGTACAATGGCTCAGGCATTAAGAGACGCAGTGGCACAGTAAAATGTGCACAATCTATGTGGTCCCCTAACCTCCTGCAGACTACTGATTCACTCCTGCCAAAATCCAGGTAGTAGCCATGCAAGTCAGCAATCACACTGTCACTCTCTGTCCACTCCTGCAATCATCCTGACAGAACCATGTCTTATCACTGTGCTGAAACACAAGCACTTATAAACTCACCCTGCTGTCAGCTACCAGCACTCTATCTATCCAGTCACTCTCCATGCACCTGTACAATGCCTCAGGCATTAAAAGACGCAGTGGTACGGTCAAATGTGAAGAATTTATGTGGTCCCCTAATCCCCTGCAGACTACTGATTCACTCCTGTAAAAATCCAGGTAGTAGCCATGCAAGTCAGCAATCACACTGTAACTCTCTGTCCACTCCTGCAATCATCCTGACAGAACCCTTTCCTTATCTAATCTCTGTGTCGAAACACAAGCACTTATAAACTCACCCTGCTGTCAACTACCAGCACTCTAACTATCCAATCACTGTCCATTCACTTGTACAATGCCCCAGGCATTAAGAGATGCAGTGGTAAAGTAAAACGTGTACAACCTATGCTGTCCCCTAACCCCCTTATGAGTACTGATTCACTTCTGCCAAAATCCAGGTAGCAGCGATGCAAGTTAGCAATCACACTGTCACTCTCTGTCCACTCCTGCAATCATCCTGGCATAACCATGTCCTTATCTAATCTCTGTGCCGAAACACAAGCACTTATAAACTCACCCTGCTGTCAACTACCAGCACTCTAACTATCCAGTCACTGTCCATGCACTTGTATAATGCCTCAGGCATTAAGAGACACAGTGGTACAGTCACATGTGTACAACCTATGCAGTCCCCTAACCCCCTGCATACTACTGATTCACTCCTGCCAAAATCCAGGTAGTAGCCATACAGTTCAGCAATCTCAGTGTCAATCTCTGTCCTCTCCTACTATCATCATGACAGAACCATGTCCTTATCTAATCACTGCACGAAAACCCAAGCATATATAAATTCACCATTATCTTTCGTTGCAGTACTCTAATGATCCAGTCAGTACTAGGGGTGGGCGGAATTTGCGAAATTCACTTTCGCAAATTATTGCGAAAATGTTAAAATCTCTGCATACACGCGGAAATATCGCGAAGATGCAGAAGTTTTTTTCCCGCCCGTTTGCGGTATTTTCGGCGTGGTCGCGTCTCGCCAACTTACCCATGCGGTTGCTCGCGGGCACGGCCATCTTGTTTTCACTTGTCTCGCGGTGCATGTTCGCGAGAAGAAAGACGTGATCGCGCGACGCATGACATTACTGCGGGCGCGAACTGTCGCGAGACAGCGCAAATGGCTACCAACAATCCAACATCTCGTGGAGAACGCGACCGGATCGGGAAAATTTGTCGGCGAACGCGGAGATTCAGGTAAGGCGATCGCGCGCACGCGAGAATGTATTATTTTACAGCGCGAGCAAGAAACAAATTATCGCAATTTCCGCAAACGGAACGGAATTTTGGCCCAGGCCTAGTCAGTACCCATGTACTCATGTAATGACCCAGATACTAATACATTCAGTATTGCAATTATCTATCCACTATTGAATCAGTCCTCTAAACACAGAAACACTACTTATTCAGTTCTACAACTATCCAGTTAATATCTGTGCCTTGCAGTAAATGGATTGTGACTTTAAAACAAAGGGGCCGATTCCGATTCCGGCCGTAAAACGTACCGACCGACACAGACAGGGAACTGAGACCAACCGACACGGACTGGCACCGTACGACCTGTGCAGTACGATGCAACGCGTGTGAATTACAACCCACTCACACGGAACACAAGCCGAACGACAGATCCGTACGAAAATCAGTGATTCGCTCGTAAAATGACCGGGAATCCTACCGACCGACACGCACCAGGAATTGATGCGTCCGAAACGTACCCGCGATGCAAGAGCTGCACAGTACGATGCCAAACGTGTGAATTGAGACCGACTCGCACGTAGCACGAACATGAAAACCAAAATGCACAGCAAATAGTGACTAGCAAACAACAGACCCCTCTGCATCCGACACTTACAACAACGTTGAAAACAGCAGAATTTCTGTGTGACAGACTCGGGTTAGCCCGCGCGAGCCACATCCAGTGTCCGACACGGTCAAACAAACGTCTCCAGCATGCACAACAAAAGCAAAGGAAAAGTCACAAAAAAAGCCCAAAAAACAAATGACAAAGCCAATAAATATATATTTTTTTAAAAACAAAGACACACCCACAACTCCACCTATATAATGGCTAGAAAGCCCTAACATGATCCTTTATTGTAATTGTACATTTGTCATTGTTAAAGCACAAATGTGGACAGAGATAATACAGCAGTGTCATGCATGTAATGGAACCTGAGTGGCAATGGGCATCTACAGACAACAATTAATCAATACATGATCTGGTAATGCACACAGCTTGACGTGCACATCAAAATGCTCCAGGTTGCCATTACAAAGTGCTCCAACAATATCTACAACTTAGGACAACGCAATGTACAGACCCTCATAATGATGTTCAGTGTCAAATGTGTGTGAAACATTGAGGTCTGTAGAAACATAACATACATTGTGTGTCTCCTCCAAACACAGGGGATGCTGGGGACACAGCAGGTCCTGAGGAACAGTCCCAGTCCCAGACTATGGCGGACCCTGAGCTCCCCAGTGTGGATCATTCTACGTCCTCTTCGGCCGACGACCTTAACCGACTCGGCACCTCTGCCGTGAGCCATCGTGCAGCCCCAGCAGCAGTAACATCAGCACCCCCCTCAACCACTCCTGCCACATCGGACACCAGACAGAGTCCCCATGCCGACACAGACAGGCCCAGGCCCCAGAACAACAACAGAACAGGTACACAGGGCCCCCCGGAAGCAAGGGACAACACCACCGGCACTAACACTCAAGGGGGCCCAGTGTCGGCTGGGCCAGCCACAGCAGGGCCTGCCCATGTGGGTCAGGGCAGTGGGAGGGTGGGCAGGCAGAGGACACGGCCTGCAGAGGGGGCATGACTGCATGATGCGCCACACCTAGAACGCATCATAGATGCGTACCAGGAGAGCACTGGAGGGTTTGGACAGGTCGTGGGGATCCTCAAGGAACTCAAAGAACAGCAGAATGCCCAACATGCCCGCTTGGACTCCCACATGGCCCGGGTGGAGTTCAAGTGGGACAAATTGGATGAACTAACAGCGGTGCATAGGCACATACTGACATGCCTCCACCAGATCAGCACCAACATGACCACACCTCCCTGTGCGCCCACAACATCTGTTGCCACAACATCCGCAACAGCCACAGGGAGGGAGGAGGACTCTGGTGGAGAGTCCTCGGCACCGCAGCAGCCTGCACATGAGGGTCCCCCGAGAAAGAAGAGGGGTCGTTCGAAGAAGGGCAATTGAGACGCTGATGGCCATGAATATCCCCCAGGCACCCAACACCTGCTCCTGTTAATGTCCTTTGTGTTCAAACCAGTTGACCTTGTCGACCTACATCAAAATCACCCACTTGACATGGAGGGTTAAAGTTGTGACAATGCACCAAATGACTGAGGATTCTACTCTGGACATTTCAGTTACCAAGACTACCAACTCACCTGTGAACTTTGGATTACCATCACATTGTACAGCACTGCAAATTCCGTTCACCATCCTTACACATGTTTGTAAATAAATTCACAATCACACAATACTTGCCTCTGTCGTGATTCCTACTTGCTTTGTGCCATGGCGATGATGAGCTGCTAAGGAACACTGTGCATGCAAACTAATACAGCAATGCGAACGCCGTTATGTGAGTCATGTGAATGTGACACAAATGAGGGAGACACACCACTAGGACAACACAACACATACTCACCAGGGCCCCTAACTCCTCATCAACACTGATGTCAATAGGAAATACAGTGGAATGCACATACACAACACCCATCCTGGGTCATTGACAAGCAGCCCACAGGTACAGGATGCGAATTACTGTTGGATGTGTGGACACACACGGAGCACATCTCAAAGTGAAGGGCAGGTTTATTAAGTATTCACATTGTGAGAATTCCACAACTGATGCACGTTAACCTCACGTGACAGTGATCAGAAAATTAAACTTGCTGAATGATGAAAGTCAAGGGGTGTGTGGCACATCATTGGTTGGGACAATGAGTACTTGCACTCTGGAACAAGGATCAGTGTCTTGGGGTTCAGACCGCACCACACAGCATCCAAAGTACCCTGTGAAGGACAGACAGAAAACACAATCAAAAACACAGATTTACAGCAAACAACAACAATATACATGCCCAAAATAAAACACTATCTACCCAGACACATCCTAACAATCAGGTAAACACTGTGAGTACAGACTACCAGAATGGACACATCACAGCAAGCATACTGACAAGTAGCATACAGCCACACTCAATCAGCACCAGTGCACCACCAACATAGGTCATGCCGACACAATACTTTGACAACACATACCTATATACTGACATTCATGAGAAGAAGTTCTGGATCAGCTGGCTCCGAACATCACCATCACCCTCATCATCACTGGCATCATGCCCCAGGCCAGGACCCTCAACGGCTGGCGGAGGTTGGTCATCATCATCCTGGATGAGAGGCAACCGCTTCCGCACTGCCAGGTTGTGTAGCATGCAGCACACAATGATGATCCTGCACACCTTCGCAGGTGCATATGGGAGGGCCCCTCCTGTCTTGTCCAGGCAGCGGAATCTGCTTTTCAGGAGGCCAAATGTCCGCTCAATCACTCTCCTGGTCCAACCATGTGCCTCATTGTAGCGCATCTCCGCTGGTGTCACAGGGTTCCTGAGGGGTGTCAGCAACCACAGCATGTTGGGGTATCCGGAATCACCTACAGAGAGTCAATTGCACATTAGTTAAGTGCAAAAATAGGGTGCGATTCAACTTTAGCAAACACACAGAATGCTAAGCAGTCAGTACACACCGACAAGCCAGGAGCGCTGGTACTGCATCTGTGCCATCATCGTTGGGATGCGACTACTCCTCATTATGTAGGCGTCGTGCGCTGAGCCCGGGAACCTTGCACACACATGGGAAATGGTCATGTCTGCCAAACAAACCCCAAGAGCATTTATAGAGTGGAAATGCTTCCTGTTCCGGTACGTCTGCTCATGTGCCTGCAGTGGTACCAAAGCCACCTGTGTCTCATCGATGGAGCCAATGACATGCGGCATCCTGCCCAGGGCATAGAAGTCCCCCTTGATGTCAGCTAGTTGTTGTGCTTTGGGGAAATGGATGTACTGGTCGAGGAAATGCAACATTGCCTCTAATACATCCCGAAGCACATGGCTGAACATAGTCTTAGACATCCCACCAGCAGTAGCAACAGTGTGCTGGAAAGTACCTGTTGTAGGAGAGTAGGATCTGCTTCACATGGGTACCCCCACTTTTTGCTGGTGTTTCACTGTTTTTCGACCTTAGTCTTGCTGTGGCCCTGCTAATTAGGACCACAACCCAGCTGCTTCCTCTCTAAAATGGTTTGCATGTACATTAGGTACATATCTAATTGGATTCTGGAGTGCCCTCTAAGCCCCTAGTATATGGTATCCTATGTGCCTAGGGCATAGGTACCTCAGAGGCCTACCAGGGGCTGAAGCATGTATTATGCCATCCCTGGGAAGCACTCCAAAATTGCACCACAGGTCTGCTACTGCAGCCTGGGTAAGGGTGTGCTTGCACCCCTTACAGTGGTATAGGCTACCTATATCCACCTATATATACAGACAGATATAAACCTATAAGTCACTCCTATGGCAGGCCTTGACAGTCCTGAAGGCAGAGTGCTTGGCTTTGTGTGAGAGGGTGCTCAAGCATGAGCTGAGCCCCTCTGCAGCTTTCGGAAATACTTCCTTATGGCTGTTCTGTGATACAGCCGTACCAAATACTCTTAAGTGCATTATAACCTCACGGTAAATGCTAACTTTGGAATGGCTGCATCAAAACATGTCGCGTTTTGTGTCAAATGCTTTGGAATACTACCCCCCGCCAGTTCTGGTGGCGGGGGTAGCATTTCACCCTTCTAGAGGGAGAGACATGTTCACACTGGTCTAACCCGGTAGGACTTTCCTGAGGCATGGCATCACAAAATAGATGCCTCTGACACAGACACGGGTCTGGCCTCCTGCTGCTGACCGAAACTCCGGCATGGGAGACCTGGACAATAGGTTTCCTGTCGAATTTAGGTGTAACCACCTTCCCAGACAGGCAGATGTGTATTGGGGATGGGCGGGAGCACTCTCTGGTGCTTTGAAGTCCTGCACGGGGGGCATACTTGGTGTCCCTGTGCATAGTCCAGTTCAAACCAGTTGCAGGGGCTACCTGCCCCTGCTCTGGTGTGAAACTGGACAAAGGAAATGGGTGTAACCACCCCTCTTTCCAAACCCTCCCATAGGTGGGTCCCTAGAGTATGTCCAACCCCCAAACTTGGTATAAGTATGGGAACCCAGTCCTTGCAACTTTAAATTACCCTGGACAAAACTCTGCAACATATATCCTGGACCTTCGACTTTCTATCACGACTAGAAAATAGAAGACATCTCCCTTGGGGTCAAGCAGTGACTCCCCTGCTTGGCAGGCACCAAATAAGCAACTGAACGGTCTGCATACAGCCCTCTATGAGTGGGGAGGGGAGTGGTGCAGGGCATACAGCCCCCATGAGTGGGGAGGGGAGTGGTGCAGGGCATACAGCCCCCTATGGGTTGTGGGCAGTGGTGTAGGGCATACAGCCCCCTTTGAGTTTTGGGGAGTGGTGCAGAACATACAGCCCCCTATGTGTGAGGAGGAGAGTGGTGCAAGACATACAGCCCCCTATGAGTGGGAAGGGGAGTCATGCAGGACATGCAGCCCCCTATGAGTTGTGGGTAGTGGTGCAGGGCATACAGCCCCCTATGAGTTGTGGGTAGTGGTGCAGGACGTACAGCTCCATATGAGTGGGGAGGGTAGTGGTGCAGGGCATACAACCCCCTATGAGTGGGGAGGGGAGTGGTGCAAGGCATACAGCTCCCTATGAGTTGTGGGTAGTGGTGCCGGGCTTACAGCCCCCTATGATTTGTGGGTAGTGGTGCAGGGCATACAGCCACCTCTGAGTTGTGGGGAGTGGTGCAGGACATACAGTCCCCTAAGAGTGGGGAGGGGAGTGGTGCAGGGCATACAGCCCCCTATGAGTTGTGGGTAGTGGTGCAGGGCATACAGCCCCCTATGAGTTGTGAGTAGTGGTGCAGGATATACAGCCCCCTATGAGTGGGGAGGGTAGTGGTGCAGGACATACAGCCCCCTATGAGTGGGGAGGGGAGTGGTGATGGTCACCCCCCCAGGTGTGGTGACTGCTGGTAGTGGGGACCATGCTACCCCTGTGGTTTTGCTGTTGCTGGTGGAAGGGATTTACCCCACATGTGTGTGTAGCATTTCGCGTGTTCGTGATGTTTATTTGTGGGGGTGTCTGACTGACCGTCTGCGTTGTGCGCATCTGTTCCTGATCTGATCATAGATGTACAGTACTGGGATGACCTGCGCGATGGCATTCATTGTTGGTTCGTCTCATACTTGCTGCTCGTTGCTCCGTCTCGTACACTTTGAGAATTGATCCGTCTCGTATCCATGGAACGTGTTGTGGCGCGAATCGGACCTGATATGCAGCTCTCCCGGATGCTATGACGTGCTGCCAGTGGTGACCCGTACGGCGCGTAGGAATTGTGCATCGTACTTGTCCGGCTGTAAACTGCTGGGAGAACTGCTTCCGGGCGACTCGAATCAGCGTTTGGAGGTACTGCTCATATGGGAAATGCTGCTGGACTCGCAGCCTACGTGTCGGACGGAAGTGTGTCAGTTATGCGCATCGTACTTCATCGCCCGGACAGACCGGCTCCCGGGACGAGTTTGTCGCAAGGTAAGGCTACGGACAGCTCTCGGAGGGCTGTCCGACCCGGATCTGAATCGACCCCATGGTGTTTAAATGTTTTTTATATACAACGTGTTTGTTTAGTAATACAATAGTATATTTTATACATTTATTTTAATAATGTCATATATATTTTTTTTTTAACAGGTATTGTTCATCATCATTAAAAAAAACTTACCATGACTAGAATAACGCAAAGGAGGAAACAACAAAAAAAGGACTATTATTTGAAGAAAATACAACAGCAAGAATTAGATGAACTGCAACATGTGGGAAAAAAGAAAAAGTCTTGCGGTAAGAGAACAAAATAATTTATTTAAAAACTTTCAAAGGCTAGAAACAGTGTGCATAATGTAGAAAGTAGAAAGAATACCTCAAGAACAAGAAAGAATAAGAAGAAAAATGCGAAAATAATGGGAAATCATGTTCTAAAAAAACAATGTATGATAAAAGGAGAAAAAATCAATTTGATGAAATAAGGAAAAGAATGTTTTACAATAGAGTTGTCTTTAATTTTTTTAAAGATGTGAAGAAATATAAAAAAAGATCAGCATTTTATACAAAGAGGAAATAGTTTGAAACTATTGTTGAGAAGGCTTTTGATTTAAAAAGGAAATTGTTCCTTTTAATTTTAAACAGAATTCGATCACTAGATAAGCCAATACATTTTATGAAGGCCAAAAGTAAAAAGAAGAGAGTTATTAACAGAACTAACTTTTGTGATGTTTATTTGGGTGAATGGAAACACAGTTCAAGTTCAGAGCCTTTTTTTATGAGGAGAGTTATTTTCAAACCAATACATTATTGCTTGCAGTTGATACCAGTGGCCGTGTTTATGAGGTTAGAAATGGTTGTCCAATTGAAAAAGAGAAGATGGTTCCCAGAAATGTAGAAGAAGTGATAGCTGATGAAGTTCTACGGAGACGTACTAAAGCCCCAGTGTATACTTGGGATTGTAGTAGTATTTGCAGTATACGACAGGAATCTATTGATATTTTACGGAATTCTTTACGAGTCTATAGTAAAAAAAAGTGTTAACCAAAAGATTTAGATGTTGCAAGGACTAAATCCTTGCCGAGTGAGAAAGAATACTGGTTTGCCAGGTCATTCTCTGTCTTGTCTTTCTAGAAAAGTATTGCAAAGTGTTTTTCATCATTTTAGAATGTTATCAGTACATCATTCTCAAATGTGGAAGTTAGTCAGAAGATTGTATTACGCAAAAAGTCCAGCAATAACTTTAAATGACTTAAACCGTGCTCTTTTGCATGGGTCAGTATCAGATGTAAAAAAAAGTTTGTGATGAAATAGAGTTTTTTTTACTTTGGTCCTGAAGAAGAGAGTGGACACAGTGAGACATTGATAGAAGTAGGTGTTTAAGAAAATGTGGAAAGTAGTAGTACAGAGAAGTTTGAAGAACAAATTACAAAGTTTAAGGTAATTTCGTGTGAATGGCCAAATTATACTTGTATTTGTTGTCGGCAAACTCACTATAAAATTCAGACTAGGACTGTTGATCTGTATTTAAAAATTGAAAGAGAAAATAATGATAAGTGGAAGGAATTTGCAACTTATTTGTTGGTAGAGGATTGCTTTGATTTGGGTACTGATCAGCGTATTTGTAAATATTGTTATAACAAATTAGACGATAATAAAATGCCTGCTAGAGCTGTCAATAATAATCTAGAGTTGGTAACTATTCCTCCAGAACTGATAGATTTAAACACATATAAGTCTATTCTAATTCAATGTGTGCACCCATTTCAGGCTATTGTTCGCATGGAGCCTAAAACATGTAAATTGCCTCCTACATATTTATAGAGATGATTGAAAAGTAGAGTTGTATATTTACCACTAGATTTAAAGAAAAATATTGAAACTATTGGTGTAGAGAATGCAGAAAGTGAACCACTAGTTATTCTAGTTAATGGTGTTCCTACTAAGAGTAAGAAAATCTTGCAGGAATTAGTGGATGTCAGGAAAGTGCAAAAGGCAACATTATATCTTATAAAAAACAATAATTATTACAACAATGTGTATGTCAGGAAAGTGCAAAAGGCAACATTATATCTTATAAAAAACAATGATTACTACAAGAATGTGTATGTGGAAGAAGAAGAAATACTTTTAGGAGTTGATAGTGAAATGTCAAGTGGTCAAACTGAGAAAGTGGACATCTCCAAAAGTGAAGAAATTTATGACCATTATAGTGTACATTCACTTCATTCGAAAGAAGTGATGGGGAATACTATTCAATTATTCCAAATGAAGAAAGCAAAGGGGACTCCCATGAGTGTTTGGGAAAAAAGTTTGGAAGCTCATTGTTTTCCCCAGCTGTTCCCAACTGGAAAAGGTGGACGATATGACGAATGAACAGTACAGATTCCTGCATCAGAATATCGGACAACAAGATTGTATGCAGAAGATCCAAGATTTCGACAATGTATCCCATATATATTTCATCTTTTGTTTGAGAGTGACTTGTCTGGATTTTAATATGCAGTCAATCACATATTTAAAACAGGAGTACATCTTCAAAATATTTCTTTAAAGAAATTTATAGATAAAGTACATCAGAGAGACGATCATTTAGAATCACAGTTGATTAATTTGATGGCATGTCAGCGTGGTACTAATGAGTATTGGTATCATCGTCATGGAGAACTTAAATGCATGCTAAGGAACTTAGGAACTCCTACGTGGTTTGTTACCTGAAGCTGTGCTGAATACGCTTGGGAGGATTTACTTGAATTTCTTCGAGAAGCAAATTCAAATATTATAAATATTGAATACAAGACACCGGTAGAATTGTGTTCTTTGGATCCTGTAAATGTATGCAGATATTTCAATCATAGGTTTGAAGCTTTGATGTATTTTATCTGCAATAAAAAGAATCCTCCTCTTGGAGAAGTTATTGATTGCTTTTGGAGAAAGGAGTATCAAGCTAGAGGTGCTCCTCATATACATATGCTTTTATGGATCAAGGATGCACCCAAATTTGGAACTGATTCGGATGACACTGTTTTATCTTTTATTGAAGATTATGTTATGTGTGCTATACCAAAAAAACTGAAGAAAACACCTTAAGGCAACAAGTGTTAAGATTCCAAAGTTATCGATGTGGCAAATACTGTTGACGGAAATACAAGTCGAAGGAAAGGTTTTATACCAAATGTCGTTTTGGATTTCCACGTCCAGTAATATCCAAAGGAAGAGTAAACAGTTTCATGCCAGCAGTGAGACATACTATCACTATAAAATCACCCAAAAATACTTACAATTTGAAACAAAGTAAAGAATCAATGTATATCAATGATTATAATCCAGTTATTCTCTCGATGTGGAATGCTAATATGGATATCCAGTATGTTGCGGATAATTCCATTGCTGTTACTCGGTATTTAACATCATACATAACGAAATCAGAAAAGACGGAGTTGAAAGAAATGTGGGAAGAAATTTCTTACGAGAAGAGTCCTAGTAAGAAATTGTACAGTTTTAGTTTGAAGATGTTATCCCATCGAGAGATTGAAGCGTATGAATGCTCGGATCGGTTGTCGTCTGCAAGTATATATTCAAAGTCAAGAGGAATCATTTGGGTGAGTCTAGGTCTTGCTGCAACGTGAAATCGAGTACTTAAATCTATACAAGAAATTTAATATCTAGTAGTAAATGAACCGGAAAGTAGAGATATTGTCGGATACATACTATCCAAATAGAAGTCGTCATCTTGAAAACATATGTCTCTAAGAACTGCTGCAATATTACAGTTTTAAGAGAAATACTACAAAAAACATAAATGAAGGAAGATATGCAGTGATTGGCTCAGAAGGATGTTTGGTGAAAAAAAGTAAAGGAAATCTGATTAATCATAGGAAACTGAGTTGTGATACTCCTGTTAGAAGAGAATTTTACTATTTAGCACTTTTGCAACTGTTCAAGCCTTGGCGTACGGAATTGGAATTACTTGGAGATTTTCAGTGCTATGAAGATTCTTTCAATGCATGTATTGAATGCACAGCTTTTGCAAATTATCTCAAAATGTTGAATGAAGAAATTGATCAAGAAGCTACTATTGCAGGTGAGATTGCTAGAGACAGTTCTCAAGACAGTCAAAGTTCTGCTCCACTGAGTCAAGATCCACTAGGACAACCAATTGTTGAAAATGAAGCAGAAATCGCCATGAGTGAAGTGGAAACAGCAATGAATCAAGCTCAAGGAGATATTATGGACTTAGGAAACTTGGAAGAACAACTAAATATTGAACAGAAAGAAATATATCAGCAAGTGAGACAACAGATCGACCATGGTTTTCTTCATGAAAAGAAAGAATGCACATGAACATCATTTCAACCTATCTGAATGGATATCAGTGGTCAAGCTGGTACAGGAAAAAGTTTCTTAATTAAAGTTTTGACCAGTTATCTACAGAAAACAACTGACTCACATTTGTCTTGTGTTGTAACTGCTCCAACTGGGTTGGCAGCACACAACATTAAAGGAATGACATTACATTGTTTACTAATGCTACCTGTTGAGCATGACAATAAATTGGAATATCACAAGCCATCTGGAGAAACTTGTTATGAAGTTTCAAGAGTGCTAAAGAAAATGAAACTTCTGATTATTGATGAGGTGAGCATGGTCTCAAAATGAATGCTTGCCTTTGTGCATTTAAGAATGCAGCAAATTCTAAAAACAGAATATGATGTCTTATTTGGAGGAAAACATGTGATAGTTTTTGGTGATCTATTGCAACTTACTCCTGTAAAAGGGCAACCAGTATTTAAAACGCTTGTGCATGAAGACACCAGAAAGTCTTTGGGAAGTGTTGGAAATGTTAACATTTGGTCATATTTTGAATACAAAGATCTCATTAAAATATGCGACAGGCAAATGATGTTGATTATGGAACCATTCTTCAAGATATAAGAATTGGAGTATTGACAGAACATGACAAACAAGCTTTGCAAAGTCGGCTACTTACAAACTTGTTTCCAAATGAAAATATAGTTCCTGAAAAAATATACAAATAATTGCAGAAAATAAATCTATAATCTGCCTAATGTCAACACTGCGAGAGTGTTCTACATTCAATGAAGAACTTTTAAAGCTGGAAAATGAAAAAAGAATAAAAATGGAAGCCATTGATAAAATAGAACATGAAGGAATTACTATTATTTTGACGGAAAAATTAAAAACAAAATTGGATTCTTTCGAAAAATCTATATCAAAAACTGCTGGTTTAGAAAATAATTTATATCTATGTGTAAACTGTCGGGTAATTTTACGGCGTAATTTGGATTTGGAAAAAGGTTTAGTAAATGGATCAATGGGTAAACTTGTTGATTTTGTTAATTATTAAAATAGAGATGAAATTGAATTTTTGAAAATCAAATTTGATCAAATTGAAGAAGTAAAACAAATTGGTTGTTGTTCTGTTTGTTTTTTGATTGTTAAAGATTTGTATGTTCATAGAAAACAGTTTCCTCTTTCTTTGGCATATGCGGTGACTATTCATAAATCTCAAGGTTTAAGTGTAGACTGCTTTGGTAAACATTGGAAGTACAGTATTTAAAGAGGGTATGGCATATGTTGCTTTGTCCCGAGTCAGAACTTGATCTGGATTGCATTTGATTGATTTTGATGAGAGAAAGATTAGTGCAGATGCAAATTGTGTAAGAGAGTATAATTGGTTAAGAAGACTGTATGCTGCCAATTTAGGTGAATATACTGTATATGAAAAGCGTGTAGTAGGTCGAAATAGAAGAAATGAGAATATCTGTAGTGAAGTTAAAGAGAAGAAAAAGAATCAAGATAATGTTGAGATTCCAAGCAAAAAGAAAAAGGACACTATTGAAGAGATTGTCGGATATCAGTTAGAAAATAGTTCAGGTATCAACTGCTATGCTAATGCAGTGGTAAATGTTGTATTTTTTCTAGAAAATCTGCAACAGCAAATTAGGGAGAATCGAAAAAAAAGGTTTTGTTCTTTGTTGCATTCTATTTTTGAAAAATTGAGAACTGATAAAAGTAAAATCCAAAGTGTTTCTGATATTCTTAATCTTCTGGATATATGTTATGGTTCTACGCAATTTACACAGAATGTGCAACAAGATGCTCAGGAATTTCTAATGTATATGCTTGCACTATTGGAAGATGAAGGAATACAAATTGAAAATCTGTTTGGACTTTGTTATAAATGGGAGCATGAATATGAAAATTGTAGATTTACTTCTACCACTAACATAGACACTGAAAGATTCATATATTAGACAATACCAGACTGTAAAACAGTGTCTTTCAACAAATTAGTTAAAGCAGCAAATCAAAACATGGAGTGTAACCAATGCAAATCAGAAATGTTATCAACATTATTTATACAAAGACTTGGACAATATATAATTTTAATGATACAACGTTGTACAGCTGATGGAAGAAAATTGGAAACTGTAATTAAAATGTTTGTAGCAAGTCAACTATCAATATCAGGAAGAACTTTTGTAGCAGTAGCAATTATTTTCCACGAAGGTCCTTCTACAACATCTGGACATTACACTGTCTATTTAAAAAGTAATAAAGGATGGACATATTGTAATGATACTCATTTGGTTTTTAGATATTGTTTGCCTAACGAATTACCAAATTCATACCTAATATTTTTAAGCCAAAGTTCTAAGAACATAATTAGGCCTATTGGGAATATGTTAATATGTATTAATACCATTACTTTGGACAATTTCAGTATAAAGGATTTCAGGAATATCATTTGGCCTAGAGGAAAGATATTAATATGAATTAAGCAGTTTTTCTGGGATATTCTGACAGCAAAAATTTTAAACAACATCCTTTAGAGTATATGGAAATTATAAAGAATTGCTGATTAAATTATTGTTTCTGTTCTTTCATATTGGACTGACAAAATTCTGTTAGAAAGAAGCATTTGATATAAGTGAGATTTGTATTATATGCTATGTTATTGAGGATGTTATTTTTATGCAATGTGCAGAGATAGTTGACTATGTTGAAAATATTTTTGACACACATTTGTTTTTTTTTCAACAATCTTATTGATTGTTTTTTTTTTGCCCGCTGTTATGTGATGAGTAACATTGAAATCACTATTTATAGTGAAATTCAATATATTCTGGGAACAGCAAAAAAGGCAAACTAAATAATTTATATAATGCTACAATTATGTTGTGTTGTACAAATTAAAATATATTATCTATTGTAGCTGTATTTTTCTTCTCTTTTACAGATCCTAATTCTAAAGTTCAAAAGTTTTTAAATTTTAAAATATAAAAAACAACTGCCAAAATGTTTTACAACATTTTGATATCTACTACTGTAAAGGTAAGGTTAAGTAATCCAAACACTATCCATCCACTACTACATTCACCTGTGCACTATTCATACACACCTTTAAACACCTACTCATTGCTTATTAATGACTATAATACCTCAGGTACTAACCATACAGTCCTCCAATCACTCTGTTACTGGTAATACAGTTGTTCAGTCATTTACTACTAGCATGTACTAATTCAATACCTCTGTCAATACCCAAGCAGTTATGCATTTCCTCAGGTGATCTCTTTGCAATACTCTAATCATTCAGAAGAACTGTGTCCTTATCTAATCACTATACCAAAACACAAGCACTTATAAACTCACCCTGCTGTCAACTACCAGCACTCTATCTCTGCAGTCTAGGTATCCTCCTGTCTATCCCATGCACTTCTCCAATCACTTATCCACCACTATCTACTTATCCTATTACTCTGCCAATACCTAAGCACTTATAAATTTACCATGCACTCTGTTTGCAGCACTGTAATCATTATAGTTACTAGTCATGTACTGATGGAATAGTCTAGTCAGTAACACAAGTACATCTACAATATTCTGAGCACAATGCATGCAGACCTTTAACCAGGTACATACTATTTGTACACTCCTGTAAATATCCAGGTAGTACTCATACAGTCTAGGAATCTTCCTGTCAGTCCCATACACTTCTCTAATCACACCTCCAACACTATCTACTTATGCTATCACTTTACCAATACCTAAGCACCTATACATTCACCATGTACTTATGGAGTGTCCAGCCACTAACACAAGTACACCTACAACATTCTATGCGCTATGCATGCAGATATTTAACCACATACATACTATTGGAAAAGTCTTGTAAATATTAAGGTACTACCCATGCAGCCTAGGATTCCTCCTGTCACTCCCATGCACTTCCTCAATCCTCCATCCAGCACTATCTTCTTATCCTATCACTCCGTCAATAATTAAGCACTTATAATTTGACCATGCACTCTGTTTGCAGCACTGTAATCATTCCAATTACTAGTGATGTACTTATGGAATGGCCTAACAACTAACACAAGTACACCTACAATATTCTGTGCAATATGCATGCATACCTCTAACCAGGTACATAGTATTGATACACTCTTGCAAATACCCACTTAGTACCCATGCTGTCTAGCAATCCTCCTGTCAGTCCCATGCACATCTCCAATCACACCTCTAGCACTATCTACTTATCCTATCACTTTGCTAATACCTAAGCACTTATAAAATCACCATGCACTCTGTTTGCAGCACTGTAATCATTCCAGTTATTAATAATGTACTTATGGAATGGCCTAGTCACTAACTCAAGTACACCTACAACATTCTATGCACTATGCATGCAAACCTCTAACCAGGTACATACTATTGGAACACTCTTGTAAATACTAAGGTACTACCCATGCAGCCTATGAATCCTCCTGTCACTCCCATGCACTTCCTCAATCACCAATCCAGCACTATCTTCTTATCCTATCACTCCGCCAATCCCTAAGCACTGATAAATTGACCATGTACTCTGTTTGCAGCACTGTAATCATTCCAATTACTAGTGATGTACTTATGGAGTGACCTAGTCACTAACACAAGTACACCTACAATATTCTATGCACCATGCGTGCAGACCTCTAACCAGATACATAGTATTGGTACACTCCACTTAATACCCAAGTAGTACCCATGCAGCTTAGAAATCCTCCTGTCAGTCCCATGCACTTCTCCAATCACCCATCCAGTACTATCTACTTATGCTATCACTTTGCCAATACCTAAGCACTTATACATTTACCATGTACTTATGGAGTGGCCTAGCCACTAACACAACATTCTATGCACTATGCATGCAGACATCTAACCGCATACATACTATTGGAAAAGTCTTGTAAATACTAAGGTACTACCCATTCAGCTGAGGATTTCTCCTGTCACTCCCATGCACTTCCTCAATCACCCATCCAGCACTATCTTCTTATCCTATCACTCAGCCAATACCTAAGCACTTATAAATTGACCATACACTACTAATGCATTCTTTCAGTCAATCATGCCCTACACATATATTCAAGCAAACTTTCAGACATTACCATGCAATTATTTTTATTTTTTTAACCAAATAAGGTAGTACTGACAAAAACTTTTTTTCTTCTTCTTTTTTCTTTTGTATTTTTTTAGTATTTTTTGAACAATGTTGTATTTTGTTTTGGGTGTTTTTTTAAAAAAACTGAACAAAAAAAGGAACAAAGAAAACAGTTAACTTTTGGAATTAATTATCATTCCAAAAACAAACAAAAAATGAACAGCTGTGGTTTCTTTGGGCAGAACAAACAGCATCCACCTACTGCTTGCCATAGCAGATGACATTTGACACAGTGCTTCTCCAGGAATGCAAATTCTGGCCTTATGCCCATAGAGGGTATAGCTGACGACGCTCCTGAGGTGCTTGCAACACCTGATGCTGGATTTTGCGCAGCTCACCTCATTTCCTCCCGAGCAAGGTTGCGGGGATGGATTGACTCAGATGCTTGTACATTCTGGCAGTGCCGCATGAATACTTTTTGTCACTCCCTCTTGAGAGGACCCTCTCGCAAATCTTGCATGTCACTTTCCTCGCGTTCACTTTCTTTTCACCTGGAGGAAAAGTAAAAAACTTCCAGTCATGAGTGATGTCACTGACGATGTCATGAGTGATGTAATGTGTGATGTCATCAGCAGTGCATTGCAGGCGCGCGAGTTATAGTTAGCTCAACTAACTATAACGGTGAATTTCATTGGTTTTGTACGAGTGAAATGTCCAACTAACTATAACAACCCTGAAACCTATGGTTTTTTTAGTGAATTTCTAAGGTTTTTTAAATGCTAATTTCTAACTATAACGTCTCTGAAACCTATGGTTTTTTCATAGAATATATATATATATATAAAACTTTATTATATATATTATACCATATACAAATTTGTAAATTTACTATATGTGAAACTAGAATAAAGATATATTATTGTTAAACATCTGGTGCGCGCTGATTGCGCGGCGCGTATGCAAATCCCATGTGACTTCAAAAGAAAGCATTATTTTAGAACTTGCAGGACCCCACCCACATTTTTCATTCTTCCAGGAACATCTTCAGAAGACACAGCTCTTGTGTTTTCTGTTCTTCTTTATTGCATTTTTTGGTGCTTTTTTTAATCCACTGGGAAAAGAAGAAGATTTGGAAGAACCAATTAAGCAGTGCAAGGAAAGTGTTGTGTGGGTTTATTTTCTATTCCACATGGCGAAAAAAAGGTGAATGCACTCAAGGCGAACTGTACTTTATGGGAAAGGGTGCTATCTCGGGGATTTGAGAAAAATACTCCTGTGGCACTTCATCAATGATGAAGCACCTGCAGACAATACATCCAGGTCATCTTGCGTGAGAGCAACATCGTCGCGAACTACAACAGCAAAGTCAGCAAGATGATGAGGTCGCAGGGCCTAGCACCACGGCAGGATCTTCTGTATTAATCCAAAGAGCATAAATTATCCCAGAGTTTGCTGGTCTTGAGCAGCGGTGCATTAAGTGCTAGAAAGTTATTTTTTGTGGTGAGCAATCTGTGGATGCTGTTGTGATTGCTGCGAAAAACCACTGCTGTTAATTTTTGTTTTTTTTATTTTTGCAATGAGTTTTTAATCGCAAAATGGTTGGGGAATTTGCCTCAGTTCATTCCATTGAAAAATACATAAAAGAGTATAAAAAACACAAACAAATGTAAAGAGAAGAAAAAACGTGGTTCTTTTTAGAACCGCCTCTATGGTTAAAAATAGACAAACTTGTATGTATTGCATGAATTGTGGCAAGTGTAATATATGAATCATTGTATGAGTGTATGAGTACTGCCTGAGTGAATGAATTAGTGCTGCAGTAATGCGTGGGTCATTGGATGAGTGCATGGATAGTGCCTGAGTGATTGCATGAGTGCATTGTAGTGCATGGGTAACTGGATGAGTGCATAGGTAGTGTAGGAAGATGGAATCTGACTGCTTGGTTGCCTCCACTTTTATGATGGTGTTTTGATGGTTTTTTACTTAGTTTGGCTGGGAACCTGCTATCCAGGTCCCCAGCCTATCTGCTTTCTCTTATAAATTGATTCCATGTACTTTAGGTACAGTTCAGATTGAAACTGAGGTGCCCTTATAAGTCCCTAGTATATGGTACACTATGTACCCAGGGCATAGGTACCCCAGAGGCCTACCAGGGGCTGAAGCATGTATTATGCCACCCTTGGAAAGCCACCCAAAATGACACCACAGGTCTGCTACTGCAGCTTGGGTAAGGTGGTGCATGCACCCCTTACTGAGATATAGGTTCACTATATCTCACCCTATATACACACATATAAACCTATAAGTCACTCCTATGGCAGGCCTTATCAATCCTGAAGGCAGAGTGCTTGGTGCTTATGTGAGAGGGTGCCCCTGCATGAGCAGAGCCCCTCTGCTGCATTCAGAGACCCTTCTCTGATGCTGTTTGTAGTGCAGCCTGACCATATACTCTTAAGTGCATTATAACCAAACGGTAAATGCTAACTTTGGACTGGCTGCACGGAAACATGTCGTGTTTGGAGTCAAACACCTTGGAATCATACCAACTGGTGTGGGCGTATGATCCCACCCTTCTAGAGGGAGAGACATGACAGCACTGGTATACCCGGTTGAAACTTAATAGAGTCCTGGCATCACAAAATGGATGCTGCAGCCACAGACACGGGTCTGGCCTCCTGCTGCTGACCGAATCTCCAGCAGGGGAGGCCTGGACAATAGGTTTCCTGTCACAGGGAGGTGTAACCACCTCCCAGACAAGCTGATGTGTATTGGGGCTGGGTGGGAGCACTCTCTGAGTGCTTTGAAGTCCTGCACTGGGGGCACATTTGGTGTCCCTGTGCATAGTGCAGCTTAAACCAGTTCAGGGGCTTCCAGCCCCTGCACTGGCATGAAACTGGACAAAGGAAATGGGTGTAGCCACCCCTCTTTCCAAACCCTCCCATAGGTGGGTCCCCAGAGTATGTCCAACCCCCTACCTTAGTATAAGTATGGGACCCCTGTCCTTAGGACTTTATATTACCCTGGACGAAACTCTGAAGCTGAATCCTGGACCTTCGATGCTCTGCTCAAGACCAGAGGACTGAAGAAATCTCCCTTGGAGTCAAGGAGTGACTCCCCTGCTTGGCAGGCACCAATGAAGCAATTTGCCAGTCTGCATCATCGAAGCTCCCGCCGGACTCCAAAGTATTTGCAGCCTAGGAAGAGGATTTCCAGACATCTCAGAGGCCGACCCGAGTCTCCAGCAAAGCTCAGACCCGCAGCCCTCGTGAGTAGCGTGGAACTGGAACTCCTGGTCACCGTGCATTTCTGCAAGTGCATTGACTTCTCATCGTCTTTTGAAGTTGTGCTTGGGCTGACTTGTAGCCCCTACCTAGAGCACTGAATCCTTTGAATATTGTTGGCCTGGTCATTCCGAGTGACCCGTGGGCAACAATTTTGTGTTTTGTCTTGAGGTCCCTTTGCGATCCCTGGTCCATTGACTGGTGGGTCTCTGAGGTGGTAACTTTGTATTTCCTTGAGCTTTCCTTGTTGCTCCAGACGTGCCCTGACTTCCAACCAAGTGGTGAGTCCCACAGTCCTTGCGGGTCTGCACCGAAGCATCTTTCTCGTTTCTGCGTGGGTTGCTGTTACCAAGGCTTTTTGTGTCCAATCTGGGCACCGACACTGCAGCACTTGATATCCTGTGTGGGACAGCTCGAATCCTGCTCCTGGTCATCCTCAACACCACCTGGTCCTCTTGGCTGAAGAGACAAGCTTCACCTCCTTCACCTGAAATCACCCGACATCAGTGGGCATCTGCTCATCGCCTTCCTGGTCACTGGCAAGTGACCCAGACTCTGTCCACTCTGCTTTCAGTATCTTGTCATCTTTTATCCAGGCTTTGATCTCTTCAGACACTTCGCATCTTCACGGCAGCAGCACTTCTTCGCCAGCTCCCATTGAAAACGACGACGCGACCCGACACCAAAAGACACCTATGCACCCAGCTTCCCTGGGTGAGGTAACATGAGTACTCCGGTGCTCCTGTGGGTGCTAGCCGTAGAACTTCCAAAAGGGTTTGGTCCTGACTCAACATAAGTGTCCCTAATCTTTAAAAATCTAACCGTGACTTTCCCCATAGAAGTTAACGGGAGCTCGCGGCTGTGTTCACACACTGTGTCACTACCTTGGGTGGTTACTTGGGGTCCCAGCATTTCTACAGGCTCTATGCCTTGTGTCTAGTTAAGTCATGGTTCTTATACCACTATTTTAGTATATGGTTTGGCTCGCCCCTAGGGCCTAACGTGTATTTGTGCAATTTTATTGTGATTATTGAAGTGTAACTTATGTGTTTTGACCTTTAGTCTCATAAAGAGACTAGGAGGGTGTGTCTAGTAATAAATACATATATTTTATGTATATATACCTGGTGTGGATATCATTCATTTAGTGACTCAAGAGATTATGGACTGGTAAAGCAAGCTGCTTTACATTCCTTCAAGACATAGCCTTAAGGCTGCTCTCCATAGCTACTACTAGGATAAAGGTTGTCTTTAACCTATAACCAATAAGGGGTTGTTTGGACTGATACAAGGTGCCCACTAGAACTAGTGGACAGCATATATCAGGCCAACTTCTCACAGGTAGTGACTGAGTGATTGAAGTGGTGCATGGGTAGTGACTGGCTGATTGCGTGAGTGCAGGGGTAGTGCCTGGCAAATTGTAACAATGCATGAGTAGTACCTGAGTGCATAGATGAGTGCATGATAGTGCCTGAGTGCATAGATGAGTGCATGGGTACTGCCTGCCTGGGTGAATGGATGAGCGCAACAGTAGTGCCTGAGTGATTGCATGAGTGCATGGGTAGTGCCTGGGTGATTGGAGGAGTGCGCAAGTAGTGCCTGAGTGAATGGATGAGTGCATGGGTTGTGCCTGGCTGATTGCATGAGTACAGGGGTAGTGCCTGGCTGATTGCACTAGTGCATGAGTAGTACCTGAGTGCATAGATGAGTACATGGATAGTGTTTGAGGGAATGGATGAGTGCATATGTAGTGCCTGAGTGCATAGATGAGTGCATGAGTAGTGCCTGGGTGAACGGATGAGTTCAACAGTAGTGCCTGAGTCATTGAATGAGTGCATGGGTAGTGCTTGTATGATTGCATGAGTGCAGGGGTGGTGCCTGGGTGATTGGAGGAGTGCATGGATAATGCCTGGGTGAATGGTTGAGTGCAACAGTAGTACCTGAGTGCATAGATTAATACATGAGTAGTGTCTGGGTGAATAGATGAGTGCAACCGTAGTGCCTGAGTGATTGAAGGAGTGCATGGGTAGTGTTTGGGTGATTGGAGGAGTGCATTTGTAGTGCCTGTATGATTGCATGAGTGCAGGGGTAGTGCAAAGGGTGTTTGGGGTAGTGCATGGGTAGTGCCTCAGTGATTGCATGAGTGCAGGGATAGTGCCTGAGTGCATGGCTGAGTGCATGGGAGGTGCCTGGATGATTGAAGTAGTGCATGGGTTGTGCCTGGGTGGTTGAAGTAGTGCATGGGTAGTGCCTGAGTGATTGTATAAGTACATGGATAGTGTCTGGGTGATTGGAGGAGTGCATGGGTAGTACCAGGATGGTTGGAGGAATGCAAGGGTAGTGTCATGGGTAGTGCCTGGGTGATTGGAGGAGTGCACAAGTAGTGCCTGAGTGAATTGATGAGTGCATGGGTAGTGCCTGGCTGATTGCATGAGTACAGGGGTAGTGCCTGGCTGATTGCACTAGTGCATGAGTAGTACCTGAGTGCATAGATGAGTACATGGATAGTGTTTGAGGGAATGGATGAGTGCATATGTAGTGCCTGAGTGCATAGATGAGTGCATGAGTAGTGCCTGGGTGAACGGATGAGTTCAACAGTAGTGCCTGAGTTATTGAATGAGTGCATGGATAGTGCCTGTATGATTGCATGAGTGCAGGGGTAGTGCCTGGGTGATTGGAGGAGTGCATGGATAATGCCTGGGTGAATGGTTGAGTGCAACAGTAGTACCTGAGTGCATAGATTAATACATGAGTAGTGTCTGGGTGAATAGATGAGTGCAACCGTAGTGCCTGAGTGATTGAAGGAGTGCATGGGTAGTGTCTGGGTGATTGGAGGAGTGCATTTGTAGTGCCTGTATGATTGCATGAGTGCAGGGGTAGTGCAATGGGTGATTGGGGTAGTGCATGGGTAGTGCCTCAGTGATTGCATGAGTGCAGGGATAGTGCCTGAGTGCATGGCTGAGTGCATGGGAGGTGCCTGGATGATTGAAGTAGTGCATGGGTTGTGCCTGGGTGGTTGAAGTAGTGCATGGGTAGTGCCTGAGTGATTGTATAAGTACATGGATAGTGTCTGGGTGATTGGAGGAGTGCATGGGTAGTACCAGGATGGTTGGAGGAATGCAAGGGTAGTGTCTGGGTTATGTATTGCATGAGTGCAGGAGTACTGCTTGGGTGATTGAAGGAGTGCAAGGGTAGTGCCTGGGTGATTGCATGAGTGCAAGGGTAGCGGCTGGGTAATTGGAGGAGTGCATGGATAGTGACTGGCTGATTGCATGAGTGCAGAGGTGGTGCCTGAGTACATGAATAAGTGCATGAATAGTGCCTGAATGCATAGATGATTTCATGAGTAGTTCATGGGTTAATGGATGAGTGCAACAGTAGTGCCTCAGTGATTGCATGAGTGCAGGGGTAGTGCCTGGGTGATTGTAGCAGTGCATGGGTAGTGCCTGGGTAAATTGAATGAGTGCAGGAGTAGTGCCTGAGTGCATGGATAGGTGCATGGGTAGTGTTTTAGGGAATGGATGAGTGCAGTAGAAGTGCCTCTAAACATTGTTTCACATTATCATGCATATTACATTATTTGCTCTTACCATTTTTAGTAATGTAAATACAAAACTCAGTGGAACTATTTTAGAGTAGCTTCGTGGTAAACTTAATTAAAAATCTTTTAAAACTTCACCATAACCTTCTGTAAAAAAAGAAGAAGAAAACCTGTTAGCAAATGTAATATTATACTTTTAAGAACACAACATAATTTTAGAATTACATAACATTTTCATTTTCCTGTTTTTGCAGTTCTCAGATTCTATTGAATTTCACCATACACAGTGATTTTAATGTAGTATCATCATACAACAGCGTGGAAAAAAAACAATAAAAGAGATTGGAAAAAAACAAAACAGCGTGGAACATTATTTACAATATGTGTAGCTATGTGTTTACTTATCTACAGCTTCTTAATTACATTCTTCAAGTACCTTAAGTCTTTTATTTCTCTCAAGTACATTTTGTAAAATGTACATTCTCATTTACATCTCATAGAATATTGACAACAAATATATAAACTATTTGTTTCTAAACACAACTATCCAACTGCAATTTGAATACGCACAAACAATAATCCATACACTATTTATTCAGCCTATTGGGAAGATATGAACAATGTTTCCGAAACTTTTGCTTTGAAAATATCCAAAATAAACTCGTTAATTCGTGTTCACATCTTCCCAGTAGGCCGAATGAGGTATTCAAAACTTTGGCATCAAAAATATCAGTTATGAATTTGGTCATTCATAACGCAACCTAGATTTGAATTCCAAATGGGCATCACTGCAATGTGTCCATCCTTTATTTCACTTTAACTACACAGTATAGTGTCCAGATGTTGCAGTAGGTCCATCATAGAAAAAATAGCCACAAAATCTTTTATTTGGGTTTCCAATTTTCTTCCATTTGCTCTACAACATTGTAGCATTAAAATTACATATTTTTCAAATATTTCAATATATGATGTTGACAACATTTCTGATTTACAATGAGAACATTTCATATCTTGATTAGCTGTTTTTACTAATTTGTAAAAAGATACTGATTTGCAATCTGGTATCATCAAGTTTATAAATCGTTCTGTGTCTTTTTTAGTGGAAGAAGAAAATGAAAACTCTTCACATTTATGATCCCATCTGTAACTTAGTCCAAATAAGTTTTCAATTTGTATTCCTTCGTCTTCCAATACACCGTTTCATGTACATGTAGCCAAAAGATGCCGAATGCCAGAAGCGTGTATGGATTTTACTCTGTCAGTTACCAACTCTTGAATTGAAATACATAGATGCATATTCACAAGAAACTATCTCTGAGTTAGCCGCACTTTATCGCAGCCAAAGTTGCAATAAAAATACCTCCCCATTCACAAGCCGGTGTAAACAGCCCAAAGCACCAGTTTACCCACGATGGCAGCCGCAATAAACATCGCCACAGAGGAGCTGCGCAACTATCACTAATGAGATGCACAGTGGGCGTTCCCGTGCCAAAATCTGCGACAAAATCACACCACAACATTCTCAACGACCAGCCACATCGGCGATACAAACACAAAACAGGCGATAAGGCGCATTATCATCAGGAAATCTACACCTGCTCTGACCTGGTGTAAAGTCGGGCGGCAGCCTGCACCACAAAAGGGAGACCAGCCCAGGGCCACACCCAAAGGGCAACAGAAGCCTTGGAGCCACCCATCATGAGGCCCGGACACCCAAGAAGGCCACAACACCCTCCGCCACCACACCCAGGCCCGCAACACCCCCCCGGGACCTCCCTCAACCCCGGACCAAGAAACTGCACACCAACACCACGAATCCCAATACAAACATTTTGCCTGATGTCGCACAAGCAGGAAAATCAACAGGCATGCGTGGCCAGGAAATGGAGACTCAGTCAAACAGCAATGCAATCACCAACACAAAACATCATACAAACAAAAGCCCAGATAACCCGTAGGATGAGTCCTAGCGGCTCCTCACTGGACAATCCGTAGCACACAGCCTGGAAGACCAAATCCAAGAGAAGAAGGTGTGCCATGCGCCCAGCAAAGGAAAGAGAGGGAGGGAGCGAGGAAGGGAGAGACAGAGTGAGATTGCACAAGCAGCGCAAGGCCCCTCGGGCATCTGTCTCTACATGTCAACATGTGTGTGTGTATCGCCATCCGTACACCATGAGCCCAAGGCCCTGTCCCAATCTCAGCGCCAAAGCCACATCACATTCCGAAAACGCAAGTAGTAGTCAGACAAACATCAGGGATGAAAGCTCCATTGTTCGAATGCAGAAGGCGGGAGGACACCTGCAGCTCCGACCTTGGTCCAGAACACGCCTGGAACACCCTGAGAGAGATGCCATGGCAGACGGGGACGACTCCCACACCACGCATTCCCCAAATGAACGATCTGACTCATCCACACCCCACACACAGAAGACCCTGGCTGTGGGAACCCCCGCATGGCATGCCCTTGACACTCATGGAAACAACCAAATCATTACTCAGAGCTGTGGCATATCCTCCACACAACTGCCGCTGTTCAGAAGAGTGCCCGTTCCACGAGACGCACCAACGCAATGGCAGGCCATACTGGGCACTTGCACAACCCCCATCACATGGAACAGTACCGTGCACGTATGCTGCATTTACTGGGCACAGTGCCACTGGCAGTGCTGCAGATCAGTTACCGACTCAGCTTCCTCATTGCCTACGTCACATGTGTCCAGCCCTGGTTCCACTGCCGAACATGCACATTCGAGTGTCCCATGGATGTCTGCCTATCCAACACAACTGTTGATGAATTGGACTATGACTTGTGTCTGCGCCCTGTGTTGGATCACGAACAGGAGTGTAACCGAGACAGCCGTGCATGGGATGCCTTGACATACTGCGTATGTATCGGTAGTTGTGCATGGGAGATTGCACAATCCCTCGTGTGCAGTGGCCACATCGAGGCGCTCCCCTATTGGGCTTTGTTGCAGATTGGTGAAACGGCGTGGGCTGAGCACACCTGCCCAGACCACTTAACAGATTGGGTCACCCTGGGGTTCCTTGAACACAACAACGTTGTACTATTGGAACACATTGCATATGAAGCTGCAAGGGCATTCATGGACGAGTAAATTCGTTCCTGCAGCCACATCCGATTGGCACCCACAGCACATGTCCCAACAACTTGTTGCATCATGGGGATAATTCACACATCCCACCACAACAGATGATATGTCTGCCTTCGTCCAGGCTCTGGATGCATCTGCGTGGAACAACGCGTGTGTACACACACCTGTTCATGGTGATGCAGGTCCATGCCTGGTGCAACACAGCTTTGTTTGGCAACTTTGCCAATTCTGACACACTGCTGGGGGAGAGCACACACATGGCAATGTAGCACAACATGTGAACCTGTTGGACCCTCACATCTGATCACTGTCAGCAGAGCAGACAATTGCACACTCCGGAGGCAGAGCACTATGCAGATCCCATGGGCAAAGAATCGTGCTCCCTCACACAGGGAAATGGGCAGACACCAAACAACACATGACTCATCCAGCAAGGCAATTAGGGCTGAGAGCATTGCCATCCATGATGAATGTTGCCCATTTTAGCCCCAACATTTTCTGAACTTCGACATGTACCCATGCTGCGTGTAAGTGTCTAAAGCATGTCCCTGCCTGTTGTGGCCCTTGCCTCATCGGTACTGACACGCACATGCCGATAAAGTCTATGCAACTCCACTGGTATCTAACTGTGAGGTGTGGTGTTTGGATTGTCCACTCTTGTGCCACAATGAGCATTGTCCCTACACAGGGAGGAACTGACTGACGCATGTGCAATGGGGGGTGTCCTTTTGGCAAGCTCCACCTCTGTGAGCCAGACCTTGTTATCGGATAGGTGCTGGACTCCATGTGCACTTACGTGACTTCAGTAATGTGAGTATGGTGTCCAACCCCTGACCATGTGGAGCAATGTCATATATCACAACAGAATGTGTCCACACAGATGTGTGTGAGTAGGTATACGACATGAACTTTTGGTGTCACATGTGCTGTAGGACACCACTCCTGGCCTGCTTTCATTTGGGTCAGTCCTACACACAGCCTTATTTAATACATGGACGTGTGCCTACGTTGGGGGTTGTGAGATTGTTGTTGATGTGCAATGGGGACACAGCTAGTACTCATCTTCACAGTCAACCAATTGGCCATGTGTCTCAGGGATACACATGCGCATTGATGTCAGTTACCAGGGTGTACCTTCATGTGCAATCATTGTACCTACATCCAGCCATATCTCCACACGTGTGTGAACATAGTGATGACACATCTGTGTGATTCAGAATGATTTATTCACATTCAGGTGATTGCGGGAGCTGGGGCTGTACATGGCCATCCAAGCACACATCACATGGAAGCCCAGTGGTGTGCCATCCAGAGTCCTTTGGGGACTGTACAGTGATTGGGAAGAGGAAGAGTGCAGTTGCAGCAGGATAGCTGTGTAATTGGCCAGCAGTGGAGAAATGGCAGTCCGTGTAGGGGTCCGGGTGAAAGTCGCAGAGTGTTGCGGGGGTCACTATGAGGTGTTTCCCAGGCCATGATGCATAGGTCATAACCAGGCAGGGACAGGCCATAAGGTGGTGATGGCTTCTACTGCCTCATTCCCCACACAGTAGTTCACATCCCCTTCTTACTCCCCTAATATGGGTTCTGTGTCTGGTGTGTCCGGTGTGTGTGGTGGGGTGATAGCTGCATTACTGTGTGCCACTGACACATCAGACTGCGAAGGTGATGGTACAGCATCACTGTGTGCCACGGACACATCAGGGGTCGGAGCTGTGTGTGTCGATGTTCCCGCTGCAGTCATCTGGGAATTGCTCAGTGGCAGCAATGGCAAGATGAAGTACTGCAGGGCATTGAAGTCCCCACCTACTACTCGCTGGTGTCCATCCATGTCAGACATCCTTCCAGCCTGCATCAGCTCCATGGTCTCCATTGACCTCCGCATCTGTCCCAACTCTGTGCTGTCATGGCTGGTGCCTGTCTGCCCACACAGTTCTTGTGTCTGATTCATGGCACCAGCGAGGTCAGCCAAGGTCTGTGGCGGAACATGGTGCGGACAGGGGGTGTCCAATAGGGACTGTACGTGGTCCATGATGGGACTCAGACATCCACGTATGGCATCGAGTTTGGCTGCCATGAGCTTGAATCTCACCCGCATCTGTTCAGCCAACTCCACCTGGGAAGACCACACAAATTGTATGTGCTCCATGTATTGGTCGGGGGTCCTGAGAGACAGCTGTGTTGGTGTGTGTTTCCTGCTGTGTGGTCTGTGCAAGTGGTGGGGTCACCTCGAGGCAACTAGCCTGCTCTGCTCCTGGGCATGGGGTGCAGAGGCTGGCCAGTATCCGTTGGAGGGTTTCTTGACATATGTGCAGGTTGTCCTCTACATCATCAATGATGGGGTTTGTGTTCTGCTCTGCAGTAATTTTTGATTCTCCCTCTGCAATGTTAAGGGGAGATGCAGGTTAACAGGGTTTCACATGTATGTTGTTGATTTGCATATGTTTACATTCAGACTGCATGCCAATGTACATTATGAATGTTTTGGGAGAGCTGGTTATTCAATGGCAGTCAGTGTGTTTTCCCAATACATGACGGATGTGAGTGGACTGTTACTACGCACAAGCGGAACCTGTTGTGGGCTCTGTCCTGTGGTGCTGCACATTGTACCACATTGCCGTCATTGCTGATGTCCTGTGATTGCTATGTGTGTGTGCTGCCTTGTGGGGGAGTTGTCCCTGCAGCTCTGATTTTGTGTGGCCTTCTCCTTTTGAGGCGGAGTGCCTTTAAATTGTGTGATTTTTCGGGACAGATTTGCTTTTGACCTGGGTCACATGTGCTCTCGGACAGATTTTGTGGCCTGGTGCATTGTTCGTCTGCTGCGTGTATTGTAAGGCATGGGTTGTGGGTACACATGGACATGTCAGGGTATGACCTGCTCCTTTACGGATGTGATACGCACTGGGCTACCTCCATGTCGATTTGAGTGCCATGTCATTTTTTTTTGGCTGCTGCCATGCTATTGGGCATGCAGTGTTACTTGCATAGTCAATGTGGGACACAGAGCCGCTGCTTTGCTGGATTCGGCACATGCGCATGGGTCGGTGGTAATATTGGTGATAGGGGGGTCCCCTCTGTGTACATTGTGAATGGGGGCCTACTTGCTGTTTCTATGTGTGCTGCAGTGTGCCAAGGCAATCAGGGACATGTTCCACAGTCATTATGGGTGTGCAGTGTGCTGCGCATACTTGTGCATGTGTGCCATTGTGCCCATCTCCCCCGTCCCCCCGTCCCTGGTCGTTACTCACCCTGTTGCTGTTGGGTCAGATTGTATCGTGCTGTGTCCAGGGCCCCCAATCCTGCCACCGTCTCCTCACTGCTGACTGTGGCCACCCTTTGCTCCAGCTCATCCAGCTCCTCCTGTGCCGCAGGAGACCCACTTCCAGTCACAGTTGCTGCCTCCCATTAGTCGGCGAGCTTGGTCTACAATTTCAGATCATGCCAGCGCCTCTTGACCTCCTCCAGTGACCTCCTGGACAATCCGACTGCATTGAATTTGGTTACGATGGCCTGCCATATTTTGGTTTGGGTTGCCAGTGCCGCAGTGGAGGTGCCGAACAGCTGTTGATGGTGTTCTGTCACCTCCGCGGCGAGGATCCGGTCTTCCTGCAGACTAAACCCCATCTTCTTCTTCCTCTTGCCCTTGCCCTTCCACGAATGCAGGGTTCCTGGCTGGTCCTCCGTGGGGCTTGTGGTGTCAGGCTTGTCCTTTGCACTTGGTCCAGGTGCATCCATGCTGCTACGCAGTTTGAAATGTTTTTAGGCTTTTTTGTCGTGCGCGTGGGATTTGCAAGCCTGTGGCTGATCTTCACTGCTTTGTGTACCACGATTGTCCTCATCGCATGATTATTCACATGTGCGGTTTGCATTTTTGCGGCGTGGCGTCAATATCGATGCTGACATTTGAAGCGTTATCTGGTGACTATCGCATGCTACCGCCTTGTTGTGAATTCCACATTGACATGGGGTTATTTTCCCGCGATAGGCTGCTATATTGAAAGTTGCGTTACGCTACTCTTGCCGTAGTTATCACACGTTCTAGTGAATATAACCCATAATGTAGTAAAGAAAAGAATCTTTTTACATGAATTTCCATGATTTCATGATGAAGATCGTGTAGATAAAACACAACAATCAGAATTACATTAGCATAGCAGTTGATACCTGAACTATTTTCTAACTGGTATCTACAATATCATCAACAGTGTCCATTTTCTTTTTCTTTGCACCTTCATGATTCTCTTCAATTGTGTTCTTTTTTTGAATCTCAGTCGAATGTTTGTCATATTTCCATTTTTGACACACTACACGTTTCTCATATAAGGGATATTCACCTAAGTTGAGAGCATAAAGTCTTCTTAACCGATTGTACTCTCTTACACAATCTGCATCAGCACTAACCTTTTTCTCATCAAAATCAATCAAATTCAAACCAGATAATGTTCTTACTCAAGACAATGTAACGCATGGCATTCCCTCTTTAAACACTCTACTTCCAATATTCACCAAAGCACTGTCTACACTTAAACCTTGAGATTTATGAATAGCTACTGCATATGCTAAAGACAGAAGAAACTGTTATCCACGAACATACAAGCAAAAGACGCACAGCACAACACCCAATCTGTCTTACCTCTTCAATCTGATCAAATTTTATCTTCAAAAATGCAATTTCAGGGGCGTGGCCAAGATGGCGGGGTGAGCGGACGCTTCCTCCCGTAGCTCCTCCGGCCCGGCCAAGCTTGAGCCCTTTTCCTATGCTTTTCTCCCCCCGCTGAGGCTCAGCGTGGAAGAGGAGTGTGGCGGAGCACCTGGTGCGCACGTTGTTGCCGTTTTGGTTCTGATCGCCTCGGGGGAAGCCCCCAAAAGGTCCGATCGAGCTCGAGCTCGAGGAGCGACGGAGGGCCTGAGAGGCGGAGCGCGTCGGAGTGCTGTCCGAGCGCCTCGGCTGGGCCTGGTGCTGAAAGTTGCGATCTGGAGGGAATCTGGCCCGTCGCTTGACGGAGGGTGAAGGAGCCCTGTGGGAGGGGACCCGACGGTGCGGAAGACTTAGGACGGGTGCTTTGGCACTCAGACCTGTGTCGGCGACACTTCGCACTGTGTAGGCCCCTGTCCCTTGGCCGAAGTACGGCGGACTCTCTGTTGGGGTCGGACCATCTGGGCCCCTGCGTGCGACGGCCTGAAACCGGCGGTGGAACCTATTTGATTGCTGTGCGTTTTGGGGGCCCCGGTGGTGTCGCCGGGCCTGGTCGTTCGGCCCTGCCCCGCCCTGCCGCCATCTTGTCCCCATGGGATCAGTGGTGTTGGCCTTCACCGGAGCCCTTGCTGGCGGATGTATGTGACCGCCGCTGCTGCCGGGCTGACTTTTTGGGGGATGTGCTGATGAGGAGCCCCCCACTGTAGCTCCCATTGCTGTCTCGGATGGGCACCCGCGGCTGGCGGTGACCGGACTGGACCGCCATTTTGTCACCTGTGACGCAGCGACTCTGCTTGTGGGGGGACACCCACGTCGAGTGCTTGCCAGCAGCTGGGCATCCCTGGGGCGGCTGGACCAGTGCCCGACCGCAGTGCTTGCGATGTCTGGAAGAGGAGGCTCGAAGAAGGGGGACCGCACCCTGCCGGACATGCTTGGCAGGGCCCAGCAACTGCGGGACAGAACACAGCCTTCGCCGGGGTCCTCCCGGGCCTCGGCGGACGTGACTGGGGGGGAGTCACCCGTCACGAGGACCTTTATGGAGGAACTGTTTAGCTCCCTCAGGGAGGACTTCCAGACACTGAAGCGGGAGGTGGCCAGCGAGGTCCGGGAAGTGCGCAGGGAAGTGGAGGGCCTTGGCGAGCGCGTTGAAACGGTGGAGACGGAGGCCCAACGCCGGGAGGAGGAGATAGTCCATCTTCAACAGGACGTTCTCCGCCTCCGGGAGCAGTGTGTTGAGCTCCAGGCCCACTCTGAGGACCTTGAGAACAGATCACGGAGGAACAACATTCGAGTGCGTGGTGTGCCGACTGCAGACGAGGGGTCCGATCTGGGGAGCTACCTGCGGGACCTGTTCCGAGAGATCCTGGGGGAAGCTGCGGACTTCCCCATTAGCATTGATAGGGCACATAGGGTTGGCCGGCAGCGCCAATCATCGGCACCTCCACCGGACATTTTGGCCTTCCTGCCCGACTTCCCGCTGAAGGAACGCATCATGACTGAGGCCCGCAGGAAACAGCCCCTGACTTTCCGGGAGCGGCCGGTGGCGCTTTACCAGGACCTCTCCGCCATCACGCTGCAGAAACGCAGGTCCTTCAGGATTGCCACTGACTTTCTGCGCGAACACGAGACGCCGTACTCGTGGGGTCATCCCTTCCGCCTGATCTTCCGATGGAACGGGGTGCTACACCAGCTACGCTCCTTGCAGGACATTTGTGGAGTCCTGGGGCTTACGGCGGCGGAGGAGGAAGGAGCTACACCGTCGTGGAGGCCCTCGGGGAGACGGAGCCGGCGGAGGTCGGCGAGGCGACGATCAGCGACCAGCGCAGGGCGTCCTGATTCCCCTACCATCAGGGCGGACATGGCCGACGCTTTGAGGGCGGCGGCCAGGGACTCGGCCGGCTCCACCGGCGTGGCCTTGACGGCCTAATACTCACTCCGGGGGGAGATGCCTTCAGCTTCTTTAAATGCTGGGCACGGGGCGGGGGGGTCGGGGGGGAGCGGCTGGAGGTGAGTGGCTGGACGTCCACTTCGTTCCTTTCTACGGACTTGCCCGTTTTGGGGCTTGACTGGGACAATGGGGTGTTTGAGTTTGCGTTTGGCTAGTTGCCAGGGTTGTGTTTTGGGTGGGTGTAGGGGTTGTTCTGGGGTTGGGGAGGTCCCGTCCTATGTTGTCCATGCCCAAGCTTGGTCTGTTTTGGCTTGTCCTGCGCGGCTGCCCCGCGCGCCCCACCCGCTGATCCCCTGCCCATTGCACGGCGCACCCGATCCCCGAGAGGAATGTCGACCCTAAAGGTAGTGACCCTTAATGTTCAGGGTCTGAATAACCCCGTGAAGCGCAGAGCGATCTTATCTTTGCTGGAGGGGACGCAGGCGGACATTTGCCTTTTGCAGGAGACCCACTTACTGCCCCGGGATTGCTATAGGCTGCGCTCTGCTAAGTTCCCTACCCAGTTCTTCTCCTCGGCAGCGAACAAGACGGCGGGGGTAGCCATTCTTCTAGCGAGCGCCTTTAGGGGTGAGGTTTTGTATAAGTGTGCTGAACAGAAGGGGAGGCTTCTTGCGTATCGCATGCGCTTGGGAGGCACAGCGTTTACGGTCGGCTCCGTTTATAGCCCAAACGACCACCAAGAACGTTTCTTAGACTCCGTGTTGGTGGAGGTCACTGCTTCCCCCGACCGCCACGTCATTTTGGGGGGAGACCTTAATATTGTCTTCGATTCTGTGATGGACAGATCGGCGCAGCGCTTCCCGCAGAAGGGGGAACTGTCCCAGGCTGGGAAGGCCCGGATTGCGGAGATGGACTTACACGACCTTTGGCGCTCCATGCACCCCACGGATAGGGACTACTCTTACTTTTCACACGCACACCGAACCTACTCGCGGCTGGACTACCTCCTGGTGAGTGGACCGATGCATGCCGCTGCCACGGCGGCGGACATCGGGGTCCTGACCTTGTCTGACCATTCACCAGTCACCGGCGTTTTCCAGTGGCCGGCGGCCTCCCCCTCTCGGGGGGTGTGGCGCCTCCGGGATACCCTTTTACACAAAAAGTCTGTAGTGCAGCGCATTGGGGAGGTCATACAGGACTACCTAACTCACAATAGCAACACCGACACTTCGCAGGCGACACAGTGGGCGGCATTGAAGGCAGTCCTCCGGGGGGAATTTATCTCTATCTCCGCAGCCGACAATGGGGAGCGGCAACGGAAGAGGGACGAGCTGACCGTTCAGGTCCGGGAGCTTGAGCAGGTCCACCGCCGCACGGGGGCGCCAAGGGTGTGGAGGCAGTTGAAGGCTGCGAGGAAGCTCCTGTCGGCATTGGATCTTGATAGGGCGGAGTATGCCGCCTTGCGCTTGAAACATGCCTTCTACACTGGGGGGGACAAATGTGGCAAGCTCCTAGCACACCGGCTCCGGGTCACACAGCAGCGTGGCGTCGTGAGGGAACTTGTGGGCACGGACGGGGTGGTCGTCTCCGGGGACGCAGAGGTAGCGGAATCTTTCCGCGGCTACTACGAGGCGCTGTATGCTGAGGAGCCCTCCTCGCCACGGGACGCCGAAGGCTATTTGGAGTCGGTGACCCTTCCGGTGCTGGATCCGGCTCAGGCGGACCACCTGGAGCGGGATATCCATGTTGAGGAGGTGATTTCCGCTATCGCGCGGCTGAAGCATGGTAAGGCCCCGGGTCCGGACGGGTACACGTTTTTGTTTTATAAGACTTTTTGCACGGCTGTGGCCCCTGTCCTTACTCGGCTATTTAATTCCTTTTCCGAACCGGGAGCTATCCCACCGGATCTCCTGAGGGCGACGGTCGCGGTAATTCCGAAACCTGGGAAGGACCGGGCCCTCTGCGGTTCGTATCGACCCATCTCGCTCTTAAATGTCGACCTCAAGTTGTATACAGGGATTCTAGCATCGAGGCTGGGTCCGCACCTCCCCGGATTGGTGGAGGCGGACCAGGCTGGCTTTGTACCCGGCAGACAGACGGTTGACAATACCAAACGGGTGGCGCATGTTCTGGAGAAGGCCTCGCGGATCCCGGGGGAGCGGATGTTGCTGTCCGTTGATGCGGAGAAGGCCTTCGACAGAGTTCACTGGCCGTATCTCGAGCTGGTTCTCAAGAAATTGGGAATCGGGGATAAGTTCCGCACCATGGTATTCAACTGTTATAAGCATCCTTCAGCGTCGGTGCGGGTCAACGGGTGTAGCTCCGGTGGATTTGCTATCGAACGCGGCACGAGGCAGGGCTGCCCCCTCTCGCCGCTCTTGTTTGCCCTCTACATGGAGCCGTTTGCTCAGAGGATTCGCGATAACCCGGATGCTGTTGGGGTCCGGATGGGCCAGTATGTCCACACTGTCAGCCTCTACGCGGACGATGTCCTGTTGACCTTGGACAACCCTAGGAGGTCGCTGCCTGCTTGCCTCCAGGAACTAGACGCCTTTGCCTGTGTGGCCGGCTTCAAAATGAATATGAGCAAGTCGGTGGCGTTAGACGTGTCCCTGGCTGCGGACACCAGGAGGGACCTTCAGCGACTCTTCCCCATGCAGTGGTCCTCGTCCACGGTGCCATACTTGGGGATTCTGCTGGCGCCCACATTACCGGAGATGGTTACGGCCAATTATGCCTCCCTCAGCAGGAAGATCAAGGAGGAGCTTGGTCGCTGGAGCAAGGGCCTACTGTCCTGGCTGGGGCGAATCGCGGCGGTTAAGATGACGGTGTTGCCCCAGATACTGTATCTTTTCCGGGCCCTCCCTCTCCAGCCCCCGGCGGACTGGATACGACAAATGCAGGCTGACATCTCCCGCTTTGTCTGGCAGGGTCGCAAGCCACGAATGAAGAGGGTCCTCTCCACGCTTGCTCCGGAGGCGGGGGGCCTCGGTATTCCGGACCTCCGTAGGTACTTCCAGGCGGCACAGCTGCGATATTTGGTGGAGTGGAGCAGGTGGGAGTCCGACAAACACTGGCTCTTTCAAGACCAGGCAGTGGCGGGCCGCACTTTACAAGAGGTTCCATTCTTGCGCTGCGCGCACCGCCCCCCTAACCTTTACGCTTCTTTTGCTACGAGGGTCCCCCTGCGGGTGTGGGACGCAGTCTGTGAGGCTCGGGGCCTCACCACCTTCCCTTCGCCGTTCACACCCATAGTGGGCAACCCGGATTTCTCCCCAGGGATGGAGCCGGGAGTTTTCTCCCATTGGGTGCAGGCGGGCTGCAGGGCGCTCTTCCAGATCTATGGCCCGGAGGGAGTGATTCCGTTTCAGCAACTCCGCCAGGAGTTCGGCCTGACGGAGCTGGACAGATTGCGCTACATGCAGGTTCGGCATTGGGCCCTCCAGCCCCAGGTGCGTGACACCGCTGCTCGTCAAATTACACCGTATGAAAGGTGGCTGGCTACCCGGACCTCCGACGCTAAGCTAATTACCGACCTGTACAAGTACCTACAACCCCCGCCGTTTCACTATTACAACCCGGGGAGGGAGCGCTGGCACAGGGAATTGGGTAGGACACTCAGCCACAAGGAATGGGACAAAATTGCGTATCGGGCGCGGCACTCTGCATATCACACGGGCCTTACGGAGACCTTTACTAAGGTGTCCACTTATTGGTACTACACCCCGGAGAGACTGTATGAAATGCATAAACACACGGACAAGGGGTGCTGGCGGGGCTGCGGGCAGGACGGTACCCTCTCACACATCCTTTGGGATTGCCCCGTGCTGACCGCTTACTGGAAGGAAGTTTTGGACGAGGTGGATAAGCACTTTGGGATAGAGCTGCCGCGCTTCCCGGCGTATGTCCTGCTGGGCCTCCCCAATGACCTAATGTACCCACTGAAGTCCCGCAGGGGCAGGCAGATCGCGATTGCGCTGGGGTCTGCGGTCCAGAACATCCTTATCCACTGGCGCACCACCACTGTCCCCTCCATCACGGGTTGGTTGCATAGGCTTTGGCATGTGCTGGGAATGGAGAAGCTGTCGCTCACGGTGGCGGGGGAAATAGACCAATTTGAAGAGCTGTGGCAACCCTTTCTAGCGCTGCTGTCCACCGAATTCCGGGAGCTCACCTGTCCGAGGTATCTTAGGCTTCTCAGGTTGACGCCGCCGGTGATCCCGGCGGACTAGATCACATGTGAGACGGGGGCCTCGGGGGGGGGGTGCGGGGCTTCTTGGTGAGGACTAATCTGACGCGGGACCATAGGACGGGGGGGGTGGGGTATTGTTTTTTCTTCCTTCCTTTCTTTACTGGGGGGATGGGGGTTGGGGGGGGTGGATTGTGCTTTGTCGAGTTACTGCTGGTTTTCATTGCTCAGATATGGGGTGTTGGATATGCACGCAGGGATTCCACAGTTTGCATTTCTAGCCTTTCATTTACTGTGCTTTTCCCCTGGCCCATCGAGCTATCCATCGCCAACCCTCTTGAGTTACACCTTTTTTCTTTGATTGTATTATATGTACCCTAACCTCCTATCCCCCTCCCCCATGGTTTGTTTTGTTTCAATAAAACGTTTTAAACATAAAAATGCAATTTCAAATCTGTTTTGAAAATTTACAAAATCCACAACTTTTCCCATTGCTCCACTTACTAAACCTTTTTCTACATATAAATTACGCCATAAAATTACCCAACAGTGTATACATGCATGTAAATTCTTTTCTAAACCTGCAGTCTTAGATACAGACTTTTCCAAAGATTCCAATGCTGACTGTAATTTCTCGGAGAGAAGAATAGTCCCTCCTTGGTGTTCCATTTTATCAATAGCTTCCATTTTCACTATTGGTTGTTTTTCCAGTTTCAAAAGGTCTTGATTGAATGTAGAACACTCTTGCAGTGTAGGCATTAGGCAAACTATAGACTTCTTTTCTCCAATTTTTTGTACATTATTTCAGGTGCTGGATTTTCGGTTGTAAACAAGTTCCTTAGTAGCTGACTTTGTAAAGCTTGTTTACCATGTTTCGTCAAAACACCAATTCTTATATCTTTGTAAGAATATTTCCATAATCTTCATCACTTGCTTGTCGCATATTCTTAATAAGTTCTTTATATTCAAAAGGTAACCAAATATTCCCATTTCCAATTCTTCTCAAATATTTCATAGGGTCTTCATGGACAAGTGTTTTAAAAACCAGTTGCCCTTTTACCGGAGTAATTTGTAGTAGATCTCCGAACACAATTACATGTTTTCCTACAAACAGGACATCATAATCTGTTTTTAAAATATGTTACATTCTTAAATGTACAAAGGCGAGCATTACGTTTTAGACCATGCTCACCTCATCAATGATTAGACGTTTCCTTTTCTTCAGTACTCTTGAAACTTCATAACAAGCTTCTCAGATAGCTTCTGATATTCCAATTTATTTTCATGTTCAACTGGTAGCATAATTAATCAATGTAAAATAATCCCTTTAATGTTGTGTGCTGCTAATCCAGTTGGAGCTGTTACAACAGAAGATAAATGTGATTAAGAAGTTTTGTGTAGATAACTGGTCAAAACTTTAATTAAGAAACTTTTTCCTGTTCCAGCTTGGCCACTGATGTACATTAGAAATAGGTTTAAATGATATGCATTGGCATTCTTTTTTTTCATAACATAACAGGTGTATTTGTAAAGCGCACGATTACCCATAGGTGTCCTGGCACTGAATAACAGATGTTTATTGTTACCCAACTCAATGGTACTCATTTTATCGACCTCAGATGTTCGAAAGGCTGAGTGAACCCGCCGGGATTTGAACCTGTGACCATGAGGTCAAACACTGGCCCCTGCAGTGGATGCATTAGTCCACTGAGCCACCAGACCCGGCTTCATGCAGTAAACCATACTATATCTGTCCTGTCACTTGGTGACATATTTCTTTTTGTTCAATATTTAGCTGTTCTTCAAACTTTCCCAACTGGATAATATCCTGTTGTGCTTGTTGCATTGCCGTTTCTACTTCATTCATGGCTATTGCTGCTTCATTTTCAATAACTAGTTGTCCTAGTAGATCTTGACTTAGTGGAGCAGAACATTGACTATCTTGTGAACTGTCTCAAGCTATTTCAGCTGCAGTAGTAGTTTCTTGGTCAATTCCATCATTTAAGATTTGTAGATAGGTTGAGGAAATTGTGCATTGAATGCTATCTTTGCATGCATTAAAAGAATCTTCATAGCAGTCGAAATCTCCAAGTAGTTCCATTTCAGTACGCCAAGGCTTGAACAGTTCGAGAAGTGCTAAATAGAAAAATTCCCTTTTATCTGGAGTTTCGCAACTGAGTTTTCTGTGGTTAATAAGACTTCCTTTGGCATGTTTTATCAAACACCCCTCACATCCAATTACTGCATATTTCATTTCATTTATATCTTCTGTAATGTTTCTTTTAAAGCTGTAATATTGAAGAATATCATAGAGACATAGGTTTTCCAGATGTGGGCTCCTGTTGGGATAGTATGTATCCAACATATTAGTTTTAACAATCTCTGTACTTTTAGGTTCATTCAGTGCTAAGTATTCGATTTCTCATAATGTTTTCAATACTCTATTTTGTGTGGAGGCAAGACCTAAACTCACCCAAATGATTCCACTTGACTATGAATATAAACTGGCTGAGCTCAAGAAATCCGAAAATTCATAGGATCCAATCTCTCGATGGGAAAGCATTTTCAAGCTGAAGCTGTACAATTTCTTGCTAAGACTCTTTGCCTGGGAAATTTCTTCCCATATTTCTTTCATCTCTGTCTTTTCAGAATTGGTTATATATGATGTGACATAGCGAGTAACAGCAATTGAATTATCTGCAACGTATTGAATATCCATGTGTGCATTCCACATTGTCAAAATCACAGGATTGTAGTCATTATTGTACTTTGAAGCTTCCGTTCTTTTTAAGTTGCATGTATTCTTCGGAGATTTCCATGATATTGTATGCCTTACTACTGACATAATACTATTTACTCTTCCTTTTGAAATTATTGGATGTTGGAATCCAAAACGATATTTTGTATAAAATTTTCTTTTAGACTTGTATTTTCTCCGACGACAGTATTTTCCACATCGATGACTTTGAAACAGTAAAACTTGTTCTCTCAAGTTGTTTTCTTCTCCTTCTTTTGGTATGGCACAAGTAACGTACTGTTCGATGAAAGACAAAACATTTTCATCAGTATCAGTTCCAAATTTCGGCACATTCTTGATCCATACTAGCATGTGTATATGAGGAGCACCTCTGGCTTGGTAGTCTATCCGCAAAAAGAAATCAATTACTTTTCCAAGAGGAGGAATACTTTTATTGCAGATAAATGACATCATATGTTAAAACCTATGGTTAAAATATCTGCAGACATTTAAAGGATCCAATGAACATAGTTCTCCAGGTGTCTTCAATTAAATATTTTTTACATTTGAATTTGCTTCTCGTAGAAAATCAAGTAAATCATCCCACCCATATTCAGCACAGCTAAGTTTTAGAAACCATGTAGGGGTACATAAATTTCTTAACATACATTTAAGTTCTCCATGACATTGAAACCAATATTCATTGGTGCCACGTTGACATGCCATCAAATTAATTAAGTGAGACTCCAAATTTTCATCTTTTTGTTGAACTTTCTCCATGAATTCTTTTGCAGAAACATGTTGAAGATGAATTCCTGTTTTTAATATGTGGTTTACTGTATATGAACGTGCAGACAACTCACTTTCAAATAGAAGATGAAATATGCATGGACTCGATTGTCGAAATCTTGGATATTCAGAGTACAATCTTGATGAGCGGCATTCTGAAGCTGGAATCTGTACTTCCTGCTCATCAGTAACCCTGGGCGTAGTTCGCGAAGTAGCGCTACACGTAGCTACGCAAAGTGCACTTCGCACTACGCGAGCTACGCGTAGCACCTCGCGAACTGCGTAGTACCCTGTCTGCACTGTGCAAGATGCCGTTTTCAATGATTGCACAGTGCGGACAAGCAACCAGCACTGTGCAATCATTGAAAACGGCATCTTGCACAGTGCGAGCTGTAGTTTTCTGCCGCTCGAGTACATTTTTACTCGAGCAGCAGCTTTCTCAACGTGGACTGGTAGTTTCTCATCGCGAGCGGTCGCGAGCATACGCGACCACTTGCAATGAGAAATCTGACCTCCCCGCGTTGAGAATCTCGCCGGGAGGTTTATTTTCCACGCTCGCGATCGGCAACTTGATGTTGCTGATCGCGAACGAGGAAAAAGTCTCGCCGGGATGTCATTTTGCTTGCTCGCGGTCGCCAACTTGACATTGAGGACCGCGAGCAAGCAAAAAATGACCGCTGCACTACGCTACGCGTGTTTGCACTGTGTTACGTGCAATTCGCGTTGTGCGAAGTAGCGCAAACTTCGCAAACTACGCGAGCGTAGTGTAGTGCTTTGCCCAGGCTTACTCATCATATTGTTCACCTTCTCCAGTGGGGAACAGCTGTTGAAAACAACATGCTTCTAAACTTTTTTTCCACACACTCATGGGAGTTCCCTTTGCTTTCTTCATTTGAAATAATTCAATACTGTTTCCCATCACGTCTTTTGAATGTAGAGGATGTAAACTATAGTGCTCATAAGTCTCTTCAGTCTAAGACTTGTCCACCTTTTCAATTTGTCCACTTGAAATTTCTGTTTCATCTTCTAAGCATATTTCCTGTTATACAACATTTACATTCTTGTAATAAATATTATTATCTACCAGATATAATGTAGCTTTACGAATTTTATTAACATCTACAAATTCTTGCCATATTTTTCGACTCTTTGTTGGAATGCTATTGACTAAAATAACTACTGGCTCATCAGCCTCCCTGTCTACACCGATAGTTTCAATATTTTTCTTAAAATCTAAAGGTAAGTACACAACTCTTCCTTTCAAACCTCTTTGTAAAATCTGTTGGAGGCAGCTTCCCTGTTTTAGGCTCCATACGAACTATGGCCTGAAATAGGTGCACAGATTGAATAAGAATGGACTTGTAGACATTCAAATCTGACAGTTCGGAAGGCATAGCTACTAACTCTAAGTTGTTATATATTGCTCTAGCTGGCATTTTATTCTCTTGTAATTTATTGTAGCAATATTTACAAATAAGTTGCTCGGTATCCAACTCAAACCGACCTTCAACAAACAAATAAGTACCACATTCCTGCCACTTATCATTGTTTACCTTTCCACTTTTTAAATATAAATCAACATTCCTAGTTTTACTTCTATAGTGAGTATGTCAGCAGCAAATACAAACATAGTTTGGTTTTTCCATTGAAACGGTCTTAAACTTTGTAATTTTTTCTGCATACTTGTCAGTACTAATATCTTCTGCCTCTTCTTCAACACCTACAGTTCTCAAGCTCTCACTTTCTCTACTCTCCTCTTCTGATTCAAAAAAATGAAACTGTATTTCATCACAAACCTTTTGTACATCTGAAACTGAACCATGCAAAAGAGCTGTATGCATTTCACTTAAACGTAATGCAGGACTTTTTACATAATAAAGTCTCCTTACTAACTTCTGCATTTCTGAGTGGTGTACTGCTAACATTCGTAAATGATGAAATGTGCTTTTACACACCTTTCTTGAAAGACAAGCCAGAGAATGACCCTGCAACATACTCCACATGGATCTAGTCCTTGTAACATCTTAATCTTCTGTTTAAGACTTTTTGGGCATAGTCTCATAAAATAATTTGTAATATGTCAATAGATTCCTTTTGAATACTATAAATACTACTGCAATCCCACTTATATACTGGAGCTTGTGTGTGCCTTCCTTGAACTTCTTCAGCTATTGCCTCTTCTACATTCCTAGGAACCATCTTTTCTTTTTCAATTGGGCAACCATCTTTCATCTGATAGCAACGTCCACTAGTATCAACTGCGTGAACTAATGTATTCTGTTGAAAATTGCTTTCTTCATTAAAGAAAGGCTCAGTACTAGAAGTGTGCTTCCATTCATAAGTACATGTTTTACAAAAGTTACTTCTATTTACCAGTCTTTTTCTTTTGCTTTTCTCCTTCAAATATTCTATTGTTTTATTCAGTGTTTTTATTCTGTTCAATATCAATATAAATAATTTTAGTTTCAATTCAAAAGCATTATCTACTACACTTTCAATCTATTGCTTCTTCTTATGCTGCTGATCGTCTTTTATACTTTTTACAATCTTTCAATACATTTTGAATTACTCTTTTTCGAAATATACGTGCACCTATGGCTTTAATTTGTATCAGTCTATTTGTGACATGTGTTCTTTTCCCCAAAGTGAATGTTTATTTTCCATTGCATGTCTATACTTGCTTCTGCTGTGTTGTAAAAAATACTTTTTCTTTTCATTCCTACTGTTTTGCTTTAATCTCTCTACAACTTTTTTAATAACTTGTATAGTTCTCTTACCAGAAGAGACTTTATCCTCAGTAATATTTTGGTCTTTTTGTTGTCCACTCTTCTTAGTTTTCATTAAGTACATCTGTTTTCTTTGCTCTCTTCTCTTTTAATTTTTTCTTGCCATCTTCAATTTATACAAAATATTTTTTTGTAAAACAAAGAATAGTTTCATTAGTTTATTACACCAATTTAAAATTTAAAATTAATAACATCTTAAAATTGAAAATAGCAAATAATTACAATTATATTGCTATTGCATTTAGAAGTAATAAAAAGACAAAAGTGTAATAAGAAGCAAGACAATTGCACAAATAAAAGGAACAGAGGTGCAGAAAGAGGCAAAACATGTTTAAAATTTAAAATTAATAACATCTTAAAATTGAAAATAGCAAATAATTACAATTATATTGCTATTGCATTTAGAAGTAATAAAAAGACAAAAGTGTAATAAGAAGCAAGACAATTGCACAAATAAAAGGAACAGAGGTGCAGAAAGAGGCAAAACTGGTATAGAAAGAGGAAAAAGGTGCAAAAAGAGGTAACAGAGGTGCTGTGAAAGTCGAAGGAGGTACAGAAAGAGGGAAAAGGGGTACAAGAAAATGCTGGAGGGGTGCAGAAACAGGCAAAATGGGTACAGAAAGAGGCAAGAGAGGTGCAGAAAGATTAAACAGAGATTCGAAAACAGGCAAGAATACTACAGAAACAAGCTAGAAAATGGATGACTAGATGAGTAGTGCCTGAGTGAATAGTTCAGTGCAAGAGTACTGCCTGAGTGATTGCATGAGAGCAGCAGTACTGAATTGGTGATTAGATCAGTGCAGGGGTAATACCTTAGACAAACCATGAGTGCAAGGCGAACTCATGGTTTAAGACATGAGTGTTTGAGTAGTGCTTGAAAGAATAAAAAAAGTGCATGGGTACTGCCTGAGTGATTCTATGACTGCAGTGGGAGTACCTGGATGATTGTATGAGTGTATGGGAAGTACCTGAGAGAAAATATAATTTTAAGGTTAATGCTTAGGCCAGTCTATGAGTGCATCACTAGTACCCGAGTGAGTAGATGAGAGCATGGGTACAGCCTGACTGAATGTTTGAGTGGGATAGTAGTGCCTGGGTGATTACATGCATCTATGGTTAATGTCTGGGGATTACAATTGTATATAGATAATGCCTCCTAGATTGCATAACTAAGTAAGAGCACACATCTGAATACATAACTCTAAGACTGACTTGTGCATATTTACATTACTGCATAGCTAGTGCATGAGCCTAGAGATATAATTCTCACTAAATTCCAGAAACCAAACACTAATCTTTCTACCATGTTACTATCTGCAAACTATTTCAAGAATCATTTCATTACAATAAAACAACGTACAATAGAGATCTGTACATTTCATACCATATTTCATACATCACATTTCTCTTAAAATTTCCACACTTGGAATTTTTTTTGTAGTATTGCAGAATATCAAATATCAGAAACTCTTAAAAGATTTTCTTTTCCACACAAGAAATGTAATGCAGCTCGCTCAGCAAGGTGAAACCAGAAATGGCAATCTTTCCCTCTCTCTTTGCACTCAAATAAATATAAATACTGGTTCTGTAATTTTCTGGAGTTGCAACTCCACCGCGTTGCTTTTGTAAAACATCACGATGGAACAGCGAACCCTCACGGGAGTAGAAAAACCTATTTTTAATAATACTAGTATAGTTTTTTAACAACACACTACTTCTACACATACTACTGTCTTAGAAAACCTTAATTTAGTAACATATCGCTCATATTTAATTTTCCATTTCACATTTTAGATCCACAGTTAAGTTACAACCCTTTCCCCATTCTGCTTAATGCCAGTTTCCATAATAACAGTTCATGGAACAATCAACTGTACTGGCAGGTCACAAGTTCACCGTAGTTTCAAGTTCAGCACACAAGCTTACTAATGCAAACAGCAGGTGTGGTTGACTTTTGCAAAATATTACCTTATGGTATCTACTGTACCTTTCAAACATTTTCTAATAACAAATCACAAACATGATATCTCAGCAAACTAACATGCATCCTATTTTTGACTGCACAATCTTGATGAACAGCCAATCAATAATCAGCTTTTTTAAAACAGCATCTTCTCCACCATTTTAGATATCTCTCATTCTACCAACTGACTACCTCAGATACAGACATCTTTTCATTCCTTCCAGACATACCTTCAAGATGCTCACAATGTAGATTGTAGGGCACAGCTATGTTTTCTGGTGCAAAAGGTATGCTGAACACAGAGGTATTGACAAAAACCTCGGTTTGCAAATTGTGGTCATTAAATGGATTGCACAGAGAGGATTAAAGTGCACCAATTGTTGCCTTTGGTTAAAACCTTTTTTCATCTCCTACCCCCTGACATTATGATTGCGCACTGTGGTGGCAATGACCTTAGCACATTGACTGGTGTAGGTCTGTAAATGCTAATGAAGGATGCCTTTGCAGAATTAATGTTGCTTTTGCCTCAAACTGTCTTTGTATTCTCTAATATATGTCAAAGACAGAAATGGAAGTGTCAAATCAATTCTGTTCACAGTTTGAGAAAGCTAGGAAGAATGTCAATAAAGCTGTTTCTGCTTATCTCAGAGACCATAGGATGGGCTCCATCTTTAACAACAATTTTCATTTTGATATGGATGACATCTACAGAAGTGATGGAGTTCACTTCACAGATGAAAGAAACAGAGTGTTTCTCAACAACATTAAGCTGTGCGTCTGCACTTACATGTAGCTGCAACTAATCAGAATGAAAACAAGGGCTCCTTTTAGAGCCACCCTATAACCCAACAGTAAATATTATTTTATTTTAAAACATACATACACTTTTCATTTTTGGGTGGAGTCGCGAAGCCATCGCGGTTACATGGGGGCCATGCTGAGAGCATTACTCAAACTCTGCCTCGGGGACCCCATACCCCAAGGGACAGTTATTAAAAAAAAACATTTCTACCCCTATGGGCATTTATTTGCCCGGGGACCCCATCACCCGGGGCATGCCCTCACGTTGGGGACCGCAGGGGGTACCTAACAGCTGCGGGGGGAGCCTAAGATGCTGCTCCCTTTGCCCAAAAGCAATTCTGCGTTGCTTCGTGGAGGCGAGAGCAGGTTTTCTGCTCTCACTCCCGCAAAGCAAAGCAGTGTTTGCTACGACAGGGCGGGAGCCGTGTTCCTGCCCTGTCATAGCAAACTGCAATGTCCCGGGGGTGGACACCCCAGGACATTGCTGGAGCTGGCCCTGGGGGGTGGCAGTCCCCAGGGCCAAGGAGAGCTCCTGGAAGGGGGCCACGCAGCCCCCCTCCCATCATAATGAAAGCCCCGGGGAGGTGGTGGTCCCTGTGGCATTGTGGGGAGGAGCAGGAGTCCCCCACACTTTTATTAATAATATTAAAGCCCTAGGGAAGTGGCGGACCCCGGGTTTTGGGGAGCTAGCGAGGCCCCCCGCTCATAATTACATTCTTGCCCTGGGGAGGTGGTGGTCCGCGGGGCTTGGGGGGCCACGCTTCATTTTTTAAAATTTTCCCAGCTGGACCCCCTGACCAAAGCTAGGGGGTCAGGGTGTTTCTACCATGCCCCCTTATCTTGCTTTTACCTGTGACTCGGTTGAACCGACTCACAAGATGGCTGCCAACACTTCTTGGTTTGGAGTGTTGGCAGCCAATCAGAATGAAGCTCGTGGTCGGGAGGGTTTGCGGATCCACTGCGGCCACCAGATATTGATATTTTATTATCTTTTAATTTCTCTGGAACCACAGAACAGATTTACACCATTTGAAGGAAAGAGTGCACTCTGGATCCAGACCTATCTCTCTTCCAAATTTGGTGTAATTCCGTTAAGCAGTTCGGGCTGTAGCCAGGACAAAGGTTTCCTATGGAAATTAACAAGGAAAAAAATGCATTTTAGGACCCCCTCAGCCCCCACTTGACGAATTACCCCTAAACTTTCAAGACAGGAGCTGATTGGAGCACCCTATTAGTTTTGAAAAATTTGCGAAGATTCGGCAACCGGCGCCAAAGATATTGGGAAAAGAAAAACGCTTTTTGAATAGAAACGAGGTCCTAACTATAACTACCTACTGCCGACCACCAGTAGGTAATATATATATGTATATATATATTCACTGAAAAAACCATAGGTTTCACACACGTTATAGTTACGAATTAGCATTTAAAAAACCTTGCAAATTCACTTAAAAAACCATAGGTTTCACACATGTTATAGTTAGCTGGACATTTCACTCGTAAAAAACCAATGAAATTCCCCCGTTATAGTTAGTGCAGGCAACTATAACTCACGCGACCGCAATCCTCTGCTGATGACGTCAGATATTACATCACTGTATTTAGACACTTATTTACCCATGTCTTCTTCCATTAATCTTTAGCTATACATATATTACAAATATTTATTTTTCATAAAGACACATGTGTCATCAGTGATGTAATATCTGACGTCATCAGCAGAGGATTGCGGTCGCGTGAGTTATAGTTGCCTGCACTAACTATAACGGGGGAATTTCATTGGTTTTTTACAAGTGAAATGTCCAGCTAACTATAACATGTGTAAAACCTATGGTTTTTTAAGTGAATTTGCAAGGTTTTTTAAATGCTAATTCATAACTATAACATGTGTGAAACCTATGGTTTTTTCAGTGAATTTGTACGGTTTTTTAAATGCTAAGTTATGTATTTATTAAATTTTTTTTTTTCAGGTTTTTCACCGTGCGCGCACCGTGCGCGCGCTGTGGGCACTCTGTGCGCTTTGCGCACCTAGCACCCAAGGCTCGCAGTGCGTGCCGTGCGCGCACCTCGTGATTTTTAAAAAAAAACCAATTGTTTTTTTCTCCCTTGGGGGTCCTTCTGTGACCCCCTGATCAAGGCTAGGGGGTCAGGAACTGTCCACTCTGCCCACTTTTCAAGTTCTCCACCTTTTTTTTTCACCCCCTCAGACTGCGAGAGACAAAATGGCGGCCGACACTTCCTGGTTTCGACCGATTCGAATGTTTACCGACATCTAACAACCAATCAGAATTGCGCTCCCGCACGGTAGGGTGCGCGCACAGGGCGCGCATGGTGCGCGCGTATAGATATTGATATGCTTTTAAATGCTATTTTCTCAGGAAATACTGAGCAGATTTACACCAGACCTGCAAAAGGCACTTCCTTGACCTTATGGCTACCTCTCTGCCACATTTCACGTAATTCTGTTCAGCCGTTCGGGCTGTAGCTGCGACTAAAGGTCCTATGGAAAAATGCATGGGGAAAACGCATTTTGGGACCCCCCCTTTTTCTCGGCCCCCGCTTGACAAATCACCCCGAGACTTTCAGGGTAGGAGCTGAGCGGAACGCCCCATTAGTTTTGAAAATTTCACGAGGATTCGTCAACCGGCGCCAAAGTTATTCAAAATAGAATTTTGAGATTTCCTATGGAAACTAGGTTGTAACTATAACTATCTACTGGCGACCGCCAGTAGATAATATATATATATACATATATATATTCACTGAAAAAACCATAGGTTTCAGGCACGTTATAGTTAGGAATTAGCATTTAAAAAACCTTAGAAATTCACTGAAAAAAACATAGGTTTCAGGGGCTTTATAGTTAGCTGGACTTTTCACTCGTACAAAACCATTGAAATTCCCCCGTTATAGTTAGCTTAGCTAACTATAACTCGCGCACACGCAATGCACTGCTGATGACGTCACATATTACATCACTCATGATATGGTCAGTGACATCACTCATGACATCACTGATGACATCTCAAATGACATCACTGATGACATCATCCTTGTGATAGAGTGGCAGACCTCCTCTCCCCCTAATATAACCTTTGATAAACACATTCAAAAATAGAAACTAAAATTTTCAAAACAATGGACATACCAATATCAGTTACAACAACCTATTCAGTAATTCTAAGATCCACATACACATCCACTCATTCACCAACAGTCCTATACAGTCACTCATACATGTACTCACTCATTATATGTACTCATGCACCTGTACATCCTGTTACACAACGCCACTCATCCATAGAGTTACTCACACACATAGTCACTCATGCTAATAAAGAATCAAACATCCATTTACTTGCACATACAGTTATACACACACCGCCACACTTACTTCTACAGAAACTTACACATACTTAGTCTTTTAAACAATCACTTATAGAAACACATACTTATTCATACAGGAACTCTTCCAATCTCTCACTCTCACATATACTCACTTATATACACCAATAGTCACATATACTAGTTTAAAACATATGTAGTTACTCATAAAGACACTATTGAGACAGTCATTCACTCACTAACACACCCATGCACACACTCATCCACCCATACGGTCCTGCACACATGCTGTCTTCAACACATACAAACAGTGAGTCACTCATTCATGCACCTATGCACTACGTAATACCCCCCACCGAACCATACAGACACTCAGACAGTCATACTGATACTCACAAAACCAACTAATAACCTATATAGACACTCATGTAGCTACTCACCAACCCATGCAGCCACTTATACACAAAGTGAGAGACTGATACAGATATTTACATATTTAAACATTACTCACTAAGCCATGTATTCACTAAGATACACTTAATCAGTCAGTTATACAATCAATTTTTCAAAAAACAAATCATCCATTTAGACACTTATATACCCATTTATTCTTCCATCGACCTTGAGATATACATATATAAAACATATGTAATTTTAAGAAAAACACACATTCACTTGATGATGTCATCAGTGATGTCATCAGTGATGTCATTTGAGATGTCATCAGTGATGTCATGAGTGATGTCACTGACCATGTCATGAGTGATGTAATATGTGACGTCATCAGCAGTGCATTGCGTGTGCGCGAGTTATAGTTAGCTGAACTAACTATAACGGGGGAATTTCAATGGTTTTGTACGACTGAAAAGTCCAGCTAAATATAAAGCCCCTGAAGCCTATGTTTTTTTCAGTGAATTTCAAAGGTTTTTTAAATGCTAATTTCTAACTATGCCTACAGAGATAAGACATGTGAAGAAATAAGAAAAAATGCACAGAAATAAAAAAAAGAAATGCAGAAAGAAGCAACAGAAGTCCTCAAAGGCGAAGAAAAGTGCAGGAAGAAGGATAACGTGCAGAAAGAACAAACAGAAGAGCAGAAAGAAGCCTTGTTGCAAAATCATCCTGTACCCTCAACTTTTTCAGACGGATACCGGTGGTAACTGAGTCTGACTAACCAGTCCTAGAGCAAGTGCTATGTTAAAAGACACTCAGAATACAGTGAAAACACCTACATACATTAGGGAACACTATGCGTTGGGGTCCCCCTGTGATCAGCATGACCTCCTCTGTAAGCCCCTAGTATATAATAGGGCAGGGGATTAAAACTACCTCTTAAAACACGCCACAGGGCGTGTTTGCACACGTCACCTCAGGCCCTGTCCCCTCACTTCCCCACTGTGTAAACATGCCCTGTGGCCGTTTTAAGTTGGGAGATTAAGTCTCCTTGAATCCTGAGGGTCCCTAGGGTCCAACTAGACCACTAGGTACCTCCAGTAAGCGCCACAGAGCTGCGTTGCAGAGAGGTGTAAAAAGTGGCATGGCCTGGACCACCTCTCTGCAACGCAGCTCAGTGGCGCTTACTGGAAGCACCTGGTTGGCTAGTTAGCCCCCAGGGGCCCTCAGGATTGAAGGGGAATTATTTCCCCAAATTAAAACGCGCCATAGGGCGTGTTTGCACACGTCACCTCAGGTCCCGTCCCCTCCCTTCCCCACTGTGTTAACACGCCCTGTGGCCGTTTTTTAAGTTGGGAGATTAAGTCCCCTTGAATCCTGAGGATCCCTAGGGGCAAAATAGCCCACTAGGTACGTCCAGTAAGCGCCATTGCAGAGAGGCGTAAAAAGGGGCACGGCCTGCACCACCTCTCTGCAACGCAGAGCAGTGGCGTTTACTGGAAGCACCTGGTGGGCTAGTTGGCCCCCAGGGTCCCTCAAGATTGAAAGGGAATTATTTCCCCAACTTAAAACGCGCCACAGGGCGTGTTTGCACACATCACCTCTGGCCCCATCCCGTCCCTTCACCACTGTGTAAACGCACCCTGTGGCCGTTCTAAGTTGAGAGATTAAGTCCCCTTGAATCCTAAGGGTCCCTAGGGTCAAACTAGCCCACTAGGTACCTCCAGTAAGTGCCACAGAGCTGCGTTGCATAGAGGTGTAAAAAGGGGCGTGGCCTCAGAACACCTGTCTGCAAAGCAGCTCCCTGGCACATACTGGAGATACCTGTTGGGCTAGTTGGCCCTCGAGGACCGTCAGTATTGAAGGGGAATTAATTTCCCAACTTACAACTGGCCAGGGGGCGCGTTTGCAGAGTGCTGCACGGAGGGCACGCTGCCGGTCTTTTATTTATTTTATTTTTTTAAGAAGGAGGGCTGTGTGGCCCCCCTTCTTTTTCTAATTTACTGGCCCTGGGGACCCCATCCCCCAGGGCCTGCACCCTAAATTTTTTTGTTGAAAAAAATTAATTTGGCCCTCCCAAGGCCTTAATCAGCCCCGGGGACCCCAACCCCCGGTTCATGGCCTATTTTTTTAATTTATTCTTCAGGAGGGGGCTGCGTTTCCCTCCTCCTCAGGCCACTTATGGCCCCGGGGATCCCATCCCCCGGGGCCGGCCTTTGTTTTTTATTATTTTTTTTATAAATATATTTATAGAAAAACCTAGGACATGCTGGACAAACCGTATGTACCTATCACCATGACGATTTGTGTGATATTCATTAAAAGGCGACTATGCATAGAATTAATCCACATGGAATGTATTTACACCGCCAGTGAAGCTCTGACGTGTCTGACGCCCTACCGTGCCTAATCCCGGCACCCCCGCCGGTGGGTACTCTCCACGTAGACACCCTTGTCGTTTATTTATACAAACATGGGTAGCTATTGACGGGCACATTTAATATACACGCACACCAAGCCATTCAAAGCGGATACGACCAAACTATGCAAGAAACCCCCCTCACGGTTAATAAAACACACATCCACCGCCGGATGCGTAATACTTTTTTTTTTACTCTCTGGAAAGGAGACGAACCTCACTTGAGAGTCACAGGGTGCTCCTGGCTGAGCCCAATGCTGTGTTACACCCACCAGTGCCCGCCGAGTGCCTCACACCTCTGTGTTGTATTCCACCAGCTAGTGCGTATGCTATGACACTCTCTAACCCATGTGCACTGTAACACCACCCCGTGAATATGTCATGCCACACTTGCCTTCGCACGGGTTATATTGCCCCATCTAACGTGTCTTCCTCGATGCCTATGTTATAACGCACAGCGCTATGCCATACATATTACAATCTGGGATCCATATCTTTGTCACAGTGCATATGCAACGTTACACTCCCCAGCACATATTTTATATTACAACTTTAGAAACTAGTTAGGTTACACAACACTACCCTGTGCATATTACACTCCAAGGCGCATATCGCATAGCACGCGCTAGTGCCTGTGCTATCTCGCGCTCTCCAATGAATCTGTCATTGCGCACACTGTATTGCATATTATATTTCACGCCCCAGTTCATCTTATATCACACTTTTTGGTGCATAGTTTATACCATATACCATATCTAGTTTTCATTTTCAATCGTGCTCTCAGGACTATGTTCTATATACCACTGCGTCCACCTACCCTTTTCACGGGCATTACATTTTGCGATGGGGGGTGGAGGGTCAGGGGGTGTTTCTGCCAAGTGAATCCGGAGTCACAGTCACAAACGTCCTCTTCTTCCTGAATAAAAGTGAGATTATGCATACTTGTTTATATTTTAAGTAGTTCGCACAGACACACATTTTAAAAACAATAAAGTTCCTTATACCCACCTTCTCTGAACAGTTAGCCTGCTGCCCCATCCATCTCCTCCCTATCCTCTGTTGTCTGAATCCATGGACTAGCCTCCTCCCTCCTGCCATGCATGGTCTGATGTGCTGCCACTGCCCTCCATTTAGCATGATGTACCAGTCCACTCCGCCTGCCCTCCATTGCTCAATTCTATGGCCCATCATTGACCTCCTGCTTAGCCTCTGTGCTTAGCTTGCTGCCCCTATTCTCCTTCCCCCTGCCCTCTGATGTCTTTGTGCATGCCCCTGCTCCATCCTTTTTGCCCACCATGTTCCATGGACCTGCCACTCCTATCTACTCTGAGTGTTCTGTTGAGCTGCCACTCCCCTCCCACCTGCCTAGCATTGTCAGATGACTGTAACCTGTCCCTGCCACCTCCACACTGCCTGTCCAAATGCCATGCCCCTATCCCCTTCCTCCGGTCCTCCATGGTCCGTTTTACTGCCACACCCTTCTGCCCTCCCTGGTCTATGTGCTGCAACTGCTCCTCCTGCCTGCCCCACGCAGTCTGTTGTGAGGCCCCTTCCCCTGAACTCTCTTGGCTGTGCCCAGGTCCTGACCCTCCCTTCTATCCTCCATGGTCCTTTGTGCATGCCCCTGCACCCTCCTTCTTGCCCATCATAGCCATTGTGCTGCCACTAACCCTCCCGCTTGCCATGCATGGTCTTCTGTGCTGCCATGGCCCCTCCCACCTTCCCTGTGTGGTCAGCTAGCTGCCCCTGACCCCCTCCCACCTTCCCTCCATGGTCTGTGTGTATGCCATCATAGTCTCATTGTTGCTCTCCATGGTGTGTCTTGTTTCTATTGCCCATCCTGCCTGACCTCCATGGTCATCTTGCTGCTCTTGCCCTGCCCCCTTGCCCCCAGCCCTCTTTTTCCATGTGCAGACCCCTATTCCCTCCCTCCTGGCTTGTCTGTTCCATTGTAATGCCCCCGATCCGTCCCTCCTGCCCTTTATGGTCTGTTATGCTGCAGCTTTCACTCCTGTCTGTCCATTATGGTCAGCTAGCTACCATTGCCTCTTTCCCCTCTGTTCTCTCTTGTCCATGTGCATGGTCCTGTCCCCTCCCTATTGCTTTCTATGGATTGTTGTGCTGCACTCCCGTCCTGCATGCGCTGTGTGGTGTATTGTGCTGCTGCAAACCCTGATGCCTGCCCTGTAGGGTCAGTTTGGTGCACCTCTCCATGTCCCTCCTGTCCTCTGTTATCCGAGTCCATGTCCCTACCCCAATTCCTCCTGCCTACCATGATCCGATGTACCATGCTTGCGAACATTTTGAACTTGGTAAGAGGGAGATTTTGAAAAAAAACTGGGGATTGATTTTCCCCTTTGAGTTACATGGAAAAAAAAGAGATTGTAGATAGGAGACAGATCAAATAAAGCCCATTTGAGCTTAAAAACATTGGACGTTTCCTGGCTGAAACGGGTCTGTTGGCATGTATAGTTATACTACCACTCCCTCTTCCTTCTGCCCACAATGGTCTATTATATTGCCACAGCCTCTCTTGCCAGTCCTGTATTGTTGGTTTGTTGCCCCTGCCCCTCTTTCTACTGCCCTCCATAGTCTGTTGTGCTGCCACTGCCCTTCCTGCCTGCCCAGTGTGGTCAAATTGTTGCATCTGCACTCTCCTACCTGCCTTCAATTTTCAGAGTCCGTGCCCCTGGCCTCTGCCTCTCAACAGTATCCCAATGAACAACTAGATTGCTAACATTCTATATTTATTACAAAAGTGTAGAACGCCTGACGTCATCTTGATATAATCAAGACTGTAATACCTAGAGTATTTCCTTTAGAAATTACATATATGAGAGGGTCTTATTTGCATCAAAATTATGGTTAGTGCTCTAAAAAACTAAAATGAGGACATATTTTCTGAGTTTTCAAATAGTGACAAAGAACTTTTAAATTATTTGTAATCTTTATGTTTTTTTATCCAGTTGACCACTTGATTAAATGTTGCACCTAGGGGAGAGGATGTGATGTTACTTCCAGAGCTGCAGACTTTGCAACTGGGGAACCAGGTTGGAGTTTCTGCTTCAGCTCAACATTCTGTGATTCTGGTCAAATCACTTAATCTCCCCATGTCTACAACCAAAATGAATTTGATCTTGTGTGATGTAACCAATGCTCATGTAAAGCACTCCAATACCTGACAAGTCTGCACTATATAAAACTGCAAATACACAACAAATAAGTGTTTTGCACACTTCTGTCATTGGGCTATACTTGGGCTACATCTGGGTGATATTTGGGCTACATTTGGGCTCTTTTGTCTCTGGTGGCCATCTTGGGAGATTTAGTGTTATGAAGTTTCCTAATTTCCTCATTTACTGTAGTCTCCTCAGTGGGAATACTTTCAGTTTTTTTATTTTGGTTCCATCAAGAAGGCATTCAGATGTGTCACACATTTGCCATAAATTCTGAATGTTAGCACTCTAGTTGCTCATTAGATCACTGTAGTAAAACTACTGCTCACCAGGGAAGTCTGCTGCTGGTATTCAAAGTGCATGTTTCAGTCTGCATGTCAGAATTTTTTTATGAAATAGAAGAAGATTTGAGAAGTCTAAATGTGCCCTAATTTTTCTTTCTGCAGAACTAATCATAATTTCTATGGCAAAATGAACCCCCTCATTTTGTTCCTTTTTAAATTAAATGTTTTAACTGTTACCACTTTATTCCAATCAAGATGGCTTCAGGTGTACCATACGTTTGTCATAAGTAAGACTGTTAGCACTCTAGTTGTTCGTTAGAACACTCTGGGACATTCTGTCATTGGGCTATACTTGGGCTACATCTGGGTGATATTTGGGCTACATTTGGGCTCTTTTGTCTCTGGTGGCCATCTTGGGAGATTTATTTGTTATGAAGTTTCATAATTTCCTCATTTACTGCAGTTTCCTCAGTAGGAAATACTTTCAGTTATTTGCTTTGGTTCCATCAAGAAGGCATTCAGATGTGTCACACATTTGCCATAAATTCTGAATGTTAGCACTCTAGTTGCTCATTAGATCACTGTAGTAAAGCTACTGCTCACCAGGGAAGTCTGCTGCTGGCATTCAAAGTGCATGTTTCAGTCTGCATGTCAGAATTGTTTTATGAAATGGAAGAGGATTTGAGAAGTCTAAATGTGCCCTAATTTTTCTTTCTGCAGCACTAATCATAATTTCTATGGCAAAATGAACCCCCTCATTTTGTTCCTTTGTAAATTAAATGTTTTAAGTGTTACCACTTTATTCCAATCAAGATGGCTTCAGGTGTGCCATACTTTTGTCATAAGTAAGACTGTTAGCGCTCTAGTCGTTCGTTAGAACACTCTGGGACATTCTGTCATTGGGCTATACTTGGGCTACATCTGGGTGATATTTGGGCTACATTTGGGCTCTTTTGTCTCTGGTGACCATTTTGGGAGACTTATTTGTTATGATGTTTCCTAATTTCCTCATTTACTACAGTCTCCTCAGTAGGAAATACTTTCAGTTTTTTACTTTGATTCCATCAAGAAGGCATTCAGATGTGTCACACATTTGCCATAAATTCAGAATGTTAGCACTCTAGTTGCTTATTAGATCACTGTAGTAAAGCTACTGCTCACCAGGGAAGTCTGCTGCTGGTATTGAAAGTGCATGTTTCAGTCTGCATTTCAGAATTTTTTAATGAAATAGAAGAGGATTTGAGAAGTCACTCAAAATGTGCCCTAAATTTTCTTTCTGCAGCACTAATCCTACTTTCTATGGCAAAATGAACCCCCTCATTTTGTTCCTTTTTAAATTAAATGTTTTAAGAGTTACCACTTTATTCCAACCAAGATGGCTTCAGGTGTGCCATACGTTTGTCATAAGTAGGATTGTTAGCGCTCTAGTTGTTCTTTAGAACACTCTGGGAAGCTGCAGTAGAACACAAAGGAATCAACTGACAGTCTCTGCCCTTGTTGGATGTACATGTTTTACTGAGAATGTCAGACTTCATTCTCACATGACTGAGAAAGATAATGTGAATTTACAGAAAATATGCTCTCAGTTTAGCTTATAGATCACCTTCCAAACCTCTGTGGGAAAAGCATGAGAAAATAGTTTTCTCGGAAACATGATTCATGATATCACAGCAGAAGGCTTTTTCACATGGTAAAATCACTTAGAACACACCACAATTCCTAAAATGGGTATGGTACCATCAACAAATGATTTATAATGTAACTAAAGTCTTAAAACCTTCTATTAACCGCAATGCTTTTTAATGAGGTGCCATCATGTATATTGGTCCCAAGATGGCTGCCAACACTTCTTGGATGAAGTGCTGACAGCCAATCAGATCTCACGATGAGATTTGTGGTTAGGCTCCGCCCAGATATATATGTGATTTTACTTTTGATTTTCTCAGGAACTACTGAACGGATTTACACCATTTAAGCAAAAGGCACGAGTGTGAACCAAGGGCTACCTTTTTGCCAAATTTGGTGTAATTCCGTTCAGCCGTTCGGGCTGTACCTTCGACTAAAGGTCCTATGGGAAAATGCATGGGGAAAACGCGTTTTGGGACCCCCCTTTTTTCTCAGCCCCCGCTTGACGAATCACCCCAAGACTTTCAGGGTAGGAGCTGAGCAGCGCGCCCCATTAGTTTTGAAAATTTCACGAAGATAAGTCAACCGGCGCCAAAGTTATTCAAAATAGAATTTGCATATTTCCTATGGGAACTCGGTCCTAACTATAACTATCTTCTGGCGACCGCCAGTAGATTATATATATATATATATATATATATATATATTACCTACTGGCGGTCGCCAGTAGGTAGTTATAGTTAGGACCACGTTTCCATAGGAAAACCTCAACATTCTATTTTGAATAACTTTGGCGCCGGTCGACGAATCCTCGCGAATTTCTCAAAATAGGTGGGGCGCTACGCTCCGCTCCTACCCTGAAAGTCTCGGGGGGATCCGTCAAGCGGGGGCTGAGATAAAAGGGGGGTCCCAAAACGCGTTTTTCCCATGCATTTTTCCATAGGACCTTTAGAACGAGCTACAGCCCGAACGGCTGAACAGAATTACTCAAAATTTGGCAGAGAGGTAGTCCCTAGGTCAAGGAAGTGCCTTTTGTAGGTTTGGTGTAAATCTGTTCAGTAGATTCTGAGAAAATAGCCTTTAAATCAATATATATATCTGAGCCCGCTTACGGTACGCTTACCGTACGCTTATGGTAAGCGTACGGTGGCGTGCGCGAGCGCGATTCTGATTGGCTCTTAGATCTTAGTAAACATTCGAATCGGCCGAAACCAGGAAGCGGCGGCCGCCATTTTGTGTATTTCACTCTGAAAAAAAAGAGTGAAAACAAGGAAAGGGGGCAATGAGGAGAGTTACAGACCCCCTAACATTTGTAAGGGGGTCAAAGAAGGACAGAAAAGTACAAAAAAAACATTTATTGATTTTTAAAAAAATCACGGGGTACGCGTACGGTAAGCTTACGGTAAGCGTACGGTAGAAAAAAAAAAAAAAAAAATGAAAATCAGATTTAAGTGTTTAGATATTAGGGGGCTCTAAAAAGAGCCGTTGTGTTTATGAAATGATTTTTTAGTGGTACCTACAAGTAAGTACCGATGCAGAGTCTAAGGTTCAAGAGGAAGACTCTGTTCCCTTCATCATTGAAGTGCACACCATCTCCTCTATAAATGTCTTGCATGTCATAACGCAAGTTGTTGTGGTAAATGGCACCCATACCATAGTCACGGAGGAAAGCAGAAACAGATTTGTTGACGTGCTTTCTTGCTTTGTCATCGCACCGCGTGCCCACCGTGCGTGCACGGCACTAACTGCGTAAAGTGGGCGCGCGGTGCGCGAAGCGCACCGCGTGCTCACTGTGCGCGCACGGTGCGCGAAGCGCACCGTGCGCGCACGGAACGAACTGCGTTAAGTGGGCGCGCACGCCACGAATGGCGTAAAGTAACTTAGCATTTAAAAAACCGTACAAATTCACTGAAAAAACCATAGGTTTCACACACGTTATAGTTAGGAATTAGCATTTAAAAAACCTTGCAAATTCACTGAAAAAACCATAGGTTTCACACATGTTATAGTTAGCGGAAATTTTACTGATAAAAAACCAATGAAATTCCCCCGTTATAGTTAGTGCAGGAAACTATAACTCACGCGACCGCAATCTTCTGCTGATGACATATGTGTCTTTATGAAAAAAAAATATTTGTAATATATGTATAGCTAAAAATGTATGGAAGAAGACATGGGCAAATAAGTGTCTAAATACAGTATTAGCATCAGCAGAGGATTGCGGTCGCGTGAGTTATAGTTTCCTGCACTAACTATAACGGGGGAATTTCATTGGTTTTTTATCAGTAAAATTTCCGCTAACTATAACATGTGTGAAACCTATGGTTTTTTCAGTGAATATATATATATATATATATATATTTATATATATATATATATATGTATATATATATATATATATATATATATATATATATATATATATATATATATATATATATTTATATATATATATATATATTTTACCTACTGGCGGTTGCCAGTAGGTAGTTATAGTTAGGACCTAGTTACCATAGAAAGATCGTAACATTCTTTTCCCAACAACTTTGGTGCCGGTTGACAAATCTTCGTGAAACTTTCAAAACTGGTGGGACACTCTGGTCAGCTCCTATCCTGAAAGTTTGGGGGTGATTCGTCAAGCGGGGGCCGAGAAAAAGGGGGGTCCCAAAACGCATTTTCACCATGTTATTTCCCATAGGAAATTTTAGACACAGCTACAGCCCGAACTGCCGAACGGAACTACACCAAATTTGGCAAAAAGGAAGCCCTTGGTTCAGAAAGCGCCCTTTTTTTTTAATGGTGTAAATCCGTTCAGTAGTTCCTCAGAAATTTCAAAAAAGAGGTCAGAAAATCAATTTCCCATAGGAAACTATAGACACGGTTATAGCAAAAACTGCTGAAAGGAATTGCACCAAATTTGGCAAAAAGGTACTGTTTGGCCCAGAAAGCGACCTTTTTAAAAATGGTGTAAATCCGTTCAGTAGTTTTTGAGAAATTTAAGAAATAAAGATAGTGATATCTATGGGCGCGGACGATACACGCACCCTCCCGATCACGAGCTTCATGCTAATTGACTGTCAACACTCCAAACCAGGAAGTGTTGGCAGCCATCTTGTGCCTCGGTAGAACCGAGACACAAGAAAACTGGAAAAGAAATGCGAATAACAAGAAATGGGGGCAGGGTACAAACACCCTGACACCCTAGGCCTGCTCAGGGGTCTCACAAGGACCCCCAGGGCCCAAAAAAGCATTTTTTTTTTTAAATCGTCGAGATTCGCACACCCAGTGCGAATTTTGCCCCAAAAAAAAAACAAAGCTCGGGCTCCCGCAATTCGTTTAATAAGCCACCGGCTGTGCCAGGTCCTAGGGGCAGTTAAAAAATGTGTGGGGGGGCCCAATCCCTCCACACTGACCCGGGGACTGCCACCCCCCGGGGCTTTTCAAAAATATTTGCAGGGGCACACGGCCACCCCACAGCACCGAGGACCGCCACCCCGGGGCTTCTTTTTTAATCGGTGGGGGGGCCTACAAGGCCCCCCCAAACCACCACTCCCCGGGGATTTTATTAATTATTTTGTGGGGGGGCTCATGGTCCCCTCGCTGCCCCAGGGACCGCCACCCCCCAGAGCTTTTAAAAAAATAAATACATATACGTGTGGGGGGTTCGAGCCCCCCCACACGCCACAGGGACCACCACCTCCCCAGGGCTTTGCCAAAGTAATGGGAGGGGGGCCGCATGGCCCCCCTCCTGGAGCCTGTGATGGCCCTGGGGACCACCACCCCCCAGGGCCGGTTCCTGCAGTGTCCCGGGGTGCACCCCAGGGACACTGCTATTTGCTATGGCAGGGAGGGAGCCTCGCGGCTCCCACGTTGTCATAGCAAACTGGGGTTTGGGTTTTGGAAGAGAGAGCAACCACATTGCTTTACCACACGGGGAGCTGCATGTCAACAGCTCCCCGTGTGGTAAAGCAATGCCGGCGTTGCAGAGAGGTGGTCCAGGCTATGCCCATTTTTACACCTCTCTGCAATGCAGCTCTGTGGCCCTTACTGGAGGTATTCGGTGGGCTAGTTGGACACCGGGACCCTCAGGACTCAATGGGACTTAATCCCCCAACTTAAAATGCGCCACGAGGCACGTTTGCACAGTGGTGAAGGGAGGGGCCTGAGTTAACATGTGTGCAAACACGCCCTGTGGCACATTTTAAGTTGGGGAATTAATTCCCCTTCAATCCTGAGGGCCCCTGGAGGCCAATTAGCCAATCAGGTACCTCCAAAAAGCGCCAGAGGCCTGCTTTGCAGAGAGGTGGTCCAGGCCATGCCCCTTTTTTACACCTCTCTGCAATGCAGCTCTGTGGAGCTTACTGGAGGTACCTGGTGGGCTTGTTGGAACCCAGGGACCCTCAGGATTGAAGGGGACTTAATCCCCCTACTTAAAAAGTGGGGCTAGGGGGTCAGGAACTCTCTACCCTGCCCCCTTTTCATGTTCTCCACCTTTATTTTTCACTGTCACGCACAAAACACACAAAATGGCGGCCGACACTTCCTGATTTCGACCGATTCGAATGTTGACTGACATGTAACCACCAATCAGAATTACGCTCGCGCAGGGCACCGTGCGCGCACGGTACGCGCTTATAGATTTTTATGTACTTTTAACTGCAATTTTCTCAGGAACTACTGAACAGATTGACACCATATATGCAAAAGGCACATGCCTGACCTGAGGACTACCTCTTTGCCAAATTTCAAGTAATTCTGTTCAGCCGTTCAGGGTAGGAGCAGAGCAGAGCGCCCCATTAGTTTTGAAAAATTTGCGAGGATTCGTCAACCGGCGCCAAAGTTATTCAAAATAGAATTTTCAGATTTCCTATGGAAACTCGGTCCTAACTATAACTATCTACTGGCGACCACCAGTAGATAATATATATATATATATATATATTCTTCCAAAAACGCCCACCGTTGAAAGCGCACTCGAAGAACAGGCCGACCCAGCTGTTACTTGCAAGGTCTTTATTTCATCACCAACCGGCAGTGTCCTTGGTATAGTAGTTCAGCCCTACGCGTTTCAAAGCTAAATGCTCCTTGTTCACGGGCAAAATGGCTAGCGGCGGAAGTGAGCACCTCGTTGATTTAAATATCACATCCAAGTGGCTTTGTCCCAAATGCCTCATGGGACCAAGGACACTGCCGGTTGGTGATGAAATAAAGACCTTGCAAGTAACAGCTGGGTCGGCCTGTTCTTCGAGTGCGCTTTCAACGGTGGGCGTTTTTGGAAGAATATATATATATATATATATATATATATAGTATTTCCAAAGTCCTTTACAATGCACAATGATGCACGCAGTAGGAACAGACCACTCCGTGGCTACAAGATAAAGTGCTTTATTCTTCTAACAGCAGCATGACGCGTTTCGACCGGGGAACCTGGTAACGATGGAGGCCACCTGGAATCTTGGGCGCTGAGGAAGGCAGCATTATGCCGAAATGCATTCGCCTTGTCATCTTGGTTCCATTAAATGCTTCTACGATCTCCCCCTGTTGTGGTCTCTGCTCATTCCTCGTGATGGGACTCTTGTAATTTGTGCTGCGTCGGCCAGAGACGCATTTCAGAGACTCCTGCTTCGTTTTGGGCCGGACCCTTCTGGCGCTGCTACGGCTGTTCGGAGACATTTCACGGTAGTGAAAAGGTTCATGCCCGCCCTGGGAACTGTGAGCTTTAAAGCAGTGTGGAGTCATTTGGTCCCATTTGGGTGGCGTGTATTCACACAGCTGCCCCTGTGACACTGCTCCTGGAACTCGGGGCTGAAGCAGTATGGGGACTCGTTGAGACATTGTTGTAACCGCAAGCAGGACATTTTGGCTGAAGTTTGCACTAGGACCCTGCATTCCGCCCGACAATTTGGTGACTTTCTCTCCACATACCACTTACCTGGGATCAGAGCTCTGAATTCTGGGATATGTAGTCTCATTGACCATCCCGTCAACTACATACAGGAGGAGTCACGTTCCAGGAGGGCGGAGCCTTTCTCTAGACCAATAAAGGCGGCAGGACTACTCACCTGGTAATGATGGAGGCCACCTGGAATCTTGGGCGCTGAGGAAGGCAGCATTATGCCGAAATGCATTCGCCTTGTCATCTTGGTTCCATTAAATGCTTCTACGATCTCCCCCTGTTGTGGTCTCTGCTCATTCCTCGTGATGGGACTCTTGTAATTTGTGCTGCGTCGGCCAGAGACGCATTTCAGAGACTCCTGCTTCGTTTTGGGCCGGACCCTTCTGGCGCTGCTACGGCTGTTTGGAGACATTTTACGGTAGTGAAAAGGTTCATGCCCGCCCTGGGAACTGTGAGCTTTAAAGCAGTGTGGAGTCATTTGGCCCCATTTGGGCGGCGTGTATTCACACAGCTGCCCCTGTGACACTGCTCCTGGAACTCGGGGCTGAAGCAGTATGGGGACTCGTTGAGGCATTGTTGTAACCGCAAGCAGGACATTTTGGCTGAAGTTTGCACTAGGACCCTGCATTCCGTCCGACAATTTGGTGACTTTCTCTCCACATACCACTTACCTGGGATCAGAGCTCTGAATTCTGGGATATGTAGTCTCATTGACCATCCCGTCAACTACATACAGGAGGAGTCACGTTCCAGGAGGGCGGAGCCTTTCTCTAGACCAATAAAGGCGGCAGGACTACTCACCTGGTAACGATGGAGGCCACCTGGAATCTTGGGCGCTGAGGAAGGCAGCATTATGCCGAAATGCATTCGCCTTGTCATCTTGGTTCCATTAAATGCTTCTACGATCTCCCCCTGTTGTGGTCTCTGCTCATTCCTCGTGATGGGACTCTTGTAATATATATATATATATATATATATATATATATATATATAGTATTTCCAAAGTCCTTTACAATGCACAATGATGCACGCAGCAGGTACAGACCACTCCGTGGCTACAAGATAAAGTGCTTTATTCTTCTAACAGCAGCATGACGCGTTTCGACCGGGGAACCCGGTCTTGATCACATGACATGTACAAAGATCATAGAGTTTAAATAGCGTATAGAATGCCGCCAAAACTGCTAATCACAGAATGAAAATAGAAAACATACTATTAGTAGAAAGTCATAGAAAGTCTGACATACTATAATGCGGGGGATTTACCTTCCAAACATTTCAAGAATTAAACCGACAGGCTAAAACAATAGATTTAAAATATATAATTCTAAATAATGAATTAACATTTTAAATAATCTATTAGACCCCTGTAAACAGTATCAGTGATAAAATACAATAAATATATAAAATATATATCAAAAAAATATCACGCTACAATGAATACTGAAAAATGGAGGGATAAAAATATCTTGGGCAAGTGCCCATAGACTGTCGGAAGTGAAAAAAATCGCTTGTGAAGCAGATCAGACCTGAAAACCAGATTCAGTGTAACAGCTCAACGCATAATAATAATTCCACATAAAAAATAATTAATAAATCAAGAGACGAATATTAAAACATACTCGATGATGAACAAAAAGAGAAAATCTATAAGCAAAATTAGTGCAAATGTTGCAATCTAATAAAGTGATTATAGAAAATAGCAGGAGTAAGTCAAGCCCAGCACTGTGCAAGCAGATAATGCAACATGATAAACGGTTAGTCCATAGAGCAAATTTCCAAAATTTAAGATAAGTGAATTCATAAAAATATACACATATATATATACATTCATTTATGAAAAACAGTACAAAATAAATAATTTTATATAAATAATGTACTAAATAATCCTAATGGAAAGAGCAACAAATTGGACAAATACCTATAATCATATAGAATATTTCTCAAACAGCGGAGTAAAGAAAATGGTTGGATACCATGACTCCCGATCTAGTAGCCACCAGCTAAAAATCAATCCAATCATCAACACCCCATCAGTATCGAAAATAAAACCGGTAAAATCAGAAGATAAAACCACCTAAAAACGACCCAGAAGGAGTAAAAATTGATCGTAATAAAACCCAGCTAGGTGGGGAGAGAAGTTTAAAATCTGATATAGCATATAATATACTAGATGAAAAGTTAGTAAACAGTAGCAATGACGAGAAAATACGTTTGTGGAGTCATAATGATAAATCAGTTAAATCAGTTAAATCAATCAAGGATATTAGATGAGGGGAGATCAATTCATTACAATTATAGAAAATTATGAAGGTCCTCCCCAGTATTTAGTCCGTTAGGAATCTTAGTATCCAAAAGTAAAATGTAATGGCTTTCCAACTGTCTAATTCTTTTTTCTCTATCTCCACCTTTCTTGGAGATCGGGACAGCATCAACAACAAAATAGCTGAGATCTTTTAAGTTATTCTGGTGAACTAATTTGAAATGACGCGCCACTGGATAGCTTGAATCAGAGTTGACAAGAGCTCTGAGATGTTTCAGGATCCTATTAAAAACTTGAAGTTTGGTGCTGCCTATATAGCGGAGATGGCAAGTGCACTGAAGCACATAGACTGCATAGTCTGTTTTGCACGTAAAAAAGCCTTCAATTTATATTGACATCTTGACTAAAGGCATCACTATATTCACAAGTATTGACACCAAATTTACAAGCCCTGCATGAGCTACATTTAAAAAAACCTTTCCGGTTGGAAAGCCAATTAGTTGATTTGTAAGATTCGGGACTGACTTTAACTAAAGCATCTCGCTTAGAAGGAGCCCTTCTGAAGGTGATGCCAGGAATTTCAGAGATAAGAGGGGCAAGGGTTATGTCAGTTTTCAAAATAGACCAATTAGACTTAAGAATATTCCTGATTCTTTTCTCATGACAACTAAAGGTGGTGATTAGTCGTATGGTCATGTCTTCATTATTAGAAGGTCTAGTGGCCCTAGAGATCGTAACATTAGTGTTAGCAACCTGAGAAGAGTCATTTGTGGTGCTCCTCAGTTTATGCATAGCATCACAAAGAACACCTCTTTTGTAACCACGAGCCAAGAATCTCTGAAAAGATTCATCAAGACATTTTTTACGATCAATTTCATTGCTACAAATTCTATGAATTCTTAAAAATTGCCCATAAGGGATAGTTCTGATAAGATGTTGGGGGTGAGAGCTTGAAGCATGAAGGATTGAGTTACCTGCCGTGCTTTTTCTATGCAGTCTAGTATGAATTTCATTATTAACAACATAGATTTCATTGCTACAAATTCTATGAATTCTTAAAAATTCCCCATAAGGGATACTTCTGATAAGATGTTGGGGGTGAGAGCTTGAAGCATGAAGGATTGAGTTACCTGCCGTGCTTTTTCTATGCAGTCTAGTATGAATTTCATTATTAACAACATAGGTTTCGACGTCTAAGAATTCCACTCTTTCTTTGCTAATGGTAGCAGTGAATTCTAAATTGAGCTCATTGATGTTGATGTCAGCTACAAATTTATCGGCAGTTTCTCTAGATCCGTTCCAGATAATAAACACGTCATCTATGAAACGCCACATATGAACAATGCCATAATCTAGGCCACTGAGGCGTGGCCGAGAACATGCTCCTCCCACCAGCCAACATGTAAACATGCGTAATTGGGGGAGAAGCAAGCCCCCATAGCCACGCCCCGCAACTGCTGAAAAACCTCATTATTAAAGAGGAAATAGTTGTTACAGAGGCAAATCTCGATCATTTTGACTAACATCTTACTATGTTCATAATGACTGATGTTTCTTTGAGACAGATAGTGTTGAATAGCACGCAGCCCATCTTGGTGGTTGATAGACGTGTAAAGGGAGCAAATGTCCATGACAATGAAACAATAATTCGAATTCCAAATAACATTATTAAGTTTAGATATATATATATTCCACACAAAGATGATGACGCCGTGTGCAATTTTTATCTTTATTTTCCGCCGCTACCAAACGCGTTTCGACTGACAAGCAGTCTTGCTCACTGGGTGAATATAATTATATATATATATATATATATGTATATATATATATATATATATATATATATATATATATATATTATCTACTGGCAGACGGCAGTAGGTAGTTATAGTTAGGACCTATTTTCCATAGAAAAAGCGGTTTTTGATTTGCCAATATCTTTGGCGCCGGTGGACGAATCTTCGCGAAATTTTCAAAAATAATGGGGCGCTCTGGTCAGCTCCTGTCTTGAAAGTTTCGGGGTGATTCGTCAAGCGGGGATGAGACAAATGGGGTCCCAAAACGCGTTTTCCCCATGTTCATTTCCATAGGAAAAATTGGAACAGGCTACAGCCGAACTGCTGAACGGAATTACACCAAATTTGGCAAAAAGGTAGCTCTTGGTTCAGAAAGTAACCTTTTTTTAAATGGTGTAAATCCGTTTGGTGGTTCCTGACAAATTAAAAATAGAAATCTTTTGATATCTGAGCACCGAGGAGGAGTCGCGACTCCTCCTGAGCACCCCCCAGGGCCGGCTCCTGCAATGGCCCGGGGTACCCACCCTCAGGACATTGCTGTTTGTTCTGGCAGGGCTGGAGCAGTGCAGCTCCCGCCCTGCCATAGCAAACACTGCTTTGGTTATTGGATGCAAGAGCAGGAAACCTGCTTTCGCATCCAAAAACCAAAGCAGGATTACTTTTGCGCATGGGGAGCTGCATGTCAGCAGATCTCCTTGTGCAAAAGCAATGCCGACTCTCGCAGGCGGCTGGGAGATGCAGGACCGCGGGGGCCTTTGGGATCCCCCCACGCTCCCCATCAGTGATGTCATTTGAGATGTCATCAGTGATGTCACTGACCATTTCATGAATGATGAAATATGTGATGTCATCAGCAGTGCATTACGGGGGAGTGAGCTATAGTTAGCTGATCTAACTATAAATGCCGAATTTCTCTGGTTTTGTTCGAGCGACATGTCCAACTAACTATAACAACCCTGAAACCTATGGTTTTTTCAGTGAATTTCAAAGGTTTTTGAAATGGTAATTTCTAACTATAACGTCCCTGAAACCTATGGTTTTTTAAGTGAATATATTTATGCAATCATGGACTTGAAAAAGGACGACTCCGTGATTATAAAACCCTCAGACAAAGGGGGTAACATTGTTATTTTCAACAAAGAACAATACATTAAGGAGGCTCGGCACCAATTGAACGACACTGAATGCTACACACCCATACACAGGAGAGAGTACAATGACTGTGCAGTTAAGATCCAGGAACTTCTGCAGTGTTGGCAGGATAGCGGATTGATTGACTCGGAAGAATGTCGCTTTCTGTTCTGCAAATACCCGGTGATTCCTACCTTTTACCATCTCCCAAAGGTTGACAAGGACTTGATGCGGCCACTGGGTAGACCGATTGTAGCCTCACAGAACAGTTTATTGGAGAATATTTCCATCTACATTGATTCCTTTTTAAATCCTTTAGTAAAAGATTTATCTTCTTATGTCAAAGACACACATGCATTTTTTAGATTAATCGAAGGGATTGAATGGGAAGACGACATGGTGATGATCACACTTGACATCACCAGTCTGTATACCTGCATAGAACACACTAAGGGCCTTAATGCCATCAGATGGTTTCTAAATAAACGTGCATTGAAATATAATGACCACAATGCCATTTTGGCAGATATGACTGCCTTTTGCATGGAAAATAACATCTTCCTGTTTGACGGGCAACTTTACAGACAAAGGAGAGGGACCATGATGCGCACGTGCTTCGCCCCCAGTTATGCGAACTTGTTAGTTGGCTGGTGGGTGAAGCACGTGGCCTGGGCGGAGCAACATGATCATTGGGATGAAAAAGTTGCCCTATTGGCGAGATATATAGATGATTTATTTATCATTTGGAGAGGGTCCCAGGGAGAAGCCACTGAATATATAGCAGCCCTAAATAACAACGACCTGAATCTCGCCTTCACAGCCACTATCAGCACAGTTAGCGTTTTTTACCTAGACCTAGAAGTCTATACTGAAGGTAGAAAACTGCTTACCAGACTCTATCGCAAGCCCACCGCAGACCTCTCATAAAAAATATATATATACCATTTGGCGAACTTTTACACATCAAGCGGAATTGTACCACCAATGATGAATTTCTCAGAGCTAAGAACAAAACTGTAGAGAAGTTTAGGACCAGGGGTTACACCGAGGGATCTTGAGAGCAGCTGTCTATAAGATGGAACCAACAGATAGACAGACACTGTTAGCTGAAAAAACTAAAACTATCTCGAAAACAGGACACATAAGAATGATAATGGGATTCCATGAAAGATCCCAGAGGGTGATACAGATTTTTAGAAAGAACTGGCACATAGTGAAAACTGACAATGTGATGAAACAAGTGCTACTATCACACCCTCTTATCACCTATAGACGCAGTACATCTATTAAAGATCACCTAGTACATAGTCATTTTACATCTGCTACCACTAGCCCTGACAGAAGCAAGGGTTTCTTTCCATGCCTCAGTTGTAAGGCCTGTAAATTTAGCAAGAAAACTACAGAGTATGAGGTAGAAAGACAGGGTTCTAAAACATTCAAAAAGATAAACAAATTGTTGAACTGTAATTCTGATTTCACTATCTATTGCCTGGTATGCCCCTGCTCCAAAAGGTATATTGGCAGTACCATCCATCCTGCCAAAAAAAGAATCCTCTAGCATATGTGTGCAATCGCCAAGAAAGATCAGACCTATCCAGTTGCACAACACTTTGAACAAATGCACAAAAGCAATCGTGATCTGTTGGGGTTCTTTTGTATTGACCAAATTGACAAGAAGGAGAGAGGAGGGGACAGAGTGAAAGCACTGAGATGTTTGGAATCCAGATATATAGTTGAGTTGTCAACCAAAACCCTGCAGAGCCTCAACAATGACGAAAAAATGTGGGTTCATATAGGTTAGCACTTGATTATCTTGTCCTCCCACTGAGCAACTAATTGTGTGTCTTACGTTTTTCTAATATTATGAACTTTCCGTTAAAAATTTGATTCACTGTAAATATCGTGCACTACTTATCCAACAAGGATACGATGCCAATATGGATTATGCCCATTGGGGATCCATCATATATATCCACTTATGCATTTGATTTTTGACAGGGTATATGCTTGCCCATTAAGGACTTGAATGCATTTCGCAAGATATTGCGATACAATGGATGGCATCTATGTGCACATTCTTTGATTGTTTTTATTTAGGTCTGTGTAGACCATTTAGTTAATTATGTTCCATTAGTTGCACAATTGGCTTATTTGTATATATTTTGATTGTGTGTGTGAATAATATGAGATCTCGTAAAATGACTATTGCCAAATGGGTAGTTATATTCAGATGTATCACTATCTAAATGTGCATTCTAAGATGGCCAACATTGATACCAATGCCTATACTCCACCTTTTGAGACCTCTTCACCTTCCATTGTGCACTATGACGTTTTCCTTCATTGGTATGCATAAATACGATTTTGTGTGTTATAGTAACTGACATTGAAGAAGGCGTTTTCGAAACGCGTCTGTCAGTTTGGTTCGTGCTGTCTGCCGAATAAACTTCCACCTTCAAAACTTCCCCGCTGAGTGCCTTCAAGTGTATCCACGAAGGGGCGGATTGTTTTTTGACATATATGTATATATATCTATCTATATATCTATATATATATCTATATCTACAGATATATATATATATATATATTCACTGAAAAAACCATAGGTTTCAGGGGCGTTATAGTTAGCTGGACTTTTCACTCGTACAAAACCATAGAAATTCCCCCGTTATAGTTAGTTCAGCTAACTATAACTCGCGCGCCCGCAATGCACTGCTGATGACGTCACATATTACATCACTCATGACATGGTCAGTGACATCACTCATGACATCACTGATGACATCATTGATGACATCATCCTTGTGATAGAGTGGCAGACCTCCTCTCCCCTAATATAACCTTTGATACACACATTCAAAAATAGAAATTAAAATTTTCAAAACTATGGACATACCAATACCAGTTACAACAACCTATTCAGTAATTGTAAGATCCACATCCACTCATTCACCAACAGTCCTATACAGTCACTCATACATGTACTCACTCCTCATATGTACTCATACACCTATACATCCTGTTACACAACGCCACTCATCCATAAAGTTACTCACACACATAGTCACTCATGCTAATAAAGAATCAAACATCCGTTTACCTGCATATACAGTTATACACACACCACCACACTTACTTCTACAGAAACTTACACATACTTCACATACTTAGTCTTTTTAACAATCACTTATAGAAACACATACTTATTCATACAGGAACTCTTTCAATCTCTCACTCTCACATATACTCACTTATATACACCAATAGTCACATATACTAGTTTAAAACATATGTAGTTACTCATAGAGACACTATTGAGACAGTCATTCACTCACTAACACACCCATGCACACACTCATCCACCCATACAGTCCTGCACACATGCTGTCTTCAACACATACAAACAGTGAGTCACTCATTCATGCACCTATGCACTACGTAATACCCCCCACCGAACCATACAGACATCAGACACTTATACTGATACTCAAAAAACCAACTAATAACCTATATAGACACTCATGGAGCTACTCAACAACCCATGCAGCCACTTATACACAAAGTGAGAGACTGATACAGATATTTACATATTTAAACATTACTCACTAAGCCATGTATTCACTAAGATACACTTAATCAGTCAGTTATACAATCAATTTTTCAAAAACAAATCATCCATTTAGACACTTATATACCCATTTATTCTTCCATCGACCTTGAGATATACATATATAAAACATATGTAATTTTCAGAAAAACACACATTCACTGGATGATGTCATCAGTGATGTCATCAGTGATATCATTTGAGATGTCATCAGTGATGTCATGAGTGATGTCACTGACCATGTCATGAGTGATGTAATATGTGACGTCATCAGCAGTGCATTGCGGGCGCGCGATTTATAGTTAGCTGAACTAACTATAACGGGGGAATTTCTATGGTTTTGTATGACTGAAAGTCCAGCTAACTATAACGCCCCTGAAACCTATGGTTTTTTCAGTGAATATATATATATATATTCACTGAAAAAACCATAGGTTTCACACATGTTATAGTTAGCTGTACTTTTCACTCGTAAAAAACCAATGAAATTCCCGCGTTATAGTTAGTGCAGGCAACTATAACTCACGCGACCGCAATCCTCTGCTGATGCTAATACTGTATTTCGACACTTATTTGCCCATGTCTTCTTCCATTAAATTTTAGCTATACATATATTACAAATATTTTTTTTTCATAAAGACACATATGTCATCAGCAGAAGATTGCGGTCGCGTGAGTTATAGTTGCCTGCACTAACTATAACGCGGGAATTTCATTGTTTTTTTACGAGTGAAATGTACAGCTAACTATAACATGCGTGAAACCTATGGTTTTTTCAGTGAATTTGCAAGGTTTTTTTAATGCTAATTCCTAACTATAACGTGTGTGAAACCTATGGTTTTTTCAGTGAATTTGTACGGTTTTTTAAATGCTAAGTTACTTTACGCCATTCGTGGCGTGCGCGCCCAGTTAACGCAGTTCATTCCGTGCGCGCACGGTGCGCTTCGCGCACCGCGCGCCCACTTTACGCAGTTAGTGCCGTGCACGCACGGTGGTCACGTGGTGTGCTGCGCGCACCGCGTGCCCACGTTAAGCGGGATGGGCCATGTACGCACGATGCGCTTCGCGCACCGTGCGCACATGGGGGACATATTATGTGCATCTTTGTGAAATGTATTCTTTGTTAAATTCATAGCTGTTATATGCCATGCACAAATGGTGCCCTTCGGGCACCATTTGCACACGGGGTGGGGAGAATGTGGATAATTTTTTTTTTTATAATTTTTTTCCGTACGCGTACGGTAAGCGTAATCGGCGATTTTCCGAAAAAAAAAAATTTTTTTTTTGGGGCTTGGGGGTGGTTTGGGGACCCCTGTATCAATGCTGGGTGGTTAGGATCTCATGAAACTGCCTCTTTACACATTTTTGGGGTTCGTTTTTGCTGCCCAACTCAGGGAGCGAGAGAGAAAATGGCGGCCGCCGCTTCCTGGTTTCGACCGATTCGAATGTTTACTAAGAGCTAAGAGCCAATCAAAATCGCGCTCGCGCACGCCACCGTACGCGTACGGTAAGCGCACCGTAAGCGCACCGTACGCTGGCTCAGATATATATATTGATTTAAAGGCTATTTTCTCAGAATCTACTGAACAGATTTACACCAAACCTACAAAAGGCACTTCCTTGACCTGAGGACTACCTCTCTGCCAAATTTCAAGTAATTCTGTTCAGCCGTTCGGGCTGTAGCTGTGTCTAAAGGTCCTATGGAAAAATGCATGGGAAAAACGCGTTTTGGGACCCCCCTTTTATCTCAGCCCCCGCTTCACGAATCCCCCCGAGACTTTCAGGGTAGGAGCGGAGCGTAGCGCCCCACCTATTTTAACGCCCCTGAAACCTATGGTTTTTTCAGTGAATATATATATATATATTCACTGAAAAAACCATAGGTTTCACACATGTTATAGTTAGCTGTACATTTCACTCGTAAAAAACCAATGAAATTCCCGCGTTATAGTTAGTGCAGGCAACTATAACTCACGCGACCGCAATCCTCTGCTGATGCTAATACTGTATTTCGACACTTATTTGCCCATGTCTTCTTCCATTAAATTTTAGCTATACATATATTACAAATATTTTTTTTTCATAAAGACACATATGTCATCAGCAGAAGATTGCGGTCGCGTGAGTTATAGTTGCCTGCACTAACTATAACGCGGGAATTTCATTGTTTTTTTTACGAGTGAAATGTACAGCTAACTATAACATGCGTGAAACCTATGGTTTTTTCAGTGAATTTGCAAGGTTTTTTTAATGCTAATTCCTAACTATAACGTGTGTGAAACCTATGGTTTTTTCAGTGAATTTGTACGGTTTTTTAAATGCTAAGTTACTTTACGCCATTCGTGGCTTGCGCGCCCAGTTAACGCAGTTCATTCCGTGCACGCACGGTGAGCACGCGGTGCGCTTTGCGCACCGCGCGCCCACTTTACGCAGTTAGTGCCGTGCACGCACGGTGGTCACGTGGTACGCTGCGCGCACCGCGTGCCCACGTTAAGCGGGATGGGCCATGTACGCACGATGCGCTTCGCGCACCATGCGCACATGGGGGACATATTATGCGCATCTTTGTGAAATGTATTCTTTGTTAAATTCATAGCTGTTATATGCCATGCACAAATGGTGCCCTTCGGGCACCATTTGCACACGGGGTGGGGAGAATGTGGATAATTTTTTTTTTTTATACATTTTTTCCGTACGCGTACGGTAAGCGTAATCGGCGATTTTCCGAAAAAAAAAAAATTTTTTTGGGGGGGATTGGGGGTGGTTTGGGGACCCCTGTATCAATGCTGGGTGGTTAGGATCTCATGAAACTGCCTCTTTACACATTTTTGGGGTTCGTTTTTGCTGCCCAACTCAGGGAGCGAGAGAGAAAATGGCGGCCGCCGCTTCCTGGTTTCGACCGATTCGAATGTTTACTAAGAGCTAAGAGCCAATCAAAATCACGCTCGCGCACGCCACCGTACGCGTACGGTAAGCGCACCGTAAGCGCACCGTACGCTGGCTCAGATATATATATTGATTTGAAGGCTATTTTCTCAGAATCTACTGAACAGATTTACACCAAACCTACAAAAGGCACTTCCTTGACCTGAGGACTACCTCTCTGCCAAATTTCAAGTAATTCTGTTCAGCCGTTCGGGCTGTAGCTGTGTCTAAAGGTCCTATGGAAAAATGCATGGGAAAAACGCGTTTTGGGACCCCCCTTTTATCTCAGCCCCCGCTTCACGAATCCCCCCGAGACTTTCAGGGTAGGAGCGGAGCGTAGCGCCCCACCTATTTTGAAAAATTCGCGAGGATTCGTCGACCGGCGCCAAAGTTATTCAAAATAGAATGTTGCGGATTTCCTATGGAAACGTGGTCCTAACCATAACTACCTACTGGCGACCGCCAGTAGGTAATATATATATATATATATATATATATATATCTCCACACTCTCTTGAATATTCACCAGCACTCTCGGGGGTAGATCCACAGTCCGCATTTAATGGCACAAAATAAACAACAAACGCCTTAGGGTACGCAATAGCAGTCGCAAAACATTCTTACATAGGGTTCAGACTCACTATTAGGAAGGGACTCGCTCAGAACGCCCCTTCCCAATAGCGAGCCATTTACCCTATTTTGCAAGTCACTATTTAATATGCGACTCTCAAAATAGGGTTAGTACATGACTCACTGGTTTTTTGCATGCGTAAATGGGTCTAAAACCCATTTGCGCAAGCAAATATCCATCGTACATCTGGCCCTTAGTCCCTTTCTATCTCGTTGTGAACGGCATTATGCTAATCCTATGCTTAAAGACTTTGATTGAAAAGCAGACATTTGAGGTGAGCAAATTTAGAGTGTCGCTGATGTTGAGAGTACTCTATATTAGAGCTGCTTTCCACCTAAACACGAGAACTACCCAGAGTTCACTGCTACCTTTTTGCATATTTTATGCATCACTCTATGCCTGAAAGGGTATTGTTTTGACTTATACTAGGTGCTCTCTTGTGTCTGGACAAAGCTATACCTCTCCGAAGAGCTCTAATGAGAGGGAAGCATGTGTCAGGGGTTGCTTTTATTCATTTCAGGTTGACTTTTATGGTATTTTACCAATCCAAAGCTGTAATACTGTGCCTGGAGTGGTAAAAGGATTTGGTCATTTTACAGCTTGGCATGGATAGTACTGTGCTAATCCTATGCTGAAAGACTTTGCTGCACAAATGGCAAAATACTTTCTCATTCTATGTTGGTGTGAATGACAAAGACCCCCTAGCCTTTGTGAGGAGTGCTGAAGGACCCCAAAGGGTGAAAAAAACATTTAATTTTTTTTTCAAAAAATTCGCGGGGTGCGCACGGTGAAAAACCTTAAAAAAAAAAAAAACTTTTTAAACGAGCCATTCCATATTACAGGATACAGTCAATCTATAACTATATACATAGGTAGCTAATTGTAAAATAAATATATAAAAAATATAATAAAACATACATAACTTAGCATTGAAAAAACCTTACAAATTCACTTAAAAAACCATAGGTTTCACACACGTTATATTTAGGAATTAGCATTTAAAAAACCTTGCAAATTCACTTAAAAAAACATTGCTGTACCTTGCCTCTGGAGAAATATATCTTCATTAAAAAGAAAAACATTGTGTGTCAGGCAATGATTCAACATGTCTATAATCATTTGTGAATGTTCCAATAGCTCAATGATCTAGTTTCCAAAAATGTATTCACTGCTGCGAGACCGTCTTTGTGACAGATGGATGTATACAATGAGGTCACATCTATTGTGACCATAATCTGATGTTCATGCCAATGGATAGTTTTCAATTTGTTCAAGAAGGCCGTGGTGTCTTTTAAGTATGAGGATAACTTAATCACATATTCAATCAGAAACACATCGATATAATGGGATGTTCTTTCTAGGAAAGAACCCATGGATCTCACAATCGGTCTGCCTGGAGGATCTATAATTGATTTATGCACTTTCGGGAGAAAGTAAATTGTAGGTGTAACTGGATTGTCCACCTTGAGGTACATATATTCCTCGAAGTTGATTAACCCTCTCTCCTTCCAGGTCAATAGTTGTAAGTGGTAATCCATGGTCCATTGTGTCATCGGATTTTTGCCTAATTTCTTATAGTGATCCTGATTTCTCAATTGTCTATAGGTTTCAGCAATATATTGTTCTCGGTTCTGTAGAACAATATTACCGCCTTTGTCGGCGGCCTTTATGATGATATTGTGGTTGTCTCTTAGTTCTTTCAATGCTTTTTGTTCCCTCCGTGTGAGATTCCATGAGGATTTGTTGTTCCTCCTTTATTTTCTCATGGAGAGTTGGTTAATCTCATCTACCACGATCTCATGAAATAAGTCAATCTTATTTCCATGGGGTAGCTGTGGACAAAATTTGGACTGAGACTTTTAATCCACTTTCACCACCTAAAAAACACTGAAAAAAACCAAAGGTTACAGGGGCGTTATACTTTGGAAAAAGAATTAAGGATACCTCAGAAAGTCAGTGAAAAACCAAAGGTCACAGGGATGTTATAGTTAGGCTGACATTTTACTCATACAAAACGAGAGAAATTCAGCAGTTTTTGCTAGCTGTGCTAACTATAACTCGCGCTCCTGCAATGCACTGCTTATGATCTCACATATTACATCAGTAATGGTCAGTTACATCACTCATGATATCTCTGATGACATCTCAAATCACATCATTGATAAAATGATCCAGTGACTGTAGTGTTTTAAAAAAAAACACACATATATATATACATTTATATAACAAGGTGTATTGATGAATCAGTGGCCGTATGAGCACCTGTATGGATGATTCAGTGGGTGAGTGACTGACTGTATAAGTGAGTGATTAGGTGTCTCAGTGAATGTATGGGTGAGTGACTAGGTTTTGAGAATGTCTGTATCAGTCTGTCAGATGGTGTCTAAGTGACTTTATGGATTGGTGAGTGGGAATGTGAGAGGCTGTATGGGTGATTGATTGGGTGTCTGTGTACCTGTATAGGTATATGAGTGTCTGTGTGGCTGGGTGAGTGAGTGTGTGACTGCCTGCATTGATGAGTGAGAGGGTGAGTCAGTGGCTGCATGAGTTAGTGAGTATATAAGTGAGGGGCTGTAAAGGTGATTGAGTGTGTGCATGGTTGGTTGTGAGTGAATGAATGTGTCAGTGGAATATGGGTGAGTAACTGGATATGTGAAATAAGGTATAGGTGAGTGTTATATGAGTGACTGTATTTGTGAGGGATCGATTGTGATAGTGGCTGTATGGGTGAGTGTGTACTTGTGTCCGTGACTGTATAGATGAGCGAGTATGTGTTAGTATCTGCATGAATATGTGAGTGAGTGTGTATAACTGTAAAGGTGTGTAAATGGCTGTGTGAGTGATTCTCTAGGTGAGTGAGTAGGTGTGTGAGTAGCTTTATGAGTGACTGACAGTGTGTGAGTGGCTGTGACTGTATGGATATATGAGTGGATATATCAGTGGCTGTATTAAAGAGCAAGTTGGTGTATCAGGGGCTGTATGCGTGACTGAGAGGATATATGTGTACACCTACAAATCAGAGAGTGGGTATGTAAGTACCGGTATGGGTGTGTCAATGATTTTGAGAATAGTAGTATGGAAGTCAGAGTAGCCATTCTGATTAGTCGAAAAGTCCCGTTCATGCACATAGACACGATAACTGATCCAGGCAGGTGGTATTTGATAGTGACAGGAACAATAGCAGGCCACAAAGTCACACTAGTTAATGTGTATGCCCCAAACACTGACGATTGCACCTTTTTTGAACATTTGCAGTCACACATAGACAGAATGTCAGCAGACCATTTAGTGCTGGGAGGAGACTTTAACATTTTACTAGATCCACTACTGGACAGCACGGCAAAGTCCACCACAAACAAGCCCTGAGCACACAAGGTCCTTCAAGGCATGTGTCAGGAACATGATTTGGTAGACACATAGAGATATCTGAATTCCTCTGCCATGGAATACACTCACTATGACACATGAACGAGGCTGGATTACTGGCTGCTCACCAGATCAACAATAGTATGGGTCTATAATGTGAGACACTTACCCCGTATACTATCTGATCACTCTCCGGTGTCTCTTGCACTACACTTCCCCGCCGAGGGGGGTTGCAAGAAGCCGTAGCGGTTTCCCTCGATGGCATTAAAAGATCCCGGATTTAAAGACAAGTTACGCACAGACATAGTGTACTATTTCTCAAACAATGTTGGATCCATTACAACACAGGCAGTTTTATGGCCTTCAAGGCGTGCATGAGGGGCGTATGCTTCTCCACACAAACAGGAGTGTTGAGGGACGTAAGGAAACGACTGGTCAGACTAGAAGACGAACTACAGTCACTTGACAAGGGAACCATGACCGGGGCCAAACATGATAGCGCGGAATACCTACACCGTAAAATGGAATTATTGGCAGACTACACAGAGGACGCTAGCAGAGAAGTGTTATATTTAGGAAAGTATGCCGCAGCTCTTAGGTACGGGGAAGGAGAGAGACCTGGCCGCACTCTGGCGAGGCTGCTCAAGCTCCATTATACCCAGAATTACATTACTAAGCTACACGCCGATGAAGGACGGATTGTAGCTGGGAATACTGACATTGGACGCACACTCCTCACATATTACACAGACCTCTACACCACTAGGTCAGAGGCCAGCATGGCTGACATTAAGTCATATATTGAGGAGATTGCCATGGTTTGGCTGCCGGACACACACAGGAAGTTCCTGAGTGAACCTTACTCGGTTGAAGAAATAGAACAAGCCATTGAAGCAATGGATGGCTCTAAAGCTCCTGGATTAGACGGGCTCCCCGGTGTATTCTACAAAGCGCACAAACACTCCTAGCCCCACACCTCCTAGAAGTTTATGCTAAAGCATTGGATTCTGGCACTCATTTCGGGAGGTGGTATTGGTGCTACTCCCCAAGCCTGGCAAAGATCCTGAGAAGTGCAGATCATTCTGCCCATTGTCACTCCTAGACTATGATTACAAAATCCTGGCCAAAATGATGGCAACCAGACTATCGCTCTTAATGGAGCAGATCATAGCACCCGCTCAATCTGGCTTTGTGCGGCACAGATCCACCGCGCTTAACCTTCGGACATTCTTTTCAGTTGTCAACAGAATCAATCCCACCACACCCGCGATCTCTGTATTTCTGGATGCCGAAAAGGCATTCTACTCTGTGGAGTGGCCGTTCTTGCATGCCGTATTGACCAAGATGGCTATACCAAAGAGGTTCACAGACTTGGTGAAACTACTCTATGTAGACCTATCAGCCCGCATCCGCTTAAATGACACAGTAACAAAACCATTCAAAGTGTCTAGAGGTACCCATCAGGGATGCCCCCTGTCCCCCTTATTCTTTATATTAGCGTGGACCCCCTTATATGCTACTTCCAGAAGGACCACCTACATAGAGGGCTTCAATTTAAGCATGGTCCGGTGCTAATCACGCTTTACACTGACGACGTGGCTTCATACGTAAGGAATCCCGAAGAGAATCTGCAACTGATATTAAGAGAAATAGACCGCTTCGGCACCTTGTCTTGACTTAAAATTAATTGGGGCAAATCAGAATCATTTACCCAAACTGACATTCAGAACCACGCGTGCGGGGAGTATCCGGTACAATGGTTGAAGCGGAAGCCAAATATCTGGGTATACATTTACATAGAGACCGTGAACAGGTATTACGATTAAATTACGGTCCTGCACTGAACCACTTACAGACTCAAGTGGAGCAATGGAACAAATTACCGTTATCAATGGCAGGACGTATAGCCATTATAAAAATGGTGATCTTGCCTCGTTCCTCTATTTATTCACCAACATTCCCATCCCATTGACTAATCTATTTTTTATGCAACTTCGCACACACCTTATAAGGCTGGTATGGGTAGGGAAACAGCTCAAAGTCAACTGGAACAGTCTAATGCTCCCGTATCACAGAGGGGGATTTGGAGTCGCGGACGTGCAGCTTTATTTTCTAGAAGTGCAGTGCGGATATGCTTATCACTGGTATCACCCTGACGCATGCATACCTTACGCCAAGCCAGGGAGAGACTTAGCCGATCCTATGCCACTAAATGCAATACTGCCCGTAGGCATCCCACGGGATCCACATAACATTCAACCACTGTCTACTACATGTTGGGCACGGAAAAAGATAGCAAACACAAAGAGATGAAAAACATACTCATGAAAACAGGAGGGTCAATTTTGTACTCTCCAGCACTGCCACTTTCTAAGAACCGCTGGATCTCCCCACAGTAGAAGCTGGTACCGCACGTACTCTTTCCCGACTGGGATTAGAAATTATTGGGTATTTATGCCCAGGAGGCCACGCCTTTACTCACACTGAAGACCCACGTTTCTCGGCGGCCACATTTATGGACCATTTCGTACTGACCCGATTGCAGAGTGCTCTTTGAGGCGCAATTGCCACTTACCCACTAGAACCGGCAGATTTTAGCCCACTCACATTAGTTATAACAGACAATAGTGGAGAACACATCACATCCAGGCTATACAAAGCCTGCCTCGTGCTGTTGCCACAGTGGGACGCCAAGGTAAGAGATGCCTAGGCCGCCGATATAGAACAACCGCTCACAGACGCCATTTGGAAAGGGTGCTGCAAACAAATCAAACTAGTTTCATGCAACCACAGACACAAATTATTACAATTTAAGAGGCTCAGAAGGGCCTACATCACACCGCAGCAGATGACCCAGATTAAAAGCACCACTTTCATACACTGTCCCTAATATAATTTACAGGCCGCTTCCTTCCTCCACATGACTTGGTCCTGCAGCATACTAAAGAAATATACGGCTTAATACAGCAGATGGTGGGGATACAAATACCAACAACTCCCTTAATCGCATTGATGGGTTATGTGGAGTTGTTGCCCAAAAGCACATGCAGATTCACAGCAATAGCCGTGCTACTGGCAAAACAAGAAATAGTTCTTCGCTGGGGCACCAAGCAGAAACCTACTATTCACAGCTGGCTCAAGAGCATGACATATTGCGACACCAAGAGCGAACTATATACGTGACTCAAGGGCATATGGCAGCCCCTCAGAGAATATCTCTGATTACATGACACACCGGGCACACCTACTAGCTAAGAGGGACAGGGAACAAGCCAGAATGTACAGGCAACGGGGTGACTCAGCAAGCTTAAAATAACCGCAGCTGCGTTCAAGAGCTCATGTAGGCGCTAGACGGGAAAAGGGAGGCAGGGTAGCAGGGCAACCATGGAGCACAATCAAATATGTTCACCATTTACATCAGATGAGGAAATGTGTATATTTTTACAATCTGTGTCATTACGTCTTCATTCTTTTATCTTTGAAATGTGAGACAAGTGTCTGCAAATTCATGCATCATGAACCCATGTATGTTGTTAATAAAATGATAAATAGAGTTTTTTTTTAAAACTAATGTTTAAATCTATTTTTCTAATTCTGCAGTGACGCTGGTCTTCCCAAATATATTTATAATTGCTATGATAGTGTTTTTGAAAAGTTAAAAAATTTTATACACATATTTTAAAGTAGGTGTGACAGTAGGAACTTATATACCACAGCGTTAAAGTTGTGTTTTTATATAAACATTATTCAAACCTACTTTTATATTACATTTCGGGTGTTCGCGATTACGTACGTAGTCACTAAGATCATGTGACCTAAAAAGAATTTGATATGATTAGATAAAACAGTTTTCAACTATGTTATTAGGAAGTCTCCACCCATTTTTTTCTTGAATGTTCCATTCATTATGGAATCATTCTGAGCAGGTGGAAACTCATTGTGGACGCTGACTGCTTTTTCATTTTTTAAGAGAAAATGTCAGCAGGAGGTGCAGAGGAGAACCAGCTCCAACCAGAAGCAGAACAGGATATTGAGGAGGTGGAAGGAAAAGAAGATGAAGAGCCCCAGTTGAAGAAAAGCAGCATAGCTTGGGAATTTTTCACTAAGCCATCTGGGGAGTCCAAGACGGTTGAGAAGTTTGTAAAGTGCTCTCTTTGCGACAAAACATTATCAAGAGGTTCAACAAGAAGTACTCCTGTGTGGGACAATTCCTATGTTGTACCATCTTAAAACGTACCATAACAATGCTTTTAAAAGGGCAAAGAAAGACAGAGAAGCTGAAGGACCATCAGCGTCTTCTGCTCCACCACCTATACCGGGGCAAAAAGTCCCTTCTGAAATTGAGAGCCGTCATGTAGACATGGTTCCAGAATTCTGTCATATGACAATGTACTGCATGGACTGTACCACCATAGTCAATGCAGGAGAGCAGTCTTACAAACCTTAGTTTGTACATCTTGTTTCTGCTGCTTCTTTTAGTTGTTTATATGTGTTTACGATTTCTTTGGAAAGAAAACACCCAAACAAATATAAAGTCTAAAAAAAAAGTTTCTTTTTTAGAACCGCCCTTCATGGTTAAAAACAGATATGCTGAATTAATTTATAACTGCATGGGTAGTGCCTGAGTGATTGGATGAATGCAAGGGTAGTGTCTGGGTGAACAGATGAGTACAAGAGTAGTGCCTGAGTGAATGAATGAGTGCTTGGGTAGTGCTTGGGTGATTGGGTGAGTGCATGTATAGAGCCTGGGTGATTGGATGAGTGCAAGTATAGTACCCAGGTGATTGTGTGAGTGCATGGATAGTGTCTGAGTGCATGGGTATTGCCTGGGTGACTGAATGAGTGCAAGAGTAGCACCTGGGTATTTGGATGAGTAAATTGGTAGCGCCTCATTGAATGGATGAGTACAAGGGTAGTGCATAGGTGATTAGATGAGTACATGTATAGTGCCTGGGTGATTGTTTGAGTGCATGGATAGTGGATGAGTGCATAAGTAGTGCCAGAGTGACTGGATGAGTGCAAGAGTAGCGAATGGATGAGTGCAAGAGTAGCGCCTTGGTGATGGGATGAGTGCATGGATAGTGCCTGGGTGGGTGATTTGGTGCCTCATGGGAACAGTCCAGCCCGAACTGCCAAGCCAGGTCCTCCCTGGACCGGAAACAAGCATCCTAGGACCGGTTTTGGGGTTTCACCCCTCTTCAGCCAGGATAGCTTGATTCCAGTGGCACAGTGAGCCCAGAAAACCGGTCCTAGGATGCTTGTTTCCAGTCCAGGGAGGACCTGGCCTGGCAGTTCGGGCTGGACTGTTCTCATTGGGCACAGGGTCAAGATTGATTTGCATATGGCTGGGTCCAAACTGGAATGTCATGGTGAGCAAAAAAACGATGGACTTAGGCCCAGATCTCTGTACCGGGGTGAATGTATGACATTGTTCTGCATTCTGTCCATCTATAGTTCTTTTTGCATTTGTCACCCCGAGTGGTACGGGTATGCTCAGACGTGAGTCCCGTGCTCTCCATGCCACTGGAATCAAGCTATCCTGGCTGAAGAGGGGTGAAACTCCGAAACCGGTCCTAGGATGCTTGTTTCCAGTCCAGGGAGGACCTGGATGGCAGTTCGGGCTGGACTGTTCCCATTAAGCACAGGGTCAAGACTAATTTGCATATGGCTGGGTCATGGCTTGGTAAGCAAAAAAACGATGGATTTAGGCCCAGATCTCTGTACTGGGGTGAATGTATGACATTGTTCTGTATTATGTCCATCAATACATCTTTTTGCATTTGTCACCCCGAGTATGCTCAGATGTTAGTCATGTGCTCTACATGCCACTGGAATCAAGCTATCCTGGCTGAAGAGGGGTGAAACCCCGAAACCGGTCTTAGGATGCTTGTTTCCAGTCCAGGGAGGACCTGGCCTGGCAGTTCGGGCTGGACTGTTCCCATTGGGCACAGGGTCCAGACGGATTTGCATATGGCTGGGTCCAAACTGGAATGGCATGGTGAGCAAAAAAACGATGGATTTAGGGCCAGATCTCTGTACTGGGGTGAATGTATGACATTGTTCTGCATTCTGTCCATCAATAGTTAGTTTTGCATTTGTCACCCCGAGTGGGACAGGTATGCTCAGACATGAGTCTCATGCTCTCCATGCCACTGGAATCAAGCTATCCTGGCTGAAGAGGGGTGAAACCCCAAAACCGGTCCTAGGATGCTTGTTTCCAGTTCAGGGAGGACCTGGCCTGGCAGTTCGGGCTGGACTGTTCCCATTGGTCACAGGGTCAAGACTGATTTACATATGGCTGGGTCCAAACTGGAATGGCATGGTGAGCAAAAAAACTATGGATTTAGGCCCAGATCTCTGTACTGGGGTGAATGTATGACATTGTTCTGCATTCTGTCCATCAATAGGTCTTTATGCATTTGTCACCCCGAGTGAGACGGGTATGCTCAGACGTGAGTCTCGTGCTCTCCGTGCCACTGGAATCAAGCTATCCTGGCTGAAGATTGGTGAAACCCCGAAACCTGTCCTAGGATGCTTGTTTCCAGTCCAGGGAGGACCTGGCCTGTCACTTCAGGCTGGACGGTTCCCATTGGGCACAGGGTCAAGACTTATTTGCATATGGCTGGGTCCAAACTGGAATGGCATGGTGAGCAAAATAACGATGGATTTAGGCCCAGATCTCTGTACTGGGCATTGTTCTGCATTCTGTCAATCAATAGGTCTTTTTGCATTTGTCACCCCGAGTGGGACGGGTATGCTCAGACGTGAGTCCCGTGCTCTCCATGCCACTAGAATCAAGCTATCCTGGCTTGATGAATACAGGCCCCAGCTAGGCCCGCAGGACACAAGGGTTCGCTCTTCTGTAATGGAATCTATAAGGAAGTTGGCACGGAAACTGCAAAGTACAAAGACAAGGTTTATTAACCCTTAAGGGTGGTCCTACAATCCATACAATACCCTTCAGTATTGCATAGAGTAGCACAAAGAACTTGCATACACGGTCCCCTTTTATACACAACAGAGGGGCTCATAAGTGGGAGGGCACGACATGAGACGAGGAATGTTACCTTTTATGGACATTTGCAATACAAGATCGATATGTGGGCGGAGCTGACATACTCCTTAAGCCCGCGAAAACATGGTCAAGCAAGGACTAACTGATAACAGATGTGGTCAAGTCTGGGCATGCGCCAGACGGACAAAGGGACTATTTATAGACTGTTGCTAGGCAGATTACAAGAGCAACTAACACAAAGATAAGACTCTCCTCGTGTTGAGCACGTGGAGACATGACAATACAAAATGGAGTCCAGACTTCAGTCAACATAACAAAAGGAACATGTGTAAGGGAGGAGAATTCATGTCTTTAGTAAATGCTTAATCACATCGAAGTTGCAATTTACAACAGACGACCCTTTCAGCATTTACTGAAGACATCCGGCTTGTTAGAATAATCATCATATATATCAATTATCATCATCTCTTCTACTTCCTTAGCTAAACGTTTCTGATAAGTGACATTGGCAATAGCTTTCCTATCGGCGATACAAAATGATACACATACGGAACAGAGCAAGGGACCACACTGAACACAGATACAGCAAGAAAACAGAACTGCTATAATTATGCAGAGACCAGTCAAAACCTTCCAACCCCAAGCAGTGATCAATGCCCAAAACCATCCAGAAAAGGACCAAGTGCCATTTTCTGTATGGATTTCAGCTGCAATTTTATGCAACCTGTTAATTGCATTGTAGACTGAAGGTGTGTGGTCAGGAATAAACACACAGCAACTACTTCCGATAATTTTACAAGCTCCACCTCGATCAGCTAACATAACATCTAACACCATACGATTCTGCAATGCAACAATTCTGGTAATCTGTAATTCTTCCGTAAGATTCCCAAGAGCAGCAGCGGTTTGGTTTGTCACAGCCTCTACCACTCGTGTTAATCTTCGAACTTTCCTACTATTTAGGGCAGCTCCAACGAAGAAAAACAATCCTAGATTGAAGTCGATGTACTGCTGTAAACTGGTGTCAGTTTGATCCACATCATCAATTGATAAAGTACGTTTATACCTATTTACAGTCACATTATTCAACAACTTTAAATCCTTATGATAGGATGCAGGTGCCAGAAATACAGGAGGTAACAAAAATGATACATAACATACTCCAGACCAACCGGCTGGCAAACGATAATAACCCTTAGTTCCACACACAAAATACGTATTATGGGATGCTAAGAAAGTACTGTTATTCAATCCATCGATGTTTAATATGGTAATACAATCGCTAACACCGACGGGAATATAACCCACACTTTGGACACACAGGTCCGCTTGAGCTTGTGCCACTTGAATCACAAATTTATCTCTTCCCACAGTGTCTCTGGTGTTCGTAAAAACATATGGAATCGATTCATTGTCTGGTCGATACTCTTCCCATTCCCAAATTGTCCCATTCGCTTGCGGATATCCATCTTTATCCTGATGACATTCTTTATTGAGTCTGAAGAGTAATCGTCCCACTGTGGGTTTCCGAGTGGCAAAAAGCAAAGTGTAACATGCTCTACAAGAGCCATTATGAGAGAAAGGAAGAGGTATGAACGGCGTTCCTCCCTTCTTCTGATGAGCTGGCATCATACCACATATCCAACAGTTCGTAGCATTGGTGGCAACATGGGTATGATGTAACATCTGAATGAAAGTGTTATTCAAATAGGACTGACGATGCTTCAATTCTTGATACGGAAGGGTATAGAAATAGTGCTCCGCAGGCACTGGAGTGGTCAACACAAGCAACTCTCGCGCAGGAGTCACGTTCTCCACAAACCATGTGGTTATCCCAACAATAGTTACTGTGAGCATAAAACCTGTTGCACAGAGGATCTTCTTCTTCTCCATGCCAAAAATAGAAAATCAATATCTTCCTGAAACTAAAGGTTTGTCAGAACTCTTTCCCCTTGGGCAGCGGTCGATTTCTTCACCAACGGGCCAAGACGGGTGTCACTACACTAATGCAGGGCTGATCCCCCCCCCTTGCCTCACTGGCTCTCCGTTTCACTAACCCAAGGGCCGTTCTGACAACATGTCCCGATACTGAAGGATTCACTTTCTTGGCCTCAGATGATATCGCCTTCCTCAAGGAGTCGTGTGGTCCGGAAAGAGCTCCTCAGCGTCGTTCGATTCCACAGCACGGCCTTTTTCCGTGGTCAGAATCTCTCGTTGATCGGTCAGTACAGCGGGCTCCACCAATCCGGGCGGTACTTTGCGGCAGTGCAGGGAATGGATCCAATTCTTTCTGTTGGAAACTCGCACAGCCGTCCTTGTTGCCAGCAAGACTTGCTCAGGGCCCACCCATCTCGGCTCCAGGCTGTTCGTTCTGTCGAAGATTTTCAGCATGACATAGTCTCCAGGCCGGAGACTATGTCCTTCGCCGGTGGACCGATCAGGGAGCGCCTCCCGGACCTGTTGATGAATGGAAACCAAGTTATCCGTTAACTGTGCCAGATAATCATTCATCATTACACAAGGTACATCATACACAGTCTTAGGTTTTGGTGGACCCCAAATATTCATTGGACGTCCAAAGACAATCTCATACGGTGTAAGACCGATTCGAGAGTGCGGTACCGATCTAATTGACAACAATGCCAGCGGTAAAGCGTCTGGCCAAGTCAAAGACGTTGAAGCTTGAATTTTAGCGATCTTGAGCTTCAGTGTACCATTATACTTCTCGACTAGTCCTGCAGATTGAGGGTGGAATACTGCATGGAACTTCTGGGTGATGCCTAGACCCTTCAGAACATACTTTATAACGTCCGCTATAAAGTGGGGCCCGTTACCACTCCACAGAAGTCTACAAACGCCATATCGAGGGAAGAACTCCTTCAACAGCATCTTAGCGGTAGTCATTGCAGTATTGTCTTTCGTAGGGTAGGCCTCAACCCATTTGCTAAAGGCGCACACCACTACTAGAACATACTTCAAATTGTTACAACGCTCCAGCTGGATGTAATCCATCTGTAACACCTCAAAGGGTGCAGTAGGCGTTACGAATCCTCCTGCTGGGGTCCGAGTCCCCTTTCCTGGGTTGTACCGCAAGCAGATCATACAGGTCTGCACCACTCTCTTTGCCGTGCTAGCAATATCTGGATGCTCCCAAACTTGGGTAAGCAATTTGACAATTGCGGAAGCTCCAACATGTGCTAGCCCATGTGCCATCTGAACCATAGGTTGTACAAAAGCCGTGGGCAATTTCCATCGATCCATCTGCTTATTTCTCCAGCAACCCTCATCATCCAATTCTCCCTCACTGGACCATTGCTCCCATTCTTTATCAGAAGCGGTCCTCTGTATTTCTCGCACTTCTTCCTTCGCATCATGCCATCTTTCTACTTGTGACTTCACTACATACATGGCAGTAGCACCGGGCTGCATCGCGGTCTCCCGCGCCACTCGGTCTGCTAACGCATTCCCTTCTCCAACTTTATCGACTACTTTCCTATGGGCGCTACATTTAATGATAGCAATTTTCTTCGGATATGTCAATGCAGTTAAAAGATTATGAACTAACTCCCCATGCATTATTTGTACTCCATGCGACGTTAAGAACCCTCTTTCCTTCCAGAGCAGGCCGAAATCGTGTGCTACTCCGAAGGCATAGCGGCTATCTGTATAAACATTCACACACAATCCTGTACTGAGCTCACATGCTCGTGTTAATGCTATCAGTTCCGCTGCTTGAGCTGATTTCTGTGGTATGCGTGCTGTCTCCACTATTGTTTGCAATGTGGTAATCGCATACGCTGCCGAAGTTGTACCATCTGGTAGCTTCAGGCATGACCCATCCACCCACAGTTCTCCATCTACATCTGAAAAGGGCGTATCCTGGAGATCAATACGACCCTTTGTTTGTTCCTCGGTCATGAGGATACAATCATGTGCTTCTCGTGCCTCAGACCGAGTCTCGGGGTATGGCAACAATGTGGCAGGATTTAACGTCACGCACCTCTTCAACGTGATATGAGGAGCCAAAAGCGTCAGCTCATATCCCGTTAAACGGGCACTGGTCAAATGCTGCGTCTTTGTCTGATTAAGCAGGGCATCAACAGCATGGGGGACTAATACCAACAGCTTATGAGATAACACAATTCCCTCGCTCTGGCGTATTGACACAGCTGTCGCCGCAACCGAGCGAAAACAACCAGGCAATGCTCGGGCAACAGGATCAAGTACAGCCGAAAAATATGCACAAGGGCGCTGCTTATCGCCGTGCATCTGCACTAAAACTGATAATGCACATCCATCTTTCTCATGCACATACAACGAAAAAGGCTTGGTATAATCAGGTGTTCCTAATACTGGTGCTGAACAGAGGGCCTGTCGCAGTTTCTGAAAAGCAGTGTCACACTCATTCGTCCAGGGGAGCGGGATAGGTGTATCTTTTGTCAAAAGGGCTAACAATGGCTTGGCTATATACGAAAACCCTAATATCCACTGCCTGCAAAAAGAGACAAGACCCAAAAATGCGCGCACGTCCTTCTGTGTGGACGGCGTTGGTGTATCCAGAATCACTTGAACACGGTCTGGTGTGAGTGCACGTCCCTCCTTAGACAAAAGGTGACCTAAATAAGTCACCTTTGGTCTACAGAATTGCAACTTTTTCCGAGAGACTTTGTGATTGTGGGATGCCAAAAAGGAAAGCAAAGACAACGTACTCGTTTCACACAACTCCGGGGTGTCAGCCGCCAGCAAGATGTCATCGACATATTGAATGAGGGCGACACCCTCGGGCAGAACAAAGGAGTCCAATTGTCTTTTCAAGGCTTGACTGTAGATGCTAGGGCTTTCCGTATAGCCCTGGGGAATTCTACAAAATCGGTAAGACCTATTATTGAGAGTGAAACCAAAAAGGTATCGACTATCGGGATGAATGGGAATTGAAAAGAAGGCATTTTTCAAATCAATAACAGAAAACGTGGTCGCCGTAGGCGGGACCAAAGTAAGCAACGTCGTGATATCCGAAACCACTGGGTACTGAGGTATCACGATCTTGTTTACTTCTCTCAAATCAATGATAAACCGATAGACTTTGGCATCCGTATCCTTTTTCAGAATGGGTAGAATCGGGCTATTACAAACATTATAGGGAACTTCTTCCACCACTCCCACCTTAATCAAATCCTGCACAATCTGTATAAGAGCCTCTTCCCCCTCCTGCGAAATACGATACTGTGGAAGGCGTGGTAACACCGCCCCCTCCTGGACACTAATGTGAACAGGCGGAATCACCATCTGTCCCACATCAGTATCCGAAGTGGCCCACAGAGCACGGGGGAGGGCAGCTAACACAGCATCTTCTGTAGCCACACACATCCGTTCAGACAGGGGGTAATTGTCATTCAATATCACCCGCACTCCAGCAGGGGAACACCGGATCGTAGCTCTGAAGTGCTTCAGCATATCAAGGCCCATAATATTATCCGGCGTGTTCGGAGCTAACAAAAACGGGCAGGGTGCAGAAAAGGAATTAACCCGAAATGTAAGGGGCTGCGAAAGAGGGCTTCGGGAGAGTGTTCCATCAAAACCTACCGATGTAACCATTAAGCCAGATGGGGGAGCCCTCGGAACCAATTGTTTAGACAGCGCACTACGAGTCGCTCCTGTGTCCACTAGAAACTGATCAGTGGAGCCCAAAACCTCAGCTGATACGTAAGGACCCCTCTGATCAACTGGCACCTCAACTGATTCTAACCCCCATCCAACGCATTCCTATGCATGCTGAGAATCATGATACCCAGACCGGTCAATCCCCGACACTTGATACTGATTTTGGCGATCAAAAACATTAGACCTATCTCGTTGCTGCCCAGCAAGGTCAAAACGAGCGTGATCAGTAGAATTCCCTCTAAAATTCGAGAAACCCCCTCTACCTCTGGGGCCACTCTGAGTGTGTCCCTGACCGTGCCCCTGCCATGAAGCATGCAACGCTGGGCATTCTCTGGCCCAGTGCCCCGATTGCTTACAATACGCACATTTATTCCTATTCAGATCAGATCGGCCCGAGGGAGGACCATAAAATCCTCCCCTACCTCTATTTACACCCCGTCGGGGCGGACCATATACTTGTGCTAACATCACCTTCGTTTTTAAATCCTTCGATTTCTTTTCCTCCTGCCCCTTCGCTTCTAGCTCCTGGCGCTCATAGTACTGAGCTATAGTCAGAAGGGCTGTCGGGGTCGTAGTGGACCAAGAACTTTCACTCGCTTTGAGGCGAGCTGCAATTGCCGGTAATAAATTCGCCACATATTTGTCAGCAAAAAGGTGCCGACCCGTATCATCCGTAAGGGACTGACCACTAAAATCATGGAACGTCTCCTCAAAACGCGTAAAGAAATCTGCAACTGATTCATCGGCTTTCTGCTTAGACGAGGCTAGCATATTCCAGTCAATCTTTTTAGGGGGAATGATGGTCTTCAACTTAGTCAAAATAGCAGCGGGGAGATCTAAAATAATCTGAGGTGGTTTCTGCGCGGGCTTTCTCTCCCTATCCTCATCCTCAAGTTCAGACCATCGAGCCTTAAAAGTGGCAACATCATCTACCTTCCGCACGGACCGCCACATATCTGGTGGTAGAATAAGCCCAAAGAACAAATCTATATCCGCTAAGGTCATAATACAAGAATTCAAGGCCCCCTCGACTTCTTCGTAAAAGGCCGCTGGATTCTTGCGGGGATCAGGCAACGCATTCTTTAATGCCATGACGTCAGCCCTGTGCCAGGGAGTATAAACCCAATTATACACAAAATATCCCTTAGCATCGGCGGAGGTAATATCCGAGCTAGTCCCCGCTCCCTTAGGAGGAACATACAAAGGCGCCGCCTCGCGCATTGGTTTAGCATGCACTGGATCGCTCTTATCTGATTGAGAGATGGATGAATGGCCGCCTCCAGTACGCGAATCTGACCGCCTTTCCTCCTCAAGATGTTGGCGCGCTTTCTCTTTAAGGTCTGCTGCCGCATCCCGCAACGCAAACAGTCGCCGAACCGCTTCAGGCGCCTTAGAGGGAGAGAAAACACCATTACGCAATGCTTTAGCATCCAATACCACATCGTCAGGTTCAAAGACGCTGGAATATTTCCGAAAGGCACCAATCACTTCATCAGAAAAGTGTCCCAAGAAATACAACCTTTCTCTATCCTGCCACGACTCCCAAGAAGCCAACAGTTCATCAAGGGATAACTTGCCCTTACATGCACGATAAGAAACCTGCCGAAGCTCACCCATTCGCTCAGCCGATAACATGGACCGCGTGTCTACCTTACTCGAACCCGATCCAGAATCTTGCGGCCTCGGGGCAGACGCGCCGACATAAGGAGGCGGAGAACGATCTAATAAATAAAAATCATCGTCATGATTATTAAGGACAGGATAGAGTGGCTGACGAACAGCATATTGACCCGAGACTTGTAACCTATGTTCTTTCTCTTGTTTCTCCGTCTGTTCTCTTTCCTCCCGACGCTTTGCTTCCTGTTCTCTCACATGATCATTCTTTCGTTGCTCTTTATCAAACAGCGCTTTCTCGCGTTTCTCTCGCTCACGCACTTCCTTCACCCATAGTCGCACACATTCAAACATGTCTTGCCGCGCACGCCGTTTACACATACACTGTTCCACATACTCAATCTTACGTATATCAAACGACCCATACAACGGCCACCGTAACTCAGGATCCTTCTTGGTATATTTCCTCCATACTGTGCTGTACATTATGGAGGAAAGACCATGCTTCACATACATATCCCTATTAGGAGTCCCCTCTGGGGGAGCTGGAGCAGATTCCTCGAGGTTTAACCGGTTTCCAAAGCAGCAGCACCACTTACGGAGTGCGCTAAAAGCAGGCATGCTCAAAAATAATGCAGAATATGCAGTATTATCAAAAAAATGGCACTTAAACGTTGTGCTGGTCAAAGTTACACAGTTCCGGAGAAATATCTCCACATTACCTGCCTATATGTGTTGCAACGCATATATTCTCACAATAATCAATACAAGATATGACCGGTCATCACAAATCAAACTCAAATAGCCAACCCAGGCTTCAAAAACTCGGAGCAAGTACCGTACAACGGTTCTTACCAATCAAGAGTCCAGATTCCAACTGCCAAGCTCCGAAATTCGCCCAAACGGCTGTCACGGCAGAACCGACAGAAGAGGTCTCAGTCGAGGACCGCCGCCACCCAGATGGTCAGCTCGGAAGGGAAGGAAGAAAAACCTCGGGATGCCAGGACTAAAGTGCCTCTGGCAGTGATCACATCCCCGGCCAAATTCCTCACCTTCGTCGCGACCAATCCTTCGAGCATCCGAGTCGCCGATGAGCCCCACGTGACGGGCGCCAATTGATGAATACAGGCCCCAGCTAGGCCCGCAGGACACGAGGGTTCGCTCTTCTGTAATGGAATCTATAAGGAAGTTGGCACGGAAACTGCAAAGTACAAAGACAAGGTTTATTAACCCTTAAGGGTGGTCCTACAATCCATACAATACCCTTCAGTATTGCATAGAGTAGCACAAAGAACTTGCATACACGGTCCCCTTTTATACACAACAGAGGGGCTCATAAGTGGGAGGGCACGACATGAGACGAGGAATGTTACCTTTTATGGACATTTGCAATACAAGATCGATATGTGGGCGGAGCTGACATACTCCTTAAGCCCGCGAAAACATGGTCAAGCAAGGACTAACTGATAACAGATGTGGTCAAGTCTGGGCATGCGCCAGACGGACAAAGGGACTATTTATAAACTGCTGCTAGGCAGATTACAAGAGCAACTAACACAAAGATAAGACTCTCCTCGTGTTGAGCACGTGGAGACATGACAATACAAAATGGAGTCCAGACTTCAGTCAACATAACAAAAGGAACATGTGTAAGGGAGGAGAATTCATGTCTTTAGTAAATGCTTAATCACATCGAAGTTGCAATTTACAACAGGCTGAAGAGGGATGAAACCCCGAAACCGGTCCTAGGATGCTTTTTTCCAGTCCAGGGAGGACCTGGCCTGGCAGTTCGGGCTGGACTGTTCCCATTGGGCACAGGGTCAAGACTGAGTTGCATATGGCTGGGTCCAAACTGGAATGGCTTGGTGAGCAAAACAAATTATGGATTTAAGTCAGGATCTCTGTACTGGGGTGAATGTATGACATTGTTCTGCATTCTGTCCATCAATAGTTCTTTTTGCATGGGTGATGGGTGAGTGCATGGTAGTGCTTGGGTAATTGGATAAGTACAAGGGTAGTGCCTGAGTGATGGGTGAGTGCATGGATAGTGCCTGGGTTATTGGGTGAGTGCATTGAAAGTGCCTGGGTGATAGGATGTGCGCATGAGTTGTACCTGGGTGAAGGGATGAGAACATGGATAGTGCCTGGGTGAATGGGTGAGTACAAGGGTAGTGCCTGAATGAATGGATGAGAGCAAGCGTAGTGCCTGGGTGGTTGGGTGAGTGCATGGATACTGACTGGGTGATTTGGTGAATGCATAGATAGTGCCTGGGTGATTGGATGAGTGCATGGGTAGTACCTCAGTGGATGGATGCATAGAAGGGTAGTGTCTGAGTGATTGGATAAGTGCCTATGTAGTGCCTGGGTGAGTGGATGAGTTCAAGATTGGATGAGTGTATGTATAGTGCCTGGATGAGTGTGTGAGTGCATGGATAGTGCCTGAGTGATTGGCTGAGTGCATGGGTAGTGCCTGGGTGACTGGATGAGTGCAAGAGCAGTGGTTGGGTAATTGGATGAGTGCATGGGTAGCAAGTCATTGAATGGATGAGTGCACGGGTAGTGCCTGGGTGATTGGATAGTGCATAGATAGTCCCTGGGTGATTGTTGAGTGCATGGATAGTGCCTGGATGATTGCATGAGTGCATGGGTACTGCCTGGGTGATTGGATGAGTGTGTGGGCAGTGCCTCTGTGAATGGATGAGTGCAAGGGTAGTGCATGGGTGATTGGATGAGTGCATGCGGGGTGATTGGATGAGTGCATGGGCAGAGCTTGAGTGATTAGGTGAGTGCATGAGTAGTGTCTAAGTGAATGGATTATTACAAGAGTAGTGCCAGAGTGACTTGAGAAGTGCATGGGTAGTTCCTGGATGATTGGATGAGTGCTTGGGTAGTGCCTGGTTGATTGCATGACTGCACAGGCAGTGCCTAAGTGAATGGATGACTGTATGAGTAGTACCTGGGTGATTGTATGAGTGTATGGGTAGTACCTGGGTGATTGGATGAGGGCATTTGTAGTGCCTGAGTGAATGGATGAGTACATTTTTTATGTAATTTTTATAAAAGATTAAAAACCAGTGAATCAGTTTGTAGATTATATTATTGTTTTAGCTGTTCGTGGATAGCTTTGACACTGTTTGGATTTATAAAAACTAAGCAACAGAATAGTACACCACTCTCATACAAAACAACCCTCTTCAACTTTACACTCTGTGATCATGAGAATGGTAGCAAATGAAATCATTTCTTTCACTTTAGATGACACTATCTCCACTTGTGACTGGTTAGTATCTGTTAATGTTAACCCTTTCCCTCTCTTTTAAAAAGAGATTCCTATCTATGTATGTTCGGTATGTTTTTGCGATCATTGCTGAAAAATCATCATTGAATTGATGAGTGCAAGGGTAGTGTCTGGGTGAATGGATAATGCATAGATAGTGCCTGGTTGATTGGTCGAGTGCATGGATGGTGCCTGGATGATTGGATGAGTGCATGGGTACTGCCTGGGTGATTGGATGAGTGAATGGGTTGTGCCAGGTGATTGGATGAGCGCATGGGTAGGGCTTGAGTGATTAGATGAATGCATTAGTAGTGTCTAAGTGAAGGGATTATTACAAGGGTAGTGCCAGAGTGACTTGAGGAGTGCATGGGTACTGCCTGGATGATTGGATGAGTGCATGGGTAGTGCCTGGTTGATTGCATGACCGCATGGGTAGTGCCTAAGTGAATTGATGACTTCATGGGTAGTGCCTGGGTGATTGTATGAGTGCATGGGTAGTACCTGGGTGATTGGATGAGAGCGTATGGTGCCTGAGTGAATGGATGAGTACATTTTTAATGTAATTTTTATAAAAGATTAAAAACCAGTGAATTTAGTTTGTAGATTATATTATTGGTTTAGCTCTTTGTGGATAGTTTTGACATTGTTGGGATTTATAAAAACTTAGCAAACGAATAGTACACCACTCTCATACAAAGCAACCCTCTTCAACTTTGCACTCTGTGATCATGAGAATGGCAGCAAATGAAATAATATCTTTCACTTTAGATTACACTATCTCCATTTGTAAATGGTTAGCATCTGTTAATGTTAACCCGTTCCCTCTCTTTTAAAAAGAGATTCCTATCTATGGGTATTTGGTATGTTTTTACAATCATTGCGGAAAAATCGTGAAAAAAATGGTAGTTCAAATCCATATCTCGCTTCATGTTTTTTAAACTTCAAATACTACACAAGAGTTTATTACATAGTCCTGAGTTGGAAATTAAAGCTTGACATTACTTAAATTTTTTCATCACTCCTCAACTTTTTAACAAATGTTCTCTCTCTTTAAAACACTATGCCCCCAATACACACTTAGCTCAGTGTACGTAACAGCCCAGTGGAACCAGCAGGTCACTAGTTCACAGCACATTCTAGAAGGAACATGCTACTTCCAAATGAGATACAGCAGGTGTGGTTTACTCCACAGATTTAAAAGCATATCCATGTCTGTATTACATTTCTTTTTTTTTTTTACAACAGCCAATAATAAGACTTCTTCCAAAGGCTTCCAATACACTACCGAATTGTATTCTCATGCTGACAGCATCCAATGGAATATATTAGTTTTTTTCTTTTTAAAACTTCATTTTAACTGCTTTTCCTTTGGAAAACTACCTCATTAATCTCCAGCCTTCTCCTGACTACTATTGCTCCTTCACCTCAAAATGCTTAGAGTATGGATTGTGGACCACAGCTATATTTATTAGGTTAAAGAGAAGAGGCTGAAAAAAAGAGAGGTATTGCCAGGGACTTAGATATCCAAATGTGCAGATTACTTGGGGGCATATCAACAACAACCGGCGATAATTATCTCTAAGCGCACTTAGCGCTAGGATAATTATCGCCAGCTAGCGTGAATTTTTATCGCTGAGATAGCATGCTATTAGCAACGCTTATCTCAATAGCGATAAAAATCCTCACGCTAACAGGCTAACGTGAGATTATCGCTGGAAACCCAGCGATTATCTCACGTTACCTTGTTGATGGGGACAGGCAAACTTAGCCATGATATCCTCCTTCCATAGGATATCATGGCTAAGTCAGAAAAATACCAGACGTAAAAAAACAGCGTTAACCGCGGTTAGCGCTGCTTTTTTTGTCTCTAACAGGGTTAGCGATATTCTTGATAATAGGAGAATTGTCGCTTAGTGACATTTCTCCTATTATTTTACTCTGGAACGCCCCCTTTGCATCTCATTAGAGATGCAAGGGGAAGCGTAGAGTAAAAGGGTGCTAACATGCGAATTTGCATGTTAGCACCCTGTTGTTGATAGGGCGCTAGTTTTATCTCTGCTTTTTTGGCTTTTAAAGCCAAAAAAGCAGAGATAAAGCCCTTGTTGATATGCCCCCTAAGTTTGCCCAGAGAGGGCTAACGTTTCATCAGTTGCCGGCTTTGGTTAAATCCATTGTGGATTCCCAAGCTCCTCACCTCATGATTATGCACTGTGGTGGCAATGACGTAGGCACATTGACTGGGGTAGGGCTGGAAATTCTAATGAAAGAAATCTTTGCAAAACTGATGTCGATTTTCCCTCACACTGTCTTGGTGTACTCTAATATATGCCAAAGAAAGAAATGGAACTGGTCAAATCAATTCAGGAAACATGTTGCTAAAACTGTTCTGCATTCCTCAGAGATCATCACATGGGCTGTATCTATAACAACAATCTGCATTTTGACATGTTTGGAATTTATAGAAATGATAGAGTGCATTTTATAGATGAACGAAACAGGGTGTAACCTGAAACTCTGCATCCGGTCGTATGTGTGGTATCCATATTCACACAACCAACGTGACGGCCCTTGTCAATGCAACCCTACTACCTGAAATATTGTGAAATCTATTTCTGAAGGATTTTTTTTCTTTCATTTTTGGGGATCTTCACAACAACATCATAATCCCCACGGACATGTCATGAAAACGGAAAACAAAAGCAGACATTCAATGACCACCAACACATTCAAAAATAATATGTAAAAAAATCATTCCGAACATTACTCTACACATATTGCTATATACATACTTCTTTAAAAACATTCTGAAACTCATGATTTTATACTACGTTTCTTTAAAATCCATCTTTAAGACCTTTTCTCCGGTTTCGCGGTTATTCGCTACGTCGCTATAACATTGTTAACTGCGACAATCGCACCTTTTTCATAAAGTCTAAAACACATAGACACACATACTACAGAATTTTACACACTAGGGGTTTATTACTGTACAGTTAAACTCATGATTTATAGTGTATTTCTAGAACAACCATCTCTAAAACCTATTTTCTGTTTTTGCGGTGAGGCCAGAGATCACGATGATGTCGGTAAAGGCAATTCCCGTGGTTACGTCACTAAAGCAGAAAGCAAAAGCAGGAATTCAATAACCAACACCACATAAAAAAATTATAACTATATATTTAATTCTAACCATAACAGTAGATAACTCACTATACAAATAACTCTGTAAAAACATTTATCAAAATCTCATTATCTCTATAACAAGTCGTATTAATGATTAACTGTTTTATTTTTTATATTTTCCCCAATATTCACGATGATGTTGATATTTACAATGTCCCTGCGATGGTACACAGGGGGCGGTGCTGGTGGTCGCGGTGTCATCGCGAATGTTGCGTGTGATCAAAAAAATCAATTTTGGATACATAACTAGTGTCACTAACACCCCCATTCCTCAAACATGGGGTCAGAGGACCTCTACTTTGACCTGTTAAGTTAGCTTTTTCTGAAATTTTTAGCCCCGGGAACCATTCCCGATCAATAAAATGGTGGCTGCAACTTTCTGTTCAGGTTCCGTCCAGCCAATCAGAGCATTCCCGTTGGCATGTGCATTTGCAATTAATCACAAAACCACGGTATAATATTCACGACCAGCAAAATCACTATAATTTTAAACTTAAATTTCTCAACAACTACTGAACGAATTTACACCTCTCTGCCAAATTTGGTGTATCATCCCCAAACTTTCCATGACAACCAGAATCTACCTTGACACTTTTTTGGGACAATTTCATGAAGATTGGCCAAAGTTATAGGCAAGTCAAAAAATGCTTTTCCCGTGGAAACTAGATCCTAACTATAGCTACCTACTGGTGGCCGCCAGTAGATAATATATACATATAGATAAATATATATATATATATATGTGATCAAGCCGAAACGCTTCACGGTGGATTGTTGTAAATAAATCTTCAGCACCAGTCAATTGGAGTTCGCGTCCATTCTACCAATCTCAGGTAACTGTACGAGTGGAGAAATTGTGACATGTATCTATATATATATATATATATATATATACCAATTGCCAATGGTTGTACATATGGCCCTAAGTCTTGTGACATTTGTACAGCAAAATCTTTCAGCATAGGATTAGTACAGTGCTACCCATGCATATATATATCTATATTTATATATTTGGCAGCAATGTGATCCTTCACTTCCATGCGCTCAAAAAACGGGTGCTCAGCGTAGGGGCCGGATCCTGGCCCAATATATCTTCAATTTTATGACAAGGGACGCGGCACTCAAGACTTGACTTTTTAACTTTTTAATGTCGCATTAACTGCTCAGACCAACGCGTTTCAGCCTACTCTTGGCTTTGTTCACGGTAAGTGAGACATCGTTTGTTTCTACTATTTATCCCATTTTTTGCCTCAATGTGGCATTATGGGAATTGTAGTACAAAATTATACTTATAAAATAATGAATAATAACAAAAATTATTGTATGTTTAACTATTTGCCACGTATTTACATCATTGTTAGCATATTGGCTTTTGACGCAATGAATATTTCTTGCATGATATTATCCTTTTGAACAGTTCTGTGGTATAGTACCAATTGTTCACGCCTTTCTCTGCATTTTCCATGCATCCTCTATTATTTACAGGTCAATGATATAGTGTCTGTTGAGCTAAACACAGAGGTTACTTAAATGCATACATTAACCACGTTGAAAAAAAAATTCATTTCAATTCAAATATAGCACCATTGGGTAAAGTACCCACATCAATACTATTTGTATCATAAATTCGAGCAATGAAAATTTCAATGCGGAATAGCAATATATATCATTGAAGGGCAGTTAATTTCCTTAATCTAGGTGTACAAAAAGTTCTTCATCAAAATTCATCCCTCTCGGGTTTTTTGTTTTTAATCTAATGATCAGTCGAGATTCAATTTGCCGCAGTTTTTTCATTCTGTTTCCTCCCCGTTCTTCTTGGGGTATCATCCGTATCCCATAGTAATTCATAGCTCTCCAATCGCTGTTTTGACAAGACGCCATGTGTTTTGCTGTTGCATATGACATGTCCTTATTTTTTACAGCTCTTATATGTTCCAGTATTCGTTTTTTCAACATACATACTGTGCTTCCAACATATTGCATGCCGCATTTACATTCAAGGACATATACCACATGGGTTGATGTACAGAGGATCTTTTGTTCAATTTGGATGGTTTGCCCATTTGGATCATTGATGGTGTTTTTGTTTTTTACAATCTTACAGGCTTTGCAGACATTGCATTTTTTAAAACCCCTTTGTTGGTTGCTCAGCCAATTCTCTACTTCCGGCATTTTGAAATGGCTTGATACAAGTGTATCCTTAAGGCAATTTGTTTTTCTGTAAGTTATCATTGGTCTTTCACCCAACATCTTTCCAATGTCTGGATCCCCAGAGATTAGATGCCAATATTTCTTAATTTTGGTTGCAAGTTGGCCGCTTACTTTACTGTATGTTGTTATAAATCGAGGAGGCCCATGTTCTTTTTCCTGTTTGTTGTCTTTTGGTGTCAAAATTTCAGTTCTTGTTATCTTGTCAATTCTTTTTTTGCTTTTCTGTAGAGTTCTTTCACTGTACCCTCTTGTTCTTAACCTAGACATTGATTCTTGAATCTTGTCTTCCGCGTCCATTTGTTTCGAGCAATTACGTTTCATACGGGTAAATTCCCCATATGGAATACTGGCCAGTAATGTTTTTGGATGGAAGCTTGACCCATGTAGTATACTGTTTGTAGATTTTTTTTACGGAATAAGGTTGAATGAATTTGATTCTTCTCGATATAGACCTTGGTGTCTAGAAAGTCTATTTCTTTTTTACTAGAACTGCATGTGAATTCCAAACCAATGTTGTTATTGCACAATTTCAAATAGTATTGATTGAATTCCTGTAAAGTGCCATTCCAAATCAGGAAAAGGTCATCTATGTAGCGTACCCATAATATTATTTTTTCTAAATCATCTTGGTTTGCTACATCCCATGCTATGGTTTTTTCCCACCAGCCCATTGTGATATTCGCATAGTTCGGCGAAAAAGACAAGACTATTGGTCTCCCAGGTGGATTAATTAGAGTTTTATGGATTTTGGGAAGGAAATATTGTGTTCATAAAAAAAAAAAATAATAATAATTAAACCCGCTGATAAGGGGGGAAATATTGTTATTATAGATATCAAAGATTATGTCAACAAAGCATTACGACAACTAAATAATGCCAAAAATTATTGTAGGATAGAAAATAATCCTATGAACAAAATGGTGATGGAATTGGACAGCCACCTACAAGATTGGCACAAGAAAGGCTTATTGAATGCAGATGAGCTGAAATTTCTTTCAAAAGATTTCCCTGTTACACCAACAATATATTTCCTTCCCAAAATCCATAAATCTCTAATTAATCCACCGGGGAGACCAATAGTCTCGTCATGCGACTCATTATATGAGAATGTCTCACAATATGTAGATCAATTCCTGGGGCCCATAGCAAAAAACATGAGCTCATATATCAAAGATACTGGTGATTTTCTACGCATTCTCAATGGAATCATTTGGAATGAGGAATATTTAATGATCACGATCGATGTAGTATCTTTGTATACTTCAATCAGACACGAAATAGGGCTTGAAGCATGTGGATACTTTTTAAAACAAAGAAATATCAATGAGCTACAACACACCCGAATGCTCCTATATATGATTGAAATGTGCCTGACAAACAATATTTTTCTCTTTAACCAGCAACTTTTTAAACAACGATGTGGTACAGCCATGGGAATTTCTTTTTCGCCGAACTATGCGAATATCACCATGGGCTGGTGGGAAAAAACCATAGCATGGGATGTAGCGAACCAAGATGATTTTGAAAAAATATTATTATGGGTACGCTACATAGACGACCTTTTCCTGATTTGGAATGGCACTTTACAGGAATTCAATCAATACTATTTGAAATTGTGCAATAACAACATTGGTTTGGAATTCACATGCAGTTCTAGTAAAAAAGAAATAGACTTTCTAGACACCAAGGTCTATATCTGGAAGAATCAAAATTCATTCAACCTTATTCCGTAAAAAATCATCTACAAACAGTATGCTACATGGGTCAAGCTTCCATCCAAAAACATTACTGGCCAGTATTCCATATGGGGAATTTACCCGGATGAAACTTAATTGCTCAAAATAAATGGACGCGGAAGACAAGATTCAAGAATCAATGTCTAGGTTAAGAAAAAGAGGGTACAGTGAAAGAACTCTACAGAAAAGCAAAAAAAGAATTGACAAGATAACAAGAACTGAAATTTTGACACCAAAAGACACCAAACAGGAAAAAGAACATGGCCCTCCTCAATTTATAACAACATACAGTAAAGAAAGCGGCCAACTAGCAACCAAAATTAAGAAATATTGGCATCTAATCTCTGGGGATCCAGACATTGGAAAGATGTTGGGTGAAAGACCAATGATAACTTACAGAAAAACAAATTGCCTTAAGGATACACTTGTATCAAGCCATTTCAAAATGCCGGAAGTAGAGAATTGGCTGAGCAACCAACAAAAGGGTTTTAAAAAATGCAATGTCTGCAAAGACTGTACGATTGGAAAAAACAAAAACACCATCAATGATCCAAATGGGCAAACCATCCAAATTGAACAAAAGATCCTCTGTACATCAACCCATGTGGTATATGTCCTTGAATGTAAATGCGGCATGCAATATGTTGGAAGCACAGTATGTATGTTGAAAAAACGAATACTGGAACATATAAGAGCTGTAAAAAATAAGGACATGTCATATGCAACAGCAAAACACATGGCGTCTTGTCAAAACAGCGATTGGAGAGCCATGAATTACTATGGGATACGGATGATACCCCAAGAAGAACGGGGAGGAAACAGAATGAAAAAACTGTGGCAAATTGAATCTCGACTGGTCATTAGATTAAAAACAAAAAACCCGAGAGGGATGAGTTTTGATGAAGAACTTTTTGTACACCTAGATTAAGGAAATTAACTGCCCTTCAATGATATATATTGCTATTCCGCATTGAAATTTTAATTGCTCGAATTTATGATACAAATAGTATTGATGTGAATACTTTACCCAATGGTGCTATATTTGAATTGAAATGATGTTTTTTTTTCAACGTGGTTAATGTATGCATTTAAGTAACCTCTGTGTTTAGCTCAACAGACACTATATCATTGACCTGTAAATAATAGAGGATGCATGGAAAATGCAGAGAAAGGTGTGAACAATTGGTACTATACCACAGAACTGTTCAAAGGGATAATACCACGCAAGAAATATTCATTGCGTCAAAAGCCAATATGCAAACAATGATGTAAATACGTGGCAAATAGTTAAACATACAATAATTGTTGTTATTATTCATTGTTTTATAAGTATAATTTTGTACTACAATTCCCATAATGCCAAATTGAGGCAAAAAATGGGATAAATAGTAGAAACAAACGATGTCTCACTTACCGTGAACAAAGCCAAGAGTAGGCTGAAACACGTTGGTCTGAGCAGTTAATGCGACATTAAAAAGTTAAAAAGTCAAGTCTTGAGTGCCGCGTCCTTTGCCATAAAAAAAAAATATATATATATATATATTTATATATCCAACGCAAGTTTGCCTGTTGTAAGGGAACCACCAACAAGTCGATTTTGATTAGGCTTTCTATTTATTGCAGGAAACCAAAGGAAACAGCAAGGAAAAAGTTCCGCACAATGTGATGCTGCCGACGCGTTTCGTACTGTCCGTACTTCATCATGGGCTGCAGGCAAATGGCAGATACTTGTCACGGCAATTTGTAGACACCTGAAATTTGTAGAAGTCACCGCCCGGTTGGGCGTGGCCAACTGCATGGCCTGCTGGTAACTGTAGTGTCCTTCATCTTACTCTAGTGAGTTGCCATGCGAGTTGAAAAAACGAATCCTGGAACATATAAGAGCTGTAAAAAATAAGGACATGTCATATGCAACAGCAAAACACATGGCGTCTTGTCAAAACAGCGATTGGAGAGCCATGAATTACTATGGGATACGGATGATACCCCAAGAAGAACGGGGAGGAAACAGAATGAAAAAACTGTGGCAAATTGAATCTCGACTGGTCATTAGATTAAAAACAAAAAACCCGAGAGGGATGAATTTTGATGAAGAACTTTTTGTACACCTAGATTAAGGAAATTAACTGCCCTTCAATGATATATATTGCTATTCCGCATTGAAATTTTAATTGCTCGAATTTATGATACAAATAGTATTGATGTGAATACTTTACCCAATGGTGCTATATTTGAATTGAAATGATGTTTTTTTTTCAACGTGGTTAATGTATGCATTTAAGTAACCTCTGTGTTTAGCTCAACAGACACTATATCATTGACCTGTAAATAATAGAGGATGCATGGAAAATGCAGAGAAAGGTGTGAACAATTGGTACTATACCACAGAACTGTTCAAAGGGATAATACCACGCAAGAAATATTCATTGCGTCAAAAGCCAATATGCAAACAATGATGTAAATACGTGGCAAATAGTTAAACATACAATAATTGTTGTTATTATTCATTGTTTTATAAGTATAATTTTGTACTACAATTCCCATAATGCGAAATTGAGGCAAAAAATGGGATAAATAGTAGAAACAAACGATGTCTCACTTACCGTGAACAAAGCCAAGAGTAGGCTGAAACACGTTGGTCTGAGCAGTTAATGCGACATTAAAAAGTTAAAAAGTCAAGTCTTGAGTGCCGCGTCCTTTGCCATAAAAAAAATATATATATATATATATATTTATATATATATATATTCACTGAAAGAACCTTAGAAATTCACTGAAAAAGCCATAGGTTTCAGGGGCGTCATAGTTAGCTGGACATTTCCCTCGTACAAAACCCTAGAAATTCCCCTGTTATAGTTAGTTCAGCTAACTATAACTCGCGCCCCCGCAATGCACTGCTGATGACGTCACATATTACATCACTCATGACATGGTCAGTGACATCACTGATGACATCACTGATGACATCTCAAATGACATCACTGATGACATCACTGATGACGTCATCCATTTGATAAATTAGTGTATCTTCTCACACCCTAATATAACCTTTGATACACCGACTCAAAATTTCAGATGGCCATTTTGAAAACCATAGATACTCAAATACCAATAACTACATACCCACTCATTGACTCTTAGGTCTACATACACCTACACTCACTCACCTGTACAGTCACTCATACTTACAGTCACTCCGTACAAGACTATCATATGCATTTATACACCTATCTAGACACTCAGACACCGCCAATCATCCATTGAGGTACTGACACACCTAGCCTGTTGTGCAAATAATTAAACACAGTCCAATTTACTCACCTATACAGTTAAACACACTCAAGTTCACTTACTCATAAAAATACTAACACATTCTGACACTCTTATACAATTGCTAATACAAGCACACACTCATCCATACAGCCACTCCCGCAATCACACACTCTCACATATAGATAGTTATATACTCTTACACACATATACACTGCGTTTCACATATGTAGTTACTGACACATGTACAACTGAGACATACATTCAATCACTAACACACTCATACATACACTCACCCAACCATACAGTCCATCACAGTTGCACTGTTAAAACCATGCACCCATAGAATCACCCACTCACACATCTATGCACAGAGTCACACACACCCTACCCACACAAACACTCAGGCACCCATACAGATACTCAGACAACCAATCAATAACCCATATAGACACTCATATAGCTATTCACAAAACCATGCAGCCACTTATACACCAACACACAGACACATACAGACATTCACACAGTTTAGTCACTAGTCTGCAGTAAGATACATTTAATGACTCACTTATAGAGTCAGTTACGCACCTAGAAAATCACCCATTCATACACTTATACACCCACTCATTCTTCCATAGGCCTTTCACTATAAATATATAAAACATATTTAAACTTTTCAGAAAAACACACATTCACTGGATGATGTCATCAGTGATATCATCCATGATGTCATTTGAGTTGTCATCAGTTATGTCATCAGTGATATCACTGACCATGTCATGAGTGATGTAATATGTGACGTCATCAGCAGTGCATTGCGGGGGCACGAGTTATAGTTAGCTGAACTAACTATAACAGGGGAATTTCTAGGGTTTTGTACGAGGGAAATGTCCAGCTAACTATGACGCCCCTGAAACCTATGGTTTTTTCAGTGAATTTCTAAGGTTTTTTAAATGCCAATTCCTAACAATAACATGCATGAAATCTATGGATTTTTCAGTGAATTTCAAAGGTTTTTTAAATGCTAATTCCTATCTATAACTTATCTCTAAAGATATCATGTTTAATGATTTTGATTGGATTTCTATATTTTTCAAATTCAGTGTGTCAATTTCATTAATTATTTTTTTTTTAAATACTTTTTTATCACCATTTTTTTAACTTATTTTTTCAATTCTTTTAAAAATTAAAAAATATTATTTGAATTTAATGGGTTTTTCAAACATATTTTTTTATATTTTTCAAAATATTTTTTTAACTATATGTTCAAAACTTTATATTATATATTTTTTTCCATGTTTTTGGATCTGCGCACCCTATGCGCACCGTTCTCGATCCCTACGCGATAGCATCCGTGCATGGTATGCGTTGGGTACGTGTTTTGTGCGCGATTGCAATGCGACCGGTACGCGACTCCCAGCCTATACGGGACATGTTCGATGTACGTAACGCAGTAGGTGCGCGGATCCCGCGAAATATTTAACATTTAAAAAAACATATATATGTATTTCATGTGAATATTAATTGAAGACAAACTCTGAACTAGTCTTAAAAGTAATATATTTGTACATCTAATCCTATATTTCTTTTGAATTCAATTTCGCGGATGCACGCTGGGAGCGTGCTGCGTATGCGCACGGTGCGCGGATCCCATGTGACCTGCAAAAAAAGAGATTTGATTGGTTCATTACACTTCCTGTTCTAACTATTGAAAGACCCCACCCAATTCAATCATTCTTCTTTGACCTTCTTTGGAGGAGCATCTCTTTGCAGAGAAGAAGATTTTTTTAGACTAAGTTTACACTTAGCTCTAACTTTTTTCTACCAAAAATGGCTTCAGGGCAGCAGGCATCACCTGCATCTTCTCATACATCTGAGGATGAATTTCTGGAGGAGACACCACGCACACCACGTTTTTCTTCAGTGGTGTGGAAATGTTTTACTTTACCCGAGGGGCAAACAAAGACCAATGCCACCTTGGTCACGTGCAAGATTTGCAAAAGAGTGCTGTCGCGAGGGGATCCTAACAAGAAATACTCGTGCGGCACGGCGAGTATGATGAAGCACCTAAGGACCCTTCATCCAAACAATCTTGCACGAGAAGAGTGCAAACGGATGAGAAACACTCCTGCTCCTGCGCCTTCCACCTCATCGCAGCCGAGCACTTCAAGAGTGCATCCATCAGCCAAAAACGTGGACATCCGTCCTCATTTTCAATATTTAAAAGTGCTCTGCACTAAGTGCAATGCAACTTTGTGTTACGGTGAGCAGTCGATCGATCTGATCTGCCGCCGGCAAGAAAGTCACATTTGCTAGTTTTTATTTTTTTTTATTTTTTATTGTTCCCTGAAGTTCATTGTTTGGTTCCTCCTGTTTTGTTTTTTGTTTTTTTGTTTTTGCAGAAAAAACAACAAAAATTAACAATTGTTCAGAAAACCCCAAAAAAATATAAAAGAAGAAAGAAGAAAAAAAAATTCTTGTAAGAACTAACTTTCCTGGTTTAAAAAAAGAGCTAAATGTCTTTGTTAGTGTGTGAAAGTTTAGATGAATGTATGTGTAGTACGTAATTGAGTGAATAAATGCATTAGTAACGTATGGTGAATGTATAAGTGCAGAACTATGAGGAAGTGCTGCAGCATCACATAGTAACCTCTTTAACTACAGTGTGCTGTAGTACTTCCGAAGCACAGGGATGCAACATATGTACATAAATATGTTGCAAATCTATGCTTCTCTCTGCACGACTGCTTAAACTGCAGCCATGTGGTGACACAGGCACCCATGCACCATAGTGCAAGGATATCTGTGTCATGAGCTGTTTGTTTTTGTGCAGGAAGACACACCTTCCTGCACAAAAACAATCAGTAAAGGCATTTTTCTCCTTCAATGTATGCTGAGCATTGTAGCATGCATTGAAGATATAAAAATGTGGAGAAATGAAAACATATCTCCTTGTTGTGCTTTCCTACACCCATTTTAGAATGGTGCAGCATTCACACACATATCGAGATTTATGATTTCTGACAAATCTAGACATGTGTCTTGTTCTACAGAGTATTCAGTGCAATCATGCACAACAACACTTATAGAACACCCTTTCAACGCAAAATGGTGTGCATAATGAGGTTGTATTTACATGGAGTATAAAAAGTGCACAGAGTGCCTTTTCCTCTCTTTGTAAATATGAAAGAGTGTCTTGCGCAATAACTATGTTACAAAAAGTGACATATTTCCAGTTTAAAAATTCCTTGCGAATAATAGAAGGTAAGCACAGAGTTTTGTCTGCAAAGATGTTCAAAGAAGAATGATTGAAATAATTGCGGTCCTTCAATAGCTACAATGGGAAATATTATGAACCTCTCAAATCTCTTTTTTTGCAGGTCACATGATATCTTATTATGGTCAGATTTCAAAACTACATAGGTATAAACAGAGTGTTTTTAGAAACGTGTTTCAACTTTGTAGCTTCTTGCAGACCTCCTCATTCTGCATATTGAGTCTTAGTTAAACTTACCTTCACAGTAATAGCAATAAAAAATGGTATACATTTTTTTTCAGATTTTCATTGCAATCTAAATTCATATAAATTGCTTATTTTTAAATTTGGATCTGTGAAAGAAAAGGAAAAAAAAATATAACATGTAATAATACATTTTTTACAACACAGCATAATTTCCACAAAGTAATTTGTTTGCCTTTTTTGCTGTTCTCAGAATATATTGAATTTCACTAAAAATAGTGATTTCAATCGTACTCATCACTTAACAGCGGGCAAAAAAAAACAATCAAAAAGATTGTTAAAAAAACAACATGCTATTCTCAGCAAAATAACACAAGATACAAATCACAGATATATACAATGCTTACAACTAACAAAATGTTATGAGTTTAACTTACAAAAACTGTAAATGTTGTCGCTTTAAAATATTCACCGAATCTAAGGATTAATTTTTGAAAGACTCACCACGCACACAACGTTTTTCTTCAGTGGTGTAGAAATGTTTTACTTTTCCCGAGGGGCAAACAAAGATCAATGCCACCTTGGTCACGTGCAAGATTTGCAAAAGTGTTCTGTTGCAAGGGGATCCTAACAAGAAATACTCGTACGGCACGGCAAGTATGATGAAACACCGAAGGACCCTTCATCCAAACATCTTGCACGAGAAGAGTGCAAACGGATGAGAAACACTGCTGTTCTGTATCTGTAAAAAAGAATAACAAATAAATGTATATTAATAACTTTCAAATTTATACTATTCCATTACTGTACAAACACATTTTATATAAAAACTGACTAAGAAACTATAGCTCTGAACCACAAGTGTGACGATGGTTAAAACACTACATGCATAGTGCATACTACTTTGAAGCAGTTCATGCCCTAAAGCCTACCTCACTAAAAGACTACATGCTAACTGACTGAATGATTACAGTACTATAAGGAGACACACTGTGTGAGTGACAGGGTGTTTGCTAGAAGTGTATGAATACTGACTGGGGAATTGAAGTTGTGAAAGACAACTTTGTAGGTGGTTAGAGACCTGCATGCATAGTGAATAGGCATTTGAAGCAGTCTATGTGCTAAGGCCTGGCTCACTGCATGAGTACTTGGGAACTGACGGAATGATTAGAGTACAGCAAAGAGAGTGCCTGGGTGAATTTATAAGTGGTTGGCTTTTGACACAGTGAATGGATTAGTACTTGGTACTGAATGGGTCACTGGAGGAGTGGAAAGGGAGTGACAGGGAGTTTGCTGGACTGTATGGATACTGACTAGGGAATTGAAGATGTGAAAGACAAAGTGTATAGTATGTTAGAAGACTGCATGCATACTGCATAGACATTTGAAGCAGTCTATGTGGTAATGTATGGTTCACAACATGAGTACTTGGAAACTGACTAAATCATCAGACTACTGCTAGGACAGTGCCTAGGTAAAACTTTTAAATTTTCAGTTCTGGCACAGTGAAGAGAATAGTACATGGTACTGCACTTTAGTGTCAAACACTGACTTATTTTATCAATGCATAAGCAAAGAATAGCTTCTAAAGCTACTAAAACTTGACAACATGACCGATTTTAAAACAGTTATCTGTCAGCAAATACACGATGTTACCAAATGCTTCTATCACAATCCTTACCCAAATGTACACAGACTCACAGTGTGATTTTAGACAAGCAACACTATCCTAGGAGTTTACCAAAACACATTCACTAGTCTAGAAGAGATAAGGGTACTGCATACAATCTACATATTTAAGTACAGCACATTAGTGTCAAAGCATGTCTCATTTTATTAATGCATAAGCAAAGACTGGCTTCTAATGCTACTAAAACGTGACAACATGACAGGTTTTAAAAGAGTTATCTGCCAGAAAATACACGATGTTACCAAATGCTTCTCTCACAGTGGTTCCCAAATACACACAGACTCACAGTGTGATTCTAGACAACAACCACTATACCTAGGAGTTTACCAAAAACCATTCACTACTGTGGAAGTGATAAGGGAACTGCACACAATCTACATATTTCAGGACTGCACTTTTGTGTCAAAGCCTGACTCATTTAATCAAAGCATAAGCAAAAACTGGCTTCTAATGCTACTAAAACTTGACAACAAGACAGGTTTTAAAACAATTATCTGTCAGCAAATACATGATGTTACCAAATACTTCTCTCACAGTGGTTCCCAAATGCACACAGACTCACCGTGTGATTCTAGACAAGCAACACTATCCCTAGCAGCTTACCAAAACTCATTCACTACTGTGCAAGGGGTAAGAAGACTACACAAAATCTACATACTAAAGTACAGCACATTAGTGTCAAAGCATGAATCATTTTATCAATGGATAAGCAAAGACTGGCTTCTAATGCTACTAAAACTTTACAACATGACAGGTTTTAAAAGAGTTATCTGTCACCAAATATACAATGTTACCAAATGCTTCTCTCACAGTGGTTCCCAAATGCACACTAACTCACAGTGTGATTCTAGACAAGCACCACTATCCCTAGCAGCTTACCAAACTCATTCACTACTATGCAAGGGGTAAGGAGACTACACACAATCTACATATTAAAGTACAGCACATTAGTGTCAAAGCATGAATCATTTTATCAATGGATAAGCAAAGACTGGCTTCTAATGCAACTAAAACTTGACAACATGACAGGTTTTAAAACAGTTATCTGTCAGCAAATACACGATGTTACCACATACTTCTCTCACAGTGGTTCCCAAATGCACACAGACTCACTGTGTGATTCTAGACAAGCAACACTATACCTAGCAGCTTACCAAAACTCATTCACTACTGTGCAAGGGGTAAGGAGACTACACACAATCTACATATTAAAGTACAGCACATTAGTGTCAAATCATGAATCATTGTATCAATGGATAAGCAAAGACTGGCTTCTAATGCAACTAAAACTTGACAACATGACAGGTTTTAAAACAGTTATCTGTCAGCAAATACACGATGTTACCACATACTTCTCTCACAGTGGTTCCCAAATGCACACAGACTCACAGTGTGATTCTAGACAAGCAACACTATACCTAGCAGCTTACCAAAACTCATTCACTACTGTGCAAGGGGTAAGGAGACTACACACAATCTACATATTAAAGTACAGCACATTAGTGTCAAATCATGAATCATTGTATCAATGGATAAGCAAAGACTGGCTTCTAATGCTACTAAAACTTGACAACATGACAGGTTTTAAAAGAGTTATCTGTCACCAAATACATAATGTTACCAAATGCTTCTCTCACTGTGGTTCCCAAATGCACACTAACTCACAGTGTGATTCTAGACAAGCACCACTATCCCTAGGAGTTTACCAATACTCATTCACTACAGTGGAAGTGGTAAGGGAACTGCACACAATCTACATATTTCAGAACTGCACTTTTGTGTCAAAGCCTGACTCATTTAATCAAAGCATAAGCAAAAACTGCCTTCTAATGCTACTAAAACTTGACAACAAGACAGGATTTAAAACATTTATCTGTCAGCAAATACACAATGTTACCACATACTTCTCTCACAGTGGTTCCCATATGCACACAGACTCACAGTGTGATTCTAGACAAGCAACATCTATCCCTAGCAGCTTACCAAAACTCATTCACTACTGTGCAAGGGGTAAGAAGACTACACACAATCTACATATTAAAGTACAGCACATTAGTGTCAAAGCATGAATCATTTTATCAATGGATAAGCAAAGACTGGCTTCTAATGTTACTAAAACTTGACAACATGACAGGTTTTAAAAGAGTTATCTGTCACCAAATACACAATGTTACCAAATGCTTCTCTCACAGTGGTTCCCAAATGCACACAGACTCACAGTGTGATTCTAGACAACAACCACTATACCTAGGAGTTTACCAAAAATCATTCACTACTGTGGAAGTGGTAAGGGAACTGCACACAATCTACATATTTGAGGACTGCACTTTGTGGCAAAGCCTAACTCATATAATCAAAGCATAAGCAAAAACTGCCTTCTAATGCTACTAAAACTTGACAACAAGACAGGTTTTAAAACAGTTATCTGTCAGCAAATACACAATGTTACCACATACTTCTCTCACAGTGGTTCCCATATGCACACAGACTCACAGTGTGATTCTAGACAAGCAACACTATCCCTAGCAGCTTACCAAAACTCATTCACTACTGTGCAAGGGGAAGGAGACTACACACAATCTACATATTAAAGTACAGCACATTAGTGTCAAAGCATGAATCATTTTATCCATGCATAAGCAAAGACTGGCTTCTAATGGTACTAAAACTTGACAACATTACAGGTTTTAAAAGAGTTATCTGTCACCAAATACACAATGTTACCAAATGCTTCTCTCACAGTGGTTCCCAAATGCACACAGACTCACACTGTGATTCTAGACAGCAACCACTATACCTAGGAGTTTACCAAAAATCATTCACTACTGTGGAAGTGGTAAGGGAACTGCAGACAATCTACATATTTCAGGACTGCACTTTTGTGTCAAAGCCTAACTCATTTAATCAACGCATAAGCAAAGACTGGCTTCTAATGCTACTAAAACTTGACAACATGACAGGTTTAAAAAAGTTATCTGTCAGAAAATACACAATGTTACCAAATGCTTCTCTCACAGTGGTTCCCAAATGCACACTAACTCACAGTGTGATTCTAGACAAGCACCACTATGCCTAGGAGTTTACCAAAACTCATTCACTACATTGAAAGTGGTAAGGGAACTGCACACAATCTACATATTTCAGGACTGCACTTTTGTGTCAAAGCCTGACTCATTTAATCAAAGCATAAGCAAAAACTGCCTTCTAATGCTACTAAAACTTGAAAACAAGACAGGTTTTAAAACAGTTATCTGTCAGCAAATACACGATGTTACCACATACTTCTCTCACAGTGGTTCCCAAATGCACACAGACTCACAGTGTGATTCTAGACAAGCAACACTATCCCTAGCAGCTTACCAAAACTCATGCACTACTGTGCAAGGGGTAAGGAGACTACACACAATCTACATATTAAAGTACAGCACATTAGTGTCAAAGCATGACTAATTTTATCAATGCATAAGCAAAGACTGTCTTTTAATGCTACTAAAACTTGACAACATGACAGGTTTTACAGTTATCTGTCAGCAAATACACGATGTTACCAAATGCTTCTCTCACAGTGGTTCCCAAATGCACACATACTCACTGTGTGATTCTAGACAAACAACACTATCCCTTGCACTATACCAAAACACATTTCTTCATCTAGAAGGAGTACTACATTTTAGTATAGAAACATAACTCATTTCACAAATTCATAAACAATGACTGGTTGCTAAATCTACCAAAATATAAGAACAGCACAGTTATCTGTCTGCAAACACATGAAAAACACAAATGCTTATCACAGAATGGTTTCTACATGCACACACACTGTCAATAAGATTGTAGAGAAAAAAAGTATTCCCTACACTTTAGCAGGAGAAATACATTAGTCTGATTAAAATCAAAATAGTCTACATACATCCCCTCACATTTAAATAACTCACCTTTCAAGTTGTTTTGTAGATTAAGAAGTATATCAGTCACACACCAGATTTTCTTTTACAGAATCTCTGCACTGTGCACCTCTCATCAAGAACAAAGAATGGAAAAGTTTCCCTTTCATTTTCCACACATATACATGTAAACATCAAATCACAATCCTTCACACATAAATTCAAAAGCAAACACACATTTCTATTGGTTAAACATTTCAACCCTTTCCAAATGAAATACATTTCAACCCTTTCCCCAATCTACCTACTGCCCGTTACCATAGAAACAGGTCATGGAACACTGCACTGAGCACACAGGTCACAAGTTCAGCACACAATGTTGCTAAACAAGACAGCAAGTGTGCTTGGCTTTTCAACATATCAACTTATCAAATATAATGTTCCTTACAATCAGTTTTTGTTAACCAATAAGAATCATGCCTTTAAAAACAGAAATATACACCCTACCTTTCAGTGTAGAAAGTTGTCATACAACCAATGATTTCTTGTCTTTTTTCAATTTCTTTTTTTCCTTGGATCCGCGCACCCAACGCGAGAGGATCCGTGCACCAAACGCGGTAGGATGGGCGCACCGTGCGCGCATTTCGCTGTTTTTTTTTTTAAAGGGGGCCCCAGGGGGTCCTTCTGGGACCCCCTAAGCACATCTACAGGGTCAGAGTATTTCCACTCTGCCCCCTTTATATGTTTTACACACTTATTCCCCTTGCTTAATCAGCCTCGCTTCTACCGAGGCAGAAAATGGCCGCCAACAGGTCCTGGTTTCGAATGTTGACAGACACTCGACAGCCAATTAGCATTCAGTGCATGATCGAGAGGGTGCGCGCTCGGTTCGAGGAGGGTGCGCTTACAGTGCAGGTAGGGTGCGCGGATCCTCCCCGGCCTTACATATATATGTACTTTTAACTCTAATTTTCTCAGGAACTACTGAACGGAGTCACACCATTTATGCAAAAGGCACAAGTCGGAACTGAGGACTACCTCGTTGCCAAATTTGGTGTCATTCCGTTCAGCGGTTCGGGCTGTAGCTGCGACAACAGATCCTATGGGAAATTGCATGGGAAAAACGCGTTTTGGGACCCCCCTTTTTTCTCGGCCCCCGCTTGACGAATCACCATGAAACTTTTAGGGTAGGAGCGGAGCAGAGCTGGCCAAAAGTTTGGAAAATTTTCCGAGGATTCATCAACCGGCGCCAGACTTATTGGGAATAGAATGTTGCAGATTTCCTATGGAAAGTAGGTCCTAACTATAACTATCTACTGGCGACCGCCAGTAGATAATGTATATATTTATATATATATATATATATATATATGTCAGCAAAGTGATCCTAAACTCTGGTGCACACTCGCAGCGGGTGCTCTGCATACGGTCCGGATCCTGGCCCCAAATTTCCACTTCGCAAAACCATTGACGCGGCACTCAGGAGGGAATATTCAAATTGCGTTTATTTTTGCACAGCTCAATCAACGCGTTTCGGCCCTCTCACGGCCTTGCTCAAATAAACGCAATTTTAATATTCCCTCCTGAGTGCTGCGTCAATAGTTTTGTGATATATATATATATATATATATATTTTCAATGAAAAAAACAATGGTTACAGGGACGTTATAGTTAGGCCGACATTTGACTCGAACAAATCCAGAGAAATTTAGAAGTTCTAGTTAGCTGAGCTAACTATAACTCGCGCCCCTGCAATGCACTTCTAATGCCCTCACTTATTACATCACTCATGACATGGCCAGTGACATCACTGATGACATCGCTCATGATATCTCAAATGACATCACTGATGACATCATCCACAGAGTCTCTCACACACTCTAAATCCCCCATACAACTACTCACACACCTCTTCACTCACCCATAGAGTCAATCACATAGCCACTTGCTCACTTATACAGTTATACACACACCAACTCCCTTATTCATACAGATACTAACACATACTCATTCACCTATAGAGTCACTGACACAAGCACACACTCACCCATACAGCCACTCTCATATTCACTCGCTCACACATAGTCACTTATCTACTCCAACACTCACCTATACTGCATTTCAAATATGCAGTTACTCACCTATGTGCCAGACACATCCATATACTCACCAACACAGTCATATGCACACTCACTCACCCATACAGCCACTCACATATGCACTCACAAACCCATATAGCCACTGACTCATACACTCACTCATCCATGCAAGCAGTCCCACACCCTTCACCCACCCTCACAGGTACTCAGACAACCAATCAATAACCCATAAAGTCACTCATGTACCTACTCATCAACCCGTACAGTCACTTACACACCAACTGACAGACTGATACAGACATTCACACAAATTAGTCACTCATCCATACATTCAATGAGATACGTATAATCACTCACTAATACAGTCAGTCACGCACCCACTAAATCATCCATAAAGGCAATCATACACCCACTGATTCATGAGTACACCTTGGACTATATATATTTAACATTCATAAACATATTAGAAACACAGTCACCGGATGATGTCATCAGTGGTGTCATTTTAGATGTCATCAGTGATGTCATCAATGATGTCACTGACCATGTCATGAGTATTTTAATTTTTGAGGTCATAAAGAGGTGCATTGCGGGGGTGCAAGTTATAGTTAGCTCAGCTAACTATAACTACTGAATTTCTCTGGTTTTGTATGAGTGAAATGTCAGCCTAACTATAACATGCCTGTAATCTTTGTTTTTTCACTGAATTTCCAAGGTTTTTTTAAATTCTATTTCCTAACTACAACACCCCTGAAACCTTTGATTTTTCAGTGAATTATTTAGATAGATAGATAGATAGATAGATAGATAGATAGATAGATAGATAGATAGATAGATAGATAGATAGATAGATAGATAGATAGATAGATAGATAGATAGATAGATAGATAGATAGATAGATAGATAGATAGATAGATAGATAGATAGATAGATAGATAGATAGATAGATAGATAGATAGATCTGCATGTACATATATACACAAATGCATAAATCAATAAAAAAGAGTCAAAGGGTGGATGAATGGTTGGCTGTTTAGATGAGTAAGTGGAAGGATGAGTGAGCATACATACTGACCCATTCATCCATCTCTACACTCAGTCACTCAACCATTCACCTGTCCACCCACTATAACAATTACTCCATTCATTGACATACCCACACAAATAACACTTGCCTACCATTTACAAAGCACTTTGAATACCAAAAAGGTAGAGCTATTGGCTTTGCCAGGCCTCTGGCCTTGGACAAACTCTCAAGTACTAGACTAGCAGTCACACACTACTGAGGAACTCACACCCTCTAATGCTGATACAGCTGCAGAGTGCAAATTCATAAATTTACAAAAAACATCATGTGATGAATATTAATAGGAGAATCTTGGTTGAACAGACGTAGTGCTTATAGTTTGTATTGTAGGCATTCTTAAAATAGCAAGACCTATTGACTTTATGTGTTTCGAAAGCAAGAGTGCACTCAAACTAGGCAGTGGGTTTGGAAGTGGATCTCAGACCTGATTGTTGGCTGTGACTATCTGTGATATGATTACCTGATATGTTTACCCAAGGTATTTGGTAGAGATATCGAATTGTGCTTCAGTGATGATTCACTAAATAGTTCCCATACTACCTTCACCACTGTTTGCCCTGTTTGCTAGCAGGGCAACAGTGCATTTGTATTACTTTTAAAGTTGTAATACTTTGAGGATGGTATTGCAGGGATGTTGAGTTTTTACTTAACTGTACTGGGATGAATGTATGACTTTGTTCTGCATTCTGTCCATCAACTGTTGTTTTTGCATTTGTCACCCCGAGTGCTCTCCATGCCACTGGAATCAAGCTATCCTGGTTGAAGAGGGGTGAAATCCCGAAACCGGTCCTAGGATGCTTGATTCCAGTCCAGGGAGGACCTGGCCTGGCAGTTCGGGCTGGAATGTTCATGTGAGGCACAGGGTCAATACTGATTTGCATATGGCTGGGTTCAAACTGGAATGGCATGGTTTGCAAAATAATGATGGGTTTAGGCTCAGATCTCTGTACTGGGGTGTATGTATGACATTGTTCTGCATTCTGTCCATCAACTGTTGTTTTTGAGTTTTTATTTAATAGCAGATATTTGGTTTGAAATTTTCTTGAATTGTGTTTGTGTGTCTAATACGTCCGATAAACAGCCCCAACTAAAATAGTAAAGGTACATCCTTCAACCAACCGAATTTTACAAATTTGTCACAATACTTCTGTTTGCGCTCCACCAACAGGCAACTAACCTTATCTTTAAATAAATGCTGACTTCAGGCAATTGACTGCTGCCTATGGTGGGCACTTTTCATAACACACTGAATACAAGGGCCGGAGTTTTATACAAAACACCATGCGGTCCAATATTCTTAACACACAACATGCCAACAATAGGTAGGAATGTAACAAGGAAAATACATTGATTACAGTCTGGATGTAGAAAGAATAAAGGGAAGAGAATGTGGAAAGAGTACTGTTCTGACATATGGAGGAAGGATAAAGAGATTTATTAGCCAGAAGGTGTTCTATTATAGAGAGCCAGAAGACAGTAAAGCAGAAGGCAGGCACTAGAACAGGAAGGAGTGCAGGGGAAAAGCTGATGCTTCTCTCTCTAAGTAAAATGAATCCATGTAAAATTGTGTATGATAGGAACATTCCCCACAGAATTACAGTGCATAGTAGAGCTTTGATACTCCATGCAGCATTCAGATCTACACATCTAAGAAAACAAGTAGAGTGGTGGTGAAGTGACCAGTGGCATAATGCAAACCCCCCTGCAGAATGTGATGAGACGCCTCTGAGTCTCCCATATTTCACAGATATTTATTGGCTTTCAGTTTGAAGAGGCCCCCATGAATATTTGGGGGTCCTGAAGTGTTGGGAGCCACCCAGCACCATGCCCCTTCATGTAATGACAGTGCCACATATGTCTCATGCTGAGTTCCACCAAGGAACTTGAGAACACTGCTATCAAATCTAAAAATCACACACAAGTAATTGAATCAAGAAGTCCTCACCATAAAAGCCCTCAGATGCACACACGGGGTCAACCATAGAAACCATGTTCTCCTCTAGCTACACATGTGTAGAGCTTTCTATCAAGAGCAGAGCTCATGTGCAATGCAGAATGACAAACGTCAGCCTGCAATGCAGATAGGAGTACCTATCCTGACATTTGTGACACTATTAGCAATATTGCAGTTCTGGCTCTTTTTGTTGAAATGTGGTATTAACAAGAGAATTTTGCAGCCAGCATTTTTCATGATACTGGATTTGTTACTCGGATCTATAATGATCATGGACTGAACGGTCTAACTGACAAAATTAGTTCATCCTATTTATTTTAACAGCATATAAAGACTCTAACAATAAATGATAACACAATACATCTTTCTAACAGATTCAGGGCCAAATGTACGACCCACCAATTTGCGAGTTGCAAATTGCTTCGCATTTGCAACTTGAAATTTGGGATGTACAACAGTGTCTGAGACACTGTTTGCAATTCCCAATGGGGTTGCAAATTGAATGCCTCATGCATATTAATGAGGCTGCTGCAATTTGCCACCCCATTGGGTTTGGCTGGCACTCCCAGGAATGGTGGCCTGCTGGGGTCAGTAGACCACCATGTCTGCGACTGCTTTTAAATAAAGCAGATATTTTTTTTAAATGCAGCCTGTTGTCCATAAAGGAAAACAGGATACATTTCAAAAATAAAAATGAAACTTTTCAGTTACATTTTTAAGGGCAGGCAGTGGTACCCTCCTAGGACCACTGCCTGCCCTTAAAAAATATTTTGAGAGCCACTCACAAAGGGGAAGGGGTCCCCTGGGGACCCCTTCCAGTTTGCAAGTGGTTTACCACCTTTCTGTGAAGGGTGGTAAACTGCGACTGTTTTGCGACTGCAATTGCGGTAGCAAAACAGGCATACATAGCATCAGGAGTCGCTCTTAGGAAGGGACGCCCTTGGAACGCCCCTTCCTAATAGTGAGTCGCTAATCCTAATTTGAAAGTCGCAAATTGATTCGCGACTCGCAAAATAGGATTAGTAAATGGGCCACATGTTTTTTGCGGTTGCAAATGGTTCTAAAACCCATTTGCACCCCCAAAAAACATTAATACATCTGACCCTCAGACTCTTTATCCAAATCACATTGTTGATCTGTCTACTGTAGATTTAGAAATAGGCCTTATTTGGATTTGACTCAATGGTGCTTGTCATTTTCATGGCAAATACTTGCACATAATATCCAGAAAGATGCTAGGGCTGACTGATTTGCGATTGGTTTGCTGAAACTGGTACGCAAAGCCTGAGCCTCAGAAATGGAGCTTAGCCTTCTCTAATTCTCATTCGATGACTACTGTTTTCATTTACATGAAACCTTTCGTATCCATGCTTTAACTATAATTTCATTGCTGACAATACACAGTTCCCTCTAAAAACCTCATCTCCCAAGGACATCATTATAATGTCCTGCATGATCAATGAGATTTAATCCTGGATACCTCTCTATCATCTAGCACTAAGCTTAAAAAAATGTGTTTCATCATCCTCCTCCAGTTACAACCTGCTGGTGCAATAGCTGTTTAGAGAAAGCTCAGTTCTCAACTGCAGTCTGAACTTCCTTGACTCTACAAAATATCTGGGCTTCATCCTGGACAAGAGTTTGATCTTAAAAATGTGCCTGTCTAGTAAAGGAAAACAATGTCTCAACTGGAAAATCATGTAAGAGGATTGTTTAAATATAAAAATGAATCAAAAAGCACAAGGAGGGACAAGGGAGACCAAAGAAGGAGGGGGGATGAAGGTTATTATTTGTAATTAGAGGCACAACAAGTACAGACTAATTTACAGTAACCATAACAGCCATATGTGCACTGAAGGTGAAGTGATAAGTGAACGGCGCAGTGACATAAGTGTTTAGACAAAAACGTGGAACGGCAATAAACAAATAGAGTATATAAGGATCAAACAAGGGTATTTACAGTTAAATTTACAATTATACACACGATCATTTAATTAATGAATGACCCTTTTCAAGGCCGCAATTGGCGTTGTGAAGTCGACGACGTTTCAACCTCTTTTCATTGAGGTCATCATCAGGACTATGGTTACAATGATTCAAAGGTACTTCTGTAATGAAGGGGCAAGGGAACCAATTCCCACAGGACACGGTTGCATCAGGAAATCACAGGATGGTAACGATGAAATGAATCAAGGTGAAGAAATTAACTGGCTCATGGAGTGTGCATTAAAGGCACTTACCATAGTCCTAATGATGACCTCAATGAAAAGAGGTTGAAACGTCGTCGACTTCACAACGCCAATTGTGGCCTTGAAAAGGGTCATTCATTAATTAAATGATCGTGTGTATAATTGTAAATTTAACTGTAAATACCCTTGTTTGATCCTTATATACTCTATTTGTTCATTGCCGTTCCACGTTGTTGTCTAAACACTTATGTCACTGAGCCGTTCACTTATCACTTCACCTTCAGTGCACATATGGTTGTTATGGTTACTGTAAATTAGTCTGTACTTGTTGTGCCTCTAATTACAAATAATAACCTTCATCCCCCCTCCTTCTTTGGTCTCCATTGTCCCTCCTTGTGCTTTTTGATTAATTTTTATATTTAAACAGTCCTACCCGGTCTCAGCTGGGTGAACGGGTTGACTCCTGTTCCTTTTCCTTATGTCTAGTAAAGGAAGCACAATTCCAACTGCCCAGAGGTATCAAACATTTTACCACAGATCGTGATTTCAAACATTGAAGATTTAGAATGTTTAAGTGTAGACTATTGTAACACAATACTAATTTGAATTCCACACCTACACTAAGGTCTCCTCAAGGCAGCACTACATGCAGCTGTTAGACTGGTCACCAGAACAATTAGACTAATGGAGGTTCTCAACCTCCCTCTCTCTGGAAAAGAAGTCCACGTGGTAGGCATATTAAATAAACAAGTGACTAATAAGTTCTCAACTACTGTCCCTGTGAAAATTGGTTCAATTACAAATGATCATGAATTCATAATCTGTGAGAGCTGTCCAGTTAATTTGTTGGCACAAAGGGGCAGATTTACAAGCCCCATGTGTCATTTTTTTGCCGCCGTGGTGTCACTTTTTGTGACGCAGCAACAGCGTAAAAATGCAGCCCATTTACAACGTGACGCATCTAGGGAGATGTGTCACATTGTAAAGCCCTGCGTCACATTATACCTGAATCAGGTATAAAGTATACTGGGTGGATGTTCCAGTGCAAAAAAGCCTCGTAGAACTGACGCAGTGAAATCTATAAGATTTCACTGCGCCACTTCTAGGACGCCACTGCATCAAATTCTTATGCCTGCTTGAAGCAGGTGTATGGAGTGACGCAGCACAATGAGGATAGGCCTCCGCCTGAATTGCTGAAGTTGTGTCGTGCTTGCGCCACGACTCCAGCAATGCATGACTTTTGCGTCTGAATTTCTGACGCATCTGTCAACCCTTGCGCCATGGTGCGCCATATTGTAAATACGGCGCATCCGTAGTGGCGCAAGTGTTTCTCAGGTTGGCACCAGGAAAGTGACGCATCTTTACAGATGCGTCACTTTCTTGTAAATCTGCACCACAGTTTTTTGTGTAAACTTAACTGCATACCTTACTGCACTGCAGATGGTGTCAGTATTCAGATAAAGAATGAGGATTCTTAATTTAAATTAAAACACAAGAAGCAAGAATTTAAACGTTTCTAGGTCTCACAGAAGAAGACTGACCTCCAGATTTAAGACATACTGTAAACAAGGAGGTGTGGGATTTTTCTGTGAAATAAACTGAATTGATCAAAAGTGTATAGCCGGTGCAGATCACAGACAAACCGATTGCAGTGTATCCAGGCACTTCTTAATACAAGCTTCTTATGAAGTGGAGGAGGGGATTTCACCCGTTATTGATAAAATGATTGAGCAGAGCATTCTAAAAGAAATACTAGGGATCCCATGTAACTTCCTATCATAGGAACAAGGAAGCCCTGCAGAAAATGGAGACTAGTACAGGACCTGCATGAATCTAATGATATTGTGATCCTATGTTATGCCATGGTACCGAATCCTACCCTAATATTGTTACAGATTGTCATGGAAGCTGAGTAGTTTGCTGTCATAGACTTGTGTCAACCATCTTTCTCAATTCCTCTTAATGAAGACAACATCGTTTTATGTCTGAATTTCAAAATAGAATACTCAGTTTGGTTTAGAATCCACAAGGGTATACAGAAAGTTCTTAAATATTTTCCAAAATCCTGAAGAAGGATTTGGAAAGTCTACATTTTCCCTGTGATTCAGTGATATTTTGTGATGGTTCTTATCTGAGAGACCATTATGGTACTCTTTAAGCCGCATATGCAGTTTGCACAATAACATATATTGTGGAAGCATCATACTTGTGTTAATGTAACTTCAGCACAAGTAGCAGACTTGTTTTTAATTATAAGAGCATGCTGCATGAGCAATAGATTGAATGTTACCACCCATACACAAAGCCAATACGGTTTTGGAGTGATCCATGACTTTTGTCAATTATGGTCACAAAGGTATTTCTTGACATCCTCTGGCACACCTATCAGAAATGAGCTATGAATTCCAGATTTATTGGAGACCCAGCAATTCCCAAAGAAGATTGCTGCACACAAGAGTGGAAACTACATGGTTTCAGTGTGCAATAATGTTGCAATTAAGGTTGTAAAGTACTGTGCTCTTGTGTCTGGTACATTTGGAGCAAATGAAAAATCAGAATGTGAAATGGAAAATGTCAATAGTTTCTTGCTAATGTCAGTTCAGTCTCTTGTTGAATTTAGGGAGCTACAAAATAAAATAACTGAAGATGAAAAAATGAGAAGACATAATGTAGGCAGGATTTTCAAAAGACAATAATGAGATTTGGATGTCAAGAGATGAGAAATTTGCATTACCTGATTTCATTTTATTTCGATATATGTTCATGGGCCTTCACATGTGGCATGTGATGGTATGTTTTCAGTCTTTTAAAAGTATTGGTTTAATCCACTCAGGCAAATTGTATAGACACTATATCAGAGATCGGTCACAAAATTTTACTTTTTTTCATAACTGTGCGAAGATCATATGTCACTGGGACGGTACGGATTAGTTTTAACTTGGGTCCAGAACACTGATATTAGTAACGTTTTTCTAGCTTTCTCTATCACATTAGGGTCTTTTTAACTTTGTTTTTATTTATTGTTTAGCAAGAGCACTTGGGGGCGTATTATCAGGGACGGCGTTCCGCTTTAGCGGCAGGAAACTGCCGCTAAAGCGGCGATAATGGGTTTGATAATATGCTGCAGAGACTTCCCATAGAAGCCCATGTTGACACCAGAACATGGGCTTCGATTGGAATTCTCTGCGGCATATTATTAAGCCCGTTATCGCCGCTTTTAGCAGCAGTTTCCTGCCGCTAAAACGGTGATAATTTTAACGCCGTCCTTGATAATATGCCCCTTACTTTCTAGCTGACGGAGTTGTTCAGATCTTATACTTCCCTGAGCCCATCAGCCTCAACAGAGCAGTCGTTGCCCTGACACCATCTTAGGTGAGGGAGTGGGATAACCTACTGACATTAGCTGTCCTGTTGTCATGGTTCAGGGCAACTCTTTAGGTCCAGATTTTATAACCATATTTTACTGTTTTCCATAATTGTAGGTAGGTCATATGTTATAGGGAAAGTATGGATTAGTTTTAACTTTAGTCCAGACCACTGATATTGGTGATGTTTCTGGCTTCCTCTCTCATACTGGGGTCTTTTAAAACTTTTTTTATGTATAGTTTAGCACAAGCACTTTAGCTCCTTCTTTTCTAGCTGAATTGGTCAATCAGATTTTCCAGTTTCCGAAGCTTGTCAGCTTCAACAGTGCAGTTGATATCTTGGGTGAGGGAATGGGATATTATACTGCTGTTAGCTGTCATGTTGTCATGGTTCAGGGCAACTATTTAAATGTGGAAGCTGTGCGTTATTGACTAACAACATTTTATCATTTCCCATAGTTGTGGGAAGATCATATGCTATAGGAAAGATGCATATTCTTTTTGCATGAGCAATTTAGTTCCTTCCTTCCTTTCAAGCTGACAGAGTCAGCTGCAGCAGTGAAGTTATATCCCTGAAACCATCTTGGGTGAGGGAATGGGATAATCTATTGTCATTAGCAGTCCTTTTGTTATGGTTCAGAGCAACTTTTTAAATGTGGACACTGGGCATCCACACTAACCCTGGGCGGACAACTACGCCACGCTCGCGAAGTTTGCGTAGTTTGTGCTACTTCGCGCTACGCGGATTGCACCTGGCACAGTGCAAAATCGCGTTGCGTAGCGTAGTTGGCATTTTTTCCTAGTTCGCGATCAGCAACATCAAATTGCCAACCGCGAGCGTGGAAAATAAACCTTCCGGCGAGATTCTCAACGCGGAGAGGTCAGGTTTCTCATTGTGAGTGGTCGCGTATGCTCGTGACCGCTCGCGATGAGAAACTACCAGTCTGCGTTGAGAAAGCTGCCGCTCGAGTAAAAATCTACTCGAGCGGCAGAAAACGACAGCTTGCACTGTGCAAGATGCCATTTTCAATGATTGCACAGTGTGGACAAGCATCCGGCACTGTGCAATCAGCGCGAACAGCGCACTACTCAGTTTGCGTAGTGCTACGCGTATCTCGTGTAGTGCGAAGTACACTTCGCGTAGCTACGCGTAGCGCTACTATGCAAACTACGCCCAGGGTTAATCCACGCCAATCGAAGGCTGAAGGCTTGCCAAAGGCAAGCCCATTTGCACCCGACTTCACCTTAACTGGGCCCAGGGCCAGAACCCCTACATTGAGCAGCTCATCGGTAAGAAGGTACTTCATCCTGTCCTTGCATAATGCCCCAGCATCTAACCACCAACCTGATTGTCTAGTAAATTATTTTAGGATTTTCCCTGACTCAAACCACAATGTAGCTCAAACCAGAATGTAGACCAGATAAAGGAAGGTTTACAGTAGGAAACGGGGGACCATCCGTGCACACAACACTGTCTATTTATGGGCACCCAATACACCACACTCTTTCATGCGGACTCTTAACTCTAAGTGCATTATTTAAATATGAGGCTGAAATTCACAATCTTATGGTAGACTTCTGACTGGACTGCTTTTCATGACAAAGACTTGGCTCAAGGATCATCGATGTGCAACATAGCATAGGCCGCCGAAATAGGATATAAAATACTTAATCTAGATTGCACAAACAGGAAAAGGCAGAGGAGTTGCATGCATTTTTAAAGAACATCTCTCAATAAAAAAATATTCCATTTCACCTTTTCTAAATGCAGAATGTAAGGCCATGACTATTGGTATAACAGAAACCTAGGAACATTTATGTATTTTCATGATGCTTTGATACGAACAGTGACTTCCTATTCACTCAATATAAGCAATCTAGTAGCTCTGAGAGATTGTAATCTTCATTTTGATGGTCCATGAGAAAGAAATGCTCAGTTAGCCTTGGAGGCGCTTAAAGCTTTAAATCGCCAGCCTATTATACACTTTTCACTAAATTTACCAAAGGACATACCAAGAAACAAAGTAAAACCTAGTGACAAACACAAATGAGGGCATGGAATAAATTCAACATTGGAGATTGAAATATAGCTTGCAAAACACTATCCGTAATCTCATGCAATTGGACCCTATCCAGGGTACAAAACTGATGTACGACTGAAAAATTGGGTTGTTGGTTAAGGGGGGGGGAAAGGTGAAAACTTACTCAAGCAACAGTAAAATACTTGTCAGGATGAGCCACAAAATGTCACCAAATTAACTTGTGCTTAACACTCTGGTAGCGTGGCACAAAAGCAGTCAGGCTTAACTTAGAGGCAATATGTATAGTATCAGTGCAGCACTGAAAGTAATGCAGTGAAAACACAACACAAGAAAAATCTCATACTAATTCAGAAAAATAGAATACACGCTAATACATTATTTGACACTAAAATGACAACTATTAATGAATTTTCAAAGGTTAAAGTGCAAAATAACACTTAAAATATCAAAGCGCCAAACATGGATATCTAGTTGCGTGAGACAAAGTCAAAAGTGGCGGCCTACCGCAATGGGGCGAGGGTCGGATACACGAAGTGGATTGGGCCCGGTCTCTGCCTACCTTCAGATTTAAAAGAAATTTTGAAGAAAAATGTCTGGGAAGGTAAGAGTTCCACAGGGCAAGGCAGCCGGTGGTGTCCCATGACGAGGCGTAGTTGTCGGGAAGTGGCTGGACAAAGCCACTGTGAAGATTTCAACATTTTGTAAGTCAAAAATCTCCAGCGGGAGGAAGGTGCAGGCTGTAGCCGACAAGAGCTCCATGAGGCTGGATACCCCTTCTGAGAGGAACCGCTGAGCAGGATTTGGTGCTGCGGAGAAGTATGCAGGAGCTGCTGCAAAGTCAGGCAGACCGGTGATGCATTTTGATCAAATCGATGATCAGGTAGTTCCCATCTCCTCTTTGTTCCTCAGAGCACGTTTTATAGGAAATGTCTTAAGTCCCAAATTTAGGATTTGGGCTATCTAGACTCCTTTATCACCACTTCCAAGAGTCCAGGGTTGGAGGGGCACCACTCAGAGGATAATGACTCATTCAGGCTGGGTCTGGGTGCTAGTTCAAGATGATTGAAGCCTTTTCTGTCCTTGAGAATCTGACTGGGAGGCCAGTCAACTAGCCCTTGCAGTCACTCTGGAAGTCCTGGGTTAAAGAAGAAAAGCAGGTCTCAAGAAGCAGGCCAGTCTTTTGAGGCTCAGAGCAGGCTTCAAGCATCAGGGTAGTCCTTCTTGGTGCAGCAAGGCAGTCCTCTGAAGTACACGGCAGGCCACAGTAGCAGGCAGTCCCCAGAGAGTTCTTCCGCAGGTCCAGAAGTGAACTGAAGAATGGGTCTGTGACTGTCTTGAAGAAATGCCCAAAGGCCAAATGCAAACTACACCTAGTCATTTGACCCAGGAACAGGCTGCAGACACCAAATGGTCAGGACAAGAAAAGCCAACATTCTAAAAGTGGAATTTTCAGAACCATGACTTAAAATCTGACTTTACCATTGATGAGAATTTTAAAGTACAATTCCTCAGACACTAATCATAACTTTCCTACCTACTCCCAATCAAAAGTTAGCATTTATTAAATGCAATAAGGTAACCCAATGTTATCTAATGACAGAAGTAGCCCTCACAGTAGTGAACAATGAATTTGTCAGTTTCTCACTACCAGGATATGTCACATTTAAAAGCACATGCCCAATATTTTAAATACAATGCACCCTGCCCTATGGGCTGTTTAGGCCCTACCCTAGGGTGACTTATATGTATTAAAAAGGTTTTTTTTGACAAAACAATGGGATTATTTTGCCAACCAAAATTGTCAATTTAAAAAAGCCCAGAGGCTAAAATTGCAGACCTGAAACATGTTTAAAAATGCTTAATTTCCAGGCCCAGGGTACATGTAGTACCTCTTTGCTAGAGATTTATAAGTAAATTAAATGTACCAATCGGATTTGAGCCAATTTAACCATATTTAAAGTAGAGAGCACATGCACTTTAGAACGGGTTAGCAGTGGTAAAGTGCAAAGAGTCTAAATGCCAATAAAAACAAATTTGGAGAAATAGGAGGGAAAAAGGCAAAAAACGTTTGGTGGTGACCCTGCAAAGGAGGCCAAGTCCAACATTGACTTCCTTATGTCAACACTTTATCAGGTGATTTTGATCAAAACATTTACAAGGAAAAGGAGTAAACCCTCAGATCCCTGGTGCAATGTAGGCCTATGTGTTGCTGAGTAAAAATGTGAAAAGTACAAGAGAAAATGGAAAAAGAAAGACAAAAGTGATGGAGCAGTTTTAAAAATTGAAACTGGGACGATACAAGAAACTGATAAAAAGGTCCTAAAACAGAATACTACCATAACAAAATATAAGACTCAAGGAATCCCATTGGAGAAATCTTTCATCTCAAATCTCAAATTTATAATAGCTTTGCTTGTCCCGATGCTGTTGCTTGTCACACCAATACGTCGCAGAAACTTTGCAACCCTATAACTCTTAACTATTTTCAAGATAAGATTGCAAAGTTAATATCCTGTTGACAGTCTGGTCACTAAACAAAAACCACAATGTTTGATCAAAAGTGCTATAGACGAAATCCCATTACATCTTTGAGGAAGATATTAGGACAATATGGGTGAATATTAGATCCTCCTCTCCATTGATCTTTCCTTAAGGAAGTTACTGACCACCGAACACAGAATTGTGTAACTCCCCTCACAGTTCCAAGTTAAAATACTGAGGCAGCTGTAAACAACCAAGTGTGCACATATTTAGGGCCCAACTGCATCCTACATCCGACCAAAATGGGCTTTAGTAAGGACCTTAGGACAGGGACAGCACTTGTTAAGGCTTTGGATGATATCAGAGAAATTTTAGATGAAGGAGGATCGGCAATGATGGTGCTTTTGGAACTGTCAGCAGCATCTTGCACAACACCTTTCTTGAGTGGCTGGCAGGGATTTGGGTTTCAGGACAAACATTAAAGTGGTTTACCTCCTTGTCAGAGAATAGGCAGACAGTCAATCTAGGAGAATTCAGCTCAGCTGCCAAATGCATTTCAATGGGAATTCCAGAGCGCTCGGCACAGCTCTGAGCCCCACTCTACTCAACTTATATGTCTCTCCTCTGACAAGATTGATTGACACCTTTGGGTTCAACATTGTACATATGCAGACGTCACCTAACTGGTTGTGAGATTAGATTGGGATCCTCAACAAAATGTCAATGTTCTTGACAGAGATAAAATAATAGATGAGAAACTTTGCCCTAACACTAAATGGGGAAAAACCAGAGTTAGTGTTTTTTGAATTTCAATTACCATGTAGTCAGACCTAGTGAGCAACTAAACGGAAGCCCCTTACATTACCTGTACACCAGGCAAGACTATAACCTCACTTTCAATCCACACTTCAATAAAATGGTTGTGATCTGTATGTTTTTTCTAAAAGTTACTAGGAAAGTATTGCTACTACTTCCTACCACATCCAGAATTATGATGGTCTGTGCTTTGACCTTATCACACCTAGACTATTGTAATATTCTCCATGTTATACAAAATGTGGCGACAAAATTAGTGCTGGGCCGAAATAACAATGTCTCCATTTCCAACAATCTACAAAAACTGCATTTGCTTCCCATAGATTAGAGACGCATGTTCAAGGTATCAAGGTATTCCGGTTATGCAGTAAATCCATACACAATTTAAGAGAGGAGAACTAGATTAAATCTTTGTTTATTCAATATAGGCCTGTGAGCATCTTCAGATCATCTCATCAAGCCGGCTTATGATACACAAGTTTAAAAATCCAGAATAGAAGGTAGAAGGCACTCAGTCATCATCATGGAACAACATGCCTGTGGGCTAGGAGCACAAACTGACTGCAGAAACTGTAAAAAAAATCTTAAATATATATATTTTATTACAATGACTTACCATAATGGTCCTTGCCATAGAATATGACTGCCCGTCACCGGATTAAGTGAGATGTTAAATGATTTGAGCACTAGGACAGACCTGCTTGAGGTCAGTATTGTGCTATACAAGACATTCATTTATTTCATTCACCTGTTAGCAAGTAAACATCAACTAGAGGACAAATGTGGCCATGAGTCATATAGAAAAGTCAGAGGATCCCTTCATGAGATTACAAATAGACTTCATTGACATTCTACCTTGTAACAATCTGGGAAAATATATTTTGCCAATCGTCTTTTTTCCAAGTGGATTGAGCTTATCTAACAATTGACTCTAGCCAAGCTTTTATTGAATGAGTTGATCCCCAGATCCGGTTTGACAACTTCTTTCGAGTCAGATAAAAGAAGTCATTTAATTTCAAAACTGAGAAAAGGCAGGTCAAGAGAGGCCTTTCCGTGGCGCTGAAAGCAAGGCAGAGATTCCATTGTGAATATAAACCAGAAGCATCAGGAACTGTAGAGAGGGCCATTGGTACCTTGAAAGCAATAAATTAAAATGCGTGTGTGTTGACAACATTGAACTGGTCAGATACCCTTTCATTAGTTTTGTTGAGTATGACCAGCAACCACAAGTATATGCGCTAGTCTCCCCCTGAACTCTAATGGGATGACCTCGTTTTGGATTGCTGCGAGTATTTGGTTGATTTTGTATGCTCTGTCTCTCACCAGGGTTTTGGCTATACCTTCAGCGAAGAGAGAACTCTGCCATGACCTAGAGTGTAGTAACTAGGTTGTGGTGCAGAAACATGTTTGTAAAAGCTGTTTAGAGTCTTGATGGAAAGGCCCTTACCAAATGATAATGGTGACAAATACTGCTATGAAGAGTGGAGGTTTGCAACATTGGATCCAGGCATCTCACGCAAAGAGAGTGAAGACTACAGATGAAGCAGTGCTGACGACACAAACAACTAATTCACAGGGTCAAGCTGTAGTTTGCTAAGTGGAGGGCAAACAAAGAGATCAAGAAGATTGAGCAAAAAACAGCAAGAAAAGCAAACTTCAAAAACTCGAACTTTGGAAAGCCAAAAAGCAACTCAATGTGTTCCAGTTGCAAGTTGTGCAAATCATGAAACAAGTGAAGATGAAAATGAGGAAAATGTTACAAATCTCACTGATGATAGAAGCATGATACAAGCTGATTGTTTATGCCAGTATTTTTAATAGCAATGCTCACTTTTGAAGGTTAATTTAGCATGTTAGAAAACCAACTGAAAGTTGTGTGCTTGTATTGAACTTTGTGAACTGACCTGCTGAGTTATATCCCTGTATCTGCATGCACCAACTTATTTTTAAAAACTGAAATCAAATTTCAAACACTTTTTTAAAGAATTTATTTTTTAAAGGTTTGCACTTTGTTTAGGTATTTAGTTGTATAACTTTTTTTAGAAAGAGGATGGCAACTTTCAAACATAAATTGTCCTTGGCTTTAAATATTGTTTTTACGATTTTCATAGTATTTGATCAAAGTACTAGTGAGTGTGTACTATCCGGTTGGGTATGCTCCTGAAGATAAAAAAGATTCATACCAAAATAATGTTATAAGTGATAATAGATTAGATTATAGAAATGTCTGATTTTATGCTAGCTAATAAAAATATAAATAATTTACCTAATATTTAACATGAAGCTATTTCCTTGGGAGATACTGGTGCATAGCAAATGATTGATACAAGGTTCAGTATGACTAGAAATGGAACTGAAAGGAGTGATGAATGAATCGACTATGTGGGTGGTGGCTTAATAAAAAGGTTACTTCTATTAGAATTATTCTTAGTCTAATTGGTCTATTTCTTCTATTAAAACCTTTGGAAGGTATCTATTTTATCAGGGGGGGGTCGAAACATGATTGTAGGAAGAAGACAATGACAAGAAAAAGAAAGCACAAATATGTTGTACATGATGACATCAAAGCCCAAGTTTATGATAAAATGAAAGCCTTGGGGAAGAAAAAGTTGAAAAAAACAAAAATGATGGATGAGTGGTTGTAGAGTAGGGTAGTGTAATTTGTGATGATTTAAAAAATAATCAGTGGCCTGATGAAAGCATTTTTACTAATTATAAAATAATATTTATTTACATGTATTTAAGTTAGCATTATTAGGCCGCAAATTGAATTTACTGGGACTCAGCCTGCTTGCAATGACATCCATTTTAAAGTTGTTCAAAAAAATGTGGCTTTTAAATTTGTAAAATAGACGAAATAATATTCATTTTATGGTGTTGTTGTCTTCTACAGAACAAAATGTTTCTACTTGTGTACCTTAGGAGGAAGCCATATTGTGAAGCTCTTGTGTGGTGCAATATTCAAGGCCTGCTGCTGCCAAAGCCACACCTATACATAAATGACTTATTGTTTAGTATCCTTCGGTAGTGCAATGTAGTTTCCCTTGTTTGTAGTATATATAGAACATTCAACATTTCTTCATGATCTAAGTGTTTTCGAAAGGAACTTATTTTACAGCCCTTTGATACCATTTCAAGCCATATGGAGTGAGTAATTTTTTACTTCTCTGAAACCATAAACTGTGCCCTTTCTGAGATGAGTACTACACTTTCTCTTGCTATCATACCGAGCAGTCCTTCTGTCAGTTTGGTATCTGACTTTATAATTATACATTTTTTGCTTCTCCAACTGGGCTGTCTCCATGTTAGACTGCCTGTGAATCAATATTTAGACTCTTCATTGACTTACAAACTTAGTAGATTTATGCTAGCTAATTCCCTATGTTATGACCTCCTGCAATTGGCTTTATTTTTATACATTATTAATGATAATTTGAATCTGACTAACTACGTTTGCCTTCTGTGATGATTCTTAACTCAATCCTTTATGGGTTAGACTTTAAATCTTGTCCTGCGAAGGTTTTCATTATTTGTTTAAGGAACTCACACGGCCCAAAATTATTGGTGGCTCTATACAATGATATGAATTGTTTTTGTCTATTTTTCTCTCCCACTTTTATGTATAAAAATTGTATATTTGTTAGATTTTTATGTTCTACTTTTATGTATGTATTCAATTGAATACTTATAAGATATGCAAAGATTTTTTCAAGATTTTTTAACACAAATATGTTTTAACTAAATAGTTTTTACTACATGAAATAAATGTTTGCTTTAAGCATTTTTGATTTGGTAAATTTATGCTCTGATGATGCGATATAGATATTTTGTGTGGTTGTAATTGAGCGAATTGAGCTGTTTGACTGTGCCAAATAGGATATTTATTTTTTTACTGAAAGCAGATTTATTATTGGTATTTTAGAAATGCCACTTTTAGAAGTGGTTATTTCTGTGTGCTTATGTGTGTTTGTGCCCCGCCCGGATGTGTATTGACTGTCTGGTTTTGACTGACAGGAGAGAGGGGATGTGCATTCACTCCAGCCAGTCACAAGGGGGTGGGGTTTGAGGTGTGTCTTGCCTTTCTTGGGTGACTCAGCACTAGACTGACTAGACCTTGGCTGAATTTTGAGTAGCAGGAGCAGTTTCCCTTGCACCTGAATAGGCCTGGTCTGCATTTGGAGTGATGGGATGAGTTGCACCTGCATCTGAATAGGGCTGTGCCTGCTTTCTACAATGCTGTATCCACCCCCAGTGGTGTGTCTTGGGCCAGCGCTTACCATGAGAATGGGGGGTGTTTTGCACTTCTACAACGTGTTTGAAGTGCCCCCAGAACAAAGACTTTTTCACGATAAATATCAGGACTGTGAGCCCATGAAGATTGAGAGGACGCTATCCACCTGGCCAAGGGACTGCCAGGAGGAACCGCCATGGGACTCCTTGCCTTGTTGTGCTTGCCTGCTGAAAAAACTGCCTCCTTGCCTGCCAGGAGCCTGTGTGCTGACCTGAGCCTGCTTCCTGCTGGATGTGTGCCCCACTGATCTCATAGGGTTTGGGGTGCCCCGCCTCATTACCTTAGCGCTTAGTGAATCGTTCTGTTTGGCCTTGTGCTTGCAGAGAGCATGCAGAGAGCTCTTTACTGATGGGGAGTGCTTGTGGTTGACCGGTGAGCGCTTTTAGTTGATTTACTTGTAGCACTTAAAGAGAGCTGTATCGCTTTCCTTCGTGGTTTAGGGAAACCACATGGTGGGCACTTCTGAACCCATCTGTCTGAAACGCAATGAAGAGGAATCTTACGGTCAGAGAAGGTGCCACTGTATCTGAAGTCTGAACACCCCCTCAGTCGATTGGAGTGCCGGTCAGTCTGTTTACTGCGGCTGCGACTAAGGGGGAACCTGGCGAGGTCTCCTTACCAGCTGAGGCCATGTGTTCTGGCAGCTGCTGCTCCTCAGTGCAATCACAGGCAGCTGGTAGGATCTACATGTACTTGGAAAATCCGGTGTAAAGTGTTGTAGGAGCATAGGGAAGCTGCACCCTACATGTTTGCAAGGAGGGTATGGTGATTCGTGTACTTGCATGGTTTTCCCCAAACTGCAGCAGTTTGAGGACCTGGTGTTATAAGTATTGCCTTATTGTACAGTAAATGCTTATGACAAATGTGCTCTATGTACTGCAAAGCGAGTTATGGTCTATGGATATTATATGCGTTCTTATGACAAGTGCCTAGTGGCACAGTGATATATGTGATTGTGATCTAATGTGTTTTTGTGAATAATACAAAGGATATTTTTATATAGCCTTGTGCAGAATCTGTTTTTGTGGAGTGCCTAGTGTGTCACTGGTGAATGTGTGTTGCGCAAACTCTTTGCACATTGCCTTTGGGATAGGCCTGACTGCTCTACCAAGCTACCAAGTGGGTGAGCAGGGGTTATCTTCAGTGTGTAACTCCCGTGCCCTGACTAGAGTGGTGGGTTCTGCCTGGCTTAGGTGCATACCCTAGCCAACCAGAAACCCAATTTCTAACAATGATCAACAGCAACATAGTGCACATTTGTCAGGAATTCCAGTATCAAGCAGCACTTACTTGCTAGACCGACTCTGTAGTCGTGTTATGGCTGCACAGGGCAATGTCTTTGGCAGGTGTCCCTCTGGTGGGTGGGGCACTGGAATGGAGCTCAGTATGATGCAATGGTTGAGCCGAAGGATGGGACATCTAGGATAATATGCAGAGAAGGCTTTTGGATCAGTAATGGCTTGCATCGAAATCTGGCAATAGTTTGCATTGCACAGCTTGTCTGTTGTTGCAATAGTTTGCGCACAGGCCTTACATACCCTCACTTTTTAGTTTTCTTCCCTCTCCAGTTACCTCTGGTTTAGTTCCTAGGAGTTTCTGGTGTTCTTCTGCTTATTAATTTCCTTTCAGCTCCTGTTTCAAACTATTTACCATCAGATACATAGACATTCTCAGCACATATTTGCTGCAGACTGACTTCTTGCAGCTTCCCATCTGCTTTCACCTGAAGTTCACAGTGCCCCACCAAAGGAAGCCTCAAGAGAGAAGGTCAACCACCTGGTGTTATTGAGCTATCCTGCCTTGCTGCAAACCTACATATACTTACCCAAGGATCTTGGAGAAGCCCAGCCATTTCTTTGCCTCCCTATCTTTCTGTGACCCCCCCTCCTCCTACTCCTCGGAAATACTCGTAACACCAGCTCACATATATTGCAGGCATGAAGACTAATACCACCGAACAGGATTGGTTACTGTTACACTCTCTCTGCATAATCCCCTGACAACATTGTGGCAGCGCTTGTACTTCAGCAGATACAGTGTTGGTGCATTGGCATGGCTTCCTTCTCACTTTGTGAGGTAAATCCAAGATTTATGTGTCCGACATTGTGGAGCCTGAAATCGCTGGAGAGTAAGTGTTGCGAAGAGAATGGAGTCACACTCAATGAATTTACAGAAGGGCATATGAGGCATTAGTAAAAATGGTGCAACAGCACCTCTTATCAGGGCCGGACTGTCCGTAGCAGGCACCGGGCTTTTCCCAGGTGGGTCCCCAGGGCGGGGGCCGGTTTTGAGCCACTGGGGGCCGTTTTTGTTACAGGGGTCCTGCAATATCGGCCCCCAGTAACAAAATCGGCCGAAACCGGCCTTTGCAAACAGCTCAGCCGCACCCCCTCAGCCCCCGAGGGGGTCCGGCCAAACAGTTTGCCAGGGCCGGTTGCGGTTCCCAGTCCGGCCCTGTCTCTTATATTTATTACGAACAAAGCGGTACAAAAGGGGGTGGTGATGGACGGAGAATCAGAACCAATCAAACACTCACACCCAGTCAACAGATCTGGGTTTGATCCATCACCGTTCTTTAGCCCACTCTGCCACCCCAGTTCAGACATGGCCATATGCAAATCAGTCTGACCCTGTGCCTCATGGGAACAGTCCAGCCCAAACTGCCAAGCCATGCCTTCTCTGGACCGGAAACAAGCTTCCTAGGACCGGTTTCTGGCATTTCAGCCATCTTAAGCCAGGCTTGCTTGAATCCAGTGGCAAAGTGAGCAAGGGACTCACGTCTGAGCATACCCTGCCAACTTATGGCGAACAAAGCGGTACAAAAGGGGGTGGTGATGGACGGAGCATCAGAACCAATCAAACAGTCACACCCAGTCAACAGATCTGGGTTTGATCCATCACCGTTCTTTAGCCCACTCTGCCACCCCAGTTCAGACATGGCCATATGCAAATCAGTCTGACCCTGTGCCTCATGGGAACAGTCCAGCCCGAACTGCCAAGCCATGCCTTCCCTGGACCGAAAACAAGCTTCCTAGGACCGGTTTCTGGCATTTCAGCTGTCTTCAGCCAGGCTTGCTTGAATCCAGTGGCAAGTGAGCAAGGGACTCACGTCTGAGCATACCCTGCCAACTTATGGCGAACAAAGCGGTACAAAAGGGGGTGGTGATGGACGGAGCATCAGAACCAATCAAACACTCACACCCAGTCAACAGATCTGGGTTTGATCCATCAACGTTCTTTAGCCCACTCTGCCACCCCAGTTCAGACATGGCCATATGCAAATCAGTCTGACCATGTGCCTCATGGGAACAGTCCAGTCCGAAATGCCAAGCCATGCCTTCCCTGGACCGGAAACAAGCTTCCTAGGACCGGTTTCTGGCATTTCAGCCGTCTTCAGCCAGGCTTGCTTGAATCCAGTGGCAAAGTGAGCAAGGGACTCACGTCTGAGCATACCCTGCCAACTTATGGCGAACAAAGCGGTACAAAAGGGGGTGGTGATGGACGGAGCATCACAACCAATCAAACACTCACACCCAGTCAACAGATCTGGGTTTGATCCATCACCGTTCTTTAGCCCACTCTGCCACCCCAGTTCAGACATGGCCATATGCAAATCAGTCTGACCCTGTGCCTCTTGGGAACAGTCCAGCCCGAACTGCCAAGCCTCCAGGATTTCAACGGAGTTTTACATTATAGACTAGACACTCTAATAGAAGCCATAGGTGAGTTAAAGAATTGTAAACAATCTGAAACTTTTGTCTATATTAGAAGTAACACATTGAGCAGTGGTGATCGTAAAGCATGTTTCAGTAGAGATTAAAGTGACATGCAGGGGCCCATTTACAAACTGCATTTTATAGTATGTTTAGTAGTATTACAAAAGTACTACCAAAGTACTACTAAATGCTTTTCACAAACCCACAAGTGTAAATCTCCAGTTCTACCTCTCCTTTATTTTCAATGGGTAAATAATAACACATGTAAGTTTAGTACTTAGAAGTAAATGTAGGAGGGGCCCGGGGAGTGGTAGAAAATAGGTGGGGTTTAGCAAGTATTAAGGAGAGGGTTACAAGAGGATTAAGAAGAGGTTTATGGATATGCACCCACACACAAAAGAGTAAGTCCATTGTCATTTGCAAACTGCACTTATAGAATTATTGCAAACAAAAAGGATCCAAAGCAGTACCAAATGTACTCCAGCTCAGAGTTGGACTAAATATAGCAGCACACATGGCCAACCACCGGTAATGCAACACCCTCCCGTAGAAAATAATGGAGGTAGAGACTTAAAATAAAACCCCATTGCAATTAATGTAAATTAAATTAAACTATTTGAAATATAAATAAAAGTAATTTAATACTAAACATTATATAATTTTTTTTATTTTGTTATTGTAAAATATTTTAATAAGCATTTGGACATTTTAAAACATATTTTGGCACCATTACCATTAAAATAAGTAAACTACTTTCTAATGAATTCTACACATCATTTTTAATAATTATTAATACATAATAAAAATGTATTGTTTTAATTTAGGTAGGATATTTCAATTTAAACTTCAGGAAAATAACTTTAATTTAAATTCAATGTACTTAAAATAATAAATTACTTAATTCAAAATTAAGTTAAAAGTGTTTTAACATTTTTATTTTATTCTACATTCAAAATAAATATATGAAATATATCAAATTAATTTGCATTGATATTTACCATAAAATATTTTTTCCAATTTATTCAAGTATAATAAACGGTTGTTTACTTTTCCCTATACTTTACAAAAGGAAAAACTCCAAAAGCCTGCCTTGCCTTCCCCCTCACTCAACTCTTCTTTCTTATCTTTGTCTCCCTCTTTTGCTGTCTTTTTGTCCTTCTCTCCTTCTGTTAAAAATGTGATTCCTGGTTGGCTGATGTATGCACCTAGGCCAAGCAGGAACCACCACTCTATTCAGAGTAAGCTAGATACACATTAAAGATAGCCTGGGCTCACCCTCTGGTAGCTTGGCACAGAGGAGTATATATATATATTTATATATATATATTTTCACTGAAAAAACCATAGGTTTCAGGCCTGATATAGTTAGGAATTAGCATTTTAAAACCTTAGAAATTCACTGAAAAAACAACAGGTTTTAGGGGTGTTATAGTTAGCTGGACATTTCATTGAAATTCCTCCGATATAGTTAGTTGTACTAACTACATCTCGCGTGCCCGCAATCCACTGCTGATGATGTCACATATTGCATCATTCATGACATGGTCAGTGACATCACTGATGACATCTCAAATGACATCACTGATGACATCACTGATGACAGCATCCAGTGAATGTGGTTTGGTTCGTTATTTAAATATGTATTATATATATCAATTTGCATTGAAGAATGAGTGGATATATAAATATAAATATCTGGATGGAGGATTTAGTAGCAGTGTGATTGACTGTTTACTTGACTAATTTATAGTGTCTCACTAAATATATTGGGTAGTGACTAAACTGTGTGAATATCTGTATCACTTTGTCAGTTGTTGTGTAAACTGCTGCACTAGTTGGTTACTAGCTACGTGAAAGTCTATATTATTTATTGATTAGTTAATTGAGTATTTGTATGGGAGAGTGAATGTGTGTGTGGTTCGGTGGGGGGGGGTGTGACTGCCCAAAGATGTGGGAATAGTTGATTCAGTAGGTATATGAAGTTAAAACTACATGTTATAACAGTTGTTTGGGTGAGTGAATATCTTTATGGGTGTGGCGATGAGCAAATATATGTCTCAATGGTACATGTCCAACAAACTAGAAAAATGAAAGCCAGTGTATGTGTCAGTTGTTATATATAAATAAGTATACAAAAGACTCAGTGATTGTATGAGTGACTGTATGGATAACTGTATAGTTGTAATAGTGATTTTATAAAACACTAAGTATGAGCTATTATCTATATGAATAGATGAAGTGGTGTTTTTATAAGTGTATAGCTAAGTAAAAGTAAGTATGATCCATTGTTTGCATAAGTGAGTAGGATGACTTCATAAGTGATTAGGATGTCTGCTGGTGTGTAATGTCGATATAGGTGTATAAGTATATTTGATAGTGTTCTATTGATCATTGAAAGCATGTATGAGTGAATCTATACGTAAGTGATTAGATATGTGTATAGATCTAGGAATCACTGAGTGGGTGTTTAGAAACTTGTATTGGTGTACCAATGGTTTTAAATCTGGCACTCTGTATTTTACAGTGAGTGATGAAAGGTTATACTAGTGTATGATGAGGTGTATCTGATTGTTACGTGGATGATGTCATCAGTGATGTCATCAGTGATGTCATTTGAGATGTCATCAGTGATGTCACTGACCAAGTCATGAATGATGTAATATGTGACATCATCAGCAGTGGATTACGGGCGCGCAAGATTTAGTTAGTACAACTAACTATATCGGAGGAATTTCAATGGTTTTGTTCGAGTGAAATATCCAGCTAACTATAACACCCCTAAAACCCATTGTTTTTTCAGTGAATTTCTAAGGTTTTTTAAATGCTAATTCCTAACTATATCAGGCCTGAAACCTATGGTTTCTTCAGTGAATTTCAAAGGTTTTTTAAATGCTAATTCCTAACTATATCAGGCCTGAAACCTATGGTTTTTTCAATGAATTTCAAAGGTTTTTTAAATGCGAATTCCTAATTATATCAGGCCTGAAACCTATGGTTTTTTCAGTGAATTTCAAAGGTTTTGTAAATGCCAATTCTTCATCTATTAATTGTTATACTGATTTTTTTTATACTGATTTACTATATTGTTTAAACTGTTTATTTTTACATATTTTATTTTTTTAATTACATTATACATTACAATACAAAATATACTTTCTCAGAATGAATTACTTTAGTTTAAATACTTTGCAAATAGGCAATAGACTTTTAAGTACAGTAGTTACAGTTGTTGCAATGGGCAACACAATTTCAAACACAAAACAACATTGAGCTCAATGTGAATTTCTAGTCAAATGCAATTAGTTACTTTATGGATTACTTTTCTAACCACAGGACTGGATCCTAGATTCAGTCCTTGGACATCTCCTGTAAACAGTTGAGTAAAAGCGTTTTGGTTACAATAGTGATTTTTAAGGATTATTATTGTATTTTAAAAGTCGACACTGAAAAATGTTCACATAGAATCACCAATGTTATCCTATGGCAGAAAATTCACTTAGCAGGTAAGTAGTGTTATCGCTACTTTTTCTTACTCAGTGGTGGATCCTGGTTCCAGCACTGGCCAATCTCCAGTAAACAGTTGAAAGAATGTGTTTAAGTCATACAGACGATTTTTTAGGAATAGTTTTAGTTTGTGAAAATAGACACTTAGAAGCTTTTCTGCTCAAAAGCACACAATGGATTCCTATGGAAGGAAATACAAGTTACTGGTAGGTACGCTTAGAATTACTTTTCAGGGTCAGTGCTGGGCTAAAAGATGCAGCCCTGGGTTCTCTCCTGATAACAGGTGAGTAAATCAAAATTCGTAGTTCGGCTGATTTTAGAGGAATATTTGTAAGTTTCAAAAATGGACACAAAAACTTTTCTGCTGAAAACCACACACTGGATTCCTATGGAAGGAAATACAAACTACTGGTAAGTATGTGTTAGACCTGGCATCATTGGCATGAGGACTCCCTGGGTGAAGGGTAGTTCTCCCCACATTTCAGCTGGAGGGGACACGTGTTAGACCTGGCATCATTGGCATGAGTCTCTCCTCCATTTTTTTCTGTTTGCCTCCTCTGTTTACGATGTTTTTGCTGGATTATTGCTTTGGGCACTGTGCCACTGCTGATCAGTGCCACAGTGCAAGTGCTCCCTATGTTAAATTGTTACATTGATTGGTGTTACCATGATTAGCTTGGTTGACTTACTGTTCAGACCCTAGTCTAGTGCACTGCGTGTGCCAAGGGCATGTAAGTTAACTGCTGCTGGTGGGCTTGCAGCACTGGTTGTGCCACCCACAGAAGCAGCTTGTAAAATGTGTCTCAGGCCTGCCACCGCAGCGCCTGCGTGCAGTCCCTGACTGCCATGACGACTTGGCAAGGAAACCTACTTGCCAGTCTCTAAACCTTCACTTTGCCACATTTCAGACACCTCTATGGAAGGCCCTAGGGCAGGGTGCATTGTTGGTAAAAGGTAGGTCATGCCCTGATGTGTGTGGCATGACCTAATAGTGAATTACAGCCATTTTTGTTTTTCACTATTGAAGGGCTGCCTGCCTCCCATAGGCCAGAATGGGCAGACGGATTATTAACTCCATTATAATCTATCTGACTCAGGGAGCATGGTAGCAGGTCGAGTTTAGTATCCCTGAACTCAGAATTTAATAACACACCCTTTAGGATGGATGGTTTTTAAATTCTATGTTTAAAAATAGCCCTTTTAGAAAGTGGCTATTTTCTTGTCCAACTATCCACCGGTCTCTGCTGGTTTGGTGTGTGTGTCAGGGGCTGGGTGGCTCCAGAGGTCTGAATGAGTCAGTGTGGGGTGAATGAGGCATTTACACATAGAGTGAGGGAAGAGTAGCCTGCCCTGCCTGACACAATACTGGCTCCACCTCCTGCTGGGCGACTGATAGCCCTGCTCCTGCCAGTGACAATACTGGCTCCGCCTCCTGCTGGGCGGCTGAGGACTCTGCCCTGCCCAGTGAATAGGCCAGGTGCCTCTGCCTGGCAACACCCACAACGAACCTGAGATGGGGGGAAGTTCCCTGCTTGGACAAAGGGAACAAAGGAGAAAAGGGGTATAAGAGAAGGACCCCTGAACCAAGAACTCAGATCACTTCTGACAAGGAAACCTGTACCAAGGACAAGAAGCCTGCTGATCTAAGGACTTGCCTCCCCTTTCTGCCAGAGTGCTGTTTTGCTGTGGAGGAACCTGAAAGCTGCTTCTTTATTTTTGCCAAGGAACAAGGAGAGAGGAACTTGGTGTGTACTCTCTGAACACTTGCTAGGAAATCTCCAAGGACTGGAAGAGTGCCAGTCTCCTGTTGAAGTCACAGGGCCAAAGGACTTCACCATCTACTGAATTGCTGAATTGCTGGAAAGTGTTGTTTCCAGTACACAAGAGAATCTGCAGCCTCGACGCCGCCGACGCCGCCGAATCCAGCTCGACATCGTGAGTAACGGCTCCAGTGTCCCGAGCCTTCGACGCCGGCCGCCGGGCCCGATCGACGCCAGCAGCAACGCCAGTGAGCAGTAGGTATCGGCCCCGGCTCCAAGTGACCCCGCCTCGACGCCGGTATCGACGCCAGTGAGGAGTGAGTATCGGCTCCACCTCCAAGCGACCCCGTCCCGACGCCGCTGCTGATCGCATCGACTCGACGCCCTTCTCGACGCCGTGAGCGCTGCTCCGGCCCGACATCCCTCGACGCCGCTGCAGATCGACCCGACTTTGAGGCACAATCGACGCCGACCTCGACGCCGACATCTCGACGCCGGGGATCATCGATTTCTTCCTTTCTCAAGGTACTGTACTTGTGGGGTCTGTTGCAACTCCAGGCTCGACGTAGCGCTCCTCGCGGTCGACGCCGAACCTTGGGAATCCTGTGGGATCGACGTCGTGTGACTCCTGTGGGGGTTACATTGTTGCCAAAGAACTGTGCTCAGAAGAATACTTTGCTAAAGAACTATTTGCCAAGAAGAAACCTTACTTGAACTATTATTTTTCCTTCCAAAGAGTATTTATTAAGACTGTGGTATATTTTTGTCGTTATTTGGTCTTGTGCTAAGCCTTATATAAAAATCCTATTTTTATAATAACTTCTGTGTCGTGTCCATCTGTAGTGTATTCACATTATTACTGTATGTGGTCATAAATGCTTAACACACTGCCTCTGAGATAAGCCTGTCTGCTCTGCCAAGCTACCAAGGGGGTAGCAGGGGTTATCTGAGTGTGTAATCCCCTTGCCCTGACTAGAGTTGGTAGGTCCCTATTTGTCAGAAGTGTATACCTCTGCCAACTAGAGACCGCCGGTTCTAACATTGGTGGTCAGCGGTGAGGATTGAACTTTGCATTTATGACTCATGTGCAATGATTAGTGTACGCTACATAGTGAAAGCAGACCATAACACAGCCACAGTCGGTTTTGGTAGGATATCCTATTTTTGTTCTCCGCTTTCCTGGAGCTTATTTTCTTAAACACTGCCAGTTTTGACCATGGAGAATGCCAGAGCTGCTACACCTGTGGAGATTGTTGTGGGGGAATTTGATAAGGAGAAGATAGATTCCTACGTGCTAAAGGATCTAAAAGAATTTTGCAAGCAGTTTAAAGTTCCTACCACAGGTCTCACAAGGAAAGACGACTTCCTCAAAGCGCTGAAGGCCTGGTTAGAGGCCAGAAATCCCTCTGATCCGGTGGTGGTACCGGAAGAGGAAGAAGAAGAGGAAGAGGAAGAGCCCACAGGTGGGCCAGTGTCATCTCCAGGCAGTAGTGCGTCCTCTAGGAGCCTTTCCCCTGAAGAATTAGAAGACAGGGAGAGGGAGAGGGGGTACAAGTTAGAAATGGTAAAACTTAAATTAGGAGGGCAGTTGGAATTGGAAAAAGCCAAGAGCCTGAGAGAAGCTGAAATGGAGAGCAAAAGATTAGATTTTGAGAGAGAGAAGTTAGCATTTGAACGTGAGAAGATGTTGAGGGAAATGGAACTTAAAGAAAAGAGTTTAGAGTTGAATCCCTCTGGTGGCAGCGCTCCATCTATGTCTGCAGAAAGTAGGTTTTATTTCCCTAAAGATGTGATCAAAGATTACAGTAAGAATGAAGATATTAGCCAATGGTTTAAAGCGTATGAGTTAGCATTGTTGGCCCACCGGGTCCCTGAGAAAGATTGGGGAACGGGGTTGTGGAGCCGCTTTACAAATGAAGGGAGAGATACCTTGTTGAGCATGCCTGAAGAGGAAAGGGCGTCTTATACTCATATGAAAAATGCTTTAATGCTGAGATATGGCTTAACCCCAGAAAAGTACAGACAAACCTTTAGAGAATGTAAGAAGTTGCCTGGTACTACGTGGGTTGAATATGTGTCTTTTTTTTGCAGAGCCATGGATGGTTGGATAAAGGGTGGCAAGGTTGATAGTTATGATGCTCTTTATGATTTGTTTGCTTGGGAGCACTTGTCTAATAACTGTTTTCCAGAGCTACGCCAGCACCTTGTTGATAGCAAGATATCTAACCCTAGAAAACTTGCTGAGGAGGCAGACCGCTGGGTCAGTACCAGGGTCCACAAGGGTCCAGTGGGAGACTCAGCCAAAGGTGGGCAGGGACCCCAGCAGAAGAGTGGGGGGGACAGGGGTAAACAGAGGGAGTTCCAGAAAGGGCCCCGAAGTAATCCCCAAGGGAACCAAGGAAAGGGTTCCCAGCCTCCCCCTGGAAAGAAGCCAGAGGCCCCGACAGATAAACCTGCTCCAAGGGGCCCCATGACCTGCTACGCTTGTAAGCAGGTGGGACACCGTTATTATGATCCCTAGTGTCCCATGAAGGATTCCAATGCACCACCACGTGCACCCCCTCGTCAGGTGACGAATGTAGCCCTGGGAGGGAATGAGATGGGTGCCCCCGGTGGGTGGGGTCCCGCAGAAATGTCCCTGGTCTCTTTAGGAGACGTGGAAATGGTCCCTCCAACCCCTCTGCCTAGTAACACTAAGAAATATAGGCAGTGGGTGACCATTAATGGCCATAGGGTGGAAGCTCTCAGAGACACCGGAGCAAGTGTGACAGCTGTCAAGTGTCACTTGGTGTCCAGAGAGCAGGTGGTCCCTCATGCATTCTACCCCGTTGTAGCTGCTGACAACTCACAGAGTAAGTGTGAGGTAGCTCAAGTTCCCTTTGAGTGGGGGGGGGGTCTCAGGTACTCTTCAGGTTGCTGTGAGGCCCGCCATGCCTGTTGATTGTCTCTTGGGCAATGATTTGGAGGACTCCCCTTGGGCTAAGGTGGAGAGAAAATCGCATCTGGAAATGTTGGGTCTGCCTGAGTGGGTGTGTGCGACCACCCGGTCCATGTCAGTCAGTAAGGGTGTTGATGGGGCCCTGGAGCCTGAAAGTATGGCCCAGGTCCCAACCGTGAAGAGAAGAGGCAGGGGGCGCGGGAAACCGTCCTCCATCGTTCCCGCGGTCCAGGAGGGAGCAGACCCTGAGGGGGGTGCCCTGGAACCGACAGGAGAACAAGTGGCCGAACTGGGAGACCTGCCCGAGCTGACCCATTGGCAGCAGGATGGTGGTCCCTCCAGGGAGGAATTTTGTGCTGAACAGAAAGTGTGCCCTTCTCTTGTGGGTATGAGGCAGCAGGCCTCAGCCCAAACGACAGGTGATCAGTCAGGATCACATTGGGTCTACTGGGAGAACGACCTCCTGTATAGCGAGCCTAAGGCTGCTGAGCCTGGGTCAGCCCGTGTGCTGGTGGTACCCCAGCGCTTCAGAGCCTTCCTACTGGGGTTGGCTCATGACGTTCCGTTAGCTGGACATCTGGGGCAGGACAAGACCTATGACAGGCTTGTCACCCATTTTTATTGGCCCCAGATGAGAAGGGATTCAGATATCCATTGTAGGACCTGTCAAACTTGCCAGGCAAGTGGGAAAAGTGGGCGGAAGCAGAAGGCTCCCCTCCAACCTTTTCCCGTCGTCAGTACCCCCTTTGAGCGAGTGGGAATTGACATTGTGGGGCCACTGGACCCCAAGACAGCCATGGACAACAGGTTTATCCTGGTCTTGGTGGACCATGCCACCCGGTACCCGGAAGCCATCCCTCTCCGCACAGTGACGGCCCCCGTGGTGGGACGGGCACTGATGGGTGTTTTCTCCCGCATGGGGTTCCCCAGAGAGGTGGTGTCAGACCGGGGCACCAACTTCATTTCCAATTATATGAAGTCTCTGTGGAAGGAGTGTGGGGTAACCTACAAGTTTACCACTCCTTACCACCCTCAAGGTAATGGGCTGGTTGAGAGATTCAACCGGACCCTCAAAGGCATGATCATGGGTCTTGAAGAACCAATGAGGCGTAAATGGGACGTCCTCTTGCCATGCCTGCTGTTTGCTTGCTTACCGTGAGGTGCCACAGAAGTCTCTAGGGTTCAGCCCATTTGAGCTTTTGTATGGTCACCCGGTAAGAGGACCTTTGAGTCTGGTTAAAGAAGGCTGGGAGCAATCGCCCAGGAAACCTCCCCAGGATGTATATAGTTACATGCTGGCCTTTAGGAACCAGACTCGGCGCTTCAGAGATCTTGCTCAGGCAAATCTGGAGGCTAGCCAGGAAGAGATGAAGCGGTGGTACAATCAGAATGCCACTCTGGTTGAGCTTCAACCTGGTCAGAAAGTTTGGGTCATGGCCCCTGTGGAACCTTGTGCGCTCAAGGACAGGTGGACTGGACCATTTGAGGTTGTGGAGAAAAAGAGCGATGTCACCTACTTGGTGGACTTGAAGTCTCCCAGGAACCCCTTAAGGGTCCTGCATGTCAACCGGTTAAAGCCCCACTTAGAAAGGTCCGAAGTGGGCATGCTCCTTGCCACAGATGCTGGGATGGAGGAGGAGAGTGAGCCTCTTCCTGACCTCCTGTGTGCAAAAGAAAAAGATGGGTCAGTGGATGGTGTTGTCCTCTCTGACACACTGACCCCTGAGCAGCAGCAAGATTGTCGCCATCTGTTGGTACAATTCCCTGATCTGTTCTCCTTAATCCCTGGTGTCACTCAGTGGTGTGTCCATGATGTGGACACTGGGGACAGCACTCCTGTGAGGCACAAGGCCTACAGGGTGACTGAAAAGGTCAGAGCATATATCAAGGAGGAGGTCTCCAAGATGTTTGCCTTAGGGGTGGTTGAGTCCTCTAGCTGTCCTTGGGCCAGCCCAGTGGTCTTGGTCCCAAAGGCTGCGGCGCCTGGTGCTTCACCAGAACTTCGGTTCTGTGTGGATTACCGAGGACTCAATTCGGTCACCAAGACTGACGCGCACCCCATTCCCAGAGCTGATGAGCTCATCGATCGGTTGGGGGCTGCCCGGTACCTTAGTACGTTTGATCTAACGTCTGGGTACTGGCAGATCGCCTTGACTGATGGGGCAAAAGAGAGGTCTGCATTCTCCACACCAGATGGGCACTACCAGTTCCGTGTGATGCCCTTTGGGATGAAGAATGCCCCTGCCACATTCCAGAGGTTGGTTAACCAGGTATTGGCCGGGCTGGAGGATTTCAGCGCCACCTACCTGGACGATATAGCAGTGTTCAGCGCCAGCTGGGAGGAACACTTGCGCCACCTCCAGGAAGTGTTGTTGGCCCTGCGCAGAGCAGGCCTCACAATCAAGGCCAGTAAGTGCCAGATTGGGCAGGGTTCAGTGGTGTACTTGGGGCACCAAGTAGGGAGCGGCAAGGTGGCCCCCCTGCAACCCAAGATAGATACCATCCTGGCTTGGGAACCGCCCAAAACCCAGACTCAGGTGAGAGCCTTCTTGGGTCTCACGGGTTACTACAGGAGGTTTGTCAAGGGGTATGGCAACATTGTGCACCCCTTGACCTCGCTGACTTCCAGGAAGCAGCCGAGACTTCTGATCTGGACTGACGCCTGTCAGAACGCCTTTGACACCCTGAAAACTGCAATGTGTACAACACCGGTCCTCCAGGCACCCGACTTTTCAAAAGAATTCATTGTCCAGACAGACGCTTCAGAGCATGGTGTGGGGGCTGTTCTAGCACAGATGAATGAGGAGGGCCGAGACTTACCTGTAGCCTTCATCAGCCGGAGGTTACTTCGCAGGGAACAAAGGTGGAGTGCGATGGAGCGTGAGGCATTTGCTGTGGTCTGCGCGCTGAAGAAGCTAAGACTCTACCTGTTTGGGACTCACTTCCGGGTTCAGACAGACCACAGGCCCCTCAGATGGTTAATGCTGATGAGGGGTGAGAACCCAAAGCTGTTGAGGTGGTCCATTTCCCTACAGGGGATGGACTTTACGGTGGAACACCGCCCTGGTACAGATCACGCCAATGCTGATGGTCTGTCCAGATTTTTCCGCCTTAGTGATGAGGACTCCCTGGGTGAAGGGTAGTTCTCCCCACATTTCAGCTGGAGGGGACACGTGTTAGACCTGGCATCATTGGCATGAGTCTCTCCTCCATTTTTTTCTGTTTGCCTCCTCTGTTTACGATGTTTTTGCTGGATTATTGCTTTGGGCACTGTGCCACTGCTGATCAGTGCCACAGTGCAAGTGCTCCCTATGTTAAATTGTTACATTGATTGGTGTTACCATGATTGGCTTGGTTGACTTACTGTTCAGACCCTAGTCTAGTGCACTGCGTGTGCCAAGGGCATGTAAGTTAACTGCTGCTGGTGGGCTTGCAGCACTGGTTGTGCCACCCACAGAAGCAGCTTGTAAAATGTGTCTCAGGCCTGCCACCGCAGCGCCTGCGTGCAGTCCCTGACTGCCATGACGACTTGGCAAGGAAACCTACTTGCCAGTCTCTAAACCTTCACTTTGCCACATTTCAGACACCTCTATGGTAGGCCCTAGGGCAGGGTGCATTGTTGGTAAAAGGTAGGTCATGCCCTGATGTGTGTGGCATGACCTAATAGTGAATTACAGCCATTTTCGTTTTTCACTATTGAAGGGCTGCCTGCCTCCCATAGGCCAGAATGGGCAGACGGATTATTAACTCCATTATAATCTATCTGACTCAGGGAGAATGGTAGCAGGTCGAGTTTAGTATCCCTGAACTCAGAATTTAATAACACACCCTTTAGGATGGATGGTTTTTAAATTCTATGTTTGAAAATAGCCCTTTTAGAAAGTGGCTATTTTCTTGTCCAACTATCCACCGGTCTCTGCTGGTTTGGTGTATGTGTCAGGGGCTGGGTGGCTCCAGAGGTCTGAATGAGTCAGTGTGGGGTGAATGAGGCATTTACACCTAGAGTGAGGGAAGAGTAGCCTGCCCTGCCTGACACAATACTGGCTCCACCTCCTGCTGGGCGACTGATAGCCCTGCTCCTGCCAGTGACAATACTGGCTCCGCCTCCTGCTGGGCGGCTGAGGACTCTGCCCTGCCCAGTGAATAGGCCAGGTGCCTCTGCCTGGCAACACCCACAACGAACCTGAGATGGGGGGAATTTCCCTGCTTGGACAAAGGGAACAAAGGAGAAAAGGGGTATAAGAGAAGGACCCCTGAACCAAGAACTCAGATCACTTCTGACAAGGAAACCAGTACCAAGGACAAAAAGCCTGCTGATCTAAGGACTTGCCTCCCCTTTCTGCCAGAGTGCTGTTTTGCTGTGGAGGAACCTGAAAGCTGCTTCTTTATTTTTGCCAAGGAACAAGGAGAGAGGACCTTGGTGTGTACTCTCTGAACACTTGCTAGGAAATCTCCAAGGACTGGAAGAGTGCCAGTCTCCTGTTGAAGTCACAGGGCCAAAGGACTTCACCATCTACTGAATTGCTGAATTGCTGGAAAGTGTTGTTTCCAGTACACAAGGGAATCTGCAGCCTCGACGCCGCCGACGCCGCCGAATCCAGCTCGACATCGTGAGTAACGGCTCCAGTGTCCCGAGCCTTCGACGCCGGCCGCCGGCCGCCGGGCCCGATCGACGCCAGCAGCAACGCCAGTGAGCAGTGGGTATCGGCCCCGGCTCCAAGTGACCCCGTCTCGACGCCGGTATCGACGCCAGTGAGGAGTCAGTATTGGCTCCACCTCCAAGCGACCCCGTCCCGACGCCGCTGCTGATCGCATCGACACGACGCCCTTCTCGACGCCGTGAGCGCTGCTCCGGCCCGACATCCCTCGACACCGCTGCAGATCGACCCGACTCCGAGGCACAATCGACGCCGACATCTCGACGCCGGGGATCATCGATTTCTTCCTTTCTCAAGGTACTGTACTTGTGGGGTCTGTTGCAACTCCAGGCTCGACGTAGCGCTCCTCGCGGTCGACGCCGAACCTTGGGAATCCTGTGGACTCGACGTCGTGTGACTCCTGTGGGGGTTACATTGTTGCCAAAGAACTGTGCTCAGAAGAATACTTTGCTAAAGAACTATTTGCCAAGAAGAAACCTTACTTGAACTATTATTTTTCCTTCCAAAGAGTATTTATTAAGACTGTGGTATATTTTTGTCGTTATTTGGTCTTGTGCTAAGCCTTATATAAAAATCCTATTTTTATAATAACTTCTGTGTCGTGTCCATCTGTAGTGTATTCACTTTATTACTGTATGTGGTCATAAATGCTTAACACACTGCCTCTGAGATAAGCCTGTCTGCTCTGCCAAGCCACCAAGGGGGTAGCAGGGGTTATCTGAGTGTGTAATCCCCTTGCCCTGACTAGAGTTGGTAGGTCCCTATTTGTCAGTAGTGTATACCTCTGCCAACTAGAGACCGCCGGTTCTAACAGTATGCTTAGAATTGCTTTTCAGGGTCAGTGCTGGGCTAAAAGATGCAGCCCTGGGTTCTCTCCTGATAACAGGTGAGTAAATCGGAATTCGTAGTTTGGCTGATTTTAGAGGAATATTTGTACGTTTCAAAATTGGACACTTAGAAACCTTTCTGCTAAAAACCACACAATGGATTCCTATGGAAGGAAATACAAGTTACTGGTAAGTACGCTTAGAATTACTTTTCAGGGTCAGTGCTGCTCTAAAAGATGCAGCACTGGGTTCTCTACTGATAACAGGTGAATAAATCGGAATTCATAGTTCGGCTGATTTTAGAGGAATATTTGTACAATGGTGAAGGAAGGGGGTGGGGCCTGAGGTGACGTTTGCAAACACGCCCTGTGGCGCGTTTTAAGTTGGGGAATTCATTCCTCTTCAATCCTGCGGTCCCCTGGGGGCCAACTAGCCCACCAGGTACCTCCAGTATGCACCAAGGAGCTGCGTTGCAGAGAGGTGTTCAGAGGCCACGCCCTTTTTTACAACTCTCTGCAACGCAGCTCCATGGCGCTTACTGGAGGTACCTGGTGGGCTAGTTGGCCCCTAGGGGACCTCTGGATTGAAGAGGAATTAATTCCTCAACTTAAAACGTGCCACATGGGGGTGTTTGCACACATAACACCTCAGGCCCCGCTACTTACCTTCACCACTGTGCAAACGCGCCCCGTGGCATACTTTATGTTGGGGGATTGAGTCCCCTTGAATCCTGAGGTCCCCTCGCGGCCAACTAGCCCACCAGGTACCTCCAGTATGCGCCAGGGAGCTGCGTTGCAGAAAGGTGTAAAAAGGGGCGTGGCCTCATTACACCTCTCTGTAACGCAGCCCCCTGGCGCATACTGGAGGTTCCTGGTGGGCTAGTTGGCCCCCAGGGACCCCCAGTATTCAAGGGGAATTAGTTCCCCCTCTGCAAATGGGCTAGGGGGCATGGCTACAAAGTGAGTAAGGGGGCGTGGCCTACGGCCCTATCCAGTTTTTTTTTCTTCTTTGTTTTAGAAGGGGGGCTGTTTAGAAGGGACACTGCAGGAGAAGGCCCTGGGGGGTGGCGGTCCTCAGGGCCTATACAAGGCTCCAGGAGGGGGGCCGCGTGGCCCCCTTCCTACATTGACAAGTTGCCCTGGGGGGTGGCAGTCCCCGGGGTTGGGGGGAGACTGAGAACCCCTACCCCAAATTATTTCAAGCCCCAGGGGGTGGCGTTTCCTGGGGCTGGGGGGGCTGAGAGCCCCCACACCCATGTTGAAGAAGCCCTGGGGGGTGGCGGTCCCTGGGGCTGCGGGGGGCCGTGAGCCCCCCACATATACTATCTTTGAGCCCCAGGTGGTGGCGGTCCCCGGGGCAGTGTGGGGGGGAATGGGAGCCCCACACTTTTTTTAATTATGCCCCCGGGATTTGGCCATCGAGGGCCAATTAGCATTTTCAGCGCGGGAGCCCGCGCTAAATGTATTTTTTTTTTCCAGCCGAAAATTCGCGCCAAGTGCGCGATTCTTGTAGATTTTTATTTTTTTTTACTTTCTTTTTTTGGCCCTGGGGGTCCTTGTGGGACCCCCTGAGCAGGCCTAGGGGGTCAGGGTGTTTCTACCCTGCCCCCTTTTTGCGTTTTTCGCGTTTGTTTTTTAGGTAGAACCGAGGCACAAGATGGCTGCCAACACGTCCTGATCTGGAGTGTTGACAGCCAATTAGAATACAGCTCCTGCACGGCCGGGTGCGCGCTGGGTGCGCATAGGGTGCGCGGATCCTCCGAGGTCATAGATATATATGTACTTTTAACTCTGATTTTCTCAGGAACTACTGAATGGATTTACACCATTTAAGCAAAAGGCATGAGTCTGAACTGAGGACTACCTCTTTGCCAAATTTGGTGTAATTCTGTTCAGCAGTTCGGGCTCTAGCTGCGTCAAAAGGTCCTAAGGGAAAATGCATGAGGAAAATGCGTTTTGGGACCCCCATTTTTTCTTGGCCCCCGCTTGATGAATCACCGTGAAATTTTCAGGATAGGAGTGGACCGGAGCCGGACAAAAGTTTGGAAAATTTTGCGAAGATACGTCAAACGGAGCCAACGTTATTCCAAATAGAATGTTGTGGCTTTCCTATGGAAAATAGGTCCTAACTATATCTACCTACTGGCGACCGCCAGTAGGTAATATATATATATATATATATATATACATATATATATATATATATATATTCACTGAAAAAAACACAGGTTTCAGAGACATTATAGTTAGTTGAACGTTTCACAAGTACAAAACAAGAGAAATTTGGTTGTTATAGTTAGTTAAGCTAACTATAACTCGTGCCCCTGCAATGCACTGCTGATGACGTCACATATTACATCATTCATGACATGGTCTGTGACATCACTGATGACATCACTGATGGCATCTCAAATGACATCACTGATAACATCACTGATGTAATCATCTAAGTGATAATCTGATCCACCTCCTCATATGCTAATATAACCTTTGATACACACACTCTAAAATAGCTTAACTAACTACAATGGCCGAATATCTCTGGTTTTGTACGAGTGAAATGTCCAACTAACTAGAACGTCACTGAAACCTGTGGTTTTTACAGTGAATTTCAACAGTATTTTAAATGATAATTTCTAACTATAACGTCCCTGAAACCTATCGTTTTTTCAGTGAATTTCAAAGGTTTTTTAAATGCTAATTTCTAACTATGCCTACAGAGGTAGGACATGTGTAGAAAGAGGAAGAAAGGCTCAGAAAGAAGCATGAGAAATGAAGAAAGAGGCAACAGAAGTCCAGAAAGATGAAGAAAAGTGTAGAAAGAAGCGAGACATGCAGAAAGAACCAACAGAGGTGCAGAAAGAGGCCTTGTTACAAAGTTATCCTGTGCCCCCAACTTTTTGCTGACTGGTACTGGTGGTAACTGGCTCTGACTAACCAGGCTCAGAGCCAGTGCTATGCTGAAAGACACTTAGAATACAGTGAAAACACCTACATACACTAGGGTACACTATGGGTTGGGGTACCTCTGTGATTGGCATGAACTCCCCTTTAAGGCCCTAGTACATAATACGGCAGAGGGTTTAAAACTACCTCTAACTCAGAGGTGCAGAAAGAGGCAAGAGAGGTACAGCAAGAGGCAAGAGAGGTACAGAAAGAAGCAAGTGAAGTGCACAAAGAGGCAAGCGAATTGCTGAAAGAAGCAACAGAGGTGTAGAAAGAACCAACAGAGGTGCAAAAAGAGTCAAGAGAGGTGCAGGAAAAGGTAGGAGTTGTGCACAAAGAGGCAAGAGAGGTTCAGAAAGAGGCAAGAGAGGAGCAGAAAGAGAAAAGAGGGATGTAGAAATAGGAAAGGGATCTGCAGAAAAAAGAAGCAGAGGTGCTGAAAGATGCAAGTGGGGTGCAGAAAGGGGCAAGAGATCTGCAGGAAACAGCATCAGAGGTGCTGAAAGAGGCAATTGAGGTGCAGAAAGAAGCAAGAGAGGTGCAGAAAGAGGCAATAGAAGTGCAGAAAGAAGCATCAGAGATGCACAAAGAGGCAGGAGGGTGCAGAAGGAGGAGAGAGTAGTGCAGAAAGAAGCAAAAGAGGTGCTCAAAGAGGCAAGAGGGATGCAGAAAGAGGCAAGAGCAGTGCAGAAAGAACCAAGAGAAGTGCAGAAAGAAACAATAGAGGTACTGAAAGTGGCACAAAGGGTGCAGAAAGAGTCAAGAGAAGTGCAGAAAGAAGCAACAGAGGTACAAAAAGAGGCAAGAGTGGTGCAGAAAGAGGGAAGAGAGGTGCAGAAAGAGGCTGGAGAGTTGCACAAAGAGGGAAGACGGGACCAGAAAGAGGCAAGAGGGGTGCAGAAACAGGCAAGAGAACTGCAGAAAGAAGCAAGCGAATTGCTAAAAGAAGCAACAAAGGTGTAGAAAGAAGCAAGAAAAGTACCGAAAGAGGCAAGTAAAATGCAGAAAAAAGCAAGAAAGGTACAGAAAGAGGAAAGACGAGTACAGAAAGAGACAACAGGGGTGCAGAAAGAAGCAAGACAGATGCAGAAAGAAGCATGGAAAGTGCAGAATGAAGCAACAGGGGTGCAGAAAGAGGCAAGGGAAGTGCAACAAGAAGAAGCACCAGAGGTGCAGAAAGAGGCAAGAGAACTGCAGGAAAATGCAAGAAAAGTGCAGAAAGAGGCAAAAGAGGTACATAAAGAGACAACAGGGGTGCAGAAAGAAGCAAGACATGTGCAAAAAGAAGCATGGAAAGTGCAGAATGAAGCAACAGGGGTGCAGGAAGAGGCAAGAGAAGTTTAGAAAGAAGCAAGTGAGGTACAGAAAGAGCCAAGAGAGGTGCAGAAAGAGGCAAGAGAGGTGCAGAAAATGGCAAGAGAAGTGCAGAAAGAGGCAAGAGAATTGCTGAAAGAGGCAAGAGAGGTGTAGAAAGAAGCAAGAAAAATGTAGAAAGAGTCGAGTGAGATGCAGAAATAGGCAAGAAAAGTACAGAAAGAGGGAAGACGAGTGAAGAAAGAAACAACAGGGGTGCAGAAATAAGCAAGACAGGTGCAGAAAAAGCATGGAAAGTGCAGTATGAAGCAACAGGGGTGCAGAAGGAGGCAAGAGAACTGCAGAAAGAGGCAAGAGAGTTGCAGAAACAGGCAAAAGAGGTACAGAAAGAGGGGACAGAGGTGCAGACAGAGGCAAGAGAGGTACAGTAACAGGTAAAAGGGGTGCAGAAAGAGGCAAGAGGGTTACATACATTTGCAAGAGAGGTACAGAAAGAAGCAAGAACAGTGTAAAAGAACCCACAGAGGTGCAAAAAGAGGCAAGTGAGCTGCAGAAGGAGGCAAGAGAATTGCAGAAAGAGGCAAGAGAGTTACATAAACAGGGAAAGAGGGAAGAGGGGTACAGAAAAAGGTAAGAGGGGTGCAGAACGAAGCAAAGGAGGTGAAGAAAGAATCAACAGAGGTGGAAAAATAGGCAAGAGGGGTGCAGAAAGGGGTAGGAGAGGTACAGAAAGAGGCAGGAGGGGTGCAGGAAGAGGAAAAAAACTGCAGAAAGAAGCAACAAAGGTGCTGAAAGAGGCACAAAGGGTGCAGAAAAAGATAAGACATGAAGGAAGAAGGAACAGAGGTATAGAAAGAGGCAAGAGTGGTGCAGAAAGAGGGGTGAGAGGTGTAGAAAGAGGCAAGAGAGTTGCCCAAAGAGGGAAGAGAGTCACAGAAAGAGGCAAGAGGACTGCAGAAAGGGGCAATAGAGGTGCAGAAAGAGGCAAGTGAGGTGCAGAAAGAAACAAAAGAAGTGCAGAAAGAAGGAACAGAGGTGCAGAAAGAGGCAAAAAGGGTGCAGAAAGATGTAAGAGGGGTACAGAAAGAAGCAATTGAGGTTCAGAAAGAGGCAATACATGTGCAGAAAGAGGGAAGAGAGGTGCAGAAAGTACAAGAGATTTGCAGAGAGGCAAGAGAAGTGCAGAAAAAGAAAGAAACGTGCAGAAAGAAGCAACAGAAATGCAGAAAGAGGCAAGAGAGGCGCAGAGGGAAGCAAGAGTGGCTTGCACAACATAAGTACCAATTTAACACCCACATTTAGCAATAAGTAACAAATTAACATTCTAGGTTTGCAAAGGGCCTTCCACCATGCTGTAACACTTGTTGCTGCATTTTTCGTAACGTTTGAGCCGTTTGAGCTAGAATTAAGGCTTTTTTGTACAAATCTGTAGATTAGGGAGCAGATGATGAATTATGTGGCTAATGCAGAAAATGTAAAATTGTGTGAAAGTCGGTGCAGCCAAATAGTCACATAATTCCAGTGGTCCTGCTTATACCCCTGACTAGGTCAACAAGTGCTCCTCAGTGATTGCTTCTTTTTCTGTCTCACTGAGTTTATAGTTGAGCTTCTATGGAAATGAGGAAGGCTAAACCTGAGGATACCACTCCACAACACAGACCACCATACTACATAATTACTCTCCATAATACATAATCTACCTCTACATAATTCCTATACATTAAATACCACATACTTTCTATCCACATAATTTCACTGCACAACATACCAAATAATTCCACTACACACAACGTACATCCACTCCACTTCAAAAAACATTAGTAAAAAACTTTAGAATTTACAACGCCAATAGCTCTAATCCTCACAAATGCGAAACCTATTACACTGCAAACACCTCTTTAACTAGTAGTCGCGTTTGCAGAGTGGTGAAGAAAGGGTGCTGGGCCTCCGACCAGTGCTCAGGAGTTCCGCTGCGTAGGATTTACAGGAGGTACCAGGAGGGTTTCTTGGCCCCCAAAGTCCCTCAGGAGTAAATTGGACTTCATCCCGTAGTCTGCCAGGAGGCACGTTTGCAGAGTGGTGGAGAAATGGGGGCATGGCCTCCAAAGATGTCTTAGCAATCCCACTGTGTTGGACTTCCTTGAGGTAACAAGAGGGGTAGTTGGCCCCCAAGGACATCCTTATGGGTCAACTACCCTTCCTATTACCTCCAGTAAATCCCACACAGCAGGATTGCTAAGGTCTCATAAAAAGCCACGCCCCCTTTGCCCACCACTCTGCAAACACGCTCCCAGGTGCGCTCTTGGATGGGGATTGAAGTCCTCTTCGCTGCTGGGCGTCCTTTAGGGGCCAGCTAGCCTACCTCTTACCTCCAGTAAGCCCCACACAGTGGGATTGCTGAGAGGTGGACAAAGGCCATGCCCCCTTTCCCCGCCACTCTGCAAACACACCTCCTGTCCCGTTCTAAGTTGGGGTATTAAGCCCCCTTCATTCCTGTGGGTCCCTGGGGGCCAACTAGCCCACCAGGTACTTCCAGTAAGAGCGACACACCTGGATTGCTGAGAGTGATCTGAGGCCACTCCTCCTTTTTACACCACTCTGCAAACGCGCCTCTTGGTGCACTGCAGAAAGAGACAATAGAGGTGCAGAAAGAGGCAAGTGATGTGCAGAAAGAAGCAAGATAAGGGCAGAAAGAAGCAACAGAAGTGAAGAAAGAGGGAAGAGGGGTAGAGAAAGAGGCAAGAGGGGTGTAGAAAGAAGCACGACAGGTGCAGAAAGAAACAAAAGAAGTGTAGAAAGAAGGAACAGAGGTGCAGAGTAAGGCAAAAAGGGTGCAGAAATATGTAAGATTGGTGTCCCTGGTGACATGGTCCCTGGGGCCGGGGAGCCACAAAGGTCCCCATTCATTGCTTGCATTTCGATCCATGGGTGATGGCCCCGGGCATGCGGGGAGGGCATCCGGGCCTGCATTCCTTTACAATATTTAGCCCTGGGGATAAATAATAATAATAATAGGCAAATTTATAAAGCGCATGGTTACACTCGGCCAGTGTGTCCTCGTGCTGCTACACCCTAACCTAGCCAGTCCTGATTATCCCGGTGGGGAATAGATGCGTTTTCAAATTTTTCCTGAAGGTGCCCTCCAAGGCCTCCACCTGGAGGCTCAAGGGGAGTTTGCTCCAATGTTGTGCAGCCAAAAAACGAAAGGACCGCCCGCCCATCCTTGCTCTCTTAATAGCGGGAACGCACACCAGGCCCATTCCTCCTGATCTAAGTTGGCGAGTTGGGACATAAGGAGTGAGTAGCTCAGACAAATAGGATGGAGCCGTCCCCTGAATAATACGGTGGCAGACGCACAATGCCTTGAACAAGACTCTCTCTCTTATCGGCAGCCAGTGGAGGGAAGTCAGCGCCACCTTCGAAGAGGCCCTCCTCAGGCGCATAAGAACCAGACGAGCTGCTGCGTTCTGCACACCCTGGAGTCTTTGCATACATTTCGCCGTTGCACCCAAGTACAGGATGTTGCCATAATCAAGGCAAGATGTCACCAGGGCATGAACCATGGTCTTCCTGGCTGCAGTAGGCAGCATATCCAGGATTTTACGAAGGCCCCTCAGGACTCCAAAACAGACGCCTGCCACCCGCCTGGTATGGTACTCAAAGGAGAGCTTTGTGTCCAGCCACACACCCAGGTTTTTCGCCTGAGTGCAGGGCGTCAGGCCTCCCCTGCATAATTTTTAATTTACATTTGTGCCCCTGGGAGGTGGCAGTCCCCGGGTCTGTGGGGGAGGCCATAGGGCCTCCCCAGCATTATTTATAATTTACATCTGTGACCCAGGGTGGTGACGGTCCACGGGGCAGTGGGGGAGCTGTAAGGCTCCCTGGAATATAATGATGTGAATGCTCAGGGGAGTTGGTGTCCCCTGGGGCTGCGGGGAAAGCCTTAGGGCCTCCCGAGCATTATCTTTTATTCATGTCGATGAACCGGGGAGGTGTAGGTCCCTGGGGCTTTGAATAGCCTGAGGAGGGGTACCCCATGCACCCCCCTCCTTCATATGCCTCTGAGACCTGGCCCACATATGGGGCTGATTTAAACAATGAGCGGTAGCCCATACTCCCTTTTTTAAACATTTCAGCGGGAGCCTCAGATCCAGCGCGACTCCAGCCAAAAATGTAAAAACAAAAATGCTTCAGGGACCCCCCCCCCAAGAGGCCTAGGAGTTCAAGTTATTTCTACCCTGCCCCCATTTCTGTTTTTAAAATCTTTTTTCCGTGACTCGGTTCTAGTGTTGTCAGCCAATCAGATCTCAGCACGACATCGGGAGGGGTCGCAGATCTTCCACATCCCTATTTATGCACCTGGAAATTTCTATACATTTCTCTACATTTACTGAAGATTTACACCAAATCACAAAAAGGCAAACCCCTAAACCAACATCTACCTTCCTGCCAAATTTGGTGCAATTCCGTTCAGCAGTGCTGGCTGTAGCCATGTCTAAAGCTCCAATGGGAATTGAAATGGGGTTCTCGGCCTCGCTTGATGGATCACGCTGAAACTTTCAAGTTAGTAGCTGAAGTAAGCGCTGTATTAGGTTTGAACAGTTCCTGAAGATTCAGCAAATGGCACCAAAGTTAATGGCAAAACAAAAAATGCTTTTCCTATGGAAACAAGGTCCAAACTATAACTACCTACTTGCAACCGCCAGTAGGTAATATATATATATATTCACTGAAAAAAACATAGGTTTTATGCACGTTATAGTTAGGAATTGGCATTTAAAAATCCTTTGAAATTCACTGAAAAAACCATAGGTTTCAGGGCCGTTATAGTTAGCTGGACATTTCCCTCGTACAAAACCCTAGAAATTCGCCTGTTATAGTTAGTGCAGCTAACTATAACTCGCGCCCCAGCAATGCACTGCTGATGATGTCACATATTACATCACTCATGACATGGTCAGTGACATCACTGATGACATCACTGATGACATCTCAAATGACATCACTGATGACATCACTGATGACATCATCCATTGAGCATGTGTTTCTGAACAGTTTTATTATGTTTAATATATATAGGGAAAGGCCTGTTGAAAAATAAGTGGGTGTACAAGTGTGTGAATGGATGATTTTCGAGGTGCGTAACTGACTCTATAAGTGAGTCATTAAATGTATCTTACTGCAGACTAGTGACTAAACGTGTGAATGTCTGTATGTGTCTGTGTGTTGGTATATAAGTGGCTGCATTGTTTTGTGAATTGCTATATGAGTGTCTATATGGGTTATTGATTGGTTGTCTGAGTATCTGTATGGGTGCCTGAGTGTTTGTGTGGGTATGATGTGTGTGACTCTGTGACTAGATGTGTGAGTGGGTGATTTAGTGGGTGCATGGTTTTAAGAGTGCATCTGTGATGGACTGTATGGTTGGGTGAGTGTATGTATGGGTGTGTTAGTGATTAATAGTATATCTCAGTTGTACATGTGTCAGTAACTACATATGTGAAACGCAGTGTATATGTGTGTAAGAGTATATAACTATCTATATGTGAGAGTGTGTGATTTTGGGAGTGGCTGTATGCGCCATAGTGCAATGATATCTGTGTCATGTTCTGTTTATTTTTCTGCAGGAAGACACAGAATGTGTTAGTTTTTTTATGAGTAAGTGAACTTGAGTGTGTTTAACTGTATAGGTGAGTAAATTGGATGGTGAGAGAAGCATTTGGTAACATCGTGTATTTGCTGACAGATAACTGTTTTAAAACCGGTCATGTTGTCAAGTTTTAGTAGCATTAGAAGCGAGTCTTTCCTTATGCTTTGATTAAATGAGTCAGGATTTGACACAATAGTGCAGTCCTGAAATATGAAGATTGTGTGCAGTTCCCTTATCACTTCCACAGTGGTGAATGAGTTTTGGTAAACTTCTAGGTATAGTGGTTGTTGTCTAGAATCACACTGGAAGTCTGTGTGCATTTGGAAACCACTGTGAGGGAAGCGTTTGGTAACATCGTGTATTTGCTGACAGATAACTAATTTAAAACCTGTCATGTTGTCAAGTTTTAGTAGCATTAGAAGCCAGTCATTGCTTATGCGTTGATTAAAGGAGTCAGGCATTGACAGTAAAGTGCAGTCGTGAAATATGTAGATTGTGTGCAGTTCCCTTACCACTTCCACTGTAGTGAATGAGTTTTGGTAATCTGCTAGGGATAGTGTTGTTTGTCTAGAATCCCACTGTGAGTCTGTGTGCATTTAGGAACCACTGTGAGAGAAGCGTTTGGTAACATCGTGAATTTGCTGACAGATAACTGTTTTAAAACATGTCATGTTGTCAAGATTTAGTAGCATTAGAAGACAGTTATGGCTTACGCTTTCATTAAATGAGTCAGGCATTGACAGTAAATTGCAGTCGTGAAATATTTAGATTGAGTGCAGTTCCCTTACCACTTGCACTGTAGTGAATGAGTTTTGGTAAACTCCTAGGGATAGTGGTGCTTGTCTAGAATCACACTGTGAGTTAGTGTGTATTTGGGATCAGTGTGAAAGAAGCATTTGGAAACATCATGTATTTGCTGACAGATAACTGTTTTAAAACCTGTCATGTTGTGAAGTTTTAGTGGCATTAGAATCCAGTCTTTGCTTATGCGTTGATTAAATGAGTCATGCTTTGACACTGATGTGCTGTAATTAAATATGTAGATTGTGTGCAGTACCATTAACTCTTCCAGACTAGTGAATGAGTTTTGGTAAACTCCTAGGATAGTGTTGCTTGTCTAAAATCACACTGTGAGTCTGTGTGCATTTGGGTAAGGATTGTGAGAGAAGCATTTGGTAACATTGTGTATTTGCTGACAGATAACTGTTTTAAAACTGGTCATGTTGTCAAGTTTTAGTAGCATTAGAAGCCAGTCTTTGCTTATGCTTTGATTAAATGAGTCAGGCTTTGACACAACAGTGCAGTCCTGAAGTATGAAGATTGTGTGCAGTTCTCTTACCACTTCCACAGTAGTGAATGATTTTTGGTAAACTCCTGGGTATAGTGGTTGTTGTCTAGAATCACACTGTGAGTGTGTGTGCATTTGGGAACCACTGTGAGAGAAGCATTTCGTAACATCGTGTATTTGCTGACAGATAACTATTTTAAAACCTGTCATGTTGTCAAGTTTTAGTAGCATTAGAAGCTAATCATTGCTTATGCGTTGATTAAATGAGTCAGGCATTGACACTAAAGTGCAGTCGTGAAATATGTAGATTGTGTGCAGTTCCCTTACCACTTCCACTGTAGTGAATGAGTTTTGGTCATCTGCTAGGGATAGTGTTGTTTGTCTAGAATCACACTGTGAGTCTGTGTGCATTTGGGAACCACTGTCAAAGTAGTGTTTGGTAACATCGTGTATTTGCTGACAGATAACTGTTTTAAAACATGTCATGTTGTCAAGTTTTAGTAGCATTAGAAGACAGTTATGGCTTATGCGTTGATTAAATGAGTCATGCTTTGACACTGATGTGGTGTACTTAAATATGTAGATTGTGTGCAGTACCATTAACTCTTCCAGACTAGTGAATGAGTTTTGGTAAACTCCTAGGATATTGTTGCTTGTCTAGAATCACACTGTGAGTGTGTGTGCATTTGGGAACCACTGTGAGAGAAGCATTTGGTAACATTGTGTATTTGCTGATAGATAACTATTTTAAAACCTGTCATGTTGTCAAGTTTTAGTAGCATTAGAAGGTAGTCATTGCTTATGCGTTGATTAAATGAGTCTGGTATTGACACTAAAGTGCAGTACCATGTACTATTCTGTTCACTGTGGCAGAACTGAAAATTTAAAAGTTTTACCTAAGCACTGTCCTAGACGTAGTCTGATTATTTAGTCAGTTTCTAAGTACCAAATAGATTGCTTCAAATGTCTATGCAGTATGCATGTAGTTTTCTAACATACTATACACTTGTCTTTTACACCTTCAATTCCCTAGTCAGTATCCATACACTTCCAGGAAACATCCTGTCGCTTCCTTTGCAGTCCTCTAGAGACCCATTCAACAGCATGTACTAATCCATTCACTGTGCCAAAACCCAAACACTTATAAATTCACCAAGACACTCTCTTTCCAGGTACTCTAATGATTAAGTCACTGCCTAAGTATTCATGCACTGAGCCAGGTCTTGGCACATGGACTTCTTCAAACCCCTATCCACTATGCATGCAGTCCTCTAACCACCTACACACTTGTCTTTCACACCTTCAATTCCCCAGTCAGTATCCGTTCACTTCCAGCAAACACCCTGTCACTGCTGTTCCACTCCACTAGTGACCCATTCAGCATTATGTACTAATCCATTCACTGGGCCAAACCATAATAAATTCACCCAGGCAATCTCCTTTCAGTACTCTAATCATTCAGCCAGTACCCAAGTACTCATCCAGTGACCCAGGCCTTAGTATATGGACTGCTTCAAACCCTTATCCACTATGCATGCAGTCCTCTAACCACGTACACAATTGTCTTTCACACCTTCAATTCCCTAGTCAGTATCCATACACTTCCAGGAAATACCCTGTCACTCCCTAACGATCGTCACACTTGTGGTTCAGGGCTATAGTTTCTTAGTCAGTTTTTATATAAAATGTGTTTGTACAGTAATGGAATAGTATAAATTTGAAAGTTATTAATATACATTTATTTGTGATTCTTTTTTACAGATACAGAACAGGAGTGTTTCTCATCTGTTTGCACTCTTCTCATGCCAGATTGATTGGATGAAGGGTCCTTAGGTGTTTCATCATACTTGCTGTGCCGCACGAGTATTTTTTGTTAGGATCCCCTCGTAACAGAACTCTTTGGCAAATCTTGTGAGTGACGAAGGTGGCATTGGTCTTTGTTTGCCCCTTGGGAAAATGTCCTCACTAGGCCTGGGCGAAGCACTACGCTACGCTCGCGTAGTTTGCGAAGTTCGCGCTACTTCGCACTACGCGAACTGCACGTAGCACAGTGCGAACACGCATAGCGTAGTGTTGCGTAGTGCTGCGGTCATTTTTTGCTTGCTCGCAGTCCTCAACGTCAAGTTGGCGACCGCGAGCAAGCAAAATGACATCCTGGCGAGACTTTTTCCTTGTTCGCGATCGCGAGCATGGAAAATAAACCTCCCGGCGAGATTCCCAACGCGAGGAGGTCAGGTTTCTCATTGCGAGGGGTCGCGTATGCTCGCGACCGCTCGCGATGAGAAACTACCAGTTCGCGTTGAGAAAGCTGCCGCTCGAGTAAAAATCTACTCGAGCAGCAGAAAACTACAGCTCGCACTGTGCAAGATGCCATTTTCAATGATTGCACAGTGCCGGTTGCTTGTCCGCACTGTGCAATCATTGAAAACAACATCTTGCACAGTGCGAACATGTTACTACGCAGTTCGCGAAGTGCTACGCGTAGCTCGCGTAGTGCGAACTTCACTTTGCGTAACTTCGCGAAGTGCTACTTCGCGAACTACGCCCACCCTTAGTCCTCACCACTGACGAAAAACGTTGTGGGCGTGGTGCCTTCTGCAAAAAAAATTCCTCAGATTCGGTAAATGTTTTAAAGCGGCAACGTTTACAGTTTTTGTAAGTTAAACTTATAAAATTTTGTTAGCTGTAGGCATTTTATATATCTGTGATTTGTTTCTTGTGGTATTTTGTTGAGAATACCATGTTGTTGTTTTTTTAACAATCTGTCTGATTTTCCAGGTCTGTCGTCGACATCCATGGTCCCCACAGGAGTGTTTCGCCTTGTTGTTTTGTGTTATTGTTGTTACATTTTGTTTATTGGTTTATTGTTCATATATATGTTAATAAAAAAATAAAGTTTGAAAATAGTTTATCGTTTATATATTTATTATTATAAAAAATAAAGTTTGAATAAAAAATTAATAACGTTTTTGGTTGTTCTCTTAACTGCTGTGTGACTCTTTCTTGTTCTTATTACTGTTATTTGATGGAGTCCACCATGGTGTTAAATTTTGGGGCACTTATCGCTGGAATACTGGTGATATCTGCAGTTTGCACCAACTTCTGAATAGTGTGTTAGATTTAGCTCAACTCTACTTCCGTTAAAGTGCTGATAATGAAATGGAGAGTAGCCGTTCCCGTGCAAAAAGACACGAGGTGCACCTTTCCGATTTATTCTAAATACTAAAATCCTGTATTGAATTGCACTGAGGTATTGGCTGCACTTACAATGTACACACAAAATCTATTAAGAAATCTCATTGTATTTATATTGATTGGGAATCGTGAGTCAGGTGCTGGATCTTGACGAGATACACTGCTCAGTTCGCATATTGTTCTGCACACGAAAAAAATCACATCACAACTTTCACACCAATTGCAATGCGAAACAAATTCCGGCGATAAGACACGTTAGCACCAGGGAATTTTACACCTGCTTTCTGCTGGTGTTAAGCAGGACAACTAACTGCACCATGAAAGGGAACACAGCCAAGAGCCACACCAGAACACCCACAGGTGCCATAGAGTCAATGAGCATGATACAGGGATACCCATGAGGGCCAGAAGACTCATCTCAACAACTCCAGGACCGCCAATGCCCCCCAAACCCACATCTTAGTAAGTGTGTCCCTGTGGTCATTGTCTTAGCATGATAGGCACGAGCCCTGCAACATCACAGTGTGCTGTCACCTCAGCGTTGGCAGTGAGCCTGCATGTGTATCTACGTACGCATCCTCCTGCATGCACAACTGGCGTGTGCTGGTCTGGGGTTCACAGGTCAGTGCAGGGGTGTGCCTATCCAGCAAGGGGAACGGGGTGACTCGGACATGTCCGTGTACAGGAAGTGCGGTAAGTGTGTCTCTGTGTTCTGGTGTGGCCTGCTACAAGAGCCGCAGCAGTCGATGTTGTAAAGTGGCATGCACCACCTCCAAACAGCACTGTGATGTTGTGGTTGGAATGTAGCAGGACATGCGCAAATAGGCATTACAATGGTGTGCCGTACGAGTGCACGAGATACAACAGTGCACCGTACAAAAGTGTGGGGGCCCGTGGGAGGGAGGAGCAGCCATTTGGCAACATAACACACAGTGAACTCGACCATGTGCCACATGCTGGGCATCTCATCCATGATGACCACGGTCGCAGCCATTCCCACAACACCAACGACTGGCCTTTGTACACATCCTGTATGAATACAGCGTGGTTTTCAATTCTATGCTCGTTCAGTGGTGTGATGTTGGCGGGTTGTGTGACTTGTGCTCCTTGTTGGTGTGTTTCATTTTGGCCATTGTTAGTCTATATGTGTGTTGTACTTAATTGTGCATGTGTGCCATTCTGCTCATCTCCCCCCACCTCCACTCCCTGCTTCTTCCTCTTCCTAGTGCTGTTGTGTCTATAATTTTGTTGCTGCACACATAAATACATGTAAAGAATAAATTAAAATAGTTCCTTGATTCTTTTAGGTTTCAAAACTTCTCTATTGGTTTCTTTTTAATTTTCCATATGAACCGTTTTTTTAATATTCAGCAACACATAGAAGTCAGAAGTGCAACGTATTCTATCAACACACTTTCTAGAACATTCTACAACACGTGCAGGTTAGAAGTTCATCAATTTTTTCAAACTTAACGATATTTTTTTGTAACATTTTCTTGAACATTTAACGACACGTGCAGGTTAAAAGTTCACGATTGTTTTAAGTTCGAACAGTGCCTTCCAAATGCAAGTAGCAGGTGTGGTTGAGCTGAGCAAATTTTATCCTATGATATGTACTCCACGTTGAAACTGCTTTTTCTTAACCAATCACAAAGATGCTTTTCCACAAAACTAATGTGCACCCTACTTTTAAAAAAGAATGCTTTTCATGATATCTTTAGAGATAAGTTATAGATAGGAATTAGCATTTAAAAAACCTTTGAAATTCACTGAAAAAACCATAGGTTTCATGCACGTTATAGTTAGGAATTGGCATTTAAAAAACCTTTGAAATTCACTGAAAAAAACAACGGTTTCAGGCACGTTATAGTTAGGAATTAGCATTTAAAAAACCTTAGACATTCACTGAAAAAAACATAGGTTTCAGGGGCGTTATAGTTAGCTGAACATTTCCCTCGTACAAAACCCTAGAAATTCCCCTGTTATAGTTAGTTCAGCTAACTATAACTCGCGCCCCCGCAATGCACTGCTGATGGCGTCACATATTACATCACACATGACATGGTCAGTGACATCACATCACTGATGACATCTCAAATGACATCACTGATGACGTCATCCATGTGATAAATTAGTACATCTTCTCACACCCTAATATAACCTTTGATACACCGACTCAAAATTTCAAAAGGCCATTTTGACAACCATAGATACTCCAATACCAATAACTACACACCCACTCATTGACTTTTAGGTCTACATACATGTCCACTCACTCACCTGTACAGTCACTCATACTTACAGTCACTCTGTGCATTTATATACCTATATAGACACTCACACACCGCCAATCATCCATTGAGGTACTGACACATCTAGACAGTCATGCAAATAATTAATCACAGTCCAATTTACTCACCTATACAGTTAAACACACTCAAGTTCACTTACTCATAAAAATACTAACAAATTCTGTGTCTTCCTGCAGAAAAATAAACAGCACATGACACAGATATCATTGCACTATGGCGCATACAGCCACTCCCAAAATCACACACTCTCACATATAGATAGTTATATACTCTTACACACATATACACTGCGTTTCACATATGTAGTTACTGACACATGTACAACTGAGATATACATTCAATCACTAACACACCCATACGTACACTCACCCAACCATACAGTCCATCACAGATGCACTCTTAAAACCATGCACCCACTGAATCACCCACTCACACATCTAGTCACAGAGTCACACACACCCTACCCACACAAACACTCAGGCACCCATACAGATACTCAGACAACCAATCAATAACCCATATAGACACTCATATAGCTATTCACAAAACCATGAAGCCACTTATACACCAACACACAGACACATACAGACATTCACACAGTTTAGTCACTAGTCTGCAGTAAGATACATTTAATGACTCACTTATAGAGTCAGTTACGCACCTAGAAAATCATCCATTCACACACTTGTACACCCACTTATTTTTCAACAGACCTTTCCCTATATATCTTAAACATAATAAAACTGTTCAGAAACACATACTCAATGGATGATGTCATCAGTGATGTCATCAGTGATGTCATTTGAGATGTCATCAGTGATGTCATCAGTGATGTCACTGACCATGTCATGTGTGATGTAATATGTGACGCCATCAGCAGTGCATTGCGGGGGCGTGAGTTATAGTTAACTGAACTAACTATAACAGGGGAATTTCTAGGGTCTTGTTGCACAGGGTAGTGGTTACCACAATTAGAAGTCATTGGAGGAATGGAGGGACTGAGCCAGTAAAACATCAAGGGCCCTATTTACAAGAAACTAATGCAGCGCAGTGCCTCAAATCATTTTGCTGCGCTGGGCTGTGTTCGTTTCGAAGAACAGGGTTGCAACATATTTACAACAGTATGTCACATCTCTGTGCCTTTCCCTGCGCTTGAGCAGAGACGGCTGCCATGCGCCAGCGCAGGCACCCTTGCACGATAGTGCAAGGATGCCTGCATCATGTGGAGATTGTTTTTGTGCAGGAAGGGGCACCTTCCTGCACAAAAACAATCAATTGAGGTGATTTCCTCTTTCAATGTGTGCTGTAGAATGCAGCACGCATTGAAAGAGGAAACAATTATGAGAAATTAAATCATTTCTCCTCGTTGCACCTTGCTACGCCATACCTGGGGTGGTGTAGCATTCTGACGCATTTCCAGGTTTACGGTTGCTTGTAAATATGGAAATGCATCAGTCGACATGGGTGTTGCGTGGGAACACCCACAGCAAAGTGTTGCATAAAAAGGGGCGATATTTACAAGCACACATAAAGCCATGCAGGGTGGCTTTACGTGTGCTTGTAAATATCACCCGGCGGTACAAAAGGGGGGTGGTGATGGACAGAGCATCAGAACCAATCAAACACTCACACCCAGTCAACAGATCTGGGTTTGATCCATCACCGTTCTTTAACCCACTCTGCCACCCCAGTTCAGACATGGCCATATGCAAATCAGTCTGACCCTGTGCCTCATGGGAACAGTCCAGCCCGAACTGCCAAGCCATGCCCTCCCTGGACCGGAAACAAGCTTCCTAGGACCGGTTTCTGGCATTTCAGCCGTCTTCAGCCAGGCTTGCTTGAATCCAGTGGCAAAGTGAGCAAGGGACTCACGTCTGAGCATAGGTTGCGTTGTGAGTGCGTCATGCAACATGACGCATGAGCTGCTCAAGGGGCTTGTAAATAAGCCCCCAAGCGTGTCAGCTGCTCTGTACAGCGACAGGCCATGTAAAAGCAGTTTCGTGCCTACATCATGCTATGCGTGCTAGTGTTCTTACTCCCCTCGCTGAACTTAAAGTGAGATGCTAGACGGACCTAGAACTTCAGATTGCAGATATGGACTGGGAGAGGATTTTAGTGCACATGCCTGCTGTCTTGTGAAATGCCAGGTTCAAATTAATAATTTTTTTAATTCTGCGCAGAGTTTACCTTACACCTGGCAGGATCAACCGAGTCTATGTGACTGGTGCTGTGAAATATCTGGTATGTGGGAGTTGGGGGCAGAATTGCTCCATACGATATGGTCCTGCCCGTCCTTAGCAGGGTTCTGGGAAACAGTAATGGACTGTGTAAATTAAATAACTTTACGGGCGATCCTATGTATACCCTTGGCCTGCCACCTTCTGGGATATCTTCGGTCCAAAAAAAGAAAAATCACTATTGGATTTACTGGCTTGATTCTGGCAAAATGTGAAGTGACATTGAACCGAAAGTCAGTGCATGGCCCTCGAATTGCTAGATGACGAAAAGAACTGGTGAAATGGGTGAGGCTAGAAAGCGCCATGTTGCTATTTTGGGAGTTGAAGAGAGGGTGAGGAATGATTGAAAGGGCTCAAGCCTGGGAACACTTTGTGGACTGCGTGTTGAACCCAGAGGCAGGCACTGATACACCGAATAGCTTTCAGGTATCTCAGGAGGGTCTGGAGGGTGGTAATAACTAACCTTGCATAGATTGACTTGTGTGGGATTTTGATCCACTTTGGTGGCCATTATGGCGTTCAATATTTGGCAGCTTGACTAGAGCTAACTATAGGTGGGGAAGTTGGTTGTTGTTGACTGCTAGTTGGAAGCTGTAAGGGTCTAAAGGGATGTTGCAATATGTTTCACATTCAGATTGTTTATACGGTATGTACTTACTTGCAAAACATTTTAAAACTATTTATTAGATGTATTTGCTGACTTGTCTTTTTTAACCTATTTATTGTATGTATTTGCAGGCTAGTCATTGTTACTCTTTTTATTATATGTATTTGCTTGTTTGTTATTTTTAGCCTATTTATAATATGGTCTTGCTTGCTTGTCAATTTTATTTACTTGCTTGACGTTTTTTATCAATTACTATGCACTATTTAGCGTCGGATACATTTCCTTACAGCTTCTGTTTTATGTTTATATTGAAAATAATAAAATGTGTTCAAATCGAATAGTGCATTTACAACCTATGCTGTTAATAATGAGTACAGAGGGATCATTTGCTGGAACTAGAATTTCTGTCTTCCAGCATATTGACAAGTAAACAAGTGGTGCAAGTCAAATCAGTGAAATTATTAGATGTTCGACCAAAAAGGCAATGCAATTGCATACAAGCTATTTATTAGCACCACCAATTGCTGTTACCACGCTGAATGGCTCCTGGATCTTTAACATTCTTTGGAACCATCGGCAGATGAAAGAGTTGTCGATGGGAATGCTTGGGCTATGCGTGCTCTGATCCGCTCGAAAATAAAGAGAGAGGTGTGAAGACGGATATTCATGCAAGTTCATCTGCTTTCCTTTCTGATAAGAATGAAGTTAAACCACCCCTATCATTTACAAAGCCTGGCTCTTCCTCTTATTTCATCTTATTTCAAGGTGATTTAGAAGACAGTTGCTACGCCATGGAAATCATCAGGAATAAACGAGCTCTTTTGACTCCAGGACAAATAACTATGATTACATATGATCAACCTCTCTGCAAACGTATGAAAGAATTACAATGGAAGTTGCCTGACATTGATGAACAGGCTCACTTTATTGTTATTCTTGGTGGGTTCCACATCAACATGGTTCTCTTGGAATGCTTAGGATACTTGTTAATCAACAGTAGTTGGCCTGCAGCTTGCAAAATGTGCATGAGCAGGGACAACAGACTCTTTTTTAAGTCCCTCAGACTAAGAAAGCCTTGCTAGCACATCTTGTAAAAGCATGCACCTTGTACAGGGTTAGGCACGAAGCTGACGAGCAGTATTACAGTTAGAGAGGAGGACAACCGGATATTTGATGATATGAGGACATACACGCTTAGTTTCAGTTTTGGAGCCGTAAACAACAGGATAGTCACTTTGGATAGAGCGGTAGATGAGGTATATGTTTGCGTGTACATAAACTCTTTGTCTAAACTTCAGTAGCTGTGCCATGCTCGTGTTCACCATACCTATGTACTTTATGTTGCTCTTCACCTGAGGGGCAAGAGTAAAGCAGATGTGCTTTGCTGTTCAAAGCCTGACTTACCCTGCAGCCTGATTAATCCTCTTTGTATAAGACGTGGTTTTAAACTCACGAACATACTTTTTCAAAATGTTTACAGAAAAAGCTGTTAATTTATAACAAAGATTTTACATTGTACAAAAATAAAGTTTAGTAGAGACAGAAAGTTAAAAAGAAAGTGAAAACAAATCCGTGTTTGAAAGTTAACTTGCCTTGAGTTGGATCAATAATAAATACATTCTTGTGATGGTTTATGACTCCAAGGGGAATATTTTGTGACTTCACACTCTTTGAAGTAAATACAACTTTTTTTTAGAAATTGCTAGTCTTGCAAATTTGCTCAGGACACGGAACAGGAAGTAAATGCAGCACGGTAGTCTCACTATGCTCTTCTATTGGCTCTAAGGGTCTTGCGGAAGTATCGTGGTATGTTGTGTAAGATCTAAAAAAAAAAATGAAAGCAGTCATTTGATTTTCTACTCAGGAAACACTACTTAAAATATCAAAATACAAGCCCACACTCTTTTGAGGAACAGCCTCACATGATTTTAACAGCGGACCTGGATGCTCGCTGGAGATGACAATCAAGGGAGATCCAAAATGCTACGGGGAAAGTGCCACCCCAAAAAATTAATCGGAGAATCTAAGTCGACCAACAGGCTGCTGTGGCTGGGCATTTTTAGTGCTGTAACGCTGCTTATGCCCACAAGTCTACGCAGAGCTGGCAGAGGGGGCCGCCCTCCATAGTAAGCAACTAGGAGTGCAGAGAGGGCCTGAATGGGCTCTCCGGTGCTGGTTAGTCGCTGAGTGGCAGGGCCATCCTGATACTAATTCCAAGGACTGTTCTGGGCCACAGCACAAAAGCTAAACATTAAATGGGGGCAACACAGACATAAAATACATTCCATGTGCAGCACCATTTTGACTTGATTGCATGTTTGGGCAGGACAGCTCGAGTTGAGAGGTGATAAGGTGTGATTGAGGGCGCATGCAATGATCCAGAGTCTATATTTATATCGTTACCCTGGAAGAAAATGATATCCTCCCTATACAACTGGTGGGAGTGCTTCCTCTGCACCCCTGTACCACTGGAACCTAGGGGCTAAAGACTTCCCTGTGGGAACCAAGATGGGGAAAGGAGACACCCGGCAAGCAAAACGCCAGCTTGAGAAAAACGGGGGAGAGTGAGCCCAATCTACATAGGGAAAAGCATCTTAACAGGAGGACAAGAGAGAGTCTGAAGATCTTGACGTAAAGATGCTCCTACTCCTCATGAAGAATGATCTAGCCTCAATTGGCAACAAAGTGGACACACTTTCATTCTGAGTGAAAAAGATGACAACTACCCTCATCAAACAAGAAAAGAGACTCACTGTGGCAGAAATCTGCTGTTAACAATGAAAAACTCCTAGATACAGCTAATGTGCTTAGCATGATCAAAGCCAAGAACGAAGACCTGGAGGCCAGGTCCAGAGGTAATAGCTTGTGCATTGTGGGTATCCCAGAATTATTGAACACAGGCGTAAACATGGAAGATTATGTTGAGTTGTTCCTCAAATCACCTGCCCACTGTACCCTGGGACCCATGTCCCTGTCTGGGGCACCCCCTTGCCCAATCATCACCAGACTGTTTCATTTTAGGGATCGTTACACAGTACTGCAGCTGGCACAAGAGAAACACTCATTGACATATGAAGGAACTACCCTGTCCATATATCTGGATTTTAACCTGGCAGTTCAGGAGGCGCACCCTAAGTATCTGCCTCTCAAACATAAGTTACGTCAGGCAGGTATTTAACGTAATGCTATATCTGGAGCACCTAAAGATTACCCACCGCAATAAACCCCATGTTTTCCTTACTCCTAAAAGCACCTCACCTTTCATGAAGGAACTCTTAGCTGATGCAAAAGCCTCACCATCATCATGATCAGATGCACCTGACGAGGGTCTAAACAATCACCTCTGCTGCACTGAGACATGACTGATATAACAGATGTCATCTCTCTGTGGATGATGACTGGCATACCTAACTATTATATCCTGGACCTGCAGGCCGGTGGGGACAAACAGGTCTTTGCAAATGGAAAGCCTGCAGCGGGTCTGCTGCAAGTTCTATAATGTTCATAAATATAATTCAGATTCTGAACTTGTGACAATGCGAGGCATATGGATAGCCCATCATGTACGTTTGGATGGGAGCTTCCTGCTGCTGCCATTCACTACCTATGCACCCGGAAACTTCGCCATCTTTGGTGGTGTTGATTGTTCTTCACTTCGAACTCCCCCAGGGGTAAGCTCCTAGAGGTAGAATGGTTAATCAGGTATGTTTGGCATCCTTCAGACATCAGGTTGGAACTGGTTTGACTTTGTTATATGAGAAATATTCACTGGCAGGTTGGGGTGGCTAGTGTGGGTTATGTTATGTTATTCGGAATTTGTTAAGCGCACGGTCACCCAGGGGTTTCATGGCGCTAAGTGAGACAGATGGTAAACTGAAGAGATAGATGGTAACAATACTCTAACCGTGCGCTTGTTTGAATAACCAGGTCTTCAGAGCTCCGCTAAACTCTGCCAGCTTAGTACAATTCCGAGTAGACAGGGGGAAGGAATTCCAGGTTTTTGGGGCAAGGTAGGCGAAACGGGATCCACCAAGTCGTTTCTTTTTTAACGTAGGCAGCGTGAGGAAGGACAGGTGGGCAGAGCGAAGGTCACGGGTCGGTTCGTATTTATTTATGAGTTGATTGACGAACCTGGGACTTTTTCCGTGGAGTGCTTTGAAGATTATGCAGCCTACCTTAAAGGTGATCCGTTGGGCTATAGGGAGCCAATGAAGGGAGGCTAACAGAGGTTTGGCCGACTTCCTGCGGTTGCTCTTAAATATTAATCTGGCCGCTTGAGTTTGAACAATCTGCATGCGATTAGCAAGGGCGAGGCCCAAGTAGATGGAGTTGGAAAAGTCTAGTCGCGAAAGGACCAAGGCGAGTACCACCTGAATGAGAGCAGAGTGAGTCAGCAGATGGGCAATTTTCTTGATCTTTCTTAACTGAAAGAAACAGGAAGAGATCACTGTTCCAACCTGGGTTTTTAGTGAGAGGTCGGAGCAGAGAGTGACCCCGAGGCTCATCACTGACTGAGAGGGAGATGGAGGGGTGCCCATCGAGGCCGGCCAGAAGTGGGGGCCCCAGCTTAATGCGCTGTTACCGGGGAGTACAAGCTCAGTTTTTCCTGGATTGAGCTTGAGATGGTTCTGATCCATCCAGCTCTGGATGTGCAGCATGGTAGTTTGGAATTCCTCAGTGGAGTCCGTGGAGTTGAGGGGGAATACCAGCTGCAAGTCATCCGCATAGTTGTAGATGGTGACTTTCCTGTTTTTCATGGAGTGCAGTAGCGGTTTAAGATATAAGTTAAAAAGGAGGGGAGATAATGAGGAGCCCTGTGGGACACCGCAAGTGGTGGAGAGTTTGGGTGCCATAAAGTTCTCCAGCTTTACTGCCTGGGAAATGTCCGTCAGAAAGGACTTAATCCAGTCAAGAGCCGCGCCGCTAAGGCCGGCTTGTTCGACGCGGTGTAATAAGATGGTGTGATCCACCGTGTCGAACGCGGCCGACAAGTCGAGGAGTACGAGGGCTTGGTGGATTCCATTATCGGCGTTGGTCTTTAGGGTATTCTGGACAGCGAGGATCACCGCCTCGGTGGAGTGTGCCTGGCGGAACCCGGCTTGGTTAGACTCCAGGTAGTCGGATGTTTCTATGAAGTTGGATATGCAGCTGGTTACATGGGCTTCAAGCAGCTTGGCGCCGTAAGGGAGAAGGGATATGGGGCGGTAATTGGAAAGATTGGAGAGATCGGCACCCGGTTTCTTAATTAGAGGGACTAGGGTGGCATTTTTAAATGAGTTGGGGACTATTCTTCGTAATAGGGAGGTGTTCAAAAGGGGAAGTATGCCTTGAGGAAGTGCAGTGTAAACTTCCTTCAATATATGCGGAGGGCAGGGATCATTGGGGGAACCAGATTTTACACGGTTCATTAGTTCCAGCAATTTGGGTGGATCGATGGGAGGGATATCCTGAAGTATGTATGGGTTTCTGCTAATGTCCGAATAGGCTGCCATGATATGGTTAGTATGAATACTATTTTTTATGATGTCGATCTTCTCCTTGAAGAAATCGTTGAGCCGGTTGCACATCATTTGGGATGGTGGCTGAGAGGGAGAGGTTCTGGAATCGTTACACAAGTCGTTTACGACTCTGAAGATTTCCCTCGATTTGTTTTGAGCGTTAGAGATTTTTTCTGAGAAAAAAGCTGCTTTGGCAGATAAGATAGCGCTCTTGTAGTTTTTACGAGCTGTCGTATATGATGATCTATCTTTGTCATGGTAGCCGTGCCTCCACTTCCTCTCTAGTTGGCGGAGTTCTAATTTTAGTTTTTTTAAGTCAGCAGAGAACCACCTGTGGGCGTCCATGCGATGGGCGCGGGAGAACCTGGTTAAGGGAGCATGTTCGTTGCATGCAGAAAGAAGCCACTCAGTGTGTGCTTTATCCATCGAGTTGATATCAGGGGCCGGGGTAGGGATGGAGTTAGTCAGGGTGGATAGGAAATCTTGGAAGTTTAGAGATCTCCATTTCCTGGCTAACCCTCCCGAGGGCACATGATTTTTGGGGTTGCCCTGAGAGGTGATGGAAAATTTCAATAGGTGGTGGTCAGACCATATGCATGGTGAGGCCATGGGGCTGGAGGTAGGGATATTATGAGACCAAATGTGGTCTAAGATATGTCCTTTTTCATGGGTGGGGATCAAGACGTGTTGACGGAAGTTTAGATTAGAGAGGAGCTTGAAAAGTTCTGCAGCATGAGGTCCGGCTTCCAAATTATTATACCAATAGTTGAGATCCCCTATTACCATGACCTTGTCATAATCAACGACTAAGCCGGCCAATTGCTCAGATAGGGAGACAGGGAAGGAAGGCATGGATGTAGGTGGCCGGTAGATCAGTACTAGCACCATGGTTCCTATGTCAGTATCAGATTTGATGACTAAGTTTTCAGTATCTGATAAGTCTAGTGGGTTTGCGTTTAGTTGCTGTAGTTCTTCCTATAGTCAGAGTGTTTTGCTTCCTTCTCCTTTTTAGCCAGACCCTGGTTGGCGCCCATGGAACGTACATCTTGGTGAGCTCTAAAATGTACCACCCACTCATGCACATGATAAACTTACATCATCCCCCCCAAGACCCAAAGAAATAATGGCTCTGCAACTATTCATTTCCTGATGTAAGATGTACTAGGACTAAATAACCCTTGTAAGATTAGGCATAAACTTGCACACTTCGATCGGCACAAAACAGATGTGGCCCTCCTTCAGAAAACACATCTAGGCATACAGATGACATCCTCTTTGCACTTAAATGGAGTTGCCAAGGCCACTTGCAAATTAATGCTCCTAAGCATATGGGACAGCTATTCTGGTGTGCTGAAGACTCTCATTCAAGCTCCTTCATGAGTATTAGGATACACATGACTGTGTCAAGCTAATCCAAGCCAAACTTGGTGGGAGATACATCATGCTGAATAACATATACAGCTCCAATATAGGTGACCCAGACTTCCTCAGACTGATTAGGAATAAAGACCTGGCACTATCCCCCATATACTGTATGATGGAGTTGAATACAATCTGGTCCTAAACAAACACCTTGATTGATCTAATAATAAATTGCGTGCACATCTTGCAACCCTGAAGGACATAACGGACACCTACAGGATAGTGGACATATGGAGACACCGATTCCCCAACACTAAGGAAGGCACACATGTATCCTTGCTGCATGGATCATGGTTGAAGCTCAATTAGTAGGCAAACATGTGAGACATATGTGACTGGACCAAATTGATAGAACATCTCCCACATACTTTTTCAGATCACTCTCCCATTTTGTTAAGGATAGACACACCTACATCTAAACACATGCTTTCTCCTGCTGTCTTTCCCCTCTGTCTTTCCCCTCTGGCTCTACTAGACAAAACAGAGTGGAGTTAAAAACAGAAATACTGAATTATTTCCAAACAAATGAACTCTCAGTACAATCAGTGGGCATATTATAGGACACCTTTAGGCATTTATGTGTGTGATTCGCTAACCACAATGGTGTCCTCAGGACTCTGCAAAACACAACGGATAAACTGGAGTATGAAATTCAGGCGCTTCAAACACAATCATACTTCCTATACATTAGCAGAGTTTAGAATCAAACTGACAGAGTTGACTGAGCTCACAGATCAACAGGTTAAACATTTCTAAAAACATGGAACAGCCAGAGTATGTGGGGAGGCTCAGAGACCAAGTTGGACCCATGCCATTTTAATATGCCAGTCATGGGTGCCCCAGGATATAAACTGGAGGGAGAAATTGGTGACTTTTTATATGAAACCAATAATATACTAGCGCATTTGTTAAATTCTACTCTAGACTTTATATAGCCTTAACATCCAGACCCACGAGGACCATGCAACATATTTTGACTATATTGCTCCAGGTTGGGTAGAGAGGCCCAGTAGAGAATTCCTAGATGATTCTAGAACACTTAAGGAAGTCACATCAGTAATATCTAAACTTCCCACATACAAGGCTCTGGGAAGCAATGGGTCCCCTTGTGAGTTTTATAAAGTCTGCTCCCCGTTACTAGCTCCCCGGCTTCTGCAGATGTATAATGAGGTGATACAGAAAGTGATCCTCTCCCATCTCACTTAGAAGGAATTCACTAATTACACTCCTAAAGCCTGGTAAGCCCTCTACACAATGGACTCTCATAACTGCTCTCCTTCATCAATACAGCTGCTAAGATTCTTGCTGACAAATCGGTCACTCTTACTCCTTCTCAACCTTGTTCTTCTGGACCACTTGGGCTTCATCCCAAGCAGGTCGACTACACATAACCTTAGAACAATGTTTGGCTTAATACACCAGTTAAACCCAGAGCACAAAGCGGTGGTGATATTCCTAGAGGCTGCAAAAGCGTTTTATTCCTAAACTTGGCACTATTTATTTGTAGTGTTATAAACCTTGTTCAACTAGTGCATACTAGTACTACCACTACAATATGCCTAAATGGCTTGTTCTCTGACCCTTTTCCCATTGAAGGGGAACAGGCTAGGGTTGCCCATTGTTCCCCCCACTATATGACATGACTTCAGAAACCTTGGTATGTGCAATTTGGCAGTTGCAGGGGCATGGAGGTTTTAACTCCTCTCCCTGAAACCTTATAGTTTCCCTTATGCTGACAACATAACCCTATGTCTGTTCAATCCAGCAAATCAACTATTTTCCTTCTAACACAAGCCACACAAACCCAAGAGTTAGATTTTCCTCTGTTGTTCAGTTTAATATCAGTCAAATATTTAGGTATGTGGATTAATAGGGACGTTTTGGTACAAAACTATACTTCAAGGCGTGACTTTCCATTCGACTTTCTAAATTATTTTGCAGCTGTAGTCTTGTTGTTCTTTTACTGAATCGATTGAATTGAATCACCTGAAGGTAAAGAGTTTTAAAAGAATTGTCTAGGAATAGAAACATGGTGGCCCACTCACATACAGAGTGGTGGCAATCCTACAACATGCAATAATGTGTATTTGGATTTGTTATTGTGTGTTTTTCTAAACCGCTACGAAAATGTAACTGTCCCAAGACATGTGGAAATGAAGCAGCACCATTCCACCAAAATCTTGTTGGAAAATTATAAGAAGTGAAACTCCTTTTGAACTCCTTACCCTTGTTCACATGTCAAAAAACAATATCATACAACTGATGTAATCTTTATATTTTTTTTAATTTTGATTCTCTCTATTGCACTTCATACTGTGAATCGAGTCCAGGATATTTTTTTTTTTTTTTTTTTACATGGCAGTGTCAACTTTATTAATTCATTTAGACCTCAACTGAGATCAACAATATACGAACAAACATAACAAAACAAATCTCCAAACCTACGTACATTAAAAAAATATTACAAAAAACTTCTAAAAAAAATACATTCGACTGCAGCACAAGACTGTTGCACACTCGTACATTTTGAAAACTGCATAAAAATAGTACATTCATTTAAAGTATCTATATATAAAGATATATAGATCTATATCTATCAACATCGGACCAATGCAGTGCCTGCATTAATCAGAGCTGGACACTTATACAGTACATGATAGAGGTTGTGATTCAGTCACAGACAGAGATCAGAATTAAATTGACCAGATGTTTGCCCTGCTCTTCTCCCTACTAGGAATTTAAGTTGCAAATGTCATGTTTTCATTATCAGAAGTCTTCTCGCACTATGTTCAGATAAGAATGAAAGGTACGTCTGGGCCTGGTTAGGCGATACACTCATGAAATAACAGATATTTTTAACTTTGCACATATATTTACGTCAAGAATATAGGTCAATAATGGAATAGAAATTTTCTGAAATTACTGCATTGTCCCTGGAGACCATTCTTGTCAAGCGCATATTGTAAATTTTTATGTAAAGGTACTTTCCTTACCAATACTACAAGACAAATCTTGATTTAGATATCCCTCAGGGCTGAGCCTTATTCCCTAGTTGACTAAAATTATACTCATGACCTTAGTCACTCAAACGTTCTACTGAAGTAAGAATTGGTTTTACTACCTCAAGTAGTCTTGCCTTAAAGTCCAATAGTAGGGTTTACATTGTTTCTTTCCCCTGAAAGCTTCTATCGTCGTTTTGGAGATATTGATAAAATGTTTTAGGCATATTGATTCAACTCTATTAAATTGTGCTGGAGGCCTAACGTGCTCAAACATAATCAATTCATCAAAACATGTAATACCTGGGAACCCAATCCTGGAAGCTCTTTAAATTCACAAATTGAATCGGCAGATCATGAAGACAGAAAACAGGGAGGGGAGCCAATCAACAAACCATTCTGTGGTTTTGTCAGTTGTTATAAATCTTTATTTCCCCCAGTAGTACTTTACACCATGTTGATGTACGCAAAAAACAATAATTAGTTTAAATAGCTAATGTTAACAATTTTCTCACTGTGTTAATAACCAGTTGGGTCTGAAGCCTGATTGTTTGAAGAGGTTAATATTTTTCTAATGGGCCCCCATTTGCCAACGTTCTAGTACACGCTCCTTGCTAAAATCTTCCCAACTGCATCTAAGAATGCAATCTGCCTATAATTACTAGGAGCTTTACTACAGCCTATTTCATAGAAGGGAAACATAATACTAACTGACAATTAACGGTGAATTATACCCGTTATATAACAGATTGGAGGTTTAGGAAACCTGCCCCAAAGGTCTGCATCTTTTTTTACATACTGTTACCATAATTTGGTATGGACGCATAGCTGCCGGCAGTTGGGGGGGAATCAATTCTCAGAGGCCTGGGGACAATGATATAAACTGTTTGTTCTAAGTAGTTGCATTTACCACACATAGTTTAGAGCTATAACCTTTCCAGAGCGGTGCAGGAATAGAATTCACTGAGATGTTGATTTTTGGCCCACAATTTCTTGCTGCAATTAACTAAATCCGCCTGGAATTTTAGTTTTGTGCAGCTATTTGAAGATCCTACCACGTTTGTCAGATTTGTTGTCTTCTTTGAAAAATACAGTATTTATTTTTAGTTTTTTCCCCTAAGTATCCTGAGTTTCATCAGCTGTCTTATGGAACACTGTTAAAATGGTTTGCAAATAAGTTTATTTTGATTATAGTTTTAAGTCTATAGACTCCTTAATAAACGTATTCGATCTTCTGTGTGTTTCCATTTACTTTACTAATAATGTATACAGGACCCGAAGTCCAAAATACATTCAACATATGAAAGGATCATTCGGGATTCTTTTTTTTTATATATAAAACACAAATTCCGGTGTAAACTACCACTATTTCTCTGAATATCAACCCAATCGGTAGTGGGTTGAAGTGGAAGATCAAGAATAGCTTGAAATATGGAATGATCGCTATAATTATATTTAATATATTTTACTTCTGCAAGCAATGGGTAGTAATTAGTCAATTATTGAAGCACCAGTATTGCCTTGTCTGGATGAGTGAGCCAGTGTGTTTGGTTCTACTCTCCTATTTATTATTAAATCACCCAAGGCTTTCAGCTGTTTTAGCAGAAGCCAACAAATGTTATCCACCTGAAAGTTAGTTGGAAATAAAGTTTTGGGTAGAACACAAAACTCTTTTAGCTCTATATTCCTATACGACTGTAAAATGCCATTAGCTACCTTGGCAATGAAAAATCCCATTAGTAATCCCCATGAAGTCTTTTTCCTTCCCATTTATTGAATCAAAATTAGAAATTAACACCGAGTTGTATTGTTCACTAGGCAGACTATATATACTGAAGTAAAGAAGAGTTGCTCTTAGTATGTTTCATTTTAGGAAACCCAATCCTAATACATCGTAGAGTATTACTGTAACATGAAGTAATCCAATAGTTCCAGTTCTAGTCTACAAATATGAGAACTCTAGTCACCCTTTTTGCATGTTCCATTTTGAAGCTACTGGCAGGGCAACCAAACTATAGTTTTTGTACAGCATAATTTGATAGCCCATGAGTACTGAATACATACAATCGTGGCATTAAGATTTATTTGATTTTTAATAATTTCCTCCTGTATTACCGCCAGGTTCCAAGAGCGGAGTGAAACCTTTTGCTAAAACTAATTGTCTAGTGTCATTATTTCGATCAAGAGCAGCCTGTTGAAAGGCTTCGACAGTCCTACCTTCAGAGTTAACCTGGATGATTACGGAGCGTGTGATATTTTGTAGATTCGAACTGTGTTCTTGTGACATACTAAAGTCATTATTAAATATCCCAGTGTGTCATTCGCCCCCAAAGTGAGATTTAAATAGAGACTGAATTGACAATATGTCAAAAACATTTTTCCAAAAGTCACTACTACCTCAAATATGTTGATGGTGCTAGACTTCACCAAAATTCTGCATTTCCTTTCGACAAATTGTACCAATCAATAAACTGGCCTAACCAAATTTCATCCAGCTAGCATATTGTGTGTTTTTAGTGGGGCATGTTAGCAGGTAACAGTTTGTAAAACTATTATTTATACTACTGTTTATTTGCACCAGTGTCCCATTGTCCAACTGATAGCTGTGGGATTGTTTTGAAATTCATCTTTCACCAGATAACATCCTTTGATATAAAACCACAATAGCTTTAATATCCTGTAATGGAGTCTTTCCTCGTAACAGCATCATCTATATTATTAGATGGCTTCGGCACTAATAAGATCAGGAGAGAATGTTACTTGTTTCAATCGCTTTTTAGTTCTTCTGCTTTTTTTGCTTTTACTATTTTACTTATCAGAATCACTTTCCTTTGAACTTTCCTTCTTATTTTCTCAAATTCTATTTGGTTGAGATGGCACATATTCTTTATGAGATTGTGCTAAAAATCGGTAAACAAGAAAGAGAAGCATTAGATGGAGAAGATAGATCAGATGCAGGGGATATTAATACATTTGATACTGTCTGAATGTCTGGGGACAATTTACACAAGGAAGGCATTTACACAAGCAGTGTATTCCCCCGAGAGTCAGTTTCATACTTATCCCAAATGTTGCGTTTCCAGTTTAGGTGGGTGTATTTCTTTTATTCAAACAATTTACAATTGGGGACTCATTGTCCCCTGCAAACTTTAATAACTATTTTGATTCTGGAACAGATCTAGTATTAAAAGCATTGGACTGACCTAAATAATTATGTAAGGAGCCAATTTTATTATTATAGATATTATGCCAATACATGACCAGAGTTGAACTAGCATTTCTTTTTAAAAAGCAGTTTTAAAGATGGAATCACGGATACTATGCAACACATGTATGGCCTCTGCCTCTTTGACGTGGGCTCCAGGAAGATAAGAGCAAGTATTCAGGGGAAAATCTGATGTATTTGCTCTTTCGTCCATAGGTGGGAAATCATCACTCAAAGTGCTGTTAAAAGGCCTTACGTTTGTTTTTACTCTTTTGATCAATGTTAAAGAAGCATGAAATTCCACATCAATATCCGGGTGTGAATTCCCGGGGGATCACGCTCTGAGCACTTTCACGTGCTGATTTCCTGTTTCTAACAATTGCTGGAACAGTTCAATGGCCTGCTTCTTGAGTCATTTTGCCAACTGCAATCCATCATTTAAGAGAAAAGAAAGTAGTGGATCCAATTTCCAATTAAAATCAGGAACAAAACAAACTTCTAGTTGTAAAGTATATTAATTAGTTCTAAAAATAAATGTTGTTTTCCTTACCACTACATCCCCCCCTTCTCACAGAATTCTCCTCCAGGCTACCCCGGGTACTGCCAGATAGCGTCATGACCTCTCGAGGATCTATATAGCCACCTGGTTCCGTCAGAATGGCATGCTTCTATCTTGGCTCAGACCGCAGTGTATAGAACAAGCTTCAGAAGTGGTGTGCTCCAACTCCCCTAGTTCCACAACAGTGGCACCCAAGCTCCCAAAACACAACAGTGCCCAGACATCGATAGCTTCTATCTACCAGAGAAACCACAGTATCCTCCAAGCTACTAAGACATCCCTGCCGTGAGCAGGAAAGCAGACCAATCAGGTAATCAGCGTACTGATGATCCAATGAGTCGACAGGCAGTGCAACACTGGTGGGTGCCGATAGACGTGGACTGATGCAACAGAGCCAGGTCGCTGTAAGGGCACAAACATGGAAGGAACTTCAGGCTGACGTGCTGCACAAGAAGTTTGCACAGTTGCCCTGGCAGTGCCTGTGGTAGGAGAGAACTGCTGCTGCTTGCTTTATAACTGATGTGTGTGAAGGAAATTTCCACTTATCACTGCTGGTTCCCATGTTGTACCTATTGTGTGGGCACAGTGAAAAGCAGCAATGGTGTTGCCTGTGCTGCATAGATTATGTATGGGAAAGATAAATATTTCACTTTGCATACCAAGTCCCCTCTTGATAGTCCCAATCTTACAGTTGGCTTGGACATAGTGAAAAAGCGGTCACTAACTATTAATAACGTACAACCCGATTATCACATGGACACTAGTATAGGCTTTCCACACACAAATAAGAGCTCCAGAAATAGGTGGCAGCAGTGCATTATTTTCTCAAAGAATTAGCCAGGACATGTGCAGCCTTAGCGCAATAGTCCCTCTATATGAACAACAGAACACCACCACTGCTCCTCAAGCGCAACCTCGTCTGTTCATGACCAAATCCTGTCAATATTTTCAGTATACAGAAGCAAACAAACATTGGCAATGCTGATATATCTTTAAATTGTTGTGCCAAGTCAAGCTACTGGCTTTGCCAAAAAGCTAGCTTGTAAAGCACTGTTTTAAAAAAGTAGAAAAAACAAATCTTTTTTTTTTCTTTTTTTTTTTCTCCTCATATGCCACCAAGGTTCTATATGCGCGATCAATAGGTTAACAAGCGATATGCTGCCTCAGTACATACCAACTGGAAGGGACAGACATGGAGCGAGGACCTCGTCCCACAGCGATAGAGCTTGGCATACCTCCTTTTGAACTCCTTACCCATGTCAAAAAACAATATCATACAACTGATGTAATCTTTATATTTTTTTTAATTTTGATTCTCTCTATTGCACTTCATACTGTGAATCGAGTCCAGGATATTGTGAACAAAATATTGAGGGACAATATATCAAGAGGTAAGTATGTATAGATTCCTATACCTGACTCAACATTTATGTACCTTGAAAATATATAGATATGTTTAATGTACACAGTTGTTCAAGAACAGTAAATCTATACTTACCTCTGTGCACCTATCTTTCAATAGTTTCTCCTTCAGTATTTCGTCCGCTATATTAGTGTACCATGATAGTCAAAAGTAGAATCATATATTTATGTATATAAGTGCATGCTTTTCAATAACAATTGCACAGAACTAAGGTTCTCATTACAATGGCCGTGGGACTGCCACCGTCAGGCCGTCGGTGGTGGTCCCACCACCATCGGACCCTGCAGGACCGTCCGCTGCATTATGATGGTGGGCGGATGGAGGGTGGGTGGAGAGACCGACCGCCATGCAGCAGACATCGGACCATCAGAGGGACTGCAATCCCTAAAACAGTGGTGATGCCTGTCAGGCACTGTCGTAGGGATAACAATGTCCCTTTCCGACGGCCGTTTCATGGTGGTTAATCTGCCATGAAAATGAATTTGGAAAGGATCTTTGGGGGCCACTAGTGGGCCCCCTTTAGCCCCCTAGGCCTCCGCTATGGGCCCTGGGGGGCACTTATGGTGCCCCTACATATCCCTGCACTATGTAGCAGGCACCGCATGATGCCTGTCACATAGTGCAGGGATATGTAAAATGTGTTTATTTTGTACTGCGGCGTGTGTTGCAACCCGCAGCACACGCCGCAATACAAAATATACACATTGCGACCGCCGTGAAGACATTCACATCCTAATGCAGCCAGCAGGACCTCCGACTCCTAGTGGGGCGGTCATGCTTCCGCATCAGTGTTGGGCAGACGTAAGCCCGCACGACATCATAATCAGGCCCTTAGTACAGTTCAATATTTGTTTCATTACAGGTTGATAATTCAGACAATTTGTTTGTTTCAGAATGATCTGATAGCTGGTTTGCAAGCATGCATTGATATTTAGATAGCTCTACAATTGTTTTTCTAAATGCCCAACTATGTTTCCCGTTGTTTGATATTTGTTTCAAGAGCTTTAGTAATCATTGAGAGATGTAAATCAAATATCCAACTATCTTTTCATAGAAGCATAGGTAGGTGAAAGTGCCTTAAAGCTCATATATTGATTGCTGATTTTAATACCATCCAACAAGCTGAAAGGAGTATTTAAGCTGCATACAAATGTAAGAGAGAGAAGAAAGAATCTTATTTTCCAGGAAGTGGAGAGCTGAGAAGTCGTGCAATAGAATTCTGTCCACCTTTTCTTTTTAGAAGAACAAAGGCAGGCACATTTAGCTGTCAGACAAGCCTTATCGGTTTGTCTGAGGACATCATAGCTGCTGAATGCAGAGGGAAACAACAGCTGTTTTCATTCTTAACAGTAACTCTGTTTTTCCAGTAAGGCAAGCGGGTGTGAGGCAAGTCCACCTAAGAAATTTTCACAGGGCTCCTTTTGGTGCTGACATTATCCTAGAGACAAGAATGAGGGGATCTAAGAAAAAATTCACTTACAAATGCCATTATAGGTTTTCAATTTGTCCTAATGTTCTGTTTATTAGCTGCTTTTATTGCCACTATTCTGTTTATTTTTATAGTCACAATATACACATTAGATGCACTAAAATCTGATTTAGATTTTAACAAAAATCATAAAAGTATATACTTAGTGTGTATTCTTGAGTGTGTCTATTCTTGTTGAAAGGAAGCTTGGAGCCTACAAACATGCACTCTTGTAAGTCTCACAGGAATGATTATTGTTCAGAATACACCATCCTGCCACCCAGCTGACCTGCCCTCTTGTCCCCCTTCTTAAGGGGACAGCAAGGAGTGCTCGGGAGTGACCGCTGCGCCTCTCACCAGGCCTGGTCACCTCCTTGCTCCTCCTGCCGCCTCCTGCTCCTGCCTGCCAGCCTTGCCGCAGAGCCGCCCGCTCGCCAGTTTCCCGCCGCAGCTCGCCACAGGCCACCCATTGGCCGAGCCACTCCCGCCGCCCAGCTGACCCGCCCTCTCATCCCCCTTCTTATGACGCCCCCAGAGCGACCGCGCAGCGGACGCGCGCAGCGGGAGCGCCGAAGGTGCGCCAAAGGTAAGCCCGTCTGCGCCCGTCCGCGCCTGGACCGCGCCCAGCGCCCGGATCCCTGGCCCCCGCAGACCCCAGCCCACCCGCCGGACGTGACGCCGCCACCCTCAACGCACTCAACGCCGGCCGAATCCCAGGAGGCTACCGAGCCACCCCGAGACGCACCCACGGACCCTTCTGCTGCAACGCCTGCAAGTTCACCTGCATCCGGACCAGCACTACTCCAGCACCAACCAAGACCAAGACGAGCAACAGCAGCAGCCACCTGAAATGCATCCTGCTCAACACCCGCTCCGTCCACAGACACGCCATCGAGCTCTGGAACCTGCTCGACACAACCTCACCAGACGTCGCCTTCCTCACGGAAACCTGGATGAACGCCTCTTCAGCGCCCGACATCGCCATCGCCATCCCAGACGGCTACAAGATCATCCGAAGGGACCGCATCAACCAGACCGGAGGAGGCATCGCCATCATCCACAGGAACACCATCCGCATCACGACCAACACCAACGACACCCTCGCACCCGCCGAGCACCTGCACTTCCAGGTCCACATCAACTCCAAGACCACCCTCAGAGGCACCCTCATCTACAGACCCCCGGGACCACGCACACAATTCAGCGAAGACATCGCCGACTTCATCAGCCCGCACGCCCTCCTCTCCGCTGACTACATCCTCCTCGGGGACCTCAACTTCCACCTGGAGAACAACAACGACCGCAACACCACCACCCTGCTGGACAACCTCGCAAACCTGGGACTCAAGCAGCTGGTCACCACCCCCACCCACTACGCCGGACACACACTCGACCCCGTCTTCTCATCCAGCAAGGACATCGCCTTCAGCCACGCCACCGGACTCCACTGGACGGACCACAGCTGCGTCCACTTCAGCTTCAGAAGGACCACGATCCACCACCACCAGCAACAGGTTGCACGCAGAAGCTGGAACAAGATCACAGCCGACCAGCTCGCGACCTCCCTGAGCATGAACCCTCCCACCAGCGCAACGAACCCAAGCCAGGCGGCCACCAACCTCGCGAAGTGGATCAGCAACTGCGCAGACGACCTCGCCCCTCTGAAGACCCCGCCTAGCAGACCCGGCAGCAAGAAAGCCCCATGGTTCACCGACGAACTCAAGAGCTCCAAGAAGAACGGCCGAGCCCTCGAGAGAACATGGCGCAGAGACCCAACACCGGACAACATGACTGCCCTCAAGCTCGCCACCCGAAAACACCACCAACTCATCCACGCCACCAAGAAAACCGCATTCAAGGAACGACTGGACAACAACGCACACAACAGCAAGGAACTCTTCAACATCGTTAAAGAGCTCTCCAACCCCAACGCTGGAAACAACAACATCACCCCTTTGCAAGACCTCTGCAACTCCCTCGCCGCCTACTTCCACAACAAGATCACGGACATACACAACAGCTTCAGCACTCAACCGACGCACGCCACGACCGAACCACTGCCCCCCACCACCACCCTCCGCGCCTGGACCCCGATCAGCACCGAAGACACCGTCCGCACGATGAACTCCATCCACTCCAGATCTCCTACCGACCCCTGCCCTCACCACGTCTTAAACAAGGCCGACGCTGTCATCGCACCCCACCTGCGGGACATCATCAACACCTCCTTCGACACCGCTACCTTCCCGGAGAGCTGGAAGCACGCCGAACTCAGCGCTCTACTAAAGAAGCCATCAGCCGACCCCACCGACCTCAAGAACTACCGCCCCATCTCGCTGCTCCCGTTTCCTGCAAAAGTCATCGAGAAGACCGTCAACAAGCAGCTGGCCGCCTTCCTCGAGACGAACGGTTCCCTCGACCTCTCGCAGTCTGGCTTCCGGGCCAACCACAGCACCGAGACCGCCCTGATCGCAGCCACCGATGACATCCGAGCACTGCTTGACTACGGAGAAACAGCAGCCCTCATCCTCCTAGACCTTTCCGCGGCCTTCGACACTGTCTGCCACCGTACACTAGTGCAGTGACTCAGCAACGTCGGAATCCAGGAGAAGGCACTGGAGTGGATCATCTGCTTCCTCGCCGGAAGGACACAGAGAGTCCGCCTCCCCCCGTTCAGATCTGAAGCCACCGAAGTCATCTGCGGCGTTCCTCAAGGCTCCTCGCTCAGTCCAACCCTCTTCAACGTCTACATGAGCCCCCTCGCAGACATTGCACGCCAGCACAACCTCAACATCATCTCCTACGCCGACGACACCCAGCTGATTCTCTCCCTCACCAACGACCCCGCCACCGCCAGAGCCAACCTTCACGAAGGGATGAAAGAAGTAGCCGAATGGATGAAGAACAGCCGCCTGAAACTGAACTCGGACAAGACGGAAGTCCTCATCCTGGGATCCTCACCCTCTGCCTGGGACGACTCCTGGTGGCCCCCCGCCCTAGGCAGCGCACCCAAACCAACAGACCACGCACGCAACCTGGGCTTCATCCTGGACTCCTCCCTCTCCATGACCAGACAAGTCAACGCCGTCTCCTCGTCGTGCTTCAACATCCTGCGCATGCTACATAAGATCTTCCGGTGGATCCCCACCGAGACCAGGAAGACGGTCACCCAGGCCCTCGTCACCAGCCGTCTGGACTATGGCAACTCCCTCTACGCCGGAACCACCGCCAAACTCCAGAAGAGACTCCAGCGAATCCAGAACGCCTCAGCACGACTCATCCTGGACATCCCCCGTCGCAGTCACATCTCCGGACACCTGAGAGACCTGCACTGGCTCCCGGTCAACAAGAGAATCACCTTCCGACTCCTCACCCACGCACACAAAGCCCTACACAACCAAGGCCCAGGATACCTCAACAGCCGCCTCAACTTCTACGCTCCCAAACGCCAGCTTCGATCGACCGGCCACGCCCTCGCCACCGTCCCCCGCATCCGAAGAGCCACCACAGGGGGACGGTCCTTCTCCTACCTCGCCGCCAAGACATGGAACTCCCTCCCGACCCACCTCCGTCTGACCCAGGACCACCTCGCCTTCAGGAAGCAACTCAAGACCTGGCTGTTCGAGCAGTAGCGGACCCCCCTCCCCCAGCGCCTTGAGACCCTCTGGGTGAGTAGTGCGCTATATAAATGCTTGATTGATTGATTGATTGATTGATCCTAATGTAATTCACGTGTGGGTCATGGGTTACAGTCCACCAGGTTCTTTGTCTCATGTTGGTATGTTGAATAAGTTTGCGATGCCAGAGGGTTTAAAGATCCCACAGCTTGGGTTGTATTCTGAATAGTTTCAGAAAATGTATCATTACCTCTACACCATTTATACTACATACCCTGGCCTCACCAACCATACACCCCAGTCAGAGCTTAAGAAATTATGTTGATTTATTTAGGACCCCTTGACATCACAAGAAGTAAGATCAGAAGATCTTTGTCCTGGTGACATCACGGTAAATAACTATATTTGAAAAGATAAGCAACTTCATTGATTTATGAAATGTCACTACTTAAGATCATAGTGGTGATGACTACTGAAATCCTATATTTGTAATAGTCTTGCCTGTCAGAGGAACAGAGACCCGAGGTTTTGCTAACTGCTTAGTGTGGCTTATATAGGTAGATGATGTAAATCAAATCTGCTTGAGCTAAGTTCCTTTCAGCAATATATAGGCTGGCAGTCATTCCCGAATGCCAGTGCTGGCTGGACTAAGGTTGCAAATGAGCAAAGGACACGCTGCATGGCAGCATGCTGACAATGAACTATTATTCCCAGCAGGCCATGCACTCTTGTGTGATCAAGAGAGACCACAGCTATCTTGGATTATTGGGCAAAACTTCCTTTGTGGTTCTTGGCGTTCTTTGCTAGGAAATCATGCTATGATGTTGATATAGCCAGGATTTAATACATGGAATTTTAATTTTATTTCAAAGACCCATTGTAGTCTAAAGGACTCATTTGAATGGACAATTGGATTGCAGAGAACTAATTTTAAAGTCATGTGGTTGTTGAAAATTAACTTTGAACTATTCTCTTGAATATTTACCTAAACTGATAAAACTGAGGATGTACATTATACTGAGGTTACTCTGTGAAGTAACATTAAGTGTTCTCTGAGTGGATTTGTTTATGTTTTGGACCTGGCCCTCTGCAGGGTCACCCTAAAACATTTTAAATTCACCCCCCTCCTGTGTTGCTGGATTTGTTTCTGTTGGCTTTATCACTCTGTGCAATTTACCACTGCTGACCAGTGCTAACATGCATGTGCCCTCTGCTTAAAATATGGTGAAATTAGCTTACACCTACTTGGCACGTTTAATGTACTTGTGCAACCCTAGTATATGGTACTACAGGTACCAGAACCTGCATTTTAAATGCTACAAGTGGGCCTGGAGCCCTCATTGTGCAGCCCTCTAAAGTAACACTTTAAAACTTGTTTCAATCCTGCCATTGCCGCTTGTAATACAGTTAGATTGTAATTTCAACCTGCAAAATAAACCTTTTGCTTGGCCTAAACCTTCCTTTTCAGTACTTGTAAGTCACCCCTTAGGTACTCCCTACATGCTCAAAGTGTAGGGTGTGTGGTATTATAAAATAAAAAGTAGGACATGTGGGTTCAAATTTTACAAATCCTGGTGATGAAAAACTCCTAAAGTTGTTTTCTACTACTGTAACACCTGTCTCTTCCATTTACTAACAGTGGATTGCCTTATTACATTTAATAAGCGTTAACTATGAATTGTGATTAGGGAGGGATGTTATGTTTAGACTGAACTTAATCTTAATTTAAAATTATCTTTAATGGGCGAGTTGGATATTAAGTCACAATTTTAGAAATGCCACTTTTAGAAAGTTAAAAAATAACTCTTGAAAGGCACATTCCTCCTGTACCCGACTGTCGCACTGCTGAAAGGAAAATCATTCCTGGGTAAACCACTTCCTCCAAAGTTGCATATTTTTCCATAGTTTATCCATCATAATCCAAAAGTTTTGTATCATACATCTTCCTGTATACTTCACCAACACGGAGCCAGCATGTTTGCACTATAATTCTTTATTAAACAGTTTCAAATGCCTAATGTTGCCAATCCAGGCTTTACCAGAGGCACGTGAGGTCAAACATGTTTAAAGAGTGGCCTTATTTCATTTATTACTCCCAATGCATTTTGAATCTTACAATTCTTCGTCAGGGGTTCACTAAAACATGTACTTTTAGAAAGTTGGAATTTTCCTTTCCTAATCATTTTGCGCCTGTGCCAGTGTCCTGGGTCACATGAATGGCTCTGCTGTTAGGGTTTGTGTATTCCTCCCAGGCAGTGACACAAAGGGGACTAGAAGTGGGCAGAATGGGCCATCCTGCCAGGATGTCTGGGGTAGAGCTGTACTTGCACTTTAAAGAGCTTACCTCCAGCACACCTTCATCTCACTATCAATAAAACTCCAATTTCCCTTCGCAACGTATGCGGTCCTATGGTCCTACTGCCGTACACATACAATTTTGGGAACAAATGTCAAACATCGGACGGCCCAGTTCTAAAACAAATCTCCTAATGGGGGAGATTGTAACTAAATCATGGATCTCTTTACTGATGGAGAATCTCTTGCCAGGTACGTCCCCAATAAAATGCAAAAAACATTTAAACACACTATTAACTCCAGAGGACTGGTAGAAGCTTGGAGGATTTGCAATCCAGATAATCTAGAATTTAGTTTTTACTCTCCTTCAAATCAATCCAAATCTAGAGTTGACTACATCTTCCTTACACCTCACTTAGGAGCTCATTACGATGCCAGACGGAAGCCCATCCGTGCTGGTGGCGAAAAACTTTCATTTTCCAGCTCCAGGTGCGGTCATTGCGACCACCAAATTACAATGGTCCAACAGAGGCCATATTCCCTCCCCCGCGGTGTGTCAGGCTCCGCAAGTTTTTTACGTACACAAGGGTGGCAGACGGAGCCAATATTGCAGGACTGGTGTGCGGAAACACGTTCCGTCCACCCACCAGATTACGATGTTGCAAACAGTCCTTCCCACTGCCGCGTAAAAACCACCACGTCACGGTGGCAGAAACACAACAACGGAGAGGAAACTCCAATACAGTACCCATCTAAACCACCAGAGCCACCATGGATCTTGCGCCATAGGCCCCCGTGCTGCTCTACCTGATGCACCTCTGGCACAGAAGACGCAGCCGCGCTCAACAGCAGAGGTATGTACCAATAATTTCCACGCATGTAACCCCTGAATAACTACAACTCCCAGCAAGCATGGCGGCAACACGATGAATGTGGCAACCTGCCAAATGCAAAGTGTGAGGCCTACCTAATCCTCATGAGTGACCCTCGGTGCCCCTGAAGGCAATTGGGGCCAGTGCCGAGCCCTGCAGTTGCAGAGCGCGCACACCGCAATATCAAAATATGTACGCCGAAGGCTCCCATTGGCTGATGGCTCATTCACAAAGTGGTTGCTACACCATGGCGGCCAGGAAGCTGCGACCACAACCCTGCATCATTCAATTGAGGCCAATGCGTGTCATCGCTGTGGATGCCAGCTACCGCGCATGCGAACACATACTGCATTTGCATTGGCACCATGCAAATTGCATAACATATCACAACTCATTCGCCTAGTGATTGGTGCACCCCTCATATCAGGAATTACCACTGAAACACTTATCAGGGAATCCCCAATGCATTCCTATGGGAGGGCAGCCCCACAGTAGTGAGAAACCGAAATGGCTGTTTGTCACTACCAGGACATGTCACACACTTGAGGTACATGTCCTGTCTTTTACCTACAATGCACCCTGCTCATAGGGCTAGCTAGGGCCTACCCTAGGGGTGACTGACATGCAGAAAAAGAAGGGTCACAGACATGGCACACACTTTAGGTGACACGTCACAGCGGCAGTGACACTGCGTGCACACATCCGGCAATGGCAGAGACCTGAGATAGGTTTGCAAGGCTACTTTGGTTGGTGGTGCAATCAGCGCTGCAAGCCCACCAGTAGCATTTAATTTACCAGCCCTGGGTATATGAGATACCACTTTACAAGGGACTGACAGGTAAATTAAATATGCCAACCAGGTGTAGACCAATCTTACCAAATGTAACACAGAGAGTTACACTGGACAGCAGTACTAAAGTTCCCAGAGGCCTAAAACCACCAACACATGTCTCAGAAAAGGCTTGGAGAAAGGCAAAAAGTTTAGGGATGACCCTGCAAGTCCAACAACTGGCGCCATGCAAATTGCATCAGATATCACAACTCATTCACCTAAAGTGATTGGTGCACCCCATGTGTAATGTTGTGGGCCACGAGGCCCCCATGCATATCAAGTAACCACACACACAGACACTGTACTTGTATGGAAGAACTGGCCCAGGGCACTTGTGTCCAGCCCCGTCCGGCCCCGTTTGTTGGCAGAGTCACATGTTCAGTGATGCCTGTGCAGGGTGGCTGTGGGGTGGAGGGTAAGCTAGCCCTCTAGGAGTGGCTGGTACATCGTAACAACTAGAACAGTGACCAGCTGATCACTACACTGTGAAGGTTTGAGAGATTGTGACCTTTGAGTCAAGTCTTCACACACATGGTATGTCCAAGAAAAGGAGAGTGAAATTACATACAGAGTCATGCCTCGTGGCCAGCATGGACTGAAATGAGGGAAGGAGTCAAAAAGGAAAAAGGTCTCTCGCACTGTACCTATGTTGTGTAATGAAACATCCAACCTGTGAACATCGTTTGTATATCCCTTGAAATCTGAATGGTGTAAGAACTAGTAAAATTCCGTTGGGTTCTTCAGGAGCAGTACCCTCAAGAAGCCCATCTTCCAGCAGCCTTGATTCAGGCTTAACTGCACTGAGTATCAAAGTGGCTAGACGGGGAAAGGGAATTAGGGAGGGTACTGTGAGAAGGGAGACCTGGAACGAGATGTTGTTTTTGATTAAATTTCCTTTTAATGCTTCGTAAACTCTTTGTGATTCCCTTAGGGTGACAATATGAAACCTAAGAATTCCACTTTGTAGGTGTGAAATTCACACTTAGATAATTTACAGAAAAGGCAATGTTGGCGCAGGGTGGTTAATACCAGTTTTACATGTTTTTCATGTTCAGGGACAGAGTGCGAATAGATCAGCAAATCATCGATGTAGGCGCTGACAAACCGGTCAAGAAAATCTCGTAAGACATCATTTATAAAAAATTGAAACACCGCTGGGGCCTTGCATAAGCCAAAGTGCATTACGCAGTATTTGAACAAGTCAAGTTGAGTTCGAAAAGTGGTCTTCCACTCGTCTCTGGCTCGGTCTCTAAATAGTTGCTGATCTTACCTGATCCAAAGAACGGGAATAAGAGGCAAAGGGTATCAGTTTTTAATCGTGATATTGTTTAAAGTGTGATAGTCAATGCAGGGGCGTAATTCCCCATTACTTTTGGGCACAAAACCAGAGGAGATGCAGTCAGAAACTTGGAAGGGCAGATGAAAGCCTTTTTCAAAAATTTGTCTAGGTAGTCTCTAAGATGTTGGTTCTCTTGTTCAGTAAGTGCATAGATCCTGCTAAATGGAATTTTGGCACCAGGTACAAGGTCTATTTCACAGTCGTATGTTCTGTGAGGAGGAAGGATCTCAGCACTTTTCTCACAGAAAACATCTCAGAACTCTTCATACACTGTAGGTAATTCTATGTTCTGCTCCGCCGCTGTAGCGATATAATGGGCAGTAGACGTGGTATGAGCTAAGAGTTGGGACATATTTTCTTGTGGTTGCAAACATTCCTGTTGACACCATTCTGACAGAAAAGTAACACTTCTCTTAGACCAATCTATGGTGAGATTGTGGACAGTCAACCAAGGCATTCCTAGGATGACACCAGATTGGGGAGCATCTATGATGTCAAAGGATATTTCCTCCACTTGCGTTTGGTCCTAAGTAAAGCATTTCATGGTTACTGTAATGGTGGAATGAGTAATCGTTACTGATGTTAATTGCTTGCCATCTACCACATGAACCATTTCTGGTTTTGTTTTTACTAAGGTAGGTATTTCTAATTTTGTTACAAAAGCGGCATCTTTAAAATTGCCGGTGGATCCAGAACCTACCATCACCACCGCAGTTTTAGGCTCTTGCTGAGAGATTGTGAATTGTACATTTAATACCAGATGAGGAACGGAGATTTGCAATGTGTTGGCAAGCGATTGATCAGGAGGCAAAGATGTAATACTCGAGAAAGTCTCCTGGCTGTTCCCTGAGTATTCTAGTTTCCCACTTTGGTCATATTTGTATTTGGTTTTGCATAGCAGTCCTTGACAAAATGTCCTTTTTTGCCGCACTATAAACATAGACCTTTTTTCCGATGTGACTCTTTTTCTTGGGAGGTTAAAGGTTTTTGTATACCTCTTATCTCCATAGGTACACTAGTATCCTGTGATACAAAGTGTGGTTTTTCTTTAAGTCAAATGGAAGGTCTGAACTCTAGCCTTTTCTTATCTCCTTTACGACCCAAAACTCTGTGGTCTAGCCGAAGACTTAAGGCTATTAGATCTTCACATGTTCTCGGTTGAGGGTCTATAGGAGCTATCAAATCTTTTAATTCATCTCTTAGGCCTTGATAATATAAAGCCACCCTTTTGTCCTCTGGCCAATTTGTTTCTGCTATTAAGCGATTGAATTGGGTTAGATAATGGACCAAGTCTTTATTTCCCTGTTTGAGTTCTAATAATTCTCGATCAGCTGATCCTGTTATTGTTCTTCGGTCGAAGACCTTTTCGAATTCCGTTCTGAAGCGAGACCAACTATAAAGCAATGGGTCATCCGATTGCACAAGAGGAACTGCCCACATGGCAGCATCTTCCATCAAATACGAGATCAAGACTAGGCCTGGGCGGCAAATTCCGTTCCGCTCGCGTAATTTGCGTAATTTGCGTAATTTCGCGTTCCGCGGAGAACGCGAAATTGCTCAAAAGTCTGCTTTCCGCGATTTCGCGAAATTTATGCTTGTTCGCATTCTCAAAATGCATGTTCGCGAGATATTTCTCCTCGAGCACGCAAACAGCAATTGCGAACAGGAAAAAAACATCGCGAACAAGCAATTCCGCGTGTTCGCGGAATTTCTGCGTGTCCGCGGAGATTTTTTACCGTTTCGCGGAGATTTGCGTAACGCGATTACGCAAATTCCGCCCACCCCTAATCAAGACGGCTATGTGTGATTGGGCATCGGGGAAAGATGTGGGTTTTACCATAAAATGTAACTTTACCTGGGTTAAAAAGGTTTGAAATTTGTGGGGTTCCCCTGCAAACCTTTCCAGAGGTGCTAAAGGAACAGTCATTCTAACTGTTACCGATACCGTAGATGGAGTTGAACTACTGGCAGCAGCTACCTCAGCAAAATGATTCGGCGCTAGTTGTGTTTGTAATTGAGTAACTCTAGTAGCTAGTACCGCAGTTTCCAGTCTAGCAGCTGCTAGTTCTTTCTGCATATTTTCTAACATGGAACACAAATCCTCCAAGGTGGCCATCTCAAAGATACTGCTCGGGAGGAACCAGTATAGTGGGCTGGTTATTCTGCCAGAACTGGTAAAATTCCGTTGTGTTCCTCAGGAGCAGTACCCTCAAGAAGCCCACCTTCCAGCAGCCTTGATTCAGGCTTAACTGCACTGAGTATCAAAGTGGCTAGACGGGGGGAAGGGAATTAGGGAGGGTACTGCAGGGAGGGAGACCTGAAACAGATGTTGTTCTCGATTAAATTTCCTTTTAGTGCTTCGTAAACTCTTTGACTATGTTTTAACATGAGTTAGACAATGACTACATACCTGTAAAATAAAAGCAGATTACGTGTAGAACAGTTGTATACATCTTCTCAGGCTTCTCTGGAAGTTCCTGTGCCTATAACTCTCAAGGATACAATGTTATAACTAAACATTCATGTTTCAAAATGAAGCACACATTAATATAAAGAGTCATTTAGCTTTCAAAAACAATGTTTCCGCAAAGATGTGCATTACACACTGTTAAATATCACAGTGATACCTTCAAACAATCTTTACAACACACAATAAGTTTCAAGTGCTAATGAGGCATATTAGTATTCAAATGCCCAAGGAAGCATTTCAGTGCCATGTATCAGAATTCAAATATACCACTATCCAGGAAGCGCTTCAGCGCGATACACTGAGTCCAAATATGAGGAGTTCAGAGTCCAGAACCCCTGGCCCCCGCACCAGCCATGAAGACCGCCTCCGATTCGACGCCAGCACCCTCAATGCTCTCAACTCAGGACAGACCCTCACCTGCTGCAGGACTCCCCCGAAGCGCACCCACGGTCCCTTCGCCTGCCGGAACTGCAGCTTCTCCTGCATCGAAGACGCCGAGACACCCGCCACGACAGAACACAACCAGCTCCGATGCATCCTGATCAACACCCGCTCCGCACGCAAACACGCCATCCATCTCTGGGACACCGCGTCACCAGACGTCGCCTTCCTGACCCAGACCTGGATGAACGAAGCCTCCTCTCCAGACATCACCATAGCCATCCCCGACAGATACAAGGTCGCCCACAGAGACCGCACCAACGGAGTCGGAGGAGGAATCACCATCGTCCACAAGAAGACCATCAGGGTCTCAACAAACACTGACGACACTCTCAGCACCGCCGAACACATGCACTTCCAGATCCACACAGACCCCAAGACCACCCAAAGAGGCACTCTCGTCTACAGACCACCCGGTCCCCGACCACAATTCTGTGACGCCATCGCCAACTTCATCAGCACACACGCACTGACCTCCACCTACTACATCCTCCTCATAGACCTGAACTTCCATCTAGAGAACAACAAGGACAGCAACTCCTCCACCCTGATAGACAACCTCGCCAACCTTGGACTGGAACAGCTCGTCACGACGCCGATCCACATCGCTGGACACACGCTCGACGCCATCTTCTCCTCAAGCCCCCACGTCTCCTTCAAAGAGGTACAAAAGGGGGTGGTGATGGACGGAGCATCAGAACCAATCAAACACTCACACCCAGTCAGCAGATCTGGGTTTGATCCATCACCGTTCTTTGGCCCACTCTGCCACCCCAGTTCAGACATGGCCATATGCAAATCAGTCTGACCCTGTGCCTCATGGGAACAGTCCAGCCCGAACTGCCAAGCCATGCCTTCCCTGGACCGGAAACAAGCTTCCTAGGACCGGTTTCTGCCATTTCAGCCGTCGTCAGCCAGGCTTGCTTGAATCCAGTGGCAAAGTGAGCAAGGGACTCACGTCTGAGCATACCCTGCCAACTTATGGCGAACAAAGAGGTACAAAAGGGGGTGGTGATGGACGGAGCATCAGAACCAATCAAACACTCACACCCGGTCAGCAGATCTGGGTTTGATCCATCACCGTTCTTTGGCCCACTCTGCCACCCCAGTTCAGACATGGCCATATGCAAATCAGTCTGACCCTGTGCCTCATGGGAACAGTCCAGCCCGAACTGCCAAGCCATGCCTTCCCTGGACCGTCTCCTTCAGCCACGTCTCCGAACCCACCTGGACCGACCACCACTGCATCCACTTCACCTTCCGGAAACCCGTCGCACATCACCGCACCCTACAGATCCCCCGTCGCTGCTGGGGCAAAATCACCGAAGTACAACTACAGACAAACCTTGCACTCAACCCACCGACCAACCCCTCCAACCCCGACGATGGTGCGCGCACCCTCAGACGATGGATGGACGACTGCGCCAACACCTTAGCCCAGCTGAAAAAACAAACTCTCAAAGACACCAGCAAGAGAGCCAACTGGTTCACCCTGGTACTCCTAGTGTCAAAGCGCACCTGCCGGAAGTTGGAGAACATATGGCACAGCGAGAAGTCGCCGGGCAGCCGCGCAGCCCACAAAGACGCCATCCGCAAACACCACCACCTCATCAGGACCGCCAAGAGGACCTCCTTCAAAGACCAACTCGACAACAATGCACACAACAGCAAGGAGCTCTTCAACGTCGTGAAGGAAACTCTCCAACCCCAGCACCAACGCCAACGACATCCCACCGTCGCAAGCTCTGTGCGAATCCCTCGCCACCTTCTTCCACCGCAAGATCGCTGACATCCACCACAGTTCCACCCCCGGATGTCCCTAACAGGCCCCAACATGCCGGACCCACCACACCCCACCGACCACGACCCCCTGACAACCTGGGCCAACCTGAGCATCGAAGACACAATCAAGACCATGGGCACAATCCACTCCGGCTCGCCGTCTGACCCTTTTCCATACCACATCTTCAACAAAGCCGGCAGCTCCATAGCACCCCACCTGCGCAACATCATCAACCTCTCCTTTGAGACCGCGACCTTCCCTGAGAGCTGGAAACACGCCGAGATCAACGCCCTACTGAAGAAACCCAAGGTGGACCCGAGCGAACTCAAAAACTAAACCCGTCTAGCTGGGATGAGAGTTGGTAAGGTCTAGTTTTAATTGCAAGTGGTTGTATGAAAATCTATGGAGGGGAAGGGGTGCTTTGGGCCTAGTTTCAGAGTGCGTTTTGACGCGAGTTTAGGCCTTTGGGAGCTCGCGGTAATGCACGTTTTGGGATGGTAATTTGGGGTGTTCTAGGGTTTTGGGGTTTGGGAGCAATGTTGGGAAGGTCTAGTTTCTGGGAAAAATAGCAGTTTGGTTGTAGGTGGAGGGGAAAGGGTAATTTGTGCCTGTTTTCTAGGTGCACTTTCGTGCCATTGGCTAACATTGGCGGGCCCAGATGTCGCAGTAATGCGGTTTTTTGGGAGGGTATTTTGGGGTGTGCCAGATTTTTGGGAATGGGTTTAAGGGGTCGGGAGGTATGTTGCGAATGTCTAGTTATTGGGAAAAATAGTAGTTTGGTTGTAGGTTGAGGGGAAAGGTGAATTTGGGCCTGTTTTCAAGGTGCACTTTTGTGTCATTGACTAACATTGCTGGTAATGGGTTATTGCAGAAGAGAGCCACAAGAGGGCGACTTATAGATCAATTCTAGGGTTTAGGGCTTTGGGCAAGTGTTTGGGGCTAGATGTTAGGGTGTAAGGGTTGTTGTGAGGGTTTAGGGGTGAGATTCAGGGTGGAAGGCTTGTGTTTTGGGCTCAGCGTAAGGGTTCAGGGCTCCGGGATAGGGTTTAAGGCTCGGTATTAGGGTTTAGGCCTATGGCTGAGGGCTGGGCATTAGGGTCCAGGGCTGGGTTTTAGGGTTGATGGCTAGGGTAGAGGGTTGAGATGAGTCTTCAGGGCTCAGGGCTAGGGTGTGAGGCTCCGGGTTAGGGTTTAAGGCTCGTGTTTCAGGGCTTGGCATTAGGGTTTATGGCTCATGGTTGATGTTTAGGGCTTCATACTAGGGCTTAGGGCTTGTTAACAGGGTTTAGGGCTCACGGTTAGGGCTCAGGGGTGGGTTCTAGGGTCTATGGCTAGGGTAGAGGGTTGGCATTAGTGTTTAGTGCTCAGGGCTTAGTTTCAGGGTGTAGAGCTCGGTTTTAGGGTTTAGGGCTCGGTTTTAGGGTTTAGGACTCCGGAATAGGGTTTAGGGCTTGGTTCTAGGGTTTAGGGCCATCTCTCTGGGGGTCAGCATTAGGGTTTAGGGCTCGGGGCTAGAGCTTAGGGCTCAGCTTTGGGGTTTAGTGCTCGGTTTTAGGGTTTAGGGCTCCGGAATAGGGTTTAGGACTCGGTTCTAGGGATTAGGGTCAGCTCTCTGGGGGTCAGCATTAGAGTTTAGTGTTCGAGTCTAGGACTTAGGGCTCAGCTTTGGGGTTTAGGGCTTGGTTGTAGGGTTTAGGGCAGAAGGGTGGGAGAAGTGGAGTAGGTAGGGATTGTGTGTTAGGAGTTTGGGAAGGGTAGCTGGTATTTTGGGGTTTAGGGTTGGTTTGTGTGGTTTAGGGGTGTGTTGGGTGTTGAGGGTTGGTGTTCAGGGTTCAGGGGCAGTGTCTAGAGTTTAGGGTTAGGTTGTAGGTATTTGGGGTGGTGTTTAGTGTTTAGGGCATGTTTTTGGGGTTCGGGCTGGTTTTCTAGGGCTTAGGGTTCAAAGTTGGTAGGGTTCCCGGAGTTCCCATTTCAGGTTCGTGCATAATGGTGTTGGGAAGGTTTCAGGGTGGTTTGGCTCGATTTCATACAGATTTGGCTGATTTGGGGGTGTTTTTGTGGGTTTGCGGGTGGGGTATGTTTGGGTGAAAATTCGTCCCTTTTCCAGTGAATGGATTTTTGTAATTCTTGCTGAGATTGTTGGGAATCGCTGGAACTAGTGTCCCAGTGAGTTTGAACATGATCGAAGCAGTAGAAGTGCCGAAAAGAGCATGTTTTTGTGAAGGCCTGGCTTGCAATGTTATCCAATGGGCGGTGTAGGGGTGCGTGGAGAAGTGGTTTTTAGGGGGTTCCAGTTGCTCGACAGGAACAGGGCTGCTGTGAGTGGTATGGAGGGGGAATTGATGGGTGTGCAAGAAGTTTGGGAGGAATCGATCGAAGGGAAGGGTGTTTTTCTGCAAAGTCGAGGAAGGAAGAGCGCTGCCATAGGGGCCCATGTTAAAGTGAGTTTTGCATGTTTTTGGGGTTCGATTGTAGGGTGTTGCAGGTGGTTCCGAGTGGATTTGCTTAGATGGAATGAGAGTTGGGAAAGTCTAGTTTTGATTGCAAGTGGTTTGATGAAAATCTATGGAGGGGAAGGGGTGTTTTGGGCCTAGTTTCAGAGTGCGTTTTGACGCGAGTTCAGGCCTTTGGGAGCTCGCAGTAATGCACGTTTTTGGGTTGGTAATTTGGGGTGTTCTAGGGTTTTGGGAATGGGTTTAGGGGTTTTGGAGCAATGTTGGGAAGGTCTAGTTTCTGGAAAAAATAGCAGTTTGGTTGTAGGTGGAGGGGAAAGGGTAATTTGGGCCTGTTTTCTAGGTGCACTTTCGTGCCATTGGCTAACATTGGCGGGCCCAGAGGGCGCGGTAATGTGTTTTTTTGGGAGGGTATTTTGGGGTGATCCAGATTTTTGAGAATGGGTTCAAGGGGTCGGGAGGTATGTTGGAATGTCTAGTTATTGGGAAAAATAGTAGTTTGGTTGTAGGTTGAGGGGAAAGATGAATTTGGGCCTGTTTTCAAGGTGCACTTTCGTGCCATTGGCTAACATTGCCGGTAATGGGTTATTGCAGACGAGAGCCACAAGAGGGCGACTTATAGATCGATTCTAGGGTTTAGGGCTTTGGGCAAGTGTTTGGGGCTAGATGTTAGGGTGTAAGGGTTGTTGTGAGGGTTTAGGGGTGAGAGTCAGGGTGGAAGGCTTGTGTTTTAGGGCTCGGCCTAAGGGTTCAGGGCTCCGCAGCAACCACAGCACCGAGACCGGCCTCATCGCCGCCACAGACGACATCAGGATCCTACTGGACAACGGCGATACGGCGGCCCTCATCCTTCTGGACCTCTCTGCCGCCTTCGAAACCGTCTGCCACCACACACTACGCACACGACTCCAAGACGAAGGGATCTGAGACAAGGCCCTGGACTGGACCTCCTCCTTCCTCTTCGGTAGAACCCAGAGAGTCTGCCTCCCCCCGTTCCGATCCGAAGCCTACCAACCACGCACGCAACCTGGGAGTCATCCTCGACCCGAAACTCACCATGACCAAACAAGTCAACGCTGTCTCCTCCACCTGCTTCAACACCCTGCGTATGCTCTGCAAGATCTACAGATGGATCCCGACAGACACAAGGAAAACAGTCACCCAGGCCCTAGTCAGCAGCAGACTCGACTACGGAACCGCCCTCTACGTCGGATCCCCGACCAAGCTCATCAACAGACTGCAAAGAATCTAGAATGCCTCTGCACGCCTGATCCTTGACGTCCCGTACCGCGACCACATCAACCCCACCTGAGGAACCTGCACTGGCTCCCCGTCGACAAAAGAATCACCTTCAAGCTCCTGATCCACGCACACAAGGCACTCCAAAAGACCGGCCCAGCCTATCTCAACAATCGACTCTCCTTCTACGTACCCAACAGGAAACTCTGCTCCGCAGAACTCTCCCTGGCTGCCGTCCCACGCATCCGTAGAACCACAGCCGGAGACAGAGCCTTCTCCCACCGCGCCGCCAAGACCTGGAACACCCTCCCCCTCAAACTACGACAAACCGAAGACCTTCTAACCTTCAGGAGTTGACTCAAGACCTGGCAGTTTGACCAGTAGCAACAGCACCCCCCTCCCCACCCTCAGCGCCTTGAAACCCTTGCTGGTAAGTAGTGCGCTTTACAAATTATTTGATTGATTGATTGATTGATTGGCAACAGAAAACAGTAAGGTGTCAAACAAGATGTTCTAGAAAACTGGCGTGGGAATCATGACAACTGGCGTCTGTTGGCCAGGGGTCGTCTTGTGAAGGGCAAGTGATGTAGGCAGACAATGAGATGTGTCCATTGTCTGCAAATCAGACATACTTGTAATCCCTAGCACTTCCAACACACATACTGGAGTGGTGTGCAGTCTGCCCAGCTGCCATTGCCTGTAAATGTTCTCACACACGTCAAAGGAGTGCACATGTGGAACAAACATAGCTCTGATCGACATCATCGGACATTGGCAGCCATGTGCGCATGTATACACAATCAATTTGCATTTGTGCCTCATTCAGGTGAACATTGCAATGTCTGTTATGCTAAATCCTCACACACTCATGCAGGACTGACCCCATGATGTCCGCATGTGTCTGTCCCCCATGCTGTACATCCATGTTACATTGTCCAGATGACACTCGCTGGCCCCATTCTGTAATGTTGTTGTAAATAGGGGGATTAAAGCTTGTGGCCGTGCAATGACAGCAGCTATATGCAACTCAGCACTGATACTGGAAAACACAAGTGCTGTGCCATCTAAACCCAAGTCAGCTCATCCTTGATCTAGCAGTGTACTATATGCCATACACATCAACTTCTTTGGATGTTGTAGTGTCAGTATGGTGAGTGAGTGAAGAAAAGCTACGTCTTAATGCAGGTCCCTTGCATTTCACATGACCATGAGTCCTCTCAATTTGGTGGTTGTGTGAGTCTCTGGTAACGCTGTTCACCACATCTCATCTATAACGCAGCTCATGCTCGTGTACCGTGACATACGTAGGAGGAGACCACCCATCCTTCGACCTGTCCCCAACCTGGCAACGATGGAGGACATCGATATCATCCAGAAATTCGGTTTTTGATCGCAGCACACTATGGAACCTATGTGCCCATTTGGAGCCCCATGTGAAGCTCAAAAGAATACATCCGGCTGCATTGTCTGCTACAATGAAGGTGATGGCTGCACTGCTTTCTCCGCTACTGGGTCTTTCCAGTACACTGTGGCCAGCGCCAGTGGGATGTCACGGCCCATGTTCAGCATGGTGGTGCGTGACGTCCTGTCAGCTTGATGCTTCACAAGGACAGACATGTCCACTTCCTGAGGAGGGATGAATTGGCAGCTGTGAACGGGGAGTTCTATGACCTGGGGAGCAGGCCCGGTTCTAGCGGGTGGGCCGGGTGGGCCAGTCCCACTGTTGCAGCGATTCTGCACATATACAGAACTATGAGCAGGAAACCAGGACCTCGGTGTATAGTGGTGTACCAACTACCCACCTTAGTGCCCAAAATACAAATCTGACTAGCTATAGTGTCTCATTCGTTCTCCGTGTTACAGCAAAGCTACCAATGATTAGACAACCTATAACATGTAACTCCAACTCTCTCAGGAATAGCGGAAGCAAGAAAACTCCTTCTCTCACTCACTCATACTTGTCCACACCATGAGTAATCAGAGACACGGTATGGTTTAAAATGTTTATTTTAACTAACGTGCTCTAAAATGCAGTACATGTGCTATTACTAACAGCAGAATGCATAAACACAATATGGTGAGCATTGTTGCAATTCCATAGAATATGAACGGGGATATTATTGTATAAAGCTTGTGGAAAATGGCCTACTGTGCCTTGTCACCCTCCCCGTGCTAGGAAATAGTTTATTATAAAAATAAAAGACCTCTGGGCTTTGTCAGGGGGACCCCATACCTCCAAGTCTAGATGCAAAGGTTTACATCTCCGGACAAGCACAGCTCTTCTCCCAGGAAAGGTTTTTCTCCAAGTGCCTCTAACATGCATGCATGCAATATTCAAAGCACTCGATTTTCAGCAGTGCAGCTGTGTTTCGTGTTATGTCTACGTGTGGGTGACTGACCAGAGCAGAATAACAAGGGACATTGTTTTTCGACCTTGCACATCATGTACAGATGAAAACCACAGAGAACAGCAAGAAACGCGAAAGGCAGATGGTTCTCATGTGAACAGGCACAAGCATATTTTAGTGAAAACAAAGTTGTGTAGTAACATGCGCAAAAGCAGCAGCATGGCAGCCAAACTTGTGCTAACTTAGCAATGTCTGCAGTCAATCCACAAACCTCACTGCACCCTCCCCTGGTAAGTCCATCGGAAGTAGACGTGGGCTGGACACAGCTTTCAAGAAGTGAGAGCAGAGTTCAAGAGCGTCTACAATTTGCTAAATTTAGAAAAATAAAAAAAATAGTAAATAGGGGCCATGTAAAAAATGTTGCCAAAAAAATAAAACATCTGGCCCAGAAGAGTACAGTGAACCAGCCATATTAATCCATCAGAGTGTATGTGCAATAAACCGCAACAGCTTCCAAAAGGAAATCATTGTCATCGGTAGCAAAAAGTGATGCCTTCCAATTCAGCAAGCTGAATGAGCATTCATGTTCCTCACAATAGGGTGTGTCCAATAGCATTGCAGGACAACTTGCGTGATATCCGATGTAGCTGAGTTGTAGGAGATTCTGCGCAGCCGCACAGACATCCCATGGTGCCAACACTCCAAGTGCAGCTGCATGTGCCATTAGTGCAACTCCGGAACATTCTTGTTCATGGGCCACTAAGGGACCCAATAACAGGTCGTAATCCGGGTCTGAACATGAGTATTGGAGAAGCAGATAACCAATGTCCACAAAAAGGAACATAGTAAACATGAGAAGAAGGGGTGCACGCAAGTGTAGTACGCAAACTGGAAAGACAATCCATAAGCCACGCTGAGTGTCGCCAGCGGCAGTGTACCAAAGTATTCAAGCACACGGTTACGGAGCATTTGCAGCCGGCCTGGGCTGTGCAGAACCACAAGAGGATTCCAGCAGCTATGGAAAGTATTAAGGGTAAGCCACCAAAAATGCTGAAAAAAATAGAAGGAATAAATGTTGGTATTACACCAAATATAGTCTGAAAGGAGGTCACAAGGCCAGAGCTAACAACCTTAAAATAATGTGCCAGGCCATGTGTATCAGACGCATTGAAAATGCGATGAATCAATTCACCGAAATGCAGTGGGAGGTTAGATAGGAGGAAGACAGACGATACTTTTTCGGACGTGAAGCTTGACAGGAGTTCTGCGTACTTAGCTTTTAAATACATTTTTGGGCCATGATGAAATTTACTTGGTTTTAAGGAAATTCACCTTGGGAGAACATATGGATGACTAATAGAAATTGTTAAGCCTGGGCAAAGCACTACGCTACGCTCGCGTAGTTTGCGAAGTTCGCGCTACTTTGCACTACGCGAACTGCACGTAGCACAGTGCGAACACGCGTAGCGTAGTGTTGCGTAGTGCTGCGGTCATTTTTTGCTTGCTCGCGGTCCTCAACGTCAAGTTGGCGACCGCGAGCAAGCAAAATGACATCCCGGCGAGACTTTTTCCTTGTTCGCGATCAGCAACATCAAGTTGGCGATCGCGAGCATGGAAAATAAACCTCCCAGCGAGATTCCCAATGCGAGGAGGTCAGGTTTCTCATTGCGAGTGGTCGCGATGAGAAACTACCAGTTCGCATTGAGAAAGCTGCCGCTCGAGTAAAAATCTACTCGAGCAGCAGAAAACTACAGCTCGCACTGTGCAAGATGCTATTTTCAATGATTGCACATTGCCGGTTGCTTGTCCGCACTGTGCAATCATTGAAAACGATATCTGGCACAGTGCGAACAAGGTACTACGCAGTTCGCGAAGTGCTACGCGTAGCTCGCGTAGTGCGAACTGCACTTTGCGTGGCTTCGCGAAGTGCTACTTCGCGAACTACGCCCAGGGTTAGAAATCGTAAGAGATATTTTCCACTTTGAGCTGTGCTTCATTGTCCCCATAGCGACCTGACACATTTTTCCAGTCCTGGAGTGGCAGGGGTGATCACTACAGATTCACTCTGTTCTTTGAGTTGTGTCTCATCTTCGCCTTATCGACTAAATACGTCCTCCAACCCTGAAGTGGCCTGTGTGATCACTACAGCTACCTCCAGGTCAGTGACTTCTATTGGTGTGATCAACTTATTATGGTTGGATCCCTCCACTTTGCCTGAGCAACCGATTAAAATTTGCTTCTATCACAAACAGGATCTAATAGGAATATATCTTTCCTTGTGAACGGCTATCGGTTTTGGACAACAAGCTCCAGTAACTTTGACAGTTTCATTCTTCAATTTGTACCTTTACACGTGACACTTTGTTTGCTCTGAGGAAGTTCCCTATATGGGAATGAAACGCGTTGGCTGGAATGTCTCAAGTTAATGTTTTTAAAAAAAAGGAAATATTTTCAAATAAAGAAGTTACTATTCCATCTATATTGGCCTATTGGACTTTTTTGAGCTGTGCACCCCCATTTGGCATAAGAATGCAGTGGGAGGTTAGTATTCAGAAGGGCCTGAATCTCAGAATGGGTGCTAGCCACCTGCAGCACGAAGGTCTTGCGCGCAGAAGTAAGGGGGACTTCCTATTGGAATAATAGCGCTCTTATTCTGCTCAACTTATTGAAGTCTGCTTTCAAAGTTGGTATGGAAGGCCAAATCCAGTTATCGAGCTTCCCATGCGGGGGCTGAAAAAGCTAATTTTTACAGCAAACTATGCGCTGTGAAACTGTCACAATGTACGGTATGCCAGCCAGCAAACCGCAACATTCTTGGTTATTTAAAAGATGATAGCTACCGTTAGCAAGTAGGGTGAAAGTGGGTTTTTTAGCTGGGACTGGAACAGATTTTAAAACACATGCAAGGGGGCGTGGCCAAGTAAGATGGCTGAGCGGACGTGAACTGCTTCAGCTCCGGACCCCCATGGCTGCCCGGGGCTGCTATCGCCAAGGAAAGGGAGCAGAACATCCAGAAAGGATGTGCAGAGGCGCCCCTAACTAACGGGGGTGTCATTACTGGCCCTGAAATTCGAGCACTGGGTTGGGCGCTGGCTGAGAAAGGAGGGACCGCAAGGTGAGGCCGCGCGTGGAATGGCGTAGCAGAACTCACGGTGTCCAGACTGGCGGCAGCACAGTGCAGTCTTGGATGCAAACAAGATCCTACCAGGCCAGGGACGTCCCAGCGCTGAGGGAGGGTGGGCACTGATGCCTCTTGGCTCCCACTCCCATGTGGATGCTGCCTGGAGGGATTCGCAGTGGAGCGGCCGGTGCCTGGGACGAGCAGCGCTGGGGGAGAGCGAGGATCGCGCTGCATGTGGACGCCTCACCTCCTGTGGCCAAGAATCGGTTGCTGAGGCCTGAAGAAGCGGATGAGATTCAGAGGCCTCGCCTGACCCTAAGATGGCGGCGGGCTGGCTGGTGACCGCTGGACTGGTTTACTACTGGATACTGCAGGATGGTGGCGACCAACGGGTGGCAGTAGGAAGTGGCACCTACACAGCTCCTATCCTACATGAGGGGGAAGGGTCACGAACTTGGGGCCACCATTAGCCGGTCTGAAGATGCCTGACCGTAACATGGCCATCTCTTAACAGCAATCCATGAAAAATACTCCAATGGACCAGCATGTGGTCAGAAGAACAGGTGTCTAACTGCAAAAAAAGGGGTGAAAAATATCCAGTGTGAGGATATGCCTAACTCAACCTGAAGGGGAGAAAGGAACCACTTCCTTTTTGTTAAGTTCCCCTCACACACCCTAGTGGTGTCATGCTTCATTCTCGGGTCACCCTACAGGTCGTGGTGGGCTCAACCACAGTGTTGGGAGCTCTTATGATAAGTGAAGACCAGAGGGATTAAAGATAAAAAACCTCAGGCAGACCCCCGGTTCCCCTTTACTTTTGGATCTGTCAGGGTTATTAAAAAATCTTAAAAATTGGGTCAGTGGGAGTATCATGGTCCTATGACCCTAGTGCCAACATGTTTCAGTCCTTGGTTGGCCGTGTAGGTCCTGGACTTTCTTCAGGGCAAAGGTCATCCACCCCGGGAATACAGAGATGGGAGTCCCTATCCTATCAGTGAACAAAGGGCAGAGTAGCTGCTCCTTATGTGTATATAACAGATAATGTATCTGTTATGTGTGGTTCTCCATCTGTGAAATACAAAGAAGAATACAAAGACAGACAACACATGACATTATAAATGCATATATCAGTAATTCTGTTATGCTATTTCCCATTTTGGTGCGTGGTAGAGACCAAACATAAAAAATGCCATGATTATGTGCAAATCCATGTTCTCAATCTCATCCCCTTTGTGCCATTCACATCTTTATCTATAACATAAGGTTTCTATGTGGAAGATTATTGTGTGGTGGCGATTTTACTCGCAAGCTGACACTATCTGCATGCCAGTGTGTGTACATTCCTGAGTGTAAACACCGCATGCCAGTCTCTACAAACAGCTGAACGCTGCTGTCATTCCATGTGTAAATTAAAGCAACTCAATACATTTGCAAAAGTTCATGAAGCAACTCCATACATTCATACAAGTTAATTCACTCTCTTACCCTCATTGCGGAGGAAACATGTTTTACATAGGACTGTTAGGCTAGTTTGGGTGGTCCTGTGACAATCACCGTTGTTGTAAGGAGTGAAGCAAAAAAGGGGGGAAGAAAAATATGCGGAAAGCTAAAGTTACAAGGGCTTCTCGGAAAACTGATCCATAGAGCCACATTGCTCCTTGTTTTGAGCATGCCGATCTACCGCGCATTTGTACTTACTCCATTTAAATTCCCGCCCAGCCTTCAAACCTATTTGTACCCGGCCCTAATCTTTGTAAAAAAAAGTCACATGGGAGCTTGTTCTTCTGTTACTGGTATTATTCAAGATGGCAGATGGCAGGTATACTCATTTGTTCAGTTGGCTCCAAGGAATGGAGTCGTTCAAGCCAATCTCATATGTTCTTAAGCGATACACCCAGCGTTGTTCTCGTTCTAGAAGTTTCCTTTAGGAAAAATAGAAGCCTGAGAGACACACTAGTTCATGCTGACACGTTTAAACCAAAAACCAGCAGTCAGTTGACACTTTGGAACAATCCATCAGTCAGTGGACATTATCCCTGTGGAACATGTGTTGTTTGCCAATTTACAGACCACACCAAAAGCCTCGATTTAGGCCGACACTTCCCATGGGAACAGAGGTCACACACAAATTGTAACTCAGAGTCAGTAGTCTATCTGATTAAGTGTCCATGTGATCTGGTCTATATAGGCATGACAAGCTGTAAGGTTAAGGTTCATAAAAGCGAACATAGGAGCACAATAAGATGTGCAGTGACGGCAACTAATCTCACAGCACATTACAAAGAGAAACAACATAAGGACACAGACATAAGATGGACGGTCATAGAAAAAGTGAAAGGCACAGGCAACTTACAAAAGAAACTTCTAGAACGAGAACAACGCTGGGTGCATCGCTTAAGAACATATGAGATTAGCTTGAATGACTCCATTCCTTGGAGCCAACTGAACAAATGAGTATGCCTGACATCTGCCATCTCGAATAATACCAGTAACAGAATAACAAGCTCCCATGTGACCTATTTTACAAAGATTAGGGATAACAAGCAGATTTGATTATACTATATTCAAAGTCCCAGACCTAATTGCCTATCTATATAATATATACACCTAAGATATATATAATCTGGAAAACAGATGGACGATTATATATACCCACATAATGCCAGTACATTACCACTCCGAAAATGAGATCTTTGGATTGATCCAAATTATATACCACTTCTTAATACGCTTCCAATCACCACAGTGTATTTCAACTATGGTATCGAATATCTGGAAACTAAATGGGCGATTATAAATACCCACATAATGCCAGTGCACTACCATTCTGAAAATATGAATTTTTGAATGATGCAAGTCATATACCACTACTTCAAACCCTTCCAATCGCCGCATTTTATTCCAGCTTATAATATGCCCCACAAGGGAGATTAATATGAGATACATATGAAGCTTCTCTGCCATGTCTTTAAATAATTTCATGAGACCTTAGATCTCCAACCAAAGGTCTCCCCACGTAAAAATATTAATTAAGCATAAATGCGAGTAACTATTAACAATGCGTAAGATCTTTAACTCCAACCCGGTAATATACACGGGTAATACCTTTAATTTGGAACACAATACTGTAAAATGCAAATAAGAGCTGGCTGCCTATGACTTTTAATTGCACAAGTATATTATGTTTAATACGACGTTGTCCCCACTACTACAATCCCCATGAACTTTACTAGCGCAACACACTTACACTGTAACATAGAACTACAATTGTTTCAAAAAACTACAATCCCCTAGAACGGACCTAGCGTCACACGCTAGCAACGCCACAATGCCATGACGTCACCCCAACGTTCGGAATAGGGGCATTGGTCTTCGTTAGCTTTTTTTTCCGTGCTACCACATAATAGTTATACACTGACCCCCGGCAGTTCCACGCAAAAGCCGAGGACTGGGACCAAAAAGGTTTGAAGACTGGGCGGGACTTTAAACAGAGTAAGTACAAATGCGCGGTAGATCGGCATGCTCAAAACACGGAGCAATGTGGCTCTATGGATCAACAATAGCGACCTGGAATGTGAAGGGGATGAACTACCCCCAAAAACATCACAAAATCTGGAAATACCTCACAGATCGAAGGTTCAAGGTGGTTGCCTTACAAGAAACCCATCTTAAAAATTCAGATGACACTCGGTTGCACCACAAAACATACCCCCTCATATACAAGTTGTCCTCCAGCACAAAGCATAACGGGGTGGCATTACTCTTCCACAGCTCCACCAAATTTCAGCATGAGGCTACTAAAACTGACCAGGAGGGCCAGGTTATTGTGGTAAAGGGGCCGCTCAGGGGCACATATTGTACCTTCGCTTCCATATATGCACCCAACTTGGGAAAGGCCACCTTTTGTACACACAGTCTTGAGTTGATCTCCGGGTCTGCTGAGGGTCCGATAGTTCTCCTGGGGGAATTTAACTTGGCCTGGCACAAGCTCTTGGACCGCTCCCAGACACATAGGGTGACAACATCCACCTTTCCTAAAGGGACCAATAAAAAAATATCCTCATTGGGTCTGTGTGATGCTTGGCGGGAGTTGCACCCCACTACTAAGGACTACACATTCTACTCACATGTGCATCAATCCTACTCCAGGATTGACTGCATATTTCTTAGTCAGGCCCTGGTGGGTTCTATTCAGGCGGAGCAGATATTGTCAATTTCCATCTCCGACCATAGCGTGGTCACTATTAATCTAAATTGGCCGGGACCCATGACGGGCAGGTCCGATGGTATTTCCCAACCCCGATCCTACACGATCATGTCCTTCATGAGGAACTGAGGGCATCTATACTTAATTTCTTCTCACACAACACTAACCAGGATACCTCTGTGCAGACCAATTGGGACGCCTTTAAGGCGGTTACCAGGGGTAAATGTATCCAACTCAACGCAAACCTTCATAATCGGAGGAAAAAGGAAAGGGTAGATCGCAAACAAGAGCTGGAGGTAATTGAAAAGGCACACAAAGCGACCCCCACCCGAGAGATTCAGCGACAACTTACCACCGTCGGTGCAAGCTCTGCGCGATTTACAACAATAGGGCGGAATACACGCTCTTGAAACTACGACAGACCTCCTATGTTCAAGGGGACAAAGTAGGGTCTCACTTAGCACGATGTCTCCGAGTCAAGAGGGAACGGGAATTTATAGGGGGCATTCTGGACAGTCGGGGACAGCTCACCCACACTGACGATCAGAAGGCCAACCTTTTTGGTGACTTTTTTGGGGATCTCTACCAGGGCACCAACCCAGATACGGTTCTACAGCAACAGTACTTAGATAACGTATCACTCCCCATGATCTCAGAGTTCCTCGACGCCCCTATCTCCTCTGAGGAGGTAGACTGGCCATAGGGAGACTCAAGTTACACAAAGCCCCTGGCCCTGATGGCCTAACGGCCCAATTTTACAAAAACTTTGCGGCGAAGCTCACACTTCATCTCACTGACTTATTCTAGGCGATTGCCGCTGATGCGCGCTTTCCCACCTCTATGGCTGAGGCTGTGATCTCAACGACACCTAAGCCAGGGAAGGATCCCCACCACTGCACCTCATACCGGCCTATAGCGCTTCTCAATCTCGATGCCAAACTCTACTCTATGATCCTGACGGCGCGCGTGGAGGGGTTGATGGCCAAGCTGGTCCCCCTGATCAGTCAGGCTTTATACAGCGGCGACAAACCCATGATAACATCTGTCACATCATGCACCTTATTGAAAAGCCTCCCAATTCAAATTGCCTGCTATCCTGGTTGGTCTTAATGCGGAAAAGGCCTTTGACAGGGTGGACTGGTCGTTCCTATTCCTCGCCATGCAGTGCTTCCACATGGTTAAGGCCAATTGTCATCTCCCCAGTTCCTGAGTGATGGTGAATGGGACACCTTCCCTCCCTTTCATTCTCAATAGGGGTACACGACAGGGGTGCCCCCTTTCTCTCCTCCTGTTCGCCCTCGGTATAGAGCCTCTTGCAGCACGCTTTCGGGCCAATGAGGAGATAAGGGGAATTAAATTCAGTGGCATTGAGCACAAAGTGTCCCTGTTCGCTGACGAAATTCTCCTCACTCTCATGGAGCCTGCCTCATTCCTCCAGGAAGTGCAAATGGAGCTGTTGAACTTTGAACGAGTAGCAGGGTTCAAGGTAAATTTCTCGAAATCCTCCATACTCAATCTTAAGCTTCCTGCAGGTGAGGTTTCCCAATTGAAGGCCCAAACACTCTTCCAAAGGGCCAAGCACTCTCTTCTCTACCTGGGTGTCCATCTCACAGCTAAAATTGGGGATCTATATTGGGCTAGGTATCCCCCCTTAGTGACGCAGCTGCAACAGGACTTTAAAAGATGGAGGCCTCTCTATGTCTCATGGTTTGGGTGGATCAATGCAGTTAAAATGACAGTCCTCCCCAAGCTACTCTACTTATTCCAGGCACTGCCAATCGCCTTGGAGTTTTACCTCCTGCCGCGTCTTCGTTCCCTGGTCATTAATTTTATTTGGCTGGGGGGAAGGGCACGCCTACCTTACCATGTGCTGAGGAAACCTAGGAAGGAGGGAGGGGTGGCCCTTCCAGATCTCACGTTGTACTATCAAGCGGCCCAGCTGCTTGTGGTGACAGAATTGACAGCACGGGAATCCGATAAACACTGGCTCCACATGGACCACTCCATCGTGGGACGCTCCATATGGGATGTTCTCTGGAAGCCCAGAAGGGACCGCCCTGCAAATGCCTACCTAAGCATCCCCACCTGCACGACACTGACGATTTGGAACCAGGTAATGAGGAGGGAGGGTTGGACTACTTTCCCTTCACCATTCACCCCTATTCACTTCAATCCAGCGTTTCCCCCAGCCCTTCGTGAGGGGCCTTTCGACTGTTGGAGGGAGGGGGTTTGCCTTAAACTCTTGAACCTTTTCCACAACTACGACATACGGTCATTCGAGAGCTGTCAACGGGAATTTTTGATCCCCTCTAGTGAGCACTACCACTACCTGCACCTCAAACGCTGGGTCACGCTACCACACATAAAAGAGGCCGCCACAAGAGAGCTAACGGCGATGGAGTCATTGGCGATCCACAGGCGCTGCTGCTGTCCACTTTACATACACCACGAGCACGTTACATGTCCTTTTGGGAGCGGGTGCTGGGGCGGGATGTCACAGAGGAAGAATGGAAGCATCTATGGGGGGATCTCTCTAGACACAACAAATCAGTAGCTCTGAGGAAAGCCCACTACAAAATGCTGCTGGATTGGTGCTTATACCCTACCAAGCTTTGAAGGATCTTCCCTGACACATCTGATCTCTGATGGAGGGGATGCGGGGAGAGGGGGGACTTCCGCCACATCTGGTGAGACTGCCCTAGTTTCCGGCCTTTGTGGGAGGAAATTCTCTCCCACATTAAAGAGATGCTTGGATACCCGGTCCCTTCAGATATTGGGGGCGTCCTGTTGGGTCTCCGAGATCTAGTTAGACCACACTCCAAACTCGGATAAGGTAATCCTGTGACTTGTATGGGGGCGGCAAAACTTACAATAGCAGCAGCATGGAAAAAAACAGGCACTCCAGCAATTTCACTTTGGCACGCCCGTTTATGGAGACTCCTCTCAATGGAAAGGCTTGCAAACATTTTCAGAGATAATTACATGGCCTTTGAACACAAGTGGAGGCTACTAGTTAGGTTCCTTTCACAAGGTTTGCCGGCAGCAGTATATCCACCCTTGACTAGGGCTATGAATCTCTTCCAGATTTGAGCTACAGCAAGGGGAACCCTGGGGTCTCCCGTCCCAATGGATGCAGCCATCTGAAGCCCACCTTGATAAATTCAGATCTCGGCGTAAGCCTGGTTGAAGTAATTTTCTCGTTTGATTAAGAATCACCACCATTGGGGAAGGGGAGGGGGAGGGGAGAGGGGACTGGCGCAAGGGGGAAGGGATTTTGTTTGAAAACTTGATGCGTCCTTTTGGGCTTGTTTGGTCTGGACACTAAAAAGGCATCTATAGGTTATTAGGGGGGAGTGCCTTACCCGAGGTACACTTGAAACTGAACTCTCCATAGCGGTTTGGATTTGACCGCGGGGTTTGCACTTCCCACCTGGCTTATTGCTATGTAATTTGTCCAATGGATGCTCAATAAACAGAATTTTGACCCAAAAAAAACACATGCAAGGTTCGGGGCGGTAACACTGCAGGCCCCGTGCAATTGTATGTTTTTGCAACCAAGAGAACGACCTACTGTAGAATCACAAGACTCCCCTGTAAGGTATACCTCTTTGTCATCCCGCAGGCATCTGTACGTGAAAGGCAAGGACCACACTTCATGCAGAAAGGTGTCACCTAAGGGGTCATAGTGGCCTAGCGGGTAATGCTGCATGCAGGAGCTAAACTTAAACAATGAGAATGGCAAAGGGATTACATGTGTATGAGCCAGACAGCAGAGTCTGGTTCAGCCACGGAGAACGATAACGGGTCTATCTTTTCTATATGTAGAAGAGTGTATGTTGCATCTTTCATGGACAGGAACTGTCAAATTAAACAGTAAAAACAAAGCAGATGTGCTTAAATAATCCCATGGTACTTTCCCCATTTTCAGAGTCTGTAAAGTCTATGCAAACTGCATTAAAGAACGCAATTGATTTTGACCATGATATAACACAGACACATCATCCTGTACAATATCAACAACAGATGACACAATATTATCTAAAGTGTAAATGCGGGAAGACAGTGTGTTAATACTATTGTCAAAAACAGCAAGTACCTTTTCTAGATTTGCCTCATCTATTTCTCTTAAACGTGACGCTGCTTCAATCTGAGAACGCTTCCATATTTCATTGGAAGCCGCGTAAATAAATTGTTTTGTTCTCAGACCAGGAGTGCCCTTGAGAAAGTCTGCCAAATCAATGTTATTGGATAACAACAATAAATGTTGTTTCACGGACGATAGTGTTGAGTGCTGCAACCACTGTCGGCATTATTTACCCACGGAATAGGTGGTAACCGAATGTGCGTTTAGAAAATGTTGTTCAGGTCTATCCTGTATGTAACCAGGGACTGTGTTATGGAAACGTAACTGGCATGCATCAGAAGACGTCTGTCAAACTAACCAACCCACAGGATCTAAACTAGAGACATTAAATGTGTTATTTAGAACTGAAGTTTGCAGGTCCTCAATTGAATAATTTGTATGCAAGCTCCAGTTATGATAAGCAGCCAGTGCCGGAACTGCAGGGACATTCATTTGTTTTGCTATTGCCAAACCAAAACAAGTAGTTTGGTAAATTGTATCATTTAAAAATAGAATCTGTATTGGGATGAGGCACGCGCGATGTGAAGCTTCAGTGCCTCAAACCGGCTAGGATTTAGAGCCCCAAACAGATTTTAAATCAATGGTGGTCTTCCAGAGTTCATAGCCACCAACTGTCAATTTGGTAATAAACAAGTTGGAATACAATAGTTTTGTGTGGGTCAACATCACCTTGGGTGTAGATGAAGTATTTAATTTGAAATAATAGGATTCTGGATTGGAACTATCAAAATCTGTACAATAAGTAAATTTCTTTAACAGAGTCTTTGAGCTCCCTTCCAATGGTGCTGGACAATGTTCCCACTGTGTGTAATTAAAAACATGTCTAAATGTATTAGCTTTATTCAGGTAATGGTGTCCATAATGCTAGTAACAATATAAATTGGCATAATTAGCAGTATTTAGATAAAAATCTTCAGAATCAAAGGCAGCATACTATTTTAAATCTGAAAACAAAGATTGTATTGCTTGCACATCCCAATCATCTGAACGAATATTCTGTTTGACCACATCTCCCATGGAAACACGAAGTACATTCGGTACTTTGATTATCTCCATTGGACCATGAATTTAGAAATCCACAGTATCCCAGACGATGCCATCAGCGACTGGAAAGGCAGAAATGTTAACAAGAGTCTGGTCTTGTTTCATGATGTGAGAAGACGAGTGCGGAGCTAAAGTTCCATGAACCAACTGAACAGCAGAGCATTCTGGCAAGTAGTGACCATTGATGAGTAAGAAAAAAACAAACCCAACGGACATGAAAAGAAAAATCAGGATTAGCACCAACCAGATGTATGTCCAAGGACAGACCAAATAAGTCTGTTTAAACCAGAAGACAAAAATACTGAACTTTGTAGGGTCAAATGACGAGGTGGAGATCGAGTCAAAAGAAAAACGTGACTGGTTAAGTGTAGTTGCTTGCAAACCAGGCAATGACCCGCTTGTGGGATAAGCATACTCAGTTTCTTCGTTGTTGGGGGAAGCTGGCGGGATTAGCAAGTGACTAGTAACAGAGTCCATCTCGATGGCATGATAAGAGGAGCCATATTCATTTTTGTTCTCCACCTTCTCTCGGACCAGATCTCCAACTTTGGGTAGCCAGCCGGCTGCCAGAATCTGCCGTGCTGCATTAGTGGCAGAGGGCAAATGTTCAGTTGCAAAACTGTCACAGGTCTCTTGTAAGTCCTGTAACTTAGTTGAATGATTATCTACATCAAAGGTTGTGGCAGCCGCCGCCATGTCTAGACGATCAAGGTCTGGCACAAACATTTTTTTGCCAAAGAGCATTTCGTATGGGGTCCACCCACCCAGAGATCTTCTAGGGAGATTATTAAGTGCACGTTGCACATCATACAAGTGGGCCAGCCAGTTCCTGCTAGTACCTAAGACTCTAGCTGTCAAGGATTGCTTTAAGTCACGGTTCATTCGCTCCACAATTGAATTGCCCTCAGGCCTGTATAGAGACGAAAACTGCGCCAGCACCCCCAAAGTCTTCAACGCATCCTTGTACGCCTTAGAGGCGAAAGCTGGACCCTGGTCAGAATGGAAGGTGCCACAGGCAAGTATTCCCACAAAGACACGCAAATCCCTGCTGACATTTCTAGCATCAGCACTGCATTGTGGCCAAACCCAAATGAAACGTGTGCATTAATCAACTGCAACTAAAATGTATTTATGAGCAGTATCTGAAGAGAAAGGGCCGCAGTGATCAAGATATACACAGCCAAAAGGCTTATTAGAAATGCATAGCTGTGTCTGTGGTGGACGTGCAACCGTAGATGGTTTAATCTGCTGACAAATGTCACAAGACATCACATAATTACAAGTCTGTTTATATAAACCACGTCACCAGTAACGTTGCTGCAAGATAGAAACTGTTGCAGACACGCCAGCATGGGCAGAAGCCAAGCCTTCGTGTGTGGCTATTATCAAAGAAAGTCTGTGGTCCGCGTTGGGAATCAGCCGATCCCCAACATCATTAATTCTTACATATGGAACCTTGTCGGGACTTAAATGATGAGAGTACTTTGAAGGGAACCCTTGAGGGTAATTACCACCCTTCTCAGTAGCAGCAATAGCTGCCAAGATTTCATTATCTATCTTTGTCTTGGATCTTGGGACCGCTGCAACTAAACACGTGGCTACTGCTGATTTGGCTGCTTCATCAGCTAGACTGTTACCAACAGCGTGCGCTCCAACACGCTGGTGGCCAAGAGTATGTATAACATGTGTGAGGGACAGACGTTGTTTAAGATCTGCCACTCTAACCCAAAGCATTTTATGCTTAATTGTGCTGCCTTTGGAATCAAGATAGTCATTCTGAGACCAAAAGAATGAGTTGTCATTGAAAGACTAAACAAAGTAATAAGAATCACTCACAATGAGAGTAGTCACATTAGGATCAGCAAACTCGAGAGCAAGCACCAGCGCACGCAGTTCAGCCAATTGGGCGGTACAGTCACCTAGCGCCTGTGTATGAATAACACTGGACTTGAACTCACCTTTTACCATGGTACCTGCCACAATAGCACAGGCCGCCGAATAAGCATGCTTAGACCCGGTGGCTGGTTGCGCCGAACCATCGGTGTAAAGGATACAATCGTACTCCTCAAGCGTGTGCATAGACAGAGGAGGAGGATGAACAAATTCATACTACAAGAACTCCTGAGTCCGAAGAGAGGAGTCAAAGATAAACGTGACATCCGGAGATGTCAAAGAAGTAGCCTATTGTTTTCAACAGGGGGTGCAAAACCATATAGCTTGGTACACTTGCCTTTGTCACTGCCTCAAGTGCAGGGTATGGTGTTACCACCAAAATGCGTTGCCCCTGTGCTAGTGCGCGTTCCTTCAGGATCGCCATCTGTACAGCTGTTAAAACTTTTTCAACAGTGGAAAACCGCAACTCGGCAGAAGAGTACAAATGTGACTTGTATGCAATAGGTACTGTGTCACCTTCATTAAATGTTAAGTAAGTAAAACCCACTGCACCTGGCACAATTCGTATCACCAGGTTTGTGTGGTTATCACATGTTAACAAGTATTTTGATTCAAGCAAATCAGATTGTAAAGATATTAAAATAGCAGTAACCAACTGGCTTTCGAAAATGTAGGTTGTATCAAAGCATAAAGCGACTTGATACGCTGGGCATATTTGGGAATGTAAGAACGCCCGAAGTTCAAAAATCCCAGCAAAGACTGAAGTTTTTTCAGGGTTGTCGGAGGCCGCAAACATGCGCATTTCTCCAGAAAGTGAGGCAGAAATGGAACCTTTCGCTTCCCGCCGGAGGGGATATTGGGGTTGAGGCTGGGGCATAGACCGCAATGGTATCTCATGGGGTGGAGAATCTCTATCCCAACCCACCTGAGTACAGTACAGTGCCGGTGCAAGCACCAAAGCCCATTCCTCTGCAAAAGTCTCTACATGCTCCCGGGGACGTTACGTGAAAAACTCGGAATTACCACCTCCTCCCCTTTCAGAGAGTTCAAAACAAAAGGTGGGGGCCAATCTGCCTTCGCCAACAAAATGTCATAAGAAGATGATAGATTTTCACAAAAAATCCCTTTAGTAACACGTTGAATGTCATCTTCAATTAGAAGAACAATATCATATAATCTGTCAGGGGGAGCCACTCGAGAGTCAGCTGTTTCAACTGTAATGAAATTGTCAGTCGCTGTCACCTCCAGAAATGGACGCAGTGCCTGCCACTCTATGGTAACTTCCTCTGCGCTGTCGAGCAGAGTCACCGCCCATGTTAAAGTCAGGAGCCAGGTTCTCACCATCTGTGGCATATCTGGCTGTTAAAACCACAACTTTCTTTTTCTGAAACTGAGTTCACTGACAAGGAAATTTGTCTTGTTTCCCTTGTCCTTCAGTCTGATGAGGCTGCTTACGTCCTTGTGGCATACCTCGACCTCTGCCGCGATCCTGGCGTTCCCTTCCACTGGCTGGTGAGCCCAATGTTTCCTGCAAAGAACGAGGATAATGCTGATCAGGAACCTGAAACCTGTCCAGAGACCTAATTCTCGCGCGGTCACGCACATCATAAGTGCGCTCACAAGCTTCGGGTATCGGTGACGCCACACGAGACCCTTGTTTCTGTTGTTGCTTTCCCTGTTTCTTAGATCTCCAATTCTTTTTAGAAAAGATTGGACGGTCATCTTTATCAGACTGAGACTTCTGTTGTGTCTGAGTTTGAGGTGGAATTTTAGTAAAAGGCTTAACCCCAAAACTATTGCGATCAATGATTTTATAAGCCTGTGCAATAATTTTTTGTACTTCGCGTGGCTTCTCATCCTCTGGGACAAGAGCCAAAGCATTAGCTACTTGAAAGTTCACTGCATCTCCCTTCACGTTCACAAGGATGAGATCAGCGACTATGTCGAACACTCTCACTAACCTCATCCCCAACTCAACAGCCGCTTCAGGGCCGTGCTCATCTGGAACACGCTTAATCACTGAGGGAGTACGGTCATTGAGGGAGTGCTGAAACACTTTGCATATACCGCTGCAAACACCTTACCCTAATTGTTACAATCGGTTAACTCAGGAATTAAGTCTTCCTGCAAACTTATAGTCAAAATCCTGTGTTTCTCCACAGGAGAAGTATTCGGAAATACCGCCTCCAACTGGTTAAATTTCTCAGCAAGCCAATAAGGTAAATCATCCTTATTCTGAGGACGTTTGCCCATTACTGATTTAACCATGATGGGACTTATAGTAACACCGCCAGGTCCAGCTGGTTGCGCAGCAATTCCAGGTGGTCCCACCTGAACGATGCGCGTGACGTATCGCGCAACAGCCCTGTACACCCTTATCAAAGAGGTGTGCATCAGGCGGAGTTCCGCTACTTAAGCTGTCAGATACCGTGTGTGTGGGGTGTACCCAGCCAAAACAGGCCAAGATGCCCCATCAATAGATAAAGGGCCTAAACGGATCGGAGTCACTGGGTGTGGGAGGGGGCCATTAAACCAAATCTGGTGTTGCCATGCCGTTAGCAGAACTTCAGGATTCCTATAGGGTCGATAAACTTTAGGAAGGGCAGTGGCAGTATATTCAAGGAACAAATTATCGGTTCCATCCACCGCAGGAAAAGTGACCCAAGAATACAACACCTCAAAGTGGTGAGCCGGATCAGCTTCCACCACAAAGATAAGAATGACACTCGCGTTTGGCACTCCATATGCGGTCAAATGCTGATGGAGTGCAGCACGGCTATGCGCTGCAATATGCCATGAAGACAAAGAATGCCTAACAACCTAATGCGTGGCAGCGCAAAAAGGGTTAAAACGAAGAAAAAAACCTTTTAACAATATCAAGCTCAAAAGAACCTATGAAAACATCAATATAGGAGGTTACACCATCACAGCTGTTTCCAGAAACAGAAGTGAGAGCCATGTGGACAAGCACAAGCACTACTCAAGCATCTCGCAGATAAGAACCAGACCAAATGTTGACGTTGCAGGAATTCTGCACATATACAGAACTATGCGCAGGAAACAAGGACCTCGGTGAATAGTGGGGTGCCAACTACCCACCTTAGTGCCCAAAATCCCAATCCGACTAGCTATAGTGTCTCATTCGTTCTCCGTGCTACAGCAAAGCTACCAATGATTAAACAACCAAGAACGTGTAACTTCGACTCTCTCAAGAATTGCGGGAGCAAGAACACTCTTTTGCTCACTCACTCATACATGTCCACACCATGAGTAATCAGAGACACGGTATGGTTTAAAATGTTTATTTTAACTAACGTGCTCTAAAATGCAGTACACGTGCTATTACTAACAGCAGAAAACATAAATGCAATATAGTGAGCATTGTTACAATTCCATGGAGTATGAACAGGGAATAGTATAAAGCTTGTGGAAAATGGCCTACTGTGCCTTGCCACCATCCCCGTGCTAGGAACTAGTTTATTATAAAAAAAGAAGACCTCTGGGTTTTGTCAGGGGGACCCCATGCCTCCAAGTCTAGATGCAAAGGGTAACATCTCCGGACAAGCACAGCTCTTCTCTCTGGAAAGGTTTTCCTCCAAGTGCCTCTAACATGCATGCAATATTAAAAGCACTCGATTTTCAGCAGTGCAACTGTGTTTCTTGTTATGTCTAGGTGCGTGGGACTGACCAGAGCAGAATTACAAGGGACATTGTTTTTCGACTTTGCACATCGTGTACAGACGAAAACCAGAGAGAACAGCAAGAAACATGACAGGCAGACGGTTCTCATGTGAACAGGCACAAGCAGAGTTTAGTGAAAACAAAATCATGTAGTAACGTGCGCAAAAGCAGCAGCATGGCAGCCAAGCTTGTACTAACTTAGCAATGTCTGCAGTCAATCCACCAACCTCACTACACCACACAAACATGAGCCGTGGCCCTTGCAGTGACAGCACGAAGCCCAGAGGTAAATGGCCACTTTCATGTGAAACGTTCCTCCGAACGTTGAGTATCTTCCTGTTCTGGCAGTTGCAGAATTGGGCCTGAGCCCTCTCTCACGGGCACCCCCAATCACATATCTCCTTTCAGAAAGGTGGGCTATGTCTTCGCTTACTCATGCAGGTCAAATATGAGCATGGCGAAGGGGACAAATCCTCTCTTCTGTACCAGGTAACCTTAACCGTTGTGCTGTGTGGATATTTCCTTTTCAATTCCACAGGGAGAAGAAAAGTTAATTTCCCCAGATTCACCTTACCTGGCCACTGCAGCTGCTTATCAGATCAGGTAGTGAGTAGGAGCTGAGCAGGTGAGAGAATGTCTGGCTATTTGTTCTTCATAAAATCATCAGGCAAGGCAGAGCAAGACATATACTTCCTGCATACCTAATTTAAACATGTTGTATCATAATCAAGGCTCTGCCACAGATGTAAGCCAACAATAAAAATATCCAGATAACTGGTGATTAATGATCATGCACATCCTTTGTCTGTTGGTATATATGAAATGCAAATAAACTGCATTTGATGTGGATAGCTCATTGGGTTACTGCCTTTGTCACTGAGATACCTGTGTGACTTGCAGGTCAGAGCTTACAATCCTATCATAGGACAGTGACCTAGGATCTGTCATAACAGAGCTGCATGATAACCTGAATTAATAGTCAGAACTTAGCTTTATTTCAGGGTTGTAACATAGTCACAACTTCCCCAGTATTTCATCATACGAATGTTGCCATAAAGAGTTTGTTGGGGCAGATATACACCTTTATCAGCAAAGCCCACCCCTAATCACTGGGGTGTGCATTAAATCCTGAGTAAGTGCTTCTCCAGACCAAACGCCCTTAAAATATACTACCCACCAGTATTGATGACGTGATTCCCACACCTTGTAATCCTCATCGGCTTTTGTGACATTCCATGTAGACTGATTGACTTACATACTTGCATGATTGATTGTCTCTGTAGAATGTGTGCATGATATAATGTACTGTCACACCCTACACTGATATGAGTTGCGCTATACAACAAATGAAATGCATATGAGCGAGTGGCTATGGAGAGATGAGGGGCACTGAAGAAGGGTGGCAGGGAGGGAATCCGAGGAGGAGGGCATGAGTGACAGCCTGAGAAGGACATTTTATGAGAAAAACACTTTCTGAGAGTGATAACATCTAGAAAGAGATTTGGGAAGAAAAGAATGCGTTTAACTTGCCCTTGTATAACTGAGGAGAGATAAAGGAGGGCCCTGAAGCAGGCCTGGCGAGAGACATAAGTCACAAATCGGGCACGCAGTAGCTCACCCGATAGTATCGTTGGCCCCCCCAGATAAATATTCCTGGAGCCGGACCTGCCTGAGAGGCATCCCAGATGTTGTGGGAGCCATTGATGGTACCCACATTGCCCTAATTTCACCACAGGCAGGTGAACCCATCTATAGGAACCGCAAACACTACCACTTCATCAAAGTGCAAGTGGTATGCCAGGAGGATCAGATCATCTCACACGTGTGTGTAAAGTATCCAGGGTCGGCACATGACTGCTACATCTGGCAGAACAGCACCATCCCCCAGCTCCCAACCCACACATGCCCAGTGACAATGAAAGTGGTGAGGAAGAAGGCCTTGACCTGTGTCAACAGCTCATCGTCAACTACTTCCTTTGAGTGTTTACAATGAGCAACCATGATTGTGTCTGTGTGTCTTGCTGTTGTCTCACAAACTCTGAAAATTGTTCCTGAGACTTTGTATACATACTGGACTATGCGCAGGATTAGAGAACTTGGGCATGCAGGGACTGATCACCCCGAAGCACCACTAAGCACAGGACTCAATTGCTATACTGCCTCATTAGCTCTCCAACTCATTCAGAGGTAATCAAGCGCCTGTACACAAGTAGATATGTTGAAGACAAGAAACGGTTTTAAATGTGCAGTATTTACTACAGTGTCAAAGCATGCAACATACGTGCCACAACAGGTTTAGAATGCATGAGTACCTAACCAGTAACCACAGTGACATATCCATTTAACATGAAGCAAGATGTTGCATCAATAATCCCTCTGGACGAAGACCCATGAGCATATCCCCCCACCCCTTACAGGAAAGAGTTGTATGGGATGTACCTGGTCTATTGGCTTTGTCAGCAGACCCCTCAGCCTGTATATGGTGAAATTTACATCACTTTTGCTGTGTCGCTCTCATCACTGGATGGATCTTTCGCCAAGTGTGAGGCATCCAGCCCGCCTTCCCATGACATCTAAAGGGGATCCATGCCCTCTTGCAGCTGTGGGACTTTGTTGAGTCAGGGTGCCAGGGCCAGACCAGACCAGAATGACAAAGGACAATGTTCTCCAACCTCGGACAGAATGTTCAGACAGTACTCCTAGACCGCGCAGAGAACAAGCTCTGCGGACACTTCTCACGTGACATACATATACTAAGGTACTTGCAGGGCACAAGTCCTATAAAAAGAAGTGGGGGACTGACCAAGTAAGACAAAATGCTAATGACCTCACAATGTCATGACGTAGCGCTATGAAAGAAGTAAAATTGTGCAACTAAAATTATTTGTGCAAATACTGGGACAGACTAACCCATCTGACAGCCTTACAGTGTCGGCACTGATATACAGGGAGAGAACAAAGGCAAAAGCATGCCTCTCTTAAGTACCTGTGAAGAGGAGGTAAGCTGTGTGCCTATGTTTCCCACTGTGGCATCTACATTTAAATGTAAGGTTCAAGGCGGCCCCCAGTCAGCATATACAAAAAAAAAGGAGGCTGGATGGCCACTTAATTTCGGCCCAGCTGGAGGTGAAAAAAGGCTCCCTCGCTGCCTGCACGTTGCTGCTGGGAAAGGAAAGCAGTCAGCGTTCAGGTGCTGCTGAACATGTCCTGGTGTCTGGAAAGTATAATGGGACAAGCTCAGCATATTTCTGTGGGGCCCAACTTCTTGGCAGAGGGGACGGCGTCCACCCTGTGAAAAGAGGGGGGGCGCCGTGTACCTGCGTGTACCCCCGACTCGAGCCCTGGGTTCTTGCAAAACAACTACGCCATGAAATATTTGTGCGCTACAACTGCATAATGGAAGCCGGGCTCATGGCAGACGACAATGTCCGTGACGGTCGGATGACAGACCCCCTTGCTCAGGTCTGTGGTATCAAGCGAAACAGACCGCAGAGCTCAGCATTGTAAAAGCCAATGCAGACAGGGCTAAAGTCAGTGAGCTGGATGACATTTCTTGTCATGAGGCGTGAAGAAAGGAAAACGAAAATTGAATCAGTCACCAACAATTCCTGTTGCTGTTAAGTAGTTACGAATCCAAGAAGGCACAGGCAGCTTCGAAGGCAATCAGTTCCAAAAGACGATCCCAATCATCTTCAGCGAAAAGGACCGCCATCCAATCTAGCAGTATGAATGAACAGATGTGCTCCTCTCACCATGAGGTTGAAAGGAACATCCCATCACAACCTGGAAGAGGTTTGATGTAGGCATGGCACAGGAGCCATTGGGCATACGCACAGGCGCAGCTGTCAGCCTGTCTGACACATTGAAAGGCATCCCATAAACGTGTCTCACCGAAGAAGTCCTGATTGTGGACAAACAAAGGACTCACCCACAGCTCATGATCCAGGTCAGCAAGGTATGTGTTTGAAAGGCAGACATCCATGGCCCACTCAAACAGACAACTTCTGCAGGAAAAGACAGGTTGCACGCAGGTGAAATAGAAATAGCGGAACGTTAGCCTATAACTGATGCGCAGCACAGCCAATGGGACACATCCAAAGAGAAGCTGCACGCGGTCACGGTTCAGTTGCAACTGGCCGGGCTCGGCCTGGCCCACAGGACAGTCAGACATGGCGTGAGAGCACTCTTAGAACCAGCGCTCATCTGTACAGCCAAAGTAATGATCTGCAACCGCTAAATGCAGTATGGAATTTTGAGGAATGACACCCGGTGGTACTCCAGGAAAAGCATGAAAGGAAGAGACAAGGCCAGAGCTCACAAGTCTGAAAAAAAGTGTGCAAAGGCCTTCAGTATCAGACGCTATCAATAATTTGTGTGTTAGTTCACCGAGAAAAAAGTGGGAGTGCCGTGTTCACAAGTGACTGAATCGCGCAGGACGGTCAAGACACCTGGAATTTGAAGGTCTCCGGGCTGATGTGGGAGCGCCTACTTGTCTAAACAGAGGCCCATTGTGCATGCACACTTATTGAAGTATGATTTCACTGTGGGAATGTGAGGCGACAAATGACTATCCACAATCACATAAGGGGGAGTTAGGAGAACATTGCCACAAAAGGAACACGTTGTGCAACAGATCCTATATACGTGATGCCTGGCCTGTGCACGCTACAGTTGTGCTCATGCAGGAGAAGCTAAGTACGTTTGGAAAATAGATTTAGCGTGGGTATGTTGTCAGGAACTGGTGTTCATGTAGGTAAACATGCATAAATCGCACAACACATGAAAAGCCCTGTGCAACAGTACTTGAGTGTGTAAATGCGACAATGTCACCATCGTCCATATGACAGGATGAGGTGTGATGCTGGCTCTTGTGGGCACACTGCTAAGGATTTCATTGTTCTGTGCTATGTGATCTGTGACAACTTCTGTCATGTCCATGTTGATGTTATTAGGGGGATGGGAGCACACTGCTTCACCTCCCAGCACAGTCCATCCCTTAGCATTCTGGTAAATGCAGTTCAGTCATGATGCTTACTTTTCATGGGACTGAAGTGTCTCACCAGATTTGGGAAGGGATAGGTACAGAGACTCGAGTGGATTGTGGCAGCTTCCTCAGCAGACAACGATCACAATGTATCTTACCTCTACTGCTCTACTGATGCAGGATGATAACGCGACACACGTGTCTAGAGAATCACAGCACTGACCTGCACTAACCTTGGTGAGACACGACAACGGTGACACAAGTAAGCACTTCAGCTGAACTGCATTTACCAGGATGTTAAGGGGTGAACTGTGTTGGGAGGTGTAGTTGTGTGGTCCAGTCCCCCTACTGTCCATGTTGATGATGTTTGCTGGTGCTATCTGTAATGCATATTGTACAGTGTTGCTACGTGGTGTGCTTTTGCGGTTATTCCATAATATGTCAAAGCACTGTTATTTCCTTGTGTCTTTCCAGCTTACTCCACTCTCTCATTGGATTTTCGCTTTTACATATTCGGATACATCGCAATGTGAGTTAACATACTACTTACTGTAATGAAAATGCCCTTGACACAAAGGCATACTGTTGTGAGTTGTGTTCCTTGTCCAATGTGTGACAGGTGAGAGGTGAATTTGAAAGTGATGGTACACGGATCGTTAGTGTATAACACACAATGGTAGAGTTCCAAAGTCCAACCAAACACCCCCATCCTTGTGGCAATGTGGGTTCTGATTTACAACAAAGTCAATTTTCGGCGTTACAGTGGTGACATCAGCGGTTGCTCCGAGAATTGGTACGGCACGGTGCTGTGCCACGTGATTGTCCTGGGGTCTTTTTCGGATGCCCCCTCTGCCGTTTGCCAGGGGGGAACCTGCTGCATGCTCTGAGGTGTCTGAGGATTCTCTGTGGTGTGACTCACCCCTTCCTGTGGCTGCTGCTGCGGTGGTGTGACTATCACCCAGCTGACCGGGGGGGTGGGCAGCTATTATAGCAGCTGGCATGTCCTGCAGATCAACCACGAGCTGGCCCATGTACTCAGCAATGTGTCCCAAGCGAGTGTCCATGGACCTCTGCAGCAGGCGCAGTTCCCGCACTTCTTCAAGGACCTGTCCCACCTGTCCCTGGTTCTGCTGGTATGCACCGAGGACAGTTTACACAGCGCCCAGGGCCTCTGTCTCATCATCCTCCTGTCACTGTCCCCCAGTTGGCCTGCCACCTGCCCTAAAGCCACGGACCGGTGGCGTTGCCTGGCACTGCCACCGCACACCGTCCACAGCCTCCCCGGTGTTCCTGGTGGTATTCACTACTGCTGGTACAGGCACAGTGTTGGAGGCAGCGGTGGTGATGGTTGAGGTGGCTGCCACACAAGTCGTTGCTGCAGGGGTCTGCGTTGGCGGTGCAGCTGTTGTGGGAGTCGTGGTGGTGGTGGTAGTGGGGTCCATGAGGGCCTGAGCATGGGCTGTCCTGGGCCCGCCGGAGGGGCTAGGTCAGTCCTCCTCACCTGAAAAGACCAGGGATCCGAGGGTTCACCTTCCTGGGGACGGGGGGACTGGCTGGGCTCGTCCATGGCACGGTCACCTGCTGATGCTAGCAAGTTACCTGTTGGAGTGAGGTTAAATTGTCAGCATGTTCGGCACACAGCACAACTTTGATGTTCATGTTTGGCACATTTATTTTCAGATGACCAGAATTTACCTTGTCAGCAATCGCACATGATGTTGAGGGACATACAGGGGTTTAAGTGGGCCGGGTCTCACTGGGTCTTGGCACCGTCATTTATTTAAGGGGCCCTTTTGTGTCTGGAATTCACTCCTTTGGAGACTCAGGAGCAGCAACATCATTGTGGTATCACCAGGGCTTTAAGTGGAAGCTTTTTCATTGCTAGATGCAAGTCATAGTTGCTGCTTCTTTATCTTATGCAACTGACAAACATTGACAAAGCCAGTAGTCCGGAATTGTAGTAGGTATTATTTTACTTGTTGTATCATAAATCTGGGTGCAATGGCAGTGTCAGGAAAATGCAAGTCAGGTAGTCCAATATGCCAAGCACAGATTTTTAGCTAAGGTTTTAGGCCACGCCCTTCATTACATTGGCCACGCCCCTTTGAGAGACCCCCCAGTTTTTTCATCCCACTTAAAGCCCTGGGTACCTACATTGCTCGTTAGCGAGGTGACATGGCTGATGGGCCAATTTCATATGGACAGATATTGTATTTCCGAGGACATGTCCTCTGGCACTAACTTGTTGCTCATCCAATTCAGTTAATACTTGGACATTTGGGAATTTTCTATGTGTATCTGATTACTATGCCACGACTTCAGGATTTGTGTTGTGCTTTTTGTGCTTACCTCCTGTGGTTTGTGAGGGCTGACAGAGCTTCATGCATGTGTTGTGTTGACCCAAGTCTTTTTGCTTTGAGGCAATAGGACTTGCACATTGGCTTTTTGTGGTCGCGTACTTGTATTTTGCTTTGCAGTTGCATGTGACTTCTTCAATGACACTGCGAATCATGTGGCCGCTCGATGGTATTAGCTGTATGTGCAAGGCCTAAAACTTATGGGGGTTTCCAGAGTTGGCTGCCAAGTGTGGGATGTGGGGGGCATTTGGCTACATGCTGTTTGTGAGTGAAGACAGAGGGCCTTGTGGGAGTTGTGGTCTTGCTGTCAGGTCTCAACAACCACTCTCCAGTAAGATGGCTAGCTACCTATTGGGAGGCACTTTCAATGGTTTTAGTTGCCACATGGCTGTGGGGTGGGGAGGGTGACCCATGCTGTTTGGGAGGGAAGCCAGGGTGCATGAGCTGACCACCTACCTGTGAGGTGGAGCTGATTAAGGAAATGCTGTCCTTGTGATCCATTCATATTAAAAGTATGCATTCCACATGATTTTGATGCGGGCGGGAGATTGGAGCTCACTTTTTGTGCACAACAGTGCATTGTAGTGTGATGTGATCATTTTGTTGGTATTTACCAGCCTCCAGTCCCCCCTTGATTCATGTGAGACTCTTTGGATGCATTATGGCAGTCACCTTCTCCTCCCATTCAGTAAGGTTAGTGGTGTAATGGGAGGGCTGCTACCAGTTCTCTGTGCCGCCACATGGTTATTCTGAGCCCGACGCTTGTGTCGAGCCTTGGGGGTGGAGCCACTGCATCCTGATGTTATGTACAGTGCATAGGGTGGTCCCTACGGCCTAGACTTTGTTGTGGATCCTTGCCCAAATCTGATTCTTGCGCACCAGTGGGTTGTGTTGGACCAGGTTCCAGAACAAATGTGGTTCTCCCCTGATTCTCTCGTCTGCCATCACTTTCAACTCTGACTTTGTGAATTTGTGCTTTTTCTTGGGTGGCATGGTGCAAATGGATGAGGGGTGCAAGGTGGTGGTGGAGAGATGAGATATGTGTGAGGTGTGTGAGTGAGAGTGTTGTTGTGTGAAGATAGGTGGGTGTGATGTTGTGCTGTGTGAGTCAATGGTGTCCTGTCTCTCTGTCTCGGCTTGTGGTGTGCAAAGGATGTTGGTCCCGGAATGGGTTGGTTTTCTACTGTGGTATGTGGGTATGTCCACATGTTTGGTGACCTTCAGATGTCTCTACCATGCTGCGCATGTCTTTCCTTACCAGGAGCAAGTTGGAGTGTATCATTGTGGTGTGTGTGTTGTGATTGAGGGCAGCAGGGAGCACAGGCACACTTCGGGCATTGTTGTGAGGTTGATTTGGTCCTGCAGTCCAGCATTCCTTTGGCCTATGTGCGTGCACGGCGGTCGGACGCAGTGCTCGGTCCGCCAGCTCTGCATTCTCATCGTAATTAGACGTGCTGTCATACCACGGCAGGAGTGGCCTTTCCAGGCCATTGCACAGCTTTTGCCAATCGCCGTGGTCGGATTTGCAGCTTATCCGGCCGTGCTGGACGGTGTTTTGTGTCATCCGACCGCCGCAGTCTGCTTTGGCCTACATTGCATCGTGATTTGACCGACGAAAACGCCGTGGGTCATGCGGGAGGTATTTTTACGACACCATGGAGGACGGAAGGCCTTTCCGTCCGGCATCATAATCGGGCCCTTAATCGCCACATTTATTTATTTTAAACGTTTTGTATAGCGCGAACATGGCCCTAGAGGGCATCAGAGCGCTTTACAGAGCAATGCCATACACATAAGGGGAGGCAATTGTGGCAAAACAACAGCAATAGACAAAATTAACAGTAGTTACGTGATGTCAAAATAATGGAGGGTATCCATAGGAATGCAGAGGAGCACAACAAGGAGGGCAAAATAACTTGTAAGTATAATACGGCAAAAATAGTTGTTGTGACAGTAGATGAGGAGCAGCCAATTAATGGGCTAGGAAGGCAGTACTAGGCTGATATAACTTAGGTCCCAGGCTCAACTTCTACATAAAAAATGTACTCATCAGTAACTCTTTCACTTTCTTTTTGAAGGACACTGTTGATGGAATCAGTCTCGTTTCTGTAGGTAGGGAGTTCCAGATTCTTGTAGCGATTGCTGAGAAGCAACGATTGTAAGTTTTTGTTTATTTGAATTTTTTCGGTTTAAGCAACAATGTACTGGAGCTCCTGGAGGAACGGGCACCACCCGACAGCTCTAGTTTTTTTGCAAGTTATAGAGGAGTGTTAAAGTGAATGGCTTTGTGTCTCATGCAGGCAAGTTTTAGTTCTATCCTTGCTTTGAAAGGTAACCAATTTAGAGATTTCAAGTCAGGGGAGATGTAATTGCTCTTCTTGGAACCTGTGATGAGCCTGGCGGCCGCATTCAGTGGAGCTCTGAGGGGGACTAGTCTATACCTCTGAAGACCGCAGAGGGTTGCACTGCCATATTCCAGCAGTGAGATGACTAATGCTTGCACTGGGGACTTGAAGTCATCAGGGGAAAGGAAAGGTTTTAGTTTCCTTAGGATGTTCAATTGGAAGTTTGCTCCTTTTGTAGATGCGCTGATGTGATCCTGCATGTTCAAGCTCTTATCCAGCACTATTCCCAGGGATTTCATGGACTCTATGATATGTGGTGTACTGTTGAGAGCAGATTTTTCATATATTGTCCAAGATGGGGGCTTGCTTGGGCAGGAAGATAAGGAGGAATTCTGTTTTTAGGTTGTTCAGTTTGAGATGGATGAAGGTTAACCAGTTAAGGGTTTTGTGGAGGGTTCCATTGAGTGTTTGATACTGTCAGGCAAAGAGATTTTCATGTACAACTGGATGTCGGCTGCATACATGTGATATTGGATGTTAGATGCTTTGAGGATTTCAGTAAGAGGTTCAATGAATAGTTTTAAAAGTGTGGGTGAAAGCGAGGAGCCTTCGGTCACCCCCATGGTGCAAGGACTGAGATTGGCGAGGGATTGTTTGGTTTTAATTCTCCGTGTTCTGTTATGGAGAAAAGAGGCAAACCATTTTAGTACTGAGCCAGAGAACCCCATCCTACGTTCTAGAAGTCTCAGGAGATTGTCATGTTTGACCGTATCAAAAGCTGATGATAGGTCGAGTAGGATTAATAGACAGGATTCGTTCTGGTCGAGCAATGTATGAGCATCATCAACTATATGAGTGATGGTGGTTTCAGTGCTGTGGCCTTGACAGAAGTCTGACTTGAATTGATCCAGCAGCTGGAGTTCCTCAATGTGGTTACACAGTTGTACATGTACACATTTCTCAAGGAGCTTTGCCAGAGTAGGGATGTTTGCCCATACCAAAATTAACTCTATAATAATATCTGATCATGCGCCGGCTCTTGTTGATATAGAATTAGTACCCGAAACAGCCAAATCAAATAGATGACGCTTCAAAAGTTGCCTCTTGAAGGATCAAACTTTTATAGAACAATCAGTAGTATTTTTGAAGGACTACTTTGATTTCAACACCACTCCTGACCTTCCATTTCATGTTATCTGGGATGTCTTTAAGGCAACCACTAGAGGTAATATTATTGACTATGTCACAGCCAAAAAGAAAAAATCCATTAAGGAATCCTTACTCCTACTCTCATCTATAAACCAATATGTGGGTGAATATTACACTCCCAATAATGATGTCATCCTAAATCCCCTTATTCAAGCTGAGTTAGCCTTCAACCAAACATTCAACGGAAGTATCCAGTGTGCAATTGAAGATTAATTTTAAGTTTTACAGTGGGCGTAATAAATCAGAAAAGTTGCTTGTGAACTACCTCAAGGTCAAATCTCAAATGCCCAAAATCATTAACATTATAGATCACAATGGTGCCAAACATTTTAGAGATACTGAAATTCTACAATGCTTTATAGATTTCTACCAAAACGTACATAGACCAGAACAATCTCCTTCGGATGAATCCCTTGATTCTTTCTTTGACTCTGTTCTACCACGTTCTCATCAGTTTCAGGTATTTTCTCCACTTGATAAATACTTATCTATTTTTGACTTAAAGACAGCACTCACTAAAATACCTAACGATAAAGCGCCCGGGCGTCTTTACAGCTACATTTTATTAACATTCCTCTCACATCCTACTCCCCCACTTGCTTTCTCTATATCAACATTTTTCTCCAATAATGAAGCTCACTGTACTTTTTTGGAAGCAATGCTGTTTGATTCAAAAACAAATAAAGATCGCTCCTCTTGCACCAACTGCAGACCTATTTCCCTCATAATTATGGATTGCAAAAATTTCACAAAAATATTAGCCCTTTGTCTCAATACGTTTATCTCAGATTTGATTGATATAGAACCAACTGGGTTTGTAAAGGGCAGATATATGGCTGATAACTCTAGAGGATGCCTGAATATTCTCCACCTTGCCTCAAAAAGTTCTACACCTATGGCCGCTTTCACTTTAGATGCAGAAAAGGAATTTGACTGGGTTCACCGGCATTTGATGTTGCAGGCTCTCAAATGGTTCAGTTTTAGACCAGGATTTGTAAAATATATCGGTATCTCTACTCTTCCCCAACCACCTCAATTTTCGTAAAGGCATCCAATCTTCATATTTTCCACTCCTACAGGGTACCCGACAAGGATGCCCACTATCACCCCATATCTTTATACTGTGTTTGGAACCTTTTCTTCACACTCTACATCATTCATCTTCTTTTCATGGTTTTCCATACAACACACCTCAATCAAATTCACGGCATAAGCAAATGATATTGTCTTATACGACTCAAATCCACAAACATCTATTCCTACCTTTGCATATCTTTTAACCACTTACTCCAATTGTTCTGGATACAAGCTCAACTTCTCTAAATCCAAGGTCCTTCTGCTAAATACATTTTGCTTAAAGGAAATTTTTGCTGATCATGGTTTTAAATGGAACTCTAACTATATTAAATGTTTAGGGATCAAATATTCTTCTTCAATCACAAAAACCATCCAGACAAATCTGGACGATGTTCATCAAAGAATTCTCCAAATGTCTGAGATGTGGTCCCATTTGTATTTATCCTGGTGGGGCAGATTAGACACCATCGTAATAATGATGCTGCCTGTTTATCCAACCGGCTTTTGACTCGGTCAAATGGGACTACATGTGGATAGTCCTTGGTAGGATGGGGTTAGGGAAAAAATATATAGGGTGGTAGAAACTGCTCTACACTAGACTGACGGCCCGGGTCCGCCTTCGTGATCAGGTGTCCGACAGCTTCGATCTTCATAGGGGTACTCGTCAGAGCTGCCCCCTGTCACCACTCCTATTTGCTCTTGCGATGGAGACCTTGGTGAGCACCCTCAGAAGCAAAATGGAACGTTGGGGGAGTCAGCTGGGGACTGCTACCCATATGTTGTCAATGTACGCTGATGACACACTGGTGTGAATGCGGCATCCGGATGAGGCAGTACCTGTGCTCCTTAAGGAGCTGACTGACTTTGGGAAAATATTGGGATTGTGCCTCAATCTGGGAAGTCTAAACTCTTTCCCATGGGAAGCCTGGCAGAAACGGAGGAGGACGAGCTACCCTTATTGGGAAAACGGTGGGTCAGAGATGAAGTACGCTACCTAGGGAACAGGCTTGAACATACACAATCAATCAATCAATCAATTGGACATTTGTAGAGCGCACTACTCACCTGTGAGGGTCTCAGGGCGCTGGGGGGTGCTGCTACTGTTCGAATAGCCAGGTCTTGAGATGTCTCCTGAAGGTCAGCAGGTCCTGGGTCCGACGCAGTTGGGTGGGGAGGGTGTTCCATGTCTTGGCAGTGAGGTGGGAGAATGATCTGCTGCCGGTGGTCGTTCTGTGGATGCGTGGAACGGTGGTGAGGGTGAGGTCAGCGGAGCTAAGCTGGTGTTTCGGGGTGAGTCATTTGTTGAGGTATGCTGGTCCGGTGTTGTGGAGTGCCTTGTGAGCGTGGGTGAGGAGCTTTAAGGTGATCCTGTTGTTGACGGGGAGCCAGTGCAGGTCTCTCAGGTGGGCTGTGATGTGGCTGTGGCAGGGGATGTCGAGTGTGAGGCATGCGGAGGCGTTCTGTATGCGTTGAAGTCATTTCGGGAGTTTGGCCGTGGTTCTCGAGTAGAGGGCGTTGCGTAGTCCAGTCTGCTGCTGACGAGAGCCTGGGTGACCGTCCTTCTGGTTCCGGTGAGGATCTATCTGTAGATCTTGCGGAGCATGCGGAGGGTGTTGAAGCAGGAGGAGGAGATGGTGTTGACTTGTTGGGTCATTGATAGCGATGAGTCTAGGATGAACCCTAGGTTGTGTGCATGGTCGGTGGGTGTCGGTGCAGCTCCCAGTGTGGCCGGCCACCAGGAGTCGTCCCAGGCGGAGGGGGTGGAGCTGAGCATGAGGACCTCCGTCTTGTCTGAATTCAGTTTCAGGCGGCTGTTCTTCATTCATTTGGCAACGGCCTTCATTCCTTCGTGGAGGTTGGTTTTGGCGGTGGCGGGGGCCTTGGTGAGGGAGAGGATCAGCTGGGTGTCATTGGCGTATGAGACGATGTTGAGGTTGTGCGATCGGACGATGTTGGTGAGCGGTGCCATGTAGACGTTGAAAAGGGTTGGGCTAAGGGACGATCCCTGGGGTAAGCTGCAGATGATCTTGGAGGCTTCAGATCAGAATGGAGGGAGGCGGACACTCTGGGTTCTGCTGGTGAGGAAGAAGGTGGTCCAGTCCAAGGCTTTGTCACAGATCCCTGCATCGTGGAGGTGTGTGCTTAGGGTGTGGTGGCAGATGGTGTTGAATGCGGCCGAAAGGTCCAGGAGGATGAGGGCTGCGGTTTCGCCGTTGTCCAGCAGGGTCCTGATGTCGTCGGTGGCGGCGATGAGGGCAGTTTCGGCGCTGTGGTTGCTGCGGAATCCGGATTGGAAGAGCCCAGAGTATTGTTCTCCTCGAGGAAGCGGGTAAGTTGTTTGTTGACAATCTTCTCAATGACTTTCGCCGGGAACGGGAGCAGGGAGATGGGCTGGATGTTCTTGAGGTCCTTAGGGTCCGCCTTGGGTTTCTTGAGTAAGGCATTGATCTCGGCGTGCTTCCAACTTTTCAGGAAGGTGGCGGTCTCGAAGGAGTTGTTGACGGTTGTTAGAAATGGGATTTCTGGTTGGCTAAGGCTTGCGCCAAAGCCAGGCAGAAACCACCACTCTAGTCAGGGCAAGGAAGTTACACGCCAAAGATAACCCCTGCTCACCCCCTTGGTAGCTTAGCACGAGCAGTCAGGCTTATCCCGGAGGCAATGTGTAAAGCGTTTGCGCGCGCACACAGCAACAACACCCTAGGCCCACCACAAAAGAAACTCCACACAAGGTTATATATGAAAATAGCCTTTGTATTATAATGAGCACATTAGATAATAATCACACAATTTACACTGTACCAACTGGCACTAGGCAGAATTTACAGGGGACTATTTACACAAGACAGGGCCACATGGACCACTGTCAGAATTAGCACAAATCACCAATTGTAAATGTAGAACATATACCAACTGTAACAAAAATTATAACTGTAGAGGACAACCAGTAACTACTGGTTACGTTAAGAACTTAGCATGAGATCCTGCAATGCAAAACAGTGGATGCATAAATCACTTTGCGCATAAACCTCTTTAGGCATAAAACTATATTATGCCCAAAACCTCACTAGCATCACATATTACGCAATAGGCACTACAGTAGGCATCACAAGTGTAAAAACCCTTGGGATATAAATTGACATACAAAACAGTGTGCCCCAATCGGGGGCACAATGCACTGAATCTCGCCCCAGGCCAACTGGCCTCTCACCGGGGCTGAAATGCGCAATGTCCAGAATGTCCGGGCGGGTTGGAAAAGCAACCAAGCAAAAATGTGCAAAGGCACAGCCTAAACGTGGCAGCTGCCCACTACTTGCTGGGCAGCTGTAGATAGAAATAAAGGCTGGGCACTCAGTGGCTTGTTAAACAAATGTGTCCCCTTCGTGGGAGCCACGGGGCTCTGAAAAACAATTAGCCACACGCTGGAGCCATCTGGCTCTGGAAATAAGCTTGCCGTAGGGAGCACACTGGCTCCTGAAATAATTATGCGCCAAACTGGGGTAGCACGGACCCTCGAGGACCCCACTGGGACCCTTTCAATCAAAATATGGCACCATGTTGCAGCGACCCGCATCTGCGGCGCTGCTGTGTTGAACAGCAAAGACTCTGGCACTCACAGTGCCTGTGGAGCCCTACTTGGGGACTCGCAACTTGAAACTGACCCCAAGTCCCACTCCGGGACTTCTAAATTCCTGTGGCCCCACGTTGCAGCTGCCCACTGACAAAATGGGGTAGCTGTGACAACCACCAACCACGTGGAGCCCCACTCACCGGGCTAGACGGCGGAGGCTTTCCGGACTTCCCCCGGGCCTTGGGAGGATAAGCCAACCGTTCCTGCTCCCGTCCACCACTCACCGGGAGTACTGCAGCCACATCTCTGATTTCTCCCCGGCAGTTAGTACTTCTCTTGCGTTGTGGGCTGGGATAGACACGGTGCTTCTGCCTCCTATCTCTCGGTCGTGCTGTCGCTGCCCGCGGGACTCCCCCTTCACTACGGGAGTCCCGCCTGGAAGATCTCTTGGCCGCGTCATGGCCCCACTGCTCTGGCCGGACTCAGCTTCCGCCGAGAAGCCCCGCTTCCGTCCCCACACCGGGCGCCTGACTTCCTGTTGGCGCTCCGACACGCAGTCTATTGGGATCTCGGGCTGCGGCGGTGATCCTTTACTGGGAAGGCAATACGGGGTAGGCTCCCATCTTGAGGCAAAAACGCGGGGTGGGCACCCGCTAGCAAATAAATCTAAGACGAGGCGAAAACGCGGGGTGGGCACCCGTTTTCAACGTACCGATGCGGGGTAGGCTCCCGCTTTCCCCACGCCCAGAAGGGGAAAGGGGGGGATCCCACCCGAGGCCGCTTTGTGCTGCAGGACACCAGCAGTCTTTAGAAATGCAAGGTGCCTCTTCAGCAGTGGAAAGCAAAGCGCTCCTCAGGAAAAATAAAGCACTTCTTGGGGAATGAAAATAAAGCACTTCCCAGGTGCATACATGCAGGATCCAGAGAAAGTCTTTCAGGAGGCGGGGGGGGGAGCAAAGGCTGGGCCCAGGGGCCTGCTCACAGGGCCCTCCAGCAGGGAGGCAGTCCCCAGTGGCGGTATCTCCTGGCGCCCAGCAGCAGCAGGCTCCCCCTCAAGTTAGGAACAGAGAGAGAGAACTTTACATGGGGTCACAGCCCCTTTTTATACACAGGTTTCCTTTGTCACCAAGGTGCAGGGAAGGGGCGAACCAGATGCAACTGGTTCCTGAGCACTTTGTTTTGCTCAGCCCCTCTCCCTATTCACAGGACAGGCCAGGGACATCAGACGCACCACAGGGGGTGGAGCCAGCATTGTGGAGGGAAAGCCCAGCCCTATTCAGGTCCCAGGTGTACTCCTCCCTGCCATCAGCATGCAGATCTCTCCATTCACCACCGGGGCAGACCCACCCTGACTCCTGGAGCCAGGCACACCAGCCAAACACAAGCCAGACAGTAACTTCACATTTATTACACAGACATGCCAGCTTCTAGGTTTGCACGTACCAAACTCGACCCTGCACTCCTCTCACATCAGGACTTAACACGGTCACTCAGATCCCCCATGCATTCCTATGGGAGGGCAGGTCAGTCTCACTAAATGTAACACAGAGCGCACGGACTTTACACTGGGACATAGTGTTAAAGTGCCTAGAGGCCTAAAACAACTAACATCAGGTCACATTAAAAGGCAAAAAGTTTTAGGGGTGAACCTGCCAGAAGGGCCAAGTCCAACAACGGTCTTCCGGAGATGGGGTGCGATGATGGAGCTTGCTTTGTTGAAGATGTGATGCGGGCAGCGGTCGGATGGTGAGCCGGAGTGGATGGTGTTCATGATTTTGATGGTGTTGCATCATTGATATGGGTTCAGGAGAGCAGGAGGGTGGTGTGGCTGGGGGGCGGTGGGTCTTAGGTGTCGGTGTTTGTCGGGTGGGCCTGGTTGTTGAAGCTGTCATGGATGTCTGCGATCTTGCGGTGAAAGAAGGTGGCTAGAGAGTCGCAGAGGTCTTGCGATGGCAGGATGTTGTTAGAGTTGGAGCTGGGGTTGGAGAGTTCCTTCACGATGTTGAAGAGCTCTTTGCTGTTATGTGCATTGTTCTGGATGCGTTCCTTGAAGGAGGTCCTTTTAGCGGTTTGGATGAGTTGGTGGTGCCTGCGGGTGGCGTTCTTATGAACTGCGTTGTTATCTGGTGTCTCTTTGTGGTGCCACTTCTTCTCGAGTCTTCGGCAGGTCTGCTTGGAAGCCTGGAGGTCGGCGGTGAACCAGATGGCTTTTCTGTCGGTGCGTCTGTTTGAGGGTTTCTTGAATGGTGCGAGAGCGTTAGCGCAGTGGTCGATCCATTGCCTGAGGTTGCGGGCGGCAGTGTCAGTGTTGGCGGTGTCTGTTGGTGGATTTCGTTCAAAGGTGGCGATTCGCTGGTCTTCGGTGACTTTGTTTCAGCTGCGGGGGGGGTCCGTTGTGGGTGCTGGTGCTTGGTGGGTTTCTCGAAGGTGAAGTGGATGCAGCGGTGGTCGATCCAGTAGAGTTCCTGGTGTGGCTGAAGGTGACGTGGTTGCTGGCGGAGAAGATGGGGCTGAGCGTGTGTCCGGCGGAGTGGATGAGAGTCATGACGAGCTGTTTGACTCCGAGGTTGGCGAGGTTGGCGAGCAGGGTGGTGGAGTTGCTGTCATTGGCGTTCTTGAGGTGGAAGTTCAGGTCTCCGAGGAGAATGTAGTCTGTGGATGCAAGGGCGTGTGTGCTGACCAAGTCAGCGATGGAGTCACTGAACTGTGGCCGGGGTCCGGGGGGTCTGTAGATGAGGGTTCCTCTGAGGGTGGTGTTGGGATTGATGTGGATATGGAAGTGCAGGTGTTCGGCGGCGCTGAGGGAGTCTTCGGTGCTGGTCGAGATTCTGAGGGTCTTCCTGTGGACGATGGCAATTCCTCCTCCTGCTCCATTGGTGCGGTCCCTGCGGGTGATCTTTTAACCGTCCGGGATGGCTATTGCGATGTCGGGTGCCAAGGAGGGGTTCATCCAGGTCTCCGTTAGGAAGGTGATGTTCAGGGAGGATGAGTCGAGTAGGTCCCAGAGTTCGATGGTGTGCTTGTGGGCAGAGCGGGTGTTGAGTAGTATGCATCTGAGGTGGTTGCGTCCTACCCCGATGGGCAGGGCGGTGACTTTGAGACTGGTGAAGCTGCAGCTCCAGCAGGAGAAGGGTCCGTGGGTGCGCTTCGGGGTGGCCAGGAAGCAGGTGGATGGTCAGCTGGCATTCAGTTCGTGGAGGGTGCTGGCGTCGTAGTGGTGGTGAGCGTTGTGGCGGTTTCAAGGGCCAGGGGGTCCAGGCGCGGACAGGTGCAGACGGGCTTGCCTTTGGAGCGCGCAACCGCCATAAGAAGGGGAGGTGGGAGGGAGGAGCAGCTGGGAGATGGGAGCGGGAACGTATGGGCGAGTGAGGGGGGCTGGGATGCAGGGGACGCAGCGGCGGGAAGGGAAGGCTGGAATGCTGGAAGGGCTCCAGAGAGAAAAACTGGCAGTTGGAGCTGTGCGGCATGGGGAATGACCTGCCTGGAGCACAGGCTGCCTATCTGGAGCGTAACGTGGGGAGATGTGTGGAGGGCATTTAAAAGTCATTTGCTTTCTGGCGATACTTGCCGCTGTCCCTGATGGGCTGAGTTTCCTTGATAAAAATGGTGGTACTTCCGCGCTGTCATGCAGAACTCCCTTTATCGCATCCCACAGGCATATTTTCGACAACTGGACCGCCTATTTGTGGAATTATTATGGGGATCCAAAAGGAATAGGGTTAAATTAGACACACTGCAGAAGACATGGGAGCAAGGGGGGCTGGAGGTCCCCTGTCTGCGCCTCTATTATATTGCACTCACCAGGGGAGTGTCCTCCCTGACCTCCTCATGCTGGGTTCTAGGGTACCTGACCGACTCCCGTACATTGTTCGGCACGTGACCGCAACGTGGGAATATGCAATCAAGTGTGTGTTGAAATGGGCTTCTTATGCCCCGGATGCCCCGCTGTGGGCAGTGATACCATTCAAACGCATCAGTCATACCATGTCAATTGTTAAATGGACGGAGGGAGGATGCTGTATGATGGGGGATTTGTATTCTGGTCAGCAGTTCCTCACCAGGGAGGATGCAGAAACAACATTTGGCTTGTGGAGGGTGTGAGAAGTTGGCCTGATGTATGATGTCACTAGTTCTAGTGTGCACCTTATATCAGTCCAAATAACCCTTATGGTGATTGGTTGTAAAGTCAACCTTATAGACCAGCTATCCTAGTGGTAGCATGGACAAGAGCAGTCTTAGGCTAAACTCTGAATGGCATGTGAAGCCAGCTGTGATACCATATATAATCCCTTGAATACCAAATGAAAGGACACCACAACAGATATATATATAAAATAAAGTGTATTTATTCTAGTCAAGCCCTCAGCACTCTTTATGAGATTCGAGGTAAGTACAACACAGTCTTATTTAAGCATACATTAAGTCACACAGGTAAGTAATACAGTTAGGCCCTAGGAGCCACGCAAACCATATACTAAAGAAGTGGTATAAGGACCACTGTCACGGAAATAGAATAGGCCTAGGCCTAGGGAATCGCTGGGGCTACACTACACTACCAACAGTTAGGAAGTGGGAGGCCCACGGGATTCAGGTGCAGAGTGGAAAGACTCACGCGTAATGCGTATAATCGATAGAAATAGTACAGTTCTGAAATAAGCAGTTTTAGGACACTTCTGGAGTAGCTAGAAAGTCTAGACTCGGAAACTAGACCCTAGGATAGTCACTACCCTTGTGAGCACCGAAGTACCCAAGTTACCTAGCCCACAGGCTGCGGGTGCATAGGTGTGAACTTGAGTCGGGTTTCGTCGTGGACTTCTATGGATGCCTGAAGGAAAGTTGCTGACAGGCAGTCAGTGCAGAGTGTCCGGTGGAACCCAAGGCCGGGATCAAGAAGGAAGGGTACCTGCAAGCAGAAGGGACAAGGTCAAGGTCACTAGCCAGTGACCACGTGGAACCAGGAAGGAACCAGGCGATGTCGTGAAGATTGCAGGTGAAGGGTGAAGCTTGTCGCAGCAGCCACGGGTACCAGGAGACATCGAGGATGACCAGGACCAGGAGGCGAGCTGTCCCACGAAGGCTCTTGCTGTCGGTGGCGTCGAAGTTGAACTAGAACTCACCAAGCCTTGGCAAGCGGAACCCACGAAGAATGGAGGACTTGCTTCTGGTGCAGACCAGGAAGGTCTGGGGTGCTTCTCTTTTGCAGAGGAGCGGGAGCCAGTCTAGTGGAGCCAAACCAGCAGTGAAGATTTGAAGGTGTGTCGTCACGAAGGCCGCTAGCCAACGGGCAAGCAACCGGACAGACGCGGCAAGCAGGAAAATGCAGAAGGGCCCCACGCAGGACTCGTGGAGTGTGGGGGGCTGATCTTCGGTGCAGATGGTGCTTGGGGTTGGGGCTTCTCAATCCCCGGTGCACAACTTCGAGGGTACCTCAGAAGCTGCGCTGGAAGATACTTGCCACTTTTCCCAGGTAGCCGGTCCCACGTCTCTCGTCGCCTCCACGGATCTCAGCTCGGCTGTGGATGTGGATCAGGGTCGGAGAAGTCTGGAAGTCAAGGCTCTGGTCAGGCTCTGCAGTCGGTCCCTCGTAGAACTTTAGCAAAGCAAAGGGTAGTCTCTTGATGGTGCCTGTTTGCACAGGGTAGCCACTCCTTGGCCACAAGGGAGATTCTTCAGTCTTCTTCTTTCGTCGAATGTCGAAGGTCCAGAGTTTCTGTTCAAGTTGCAGGTTCAGGATAATCTAATCTCCTGGGGCCCAGCTACCACTCTTATACTAATCTGGGGGGCTGGGTTGCCTGCTAGGTCACGCCTTATGGGTGGGACCTGGGAGGGGGGTGGTTACACCCCCTTCCCTTTGTCCAGTTTCGAGCCAGGACTGGGGCTGGAGTGCCCCAGCACCGGTTTGAACTGGACTATGCATGGGACACCTTGTGTGCCCCAGGCAGTGTCTCGTTTCTTTCATCCCTCCCTGCCCCAATACACTAAGGCCTGTCTGGGGTGGTGCTCGCACCTCCCAAGGCAGGAAACCTATTGTCCAAGCCTCCCTTGACAGGATCAATCCCAGCAGCAGGAGGTCAGACTTGTGTCGTGGCAGCAGCATCCATTTTGTGATGCTGGGGCTCTGGTTAACTTTAACCGGGTAAGTAGGTTTCAACATGTCTTCTCCCTCTAGAAGGGAGGGATAATATCCTCATCCCCAGAAATGGGATGGGGATATTATTCCAAAGTGTTAGACACCTTACACGACATGTTTTGATAAAGCCAAACCATAGTTACCATAACCGTTTAAGATTATAAGGCACTTTAAGAGTATATGGTAGGCTATATCATAGAACAGCTATAAGGACATGGTTCCGAAAGCTGCAGACAGGCTCAGCTCATGCTAGCGCACCATCTCACATGTTACCAAGCACTCTGCCTCCAGGATTGTTAAGGCCTGCCATAGGAGTGGCTGATAGGTACACATGTGTCTATATATAAGATAGGTATAGGAATACTACACCTAAGCAAGGAGTGATTACACGACCTTGCCCCAGCTGAGTGATCAGCCAGTTGTGTCATAATGGAAGGCCAGGCCAGGGGTGGCATAATACATGCTGCAGCCCCTGGTGGGCCTAGGATACACCTATGCCCTGGGTACCTAAGGTACACTGTACAGGGGCCAATAAGGTGATCCTATCCAAATGGGTTATGCACCTAAAGTACATAGTATTAATTTAGATAGAGAACAGCAGGGCTGTGGGTCTGATTAGCAGGCCCACAGCCACATCTAAGTCGAAAACCAGTAAAGCAAAAGCAAAAAGTGGGGGTGAACATAGAAAGCAGACCCCACTCTCCTACAGAGGGGACAGTATCTCCAATATTCAAAAATCTCGGCAGTGGCCTGGGAATTGTGGCCGATGTTTGCACAGGAGCCGCCATATCCACTACACTATAGGCTCTCTCGACATTGGCTGGGGGACGCAGACTAGTTTCACACATTTACAGGGCTCTATGCGGAGATATTCCTGCTGACCCCCTCCCAATACACGCTAAATGGGAGGCGATGCTGGATGAGCCTCTAAGAGACTTTGAATGGAAGAGGGTACATGAGGGGGCTAAACAAATGAGCTCCAATGCCAGATTCAAGCTCACTCAATACAATATTGTTCACCAGACTTACCGGACTCCACAGGTACTAAACAAAATATTCCAGGACCGCCCAGCTCACTGCCCCAAAGTGGTTACATGTATGAGCATTTCTTACATATGATCTGGGACTGGCCGGACTTGGTGTTTTTCTGGAAGTCGATGCTAGATAGCCTAAAAAATATTAGTGGGTGGACGCTCCCTTATTCCGTCAAAGAGATACATCTGGGACTCCTCCCTAGACCTAAAGGGAAAAAACTTACAAGGAGGTTCCTCCAATTGGGGTTGGTGCTGGCTAAACAGAGAATCATAATTAGATGGATGAGTTTGGTGCTCTCCATGGTGGAGAGCTGGGCTAAGGACCTGCGAGAATGGGCTACAGCTGAGCTAATCCGCATGAGGCAATTTAGGAGAGATGACAATTTGGAGGATGATGCGAGGTCCTGGTATACCATGAACATAGAAATTCCCATTAGAAAAGTCCTTACCTCGCAAGAGATAGCGGAGACTCACTATGACCTAGCTGACTCAGGGGCAGCGGCGCCGTCTGGGGCCACTGTTCGTCTAAGAATGTAGTAGACACAACATATCGAGGTGTAGTCTGACATGTGCTGTATGGTACGATGGGGAGTTTCCTTTTTGCGACCCTGGGGGGAGGGAAGGGGCTTTATTAAGAACTTACTGTTAGGATATATGTCCTTGGGACAATGATGTTATATCCAGACATGGTAATCTGTTATAATACTGGAAGGTATCAGCTGTGTTCATGTTTCATCCTGGGAAGAAATGTTGGATTTGTTATGATAACCATATGCAATGTATAATTGCTGTTATGATGTCACTGTGATTCTGGATGACTAATAAAACAATTTTAAAAAAATATTTTTTTCAAATGATGCTGCCTGTTATCAATTTCCATTTATCCATGTTGTCAGTGAAACTTTGTTTGAAGTTCTTCAAATCCCTTAATAGTTCTATGGGAAAACAAACGTATGGAATGGACAGAAAGCATGCAATAACTATTTTCTCCATGGGAGGTGTTAACGTCCCTAATTTTTGACAATATCATTACTCATTTGCAAAAAAAAAAAGTTTTACCTCACTTGCTTCCCGACGCAGAAACACCCTCAACAATCTTGAACAGATTGGAGGACTCTTTCATTTCACCATTCTCTTTTTATTCTTTGGCTCATTTTCCACATCCTCCAAGAGCCTTTGTGTTTCCCAACATTAAACATACTAAATCAATATTATATTCAGTCCTTACTAGGCCTCTTTCATCACTGCAGGTTTTTTTTGGACTCTTCAGTATGGCATAATAAAAATATTAAATAGTCTACATTTTTGGAAAAAAGTGGGTAGCGAGGGGAATAACTCAGGTTAAACAGCGTATGCGGTTTCCACATCTTCTCTCCTCATCTGAAATATAAACCAAATTCAGCTTCTCCCCTTTTTCCACTCTTAAATATGACTCTCTTAAAACTGTCCTTACAAAACACATATCCACCCTTTTACAGAAGCCCTCTCCCACCTCCACTTTGCTTCCAGAACAATTAAACCTCTTCTCACCTACTAAAGCCTCCTACATATATAAATATCTCCGATATACACTTCAAAATTGGACCAAACATAAAATAGAATTCTTACGGGAATTGGAATTACAACACTCTCTTTCCTTACAAACATGGAATTTAATTTGGTTAAAAATCCACCACAACTTCTGCAACGGCAGCACTACGCCAACTTTATATTATTTTCATCATAGGTTGTTTTCAACTCCAATCTCTCTCTGCAAATATAACCCAAATATACAAAATACATGCTGAACTTGTCAGGGTCATATAATGTTATCTCTTCCCCTTTTCGCTCCTTATTTCTTTCCTTTCCCCTTTCCCATAAAACACAACATTATAAACTATGGTAGTAGTATTGAGGTACTCTTTTGTATAGTTCTTTGGTCCATGGTTCTATAGTACATTACCCTGCATTTCATTTTCTTGCACAAAATCTGTTTGATCTAATTAGTAGACTTGTTTTATTTAGATGCACTTTTGCTGAAATTTTTCAAATAAAGCTTATTTAATCAAAAAGAAAACCATTAGGGTACTGGCACAAATTAAAGCGGAATGAAAGTAGAACACCTTCAAGCAGGCAGATTCTATGGAAAAGGTTGGCTTTACAGTGGCATGAGAGCAATGTTTGAAGACTGAACACCAATCAATGTTTCTTGGTGAGAATTCTCCAAAACAGCTTTCCCCACCAATACCTGTATTCAAAAGGTTTGAGCGTTTCTGAAAATATCAATATTTTCCATATTTTCTAAAGTTTAACAGCTTCTTGTGCACGTTCATTATCTAATGTTTCGCGATGAAAATGGAAGATAACCATGTTTTCGTGTACACTACCGCAAGAGTAGAGTAACGCAACTTCCAATATCGCAGCCCATCACGGGAAAATAACCCCGTGTCAACGTGGAATTCACAACAAGGCGGTACCATGAGATAGTCCGCCGACACCGCGGACAATGTCCACGATACAACCTCCGCGACGGAGATAAAAACACCAAAAAACAAGCAAAGGGCCAAAGCGCAATGAGGAAATCAGCGATAAGCAGCGCCTGACCTGCAACACACACCTGGCAGGCCGAGAAAATCACCATAAAAGTAGAAAAAACACCCACACCCAAACTGACCTACACCCAAGCACCATAGAGGCAGCCGGAGCAGGCGCAGAGGACGAGGACGAGCGCAACCCCAGAAGCACCACGGACGACCAGCTCGGGACATCAGGGACAGGGAAGGGCAACAACAAGAAGACGAGGAAGACGAAGTTCAGTCTGCAGGCGAACAGGATCATAGTTACGGACGTGATGGAACACCATCAACAACTCTTCGTCACCTCCAACGTGTCATTGGGCACCAAAACTGGAATATGGCGGGACATCGTCGACAAGGTGAATGCCGTCGTAGAGCACAAGCGGACAATGGACGAGGTCAAGAGGCGATGGAATGACATCAAGCAGAAGACCAAGGAGAAACTCTACGCCAACCAGAAGGCAGCAATGCAGTCCGGAGGCGGGAGCCCAGCGCCACAACTGGAGCTGGATGACTTGGAGGAGCTGGTGTCGACAGTCATCAGTGTGGATACTGTGGTCGGAGTCGGGGGACCAAACACTGCACAACAGGACACAACACAACCGCAACAGAGTGAGTGACCACCATGCACAATCAAGCAGGTCACAGTACACACCCACAATGAAACTGGCTCCTCGCACAGACCCACAGACTGTCACAATGTACAATGCCATGCCGTCAGAATGTCAACCTGTACCATGCGGCTACATACATGTGGACACATTGTAATACACCATCTCCCCTTCACATTGCAGGGGCATCGTCAACACCACTTGTAGAGCTGTCCTAGCCACTCTTCACTGATGATGAGGAGGACAACACCAGCATCGACGCACAAGCCCTCCTAGACATCATTGACCTCATCCGTGACTCACCTCCAGGATCAGGGCAGCCCAGCTACATCGAGGAGACCCCATCCACCACCAAAACCACCCAGCAGGAGGCATCCACATCCCCGGCACCCTCCCAAGTCCCCCAGGAACAACAAATGGCCTTCGAACGCTGTGTGCTGGAGGGCCAGAGGGAGACGGCTGAGCAGGTGTGGGTGGGGTTCGAAGTCATGGCTGCCAAACTGGATGCCATCCTTGGGTGTCTATGTCCACCCCATGGTCTCCAACAAGCCCTGACTGACATTGCTAGAGTCATGACGCGGAGAGTAGAACAGCTGTCCACTCAGAGTGGCTCCAGTGATGCCAGCCATGAGCTGGCACACATGCGGAGGCTCATGGAGGACATGTTGCATATGGAGGCGGAAAGGATGGCAGCCACCGCTGCACATCATAATAATAATAATAAAAACCACTTTTAGAGCGCCTGGTTACACTCAAGACGGTGTGTTCCCGCGCTTAGAAATGCTACTGCTCCCTGAAGAGGCCGAGGTCCGGAACAGGTCTGGATCCTAGGCTACAAAGAGACAATTATTAGCTTGGGAAAAGGTAAGTTTTTAATTTAAGTCTGAATCTCATTTCGGAGGGCTCTATGCGCAAGTCAAGAGGGAGATTGTTCCAGTGCTTACTCACTAGAAAGCGAAAGGAGCTACCTCCCATCCTAGTCTTGCGCACGCGAGGAAGCTGAAACAACATCGCTCCAGCAGATCTAAGGTTCCGGGTGGGGCGATGGATGGTGAGAAGGTTTCGCAGGTAACCTGGACCTTTTCCCTGGGCAATGCGATGGGCAAAACAGAGTGCTTTAAATTTGATGCGCTCCTCAATAGGGAGCCAGTGAAGTTTTCGTAATGCCGTTTTTCCAGATGCCCTGCTTGGAAGGTTGAGTACCAGGCGGGTGGCAGCATTTTGGACGCACTGCAATTGGTGTATGCCTTTTCTGCTTAGGCCTAGGAGTAGGGCGTTGCCGTAGTCCAAATGTGGGGTGACTAGAGCATGAATAAGTGTTTTGCTGGCACTGATGGGGAGCAGGTCGAGGACTTTACGGAGTGTTTTTAATATTCCAAAACATTTTCCCATAATTTTGCTGATCTGTTGCTTGAAAGAAAGCTCCGCATCCAGCCAGATTCCTAGATTTCTAACGGAGTCCGCCGGGAGGGGGATCGCACCTAATTCTGTTGGCCACCAGGCCTGCGACCAGGCAGAGGGGGACTTTCCAACCACCAACAGTTCTGTTTTATCGCCATTAAGGCGTTAGGCAGTTGTTGTTCATCCACCCTGCCACAGACCGCATGCAGTTGGAAAAGTTAGTGGCATCCTCTGCCTGATTGTGGGTAAGTTTAATTATTAGTTGGGTATCGTCAGCATATGTGACGATATCCACGCCGAAGGCTTCCACAATATGGGCTAGGGGCTCCATATAAAGATTAAACAGCGTAGGGCTCAGACTTGAGCCCTGTGGAACCCCATGTCTCAGCTTGTGAAGAGACGATTTGTGAGGAGAGCAGTGTACCTGAAAACTCCTGTTTTCTAGAAAGGATTCTATCCATTTCAGGGCTGATCCTTCTACTCCCAAGTCTGAGAGGTGATACAGCAGCGTCGAGTGCAGCACGGTGTCAAAAGCTGCACTGAGATCTAATAAAACCAACGCTGCCGCCTGCCCCTCATCTACAAGTTGTCTCAGACATTCTGTGGAGAATAGAACCGCCGACTCTGTAGAGTGACCTGCTCTAAACCCTGACTGTGTGGAATGGAGAAGAGAGTTCTCCTCAACGAATTTCATGAGTTGACTGTTCACTACCTTCTCCACAACTTTCTCACAGAAGGGGAGGAGAGAGATAGGGCGGAGATTTTGTAGCTGGGAAATATGTATATTGTTTTTTTTTCAGGGGTATAACCTGCGCCGTTTTCCATACGTGAGGCACGTGGCACTCCTGAAAAGATAAGGTGATCAGGTGTTCAATCTGCTCAATCATACAATCAAAGACTCCCTTACAGCGATTGGGAGAGATCACATCAAGAGGAGAGTCGGACTGGATGCCGTTTACGATGGTAAGCAGATCTAGCCTCTCATGAACTATAAAGCATGTCAGATGGGACTTGGTAGCAGCATCACTTCTCACTACCGAGTATTTAGTCGGCATGCTACCTGTAAAGGTGGCGTGTATTAAATCCACTTTTTTTACGAAAAAATCTGCGATGTCATCACATAGTTCATTAGAGTAGGTATCTTGGGCCTCAAGTCTAGTTGGGACCGTGAGCTCTTTATAAATCGAGAAGAGTTCCTTGGTAGGATTTTTAGCAGATTCAAGGCGTTCTTTAAAATGAGCGCCTTTGGCTGCTCTTACGAGTTTGTGATATGTTTTTAGTTCTCTTTTATAGTTCAGCTTATCTTCTGGTTTATAATTTTTCCTCCATCCACGTTCAGTATTTTTATATTTGGCTTTAGCTTCTTTAAGTTCTTTGGAGAACCAGGGAGCATTTTTAGTTTTCCTGGCGGGGGACTTGAGTGTCCATGGCGCTACTGTGTCCAGAGCCCTAGACATCCATTTTTCGTAATCAGCCCATGCCTTAATCAGGGTGTCGCTGGGAAGAGGGGATTCTTTAAGTAGAGCGGATCTAAAGTTTTCCTGCGTGAACTTCTTCCGGTCTCTACGTTTCTGAGGCCTAAGTTTGGTCATACTGCAATCCTGGGGGCCAATTTCAACTTCGAATGGAATAACGAAATGATCTGACCATATCATTTGCAGTGGTGTGGCAATTTTAATACCTTCCCAGTTAGCAAAAATGGGGTCTAAAAGGTGGCCCAGTTGATGCGACGGGGATGTAGATTGTAGTTTGAGCGACCGGGATTTCAGAGCATCCACCACAGCTTGTGCCTCCTTACAATTAGGATCCTCGAAGTGGAGATTGAGGTCTCCTAAAATGAGAAATTTCTTATACCGAAGTGCATGCTGAGTTATCAGCTCTGTCAGTTGATTGCAGAACTGTGAAGTCTTACCTGGAGGCCGGTATAAGAGGAGTCCATTAATAATATTTTTGGGGTTGGCTTTTACCGTAAAAAAAAACACCTTCACTATTGGGCAATGTAGCCTTCTCTAAGGTACAATGTAGGTCGCTTTTGTAGATCATTGCCAATCCCCTACCTTTCTGCCTTTCTCTGTCAATTCTGAGCAGGCTGTATCCTGCGGGGACAGCTTCCAGAGTTTCGGGAGTTGAGGCTTCATCTAACCATGTCTCTGTTAGGAAGAGAACATCGAGATTTCCCTCTAGCACCAAGTCATGTATCTCTAATTTGTGCTTTTTGAGGGATCTACAATTTAATAATGTCAGCTTCATATTTGACGGCATCGACTAATCCTTTCTCCCCCCACCAGTGGAAAAATGGCAGGTCGCACATTGTGGCATTGGAGGGTCCATTAACATGGTATGGCGGCAGCTATCTTCTACATTGGAGCGGAGGACAAGTAGGTCACTTGTAGTGTACCTAATTTGTATTTTATTACAGGTGTGGCTCACTGGTTAGAGGCGGCAGATCCGCAAGCAGAGAATCGGCCAGGGACCAGGGTTCAATTCCCGACGCGGCAGGGTCGTGGACCAGGGTCAAAACGGACTCGATAATTCTCGCCTCGGTACCTACTCTAACCAGGAACACACTCGGCAACTCTGGGCATTAGCTTGCCTCATCTCCACAACGGCCCCCCACATTCGCCGGGGATGCCTGGTTTCACCTTGGAGATACCCAGGAGGGACCATCTCACAGGGATAGCCAGGACGGGTTCCCCAGCGGTCTACAGTGCCACGACGCCTCAGGGCAGCAGTGCGCTTTACAAGACACATACATTTACATTTACATTTACATTATTTCTATCATTGGAGATAAAAGGGGCAGGGGTACTGGCCCCGTGCCCCGGTCGGCTGCGGACGGGCGCAGAAGGGCTTGCCTTTGGCGCGCCTTCGGTGCGCCCGCCCGCTGCGCGGACGGGGGAGGCGTCATCTTTTTATCCAGTGGGAGGCGGGCGGGAAGCGTCCAACTACTGGACCGCTACCGTATTCCTTCCCCCAAGATGGCGTCCCTCCTAGCCTACCGGCGTCAGCACCTAAATCGGCTGCACCGGTCAGGAAATGGCATCGAGGGGCCTCGGAGCAACGTAATTCTTACACCGAGGGGTCAGTAGTGCAAGCAGATAAAAATGAACTATTTAAAATATTTTACAGTTTTTTTTTTTTTTAAATAATTCTGCAAACAATCGAGTAGGTGCCCGTGGGCAAAAGGGATAGCAAGGACAGAGCCCCCGGCTTCCGCCTCAGGGGTGAGCAAAAACAAATCTGAGCCCTGACTAAAAGGACGAGTTTAAATACCTGGTCGGGCGGGCGGGAAGCGTCCAACTACTGGACCGCTACCGTATTCCTTCCCCCAAGATGGTGTCCCTCCTAGCCTACCAGCGTCAGCACCTAAATCGGCTGCACCGGTCAGGAAATGGCATCGAGGGGCCTCGGAGCAACGTAATTCTTACACCGAGGGGTCAGTAGTGCAAGCAGATAAAAATGAACTATTTAAAATATTTTACAGTTTTTTTTAATAATTCTGCAAACAATCGAGTAGGTGCCCGTGGGCAAAAGGGATAGCAAGGAGAGAGCCCCCGGTTTCCGCCTCAGGGGTGAGCAAAAACAAATCTCAATCATCATTGGAATGTAGCTGGGATCTATCATGTCCTGCAGACCTCCATCATGGCATTGCCGCCACAAGGTGTGGCGCTGATGAATGCTGCTGCTCCCACACCATGGTATGTCAGTGCCTCACAGTGTGACAGACGTATCCACCCAGGCCCCTGATGTGTCAGTGGCACACAGTGCCGCAGCCAGGACTGCAAAACCCATGGGGGGCAGGGCACACATCCGGGGATTAGGACGTGGATGGGTTTGTGATCAGGAGGCACTAGCATTCATTTCCGCCACCTGGCCTGTTTCTACTTGGTGCCGCACATGGCCTCATGACCTTCCACTGACCCCCGATACACTCCAATGCACTCACCTTGGACAGCGACATGGACTGCCACATCCTGTTCGACGACTAATGACACGGTGGACAGACTGCGGACTGTACCCTTCCTCTTTCCAAGTACATGTCATCCCCGGATGGACTCTGGCTGGCATTCCATGGGCCCATATTGTGTATTGGGCTCGGCATTGCCCTGTACCACTCCAGCTGCAGAACTGCACAGGATATGCAAATAAACATCCAGTGATGCACTGCTGTGTCATGTCTTACATCATTCAGGATGGATGTGTGGATAAATGTGGGGACAGTGCCTTCCCTTGCATCAATGATGTTCATCCTGTGGGATGCGAGTCAGAGGGTGCGACATTGCATTTTGTGTACCTTGTCCCGTGAACACTAAACAGGGACACACGCATTAGTCACTTCCTTGTCCGAACATAGACTGGACCACGCCCTGAGCCCACAAGTCATTGTGGCAAGTCCTGCACTGGTCCAGCATACGGCAGGCCAGACCACTCTGATGACGCACCGAGGGGGGACCATCATTGCTACCCGTCGCAGGCGTACTCGCTGGTGGTGTGCAGGTCACTGGTCTAGTCGTCAGCATGTCACAGCCACTCCCTGAGGGCAGGTTTGCACACAAACCACACCCAGCCGGCACAGGCGTCACTGGCCATGTGACTCTGCCAACATAAGGGGCCGAAGATGTCACATTCCCCACTTCCAGTGGTGACTGGATGACGGCCGCTCCACACTTCTCATTCATAAAGGGCCCATGAGTTGTTGCGCACAGGGTTGGTGGCATCCAAGGCCTTGCGGCCGGCATGCGCCTACCGCCACGTGGCGCTGACTGGGGTTGCACAGCGTTAGTGGCACTTGGAGCATTGCAGCCGGCACAGGCACCCCGCCACGGGACGGTGACTTTGGGTGCACTGAGTCAGTGGCACCTTAAGCTGCTGAGCGGGTGTGCAGTCCGCGATGATGCCCCGTCCCGGCGGTCTGGACAGCTCAGGTTTTGTGCGCCCTGCTGGACCGCAGTGTAGGCCAGAGTCAGCGGGCAGTGCGGGCGTACCGCCACATGGCATCGCTTCCGGGATCCCAGAGTTAGTGGCACCCATTGGGCTGAGCGGGTGTGCAGCCTGCGATGGTGCCGGGTGCACTGGTATGTCCTCTGCCATGAAGTAATCAAGACCCAGCACCAAACGTGAGACCTGTTGACCTGCGGAGCGTGGGTGCATGGTGTGGAGGGTGCCATGTCTGCGGGCCCTGGGCTTGTGGCTTGCAGCGGCTCGTGGTGGGACCTCCCGTCTACATGCCGGTGGCGGAAGGTGAGCAGTGAGGCCTGGTTGTGCATGGGCGGGCATGATCCGATGGGCGGCGGGATGGGTTGGGGTGCCTCTGCCTGGGTGTGCATGGGCGGGCAGGCGCTGTTGTCTTGTGCAGGTGTGTGTACTGTGCCAGTCATGTATCTGGACTCTGTTTCAGCAGGCGACTCTGACTAGTATGTGTGACCAGGTGAACTGTGATACATACCTGCACGTGGTTGGAGACACAACGGTGGTAGAAGATGAGCAGTGTGGCCTGGGTGCGCAGGGGCGGCACTGTCTCTCTCTCCCCCTCTCTTCTCTCTCTCTCCCCCTCTCCTATTCTCTCTCCCCCCTCTCTTCTCTCTCTCTCTCTCCCCTCTCTTCTTCTCTCTCTCTCCCTCTCTTCTTCTCTCTCCCCCTCTCTTCTCTCTCTCTACCCCCTCTCTTCTCTCTCTCTCTCTCTCTCCCCCTCTCTTCTTCTCTCTCCCCTCTCTTCTCTCTCTCTCTCCCCCCTTCTTGTTTCCCACCTCTTTTCTCTCTTTCTGCCCCTCTCTTCTTCTCTCTCCCACCTCTCTTCTCCCTCTCTCTCTCCCCCTCTCTTCTTCTCTCTCTCCCCCTCTCTTCTCTCTCTCTCACCCTCTCTTCCTCTCTCTCCCCTTCGCTCTTGCTTTGTCCTTTGATGTGCGCAGGACACACCTTCTCGTCATGATTTTTGTCTTGCAGGCTGGGACCTACAGATTGTCCCGAGGGGAGTGGCCATGTGTCTTCATTTGATTTCAGTGTTCATTTTAATAAAGTTTCATCTGTTGCTTCGAAAGTGAATGTGTGCTGCTCTTTTCTGTGTCGACACATGCATGTCACCAGTTGTGATTGTGCGACGTCAGGTGGATTATTTTGTGCATATTTGGTGCAGCTGATGTGGCATGTCTTTGGTCGGGGGGGTGCCAGGGAGGGGTGGTGCTGGGGGTGGTGTTGGTGGGTGTTGTGGCCCACTTGGGTGTCCGGGACGCATGATGGGTGGCTCCATGGCTTCTGTTGCCCTTCGGGTTTGGTCCTCGGCTTGTCTACCTTTTGTGGTGCAGGCTGCCGTCCGACTTTACACCAGGTCAGAGCAGGTGTAGATTTCCTGGTGCTAACGCGCCTTATCGCCTGTTTTGTGTTTTTATCGCAGTTCTGTCGTCGTTGAGAATGTTGAGGTGTGATGTTGTCACTGCTTTTGGCACGGAACGCCCACTCTGCATCTCATTAGCGATAGTTGCGCGGGTCCTCTGTGGCGATGTTTTTTGCGGCTGCTATTGCGGGTAAACTGGTGCTGTGGGCTGTTAACACCAGCTTGTGAAAGGGGCGATGGATTTATCGCAACTTTGGCTGCGATAAAGTGCCGTTGACTCTTCGATAGTTTCTTGTGAATATGCCCCTAAGGTGTTAATAAAATTAACATATCAGAAAGATCAGTTCTCTTGGATACGTTTTCGCCCTTGGCTCTGTGTGTCTGCGTCTCTGACAATGTAATGAGTGGCTCTATCACTGGTGGAAGCACACACCCACGTTACTCCGTGACTCCTAGGAGCTTCACCGTCTAGACCCGAAGATGTTCTTTCTCCAAACATGTTTCATCGGATTAGTATAAAGACGGTGTGTAAACCCGTGTAAATGTCAACATCCTTGCGACATCAACCGGTGCCGACAAGGAGCCCCGCCTTCCGAAATAAAAGAAAGAAAAACTGGGATGCGACACAATAGGAAACGAAAGTGAACAGAAAAAAATATCGGCTGGCAGTGGCATGTGGCGTACGATATTGCCATTCCATCCTCACTTTCACCTGGTCTGCGTCGGCCGATGACGTGTCCCTGGCCTCAGGGGGGTGCTGAGTCAACACTATCTTCTACGCGTCAGAGTCAATGAGTCAGGCGCGTGGAGGGGCTGCACAGAAGATGTGCAACTCTGTTGCGTAATGCGAGTCACGGCGAGAATCCTCGTGTGCCCCAAGGGGACAGACAGAACTGTAAACTGAGCAGGCTGTGCTTGCAGTCTAGACCCTTGTGCTGCGATTTCATTCATAATAAAAAATATGAAAAATCTTGAATGAATCAGCGGTATTCGAAGTACCCGTCAACGTCTGTGACATGTGGGAGTCTCGGAGGCTCATTAACACATTTTGCCGCTGTGGGCTAGCGTCATGTTTTTTTGTAGCTCACGTGTAGCTTGCAGCGTTGATGTCACTTTAAAGCTGCCTCCACTAATCACAATACTTCCTTTGTGGAAATTGGTGTCTTTGTAGTGTGTGTGAACGGGGATGCATGTCTAGTAGATACTGTAAATATCGTATAATTTTATATTTTATTATTATTATTTATCGAAGGTATTTATCTTTCTGTTTAAGAATGTTCAGTGAATTTAATAGACCTAATTTTTGTGGTCAATAATAGCAGTTTCAGTGATTACAAGACGGTATTTTCATGAGCATCTTTATCTGTAGTCGCTACATTTGTCCATATGATAATTCTGCCCCGTTGGCTCTCGGTCGGTGTGAAAGTGGCCCGATGCCTCACCAGTCTTTTAAAGGAGATCGCAAGCACCTGGGCGTGCTTTTACCAGACGGTGTGCCGGGCTCCACTGCTAAAGAAGCGCACATTAAATATTGTTCGGGCGCCAGCAGGTAACAACGTTCCAGGTGTGACTAAGGAGCAGGCGTGTTAGAATGTGGAGAGACACATCTGCTTTTTATATGTGCAAACCCTGCTTCTATGTATGCTTCACTGATAGAAAACGATAAAACTTCAACTGTCCTTTCAAGATCACAATACTAAGCCCAAATAATAAAGTGTGGTCATCGTAAACAACATCATCGTTTTTTTGTGTGCATATTTATATAGCGCGAACTCGACCCGAAGGTATAGGAGCGCTTTACACGAGCACCGTATTTACATTACACATTCAGGCACGGGGAGATTAAGTGATTTGCCCAGAATCACAGGATGTGGGCGCGACCCCGAGTCTCGAACCCTGGTTTCCAGCACCGAAAGTCGGCAGTCTAGCCGACGGACCACACCCCCCTCCCCAATAGGGGAGAGCTCATGCGAGTACATTGCATACTCTGAAGGCCAGGTGCTCTAGAGATTATATTATCTACTTTGGAAATAAAGTATCCCCATTCTAATAGCAGCTTCACTCAGATCAAATTGCGTGATTTTAGGAAACATGTTTTCTGTTTATTCCTTTAACGCATTTCCCTTTCCTGCCAAGAGAAAAACAGATTACATTTCACTCCCATTATTCGGAACGACACGTGTTTAATCAAAATAATGCAGTAGCAACTCAAGATTTAAATTGAGCGCGCCTTATGGAAGCAAATGTCGAACAATTATTTTTTATATAATGGAGCCCTGCAGTTTACAGACTGATGAAGAAACGGTCACGTTGCAAAACAGTTTTATTCAGAAATTCCCGAGAATCAGAATATGATGCCTGAAATGTGGCTTTCAATGAATACGCGCCAGATGGCAGGCATTGCCAGGCAGCCTCCAGACTAACTGCCAACGGAGAGGAATTCAGCGGACATGGTGATGCTGGTAGCCTAGGTGTGACGGAAAAATGCACCCTTTCGGTCTGATGTGGTAGCCCACAGATGCCAAGGCTTCAAGAAAAGAAAAAAAAATGTCACTGAAAAATGCTAGTGAAGAAGCTGAATGAAAAGTGATAACAATGTTGCAGTTGACTTGCGTCCCCTTTCCTTTGTATAATACAGTAGATTCCAGGAATTCTGAGTGCTTTGTATTCTACAGATTCCAATTAAGAGTTATTTTTGCTCGAAATGGTGTGCTACAATAGTTCAAACGTGTGGTTAGTAAGCTGGTGTGGTGTTCAGGGGAAAGCAGTGTTTTATTACAGGCACAGATCACGTGTGGGTATAATCTGACCAGGGGAAGAGTACCATAGATAGATAGATTCTTGTGTTTTTTTGGATCATTCCAAGATTACAGAGTCTGCGCTACTGCAACATTGCAACATTTGCACTGCCTTTTGTATCAAACAACTACTGGGAAATTTCATTTTTACCCTGGTCAGTCTTGTGTTTTTTTGGATCATTCCAAGATTACAGAGTCTGCGCTACTGCAACATTGCAACATTTGCACTGCCTTTTGTATCAAACAACTACTGGGAAATTTCATTTCTACCCTGGTCAGTCAGTATTTTTTTTTTTTTGCCAAATGGTGACAATGGCTCCTTAATATTGCACAAATGCTACTGCACTCTATATAACCTGACCCTTTTATACCGTCAATTATCGGAGCGTCTACCACAGCCAGCAGCAGTCAGAGCAGCTGTAGTCACTGACAACCTTAAAATTCCAAATGCAAATTAACACCGTTTACAAATGTGTTAGATACTGACTGGCCTGACCCTCTAAAAAAACTCTTACATTAGCAAAGACTTAACTGTCGTGAGTTTTGACAAGTGGGTTGGCTGCACAACATTAAAGTCAAATCCAAAAATGCAATAAAAACTGATCTGTGATAGAGAGTCTGTGCATATGCTGTTTTAGAGCCACCAATTCATAATTTTAAACCTCCCCCTAGTTGGATTATTAACTCCACCCGAAAGCTGCACGTACTTTACCAACCCCGTCATGTATCTCTCCACAACACGTTCCTCATCTGTTTCTATCAAATGTTTATGCTCCTTAGTAGACCAGTGGCGTAATGAAACTTGAGGGGGCCCCCCTGAAAGGCACTTGGAGGGGGCCCCTGCTCCGTATTTAAACAGGAGCTCTCGGGCCAGAGTACTGTGCTGAGGGGGCCCCCTAGAGCTCGGGCCCCCCCACGCACCGCGGGGGTCTGTGTTACGCCACTGGTCAAATGCATCAGAGTGGCCCAACCGGACTAGCTGTCACTCTGCCACTTTTACAAAATGATAGCAAATTAACTAGAACGTTTCAATACGCTGCCTCGGCGCTGTTTGCTGGAGAATCATCAGAAGCACCCATTGTACAATGTTACTCTCTTCTTTGCCCCTCAATGGGGTCTAGTACTGCCACTCTCGCTGCCGAATCCTGCCTGTGTCCCATTTCTCCCCCAATGTCCTGTTCTGCCTCTGACTGTGAAACTCCTTGCTCTAAGCTTCTTGCTTTTGTCCCTCACCCCCTGCCTGTCTCCTGTTATGCCCCTGCATGTCAGAGTCCAGCCTTCCTCTGATGTAGCTCAATTTTGTTTGTTCCACCTCATTTTGCCTCGCAAATGTCTACAGTTGTGGAGTTGTATGACCTCAACATGATCAAAATGCGGGAAAGCAGTAATTAATCTCAAGATACAACTATCAAATTCACAGTAAGAGATAGCAGTTGAAATGCAGTCTGGCTTCCTCTCTTTGAACCGTGCAGCTGATGAGCCCATCAGTATTCATCCGTTAGTCCAGCCAGCGCATTCCTGTCTTCCCCCCACCCTCAGAGGTTCCTATTGAAGTATCCTCAGAACAGTTCACTGAAAAAGTGCCCGCAAAACTGCTTTGGGAGCAATGCATGGGGAGCACTACTACATTTAATCTACACATACTGCTCAAGCAGCTGGCACTCATAATCCACCTAAGAGAATACCTACGCCCACTGGTGTTAGGAAACTGGCACCCCTGTGGACCTCCCAAAAATCCGTAGTGTCACAAGCAATTACAAGAATTTTTGGTGGCCCATCTCCTTCTGGAATCTGAAGATCTAACACTCAAATTGTCCTTGATCCAGTGCAGAACATCGTCCTTACCTAGAGCAACACCAGTTGGGTTACAGTGATCAGGCTCTTAAAGGGCCACCGCATGTACTGGAAACAACTGTTCTCTTCATCCAGTCCTGCATGTCTAAAAATAACCAACAATAGGCATTTCAGAATGAACTTTTGTTTAATGGTGTCTGTTTGGGTATTTAGACCTATTGTGCCATCATTCACAGGATGGCCTCTAACATTCTGCCTCTTCAGCCACATTCTATTACCACTCTTCAAGGACTGGGCCACTCAAACTACTGCGCCAACTCTCCAATATATAAAATTGTTTGGAAGTGATTGAGAACAGCCAGTAAATCATGCCTAGATAAGGGTATAATTGTTACAACCTTTACTCAAACATTTGCTTGGACATAAGTTGTCCTTGAATCCTGACAGTCACAACACCTGAAATCCAAAAGTGAGACAGGGTCAGCAATCTCATTTTTGCAACCATTAACAAATATGGCAGAAAAACAAATATTGTGCCATAAGCACTGTAAAACAAATACCATCAATAGCTTTGGGGTGTACAGACATTTTTCTCACTATTTACTTAATACTTGGACTATAAACAGCTGACTGACAACAAGTGAAATGTAAAAGTAGTTCTATTCATGTAATTTGCAAAGTCCGTGGATCAGAATGGGCGGAGGTTGTCACCTACATAGCAGTTGTGAAGATGACTTCTTGTGATTTCTTGGGGTGGCTGGTCCAAGTGGACATGAAGGTGCCACCTCTATATTATTTTTTAACAGGCACGTAGAGGGTCAGGTGTGGTGCTGACTCTACAGTACAGCCCCAGACATTCAGAATGACAGCGAAAAATATGTGTAGTGGTGTCTCCTCTTGGATCTGAGGGCACTAAACAAGTTCTAAAGAAGCAAGGCTTCGGGATGAGCACTTGCTGGACATTCTTCTGTCAATCGTTCGTCTGGAACATTTACATCACCAGATCTACAGGATGCTTATTTTCTCCTTGCCATACACGAATGGCATCAAAAGTACCTGCGATTTATGGTGGTTGGTCGGCACTACCAATTCAAAGTAGTCGCATTGGCTGTGGACAGGAGCAGATACATGAGATGGGACTGCACGGTAAAATTCTCTAACAAGTTGTGAACATTTAACTAGCCCTATACGAGGTCTGTGAGTCCAGTATATAGAGACAGACACTTGCATAAACGTGGTGAGCAGCATACAGAGAAGAGACCTTCGCGGACCAGTGTAAGAAGAAGCATTCATGAACGGGATTTGGGAGAGGGTTTTTCATGCGCCAATCATGGATTGTTGATTTCATATTACACCATGTCAAACTCTCAGATCAAAATGTGTCTGCCTGAGAATAAAATAATAATAATATATTTGACAGTATATTAGGGAGAGGTTTTGGATGATGTAGGCAAAAGGAGGAGAGGAGAGTGCAGTGTTCCTTGTGGTCCTGCACACCCTACATTCAGGGTAACAAGCTATGGTCAGTGCTTTAAATGTGCCGGTACTCACCAGTACTGAGTACTGGCTGTTTTCAATTTCCTCCCGTATTGTACAGGAATTTCTCCTGGGCCAAGAGAGTACCGGTATCAATGATGTTTAAGCAAGGGCCGGGCCAGGTTCAAGTGACGGTGTGATGCGATTCTGATGATGAGGCTGTCACAGCCTGAGTGTCAGTGAGCTAGGCCCCGGCTGAATTATCTAGCAATGGCTCATTTCATATGGTAACAGGATGGGCCTTGCATCACACTGTGGCTAACAGCCCAGGGACCAATCAAACCCCACAGTGTTAATCACCCTATCCAAGTGATGTAGGGTGTGCCATCTTCTTTGCTCCTGGACACATAGGATATAATACAAAGGAATGTTAGCTGGCCGAGAGCTTTTGTCTTTCTGTGCTTAATGCTGTGAGTGTGTGGGAGTGTGTGTCTGCCTGTGTGCATGTGGGAGTGCCAGTGTTGGTGTACAAGTGTTCAAGTGTGTTGTGCCTGCCCTGGTAATATTCTGAGAAAGGTTGAGTACATCGCAGCATTGAGTACCTGCCTCAGAATATAGAAGCACAGCATGCCAGAGTGCATACACTCACCAAGGTCTGTTGTTTGCATTAGGCCTTCATCTGCGGGATCTTGGCATTAATAGCCATCCATAGTGTTAAGGAGCAAGTTAAATATTCCAGGGCCTCCACTACTCATTAAACCACCATATCAAGGGGGCAGTGGAGGGGAGGGAGAGGGGATGAACGTAGATAACAAAATTGCAGGGGTTTGAGAGTAGAAGCAGAACAGTCATTCCAAACCATCGGGCAGTGCACTCCCTGGACAGATCAAGAAAAACAACTGCTCAGGGGCCCATCAGCATCCAAGCAGGCTTCATACACTGGACACATCAGCAGGAGCATCGAGCCAGGGGAGGGTGAAGTCTACCACTGACTCTGAGTGATCTAACAAAGGCTTCACAACCTCATGTATCCACCTCCTGACAATAGCTCTCTTACTCCTTGTGAGTGCCTGACTCAACCACTGTACCTGAGCAGTGCACATTCACTGCTGTGATTTAACTCCTAACTGAGTCACTTACTCTGGGTGACCTGGGGAAAAACAGCTCGCTCTCCTGTGTCCAGCTCATGGCTCTGACACTGAGACTGTGTTTACCTGTTGAAGATCATTCACCATCCTGAGTATCCAACTCTCGACTCAAACACTGAGTCCCTGTGTGACCATGCGATTACCTACTCACCACCAACGTGCGCCTAACTCAGCCACTGACTCCTAACGGGTATTACACCCTACCGCTTTCAAAGATCACCAGGCGCTGTGGATGCACACCTAGAAAATCCCAATCGCACTCAATGCCATCATCTTGGCCATGCTCTAAGCCCTGCCCCCAAACCTTACCCGTGCGCTTCCCCCACATCTTCCTCTGTGATGCCCTTGTGTGCTCATACCACTCCACATTGCCTTTTCACCCATATGCTGCACCCCTTACCACTTTGTTGTGTTCTCTATCATCCATGTGCTCCCACATGTTCCGCTTTCTCTCCATTTGCTTCCCCTGCCATTGGTGCTCCTTCTCTACGCCCTCTGTGTTGCTTCACGCCACCAAGTTGCTTTGCACACCCCATCCCGTTGCTCCCCATCAGTGTTGCTTCGTCCTTGTTTCTCCCTGCACCTAGTTAATTCCCTTTCCCCTGCGTAGCTTCCCCTACCCATGCTACTTTTCTTTTGTTTACAGATCCAACTCGGACCGGCAAACAAAAAAAAGCGAAAGCAACATTTTGTAGGTGTGTGCCTATAAAAAAACATGGCTGGGCTGGGTGTTGCTTTTTTCTTTTTTTAAAGATATATGCTGCATAGCTTCTGGTATTATGTACATTATGGCTAGAACCATCGATTAAGGTTCTCATAGGCAATACCTATTGGATTTGCCAATGTTTGTTTAGAGATTGCCTTTACTGTGGTTCTTGCTGATCACTCACTAATTTCTGCTCTAGGCAAACAAGTCCTGAATGGTCCAGGATGGCAAGGTAGCCCTAGCAGGCTGGCTGAAGGCGCAGTTGGAGTGATGAGCAGGGAATAGTGACAATGATGGCATGGGAGTGGTACTGCTCTCCTAAGGCAACTTTCGTAGTAGGATACCCAGTGTGAGACCCACTCATCTACATTCATCTGCACATCTGGGTGGAAATCTCTATACCTATGCCTGCTCAGTACCACAAACTTTAAACAACATATCTCAGAATGGACAATCACGTAAAGTAACCAGCTAAGCGGACTATAATCATAACAAAATACAATAATAGGACCTGCAGAGCTGCCAGATTACTGAAAACCCTAAACTGTGCACCTCAGTCTCACAATTCTTCATCCATCACACTGTTAAGGGCTGCATCCCATAACACGATAACTGTACCTCATGCACGACACTGAAACACTTCCTACATTGGATCAAAGCAAAGACAAAATACTTCCAGTCACACACCCCACATGGTGTATCATGCTACTCTTCTAGACAAGTGCTTTAGCACCCGACATAAGGGTAGTAAGTGCTATATAAACATTGCAATACAATACTAAACTCTTCTGGGAGCTCTAATGCACGTTTCTTCCTAAGTAGACTGAATTCAGGTTGCCTGCTGTCATTGGGCCACACAGGAACCACCAACCACCTGCACCATAAGCAAACATTGACATTAGAAAATTCTGCATTCATGGAACAAGGTTTCTTTTTCTCAAGTCTGAAGACAAATCAGTAAAAGATGTGAGAGCAGAGCGGCGAAGAGAATCGTATGCGCCACTGTGGCTATGACGTACCTAGCCTTGCCTACTAGGACCAGTAGATCTGCCGGGGATACAGCATTACCGCGCAGTAATATCCAGGGTGGGTTTATCAGCTGCCTCTGTTTTCTTTGTAAGAATGGGAAATAATATGCTGTTTCTGCCTTCCTGGCTGATAGAAGCACACAGTATGCCACTGTATGATTTGCTTTTCTCAAACAAATTCCTCAGAGTGTTACCAGAGGAGAATTTCGCAGGAACTCAAGCACAATCTCTCCTAACCTCAGAAAACAGAATCAAGTGCCACAAACACCGATTCTGCTCGCCTTCAGCTTTGTTGCAGTACTTAGAATGAGATGGCTGGAGTGGGATGATTTTTAGTGGAATACTTTAAACCTAGCTGTTATGATACATGTTGGTGTGAGTAAAAATGTAAAGTAAAATCAGTATATATTTTTTTTAAATAAAAAGGGTAATAAATTCACGACCCACATGCCGATGACAAATCGAGACCCGGGCTGGAAAAGACCAAGACAGAAAGGTGCAGTTGCGGAAATAAACCTGTGGAATTTTAAACGAGAATTTTATGGCTTTTAAGCTTTCAAATATGTACAAGTGTGTACTATATTAGGCGCCACTTCATCTATCTGCCGCCTTTGACATGGTGCCTCATTCTAATAATCTTTCCACACTTTAAACTTGGAGTTTGCAATCGTGTGCGTAAATGTCTCCGCTCCTGTCTTACATCTAGAACTTAATTGGTCTCTTTCCCCTCCTTTTCACTTGGGTTCTTCTACAATTAATTGCTAGGCCCTGGCCTGCGGCGCTCCTTCCAGAGCCCCAACGTATTCAGTGTCTGTCTCAGTGCCGTCACTAGGGGAGTGCGGGGGGTGCGGACCGCACCGGGTGACACCCTCACGGGGGTGATACCAAAGGGCCAGTCTGGTCGGTGTGGTGTGGTGCAGTGACTGTCAGGTGCAAAATTGAAACCAGAAACGGCTGAAACGCAACGACGAGTCACAACCGTTACATAACTATTCAGCAGGAGGTGCCTGTGCGCAGCGCGCACTGTCTCCTCCTCCGCCGCGTCTGCGCGCCTTGGCAGTGACGTCGTCACTAGAGGGGTGCAGTCAGCGATGTTGTCAGTTGTTTGGAATACGGGAATCCGAATCCCGCATGCGCATTGGGCCCCAAGTGCGCGTGACTTGGCATCACGAGGGACGAGGAGGTGAGGAGGTCTCGTCTTGTCTCTGGTCGCCGTCGCCACTATAATGTATTTTTATTCCAAGAGGACAGGAGCGGAAACCTGGTTTAAGGCTAGCCGCCGACCGAGGTAGTCCCCCCCCCTGTCTGCCAGTGCCACCAACTCAGCAGGTGAGTGGCCTTTGCGTTTTGTATATTGCCTATTCACAGTGCCGGCTTTAGGGCGGTCGGGTGTAACTGTCAATAGGAAGTGCTTGATTGTCTTGTTGCCTCAAAACAGTGGCGTCACTAGGGTTGGTGTCACCCGGTGCGGGTAACTCATGGTGTCACCCCCTCACGACTTACCGCATGGACCTCCTCCGCTCCGAGTCCGCTAGCCTACAAGCCCTAGATTAGATTATATCTACTTGCAAACAGTCACCAGTATACAACGGATCAATTCTGTGTGTATACAGAGCATGTGGAGAGTTATTTGAAAGTAAGAGCGATGTCTGGATGTAAGTGCAAACCCTCAAATTCCAACAGGCCAGGTTTTAACACAAGTACTTCCAGGCCCGATTATCCACTTTTCGACCATCCCGCTCCTGTGTACCTTATCTCACAGGCCCCAGCCCCATATCAGCCCCATCCAGCTCTACTTTCATTATTCCCGTAAAAAACATTAGCAAAATCACCTTCAAACTTAAAACATTAAATATAGCAGTAAATATAATTAGTACACACTTTAAAATATGTTCCACAGTTGCCCTAATGACCTGATTGCTAATTAAATAAAAACAGAAAGGCGATGACAGGGCCGGTTTTATCGCTAGTATGTATTTGCGTCTACAGGGAATGTCACATGAGCCAATGAGGATTACAAGATGTAGGAATCACATGGCATCCATACTGGTGGGAAGTAAATTTAAAGAGGGTTTGGGCTGGGGAAGCACAAACTCAGGATTTAAAGCATACCGTAGTGGTTGGGGCTTGGCTTTACTAATAAAAATGTATATCGGCCCGAACTCTTTTTAGCAACAATAAAATAATGAAATACTGGGGAATTTCTAACTTTATAGTAACACAAAAAAGTGAAGTTCTAACTATACCATTCATGTTTGTCTGCAGCTCTTTGATGACAGTTCATAGCCACCGTCCTATTTAGGATTGTAACTTTTGAACTGAAAGTAACACAAGAATCTCTGTGACAAAGGCAGTAACCAACTGAGCTATCCAAATAAAATACAGTTTATCTGCATTTCAAAACTACCAACAGGCAAAGGACTACTCTCCAGCAGGATCATTAATCACGTGACAAATACTTACAATTATACATATGACATGAATGGGTTTTTATGTGGGCGTTTCAAGAAAACGCCAGCGTCATTTGTGCATAAGGGACCTGAACATTTTGCAGTAATTAATTTAAAGTGTTTAAGGGATACATCTGGTAAAGAGTGGGGACAGCGGGACAGACTTACTACATGTCTGTGCGCCTGCAGCTCACATTTTTGAATTCACAAACGTGTGAATATTTGCTAATCTTATGTATGGATGCACATATGCCCAGAAGATCAACTTCTGTGCAATTGTGCATAAAAGTGAAACCGTTCTGGCCTTGAACATTTCTGGTTCCTTTACTGAGGGATGCACATCTGTTCTGCGTCCACACAACCGCCCGGGGTTCCTTCCACTAATAACTGATCACAGGGACAGCAGGCCTCACTCTAACCCTTGCCCTGCTGTGAGCTGCACTCTTGTCTGGATTGAGTGCCGCTATCCCCTGCCTACCTATTTTACCACTCCAGTAAGAGTAAATCTAATTTTCAAATGTGCAGGTAAGGCCTGCCCTGAGTAATGTGGCACCACGTGCCGAGATGGCACTAACACACCACTGTGCCTGCGAGCCAATCATATGTGAGGACGTAATCAGGCTCGGCTGTGCCAGTCGGCCTTCTCCAGTCACCCCCACAACACGTGCCCGAGGCATTTGTGAATTTGAGGGGGAGAAAAATGCACACTGTACGATATCTGCACACGACGAAAACGCTAATCTTTGGACATCCCCAACATGCCCGCGCCTTAGCAAATCTGGGCGAATGTTCGCCGCAGTTATTAATTAAAATAAAAAGCATGCAGTACAAAATATGTAAAATGTGTATTGCAAAGGGCGTCATAATTTCGAAGACAGCCATGCGTGTTCCGAATGGCTCCACGCCGATACGTAGCATATGTGAAACAAATTCAGCAATTAACAAAGCCGTGTTACTCAGTGTGGCAGCAGGAAGGTGGGAGCAGGTGGCACGCCTTCACAGGCCGCCGGGTCTCTCAGGATGACTGCCGACCGACATGGCACTCGTGAGATTTCTAATTTAAAACATCTTTTAAATGCAGGCCATGTTTTCAAATCTGTGTGACTCTTGCACAACCTTGCCTGAACACCTTCACAATTTCACTGAGGTGAAAACCATAGGAACGCAATAAAACTAAGACGATAAAATAAAAGCAAACTGCAAACATGAAAGAGGGGCAACAGTCATTTCGAGTCAGGGTGTTTAGGTATTGGCGCAAGTGTTGCATAAGTGAAGCTGACTTCTAATTGGACAAGTAAGTGAGATTTGCTACACCTGTTCAATCTCGCGCTCCAGCAGGAACAGTAACTAGGCGCCGACCATCACCACGGCCCCGTACACCAAGGGACCCCGTTGGTAATGGCTGTGGATTGCATTCTGCGATTCCAATGTGCCAACAAACAGAGGGATAATTTCTCACAAATACCTCTCCTGCAGGAGAACAAAATAAGGAAAAAGGGTAGAAATAGGGATGCACATAAGGTAACAAGACGTCTACAACAACAAGGAATTGAGACGATCCAACAAAAAGCGATCATCTGTCCTCATCTCCTGTAGTGTAGCTTCCAAATTTTAAGCAGCGTACATGGCGAGCATCCTGCCAGCGAAGGCAGGCAGACCTAGGGTTAAACCATCCTGCGCACCTTGGTGCTCTGCGGACACCTCCGGCGGTGCAACCCGTGCCGCCGCACCGGATGCCAAGTTCTGGAGGGCGCCATTTGTATAATGGAACCGACGAGTGCCGGGCCCGTTACTAATTTTCATTTTCACAGGTCAGGTTCCTGGTCTGGAAACAAAAGAGTCAAACAACACTGCTCACACGCCGGCGCCTGGCGGTGCGCATTGACAGCAGGCCCGGTTCTAATCTAGGGTGGTCCGGGTCACCGGGTGGGCCAGCCCAGGCCCACCCAAACATGAGCCTTAACGCTCGCAGTGAGGATATGAAGGCCAATAGAAAATATTGGGCACTTTAATTTAAAACGTTCCTCCGAACGTTGTTTTTCTTCATATTCAATCTGGGAGATGCGTTATTAATTTGGGCCTGGGCTCGGGCGGGCTGGCTGTGTGTGCAAGTACAATAGGGCGGGGCATGGCAAAGGGAACAAAAGCTTTATTTGACACCGAGTAACTTTTGCCTACCGTCCTGTGCTCTGCTGCGTGGATATTTCCATTTTTGTTCAGCATTTGAGCAAAGAAGTTTGTTTATTCTGATTCACCTTTCCTGACTCCTGCAGCTGCTTATCAGATCAGGCTGTGACACAAGGAGTAGGTCAGAGAATGTGTTACTGTTTGTTTTATTTTAAAAGTCTGCACAGGCCCAGCAAGGCACATCATTATCATGGCCATGGATGCAAGGCAACAATAAAACATGTCCAGAGAACTGGTGATTAATGATCCTGCTGGAGAGCAGTCCTTTGCCTGTTGGTAGTTTTGAAATGCAGATAAACTGTATTTTATTTGGATAGCTCAGTTGGTTACTGCCTTTGTCACAGAGATTCTTGTGTTACTTTCAGTTCAAAAGTTACAATCCTAAATAGGACAGTGGCTATGAACTGTCATCAAAGAGCTGCAGACAAACATGAATGGTATAGTTAGAACTTCACTTTTTTTGTGTTACTATAAAGTTAGAAACTCCCCAGTCTTTCATTATTTTAATGTTGCTAAAAAGAGATTGGGCCGATATACATTTTTATTAGTAAAGCCAAGCCCCAACCACTACGGTATGCTTTAAATCCTGAGTTTGTGCTTCCCCAGCCCAAACCCTCTTTAAATTTACTGCCCACCAGTATGGATGGCATGTGATTCCTACATCTTGTAATCCTCATTGGCTCATGTGACATTCCCTGTAGACGGAAATGCATACTAGCGATAAAACCGGCCCTGTCATTGCCTTTCTGTTTTTATTTAATTAGCAATCAGGTCATTAGGGCAACTGTGGAACATATTTTAAAGTGTGTACTAATTATATTTACTGCTATATTTAATGTTTTAAGTTTGAAGGTGATTTTGCTAATGTTTTTTACGGGAATAATGAAAGTAGAGCTGGATGGGGCTGATATGGGGCTGGGGCCCGAAGGTCAGCTGTGAGATAAGGTGCACAGGAGCAGGATGGTCGAAAAGTGGATAATCGGGCCTGGAAGTACTTGTGTTAAAACCTGGCCTGTTGGAATTTGAGGGTTTGCACTTACATCCAGACATCGCTCTTACTTTCAAATAACTCTCCACATGCTCTGTATACACACAGAATTGATCCGTTGTATACTGGTGACTGTTTGCAAGTAGATATAATCTAATCTAGGGCTTGTAGGCTAGCGGACTCAGAGCGGAGGAGGTCCATGCGATAAGTCGTGAGGGGGTGACACCATGAGTTACCTGCACCGGGTGACACCAACCCTAGTGACGCCACTGGTCTGTCTGTCTTCACTCTAAATACTGCAGTTGCCCACTATATATTTGCATTACAGTCAAAACAGATATTGCTGATTTAAAAAGTCCACATTCAGCGCAGTGCTCCCACGGAGGCGAATCGCCACTTTATTGTAAGTCATGAACAGCGCTTCAATAATGAACTCTGAAATCGGTGAACTGACTTAATGTTTCTAAGAATAAACTTTCAACAAACTACACTGGTCGACAATAAACGCCTACACACCCTGATAAAGTCGTCCTATTGCTTGTAACCTTCCTCTTCAGGAAGATTAGTTTTTTCTACAAGTTAAGGCGAGCTCCATCCCGTGCCTTTCTATTGTTTCTGTGGGGATAGCTGCTGATGGGCCCAGGGCGTAAGCTAAATGCTCTCCTTCTCTTTCCACAAAGACGCAACATCACAAATTTAATTCATTAAGAGTCCGGGCATGCCGTGCGCACTGCGCACCATTTTATTCATGATGAAGTGAGGGGGCCCCGGGAGCGTGGGCCCCCCGCAATGCGGGGGCTGCAGGGGCCTGTGTTACGCCCCTGTAGTAGATCTGTCAGCTTTAGGGTGGTCTTCCCCCAAACCTTTTTCACTTCTCCTCTCTTGTTTTGCTGAACTCATTTTTGTTGGCCTTAGCACTTTGTGCAATTTATCAATATGAGCCAGTGCTAAAGTGCTTGTGCTCACTACTTAAAACATAATAACATTGGCTTAGACCTGATTGGCATATTTAATTTACATGTAAGCCGCTAGTAAAGTGGTGTATTGTAAAGTCTGGGGTGGTAAATTAAATGCTACTAGTGAGCCTGCATCACTTATTGTGCCACCCACTTAAGAAGCCCTCTAAATCATGTCTGGGGCCTGCTATTGTAGCTGGTGAGTAGTTTTAAACTGCCAATTCAACCTGCAAAAATAAACTCTTTGCCAGGCCTAAAACCCCCTTTCTAATATATATGTCACCCCTATAGTAGGCCCTAAACAACCCATAGGGCAGAGTGCATTGTATTTTAAATGTTAAACATGTACTTTTAAGTTTTACTTGTCCTGGTAGTAAAAAACTCCCAAATTAATTTTCACTACTTGGATGCCTACCTCTCCCATAGGATAACATTGAGTTATCTTATTACATTTAATAAGTGATATCCTTTGTTTGGGAGCATGTAAAAACATGATGTTTAGTGTCTAAGGAATTGTAATTTAAAATTCTCTTTGATGGTAAAATCTGATTTTGAGTTACAATTCAGAAAATGCCACTTTTAGAAACTTTACATTTCCTTGTCTTAACCATCTGGTGCTTACAGCCTGTTTCCTGGGGGACATAATAAGATGTAGTTGGCCTTGTGTATTCCTCCAAGACAGCCACACAATAGGGTGGGTGTTGGCAGGATCCTTTTCCAGGATTTTAGAAGGAAACAGCAAACAGGAAATTGGCTGTTAATTTATGGTCTCAGCAGGGTCTCGGGAAGGTTTTTTCAGAATGGGCCGTACTAGAGATTTTTTGCATATGTTTGGAAAAGATCCGGTATTCAGAATGTTATTTAGAAGAGGTGCTAAATGGCCTGCTATGGTACTCGGCACCATGTGGAGAACCATAGCCGGACATAAGTCCAATGGGGAACCAGACTTGGTAGACAAAATACGTTTCTCCATTCGCTCAGGCATGAGGTGATTGAAATTATGAAGATGAGCCTGCGTAGTTACTTTACCATTTTCTAGGCTACCAGTTACGTATGGACTGTCTATAGCTTGATGGCTAGAAAACTCGTCAAATACACTTTTTACTTTGCTAAAAAAAGAAGTCTGCTAATTTATCGCAAAAATCAGCGTTGGGAGTGTGCTGTTTGTTTTCATCTAGTTTGGATAAGGTCGTGACTGTTTTGAAAAGCTCTCTGGCCGAGTGTTTTGCCGAATTAATTTTCTCAGTGAAAAAGCATGATTTAGCCGCGATAATAGCCTCTTTGTAGTTTTCAATAGCTTTTCTATAGTGATCTTTTTCCACTGCTTAGTAATCCTTCCTACATGTTCATTCTTGGGCCCTACACTTTTTTACAATTCATTCAGTTCCGGCGTATACCAAGGTGCCGACGGTTGCTTCCTGTAGTTACGTTTCTGTTTTTCGGGTGCAAGCTTGGTAACCGTTGACTCAATCCAGCCATCGAAGTTGCAAGTTGCAGAGGTGGGATCAGTATTTAGACAGGGTGTAGATGAACCTAGTGCCTGGTCTAATTCCATAGTATTTATCTTGTGCCATGGGCGACTTGTAGTTGGGTTATTGGTATTGCGTATATTAGAAATCTTTCCTGGGATAGTTAGCTCAAAGAGTACATCTCTGTGGTCTGTCCAGGCCACAGGCATTGTTGGTGAAGACGCCATCAAGAGTATGGTTGCCTATGTGTGTTGGCTCGGTAATGACTTGGTTTAAATCAAAGCTCTTTAGACAATCAATTAAGTTAATGGTATCTCTACATTCCGTGGAGTCTAAATGGAAATTAAAATCCCCCAACAATGTGAAATTGGAGAACTCCATGCAGGATTCAAGAAAGGTCTGCATGGAGGAGACAAACCTATTCCTAGGGCCAGGTGGCCGATAGATAAGAGTTCAGTTAAACGCTGTCTTGTTATTGATTTTAAAGGAAAACATAATGGCTTCCTCCCCCAGTTGGGGGATGGCTACCGATGATGCCTTAATATTATTGCAGTGAGCAATAGCAATAGCAACTCCCCATGGTAGGTTGAGTTGTGTTCTGCTTCGGACTTCGAGTCACACACCGAGGTCGTTAGTAAGGGAGCGCCACGGGGTGCGGAGGACTGACCCGTGAGGGAGTGCCGCGGGGAGCGGGGGATTGACCCACCTGTCCGGCATGCCGTGGTGATGCTCGATGAGTTAATTGCCGGAGGCGGAGCCAGATTGCGGGGCTGCTTCAAGGCCGAGACCTGCTGCTGGGGGCCTCTGCTGCGCTGTGCCCCTCCTCCAGCTCCAGCTCCTGGTGACCAGATTTTGCATCCTACCCATCGGGCAGGCTAAGATTAAGGAGCCTCGTTTGTGCGGACCCGCCATACTTCCATCGTGGGACTGACGCTCTGCTGCAGTTGCGCCACCCGGTGGGCCTGTGCGGTGAGATAGTGTCGGCCGGCAGCTCACAGATCTGTACTCCCAGCCGCGGCCCCGGAATCTCTTGCCTTTCTGGGGGTCCGAGGAGCGGGGGAGGTCTATACCTGCCTCTCCCGAGCACCTAATTGACTCCTGCGGTTGACTCAGCCGCGCGGCCATTCTGGATTGCCTTTGGAGACGCCATTGCCGGCGGGTGAGATGACTTCACTCCAAGGCCCCAATGGAAAGATCCCAGTGCTGATCCAAAATTTGAAAATACGTAAACTCAGCCTGAGCTGCCGGGTCCTTCTGTTTTCCGAAAATATAGTAGAATCGTAGAATCGAGTCACCCTTTCCTTAGACTAATCCCGATCTGGAGCAGAGAACAACGGGAAAGGTAGTCCACGTTCTAACGGAGGAAGGTACTGGCGGACGCCGCTCACCGGGCCCGCTGACAACGCAGCCTATTCGGTTATCTGGGGTATATATATATATTTATTTTTTTGGCCCTATAGTTGGTTTCGCCTTTCTCGTATCTTGAAGGGGAAGACCTCTTGTGCTTGTCTATCAATCATTATACCTGTAGAAATTGTATACAATGGCTAGTACGGTACAAACAAGGTTATCCAAGCTGAGATAGATTACTTCACTTAATCCTTGTTCTGCAACTAAACCTGCTCAGCCCACCGCAATTGATAGAATGTTGTGAAAAGCCATCAGTGTGGTTGCTCATGAAATCGAGCGCACTGATAGGCGTCTTTCATTAACCCCGCAAATCTACCCTAACCCCTTGTCCCAAGAGTCCGAGACTGACATGGTTGGAATCCCCCCAAATGCTCTAACAGTTTCTCCAAATACTGATATTCCTTGCGCCCAGCTGGCGATTAATGACGATTTAGAGACACAGATAGTGGGGGGATGGGACAAATCGCTAGGAAAAAGAGGATTAGCACTAAGAAACCCAGTCAGAAGAGGGGAAAAACTACCCCTGCTCCGACCGAAATCAGCAATGTGATTGCAGGGGAACTTAAGGGGCACGCGCCGCTATCACAAGTACCCCCGAACTGGGTATCCCAAATCATTAGTGACTTGCAGAATTATTTTGAGCAGCTTATCAACACTCAAATGAAACTAATTCTGAGTCGGCTAGACAAAGTGGTAACCTTGGTTAAAACAAAGGGGGTGGGGGCGGGTAATACTTCGCCTCCACTAACAACTGCTAAAGTCACTGAGACTATCACTACGATCCCGTTAGTCGTACAACCAAGTAATCCCCCAGAAGGGCAATCCACCATAGCCAAGCACTCTCTATTGTCCCCAAACCCCCTTTATCCACACACCAGTTGTGTTCTCAATGGCTATACTGTGAGCTCAGGTGATGTTACTCTTGCCCCACCAACACGTACCCCCCAAGTTATAGCTCATAAGCAGCCCTCACAAGAATTCCCACCCCAGTGTCAATCGGAAGGGCCACCCCCCAAGGCGATCATTAACCCTCTACCCTGTATAAACTTACCCCCAGAAGTGGCCCCATACGTTATTATACTCACGGGGGTCCCGGAGTTGAAGCCAGATCGTACAGAGGCCTGCGATGAACTCAAGAACAAAACCATGTTCTGGCTGAACAAGAATAGGCCGCTAACAGGGAATGATCAGGGGGAAATTCTGTTTGTCCGAAGGGTGAGCTGGTTGGGGAAGAGGTCAAAGGATGTTACCGGCGACTGTGTGGTGGTAAATTTCAGGAACCAGCGCGTAGTCGACCAAATATTAAGCTGGGAACCGGTTAGCCAATCAAGCAATATTAGATCTTTGCCCCTGAGCTTTTTCTACCCAAGGGGAACTCCGTGTTTTGGTCCAGGCCCCGGATTTCGAAGCAGAAGTGATAGCCCTTTGGGTGGGAAGGGTTTCTGCCGTCCAATGCCATATGCTTCATTTAGAAATCAGGGAGCACTTAGCCTGAGGAACAGATTAGACCCCCTTATGTTTTTAGAGGAGCTGGACTGACTAAAGAGCAATAGAACCCTTCCCACGAATCGACTCAGTGAAAAGGGTTGTTCCCCTAATATCTCTCAGACTGTAACCTTATCTAATCACCCCGCATTGCATGTGCCCCCCAGCCATGTTGTGGAGTCCCCGGATGGGACTCTTATGGATTGTGTTGCGGTCCCCCCTGTTTTAGGAAATCCCCCTGGATTACCGGTTAGGTCATCAGGGAGTGAGGAAGTAGCGGGGCTGGATCACATCTTCCTGCACCCTCAGCGACCAGAGAATTTATATAATCTGCCCAGGTCTAATGAGAACTCAAAAGGTGAAAGGATAGAGGACAATAAGAGAGAGACACAAATGCAGGAGGGGCTAAAACTGGTATCATGGAATATAGCGGGACTATCAGCAAAATTTGACAATCAGGAATGGAGGAAGTATATCACCAGGTTTCAGGTAATCTGTTTGCAGGAAACCTGGGTGATAGACTGTAGCCCCTTTCACCTAGCGGGGTACAAGTGTTTTTCCATGCCTGCACAGAAGTCAACCTCGGGAAGAGCTATGGGAGGACTTTTTATATTTGGAGATCTGCAGCTGGAAGGAGTATGGACCAACCTAAATTGGCCCACAAATAATATTCAGGCCCTTGGGTTCCACACAAATGGGCTAAATATGATTTTGATTAATTTGTATAACGTAGTGGCAGTCAAGGGAATCTATAATAAGTGAATTAGATAATCGATTAAGTACAGAGACAGCCTCGAGGAGGGGAGAGGTGGTCCCGTTAGTGATTTTAGCGGGTGATTTTAATTGCCACCTGTGCCCCAACCTGATTCCTGTTAATGAGGACTGGTCTCGTTGCACGTTGGAGGAAGGTCTGCACTTTCAGCACTCCGGTGAGGGGATGGAATTGGATAGGGTCCTGAAAAGTCACGCCCTAGTACACACTATAGACCTTGTGCCTATGGAGGGGAGGTCATTCCAACATTTAAGGGTAGAGGGTGTCGCTCTTTCATAGACTACATGGTGGTCTCCAGTCTATTGTCTATTTAAGGACTGGATAAGAGGGGCAGAGATCGAATGGAGTATATTCAGCGATCACAACCCCCTAGTGCTGGAGTTAGTAGACCCGTCCCCCAGAAGTGCTAGGAGAGGTATAGGGGTAGCCAGTATTGAGAGGGTAACGGATCAGGGGAGACGATTGAGATGGACCAAAGTGGATGGGGACGCTTTTTATAAATCCCTAATGGAGACAGGGAATGGAGTGATTGGGGCGTGCCTTGACCTTTCGGTGGAGGGACCTGCCGTTGTCAAAGCATTTGAGGAAGTGGCGCATCTAATAGATGGGCTACTAAAGACCACTAAGCAAGGGAGAGTAAATGCCACCACCAGATGGTTCGACAAAGATTGTTCCCGGGCACAGAAAGAGCTCAAATCTAGCTTGAAAACTGTATCCCCCGGGACAAATCACGCATTGCACTGTGTAGGATCACATATAAAAAGGAGATTACACGTAGGAAATATGCCCTCCAATCACAAGCCTGGGAAGATTTAAAGGCCGCAGCAGATAGAAGGGACATAACTGCATTCTGGAAAATAATAAATAATCCATGTTTTCAGGACACTAATGCCCCAGAAATTGGTACCACCATTTTGCCAGAACAATGGTATGATTATTTTAAAACTTTATATAACCACACCGCAGAGAATAATAAGGATGATGGGAAGGGGCCCCGGTGGGTTATCACGATTGAATTTTCTTTGGAGGAAGTGGTAGCAGGTATCCAGGGCTTAACGTAAAACAAAGCGCCAGGACCAGATGGTATCCCACCAGACCTTTATTTAAGCAGGGTGGAGCTGTGGGCCCTTATTCTCACAAGGGTGATAAATGTGGCGGTCGCAACTGGCCTCCCGCGCTCCTGGTCATCGGCAACAATAGTCCCCATCTTTAAAAAAGGGAACAGGGATAACCCCCAGTGCTACTGCCCCATATCTTTGATCGATGTGACGGCAAAAGTGTTAGGACGAGTGGTCCTCAACCGCCTTACGGACTGGGCCGATGAACATCAAATCATCACAGATACTCAGTATGGGTTCCGGGCAGGGAGATCAACATCGGACCAGTGCCTGAAACTCTATCTATTGGTGGCAAAATATACTCTAGCTAGCAATGAGGCTATATATCTTGGGTTTATGGACCTCACTGCAGCTTTTGAGAGAAGCTGTGGGTCTTGATGACCAGATTAGGGGTTGATCAGGGTTTGGTTAACATCCTGAGAGCATTGCACTGGAATACCACTGCTAAAGTGTGTTTTAATTTGGAAGGGGGCACTACGGCACCTTTTGTCTGCAATAGGGGGGTCAGACAGGGATGTATTTTGGCCCCGTTTTTGTTTTCCCTATATATTAATAATTTAGATCAGGCACTAGGCAAATTAAAAGTAGACTCTCCTCGAGTAGGTTCCCGCCCTGTCCCTGTGTTGTTGTACGCAGATGATGCGGTTCTTTTAGCCCGCACCCCCAAGGGACTTCAGCGCCTGATAGACAGGTTTGTCAGTTTTATGGATACCTTAGACTTGTCGGCAAACCTGACTAAGTCCTAAGTCATGTTGGCTGGAACCAAACCTTGTAAGAAGTTCTCATCCAAAATAGGCACACACAAACTAGGGCAGGTACAGACGTTCCGCTACCTTGGCTTGTTATTCGATGGCATTTTCAATTTTAAATCTTTTATTGAAGAGCGGTGCTCCAAATTAGTGGCCTCGACAGGGGCGATCATGAATTATGGACGCAGGCTGGGCCGGTGGTCGCCAGAACAAGTTATGAACTTGTACAGCTCAATTTGTTGCTCAAAAGTGGTATATGGGTCTGAAGTTTGGGGTTTTGTTAGCACTCAGCAGTTACAGACAGAGGAGAATAAATATTTGAGAAAGGTGCTCAAGACCCCACAAAGTACTCCCGCCTACATTATCCATGAAGAACTAGGAAGGGTATACATTGAGGACCTGATAAAGGTCAGACCTCTTATGGCCTGGCTAAAGATTTGGTCCAATACCGAGGCAGACCTGAGCAGACAAATTATTAGAGACTGTACAGAAAGGGACAAAGGAATAAGTATTCCCTGGCTAAAATACGTGAAGTCCACACTTGAGGGAATTGGTTGTAAGGATCTTTTTACCAATCCAACGGAAATTATCTCCCAAGATACACTGAGAGTCAAAAAAAAATTCTTGGACCTGGTAGCCTCACGTAGAGCGGCTGCGGAAGAAAGTAAAACCTCAGTCTGTGCTCATAGAATGGTGAAAACAGAGGAAGGAATGGAACCTTATCTCGCCCTTATGTATAACGCCCAGGATAGATTTTTAATCACTCGTTTTAGGCTCAACCTTTTACACCATCTACTGGCTGATCCACCAGGTTTTACTTCAACTGTTGAGCAGAAGGGTTTCTGCGGCTGCAACAATAGGTCTCCACAGGATACCCTTCATTTTGTATTATTATGCCCATTTTATGTTTTACCTAGGCGTAGCTTTTTAGTAAGAATTTTAAAACATGCAAAGTTTAAACACGCCAAGGTTGCCTTATTATTCTTGCAAAGGGCTAATGATCCTCATACACTGTTTTGCATTATGAATTTTATTAAGGTTGCTTTAAGGTTAAGGAACTCAAGAGGGCGGTGTTGAATGAATTTATTTGGCCAATTGTCTCCAATCATGTGTTATGAACCGTATTTTACTGATTTTAACTGTACCGAATAAAGGACTATTGATTGATTGAACTCCCCATTGTCCTTCTCTATCTATTCTAAAAAGCTCATAGCCTTTTGGTATTGCCACCTTGAGATCTGGATCGGAATAGCTGTTGGACCAGGTCTCTGTTAGAAAAAGTATATCAGGATTGTGCTGGTCTATAAAATCAGCTTGTTCATACTTGTGTTTGGGAATTGACCTGACATTTAGTAATATACGACAAGACCAAGTAAAGGGGTCACTTTGAGGGGGGTGCTTCCCCTGTTTGTGAAATCTGCCAGACTGATTGGCTGAGGGTGCAACCAGCTGGTCTTTTCTGGTGGACGCGCTAAAGGCTTGTTTGGCCCCCCGGCGGAATGAAGATCTACAGCTGCTTTGAACTGGGCTGGGCGGTCCCCCCGGGAGCTGGGGGTGTCTCCCCCCGTCCTTGTCCCAACAGATTCACTTGCTTAGTACAGTAGAACTCTCTCGCCTGTGCCAATGGGTGCATGGGTGGGTAGCTGAAAAATATAGGGCGCACTAGGACAAAATGGACAAGCCAGCTCTACTGACTCGCTCCCAGTCGCCTCTTTCGGAGGGCTCTCCAGCCAAGTTCTGGACACTGATGTGCCTTCTTCAGGAGTGACACCTCCTTTGAACAAACTAGCCCTCATCGTGCAGGAAATCAGTGAATCGCATCAAGTCATAGCTGGCGGCCATTACCACAGACGTGAGCCTGTTAAAAGATGTCCATTGCAAATTATTAGACAGAATCAAAGCAACTGAAGTGGCGCTCTCAAATTGTCTCCTGGTCATGGACAACTTGCTACGCAAGAGGCCCAGCTGCAGTGTCAAGTGGATCTCCTAATGTGCAGAGCATAGAATTGGGAGGGGAGGGCTCACCGCAATAATATTTGCATTATTGGATTTCTTGAGGCTACAGAAGAAACGTGCATGAGACAGTTCATGGAGGAATGGTTTCAGGCTGCAGTGGCTCCTAAAGGGCTCTCATACATGTTGTAGTTGAGAGGGCCAACAGGGTCCCTAGCAAGCAGCCCATTCCCAGTGCTCCGCCGAGGCTGATCGTGGCCAAGATCCCTAATTAGCAGGAACAAGATGTCCTGTTGCAGGCAGCCAGAAACCGAGTAGATTAAACAATTGCTGTCCAGTGGAGGCGGGCCTCCTTTCAAGACGCCAAGAGGTGGCTTCGAGATGCGGACCTCACCTATGCCCTTCTCTCCCTGGCCAAACTCAAAGCGCTACAAAATAAATAGGTGCATTTTTGACATCCTACAACAGGTCCTGGACAGGCTGGCCCAACACTTCTCTGGTGGAGAAGTGTGGCTCAATGGTTAGAGCGGCAGACCTCGATGCAGAGCACTGGTCCGGGACCAGAGTTCGATTCCTGTCGCGGCAGGGTCTCGGGCTATAAATTCCGCGGACCGGATATTCTCGCCTCAGTGCCTATTCTAATCATGGGTCCAACGCTGCAACTCTGGGCAATAGCTTGCTTATTCTCCACAACGGCCCCAACAGCGCTGGGATGCCTGGCCTCACCATGGGGGTGCCCTGGAGTGGACACCTCACATGGAAAGCCAGGAAGGGTTCCTTCAGCGGTATGAATACAGCGCTGAGATATCCGTAGTGGTGATCAGTGCTATATAAAAAACCATACATTTACATTTACATTTACATTTCCCAATGGCGGGAAGTACCAGATACAGCACCATCAAACACAAAGTTCAGGGTGAAGAGGAGAGGGAGAGACTTCACTGTTCATGGGGGATGTGATTGCTGGGGAGCCCCCTCCCTGCAGCAGGTACTGGAAGGACAGCTGGCGGCTCTGCCGTCAGCAAATTGAAGATTACGCACCTCCTCATCAGCTCCAGAATAGTGTCTCTGACTTAGATAAAGGGGGAAGCATAGCACCATTCCCAACAGTTACTCCACAAACTGCAGATGAATTATGAAAGCGACCTAGGAACAATTACCTCTTAAAGCTGTATGTTTTTTATGATGACCTACATAGATATTATGCACCACCTCGCTATACAAACATCCTGGATTTTGTGTAACCATTCTTCCCCTCAGATTGCAACTAAATGCAGCCCACCATCACAGTGGTGCTGTCCCTTCCGACGCACTGTGGTGGGCAGCTCGCAACGGAACTGTAATGTTGCCTATCATTGCTCGTTGTGGGTTTGGGGCCCTGGGGCCGGGTGGCCCTAAATCGCTCCCTGGACTGTGCTGAGCTACTAGAACATGTCTTACTGGTTGTGCTGCTTGCACCCCTATAGCAGGTGCACCAGGTTCATAATGTTTGCGTTGTTACCTTTTTCCCCACAGGTTTGGTCGAACGACCCACATTCGCTGGATCAAATATTGGTAGTTTTATTTCTCATATGTTTGCTTGTGTCACTGCTATCATTGGGGGTGGAGATTGGCTGGAGGCGCGCTGTGCTGCGGGTGGGTTTATTGTCACAGTCACACAGATGTCATCAGTTACAAAACATTATAATCTGGTAACCTGAAATAGTAGGGGTATGGGATCCATGCAAAAGAGGCATAGGATATTAGCTCAGCTACACCAGCGCCAAGCCCGTATTACCTTTCTTCAGGAAACACACTTGTTTACCATGGAGGAATTACACAAACATTGGCAAAGCCAAATATTTCGCACTTCCTAGTCTGCCTATTCCCAGGGGGTTGCAATGTGCTGGGGTGCTGTTTGGGCTCCACGACTCGAGGGTGAATACTAGGTCGCTGTGTTTTGGTGAGGGCCACCCTGGAAGGGAATATGATAGTAAATGAATGCATATATGTACCCAATACTGAGCAACGTGCCTTTTATACACACATGTCTGCTGTACTGGCAGATTAGTCTCCATACCCCTAGGTACTGGGGGGAGGATTTTAATACAGTATTGCATATTAACCATGATAGATCACACCCTCCTGCTGCTGATACCACACTGGCCCATCAAGCCTGAATGTTGAAACTATGGGTAGATGGCTGGGAATTGACTGATGTATGGTGTAGTCAAATGTATGATAGAATACTATTTTTATTCACACTTACATGCCCTGCATAAAAGATCAGACCACTTTTTATGCCCAACGCAGCTCCAACTTTGTATACTCATGCCACTTATTTAGGCAAGACCATATTGGATCATAATCCCCTGGAGATTTCGATGGCATGGTGCCAGTTACCAGCTCCATATCCTACATGGCAGTTGCAGACTGTTTTATTGGAAGACAATGTCTTCCTCAACACCTTGGCGACTGCAATAGATATATGTTTTGCAACTAACACTGGCACTGCTGCTTCACCCATCATAGAATGGGAAGCATTTAAGGTAGTATTTCGTGGCAGAGCTATTAATTCGGGGGTAGGAGCCACAAGGACGATTCTCCGTGAGAGGTGGAAGACTCACTGAGGCCCCTTGAAAAACTGGCTGTGTGTTAGCTGGTGTTGTCACTGCTTTTCTGGGACACCGTGTCTTTGTTTCTGCTGGAGTCTAGCAACTGGGTGTTTGGCAGCACGTCAGCTGATGGAGTCTGCAGTATGACAGAATCATGGTGTTGCTGCAGTGCAAGTTAGTGCGGATCGCGGTGATGCGCACACCTGGTGTTAAAATTCACAACTGAGCAGCATTTTCTTGCATTGTGGATTGCAGTGATTCACACACCTCTGTGGACTTTACCTGGCAGGAACAGGCAACCCTGTGTGGTGGATCGTGGCAATCGGCACACCTTCGGTTAACAAGTGCAAGCAGAGTAAGTGCATGACAGTGGTTCCAGTGTACGGATCTCGGTGATTTTCACACTTCACTTAGATTCCTGTTTGTGTGTGTCTAACAGACAGTGTGTATTATATTGGGGGTCCTAAGTACTTAATGTGGGAGATTACATTTCTTATTTGTTATTCATTTTAGATGATTTTGTTCAGCTCACCATGCAGCAAAGCATAATTCCTCCCCCTGCTTTTTAGGCAACTCCAGGGTCTCCACAAATTGAATGGGAACAGTCAAAGGAAGGTTTCGAAAGAATATTTGGAGGCCATATAAGGTGAAGTTTTTATGCGAAAGAAGAAGTATGCTATTTTAAGGCATTTCTTGGGGCCAGAGAGTAGAAAAGTGTTGAAACATCTACCTAGTGTCAGCGTTTAGGGGGAGGTGGATGTTTTGGATGACTATGCCACGGCCATAAGAACCTTGGATGTCTGGTTAAAGAAAAAGAAAAATATCATAATGGAAAGGCACACATTTTATGCTAGACATACTTTTGGGGTGTTTGAAGAGGAGTGGATCAGGGATCAGATCGTCAATAAAACTAAGAATAGAAAGATTCCGAATAAATTGTTGACTGTGGATTCCCTAACTTAGGATAAAGCTGTTGAGGTTGCTAGCAGCATTGAGGCTACCACAATTTATTTGGAACAAATGCCTCTTGGAGCGCAAGTACATGCTGTCCAGGGAGGCAATTCCGTCAAGCTTAAGGATAGGAAATGAGACACTAAGAAGAACGTTTTAGAATGTTACAGATGTGGGAATAAGAATGATTTAGGGAATTCTCTGGGGTGTCCTGCTGATGACAAATATTTGTGAAATGTAAGAGAAAAGAGCATTTTGCAAAAGTGTTCAAATCTAGTAGCAGATAGAGTATTCACAAACAAATGAATGTGATTGAAAATACTATCAACAAGGATGACTCTTTTGATTCTGATGGTGAGAGTGTTGTGTTTTTCATACAGGAGGTGGATGCTAATATGCACAGTGTTTTGGACAAAGATGTGATGCAAATTATGGCTGGAAAAGTTGCAAGACCGTTTTGTTTAGTAAATGTAGCTGATGTTCCGGTCAATATGTTTGCTGAGTCAGGATAATTTTTACTCTAATTGGTACTAAGGAGTGGGAAAGATTTAAAGGGATCAGTTTAAGAAAATCCACTGTTGTTCCATTGCTTATGGGGGAAAGTCTGTAGAGGCTGTGGGCGAATTTGATGCAGAATTAGATTTTAAAGGGAACAAAAGCACTGTCTACTATGTATGTAGCCACAGATTGATTGTGTCTATTGGGATGGCTGGGCAAAGCAAATTGGGAATAATATTCAATCCCAATAGCCCCAAGCAGGTGTTGTTAAAGATCAAGCGTGTGGCAGTTGTAAATGAGTACCCATGGGTTAAAGCATTTCCAGAAACATTTCAAGAGAAACTGGGGAAACTTAAGGTTTTTTTTTCTCATTAGATCATCTTAAAGGCTGGGGCTACTCCTGTGGTGCACAAAGTAAGGTGTGTGCCACTAACTATGAGGAGGGGACTTAGGCAGGAACTTAACAATTTTTGTGAGCAAAGGATTATTGAGTCTATTGAGAGCCCTGAGTAGTTGTCTCCCATTAAGTTGGCAAGAAAGGCAAACGGGGCATTGAGATTGCGCATTGACCTAAGGGACCTCAATGACAGAATCTGAGAGAATAGGCATCCCCTGCCCAATATAACGAATATGTTGGCCTCTTTCAAGGGTGCCCAGGTGTTCACAACCTTGGACATGACAGCCATGTATTATCAGATTGAACTTAAACATGAATCAAGGCACTTACCATCCTTTATCACTCCAGAATGTGCCTTTAGATTAAAAGACATGCCTTTTGGTTCAGCATCAGCCTCTTCTGTTTTTCAGAGGGTTGTGGAGGTACTATGCAAGGGTATGCTGAATGTTTGATGTTTTCAGGATGATATTCTAGTTTTTGGACAAGACTTGTCTTCCCATGACAAAGCTTTAGCAATGGTTTTATCTGTGTTGAAGGGTAAAGGTTTGACGTTGAGAGCGGATAAGTGCAAATTTACAGTTGAGTGTGTGGATTATTTAGGCTATAACATTTCTGGACAAGGGGTAGAACCAAAGGAAAATTTGGTTAGAGCAATCGCTGAAATTCCCACTCCCACTAACAAGTAACAGGCACAATAGTTTTTTGTCATGTTGGAATTCTATACCGATTTTATTCCGAAATATGCAGAGAGGACCTGTAATTTGAGGAGGTTGCTCAAAAGGAATTAAACGTTTGTGTGGAGCAAGAAGGTAGATAGAGAGTTTGACGTAATCAAACAGGAAGTTGCCAAAGCTATTCCTTTGAAGCCTTTTGCTACCCAAGATTCTTCTATCATTGTTACTGATTCCAGTCAGTATGGTCTGGGGGCTGTATTGTTGCAAAAATGGAGAGAAAAGATGAAGTTGAGGCTTTTGCCTCTCGTGCCTTGAGGAATGCTTAGAGCACATACTCAATGACTGAGCGTGAGGCCTTGGACTGTTGGTGGGGTGTTGATCACTTCAGGAACTACTTATGGGGTGTGGAATTCACTATCAGGATGGACCATAAACCTTTAATTAACCTTTTTTCCACCAAAGTTACCTTTAATGCCATACACGGATAGCCAAGTTGCAATTTAGGTATTTAGAATTGCACTACAGGTTGGAGTATATTCCGGGAGCCAGGAATACCTTTGCAGACTGTCTCTCCCGTTTGCCCTTGAAGGATGTGGAGGAGGTTGTGGATACGGCTGTTGATGATTTTGGCATGGTCAATGCCATAGCTTTCATTACTTATGTGTGCATTTCAAAAACTGAGTGAATATCTGCTTTGGAGCGTGAAAAAGATTTGCGTGACATTAGGAAATATGTTGGCAAGGATTGGCCTAAGGACAAAACCTTTGTGCATGTGGACGCCTATAAGCATGTTTTTGCTGAAACAAATAATGTGGATATTTTGCAGAGGAGAGGAGATGTGTTGATTGTGCCCTGTGGGTTATGTGGCAAGGTGTTGGAGTTAGCTCAAGAAGGCCATGTAGGGAAAAAGGCAATAAAGAGAGGTATTAGTGATACATTTTTGTGGCCAGTTTTGGACAAGGAGATGGAGCATTTCATGAGGGAGTGCATGGCATGTGTCATCAGTGACAAGTCTCAAGTTATTGCGCCTTGTGTGGTCAAAATTGTACCTTTTCCTGACAGGGCATGGTTCAGTTGGCGACTGACATTATTGGACACATTAATGTGGTGAAGGAAAGCCGTAGGTATGGAACAGTACTTATTTTTCACGTTGGCCGGAGGTTGTATTTGTAAGTTCAGATGATTCTGGTTCAGTGGTAGATTTTCTACAGTCGGTGGTTATGAAATAAAATGTGGGGCTGATGAGGTTGAGACGGATAATAGCATTCAATTCACATCTGGTGAGTTTGAATTTTTTTTGTCTCTTTGGGGTGCAAAACGCACTAAAACCTCATAGTCCACCCTCACAGTCATGGCCTTGTTGAGCTGTTTAACAGAGTCATTAAGGACAAGATTCAGTTCTCTATTGTCAGTGTTTGGATTGGTGCAAGGAGATGAAGGATTTACCATGGGCAATTCGTACTACTCCCAACACGGCCACTGGGGTGTCGCCTTTTCAATCACCTCAAGGGGAGTGAACCTAAAGCCATGCTAGATGGTCCTTGGATGGGGCAATCAGTGAAGGAGAGGGATCTAGTATCTGTAAAAATGAAATGTGAAAGATCTTAGATGAAATATGCTCAGGGTGCAAGGCAGAAGAGAATTCATACCTCGTCCATCAAACCAGAAGACATAGTCACAATCAGCTTCCTGGAATAGGGGTAAAAGGCAGATCCAAGTTTTCCCAGCCAAAGAAAGTTGTTATGGTCGGGGATCATATGGTCATGCTTGAGGACAACAAATGGTGGAACAAGAAGAGGTTATCACCTTAGAGGGGTGGAAGTGTAGTTGTCAGTGCTGATGGGGTTGTAGTGGTGTGTGATGGGAGTGCACGTGTTTCAGATCACCCAATATGAGGAGACCTCCTACCCGATTTCAGGACTATGTGTAATGTTCTATGTTACAATGTTTCTCACAATGTTTTCTCCTTGTACACTATTTCTCACAATGTCTTTTCTTTGTACAAACTGTTGTGCCACCCATGTGTATGTTTTCATTGTGTAGTGTTTTAGGTATAGGTTTTATGTTCATTTGTTTTTGTTGATTCCGTAGAATAAGTATAAAGGGGAAGATGTCTAGGGGTTGAATTCTGTCTTAGAATTTAGTGATGCAAGGATGTGATGCATGGGATGTGTTTGGAAGAACTGGTGAGGCAGTTGCAGCAGTTTCCCTGCCTGGTCGGTTGTGTATCCTCATACTTATTGTGTACTGGAATAAAGAAGTGTAAAACCTGCCTGTGTGTTTCCTTTTAGTGTTGTGCCTTAATAATTAATTCACAGGTGCTTCATTCCTCAGGGCTAGTTGCAGTCTGATCAACATCTAATTCTACTATAAAACCAAAAGCATTACCAAGAAAGTATTGGGCTATATGTGCAAGCCACTGCCACAGACCATGAAGTATCCATGAAGCACCCAACATCATACCTTTCCCTGAGATGCAACTAGTTGACATTTGGGCAAGTTATGGAGAAATCCATGCTGTTGCAGTCCAGAATGAAGAACATCCAATCCATTCCTTGCCTCCTCTGGTGAAGTAGCAAGTAGTAGCCAGTCAACCAAATATGTACATATTGACCAACCTCGTAGATAAAGAAGAGCTAAAATGGGAGTAATCCTCTCGAATCACACTCAAGGGGTAGAGTACAGACTAAAGTGCAAGACCCAGATCTGAAAGTCCTCTTTTAGAATGCACAACCATAGAAGCTTTTGAAGACATGTTAATATAGGAATATCAGGAATATTAAAGTAAGCATTCATGAAGTTGATCATTTTCATAGAAGCTCTTTTTGGAATAAGAGGAGTATTCCCTAAAAAGTCTCTATTTTCAAAGGGAATTCCTATATCCAGCAGTTAATTTCCTGAGGTTGATAATCGACTGAAATCCTCCAAAATCATTGGGCACCAGAAACATAATGGAATAAATTCCAGTCCCCTATTTCTCTGTAGGAACTAGTGCCACCTCCTATTTTTGAAGTATTGTCAAGCCATCTTGGTTATATTCTTGAATTGAGGATGAGGACAAGGAGAAAGAATGGTGCCAGAGTCTGAACAAAGACTGAAGAATTTGATTTGATATACCTACTTCACAACCTGCAAGACCTAGGCATCAGATGTGGACTACTCCCATTTAAAAAAATGCTCAATCTTACCATCAACAGGACAGTTGAGGCTACCTTTCCTATAGTTAGTAATGTAAAGATTTCACTGGAGAAGAAAGTTTTCTTTTCTGTTGGCAATGACCAGAAAACTATCTCCCCCTCATGTGATTTACTGGAGGAGGAAGGCATCAAACTGGCAATCAGAGAGTCCACTAGGACAAGATCAGGGATGGCTTTCTCCATATCCTCATTAGTACATAAATTCAACGTAAATCTGTACTGATATGGTCAGGATCTCTCCATTCTCTCAGGATGATATAATTATTGTTCTGGTGAAGAGGCAATTCTAGTTGAGAGGCACAATATAATTGACATAGAGCAGGGAGAGAGGAAGTGTCTGGAACTTTGAGTTCATGAAATCCCATATTTTCACATGTACTTGTTTGAAAACCGGATAGCAGATCTCCATCTATGTTGAAGTCCATTTGATCTGCAGCAGGAGTCTGCTCACCTCCTTTATCATAAACAGAAGATCTGACTGAGGAGGTCCTTACTAGATCATACTTGTGAGAAGAGGGAGGAGGAGCAGGAACAGCTAAAGTTGCCATCTATTCAGCCACCATGGGTTTAATAGCTAGATTCTCATTGGCATGCCCTGCCAACCATGTGGCATGGTTTTTTCCAGCGAAGATGAGGAGGAGGGGCAGGGGAGGAATAGCCATTCACCTGATGCTGCTTAAAACTGTTTACCCAAGGCCTGCACACCAGCCATGAATAAAGCCTCTATAGGAATGCACAAAGTGAAAGTCCCACCTAGCAACTAATCACAGCAATGACTTTGAAAATGTATTCCCCGTCTCCATCACCTGTCTGAGCTGTAAACAAAAAGTTTTTGCACATGTACAAATCAGCAGAAAAAGGCACAGTGAATTAAAAACGATGAGTTGCAATGCTACACAAAGCGATTGCCACTACTTAGCCTACATGAAAGTGTTTCTCCCATCACTTTTGTGTGTCCTCTGCTTGCTTTGCAACAGGATCCAAGCTATCCCTCACTGATAAAACCTCATTAGGAAGTAGCCAGACTGAGGTTGCTTGTGTTTCCTTCTAGAGGGCATGTCCATAGACTAACTGAATGATTGGCAATGTTTAGACTATTTGCAAATGTTGCAATTGAGCTCTGCCCATTCAGTACACCCAGATGACTTTTTGTGATTGCCCACTTTTGAACTTTTTACTGTGGGTGAGTCTCATCACATTGCAAACAAACTACACATGTTTACCACCAGTGTCCATCTTTTAAGATAAGACCACTGTGATGCAGATAGTGTAAGGGGCACTTGGCTGGTTACACATTTGTGAGGTTGCTCATGTGAGACTACTGTCATGCGCAGCTTGGTAACTGCGCACAGGTAGTCTGGTGCAGAGGGGGCTCTGCAGGATTAGCTATTGACCTGCGGTCTGCCTTATAATGTTAGTGTACACACACAGGGAAGGTCAGTGTCATTGACTGTTTTGCCTGGTAGTGACACTTTATTGTACAGGTAAGGGGAAAATTGCCTATAGAGTAATTTTGCTTTTCTTCGGCCTACAAATTCAAGTGAGATAGCAAAATGGGATGGGACATGTGCGAGAAAACCAAAATTGAGTTTTCCAAGAAGATACCTATACTAATTATCAATCAACCAGGTTAGTCATATTTCTCTGGCTCAGCTCACGATCAGAGCCCAAGCCTTTTCTTTTCACCCTCCTGTACCAAGTTAATTACATTCCTCTCCAGCCGCAGTAACAAAGACCTCTTCACACAAAAGATCAATTAACAGTGCTTCCCTCAGCTCCTGAGCAAGTAAGGGTGGGGATAAGAATCTACATTTGTTGATTACTTGCTACACTGCACCAGGGCTGAAAACAGCCCAGGCTCACTGAATAAAGGAGGAAGCCCAGGCAACTCAAGCCAACACAGGAGTTGGCTATTCTTTGAACTTTTGGTGGGAGAGGCCCTGTCAGTGACGTGTGGAGCTGAGAGCCAGGAGCAGATGTGACCAGTGATTTCTGAGTGACTCCAACTTGAACTGTCCCAGCATGCTGTGTAAGAAGGTTGAGACAGGGGTGGAGAGGTGATGTGGCATCCCAGGATTTGCCATGGGCGCCTGGCATCTAGAACCTTCCACCCCCTTTAAAAAGTCTTGCAAAAAGGAGAGAGGGAGCTGTTGCTGTTTTTGTGCTCTTCACTGCTGGACCCTGGGACTGAAACAGCCATGGAACCAGCTCACTATAAAAAGTACACCACTTTGAAGTCCAGGAGCTCCGCTCTTGTTGGCTAGAGCTCAACACCAAGACTAAAATGAGCCAAGGATCATCTGCATCAGTCCAAAGAGGCCGGAGTTATGGACATTGTAAGGTTGGTGGCCTTTGACCCCCTGGGGAAACCAAGAACCAAGACTGTGGCGCCCTGCTGTTTTTTTTTTTTAATTACCCCAGGATGGGCCAGGGTCGCCGCAAGGAGCATTCTCAATTTTTTAGCTCTGGGATGGGAGTGCATGGGACCAGACTCAGAGGGCCCTGGGATCCCAATACCCAGGCTCAGGTCTATTGACAGGGGGACGGGACACCCAACTGCAGTCTCCTACTGCCATAACAGAAGCAGGAAGCACTGTCACACCCCTGAGAGTCCAAGGAGGGGCATGTGATTGGTCCCAGAACAGCCAAGATGAGGAAGGGGGAATGATGTTGTGCTCCCCTCAGCTGTGGTGGGCCTGCCTCACGAGTGTCTGCATGTGGGGATAGTGTGTGGCCACCAGCAAAGGCAAGCATCATGCCGGCAGGAGTGTGCAAGGGAGAAGAGCTGCCATGTGGGAGCCAGCTGGGCAGCCATGGGTGGGCTTCCTGGTTTTGCCCCAACGTTGGAGGCATGCAGGGGGTGCCCAGTTGGAACCAGGCATCCCCAAGAAAAAAAAAGGACACCGGAGGCGCCAGGCATCAAAAAGGAAAAGTGTCTCTTCCTGAAGCAGCATGAAAGCTGCTCATTTGATATTGATTGCTTGCCGGCAGGAGTGCCTCATAATGGCTAATTTTAATGTTCTTCTCTTCTTGTAGTGCCCCCAGTAGCACAGGGCACCACCAACAAATCCAGAAAGTGGTGTGGGGGCCTTAGGAGCTAAAGCAACCCTCCAAGACTAATGTTTGGAGACTAACCCTATGTTTACGGGGTCAAGAAACCCATGACCCTTTACAATTTCCTCATATTTTCTTTAAGTACTTCTAAGGCTCGAGCTTTTCTTCTACAGCTAGGAGTTCAGCATTCTCTAGGGCCTGGTTCTATGACTGCATTTTATATGGCCTAAAGATGTTTAAAGAACATATACGGAGAGCAGCTCTCTGTAGGAGTTGAATCTATGTTTGTATTTTATGTGATCAGAAAGTGGTGACCTTTAGGGACGGGTTTCAAGATTACATTATAAATGGTCAGAAAGTATATAAACATAACACAAGCACATGTTTATGTTCATTTTAAAATGTATTCTTGAAATTATAATGCTAACAGTGATTACTAATGAAGGTTGATATTTTTTATTGATATTAATCATTGCATTTACAAATACTTGTTAATGATTTTTCCATTTATGCACAAACAATGGCGTTTTAAACATGTGGTTTGTTGATCTTGATAAAGCCAATAGGTCTGTTTTATCTAAAGTGATATCCCCTATATTGTGATGTGTTATCTGGTATAGGTGAGGGGTACTGTGATTTCAGGGGTCATGACCCTACATGAGTCATGAAATTGCACAATGTAATCTATGGTATTTTCAATCTGCCTAATGTATATATCTGTAAATTATTGCATAGTACTTAGTAGGAAATGTGTAATAAATGCCAGTGAATGGTGATGAAAAGCCCAAACCACCTTTTTTGAGTAGGCCTTGGATTGCTCTGCTTTGTTATCCTGAGCAATCCAAGTGCTATAATGGGGTGCTTGGTTCCCAGTAAGGAGAATTTGTGGACCCATTACTTGTGCAGGCCTAATGTCCTGCACAATTAATAACTCAATGTCCTACTGTAAATATTTTCCTCTCACATCACGTTTGTTGCTTGATGTAATGCCATAAGTGGGGTGTTTGGACAAAATATCGAATAAAAAATATTGTGAAACAAAATATTGTGTCAAGAAAATCAGGATGTTAAAATTCAGGAATCAGGAATCCCAAAGATAAAAATATTGTTCTGACTGTTGTTTTCAACATTGTTTTAAAAAATATCGATTTAGAAATGGTGTTCTATGTAGCATTGTTTGTGTTATTTTGTATGTAATTAATTGCAATGTGTTTTATTCTATGTTTATTAAAAAAAGTAATTTGTGTTTTAGTAAAATAATTTATTATTTATGGAATTGTTAAAATTTGTGCTTTTAGTTGTATTATTACTGTGTAAGATTTTTAAAAAGTGAATATATTAAAGTGAATTTAATATTAATTGTTTGAATAATATGCAAATTAATATTGTGAAATATACAAATGGATTTTGTTTCACTAATACTTTTGCTAAATAATTTATCATTAATTACAATACATATTAATTAATATAAAATTAGAAAAGTATAATTTTATTGAAATTAATAAAATACATATTTACATTATTTTGGTAATTTAGAAATATATACAAAATACATTTAATAAAGTAGATTCTTTTTATAATGTGTTTAATAAAAAATGTAAATTTTAATTGTTTTGAAAAACAAAATATTGTAATTGAAATATGCTTACATTTGTTATGTTGAAATTTATAATGTCACTGTAACAATATTTCTTACATGTATATACTAAAAATGTGTGTAATTTGTTATCTTATGTTTATTAATTTTGTATTGTGATTTTATGTTTTATTTGATGTATATACATTTTATGATTTTAAGTTTAGGGATGGTAGTTAATAATTTAGAAAAAAATTACATTCTAAATGTTATTTCATATTTTAATGTTTAACTATGAGTATATAGTTTTGTAGATTTTCGTATTTATTGTATATATTACATATTCAAGATTTTATGTGAGTATGGGGTATAAGAAAACATTTGTTTTTAGCATCTTGCATAAAATGTTTTACACTGCAGTGGAAATAGTACATTTCACCACTTTAGCGTTCAACTTCTTCCCCCAATTGGGTTAGACTGGAGTGGGAATAGAAAATATCAAAGCAAACAGAAGAAGATGATGGATGGAGCACTGAAACTTTTCAGACACTCACCCCCAGGCACTATTAGATCTGGGTTCAATCCATCATCATTCTTTAGCTCACTGCGACACCCCAGTTCAGACCCAACCATCTTAAAATCAGTCTTGACCCTGTTCTTCATGGGAACAGTTCAGCCCGAACTGCCAAGCCAGGTCTTCCCTGGGCCAGAAACAAGCATCCTGGAACCGGTTTTGGGGCAACACTCCTCATCAGAGAGGCTAGCTTGAATCAAGTGGCAAAGTGAGCAAGGGTCCCACGTCTGGGCATATCCTGCCAACTAAGGTTGAACAAAGCAAACACAAGGAGATAATGGACCAAACACTGAAACTTTTCAGACACTCACCCAAAGTCACTATTAGATCTGGGTTAAATCCACCATCCTTCTTTTGCTCACTTCGCCACCCCAGTTCAGACCCAGCCCTATGCAATTCAGTCTTGACCCTGTTCTTCATGGGAACAGTACAGCGCGAACTGCCAAGCCAGGTCTTCCCTGGACCGGAAACAAGCATCCTCGGACCGGTTTTGGGGTAACACCCCACATCAGCGAGGCTAGCTTGAATAAAGTGGCAAAGTGAGCAAGGGACCCATGTCTGAGCATACCCTGCAAACTAAGGGCAAACAAAGTAAACACAAGGCGATGATGGACGAAGAGCTGAAACTAATCAAACAATCACCCCTAGTCACTATTAGATCTGTGTTAAATAGATTATCGTTCTTTAGCTCACTTCGCCACCCCAGTTCAGACCCAGCCATATGCAAATCAGTCTTGACCCTGTATGTCATGGGAACAGTCCAGCCCGCAGTGGCTGCTCGCAGAGGAAGTGCTGCGAGGCGGTGGGGCGAGGTGGGCGGGGGATGGATAGGGTGGGGAGGTAGTGGAATCGGACAAACGACGGCAAGGAGTAAAGTAAGCGAGCGCAAGGTAAATAGTTGTATTTATTTATTTACTTTACTCCTTGCCGTAGTATGCCAGACTCCACTACCCCTCACCCTATCCCTCCCCCGCCCCCCGCCACCCGCAGCACTCCCTCTGAGAGCCGCCACTGCGGTCTGTACTGCCAACCTAAGTCTTCCTTGGACCGGAAACAAGCATACTGGGACCGGTTTCGGGGTAATACCCCTCATCCAGTTCAGGCTGGACTCTTCCCAGGGGCTGTTTTGCATATAGCTGGGTCCAAACTGCAATGGCGTAGTGAGCAACATAACGATTGATTAAACCCAGACTTGTGACTGAGAGTGAATGTTTGACAATGTTCAACATTCATCCCATCATCTTTTTGTGTTGCATTTTCACTCTAAGTGGAAAGGGTATGCCCAAACGTGGGTTCCGTGTTTGATACACCACTGGTTTCAAGCTAGGAATGACCCCTCATCAACTATATTGCACCTCCTGAGCTGATTCTCTTGCTCCTCCGTAGATAGCTCTGCAAATGTCTCATGATACTGTCTGATACTGAATATGCTTCTTTACACCACACTGTGAAGTTAACCCTCTTGTTTCCTCCACTGGCTGTGACCTTTCCACTCATGGATTATGTCAGGTTTGTCAGCCCTCTCAGGTATGCAATATACACCATTATTAATGGACATAGATGACATGTTCTTGTGTTAACTGGTGATTATATACCAATGGGTTAATATCAGTAGATTGTGGTTCTTGAATTTGTGGCTCCAAGGAAACATTCTCACTTTTAAGTGGAATAAACGCCTAGCGTCCCATTTGCCCTCCCCCATTAGATATCTGTCTATCAAACTTCAACTAAAAGTGCTAGTTCTTTGTTTGGGTGAGCACCTGTTGTGTTACTGCTCCATTGAGATTCACAGTATACTTTCTCAGTCTAACCATCTTGTATGATATGGTGCGACTCACTTCATTTAAAGGCTTCCTCACATGCTTCCCATCGCTGTTCCCTAATGATCATGTCCCAGCTCCCACCTGCGTGGGGTGATAACACTGGCGGGAGGAAACACTTTCATCAATGCTTATGGCCCACTATAAAATAATTACATGGAATTTTCAGGGCTTGCATACTCCATCACAACGTTACGCTGTGTATGTTTATCTAAAACAACACTCAGTGAACATTGCATTGTTTCAGGAAACACACCTGACCCGTATAGAGAACACTAGACTGCTGAGGAGATGGAGGTGTCAGGTACACGCCACTGTATTCTCATTTGTTCTATAAGACACACAGGGCAGGTAAATGCTGGTGAGGGGACGCCTAGATGGGCACCCTATATTACTGGGATCACTCTATGCATCAAATGTTGACCAAGCTCCCTACCTACATCAAACATCCTTTCTCAATGGGACGGGATACCATGGTTCCTTGAAGGGGACTTTAATAGTGTGATGAACGTCACCCTTGATCACTCCTTCCCTCCATTGTCATGCACGCCTGCCACTGCCAATTTTAGTATATTATCCAACTGGTGCAACAGTGACATCTTGAAGATGCATGTCACAGTCGTAACTCGATTTCGAGGGTCTACTCCTTTTATTCAGCACCTCATAAGCTACTTTTTGCATAGATAGATCGGTGGCTAACCACTCCCTGCTCCCATTCATCACGTCAATAGATTATTTAGGACATGCACACTCAGATCACAATCCCCAAACCCTACAGTTGCAATGGGATACTATCACTCCTCCTATTCCCACATGGGGGTTTCAACCAACACTTCGGGAAGACTCATCCTTTCGCACATCACTGGGTTCTATGATAAACAACTATTTCCAACACAATGCAGTTACGGCCTCAAAAGGCATGATTGAATGGGACGCCTTTTAGGTGACAATGAGAGGCCACTGTCTGGGAGTGCAATGCAATATAAGATGTGAAGTCAACAGGAAATCACTAACTTAAAATGCAGGCTACTAGGACTGGAGACTCAAGCGGCTGAGGGGTTGGACAACTAAGTCACATTGGCCAAGGGAAGCATATGTCATTAATAGAACAGCTGGCAGTCTCAATTGAGCAGCACATTTAGCATGCAGACACAAGGCGGACAAATCAGGGGGACTGCTGCTGTGGCTGATCCGGCATGCTCATCCCCACAGACCTATTACAGTGCTAAGCTCAGCAGCTGGTCCTCTACTGTTTTACTCAAACCGCCATACACGATGAGCTCACCCATCACTATACTGACACCTACCAATCAAATACAGACTTGAACTCCAACAAATGCAGGGAGTTTTTGTCTGATGTATTCATACCCAATATCCCACTAGACACTAGGCTGGAACTGAATGAGTAACTAACCGAAGCTGATATTCGCAATGCTATTAGAGTGCTAGTCAATGGCAAGACGCTGGGCCCTCCGAGCTATACAAACCTACCTGACACAGCTTGCTCCACGCTGGCAAAATTTATATGGCAAAGCCCTATCTTCTGGGACACGCTCCGGCCATCTTGAATATGGATTTCAAAATATTAGCAAACATACTTGCCGATTGTTTAGCGCCATTATTACAAACATGGTTTCTTCCCCGCACGGAACACCTCCCTAAACTTGCGCCACTTCTTTAGTATCCTTGCAAATGCCCCCACTATGTGTCCCAAGCTGGATGTTTAGTATTAGACCTCAAGAAAGTATTTGACTCATTAAAAGTGAACTATCTGATTGCATCATTCACCTGATATGTAATTGTCACTCTATTCCTGAGGATAGTGAAATTACTATATACCAATCGAATCAGAGTTAAAAGCGGTCCTCTACTGTCTGCAGATAGCCCTATAAATAGAGGTATGTGTTAGGGCTGCCCATTGTCCCCAATATTGTTCTCATTGGCTATCGAACCACTAGCCTTAGCACCAAGTAAACAGGGAGTACAGTGGGCATTACTTTGGGTGATGGACTACATGTCGTCACCCTGTACGCCAACGATATGTTACTATATTTGCGGGACATTCATGATGTTCCAAATTCAATAAACACCACCCAGAGACATTTTGCAAATATATCAGGACTGAGGGTTAATTGGCCCAAATCTTCTCAGTTCCTCTTTCACCCGCACATGGTTAACCCTGAGTTGAGGATAGGGGAGGTGCAACTGACCTGGCATCACCGTACATTTAAATATCTGGGCATACAAATATATCAATCCATTACAGATCTCGTAGAAGGCAATGTACAGTGGGCAACCACTGCATTTCATGCGCAGATGATGTTTTGGCACATACTGCCTTTAGCGGTTATGGGAAGAATAGCTCTACTAAAAATGGTGGTTCTGCCCTGTTTACTTTATTTCTTCACCAATCTTGCCATATACATCCCAGCTAAGTTTTTGGGAAACATCTAAACACAGGTGAGAGAGTTTATTTAAAATGAATCAAGATGGTGGGTTGCCTTCACGAAACTCTGCGTCCCCACTGGTGCGTGCGCGGACCCCCAATTTGAACATTATTACCTAGCTGCTCAAATTCAATGGATTGCACAATGACTACCGGGGTTACACTTATGGGACACAGCCAAAATCACACCCGGGAGATCCACCGAAGAAATAAAGCACCTATTTCACCCTTGCACGAAGCTGGGTAGACCCGACTCGCTACTGCTGGGAGTGGCGCTTAAATTCTACCGCGGGTGCCTACACATCACTAAATGGTTTCTCCCACATGCACCGGAACTGGCACTTCTAGGTACTCCTAGAATATCAGGCTCGACAACGATGGTGGAACTGGAGGCATGGCACACAGCAGGAATAACTACTTTGAGCGACTTATACCGGAAGGATGAGTTAGCAGCTTATGACGTTCTAATGGGAAATGATGGACTACTTTCACACCAGTTCTTACTTCACCAATCATTGCTAGGCTCACTACGACAGAACTGTCGGGACATAACATTTGAACCTCAGATGCACCTCACAATCTAATACCTGCAAGTGATGGGTGGGGTTAGACACTTCACACATTGGTTAGCCGATTCTCTGCGCCATCACACTACTCCACAACTCCTAAGCCTACATTGTCGATGGGAGACAGACTTGACCAGACCTTGCACCGATCAGGAATGCAATGTGACACTGGAGGTTCCCCGTCATGTTCCACACAATGCTCGCTTTAAACTTATTGATTTTAATGCACTACACAGGGTCTATCATAACCCAGCTAATGTCAACAGATATCACACAACAATTGCTGCATGCCCAGGATGCTTATGCATTGACACAGACCTAGAACATATGTTGTAGGCCTGCCCTGTTTTTTATACTTATGTGTAACTTAGAGTGGGGTTTTCGTACACTGTTGTACTAATGTTTCGTTACATATTTTACGATGATTCAGTGTAATTTTTGGGAATGTTATGTGTGTGCGGGTGGGTATTTTTAGCTTGGATTTCCATTTATTTGAGTTTCCAGGACTGTTTATTTTTTTTAACACTTTTTTTGGTTTTTAATGGTTCTTACGTACTTTGGATTGCTTCGAGGGATATCTTTAGGATTGGTTCACTTTTTGCATTTTGTGGGGCTTTTTGGAAAAGATTTGTTCCTTTTTTGGTGGATTTTTATTTTTGACTACATGAATACAGAAGAAGATCTACAACTACTGAACAATAAGTTATATTTATTTTATTTTATTGGGTGGGAAATGTTATATTTTAATATTTTTCAAAGTACTAGGTGATTCTTATTTGGAAATGCATAGTTTATGTGTTGTATGTATTTTACTTAACAAATTCAATCAATCAATTAATCAGGTGTTTTTTAAGCGTGACTACTCACCCGTAAGGGTCTCAAGGCACTGGGGGGTGGGTAGGCCGCAGGTTCCAGTCCATCAAGGAGGGGTCTGTCGAAGAGCCAGGTTTTGAGGTTTCTTCCGAAGATAGGGAACGATGTTATCTGTCTGAGGTGGAGTGGAAGGTCGTTCCATGCTCTGGCCGCACAGAAGGAGAAAGAGCGGCCTCCCGATCTGGTCTTTCTGGTGTGGGGGACCACAGTGTAGGATACCTGGGCTGATCGTAGGGTCCTTTGGGGTGCGTGGAATTTGAGTTGGCTATTCAGGTATAGTGGTCCGGTGTCGTGGAGGGCCTTGTGAGCGTGGGTTAGCATCTTGAAGGTGACTCTAGCTTCGATGGGGAGCCAGTGGAGGGTGCGCAGGTGCTGGAAGATGTGACGGTGTCTTGGCAGGTTGAGGACCAGTCTTGCGGCGGCGTTTTGGATGTTCTGTAGCTTGCGGGTTAGGTTTTTGTTTATTCCGGCATAGAGTGCGTTGCCGTAGTCGAGTCTGCTGGTGATGAGGGCATGGGTGACGGTCTTTCTGTGCTCAAGGGGGATCCATTTGAAGGTCTTACATAGGAGGCAGAGGGCGTGGAAGCATGAGGATCAGACGGAGTTGATCTGGCGGTCCATTTTGAACTCTGAGTCCAGGATGATTCCCAGGTTGTGTGTGTGGTCCGTGGGGGTGGGCGGGCTTCCGAGGGTGGGGGGCCACCAGGTGTCGTTCCAGGCATCGGGCTTTAGGCCCATGATGAGTACTTACGTTTTGTTGGTGTTTAGTTGTAGGCAGATGTTTTTCATCTATTTGGCGACGGCTTCCATGCCTTCTCGAAACTTGTGTCTGGCGGTGTTGGGTTCATTGGATAAGGAGAGGATGATTTGGGTGTCGTCTGCGTATGACACAATGTTGAGTCCGTAGGTTCTGAGAATGGGGGCGAGCGGAGCCATGTAGACATTGAAGAGCCTAGGGCTGAGGGAGGACCCCTGGGGGACTTCACAGGTGGTAGGTGTAGGGTCTGAGAGAAAAGGGGGGAGTCTGACCCGCTGCGTTCTGCCAGAGAGGAAGGAGCGTATCCAGTCGAGGGCCTTGTCTTGGATCCCTGCGTCGTGGAGTCTGCGTATTAGGGTGCGGTGAGAGACTGTGTCGAACGCCACTGAGAGGTCGAGGAGGATGAGGGCTGCTGTTTCTCCTTTATCCAGTAAGGTACGGATGTCATCTGTTGCGGCAAGGAGGGTGGTTTCTGTACTGTGTTTTTTTCTGAAGCCGGATTGGGAGGTGTCGAGGAGGTTGTGCTGTTCGATGAATGTGGCGAGTTGGCTGTTGATGGCTTTTTCGATGACTTTCGCTGGGAACGGGAGCAGGCAGATGGGTCTGTAGTTTTTGAGGTCGGTGGGGTTCCGTCGAGGGTTTCAAAAGGAGGGGGTTGATCTCAGCGTGTTTCCAGTTGTCAGGGAACGAGGCGGTTGCCAGGGTGCGGTTGATGGTGTGGCAGAGCATGGGTGCGATGGTGTCCGCGGCTCTGTTGAAAATGTGGTGGGGGCAGGGGTTCGTGGGGGCCTGGAGTGGATTGACTTAATTGTCTTCAGTGTGTCTTCGGTGGTGAGGGCTGTCCAGTTGTCGATCGCTGGCTTCAGGGTGTCGGAGGTGGTTGGTGAAGGTTCAGTGTGTTGGTTGTCTTCGTCAAAGTTGTCGTAGATGCTCTTGATTTTGTGGTGAAAAAAGGTGCTGAGTTTGTCGCAGAGGTCTTGTGACGGAGGGATGTCGGTGGACTCGCAGGTGGGTTGGGTTAACTGCTTGATGATGTTGAAGAGTTCTTTACTGTTGTAGTGGAGATTCTGTCTTCAATCGCTTTTTCCTGTTTTTTTTGATGAGTTGGTGGTGGGCGTTGGTGGCGGCTCTGAAGTTGTGTGGGCTTCTGTGGATTTGGTGTTCCTCCAGGCCTTTTCGCGGCAAGTGCGTCTGGACTCTCGAAGTTCGGTGGTGAACCATCTAGCTTTCTTGGCGTGGGTGTTGTTGTTTTTCTTGAGGGGGGCTATGGTGTTGGCGCTATCAGAGATCCTTCTGTGCAGGGTTCGGGCTGCGGTGTTGGGGTTGTCGTTTTCCGCGATGGTTGGGGTGGAGTTGCTGAGTGATGAGGTTAGCTGGTCGTTAGTGATTCTGGTCCAGTTTCTTCGTGGGAGCAGGTGCTGGTGTCTGTGGATGGTGGGTGTTCTGAAGGTGAAGTGGACGCATCGATGGTCAGTCCATGGGAGTTCGGTGGTGTGGCTGAAGGTGATGGAGTTTCCTGTTGTGAAGAGGGGGTCGAGGGTGTGTCCTGCTGAGTGTGTGGGTTCGGTCACGATCTGGCGGAGTCCAATGTTGTTGAGGTTGTCCAGGAGGGATGTCGTGCTGGAGTCCAGTTGGTTGTTGAGGTGGAAGTTGAGGTCTCCCAGTAGGGTGTAGTTGGTGGACGCGATGGCATGTGGTGAGATGATGTCCGTGATGAAGTAGGCGAAAAGTCCGCGGGGTCCAGGGGGTCGGTAGATGAGGGTTCCTCGGAGGGTGGAGGTTGGGCTGGCCAGTATCTTGAAGTGAAGGTGTTCCATCAGGTCTGTGGGCTCGTCGGGGAGTGTGCTCAGGCAGAGGGTGGATTTGTGGACAATGGCGATTACTCCTCCCGGGCGGGTGGGGCGGTCCTTCCTGGAGATCTTGTATCCTTGGGGAATGACGATGGCGATGTCCAGTCCCGAGGTGGTGTTGGTCTAGATTTCGGTAAAGAATGCTACATCCGGGGGGATGCTGACGAGGAGGTCCCAGGTTTCGGTGGTGTGCTTGTGGAGGGATCGGACGTTGAGGAGGATGCATTGCAGAGTCTTCGGTTCGGTTGTGTTCTTGCGGGTGGGTTGCACTGGGTCCGTGGTCTTGGCGGTGCTGCAGCTGTGCCGGCAGTGGTGACAGCTGAAGGGTCTGTGGGTGTCGGCTGGTGATGCTAGCTTGCAGTTGTTGTTGCAGCCTGGCTTGAGAGCATGGAGTGCCGCTGGGTCATAGCATTGGCGGTGGAGAGCTCGAGGGTTCCTGGCGCTGGTCGCAGTCGGATTGCAGACGGGCACACAGCAGCTGCCATTAAGTAGGGGTCCGGGAGGGCTGGACAGTTGGGAGGCGGGAGCGGGGAGGGGAGCTGGATTGGGCCAGTCACACTGGTCGTGCTGGGGGGAGGGGCCGCGGGGGCAGCAGCAGCAGGGAAAAATGGGCTGAAAAAGACAAAAGGAGAAAGGCAAAAAGAGAGAGAAAAGTGCAAATAAGTCAGCAAAAGTGCAAGAAAGAGTGGAGGAAAGACACAGAGGACACAGAAGGAGAGTGAAAGGGGGAGATTGAGATGAGGGTAAAAAACAAGTGAAAAACGGAGGAAAGACACAGAAGGAGAGTGAAGGGGGGAGCTTGAAATGAGGTGAAAATGACAGAAAATGGAGGAAAGACCCAGAAGGAGAGTGGAGGGGGAGATAGAAGTGAGGGGAAAAAACGAGTGAAAAAGGAGAGAAAAAGCGGAGGAAGAGAATGGAGACAGAGGTCCACTGGAACACCAGGGATGAGGCGCAGGTGAAAACCTGCGGGTGGAGGAGGGCCTCGAACACCAACACTCGAGAGTACTTGAATTTGTTCTTCAAGCTTTTTGTTTAGTCAGGTTTACATTTTTTATGTAAATAATTTATATATCATTTATTTAACATTTAAGTTTTATTTAATGTTTAGAGTGATGTAATAAAATGTTATGCTTATTATTTATATCAGCAATGATTTGCCAGGTTGGTTTCGATTTTTTGACAGTTTTTTGGGACTTTTGTAGATTACTATTTATTTTATAAGGTGCCTTTGGCTAACATTGTAGCATGTTGTACATTCTTTTAGTTCGTTTTCTAGGTTCAGGTGTAATTTGGGTAACAGATTGCTTCATTTGTAATTGTTAGTAGCTCTGCCATGCTCTTGCTCTTGTAATGCTTCTATATATTTATAGAGTGTAGGCTGGGTTCTGCAAAATGTGGATTGGAAGGCCGTGTGCCATCCTTCCACTGCATTGTTTGTTTTGGCTTCCTATTCCAAGGTGCTGTCATAGACAGTCCACCATGGTATTTGGAATTTGGGTGGCATCTGTTTCTTGAGTGACTTGGAGATAATCCATTAGGGGGGCTTAGTTTGTTTTTGTTTGTTGGTATGAAGGACTTTCTATTAACAAATTATAGTGGTTAGTTACCTCTGTGATGGGGACATAGGAGTGCTATCATTTTTTATTTCAAAGGCAAATTGGCTCTCTTTAGAATATTCTACACTTAGTGCATTTTGTTTCAGTTGTCTCCATATGCTTTGCTTGAAATAATAGTAACAGCTTTATATGGCTGTGTTGGGGTAATTTGTTTTGATTGTCTGAAACATAGCTTGTTCATACTCTAAGATTATTTTTGTGGGTAGTAGTTATTTGTTTTAAGTCTAATGTGGTATACGAGTTCATAGTCAGTGCTGTTTTGTTTATTTGGAAGTAGGGCATATGTAAAAGGCATGTTTCTGTTTTGATATTCACCATGTATGGTGTATATCTGAGTGAATGGCTCAGGACACGTTTTGAAAGTCCCATAAATTATCCAGGTTTAACAATGGCTAAGTTTTAGTAAGTTATGTGCTGTAGAGAATATTATAATTCATGTCTTATTGTTTAAGTTGTCATATAAAAGGAAAGGTGCCTCATTATGTGTCATTGATCAATGTTCAGGTATTCCTATGCCTTGTTATCTTCTAGGGCAGAAGGAGTATCTCTGGTGGCTTTTTTTGTTAATATAATTCAACGTTTTAAAGTGGATAAAGGTTGCAGTTGCCCTGTGATGTGCTCAGGGACTTTAAACAGTATGGGCCTCATGTAGGTAGCTAAATACCGGTCGGTAACGGCCGACATTCGGTAAATATCCCGTTACCGACCGGTATTTAGCTATTTGAGATGTAGGAGGCATAATTTCAGGATTCGGTAAATTACCGAATCGGTAAAATACCGATTCGGTAAATACTGAATCCTGAAATCATATGTAGGGAGCACTCTAAAGAGTGAAAATTAGTATTAAGAATTCGTTATTTACCACCAAATACAGGTTGGTGATAAATAACGAATACCTTGCAAAAAGTAATATTTTGCAGATTTAAGAGTGCCATGTGGCAGACATACATGCCCTTAGGGCATGTATGTGCGCCACATGTGCACACATGCAAGATTCAGGGGTGCAACAGGGTGTCAATGTGACACCCTGCCACCCTTGAATATGCTCCTCCCATTACCGAATCGGTATTTACCGAATCGGTAATGAGGCATACCTTCCCATTGATTCCTATGGGCCTCCAGGCCCATAGGAATCAATGGGAAGGTATGCCTCATTACCGAATCGGTAAATACCGATTCATAACTACCGAATTTTTCCGATTCGGTAAAATTTACCGAATTATTACCTACATCACATTTACCGATTCATAAATACCGAATCGGTAAAATTCGGTTTTTATGAATCGGTAAATGTGATGCTACCTACATATGGCCCTATATCTTTTAGGATTTTGGTTGTGATTTTCTTGAAGCTAGTGCATGCCTCTCTTATATCCTGCAATACCTCCCTTACTTATATTTCTGTCATATTCGGGGGTGGCTGTGTTTTCTCACAAGAATTCGAACATCATCTTTTTTAGTGGTCCTCCCATAGCATGCACTTTATTAATATTTAGTACATTTCCAATTCACATTTTCTACTGATGCACTTTCTTGGTTCTAGGCGTAACCCACTTAACTTAGGTCCAGACTTACGAGTTGGTGAACTTCCTGTAGGACCGCCACCTCAGTGGTCCCAGGAAGACTGCCAAGCCTACCGGATTCCAAGTTGAATCCAGGGCTGACGGTGTGGTGGTGTCACAGCGGCGAGTATGTTTAGCTCATAGGAGAGTCTAAACAACATACCTCTGCTGTGACAGTACCTACAGCACATTCATGCACAGTATAGCATGCACCATTTCATGAATGCCACATGGTGCATGGCACCCAGTGTATAGAGGTGCTGGAAGTGCTCCTTTACATGGCGACTTGTGCTGTTGCCATTTTCCTGGGCCGCAGCACAAGCCACCATGTAAAAGAGCACTTTGCAACTGCCAGTATGACGGTCATATCATAATGTAACGATGGTACCACCAACTGCTTGTCGGACGGTCTCCTGACCATCGCAATAGCAGTCAGCGTTCCGACTTACCAATATCGTAATAAGACCCTCAGTTAGTTTGCTATTTGATGCTTTACTTCAAATATTTTTTTATTCTGTAGGTCGACCATGATGTTAAACCTCTCGCTAATGAATAATTGATTTAAACTAACTAAATAGCCACTTTTTTGCCTTCTCTAATGATTCATAATTTTAAATAAACATTTATGGTTTTGACTCTGAATATTGTCTTGAGAAGGTTTTCTTTATTTTCCTTCGGCGCCCACCCTTTGAGGTTCACCCGACCCCAATTAGTTTATCAGCCCTTTGAATTTATTAGTGCAGAGTGCCGACATAAGGCTGTGCCCATCCATGTAATATTTCAGGAAATAGCTAATAGTACTTACCTTCCTTATACATTGATGCACAGGTCTCCATAAGCCCAACCACTCACTAGTTTCCATACGCACTTGTACTCATGTACCATTTAAAATATGTAACTGTTCTTGGCTGCACTTTGTAATAAAGTACAAATGGCTAATATTCCATCTGCAATGCTGAGCTCTCTGCTGCCATCCAGTGACAGTTAAAGCAACAATTGATCCTGATCTATCTTATTTTTATACCAACATAAAGGTGAAAAAATGGATTTAATCCAAATGGTCATTCAACAAGTTATACTGTACAAGGAGTAATAGAGAGAGAAGGACACAAGACAACTTTATATGATAGACAAAATCTTTGTTTTATAGAATCTATATAAAATGTCATATTCAATAAGTCATATTGACAGTAAACAAGTTGTCAGGAGAAGCGTGGAAAAAGGGTGCTCATGTGCAATTGTGAATGAGAAGTGATAAGAGAGAAATCAAGGAAAAATGAGAAACAGAAATCGAAACTTCTTATCAGTTCTAATATAATTATAATATATTGTTTTAACAGAAAGGGTACTACTATTTTAAACCTGCTAAAAATTAAATTTAACCTTGCAATAAAATTATACTCACAGTTGCCTATATCCAATTCATGTACAGTATATTTAAATATTGTGAATTTGCCTTGTGACTTAAAAAAATTATTAGCATGACTTTAACATCATTTTCATACAAAATGTATCTTTAACTAATAGGTTTGATGTTATCATTGCTGAAAAACTCTTTGGTATTTCTAATCTATAGCTTGATATATATTTTACTAGTCACAAATGGATAAAGTGCTTTATATGTTTTTAGATCAGTTCAGGTTTAGCAATATCTTATTTCTTAATTGCCATGCATATACAAATATCTTGACAATCCAAAGATTAAAAATTCTGTATAGTCACTTTTTAAAATCCTGGTGATCTCAAACAATCGATTAGCGGCCAGGATCCAACAAATCTGAACCAGCCATGTTTTTCTAATATGCTTATACTTCGGGCAAAATAATAAGAAATGTGTTTCTGTCTCAGGTACCCTCCCATACAGGACAACTGTGCGAACCATTAGAGCCTTTCCATTTACTACAGAGACTGTTGATCAGCAGTATACTATACCTAAATTTAAGGTATAAGGATCTCGCAAGTAGTGGTTCAATACAATTCAAAAAGGCTTCCTGTTGCGTATTATCCTTAAAACTTAAAAACCTGTTTGTTAATGTCCCTTCTGTTCTATTACATAGCCAATTATCATCCTCGTAACTCCAATATCTCTTTTTGAGGAGATTTAAAGATCTTTTCTGAATACTATCAGGGTTGAGTCACAAGTCACTCATGCCCAATTTGACCAACCATCCCTTTATGTGGTGGAACCACTGCGCACACCCTCTGGTATCTAATGATAGTATATCTAAAAGTGATTCCTTCATGGGGAGTGGTGAGTCATTTGGCCAAATGCAAATCCAGAATGTGAGAGGCCTAAGGGCAATTACATGAGCAACATTCTTCATGCCCATGTCCAATCGCATTGGTATTAGTGAGGTATTTCTAGGGAGCTCCAAGACTGATCTCATAAATATATTTTTGTTTTTTTCAATGAGAGTCACATTAGTATAGCCCCATAGTTCCGCCCCATAGAGTGCGGCTCCTAAACCCTGTGCCTGATAGACTTGGATTACTGGAGTCAGCGGTCTATAAATTGACATCCTTGATTTTTTGACTAGGGTTGTCCCTACGTGTTGCAGTGAAAGCTGGCTTTTGACTATTAGTGGGGACCATGATTGTGTGCTAGTCAGCCTTACCCCTAGATAATCAAATTGTTTTACCTCCTCTAATACTGTCGAGCCCAGCTTAATGCTACGATTAAACTGCTTAGGATGATTAGAAAACATAAATTTAGTTTTTAAAGAATTTATTTCCAATCCAGATTCATCGCATGCCTTCCTGAACTGGTCTACTAAATTTTGGAGCCCAAGCGGGGTTTGGGAGATGAGCAGGGTATCGTCTGCAAATAAAAGTGTAGGCACTACTTGCCCAGCAACCCTGGGTGGGTCGTCGCTGGAGTTGAAGAGTGGTTCAATAGACCATTGATGTAAAGGGTTAAGAGAGTAGGAGCAAGGACACACCTTTGCCGCACTCCTCTGTTTACCTTGATCCGATCGGTAAGCCCCCCTTCACTCCCCCATCTAATTCTAGCATAGTTATTCGTATGCAATCTAATAATAATTTGCAGGAGGTTTTCCTGGATCCCCATTTTACTAAGTCGCACACAAATTTTCTTAGGGAACTAAATCAGCATGGAGATCTGCAAACACTACATATAATGGAACTTTCTTAATTATAACATATTTCCAAAAGATCAGTTGAAAACAAAATAACTGATCTATAGTGCTTGTTTTGCCTCTAAATTCTGTCTGCAAAGGTGATAATAAATTCCCTTCTCTCATCCAGTCCTGGATCCTCTCTAGCAAGTGCTGGCAAAATATTTTCTGAGCAATATCGATGAGGCCGATAGGCCTGTAATTTGCAGGATCACTTTTGTCACCTTTATTAACTATGGGCACTACTTCAGCGCCTAACCATGTGTTCGGGATTTGAGTGCCTTTTAATATGGCATTAAAGGTACAATTTAAAATTACGCTCCATATTTTAGGTTCTGATCGGTAGAGATCGCCTGGAATTTTATCAAGGCCAGGGGCTTTTGCCCACTGAAGAGTTGCAATTGCATCTAAAGTTTCTTCCATGGTGAAGGCAAGGTGGGTTGTCCCTGATTCTAAATCAAAATACTCATAGATTACTCCTCTACTGTCTTTTTTTTGGTCCTGCATATAGTTTAGAGAAATGATCTCCCAGATCTGTGGAAGGATATGACAATGTTTCTTCTCAACTCGATTTTTTGTACCATTCTTGATCAGATAACAAAATTTCTTAGTATTTTTTGTTTGGGCTGCCGCTAGTAAATCTTGCCAGTACCTTGTGTGCCAATTCCTTTGTGCCTCGTGATGGACTTTTCTATATTCTTTCCTTTTTTAAGTTACCAATGTTCTGTGGCCAGCTTTGATCATCCCCATCAAAGATTTCCGAGCTTGAATACAAGTCGCGTCAAACCATCCATTATTGGTGTTCCTTACTTTTTTATTTCTAGTGCTATCTTAAATTTATAAATATTTCCACCAGAGGTTGCATCTCTAATCTCCTAACACCCATAGTGACCAATAAGTTGGCAACTAATGTGTAACTTTGCACAAAAGTATCAACTTCCAGTTGAAGGCCATTTAATCCTCCTTTTGTTGTTACTAAGGGAAATGGGGTTGGATAGATTGGGTTCTGGAGGTGATTCCAGGAACCCAAATTCTTCTGTTAATTCTAAAGATAGGGCATTAAGGTCACTGTCATATCTCCCTATTACCCACATGTAAACAAGATTCTGCAATATTTGCATATCAAGAAGGAAATAGTGGATTCTTGTTTTATACTTCTTGTATGTGTGTTTAAGTCTTTGATCATAAACTTAATGCCCATTCACAGCCCTCAGCCCATATTTATGTGTAAGAGTAGTAATTTGGAATGCTACCTAATTATATAATATATGGGAGCATGCATGTGTAAACTCCTGTGTTTTCTTCTCTTTTTACAAGCATAGTTTGAAGTTAATAAAAGTACATTCATTTATTACAAGTGAGGTCTTGTGTCACAATAACCAACTGTCAGAAAAGGGGATGTTTTTTCCCCTCAGAACTGTGATAGATTGCAAATCCAAATGAATTCTCTGCGCTCCGGAAACAAAGGGAAAACACAAACATCTACCTCTTTCAGCGCACTGGGACTATGTTTGGATCTGTCCCATTATTTACATAGTAAACTCTGAGAGAACTTGTATACTTGTAGGGAGCAGTGTCACAGTCCTCACTACGCATAAACAGACTGAATCTGTGCCTAACTGCATCCCAGAGCAGAGGGATTCTTTTTGGGGTCTTACTAGCATTCTGTTTAAGGAAGAGGCAAAGAAAAAGGGAAAATTAAAAATACTATCAGTGTGGCACCACTGCATTGTTGAGCAATGGGGAGAACCTCTCCCAAAATTAATTTATGGTGTATGCAAGAAAATGCCTCGTTTTGTATGATCACCCTACGTTGTTTGGACTAAGCTGATTTTTTTTAGTCTACCAACCCATCCAGGGCATGTGTTCTGACCCATAAAACACGCTGAATTGGCTAAACCCCTATTTGACATATTTAACTTACCAATAAGTCTGTAGTATGGGACTAAGTCAAAGTGTACACAGGCCTGTAAGTTAAAGGTCGCTAGGGGACTGCAGCACTCATTCTTCTACCTACTCCAGGGTCAGTGCAAATATGACTGCAAACCTACCATCGTAGCCTGGCATTGCAGTTTAAAACCTGCAAATTTGACCTCTGAAAATTACCCATTTTTGACAGGCCTAAAAATTCCTTCTAAATATTTATATGTCTACCCTAAGTAGGCCTTATTGCCCATAAAGCAGGGTGTATGGCATTCAAACGTGGGACATGTGAAAGTTTAATGTTAAATGTGCCCTTAAACTGGAAAGGACCCTAAAACTATTTTCACTCTAGCAGGGTTGCTTAGGGAAAGGAAAGCATTGGGATACAATAATATATTTAACAATATTATTCAGGGTTAGGAAACACCTCCAAACTTAAATCTTATCTTTTTAAAATATTTATTGCAAACCCAATTCATTAGTGGAGTCAAATTTGCAAGAAATAGTTTGGAAAAGGTACTTTTAAAAGCTTATCTTTCTCATGCTGAAAGCCTCACAAGGCTCATTTACATGAGCATTATATAAATGCAAACCCTTCCCTCTTCTATTCCCCACTATCCTTTTCAATCCAAATAACAGACTAGCATGTCCAATGCTCAAATTAATTTCATATTTCGCCATACTAATTGTTAGACCTGGCATTTCTTGGCGTGATTACCCCTGACTTTTTGCCTCTACCTCTTCTATTTTTGATGCTGTGATGGATTTCGTCACTGCTGATCGGTGTCAAAGTGCATGTACTCGCTGTATAAAGTATAATGGTAATTGGTTGTCCACGATTGGTATGTTTACCTTACTAGTAAAGTCCTTAGTAAAGTGCACTATGTGTGCCAGTGCTGGTAATGCAAATGCTACTAGTGGGCCTGCAGCACTAATTGTGCCACCCACAAAAGTAGCCCTAAAGAGAGAACTCAGGCCTGCCACCACAGTGCCTGAACGCAGTTTGTTAAACTGCCATGTTGTCCGGACAAGTGCACCCACTTGCAAGGTCTTATCCTTCCCTTTTTATGCAAGACACCCCTATGGTAGGCCCAAGGTACCCCCCTGGGCAGGGTGCAGTGTATGTGAAAGGTAGGACATGTAGTGAGGTGTGTACCATGTCCTGACAGTGAAATACTCTCTATTTCATTTTTCACTGTTGAAAGGCCATCTTGCCCATAGGACAGAATGGGGGAGGCTGTGTAATATGTGTCCAGCCTATCTTCCCATAGGCTTAAAATGGAGAGGTGAAGTTTAGTGTGCCTGAACTCACAATTTCATAACACATCTTTTTGTGAAGATGGTTTTTGCATTGTGTGTTTAGAAACCGCTCTCATAGAAGTGGCTGGGTTTTTGTGTTCTAGCATTTCTGTGTGTCTCTGCCTGGTTGTGGATTGACTGTCTGGATTTGAAAGTGATAGTATCAGGGGAATGTCTTGACCCAGGGGAGTAGGTGAGACAGCAACAGGAAGACCTGCATCTGGAGTGTAGGGGGAGGAGTAGCCCCTGGAGATGAAGAGGCCTGGGCTGCTGCCATAAAACAATGGCCCCATCCCCTTCTGAGTGATTAAGGACCCAGACCCCCACTATCAAAAGAATAAGGTGTCACTGGTAGGGAGACACCCAGAACTGGTTTGGACAAGAGTCAGTGCCCCCCTGAACACAAAGACTTCAAAGACATTTAGGGGTATAACTATGAGAGCTGAAACCCCTGAGAAAATCGACTGATCAAGACTGAAAAGGATTGAAACTAATTTGTGGTCAAGAGGAACTTCTGCCAAGGAAGAAACAGCTGAAGAGACTGAAGGAAAGGACTTACCCTTGCTGTGTGTTCTGGGGCAGGCCTGCAGTTTGCTGATTTAACCAAGGAGAGGCTAAGGGACTTTGCTGTGTGCTGTGTCCCCCTGCTTGAAAGGACTTTGCTGTGTGCTGTGTCCTGAAGTAACTTATCCGCAAGGGCCCGAGGAGAGCTGGCTCCCTGTTGTGGAAACTCAGGAACACAAAAGTTTCCAGATGTGTCTCAGCGACGCTGTGTGCATGTGCTTTTGGCAGCCTGAGACCCTCGTAAGAATTGCCCTGTGATCGTGGGCACCTGGAATCCAAGTGAGTCTCAGCAACGCTGTGTGCGTGTGCTTCGTGCAGCGTGATACCTTTTTGAGGATTGTCCTGTGATCGTGTGCACCCAGCTGCACTTTGATTTACACCATACCCATGTTGGGGGCATATGTTGGCAGAAACTGACCGCGAGTCAGTACGAGTGGCATAGAGCCCATCCAAAGCACAGTGATTGGTGCCAGATTGCATTACGCATTGCGTTATTTTTGCATAACGGACTGCCTGATTGTTGCATTACGCATTGCAGTATTTTTGCATTACGAACTGCCTGATTGTTGCATTATGCATTGCATTTTATTTTGGTATAACAAACTACCTGATTGTTGCATTACGCATTGCAATATTTTGGCATTACGAACTGCCTGATTGTTGAATAACGAACTGCATTATTTTGACATTACAAAGTGCTTGATTCTTGCATTACGAACTGCATAGCATTGCATTAGGACTGCAGGGATCATAGAGAATTGCTCATTAATACTGCAAGAACCTACAAGGGCTTGCTGGCCTAATAACCGGCAAGGTGACATATTACAAATACGCATATGTTGGTTTTTTATCGTGTGGTCTCATTGTATATTGTTTTATATGAACATATAATTGTTTTTTTATGAAACTCGTGTGGAGTCCATTTGTGGTGTCATCATTGGGTTGCTGAGAGTGTGGTTGCAAATACTTTACACACTTGCCCTGAAGATAAGCCTGGCTGCTCGTGCCAAGCTACTGAGGGGGTGAGCAGGGGCTATCTGAGAAAGTGTCCTTCCTTTCCCTGACTTAGAAGCAAGGGTCTTTGTTTGGACTAAGGTACCTACCTCAGCCAACTAGAGACCCCCAGTTGTAACACTAATTCACTACTAATTCTACTACTAGTTCTGGAGCAGTGTGCTACTTGTCAAAAAAACGATTTGACGCCTCATCAGGGGTAGTAAGCCCTATATACATGCAATTACAATACAATACAACTGTTACCTACCAGCTGATAGTCCTCTTAATGAGGTGTTAAAACTAGGCATGGGCGGAGGACTCCGCTCTGCCCGCGGAGTGTGCGGAGTTTTGCCTACTCCGCGGCGGAGCGGAGTTGGCCTTCCCCCGCCTCCCACCCGCCCTATAATAACAATTGCAAATGTTTTAATAAATAAGTTTAAAGCACCTTACCTTATCTGCGGCGTCTGCGGCGTCCCCGGCTGGCCTCTTCTTCTCTCTTCATCTCATTCACAATGAAAACTGCGCATGCGCAGGCACCCACGCATGCGCATGTCTTGTGAGAAATGTGCATGGGTGGGTGCCCGTGCATGCGCAGTTTTTTACATGAACGCGATGAAGAGTGGAGGAGGCCAGCCGGGGATGCCGCAGACGCCGCAGGTATGGTAAGGTACTTTTAAACTTATTTTTTAAAACTGTAGTAAATGTTATTATAGGGCGGGTGGGAGGCGGGTGGCATAGCGGAGCTACGCGGAGCACCACGGAGTTTGTTATCAACTCCGTGGCGCTCCGCGTAGCCCCACTTCGCATACTATGCCCAGGGTTAGTTAAAACTGCTCCCAGAGCAACACTAGGGCTTGTTTGTTGAGGAGGTGTCCAGGAATTTGATTAACGTCAAAGAGCTCAACCCTGTCACAGGCAAATGTCAGATGAGAGCCCCCAGAACTGAAGTTGAGAAGTGACCACAGAGGACTTCACCCCTTGTGAAGAATCCGTGTTCCCACCTCTGGGGTGTGCACACAGATTCTGAACAAGAGGAGAAGTGTTTCACCATCGTGGATTTGGGCAGAAAGGGGCACTATATGATTGCTTGCAGTAGGGTACACTGGAAATGCTGAAAATGTGAGTAGGATTGCTGTTAGAAATGGGGTTTCTGGTTGTCAGAGGATGCACCCTGTACAAGCAGGAACCACCACTCTAGTCAGAGTAAGCAAGTTACACACTAAAACAGAGCAGTCAGGCTTATCTACAGAGGCAATGTGTAAAGTATTTGTGCAACGCTCACACACACACACCGTGACACAATGAAAACACCCCAAAAATACTCCACATAGGGTTAGAAGAATAGCCAATAATTTTATGAGTAAATCAAGAGCAAAAGACCAAAATGACAAACATGCAATAAATAGAACCAGTGTTATGAATTCTTAAAGATCAAATCAAATTCTAGTGCTTAAGACATAAAGCGCCAACCACGGGGTAAATCCAAAGTCAGCCTGACCGCAATTTAGGGCAGGCTGACTACAGGATTTAAGCACGTCCCACTGAAAAAGTATGTTGGATGGAGAGAGCATCGACATAGTAGACTTGATACGGGGAGCAGAGGAGGCGAGGCGGCGATCCCGTGGATGCAGGCAATGAGTCATTTCAGATCTGCGCAGTAACAGAAGGCTGTCAATAAACCTCTTTCCGTGTTGGTGATTAGTCGATGTCGAGTCGCACAGTCCATTGTCCTGCACAGTCCGTCGAAGAGATGTCATTTGGAGACAGACGCGTCGAAGGGCGAATTGTTGGTTCCAAACAGCGCGAAGTTGTCAATGTGACAAAGATTTTGGCAAAAATCAAAGATGCCAACTTAGGGAGAATTGAAAAATGTTGAACTGATTTTAGCATAGAGTTGTAGTGAACAATGAGTTACTATATGGTATTGCACAAACACAAGTCCTATCCTCACCGCTGAACACAAATGTTAGAAATGGGGTTTCTGGTTGTCAGAGTATGCACCCTGTACAAGCAGGAAACACCACTCTAGTCAGGGTAAGGTAGATACACACTAAATGATAAGCTGTGCTCACCTTCTGGTACCTTGGCACAGAGCAGTTAGGCTTATCCAAAGAGGCTATGTGTAAAGTGTTTTTGCAACACACACACTGAGTAAAACAATGAAAACACCCCAAAAATACTCCACACAGGGTTAGAAGAATAGACAATCATTTGATGAGTAAATCAAGACCAAAACTACAAGAATTTAAAAAGTAGAAGAGAAGTTATGAATTTTTAAAGATTAAATCAAATTATAGTGCTTAAGTCATAAAGCACCAACCGGGGACATCTGATCACACTAGACCTGGGTAAATCCAGTGTTCAGGTTGACCACGATGGTGGACAGACTGGCTACAGGACTGACGCAGGTTCCGCTGAAAAAGTACCTTGGATGGAGGAAGCGTAGCCGTCAAGGAGCAGAGGAGGAGAGGCTTCATCGTTGATCGCTTGGATGCAGGCAATACGTCAGTTCTGATCCACTCAGATGAAAAAGGATTCATCGGTGAACCCCTTTATGATGCAGGTGATGCATCATTATCAAGCCACGCAGTCTGTCGTCGTTGACCTGCTTTAGCATCGAAGGGTGATGTGTCGTTCCAATCGGTGAAAAACTTGATGCAACAGTTTTGATGGATCAGCACAGCAGAAATCACCTTTCAAGGGCCCAGGACTGGATTGGCATTAATTGGCAGGGCAAGACTCACAGATGGCAGAGTCCAGGTGCTAATGCAGGGTTGAAGAAAGTCTGTAATGGGCCTGAGACTGCAGAATAGGGGGCAAGCCAGCAAGCCCTTGGAGTCACTCTGGGTTAAAGTGAGATGGATCCAGGCATTGTCCTCAGCAGGGCAGCACAGCAAAACAGAAAAGCAGTTTTTCCAGAGCAGCAGTCAAGCAGAGTGTAACTCCTTGTAGCATAGCGAATGAGTTTCAGCGAGACGTTGCAGAGAGGGTATCCGGCCTCATTGACCCATGTTTGGCTAAAGCATGCAGCCCTGCTCCACTGGAAGAATCAGGGTTCCAAAAAAGTGACTAATTCTATATGTAGAAATCTTCATCTGGCAAAGGCACCAAAAGTATCCGCCCAGTAAGAGACCTTCCTTGGGTGTGAACTTTAAATTTCTCCAGGTTGGAGCTTTCTTCCCAAAAATCAACGGCTTCACCAGGACCTCATCCAGCGGCTATCCGGCCTCGTAGAGCACAGCCTTCTGCCTTACCTTACTGAGGATTTTTGACTTCTACATCAGACACTAAGCTAGAATATAAAACTTGAAAACGCCTGAACCTGGTTTTTGTATCTGGCCCGCGTTCCATCGTGGTTGGCCTTAAATCATGCCTAAATACCAGTCAAGAGTAGGCAGATGACAGCGGTTGGTGCTCAACACATTTTGGTGCTATTTTAATTTAATATTTAAAACAAAGATCATATCTTGGGTAACACTTATTGGATTTTTGGTGATTTGGTGTCAGTTTGCTAATTAAATTATTCTCTATTTTTACAAATTGGAGTGTGATTTTTATTGTGTTGTGTTTTTTACTTTTTAACTGTTTCTTGGTACTTCTAAATGCTTGATACATTATCTTAAGTTAAGCTTGTCTGCTCTGTACTATAACTACTAGGTTTTGAGCTCAGATTTAAATTTCTAACATTATTACTTATGGTAGACTACCATCCACCCCAATTAATAATCCCATTTTTCACAATGTAGGGCTGCAGGACTTTGTGGTTTAGGATTGACTGAAAAAGAACTGGAGAATATTTGGCATAACTGAAAAGTGATCCAATATCATGTGTGACAACTTCAGACATTTCTAGCCTGTAACATGCTGTGTTATTTTACATTTAACAATTCATTTAACAGTAGATATTCTGGCAAAAATATTCCTGCATGGAAACTACTACTTGATAAGAATGAAAGTTGGAGAAAAATGAAGCCACATATTTTAGTTACTACAGCAGCCCCAAACATAGGTAATACTGTATTATAATTGACTAGTGACATTTTCAGTAACCCATCCCAGCTGTTTTCCATCAGGCTCTGTGGGAGAAGATAGTATGTGGATAAAGAGTGGCTTGGGTGTGCAGTAGCAACAGTGTAACATAACTTGTGACCTTGGTGCTACCATGCACACAGAGCGCAACTGGCGCTTGAACAACATATTCCTTTATATTTTTATAGGTAAGGTGTGCACACATGCAGGGACATAGCTTCCAGGGGGGTATTTGAGGCATGCCACCCCCAAATAAATGCTTTCTTGGCTTGGCTGTTGGACCTGGAGACCCTGACTCGGGTCTTCTATGCCTGTGTCGTTTTGCTCATTGTTCTCACATCACTAATAGGTTTTAACTTGTTCATTTTTTGGATTGAGAACTTGGATTGCTGAGTTTCTTTCTGCTTTGGTCTGTCACCGCTCACACAGTTCTTTGGCTGCTCGCAGTGCATTGATGCCTTCTGGTTTAACGTGCTTTAGAAATAACACAAATACAAGCAGATATCTATATGATGACCGGTTTAACAAAACAGGAGTACATCTGCATCCATAGACATACTTCTTGATTGGGTGCAAATGTACATCTTCTTGGAATTCACAAACATCCGCAGTAGTAGACTGAGAAAGCTGCCCCCATATTAGGGAACAAGGAACAGAGGCGCCTAGTTGAAGGAATATACAGACATTCTATGTAATTTATTTATTTATTTATTTATTTTTGCGATTTTTACAGCGTGCAAATACCCAGGGGTGTCTCGGCGCTTTGATGATCAAACTGAACAGGTAAGGCAATTATTGTGCAAACAGCCATGTTTTGAGTTGTTTTCTGAAGCTAAGCAGTGTAGGGCATGTCTTGATACTGAGGGGGAGTGAGTTCCACAGTTTGGCAGTGGCAACTGTGAAGCTTCTGTCACCCCAAGTGACCTTTTTTCTGCGTGGCACGTTGAAGAGGTGGGCTGATGAAGAACAAAGTGTTCTAGATGCTTCTAAAGGTCTAAAGGCGTGTTTCAGGAACAGAGGACCAGAATTGTTAATGGCCTTGTATGCTATGCAGAGGGCCTTGAACTTAATGCGGCACCTCACAGGGAGCCAGTGGAGTTTGCGAATGGAGTGGGAGAAAGAATTGTGTTTAGGGATGTTAAGCAGAAGCCTGGCAGCGGCATTCTGTACCAACTGAAGTTTTTTAAGCACCTTTTCCTGGGCGTTGAGGAATCGGGAGTTACAGTAGTCGGTTTTTGAAAATACCAGGGAGGTGATTAGGGTCTTTGCAGCTGAGGTTGGGATGAAGGGTCGGAGCTTTTTAATTTTCCTCAGGGTGAAGAAAGAGGCAGAGACAACATTATTAGCATGATGGTTAAAAAGAAGCCGATCATCAAAGATGACTCCAAGGTTTCTCACTTTAGTGACAGGTGTGGGAGGAGTGTCTAAATTGTTTGGCCACCACTGAGGGGACCAACAGGGCTCCAGTTTACCAAAGGTCATGATCTCAGTCTTGTTGGAATTCAGTTTGAGACAGTTGGCCGCCATCCAGGAACTGATGGCCAACATTCCCTCTTGGAAGTTGGCGGCCACCCTGTCTCCGTCCTGGTGTATTGAAAGGACTAACTGAGTGTCATCAGCATAGGTAGTGAGGCTGATGCCATGTTCCTTAATCACCCTCGCCAAGTCCGACACATAGATGTTAAAGAGGGTCGGACTTAGCGAGGAACCCTGTGGTACACCGCAGGGAAGGGAAAGGGGAAGTGATAGAAAGGAACCTAGTTTAACATTGTGGGAACGGTTGTGTAGGAATGAGGCGATGAGAACCTTAGCTTTATGTACCACACCCATGGCTGCAACACGGTCGATTAGGATGTTATGGTCGACCGTGTCGAAGGCCGCAGATAAGTCCAACAACACCAGGACTGCCGCTCCTCCCTTGTCCATGGTGTGTCTTATCTCATCCGCTGCCTTGATGAGTGCCGTCTCTGTTCCATGGCCTTTCCTAAAGCCAAATTGTGTATCGTCCAGAAGGTTGTGGGTGTGAATGTAGTGTGATTGTTGTTGGTTCATGAGGTTCTCGAAGATTTTAGCTGGGAAGGGTAGGCAGGCAATAGGTCTGTAACTAGCCGGGTCAGTGGGGTCAAGGGAAGGTTTTTTTAACAGGGGTCTGATAATTGCTTTTTTCCACACTGCTGGGTAGATACCTGTTTGGAACATGTTGTTGCATATATTGGCTAAGGCTGGTGAGATTGCCTCCGGAATGAGGTTAAGGATGGAGGGAGGGCATGGGTCTAGTGGTGAGCCTGATTTGATGGTTGTAATAAGATGGGAGATTTGTTCAAGTGCGACAGGCTGAAAAAGTGGAAAAGATCGGGTGATGGAGGAAGGGGTAGAGACAGAGGTCTCTACCATGGGTATGGTTTGAGGGGTAAATGCAGAGAATATGGAGGTGACTTTATCAGTAAAAAAAGTCTGCCAGAGAATTGCAAAGTTCTTGTGAGGTGTTTTCAGGTGGGGCGGGAGGGTTGGCCAGATGGTTGACCACCTGAAAGCGCTTTCTGGTGGAATTTACTGCTGAGGTGATCTGGGTAACATAGTAACTGCTTTTCTCAGTGGCTAGCTGCTGTTTGTATTTAGTAAGCGCGTTTTTGTATGTGATTTGGTCAGTGGGGTTGTAATGTTTGCGCCAGTTTCTTTCTAAATTCCTGCAGAATTGTCTCTGCAGGCGCAGGTTTTCGGAGAACCAAGGTGCTGACGGGGAGGTACGGTTTGGATAGGTTGTTTTCAGTGGTGCCTGATAATTTATTGCAGTATTAAGGTGAGTAAGATAGTTACTGGAGGATGTGACTGGATCGGTGTCAGAAGAGTCTAATGCGGTTGCAAGAGTAGCCGCTAGTTCGGGAATATTGATGTTTCTCCAGTTCCTGGACGTAACTGGTGCCACGGGTTTGGATGGAGGGACCGTGGGTGATTTAAAATTAATGTGGAACAGTACCGCTGAGTGGTCAGTCCAAGTGAGGGGTAATTGTGAGGAGTAGGCAATGTCTGTGTTGTTACTGAATATCCCGTCAAGGGTGTGCCCTGCAGTATGCATGGGTGCCACGACTAGTTGGATAAGTCCTGCGGCTGCCATGTCTTCCAGGAGTAAGGTCGTGTCAGTGTCAGTTTTGGCCTCTAGGTGGAAATTAAAATCGCCTAGAATAGTGAAATTAAATTTCCCAGCAGCATTCTCTAAGAGGCTGTTAATGTTAGCTAGGGATTTGGGGCGAGAACCTGGAGGACGGTAGACTAAAATCCCTGTGAGTGACTGGTTGCCAGAGAGGGTGATCGTAAACGAGAGTGCTTCGCATTCCATGTTGGGGAGGGGGGAGGTATTAGTGCGGAGGTGTTCTCTGTATATAATGGCCAAACCGCCTCCCTTTTTTAGTGGTCTGTCTAACCGATTGACACAGAAGCCAGGTGGAAGAGCCGCCGTGAAGTCAGGGTCAGCTGCCGCGTCTCCCCACGTCTCTGTGACAAACAGTATGTCCAGAGAGTGTGCTGAAATAAGTTCCAAAATGTCAAGATGGTGTTTTGGGAGGGAGCGTGCATTTATGAGAGCCGCCTGTAGTGGTTTAGATACTCTTTGTTTGGGGGGAGGACATGTGAGTTTACAGATGGATGGTCCACAAATGTGTTCTGACCGAAAGAATTGAGGGGGAGTGTGTGATAGCAGTAGAGAGGGTCTAAGTGCATGCAATTGCGCGGAGCTGTAGATATGGTGGCGAGAGGTTGGGCCAGGGGGGATGGCACGCGGCACGGCCCAGGCGCGGACGGGCGCAGACGGGCATGACTCTGGCGCGACTCCGGTGCGCTGACGGTGCGCCCGCTGCGCACGTCCGCTGCGCTTGACTGAGTGCATCGTCTTATGTACCGGGGGGGAGAGGGCGAGCTACACAGCTAACCTTGCAGGAGGTGGTGGCACACCGGAAGTGGAAGGGGGAGTCTTCCGGGTGTGGCGCTCGTTCCCTCCACACTGCCAAACTTTTGGTGGTGGAGAAGTAGAACACGCCTGGTACAATTAGGTGAGTGATACAGCGAATTAAATGGTGACACAATGAGGTTCAATACTAAGTGCAAATATCTTTTAAAATCAGATACAATGATAACGATTAAAATACAGTACGCTGCGCTTCTGTTGCTAGGAGCAAGCTACCGTCGGCAAACAGGAGCGGGACTGCTGTTTAAAAACACGCAACCTGAATTAATCTCAGGTGGTGATCTCGATCGTGGCTGTGAGCACGCTGCTGCACTCGTAAGTTCAAATTAGTTAAATGACAATTTTAATCAATTAAACAATTAAAGTCCCTAAAATGGTGCAGTGAGTGCCAGTGCAGAACGTGTTCGGTCTCCCTCATAAGTGACACCGGCATGTGATAAATATGATTATCTGGTTTGTCAAAATAACAAGAACAACACAGCCCATCATAACAAGTCATGTGTTCAAATGTGGTTCTGCGCTATAATCAGTCAACGGTGTTTCGATCCTCAAAAAATACCAGAATCACCATCAGAACTCTAACATTTACAATGAGATCGAGACCTTATTAGCAGACACTATAAAATAAAATTAAGGAATAAAGCAGAATGAGTAAAACATAAGAATTAAAAGTGCTGTACATGTTCAGAAAAGGCAAGGAATTAGGGAAGCTCACCTGAGAAGCATAATAAGCATAATAACTCCCAAGCAGACATCTGTGATAAAAGAATTGGTCAGAATAGCCTGTAAATTGTTGTAATAGCAATAAGGGAATTGCAGGGGCCAATGAATTTAAATTTTGAGGCCAATTACGATGTGGTCAGAAAAGGCTCTGACCTTCGGTTGAAGCCTTTCCAACCGCATCGTAATATGCCGGTCGGATTCCTTTCTGACCGCCTCATTACGATGGAGGTGGTCAGAAAGGAATCAGAACGGTCATTCCAACTGGCTTCCGACAGGCTCGGAGAGCCCGTATGCCAGTCAGAATGCAGCCAGTAATCCCAAGGGTGGCTCTTTCCGCCCTTAGGATTACGATGTTGGGTTTCGGCAGCCTTTCCATGCAGGCCTTTCTGACATAGAAAGGCTGACAAAGCTCGACTTTGGGGCCCACAGCAGGGCCTCCTTGGGTGCAAAGACTCTGGTTGGAGGCCAAGGGGGCAGCTATGGCACCCCGCTGTTGATCTAATCACAAAAGGGCTCCACTACATGTGTGGAGGAGGGAACAAGAGGCATGGGGTTCTAGGAGCTAGCAGCCTCCAATACTCAATGTTTACCACAAAAAGCTGCTCCTAGTGTGATAACCCAAAAGAGTTACGAGAACGTCGTGAGTGTGGGCATCTCACAAAAAGTTACAGACTGGTCACACACACCACCTGGTGTCATGCTTCCTCATTGACCAGTCCTCGCCCTCTAAAACCTTCGTTTGATAGAGGGCGGGCATACACTTGACGACAAGGATGCACTTCTAAATGACTAAGTGGGGGCCCGTGATATTGTGAGTGAATTTAAAAATCATTATGGTTATCAGGAGTGTTTTTTAATGTGACTGATAACTATATGATATTAAAATATATGCGACGGTGAATGGGGTAGTTAGTGTCCCCTAACCGTCTCGTGAGTGGTCAACATGTTTCTGCCGTGTCGACCCGGTTGGGTCCAAGGCATTCATCAGGACCTAAAATAACAGGGGGCTCCGTTCCTACCAACTGGTGGCAAGATACTACCACTGCGCGGGTGTGGCAAAGGCCACTCTCCACTTCCTAGATGGCTTCCGACGGTGAAGCCTAAAAAGAGTATGGAAGAAATCAGAGGTACTTCGAACATATTGGGTCAAAATACCTGTAAAGGAAAATAGAACAATGCATGCATTGATTTCTATAAGTGAGTGATAAATGTACGTGACTTTGTGACACTCTATTTGTGTACACATGTGTGAGAATTCGAGAGGTGGTAGTAGCTGAAGCTACCACCAGTCTTACCCTAATTCTATGGACTACTTGCCCCATGGGGGGAGGGGGAGGAGAGAAATCCTGCTTGTCCGCTCTGCGAAAGGAAGCATAAAAAACCATAGTTTCCATCAAACAAAGTGGTGGAGCAAGGTCTCCAAACATTCGGAACAACATCCACTCATGCACCCGAGCGAGTACGAAAAAACTTGCATGTCTCTCAGTTCATTCGCACTCTTACTATGACAGGTACTGGATTCCTCCTGGGTCCTATGCGTCCGCTCCCGGTCCTCCCGGATGTAGAAATGAGAGGGAGCGGTCGCCGTCTTTTATAGTGTGGCTGTGTCGCTTAGTGTGTGTAATTGGCGTTAATTGAGGGAAGCAAAGTGTTGTCTGGTGTGCATTCCCCGGTGTCCCGAGCGCTAAGATAAGAGTTCGCCTGGACCCAATATGGCGTTTATGGGCGTGTCTGCGATGGTAGTACGCGAAGGAAAGTGAGCCCATTCGATGTAAGGCTGTGGGCGATTCTCGTGGTCGCGTGGTTGGCTGGAGTACCAGTGGGGGCATGAGCAGTTGTGAGGCAGACGCCGCATGTGTGGAAAACAGGGCTCGTACTTAGCCTGGGTGCATCAATGCGTGCTTGGTTGGCATGGTGACGCTGCGCGCGCAGTGAGAAAGAAACGCTAAGGGCACAAGATCCAATCTGCCTATATTGTATAGTAAGAAGGAGGCTAACGTGTGCCATAGGCACCCGCCCATGATGGGAGTGCGAGAGAGCGCGCTGCTGACACAATAGTGCATTGTTAGTGAAACGAGTCCAGATTGGTGCTCGCTCATACGGGAGACTTGCAAACATGCTTAAGCGCAAGTGAGCGTGTGCCGGTACCATTGCATGGGATCAAATGATAAATATATGGGGAAAAAAAACAGTCTGCAATGCGTAGTAATAATAATGGAAGCGCCGGCTTTATTGTATAGATGCGTGCATGGTGTAGCTATGTGCCATACAATATTATTGTACGTGAGTGTCGATGGTATCGAGTGGAGAGTGGCCTTTGCCTCACCCGCGCAGTGGTGGTATCTTGCCACCAGTTGGTAAGAACGGAGCCCCCTGTTATTTTAGGTCCTGATGAATGCCTTGGACCCAACCGGGCCGACACGGCAGAAACATGTTGACCACACACGAGACGGTTAGGGGACACTAACTACCCCATTCACCGTCGCATATATTTTAATATCATATAGTTATCAGTCACATTAAAAAACACTCCTGATAACCACAATGATTTTTAAATTCACTCGCAATATCACGGGCCCCCACTTAGTCATATGCCCGCCCTCTATCAAACGAAGGTTTTAGAGGGCGAGGACTGGACAATGATGAAGCATGACACCAGGTGGTGTGTGAGACCAGTCCGTAACTTTTTGTGAGATGCCCACACTCACGACGTTCTTGTAACTCTTTTGGGTTATCACACTAGGAGCAGCTGTTTGTGGTAAACACCCCGCTGTTGATCCCTGCACCCAGTAGCAGGCACCTCGAGGTGCCTGCCATGGAGTGCAGGGATGAACAGCACCTCCTATTTTACAATGGGACCATGCATTCCGGCAGGTTCACAGATGGAATACATGCTCCCATTGTAAAGTATTAGAATGCGATCAAACAGTGTTCGGTCCCATCTTAATTATTCGGTCGGGACCACCAACCGGGTGTCAGTTGGTCCCATGACTGAGACGATGTCAGGCAGAGGAAACTCCGCCCAACATTGCATTCAGCCCCTAAGTGTTACCTTAAATTCCAAAATGTGTGGCAGGCGCTAGGGGCCGGTTGAGTGGGACTGTTTGGGAGTGCCTGTGCGTGGAATCACCATGAGGTAGGCAGAGGTCAGAAAGGACTGAAACAGACTACAGGAGCAGGAGCAAAGAAGTCCCACTAGCAAAAGCAGGACCAATGTCCGATGACTACAACCATGAAATGGCGGTGGCCATGTTGCAAGAGTAATAAAGGTAAAAAATAGATGAAGGACTACAACCAGCCCCAGAGGATCGCAACCATGTTGGGAGGAATCAGGAAACCAGAAAGGGCCTATTTAGCATACATATTGGAGGTATACCTGGAATGGAAAGGAATGACGAAGGGAAAAAAAATACAAGCCGCAGGTGGAAAAGAAGGAAATGCGAACAGCATAAGGGTATAATGAAGAAGTAAGAGTTAAATTAGTTATCTGCATACCCAGTATAACATAGAAAGATATGTACATAAGTACATGACCTCAACCAAAAGAAATATATACAAGAGACAGCTCAGTCTTTTTGTTTCAAAAATACTCTCCAGTCACAATAAAGAAACTGTGGAGTATGTTATGCCACAAAATGTCTGTGAGCATACGTCTCTAGATCAATGATGTCTAGTCTTCATAAGGGTTGAGTCCGGAATTCATTCTGTCCAATTTGTGTATTGATTCCAGCTCCTCTTTGTTCAAGAGTTGTTTAGGAATTCCTCCTCTTTCTGGTATCGATACTGTACGAATGACCAACCAATTCAGATTGTTTTCAGAGTAATTGGAATCAATAAAGTGAGCAACCAATAGGGCCGTGAGGACCTTGCATCTGATCCTACTAGGGCTGACAAATTCTAATCTTCACTTTTTGTGTAGTCTGGCCAATATAAAGCAGGGAGCTTGGGCAAAGTACAGAATGCATAAAATTAACCGTATTGCAAATAGAGCGTGTTTTAAGCATAACATAATGTTGTGAGTGAACACCTCTGTCTTAATAGTGAATTGACAAATGCTACAAACACCACAGGTTTGCAGGCATACTGCTGGCAATCAGACACCCAAAGGTGATGGGTCAAATGACTGCATGTGGTCTAACTGCCCTACTAAAGCACATCAGTACTGATCCAGTTTTGCATTGTAACAGTCAAAATGAACCTTGATCATCTCACCCATCCACACTATAGCCCACAACTTTTTTAGTTGGTAAGTTTGAGATTCACCCTCCCCGAATCTCACTAACTAAGCTACACCTGTGCACATATTATTGTGCATGTTGCAGTACATAACCAATCTCCGGCCCACACAGTGCGATTGTGCTAACAAAAATTGCATCGCTGCTGGCGAAGAAAATTGCTATGCTCGCCAAAGAATAAAATAAATGGAAATTGTCACATGGAACATTTTCAAAATTAAAATCTATAAGTAGTATAATGAGATGGAAAGGTAAAAGGTTTCAAAAAGTATTTCAAAGTAAATTAATACAATTCTAGGAAAGAGCACTTTGATTTTAAAAATGGCAAACAAAGCCGAAACAAGGCATAGCTGGCTGCCTTCTACCCCCAAAGAGTCGCACTGTTCTCTCCTTCCATTGCTACATCCATTCACCCTTTTTCTCGTCTCTCTCTCTTTCCTTAATTCATACCTCAGGCCTTTATCATGGCTTCCCCTGGCTCTGTGTCCTGCAACTTTCAGTGTGCAAGCAGCTAAACCTGACTTATCTCGCTTTCACAGCAATTCTCAGCTCAAATTGAATGCAGGGCTCCAACTGTAGCCTTTTCCCCCAGCAGCAGCTGCACACATCACCCAGGCACTCTTGCTTCCTTCTGTACAGCCAGGGTTTTAAGTGGAGAGTGTACATACATGCAAATCCAGTCCTTAGCCTCTCTGCAGATCACATTGAGCAATGATCATGAATAGGCCTGGGTGAATTTTGCGGCGTTCCAATTGCCCAAAGATTCCGCCACGATACGAGGATTTCCACAAGCAGCGGAGTGCGTTACGTCATGCTGTTTGCACTGATTTTTAGCACTGGGTGGTTGTCCTTCACTTTGAAATCAGTGTAACCGGCACCACACGCAGCGCAAGAGGCCTTTGCTTGCTTCATTCTGCCACTCGAGTAGATGTTCTACTCAAGCAGCAGCTTCCTCAACGCGAACGGAAGGTTTCTCACAGCGAGCGGTAGCGACCATCCCTGACCGCCAGCATTGAGAAATCTCATCGGGTGGTGGTCTGAAGTAAGATTTTCCTTGTTCGCACTCTCCAGCTTAATGTTGGCGAGCGAGGAATAATCTCCACTCCACTTCCCTTAGTTTTTTGGAAGTCCAATCACTGTGCGGAGTGGGAAATACTCTGAAAATTCCATCAGTGGAGCAGTATTTCACACCCAGGCCTAGTCATAAATGCCATTTGTAATTGTGATTGTAAGCAAAAGTGTGTGAAGAAGGTGCACAATTGTCAAATTATTTACCATGCGAAAATGCAGTGCGTAGAGGTGAGTGGGTGCGTAGCGTGTGTTTGTGTGTAGGGTGATGGTGAAGTGAAGGATTTGCAAGAAAGCGCTTGAAGGAGAGAGTGAAAAGAAGATGCAAAAGATAGATGTTAAATATGCAGGTGATTTCAGAAAGAAGTGGGGATAATATGGTATGCCTCATAGTGAAGCTACAGAGTCAAGAGGTGTGAAAGTTAGAACAAGATTCATTGCAACTTTCTAAACACCACCGCCCTTTTCACAGAGCTCAGTAACATTTAACTAAGTCTGCTATTTTCAGAATGACATTTTCAATTCTAATTATTCACAATAAAATCATTGTTAATTTTGTATCTGATGCTGCAAATAGGCATTGACAAATTGCATAGGTTTGGCTTATTTTAAATGCATGTCTGTTATTGTGTGATATGTCTGAATGTAATAACCAAAAGCTCATAAAGGGGCACCAAAATGCTGGTTGGATGGCATGCTGTAGAAAGCACAGGAGTTTAGTTTACTTGATTTACAGCTATGCCCTTAATTGCATTGACCATGCCTCTTGGAAAGGATTCCTATGTGCGTTTCTTTGGCCATGTCCATTTTAGAGAGCCCCCACTTAAAGCCCTGTGCACAGGACACAGGTAAGAGCAGCTGACAGGAGCAGCTGCAACAGCACTCTCTCTCCAGTCCCACAGTCCATACTCTGGAGGAGGGACACAGCCTTCAGAGAAGCCCACCTGCACAGGCGACAAGAGAGTTCCCTGCACCGGTGCCGCTCTGGTATCAGATACCATCCTCCCCAATGTACCACAAGAGCTCAATGTGATGACCCATTGCTTGGGAGAGTGTGCACGTCTTAGAGTAAATCTGCGATTCTTGCCCTTTGATGGTGTCTCTGAACCCCTACAGACCAGCGCCTTTTCACGCTGGAATGTGATCTTCCCTCTGGCGTGGGTACCTGGAAACTGTGGGTCCAGGATACAGCCAAAGCTACAGTCAAAGGATTGCCAATGGAAACAAACACACATTTCGAGAGAAAATAACCGAAAAGACAAACGATTACATAATTCCCTTTTTAATGTGCATTAAGTATTTTACATATATTGTAAGGCATTCTCGTAGCTCAAAACAATTCAGCATTTATTTCGAAATGATGGGGTCATGAGAAGGGTTCATTGGCCTACACGTCTAACCTAGGATATCTAAACTCAGGATGGCGCCCTGCATTCGACAGTGAAATAAAAATGATAATTTAATCTTACAAATAGGTTAGAGGTCTCAGCGAACGTTGGCATAAACAATGACTTCCTGGTATATCTCTGGGAAATGGGTGCAGGAAACAATACCACTCAGATCCCGGTAAAAAATAAATTCTTTCATAAATAAATATAAAAAATAAATATATGCGGCGGTCTGGAAAAGTGTTGCTTAATAGTCCTGAAAAAATAGATCTAGCTTTGTTTTGAGGTGTATCGCCATCCAGTAGGGCGGGAAGTGTAGTGTAGCAAGTCCACATACAATGTGTTACTCCAAAAAGCAGATCATTCAATACTACTCCCGTCCATGCTGAGGGTCACTCATAAATCAGGTAGAGTGTTTGAGTTTGCAGGTTATAATGAATTCATTAATTCAATAAAGGCTGGCACCAGCAGCATGGGCTAACATAACATCAGAATACCATAACCCATCGGTCACCGATCCTTCAAGGTGCAGTTACCAAGAGTAATTTTGCCCAGTAGGCTTTGCGGTCTCTTCGTCCAAGCCCCCACCGGTTGGTAGAAGCCCACCTTCCAGCCAGCAGGCCTCTTTCAGCTCCCCAGAGGCCAGGATCTTCATCATGCCTGGGTCTGTCATCCTTGTGTCCCGCGGACCTCCTGGCAAGGATGAGTGGTCTAAGTCTGGCTTCCTTCCCCCCGCGGACGCCTCTCTCAGCTGTAGCCCAGCACGTCCTTGTAGAGCTCAGGCACTCGCTCTGGGTCCACGGGCCTGGGTAGGAAGTGGGTGAACTTCTGATGCCTCTTCGACCTGGTCCCATCCCTGGCGGTGCCATCTTTGTTTAGCGCCACAAAATAGCGCCTCCCAGAGTCCCCGTGTTTGTAGAGATTGGAGGAGTAGGTGTTGTACCAGTTCTCTTCAAACTGCTCCTTGAAGACGCACTCTGAAGTCAACTTTTCCTAGAGACGACAAGAAAAATGCAAAAGATTAAAAATCATCCTAAAAGTGTTGATGAAATACGCAGTTTCGCTACACGTGGAGACTACATGTCACTGTCGTCTAACCTCATGACGTCTCTAACTGACACTGTTATGATATATGGTCTACGGTTTGTAAAGGCTCTAATACCTTAAAAGGTGTCTTGGCGCTAGTGTTATGAAACATGATATGGCCATTGCTGAGGTGAGGGGCTGAAGGTGACCCAGCAGAGTACTAGAGATTTGAAAAAAGCCAGGTTTTAAGGTATTTTCTAAACTTGAACAGATTGGGCTGATTCTCAAATGAAAGGGTAAGGCATTCCACCACTTCGAGGGTGAAAGAAGGAAACTTCTTCCACCCCAATTAGATTTTTTTAATTCTGGGGCCAAGTACTTTTTTTCTGTGTTAGATGGTAAGGTGCGAGTGGGGGAATACCATTTGAAGGCCTCTTGAAAGAAGCTAGGACCTTCTTGATGAGGTCCTTGGTGGCCCAGCACAGTGCCTTAAACTGTATCCGAGATCTGATTGGAAGCCAATGGCGCTTTCTAATGGTGGAACATTAACAGGGGGTGTGAAACCGGTGCATTTCAAAAACATCTGTAGTTCAATATCTGTGTTAAGTAATGACTCCTTTAGTGTCTATGCTTTGGAAGTGCCCTGGGTGAAATAATGCTGAGTTTTCTGTACTTAGTGAAGACGAGTAAATTGCTAAGCATGAGTAGCATGGCGATGAAACCAAAGGAAATGATGGACGGAGTGTTGACCATTGCAAGCACTCACGTCCAGTCAACTGATCTGGGTTTAATCCATCACCATTCTTTAGCCCACTCTGCCACCCCAGTTCAGACATGGCCATATGCAAATCAGTCTGACCCTGTGCCTCATGGGAACAGTCCAGCCGGAACTGCCAAGCCATGTCTTCCCTGGACCGGAAGCAAGCTTCCTAAGACCGGTTTCTGGCATTTCAGCCATCTTCAGCCAGGCTTGCTTGAATCTAGTGGCAAAGTGAGCAAGGGACTCACGTCTGAGCATACCCTGCCAACTTATGGCAAACAAAGCAAAACCAAAGCATTGCAGTCTCACCAAAGGAACTCATGACCCCTGACCTCTCCACTCAAGTACTAGTACTACACAAGTTTTGTGTTACACAATTCTGTCTTGTGTGGCGATTTTCCTGATAACAGAACACGTGACACGGCACAAACATGACATATTCAGTTTCAAAGACATGTTTGTAGAGCTATTTATCTCTTGGGTGTACTGTTACGAAGAAACTGTTTACCCATGCGCCATGACACCTCCAGGCTTTGCTCTGGCACTTTACTGTGGACAGGATAGAGCACGGACAGCTTATTTCCGGGCACGTTGTGCACCTTGAAAAGCTGAAGCCAAGGGAAAGAAAAAGGAAGAGGCGCTAGAGGAGTGAAGGCCAACACACACACTGATGACGCAAACGGGGTGCATGTTAGTTATTCTGAAAGACATCAAAGTCAGAAGAAGCATGGAACTGCTTCATCCACCCAACTTACATCTATTTAGGAAATACTGCAAAGGCGAACTGTTCTCTGTAAAGTAAGATCGTTCTGCACCTACGTGACTTTCTCTTACGGGCCGGGCAGTGCACAATACTTCTGGTACACAGCTCTATGGGTGTACATTCTTAGACTACCCCTAGTGGCCATGTACTATCAATTATGTATAAGGTCGGAGGCTTCAGATTGTGTCGACAGTTCTGAGTGACTCAAGTCGCACAGCGCCACCTGCTGTAGAACAGCGGGAAGACAGACCCTCAACGCACCGACATGAAAAGCAAATCTGCCTCGCTGACGGATATAGTTCCATGGCATAGTATGTCTTCGTTCGTAGGCTTTCGTGTTAGATATTAATTTTTCGGTATCTAGCATGCCGTTCTCTGTTGTGTGTCACGATGCCCTTCCGAGAATCTCGCGCGTGGATGTTTCTTAGAAGGAGGAGGGGGCAGAGAGGGGGTTGTTACCACTGTAACACTGAGGCTAAAGCCGAGGGTGGCAAACTGCGGGCCATTTGCTTTGAGCTAATTCAAATGATGATTCACTAGAGGGAATAATGAAAGCGAATCAGCAGCCTGATTACTTTATCAAAAGCAGATCCCATCAGCGCCTCGTCAGTGGGAGGCGCGCGGACACGGGGCGCGTGAGGTGAATCTGACAGATGTTTGTGTATTCCGAGGCTGCGCGCTGTTAGATACAGACGCCCCCTAGATGAATCCTCGCACCTCTCGGCCCCTCTCCACCCACAGCACATTTTAATATCGCTTTGTTCCTCTCAGATGGAGGGAAATTGGGAAATGCATTGATCGTTGTCTCTCTTGGAATCGATCAATCGATACATTACTCACTGCTTGGGCCGAGCCCCAGCTGTTGAAGCTCTGGTGCTGCTGTCTCACTACGTGCCATGTAAGTGCTGAAATATAAATACACTGGTTTCTCTGCGCCGTGCGTCAAACACCCCCGGCCCCAAATAAGCGCACCCTTCTATTATTTTGATCTAGCACGCGCGGCCCGTGTAAGGTGGGGCCTGTGGGGTGCGCGCCTCATCTCCTGACCAGTGTGAGTTCGGCACTGAGCCCGGATAGGGTGCGAGTGTACAACACTTACCGATCCGTACAGCTCCCCCTTGTCGTTCATTCCCAGGTACAGGCCGCTGTCCACGCCTCTGATGCTGACCAGCCCCACGGCCACGCTGATGAACTCCAGGATGCCTGAAAGAAAAGAGAGACCGGTTAATGCGATGACGTGGCGACGGGGACAGGTGAAAGCAGGTCACAAATTGATAGGAGCATAAAACAGTCCCTGGAGTAGTCCACCGAACATGAGACTGGGGCGCACAGAAGCACCCCACACAGAGAGCCATCCATCAGGCATCCCTGAACATTTCCCGAACATGAGACTGAAGCACACAGACATACATAGAATTAAAAATCCATCATACATTCGAGAGCACCACGCCAGGCATTAGACTGGGGCACACTTACACCCAAAAGTAACACTCGAAGATACGGCGCCCGAGAGCAGATCACCAAACATGATATTATCAGGTGAGCGCGGCCCCTCGCCCAACACCACCTAATATTGCAAAATACATTCGCAGAGCATAGCCAGTGCATGACACTGGGACACATCCAGAGAGAGACGGGTAGAAAGAGAAAGACGAAACTGACAATCAAAAATACACCCACAGAGCACCCTGCGCACGAGAATCGAGCAAACACACACATAACAACAATTAACGATTAAAAATGCACCCTATTAGCAAGTGTAACTTCAGGATTTTTGGGCCCGAGCAAAACATATATTGGGGCCCTCTGTTAGTAGCAAGTTTGAACTTTACTATCAATTTTCTGCTAATTTAAGCTTATATTATGCCATACAATTTTCAATGATAGTTAAAGTTTCTGGCCTGAGGTTCACACAAAAACAGCCGGAATATGTTTTTCCGAGGTCCCCAAAAATCCGTGCACTGGCAGAGTGAGCGGCAGAGGTGGGCTAAAGAAAAGGGGAGAGGTTGAGATAGGAAGGAATGAGATAGACACAAAAATGTCATCTTTCCAGGGGGCCCTTGGAGGGTGGGGGCACTGGGCAATAGCCTACTCTGCCCATGCCTTAAAACATTTCTGCCAAGAGCACACAGAGGGTGGGGTACACATAGAGACAGAATCTACAATACAAGAAACACCCCAAAGCACACCGCGCACGTGACAATGGGGCACACACAGAACTAACAACCCAACACGGATCAGTAGCAAACCTCGCACGAGACTGGGGCGCGCGCAAAGCCTGGTACCTCCTGGACGCTAAACTGCCTTTATGGGCATCCAAGAATGAGCTCCCCGGAGGTACAGAAACCATTCATGTTCGTGCCGTGATGAAAGGATGCGACCCTCGAGGAAGTACCTACTGACTTTCGAATGGGTACAATCGCTTCATAAGAACGTGTATTCCACAGCATCTATAAAAAATAAATGTTTAACGGCTCTTGGGTTTAGACTAAGGATTTATTCTTGAGTCGTTTGGTGTCTTCATTTTTTAATCCCCGAAATTCGAATGTGTGCTGAAAAGCCACAGCGCGGATGCAGCAACGAGCCCACTTCAGTGAAATAGTGCAATTACCCCAATGTCCATGTGTTTCCCCTACATATAGGTGATGCTGTCGGTTTTAGTGTTTACACCAGCTCAGGGCTAAAGACCCTTGTGACCCATTAACTGAAGCACTTCCGTGACCATCACTTCAGACACTGGTTACACGCACGGGCCTCTGCACATTTGCACTGCAGTGGTGGTCTGAAATCACGTGACTGCGACCAGGCTCTGTCCTCTGTGAGGGGAGGGAGGGGGAGTGGACGTTGTAGTTCAGCAGAAGTTTGTGTGTCTGGGACAGCCCCGAGGCCAGGTTACATGCTATGGACTGGTAGCTGGGGCAATTGGCAGTTTTGCAGCAGCGTTTGCACTGACTGGTGAGGGCAAGGGGCATGTGACTTGACCCAGCAATATGACATTTTCCTGGAAAGCAATGACGTTTTGCATTAGTCGGTCAGTTTCAGTGCAAATCACCTGCCACCGGGGCGCTGACTGAAATCATGCATGCCACTGCCAAGTGTACGTTTAGTGCCCCTCCAAAGACATGTTTCGGGCCTCCCAAGCCAATGCTCCAGATTGTATCAATCGTTTCATATGTGTAAAAACAATGAAATAACACATTTTAAAAATGGCCTGACGTTCAGCTTGACTGCGTTCACTTGCAGTGCGGACTCTGTGCGGGTTCCCTCCACTCAGGGCTTCTTGGCGCGCTGTAACGGACTCGGGTGCAGTGGAGCACAGCGCCTCAGCCTGTTGAAACGGATACATACTAATAGTGTCTGGGAAGTGAGCGTCCTGCCAGGCAGGCCTGCCCTGAGAGCGCATGGAGGTATTTTGTCTTTATGCTGCGCTCCTTTTCAAAGCCGCCCCTTTCTGTAAAACCATAATAAGGCAGTGAGTCAGCCGAGAGACTGAGACCACATCAGAGGCGGCCGCCGCGGAGCATAGGGGCAGGACAAAGGCGGCGAGGGGAGACACTGCGCCCTGTTTGAAGTCTGCCGGGCAGCACCTGATGTAGGGCTGAGGGGGTGTTTACATACTGGGGGAGCCCCGCGACCTCACCTATCAAAGGCAGAGAACTGCTACAAGCTCTGGCGCTAAAGCCGATATCAAACATCCCAACTTCAAGGGGCAGCGCGCATCGGAGAGCGCTCCCTCACGTTTTGTGTCTGTGGAGGTGACGGAGCTGAGAGTAGAGAGTAGGTAAGCCGGCGGCGAGAGAAAGAAAGATGCGAGATGATGAGCTACAATAACATAACTCTGAACATACGCACCGTGGCCCCTCTGCGCGGGTCAGGCGTGGGCTCTTGTTGGCCCTCGAGCCTACAGCAGGCACTCTAACCAGCAAACCCGGGCACGTGCATATCCTCACAATCAAACTGTATGCATTACAACCCGGTGCTGCTTTCTGGAGAGGGCCAAGGTGTCAAAACTCTTACCACAGGAATGCACAGTAGCCTGCAAAAAGTGACTCTATGCACAGAACTGGACACAGGCACGCGCAGCTGCGCTAAGCATCTGCATGGATATATCTGTCCTGTTAATAGACAACGTGCGAACACAGAACCCGAGTGAACGCACGAAGATTTGTGCAATGCATGCACGCACCACAGTGATGGGTAGTGGGGTTGAAGATGCTATCGGGGAGCGCACAGCAAAGGAAAGAGGCGACTGTTCAAAGTGTTCACTTTGCTCTACTGCGGTGCTGTGGCGAGCACCATCGCCTGAATAAAGATGTGTGATCCTCTTATAGACAGACAGATAGATTCTGCTTAAAATGTAGCGTTGCCGCTGCCTTGAATGACTGTTGCTCGACATCTATACGCGCTACGGGAAATTACAAAAAAAATACAATACATAATGGGCACAACATTAAATACAAACGAAACTCTTAAAAACAGTAGCCAGCTGCAAAACACCGCCCTGTGGTGCTTCCCCGCCTGTGTGTACCTTTCACCTGCGCAGTTTTTCCATCTACTTGTGACAGTGCCTGTGTGTGAATATGATGCTCGTGGAAGTTTATGCGTTGAAGTAGTGTGGGTATCTGTGTGGGCCTTCATGTGCTCTTTGAGCACACGCAGTTGCGTAATTGTGCCCATAAGTAGGTGTATATGTGTATCTATAGGAGTGTGCAACTTTTGGGCGCCTTTGTGTGTTCGGGCAAGTGATAAAGTTAAGGTCTGTGTGATGTCTGTATAAGTCTGCACGTTTCGTTGTCAGTAAAGGCATGTGTCACGGCGTGGATCTGCGAGTGCAGGTGTGTGCCAGTTTCTGTGTTATAGTAGTTGGGTCGGTGTGATCCTGCGAGTGCTGGGGTCTGTATGAGGCCCAGTTTGAATGTGGGCGCATGCCCGAGGGTCCCGATTGCGTGTGTCTGTGCCCTTGATACTGAGCCTGGCGCAGGGATGGGTCACTCACCGAAGCGGTTGTGGTCGCGGCGGGTCCCTTGCACGGTGCCGTCCGGAAGGAGCTGCAGGTGGAAGCCGGTCCTGCAGTAGAGCTGCCGCCGGCGCAGGATGCCCTGCATAAAGTGGGGTGCCGTTTCCCCGCGGGGCCCTCCGCTCGCGTGCTGGTCGGTCATCATCAGGAAAGGATTCTCTGGCACAGGTGGCAATAAGAAATGTGAGCCCACCTGATGTCCCAGTCCCTCCAGGCCGCCGAAGAAACTCCCGGCCTCGGCCAGAGGGGCCATGGGTCGAGGCACCAAGTCACAGGATGAGAGTCCAGAAAGGACCCGGCGTGAGTGCAGGGACCCTGGGCTGTGCGGGACAGATGCTCCAACGTGTGAGGATCAAATGCTCCGATATCCGCTCTGAGTGAGCTCTCTGCGCTGTGAGCGTCCTCTGACCTGGTCGTCGCTCTTTAAGTGTCAGATGCTCGGGTCTCGGCGATAGGCAGGTGTCAGCAGGGCTGCTGCGAGACCCCCTACTGATGCTGCTGCGCCTGCCTGCAGGCTCGAGCTCCTTAAATACGCACTCGACGCCTGACAGGTGGGTGCTGAGCAGGCCTTAGTGGACGCCGCGGCAGGTCACCTGGAGTCCTTAGATCTCATCTCATGCCTCAGACATGCCCTCGTGTCTGGAGAGGGCAGGGCCGATCCTTGCCCCAGCCTTGGTTCTAGGCAAGTCCTGCTGCAGTGCGCGCTGGCTCAGGGCTCCTGGGAGGCTGCTGCAGTGTGCAGGTCTCACCGGGCCAGGACGGTGTGAGGAGGAGGCGCTCCGAGTCTGCAGTGGACAGGTGCGAGCAGGGGACGCATGAGGAGCAGCAGAGGGGCGGCTCTCCCGGCTGGACCAGCCCCCCCCCCCCTACACCCACCCACGCGCACAACCTGTCGGGCTGGGGAGGGGGGCTTGGGAGATTCCCTCACTGATGCTTGCTCATTTCCCAGCTGTTCTCTGCCTACGGACATGGGGGACTTACAATTTAGCAGTTCGTTTGAGTGAGTAAAATAATGGAAGGTGTTGTATCTTGAAGCTTCAACTTTTTTCAGCATTTATTGTGAATATCTCTACCCCTACTGTTTGAGCCAGTCCGCAGTAAATTAACACTTTCCTACATCTGGATTACATCCAGCAAGCTGATTTTGTGCGGGTCACAACTAATAACTGCAATAAGGGGCAGCCTGACGAACGACCCTAGGCAAGTCCAATGGCACAGCGAGACACTGGAAGTAGCAGCTTATTTGATCACATCCACGCGCCCACACTGCAGTGCCAGCCTCAGAGGAGGAAAGCACCCATTCTTGCAGTCTTTGCCAAAACGGTGCCTTTATAGATGTATTGCTTTCTCTTCACCTTACTCGTCCAATTCCTTACAATTGTGAGTAATGTGACAGCATTACTGACACATGCTCATCCTTTCCAAGGCATAAAAAAGAGGGGGGACGAAGAGCATTGAGGGCCAGCATACAGGATCCTCACTATATCAAGTAGTATCAAAAAGAGCAAGCAGTTCCTACTGTGCAGCAGTGAGATGGATGTGTTAAGATACGGTTGTTTCAGAGGTGAAATATATTCCAATAGGAACAGGTGCCCTCACACACCCGTGTGGGTGTCATGCTTCACCATCGGGCAAGCGCCTTATTGGGCCGGCGCTGAAATGCCCAACAGGCACCCTTGAGGGGGCTCTTTGCCGGAGATCTTCTTTTGGTAATGCCGTTTGATGAAGTGCGGGTTTGTGGTTTGAACGTGTAGATTGTAAGTAAAGTGATGTAGGAGGGAAAAGTGTATTACAATAGATTGTGTTCCTAAAGAAAACTATTTAATGCAATGAGTTCACTTGCCTGGTTAAAAGGGTGAGTGTTAATAGGGGGAACAACCTTTACAACGCAACTTTTACAATGCACTACACCTACAACGCATTTTTTACAACGCACAATCCATTACAACGCATGACATTACAACGCATGACACTACAACGCATTTTTAAAAACTACCTTTACAACGCATTCCATTACAACGCATACTACCATTACAACGCATACCATTACAACGCATAATATAGTAATTTTTACCCCTATACTATCCAACACTTACCCTACTGTTGCACCCCCTGGAGTTAGAATAGTAATTTTTACCCCTATACTATCCAACACTTACCCTACTGTTGCACCCCCTGGAGTTAGAATAGTAATTTTTACCCCTATACTATCCAACACTTTCCCTACTGTTGCACCCCCTGGAGTTAGAATAGTAATTTTTACCCCTATAGTATCCAACACTTACCCTACTGTTGCACCCCCTGGAGTTAGAATAGTAATTTTTACCCCTATACTATCCAACACTTACCCTACTGTTGCAGCCCCTGGAGTTAGAATAGTAATTTTTACCCCTATACTATCCAACACTTACCCTACTGTTGCACCCCCTGGAGTTAGAATAGTAATTTTTACCCCTATACTATCCAACACTTACCCTACTGTTGCACCCCCTGGAGTTAGAATAGTAATTTTTACCCCTATACTATCCAACACTTACTCTACTGTTGCACCCCCTGGAGTTAGAATAGTAATTTTTACCCCTATACTATCCAACACTTACCCTACTGTTGCACCCCCTGGAGTTAGAATAGTAATTTTTACCCCTATACTATCCAACACTTACCCTACTGTTGCACCCCCTGGAGTTAGAATAGTAATTTTTACCCCTATACTATCCAACACTTACCCTACTGTTGCACCCCCTGGAGTTAGAATAGTAATTTTTACCCCTATACTATCCAACACTTTCCCTACTGTTGCACCCCCTGGAGTTAGAATAGTAATTTTTAACCCTATACTATCCAACACTTACCCTACTGTTGCACCCCCTGGAGTTAGAATAGTAATTTTTACCCCTATACTATCTAATACTTACCTTAAATGCAATTTAATATTATGCGTTGTAATGGTATGCGTTGTAAAGGTAGTATGCGTTGTAATGGAAATGCGTTGTAAAGGTAGTTTTTAAAAATGCGTTGTAGTGTCCTGCGTTGTAATGTCATGCGTTGTAATGGATTGTGCGTTGTAAAAAATGCGTTGTAAGTGCATGCGTTGTAAAAGTGTGCGTTGTAACGACATACATCCGTTAATAGAGGATATAATAGTCCTGGATAGCTTAGTAAATTTAGTGGGTCGACATGTTTCTCGCCTATTTATGTCAGGAGAATTGATCATGTGGCCATGCTTCAGGACCTAAATTAACCCTAATCTACACAGTGAAAGAATCTCAACAAGTAGACTCTCAAATAGAGATTTCCCCTCACTCAGCACAATTATAGTCAATCAAGTACCTCTAAATATGAGACCCGTCCCAATTTGGGTCATGGTATAGCCCCCACAAGAGAAGGCAGAAAAAACGCTAATTAGCATATCAGAATGGACATGCCGTCCATGTGGAGACCTACCCCAGATCTGTTTTTTTACTTATCCCATCATTAATTACCTCCCCCTCCCATCGTAGCTTCAACCATTGCCGCCCCTCCCCGTTATCGCATGCCAATCCCCCTGGCCCCTATCAATTACTTCCCTCTTCCCCACCACACTCCCACAACAAAAAATCGCTATGGCTGCATTAGAGCCCTTTTATTTTATTTTCAACATGGCTGAAAGTAAAGAAAATAAAAGCGCTATAACGCTTTCAACACTAGACATGTCATATTATGTTTTTATTTACTTTCTGCCATGTTGCACAGCAGCTGCACTGCTGTGCAAAATGGCTAAAAGTAAAGAAAGTAAAAGCGCTATGACACGGTTAGTACTGGCAGCATTTTAGCATTTGTTTTCTTTACTTCCTGACATGTTGTGTTGCTGTGCTATGTAGGTAAATAAGTATTGACAAGACAATAAATCTCGTAAAGGCCAGACCTATTGGCTTTGCTAGTCATTGCTTATTACTGTGGACGGCCAAAGACTTACAGACAAATGCACTGGCCCTCTCCATTGAGGCAGAGAAAGCGTTTGACTGCACTGAATGGGACTATCTCTTCGCTACATTGGAGCGATTCGGCCTGGGGGACAAATTCATAGCTAAAGTACGACTGTTATATGATTGCCCTACAAACCAGGTTTATTGCGGGAGCTTCCTGTCTGACCCATTCCTGATCCGGAGGGGCACCCTTTTCACCACTCCTTTTCCTCCTAGCCATTGAATCCATAGCCTCTGCTATCTGCACCTCTGGTAACACAGTAGGCACTCCACTCCCAACCAGGCACTCCAAGATAAATTCATATGCAGACAATGTTCTTCTTACTTTAACCAATTTACAAAGATCCCTCCCAGCCCTGCAAGTCATCTTCAAAGATTTCTCAACACTTTCTGGCTATAAAATAAACTATGCAAAAGCGAAGCCCTCCCAATTTCGTCCAGCACCACCAAAGTGGCCTTACACGGCTTCCCTTTCTGCTGGCAACCTTCCCGCCTTCAGTATCTGGGGATCCTGGTGAACAGGGGCACGGAGGGTATGGTCCCGGACAATATGGACTCACTACTAGCCCAGATGAAGCGTGACTTCGAAAAAATGGGCTTCGCTGGGGCTCTCCATGTGGGGCAGTGTGCCGGTGGTATGGATGGTAACGCTACCATGGTTCCTGTACACACTTGAGATGCTTCCAGTTCAAGTAACCCTTTAAACACTACGTCTCATTGACTCCCAAATCCAGTTTTTCTATGGGGCTCTTCGAAACCCGGATTAGCCATGACCAAGCTCATGGTGCGGCGCTCCTGTGGAGGCCCAGGCCTTCCATTGGTGGAACACTACACCCTTGCTCTTCAACTCTCTCAACTGGCGCACATGCTACCTAGCTTCCATGACCCCCCGCAGTTGGTTCTCGTTAAACGGACCAAACTACCCACTGACAGGGGCCTTTCTATCCTGTATGGTGCTAGCCCCAGCAGCTACAACACTATTTATCCGGTGCAGCATGCCATGCAAAGGGCATGGCAACTTGCACACCACCTACTCAGGACGAATCCACAAATGCATGAAAAGGCCCCCCTGTGGGGCAATGCCAGCATTTGCATCGAAGGACAGACCCAACACTGTACTCACTGGAGGGAAGCAGGTATCTAGACCAACTCTTACTAAATGGGGACCTTAACTCATTTGCCCAACTAAGAGAAGAATTTGACCTCCGCCCGAAACAAACCTGGTGCTACTTGCAATTACAACACTGCTTGAGGAGCTGCCTGGGACCTTGCCTGTGGTCCTTCAGTTCTCCTTTGTAGTATTCTATCTGCATTCCTGATGGAGGTACAAAGGGGTGATGTCAGGACCATACAGCACACTTTTGCAGCCACTCTCACGAGCCCTACATGCCAAATGACATGCCCAACTTTCATTTACATATAAAGACTAAACGTCTGCAATTGGACCCTGACTAAACTGAATAGAGCAGGTCTCCTTCTGCACGCACACTGCTGAAGATGTGCGAGCACCCACTGCGATACCACGCATATAATCTGTGAATGCCCCTCGATCAAACCTTTTTGTTCGTATGTTGTCTGTCTTGAGCACCTCAATGCCTATGCACCTACCTTTCACGCCCTCAGCTATTCTCCGCAACAACACACGGAACTCACCAGAGGTTTCCCGACCACAACGTCACCTCTTCCATACAGCTCTGGCTAGGACCAAAATATGTATCCTCCACCAATGGAGGTCGCCAGCGCCTCCGTCACAGGAGGCCTGGCTAGTAGCCATGATCCAGACGGCTTCACATGAGCGTGTCATCTATTACCTGCAAGACCAGCCTGACTTGTTCCTCCAGTAATGGACACCCTTCCTACAGGATGAGAACAATGGCGGCACTCTGCCCTGGTTATTCCAGACCCCCTACCCCAATGACCTACGCAGGGCCACCTTGAAACACATATCGGACTGTCGCTATTATCACTATACAGAACTCCGATTTGCCACCTCACACCCCACTCCCCCATCTCTCCTACCTTCACTAGTATAATATCGGCCTCTACCTTCCTCCCCACCATTACCACACCCCGTCCCATCGCGCCCAGTTTCTCCCTCTCCCCCTCCCTGCTGACCCCCTCCTCCTACGCTACCCAACCAAACATCCATTGACCCCCCCATCAGCTCCTTCCCAGTTCCCTCATGAGACCCTCAGGCTAATTTAGTGATGTTTGTGGTTTTTCTAGACACCAGCCTGTCATTTGCCTGTGGCCTCCAGTTCCTGCTTGTACCAGACTTATGCAATGACACCGCCAAAGCCTGGGTTTCCCTGTTGGAGCTTTCTCAATCGCTGTTCTTTCAGCCAACAGAACACCCACCCATCCTAGGAACTACTTAATGCAGGCCGGAGCTCAACCACATCAGTAGGCACCTAGGCACCTAGCCTGCCACTTGACTGTGGCCCCCAGTTCCTGTTTGTTCCAGACTAATTCAGTGACACCGCCGTTGCCCAGGTTTTTCTGCTGGGGTTTTCCCATTTGGGTTTTCCCACTCATTGTTCTTCCTGCCAACAGAAGCCCTGCCCACCTCAGGACCTACTTAATGCAGTCCGTAGCGGGACTGCATCAGTGGACACCTGGACACCTAGCCTACCACTCACATGTGGCCTACAGTTCCTGCTTGTTCTAGACAGATCCAGTGAATATGCCAGAACCTGGGTTTCCCTGTTGAGGTTTTCCCACCGAGTTTTCCCACTCACCATTTTTCCCACTAAAGAAGCCCCGCCCACCCTAAACAGTGGCCTCAAGTTCCTACCTGTTCCAGACTGGTTCAGGGACTCCGCTGCTGCCTGGGTTTTCCTGCTGGGTTTTTCCCATCCAGGTTTTCCCATTCATCGTTCTTCCCACCAACAGAAGCCTCGCCCACCCCAGGACCTACTTAATGGAGGCTGCAGCGTGACCATGCAGCAGACAGGTGCAGCAGGCATGCTGCTGGTTCACTGAAAATAAGCCAAAAACAAGCCCGTCAGCACGTGTCTGTGTCTGGACCGTGGCCATTGCCATGACCTAAGCCCTCCTGCAGCCCTAAGATACACCACTGCTGAGGTCTAAATCCTCAACCATGTAGGTTGCAACTAACACTGCCACTGCACAATCCACGCCCTATGGTAGGACCTTTCACCTGCACACACTGCCACTTCACCTGCCACAGCACACACACCTGCCCATGGCCATCCCCACCCAAACACACCACAGATATCGGCTGAACAAAAACACCAACTTGCATGTCCCCTTCGCAACACATGCTCACTTTGCAAGCATGCTATGTAAGAACTTCAAATGTCTAAAAATACACACAAGACACACCATGACACAGGCCCTCATCACCAGCCGACTGGACTACAGCAACACCCTCTATGTAGGAATCGCCACACACCTCCTACAGGTACTTCAGATCATATAGAGCGCCGCAGCCAGACTCTTACTTGGCCTTCCCTGATGAACCCATATCACGCCCCACCTCAGGCAACTCAACTGGCTCCCCATACAGAAGAGATGCCAGTGTAAGCTGCTGACCCATGCACACAAGGCTCTACACAACCAAGGACCCGTCTGAACTTCCACCAACCATTGAGCATTTTACGCTCCTTATCCTTTTCACTTGCCCATACTCCCTGCATCTACTAAAGCACAAGTTGAGGACACTTCTTCTCCCACATCACAGCAAAGACCTGGAACAGCCTTCCCCTGAAACTCCCGGCCATCACCTCCCTTACGGAATTCCAAATGGCCTTCAAGACCTGGGTGTTTGAATAAGCCTCCGGGACCTGTAAGTGCCTGGATACCCTATTGGGTGATTAGCTATACTTCATAAATCCTGATTGAGTCATTTGTTGAGCCCCATAGCGATTTTGGTTGTTGCTCAAGAAGGTTTTTCACCCCCTAAATCAAAAACACAATTTCCTACAATGAAGAAACAAAACTATCTTTTACAAGACATGGCAGAGCATTAAGTGGTAAACAACCGGCAGAAGTAGTGAATATGATTCATTTCATATTTACTGCAGTTTTTTTTATAAATGTTAATTTGTGGGTGCACCCATAATAATTGGCACCAGCCCCGGTGGGATGGGGTTTCCGGGGACTTTAAAATGCACACCCTGGTATCGGTCCTAGATGAAGGGGGTCTCTAAGGTCTTGAAAAGGCTTCGAGAGGGGGGCTTTGGGAAAAAAAGGTGAAAGTGACGTTATAGTTAGGTGAAAATGTTGGTTAAAACATACTATTTTAAACTAACAAAATCACAGAAATTCACCAGGTATAGTTATTTAAAGTAACTACAACTTGTGCCCTAAAGTAACCTGTGCCCTGGCCATTCACTGCCAATTACCTCTCAAATGACATCAATCATGACATGTTTTATGACATCATTGATAACCTCACTGCAACATCTGAAATCTCATCATTGATGACAACGCTGTGCATGGTGGCGGTGTGAGTTATAAATACTTTGAGCCATGGGTTGTTCATTTAATTTCAAAATGAATAACTGTGTTTATTTTTCAATATTGCCATTAAGGGTTTCTACTGAAGATATTAACCTTGAGGCTGAAGGCCAAGTGATATGTCAATGTAACCAGTAACCAGTAACGGCTAGATAGGAATGTATTACAGATGTTACCCCTTAGATACGCAGTTTTATGTACCATTTTTATTTTACCTCTATTTGATAGGGCTGTATGAAAGTGGTCATGACAAACTTAAATCAGATGAACTGTTTTTTGGAAAAATGTTGTACTAATTTGTAGAATAGCACCACCGTTATGAATAAATGCTCCATATTGCACAGTCACCCCCATTTTTTGCTGAATTGTATTGCTGGGTTTTGGACTCTGCACACAGACGCACTACTGTCCAGTGCCCAGTGTATGTGCTCTGCCCACTAAAACATGTACAAAATGGCTAATCCCTGATTGGCTTATTTAACTTTCTCATAAAGGCTATCGCAAATGGTGTAGAAAAAACACCAATGGCATAGAAAGTTAAAATCTTATCTGTGGACTGCAGAACATATTGTTCATATTGTAGCAAAGGAAAATATGGCTTCAGGCTTACAATTGTATCCTGAGTGCTGCAGATTTACACCTTTAGCTCGATCTGTCAAAATTACACTTTTTTTACATAGGATACCTAGCTATCCTATGTAAATGCCAATTTAAATACTAATACTTTAGCTAGTAAATAGACCCATGTAGAAAAATAATTAAATAAGAATTTTTAATAGTTATTATAAATCCAAGTCAATAGTGAATTTGGATATTTAAAAAATATTAAAAAGGTAACATTTAAAAAGGCTGACCTGAATGGACAGTGATGCCTCCTTTGAACATGCCGGGTGTAGGCTGTGGGTGTTGCTTTTTTGATATTACAATATCAAATCCTTCTTGACAGAACTGCTCTGTCATATGTAAAACTTGGGGCATATTTAGAAGAGAGAGAAAAGAACGCTAAAACACTTCATGTGTATCCACAGTCTGGTTGCTGGAGGACCCAGCTTTAGTTCTACCAGACGTCTGTCTCTGAGTTTGTAGTTGTGCCTCCTTCAAACTGGATTTTAGTGTAAAATGTGGGAGGAAATCTAGTATTACTATAGTACACTCCACCCACAAACACCCCAACGTCAGAACTCAGGCTTAGTGTGGCCAAAGACTTTCACGACAGTGATAGAATTCTCTCATTGTCAAGACTATGGTATGCCCACCTGATCAAAATGCGGCGATTTAAATGCGAGCAGACCATAGTTTGATGATGGCACTCTATCCCTGCTATGGTTAAACTTCTCTGACGGTCCGACAGAGTAAGGGGTGCCAGAGAATTGGCTATATGTCCATCCACCTGATTTAGATGGGTGGACAAATAGCCATTTCGAAATTACTCTCACAGCCAGGAAACACCTGGCAAGAAGAGGCTCTGACAAGTGCTCAATACTTCCCTTGCAATTAAAGCAAACTCACATGGTGAGGGGGGCATTGTTTTAAAAAAAAATTTCAACAAAAAAATCCCGCTTTGGGATTTTCTTTTTAAAAATAAAATAAAATTGCAACTTTGCCGTACAGCCCTATCATATTTGACAGAGCCATCCATCAATGTTACAAAGTGTTGGTAGGATCCTTACTGAAAGCGATTTCTGTTAATGCTTGAAATGTCAGCCATACCGACAGATGTAGCAAATTTTCTGGTCAGCACCTCCACCAGGGTGTCAGAGTAATATACTTTGTTGGCCTGGCGGAAGACCAGAAAACCCCCCTAAATTAAGTAATTCCCTAAGTCAGTAGGTAAAATCTTTGATTAGAACCAATCTGGTTGGTGTATTCAACCTGTGATCCATCGTGAGCAGCCTCAAATTGCGCCTACATCCCCACAGCCTACTGCAAACATAGACTATCATTGGTGTGTTGTGCTTTTTTAGGTACCATTTTCCCTTAAATCTTTACAAATTAATATGTCCAGCTCCCCTTATTGGATTTATGTCATTTTGGTGCCATTTTGTAACTTGATTTTATTTCACTCTACAGTTCTAATTCAATTTGGTATTTTTATTGCTTTGCATTTTGACTTTAGGTTTCTCTTTTATGAAAGGCATTTTATGCTATGGCGTATACATGGATAAATAATCCTTTTCGCATATAACAACATATGTCCCTCCCATTAAACTCTGATGAGGAATACCAAAATGTGGAGTTTTCTTTATAAAATGCCATAAGAACTTCATAATTCGATTGCACTTTAATATTTGGCTGTATTTATGAATTTTAAAATTGCTATGTTAATGAAAAGACATTTTAACTATGGTTGAGAATTCATTTTTTGGTATAATTGGCGATATTTGCATTTTCCACTGTACTGGGAATGATGAGTATTCATTTGCTTCATGACTATTGTTATAAACACCTTTTTATGCTACGATGGTGGGCATTTGTTACCTGCACATGTGTGCATCTTAGCTATATATAGTTATAAAGATAGATATAGATATCTATGCATGTACATATATATTTTTCCACTGAAAAAAATTAAGGTCGAAGTGACATTATAGTTTGTGTTGTGGCCTAGGCTGCACTGGTATTAGAATAATACCTATGTCACCCATGACTGCACTGTTATATTACTTATGTAATCCATGACTGCACAAACCTCTGTATATTGGCTATGTTCTAATGTGTGAATTACTGTCAGGTTGTTGCCGTACTGGAGCTGCCAATGCGGTTTGGTGGTCTGTTGCTGTATACAATGAATACACTTTGAAGGAAACATACACTGGAGTGTCTTCTGTGATTTGGATCCTCACACTGGTGACGAGTGCCTGGTGGGGACAAGCAAGACACCACAAGCATCCTCGAGTGACCCATGCTTTCGAATTGAGATGGATTATTCAAGCATTTGAGCTATTAGCATACTGCCTGGGGAATGAGATATCCTCTCACCTTGAATGCACCATATAGAGCGAATCCCGTGAAACCCAGGACATCGCTGCAGTACTGGAAAGACTCTTCTGCTATCACAGTGGTCGGGGGTGTCTTCCCTGTGATGCTCGCTAACTAAATGGTGACCTGAGCTTGAGAATCCCAGCCGCAGGCTATTTTCGCCCTGCTCCTCATTTGGCAGACGAGGACTTTTCCAGCGTACAATTGCAACATTGCGCGTGAGTTGGCGGTACATGCCATGGCCATTTTGGATTGGAGAAGAAACTGTAATGCTGCAGGGAGGACATGGAAAATGCATAACAGAGTTTAATGCACAGGAAGGATTTCAGTGTGCATGTTTAAGTCTACGGTACCCTATTAGAGTGTGTCCTTTAATGCCTTCCAAGTCCAGGGTACCGTATAGCGTTCTCAGGGTAGGAGGGAATTTCATAGTACATGAATAGCAACTTAATACTTCTTCCACACTGCTGTCCTTTGGAATTCTAACTGATTTAAGATTCTGCCTATAACCTGGGATGTAACAAGTATGTTTCAGTAGCATTGTTTGTAGGATTGTGGCCCCATTACAATGGATGAATGAAATGTGTAATGAAAATAGACAGCACTACAACTAGGACAGTTTAACTCAGCAGAGTAGACCATTGCCCACTTTCCCAATTGTTTTGTGGAGAGATGGAAAATGTGTCTCGTAGGATAAGACGATGAATGGAGGGATTATCAGAATACAATTTTAATGTGGGGTATGTACCAGGACCTAAAAATAGCAATGCGGATTGCTTATCAAGATTGCCCGTCGATCAAGATGGAGAAAATTGTGACAACACATTAGTTGGATAGGTATGTGAGAGTTCTGTTGATGACAATAAATGGTCCGATGGCAATTCAAAAGACACAGATTTCTCGGTTTTAAGAGAATTCTTTGTAAAAGTTTGGCCAGAGTGCAAGGATGTATCTGGCACCCTAAGAGGATTTTTTAAAGTAAAGTATGCACTCTACCTTTTCAGAGGTTCAATTATGTGATCTGGGGGGGGGGGGGAATTAATCAACCTGGATCATGAAGGGCATCTGGGGAGAAACATGACTAAGACTAGGATAGGTGAATGGTACTGGTGGCTGGGGATGGATCATCAAATTGCTGGCAATGTGCTAATAATGACAAAAGCAAGAAAACACAAACTGCTCTACTATCCATGGTTCAAATTACAGTGGGGTAAGTGGGGTTTGGACATCGCAGGTCCTTTGGAACTTAAGGACTCATGATGAGCGATATGTTTTGTTACTGGTTGCTCCACTTCCAAATGGGTGGTCGCCAAATGTGTAGCTTCAGTGAGCACTTATGGACTGATTAGGAGTTTGGCCGTGTGGGAGCGGGTTGGCATACCACTGCCCCACCCACACCGCCAAAGCTCACTGCTGGCCTCCCGCCAGATTATGAGTTTTCTCGTGGTCTGGCAAGCAGTCCTTTGGTGTTCCCACACCGATGTCTATTAAAAAGGCGCCACAGTGGAAACGCAAAAACCCTTCCTCACAAACATGAACTGCGCAGTCCATGCCGTGCAGGAAAGTTGGTGCATGTAGACAGGAGGGCACATCATGTGCCACCCTGCATGCATCCTTAGGCCATTAGGAAACAGGGGGCTCTGTAGTGCCCCCTAAGTTTCCTCCCTGCCACAGGTTTCATGGCGGGCTCTCGGCCATGAAATCTGTGGCACTGAAGAAACTCATAATATGCTTGGCAGTGCCGCAGCTGCACCACTGGTGCGGTTGGACCACTGGGGCGGTCCTCAGTTGCCACTGCACCTCGAACTCGAGTTTGGGGGTCCTATCAACCGCCAAACTCGTAATTAGGCCCTAAGACTATATCAGAATTTCTCATTGAGGAGTTCTGTCTGGAAGATGTACACAAGTATCTTATCACAGAAAATGGGACATAATTCATTTCTCAAGATATTTCAAGGAAGTATAGATTATGCATTTTAAAACAGCACCTTATTCACCTCAAGCTAATGGTTTAGCAGAAAGTATGATAAAATAGTGAAGAGCTGTGCTCAGAGAGCGCTTTTTACAAAAAACTCTCTAAAGTATGTTTTGAGAGAGACGTGGTAAGCTAAGCGTAACATGCCTAGTAGTATAACTTTGATGTCACCTTTTGCCTCTTTGAGAGGTTGAAAGCCTCATATAAACTCAATTTGTCATGGTTGAAATTGAATACAGGAAGGAATGATGAGCACAATTCAGAGGATGTTCTGAAATTCCACAGATCACCACATCAAGAAAAATAGAGCCCAATTTGATGTGAAAAATTGTGCATGTGAGGGTGTGTGGAAAGTTTCTGGGAAAGAGTTGATCAAAAGACCTGGAATTCTGAGGGTTCTTGGATCTTTTTATTATTGCTGGTGTCAGGAAAGGTGTTGTGGTATTGGACTCTGGAAATGTATGGAATATGTCTTGGCTGGTAAAAATTAATCATAATCGCAACTCACATGACAATACTTCAGTGGAGAATGACTCTTTAATTAACAGGGATAAAAGTCATGAACACTCCACCAAGAGACCAAGGTTTAAACCTGGTTGGCAGAACGATTATGTGACAGGCTAGATCTTGGTTTAATTGTGTTTTTCCTTCTCCTTTCTTTGCACATTATTTCTAATTTCATCATTGTATTGTGTATCTGGTTTTAATTGTAAATATTATATGGGGGAAAGATGTGTTGTGGCTTAGACTGCACTGTTATTAGAGTAATGCTTATGTCATTCATGACTGCATGTTATTAGAATATTACCTATGTCATCCATGACAACACAAAGCTCTGTACACCGGCTATGTTCTGATGTTTGAATTACTGTCAGTTAGTTGCTGTTCTGAAGCTGCCAGTACACTGTGGTGGAATGATGCTATTATCCAAGGAATAAACATCTAAGGAAGCATACACTTGAGTGTCTTTTGTGATTTGGATCCTAACAGTTAGGTGACAAAATCAGACAAGAAGTAATGTTTAAAAACCCAAAAAACACTAAAACCCGCCAGTCAGAGTTTACTCAACTAACTATAATTTCATCATAAAACTTAAGTCAGTGAGAACCAGTGTTGGCTCCAGGGCCTGCGCTATTTCAATTCAATATAACCAGGAATACAATGCTGTATATGAGAATAGGCCCTTTACCACTAACTTAACCTTCTTAACATGTTGTAAAGGTCTATTGAGTAATGAGAATTAAAGTGATATGGATGATGTTATCACCGATGCCATCAATGATGGCATATTACATGTCATGGGTGAGGTAATGTGCTTTTGCGAGGCTATGAGCAGTGCATGTTGGGGTGAAGTTTATAGGTAGTTGAGTAAACTATAAATGGTGAATTTCAGTGTTTTTTATTTTTTAGGTTTTTAAATATTACGTCTTGGCTCATTCTATCGCTTAACTATAACGTTTATTTAACTATTGCATTTTTTAGTGAAGTTTGCTGTTTCTTTTTATGTTTAGGATCTTAATACCATGGCTAACTATAACGTCAATTTAACGTTTGGTTTTTCAGTGAAATTCAGAATTTTTGCTTGTTCATGTTCTAACTGTTGCATGTGTAACATCTTCTTGAGGTGGGAAACCACACTGTGCACAACGTATGGCCATGAGCAGTTGGGGTTGGTCATAAAGCACGACCAGCCCACGGTCAAATCGTGTGACCAACCCTGTGTGAGAATCCATCCTGACCCACTCTGCACTAAACCTCTTGTTGTGTGCAGAGGATACCAATAGCAGAGCTTTGGCTCTGGACAATTTGTTTGCTTTTGTTCTTCTTTGTAAAAGCTTTCTAATTTTTTTTAGTTTTAAACTTTTAAAAATGTTTTACAATGTTCAACTACTGTATTTTCTAATTTTGTACTTTTTTGTTTTTTATGTACTATATTTTCTTATTTCTTATATTTTTGCAGCTGTCTTTGTGTTCTTAAGATGGCCTTTCATGGCTTTAGAAACAATTCTTTTATTGGTCTCCCCAGGAGCCACCACTTTGAGGCAGTGCTTGCAGTATGCAGCAAAATACTGCATATCACCACTGTCCTCCAGTTGCTGATGGTACTGTACTTTCAGGGGTGCAATTTCTTCTGCTCCCTGTTGTGATCGTTGACACTCTTCATGAGCTGTGTGGTTGGAATGCATAGCTCGCAGGTGCTTCACCATCCCACTCATTCCCATACAGTACTGTTAAGTTTTACCCCAATGGAGCACATGTTTGCACACCTGGCATGTATCGTCCTGTGCATTTTTTTGGCAAGGTGGTAAAGTAAACAATTGCCACACCAACGATATTTCTTCGGGCCTAGTTGTTTGTGCTGTTGGAGATGTTGATGACAACACATTGATATTGCATTAACCCATCTGTGGAATGCCCGGTGAATGATGTGGTTGGTGGATGATGCTGTGGATTTATCCCTGATGTTTTGACTGACTGCACAGGAATGGAGCTCTTAAAAAAACAGAAATGTGCTAGTGGTGTTTAAAAAAATGTGTTTAAGCTTTTTTCTAAATGCTGTGGGCTTATGTGTGACTAGTGTATCCTGAGTAGGCAGTCAGATGGCTGTTTTCATTTTTATAAACAAAATGGTGGTGTCCCTTTGGTCTTGCGGCACTACCATGGCACCCATACAGCCCATCATAGAGTGCTGTGTCACTTCCATCAGGTCATTACTTTATTTTCCCGGTCTCACAATAGTATTGTGCGACTGAGAATTATTTTTAAATGTTTAGTATAGTGTGAAAGATTTGAGCATAGGGGTTTCCTATCAGGCCCAAAAAACAATTTTGTGGCAATTATTAACATTTCTGATTTTTTAAGTGTCTCCCTATCATGCTACCTAAAAATTATCTGCAATACTTATGACTAACAGTAAAACCACATCTGATTGGTTGATATGATTGTGTTGCTGCAGGTCCCACCCCATTACTCTCATTAAGAAGCATCTGAGTTTCTCCACATCTTGTGCACTCTCCTCCCTCATGTATGTGATTTTTCTTTTTTGTTGATTCAAGCAAGTCAAAAATGTAGGAGGAGACCAGAGACCATATGATGTTCCTCAGCATGAGAAGTAGCAGCCTACGAACACAAATGAAGAATTCAGCAGAGGTATCAGTAAAACGTACTCCTTTGGTATTTCTGGGATGGTAAATCCTCTCAGTGAGAGAAATAGCAGGCAGTTGAATGCTTCATAGTAGAGATGGGAAGAGAATGAGTGAGCATAAACATCTTCTACAGTGCGCCATAATGTTCAACCTATTAAATATCTACCGTCAGAAAGCATGGGGTATGTTGCAAAATCACATCTGTAGGGGAGCAGAGGGCTGCAGCCCAAGACAAACAGGTGGCTTCATAAAAGCCAACTGCAAGAAATATACTGTATTTTTTGGGGGATATAAGTTTTGATGCCCTGCTTTTTTCTTTCTTTTACTTGAACTCCTCAAAAATAGAAAAGTTGCAAAAAAAATAAAAAATATTTTAAAATACACAAAAAGGTTCATGTTAGAATTGCCATTCTTGATTAAAAATAGATTTTTATGTTGTTTGTCATGTTTGCGTCTGAATGTTAAATTATGTAACCATGTTTTGAAGGTGAAATTTAATATTCTGTGGCTCAGTGTTGTGCAGCATACAAACATGGGGCACTGTGTCCTTTCAAAGTCAGAAAGAAAACACCAAGATATTGTGTTCTTGTTCTCTCCACCAGTTACTGCTATGCACTAATGCAGATAGGCTTGCAGCATACAGCAAGAGTGTATTCATCGTTTTATGTCTCTGTGTTTATACTGTAAGGGGACTCTTGCAGTACAATACAGTGCAAAACTTTTCCAACTTTGTGTGTGTACAGTAGAATACAGCACATATGGAAAGTTGGTAATTTATGGAGAAATAAAAGCCTTTCTCCTTGTTATGCTTACCTTTAGCAGGTCTAACGTTTTGAGTCAAAACCCTGGTTATTCATGCTAGTACATAAGGATTTGCATCAAAATCATCATATCCATGGAAAAGTAAATACAGCACAATACTTTGCAATATGTTTATAGCAGCACGTTCCGTCTCTCTTTTTAGTTCTTCAAAGAACTGAACACAAGTCCACACACTGAGGTTACCAGAGTACACTATTTAGTCGCATCCTCATTTTCAACTAATGTAAGTACAATTGCCACCGCATCTGTAACAATATATTCCTTTAGCAGAAACACACATGTTTTCTAATGCGTTTGTCCTGATTTCCCCTTTAGACATCTTAGACCATCAGCTTAGTACATCCAATAAGTTGACAGCTAAGACCGTCAGCTTAGCACGCCTAAAAAGTTGGTCAAAAGTACGCCTTCTCTGTTCCTTCGCCACGAAGACGGTTCAGGGAGAATCTGGATACACATTTTAAAGTAAGCGTTTTGACATCAGCCTACTCAAGCCACTGTTTGTTACCATTTTCCTACTGCGTGACATTCATCCATTTACATACACTTGTCCATTTCTTATACCATCAGATTTCCTTGATCCTAATCTTTGTCAAGTAATATCCAGTAAAAAGCGGATCCGTCAAACATAATGTAAGTTATCATGTATAACTCAGGATATAGCCAAAAAACAGATCTGCAGGTCCGCTTTAGCACATTCGTCTGAATCTCTCCTAATTTTTTAATGTTCTATTTTCAGATAATAGAAAGAGTTGTAGCCCCCCTAAACGAATCGGGTAATAATCGCTTCAACCACAGTCTTCCTAGCGATCCGATTCAAGCCTACTAGTATTCAGGTCAGCATTTTTCATCCGTTACTACAATTCAAGTAACGCTTAGATTTCTGGCCGCTACTTCACACTCTGTTTTTTCCTCATTTAATACAGAATTCCAGTTGCGACAATCTCAAACAAGAACTGAGAAGTTTCATGATATACGAGTAGGCCATCCACCACTCGTAAGTCGCTATTTTATTTAGGCGACCCAACTAAATGTTAGGACGTAGCCACATCCATATCATTTCCTTCTTATTCTTTAAATCTTCTTGTGTTTTCAAACCCCTTTTTTCAAAATTGAAGTTTATATAATTTTTCACGATTAGGTTTCTTTCAAGAAAGTAAAAAGTCACATTTTGGTGAAGGGATTAAATAAGGTGAAAAGTCATTCTTTAGTCCACTACTAAAAAATGTCAGATAAGATGTGATAGACTAGTGTTTTTAACTGTTCCACCATAGAAATTGCTACAGTCAATTATGGTCTCTGATTTGTTATATTATTCTACAGCATACTCTTGATGGTTGTTCATGTTCTCACCTAGGTACCAGTGATAAACTTTGTATGGCCCCCTGATGAAGGCACATGCCGAAACGCGCGTAGGATTGTGGAAGCATCCTAAGGCCATATCAATACTTCATCCTCTGTTCATGAGTTTTTGAATATTTGTGTATCATGTTTATTATCTTTGTACTTCATGACACACTGAGGAGAATTCTTGTAAATTGTGTCAAATATCTTTAAAACATGTTAAACTACCTAAAATTCATTTATAATTGAAAATCAAATTCAAAACATGTACTTGTAAATATGGTGATATATATATTTTTTCTACAAACTTATAAAAATAAAAATGATGCATAAAAAGCACTTTAGTTCTATCTAGTTTTGAATTCAAGAGTTATGCTGTTTCTTATTATTTAATCTACATTCCTAAATCTATGGTCCTTTCAATTCAACCCTGTGTGAGAATCCATCCTGACCCACTCTGCACTAAACCTCTTGTTGTGTGCAGAGGATACCAATAGCAGAGCTTTGGCTCTGGACAATTTGTTTGCTTTTGTTCTTCTTTGTAAAAGCTTTCTAATTTTTTTTAGTTTTAAACTTTTAAAAATGTTTTACAATGTTCAACTACTGTATTTTCTAATTTTGTACTTTTTTGTTTTTTATGTACTATATTTTCTTATTTCTTATATTTTTGCAGCTGTCTTTGTGTTCTTAAGATGGCCTTTCATGGCTTTAGAAACAATTCTTTTATTGGTCTCCCCAGGAGCCACCACTTTGAGGCAGTGCTTGCAGTATGCAGCAAAATACTGCATATCACCACTGTCCTCCAGTTGCTGATGGTACTGTACTTTCAGGGGTGCAATTTCTTCTGCTCCCTGTTGTGATCGTTGACACTCTTCATGAGCTGTGTGGTTGGAATGCATAGCTCGCAGGTGCTTCACCATCCCACTCATTCCCATACAGTACTGTTAAGTTTTACCCCAATGGAGCACATGTTTGCACACCTGGCATGTATCGTCCTGTGCATTTTTTTGGCAAGGTGGTAAAGTAAACAATTGCCACACCAACGATATTTCTTCGGGCCTAGTTGTTTGTGCTGTTGGAGATGTTGATGACAACACATTAATATTGCATTAACCCATCTGTGGAATGCCCGGTGAATGATGTGGTTGGTGGATGATGCTGTGGATTTATCCCTGATGTTTTGACTGACTGCACAGGAATGGAGCTCTTAAAAAAACAGAAATGTGCTAGTGGTGTTTAAAAAAATGTGTTTAAGCTTTTTTCTAAATGCTGTGGGCTTATGTGTGACTAGTGTATCCTGAGTAGGCAGTCAGATGGCTGTTTTCATTTTTATAAACAAAATGGTGGTGTCCCTTTGGTCTTGCGGCACTACCATGGCACCCATACAGCCCATCATAGAGTGCTGTGTCACTTCCATCAGGTCATTACTTTATTTTCCCGGTCTCACAATAGTATTGTGCGACTGAGAATTATTTTTAAATGTTTAGTATAGTGTGAAAGATTTGAGCATAGGGGTTTCCTATCAGGCCCAAAAAACAATTTTGTGGCAATTATTAACATTTCTGATTTTTTAAGTGTCTCCCTATCATGCTACCTAAAAATTATCTGCAATACTTATGACTAACAGTAAAACCACATCTGATTGGTTGATATGATTGTGTTGCTGCAGGTCCCACCCCATTACTCTCATTAAGAAGCATCTGAGTTTCTCCACATCTTGTGCACTCTCCTCCCTCATGTATGTGATTTTTCTTTTTTGTTGATTCAAGCAAGTCAAAAATGTAGGAGGAGACCAGAGACCATATGATGTTCCTCAGCATGAGAAGTAGCAGCCTACGAACACAAATGAAGAATTCAGCAGAGGTATCAGTAAAACGTACTCCTTTGGTATTTCTGGGATGGTAAATCCTCTCAGTGAGAGAAATAGCAGGCAGTTGAATGCTTCATAGTAGAGATGGGAAGAGAATGAGTGAGCATAAACATCTTCTACAGTGCGCCATAATGTTCAACCTATTAAATATCTACCGTCAGAAAGCATGGGGTATGTTGCAAAATCACATCTGTAGGGGAGCAGAGGGCTGCAGCCCAAGACAAACAGGTGGCTTCATAAAAGCCAACTGCAAGAAATATACTGTATTTTTTGGGGGATATAAGTTTTGATGCCCTGCTTTTTTCTTTCTTTTACTTGAACTCCTCAAAAATAGAAAAGTTGCAAAAAAAATAAAAAATATTTTAAAATACACAAAAAGGTTCATGTTAGAATTGCCATTCTTGATTAAAAATAGATTTTTATGTTGTTTGTCATGTTTGCGTCTGAATGTTAAATTATGTAACCATGTTTTGAAGGTGAAATTTAATATTCTGTGGCTCAGTGTTGTGCAGCATACAAACATGGGGCACTGTGTCCTTTCAAAGTCAGAAAGAAAACACCAAGATATTGTGTTCTTGTTCTCTCCACCAGTTACTGCTATGCACTAATGCAGATAGGCTTGCAGCATACAGCAAGAGTGTATTCATCGTTTTATGTCTCTGTGTTTATACTGTAAGGGGACTCTTGCAGTACAATACAGTGCAAAACTTTTCCAACTTTGTGTGTGTACAGTAGAATACAGCACATATGGAAAGTTGGTAATTTATGGAGAAATAAAAGCCTTTCTCCTTGTTATGCTTACCTTTAGCAGGTCTAACGTTTTGAGTCAAAACCCTGGTTATTCATGCTAGTACATAAGGATTTGCATCAAAATCATCATATCCATGGAAAAGTAAATACAGCACAATACTTTGCAATATGTTTATAGCAGCACGTTCCGTCTCTCTTTTTAGTTCTTCAAAGAACTGAACACAAGTCCACACACTGAGGTTACCAGAGTACACTATTTAGTCGCATCCTCATTTTCAACTAATGTAAGTACAATTGCCACCGCATCTGTAACAATATATTCCTTTAGCAGAAACACACATGTTTTCTAATGCGTTTGTCCTGATTTCCCCTTTAGACATCTTAGACCATCAGCTTAGTACATCCAATAAGTTGACAGCTAAGACCGTCAGCTTAGCACGCCTAAAAAGTTGGTCAAAAGTACGCCTTCTCTGTTCCTTCGCCACGAAGACGGTTCAGGGAGAATCTGGATACACATTTTAAAGTAAGCGTTTTGACATCAGCCTACTCAAGCCACTGTTTGTTACCATTTTCCTACTGCGTGACATTCATCCATTTACATACACTTGTCCATTTCTTATACCATCAGATTTCCTTGATCCTAATCTTTGTCAAGTAATATCCAGTAAAAAGCGGATCCGTCAAACATAATGTAAGTTATCATGTATAACTCAGGATATAGCCAAAAAACAGATCTGCAGGTCCGCTTTAGCACATTCGTCTGAATCTCTCCTAATTTTTTAATGTTCTATTTTCAGATAATAGAAAGAGTTGTAGCCCCCCTAAACGAATCGGGTAATAATCGCTTCAACCACAGTCTTCCTAGCGATCCGATTCAAGCCTACTAGTATTCAGGTCAGCATTTTTCATCCGTTACTACAATTCAAGTAACGCTTAGATTTCTGGCCGCTACTTCACACTCTGTTTTTTCCTCATTTAATACAGAATTCCAGTTGCGACAATCTCAAACAAGAACTGAGAAGTTTCATGATATACGAGTAGGCCATCCACCACTCGTAAGTCGCTATTTTATTTAGGCGACCCAACTAAATGTTAGGACGTAGCCACATCCATATCATTTCCTTCTTATTCTTTAAATCTTCTTGTGTTTTCAAACCCCTTTTTTCAAAATTGAAGTTTATATAATTTTTCACGATTAGGTTTCTTTCAAGAAAGTAAAAAGTCACATTTTGGTGAAGGGATTAAATAAGGTGAAAAGTCATTCTTTAGTCCACTACTAAAAAATGTCAGATAAGATGTGATAGACTAGTGTTTTTAACTGTTCCACCATAGAAATTGCTACAGTCAATTATGGTCTCTGATTTGTTATATTATTCTACAGCATACTCTTGATGGTTGTTCATGTTCTCACCTAGGTACCAGTGATAAACTTTGTATGGCCCCCTGATGAAGGCACATGCCGAAACGCGCGTAGGATTGTGGAAGCATCCTAAGGCCATATCAATACTTCATCCTCTGTTCATGAGTTTTTGAATATTTGTGTATCATGTTTATTATCTTTGTACTTCATGACACACTGAGGAGAATTCTTGTAAATTGTGTCAAATATCTTTAAAACATGTTAAACTACCTAAAATTCATTTATAATTGAAAATCAAATTCAAAACATGTACTTGTAAATATGGTGATATATATATTTTTTCTACAAACTTATAAAAATAAAAATGATGCATAAAAAGCACTTTAGTTCTATCTAGTTTTGAATTCAAGAGTTATGCTGTTTCTTATTATTTAATCTACATTCCTAAATCTATGGTCCTTTCAATTCAACCCTGTGTGAGAATCCATCCTGACCCACTCTGCACTAAACCTCTTGTTGTGTGCAGAGGATACCAATAGCAGAGCTTTGGCTCTGGACAATTTGTTTGCTTTTGTTCTTCTTTGTAAAAGCTTTCTAATTTTTTTTAGTTTTAAACTTTTAAAAATGTTTTACAATGTTCAACTACTGTATTTTCTAATTTTGTACTTTTTTGTTTTTTATGTACTATATTTTCTTATTTCTTATATTTTTGCAGCTGTCTTTGTGTTCTTAAGATGGCCTTTCATGGCTTTAGAAACAATTCTTTTATTGGTCTCCCCAGGAGCCACCACTTTGAGGCAGTGCTTGCAGTATGCAGCAAAATACTGCATATCACCACTGTCCTCCAGTTGCTGATGGTACTGTACTTTCAGGGGTGCAATTTCTTCTGCTCCCTGTTGTGATCGTTGACACTCTTCATGAGCTGTGTGGTTGGAATGCATAGCTCGCAGGTGCTTCACCATCCCACTCATTCCCATACAGTACTGTTAAGTTTTACCCCAATGGAGCACATGTTTGCACACCTGGCATGTATCGTCCTGTGCATTTTTTTGGCAAGGTGGTAAAGTAAACAATTGCCACACCAACGATATTTCTTCGGGCCTAGTTGTTTGTGCTGTTGGAGATGTTGATGACAACACATTGATATTGCATTAACCCATCTGTGGAATGCCCGGTGAATGATGTGGTTGGTGGATGATGCTGTGGATTTATCCCTGATGTTTTGACTGACTGCACAGGAATGGAGCTCTTAAAAAAACAGAAATGTGCTAGTGGTGTTTAAAAAAATGTGTTTAAGCTTTTTTCTAAATGCTGTGGGCTTATGTGTGACTAGTGTATCCTGAGTAGGCAGTCAGATGGCTGTTTTCATTTTTATAAACAAAATGGTGGTGTCCCTTTGGTCTTGCGGCACTACCATGGCACCCATACAGCCCATCATAGAGTGCTGTGTCACTTCCATCAGGTCATTACTTTATTTTCCCGGTCTCACAATAGTATTGTGCGACTGAGAATTATTTTTAAATGTTTAGTATAGTGTGAAAGATTTGAGCATAGGGGTTTCCTATCAGGCCCAAAAAACAATTTTGTGGCAATTATTAACATTTCTGATTTTTTAAGTGTCTCCCTATCATGCTACCTAAAAATTATCTGCAATACTTATGACTAACAGTAAAACCACATCTGATTGGTTGATATGATTGTGTTGCTGCAGGTCCCACCCCATTACTCTCATTAAGAAGCATCTGAGTTTCTCCACATCTTGTGCACTCTCCTCCCTCATGTATGTGATTTTTCTTTTTTGTTGATTCAATCAAGTCAAAAATGTAGGAGGAGACCAGAGACCATATGATGTTCCTCAGCATGAGAAGTAGCAGCCTACGAACACAAATGAAGAATTCAGCAGAGGTATCAGTAAAACGTACTCCTTTGGTATTTCTGGGATGGTAAATCCTCTCAGTGAGAGAAATAGCAGGCAGTTGAATGCTTCATAGTAGAGATGGGAAGAGAATGAGTGAGCATAAACATCTTCTACAGTGCGCCATAATGTTCAACCTATTAAATATCTACCGTCAGAAAGCATGGGGTATGTTGCAAAATCACATCTGTAGGGGAGCAGAGGGCTGCAGCCCAAGACAAACAGGTGGCTTCATAAAAGCCAACTGCAAGAAATATACTGTATTTTTTGGGGGATATAAGTTTTGATGCCCTGCTTTTTTCTTTCTTTTACTTGAACTCCTCAAAAATAGAAAAGTTGCAAAAAAAATAAAAAATATTTTAAAATACACAAAAAGGTTCATGTTAGAATTGCCATTCTTGATTAAAAATAGATTTTTATGTTGTTTGTCATGTTTGCGTCTGAATGTTAAATTATGTAACCATGTTTTGAAGGTGAAATTGAATATTCTGTGGCTCAGTGTTGTGCAGCATACAAACATGGGGCACTGTGTCCTTTCAAAGTCAGAAAGAAAACACCAAGATATTGTGTTCTTGTTCTCTCCACCAGTTACTGCTATGCACTAATGCAGATAGGCTTGCACCATACAGCAAGAGTGTATTCATCGTTTTATGTCTCTGTGTTTATACTGTAAGGGGACTCTTGCAGTACAATACAGTGCAAAACTTTTCCAACTTTGTGTGTGTACAGTAGAATACAGCACATATGGAAAGTTGGTAATTTATGGAGAAATAAAAGCCTTTCTCCTTGTTATGCTTACCTTTAGCAGGTCTAACGTTTTGAGTCAAAACCCTGGTTATTCATGCTAGTACATAAGGATTTGCATCAAAATCATCATATCCATGGAAAAGTAAATACAGCACAATACTTTGCAATATGTTTATAGCAGCTCATCCGCACAGACCTAAAAGTGAGAAGAAAGTGTTAGTAGATATGAGTTTAAGGGGACGATTTACTAACACTTGTAGTTAGTTTTTCATAACTCAAATAATGCAAACCAGTACAAAATGTTTACTTGGGATTGCCTTTCTAGCACAAAACTATATTTGTGCTGGGAACTAGCCCTAAAGTAAGCTGTGAACATAGCAGTAGTGCTGCTTTGTACTGCATTGCATAAAAAAATGCTATGAAGGGTGATGCCTGGGTGTTCCTATTCATTCACCAATGGTTTGTGATGCAGAGTCCTATCAATCAACCTTAGTAGGTAGCACTTTGCACTAAACATTTATGTGTCTTTGAAGGATGTAAAAAAGAGAACTGTTCTATTTCTTCAAATGATTTACTTTGAATGTGTGCTGCACTGTACAGCTGATGTCTTCAGTGGGAAAACTTTTATAGTTTCGCTGAGCATAGTCCAGCACAACATCTATGATAGATATTATGCAGACACTGTTGCACTATTGTGCAAAGGTGTGTGGGTGACACTAGGCCCCTTGATTGCACACCAGCATTAAAGAGGAAACGGGATATCGTCATATCTTAGTAAATAACTGTGGTTGCTATGGTGTGATAGGAAATCTTTGTAATTCTGCCCCTGAACATATTTCTTAGTTGCCTAGGACTATAAGATATATCAATTAACTTGAAGCAATCTTAGTTGCTACACTGTATTGCTTCACAGAGAGAGAGAAGGTAAACACCACAAAGACTATAATATAGAGTTCTATCTTTGTTCTATACCGTAAGTGCCTAACGAGGATCCACATCATCATGAAGACACCTTTGTGATATAGAGAACATCTATTTGTGTAATCTTTAGTATACGTGTTTTACTTCATGAATACTCATGCACTACAGAATAGTGTGTTCAAATGAAGTTTAAATGGTTTTCCGCTTTAAATGTTTGGTGTCATATCAGGCATAAATACATGTTTTTGTAGTATTATATACTAAGAAAAAGGTAAGGGAATATATATATACCAAAACACCAATTTCCCCCCCAGTAGTCATATGTACTATGCAAACATGACCCCATGTTAGTCACACTGTGAGAGGAATTAGATCCCTGCATATATTACATTTCAAAGAGAGTTAAAACTGCTCCTGTTGCCACCGGTGTCAATGTCATATCGATGTATGATGAGCACTATTCATAGCTTCCTGTTCAAATGATAAAATGCATCACATCTTTAAGAGCAGGCTACAGAGTTTTTCTGATACCAGCCTCTCTGTAGACATCTCACAGATCTTCTTATTGTTCAATGTGGTTATTTCGTTGTCATAGTATCTCAAAGAAATAATTTGACAAGTATTACATTTTTTTTGTGTTTTAGTTTTAAAACACGGGTTTAGGTGCTTATAAAACGATTATGTATTGCTTGTAGTTAGCAACACATTGTTACTAATTCTTCTTATTTAGTCTGTAAAAAGTAAGTGTTATAAACAGACATAGACAATTTTGTTTTTGCACATTTATAACATATATCACTATTGCTCAGATGGGAAAATAAATTAATATGCAAAACGTCTGAAAATACCAATCATTATTTTTTCTTTAATTAGTTTGCTAGTGTAACAGTTGAAACTTCATGGTTAAATCAACTTAGAAAAGGTTTTTCTTATGTTGTCAGTGAATGTAATTTCACTATGGGGACATTTTACCACTTGTGACTGCGCTGTGCATATTCAACGCTCACAAATTAAAAGAACGTTTGTATATATAGTATTATAGCAAAAAAAAACTTTGGATTATAAAAAAAGTCCCCACGTTAGACTGTTAACTGTGAAGAGCAGATGTTCACTACGTAGCAGAGAACTGGGCCCCTTTACGATGCCGGTCAGATGAACGTCCGACCGGCATTGTGTCGGATACAGGACTGCCCAACAAGGAGTCAGCGGTTCAGCTTCCCATATGAGGATGTGACTGCCATCACGGCGGTTGGAAAATGTATCCTTTCTATTGAGGCTTATTCTGAGGGCAGCAGCACAAGCCATTATAGGAAAGATACACTTTTAAACATCCATGACCGTGTGGCAGGCACAGAATGGTGTCTGCCACCCGGGGCATGGATATTTGGGATGAGCAAAGCTAACACAAGGAGATGATGGACAGAGCACTGAAACTTTTCAGACACTCACCCCCAGTCACAGATTTGGGTGCTACGAGTGTGCTCTCCCATGCCCGCCTTGTCCAGCATTCCCCATGTTCATATGGCACTGACACATCTTGCCTGACCGTCATAGCGGAGGCCTTTGTGTATAACTTAAATCATGTACATGTTTTCACAATAAAGAACAAAGTATGTCTTGCATAATACATCAGGTTTTATTGTAACTATATGCAACAGCATAATGATGGCTAAAAACATGACTGACATGTGAAGAAAGCAGTGTGATAGATATGCAGGAAATTATGTTTAGAAACCAACTGCCAAAGGTGTAAAATAACATGTATTTAAAAGTTGAGGCAGCCATGAACTCTTGGAAGCATGTGTTCCATGAATATGCAAAAGGGCTGACACGTGCCAACAGACATGCAGAAACTCTTGAAAACTCTATTCTTCATGAATATGCAAAGTACTCACACGCTAATTGTCAAGCGGCATACACGTGTATGTAAATAATCTACAACATGAATGAGAGGGTATTTAAACCGCTCTCATTCACACTCGCTGCTTGGCCTCGTTTCCCTTAACACTTACCTGGCACTAGCTCCTGTCTCCAGACCGGCTTCCCACCTCCTCGGGCTTCGCCTCGGCGATTCTTTGACTTTCTGGCTCCGGCTGAGGTCTTCCGTCGGACAGCTCTCCTCCGCCGCTTCCATGGATCGTGCTACCGCACTACTTCAAAGAGACCAGCAGAAAGAAAAAACCTAAACCAAGGTATTGAAAACAACAAAAGACGCGGTGAGTCCTTTTAGTATTTAAAACTGCAAAATTGCGCATTTAGCATGTGACTATTAAACAGAGACTTTGGAGAAGGCGCGGGCTGACTAGGATGTGCCGCCTTTATGGCGGTCGCACCAGTCACCGGCCTCCCAGAAGGGGGGGGAGGCCGCGTCAGCGAGTAACGCGGCACTCCTCCCCCGCAACAACCAATGGGGTGATAGGTTGTCTGTGCGCCGGAAGCACTCCAGTGCTTCCAGTGCAGAACCGTCCCACTTGCGTCCAGGCTGACGGGTCTCAGCCGGTCGGCCTGGGCGCCCTCTTTAAAAGAGGTGGTGGGGAGCAGAACAGTCTCTTGTTCTTGCTCCCCACAGATAGGGTCCCCGGGCCGGCTGCGGGCCCGTAACGTTTCTTTCTTTTGTATTTTTAAATAGGTTCGGCGTGCAGGTTTGGCGTGCGCGGAAAGAAGATCGTCGCAGTACCACGGAAGATCGCGGTCTACGAGCAGGCGTCGGGTTTGGCGGAGAGCGGTCTCCGAGCAGCGTCTGTTGCAGCGGGAGCATCGGCGGTATCAGCATCGAGCAGGAGCCCCTGTCGTCAGCGGTTTATGTGGGGTAAGCGCGGCGGTTTAGCTGGAGGGGGTTCCTTGGAAGGCAGCGCTGCGAGAGGTCTGGGACTCCAACTCGAATGGTTACAGGTTCAGTGCCCATTGATTCTGATCAGGTAGAGCGCTGAAGTTTGGGGCATAACGCAGGGACTGGGCCTCCATCTTCAAGGAATCTGAGTGAATGTGGCCTAATGGTTAAGGTCTGAGACTCTTACTCTCAAGGTTGCAGGTTCAATCCCCATTGATTCTGATCAGGTAGATCTCTTAAGCTTGGGGCAAAAGCAGGGACAATACAGCCACGGTGCCCTAAAGTCTGAGACTCTTACACATGCGCGCGATTGTTTTCATTTCTCAGTGATTCTTGGCAGCTTAAGGACAATCAGAAGGGCGCTGGGGGGGTGGGTAATCCCTGTTGCTGAAGGCTTAGTCTATGGTGTCAGGACTGGTATGTCAGCTGTAAGGTAGTAGCATTTAGGAGTGGGGATTCTGTGATTGTGCACTACTGCTGTGTATTCAAGCAAAAGGTATTTCCTCTGTACGTTTGAGGGTTATTAAAGGGGTCAGGTGGCTAGTATTTGATTTTGGACTGTTACTGTGTGCTCACTCAAAGGTGTAGGCAATAGTATTTCCTCTGAAAGTAATTCTCAGTTCCCTGGTTTCCCAGTGTGAAAAGGGGGGGCAGTAGGCACTTAGTCCCTCCTTTCAGTCCCAAGACACTGTTACTCAGTGTGTACGGTGGGCTGTAGGGTTTTGTCTGCGAACTAGCTAGGACTCCGCGCAGCGCAACTGGTTTATTTGTGTTTCCACAGCTCCAGCATTACGTGAAGAACAAGACGGTATCAAGGTCAAACGAATTCGCTGGTGGTGATTTGGGGGACACGTTTGGACGGCACCGGCTAGCCAGCATCTCATCGCTTCTGGGAGCCACAGAGGGTTTGAGCGGGCGGCTCACCTGAGCTTACTGGATTAGCCAGTAAGTTGTGGCTCTGGTTGCGTGGGTGCAAAGGTTGGCTGGTGGCTGCTGCTTCCACAGGTAAGGGGTGACACAGTCACCTACCGGGGGGGTTATGGTTACGCGAACAGGCAGGTTCCCATTTAAGTTTTTACATGGCCCCCCCGGTCCGGCGGCATGAGAAGCGATCGCGCACGGACGTCCTCCTGGAGGCTTTAATGCAGCAAGTCCAGGTCATGGGGCAGACTCTCAACAGGTTGCAGGATAAGGTGGAGGGTCCTGAGGTCCCAGAGGGGAGGGGTAGGCGGCCTATTGTACCACCAAGACCCTACTCCCCGCCACTGCCAAAGAGGTACAGGCGCAAGCCAGGTGGAAAAGGGGCAGCAGTCCCACCATGATGGGAGCCCGCACCCGCGACTAGCCCCCAGGGTGAAGGGGGCGCAGGTGACTCAGTCCCACCCGTGGACACGCCTGGCCCCGTGGGCAATGGGGACCCAGGGGACACTGTGCCAGCGGGCCCCATTGGTGAACCCACTATTCCCCCGGTGGAGGGGGCGGGCAGAGCTCACCCAGCTGAACCAGACATAGCCGCCAACTTAGCGGTAGTTCTCCCCTGGCTGGAAATGGTAGGGAACTGGTCTCACGCCGCAGGGGCGACAACGGGCGGGGGGGATGCCATCAAAAGGGCGAAGAAATTGATGGCTGAAGTAGGAAAGGGAAAGCCAGGTGCGGTGCCGGCAATACCGACAGGGGGCGTAGTACCCGTTGCCCCAGCCCCGGGTGGCGAGGTGCCGGCAGTACCGGCAGGGGGGGCAGCACCCGTTCCCACAGCACCAGCCCCCAGTGGCGAAGGTGCCCGGGAGATTAACAGCGACGCGAAGAATACAGACGCGGGCAAGACGGCTGATGCAGCAGCACCAGCAGGTACGAGGGCCACACTACCTCCACTAGGTTTGGGGGAGCTGCGCTCCGGGAGGGAGCAGTTGGGGCGGCATCTGTCAAAGGAGACTAAGGAAAGGATCTGGAGAGGGGAGTACGTTAGCATGTTTTCCCTCTTGATTGATGAGGCAGACAGGGAGGAGGCGAAAAGGAACAAGGAATTTACACACTACAAAGAATGGTCCAATATAGTCCTGAAATACAGAGTTGAGGAGAACTTGGCGAATTGGATACAGGGTTTCACTATATTCATGGCCGTCATGTTAGAGCGTTTCCCAGAGATTGGATCTGAAATGGCGTGTTATCAGAATAGGATCACAGTTGCCCATGCTACACAAGGTGGGGATGAGTGGAAAGAGTATGACAAGGAATTTAGAAGGGCAAAAGCGTAGGTTCCAACCCTAAGATGGAGCCAGACAGACATGTTTATTCATCTGAGACATTTGGTGCAGGGCAAAGGTGAGAGTGGGCGGGGGCGGGTACCTGATGCGGTGCGGTCTCAGCCCTTTAAGACAGGTCCCGCCGGTAACACGGGGGGGTTCACGGGAAAGCCAGGGAGCAATGGAAAGAAAGGCGTCTGTTTTGACTTCAACAAACGGACCTGCAGTAGAGCACCAGGCACATGTAGGTTCAAACATTCCTGTGGTTACTGTGGTAATGCATCCCACCCAGAGTCCAGGTGTCACAAGAAGTTCAGAGGCAGAGGGGGGAGAAAGCAAGAATAGCAACCTGCTACTAAGGAAGGCTATTTCTCCCATTAACATTAGCACTATGATACCTTGGTTGGAGTCTTACAGTTGCCCAGAGGCAGCCAGGAGAATCAGGGAGGGCTTTGTAGACGGTTTCAGGATACCGGCCCTGGGTTACAACGGGGTGGCGCATTGCCGGAACCAGCTGTCAGTGAGGTCCAATGTAGGCATAGCAACAGCAAAAATCCTTAAGGAAGTGAGCCTGGGTAGGGTAGCCGGGCCTTTTGATGATGTCCCAATGAAGGATTTTGTGTGTTCCCCTCTAGGGGTAGTACCTAAGAAAGCGCCAGGCGAATACAGGCTGATTCACAATCTTTCTGCGCCCAGGGTGAGTTCAGTGAACGATGCCATCTCTGACACACTTTGTAGCGTGAAATATGCATCATTCGACCAAGCGGTAGACATGCTTAGGTCTTTGGGTCAAGGGGCTTTGCTGGCTAAAGCTGACATTGAGTCAGCATTTAGATTACTACCGGTGCACCCCGCGGATTTTCACTTACTGGGTTTCCAATTCCAGGGGAAGTATTATGTCGACAAATGCATGCCAATGGGTTGCTCAGTGTCCTGCGCCTATTTTGAGAAATTTAGCTCGTTCTTGGAATGGGCATTTAGATGGGTGTCAGGGCATCGCTGGGTGCTACACTACCTGGACAATTTTCTGTTTCTGGGGACGCCACAATCTGGGGAGTGCGGGTCAGCATTGTCAAAATTCTGTGCATTAATGCAGGAGTTCAGTGTGCCTTTGGCGCCCGGCAAAACAATGGGCCCAAGCACAACAATCGAATTCTTGGGGATTGAATTAGATGCTGTCCAAGGGGTCTCGTGGTTACCCGCTAACAAAGTTAAGGATTTCGGGGCAGCGTTGCTACACTGCCCCAGGAAAGAGAAGGTTACATTGCACCAGCCACAGCAGGTGGTGGGGCAATTGAATTTTGCACTACGCATAATCCCAATGGCGCGCCCTTTCTCTCGCTCTATCGAGCATGCAATGTCAGGTCTCAGGGAGAAGCATCACCACACCAGGCTGTCCGGCGAGGTCAGGCAAGCCATTTTGATTTGGAAGACTTATTTGCGCGATTTTAATGGGAAAGTGGTGTGGCCCAGCCCACCTAAGTTCAGCCAAGAGTTGGGCCTCATGACTGACGCTGCAGGTAGCGAGGGTTTCGGGGCCATCCTGGGGCGCGAATGGGTAGCTCAGCGTTGGCCAGACTGGTGGAGGGAATCTGGAATTACCACCAACATAAGTTTCTTAGAGCTTTTTCCAATTCTAGTGGCACTGATTGTGTGGGCAGAGGTTTTAAAAAATCAGTCTGTGATGTTCTGGACAGACAACATGGCAGTAGTAGACTGCGTGAATAGCCAAACAGCCAAATGTAGCATGATACTGCAGTTGTTGAAGGAGATTGTGTTACAGTGCATGAAATTGAATGTCCTTTTTAAAGCTAAACACGTGCCAGGTATTCTGAACCACGCGGCTGACGCATTGTCTCGTTTTAAAATGCAGGCTTTCAAGTCACATATTCCAGAGGCGGCAGCACACCCATCACCTTTCCCAGAACATCTGTGGCAGCTTGGTGCCCCAGAGTATCGAACCTCGTGGCAGCAAGCCTAGCGCCCAGAACCAGGAGTGCCTACGAAGGGGCGTTTGGGTCTTTTTGCTTGTTCTTGGGGTACAGTGGGAGCACAAATGACAGGACCATGATTCAGTAGTTGACTACCTGGTGTACATGAGAGAACAGGGGCACACGGTTGCAGGGGCGAGAAGGCATATCTCAGCCACATCATTTTTTGCAAAAATGAAAGGAAAGGGGGATCCCACAAAGAATTTCATAGTATGCCAGGTGCTGAAAGGGTGGCAACGCTTGCAGGGAGGGCAGCCGGATGTCAGACGACCCATAGGTTTCGAAACACTAGGGAAGCTATTGGGGGCTCTGCGGGTTTGCACTTCCTCAGACAAATTCATTTTGTTTCAAGCTGCATTCTGCATTGCATTTTACGGTGCTTTTAGGGTAAGCGAGTTAGTCACCAGGAATAAGGAAGATTGGCTGGGGGGCCTGCAAATGGGACACGTTAGCATCAAGAAAGATTCATCCGGAAATCAAAAACTGATCAAGAAGGTAAGGGTGAGAGCATAGTATTACATAGAGCAGGGAACACACAATACTGCCCGGTTTACAGGCTTGAGGCTTTCATGGCCCAACGGGCACGCACTCAGGGAGGGCCTCTCCTGATACATGGGGACGGGACACCACTCACGGTATTTCAGTTCAGGAAAGTCATGCTCCTAGTGTTGAAGAGTGCCGGGCTAGACCCTGCCGATTTCGGGACTCATTCGTTTAGGATAGGAGCAGCCACCGAGGCAGCAGCAAGAGGGCTGGGGGACCAGCGACTCAAAAGGATCGGTAGGTGGTCCTCTAATTCTTTCAAGAGATATGTGTGGGTGCACATGCTCTAATACGGTGCGACTGTCTAACTGTTAGGTGCACAAGGGGGTTTTCCCCCTTTTTCTCCCTGTTACTCAGGGAAAGGGGTTGTGTCAGTGTCGCTAGCTGACAGGCGCTAGACGCCGTTTCATGGAATTTTGTGTGTTTTTTATGCCAGCATGGCAAGGCACTTACCCCCCTCTTGTTTGTTTCATAGTCAGTTGCAGTTTCTTCATCCTGTGACTCAGGAGAGGAGTCTGGACTCTTTTGCATTCACAGAACGCAAGAGCAAGCAGTAGTACGGCAGGTGCCGAGTTACGGACAAACAGCAAACATGGTGGCGCAAGTTCACTCTTCGCACCAGGAGGATCAACATGTGTGGATGATAGGGCACGCATATGTTCGACGTTTGAAGAATTTCTTTTCAGGAGCTGACAAGATTAGGGCCACTCAGCTAGGGATAAACTTATCCTTTTTCGGTCAGGGTGGTTTGTGCGTAGGTCAATTCAGGGAGTTGGTGAACCGAGCTTTGAAAGCAAGTACGGTACCACCGGCAATCTGGATCCTGCACTTGGGGGGGTAACGATTTGGCCCGATTAGGCAGGAGAGTGCTGGTCGAGGATCTTCTCACAGAAGTTGGATGGCTAGCAAGGCAGTGTCCCCAGTCAATAATAGCATGGTCACACATGATTCCCAGGTCGCACTGGAGGGGGGGTGAGTCAGTGAGAGCGTTGAATTACGCGGTAAAGTGGATCAACAATAAATTTGATCAACTATTTAGGCCCCCTAGACTAGGGTCCATAGGACACAGATACATCAAGGGGGAGCAATTTTTTCTTCATGACGGGGTGCACCTCTCACATAAAGGAAATCAAGCTTTCATAGAGGACATCCTAGCTTGGGTGGAGAGCGCAAGCGCAGTGCATGACCTTCCTAGAGGGTGAGGGGGAGACCAGGTAGACGGGCAACTACGCTTGCCTGTGGCGGTAAGTCTTCGGTCCTCAACGGTCAGCACCATATAACTCCAGGGGGTAGTGACAGCCGGTAGGTAGGCTGTCGGGGTGCAGGGGCCGGGGGAGTCATCCTTCCCAGTGGGCCTGTGGCCACCCCCGCACGCGCACGCGCATTAAGGGGCCACTATGCAGAAGTCTGCAGCCCCCACGTAATGGAGTGTAAGGCACAGGGCGTAGGGGGGGCCCGGGGGAAAGTATCCATCCGATAAGCTGTAACCCCCTGCGCAACCTTATTAGTACACGGGGACCGGGGGAGCTGTCAGTCATTGACTTTGCCGTAGGCTCTAGATGGGACACGCAGAAAGTAAATAACGTATTGATAGATTTACGGCAGGAGTGTCTTGTGTATTAGTGTATTAGACTGTGTTAATGTTAGCTGTGGAATATCTGGCTATCAAAATGTATCTGTACTTTCTGCGTACAATTTTCGGTATATAATGTTTTTTAATTGTTTTGTTAAATGTTAATAAATACGGCCGGGGGGGTTACTCCCCCCTAATCCAAAAAGTAAAACTATCTGTGTGGTCTCACAAGTGTTACACTAAAGGGGAGGGAAATGTCATCCATAACCACAGGGTCAGTCGTTAGAGTAGGGGACATGGGTAAGTACCAGACCATATGGAGAAGGCGCGGGCTGACTAGGACGTGCCACCATTATGGCGGTCGCACCAGTCACCGGCCTCCCAGAAGGGGGGGAGGCCACGTCAGCGAGTGACGTGGCACTCCTCCCCCCGCAACAACCAATGGGGTGATAGGCTGTTTGTGCGCCGGAAGCACTCCAGTGCTTCCGGTGCAGAACTGTCCCACTTGGGTCCAGGCTGACCGGTCTCAGCCGGTCGGCCTGGGTGCCCACTTTAAAAGAGGTGGTGGGGAGCAGAACAGTGTCTTGTTCTTGCTCCCCACAGATAGGGTCCCCGGGCCGGCTGCGTGCCCGTAACATTTCTTTCTTTTGCCCACCCACCATCCCCTAAGGCAGGTATTGTTTGAAGGTTTGTTTTTTCCGGTTTGGGTTTTGTGTCTGATTATATTGCCCCCTTTTTTCCAAAAGTATTGGCAGGGCACAAAAACAATGGTATCAGCATTTCTGTAGTAATGTATAAATAAAGCACAACTTCGAATTTCTCTTTCAATTAGATATTGTCGTATTTAGAGTGTCTCTGGTCAGGCGGTAAGGTCACGATTGGTAAGCATAGTCTTCGGTCCTCAACGGTCAGCACCATATAACTCCAGGGGGTAGTGACAGCCGGTAGGTAGGCTGTCGGGGTGCGGCGGCCGGGGGAGTCATCCTTCCCAGTGGGCCTGGGGCCACCCCCGCACACGCATGCGCATTAAGGCGCCACTATGCAGAAGTCTGCAGCCCCCACGTAATGGAGTGTAAGGCACAGGGCGTAGGGGGGCCCGGGGGAAAGTATCCATCCGATAAGCTGTAACCCTCTGCGCAACCTTATTAGTACACGGGGACCAGGGGAGCTGCCAGTCATTGACTTTGCCATAGGCTCTAGATGGAACACGCAGAAAGTAAATAACATGTATTGATAGATTTACGGCAGGAGTGTCTTGTGTATTAGACTGTATTAAGGTTAGCCGTGGAATATCTGACTATCAAAATGTATCTGTACTTTCTGCGTAACATTTTCTGTATATAATGTTTTTTAATTGTTTTGTTAAATGTTAATAAATACGGCCGGGGGGGGGGGGGGTTACTCCCCCCTAATCCAAAAAGTAAAACTATCTGTGTGGTCTCACAAGTGATACACTAAAGGGGAGGGAAATGTCATCCATAACCACAGGGTCAGTCGTTAGAGTAGGGGACATGGGTAAGTACCAGACCATATAAGTAGACATAATTCAAGACATTGAGAGAGAATCAAGTTCTTAAGCATTACGGAGAGGATTTACCGTATTTCCTGATAAAGATTGACTCTAAGAAACAAAGACCTGATAACTTTATTTTACAGTGAGTTTTACAAGCAGTGTTAGTCAATACCAATAACACGAAGGGGACATTTAGTCTTCAAGGACTCTAAGAGACTTGTGATACCATTGCAATATTTCCATTATTTGTTTCGCTGTTATTTTCTTTACATTATTCTCATTGTTATCTGGTGAGATTCCTGTAATGCTGTGGAAAAGAAACCTGAGAAGAGTCACAGCATCTTATCTAGGCACTGCAATTGAAGGATTCAGGTGGAACTAAGAAAGTCGGGGCATATTAGCAAGGGATGGAGATAATATCACCGCTTTAGCGTCTGTTTTCAGGCAAAAAGCGGCGATAATATTATCGCTCTATCTACAAGGACACGCTAGCGCGTGTTTCTTTGCATTAGCAACAATTTTTGAAACCGAGCAATAGGGTTCAAAAGTAAAGTCCAAGTAATGGTGCTAGTGCACATCAAAAGAAATTACAAATTGGTTCCAATTGTTCAAGTCTTGTCTTTATTCTTTGACAGAGCTTCTTCGATGTAAGCCCCCTGTCAGCCAACACGTGTTTCGTCCTGACTATGTTACGTCATGGACTTCATCAGGGCTGCAGGCAAACAAAAATATATGATAACCATAATCCATAAGCATATATTGCTAGTCAGAAAACCATTCATACATCTAAATTAACATAATAAGCTATAGTATTAATAATACAATTTGTGGTGCTAATTAACCTAATAGGTACAAATGATGGTCGGAGCAAAGCATATGGTTTGTGTGTTCACCGAAAAGTAAAGATTATATTCTGTGATTATTGGAAAGGAAGTGAAACGCCAGAAGGGGAATAATTTTGTTAGAAAAGAACCAAATAAAGAACCAATAGAAGTGAATATCAAAGATAAAAAAAGAGATCAAAAGGCTGTATAAACCTCAAAGACGACAGCCACTATCTTAACCACTAGTCTCCTAAGTAACGGCAATAGAATTATTAATAAACACCCAAGTGTATTCTTGCTACCTAGGTTAGTACTACAATGTTCAATCATAAAGAAATAAAACTCACCTATATTAAGTATGATCAAGGGCTTTAACTATTAAATCCAGAAGCCTAATGTTGCATTCATTTGCTAAAAATAAACAGAAGATTATCGACTTAAGTGGTATTTAGTCCAAATAGAGGTCCTATATTAGGCGCTAGTTTTAAATATAAAAAGAGCGTACCAGTGATTTCCAGACGGTAGGCTTATTGCAAAGTCTTCACGTATAACGATCTGTAGTGTTCCGCACTATTAGTTAGTCATGTACCCTAAAGTAAAAGAAGAAACCGGATTTTAACTCACTTGTCCGATAATGCCACGGACTCTAGTTAGGAAAGGCTATCGTCAATAATAGGTAGCAAGAATACACTTGGGTGTTTATTAATAATTCTATTGCCGTTACTTAGGAGACTAGTGGTTAAGATAGTGGCTGTCGTCTTTGAGGTTTATACAGCCTTTTGATCTCTTTTTTTATCTTTGATATTCACTTCTATTGGTTCTTTATTAGGTTCTTTTCTAACAAAATTATTCCCCTTCTGGCGTTTCACTTCCTTTCCTATAATCACAGAATATAATCTTTACTTTTCGGTGAACACACAAACCATATGCTTTGCTCCGACCATCATTTGTACCTATTAGGTTAATTAGCACCACAAATTGTATTATTAATACTATAGCTTATTATGTTAATTTAGATGTATGAATGGTTTTCTGACTAGCAATATATGCTTATGGATTATGGTTATCATATATTTTTGTTTGCCTGCAGCCCTGATGAAGTCCATGACGTAACATAGTCAGGACGAAACACGTGTTGGCTGACAGGGGGCTTACATCGAAGAAGCTCTGTCAAAGAATAAAGACAAGACTTGAACAATTGGAACCAATTTGTAATTTCTTTTGATGTGCACTAGCACCATTACTTGGACTTTACTTTTGAACCCTATTGCTCGGTTTCAAAAATTGTTGATGTTTAGGGTAGACTTGGTTTACCTAGATTACGACATTGGTGGTTGTCGTATTGCTTACCTAGTAGCAAGGGTTCTCTTTTACTTTTAGCACGAATATTACATTTCTCTGCGCATATTGTCCCTACCACTGTGGTTTCTTTTTTGTTCTTTGCATTAGCACCCGGTTTCTTGCCGCCTCGCATCCCTAATGAGATGCAAGGTGGGCGTGCCTCATGAAACTTCATTGTGAAATATCGCTAACGGGGCTTCGCGATATTTACAACGCAGACCCGTCCGGCGTAGCGCTATTCGTTTCAGCGCTAACTCGCCCTTAACGCTGCTTCCAGACGTCTGCAAAAAACATGAGTTATGTATGTTTTACATTGGGGGTGGATTATGGTGATACCACCACAGGGTCATATCAGCAAGGTTATCGCCGTATTCAGGAGATAAACACTGGTTTTCCTGCGATGTTTTTGCCATTTCCCCCCTATCACTGGAATTCTATCGCCCTGGAGAAATGCGTTGTTAATAACACGCTAACCGGGCGATAAATTCCAGTGATAGGCAGCGATAAATAAAAAAGCGCTAAGCGCGCTTTGCGATATTTATCGTCATCTATTGTTGATATGCCCCGTCTCGTGAAATTAATATTTATGTTGTTTAGATCTTGTAATGGAATCTTGATGGCTGTATTGTTTATTCCAGATTGCTCATCAGCTATTTAGATTGCAAATCTGTCACTAATTCCACGCCCAAACTAATTCCACTCCAAATCTAAGAAGTTATTAGGTAAGACTTTAAGGTGGAAAGTTGTCAAGACTATCGATAATTTTTAGAGACACATACGTGGATTTTACGTATTGTTTATTCTCTGTATTCTGTACCTACGATTCTTGAGGAAGGTTCAAGATATTTCAGAACACTCAGGCACATACCAAATCCCTGTATCCCATACATCATCTAGTCCTGCTGAATTCCTGCCCAAAGCAAAGACAGCTGGGAGCTTCGTTTCTCTCTTGTATCTCTTTTCGTCCCAACCCCTTTCCCCTCAGAGACTTTCGGAGTGACTGTAGAGTTATCTATCCTTGTTGTCACGCTGCTAGTTTCTAGGGGGTCTGGGGAAAATGATCTTCATCAAGGTGAAACAACCTAGAGCACAGGTGAGTGCCTTAACAGAAGGTCAAGCCACACCACTTGTTTCATCTTGATACGGCCTAAGCATCGATGCCTCTGATCAGACATCACAGCTCACGGAAATCATAGAAATGCAGCAAATTAAACAGGAAAATAACACCTAGTAGGTCAGAATTCACACAATGGAGAGAACCACAATATACTGACCCTAGCCCATTTTTAGTACCGCCAAAATTTGGTCAAAGTCCTTTCGCAACTTCCGCTTCCAGTCCTCAACGTCCAGATCAAAATGTACAAGTAAGAGTGGTAGCTCCATTTCCTGTTCCTCTGTCAAACTCAGAACGCTTTTTAGGTGATAGTTCCCAGTTTGCTTCCTTCATGAGCCAGTGTCAGTTTCATTTTCTATGCAAACCACAGGTCTTCACTACTGACAATGATAAAATTTCCCTACTGACACTGATAAAATTGTATTTATCATCTCATATCTATGTCGAGTGGCCGCAAACTGGGCAAAAACGATGACCCTCTTTTACATAATTACAATCGGTTTAAAGATGCCATGTCCCGTTTGTTTGTGCGCCATATGTTTATTCAAGCTAGTGATAATGAACTTTTGAACCTACGACAGGGTTCCAAGGATCTTATTACATACATGACCACCTTTAATCGCCTTTTGTCTGAGACTCATTGGCCAGAAGACAAACGTGTTTCTCTATTTTATAGAGGTCTGAGGGACAATTTAAAGGATGCATTAGCTCACATTGTAGACTTACCTGATGATTTTTCTGAATTCCTCGATCTGGTGGTAAAACTGGATCATAGACTTGGAGAGAGGAAGCATGATAAACCAAGAAAAGACACCAGACTCATTAAAGTCAGGTCAGAGAAAAAAGATAGTGAAGACGAATCTGAACCTATGCAAATAGGAGGACTTAACGGCCCATTGACAGCTAAAGAAAAAGACAGACGTAGAAAAGGAAATTAATTTTGGCAAGGCCGGACACTTCGTCAAGATTGTCCTATTAAACCCAAGAAGAAAAAGGCAATAGCCAGTTTCACTTCAAACCTAACTGAGTCGGAAAACTAACCTTCTCAAAGGATGTAGAGATCGTTCCTTTGAGAACGAAAGACCTCAAGATCTCTCATTATGTCACTAATACTGTTAATCGCATTCCACGACATTTGACCATCCAAATTACGTTTATCATCTCAGATCAACAAATATATAGTTTATCTGTATTAATAGATTCAGGTGCTATGGGCAACTTTTTTGACATAACTCTAGCTAAAACATTTGGGATTACACACATACCTAAAGAAGAACTGGAACCTGTAAGGGCAGTAGATAGTTCAGCTTTATCATCAGGCCTTATTCGTTTTCACACCTCATTATTGACACTTATGTGTGAAAACGGTCACACCGAACAAACCATGTTCGATCTCATTGACACTCCTACATTTGGAGTAATTCTAGGGGTTCTCTGGTTGGAACTGCATAATCCAAAGATCGACTGGGTCCAAAGAACAGTGACATTAGATTTTGCGTTCTGTAGAACGCATTCCTATAAAGAAACACAAGACCCTATTCACCCGTTGTAATGTGCTTCTACACACGTACAAACAACTACCATATTACCTACGCACTATTAAGACTTCTCTGAAGTAATTGATCCAGTACAAGCCATGCAATTACTGCCCCATAGAGTATATGGCTGCAGAATTGACCTAGTACCCGGAGCAATTCTGCCCTGTAGTAGAATATATGCACTCACAGATCTAGAGACACAATACTTAAAACAATATCTAGACAAATAATTACAATTAGGGTTTATTAGGCATTCCACATCACCTGTCTCCTCTCCACTTTTCTTTGTGGCTAAAAAATCTGGAGATCGTCATGCTTGTATTGATTATTGCGCAGTTAACAAAGTTACTATTAAAAATCGCTACCCATTTTTATTAATCCCTGTGTTATTAAATCAAGTCAAGGGATGAACCATTTATACAAAACTAGACTTGCGGGGTGCTTATCACCTCATTTGCGTCAAGGAAGGCGACAAATGAAAAACCGCCTTCCGCACTTAGGGGGTCATTAGAATGGCGGAAGGACCACCACTGCTGGATCAGCAGTGGCTGTCCCTCCGCCATCTGACACCCATTTCCCCACCACATTAGGATGGCGGGGGGAATCGCTTTGTGAGCGTGGCGGTTGCAAAGACCGCCCTCCACGCTTCCACCACCGGCAATCGTCACGATTGCCTAGCGGAGCGGTCAGCATGGGTAAAATAGCGGCAGTGCCTAGCAGGCACCGCCTTCCAGATTACAATGCTTGCATTGGCCAGCCACCACCATGAAAAGGCTGGCAGGGATTGGGTTCGGGGGCCAGTTGCATGCCCACTCTGAGGGGGGGTGTATGTGCACTGGGGGGAGTACCCATGATACCCCCCACATTTCCATGCACAATGTGGCAGGCACCGTGTGGTGCCTGCCACGTTGTGCAGGGAAATGCACTACGTGGCATTTTCGCATTGCGAACGGTGCTGCAGCCAGCAGCACCGTCCGCAATGATCAGGGCCCTGGATGCGCCGGCCATGGTGGCGGACACATCCTAATTCACTCAGCGGGACCGCCGTTTTACCTGCGGGAGGTCCCAGCACTGCAACGATGGCAGGAGGACTTATGTTCGCACGCCATCGTAATGAGCCCCTAAATTTGAAAGTTTTGAGTACTCAGTCATGCCCATCGGACTGCGCAATGCACCGGCGGCATTCCAATATTTTATTAACGAAGTACTACACGATTTTCTTGATGTCTGTGCTATCGTCTACATAGACGATATATTGATCTTTTCCAAAAATGAACAAGAACATATCCAGCATGTTCGGGCCATCCTCCAAAGACTAAAAGAACATTCTTTATTTGAAAAATTAGAAAAGTGCATATTCCATTCTACGTCAGTAGAATTTCTACGCTATTTTTCGTCCCCAGAGGGTATTACAATGGATCCCAAAAAAGTGGAAGCTATGCTTAATTGGCCGTCCCCTAAATCGGTAAAAGACATTCAGCGAGTGTTGAGATTCGCTAATTTTTACACAAGATTTATTGCCAAATTGTCTGAAATTGCCTCTACCATAATGCATTTGTTGAAAAAAGGAAAAACCTTTTACTGGACAGGAGATGCTGAAAACGTTTTTCAGAAATGAAAGCAGGCATTCACCACAGCTCCCATTTTGTGTCATCCTGACCCTGAAAACCTGTTCTTTGTAGAAGCGGACGCTTCCCAGACTGCGTTAGGAGGAGTTCTATTACAAAAGAATCCCAGTACTGGACATTTACACCCAATAGCGTATTTTTCAAGAAAATTACTACCAGCAGAGCAAAATTACTAGGGGTGGGTGGAATTTGCGTAGTCCCGCTACGCAAAGCTCCGCGAAACGATAAAAAATCTCAGCGAGCACGCAGAAATTTCGCAAACACGCGGAATTGCTTGTTCGCGATGCTTTTCTCGTGTTTGCGAATGCTGTTTGCGTGCTCGGGGAGAAATATCTTGGGAACACGCATTTTGAGAACGCGAACAAGCAAAAAATTCCGCGAAGCCGCGAAACGCAGAATTTTGGACAGAGAAATTACCCAAATTCCATGAGCGGAACGGAATTTACTGCCCAGGCCTACAAATTACACCATAGCCGAGTGTGAATTGCTGGCTATAGAGGCAGTTTTCAGTGAATGGAGACACCATCTACTAGGGGCTAAACACACAATCACAATCTTTAGTGACCATAAAAATCTTCAGTTTTTCACATCTGTAAAAATATTAAGCCCCAGACAGATGAAGTGGCTACTGTCCTTCAGTGAATTTGATTTAATAATAACAGATCGTCCTGGTAAACAACAACTATTATCAGACGCCCTATCTAGAATTGAATTGATGAGAAAGAAACTAGGAAACAACCAACAACTGCACCTAGTATAATACCTCAAAACAAAGTAATTGCAGTAACTCAAGTTGATATATTCTTTCAAGATATTAAATCAGCATCCCAAGCTATTGATACTCAAACATGGTTGCAAAACGCAAACAAATCCAAAAAAAATGATTCTTTATTTCACAATAACAAGTTATTTGTTCCACAAAAAGAGTTAAAACAACAAATCAGAGCTTGACATCATGATTCTGGTTTAGCATGTCACCGAGGTATACACAAAACTTTAGAGTTATGTACAAGAACTTTCTGGTAGGAAAACATGCAAAATGATGTTCAAGAATTTGTTAAGTCATGCCCAACTTGTGCATGTAATAAATCCCAGCTTATAGCACCAGCTGATGTATTACATCCTTTGCCTAACCCTCCCACACCGTGGCTATTAGCGTAGATTTAATCACCAATTTGCCTAAAGCTAATAAATACACAACTATCCTCGTAGCCGTGGATTTACTTTCCAAAATGAGCCATTTCATTCCTCTACCTAAGCTGGCCACTGCTGTAGAATTTAGCAAAATATTCTTGAATCATATTGTCAAATTGCATGGCCTACCTAGCAAAATAGTCTCAGACCGGAACGCTCAATTTAATTCTAAATTTTGGAAAACCTTATGTACCCAATTAGGTATTGATGTGGCATTAAGCTCCGCTTTCCATCCTCAAACTGATGGACAGACTGAGAAAGTCAATCAGTACTTGGAACAAAGCTTACGTTGTTTGATTTCCACCTTGACTTCAAATTGGGGGAAGCTCTCCCTTTAGCCGAGTTCGCTTACAATAATAGTATACATTCTGCACTAGGATGTTCACCATTCTATTTTCTAACTGGTTACCATCCACTTTCAGTCCCTACCTTGCCTTCATCTCCTGCGACACCCCTACCATCTGTTACCGATCGCCTTAGCCAGTTACAAGACATGAAGGAAAAAGCTAGATTAAGTCTTGCAAAACATAAATCACAGGCCAAAGTACAAGCAGATAAGCATAGATCACCAGAACCCTTGTATAAAGTTGGAGACCTACTCTGGTTGTCTACACGAAATATCCAATTGGAAGGGCACAGAAAATTACAGCCTAGGTTTATTGGCCTATTCCCAATAAAACAGATTCTAAACCCAGTCACTGTGCAATTATTGTTGCCTGAGAAATTTACAATACATCCCACCTTTCATGTGTCGCTCGTGAAACAATATTATCCCATGACTCGAAAGGATAACCCCCCTCCTCCAGTTATAGTCAATAATCACCTCAAATATGAAATTCGGCACATCCTAGATACTAAAAGAATACAGGGACAATTGCACCTTGACTGGAAGGGTTATGATGCTTCTGAGCAAACTTGGGAACCAGCCTCCAATGTCCATTACTCGATCAATAAGATGGTTTCATGCTCTCCATCCTGAGAAACCGCGTCCTGTAAGGCGGTCTTTGGGGGGGGGAACTGTTACGAGTGTGCTCTGTCATGTCTGCCTTGTCCAGCATTCCCCACGTTAATTTGGCACTGACACATCTTGCCTGACCGTCATAGCGGAGGCCTTTGTGTATAACTTGAATCATGTACATGTTTTCACAATAAAGAACAAAGTATGTCTTGCCTCATGCATCAGGTTTTCTTGTATTCTTGTAACTATATACAACAGCATAATGATGGCTAAAGACATGACTGACATGTGAAGAAAGCAGTGTGATAGATATGCAGGACATTATGTTTAGAAACCAACTGCCAAATGTGTAAAATAACATGTATTTAAAAGTTGAGGCAGCCATGAACTCTTGGAAGCATGTGTTCCATGAATATGCAAAAGGGCTGGAAGGCGCCAACTGACAAGCAGAAACTCTTGGAAACTCTGTTCTTCATGAGTATGCAAAGAACTTCCTGGCTCCGGCTGAGGTCTTCCGTCGGACAGCTCTCCTCCGCCACTTCCATGAATCGTGCTACCGCACTACTTGAAAGAGACCAGCAGAAAGAAAAAAACCTAAACCAAGGTATTGTAAACAACAAAAGCCGCTGTGAGTCCTTTTAGTATTTAAAACTGCAAAATTGTGCATTTAGCATGCAACTATTAAACAGAGACTTTACATAGACATAATTCAAGACCTTGAGAGAGAATCAAGGGGCTCATTTATGAGTCCTTGCGTCACTTTTGTGCCGCCGGTGCGTCACTTTTTGTGACGCATCAGCGGCGTAAAAACTGGACCTTGTTGCACCATATTTACAAAGTGACGCATCTAGGTAGATGCTTCACTTTGTAAACCCCTGCGCTACATTATACCTGCGTCAGGTATAATGTATGCAGGGTGGGCGTTCCCACGTAAGTAAGCCTCGTAGAAGTAACGCAGTGAAATCTACGAGATTTCACTGCGACACTTCTAGGGTGCAAATGCATCAATATCTTGCGCCTGCCTCACAGCAGGCGTAAGACTGACGCAGGCCTTTTCACATGGGGCTTGCCCCATGTGAAAGGACACATTGCTGGAGTTGCGTCACTTTCGTGACACACTCCAGCAATGCGTCACTTTTGCGCCTACAGATACGTCAGAAATACTATACTGACGTATCTGTGACTCCTTGTGACATGATGCGTCATACTGTAAATATGACGCATCATTGGAGTCACAGGGAGGGCGCAGTGAAAAGTGACGCATCACTGTTTTCACGCAGTGATGCGTCACTTTTCATAAAGGAGGCCCCAAGTTCTTAAGCATTACGGAGAGGATTTACCGTATTTCCTGATAAAGATTGACACTAGGAAACAAAGACTTGCTAACTTTATTTTACAGTGAATTTTACAAGCAGTGTTTGTCAATACCAATATCACGAAGCAGACATTTAGTCTTCAAGGACCCTAAGAGACTTGTGATACCATTGTAATATTTCCATGATTTGTTTTGTTGTTATTTTCTTCACATTATTCTCATTGTTATCTGGTGAGATTCCTGTAATGATGTGGAAAAGAAACCTGAGAAGAATCTTATCTAGGCACTGCAATTGAAGGATTCAGGTATTACTAAGAATGTCTCGTGCAATTAATATTTATGTTGTGTAGATCTTGTAAATGGAATGTTGATGGCTGTGTTGTTTATTCCAGATTACTCATCAGATATTTAGATTGCAAATCTGTCACTAATTCCACGCTCAAACTAATTCCACGCCCAGCCTAAGAAGTTATTAGGTAAGACTTTAAGGTGGAAAGTTGTCAAGACTATCAATAATTTTTAGAGACACATAAGTGGATTTGACGTATTGTTTATTCTCTGTATTCTGTACATAGGATTCTTGAGGAAGGTTCAAGATATTTCAGAACACTCAGGCACATACCAGATCCCTGTATCGGGTACATTATCTAGTCCTGCTGAGTTCCTGCCCAACGCAAAGACAGCTGAGAGCTACGTTTCTCTCTTGTTTCTCTTTTTGTCCCAACCACTTTCCCCCCGGAGGCTTTCAGAGTGACTGTAAAGTTATCTATCCATGTTGTCACACGGCTAGTTTCTAGAGGGCCTGGGGAAATTATCTTCATCAAGGTGAAACAACCTGGAGCACAGGTGAGTGCCTTAACATTGGGTTAAATCCATCATCATTCTTTAGCTCACTTCGCCACCTCAGTTCAGACCCAGCTATATGCAAATCAGTCTTGACCCTGTGCCTCATGGGAACAGTCCAGACCGAACCTTACTGGGGTGAATGTATGACATTGTTCTGCAGTCTGTCCATCAACTGTTGTTTTTGGATTTGTCACCTCGAGTGTTACGGGTATGCCCAGGCGTAGGTCCCGTGCTCTCCATGCCACTGGAATCAAGCTATCCTGGCTGAAGAGGGGTGAAACCCTGAAACCGGTCTTAGTATGCTTGTTTCCAGTCCAGAGAAGACCTGGCTTGGCAGTTCAGGCTGGACTGTTCCCATGAGGCACAGGGTCAAGACTGATTTGCACATGGCTGGGTTCAAACTGGAATGACATGGTTAGCAAAAAAACGATGGATTTAGGCCCAGATCTCTGTTGTGGGGTGAATGTATGACATTGTTTTGCATTCTGTCCATCAACTGTTGTTTTTGCATTTGTCACCCAGAGAAATCAACACAGCATATTCACGTGTGCCCACCCAGACTTCTTTGCAAATACGATCCAAATATACAAAATAATTCAGAGCAGTATGTCTTTATAAGGAACCCAATGCATTTCAGGCTTATTTTCAGCCCTTTGTCAGGGGTAACTGCAAGTTAACAATTTCAGAAAGTGCATCATTACTAGAATGTACCATTATCGGCAGTAATCACATAAATCAGTGTTACATCTTGCGTATATAACCTTTTGTGCTTGAACCATCAATTCAAAGTGAATGAATGAAACAAAACAAAACTAAATACTAATCCCCCGTGACCCTCTAACCATTATTCCTTCCTCCCCCAAGCAAAATAAAATTGTAATCAACCATGTATAAACCTATGTTGCATTTGTTGTGAAAGCTTTCCCTCAACCCACAACCCCTCTAACATCCTCTTACACCCATCTGCCAAATCCCGTTTTTCTCCCGCCTTCTGTTATACTACTCCTGCTAAACCATGATAACATATAAATTCTAGCTCTCTCTTTCACAAAACCATCTCATTTACTTCTCTCCCTGCAGGATGAAACAACTTTTACACAGACTCTTACACTCTTAATATACAGGACCTCTGTGTATTACACGTGCCTTTAATCAAATAGCCCAACTCCGCACATACCTGCTCATTGTATAATCTTCTCACTGCTCGGCGTGCACCTCAGGCAATTGTTAATCTTGTGTAACCAACCCTCTGTCACAGCCCACTTTTAAACCCCACGAGCTCCACCCCTACGTGTCAACTAATTCATCACCTGACCTCAAAGCAACTACTTTGTGAACTATAATACCCATAGTGCACTTAGTGACGCATGCAGTAATCTGCACTGGTCACCATTTCAACACCAAGCGTAACTTGATGTGTGCGCGCAAGATTAATTTCTGCATATTATGCGAACATAGCCGATCTTATTTGCTCTCTTTTTTCACCATCTTCAAATGTCCACTTTAGTTACTAAAAACTTGCTGTCTCGCCATATATGAAGTCTTAAATGTATAAGATCGATCGTTCAAGTTTAGCTTTTTATCTTGGGTGCAAAACCAACGAGGGGCAATTATATAAAACATTGTAAGAGGTGGTATGTACACCTTATTTCTCTCAATATAATCCCCTTAATTTTAAACATACTTTACTAGATGCGTGCGAAACTGGGCTGTGCCTTGGACCTAAAAGCCCAATAATGAAAACAATGCTGTGGGGAGCGCGAAAATCACGCTCCACTCCCAGACGCACTGCGTTAATGGATTACAAATCCAACCAATGATTAACCATTTGGCCTTGTTCAAAAATAGTCCAATTTAGTCCACAATATTTTTTTCAAACTTTCTTCATGTTGTTTTTCTTATCCACATATATGACGTGGTGTATATGGAATGCTTCTCATATTCACGTGTGCCCAACCAGACTTCTTTGCAAATACGATCCAAATACACAAGATAATTCAGAGCAGCATGTCTTTATTAGGAACCCAATGCATTTCAGGCTTATTTCCAGCCCTTCGTCAGGGGTAACTGCAAGTTAACAATTTCAGAAAGTGCATCATTACTAGAATGTACCATTATCGGCAGTAATCACATAAATCAGTGTTACATCTTGCGTATATAACCTTTTGTGCTTGAACCATCAAGTCAAAGTGAATGAATAAAACAAAACAAAACTAAATACTAATCCCCGTGACCCTCTAACCATTATTCCTTCCTCACCCTAGCAAAATAAAATTTTAATCAACCATGTATAAAACTATGTTGCATTTGTTGTGAAAGCTATCCCTCAACCCACAATCCCTCTAACATCCTCTTACACCCATCTGCCAAATCCCATTTTTCTCCCGCCTTCTGTTATACTACTCCTGCTAAACCATGATAACATATAAATTCTAGCTCTCTCTTTCACAAAATCATCTCATTTACTTCTCTCCCTGCGGGATGAAACAACTTTTACACAGACTCTTACACTCTTCATAGTCAGCCATGAAAAGGTATGCTAGGTCTGGAGCAAACCCTGCCCCCATTGCCACACCTTTCATTTGAAACTAATACTGACCATCAAACAGAAACTAGTTTATTGTGATGGCAATTTCTAACAACTAGGTAATGAACCATGTGGGAAATTGACATCTCCGGACTCGCTGATTTAAATCCTCCCAACCTTGTGAAGCCTCCTTCACATTGTAACCAAGATATTGTCTCTTGAGAAGGGAGTACTTTCTATCTCATTGATGAACTGCATACTATCTTGAAGAAATGCCTTTGTGGTGGATACTTGTGGTTTAAGAAATATATCTATGTATTAGCAGAACGGCTCTAAAATGGAGCTGCACTCAGATACGATGGGCTTAGCTGATGGGTTTGGCACTCCTTTGTATACACTAGATAATGTATAAAGCACTGGAGTGTGTGGATGTTGCTTGTTAAAAACATTGTGTTCATGTTTACTTAGGAAGCCTTGTTCCAAACCCTGTCGGTGAGTGTCTCTATCTCCTTTCTGATGTCATTGATTTGGTTATTTCTTAATCTCTGGTAGCAGTCAATGTCAGAGAGCTCATTCAATATCACTATATGAGAGTCATCTACATCCTGAACAACCATCTCATTCCCCTTGTGTTAGACTTGGCATCTTTTGGCGTGTTTCTCCTGTCTTTTTGCTTTCTGACCTCCCGGTTTTGACTCTGTGTTTTGCTGGTTTGGCATCTCTGTGCACTTTCTCACTACTGTTCAGTGTTAAAGTGCAAGTGCTCCTGTTGTAAAGTGTTATTATGGATTGGTGTTTCCATGATTGGCATGTCTGATTGTACTGGTAAGTCCCTAGTAAAGTGCACTGGGAGCACCAGGGCTTGTAAATCAAATGCTACTAGTGGGCCTGCAGCACTGATTGTGCCTCCCACATGAGTGGCCCTGAAAATGAAACTCAGGCCTGCCATTGCAGAGCCTTTGTGCAGTGTGGTACTGCCATGTCGACTTGGCAAGTGTACCCACTTGCCAGGCCCTAACCTTCCTTTTTCTTACTTGTAAGTCCCGCCTAAGGTAGGCCCAAGGTACCGCTGTGGGCAGGGTGCAGTGTATGTGAAAGGTAGGACATACCCTGGTGTGTGTGACATTGCCTGATAGTAAAATACTGACAATTTCGTTTTTCACTATTGCAAGTCTACCTGTTTCTATAGGATAGAATGGGGAGTTTGCTTATAACAGCTTATAACATCTTATAAAGTACCCCTAAGAACAAGGTAGTAAAATATAGTTTTTTGAATCATGAACTCAGAAGGTTAAAATGCATCTTTTAGTGAGGGTGATTTTTACATTCTGTGTTTGAAAATACCACTTTTAGAAAGTAGGTATTTCTTAATTAGTCCTCCAGTGTGCCTCTGCTAGGATATGTTTTGACTGTCCGGCTTTGGAGTGACAGGGGCTGGGGATGTGCAGTGGCTCCAGAGAGTCTGGATGAGTCCGGTGTGGGCTGAATAGACCTGGGCTGCATTTAGAGTTGGGGGAGGAGATTTCCTTTCTCCTGAATGGGCCTGGACTGCCTTTCACAATGCTGTCTCCACCTCTTGCCAGGAAGCAGGGCCAGAGAGGATAGAACTGGTTTGGACTAAACACAGACACTCTCTGCCTGAGATGACAAAGGGATTTTGGGTATAAATATTGAGCCCATACCCCAACATTTTAGAACTCGCTGAAATCAAGGAACCTGCAACGAAGAAGAGCTGGAAGAGCTGCTAGGAGGAGTACTACCCCTTTGCTTTGTTGGGTTGCTGCTTCTGCGTTGGGTAGTGAAAGGACTGGACTGAGCTTTCTCTTTACTTGTGCTGAGTATCTCCAAGGGCTTGAAATAGAGCTTGCCTCCTGTTCTGAAGTTTCAGGGACTACAAAGACTTCACCAACCTCTGGGTACCGCTTCTGGAACCGCTGTTTCAGTTGCCACAGAGAGGGGAAACTCAACCGACTCTGTCACCGACTCCTTTGCTGGCTCTGTGTCCTGATGGCACCGCAGAAGGCACCGTCTGCATCTTGCACCGCAATACTTATCTCACCTACGATGACGACTGCAGCTGCCGCCAAAGTGCCGCTGCTTGCAGTGTGGCCTGTGGGCAGTGTAATCAGGACAGCCTCGCTTCACTCCGCCTTTCTGGTCTCACTGACGCCACCGCTGCTGCTGTCAGGAAACAAGCTTGTGGACTTTTTGGTTTTCCAAATTGTGTAATTTGTTCTTCACAGAAGATGAATCATTGTAACCATGTACGTCTCCCTCAAATATCTGAAAATGACTAATGATGCTTTATTTTGTTTCATTATTGGTGTTCTCTTTCATTTACATTTAGAAATGCTTGTTTTTTTATGTAGCTGCTTTTGGGTTCCTCACGCATTTCCCAAATCACACGTGTAGAGACGATTATTTTTCCCTTTCATTTCGTTCTGCACGCGTTGGATAAACACGTGTAGAGAGATGCTTTTGCTGGTTGCTAGGAAACCAGCGTTTACACATGCGTTTGAGGAAACGCGTTGGTGCGGCTATAAATAACCGCAAGGCTGCATTCCAAGTGCTTGACTTCGTCGTTCCCATCCCCGGCACGCAGAGGAAGAAGGATTCTACATGGGCAGAGACGCCTTCTGGAAAGGGAATCCCTCCTCCCAACTCAGCAGCCAAGTCGAGATTCACCTCCAGTTAAGTCGCGAGTTGCTTCGGGTTTGCCATTATTTATTTTTAGAACGTGCGGATCACGCTCGATCTTTGTGGGCATTCAACTTCAGATTATTCAGCAAATGCGCGCAGAGTGACACAGAGAAACACGAATGAGACTATGTTGTAGACTCTTTAAGGCGCTCGTTCTGTGGGACAAAGACTTCTGGCTTTTCACTGAAAAGCGCGCAGAGTGACATTTGAAAAGATTCCTGTTAAAACGCTTGGTGCTTGTGCAATGTATTATATGTTTTTGTTTTCTATTGTCAGAAAGTATGTGCTAGGAACTTCTAAGTATTCGAGGCAATCACAAGGAGAGTGAATGCGCTGCATGTATAATGTTTATTAATCAGGGGTATTTGAAATGTTTCATATAGATTGTATGAAGGTCATTTTCCCCAATGATAGTTGTTCTTCGCTGAAAAAAGCAATTACGAAATCACAACTAAGAGCTGAAAGACGTATATTGGGAAATGTACAGTTTGACTGAATGAAAGGTGAGCAGAAGGTATAGAGAGTTCTAATTGGTAAATTCTGAGCTTTGCAAAAGGCTTGTTTACAACGATCTTCTGCTTCTTCCGCTACAGCTTTACAAGCAATTATAGTCAAACGTATTCACGCACAGAAAGAGGTGCATCTTTTGTGAGCTGAAAAAACTACGTTTTAAAACAGGTGATCTTTGAATTAGAATATTAAGAATGATTTGAGTTTAACCCTTTTAGTAGATAGGAAAATGTAAGGGTTGTTCCTTTTGTACTTTCCTTCAGCCCAAAAAGAACGCAAGCAATCTTCTAAGTAAGAACCCGGCTGGTCCAGGAGAAGAGTTGCGGTGTCTCTTTTCTTTGTGTGTTGTTCGTTGTCCCAATCCCCTTCCCTTTTGGAGTATTTGCCAACATCGCTGTTATAATCAGTGAGGTTGAGAAATAGTCCAGACGGGTTTGGGAAATTTCTTCAACATCGCCCCTGTCAACTACCTGGATTTCAGGTGAGTGGTTCGACAATCACGACAGCTGCTGACTTTGACGCGCGTGACCGCATTGTGGCTGTGGGCACGGCTCATAAGTGTCACGATGCACCGCCTCGTCCCACACAGCAGTCTGGGCTGACTAACACCAGCTACCGCTAACAGGCTCTGTTGCTTGCACAGCAACCTGTCAGTACCTCATCGAGCACCGCCTCGCCCTGCACAGTAAGCCTTGGTGTCACCGATGCCGTCTGGATGTGCGTTACCGAGCCCTGCTTGCCCCGCATCGAGAGGGCACCGCATCCTGCACAGCATCGATCTTACAACGCAACTGCAACGGTTGCCATGACCGGCCCGCACCAACGTGCTGGCCGCAACAAGAAAGGTACAGTTACTGAGTCGGTCCACGCTTTCACAACGCAGTCGGCTGGAACTGTTAGACTTTGTTGTTTTCAGCATCGCTGTAGCCCCGGACGGAGCTACCTACTCGTAAGAACTGTGTTTTTTAGGTATTTCTGCAATTTTAAGGATATCTTTGCAAAGTATATATTTGTAAAGTACTGTATGTTGGATTTTTATCGTTTTGGTCATGTTTTGGATATAAAAAAATATTGGATATTTTTCAAAACTGGTGTGTTGTCCTTTTGAAGTGTTTTCACTGTATTACTGTTGGTTATGTGTAAATGTTTTACACACTGCTTCTGAGATAAGCCTGACTCCTCGTGCCAAGCTACCAAGGGGGTGAGCAGGGGTTATTTTAGGAGTGTAACTCCCTAACAGTGACGAGGAAGAAGCGTCTCTACTTGGACAAAGGTACCTACCTCTGCCAACTAGAGACCCCCATTTCTAACACATTGTCAGCAGCATTAATACCTATCTCCTCATTCTTTCACAATGACTGGATGACTAAACTCTCACTCCTAGGTATGTTAAAATGTATGTACTTTCTCTCTTTACTCAGGGAATTCATATCTCTGAGAACCATTTGCTCAAAAGCTATTATCTCTGCTGGCATAACATTTGAGGGTGATATAAAAGAGGAAGGCGGGGAGAAACCTTTAGCATCAGGTGTTGTTTTAGGTGGATTGTTCCCAAATTAATGGTTCAATTTAATCTTCCTGAAGGACTTCTGCATTTCTACCTTGAGCTCAAAGAAATTTAGTTTAGTAGAAGGTACAAAGGACAGACCCCTACTTAGGATGGATAACTCTGCTGGTGTCAGGGAATGTTTGGCCAAATTGAGAATAGGCACCATGAGAGCTGTGGGAGCATCCCTATCTCCTGCCAGTAGTAGTAGCTCCTGCATGTCTGCAGCTCCCGGTGTGTCGCCTATGGATTGTAAACCATGCCTCTGCCCCTCACTTAGCTTCTCTCTCCTCCCTGCTGACTCCATGTCCACCGGATCGCCCTAAAAAAATGGGGTTTTCATTGCTGGGAGCAGGGTGGACACACTCATGCTTGGGATAATATCTATGTATAAACTCTCTGAAGCTGATGTATCAGACAAAGTGAAAATATTATTGTACAGGACCATACCTCTATATATATAGCGACCCATATCATCTTGTTTGAAGTAATCGTCTCAGAGATATGGATAGGTCCTAAACTTGTAATATTTCTTAATGTCCTTCTCTATTTTAGGTTGTTGTGTAGAGTATTGAACTCCATAGGGAAGGCCACTAGTTGTGCAGCAGACAGTTACCTACTAGGTCTCTATCCCCATCCCAAGAATCGCAAAGCACAAACTAAATTTGCAGATTTGACACTACTCCTTGCGAAGCCGCAAACCACAAGAAAATGGAAATCCGCTCCCCACCGACTGTCTTACTCTGGCGGTAGGAAGTCATTAAATGGCCTATGGCAGAAAGCAATGCACTCCGTAGAGAAGAATACAGAGGCCTGCGAAAGAAACCAATAGCATTGGAATGGGATGCTCTCATTGAAGCATTTAATATCCTAGACCTTCCGGGCACGCGGCCACCCTTGCCTGTGCCCCCCTAACCCCCTGCCTGCCTAGACATTCCGTTACCGGAGGGGACCGGAGAGTCAGTACAAAAATATATAAGAGGTCGATCAACTGTCACGGTCTGCATGCGCATCCTAGCTACTACAACACTGACTTCTGGAATGCTGGTGATTAGGCCCCTGGGCACCCATGAAACACAAATTAGAACATAAGCAGTCCTTTCTTACTAATTTGCACACCACACGCATATAATGAGAGGGGCCCTGCACAACACTCATGTGCTGTCATTTTACAGGGGCTACCAGTAGGGAGAAGAGTAGGGGAGGGAGTGATGCAGCGGAGTTTTTTACCAGCTCAACACATTCATACACACAACACTCATTTGGGCATATACGCATTCATACACGCAAATGAGCTGGCAAATATCCACTGGACATCAATTTGTTTACCCTAGAAATCCTTTACACCAGTATTCTTACCAATCCTGTCTCCTGAGTAAAATACACTGTTGAAGGATCTAGTAGTAGATTAGAATAGGGAGGAAAATACAATAATGCATTGAACTTTTATTTAAAGAACCACATATTCAGAAGGAGTTTTAAAAGTCACATCTGAATTAATAATTTTGTGAATCAAATCAAAATACACATGAATAGACCAGAAATCTCCAGCAGGAAAATAATACAATTAGCTTATCATCTGTTTGCATTAATAAATTCTTGCAATGACAGCACCTGAGGAGAGAAAGGAGAGAGAGCAAATACGGAGCATTTACCCTACAGATATATTTACCTAGAATGGTGTGAGGACCCCGACATCAGAGAGTCAAGGATTCAGGACAGGTTCGGGACAAGGAAAGGTGACCTCTTCTAGTGCAACGCCAGCGTTACACCCCTCTCTGGTGTTAATCTCTCCGGCTCGGGCACATCCGGACCCCTTCCTAGATAGGCCTCCTCAGTTGTTCCACAAATTTTCCCTAGTGTTGGATTCTTCAGTCAGATTGCAGCAAAATCGGGCAACATCTCAGTATAGCATCAGCATCTCAGCATCAAGTGTGTCTAACTATCTAAACTTACCTCTGTTATACCTAATTCAAGTGTATGATCCACCCCCAAATGTTTCAATTCCATGTTCACCCGCAATTTGATGGGGCCAAGTAGTGGGATGAGGACATCACACCATACCAAGTGCAATACTTTTTCTTTAGTCTATTGTCAAATCCCCCGCCCCTTAATTTTAATACCCACAAGCTTTATTCCCACAGATATTTCATATGTGGATCGGTAGTCTAATTTACATTGTTGCATCTCTTTTCCTCTTGTAGGGTCAAAAGTTGGGTTCTCGTCCTTGCTGGGCTTGAGCTTGGCAGTCATTCAATATTCAGTTCACTTGTTCAGAGCAAGTAGGTATTCTGCGCATGTATAGAAGAACCAGAGACGCAGTCCCCCTCCAAGGCCCAAATGGGAACTATTAATGAAGTCAAAGAAGCACACGTTAGAATACAACCTTAAATGAATTCACTGTATACCACTTACTTCTACTCTAACCTCATTTACTTAATACATCTTTTGCATTAATAACTTAGTAGAACTTGCATGGGTTAGTTTCAGCTCGTCATGCTCATTAGTATGTTACTTTGAAGCGGCCATATTACAAGCTATTGCGGAGCTGCAAAGATTTCGCCCCGAGCGACAGAAGAACGTCACACTACGTGATGTGGTAGACGCATGCGCAGAAGATTTCCCGCATTTTAGAGTCCATTTTTAGGACACTCGAGTTACTTATTAAGATAGCACATAGAAAAGCTTCCCCTAGATATGATTGTGTAAAATGTGGTGCAATTTTAGTACTCACAGACAGGTTGGTTACAGTATTACATGTTATTTGAGAGGATTGCATACAAGCAAGTTTCTTTAGATGTGAAACCTTGCTCCATCACTCCCCTCTCTGATGGCATTTTATGCCATCACTAAATTCTATTTAAATCAGATGCCAACTTTAGCATTCTACCATTTCGATGTCTTCAAATCTTTTATCCTTTCCCTTATCTTTCTTAAATTGTGATCCTTTCATTCTTTTGTAGATATTTCCTTTCAATTCTTCAAGTCGTATTTCTTCTAATTTTCTTTTCCTACCTTTCTCTTTCCCTTCGTAACTTTTTCTTTTCCCACTACATTTGCGACAACACATTATCATCAGAACTAGGAAAGTTATGCACATTATCGGCAATAATATTTGACATGAGTCTTGCCAGTTACTAAAAGTTCTTCCCTTTCAGCCCATTTAGGTATCTGAGGTTTCGGTTCAGAAGCTCTTCTTTGGAAATCCTCTCTCCTATTTTCTACCAGATTCAAAAATATATTTTCTTCTTCGTGCAATTTACAGGTTAAGCTGCGTTTTTGTGCATCAGCTATATCTATTGTCTTCAGTGTTAGGAAATATTCACCCATGAATTGTGAGTCTCTAGTACTAAGAACAGGGTTCATGCTCTTTCGCATGGGAACTTCTGAAAATAGTACATCTACATTTAAATAATAGTACTGCAGTTTTCCAGTTCTATAGAATAAACTAGCTAGTACACTACATGAAATACAATAGGTCAATGGTAAATGATGATAAGTTACTCCTTCAGCTACTGAGCTTGGCAATTTCATGCAAACATAGCAATCACTAACTTCCATAGTTTCTACATAATGTACTAAAAGATTTGCAAATACATTTAAATCAGTTTCGTTCTTATCTACAGTGTGGTGTAAATCTAGCTCATTTGGTGTTTCTAATTCTACTCTATCTCCTTTAAGGTTTGCAACTTCTGTGTGTGTGTTAGTATTATTCTGTTTGTCAGTAACCATCAAATAGAGAATAGCTATTGCTAACACCACCCATATTATGAGGACTAATTTTAAACTACATATACAGATCCTACAACACTTCTTTATACAGCTTTGTTTTGGTTTTCCAGCAACATTATTATCAGACATCTTGGGAAAGAAGATTATATCTTCTTAACTTCAGAACCTTGTATGAGATAACACCGTAGGTGCTTTTCTCTCTCAGGTTGGTCTCACTTCTTCTTTAACTTGTTCAACATTCAGTTCTTCATCACTTTCTTCATTTATATCGAGGTTTTCGAAGTCTTCAAGAATAACATATATCCATTCAGGACCCTTGAACTTGTTCTTCAATGTCTTCAATCTTTGACTCCTTCGTTTTGGTATTACTTTAGAAGGTCCAGATTGACTAGTTACTTCATTTACTTGATCAGGTTCTTCATTGATTGTCTTAAGTCGATATCTCAGTCTCTTGATATTTATTGGCCAATTATCACCCTTTTGACTTTTCTTAAATTTCACTGCACTGCCAGGTTCTTCAAGACTCCTTTTATTTTCTTTAGATCTTTGCACAACTTGATCAGCTTCGTCTTCAGATTTCCTCACTATCTGACCTTGTCCAGGACTTATTTTTCCAACCTGTTCTGCCTGGATGGGTTTATCTGCCTCAATCTGATCCTGTTCAGGATTAGTGATGTCTGGTTTTTCTTCTGTATCCTGAACTTGCGTTTCTATGCCTATCTGGTCCTGTTCAGGTCTTTTTACTTCTTTACCTTCTTCTGCCTGAACGGTTTCTCTAATTCCTGACTGTCCCTCCTCAGACTCTGGAACAGTGCTTTGAGCTTCTTCTGCCTAAGTATATTGTTCTCTCCTTATCTGTTCCTGCTCAGGCTCCCTAACAATTGTGTCCCTACATTCCTGAGCGACTTCTTCTGTACCTTCTGGTCCTCACTCTTTTCCTGTCTATCTAACTGTGTTTGACTTCCAGTTCTTACAAGTACTTCAGGTATGTCCACCACTGGGATCCAGTCGTCCTGATAAGTGCTCGGTTGATCTTTGGCAGCTACTTCAGGATCTTCTATAGGAAGTTCTTCAGCTGCACAACCTTCAACACCACCAAATTCTGGTTTCAATTGTAACTCTTCTTCTTCAGGAGCTGGTACCCTTTTGGTATGACTTGCATGAATCCAATTAGGCAACCCGGCACACTTCACAGCTGTTGAGGTAGTCAGAATAACTTGATGCAGCCTATCCAAACTTGGTGCTAGGGACGATTCTCGAGTGTGATTCTTCACAACTACCCAATCACCGGGATTCAAATCATGTCAGTGGCTCAGCTGTCTGTTGAAAGCGTCTTCCCCAACCTGATGAGAGATAAAACGCACTCTGTCAGCCAACTCTTTGCAGTATTCCAAAACCAGGTCATCAGTTATATACAACAGTTTGTGTCCTGGTACACATGCTTGTCTCATTGGTCTTCCCGTGAGCATTTCATGGGGACTCAATCCAGTATTTCTGTCTGGAATACTTCTGAGTCCCATCAGAACAAGAGGCAAAGCATCAGGCCATTCCAGTGGAGTGGATACACACACCTTTCCGAGTCTTGACTTTATTGTGCCATTCAATTGTTCTACCACTCCAGAAGCCTCTGGACGGTAAGCACAGTGCAATTTCTGTTCGACTTTGAATGCTTCAACAGATTAGTCGAATTATTTCATTATTAAAATGTGACCCTCTATCTGATTCAATCGTTACTGGAAAACCAAATCTAGGAATGAGTTCTCTTAATAAAAGTTTGGCCACTGTCAAGCTGTCATTTCTTCGGGTCGGGTATGCTTCCACCCACTTTGAAAATAAACAAGCTATGACAAGTATATATTTCAACCCTCGTCAAGCAGGCAGTTGAATGAAATCTAACTGGAGTCTCACAAAAGGACATTCTGCCTTTCCAATCTTTCCCATGCAGACCACAGTTTTCCTGCCAGGTTTCATTTGTTGACATATTAAACATCTCTGGCAAAAGCTCTCTGCTACATTCCTGAGCTTTGTGTTAAATCAATCTTGTCTAAAGAGTCGAATCATTGCATCCCTGCCCAGATGTGTGTCTCCATGGTACATTCTAGCCATTGGCGCAAGCATACTGTCTGGCATGACTGGTCTGCCATCATAACAAACCCACACACCATCTTCTGCCCTTCTCTGACATCCTATTTTCACCTACTCCTCCTTTTCTCTCATGTCTTCTGCATCCTGCAGACCTTTCACCTCCTCCCAGGTTCCCACTCCTGCAAGTAGCATAAGTTGGCAGCTGATTCCACAAGTTTCGATTTTCTTATTTAAGGCAATCTTATGCCTTGCACAATGTTGAGCAACCTGGTCAGCATATCTGTTACCGGCTGTCACATAGTCATTTCCTGATTGGTGAGCAGCACACTTAACCATGGCCACCTCTTTTGGTAATTGAATTGCCTCCAATAATTCTTTCACAAACATTCCATTTTTAATAGGAGTCCCTGAAGAAGTCAGGAAATCCCTCTGCATCCATAGTTGGCCAAAATCATGCACAACCCCATAACCATATTGACTGTCCGTAAATATGGTTACTCTCCAATTTCTCCCAATTTTGCATGCCTTAATTAAGGCGATCAATTCAGCAATTTGTGCAGATTTGACTTCTGGTAAATAGGATGCTTCGACTATTCCAGTTAATGTACATACAGCGTAAGCAGCACTTAATCTTCCCTCCTCGTGTCTCATGCAGGAGCCATCTACAAACAGCTCATGTTCTGCATTTTTCAAAGGTTCTTCTTGTATGTCAGGACGTGGTTTGGTGCTAAGTTCAGTCACATCAAGACATTCATGCTCAACCTCATCTCTCACTTCCTCTTCATGTGGATCAGGTAGTAAGGTAGCTGGGTTAAGAACAGTACACCATTCTATTGTCACATTTTCAGCCCCCAGTATTATTCTTTCATATTTTGTCAGCCTACTAGGAGTTAGGTACTGTGTTTTTCGGTCCTGGTCAGTAGAATCACCACTGCCTGAGGAACATACACCTTGACAGGATGTCCCATCACAATTGACTCACTCTGCTCCATGCTTACACAGGTGGCGGCAAAAGCTTTTAAACAACCTGGTAATGCGCAGGCCACAGGATCCAAGGTAGCAGAAAAATATGCCACTGGCCTTCTCATTAATCCGTGTCTCTGTGCTAGAACTGAAAGTGCACAATTACCCCACTCATAGCAAAATTATGCAAATTCCTTTGAATAGTCAGGCATTCCTAAAGCAGGAGCTTCACACAAACATTCCCGCAATTTTCTAAAAGCTCCCGTGCTTTCATTATCCCACTCTATGGGATCTTTCATTCTTTTTCTGGTCAGCTGTATCAAAGGTTTAGCTAGTAACGCAAACCCCACGATCCACTGCCTACAGTACCCTACAACTCCAAGGAACATTCTTATTTCTTTTTGAGTTTGTGGCAACTGCATTTGACTTATTATTCTGATTCTTTCAGAAATCAACCTTCTAACTCCTCTCTCTATTTGATGTCCCAGATATTTAACTGAATTTTTACAAAATTGAAGTTTCTCAGGGGACACTTTATGTCCACCTTTTGCCAAATGATTTAACAATGCAATTGAATCAGTAACACAGTCCTCTCGTGTGTTTGACGCCACCAATAAATTGTCAATATACTGCACCAGGACTGACTCTCTGGGCAATACGAGAGATTCAAGGCTTCTTTTGAGAATTTGATTAAAGATTGAAGGACTTTCTGTATACCCTTGAGGCACACGATTTTAGACATAAACATGCTCTTCAAATTTAAACGAAAATAAAAACTGGCTCTCTGGATGCAGTGGAATGGAAAAGAATGCATGACATAAATCGATCACTGTGAACCATCCTGCTTTCCATGGTATCTGATAAAGAATCACAGCTGGATTAGGCATCACTGGGCAGCATGGTACAACCATTTTGTTAATTTTCCTGAGGTCTTGAACCACCCTATATTTCCCCTTAGGTTTCTTAATGTCAATTATAGGTGAATTACACGGGCTACTCATTATATCCTTCAGAATGCCCTGTTTGACCAATCGCTCTATTTCTGCTGCGACACCTGCCTTTACTTCTGGACTCATTTTGTATTGTCGAGTGTTCGTGTAAACAGCACCTTCTTTTACAGTCACTTTTACGGGATCTAAATTTGCCATTAATCCTATCTCTTTTCCAGTAAAATCCCATATTTCTGCATTTACAGTCAGTTTGACTTCTGCAGGTAATTCATTTTGTGTCATCATTGAATTTAATTCATTTATTTCTATTCCCTGTTTAGCTAACATGAACTTGTAAACTCCATCTTCATCTGGGGTTTGAATTGCAACACCATCCGGTGTGCAAAATATAGTGCAATTCATTTTGCACAACAGGTCTCTTCCAAGCAAGTTTACAGGGCTTGAGTCGCAGACCACAAACTTATGCCTTTCTTTAAATTTGCCAATTCGCACCTCCATGGGTTCTGTGATTGGAGTGCTAATCCGTTTATTTGAAACACCTACTACTTGAATTTCTTCTCCTGAGAGGGGCAGGTTAGGAATGTCTGCTGTTCTCACAGTAGACCTGGTAGCGCCAGTATCTAACAAGAAGGTAATAACATTTCCCTTTAGTTTACCCTCCATGTAAGGCCCTGACTAATCTACCGGTAGGGATGTGCCAAGTACGCACGCCCCTTCCTCCCCCCTTGGGCACCGTCATTCTTTATCATAATCAATCAGTGGGTTCTGCAAAAGAAGCTGAGATGTTACAAAATTTTTTCTAACCACTTGCCTTCTGGAATTCCGGCACCCACACTGTACTTGGCTTGACTCACAAAATGTGATTTAGGGGCAGGTGGCAATTGACTCCAAAGATCTATTCCCTGTTGCTGATGACTCATTAACACCTCATTCTGCGTGTGTGGATTTAAATTTTGATTTGGGGCATTATTAGCTTGTATGGCTTTACACTCGTTCTTCCAATGTCCCAACTTCCCGCACCCGTGACAATGGAATTCTTTCTTTGCCTCTTCCCGATTTAATCTTCCCTGTGGCTTTCCCCCATTATTATCCTTTTGACCTTGTGCTCTTCCCTGATTTTCTGATTTTTTACTTAATTGGAGCTCTTGCTGTTCAGCTAATTTCACTTGAGCCCACATTACTTTTTCTTCTAAAGCTTTCGTTTACTATCAATTTCGCCCCCACAATATTTTGCATATTTTAGAATCTCATCAATGGGCTTTGACTGCCAGCACAGCATGTGCTGCTTAATCATTTGAGATATATCCAATCTCAGCCCAGACACAAATCGGTACACAAAATGAGTCATGTCATTATTTTCAAAACTTTCAAACCCACTATACTGTATGAACACCTGTAAAAGACGTTCATAGTAGGCATGTACAGACTCATGCTTTTCTTGAGTTGTTCTGTCTATCTTTACCCAATCAGTTTCTTTCTGGGGAATTTTACTCTTCAGAAAGGTGATTACCTGATGATACTTTTTCATTACATCCTCTGACGGGGCTCCGGTTTTAACATCTCTTGGATATACCTCACTAGGCCAATCCACAGTAATCTTACATTCTGTCCACAAATCTGCAGGTACTACTATGTCAAACAGACCATCCAGATCCTTCAATAAAACTTTTGAAACTTTCACAAACCTCTCAACTTGTCTGTACCACTATACTGGTTTTTCTCTCAATTTTGGGAAATCATTCGTAAAAGACAAAATATCTTGTCTAGTCCATGGCAAATGTACGTACCCCCCTCCGGGTACTTCTCTCATCGGATACAACCTCCCAGCTTTTTCTGTTTCTCTCATGACATATTCAGATGTCGTTCGATTTACCTGTGCTTCTTCCTTTTTCTTTGCCCATCTAATTCTCCATCTTTCAAGATCTCCCCACTTTGGTAACAAAAATAACAATTCCCTGATCTGCAATTTTCTTCCAGACACATTCATGTTTTCCAAATCTTTATCAGAGAATTCTGCTCTATATGGTTTCTGCAACACCTTTGATTTCCCTATGTCAATTCCCATTTCCGATGCCAAATTAGTAAGCTTTTCATGGAATGTCTTTGTATTTCGTGTAATGCTTCTACAAATAAACAGTAAATCTTCTTCACTGTGTGTGTTTAACCTGTCTAGACTCACATTTCCAGCAACCATTTCTTCCAATTTTACTCTCAATTTAAAAATGTCTAAAATTTTTGGCTGTGACTTTGGATTCTCTATTTCTTGAGAACATATCTCTTTATCTTCTGGGGTTACTATAGTGGCACTTCTGGTTCCTGATGATGTTTCTAATCTAACTTCCTTTGAACAACTGGGCAAATTCCTTTTCGGGGTTTCCATTATTGGCTCACTTATAGGCAAATCCATCAATGATATTACTAATTCACATTCACTGGCTTGATCATCTATTATTACCTTTTCTTTTCTAGGCTCTATGCTTGGAGTAGGCATTACAGGAACTTTAGGACAATTTGTTTTTCTCTATATAATGGAACTACCTGACTTATGGTCACTGGTATGGTCAAGGCATCAGGGTGTATATTCACCTGAGTTATCTTCTGTATCAGTTCATCTTTGTTCTTATTATTGGCTTCCCTTTCCTTTTCTTGAAGCACCCTGTCCGCGGTTTCATGTACTATCTGTGGAACCAAAGGCGTTCCTATCATTGGGGCACTAGGGGTCATCCTATTAAATCCTTCGTTATACGGTGGAGGTCTTTTCATCAACACATCCTCTAAATACCCTTCTTCAGTTTCTCCGCTATCTATCATTGCTAAGTGCTTGGTCTTTTCTGTACATTTACTTCCCATCTGCTCTTCTGATGTTAATACAGGATATAACCCTTCTACCACCATGGCCTGTCTACATTGTTTCATTTGACTATCTCTAGTTTCTCGGGGAAATTTCGGGTAATATTTGCTTAAATATCTGTTACTTCGGGGCCTGTCACATTCGAAAGCTTCCATTTCCCATTCTTCTAAAGCCTCATATTGAGTCAATCTAGGTCTGGGTTCCAACTCATTCATTCGTGTTCTTAAATTGTATAGTATTCTTCCGTTAAAACGTCCGTACTCAGGAAATGCTAATATACCATCATCCTTTGTGTATTCTACCCAATTCTCTAACCACACACAAGTATGATAGCCTCTGTCCACCATCATGTATGATGCAGGTGTATTTGGAGGAGGAATGAGAATCCCCTCTCTACTCTTAATGGGTTTATCCTTTTTTGAAATAATTCTTAATTTTTTGCATGAAAGTCATTTTTCTCTTTTCTCCATACATTGCGTGCTTGTGCTGGTTAAGGTATTGCTCGTAAGCAAACACTACAAATCTTCTATCTGGTCAAGTCCCTTTTAAGGTTGGATAATACATGCAAAATCCACTATCTATTATTATTCTCTGGATCTCTATTTTGATGACCAATCAAACGCTTTCTTTAATTCTAATAATTCTCCAATACCAGCGCGTTTTATAGTCTGCAGACCAATCAACTTTTTACTCTGCTCGCTCGCTCAGCCAATGCTTGCACAGCTTTTCTGTGACATCAGTTTCACTCCTTACAACTGACCCATCCTTTACAATTTCGCATCAACAATACGTCCGCTGTTTCAACCAATCACAGCGCGGCTCTCAGTGACGTCAGTGCAGCACCCGCAACTGACCCCTCCTTTACAAGGTAATGCGAAACTTATTTTCTCGCAATATCTTCACACAAATTTCATTAATTAACAACGTATAAACATTCGCTATTGTGTTCAAAGAATAGTAAGATTTCTTTTCACTGCGAGTAAAACCCTTCCGCTTACTCTTCACACACTACGAGTAAAACCTTTCCGCTTACTCTTCACACAAGCATCAGAGAACCTGCTACTCCTTCAGTATTACCCTTTCTAGGTGATATAATACCAAAATGTCACCAGCGAACTCCTCGCTATCAATTATTCTCACTATCACGCAAGAAATTTTCCCTGACTTAGTGCTTCCAGTCCTGCGTAACTTTCAGCACTTTCTCGATCCAGACCAATAACCTCACAGCAGTGTGGCTTCCATTCACCACCCGCTATTCAATAGTCCCGGGAATTTCCAGACAACATAAAACAATAATTCAAACAATAATAATAATTTTAAACACAATCCTCACCTAACTAACTATACTAACCATGCCTCTGCTACCAAGTAAAACTGATGCAGTGGAGTTTTTTACCAGCTCAACACATTCACACCCACAACACTCATTTGGGACCATACGCATTCATACACGCAAATGAGCTGGCAAATATCCACTGGACATCAATTTGTTTACCTTAGGGAACCTTTATACCAGTATTCTTACCAATCCTGTCTCCTGAGTAAAATGCAATGTCGGAGGATCTAGTAGTAGATTAGAAGAGGGAGGAAAATACAATAATGCATGTAACTTTTATTTAAAGAACCACAGACTCAGAAGGAGTTTTAAAAGTTTATCTGAATTAATAATTGTTAGAAATGGGGGTCTCTAGTTGGCAATGGCTGGCCACTGTCCAAGTAGGGACCCTTCTTCCTAAGTCAGAGTAAGCAGACTACACCCTTTGATAACCCCTGCTCAACCCTGTGGTAACGTAGCACGAGCAGCTAGGCTTATCTCAGAGGCAGTGTGTGAAGCATTTATGACCATACACAGTAACACAGTGAAGAACACTACAAAGGGACACCACACAAGTAGTTATAAAAAATAAGTATCTTTATATATAGACTTAACACAAGACCAATAACAGTAAAAATCCACAATACTAGAAAATTAGGGTTACTCTAAAAAGGCTTCAAAAAAAGTTCAAGGTGTCAAGGTGACCCATGCCAATGCTGCCAGGTCTAACACGCGTCCCCTCCAGCTGAAATGTGGGGAGAACTACCCATCCCCTTATAAGTTCTCATCACTAAGGCGGAAAAATCTGGACAGACCATCAGAATTGGCGTGTTCTATACCAGGGAAATGGACCACTTCAACATCTTTGGGTTCTCACCCCTCATCTGCATCAACCATCTGAGGGGCCTGTGGTCTGTCTGAACCCGGAAGAGAGTCCCAAACAGGTATGGTCTCAGCTTCTTCAGCACCCAGACCACAACAAATGCCTCACGCTCAATTGCACTCCACCTCTGTTCCCGTGGAAGTAACCTCCTACTGATGAAGGCTACAGGTTGGTCTAGTCCCTCCTCATTCATCTGTGACAGAACAGCTCCCACCCCATGCTCTGAAGTGTCTGTCTGAACAATAAATTCCTTAGCAAGGTTGGGCGCCTGGAGTACGGGTGCTGTACACAGGGCAGTCTTGAGGGCATCAAAAGCTTCCTGACAGGTGTCAGTCCAGTTCACAATCTTTGGCCGCTTCTTGGAAGTCAGCTCAGTCAAGGGTGCAACAATGTTGCCATACCCCTTGACAAGCCTCCTGTAGTAACACGTGAGTCCTAAGAAGGCACTCACCTGGTTCCTTCTGGGTCCTTGGGGGCTCCCAAGCCAGGATGGTTTCAATCTTGGGCTATAGGGGTGCCACCTGGCCACTCCCCACCTGGTGTCCCAAGCACACCACAGAACCCTGCCCAATCTGGCACTTACTGGCCTTGATTGTGAGGCCTGCTCTGCGCAGCGCCATCAACACTTCCCAGAGGTGGTGCAAGTGGTCCTCCCAGGAGGAACTAAACACTGCAATGTCATCCAGATAGGCGGCACTGAAATCCTCCAGCCCAGCCAACACCTGGATGACCAACCTCTGAAAGGTGGCAGGGGCATTCTTCATTCCAAAGGGCATCACACAGAACTGGTAGTGCCCATCTGGTGTGGAGAATGCTGACCTCTCCTTTGCCTCATCAGTCAAGGCGATCTGGCAGTACCCAGACGTTAGATCAAACGTGCTGAGGTACCGGGCAGCCCCTAACCGATCTATGAGCTCATCAGCTCTAGGGATGGGGTGCACGTTGGTCCTCGTGACCGAATTGAGTCCTCGGTAGTACACACAGAACCTAAGTTCTGGAGTGTCACCAGGCGCTGCAGCTTTTGGTACCAAGACCACGGGGCTGGACCAAGGGCTGCCAGAGGACTCAATCACCCCTAGGGCAAACATTTTGGAGATGTCCTCCTTAATGTAGGCCCTGACCCTGTCAGTCACTCTGTAAGCCTTGTGCTTAACAGGAGGACTGTCCCCGGTGTCTACCTCATGGACGCACCAATCAGTGACACCAGGCACCAAGGAAAACAAATCAGGAAATTGCCCCAACAGCTGGTGACAATCTTTCTGCTGCTCAGGGGTCAGTGTGGTGGAGAGGACCACACCCTCCACTGACCCATCCTTCTCTCCTGGACACAGGAGGTCAGGAAGAGGCTCACTCTCCTCCTCCATCCCTGCATCTGTGGCAAGAAGCATGCCCACTTCAGACCTCTCAAAGTGGGGCTTTAGGCGGTTCACATGAAGGACCCGTAAGGGATTCCTGGGAGATTTAAAGTCCACCAAGTAGGTAACTGGACTTTTGCGCTTCACCACCTCAAATGGACGGCTCCACTTATCTTGGAGCGCACAAGGCTCCACTGGGGCCAGGACCCAAACCTTCTGACCAGGTTGAAATTCGACCAGAGTGGCATTCTGGTCCTGCCAACGTTTCATCTCCTCCTGGCTGGCTTCCAGATTTGCCTCAGCAATTTTTCTGAAACGCCGAGTCTGGTTCCTGAAGGCCAATATGTAGCTAAATACATCTTGGGGAGGTTTCCTAGGAGATTGCTCCCAGCCTTCCTTGACCAGACTCAGAGGCCCTCTTACCAGATGGCCATAGAGCAGTTCAAAGGGACTGAACCCTAAGGACTTCTGTGGCACCTCACGGTATGCAAACAACAGGCATGGCAAGAGGACATCCCACTTATGCCTCAGGGGCTTTTCTAGGCCCATGATCATGCCCTTCAAGGTCCAGTTGAACCTTTCAACCAGACCATTACCTTGGGGGTGGTAAGGAGTGGTGAACTTATACGTTACCCCACACTCCTTCCACAGAGACTTCATATACTGGGAGATGAAGTTGGTCCCCCTGTCACTCACCACCTCTCTGGGGAAACCCACACGGGAGAAGATCCCCATCAGTGCACGTCCCACCACGGGGCCGTCGCTGTCCTGAGCGGGATGGCTTCAGGGTACCGGGTGGCATGGTCCACCAAGACCAGGATGTACCTGTTGCCTATGGCTGTCTTGGGGACCAGAGGCCCCACAATGTCAATGCCCACTAGCTCGAATGGGGTACTCACAACTGGAAAGGGCTGGAGTGGGGCTTTGATCTTCCCCCACTCTTCCCACTTGCCTGGCAAGTCTCACAGGTTCTGCAATACGTATCTGAGTTCTTCCGCATCTGGGGCCAATAAAAGTGGGTGACCAGCGTCTCAAAGGTCTTGGTCTGCCCCAGATGTCCTGCCAATGGAATGTCATGAGCCAACCCCAGTAGGAAGGCTCTGAAGCACTCGGGTACCACCAGCACACGGGCTGACCCCGGCTCAGCAGCCTTAGGCTCGCTATACAGGAGACTGTTCTCCCAATAAATCAGATGTGAACCAGACATGTCACCTGCTGCCTGGGCTGCAGCCTGTCGCTGCATACCCTCAAGAGAAGGGCAAACTCTTTGCTGCTCACAAAACTCCTCCCTGGTGGGCACTCCTTCCTGCTGCCAATGGGTCAGCTCAGGCAGGTCCCCCAAGTGGGCACTCTGCTCCCCGGTAGGCTCCAGGGCATCCCCCTCAGGGTCTGCTCCCTCCCGGACCGTGGGAACCAAGGGGGCCGGCTTCCCGCGCCCCCTGCCCCTTCTCTCTACGGCAGGGACCTGGGCCAAACTCTCAGGCTCCAGGTCTTTCTCAACACCCTCTTTGGCTGCCATGGACCGAGTGGTAGCACACGCCCACTCAGGCAGACCCAATATTTCCAAGTGAGATTTCCTCTTCACCGTAGCCCACGGGGGGTTCTCCAAATCATTGCCCAACAGACAGTCTACAGGCATGGTGGGCCTCACAGCCACCTGAAGAGTTCCTGAGACCCCCCCCAATCAAAGGGAATCTGAGCCACCTCACATTGGCTCTCTGAGTTGTCTGCGGACACTACTGGGTAGAATGCATGGGGGACAACCTGCTCTTTGGACACCAACCGAAGCTGATAGCAGTTACACTGGCTCCTGTGTCCCTTAGATCCTCCACTCTATGACCATTGATGATCACCCACTGCCTGTACTTTTTAGTGTTATCAGGCAGTGCAGGCTTAGGGACCATCTCAAAGTCCCCTAGTGAGACAAGGGTCAATTCTAGGGGATCCCACCCACCTTGGGCACCCATCTCCTCCCCTCCCAGGGCTACACTAGCAAGCTGGCGGGTTGGTGCACAGGGTGGTTCAGGAGCATCCCTTTGAGGACACTGTGGATCAAAGTACCTGTGGCCCACTTGGCCACACTTAAAACAAGTAAGGGGCCCCCTCTGAACAGGCCTACCTGTTGGGGGCACTGGCTTCTTATCTTGGGGAGGCTGGGACACCACTGCTTGGTTCCCTTGGGAATTACTTTGGGGCCCTTTGTGGAACTCCCTTGGTTTACCCCTGTCCCCCCACCTCTCTGCTGGGGACCCTGCCCACCTTTGGCGAAGTCTCCCACTGGACCCTTGCAAACTCGGGTGCTCACCCAGCAGTCCGCCTCCTCAGCAAGCTTCCAAGGGTTAGTTAGCTTGCAATCTATCAGATGCTGGCGTAGCTCAGGAAAACAATTACTAGATAAATGCTCCCATGCAATCAAATCATACAGTTGCTCAAAAGTTTCTACTTTGCTACCTTTTACCCAGCGCTCCATTGCTCTGCAAAAAAAAGACACATATTCAACCCACGTGGTACCCTCTAGCTTCTTGTAGGTTCTAAATCTCTGCCTGTACATCTCAGGAGTCAAACCATAGCGGGTAATCAAAGCTTCCTTCATGTGGGCATAAACCATCCTACTTTCTGGGGGTAGGTCCAAGAAGGTATCCGTCCCCTCACTCACAAAGCGTCGCCACAACCCCGCTCCCCAATCCTTCTCAGGGACCCGGTGGGACACCATAGCTAATTCATCAGCGGCAAACCATTGCCCAATATCTTCACTTTTATGTAAATCCTTAATAACCTCTTTGGGTATATACACTCTACTCTCAGTATGCACTACTGGTATGCTGCCACCAGAGGAGGAGCTCTATAGACTCTTTGCTTTAATCTCCAACTCCCTCAAACTTCACTTTCATCATTTCAAATTCTACTTCTTATTCTCTAGGTCCCTCTGACAATCCAATTTAAGCTTAGCCATCTCCATATTATGCCGCCTATCTCTCTCCCTGTCCTGCATCTCTTCTGGAGTCAGACCCCCTGAGGACACACTAGTGCCCGGGCTGGAAACTGCTTTATCCCCTACCAAATCTACCACTTCATCCTGCTGCTCTCCTGCATTCTCTCCCCCCTCCACAGGCTCTTCCATATTCCTAGGGGCATCTCTGGCTTCTAACCAAGCCTTCAGCGCCTTGTAATACTCTTCCCTTCTAGTGAGACCTGTGATAGGGACTTTGAAGCGTTTACAAAAATATTTGAGCTGCTTGGCATTGTAGGTTTCTAATTTCTTTTCTTCCCAGGAGAGATCCTCAGAGGCATTGGAACTGGACTTGCCCATTGTAGCAATAACTGGCAATAACAATAAAAAATAGAACAAAAACCTCAAAAACGTACGTGGTTATGTTATGGTCTTCACTCACTAGTAGTGTACACTATAATTACTGTATGCAATCATAAATGCAAGTCAAGATCCTCACCGCTGACCACCAATGTTAGAAATGGGGGTCTCTAGTTGGCAATGGCTGGCCACTGTCCAAGTAGGGACCCTTCTTCCTAAGTCAGAGTAAGCAGACTACACCCTTTGATAACCCCTGCTCAACCCTGTGGTAACGTAGCACGAGCAGCTAGGCTTATCTCAGAGGCAGTGTGTGAAGCATTTATGACCATACACAGTAACACAGTGAAGAACACTACAAAGGGACACCACACAAGTAGTTATAAAAAATAAGTCTCTTTATATATAGACTTAACACAAGACCAATAACAGTAAAAATCCACAATACTAGAAAATTAGGGTTACTCTAAAAAGGCTTCAAAAATAGTTCAAGGTGTGCAAAGAGGAGTTCAGTTCAAGGCAGTGGTCTCTGCGATCCTTTTACTCACAAGATACCTGGATTCTGTAGCAAAACAACAAAAATGTCGCTAAGGAGTTGTAGCGATGATTTTCCTTACGCTAACCAGCGATGCGTTGAATCCTTGCCGCAAGGGCGGGTGATGCGCTGGTTTGTGGGCAGGACAAAGCGACAAACTTCTACACACTAAGCCGGCGATGCAATAAAATCCTTGCCGCGAAGGGAGGATGAGGCGCCGAGCCTGTTGCGTGTGCGATCTTGTTGCGCTGAAAGAAAATGGTGCTCCGCGAGGGAGCGACGATCCTGATGCGATGCGATGAAAATAGCGAAAGCTCGGTGTCCGCTCTGCGATGTCGTGAAGCGATGAACTCAATGTGATGATCTTTGGTTAGCGAGCGTTTTCAGACCCACCAACATGCAATGCGATAATCTTCGGGTTAGCGAGCGTTTTCAGGCCCGCAGACAGGTGATGCGATGATCTTTGGTTAGCGAACGCTTTCAAGCCGCCAACATGCAATGCGATAATCTTCGAGTTAGTGAGCGTTTTCCGGCCCGCAGACAGGTGATGCGAGGATCTCCGGTAGCGAGCACTCGGCGGCAGCAGAGCGACGATTTTCCTTATGCTCTCCAGCTGCAGCGGCTCGCTAACGGGCGTTAGCGATGATTTTCAGCACTCTCTTCTCCACAGTAGAACTAGAGGCCCTGGAACTCACAGAGGCCTCACCTGCAGATAGAAATCCTCGATGGGAGGAAACAGGAGGCTGGTGGTGGAGTCTGATGTGCCTGAGACTCCTGCAGGAGGCTAGCTCTTCTCTAGCCCTTGGGTGATTGCTGTAGCAAAAATAAAAGTTCCTTCAAAGTCCTTTTCCTCTTCTTCCAAGTCCAGTAGTAACCACTGAAGGCCAGTCCAAGAAACAGCACACAAGTACAAGGACAGTCCTTCTCCTGCAGATTCCTTCAGTTACACGGACAGAGGTTCTTCTTGTTGTCCAGGAGCAATACAAATTGTAGGGGTTTCAGCACAGATATTTATACCCCAAAAGTCTTTGTTCTAAAGAGTCACAAGTCACTGAACCCAGCCAGAACCAGTTCTGCTCAGCCCTGGAGCACTTTATTTACCAGGCTGCATCCTTCCTTTCAGAAAGAGCGGCTCTGCCATCAGACGCACAGTGGGACGTGGAGCCAGCCTTCACCTTGCCAGGCACAGCCCTATTCAGGTCCAGGAGTTATCCCTCTCCATACTCCAATGCAGATCTCTCTATTCAACCCAGGTCTGACTCAGTCTGCCCTGTCCCTCCAAAACCAGACAGCCAATACACATAACTGCAGAGCACACTGGAAGGCTTAGGCAAGAAAATACCTACTTTCTAAAAGTGGTATTTTCAAACACAGAATATAAAAATAAACTTCACTAAAAGATGTATTTTAATATTCTGAGCTCAGGCATACTAAATGTGTTTTTGTACCATGTTCTGTGGGTCAGTTAGGACTATAGAATGTAATAGCCAAACCTCCCATTCTAGCCTATGGAGAACAGGTAGCCTTACAGTAGTGAAAAACAAAATTGGGTGTAATTCACTACCAGGACATGCTACACACATCAGAGCGTGTCCTACCTTACACATACAATGCACCCTACTATAGGGGTGGCTTACATGATGCCAAGGGAAGGTTCAGGGGCTGGTAAGTGGGTGCACTTCACAGCCAAGATGGCAGTTATGGACTGCACGCAGACTCTGCAGTGGCAGGTCTGAGACACACTTTACAAGCTGCTTCTGTGGGTGGCGCAGACCAGCGCTGCAGGCCCACCAGCAGCATTTGGTTTACCAGCCCTGGGCACACACAGGCCACGCTACTAGGGACTAACAGGTAAACCAAATGAGCCAATCATGGATATACCAATTCACATGTCAACTTTACACAGGGCGCATTCGCGCTGTGGCACTGAATGGCAGTGGCACAGCGCCGAGAGCATCTATTACCAGCAAAAACAGAGGAGACAACAGCGAAAAATGGAAGGGAGACCCACGCCAATGGTGCCAGGTCTAACAATAATTTTGTGAGTCAAATCAAAATACACATCAATAGACCAGAAATCTCCATCAGGAAAATAATACAATTAGCTTATAATCAGTTTGCATTAAGAAATTCTTACAATGACAGCACCTGAGGAGAGAAAGGGCAGAGAGAAAGTACGGAGCATTTACCCTACAGATATATTTACCTAGAATGGTGTGAGGATCCCGACATCAGAGAGTCAAGGATTCAGGACAGGTTCGGAACAAGGAAAGGGGACCTCTTCTAGTACAACACCAGCGTTACACCCCTCTCTGGTGCTACTCTCTCCGGCTCGGGCACGTCCGGACCCCTTCCTAGATGTGCCTCCTCAGTTGTTCCGCAAATTTTCCCTAGTGTTGGATTCTTCAGTCAGATTGCAGCAAAATTGGGCAGCATCTCAGCATAGCATCAGCATCTCAGCATCAAGTGTGTCTAACTATCTAAACTTACCTCTGTTATACCAAATTCAAGTGCATGATCCACCCCAAATGTTTCAATTCCATGTTGACCCGCAATTTGATTGGGCCAAGTGGTGAGGTGAGGACATCACACCATACCAAGTGCAATACTTTTTCTTTAGTCTATTCACTAATCCCCCACCCCTTAATTTTAATACCCACATGCTTTATTCCCACAGATATTTCATATGTGGATCAGTAGTCTAATTTACATTGCTGCATCTCTTTTCCTCTTGTAGGGTCAAAAGTTGGGTTCTCATCTCCTTGCTGGGCTTGAACTTGGCAGTCATTCAATTTTCAGTTCACTTGTTCAGAGCAAGTAGGTATTCTGTAGAAGTCACATGGAACCAGAGACGCGGTCCCCCTCCAAGGCCCAAATGGGAACTATTAATAAAGTCAAAGAAGCACACGTTAGAATACAACCTCAAATTAATTCACTGTATACCACTTACTTCAACTCTAACCCCATTTACTTAATAAATCTTTAGCATTAATAACTTAGTAGAACTTGCATGGGTTAGTTTCAGCTCGGCATGCGCATTAGTATGTTACTTTGAAGCGGCCATATTGCAAACTATTGCGCAGCTGCAAAGAGTTCCCCCCAAGCGACAGAAGAACGTCACACCACGTGAAGTGGTAGACGCATGCGCAGAAGATTTCCTGTATCTTAGCGGCCATTTTTAGGACACTCGAGTTGCTTATTAAGACAGCACATAGAAAAGCTTCCCCTAGATATGATTATGTAAAATGTGGTGCAATTTTAGTACTCACGGACAGGTTGGTTACAGTATTACATTTGAGAGGATTGCATACAAGCAAGTTTCTTTAGATGTAAAACCTTGCTCCATCAGAAGTTATATAGTTAGTAGAAGATATCCATCATATACAATTACCTAAGCCCTGCAGGATATGCAGGGGTAAAGATTTCCTGTTGTATTCTGTCATAACAACATTGTATACTTGGAAACTATTGTTATGGTCTTATGCTCTCTTGTCTTCCGTAATAATCCATCAAATCTACCTATTTACCATAATGCTCAATTTAATGTCATGAATAAAGACAATGTATGGTTGTATATGATGAAAATGGCAATAAAGTTTGTTTAAAAAAAAAGTGTAATGTATTGAACCCCACCACCGTTCCCTCTAAGTTCTAGGAATTTTCCTCTGAAATAGATTTCTTTTAATATTGTAGTGTGTTGATATTCCTTTTTGAAATCTGGTTGTCTAACCTAAGAATAGGATGAGGATATGAGGATTTTAATAATCAGAGGTGAGAAGATTTAAGTTAACCTGATCAATTAAGAATTGAATAATTAAATTCCCTGCTGTTTCCGACTTCTGTTTCAGAAAATATAGGTTGATATGATTCAAGAGGGATACAGAAACAGTGTGGAGAATTAGTTCACACTTAGTGAAACTAGTACTGGTATTCATGAATAGGGGATTTCAGATCTGCTATTAACCCCTTGTGTGCGCACGACGGCTCCCGGCCGTCGTGCATTACGGTGGGCGTGTGCGCACGGCGGCCGGGAGCCGTCGTGATCGCGAACGCCGTTTATTTCTCCCACACAGCGGGAGAAATAAACCCGCACGCAAGGGGTTAAGAAAGAATCAGTTTGAATAAAACAAGGATTTGAATGTTTTGTAAATATATAGAGTTATTTGTACCATATGTTTATGAGGTTTCTCCTTCTAATTATGTACAGATTGTTAAATAGGCAGGTGCCTGAACAGTGGTTCAGTGAGAGTTGTTTTGGTAATTGCATGTTATTATTTTCATATTATATCACGGATGAGATTGTGATCCTGTGTTTTTACTTTGCAGCCCTGATGATGTCCTAAAGGAGGACGAATTGCGTTGGCTGTAAAAACACTAATGTTTGTGAAGCTGGATGATTTTTGATGACATAATTCCTATCCAAAATAAAGATCAGAACTTGAAGCAAACATCTTAAGGACCTTCTTCAATTTTCTTTGGGACTTTAGTATTTGATTGTTAAATTTAATATATATGGGACGCTCCTTCTTGAATATTGTAGACTCCTTGTAGCAGTTCAGCTCTCCATGCTGCAGTCTCTTGAGGAGACCGTGGTGCTCCAAAACTTGGGAATTCCATGCCTTCCATAATCAGAGTCTGTAAGCCACTTAGTCTGGTGGGGAAGGAACAGTCAATGACAGAACTGCATTTACTTCAAGCAAAGGAACTTTCAGCAATATCCCGACCACTCGCACCAACATCTCGGACCTCACTGTCCCTGGTATTTGCAACCAGATCAGTTCTCTCAGGAGAGGAATACCTTCGACAAGGCACTCAAGCTCTTCTAGACCTCCTTGAACCTTCTGTGTCCTGCTCCATCTCCCTCAGGTCTGACTCTGGAATTTCACTTATTCGTGCAAGTTCTCTTTCAGATGCAAGTCTCATGTTCTACATCCTCTGTCTCACAGGCCAGGTCTCACCTGCAACAACATTCTTCCTGGGCTGCCTATGACTTCTTGTCACACCAATATCTTCCAATAAGTCAGACTCTATCACTCGCAATGGTACTGTCTCCCTCAGAGTCTATACCAGGGTCTTGTGTAGCTTGACCCTCTCAGATCGACCTGGTGTGCACCCAGCCTCTTCAGGTATCTCTACAGCTTGGCTTTTCCCCTCCTGTGACCTTTCAATCACAGCTGGAAATTCTTCTTGTTGAGGAGCTGATTCCTCAGAGGGACCGGAAACTTGATGTGTGTGAGAGGTCTGGACCCAGTTCAGAACTCTGCCACACTTCACAGCAGTTGTACTTGCCAGTATCACTTGGAAAGGACCACGCCAACAAGGACCAATACAGTTTTTCCTCACGTCTTTTGATGAGAATCCAATCTCCTGGGTTCACATTGTGACCGAGATCCCTTGATGTCTGTGCAGTTGCTGCCTCAACCTGATGAGACACAGAACTAACCATTTCAGGCAATCTTTTACAATAGGCAAGGATCAAATCATCTGAAATGCTCACAAGCCACTGGCAGGCACAGCAGGAAAACAAATCAAATTATTCTCCCCATGAGTATTTTTGTGCGGCAACAATGCAGTTTTCGTGTCAGGAATGCTGCGCAGACTCATTAACACTAGTGGTAGATCGTACAATACTTCAAAGATGTCGAAGCACACACTTTTGCCAACCCTGATTTCAGGGTACCATTGATCTGCTCCACTGCTCCAGGTGCCTCTTTCCTGTAGCTACAATGTAGTGTTTGTGGCACATTCAGAGCTGCACACAGTAACCTCATGATTTCTTTATCGAAATGTGTGCCTCTATCCAACTCCAATGTAGATGGAAATTTGAAGCTAGGAATGAGCTCTCTTAGCTACAAATTTGCTACTGTGAGGATATCACATCTCCTAGTCAGCTAAGCCTCGACCCACCGGGAAAAGATGCCCAGAACAACCAAAATGTACCTCAAACTACTACACACAGGCATGTATACAAAATCCATTTGGATCCGATTAAAGGGACCTCCTGACCCACCAATGTGGTACAAAGCAACAACAGTATTTTTCCCTGCATTCATTTGTTGGCACATGACACACAGATGACACACAGCTTCTGCAATCACTCGAAACCTCGGATTGAACCAAGTCAGCTTAAATAATCTTGCTATCGCATCCCTTCCTATGTGAACCACTCCATGAATTTGCCTTGCAATTGGGTGCAACAAACAATCCGGTAATACTGCCCTGCTATCAGCTGACACCCAAATGTCATCATTCCCCTTCTCACAGCATGCTCTGTCCCAACCAGGTTGTTCTTCCTCTGTAACTTTCATCTGCAAACACCTCTCTTCATCCCATGTGTCAGCAGCGGCTAGCATCATATTGAATTCTGTCTTCTCGGCACTCTCGCCTATATAGTCTCTGTTGCAAAGTCATCCTGTGCCCTGGACACCCCCCAACTTTTTTCTGAATGGTACTGGTGGTAACTGACTCTGACTGACCCTGGGTTCTGCCTAACCAGGCCCAGGGCCAGTGCTATGCTGGAAGAGACACATTTAGAATACAGTGAAAACAGCTACATACACTAGGGTACACTAAGGGTTGGGGTACCCCTGTGGTTGGCATGACCTACCCATCAGACCCTATTAAATATTGGGGCAGGGGGATTAAAACTACCTAGAAGTCCTTAGCCCGCACTAGGGCATGGCAGTTTGGAGGCTAGCAGCTTTTCTGCAATTGCATGAGTGCACTGCTGAAGCCTGAGGGTCAGTTTTAAAAGGAGCCCTGGGTGGTAGGACTGCCTTTAAAAAGTAAATTGCGCTCAATCTCGACTTTGGGGGTTGGGGCACTTAAAAATGGATAACCTATAATGTTTTGGCATACAGGGTCTCCCCTAGGTGTCCCAGGGGAGGGGAAGGTAGTTATAAGGTAGACCCTTATAAAATGAGTTTTATATGCCCTGGGTTAAGTGAAAATTCACATTTCACTCCCCACATTGTGATAAAGTGCTGCACAAATTCGACTTTGATGCTAGGAGCCCTGTGGAGGGAGGATCTGCAATATTTCTACAGATTCAGAACCCATAAAGTCTCACCTAGTAGTCCCATGGAGTGGGGGTCCTGTAGATACAAGCAACGTACTTATAAGATATGTTTTTGTAAGTCCTTGAAAAATGGCCCACTAATTTTTCCTATTGCAAATCCCTGCTACATAGATTATCATGGTAGGAAGTTATTAACTAATAACTCTTGATAGGAGAGGGCTAGAAGTACCATTCAAAGACTTCCCCGAATGGTATTAATCAACACAAGAATATGGTATTGTTGAATTTCTCCTAAAGTGTACATACAAGAAGTTATAAGACTTTCTTGTTTGTAAGTCCAAATTGAGCCTTCCCGTGGTCTGTCCTGATTGGTCAGAGTTAAGTGGATTGGCCAGGCTGCCTTGAAGAGGTGATAAAGAGCCTCTGGGGTTAACCAGCTCTGCTGGGAGGGTAGTGTGCTGTTACACTGGAATGCCAGAGCAGGGGGAGAAGTCGTAAACTATGGTCTTCAAAGAGAAGAGGAGGCCTCAGTGTCATTTACAACTCTTACCTTTTCACCTCAGCCAGAGCTAGGCTTATGGAAGGAATGCACAGATGCAAGGGGGAGTGTTTATGGAAAGTAAGCCATCCTAGGGGTGTGTTTAGCCAGCTCTTACCTCCCTGCTGGAAAATCAGCCATTATGAATTTGGAGAATTTGGTGCACTCTGGGACAAAATAATGCTACACTCTACATACTTTTGGGGGTGGCCCTGCTCCCATTGGTCAGCAGTGACCTCCTGCTTGACCCAGAGAGCTTGGAATAAGTATCTGAGAGGGGCAGAGCCTCTCAGATCTGCTGCTTGAAACTTAAGAAAGCAAGACGTTGCCATGCTGAGATATTTGAAGTACAATTTCTAAGGCCTGCCCTCTGAAGACTGCACCATCTGAAACTACAGCCCTGTGGACTACCTTGCTGTAAAAGAACTAAAGAGTCGACTCCCTGCAAGCTACAGGTTAACAGAGCTCACCTGGACATCCCCACAAAGAATTCCCAGCCTGAAGTACCAGTGGATTTGTAAGGGTTTTGTTCAAGTGTATTGTGGAATTGAAGTCTTACACTTTCAAGGACCCTCATGGAGAGTCCAGAATCTTGCATTGTGTGTTGGATACTTTGGGACCCGCAAGAATAACTTCAGGTAGGAGTTCTAACTGGACCCAGCCTGCTGGAGAAGGCTGCACCAGAGTGGTGAGAAATTCTCCGGAACAATTTCTAAAGGTGTGTCCCTGTCAAAGAAAACCAAATGACTAAAAGGGTCACTGTTGGTTTATAAGCACTAGAAAGTGACTAATCTTTAAACATTCATATCTCTGGTTCCCTATAGTGGATTCTTTTCTGTTTGGGGGTCATTTAAAAGATAACAATGTTACCTATTTTTATAAATTGGTATTGGATTTTTATTTTGTGTTGTGTCTTAATTATTTACTGAATTGGTGTTTTTAAATGCTTTACTTACCTGTCTTTGAAGTTAAGCCTGCCTGCTTGCAGCCACATTACCAAGAGTTGAGCATAGGAATAATTTTATAAGACCTATGCTGAGTCCTATCATGTGTTAGTGGCCTTATTGTCAGTGGCAGACCTACATTTGCCCCTACCAATAATCCACTTTCCAACAGTCTCCATTAAAGACAAATGCATTAAGGGCACAGTAGTGTGGCACTTCATCAGCATATCAATTTCCGATTGTTATAAAATCATTTCCCCTTCCAATGACTGCACAGTTGACAACAACCACTTCCCTCTGTAATTGTAATGCTTCCAAAAGTTGTCTCACATACTCCCCATTTCTTATAGAAGAATCAGATGATGTTAAGAACCCTCTCTACGACCAAAGCTGTCTGAAATCATGAACCACACCAAACCCATACAGGCTATCGGTATAGATAATGACTTAGATTAGTTCAGAGACTCAACATGCTCGTGTCAAGGCAATGATTTCGGCCATTTGTGCGGAGTGTACTTCCTGTAACCAAGCAGCTTCCACTGCTCCAGAGAGAGTATAGACAGCAAACACTGCTCTCAGATGTCCTTTATTGTCTCTAAAGCATGAGCCATCAACAAAAAGGACTTGATTGGGGTCAAACAATGGCTCATCGACAATGTCAAGCCTTGGTTTTGAACATAGATTAGTGACATCCAGACAGTCATGGTCTTCACATTCTTCCCCATCAGCACTTGGAATGGGTAACAAGGTAGCAGGATTTAACATAGAACATCGCTTCAGAGTTACATTTTCAGTGGCAAGAACCACCTGCTCATACCTTGTCAATCTGTTGTTTGTAAAGTGCTGTGTCTTGGTTCCCATCATCAGAAGCTCAACCGAGTGTGGTACATACACTGAGAGAGGATGATCCATCACAATGCTTTCACATTGTTCAGTACTGATACCTGTAGAGATATCCAGGCAATGCTGAAGCTACAGGATCTAGGAACTAGAGAAGCTAAGAAATAGGCCACTGATCTATGGGCACTATGGGCACCTCCAGATAGGGCACAACCTTCCCTTTCATGGTAGAACACCAAAAACGCTTTGTTGTAGTCAGCCATTGCTAAACGCGGAGTGAAACACGGACACTCTCACAACTCCAGGAAGGCAAGTAGGTAATCGTTATCCCAAGGCACTGGATTCCACACATCCTTGTCAGCATCTGCAAAGGTTTCAACATCAGTGAAAAGTTGGGAATTCACTGTTGACAGTAGCCAACCATTCCCAAGAACATTCTGACCTCTGTTTGGATACTAGGCAGATTCATCTTCATGATCGCCTCCACTCTTTCCGGTGACACCTTCATCTTGCCCTATTCAATCCGATGGCTCAAGTACTGTACTTCATTCAGACAGTACTGAAGCTTACTCGGGAACACCTTTTGCCTGTTCTGAGCCAGGTGAATCAGTAAGGCAATGGTATCATCCCTGCAAGCATCATACATCTCAGAGACATTGAGAAGGACATTGATGTATTGGACCGGTACTGAGTTTCTGGGCAACCGCAGATTTTCAAGGTTCTTTTTCAAGATCTGAAAATCGATGGACTTTCAGTATACCCTTGAGGGATACAGCACCACGTTAAGACATTTGTTTTCAGTTTGAAAGCAAATACAAAATTGGCTTTCCATTGCAATGGAACAGAGAAAAACACCTGACACTGGTCAATCACTGTAAAGCATTCAACTTCACAAGGAGTCTGCAATAGGATCACAGATGGATTCGAACTACAGGACAACATGGGATCACTATGCTGTTAATTTTCCTGAGGTCTTGGAGAATGCGATATTTTCCACTAGGTTTTGTAAATCCATAATAGAAGAGTTGCATGGATTTCCTATGATCTCCTTTATGATACCCTGCACAATCATAGACTCAGTCACAGGTGTAATCCCTGCCACCGTTTCTGGGGTCAGATTGTTTCGGAGCATCCTTGGAAATTCTGCATTTGGCTTGACCTGTATGCAGACTGGCTCGACTGCTCGAATCAGTCCAATCTCCTCTCCTGAAAAGTCCCATTCCACTGGCCAGAAAGTGATTCTGAGATCCAGTGGCAGGTCTTCTACTGTCAGTAAGGGAAAATTGTAGTGCTAAAGTTCTGGTTTGCCAATTTGAAAGAAATGTCCTCATCATTGGTCTGCGACTCAATACCTTTTGGTGTGCAATAGATGGGGCATTTCAGCTTATACAACAGATCCCATCCTAACAGACACACTGGGCTGGAATCAAACACCATGAACTGATGGTGTTCCTGGAAGGTTCAGATTTTTGTCAAAGGGGTTGTCATCTTTTTGTTAGCAACTCTAACAACTTGGATCGATTTTCCTGAGAGGGGCAGGTTTGGGGCTACTGCAGATCTCACAGTAGAACCGGTGGCACCAGTATCAATCATTAATGTAGTTAGATGACCATTATGTCTGCTTCTACCGAAGGCACATTCTGGTCTATCTCTAAGACTACAGCAAGAGTACAGTCTTCCTCCCCCCTCAGACACCATCATAAAGACGTCTCCAGACCAAATCCATCTATGGACTCAATCAAGGGTATCTAATGGTATGTCCGTTTGCCCTGTGGATTTCTCAGAGGCTGAGGCAATAGCACTAGTTGGTTATGATTCAAATCAAATCAAATCAGGAACATTTATTGAGCGCACAAAAATCACCCGAAAGTCTCATGGCGCTTGCGGACGGCTCGGAATTGTTAGCATGCACAGGGAAGAAGCTAATGATCGAACAGCCATGTTTTTAATTCCTGACGAAAGTGGTTATGGTCAGAGGTGATGCACAGATATAAAGGCAGTTTGTTCCAGAGGGTGGGTATGAGAAAGGAAAAAGCCCATCCCCCGTTTTTGACAGTGTGTACTCTGAAAGGAGTGAGGAGGGATTTGTTACTGGATCTTAAGGGCCTGTTTGGCTGGTACCAGCTGAGTTTTTTAGTCCAGTAGCTGGGACCTCTACCATACATGTTTTTATGTGTTAGGCATAAGGTCTTAAAGCAGGTTCTCTTCTTCACTGGCAACCAGTGAAGATGTCTTAGGCTGGGCGATGAGGGGGATCCAGATGGAAGATTTAGCACCAGTCTGGCTGCTGTGTTTTGCAGGACCTGAAGCCTGGAGAGGAGATCTGCATTTATTGCTGTCAGCAGAGCATTGCCGTAATCCATACGGCTGATAATCAATCCCTGTACTAATGATTTCCTGGCTTCTAGCGGGATCCACTTAAACACTTTGCGCAGATTGGGCATAGTGCCAAAAAAGGAGCCAATTATGTGGTTAACCTGATTTTTCATTGATAATTGATTATCAATTTGGATTCCTAGATTCCTCACTGTCTGCTTTGGGGCTGCGCAGGAACCGAGGTTTGGGGCCACCAGTCATCTAACCAGTGCTCATGGGCCTTACCAAAGAGTACCATCTCAGTTTGCTTCCGTTTAATTGTAGGTGGTTGGTGTTCATCCACCTATTTATATGGGCCATACAATTCTTAAAAAATGATTCCCTCCTGTATTAAATGATTCTGGCCTGGTCACTGTTGGTAACAGGTCCACCCGATCTGCAAACTGTATGAGTTCTCCTCCCTGCTCTTGGTTCACAGGATTGAGGCATCACTCTTATTTCCACTTCCTGATCTTGTGTGCTACCAAAATTAAAAAGTCCTAAAATGGATTGTAGTCTTCTCAGAGTAGTCGGAGGTAGATGCAGTGCACATTTTTCTAAAAATGTACTGCCAGGCTTTCAATTCATTGTCCATTAGATAGATGTCATCTACATAGACAATGCCTCCTCATCAAAATTTTGAAATGACTCTGTTAACCTTGCTGAAAACAGCCCAGGGCTGTTCTTATATCCCTGTGGTAAGCGACAAAAGTGGCGCTGAGAATGCCGTCATATATCTGCTACCAAGTGCTATATTATTGCATAAAAATCCATTTGAGATATCTAGTGTTGTTTTGTATTTTTTTCCGCACAATGTTATTCATTAGTGCAGCACTATGTGCATTTTGTACTGCAAATCTATGTGTGGAATCGTTTAAATGACTAAAAGATATGAATTATCGGGATTCATTACGAGAAACAAGGGATTATTAATGCAAGAGGTGCAATTCTCTATCACACCCTGGTACTCAAGTTGATCTAGAGTCTACCTGACTTGTTTCCTTGCTTAAGGTTTTATTGTGTATTGTCTCTGTGGTTGAGGAATTAATTTTAATGGATTTTAGGATGAGGTGACTCATTGTCCCACCCAACATGATTGCAGTAAAGTGCAGGAGCTGGTGCTAACGCCCACTCCTGTGCGCATACATTTTGAAATGCTTCTGATATGAGGTTAGAAAAGGCAGGTAAAACTACATCTTTCCACATTCGGTACTACATTAGGGAATCAGGGAACCAATCCTTTTCAGCCAGGAGAATGTTGCAGCCATATATCAGGTTCTCCCAAAGAGATCCTTCAAGTATGTCTCCCTCCATTTGGAACATTATTTCATATAAACGACGTGGGACACTTACCCGTGTATCAGATGTTTCCACCATGATATACTCGCTCAACGGTACTGCTGCCAGATAATCCATCAGGTTCCGGTGAGCTATTGGGAATTCTGTTGCGCTGTCTAGCATCGTCACTGCCCATTCCCCGTTTAGAAGCAGAGTCCTAAGTAGCATAGGCATTTCTAATTTTAATTCTGGCTACCTTTTTTTTTAAGTTGAGGTTTGGGAGTCGTTTTTTGTCCTCCTGTATAATGATGTAGTCCGAAGTGCAATGTGTCTCCCTTCTCAGATTGACTCACTCTTCCGAACTGTGCTCTGACCACCGGTCTCTCTCCGAACACTTTTCAGATGACTCCTGAAAGGAACAAAAGGAACATGTATCAGTATCCTCATACCTGTCAGGCTTCCGAATATTGTCACGGTTTCTCAAATTGTATTTTCTCTCTGTGTGTTCCTATTGAGGAGACCTACCCTGTAACTGTGTTTTGTTTTGCTTCTTTCTTTTTTTATTGTCCCATTTCTTTTTGGAAGAATCGTTTACTTGCTTAGAGTTATCCTTTTCAGATTTGCTTTTAACTATAGATTTCCCAGGTTTGCATCCCAGGTTATCGCTACCTAGTGAAGCATATGTTTCTTCGATAATCTTAGGCAACTCTCGCTCCTGTTATGCAGGAGTGAAGTACCTCAGGCAATGGCATATAGCCACTGCTGCTGCCTCCACTTTTATGTTACTTAACATAATTGCCGAAACTTGGACAAAATTGTCCCATTAATTTCATCCCCAGGTCCAGGGCAGGTTCTGCCCCGTACACATTCTGTATTTGCTTTAGTACATCTGGCATAACTGCTATTGAAGGGGAACCATGATTTCTGGTATTAACAGCAGCGAAGATTGGGCACCAAGTGACACAGTCTTTTATCGGGGGATCCATCCCCATTGGCAAGCAAATTGTTAGTATTCTGTGTTTTTCCTGCTGGCCCATATGGGGAAAAACTGCTTCAAGCTGAGATGTTTTCTTCTCTTTCCTGAACAGGATTTGTTCCCAGATGCTGGGAATATTTCCCATAACGACGTTCAGCGTTGGGGGCTAATACCTGTAGTAACCAATTGAGGTTGTGCAGCCTGAGCAGCCCTCGCAGGTTGGACTGTCAATGTTCTCATTATGTATTGTGTAAGATTTCTGTAAATATTTACTAAATCTCAATAAAGTGTACACATTCCTGGTGCTGGCAGTCAGTAGCAATGTCTGGGTAAGGTGGATATGAAGCTAGGACCAACCAGGTCGCTCCTTCTTTGCTGAGCAGACTGAGTCTCATGTTTTCTGTGGTATGGGGTAGGGTGCCTTTAAACCAATTAATGTGCTCTTGGTAAGTTAATGTGACTTCTATGACCACGAATGGGAAATACTATTCAGGTGGTTCATCTTCAATGTAACTGTGAAGCAACCATGTGCATGCTTCTGCAGGTGAGAATTTAACCCAACAGTAGAATACCTCTGTTCTGAAGGCTTCGTTTGCCTCGATCACAAAGGTAATATCTCCACCCATTGCCGGGAGGCTATGATGTAATAGTTCCATGGTCACTGCCTGTCTGCAATTTTCTGTAATATTTGGAGCAACTACCTGCTCTTTAATGTCCTCAGGTTGTTCGGTCATGGTCAAAGAAGAGGTATTTAGTTAAAATATTTATAGAGATATGGTATGCACAATGTGGGAACTTCTAATCCTTCAAGCTTGCATAACCTGCAGCCAATACTTAGGGTATATCTACCTAGCTGAGGAGAATTTGTTTCCCTTCCCACATCTCCAATTTAAATGTGAGTAAGGGTCTCTGAGAAAGCACGATTGAACTACTCAGATTGACAGTTAAATAATAATAATAATATAATAATAATAAAGGGGCTTGTAAAGCGCATGGTGACGCCATCCCGGCGTGTCCCCGCGCTGTGGAGAAAAGTCAGGGCCAGGAGAGGGAAATTAAAGGGAAAACAGATGGGTTTTCAGAAGTTTTCTGAACAAGGTCTCTGAATCCGCTAGTCTGATACTCATGGGGAGAGAGTTCCATTCTTTGGCAGCCATTACACGAAAAGAACAACCACCCATTCTGGCTTTCTTGACGCGGGGAATTTTAAGCAATCCAGTTCCCCCAGAGCGGAGAGTTCTGTTAGGCTCGTAGGGGATAGCCAGATCAGTCATGTAGGGGGGAGCTTTGTGTGAGATGATCCTGTAGCACATTAGAAGTGCTTTAAATAGGACTCTCTTTTTTATGGGGAGCCAGTGCAGAGTGGCTAGGGCTGGTTTAGAGGCTGATCTTTTTGGGAGTCTACGGACTAGGCGTGCTGCCGTGTTTTGGAGTACTTGAAGTCTCCTGATGTTTTTTTGTGTTGTTCCGAGCAGAAGCACATTTCCATAGTCTATCCTCGAGGTCACTAGAGCTTGGGTCATAGTGCGCCTGGCTTCAAGAGGGAGGAGGTCTAGGGTACGGTTCAAGGTCTTCATCACCCCGAAGCATTTCCCTACCACTTTGTGCACATGGTTGTCATAGGAGAGTCTGGGATCAACCCAGATCCCCAGGTTCTTAGCTGCTTTGCAGGGAGTGGGTAACGGCCCCAGACATGATGGCCACCACTCCTTGGTCCAGCTCGTATCCCTGCCTCCAATTACCAGAACCTCCGTTTTTGAACCATTTAGCTACAGGCAGTGCTGGGTCATCCAGCCTGCCAGAGCCTGCATGCAGGTTTTAAAGTTGTCGGCATCAATGGAGGGTGCTTGGGACAGGGAGATGAGGAGTTGGGTATCGTCGGCATATGAGACTAATTCAATGCCGAACGATTCAACCACTTTAGCCAAGGGGGCCATGTAAAGATTGAACAGGGTGGGGCTCAGGGCAGAGCCCTGAGGTACCCCCTGTTCTAAAGCTATGCTATCAGAGAGGTACATGCCTCTCTGAACCTGGAAGCAGCGGTTGGTGAGAAAGGCTTTTAGCCAGCCCAGTGCTTCCTGGGTGACCCCGGCTTTGTTCAGACACTGCAGCAAGATGGAATGTGCCACAGTGTCGAACGCGGCACTAAGGTCAAGCATAATCAGTGCCATAGTCTGGCCCTCATCAGCGCCTGCCCGTAAGGTTTCGGTCGCTCTCAGAAGGGCGGTTTCAGTGGAGTATCCTGCCCTAAACCCTGATTGAGAACTGTGGAAGGCATTATTAGACTCTAGATGGGCCATGAGTTGGCTGTTAGCTATTTTTTCGGCCACCTTCGCGAGATAAGGTAGCAACGAGATGGGCCGCAGGTTTTCTAGGATATCCTGACTTATGTTCGGTTTTTTCTTTATCGGAAGTACAATGGCTTTCTTCCACTCCGCAGGGAGGGTGGCCGTAGAGAAGGAGAGTTGGAGAATGTATCTAAAGTGTTGTTCTAAGACTTTAAGGCTAGCTGCTAGTATCTTGGGAGGGGCAGGATCCCGAGGGGAGCCTGATTTGATGCTTTTACAGATACTATTTAAGGTTGTGGTAGGAGGGACAGAGAAGCAGTTTAGGCATGTCTTAGCATGAGTGATCTCCAAATTCTCAGTAAAGTCAGAGCCCAAGGGCAAATCCTTAGAGAAGTTTGCGTAGATGTTGGTGATTTTACTGGCAAAGTATTTAGCAATATTATTGCACGTTTCAACAGAGTCATTCTGGGCATTGCTCTCATTAGTTACCACCGAAATTTCTTTGAAAATTTTGAAAAGCTCCTTTGAGGAGTTCTCAGCCTCTCCAATGCGGGTCTTATAATGAAGTGCTTTAGCGGAACGGATAAGTTTATAGTAACTCGCTTGCGCTTTTTTATATTGGTTTTTGGCTGTGGGGCAAAATTTAATGCGCCATTCACGTTCCAGTTTTTTGCATGCAGATTTTGCAACCTGAAGTTCTGAAGTAAACCACGGGGAGGGTTTCCTCATCTTCTTGTTAATTACTGACCTACGGATGGGAGCGGTATTGTCTAGGGCAGTTAGGACACAGTTCTTAAGGCATGTATAGGCGGTCTCACAGTCGGACCCTCCAGGAGGTCCTGCCGCTTCAAGATTGTCGATAAAAGTGTCTAAGTTAAAGTTTTTCCACTTTCGACATTGGTAAATCTGCGTGCTATCGCTCCTTGTTTCAGACTCGGACACCCATATTTGTAAGGGAATGACAAAGTGGTCAGACCAGGGAACGGGTATTGGAGGAAGCGCTTCTACTCCATTCCAGTTGCCAAATATGGGGTCGAGCAGGTGACCTTGTCTGCGAGTAGGGTCCTGGTTTTTAAGAGCTAGCTGCAGGGAAAGTAATTCATCTTTTATACAGGAGGCATCCTTGTCTTGGACATCATCAAAATGAATGTTCATGTCGCCAAGCACCAAGAGTCTGGATTTCCTCAAGGCGAGATGTGCTGTCGCCTCTACTAGGCTAGCTGTAAAATCAAACAGTCTGCCTGGGGGTCTGTATATAAGAATACCTGATAGGGAGTGTTGGGGCCCCAGTGTGATAGTGAATGAAGCAGCTTCGCAGTGGTCAATTGTCAGGGGGGATAGGGAGCATTCCAGTGGGGCTCTAACAGCGATAGCTATTCCTCCACCCCTACCGTCTTGCCTGTCAAGCCTAGCGAGAGAATATCCAGGAGGCAACGCCTCTATGATGTCTGGGTCAGAATGTTCGCCAAGCCAGGTTTCAGTTAACAGCAAAATATCAAGTGCTTCATCCTCGAGTAAATTATAAACTTGGATGCAGTGTTTACTGAGAGATCTACAGTTAAGCAGTGTGGCTTTTATCAGTTTTTTAGGGGGGTCTATTATGGAGCCAGTTTCAGGAGTAAAAGGGCACATAGAACAGTTGTGTAATGATAGAACCTTCATAGAGTGTAGACCTGGTAGTGTTATAGCAGGACGGAGATTCAACAAGGTTTGTTTATCATACCGTATGTGGAGGGGATTTGGTAGGCCAGGGTGTATGGCCCCGCGCCCCGTCCGGCCGCGGACGGGCGCAGACGGGCTTGACTTTGGCTCGACTTCGGCGCGCTTCCGGCGCGCCCGCTGCACGCGTCCGCTGCGCGGTCGCTGGCCAACACACATTTATAGGCAGTAGGGGCAACTAGAACGCTGACCTGGCCGCCCGAGCCCGGAAGTGCTGGCTCCTCCTCACCCTCCGCAAACAAACGCCCAGAAATGGACGCGGCGGACCGGGGCGGGAGTCGGCAAGGAAGTGAGTGACAGGAAATTAAGTGAGCACACAAAAACTTTTAAAATTTAGCCTAACTCGCTAAAATTAAAATACCACGCTATGGATCAGCGCTAACAGTGTGACACATGAAATAAACACAGCACGAGCGGATAGAGCCTGCCACTGACACCGGCAAGACTCTTCTCCACGTTCCAAATAGGAATCCAACCAACTTTGTAAAACCATATTGTGTAGTTCCTACTAATCCGTAGAATCTGCATGTTTGTTTGGACAACATGAACCAGGGGCTTGGTGACTAGACTGATTCCAGACACCCCCACAGGATTTGTCAGCCTGTGAACCACCTAGCTCACAGTGCCACCGTAAGCCCCCATAACCTTACCAGGGAGCGAATGGTTTCTGGCAACCACTGAACATTTCAAACCTGATCCCTCAGTACAAACCTTTTGCTAAGTCACTCATGCTCACTTATTCTTAGAGAAGAATACAGAGAATACACAGGGGGACGTTATTTTGAATAAGTTTATTAACCAAAGTTATTCTTGTATAAAATACGTGTGCTGAAATGATTAATAGACAGAAGCAAATATAAGTGATTACGAGCACCAAAAGCGTTAATAATAGATATAGTTCTACCATGATGCTAAAACAACGCATATATATGCAGGCATATACGGAAGCAGTAATCTGACGTACTCCTACTATGCAAATTCTACTCTGATTTTCCCCACCTAGGGACTATCCAACCCCATTACCTGATAGGATAGAATAAAGGACCCCGTCTCGGTCACGAACTAGGCACCCCTCACGAGATGTCAGACCACAGCATGGTGAAGTCTCAGCATGCAGGGACCCACGGTGTCAGCTGAAGTGCTTCCTCTACTAATCTATCAGGATGCTCATCTTTTATAATAGAAAGCAGCCTTGCGATGTTCATATAGATTAGTGATGTTATGGATATGTAGATAGCCCTGTCACCCGTTGATAAAGACAGTGATGACATTTGTACATTGTGCAAGACAAAACCTTGTACATGATGTTCAGGGCATTGTGATAATGTTGGCGAAGATAGATGAGTAAACAAGTTTAGTCTCAGTGAAACTAATCCAGATTGTTGTGCACGCAAATATGTGAAAACGTTCGCTGCTGAAATGTTATTGTAAGGACAATGTAAGAAATAAGTTGCTTCACTACATGGGCCAAACCTGGGAATATAACCTGATGTTGCCTGTTTACTGTGTAGTTTATGTACTCAACTTAGTTATATTGAGTGGGAATGCTAATTATTGACTCTTTGTTGTATACTGTTTTTTTATATTAAGTAAAAATGTAGTGGGAAAAGCATCTGTTTATACTTTACAGGTGGAAAGTTAACTAGAGGTAAGCTGTTTTAGGGTGAGAAAACCTAGGACCTCTTTACAATGCCGGCTGGACTGACCATCCAACCACCGGGGCTGCACTCTGATTCTGAATGCACTCTTATTCTGAATGCCGAGGCCGGGAAAGTTCCCACCTCTGTATTACAATGCAACCGCTGCTACCACTGCGGTCTCAAATACAGCAGTGCATATATTCCCGAATATGTCACTGCAAATGCATCCAGACTTACAGGAGCCGTGATGTGTACACTCATGCATAATATATGTGGGAATATGCCTTGTGATGCATGTACCCTATTGCTGGAGTGTGGCAATCTGTGCACAGAACAGTCAATGGGGATACAACCACCTACAGACTTACTTGCATTCGTAGTCATAGACTTTAGGGTTCAGCTGCCATGGTGTAGGGGGGAAATGGAGAAGGGATCTACACTGTAGACTGTTGGGGAGAAGCTGATTTGGGTGAGTATGCACCCCCATATCCTTAGTTTCTGATGAGTTGAGGCGGCCAGTCGGCTCATCGGAAATGCACATCGTAATATGGCTCCTGCTGTTCTCCTACCGCCATCTCGTAGGTCAGAGAAAGGCTGTCGGAGTGGCAGTCTTCTAGAGGTAAGTCAGACTTCATTCAGCATGCATCTTAATTTGGCGGTTAGTACTACAGCCTTTGACGAATCAGCAGCGGTCCAACAGACGCCGACAAGACCACGGATGTCGGTACAACCGGCATCACAATGAGGCCTTTAATGTTGTGTGTTAAGTGTTTATATTGCTGGCAGAGAAGTTTACGATAGTTTTTAGTGCTTAATAATTTGTCATAGAAGTCTTTTTATTTAGTATGGTAGGAAAGCATTGTGTTTACTTTTTTATAGTATTTGTACATTTATTATTATAATAGTAACAAAGCACACATTTAGGCCCTCATTGCGATGGGAGTAAGACTAGCGTCTGACCGCCATCGCTGAATGATATAGACCGCCTGACATGTAGTCGGTGGCTCAACACACCATATTATGATCTGACCACCGTGAAGGCGGTAGGAAACATGCAGTTTACTATTGCGTCTGGGTTGTGATTAAGGTACCAGCAGTCGGACTGATATACTGGATATCAGGCGGACCGCCACCTACGGCCTGTCGGTGGCAGTCCACCCGATATCCTAATGAGGGCAATAGTATTTAATTCATTTTATTTCACCGAAAAAACTATTATTGCAAGTATATATAATTTAAAATTATATTTATTAGCAAAACAACATTTTATTTATTAGCAAAAAAGAAATTGCATACTTTTTTCTATTTACTATATGAATATACATAAAATGTTTAGTGCACTTTTTGTAAACATATATTCATACATGTTTTTAATAATATTGTAATTGTGACAATCTTTTTGAAAAATCCATTTGACAAACAATTAAATATTATTAAGTAAAATACAATTTCAAAATATATTAAATAATATTATATGCTTTGAAATATTATTTAATGTAGTAAATATGTCTTTGATTCTAAGAATTATATACAGAATGAAAACTGTTTATTACTATTTTTAGTGATATACATTTATGCATTTTTAAAGTAATATTTTTAAAAGATCCAAATAAAAAAAAATTAAACATCACATTTTGCTGAAAAAATCTAATTGTTCTCAAATTTTTGTGTGGAAAAGTTGTGGGATCACCGGGCTGACACAAACTTCCTTCCACCCAGCGTTCCCCCAAGACTGCCGATAAAATTAGTACCTCACTAGTGTGGGTGGGTCAAGTACCCGAGACAGGCAAGGGCCCTAAATGTGTTGTGGAGTCTTCAAAATTACCTATCATGGGTGGCTTGGCTTGCAGCAGCGGAAGATGGCCACTTGCTAAGAGAGCTGCGCTAGCGGTCAGCAAGTAAACCCACAATCCGGTATCATCCGCATGTAATTGGGGCGCCTGTCTGTGCCAGACTGTATCGGAGCGTGGTGGCGTGCTAATCAGACCGGTGGCAGTCTCCCAGCAGCGCCACAACTCGAGAACACCGCAGCCGTAGCTGCTCGCTCTGAAGAGGCTAAGATGGCGCCAGCCGGAGATCGGAGCGGAGACTGCTAGCTCCTTTTTATTGCGGTTGCGGAAGGTGGCACTGCGGCGGGCTTTTTATCGAGAAGGCAGTGAGTGCGGGACTGGGGCAGTGCTGACGGAGGCAAGACGCTGCGAGTCATATGGTGTGTGGGCCGCACGGCGCGAAGTAGTGAGGCGATCCCACGAGGCGACGGCACAGAGCAACGGCAGGGCCTAGCGCTCCAACAGCATGAGTACAGTGCCTGACACCAGAGGGAGCAACTGCCCGATAGCGGAGAGTGGGTCCCCCTTGAAGGAAAGTGGGCACCTGGACAGGCAAAGCAAAGTGCCCTCACTAGTGGAGGAGTGTGCGCCGCATACAGCGGTGTATCGGCCCGAGAGCCTACACATCTGAATTATCTGCCCGTTGAAACTCTAAAGCGGGGACTCGATGCGGGAAGAAGGCCTGCCCCGCTGGGATGCCGCGAGTCCAGCTAGAGCCCCCACTCTGCCCCCAGCAACCTACCGCATGTCTATAATCCTCACAGAGTCTGGCTTCTCCCGGGAATAGAAAATAAGGCTCAGGGGCCTACCTCTCACCGCACCCAGGCCTGTTTGTACGGAGTCTGGCACATCCCGAGCCACTGGCCGAAACAGACCAACTGGCCTGGGTCAGTCCAACCGGATAGACAAGTACACGGTGGTCGTGGAGAGAGAGGAAGGGGCTCTGGGTGGGAGCCAGCAGGAGGATCCTGAAGATAGTAGCCCAGACCCTCCTTGAGAGACATCATGACAGCTATTCGGGAGCTCCACGGAACCTTGGAGCCAAAACTAGACTCGGTAACGGAGGAAGTCAACCTACTGCGAGCGGACTTCAGGAAGATGTCAGAGAAAGTGGCAGTGGCTGAAACAGGCAGCGGGAGTCTCCAGTCCAAAACAAAAAGACTAGAAGAACAGGTTGCCATCCTAACCAAAAATCAAATGGACATCTACACCCGGCTCGAAGACCAGGAGGGACAAGCTAGACGCAACAACATCCGCATGGTGGGGGTCCCAGAGGGAATGGAGGGGCCATCCACGGACTGGTTCATAGAAGATCTGGTACTGAATCACCTGAAACCTGAGCGCCTGTCAAACTTTGTTTCAGTTGAGTGGGCTCACCGAGCGCTGGAAGGTAAGCCTAAGCCTGGGGCTCCCCCATGCACTATCATCTACCATATCCTGAACTTTAGAGACCGATACGCCATCTTGCAGGTGGGTGCGGGTGTCTGGCAATCTCCAGCTTGAAAATGCCACAATCCGTTTTTTTCCCAGACTTTACTCTTCATGTTCAGCACCAGCGACGGTCCTTCAATGGCGTGAAGAGGGCACTCAGGGAACAGGGGGTGAAATACATGATGCTTTTCCCTGCGCGCCTCGAAATCCTGGACGGCGGCAAAGTGTACTTCTTTGAGACACCAGAAGATGGCAGTGACTGGTTGGAGGGTTGGCGAATAGTGGGCAGGAAAGGTGGCCCGCACAGATCCGAACAGCGCTATAATGGACAGGACACTGTGAGCGAAGAGAGATCTTTGTCAGGAAGCCAGAGACAAGGACAGAGAGTAATTAAGTGATCCGGGGGTGGGTTGGTCATTGAGTTTTTTCTTCCTCATACTCTGGGGGGCTGCCTGGGTTCTGTTATATGGGTGGGGGACAATGTCACGAGGAGTTTCTTGCAGTATGAGAATCGAACTCCCTCACAACGCACTGCAATAATGTACTGAACATAATGGGTGTCTGACTCAGCCGGGTGCGTATTGAGGTAGCGAGCCTGGGGGAACTGGCAACGGGTTGCTCCAGTGCAGCTATCAGTGTGGGTGGGACATTCGTTAGCTACGTATAACTCTTCTGGCTGACTGCAAGTTCATGTTTTCTCACTAATGTTGATTGTTGGGTTGCTGGGGCGACAGGCACTCTGCAAGTTTGGAAGGTGGAAGGTTGGGGACCCACCGAGCAGGGAGGAAGGGAGGGGGGAGCTGGGAGGGGGAGTTTTCTGTTTCAGGGGTTGGGGTGTTTTGCTCTGGACCAGTATCGTCATCTAACATATGGGAGTTTGCCTAGCGACACAGTCGGGCCATGTGATTATCCGAGGAAGGGGAGCCTCTCCGATGCATATGGGTGATCCAGCTAGTATAACAATAGAGACGTGGAACGTGAATGGGCTTGGTAACAATATGAAACGTACATTGGTATTACAGCATCTTAAAAGGCATTCACCAGACATGGTTCTACTCCAGGAGTCACATTTGAGTGGGAATTGGTGCAGGGCCCTAGATCGGTTTGGTTACAAAATGGTGGCCCATTCGGGGTTCAAGTCTGGATCACAGGGGTGGGTATTTTAATCCGCAACACCTTACCCATTGTTATCTCAGGCGGATGGTCTGATGATGTGGGCTGCTTGGTTGCGACTGCAGGTAAATGGGAGGGGTGCACCCTAGTGTTCTGCTCCTGCTATATTCCGCCAGGCCTACACTCCTCGACTCTACCGGGGTTGGGCTCCTTCCTGGCGGATCTTCCCCCTAGGGTCCTCCTGATAGATGGTGACACTAATGCAGTTATGAACGTAGACCTTGACCGTTCTAGCGCAGGGACGGGCTGCAGGGGTGAGCGGGGCTTGGACGGCTTTGCTACGGCAATGGAACTTAGCGACCTGTGGCACACCCACAACCCTACACTTAGGCAGTACATGTTTTACTCAGCTAGACATGGGTCCTTTTCAAGACTTGACCACTTCTTCACCCGTAATGACCAGGTGGGAGACTTCGCTGAACCCCAGATTATGGCCCGTGGGATTTCTGATCACTCCCCAGTCAGCATCATGTTTAGAGGCCCGGTGATCAACAGGGCGTCTTTTCCAAGAATAGACCCATGGCGTCTCCAGGATCCGATCATAGGGGGTAAACTCCAGGGGGGCTCCCAGCTCTACTTTGATGAAAACCAGGGCTCGGTGGAGTCCCAAATAACATTATGGGATGCGTACAAAACGGTGCTGAGTGGGCAGACCCAGGCGTTGATAGGTGCACAGAAAAAAGAGGAATCCCTACGGATCAGGCAACTAGAGTGAGAAATTGAACAACTGGAATGCGATGTTAACATCGCCTCCTCTGTTGACCTTCGTCACAGATTGACACTAAAATAGAGGGAACTTAAGGCCCTGGCCAAGGGGGAGACATGGGCCTATGCTCTCGCCACACAACACCAGATCTATGATGTAGCGACAAGGTCTTGAAGCTACTAGCGTGGCTCGAGCGACACAACAGGGAGCGTTCCTGGGTAGCTGAAGTGCGAGATGCGTCGAGGTCCCTCTTATCCACTAGCATGGGCATTGCGGAAGCCTTCGTGACCCACTTTGAGAGGGTATACTCCCCGGTCTGCACCAGGACCGAAAACGACTGTGCAGAGTTCCTACGGGATATTGCGCTGCCCGCGTTGTCCTCTGACCAAAGAGACTGCCTTGAGGTTGAATTCACGGGGGAGCAAATCAGGAATGCCCTCAACTCCCTCCAGTCCGGGAAAGCGCCTGGACCTAATGGGCTCCCAGAAGAGATATATAAGAGACAGGCGAACGTTGTTATTGACCCCCTTCTTCGGATGTATTCGGAGGCGCGTGAGATAGGCAGGCTCCCCACTGATCAAAGAGAGGCCACGATCATAGTCATCCACAAAGCAGGGAAGCCGGTGGATCACTGTTCCTCGTACCGCCCCATTTCACTCATCAACGTGGAAGCCAAGGTTCTGGCCAAGGCTCTAGCAGACAGATTGGTGTCTGTCATACCTGATCTAGTACACGTCGACCAGTCAGGGTTTATGCCCAGTAGGAGTACCCACCACAACCTGCGGCATCTTTATGGGGTACTTTACATGACCGAAGATGTTGGGAACACCCAGACGGCATTGATGGCTTTGGCCAGATCTTTTGTAGTTGGGTGTGCCTTCTGTACGAGCAGCCTACAGCTCGAGTGAGGGTCAATGGCACTGTATCCAGGGCCATTTTCTCTTAGAAGGGGTACCAGGCAGGGCTGCCCCCTGTTCCCCCTCCTCTTTGCACTGGCTCATTGGATTAGGAGGGACAGGTCGATCTGGGGCTTGGCGCTGACAGATGAGTGGGAAGAGCGTATTTCCTTATACGCTGATGATATTGTTCTATATATGGCGCGACCGTACCACTCGATAGCGCAGGTGTTGCATCTCTTAGAGTTATTCGGCTGCTACTCTGGTTACACAATTAATTGGGCTAAGTCAGTGATCTTCCCCCTGTCGGGCCCTCCCCCTCAGATGCCCACTAGGTGCCCCGCATCTGTGGCGATCAACGGGTTCAAATACTTAGGGATATACGTCACACGGGACAAGGAGGAATTTTTCGCTAGAAACCTCGAGCCCCAATTGGCTCGCCTGGGGGCTGACGTGAGTCACTGGCGATCACTACCTCTCTCCCTCATGGGCTGAGCGGTATTATTTAAGATGCTTGCGCTGCTGAGGCTCTTATACATCCTGCAGAATACACCGTGTTGTGTATTCAAATGAATATTGCAGGCGGTGCGGACGTTGTTGTGAGATGGCGGGTCCCCGAGAATAGCGCTACACAAGCTTACTAGAGCGGTATATGATGGTGGCCTGGTGCTTCTGGACGTCAAACTCTACTATTGGACCTCGCAGCTCCAGGTGGTCAATGATTGGGTGTTTACGGACAGTTCTGAACCTGCAAATAGAGTGGATAGGATAGTTACACCGGGGGGAAACTGAGAGCCCCTTCTCTATGTCCGGAGGTCAGGGATAGAGTGCTCTGCACACACCAAGGTGGTCGTGCAGTGCTGGAGAGAGGCAAATAAGTTCCTAGGGTGGGCAGACACACTGACTGGTAGAATCCCACTATGGCTCGGTGACCAGATGAGAGAAGTGACCATGTTGACAGGTTTCAGGAGGTGGAAGTTAATTGGCATTGAATACCTGGGTGATGTCTGGAAGGGGGCGGCCCCCTGCTCTTTTGCTTACCTCAAAAAGGAATATGACCTTCACGACTCGCAAAGCTATAATCACGTACATCTCCTACACACCATAAGCTCATACATACACAGTGTAACAAAGGGGATGATGGACGGAGCGCTTGAGCAAATCAAACACTCACCCCCAGTCAACTGATCTGGGTTTAATCCATCAACATTCTTTAGCTCACTCCACCACCCCAGTTCAGACATGGCCATATGCAAATCAGTCTCACCCTGTGCCTCACGGTAACAGTCCAGCCTGAACTGCCAAGCCATGTCTTCCCTGGACCGGAAACGAGCATCCTGGGACCAGTTTCGGGTTCATAACCCTCATCAACCAGGCTATCTTGAATCCAGTGGCAAAGTCAGCAAGGGACCCACGTCTGGGCATACCCTGCCAAATTAGGGCGAACAAAGCGATACCAAAGGGGATGATGGACGGAGCGCTTGTGCAAATCAAACACTCACCCCCAGTCAACTGATCTGGGTTTAATCCATCATCATTCTTTAGCTCACTCCACCACCCCAGTTCAGACATGGCCATATGCAAATCAGTCTGACCCTGTGCCTCATGGGAACAGTCCAACCCAAACTGCCAAGCCATGTCTTCCCTGGACCGGAAACAAGCATCCTGGGACCGGTTTCGGGTTCACAACCCTCATCAGCCAGGCTATCTTGAATCCAGTGGCAAAGTGAGCAAGGGACCCACGTCTCGGCATAAACTGCCAACTTAGGGCAAACAAAGCGATACCAAAGGGGATGATGGACGGAGCGCTTGAGCAAATCAAACACTCACCCCCAGTCAACTGATCTGGGTTTAATCCATCATCATTCTTTAGCTCACTCCACCACCCCAGTTCAGACATGGCCATATGCAAGTCAGTCTGACAAAGCGATACCAAAGGGGATGATGGACGGAGCGCTTGAGCACATTGGGCACAGGGTCAAGACTGATTTGCATATGGCTGGGTCAAACTGGAATGGCATGGTGAGCAAAAAAACGATCGATTTAGGCCCAGATCTCTGTACTGGGGTGAATGTATGACATTGTTCTGCATTCTGTCCATCAATTGTTCTTTTTGTATTTGTCACCCCGAGTGGGACAGGTATGCTCAGACGTGAGTCCCGTGCTCTCCATGCCACTGGAATCAAGCTATCCTGGCTGAAGAGGGGTGCAACCCCGAAACTGGTCCTAGGATGCTTGTTTCCAGTCCAGGGAGGACCTGGCCTGGCTGTTCGGGCTGGACTGTTCCCATTGGGCACAGGGTCAAGACTGATTTGCATATGGATGGGTCCAAACTGGCATGGCATGGTGAGCAAAAAACAATGGATTTAGGCCCAGATCTCTGTACTGGGGTGAATGTATGACATTGTTCTGCATTCTGTCCATCAATAGTTCTTTTTGCATTTGTCACCCCGAGTGGGACGGGTATGCTCAGACGTGAGTCCCGTGCTCTCCATGCCACTGGAATCAAGCTATCCTGGCTGAAGAGGGGTGAAACCCCGAAACCGGTCCTAGGATGCTTTTTTCCAGTCCAGGGAGGACCTGGCCTGGCAGTTTGGGCTGGACTGTTCCCATTAGGCACAGGGTCAAGACTGGTTTGCATATGGCTGGGTCCAAACTGGAATGGCATGGTGAGCAAAGAAAAGATGGATTTAGGCCCAGATCTCTGTACTGGGGTGAATGTATGACATTGTTCTGCACTCTGTCCATCAATAGTTCTTTTTGCATTTGCCACCCCGAGTGGGACGGGTATGCTCAGACGTGAGCCCCGTGCTCTCCATGCCACTGGAATCAAGGTATCCTGGCTGAGGAGGGGTGAAACCCTGAAACCGGTCCTAGGAGGCTTGTTTCCAGTCCAGGGAGGACCTGGCCTGGCAGTTCGGGCTGGACTGTTCCAATTGGGCACAGGGTCAAGACTGATTTGCATATGGCTGGATCCAAACTGGCATGGCATGGTGAGCAAAAAACAATGGATTTAGGCCCAGATCTCTGTACTGGGGTGAATGTATGACATTGTTCTGCATTCTGTCCATCAATAGTTCTTTTTGCATTTGTCACCCCGAGTGGGACGGGTATGCTCAGACGTGAGTCCCGTGCTCTCCATGCCACTGGAATCAAGCTATCCTGGCTGAAGAGGGGTGAAACCCCGAAACCGGTCCTAGGATGCTTTTTTCCAGTCCAGGGAGGACCTGGCCTGGCAGTTTGGGCTGGACTGTTCCCATTAGGCACAGGGTCAAGACTGGTTTGCATATGGCTGGGTCCAAACTGGAATGGCATGGTGAGCAAAACAACAATGGATTTAGGCCCAGATCTCTGTACTGGGGTGAATGTATTACATTGTTCTGCATTCTGTCCATCAATAGTTCTTTTTGCATTTGTCACCCCGAGTGGGACGGGTATGCTCAGATGTGAACCCCGTGCTCTCCATGCCACTGGAATCAAGCTATCCTGCTGAAGAGGGGTGAAACCCCGAAACCGGTCCTAGGATGCTTGTTTCCAGTCCAGGGAGGACCTGGCCTGGCAGTTTGGGCTGGACTGTTCCCATTGGGCACAGGGTCAAGACTGATGCATATGGCTGGGTCCGAACTGGAATGGCATGGTGCGCAAAAAAACGATGGATTTAGGCCCAGATCTCTGTACTGGGGTGAATGTATGACATTGTTCTGCTTTCTGTCCATCAATAGTTCTTTTTGCATTTGTCACCCCGAGTGGGACGGGTATGCTCAGATGTGAGTCCCGTGCTCTCCATGCCACTGGAATCAAGGTATCCTGATGAAGAGGGGTGAAACCCCAAAACCGGTCCTAGGATGCATGTTTCCAGTCCAGGGAGGACCTGGCCTGGCAGTTTGGGCTGGACTGTTCCCATTGGGCACATGGTCAAGACTGATTAGCATATGGCTGGGTCCAAACAGGAATGGCATGGTGAGCAATAAAACTTTGGATTTAGGCCCAGATCTCTGTACTGGGGTGAATGTATGACATTGTTCTGCATTCTGTCCATCAATAGTTCTATTTGCATTTTTCACCCCGAGTGGGACGGGTATGCTCAGACGTGAGTCCCGTGCTCTCCATGCCACTGGAATCAAGCTATCCTGGTTGAAGAGGGGTGAAACCCCAAAACCAGTCCTAGGATGCTTGTTTCCAGTCTAGGGAGGACCTGGCCTGGCAGTTCGGGCTGGACTGTTCCCATTGGGCACAGGGTCAAGACTGATTTGCATATGGCTCCGTCCAAACTGGAATGGCATGGTGAGCAAAAAAAGATGGATTTAGGCCCAGATCTCTGTACTGGGGTGAATGTATGACATTGTTCTGCATTCTGTCCATCAATAGTTCTTTTTACATTTGTCACCCCGAGTGGGACGGGTATGCTCAGACGTGAGTCCCGTGCTCTCCATGCCACTGGAATCAAGCTAGCCTGGCTGAAGAGGGGTGAAACCCCAAAACCGGTCCTAGGATGCTTGTTTCCAATCCAGGGAGGACCTGGCCTGGCAGTTCGGGCTGGACTGTTTCCATTGGGCACAGGGTCAAGACTGATTTGCATAACGCTGGGTCCAAACTGGAATGGCATGGTGAGCAAAAAAACGATGGATTTAGGCCCAGATCTCTGTACTGGGCTGAATTTATGACATTGTTCTGCATTCTGTCCATCAATAGTTCTTTTTGCATTTGTCACCCCAAGTGGGACGGGTATGCTCAGACGTGAGTCCCGTGCTCTCCATGCCACTGGAATCAAGGTATCCTGGCTGAAGAGGGGTGAAACCCCGAAACCGGTCCTAGGATGCTTGTTTCCAGTCCAGGGAGGACCTGGCCTGGCAGTTCGGGCTGGACTGTTCCAATTGGGCACAGGGTCAAGACTGTTTTGCATATGGCTGGGTCCAAACTGGTATGGCATGGTGAGCAAAAAAACGATGGATTTAGGCCCAGATCTCTGTACTGGGGTGAATGTATGACATTGTTCTGCATTCTGTACATCAATAGTTCTTTTTGCATATGGCAAACCCGAGTGGAATGGGTATGCTCAGATGTGAGTCCTGTGCTCTCCATACAACTGGAATCAAGCTATCCTGGCTGAAGAGGGGTGAAACCCCGAAACCGGTCCTAGGATGCTTGTTTCCAGTCCAGGGAGGACCTAGGCCAGGTCCTCCCTCCCAGTTCGGGCTGGACTGTTCCCATTGGGCACAGGGTCAAGACTGATTTGCATATGGCTGGGTCCAAACTGGAATGGCATGGTGAGCAAAAAACGATGGATTTAGGCCCAGATCTCTGTACTGGGGTGAATTTATGACATTGTTCTGCATTCTGTCCATCAATAGTTCTTTTTGCATACATACACAATGGCACATCAATCCCAAAATACTTCCCAATGGAGGATTGACTGCTCCTCTACCCCATAATAGAAAAGCCCACATCCACCATCTACCGCAAGCTGATAAACAATATGCCAGACCCTTTAATGTCGCTTAGGGCAGCATGGGCCCGAGATCTTGGTAGCCTGTATGATGACGACTGGCAGGATGCCATACAGAGTCTGCGTGAAATAGCAATTTGCACAAGGTTTAGGCTGGTGCAGCTAAAGATCCTTCACCGTATCCACTATCCTCGCACACACCTATATGCCTGGGGCAGGAGTCAGTTGGCCCTTTGCGAGAGGGGGTGTCAACGAGAGGGCACCTTCTATCATTTATTATTGGAGTGCCCGGAGATTATTCCCTTCTGAACCAGAGTCTGTTGTAGTGGGTGACACAGTTCCGATGGAGCCAAATTTGGCTGTTGCTAATGATTAAAGGGGACACAGACTGGTCCAGGTATGTGGAGATCTGTCTAGAATTGGCAGCGGGGATGGTGAAAGGAAACATTGCCAGAGGGTTGGGGTCACAGGCACCTCCGCAATGGGAGCAGTGGAGGCGGGATCTTGATTTGTGTCAAAGGGCCGAAGAGACTATATACAGGAGTAGGGATTGCACTAAGAAGTGGAGGAAAGGTTGGGGGCCTTGGTTGAGATACAGGGGGCCAGGTGGAGAGTCGGGGGAGTAACAACGAAAATTGGGTATCACACTTGTGTCCTGATGTGCTTAAATTTGTTATACACAATGCTATTCCGTGTCATGCTTTTCAGATACTGTCTGTTATTGTATGGTCCTATGAGCTATGTTGTTGTATTCCGCTTTAGGTGTCCGTATATTCATGAAACATGTCCTTATATAGGCACAATTCGCATTGCCCTTATATAGGCATAATATCCCAGTCCTTATTTAGGCATTAGCCATGCTATCCAAATACAGGCATGGTCACCTACATCCGTCCACCCCAACGTCACAACGAGTTCTTAGAAACCAGACCACTAAGCTCCTGGGAGTTTCCCCTAGCACAGGATTATTGATTTCTCTAAGAATCCATTTATTATGCATGAACCGCAATTCCTTATTGGTTCATTCCTGACGTCTTTCTCTGCCCGACTTTACATCAATGCTAACATTCCAGGGCACCTACCAGGTATAAATATACCTTCCCGTGCCCAAGCAAGTAGGAGGAGACCTCAACTATATAGGAGCCCATGTCCCGGCCTGATGCACTGACGCACTGACAAGAGACACTGTCATCCCTGCTCGCAGAGAATCCAGCTTCCAGTGTTCTGACTCCCTTTGCGGAGTGTTAGAGTTTGAGACCCGGAAATAGATTCCCACCTCTTTCATTCTCAAGGTATGGAGCTGACTAGAACCTAGAGGGACTCTTGGTATAGTATAATAAACTATAGAATAACATCCTATAGAATACAGCACCTGCTTCTTACATAGTACTACACTTAAGTTAGGTACACTGGGGTAGAACTAGTTAGAGAAGTATCTTATGAGTACTCGCATTTTTAGCCTATGTTATTTATGTATCTGAATATATGTGTCATAGCTAAAAGATAATGCTAGCACAGTATTATTTCTTTCCACTACTTACACTGTACATAATATATCTCGCAGACTGTCTTGTGATTGTAACAACTCATATCTCTAACACGAGAAACAAGACTGTTCATTAAATCCTTTTATTGAATCGTCCGTCTATTCTTTCTGTGTAACCCTGAAGAAACTAAGCATGCACGATTAGCTGAGTGAAACTGTTATCTGTTGTTTCCACGATTCTGAGAGTGTTCCGATTCTAAAGCAAAACAAAGTTGTCATGTTTATGCGTTTGCCAGAAACTACTCCCTTCTTGTTTACATCAAGTTTCTAGTGGCCTCTGAGTTAGCTGGCACAAATTAATTACGTTTAATATACTCGATAGGGGCATACTGACCTCCGTCCAATGCCAAATCTATAGGGTATATTATTCCAATGCGCGAGTCTTTTAGGGAAATAGGAACTACACTACATAGCACCCAAACGTTTGGGAAGGCACTAATTTAACGCTAGATACTGAGTAACTCAGTCGTGCTTTTCTCAGAGACCCCTACTCACACACTCCATAAGACGTCTGGAGTGGGTAGGGTTAAGTATCCGCCAAAGCTAAATAGGACAAAAATCCTATATATTAGCTATTTGGTTTGTTCAACGTTGAAGGATACAGTGTTCCAAAATATTGTGCACCTTATCTTTGTTTCCTTGAAACTTGTTCTACATTCTTTCAAAAACAATGTACCAGAATGGGGATAATGCTGAGACTGATCCAGTCGTAACAGCTTTTAATTTTACAGGTATAAATGAAACCGATGAGGGTGTTATAAACATTCCTCCAAACTTAAGGAGAGCCATCACTCTAAAACTTATAAAACATGGCCTAACACCAAGATGTGGTAGAGCAGTTTTCGTGATAGAGGCACACAAATCTTTTCAGACAGAGGTATGCTATTCATGGATTGTATTCCCAGAATCGAATCCAGTAACAAAAGTATTTCACTTCTTTAAAGAAGATGAACCACCTGAGGAATATATTCCTTTCGAGGATATTGAAATTCCACTCACATAACAGGAGCATAATCACTGGTTTAAAGGTGCCCTAAAACATCACAAAAACATTACCAGGCTCGGTCCACTAGGTAGACCAGAAGCAATGTGGCTGATTTTAGCCGGCTACACACCTCATCCTGACATCGAAGTGATGTCAGGCGAGGAATTACTTACTCAACTACAGGAGTTAATATGAATGTACAGACAATTAGTCCAATATGTCATGTGGACTTTCACAGTCCAACCACCAATAACCATTCCAAATCAAACCCCTCAACAAGGGTATACACTAAAAATTACTCCACAGACTTTACACGCAGTCATGGGTAAAATGCCCACAAAACGTGAACAAATTCCATTCTGTATAGCTAAAAAAAATTAATCAAATCGAAGCAGTATTTCCAATTACTAGCCCTTATGAGAAACAGAATCCTAACAATCTGTTTACCAATGGGAATCACACCACAACTGGAAGACTAAAACCACTTGGGGCACAGTCTTTGCTGCCATCTATACTAAAACACATGGTGTTCCATCAATTGCAGTAATACCAGATGTCCTGAAACAAATTCAAAACGAATGCGGGGCAGAGCCTGCTCTGAATTTAGGTATGAAATTACTGAAAACTTCGAGCAGGTCTCAACAATAATATTATCTAATATTAAAGGGGAGGCAGCATCAGTGGCGATCCACCACCGCTTAAGTGAATTTGATGTAACAGAACATCAACATGAACTACCCAGAATAATAGAAAAATCTTATGCAGAATTAGGCAGGGACAGTTTGGGTGGAGAACCTTTTAAGCCAAAACTGTCTGAAGATCCTGAGAAGGACTCTAATATTCAAAATCCTACATCTTCTAAAAAGAAGTGGGAAACTAATAAACAAAAATTCAAAAGAGAAACGATCTCAATCTCAAAAGGAGCCCTCTGAAAGGAGGTATAACCTCAGGAATAGAGATACTTTAAGAAAACCTGACAGGTATCAAGATACTGATACACGTTCCTCTTGTACCTTTCAGATATCGTCACAGATATCAGAAAGAAGAGGAAGGTCAGATCACAAAGAAGAATGCGTGAAGTTCAAAGACGATCAACACGTTCAGAAAAATAAATCAAAACCTCAATTCACAAAAAAAAGGTAGCTGGTCTGAAGATCAGACATGCCGAGAATACTGAGAACACAGCTCAAGAACGGAGAATGGACTCAGACAATGCTGGACAGTGCAGCAGAAGTAACAATAGCTCGTCAGAACCTGAAGGAACTTCTGGAGATAGTGAACTTGAATGAGTACATCACAGTAGAGACTGTAGACACCAGGGTTAGTACTCTACAAAAGTTATCTGAAATAACACTCCGAATGGAGGGAGACATACCAAGAAATGTGAAAGCACTCTTTTGGGAGAAACTTTCAAGGGGTTATGATATACTTCTAGCAGAACAGGACTGGCCACCAAAATTTGCCAGGAAGTGCCCACATGGCGAGGACATCATTATGACAGCCTTCTCCAACCATATAACAATCCACCTAAAATATACTTATGCCAGGAAATGGGCAGTAGTCCAGGCCCCAGCATTATACAAAAATCATGTAGGATGGGATGAGGACTCACTTCACCACAAAATACAGCTAAAAAATCAACATACTGCACAAAGGCCGTACCCAATAAGGCAAGAAGCTAAAAAAACAGGTCAGGGAGATCTTAGATCAACTTGAATACCAAGGGGTGATTGAAACATGCACCTCCTCAAGGAACAATCCTTTGTTTCCTATATACAAACCAGACAATACATATTGTCTAGTTTTGGAATACAGACACTTGAACAATTGTTCCAAAACATTTGCAGGGCTAAAATGCACATAGTACAGCATTAATGAATAACGTTGTGCGTAAAAAATATAAAAGCATATTGGACATTTCAAATGGTTTCTTTTGTCAAAACATAGCACCTGAAAGCAGGTACTTAACAGCTTTCTCAATAATGAGGACCCAGCATCAATTTTGTAGACTCCCGGGAGGAGGAGCCTAGCGCGCAACCAAGATGGCCGTGTAGGTGCGAGGCTCCCGAGGACCTCCGCAACCTCCTACATTTATCCTGTATTTATCCTGCCTCGGTCGAGGGGACTGTGTTGGTGAGCCTGAGCTGAGGTGGTACCCGTTTCCCGTTCTCAAATCGGACCTCGGGTGCCGGAGTGAGCACCGATTGAAGTTTGCGGCCTTCTCCTCGCCGGACCCCGGACTTGCGCTGAGGGGTGACCTGGTGGCAAAGTGAACAACAACGGCGGGCTGGGCCTGGTGGGTCGCGTACCCCGCACTTTCGCTTTCACTTTCGCACCCCCTCGCCTTCTCTGCGAGTGAGATCTCAGAGCTCTTTGCGTTGGTGTGGCCTCGCTGGGGGACCCTGCCTGCCTGCCGGCTGTGACCCACCCCTGCCGATCTGGGGTGGCCCCCCTCGGAGCTTGTGGCCCCGATTGCCTGCCCTCTACGGCGTCGCTGGTGCGAGTGTGAGAACGGTGGCGATGGCCACGAAACAAGATGGAGATCGATCAAAGACCAAGTCGACCCGGCGTGGCGCCGCACACCAGTCCAACATCATGGACCGCTATACCCTTCAGAGGGGATCTCCTGGCGGACCACACAAGTCCTCTGAGGGCCCTTCTGATGCTCCGGACTTGCCCACGGATCTGACTCTGCAAGACGTCATGGGCGCCATTGCCGAGATGAAGGCCTCGGTGGGCCAGCGGTTCGATACCCTGGCACATAAGATCGACGCGGTCCTTGTGGATGTGTGGTAAATTTTAATTACCTAGACTTAATTTATGCGGTAAAATTCAAGAAGAATAACTCAGTAAAAATAAGAGGCAGAATCCGTGGTATTTGAGGTTATAAAAGGGAATTTATTCCTTACAAAGGAATGATGGTTATGGTTCGAACCAGGCAATCGAGTTCCATCACCACTAAGGTTCAGGAAGGGATCAGCAATACATTATTGACAGGTTATCATATTTATAGGAAAATGCATTACAATAAAGACATATGCAGAAGGCGTTACAGTTGAGAAGAGAGATAAGAATACACATACGTAATGAAATAGGCGTTACAATAGGCGTGCATAAAGGCGTATACTAGAAACGTCATTATGATGATGACACAAGTGGGTGGATCCATAAGAGAATCCTGCAAAGTCAGCAAAAATACATGGCAGAGATGCGCGCGCAGCCGCATGACGTGTGATTGACGTGTAACTAGAGGGTGAAGGGAACTTGACATTTAGCCCTACATGAGGAGACAGAAGTCTGGGGTGTCAGGACAACCTAGTCCTAAATCATATCTAATATCTTGTGTTTAAGGAACTATATTATCTGGAAGGAAAGGTCTTTTCGGACAGATCCTATTCTATACTGACTGCTAGTGCGTGTACAAGCGTCTAAGTGTCTACATGAGATGCGAGGGGGCATGGGCCTACCATGGTAACGAAAGTCATGAATTACTTGCATGGAGACAGTAAGGCCGGGCCCTTTGCTCTGCAGCTGGAGGGATGTTTACCTAAGCTACTAGACAGGAATGCGTTTCTTGAGGAGCGGAGCAGATAACTTGAAGGCTGAATACAGTTTTGGCAGGCAACAGGCCGGGCTAGGCACCGTTAGCCGCGCAGGAAGTAAGACAAAGTTCATGGACACAGATGCAGGTCCAGGCTGGAGCATTCAGAGGCAGAAGGCAGGAAAAGCTCGATGGCAGAATTCAGGGCCTACCTTGCCAGAACTGGAAAACGTGAAAAGTATACCATATAAAGACGGTGGCAAGGCATACTTAGGAACGGAATATCTGGCCCATTCATGGCAGATATGAAAGAGGACATATTAACGTTGGACACAATTGTATTTGCGTCTTCATAGCTTGAAGTGGAGGGAACATACATGTACTTGTAGCATGTACATGGAGCCGTTGGGGTCTAGATAGGGGACACAATTGACCATAAAAATCCATATTTCCTCATTCCCTCCTTGTCCCCTACGGACCCTCATGAAATATCGATCTTCAGGAATCCATCAATCTGTTCATGTAACATCATTTGCTCTTCTTTCTTCTTCCGGGATCTTGAATGAAAACTTGAACGTGGAATACACGATGTGGCACACAGGCCGCAAATCGCTGGTCCACATTGTAGACATAGGCAACAACTGAATACTATGAGAAAGCCAATACCTAGGAAGGATAGGACTTTCCATCCCCAGGCTGACAATATGCTCCAGAACCAACCGGACCATGTCCAGGTGCCTGGATTCTGATGTATCTGGTTTGCAATCTTGTGAAGACGAGTTATGGCTTTATATACGGATGGCGCGTTTTCTGGGATGAAAACACAGCAACTTGATCCGATGACCCTACAGGCTCCGCCCCTATCGGCTAGGATGAGGTCAAGGACAAGACGATTTTGGAGAACAACAATCCGCATCGCAGACTGCTCCTCTGTTAAGTTGCCTAGGGCAGAGGTAGTTTCATTCACTACTGCTTCAAGGGTTCTGGTTAATCTACGTATTAGTTTACTATTTGAGACAACACCTATGTAAGGAAAGAGACCTTTATTGAAGTCTGTATATTGTTCCCATGCGGTTTCAGTGTAGTCAACAATCGGAATATCTCTCTGGGGTCTATGGTGTACTAGATTGGTATTTCTATGATAATCAGGAGGGGCTAGGAAAACAGGTGGCAGAAGGAATGCAATGTAACAGGTACCATCCCAATCTAGAGGTAGGCGTATATATGCGGTATGACCACATATGAAGTAGGAATGACGGGAAGCTCTAAATGTAGACTTGCCTTTATCACTGAATTCGATCACAGTAGTACATTTACTATGACCCAGGTGTACTGAACCATTCTTTCTTACACAGAATTCACCTTTGACTGGTAATACTGACATAGCAGGCAAGACTAGTGCAGCTTCAGATTCAATATTCAGAATCATGAGGTTAAGTGTAAAATTACCTAATCCATATACTTCATTTTCTAGATCAGTTCCTGTTCTTTTGGGAAGTCCCTCCTTGTTAGGATAACAGGCTTTAAGCAAAACTAAGTTCAGGTTTCCCCATACCCAGTTGCTCTGGTAAACTACAGTGTTTGAATCTAAAGATTTAATCAAACTAAACCATGCTCCACAGGAACCATTGTGTGTGAACGGGTACGGAAAGAGAGGCAGAACTCCTTTGTATTTCTGATAGGGAGGGAGTCGGCCACATATCCAACAATTTGTAGCATTGCTGGTCTGATGGGAATGATGTAACATACTAATGAATGTGTTGTTGCGCAGCTCAAATCTATAGGACAACTCATGTGGAGGTAGTTCACTAAAAGAATGTTCGGCAGTAACATTGTAAACAGAATGAGCACGCTTAAAAATAGGATAGTACATGTGCAACAGTATACTTGCAGCAATAATAAAAAGACTTAGAAAAAACATAATCAACAATGTCACTATACAGTGACTATGAAGTGATTTACAGTATGCATGTTTCTTGAGCTGTTTCTGTCTATTTCTCTCTCTAATTCGGTCTAGAGGATACATGTCAGAGACTTATTCAACCGATTCACCTTGGAGAGGACTTAAACAATCGAATTGTCTGACTTGCTAGACCTTAGTTTCAGTTTATAGTCTTGAGATTCGGTCTTTTCAACCAGGGGGAGTTTTGAATCAGTCTCTGGAAGGGGGCAGGGCTGAGAGTTCAGATCGGATGGTAGTCCATGAAATTTCTTGATATGACTCGAGTGTAACCAACCCTTGCGACCCTCGACCTTCACTGCTGTCCTCGTCGTTAGAAGAACCAGCTTCGGTTGTAGCCAGCGAGGCTCCAACGGGCTCCTCCTGTCGAAGTTTCTGACGAGAACTAGATCTCCCGGAACCACTTCATGGGGCTTTACCTCGGTGTTGTCGGGAAAGGCTGCAGCTACCTGTGAACGGCAAGATTGTAGTGCAGACATCAAGGAAGCAAGGTAATCTGTCAGCATATTACAATCAACATCAGTTATTTTACGAGGTATAGGCGTCCCCACATATTTGGTGGCCTACCGAAGACCACCTCGTACGGGGATAGCCCTGTGCGAGAATGTGCTACCATTCTCATGTAAAAGAGTGCAACTGGTAAGGCTACTATCCAGTCGACGCCTTTCTCTCTACAGATTTTGGAAAGTCGTATTTTCAGGGTCTGATTATGACGTTCCACGAGACCCGCTGCCTCGGGATGTCGGACACAGTGAAATTTCCATTGATAGCCTAACAAGAGTGAAATGTGTTTCATTAGCTCGGATGAGAACGGCTGGCCATTATCTGAGTACACGATACGGGGCAAACCATACCGTGGGAAGAATTCACGAACTAATTGTTTGGCAGTAGTCGGGGCAGTGTAATCTGAGACGGGATATGCCTCTGTCCAACGGGAAAGAGCGCATACAACTACGAGGACGTATTTGAATCCTCGACATCGTTCCATCTGGATATAATCCATCTGGAGGACTTCAAAAGGGTGATCGGGAGGTTGGAATCCACCCTGCTCTATAGGTACGCCTTTACCTGGATTGAACTGACAACAAATCATACAAGTTCGGACTTTCTGTTTGGCTGCAGCTCGTAAGTGTTTGTTGAACCAAATGTGTTGAATACTGTCTAACATAGCTTTTTCTCCTAGATGCGCTGGACTATGTATTGTGTTAATGATAACTTGAACCATTGAGTCGGGGAGAAACCATCTAGATTTTCCCTTCGTCATCCATCCCTGATCTGTTTGGATCCCTCCTAATTCAGTCCATTTCTTTATTTCCTCTGGTGTAGCATGTGTCTGTATGTCAATTACATCAAGGGCGGGATCCTTAACTGTCATGCAGTGTGTCGGCGTCGGAACTATTGTCTTTGTCACGTCCGTTGCGTGATTCCTATTCTGTGCTGTTTGCTTAGCTGTTCGGTCTGCTAGGTCGTTACCATGGGAAATAATATCGGTGACTTTTGTATGGGCTTTGCACTTCATGATAGATATTGAAGTAGGTAGATGTATTGCATCTAATAGAGCTTGAATGAGGGGACCGTGTTGAATGTTGGCACCGTGAGAAGTCAAATAACCTCTCTCTCGCCAAAGGACTCCGAAGTCGTGTACGACTCCGAAAGCATAACGTGAATCTGTGTATATGTTAACTTTTCTATTCTTGGCTTGAATACAGGCTTGTGTCAGAGCAATAAGCTCTGCTGCTTGAGCTGATAATGTGTCAATACAATTTGTTTCTATGACTTCGGTGTCTGTCGTGACTGCATAGGCGGCCACTAACTCTCCTGTACTTGTTCTCATACATGAACCATCTACATAAAATGTCAGGTCTGGGTCTGGTAATGGGACGTCTGTCAAGTCTTGTCTGGGTTTTGTCGTAATAGTAATGACTTCGATGCAATCATGTGCCAGTGGGTCTGTTCCACTTAATGGCAAAAGTGTGGCAGGATTTAATGTACTACAACGTCTGATTTCTATATGTGGCTGAAACAATGTGAGTTCGTAACCTGTCAGTCGTGCTATAGTCAAGTGTTGTGTTTGTGTCCGATTCAAGAGAACCTCTACTGCGTGTGGTACTTGTACTGTCAATTGATGTCCTAATACTATGGAATCACTTTGTCTGATCGCTAGAGCTGTTGCTGCAACTGATTTCAGACACGCAGGAAGAGCTTGAGCTACGGGATCTAACGTGCTAGAAAAGTAAGCACACGGCTTGTGTGATCCTGCTTGTTCCTGAGTGAGTACTGACAAGGCAGTACCTTCACGTTCTGTAACAAAGAGTGTAAAAGGCTTACTATAACATGGTGTCGCTAAAACGGGTGCTTGGCATAAAGCTTTCTTTAAGTCTTCAAATGCTTGTGTATGTTCTGGATTCCAAGGGAGGACAGTCGATGTCGCTGCCTCCTGGGTTGTCAACTGAATGAGTGGTTTTGCTAGAAATGCATATTGGGGAATCCACTGCCTACAGTACGAAGTGAGGCCTATAAAGGCCCGTACCTCCTTTTGTGTCTTGGGTGGTGGCATGTTTACAATTAACTGGATGCGGTCAGGTGTGAGCTGTCTCCCCCCCTTGGACAGCAAGTGCCCTAGGTACACAACTTGCTGGGCACAGAATTGCAGCTTCGAAGGGGACACCTTGTGCCCCTTGTCGGCCAGAAAATGTAAAACCGTCAGTGATGCTTTTTCACATTCGGGTTCGCTTCGGGCGGTGATCAGCAGATCATCGACATACTGAAGCAGTGCAGTGTTAACTGGCATGTTGATACTGTCAAGTTGTCTTTTCAGTGCTTGGCTGTAGATGCTAGGACTTTCTGTAAATCCTTGAGGTGCGCGTGCGAATTTAAAACTTCGTCCATTTAAACTAAATCCGAACAAATATTGGCTTTCCGGATCGATTGGGACGCTAAAGAAGGCGTTCTTGAGGTCAATTACAGTAAAGAACGTTGCTTCTGAATCAATGGCTGTCAGTAATGAAGAGATATCTGGGACCACGGGATATTGTGGTACAATGCATTTATTCAATTCGCGCAGATCAATAACTAATCGATATACTGGTGGTGCTTTTGGATCAGTTCGTTTAAGAATCGGAATGATCGGAGAATTACATATATTGGAGTCGGTTTCTACAACCACTCCTTGTGAAATGAGCTCGTCAATGATTTGCAGTAAAGCCACTACAGCATCTGGAGGTAACTTGTATTGTCGCATTCGTGGTAATACCACTCCTGCTTTGAGTGTGACTCGATATGGTGTAATGTGCATACAACCTACATCAGTGGGGCCTTGTGCCCATAAATGTGCAGGTAGATTCTGTAACCGGTGATCCATGTCTCTTGTCACGTAGTGACCTTTAAAGTCACACAAAAATAGTCGTCCTCCGTCCGGAGAACAACATATTATAGCTCCTAGAGCTTTCAATGTTTTTATACCTAACAAGTTTTCTGGGCATGATTTTGTAAGCAATAGATCTGTAGTCCGTGTCAATGGACCAACTGTAAATGCAAGCGGTTGCGATACTTCGTTAATAGTAGGCTTTCCTGAGAAACCAAGGGAAATATTTTGGGAGCCTGAGAGGGGTGCCCCTGGGACTTCATCGTGACTTATAGTTGTTCTGCTTGCCCCTGTATCAAGTCGAAACTTTCTGTCCTTCCCTAATTCCTGACTCTGTACATAAGGACCTTCTTGATCTACAGGAACCTCAATAAGGGGTAAGCCAACTTCCCTCTCTAGGCTGTTTCATGTGTACCGCTGATACTCTGGATAGTCATTTTGTGCATACTGGTACATCTGTTGTGTCGTATTTTGTGTTGCGGCAATAGGCTGTGGCTGTGGTACCACTACTGTCTGTTGTGGAACCGGCATAGGCTGTACATGCTGAGGTGCTTGTTGTTGGATCTGATCCTGTCTAGGCGGACGTGGTCTCTCCTTGGTTTTACCCGTAGAGATATTATGTTTCAGAACTGCACAGTCGTTTATATAATGACCTGGCTGTTTACAATAGTTGCATGTCCCTTTAACGGGAACCGCTGAATTACTGGACTGTGTCGCACCCTTTTTATGACCGTCAGCTGGAACTGACTGGGCGACGAGCATTTTCATTTTCGTATCTTTCATACGTCTTTGTTCATGTTCTTGTTCTTCTCTAATTCTATTCTGGTGATACTGTAACATTTGTAACATTTGTGAAGGAGTGTTAGCTTGCCAAGTGCTCTCAACTTTCAATACTCTGTTTTTGACCTGTGGCAGGGAATTCTCGACTAGTTTTGTTACAAAAAGATGTGGATATGAATCGCTACTTGCTTTCAGGCCGCTATTAATACCAAAACATTTTTCAAATCGGGAATAAAAATCACTAGTGTCCTCATCGGGTTTCTGTTTACAAGCTGAGATTGCTCCCCAGTCTTCCTTTTTCGTAGTTAATAAACGTGGCAATACTTGTACCAATAATCCTGGCAATGCTTTTGTTTTGTCCCCAAGCCCTACGCCTGCAGTTCGGTTATTTTCTTCGGTTTCTAATACGGTCCAATCAATCTTTTGGTCTCCCACTTCCCACTCTTTTTCTTTGAGTTTCTCGTAAATACCGGCAGGCAATAATACTTTCAATATTTTCATAATGTCAGGATAGGTATAATCACCCATGAGTAACATGTCCTTTAGTTCACGGTGAAAACCTGCTGGATCTTTGTCATGGCTGGGCACTAATTTTTTCATTTCCAATAGTTCTATTTTAGTTATGGGCGTGTACATTTAGTTATGGGCGTGTACACAAACACGCGTCTAAACGTATTATCATCATTTCTAACTGGGTGTACTTCGCGTAAGGGATTCTGTCTGTCTATGTAATACGTTTTTCTCTCCATGGAAGGAGCTGGATCATGTTCTGGACACAAAAAGGCACTATATCTATGTCGGTATTCTAGAATTACTTTAATTAGATCGGTACCTAGACCTCTCCATTTATTCATGAGTAGTTCTATCAGTATATCAGGTAGGGGACCAGGATCGGAGTGTTGGCCTTTATATAATATAAGGAGATGTTGTATCATGTATATACTAGCTAAACGCTGTTCGTCTGGGGCGAGATTCAGAAACGTGTGTGCTAGCGCATCATCACTGTATTTTTCAGAGCTGTCAGCCCATTGTACTGCTGACCTGGCTAATTCTTGTTCATCCATAGAATCGAGTACATGGTACCCCCTTCGTTCTCGAAGTAATTTATCAGTAGCCTGGAATAGGTGTTCAGGGGTCCTTGGATTTGTGATAACTGTTTGAAAAATTCTGTTACATTCTGGATGTATCGGACGTATTGTTTTATTAAAAGATCTTCCTTTTCCTACATAAGCTATCGTTTGTCTAGCTGGTAATTCTAATTGTCCTGTGTTCATTTCTGACTGTTCCTCCTCCTCTTCCTCTGATTCTGTTTTATCTGCTTCTAATCTTCTTTCATGTATTCGTTCTACTTCTTTTCTGATCCTTCGGCACATGACTTCTATACACTTCTGTTTATCATGTTTTCCGTCTGTTATATTCTGACCCCATCTGGTAAGTACTTGCATTTCCTCCGAATCTACCTCAGGCCTATCTCTGTTTCTGATCAAGCAGTTTATGAAAAAGCGTAACAATAATTTTTGCATGTCTACTTTCTGGTATTCCATGGCTTCGGCAACACTTTCAGGACCTTGCCCTGTTTGGATAAAGCGATATATTTTGTCTAGATGTTCAACCATTCCTGGTAACGTCATTCAATACTTTGCAGCTCGTCGCAAACGTACTGAAGACAGCAACATTCTGTCGTGTTTTCCTGGCACTGGATCATATCTACAATCGGAAAGAGGCTCATTTAATATATTGTCATTAGCTCTTTGCGGTGTACGTTGGTGTGCTAAATCCCTATAAGTCAATCTAGTTGTTGGCGGTGGCGTGGAAAAACCTCCTGTCGCACCTCCTGAGGTGCCAAGTCCAAAAGGATTTGTTGGGTGTAGGGTAGAGAGTGTGGGTACAGGAAGGACTGTAGAAACAGATGGAATGGTTAGAACTTGAGTAGGAGTTTGTTGCTGCGGAGGTGGGTGCAGCTGATTTTGGGGTTGAGCGTCGTTAACAGGTGGTGTGCGTGGCTGCGCACCATTAGCATATTCGGGGGCTGCATCGTCTAAATAGGAAGAAAGGAAAATGTCCTTTGCGGTCTTGGGATGTACTTTAATCGGGAGTAATGGAGGTGGCAGATCTTTTGGTACCTCCAAGGTGGCCTTAGGCAAATCCTCGGCCAGAAGAGGATACATACCATTCATAAGAGTGCTTCGTTGTCTGTCTACTTGTTCTGTTTTTACTCGGATACCTTCGTCAATTAATATGTTTTCTCTGGCTCTTTCTGAATCTTCCCTGCTTTTCTCTTCCTTTCTGAGCGCTTTCTCTGTGCGTCTATGCGATTCTTTACGCCATAGTTCAATGGCATCTTTCTGTGACTGTCTGGCTTTCTTTTTCCATAATGCTTCTTCTATTCTCATGATGCAATCTGCATCCCATGTTCCAGCAGCGGGCCATCTCTGACTCTCTGCTAAATCCTTGGTGTAGTCCACCCATAGATCAAGATATAATACGGCATCTAGGCCATGTTTATGGTACATAAAGTACCCTGGAGTGTCCCTAGGTGGAATGGGAACAGCTTCCTCGAGTATCCCTTTTCTAGTTTTTATCTGTCTTAATTTTGAAAATAACGGCATCTTGAACCTTTTCTACTTAATTCTTACTCGGTCTTGAACACAATAATTATAATAAACACAATAAGGAAGATCGAACAATCACTCATACCACGACATTTAAAACATATCAAAACATTTTAGAACGTACAATAATAATTAGAATAAAACTAGTTAACTGCATAATACTAAATATGCTGTATGTACTGCTAAACAGTACAGATACACTGCTAAAACAGTGCAGACCAGGTCTGTGTACCCAGACCTGTCTTGACCGGCACAAACCAATGTGCACGTCTAAATGCGTCCCCAGCAACGGTACTCACCGGGAAGCACGGAACGGAAGGCCTCGGAAGTCTGGACTGGACTAGACCAAACTGGACTGGACTCGACTCGTGACTTAGATACTTCGGAACTTCGGAATCTGGTGGGCCTCCGTATACCTCGGATCTTGCTCTCTCAGCTAGGCTCTGGTCGGGATTCTCCGCACTCCTCACCGCCTCGTCTGGGTGTTGATCGCAGCCTCAGTCGCCCCCGTTGGCCTGAGGGAGATACAGGAAGTCCTGCTGGTACGCGTAATTTTCCGTCCGGCTGTGGCAGGAGACCGGGTCTGCAACGCACCTCCGGCGCGTGGGGTGTGAGAGGTGTCCCTGTTCGGGCGCCAGTTATGTGGTAAATTTTAATTACCTAGACTTAATTTATGCGGTAAAATTCAAGAAGAATAACTCAGTAAAAATAAGAGGCAGAATCCGTGGTATTTGAGGTTATAAAAGGGAATTTATTCCTTACAAAGGAATGATGGTTATGGTTCGAACCAGGCAATCGAGTTCCATCACCACTAAGGTTCAGGAAGGGATCAGCAATACATTATTGACAGGTTATCATATTTATAGGAAAATGCATTACAATAAAGACATATGCAGAAGGCGTTACAGTTGAGAAGAGAGATAAGAATACACATACGTAATGAAATAGGCGTTACAATAGGCGTGCATAAAGGCGTATACTAGAAACGTCATTATGATGATGACACAAGTGGGTGGATCCATAAGAGAATCCTGCAAAGTCAGCAAAAATACATGGCAGAGATGCGCGCGCAGCCGCATGACGTGTGATTGACGTGTAACTAGAGGGTGAAGGGAACTTGACATTTAGCCCTACATGAGGAGACAGAAGTCTGGGGTGTCAGGACAACCTAGTCCTAAATCATATCTAATATCTTGTGTTTAAGGAACTATATTATCTGGAAGGAAAGGTCTTTTCGGACAGATCCTATTCTATACTGACTGCTAGTGCGTGTACAAGCGTCTAAGTGTCTACATGAGATGCGAGGGGGCATGGGCCTACCATGGTAACGAAAGTCATGAATTACTTGCATGGAGACAGTAAGGCCGGGCCCTTTGCTCTGCAGCTGGAGGGATGTTTACCTAAGTTACTAGACAGGAATGCGTTTCTTGAGGAGCGGAGCAGATAACTTGAAGGCTGAATACAGTTTTGGCAGGCAACAGGCCGGGCTATGCACCGTTAGCCGCGCAGGAAGTAAGACAAAGTTCATGGATACAGATGCAGGTCCAGGCTGGAGCATTCAGAGGCAGAAGGCAGGAAAAGCTCGATGGCAGAATTCAGGGCCTACCTTGCCAGAACTGGAAAACGTGAAAAGTATACCATATAAAGACGGTGGCAAGGCATACTTAGGAACGGAATATCTGGCCCATTCATGGCAGATATGAAAGAGGACATATTAACGTTGGACACAATTGTATTTGCGTCTTCATAGCTTGAAGTGGAGGGAACATACATGTACTTGTAGCATGTACATGGAGCCGTTGGGGTCTAGATAGGGGACACAATTGACCATAAAAATCCATATTTCCTCAGATGTTGGCCTGGTGAGGGCTGATCTCTCTAAGACCAACGACCGGGTTGATTCTTTGGCCCACACCGCATCGGGCCTCACGACTGAGGTGGCGGCCCTACAAACGGAGGTGCGCCGACTTCGTCAGGCGAGTGCGCTTATGGATCGGCGCCTTGAGGATTCCGAGAGTCGGGCCCGGAGGAACAACATCCGCATCATCGGGGTGCCCGAGGGACGGGAGGAAGCGGCGGCGGATCTATTTGTGGAAGACCTGATCGCTACCCATCTCCAGCCTCGGGGACTGAGTAAATCTTTTGCCGTGGAGAGGGCCCACAGAGTTCCCGGGGAAAGGCCGAAGGTCGGAGCCCCTCCGCGACCTCTCATTGCCCGGATTTTTAACTTTCGGGACAGGGACGCGATCTTGCAAGCCTCCAGACTGCAAGGGCCGATTAAGCTGGAAAATATGGAGGTGAACTTTTACCCTGATTTTACCCAAGCGGTCCAAAAGCAGAGACTGAGCTTCCTGGGCGTTAAGCGCCGACTTCGGGACATGAACCTAAAATATGCCATGCTCTTCCTGGCCAAGCTGCGAGTGGAGGTGGATGGTCGCACGCACTTTTTTGATCGTCCCGAAGCAGCCGGGGACTGGCTGGATACTCTGTCTGGGGATCGTGGTCGGGATGGCGGGGGGGGCGGCGGGTGGAAATGGCCCACTGGATCGGGACTGAGGGGTTGATATTGGTCCTCACTCTGGACGACTATGATGCCACTTTCGACTAAGCTTCTGTCTTTGTTCTTTCCTCTCCCATGGAGGTTGTGAGGGGTCTGGAAGGGGTACTCTTTCCTCCTCTAGGGGGTCTAGCTAGTTTCATTACATAGGGGCGACGGGCACACTGCAAGTTGGGGGGGCTGTCCGGGGTCATGCAGGGGTGCAGGGAGGGGGGAGTTTTGTTGGGGCGGGTGGGTTGGGGTGGGGTGCTGTTCGTTTACACCACAAGGCAAATGTATCATTGTGTTATCTTTAAAGTGCTCTCTGGGGGACGAGCGATGGCTTCTCTTTATAATGGGGGGTAGGGGACTGAGTTTGTTGTCCTGGAATGTTAATGGACTGGGGGACAGGATAAAGCGAGGTGTGGTCCTGCAGTTCTTGAAGCGAATTTCGCCCGATATAGTTTTTCTGCAGGAGACACACCTCATTGGCAACTCCTTTCGTGCTATGAATCGACGGGGCTACCGCCTTGTGGCCCATTCGGGCTTCACGTCTGGTTCAAGGGGTGTGGGCATTATGGTTAAGAGCTCGCTCCCGTTGGAGATTGATGAGGTGCTCCATGACGACAGGGGACGCTACACGGTTTTGGTGGGCAGAATGGAGGGCAGAGTGGTCGTTTTTGTGTCAGTATATGTCCCGCCGGGGCTGCAGACGACCACCTTTGCGGACCTGGGGCGCCTCCTCCTTGGCCTTCCGGAGGGGATTCTAGTGGTGGGGGGGGATTTTAATGCTGTGGTTTCCGGAACTGTGGACCGTCACCCCCCTAGGGATCTCCCCCGGGCCCAGGCGTGGTTGCCTGGCCTCTTGGATACCTTGGGGCTGGTGGATTGTTGGCGCTTGAAACATCCCACGCAGCTCCAGTATACCTTCCACTCCGGGGTTCATGGTAGCCTTTCACGGCTAGATTATGTCCTGGTTCCGGCGGCTCATGTGGGGAGGGTGGGAGAGGTGAGCCATTTGGCACGGGGTATCTCGGACCACTCCCCGCTCTTGTTGCGCTTTGATATTCTTCCGAGGGGAGAGGGTAGGGTGGTCCCGATTAATCCCTGGTACCTGCGTGACCCCACCATCCACGCGGAGTTGGTTAAATCCCTTAAGCGCTACTTTGACGAGAATATGGGGTCTGTGTCGTCGGCGGTCTCACTGTGGGAGGCGTTCAAGACGGTGCTCCGAGGAGAGGCCCTGTCCCTTATTTCCCACTCCCGGAGGCGCGAGCAGGAGGAGGTGACCCGTGTTGAAGCTGAGATCACAGAGTTGGAGGGGGATCTAGACTGTGGGGTGACGGAAAACAAATTACATGTTCTTCGACTCAAGCAAGCGGCCTATAAGGCCCTCGTCACGGAGGCGGCCAGGGGCCTCAGTAGAGAGCAACAGGGGAGACTGTATGATGTGGGTGATAAGGCTGGTAAATTGCTTGCGTGGCTGGACAAAAAGGAGAGAGCGAGTCGAGTTGTCCCTTTGATTGAGAAACAGGATGGTGTGTGCGGCACTGAACCGGAAGAAATTGTTTCTTGCTTTGCAGACTATTTCCGTGGGGTGTATTCCCCGGTGTCCTCCCGCTCTGAAGAGGATTCCCATGCCCTGCTCAGAGATATCGCGCTGCCTTCCCTTTCGGAGGAGGACAGAGTGTCGTTGGACGCCGCCCCAACTTCTGACGAAATTGCCCTCGCCACACGCTCGGTCGCTTCCGGCAAGGCCATGGGTCCTAATGGTCTTCTCATCGAGTTGTATAAATATGCGACCGGATACGCTGGCACCACATCTCCGTGCTATGTTCCTTGATGCCCACTCGACGGGTTCCCTCCCGCTAGACCAGCGTCTGGCTACAATTGTGGTTATCCACAAGGAGGGGAGGCCGCGGGACCGAGTCACATCCTATCGGCCCATTTCGCTATTGAATGCTGAGCCCAAAATTCTTGCCAAAGTGTTGGCCAATCGGCTGGTCGGCGTAGTGTGTGACTTGATTCACCAAGATCAGTCCGGCTTCATCCCCCATCGCAACACAGCGCTTAACCTGCGGCGTTTGCATGGGGTGCTCGCACGTGTCCCGTACATACGGGAGCCGGCCATCTTGGCGTCCTTGGACGCCACTATGGCGTTTGACACACTGGAATGGCCATATATTTGGGCGACGCTCGCGAAATTTGGGTTTGGCCCTGGGTTTATCAGTTGGGTTAAATTGTTGTACTCTGGCCCGCTGGCACAGGTGGTCGTGAACGGTAGAGTATCGGCTCCATTCGAGCTGGGCAGAGGCACGCGGCAGGGCTGCCCGTTATCGCCGCTCCTTTTCGCGCTCGCCTTGGAGCCCCTGGCGGAGTGGCTGCGGTGGGAACCTTCTATTCGTGGTCTCCGCTGGACCCCCGAGTATGAGGACTGCGTATCTCTCTACGCTGACGATATTCTCCTATACCTGGCTTCCCCACGTAAGTCATTGATAGTACTGGTTGATGTATTGCATTCATTTGGCCTTAACTCCGGCCTTGTCATCAACTGGGCTAAATCGTGCGTTTATGTTCTCTCTGGGGAGGAACCTATCCTTCCGCGGGGCTGTCCTATCCAGATCGCCCCACGGGGATTTCGGTACCTGGGGGTCTTCATTACCCTGGATGCGGAGGCCCGATATAGTCAGAACTTGCTTCCCCCCCTCCAGCGCCTGAAGGAGGATGTCGCACGTTGGAGGCGCTTGCCGCTCTCGCCGCTCGGCCAGGCGGCATTGTTTAAGATGATGTCGCTGCCGCGTTTCCTGTACGCTCTGCAGAACACAATGGACGTCGTCCCGGCGCGCTACTTCCGCGAAGTAGAGAGTTTGCAGCGCCGCCTGTTCTGGGAGGGGAGGCCGCGTATCGCTCTGGCGAAGCTGACGCTACCGTGGTATGACGGGGGGATTGCCCTCCCGGATATCAAGCGGTATTATTGGGCCTCCCAGCTGGCTGCGATTAATCACGGCATGTACGGGCCCGCTCTAAATCCTGCCTTTGAAATGGATAAGATGTTGCTGCCGGGTGGTGATTATAACCGTGCGCTTTACTCCAGCTCGCTCGACGCACGTCTGACGGGGCCCACACGTGTCATGGTACAAGTGTGGCACGCGGCTAATGTAGCGATGGGGTGGAAAGGTCGTTTGACTCGGGCGTCGCCACTATACGCAGCTGAGCAGTTGGGCACCCTGTGGACTTCGAAGGGCTTCGAGAGGTGGGACATGATAGGCATCAGTAGGGTGGGTGATCTTTGGACTAGGGGGGGATTCAAAACGTTCGAGATGCTGCAGACAGAATTCCAGTTGCAGGACAGGGAGTACTTTCGGTATATGCAGATCCGTCATGCGCTAGGCTCCGTCTTCCCGGATGTTGCCTCCATCCCGGAGTATTCCCCTCTGGAAGACAGAGTGCTGGATGGACATGTACCGGAAAGCACGATTTCACTAATCTATAAAAAACTTATTAATGACCGCGCGGGATTGCTAACTAGCCTTCGTGAGGCATGGGTCGCCGATGGCTTGGAGCTGGACGACGAGGACTGGGTCTCTGCGGTGGCCTCCCCGAAAGAGGTGGCCATACCGGCCCGCCTTCGCTTCGTCCACCTCAAGATACTCCATAGGGTCTACGTCACGGGGCCAAGGCTATTGCGTATGGGTTATGCTGTGGACGGGCTGTGTAAGCGTGGGTGTGGTTCCTTGGGGACCTTTCTTCATATTTTGTGGGACTGCCCGGAGGTGGAGCGATTCTGGCGTGGTGTGCATGAGGTCCTGCGGGTGGTTACGCGTGTGTCGCTGCCGCCTGAAGCGAGGAGATGCCTTCTGAATGTGTGGGAGCCAACCGACTGCTCGGCGCCGCAGACGTGGTGGGTGACTCTGGGATACATGGTGGCCAAACGCGACATTGCCCAATTGTGGGGTTCCCAGAGGTCGCCGACCGTCTCGGCCTGGAAGGACAACATGGACTGGTGCATGTTTCGGGAAAAGGTGGTGTATGTTGCGAGAGGTAAGCCTGGGACATGGGTGAAAGTATGGGGCCCCTGGAACGCCTACCGCGGGGGAATCTGTACCCCGCCGTTATTGCCCGATCCGTCTCCGGCCCCGTCCCCTTAGCCGGTTTCTCGCCCCGGTACCGGGCACTGAGTCCACCTAGTCCCTGTCCTGACCTTTTCCCCCCCTTGATACTCCTATGGATTGGTAGGGTCCCCCTTCTAGGGGAGCACATGTCGCTGTTTCCGATTGTGGGTTGCCTTGTGGATTTTTTTTTTTTTTGTTGTTGTTATTTATATCAAAAAGAAACCGTTATATGGGTTCCGGATGGTGTGGCTATCAACGCTGCTAACTCCTGTGCATTTCCCTTTGCCGCAGCATGTGAGCTGTTGTTTGTACCATATGCTCCTTCTGTCTGCTAGCGGCCGGCCTGAAGGTTGTAGGCCCATCTGTGTATATTTTTTGAATTTTGTAATAAACGGTTTCAAAAAAAAAAAAAAAAAAAAATAATAATAATTTTTGTAGACTCCCACAAGGGTTCAAAAACAGCCCGGGGTTATTCTCAGCAAGGGTAACAGAGTTACTACAAATTTATGATAACGAGGCATTGTCATATGTCGATAACATCTATCTGACAGACGATGACCTAGATAGGCATTTGAACAGGGTGAATACCATTATACTGGGCTTCGCCTCTAAGGGCTATAAATTCAACTTTAAAAAATCCAGAATTGCCCATCTCAATGTCCTTTTCCTAGGACATGAGCTATCAAGTGAAGGCAAGAGCCTGGCAGCTAACGTTTTAGAAAAGTTTGCGCTGCTCCAAACTCCAAAAACACTGAAAAATTTACAGTCCATCTTGGGTTTCTTAAATTTTGGAAGAACTTACATTCTAAATTACGCAGAAAGGTTAAACCTCTCTACGAATTATTCAAACCTGATTTTTCAACAAAACATTGGACACAGGATCACACAGAAATCCTGTGTTTACTCCAAGCCAACATGTTAGTACCCAATCATTTACAAACCAGCGTAAATAAACGCAATTTAGTGATCCGAATAATTTTGGGTCAATGGGGATTCACCTATTTAGCATTTAATGAGGGTGAAAAAATACCAATAGCATACAAATCACATTTGTATACACAAGCAGAAATGCGCTTCACTTCAACAGAAAAGATACTGACAGCAGTTCAAACCGCTGTAGCAAAAGAAAGAGCAGCTCTAGCTCAGGGAAAACGCATTATTGTTGTGACTCCAGTAACAGCCTTAGAGGCCGTTACAAAAGCGAGCATTCCAATTGCAAAAGATTTACATCCTAGATGGATACAATGGGTTAATTCTCTTGCTGCAACAGATGTTGAATATGTTTTTGATCCTTATTTAAAAACACAAGCGTTCCTGCAATATGAACGTGAATGTCCTCTGCCCACTGAAATTCTGCCTCTCGATCAGTACGAATGTATAATTTATACTGGCAGGTCAGCACAACCCGCTACAGGGAGTACGCAAGCTTACAGTGCAGAGTGTGCAATCGTTAAAGGTCGCATACGCGATGGTATCTTCAGACCAATGGTAACAAAAACTCAATCTCTAGGAGATTGTACAGCTCAGCGAGCTGAACTACAAGCATTCAAACTGGCATTTGAAAATACAGATCGCAAATTCCCCACACTTATAGTGTGCTATTCCTTTTACTGTGTCCAGTCATATAATGAATATTTACAGAGTTGGCTTCAAAACGGATTCAAAGATGCAAAAGGTGGCACAATAAAGCACAAAACGCTTTGGGAACAAGTAGTTCAGTTGAGAAACGAACTATCAAAAGCTCACGTGATACACAAGATGAATCATCAACGCGATGGCGTTCACGTTGCAGGGAATTCATCGGCTGATGTAGCCGCAAAGGGGGCTGTTCAGACGGCTTCTTTAGCTGCGATCACTCATTCAAAAACGAAAATAGACAGTGAGATATTGTTAGCTGTCAATGCTTCAAGCAAAGGCAGTGGTGAAGGGTTAACAAAAAAAATTCCACTCAAGTACTCTTATGTAATTGATGCGAACAACGTTCCTTTTGCTCGAATCCCTGGAGTGGGGGATAGGGTGATTCCAAACATGGAACATAGAGCGGCTTTGATTTATGAAGCACATCTGGGGGAGAGTCTGTCACATCAGGGGATCTCTAAAACAATATTAACATTAAAAGAGATGTACTGGTGGCCTGAAATGAATGCACTGATTCACATCTTCATCAATGACTGCAGAGACTGCAATAGACAGCGTAATGCAGAACGCCATCAGACACTAGACTACGAAGTAGCCTGCCCAGTACAGACACCATTGTTAGACAGCATTAGACTATCTACCCCTAGGCGTTCGTTATGACAAATGCATTCCCACAAACACTAACTCAAGGTTCCTATGGATGTGGCCTCAGCACTCGAACTGTTATAAAAGATTTGCGAGTCTTTATCTGCACATACATTCTGACCACGGCCCTGCGTTTAGCTCTCGGGCTTACAAAGAAACCATGGCCAGTTTGGGCGTAGCATTGCGGTACTCCTCTCTGTTTCATCCTGAGGGAAACTCTGTTGTGGAGAGGAAAAACCGGGACGCAAAGAAGTCTATAACAGCTAGAGTACTAGGTTTGGGTGATGGGTGGGTCCAACATTTTTATGGGGTTCAATGCTCATTAAACAATTTGCCAAGAAGTTCCCTAGGGGGGGGGTCACTCCATATGAGGTCCTATTTGGGACCTCCTGATCTCAAATGTAAAGACACAGTGGTGGAAAATAAACCCTTTGATATCAAAGATCATTTGGCTGTTTTACAGGATCTAAATGAACTAAGATCGAAACAAAGCAACGTGTTCCTGAAGCCAAACACCACTGGGGAAAAACCGGCAGTCCCAGCAAGGTCTGCCTGGATCCCAAAAGTTGGGGATCTAGTCAGAGAGAAGATTGCGGACAAGAAGGAATTTGGACCTTCTTACAGAAAACCAGTACCTGTCCTAGCCGTCCATGGAACAAGAACAGTACTTCTGCCACCCCTTGCTGGAAAAAAGGAGAAAAGATTTGTGTCAATCGACCTCATCAAACCACACTATGTGGCCGATACTAAATAGTAGGCCTCGTGGACTCCGACCTAGTAGCAGACGCACTCCTCTCACTACTATCCAAGAGGTTCAGGCTGAAAGGCTCATAACCATCGAGAATTCAGCAGTAAGAGATGAAGGACTAAGCAACAATGCTATGGAACTCATCCCTCTTGGAACTCAAGTAACAGTTCGTCTAGATACACCTGACTACACCAAAGTAACACAAGATCAACTGGTTCCAGCAATTTTGATGAATCCTGATGCAATTCCAACAATTGCCCGAACTGCTTCTGGCTATTTCATTAACTTTGATACGTTCTCTGAGGATCCAAGTGAGCCTGAAACAACGCCAGCTTTAAAACAACAAGTACAAGAATTTTTTTGTTTTCTGAAAAAGACTTATCTGGTTTCACCGTGGATTGAACTATGGATTATTTCTGGAACATTTTTCTTTCTGCTTTGGCTAGCTTTGAGAATGACTCAGAGTGCTTCTGAATGGCAGATAAATTCGTATGGACACTGAAAGTAAAAATGTGAACTTACTTCTAAAGCCACACAAGTCTTCTCATTGTGAAGCAAGAGACTTGTCAGCAGTGAACATCACAGCCGTTCCTATGCAGGATGGTATAGTTTGGGACAAAACCGATTTTGACATATTCGGCCCAACGGAACTTCTGAAGATTCCACATTTATTTAAAATTTCATTAAGTGACTTTATTACCTCCAGTACCTATTCTGATGATTGGGACTTTGAGACTGTTAATAACATGATGTCTGATCTAGAAAGGTCTGCTGCGTTCTCTAACAATGAAAACTCAGAGGGTCCATCAGACTTCGAACAGCTTTTTTGTTACAACCACTATGGTCATTATTTCTTGCATAGATCTGCAACACCTAGAAATGTATTTATGTTTAACCAATGGGAACACTGTCCTACACCACCAAAGGGTAGTTCAAAAACGTTTGCAAGTAAGTTTCCATATTTTTCAGGGTACAATATATCTGATCCAGAAACATTTTTCTATAAGAATGTGAACAAAACAGGACAGAAAAATATGTTAACTAATACAAAACAGATTTATTCTGCAGCCTTTATTGTCCAACTGTCTAGACAAGGATTTGACTTTTGGAAAGACACAATCGACACAAAATCTGTCTGGGGTTCTAAAGATTGGCCAGTGCAGGGGATAGAAGCTTTGTTTGGAGCCTGTATCATCCCACAGCAAATAATGTTTTGAAATGACACTGTGCAACAAATGTCTTGCCTTGGATTAGCCAAGATCAAAGACATGAACACACCTTCTGTGCCAACACCTGCAAGTTATGACACTACACAGGGAGCGGTCACAGTAGACACAATACTACAAAACAACAGATCAGATCCAGATTGGGAAAAATGGTTGCTCTGGTCCACAAACACAAACATCTGTCAAGAAAGATTCCTGAATAGAATACAGGGCTTTACTATTCATAGGTCAGACCCACGTTATGTTCAACGACAGCATCCGGGGGTAGTATCAACATACAGTGTAGGAAAATTGTGCCTTGACTGGCTACAAAAATCTACACTTGAGGATGTGATCAAAAGTTATCTTTACTTAAATAAGATGCAGACCTTATGGTTTTCTTGCTAGGACCGAGAAAACTGGGTCAAAAACGTTTCATTTATGCTGCTTATAATGAAATATGGAAGGTTTCACAGGCAGAGGCCACAGAAAGAATACTTGAGCTTGATCCTATTAACTTAGAGAAATCTCTCACTGTAGCCGACAATGGGTTAACAACTTTGTCATCCAGAATATATTCACTGGACAACATTGTATGCTCTGCTATTGACATACTTAATCAAGATTTAGCCATTTTACAACAAGGCCAATCTCAGTAGCGTTCTATTATGTTATTAGGCTGGACGCTGCAATCCTTGCGTGCAGGCTATATGCCTTGGCCTTTTATCAACACGTCGTCTCTGTTTTCAGAATACAATCTTATGGATAAACAGATCAAACTAGCACAAACGGGAGCAAAGTATACAGTGCTGAGTATTGAAAAACTGGAAAAATTACCATTTACGGTAGCAGAAAAACCAGCTACAGAATGGCTTATCCATGGCAAAATAACTCTGCCTGTCACTACTTTTCATTTTCAGTATTGCCTCAAACAAATGAAAGCAGGCAAATATGAAAGGTTGGGTAAAGAATACATTAAGACATCCTGGGTTTTACCTTACAAATACAGATGTTGGAGTGGGGGTCGTGAAGTGTTTCTAAGCGGTACACACTGTGAAAATGCACTGAGCGGTTCACTCATATGTCAGGAAATGTCTTTAAACAGGGCTTGCAATGGTTCTGTGGCAAACCTGTCCTATCACTTACAGGGTACACCAGCTGTTTTGATTAATCTAACATTTGGCCAACTTTCTAATGGGAGTTACCTCATGTTGAATGTTCAAGGTTGCTGTGGCATGTTGCCAGGAATCCCATATCTGGTAACGGTTAGCTCCAGGGTTACTTGTTGTATGCAAGTATTGTTCCCCCAAATGGACACAGTCAGGGAGTCACCTCTATGGCCTTGATTGAATGTTTCTTTTATACGTTTTGATACTTTAAGCAGGATGAAAGCCATGCTTTTGCAACAGACAGTGCCTTTGACCTCGGCCAAAGAAACCTATGATCTACAAATTGCAAGGACTTCGGCTGAGATACAGGCTCTAATCCATACAAACTGCCCTATACATTTCGTAGAAATGATGGGACGTATCTTAAACATGTCTGATACGAGCGGGGATGTACATGTATTTAAGACCATATGTTCAGGACTGTTAACACCTTTTCAGGCAGTCCTCGGAATCATTCCAAACTTTCTGCATTCGGTGTTTGGTGGTCTGTCATTAGTTCTAGCACTCTTTGCAGGAATCCTATTTTTATTCCTACTGCTACGCTATGGCAAGCCTATCCACCGGCGTCACTCCCAGCAACTTGGAGAAAACTCTCCTAGAAAGGAAGTGCCATGAGCACATAGTGCAACTTTTGGGCATACCTCATCTACGGGAACTTAATACAACATGGTTTCTGTCATTTAGACCAATCTGGCAAGATTGCATCTTACCTGTTCTAGGCTGCCTGCTTTGCGGTGAAGAATGCATCCTAGACATCTGTCTAACACTCCCATCAGTCATGCCAACGGATATCGATACTCTGCTGGACCCGATGACGGCCCATGCTCTGTGTTGTCCCCAGAGGCTACCAATCCTGATGACGGCATTCGTTGAGATCTCACAGATGCTTCCTGCTGCTGCTGAGGTACGAGATGGATCAACAGGCATACCGGTAACCGAAGAGAACATTGCTGCGCCATCCCATGCTGAAGGCGATGCTTCACATCTCTGTGCAGTTAACCTTCTAAACGATGTGTTCCAACTATCACCGACATCGGTAGATGATCTTTTGTCTACAAGAGTAGATGATTTCATGTTTTTACCAGACCCATACACTGACTTTGATTCGGCTCAAAGTGTACCAGAAAAGCAATGAATTTGGTCTCCATATTTTCATAACAGAACTTGGAATTCTTCCTAAAATTGACTTTTATCTAAATTTGAAAATACATGGCAATTCAATCTGCTTACAGTAGAACTATTCATATAAAACAGACTTTTTTTTTTGCAGAGTTTTATATAGCGCGAACTTGACCCGAAACCAATCAGGTATCAGAGAGCTTTACATAGCACCAGTTACGTTACATGAGGACACACATTCATCTTTTGTTAGCCATAGGGAGATTAAGTGATTTGCCCAGAATCACAGGAAGTTCAGCGTCATTACCGAGGTCGAGCACCCTAGCTGTTGGGCCAACTCCTCTACCCAATATCTTTGAATACTTCCAGGGACACATTTTCACCTTATTTACCACAATGTCGACCATTTCGTCATATGTATATATTTCTATTCATTCATATTGCTTTTATTTTCGATATATGCTTAGAATGAAAAACTGCTTTAAAATATACAGTACCTTTGCATTACATGTTTTATCAAAGTTTTTTTAATAGACTTCTTTTAGTATGCTTTTACAAATGTTTTTAGCGACATGTGGTACTCAATTTAAAGTTTAGCATTTTATGTTTAGCATTTAGTATTATTGTCATTCGAAAGTGGAGTGGGTGTTGTATTCCGCATTAGGTGTCCGTATATAGGTTTTCATGAAACATGTCCTTATAAAGGCACAATTCGCATTGCCCTTATATAGGCAAAAGATCCCAGTCCCTATTTAGGCATTAGCCATGCTATCCAAATACAGGCATAGTCACCTACATCCGTCAACCCCTACGTCACAACGAGTTCTTAGAAACCAGACCCTTAAGCTCTTGGGAGTTTCCCCTAGCACAGGATTATTGATTTCTCCAAGAACTCATTTATTATGCATGAACCGCTATTCCTTAAGGGTTCATTCCTGACTTCTTCCTCTGCCCGACTTTACGGCAATGCTAACATTCCAAGGCACCTACCAGGTATAAATATACCTTCCTGTGCCCAAGCAAGTAGGAGGAGACCTCAACTTTAGAGGAGCCCGTGTCCCGGCCTGACGCACTGACAAGAGATTCTGTCATCCGTGCTCACAGAGAATCCAGCTTCCAGTGTTCTGACTCCCTTCGCGGGGTGTTAGAGTTCGAGACCCGGAAAGAGATTCCCACCTCTCTCATTCTCAAGGTATGGAGCTGACTAGAACCTAGAGGAACTCTTGGCATACTATACTAAACTATAGAATAACATCCTATAAAATACAGCACCCACTTCTTACATAGTACTACACTTAGGTTAGGTACACTGGGGAAGAACTAGTTAGAGAAGCATCTTATGAGTACTCACATTTTTAGCCTATGTTATTTATGTATGAATATATGTGTCATAGCTAAAAGATAATGCTAGCGCAGTATTATTTCTTTCTACTGCTTACGCTGTACATAATATATCTCGCATACTGTCTTGTGATTGTAACAGCTCATATCTCTTACACGAAAAACAAGACTGTTCAATAAATCCTTTTATTGAAACGCTAGTCTATTCTTTCTGTGTAACTCTGAAGAAACTAAGCATGCACGATTAGCTGAGTGAAGCTGTTATCTGTTGTTTCCATGATTCTGGGAGTGTTCCGATTCTAAAGGGAAACAAAGTTGTCATGTTTATGCGTTTGCCAGAAACGACTCCCTTCTTGTTTCTAGTGGCCTCTGAGTTAGCTGGTACAAATTAATTAAGTTTAATATACTCGATATGGGTATACTGGCCTCAGTCCTATGCCAAATCTATAGGGTATATTATTCCAATGCGCAGAGCCTTTTAGGTAAATAGGAACTACACTACAATGTTAATAAAAAGAATTAAATAAAAAATTACCTATCATAAAATGACCTGGTTTTGCAGGGGGGGGGGTACCTTGGTTTTTGGCCCCGGGTTTGGCGGCCATCTAGGGAAACCTACCAAACCCACACATTTCTGAAAACTAGAGACCCAGTGGAGTCCAGGGAGGAATGGCTTGCATGGAACCCCTGAAGGCTCCCTATCCATAATTCCCTGCAAACCTCAAATTTTGCTGATAAAATCAATTTTTCCATACATTTTTGTGTGGGATCACCTTACTGGCACAAATGTCCTGCCATCCAGCATTCCCCTTGTTCTCCTGAGTGAAATGATACCTCAATTGTGTGGGTAAGCCAAAAGCCTGTGACTGGGAAGGGCCAAAAACATGGGGGTTAAAGGAATAACGCCGCAAATTTTAAGCGTCACTTTTTTTTAAAACATACGTTTTTTGCTGATTCTGCATTGGACAGCCACACAAGTGAGGTATAATTTTACTCCGGAGACCAACGGGAATGCTAGGTGGTAGGACATTTGTGTCGGCACAGTGATCCCCACACAAAAATGTGTGGCAAAAGGATTTTTTTAGCTGAATTTGAGGTTTGCAGGGGATTCTGGGTAAGGAAACGTTGGGGGTTCCACGCAAGTCATACTTCACTGGACTTCCCAGGGTGTCTAGATTTCAGAAATGTGTGGGTTTGGAAGGTTTCCCTAGATGTCCGCTGAGCCCGGGGGCAAAAGCCCAGGTGCCCCCCGTTGCAAAACCAGGTCGTTTTGTGATAGGTCATATTGATGTCTCCATAATATGTTTTGGGCCCTTGCCTGTCGTAGGTATTTGACCCACCCACACGATTGAGGTACCATTTCTATCAGGAGACTTTGGAGAATGCCGGGTAGGTAGAAGTTTGTGGATCCACGCAGATTCTAGAACTTTCCATCACAGAAATGTGGGGAAAATGTGTTTTTGTTTTTTCAAAGTTTGAGGTTTGCAAGGGATTCTGGGTAACAGAACCTAGTGAGAGCCACACAAGTCACCCCATCCAGGATCTTACTGGGTATCTAGGTTTCAAAAATGTAGAGGTTTACTAGGTTTCCCTCAGTGTGGGCAGAGCTAGGGTTCAAAATCTACAGCTAGGCACTTTACAAAATAGGGGTCAGTTTTTACTGTAAAAATGTGGTGTGTCCACGTTGCGTTTTGCGCGTTTATCCTGTCATGGGCACTGGGTCTACCCACACAAGTGAGGTACTATTTTTATTGGGAGGGTTTGGAAAATGTGGGGTGGGTGGAAGTTTGTGGATCCAAGCAGATTCCAGAACATTCCATCCCAGAAATGTGAGGAAAATTAGTTTTTTTGACAAAGTTTGAGGTTTGGAAGGGATTCTGGTTAAATGAACCTGGTGAGAGCAACACAAGTCACCCCATCCTTGGTTCCCCTGGTTGTCTAGTTTTCAAAAAAGTATAGGTTTTCTAGGTTTTCCTAGGTGTCGGCAGAGCTAGGGTTCAAAATCGACAGCTAGGCATTTTGAAAAAAAAGGGTTGGGTTTCACTGTAAAAATGTGGTGTGTCCATGTTGTGTTTTGCACCGTTTTCTGTTGTGGGCACCAGGTCAACCCTAACAAGAGAGGTACTATTTTCATCGGAAGACTTTGGGGAATGCGGGGTGCATGGAATTTTGTGGATCCACGCAGATTCCTGAACTTTCCACCACGGAAATGTGAGGAAAATGTGTTTTTTGACAAAGTTTGAGGTTTGCAAGCGATTATGGGTAAAAGAACCTGGTGAGAGCCGCACAAGTCACCCCATCCTGGATTCCCCCAGGGTGTTTATTTTTTAAAAATGTATAGGTTTGCTAGGTCTCCCTAGGTGCCGGCAGAGCTAGGGTTCAAAATCTACAGCTAGACACTTTGCAAAAAAAGGGTCAGTTTTCACTGTAAAAATGTGATGTGTCCATGTTGAGTTTCGGCAATTTTCTGTCGTAAGCACTAGGTCTACCCACACAAGTGATGTACTATTTTTATCGGAAGGCTTTGGATAATGCGGGGTGGGTGGAATTTTGTGGATCTACGCAGAGTCCAGAACCTTCCATCACAGAAATGTGAGGAAAATGTGTTTTTTTAAATTAAGTTTGAGGTTTGCAAGGGATTCTGGGTAAAAGAAACTTGTGAGAGCCACACAAGACACCCCATCCTGGATTTCCCTGGGTGTCTAGCTTTAAAAAATGTATAGGTTTGCTATAATATAATATACTCGATAGGGGCATACTGACCTCAGTCCTATGCCAAATCTATAGGGTATATTATTCCAATGTGCAGAGCCTATTAGGTGAATAGGAACTACACTACAATGTTAATAAAAATAATTTAAAAAAAATTACCTATCATAAAACGACCTGGTTTTGCAGCGGGGGTACCTTGGTTTTTGGCCCCGGGTTTGGCAGCCATCTAGGGAAACCTACCAGACCCACACATTTCTGAAAACTAGAGACCCAGGGGAGTCCAGGGAGGAATTGCTTGCATGGAACCCCTGAATTTTCCCTATCCATAATTACCTGCAAACCTCAAATTTTGCTGATAAAATCACTTTTTCCATACATGTTTGTGTGGGATCACCATACTGGCACAAATGTCCTACCACCCAGCATTCCCCTTGTTCTCCTGAGTGAAATGATACCTCAATTGTGTGGGTGGGCCAAAAACCTGTGACTGGGAAGGGCCAAAAACATGGGGGTTAAGGAATAGCACCGCAAATTCTAAGCGTCACTTTTTTTTAAAACATATGTTTTTTGCTGATTCTGCATTGGACAGCCACACAAGTGAGGTATAATTTTACTCCGGAGACTGAGGGGAATGCTAGGTGGTAGGACATTTGTGCCAGCACAGTGATCCCCACACAAAAATGTGTGCCAAAAGTTATTTTTTTGCTGAATTTGAGGTTTGCAGGGGATTCTGGGTAGGGAAATGTTGGGGGATCCACGCAAGCCATACTTCACTGGACTCCCCAGGGTGTCTAGATTTCAGAAATGTGTGGGTTTGGAAGGTTTCCCTAGATGTCTGCTGAGCCCGGGAGCAAAATCCCAGGTGCCCAGACAGGGGCACATGTATCCCATGGCGGGGTGCATGGGGCCCTGTGGGGCCACCTGTGTTCTCCACCACCAGCATTTTCATGGTGGGCACCCGCCATGAAAGAACTGGCAGAGGTGGAACTCATAATATGTTGAGCGGGACTGCGCCAGTCCTTCTCAGCATGTTACTTTGTGGAACAGCTCTGCCACTGCCAGGGAACGACTGTTCCATGGCACAGCCAGTGGCCCTTCGCAGCAACAACTTTTAAAGTTGTAATGTGGCAGACAGGCCACAGCGAGTGTGTAATCAGGCCCTAAGGGCCTTGTCATGACTTTGGCAGGGCAGGAGGGAGCCGCCATGCTAGCGCCACATACAGCCAAAGCCATAATTAGACCACCCGCTGGATTCCAACTGAAATCCAAGTCGGACAGTCCTGTGTTGGCTGGCCCACGGCGGTGCCTATTTAAAGGCTCATAGGAGAGATGTAACAGGCACTGCAACGGGAATGCCATTGCAGGTTCCTGCAGGGCATGGACTGTTAAGTCCATGCCCTGCTGAAAATGGGGGTGCATGCAGATAGGGGTACACACCATGTGCCCCCCGCATGCATCTACTGGCGCAGAGGCAACAGGCGGCCCTGTAGGTCTCCCTTTGTTTCCTCTCTGCCACTCTGAATATGGCAGACACACCACCATGAAAACTACTGCAGAGAGGAAACTTGTAATATGCTTGGTGGGGCTGCAGCCACCTCAGCAAGCATATTGCAGCCTCAAGACTGCTACAACACCACCCGGGATCTCTGGTCCCTGGCAGTTGCAGTGGTGCTAATGCGGTCTGACTGCCCAAGTACTTATTGGGCGGTCACCGGTGTGTCAGGGCCCGCAGTGCCCCCGTGGCAATGGCGGTCTATAATAAGGCCTTAAGCAGTGATTTTTATAATTGCATTCCTTATTAAAAATATAGTTTGTTTTTAGTAGTCCTTGGCAAATGTTAAATAACACCAGTGTAATTTGCATAATTTCTGCAACTTCATGTTATGGTTCTTAAGTGAAATTCCCAAAATTACACCATTACACCACTTCGCATTATTACGTGCCATTAGAAGTAAAACTTTACAACGAATTGTGTAATCAACACACAGGAATAGTAGAACGTGAGCAACTGTTGTCAATGAGGATGCGTTTTGCACTAAAGTATGGCTCAATATCATGAATTTTAATCAATTAAATATACGTTCATATAATTTTGCTGCCATTTCACATAAATATATGTGAAAGCAAATTATGCAAAACTTACCCACCCCTAGTTTTCGGTCTCCCCTAACCATACACAAAATTTGGACTTGGTTATATTCTGTTTTTGTCAGCATTTATGTAAAGTTCTCCTTCCGTTGAGAATAGACAACTTCCTTTTAAGAGCTTATGACTTTTCTAGAAGATTTTCAACAAACTGCTTCTGGCTATGGGTCTGATTACAAGTACGGCGGTCCATAGGACGGTCTTATTTGCGGTAGCGATTCAACCACTGCCACACGGCGACACATCTGAGTGTGGCGGTCAGACTGCCACAGCACTGCCACCTCTGCCAGGATCCAGGATCCCACAGCGTGTTGGTCTGAGGCAGGAATATGCTGTTGGTATTGCAGAGGCACCTCCGAGCATGTTCTGAGTTGCCAAACCACCATGCTTTCCATGGCCTTAGGTCCGCCAAGAAAAGAGTGGCGGTGAGGCAACTAAAGGGGCCCTAATAAGGATTCCTGCTGCCTCTGGGCCCAAAGGGTGCATGCAGGGGCATATATAGTGACCCCTGAATTTGCACCCCCAGTTCCTACACGGTGTAACAACTATGCCACATCATGCAGGAAGGTGTAGTCAGCACGCTGATAGCGGCGGTCTGAATGTTAGACTCTTCTATGAACCTGACAGACCGCCGATGTCAGAACACCGCAGCATCGCCCACCAGACCAGGATTTAATTCCTAATCTGGCTGGCAGTAGACCTACGACTTTGGTGGTCCTACAACGGACGACACGCCGCACCATCCGCTGTAGGATCGCCAAAGTCATAATCAGGCCTTATGTCTAGCAATCCTCATTTTCACTTGTATCATTAATTTCATACTGTTCATAAGTACTCCATCCTGAGTTTCTTTTTTTATAATCTCTCCAAATGTCTTGCTTATAATTCTGATCTCATTTCTTTCTTTGGATACACTATTTCATTTCCCTAATCTATCTTGAACTGTTCCTGATTTTGCTCTCAGATTTTTCTCACCATCGGCTTAATTTCTTACTTTTGCTTTCCTAGTAAAATGTTTGACTTCTCTTACCAAGATTTCTTTTGAATCCTTATTTTAGCTGAATATTTGTCTGTTGTACATGCAATATTTCTTTAACAATGATGATGGCAAGCCTTCCTCTTTTTTTGAGGATTCATGGCATAATGTCTTGATGAACTTGTGAACATGTAGCAAAGGATGAGAGAATAAAAAGAAACATAGTTGTATTAATTATATAAATAATATGTAATAATTATTCAGGTTTATAAAAGAGGGAGCACGATCCCTAAACATGCCTTTTTATGACTGAATGCATGCTGAAACCAAATTGAAGACTTTACCAGTTTTTCAGGCATGGAATGATGTCAGAGTTCAGTATATATGTCCTAATCAGTATTCTGCTATAGGTCTCTCACTGCCTTATGTTTCACTTAGCGATGCTAGAGTTTTTTATCAATTGATTTTTGTAGGGAGATGCAGTATTAGGTGGTTAGGCTTCACACATGCAATACTGTCACAAACCCCAAGAATGTTCCTTGGACTCACACTAATAAATCCTTAGCTCAGTCCTTGTAGCGTGGAAAATAGCAGTAAGGCTCTACTAGATGAACATGTGTTAAGCATTTCAGAGTACCACCATGGATGATAAGAATCAAAAGAACTCTGACACCACTTTTATCCTAATTTAGATACCAAAATTAATTGAATAGCTTACATATAAACGGGGTTTATAATACATTAAAACTTTATAATTGCGGTCAATGGAAAAAACCACTTCTGACAATCGGTCACTTGCAGGTTGAGTTGCATGGAACCCTTGTAGGATAAAGGTGATGCGGGTCCCAGGACCAAGCTATGACAGTCAGTTCAATTGTACCTGACCAATGGAGCCTGGGTGCAGAGTTGTCCTGGCTGTTCCTGGTGCTGAACAGGAGCCTCAGGCGAGCTGCTTTTACTGCTGAAACGATGCTGCGGGGGGAAAAGATGCAAAAACACAACAACCAGGCTGCTGCTGATGCTAGATGAATGGCATATAGAGTTCCCTCTAGGTGCAGCGTTGAATGCAGGGGTAGGGTGATGGATTGTCAACCAACAAGCCTTGGAAGTGGTAAGTGGAGAAGAAAGTTACTTCAAATCTCAGTGGTCCTGGGAAACGCGGTAGATGCCTGTTACTTTGTAAAAATGCACTAGAGCATCTAGATTTGAGCGATCGTTTGGAGGGCCTGATTGCCAGCAATTCTTCAGATCCAGAGCATTGTTTTATCTGCAGTTTGCAGAGGACTAGTGCTACTAGTCCAGGGGAGTCTGAGGGTGCTTCAGGCTTCCACATGGGTCCCTCTGTCTGAGGGAACTGAGAGTTAGCCTAGGATGAGTCTTGATCAGGCAGTTCCCAGAGTGTAGCCACAGGTGCAGAGTATCCCTCTTGTGCTTTGAACAAGTCTTGTTGTCTCAGACAAAGGTTGCTTCTTTTGTCCTCTTCAATACAGGTTGTTCTGAACAAAGGTTCTGGTGTCAGGGATAGCCCTTAAATACTAGATTTAGAGGTGTTAGCTGTGTGGGTGCAAGTGGCCAATGGGCTACTAGCCCTAGCAGCTTATCCTCCCCTGAAATGACCACATCAGGTGGTGTAGGTCACTTTTTCTTCCCAGATCCCACTATTTCTACCACTTTCAAAAATGACAGAAGTTTTCCTGGGCTGCACAGACCAGGTAACCCACCCTAGATATGTGGCTAACCTTCTGGACCTGTATGCCTCCTGACTATCGAATTACCCACCTGCCCAGGTGCAAATAAGCCTGGAGGAACGGGGATGGCTGTTGCTTCCATGGAGAGACAGCCTGGATGCCTATCAGAGGCCATGTAGCCTTTGAAGCTTACTGCCTTGATCTGTCACTCACTAACCAGCCTGGGAGGGAGGAGGTGTGGCCTCCTTCCTGTCCAAGCCTTTGTTCCTGACTCCTGGGAGCGTGCACATTGTCTGGCAGGAGATCAGAATCCTGTTTTGGCAGCAGCAAGCGCAAGCTGTCAGCCAAGGTACAGGAAAGCTGCGGCAACCAGATGGGCAACCTTTAAGGTTGTCACCTGGTTGCATGGCACATCACTCCTGGCACAAGATTCGTGCCAGGGGTGAGAAAGCATGTTGTTTGATACAAACATGACATATTTAGGTGGTACCATAATGGAGCTGCCAACCTTCCTTAGGGGGTGACTGGTATATATTAAAGATAGTGCTGCGACTTTGACTCACATGGTGAGGGCACAGTTGAGGTTGAGCAGTTTGCACTGCTCCTGCAGTCTGCAATTGCTGGCCTGCTGTCAGTAGTTTGTTTGGGTCACTCAGGGAGGCACAAACAGTGCTGCAAGCCCTATGGATCCCTTTGCCACCCATGCCCTGGGCACCCCTGGTACCTATAAGGGGATAAAGTCCTTGTCAATTGGGTTGCCAATTTACACACAACATTTTTAGGCGGAGAGCACTGGCACTGGGGTCTGAGCAGCAGACACCTGTGCACTATCAGAGTCATAACCATTATCATTGGAGGAAAGAGAAGGGGGGTGACCATACAAAAAGGGCCCTCTCATACAATTTTGGTGTGTTTGGACATGTTTGTACTAAATTGAGACTTGCTGTTACTGTTTGCACAATGCCTGTTTTGGGGGTGAAATGGGGGTGTACCTGGTAGTCCCCTCTGCTTTACATGTTGTTTGAAGTGTGGCCTATTTTGAGGTTTGATATTCCATGTTTTAGTGATAGGTAGTACACTATTGCATGTAGATTTATCTAGGTTAAAGTCTTGTTTCTACTATCTGAGATGTAAAGACTGTGCCCAAGAAGATTTTTGAGTGTACAACAGTGCTGGAAGGTGTATTGGTCAAGTTTCTGACCATGATTTTTACTGTTTTGGAGGGTCTAGATGCAGCCTTGTTTTACGTAAATATGTGTAGAGGGTTTTTAGGCCCTGGAGGTGGGTTGCACCTGATTTGGCTTTTCACAATGTATGAAAGCAATGCATTTATCTTTGTAGATGTAAACTTTTCAGGATAGCTGACAGGTGACACCAAATTGTTAGAGTATTTTTATAATGTACTATTTGGCTCCTAAGTCTATATTGGACAGCACTATTCAGATATAAGTCTGCAGATGCTCGACTTCTTTAGGTTGAATTGTGGGTGAGTTAGTTTAGTTTCTGTAAGAAATTAGATTACTGGTTGAGGGGGGGTGAAACAATGCATAAATGGAAAACTCTAACGCTAACGTAACACAAAATCACACGGGCCACGCTGGGCACTGCAGTAGTACCGTGATACAGTGTCCATTTTTTAAATTACATTTTTAAATCTTTGACATCTGGGTGTCCCTTCCAATTAATAGGTCAGGGGGTGCTCATTCTGCCCACATAGACCCTTTAGAAAATGTTCTCAGGACTCTGAGTCATATAATGGCAGCTGCAACATTTTCTCCAATATTGTGGTGAACCAATCAGATCCTTTCAATACTGCAGTAACAATAAGGAAACACAGTACCAAAATTCCTGTTAGGAGCAAATGTCCCTGCTGCCAGGAATACCATGTTACCAATCGTCCAGACATATCTAACATTTTCTGAAGGATAATACCTTCATGCCCAACAGAACCCCTCTTTAAATGCTAATTTTTCAAAAATGTCTGAAAAGATTTACACAAAATCACAACAAGCATGCTTATCAAGAAAATGTCTCATTTTGTATCAAATGTGGTGTAATTTCATACACTGGGGCACCCACAGTACTGTACAGTGGAGTAGCATACACTGCAGTGATGTAGAGTAGAGTGCCATACAGTGAATAGCATTGAGTGGATTGGCGTAGAGTACAGTGGCATACAATGGCATACTATGGAATACTATACAGTGGAGTGCATAGAGTGGAGTGGCATGTCGTAGAGTAGAGGGGAATGGCATACGTTGGAGTGGCATACATTGGAGGGCCAAAGAGTCAAGTAGCATGTCGTACACTAGAGTGAAGTGCCATAACTATAGCGGAATACTGTAGATTTGAGTGGCTTAGAGTGGAGTGTCACAATATTATAGAGTTAGGTAGGCTACAGTAGAGAGGAGTAGAGTGGAGTAGTGTAGAGTGGGGTGGTGTAGAGTGAGCTAGTGTAGAGTGGAGTGTGGAATAGTGGAGTACCATAAAGCAGAGTGGTGTGCACTGCAGTGGCGAAGAGTGGAGTGGCATATAGTGGAATAGCAGAGAGTGTGAAGAATGCAGTAGCGTGTGGTATAGTAGAGTGGAGTGGCGTATCATAGAGTGGCTTGAGGTATAGTGTCTTAGAGTGGAGGGTCTTAGAGTGGAGTGGCGTAGAGTTAACTGGGATGTCGTAGAATGGATTGGCGTACATTGGAGTGGCGTGTGATAGAGTGCAGTGGCGTGTCATACAGTGTAGTGACATATCATGGAGTGGAGTGTCCTGGACTGTTGTAGAGTACAGTATTATGTCTTAGAGTGAAGTGGCATGTGCTACAGTTGAGGTAGAGTGGACAGAAGTGGAGTGGAGTGGGTTGTCATAGAGTGAAGTGTCATATAGTGAAGTGGACTTGTCATAGAGTGGAGTGGCATGTCGTAGAGTGGAGTGATGAGTCGTACATTGGAGTATCATGTTGTACTGTGGATTGAAGTGTTGCGTCATGTCATATGGCCTGATTGCGATGCCAGTCGGTCGTTCATCCGACCGGGCACCATGGCAGAAGCAGGACCACCCGGCTAAAAGTCGGCAGTCCAGCTGCCCACATTCCGATGCGACCACCTTCACAGCAGTCGCAATATGTATACTTTGCACTGAGGCGTGTGCTGCGGGCTGTAGCACATGCCACCGTACAAAATATAAAAATGTTAAACATCCTACCTGCCACATGGTGTATGGATGTTTAGGGAGCACCACAGGTGCCCCCCATGGCCCATAGCGGAGGGCCAAGGGGAAAGTGGGTCCTGCTAGAGGACCCCAAAGTAACTGTCTGCCTGCATTTAACCGCCATGAAAGGGCCGGTGGAAAGGGACATCCTAATCCCTACAGCGGTGCCTGCCCCATTGTGGGGAATAGGAGTCTGACCACCACACTGACAAGATCCTTGATCCCTTTGGATGCGGCAGTCTTTCTCCCGCCATCCAAGATCCGACCACCTGCATCCTAATGCGTCGGTCAGATCCAATGGGCTGGATGGCGGTGGGACTGCCACCGACAGCCTGATGGTGGCGGTACCACTGCCATCGTAATCAGGCTCATAGAGTCTGGTTTAAAAAGGCATGTTGTGAAAATGGCTGAACGGATTTAAATTAAATTTGGAAGGAATATAGAATATGGGGTGGAAAGGGTAATTTTTGTAGTAGATCTAAGAGGGTTAAGTAGGGTTAAAGTTATAAGGCACAAAACACACATGGGGCAGATTTTCTAAAATGTCACACAATGGAAAGCAGCAAGGCCACTTGCTGCATTGCATTGTATGACAGGGAGAGGGCAGGAATGTGCCGTATCTATCAAGATAAGGCACATTCCTGCTCTCTCCTTGTGCTGAAAGCATTCTTTAGAGGCAGAATACAGCACACCTAGAAAAAGGAAACAACAAGCAAAAATAAAGACATTTCTCCTTGTTGCTACTCCCATGGGAAGGTGTAGGATTTTGACGCATTATCAGGTTTATCAGTCTTAGTAAATTTGGGAATGCGTCAAAATCCATAGGTGGATGTGCAGAAACACACACTCTCCAGTTATGGAACGTCTTCCCTGGGCAGAGTAACAGAAGGCAGTGACTTGCACTGCCTTGCATTACTCCAGATTCGATACACAACGCAGTGCCACACATGGTAGCCTTGTGTTGCTTGGTTAATCTGAACTAAGTATGGTGTTGCCCTTTCAACACCATGTGTGACGTAAGGGCAAAGCAATACAATGATAATTCTGGCCCTTAGTTGTATATATTGGGCCACGATATACTGCGGTAACTTTTTGGTTTACTGCGGTACATGCCAATGACAAGGCAGTATATGATAGTTTAGTGGTTGCCTTTACAAATTTAAAGATAGCCATGCTACTTTACCACATTTTGGCTGTGTTCTGGTTTAGGGCCTTAGATATAGTTAAGTAGTAGGTTTTACTGTTGTTCCCGACTGGCTGTTTGGCTGCTATGCTTGAGTACAAAGTCTTTGGAAAATTCATTGGTGGAAAAACACGTTCTGGGAGCCTCCTTTTTCTTTGCACACCCTTGACTAATCACCACAAAACTTTGCATCGTCCACCAATGTTGAAAGAGCAATAGGTCTGCAAAGTTTTGTGGAGCAAAGTTATTAACGGTCAAAAATCAAAGGAATTCCTATTTCTGGGAATCCTAACTATAACCATAGTGTGGCTTCTGCTACTCTGTAGTATATGTACATATATATATTTTCAACAAAAATAGTCATACAAGCCCGGTGCACACCTGCAGCTGGTGCCTGTGTCACATTCGACCAACTCCTGCATTTAATTCATCCAAAGATAGTGCAGCACTTGGGAAATTGCAGTGTGAATCCTTTGATCTTCCAGATAACGGCAACACATTTCAGAAGGGGGTTGGCAGCAGAGCCTGGCTTGTGCACTCCCCCCTCCATGAGCCAATAGTGGCCCCGGAGATCCATCTCCTAGGGATAACTTCTTAGGGATAGAGAGGCATAATTTAGGGGAGGGGTGTGTGTGGCTCCTTCCGCAAGCCTACTTAGACCCCACAAAGCCAATCTCCTGGAGCCACATTCCAATAAAAAGGGGAGGGGGACCACATGGCCCACCACACTGAGCCTTTGTAGGCCCGATGATCACTTCCCACGAGACCAAACTTAACTTTAAAGGGAGGAGGGCTGCACATAAAGCCTCTTTATTATGGTTAGAAAATGGTGGGGTAGCGAAGCCCTTTAAATCTCACCTCTTGTGGCTTACCTTCGGCTTTGGTCATATCAGAGCGCTGAACATGAAGAAAAACAGCAATGCTATCCCAATGTGTTTCGGAGCTCCTGGCTCCTTCACCAAGGATCTTTTAACACACCATGTGATTTGTGCATATTTAACACAGAAAACAGACTTTCCATTCTTTCTCTCATCACGGATTCAACTCTTTGCATTTTGTTATTATTCCAGTCTTATCTTTAACACATATTTACAGCAGGTTATAATTGTGTTGGATTATTGTCACTTTCAATACAGTGTTTCTCTCACATTGTGGAGATAGCAGTAAAAAGTGTTGTACAATTTTCACATAGTACAATTCATGGTCATTTTTTAGTAATAAAGAAACTAGTTGGCATTTTATACATGATAATTAAATAAATGTGTATTATATCGGACGGTCCTGGTCAACCTAACCAGCCAGTCAACGTCTGTCACACTTTTTTAAAGGTTGCTGGTTTTCCACTATTAAAATTAGTACTGGTTTAAACCGGCCACCTTTTAAATTCACAACACTTACCACGTTCATATCCCGGCACAAAAACCTGCTCCGCTGTAACTCAGGCGCCGTAGCACACCAGGGAGGCATTCGGCCTCTCTGGTGGGAACCCAATGATGAAGCATGTCACCAACTAGGTTGGTGAGTGAGGGTTCTTTTAAAGAATCAAGTTTTTCCCTGTGCTGTTCTATTTTCTAAATATGACAGTCACTCTTTTGTTGTTTTTGAGAATTCCCTCTAGGGGGAACAAGAGTAAATATCCCTCTCTCTCTTGTTGTTTTCTATGTCAAATAGAAAACAGTCAAGACAATAAGCGAGGCAAAGAAAAAGCATCAGAAAGTATTGCCGATATGGAATAAGGCTAAGGTACATCAAAGTGTACTCACCCGGGGTTGTTGCTGCATTAGCTGAGGTAAGGCGCCACCCAGTGGTAGTCAGAGATTCCAACACCAGTGTGAAATGGTTTTGGATATTCGTGCCAAACATGAATATAATAGAAAGAGCTTCTCTGCTGCTGAAGATGCTGAGCCTCCTCTGAAGTTAGTTGCGCTCAGTGGGGAGGGCAAAAGCTCCACATTTCGCGGCACTTTTGGAAAAAGAGCAGCCTTTTTTGAAAAGTGCAGATTTCACGATTTTTTTGCAAATCGCGAAATCCTGGAGGGTCTGATGATTATAGAATCTCAATTACACAAACAAATCAAATGACATAAAGAGAACATCAAAACATTTAGCCCTGATAGGCCTAAACACTATTTGCCCATTTTAGCTCGCAGATGTGTTAACATTATTGTATAAAGAATAGCCGAAAAAAAGTCCTGCTTACGCTTCAGATGTCACGTGGAATGGCTAAATATAGTTAGCTCTCTTATATTCATTGTTCCCCATGTGATTTCTGGAAAATATGCAATAAAACCAGTTAAAAAACACATATCCTATGAAATGGAAATATCACAAACCTAACCCAACTTACTTCAAAATATAAAAGGAGGGACCTCATTATAGGAGACAGATTATTCCGTACAATACTTATGGGGTTTAGCCTAAGTGTACTGCTAGTTCCTTATCCAGATTGAGTCCAAAAGAGTAAAGGGTATTATATTCTAATATGCTTAACCCTATTACCACCTTTATCTCTGATTGGGATCCTGTCCAGTACACAAAATGGTAATAGATAAGTGTACTGGTTATGTTGCAGTTTAAAGTGCCTCACATTTGGATATTGTTTGTCTTCTTTGATTATTGCCCTAAGGTGTTCTAGCTCTCTTTTTTTAGCTTTATGAATGGTACTTCCGATATAATATTTGTTGCATGGACAGCCAAATGTGTAGACAACATGATCTGAATTGGATGTTAAATGTTTAGTTATCTTATATGGCTGTTGATCAGTAGATAATTTGATCATTTCGCAATTATGACTATGTTTGCCGGCTTTCCATGTACCACAAGTGTAAAAACCTTGTATGGTATTTGTTTTATTATTCGGTCTTACTAAGTTTTGACTTAGGGTGTCTTTTAAGGACATTGGCATTCTAAAGGAAACTCGTGAGTTTTCACCTATTTGTTCTGACAGATGAGAATCCATTTTTGAAACTTCCCAGAACCTCCTGATCCTACGTTTAACTTCCCACGCTTGACCATGGAAAGAGGTCATAAACCTTACTGGTTGTTTTTCTACCTCATTTCTAGCACTGGCAGCTGAAATTCATTCCAGTCACATTTACTCACTTTATCACATGCCTGTTTGATCACCTTTCTTGAATATCCTCTTTCTAGAAATCTACATGTCATAATCTGCTTTTCTTTTTGAAACCCATCTTCAGAGCTACAGTTTCTCTTAGCTCTCAACAGTTCCCCATATGGGATACTTTGACTTACATTTTTAGGGTGACAGCTTTCTGCGTGTAGCTGGCTGTTTCCTGCAGTTTCTTTGTGGAACAAATTGCTTTCCAATCTGTTACCTTTGACTTCTAACCTCAAATCCAAAAGTACTAACAAAATGAAATGCCTGTTCCTGATCACCTTTCCAAATTCAGAAAATGTTGTAAATTTACTGTACCCATAGGACGACGTGGTTATCAAAGTGACAGACGTCACTCCCGACCTGCTCCTCCCACCAACCCAGGTAAAACTGGGGGTGAAGCCGGTCCCCATCGCCGTTCACTGGGTTTGTCTGTAAAAGTGTTGATCAAAAATGAAAAAGTTATTAGTGAGATATACATGCATCATGTAAAGAAGCATTTCAGTGTGAAATAAATAGGATAGAAATCTTGCTGTCAAGAAATGTTGGCTAGCTCTAATTCCTAACTTATGGGGGATACACGTGTATAAACTATTTATGTCTAAACACACTGTTATATAGTTAATTTCCCATGTGATCTCATTGATCAACCTTTAGAAGTCTCCCGTATCTTTGATATAAAAAGGGAGAGATATTACCAATGGTTGCATTCCTGGAAGTATTTTCAAACGTACTCCTTCTTGAGGAGCCAATGGGTCTTCCCGGAGGATTTCTAGGGTATTTATATAACTTGGTCAAAAGATACATAGCTGGAATGTGTGGAAAATTACAGTTTAGGAACTGATATTCTTCCTATTCTATTAAATTCCTATCCCTCCATTTCATCAGTTTTGCTTGATAAACTTTGTTAGCGTTCTCATACTTTTGTCTAGTTGATAATTCTTATCTATTAATGTCATTCAATTGCTTGTATCCCTCACTCAGATACATTTCTAAAGGAAGAACTACATTTCCACCTTCACCAGATTTTTTATCACAATATTTCTATTGTATTTCAATCCTCTTATAGTATCAAAATTTACTTTTTTCAGATTACTTCTGACAAAAACTTTTTTCTTATCAATTTTCTTAAATTCCTTAATCACTCCTCTTTCAAATGTATCAATAGTATCATTAACCAACTGTGGCATGAAGATGGATTTTGGTTTAAATGCACTAGTGCTGCTTAAATCCATATCTACTTCATCAATAATCAAGTTCAAAAAAGGGTAATCAATTAGGTTGTCGTTTCCTTCTAATTCATTCATGGTATGTAATAAATCAATATCACTTATTTGTAAATAACACGGTCTTTCAGTAATATCAGAGTTAATTGATGGAAGATTAGTAGTATTCCATTTTTTTAATTTTCATTTTCTCGTACAATGAAACAAATCAATATTACTTTTGGTTTAGTCAAAACGTGAGGTGGGGCAAAATGATAAACCTAAGGATAAAACTTTAATTTGTGGGGCTGTGAGAATAATATTAGAAAGATTTACCATCTTTTTTTGTCCATCATTTTGTCAATTTCTGCCCTCTTGTTTGCATTCCCACCAGGCTTTCTGTGTTCTCTTGCATCTTTGCGATTTCTTTGTTGCCTCATTTGCCTCCACATCACAGCCTTTGTATCCCTGTGGGCCCTTGTTTTTTGTGTTGATAGTCTTTCCCGGGCCATGAGGTTGAACTCTTTTAACATATTAGATTTTACTCCTTTTGCATCTGATTGTATTTATGCATCATTTACACTGTTATCGCTTTCCGCTAGATCTACTTGGTGAATATCCGTCGCTGCAGGCTGTTTGGTATATTCTGTTTTTTCTTGTGTGGTGTTTCTTAAGTGGGCGAATTTCTTTCCAAATGTCAAAATTTGGTCTTTTCATGGTCCACCTGTTCTCTATGAAATTTACATTGTTTTTTGGCTTTTATTTCTTCTTTGACTTTCTCTAATCTGGTCTCAAGTTTATTCATTTCATTTTGAAATTCCTCCTTGTTACATTTTTCTTTAAGCGTATTGGTGCATCTATTTCCAAAGTTGATTTCTCACAGTCTTTCTCGGCATACTTGATCAATATTTTTAACATTATTGTTGAACAATTGTGATTGTTGGCTGCCCACTCCTCTACCCTGGAATATTGAAATTCTTAGTCACCTAGGAACTCTACCACCATCAATATACATTTGTAGTGTGATGGCTTCCCACCATTTCAACTGTTATTTTTTTTAAGCTTTCTATAGGTTGTCCCAAAGTTGTTTTTCATTATTTATTTCATTATGTCCTCTATTAATTTCTTGTTCATCAGTATTGGTCGTGCCAGTAGTTCTATCACCCAAGTATTTAAAGCCCCGGGGAAGTGGTGGTCCCTGGGGCTCAGGGGTCCGTAACGGACGCCTGCATTTGAATAAACAGTGCCTGGGAAGGTAGTGGTCCCCAGGACAGTGTGGAGGGGCTCGAGCCCCCCGACACAGATTATTTATTTTAGCGCCCGGGGATGTGGCGGTTCCTGGGGCTTGGAGGGGCCATGAGGCCCCCGATCCTATTTTAAGAAAGCCTCAGGGGAGGTGACAATACCCGGGGCTGCGGGGGGCCGCGCGCTCCCTGTGCATAACTTATAAAGCTCAGGGGAGGTGGCTGTCCTCAGGGCTGCGGGGGCCCCATTCAGAAATGCCCCAGGACCTGGCCCACCGGGTGCTTTACAAAAACAAAAGCGCAGGAGCCCACGCTTCGGTTTTTCTTCATTTTTGAGTGGGTTCGCGCACCCACCCCTAAAATGCTTTTTTGGCCTGGGGGTCCCTGTGGGATCCTCTGAGCAGGCCTGGGGGGGTCAGGGTGTTTTTACCCTGCCCCCTTTTCTTGTTTTTAAACTTTATTTTTACCTTTTTCCTTCTTCCTCGGTTTGAAGCACAAGATGCTGCCAACACTTTCTGGTTTGAAGTGTTGGAAGCCAATCAGAGGTAAGCCCGTGCACGGGAGGGCTCAGCCAAGCATATCTCACAATTCTCAAATATCGACATCTATAAATCTTTAAATATCTCAAAAACTACTGTGCGGAATTACACCATTTTAAAAAAAGCTAAATTTGCAATCATTGACGGTCGAGCGCAGTACTGGTAGGAAGAAGGCAATCGCCAAAACACGTCCCAGACACGAGACTGATGCTAAACACGCTTTTATTTTGATGCTGTATGGAATTAAAGCCCTGCTGAAACGAGACCCCAGCTGTATCAGACCTGTTTTCTGAGGAGGAAGCGGGATTGGTGGTGATATATATATATATATATATATATATATATATATATATCTATATATATATATATATTACCTACTGGCGGTCGCCAGTAGGTAGTTATAGTTAGGACCGTGTTTCCATAGGAAATCCGCAACATTCTATTTTGAATAATTTTGGCGCCGATTGACGAATCCTGGCGAAATTTTCAAAATAGGTGGGGCACTCCGCTCCGCTCCTACCCTGAATGTATCGGGGGGATTCGTCAAGCAGGGGCTGAGAAAAAGGGGGGGTCCCAAAACGTGTTTTCCCCATGCATTTTTCCATAGGACCTTTAGTCGAAGCTACAGCCCGAATGGCTGAACAGAATTACTTGAAATTTGGCAGAGAGGTAGTCCTCAGAGCAGGGACGTGCCTTTTGTAGGTCTGGTGTAAATGTGTTCAGTATTTGCTGAGAAAATAGCATTTAAATCAATATATATATCTATAAGCACGCTCCGAGCGCGTACGGTAAGCTTACCGTACGCGCACGCTGCCGTGCGCGAGCTTAATTCTGATTGGTGGTTACATGACTGTAAACATTCGAATCGGTCGAAATCAGGAAGTGTCGGCCTCCATTTTGTGTGTCTCACACTGATAAACAAAGGAGGAGAATGTGGAAAGGGGGCAACGAAGAGAGTTGCAGACCCCCTAGCGTTTGTCAGGGGGTCCAAGAAGTCATAAAAGTATGAAAAATACATTTAAAATTCTTTAAAAAAAATCGCGGGGTGCGCGTACAGTAAGCTTACCGTACGCGTACGGCAGAAAAAAAAAAAAATATATATATATATATACATACATATATATATAATCTACTGCCGGTCGCCAGTAGATAGTTATAGTTAGGACCGTGTTTCCATAGGAAATCTGAAAATTCTATTTTGAATAACTTTGGCGCCGGTTGACGAATCCTTGCGAAATTTTCAAAACTAATGGGGCGCTCCGCTCAGCTCCTACCCTGAAAGTCTCGGGGTGATTCGTCAAGCGGGGGCCGAGAAAAAAGGGGGGTCCCAAAACACGTTTTCCCCATGCATTTTCCCAGAGGACCTTTAGTCGAAGGTACAGCCCGAACGGCTGAACAGAATTGCTTGAAATTTCTCAAAGGGGTAGTCCTCAGGTCAGGGAAGTGCCTTTTGCATATCTGGAGTCAATCTGTTCAGTATTTCCTGAGAAAATTGCATTTAAAAGCATATAGATATCTAACGTGCGCGATCGTAATTCTGATTGCTTGTTTGATGTCAGTCAACATTTGAATCGGTCGAAATCAGGAAGTGTCGACCGCCATTTTGTCTGACGCAGTGATAAGGAAAGGTGGAAAAAAGGTGAAAAACGTGAAAAGGGGGCAGGGAAGAGAGTTTCTGACCCCCTAGACTTAGTCAGGGGGTCACAGAAGGACCCCCAAGGGTGAAAAAAACATTTTATTTTGTTTTTTTTTAAATCGCGGGTGCGCCCAACGTGCACGCACAGTGCGCGTAGCGCGCATGGTGAAAAACCTTAAAAATATATATATATTAATAAATACATAACTTAGCATTTAAAAAACCTTGCAAATTCACTTAAAAAACCATAGGTTTCACACATGTTATAGTTAAGTGGATATTTCACTCGTAAAAAACCAATGAAATTCCCCCGTTATAGTTAGTTGAGATACCTATAACTCACGCGCCCGCAATCCTCTGCTCATGACATCACATATTACATCATTCATGACATGGTCAGTGGCATCACTCATGACATCACTGATGACATCATCCTTGTGATAGAGTGGTGGTCGCGCGAGTTATAGTTATCTCAACTAACTGTAACGGGGGAATTTCATTGGTTTTTTACAAGTGAAATATCCACTTAACTATAACATGTGTGAAACCTATGGTTTTTTCAGTGAATATATATATATATATATGTGTGTATATTACCTACTGGCGGTCGCCAGTAGGTAGTTATAGTTAGGACCACGTTTCCATAGGAAAACCTCAACATTCTATTTTGAATAACTTTGGCGCCGGTCGACGAATCCTCGCGAATTTCTCAAAATAGGTGGGGCGCTACGCTCCGCTCCTACCCTGAAAGTCTCGGGGGGATCCGTCAAGCGGGGGCTGAGATAAAAGGGGGGTCCCAAAACGCGTTTTTCCCATGCATTTTTCCATAGGACCTTTAGAACGAGCTACAGCCCGAACGGCTGAACAGAATTACTCAAAATTTTGCAGAGAGGTAGTCCCTAGGTCAAGGAAGTGCCTTTTGTAGGTTTGGTGTAAATCTGTTCAGTAGATTCTGAGAAAATAGCCTTTAAATCAATATATATATCTGAGCCCGCTTACGGTACGCTTACCGTACGCTTACGGTAAGCGTACGGTGGCGTGCGCGAGCGCGATTCTGATTGGCTCTTAGATCTTAGTAAACATTCGAATCGGCCGAAACCAGGAAGCGGCGGCCGCCATTTTGTGTATTTCACTCTGAAAAAAAAGAGTGAAAACAAGGAAAGGGGGCAATGAGGAGAGTTACAGACCCCCTAACAATTGTAAGGGGGTCAAAGAAGGACAGAAAAGTACAAAAAAAACATTTATTGATTTTAAAAAAAATCACGGGGTACGCGTACGGTAAGCGTACGGTAAAAAACATAAAAAAAAATAAATGAAAAGCAGATTTAAGAGTTTAGAAATTAGGGAGCTCTAAAAAGAGCTGTTGTGTTTATGAAGTCATTTTTTTAGTGGTACCTACAAGTAAGTACCGATGCAGAGTCTAAGGTTCAAGACGAAAGACTCTGTTCCCTTCATCATTGAAGTGCACACCATCTCCTCTATAAATGTCTTGCATGTCATAACGCAAGTTGTTGTGGTAAATGGCACCCATACCATAGTCACGGAGGAAAGCAGAAACAGATTTGTTGACGTGCTTTCTTGCTTTGTCAATCTGTGGACAGAAATGATTGGACCAGTTCCATTTTTGCCTTTGGCATATGTTGGAAAACACAAAGGCAGTTTTAGGGAAAAGTGTAAACAGTTGTGCAAAGGTGTCCTTCATAAGCATTTCCAGACCTACCCCAGTCAAAGTGCCTAGGTCATTGCCACCACAGTGCACTATTATGAGGTCAGGGTGTTGGATTTGAATGAAGGATTTCACCAATGGCATCAATTGGTGCCACTTTAACCCTCTCTGACCAATCCATTTAATGTCTACATTTGGCAAAGCAAGGTCTCTCACCATATCTGTTTTCTCTGCAAACTTTTCACTCCAGAAGACATAGCTGTGGCCTACAATCCACACTGTGAACATCTTCAAAGGAGAACTGGATGCACTCAGGAGGTGTCTTTCAGTAGAATGGCAATATGAAAAGAAAGACAGTTTGGAAATGGAGGCATACATATTTTTTTAAAACAAAAAGAACTGATTGGCTGTTTCATACCATTCCAGAATAAAAACTAGGCTGTATGTGAAAATTAATAGAAGCATGTTTTGTATTGGTACAAAAAAATGTGTAACCAAAGAACAGTACTATGGATTTGCTGTTAGGTTTGAAAAGTCAAGCACTCTTGCTCTGTGGAATTGAAACATTGTGTGTCGAACTTCTGACCTAACTGAACACAGCAGTGTTCCATGAGCTGTTGCTATGGTAGCAGGCAGAAGTCAAGTTGGGGGAAGGGTACTAGGCAGAAGTCAAGTTGGGGGAAGGGTACTTTTGGAAAAGGGTTCGTTTTCAACCAATAGAAATGTGTGAATACATGTGAAAAAAAGGGGGAAGCACTGAGATTTGAAACTTACATGTATATGTGTGGAAAAATAGAGGGAAAGTTTGCCATTATCTGGTTCTGCTGAGAGGAGAGAGGTGAACACAACAGAGATCCTGGCTCTGATAATCTGCTGTTTGAGTGTCACATTTCTTTCACAACTAACTAATTTTAAAGGTGAGTTTACAGTTTGAGAGGGGATGTATGTGGTAACTTAAGAAATGAATAATAGAAATGGGAATTGTTTTTGTTGTAGTTACACATGGTGGTTTCATAATGTGTCAGTGTGTAAAAGTGATTTACACTTGCCCCGAAAAAAAAAAAGAGCAGTAAGTGTGCTTTCAAATTGGCAAAGAAATTTCGTTTTGGGACTAATGTGAAAACATGACTCTGTGTGCATAGAAGAATTATAGGCAGAGATTTATTGCGTCTTGCTCTGGTGATTTTACAGTTGGATTAGATGGAAAGGGGGAGCGAATTATTGGGGGAAGAAGCAGAGGCTTAGCACACACCCATGTCCTTGCCGTGTATAGTCATGCACAGTATTTACAAGCCAGTGGGGTTTTCGGGTTTAAGTCTGTAATGCAAATACATTCAGCATCACTAAGGCTGGTTGCCCTTGCTGGAGTGTAGGCAGTCACAGAGAATGCACATGGTGGTGGTCTGAAAAAAAAACAGCTTGGACACGTGCAATTAAATACATCAAAAATAGTGGTTTCATAATGTGTCAGTCTGTAAAAGTGATTTCAAATTGTAAAAAGAGATTTTCACTTGGCCCGAAAAAAAAAGAGCAGTAAGTGTGCATTCAAATTGGCAAAGAAATTTCGTTTTGGCACTAATGTGAAAACATGACTCTGTGTGCATAGAAGAATTATAGGCAGAGATTTATTGCGTCTTGCTCTGGTGATTTCACAGTTGCATTAGATGGAAAGGGGGAGCGAATTATTGGGGGAAGAAGCAGAGGCTTAGCACACACCCATGTCCTTGCCGTGTATAGTCATGCACAGTATTTACAAGCCAGTGGGGTTTTCAGGTTTAAGTCTGTAATGCAAATACATTCAGCATCACTAAGGCTGGTTGCCCTTGGTGGAGTGTAGGCAGTCACAGAGAATGCACATGGTGGTGGTCTGAAAAAAAAACAGCTTGGACACGTGCAATTAAATAAATCAAAAATAGTGGTTTCATAATGTGTCAGTCTGTAAAAGTGATTTCAAATTGTAAAAAGAGATTTTCACTTGGCCCGAAAAAAAAAAGAGCAGTAAGTGTGCTTTCAAATTGGCAAAGAAATTTCGTTTTGGGACTAATGTGAAAACATGACTCTGTGTGCATAGAAGAATTATAGGCAGAGATTTATTGCGTCTTGCTCTGGTGATTTCACAGTTGCATTAGATGGAAAGGGGGAGCGAATTATTGGGGGAAGAAGCAGAGGCTTAGCACACACCCATGTCCTTGCCGTGTATAGTCATGCACAGTATTTACAAGCCAGTGGGGTTTTCAGGTTTAAGTCTGTAATGCAAATACATTCAGCATCACTATGGCTGGTTGCCCTTGCTGGAGTGTAGGCAGTCACAGAGAATGCACATGGTGGTGGTCTGAAAAAAAAACAGCTTGGACACGTGCAATTAAATACATCAAAAATAGTGGTTTCATAATGTGTCAGTCTGTAAAAGTGATTTCAAATTGTAAAAAGAGATTTTCACTTGGCCCGAAAAAAAAAGAGCAGTAAGTGTGCATTCAAATTGGCAAAGAAATTTCGTTTTGGCACTAATGTGAAAACATGACTCTGTGTGCATAGAAGAATTATAGGCAGAGATTTATTGCGTCTTGCTCTGGTGATTTCACAGTTGCATTAGATGGAAAGGGGGAGCGAATTATTGGGGGAAGAAGCAGAGGCTTAGCACACACCCATGTCCTTGCCGTGTATAGTCATGCACAGTATTTACAAGCCAGTGGGGTTTTCAGGTTTAAGTCTGTAATGCAAATACATTCAGCATCACTAAGGCTGGTTGCCCTTGGTGGAGTGTAGGCAGTCACAGAGAATGCACATGGTGGTGGTCTGAAAAAAAAACAGCTTGGACACGTGCAATTAAATAAATCAAAAATAGTGGTTTCATAATGTGTCAGTCTGTAAAAGTGATTTCAAATTGTAAAAAGAGATTTTCACTTGGCCCGAAAAAAAAAAGAGCAGTAAGTGTGCTTTCAAATTGGCAAAGAAATTTCGTTTTGGGACTAATGTGAAAACATGACTCTGTGTGCATAGAAGAATTATAGGCAGAGATTTATTGCGTCTTGCTCTGGTGATTTCACAGTTGCATTAGATGGAAAGGGGGAGCGAATTATTGGGGGAAGAAGCAGAGGCTTAGCACACACCCATGTCCTTGCCGTGTATAGTCATGCACAGTATTTACAAGCCAGTGGGGTTTTCAGGTTTAAGTCTGTAATGCAAATACATTCAGCATCACTATGGCTGGTTGCCCTTGGTGGAGTGTAGGCAGTCACAGAGAATGCACATGGTGGTGGTCTGAAAAAAAAACAGCTTGGACACGTGCAATTAAATAAATCAAAAATAGTGGTTTCATAATGTGTCAGTCTGTAAAAGTGATTTCAAATTGTAAAAAGAGATTTTCACTTGGCCCGAAAAAAAAAGAGCAGTAAGTGTGCATTCAAATTGGCAAAGAAATTTCGTTTTGGCACTAATGTGAAAACATGACTCTGTGTGCATAGAAGAATTATAGGCAGAGATTTATTGCGTCTTGCTCTGGTGATTTCACAGTTGCATTAGATGGAAAGGGGGAGCGAATTATTGGGGGAAGAAGCAGAGGCTTAGCACACACCCATGTCCTTGCCGTGTATAGTCATGCACAGTATTTACAAGCCAGTGGGGTTTTCAGGTTTAAGTCTGTAATGCAAATACATTCAGCATCACTAAGGCTGGTTGCCCTTGGTGGAGTGTAGGCAGTCACAGAGAATGCACATGGTGGTGGTCTGAAAAAAAAACAGCTTGGACAAGTGCAATTAAATAAATCAAAAATAGTGGTTTCATAATGTGTCAGTCTGTAAAAGTGATTTCAAATTGTAAAAAGAGATTTTCACTTGGCCCGAAAAAAAAAGAGCAGTACGTGTGCTTTGAAATTGGCAAAGAAATTTCGTTTTGGCACTAATGTGAAAACATGACTCTGTGTGCATAGAAGAATTATAGGCAGAGATTTATTGCGTCTTGCTCTGGTGATTTCACAGTTGCATTAGATGGAAAGGGGGAGCGAATTTTTGGGGGAAGAAGCAGAGGCTTAGCACACACCCATGTCCTTGCCGTGTATAGTCATGCACAGTATTTACAAGCCAGTGGGGTTTTCAGGTTTAAGTCTGTAATGCAAATACATTCAGCATCACTAAGGCTGGTTGCCCTTGCTGGAGTGTAGGCAGTCACAGAGAATGCACATGGTGGTGGTCTGAAAAAAAAACAGCTTGGACACGTGCAATTAAATAAATCAAAAATAGTGGTTTCATAATGTGTCAGTCTGTAAAAGTGATTTCAAATTGTAAAAAGAGATTTTCACTTGGCCCGAAAAAAAAAGAGCAGTAAGTGTGCTTTGAAATTGGCAAAGAAATTTCGTTTTGGCACTAATGTGAAAACATGACTCTGTGTGCATAGAAGAATTATAGGCAGAGATTTATTGCGTCTTGCTCTGGTGATTTCACAATTGCATTAGATGGAAAGGGGGAGCGAATTATTGGGGGAAGAAGCAGAGGCTTAGCACACACCCATGTCCTTGCCGTGTATAGTCATGCACAGTATTTACAAGCCAGTGGGGTTTTCAGGTTTAAGTCTGTAATGCAAATACATTCAGCATCACTAAGGCTGGTTGCCCTTGCTGGAGTGTAGGCAGTCACAGAGAATGCACATGGTGGTGGTCTGAAAAAAAAACAGCTTGGACACGTGCAATTAAATAAATCAAAAATAGTGGTTTCATAATGTGTCAGTCTGTAAAAGTGATTTCAAATTGTAAAAAGAGATTTTCACTTGGCCCGAAAAAAAAAGAGCAGTAAGTGTGCTTTGAAATTGGCAAAGAAATTTCGTTTTGGCACTAATGTGAAAACATGACTCTGTGTGCATAGAAGAATTATAGGCAGAGATTTATTGCGTCTTGCTCTGGTGATTTCACAGTTGCATTAGATGGAAAGGGGGAGCGAATTATTGGGGGAAGAAGCAGAGGCTTAGCACACACCCATGTCCTTGCCGTGTATAGTCATGCACAGTATTTACAAGCCAGTGGGGTTTTCAGGTTTAAGTCTGTAATGCAAATACATTCAGCATCACTAAGGCTGGTTGCCCTTGCTGGAGTGTAGGCAGTCACAGAGAATGCACATGGTGGTGGTCTGAAAAAAAAACAGCTTGGACACGTGCAATTAAATAAATCAAAAATAGTGGTTTCATAATGTGTCAGTCTGTAAAAGTGATTTCAAATTGTAAAAAGAGATTTTCACTTGGCCCGAAAAAAAAAGAGCAGTAAGTGTGCTTTGAAATTGGCAAAGAAATTTCGTTTTGGCACTAATGTGAAAACATGACTCTGTGTGCATAGAAGAATTATAGGCAGAGATTTATTGCGTCTTGCTCTGGTGATTTCACAGTTGCATTAGATGGAAAGGGGGAGCGAATTATTGGGGGAAGAAGCAGAGGCTTAGCACACACCCATGTCCTTGCCGTGTATAGTCATGCACAGTATTTACAAGCCAGTGGGGTTTTCAGGTTTAAGTCTGTAATGCAAATACATTCAGCATCACTAAGGCTGGTTGCCCTTGCTGGAGTGTAGGCAGTCACAGAGAATGCACATGGTGGTGGTCTGAAAAAAAAACAGCTTGGACACGTGCAATTAAATAAATCAAAAATAGTGGTTTCATAATGTGTCAGTCTGTAAAAGTGATTTCAAATTGTAAAAAGAGATTTTCACTTGGCCCGAAAAAAAAAGAGCAGTAAGTGTGCTTTGAAATTGGCAAAGAAATTTCGTTTTGGCACTAATGTGAAAACATGACTCTGTGTGCATAGAAGAATTATAGGCAGAGATTTATTGCGTCTTGCTCTGGTGATTTCACAGTTGCATTAGATGGAAAGGGGGAGCGAATTATTGGGGGAAGAAGCAGAGGCTTAGCACACACCCATGTCCTTGCCGTGTATAGTCATGCACAGTATTTACAAGCCAGTGGGGTTTTCAGGTTTAAGTCTGTAATGCAAATACATTCAGCATCACTAAGGCTGGTTGCCCTTGCTGGAGTGTAGGCAGTCACAGAGAATGCACATGGTGGTGGTCTGAAAAAAAAACAGCTTGGACACGTGCAATTAAATAAATCAAAAATAGTGGTTTCATAATGTGTCAGTCTGTAAAAGTGATTTCAAATTGTAAAAAGAGATTTTCACTTGGCCCGAAAAAAAAAGAGCAGTAAGTGTGCTTTGAAATTGGCAAAGAAATTTCGTTTTGGCACTAATGTGAAAACATGACTCTGTGTGCATAGAAGAATTATAGGCAGAGATTTATTGCGTCTTGCTCTGGTGATTTCACAGTTGCATTAGATGGAAAGGGGGAGCGAATTATTGGGGGAAGAAGCAGAGGCTTAGCACACACCCATGTCCTTGCCGTGTATAGTCATGCACAGTATTTACAAGCCAGTGGGGTTTTCTGGTTTAAGTCTGTAATGCAAATACATTCAGCATCACTAAGGCTGGTTGCCCTTGGTGGAGTGTAGCACTGTGGACATGGGCTTTTTATAAAATCTGAAAAGTGGTTTCATAATGTGACAGTTTGTAAAAGAGATTTTCACTTGCCCAAAAAAAAGAGCAGTTTGTGTGCATTCAAATTGGCAAAGAAATTTCGTTTTGTGACTATTGTGAAAAGAAATGTAGTAATATATTTAAATACAATAACAGATTTTTTTTTTAGTTTTTTTCAGGTATTGCTGAAGAACATTGAACAAAATTTAAGATGCCTACAAAATCTCGAGTTCAAAAAACGCTAAAAAAAAACTATATTTGAAGACAACTGGAGGACCAAAGTTAGTAGAAGATGCTGATGTTGGGAAAAAGAAAAAATCTTCTGGTAAGCAAAAAAAACAATTTCTAAACAAAATATTCAAAACAAAGAAAAATGTACAAAATATCTGTTCTCGGAAAAATGTAACAAAACATAGAGAACAGCAAAAAATAGAGAATTTTGTTAATGCAAATATACCTTCTGCAATTGAAAAGTTTAACATAAACAGAAAAACAGCATTTAAAGAGATACGTAGAAAAATGTTTCAGAGAAGAGTTATGTCCAATTTGATAAAGGATATAAAGAAATATAAGCAAAAGGCTAAATATTACAAGAGAAAAAAAGAAATTGAAGCCATTGCAGCAAAAGCATTAGAATTAAAAAGGAAACTATTCATATTAATTTTGAATAGGATGCGTACATTAGATAAAATGGTTAATGTACTGAAATCACAAAGCAAAAGCAAAAGAGTAGTGAACAGAACAAACTTTTGTAAAGTGTTTTTAGGAAAGTGGATGCATAGTTCAAGTAGTGAACCTTTTTTTAATGAAGAGAGCTATTTTCAAAGTAATAGTTTGCTGCATGCAGTTGACACCAGAGGTCGTTCATACGAAGTAAAAAATGGTTGCATAATGGAGAAGGAGATAATGGTTCCAAGAGATGAGGTACAAGTGATGGCAGATGAGGCAATGGGGAGACGTCCTAAAGCCCCAGTGTACACTTGGAATTGTAGTAGTATTTGCACTGTGCGTCAGGAATCTATTGACAGATTTCGAGAGTTTCTAAGAGAATATAGTAAAAAAAGTGTAAAACAAAAGATTAAGGTGCTTCAAAGTCTGGATCCATGCAGAGTGAGAGAGAATACTGGTTTGCAGGGTCATTCTCTTGCTTGTCTATCTAGAAAAGTGTGCAATAGTGTTTTCCATCATTTTAGGATGCTGGCTGTTCATCATACTGGAATGAGAAAGTTTGTGAGACGGTTGTATTTTGCCAAAAGTCCAGCAATAAAGTTAAATGAATTGAATAGGGCTCTGTTCCGAGGAACGGTATCAGATGTAGAGAAGGTTGTTGATGAAATTCAGTTTTGTTACTTTGGTCCTGAACAAAACAGTGCAGAGAAGGACACAGTAAATGAGGCAGAAGTGGAAGACAATGTAGAACCCTCTGTAAGTAACACATTTAATGATCACATAACAAAATTTGCAATAGTCTCTAATGAAAGACCAAATTTTACTTGTATTTGTTGCCGCAGAACTCATTATAGAAAACAAACTAGGAATGTTGATCTCTACAGAAAGAGTGAAAATGAAGATAATTATAAGTGGAAGGATTTTGCCACATATATATTTCTAGAAAATTGTTTTGAATTGGGTGAAGATCAGCGTATTTGTAAATACTGTTATAACAAGTTAGAGGAAAATAGAATGCCGACCAGAGCTGTACATAATAATTTAGAATTGGATGCTATTCCTGCTGAACTTTCTGAATTAAATACATATGAGTCTATACTCATTCAATGTGTTCATCCGTTCCAGACCATAGTACGTATGGAGCCCAAAACTGGTAAATTACCTCCTTCAGATTTACTGAGAGGTTTAAAAGGTAGAGTGGTGTATTTGCCCTTGGATTTGAAAAAAAATATGGAAACTATTGATGCGGATACTTTGGAAACTGAACCATTAATTATTCTGGTTAATGGTGTACCTACAAAGAATAAGAAGATTTGGCAGGAGCTGGTAGATGTGCGGAAAGTACAAAGAGCAAATTTGTATTTGAAAAAAAATAACAAATGGTATGAATCAATTTATATAGAAGAAGAAGAAGAAGAAGAAGAAGATTTACAAGGAGACACAGAAACACCAACTGGACAAATTGAAAAAGTGGACAAGTCAAAGGAAGAAGAAATTTATGAACATTTTAGCATACATCCTCTCCATTCGAAAGAAGTTATGGGAGACAATTTTGATCTCTTTCAGATGAAGAAAGCAAAAGGAAATCCCGTGAGTGTATGGGAGGAGAGCTTGGAAGCTCGATGTTTTCCCCAGCTGTTTCCTAAAGGAAAAGGAGGACGATACGATGAACGTCCAGAACAGATTCCAGCTTCAGAGTATCGAACTACAAGACTATATGCTGAAGATCCCAGATTTCGACAAAGTATTCCTTATTTGTTCCATCTTTTATTTGAAAGCGACTTGTCTGCACTGTCTTATGCAGTAAATCACATTTTAAAAAGTGGAGTACATTTACAAAATGTGTCTGCTAAGGATTTTATGGAGAAAGTGCAGCACCGAGATGATCATTTGGAAACACAACTGATCAATCTGATGGCTTGTCAGCGTGGGACAAATGAATATTGGTACCGACGCCATGGTGAACTAAAATGCATGTTACGCAATTTAGGAACACCAACATGGTTCCTTACCCTAAGCTGTGCCGAGTACGCTTGGGATGATTTACTGGATTTTCTACGAGAGGCCAATTCAAACATTAAAAACATCGAATACAAGACAGCAGGAGAACTGTGCTCATTGGATCCGGTTAATGTTTGCAGATATTTCAATCATAGATTTGAGGCTATGATATCCTTCATCTGCAATAAAAAAAATCCACCCCTTGGAGAAGTAGTGGATTTCTTTTGGAGAAAAGAGTACCAGGCAAGAGGTGCTCCTCATATTCATATGCTGCTGTGGATCAAGGATGCCCCAAAGTTTGGAACAGATACTGATGAAGCAGTGTTATCTTACATTGAAGAATATGCAACATGTGCTATACCTAAAAGCACAGAAGAGAACAAGTTAAAGGAGCAAGTTCTACGTTTCCAAAGTCATCGGTGTGGAAAATACTGTCGACGGAAATACAAGAGCAAAGAAAAATACTACACTAAATGTCGATTTGGATTTCCTAGACCTGTTCTTTCAAATGGAAGAGTCAACAGTTTTATGTCAGCTGTGAGACATAGTATCACAAGAAAATCACCTAAGAATACCTACAACCTTAAAAGAAAAGAAGAATCAAAAAATATAAATGACTACAACCCAGTCATTTTATCCATGTGGAACGCTAACATGGATATACAGTATGTTGCTGACAATTCCATTGCTGTTGCTCGATATGTAACGTCTTACATTACGAAATCAGAAAAAACAGAATTGAAGGAAATGTGGGAAGAGATTTCTCACGAGAAGACTGTCAGTAAGAAGCTGTACAGTTTCAGTTTGAAGATGTTATCGCATCGAGAAATTGGATCCTACGAATGTTCAGATAGGTTATCTTCTGCAAGTCTCTACTCGAAGTCAAGAAGAATAATTTGGGCAAGTTTAGGCCTTGCAGCAATGAGAAATCGGGTACTGAAATCTGTTGGAGAAATTGAATATTTGGCTGAGAATGACCCAGAAAGTACAGATATATTGAAAACAAACATGTTGGACACATATTATCCCAAGAGAAGTCATCATCTGGAGAACATGTGTCTGTATGAAGTGTTACAGAACTACATTTATTCACGGAAAGCTGCAGAAGACATCAACAGTGGAAAATATAAAGTTGTTGGTGAAGAAGGATGTTTGGTGAAGCAAACCAAAGGAAGTTTGATAAAACACCGGAAGCTGAGTTGCGACACTACCGACAAGAAAGAATTTTACTACTTGGCTCTTTTACAGTTGTTTAAACCATGGCATACAGAGGATGAACTACTGGGAGAATTCCAGAGCTATGAAGATTCTTTTAATGCTTGCAAAGACAGCATACAATGCAGTACATTCTCAACTTATCTGCAAATGTTAAATGAAGAAATTGAACAGGAAACTACAATTGCAGCAGAAATAGCTAGAGACAGTTCTCAGGACAGCCAAAGTTCAGGAACATACAGTCAAGATCCCCTAGGACAACCAATCGTTGAAAATGAAGCATCAATAGCCATGAATGAAGTGGAAACGGCTATGAATCAAGGTCAAGAAGAATTTATAGACTTAGAAAATTTGGAAAGACAACTGAATCAAGAGCAGCAACAAATTTATGAAGAGATCAAAAACAAAATTGATCACGGATTTCTACATATCAAAAAAGAGTGCTCATGCACATCATTTCATCCAATCAGGATGTATGTAAGCGGACAAGCTGGCACTGGAAAAAGTTTCCTAATTAAAGTCATCAGAAGCTACCTAAAGCAAAAAACGGATTCTACTTTGTCTTGTGTGGTTACTGCTCCAACTGGGTTAGCAGCATATAACATAAAAGGAATCACCTTACATCGTTTGCTAATGTTACCAGTGGAGCATGAGAACAAAATACAATTCAACAAGCTAACTGGAGAAGCATCCTTGGAAGTTTCAAGAGTATTGAAGAAGATGCAAGTTCTCATTATTGATGAGGTGAGCATGGTATCAAACTTAATGCTTGCCTTTGTGCATTTAAGAATGCAGCAAATTTTGAAGACAGACTATGACGTGTTATTTGGTGGAAAACACGTCATAGTTTTTGGGGATCTTTTGCAACTTACTCCAGTTAAAGGACAACCAGTGTTTAATACTGTGACACATGAAGACACGAAGAAGTCATTGGGAAGCATTGGAAATACAAATATTTGGTCCTTCTTTGAGTACAAGGAACTTACAACTAATATGAGGCAAGCAAACGATGAAGAATATGGAAGTATTCTGAAAGATATCAGGATTGGACTACTCACAGAAGTTGGGAAAAAAGCATTACAGAGTCGGCTGCTACATAATTTATTTCCAAAGGAAGAAATAGTTGCAGAGAAAATATACAAGAATATTGCAGAAAACAAAAGTGTCATCTGCTTAATGCCAACTCTACGTGAATGCTCAATATTTAATGAGGAGCTTTTGAAATTGGAAAAGGAAGACATCAGGAAATTGGAAGCAGTGGACAAAATTGAGGATGGAAGAATTACTGTCACAGTAACAGGCAAACTGAAAAATAAATTGGACTCACTAGAGAAGAACATCTCCAAAACAGCAGGATTAGAAAAAAATCTATATGTTTGCATGAACTGTAGAGTGTTTTTAAGGAGAAATTTGGATGTTGAGAAAGGCTTAGTGAATGGAGCGATGGGAAGAGTTGTGGGTTTTATTAATTATCAGAAAAAAGAAGGAATTGAATGTTTACAGATAAAATTTGATCAGATAGATGAAGTTAAAGATATTTGTCGTTGTACAGTTCGTTTTATGCTTGTGAAAGACTTATATGTACGTAGGAAGCAGTTTCCGTTTTCACTAGCATATGCTGTAACTATCCACAAGTCTCAAGGATTGACTGTAGATTGTGCATTTGTGAACATTGGTTCAACTGTGTTCAAAGAAGGTATGGCATATGTAGCTTTGTCACGAGTCAAAACATTATCAGGTTTATTCATGATAGACTTTGATGACTCAAAAGTTAGTGCTGATACAAACTGTGTAAAGGAGTATAATAGATTAAGAAGAAGCTATGCTCCTCATTTAGGTCAGTATTGGAGAAACGTGTAGTTTCTCGTAAAAGGAGAAATGAGAATATCTGTAATGAAGATATAGAGAAGAGGAAAAAAAAGAGGAGTGATGTAATTGCAAGCAAAAAGAAAAAGGAAAATGAAGAACAGGTTGTAGGATGTCATTTTGAAAATAGCTCTGGTGTCAACTGCTACGCAAATGTAGTGCTGAATGTTGCATTTTATCTGGAAAGTTTGCAAGAGCAGATAATAGTAAATCAGGGAAAAAGATTCTGTTCAGAGCTGAGTCTCCTTTTTCAAAAGCTGAGTAAAGATAAAACTCAAATAGAAAGTGCTACTGACATTAGAAAACTTTTAGATGTATGTTCAGGACGAACACAGTTTTCACAAAATGAACAGCAAGATGCACACGAATTTTTGATGTATTTTCTTCAGGTAGTGGAAGAAGAAGGAGTTCCCATTGACATTTTTTTTGGTCTCTCTTATAAATGGGAACATAGTTGTGATAATTGTTATAATATATGTGGCTCTATTGTTGATAATGAAAGGTTTATTTATTTGACATTGCCAGAGAGTAAAACAGTCACTTTTGCAAAATTAGTTAAAGATGCTAATCATAGCATGAAATGTGGTGAGTGTAATTCTGACATGTTTTCAACATTAATTTTAAGGGAATACGGACAGTATGTAATTTTAATGATGCAACGATGTAGAGCTGATGGTTCAAAATTGGATACTTTAATAAAGAAGTTTACAGGACAGCAATTATCAATTTCAGGAAAAACTTTTGTAACTGTTGCAATAATTTTCCATGATGGACCTACTGTTACTTCTGGACATTACACAGTTTATCTAAAATGTGAAAAAGGCTGGACACTGTGTAATGATTCCCAATTGATTTTCAAACAACGTTTGCCTTTTGATTTAGCAAATTCCTATCTAATCTTCCTGAAACCTAAATTTTAGAGAGACTTGGCAAGATCTGGACAAAATAATTTTACCATTTTACTGGATTACCATTGCAATTTTGTAGAAAAAATATTTTTAAAATTATCATTTGGCCTAAAGGAAAGATAACCAATTGTAATGTGGACTTTTTTAATTTTTAATGCAATTTTGAAAAACCAATAATTTATAGATAATCGGTAACTTCTGCACATTTTAAATTTTGGAATGCTATTGGACTGCCATTGGAAATTTTTTCAAAAATGATTTAAAAAATTACTATTTGGCCATGTGGAAAAGTAAGCAATTCTATTGTGGACTAAATAAATTATTCAAAAAATTTTCGTGAACCAAAATGTTACAGAGAATCGGTGAGATCTGGACAGATTAAACTTTAGAATTTTAATGGATTTCCCTTGGAAATTTATTCCAAAAAAAAAAAAAAAAATACTATTTGGCCTAAAGGAAATGAAATCAGATGTATTTTGGAGTTATTTGAGATATAATATTGTGATTATACTTCTGAAACAAACATATCAGACGGTATTTTAAAGAAATAAGTATTGTTTTTAGATGATATTTTTTTAGAATAATATGCATTTCTGTAATGATAAGTTTAAGTGAGAAGAGATTCTGGGCTTTTTTAATACAATCTTTGAGATTGGTTTTTTTTTTTGCCCGCTGTAAAATGATGAATGCAATTGCTTTCACAATTTATAGTGAAATGCAATATATTCTGAAAACAGCAAAAATAAGGCAAAAATATTTTTTTGAAAAAAATGTAAATATGTATACTGTATTATAAATTGTTAAAAAAATATTAATACTTTTTTCTTTTTTTTCAGATCGATATAGAAAATTTTCGAAAACTACAACCATTTTTAAAACTATTTTTTAAAAAAACAAATGAATAAATATTTTTTGGAGTGAGTATGGTAAGTCAATAATAATAATTGTAGTCTCTCAAGGACCTTGTAATGTGATAATTGATTTTTAGTGTTTTTTTTTAAAAATAAAAAAAAGGTACGCGCACCGTACGCGTACGGTAAAAAAAAAAAAAAAAAGGTTTTAAAAAACATATGTAAAAAAAAGATGAAAGATAAGGTTGGCTCTTAAAAGAACCGTTGTGTTCATGCAGGGACAGAGGAAAGGAAGCATGGGAAAATCATTCAAAGCTACAAATGTGCTGATCTATTTTGTTGTTCACTAGGGAAACACTGGTCTCCCTATGACAAATTAGACCTTTACAAAATGTGCAATGAATATCAACCTTCCGAAATCGAAGGTTCATTTCCAGAGGGCCAGCAAAAGGAGATTCTCCCCCCACAGATGAAGGGCTCACCTGACCTGCAGAAGAAGGAGTCAGCCCTGCAGATGATGGTCCAGGCTGAGCTGCTGTGGATGTACTGGCTCGTCTTTCTGAAGAGTTACCTCCAAAAAGATGACCATGTGTCCTTCCGTGTACATCCTGGAGGTGCCTCTTCATGGTGTGATTCCCAAAGGAATACTTCCTGTTAGGATTACCTCTAGAAAGTACACGCTTACACAGACAGCAAGTAACTAAGGGTGCATTCACCTTTTGCTGGCCTTCTGGAAAAGTAAAATAATCCCAAACATAAGAAGGCTTTTGTTTCCTCGATCTCTGCCTCAAGACAGTGCTGCTGGTGCTAGGCTCACTCTCAGAAGAGCTCTGCTGTTCTGCCATCGTATCCCAAAGACAAACCAGCTCCTTCTCCCAAGGGATCACAAGCAGAAATGAGGGGAATGGGTGTGGTGTAGGAGAGTTCTAGAACTGAAAGTAGTTTCAACCAATCAAAAGTTGTGTTTCATGATCACATGACCTACCGTACGCTTACGGTACGCTTACGGTACGCTTACGGCAAAAAGTACGCGTGCGCGTAAAAAAGACACGCGCTTCCGCGCATGCGCATAACAGTCACTCCCCGGCACTTCCGCGTAACGTGCGCGTGTGGCGTAAGCACGCACGCGTCCCACGCGCAGTACGCGCGGCTACGCAAATTGCGTAACTATACGCAAGCAGCGTAGATAGATTACGGACGTTGCGTAAACCGTACGCTTACCGTGAGCTTACGGTACGCGTACTAAAAAAAAAAAAAAAAAAATCTGGTAATAAATTTTACATGTTTATTTTAAAAAATATATTAAAAAAAAATATTTAAGGATTTTAAAAATTTAAGCATAGTCTTTATAAAATGAAAGAAAATTAAATTAAAAATATGTTTGAAAAAAATGAAGAATAAAAAAAAAAATTAGCATTTAAAAAACCTTGCAAATTCACTGAAAAAACCATGGGTTACACACACGTTATAGTAAGGAATTAGCATTTAAAAAACCTTGCAAATTCACTGAAAAAACCATGGGTTTCACACACGTTATAGTTAGGAATTAGCATTTAAAAAACCTTAGAAATTCACTGAAAAAACCATAGGTTTCACACACGTTATAGTTAGGAATTAGCATTTAAAAAACCTTAGAAATTCAGTGAAAAAACCATAGGTTTCACACATGTTATAGTTAGCTGGACATTTTACTCGTAAAAAACCAATGAAATTGCCCCGTTATAGTTAGTTCAGCTAACTATAACTCACGCGCCCGCAATGCACTGCTGATGACGTCACATATTACATCACTCATGACATGGTCAGTGACATCACTCATGACATCACTGATGACATCTCAAATGACATCACTGATGACCTCACTGATGACATCATCCAGTGAATGTGTGTTTTTCTGAAAATTAAATATGTTTTATATATGTATATCTCAAGGTCGATGGAAGAATAAATGGGTATATAAGTGTCTAAATGGATGATTTGTTTTTAAAAAATTGATTGTGTAACTGACTGATTAAGTGTATCTCTCACTTTGTGTATAAGTGGCTGCATGGGTTGGTGAGTAGCTACATGGGTGTCTATATAGGTTAGTAGTTGTTTTTTTGAGTATCAGTCTGAGTGTCTGTATGGTTCGGTGGGGGGTATTACGTAGTGCATAGGTGCATGAATGAGTGACTCACTGTTTGTATGTGTTGAAGACAGCATGTGTGCAGGACTGTATGGGTGGATGAGTGTGTGTATGGGTGTGTTAGTGAGTGAATGACTGTCCCAATAGTGTCTTCAGGAGTAACTACATATGTTTTAAACTAGTATATGTGACTATTGGTGTATATATGTGAGTATATGTGAGAGGGACAGATTGAAAGAGTTCCTGTATGAATAAGTATGTGTTTCTATAAGTGATTGTTTAAAAGACTAAGTATGTGTAAGTTTCCGTAGAAGTAAGTGTGGTGGTGTGTGTATAACTGTATATGCAGGTGAATGTATGTTTGATTCTTTATTAGCATGAGTGACTATGTGTGTGAGTAACTCTATGGATGAGTGGCATTATGTAACAGGATGTATAGGTGTATGAGTACATATGATGAGTGAGTACATGTATGAGTGACTGTATAGGACTGTTGGTGAATGAGTGGATGTGTATGTGGATCTTAGAATTACTGAAGAGGTTGTTGTAACTGGTATTGGTATGTCCATTGTTTTGAAAATTTTAGTCTCTATTTTTGAATGTGTGTATCAAAGCTTATATTAAGGTGAGAGGAGGTCTGCCACTCTATCACAAGGATGATGTCATCAGTGAGGTCATCAGTGATGTCATTTGAGATGTCATCAGTGATGTCATGAGTGATGTCACTGACCATGTCATGAGTGATGTAATATGTGACGTCATCAGCAGTGCATTGCGGGCGCGTGAGTTATAGTTAGCTGAACTAACTATAACGGGGCAATTTCATTGGTTTTTTACGAGTAAAATGTCCAGCTAACTATAACATGTGTGAAACCTATGGTTTTTTCACTGAATTTCTAAGGTTTTTTAAATGCTAATTCCTAACTATAACGTGTGTGAAACCTATGGTTTTTTCAGTGAATATATATATATGTATATATATATATATATTCACTGAAAAAACCATAGGTTTCACACATGTTATAGTTAGCTGGACATTTTACTGATAAAAAACCAATGAAATTCCCCCGTTATAGTTACTGTAGGCAACTATAACTCACGCGACCGCAATCCTCTGCTGATGCTAATACTGTATTTAGACACTTATTTGCCTATGTCTTCTTCCATTAAATTTTAGCTATACATATATTACAAATATTTTTTTTTCATAAAGACACATATGTCATCAGCAGAGGATTACGGTCGCGTGAGTTATAGTTGCCTACAGTAACTATAACGGGGGAATTTCATTGGTTTTTTATCAGTAAAATGTCCAGCTAACTATAACATGTGTGAAACCTATGGTTTTTTCAGTGAATTTGCAAGGTTTTTTAAATGCTAATTCCTAACTATAACGTGTGTGAAACCTATGGTTTTTTCAGTGAATTTGTACGGTTTTTTAAATGCTAAGTTACTTTACGCCATTTGTGGCGTGCGCGCCCACTTAACGCAGTTCGCGAAGTGCAGAGGGGTCACTCTCGCGGCTCAGGCGGTGCCGCAACAATCCAATCAAGGGTTTGCCTGGAAAGAGAGGACACCACACGGGTAAGTTCAAATCTTGACACCATTAATTCACCGAAGGCAGTGACAACAGGCAGACATCGCGGCAACTTGAAATCCCTCCCGACGCGTTTCGTGCTATAGAGAGCACTTCCTCATGGGATGCTGGGATCGTGATGAATGAAAACGGCAGTCTTTTGCACCACATTATAACAATGAAACCCCGCCTTGAGTGACCCCGCTGCGCTTCGCGCAGTCCTGTTGATGTGCACAACGCATATCAGCACAAAGGAAGGGTGAGTGCGATTCAGCGAGTGGAGCGGCAGTACAAAGATTGGCATGCTGTGTGCACACCTACTGGTGATTACATTGACTGCAAGCTGTTTGAAATATGGCAAACTCATTGAAGTAGCACAGTTGCACTACATTGACCATCAGGCCACAGGGGTGGCAACGCCCACTCAAGGCGGGGTTTCATTGTTATAATGTGGTGCAAAAGACTGCCGTTTTCATTCTTCACGATCCCAGCATCCCATGAGGAAGTGCTCTCCATAGCACGAAACGCGTCGGGAGGGATTTCAAGTTGCCGCAATGTCTGCCTGTTGTCACTGCCTTCGGTAAATAAATGGTGTCAAGATTTGAACTTACCCGTGTGGCGTCCTCTCTTTCCAGGCAAACTCTTGATTGGAGAGATATATATATATATATATATATATATATATATATATATATATATATATATATATATATATATATATATATATATATATATTACCTACTGGCAGTTGCCAGTAGGTAGTTATAGTTAGGACCTATTTTCCATAGGAAATCCGCAACATTCTATTTGGAATAACGTTGGCGCCGATTGACGAATGTTCGCGAAATCTTCCAAACTTTTGGCCAGGTCCAGTCCGCTCCTATCCTGAAAATTTCACGGTGATTCGTCAAGCGGGGGCCGAGAAAAAAGGGGGGTCCCAAAACGCGTTTTCCCCATGCATTTTTCCATAGGACCTCTTGACGCAGCTACAGCCCGAACTGCTGAACGGAATTACACCAAATTTGGCAAAGAGGTAGTCCTCAGTTCAGACTCATGCCTTTTGCTTAAATGGTGTAAATCCGTTCAGTAGTTCCTGAGAAAATTAGAGTTGAAAAGATAGATATATCTGGGCGGAGCCTAACCACACATCTCATCGTGAGATCTGATTGGCTGTCAGTACTTCATCCAAGAAGTGTTGGCAGCCATCTTGGGACCAATATACATGATAGCACCTCATTAAAAAGCATTGCAGTTAATAGAAGGTTTTAAGACTTTAGTTACATTATAAATCCTTTGTTGACGGTACCATACACATTTTAGGAATTATGGTGTGTTCTAAGGTGATTTTACCATGTGAAAAAGCCTTCTGCTGTGATATCATGAATCATGTTTGAGAGAAAACTATTTTCCCATGCTTTTCCCACAGAGGTTTGGAAGGTGATCTATAAGCTAAACTGAGGGCATATTTTCTGTAAATTCACATTATCTTTCTCAGTCATGTGAGAATGAAGTTTGACATTCTCAGTAAAACATGTACATCCACCAAGGGCAGAGACTGTCAGTTGATTCCTTTGTGTTCTACTGCAGCTTCCCAGGACCCAGAGTGTTCTAAAGAACAACTAGAGCGCTAACAGTCCTACTTATGACAAACGTATTGCACACCTGAAGCCATCTTGATTGAAATAAAGTGGTAACCCTTAAAACATTTAATTTAAAAAAGAACAAAATGAGGGGGTTCATTTTGCCATAGAAAGTATGATTAGTGCTGCAGAAAGAAAAATTAGGGCACATTTTGAGTGACTTCTCAAATCCTCTTCTATTTCGTTAAAAAATTCTGACATGCGGACTGAAACATGCACTTTCAATACCAGCAGCAGACTTCCCTGGTGAGCAGTAGCTTTATTACAGTGATCTAATGAGCAACTAGAGTGCTAACATTCAGAATTTATGGCAAATGTGTGACACATCTGAATGCGTTCTTGATGGAATCAAAGTAAAAAACTGAAAGTATTTCCTACTGAGGAGACTGTAGTAAATGAGGAAATTAGGAAACTTCAGAACAAATGAGTCTCCCAAAATGGCCACCAGAGACAAAAGAGCCCAAATGTAGCCCAAATATCACCCAGATGTAGCCCAAGTATAGCCCAATGACAGAATGTCCCAGAGTGTTCTAACGAACAACTAGAGCGCTAACAGTCTTACTTATGACAAAAGTATGGCACACCTGAAGCCATCTTGATTGGAATAAAGTGGTAACACCTAAAACATTTAATTTACAAAGGAACAAAATGAGTGGGTTTATTTTGCCATAGAAATTATGATTAGTGCTGCAGAAAGAAAAATTAGGGCACATTTTGACTTCTCAAATCCTCTTCTATTTCATAAATAAAATCTGACATGCAGACTGAAACATGCACTTTGAATACCAGAAGCAGACTTCCCTGGTGAGCAGTAGCTTTACTACAGTGATCTAATGAGCAACTAGAGTGCTAACATTCAGAATTTATGGCAAATGTGTGACACATCTGAATGCCTTCTTGATGGAACCAAAGTAAAAAACTGAAAGTATTTCCTACTGAGGAGACTGCAGTAAATGAGGAAATTAGGAAACTTCATAACAAATAAACCTCCCAAGATGGCCACCAGAGACAAAAGAGCCCAAATGTAGCCCAAATATCACCCAGATGTGGCCCAAGTATAGCCCAATGACAGAATGTCCCAGAGTGTTCTTAAGAACAACTAGAGCGCTTACTGTCTTACTTATGACAAAAGTATGGCACACCTGAAGCCATCTTGATTGGAATAAACTGGTAACACTTAAAACATTTAATTTAAAAAGGAACACAATGAGGGGGTTCATTTTGCCATAGAAATTATGATTAGTGCTGAAGAAAGAAAAATTAGGGCACATTTTGAGTGACTTCTCAAATCCTCTTCTATTTCATTAAACAATTCTGATATGCAGACTGAAACATGCACTTTTAATACCAGCAGCAGACTTCCGTGGTGAGCAGTAGCTTTACTACAGTGATCTAATGAACAACTAGAGTGCTAACATTCAGAAATTATGGCAAATGTGTGACATAGCTGAATACCTCCTTGATGGAATCAAAGTAAAAAACTGAAAGCATTTCCTGCTGAGGAGACTGCAGTAAATGAGGAAATTAGGAAACTTCATAACAAATAAATCTCCCAAAATGGCCACCAGAGACAAAAGAGCCCAAATGCAGCACAAATATCACCCAGATGTAGCCCACATGTAGCCCAATGACAGAAGTGTGCAAAACACTTTTTTTGTGTATTTGCAGTTTTATATAGCGCAGACTTGTCAGGTATTGGAGTGCTTTACATGAGCATTGGTTACATCACACAAGATCAAATTCATTTTGGTTGTAGACATGGGGAGATAAAGTGATTTGACCAGAATCATAGAATGTTGAGCTGAAGCAGAAACTCCAACCTGGTTCCCCAGTTGCAAAGTCTGCAGCTCTGGAAGTTACACCACATCCTCTCCCCTAAGTGCAACATTTAATCAAGTGGTAAACTGGATAAAAAAACATAAAGATTAGAAATAATTTAAATGTTCTTTGTCGCTATTTGAAAACTCAGAAAATATGTCCTCATTTTAGTTTTTTAGAGCACTAACCATAATTTTGATGCAAATACGACCCTCTCATATATGTAATTTCTAAAGGAAATGCTCTAGGTATTACAGTTTTGATTACATCAAGATGACGTCAGGCGTTCCACACTTTAGTAATAAATATAGAATGTTAGCAATCTAGTTGTTCATTGGGATACTGTTGAGAGGCAGAGGCCAGGGGCACGGACTCTGAAAATTGAATGCAGGTAGGAGAGTGCAGAGGCAACAATTTGACCACACTGGGCAGGCAGGAAGGGCAGTGGCAGCACAACAGACTATGGAGGGCAGTGGAAAGGGGGGCAGGGGCAACAAACCAACAATACAGGACTGGCAAGAGAGGCTGTGGCAATATAATAGACCATTGTGGGCAGAAGGAAGAGGCAGTGGTAATACAACCATACATGTCAACAGACCCGTTTCAGCCAGGAAACGTCCAATGTTTTTAAGCTCAAATGGGCTTTATTTGATCTGTCTCCTGTCTACAATCTCCTCTTTTTCAATGTAACTCAAAGGGGAAAATCAATACCCCAGTTTTTTTTCAAAATCTCCCTCTTACCAAGTTCAAAATGTTCGCAAGTATGGTACATTGGATCATGGTAGGCAGGAGGAATTGGGGTAGGGACATGGACTCGGATACCAGAGGACAGGAGGGACATGGAGAGGTGCACCAAACTGACCCTACAGGGCAGGCATCAGGGTTTGCAGCAGCACAATACACCACACAGGGCATGCGGGACAGGAGTGCAGCACAACAAGAGGCAATGGTAGCTAGCTGGCCATAATGGACAGACAGAAGAGAAAGCTGCAGCATAACAGACCATAAAGGGCAGGAGGGACGGATCAGGGGCATTACAATGGAACAGACAAGCCAGGAGGAAGGGAATAGGGGTCTGCACTTGGAAACAGAGGGCAGGGGGCAAGAGGGGAGGGCAGGAGCAGCAAGATGACCGCGGAGGTCAGGCAGGATGGGCACTAGAAACAAGACACACCATGGAGAGCAACAGTGAGACTATGATGGCATATACACAGACCCTGGAGGGAAGGTGGGAGGGGGTCAGGGGCAGCTAGCTGACCACACAGGGAAGGCGGGAGGGGCCATGGCAGCACAGAAGACCATGCATGGCAAGCGGGAGGCTTAGTGGCAGCACAATGGCTATGATGGGCAAGAAGGAGGGTGCATGGGCATGCACAAAGAACCATGGAGGAGAGAAGGGAGGGTCAGGACCTGGGCACAGACAAGAGAGTTCAGGGGAAGGGGCCTCACAACAGACCGTGTGGGGCAGGCAGGAGGAGCAGTTGCCGGGATTAGGCACGGTAGGGTGTCAGACACGTCAGAGGTTCACTAGCGGTGTAAATACATTCCACGTGGATTCATTGTATGCATAGTCACCTTTTAATGAATATCACGCAAATCGTCATGGTGATAGGTACATACAGTTTGTCCAGCATGTCCTAGGTGTTTCTATAAATATATATTTTTTTTAAATAATAAAAACTAAGGCCGGCCCCGGGGGGATGGGGTCCACGGGGCCATAAGTGGCCTGAGGAGGGGGGCAACGCAGCCCCCCTCCTAAAGAATAAAAAAAAATGGCCATGGCCTGGGGGTTGGGGTCCCCGGGGCCGATAAAGGCCTTGGGAGGGGGGGCCACGCAGCCCCTTTCAAATTAATTTTTTTCAACAAATAAAATTAGGGTGCAGGCCCTGGGGAATGGGGTCCCCAGGGCCAATAAATTAGAAAAAGAAGGGGGGCCACACAGCCCTCCTTCTTAAAATAAATAAAAGACCGGCATCGCGCCGGAGGCCAGGCCCCCTCCTTGCAGCAATCTGTGCAAACGCGCCCCCTGGCCAGTTGTAAGTTGGGGAAATAATTCCCCTTCAATACTGAGGGTCCCTGAGGGCCAACTAGCCCAACAGGTATCTCCAGTATGCGCCAGGGAGCTGCGTTGCAGACAAGTGTTCTGAGGCCATGCCCCTTTTTACACCTCTATGCAACGCAGCTCTGTGGCGCTTACTGGTGGTACCTAGTGGGCTAGTTTAACCCTAGGGACCCTTAGGATTCAAGGGGACTTAATCTCTCAACATAGAACGGCCACAGGGCGCGTTTACACAGTGGTGAAGGGAGGGGATGGGGCCTGAGGTGACGTGTGCAAACACGCCCTGTGGCGCGTTTTAAGTTGGGGAAATAATTCCCTTTCAATCCTGAGGGACCCTGGGGGCCAACTAGCCCACCCGGTGCTTCCAGTAAGCGCCACTGCTCTGCGTTGCAGAGAGGTGGTGCAGGCCATGCCCCTTTTTACACCTCTCTGCAATGGCACTTACTGGACGTACCTAGTTGGTATTTTGCCCCTAGGACCCTAAGGATTCAAGGGGACTTAATCTCCCAACTTAAAATGGCCACAGGGCGTGTTTACACAGTGGGGATGGGAGGGGACGGGGCCTGAGGTGACGTGTGCAAACACACCCTATGGCGCGATTTAAGTTGGGGAAATAATTCCCCTTCAATCCTGAGGGCCCCTGGGGGGCTAACTAGCCCACCAGGTGCTTACAGTAAGCGCCACTGAGCTGCGTTGCAGTGAGGTGGTCCAGGCCCTGCCACTTTTTACACCTCTCTGCAACGCCGCTCTGTGACGCATACTGGAGGTACCTAGTGGGCTAGTTGGACCCTAGGGACCCTCAGGATTCAAATGAACGTAATCTCCCAACTAAAAACTGCCACAGGGCGTGTTTACACAGTGGTGAAGGGAGGGGACGGGGCCTGATTTAACGTGTGCAAACACGCCCTGTGGCGCGTTTTAAGTTCAATCCTGAGGGACCCTTGGGGCCAACTAGCCCACCAGGTGCTTCCAGTAAGTGCCACTGCGCTGCGTTGCAGAGAGGTGGTCTAGGCCATGCCCCTTTTTACATCTCTCTGCAATGCAGCTCTGTGGCGCTTACTGGAGGTACCTAGTGGTCTAGTTGGACCCTAGGCACCCTCAGGATTCAAGGGGACTTAATCTCCCAAATTAAAACAGCCACAGGGCGTGTTTACACAGTGGGGAAGGGAGGGGACGGGGCCTGAGGTGATGTGTGCAAACACACCCTGTGGCGCGTTTTAAGAAGTAGTTTTAATCTCCTGCCCTATTATATAGGAGGGGCTTAGAGAGGAGGTCATGCTAATCACAGGGGGACCCCAACGCATAGTGTTCCCTAGTGTATGTAGGTGTTTTCACTGTATTCTGAGTGTCTTTTAACATAGCACTGGTTCTAGGACTGGTTAGTCAGACTCAGTTACCACCAGTATCGGTCTGAAAAAGTTGAGGGTACAGGATGATTTTGCAACAAGGCTTCTTTCTGCTCTTCAGTTTGTTCTTTCTGCACGTTATCCTTCTTCCTGCACTTTTCTTTGTCTTTGAGGACTTCTGTTGCTTCTTTCTGCATTTCTTTTTTTCTTTCTGTGCGTTTTTTCTTCTTTCTTCACATGTCCTATCTCTGTAGGCATAGTTAGAAATTAGCATTTAAAAAACCTTTGAAATTCACTGAAAAAACCATAGGTTTCAGGCACGTTATAGTTAGGAATTAGCATTTAAAAAACCTTAGAAATTCACTGAAAAAACCATAGGTTTCAGGGGCGTTATAGTTAGCTGGACTTTTCACTCGTACAAAACCATTGAAATTCCCCTGTTATAGTTAGTTCAGGTAACTATAACTCGCCCGCCCGCAATGCACTGCTGATGACGTCACATATTACATCACTCATGACATGGTCAGGGACATCACTCATGACATCACTGATGACATCTCAAATGATATCACTGATGACATCATCCTTGTGATAGAGTGGCAGACCTGCTCCCCCCTAATATAACCTTTGATATACACATTCAAAAATAGAAACTAAAATTTTCAAAACAATGGACATACCAATAACAGTTACAACAACCTATTCAGTAATTCTAAGATCCACATACACATCCACTCATTCACCAACAGTCCTATATAGTCACTCATACATGTACTCACTCATCATATGTACTCATACACCTATACATCCTGTTACACAACGCCACTCATCCATAGAGTTACTCACACACATAGTCACTCATGCTAATAAAGAATCAAACATCCATTTACTTGCATATACAGTTATACACAAACCACCACACTTACTTCTACAGAAACTTACACATTCTTAGTCTTTTAAACAGTCACTTATAGAAACACATACTTATTCATACAGGAACTCTTCCAATCTCTCACTCTCACATATACTCACTTATATACACCAATAGTCACATATACTAGTTTAAAACATATGTAGTTACTCATAAAGACACTATTGAGATAGTCATTCACTCACTAACACACCCATGCACACACTCATCCACCCATACAGTCCTGCACACATGCTGTCTTCAACACATCCAAACAGTGAGTCACTCATTCATGCACCTATGCACTACGTAATACCCCCCACCAAACCATACAGACACTCAAACACTCATACTGATACTCAAAAAACCAACTAATAACCTATATAGACAATCATGTAGCTACTCACCAACCCATGCAGCCAATTATACACAAAGTGAGAGACTGATACAGATATTTACATATTTAAACATTACTCACTAAGCCATGTATTCACTAAGATACACTTAATCAGTCAGTTATACAATCAATTTTTCAAAAACAAATCATCCATTTAGACACTTATATACCCATTTATTCTTCCATCGACCTTGAGATATACATATATAAAACATATGTAATTTTCAGAAAAACACACATTCACTGGATGATGTCATCAGTGATGTCATTTGAGATGTCATCAGTGATGTCATGAGTGATGTCACTGACCATGTCATGAGTGATGTAATATGTGACGTCACCAGCAGTACATTGCGGGGGCGCGAGTTATAGTTAGCTGAACTAACTATAATGGGGGAATTTCAATGGTTTTGTACGAGTGAAAAGTCCAGCTAACTATAACGCCCCTGAAACCTATGGTTTTTTCAGTGAATATATATATATAAATATATATGTATATATATATATATTTAAACACACATACATATATACAGACACACACACACATACATATATATATATATTCACTAAAAAAACATAGGTTTTAGGGAAAGTTATCATTGAATGTATAAGAACGTAAGAATGTGCTAGTATTTGTATGAGTAATTGAGCTGGTGTGTGTATAACTGTATAGGTGAGTAAATGGGAGTGTGATTAATTATTTGCATGACTGACTAGGTGTGTGAGTACCTCTATGGATGAGTGGTGGTGTGTGAGTGTCTATATAGGTGTATGAGTGCATATGATAGTCCTGTACTGAGTGACCATAAGTATGTGTGACTGTACGTGTGAGTGAGTGGATGTGTGTGTAGACCTAAGAATCAGTGAGTGGGTATGTAGTTATTGGTTTTGGAGTGTCTATGGTTTTGAGAAAGACAGTCTGTAATTTAGAGTGGGTGTATCTAAAGTTATATTAGGGTGTGAGAAGATGCATGAAATTATCACTTGGATGATGTCATCAGTGATGTCATCAGTGATGTCATTTGAGATGTCATCAGTGATGTCATCAGTGATGTCGCTGACCATATCATATGTGATGTCATCCGCAGTGCATTGCGGGGGTGCGAGTTAAAGTTAGCTGAACTAACTATAACGGGGGAATTTCACGGTTTTCGTACAAGTGAAATGTCCAACTAACTATTACTTTCCCTAAAACCTATGGTTTTTTCAGTGAATATATCATCCACAAGTCTTGACACCGTGTTTTCTCCATGGTAATTTCCATAGGAAACTTTAGACAAGGCTACAGGTCGAACGGGTGAACGGAATTACCCCAAATTTGGCAGGGAGAAGGGTATTGGTCTAGAAAGCACACTTTTGTTTATTTGGTGTAAATTCGTTCAGTAGGTTTTGAGAAATATCAAAATTTACAGATATCGATATTTGGGAATTCTGCCATCTGATTGGCTGAGGCGTTACAAGCACGATCTTGTTGCTCATTGGCTGCGAGCGGTGCGAGCCGTTGCAACTAGGAAGTGTTGGCCGCCATTTTGTGATTCCATTGAAGCGAGTAAGGTGAAAAATGGGGGAAAAAGGGGGAAAAAATTGGGAAATAGCAGGGTAGGAGCACTGTAACCTCTGTGGGGTGTTTAGGGTGTGCTACAGAGGGGGTGCGAAGTGAAGTATTTACCCCTATCGGTGTGTAAGTGGTGGGCTACGGAAATTAAGTGAGGTATTGGGTAGAGTCTAATGCAGGTAAGGTGAGCTGGTGCAGGACTCGGGGATTAAATCGTGAGCCCAAATTGTGTGTCTTATGCTGTGAAGTCATGTGCCGTGTCCAGATGTGTTTATAACTACTAGGACGAACTACTGACCCGTACTGGTATGAAAGTCCTGGGGTACGGAATATATGTGAGGTATTGTCTAGAGTCTCATGTTTCTAAGCTGAGCTGCTGCTGGAGACGGGGATTAAAGCGTGAGCCCAAACTGTGTGTCATATGCTGTGAAGTCATGCGCTCTGGCTGCTGTGCCACATCTGTGCAAGTCAGCAAGTAGTTATAGGTACTTGGATGAACTTTTGTTTACAACATTTTAGCTTGTGTATGGTGCTTAGGTGGTGTTGTATAGGGAGTGTGAAGGTAAATCAATATGATATTTGAAGAGCGCAAACTACTCATCCCTATGGGTGAGTAGAGCTGGGGATCAAAACGAGAGTTCTGTGCTGCAAAGTGAGATGGTCTGGCCGCTGCGCCACACCTGTGTGGAGAATAAATTTTGGCGAGGGTGCGGGAGTTGGCGTTATATGGCCCTAAAATAGGGGGCCTAAGATGTAAGTTATAGGGTGGTTCTAAAAAGAGCCCTTGTGTTCATTAGTTGGAACTACATATAAGTGCAGATGCACAGCTTCAAGTTATTCAGGAAAACTCGATTTCCCTGATGCGTGAAGTGTACTCCATCACTTCTGTATATATACGCCATATCAAAACGTATGTTGTTGTTGTATTTAGAGCCCCATTTTTTGGTCGCTGAGGTATGCAGAGACAGCTATGTTGACTTTTTTCTGAGATTTTTCAATCTGAGGACAAAATTGTTTGGACCATTTCCACTTCTGTCTTTGGCATATATTGGGATATACAAAGACAGTTTGAGGCAAAAGTAACATCAATTGTCCAAAGGTGTTCTTCATAAGCATTTCTAAATCTACCCCAGTCAATGTGCCTAGGTCATTTCCACCACAGTGCACAATCATGAGGTCAGGGTGTTGGAGATGCAAACAGGTTTTAACCAAAGGCAACAATTGGTGCCACTTCAATCCTGTCTGTCCAAACTATTTAATGTCCACATTTTGTAAACCTAGGTCTAAGTCAATACATCTCTGTTCTGCATACCTCTTGCACCAGCTATGTCCTACGATCCACACTAGCATTTTGAAGGTATGGCTGGAAGGTATGGAAAGATGTCTGTAGCTCATGCAGTTCCTTCGTAGAGTAAGAGATATGTTTAAAGATGGGGAACTAGTTTCTTTTCGCATACAAAATGGTACCTGATTGGGAGATGAAATGCATTGTTTTTTAAAAGTCGGGTGCACATTCATTTTGTGGAAAAGTATGTTTGTGATTGGTTAAGAAAAAGCAGTTTGCACGTACATATTATAGTACAGATTATAGGATAACATTTGCTTAACTCAATCACACCTGCTACTTGCATTTGGAAGGCACTGTTCGAACTTAAAACAATTGTGAACTTTTAACCTGCACGTGCCGTTAAATGTTCGAGAAAATGTTGCTAAATAATATCGCTAGGTTTAAAAAAAATTATGAACTTTTAACCTCCACGTGTTGTAGAATGTTCTAGAAAGTGTGTTGATAGAATACGTTGCATTTCTGACTTCGATGTGTACTTGAATATTAAAAAAACATTTATATGGAAAAGTAGAAGGACAGTAATAGAGAGAATTTTTGAAAGCTAAAAGAATCAAGGAACTATTGTAATTTTTTCTTGATTACCTACTGGCGGTCGCCAGTAGGTAGTTATCACTGTTAACGGTCTGAAAGTGCGGTATTGCTCAGAGTGGCATGGTGGTGATATGATATGGTGCTACACTCGGGTATGAATCCGAGAGTCTAAACCGTGAGGTCAATACTGTAAAGTGATATGGTCTGGTGTTTGTAGCATATGTGTGCAAGTAGTGTTAGTAGGCATTTATACCATACAGGGAGTGGGAAGTGAACTACTGACCGCTACTGTGTGTTGTAGTATACCGGAAGCGGGAAGCGAAGTAGTTACGCTTACCGGTGTGAAGACTTGGGGATGAAACCGAGCTGATTGCTGTAAAGTGATGGGCTCTGGGCGGTGTAGGATACTTTCCGCTGTAGTATGAGTGTGTAAGTAGTGTTAGTATGCGTTTATAGTATATAGGGAGTGGGAAGCGAACTTCATCCCTACTGGTGTGAAGACTCTGGGATTAAACCGTGAGCCTAAATTGTGAGCTCATTGCTGTAAAGTGATGTACTCGTCACTGTAGCATACTTGTGGAAGAAGTGTTAGTTTATGTTTATACAATATAGGGAGTAGGAAACGAAAGTCTTAACCCTACCGGTGTCAAGACTCGTGGATGAAACTATGAGCTCATTGCTGTAAAGTCATGTGCTCTGTGTAGTATTCCATTGTAAGTCATAGTAGATTGTAAGCATGTAATTCTACTAGAATCTAAGGGGCATATTTTCAAGGAACGGCGTTAAAATTATTGCCGCTTTAGCGGCAGGAAACTGCCGCTAAAACAGCGATAATGGGCTTGATAATATGGCGTAGAGAATTCCAATAGAAGCCCATGTTAACACGAGAACGTGGGCTTCTATTGGAATTCTCTACGATATATTATCAAGCCCATTATTGCCGTTTTAGCGTCAGTTTCCTGCTGCTAAAGCGGCAATAATTTTAACGCCGTTCCTTGATAATATGGCCCTCAGTATGTAATGTTAGAATGTAGGGCTGTCATGAGGGGAACCTTGCGGAGTTTGTACATGGTTCTGGATTAGACAGTTACTTTGCTGTCTGCTCCTGTTGGTGGTTGTTTCAGGTGTCTTGTTTTCTTGTAATAAATCTACTTATTTGATTCACTGCTGTCTGCCTCTTCACTACATTAATTTGGCGACGAGTGGGAGAAGGCAAAAAGAAGGCACCACTCAGCAATATTTCAAAATTGCTTGCGTTGTGCTGAAGACCCGTTTGGTCGTGTAGCTGTTTCTACTCATGCCAGGGTCGTCGGCTCATTGAACTATGTCATCTGACTTCTGGTAGGACTTATATTTTTAGATTTTGCGCTTCCTCTGTTTCTTCACTACATTCTGGTCGCTGTACTACACGTGTGTAAGTAGTGTTAGTATGCGTTCATACTAACAAATGCATCATGGTAGTAGGGAGGGCGACCTCTCAGGCGCAGCTCATACAATGTCCCGGGGTGTGCATTCGCTGGACATTTGTGTTTGCAATTGGAGGGTGGTGCATGGCTTCCACCCTGTGATAGCAAATACTTGTTCTACTACTTGAAGCGAGAGGAGGAAAACCTTGTATCGCTGTAATAGAGGGGGTGCGGATGGTAAAAATGGAGAGAAAAAAACAAAAAACAAAAAAAGCGAGGTCTCACCCGTTCTTTTAAATAAGGCCCCTGGTGGGTGGGTAATGTTCCGTGGCCAATCCAATTGTTATAATGCGGGGTCTCTGTAGGACTGGGGATCTTAATGTCACATGTAAATTAGGCGTGGAAGGGCACAGAGATGTTTTGCAGACTAGGGGAGCGCCACCTTCCTGGGTATTGTTTACTAATTGTTCAGGGGGCTCAAAGCCAACTGAAGTCCGAGGATCGCCACACTCCGGGGCTTTATTTAACTATGCAGGGTGGGCCTCGGCAGTCCCTGAAGCCTCGGTGGTCCTAGGCAGTGCCTTATTTGTTCTGGAATCACACAGGCAGTACTTATGGTGTTATAAAGTGATACACTCATAGAACTCTTGCAGTTGTACAATTACCCAGGCTTCATTTCTCTAATAGTCAGTTAGATTATGTTTGGTAGGTGCACTCTAATATTAAATAATGTTGTCCTTAAAATCTCCTATAAACAGATGATTTTCACAATAAACAATAGACAAGTGTCGTCAGAAAAAGAAGACGTATACACTCAGTTATTTATTTGAAAAAATAAGTAACCTTTATTAAAACAGAAATAAATAGAAATATAACTTTAATAGAACAGTATAATAAAAAACGTGGGGTGGACTCCAGTGGAAGCAGCGTAGGAAACCTGCAAGACAAAAATGAAACATAAGTATGTGTGCTATGTGGAAGAGGTAAAAAAAGGTAGTCCGAATGAAAGGACCATAGTGAGAATGGAAGGGAGGGGGAGTGGGTGGAAGGGAGAAGGGGAGGGAGAGTCAAAAGAAGAGAGGGAGGAGGAGACAGAGCATCGGCCTATTGCACCCAGCCCTTAGTGTTTACCCTCCGTCACCCGTTTGTCTAGGACGCTGGGGTCTGCGAGAAAGAGTGTGGTTCAGCAAGTCCTTAAAATTAAATACATGAGGCCAGAGATTATGGGCCATATTATGAAGGAAGGGCGATAACATTATCACTGCTTTAGCGGCAGGAAACTGGGCTTCTATGGGAATTTACAAGGGCATATTATCAACCCCTACTCGTCGCTTTAGCGGCAGTTTCCTTTCGCTAAAGTGGTGATAATGTTATCGCCGTTGTTTGATAATATAGTCCTCCATTATTGGCTACAGGAAAATCGCTTGCATGCACCTGTGCACCCAGGGTGCTGCACCCCAACCCCTTCCCCCGCACTGGGCTCAATTGTAGGTCTTGCACACCGAGGCTTCACTGCTCACCTGCCACCACTGCTGTGTCCCACGACATGTTGGTGCAAGCTCCTAGTCTATGGTATGTTTGTACGATAGACCAGGTCTCCGGTCAGAGTCGGTGTCTTGACACCATGATGGAAGGTGTCAGAATGCCAGGGCATCAGCACCGGTTGAGCACCTGCTGCGTGCATTTTCGTGCAACTAACTCAGTGTCTGAAAAGGGAGAAATAATATAATGGTGGAAACGTCTGGAGGTAAATGAAGGTTTATTTCAAGCTTGAAAGAAAATAGGAGTTGAGTGCATCCTTCGTTTTTGAAGTACGATCTACCAACTGTTAGTGGTAATCGTGGTTCAAAGAGGAGTTAGAGTGCACGAGAATACACAAGGTTAAATAATAATATGTTATACCAACATTCACATACAAAGGAATAGAGCGCATGCTAGAAACATAATGTGTGCGTGTAATGCAGTGGCGGGAACCTGTGTGCATGTACACTTGTAAGGAGCTCACTACAGTGTCCTAAAAGCCAACTCCACGTGTCTGTGGGGCAGTGCTGCCCGCTGGCTCAGGCCTACAGTACGGTCCAGCAGGTCCTTAAAATTAGACCGATGTGACTGAATGAGGTCAGAGATCACATCATAACGGACGGCAACATTGCTTTTTCGCACGTGCGCACTCAGGGTGATGCACCCCACCCCTCCCGTAGAACCGCCCTCAACAGGTGTCTGTAGGGCAGCGCTGCCTGTAGCTTCAGGCCTACCTTATGGTAAAGCAGGTCTTAAAAATGAGACAGAGATTTGACTGAATGAGGTCAAAGATCACATCATAACACATGGCAATATCGCTTATTCACATGTGCGCAGTCTTGCTGATGCATCCCATCCCTCCCGCAGCACCGCGCTGAAGAGGTTTCTGTAGGGCAGCGCTGCCCGCTGGCTCAGGCCTACAGTACAGTCCAGCAGGTCTTTAAAATGAGACAGAGATGTGACTGAAAGAGGTCAAAGATCACATCATAACACATGGCAATATCGTTTGTTCGGACCTGCGCAGCTAGGCTGAAGCACTCCAACCCTCTCGCCGCAGCGCGCTCAGTTGGAGGCCCTGTGCATCCCAGGCCGCTCTGCTTACCTGCTTTCATTGTTGTGTGAGCAAACATTACGGGCAGCAGTGCTCACAATTCAGATGGAGTGTTGATTGCAGGAGAGTGTACACCTCATGGATCCCTTTCGTAGACGACGGCAGTAGGGCTCACAATTTAGAGCCCGTGTTGATTGCCAGGATGGAGTACACCTCATGGATCCATTTCTTTTTTTTATTGCGCATTGTGATATGCGAGGTGGATGTGGCAAATCAGTTGAGGTAGTGTGGAATAAGAGGGACTTGTGACGTCGTGGTTATCCTATTCATACGTACTCAAAGTGGGCTGGGCTTGCGTACGTCAGGCCAGCGTAGGAGTGTGAATAATTATTCCGGGGACTTGGGCGTTGTTCAGTTCCTGCTTAGCCAGGAAGTGTACTTATGTGTGTTTCTTTTGTAGTTTTGACCTCGCAGAGTGTGCAATTTAGATTAGTGTAGCATGTGTCGGGAGGGCAAAAACTATTGTTAATGAGATGGCATGTGATCTAGGATGTGCAGTCTGCCCATGGCTGATGATGCTCCTTAGAGCCAGCAATACCCAGGCCGAAAGGCAGCACAATAATGTGCAGACACACACATCAGGGGCATCGTGTAACACATATTTGTTTTTTGATGGAACGTTTGAGATGCATGGCAATCACATGTGGAAGGCTAATGTACAGAGCATGAATATTGATCAAGATGATTGTTGCATGTTGTGTGTAGTATAAGATATGTGTATACAGGAAAACACTTTTCAAAAAAGCTTTCTAAAAAGCATACGAAATGCGCATCCTTTACGAGTTTAGCAATATAGCGGATAGGATTTGTGTGGTGATGGAGCTTGGTACGCTACCGGTAAGGCAGTGCAGTTTTGTCCCCCCCCCAAAAAAAATATACATATTTTTTGGGGAAGATATAAAACATTACATGATTTTTAAAGTTAAAAACAAGAAGTATAACAGAGTTCCAAAATATTTAAAAATATAATGTAAAAAATATATGTTGGAGGAGGAGCCTAGCGCGCATCCAAGATGGTCGCGTGAGCACAGGGCTCCCCGGACCCTTTCTGCTCCTCGGAATATATCCTGAGACTATCCTGATTTGGTTTATGGAATCTGGGAGATGAAGACCAGCTGATCTTATATCTCTTTTTAAAACTCTAATCGGACCTGGGAATCCTGAGTTGTCGTCGTCGGAACTTTTGGGACCCACCCGACGGAGGTGGCCGGGGTGAAGGTGACCGTGGGGCCGGGCTGCAATTGAACAACAGCGGCCTCAGCGCGGTGCCAGTTGCCGATTCAGCACTTTCGGTTTCGGTTTTGGCCCTCAGGAGATCGGCTGGCGTGCGTGCTCAGGGTGGCGAGGTGCCTCCTGGGCCTCTGCCCGAGGCTTGCTTCCCTCTGCTACTGGTGGGCCTGACGCCTCCGACCCCTACACCGACAGTTTGTGGTCCTTTTGCTGGCGCCCGCACACCTCTTGATCGGAGGTCCCATTGAGAGACTGCGCTCACATGGCGGGCAAAGGGGGTCCGGAGGGGCGCAAGACCAAGGCTTCTCTGCGCGGGGGGCCGGTCCAGAGCAACAACATGGACCGCTACACCCAGGGCAGGGGGTCCCCTGGCGCTGCTGGCCTCTCCCCGGATGCTGCAGGGGGAGGCACGACCGTCTCTGCGGAACCTTCCCTGCAGGACATTATGGGCGCCATCGAGGGCATCAGGGAAACCATCGCGACGCAATATGAGGCCCTGGCCCGTAAGATCGACACTGTCGCGATCGATGTCACCCTGATTCGGGCCGACCTCTCCAAAACTAACGAGAGGGTCCAGGCCCTTGATGCACGGACCTCCACCCTGGGTGCGGAGGTGTCGGATCTGCGGGCCGCGCTTGGGGACATTAGAGTGGTCAACGACCATATGGCCCGGCGGCTTGAGGACTTCGAGGGACGGGCCCGACGCAACAACATCCGCATCATTGGTGTACCGGAGTCCTCCGACAGCCGCCCGGTGGACCTCGTGGTCGAGGAACTTATCATGCAACAGCTGTCCCCGGCTGGCCTAAGCAAATTCTTCGCCGTGGAGCGGGCCCATCGAGTGCCGGGCGGCCGGCCGCGGCCGGGGGCCCCCCCGAGGCCTATCGTGGCTAAACTGTTCCACTACAGGGACCGCGACGCTATTCTGCAGGCTTCACGGACCCGTGGCCCGGTCCGCTACGAGAACTCGACCATCAATTTTTATCCGGACTTCACACAACTGGTCCAGAAACAGCGGATGGGATTCCAAGGGGTGAAGCGCCGTCTCCGCGAGCTGGGCCTGAAGTATTCGATGATCTACCCGGCGAAACTACGAGTGGAGCATGGAGAGCGGACAGCCTTTTTTGACTCTCCTGTGGCCGCAAGTGACTGGCTGGACTCGCTGCCGGACGGGGGTGGCCGGCCCGGGCCCTCTGGGGGCACCGCAGGTGACGGGTCCCCTTAGACTGACATTTGGTCCTTGCTTTTGCGGTTTTGCACTGTACAGTTGGGTCTTACTCTTTTGCATACTGTGTCTTACCAGGACCCGTGAGGGGTGCGGGCGGGTTCGGGTCCCTTTCCTCCTCCGGGGTCTTTTTGTAGAATGGGGTTAGTGGGGCGACAGGCACACTGCAAGTTGGGGGGGGTCTTAGGCCCGCAGGGGTGCAGGGTGGGGGGAGTTGGACTTGGGGTGGGGTTGGGGGGGAAGAGGGGTTGTTTTGTTGTGTGTTTTTTGTTTACAGGGCGAGGTATTGATTTTTGTCCATATTTGGGAACTGTGCGGCGGGCTGGGGGCCTCTTGATCTATTGGAGGGGATGGGGGGAGACGGGTTGAGGCTTATGTCATGGAACGTCAATGGGTTGGGGGACCGTATTAAGCGGGGTGTTGTACTGCAATATTTGCGTCGTTTGACTCCTGATGTGGTGTTTCTCCAGGAGACGCATTTGGTCGGCAATGTCTGCCATGCGATGAACAGGGGGGGATACCGCCTCGTAGCCCATTCTGGTTTCACAACTGGCTCCAGGGGGGTGGGCATTCTCCTGCGAACCTCCCTTCCGGTGGAGATCACGAGGATAGTCTCGGATGACAGAGGGCGCTATGTGTGTTTGATTGGGAGGTGGGAGGGGCAGCCCCTTACCCTGGTTTCAGTCTACGTCCCCCCGGGCCTCCAGAACTCCACCTTTATTGACTTGGGTCGAATGCTGCTTGACCTTCCGGACGGCCCCCTGCTCATGGGCGGGGACTTTAATTCTGTGGTTTCGGGTGAACTGGATCGTCACCCACCAAGGACCCTCCCCGCTGCCCAGTCATGGCTGGGTGGGATGTTGGAGACCTTCGGTTTGGTGGATAGTTGGAGACTAATGCATCCGACCCAGTGTCAGTTCACCTTTCATTCGGGGGCGCATGGGAGTCTCTCCAGGTTAGACTACTTCCTTATGCCCGCGGCGCAGACTGGTAGGATTCGAGAGGTCAGACACCTGGCGCGTGGTATCTCCGACCACTCTCCGCTGTGGCTTCTCTTTGACACCGGGTCGCGGTCCGCAGGGCGGATAGCGCCCATTAACCCCTGGTACTTGCGGGACCCTGTGACTCGTGACAGCCTGGTTAAGGCCATGGACCAATATTTCAGTGAAAACGAGGGGTCGGTGTCGTCTGCGTTGTCCCTTTGGGAAGCCTTTAAAACTGTGATACGCGGACACGCCCTCGCCCAAATAGTGGTGGCCAAGAAGGTTAGGAGCGAGGCGGTGGTGAAGCTTGAGACTGACATCTCGGGGCTGGAGTCGGCCTTGGAGGCGAATGTTACTCCGGACGGGCTACATGCCCTTAGCCTGAAACAGTTCGAATATAGGTCCCTGGTCACTGACGCGGCCAAAACTATGTATAGGGAGCAGCAGGGCCGATTGTATGACGCGGGGGACAAGGCGGGAAAGTTGATTGCGTGGCTGGACAAAAAGGAGAGAGTGAATCGTGTGGTCCCCGAGTTGCGTGCTGCGGATGGTGTGGGTGTGACTGAGCCGGATGAGATTGTGGAATGTTTCGCCGACCACCTCCGGGCGGTGTACTCCCCGGTGACTGACAGGGATGAGGATGACTCTCGCCTCTTACTGAGAGATATTGCTCTGCCCGGCCTGTCCGTTGAGGACCGAGAGCGGCTGGACGCCCCCTTGTCGTCGGATGAAATAGCGACCGCGATTCGTTCCCTTCGCTCGGGCAAGGCGATGGGTCCTAACGGTCTGCCCATTGAACTATACAAATTGCGTCCTGATAAGCTTGCGCCCTTCCTCAGCCGCATGTTTCGCGACTCTCTTGCGGCGGGTTCCCTTCCGGCCGACCAGCGCTTGGCCACCATAGTCGTTATCCCCAAGGAGGGCAAGCCGCGAGACCGCTGTACTTCTTACCGGCCTATTTCACTGCTCAATGCGGAGCCTAAAATCCTGGCGAAAGTCCTGGCCAATCGATTGTTGAGTGTCGTGTGCGACCTTATACATCCGGACCAATGCGGCTTTATCCCGCACCGCAACACCGCTCTTAACTTGCGGCGTCTTCACGGTGCTCTTGCCAGGGCGGAGTTCCTCTCCGAACCGGCCGTGCTGGTTTCTTTGGATGCCACGATGGCCTTTGACACTATTGAGTGGCCATTCCTCTGGGCCGTCTTGGATAAATTCGGCTTTGGAGAGGGATTTATTGGCTGGGTGAGGCTCCTTTACACGGGACCCATGGCTCAAGTGGTGGTGAATGGGCGGGTCTCTCGGCCCTTTGCCCTTGGCAGGGGCACGAGGCAGGGGTGCCCGTTGTCCCCGTTGCTTTTTGCTCTCGCCCTGGAGCCACTCGCTGCCTGGCTCCGTTGGGAGCCCTCGCTTAGAGGGATCCGGTGGGGCCCGGGCTTCGAAGATCGGGTCTCGCTGTATGCGGACGACATTCTCCTGTATCTCACCTCACCGCGGCAGTCACTCAACGTCCTTTTTGACGTTCTGACCTCCTTTGGGAACAATTCGGGTCTCACGATCAATTGGTCTAAATCCTGCGTTTATCCCATCTCTGGTGGTCCTCCTCTCCTGCCGCCTCGGCTCCCGATTCAGATATCTCTGAGCGGCTTTAAGTACCTGGGGATATACGTTTCGCTGGACCCGGTGGCTCGCTATGAGCAGAATCTCCTGCGTCCACTTCGGCGGCTGCGGGAGGACACGGCCCGGTGGTGCAGGCTCCCCCTGTCCCCGCTGGGTCGGGCCGCGCTGTTTAAAATGATGTCCCTTCCCAGGTTCCTCTATGCACTCCAGAACTCCTTCGATGTTATCCCAGTGGCCTATTTTCGGGAGGTGGAGGGCCTGCAGAGGAGACTGGTGTGGGACGGGCGGGCGCGTATTGCTCTTGCCAAGCTCACTCTCCCCTGGTATGACGGGGGCATCGCGCTTCCTGACATTCGCAGGTACTATTGGGCCTCGCAGCTATCTGCCATTAACCACGCCACGTATGCGCCCGGCTTGACTCCGGCGTATGAGATGGACAAGTTCCTGCTTCCCGGCGGGAACTACAACAGGGCACTTTATTCCCGCCTGGCTGGCCGGACCCTTACGGGTCCTACTAAGATCGCGGTGCGGACCTGGAGGGCTGCCACTGCGGCCACGGGCTGGAGTGAGCGATTAACATGTGCTACTCCCTTGTTTGCTTCCGACCGCCTGGGAAGCTTGTGGACCACGAAGGGGTTTGACCAGTGGGACACGATTGGTATCAGCAAAGTGGGAGACCTGTGGCACAAGGGCGCGGTAAAGACTTTCGCGGTGCTCCAGGCCGAATACGAGCTGACCGACAGGGAGTTCTTCCGCTACGCCCAGGTTCGGCACGCCCTGCTCTCGGTCTTCGGGGAGGGGACCAAGATCCCTGTTTCATCGCCCCTCGAGGACCGCATACTTGATGGACATGTCCCTGATAGTACTATTTCTTTAATTTATAAAAAATTAATCAATCACCGGGCGGACCTTCTTGTTCGCCTTCGGGAGGCTTGGACTGGGGACGGGGTGGAATTGGACGACGAAGATTGGCAGTCTGCACTGTCGTCCCCCAAGGAGGTTGCCATTCCGGCTCGTCTTCGGTTGGTACAGCTCAAGATTCTCCACCGGGTGTATGTGACGGGTCCGCGCTTGGTCTCGATGGGATTTTCCGGCGACGGGCTCTGTAGGCGAGGCTGTGGGCTCAGCGCCACCTTTCTTCATATCCTTTGGGAGTGCCGCGAGGTGGCGGACTACTGGCGCCGGGTCCACACGGTTATGGGACAGGTCACCGGGGTTGTGCTGCTGCCGGAGGTGCGTCGCTGTGTCCTGAATGTGTGGGAGCCCAATGACTACAGCGCGGCTCAGACTCGGTGGGCGGCCCTAGGGAACATGATTGCCAAGAGGGACATAGCGCAACTTTGGGGCGCTCAACGGCCGCCCACCGTGTCAGTATGGAAGGAGAATATGGACTGGTGTATGTTTAGGGAGAAGACTGTGTATGTGGCCCGTGGCAAGCCGGGGGCATGGGGTAGCATTTGGGGGCAATGGAACGCGTATCGCGGAGGCATCTGTACGCCCCCCCTGGTAGACACTGATATCGCCATGTCCCCCTGACCCTTGATGGCTCCTGGCGCCTTTTGGAACAACTACATATGGACGTCCATCTCCCTTGACCCCCTCCCCCCTCCTCCGTCCCCGGCCTCCCGGTACTCCTCTCTTTAGCGGATTGCTCAATTGTTCTGACGGGAGTTTTCCGGGGGGAGCCTGATCCGCACTGGTTTCCCTCATAACTCGCCTTTTGTTTTTTATTGTTTTTCCTTTTGTTTTTGTGATTGTTGGACTTACGCTTCCTGTTCCTCGAGAACTATCTGGAGCCACTGCGGGGCAGCGCCCTGGGAACTGATTGCAGCCTTGATATGTGTAGATTTCCTTCTGTACCTAGCGGCCGGCCCGGGTGGTTGTAGGCCCGTACTTGTAACCGAATCATTGTTCAATAAAAACTTTTTCAAAAAAAAAAAAAAAAAAAAAAAAAAAAAAAAAATATATGTTTTATAAACATTAAAATATGAAATTAACATTAAAAAAACCTTCGAAATTCACTGAAAAAACCATAGGTTTTACGGACATTATAGTTAGGAATTAGCATTTAAAAAACCTTAGAAATTCACTAAAAAAAACGTAGGTTTCAGGGACGTTATAGTTAGTTGAATATTTGACTCATATAAAACCAGAGAAATTCGCCTGTTATAGTTAGTTGAGCTAACTATAACTCGCACCCGCAATGCACTGCTGATGATGTCACATATTACATCACTCATGACATGGTCAGTGACATCACTGATGACAACACTGATGACATCTCAAATGACATCACTCATGACATCACTCATGACATCATCCACGTGACAATCTGATGCACATACTGAGGCTCTAATATAAATTTTGATAAACCCATTCTAAAATTCTGACTACTATTTTTCAAACCATACACAGAAGAATGCCATATACTACATAGCACTCAATATTTCCTAGGTCTACACACACATCCAGTGATTTATACATGTAGTTACTCATCAATAGAGGACTATAACATGTACTCATACATCTATACATGCAGTCACATGCTGCCACTCATCCATAGAGTTACTCGTACGCCTAGTCAGTAATGCAAAGAATGAATCACATACCCATCTAATCATGTATACAGTTATACACACCAACTTCGTTATTTTTAGACATATCACATCATTTATTTATACAGATACTAACACATATTTACTGTCTTATACAATCACTGATAGAAGCAGACACTTATTTATACACCCGCTCTTGAAATAACTCATTTATATACTCTAACACTCACATATAGTGGCTTAAAACATATGTAGTTAGTCACAGATATACCACTGAGACATTTATTCACTCACCAACACACCCATAAACATACTAACTCACCCATACAGGCCTTTCCAGATGCACCTTTTAATCCACACAACCACTCAATCACCCACTCAGACATCTATGCACAGACTCATACACCCACCCACACAGACACTCAGGCAACAAATCAATAACCTATATAGACACTCATGTAGGTATTCAGCAACCCATGCAGTTGCTTACACACCAATGGCGAGACTAATACAGATTTTTACACAGTTTAGTCACTAACCCATGCATTCAGTAAGACACGTTCAATCACTCACTTATACAGTCAGTCACACACACACACACACGCTTTTAGGCACTTGTAAATGCATTCATACACCTTGGTATATATATAGATATATATATAAAACATATTTACAGTCACTGGATGATGTCATGAGTGATGTCATCAGTGATGTCATTTGAGATGTCATCAGTGATTAGGAATTCAGACAAAGAAGGAAATATTTTCCTTTGGCCAAGGAAGGACTATATGAAAGATGCTTTATCCCAATCGAATGACAGTTCTTGCTACAAAAGGAGTTCACAACTAACAGTCAAAACTACACACAATGAATTCTACACCAAATTGCTGGCTTGGAAAAGGGCTGATTATTAAGTTTGGATGAATATAATTTTTTGAAAAAAGAGCACCCTGTCATGCCAGTGATTTATTTTGTGATACCAAAGGGGATTTTTTGTGCCAAAAGTGCAAAAAATTCAATGAAGCCACCAGGGAGACCGATATTCACTGCATGTGATGGATTGTTGGAAAACACATCCGATACATTGATTATTTTCTGCAGGGTTACGTTAAGAGTCTATCGTCCTACATAAAGGACACAAGCGACTTTCTGCGAAAAACAGCCTTGATTGGCAGGAGGACTATATTCTGATGTCTATGGATGTCACGTCATTATACACGAGTATACACGAGAATAAAACACAAAGACGGCATCCGAGCTTTAGAATATTTCCTCAACAACAGACCTGCATGTCTGATACAACACACCAAAATGCTTGTGAACACGACCCTGTTTTGTTTAGAAAACAATTTGTCTTTATTTCAAAACCAGATTTACCATCAATTACTAGGTGTCGCAATGGAAGATAGCTTCTCCCCCAGCTACGCATGTCTACACATGGGCTGATGGGAGGAGCTGGTTCTCAGAGTCAAATTTTATGATGTAATGGCAAATCACGTTGTAGTTTGGCTATGATATATAGATGATCTATGTATGGTGTGGAGTGGAACTGAAAAAAGTGCCTTAGAATTTGTGTCTTCATTAAATGAGAATAAAATCAGTTTAAATTTTACAGCTATGGTCAGCTCAGATTCAGTTGACTTCCTTGATGTAAGAGTCAGTATAGTCAACAACAAATTGTTTACTTCATTACACCGAAAAGCAACAGCAGGAAATACAGTTCCCCACGCCACCAGCTCTAACCCCGTTAATTTAAGAGAGAGTATACCGTACGGAGAGATGTTGAGACTAAGGCGAATATGTAGTAATGATCATGAGCTATATATACGTATGACATCATCAGCAGTGCAGTGCGGGGGCGCGAGTTATAGTTAGCTCTACTAAATATAACAGCCAAATTTCTCTGGTTTTGTACCATTGAAATCTCAAACTAACTATAAGGTCCCTGAAACCTGGGGGTTTTTCAGTGAATTTCTAAGGTTTTTAAATGCCAATTTCTAACTATTACGTCCCTGTATTGTTTTTTCAGTGTATATATATATATATACATATATATATATATATATATATATCTCCATACGAAAAGGTTGCCCCCAAATGAAGAGCCACACAGGTAGATTACTTTGCCATTAATTTACTTGAGGTTGCATGCCTGTCAAACCGGGAACCGGACAGCCATTCAGTAACACCAGACGCGTTTCGGAATCATTTCCTTCTTCGATGGCGATAAAAATCAAAATGAGACTGTTCTTTTTCCACCTTTGTATTCACTTCTCACCACAGTGGGCATGGCCAATCAGGCATTCTGAATCTCGTAGTTTGTAAGTATTGCTACAGTGAGCGTGTCTCGTTATTTGCATGTAACAATTAATCAAATTACCAAAGTTGGTTGGTTGTAAAGTCCCGCTTGGCAAGGCTGCCTTTTCCCACCTCAGGTACGGACTACCTCCCATTCCGTTGGTGACTTCAATTCATGTCTCCATGGGACCACTGATATGTGGCGGGGCTTCTTCGGCGGCTGGGCTCACCGCTATACATCCATACGAAAAGGTTGCCCCCAAATCTAGAGCCACACAGGTAGATTACTTTGCCAATAATTTACTTGAGGTTGCATGCCTGTCAAACCGGGAACCGGACAGCTATTCAGTAACGCCAGCCGCGTTTCGGAATCATTTCCTTCTTCGATGGCGATAAAAATCAAAATGAGACTGTTCTGTTTCCACCTTTGTATTCACTTCTCACCACAGTGGGCGTGGCCAATCAGGCATTCTGGATCTCGTAGTTTGTAAGTATTGCTACAGTGAGCGTGTCTCGTTATTTGCATGTAACAATTAATCAAATTACCAAAGTTGGTTGGTTGTAAAGTCCCGCTTGGCAAGGCTGCCTTTTCCCACCTCAGGTACGGACTACCTCCCATTCCGTTGGTGACTACAATTCATGTCTCCATGGGACCACTGATATGTGGCGGGGCTTCTTCGGCGGCTGGGCTCGCCGCTATACATCCATACGAAAAGGTTGCCCCCAAATGAAGAGCCACACAGGTAGATTACTTTGCCATTAATTTACTTGAGGTTGCATGCCTGTCAAATCGGGAACCGGACAGCCATTCAGTAATGCCAGACGCGTTTCGGAATCATTTCCTTCTTCGATGGCGATAAAAATCAAAATGAGACTGTTCTTTTTCCACCTTTGTATTCACTTCTCACCACAGTGGGCGTGGCCAATCAGGCATTCTAGATCTCGTAGTTTGTAAGTATTGCTACAGTGAGCGTGTCTCGTTATTTGCATGTAACAATTAATCAAATTACCAAAGTTGGTTGGTTGTAAAGTCCCGCTTGGCAAGGCTGCCTTTTCCCACCTCAGGTACGGACTACCTCCCATTCCGTTGGTGACTTCAATTCATGTCTCCATGGGACCACTGATATGTGGCGGGGCTTCTTCGGCGGCTTGGCTCGCCGCTATACATCCATACGAAAAGGTTGCCCCCAAATGAAGAGCCACACAGGTAGATTACTTTGCCATTAATTTACTTGAGGTTGCATGCCTGTCAAACCGGGAACCGGACAGCCATTCAGTAACACCATACGCATTTCGGAATCATTTCCTTCTTCGATGGCGATAAAAATCAAAATGAGACTGTTCTTTTTCCACCTTTGTATTCACTTCTCACCACAGTGGGCATGGCCAATCAGGCATTCTGGATCTTGTAGTTTGTAAGTATTGCTACAGTGAGCGTGTCTCGTTATTTGCATGTAACAATTAATCAAATTACCAAAGTTGGTTGGTTGTAAAGTCCCGCTTGGCAAGGCTGCCTTTTCCCACCTCAGGTACGGACTACCTCCCATTCCGTTGGTGACTTCAATTCATGTTTCCATGGGACCACTGATATGTGGCAGGGCTCCTTCGGCGGCTGGGCTCGCCGCTATACATCCATACGAAAAGGTTGCCCCCAATTGAAGAGCCACACAGGTAGATCACTTTGCCATTAATTTACTTGAGGTTGCATGCCTGTCAAACCGGGAACCGGACAGCCATTCAGTAACGCCAGACGCGTTTCGGAATCATTTCCTTCTTCGATGGCGATAAAAATCAAAATGAGACTGTTCTGTTTCCACCTTTGTATTCACTTCTCACCACAGTGGGCGTGGCCAATCAGGCATTCTGGATCTCGTAGTTTGTAAGTATTGCTACAGTGAGCGTGTCTCGTTATTTGCATGTAACAATTAATCAAATTACCAAAGTTGGTTGGTTGTAAAGTCCCGCTTGGCAAGGCTGCCTTTTCCCACCTCAGGTACGGACTACCTCCCATTCCGTTGGTGACTACAATTCATGTCTCCATGGGACCACTGATATGTGGCGGGGCTTCTTCGGCGGCTGGACTCGCCGCTATACATCCATACGAAAAGGTTGCCCCCAAATGAAGAGCCACACAGGTAGATTACTTTGCCATTAATTTACTTGAGGTTGCATGCCTGTCAAATCGGGAACCGGACAGCCATTCAGTAATGCCAGACGCATTTCGGAATCATTTCCTTCTTCGATGGCGATAAAAATCAAAATGAGACTGTTCTTTTTCCACCTTTGTATTCACTTCTCACCACAGTGGGCGTGGCCAATCAGGCATTCTGGATCTCGTAGTTTGTAAGTATTGCTACAGTGAGCGTGTCTCGTTATTTGCATGTAACAATTAATCAAATTACCAAAGTTGGTTGGTTGTAAAGTCCCGCTTGGCAAGGCTGCCTTTTCCCACCTCAGGTACGGACTACCTCCCATTCCGTTGGTGACTTCAATTCATGTCTCCATGGGACCACTGATATGTGGCGGGGCTTCTTCGGCGGCTGGGCTCGCCGCTATACATCCATACGAAAAGGTTGCCCCCAAATCTAGAGCCACACAGGTAGATTACTTTGCCAATAATTTACTTGAGGTTGCATGCCTGTCAAACCGGGAACCGGACAGCTATTCAGTAACGCCAGCCGCGTTTCGGAATCATTTCCTTCTTCGATGGCGATAAAAATCAAAATGAGACTGTTCTGTTTTCACCTTTGTATTCACTTCTCACCACAGTGGGCGTGGCCAATCAGGCATTCTGGATCTCGTAGTTTGTAAGTATTGCTACAGTGAGCGTGTCTCGTTATTTGCATGTAACAATTAATCAAATTACCAAAGTTGGTTGGTTGTAAAGTCCCGCTTGGCAAGGCTGCCTTTTCCCACCTCAGGTACGGACTACCTCCCATTCCGTTGGTGACTACAATTCATGTCTCCATGGGACCACTGATATGTGGCGGGGCTTCTTCGGCGGCTGGGCTCGCCGCTATACATCCATACGAAAAGGTTGCCCCCAAATGAAGAGCCACACAGGTAGATTACTTTGCCATTAATTTACTTGAGGTTGCATGCCTGTCAAATCGGGAACCGGACAGCCATTCAGTAATGCCAGACGCGTTTCGGAATCATTTCCTTCTTCGATGGCGATAAAAATCAAAATGAGACTGTTCTTTTTCCACCTTTGTATTCACTTCTCACCACAGTGGGCGTGGCCAATCAGGCATTCTGGATCTTGTAGTTTGTAAGTATTGCTACAGTGAGCGTGTCTCGTTATTTGCATGTAACAATTAATCAAATTACCAAAGTTGGTTGGTTGTAAAGTCCCGGTTGGCAAGGCTGCCTTTTCCCACCTCAGGTACGGACTACCTCCCATTCCGTTGGTGACTTCAAGTCATGTTTCCATGGGACCACTGATATGTGGCAGGGCTCCTTCGGCGGCTGGGCTCGCCGCTATACATCCATACGAAAAGGTTGCCCCCAATTGAAGAGCCACACAGGTAGATCACTTTGCCATTAATTTACTTGAGGTTGCATGCCTGTCAAACCGGGAACCGGACAGCCATTCAGTAACACCAGACGCGTTTCGGAATCATTTCCTTCTTCGATGGCGATAAAAATCAAAATGAGACTGTTCTGTTTCCACCTTTGTATTCACTTCTCACCACAGTGGGCGTGGCCAATCAGGCATTCTGGATCTCGTAGTTTGTAAGTATTGCTACAGTGAGCGTGTCTCGTTATTTGCATGTAACAATTAATCAAATTACCAAAGTTGGTTGGTTGTAAAGTCCCGCTTGGCAAGGCTGCCTTTTCCCACCTCAGGTACGGACTACCTCCCATTCCGTTGGTGACTACAATTCATGTCTCCATGGGACCACTGATATGTGGCGGGGCTTCTTCGGCGGCTGGGCTCGCCGCTATACATCCATACGAAAAGGTTGCCCCCAAATGAAGAGCCACACAGGTAGATTACTTTGCCATTAATTTACTTGAGGTTGCATGCCTGTCAAATCGGGAACCGGACAGCCATTCAGTAATGCCAGACGCGTTTCGGAATCATTTCCTTCTTCGATGGCGATAAAAATCAAAATGAGACTGTTCTTTTTCCACCTTTGTATTCACTTCTCACCACAGTGGGCGTGGCCAATCAGGCATTCTGGATCTCGTAGTTTGTAAGTATTGCTACAGTGAGCGTGTCTCGTTATTTGCATGTAACAATTAATCAAATTACCAAAGTTGGTTGGTTGTAAAGTCCCGCTTGGCAAGGCTGCCTTTTCCCACCTCAGGTACGGACTACCTCCCATTCCGTTGGTGACTTCAATTCATGTCTCCATGGGACCACTGATATGTGGCGGGGCTTCTTCGGCGGCTGGGCTCGCCGCTATACATCCATACGAAAAGGTTGCCCCCAAATCTAGAGCCACACAGGTAGATTACTTTGCCAATAATTTACTTGAGGTTGCATGCCTGTCAAACCGGGAACCGGACAGCTATTCAGTAACGCCAGCCGCGTTTCGGAATCATTTCCTTCTTCGATGGCGATAAAAATCAAAATGAGACTGTTCTGTTTCCACCTTTGTATTCACTTCTCACCACAGTGGGCGTGGCCAATCAGGCATTCTGGATCTCGTAGTTTGTAAGTATTGCTACAGTGAGCGTGTCTCGTTATTTGCATGTAACAATTAATCAAATTACCAAAGTTGGTTGGTTGTAAAGTCCCGCTTGGCAAGGCTGCCTTTTCCCACCTCAGGTACGGACTACCTCCCATTCCGTTGGTGACTACAATTCATGTCTCCATGGGACCACTGATATGTGGCGGGGCTTCTTCGGCGGCTGGGCTCGCCGCTATACATCCATACGAAAAGGTTGCCCCCAAATGAAGAGCCACCCAGGTAGATTACTTTGCCATTAATTTACTTGAGGTTGCATGCCTGTCAAATCGGGAACCGGACAGCCATTCAGTAATGCCAGACGCGTTTCGGAATCATTTCCTTCTTCGATGGCGATAAAAATCAAAATGAGACTGTTCTTTTTCCACCTTTGTATTCACTTCTCACCACAGTGGGCGTGGCCAATCAGGCATTCTGGATCTCGTAGTTTGTAAGTATTGCTACAGTGAGCGTGTCTCGTTATTTGCATGTAACAATTAATCAAATTACCAAAGTTGGTTGGTTGTAAAGTCCCGCTTGGCAAGGCTGCCTTTTCCCACCTCAGGTACGGACTACCTCCCATTCCGTTGGTGACTTCAATTCATGTCTCCATGGGACCACTGATATGTGGCGGGGCTTCTTCGGCGGCTGGGCTCGCCGCTATACATCCATACGAAAAGGTTGCCCCCAAATGAAGAGCCACACAGGTAGATTACTTTGCCATTAATTTACTTGAGGTTGCATGCCTGTCAAACCGGGAACCGGACAGCCATTCAGTAACACCATACGCATTTCGGAATCATTTCCTTCTTCGATGGCGATAAAAATCAAAATGAGACTGTTCTTTTTCCACCTTTGTATTCACTTCTCACCACAGTGGGCATGGCCAATCAGGCATTCTGGATCTCGTAGTTTGTAAGTATTGCTACAGTGAGCGTGTCTCGTTATTTGCATGTAACAATTAATCAAATTACCAAAGTTGGTTGGTTGTAAAGTCCCGCTTGGCAAGGCTGCCTTTTCCCACCTCAGGTACGGACTACCTCCCATTCCGTTGGTGACTTCAATTCATGTTTCCATGGGACCACTGATATGTGGCAGGGCTCCTTCGGCGGCTGGGCTCGCCGCTATACATCCATACGAAAAGGTTGCCCCCAATTGAAGAGCCACACAGGTAGATCACTTTGCCATTAATTTACTTGAGGTTGCATGCCTGTCAAACCGGGAACCGGACAGCCATTCAGTAACGCCAGACGCGTTTCGGAATCATTTCCTTCTTCGATGGCGATAAAAATCAAAATGAGACTGTTCTTTTTCCACCTTTGTATTCACTTCTCACCACAGTGGGCGTGGCCAATCAGGCATTCTGGATCTCGTAGTTTGTAAGTATTGCTACAGTGAGCGTGTCTCGTTATTTGCATGTAACAATTAATCAAATTACCAAAGTTGGTTGGTTGTAAAGTCCCGCTTGGCAAGGCTGCCTTTTCCCACCTCAGGTATGGACTACCTCCCATTCTGTTGGTGACTTCAATTCATGTCTCCATGGGACCACTGATATGTGGCCGGGCTTCTTCGGCGGCTGGGCTCGCCGCTATACATCCATACGAAAAGGTTGCCCCCAAATGAAGAGCCACACAGGTAGATTACTTTGCCATTAATTTACTTGAGGTTGCATGCCTGTCAAACCGGGAACCGGACAGCCATTCAGTAACACCAGACGCGTTTCGGAATCATTTCCTTCTTCGATGGCGATAAAAATCAAAATGAGACTTTTCTTTTTCCGCCTTTGTATTCACTTCTCACCACAGTGGGCGTGGCCAATCAGGCCTTCTGGATCTCGTAGTTTGTAAGTATTGCTACAGTGAGCGTGTCTCGTTATTTGCATGTAACAATTAATCAAATTACCAAAGTTGGTTGGTTGTAAAGTCCCGCTTGGCAATATATATATATATATATATATATATATATATATATATATATATATATATATATATATATATATATATATATATATATATATTACCTACTGGCGGTCGCCAGTAGGTAGTTATAGTTAGGACCACGTTTCCATAGGAAAACCTCAACATTCTATTTTGAATAACTTTGGCGCCGGTCGACGAATCCTCGCGAATTTCTCAAAATAGGTGGGGCGCTACGCTCCGCTCCTACCCTGAAAGTCTCGGGGGGATCCGTCAAGCGGGGGCTGAGATAAAAGGGGGGTCCCAAAACGCGTTTTTCCCATGCATTTTTCCATAGGACCTTTAGAACGAGCTACAGCCCGAACGGCTGAACAGAATTACTCAAAATTTTGCAGAGAGGTAGTCCCTAGGTCAAGGAAGTGCCTTTTGTAGGTTTGGTGTAAATCTGTTCAGTAGATTCTGAGAAAATAGCCTTTAAATCAATATATATATCTGAGCCCGCTTACGGTACGCTTACCGTACGCTTACGGTAAGCGTACGGTGGCGTGCGCGAGCGCGATTCTGATTGGCTCTTAGATCTTAGTAAACATTCGAATCGGCCGAAACCAGGAAGCGGCGGCCGCCATTTTGTGTATTTCACTCTGAAAAAAAAGAGTGAAAACAAGGAAAGGGGGCAATGAGGAGAGTTACAGACCCCCTAACAATTGTAAGGGGGTCAAAGAAGGACAGAAAAGTACAAAAAAAACATTTATTGATTTTAAAAAAAATCACGGGGTACGCGTACGGTAAGCTTACGGTAAGCGTACGGTAAAAAAAATAAAAATAAATAAATGAAAAGCAGATTTAAGAGTTTAGAAATTAGGGAGCTCTAAAAAGAGCTGTTGTGTTTATGAAGTCATTTTTTTAGTGGTACCTACAAGTAAGTACCGATGCAGAGTCTAAGGTTCAAGAGGAAGACTCTGTTCCCTTCATCATTGAAGTGCACACCATCTCCTCTATAAATGTCTTGCATGTCATAACGCAAGTTGTTGTGGTAAATGGCACCCATACCATAGTCACGGAGGAAAGCAGAAACAGATTTGTTGACGTGCTTTCTTGCTTTGTCAATCTGTGGACAGAAATGATTGGACCAGTTCCATTTTTGCCTTTGGCATATGTTGGAAAACACAAAGGCAGTTTTAGGGAAAAGTGTAAACAGTTGTGCAAAGGTGTCCTTCATAAGCATTTCCAGACCTACCCCAGTCAAAGTGCCTAGGTCATTGCCACCACAGTGCACTATTATGAGGTCAGGGTGTTGGATTTGAATGAAGGATTTCACCAATGGCATCAATTGGTGCCACTTTAACCCTCTCTGACCAATTTATTTAATGTCTACATTTGGCAAAGCAAGGTCTCTCACCATATCTGTTTTCTCTGCAAACTTTTCACTCCAGAAGACATAGCTGTGCCCTACAATCCACACTGTGAACATCTTCAAAGGAGAACTGGATGCACTCAGGAGGTGTCTTTCAGTAGAATGGCAATATGAAAAGAAAGACAGTTTGGAAATGGAGGCATACATTTTTTTTTAAAACAAAAAGAACTGATTGGCTGTTTCATACCATTCCAGAATAAAAACTAGGCTGTATGTGAAAATTAATAGAAGCATGTTTTGTATTGGTACAAAAAAATGTGTAACCAAAGAACAGTACTATGGATTTGCTGTTAGGTTTGAAAAGTCAAGCACTCTTGCTCTGTGGAATTGAAACATTGTGTGTCGAACTTCTGACCTAACTGAACACAGCAGTGTTCCATGAGCTGTTGCTATGGTAGCAGGCAGAAGTCAAGTTGGGGGAAGGGTACTAGGCAGAAGTCAAGTTGGGGGAAGGGTACTTTTGGAAAAGGGTTCGTTTTCAACCAATAGAAATGTGTGAATACATGTGAAAAAAAGGGGGAAGCACTGAGATTTGAAACTTACATGTATATGTGTGGAAAAATAGAGGGAAAGTTTGCCATTATCTGGTTCTGCTGAGAGGAGAGAGGTGAACACAACAGAGATCCTGGCTCTGATAATCTGCTGTTTGAGTGTCACATTTCTTTCACAACTAACTAATTTTAAAGGTGAGTTTACAGTTTGAGAGGGGATGTATGTGGTAACTTAAGAAATGAATAATAGAAATGGGAATTGTTTTTGTTGTAGTTACACATGGTGGTTTCATAATGTGTCAGTGTGTAAAAGTGATTTACACTTGCCCCGAAAAAAAAAAAGAGCAGTAAGTGTGCTTTCAAATTGGCAAAGAAATTTCGTTTTGGGACTAATGTGAAAACATGACTCTGTGTGCATAGAAGAATTATAGGCAGAGATTTATTGCGTCTTGCTCTGGTGATTTTACAGTTGGATTAGATGGAAAGGGGGAGCGAATTATTGGGGGAAGAAGCAGAGGCTTAGCACACACCCATGTCCTTGCCGTGTATAGTCATGCACAGTATTTACAAGCCAGTGGGGTATTCAGGTTTAAGTCTGTAATGCAAATACATTCAGCATCACTAAGGCTGGTTGCCCTTGCTGGAGTGTAGGCAGTCACAGAGAATGCACATGGTGGTGGTCTGAAAAAAAAACAGCTTGGACACGTGCAATTAAATAAATCAAAAATAGTGGTTTCATAATGTGTCAGTCTGTAAAAGTGATTTCAAATTGTAAAAAGAGATTTTCACTTGGCCCGAAAAAAAAAGAGCAGTAAGTGTGCATTCAAATTGGCAAAGAAATTTCGTTTTGGCACTAATGTGAAAACATGACTCTGTGTGCATAGAAGAATTATAGGCAGAGATTTATTGCGTCTTGCTCTGGTGATTTCACAGTTGCATTAGATGGAAAGGGGGAGCGAATTATTGGGGGAAGAAGCAGAGGCTTAGCACACACCCATGTCCTTGCCGTGTATAGTCATGCACAGTATTTACAAGCCAGTGGGGTTTTCAGGTTTAAGTCTGTAATGCAAATACATTCAGCATCACTAAGGCTGGTTGCCCTTGGTGGAGTGTAGGCAGTCACAGAGAATGCACATGGTGGTGGTCTGAAAAAAAAACAGCTTGGACACGTGCAATTAAATAAATCAAAAATAGTGGTTTCATAATGTGTCAGTCTGTAAAAGTGATTTCAAATTGTAAAAAGAGATTTTCACTTGGCCCGAAAAAAAAAAGAGCAGTAAGTGTGCTTTCAAATTGGCAAAGAAATTTCGTTTTGGGACTAATGTGAAAACATGACTCTGTGTGCATAGAAGAATTATAGGCAGAGATTTATTGCGTCTTGCTCTGGTGATTTCACAGTTGCATTAGATGGAAAGGGGGAGCGAATTATTGGGGGAAGAAGCAGAGGCTTAGCACACACCCATGTCCTTGCCGTGTATAGTCATGCACAGTATTTACAAGCCAGTGGGGTTTTCAGGTTTAAGTCTGTAATGCAAATACATTCAGCATCACTATGGCTGGTTGCCCTTGGTGGAGTGTAGGCAGTCACAGAGAATGCACATGGTGGTGGTCTGAAAAAAAAACAGCTTGGACACGTGCAATTAAATAAATCAAAAATAGTGGTTTCATAATGTGTCAGTCTGTAAAAGTGATTTCAAATTGTAAAAAGAGATTTTCACTTGGCCCGAAAAAAAAAGAGCAGTAAGTGTGCATTCAAATTGGCAAAGAAATTTCGTTTTGGCACTAATGTGAAAACATGACTCTGTGTGCATAGAAGAATTATAGGCAGAGATTTATTGCGTCTTGCTCTGGTGATTTCACAGTTGCATTAGATGGAAAGGGGGAGCGAATTATTGGGGGAAGAAGCAGAGGCTTAGCACACACCCATGTCCTTGCCGTGTATAGTCATGCACAGTATTTACAAGCCAGTGGGGTTTTCAGGTTTAAGTCTGTAATGCAAATACATTCAGCATCACTAAGGCTGGTTGCCCTTGCTGGAGTGTAGGCAGTCACAGAGAATGCACATGGTGGTGGTCTGAAAAAAAAACAGCTTGGACACGTGCAATTAAATAAATCAAAAATAGTGGTTTCATAATGTGTCAGTCTGTAAAAGTGATTTCAAATTGTAAAAAGAGATTTTCACTTGGCCCGAAAAAAAAGAGCAGTAAGTGTGCTTTGAAATTGGCAAAGAAATTTCGTTTTGGCACTAATGTGAAAACATGACTCTGTGTGCATAGAAGAATTATAGGCAGAGATTTATTGCGTCTTGCTCTGGTGATTTCACAGTTGCATTAGATGGAAAGGGGGAGCGAATTATTGGGGGAAGAAGCAGAGGCTTAGCACACACCCATGTCCTTGCCGTGTATAGTCATGCACAGTATTTACAAGCCAGTGGGGTTTTCAGGTTTAAGTCTGTAATGCAAATACATTCAGCATCACTAAGGCTGGTTGCCCTTGCTGGAGTGTAGGCAGTCACAGAGAATGCACATGGTGGTGGTCTGAAAAAAAAACAGCTTGGACACGTGCAATTAAATAAATCAAAAATAGTGGTTTCATAATGTGTCAGTCTGTAAAAGTGATTTCAAATTGTAAAAAGAGATTTTCACTTGGCCCGAAAAAAAAAGAGCAGTAAGTGTGCTTTGAAATTGGCAAAGAAATTTCGTTTTGGCACTAATGTGAAAACATGACTCTGTGTGCATAGAAGAATTATAGGCAGAGATTTATTGCGTCTTGCTCTGGTGATTTCACAGTTGCATTAGATGGAAAGGGGGAGCGAATTATTGGGGGAAGAAGCAGAGGCTTAGCACACACCCATGTCCTTGCCGTGTATAGTCATGCACAGTATTTACAAGCCAGTGGGGTTTTCAGGTTTAAGTCTGTAATGCAAATACATTCAGCATCACTAAGGCTGGTTGCCCTTGCTGGAGTGTAGGCAGTCACAGAGAATGCACATGGTGGTGGTCTGAAAAAAAAACAGCTTGGACACGTGCAATTAAATAAATCAAAAATAGTGGTTTCATAATGTGTCAGTCTGTAAAAGTGATTTCAAATTGTAAAAAGAGATTTTCACTTGGCCCGAAAAAAAAAGAGCAGTAAGTGTGCTTTGAAATTGGCAAAGAAATTTCGTTTTGGCACTAATGTGAAAACATGACTCTGTGTGCATAGAAGAATTATAGGCAGAGATTTATTGCGTCTTGCTCTGGTGATTTCACAGTTGCATTAGATGGAAAGGGGGAGCGAATTATTGGGGGAAGAAGCAGAGGCTTAGCACACACCCATGTCCTTGCCGTGTATAGTCATGCACAGTATTTACAAGCCAGTGGGGTTTTCTGGTTTAAGTCTGTAATGCAAATACATTCAGCATCACTAAGGCTGGTTGCCCTTGGTGGAGTGTAGCACTGTGGACATGGGCTTTTTATAAAATCTGAAAAGTGGTTTCATAATGTGACAGTTTGTAAAAGAGATTTTCACTTGCCCAAAAAAAAGAGCAGTTTGTGTGCATTCAAATTGGCAAAGAAATTTCGTTTTGTGACTATTGTGAAAAGAAATGTAGTAATATATTTAAATACAATAACAGATTTTTTTTTTAGTTTTTTTCAGGTATTGCTGAAGAACAGTGAACAAAATTTAAGATGCCTACAAAATCTCGAGTTCAAAAAACGCTAAAAAAAAAACTATATTTGAAGACAACTGGAGGACCAAAGTTAGTAGAAGATGCTGATGTTGGGAAAAAGAAAAAATCTTCTGGTAAGCAAAAAAAACAATTTCTAAACAAAATATTCAAAACAAAGAAAAATGTACAAAATATCTGTTCTCGGAAAAATGTAACAAAACATAGAGAACAGCAAAAAATAGAGAATTTTGTTAATGCAAATATACCTTCTGCAATTGAAAAGTTTAACATAAACAGAAAAACAGCATTTAAAGAGATACGTAGAAAAATGTTTCAGAGAAGAGTTATGTCCAATTTGATAAAGGATATAAAGAAATATAAGCAAAAGGCTAAATATTACAAGAGAAAAAAAGAAATTGAAGCCATTGCAGCAAAAGCATTAGAATTAAAAAGGAAACTATTCATATTAATTTTGAATAGGATGCGTACATTAGATAAAATGGTTAATGTACTGAAATCGCAAAGCAAAAGCAAAAGAGTAGTGAACAGAACAAACTTTTGTAAAGTGTTTTTAGGAAAGTGGATGCATAGTTCAAGTAGTGAACCTTTTTTTAATGAAGAGAGCTATTTTCAAAGTAATAGTTTGCTGCATGCAGTTGACACCAGAGGTCGTTCATACGAAGTAAAAAATGGTTGCATAATGGAGAAGGAGATAATGGTTCCAAGAGATGAGGTACAAGTGATGGCAGATGAGGCAATGGGGAGACGTCCTAAAGCCCCAGTGTACACTTGGAATTGTAGTAGTATTTGCACTGTGCGTCAGGAATCTATTGACAGATTTCGAGAGTTTCTAAGAGAATATAGTAAAAAAAGTGTAAAACAAAAGATTAAGGTGCTTCAAAGTCTGGATCCATGCAGAGTGAGAGAGAATACTGGTTTGCAGGGTCATTCTCTTGCTTGTCTATCTAGAAAAGTGTGCAATAGTGTTTTCCATCATTTTAGGATGCTGGCTGTTCATCATACTGGAATGAGAAAGTTTGTGAGACGGTTGTATTTTGCCAAAAGTCCAGCAATAAAGTTAAATGAATTGAATAGGGCTCTGTTCCGAGGAACGGTATCAGATGTAGAGAAGGTTGTTGATGAAATTCAGTTTTGTTACTTTGGTCCTGAACAAAACAGTGCAGAGAAGGACACAGTAAATGAGGCAGAAGTGGAAGACAATGTAGAACCCTCTGTAAGTAACACATTTAATGATCACATAACAAAATTTGCAATAGTCTCTAATGAAAGACCAAATTTTACTTGTATTTGTTGCCGCAGAACTCATTATAGAAAACAAACTAGGAATGTTGATCTCTACAGAAAGAGTGAAAATGAAGATAATTATAAGTGGAAGGATTTTGCCACATATATATTTCTAGAAAATTGTTTTGAATTGGGTGAAGATCAGCGTATTTGTAAATACTGTTATAACAAGTTAGAGGAAAATAGAATGCCGACCAGAGCTGTACATAATAATTTAGAATTGGATGCTATTCCTGCTGAACTTTCTGAATTAAATACATATGAGTCTATACTCATTCAATGTGTTCATCCGTTCCAGACCATAGTACGTATGGAGCCCAAAACTGGTAAATTACCTCCTTCAGATTTACTGAGAGGTTTAAAAGGTAGAGTGGTGTATTTGCCCTTGGATTTGAAAAAAAATATGGAAACTATTGATGCGGATACTTTGGAAACTGAACCATTAATTATTCTGGTTAATGGTGTACCTACAAAGAATAAGAAGATTTGGCAGGAGCTGGTAGATGTGCGGAAAGTACAAAGAGCAAATTTGTATTTGAAAAAAAATAACAAATGGTATGAATCAATTTATATAGAAGAAGAAGAAGAAGAAGAAGATTTACAAGGAGACACAGAAACACCAACTGGACAAATTGAAAAAGTGGACAAGTCAAAGGAAGAAGAAATTTATGAACATTTTAGCATACATCCTCTCCATTCGAAAGAAGTTATGGGAGACAATTTTGATCTCTTTCAGATGAAGAAAGCAAAAGGAAATCCCGTGAGTGTATGGGAGGAGAGCTTGGAAGCTCGATGTTTTCCCCAGCTGTTTCCTAAAGGAAAAGGAGGACGATACGATGAACGTCCAGAACAGATTCCAGCTTCAGAGTATCGAACTACAAGACTATATGCTGAAGATCCCAGATTTCGACAAAGTATTCCTTATTTGTTCCATCTTTTATTTGAAAGCGACTTGTCTGCACTGTCTTATGCAGTAAATCACATTTTAAAAAGTGGAGTACATTTACAAAATGTGTCTGCTAAGGATTTTATGGAGAAAGTGCAGCACCGAGATGATCATTTGGAAACACAACTGATCAATCTGATGGCTTGTCAGCGTGGGACAAATGAATATTGGTACCGACGCCATGGTGAACTAAAATGCATGTTACGCAATTTAGGAACACCAACATGGTTCCTTACCCTAAGCTGTGCCGAGTACGCTTGGGATGATTTACTGGATTTTCTACGAGAGGCCAATTCAAACATTAAAAACATCGAATACAAGACAGCAGGAGAACTGTGCTCATTGGATCCGGTTAATGTTTGCAGATATTTCAATCATAGATTTGAGGCTATGATATCCTTCATCTGCAATAAAAAAAATCCACCCCTTGGAGAAGTAGTGGATTTCTTTTGGAGAAAAGAGTACCAGGCAAGAGGTGCTCCTCATATTCATATGCTGCTGTGGATCAAGGATGCCCCAAAGTTTGGAACAGATACTGATGAAGCAGTGTTATCTTACATTGAAGAATATGCAACATGTGCTATACCTAAAAGCACAGAAGAGAACAAGTTAAAGGAGCAAGTTCTACGTTTCCAAAGTCATCGGTGTGGAAAATACTGTCGACGGAAATACAAGAGCAAAGAAAAATACTACACTAAATGTCGATTTGGATTTCCTAGACCTGTTCTTTCAAATGGAAGAGTCAACAGTTTTATGTCAGCTGTGAGACATAGTATCACAAGAAAATCACCTAAGAATACCTACAACCTTAAAAGAAAAGAAGAATCAAAAAATATAAATGACTACAACCCAGTCATTTTATCCATGTGGAACGCTAACATGGATATACAGTATGTTGCTGACAATTCCATTGCTGTTGCTCGATATGTAACGTCTTACATTACGAAATCAGAAAAAACAGAATTGAAGGAAATGTGGGAAGAGATTTCTCACGAGAAGACTGTCAGTAAGAAGCTGTACAGTTTCAGTTTGAAGATGTTATCGCATCGAGAAATTGGATCCTACGAATGTTCAGATAGGTTATCTTCTGCAAGTCTCTACTCGAAGTCAAGAAGAATAATTTGGGCAAGTTTAGGCCTTGCAGCAATGAGAAATCGGGTACTGAAATCTGTTGGAGAAATTGAATATTTGGCTGAGAATGACCCAGAAAGTACAGATATATTGAAAACAAACATGTTGGACACATATTATCCCAAGAGAAATCATCATCTGGAGAACATGTGTCTGTATGAAGTGTTACAGAACTACATTTATTCACGGAAAGCTGCAGAAGACATCAACAGTGGAAAATATAAAGTTGTTGGTGAAGAAGGATGTTTGGTGAAGCAAACCAAAGGAAGTTTGATAAATCACCGGAAGCTGAGTTGCGACACTACCGACAAGAAAGAATTTTACTACTTGGCTCTTTTACAGTTGTTTAAACCATGGCGTACAGAGGATGAACTACTGGGAGAATTCCAGAGCTATGAAGATTCTTTTAATGCTTGCAAAGACAGCATACAATGCAGTACATTCTCAACTTATCTGCAAATGTTAAATGAAGAAATTGAACAGGAAACTACAATTGCAGCAGAAATAGCTAGAGACAGTTCTCAGGACAGCCAAAGTTCAGGAACATACAGTCAAGATCCCCTAGGACAACCAATCGTTGAAAATGAAGCATCAATAGCCATGAATGAAGTGGAAACGGCTATGAATCAAGGTCAAGAAGAATTTATAGACTTAGAAAATTTGGAAAGACAACTGAATCAAGAGCAGCAACAAATTTATGAAGAGATCAAAAACAAAATTGATCACGGATTTCTACATATCAAAAAAGAGTGCTCATGCACATCATTTCATCCAATCAGGATGTATGTAAGCGGACAAGCTGGCACTGGAAAAAGTTTCCTAATTAAAGTCATCAGAAGCTACCTAAAGCAAAAAACGGATTCTACTTTGTCTTGTGTGGTTACTGCTCCAACTGGGTTAGCAGCATATAACATAAAAGGAATCACCTTACATCGTTTGCTAATGTTACCAGTGGAGCATGAGAACAAAATACAATTCAACAAGCTAACTGGAGAAGCATCCTTGGAAGTTTCAAGAGTATTGAAGAAGATGCAAGTTCTCATTATTGATGAGGTGAGCATGGTATCAAACTTAATGCTTGCCTTTGTGCATTTAAGAATGCAGCAAATTTTGAAGACAGACTATGACGTGTTATTTGGTGGAAAACACGTCATAGTTTTTGGGGATCTTTTGCAACTTACTCCAGTTAAAGGACAACCAGTGTTTAATACTGTGACACATGAAGACACGAAGAAGTCATTGGGAAGCATTGGAAATACAAATATTTGGTCCTTCTTTGAGTACAAGGAACTTACAACTAATATGAGGCAAGCAAACGATGAAGAATATGGAAGTATTCTGAAAGATATCAGGATTGGACTACTCACAGAAGTTGGGAAAAAAGCATTACAGAGTCGGCTGCTACATAATTTATTTCCAAAGGAAGAAATAGTTGCAGAGAAAATATACAAGAATATTGCAGAAAACAAAAGTGTCATCTGCTTAATGCCAACTCTACGTGAATGCTCAATATTTAATGAGGAGCTTTTGAAATTGGAAAAGGAAGACATCAGGAAATTGGAAGCAGTGGACAAAATTGAGGATGGAAGAATTACTGTCACAGTAACAGGCAAACTGAAAAATAAATTGGACTCACTAGAGAAGAACATCTCCAAAACAGCAGGATTAGAAAAAAATCTATATGTTTGCATGAACTGTAGAGTGTTTTTAAGGAGAAATTTGGATGTTGAGAAAGGCTTAGTGAATGGAGCGATGGGAAGAGTTGTGGGTTTTATTAATTATCAGAAAAAAGAAGGAATTGAATGTTTACAGATAAAATTTGATCAGATAGATGAAGTTAAAGATATTTGTCGTTGTACAGTTCGTTTTATGCTTGTGAAAGACTTATATGTACGTAGGAAGCAGTTTCCGTTTTCACTAGCATATGCTGTAACTATCCACAAGTCTCAAGGATTGATTGTAGATTGTGCATTTGTGAACATTGGTTCAACTGTGTTCAAAGAAGGTATGGCATATGTAGCTTTGTCACGAGTCAAAACATTATCAGGTTTATTCATGATAGACTTTGATGACTCAAAAGTTAGTGCTGATACAAACTGTGTAAAGGAGTATAATAGATTAAGAAGAAGCTATGCTCCTCATTTAGGTCAGTATCCTGTGTTGGAGAAACGTGTAGTTTCTCGTAAAAGGAGAAATGAGAATATCTGTAATGAAGATATAGAGAAGAGGAAAAAAAAGAGGAGTGATGTAATTGCAAGCAAAAAGAAAAAGGAAAATGAAGAACAGGTTGTAGGATGTCATTTTGAAAATAGCTCTGGTGTCAACTGCTACGCAAATGTAGTGCTGAATGTTGCATTTTATCTGGAAAGTTTGCAAGAGCAGATAATAGTAAATCAGGGAAAAAGATTCTGTTCAGAGCTGAGTCTCCTTTTTCAAAAGCTGAGTAAAGATAAAACTCAAATAGAAAGTGCTACTGACATTAGAAAACTTTTAGATGTATGTTCAGGACGAACACAGTTTTCACAAAATGAACAGCAAGATGCACACGAATTTTTGATGTATTTTCTTCAGGTAGTGGAAGAAGAAGGAGTTCCCATTGACATTTTTTTTGGTCTCTCTTATAAATGGGAACATAGTTGTGATAATTGTTATAATATATGTGGCTCTATTGTTGATAATGAAAGGTTTATTTATTTGACATTGCCAGAGAGTAAAACAGTCACTTTTGCAAAATTAGTTAAAGATGCTAATCATAGCATGAAATGTGGTGAGTGTAATTCTGACATGTTTTCAACATTAATTTTAAGGGAATACGGACAGTATGTAATTTTAATGATGCAACGATGTAGAGCTGATGGTTCAAAATTGGATACTTTAATAAAGAAGTTTACAGGACAGCAATTATCAATTTCAGGAAAAACTTTTGTAACTGTTGCAATAATTTTCCATGATGGACCTACTGTTACTTCTGGACATTACACAGTTTATCTAAAATGTGAAAAAGGCTGGACACTGTGTAATGATTCCCAATTGATTTTCAAACAACGTTTGCCTTTTGATTTAGCAAATTCCTATCTAATCTTCCTGAAACCTAAATTTTAGAGAGACTTGGCAAGATCTGGACAAAATAATTTTACCATTTTACTGGATTACCATTGCAATTTTGTAGAAAAAATATTTTTAAAATTATCATTTGGCCTAAAGGAAAGATAACCAATTGTAATGTGGACTTTTTTAATTTTTAATGCAATTTTGAAAAACCAATAATTTATAGATAATCGGTAACTTCTGCACATTTTAAATTTTGGAATGCTATTGGACTGCCATTGGAAATTTTTTCAAAAATGATTTAAAAAATTACTATTTGGCCATGTGGAAAAGTAAGCAATTCTATTGTGGACTAAATAAATTATTCAAAAAATTTTCGTGAACCAAAATGTTACAGAGAATCGGTGAGATCTGGACAGATTAAACTTTAGAATTTTAATGGATTTCCCTTGGAAATTTATTCCAAAAAAAAAAAAAAAATACTATTTGGCCTAAAGGAAATGAAATCAGATGTATTTTGGAGTTATTTGAGATATAATATTGTGATTATACTTCTGAAACAAACATATCAGACGGTATTTTAAAGAAATAAGTATTGTTTTTAGATGATATTTTTTTAGAATAATATGCATTTCTGTAATGATAAGTTTAAGTGAGAAGAGATTCTGGGCTTTTTTAATACAATCTTTGAGATTGTTATTTTACCGTGAGCTTACGGTACGCGTACTAAAAAAAAAAAAAAAAAAAAAAAAAAATCTGGTAATAAATTTTACATGTTTATTTTAAAAAATATATTAAAAAAAAATATTTAAGGATTTTAAAAATTTAAGCATAGTCTTTATAAAATGAAAGAAAATTAAATTAAAAATATGTTTGAAAAAAATGAAGAATAAAAAAAAAATTAGCATTTAAAAAACCTTGCAAATTCACTGAAAAAACCATGGGTTACACACACGTTATAGTAAGGAATTAGCATTTAAAAAACCTTGCAAATTCACTGAAAAAACCATGGGTTTCACACACGTTATAGTTAGGAATTAGCATTTAAAAAACCTTAGAAATTCACTGAAAAAACCATAGGTTTCACACACGTTATAGTTAGGAATTAGCATTTAAAAAACCTTAGAAATTCAGTGAAAAAACCATAGGTTTCACACATGTTATAGTTAGCTGGACATTTTACTCGTAAAAAACCAATGAAATTGCCCCGTTATAGTTAGTTCAGCTAACTATAACTCACGCGCCCGCAATGCACTGCTGATGACGTCACATATTACATCACTCATGACATGGTCAGTGACATCACTCATGACATCACTGATGACATCTCAAATGACATCACTGATGACCTCACTGATGACATCATCCAGTGAATGTGTGTTTTTCTGAAAATTAAATATGTTTTATATATGTATATCTCAAGGTCGATGGAAGAATAAATGGGTATATAAGTGTCTAAATGGATGATTTGTTTTTAAAAAATTGATTGTGTAACTGACTGATTAAGTGTATCTCTCACTTTGTGTATAAGTGGCTGCATGGGTTGGTGAGTAGCTACATGGGTGTCTATATAGGTTAGTAGTTGTTTTTTTGAGTATCAGTCTGAGTGTCTGTATGGTTCGGTGGGGGGTATTACGTAGTGCATAGGTGCATGAATGAGTGACTCACTGTTTGTATGTGTTGAAGACAGCATGTGTGCAGGACTGTATGGGTGGATGAGTGTGTGTATGGGTGTGTTAGTGAGTGAATGACTGTCCCAATAGTGTCTTCAGGAGTAACTACATATGTTTTAAACTAGTATATGTGACTATTGGTGTATATATGTGAGTATATGTGAGAGGGACAGATTGAAAGAGTTCCTGTATGAATAAGTATGTGTTTCTATAAGTGATTGTTTAAAAGACTAAGTATGTGTAAGTTTCCGTAGAAGTAAGTGTGGTGGTGTGTGTATAACTGTATATGCAGGTGAATGTATGTTTGATTCTTTATTAGCATGAGTGACTATGTGTGTGAGTAACTCTATGGATGAGTGGCATTATGTAACAGGATGTATAGGTGTATGAGTACATATGATGAGTGAGTACATGTCTGAGTGACTGTATAGGACTGTTGGTGAATGAGTGGATGTGTATGTGGATCTTAGAATTACTGAAGAGGTTGTTGTAACTGGTATTGGTATGTCCATTGTTTTGAAAATTTTAGTCTCTATTTTTGAATGTGTGTATCAAAGCTTATATTAAGGTGAGAGGTCTGCCACTCTATCACAAGGATGATGTCATCAGTGAGGTCATCAGTGATGTCATTTGAGATGTCATCAGTGATGTCATGAGTGATGTCACTGACCATGTCATGAGTGATGTAATATGTGACGTCATCAGCAGTGCATTGCGGGCGCGTGAGTTATAGTTAGCTGAACTAACTATAACGGGGCAATTTCATTGGTTTTTTACGAGTAAAATGTCCAGCTAACTATAACATGTGTGAAACCTATGGTTTTTTCACTGAATATATATATATATATATCCTACTGGCGGTCCCCAGTAGATAGTTTTAATTTGCTTTTTCATTGGTGGAGCGTTTTTTGGTTTGCTAATAACTTTGGTTCAATTTGTCGAATCTCAACAAAACGTCATAAAAAAAAAGTCATCCAGCTCAGCTCCTTCCTGGAAAGTTTCGGCATGATCCATAATGTGGGGGGCCGAGAAAAAAGGTAAGCCCCAAAGAATTACATCTCCATGCAATTTCAATAGACTTCTTTAAGATGGGTTTTCACGAAAACTGCTAAATGGAATTACGCCAAATTTGGCAGGAAGCTAGATCTTGGTGCACAGATTGCACTTTTTGTGATTTGGTGTAAATCATTTCAGCAGTTTTGGAGAACTGACAGATAAAATATAATTGTATATTTCGGCAGTTGGGCTCTTAAGAGTCTCACGAGCCTACCGTGAGAGCATGAAATCAAACATAAAGTCCTGTGATTGGTCAAGAGGCCTGTTTTTCCCATGAGCCTTCACGCTCTCGCAGGAGCAAGAGGCTTGCACGAGTCTTGCCAACGCTTTGATTGGCTGGCTGTTGGAATATTAGAAATTAAATGGCTGTTATTAATGTTAACTGTGAAAAATGTGAGGTGTTGTGGAAATTAAATAAAAAGGCTATATAAGGGGGATGCAGAAAGTCATGCTGTCCCCCTACATTTAGAGAGGGGGTGTCTAAGGGATAACTATTGTGAAGAAAATAAATGTATATTGTTTTTAGTTAATTTTTACAATCTCATTGGACTCTTGCGAAATCGTAACTAGTAAAAAGGGATAGATGATTTCTGAATACACTCCATTGTAGGAATACATATTGTGGTAATTGTTTTTGAGGGGAAGTGTGTAAGAGATAAGTACTGTGATGAGTATTCAGCTACTACTGTAGGAAGAAATATTACTAGGGTTGTGCTTGTCATAGTGTACTTTTTACGTCCATCAGCTTTGTAAGAGTTGTGAGTAGGGTATAGTGTATTCCAATTCCCTACAATGCACATCCATTATCAGAGAGATGTCTGTTAGCAGGGAGGACAGTCCCTGGACAGAGCATACTATGCACACCTGTCATGCAAGAGAGAGATCTCAGCGAAGAGTCCATTCTCCCTCCATACACCCTACTACGCACACCAGTCACCTGAAACAGAGTTGTGACAGAAGAGGTCAGTCCATGTGCACAGCTTAATATGCACACCTGTCATCTGAGAGAGAGGTCTGACAGGAGGGGCTAGTCCATGTACATTCCCTACTATGCACAGCCATTATCTGAGACTGAGGTCTGACGGAAGAGGCTAGGCCATGTATGCAATTTACTTAGCACATGTATCATCCATACAGCCTACCACAAACTCCTGCCATCTGAGAGAGAGGTCTATGAGGAGAAGGTAGTCCATGTACAGACACTACTATGCTCAGCCATCAACTAAGACAGAGGTTTGATAAAAGAGAGGAGCCCATGTACACATCCTAATACCTATGATCTGAGCGAGAGGACTTAGTGGAGAGGCAGTCTCTCTCCAAACACCCTTCTAAGCAAACCCATCATCTGAGAGACAGGTCTGGAAGAAGAAGGCAGTCCACGAACACACCTTACTACACACTCCTGTTATCAAAGGATGATTCGGGGAAAGATGGCAGTCCTTACAGACACCCTACTATGCATACCTTTCATGTAAGAGAGAGGTCTGAAGGAAGAGGACAGTCTCTTCTCACTATTATGCACACCCATCATCTAAGAGAGGGGTCTTACTGGAGAGTCCAGTCCCTCCATACACACTACTATGTATACCTGTCATCTGAGACAGAGGTCTGTGTGGAGAGGCCGATCTCTCTACCACATACTACTAGTTCCTTATAATTTTGTTGTGATTCTGCGAGACTGTCATGAGAGTAGCTCACAAGCTACACGGGGGTGAAGCTTGCTGCATGGACACATGCAATCTTGTGAGAGGCTCGAGAGACTAGAAGGAAAATTACTGAGCCTCCTACAAGGTGTTTTACGATCTCGCAAGACTCATATGGAAAATTACCGGGTTTGTCACAAGGTGTTTTATGATCCTGTGAGAGTCCCACAAGATCACATGGAGGGATGTAAAAAAAAAAAAGGGCCAATGGTCAATCAATAGTTGCCATTCTTATTGAAGACATGCTTTGATGTGATTGGGTGCAGAACCAGGTATAGCTCAAATTTGTCTTGGTGATTTGAGGGAGAAGGAAGCCTGTTGGAGTTGTGCTTGTGTATTTAGCTGTAGATAGAAAACTGCTCTAAGTTCAGATAATTAAAAATATATGTTATGAACCTTGTTGAGAACTGCCTGTAAGTGCATTACTGTTGATAAACATATTCTATACAAGGTTTAGTAAGGCAAAAGCTGTTTGTAGAGGTACATGTTTAATAATATACGTTTTGAGACTTTAGAATGTGGTGCAATATCACCAAGTATTGGACGTTGTGTTAAAAAATGAAATGTACAATGTATTTGTAGTTGTAAGTAAAAGAGGCAGTGTTTCTAAAATTATAAACCAAAGCATCTGCAGTCTGTTCATACAAACCCTAGTGTTTTTACGAACATTACTGTGTACTTATTTTAACTCTATGAGATGTTTGAGTGGAAATTTTGAAAGTAAAACACAGCGCTCACTCTTAGGAAATGTGTGTAAATAGGAATGTGTTACCTTACAAATTGTTATGAATCTAGGTTGGATGGCATGTTATAATTTAATTGTGAAAAAATGCATGGGTTGGGGTTGTGTAATTCTTCAAGACAAGGGAATATGAAGATAGTAGTACAGTACATATAACTATGTGAAAGGGGGTGAAAAATGTAAAAAAAACATATAGTATATAGTTATGTATCACCGTTATCATTTATTAACCAGTATGTAACTTTAATTTTTTGGGTTTTCTTGTCTTTTATACAAAGTGGAAAATGGAAAACAGAATTTTTGAATAAAAGAAGTTTCATGTCACAAAATATATGGAGAAGAAAAACAAAAATTGTTCACTTTGTAAGAAAGAGGAAACAGTAACTGTGTGGAAAGCAAGAAAAAAAATATTGCACAACTAATGTTGTTCCTGCCTATGGTGACATTTGTATCCTTGAAGAAGCTTGTTCTGTGGTGCTCTACTTATTTTTGATGACAAAAGTATCTGCTTACTTTAACAGCAAAAAAGAACTTTATTTAGAAAAGGAGTATTGTTATATTCGTGAGCATACATAGATTCCTGTAATGGTGTTACACTCCGGTTATTTCTAATTTCACAGCAGAACTCCTTTTTGCACATTGTGGGCCTGATAACAAATTTGGCAGTGTGGTGCCGTGTCCACCCCATCGCGCTCCACCAAAGCCGTAGCTAGGCCACCTGCCAGATTAGGAGTTCACTGCTGTATGGCAGGCTTTGTTTTTGACATTCCCATGGTGGTGCCCTGAAAATGGGCACCACAATTGGATTGCCAAAAACAGTTTATGCACGGCATGGACTGATAAGTCCATGCTGTGCAGGAACTGATATGAATGCACACAGGGTGTGAACATGTTGTGCCCCATGTGTGCATCCACATGGTGCAGAGGCACAAGGGGGCCCTCTAGACCTCCCTTTATTTCATCCCTGCCACAGTTTTCATGGCAGTTGAACTGCCATGAAAACCATAGCGGAGAGGAAACTTGTAGTGTGCTTGGCGGGACCACAACGTTTCCCTCGATACATATTACTGCATCCTGACCGCCACAACAACACCAGGGAACAGTGGTTCCCTGGAAGCTGCGGTGGGGCAATGGCGGTGTGACCACCTTTATTGTAATAGAGCAGTCAGGAGACCGCCACACCTTCACGAGGCTGGCGGTCCGTGGACCGCCAGACTCATAATAGAGCCCTTTATATTAAGTGACTCTTTTGCCACCTAGCCTTCTAGAAAAATACTATTAAAGCAGATAATGTTTGACATGCTAAGGTGGTTGAAGTAAAGGAAAAAAAGATCTACGTGCATCAAAATCTAGTAGGCAAATGAAGCAAAAGGGGAAGAGGTGTTGGTGTCAGAGTGAGGAAACAATGCTATAGATAAGTTAAGTGTGTTGTTTTGTTTGTTTTGCAGTTGTTGTTGTTGTAGTTTGTTAATGTGGTTGTTGCTGTTTGTAATGTTGCAAAATTGTTTTTTGTTATCAAAAGTTCAAGATTACTACTAATTTTTTTCCTTAATAGATTTTAAAGAGTTTAATATTATTACAGTCTTGCAATGTTGACTTAAAATGGCAGTTTCATCTTCAAGAACTGTAACTTTGCCGCTTGATGTCTATGTATGTCTAAAGTACTATAAAGAGATTAGTGCTTCTTCCCACTGTAGTATAAAGATTTTAATACAAGAGAGAAATCTTTTGGCACAGAGGCGTGTGCACCCTCATAGTGTACTACGCACTGCTGTCAGCTGGTGGAGATGGCAGTTCCTTTGCACATCTTAGTACTTAACCTTGTCATTGTGGTGAAAAGTTTCAGTTCAGAGGTCTTTCTTTGTGTACATTATACTACACATGCCTTTCCTCATATTGAGGTGTCTGAGAGAGAGGTGAGTGTGTCCTTACATTCAAATATGCAAACTGGCTGTCTAAGATACAGTTGTCAACAGAGAGGATACTCCATCTTACACTCTTCTAATGACATTCATTGTCATATAGAGAGGTATGAGCAGAGAGAGCAGTCTCTACCCACAGCCTATTTTCCACATGTGCTATTCTGGGAAGATGTCTGAGCTGACCCAGCAGTCTATCTAAACCTTAGTCTGTATGCTTGTCATCCAGGAGAAACGTCTCTGTATAGAGCTTAATTTTTCTCTGCACTATAGTTGTATATCTGTCCTTCAAAAGCGATGTCTCAGCAGAGATGTCTCAGCAGAGAGGCCAGTCCCTACTAGCACACTGCTACACATTCTCCTCATCCAGGAGAGAGATCTAAAGATAGACGCTAGTCCCTCCCCATACCCTACTACACATACCTGTCACCCCAGAGAGAGGTTTCAGTGGAGAGGTCAGTACCTCCCCACACCCTACTATGCACACCTGTGATCTGAGAGAGTTCTCAGTATGGAGGCCAGTTTCTTCCAATACCCTAGTAAAACACACTCTTCATCCAAGAGAGACGTCTCGGTTTTGAGGCCAGTCCTTCCACACACTCTATTGCACATCCATATTGTCCTGGGGAGAGGTCTGAGTGGAATGGTTAGCCCCTATCATAACCTACTATGTAAAGTGGTTATCCTATGGTGATGTGTTTTTGAAGAGTCTAGTCTCTCGTCACTCCCTGCTGTATACTGCTGCCATACTGTGGAAAGATGGGACTGGAGTGGCCACTTTTTCTGAATTCCTAGGAGAAGGATGTAAAAGTTGTAAGTTCTGTAATGAAGGAGTGTACATTATGTGATTTACAAAAATGTCACGATCTCGCAAGAGTCTCACGAGATTGAAAAGTACAGTCTCACGAAGGTAAATGCCTTACTCTCGTGAGAGGCTCATGAGAGTAACCCATGCTATCTATGCGAGTCTCATGACTCTGGCGAGTGTCTCGTGAGAGTCATCAAAAAGGAAAAAATAGGAGTACATAGTAGAACTATCATACATAATAAAAGTATAGGGTAGCTCTGAAAAGATATTTTTATGATAATATTTTAAACAACTATATTTTTTGTGTTTTTTAACATTTGTAACTTTTTTATTTTTTTTAAAAAGGGAAGGGACAAAAACAAGAAACTTGGAGTAAAAAACCAACATCTCCTTCAAAACAAAGAGAAGCAAATGTAGAAAAAAAGTTTTTAAAAATCTACTGCCCACAGGACATTATGATCCTGGACAAGCCTTGTCTGTGCAGCTCTGTTTGTCTCAGAAGAATAAATAATCTACTTGCATAAGCAGCAAAAAAGGGCTTTGTTCAGATAAGCAGAGTTCTCTGCTTGCACCATGAGTACCTGGGCAGGCACAGTGTCACCATTTTGAAAAGCTGTAGAAGCCCCTGATGAGTTATCAATTTCTGCAGCACCGACTAACTCCACCGAGCAAGGAGCAAGGCACTTAGGTTACATAGCTCTCAAATGGGACCACATTCCAGTGGTACTTATGGAATATTTCTTGTTCTGACTTCCCCTGTTGAATTATTTTTGTGTATGTTGTACAAATTACATATTTGCCAACACTTTCTTCCCACCAGGCCTCATCGGAATTAAATTGCCAGACAATGGACTCCCTTGGTGGCTGACTTGCAGGAACAGTAGTAGGGTTCTCATCTGAATCAGATGATGGCATTCTGATAATAGAAAATCACCAAAGTCAGAGAGGTAGCCAAAAAGGTGTAATCACAGAAAAACCCATTAGGCAAGTAATGCAACAAGGAAGGAATTTTAGCTAAATAAAGATGTCCAAATGAATTGAATCACAACCCTTTCTTGGGATGTCTTTCCTCTCCTGGGTGTCTTCAGAGGCCCCCAAGTTCCTAAAACACAGAGAACTTTCCTAATATCTCAAATGCAACAATACAACAAATGTTTTATCTACTTTAAACAACACTTCTCATGTCTTACTTTCTTCAGAACAGCAAAAATAAAGTGTTCTGAACTTAATTCCAAATGTACAATATCGCGAGCGGATCGCGAAAGCCAGACAGGAAGTACAGCCCCCCTCGTAATCCACGCAGGGGATTGTGAGTTTGGCGAGAACCATAAGTTTTGTAAACAAAATAATTAAAACAATATGCATACTGTTCTAACTTCATTATTAAACATTGGCATTCAATAATAACTTACCGGGTAAAAAAGAACTCTGTACAACAGATTAGAACAAAATGTATAACTCTGTGATCTGGCGAATCTCCTGCAAGAGCGATCACACATGGTAAAAATAGATGTACATTGTAAAAAACACATAGCTTACAGTATAGGAAAAACTGATCTGTGTCTTTTTGAAATATAAATATGAAGTTTATGTAAAAATACATGCAAAGACTAAAAAAACTATGCTGTGAATTTCTGTATATATGAGTTGCAAAAAGAAGTTGAACCTTCTCAGCACAAACATTGTTGAGGTAGTTAGTGTTGGAGGGCCCGATTCACCACCTCTCAGTTAAACTTAAGACCAAAACTTAAATTTAACTGAGACAAAAGTCTAACTTTACTACCCGTAAATGCCCTTTGTGAATACCAAAAGTTGTAAAGTTAGACTTTTGTCTCAGTTTAGCTTTGTGAATCGGGCTGAATGTCTTTTTAAATATAATTAGATTTTTTTTTTAAATCCTAGAAATTCACTGAAGTAGGTTACAGTAACATTATAGTTAGGTATAATAATAATATAGGTTTTTGATTAAAAAAACTAGGAAATTCACTGACAAAACAAAAGGTTAAAGTAACGTTACAGTTTCCCCCATGTTTATTTCCACAGAAATTTTAGACACGGCTACAGCCTGAACTACTGAACAAACTCACACCAAATTTGACAGAAAGGTAGCTGTTGGTCAGAAAGCGGCCTTTTTGTAAATAGGTGTAAGTCGATTCAGTAGTTGTGGAGTAATTTAAAGAAATTTCCAATTGCATATATGGGATCTGGAGGATCCGCGACCCTTCCTGTTCTCATGCTGAGATCTTCTTGGGGCTTGGCTTGGCTTGAGTCAAATCCCAGAAAAAACATTGATAAAAAAGAAAAGGGTGCAGGGTAGAAATACCCTGACCCCGGAGGCCTCTTGTGGGGTGGGCGGTCCCACAGGGAACCCCCAGGGCCAAAAATGTATTTGTTTTTAAAGATTTTGGCAGGGTCCATGGATCCTGCCAAAATGTTTTAAAAAAATTAAGTGGGAGCTCACAAGCTTTGTTAATTGTTGGACCCCGGATGGGCCAGGTCTCAGGGACATTTCTTCAATAAGATAGGAGGGCAACCGGGCCCCACTCCTGGAATTTAATATTGCCCTGGGGACCACCACCTCCCCGGGGCTTATTTAATTTTTAAATGTGGTTCTCTTGGAGCCCCAGCCCTGGGGACTACCACCTACCCGGGGCTTTACCTCAAAAAAATGTATGGGGCCACCCGGACCACCCTGCAGCCCCAGGAGCCACCGCCTTCCGTGGCTTTACTTTCACTTAATGCGGGGACCACGTGACCCCAGCAGTCCACCACTCTGCAAACACCCCTCCTAGCACACTGCTAGTTGGGGGATAAAGTCCCCTTGAATGCTGAGGGACCTTGGGAGCCAACAAGCCCTCTTGTTACCTCCAGCAGGTCCCACATACTTTGATTGCTTAGAGGACTTCGGAGGCTATGACCCCTTTCTCCACCACTCTGCAAATGCAACTCTTGGCACACTGCTGGGTGGAGAAGAAGTCCGCTTGGCCCCAGATGGTCTTTGGGGGTCTACAAGCCCTTCTCTTACCTCCAGTGAGTCTCACAACATGGGATTGCTGTGAGGTCTTCGGAGGCCACACTCCCTTTCTCCACCACTCTGCAAACACACCTCCTGGTGCACTGCTGATAGAGGGATGAAGTAATCTTGGATTATTTTTTTTAAACAAAATGTACTGAGGTTTACATGCCTGCACAAACACATACTGTGTAAAGTTTCTTAATAAAATGCATACAAAAAGGGAAGCGATGATGCAAATATGTAAGATACAGTTAAATTAAGTATTCCGTGCATGTTATTGACCCTCCCTCCCACCCTCTCAATCAAGAAGAAAAGATGAAAAAGAGCAAATCCCGCATTGTGTTGCAATCGCATGGCACTCATTCCAGTCTTATTTAAAATCTTAACTCTATTCTAGCCTTTCAGAACCACCCCCCACCCATCCCTCCCCCAGGCATCTCACTCCCAACTCTCCATATAAACTACAGTGTGGGTCTCTTGCACTGTATGTTCACTAATAAATCAAGGACGTCAGTGGAATGATGAATGCACAGCGGTTGCAGAGTCATGCTCCATATTGCTTTTAGGGTCTCCATGTCAGGCTGAACTCAGGGGCAATCGACCTAGCCCTCTTCTTCAGGAGCGGCAATCCCCGGATCTTCATCACTGTCACCGTCTGGGGTCTTTAGGAACACCACTAATGTTTCCCATGCCTTTGCTGCTTCTAGTGCCCACTCACTTCCCACCCTCTTTGCTAATTGCATCCGAACTATTCCGCCACACTCTGCCCATTTAATGAATTCTTTCTTCCATCTGGCTATATTGGGGCCCTGCTGTGTTTTCCAATGCATAGTAATTTCCCTTTTAGCCAATAAGAGACCCATGTCAAGGAATTTGCTAGTAATCTTGTTTTTGGCCTTGTGGGAAAACCAATGCAACATATACGGCCATATAGCCGGTTCCAAGTCTCTGTCGGTGACGTTGTTTAGCAAAGTCACTACTTCGGGCCAATAAGTGTCTAATTGCGGGCATCCCCAGAACATTTGATGGAAGTCTGCTCCCTCCCTGCGGCAGCGCGGACACACATCTGAGCTAGTATCAAAGTATTTATTACATTTCGCTGGGGTGAGGTAGGCTCTGTGTAATGTGTAAAAGTGCACTAATTGAAAGCGGGCATTTCTGGTGCTCTTCCACACTCTTTCCAAAATATCAGCCCAGGCTTTTTCCAGGATCTCTGCCCCCACATCCTCCTCACACTTGTGTCGCAGTGCAGTCAGGGGCAACAGCATCTCCTGTGTCATACGTCTATACAGGCAGGTAACCGCCTTAAAGTTTCTTGCCGCTGTCCCTATGTATTGACACCCCAGTGACGTTTTTGGCTCAATGAGGCCCTTTCTCCAATACTTATGGCTAGCCGCAATAAGTGCAGCATGTAATAAAAAGTCCCCCCATCAAGTCATATCTCTCCTACAAATCGGTAAACGGAAGCATAGTACCATCATCATATAAATCCCCTATAGTAGTCAGGCCTTTCTATTTCCAACTTGCCAGTCCCCTCCAGGTACCTCCATGAAGTAGCACCTCGCACATGGATAGTGGGATGTCTGGCGCATATGGAACATCAATCCTTGCCCTTTTTAAACTCTTTTTCCAACACTGCCTTGCTGTTTTGAGGTCCACTGGGAGGTCGTTGGCATGGACAGGGAGGTTCAGCACAATATGGTAGATTACTCTCAATACCTGGGCTCTATCCCTCAGATCTTCTGTCCCTCGCATCCTTGCCGCTATGTTTTGTGTGAGCCATTGTAATTGGGCTGCTAGGTAATAAGCTTCAAAATGGATTAAGTCATCTTGGATGCTGAGGGTCCTTGGGGGCCAACAAGACCTCCTGGTATTGCTAGTAAGTCCCACAGAGCGTAATTGCTGAGAGGACTTCAGAGGCCAAGCCCCCTTTCTCCATCCCTCTACAAACACACCACCTGGTGCTCTGCAGGTTGGGGGATGAAGTTCTCTTTGCTCTAGAGTGTCCTTTGGGGCCAACAAGCCCTCCTGTTACCTCCAGTAAGTCCCTCACAGCAGACTTTTTGAAAGGTCTTCGGAGGCCAGGCCCCCTTTCTCCACCACTCTGCAAATGCACCTCCTGGCACACTGATGGTTGGGGGAGGAAGTCCTCTTGGATGCTGAGGGTTCTTGGGGGTCTAGAAGCCATCCTAGTACCTCCAGTAAGACTGAGACAGCAGGATTTCTGAGAACTGGTTGGGAGTATTGCCCCCTTTCTCCACCACTCTGAAAATGTGACTGCTAGTTATAAAACCATATAAATTAACTTAATGGGTACAGAGATGTTATGTTTAGGAAATAGAATTTGAAAAACCTTTGAAATTCACTTTAAAGAACCAAAAGATACAGGGTCATTATCGTTAGGAAATAGATTTAAAAAACTTTGAAATTTACTTGAAAAAACAAAGGTTACAAGTACGTTATATTTAGGCTCAGGTTTCACTCATACAAAACTAGTGAAATTCAGCAGTTAGAGTTACCTGAGCTAACTATAACCTATGCCCCCGCAATGCACTGCTCATTACTTCACATATTACATCACTTATGACATCACTGTTGACATCTCAAAGGATATCACTAATGACATCATCTACAGAACCCCTCACACACCCACTCACACCCTCATACAACCTCTCGTATACCCAATCACACACCCACACAACCACTCACATACCCATTCACAGACACATACCGGTACTCACACACCTACTCACTCCTACATAGAGTCACTCACATACCCACTCTCTCACTTGTACAGCCAGTCATACAACCATTCACTCCGTCATACAGCTACTCATACAAACAGTAAACCATCCATACAGCAACCCACACAGCCACACATTGAGCCATATAGCTACTCATACCCCACTTATTCACCTACACAGTCCCTCCCACACCTACTTACTCACCAATACAGACTCTCAACACAGCCACTCACTCACCTATACAAGCACTCACACAATCACTTACAAACCCATTCACACATCCATAAATGCACTCATACATCTGCTCACTCACCCAAACAGCTATTCACACTGACTCAGTCTCCAATACAGACACTCACACACCAACTCACTTGACCAAACACCCTCTCAAACAGCCACTCACTCACCCATACAGCCACTTATGCACCCAGTTACACATTCATATAGCTATTCAGACACCAACTCACTCACCCATACAATCGCTACACACACACACTTACTCACCTATGGAGCCACTCACACTGCCACTCACTAACCCAAACAACCACTGGCACTCCCACTCACTCACCAGTACAGACACTCAAGGATACATACAGTCATAAAGCCAATCACATAATATATGCTAGAAGTAGTATCACTTAGTAGTAGTGCACCTAGTATACTAATTTAACTTTGTAGTAGGTTAGTATATGTTTAACACCCATAAACTCTTCAAAACACATATGCTCAATTGCTGATGTCATCAGTGATGTCATTTGAGATGTCATCAGTGATGTCACTGACCATGTCATGAGTGTTGTAATATGTGAGGTCATAAGGAGTGCATTGTGGGGGCATAAATGAGAGTTAGCTCAGGTAACTATAGCTGCTGAATTTCACTGGTTTTGTGCAAGTGAAATCTTAGCAAAAACTCTAAACTCCCTGTAACCTTTGTTTTTTTCATTAAATAAGAATACTGAGGCCAATTCACAGAGTGACTACAATATTTATTCTTCAATTGAGGCGTGGCTGCAGAATGAAGTATTTTCTTTTCTGACGTGTTTCGGCAGTCATATGATTGAGGTTCCAGTGTCCACCGTCAGGTGATCTAAATCCACTTCACCACGTGACCTAAAAACAACAGCATAAAGTTGCCAGAATGCATCAGTATGGTCACCCCTGTCATTCCGTGTGATGGTGAGTATTCATGTTTTTCTAAATAGCGTTTTCTCTACGCGTAAACTCATCCTGTTAAAACAAAGTGGTCACGTGCAAATTAAAGTGTGTTCCGGGCAGACCTTGTTATCTCATTCTGTTCACCACATAAGATACAGTGTCTCTGCAATATGTGGTGTCTAGAATTGCCAGGGAGAGACACCTCACCCTTCTCCCTTTCTTGTCTCTGAAGCATGTTGCAGTTGTCAAAATCCATCTTTGTACTTCTCCCCCAGTTAGGCGTGTTTACAAATGAGCTGGTGGGAGGACCAGGTGCTCAAAGTAAATTGCTCTAGAGACTGGGTGGAAAATGTTGTGGTCTGGCTACACTACATTGACAAAGGTCAGAACAAAGTGCCAGGGAAATCATAACAAGCATCAATGGCAACAGTCTCAATCTCCATTTTACGGGAGAGATCAGTAAACAAAAGTAACAATTCCTAGACCTAGCGATATTTGTCACAGTTGGTAATTAGAAACCAAACTCTATAGAAAAATCAGAGCTGGAAATTCCCTTTTACATGCATCTAGTTTCCATCCAAGACATATGATAGCCAGTATCCCCTATGGCGGCTTGAAGCACGCTAAGAGAAATTGTAGTTTACCACAACACATTAAATCTAGTCAGGATCAGATGGTACAGAGATTTCCCAAAAGAGGATATGACACACATGCAATCACCATTTCACTATATCTGCAAAATATCCAGGGAAGGCATCCTATTTGGTCAAAGCAAAAAAGATGAGATAGCTAATACTGCAAGGTTAATAACTACATACAGCAATCAACATAAAACACCTGGAAAAGGCAGTTAGAAATAATTGCCAAATAATCTGCGCGGATCCCATCACAGACACTTTGATATCAGTCAAACCCCAAATCACGTACGACAGAGCCAGCTCTATGAGGGACAGTCTGGTTAGATTGAGCCCAGAAACAGGAAGAACGAGTAGTTGACTGAGGGGTACAAATGGTTTCCATAGGGTTCCAAGATGCAAAGCTTGTAAAATAGAATATTTTTCTCCTTTTTCCCATACGCCTATGTCAATCAAAGGCAATTATAACTGCAAGAGTGATTTTTCTTTATATGTTTTAACATGCAGCTGTAACCTGAGATACGTAGGAAGCAAAGTGTTGCAAGTACATAAAACGTATTTTGCAACATATGCAAGCCATAAAAAACAAAGACCTGACTTATCCAGTGGCTAGGCCCTGTGCCGAGATCCATCTAAGTGATGTAACCCAAATGTATTGTCCTGTGATTGACACAATACCCAACTCCATCAGAGGAGGTGACAAGGTAAACGCCCTACAAGGACTAGAAAGTATGCACATATTGAACCTCGATTCCAAATCCCCAAATCGATTAAACATAGAAGAGGATTTACATAATTTTTATAGGAAGAGTCTGCAAAATTTATTTGAAGACAGCAAGAAATGGCTGCCTCCAGATTTTAGGTTTATCTCTTACTAAATAACAACTTGCCTGTTTAAAGAAATTTGGTAAAGACAAAAATAAAAGATGATGATTTCAGGAGGCAAGGTTGATATATTTAACTTCACATCCTTATCTGCAGTACAGGAAATTTGATATAAACGAATGTGTGATGTTACAACGCATATATTCACAACTCGGTATTTTACATCACGTTCGTTACAATGCAAGTCGTTACAACAACTTGCGCTAGAGGGCGCTGGACTTAGGAATAGTATGATTTACTATTCCAACTCCAGCCTACGTTACAGTAGGGAAGGTGTTGAAATAGTAAATCATAATATTCCTTAGCTTAGAGCGCCATCCAGCGCGAGTCGTTGTAACGACTTGCATTGTAATGCCCGCGATGTAAACATACCACGGTGTAACGACCACGCTGTGAAAGTCGTTCTCCGGTATTAGCACACAGAGGGAAACTATTTTACATAGCACACCCAAGATAAGCTGTTGATGGGTTTTTTCTGTGTATGTCTGTATTAACAAGTGCTAAATATTCTGTCTGTAACAGGAAAATTATATCAAAAATAATTAAGGAGACGTATATAAGAAAAACTCAAATTTCTGCAAAATTACATATACTGAAATATCAAAAAAAAAAGAAATGACAAATAAGTATTTTCTTCATATTCGTGCCTACCCTATGGTATATATCCTATATCAATGGCACCGCCGCGTTAGTGTGAGCAACGGCGTGGCTTTGGTCAAAACCAATTACGGTGACCAAGCAACAGAAATAAAACATTGAAGCACCCTAAGTGGTCTGTGTTCATTTCGGCGCCTGGATGCACATGCAAGAAGTTGATTCTGAGGATATATATTATGATCAGTAGGGAGTCATAGTTAGGAGCTAATTCCCATAGATAAAGCTTTTTTTGTTATGCCAATAACTTTGGTGCTGTTTGAGGAATCTTCATGAAATATTTAAAACTAGTTAACCACTCTCTTCAGCTGGTCTTTGGAAAGTATGGGGGTGATTCGTCAAGTGAGGGAGAGAAAAAGGGAGTGTCCCAAAATGCGTTTTCCCCATGCTATTTCCCATAGTGAATTTGAACACGATGACAGCCCGAACCGCTCCACGAAATTACACCAAATTTGTCAGACAGCTAGGTTTTGGTCCTCAAAGAGTGAGTTTTGTAATTTGGTGCAAATCTGTTCAGTGGTTTTGGTATTATTAAAGGAAAAAGAAATTGATAAATCTAGGGACGCGGAGGGTCAGGTAACTATAAATGCTGACTTTCACTGGTGATGTACGAGTGAAATCTGAGCCTAACTATAATGTCCCTGTAACCTATACATATATATATATATATATATATATATATATTCACAGAAAAAACCATAGGTTTCAGGCACGTTATAGTTAGGAATTAGCATTTAAAAAACCTCAGAAATTCACTGAAAAAACCATAGGTTTCAGGGGTGTTATAGTTAGCTGGACTTTTCACTTGTACAAAACCATTGAAATTCCCCCGTTATAGTTAGTTCAGCTAACTATAACTCGCGCGCCCGCAATGCACTGCTGATGACGTCACATATTACATCACTCATGACATGGTCAGTGACATCACTCATGACATCACTGATGACATCTCAAATGACATCACTGATGACATCACTGATGACATCATCCAGTGAATGTGTGTGTTTCTGAAAATTAAATATGTTTTATATATGTATATCTCAAGGTCGATGGAAGAATAAATGGGTATATAAGTGTCTAAATGGATGATTTGTTTTTGAAAAATTGATTGTGTAACTGACTGATTAAGTGTTTCATAGTGAATACATGGCTTAGTGAGTAATGTTTAAATATGTAAATATCTGTATCAGTCTCTCACTTTGTGTATAAGTGGCTGCATGGGTTGGTGAGTAGCTACATGGGTGTTTATATAGGTTATTAGTTGGTTTTATGAGTATCAGTCTGAGTGTCTGCATGGTTCGGTGGGGGTATTACGTAGTGCATAGGTGCATGAATGAATGACTCACTCTTTGTATGTGTTGAAGACAGCATGTGTGCAGGACTCTATGGGTGGATGAGTGAGTGTATGGGTGTGTTAGTGAGTGAATGACTGTCTCAATAGTGTCTTTATGAGTAACTACATATGTTTTAAACTAGTATATGTGACTATTGGTGTATATAAGCGAGTATATGTGACAGTGAGAGATTGAAAGAGTTCCTATATGAATAAGTATGTGTTTCTATAAGTGATTGTTTAAAAGACTAAGTATGTGTAAGTTTCCGTAGAAGTAAGTGTGGTGGTGTGTGTATAACTGTATATGCAAGTAAATGTATGTTTGATTCTTTATTAGCATGAGTGACTATGTGTGTGAGTACCTCTATGGATGAGTGGCATTGTGTAACAGGATGTATAGGTGTATGAGTACATATGATGAGTGAGTACATGTATGAGTGACTGTATAGGACTGTTGGTGAATGAGTGGATGTGTATGTGGATCTTAGAATTACTGTATAGGTTGTTGTAACTGGTATTGGTATGTCCATTGTTTTTAAAATTTTAATTTCTATTTTTGAATGTGTGTATCAAAGGTTATATTAGGGGAAGAGGAGGTCTGCCACTCTATCACAAGGATGATGTCATCAGTGATGTCATCAGTGATGTCATTTGAGATGTCATCAGTGATGTCATGAGTGATGTCACTGACCATGTCATGAGTGATGTAATATGTGACGTCATCAGCAGTGCATTGCGGGCGCGCGAGTTATAGTTAGCTGAACTAACTATAACGGGGGAATTTCAATGGTTTTGTACAAGTGAAAAGTCCAGCTAACTATAACACCCCTGAAACCTATGGTTTTTTCAGTGAATTTCTGAGGTTTTTTAAATGCTAATTCCTAACTATAACGTGCCTGAAACCTATGGTTTTTTCTGTGAATTTCAAAGGTTTTTTAAATGCTAATTTCTAACTATGCCTACAGAGATAGGACATGTGAAGAAAGAAGAAAAAATGCACAGAAAGAAACAAAAGAAGTGCAGAAAGAAGCAACAGAAGTCCTCAAATACGAAGATAAGTGCAGGAAGAAGGATAACGTGCAGAAAGAACAAAAAGAAGAGCAGAAAGAAGCCTTGTTGCAAAATCATCCTGTACCCTCAACTTTTTCAGACGGATACTGGTGGTAACTGAGTCTGACTAACCAGTCCTAGAGCCAGTGCTATGTTAAAAGACACTTAGAATACAGTGAAAACACCTACATACACTAGGGAACATTATGCGTTGGGGTCCCCCTGTGATTAGCATGACCTCCTCTGTAAGCCCCTAGTGTATAATAGGGCATGGGGATTAAAACTACCTCTTAAAACAGGCCACAGGGCGTTTTTGCACACGTTAACTCAGGCCTCGTCCCCTCCCTTCACCACTGTGTAAACATGCCCTGTGTCCATTTTTAGTTGGGAGATTAAGTTCATTTGAATCCTGAGGGTCCCTAGGGTCCAACTAGCCCACTAGGTACCTCCAGTAAGTGCCACAGAGCTGCGTTGCAGAGAGGTGTAAAAAGTGGCACGGCCTGGACCACCTCTCTGCAATGCAGCTCAGTGGCGCTTACTGGAAGCACTTGGTGGGCTAGTTAGCCCCCAGGGGCCCTCAGTATTGAAGGGAAATATATCCCCAATTTGAAACGTGCCATAGTGCGTGTTTGCACACGTCACCTCAGGCCCCGTCCCCTCCCTTCACCACTGTGTAAACGCGCCCTGTGGCTGTTCTAAGTTGAGAGATTAAGTCCCCCTGAATCCTAAGGGTCCCTAGGGTCAAACTAGACCACTAGGTACCTCCAGTAAGCGCCACAGAGCTGCGTTGCAGAGAGGTGTAAAAAGGGGCTTGGCCTCAGAACACCTGGCTGCAGCGCAGCTCCCTGGCGCATACTGGAGATGCCTGTTGGGGGCGCGTTTGCAGAGTGCTGCACGGAGGGGGCATGGCCTCCGGCACGATGCCAGTCTTTTATTTATTTTAGTTTTTTAAGAAGGGGGGCTGTTTGGTTCCCCTTCTTATTCTAATTTATTGGCCCTGATGACCCCATCCCCCAGGGCCAGTCTCCTAATTATATTTTTTTGACCCCAATCCCCAGGGCCGGCCACTGTTTTTTATTATTTTAAAAAAATATATATTTATAGACACACCTAGGACATGCTGGACAAACCGTACGTACCTATCACCATGACGATTTGCGTGATATTCATTAAAAGGCGACTATGCATGCAATGAATCCACGTGGAATGTATTTACACCACTAGTGAAGCTCTGACATGTCTGATGCCCTACCGTGCCTAATCCTGGTAGACACCCTTGTCGTTTATTTATACAAACATGGGTAGCTATTGACGGGCACATTTAATACACATGCACACCAAGCCATTCAAAGGGGATTCGACAAAAATTCGACCAAAACTATGCAAGAAACCCCCCTCACGGTTAATAAAACACACATCCACTGCCGGATGTGTAATACTTTTTATTTTACTCTCTGGAAAGGGGACGAACATCACTTGAGAGTCACAGCGTGCTCCTGACAGAGCCCAATGCTGTGTTACACCCACCATTGCCTGCCGAGTGCCACACACCTCTGTGTTGTATTCCACTAGCTAGTGCATATGCTATGACACTCTCTAGCCCATGTGCACTGTAACACCACCCCGTGAATATGTCATGCCACACTTGTCTTCGCACGGGTTATATTGCCCCATCTAACGTGCCTTTCTCGATGCCTATGTTATAACGCACAGTGCTATGCCATACATATTACAATCTGGGATCCATATCTTTGTCACAGTGCATATGCAACGTTACACTCCCCAGCACATATTTTATATTACAACTTTAGAGACAAGTTAGGTTACACAACACTGCCCTGTGCATATTACACTCCAAGGCGCATATCGCATAGCACGCGCTAGTGCCTGTGCTATCTCGCGCTCTCCCATGAATCTGTCATTGCGCACAATGTATTGCATATTATATTTCACGCCCGGTTCATCTTATATCACACTTTTTGGTGCATAGTTTATACCATACACTATATCTAGTTTTCATTTTCAATCGTGCTCTCAGGACTATGTTCTATATAACACTGTGTTCACCTACCCTTTTCACGGGCATTACATTTTGCGATAGGGGGTGGAGGGTCAGGGGGTGTTTCTGCCAAGTGAGCCCGGAGTCACAGTCACAAACGTCCTCTTCTTCCTGAATAAAAGTGAGATTATGCTGCATACTTGTTCATATTTTAAGTAGTTCGCACAGACACAATGTTTTAAAAACAATAAAGTTCCTAATACCCGCCTTCTCTGAACAGTTAGCTTGCTGCCCCATCCCCTTCCTCCCTATCCTCTGTTGTGTGAATCCATGGACTAGCCTCCTCCCTCCTGCCATGCATGGTCTGATGTGCTGCCACTGCCCTCAATTTAGTATGATGTACCAGTCCACTCCTCCTGCCCTCCATTGCCCAATTCTATGCCCCATCATTGACCTCCTGCTTAAACTCTGTGCTTAGCTTGCTGCCCCTATTCTCCTTCCCCCTGTCCTCCGATGTCTTTGTGCATGCCCCTGCTCCATCCTTTTTGCCCACCATGTCCCATGGACCTGCCACTCCTATCTACTCTGAGTGTTCTGTTGAGCTGCCACTCCCCTCCCACCTGCCTAGCATTGTCAGATGACTGTAACCTGTCCCTGCCACCTCCACCCTGCCTGTCCACATGCCATGCCCCTATCCTCTTCCTCCTGTCCTACATGGTCCATTGTACTGCCACACCCTTCTGCCCTCCCTGGTCTGTTGTGCTGCAACTGCTCCTCCTGCCTGCCCCGTGTGGTCTGTTGTGAGGTCCCTTCCCCTGAACTTTCTTGTCTGTGCACAGGTCCTGACCCTTCCTTCTATCCTCCATCGTCCTTTGTGCATGCCCCTCCACCCTCCTTCTTGCCCATCATAGCCATTGTGCTGCCACTACCCTCCCACTTGCCATGCATGGTCTTCTGTGCTGCCATGGCCCCTCCCACCTTCCCTGTGTGGTCAGTTAGCTGCCCCTGACCCCCTCCCACCTTCCCTCCATGGTCTGTGTGTATGCCATCACAGTCTCACTGTTGCTCTTCATGGTGTGTCTTGCTTCTAGTGCCCATCCTGCCTGACCTCCATGGCTATCTTGCTGCTCCTGCCCTGCCCCCTTGCCCCCAGCCCTACTCCCTCCCTCCTGGCTTGTCTGTTCCATTGTAATGCCCCTGATCCGTCCCTCCTGCCCTTTATGGTCTGTTATACTGCAGCTTTCTCTCCTGTCTGTCCATTATGGTCAGCTAGCTACCATTGCCTCTTGCCCCTCTGTTCTCTGTTGTCCATGTGCATGGTCCTGTCCCCTCCCTCTTGCTTTCTATGGATTGTTGTGCTGCACTCCCGTCCTGCATGCCCTGTGTGGTGTATTGTGCTGCTGCAAACCCTGACGCCTGCCCTTCAGGGTCAGTTTGGTGCACCTCTCCATGTCCCTCCTGTCCTCTGTTATCCAAGTCCATGTCCCTATCCCATTTCCTTCCATGATCCAATGTACCATACTTGCGAACATTTTGAACTTGGTAAGAGGGAGATTTTGAAAAAAAACTGGGGTATTGATTTTCCCCTTTGAGTTACATTGAAAAAGAGGATATTGTAGACAGGAGACAGATCAAATAAAGCCCATTTGAGCTTAAAAACATTGGACGTTTCCTGGCTGAATCGGGTCTGTTGGCATGTATGGTTGTACTACCATTGCCTCTTCCTTCTGCCCACAATGGTCTATTACATTGCCACAGCCTTGAAGGAGGGTAGATTTTGTATCACAGGGGGCCCCTGGCCCGTTCTGTCCACACCTGAAGTATGAGACCCTTGTCCTTGCCCTGCCAGCTGCATTTGTAGGCCGTATTAAATTGACCAGCGGGTCCTGTGTTGCTATATAATTATCCTGAGACATCCTTACCACTCAGCCAGCATAAAACCCCTGTGTAGGCCCTTCTGTTCAATATGTAGGCCTCTTTGTTAAATTGACCATAGCTCTGCAATTTTAGTGTATAGCAGTCTGAAGGCAGGTCTGCGAGGCCTTCTGATCCAAACTAGCAGCCCCCACCCTACCCGAGTGCTCCGTGCTCGGTATCAAAGTTCAACATCCCCCTGAAGCTGTCGACATACAGTAGGCTGCATCCTGGACTGGTACTTGCTTCCTGGGCAGGTTTCCCGCTTTTAAGGAAGTGGCAACCGCAGAGCGTCAAGTTAGGAGAACTGAGGAGATTTTATACATGAATATATTGAATTCCCGTACAATACCCATTATTTTCTGCTTGCTCTATGGAACTTACGATAAGCGATTGGCCTGAGAGACTGACCTTTTCACCCAGTCCATTGTCAGCATTAAGTGGGTAAATGACGAAATGTCTGGTAAAATCTGCAGACGAAGCTTTTGGGTAGCATACGTAGGTAGATGTAGCGTGCAAAGGAGCCCACAAAATGATATAAAAAGGGAGCACCCACAGATATCGACGGACTACCTTGCCGTCTGTATGTAGGTTAACAGGCAGTGCAGGTTTTCCCCAAGAGCTGGGAGCTCTTGTCTTCCTTTGCTTAAAATGTCTTGCTCTGCTTTGCTTGAAGTATCTTATTCTATTTTACCTATATGAAATGTCATGTTATGTTTAACCATTGTTCTCTTTACTTTTGCATTTAAAAGATTTTGTATTGTAATTGCAGGAATGCTTGCTCTAAGAGTAAACGTGAGTGTTCCTAGGTAACATTTTCCTTGGTGTAACTTGTTTCTCATGATGCATTTATAGATGTGTTTTCTCTCTCTCTCTGTCAGTACATTAATTGAGATACAGAGAATATTATGACAGCTGTATGATTATCTGGATTCTGTATTTTGTACTTTATGTCTCTATTCTGCGGTTTCTTTGAAGTTGCATCTTCTCATTAAACTGCCATTGTATTCTGCCTCCAATTCCATGTCTCATATGTCTGTTTTCTTCATTTTTGGAGCAAGCGTTCCTAGGCACCCCGGCTCAAATTAAGGTGCCCCTTTTGTCCCTGACTCACTCTCCTGCTCAGTTCTGTGGTGGCTCCCGGGGATCTGGGGACCGCCCCTAGCTTCCTTGACCCGTAATAGATCTTCCCTCCAACAGCCTCTCTTGCAAGTCCTGTATTGTTGGTTTGTTGCCCCTGCCCCCCTTTCCACTGCCCTCCATAGTCTGTTGTGCTTCCACGGCCCTTCCTGCCTGCTCAGTGTGCTTAAATTGTTGCCTTTGCACCCTCCTACCTGCCTTCAATTTTCAGAGTCCGTGCCCCTGGCCTCTGCCTCTCAACAGTATCCTAATGAACAACTAGATTGCTAACATTCTATATTTATTACAAAAGTGTGGAACGCCTGACATCATCTTGATGTAATCAAAACTGTAATACCTAGAGCATTTCCTTTAGAAATTACATATATGAGAGGGTCTTATTGGCATCAAAATTATGGTTAGTGCTCTAAAAGACTAAAATAAGGACATATTTTCTGAGTTTTCAAATAGCGACAAAGCACTTTTAAATTATTTGTTATCTTTATGTTTTTTTATCCAGTTGACCACTTGATTAAATGTTGCACTTAGGGGAGAGGATGTGGTGTTACTTCCAGAACTGCAGACTTTGCAACTGGGGAACCAGGTTGAAGTTTCTGCTTCAGCTCGACATTCTGTGATTCTGGTCAAATCACTTAGTCTCCCCATGTCTACAACCAAAATGAATTTGTTCTTGTGTGATGTAACCAATGCTCATGTAAAGCACTCCAATACCTGACAAGTCTGCACTATATAACACTGCAAAAACACAAAATAATAAGTGTTTTGCACACTTCTGTCATTGGGCTATATTTGGGCTACATCTGGGTGATTTTGGGCTACATTTGGGCTCTTTTGTCTCCGGTGGCCATCTTGGGAGATTTATTTGTTATGAAGTTTCCTAATTTCCTCATGTACTGCAGTCTCCTCAGTAGGAAATGCTTTCAGTTTTTTACTTTGATTCCATCATGAAGGTACTCAGATATGTCACACATTTGCCATAAATTCTGAATGTTAGCACTCTAGTTGCTCATTAGATCACTGTAGTAAAACTACTGCACCATGGAAGTCTGCTCCTGGTATTAAAAGTGCATGTTTCAGTCTGCATGTCAGAATTTTTTAATGAAATAGAAGAGGATTTGAGAAGTCACTCAAAATGTGCCCTCATTTTCTTTCTTCAGCATTAATCATAATTTCTATGGCAAAATGAACCTCCTCATTGTGTTCCTTTTTAAATTAAATGTTTTAAGTGTTACCAGTTTATTCCAATCAAGATGGCTTCAGGTGTGCCTTACTTTTGTCATAATGAAGACAGTAAGCGCTCTAGTTGTTTTTAAGAACATTCTGGGACATTCTGTCATTGGGCTATACTTGGGCTACATCTGGGTGATATTTGGGCTACATTTGGGCTCTTTTGTCTCTGGTGGCCATCTTGGGAGACTTATTTGTTATGAAGTTTCCTAATTTCCTCATTTACTGCAGTCTCCTCAGTAGGAAATACTTTCAGTTTTTTACTTTGATTCCATCAAGAAGGCATTCAGATGTGTCACACATTTGCCATAAATTCAGAATGTTAGCACTCTTTTTGCTCATTAGATCACTGTAGTAAAGCTACTGCTCACCAGGGAAAACTGCTGCTGGTATTGAAAGTGCATGTTTCAGTCTGCATGTCAGAATTTTTTAATGAAATAGAAGAGGATTTGAGAAGTCACTCAAAATGTGCCCTAATTTTTCTTTCTGCAGCACTAATCATACTTTTTATGGAAAAATGAACCCCCTCATTTTGTTCCTTTTTAAATTAAATGTTTTAAGAGTTACCACTTTAATCCAAGCAAGATGGCTTAAGGTGTGCCATACGTTTATCATAAGTAGGACTGTTAGCGCTCTAGTAGTTCTTTGGAACACTCTGGGAAGCTGCAGTAGAACACAAAGGAATCAACTGACAGTCTCTGCCCTTGTTGGATGTACATGTTTTACTGAGAATGTCAGACTTCATTCTCACATGACTGAGAAAGATAATGTGAATTTACAGAAAATAAGCTCTCAGTTTAGCCTATAGATCACCTTCCAAACCTCTGTGGTAAAAGCATGAGAAAATATTTTTCTCTCAATCATGATATCCCAGCAGAAGGCTTTTTCACATGGTGAAATCACCTTAGAACATACCACAATTCCTAAAATGAGTATGGTACCATCAACAAATGATTTATAATGTAACTAAAGTCTTAAAACCTTCTATTAACTGCAATGCTTTTTAATGAGGTGCTATCATGTATATTGGTCCCAAGATGGCTGCCAACACTTCTTGGATGAAGTGCTGACAGCCAATCAGATCTCAGGATGAGATGTGTGGTTAGGCTCCGCCCACATATATATATGCTTTTAAATGCTATTTTCTCAGGAAATACTAAACAGATTTACACCAGACCTGCAAAAGGCACTTCCTTGACCTTATGGCTACCTCTCTGCCAAATTTCAAGTAATTCTGTTCAGCCGTTCGGGCTGTAGCTGTGTCTAAAGGTCCTATGGAAAAATGCATGGGGAAAACGCGTTTTGGGACCCCCCTTTTTTCTCGGCCCCTGCTTGACGAATCCCCCCGAGACTTTCAGGGTAGGAGCGGAGCGTAGCGCCCCACCTATTTTGAAAATTTCGCGAGGATTCGTCGACCGGCGCCAAAGTTATTCCAAATAGAATGTTGCGGATTTCCTATGGAAACAGGGTCCTAACTATATCTACCTACTGGCGACCGCCAGTAGGTAATATATATATATATATATTTATATTTATATGCACGTTTTTGCACTTAGCAGTATTTTGCACAAGTAGTACTATGTTTACATTACACAAAAAACTGTATTTTCAACAATAACAAACATGTATTTATACAGTTATTAAGGGAACTGCGATATATCAGTAAAGGATGTTTTTTATGTCTATTACTATGACGCGGCAGAATTAGCTGTCCCTTTTAGTGTACTGTCTCCTTAAAAGGTGTAATGACAATCATGTGGTGTATCATGTGATCAAGGCTCGTGTAGAGCTGAAACGCGTAATGGCGGCGGTGCTGGGCACGAAATAAAATCTTCATTCACAGAATCTGGGTTCGCCTCGTCTTTCCAACATACGGATTGTGGGCGAGTTGTGGTGATATATATATATATATATATATATATATATATATATATACCATGGTGTATTGAAGAATGAGTGGGTGTATGAATGTCTGTATGGATGATTCAGTAGGTGCGTGACTGACTGTATAAGTGAGTGATTAAACATGTCTTACTGAATGCATGGGTTAGTGACTAAACTGTGTGAATATCTATATCAGTCTGTCAGTTGGTGTGTAAGTGGCTGCATGGGTTGGTGAGTAGCTACATGAGTGTTAATATGGGTTATTGGTTGATTGTCTGAGTATCTGTATGGGTGCCTGAGTGTCTGTGTGAGTGGGTGGGTTATGCGATGTTGTGCATAGGTGTGTGAGTGGGTGATTCACTGGGTGTATATGTTCAAGAGTGCATCTGTAAAGAGCTGTATGGGTGGGTGAGTCTGTGTATGGGTGTGTTGGTGAGTGTTTAGATGTCTCAGTGGTACATGTGTGAGTAACTACATATGTGAAAGGCAGTATATGTGAGTGTTGGACTATATAAATGACTAAATGTGGTAGTGAGTGATTGTGAGAGTGGCTGTATGGATGAGTGTGTGCTTGTGTCAGTGATTGTATAAGAGAGTAAGTATCTATTTATATCTGTATTCATAAGTGAGGTTTGTTTGTGAATAATTGTATTTGTGAGTAAATGGAAGTGTGATTGATTCTTTGCATGACTGACTATGTGTGTGTGTGTAACTATATGGGTGAGTGGTGGTGTCTGAGTTTCTGTATAGGTGTATGAGTGCATATGATAGTGCTGTATTGATGAGTGACTGCATGTTTGAGTGACTTTATGGGTGAATGGGTAGATGTGTGTGTAGACCTAGGAATCAGTGGGTGGGTATGTAATAACTGGTATTGGTGTGTCTTTGGTTTCGAAAATGGTAGTCTGTATTTTAGAGTTGGTGTATCAAAGTTTATATTAGGGTGTGAGGAGGTGCATCAGATTAGTACATGGATGATGTCATCAGTGATGTTATTTGAGATGTCATCATTGATGTCATCAGTGATGTGACTGGCCAAGTCACGAGTGATGTAATATGTGAGGGCATCCGAAGTGCACTGCGGGGGCGTGAGTTATAGTTACCTCAACTAACTATAACAGCCGAATTTCTCTGCTTATGTACGACTGAATGTCCAACTAACTATAATGTCCCTGAAATTTGTCGTTTTTTCAGTGAATTTCTAAGGTGTCCTAAATGCTAATTTCTAACTATAACGTCCCTGAAACCTATGGTTTTTTCAGTGAATTTCAAAGGTTTTTCAAATGCTAATTTCTAACTATAACATCGCTGAAACCTGTGTTTTTTTTCAGTGAATTTCAAGGGTTTTTTAAATGCTAATTTCTAACTATAACGTACCTGAAGCCTGTGTTTTTTTCAGTGAATTTCAAAGGTTTTTTAAATGCTAATTTCTAACTACATCGTCTCTGAAACCTATGTTTTTTTCAGTGAATTTTAAAGGTTTTTCAAATGCTTATTTCTAATTATACCTACATATGTAGGACATGTGCAGAAAGAGGAAGAAAGGCGCAGAAAGATGCAAGAGAAATGCAGAAAGAGGCAACATAAATCCAGAAAGACGAAGAAAGGTGCAGAAAGAAGCAAGAGCTATACAGAAAGAATCAACAGAGGTGCACAATGAGGCCTTGTTGCAAAGTCATCCTGTGCCCTCAAGTTTTTGCTGACTGGTACTGGTGGTAACTGACTCTGACTAAAGAAACAAGAGAGGTGGAGAAATAGTGAAGAGGGTACAGAAAGAGGCATGATGATGTAGAAATTTGTAAAAGAGGTGCAGAAAGAAGGAAGAGCAGTGCAAGAACTAACAGAGGTGCAAAAAGAAGCAAGAGGGGTGTAGAAAGAGGTAGGAGAGACGTACAAATTGGGAAGAGAAGCACAGAAAGCAGCAGTAGGGGTACAGAAAGAAGGAAAATAAGTGCAGAAAGAAGCAACAGAGGTGCTAAAAGAGGTGTTATAGGTGAAAAAAGAGGCAGGAGAAGTATAAAAAGAAGCAACAGAGGTACAGAAACAGACAGGAAAGGTACAGAAAGAGAGAATAGGGGTGCAGAAACATGCCAGAGAGGTGCAGAAAGAGAAAAAGGGGTGCAAAAAGAGGCCAGAGAGGTATAGAAAGAGGCAAGAGGGATGCCGAAATTTGCAAAAGAGGTGCATAAAGAAGCAAGAGCAGTGCAAAAAAACCAACAGAGGTGCAAAAAGGGGCAGCAGATGTGCAGAAATAAGTAGGAGAGGTGCACAAAAAGGCAAGACAAGTATAGAAAGAGGCAGGAGGGGTGCAGAAAGAAGGAAGAGAAGTGCACAAAGAAGCAACAGAGGTGCTGAAAGAGGCAGGAAGGGTGCAGAAAGAGGCAGGGGAAGTGCAGAAAGAGGCAAGAGAGATGAAGAAAGAAGCAAGTGAGGTACAGAAAGAAGCGAGAGAGGTGCAGAAAGAAGTGAGAGAGGTGCAGAAATAGGAGAGTGAGGTTCAGAAAGAGGCAAGAGAAGAGCTGAAAGTATTAAGTGAGGTGCAGGAAGAGGCAAGTGAGGTACAAGAAGAGGCTCGAGAACTGCAGAAAGAAGCAAGAGAAGTATAGAAAGAGGCAAGAGGTGCAGAAGGAAGAGAGTGAGGTACAGAAAGAGGCAAGTGAGGTACAGAAAGAGGCAGGAGAGGAGCAGAAAGAGGCAACAGAGGTATAGAAAGAAGCAAGTGAAGTGTAGAAAGAAGCAAGTGAGGTGCAGAGAGAGGCAAGCGAAATGCAGAAAGAGGCAAGAGAGGTGCAGAAAGAGGCAAGAGATCTGCAGAAAAAAGCAACAGGATGCTGAAAGAGGCAAGTAAGGTGCAGAAAGGGGCAAGAGAAGTGCAGAAAGAGGCAAGTGAATCGCAAAAGAAGACAGTGACATGCAGATATATTACCCACTGGCGGTCTCCAGTAGGTAGTTAGGACCTATTTTCCATAGGAAATCCGCAACATTCTATTTGGAATAACTTTGGCGCCCGTTGACGAATCTTCGTAAAATTTTCAAAACTTTTGGCCAGCTCCGGTCCGCTCCTATCCTTAAAGTCTCGGGATGATTCATGTAGCGCGGGCTGAGAAATAAGGGGGTCCCAAAACGTGTTTTCCCCATGCAATTTCCCATAGGACCTTTAGCCGCAGCTACAGCCCGAACTGCTGAACGGAATTACACCAAATGTGGCAGAAAGGTGACCTTGGTTCAGAGTCGTGCCTTTTGCTTAAATGGTGTAAATCCATTCAGTAGTTCCTGAGAAAATCAAAAGTAAAATCACATATATATCTGGGCGGAGCCTAACCACACATCTCATCGTGAGATCTGATTGGCTGTCAGCACTTCATCCAAAAAGTGTTGGCTGCCATCTTGGGACCAATATACATGATAGCACCTCATTAAAAAGCATTGCAGTTCATAGAAGGTTTTAAGACTTTAGTTACATTATAAATCATTTGTTGATGGTACCATACTCATTTTAGGAATTGTGGTATGTTCTAAGGTGATTTTACCATGTGAAAAAGCCTTCTGCTGGGATATCATCAATAATGTTTGAGAGAAAACTATTTTCGCATTCTTTTCCCACAGAGGTTTGGAAGGTGATTTATAAGCTAAACTGAGAGCATATTTTCTGTAAATTCACATTATCTTTCTCAGTCATGTGAGAATGAAGTCTGACATTCTCAGTAAAACATGTACATTCAACAAGGACAGAGACTGTCAGTTGATTCCTTTGTGTTCTACTGCAGCTTCCCAGAGTGTTCCAAAGAACAGCTAGAGCGCTAACAGTCTTACTTATGACAAAGGTATGGCACACCTGAAGCCATCTTGATTGGAATAAAGTGGTAACATTTAAAACATTTAATTTAAAAAGGAACAAAATGATAGGGTTCATTTTGCCATAGAATGTATGATTAGTGCTGCAGAAAGAAAAATTAGGGCACATTTTTAGTGACTTCTCAAATCCTCTTCTATTTCATTAAAAAATTCTGACATGCAGACTGAAACATGCACTTTCAATGCCAGCAGCAGACTTCCCTCGTGAGCAGTAGCTTTACTACAGTGATCTAATGAGCAACTAGAGTGCTAAAATTCTGAATTTGTGGCAAATGTGTGACACATCTGAATGCCTTCTTGATGGAATCAAAGTAAACAACTGAAAGTATTCCTACTGAGGAGACTGTAGTAAATGAGGAAATTAAGAAACTTCATAACAAATAAGTCTCCCAAGATGGCCACCAGAGAAAAAAGAGCCCAAATGTAGCACACATATCACCCAGGTGTAGCCCAAGTATAGCCCAATGACAGAATGTCCCAGAGTGTTTTAAAGAACAACTAGAGCGCTAACAGTCTTACTTATGACAAAAGTATGGCACACCTGAAGCCATCTTGATTGGAATAAAGTGGTAACACTTAAAACATTTAATTTGCAAAAGAACAAAATGAGGGGGTTCATTTTGCCATAGAATTTATGATTAGTGCTGCAGAAAGAAGAATTAGGGCACATTTTGACTTCTCAAATCCTCTTCTATTTCATTAAAAAATTCTGAAATGCAGACTGAAACATGCACTTTGAATACCAGCAGCAGACCTCCCTGGTGAGCAGTAGCTTTACTACAGTGATCTAATGAGAAACTAAAGTGCTACCATTCAGAATTTATAGCAAATGTGTGACACATGTGAATGCCTTCTTGATGGACCCAAAGTAAACAAGCATTGAAAATGCAATAGGTCTCGCCCTCGTTTAAGTTAAAGCAATTCTGTTTGTAATTAGGTGGCTTTTTAGCTTTGCTTTTATTAGTGTTTTTCATGTACATAACATGCATATATGTATATGTATATGTATGCATGCATTTATATTTGTATTTATATAGATATGCAACTTATATATATGTTTATATATGTATGTATATGTATATACATACATATATATAAATGCATATGCATATATATATATGTGCATATGTGTGCGTGTAGAGAGAGGTAGAGGTAGAGAGGTAGAGGTAGAGAGGTAGAGGTAGAGAGTAGTAGAGAGAGAGGTGTAGAAAGGTAGAGAGTAGAGGATGAGTAATAGAGAGTAGAAAGTAGGGAGTGAGTATTAGAGAGTAGTAGAGAGAATAGCAGAGAGTGAGTAGGAGAGAGTAGTAGTGTGAGTAGTAGAGAGTGAGTAGTAGAGTGAGTAGTAGAGAGTGAGTAGTAGAGAGTAGTAGAGAGTGAGTAGTAGAGAGTGAGTAGTAGAGAGTAGTAGAGAGTGAGTAGTGGAGAGTGAGTAGCAGAGAGAGAGTAGTAGAGAATGAGTATTAGAGTGAGTAGTAGAGAGTAGTAGAGAGAGAGTAGTAGAGAGTGAGTAGTAGAGAGTAGTAGAGAGTGAGGAGTAGAGTCTGAGTAGTAGAGTGAGTAGTAGAGAGTAGTATAGAGAGTGTAGTAGAGAGCAAGTAGTAGAGAGTAGTAGAGAGTGAGTAGTAGAGAGAGTAGTAGAGAGTGAGTAGTAGAGAGTAGTAGAGAGTGAGTAGTAGAGAGAGAGTAGTAGGGAGTAGTAGAGTAGTAGAGAGTGAGTAGTAGAGAGAGTAGTAGAAATTGGTGGAGTAGTAGAGAGTGAGTAGTAGAGTGAGTAGTAGGGTGAGTAGTAGAGAACAAGTAGTAGAGAATGTGTAGTAGAGAGTGAGTAGTAGAGAGTAGTAGAGAGTGAGTGGTAGAGAGTAATAGAGAGAGAGTAGTAGAGATAGTAGTAGAGAGTGCATAGTAGAGAGAGTAGTAGAGTAGTAGAGAGTGAGTAGTAGAAAGTGTGTAGTAGAGAGTGAGTAGTAGAGAGTAGTAGAGAAGTAGAGAGTAAGTAGTAGAGTGAGTAGTAGAGAGTAGTATAGAGCGAATAGTGGAGAGTAAGTAGTGGAGAGTGATTAGTAGAGAGTAGTAGAGAGTGAGTAGTAGAGAAGGAGTGGTAGAGAGTGAGTAGTAGAGAGTAGTAGAGTGAGGAGTAAAGAGTGAGTAGTAGAGAGAGAGAGTAGTAGAGAGAGAGTAGTAGAGAGTAGTAGAGAGTGAGTAGTAGAGTAGTAGAGAGTGAGTGGTAGAGAGTAGTAGACAGTAGTAGAGTGAGTAGTAGAGAGTGAGTAGTAGAGAGTGAGTAGTAGAGAGAGTGGTAGAGAGTAGTAGAGTAGTAGAGAGTGAGTAGTAGAGAGTGCATAGTAGAGAGAGTAGTAGAGAGTAGTAGAGTGGTAGAGAGTGAGTAGTAGAGAGTGAGTAGTAGAGAGTAGTAGAGAGTGAGTAGTAGAGAGTGAGTAGTGGAGAGTGAGTAGTAGAGAGTAGTAGAGAGTGAGTAGTAGAGAGTGAGTAATAGAGAGTGAGGAGTAGTAGAGTGAGTAGTAGAGAGGGAGTAGTAGAGAGAGAGTATTAGAGAGTAAGGAGTAGAGAGTGAGTGGTAGAGAGTAGTAGAGAGTAGTAGAGTGAGTAGTAGAGAATAGTAGAGAGTAAATAGTAGAGAGTGAGTAGTAGAGAGTAGTAGTAGAGAGTAGTAGACAGTAGTAGAGAGTGGGTAGTAGAGAGTGAGTAGTAGAGAGCAATAGCGAGTGGGTAGTTTAATTTAAAAGGACCACAATGAGGGGGTTCATTTTGCAATAGAAATTATGATTAGTGTGGAAAAAAGAAAAATTAGGGCACATTTTGAGTGACTTCTCAAATCCTCTTCTATTTCATTAAAAAATTCTGACATGCAGACTGAAACATGCGATTTCAATACCAGCAACAGACTTCCCTGGTGAGCAGTAGCTTTAATACAGTGATCTAGTAAGCAACTAGAGTGCTAACATTCCGAATTTATGGCAAATGTGTGACACATCTGAATGCCTTCTTGATGGAATCAAAGTAAAAAACCTGAAAGTATTTCCTACTGAGGAGACTGTAGTAAATGAGGAAATTAGGAAACTTCATAACAAATAAGTCTCCCAAGATGGCCACCAGAGACAAAAGAGCCCAAATGTAGCACAAATATCACCCAGATGTAGCCTAAGTATAGCCCAATGACAGAATGTCCCAGAGTATTCTAAAGAACAACTAGAGCGCTAACAGTCATACTTATGACAAAAGTATGGCACACCTGAAGCCATCTTGATTGGAATAAAGTGGTAACACTTAAAACATTTAATTTGCAAAGAACAAAATGAGGGGGTTCATTTTGCCATGGAAATTATGATTAGTGCTGCAGAAAGAAAAATTAGGGCACATTTTGACTTCTCAAATCCTCTTCTATTTCATTAAAAATTTCTGACATGCAGACTGAAACATGCACTTTGAATAGCAGCAGCAGACTTCCCTGGTGAGCAGTAGCTTTACTACAGTGATCTAATGAGCAACTAGAGTGCTACCATTCAGAATGTATGGCAAATGTGTGACACATCTGAATGCCTTCTTGATGGAACCAAGGTAAACAAGCATTGAAAATGCAATAGGTCTCGCCCTCGTTTAAGTAAAAGCAATTCTGTTTGTAATTAGGTGGCTTTTTAGCTTTGCTTGTATTAGTGTTTCTCAAACTTTCATGTACATAACATGCATATGTATGCATTTATGTATGTGTATATGTATGCATGCATTTATATATATATATATATGCAGATTATATATATATGTTTATATATGTATGTATATATATATATATTCACTGAAAAAACCAAAGGTTTCAGGGGCGTTATAGTTAGCTGGATATTTCCCTCGTACAAAACCCTAGAAATTCCCCTGTTATAGTTAGTTCAGCTAACTATAACTCGCGCCCCCGCAATGCACTGCTGATGATGTCACATATTACATCACTCATGACATGGTCAGTGACATCACTGATGACATCACTGATGGCATCTCAAATGACATCACATCATCCAGTAGGTATGTGTTTCTGTACAGTTTTAATATGTTTAATATATATAGGGAAAGGTCTGTTGAAGAATGAGTGGGTGTACAAGTGTGTGAATGGATGATTTTGTAGGTGCGTAACTGACTCTTTAAGTGAGTCATTAAATGTATCTTACTGCAGACTAGTGACTAAACTGTGTGAATGTCTGAACGTGTCTGTGTGTAGGTGTATAAGTGGCTGCATGGTTTTGTGAATAGCTATATGAGTGTCTATATGGGTTATTGATTGGTTGTCTGAGTATCTGTATGGGTGCCTGAGTGTTTGTGTGGGTAATGTGTGTGTGACTCTATGCATAGATGTGTGAGTGGGTGATTCTATGGGTGCATGGTTTTAAGAGTGCATCTGTGATGGACTGTATGGTTGGGTGAGTGTATGTATGGGTGTGTTAGGGATTGAATGTATATCTCAGTGGTACATGTGTGACTAACTACATATGTGAAAGGCAGTATATATGTGTGTAAGAGTATATAAGTGGGTATATGTGAGAGTGTGTGATTGTGAGAGTGGCTGTATGGATGAGTATGTGCTTGTATCAAAGATTCTATTAGAGCGTAAGCATGTGGTACTATTTTTATGAGTAAATGAACTTGAGTGTGTTTAACTGCATAGGTGAGTAAATTGGACTGTGTTTAATTACTTGCACGACTGACTAGGTGTGTCAGTACCTCAATGGATGATTGGCGGTGTGTGAGTGTCTTTCTAGGTGTATAAATGCATATGATAGTCTTTTACGGAGTGACTGTACAGGTGAGTGAGTGGAGGTATATGTAGACCTAAGAGTTAATGAGTGGGTATGTAGTTATTGGTATTGGAGTATCTATGATTTTCAAAATGGCCATCTGAAATTTTGAGTCGGTGAATCAAAGGTTATATTAGGGTGTGAGAAGATGCACTAATTTATCACATGGATGATGTCATCAGTGATGTCATGAGTGATGTCATTTGAGATGTCATCAGTGATGTCATCAGTGATGTCACTGACCATGTCATGAGTGATGTAATATGTGACGTCATCAGCTGTGCATTGCGGGGGCGCGAGTTATAGTTAGCTGAACTAACTATAACAGGGGAATTTCTAGGGTTTTGTATGAGGGAAATGTCCAGCTAACTATAACGCCCCTGAAACCTTTGGTTTTTTCAGTGAATTTCTAAGGTTTTTTAAATGTCAATTCCTAACTATAACGCGCCTGAAACCTATGGTTTTTTCAGTGAATTTCAAAGGTTTTTTAAAATGCTAATTCCTATCTATAACTTATCTCTGAAGATATCATGAAAAGCATTCTGTTTTAAAAGTAGGGTGCACATTAGTTTTGTGGAAAAGCATATTTGTGATTGGTTAAGAAAAAGCAGTTTCAACGTGGAGTACATATCAAAGGATAAAATTTGCTCAGATCAACCACACTTGCTACTTGCATTTGAAAGGCACTGTTCGAACTTAAAACAATCGTTAACTTTTAACCTGCACGTGTCGTTAAATATTCAAGAAAATGTTACAAAAAAATATCGTTAAGTTTTAAAAAATTGATGAACTTTTAACCTGCACGTGTTGTAGAATGTTCTAGAAAGTGTGTTGATAGAATACGTTGCACTTCTGACTTCTATGTGTTGTTCAATATTAAAAAAACGGTTCATATGAAAAATAAAAAGAAGCCAATAGAGAAGTTTTGAAGCCTAAAAGAATCAAGGAACTATTCTAATTTATTCTTTACATGTATTTATGTGTGCAGCAACAAAATTATAGACACAACAGCAGTAGGTAGAGGAAGAAGCAGGGAGTGGGGGAGGGGGGAGATGGGCAGAATGGCACACATGCACAATTAAGTACAACACACATATAGACTAACAATGGCCAAAATGAAACACACCAACAAGCAGCACAAGTCACACAACCCGCCAACATCACACCACTGAACGAGCATAGAAGTGAAAACCACGCTGCATTCATACAGGATGTGTACAAAGGCCAGTCGTTGGTGTTGTGGGATGTCTGCGACCGTGGTCATCATGGATGAGATGCCCAGCATGTGGCACATGGTCGAGTTCACTGTGTGTTATGTTGCCAACCGGCTGCACCTCCCTCCCACGAGCCCCCACACTTTTGTACGGTGCGCTGTTTTATCTCGTGCACTCGTACAGCACACCATTGTAATGCCTATTTGCGCATGTCCTGCTACATTCCAACTACAACATCACAGTGCCGTTTGGAGGTGGTGCATGCCAGTTTACAACATCAACTGCTGCGGCTCTTGTAGCAGGCCACACCAGAACACAAAGACACACTTACCGCACTTCCTGTACATGGACATGTCCGAGACACCCCGCTCCCCTTGCCGGATAGGCACACCCCTGCACTGACCTGTGAACTCCAGACCAGCACACGCCAGGAGGATGCGTGCGTAGCTACACATCCAGGCTCACTGCCAACGCTGAGGTGACAGCACACTGTGATGTTGCAGGGCTCGTGCCTATCATGCTAAGACAATGACCACAGAGACACACTTACTAAGATGTGGGTTTGGGGGGCATTGGCGGTCCTGGAGTTGTTGAGATGAGTCTTCTGTCCCTCATGGGTATCCCTGTATCATGCTCATTGACTCTATGGTACCTGTGGGTGTTCTGGTGTGGCTCTTGACTGTGTTCCCTTTCATGGTGCAGGTAGTTGTCCTGCTTAACACCAGCAGAAAGCAGTTGTAAAATCCCTGGTGCTAACGTGTCTTATCGACGGAATTTGTTTCGCATTGCAATTGGTGTGAAAGTTGTGATGGGATTTTTTTCGTGTACAGAACAATATACGAACTGAGCAGTGTATCTCGTCAAGATCCAGTACCTGACGCACTATTCCCAATCAATATAAATACAATGAGATTTCTTAATAGATTTTGTGTGTACACTGTAACTGCAGCCAATACCTCAGTGCAATTCAATACAGGATTTTAGTATTTAGAATAAATCGGAAAGGTGCACCTCGTGTCTTTTTGCACGGGAACGGCTACTCTCCATTTCATTATCAGCACTTTAACAGAAGTAAAGTTGAGATAAATCTAACACACTATTCAGAAGTTAGTGCAAACTGCAGATATCACCAGTATTCCAGCAATAAGTCCCCCAAAATTTAACACCATGGTGTACTCCATCAAATAACAGTAACAACAGAACAAGAAAGAGTCACACAGCAGTTAAGAGAACAACCAAAAACGTTATTAATTTTTTTTCAAACTTTGTTTTTTATAATAATAAATATATAAACGAAAAACTATTTTCAAACTTTATCTTTTTATTAACATATATATGAACAATAAACTAATAAACAAAATGTAACGACAATAATAAAAAACAACAAGGCGGAACACTACTGTGGGGCAATGGATGTCGACGACAGACCTGGAAAATAAGAAAGATTGTTAAAAAAACAACAACATGGTATTCTCAACAAAGTACCACAAGAAACAAATCACAGCTAACAAAATGTTATAAGTTTAACTTACAAAAACTGTAAATGTTGCCGTTTTAAAATATTTACCGAATCTGAAGAAAATGTTTTGCAGAAGGCACCACACAAACAACATTTTTCTTCAGTGGTGAGGAAATTTTTTACTTTTTCCAAGGAGCAAACAAAGACCAATGCCACCTTCGTCACTCGCAAGATTTGCCAAAGAGTTCTGTTACGAGGAGATCCTAACAAAAAATACTCGTGCGGCACAGCAAGTATGATGAAACACCTAAGGACCCTTCATCCAAACAATCTTGCGCGAGAAGAGTGCAAACAGATGAGAAACACTCCTGTTCTGTATCTGTAAAAAAGAATCACAAATAAATGTATATTAATAACTTTCAAATTTATACTATTCCATTACTGTACAAACACATTTTATATAAAAACTGACTATGAAACTATAGCCCTGAACCACAAGTGTGACGATCGTTAAAACACTACATGCATAGGGCATACTACTTTGAAGCAGTTCATGCCCTAAAGCCTACCTCACTAAAACACTACATGCTAACTGACTAAATGATTACAGTAGTATAAGGAGACACACTTGGTGACTCACAGGGTGTTTGCTAGAAGAGTATAAATACCAACTAGGGAATAGAAGGTGTGAAACACAACTGTGTAGGTGATTAGAGGACTGCATCCATACTGCAGAGGCATTTAAAGCAGTCCATGTGCTAAGGCCTGGCTCACTGCATGACTACTTGGGTACTGACTGAATGATTATCGTACAGCAAGGAGAGTGCCTAGGTGAATTTATAAGTGCTAGGCTTTTCGCACAGAGAATAGATTAGTACTTGGTACTGAATGGGTCACTAGAGGAGTGCAAAGGCAGTGACAAGTGCTGGACTGTATGGATACTGACTAGGAAATTGAAAGTGTGAAAGACAAGTGTCTAGGTGGTTAGAAGACTGCATGCAAAGTGCATAGGGCTTTGAAGCAGTCCATGTGCTAAGGCCTGGCTCAGTGTATGAATACTTAGGTACTGACTGAATGATTAGAGTACTGCAAAGATAGTATCTGGTGAATTTATAAGTGTTTGGGTTTTAGCACAGTGAATGGATTAGTACATGGTGCTGAATGGGTCACTAGAGGACTGCAAAGAGAGTCACAGGGTATTTCCTGGAAGTGTATGGATACTGACTAGGGAATTGAAGGTGTGAAAGACAATTGTGTAGGTGGTTAGAAGACTGCATACATAGAGGATAAGGGTTTGAAGCAGTCCATATACTAAGGCCTGGGTCACTGGATGAGTACTTGGGTACTGACTGAATGATTAGAGTACTGCAAGGAGAGTGCCTGGGTGAATTTATTAGGATTTGGCGCTGTGAATGGATTAGTACATGATGCTGAATGGGTCACTAGAGGAGTGCAACGGCAGTGACAGGGTGTTTGCTGCAAGTGAACGGATACTGACTGGGGAATTGAAGGTGTGAAAGACACGTGTGTAGGTGGTTAGAGGACTGCATGCATAGTGGATATGGGTTTGACGTAGTCCATGTGCTAAGAACTGGCTCAGTGCATGAATACTTAAGCAGTGACTGAATCATTAGAGTACTGGAAAGAGAGTGTCTAGGTGAATTTATAAGTGTTTGAGTTTTGGCACAGTCAATGGATTAGTACATGCTGTTGAATGGGTCTCTAGAGGACTGCAAAGGAAGTGACAGGATGTTTCCTGAAAGCGTGTGGATACTGACTAGGGAATTGAAGGTGTAAAAGACAAGTGTATAGTATGTCAGAACACTTTTATTTGAAGCAATCTATTTGGTACTTAGAAACTGACTAAATAATCAGACTACTTCTAGGACAGTGCTTAGGTAAAACTTTTAAATTTTCAGTTCTGCCACAGTGAACAGAATAGTACATGGGACTGCACCTTAGTGTCAAATCCTGACTCATTTTATCAATGCATAAGCAAAGACTAGCTTCTAATGCTACTAAAACTTGACAACATGAGAGGTTTTAAATTAGTTATCTCTCAGCAAATACACGATGTTACCAAATGCTTCTCTCACAGTGGTTCTCAAATGCACACAGACTCACAGTGTAATTCTAGACAACAACCACTATACGTAGGAGTTTAACAAAAATCATTCACTACTGTGGAAATGGTAAGCGAACTGCACCCAATCTTCATATTTCATGACTGCACTTTTGTGTCAATGCCTGACTCATTTAATCAACACATAAGCAAAGACTGGCTTCTAATTCTACTAGAACTTGACAACCTGACTGGTTTTAAAACACTTATCTGTCAGCAAATACACGATATTACCAAATGCTTCTCTCACAATCCTTACCCAAATGCACACAGACTCACAGTGTGATTTTAGACAAGCAACACTATCCTAGGAGTTTACCAAAACTCATTCACTAGTCTGGAAGAGTTAATGGTACTGCACACAATCTAGATATTTAAGTACAGCACATCAGTGTCAAAGCGTGACTCATTTAATCAAAATATAAGCAAAGACTGGATTCTAATGCTACTAAAACTTCTCAACATGACAGATTTTAAAACAGTTATCTGTCAGCAAATACATGATGTTACCAAATGATTCTCTCACAGTGATCCCAAATACACACTAACTCACAGTATAATTCTAGACAAGCACCACTATCCCTATGAGCTTACCAAAACTCATTCACTACAGTGCAAGTGGTAAGGGAACTGCACACAATCTACATATTTCACAACTGCAATTTACTGTCAATGCCTGACTCATATAATGAAAGCATAAGCCATAACTGTCTTCTAATGCTACTAAAACTTGACAACATGACATGTTTTACAACACTTATCTGTCAGCAAATACACGATGTTACCAAACACTTCTCTCACAGTGGTTCCCAAATACACACAGACTCACAGTGTGATTCTAGACAAACAACACTATCCCTAGCAGCTTACCAAAACTCATTCACTACAGTGGAAGTGGTAAGGGAACTGCACACAATCTACATATTTCACGACTGCACTTTAGTGTCAATGCCTGACTCATTTAATCAACGCATAAGCAAAGACTGGCTTCTAATGCTACTAAAACTTGACAACATGACAAGTTTTAAAACAGTTTTCTGTCACCAAATACACAATGTTACCAAACGCTTCTTTCACAGTGGTTCCCAAATGCACAAAGACTCACACTGTGATTCTAGACAAGCACCAGTATTCCTAGGAGTTTACCAAAACTCATTCACTACACTGGAAGTGATAAGGGAACTGCACACAATCTACATATTTCACGACTGCACTTTAGTGTCAATGCCTGACTCATTTAATCAACACATAATCAACGCATAAGCAATGACTGGCTTCTAATGCTACTAAAACTTGACAACATGACAAGTTTTAAAACAATTTTCTGTCAGCAAATACACAATGTTACCAAACGCTTCTTTCACAGTGGATCCCAAATGCACAAAGACTCACAGTGTGATTCTAGACAAGCACCAGTATCCCTAGGAGTTTACCAAAACTCATTCACAACACTGGAAGTGATAAGGGAACTGCACACAATCTACATATTTCACGACTGCTCTTTAGTGTCAATGCCTGACTCATTTAATCAACACATAAGCAAAGACTGGCTTCTAATGCTACTAAAACTTGACAACATGACAGGTATTAAAACAGTTTTCTCTCAGCAAATACACGATGTTACCAAGCGCTTCTCTCACAGTGGTTCCCAAATGCACAAAGACTCACAGTGTGATTCTAGACAAGCACCAGTATTCCTAGGAGTTTACCAAAACTCATTCACTACACTGAAAGTGATAAGGGAACTGCACACAATCTACATATTTCACGACTGCACTTTAGTGTCAATGCCTGACTCATTTAATCAACACATAAGCAAAGACTGGCTTCTAATGCTACTAAAACTTGACAACCTGACTGGTTTTAAAACACTTATCTGTCAACAAATACACGATATTACCAAATGCTTCTCTCACAGTGGTTCCCAAATGCACACAGACTCACTGTGTGATTCTAGACAAACAACACTATCCCTTGCACTATATGAAAACACATTTCTTCATCTAGAAGTAGTACTACATTTTAGTATAGAAACATAACATAACTCATTTCACAAATTCATAAACAGTGACTGGTTTCTAATTCTACCAAAATATAAAAACTGCACAGTTATCTCTCTACAAACACATGAAAAACACAAATGCCAATCACAGAAGGGTTTCTACATGCACACACATTGTAGAGAAAAAAAGTACTCCCTAAACTTTAGCAGGAAAAATACATTAGTCTGATTAAAATCAAAATAGTCCACATACATCCCCTCACAATTAAATAACTCATCTTCCAAGTTCTTTTGTAGATTAAGGAGTATATCAATCACTCACCATATTTTCTTTTACATAATCTCTGCACTGTGCACCTCTCAGCAAAAGCAAAGAATGGAAAAGTTTCCCTTTCATTTTCCACACGTATACATGTAAACATCAAATCACAATCCTTCGCACATAAACTCAAAAGCAAACACACATTTCTATTGGTTAAACATTTCAACCCTTTCCAACTGAAATACATTTCAACCCTTCCCCCAATCTGCCTTCTGCCTGTTACCATAGAAACAGGTCATGGAACACTGCACTGAGCTCACAGGTCACAAGTTCAGCACACAATGTTCCTACACAAGACAGGAAGTGTGCTTGACTTTTCAACATATCATCTTATCATATATAATGTTCCTTACAATCTGTTTTTGTTAACCAATAACAATCATACCTTTAAAAAACAGAAATATACACCCTGCCTTTCAGTGTAGAAAGTTGTTATACAACCAATGATTTCTTGTCGTTTTTCAAAAAACGTTGCCGTGGATCCGCGCACCCACCGCAAGAGAATCCGTGCACCCAACGCGATAGGATGCGCGCACCGTGCGCGCATTTCTCCGCTTTTTTTTTCTTTAAAAAGGGGGGCCCCAGGGGCTCCTTCTTGGACCCCCTAAGCACCTCTAGAGGGTCAGAGTATTCCCACTCTGCCCCCTTTATATGTTTTACGCACTTATTCCCCTTGCTTCTTCAGCCTCGCTTCTACCGAGGCAGAAAATGGCCACCAACAGTTCCTGGTTTCGAATGTAGAGAGACGCTCGACAGCCAATTAGCATTCAGCGCGCGATCGGGAGGGTGCGCGCTCCGTTCGGGGAGGGTTCGCGTACGGTGAGGGTAGGGTCCGCGGATCCTCCGCGGCCATAGATATCACTAACTTTTTTACCCTAATTTTCTCAGTAACTACTGAACAGATTCACACCAAATATGCAAAAGGCACGAGTCCGAACTGAGGACTACCTCTTTGCCAAATTTGGTGTCATTCCGTTCAGCGGTTCGGGCTGTAGCTGCGACAACAGATCCTATGGGAAATTGCATGGGGAAAACGCGTTTTGGGACCCCCCTTTTTTCTCGGCCCCCGCTTGACGAATCACCACGAAACTTTCAGGGTAGGAGCGGAGCGGAGCTGGCCAAAAGTTTGGAGAATGTCACGAAGATTCGTCAATCGGCGCCAAAGAAATTCCCAATAGAATGTTGCGGATTTCCAATGGAAAATAGGTCCTAACTATAACTATCTACTGGCGACCGCCAGTAGATAATACACATACATATATATAAATGCATATGCATATATATGCATATATAAATGTGCATATGTGTGCGTGTAGAGAGAGGTAGAGAGGTAGAGGTGTAGAGGTAGAGGTGTAGAGGTATAGAGGAAGAGGTAGGGAGGTAGAGAGTAGTAGAGAGAGAGGTAGAGAGAGGTAGAGAGGTAGAGAGTAGAGAGCGAGTAATAGAGAGTAGAGAGTGAGTAGTAGAGAGTAGTGGACAGTAGTAGAGAGAGTAGCAGAGAGTGAGTAGTAGAGAGTAGTAGAGTGAGTAGTAGAGAGTGAATAGTAGAGAGTGAGTATTAGAGAGTGAGTAGTAGAGAGTAAGCAGTAGAGAGTGAGCAGTAGAGAGTAGTAGAGAGTGAGTAGTAGAGTAAGTAGTAGAGAGTAGTAGAGAGTGAGTAGTAGAGAGTGAGTAGCAGAGAGAGTATTAATAGTAGAGAGTGAGTAGTAGAGTGAGTAGTAGAGAGTGAGTAGTAGAGAGTAGTAGAGTGAGTAGTAGAGAGTGAGTAGTAGAGAGTGAGTAGCAGAGAGAGTATTAGAGAGTAGTAGAGAGTGAGTAGTAGAGTGAGTAGTAGAGAGTGAGTAGTAGAGAGTAGTAGAGAGAGTAGTAGAGAGTGAGTAGTATAGTAGAGAGTGAGTGGTAGAGAGTAGTAGAGAGTAGTAGAGTGAGTAGTAGAGAGTGAGTAGTAGAGAGTGAATAGTAGAGAGAGAGTAGTAGAGAGTGAGTAGTAGAGAGTGAGTAGTAGAGTAGTAGAGAGTGAGTGGTAGAGAGTAGTAGAGAGTAGTAGAGTGAGAAATAGAGAGTAGTAAAGAGTGAGTAGTAGAGAGTAAATAGTAGAGAGTAGTAGAGAGTGAGTAGTAGAGAGAGTAGTAGTAGAGAGTGAGTAGTAGAGAGTGAGTAGCAGAGAGTGAGCAGTAGAGAGTGAGTACTAGAGAGTAGTAGTGAGTGAGTAGTAGAGAGTGAGTAGCAGAGAGTAGTAGAGAGTGAGTAGTAGACAGTGAGTAGTAGAGAGAGTAGTAGAGAGTAGTAGAGAGTAAGTAGTAGAGAGTGAATAGTAGAGAGAGTAGTAGAGAGTAGTAGAGAGTGAGTAGTAGAGTAGTAGAGAGTAGTCAGTCAGTGTCAGTCAGTGTCAGTCAGTCAGTGTCAGTCAGTCAGTCAGTGTCAGTCAATCAGTGTCAGTCAGTGTCAGTCAGTGTCAGTCAATCAATGTCAGTCAGTGTCAGTCAGTCAGTCAGTGTCAGCCAGTCAGTGTCAGTCAATCAGTGTCAGTCAGTCAGTGTCAGTCAATCAGTGTCAGTCAGTGTCAGTGTCAGTCAATCAGTGTCAGTCAGTGTCAATCAGTCAGTGTCAGTCAGTCAGTCAGTCAGTGTCAGCTAGAGCAGCTCTGCTGACCTGGTTCTCTCTCTAAAGCAGCTCTGCTGACCAGGTTTCTCTGGCTCTACAGCAGGTCTGCTGACCTGGTTCTCTGGCTCTAGAGCAGCTCTGCTGACCTAGTTCTTAGGCTACAGAGCAGCTCTGCTGATCTGGTTCTCTGGTTCTACAACAGCTCTGCTGACTTGGTTCTCTGGCTCTAAAGCAGCTCTGCTGACCCAGTTCTATGGCTCTAAAGCAGTTCTGCTGACATGGTTCTCTGGCTCTAGAGCAGCTCTGCTGACCTGGTTCTTTCCCTCTAGAGCAGCTCTACTGACCTTGTTTCTCTGGCTCTACTGCTGACCTGGTTCTTTCCCTCTAGAGCAGCTCTGCTGATCTGGTTCTTAGGCTCTAGAGCAGCTCTGCTGACCTTGTTCTCTGGCTCTAAAGCAGCTCTGCTGACCTGGTTCTATGGTTCTAAAGCAGCTCTGCTGACTTGGTTCTCTGGCTCTAGAGCAGCTCTGCTGACTTGGTTCTCTGGCTCTAAAGCAGCTCTGCTGACCTGGTTCTCTGGCTCTAAAGCATCTCTGCTGGCCTGGCTCTCTGGCTCTAAAGCAGCTCTGCTGACCTGGTTCTCTCCCTCTAAAGCAGCTCTGCTGACCTGGTTTCTCTGGCTCTACAGCAGCTCTGCTGACATGGTTCTCTGGCTCTAGAGCAGCTCTGCTGACCTAGTTCTTAGGCTCTAGAGCAGCTCTTTTGACCTGGTTCTCTGGCTCTACAGCAGCTCTGCTGACCTGGTTTTCTGCACTCACGATGCACGCACCCGACTTCGCGAAAATATATTTAAAAATAATATAAGTTTATTATAAGTCCAAATATATTATTTTTATGTATATCATACATAATCTCTTGCCCTAATATGTATATTAAAGACACATACATATCATTGTGGAACATACATTGTTTTTTGCGGGAGTCACGCACCCAGCGCACCCCAGCACTTATATGACGTCACGCGGGACCCGCAACCGCACATACATCTCGTAGGTACATGTGTCGCGAATGCACGGGAGCAGGAGTCGCGGACTGGTCGCATACAAATTGCGCACATCACGTGATATTAAATGTATATGATGTAACTGAAAAACACGCAGCCGTCGCACATCATACGTGGATCCTTCATGACTTTCCTAAAATGGCGGCTAGAATGCGCGCACCCACTGTGATGTGTACGCTTTGAGTGCGTGACTCCGAAAAAAATTGGAAAGTTTTTTTTATAAGAAAACAATATAAATATATTAAAATAAAAAATGAAAACAAGAAAATTAATCAATATTTCAGTTTTAATTTAAACAATTGTTTTTTTTGCAATTTTCAGAAAAATATGTTATTTATTGAATAAAATATTTATCAATAAACAGTTAAAAAAATGTAGAAAATAAGTACAAAAAAATTGGTATGAATGCTATCACACTCAAAAATTAGCATTTAAAAAACCTTTGAAATTCACTGAAAAAAAACATAGGTTTCAGAGATGCTATAGTTAGAAATTAGTATTTAAAAAAGTTTTGAAATTCACTGAAAAAACCATAGGTTTCAGAGACGTTATAGTTAGAAATTAGCATTTAAAAAACCTTAGAAATTCAGAGAAATGACCATAGGTTTCAGGGGTGTTATAGTTAGCTGGCCATTTCACTCGTACAAAACCATAGAAATTCCTCCGTTATAGTTAGTTCTGCTAACTATAACTCACGCGCCCGCAATGCACTGCTGATGATGTCGCATATTGCATCATTCATGACATGGTCAGTGACATCACTGATGACATCACTGATGACGTCTCCATGGTGGCGGTCCCGAGGGCAATCGAGGGCTCCAGGAAGGTGGTCCCCGTGGCATGTGGGGGGCTTGAGCCCCCACACATTTTTTTTTTAAATCAGAGCCCTGGGGAGGTGGCGGTCCCTGGGGCTTGGGGGGCCCGTGAGGTTCCCCACCCTATTTATTAAAAAAAGCCCTGGGGAGGTGGTGGTCCCTGGGGCTAGGGGGCTGCGAGTCCCCCCTAAACATTTTGCACAATGCCCCGGGGAGGTGGCGGTCCTCGGGGCTGCAGGGGCCATGTGCCCCTGCACATCATTAATAAAGTCCCGGGAGGAGGCGGTCCTGAGGGCTGTGGGGGCCCCTGTGGGCCCCAGCCACATAATTAGGCATGCCCCCGGGACCTGGCCTGGCCCACTGGGGGCTTAAATATGACAAAGCGCGGGAGCTGGCACTTTGTTTTTTTTTATTTTCTCAGCCGGATTCGTGACCCCAGCACGAAATCGGCGATTTAAAAAAAAGAAAAAGGTTTTGGGCCCTGGGGGTCCTTCTGGGACCCCCTGAGCAGGTCTAGGGGTCAGGGTGTTTGTACCCTGCCCCCTTTTCATGTTTTTTATTTTTGTTTCACTCTTTTTTTTGTGACTTGGTTACCGAATCAGAAGATGTCTGCCAACACTTCCTGGTTTGGAGTGTTGGCAGCGAATCAGAGTGAAGCTAAGAGTGCCTAACAAAAAAAACAAAAAAATGAATGTGTGTCCTCATGTAACGTAACTGGTGCTATGTAAAGCGCTCTAATGCCTGTATGTATTCCGGTCAAGTTCACGCTATATAAAACTCTGCTAAAAAAAAGCTTGTGCCCGGGAGGATTTGATAACCCTCCTCGGTGCTCAGATATTGATATTTTTCATTTTTACATTTCTCAGGGACTACTTAAAGGATTTACACCATTTAAAAACAAATGTGCACTATGAACAAAGACCTACCTTTTTGCTAAATTTGGTGTAGTCCTGTTCAGCAGGTCGGGCTGTAGCCTGTACTAAATTTTCCTTTGGAAAATAGCATAGAGAAAATGCGCTTAGGGATCCCCTTTTTTCTCGGCCCCCGCTTTACGAATCACCCTAAAACGTTCAACACACAAACTAAGTGGTCCGGCCCTATTTCTTGGAAACTTTCGAGAAGATTCGTCAAACAGCATCAAAGATACTTGCTAATCAAAACAAATGTATATCATTCATTTATATACTACTGGCAGGCACCAGTAGTAGGCAGTTATAGTTAGGATGTAGTTTCCATTGAAAGAGCATTTTTTCATTTGCTAATAACTTTGGCAAATCTTCATAAAATCTTCAAAACTAATTTGTCAGTCACTTCAGCTGCTCTCTTGAGAAGTTTGTGGTGATCCGTCTAGCCGGTGCAGAGAAAAAGGGGGTCCCAAAATACTTTTTTCCATGTTAATATCCGTAGGAAATTTTAGACATGGCTACAGCCTGAGCTGCTGAACGGAATTTCATCAAATTTGGCATATAGGTAGATCTTAGTCCAGAAAGCGCCTTTTTTTTAAATGGTGTAAATCACGATCTGAGTCACAAGAATAAAAGTAAAAAGAAGAAAAGGGGGCAGGTATAAACACCCTGATCCCCTAAGCCTCTTGGTGGGATCCAACAGTGACACCCCGGGCCAGTAAAGCATTTTTTAAAAAGAATTTTGGCGGGAGTCGCGCTGGATCCGCGTCTCCTGACAAAATTCATTTTTAAAAAGAAGCATGGGCTCCAGCGAGCTGTTTAATATGGGCCCCTGAGTGGGCCGGGTCTAGAGGGAAAGTTCTTATATTAATACAGGGGTGCCCATGAGGCACCGCCGTGCCCGGGGGACCACTTCCTGCCAGGGGCAAAGATACATAATGTGATGCAGGGGGCCTGCACAGCCCACTGGGACCGGAACTAATGCGAGCTGATGAATTAAATTAATGGTGGGGGGCCCTTATGGCCTCCCCCAGAGCCCCGGGAATGGCCACCTGCCAGGGGCTAATCTAACAAATGCGGGGGCGTGCATCACCCCTGCAGCCTCAGGGACTGCCATCTTCCTGGGGCTAAATTAAAAATCAATGCGTGGGGGGGCTCTGGCCCCCCATGCAGTGCCAGGAACCATCACCTCCCCAGGGCTAATTATGACAAATGCGGGAGGCCACGCATCCCTGGTGACCGCCAACTCCTGGGGCTAACTTAAACATCAGTGCATGGTGTGCTCCTGCCTTCCTATGCAGGCCCAGGGACCACCACCTTCCAGGGGCAACTTTTAAAATTACACACAGGGCCGTGCAGCCCCTTTAGCCCCGGGGACCACCACCTTCCCAGGGCTTATTTACATGAGACGGGGCAGCACGGCCCTCTTTGTGGAGCCCTAGATGGCCCTGGGGATCACAACCCCCCAGTGCCAGCTCCAGCACTATCCGGGGGTTCCCATCCCTGTGACATTGCAGTTTTCTATGGCTTGATGGGAGCACTGCTCCCGCCAAGCCATAGCAAATGCTCAGCTTTCAGCAAGTGCGCGCACAAATGCTCCTGCTTGCTGAAAGCAGAGCACGTCTGTTTTCCTGCCTGCTGTCAAGTAAGCAGGGAAACAGACATTGCTTTGAGATCCAGGGAACTGCATTTTACCAGCTCCCTCGATCCCAAAGCAATGACGGCTGCCTTAGGAAGACGGGAGCTAGCAGCGACCGCAGAGTTCTTCAGGTGCCCCCTACTGTCCTCAGCGACGTGGCCAGGCCCCAGAGGATGGGGTCCCCCGGGCCAATATCGGCCAGGGGAGGGGGCCACGTGGGTCTCCCTCCTCTTTAAAAAAAATATATTAAGGACTGACCCCCCGGGATGGGGTACCAAGGGCCAACATCAGCATCAGCATGGGGACCGGGGCCACACAGCCCCCTCCCCCACCCATGTAAAAAAAAAAAATAATAATGGACAGGCCATGGTGGATTAGGTCCCAGTGGCCAAAATTGGCCCCAGGAAGGCAGGCCAATTGCCCAAATTTTCCTTATTATTAAAAATATTAAAAGGCCTGGCCGAGGGGAATGGGGTCCCAGGGACTGAAATCAGCCCAGGGAGGGGGGCCGCGCAGCCCCCTCCCTATTCTTAACAAGCCGGCCCTGGGGCATGGGGTCCCGAGGCAGTAATTGGCCTAGGGAAGGGGGGCTACGCAGCATCCCTTCCCTGTGAAAAAAGAAAAGGCGCAGCAACTAGCCGGAGGCCCTACTCTGTTTCTAAACCACTCTGTAAACACACTTTCTGCTACACTGCTGGTTGGGGGATGAAGTCCTCTTGGCTACTGAGGGTCCTTAGGGGCCAATAAGACTTCCTGTTACCTCCAGTAAGCTCCACACAGTGGGATAGCTGAGAGGTAGTCAGAAGCCATGCCCCCTTTCTCCACCACTCTACAAATGCACCTATTGGTACACTGGTGGTGGGGGGGTGAAGTCCCCTTGCCTCCTGAGTGCCTCAGGACTAAAGAGGACTTCATACCCCAAGCAGCAGTGCGCCGAGAGGTGCATTCGCTGAGTGGTGGAGAAAGGGGGCATGGCCTCTGATAATCTCTGAGCAATCTAGCTGTGTGGGTCTTACTGGAGGTAACAGGAGGGCTTGTTGGCCCCCAAGGACTTCATCACCCAGCTATTAGTGCATCAGGAGGCACATTTGCAAAGTGGTGGAGAAAAGGGGTGTGACCACCAAATAACCCTCAGCAAACCCGCTGTGTAGGACTTGCTGGTGGTAACCCCCCTTCCTGGAGCCCTCGATGGCCCTGGGGACCGCCACCCCCCCATGGCCAGCTCCTGCAATGTCCCAGGGTGCCCACTCCTTGGACATTGCTGTTTGCTATGACGGTTTTTCCGGGAGCACGGCTCCCACCCTGCCATAGAAAACTCTGCCTTGATTCATTAAAGCGAGAGCAAGAAAAACCTGCTCTCGCTTCAATGAAGCAAAGCAGAATTGCTTTTGAGCAAGGGGAGCTGCAAGTCAGCAGCTCCCCCTGCTCAAAAGCAATGCCAGCTCCCGCAGGAGGCAGTGAGCCATCAGGACCGTGGGGGCATTGGGTCTCCCCCCACGGTCCCAATCACAGACGTCAGGCCCTGGGGGATGGGTTCCCCGGGGCCAAGAGTTGCCCGGGAGGGGACCACGCGTTCCCCCTCCCCTCTAATATGAAATAAATACAAAAATAAAAGAGCAAAAAGGCCAGCCTGGGGGGATGGGGTCCCAGTGGCCATAATTGGACTCGGGAGGGGGCCACGCGGCCCTTTTCCTTTTTTTTAATTACCTCTCAGCAATCCCACTGCATGGGGCTTACTGGAGGTAAGAGGTAGGCTAGTTGACCCCTAAAGGACCCCCAGCAGCGAAGGGGACTTCAATCCCCATCCAAGAGCATGCCAGGCAGCACATTTGTAGAGTGGTGGGCAAAGGGGCCATGGCCTGGTAAGAGTACTTACCAATGCTGCTGTGTGGGACTTACTGGAGGTAATAGGAGGGGAAGTTGGCCCCAAGGATATCCTTGGGGGCCAAATACCCCTCTTGTTACCTCCAGTAAGTCCCACACAGTGGGATTGCTAAAACGTATTTGGAGGCCATGCCCCCCCTTTCTCCACCACTCTGCAAATGCGCCTCCTGGCAGACTACGGGATGGGGATGAAGTTCAATTTAGTCCTGAGGGAGTTTGGGGGCCAAGAAGCCCTCCTGGTACCTCATGTAAGTCCTACGCAGTGGAATTCATGAGTGCTGGTCAGAGGCCCACCACCCTTTCTCCACCACTCTGCAAACGTGACTACTACTTAAAGAAGCATCTATCTGCGCCTCTGACTTAGAGGGAGTTTTAACCCCCCTGCCCTATTATGTACTAGGGCCTTACAGAGGAGGTCATGCTAGTCACAGGGGTACCCAAACGCATAGGGCCCGATTCACAGAATTAACTTAAGACAAAATCCTAAACTTACTACTTTTGGTATTCACAGAATACACTTACTACTTTTGGTATTCACAGAATGCACTTACTACTTTTGGTATTCACAGAATGGATTTACGACTACTAACTTTACGTCCGCACTCGGGCCGGAAATTCCGGCCTGGAGGCGGAGCTTCCGGGCCGGAGGCGGAGCTTCTGGGCCGGAGGCGGAGCTTCCGAGCCAGAGGTGGAGCTTCCGGCCCGGAGGTGGGGATTCTGGCCAGAGGTGGAGATTTTGGCCATGGCTAAATCTCCGCCACTGGCCAGAATCCCCACCTCTGGGCCAGAAGCTCCGCCTCTGGCTCGGAAGCTCCGCCTCCGGGCCAGAATTTCTGGCCCGAGTGCGGACGTAAAGTTAGTAGTCGTAAATCCATTCTGTGAATACCAAAAGTAGTAAGTGCATTCTGTGAATACCAAAAGTAGTAAGTGCATTCTGTGAATACCAAAAGTAGTAAGTTTAGGATTTTGTCTTAAGTTAATTCTGTGAATCGGGCCCATAGTGTTCCCTAGTGTATGTAGGTGTTTTCACTCTATTATGAGTGTCTTTTAGCAGAGCACTGGCTCTCGGCCTGGTTAGTCAGAGTCAGTTACCACCAGTACCCGTCAGCAAAATGTTGGGGTCACAGGAGGACTTTCTGCTCCTCTGTTGGTTCTTTCTGCACATCTCTTGCTTCTTTCTGCACTTTTCTTCATCTTTCTGGACTTCTGTTGCCTCTCTCTCCATTTGTCTTGCTTATTTCTGTGCCTTTGATCCTCTTTCTTCACATGTCCTACCTCTGTAGGCATAGTTAGAAAGACCTTCCTTTTGGACTTAAGCAGTTATTATTTGAAACTGCATTTGCACTGGCTTTTTAATCTTGTCACCTGGACAGCGTCTATTAAAGTTTTTCTAGTGTCCCGGTAGTCAATTTTAGTTTTTGCACACACTTTCTCACATGCACTGCAAACATCACCACCATAATCATCTCCAGTATCATATTGAAGGGATCTCCTTTTACAACAACTCATTTTGCATTAACTACTTTCTTGCAATATCTGTGAGCCCTTTGCTCAAGAGGGTTGCAGCCCTCGGATGCCTTAGGGCTTGCAACTACAAACAGATCGCAAATGATAATGCATGCTACTTCAGTGGCTGATGGGATTTCTTTCCACGTCATGAGATTTTCCTTTACGTTATGAATTGCTCTACTATGCTTTAAAGTGCTCAACTGTTTAGACCCTAGGTTTCTGTGGTTGTTCTCATGTTGACTTTAAGGGATTTGAAACCACTGGGTCTTTAAATATTTTCCATTGGACCCCCTGTTCTAATGTTTTGTTGTTTATAGTTAGAAATTAGCATTTAAAAAAACCTTTGAAATTCACTGAAAAAACCATAGGTTTCAGGGACGTTATAGTTAAAAATTAGCATTTAAAAAACCTTTGAAATTCACTGAAAACACCATAGGTTTCAGGCACGTTTAGTTAGAAATTAGCATTTAAACATTTAAACCTTAGAAATTCACTGAAAAAAACACAGGTTTCAGGGACATTATAGTTAGTTGGACATTTCACATGTACAAAACCAGTGAAATGTGGCCGTTATATTTAGTTCAGCTAACTATAACTCGCGCCCCCGCAATGCACTGCTGATGGCGTCACATATTACATCATTCATGATATGGTCAGTGACATCACTGATGACATCAGTGATGACATCATCCACGTGATAATCTGATGCACTTCCTCAAACCCTAATATAACCTTTGAAACACCCACTCTAAAATACAGAGTACATTTTCGAAACCATAGACACACCAATACCAGTTACTAAATACTCACTCACTGATTCCTAGGTTTACACACACATCCACTCATTCACCCATACAGTCCCTCATACATGCAGTCACTCATCAATACAGCACTATCATATGCACTCATACACCTATACAGACACTCACACACCACCACTCACCCATACAGTTACTTACATAACTAGTCAGTCATGTAAAGAATCAATCACACTCCCATTTACTCACCTATACAGTTATACACACACCACCTCACCTATTCATACAGATACTAACACATACTTACTCTCTTATAAAATCACTGACACAAGCACACACTCATCCATACAGCCACTTTGACTATCACTCACTCTCACATATAGTCATTTATATACTCCAACACTCACATATACTGCCTTTCACATGTGTAGTTATTCACACATATACCACATCCATTCACTAACCAACACAGCCATACGCACACTCACTCACCTATACAGCCCTTCACAGACATACTCTTGAACCCATACACTCAATGAATCGCCCACTCACACATCTATGCACACAGTCACACCCCCCCACCCACCCACACAAACACTCAGGCACCCATAAAAATACTCAGGCAATCAATCAATAACCCATATAAACACTCATGTAGCTACTCACCAACCCATGCAGCAGCTTACACAACAACAGACACACTGATACAGACATTCACATAGTTTAGTCACTAACCCATGCATTCAGTAAGAAACATTTAATCACTCACTTATAGAGTCACACACCTACTAAATCCTCCATCCAGACACGTATACACCCATTCATTCTTCGATACACCTTGGCATATATACCTAACATATTTAAACTTTATAGAAACTGTTAGACCTGGCACCTTGGCGTGGGTCTCTATTCCATTTTGTACTGTTGCCTCATGTGTTTTTGCTGCTGTTAGATGCTTTGGGCACTGTGCCACTGCTGTCCAGTGCCACAGTGCAAGTGCTCTCTATGGTAAATTGATGTATGAATTAGTGATTCCATGATTGGTTGATTTGGTTTACTTGTCAGACCCTAGTACAGTGCACCAGGAGTGCCCAGGGCTTGTAAATCCAAATGTTGCTGGTGGGCTTCCAGCACTGGTTAGGCCACCCACAGAAGCAGCCTGTAAAAGTGTGTCTAAGGCCTGCCATTGCAGAGCCTGCGTGCAGTCTGGTACTGTCATGCTGACAGGGCAGGTGCACCCACTTGCCATTCCCTAAACCTTCCCTTTTCTTCATGTCAGACACCCCTATGGTAGGCCCAAGGCCAGGGTGCATTGTAAGTATACGGTAGGACATGCCCTGGTGTGTGTGGCATGTTCTAATAGTGAATTACAGCCATTTTCATTTTTCACTATTGCAAGGCAACCTGTTCTCCGTAGGCCAGAATGGGCAGTTTGATTATTACATCTTATAATCCTAACTAAATTAGGGAACATGGTAGAAATTAGAATTTAGTATGTTTGAACTCAGAATGATAAAATACATCTTTTAGTGAAGTTGGTTTTGACATCCTGTGTTTGAAAATACCACTTTTAGAAAGTAGGTATTTTCTTGTCTAACCATCCAAACCTGCTTCTGCTAGGCTGTGTATTCCTTATCTGGAGTTTGAGTGACAGGGGCTGGGGAAATTCCAGGAGACAGGGTGAGTCAGCATAGGGCTGAATAGAGAGATCTGCATCTAGATGGGTGGGAGGAGTTGCACCTGGGACCTGAATAGGGCTGTGCCTTCCCTCCACAATGCTGGCTCCACCTCCTGTGGTGCGTCTGATGTCTCTGCCCTGCACTCTGAAAGGAAAGAAGGAGTCTTGTCAAAAAAGTGCTCCAGGACTGATCAGAACTGGTTTGGACTAGGCAAAGGCCTCTCTGCATTCAGAGAACAAAGAGAGACTGTGTATAAAAAGGGGGACCCAGCCTCCAGAACTTAAGATCACTTTGGCAAACAAGAAGAAACCGTTGCTAAGGAGTGGAACCAGAAGAAACTGAGGAAAGACTATCCCTAAGCTGACGTGCTGCTTGGGGGATTGGCCTGCAGTGGTTGCCTGACTGCCAAAGAAAGGAGAAAGGACTTTGTGTGCACTTTATTCAACTTGTGAAGGATCTCCAAGGCCTTGGAAAAGAGCTTGCCTCCTGCTGAAGTCTCAGGGCCAACAGACTTCACCCACCAGCTCCCCAAGAGTTCTTTTGAAGTGCTTGCAGTTATGCTGGACTTTTTGAAATTTGCGTGTCGCAAGGAACTGGAAGTGCGACTCAAGAACAAGAAGCGTGTCGCCGAACTGCCGCTGCCGCTTCACAACACGAAGCGCCTTGCATCGCCGGAGAAGAGGATCGATGTCGCATCAGACTCCGCTTCATCACCGGGAAGCGTGGCGCAGAAGAATCGTTGAGGCATCGCAGGTCCACTGAAGCGCCTCGCATCGCCAGAGAAGAGGATCGACGTCGCATCAGATGCCACCACATCTCTGGGAAGCATGTCGCAGGGCCTGTCATGGCTCATCGCCGGAGAAGAGGATCGACATCACATCAGACGCCACCGCATCACCAGGAAGAGTGTCGCAGGGCCTGTCGTGGCTCGCATCGTTGTGGAAGCAACTCGCATCGCCAGGGGACAGGATCGACGTCGCATCAGGCGCTGCCGCATCACTGGGAAGCGTGACACAGGGCCTTTCACAGGCTTGCATCAGGAGGAAACATCTCGCATCACTGGAGAAGAGGATCCACGTCGCATCAGGCACCGCCACATCACGGGGAAGCGCGTTGCATCAAGAAGGAAGCGCCATCTTTGTTTATTTGCAGCGGATCTTCAATGCATCACCAACACTTTCATTGCCCTGCGTGTCGCATCTTAAGGTACATTGAACTCTGAGTGTCGCATTTACCATCTTAAGAGAACTAAGCTAAATTCTACCATTTTAAAGTAACAGTATTGTGGATTTGTGTCATTTGTGGTCCTGTGATAAGTCTATATAAAGAATACTTATTTTTTATATAAAACTGGTGTGACGTCCATCTGTAGTGCTGTCACTTGATTACTGTATGTGTTCACAAATGCTTTACACACTGCCTCTGAGATAAGCCTGTCTGCTCGTGCCAAGATACCAAGGGGGTGAGCAGGGGTTATTTTAGGAGTGTACCCCTTTACCCTGACTAGACGCAAGGGTCCCTATTTGTCAGAGGTACCCACCTATGCCAACTAGGCACCCCCAAATCTAACAGAAACACACAGTCACTGGAAGATGTCATCAGTGATGTCATTAGTGATGTCATTTGAGATGTCATCAGTGATGTCATCAGTGATGTCACTGACCATGTCATGAATGATGTAATATGTGATGTCTTCAGCAGTGCATTGCAGAGGCGCGAGTTATAGTTAGCTGAACTAACTATAATGGCTGAATTTCACTGGTTTTGTACGAGTGAAATGTCCAACTAACTATAACATCCCTGAAACCTCTGTTTTTTTCAGTGAATATATATATATATATATATATATATATATATATATATATATATATATATATATATTTATTTATTTATATATTCACTGAAAAAACCATAGGTTTCAGGCACGTTATAGTTAGGAATTAGCATTTAAAAAACCTTAGAAATTCACTGAAAAAAACATAGGTTTCAGGGGCGTTATAGTTAGCTGGACTTTTCACTCATACAAAACCATTGAAATTCCCCCGTTATAGTTAGTTCAGCTAACTATAACTCGCGCGCCCACAATGCACTGCTGATGACATCCCATATTACATCACTCATGACATGGTCAGTGACATCACTCATGACATCACTGATGACATCTCAAATGACATTACTGATGACATCACTGATGACATCATCCAGTGAATGTGTGTTTTTCTGAAAATTACTTATGTTTTATATATGTATATCTCAAGGTTGATGGAAGAATAAATGGGTATATAAGTGTCTAAATGGATGATTTGTTTTTGAAAAATTGATTGTGTAACTGACTGATTAAGTGCATCTTAGTGAATACATGGCTTAGTGAGTAATGTTTAAATATGTAAAAATCTGTATCAGTCTCTCACTTTGTGTATAAGTGGCTGCATGGGTTGGTGAGTAGCTACATGAGTGTCTATATAGGTTATTAGTTGTTTTTTTGAGTATCAGTATGAGTGGCTGAGTGTCTGTATGGTTTGGTGGGAGGTATTACGTAGTGCATAGGTGCATGAATGAGTGACTCACTGTTTGTATGTGTTGAAGACAGCATGTGTGCAAGACTGTATGGGTGGATGAGTGTGTGCATGGGTGTGTTAGTGAGTGAATGACTGTCTCAATAGTGTCTTCAGGAGTAACTACATATGTTTTAAACTAGTATATGTGACTATTGGTGTATATGTGTGAGTATATGTGAGAGGGACAGATTGAAAGAGTTCCTGTATGAATAAGTATGTGTTTCTATAAGTGATTGTTTAAAAGCCTAACTATGTGTAAGTTTCTGTAGAAGTAAGTGTGGTGGTGTGTGGATAACTGTATATGCAAGTAAATGGATGTTTGATTCTTTATTAGCATGAGTGACTATGTGTGTGAGTAACTCTATGGATGAGTGGCGTTGTGCAACAGGATGTATATGTGTATGAGTACATATGATGAGTGAGTACATGTATGAGTGACTGTATAGGACTGTTGGTGAATGAGTGGATATGTATGTGGATCTTAGAATTACTGAATAGGTTGTTGTACCTGGTATTGGTATGTCCATTGTTTTGAAAATTTTAGTTTCTATTTTTGAATGTGTGTATCAAAGGTTATATTAGGGTGAGAGGAGGTCTGCCACTCTATCACAAGGATAATGTCATCAGTGATGTCATCAGTGATGTCATTTGAGATGTCATCAGTGATGTCATGAGTGATGTCACTGACCATGTCATGAGTGATGTAATATGTGAAGTCATCAGCAGTGCATTGCGGGCGCGCAAGTTATAGTTAGCTGATCTAACTATAACGGGGGAATTTCAATGGTTTTGTACGAGTGAAAAGTCCAGCTAACTATAACGCCCCTGAAACCTATGGTTTTTTCAGTGAATTTCTAAGGTTTTTTAAATGCTAATTCCTAACTATAATGTGCCTGAAACCTATGGTTTTTTCAGTGAATTTCAAAGGTTTTTTAAATGCTAATTACTAACTATGCCTACAGAGATAGGACATGTGAAGAAATTAGAAAAACACACAGAAAGAAAAAAAATAAATGCCGAAAGAAGCAACAGAAGTCCTCAAAGACGAAGAATAGTGCAGGAAGAAGGATAACATGCAGAAAGAACAAACAGAAGAGCAGAAAGAAGCCTTGTTGCAAAATCATCCTGTACCCTCAACTTTTTCAAACAGATACTGGTGGTAACTGAGTCTGACTATCCAGTCCTAGAGCCAGTGCTATGTTAAAAGACACTCAGAATACAGTGAAAACACCTACATACACTAGGGAACACTATGCGTTGGGGTCCCCCTGTGATTAGCATGACCTCCTCTGTAAGCCCCTAGTATATAATAGGGCAGGGGATTAAAACTACCTCTTAAAACGCGCCACAGGGCGTGTTTGCACATGTCACCTCAGGCCCCGTCCCCTCCCTTCCCCACTGTGTAAACACACCCTGTGGCCATTTTTAGTTGGGAGATTAAGTCCCCTTGAATCCTGAGGGTCCCTAGGGTCCAACGAGACCACTAGGTACCTCCAGTAAGCGCCACAGAGCTGCGTTGCAGAGAGATGTAAAAAGGGGCACGGCCTAGACCTCCTCTCTGCAACGCAGCACTGTGGCGCTTACTGGAAGCACCTGGTGGGCTAGTTGGCCCCCAGGGTCCCTCAGGATTGAAGGGGAATTATTTCCCCAACTTAAAACGCGCCACAGGGCTTGTTTGCACACGTTAACTCAGGCCCCGTCCCCTCCCTTCACCACTGTGTAAACACGCCCTATGGCCGTTTTTAGTTGGGAGATTGAGTTCATTTGAATCCTGAGGGTCCCTAGGGTCCAACTATCCCACTAGGTACCTCCAGTAAGCGTCACAGAGCTGCGTTGCAGAGAGGTGTAAAAAGTGGCACGGCCTGGACCACATCTCTGCAACGCAGCTCAGTGGCGCTTACTGGAAGCACCTCGTGGGCTAGTTAGCCCCCAGGGGCCCTCAGGATTGAAGGGGAATTATTTCCCCAACTTAAAATGCGCCATAGGGCGTGTTTGCACACGTCACCTCAGGCCCCGTCCTCTCCCTTCCCCACTGTGTAAACACGCCCTGTGGACGTTGTTTAAGTTGGGAGATTAAGTCCCCTTGAATCCTGAGGGTCCCTAGGGGCAAAATAGCCCACTAGGTACGTCCAGTAAGCGCCATTGCAGAGAGGTGTAAAAAGGGGCATGGCCTGGACCACCTCTCTGCAACACTGAGCAGTGGCACTTACTGGAAGCACCTGGTGGGCTATTTGGCCCCCAGGGTCCCTCAGGATTAAAAGGGAATTATATGCCCAACTTAAAACGCGCCACAGGGCGTGTTTGCACACGTCACCTCAGGCCCCGCCCCCTCCCTTCACCACAGTGTAAACGCGCCCTGCGGCCGTTCTAAGTTGAGAGATTAAGTCCCCTTGAATCCTAAGGGTCCCTAGGGTCAAACTAGCCCACTAGGTACCTCCAGTAAGCGCAACAGAGCTGCGTTGCATAGAGGTGTAAAAAGGGGCGTGGCCTCAGAACACCTGTCAGCAACGCAGCTCCCTGGCACATACTGGAGATACCTGTTGGGCTAGTTGGCCCTCAGGGACCCTCAGTATTGAAGGGGAATTAATTCCCCAACTTACAACTGACCAGGGGGCGAGTTTGTAGAGTGCTGCAAGGAGGGGGCGTGGCCTCCGGCGCGATGCCGGTCTTTTATTTATTTTATTTTTTTAAGACGGAGTGATGTGTGGCCCCCCTTCTTTTTCTAATTTATTGCCCCTGGGGACCCCATCCCCCAGGGCCTGCACCCTAATTTGTTTTGTTGAAAAAAAAAATGTTGGCCCTCCCAAGGCCTTAATCGGCCCCGGGGACCCCAACCCCCGGGTCAAGGCCTTTTAAAAAAAAAATCTTTAGGAGGGGGGCTGCGTTGCCCCCCTCCTCAGGCCACTTATGGCCCCGGGGACCCCATCCCCCGGGGCCGGCCTTTGTTTTTTATTATTTTAAAAAATATATATATTTATAGAAACACCTTGGACATGCTGGACAAACCGTATGTACCTATCACCATGACGATTTGCGTGATATTCATTAAAAGGCGACTATGCATACAATGAATCCACGTGGAATGTATTTACACCGCTAGTGAAGCTCTGACGTGTCTGACGTCCTAACGTGCCTAATCCCGGCACTCCCGCCGGTGGGTACTCTCCAAGTAGACACCCTTGTCATTTATTTATACAAACATGGGTAGCTATTGACGGGCACATTTAATACACACGCACACCAAGCCATTCAAAGGGGATTCGACAAAAATTCAACCAAACTATGCAAGACCCCCCTCACGGTTAATTAAACACACATCCACCACCGGATGTGTAATACTTTTTATTCTACTCTCTGGAAAGGAGACGAACCTCACTTGAGAGTCACAGTGTGATCCTGGCTGAGCCCAATGCTGTGTTACACCCACCAGTGCCCACCGAGTGCCACACACCTCTGTGTTGTATTCCACCAGCTAGTGCGTATGCTATGACACTCTCTAGCCCATGTGCACTGTAACACCACCCCGTGAATATGTCATGCCACACTTGCCTTTGCACGGGTTATATTGCCCCACAGTGCTATGCCATACATAATACAATCTGGGATCCATATCTTTGTCACAGTGCAAATGCAACGTTACACTCCCCAGCACATATTTTATATTACAACTTTAGAGACTAGTTAGGTTACACAACACTGCCCTGTGCATATTGCACTCCAAGGCGCATATCGCATAGCACGCGCTAGTGCCTGTGCTATCTCGCGCTCTCCAATGAATCTGTCATTGTGCACAATGTATTGCATATTATATTTCACGCCCCGGTTCATCTTATATAACACCTTTTAGTGCATAGTTTATACCATATACTATATCTAGTTTTCATTTTCAATTGTGCTCTCAGGACTATGTTCTATATAACACTGCGTCCACCTACCCTTTTCACGGGCATTACATTTTGCGATGGGCGGTGGAGGGTCAGGGGGTGTTTCTGCCAAGTGAGCCCGGAGTCACAGTCACAAACGTCCTCTTCTTCCTGAATAAAAGTGAGATTATGCTGCATACTTGTTCATATTTGAAGTAGTTCGCACAGACACACATTTTAAAAACAATAAAGTTCCTAATACCCACCTTCTCTGAACAGTTAGCTTGCTGCCCCATCCACCTCCTCCCTATCCTCTGTTGTCTGAATCCATGGACTAGCCTCCTCCCTCCTGCCATGCATGGTCTGATGTGCTGCCACTGCCCTCCATTTAGCATGATGTACCAGTCCACTCCTCCTGCCCTCCATTGCCCAATTTTATGGCCCATCATTGACCTCCTGCTTAGCCTCTGTGCTTAGCTTGCTGCCCCTATTCTCCTTCCCCCTGCCCTCCGATGTCTTTGTGCATGCCCCTGCTCCATCCTTTTTGCCCACCATGTTCCATGGACCTGCCACTCCTATCTACTCTGAGTGTTCTGTTGAGCTGCCACTACTCTCCTACCTGCCTAGCATTGTCAGATGACTGTAACCTGTCCCTGCCACCTCCACCTTGCCTGTCCACATGCCATGCCCCTATCCCCTTCCTCTTGTCCTCCATGGTTCATTTTACTGCCACACCCTTCTGTCGTCCCTGGTCTGTTGTGCTGCAACTGCTCCTCCTGCCTTCCCCACGCGGTCTGTTGTGAGGCACCTTATTTCCTGTTCCGGGTCGAATGAACTCTCGCGGGATAGCGCGACTGGCTATCAACAATCCAACATCTCGTGGCGCACGCGAACGGATAGGAAAACTTGTCGGCACACGCAGGGATCCAGTAAATTGCTACTGCGCATGCAAGAATGCATTTTTAAAGCGCGAACAAGAAAATTCTTCCACTTTCACAGCGGATCGCAGAAGTTTCGACACCTCCGCGTTCTCCGCGGATTGGAAATTTTTGCCCAGGCCTACTTATCGCCTGGTTTTGGATGGCATCGCAGATTTCGCTAGTTGTTGAAAATATCGGGAAGTGGTGATTTCATGTTTTTTTTACACGGGAACGCCTATTCTGCATATCATTAGTGTTCGTTGTCACTCTCACTGGTGGCTATGTTTTTTGAGGAAGCTATCGCTGGAAAACTGGCGATATCGGCAGTTTTCACCAGGTTGAGAATTGGATAATAATTCTTTTGCCGTTAACTCAGCGATAAGTTCTTGAGAATACACCCCATAATTTATTTTAATTTTATCGTCCCGATTCGTGCACCAAGCCGCTTTTTAAAAAAAAAATAGTAATCATTTTTTGGCCCTGAGGCTTTTTGTGGCACCCCCTGATCAGGCCTAGGAGGTCAGGGTGTTTGTACCCTGCCCACTTTTCTTGTTGTTTCATATTTTTTCATGTGAATTGCAAGTAGCTACAACAAAGTCCTAATAAGCACCATTTGAGATGTCATCAGTGATGTCACTCACAATTTCATGAATGATGTAATATGTGACGTCATCAGCAGGGGGGTGAGTTAAAGTTAGCTGAACTAACGATAACGGGGGAATTTCTCTGGTTTTGTACGAGTGAAATGTCCAACTAACTATAACATCCCTTAAACCTGTGGTTTATTCAGTGAATTTCTAAGGTTTTTTAAATGCTAATTTCTAACTATAATGTGCCTGAGACCTACGTTTTTTTCAGTGAATTTTTAAGGTTTTTTAAATGCTAATTTCTAACTATAACGTGTCTGAAACCTATGTTTTTTTCAGTGAATATATATATATATATATATATATATATATATATATATATATATTACCTACTGGTGGTTGCCAGTAGGTAGTTATAGTTAGGACCTAGTTACCATAGGACAATCGCAACATTCGATTCCCAATAACTTTGGCGCCGATTGACGAATCTTCGCAAAATTTTCAAAACTCGTGGGGTGCTCCGGTCCGCTCCTATCTTGAAAGTTTCGGGGTGATTCAGCAAGCGGGAGCTGAGAAAAAAGAGGTCCCAAAACATATTTTCCCCATGCAATTTTCCATGGGAACCTTTAGTCGCAGCTACAGCCCGAACTGCTGAACGGAATTACACCAAATTTGGCAAAAAGGTAGCCCTTGGTTCAGAGTCGTACCTTTTAGTTAAATGGTGTGAATCCGTTCAGTAGTTTTTAAAATATTAATGAAAAATAAATATACATATCTGGGCGGAGCCTAACCACACATTTCATCGTGAGATCTGAATAGAAGGTTTTAAGACTCTAGTTACATTATAAATCATGTGTTGATGGTACCATACTCATTTTAGGAATTGTGGTGTGTTCTAAGGTGATTTTACCATGTGAAAAAGCCTTCTGCTGGGATATCATGAATCATGTTTGAGAGAAAACTATTTTCTCATGCTTTTCCCACAGAGGTTTGGAAGGTGATCTATAAGCTAAACTGAGAGCATATTTTCTGTAAATTCACATTATCTTTCTCAGTCATGTGAGAATGAAATCTGACATTCTCAGTAAAACATGTACATCCAACAAGGGCAGAGACTGTCAGTTGATTCCTTTGTGTTCTACTGCATCTTCCCAGAGTGTTCCAAAGAACAATTAGAGCGCTAACAGTCCTACTTATGACAAACGTATTGCACACCTGAAGCCATCTTGATTGGAATAAAGTGGTAACTCTTAAACAATTTAATTTACAAAGGAACAAAATGAGGGGGTTTCATTTTGCCATAGAAAGTATGATTAGTGCTGCAGAAAGAAAAATTAGGGCACATTTTGAGTCATTTCTCAAATCCTCTTCTATTTCATTAAGAAATTCTGACATGCAGACTGAAACATGCACTTTCAATACCAGCAGCAGACTTCCCTGGTGAGCAGTAGCTTTACTACAGTGATCTAATGAGCAACTAGAGTGCTAACATTCAGAATTTATGGCAAATGTGTGACACATCTGAATGTCAAACCTTCACTCACCTGAAGTCCGGGGTGTCACCTTGAGAGACGTGAAGATTTTTCTCAGCTGCCCCCAAGAGCTTACTTCCAGCAAGCCAATTCAAATTATGGCCTACTGAATGCAAACACTTAAGGGAAGGGGGAAGTGGAGAAAATAACAAAAGAGAGAGAGAGAAACACGCCAATCTTCTACTTGGTGCGAAGGTTTAGTCACCTCGGGCACTTTCTTGTCTCTGGACAGCAAGACACAAATAAACAAATATGAACGTTTGAAATTTACAAAATCAGTGCAAATTCTAATCAACTAAAATGACATTCATTTACCTCTTAATTCTGGTCTTAGAGCTGCCAGAACATCACTTGATAAATATGCAGATGTTTTCTATATGTTGGATATCACCTTTCTCTGTAACATAAACAAGCAAACTTGACCTTAACTCTGATACCTCTGAAACACTTATATATAAATATATGTATTCCTAAACTCTGATTACCAAAGTGAGAAAAACAGTTTATCAAAAATTGTCTTCGTTTATTCTGTTTACTTAAAGTCTCTTTGGGTCCTCATTCAGGTTTTAAAGAAGTTCGTGTCTGGCTGAGGAAGGAGTTTGCAGAGATAAGTATTGTTCTTTCTCCCACGTTGTAGTAAAAATAATGAGAACTTACTTGGTTTGTCTTCGTTTTGCGCAAAACACTACTCACTGTCTTTTTCCTTTGTTTTCAGGACGTGGCTCCTTTAAGAAGCGAAGCTGGATTGCTGGGCGCTGGATTTCCTGATTGCTGCCGAGGGGGAAGACTGAGGAGAGAGGACCGGAACCCGACTTCTGAATCCGGAAGCAGGAAGATGCCGAGTGGAAGGTGATCCAAGAATGGGAGCTCCAGCCGAAGACGGGATGACTTTGAACTTCAGGTAAGCGGGTAGCATAGGACGAGCGCAAGCAGCGTTTCATGCTTGCGAAGGGTTTAAATAGGTTTTAGACTGGGTGGGGTTCCTGGCACACATTGTACACGTGCCGTGAGGTTAACGGATGTTTCTATATGTTGGATATCACCTTTCTCTGTAACATAAACAAGCAAACTTGACCTTAACTCTGATACCTCTGAAACACTTATATATAAATATATGTATTCCTAAACTCTGATTACCAAAGTGAGAAAAACTGTTTATCAAAAATTGTCTTCGTTTATTCTGTTTACTTAAAGTCTCTTTGGGTCCTCATTCAGGTTTTAAAGAAGTTGGTGTCTGGCTGAGGAAGGAGTTTGCAGAGATAAGTATTGTTCTTTCTCCCACGTTGTAGTAAAAATAATGAGAACTTACTTGGTTTGTCTTCATTTTGCGCAAAACACTACTCACTGTCTTTTTCCTTTGTTTTCAGGACGTGGCTCCTTTAAGAAGCGAAGCTGGATTGCTGGGCGCTGGATTTCCTGATTGCTGCCGAGGGGGAAGACTGAGGAGAGAGGACCGGAACCCGACTTCTGAATCTGGAAGCAGGAAGATGCCGAGTGGAAGGCGATCCAAGAACGGGAGCTCCAGCCGAAGACGGGATGACTTTGAACTTCAGGTAAGCGGGTAGCATAGGACGAGCGCAAGCAGCGTTTCATGCTTGCGAAGGGTTTAAATAGGTTTTAGACTGGGTGGGGTTCCTGGCACACATTGTACACGTGCCGTGAGGTTAACGAAGCGTGCAACAAGGGAACGTGCAAGCGAACGCACATGTGTATCCAAGCCCCGTGTCAACTGCCTAAGCGTAACGTGCTATTTTAACTGTCATTTGCTCACAAGCAGTAACACGTGCATAAACACGAGAAACAATATCATTTGGCAATAAACGTTCCAACATGTGCATGAATAGAAACAATAACATAGTATGGTCTAAAATGAATATTACAATGAATCAGGTACGATTTCAGAATGGATCTTCAAGCCCCCATTTACTGCCAAGCAAAAGATATCAAAGCAACAAAAGGCAGAAATAAGAACCATGTAAAAGATACACATATCACTCAGCATTTTCGTGAGATCGAGCATGATCCTGATGGCAGACCCTAACAGTCGCTCCCCTCAAAGGCCTCCCTACCGGACGTGGTTTATGTGGGAATCTTAAATGAAATCGTTGTAACAATCTAGGAGCATGAACAAAGGATGCTGGTTCCCAAGAATTTTCAGAAGCATCATAACCTTTCCAGGCGATTAAATAATACAATTTTCCTTGTATACGTTTAACATCCAGTATTTTTCGGACTTCATACTCCAAATGTCCATCAATAGGAATTGGTAGGGGTGGGGGTTCCAATCTAGTATTTGGGTTGTATGGTTTCAACAAGGAGACATGAAAGGTAGGATGAATGGCATATTCTGGAGGTAAGTGTAGTTGCACAGTCACAGGGGTCAGTAGCTTGGTTATGGGAAATGGTCCTATGTATTTAGGTAATAATTTCCTGACACCTAATAATTTTAAATTTCTGGTTGAAAGCCATACTTTCTGACCTATTTGGTATTGCTGAGTGTCACTCCTATGTTTGTCTGCCTGTTGTTTCATTATTTTCTTGTAGTTATTTAAATGTTTTGTTGCTTTTTCTTGGATTTTTAACAGAGAGGTAAGCCTTTCTGTAACTCTTGGGGGTGAAGAAGGACTCATAGTTATTGGAAGAATCCTTGGATGGTAACCATTTAAAAAATAAAATGGGGTACATTGTGTTGCTGAATGTACATTGTTGTTGTAAATGAATTCAGCGACAGGTAAAGCTTTATCCCATTCTGACGTGAAATCTGCCATTAAACATCTTAATGTTTGCAACAAGGTTTGATTCACCCTCTCAGTTTGGCCATCTGTTTCTGGGTGGAAGGCAGTGGAAAGAGCAATTTCCATTTTTAAAGTTTTACACATATGTGTCCAAAATTTAGAAGTAAACTGACCCCCTCTGTCCGAAATAATCTTAGTGGGCAAGCCGTGTAATTTTACTATTTCCTTAAGAAATATGTCTGTTAACTCTACTGCAGTTGGAAGTTTTTTCAGTGGTAAAAAATGTGCCATCTTTGATAAATAATCCACAACTACTAAAATAGTTGTATAACCATTAGTTTTAGGTAAACTGGTTATAAAATCCAAACTGATTGTGTGCCAAGGATGAGGTGGAGTAGGTAAGGGTTGTAATAAACCCATAGGAGCTTTATGCAAAGCTTTATTCCTAGCACAAATAGCACAAGCACTTACATACTGCTTAACATCTGAAATCATGGAAGACCACCAGAAATGTTTTTTACAATTATCTAGCGTCTTTTGATATCCTGGGTGACCTGCCAGAGAAGAATCATGATGCCACGCCAGAACCACATCTTGTAATTCTTTAGTAGGCACCAACAACATAGTCTTATGGTAGAGCAAACCATCCTGTATTGAGTGGTGAGAGTCTTTCAACCACTTTTGTGCATCTATCTGTAAATGTTCAGCTCGTAACTTTGTCAAAAACTCTTGTTGAACCAATGGCGCTACTATCTTTTGTGGAGGGATAATAGGAGGTCCTGTCAAATCTTTTTTCAAATCCTGTGTATACCCATATCTTGATAAGACATCAGATTGTACTTGTTGAGTACCTGGTCTGTAGGTGATTACAAAATCAAAAGCACTAAAAAAATTTAACCATCGCATTTGTCGTGGTGTTAATGCTTTTACTGAACTAAAAAACTGTAAATTTTTATGATCACTAAAAATAGTGACTGGGAACCTTGTCCCCATCAAATGATGTCTCCATTCCGAGAATGCCAGCTTTATAGCTAAAAGCTCCCTTTCAGCTACTGTATAATTCTGTTCAGCAGGAAGTAATTTTTTAGAGTAAAAAGCTACAGGATGCAACTGCCCATCTTGAGCATCTCTTTGAGACAATACTCCTCCGACTGCCACCTGTGAGGCATCCGCCTCAACAAAAAATGGAAAATCTGGATCTGGATGTTTTAATAGAGGAGCAGTGGTAAATTTTTGTTTAAGAGATTCGAAGGCCTGAGCTGCTTGGCTGGACCAAGAAAATACCTGACCCTTATGTAAAAGCTTGGTGAGAGGCACAACCGTTTCTGCAAACTGAGGAATAAAGCGCCTGTAAAAATTAGCAAACCCCAAAACTTTCTGCACTTCTTTAAGAGTCGTGGGTTCTGGCCATTCTCGAATAGCACTCACCTTTTTTGGATCCATCATAATGCCTGCAGGAGACAAGCAATATCCAAGAAAGTCGACAGTATCAACATTGAAAATACATTTTTCCAATTTTGCAAACAAATGATTCTCCAATAATTTGTTTAAAACTGCTCTGACATGGTGGATATGTTGTTCTTTATCTTTTGAATAAATCAAAATGTCGTCAATATATACAATCACACACACATCAAGAAACTCATGCAACACTTCATTTATAAAATATTGAAATGCTGCAGGCGCATTACACAAGCCAAATGGCATCACTGTATATTCGAACAGACCAAATTTAGTTTTAAACGCTGTTTTCCATTCGTCATTTTCTTTCACTCTAACAAGATGATAAGCGCCTCTTGAATCTAACTTCGTATAGATGGTTGAATTACGCAGCTGATCTAACAAGACAGGCATTAGAGGCAACGGATACTTGTTTTTTATGGTTGCTCTGTTTAATCCGCGATAATCTATGCAAGCGTGAAGACTGCCGTCAGGTTTCGGGATGAAAAATAATGGCGAAGACACAGGTGATGTTGAATGCCTAATGAATCCAGATGCTAAAAGCTCATCCAAATATGTTCTCAAATATTTGGTTTCTTCCTCAGTGAGAGCATATACTCTACTACTGGGCAAAGGTGCACCAGGTATTAGATCTATGCGACAGTCATATGACCGATGTGGCGGTAAAAAGGCGGCTTTGACAGGATCAAACACATCCTTAAAGTCCTGATATTCAGATGGAATATTAGGAATAGAGGTTGCTGTGTTTGCACAATGTAACATAGTCATAAAGTCATTTGATGCTTCCTGATAACATGATTCCCTACAACGAGAGGAATCTAAAGTCACTGTTCTAGACGACCAGTTTATTTTAGGGTTATGTAAAGATAACCATGGTACCCCTAAAATAAGGCCAAAAGTAGGTGTGTCAATTAAATCAAAAGATATTTTTTCTGTATGACCATTCTGACAAACCATAACAAGAGGACTCGTCTTTTTAGTTATCATACCTGAGGAGAGTGCGGAACCATCCACTGCACACACTGATTCTGGGTGAGTTTTCCACTCTGTGGGTATTTGTAAATCCTGAGCCAATTTAATATCTATGAAATTACCAGTTGCCCCACAATCCAGTAAAACTGGAATCGAATGACGTATATGAGTGCTAATTATTAACACTACTTGTATGACAAAATGTCGTGGTATTTTTGGCACCATATTAGTTATCTTGGACGTCTGCAAAGAATTCCTACTCGAGCAAGTGACCTCCTTCCTTGACGAGTTGTCTAGTTTTCCTGTTCTGAAGTACACTGTGAGAGAGCATTAACCTTTTTGGGACCCTTCGGTTTATTTGGACATTCTTTTGCAAAATGCCCAGACCGGGCACAATATAAACACAAATTCAATTTTCGTCTTCTATCCTTTTCCTCAACAGTCAAAGGCCCTTTTATTGTTCCTATTTGCATAGGTTCAACTTCTGCTGACTTTGAGTCAGATTCTTTCTTGTCCTGTTTTAACACTGTAAACCGTGGTTCATAACGTGATTTATCCCCCTTTCTTTCCCCCAAACGATGATCTAATTTTACCACCAGATCCACAAACTCAGAATAATCATCTGGGAGATCTACAATGTGGGCCAAGGCATCCTTTAGTTCGTCACGCAAACCCTTATAGAATAATGAGGTGCGTTTTTCTTCTGGCCACTGAGTCTCTGTTAATAACCTATTAAAAGCTGTGACATAGGTTAACAAATCTGATTTTCCCTGCTTCAAACTCAAAAGTTCATTATCACTGGCCTGAATGTATGCATGTCGCGCAAACAATTTGGTCATAGTATCTTTAAACTGAGGCCAGTTATGCAGAATTGGGTCATTCCTGTTAATATAAGGTATAGACCAATTGGCCGCTGTACCTCCTAAATAAGAAAGCACAAAAGCCACCTTGGATGCGTCATTGGGAAACAACTGGGGTTTGCAAATAAAATGTAACTGGCATTGACTGAGAAATATGTTAAACTTATTACTATCCCCAAAGAAACGCTCTGGAGCAGATAATGGAACTACATTAGGAACTGACACTGTAACTTGTACTGGAGGTGCATTGGAGTCTGAATCCAAACCTCCCCTAAAAGATTTAGTCTTTTTGTCTGAATCAAAAGATCTTGGTACTGAAGGGGAAAAGGGTAAATTCCATAAGGATTCTCTAGGTTTATAACGAACTACTTCTTGTCTCAATTCCATATTTTCCTGCTTTAACTTATTAATTTCTAACTGCATTTTCTGCATCATATCAGTGACCGTGTGACCCCTTTCTAGGTCTTCATCTAAGGCCTGAGTCATTGCGCGACTATCAATTCCCTCGTCTTCCAAATCCATGTCTCTCAAAACCCCTTAGGTTTAGTAAAGGCTTGCGCTTCTGTCAAACCTTCACTCACCTGAAGTCCGGGGTGTCACCTTGAGAGACGTGAAGATTTTTCTCAGCTGCCCCCAAGAGCTTACTTCCAGCAAGCCAATTCAAATTATGGCCTACTGAATGCAAACACTTAAGGGAAGGGGGAAGTGGAGAAAATAACAAAAGAGAAAGAGAGAAACACGCCACTCTTCTACTTGGTGCGAAGGTTTAGTCACCTCGGGCACTTTCTTGTCTCTGGACAGCAAGACAAAAATAAACAAATATGAACGTTTGAAATTTACAAAATCAGTGCAAATTCTAATCAACTAAAATGACATTCATTTACCTCTTAATTCTGGTCTTATAGCTGCCAGAAAATCACTTGATAAATATGCAGATGTTTTCTATATGTTGGATATCACCTTTCTCTGTAACATAAACAAGCAAACTTGACCTTAACTCTGATACCTCTGAAACACTTATATATAAATATATGTATTCCTAAACTCTGATTACCAAAGTGAGAAAAACTGTTTATCAAAAATTGTCTTCGTTTATTCTGTTTACTTAAAGTCTCTTTGGGTCCTCATTCAGGTTTTAAAGAAGTTGGTGTCTGGCTGAGGAAGGAGTTTGCAGAGATAAGTATTGTTCTTTCTCCCACGTTGTAGTAAAAATAATGAGAACTTACTTGGTTTGTCTTCGTTTTGCGCAAAACACTACTCACTGTCTTTTTCCTTTGTTTTCAGGACGTGGCTCCTTTAAGAAGCGAAGCTGGATTGCTGGGCGCTGGATTTCCTGATTGCTGCCGAGGGGGAAGACTGAGGAGAGAGGACCGGAACCCGACTTCTGAATCTGGAAGCAGGAAGATGCCGAGTGGAAGGCGATCCAAGAACGGGAGCTCCAGCCGAAGACGGGATGACTTTGAACTTCAGGTAAGCGGGTAGCATAGGACGAGCGCAAGCAGCGTTTCATGCTTGCGAAGGGTTTAAATAGGTTTTAGACTGGGTGGGGTTCCTGGCACACATTGTACACGTGCCGTGAGGTTAACGAAGCGTGCAACAAGGGAACGTGCAAGCGAACGCACATGTGTATCCAAGCCCCGTGTCAACTGCCTAAGCGTAACGTGCTATTTTAACTGCCATTTGCTCACAAGCAGTAACACGTGCATAAACACGAGAAACAATATCATTTGGCAATAAACGTTCCAACATGTGCATGAATAGAAACAATAACATAGTATGGTCTAAAATGAATATTACAATGAATCAGGTACGATTTCAGAATGGATCTTCAAGCCCCCATTTACTGCCAAGCAAAAGATATCAAAGCAACAAAAGGCAGAAATAAGAACCATGTAAAAGATACACATATCACTCAGCATTTTCGTGAGATCGAGCATGATCCTGATGGCAGACCCTAACACTGAATACCTTCTTGATGGAACCAAAGTAAAAAACTGAAAGTATTTCCTACTGAGGAGACTGCAGAAAATGAGGAAATTAGGAAAGTTCATAACAAATAAGTCTCCCAAGATGGCCACAAGAGACAAAAGAGCCCAAATGTAGCACAAATATCATCCAGATGTAGCCCACATATAGCTGAATGACAGAATGTCCCAGAGTGTTCTTAAGAACAACTAGAGTGCTTACTGTCTTACTTATGACAAAAGTATGGCACAACTGAAGCCATCTTGATTGGAATAAACTGGTAACACTTAAAACATTTAATTTAAAAAGGGACACAATGAGGGGGTTCATTTTGCCATAGAAATTATGATTAGTGCTTAAGAAAGAAAAATTAGGGCACATTTTGAGTGACTTCTCAAATCCTCTTCTATTTCATTAAAACATTCTGACATGCAGACTGAAACATGCACTTTTTATACCAGCAGCAGACTTCCCTGGTGATCAGTAGCTTTACTACAGTGATCTAATGAGCAACTAGAGTGCTAACATTCAGAATTTATGGAAAATGTGTGACATATCTGATTACCTTCTTGATGGAATCAAAGTAAAAAACTGAAAGCATTTCCTACTGAGGAGACTGCAGTAAATGAGGAAATTAGGAAACTTCATAACAAATAAATCTCCCAAGATGGCTACCAGAGACAAAAGAGCCCAAATGTAGCTCAAATTTCACCCAGATGTAACCCACATGTAGCCTAATGACAGAAGTGTGCTAAACACTTTTTATTTTGTGTGTCTTTGCAGTTTTATATAGTGCAGACTTGTCAGGTATTGGAGTGCTTTACATGAGAATTAGTTACATCACACAAGAACAAATTCATTTTGGTTGTAGACATGGGGAGATTAAGTGATTTGACCAGAATCACAGAATGTCGAGCTGAAGCAGAAACTCCAACCTGGTTCCCCAGTTGCAAAGTCTGCATCTCTGGAAGTAACACCACATCCTCTCCCAAAGTGCAACATTTAATCAAGTGGTCAACTGGATAAAAAAACATAAAGATAACAAATAATTTCAAAGTGCTTTGTCGCTGTTTGAAAACTTAGAAAATATGTCCTCATTTTAGTTTTTTAGAGCACTAACCATAATTTTGATGCAAATAAGACCCTCTCATACATGTAATTTCTAAAGGAAATGCTCTAGGTATTACAGTTTTGATTACATCAAGATGACGTCAGGCGTTCCACACTTTTGTAATAAATATAAAATGTTAGCAATCTAGTTGTTCATTAGAATACTGCTGAGAGGTAGAGGCCAGGGGCACGGACTCTGAAAATTGAAGGCAGGTAGGAGGGTGCAGAGGCAACAATTTGACCACACTGGGCAGGCAGGAAGGGCAGTGGCAGCACAACAGACGATGGAGGGCAGTGGAAAGGGGGGCAGGGGCAACAAACCAACAATACAGGACTGGCAAGAGAGGCTGTGGCAATATAATAGACCATTGTGGGCAGAAGGAAGAGGCAGTGGTAGTACAACCGTACATGCCAACAGACCTGATTCAGCCAGGAAACTTCCAATGTTTTTAAGCCAAAATGGGCTTTATTTGATCTGTCTCCTGTCTACAATCTACTCTTTTTCAATGTAAGTCAAAGGGGAAAATCAATAGCCCAGTTTTATTTCAAAATCTCCCTCTTGCCAAGTTCAAAATGTTAGCAAGTATGGTACATTAGATCATGGAAGGCAGGAGGAATTGGGGTTGGGACATGGACTCGGATAACAGAGGACAGGAGGGACATGGAGAGGTGAATCAAACTGACCCTACAGGGCAGGCATCACGGTTTTCAGCAGCACAATACACCACAAAGGGCATGCGGGACGGGGGTGCAGCACAACAATCCATAGAAAGCAATAGGGAGGGGACAGGACCATGAACATGGACAACAGAGAACAGAGGGGAAAGAGGCAATGGTAGCTAGCTGACCATAATGGACAGACAGGAGAGAAAGCTGCAGCATAACAGACCATAAAGGGCAGGAGGGACGGATCAGGGGCATTACAATGGAACAGACAAGCCAGGAGGGAGGGAGTAGGGGTCTGCACATGGTAACAGAGGGCTGGGGGAAAGGGGGCAGGGCAGGAGCAGCAAGATGACCATGGAGGTCAGGCAGGATGGGCACTAGAAGCAAGACACACCATGGAGAGCAACAGTGAGACTTTGATGGCATACACACAGACCATGGAGGGAAGGTGGGAGGGGGTCAGGGGAAGCTAGCTGACAACACAGGGAAGGTGGGAGGGGCTGTGGCAGCACAGAAGACCATGCATGGCAAGCGGGAGGGTTAGTGGCAGCACAATGGCTATGATGGGCAAGAAGGAGGGTGCAGGGGCATGCACAAAGGACCATGGAGGATAGAAGGGAGGGTCATGACCTGGGCACAGACAAGAGAGTTCAGGGGAAGGGGCCTCACAACAGACCACGCGGGGCAGGCAGGAGGAGCAGTTGCAGCACAACAGACCAGGGAGGGCAGAAGGGTGTGGCAGTAAAATGGACCATGGAGGACAGGAGGAAGGGGATAGGGGCATGGAATGTGGACAGGTAGGGTGGAGGGGGCAGGGACAGGTTACAGTCATCTGACAATGCTAGGCAGGTGGGAGGGGAGTGGCAGCTCAACAGAACAGTCAGAGTAGATAGGAGTGGCAGGTCCATAGAACATGGTGGGCAAAAGAGATCGAGCAGGGGCATGCACAAAGACATCGGAGGGCAGGGGGAAGGAGAATAGGGGCAGCAAGCTAAGCACAGAGGCTAAGCAGGAGGTCAATGATGGGGCATAGAATTGGGCAATGCAGGGCAGGAGGAGTGAACTGGTACATCATGGTAAATGGAGGGCAGTGGCAGCACATCAGACCATGCATGGCAGGAGGGAGGAGGCTAGTCCATGGATTCAGACATCAGAGGATAGGGAGGAGGTGGATGGGGCAGCAAGCTAACTGTTCATAGAAGGCGGGAAGGCCAGTGGCAGAACAACGGCCACACAGGGCTGTAATAAGAGAGCAGGGACATGGACTTGGACAATGGATGGCTAGGAGGAGGGAAGGAAGGAGCAGCAAGCTTAGGTGGGGGCAGCACAATGCCAGGCCCTGCTTCCAACCCCCCACCATCCATTGAGATATACATCTTACTTAACGTTAAAAAAAAACTAGAAACTTGCTAAAAAAACAAAGATTACAGGGACGGAGATATTTGTGAATGCTGCGCCATCCTAGAGTTGGTGTAGTAAGGCGCAACGAGGAGAATTGTTTTCATTTCTCCTCATTTTCTCCTCTTTCAATGCATGCTGCATTCCACAGCATACATTGAAAGAGGAAAATGCCTTTACTGATTGTTTTTGTGCAGGAAGGTGTCCCTTTCTGCACAAAAACAATCTCCACACAACACAGACATCCTTGCACCATGGTGCAAGAGTGCTTGTGTCACCGCATGGCTCAGTTTGTGCAGCAGTGCAGAGGGAAGCACAGGGTTGCAACATATTCATATACATATGTCACATCCCTGTGCTTCGGAAGTGCCACAGTGCAGTGCAGGTAAAGAGCTTGCAGTATCACGCTACAGTACTTCCTCATAAATCTTCACCTATAAATTCACCATATACTACTAATGCATTCTTTCAGTCAATCATGCTGTATACATATATTCAACCAAACTTTCACACATTACCTTGCAATTATAGTTATTTATTTAACCAGATCAGAGAGTTCTGATAAGAACTTTTTTTTCTTCTTCTTTTTTCTTTTGTATTTTTTTTTTCTAACAATTTAGTATTTTTTGAGGTGTTTTTTCAAAACATGAACAAAAAAAATAAAGAATAAAACAGGAAACATTTGGAATTACTTATCATTCCAAAAACAAAAAAAACAAAAAAATTAACAACGATGGTTGCATTGCATCCACCGACTGCTCACCGAAGCATATAAGTTTCTTACACTTCACGCAGTGTTGCTCGAGAAAGGCAAATTCTGGCCTAATGTCCATTGCACGTGTTCCAGAGGATGCTCCAGATGTACTTGCCACAGCAGTTGAGGGGTTCAAAGCAGCTCGCCTCATTTCCTCCCGAGCAAGATTGAGAGGATGTGTGGTCCGGAGATGCATAGACATAGAAGCAGTGCCACAAGAGTATTTTTTTTCACTGCCTCTTGGCAGGACTCGGTCACAAATTTTGCACGTCACCTTTCTCACATTTACTTTCTTCTCTCAGGTGAAAAAGTGAAGAATTTCCACACAATAGATTCTGACCTCTCTGGACGTGGTGCCTCCTGCAATAATTCTTCTTCAGAAGATACTTCCTCCTGCTGCTGCTGTCCAGATACCATTTTGTTTGATATTTTTTGAAAAACAGCAAAAAAAACAAGCAAAAAGGGTTCTTGTAGGAAAAGAGATGTCTCTCTAAAGATGCTCCAACAAGAATGATTAAAATGGGTGGGGTCCTTCAATAGTTACAGTGGGAAATGTTATGAACCAATGAAATCTTTTGTTTGAGGTCACATGGGATCCGCGCACTCTGCGCTCACAAAGCACGCACCCAACGTGACTTCGCGAAAATATATTTAAAAATAATATAAGTTTATTATAAGTACAAATATATTATTTTTATGTATATCTTAGATAGTCTCTTACCCTAATATGTAAACACACATGCATATCATTTTAGAACATAAAAATATTTTGCGAGAGTCACGCACCAAGCACGCCCCAGCATTTATATGACGTCATATGGGACCCGCCACCGCGCAAGCGTCGCGTACCATAATGCGCATGTGTCGCTAATGCGCGGGAGCAGGACTGGTCGCATACCAATCGCGCACATCACGTAATATTAAATGTATATGATGTAACTGAAAAACACGCAGCCGTCACAAAGTTTCTAAAATAGCGGTTAGAATCCGCGCACCCACCGTGATGTGTACGCTTTGGGTGCGCAATTCCAAAAAAGATTTGGAAAAAAAAAATTACAAAAGAAAATAATATAAATATATTAAAAGAAAAAAAGAAAACAAAAAAATTAAACAATATTTCAGTTTTAATTTTTTTGTGTGCAATTTTCAGAAAAATATATAATGTTATTTAATGAATAAAATATGTATAAATAAACAGTTAAAAAAACTGTAGAAAATCAGTACAAAAAATAGGTATAACTACTATTACACTTAAAAATTAGCATTTAAAAAACGTTTGAAATTCACAGAAAAAACCATAGGTTTCAGAGACATTATAGTTAGAAATTAGCATTTAAAAAAGCTATGAAATTCACTGAAAAAAACCATAGGTTTCAGAGACATTATAGTTAGAAATTAGCATTTAAAAAACCTTACATATTCACAGAAAAAACCATAGGTTTCAGGGGTGTTATAGTTAGCTGGACATTTCACTCGTACAAAACCATAGAAATTCCTCTGTTATAGTTAGTTCTGCTAACTATATCTCACGCGCCCGCAATGCACTGCTGATGATGTCACATATTACATCATTCATGACATGGTCAGTGACATCACTGATGACATCACTGATGGCATATCAAATGACAACACTGATGACATCATCCACGTGACCATCTGATACACCTCATCATACACTAGTATAACCTTTCATCACTCACTGTAAAATACAGAGTACCATATTTGAAACCATTGACACACCAACACCAGTTGCTACATACCCATTCACTGATTCCTAAGCCTACACACACTAGTCACTAATTAATAGAACACTATCAAATCCACTTATACACATATATAGACATTGACACATTAGCAGTCATCTTAGTCGGTTATGCAGTCATCCTACTCACTCATGAAAAAAATTAGTCACACTTACATTTACTTACTTACACAATTATACACACAACACCTCATTTATTTAAACACATAGTAACTCAAAGTTAATATGTTTAAAAATCATCATTACAAATATACACTCATTCATATAGTTACTCTCACAATCACTGACTCTTATATATACTTATTTATATACACCAACTCTCACATACAATGCCTTTATTTTTTTACTTTGCTGAAGATGTACAACTAAAACATATATTCGCTCACCAACACACAAATAAATACACTCAGTCACCCAAACAACTGTTTCCACTTGCACTCTTAAACCTATACACCTAGTCAATCAACCATTCACACATCTATGCATAGAGTTACACACACCCCATCCAACCACACACAAACTCAGTGTCCCATACAAATACTCACCCAACTAATCAATAACTGATATACACACTCATGTAGTTAGTGACCAACTGATGCAGCATGTTATACAACAACAGAGACAGTGATGCACACATTCACATAGACCATGTCTCAGAGCCCTAAAATGGCTGCCAAAACAGTTTGTGCCCAGTAAGTCAGGACTGACTAGTCCCCTTTAAAGTGGCCTATCAGAGGATATTTAAACACCAGCAGTCTAGACCTCTTTAAATGCAAATTTCTCATAACAGCTGAACAGGGTTGAACTAAATAACAAAAGCACACTTCCTAACTAAAGTTCTGGCTTTTTGCTAAATTTGGTAAAATTCTGTTCAACCATGTTTAGGTCTCGCCTAGGCAGTGCATGCGCTGCGTCTTTTGAGACATGTTGTATATACAATGTGGGCTTCAAGCACCTCCCATCTTTTTAATTTGTTCCAGTTAATGCCCTTCATAAATGTCTGCTTTAGTTTAATGGATAGGCTTAATTAGTCCTGCCTTTTAGTGTTTCGTACCCTGTTGCATGTGGTCTTACTCTTTTTCTTATTTCTGTTCCTTTGTGAGAACTATTTGTTTTTTATTTTCCCTCGGCTTGTGTATCAGCATGGTGCAGCCTTCACCGATGCCGCAATTGCATTTTCCAACCAGTAGCATGTATAATCAAACTTTCTTTTGTTTTATCAGCATGGCGTCCACTTTACAGATGGGCGCTGCACATCATGTTGCTATTTTTTCTTCCGAGTAGGTAGCGTGTGTGCTTCTGGAGTGGGTACTCCCGTTTTCATTTTTCACCATCACCCTTCAGATGTGCTATGTCACCTTCACTTGAGCTCTGGTTTCTCCAGGTTTCTGCTCATTATGTTTGCAGCGGGTCCCAGGATCCTGAGAAGCGGGTTTAGGTTAACACTGAAGCGGCCACTCCCTCCCCTGAATTTATTTTTCCCCATCATTGCTGGTTTTTAATTGTGGGTGAAGAAACCGTTTGTTGAATAACTACTCGATTAGAGAAGACACTAGCATCATGCACAATGGTTTTCAGTGGAGTGTTCCATCTTCAAGTTACCTCTGCTGGAAAAATCTGGTGGGAGACATAGTTGGCAGCTGTCTTATATCTCAGTAATCAAGCGAGTGGTAAGTCTCCCTCAGTGTTTATACATGATTGACCCTGTACCACAACCCCCTCCTGCTTTGCTGTTTCAGCCGATCCACCACCCCCTCCCTTTTGTGTATATTCGTTTTTAGTTCTATCTCCCTTTTCTGTGTTTTTGTTTGTTATCCTACATTTATGTCTATTTCCTGAAAAGCCACAGGAGCTGTTCATGAGCCAGCCTCAACTGCCAAGGAGGGACGGAAGTGGCGAGAGCAAGGAAGCAGAAAAACAAACCCGCCTGTTAGCTTTGATCCACAGGCGTGCACAGGTATGCTGGATTGAAAATGGTGGGCTGCTTAGAAAACCACTTCTATCACTATTTACTCCAGTATCCAGTAACTGATACTAAATTTCTGTGGCTATTCTCATTTGAAGGTATTTTATTGCTTCTCTTTAAATGCCTTTTTTTTAAGGCTCTACAGTAAAGTAAACCGTCTCCCTTTCGATAGGAAAAAAAACTTGCACAAATACAAAGCTTTTTGTAATGCATGACTGCCCTCTACAGGTGACTGAGAAGGCACCTTTGACGTGCTAGGTAGGGCTTGTATTACAAAAACTACTCCTTAAACCGATGAGTGTTAATAAAGAATACTAGCAGTTTGAAAAAGTTATTTACTTTTAATAGAATGTTTAACTGTGACATGCGCAAACAAAACAAGTAGTTTGGGAATCAAACGTGAAGGCTTATAGGAAAGTGTTTGTAAAATCCAGTTCTTCCTCTAACAGGACACACGCTTAGAATCAACAGCTGTGAACACTATGCTTAAATCAAATTTATGACACCATTATTAAATGTCCTTACCAGATACAGATTGACCTTTGGCAATGGAGACATCAATATTAGCAGGAGCAATTTGAGTCACAAGGGGTTCACCCAGAAAACTATGAATGGCCTCTCTTATCTGATAGGAAATATGTTCTGTATTTACATATTAATATATAATGCTGCAGTTTTTATATTTGCATATTCAACCACAGCATAGTCGTATTCAACTGATTGTACAAATCCCATCTTTTTTTCACAAATTGCAACGGTTGGCATTGGTGCGTTTTTTTTTGTTCATTTAGTAGGTCTTGTATTCATTGGTCACCGGAAAATGGAATGACGCCCAATAGTGCAGTACAATGTGTTTAGCATCGCAGATGGCGGAGATTTGAAAGTGAACCCAGCAGTAGTATGTCAGCATAGCAGCAACAAGGGAGGGTCTCAGCTGGGCCTTCTTGTGCTGAACGTGAATGTTGTGACTGCTGGTGGGGTGGTGGGTAGTGGTTCAGGTTGTGGCAGAGCCTAGTAAATGGCAAGCAGGGACTTACTATGTTTTAGGGTTGGACGCTCAAGTTAAAATTTGCTTTATTTTTGGTCTGAATTTGAGTGGACAGTTTTAAACTAGACAAGATACTTTTTTAGGTTTGGATTCAGTTTTGATCTTTTGATTTTTCCTAAAGTAGATGTACAATATGCTTACTTATAAGGTCTTTTCAGGTAGTCCTCATCCATAATATATTGGTTTGTTATTGTGTCAGTCACATTTTTTTCTGCCCACTACAGTATACAACATGGGACAAGGGATCAGTCTACCGTGTGTCTCCTGTATCAGTATTGTTGTGTACGGGCAGTGATCATAGATATGACAAGGGAGATAGTGGCCAAACGGAGGAGCCATCTTAATTTTGTGCATTGACTGTACTGACCTATCAAGTTATTTGTACTCAGTGTATGCCACCTGTTCATTGATTTTTAGCAAGTTTAACAACAATTTGAAATACCACAATATTGTGTTACTGTAAATTGTAGAAATTAATGTAAATCTAAATGTCTTGATGCACTGGGGAGGCCATCACCTTTCATAGAAAAGTTCCAACACTTTAGCATCATTTAACGTTACGTCTGTGTTTTCGCCTTTGTCATCCAGAATGAGTTAGTAGAGGGAAGCAAGAGACCTAAAGGCTATTTCAATGTTTGTTCTGTGTTACTTCCCAAAATTTCCTACTGGAATTAACATCGGAAATTAACATTTTGAAACCCCTATTTTTCTTGGCTCCTGCTTCTTGGATCGCCCCGAAACATTACAGAAAGGAGGGCAGATGGGTGAACTTTTGTTGTGGAGATTTTTGTGCATATTTGTCATACAGCACCAAAGTTTATTAGTGAAACAAAAAATGATCTTACTATGGAAACCCTAACCAAATTATAGCTACACAGTGGTGACTGTGCACAGTGGAGGATTGGCCCTTCTTTGGGGTGCTTATGCAGGGCCTAATCGGAGAAATCATCATGATGGCATTTGAGGTGTCATCAGTGGTGTCATCAGTGATGTAACATATCATGAGTGATATTATAAGTGAGGGCATAAGGTTATGTGAAGTTATAAGCAGCACATGGCAGGGCTCAAGATATAGTTAGGTCAGTAAACAATGGCTGGTGAATTTCACAGATTTTTTTAAACTTGAGATTTTATCTCATTTCAGTACTTAACTATACCAACACTTTAGCCTTTGTTTTATGAATATATAGTACAATTGTGACCTATGGCCAATAACTTATCACTTATTGCTAATTATTACCTATAATCTGTAACCCCAGAAATCTAATGTTATAAAGTGTTTTGTAAACACATTTTCTTTTTTATTATTTCTGTATCACAGCCTTCTTTGAGAGTCAAACAAAAATTAATACTATCATGCTAGGCCAGTGACGCCATTTGAGTGCATACTTCCCAAAAGCACATCCTCAGATAAAAAGCAAAGGCACAGTTTCCTATGATGTTGACCATGGATAATTACTGCAAAAGCACATGCTATTCTGTCAAGGGGTAGAGAGTAACATTATTATCTATTGAGTTGGGTTGCAAAGGACATGTTGCTTTTTATCATCCGTTATCACCCACAAAATGCTCAGGGAATGGCTATCTTAACCTTACACAAGTTTTAGACTCTGTTACTACACTTTTCATTATGGCAGATTTCTAGACCAGTCCAATTAGGATATGTACCCAAAAATATTTATTTTATTCATTTGTACACTTTTTTGATCTTCACCTATATGATTACATCAATCAATCAATCAGTATTTGTAAAGTATAGCTTATCACCCTAGGGCATCCAGGCGCTGAGGTTCTGACTGTCTCTAGTCAAAGAGCCAGGTCTTGGATGCTTTCCTAAAGTCGTTGAGGATGGGTGCAGTTCGCAGGTAGAGGGGAAGTTCATTCCACAACTTGGTGGTAAGGTCAGAGAAGGAGCAACCTCCACAGAAGCTTTGACTAATATGTGGGACGTGTGGGAGGGTAAGGGAGGTCAAGCGAAGTTCTCCGGTAGGTTGCTGCAAGGTGTGGTGTGGTTAAGGTAGTTGGGTCCGATGTTGTGGAGGGCTTTGCATGTGCGGGTCATTATCTTGAACTGACATCTCTTCTGGACGGGGAACCAGTGGAGGCTTCTGAGGTGAGGAGTGCTGCTGGTCCATTTGGGAAGGTGTAGGATGAGTCTGGCTGCAGTATTCTGTATAGTCTGAAGGCATTTGAGGAGCTGTGTGGTGGTTCTGGCATACAGCACGTTCTGAAGTCGAGTCGGTTTGGGTTACCGTTCTCCTGGTATTGATGGGAATCCATCTGAAAATCTTTCGGAGCATGCAGAGGATGTGGAAGAAGGAGTTGGACACTGCATTAATTTTTCGCTTCATGGTGAGTTGTGTATCGATGATGATGCTGAGGTTGTGGGCATTGTCTGCCGGAGTAGGGGTTGGCCAGAGAGTGATGGGCCCCCAGGTGTCGTCCCATGGTGAGGTGTTGTTTCCAAAGATGAGCACTTCTGTCTTCAAATTCAGGCTGTTGGACCGCATCCAGTTGGCGAGGCTGGTCATGGCATTCCTGAAGTTGTCTCTGGTGGTGGCGTGGTCCTCAGTGAGGGAGAGGATGAGTTTCATCAGCTTAGGAGATGATGTTGAGTCCGTGGGTGCAGATAATATCAGCCAGTAGCATCATGTAGGTATTGAAGAGAGTGGGGCTGAGGGAAGACACTGCAAGTGATGTTCTTGCATTCAGATTTGAAGGGCAGTAGGAGGATTCTCTAGGTGTGTCCGGTTTGGAAGGAGTTGATCCACTTGAGGGCATTGCCCTGGACGCCGATGTGGTGGAGTCTGATGATGTGAGGTGAAACAGTGTCAAACACTGCTGAGAGGTCAAGGAGGATCAGGGCTGACTTCTCTCTTTGGTGAAGGTGGAATCTGATGTTGTCCACTGCGGCAATCAGGGCTGTTTCAGTGCTGTGGTTGGCATGGAATTCCGAATTGGGAGGCGTTGAGTAGATTGTTGTCTCACAGGTGTTCACTGAGTTGGTGGTTGATGGCTTTCTCCAGGACTTTGGCATGGAATGGGAGCAGCGGGATGGGGTGATCATTTTTTAAGTTCACTGGGGTCGATGGAGGGTTTCTCAAGGAGCCGTTTGACCTCTGCATGTTTCTACGCATCAGGTTCATTGTCCTTGGTGATGAAGGCATTGAGAATGAGAGTGAGGGCACTGCTGATTTCCTTATGTCCCAAGTTAAAGACATGGTAGGGGAGTAGGTGATCTGGAGTGGATCGAGTTAATGACATAGTTAGCGGTTCCCAGTCAGTAAGCAGGTGGATGTGGGTGGCATTATGGTCGTCAGGAGGTGGTCAAGGTTGAGGGTCAAACTTGCAGTAGATGTCCAATATTTTATAATCTAAGTAGTCTGCCAGAGTGTCGCAGAGAGTTTGAGAGGGTTGGATCAGGTTCTTGGTGGCAGAGGAACATGAGAACTCTCTGACAATGCTGAAGAGTTCCTCTGAGCAATTGTCACTCGTCTCGATGCAATTGTTGAGGACATAATGCTTTGCCTCTGTGAGATGGTGGTAATATTTGCTGAGGGCTGATTTGAGGTTGGTGAGGTCAGTGGGGCTTTTACTGCTGTGCCATCATCTCTCTAGATGCTTGCATTCTCTATTTAGTAGTCAGAGTTCAGGTGTAAACCAGCTGGCGTTTTTGCTGGATCTGCTTGTGTTGGTTCCTTTTATAGGGGCAACTGTGTTGGAGCAATTGAGGATCCAGTCAGAGAAATTGTGGATGGCTTGCTCGAGGTTGCCAGAGGGGTCCGTCCTAGTGGTGTTGAGGCCAGTGGTCCATTGATTCTGCAAATTGGGCGGATGAGGTGTGTGGAGGTAAGTTCTGGTGAGACTGTGATGGTCAATCAATCAATCATGCAATCAGCATTTGTACAGTGGAGCACTGTCACCCCTAGGGGTATCTGGGCACTAGTAAAATGGACGATGCGGTGGTCTGTCAAGGTTAACTCAGTAGGTGGGAGAATTATATTCTGTCACTGGCTATGAAAATGGTATCCAGAGTATGACCTGCGTTGTGCATGGTGACCAATTGCGTGGGCCTGATGTTGCTCATGCAGTCCATGAGGTCAGTTGAATTGGTATCATTGGGTTCATCAAGGTGAAAGTTGAGGTCTCCAAGTCAATTGCTTGGGGGTAAATGAAGTCATAGATGATGTTGCAGAAGCTGGGACAGCAGCCTGGGGGTCTGTAGGTGAGGGTTCCTCTGATGGTCATTTTAGCATCTGTTCTGATTTGGAAGTTGAGGTGTTCCATGATGGGTGAGGTGTAGTCTTCAGGGGTGGTGCATTTGAGGTTGTCCTTGTAAATGATGGTGATGTCTGTGCTTGTTGGGGCTGTCTCTTTGTATTATCTTGTAACCTTGATGGGTTGCGGTTGTGATGTTGGGAGCTGACGCAGGGGTGAGCCAGTTCTCAATGATGAATATCACGTCAGGGGTGAGGGTGGATATGGTGTTCGTCCCAGATCTCAATGGCATGTTTGTAGAAGAATCTGACATTGAGCAGCAGGCTGTCATGGCTTGTGAACTCCTGTGACCTCCCAGCCATTATACCCCACGTCTGAACATGTGTCAGTGCCATGGACCGTTATTCCATAGAGCCATGAACGCTCTGCACAACTTTGTCAGTTTGCATATACATTGGGCTCTACTGCATGTTAGCTCTGCACAACCTAATCAGTCTGCATATGCACTGGGCGATACTGCATGCTTAAGCCCATCTTGCACTTCTCATGTGCGTGTTTAGGTGTTCTCATTTGTTTCTGTTCGTGTTGATTACAGAAACAGCTGTTGCGACAGGCAAGCAGATGGCTCAGCAGTGCCTCCTGAGGCACTCCATAGAACGTCAGAGAATGTGAAGAAACTACAGCCACCATCAGCCGGTCGATATTGACACCTCAGTGCCCAGAGAACACGATTCCTAAAGCGGCTCCAATTTTCTTTCCTGATTAGGCCTGGTGAGGTCCTCAGAAGTAATCTCTCCCCTCGAGAGCTACAGAGAGCAGGCAGGAGAACTCTCCACTATAGTTAAGGATATCATCCTGCCCTGAGCATAGCGCATGTGAGGCGCTGGTTGCTTTACACTTCCTCACTTGTTAGAAGCCTTCTTGTGTTCCATGTATGAGATTGCACATCATTGTGAGTAGAACAAATGGTGCAATGAGAAATCAAGTGAAATAAATTCTGTGCTCTGTTGAGATTTAGGTTGATGGCATTAAGCAGAGACATTGAGTAATCAGTGGCATATTGTTAAAGGGGCAATCCATGATGCTCTCGTAAGGACACTAGTTTGGCATATCTTCAGCACATTGTATGAGGTGTGATATCATACAAAAGAGTCAAGAACTTTAAATAATTTCTAAGAACTATGTCCAGTAGAAAACTTTGCTACTGAATACACCGATGGATGTGTCTGATATGTACATGCCAACGTGATTTGGAGGACTCTAAGAACTTATTACTAACATAATCCTTGTGTGATAACCATATTTCGTTTACAGGTAAGAACAGGAGTTCTCATTGTTGAAAATTGAAATTGGTATGTGCTAGTGACTTCCAGGGAAATCAGCATTGGATAAATGACAAGAATCCGGTCTCGTTCCAGGCCCCCCCCCCACACAGTACCATCCCTAACACCCTTCTGGCCACTCCAACCTTCCGTCTTCCATGTACAGAACCCATGCTGCTGAAAGGTGAGCATGTTGAGGTTACTGCTCCCGAGGAATCAACACTTCCTGGCACAGGCACTGGAGCCATTTCTTGGGTGGGGGGTGGCGGTGGGGGACGAGCAGGTGTTTCAGTGTTGCAGGTGAATTGGCAGCAGTGGTAGGCAAAAGGACACTCCGTGGACTGTGAAGAGGTACAGCAGCAGTTATTGCTGTGATTTCCAGGGGTTAGGGCCCGCAGCTTGGTGGTGGAGTACTGGCGGGAGAACCAGGGTTCCGTGGGCTGGGTACGGTCCAGGTGCAGATGGGTGTAGACGGGCTTGCCTTTGTCATGCCATCGGCGTGCCAGTTGCAAGGACGTGTTACAGCCTCCATTAAATAGGTTCTGAGGGAAGGAAGGATGCTGAGTGGCAGGAGGTAGTCCAGCGGGAGAGTGTAAAAAAGGCAGGTAAACGGGGCCATGCGGGGGGCAGGAACGAAGGCTGAATGGCTTGGGTAGTAATAGTGGGCAACAGGCAAAGTTAACAAAAACAATAAAGATATCAAGAACAGAAATGGAGCAAAAGCAGCAGAGGTGAGACGCTAAGTGGCAAAAACAGCAGAGGGACAGAGCGGGCGCACTTATGACCCTTATGGTTGAGCAGACAGCAGAGGCAGGCCTGCGGAAGAGCATCTACTGGACGTGTGCAACCTGGCATGCTGTAGTTGAAGGAGGTCCACTACCAGCAGGAGCAGCCAGTGCATGGGGGAGCTGGCACAGGACCTGCTCAATGGGGTTGCGCTGCAGCCCCCATTAAGTATGTCCTGGAGAGGGAGGGATGCTAAGTGGTGTGAGGCGGGTAAGCGATATTGAGGGAAAATAATGGGCAATCAGGGGCAGCATGGGTGTTAGAAATGAAGGCTGACTGACTTGAGCAGTACTGATGGGCAACAAGTGAAGTTAACAAAAACAATAAAGTTACTAAAAACACAGTAGCTAACAGAAATGGCACAAAAGCAGAAAGGGTGAGACAGTAAGTGGCAAAAACAGCAGATAAGGGACAGAGCAAGCGCAGTTACGACCCTTATGGTTGGGCAGAGGCAGGCAAGCAGAGGAGCAGCTGCTGGAGGGCTAGACGTGGGCAACCGTGCACACAACAGTGTAAGGAGGACCACTAAAAGGCAGGGGTGGCCAGAGGCATCAGGGTGAGTTGGCACAGGACCTGTTCAATGGGGTCATGCTGCAGCTTCCATTAAGTAGGTCCTGAAGAAAGGAGGGGCATTGAGTGGAGGGATGCGGGTCAGTGGCAGTGCAGAAAAACAGCAGGAAAACAGGTGGCCCTTGGGGCAGAATCAAAACCTGACTGACTTTGGCAGTACTAATGGGCAGCAAGTAAATTTAACAGAAACAGTAAAGTTACCAATAATAATTGGGGAGAGGATGTAGCCTTGCGGCTAGAGCGGTCAAAGTCGAATCTGGGGAAACGGGTTTGAGTCTCGACCGAGACGCTCAACGTCCTGTGATTCTAGGCAAATCACTTAATCTCCCCGTGCCTAAGAAAAAATGAATGTGTCCTTGTGTAACGAAACTGGTGCTATGGAAAGCGCTCTGATACATGATTTATCGGGTCTAGTTCGCTATATAAAACTTCCCAAAAAATAAAAAATAAATAAATAATAATACAGTAGCTAACAGAAATGGCACAAAAGCAGCAGGGGAAAGAAACTAAGTGGCAAAAAATGGCAGACAAAGGGGCAGAGCTAGCACACTATCAACCCTTATAGTCGAGCAGACAGCCGAGGCAGGCAAGCAGAGGAGCACCTGCTGGAGGGCTGGATGTGGGCAACCCTGCACGTGGCAGTGGAATGAGGTCCGCTACCAGGCATGGGCGGCCAGGGGCATCAGAGGGAAGCTGGCACAGGACCTGCTCCCCCCCAGATGTTCACTTTCCAGAGGTGGCAACAGAATTTGCTATTTTTTTTTTTTAATATAGGGCGAACTTGACCCGAAGGTATCAGGTATCAGAACGCTTTACGTAGCATCATTTGCATTACATGAGGACACATTCATTTTTTATTGTTAGGCACAGGGAGATTATGTAATTTGCCTAGAATCACAGGATGTTCAGCGTCATTGCCGAAACTCGAACCCGGTTCCCCAGATTCAAGGTCGACCGCCCTAGTCGTTAGGCCAACTTCTCTCCTCTCCTCTCTGTCCTATGACAGGTCTCATTCTAAGCACCCAATTTAGAGTTTGAAGGAGAGGGAACTCCTTTGAAAAAGCAAAAAAGTACCCTGTCTGTCAAACTCTTCGCCCGCCCATCTCATTTAAAGATGGGCAGGCCATAGGTTTGCCGTAGACAGAGACCCCCATTGGCTCCATCAATTGATAGCTTCCTCTGATGGACTATGTGCTGAGGAAGGGCATTATAATGTGCACTCCCGCACCCTGTGAGAAAACTCTCGGAGTGTAGGGGGCCATTAGGTTTTTTTTTTCAAAAACAAAAAAAAGTTTTAAAGTTTGGTGACAGGTCATCAAAACCGAATGTGACTGTCCACCAAACTTTTATACCTTGAAGGGAACTGCCTAAGGCAAGCCCGTCTGCGCCCGTCCGCGCTAAGATCGCGCCAGGCGCCGGAACCCCTGCCCAAATTCCATCAGTCCTCAGGTACGCCTCTAGCGACCTCCACCAACTCCGAGGTAAGCTCGATTGCCCCTGCAAATTTGATCTATCTACGGTACTTGTCTCCTCCAGCTGCTCCAAATGTCACTGGACCCTCAATCCAGAAGCCGAACGGACAACATCCCCCAAAATCTTGCGACCTCTCTTTACAGGTGCCCTGATAAATGCCAGGTCAATGTGTAAACACAGTCAGGACATCCACGATCTTATCATTGACCTCGATCTGGACTGTCTCATGATCACTGAGACCTGGCTCACTGAAGACAGTAACCCAGACATTGCCACTGCCCTCCCCCCGGGCTACTCCTTCCACAGGCAGGATAGACAGAAAGGCAGAGGAGGAGGTGTCGCAATTATCCTTAGGAACACCTTTAACTGTCACACCTTCTGCCTTGATCCCCTCACCGACGCAGAAGGCATAGGATTTTGCATAAACCTTAGCCAAATACTCTCCTTCACCGGTGGCCTTATCTATCGTCCACCTGGTAATGCAACGAAATTTTTGGATTCGTTAGACGACGCTCTTGGAAGCTTCCTTCTTCGCTACCCACACTTTACCCTCTTGGGAGACTTCAACATACATCTCGAATCCACAGCAGACCCGCATACCAGTAACTTTCTGCAGTCGTTGGACATCTTCAAACTACAACAAAGCGTCAAACTTCCCACACACTCCCTTGGTCACACTCTGGACGGTATCTGTTCTAACTTTCCATCCCTCTCCTCCCTATCCCCCATACCTCAAATCTGGACTGATCATTGTCTAATCCCCTTTCATATTTCCAGCTGTCACACCCCTATTTGCAATAAACGTATGCGCCATCTCACCCACCCCATCAATTGGAATACTGTCCAGAAAAACCTCATTCTTCATCCTCTTTCCCCATCTAATGCCCCTTCCCCCTCGGGTGACATAGACAGAGACGCTACAGGTCTCAACAATTGGCTCACTCACGAAATTTCGAGTCGTTGCCCTCCCCACAAACTGGACAGGGCCTCGAAAACAGCTAAATACAAGGCCCCTTGGTACACGCCGGACCTAACTGCCGCTCACCTCCTTTGCAGAAAAGCAGAACGGAGATGGCGTAGAACCTACGACATCGGCGATCGCAAGAATTACATCCTACAGAGAAAAATCTATCTTGCATCCATTAAATCAGCTAAAAAAACTTACTACGTCAACGCCATTAAGGATGCTAGTCAAAAGCAAAAAACCCTTTTTGCAATAGTTAACTCCTTTACCAAACCTAAAGCTCTTCAACTGGAAATCCCTCCATCTCAAGAATTTTGTGATAAAATCTCCGACTACTTTGATGACAAGATCATCTCCATTCACAAACATTTTCCCCCCCCTCCCCCTGTTCCTTCACTCCTGGACCCGGACCAATTCAACCAGCCTATCCATAGCCTCAAAAGCTTTACTCCTGTCACCTTGTCCCAGACCAGAGAAGCGATCCTCGCCTGCAAATCTGGCTCCCCCTCTGACCCCTGTCCACCTAAGATTCTTCACCTCATCATCGACGATGTCAACCCCTTCATCAATGCCATAATCAACCAATCCCTCTCATCCGGTTCTGTTCCCCGCTCTTGGAAAAAAGGGGTGGTCAAGCCGCTCATGAAAAAGTCAAACAAACCCCCCTCCGACCTGACTAACCTCCGCCCGATCACCCTCCTACCTGCACTAGGTAAAATAACGGAACAGTTGGTCCACAAGGAGCTCAAGACCTTCCTGGATTCACATAACTTACTTCACCCCCAGCAATCCGGCTTCCGGTCGAAACATTCCACTGAGACGGCCCTGATCGAACTGACCGATACCATCAAAATCCTTCAAGATCAAAGGAAGAAGGCCATCTTGATCCTTCTCGACCTCACGGCAGCTTTCGACACCATTTCTCATTCTATTCTGATCAATAGACTCTTAGATATCGGTGTCACCAACTCTGCCCTATCCTGGATTAGTTCTTTCCTCAGTGACAGGTACCAAACCGTCACCCTTGGCCCCTATCATTCCAAGGAGAAAAAGGTGTTCTGTGGTGTCCCTCAGGGTTCCATTCTGAGTCCCCTCCTCTTCAATATCTATCTTATCCCTCTCCTTACCCTCATAGAATCGTTCGGCATAACCGTCACCTCTTATGCCGACGATACTCAGTTGATCATTCCTCTTGATGACAATTCCAACACGGCTGAGCTCAACCTGAAACACTGCCTTACAGCAGTCTTCCAATGGATGGACTTCAATCACCTGCGCTGCAACTCGAATAAAACCGAGATTCTTCCCATCGGAAAAAATGCTTCCTTCTGCCCTGCCCTGTGGTGGCCGGACAACTCTGCTGCCCCACCACAAACTGTCTCATCAGCCAGGAACCTCGGGGTTCTCTTCGACTCCGAGCTCTCCTTCGATCTCCATGCCTCGACCACAGCTGGAAAATGCTTCGGCATAATAAAGTCCTTAAGGAAATTCTTTGATTTCCTCCCGCTCGACTCAAGAAAAACGGTGGCAGTAGCCCTCATTCTCTCCCGTGTAGACTATTGCAACGGACTCATGGCAGGGACCAAAAAGTCCACCCTTGCCAAACTACAAAGTGTCTTGCACACTGCCGCCCGGCTTGTCTTAAAACTTCCACGAAAATCTTCCATCTCTGCAGCCCTTAAGGCCTTACACTGGCTCCCCCTGCACAAGAGAATCCTCTTCAAAATTCTCATTGTAGCTTTCCGAGCCTTCAACAAATCCGGTCCTTCCTACCTGACTAAACGCTTCCCCCATTATACTCCGTGCCGCTCCCTTAGATCCTCACAAGATAACCTCATGACCCTGTCTAAATTCAACCTGAAATCCAAAGGCGGCAAAACTCTTAGCACCTTAGCCATTAAAGCCTGGAATAATATGCCAAGGCATCTCAGGCTTCAAACAGTCGAGAAGCCTTTCCGGAAGCTTCTAAAAACCTGGATCTTCAAGCTTCCCGACGACTGGTCCAAAGCTGCCATCTAGCCTTCCTCACTCCACCCTGTGACTTGGAATCAGGACTCATAGCGCCATGATGCTCCTTCCGGAGCGACCGTCTGCGCTTTAGAAATACTTTTCCAAATTCCAAATTCCAAATTCCATAAATGCAGTTCCAATCAAGGTACATTGATGAACTCTGGGCCAATGGTAATCTCTAAATTTGGCAAATGGCAGTCTGTCAGGGTGGATGAGGTAATGTCCTCTGCCCCCCCCCCGATGGCCAGGGAACCATCCACCAAATCCTAAATCAGGTCATAAGACCCTATACACCCTTCCTTCTGCAATTACATTTGGACATTTGGGTGCCGATTCCGTTCCGTTAAAAAAATTTACCGTCCGACTCGTATCCGTATTTTTTACGTACGAATCGTACAAGTACCGTACAAACTGCGAAGTACGATTGGTACGTGAAAAATACATACAAATTGCGTCGGGAAAATGGTCCGAGAGGGAGACGTAAATTTTCACGTCCGAATAGCGTCGGGAAAAGTGTCCGACAGGGAGCCGGACATTTTTACGTGCAAATCGTAAAACAGAAGTCCGAGCGTGCAAGTACGATCCGTACCGCCCGTCCGAATACACAACCGCATGTAAAAGGCCCCGTGCGGAGCGAACGCTGTAGCCTACATGTACACGGGTAAACTTGTGCCCGAATACGAGTCGTACAGCCCCCCTCACCCTGCACATGTCAGCACCGTACCCCCGTATGTCAGCACCGTACCCCCCCCTCTGCACCGTACCCCAACACAGTAGCACAGCCCCGCACCTGCACGGGCTGCACCCCAGGCCCATCTCCCAGCCCCGCACCTGTATGCCCCGTACCCCAGGACCGTACCCCAGCCCCCCACCTGTACGCGCCGCACCCCAGGCCCGTCTCCCAGCCCCGTACCCGTATGCACCGTACCCCAACACCGTAGCCCAGCCCCGTACCTGTACGCACCGTACCCCAACACCGTAGCCCAGCCCCGTACCTGTACGCACCGTACCCCAACACCGTAGCACAGCCTCGCACCTGTACGCACCGTACCCCAACACCGTAGCACAGCCCGCACCTGTACGCTCCGTACCCCAGGCCCATCTCCCAGCCCCGTACCTGTACGCCCTGTACCCCAGGACCGTACCCCAGCCTCCACCTGTACGCGCCGCACCCCAGGCCCATCTCCCAGCCCCGTACCTGTACGCACCATACCCCAACACCGTACCCCAGCCCCGTACCTGTACGCACCGTACTCCAACATCGTAGCCCAGCCCCGTACCTGTACGCACCGTACCCCAACATCATAGCCCAGCCCCGTACCTGTACGCACCGTACCCCAACACTGTAGCCCAGCCCCATACCTGTACGCACCGTACCCCAACACCGTAGCACAGCCCGCACCTGTACGCGCCGCACCCCAACACCGTAGCACAGCCCGCACCTGTACACGCTGCACCCCAACACCGTAGCACAGCCCCGCACCTGTACGCACCGTACCCCAACACCGTAGCACAGCCCGCTCCTGTACGCGCCGCACCCCAACACCGTAGCACAGCCCGCACCTGTACGCGCCGCACCCCAACACTGTAGCACAGCCCCGCACCTGTACGCACCGTACCCCAACACCGTACCCCAGTACCCTCACCCAGCATCACGTATGTACGGACCGTACCTACGCGAAAAAGACTCGTACAGAACCAGGACACTGTAAAACAGCACAAGGAGGGTCAATTCGACCCGCACAACACCACAAAACATGTCAACATGACAAAATACATCTCTATGACTGACCTGGCACATCCAAACAGGCAAACAGATGACCAAATCACAACCACCTCTTATAACACACCCACCACAAATTCAAACACAGCCACACCCACAAATGGACCAATAAAAAGGGCCCACACACACAACCCATGAGCCATTGCAACAGACCCACTGCTCACAGACACCACAGACAAACAACTGCACCTTACTCACACCTTAACTACACCTTAACTTACACACCTTCACACAACCTCCTTCACAAACACCCCCTCTTCACCTTCACACACACACACCGTCACATTCACACCCACACACCCACAACCATCCACACCCACACCCCACACCATGCCCACTGACAAGAATCCAAACTTCACAACGGCGGAGCTGGAGCTCCTTCTCAACGAAGTCATCAGAGTCGAGCCACAGCTGTTTGGAACCTTGGTCAGACAGACCAGCATAGCCCAAAAAACCATCCTGTGGCAGAGGATCGTCGATAAGGTGAATGCTGTTGCGCCCATCCGAAGGACCAGGCATGAATGCCAAGCCAGGTGGTACTATCTGCGCAGGGCAGTCAAGAGGAAAATGAACGAGGAATACGCCCATAGTAACATTACTGGAGGTGGGCTGCCCCGCAGACTCGTACATTACCATCCCTGGGAGGAGAAGGTGATGGACACGCTTCCGCCGGTGGGAGTACACGGAGTCGAAGGAGTCGCAGAGCCTGGTGAGTGCACAAACAATTCACGTAACATGGGGGGAATGGCATCCACACCACAAATACACCAAATGCACGCAACTACCCCAAGCCCTCACTGCACACAACCACACCCAAAAACCACGCTCATGCCACTAACGTCTCCATGCCCCATTCACAAATAAAGGCAATGCCATGTCCCAGGCCACACCAACCACAGACCCAAGACTGGATGTCCGGGATGCTGGGAGGGTGGGGCTCACACAACACATTGTGCAACTCAGAACCAGACACCAATGCCCACAGCCCATATGGCCTAGGTACATACCCATGCACCATGCCCAATGCACATGGACTGGCAAAGTAATGACAAGGTAGCTGACACTTGGCCCTGCTGTAGGCAGCACAAGGCCCTCCTGTGACCACTCAAACAACAACTCCACTAGCTCACATACCCAGCACAGGAACTCATACACACTGTCATGCCAGCATGCACCATGAGGGGACAGACACATCACCTGGGAGACCCAATGACAAATCACACTACACACAACAGCAAGCCTGGTCACACACCCCCCCCCTCACACAAGCACACACCCCCGGGGCAGGCAACGTATTTACCCACTCTCACAATGGACATGTGACACAAGACCAATCCATAGCCAAATAAGCATCCCAGCCAAAAATCCACTGGCAAACACTCAGGAGCACATACCAATCTGTCCCCCGCAACATACCCATCCCCAAGTGTACATTGAGACGAATGCTAGGCACATCCAACCACCTGGAGGAACTGTGACTACTTGAATATGTATGAAACATGGATGTGGCATGAAACAGCATTAACATTGTCTCTCTCTCACACACAGGGCAACGTCATCGACCTCCCCCCAACAATGGGGGGGAACAATCACAGTCCCAGGCTCAGCGTGAAGATGATCCCACCGGCAGCGATGACTCTCACCACTCCGTGGATGACCCCGACCAACCTGGCCTCTCTGGTGCCCAAACCTTGCAGCACCTGCGTCAGGTATATCTGTGCCAACCCCCACCCCCATTCCTGCCACATCCCAGGAGACACCCAGGAGCCCTGCTCGCACTGAACAACACAGCCAGTCTGACCAGGAGGGACAAGGTTCTCCGGGCACCCAGGAGGAGGCAGACGACCACGCTAATGCCATCCCTCAGGGGTCCCGTAGACCTGATGTGCCCACAACGGCAGGCCAGGCTTGTGTGGGCAGTGTTGGTGGGAGTGGAGGCAGGCGGAGGTGAGAACCTGACCAGCCAGCTGAGAGAACCGGTATGGCACACATGCGCCACATCCTGGACACATACCGGCGTGACACCAGGGGCATCAGCCAGGTTGTGTCGAGCCTCACAGACATCAAGGGGACCCTCGACGAGATGAAGAACCTGCAGGCCGAGCAACATGCCAGTCAACAACAACACCAAGAACGGATGGAGGCAAGACTGGCTGAGCTCCTGGCGGTGCAAACGGACATGAGCCGTTCACTCCGTCGGATCGCCAACAACATGGGCAACCCTCCCTGTGCCACCAGGCGAAGACCACCACCAGCCACAGGGAGGGAGGAGGAGGAGGATTCGTCCGACGGAGCATCACAAGCATCGTCAAGGCCTGCATCTGAGGGTCCCCCCAGGAAGGTGGGTCGTCCACGGAAAAGACCGTGAGAGTCAGCGGACCATCCACATCTCCCAGGTCACCTGGCCTGGCACCTGGCCCTCTGGCGCAACAGCACCACCTCACCCAATGACATTTTCTGCCACATGGACTTGCTGGTCACAGTCTGACCAATGATGACCAACAATGTGGTCTGGACTCTGATGACTCCAACTGACAAGGATGCCATCTCCCCCTGTGAACTTTGGATTCAATGCACCCGGTAGAGCACCTTACTTCATCCACCAAAAGACTAACCCCACCAAAAATAAATACTTTATTTTGTCATGAGATGTTGCTGTCATTTGGAATTATTCACCAACATATGTGTGTGTAAATGTCAAACTATGCCTGAGTGTTGAACTAACTCCACACATCCATACCCTGGGATCGGAGTCTGGTACAGGACACACATGGGTCACAATGTATTATTCAATGCAGACATGGAGCACAATACTCACCTGTGATGGCCTCAAGCTGCTGAGGGGGTGCTAGGGAAACTGTGAGGACACACCTATTTGGAAGAGTAACATTAAGGCGTAGAGGTCATGCCTCATTTGGAGGTTCCCGGGGAGGGAGTTCCAGGTATGTGTTCCCAGGTGGGAGAACTATGTCCTGCATGCAGGAGTACGGTGGATCAGAAGAATGGTGGCCAGGTCAAGGTTGGATGCACGGAGATCGCACTACGGGGTCTGGGATGACAGTGGTACAAAGATGGTTTTGGGTCAGGGTTGTGGCCTGCCTCCTAAGTGTGGGTGATGAGTCTGAAGGTCATCCTGCAGCACACCGTGATCCATTGCAGCTATCTCTGCTGGACAGTGATGTGGCTGGGGCGCGGGATGTTGACGCTGAGGTGTGCAGATGCAGCCTGGATGTGGACAAGTGTCCCTGGATTTTGGATGTGGCTGCTCCGTAGAGGGCAGGGCAGTATTTGACACAGATGTTGTCGTGGACCTGGGGGACGGTCCGTCTTACCTTGGAGTGGATCTATCTGGGGATCATGTGCATAATGCTGAGGGTGTTGCAGTGTGAGGTACAGATGCTGGTGATTACCATGGCAAATTAGATCAAGCAATCCATGATGCACAACATCTTGTGTGTGTGGACACTGGGTGCCTGTGCGGGGCTTCTGTGGGTGGGACACAAGCAGTTGAGCCAGCTGTAAGGGGACAATCCTCAGATGTTGACCTCAGTCATGTACAAGTCCAGCCTCAGGTGGCTGCTGTTCTGCCATTCATCTATGGATCCCATGCAATTTTGACTATTGGAACTGGAAATGTCTGCGTCCTTGGTGAGGGTGAGGAGTGCCTGGCTGTCAATGGCATACGAGTTGATGATGAGGTCGTGTGCGCATGTGATGGTGGATAGGGGGGTCCTGGACACATTGTAGATTGACACGCTGAAAGATGATACCTGTGCCATGTGCCTCACGACGAAAGCATACTACATGCCAAAGCCTTGAGTCCCACTCCCATGGCCTTGCAGGGGTACAGATCCGGTGGGGAGTAGGAGGGACATGACCTGGTGGGTGTGACAGGTCCTGGAAGGTGTGGCAGCGCTGTGTAGGCAGTCGGAGTTGCACACTCATTATGCAAAGGTGTTGTGTGTGCGCTCAGTGCATGCCTGAGAGCAGGCGGGAGATGTGTGGATGGACCTTGCTTGGAGGGTGGCTGCAACATCACACTGTAGTGTGATGTGGGTCATGCAAGGACCTGAGGGTCGTGCAATGTGCATGTTGCATGTGCAGACGGTCCAGCCTTTGGTACCGCGTGGCCGCAACTGTGGCACAGACAAGCCGAAGACAGCCAAATGAATTTGTTGAGGGAGGAAGGGAGGAGCACCTTTGATGTGTGTGTGTTGCAAAATCTGGAAACTACGTGTGCCCTTGCTGCAGTGGCTGCAACAGCAGGCGGCATGTCCTGGGAATTATGCCACAATATCCACACAAAGACTAGGATGTCAGAAAGGACTACTGCAACAGGTGTATGTCAAGGAAGGAGTTACCGGTTTTCAATGGCACACCCAGAGACAAAGGATGCACAATCACCAAAGATGACTGACACCGGATCATGAACCTGAAGGCCGAGCTGCGCACAGGAAACACACCCCAGAAGGTGTTGACGGCCCGTGGGGGGGACTAACATGCCAAAACACCTACACAGCCATGGACATCATGCACAATAGAGAATCAAATACATGAAGAACAGCATGCAGGTTGCTAAACTACACATAGACTCATATGCACAATCCTTGACAACCATGCCAGAGATGCCACATGCACAGTGGCAAGAGACCTGCATTGACAGAGATGAGGCACCTTGGAGGCTGAGGAACACCTTTATTACTCAGGCTCACACCTATGCAAAAGCATCAATATTAACAGACTCACAGGTCTATTGGATTAACATGTGGGACCTACACTGGATACCCCCTTAGCACCACAGATGCTGTAAATCCATTGTACTGGCACACAAGTGAAGGGGTTGAGCCAAACATCCCCTGCTGCACACGGAGAGGCTGCTATTCCCCATTGAGCATCATATGGGGATGTCCCGCAAATGTCCACCCGTAGCCTCCCGTATGTTTCCGAGGGAAGTTGTACACACATTGATGCCTTCATCACAAACCACAATCCCATAACAGATGACTGTCACGAAGTGTGACTATCAATTCATGTGAGTCATGCCACATGTCATGTGCCCCATGGTGAGTCGACATGTATGCATAGTAACATAACCTGAACAGGAGCAGTGCCCACACATTACAAACAACTACCACACCCAAAAAGCCTTGCTGCAATCCTTACCCAAAGGAGAATGTTCACCATGTCCGTGCATGTAACGCTGATTCAGCACACGTTGCATTACTCATGAGGAATAGCAGGAGCACAACGATGCCACGAGCAGACAGCATGCGCAACTACCTGGGGATGAGAGACACACAAGAAGTCAGGAAAAACATAGTCATCCGCATGCATGGTCATGTACTCTACATGAATAAGGTTGACACCATGCCAGTTGTCAATTGAGCGTGTCAGCTAAAATGTGTGGAATGACATCAGCACTCGAGTGACACATCAGCACACACCTCAAAGTCACTTAGCATACAGTCAGCTGGACACAGACATTGCAACACATGCCACACAAGGCTCAAAGCGTGCACACTCAGACTCAGGGACTCACCATTATAAGAAGAAGTTGCGTATGAGCTGACTCCGGATGTCCTCCTCCTCCTCCTCCTCCTCACTTGCCTCGTGACCAAGGCCGTCATCCTCCATGGGTGGATGTTCCTGCTCATCGGGATCCAGGATGAGTGGCACAGCTTTCTCCACTGCCATGTTGTGCAGCATGCAGCACACGAGGAAGATTTTGCAGTACTTCACCGGTGCATATGGGAGGGACCCGCCGGTCTTGTGGAGGCACCGGAATCGGCTCTTCAGGAGGCCAAACATCCTCTCAATCACTCGCCTGGTCTGCCCATGGGCGTTGTTGTAACGGTGATCTGCAGCTGTTCTCGGCTTGCGGAGAGGCGTCACCAGCCATGGCATGTTGGGATAGCCAGAGTCCCCTACATGGAAACATCATGTAAAGAAGTGGGTCAGGAGATGCCGTCACATACTAAGATACCGCTGAATACTGGACAAACAGAGGCTACTCACCAACAAGACATGCTCGTTCGTTGTGCAGCTGCAGCATCATTTCTGGCACCCTGCTACGCCTCATGATGTAGGCATCGTGTGCTGACCCTGGAAAACGTGCACAGACATGGGAAATCACCATGTTAGCAAGACACACCACAAGGGCATTAATGGAGTGGTAATGTTTACGGTTACGGAAGGCTACCTCCTGTGCCTGTGGTGGTACCAGAGCCACATGTGTCCCATCAATGGACCCAATTACATGGGGCATCCCTCCCAGGGCATAGAACTCACCCTTGATACCTGTCAACTGCTCACGAGTTGGAAAATGGATGAATTCATCCAGGTGCTCCAACATGGCTTCTAAAACATCATGCAGGACACGGATGAACATGGTCTGAGACATGCGTCCCACATCAGCTATGGTCAATTGAAACGTACCGGTGGCAAAGAAATGTAGGGCTGACATCACCTTCATCTTGGGGGTCAGCGCAGTCGGATAACTGTGTCGCGGTTGGAGGTGTGGTGCCAGCCTGTTTGTCAGGTCCACAATTAACCGTTGGGGGAATCTGTAGCGGCGTAAGCAGTCACGTTCCCTCATGGCAGCCAAGTCTGGCATTGGTCGGGGGAGAGGCGGTGCCCTGCAGAAAATTGGAAGGAATAACGAAGATTGAGTACATTACTACACCAATGTCAATGAACTGAGCACATGTTCAACAGCTAATACACATATGCCACATACAGAGTCTGGTCTGTGCAATACATCCTGCACACGTATGCCAGCCAGGTGATACTCCTACCAAGAGCCAGCTACAAACATGGATAGTCAAGGTCTACATGACATGCCATGAAAGTAGCTGTGGGCCAGTGTGAGTGAACAGCCAGACACATTACAGGAGTGACATACATCCACATATGTACATTTGAAGGATGTCATCTCATACAGACAGCTGCCGGCAAGCTAGACGCACAGGTCACATGTCATGGAAAAAGGACAGACCACACAACTTGCCATGAAGGGGTACATGTCAAATATGATCACACAGACATTGAGACTATGCAGATATGTCCTAAGCTCACAAGTCCCTGTTAGATGCATATAGACACACGTCACGTGTTATTACACATGTGTCCTGGTGTGCGTAATAGTGTGACATGGGCATCAACATACAGACACATGTTGGATGCAGCTACAGCAGATGCCGTTGACGGAACACCAACAGCAAGATCATGGGAACACATGACACACACATGACATAGTCACATCGTGGCACGCTGGTAGTGAGATGTCAGGTGTCATCATCCGTGTACCTGGCATCAGGGGACAGTTGCGGGTGTTGGGGACTGTGCCATGCCAGTGATGCAGTGCTTGACAAGTTTGAAATACATGCACACATGTAAAAGGTGTGAAGGGGAAGTGCGCCACATGGTGCCCCATCACACATGACATGTGTACACAGGTCATCACACAACTATTGGGTTTAAACATGAGGAGACATGTGCCAGCTCACTGCCTGACACACCTAGGCCCTACACATGATGTACTGCACTGACAATGACTTGATGTCCATCCTTGTGCGAGTCATACACCTACATTCCTTTCCTTTGCGCCTCCTAGCACCAGTGTAAGCTGTGAAACGCACCGTACACACGCTCTGAGGGCGTGTGTACGGTCGTATCACAATATGGGGGTTGGGTAGGAGTACGCGTGTGTGCAAGGACCGTACACACGTACGTGTACACACTGGTCCTATCCCCATGGTAGTGTTGGCGTAGGCGTACGCCATAGAGATACGGCTCGTACCCGCGTATGTACGGCCCGTATCTCTATGGCGTACGCCTACGGCAACACTACCATAGTGCTACGGGCCCTACACACGCGGGTACGGCCCGTAGCATTAGGGTAGTGTTGGCGTAGGTGTACGCTATAGAGATACGGCTCGTACCCGCGTATGTACGGCCTGTAGCACTATGGCGTACGCCTAGGGCAACACTAGCATAGGGCTACGGGCCCTACACACGCGGGTACGGCCCGTAGCACTAGGGTAGTGTTGGCGTAGGCGTATGCCATAGAGATACGGCTCGTACCCACGTATGTACTGCCCATAGCACTATGGCATACGCCTAGGGCAACACTACCATAGTGCTACGGGCCCTACACACGCGGGTACGGCCCGTAGCACTAGGGTAGTGTTGGCATAGGCGTATGCCATAGAGATACGGCTCATACCCGCGTATGTACGGCCCGTAGCACTATGGCGTATGCCTACGGCAACACTACCATAGTGCTATGGGCCCTACACACGCGGGTACGGCCCGTAGCACTAGGGTAGTGTTGGCGTAGGAGTACGCCATAGAGATACGGGCCGTACCCACGTATGTACGACCCGTAGCACTATGGCGTACGCCTACGCCAACACTACCCTAGTGCTACGGGCCGTACCCGCGTGTGTAGGGCCCGTAGCACTATGGTAGTGTTGACGTAGGCATACGCCATAGTGCTACGGGCCCTACACACACGTGTATGGCCCGTATCACAATGGCGTACGCCTACGGCAACACTACCAAAGTGATACGGGCCCTACACACGCGTGTACGGACCGTATCACTGGAGTAGTGGTGCCCTAGGGGTACGTGTGGAATGCACCGGACCTGTGTGTGGATAGTGAAATTACATAGAGCACACATGAGGGACAAGTATAAGGGCCTAAATGCATGCTGGTTGTCATGGAGACCGAGTTTCCAGTTCAAAATTTTTCATCAGGTGGCCAGCAAAAGTTGGTTGGAGACAATATACTATGTTGCAAAGTGGTTGTTGACTTGACATCATGCTCACATTTTGAACCATGCAAAGGCCCTCACTGGGGTAGGTTTAAAGGGATTGGAGGAAACGTAGGATGCAAATGAGATTGACCAATCACTCTGTACTCCTGTAAATGAAACAGCCCAGCAAGGGAGATATAAGGCAGCCAGGACCCATGAGAGAGCACTTGCCTGCACAACCTTTCATTCCACACCACTGCTGCTGCTTGTGATTCCTCTGGCACCATGTCCAGGTCTGTGGAGAGGGCCCAGCCTTTCACCCAAGAGGAGAATGAGGCGTTGCTGGACGTCATCCTCCCACAGTACCCCTGCCTGTATGGGAGACCAGGGGAGCAGGTGAGTGCTGACTCCACCAGCTGTGACTGTGCCCCTTTTTTTGTGTCTGTCATTTCTGGCATTGTGTCCAGGTGTGACAGACATGCAATGTTGTTCATGGTGGGTCCCGGGGGGGGAATGCCTTATGTCTCCCATGCAGAGCCTGATGTGGTTCATATCTGCACTCCTCACTTGCATTGTGCTTACTGTGACAATCACTGCATGGTGCATGCCACATTCAGCCTGGCTAATCCTCTTGGGAATTTTGTTTCTATAGTCCTGATGTGATTCTGTGGTCCCCCCAGTGTGACAGGTGACTGTACCCACAGATGTGTGTGAGTTGAGTGTACCTGAGGTGATAGTGTCCAAATGATGTGTACGGCCCCTGGACATTGGTGTGTGTGTAAGTCCCCTGTCATGTGGGTGAGTGTCTATGTGGAGTGTTGCACCCCAGCTGCATGGAGGATGCATATGCCCTACCCATCTGATGTGAGCAGGGAGCCGTGCTGTGTGTCTGACGTGCTGAGCTAGCCCCACACCTGTGACTCCCCCCAGTCAAGTGGCACATGTGCAGAGTGATGTTTGTACCCGCAGTTGCCAATGGCAGGTGATTGTCCTGTGCCTGTGTGTGTCTGTGTACTCCGCTGAGGTTGCGTCAGTGGCCTGGTGCATGTGACTGCTTTGAGGTGCTGTCCATAATCCTGGTGTTGCTTGTGATGCACAGTGTGAGCCATGATCATTGATTCTGTCGCACCCCTCATGCCACCTGTTTACTTTAAATGCCATGTAGTGCATTTGGCCTTCCCCAGAGGATAATGTCCCTATGACAAAGGTGCAATGAGTTGGCTGCATACTATGCCCTGTTCAAACAAGCCCAATTGTTCTAATGTGTGTCTCTGTGACATGGAGCAGGTGTATTGATGTTGTCTCACTTTGGCATCCTCACAGGTAGCCGCCTACGCCAAGGGGGAGATTTGGAAGCGGGCCGTCAGGGCCGTGAGGTCGGTGGCGGGTCGCAGTCGGCGCCTGGCCCAGGTGAGGAAACGCTGGCAGGATATCCGGTGCTGGACCAGGAGGATCGCCTGGGTCCTGCTGGAGGACTCACCTCCACGCAAACACGGCAGGCGCCGGCGCCTGACCCACCAAATGAAGCGTGTCCTGGCGGTGGTCTTCCCTGACATGTATAGGCGGTTACAGGAGAAGCAGCAGCAGGAAGGGGGTAGGTACATGTGTGTTTGTTGTGTGTCACCAGCTTTTGGAAGTACTCAGTCGCCTGGATACACTGCCAGGGTTTATATGTGCAGTGCATATCCTGTTCCCCAAAGTCAACCGGTCCTGTTCTTCCTCCCTTCCCCTCCTTGACATGTGTTCCCTGGTCTGTGTGTAGTCCCTCTTGCACAAGGTAATCTAGGCTGGCAGTTAATCCAAGAGCCCAATGCTTGCAGCATCATGTGTGGGGGTGGTCTGTGACATGTGTTGGGACCTTGCCTGTGCCCTGTCCAGTTCAGTCATTTGGGGATCCATGATTGTTGGCACTGATGCAGAGTCTCAACATAGGAGTGTGAGGCTTAAAGTGAACTGCCTTGCAGCATGCATGACCGATGTTGTGGCCTCAGACATGATGTGCATGAGGGGGAGATATGCATAGTGCGGGGACGGTTGCTCCTGTTGCAGTCAGATCTATCCAGGACCATGGAGCAGTGTTGCCACTACAGTCCCCTGAGACACCTTTTCCTAGGAAGCATGTGTGTCATCCAACACTGTGGACATTCTCAGTGTCTTCAGCATAGGTTGGCCTCTGTGGCATTGTACCCTGGCCGCATTTGTATTTACGTAAAGTGTGCTACATGTGTACACTGTACAGGGTGACCCAATGTGGCTTGTGCATCCTCACACTGGCCTGTGCCTGTGTGTCTGTGTACAACTATCTGATGATGGTTGTTTGTCAATAATATGTGTGGTCAGCCCCACGAGGGGTAGTTAGAGTGCAATTAGGATTTAATGGAGCCCATTTTTGTGATCATTGATTAAGAGGTGTAAGTCCTTCCTCTGTCTCAATCACATTGTCTCAGGTAGGGGGGGTTTGTGCGGGCAAGGCCTACATGTCCAAAGCTTATGTCTCCTTGCCAGGTCTGGCCTGTGTGTGATGATAGTCGGAACAGACACTCAACAAGTATTGACCCAGTCATGTTGTGCAGGGTTTAATGTTTGTGCTTTGCAGCATGTGTCAAAAGTTAAAAGACATGGTTCCTGCTCATCCATTTTTGGCAACGGTGTGTGGTCCAGATGCTGTGCTCGACTGTCCACAGACAAAAGCTTCTCTGTATAATTCGATATCAAGTTCTTTGCTGTTGTGTCATGCTCTCCATTGTTTCAAAGTGGCATGGTGGGTCAACCAACTGTGTAGTGCAGGGCCTACATATGTGCTTAGTATTGTAGATGTTACTCATGATGCTTTTCATGCTATGCACTGTGACCTATGTAGTTTGGACTCATGTGTCATATGGATACAGGTGTCTGATTATTTCCTGTCTCTTCACCTTGCCCACAGCATCGTCGGGGGACACCGAGGGAGACACCGGCAAGGACGTGGAGGAGGGATCCAGCACCGGTGCCACCAGTGCTGGGGAGTCTGGCGCAGCAAGTGGCACGGAGGGCGAGGGGAGTCAGGCGGAGGACCTGTCCAGTCCCAACACTGACTATGATGCTGACGGGTCCGAGGATGAGCTCCCAGAGGGGGCGGAGGGTGCTCCCACAGCTGAAAGCAGCAGTACATCTCTCGCCACCCCCTCCATTCCCATCACCGCCCTCCCACTTGCTCGGGTCCCTTCTGTCCGTGCTAGGCGACCACATGTCTCCTTCGTGCCAGGCACCGCACCTCCTGCCCCTGTCTCCCCTGCTGCCGTCAATGCCGAGTCTGTGGACATCCTGCGGCAGTTGCAGGTTGGTCAGACATCGCTGCTTAATGTCCGCCATGGCCACACCAGACTGCTGACACAGATGGTGTTGTACATGGAGGGCATGTCAGCAGCGATGTCTGACCAACGGATGTTGCTGAGGTCCATGGACTCATCACTGACGGCAGCAGTGGGTCTCCTGCAGCGCTCCGTCCCCCCCTACCCCTGCACCATCCACACTTCCCACTCCCATGCCTGTCCCAAGCACACCCAGACATCCCCATGCACGCACCCCACCAGACACAGGCAGCACACCAACAGGGAAGGCCAAGCGCACACCTCCAGTCATGCACACACAGGGGGAAGTAGGCACACCCACTGGGTCGGGGGCAAACGGCAGCCACACAGCCACAGTGGGAGTCCGCAGTCCTCACGACCCACTTCCTCCAAAACCACTCCCCTTAGCTCCCCTGCCCAACAGTCGGACAAAGAGCCCTTCATGGCCAGTCTGTCCCTCAGCCCCAGTGTGACACCACCCCGCAAGTGGTCAAGGAATTCCACAGGCAGGGGAGTTTAGTCCCCCCCCTGTCCACACCCTCCCCCAGCAGCGCTGCAACCCATCCCTCTGACCCCCCCCTCCTTGGGGCCCGTGGTTCCTTCGGGTGCAGGGGAGACGCTGAGAGACCTTGCAACCGTGTGCAGCGCCATCCTAACCACCACCTTTGGCGCTGCCCCACCCCCTGTGGTGGAGTCGTCCGTCCCTGCACCCACAACACCTACCCTTGCCCCTCCTGTCCCTGCGGTGCCTGGTCCTTCCCCCCCACATGATGCCCCCCCCCTGTGGATGGAAAGGAACTCTGAACTGTGCAGGCAAGCTAGGGGAGGCGCGTCCCAATGCCAATGTGTCCCCCCCCCCGTAATTCGCATATGGACTGGCCTATGGGCCTTGTATATAGTGTACATTTCAAATCCAATCTTTTTTTATGCTGAATAAAGCATTTTGTTTTTCATTTGCACACGAATACTTTTCTGGTATTGCTGTTGGTGCTGCTGCTCCCTGAGTTGGGGTGGTGATAATGTGTTAGGTGTCTGGGAAATGTTGTAGTGTGCTGCTCATGGGGAGGACCCTGGTATCTGCGTGCCATCACAAGGTCTCTGCAAATAATCTTTGGTCATGTAAGCTCTTACTGTATGGTGACATTGTCCCAAGGAGTGTTCCTTCCTCTGTGGCACCTGACTTCTTCCCTGCAGGGTGTTTCCCAATTGTTGTGCTGACCTGTGTCTACATTTCCTTGCTGTGTGAGGGATCCCTTCAACTTTGGCCATGCCTGCTCAGCAATGTCTCCGCCTGCATCGTCTGTGCCATCCTTGGTAGTCACTGTACTTGTGAATGGAGTATGCTGCCATGGCTTAATGTGGACATGGTCCCTTTTCCGCACTATGCATGTGTGTACTCCCAGCCTTGCACTCATGTGTTACTTGTTCTGCAGGGTATTTCAGCACCTGACTGACAATTGTGGGCTTTGTATCTGTGGGTACTCCACCCTTTTCCCTGCATGGGAGGCAACAACTTGTTGGCAGCCCCAGCACCTGTACATTCCTATCAGTCCTGGAATGTGGGTGACCGTGTGTGTTCCCTTGAGCTCTGTTAGTTGAGTGGGGTTTAACATGAGGATACAGTCTTGTTGCATGATCTCAGTGTGTGTATTGTGCTGCCACCGCCAGGGGTGGGTATGCATGTGTAATTTGTCATCACACCCACATGTGGTGTGTCATGCAGTGGGGGAAGGACATCCATCCTCATGGGAGTGGGACACTGCTGTCAGTGATGTGTTGTCATGGCACTATCAACATAGTCGCACATTGTGGATGCCTTCATGCACCCATGGAGTTTTGCTAATGGGAGGATGATGTACACACCCCCATGTCTCTGTCCACTGCTGGGAGGCCTCTGCACCCACCCCTCATTTGTCTGGGCACTGCTGGGAGTCCTCTGCACCCACCCCTCATATATCTGGGCACTGCTGGGAGTGATAGGCACCCACCCCTCATATGTCTGGGCACTGCTGGGAGTCCTCTGCACCCACCCCTCATATGTCTGGGCACTGCTGGGAGTCCTCTGCACCCACCCCTCATATGTCTGGGCACTGCTGGGGGTGATAGGCACCCACCCCTCATATGTCTGGGCATAGTATATATATATATAAATATACGGCCTGGGTACGGGCCGTACCCCCAATGTTGGGGTGACGTAGGGGTACGGCCCGTACCCAGGCCTGAAGAGCTTGGGTACGGGCCGTACCACCATTGTTGGGGTGACGTAGGGGTAGGCGTGGTAGTGATAGGCACCCACCCCCATATCTCTGTCCACTGCTGGGAGTCCTCTGCACCCACCCCCATATCTCTGTCCACTGCTGGGAGTCATATGCACCCACCCCTCATATGTCTGTCAACTGCTGGTAGTGATATGCACCCACCCCCATATGTCTGGACACTGCTTGGAGTCATATGCACCCACCCCTCATATGTCTGTCCACTGCTGGTAGTGATATGCACTAACCCCCATATCTCTGTCCACTGCTGGGAGTACTCTGCACCCACCCCCATATCTCTGTCCACTGCTGGGAGTCCTCTGCACCCACCCCCATATCTCTGTCCACTGCTTGGAGTCATATGCACCCACCCCTCATATGTCTGTCCACTGCTGGTAGTGATCTGCACCCACCCCCATATGTCTGGACACTGCTGGGAGTCATATGCACCCACCCCTCATATGTCTGGACACTGCTGGTAGTGATATGCACCCACCCCCATATGTCTGGACACTGCTGGTAGTGATATGCACCCACCCCCATATGTCTGTCCACTGCTGGTAGTGATATGCACCCACCCCCATATGTCTGGACACTGCTGGGAGTCATATGCATCCACCCCCATATGTCTGGCCGCTGCTGGTAGTGATATGCACCCACCCCCATATGTCTGGACACTGCTGGTAGTGATATGCACCCACCCCCATATGTCTGTCCACTGCTGGTAGTGATATGCACCCACCCCCATATGTCTGGACACTGCTGGGAGTCATATGCACCCACCCCTCATATGTCTGGACACTGCTGGTAGTGATATGCATCCACCCCCATAAGTCTGTCCACTGCTGGTAGTGATATGCACCCACCCCCATATGTCTGGACACTGCTGGGAGTCATATGCACCCACCCCTCATATGGCTGGACACTGCTGGTAGTGATATGCACCCATCCCCATATCTCTGTCCACTGCTGGGAGTCCTCTGCACCCACCCCCACATGTCTGGACACTGCTGGTAGTGATATGCACCCACCCCCATATGTCTGCCCACTGCTGGTAGTGATATGCACCCACCCCCATATGTCTGGACACTGCTGGGAGTCATATGCACCCACCCCTCATATGTCTGGACACTGCTGGTAGTGATATGCATCCACCCCCATAAGTCTGTCCACTGCTGGTAGTGATATGCACCCACCCCCATATGTCTGGACACTGCTGGGAGTCATATGCACCCACCCCTCATATGGCTGGACACTGCTGGTAGTGATATGCACCCATCCCCATATCTCTGTCCACTGCTGGGAGTCCTCTGCACCCACCCCCACATGTCTGGACACTGCTGGTAGTGATATGCACCGACCACTCATATGTCTGTTCACTGCTGGTAGTGATATGCACCCACCCCCATATTTCTGTCCACTGCTGGTAGTGATATGCACCCACCCCCATATCTCTGTCTACTGCTGGGAGTCCTCTGCACCCACCCCCATATCTCTGTCCACTGCTGGGGGTCCTCTGCACCCACCCCCATATCTCTGTCCACTGCTGGTAGTGTTATGCACCCACCCCCATATGTCAGTCCACTGCTGGTAGTGATATGCACCCACCCCTCATATGTCTGGACACTGATGGGAGTCTATCAATCAATCAATTAATTCTTTATTTCGATGGTTAAAAATCATCATAAAAAGTACATATTTTAAAACACAGAAACATACATGATTTTTTATCACATCAATATCAAAATTAACCATCTATCACCCTGTTAAAATACAAAAAAAAGAATCAATATATTATTCATGATAGGTTAGTCTCTGGTATTTCTTAGTCTTACTGCCGCTTTTAGAAAACCTATTACTGAACATAAGGTATGCATATCATTTGCTCTCTGTAAAAACAGGAGGGCTATTTTAGCATGCCGAAATTTTCCATTTTTTAAGATTTCAACCAGAAACATACGCCTTGGGTAACAATAAAATGGACATAGTAATACAAAATGAAGGGTGTCCTGCGGAGACATGTTGTCGCAGCCGCAGGCACCCTTCTGCTCAATAGTTGCAGTAAAACCAGACGGATAAGCTAAAATATTTTGCAACAAATTGAGCCTAAAACGGCACATTAAAAACCTATCCTGGTGATTATACATCAGAAATAGGTACGGTTCCATACCCGGTGCCTCTTTAACTAAGGAGTGTGCTACCACTGACCGTTTTAGTGCAAAAGCTTTAGTTTCCCTAAGCCTCTCCAAATTGTCAAGCAACAGTCTTTTGATTTGTAATTTATTGTTCCTTGTGATTAATGCAGGGGTGCTAAAAAGGGTGTGCTGACCTACGGACTCTAAAGTTAGTTTAACATAATTCAGCCAAGGGATTGACATCCCTTTGTCCATTTGTATACAGTCAGAGAGGATTTCTTGGCTTAATACAGCCTCCGGGTTAGCCCAAATACTAAGCCAAGCCAAGACCGGTCTAATCTTGACCTGATCTACAATATACGGAATTCCGAGTTCGGAATGGGCAATTTCAGCTGGTATTGAGTGTGGGATCTTGAGGATTCTACGGATGAATTTGTCTTCCTCTAATTGTAACTGTTTGGCATCCCTAAAGCCCCAAACCTCGGCTCCATATACTGCTTTGGCTGTGCTTATTGAGCGATACAAGCTCATTATTTGCTCTGGGGACCAACGTCCCAGCCTCTGTGCAAAGTTCATAATTGCACCACATGAGGAAGCCAATTTAGTACAGTGTTCCTCTAGTAATTTGTCAAATTGCATCTTGCCATCAAGTAATAGACCTAAATATGGGAAGGTGGTTACAATGCCCATGGTATGAGTCCCGATTTTAAACACCGGTTTTTTGATGGGTTTTTTGCCTGCAATCAGTGCAAAGGACTTGGTCAAATTCACGGACAGATCTAATTTTTCCATGAAGACCACAAATCCATTGATCAGAGATTGGAGACTTCTCGGTGTACGGGCGAGCAGGACCGCGTCATCTGCGTACAATAGTACCGGTATTTGACGCTTCCGTACCTTGGGGCAGTCCACCGCCCGGGCTATGAGGCATGACTCCAGGTCATTAATGTATAATGAGAAAAGGAAGGGGGCAAGAATGCATCCCTGCCTTACTCCGCTAGAGCATGGAAAGGAGTCAGTTTGCCCTCCCTCCATACTAAAGCGAACCCTGGCTGTGGTGTTCCAGTGTAATTCTCTTAGGATACTTATAAGTCCCTGGTCAATCCCCAAAGTGCTCATCCTTTCCCAAAGTTTACTTCTATTTACATTGTCAAAGGCCGCCGCCAGATCCATAAAACCCATATATATAGTACCATTGCTCGCTCTGGTGTATTTAGCGACCAAAAGGTATAAATTTAAACATTGGTCACTGGTCGACTTTCCTGCTCTAAAACCATACTGGGTATCCACTATTGTATGGTGCTCTTCTGTCCAGATCATTAAGCGGTTTAGGATCACCCGCCCCAGTATTTTGGCAGAAACGTCGATCAGTGATATGGGTCTGTAACACTGAGGATTGTCCCTATTTCCCTTCTTGAAAATAGGTACAATTAAGGCGGTGGACCACGACCTAGGGAGTCCTGTCTTGATAGCTGCATTTAACACCCTCGTTAAAATTGGGGCCCACAAGTCAATATTACTTCTATACAAATCTGGGGGGGTGCCATCAGGCCCGGGGGCTTTATTTGGAGTCAACCCTTTAATTGCCTGGATAATCTCGGAGAGTGTAAAATCCTGCACCCAGCTCCTATTACCATCCCATTTCCCTTTATGTTTAGGATCTTTAGACTGGTTATAAAGGCTCTCGAAGTGGGTCATCCATTGCTGCGGGAGGATATTTGTGCTAATAACTGGGGCATTTTGGTCGTGAAAACAGGGCCTATTTATGATTTTCCAGAATTCAATAAAATCCCTGTTTTCACCGGCCTCTCTTAAGTCAGCCCATAGTTCTGCTTTTAGGGAAGCCTTCCTTTCTTTGATCTTAATGTTATAAATTTTCCTACACTTTACCACTTCCACTGTGTCCCTTGGAATTACTTTAAGGCTTAATTTTAGATTTCTTAACGCTCGTGCACAACTTGCGTCAAACCATCTTGGGTGGGTCCCAGATTTTCTAGGACCTTTCGCCTCCAATAATTTTTCGGCCAATTTAGTTAGTTCGCTGAAGGCAGATACTAAATCAGCTCCTTCTATTTTAAAATCTAGACATTCTTCAACCCACTTTTTCCCCTTTACTATCAGTGCAATATAAAATTCTGAGGCATTGATTTTTGCCCATTTTAAGCGCCTTCCTTGATCTGAAGGCTGTAAGATAATATCTAGCTGTTTATTCATTTCAACATAACCCCTGCAGAGTATTTCTATAAATAAGGGATTGTGATCACTAAAGGGACTCCATTTAGTGCATACCATCCCCACCCATTGTTTGGCAAAGGCAGTTATCAGGATGTAGTCTATAATAGACGAACATCCCCTGCCTTTAAAAGTTGGTACCAAGGTAGCCTTTGGCCCTGGGATTACTACATCCATGGTATGTACTAATGAGTGACTACCTATTAATTTTGTAAGTGATGTACCCTCCGAGCTGTGCTCGAAGTGTGGCCCTTTACTAACTGGACAAAGATCCCAGTCCGTGGTTACTGAGGTTAAATATGGGCATAAATGGCAATTTAAATCTCCCATTAAGAGGACAAATGGATCTACACCGCCTTTCCTTGAATCGGCTTCCTGTTGTAATCTAGTGTCTAGTTCCTCTAGCACGGTTTTAGTGCCGCTTCCTGAGCCTGAGTTATAAATGTTAAATAGTTGTACCTTCATCCCATAGCCATGAAATATTATTGCTTGCAAATTTTTTGAGGTCCAGGATGGCACTATCCATCTCCCCTTTAAATTAATATCAGCATAAATTATTAGGCCTCCTTTAGCTCTGCCTGCCCTACTCTCTTGTGCAGGGACAAAAAATAGCTTGTAACCCTCCAAATGATAGAGGTCGGGCTCAACCGCCCAAGTCTCCTGTAGAGCTACTATATGGGATTCCCTTAATTGATTTCTAAAATCTGCATTAGCTATTTTTCCTGCCAAACCTGCTATATTCCAGGATGTGATTTTCACCTTTCCCCCCTGTTTCCCTATCAAGTTTGAATCACAAATATGGAGAGCGTCTGCCTCTCTCTCTTCAGGCCGGGTATCTTGTATCTCCCCATTCTGATTTTGCTGGGAGCCTTCCTGGGGGTTCGGTGTATATCTTCCTGTAGGAGTTAAGTCAATGTTATCCCTGGTCATTCTAGTTTCTTTCCCCACAGGTTGTATATCTGGGTTGGTTAGTCAGTCGTTTTCGTCCAGGTATTGAAGGGGACTGAATCTGTTTTTCCACTGCAGGCCATCCAGATCCAGTGATGAGAAGTGACTATATTCAGGTTTTCTTTTCCTATAATCGTCTATTCCTCCTTCCCTCCTTCCCTAATTTTGGGCCAAGGGATATGTGTTTCTATTTCTCAGATAGAAATAACCTAATGGCATAGCCTGTACAGTACTAGTTACATTTTTATTAAAGTTACCCAATATATATTCCACTAGACCCGGATTCCTAAAATTTACAATGACACAGTCCCCCTCAATATCCTTCTCTCTGGTCCCCAGCCATGATACTCTCCTCACGTGAATAATTTCTCCCCTTTCCTGCCCCCGGAGCGGTCTGTGTATATTAAGCCAATTAATAATCTTGTTTTTTAAATCTAAGTATGGCTCTTTTTGACCCATCCTCAGTTCAGGCACCCCAGCAAGTACCACAACATAGGGGCTTGTTTGGGGGGGTAAATTTACACAAGGGGGGGGGGAGAGTTTCTCCTTTGCTCTCATAGTCTTTTTGTTGTTTATTTACCTGGCTGTGAGAAACGACCTGCCCTAACAACGTCTGCGCCCTACTTTGCGGAACCTGGGGTCTAGCGCTAGGTTCTTTCACATTTTCAATAAAGCCTCTGTTCTGCGAGTGGGCTATAGTTTTAGGCGGCACATGAACCTGGGCAATAGTACATGGCTCATTGCTTGTGCAGTTATTATTCATGGGTAATATCCTTGAGGAGGGGGTTTCAATTGAAGTTGGGTTTCCAATAGAGATGGGATTTACATTTTCCTTCAGTCTCCCTAACTTTTGCAATTCATTAGTGATTTTATCAATTTTGCTAATTAAAGGTTTTATTTGTGAGATAATGAAGGTTTCTAAATGTTTTTGAAGGTCACTTATTACCGGTTGGAGCCATCCTGGCGGGATTAGTGGACCTTGCACATCTACTTCTATAATCTCATCTTCTAGTGTCTTCCCACCCATGTTAATTGATTTTAATTTCCTTGCATGCATATTCTTTGTGCGCCTTTTAGGTGGTCTATGTTTTGGTACAAATAGTCTTTTTGCTGACCTAGCAAGGGGGGGGTCAATCTCTGATACCAGTTGGCCGCATGGCACATTTTCAGATGAAATATCATTGGTATTGTCCTGTGAGCTGTCACAAAGATTTATATCTAACACCTGCGAGAGTGTACTCTGTATTTGTGAGTGGGGGTTGTTTGTAGGGGTCATCGAGAGGCGTCTCTCAGCGCGCTCAATCTCCCCATCCACTGCCCCAATGACCTTACGTAGCATGAGATCTATGGCAGTGGGGGGGGCTAAGTGTCCAACTACATTAGTGATATTCGATCCAGTTTGTTTGGCCACCGATGGGGTACTTGGTTTTCTCTTCGATGATCTTGTTTTAGGTTTGGAAGCCATGGTACCCTATCGGTCACAGTCCCCCTTCTCTCAGTGTATCCCACACAAAATGCGCAAATTACAGTCACAATTTAGTCCTTCACTGCCCGAGTGGTCGGGGCACATCAAAAGAATAGATTAAGGTCCCCTGCTTATACTTCAAGGAATCAATGACCAGTATATAAGTGTTAAAAACTTTGTCCACCACTCAGCCTCACCAGTGGATCACGATAGTTTGGAAAACCAATCGGATTACAGTACCTTGATTTTTATGGCAATAGATGTGGCCCAGCCCGGCCTCCTTGTGCCTCTGAGGGCCACAGAGGGCCCGCCCTTTGCCCGGGCTTAGCCCGCGCGCGGTCCCGCGTCGCGGGGGGCTGGATCGATTAAGTAGCGCCTCCGGGCGCGCAAGGTCCGTGGGGTTTCCTTCCGGTTCACGAAAGGTTGCAAGGGGACCTGAGTAGTGAAGTCCCGCCGGACGCTCTCCCCTCACAGCGGTCGCGGTGACAGGCGACGGCGGGGGAGAGAAGCGTGGGATGATAAGGAGCCGTTCCCCTCACGGCGAGTTTAAAAGATGAAGAGCAGAGTCATATGCACCCACCCCTCATATGTCTGGACACTGCTGGGAGTCATATGCACCCACCCACGTACCCCCTTGGCGCTGTACACTGCTGGCCTGGACCTACACACACACCAATATGATGTTAACATGCTGGGCCAGTCCTCTAAGCCCACATTCATGGCGTGTGTACACCTCGTATCCCAAATGTACTGATGCCGTAGGGGTACGTGTGGTACGCACCGTACCCACGCATTAATGCGTGGGTACCGTCCGTACCACTGTTGTAATGGTGCCGTAGAGGTACGTGTGGTATGCACCGTACCCAGGCATTCATGCGTGGGTACGGTCCGTACCTGAGTTGTCATGGTGCCGTAGGGGTACGTGTGGTACGCACCGTACCCACGCATTCATGCGTGGGTATGGTCCTTACCTGAGTTGTCATGGTGCCGTAGGGGTACGTGTGGTACGCACCGTACCCACGCATTCATTCGTTGGTACGGTCCATACCTGAGTTGTCATGGTGCCGTAGGGGTACGTGTGGTACGCACCGTACCCATGCATTCATGCGTGGGTATGGTCCGTACCTGAGTTGTCATGGTGCCGTAGGGCTACGTGTGGTACGCACCGTACCAAGTTGTCATGGTGCCGTAGGGGTATGTGTGATACGCACCGTACACGTCCACTTCCGTTGTTGCGGTACGCAGGGGTTGCTGAACAAGCCCCCCCAAATGACCAGAGCCTGGTGGTAATGTATGGCCTACATATTATAAGTTTGGGTTTGTGTATGGGGTATGTTTCCTGCCCCTCACCCCCCCGGCCCCTGGGTGTTGTTCTCACCTTCTGCGGCGTGTGCGTCGGGTGCGGTGCACCAGGTCGTATATATATATATATATATTACCTACTGGCGGTGGCCAGTAGGTAGTTATAGTTAGGACCTATTTTCCATATCAAATCCGCAACATTCTATGCCCAATAAGTCTGGTGCCGGTTGATGAATCTTCGCGAAATTTTCCAAACTTTTGGCCAGCTCCGGTCCGCTCCTATCCTGAAAGTTTTGTGGTGATTCGTCAAGCGGGGGCCAAGAAAAAAGGGGGTCGTAAAACGCATTTTCCCCATGCAATTTCCCACAGGACCTGTTGACGCAGCTACAGCCCGAACTGCTGAACGGAATTACACCAAATTTGGCAAAGAGGTAGTCCTCAGTTCAGACTCATGCCTTTTGCATAAATGGTGTAAATCTGTTCAGTAGTTCCTGAGAAAATTAGACTAAAAAAGATAGATATATCTATGGCCTCAGACGATCCGCGCACCTCAAGCGCGCCCTAAGCGCACCCTCCCGACCACGTGCTGAATGCAAATTGGCTGTCAAGTGTCTGTCTACATTCGAAACCAGGAACTGTTGGCAGCCATTTTGTGCCTCAGTAGAAGCGAAGCTGAAGAAGTAAGGGGAATAAGTGTTTAAAACATATAAAGGGGGCAGGGTAGAAATACTCTGACCCTTTAGTGTTGCTTAGGGGGTCCCAGAAGGACCCCCTGAGGCCCTCTTTTAAAACAAAAATCGTCGAAATGCGCGCAGGGTGCGCAGATCCGGCCGGAAAAAAAAAAACCCGAAGCGCCGGCTTCCGCGCTTCGTTAATAATTAGCCCCCGGGTGGGCCAAATCCCGGGGGCAAAATGTTGGTAAATTAATAGATAGGAGGGGGGCTGCGTGGCCCCCTCCTGGAGCCCTCGGGGCCCTGGGGACCGCCACCCCCGGCTCCTACAGTGTCCTGGGGTGCCCACCCTCAGGACACTGTTGTTTGCTATGAGAGGGCTGGAGTCTCCCGCCCTCCCATAGCAAACTTTGTTAGGATTTTGAAAGAGAGAGCAGGGAAACCTGCTCTCTCTTTCAAAATCCAAACGATATTGCTTTGCCACACGGGGAGCTGCATGCCAGCAGCTCCCCATGTGGAAAAGCAATGCCGGCTCCCGAAGTACGCGGGGAGCCGGCTGGGACCGTGGGGGCGTTAGGGCTCCCCCCACGGTCTCCAACGTTTTTTTATAAGCCCCGGGGGATGGGGTCCCCGGGGATAATAATAATTAGTGATAGGAGCTATTTTTTTTTCCTGTAAAAGTCGCGCATTCTAACGCGTTGGGTGCACGGTTTCTCTCGCATTGGGTGCGCGGTTCCTATCGCATTGGGTGCGCGGATCTAGGGGAAAAAAATGAAATTTTGGGGAGATAAACATCAAGCTTAAGTGTTTTGTTCTTGAGTGGCTCTAAAAAGAGCCGCTGTGTTCATTGAGAGTTTTTGGTACTTATAAGTAAGTACCTATACAGAGTCTAAAGTTGTTGGGGAAGACTCTGTTTCCTTCATGAGTAAAGGGTACTCCATCTCTCCTATACATCTCTTGCATGTAAAAGCACAGATTGTTATTGTAAATGGACCCCATTCTATAGTCTCGGTGAAAAGCAGAAACAGATTTATTCACATGTTTCTTAGCTTTCTCAATTTGTGGACAAAAATGATTGGACCAGTTCCATTTCTGCGTTTGGCATATGTTAGAATACACAAAGGTAGTTTTGGGAAAAAGTGAAATCCATTCTGCAAAGGTGTCCTTGATAAGCATTTCCAGACCTACCCCAATCAAAGTGCCTAGGTCATTGCCACCACAGTGCACTATTATGAGGTCAGGGTGTTGGATATGCATAAAGGATTTTACCAATGGCATCAATTGGTGCCACTTTAACCCTCTCTGTCCAATCCATTTAATGTCTACATTTGGCAAACCTAGGTCTTTGTGAATGCCTTTGTTTTCTGCATACCTTTGGCTCCAGAAAATATAGCTGTGTCCCACAATTCACACTCTAAGCATCTTGAAGGGAGGTCTGGATGCACTCAGATGGTCTCTGTAAATGAAATTGCAGTTTGAAAAGTAAGATTTTTCTAAATTGGTGGCTAAGATGCAGTTTTGAAAAAAGACAAGAAATCATTGGTTGTTTGACAACCTTCTACACTGAAAGGTAGGGTGCATGTTTCTGTTTTTTAAACGCATGATTCTTATTGGTTAACAAAAAGTGAGTGAAAGGAACATTATCTATGATAAGCTGATATGTTGAAAAGTCAAGCACACTTGCTGTTTTGATTAGCAACATTGTGTGCTGAACTTGTGACCTGTGTGCTCAGTTCAGTGTTCCATGACCTGTTCCTATGGTAACAGGCAGAAGGCAGATTGGGGGTAGGGTTCAAATGTATCTCATTTGGAAAGGGTTGAAATGTTTAACCAATAGAAATGTGTGTTTGCTTTTGAATTTATTTGGGAAGGAATGTCATTTGATGTTTACATATATATGTGTGGAAAATGAGAGGGAAACTTTGCCATTCTTTGGTTTTGCTGACAGGTGCACAGTGCAGAGATTCTGTATAAGAAAATCTGGTGGGTGACTGATATACTTCTTAATCTATAAAACAACTTGAAAGGTGAGTTATTTAATTGTGAGGGGATGTATGTGCTGTATTTTGATTTTAATCAGACTAATGTATTTCTCCTGGTAAAGTGCAGGGAGTACTTTTTTTTGTCTACAATCTTATTGACAGTGTGTGTGCATGTAGAAATCATTCTGTGTTTTTCATGTGTTTGCAGAAATATAAATGTGCTGTTTTTATATTTTGGTACAATTAGAAATCAGTCATTGTTTATAAATTTGCAAAATGAGTCATGTTTCTACACTAAAATGTAGTATTCGTAGATTAAGAAATGTGTTTTGGTATAGTGCAAGGGATAGTGTTGTTTGTCTAGGATCACAAAGTGAGTCTGTGTGCATTTAGGAATCATTTTGAGAGAAACATTTTGGTACTAATCTGTAGTAGTAGATTTTCTGCAATGTGTGCAGACACCTTAGATCTTGTAGACTAGTAAATGTGTTTTGTACAAGGGATAGTTGGCTGTCTACAATCACACTGTGAGTCTGTGTGTATTTGGGTAAGCATCGTGAGAGAAGCATTTGGTAAAATTATGTATTTGCTGACAGACAATTGTTTTAAAACCTGTCATGTTGTCAAGTTTTAGTAGCATTAGAAGCCAGTCTTTGCTTGTGCATTGATAAAATGAGTCAGGCTTTGACACTAAAGTGCAGTACTTACATATGTAGATTGTGTGCAGTCCCCTTGCTACTTCCATAGTAGTGAATGAGTTGTGGTAAACTCCTAGTGATAGTGTTGCTTGTCTATAATCACACTGTGATTGTGTGTGCATTTGGGAACCACTGTGAGAGAAGCATTTGGTAACATCATGTATTTGCTGACAGATAACTGTTTTAAAACCTGCCATGTTGTTAAGTTTTAGTAGCATTAGAAGCCAGTCTTTGCTTATGCATTGACAAAATGAGTTAGGCTTTGACACTAAAGTGCAGTACTTAAATATGTAGATTGTGTGCAGTCCCCTTACCTCTTGCACAGTAGTGAATGAGTTTTGGTAAACTCCTAGGGATAGTGTTGCTTGTCTAGAATCACACTGTGAGTCTGTGTGCATTTGGGAACCACTGCGAGAGAAGCATTTGGTAAAATGATGTATTTGCTGACAGACAACTGTTTTAAAACCTGTCATGTTGTCAAGTTTTAGTAGGATTAGAAGCCAGTCATTGCTTATGCATTGATAAAATGAGCCAGGCATTGACAGTAAAGTGCAGTACTGAAATATGTAGATTGTGTGCTGTCCCCTTACCTCTTCCATAGTAGTGAATGAGTTTTGGTAAACTCCTAGTGATAGTGTTGCTTGTCTAGAATCACACTGTGAGTCTGTGTGCATTTGGGAACCACTGTGAGAGAAGCATTTGGTAACATCATGTATTTGCTGACAGATAACTGTTTTAAAACCTGTCATGTTGTCAAGTTTTAGTAGCATTAGAAGCCAGTCTTTGCTTATGCATTGATAAAATGAGTCAGGTTTCACACTAAAGTGCAGTACTTTAATATGTAGATTGTGTGCAGTACCGTTACCCCTTTCAGACTAACGAATGAGTTTTGGTGAACTCCTAGGATAGTGTTGCTTGTCTAAAATCACACTGTGAGTCTGTGTTCCTTTCGGGTAAGGATTGTGAGAGAAGCATTTGGTAACATTGTGTATTTGCTGACAGATAACTGTTTTAAAACCTGTCATGTTGTCAAGTTTTAGTAGCATTAGAAGCCAGTCTTTGCTTATGCATTGATGAAATGAGTCAGGCTTTGACACTAAAGTGCAGTACTTAAATATATAGATTGTGTGCAGTACCCTTACCCCTTCCAGACTAGTGAATGAGTTTTGGTAAACTCCAGGATAGTGTTGCTTGCCTAAAATCACACTGTGAGTCTGTGTGTATTTGGGTAAGGATTGTGAGAGAAGCATTTGGTAACATTGTGTATTTGCTGACAGACAACTGTTTTAAAACCTGTCATGTTGTCAAGTTTTAGTAGCATTAGAAGCCAGTCATTGCTTATGCATTGATAAAATGAGCCAGGCATTGACAGTAAAGTGCAGTACTGAAATATGTAGATTGTGTGCAGTCCCCTTACCCCTTCCACAGTAGTGAATGAGTTTTGGTAAACTCCTAGGGATAGTGTTGCTCGTCTAGAATCACACTGTGAGTCCGTGTGCATTTGGGAACCACTGTGAGAGAAGCATTTGGTAACATCATGTATTTGCTGACAGATAACTGTTTTAAAAGCTGTCATGTTGTCAAGTTTTAGTAGCATTAGAAGCCAGTCATTGCTTATGCATTGATAAAATGAGTCATGCATTGACAGTAAAGTGCAGTACTGAAATATGTAGATTGTGTGCAGTTTCTTACCCCTTCCACAGTAGTGAATTAGTTTTGGTAAACTCCTAGGGATAGTGTTCCTCGTCTAGAATCACACTGTGAGTCTGTGTGCATTTGGGAACAACTGTGAGAGAAGCATTTGGGTACTTCATATCTTTGAATACGCATAACTGCTTTAAAACTTTCCTGTTCTCAAGTTTTGGTAGAATTAGAAGGCAGTCATTGCTTATGTATTAACCCAGGAACTGTCCTTGCAATACTGTAAACATTCAGTTAATATTCAAGTAGTAACGGAGTGAGGCAGGCCTTAGCACATGCAGTGATTCAAATGCTTATCAACTATGCATACAGTTCTCCAACCATCTGCACAGTTCTCTTTCACACCTTTAATTCCACAGTCAGTATACATACACTTCAAGCAAACACCCTGTCACTCCCCATGTACTCCTCTATTGACCCATTCAGCAGAATATACTAAACCATTCACTTCGCCAAAACCCAAACACTTATAAATTCACTCAGGCACTCTCTTTGCAGTACTCTCATCATTCAGTCAGTATCCAAGTACTCATGCAGTGAGCCAGGCCTTACAACATGGACTGCTTCACACTCCTATCCAGTATGCATACAGGCCTCTAGTCACCTACACACTTGTCTTTCACTTCCTTATTTAACTAGTCAGTATCTATATACTTCAATAAACATCCTGCCACTCCTCTTGCACTCATCCAGTGACTGATCCAGTACCATGTAGTAATCTTTTTACTGCGCCAAAACTGAAAAACTTAAAAGTTTTACCCAGGCACTCTCCTAGCAGTAGTCTAATGATTCAGTCAGTTTCCAGGTACTCATGTAGTGAACCATACATTACCACATAGAGGGCTACAAATGTCTATGCAGTATGCATGCAGTCTTCTAACATACTATACACTTGTCTTTAACAGCTTCAATTCCCCAGTCAGTATCCATGTACTTTCAGCAAACATTCTGTCACTCCCCTTGCAGTGTTCCAGTGACTTACTCAGTACCATGTAGTAATGCATTCACTGTGCCAAAACTGAAACACTTGTAAATTCACCCAGGTACGCTTCTTGCAATAGTCTAATCATTCAGTCAGTACCTAAGTACTAATGGAGTGAGGCAGGCCTTAGCACATGGATTGATTCAAACGTGTTTCCAGTAAGCATGGAGGCCTCTAACTACCAACACAATTGCCTTTCAGACCTTCAATTTCTCTGTCAGTATCTATAAACTCCAATAAACACTCTGTCACTTTAATTGCACACCTCCACTGACTCATTTGGCAGTAAGTACTAACCTATTCACTGCACTAGAATCCAAAATCTTAAAAAGATTCACTGAGTCACTCTTTTTGTAGTACTCTAATGATTCAGTCAGTACTCAGGTAGTTTTGCAGTGATCCAAGTGTTAGTCTATGGACTGTTTCAAACGTCTATCCACTATGGATGTAGGTCTAGAGCCACCTACATACTTGTCTTTCACACCTTCAATATCCCAGACAGTATTCATACAGTTCCCGCAAACACTCTGTCACTCTCCTTATACTTCTCCAGTGACCCATTCAGCACCATGCATTAATCCATTCACTGCGCCGAAAGCCAACCACTTATGCATTCACCCAGGCACTGTCCTTGCAGTACTCTAATCATTCAGTCAGTACCCAAGTACTCATGCAGTGAGCCAGGCCTTAGCACATGAATTGTTTCAAACGCCTATCCAGTATGCATGCAGTCCTCTAACCACCTACACACTTGTCTTTCACACCTTCAATTCCCCAGTCAGTATACATACACTGCAGCAAACACCCTATCACTCCACTTCCACTCCTCCAGTGACCCATTCAGCACCATGTACTAATCCATTCAGTGCACCGAAAGTCAACCATTTATAAATTCACCCAGGCTCTCTCCTTGCAGTACTCTAATCATTCAGTCAGTACCCAAGTACTCATGCAGTGAGCCAGGCCTTAGCACATGAATTGCTTCAAATGCCTATCCACTATGCATGCAGTCCTCTAACCACCTACACACTTGTCTTTCACACCTCCAATTCCCTAGTCAGTATTCATACACTTCTAGCAAACACCCTGTCCCTCCCCATGCAGTCCTCTAGTGACCCATTCAGCACCATGGACTAATCCATTCACTGTACCAAAACCCAAACACTTATACATTCACCCAGGCACTCTCCTTGCAGTACTCTAATCATTCAGTCAGGATCCAAGTAGTATTGGACTGAGACAGGCCTTAACATATGGATGGATTCAAGCATGTGTCCACTATGCATGTAGGTCTCTAATCACCTACGCACTTGTCTTTCACACCATCAATATCCATGTCAGTATTCATACACTTCTAGGAAACACCCTGTCACTCACCCAGTGTGTCTCCTTATAGTATTGTTATCATTCAGTCAGTTAGCATGTAGTCTTTTAGTGAGGTAGGCTTTAGGGCATGAACTGCTTCAAAGTAGTATGCACTATGCATGTAGTGTTTTAACCATTGTCACACTTGTGCTTCAGGGCTATAGTTTCTTAGTCAGTTTTTATATAAAATGTGTTTCTACAGTAATGGAATAGTATACGTTTGAAAGTTATTAATATACTTTTATTTGTGATTCTTTTTTACAGATACTGTTTTTCAACGTTAAAATAGAGAAATCATGCCAGAAAGAAAAAGAAAAAGAAAAGAACAGAGACAGGAGAATTACTTGAAGAAAAATCAACCACGAGTATTGAATGTACAAGATAATGTGGCTAAAAAGAAAAAATCTTCTGGTAAGATCACAAAGCAATTTATTAAAAATGTTTGTAGGAGCAAACAGAATGTACAGAACGCTGAAACCACTGAGAATATTTCAACTACAAAAAAAATTCAAAATAAGAGGAAAAGCAAAAAAACAAATGTTCAGTCAGAGGAGACAAAGTATGCTAAAAGAAGGCATAATCAGTATAAGGAATTACGCAAAAAAATATTTTACAAGAGAGTAGTACATAATTTGCTGAAAGATGTGAAGAAATATAAAAAGAGAGCTCTATTTTATAAAAAGAAGAAGCATATTGAAAACATTGTTGAAAAGGCTTTTGAAGTAAAAAGGAAACTATTCATTTCAGTATTAAACAGAATTCGATCACTAGATAAACCAATCAATTTAATGAAGGACAAAAGTAGGAGGAAAAGAGTAATTAATAGAAAACAAAATTGTGATGTTTTTTTGGGAGAATGGAAACACAGTTCCAGTTCAGAGCCTTTCTTTAATGAAGAGAGTTATTTACAGAGCAAAAAATTACTCTTTGCAGTTGACACCAGTGGTAGAGGTTATGAAGTTAGAGATGGGTGTCCAATTGAGAAAGAGAAAATGGTTGAAAGAAATGCAGAAGAAGTGATAGCTGATGAAGTTCTAGGGAGACGTCCTAAACACCCTGTGCATACTTGGGATTGCAGTAGTATTTGTAGTGTAAAACAGGAATCTATTGATAAATTATGTAGTTTTTTACGAGCATATAGTAAAAAAAGTGTTAAACAAAAGATTAAGGTGTTGCAAGGACTAGACCCTTGCAGAGTGAGAAAAAATACTGGTTTGCAAGGTCATTCTCTGGCTTGTCTTTCTAGGAAAGTTTGTCAAAGTGTTTTTCACCATTTCACGATGCTGGCAGTACATCATACTCAAATGCGGAAGTTAGTAAGCAGATTGTATTATGCGAAAAGTCCAGCACTAAAGTTATAGGAGTTGAACAGTGCTCTTTTGCGTGGCTCAGTATCAGATGTGAAGAAGGTTTGTGATGATATTGAGTTTTGTTACTTTGGTCCTCAGCAAGAGAGTGCAGAAACTGACACAATAGTAGAACAAAATGTTGAAGACAATGTAGAACCCGTAATTACAAAAAATGTTGAGGATGAAATCACAAAGTTTAAGGTAATTTCAGGTGAAAGACCAAATGTTTCTTGTATTTGTTGTTGGCGAATTCACTATAAAAATCAGACTAGGGGTGTCAACCTGTATTTCAAAAGTGAAATAGAAGATAATGATAAGTGGATGGAATTTGCAACTTATTTGTTGGTAGAGGATTGTTTTGATTTGGGATCTGAGCAGCGTATTTGCAAATAAAATGTTAGGTAAAATGGAGGGTTTTTTAATGTTTCAAGATGATGTACTGGTAGTTGGAAATAGCTGGCATGAACACAACAGTAGGCTTTGTGCATTTTTAGCCAAAATTAAGATAAACAGTTTGCATTTGAGCCATGACAAGTATGCATTTGGGAAAAAACAGTTAAAGTATTTGTGGCATATAGTTAGTGCAGAATGTATTAGTCTCACACCTGGTTTGATTATAATTGTGGAAAATGCCCCTGATGCCATCAGCAGAGAACAAGTTATGTCTTTTGTGGGGCTTTGTGAATTTCATGTAAGAGTTCTCTCAAATTTGCCACAATAGCTGAACCAATAACAAGGTTACTTAAAAAACAGGCATTTGTAATGCAATCGGTCTCGGCTTTGGGAACTTATATGTATTTAACTATGCAGTACATTAGCCTGGGTGCTGAAACATCTACTCTTCTTTAACATGGAGGGAAAGTAAGCACCAAACTGCATGACATGCCAGGTATGGTAACACATCGAGATAAATATTGCCTTGCAGTGGGAAATGGTATAGTCCAAAGCTCTGTTTTTAATATAAATCAGGGCCTTCGGTGGTCATATCACTGAAAATACACGATTTGAAAAAAAATATTATTGTCTATGTGTGCTCGTGGAAGACAATTTCTGCGGACTGGGAATCTAGAGAATGCTAAAGTGATTCTGGTATTTTACTGACCTCTGCTGGTCGTTTTCTATCAAAAAAGTTAAATAACGGCAGTTGAACAAGCAGAGAGCAATTCTGGTATTTTACTGACCTCTACTGGTCATTTTCTATTAAGCCAATTAAATAGAGGCAGTTGAACAGAATAAAGGTCCCTACGCGGAAGCAGACAAGTCCTAGGGCTGATCTCCAGAGCCCACAAAGTACATACACATATAAGTATATACTAAAGTATATGCAAGAGGTCTCGAATGTTGAACCTAAAAATACAGAATTCTTGTAGGAGAAACAACAAAAAGAGGCATTTCCATGCATTGTCATATTTGTCCAAAGCACCTCTTTTGTAACTGTATAATCCAGGTTTACCAGTTAGCATTACTGTTGATGCCAGCGATAAAGGATTAGGGGTCATATGTATAACTTTACAGTCTAGCAATTACCACAAAGTGAATCCTTGTGCATCACAATTTTATGATCGCAAATCGGTATGAAAGAAATGACATGCCAAAAAATAATAGGGATTTGTTATTTAGTCAGGGTGGTATTTAGGAAATTGCATTTTCTGATTTCCTAAACAGCAAATGGAGTCGCAAATAGTGACAGTCACATTTGACATACAGTGATGGCATCACAATCAGGAAGCAGCCCTGTGATGAAAACTTGTATTGGTGCAGGGGCCACCTAGGAAAACCCATTACTAATCAGACTTTATGTTTGCCATCCACCCATTTTGGGCACCAAAATATCACGTGAGGACAATGATAAGGATTCTCTAAGCAGTAAAAGAAAACTTAAAGTTCTCAGACAAAGAACTGGAAATCCTCATTTTGGAGTGTGTAGAGGCACCATGAACAAAGTTTTGGAAGTTATACATGGCAGTCCCGGAATCCCAGAAAAAGTATATACGGACGTTAATACAGGAAAAAAATTAATGCAGTAGCAGTGACCCAGGAATCCATAGAGTAGATACAGAAGAGATGGTATTATCCCTGATCATGTACCAAGGAGAAGGTGGCAAGCTGTCTACATGAGGCAAGAGGAAGAGAAGGAGCCCCCAACCAACTGCGTTTGAGGAACTAATGCAAACCGCACTGGAGCCAGAATCTGTCCGTGGATTTGGGTCTATTCGTACCTCAGATCTTCTAGAAACCTCACAAGGTAAGTTAAATCTTGAATTATAATACAAAACATTGTATATTAAAGGTGTAAGTCAGATAAGACAACATATTGAGAACCCATACCAATGTAGTCAATTTCAAAACATAAAGTTCACAACATAGTATATACAAAAGTAGTAGTCCGTGTAGTTTTAAAGTGCATTATGAAATATGTAGTGTTAAATAAATTACAAACAATTTTTTTTTATAGTAAATGTAACAAAGAGTGAAAGTACAACCAAGTATAAAGCGCTAAAATATTCTCAATCCATTTCAAACAAAAAACGAGCTCCTCAAGAATGTGACCATTCAGAAGGGGATAGTCCAGAAGATGTACATATCCATGTAGATGACCCTAACAAAGTGCCTGAAAGCCAGCCTGGACAGCAAGGCCAGTCCAGCACATGCCACACACTTGAGTCCAGCAGCTACGGAGGTTGGAAGCACAGCTGAAGAAGGGACTGAGGACATCACACCAACTGTTTACACAGGAAACTGTGGTGAGTTTCACGACAACTGCAAGAACGATATCGACTAGGCACTTGTTATCCTTCAAACACTCAATCACAATCCCCTGTTGCAAATGTTATAAGTGCAGAAAATACACAACTCTTTGGAGGATTAGAAACCTCAATGTTAAAGGTTTAGCACATGTAACAGATGCAAATAAAATTAATAAACCAAAAACCAGTAACACTGGATAGAAACATTACTACTGGGTTGCGAACTCTGTCTAATATCCTAGCTGCAAATCAAATGTTGATAAATTACAATTTCACAAATTTGACTGATGCAATCACAGCCCATTGTAAGGAATTACATCAGGAAAAGATACAGCACAGACATAAGGAGTTCAAATTATTAATGTAATATTTAATGGTTTTGAATACTTACCGTGACAAATTCTATTTCCCTATATGTGCTCCTCTCAATCGGCCTTCTGCAACTCGAGTTTCCTCATGTGTGACAGGTGGTAGCATCTGTTCTTCTTCCTCATCAAAGTAAGACTCTGGCAACCTACAATCAAACCTTTTTTGTAGCTACATTGTGCAGAATAGCACATGTTGCTACAATTTTGCAACTTATCTCAGGTGAATATTGAGGGAAACAAATACTCTTTTGCAGACATCCGAAGCAACTGTTTAGTAGTCCAAGAGTATGTTCAATGATGCTTTTGGTTCTACGTTTTGCCACATTGTGACTATGTTCATTTGCAGTAGTAGGGGACATATATGGTGACATTATCCATGGGTGTAAGGCATACACACTATCACCTGCAAACAAACAAAACAAATTTAGCTATGGAATTAAAGACACATTTAAGGTGTATATGAAAAATATCTACGTGTTTACCCAATAAATATCCATCATCAAAATCACCTTTTTAAAGCCTTTCATAACTGCCACTTTGTCTGAATATAAATGTTTCATGGGTGCGCCACAGAAATCAGGCAACAATATCTGTAATTGTACTTTTTGCATCACTCACCACTTGGATGTTAAGGGAATGAGTATTTTTGTGATTCCTGAAAAAAAACTTAATGTCTGATGGTGGATTTATAGGCACAAGTGTACCACCTATGCATCCAATAACATGAGGAAAATTGGCAATCGTGTATAAGTCTATTTTGTTGTTTTGCAATTACTGTTAATTTCAGGGAAAATACACATAGGTCTGAGTGTGCATTAACATAGCATCTAAAAATGTGTGACAAAAATGAGAATGTGCACTCTGAGACACACCATCAGCTACAGCAATAGCACCTTGGTAGCTACTAGATGTAAACTACATAACACCTGCACATGCATGAGGATAGAATTACTGCACAAGGTGCATCTCTCAAGCTGAGGTTTTAACTCAGCTATGACCTCCAGGATAACAGCAGTACTTAGTCTGTACTTTGCATATATCTCTTCCCCAGTTTGGTCAAATAATGCAATCCTCAGTCTGAAAATCCTCTCCTGTCTTCACCTCCTTCTCTGCAAACCAGCCAGAATTCACATTCTTTTTGCCATTACATACAGAGCAGCCATTTTTGAAATGCAGATGCATTCTGGGACAGCTTTTATTGTTCACACAGTTACGACCTGGTTTGAGTTGGTGGTAATTTGCATGTGGTAAAAGGTCGTTTTGTGACTAGTTGTTCTTTACGAATGAGATGAGCATTAGAATATCAATTTCTTAATAGCGAATACCTATTTCGTGACGGTTACATACTGAATCGTAATTAATTTGCTTCTCTAAATACATGCCTGCAAATGATTTTCTTAAATACAAAAACAGTGTTTTGTGACCGATAACCAATTTGTGACTGATTACAGAGTTGCAAAACGCTTGTACATATGGCCCAAGGTGCAGTAATTACACAGAGAAGCACTTAAGGAGAAAACAGTTGCTTTCACCTCACAAGTAATAAATACTCTGAAAAATTATACTCAGTAATAGAAACACAAATGCTTGTTTACACATAGGCAGTACAAAAATGCAGAAGTTTCTGAGGGGTAAACATTTCCCCATCAGTATCAATAACACAATTCTAGTATGTATTCTGAATAGACAATGTGCACATTCTGAAAAACGAACGGCTAGTTTAACCAGACTCACTCCTAAACTTTTAGAATACAATTTCAGTGTTATTAATGTTCCAGGCTTTACTTGCAAAAGAGCTGACTTCTTTTAACATTTTCCCTTACAATATGAGGTTGCGTGCAACACATAATGAAGAAATCTACCATTGCTTTTGTATATTTTGAAAATCAATCCTGACTTTCAAAAGAAGAATGGAAGAATGGTACGTCTGGTGATGTTTTACAAACAGCACTCCAATGGGTCATTCAAGAATGCCCCGAAGAAAAAGAATTGTCAGAAGATATAGAAAATTTGGCAAAGGTTTTTCCTGAATTGGCTATAGAAGAAGACATACTTTTCAGAGATGATAAACGTAGTCCACCTAGTTAAATGAGGAACAAGTTACTTGACATAGCTCACACAGGATATTTAGGAATGACACAAAACAAGAAAAGGCTACCTGAAACCTATTGGTGGCCTAGAATGAATTTAGATATGGAGTTCAAAGTTGAAGGATGTAATATCTGCAAGAAAGCAAACAAGCATTGGATTACTAGATCCACTCCCATGGTAGCCGTTGATCTCCATGAGAATGTTAGGAAAAATTGATTTTTTAGAACCAATAAATGTGCAATTCTTCTAATAGACTATAAATTGAAATGGATTGAAGCAAAGTTCATTAGACAGCCTAATGCAGCAGGGGTTTTGGATTATTAAGAAGAGTTTTGCAGGGGTAGGATTACCCAAGCTTTTAGTCACTGACAATGGGATACACTTTTCCAATAAATAGAATATGTTTTCTTTTTAAAAAAACAGGAATGGACTTGCACGCACCCCACTTTGTTTTCTTACCCAGAATGACCAGCAGACCTCACACTTTGGCTAAAATCACACATTTTTACTCAAATTTCTGTGACAGGAGCTTTTGGAAACTGTGTAATCCACAACGTTCCTGTCTTCCAGCATTTCCACCCTTCTCCAAGTAAAAACACTACCACACTAGTGTAGCTGGACCTAGCTCCTACTACACAAAAGAGATCATAACACAATGTAGAGACCTTATTTTGGGGATAACAGAACATAAGGCCCTGTACACTCAACCCACTGAGTATGTTTCCCCTCTGGCTCCAAAATTTTTTCATAGGTATATAATTGGGTGTGGGGAGTATATTTTATGGGTTTTTTAATAAATATTTTTATTTGAGGTCCGGCATAAAAATTATTATAGACATGAGCATTTATCATACACCAATACATAAATGCACAAATACAGGTCCAGAACACCTTTCATCATTACATTAAGGAACAAATCAATCGGAATGCTTTGCGTAATTTGTCACTCATAAAATAGGAAGAAGACAATCCGCAATTGTTAATCTTATCCAGGGATTTCCCCTCTTAAATTCACCCCAAATTTTATTAAATATCATAGTGCCTCCACACTGGCAATCATACAGTGACTCTCTAACTCTCACGTGCTTCACCTTTACCACACACTTTCTGACAGAGGGAATCAACCTTTTTTCCACCTTCGGAACAACAATGATCTTGCTCCAAAGGTGCTGAGAGAGGCCAATTGGCTCACAATGCAACTCTAAACAAAATGGTTTCTGTCTCGAACTCTGCATTTTTAAAGCAAAACTAATCCAGCATGGTCAAGCAGCTGATTTAGATACAAATCAAGTGCGGTTACAAACTAGATATGTCGCTATCTGGAATGAGCTTGGCAGACAAAGCCAGTACCCAGTATATATGGCTTAGGCTTGTAGGCTATGATCCTGCCATACAGTTAACTTCCGATTTCAAAAACTGCTCTTTGTCTCTAGTATATTATATAATTGATGGAATCACAAGGAAAATATTCCTATATGTAATACAATAAGTAACATGCACTCATGAGTCAATTAAGTACTGCTTTATATTCATTGTTATTAGTAGTTCCCTTATTACATGAACAAATATTCATTAAACTTCATAATTCTCAGTCTATATTTCTTCCAGTTCATAATCTTGTTTCCAAATAATACACTTTGATTCTTAGATCAAATTTGTTATATCTAGTCCTTTGACCATGAACAATCAGCCTGCAACAGCCAACATATGTTTTGCTGCTACCTCACCGCATCTTTAGGGCAACAAAGACAACAATTACATCATAAGTCCAGCATCTTACTTCAAGGGCAAATCCTTACCATAATCAATCATTTTTCTCAATATCAATAGAATAAGAAACTAGGATTGTAGTGCAATATGGGGGCTGTTTTGAAACTGAGGGTGCTATAAAAAATGGTAGTGCATTAACCTTTTGCTCTTGTGTGTATGTTGGAATTGTATTCTCTGTATATAACTGAGGGATTGATAAAATGAAAATTACCTCTTTTGGTAATGGGAGTAGATACATTATTTGGACCTGGGCTGAGCCACCACCCAGGGAAACCTACCAACCCCAAATATTTTTCAAAACACACAGACTTGTGTCAATCCAATGGTGTTGTCTTACCCGCAGTGCCCTTAAAAACACAAACTTTTGCAATAACCATTCATTTTCCTCACATTTCTGTGGAGAAAATTCCTAGAATCTGAGATCAAAAATATTCCTACTACCAATAAAAATGCTACAACGCTTGCATGGCTGGGCCTAGCACCCACAACTCAAAAGACCCCAATGTGCAATGATTTTTTTTTAACACAATTTTATTAGAGTTCTTAGTCATATAACAGATTACAGTATGTATCTTTGCTTTTTGGTTACTTTTAAGCCTTCAAATCTTTGCATAAGTAGTCTTGCATCTTCATAAAAATACATTGCTGATTAAAGTTGCATGGTCCATTAACTAACATTTGACAAAACCATTCGTATGAGCATTGATTTATTTAGAACAGTATATCCGATGCATCCATATATCAGCATTTTTCTTCTCGCAACACCCACCCTTGTCATCCCACCCACAATTCTACCATCCCTACTAACTACTAACTATAAACTTAGCCGCTTTACCCCAAACTTCTCAGCCAGGGCAGGGTCCCCGGGAGACTGATCTTGCTGATGTTGTGCCAATGGACCCCAGGGCAGGAGGGAAGGGGAAGGGAACTGAACGGTATCGAAGAAGTTAGTCGAGTGGTGGGGTGGGGGGAGAGAGAGGGGGGAGTCCCTTCCTGTCCAAACCTCCGTCCAGGCAGAAACCAGGTATTTTTATCTAGTCTATCAGAGGTTCAGAGAATCGGGGACCACTACTGCATCATCGTCTGCTTCCACTTTAAACTGCTCTATTACCTGAGCCCATTCAAGGGAAATCTGCCCATCTAATGACCTCATCCTTCCATTTGCCCTCCCGTGGCGCTGTTCAAGATTTCCAGTGCTGTGTTATTAATCGTTTGGCGAGCATCAGAGCCAAACCCCGTGAATCGGCGTAGTAGTTTTGCCTTCTTCGGGAGTGGAAGGAGTCTTGGAAGGCGGGCACGGACTCGGGCACGCCACCAGTATGGTGATCGTGCCGAGCTCCCGTACCCGGGGGAGGCAGGGTGGGCCGCGCACAAGAGTGACATGCGCCCTGACCTCCCCCGAGCCCCACACGCGATTGGCTGACCATGCATGAACCGGAAGCACTTACAAGTGCTTCCGGGTCACACATCTGGCCAACGTCAGCCAAGCTGGTCACAACCGGCTTGCCTGACTCGGCATTTAAAAGGCTGGGGAGCAGAGCGGACAATCTCCTTTTTGCTGCTCCCCAGCCTGCAGGTCGCGTGATGGATCAGGGCCTCAGTCAGAGGCCCCAACATTTCTTTTTCTTCTTTCTCTTTCTTTTCTATCCTGCAGGTTGCAGCGACACATTCGGATATCACGAGAAGCGGCTGGCGGCAGAGGAAACCTTCGGGGAATTTTTCCTTCCACGCACGTCTCCGTCCACATGGCAGAGACTTGGGGAATTTTACCACGCTTGTTCCTTTTTTCTTTGCAGGCCTGCAAACATGCACAGGAATCTGGATCATCTTTGGGCTGGTTTGGCGATACAACAGGCATCTTCCTTCACCTTTCGGTGGATCTGGAGTTCAGCTTTAAGTACAGCAGTGAGCCACGCGGTTGGGAGGATGACCTTACCTGCCCCACTCTCTTTGATGGGTTGGAGTGGTTCGGGCAGTAGCTGTGATCTTGGGAGGTAAGTGGGCCTGTTTGGGTGGGGCCTGAGCCCGGGACTGGTTTTGATTTGCTACATTGGCGCTAGCAATGTACCATCCAGGCGGCGTGTTTTTAATAGCAGGACTCTTGGGTATAGACATAGCGAAACGGCTATGGAGATCTTTGGTTACCAGTCGCTTTTCAGGATATAATAACGACATAGCGAAACGGCTCAGTGGAATAGTGCATTTAGTAGTTGGTCGTATTATTGGGTGCGTTTTATCTACTCTGGATGGTCAGATTGTATTAAGGCACTAATTGCTCACAGTAGGCGTGGGAGGATCTCTTCATCGCCTTGCGAATTAGAGTCAGCAATTTTGCCAAGTGTGACTAAAGTGATCCCCAATTTCTTTCAAGAGGTCTGGCATTATGTGAGATTTCAAACCAATGCATACATCCGATACTTTTGATACTTGCATGGATGGGCCAAGTTTCCCAGCATTTATAGAATGTTGGGTATTCGGTGAGCTGGTGACTCGTTCTCTGAATTTATACATAGGGTATGACGAAAAGCGCAAGGCACAGACTTTAGTATGATGCGACGGAGGCTAGACTGCCCAGCCCTGGGGCTCTGGGGCTGCCTGTGGAGGCCCCAGTGCGCACGGGGAACTTGAGTGAGGTTCAGGCAGGTAGACGTCTGGGGTCTATTAGAATAAACAAGTAGCTGACTCAAAAAGATGCTCATTTTGAAAGGAAACATGATATGGTCGGTTTTGCGTGTTGCGGCTGTTGGGGCCGTTATTCGTGCATTTGTGTAATTATGGATGCAAATGTCAGCATAAGTAGGCTGGATACGATAGAATAACAAGTAGCCGACTCAAAAAATGGCCTCAATTTTAAATGAAAAAATGATATGGTTGTTTTTGCGCATTGCAGCCGTTGGGCCCGTTATCCGTGCTGCAAATGTCAGCATAAGTAGACTCAACGCGCATAATTGAAGGGTGGTTGAATGAGTTTAACAGGAAGCACACCCATGTAGGTCATCGTGCTCATAATGCCTTGTGATAAAGTTGTTTTTGGGTTGGGCTGTCAAGGGTAGCCCAACTAATTTTCCTACATTATCATGCACGTTTTTACCTAACACGGTGGTAATGCAATGTACATTGAGGCTGCTGATGGTGGACCAATAGGCAAAGAGTTTGCGCTGGCATTTCTGGTGTGATGAGGCGCATCAAAGCATAGGTGTTATTGCTCTCGTTTGTTCACACAGGCGTGGGTTTCATATCTTGTGTTAAATCGCACAATTTAGTATAGGCTATTTCTGAGCACGGTGAATAACCGTTGTTATTATTGCTTATTGTATGGTTCCCAGTGGGAGTATATGTCGAATCACATGGCCTCCCGTCCAGTATAGAGGTGGTGTTATTTCGAATCAGAATCTGGGGCCCGGGTGTCATGACTCACACTCGAGATGAAGTGTTTCTAGCACTAGTGGAGGTGAAAACAGCCTTTTTTTCATGCTCTGAACTTTTTAACACGTTTATGTCATCTCATCTTGATTCCCAAAAAATGTTTGTCAGTACTGGTGGGGTTGGATCCTAGATACTCGAGTGTAGATGCCTGCATTGCTGAAGAGAGGGGTACAGCGTCTGATGTTACCGCGTTTGGTGTTACCGCGTTTGGTGTTTACTGCGTTTGGTGTTTACCGCGTTGGTGTTTACCGCGTTGGTTTTTTACCTCGTGGGTGTTACCGCGTGAACGTTACAGCGTGACTGTTACCGTATGTTACCATGTAGGTGTTGACAAGTGGTTGTTACCATGTGAGTGTTACCACTTAGGTGTTAACAAGTGGTTGTTACCGCGTATGTGATCAAGTGGCTGTTACCGCATGGATGTGGCTGAACGGATGTTACCACATGGGCGTTATTAGGTATTACCACGTAGGTGTTACTGCATGTGTGTCACCATGTGTTGCAGTGGGGGTGTTACTGCGTGTATGTTACCGTGTGGGTGTTACCACGTGTCACAGTGTGTATATTACTGCGTGGCTGTACCGTGGGGGCGTTACCACGTATTATCATGTCCATCTTATCACGACTACATCGCATGATACGCAGCAGTAAGTCAGGAGATCACTTCATCTCCCCGTGCCTAACGAATATGAATGTGTCCTCATGTAATGCAATTGGTGCTATGTTAAGCGCTCTCAACATAATGTCTTATGTCATCTATGCTAATTTTAGAAGCTCCGAGTCCCTCAGCTTTGGGTCAGTCAGCCATCGCAGGCTGAAGTACATTCGTGCTTAATGTAAACTGGGGCCAGATCACAGGATCTGTGAGGGTCCACATTTCCAAGGGTCTTTGGTTTATTAGGGGGAGGGGGGTACCAGACCATATTTGAAGGCGGGCAAAGACTCGGGCACGCCACCAGTATGGTGGACGTGCCAAGCCCCCGCACCCGGGGGAGGCAGGGCGGGCCGCGCACAAGAGTGACGTGGCACCCTGACCTCCCCCGAGCCCCACATGCGATTGGCTGACCATGCATGAACCGGAAGCACTTACAAGTGCTTCCGGGTCACATATCCAGCCAGCGTCAGCCAAGCCGGTCACAACCAGCTAGCCTGACCCGACATTTAAAAGGCTGGGGAGCAGAGCGAACAATCTCCTTTTCGCCGCTCCCCAGCCTGCAGGTCGCGTGATGGGTCAGGGCCTCAGTCGGAGGCCCCAAAAATTATTTTTCCCCACCCACCATCCCCTAAGGCAGATATATGGTGTGAGCAATATGTTTTTCTATTTACAGGAAGAGTAATTTAAGAGAGTATATTTGATTAATGCTTTGTCGTAATGTTGTTATTAAAAATATGTGTGCTTTTTCTTAACTAAATTGTTTCAATTTTCAGGATAATGAATTTTTTCGTGATGTTGGTATTAAAAATGTGTGCTTTTCTTAACTAAATTGTTTCAGTTTTCAGGATAATGAATTGTTTTCGTATTTTGTATGTGTTTTTCCTTGGTCAGGCAGTAAGGTCATGATTGGTGAGCATAGTTTTTGGTCCTTAGCGGGCATCACCATTGTCAAATGGGGACGCCCGAGGGCGAGACAGAAGTTCTCTCATGGAACTCCAGGGGTAGTTACAGCCAGTAGGCTGTGAGGGGTGAGGTGGGTAAGAGAAGTCTCGCTTCCAGTAGGCTGGTTGGCCAATACCCGCACACGCATGCGCTCAAGGGCACAGGGATGCATTAACTGCAGCGCCCCTTTATGGAGTTTAACGCTGAGGGCACAGGGGGGGCCCAGGGGAGGTATCCATCCGGTAAGCTGGTCACTCCGGTAAGGAGGTGGGACCTAGCTTAAACGGGACCTGGGGCCACCAGTCATTGACCTTGCCATAGGCTCGAACAGGGATACGCAGAAAGAGAATATTTTCATCGCTTAGATTACGATAGGAATGGCTATGTACTAGAGGCATGTTAAGGTTAGCCAATTGACATCTTGTACCTAACAACGTATTGGACTTTCTGCGTATTGTACATAATGAAAATAATAAGAAGTTCAATGTTTTGATTATTTCATGTAATAAAATACGGCCGGGGTTACAACGACCCCTAATCCAAACAGTTGTGGTGTTTGCTTTGTTTGTCTTGGGGAAAGCGGGGCAGCAAGCCTCCACGGAAGCTGGGAGGGTCCCCATTCCCAAGGGTCTTTGGTTTATTAGGGGGAGGGGGGTTTTAGGCAAGTACCAGACCATACTAACAAGCACACCTCCATGGTGTCCCTAGGGGAGCATTCCATGAGTTTAGATAAACCTTGAGTAACTTCTGACCAGAACCTCCCCAGGGTAGAGCATGACCATAACAGTGAAATCAACAGGTTGGTGGGAGCATCTGGGACATAGTGCAGAGGCAGTGGGATACATTTATTTTGTGAATAGCATACGGTGTAAGATAGGCCCTGTGTAATATTAGTAACTGTATCGTCTTCAGTTAGTGTTCCATACCCTATCTTCTAATTCTCTCATCAGTGCCACTGTCCACTTCTGCCGGAGAGGCAATAGTGGTATATTTTTTTTTTTTTTTTTTTTTTTTTTAAAACCTTTATTCTTTTGAGTCAGGGACACAGCTATTCAGCCGACAACCCGGAGGTACGGCAGCTTTAGAAACACAACACAAGCAAGCGTCCACATTTCACTTATAGGAGAGTCAAAAGGTTCAGTTTTAAATAAACACTAACCCAAACCTAAACACAAGCAAGGCGATAAGTACTTAATGCACAGAAAGGGTTCCCCTCAGGGGGAGCGAGCCCCATTTCGTCCATCAGACACTGGTCTATAGTAAGGGAAGGAGGGGAAGGCAGAGACTCAAGAAGGCAAACACATACCAGCAAAGAATACAAAGCCGGAAAGAATGCTAAGGGGAGAGCTGCTCCTCAGGCGGGTCCGGGTCTGGGGGCAGGCATATGCCCCCTCTGTACTGGTTCCATCGCCCCCATACGGTGTGCCATTTCCGGGGGCACCCTCGAGCACAATACACTGTCTTCTCCCTAAACATGCTCCAATCCATGTTTTCCATCCACGCTGTCAATGTAGGAGGCCTAGTGGAGCCCCACAGGCGAGCGATGTCGCGCTTAGCTACCATGTTCCCTAGGGTCACCCACTGAGTCTGTGCCGCATCGTGGTCAGTAGGACCCCAAACATTCAGGAGACAACACCGCGCCTCCGGCTGCATGGCGATGCCCGTCACCTCCCCCATCACATCGTGGATTTGCTTCCAGAACTCCATGATCGCACCGCATTCCCAAATAATATGTAGGAAGGTGCCCACCATACCACAGCCTCTCTTACATAAGCCCTCCTCAGAGAAACCCATATGGACCAGCCTAGGCCCTGTCACGTAAACTCTATGGAGTATTTTAAGATGCACCAGCCGCAGGCGCGCAGGGATCGCGACCTCTTTGGGAGAAGAAACTGCATACTGCCAATCCTCATCATCTAATTCGAGGCCATCCCTAGTCCATTGATCGCGCAACCCTAGAAGAAGATCTGCCCGAACATTAATTAGTTTCTTATAAATGAGAGAGATCGTACTCTCTGGCATGTGGCCGTCCAGGATCCGGTCCTCCAACGGAGAGGACTCAGGCACCTTCTCCCCCTCTACAAGGACTGACCGCAAGGCGTGACACACTTGAGCGTATCGGAAGAACTCCGTGCTCCCTAGCTCATATTCCTTCTGCAGCTCCCCGAATGACTTCACCCTACCCTTAACCAAAAGGTCTCCAACCCTGGATATACTGATCAGGTCCCACTTCTCAAACCCTTTTGTATGCCAAAGCTTTCCCAGAATATCGGAGTCAAACAACGGGGTGGCAAGGGTAAGCTTACCCTTCCAGCCCAATGAATCCGTCGCCACCTTCCACACGTGCACGGCCGCCCTGGTGGGCCCCGTAAGGGTTAAGTCCAACGACTTCGAGTACAGCGCTCTGTGGTAATTACCCCCGCGCAGCAACCACCGGTCCATGGCATAGCCGGGGCTCAACGCCGGACCATAGACACCATGGTTAATCGCGCTCAACTGAGTGGCCCAATAATAGCGTCGAATGTCTGGAAGCGCGATACCCCCGTCATACCACGGAAGCGTCAACTTAGCAATCGCTATGCGCGGTCGCCCTTCCCACAATAGCGCGCGCTGGAGGCTTTCGACCTCTCGGAAATAACTGGCCGGGACCAATTCAAGGGTATTCTGCAAGGCATAGAGGAAACGGGGAAGAGACATCATTTTAAACAGGGCGGCGCGGCCAAGGAGGGAAAGCGGCAACCGCCGCCAGCCCGCCACGTCCCGCCGCAAACGTGCCAAGGGAGGGAGCAAGTTTTTCTCGTATCGTAAAGTGGGGTCAGTGGAAATATAGATCCCTAAATACAAAAAGCACTGCCGGGCGATCTGGATCGAGCAGTTTCGCGGGACAGGCGGGACATCACCACACAGGACATACAAGTATGACTTTCCCCAATTAATAACAAGACCAGAGTTCCTACCGAAGGAAGTCAAGACGTCACAAACCACTATGAGAGATTTCTTGGGCGAGGTGAGGTATAACAGAATATCGTCGGCGTAAAGCGAAATACGGTCCTCGTGGTCAGGCGACCAACGAATCCCACGTATATCCGGGTGCCATCGTATCCACGCCGCCAGCGGTTCAAGAGCAAGGGCAAACAACAACGGCGACAGGGGACAGCCCTGCCGGGTGCCCCTCCCGAGCTCGAACGGTGTCGACGCCCGCCCGTTCACCACGACGCTAGCAAGGGGCCCCTCATAAAGCAACCTCACCCAGCCTACAAAGCCAGGCCCGAAGCCGAACTTGGCTAGCACAGCCCACAGGTATGCCCACTCCACCGTATCGAAAGCCATCGTGGCATCGAGGGCCGCCACAATGGCCGGCTCTCGCATCGTGCCCGTCCTAGCAATCACTCCATGGAGGCGTCTAAGATTCAGTGCAGTGTTACGGTGCAGGATAAAGCCCGACTGGTCCGGGTGGATCAAATCTCCAAGCACCCGGACCAGGCGGTTAGCAAGGATCTTGGCAAGGATTTTCGGCTCGGCGTTGAGAAGTGATATCGGCCGATAGGAACCACACTTATCCCGGGGCTTACCGTCTTTGTGTATTACCACAATCGTCGCTAGTCGTTGATCGAGCGGAAGAAACCCATTCACCCGCGCCTCCACGAACATGGCGCGCAGGTGAGGAGCCAACTTATCCGGACGAAGCTTATACAACTCAATCGGCAAACCATTTGGGCCCGAGGCCTTACCCGAGCGCAACGCGCAGATAGCACACGCCACTTCGTCAACAGTTATATCACCATCGAGGTCATCCCTATCTATGGCAGAAAGGCAGGGCAGAGCAATATCACGCAGAAGGTCGCACGAGTCCTCAGTCGGCCTGTCCGAAACCGAGGTGTATACCGTACGAAAATAGTCCGAGAAACACTGGACTATACCGTCGGGGTCAGTGACAACCTCTCCCCCATCCATCGACAACTCCGGCACCACTCGATTAACACGCTCTTTTTTATCCAACCACGCCAACAGTTTCCCGGCCTTATCACCGACATCGTACAATCGACCCTGCTGCTCCCTATTGAGGGTCTTGGCAGCGTTCGTCACCAGATCCCTGTATTCCAATTGCTTCAAGCTCAAATTATGCAGTGTGGCCGCTGCAACCTCCTCCTCCAAGGCCACGTCCAAAGCCGCAATCTCTTCCTCAACTTGTGCCACCTCGGCGTCTCTCCGCCGCTTGGCAGCCACTACCAAGGAAAGGGCCTCCCCTCTCAATACGGTCTTAAACGCTTCCCACAAGGACACCGCAGATTCAACTGAACCCTGATTATCCTGAAAATAGTGATCAACTGCCTTCAGCAACGCACTGCGCAGCTTGGGGTCACGAAAGTACCAGGGGTTAAAGGGAGCCACCCTGCCCCCCACTACCCGGCCAATATCCAGACGGGCCCACACCGGCGAGTGATCGGATATACCCCGTGCCATGTGCCTAGCCTCAGATACCAATGAGGCGTGCGCAGCCAGAGTGAGCAAGTAATCAATCCGAGAGAGACTACCGTGGGCCCCGGAGTGAAAGGTATATTGTCTCTGAGTGGGGTGACGTAGCCTCCAGCAGTCTACCAGGCCAAAAGTATCTATAAAGTCAGGAAGCCACTTCTGAGCCCCCCCGGTGTCCCTGGGCGGGTACCTATCGAGCAATCCAGATCCAACCGCATTGAAGTCTCCTCCCACCACCAGCATCCCTTCAGGGAGTTCCAACAAGGCCTTGCCCAGATCAGCAAACGTGGAGGCCTGCAGGGCAGGAGGGACATAAACAGAAACCAATACCAACGTTCTGCCCTCCCACCTCCCCGCCACAGCCACAAAGCGCCCCCTATCATCAGCAATGGTGGAGTCAACCTCAAATGGTAGGGAAGCTCTAACAAGTATGCCCGCACCCCTGGAGCCCGAGGAGAACCCCGAGTGAGCAATGAATTTATAACCCTTTCTATTAAGTGCATAACACGTATTCCCTATAAGGTGGGTCTCCTGCAAGAGGACCACATCTGGCGACGTCCGTTTCAAGAATTGTAGGACTATCCCCCGTTTAATACGATCCCCTAAGCCATTAACATTCCAGCTAATTATGTTCAAGCCCCTACCCCCCATCCCCGAACACAAAGAGACCTCCACCCCCCCCCGGAGAACCACAATCGGACAATACTGACAACAATTACTACGCCTTGCAAGAAAAAAAAACCCAACAACAACCCCAAAGTCCCAAATCCCCCCCCCCTCCCTGCACCCCTGCGTCAGCTTGCAAAGCCCCCCCAACTTGCAGTGTGCCTGTCGCCCTATCAAAAACAAATCTACAAAAAGTACCCCAAGGGAGGAAAGAGCTCCTATCTTCCCCCCGCGCTGCCCTCCCATTACTGCAGTAGGGTGTTAGTCACTGTCCGGGGCTGAGTCAAAACAGACCGACACCGGAGGTATCACTCCTGTCCATCCCGGTCGCCTTCCGCTCCAACCACGCGGTCCCCGCCGGGGTGTCGCCGAGGGAGCGCATCCAACCAGTCCATTGCCATGTCTGGCGATTCAAAGAAGAAAGTCCGATCCTCATACACCACACGTAGCCTGGCGGGGAAAAGCATGGCATATTTCAGGTCCATCTCCCTAAGCCGCCTCTTCACCCCCAGGAAACTCTGCCTTTGCTTCTGCACCAGCTGGGTGAAATCAGGATAAAATCTCACAGAGGCATTCTGAAAAGGCACCGGGCCTGTCACCCTCGATGCTTGCAGGATAGCGTCTCGGTCTCGAAAATTAAAGATCCGGGCGACAATCGGTCGCGGGGGAGGCTCCCACCTTAGGCCTTCCGTCAGGCACGCGGTGAGCCCGCTCAACCGCAAAAAACTTGCCGAGGCCCTTAGGCGCAAGATGGTTCACCACCAAGTCCTCGACGAGTAAATCCACGGAGAGCTCCTCCGAAGTTTCCGGGACCCCAATAAGGCGCACATTGTGGCGCCGGGCTCGACCTTCAAAATCTTCGAGCCGGCGGGCGGAGAGGTCATTCGCGGTCCGTAACTTACGAACCTCAACCTGGAGTTCCGAGACATCATCCGCGAGGCCAGTGGTCTTGAGATCCAGGGACTTGACCCGCTCATTGGTTTTGCCCAGGTCCGCGCGAATCAAGTTGACATCAACCAAAATCATGTCCACCTTGTGCGCCAGGGCCTCGAACTGTCGCCCAATAGATGATTGCATCCCCTCAATCGCCCCCTTGATATCCTGCAATGATAACTCCGAGGCTGGGGATGGAGCGGCCTTCTGTGCTTCCAGCGACTGTCCCGATCCACCAGGCGACCCCTTCTGCTGGGCATAGCGATCCATATTGTTGGATTGGGTATAGCCTCCCCGCCTGGTAGCCTTAGACTTTGGCTTGTCCACCTCTGATTTGGCCGACATCTCGAACAGCAGGGCGGTCAGTTACAAAAGGACGTCCCTCGCTCAGCCAGAGGAAACAGGGTCAACCAGAACTTCAACAGCCAGCCAGGGTCGAGTGCAGGTCTTCCAGATATCAGGGGATCGGCATGAAGCACTCCCGGGCCAGAGCAAGCAAAGGGCGAGAAAGCGAGAGTGAAAGTGCAGCGGGACCCGTCCGCCAGTTCACACCTCCTAAGGCCGCTGTTGTTCAATTAGTGGCCGGGCATCCTGCCAACGCGAGCCCCTGGCATCCTTCGGAGGTAGGCCGCAATCTTCCGCCATGCACAACTTCGGTTCCCGGTGGGCGATCTTAGCCCGGACAACGTCAATCGCCCCAGCTGTGACTCGTCTGCAGGATTCCGTGCATGAAAAACAGGATTTAGGACAGGATAATTGCAGGAGGGCGCGAGGGTCGTGGGAGCTCAAGGCTCACGCGGCCATTTGGTCAAGCGCTAGGCTCCTCCCCAATAGTGGTATATTTAAGTGTTCTCGCAGTCCGTGGTACAGCCATCGAACAAGGTGGCGCCCGTGTCCCATTATGTGAAGAGGCCGCAGTAATTGAAATGTAGGGGGTTCTTTCTTGGCCACTAACCAGTACTTCCGGATATACTGTGTGACCGATGCATGTGTGAGAAAAAGAGCATCCGGCACCGCTTTAGTGCGGACAAATTTGCCATGGGGCATCAAAGTACCATCTAAGAAGAAATCCCCAACTGTAGTCGTTCCTGCCTGCATCCAACCCCACACCCGAACAGTAGATAAAACACCATGGCGTGTGGGCAAACCACAAAGGGGGATGTTGGGAGCATATGGATTCAGCACTTTCGCATATTTCTGAGCTGACTTCCAATAGTGTAAAGCAATGAACAACAGAAAGGGAGGGTCACGCATCTTGTCGGCCCCAGGACAAAGCAATGCTTGCAGCCTCCCTCGCTGTAATTGTAGAGGGGTATAAACTATTTGTTATGTTCTGTTATGTTCTATAGACTTATAAAGCGCACTTTTATCCGAGGGTGTCCTGGCGCTGCACACTGTTTACCTGAAAGAGAGTCCCCCCCCAAGACTTTGTCGGATACTAGGCTGAGAACAGCCAGGTCTTCAAGTTTTTTCTAAAAGTTAAAAGTTCCGTGGCAGACCTTAAATGAAACGGAAGCTCGTTCCAGGCAGTGGTGGCTCTGAGCACAATGCTCTTTCCGCAGTGATCTCCCAGGGACGTACCATTGGATACGTTCTCTTAGGTCTTTAGGTCCTGTTCCCTGCAGGGCTCTGAAAACCGTGCAAAGGGCCTTAAATTGGGGTCGTTTTTTGATTGGGAGCCAGTGAATGTCAGTAATACCTTTTCTGATCGATACAGACCTATGAGTGCCTGTGAGCAGCCTAGCTTCCACATTCTGAACCATCTGGAGTCTGTTAAGATGTTTATTGTTAATTGTCAAATACAGACTGTTGCAATAATCCAGACGGGATAGTATTAGTGCAGGGATGTCCCGCCAACCACTGTAGCTGCCCAACAATACTGTATGTTTTAAAATCAGGTGCGCCCATGCCACCCGCAGTGCTCGGAAGCTGCATCTTGACAATCCAGGCCCGTATAACTACAGGGATATTCACAAAATGGTATAAGAGTCTGGGTAACATGACCATTTTGGACACTGCTAAACTGCCCGCCATTGACAACCAACGGCAGGGTGTTCCAAAGGGACACTTGCAAACGGAGCGAGTTCATAGTTCTCACCACATTTCCGTCAATAGTGTCAGTGGAAGACTTGTAAATTTGTATCCCAAGATATTTAAAGGTTGTAGGTTCTACCTGAACTGTAACTGACCAAATTGCAAGTGGGTTCACTCATATGTGTCGGAGAAGGAGTATGCCACTGACTTCATGGCATTAGGATGTAAACCAGAGATGGCACCGAAGTGCAAGAACACTGTAGCTAGGAGCTGCATATCCATGCCAAGGTCTTTAAAATATAACAGCATATCATCCGGGTAAAGTGAAACTGAGTGTATTGCTGTCTGTATCAAGATGCCATATAGGGCCATCACGCAACGTAGCCGCTGGGCCAGTGGCTCCAACGCCAACACAAACAACAGGGGTGACAAGGGGCAACCTTGGCAAGTCCCCCGAGAAATATGATATACACGCGATATGATCGCTCCCGTCTTGGCACGGGCCATGGGGTTAGTATAAAGCAATTGAATCCATTTACAATATTTGGGGGTATTCCAAACTTTGCTAATACTGCAAGCATGTATGACCAACTCAACTTATCGGACGCTTGCCGTATATCTAGGGACAAGCAGCCTGCCAAAGGCAGTGTCCCTACCACTGCATTCATCAGGGCGTGCAACCGACGAATATTGAGAGAAGTGCTACGCTTGGGAATAAAAACACATTGGTCCATGTGTATTAATTTGGGCAACAGGGGAAGTAATCTAGACGCTAACATTTTACTTAGGATTTGATATTCTGTGTTGAGTATCGACAAAAGTCGATACGACGCCAAGTCAGTGGGGGCCTTATCCGGTTTCAATAGGGACGTGACTATTGCCTCTTTAGTAGTGGGGGACAGCGTACCTTCCTCAAATGAAGTGACATACAATTGTAACAGCTTCGGGGCCAGCGCATCCAAATAGGTGGAATAAAATTCTACAAGCAGGCCATCCGAGACTGGGGTCTTATTGCGTGCCAGAGCTTTTATTTCAACACGGATCTCTGCTATGGTAATCTTGGCTGCCAACAACACAAAGGATGCGTCCGTTACAGTGGGAAGGTCTATTTCCGCAAGGAATTGCACAGTCGCTTCCGTAATGTCTAATGGAGGGCCCGTATAAAGATTTGTATAATGTTCTTGGAAAGTCTTATTTATTTTGCTCTGGAAAGTTATCAGCGTATGGTGTGCATTACATATCGCTAAAGTGGGAGTCAATGGTGGAGTAATCAGTCGTGCTAGCAGCGTGCCAGCCCTATCCGCTTCGGCGTGGGTACGCAGCGTGTAAGCATGGAGATCCACTGTCCACAGCTGCTCCAATAGCTCAGCGTACCTAATCCTAGCATCTTGTAATTGCTCCCCTCCTGTCACATTTTCCTTCGCTAAGTCCCTCGTCACCTCTCTTCTGATCCCCACCAAGCTTCCCATGGTGGCCCCCCCATATTGTTATTTTAAAGGCCTCCCACTCAACCGATCTAGTCAAGGCCGTGCCTTCATTTTCGGCAAAATACGTAGTAATGGTGTCAGCTAATTTTGCACGAAATACCTGATTTTCTAAGGCCAAAGGTTGCAGCCGCCATGTTGGTATAGGCGTAGGGACCCGTCCCCAGTGCAATGTCAGTCCTATAGGGTTATGGTCAGCGATGGTTTTACCAAGGAAAGTACACAGATGGATGGCAGGGGATAAATCTGTGGTACAAAGAAAATGATCCAATCTAGCATGTAGGTTATGTGGGTGGGAGTAGAAGGAATATTCCCGCATATTCGTGTGTTGTGACCTCGAGACATCCAAAAGATTCCATCCCCGTGCCCATCTAGTCAGAGCAGCAGCTTGAGTCACAGCGTTGGTGTTCGGTAAGGGTGTATGAGACCAGTCCCAGTGTACGTCAAACACAGCGTTGAAGTCCCTGGCCAGTAACCATGGGTATTGCACCCAGTCCGAGAGTGCCTGAGATAACAGTGATAAAAAGGCGTCCTGATCTACATTCGGAGCATAGATAGAGCCCAATACTACCTGCTTACCATCTAGGGTCCCATGAATCAAAACATACCAGCCTTGGTCATCTATTCTAGACTCACTATGAGCAAATGGGATTCCCGCTCGTATCCATATTGCAGCCCCTCTAGAAAAGGTGGAGTACGCTGTTGCATAAAATTGGCCTCTCCACCTTCTCTGCTATATACTGGTTTCTGATTGTAAGAGGTGCGTCTATTGGAGTTGCGTTGATGTAGCTGGGCCACTATTCTATGTCTCTTCTCGACAGACCCATACCCCGAACATTCCAGGATATGACAGTATACAGTTTCTCAACCAACATCGCTAGTTGCTAATCCAAAAGACCTTCCCGGCCCACCCCCAGCCCACCAAAACCCGACCCCCGAGTCCCCCATCAGAATGTGCGGCAACAATAAAAACAATACAAACAAATCCCAATACTGAGTCCAATGATGAAATCTCGCCCGTCCAAACTGTGCAAATCAGGGTTATCATCATACACCTAGAACTCTTGCTTTTGCTTGTGGGGTAAGCTACGTGCGCAATACGCACATTTCTTAATATATAGGACGAGTACATGCCGAAGTCGGGCCGGGCCATCATACTAGCATGCAATCCCCCCTTTCATGTGTATCCAGGACACAAACAGAACGCAACGAAGATCGGAGTACTCTCCGTTTTGTGACACACAACTCTTCCACTTATGAGACTTTTGACTGAATTAATCGTTAGCTCAATCGAGATACGTACATATATTTTATTGCTGAACTTGGATGGAGACCAGCTATATTTAGACATAGACTATATGGAACCACAGTAAATATTACCCTTGCCCTGAGGAAGTCGTTGGGCCATTTACCCAAGACGAAACACGTGTTGGCTGCAACATCTGTGCTTACCTGTTACCATGAACTGTTATGTTATGACCTTAAGGAGAGATCCTGAGAAATAAGAAAATAAAGAAGACTGTTTCCTGATTATATGGACTGAAATTTTCTCTGAGACATTAATACTACTGGTTTGAACATTTATTTGCTTGTGCTCGGGAACGATACTTTGTTCTTATCCAGTAGTACCATCTAAATATTTTACAATAGAGACTGGTTAGGAATGCACTAAGTTACGACATGTAGTAACTGTAGTAACTGTAAGTGGGTGTATATGTTTCCAGTACTTAGCGGCAGTGTTCTTCCAAAGCCCCTCCGGGCTCAGCCCAATTGGTCATGACTGTGTTGAGTAGATGCGGACGGGAATAATGCCATGTTACCCCTGGAATCAGAGTCCGAGTTTGCCTCATCAGAAGTAGCCGTGCTGATCGGCGGCCTTGGAACTCAGAGTGTCTCAGCAGTCCAGAGGGCCTCCCGCCTTCCCTCCATCACTTGTTGATGGAGCGGGGGAGAGGATCCCGTACTCTGTGTGACCAGGCCTTCCTGCCCCATCGGGGGGCCCATTGAGATTTCGGTTGCGTTGAGTCCAATCGCTGTTCCGACAGTATATCAGGGATGTGCCGGTCCATCCATTCCCATGCACTATCAGGGGTATCCAAGAACAATGACCGTTTATTATGGTTAATCTTGAGCTTGGCCGGGAAAAGCAATGCAAATGTCAAGCCCGCCACTCAGACTCTTGTTTTGACTTTCACAAACGAGAAGCGCTTCTGCTGCACAGCCAATGTGTAGTCCAGGAAGATAGATATCCTCGTGTTCTCCACCTGTAGTGGGGCCTGCTCCCTCGCCGCTTGCAGTACATGATCCCGGTCTCTATAGTTCAATATTCATTCCAATATTGGCCGTGGGTTCAATCCGGGTATAGGGCGACACATAGGCACTCGGTGGGCTTGCTCTATGCTAAAGTGCAGAGATAGACCCGTGGGGGCCACTACAGTTTTCAGCCATTCCTCGATGTAAACCATCGGGTTGGGGCCCTCTGCTCCTTCAGGTAGACCTACAATTCTGAGGTTGTTACGTCTCGCCCGCCCCTCCGCGTCGTCAGCGCAGGCTTGCAAGGCTTCAATCTGTTGACGCATCTGCTTTAAGTGGTCGTCATGTTCCGTGATTTGAGGCCCCATTGTGTCCAGTAGTTGCTCAGTGTTTTTGACTTTATCGGATAGCTTTTGGTGGTCATCCTTAAGTAGATTCAATTCCACTGAAATCGTACTCAGCTGACTTTCAATTGCAGAGCGTGAATCCCGAATTTCTTGCAGGATCCTGTCCATTTTGTCCCCCTCTGGGGCGGATGTGGGTGCTGTCTCTGTCTGTGGAGGTCTACCAGATGAGGACTCAGAGGGCAGTGAGTGAGAGCCCCCTCTGCCCGACCTCGAGGTGATCTGTGTCTTCCCTCTGCCCATGTTTATTACAGCTCAGAAGGAGTAAATACCTAGCAGTAAGGCGCCGGCCGTGCAGAGTGCTCCAAAGCCAGTAATCAAGTATTTGGGAGGGGTGAGCACCCCCATGACGGATCCTGCTGTACGAGTAGCATTCTTACGGCTCTAGCAGGCAACCCAGTCAGTAACGCCCCACTATGAGATTAGTACCTCACCTCCTGCAGAACCAGGCTATCTTGTAGCCCCGAGAGGTACTTCATTCGCCCGTCCAGGGTTGTGATCAGTAACATCTACCCCGAGGGCTTGAAATAGTGTGGGTCTTTCACTTCAGGGGGTAGATGAGGGGGGGAAGCAAGGATCATCAGACCCCCACACCAAGCAGTGGTAGGCCCCACCGAACTCCTGGGCAATGTGCGGCGGTAGATGAGGGGGGGAAGCAAGGATCATCAGACCCCCACACCAAGCAGTGGTAGGCCCCACCGAACTCCTGGGCAATGTGCGGCACCCAGGCCCGAAACCAGGGTCTCACGTGCTCCTGCACCCAGGTCTCAGCTTGTCGCAAGTAGCCTGCTCAGAGGAAAGTTTGGGGCTTCAGTAGGCCGTGCACTCCCGGTGGGCCCACGGTCCCATTAAGTGACTACTGCAGTCCCTATCAGTCCAAAACCAAGGGGTCGCACAGTCCTGCGCCCAAGACCTCGTACACTGCCAGCAGCCCGCCCCCAGGAAAGTTCAGGGTTTCAATGGGCCTCGCCCCACTGAGGGGCCCACAGACCCATCAACCTCTTTGCTGCAGCCTCTATCCAGGCGACGGATCCGGGCACCACAGCCCGATGCCTCTCCCAGTCAGGCCTCCGATTCTGCGCCAGCCGTCTCAGCCCAGGGGAGCCCAAACCCGAAAATACACTCAGAGGTGAATCAGGCTTGCGCAATCCCAGGGGGCCCCCGCAGGACTCAGGTCCCCAGGGCTTCCCACGGCGTCAGTACCTCGCTAGGTCTTCCGAGGGAGAGGGGGTTCTCCAGATATCATCCGCTGGGGAGGAGGAAGACAACTGTCACGAAGGTTAGTGATGACGGACAGAGTTAGACACCACTAACCGTTTTAACCGCAGCCAGCAGGAACGATGATGTGCTGAGAATCCTCCCAGCTCTCCGAAATGATAAGCCCCACAGTGCTATTAACGCAGCTATGGAACCCAGCACCCCGGGGAAGAAGGGAAGGGAATAAAATAATAAAGGTCACTGCCTGGGGAACGTCTGGCTTGAGGCTGCTTTGTGCTCGGGTCCGGATAACGGGAGCACCCCTACAGAAGGGACGAGAAGAAGGAACACAAGCATAAACCACTATACTGCCTTTCATTCACCCCTTCATGCTCTTCCCCCTCCCTTGGTCTTCCCCACGGCACTTACAAACTCCAGACAGTAACAGCTTGAAATTCTCTCTCCGGAATATAACAAAGGAAAGGAAAGCAGTCCACTCTCCACTGGGAACTCCTAATCCCTGGCAAATGTCTCTTAAAGTCGGCGTCCTTGAAGAAAGCTGTTAGTAGCACAGCAGGGTCAATGAGGACGAAGGGGGAACCGCCCCAGCTCTGGGCACGAAAGTCTGTACCACCTGGGCAGGGGATGCAGGAGTACCAGGGAAAAGAGAGAAGGAGCAAGAAGCGGAGGAGGATGGTTGCTTCTGGAAGCCTCCGCTAAAACGAGTCTCTTACTGAGAAAATACGGGCTGTCCGGGACCTCAGAGCTGGAATTACAACTATCGCTGGAAGAATCGCTAAGAAAACAGTTGTCTAGGAGTACGAATTTGCACACTCTCAGAGAGCAAGTACTTGCGTGTGCGCGGGTTAGGATTCTCTGCAGCCCTCGGATGATCGGCGAGTCAGGAGCGAAGTCTCAGGCACGTCGCGTCGGAGGTCCGAGAGGTAACTCGAGGAAATTGCAGCGGCGGTGATTCTGGATTCCTCCGCGGGAAGGAAAGCGTCCGCCACGTCTCAGGAAGGCAAAACGATTGTCAAGCACCTTCTTCCTGTATAGGAGGTGCTTATGAGGTCGTTTTAATCTGTGGCTGCCAATCAACTGGGAGAAGTCCCGTCCCTTGGCATTCTGGGAGTTGTAGTGCTGCGGCCCCTTTCTCCATTCGCTCTCGTGCATTCGTACCTGAAAGGGAGTGCGGGGGTGGTTACTCACTATGCTGATGATAGGGATTTGCGGAATCGTGACAGAACCCCTCCTGAAGGAACGCCGTCTCGGCGGTCGTCCAGGTTTTCCTGGATTGTTTTCGTGGAATTGGTCTATTAACTCGGGGCAATGGAGATTCTGCTCTGGTTCCCATGTTCTGTCCTCCACCCCAAACCCTTTCCAATCTACGAGATATTGTACCCGTCCCCGAATCAATCGAGAATCTAATAACCTGTGTACTTCATATTCCTCTTGCCCATCTACTACAATGGGAGGGGGTTGATCTAGAACTCGGACGTTGGGTGCACAGGGCTGGAGAAGGGAGACATGGAAAACTGGGTGTATTCGCCAGGAAGGGGGCAATGCCAATCTTACTGCTACAGGGTTGATGTTTTGTAGCTAGCCAGACCTTATCCCCAATCTTATATTCAGGTTCTTTGGTTCTTTTCCTGTCTGCAAATCGTTTGTGAGCTGCTTGGGCCTTCCTCAGGTTGTTCTTTGTCTCTATGAGGATTGCCCGGAGATGAGCATGGTGTTCTTGGATGCTTGGAAGGGGTGATTCTATGGGCCACTCGAAGGGGAGCATGTTTGGATGGTGTCCCAATAAGCAGAAGAACGGAGAGCATCCTAATGTAGAGTGTTCGGTATTATTATATGAGAATTCCGCTGTCCATAAGAGCTCTACCCAATCCGTGGCATTCTGCATGGTAAAACAGCGAAGGTACTGCTCTAAAGTTTGGTTTAATCGCTCAGTCTTGCCGTCTGTTTGGGGGTGGTAACTGGTCGACAGTTTGGCTTCTACATTCATCGACGCGCAGATCGCTTTCCAGAAGCGGGAGGTGAACTGTGTTCCTAGGTCTGTTATGATCGCACTGGGAAGTCCATGGGCTCGTACTACATGTTGGAGCATCAATTTAGCCACTTCGGAGGACGTAGGGAGCTTTTCCAGGGGGATAAAGTGTCCCATTTTGGTCAGGTGGTCCACAATCACCAGTATCGTCGTATATCCCTGACAAGGGGGCATTTCCACGATAAAATCCATAGATATGGTATGCCATGGGCGTGGAGGAATTGGGATGGGTCGTAACTGTCCTGTGGGTTTCGCATGCACTGCTTTACCCTGGGCACATACGGCACAGGTCTTTACGTAGTCTTGCGTATCCGCTTTTAACGTTGGCCACCAGAAGGAACGTTCTATCCCTTTTATTGTCTTCTGTATTCCCATATGACCTCCCAAGACCTTATCATAAGCCCATGACATCACTTGCTCTTGTAATTCTGTCGTGGGGATATACAGAGCGTGTTGAACAAACAGCAGACCGTCAATTTCCGACCTCGTTTCTGGGGCATCCGCTAACCAGGCTTGAGTGTCTATCGTGGTCAGGGATGCCTGGATTTCGTGCAGGAATCGGTCTGCTGTGATTACTGCAATGGTGGATGTCTCGACTACTCCATCTCCCAAAATAAACGGTGTTTCCGTGAATGCTTCCTCTAAGTCAACCTCCTCGATAGGAAGACGAGAGAGGACATCCGCTTTTCCGTTTTGGGGTCCAGGCCGGTATTTTATAATGAAATCATAGTCTGAGAAGAAAAGAGTCCATCTTAATTGGCGAGGGGTTAGTGCTTTCGCTGTCTTTAAAAAGAGCAGGTTTCGATGGTCTGTATAGATTTCAAACGTATGATGAGCCCCCAACAGATAGTGTCGCCACTCTTCACAGGCCCTTTTTATTGCCAATAGTTCCTTATCCGATATGGAATAGTTGATTTTGCTAGGATTCAGTTTCTTTGAATAGTAGGCCACCGGGTGTAGTTGCCCTGTCTTGGGATGTCTTTGGGACAAAACACCTCCAATGGCGTGTTGTGATGCATCCGTTTCCACTATAAAGGGAATTTGAGGTCTGGATGGCGCAAGATGGGAGCTTGGGTAAATTTCTCTTTCAGACTTCGGAATGAGCGTTCTGCCGCCTCACCCCAGACAAAAGGAGCGTTCTTTTTCAGGAGATGTGAGATGGGTTGGATAATCTTTGAAAAGTCTTTAATAAAACGCCGATAATAATTCGCAAAGCCCAGGAAGCTTTGTACTGCCTTCAGGTTTTGGGGTGTTTTCCACTGTATGATAGCGTTGACCTTGCTCGTATCCATTTTGAATCCCTGAGCATTGATTACATAGCCCAAGAAGGCGACCTCTTGTACGTGGAAGAGGCATTTTTCCAATTTTGCATACAGGGAATGCTGACGGAGCCGATCCAGAACTGCCGTAACGTGGGTAATGTGTTCTTGGAGTGTGGTGGAATACACGAGAATATCGTCTATATAGACCATACAGAAAATGTCCAGATATCCTCTCAATACTTCGTCCATGAAGTATTGGAACGCTGCTGGGGCGTTACAGAGCCCAAAGGGCATCACCCTGTATTCAAACAGGCCGAACTTTGTTCGGAAAGCGGTCTTCCACTCGTCTCCGCTTTTTACCCTCACAAGGTGGTACGCTCCACGAAGGTCGAGTTTGGTGAAATAACGTGCCCCTTTTATTTGGTCTAGGAGTACCGGTATCAAAGGTAATGGATAACGGTTTTTTACCGTAACGCGGTTTAGCGCACGATAATCTATACACGTGCGAAGTTCGTCGCAATCCTTCTTAGGTATAAAGAAGAGGGGAGACGATGCAGGAGAGGATGAATGTGTAATGAAACCTGAGGCGAGATTCTCTTCCAGGTACTTCTGTAAATAGTGGGTTTCAGCCTCCGTCAATGCGTACACCCTACTGCATGGAATATCCGCTCCCGGAATCAGCTCAATGCGGCAGTCGTAGACTCAATGTGGAGGGAGTCGTGTCGCAGATTGTTTATCGAAGAGGGATTTGTAGTCCGCGTATTCTTCCGGTAGCAGGGTTGCATTAACACAGGTTTCTGGGGTGCTTGCGCTAGCCACTAGCCTTGCCTTGGTGTTCTCGACGGAGCCGACGGGGAATTTGTCAAGCGTGCAATGTTCCTTACAATATTGTGAGTTCATGGTAACTGTGCGGGCTGCCCACCGGACTTCAGGATCATGCAGAGTTAGCCAGGGCATGCCCAGAATGAGACAGAATTGCGGTGCATCAATGAGGTCGAACTGGATGCATTCGAGATGGTTCTCCCCGAATTGCATTAGTAAGGGTGGTGTATGTGAGGTAACTGGTCCTGAGGTTAACACGGAGCCATCGACAGCCTTTACACATTCAGGTTTGTCTTTTCTTACGCTGGTTATTCCTATTTTCTGAGCGTAGGCGATATCCATATAGTTCCCGGTGGCCCCAGAATCCAATAAGGCGTCGGTGTTCAGGGGTGAACCATGGACTATCCATATGGATACAGATACATTCATGTGAGCCACAGCAGGTTGGAGGGTATTGGCTATGACGGAGGAGATCTGGGTTCTTCTTCCGCCCGGTCCAGCGATCTCAATCTGGGTCGAGCTCTTCAGTTTTCCGCCGTCTCTTTTGTTCCCCCCACTACAGGGCTTCTTGGAGGTAGGCTCTTTTCGGGAAGCTGTGCTCGAGCTCTACATTCTCGAATGAAGTGGCCTCCTTTCCCACAGTATAAACATAATTTCATCCTTCTCCGTTTCTCTCGCTCTTCGACGGAGAGAGGTCCTCGTATTCCTCCGATCTGCATCGGTTCCACTCCTTCCGAAGTCTTGGGTCTCGTGTCGGTAGCCTCTTTTGGTTTGGGGTACCAGAGGCGTGATTCCCCCGTGTCTTATCTCCTTTGCGTTCTTGAACCCGGTGGTCCAATTGCACGGCTAATTCTATCATCTCCTCACACGTCGGAGGTAATTGAACTACTTGGGACAGTACATCTTTCAATTCCCCTCTCAGACCCTGGTAGAACAAGGAGGTGCGTTTTTCAGGCGGCCAGTCGGTTTCTACCACCAGACGGTTGAATAAGGTGATATAGGTAAGCAAATCTTGTGTTCCTTGTTTTAACGTGAGTAGCTCACGGTCCAAGGTTAACATGTGTGTCTTGCGATCAAAGAGTTTACGTAGTTCAAGGCAGAATTCAGGGAACCGATGCAATACTGGATCGTTTCTCTCCATCAAAGGGATGGTCCAGCTAGCGGCGTTTCCTCCCATATAGGACATCATGAATGCCGTTTTTGCAGTATCGTCTTGGAAGACAGCGGGTTTACACAAGAAGTGCAGCCTGCACTGATTTAAAAAAGTCTCAAACTTCTTTGGTTCGCCATAGAACCTTTCAGGGGGTGCCAACGGGATACTGGGATTCTGAATCACATGAACGGTAGGTCCTGAATCACTCGACTGTACAGGGCTCGAAGACATGGTGAAAAACCCCCCACCTGCCTGTTCCTCTCGGGCTGGAGGATGTGCGGTAGCCCCTGGAGGGGGAGGGTTGCCTCTCTAATGTAAGGACCTCTCCTCGTTAGACCTGCCACTTCTCTACGCAAGGTCCCCATTTCTTTTCTGATGTCTTGATTTTCTAAACGCGTAGTGTGCACCTCTACCTGTAGCGCATTTAGGCTCTCAAGTAAAGAGGACAACACTACGTTTGTGTCCATCGTTCAGGCTGGTCGTTATTTCGTGGGCTTGACAATCTGTCACGAAGGTTAGTGATGACGGACAGAGTTAGACACCACTAACCGTTTTAACCGCAGCCAGCAGGAACGATGATGTGCTGAGAATCCTCCCAGCTCTCCGAAATGATAAGCCCCACAGTGCTATTAACGCAGCTATGGAACCCAGCACCCCGGGGAAGAAGGGAAGGGGATAAAATAATAAAGGTCACTGCCTGGGGAACGTCTGGCTTGAGGCTGCTCTGTGCTCGGGTCCGGATAACGGGAGCACCCTACAGAAGGGACGAGAAGAAGGAACACAAGCATAAACCACTATACTACCTTTCATTCACCCCTTCATGCTCTTCCCCCTCCCTTGGTCTTCCCCACGGCACTTACAAACTCCAGACAGTAACAGCTTGAAATTCTCTCTCCGGAATATAACAAAGGAAAGGAAAGCAGTCCACTCTCCACTGGGAACTCCTAATCCCTGGCAAATGTCTCTTAAAGTCGGCGTCCTTGAAGAAAGCTGTTAGTAGCACAGCAGGGTCAATGAGGACGAAGGGGGAACCGCCCCTGGAATCAGAGTCCGAGTTTGCCTCATCAGAAGTAGCCGTGCTGATCGGCGGCCTTGGAACTCAGAGTGTCTCAGCAGTCCAGAGGGCCTCCCGCCTTCCCTCCATCACTTGTTGATGGAGCGGGGGAGAGGATCCCGTACTCTGTGTGACCAGGCCTTCCTGCCCCATCGGGGGGCCCATTGAGATTTCGGTTGCGTTGAGTCCAATCGCTGTTCCGACAGTATATCAGGGATGTGCCGGTCCATCCATTCCCATGCACTATCAGGGGTATCCAAGAACAATGACCGTTTATTATGGTTAATCTTGAGCTTGGCCGGGAAAAGCAATGCAAATGTCAAGCCCGCCACTCAGACTCTTGTTTTGACTTTCACAAACGAGAAGCGCTTCTGCTGCACAGCCAATGTGTAGTCCGGGAAGATAGATATCCTCGTGTTCTCCACCTGTAGTGGGGCCTGCTCCCTCGCCGCTTGCAGTACACGATCCCGGTCTCTATACTTCAATATTCATTCCAATATTGGCCGTGGGTTCAATCCGGGTATAGGGCAGCGCATAGGCACTCGGTGGGCTTGCTCTATGCTAAAGTGCAGAGATAGACCCGTGGGGGCCACTACAGTTTTCAGCCATTCCTCGATGTAAACCATCGGGTTGGGGCCCTCTGCTCCTTCAGGTAGACCTACAATTCTGAGGTTGTTACGTCTCGCCCGCCCCTCCGCGTCGTCAGCGCAGGCTTGCAAGGCTTCAATCTGTTGACGCATCTGCTTTAAGTGGTCGTCATGTTCCGTGATTTGAGGCCCCATTGTGTCCAGTAGTTGCTCAGTGTTTTTGACTTTATCGGATAGCTTTTGGTGGTCATCCTTAAGTAGATTCAATTCCACTGAAATCGTACTCAGCTGACTTTCAATTGCAGAGCGTGAATCCCGAATTTCTTGCAGGATCGTGTCCATTTTGTCCCCCTCTGGGGCGGATGTGGGTGCTGTCTCTGTCTGTGGAGATCTACCAGATGAGGACTCAGAGGGCAGTGAGTGAGAGCCCCCTCTGCACGACCTCGAGGTGATCTGTGTCTTCCCTCTGCCCATGTTTATTACAGCTCAGAAGGAGTAAATACCTAGCAGTAAGGCGCCGGCCGCGCAGAGTGCTCCAAAGCCAGTAATCAAGTATTTGGGAGGGGTGAGCACCCCCATGACGGACCCTGCTGTACGAATAGCATTCTTACGGCTCTAGCAGGCAACCCAGTCAGTAACGCCCCACTATGAGATTAGTACCTCACCTCCTGCAGGACCAGGCTATCTTGTAGCCCCGAGAGGTACTTCATTCGCCCGTCCAGGGTTGTGATCAGTAACATCTACCCCGAGGGCTTGAAATAGTGTGGGTCTTTCACTTCAGGGGGTAGATGAGGGGGGGAAGCAAGAATCATCAGACCCCCACACCAAGCAGTGGTAGGCCCCACCGAACTCCTGGGCAATGTGCGGCGGTAGATGAGGGGGGGAAGCAAGGATCATCAGACCCCCACACCAAGCAGTGGTAGGCCCCACCGAACTCCTGGGCAATGTGCGGCACCCAGGCCAGAAACCAGGGTCTCACGTGCTCCTGCACCCAGGTCTCAGCTTGTCGCAAGTAGCCTGCTCAGAGGAAAGTTTGGGGCTTCAGTAGGCCGTGCACTCCCGGTGGGCCCACGGTCCCATTAAGTGACTACTGCAGTCCCTATCAGTCCAAAACCAAGGGGTCGCACAGTCCTGCGCCCAAGACCTCGTACACTGCCAGCAGCCCGCCCCCAGGAAAGTTCAGGGTTTCAATGGGCCTCGCCCCACTGAGGGGCCCACAGACCCATCAACCTCTTTGCTGCAGCCTCTATCCAGGCGACGGATCCGGGCACCACAGCCCGATGCCTCTCCCAGTCAGGCCTCCGATTCTGCGCCAGCCGTCTCAGCCCAGGGGAGCCCAAACCCGAAAATACACTCAGAGGTGAATCAGGCTTGCGCAATCCCAGGGGGCCCCCGCAGGACTCAGGTCCCCAGGGCTTCCCACGGCGTCAGTACCTCACTAGGTCTTCCGAGGGAGAGGGGGTTCTCCAGATATCATCCGCTGGGGAGGAGGAAGACAACTGTCACGAAGGTTAGTGATGACGGACAGAGTTAGACACCACTAACCGTTTTAACCGCAGCCAGCAGGAACGATGATGTGCTGAGAATCCTCCCAGCTCTCCGAAATGATAAGCCCCACAGTGCTATTAACGCAGCTATGGAACCCAGCACCCCGGGGAAGAAGGGAAGGGGATAAAATAATAAAGGTCACTGCCTGGGGAACGTCTGGCTTGAGGCTGCTCTGTGCTCGGGTCCGGATAACGGGAGCACCCTACAGAAGGGACGAGAAGAAGGAACACAAGCATAAACCACTATACTGCCTTTCATTCACCCCTTCATGCTCTTCCCCCTCCCTTGGTCTTCCCCACGGCACTTACAAACTCCAGACAGTAACAGCTTGAAATTCTCTCTCCGGAATATAACAAAGGAAAGGAAAGCAGTCCACTCTCCACTGGGAACTCCTAATCCCTGGCAAATGTCTCTTAAAGTCGGCGTCCTTGAAGAAAGCTGTTAGTAGCACAGCAGGGTCAATGAGGACGAAGGGGAAACCGCCCCAGCTCTGGGCACGAAAGTCTGTACCACCTGGGCAGGGGATGCAGGAGTACCAGGGAAAAGAGAGAAGGAGCAAGAAGCGGAGGAGGATGGTTGCTTCTGGAAGCCTCCGCTAAAACGAGTCTCTTACTGAGAAAATACGGGCTGTCCGGGACCTCAGAGCTGGAATTACAATTATCGCTGGAAGAATCGCTAAGAAAACAGTTGTCTAGGAGTACGAATTTGCACACTCTCAGAGAGCAAGTACTTGCGTGTGCGCGGGTTAGGATTCTCTGCAGCCCTCGGATGATCGGCGAGTCAGGAGCGAAGTCTCAGGCACGTCGCGTCGGAGGTCCGAGAGGTAACTCGAGGAAATTGCAGCGGCGGTGATTCTGGATTCCTCCGCGGGAAGGAAAGCGTCCGCCACGTCTCAGGAAGGCAAAACGATTGTCAAGCACCTTCTTCCTGTATAGGAGGTGCTTATGAGGTCGTTTGAATCTGTGGCTGCCAATCAACTGGGAGAAGTCCCGTCCCTTGGCATTCTGGGAGTTGTAGTGCCGCGGCCCCTTTCTCCATTCGATCTCGTGCATTCGTACCTGAAAGGGAGTGCGGGGGTGGTTACTCACTATGCTGATGATAGGGATTTGCGGAATCGTGACAACAACTCAACCGGCCGTCCCCTGCGTGTATAGTCACTTTTTTGTTACCGGCTCTAACACAGTCTGTAGCCTCCAGCCCCCGGGAGGCGGGCGGTGGGGGCATTGTACCTCGTCTTCCGATGCACAGTCCCCGGTTGATCAACTGCAGGACCCTCCGGTCACAGGCCTCGGGTGCGCTCCACCAGGTCCGAAGCCCAGACGAACTCCCCGCTCTTGTGATGACACCAGCCGGCCTGCCCTCAGGAGAGTCCGCTGCGTCAGGGTGTCCCGCACTTCCTCCAAGCCTGCTGACTCACCAAGTCTCACAGTGGGCCGTATCACTTCACAACATCAGAGGCACAAGATAATTGCACAGTTTTGGCAGCCCAGCCCAGAGCTCGTCGCTTATGCGACCACCATCTTAGGCTGTTACCCATGCCCCCCCCAATGTGCAACGTTGATACATAACATTTACTGTCAAATAGAAATTCCCTGTTTTGGCATTGGGGTAGCTGCAGTATTTGGGCCCAGACTCATATCCACACAGGGAAGCCTACCAAATACAGACTATTTTTAAAACTAGACACCCAGAGGAGTCCATGATGGCCCGACTTGCATTGATCGCATTATGTTTTCTTGCTCATGATGCCCTGCAATCCTCAAGCATTGACTGAAATCATGCATTTGCCTCACATTTTTGTGAAGGAAACTTCCAGAAACTACAGGGACCTATAGAATTCCTACCTCCCAATTTTCCCAGACTCCTCCCAATGAAAGCACTATATCTAACTTGTGTGACTGGCCTTACTGCCTGCGACACAAACAGCCCCAAAACACTGCTTAGAGACCTCAGTATTTCCTGTCAAATAAATTATCTGTTATTGTGATGAGGTAGCTGCGGTATTAGAGCCTAAGATCAACTGCAACCCAGAGACACCTACAAAACCCACACATTTTTTTAAACCAGAACACGCAGTTGAATTTAGGGTGATGTGCCTTACGTTGATCCCAGAAAGTTTTGTTATTCACAATGCCCTGCAAACCCCAAACTTTGGAGAGAATATTTTTTTCTCACATTTCTGAAATGAAAGCTTCCTGAATATGCAGGGATCTACAAACTCCTTACCACCAAGGGGGCCCACACTTCTCCCAATAAATTCAATATCTCACTTTTTTCAGAGTGCCGCCGCACGAATCACCCATAACGTAATGTGAAGACATCAAATTTCTGTTATGAAATAAAACCTGTTCTGGCAATGTGAGAAGCTGAGGAATCTGGGCCTTGACTTAGCTGCCACCCTGGGAAATCTACCAAACAGCCATTTCTGAAAACTAGATATCCAGAGAAGTCCAGGGTGCTGTGACTTACTTAGAACCCACTTCAACTTTGTACACGGGATGCTCTGCAAATCTCAAATTTAAGCTAAAATCAGTCATTTGATTCCGGTTTCTGAGATGGAAACTTCCAGAACCTGCTAGGATCCACAAAATGACTACCTCTCAACATTTCCACACTTATCTCAATAAATCTCTACCTAACTTGTCTGTGATACAAAGAGCCCCTTAATGAAACATGGGAACAGCAGCATTTCTTGTCAAAATATAACCTGATTTGGAGTTGGGGTATCTGAAGTATGTGAGCCTAGGGTCAGCTGTCACCCAGAGAAACCTATCATATACAGATGTTTTTGGAGACTGGACACCCAGGTGAGTCCATGGCGATGTCCCACGATGTTTTCTTATCCACAGTTCCCTGTAAACCTCAAATGTTGGCTAAAACAACACAATATTGTAATAGAAACTTCCCACAATTCTCCCAATAAAAGCAATACCCCACTTGTGTGGCTGGGCCTAGCACCAGTGGCAAGAATATCCTGAAGTGCAATGTGAAGACATCACACATCTGCTCCAGGGTGATGTGCCTTGCTTTGATCCCATAAAGCTCTCTTATTCACAATGTTCACAATGTCCTGCAAACCTCAAAATTTGCAAAAAATCACACATTTGCCTCACATTTCTGTAATGAAAGTTTCCTAAATATGCTAGGGTACACAAAATCCCTACCACCAGGGGTACCCACACTTTTCACAATATAATCAATTCTCCACTTGTATGGCTGGGAATCACCCAAATCGCAATATGGAAACATCATATTTCTGGTATGACAAATTACCTGTTTTGGCGATGTGGGCAGCTGAGGAATTTGGGCTCCGGCTTGGCTTCTCCCAGGGAAATCTTCCAAACTCATACATTTCTGAAAACTAGGCATACAGAAAAGTGGTGTGACTTGTGTGGATCCCATTTTCTTACCCAGAAGGCCCTGCAAACCTCAAACTGTGGCTAAAATCACTCATTTACCTCATATTTCTAAGATGGAAACTTCCACAATCTGCAGGGATCCATAAACTTCCTACCTCCCAACATTCCCACACTTTTCTGGATAAAAACACTAGCTTCTTTTGCTGGGCCTACTGCCTGTGAAACAAAGGGTCTCAAAACTCAATTTAAAGGCATCAGCATTTCCTGTCAAAAAAATGTCATGATATAGTAATGGGGATAGCGATGGAGGTAGCTGTGGTATTTGGGTGCTGTCTAAGCTGTCACCCAAGGAGACCTACAAAGCCCAGACATTTTTGAAAACTTAATACCCAGGGGGAGGGGGGGGGTGATGGCAGAGAGGGGGGAGCGTCCAGGGTGATGTTTCTTTCAATGATCCAATGAAGCATTTTTGTTCACAATGATCTTCAATCTTTGCCTAAAATCACAAATTGTTATCACATTTTTGTAATGAAAGATTTCTGAATCGCCACAAAATATCTAGTACCTAGCATTCCCACACTTCTCACAATGAAAACAATAGCCCACTTTTGTGATGGCCTAGGGTCTGTGACAAGAAAAGCCCCAAATCACAGCATAGAGACATAACATTTCTGTCATTAAAAACTGCCCTTTTAGGCGATGTGGACAGCTGCGGAATTTGGCCCTTGTTCAGCCATCATCTAGGGAAACTAGACAACTCAGGGCCCAGTGCAGTCTGACATGTGTGGATCCCACTTCATTTTCTTTCCCAAAATGCCCTACAGACCTCATATCGTGGCTAAAATCACACTTTTCAGTCACATTTCTGAGAGGTAAACTTCAGGAATCTACACCGATCCACACAATTCCTACCACCCAGCATTCTCACTCTTCTCTCAATAAAAATGGTTCCCCACTTGTAAGGCTAAGCCTAGCGCCTGTAACAGCAATGGAGCAAACCAGGAACCATGTAAAGTCAATATGATCTTTGCATGGTCCTTCGTTTATTTCATCCATGTTGTGAGCACTAGGCCCAGCCACATAAGTGTAGTACTATTTTTATCAGGAGACGTGTGGGAACGATACAGGATTCTGGAAGTTTGCCTCATAGAAATGAGATTCAAATATGTGATTTAAGCCAATTTTTTAGATTTGCAGGGCATTCTGGGTAAAAGAACATTGTAAATCCAAGCCGATCACACCATCCTGGGTGTCTAGTTTTCATAAACGTATGATTTTAGTGGGGTTTCCCTGGTTGCTGTCTGTAGGAAAGTAGGATCTGCTTCTTATGGTTACCCCCACTTTTTGCTGGATGTAATGCTGTTTTTGATTAGTCTGACTGGGATCCTGCTAATCAGGACCCCAGTCTATCTGCTTTCTCCCTAAACTGTTATGCTATGTACTTAGGTACGCCCCAGATTAGATACTCAGGTACCCTTTTCAGTCCCTAGTATATGGTACCCATGTACCCAGGGCATAGGTACCCCAGAGGTCCCCCATGGGCTGCAGCATGTATTGTGCCACCCATTGCAGTCTGTGTAAGTTGGCGTATGCCCCACTTACTTAAGGTATACATTTACTATATCTAGGGGTCACTGCACTTAAAACTTATAAGTCACCCCTCTAGCAGGCCTTTACAATCCTGAGGACAGGGTGCTTGGTTCTAAGGGGCTCATTTCAATGGGGGGCAGACTTGGTCATTCTGCCACCGCAGCAGTGTTTCGGACTGCCCGCCAGACATGCGGCGGTTCCACCACTGTGATTAGGATGCACCAGCCATTCTGGTGGGCGCACCCTGGGCCTTTAACATTGCGGGCGGTGCTGCTGGCTGCAGCACCATCCGCAATGTTAAAGTAGCTTGCACCACATTTCCCTGCACCACATGGCAGGCACCACATGGTCGCTGCCACTTGGTGCATGGAAATGCAGGGGGGTACCATGGGTACCCCCACTTCAGCAACACCCACCCACACAAGGGGGGCCCGCAACGGGCCCCCAAACCCAATCCCCGCCAGCATTTCCATGGCAGCATCGCCACCATGGAAAGGCCTCTTCAAACCCACATCCTAATATGGCAGACAGTGTCTGCTAGGCACCGCCACCATATTAGTGGCCCTGATCCATCCCCCAGGCAATCGGTGCATTTGCCTCTGGCAGAAAAGCGGCAGACCGACTTTTCGTCCACCGCTGTACCCACCGCCATCCTAATTTGGCGGTGGGTAAATAACTATGTGATGGCGGTCCTTCCACCATCATAATGAGCCCCGAAGTGAGAGGGTGCCCCTGTATGAGCAGGACACCCCTGCAGCCTATGGAGACCATTCTCCTGGGTTGCTAGTAAAGCAGCCATATACTAACATAGAGGAACATTACGTGACCGCGTGATGACCATCTAAAAAACGGCTGCAACAAACCCTATCGTGTTTGGTGTCAAACATTTTGGAATCAGAGGTATGATTCCACCCATAGGGAAAGCCCTCCATTAGGCTCTCGTTGTTCCCGGGCAGCACAAAATGGTTGCTGCCGACCAGAGACACATTACTGCCCTCTTGCTGCTGAGGCCAAGCTCAAGCAAGGGAAGTCAGAACAATAGTCATACTGTCACAGAGAGATAGACCACCTCCCAGACAGGAATTAGTTTATTAGGCCTGGGTGGGTGCGCTTGCCAGCACCTGAAAACCTGCAGGAGGGGCACATTTGGTGTCCCTGTGCATAGTCCAGTTCAAACCAGTCCTTGGAGCGGTTGGCTCGCACTCTAGCGCGAAACTGGACAAACGACATGGGAGTAACCTCTCCCTGTCCCCTGAATCTTCCCAACCCTTTCCTTTGGGTACTTAAGGGTTTACCAGGATGTAGGTTGCTTGATTTGTCATGGACAAGATTCAGAACTGAAACCACTGCACTTCGACAGTCTGGGCTGACTTTATCTCCCTCTCAGTCTGCTGCCTCATCTGTGCCTGTGCCATGTACAAGATCTGTGTAGGGCCTGTGGAGCATCCAAGACACCTGAATATAATCTCCCTCGGAGTGAAGGTGTCACTCCCCTGCATTCGCAGGCACCACAACTCTGTTGACCGGTCTGTTGATCCTGAGCTCCTACAGACTCCAAAGGGTTCAACAACAAAGGACATGGGTTTCTACATCCCTTGAGGCCCGAGCTGTCCTCTCACCCAGTCTGAGGTCACAATCCCTCATGCTGGCTGCAAGACCTGAACCCCTGTGCAGGGCATACTTTTGCAATTGATTGCAAATGCTTGTTGGCAATTCTGCAGCAAGTGCATTGGGCTCAAAGTATCCCCATCCTCTAGCAACTTCTCCTGCAAAGATCTTCAACCACATCACACTGTGTGCTCCGTGGCCTGTTGTTTTGTAAAGCTGCCTGAGGTCCTCCTGCAACTCCAGTGCCTACAACCTGTGGGTCCTGTGGAGGCTCAACTAAATCTTCTATGGGCTCTCCTGATTGCTCTGGGCTTGTCCTGACTCCCCTGCTTGTGGTCAGTGTTGTGGACCTTGCTGGTCCTCTTCCTGCAACTTCTTGACCTCCTGCGTGGGTTGCTTTTGCCAAGGGTTGTTGGTGCTCCCGCCGGACACCGACCCCTCAGCACTCAACATCCTTTGTGGGACAGCTCATATCTGGCTCCTGGTCATCCTCAGCATCGCCTGGTCCCCACTACTGCACAGTCAAGGTCATCTACATCTATCCTGAAGCACCCGACATTGGTGGGCATTCGTCTACCGAGCCACTTGGTCACTTTCCAGTGACCCAGACTCTGTCCCCTCTCCTTTCAGGTACTCTTGACCAAGAATCAATGTTTGGATTCCCACGGACACTTTCTCCTCTTCCAGCAGCGGCACTTTCCTGAAGTCCTCCATTGGTTACGACGGCGGTTTCTGACATCACTTCACACCTATGCTCCCGGCTTTCCTGGGATAGGTAACTTGGGTACCATGGTATCCATGGGTGGGGTGGCTCTCCAACCTTCTGTCTTCCACAGGGTTTCTTCAGGGTCCACTGGAAAGGGTCCTTAATCTTTAAAAATCCAACCGCGACTTGCACATAGCCTTGTACGGAGCATGCGGTGGTGTGCTCACACTGCACATGCTCTCCATGGGGTCCCTATCTACTCACCTTGGGTGGTTCCTTGTGGTCCCAGCAATTCTACGTCCTCTCAACATTGTCCTGACTCAAGTGGTGGTTCTTTTACTACTTTTTTGTATATGGTTTGGCCCCCTCTGGGGCCCACAGTGTATTAGTGCTATTTACTGTGATTTATTTGCTATAGTATTGTGTTCTTTTTTGTATATCACCATGGGGGGATACTGGAACGTACTAGAAAGTATTATATAATAAATACATATTTTTATAAATAACTTGTGTCGTTCTCTTTCATTTAATCTATACTATAAAGTTGCATTCTGGTAAAACAAGCTGCTTTGCTCTTCTTCAAGACTATGCCTGAAGGCTGTTCTCCACAGCTACCACTTGGACAACTTTCTAAGGTTGTCTGAGTCCTCTTAAATCACCCTAAGGGTTGCCTGGAGTGTTGCATGGTACCCACTTACATTAGTGGACATCACATACCAGGCCAGCTTCTCACACCGTCTAACCCCAAGCCTGAATATTTCACCCATTCAGGGTGGCAAGTGAGAGGAAATTGATATGTATCCCCACTCTGCTGGACCACAGGTCAAAATTATGCCCAAAACAATCCAAATTTCCTCTTGCTTGCCATTGGGATGGAAATGCGGTAGGCCCCTAGTTAGGCAGGAAGTCCGCTGGGGCTTTAGGGATGAAGGATAGGCCTGATGCCTAGGCAGCCGGTCTCACCTGATATTTGTTCCTAAAAAAAAAACCATTTCTCTATATTCCTGGTGTCTAGTGAGCTTTCTGTCCCCCAGCGCAGATTCATGGCTAACCCACAATATGTCCCACATGGTCAGAAAGTCTGTATTGCCCCTTCTGGAGTGGCGCATGTCCCAATGCCACGGTGGGCCTTCCCCCACCCCTTTTGTTTTCCATCATATGAAAATCCATGTTGTCTAGTGGGGTTCTAACCTGATGGGGTGGCAATTTGGAGACAAATCCTCCCAATTTGCCCCAGCAGGGAGGAAAAACTGTATTGCCTTGGGTGCAAAACGCAGCACTTGCTCTTCCCCAAGGGGCGCCACCTACCAAAAACAAGCATTTGGAATGCAATAGGTCTCACATTTACGCGAGTTTAAGCTATTGGCATTGTAAATGACAATGCCTTTTTCTATTTGTGTTTTAAAAACCAAAATATAATTAAAAGGCATTTGCATTTACAATGCCAATAGCTCAAACTCGCGTAAATGTGAGGCCTATTGCATTGCAAATACTTGTTTATTTTGGTGGGAGCCCAAGAAGGGGGCTCCTGCCAATTTGACATAGGATGGGCATGACGGTGGTTGGCTGGGGCCGTCTAGGAGTGTCCCCAGCGCTACGGTAAAAAGCACGGCAAAAGGGAAGGCGGTATCTTTGCTCGCTTTGACCGGTCAGCGCATCTTGCCTCACCAGGTCACCGAGGATGAAGATGATTCCGCATGGATCCAGAAAAATTTAAGCCGGGATCCAGTGAGTGCTGGGTTTGGTGAAAGCCAATGTAAAATACCAACAAGCGGTCGCCATTGCAGAAGCTGGTCTTCTGTTGTTTTCAGCTCCCCGTCAGTTAAGCCAGCGGGACACCGGTTTCAGCAAGGGCAGCCGCTTGTTTGTATTTGTAGCGCACCATGCGTGCTTTCACCTTAACAATAGCTGCTGCCCACAGTACTCTCGTCTTAAAGTCAAAGTGTGCATGGCGCGATGAAAATATAAACAAGCTGGCGCCATTGCACAAAGGCAGCCGCTTGTTTATATTTGCATAGTGCTTGCACTTTAACAATAACTGCCACCCCACACAGCACTCGCGGGGTGGGTCGGCAGCTATTGTTAAAGTGAAAGCGCGATGCAAATATAAACATCTGGCCGTGATTGCCAAAGTAGGCTGGGGGAGCGCAAAATAAACTCTGGCTTCGAAGTTGGGTCCCATGAGTGTATTTAAAGTAAGCGTCAGGCATTATTAAAGCGAAATCTCGCATGGCACACTGCTGCAAATACAAACAAGAAGGGCGCCATTTCTATGCACTCTGTCGTGCCTGCTTCAGCAAGATGGGAATTAAGTAAATAGTCATCCAACCTCTTAATGAAAGGTAGAGTGCAGGGACACATATAAGAGAGGCAATCCTAATGGGAGGTAACAACAGGAGACAAGAAGGTACTAAGGAGGGTATAATATGCCTATTAACAAATCAAAGCCCAACATTTACAAAGGACAGTCACAAAAGCCAATACAAAATAGGGGCGGAGAGTGGATGCAGCTTCAAATCTATACCTCAATACAGCATGTCTCGAAGAGACAGCGCAAGCGTGCCTAGGCGAGACCTAAAAAGAAACTGCTGGTGTCTAGTTGGCTTTCTAACCCCCACCCCCAGGGAGGCAGATTGGGACAAACAGCTCTTTTCTGTCTCTGGAGGACATAAAGACTGTATTCTCCCTCTGGGATGGAGACATAGTCCGATGTCAAGGTGATCCCCCCTTTTTTTTTTAATCCCTGGTGTCTAGTGGGCTTTCTACTCCCTTGGGGGGTGCATTGGGGTTTTTCCCCAATATGCCCCCATTGGAGGGCAGAAATTCTGTCTTGCAATGGCTGGGAGAGAACACTGTGAAAATGTTCTTCCTTTTCCTTTCCTATACAGTGTTCAAGTGCAGTGCACAGGGCGGCATTGCTTAAGTCTGGGCTCGAGACATGCCAATGTCCTGGGGAACTATTTTATTTTTCCTTGCACGTAAGCTCAATTGAGCCTGCATGGGATTGTGAAATTACTTTCTCCTACATGCTGGTGTTGGTATGGTGCATGCAGAGAGACTTTTGCTGGAAACTACTGCATACTCAAATGCTGTTAAATAATATACTGGGATATAATCTATTGTACAGTTTTGTTCCAAAAGTCTCTGCAATATATCATTATATTATATTATGATTTTTGAATCATTAATCATTAATTATTTCCCAATCCAAGACGGCTGAATTAGTTCACATCCTGTTAAACACTATAAAAGGGGAGTCCATTTTCAGTCCAGTTGTGTCGCAACTGTGCTTGCTCGATTTGATTGCTCACTCACTGGATTGATGGAATATCTGCCTTCTCCAGTTCCTGCTGGTTTTCTCCTTGCTTTATGCCTTACTGCTTGGCCTGGGCAGCTAAAGGTTTTGCTGGTCGCCAGTGTTTTCCTATCTGTTGTAACTTATTTTCTGGAGCAGGTCTAGACTCCCAGTTTCTCTATGACATCTGTATTTGTTTCTGGAGATTGTAGGCCATTCCGATTCACCAAGAAGACTCTACATCCATTGCCACGAAGAACTGCAAGTGACACAAGGAGCCACTCTCCTCCACAAACAGAACTTCCTGGTGTCTAGTGAGAGGAATCCCTGCTGTTTCTCAAATGAAATTTGTCAGCATAACTTAACTTTAACAGTTGGGTTTTTTCAGTAAACTTCGGGTTATTTTATAAACAAATGTTTCTCTTGTGAGCAAAGGTAACCATAACTTACCTTTCACAAACTTTTTTTCATTGATTTTATGATATACTGCATCTAACTTTTATGTTACAACTTTAAAAAGATCTGAATCTGGATCTATAAATCATCACAAAATGTCACCTCATAGGGTAGGCAAATTTGAGGACATATCCACAAATTCTGTGTTTTAACATTAAGGGCATATTATGCCACTTTGTGACCTTCTTGATATCCCCCAACGTTTTGAGGGATTCTCCATATGTCCCCTCCCACACCGACATTTTTTTCAGCATGCAAGTTTTGTTGATAACCTGCACTGGCTGCTGCAACAAAAATCTTCCCTTGCTCCAAGCCAATCAGATCATCCAGATTTACTGATTCTCTGAGGATTGCAGATCCTGCCATGGAGAAAGGGAAATAAAAGGCTTGGTAGTCCAACTGGATTAATTTGTTTTTCAAATCTGGGTCACTGAATCCTTCATAGATCCACAGTGGATACGTAGATTAAAAGACAATACATTTTTTTAAATTACATCTTTGGAGTGCACCAAATGTATTTTTGTAACACAAATGTGTAAAAAACTACTGAACAGATGTACTCACTCTAAAAATAATCCCTTTGCGAAGCAACCATCTAGCTTCATGCTTTGTTTTTTGTAATTCTATTCAGCAGGTTTTTGCTGCAGTGGACAGCAAAAATGTTTATGTGATCTTGAAGGGGAAATATTTTTTGCTTCAACCCCTCCCTTTTCACTTACTATCCCTATGAGAAATTAGACTTTTGATTGGGGGGTATAGCCCGTCTCTAGCAACAAACAACATCCTTATCGGGGTGAACCAAAAAAGTCAGTAAATTAACATCTGCTTAACCCTCTGGTAGCTTGGCACAAAAGCGGTCAGGCTTAACTTGGAGGGAAAGAGCAAATTATTTATGGAACACACCAACATTAATAAAGTGAAAAGAACAACACAAGAAAAATCCCACATCAATGTAGAAGAATGGGTTATGATTTATTAAATAATTATGGACTGAAATGAGAAAAATTAAATCAGTAGAACTGGAGATATTGACCTTTAAAGGTGTAGATAAAAGTAGCATCAAAAGGAGCAAAGCTCCAACAGAAAGTATCTGGTTGCGCTGGACAGGGAGAAAGTTGCAAGTTCAGGCCAACCACAATAGAGCACAGGTCCGACACAGGACCAATTTTGGCCCTCTGAGGATTGTACCTTATGTCTTTTGTGTGTGTTTGTGTTATATTGATTTGTGAGGCTTTGCGTCGTCAGGCATTGGTTCCAATACAGCTGTGCTGCAAGGCTTTGCAGTGGATGTATGTCGTTACAACGCACACTTTTACAACGCATGCACTTACAACGCATTTTTTACAATGCAAAATCCATTACAACGCACTACACTTACAACGCATGACACTACAACGCATTTTTAAAAACTACCTTTACAACGCATACCATTACAACGCATAATAGTAAATTGCATTTAAGGTAAGTATTAGATAGTATAGGGGTAAAAATTACTTTTCTAACTCCAGGGGGTGCAACAGTAGGGTAAGTGTTGGATAGTATAGGGGTAAAAATTACTATTCTAACTCCAGGGGGTGCAACAGTAGGGTAAGTGTTGGATAGTATAGGGGTAAAAATTGGTATTCTAACTCCAGGGGGTGCAACAGTAGGGAAAGTGTTGGATAGTATAGGGGTAAAAATTGCTATTCTAACTCCAGGGGGTGCAACAGTAGAGTAAGTGTTGGATAGTATAGGGGTAAAAATTGCTATTCTAACTCCAGGGGGTGCAACAGTAGGGTAAGTGTTGGATAGTATAGGGGTAAAAATTACTATTCTAACTCCAGGGGGTGCAACAGTAGGGTAAGTGTTGGATAGTATAGGGGTAAAAATTACTATTCTAACTCCAGGGGGTGCAACAGTAGGGTAAGTGTTGGATAGTATAGGGGTAAAAATTACTATTCTAACTCCAGGGGGTGCAACAGTAGGGTAAGTGTTGGATAGTATAGGGGTAAAAATTACTATTCTAACTCCAGGGGGTGCAACAGTAGGGTAAGTGTTGGATAGTATAGGGGTAAAAATTACTATTCTAACTCCAGGGGGTGCAACAGTAGGGTAAGTGTTGGATAGTATAGGGGTAAAAATTACTATTCTAACTCCAGGGAGTGCAACAGTAGGGTAAGTGTTGGATAGTATAGGGGTAAAAATTACTATTCTAACTCCAGGGGGTGCAACAGTAGGGTAAGTGTTGGATAGTATAGGGGTAAAAATTACTATTCTAACTCCAGGGGGTGCAACAGTAGGGTAAGTGTTGGATAGTGTAGTGTAATATTATGCGTTGTAATGGTAGGCGTTGTAATGGAATGCGTTGTAAAGGTAGTTTTTAAAAATGCGTTGTAGTGTCATGCGTTGTAGGTGTAGTGCGTTGTAATGGATTTTGCGTTGTAAAAAATGCGTTGTAAGTGTAGTGCGTTGTAACAGTTGCGTTGTAAAGGTTGTTCCCCCTTTGCAGTGCTTTGCTTTACTATGCATCCATTCTGATGGCTCTGTATGCTGTGTGGCAAAGCTATGCAAGGTTTTGCGTCACTCTACATCGGTTCTGATGAGGCTTTCATCTGTGCGAGAGGCTTTGCGGGGCTTCCTGGCTCCCAGCATTGGTGCCGAGGAAACTTGCAGCTGTGCAGAGAGGCTTTGCGGGGCTTTGAGTCCCTTTGCACCAGATTTGGTGTAACCTTCAGTTAGGCCAGGAGGAGTTCTCTATGATACCAGCCAAGGGTCCAGGGCCTGAGGAGGCACCTCTTGTGGATCAGGAAAGCAGAGGCCAGCAGGGCTCAGGCAAGTACAGTTGCAAGTCTAGTGCGGCAGGTCAGATGTGTAGTTGCAGGGACACCTATGGAACTTATTGTGTCCCTGTAGCTCAGAACAGGAGGCCAGTCAACTGACCCTTGGAGTCACTCAACCTGGGATCAAGGGAGAATGTCCAGTCTTCCTTCTCAGAGAGCAGGGCATGCCTCAAGCAGCAGGGCAGTCCTGTGGTAGCTGGGCAGTCCTTCTTCCATTGGTCCAGAAGTGTACTGAAGAGTTTTGTTGGACGGTTCAATATTTATACCCAGTGACAACTTTGAAGTCAGAGAGACTTCTAGACTTCCCCCATATGTGATTCTGGAATTTCCTTCCATCCCCTGCTCAGGCTCCAGGCAGTCTGGGGTGGCTATAGGCTGGTGCCATGTTATATGTGAGTGTGCTGGAGGCAGCACTTATGAAATTTAGTTGGAGCAGGGGACAGCTCTGCCTCAACGATCAAGGCAGAATGTCACATCCTGCCAACACCTAGTCCCCCTTTGTCTCTCTTTCTGGGAGGCATACACAAAGGTCAGCTGCCAACTACACCCAGTCATGTGCCCAGGGATAGGGGCTGCAGCCACCAAATAGGCCAAGAAAATGCCAACTTTCTGAAAGTGGAATTTTCAGATATATGGCTTAAAATCTGACTTCTCCATTAAAGAGGGTTTTGAATTACAATGTCATTAAAGTGTACAAATTACATTTCTACCTGCTCCTAGTCAAAAGTTATCACGTATTAAATGTTATAAGGTAACCCAATGTTATCCAATGGGAGAGATAGGCCTTACAGTAGTAAAAAAAATGTAGGATGTTTTCACTGTCAGGGCATGTAAAACATAAAAACACATGCCCTAATTTTAAACGCAATGTACCATGCCCTACGGGTTATTTTGTGCCCTGCCCTAGGGGTGACTCATATATATTAAAAAGGAAGGTTTAGGCCTGGAAAAAGGTTAATTATGCCAGGTCGAAATGGCAGTCTAAAACTGCACCGTCCAAACTGCGGGCTCAGAAAACGGGAGGGATGAAGGCAAAATGTTTGGGGTATGATCCTGCAGAGAGGGCCAAATTCAACAGTCCCCCAAAACAAATTACCATAAAAGGTGGAGTGCAGAAAATTTTCCAGATGTGCTAACTGTCAGGAACCGGGGTGGAGAAACTGCCAAGATACCAATCATTCCTGCGGACAAATTCGCCTGTGTCCTTCAGTTTTCAGAAATCAAAGAAAAGATTCTGGAGCATATGTCAGAAGAAGAAATGATTAAATGGGCAAGTGAAGGTGATGACAGGAGGATAAAAGAAAAACTTCCTTATGTAAACGACGCTTTGTACCTACACACTCATGAGCTTCAAGAAGTCGTTCTACGAGATTGTCATGATTACCTTTTGGCAGGTCACAAGGGTATTACCAAAACCATTGAACTCATTAAAAGACAGTTTTGGTGGCCAGCTATGATCCCTCAAATAAGAAAATATGTTCTGACTTGTGACAAATGCATTAGAGGAAAGACCAATCGACAGGCCCCTGAGGGGAAACTTATACCTCTATCTACAGCTCCTCACCCTTGGCACACCATAACCATGGATCTCATTGTAGATTTGCCTCAGAGTCAAGGGTATAACACCATCTTAGTGTTTGTAGATACTTTCTCTAAAATGAGTCATTTTATTCCTTGAAAAAAAATACCAGGATCTACACAACTAGCTTTATTATTTTCACAGCACACTGTAAAAGCACATGGCATTCCAGTAGTTGTGATTTCTAACCGTGGAGCCCAGTTTGTTTCTAAATTTTGGAGATCCTTTATGACTCAAATGGGTATCGATTCCCGATATTCCACAAGTTATCACCCTGAAACGGATGGTCAAACTGAGAGAGTTAACCAGGAGATTGAACAGTATTTGCGTTTATATCTTTTGGAACAAGAAGGAGAGTGGTCCGAGTTAATTTGGATGGCAGAATTTGCTTACAATAATGCTGTGCACTCTTCCACTGGTTACTCTCCCTTCTACCTAAATTCAGGTAGACATCCGAATGTAATTTTGGGAAAATCTGATGATTCAGTCCCTGCAGTGGAAGAATATAGTAAGAAAGTTCAGGAAAGTTATCAACTTGCAATTGAACATTTGGAAAGGGCCAAGATCTCTTATAAGAAGCAGTCTGACAAGAAAAAGAGATGTAACCCAGACTATTCTGTGGGAGATTTGGTCTGGTTGTCTACACGACACCTTCATCTAAAAGGAAAGAAAAAGTTCCAACCACGATTTTTGGGACCTTTTAGAGTTTTAAAGATTGTGAATCCTGTGACCATTAAACTAGCTTTGCCTCCTCAAATGAAAGTCCATCCAGTTTTCCACGTTTCTCTTTTAAAGAAAAGTCCTCCTGGCATAAGGTTTTCCACGCCTCCAGATCCAGTTATCTTAGACTCGCAGCAAGAGTATGAAGTGAGCAGAATCTTAGATTCAAGGTTAAGGAATGGGAAACTGTTCTACCATATAGAATGGAAGGGGTTCGGCCCTGAGGAAAGATCTTGGCAACCATCTCATAACGTACATGCTCCTAGACTAGTCAAACAATTTCACACTGCCTATCCCAACAAACCCCATTTGGGAGGGCCTTCTTTGAGAGGGGGTACTGTCAGGAACACTATAGCTTGTCTGCTTAATTGTTCCCCCAAAAAGAAAAAGACTTTCTTTGCCCTTTACCCTCACTGGTATCAGCTACGCTTACATTCTAAGATGTTTATTTATAGTTTGTTGTCAAAACTCGCCAGCATTGGTTTTCCCGGAATTCCAAGATGGCGGCCGCCTTCAAGATCTAGTGTTGCAGTCTAGCTTTTTGCTCTCGCGCTGAAGTGTTCTTTCAGCGCGCGAGCCCGCCAACCGGCGCACTTCAACTGTGGATTCAGAGCTGAGGAGAAGTGTTTTATCTACGCGCCGAATTCTGTGGAGATTTTCTTGAAGTCGTCGCCTTGAACTCCGCCCTCAAATAGCGGTGTGCACACCAAGGACAATATTTCTAAGGAGACTAGTGTCTCAATTCTTCAGTCACGAAGAACTTCAGTTTTGGTTCTTAGAACTCTGGGTGAAGACTCTTTATTTCTCAGCCTTTATGTGAACGAGTCAGAAGGTTCCGAAGCATTGAAAACTTCTCTGAAGTAAGAATGTTCTAATTCGTCTATATGATTTCAAAGACCTTTTGTACATGTTTAAATGATTGCCAAGAACTATTGAGTTTAAACACAGACTAGAGGTTGAACTCATCTATTCAGAGAGTGGCTAGCCTTCTATAGTGTCCAGGTTAGTGTACCTACACATTTGTCGAAAGGTTTTCCAGACTAGAGATATTAATGAGATTCTCCTTTCAAAAAATTGCTGTATTAATTTATACACATTAATATTGTACAGGTCCTGCTCTCCCCTTTTTCTGATGCGAGTTTTCACGAGTGTTCAGTGAAAGAAGTAGCAGAGAATACTGGATCAGGAGGCGGTCTCTCTTTGTCTTCCCTTTCCCCTTTCCCCCGTGTAGGTGAGTTGCCCAGATTGTTTCCTCAGTCTGGTCACTCACCTGCCTGCGGGAGTTGGGATTATAGCATCCGCATCAGTGGAAGGAAAATTTGTTCATTTGTCAAAGCACTCTGACACTAACAGTATGACAAATTTGATGCAAATTTGTTAAAATTTGCCAAGGTTATTCCCAAGCTAAACAAACTATTGCATTATCAATGGAAAGTATGACTTAACACCAGTGCAATGTATGTGTGTAGTTAACATACACATATAAATAGACACATAAGCATTATTAGTCATCAGTAGTAACACTGTAATCTGACAGTCAACACTGTGTAGTTATGTTTCAAGACAACTTTGCATTGAAAAAAAATGATTCATTTTCCAGTAACGTTGGTATCCATGGAAGGAGCAGCACGAAATCTGACAATCCCTTCGCATATGCTGCTAAGGTCCATCAAGTCAATATTTGTGCACGTACAAGCAGAGAAAACCAAGTCAAAAAACGTGTTTTCCAATGTAACTTCATTAAAAACGTTTATTCACTGGTAGGGGTAAGGAAAATAAAAAATAAAAATACTGAAAAATAACACATTTGCCATATTAAGGTGTCAAATGTGACAACATCGTCAAATTTGCAGATGCTCTTTTGAATTCGAAAACAGACGCACATTTTAATTTAGATGAAGAAAACAATCAAAGTTGTGAGTAGGTGAAGACCATGTTAGGGTGCACAGTGTGAGCTGGTGCAGCACCTGACTTTAGTTAGGCCTTTTTGCAAATATTCCCTGCGCACGGCCAAAGGCTGTGTGAAATGTGGAAAGGGTTCATGAAAGGTTAATCACAAAAAACTGAAATTCAGTTAAATAAAATCACAATTAAAGGTTAATTATGATTCAGCAAACACGAAAACTAAAAATCAATTATATTTGTCAGTTATGGGTTGCAGCGCACAATGCACACCATAGCTCAAGCCCCACCATGCTAAGTGCACCCCTTTGTTGCAGGCACTTTAAAAAGCATTGGCTAAGGAAATTCTATTCGGCATTGGGGATAAATGGCTAGTGCTGATGCTGAACAGCATTGCAAAAAAAGTGTATTATGTTGTTGAATGTGGAGAAGAGCCATGACTCACTCAAGGCGAAACCTCAGGTGAGTTGTGATGCCTCTCTCAACCCTCAGCAATAGTGATAAATAGCATATTATAGTCGGCACATATGAGTGCATGGTTCTTGCCATGGCATTGTTTATGTGTATTTGTTTTAACAAATTTATTTAAACAAAATGAAGATGCAAGAGGTTACATTGGTGCACCAAGGTAGAATCAAATTCAAGAGATAGTGAGAATATTAGGATAGCTGTGTCCCTGTGTAATGTATTTTTTACATGTGATCTGATAGCCAGTAAAAAGTATTTTTCTCATATCACTTTTACTGTACAGCAGTGATAAACTCGCATTTGTAAATTGCATTGCTGTAATCAATGTGTTAATGCATTTGTATTAATGTAATTGCTCTAAATAACGTGTTATTGGGCCACATTTATTTTCACTGCCGTGATATAAGAATATTTATGCCATAGGAGTGAAAAGAAATGTCACCTAATAACTCGAGCTATTTAGAACAACTATACTAATACGCCCACATTCACACATTTATTACTACAATGCAGAGGTCAAATTCCATGTTTTTACCCCAGGACTGTGAAATTCATGTGAGAAAATCATTGTTTACTTCTGCACAGACAGGGGCCTGACACAGACTCCTGCACCCACTGCAGCTCAGAGGGTCCCCAACTGTACAGGGCCCCCCTTGCTCTTCACGGAGAGGCCCATTCAGCCCAAAGGCAATGAATATGTGTAAAATGTGCCGGACTCAGGGGCCTCTCTGCAAATTCTGCACGGGGCGCAATCATTTTGTGTTATACCGCTGCTCACAATTTGTGTGTTACACTTTCTGTAGGCTTGAAAACTACACTCTCTAGTGCCATGAGCCCTCTTCAGGGTGGTTTTGCTTTTTTGCGCAAATGCCACCCTTGCATCCTTGTTTCTGTTAAAACAAATTCCCATGAAGAAATGTAAAGGCATAAACAGAATAAAAGCTCTACATTGCTCTTCTCGAAGAGAATGGTAAAAAGATAACTGGCCGGATTCCATTCCAGCATTGAAACTGGATATGCATTGCCACCTTATGTAAATGGACATTACCTATAAATACAGATGTCTCTCTGAAGTGAGGCGCATTAACCACCCATGTGCTGAAAACTTAAAGGAAGTGACTCATATCCCTACCACGTTTGCGCATGTTAAGGGGAAGGTGTTCAAAGGGAGTCCAGATGAAGGCTACCGAGCACTGACACACGCACTGTCTGGGAAAGGGAGGGGCCTGGCCTCAACATCTGGAACAGCCCCTCCCCAGAGAGCAGGCAGCCCTCAGCGAAACGCTTCCCACTGACGAATGTTCCAGGGCTTCACTTGTGACTCTTAAGCCGCTCTTTGGACGAAAAATTGTTGCGAATTATGCGGGCTTAGTTTCTCGTTCTTTCGCTGTCATCTCTTCAGCCCCAGACTAAATCTTGGAGATCAAATAGATCTGGCCGCCTTGCTTTGTGTGCAGCAGCCGAGAGATTGTGGCTAATTAATCGGCAGATGTTTTAAAGCAGGTAACAGGATACCCTTTCATCCTGGCGCTGCTGAGAATGGCCGTCCGTCTCTGTGAACTGGACTAAAATGATTTCCACATATTATTTAAAACGCAGCCATTCGCGTATGTGAGGCTCGATGCATACGTTCAGGGTATGTGCGTAACGCGTTCTGCTATAAGAACTGCATTTGATTGCATACCTTCTCTGAAGAACACGGTTCCCTCATACGAAGGCCTATGCCTATGTGCTGCAATAGTAGCAGGTAATGTCGTTATGTGTATATTTTCTGGCACTGTGACGTTTGCAGATGGGCTTTTTCTGATGGCATCAAAGGAATTTAAAAGTAGAATGTTGTTCTAAAAGTTGATGGAATGTATGTGTTTTTGTAAATATCCCTCATCTATACATTACACACAGGGTCACGCATATAGACGACCCTCCCCCTTTCTGTCTCTCTCTTTCAAATGAACCACATAGGGATTCGCTCTCCCTCTCTCTCTCTCGCCCCCCGCCCCCCCTCTCTCCTTTCACACACACTAAACAGGCAGGATCGCCGCCTCTCGTTCCCACACCAACACACATACAGAGCCACTCTTGCGCGCGCGCAAAACACAGCATCTCTGTCCCGCCGTCTTCCCCTCTGACTCTTCCCCTCTCACAGACACAAGTATTCACACGTTTTTTACAGCCAGTGCATTTCTCTTCATGGGTTTACGGCGCGCCCGCCTACCATTATTAACACGAAGGGGTAATGGGCTAAGGGCTCTGCTCCCAGGGCTCTCTTCGCACATACATGATATATTCTTTTGACTCCGAGGTGCGCTATGGGCGCGATTTAAAATCCACCACCATCGACATTTCAAAGGCCATCTGTGTCAACATCATCACTTCGGTGTAAAACCTCCTCCCCAATGGGCCGTTTCTTTGAACAGAATCTGTTTAATTGCAGTGTGAAATCAAAGACCGCCAGATGAAAGGTGCATAATCCGCGCGCACCTATCTCTGAAGTGCTGCGCTGCGCGCTGATTGTTTAAAGGAGCAGATATTAGGGGCGTTTGAAACACATCAATTGCTTTTGTTGATACTGCAGCAGGTGCAGGGTACCCAAACAAACCCCAGAGAAGAACATGCATGGTCTCGTTTAAATGAGCAGCACTTTCGAATTGCACCTGAAGAATATAATCACAGAAAACACCATAGAACGAGAACACACGACGGCCACTTCTGAAACACTTCACTGGCAGCGGGTGTCAGTCAACAAGAATAACATTTTCATGCACTCGTATTTCTGAAGCGGGGACACCTACTTACAAAACTCACCTCATACTTTTACCGCCAGAAAAAAATGAGGCACCACAATACCACACACGTCATAATGGAAACACGGCAGGGGAAGAGACCGGGGCCAGATGCTCTGGAACAGCCCCGTCCTGTTTCTGGGATCACAACCGCACTTCTATTTATTATCATGGGAAAAAAATTGGCTAGTTCAAGCAATCGTTCGGTTGACACACATTTTGAGTAACCGCCCATCTGCACAAGAGCATCTTTGTTTAACTATTAAGGCACGCCGCACTTTTACCTTCGCTGGGGATTAAAGGCACGCGATCTCTTTCTTCACCGAGGGCTCAGCCAGAGGCTCAACCTCTCCGCCCCGCCGCATTTGGACTGCAACTCCCAACAGGCCAAGCGCCAGGAGGCGCCCTCATTGATGTTGCAGTTAGCTCTCTAGCTTCCAACGCTAGAGCGCGCAAGAGGACGTTATGCGTACGCCACGGCCGTGGCGTACGCTGATGTATAAATAAAGGGGCGCACCTTTACCGGGCATTCGCGCCGAACTAGTATAGCGGTGTGGTCTCAATCATTAGCGCGCCACTGTAATACTAGCGTCGCTAGGCCCGCGAGCACTTATAACACTGGCGACGAGGGCGGCCAGAACCGCCACGTGCACGACCACCCGAGCCGCTGCCACACAGTCCGTTCGCGGCAGTCCCGCGAACGCGCGGCCGAACCTACCCCAGTCCGCTCCGCTCAGCTGATAACGGGAGCCAGGGAAGACACACGTTTGCCACATGGACAGAAGCTGAGGCTGAAATCGGCGACCTGCAACTGCCTGACACACGGTGAGATAGTGTGCACCTGAATCACTGCCAGCACACAGCGGAAGAACATTCCCGCTTGCCAAGCCTCGCCCCTGCATCACAGCAGCATCCACAGGACCTGCCCTCTGTGCCTACTCCTGCCCCGGCCTCTGCCTCCACCCACGTGTGCCGCCACGTGCTGAGTCCACGCAGCAAGGTGTCCCGGCCACCCAGCACCACAGCACCCATACTGCGCCATGGAAGACGACGCCCCTCCGGCACCCCATTTCACCCACCGACCGGCGTCCTGCCGCCTTTCAGCGAGGCAGCTGACCCCACCACAGCTGCCCCACGCTGGCAGACGTGGATAGGCCGGCTCAACAATTACTTCATTGGCTTGATGGTGCGGTGAAGCGGTCTCTCCTGCTACACTACGCAGGGGAAGAGGTGTACCTGCTCTTCAAGCACCTCCCTCATACGGGGAATGCGAATGACTATGATACGGCTGTCACGGCCCTCAACACGTACTTTGACCCCCAGATGAATCCCGACATTAAACACTTTAAGCTAAGACAAGCCAAGCAGAAGGAAGGGGAGTCAGTAGACGCCTTCCACGCACAGCTGAGGGTACTAGCGGACACACACCTTGTCGGAGACAGGGCAAAGGAGGAGATCAGAGCGCAGCTCATCTACGGCATCCGGAGCAAGAAACTGCGGAGTCTCATCCTTCGCCAACCAAATATACCGATGGCTGCCATCCTGGTGCTCGCACGGTCCCACGACCTACCTGACGCACGAGCAGAAGAAATGGACCAAGCACTAGCAAGAGGCACAGGGTCAGGAGTGGCCATCAAGACAGAACGGGTGGACGCAGTGCAAGCAAAGGAGAAGGTGCACCGACCGACAGCCAGGAGACCGCCTCAGGCCCAGTGCGGATACTGCGGGTACGATGAGCACCCAGGCCAGACCTGCCCGGCGAAAGGGAAGACATGCACCAACTGCGGCACCCCGAACCACTTCGCCTCCGTCTGCAGGAAGCGCACCACCCGAAAAGACCAAAAGGGAAGGAGGCCCACAAGAAACATGGTGAGACAGCTATCCCAGCTGTCCCTGTCCTCACACACCGACACAGGACACAGACAAATGCAAGCCCTGCAAGAAGACGACTCCGAATCTGATGACGAAGGGGAGACATATCTCATCTGCTTCACCAGAGCCCTCAAAAGCACTAGAAGACCACAACCCCGGTGCGATGTCATGGTAGCGAGAGTGAACGCCGTGATCGACACCGGCGCATCGGTCACAGTCATGGGAGTACACCAGTATAACCGCCTCCGGCCAAAACCAGAGCTCAAGGCCTCGAAGGCCCGAATCTACGCCTATGGGAGCGATGTGCCCCTACCCCTCATAGGGACAATGACAGTGCCAGTGGGGACAGAAGACGCGGAAATAACAATCGACATACACATCATCAACCAAGAAGTGGACACACTCCTAAGCGGACACGCCGCCGAGGACCTAGGACTACTAGCGTTCCTCCGGAAGGTGCAAGACACCCAGACGGCCAACCTGCTGGATCAATTCCCAGAGCTGTTCACCGGCCTAGGTAACATCAGGCGCCCGCCAGTCAAGCTCCACATTGATCACTCAGTCGCACCCACGGCACTGAAACATAGACGAATCCCTTTCCACTTGCGCCCACTGGTGGAGGAAGAACTTAAGAAACTCGAAGAACAAGGTGTTATAGAAACAGTCACCGGACCCACCCCCTGGGTGTCCCCAATGGTGATCGCAGAAAAGCCCCGTCAACCAGGCAAAATCCGAGTGTGCATTGACATGAGGCTGCCCAACAAAGCTATCAAGAGAGAAAGACATATTACGCCCACCATGGACAACATCATTGCCGACCTCAACGGGGCTCGCTGGTTTTCCAAGTTGGATCTAAACGCCGGCTACCACCAGCTGACGCTGGCAAAGGAAAGTAGATACATCACCACCTTCAGCACACACCTTGGGCTACGAAGATATCGGCGACTCAATTTTGGAATATCGTCCGCGGCAGAGATTTTTCAAAATACTATCCGGTACATCCTACAAGGCCTACCTGGAGTCATGAATGTAAGTGACGACATACTAATCCACTCAAAAACAGTGGACGAGCACTATCGCCGAGTCCGAGCCACGCTGGCACGACTCAAGGAGTATGGAGTCACACTCCACAAGGACAAGTGTCAGCTGTTCAAGCAGCAAATCGAATTCTTTGGCTACACATTCACCAACCACGGCATCCAGGTAGACCCAAGAAAGTCCCAGTCCATCAAGGACACCCCCGCGCCAGCCTCCGCCTCGGAGGTACGCAGCTTCCTAGGAATGGCCACATACTGCGAGCGTTTCATCCCAAACCTCGCAACGATTGCCGAACCTCTCAGACACCTCACGAAGAACAACATCCCGTGGCAGTGGGGACCCCGCGAAGACAACGCATTCCAAGCCATCAAAACCGCGCTCCTCGATCAAGCCACCCTGGTCTACTTCGACCCAGCAAGAAAGACCGAGCTGCTGGTCGACGCCAGCCCGGTAAGACTAGGAGCGGTACTCACTCAGGAACATGAACCGTGGCGATGGGCAACACTGGCGTACGCAAGCAAGGCGCTCACAGCGACCAAACAAAGATACTCACAAATTGAGCGAGAGGCGCTCGCCATCAAATGGGGCTGTTGAGATTTTCACCTGTATGTCTGTGGACACCTGTTCACTGTCGTGACAGACCACCAGCCGCTAGTGCCCCTCTTCAAAGGGACAGCACCGCACCCCCGCCACGAATAGAGCGATGGGCCATCGGGCTGCAACAATATCACATGGACATAACTTATCGACCGGGCGCCAAGAATCCGTCCGACTTTCTGTCAAGACACCCAGACAAATGTGAGCCCACCCTGACTGGGGGAGAGGAAGAAGACAACGCCGAAGCACACCTAGACCTAGTAGCTGCCCTGACCTGCCCCCATGTGCTGACAATCCACGAGATCCTACAGGCGGCAGAGCGCGACACCGTGATGGCCAAGACCCGAGAGGCTCTCCAAAGGGGGTCATGGACCAACTTCCTACAGTCCGCCAACACGTGGACGGATGACGAGAGAAAGGACCTACAACAGATATGGCGGATACGGAACGAACTAAGTGCAACCAGGGAAGGGATCATCCTGAGAGGGTCCAGAATTGTCATACCAACCGCGCTGCGCCACCAAGCCACCCTCCTCGCCCACAAGGGGCATCAGGGAACGGAGAAAATGAAGGCCCGGATGAGGGAAAAGGTATGGTTCCCGGGGATGGACACCCTAGTGGAGGACATTGTGAAGAGTTGCCCCGCATGTCAGATAACTAGCGGACCAGAACTCCCAGCCCCCATCATAACTGAAGAGCCAGGAAGGCACCCGTGGGACAGAATCAGCGTAGACTTTGGGAGCCTCCCAGACGGGAGGGTGACGCTGGTAGTCATTGACAGTTTCTCCAAATATCCCCTGGTGGAAGCGCTACCATCCACGGCATTCACGTTTGTAGGCCCAGCATTGGAGAAAATGTTCAACATGTTTGGGCGCCCCTCTGAACTGAAAAGTGACAATGGGCCACCGTTCCAAGGCCACGAGTTCCAAGAGTTCCTCCAGCTCCAGGGAATACGACACAGGCGGATCACCCCTCAATGGCCCCAAGCCAACGGCGAGGTGGAACGCTTCATGCGAACATTAAATAAAGTCCGACGGATAGCGGTCGCTGAGCAACAAGACCCTGAACGAGAGATTCAACGGTTCCTGGGGGAATATCGGAGTACGCCACACTGCTCCACCAAGCAAGCCCCCTGGGCCCTCATGCTAAAAGGGGCTCGCCGCGATGGTCTGCCTACAGCCCCAGGGTGGGCCCCTCCACCATTTGAGGAAGAACAAGCGCTACAACGAAGGAAGTCGAGAACGCGTTCTAAGACCAGGGGACAATGTCCTCATAAGGAACCGAAGGCCGGGAGGAAAATTCAAGTCAAGGTATGAGCCTGGGAGCTGGAAAGTGGAGCGCAGGCACGGAACAATGGTAACAGTGAGGAGAGGAGGCGAATCGGCCACACGTAACATCTCGTGGTTCAAACGAATTCCTGAGGCCACAGAACACAGACACAGAGCCACAGAAGACGAGGAAGAAGTCACCGAAAGCCCCGAAATGGAACCCTGGTCACCCCCGAGCATGAATGAGTCCACAGCAGCGCCAGGACACCCTGACCCCGCGGCTGGCGGGGCTGAACTAGACAGCCAGTCAAACCCCAACACCCGAGAAACGGCCAGGTATGGACTGAGGGGGAACCCCCCGCCGAGCAGCCGCCTCAAAGACTTCGCATGCCAAGTAAGTGAGTGACCATAGCATCCAGATGTGTGTTCATCATCCAGGTTGGAGAGGGATGTTGCAGTTAGCGCTCTAGCGTCCGACGCTAGAGCGCGCAGGAAGAGGACATTATGCGTACGCCACGGCCGTGGTGTACGCTGATGTATAAATAAAGGGGCGCGCCTTTACCGGGCATTCGCGCCGAACTAGTATAGCGGTGTGGTCTCAATCATTAGCACGCCACTGTAATACTAGCGTCGCTAGGCCCGCGCGCACTTATAACAATTCCATCCTTGCGCCCCGGGGGTGCATAAAAACGGCCCAGGGCTCCAGCAGAACTTGGCCACGGGGGCATTTCTGCATTCTGTGTTTTTGTTTGGTGTCTTTTGGTTAATATTATATTGTTCTGATTACATACTGCTACTATGAGTAAACACACTTTTAGCACAGGCAAGGGTGTTGTAGGAATGTTAGATGCCTTCTTATTGAGGGCAGAATCGGCCCTCGTTAATGAGATTAAGCTTACAGAACGAAGGCTATCTCTCGAGCCATTACCCTCCCAGAACAGACTTTCTTTAACTAACTGCACACACTGAAACCTCCGCGGCGATCAACCACGAAGTAACTCCATCTCGGACAAGCCCCTCACCACATCGGGTATCAGACTCAGTGACGGAGATTGTCTCTTTTCTATCCTCTGACTCAGAACCTAGCCCCATCAGGCCTAAAGCCACCACTAGAGGGCAGAAAGCCAAACTTGGGCCTACTGCCTATACATAATAGCAACAGAGACATAGAGGTGGTCCCTTTTAAAAGATCTGGGTTATCTAGATTAATCTACTAACCCTAGTACCATTCAGTCAATAACCAGGAAGGAATTAAGAAAAGAGGGTATTCTGCTGTTGGATTCCATTAGAATGTCAACTGGGATATTAAAACCCACAGTCCTGCACAACCAAATGATTTTAACTTCTTTTAACATCCAACCCTATTTAACCTTTGTACCAGGAGCTCATGATAGGTTTCTATTAACCCGATTCAGATTGGGGGGGTTTCACAGATTAGTCACCCATCCCAAGATGAATGATTGGGCTCAAGACCTCCAACCATGCGCCTGCGATAATACTTCTGCCCAATCCACGATTCATGTTGTTCTTTTTTGTAAATTTTATTCCCACGTGAGGAGTATTTATTTAGTACCTGTCCTAAAGTGGTTTGGTCTTCGACAGTGTCGACCAGCTTTTTTGGCACTACAACACTTGGTCATCGAGCACAGTGTTTTTACGATAGCAATTTTCTTGAGAAAAGTGCTGAGTCAAGGAAATGTATGCTCATTTAACGCCATATGAAAGAGGGCTATGCTAGCTTACCCCGCCCTAACTAATATTCTTATTGAATTGTGTGCAACGAAGAATACGCATTTTTTCCCTCTGTAATGTGTTTTTAAGACTGTTCGCTATGAGGACAGTATGAGCCAAAGGACATATATGCTCGCTTAATTGTTTTATATGAAAGAAGGCTATGTTAGTTTAATACTGTTTTAACTAATATCTTGACTGAATTTTTATGGTATGTAATGAAAAATGTTTTCTCTTCAACTTCATTTTATGATTGTCTGATATAACAATCAAATAAAGCCTCCTTTTGATTTGATTTGATTTGAGTGACCGCATCTCAGCAAAGCAGAACAAGCCTCAAATCTATGAAAAACATGTAGATGAAAATACGCAATATAAGATTTACCTGATAAAAAATGTGGTATCTGCTCGAATTCGGCTTCTCAAGATGTTTGGTAATCCTGAACCCCCTGAGTTTTGGGTGAAACATGGTGAAATATCTCTGAGGAAAATGGCTGAGAATGTGGGAAGACTTGTGAAAATCTACGTGTTTACCAATTTCCATGAAAATTCCTAAGGGGGAGACTTGGAACAGTGTATTCATTCTGCATTCCAACTACTGACCCATCAGGTAACAGTACCATCTAGAAAAGTAACAAGCACTAATAAGAGAGGGTGGCAGTAGTGGTTTCGTTTTTAGCACTTCATATAGGAAGAACTGTGTTTGCCATGGGTACACTATATCATAAATTACTTGCAGTACACACCCTACTAACCAAAGTGTGATTTACACACTGGATCCTAAAGAAACAGAATGCATACAAATGTTATTCCAAAATAAGCCAAGCACTCCAACAGTGTTGTAAATTAATATGAGGTCCAGACGTTAAGGACTTGTCATTTAAAAAAGAATTATAATTTATTGTCTGAATGGAAACTTGTAGGCTTCAGTACATTCAAAAGTTCACAAATTAATTTTCTTCAAACACAGCCAACACGTGTTTCATCACACAGTGACTTTTTCAATGCTGTGAGAAGTTACAACTAAAAAGTATGAATTAGAATCATTGACTTATTTGGAAAAAGTAGATAAAAAGAAGAAAAAAGGAGAAAAAGAAGAAGAATATAATAGAAAAGGGGAATGAAGAAGGAACAAGCAAGACTATGTAGAAATCACGTAATTCCACAACCAATGTCCATAGAAAATACATGTCCAACAAATGAAAAAAACAGCCCCAACTCCCTTACCACCCTCTCCACCCACAAGTACCTCCCACCAAAACAAAAATGTAAAAAACATCTAAAAGAGGGCATTATCCATTTAGGTCTGAAGCTGGTCTAGGCTCTGCTCTATCCTGCAGAGCCATCTCTCCATACCATCCAGCTGCTGCAGGATGCACTGCAGCAATGTCCTGTCAGGGTAGGAAAGAGCAGCAGCAGTTCTAGTCAGGGCCCCTGACAGCTGGCGGCGGCACCAGTGATGGAATGGCTGGGAGGCTGTGGGTGACTGCTGGCTTCCCTGGGGCCTGGCTCAGAGACAGCTATTTCCGCCTCTTCATCCTCCAGGGCCACCAGCCACCTGTTATTCCTTTAGGATATGGTTCAGCATCTGCAGCCACGAGCAGGCCGCTATCGCCTTCCTGGTGGGTGGTACAGGTGGACCAGCAGGAGTAGCTATATCAAGAAAAAAAAGACAAATTGCAAATAATGCTCTGTGCAAAGAATTGTTTAACATATGTGGGGGCACAGTAGCAGTACATTGTTGGTCCAATGCACTCCGTATTAACCACGCAAAGTTCCGGGGTTCTCTTCTATCATTTGCACGTTCAGGAACTGCTTATCATTTAAAAAAAATTTCAGCACGGTAAAGCTTGCACACGCGAATCTATCGCACACTTAAACTAGTTTTCTTTAGCTCTGTCACGTTCATTTTTATTCGAAAGAGTGGAGCGTCTACTTTCCATGGTTATGTCTGTTCACTATTAATGGAGAAAGTGGAGTGTTTACTCCGTTGCTTTAACGTATCACACATCAGCATGACTATATTTCTGCAGAATTTTTATTTTGCCTATGAGGACTTTTGATTGATTTGCCTTTTTTGTTACTTTTAGCCTCAAGAATTACCCCTGACGAAGGGTTCGCATTGAACCCGAAATGCATTGGGTTTACTGTTGCTATATCAGTAAGGCGGATGATGTCTTATAGCGCCGCAAAGAATTCAATCAACATGAAAAAATTCTATTGAATGCAATTCACATTGAGAATAAATCAATTGTTTTGAGAACGTCATGACCACTGGTTTATATGTTTTCAATTGGATGAAAGTATCAGAGGCTTTCTATTAGCCCATAGTAACAGTGCTCGCGCCAGTTTTATATTTTACCCACACATGCCTCACATAAAAAGCAGTGAGTGTGTGGAAGAAAAGTGTTAGGCAGAATAACACTGGATTAATAAAACAGTGATTTGATTTTTTTTGTCTTCCATAGGCTTCCTAAAAACCAAACAGACACTTTGAGTGGAAAAATTAAAATAAATTACCTCTTATTAATGTGTAAGGCATTATGTACTATGGAGTACAAGTTGTGTTGTGCTAAATTAATGGAGACATGCTTGCCAGCGCGCTGAGTATTTTGCTCCTGTCTGCAGCTGGGGCAGCTGCAGGTGACAATTGTCTATCTTTAATTCCAATGACCCCGTTCTTCTCCAAATGCCTTTCTCTTTGTACCCTGATTCGAAAGAGGCAGATGAAAAAAAAGGTACTTAGTCACACACCTCATGTATAAAATGCAGATATTATCCTGTCTGCTGTAAGTAGATGTTGGGGAAAATGATGCACTTCATTACAGGGAAAGGAACAGGCTATATCAATTGTATTTGTCATGTTCGTCACAGAGAATCCCATATGCCAAACTTTAAATCAAATCAGGGACTCAGTCCCACTTTACTCTCTGGCCTCACCCACCACCACAAATTATTTCCAACAAATTAATCTGCTGGGCAGTAAGGAAAGGACACTTGACTTACTTTACTTCAGGGTAAGATAGGGGGATTAGGCGGGTTGGTAGAGATTTTGATATAGAATAGAGGGTTGTCACTAATCATCAATTTGTTATGTGACTATTAAGCTTTGACTTATTCAGTCACTGTAGTGGATGACAGTCGAAAGGGAAAAATCTGAACAGGCGTGAAATAGATCTGTTATGGGAAACAACTAAATATGTTTTGGAATCACTTCACATCTCCATAAAATGTGACACATGCCAAGAATGGATTTTTCAATTTTTTGGTAGGCTGGGACGGAATAACTTAGGAAAGAATAAAGGAGTGAAGTACTAAGAGGTGACTAGGTGGGCAAAGGGGAACACACCTTGTGTGTTCGGTTTGCAATGGATTGGAAACTTTGCAAATGTCGCATTAACTGAGGCAGACGCACATTACACAGCCAACACTGCCATCATGAATTGAACCATACTGCACTTCGGTCATGGATGGCGAAATGCCATGGGCAGGAAGGAGGTGATGAATGATGATGGGTGGAATACATATCTCCCTCTCTTAACAAATATAGTAAGTCAAGGGAGTAGAAGAAAAATAAAAAAAATACCCCCCACTTTGAAACAAAGCTTTGTTAACCAAAAGCACAGTAGAGTTCCCTTTATTATTCATCAAAGAAATCTAAATATTAATTCATCCTTTCATTCTTCTATATTCACCCATAGCCACCATGATTTAAGCTTTGCTTTCTCTCATACAGTCTTTCACCAAAAGTTCCAATCTGTTATCCAGCCATACAGTATCCACCCTTTCTTTCAACCATCCTTTCACACATCCATCCCTTTACTCACCCATGCACCCTTTCACCCACCCATGCATCCTTTCATTCATATACCATTTCACCCGTCCTTTCTTTTAACCTTCTGTTTATTCCCTTTTCCCTCAAATCATCATTTTTAGCGTACATTATGTGAGCTTTTGCTGAGTTGCAGATGAAAGAGGCCATAACTCAGCCACTGCTGCAGCTGGTAAAGCGGGGGGTTCAGGATCACGAGTCAGCCCATGAAGCTGGTGAATATGTATAATAGTTATTGGCAATAGGCTAACAATGTGACTTATCACTGCCCATCCCTGCTGCTGCTTACTCCCCTACAACTGAGTCTTCTACTGCAGCATCACTTGAGCCAGTGGCACTGGTGGTCTGTGTGGCTAGAAAAAGACATGATATGTTCTTTAGATGCCAGATATACCTCCCCTTCATTTTTTAAATAAAAAAAATACAAACGCAATTCATCAAATCGGTTAACACTGCAGTATATTCTAACAAAAATATCACTCTGGGCTTTTTTTTTTGGTTGATAGTGTTACAAAAGCCAGGTAGTGAAGCCAACCACACACTTGTGGTAATAGAAGGGCAGAGCTAAAGCCTATGATGATCATGATAACTCTGAGTTGTTGAAGCACAATGAAGGGGTGGATTAATGGTCAATGAAAGACATTTGGTGTTGGCTGGCAAATGCAATGGGAATTCATACTTTCCAGCCATGCTGCACTGTCATGGAAACTGCTGGTATGTAGTATAAATGAATTACACAGCACAACATTTGGGGGGTGGAGGGGGAGAGTGGTCCATGACCATGGCCACTCTCTTGTTAACCGTTAGATCATAAGCAAGAAAAAGAAAGCCTTCTCAACAAACATACATGGTGAATATTATTTATAGCACTAGCCTACTTGGGTCTGCATTCTTCACAGTAGACAGTAGAGTACCAAATATATGTTCTTAGTCTGACAGTACGAAAAGATATATAGGGGAGAGGGAAAGATTACCAACAAAGCAGAAGATAAGTGAACTAGAGACTAGTACAGAACGGAAAAAGTCAGCTACCCAAAAAAAGCAGGGAATAAGAGAAAAAAGATAATGCAGGGATAACAGGAATGAAATGGATAGGGGAGTTGGAAAAAGAAAGGAGACAGTATAAAAAATTAACAAAGCAAAATTTAAAAGTAGCATAGTGGGCAGAGGTGCAAGAGCTGATCCATTGTGCTTTGCACACGTGGGTTCGTATCTCATCCTCATCGTCACATGAGAGGAAGACAGCAGGTAAGGGTGTCAGAGCAACTTTATTTCTTGCCAGCAACACCAGGCTCAGGACAGCAACTCCCATCCTGGAACCCAGCACCAACATTTCAATACCCCAAGATTCTACACTAAGCCCACAAAAATAAAAAATCCCAACATTAGGGAAATAAAAATAATACTAAATAATAGGACTTACTAGGCTGAGTAGAGCCCTCAGCAGTGGTGCTGGTGGTCGGCGCCTCCTCCCCAGCTCTTACGGGCCATGCCTTTACACTGTCCCTTTTCTTGCCCTTGGGTGCTGATGTAAGAAATGATGAAGATAAAAAAATTAGTGGTACAGTTAATCTCCACAAAATTATTATGAAAGGCAAAAGCAGTCACAATGTACTTATGTAGAACAGATTGCCGATAATACTAGTTCTGAGTCTATTGACTATCGCTGCTTTGGCCATACTAATCCTTAAAATCACGAATCCAAATTTCCTTAACAAAAACTACATTTGGAACTAATACATTACAATGAATAATCTTTGACTGAATTTCTCATTTCTAAACCGCCTTTATGGACCAACTCGGTCTCCTTTTTTGCAATGCATCGATGCATACTACACATCACTGTGAAATAGCTTGGATTATACGCGCTACATAAAGAAAGTCACAAAGCAAGCTAACTCAATGATATCACTGATTCACTATGGTGACAGGAGGACAGAAGAGTCTGCAATGGCTTCTTAATTAATCAGCCAAAGCGAGCGCCGATGAGTTCGATTAGGTGGTAGTGAGCATCTGCCTAGCTGAAACTGGATAACATAATAATAAAATTCTTAACGTAACTAAACGTAACTTACTTCTGAGTGTAAGCAGCCTGCTATTCAGAAAAAAAACATGTTAGCATTGTAGAACACAAACACAACAAATAATTAATACTCACCGATCCCCTATCCTGGTGCCGAGCAGGCTCTCTCCCAGTCTAGGATATCCACCCAGTGGTGCGTCAGTTGCTGGACGGTGACCTGAGCCTGGCTAGTGTGCCGCACACAAAGGCGCACCCTCCCTCAGTGCAGCCGATGCTCCCACAGGGGGTACCCACTGCCAGGCCAGCCACCTGCTGCCAACATGAAGAGGTGATGGCGCCGCATGAAAAAAACTGGTGCTGCCACGTCCACCTCACTAAAAATAGCCTGGAGCTGCACACCTTGGCGCCGACTGCAGGGTAGGCAGCTGTTTGCATTCTGAGGGGGCCTGGTGCCACCACTCCCCTGTTCGTCCTGTTCTTACTTGGCGCTGGGTGGGGAAAAAAAAAAACCAGGGGAAGGATGGAAAGTAGGAAGGAAAGAAATTAAACACAAAGGAAGTAAAGAAAAAATGTAAAAAGTACAAAAAAGTCACAAAAAAATTGAATAAAATGCAAAATACAAAGACAAAAATGCACTAATATAATAAATAAAAATTAGGGGTAGCTTAATTAGGAGGGCAGAGGATTGAAAAGATTAACAGCAAATTCAAAAATAGACCCAGCACCATGAACAGAACAGGATGGCGCGTTATTGCGAGCTGTGTGGTGCAGTTTGCATACGATTTCCAATGCGAAGACACATTCAGCGTTGTGTTTGACAAAAAAACGCAACATGATAAGGCACGCCGGGCAACTCCGCCCACTCGTGGAATTCCGTGTAGCACTGCAGAGTTCTGTGACCACTTCGTGGAGTTCCATGTAGCGCATCTACGCAAGCTTCGCCTAGGCCTAATACAGATGCCGATGTTTGGACTGGACATCAGAAAGCAAGCAGCATGTCCTGCGTATAAAAATTAGCTTAGAGTTACTTAGTGGCATAAAAATATGGGTAGATGGAAAAAGTGTGAGTAGTATAGTAGAAGTCGTGTATAGCTCTACACAGGAGAATATCTCAGGTGGCAGCCGACAGTGCCAGGATATGTACCCTAACACTTTGGTTCTAATACTCCAGCTCCAATGGAGATATTTGGCGACTGCACAGACAAACAACTCTAATGTCTCAGTGCACAGGAGCCAAAGTGCTACATAGAGCTGCCTACACCCAAATTGTCTACAGATCAAAATGATCCAGCTTTTCCTCGAGTGTCGATATCCAGGGCAGAAGAAAATAAAGTGTGTCAAAGTTTCTTCTGCCTGCAGCACGCTGGGCAGATGACGCTCAGATCACTTTTAGGTTTTCATTTGGAGCATAGGGGTAAAAGAGGTAGTGGAATTTAAGGTACAAATGTATGGCAACTGATGAAAGGGTTCAAACTCAATATGGGGTTTGTAGTCAAGGAATTAGCTGGGTAGGGAGCCATGATTCACATTTCCTACTTTGTATTCCCACCTGCCCCAGGAGTGTTTTACTATCAGGAAATGTAAAACTTAAAAGTACATGTCCAACATTTAATTACACAGCTCCTTGCTCTTTGGGTTTCCTGAGGCATACCTTAGGGGTGGTTTCCATGCAATAAAAGGGGAGTTTAAGGCTTGTCAAGGGGGTTGAGATGCCAAGTCGACATGGCAGTTTAAAACTGCATGCAGGCTGCAATGGCAGGCCTAGGACATATTTTAAAGTGCTACTTAAGTAGGTAGCACAATCAGTGCCTGTCGACATCATATTCTTCGAAGGCAGCATATGTCTTCTTTGTTACGTCTTTGATGAAATTTCAATGACAGAACTATTTTGGAATAGGTTCTTCCTTACTCTGCACTCCATTGAAAAATGCTATGTATCTTTCTGTCACATTGATAACATGTGTACATTTTGCTTCTATTTTCATATCCTAGCCTGGGGCAATATCAATGATGGGCTGCTCGGGCTCAGTGCAGAGCGGTGCACCTGGTTTTATGTGCCTACAGTGTGCAAATTGAATCCTTTTCAACCAATATTTCCACAAGTTAGGGGTCGATTTCAGATAGTACAGAACAGTGACCAGCTCTTGCCTTTTTCTTTTTCTGAGCTGCAGTGTCTAAAATATTAGCTAGGAGAAATATAAAATTAAATGAATTCCTTTTACACACTGCGGGGAAGATTTACAAGAATCTCACTCATCTGTAGATATGCGTCAGTTTCCCTGCACCAGCCTGCGATACCTTTGCGCAACCATGGATGCGCTGTTTTTACAATGCGGTGCACCATGGCGCAAGGATTGACCGATGCGCCAGATATTCTGACGCATCTGTTGGCCCAAAAGCCACGCATTGCTGGAGTCGTGTTGCAAGCACGATGCAACTCAAGGAATGCATGTTGAGACCTGTACTTATTGTACTCTATTACTCCTTACACCTGCATCAAGCAGGCGTAAGGTACAAGTAGGCACGCAAATGGGAGGCCTGGGTGTCCCATATTTGAGAGCATACTACTATGCAAGCCAACTACAATGGTTATCTTACTGGACGGCAGGGCGTAACTTGCAAGAAATAGGATTCGCGATGGCAGACATTGACAATGGCGCATTACACAAGCTATTATTACCTGGTAGTAGACCGCCAGGCGACCTTCCCCCGCTATTGGCCATGGCACTCCGCTGCTGGAAAGTGGCGCTGCAATATACACAGGCGTCCCCGGCATATGCAGGTAACATTCCTCTGAATGGGATCCCACTACCTGGAGGCACAATTACGAAACGCAAGCTGAAGCCATGGATAGAGGCAGAGGTAGGCACGGTGTCAGATCTTTTTGGTGATAGAATACTTCTAGATCATGATACCTTTGTAAACGAAACAGGGGTCCCGGTACACTTGTACATATTACATGCGGCACTGCTGAGATATGTTAGAACGCACTGGGCCCCGCAAAGGCAAGAACCCCTCACCAACGACCTGGTAAAGATGATGAATTACATGGGAAGAGATAGGCATCTTATTAGATGGATCTATACAGGTATCAGTACGCACACAACAGCCGCTCTTGATACACTGAGGACTGCATGGGCGGGAGATATAGATAGAGACATAACGGATAAAGAATGGGCGAAGATATTGGAGCATCCAAGGAAGGCTTCGAGGAATGCGAAGTTCAAATTCATACAAACAATGGTCTTGCATCCGGCTTATCTTGCTCCACATAAATTAGATTGAATGTTCCCCCATACACAGTACTGTTGCCCAAGATGCTTGATAGAAGGGGCGTGCCTAAAGCACATGCTATGGTCCTGTCCAAAAGTGCGGGGATACTGGGACACTGTCAGACATAGAATAGGGGAGGCGACGAATCGGGAAATACAGAATACACTGGAGGAATACATCTTGGGGCTCCATATACAAGTCTCAAAACACAAAGTACAATACCGCTTTATAGATTTAGCGCTCATCCTAGCTATACGCAATATAACTATGCGATGGAAGTCGCTGAGACCCCCAGAGGTGCAGACATGGCACACGGAAATGATTCGATGGGGCGCTGCGGAGAGTGCGGCACTACATAAAGAAGAACTCAAAGGACTGCAAAAAATACCAATAGCGTTGGAATGGGATGTAATGCTGGAAGCCATAAAATCGATGGACGAAGTCTAAGACCCTAAGTAGAGTGTAAAATTGTCAGTGCGGAAGGGTACCTAATTTTTGTCAGCAGTGTATGGACTGGGAGATGTATACTATGCACGCACAGGCTTGCCAGGAGTATATATAAGGAGATGCACAAGGCGCAGAAAGCAGACACACATGTGAGACGGGGGAGGGGAGGGTGGAGGGAGTTGGGGATTGTTTGTTGTATCAATGTGACAAAGGTATACTTAATAATGGGGATTGCTGTCCCAAACGAGATATGACTTGTTCAACTTATTCTATAGAATAGTTCAGCATAAGTATATTGCAGCAAAACTGGATTGTGTATATGTAAATGCGATATAACAAAGGAATAAGGTTGCTGCAGAAGTGTAACATGTGGATATATGCTATAAAAGACTTCAAAACCCAATAAAACATGTTTAAAAAAAAAAAGCAGGCGTAAGGTTTTGATGCCGTGGCGTCCTAGAAGTTGCGCAGTGAAATCTTGTGGATTTCACGGTGTCACTTTTAGGAGGATTTCCTGTGTGGGAATGCCCACCCTGCATACATTATACCAGACGCAGGTATAATGTAACGCAGGGCTTTACAATGTGAGGCGTCTCCATAGATGTGTCACGTTGTAAATTGGCCACATTGTTTACACCGCTGCTGCATCACAAAAGTGACGCAATGGTGGCGCAAAAGTGTTGCAAGGGCTTGTAAATTTGCCCCTGCATGCGCATAAAAAAAACTCTCGGGTTTGCACTGAGCCAGCAGATAATACGCCCCAAATGCTCTGCTCATTATATTTACATTCATTCATTCTGGTCAGTAATTTATAAAACATTTCAAACAAACAAATAAATAAAACTTTCAATACTGCACTGTACAAAGCAGCAAAGTCAAAAAACATTCCTTCCTCTGTCAAACATTTTACAAAATACAAGATCTCCATACACTTCCAAGCTTACAATTATGATAAACACGCAGGTTAGCTTATTTTTTTGTTACTACTAGAGTCTACTAAGTACTCAAATTCCCTGAGAACAATTTTTGTCACTTCATTGACTTCATATACGGAAATGACCCCAACCTCTGGATACAACCATGATGGTACATGTCATAGCTTGTTACCTGTACAGTCAGAATACTAACCTCTTACTGACATTCAATGTTGAAGCTTTTCAGACCAAAGTTCGATCCGTCCCTACTAAGTGTAAACGAACGCAACTTCATTGCCACATGGCGCACATTTCAACTCTGTCCAACCAACGTCATCCTGACATCCCTCAAAGTAACCTCATAATGCAGACAGGATAGCCAGGCAGGTATTTAATGATATATAAATGCCATCAGTCACTCTGTCATAAACCCTTTCATATCAGATCCCTTAGTCAACTACTTTAAATTACTACATGATCATCCTAAACATCTCCACCACACTGGCACACTCCGTATATCATAGGGACCTTTTCATCCGACCATACATTCTGTGTCCATATGAGCCCTTGTTATGCCTTTAAACGTGTATGCATCTTTGACTTGACCTTTTGCATTTTTCCACCACCTTTTTTAATGTTCCTTTGAACTACTGTAACAAGCACATACCTAGCATAAATCGGTGTGTCCTCATAAAATATAAAGAATATGCCATCACATCGCTAAAAAAGATCAGTTTCTTTTCAAAGCCAAATGTGTCTGGCAGCAAACAGGAACTGCTTTAGATCTACCACCACACTCAGGCCTTGAGTCACAAAGATGAACTTACAATTTTGTATAAGTTTACTATTTTTCAGTAGTCACGAACTACGAATTAATAGTAACTTTACGATTGCGGAGATTCCACAGTCGGGGTGGAGAACACCGCACATAAAAAGATAGAACATTGCTATCTTGTTTTTTTTTGTTTTTTTTAGAAAACTACCAAAATACGGAACTTGACGGTCGGTCAGAAAGGCTACTAGATTGAGCTACAACTTCTGCAGAGTGGATCTACTCCTTTCTGCTGCATTAAAACTAGGAGGAAAGAATTGGGTCTGTGGCATCACCAACACATCTAGTGTCATGTAGACTGCCATAGGTGCCATTTGACTAAAGCAATCTATTCAAATTCTATCTCCGTCCTTTAGCACAGGCCTTAGAACATGAATGAATGAATGAATGAAAATAAATTTATAACGCGCAGAACTCAGCCCCAGGTTCTTTGCCGAATGTGACGGTGTCGGACAGGTCCCCAATAGTGGCGGCCACCATTCATTCGACCAGGCATCCCTATCCTTTCCAAAGATCAGCACCTCAGTCTTGTCGCCATTCAACCTCAAAGAATTGAGGGTCATCCAGTCGGCAATCGACTGCATGCAGCTCCTGAAACCCGATGCCGAGGTGCTGACGGATCGTGACAGGGACACCATGATCTGCGTGTCGTCTGCATACGACACTACCTCCATCCCCTGGGATCTTACTAGTCTAGCAAGTGGGGCCACATAGATGTTAAATAGGGTCGGGCTTAAAGCCGACCCTTGTGGCACCCCACATTGCAGAGACTTTACAGGGGAGAGGTAATTGTCCATTTTGACCCTCTGCTCTCTAAGGTCTAGAAAAGAGGATAGAAGGTTAAGGGCAGACCCCTCCACCCCCATCTCCCTCAGGCGAACCAGGAACACTTGCAAATCTACACCTACATTTCCCAATTCTATCTTTGGTTTCAAAACCTGTCAGGGAACAAAGCCAACTAAGGCAAATGTCTGTTCTGTGTTTTTATTTGATTTTTATTTAATGTATTTATTACTCACCGCTCTACATAAATACTTCTATTCCTGGCAAATTGGACTTAATCAACTGTTGGAGTATTGGCATTTTATGTCTTCTAACGACATGGTTGATACATTTGCCTGCTGCTACTGTTTTAGTTAAAGTAAACTAAATCTGAGTTTCAAATCGGTGCTTATTTGAGATGGTTATCTTTAAAGAGAGGAGGTTTTTAACCTCTTTGAAGAAGTCAGGGCAAAGTGTGAACCTCATTGCCATCGTTCATTTGTTGCAGTGCCTAAACCTAATGACTCTGGATTTTCTGAACGTTAATTTACTGATTATTACACTTGCATTATATTTCGATGGATTCCTGCTATAACAAGATCACATGTTTCATGATATTTGTTTATATGACTGTTTTCAGCAAAAGCCTCATCAATAAAAATGTAAAACTTACATAAAAATGAAGGAGGGGTGTCTTCCAGATGTTCGTTGAACCAATGGTTTTCATCAGATGTTGTATTTTATAATTGAGGGTTTTCTCCTTAAATTGCTTTTTTATTTTATTATAGTGCACTATGTAAAGTGATACATGTGCTATGTTTCGTAGTCGTATCTTGGATTCAGCTCAGAATCAATCAACTAGGCAGGTAGCTTTAAGTGTTGGAACTTTAAACGGGGAAGGCGCTTTGGTTAATAACATTACAGTTTTAGGGGAAATTGAAGGATATCTATACAGTACACCAACTCAATGGATTGAAGGATTATAGCATCAGGTGCATAAGGGATACTCTCGTGCCACACACAAGCACTATAATCAGGAACTAAGTGCTATATTTTGATAGCTGTGTACAATGAGATGAGAGTGTGGGTCAGCTGAACTCAGCTCCCTCCTTGTTGAACTGCAAGCTGCACCCAGCACCACCATGGCCGGACTGGCTGTAGCAGGCACCAGGCGTTTTCCCGGAGGGCCGGAAGAGTGGGGGCTGGTTTCGAATCGGCGGGGGCCGTTTTTGGTACAGGGGGCCGGTTTTGCAGCAGTGCTGCAATATCGGCCCCCTGTACCAAAAACATCAGCAGTGTTCCCTACCAGCACCCATCCCCATCCACCTCACCCCGCAACCGGTCCAACTTAATTGCTAGGGCTGGTTTGCTTTCCCAGTCTGGCCCTGAACACCACCTTCTTACCGGCAGCACTGTCCACCGACCACTACTCACTGCTACACCATCACTACATAATTAGCCAGGATATACAGCGCAAAGGACACCATCCATTGGTCTTCTCACTTTGTTGAACCATAGAACCTTGTAAAACACCACTCAGGAGCCAGACATCCAAATGTCAACAGGGATTTTTCCAAGAAGCTATGCTCTTTTTAGGTCTCGCCTGAGCAGCACATGCGCTGCACTGGCGAGACTTTTAGTAAGTGGGGTTCAGAAAATGGTACCACACGCTTTGGCTTGTGGCATAGAGCTTGCGGTTACGCGCACGGGCGCACGCTTCCGTCATGGGTCATTAAGTGCATCGCTCGCGGGCACCCTTCCAGCCCACGCTCGCGATCACTTTCACTTTGATGGCTGCGTCACGCGAGCGCACACACAACTCCCGTCTTCCATGCATTCACTTGTTTCTTGTGGGCAATAACTTAAAAGATATATTTACACATATTCATGAAATACAAAAACTAAGGACAACGAAAACTATCCTCAATGAATATCACTGTGCTCCGTTACACCTTCGGAAACAGGAGCCGTAACTTAAAAGCGAACCTACACATAGCTTACAATTCTAAGTAACTTCTGTTTTCATAACTCGGGGCCTAGATGTTTTTGACATGTTCTCTTGCGTTTATTCTGTATTTTGAGTTGATGGTGATGTCAAATACTTGCAGACCCGACCTTGTTATTTTTTTTCGTATTATTTTCCTGGCACCGAGCGCGTGCCATGCTTATCAAGTCTATTTCTAAATAGAAATGAAGGGTCCTGACTCCGTCTGACAGCCTTCATCTGATTAAACTTCCAAGTGTTCGCTCAATCAGTCGCGGCAGCTGCACATGCGACGCGGGGTTGGTTTGTCCAGAAAAGAGATTCGCGTTAGGCCTGCTTCTCCGCTCAAAGAGCCGTGCTATTTCCAGATATCCAATTTATCCTTTCAGATGGGAGGAGAGCCGGGTCCCAGTCAGGGCTCTTTCTCTGAACTACACGTTAGCCGCAGCTTTTATTGCGCTGCCCAGGCCTAGCGCGCCGCACATCGATAACCATTAGAGGACACAAAACTGCTTAGCAAATTGATATTGTGCCAGCAATCGACAGCTGTGAGGTGTAAACGTGGAAAATTGAAGACTGGATGACTCACCTCATTTGAGAGGCGCATGGGAGCGAGAAGTTCAAAACTGAAGGAAACTGCTGGAAAATGAGAAAAACAGTCACACAGGATTGCAACATTCACAGTAGTATATTGCATACTTTTTTTATTTCTAACTGAGGAAAACAAAAAATGTTGGGGTGGGATGTTTGAATTATTAATGTCCGCTACTGGTAATTAATTAGTTGTTCCATGTGAGGTGTGAGATTGTTTGCCTGTCTTGGTTTTTATTTTGGTCCACACGACTTTGCTTTCTGGTATGCCTTTTTATTTTCCAATTCTGAATGCAGGTTTCCAAGTACCAGTGTTGCAATTTGTTCAATACCTACCTTTTAATACCATTGTGACCTCAAAACACATTGTAAAACATGTCCTTTCAGCTCCCTTAAATCTTCTTACACATCGCTTCTGCTGACATCGGAGCTGGGATGGCTGATCATCCTCTCTTCCCACTGATTAATCTAACTTGCACAAACTTTCAGAACTCTCTGCTGTCCCCTTTCTAGTGTGGCAATTGGCTGCCACTTTTTCATGACTTGACAAATGGCAGGATACCTTTGCTTGCCAACCACTCCTAAGCAAATTGACATGGAGTGGGATGTGTCCTGAGTTTGTGTTTTGGGACCGATATGTAGGATAAAAGTGCCTCCAGAGGAGTTGGGAATAAGAATTGCTGACCAATGGTGTTCCTAGATGGGAAAGTCTGCCTCACCGTTTGACTATGGACTATACAGGAAGACTGTGGGTAGTACAGTTGAGCAAAACTTTAAACAGGGAATTTACGAGAGTAACTACAGCTGCCATTTGTTTCTTACACATTAAATAACATGGTAACTAAGAAAACACACCTGGTTCAAGATCATCTTGAGGGAGGGAAAACATTTGTCACTCAACCAACCAGGAGCCCCCATTGCAGGTGAGGTGATGTCCCTCACCTTTTAGGATTAATAGAGTTCTTCAGGCTCTCTCTACCAGATTATCAGTGCCCAGCAGACCCGTCAAGTTACCCGCAATTTGAGGGTGTCACCCGCATTGAGGGTTCAACACCCGCCAAATCAGGCTGCCACCTGCAGTGTGCGGTTGGCTCCAATTGCCCACCACAAATGCCTTTCACCCAAGACGCCTGATTCACGGCATTTGATTTTCTGGAGACTTCCCTGAGTATGTACTAGTGATTTTATGTTTGCGGAGCAAACCGTAAACGTCTATGTGTAGAAATGTAAATATGATATTTTGCAGAACTTTGAACTAGACGTGTTTGTTTTTGGAAGTTTAGATTTGCTATATTTATGTTACATTAGAAGCATTGTTTTCAACCACTAATTGTACATTACAGTATAACATTTTGAAATTATTTTCTATGCATCAAAGTATTGTGGGCACTAATTTTGCTTGTAGCTCTTCTAACAACCATGGCATAGCCAATAGGTTTCGCCTTTGGGACCTTATAAGTGTTTAGTTATCCAGCACAATATCCTTGGTGCAACAACATCAAGTGTTGCATGGCTAAACACTTACAAGGTCCCAAAGGCGAGACCTATTGGCTATACCAATGCTTGTTTTCAAGAGCTGCCATTGAGACTCGGCAGAATGCATAAAGGAGGGGCGAAGAACTGCTCTCAATACCAACTGGTGGTAAGCAGTCAGCTGGAAGCAATGAATTAAGATTGATTGGCTATCAGAAGAGCAGGAACACACCTACTTTCTATCAGCACCTGAGGAGAACCTGGCAGACTGCCACAGGACTGCCGCTGTTTAGCCAGTTCCCAACAACCATTGACCAGTGCAACTGCTAAGGAGTCAAGCAGCATAATAGATCCAGTACCAGATGATCCACAAGGAAGTTGAACTAAAACTACTTTGGGTAAAATAGCAACAAAATTAGCAAAGCTACACCAGGCAACAAAAAGGGAAAACTCACAGGGAATGGGCTGATTCTACTGAGAAAATTCATGGCTACCAAGGGGATGTTGATCTTAAAGAAAAATCAATGAATAAAGTGCATACACCCTTTCCAAGAGCTGCAATTGACCTGCTAAGAATAGGAACTTGCCTTAGAGGTAGAGGCTCTGACACACTTTGGATTGGGAAGTTCATAGGATCCCCTTTGTAGAGACCAGTATCTTGGATAGGAGGCTAAATAATTAGTCAAACTCCACCTTTCACCAGAAACTCATGGCATCCATGCTCCCAAGAAGAAGTCCACATATGATATTCCATGTGCCATGCTGCAATCTGGATGTCCACCACTTACGTTCCATGCTGTCCTCAAGAAACAAGTCCAGGCTCCTGCAGAAGTAGGGTCTAACAAACAGAAGGGCCAGCTCTGAATCTGGCACAGCCAATTGAGCTAAAACTCATGTGCATCATTTGTCAATGTTCGTTGGTGAAGAGCATGGATCACCATGGGTAGGGCCTCTTATACTTTGGCCAAATCAAGATGGTTTCCATCCTCTTGCAAAATGTTAAATTCTTGTGGGAGCAGGAGCATATAGGAGGACCATAACCAAGTTCCTTGTAATGTGAGTCGTGCTCTGTTCTTTGGGTGATTTCACTTCTTGCAAAGTCATCCTGTTTGCTCTGTGTACCCCCATTCTTAGCTGACTGGTACTAGTGGTAACTGATACTGACTGTCCCTGGGCTCTGTCTAACCATGCCCAGAGCCAGTATGTTGAAAACACATACATGTATTAGGGTACACTATATATCAGGGTACCCTTACAATTGGCATGACCTATCCTATAAGTCACTGGTAGATACTGGGACACGGGGATTAAAACTACTGATAGGTCCCTAGTATATAATAGGGCATGGCAGTTTAGAGGCAGCAGCCCTTTCTGCACTTGCATGTGACATTGCACTGCTGAGAGCCTGAGGTCATTTTAAAAGCAGCCCTGCCTTGCAGCACTTTTTTAAAAAGTAAACTAAATACAAACTCAACGTTGGTGGTAGAGGCACTTAAAAGTTATAATCTACATAAGTTTTACATAGTAGGTACCCCCAGGGTCTCCCCTAGGTGTCCCAGCGGTGGGAGATCATGTCATTATGAGCAGGATCCTTATAAAAGTTATTTTATATGCCCTGGGGATAGAGAAAATGCACATTTAAATTCCCCCATTGTAGTAAAGTGCCTCCTAAAATCCACTTTGGTGCTATAAACACTATGGAGTGAGGATCTATACTATTTTTTGTATATTCCCAACCCCCAAGGTCTCCCCTACGTGTCACAGGAGTGGGGGGGTCATGTAACTATAGGCAAGGCCCTTATAAAATATGTTTTATATGCCCTGGTGATGGAGCAATTGCATAGTTCAGTTTCCCCATTGTAGATTCCTAACCCCATAGGATAACTTTGCAATAGCATATTGCTAGGAAATGACTAAAATATCATTCAAAGACTTAGGAGAATGCTATTGATAAATCCAACAATATGCTATTGTTGAATTTATCCTACACTGTACAAAAAAAGAAGTAATAAAACTTTCTTGTCTGTAAGCCAAAATTCAGCCTTCCTGTAGTCTTCCCTGATTGGTCAGAGTTAACAGGATTAGCCAGGCTGCTTTGATGAAGTGATAAGTGGCTCACTAGGGGAGAGAGGCTAGCTGCTGGAAAGGGCTCTGCTATATAGGAATGCCAGAGCTGTGGGGAGGGGTCCTAAAGCATGAGGCTTCAAGGAGGAACGGGACAGGCAGGGAATGCCAGGTCTGCCTACCCCCATCCCGTCTGCCCCAGATAGATAGGAGGCTTAAGGAAGGGATCTGCAGATGTTAGAGGGTGGAGAGCTGTGGAAATGAGCCATACAGAGAGTTAGTTTAGTTAGCTCTTTATGCTCTACTGAGCTTACAACCATGTTGAATTTTTGAGGAATAGGGCTTTTATGGGATAATATTATGCCACATTTTACAAGAAGTGGTCATGCTCTGGGGTGTTGCCTTGCACCTCATTGGACAGAAGTGCTCTCCTGCTTGACCCCAGAGAAACTGAATAAATATGCGAGAGATCCAAAGCCTCTCTGCTTGAAGCTAAGAGAAGAAGAAGGATTGCCATGCTTGGAACTTGATTTGCACCGCCAGGCCCTGAATCCTGAATGACTAACTGGAACTACAGCCCTGTGGATGTATCTTGCTCCTAAATAATTAAAGCATGGACTCCCTGCAAACTATAGTTTAACAGAGCTCACCTGTATCATCATCACCAAGAGTCCACTGCCTGGAGTGTGTCCAGTAGGCTTTTAAGTGTTTTGGGCAGGTGCATTGTGGGAATTGTGGTTCCAAACTTTCATGGACCATCTTGGAGCTTCCAGACCCTTGGATTGAGTTTTGGATCCTTTGGACCCTCAAGAGGAACTTCAGGAAGAGGTTCCAGAAGTTTGGAGAAGTTTTGAGCAACTTTGGAAAAAAGCTCCATTAGGTGACCGACTCAATCGCGAGACCCAAGCCAGCCACCTTCAACCGTGACCTAGCCCAGATTTCAGGTTCGTCCCACTGAAGAGCTCCGGAGGTCCGACTTCCAGAGTTTGACCGGGAGCTCCCTGAAAGTCAAGCCTGTGAACTCTCACCGAATCCGGACTGGTGAAGATCATCGAGGGACCCCGTCAGAAAACGCTCTAGAAAAGCTTTTAAGTCTGAAGATAACATTTTGACTGGGGTCTCCCGCTCAGTGTATCTGAACAGTGCTTCATCATGGTTGGCCTGAAACTTTGACTTTTGCCAGGTCAAGTACGACCAGATGTCCCAGACAGCCATTATAGGTTTATAAGTGCTAGAAAGTGTTTATTCTTTCAAAATGCCTATATTGGATTTTTGCCGTTTTTATATGATTTTAAAGATAAAAATATGTCCTATTTATATAAATTGGTGTGGAATTTTACTGTATGTTGTGTCTTACTGATTTACTGAATTGGTGTTTTTGAATGCTTTACATACCTGTCTCCCAAGTTAAGCCCGCCTGCTTGCAGCGAAGATACCATGGGTTGAGCCTTCGAATAATTTATTGAGACCATACTAGACCCTAGACTGGGTTGGTAGCCTTATTGCCAGTGGTAGGTGCCTATTTACCACTACTAATAACCCACCTTCCAACATCACTCTTTATGGTCTTGGTCACATCCACCTAGTGTCCATTATGCTGGGATCTAGGATAAGGTGCTCCTTGTCATGATATGTGATCTTCAAGCTGTTGGGATTGGCTGTACTCAAATGATGTGGAGTACTAGATTTTTGCTGGGAGAGGTTAAGTGCATCAAGAAATTGAATTTGAAGCTTATAAAATGAAAAGGCATACATACAATAAATGTGATACAAGCCTTTACACAGTGCCTGAATTATTGAGAAAGCTGCAGATAAAATTAGCAGAACAAGGCCTAGCCTGAATATGGCCACCATTTAGGTGAGCTCCTTTGGCCGCATGTCAATACACAGTTAGCTGCCTCGGATACCTCCTTGACGGTGCTCGCATTGGAGCCCAAATTCCATCGAATAGCGGTGCATGGATGTCTGGAGCTGCTGTTTGTCAGCTGCCGAGCTGCTGGGGATTTGAGAAGGCTGCGAGGCCTAATTACTGTGCAGCGGGAGCCGAATTGACCCCGATGCGCTCATATCCGGGGCCTGCTGGCTGTGCAGTGGAACCCATTGCCTTGCTGATTAGGTAGGTTGCGCCACAGGCTTTGCGACTGATTGAGCCGGGGGTTGTGAGCCGGAGTCGCTCTTGGCCTGACTGGGTTGTGCTGGCTGGCGTGCGGGCCCCAGGACAGGGCCCGGGTTGGCATGGGGACCAAGTGAGCCTACAGAAGTGACGCTGCAGCCCCTGGGACATTGGAAGGGCTGTGCTGTAATATCGGCAGATATTGCATTTTTCACTTGATCTGGCATGCTTACCTGTGCTTGGTTCACAACATGGGGCATGCTACGAGACATATTGCTTCTTCTTTAATCAGTTTATTGTGGCAACGGTGCTGCTGATGGTACCTTTTGCTGCGGCCCGGTGGGCAGCTGTCTACAATGGTCAAAACAGATAAATCGCAACCCAATCTTTAAGTCGGCTGCTGAAGACCTCTAGCCACCTGATGCAGACACAGCAATGTTTGAGACTGGCCATGATGATGCAGGGTCGGAGATCGGTAGTGAGCTGCAGAAGGTTAAGACTGCTATGCAGCACAACCTCACCAAAATTGATGGCAATATCGATGCACCGTCCTTCTGGATGGATCAGATGTCAGAACGCCTGGACAATGATGTAAAACGTCGTGACATGGTGGAGAGGTGTGTATCAGAGGTCGGGGATGAACAGGTTACTGCCTCTACATCCCAGAAACAGAGGTTTTAGAAGCCTTATCGAATCAAAACAATCTCCAGACAGTAGGACTGGCTGAATCCATGAACATTGGCAGCATGGAGAAGTATGTGGAACAACTACTCATTGATTTGCTAGGAAGTGAGACATTCTCTGACATTTCTGTAGGGGAGAGCATCCACTGTTCCCTTGCACATCGCCTGGTGCCAGGGGTGAGACCGCTCTTGATCATCGCAAGGATGTTAAACTACAGAAACAGTGATGCAGTGCTACACTGCCCCGGTAGCCTCAGGTGATCTGCCATGAAGGCGTGGAAGTATCCATTTTCCCAGACTTCGTGCAGTAGGTTCAGGAAGCATGGTGGCCGTTTATTCCAGCTATGCCCAACTTACAAGAACTGAATCTGGAGCATGCTATGTTCTACCTGGCTCGTCTGTGGGTGTTGGTGGAGGGGAAGTCCAAGATCTTCAGTAAGCCTAAACAGTGTCAGCAGTTCCTCAAGTAGCGGGCAGATTCAGGGACATGGTTGCATTCACGGCAATTGGAGGAGGGTGAGCCAGTGGCATAGCAGGATTAAGAGGAGCAGGAATAGTACCCTTAATGCCTCTTGTTTTGGTTATGACTGTTTGATCTAGGACTTAGTGGCACTTGATTGAGCTGCTAGTCCCTCAAGCAATTTGGGAGTGTGGGGGTGAGCTTGATTGTGATCTGGGATGCTAGAGATGGTGGCTCTGGAGTGTGACTGCAGATATCCTGTTGTGGTATCCCCTGTATATCACAAAATTGAAGAGACAAGGGATTAAACTTTCTCTGACTCCCTTACCGATATTTAGTCTCACACGACAGAGAAACAGTAAATAACACAAATAACTTTACTAGACGCTAAACGTGGGAAAATCAACAAATGTCTTAATACTGCCCTCACACACTTGATAGTGTCATGCTTCATCATTGGGCCGCATCATACATCCAGGTGCAGACCAACACCTTGGATGGAGCGCAATTTTTTAAGAGGATGAAGAGTAGTGGTGAGGGTAGAGTATAATAAAGAAAGACAAAACGAAACACAAAAGTGTAACTCAAATCAAAAAGGAAAACAAATCTTCTCCTGGAAGAAGGGACCAAGAGAGGTGCAGATATAGATGTAAAACTGTCTCGAGGTTAACCCACAAATTTTATTATTGTCAACCTCTGGCAAGATTAAAACCAACGGTATGGGGTATTCAGGGAAGGTAACGACCCTTCAATCCCCACTGCAAAAATCAACATGTTCCTGCCAGCTATTTATGCGCCCAACCGGGTCACTCTGGCATTCATCAGGGTGTTGGTCCCTATTTGCTGGTCTGTACCCCTAATCGGGTATTCTTTACCTTTTTACTTTGTAAATTAGGGTGTTGCCCCAACGTCACTCTGTCTGGAGATTTCCAAGAGGATACACAATTCTACAACAAGAAAAAACAAAAAGAGGGAAAACACATTGTGATCTCCAGACTCATAGTTTTTCTCATTAGCCTTTACTCTTATTAAATTTCCCACGCGTCTATTTAAGTGATTAATATCCTTCATTGCAACCTATTCATTCAACAAAACCCTCAAACCCGTGCAAGCGGACATCGCCCCACACGTGAACCCCTCAACCAGTGGCGTAAGTGCAAAAAAATTCTTGATCAAGGACCTGCAAGTGTACTCACAGTGCATATACGTTTAAAACAAAGATTTGCCCAACCATTAGTCTCTCTAGAGCCCCAGAGAGTAAAGATCAAACTCTCCTCGCAAATTTTTGGTTCAACTGTGCCAATATTTTTACAAATTCATTGTACTTACAAGAGTCTACGAGTTTTATTCTGAACCCGGGACTATGGGGGAAGAGGCTCTTGTCGTCACACTCTGGATGTTTTTGCACCATCGGGTAAGAGGAAAGCAAGGTAGACAAAAGACGGGATAGCAGCATCAGTGCAGCCATACTGTCGCAAAAATTCTCCCAGTCGTCTGTCATCACCTCGCACTAATGCGCCTTTATTTAACTACAAATATCGTAAAGCAAACTTCACCCCACTGATATCGTCTGCTCCTCTTAAAAGAACACAGCTCAGAGTTCCCACGATAGTAACGCTATGGGAAAGCTTAGAACAATGGAGCCTCCAAGATATTTTTACCGCCACACCTAACAATAGGTACTCACTACTCCAAAGAGACACTGTCTCCGATCGCCCCTCGTACGTCCTCCGACGATACGGGTCTTTCTGGTGTAGCCTCTATATAAGAAACCAGCATGCGCGAGAAACCCCATTGCTGTCAGCCTCGCTCGCAACCTTCCCAGACTGCTCTCTGTTCCATAGTCATAGAAACAGGCCCTAGCTGTGACCTGTGTATGCGGGGCAGCTAGCATGGCGGCCATTACTAAGTTTGCCTGGATATACGAACAAAGCCTCAATTGATTGATAAAGAGGTTTGATTGTGCTCAAGCTCATATGTTTAATCAACTGAGAGATAAATAATATGCGCAAGACAGATTATCTTGCGCACTTCATGTATCGGAGGGTTTTTACAGAGTCAACTCCCTCTAGCGTATCCCACAGAATTTAAAACCCATCTTGATATGTCGAGTATCTGTCTCTCTCAACTTCATTGTTTCATGATTCCATATAATTGGAACCAAGGGATCCCATCATTTAATCCCTTTGTATTGCTTTTCAGTCTTTCCACCCATCTCTGTTCTCTCAATAAGAGGAAGCTCGAGATATTGCTCATATTCGGTGGAATAAATGGTTTATCCAATACTAACCACCTAAGATCTTTCTCATTGTGTTTATACTCAAGAAAGTGAGCAGTAAGTTTTGTATTGGTCTTGCCGCAGTGTATAGTGCTCATATGCTCCAAAATGCGAGTTTTTACTTTCCGGGTTGTCATGCCCACATATAGCATCTCACAGGGGCATTTCAGTAAATAGATCACATTTTCTGTGTTACATGGGGAGTGTTGTCTCAATTCCCAGGGACTATTTAAACCAATGTCAATGCTTTTTCCATTGATTGAGGCTGGGCAAGCTCAACAATAGCCACATGAATAATGACCTACCACTGGTGGTAAAAATTGGTGGTGGTTTCGCAAATTATCAACATCCCTCTGTGGCCTAGGACGCGTATTCACGATCATGTCCTTGATACTCACACTCTTCTTAAAAGAAAACAAGGGGACAGGTTGGTTCAATCCATTCGAATTCAAAATTTGCCATTTCTTCTGTATGATTTTCTTTAGATGGTTATATGTTGTGTTATATGTAGTCACACATATACTCCTTTCCATTGTCTCTTTTATATTGGTTTCCAAAAGGACATCCCTGTTACAGTTCCTAGCTCTTTTTTGAGCTTTCTTGATTACAACCTAAGGGTAATCTCTATTTCTGAGTTTTACACTGAGATTCTCTGCTTCCTTTGGTGGTTTCCCCTGTGTCAGAATGTTTTTTAATTCTTGCGGCTTGGTTGTGTTTGTGTGAGTTTCTGCTTTGGCCTTGTGTTAAATAAGGCCATGAATGTTAGATATGTATCCTACGGGTTAAAAGGGTGGCAGCTGGAGTTTCCAGTATTTGGTAATTGCTTTGTTTGTTTTTAGCATACAATATGTCTGATTGTGGCCCCCTGCAATTTGATGTCACAGGGGATTGGGCAGGGCAACATCTTTCCCCATGTGTGCTCCACATTGTTTTGATTGGGGTTATGTTGAGTGGGTTTGGGTGGGTTCGGGGTGGGTTCAGGGTGGGTATTGCATTGTTGTGTTGTTTGCTGGGGAGCACAGTGTGGGTGGGGTGGAGGGCACTTTTCCACACATCCGTTAACTGTGCACTGGCGAGTGCTGACTGCACTTTGTGAACTGCAATATGCTTGGATTGTGAAGTTTGTGAGGCATGGCGATGGCGGATGGCACAAGTGACGGTGTAGATGCTCAGGGTCTGTTGCTGCTGAAATTACTCACATGGAATGCCAGGGGTCTGATTGATTGCAGGAAGGTGCACAAAATGGTATCATACTTACAGCAACATGGCACAATGTTGTCATACTGTAGGAAACACACCTGGTCCCCAGCAGTGGGATACTTACACAGCAATGTATGAAGGGCACATGTTACGCTGAGGGCTTCACTGCACAGGTCCGAGGCATATTGATCTGGGTTCAGCGTGACTCTGGCATTAAGATTCAGGAGGTATGTGTGGATCCAGGTGGCAAATTTGTGGTGGTGCGCTGTCACTAGAACAACTTGTCTGCGCTACTAGTGTGGGGTATGGTCTTAACTATGATGACCCACAGTTTTAACATGCCCTAAGGGTTAGGCTTGCCCAGAGTGGCAATCTATCCCAGATATGGGGAGGTTATTTTAATTGCATTTTGTGCCCCAACAGGGATTGTTCCAGGTGCCTGCCGTTGAGGCCCTCGGCTGTGGCGCATGCCCTTAATGATATTGATTAACAATGCAGTCTGATAGATATGTGGTGGCCAAGGTCCCCCATGGGTGAGGGGTAGACTCATTACTCTATGGTGCATGGCATTCACACAGGCATGGATTTTTGGCTAATGTCCCAGAGTCTGGTGCTTTGCTTCCAGTGATGCGAGCACTTGCCATACACATATTCCGACCACTCATCGATGTTGTTGGCCCTTGAGATGGACAGTGCACGCCCTCCTGCATTCTACTGGCAGTTCTTGCAGTCCTATATTTCGGATGCTGTGTTTCGAGAAGAGCTTACGCAGGCGATTGATGAATACTTTAACACTAGTATTGATTCTGTAGAGAATTTTACTACAGTCTGGAAGCCCTTCAACAACTACATCTGGGGGGTTACCATATCCATATCCTGGCAAGCTTTGGTCGATTTGGACCCGCCTGTCGTGGCTGGAGGCAGAACAGTTAAGTTTAAAATGGGCACATAGAGAGATGGCTGAGCAGAGTGTAGTCCGGACTGCCTCTTTATATAGTTGAGACTGTGAGAAGTTGGCTTGGTATGTGCTGTCCACTAATTATAGTGGGCACCTTGCACCAGTCCAAACAACCCCTTATTGATGATAGGTTAAAGGCAATCTTTATTGAATGCTATCCTAGTGGTAGCTATGGAGAACAGCCTTCAGGCTAAGTCTTGAAGGAATGTAAAGCAGCTTGATTTACCAGTCTATAATCTATTGAATGACCAAATGAAAGGGAACCACACCAGGTATATCTATAAAATATATGTATTTATTTCTATACACACCCTACTAGCCTCTTTATGAGGCTAGAGGTCCAAACACATAAGTTACACTTCAAATATTACAGGAAAATAGCACAAATACACGTCAGACCCTAGGGGCGAGCCAAACCATATACTAAAATAGTTGTATAAGAACCACGACTTAACTAGACACAAGGCCTAGAGCCTGTAGAATCGCTGGGACCCCAAGGAACCACCCAAGGTAGTGACACAGGGGACCCTCGGGGCCGTGTGCAGTGTGAGAACACAGCTGCGTGCTCTCGGTAGCTTCTATTGGGAAAGTCGCGGTTAGATTTTTAAAGATTTGGGACACTTAGAGATGAGCTAGGACCAAACCCTTTTGGACTTAGGAAGTTCTAAGGTCAACACCCTGGGGAGCACTGGAGTACTCGAGTTACCTCACCCAGGGAAGCCGGGTGCATAGGTGTCTAATGGTGTTGGGTCGCGTCGTAGTTTTCAATGGGAACTGGCGAAGAAGTGCTGCTGCCGGGAAGATGCGAAGTGTCCGAAGAGATCCAAGCCTGTATCGAAGATGAGAAGAACCTGAAAGCAGAGGGGACAGAGTCTGGGTCACTAGCCAGTGACCAGGGGCACCATAGACGAATGCCCACTGATGTCGGGTGATTTCAGGTGAAGAAGGTGGAGCTTGACTCTTCAGCCACGAGGACCAGGAGGTGTCGAGGACAACCAGGAGCTGGATTCGAGCTGTCCCACAAAGGATGTCAAGTGCTGCAGTGCTGCAGTGTCGGTGCCCAGATTGGACACAACAAGCCTTGGCAACAGCAACCCACGCAGAAAGGTGCTTTGGTGCAGACCAGCAAGGTCTAAGGGACTCACCACGCAGTGGGGAGTCAGGACCTATCTGGAGCAAACATGGAAGCCCAAGAAAAATCAGAGTAGCCTTCATAGGGACCCACCAGTTGACAGACCAGGGATCGCAAAAGAGCCTTGAGTGGAAATGCAAGAAGCGGGCTCACGGAACACTCGTGGGGTGTAGGCCCACAATCTTTGGTGTAAAAGGTGCTCGGGGCTTGGGCTACACGTAACCTAAAGCACGACTTCAAGGGATGTCGAGAAGTCAATGCACTTGCAAATGTTCCCGTTAGCTTCTATGGGGAAAGTCGCGGATAGATTTTTAAAGATTAGGGACACTTAGAGATGAGCTAGGACCAAACCCTTTTGGACTTAGGAAGTTCTAGGGTCAACACCCACGGGAACACCAGAGTACTCGAGTTACCTCACCCAGGGAAGCCGGGGGCATAGGTGTCAAATGGTGTCGGGTCGCGTCATCGTTTTCAATGGGAGCTGGCAAAGAAGTGCTGCTGCCGGGAAGTTGCGAAGTGTCCGAAGAGATCCAAGTCTGGATCGAAGATGAGAAGAACCTGAAAGCAGAGGGGACAGAGTCTGGGTCACTAGCCAGTGACCAGGGGCACAATAGACGAATGCCCACCGATGTCGGGTGATTTCAGGTGAAGAAGCTGAAGCTTGACTCTTCAGCAACGAGGACCAGGAGGTGTCGAGTACAGCCAGGAGCTGGATTTGAGCTGTCCCACAAAGGATGTCAAGTGCTGCAGCGTCGGTGTCCGGATTGGACCCATCAAGCATTGGCAACAGCAACCCATGCAGAAAGGAGAAAGATGCTTCGGTGCAGACTAGCAAGGTCTGAGGGACTCACCACGCAGAGGAAAGTCAGGGCACATCCGGATCATCCAGGGAAGCCCAAGGAAAATCAGAGTTGCCTTCACAGGGACCCACCAGTCGATGGACCAGGTATCGCAAAGGGGCCTCAAGCTGAAATGCAAGAAGCAAGCTCATGGAACACTCGTGGAGTGTAGGCCCACTATCTTCAGTGCAAAAGGTGCTCGGGGCTTGGGCTACAAGTAACCCAAAGCACGACTTCAAGAGATGAAGAGAATTTAATGCACTTGCAAATGTTCACGGTGACCAGAAGTTCCGGTTCCACGGTACTCACGAGGGCTGCGGGTCTCAGTTTTGCTGGGGATTAGGGTCGGCCTCTGAGAAGTCTGGAAATCCTCTTCCTGGGCTGCAGATACTTTGTTGGAGTCCGGTGGGAGCTTCAGAGATGCAGACCGGCAATTGCTTCATTGGTGCCTGCTGAGCAGGGGAGTCACTCCTTGACCCCAAGGGAGATTTCTTCAGTCATCTAGTCTTGAGTAGAGCGTCAAAGTTCCAGGATTGAGTTGCAGAGTTTCGTCCAGGGATATCTAAAGTCCTTTTGCCAGGGGTTCCTTACTCATACCTAAGAAAGGGGTTGGACTAACTCTGGGGACCCACCTTTGGGAGGGTTTGGAAAGAGGGGTGGCTACACCCGTTTCCTTTGTCCAGTTTTGCGCCAGAGATGGGGCTGGAAGCCCCTGAACCGGTTTTAGCTGGACTATGCACAGGGACACCAAATGTGCCCCCAGTGCAGGACTTCAAAGCACTCTGAGAGTGCTCCCACCCAGCCCCAATACACATCAGCCTGTCTTGGAGGAGGTTACACCTCCCTGTGACAGGAAACCTATTGTCCAGGCCTCCCCTGCCAGAGTTTTGGTCAGCAGCAGGAGGCCAGAACCATGTCTGTAGCTGCAGCTTCCATTTTGTGATGCCATGGCTCTTTTATGTTGGTACCGGGTATACCGGTACTGTCATGTCTCTTCCTCTAGAAGGGTGGGATCATACTCCCACACCAGTTACTGGTGTGGGAGTATGATTCCAAGGTGTTTGACACCAAACACAACATGTTTCTGTGCAGCCAGTCCAAAGTTAGCATTTACCGTTGGGTTATAATGCACTTAAGAGTATATGGTCAGGCTGCACTACTGACAACCCCGGAGGATAGATTCCGAAGGCTGCAGAGGGGCTCAGCTCATGCTTGGGCACCCTCTCATATATAACCAAGCACCCTACCTTCAGGTTATGATAAGGCCTGCCATAGGGGTGACTGATAGGTTTCTATGTGCAGTGATAGGTGAGATATAGTGAACATACATCTTTGTAAGGGGTGCATTCACCACCTTACCCAGGCTGCAGTAGCAGACCTTTGCTGTAATTTTGAAGGGCTTCCAAGGGGTGGCATAATACATGCTTCAGCCCCATGGTTGGCCTCTGGGGTACCCATGCCCTGGTTACATAGTATACCATATACTAGGGACTTATAAGGGCACCTCAGAATCCAATCTGTGGTGTACCTAAGGTACATGGAATCAATTTAGAGAGGAAGCAGCTAGGCTGGGGTCCTGAATAGCAGGGCCCCAACCAGACTTCTCCCCTGGGTTTCCAAACTAGCGGAATCTCATGCCAATTGCGTTCTGTCTTCCCATTTGTTGGAAGCTAACATCCTCGACCCATCTCAAAATGGGTTCCGAGCGCACCATAGCACCGAGACCGCTCTCCTTGCGGTAGTGGAGCAAATTAGAAAGTTACTTGACAGAGATCAAATGGTAGCGCTGATCCTGCTGGATCTCAGCGCTGCCTTTGATACCGTCTCTCACTCTGTTCTCCTCCAGCGACTCTCGGAAGCCGGGGTTGGCCAGATCGCTCTCGAGTGGTTTCGGTCTTTTCTTACAGACCGATCCTTTCAGGTGTCCACGCCGCCTTTTGTTTCCGCCTCCCGTCCTATCTTGCAAGGTGTTCCTCAGGGGTCTGCTCTCAGCCCAACCATGTTCAACCTATATGTCCAACCACTGGCTGAGGTAGCCCAGAGATACGGTCTCACCATGGTGTCCTACGCTGATGACACCCAGCTGGCGGTGGCACTTAATGGTGAGTCCGCAATGGACGCCGTTGCCTTTCAGATCGCTCTACGAGGAGTTACGGGATGGATGTCGGACAACAAGCTGCAGCTGAATGCCTCAAAAACCGAGGTCTTAATCTTTGGAAAAAACACCGACCTCTGGGGTAACCAGAGGTGGCCCCCTGAGCTTGGTTTTGTTCCGGTGCCTGCTGACGAGGTCAGAAATCTTGGGGTGTGGTTTGACAGCAAGCTGTCCTACATTCCCTATACTAAAAGATTGGCTGGGGTCTGCTTTGGCGCTTTGCAGTGTCTCAGACCAATCTTCAAATTTTTCGACCCTACCACCAGGCAAATCATAGTTCAAGCTATGGTCCTGAGCAGACTGGACTATGCCAGTTCGCTTCTACTAGGAGTCAACAAAGCGGAGCTTTTTCGCCTCCAGCGCATTCAAAACGCGGCTGCCAGGATGCTGGTTGGCCTGCCAAGATTTAGCTCTGCCCGCCAAACCATCCAAAATCTACATTGGCTCCCGGTGGAGCAGAGGATTAAATTTAAGGCACTCTGCCTCACTTTTAAAATTCTAAAGTTGTCCACTCCTCCCATTCTCGCCCAGACCATTTCCCCTTATCTCCCAAATAGAGCGCTTCGCTCTGCGGGGTTAAATTTGGCTATTGTCCCCCGCTTCAAAAGAGCTAGAATGGGCGGACGCTCTTTTTCGGTGCTAGCCGCCTCACTCTGGAATACCCTCCCCCCTTCGCTCCGTTCCATCCCCAATCTTCTTCCTTTCAGGAAATGTTTGAAAACCTTCCTGTTTTCCACGGTTTAGGTCCTTCACCTCATCTGCGATTAGTATTTCTTTGCCGTTATGTTGTACCATCTCCTCAGCGCCAGGACGCCACTTTGCTGCGGCATCTGCGCGCTTTACAAAAATAAATAACATAACATAACATAACAGACTAAAGTCGAAAAACAGTGTTACAGCAGCAAAAAGTGGGGGTAACCATGTGAAGCAGATCCTACTCTCCTACAGATACCCATTCATTCACCTCAGTTATATAAATCTGGTGTATTACGCAGGCTCAACTGTTTCGTTATGGCATACGGGACAGTTCTTGATGCTTCCATTGTGGGATTGATGGAGCGGGGTTTGTCATGTGGCTTGTTTCTGCCCTGGCGTGCAAAGCTTTTGGGACGCAGTTTTTGGGGAGCTACGGGAGATTACCAGTGAGTCCATTGCATCGTCCCCCCTGCTGATGCTGCTGGGCTACGACATGGATGTGCTGAAGAATGCGACCCCCCTTTTAAAAGTCCTGAAGATGCACCGATCAGTCAAGAAGTCAGCCTCCCTCCAAATATATCTTGTTCATTTTAAAGTGTAAATGAATGATGTAAGGAAGCCTCTCTTTTTTTTTGGGTTGCCAATATACCGAAATGAGTGAACATCCCTTGAAGCAGGAAAACCAGAAAAAACATTCAATAGAAAAACTCAAATTAACCTCTCAGCAGAGATATAACAAGAACGAGTATGGAAAGCAGTCAGCAGAAGTAGAAGTCAATGACAAGTGCCCAAAACCAAAGACCGTGCACTCGATTCTCTGTCTAATATAATATAATATATGTTAAACCTTGGCATTGCTCTCTCAGACAAGATCTTCTTCAACGTGAATATCACAGACAGGTGATTGATAAGGCTTACAAAAGGGCCAGAAACAATAATCGGGATGGTCTGTTGGAGGATAGGATCAGAGAACCAGATAAAACCATCACTCTCGAACATTGGGACATCCTCAACACTGGTACAATGAACCTTACCACATCAAGGTTCACTTTTAAACGAACCAGCAACATAAAAGATATGTTGATACACACAAGACCCAGGAAACGCCACAACATTACACAAAAAACGCTTTGGGACATGCCACCAGTTCAGGGACATTTTCCATGTGGGTCATGTTCAGTTTGTCCTCAAACTAAGGTCACCAAACAACTAGATTTCCCCAATGTTTGACTAAACACACCAACTGTAACACCGCCAATTGCATTTACATGGTGAGGTGTACATGCATGAAATACAACAAGACCTACCCCGTACACAAATTTATTTAAAAATTCTTAAGTAGTGCGCAGGTACTCAATGTCTGTAGTGCCTGCCTCGCTCTCACTCAATGGTGTTCTTACCACATATATATAAAAAGAGTTGTTGACCGCTATAACCGGGTGCAGTCACTTGGCGGTGGCAAAAACAACGTGATACTTAGTGTTAAAAAAGTTTCCCCATCCTGTAGTGCTGTAAAAACCTGCTAGTGATCAGATCAAAACCAAGGAAGGTTAAAGAGATAAAGAAGGTGTGATAGGACGTCAGCGCCTCACGGAAGCAGCCCCAACGAGGTATATGTAGACAGGTACTCGCCTACTACCTCCTGTTGTCATCATCGGTCGCTGCCGCCCAAACAGAAGCAGTAAAGGTGGAAAGGAAATTTATAATGTGCGTCACTCAAACCCTCGTGATAGTCCTAATGACTAGTGTCTACAGGGCAACCTATGTATTGAAATGGTGTATACTAATCTACAAAAAGCAGGAAGTGTCGACCCAAATTTGGTGATTTGAGCCTGATCAGGACTCAAATCACTCGAAAATAAAACCGAGCAGCACTACACTGGCTATACGGTACTTTATTCTCAGCTGTGTCGCTGCTCATTTAAAAACCGACATGTTTCGTTGCCTTATTTACTTTACCGGCAACTTCATCAGGGCTGGGGTCGACTGGTCTCTCTGCAACGCTGGTGTAAACCAGCAATAACTTTTGGTCAGCACCTGGGGGAAACATAATTAAAAACACATATACTCAGTATCTCACCCACCCGGTCACAACTGGTCTTACCGAGCAAATGCTCATCATCCATATCAATGGGTTCACGCTTAACAGGGATATTTACCCTCAAGATGCTGTTTGGCAGCATACCTGCACCTTCATTGTGTAAGTGTCTGAGGTATTTTGCACCAACCCTTTGGCTGTTTCATTCAGAGCTGCGGAACTTCGTTTCTGAAAAGTGCACACGTAAAACATACATATATCACACACAGTAGGCTTTAAAAGTTGGTATAAGAACTGTTGAGACACCTCAATTTAAGTGTCATGTCTCAGCTCTTTAGCTGTATCCAAGTGTTGGCCGAGCCCTACCGTAATGTCTCAATTAAGAGTTCTGAATTCACCATTGAATGCTTTGGTGCTATAATTGGTTTCCTAAGCGGTTACACATAGATACCAACTAGCGCTGTCTAGCATATTCAACATGGTTGCCTGCTATTTGAAAGTCCATGTTAACTTGCTACTACGCGGCTGAGTCAGCGTGTGCTTGTTAAGCCTTACCGAACACCCTGCCGTCCCCCCTCCTCGTGGAGAATGCGTCCTGCCCTCGTTATCTAACGTGAAGAAGAGAGCACCCCCTGCTTGGCCCGGAGTCCCGGGTCTTACCTCATCAGTCTGAGCGTCGGTACTGGACTCACCCTCGATCACTGGGAGGTGGCCCGCTTCCTATTTAAATGTGTAATTCGCGCGGTGGCCGCGCATGCGCATTCAGTTGTTAAGGGTGCCGCGCATGCGCAAAGAGTTCTTGAAGGGGTGGGCTGCCATCTTAGATAAACCGCTACTATCAACTGCACTGTGGTAGTTATCTACCTGATTATTTGGAATGTTAGTGTCAGCTCCTGACTCAAAGGAAGGGAGGTGGCCCGCTTCCTATTTAAATGTGTAATTCGTGCGGTGGCCGCGCATGCGCATTCAGTTGTTAAGGGTGCCGCGCATGCGCAAAGAGTTCTTGAAGGGGTGGGCTGCCATCTTAGATAAACCGCTTCTTTCAAATGCACTGTGGTAGTTATCTACCTGATTATTTGGAATGTTAGTGTCAGCTCCTGACTCAAAGGAAGGGAAAGAAAAGGCACAGTATGATGTGACAACCTCCTCCCTGCTTAAATAATGTGCAATGCGAGCAATAGGTGTATTTATGCGTCTAGCCCGGTGTGTTCATATCTACTCTTCAAAAGGCTATTTATAAGGGCGGTAATGGTTGTGGTTGAATCCTACATCTCAACCACGCCCCCGTCAGAGGGTTTGGGAGTGTATGCCTGACTCCGCTTGGTTCTGTGGAGGTAGTACTAGGTCGATGACCGCACATAGGAATGTGTAACCATGACGTAATGTTGTTTTTATATTTATGGTGGTAGACAGATGTTATAATACCACCTTACTCCATTCAATGAGGTCATTGAGTCCCTGTTGGTCTACCTTCTCCTGGTAAATCCAGCGGGCCTCTTTTGTCAAAAGCCTTGCTTCCATATTGTAGGAATCGCCCATAACACGTTCAAGGACTACCCATTTGACATCTCTGGGGTTATGTCCAATTGTCAAGAAGTGTTGTACCAACTTGGTGGTCAATTTGCCTGCCCTGAAGGTGCTGAGGTGTTCCTGTATTCTAATTTTCACCTTGCGGGTGGTAAGACCAATATAGTGCATGCCACAAGGGCACGTTAGCCTGTAGATGACGTTCTGAGTGTTGCAGTTGCTGAATGAATTCAGATGCCAGATCTTCCCATTACTCAAAGAGACATTCTTAGTAACGGTGGTGAGCTCACACACTGAGCATCCCCCACATTGGTAATGCCCTGGTGGAATGCTAGTGTCCGTGGACTTGGTCTGGGGTCGTGAGTGCACTAAACGGTCACGCAGATTAGTGGACCGCTTAAACGCAAATCGCGGGTGTGGCATCGTCATAGTTGGAGTATTAAGTAAAGGCCAATGTTTTCTGATGACTTGTCTGATTTTGGTAGACAAGGGGCCAAAGGTAGTGACAACCGGGATACAATCGCTCCTCGTTTTAGGTGTTCTTTCTAATAGAGCAGCTCTCGGGGTGTTCATGGCTCGTTTAGTGCACTCACGACCCCAGACCAAGTCCACGGACACTAGCATTCCACCAGGGCATTACCAATGTGGGGGATGCTCAGTGTGTGAGCTCACCACCGTTACTAAGAATGTCTCTTTGAGTAATGGGAAGATCTGGCATCTGAATTCATTCAGCAACTGCAACACTCAGAACGTCATCTACAGGCTAACGTGCCCTTGTGGCATGCACTATATTGGTCTTACCACCCGCAAGGTGAAAATTAGAATACAGGAACACCTCAGCACCTTCAGGGCAGGCAAATTGACCACCAAGTTGGTACAACACTTCTTGACAATTGGACATAACCCCAGAGATGTCAAATGGGTAGTCCTTGAACGTGTTATGGGCGATTCCTACAATATGGAAGCAAGGCTTTTGACAAAAGAGGCCCGCTGGATTTACCAGGAGAAGGTAGACCAACAGGGACTCAATGACCTCATTGAATGGAGTAAGGTGGTATTATAACATCTGTCTACCACCATAAATATAAAAACAACATTACGTCATGGTTACACATTCCTATGTGCGGTCATCGACCTAGTACTACCTCCACAGAACCAAGCGGAGTCAGGCATACACTCCCAAACCCTCTGACGGGGGCGTGGTTGAGATGTAGGATTCAACCACAACCATTACCGCCCTTATAAATAGCCTTTTGAAGAGTAGATATGAACACACCGGGCTAGACGCATAAATACACCTATTGCTCGCATTGCACATTATTTAAGCAGGGAGGAGGTTGTCACATCATACTGTGCCTTTTCTTTCCCTTCCTTTGAGTCAGGAGCTGACACTAACATTCCAAATAATCAGGTAGATAACTACCACAGTGCATTTGAAAGAAGCGGTTTATCTAAGATGGCAGCCCACCCCTTCAAGAACTCTTTGCGCATGCGCGGCACCCTTAACAACTGAATGCGCATGCGCGGCCACCGCACGAATTACACATTTAAATAGGAAGCGGGCCACCTCCCTTCCTTTGAGTCAGGAGCTGACACTAACATTCCAAATAATCAGGTAGATAACTACCACAGTGCAGTTGATAGTAGCGGTTTATCTAAGATGGCAGCCCACCCCTTCAAGAACTCTTTGCGCATGCGCGGCACCCTTAACAACTGAATGCGCATGCGCGGCCACCGCGCGAATTACACATTTAAATAGGAAGCGGGCCACCTCCCAGTGATCGAGGGTGAGTCCAGTACCGACGCTCAGACTGATGAGGTAAGACCCGGGACTCCGGGCCAAGCAGGGGGTGCTCTCTTCTTCACGTTAGATAACGAGGGCAGGACGCATTCTCCACGAGGAGGGGGGACGGCAGGGTGTTCGGTAAGGCTTAACAAGCACACGCTGACTCAGCCGCGTAGTAGCAAGTTAACATGGACTTTCAAATAGCAGGCAACCATGTTGAATATGCTAGACAGCGCTAGTTGGTATCTATGTGTAACCGCTTAGGAAACCAATTATAGCACCAAAGCATTCAATGGTGAATTCAGAACTCTTAATTGAGACATTACGGTAGGGCTCGGCCAACACTTGGATACAGCTAAAGAGCTGAGACATGACACTTAAATTGAGGTGTCTCAACAGTTCTTATACCAACTTTTAAAGCCTACTGTGTGTGATATATGTATGTTTTACGTGTGCACTTTTCAGAAACGAAGTTCCGCAGCTCTGAATGAAACAGCCAAAGGGTTGGTGCAAAATACCTCAGACACTTACACAATGAAGGTGCAGGTATGCTGCCAAACAGCATCTTGAGGGTAAATATCCCTGTTAAGCGTGAACCCATTGATATGGATGATGAGCATTTGCTCGGTAAGACCAGTTGTGACCGGGTGGGTGAGATACTGAGTATATGTGTTTTTAATTATGTTTCCCCCAGGTGCTGACCAAAAGTTATTGCTGGTTTACACCAGCGTTGCAGAGAGACCAGTCGACCCCAGCCCTGATGAAGTTGCCGGTAAAGTAAATAAGGCAACGAAACATGTCGGTTTTTAAATGAGCAGCGACACAGCTGAGAATAAAGTACCGTATAGCCAGTGTAGTGCTGCTCGGTTTTATTTTCGAGTGATTTGAGTCCTGATCAGGCTCAAATCACCAAATTTGGGTCGACACTTCCTGCTTTTTGTAGATTAGTATACACCATTTCAATACATAGGTTGCCCTGTAGACACTAGTCATTAGGACTATCACGAGGGTTTGAGTGACGCACATTATAAATTTCCTTTCCACCTTTACTGCTTCTGTTTGGGCGGCAGCGACCGATGATGACAACAGGAGGTAGTAGGCGAGTACCTGTCTACATATACCTCGTTGGGGCTGCTTCCGTGAGGCGCTGACGTCCTATCACACCTTCTTTATCTCTTTAACCTTCCTTGGTTTTGATCTGATCACTAGCAGGTTTTTACAGCACTACAGGATGGGGAAACTTTTTTAACACTAAGTATCACGTTGTTTTTGCCACCGCCAAGTGACTGCACCCGGTTATAGCGGTCAACAACTCTTTTTATATATATGTGGTAAGAACACCATTGAGTGAGAGCGAGGCAGGCACTACAGACATTGAGTACCTGCGCACTACTTAAGAATTTTTAAATAAATTTGTGTACGGGGTAGGTCTTGTTGTATTTCATGACTTTGAGAGGGGGGCCACCTACCCTTTAACCCCCTAGGCTCCCTTGTTTTGAGAGGTGTACATGCAACCTTATCTACATAGGGATGACCACTAGGCAAGTGAAAACACGAATGACGAAACACAGGAGCAATTTTAGATGCTCCAAGACAAATACAAAAATGACCACACATTTCAAAGAAATCCAACATCCCCCCGATTCTTTTGATTGGTGCGTTCTGGAAGCAGATCCAGGCATGTCTAGAGACACTTTGTTTCGCCTGCAACAACGGTGGGTCCTTAGACTGTCATCAGATAAATCAGGACTCAACGAAGACATCCCCTGGAGTCTTTTAACCTCATAAATGAGTGATTTGTTCAGTGAAACACCCATATTAAAACCAATTGACTTCTGGTTCTCTACCCCCAACATACTAATTTAGACTGTTGACTTCTTTCAGATGAAGCAATACTGGTAAAGAAAGCAACCCCTTTTTGCTTTACTTTCAGTCATCATCACAAAGAGACGTTGATAACAATTTTTACGTTCTTCTTCATACCATGAGGAGATTTACACCTGACTGTTTACCTCACTTATAACTTGTATTTATTATTGATAACATATCGGTAATTCTCTCGAAGCATAATCGCTTTTTCGAATTTTTAAACAGTTTTCTCCCATTAGTACACTCTATTCGGGTAATTTTATACTGCACCCGATACCCTGAGGCATCACCCTTTCTCAAATCCTTGGTGCATCATCTTTCTGTGTAAACATTGCGATCCTTGCCTCCGAGATTGCGAAGTCCTGATTGGACCTCCCCACGAGCACATGACTCTGACTCTGATCATGTGATGACTCTCCAACATGGCGCCGTTTCTAGGTTGGCGTTCTAGTGGCGTTACAGCCACCCGGAAGTCTTCAACGGCACCGCCCATCCCGACTGTCCGCTATATTTGTCATTACCAACATCGCACATATGACTACTCGGACCGGCCGTTCTGTAAGGGTAGGATCAACGCCGTGATTCCTCCTGGGGAACCGTGAGTAAACGGGAGCTGTCCTTATTCGCTGGTTTAGCGCTGAAAGTGTATGCGCACTTACATTCTCGCCTTTTCAGGCACTGATGCAATTTCTTTTTAATTTGAAATAAGTCTTTACGAGTGGCGAGCGATAGCATTACTTGTAACATGACTTGCTGCTCTCACGCATATTAACGCTTCGACAATCTCATTTGGCTTCTATTACCACCAGGACAATGCCTGGTCTACCGCGCAATTCCAAGCGGCAGACTTTTCACAAACGCACTTTTCTGCTTACTATACTTGACGTAATAGAACATTTTGCCTATCTCGATCAGACAGGTGTCTGATCTTTTTAAAGTGAATACGTAAATATATTGTTCTTTTCCTAATGAGATTCTAATTTGTTCATTGTTGCTGGCAATGTTAGGTGTTTTACCTTAGCTAAACCATTCTCACCATATAACAGGACACTAGAATTCAGTGTCTACAACGGCCGGTACTGCTACGGCCCACAACTGACCCAAACAGGGTGAGGTTTCTTTATTTAAATTTTTTATTTAGACTTGTCGCAACTTTCACTATTTTAAGTTTTCATCACCAGTATGCTCATACATTGATTTAGTACAGGATGTGTGCACAAAGCATGCCATCATTCACTGGCCAATTGCATGCACATGACGCACTGCATAAACATTCTTATGCACTAGTCTAATTAATACTATTTGTTTCAATGGACATGACATTGTTGTTGTCTTATCTTGACGGTTGTTACTGTGTTTTTATTACAGGTTGATACTTAATAAGTTTTGTTGGAACTACAGGTACCACCACAGTTTAGGGTGCTGTAAGGGTGGCCACTTTTCACTGCTTAGTGCTAGGTGACCACTACCAAAAAGAGTAGGTAGTACTCCATAAGGTCCTGAGGAATTGCCATCTATTTGATACTAAGGCAAGAAACATGTCGACCTCATTTATAAGCGTAGAAATTCACAACATTAAGTTAATATACGCGCTACTTTTTAATTTTAATTAGGGGAGTAGCCAACCTCATTAAGATTGTTTTGATTGGACTATCTTTCCCTATTTTAAACTTCACTTCACATTTCACATTCACCTACACAACACTAGGACCCTTACTTGCATATCACCCATCGGCCTTGGAATAAAGATTTCCGTGAAGTAGGCCCTAGTAGGAGCAGACCCGATGATGAAGCAAGACACCTACCTGTTGGGTGTGCGAGGGCCTTTTTCCAATAAGGAGATCCCTCTCCTGTGTTTCAGTGTATTCCATTTCTCTGTTACAACCTGTCTTCTTTTTAATAGGAACTGCATACCAATATTGTTTATATAGTTTATTGGGCATGTATGCTGGACCTAATTGAAAAAAGCCCCTTTTTTCCTTTCCCCTCTTTTGATTCTACCATTTGCACGGGCTTCAACCCACAGGAATTTCTATTTAGGTTACCAAGAGTTGCTAATATATTTTCCTGGCCCATTCTTCTATTTAATTTTTATAAATCAATCCATTTTGTTGATTGATTGAGCCTTCTAGTACCCCCTACCATCAACATGGAGGACTATCAAGGACTGAGCTTCGGTGATGAAGCGGTAGCTGAAATATTGAGAGCACCATCCCTGTTGGGATCTGGCGGCAGTTCTGCCTCGATCAGTGAATCAGAGGATTGGTCCTCCCTAGCCAACATTAAACATGAATGGCTTAAAGTCACTGTAGTAAGGAATCCCTTAGTACGTACATACATTGTTAAGTTAGCATAACCACGTTAGAGGTTAGAAAGCCATCTTGCTGCTTTTGCGCACGACACTGCGTCTACATGTTATTGTTTAAACAAACTGCTGACTAGCGCTTTGCCTCACACGAGAGCAATCTGTTGTTACCATCCCGAGCTCTGCGCAGCGACCTTGGTCTGTACATGGTGTAACAAACAGTCTGGGTTGTTAGACAATGCATGTTTTCCACTCTAGGTTGATCGACCCACTATTTAGCCATAACACACAGGCAGCTGCGAATACCTGAAAGCTGGTGCTTTTAATATTGCAGACATCATGTTTGATATTCAGACCGAAGACAAGCCTTCCTGCGAGAAGACTTCTGATGCTCCTGTGATGTGATTTCACTAAGCTGATCTTTGAGGTATGGGGTCCCCTATTCAAGCCTAAGAGACCTTTTATTAGCATAATAATAATATTAGCTTCTTAGTAAAGGGAAGGTGGTAGTATCCACTGTCATTTATAACATGATCACTCCTTTTATATTCTATGGTATTGTAATGATGCTGATGGTTTTGATTATAATCATTTGTCTGCTTGTATTAGCCAAAGTACTGCATCTGAGGACACGTGGTCTATAAAAATAAACTCTTTTTATTTTCACCGTGTCTCTGTTTATTCTTGTTGTGGACTGATGTGAGAATAATATACGAACAGGTATTTCCGATTCCCACCATTCCTGAGAGTACACTGAGTCGCTTGTTCTGGGTTGTCTTTTCATTGGGATCGCCGAGCCAAATCTCGGATAACGAATGGGACACTTTAACTAGCCGGATACTGGGTTCTGGGTTCTGAGGTGAGTTTCTGGTACACCACAATTCACTGAGGTCCTGGGGTTCTACGCATAGTTCTGTGTATAAGCAGAATCCCTGCAACATGGCGCACCTAACGTTTGGTCTATGAGTTGAAACGCCTTAGTAGTGCTTATATTAGTCCACAACACCCTCATTCTTGTTTCCGGATAACAAGTCTGACGGATTTAAACCTACCTATTTCTGTTGATATAGGTTTCTTCAAGCTTGATCATTAAAAAGGTTATTAAACCCTTGTGCTACTGATTACTTCGAGTGTAGCTTGTCCTTATGGCGGTAGAAATAGCGGCGCATAGCCGTGCAGCTCTGAAACGTCATTTGACGCAGTATGGGGTGCCGGACACTGGTATGAACGTCATCTTTGTGGTAGGAGCCGATGCGGCTCATCCTTATGAGTTGTTCTACTCTTGGGTGACGCTTCCGGCAGTGAGTGAGGACAATAACTCCTTTCATTCTTACACTGCCACTGCCGTGCCAGCGAACTATACACCTTATAGGACACAGGAAATACCAATATCTGCTTGGCAGCATCTTATTTGGTTTAATGGCGCCCTTCCCCATGCGGTTATACCGCCGAGAATGGGCCCTTTATCAATTGCAGGGGCCACTTGGCCGGTACTAGCCAGATTTACGCCTCATCCCCGTTACCTCACGGTGACGGTGGCTGAATTGCGTGTACTACACACTGCCCTTATTACAGTATATAGGGCGTTGGTACAGTACGTGTCACGCAATGTGCAGGCGGGGGCACCTGCGTAGAACCCCAGGACCTCAGTGAATTGTGGTGTACCAGAAACTCACCTCAGAACCCAGAACCCAGTATCCGGCTAGCATAAGTGTCCCATTCGTTATCCGAGATTTGGCTCGGCGATCCCAATGAAAAGACAACCCAGAACAAGCGACTCAGTGTACTCTCAGGAATGGTGGGAATCGGAAATACCTGTTCGTATATTATTCTCACATCAGTCCTGGTAACGTCCCGTTAGTGAGGATTAACGACGTAGGTGACAGAATTATTCCCAACGCGGACTGCAGACCATCTCTGATACTAGCAGCGCACGAGGGGTTGGCGTCAGCCCACGCCGGCGTGTCCGCTACTATATCTCTGTTACAACAACGTTATTGGTGGTTTGGTTTATACAAACAAGCGCGCGCTTATGTTCTTGTGACGTTTGCCAACAGATTAAACCTTCCACTGTTGCGCGCCCACCACAAACACAGTTGTACATATCTAATAAACCATTTGGTTGTGTTTATCTAGATCACTGCGGTCTTTTTTCTTCTGATACTGCGTACAAGTATATCTTGGTTGCAGTGGATTCGTGCACACGTTTTCTCTGGGTATGGCCACAAAGGAGTGCTGACTCACGGACTGTCATCAGGGATTTGCGTGTCTTTGTGGGAACTTTTGCGTGTGGTACCTTCCATTCTGATCAGGGCCCAGCGTTCGCCTCTAAGGCTTACAAGGAGGCTATGAGAAATTTGGGGGTCCAAGTCAAATTTTCGTCCCCCTACCGACCTGAGGGTAATAGTGTGGTGGAGCGAATGAACCGTGACTTAAAGCAATCTTTGACAGCACGGGTTTTAGGCACAGGCCGGAATTGGCTAGCCCATTTGTATAACGTCCAACGTGCACTTAATAATCTCCCTAGAAGGTCTCTGGGTGGGCGGACCCCATACATGATGCTCTTCGGAATCAGAATGTTTGTCCCAGACCTTGATGGTCTAGACATGGCGGCGTCGACCGCACCCTTTGATGTAGATGATCACTGTGCTGTTTTGCAGACCCTACAAGAAGCCAGAGACACTTTGTCGAAGGAACACTTGTGTCTGATGCTGATGCTGAGCTTCAGATTCCGGTAGTCGGCTGGCTACCCCGAGACCTGGTCCGTGAGAAGGTGGAGAACAAGAAGGAGTTCGGCCCCTCTTATCATGCACCAGTTACAGTGCTTGGAGTGCAGGGTACAAGAACAGTCATTTTACCTCCACTTCCTGGTCGCAAAGAAAACAGGTACATCTCTATTGACAATGTGAAACTTCAGCGAGTGGCCGATACTTCTTAGTATGACTCCAGCAGTTTCATGCCAGACGATGCAAAGAAATTCAGTGTTGGTTCCTGCTTCTACCACCTTGTCTGATGTTGCCATCGAGATGCAGTCAGTTACTGATCCCTTGTTAATACCGCCGGCTGGTGGTCTGCCCGAAGAGACTGAGTATGCTTATCCTACAAATGGTCACTCGCCTGTTTTACAATCTACGGCGGTTGACCAGTCCCGTTTCTCCTTTGACACTAACTCATTGCCTTCCACTCCCCCTTCGAACATTGCTGTGTTTGCTAGTTGGTTCAAAAGACATTTTTTGGTTTCCCCTTGGACATACATCTGGCTGGTGCTTTTCAGTATTTTTTTGTTTATGTCCATTGGATTTGTAATAGTGTTTTTCCGTCTGGTGGATGGCCACTATCTCAAAGAGAGATCAACAATTAGACTTATCAATGGAACTTTGGCCCCCCACTCCTCGTCCCACATCATGAAAAGGGACCAGACTTTTGTGAATATTACTGCCTGGCCCGTTTTGGATGGAATTGCGTGGGATGCTGTTAAATTCCAAATTCATGGTCCTACAGAGGTCATCAATGTACCTAATGTATTTCGTGTTTATATGGGTGATGTGGTTAAGCAGAACATACGTTCTGATGATTGGGATGTTCATGCCATTGAAGCACTGTTTTCTGATTTGAAATATTATGCCGCTTTTGATGCAGAAGATTTATATGAAAATGCGGCTAACTATGCGGAACAGTATTGTTTTCAGCATTATGGCAATCACTTCCTGCACAAAGCGAATACATTTCGACATTTTGTAAATTTTACCCAATGGGAACACTGTCCCACCCCATCTTTAGGCAGTTCACCTACATTGGTTGATAAGTATACTTATTTTACTGATTTCAGTGTTTCCAGCCCAGCATCCTTTTATTTTAAAGTGATGTCTGAGTCTGCCTCAAAGGTTAGACTGACACACACCAAATTACTATATTCTAAGTCCTTTATGGATGAGTTGTCAATCAAAGGTTATGATCTGTGGAAGGCTACTATTGATCTTAAATCGGTTTGGGGTTCCAAACCATGGCAGGTTCAAGGAACTGAAGCTTTACATCGTGCCTGTCTTGTACCAAATCATATGTTGTTTTTAAATTCGACCATCTTTCAAACCACCTGTTTCGGATTGGCCACTTCTAAAAAACTAAATTTCCCTTCTGTTCCAGATCTGGGTGCTTACCCAAATTGGGATAATCACACAGATCTGTCCCTTACTGCTTTGCAGTCATTAGTCTCTAATGCATCTTTCAATATTTCGAAATTTAGTAGTGAGGGATGGTTAATTTGGCAAAGCAGTTCGGATGCCTGTCAACGTCGTTTTCTAGGTCTGACACCGGGGTTTACGCGGCAGCGCGTGGACCCTCGGTTTGAGTCCTCTCATACAGTAACTACATACTCTGTAGGGAAATTATGTCAATCCTGGCTGCGACATTCCACCTTGGCGTCTGTCAAAGTTCATTTATCAAAATTACATGACAAAATAGATTTGAATGATTTTGTTAAAGGTCCTGTGGGTGGCAGATCCAAGAGATGGGCGTATGCTATTTACAACGAAGTATGGAAATTGTCGCAAATTGAGGCGGCTTCAAGATTAAGGGCCATTGATCAGGCAAATATGGAAAAGGTCTTGGCCGTTATAGATAACAGCATTAACACACTTTCTTCCAGAATTTATACATTAGACAATATTGTTTCTTCAATTGTTGATATTGTACATGATGATATGTCTGTATTGTATCATGGTCAAAACCAGTTGCGTTCTGTTATGCAGTTTGCATGGACATTATAAACGTTAAAGGCAGGAAAGGTCCCCTGGGACTATCTGTATACAACATCATTATTCCTTCCCTTTAACCTTACTGTAAAGCAGCAGTTCATGTCCATGAAAGATGCTACATATTCATTGTTACACATTGAAAAATTGGAGCCGTTACCTTTCTCTGTGGCGGAATTAAATTCAGCCGTGTGGTTAGTACATGGGTTGATCACGCTCCCTTTCGCGCTTTTTAAGTTTACGTCCTGTATGAAACACTATGCTCTGGGTAGATATGAACAGCTGGGTACCGCTTTCATACATGAGGTTTGGTCTCTCCCTTTTACGTATAGATGTACAAGAGACGGTACAGAGGTTTATCTGAAAGGTGAGGAGTGTACCTCGACACCTGATCATTCTGTAGTTTGTAGGCACATTCAGTTACACGGTGCATGCAATGTACACGCCCCGAATTTGGCCTGCGTCCTCAAAGGTATCCCAGTGCCAGTGATTACACCATCTTTCATGCTGCTTGCAAACGGTAGTTATTTGATTTTGAATAATGAAGCTTGCTGCGGGATGTTAGTGGGAATCCCATATATAGTAACTGTATCGCAGAGAGTAGTCTGCTGCAATAATGTTCTATTTCCTCCCCCGCATGGGCGGCTGGATGTTTCCATCTGGCCTTCGATTCCGACCTTGAAAGCAGAGTTCAACAAGATGAGCAGAATAAGAGCTCTATTGTCCCAAAAGGAGGTGCCATTGACTTCCTCCCGAGAAACATTTGTCCTTCACGTGGCAAATACGCGCACTGAGGTACAGGCGCTTCTGAATACTGACCTCCCACTGCATTTTGGAGCTTTGATCCAAACAATCTTTAATGCCTCGTCCACAACTGGCCTGGCTCATTTTTTTAAAACTTGTGGGCTCGGGCCTCGTGACCTCCTTCCAAACTATTTTTGGTGTGGTTCCGGCATTTTTTCATTCTATTTTTTCGAGCGTCTTTGGCGGTGTCCCGCTGATTCTGGCGCTGGTGGCAGGTCTGCTACTTTTAATTTTCATACTACGAAATGGATGCTCTTTCTGTGCCTCATGACAACCTGCCCCGTCTGCATCTTCTTCGTGACAGGATGCTTGACTATTATGGTACCCTGCCATTGGCGACTTTGAGCCTGGCATATGGATTATTCTTCCGGTATTCATACTTTCCCTGCGTGCAACCTGTCTTTCACTGCCTAGATTGTCCCTTTGAATGGCCTCTGGATTTGTGCTTAACCAATACGGTGTCTCCGGTGCCGGATTATGATCGACTGATGAGGCCCTTAGTGTCTCACGAGTTTGCCTGTTCTGGTTTTCGGATTATGGCCTGTGGTGCGGCGCATGGCATCCTGGGTAATTGGGACATCGCAAGGGCTGCCTATGACTTCTTGGATATGAGCTATCTGGAGGAACACGTCGGTTGCTTTGTGATCGTGCTAGAGGCTCCGCTTATTGAAGAACATGTATGTTCCTTTTCTTTGATTAACTGGATGGCTGAGACTTTTAGTGGCTGTGCAAACGATTTTCTGTTGGAAGCTGTTGCCACGTATGCTGCATACACGTTCATGGATTGAGTGACCTGTCGTCCACTATGTTTTTTCTCCCATGTCTTCAACATTACCTGTGACTTTGGATTGCTGACCAAAGCAGCATTTTTTCATTTTTTTTTCCTTTCCCCATTTGAGGTTTTTTTTTTCTCCCTTTTCTTTTTTTTCTTTTTCGAACTTTATCTGAACCGATACTTGGTTTCAAATTGAATACGCCTTGTTCTGCTCTGTCGAATTTGAACTCTGCGTTCTCTCATTTCTTCCCTACTGGTTAGTGCTTCGATCAAAGGGGCATGTAGTAAGGAATCCCTTAGTACGTACATACATTGTTAAGTTAGCATAACCACGTTAGAGGTTAGAAAGCCATCTTGCTGCTTTTGCGCATGACACTGCGTCTACATGTTATTGTTTAAACAAACTGCTGACTCACGCTTTGCCTCACACGAGAGCAATCTGTTGTTACCATCCCGAGCTCTGCGCAGCGACCTTGGTCTGTACATGGTGTAACAAACAGTCTGGGTTGTTAGACAATGCATGCTTTCCACTCTAGGTTGATCGACCCACTATTTAGCCATAACACACAGGCAGCTGCGAATACCTGAAAGCTGGTGCTTTTAATATTGCAGACATCATGTTTAATATTCAGACCGAAGACAAGCCTTCCTGCGAGAAGACTTCTGATGCTCCTGTGATGTGATTTCACTACGCTGATCTTGAGGTATGGGGTCCCCTATTCAAGCCTAAGAGACCTTTTATTAGCATAATAATAATATTAGCTTCTTAGTAAAGGGAAGGTGGTAGTATCCACTGTCATTTATAACATGATCACTCCTTTTATATTCTATGGTATTGTAACGATGCTGATGGTTTTAATTATAATCATTTGTCTGCTTGTATTAGCCAAAGTACTGCATCTGAGGACACGTGGTCTATAAAAATAAACTCTTTTTATTTTCACCGTGTCTCTGTTTATTCTTGTTGTGGACTGATGTGAGAATAATATACGAACAGTTATTTCCGATTCCCACCATTCCTGAGAGTACACTGAGTCGCTTGTTCTGGGTTGTCTTTTCATTGGGATCGCCGAGCCAAATCTCGGATAACGAATGGGACACTTATGCTAGCCGGATACTGGGTTCTGGGTTCTGAGGTGAGTTTCTGGTACACCACAATTCACTGAGGTCCTGGGGTTCTACGCATAGTTCTGTGTATAAGCAGAATCCCTGCAACATCACCTTAAACGGGGCAATGATGACTGAATATCTGAGAGCCAACATAGCCCCTAATGGCCTCATTGTGAACAATTTCCCCCGCCTAGAAGATGCCACTTTTAAGAAAGAATGGTCCCTAGTTGCCTGGAAATGCACTAGGGACTGGCTGATCCTTATCATAAACACAGCAAAAAGAATTGCAGATGCTTTGCTAATCAGAATCCAAGCAGCAGAGGGGGCCATCAAAGTCACAATTCAAACAGCAGCCTATAAGAGTAAGTTGGCTGAGATCAATGCAGAAATTGCTGAAAACAGAGAATATCTCATGAAACAAAAGATTTCTAAACTACAAAAAGACATTCAGAAATTCTCAACTGAGAAAGTTTTCCCCTATCTCAAAGCGGACTACACTAGCTCCGCGACTGGGCACTCCTCAGATGAGAGTTCCAACACATCACGAAGAGGATCCACATCCAGCAGTGATTCAAATACTGGGAGTTGGAATAATAGGAAGACACGACCCTTCCAACCACCCATGTTTCCACCCTATAATGTTCCCCCCTACCAGGGACCACCCTTCTGGCAGTACCAATTATACCAACAAGGCCCACCACCCTTCTTTCAGGCTGGACCGGCGCCTCCTTTTTTAGACAGAGGTTGGGGCAGAGGAAGAGGGCGCAGAAGAAGCCAAAAAAGAGTGCAATGGCAGGACCAACCAACAGGGTCAGTGGAAACCAGGAGCCAGGCCAAGGGGAAGAGAAATTGCTCATCAATCTCTCCTCCAGGGCCATTTCATCCACTGAGGAAAGGGTCCTTCAAAAAGGCTTGGGCTTTGTTCCTACACCAAGAAATGACACATTCAGGGATCGTTGCGAAATACGAAGTTTCTTTCGCAGGATCCGCCTACAAGCCTTTTTTCATGACCAACCGACTTATACTACTAATGATTCAGGCCTTCATAAGCCTTCTACTTTCACTCCTAATAGTGCTATGATTCCCAACGAGGTTCTCACTTTTGAGCAAGCAGTGTTGAAGGATCTCGATGCAACGACAACCACAGCCCCCTTTCATAATCTGTCCGCCGAAGAGACCGCTGCCATCAAGGCTCTGGCAAATGATGAGGCTATTACCATTAAACAGGCAGACAAGGGTGGGGCTATTGTAATTATGACTACAGAAGACTACAACACTGAGTGTGAGAGACAATTGAGTGATAGAAGATACTACACTCCAATAAGAGAGAACCCCACACAGAGGTTACATAACACTATTACTGCCATGACTTTTTCAGCCGAATCAGAGGGGTGGATCTCTAAAAAAGAAGCAGATTTTTTGACAACAAAAGAACCTGTTGTACCCTACTTCTATTGTCTCCCTAAAATCCACAAAGGGATCACACCTGTACCAGGACGACCCATTGTGTCCGGCATTGGATCTGTTCTAGAGCCTCTTTCTAAATTCGTCGATCATTTCATACAACCTTTTGTTAAGGAAACTCCCTCCTTTGTTAGAGACACAACTGACGTGTTACGTCTTCTTGAGGGGGTCCAACATTCCGATGAGGTGAACCTACTGGTTACCTTGGATGTTGAAGCCCTCTACACTAATATCCCCCAGAGAGCGACCCTTGATGTCATTGGGGACACCTTAAACAATGCAGAGTGGGATTCACCCACCCCAGTGTCATGCATCATGGAGTGTGCCACCATTGCTCTAACAGAAAACTATTTCCTGTTTGGTACCCAACTTTATCACCAGACACAGGGTACATCTTCGCTCCTAGTCTGGCATGCATGTACATGTCAGCCTTTGAAGAGCGCGAGATCTTCCACCCCGAGAATCCATACATCTCCAGGCGGTTTATCGACGACATACTTATTCTCTGGAAGGGAGACCTTATCAAGTGCAACGAGTTCTGTACTTGGATCAATAATCTTAACCCTTTCCTGAAATTCACAAACACCATCTCAATGGTCGAAATCCCATGCCTCGATCTCTTGATAAGATTGGAGGCAGGGACAATTTCCAACACCCTATATCGAAAACCTACTGACAGAAACAGTCTCCTACTCTTCAGTAGTCACCACCCCAGGGCCCTTAGACACAACTTACCTTTTGGCCAGTTCCTCCGTATCAGGAGGAACTGCAGTACCCTTGATGACTACAAAAGAGAGGCTGACACGTTAAGACAAGATCTTCTTCAACGTGAATATCCCAGACAGGTGATTGATAAGGCTTACAAAAGGGCCAGAAACAATAATCGGGATGGTCTGTTGGAGGATAGGATCAGAGAACCAGATAAAACCATCACTTGTGTTACCACATACACCTCTGATTCCAATTGATTAAGGAACGTCATTCTCAAACATTGGGACATCCTCAACACTGGTACACTGAACCTTACCACACCAAGGTTCGCTTTTAAACGAATCAGCAACATAAAAGATATGTTGATACACACAAGACCCAGGAAACGCCACAACATTACACAAAAAACGCTTTGGGACATGCCACCAGTTCAGGGACATTTTCCATGTGGGTCATGTTCAGTTTGTCCTCAAACTAAGGTCACCAAACAACTAGATTTCTCCAATGGCGTTACCTGGCGTTTGACTAAATACACCAACTGTAACACCTCCAATTGCATTTACATGGTGAGGTGTACATGCGACCTTATCTGCATAGGGATGACAACTAGGCAAGTGAAAACACGAATGATGGAACACAGGAGCAATTTTAGATGCTCCAAGACAGATACAAAAATGACCACACATTTCAAAGAAATCCAACATCCCCCTGATTCTTTTGATTGGTGCATTCTGGAAGCACACCCAGGCATGTATAGAGACACTTTGTTTCACCTGGAACAATGGTGGGTCCTTAGACTGACATCAGATAAATCAGGACTCAACGAAGACATCCCCTGGAGTCTTTTAACCTCATGAATGAGTGATTCGTTAAGTGAAACACACATATTAAAACCAATTGACTTCTGGTTCTCTACCCCCAGCATACTAATTTAGACTGTTGACTTCTTTCAGATGAAGCAATACTGGTAAAGAAAGCAACCCCTTTTTGCTTTACTTTCAGTCATCATCACAAAGAGACGTTGATATCAATTTTTACGTTCCTCTTCATACCATGAGGAGATTTACACCTGACTGTTTACCTCACTTATAACTTGTATTTATTATTGATAACATATCGGTAATTCTCTCGAAGCATAATCGCTTTTTCGAATTTTCAAACAGTCTTCTCCCATTAGTACACACTATTCGGGTCATTTTATACTGCACCCGATACCCTGAGGCATCACCCTTTCTCAAATCCTTGGTGCAACATCTTTCCGTGTAAACATTGTGACCCTTGCCTCCGAGATCGCGAGGTCCTGATTGGACCTCCCCACGAGCACATGACTCTGACTCTGATCATGTGATGACTCTCCAACATGGCGCCGTTTCTAGGTTGGCGTTCTAGTGACTCATACAGCCACCCGGAAGTCTTCAACGGCACCGTCCATCCCGACTGTCCGCTATATTTGTCATTACCAACATCGCACATATGACTACTCGGACCGGCCGTTCTGTAAGGGTAGGATCAACGCCTTGATTCCTCCTGGGGAACCGTGAGTAAACGGGAGCTGTCCTTATTCGCTGGTTTAGCGCTGAAAGTGTGTGCGTACTTACGTTCTCGCCTTTTCAGGCCCTGATGCAATTTCTTTTTAATTTGAAATAAGTCTTTACGAGTGGCGAGCGATAGCATTACTTGTAACATGACTTGCTGCTCTCACGCATAATAACGCTTCGACAATCTCGTTTGGGTTCTATTACCACCAGGACAATGCCTGGTCTACCGCGCAATTCCAAGCGGCAGACTTTTCACAAACGCACTTTTCTGCTTACTATGCTTGACGTAATAGAACATTTTGCCTATCTCGATCAGACAGGAGTCTGATCTTTTTAAAGTGAATACGTAAATATATTGTTCTTTTCTTAATGAGATTCTAATTTGTTCATTGTTGCTGGCAATGTTAAGTGTTTTACCTTAGCTAAACCATTCTCACCATATAACAGGACACTAGAATTCAGTGTCTACAACGGCCGGTACTGCTATGGCCCACAACTGACCCAAACAGGGTGAGGTTTCTTTATATACATTTTTTATTTAGACTTGTCGCAACTTTCACTATTTTAAGTCTTCATCACCAGTATGCTCATACATTGATTTAGTACAGGATGTGTGCACAAAGCATGCCATCATTCACTGGCCAATTGCATGCACATGACGCACTGCATAAACATTCTTATGCACTAGTCTAATTAATACTATTTGTTTCAATGGACATGACATTGTTGTTGTCTTATCTTGACAGTTGTTACTGTGTTTTTATTACAGGTTGATACTTAATAAGTTTTGTTGGAACTACAGGTACCACCACTTTTTAGGGTGCTGTAAGGGTGGCCACTTTTCACTGCTTAGTGCTAGGTGACCATTACCAAAAAGTGTAGGTAGTACTCCATAAGGTCCTGAGGAATTGCCATCTATTTGATACTAAGGCAAGAAACATGTCGACCTCATTTATAAGCGTAGAAATTCACAACATTAAGTGAATATACGCGCTTCATTTTCATTAGGGGAGTAGCCAACCTCATTAAAATTGTTTTGATTGGACTATCTTTCCCTATTTTAAACTTCACTTCACATTTCACATTCACCTACACAACACTAGGACCCTTACTTGCACATCACCCATCAGCCTTGGAATAAAGATCTCCGTGAAGTAGGCCCCATTACGGGTGCCTGATCGGGCATTGCAGCGCCGGGCCGAGTAGGAGCAGACCCGATGATGAAGCAAGACACCTACTTGTTGGGTGTGTGATGGCCTTTTTCCAATAAGGAGATCCCTCTCCTGTGTTTCAGTATATTCCTTTTCTCGGTTACAACCTGTCTTCTTTTTAATAGGAACTGCATACCAATATTGTTTATATTGCTCTCTCAGACTCATTTCCTAAATACAAAGAAATCTATACCCTCTGACTCATGGTCAAACAAAAGTGCTATAAATCTAGGAGCCACTAGAGGTGCTCTATGATCAAGAATTCGATACGTTTCTAGAAACTTCTCCAATGTTCTAATGGTCAGATGTTTGTGACCGAGTGAGTGCCCCGCCAAATATTTCTACCTTAATGCCTGTAATAAAACTTTGACAATTATGAACAGGTTTTTAGTAAACCTAGCTTTTGGGACATTTTTGCGAAATACTTCAATGTGCATCCCTTAATCTGATAGCTGATACAGAGTCAACGCAACATTGAACGGTGTTGTTCTTTTCTCACCTTTAAAAATATGGCCTAATCATTACAAAGTATAAAAACTATATGTTTCACAGCCTGCACAGAACACAGATTATGTAAACTCACTTCTATTTCTCACAATTTGGTTAATTTAATTCTACAGAGTCTACTCCGGACTGGGAACCAAAAACAGTTAGGTCAAAAATGTTCAAACCAGTCCTGATCCCTTCCCCTCTCTTACCTCGCTCTCTTTACTTTTCTCTTTCCCCTCTCTCTTTCATCTACACTAGACTTTCCCCGCCCCTTTATCTCACTCGCATTTTCTTTTTTACCACTGATTTCTTTCTTTGTCACTGTTTTTCCATCTTTGCTTTCCCCCTTTTGTGTTTTTCTCTCTTTTGCTCAGGTTCAAAGTCTGTTGAGGAAAAATAAGTGTCCTTCCCCAAAAATAATTGCTGGCGGGCCCCACCTGGAACCACTGGCTTAAATTAAGCACTGCTCACTCAGCCCGCTTCCCGCTTCCCGCTTCCCAACTGCCAACTCTTCCCTCTCCATTGTGTATCTCCCTTGCTATCTGGGTGGGGCAGCAGCATTGCAGTACCGCAGGTGCCAGCAATAGAGTGTCAGTGTTAGAGCGCCGTGGGTGAGCCAGCACTGGAGCAGACTGAAGGCTTAGGGAGACTGCAGTACTGTGAGGATCACCACCAGACCATTGAGGGCAGGCAAAGGGTTGTGCTGACCAATGCATGTGACTCACCAACCACTGGGTATAGGGCTTCCTTCTACCTTCAAGAATTGGCTGTGCCGTCCACAGGGGAAGCTGGGATGCAGCCCAGGCAGAGGAAGCAGGTGGTCGGTGGTGGACTCCTTTCACTTGGGGGCAGGTGCCTGGATTCACTCTGGCAGGGCAAGGGCAAGAGCAGGGCAGTGTTTTTGGTCAGTGAGGCACACAACAATGCCCAGCCAACTCCCCACTACATATTGCAGGTTGCCTGCCCGGTCCCCTAATGTTAGTATTGAGGGTGCAGTAAATGAGGCGATTTCTGTGCATGTGCCATGCCAAAAGGGTCAGGACAGCCAAGCTGCACATATAATGGCACTTTCATTTTTTTCCCTCTCATTTGGACTGCTGCCCTCAGGATGGCATAAAGAGTCCTGGTGGCAGAAATAAGTGCCAGTAGTGCCCACGAGCAATCACCAACACAAATTAGGTACTGGCTAATAGAGTCTTCTAAGGTAATGGGTTAATAGCCATTTCAAATCTCTTGTGTAGGGAAACAAGCCCCAATTAGACAACCAGTCTGACCATAACGAAACATGGAATACTGTAGGTTTCTTAAGGAGGTTGCCAAGGAGTTGGGAGCCACACATTTTGTATATTGAGTTTACAAAATATGTTAGTGCAAAAAAATCGTTTCATCCTTCAGCAGCAGTATGCTTTTGGAAGCAGGAGATGCTAAGTTACTAAAGTTATGAGATAGTCTAATAGTGTTCAGTAAATCAATTAAGTCACTAGGCTTCAAATGTGAGGCAGAAAAAACACACAAAACGGACCTGTGGAATGTCTGTCATGAACTGCCTGACTTTTCATCACTGGATACCCTGGGCTATGAACACCCATGCCTGTGATCTACATGAAGCCCATTCCTCCCCTCGAGGCTACCCATATTCCTGCAGAATTGACTCTGGAGCCAAGAGAGAACCCTGAGTTTATAAAGACCGCAGAATCCACTTAGGGGTGACTCCTCTGCCACCCTTCTCCCCAGAACAAGTGCAAGAATATCCAGTAGGCACAGGCAGTATACATCTTCACTTCTCCCTCAGCCACCTTGCAAAATTACACACTTTCAAGGAAGCGAAGGAAGCTTACTATACACCTCATTAGGATCTGCAATTATTGTGGTAATCCTATAAGTTTTTAAGTTTGGGCATAATTATGGTGGCCCTCTTGTGTGAGGTTTTATCTATGAATGAATGAAAGACATTTATAAAGCACATGGCTACTCCAAAAACAGCTCAGAACCAAGGCCAACCTATCTAAAAAAAAACATGTTTTAAGGCTCTTCCTGAAAAAAAGTTCTGATTTGGCTAGTTTCAAATGACGCAGAAGAGAGTTCAACAACTTTAGTGCGAGGAAGCCAAAACAGCTCCCCCCCCCCCCCCCCCACCCCATCCAAACTCTTTCCACTGTGGGAACCTGCACTAATAAAGCATTAGAGGACCTAAGACATCTAGAAGGAGAAAAGGGAGAAATAAGAGACGTCAAGTAAGCTGCACGTGTCTTCCTAAAAATCCTTTAACAAACGACCAGGGCTTTAAAAACATGCAGTTTCGTCACTGATAGCCAATGAAGTTTACAAAGTGCGGAGCCCATTGACACCAATGTCGGACGTTTTAGCAAGAGCCGCTCTGCGGAATTCTGGACCCGTTGAAGCCTCCTAAGCCTGAACTGAGAGACCCTAAGATAAAGAATGTTGCAGTAATCCAGCCTTGTTATCACTGTCGCTTAGATCACTGTCTTCTGGGCAGATGCAGGGAGCAGGTTGATGATGTTCTTAAGTAACTTCAGAATGCCAAAATATTTACCTGCTAAAGCCGTAAATTGGCTATCAAAGTTGAAATGTTCATCAAACCAAACACCTACATTTTTTGTTATTTTAGGCTTTGGCGAAGGGTAGAAACCAAGTGACGCAGGCTATCAATGAGAAGACCAAAGTGAGTGCTGCCTTCCGGGGATGAGAACCTCAGTCTTACCTGCACTTAATTTCAAGCAGTTGAGGTCCATCTCTTGCACTACCTCAGAAAGGCAGGCCCTCAATGAGGCAGCAGCATCCACAGGATGACAACTCAGCTGTGTATCGTCGGCAGGTAAAAGAATCTGAAAACCATGTTATCTGCCAGGGGGCGCTTGTAAGTATTGCAAAACGTTGGGTTTATTGACGATCCCTGTGGCACCCCGTGGGCCAGCGGCAGAGTCTGAGAGCAGAACGAGTTCTGCAGTACCTGAAAGGTGCGGTCATGCAGAAAATAAGCCAACCACCCCAGGCCCTTGTTCCCAATCCCGTAACCCCACAACCACTCAAGTAAGAGGCCATGGGATACGGTGAAGAAGGCCACACTCAGATCCAACGGCAACAAAGCTGCTGTGTCACCTCTAGCCATAATCTGATGCATGGGCTACGTAGCCAACAGTGGGGCCAACTCAGTACTATACCGTGGACGAAACCCCAACTGAGTGGCATGTAAAAGATCTTTATCCTCAATAAACCCTGAGTGTTGCTCATTGATGTATTTTTCTGCAAACTTTGCAAGAAAAGGAAGCAGCAAGATCAGTCTATAGTTCACAGGTTAAGATAGAGTTGAGGGAAGGTTTTTTTAGCAACAGTACCGCAGAGGTGTGTTTCCACCTCAACAGGAGTTGAGACACCACAAGAGAATTATTAAGAAGGTCTCTAAGTATCGGAAGCAGTTCCACCATTCCCCGCACTAATATGCCAGGAGATGCTGGGTCAAGTGGGGAGCCAGATTTGACCGCAGATATAAAAGACTGCAACTTAATAGGCTTGACCTGGAGTAATCTGTTACAATCAGATGAAGGCTCAAACCTGACATCCTAGAAAGGCCCTTTCCTAGCAGCCTACAGAAAGGAAGAGTAAATAGACGCTACCTTATCTGAAAAAAATGTTGCAAGCATAGTACAGCTAGTCTCAGACAGAGGGGTGAAAGAAGAAACATGAAACATGATCAAGAGTTGTTAAGTATTTCACAATAGCAAATATCTCCTTAGATGGATTTTGGGCCATCTCAGTTTCGTTGGCATAACATTCACACCACACCTGCCTTATACACCTTTGATAGGTTTCAATGCTGATTGGTACTCATCCCTACTAGCCGGTTTAAAGTCTCTATGCCATAAGCGCTCTTAGCACTCACATTGCTTCTTTAGGATAGCTAACTCCTCATTAAACCATTCTCCTGAAGGTACAGATTTGCAAACTGTCCTCTCAACAGCAGGAGCAAGTGAGTCCAATGCTCCAACTATCTAATCGTTGACTTGAATGCTAGCAGAAGTAGCACAGCTATCAAGCTTCGAGTGATTTTTGGCAAGAGCATTAGTAAAACTGGAAGGAATAATCTTAGACCAGTTCCTAAATCTAAACTTCAGGCCAAACTTGGCTTTAAGATGAAGTCTACACATGGGAACATAAAAGGGCATGGCTAGATGATCGGACCATACTACTTGTATGAAAGGGTCCACCCTCAATCCACTTATATTGGAAAAAAGTGTATCAAGTGTATGCCCACATCTATGTGTTGGCCAGCAGACATGTTGCGGGAGCTGTAAGCCTGCTAAATCTGCGACAAGCGCTGAAGCTTTCGGGCAAGTCATATCCTCAAAATGAAGATCAAGATCCCCTAAAACCATGAAATGAGTATGTAGGACCAGTGGAGGCAAGGTGTTAGTCAGAGAAGTAATAGAATTAGAGACTGGGCCAGGTGGCCAACAGGTCAAAAGCCAAGAAAGGGAAATTATTTGAGCAAGCCACTGAAAAAAGAGCAGCTTCACAGCCAACTATGGTAACTGCAGTAAAACAGCATTGCATAGATTGTTTAATTCCATGGCATTGCACCACCCCACTGGCCTTGTCTGTCCAACCTAACAATAGCATATCCAACAGGGATAGCTGACAAAATATCAGACTCTGAAGATTCCGAGAGCCAAGTTTCCATCAGAAAGACAGCAGAAGTCGAGGGATCAGATGTAAAATCTGCAAATTGAAACTTGTGCTTTACCATAGAGCAGAGGTCTTCAAACTTTTGGATGCCGAGACCCCCCTGTCAACATTTTAAGGCGTAAGGACCCCCTCCTGACAAAAATGTCTAAACCTGTTGACTAAATGGCGTGGGATGAAAATGTAAATGAGGTTATGTGATGCCGCGTATTTTGGGATAGCATTGCTTCATTATTTTGATATTTGTTACACACAGTAACGCTGAGGAAAGATTTCACCCAATCAGTACCCATTTATAACCAAAATACAGCAATTATCATCAGAAAGATTTCAAGTCATCCTTTGTGAAGGGCCTTCCACTCTGCAGCAATACGTGCTGCCACATTAGAAGCTCACCTGGCCCTGACCGGAAGAAGCAGGGGTCCCTTAAAACCCTGGCGGTTTTGTGTAGAGTTAAGCCGTTTACCCATGCAGCTTTCCTCTCACCCCCTCCCTTCCATCCCTCTCTCCTCTCCTAACCCCGGATCCCTCTCTCACTTTGCAGGTCATTTTCTTTCACCCCTTTTTACAACTTCTGAACTCTCCCCATTCAACCTCTCACTTCACCTTTAATCACCTCTTGCCATTCTGTCCTTTCACTGCCCTCATCTCTAACAGTCTCTCACATTTATCTCATGGCCTCTCTGGCCCTGTCACCTCCCGTGCCCCTCAGCACTTCTCATTCACCTCGTCTCTTCATTCAAATTTTTGTCTATTTGTATCTTACACCTCTCCAGTCCCCCCATTCCTCTTTCACATCTCCCCTTTGTTCTAACAGAAGCCCTCACCTTTGGATCACACTCACTTCTTGCGTGTCCACACTTCTCTTCGGCGATTCACATTTCTCCTCATCCCTGACCTCTTCAATCAAATTCTCTCACTCCCTTGCTGTCCTCTCTCATTTTGGGTGCGGATGCAAGTTCAGAATGGGATGAATGAATGTATGATTACTGATGGGCTTGTTTGAGTGAGTTGCATATTGAGTAGTGAGGGGGACAGGTGAGTGAAGTGTCACATGAGTGCAGGATGAGTAGTGTACTCGTGTGACTGCAGGTTGAGGTATAGTGTGAGCAGGACAAGTGCATTTTGAGTGCAGAGTGATCACTGTGAGTGCAAGGTGAGCGGGTGAATGGTGCAAGTGCATGGTGATCAGTGTGAGTGCATTGTGATCGCTGTGAGTGCAAGGTGAGCGGGTGAATGGTGCAAGTGCATGGTGATCAGTGTGAGTGCATTGTGATCACTGTGAGTGCAAGGTGAGCGTGACAATAAAGGGCGAGAATGAGGAATGAGTTGTCTGAATGCAGGGTGCATTCCCAGACCCATGAAGTAACTCAGCATGTTACTGACGGGGCATAGACTTTAAGATCTAAGTTAAACTATTGCGGCATTAATCGGGGATCGAGGGTGAAGGAAATGAATAATGTGCTGATCCTGCAACAAACTTCCAGTCCTGTGGTTAGGGTTACCAGCAGATTATTTTGATGGCCCAGTCGGTACAAAAAAAAGCAGTCACCTAAAGCGGTATTTTCAGCGCTTATCTGTGCATACTTCCCAGGGCCGGCTTTAGTGCTGGTGGTGCCCTGTGCGACAATGTTTGTTGGTGCCCCCCCAATGACCACCACCACCACGGATTCTCTCACTAGCACCCTTTAACAGTGACCAAGTCTCCATAACCCCACACTCTCAGATGCATTGAATTAGTTATATAGTGCCACTCATACCAGTGTAGGGTGTCCGAGCACTTTGCATCACACACACATTACACAGAGACAATCAATCATAAGTGTAAATCAGTGTATAGGAAATGTTACATAAGCCAAAGGACTAAAAGTATAGGAGTCACATGTCATCCATACTAGTAGGCAGTATAGTTCAAGAGTGCTTGGTGTGGAGAAGCACAAACTCAGAGTCAAAAAAGAAACAGCATAGTTGGGAGTTTCCTTTAATAATAAGAATTGATTTCTAGCCAAATTAACCCTTTTTGCAACATTAATCAATGGTCTAATAAGGTATTCTTTGTAGTGTGCATGCTGTTCTAGGATGAAAGTTAATAGCTCACTATTCTATATTAGTACTTTAAGTTATAAATTGAAAGTAACAAAAGGATGTCTCTTTTGAAAGCAGTAACTTGCTGATCTCTTCACATCATACGCACTCTGTAATCTACTTGGTACACGTTCTTTGCAGCAGGCATATTAACCCTCTGCACTAACTTCACCTAAGTCAAAACCTCAACTATACAAAATTCTGATCTCTCTCCAGGAAGATAATTAATCACACGAGTTATCTTGACATTTATGTGAGGCCTGGTAATTGCCGGGGAAAGAAAGCTGCAGCAGGTGCTTCAAAAGCACAATAAACTTTCACACACGGCGCCCCCAGGAAGCCAACTTTGTATTCCTTTCCATGAAATGCATTCTCAAACTACCAGTGAATGTAAAATCCAAATGTAAGGAATAGGCACAGTGGGGAGCCAGGGGGTACTGGAACCAGCAAAAAAACCTAAGCCTCTGTAACCAGTTTGCAAAGGCATGTTAAAATGCAAATGGTCTTTAAAGACCTGTGAAAAACACGGGGGTGCCGGAGATAGGAATCCAGACACTGCCCAGCTGAGCCCCCAGCAGCTCAAGTTTCACTGCAGCAGCCCGGGCTGAGACACAGGACGCGGGAAAAGTGGGGGGGGGGGGGGGGGCTGAAGGTCTTGGGCCTGGGCAGAAGTGTGACTGGGAAGGCGCGACCCCCTTTGCATCACTCCACGGCCCCCCTGGGGGTCGCGCCCCACAGTTTGAAGACGCCTGCCATAGAGTGACAATTAAGAGAGTAAAAAAGAGCATTAGTAGAAGGATAAACACGCCCACCCACCTTTAATTCGGGTGCCTAAGTAATCATCATCGCAGTACTCACCTTAGGGTCCAGGACAGATGGCCACATTTATTAAAGGGCTGTGTCACTTTTGCACCACCCAATGGGGTACATGCGGGACGCAACCCTTAGGTGTGCTTTATAAAGCCACGCAAGACCATCTTGTGCTGCCCTGAGTGGCTTGAAAAATCTGGAATAACACAATGCAGTGTAAATCGCTGCATCGCTTTACTCTGCCCCAGGAAGGTGTTCCATGCGTTGTGCATGGGAGTTCACACGCAAGATCCATGGATTTTGATGCATTCCCAGATTTACCATTAATGGTAGACCTAGGAATGTGCCAAAATGCTACATCTTCCCAGATAAAGCATAATGAGGAGAAATATGCTTATTTCTCCTCTTTTTTCCTCTATGTGTGCTGCATTCGGCAGCACTCATAAAAAAGGAAAATGCCTCAGTGGATTGTTTTTGTGCCGGAAGGTCTCCGTTCCTGCACAAAAACAATCCTGTTTACAATGCCAGCACCCTTACACCATGGTGCAAGGGTGCCTGCTTTGTGCAGCACTCTATGGGGCAGATTTATGTTCCCTGGCGCATCCCTGCAAATCAGCATGGATGCGCCAGGGAAGATGCGTCACGCAAGTTTGCCCTTGCGCCACCGCAGATGCGCCGCATTTACAATGTGGTGCATCGTGACGCAAGGACAAGCAGATACGTGACTCATCTGCCGGCGTAAGGTTGGCGCAGTGCTGAAGTTGCGTCGCAAGTGCGACGCAACTCCAGCACTGTTCCAACCTTTCCTATCCCTAACATGGTGCGTCAAGCCTTACGCCTGCTTCAAGCAGGCGCAGGGTTTTGACGCATCAGCGTTGGGAAAGTGACTCAGTGAAATCTTATAGATTTCACTGAGTCACTTTTTAGGGGCGTTCCTGTGACGGAACGCCCCCCCTGAGTAGAAACGCCCACATGAAACCTGATGCAGGTTTCATGTGGCGCAGGGCTTTACACCGTGACGCATCTCCATAGATGCGTCGCGATGTAAATGGGGCGCAACATGGCGCAGGGTTTACGCCGCCGCTGCGTCACAAAAGTGACGCAACGGCAGCGTAAAAGTGGCGCAAGTCTGATATAAATCTGCCCCTATATTGGTAAATACGGTGCATTCCTACCCATTGTTTGTCATGCAGGACAGCAAGGTGTCTTGCTGCGGCTCCATGACTTCTTCATAAATATGCCCCAAAGCGTTTATAAAGAAGAAGCAAAATTGAGCAGTGAAAGTGCATCAAACAGAATATAGGATGAGCAAAGGGTGGTATAAATTGACGTTAGAAAAGGTCCAACCTTTCCTATGCATTTTTTATTTATTTTTTATATTTGTTTGTGAATTGAATAAAACATTTAATCATTTGTATATTTGTTTGATGAATATTTGTTTTTGTATTTGTATGTATTGTTATGCAACTCAAATCATCGAAATTACTTAGGCCATGGTTCCCAGCTTCCACTAGGGGCTCTGTGGGGGCCACAGGATTCCAATAATGATTCAGTAGGCGACAACAGATTCCAATAATGAATAAGGGGGGGTGGGTCCACAGAAGTCGAAAGGTGAAGATCCACTTGTCTATTTTATTTGAAGCTTTGTGCATATAACTTCTGAACTCTAATACATACTAATCTCAAGGATTGTGCATTACTTTCAAATCCTAGTGCACAGCGAACTTCAGCTTTATCGTATTTATAATGGGAACAACAAGCATTGTCCTAGACAAGGCCCTGGGTGTAGAATAGGTGCAGTAAGGTCAATATACATTGTGTTTGCATGTACGAGCGTTAGTTCAAAGTTTATGGTTTGAAAGAATCCATACAGATATGACATATGATTTGAGAATTGAATTTAAAAGTGAGAAATATAACAACATTCTATATTAATTCATCTAGGCTTAAGTGACCCACGTTCTCTAGGACCAATAAAACCTGGTGTTTAATGTAGCAAAAACATGATTGTGAAAATCAAATATTAGTAATTAAAACCTTCTAAAACATATTCAAATAACTTCAATTGGAGTTACAGGATCCAAGTTCACTGGGACAATTAGAGCCCGGTAATGAAGTGTAAATACATCACGGTAGTCTGATATAGAAATTGCCAATTAAAACCTTCAGGACTACAAGGTTTATTTAGTGAATTTCTAGGCCGAAAGTAATTAAGTGGCTACCGAGTTGGCAAACCCCATTCTGTAGCATAGGTTCAGGTGCTCCAAGCAATCCTATATTGTTTTATAAACAGTGATGGAAGGAGCTGCCTCCTCGGCTGCAGGGAGGTGGCACACAGGAGCATAACACAAGAGCTTTGGATCTTATAGTAACCTCTTCCATGCTCATGACGTCTCCCGGCCGTCATGAGTCACAATGGGCGTGTGCGGCCGAAGGCCGGGAGACGTCATGACCACGCCCACGAATGGAATGTCCAGCACCGCAGCAGCGCTGCGGCGGAATTTGCGCCGCAGCAAAGAGGTTAAGCTCACAGATGTATCTGACATAAACAATAGATACTACATCAAACATGACAATGTCTTATGATAAATACATATGTTCTACGTCTCTATTCTGCAATATACCTGATTCATTTATGGGGGCATTTCACCCTCTGAGTGTGTGAGTTCTTGTACAAATTCTTGTATAATCTATTAGATCCCTCACTATCTTAATTAGCTCTCGCCTGTAGGAGAGTAGGATCTGCGTCACATGGTTACCCCCGCTTTTTGCTGCTGTAACACAGTTTTTCGACTTTAGTCTGGCTGAGGCCCTGCTATTCAGGACCCCAGCCTAGCTGCTTCCTCTCTAAATTGATTCCATGTACCTTAGGTACATCACAGATTGGATTCTGAGGTGCCCTTATATGTCCCTAGTATATGGTATACTATGTACCCAGGGCATAGGTACCCCAGAGGCCTACCAGGGGCTGAAGCGTGTATTATGCCACCCCTGGAAAGCCCTCCAAAATGACACCACAGGTCTGCTACTGCAGACTGGGTAAGGTGGTGCATGCACCCTTTACAGAGATATAAATTCACTATATCTCACCTATCACTGCACATAGAACCCTATCAGTCACCCCTATGGCAGGCCTTATCAATCCTGAAGGCAGGGTGCTTGGTTATGTGTGAGAGGATTCCCAGGCATGAGCTGAGCCGCTCTGCAGCCTTCGGAATCTATCCTCCAGGGTTGTCAGTAGTGCAGCCTGACCATATACTCTTAAGTGCATTATAACCAAACGGTTAATGCTATCTTTGGACTGGCTGCATGGAAACATGTCGTGTTTGGTGTCAAACACCTTGGAATCATACCCCCACACCAGTATCAGGTGTGGGAGTATGATCCTACCCTTCTAGAGGGAGAGACATGACAGCACCAGTATACCCAGTACCAACTTATAAGAGCCCTGACGTTACAAAATGGATGCTGCAGCCACAGACACGGGTCTGACCTCCTGCTGCTGACCGAAACTCCGGCAATAGGTTTCCTGTCACGGGGAGGTGTAACCACCTCCCAGACAGGCTGATGTGTATTGTGGCTGGGTGGGAGCACTCTGAGAGTGCTTTGAAGTCCTGCACTGGGGGCACATTTGGTGTCCCTGTGCATAGACCAGCTCAAACCGGTTCAGGGGCTACCAGCCCCTGCTCTGGTGCAAAACTGGACAACGGAAATGGGTGTAGCCACCCCTCTTTCCAAACCCTCCCATAGGTGGGTCCCTTGAGTTAGTCCAACCCCTCTCTTAGGTATAAGTAAGGAACCCCTGGCAACAGGACTTTAGATATCCCTGCACAAAACTCTTCAACTGAATTCTGGAACTTCGACGCTCTACTCAAGATTAGGGGACGGAAGAAATCTCCCTTGGGGTCAAGGAGTGACTCCCCTGCTTGGCAGGCACCAACGAAGCGATTGCCAGTCTGCATCTCCGAAGCTCTCGACAGACTCTGAAATATCTGTAGCCCAGGAAGAGGATTTCCAGACTTCTCAGAGGCCGACCCGAGCCCCAGCAAAGCTGAGACCCGCAGCCCTCGTGAGTAATGTGGAACATTTGCAAGTGCATTGACTTCTCGACGTCTCTTGAAGTTGTGCTTTGGGTTACGTGTAGCCCAAGCCCCGAGCACCTTTTGCACTGAAGATTGTTGGCCTACTCTCCACGAGTGTTCCGTGAGCCCGCTTCTTGCATTTTCGCTCGAGGCTCCTTCGCAATTCCTGGTCCGTTGACTGGTGGGTCCCTGTGAAGGCAACTCTGATTTTCCTTGGGCTTCCCTGGTTGCTCCAGATGTGCCCTGACTCCCCACCACATGGTGAGTCCCTCAGACCTTGCTGGTCTGCACCGAAGCATCTTTCTCCTTTCTGCATGGGTTGCTGTTGCCAAGGCTTGTTGTGTCCAATCCGGGCACTGATACTGCAGCACTCGACATCCTTCATGGGACAGCTCAACTCCAGCTCCTGGTTGTCCTCGACGCCTCCTGGTCCTCGTGGCTGAAGAGTCAAGCTCCCCCTTTTTCACCTGAAATCCCCCAACATCGGTGGGCATTCGTATATCGTGCCCCTGGTCACTGACTAGTGACCCAGACTCTGTCCCCTCTGCTTTCAGGTTCTTCTCATCTACGAACCAGGCTTGGATCTCTTTGGACACTTCGCATCTTTCCGGCAGCAGCAGTTCTTCGCCAGCTTCCATGGAAAACGACGACGCAACCCAACACCATTTGACACCTATGCACCCGGCTTACCTGGGTGAGGTAACTCGAGTACTCCGGTGCTCCCGTGGGTGTTGACCCTAGAACTTCCTAAGTCCAAAAGGGTTTGGTCCTAGCTCATCTCTAAGTGTCCCTAATCTTTAAAAATCTAACCACGACTTTCCCCATAGAAGATAACAGGAGCTCACGGCTGTGTTCTCACACTACATACGGCCCCCGTGGGTCCCCTGTGTCACAACCTTGGGTGGTTCCTTGGGGTCCCAGCGATTCTACAGACTCTAGGCCTTGTGTCTAGGTAAGTCGTGGTTCTTATACCACTATTTTAGTATATGGTTTGGCTCGCCCCTAGGGCCTAACTTGTATTTGTGCTATTTTACTGTAATATTTGAAGTGTAACTTATGTGTTTGGACCTCTAGCCTTATAAAGAGACTAGTAGGGAGTGTTTAGAAATAAATACATATATTTTATATATATATACCTGGTGTGGTTGCCTTTCATTTAGCCATTCAAGAGATTATAGACTGGTAAAACACGCTGCTTTACATTCCTTCAAGACTTAGCCTGAAGGATGCTCTCCATAGCTACCACTAGGATAGCTTTCAATAAAGGTTGTCTTTAACCTATCATCAATAAGGGGTTGTTCAGACTGGTGCAGGGTGCCACTATAACTAGTGGACAGCATATACCAGGCCAACGTCTCACATTGGTGGCAGCGGTGGGATTCCAGCTTGCTATTGTTTTACCAGATAATCTCAATTGAACTGACTAACTGAAAACCAGTAAAGGTACCTGAGGTACATATAATACAAGGTTTAGAATACAGTAAGTTCTACTGAACTTAGATGTTGTGTGGTAAGGGCCTAGCACACCCTTTCTACAACTCAAGCGAGTTTTAGTAGGCCACACTAGAGTAGGTAGTGCAATACACCACACCTCACTAGTAATGTCTTCAAGGCCAGGAACCAGTGGGTCCCTGCCAGAAGCCAATGGGCTTCTTCCCTCCAAGTATGATAACCTCCCATTCTTGGAATTGAGAGCATTATGCAGTACTAGGAGAATGAAGACAGGCAAAAGTCCAACCACCCAACACCTCATGGAGGTACTCAGGCTGGATGATCTCAGAAGACCTATAGGGTCTGAAGGGGTAGGCAGAGTGGGTGGGGCAGCAGATGAGGAAGGGCCTAGGGGTGAAATTCCCCATGACCTGACCTCTAATGCTGACCAGGAAGATGACAATGATCTTGACCTGGACAATCCAACTCCCCTGGAAGATGAGGGGGAGAACCACAATGGTCCTCTCTTTGTCCCTTCTGGAAGAGTTGGGGGTGGGCCTTGAAGGTCTAGATCTCCCTCAGTGGAGTCTAACCATTCTGGTTCATCAATAGGGACCTCTATCTCTGCTCATAGGAGGGCAACCTCCCAGAAGAGGAGAGAGAGACTGCTGAAGTATGAGGAAGCCCAGCGTAAAATCAAAAAGCAGCAGATAGCCCGAGAAAGGGAGTCCCTAGAGCTCTACAGAGCTAGAAAAAAGATGGGGCTAGAGTCCCATGGTGGCAGCAACATCCCTAGTGATAGGCAGAGGTCTCATGACCATAGAAACCTAAATAAGATTGTCCCTCCCTACCTGAGTGGGGATGACATCCACAAATGGTTTTCTGCACTGGAAAGGGCCTGTAAAGTTCAAAGGGTCCCCAGGAGCAGTGGGCAGCAATCCTATGGCTCTCCTTTGCAGACAAAGGTAGAGATAAGCTCCTCACTGTTAGAGAAGAGGATGCTGATGATTATACCTGTCTGAAAAGTGCATTGATTGAAGGGTTTGGCTTAACCACTGAACAATATAGGTTAAAGTTCAGAGATACCCAAAAGGCACAAAATCAAGACTGGGTGAAATTTGTAGATTGTGTTACTAAGGCTTTGGGGGGTTGGTTGCTTGGCAACAAGGTGCATGACTTTCAAGGATTGTACAATTTAAGGGAGCAGATCCTTAATAATTGTCAACATCAGCTGTTGCATCAGTACCTGGTGGACTCTGATCTGACCTCTCCCCAAGAATTGGGAAAGAAGGCAGACAAATGGGTCAGAACCAGGGTGAGGCAGAAGTTTCAGAACCAAGGTGGTGACCAGAAGAAGCAAGATGCTAAGAACTCTGACAAGGGTGGGGAGAAGGGTAAAGACCAGAAGTCTTCACAAGGTCCCCAAAAATCTTCTTCAGAGGGTGAATCCCAATCTAATATAGGAAAAGGCCAAAAGAAACCAGAGTGCAAAATCTGTAAACAGAAGACTCACTGGACAAGTGATTGCACCAAGTCCTAAGACTCAACTCCAGCCACTATTGCCCCTAAGGCAACTGTTCCCCCTAGTACAGCTACAATTGGTGGTGGTAATATTCAGAATAAGGGTGTAGCAGGGTTAACCCTGGGTTCTGAGATGGACTCTGGCCTAGTCAGAGTTCTAACTCAGGCTGTCCTAGTCTGTGATGGAGGCATGGATATGTCATCCTTTGTGAGTCCCAGTATCTTGGGCAAATACAGACAGCAGCCTTTGATTAATGGAAAAGAGGCTTTGGCATTCAGGGACACAGAAGCAAGTGTCACAATTGTGACAAAAGATCTTCTGGATCCTGGGCAGATTATACTCGGTGAAATGTACCAAGTGACCAATGCTAGCAATGTCAGAACAGACCATTCGCTGGCAGTTGTTAACTTCTCCTGGGGAGGGGTAACTGGCCCTAAGAAGGTTGTGGTAAGTGCAGACCTACCTGTTGAATGCTTGCTTGGCAATGATCTGGAAACTTCAGCTTGGGCTAAAGTGGAGCTCAGGACACATGCAGAAATGTTAAGGATCCATGCTCATGTCTTTGCTGTGACTAGGTCACAGGCCAAAATGTCTAACACTGGACAGGCCCTGGATTCTGGAAGAATGGACCAGTTGCCTCCCAAGAGGAGGAGCAGTAGTGTTAAGGCAGTGCCTTCCCCCCTGACTCAGAATACATATCAGCCTCCTGAGGGAGATGATCTTGAACCCGAAGAAGGAACTGTCCCAGAGGAGCTTGCGCCTGACCAGGTTGAGTTCTTGGGGACAGGGGGCCCTTCCAGGGCAGATCTGAGCCAGGAGCAGAAAATCTGCCCCTCTCTTAAACACCTTAGAAAGCAAGCTGCTGATGAGGCTGCTGGGAATGCTAGTGGCATCCATAAAATCTATTGGGATGATGGACTCCTTTATTCAGAGTGTAGAGACCCCAGAACTGGTGCTTCCAGGAGGTTGGTCATACCTCTGAAGTTTAGGGGCTTCCTGCTGACACTAGCCCATGATATTCCCTTAGCAGGACAACTGGGCCAGAACAAGACTTGGGACAGAATTGTCCCTCACTTTCACTGGCCCCACGTGTCTGAAGACACTAAGGAGTTTTGTCGATCCTGTGTGACCTGAGCCAGTGAAAAGGCAGGTAGAACCACAAAGGCCCCCCTGATACCACTACCTGTGGTGGGGGTTCCCTTTGAGAGGGTAGGGATTGACATTGTTGGTCCCATGGTTCCTCAGACAGCATCTGGGCACAGGTTTATACTGGTGGTGGTGGATCATGCCCCTAGGGGCATATGTATGAAAGTCCCGTTTTGCGAATCTCAAATTGCGATATTTTGCGATTTGCAGTTTGAGATTCGCAAATCGGTATGTAAAAAAAAAATCGCAAATGTTTAGCGATTTCTTAATAATCGCAAAAAAGTCTCAGAAACATCATTTGCGATTCCTTAATTGCAAAATTCGCAAATTAAGAAATCGCAAAAACGGGAATCTGCAATACAGGTGCAGCCTGATGACATCACAACCAGGAAGTGGGAGCCACACCCAGAGGCTGTTTGGAGAGTGTGAGGAGGCATCCCAGGAGAGAACAAACCCCAATGGAGTCCCACAAGCAACATGAGGGCAAGGAGGCAGAGAAGAGAAAGAGAAAGCACAAGTTCGCTGACAAGGAGCAGGAGGTCCTCATAGAGCAGATGGTTTGCAGCCATGAGCTCCTATTTGGGAAAAAGGCACTGCGAGTCCCAGAAGAAAGGAAACGCAAAATCTGGCTTGAGATTCAACAGAAGGTGAATGCTGTGGGTGTGACCAATCGCACTATCAAGGAATTGCGCAAGCGATGGTACGATATGCGGCAGAGGTGGAAGGAGAGGGTGGCAGCCAGACTAAAGGATGCAAACAAGACCGGGGGAGGACCATCCACAGCAGCACAGCCAACACCCCACGAGGAGCTTGTTGAGTCCACTCTCCTGCCTGAGAGCGTTGGTGGTGTGGCTGACATTGACAGCTCCGACCCTGCATCCAGCAGCCAAGGTAAGATGCATGCCAAATCAATCTGCACTGATCCCCATCCCATGCACACTTCCCCAAATGCGCGAAATATACACAAAAAAATGTAATTCCAGTCCAAGTCTTACAGCACACCCAGCAATGCATCATGGAACTTGTAGTAATATGTCTGACAGTGTGTCCATGAGACATAGGAAATCTAATGCAACATGTGGTTTGGGGATAAGTGAATGATACAGTGTCAGAAGTTAGCCGACACAAACTGTAGAAACTTTATTGAGTGCAAATTGCAGGCTAAGACGCAAACTCATGTAGTCCCCTTTACATCCACAGCACAATCCAGGGCACGTGATGACAGTGCAGAGGGAGAGGAGCCTGAACATCCTGAGGAGCATCATGACGATGGGGACTCCAGTGATGATACGGAGCACACACCAATCCTGCGCAGGAAGCGCACACATGTGCCCCCACTACCTCCATTTGAGGATGACATACAGGCCACAGGGGAGGACAGTGACAGAAGACAGGGGAGTCAGGGTGTGTCACACATGCCGAGTCAGGACACACCAAGGGCGAGCATTCCAGCACTGGAGAGACGCAGGTCAAGGCCCAAGAGCAGCACTGTGACTGAAGCGGAGGACACCATATTTTTTGGGCTGGAACACAGCATGCTGCAGGTCATGCTGCAGGTACTGCGCCTGCAATGTAAATCATTGCGCTCAATAAATAGTCAGCTATGCAGTCTCAACAGAAATCAGCGAAACATGGGGGAGGGCATCATGGCCATGGCAGGTGCCATACGTGACCTCTGTGACACTCTGAGGCACAACCAAGACGCCAGTGACAGGGCTGCCCGACGTACCAATGCACGACTGCACACTTATACCAAGGCCGTGAACCGCCTCTGCACCACCACCAGCAATCTGACACGTAGAAGCATTACCATGCAGGTGGAAATGTCGCACTGCTGTCAGGACATAGCAAGAGGGCTAGCACAGGTCACCAGTGCAGTGGAGCAGATGCAGACGGCCAACTCAGGTGGCACCGCTCTCATGGCCTCTGGCGAGAGTGAGGAAACCTCCAATAGGAGCAGCATCACTCCTACATTGCCTGGAGCAAGACGGCGCAGTTCCAGACAGGGTGCAGGACCCAGGAACACCACGGAGGGCACTCAGCCTGGACGCCAAACACCACCAATGCGTCACCAAAGGAGGTCAACTGTCCAGTGACAATTTATCAAAAATGGGTGATGTAACCCACAATTCAGATTGCACAGTTACTTGTGCCGTACCTGCACTGTGTGCATAACATGTGCTGGGTACAGCAACACTTAATGATTGTGAAGTGTGAATAGACAGCACACATTAGAATCATTTTTTGTCTCATGTCATCATTACTCACCTAGAAGTAGTTTTGTGTGATCTCAGTCCGTCTCTGGCATCCAGCAGCTGCCCCGACTCCTGATGCTGGTCTGCCAGGGGGAGCAGGGCAATCGTCATCCGATGTGTCTGTATCGGTCACATCAATTGTGGTGCCTTTCCTCATAGCCATGTTATGGAGCATTGCACAGCTTGCCACGATTTTACAGCAGGTCTCAGGGCTGTATTGCAGTGCGCCTCCACTTTTATGCAGGCACCGGAAGCGGCTCTTTAGGATTCCAAACGTATGCTCAATGACGCAGCGTGTAGATCTGTGTGCCCTGTTGTATCTCCTCTCACTTGCATTGGCTGGATCCAGATACGGGGTCAAGATGAAGTCCCGCACTGCATAGGCACTGTCACCTGCAGGGATAGACACAATAGGTAAGTCACTGTCCCCACCATCCAGTGATGTAGTGGATGTATGGATGTGTGCCATGTATTTACCTAGCAGGTATCCCGCCCCAAACTCTCCAGCACTCAGACGTCTGTGTATTCCACTGTGTCTAAAGATGAAAGAGTCATGTGTACTGCCAGGGTATTTGGGTACAATGTCATTGATGATATACTTTGCGTTGCACACAATCTGTATATTGAGGGAATGGTAGCATTTACGGTTTCTGTAGACATATTCAGTTGCTGATGGGGGTGTGATGGCCACATGGGTCCCATCGATGCAGCCAATGACGTGGGGGAAACGTGCAATCTGGTAGAAGTCAAGTTTTGTTTGCTGTAATGCCTGTTGTGTGGTGGGGAAGTATATGTGATGTGATAGCCTCTGTACCATTGCATCTAGAAAGGCATGGAAAAAGCGCGAGAGTGCACTCTGTGACACCCCACCAACCTCCGCTATGACCCCTTGAAAACTCCCTGACACCGGGAGGTGCAGGGAGCACAGGACCTGCACATGTGTGGGAATTGTTTGTGTCCTGCGTGTAGGGTGTTCCAAATAGGGTTTCAGCTCCTCAATCAGGTCCAATATGGTCAGTGGGTGCAGCCTGTACTTGTCATGGATGTCCTCTTCAGTGTGCTGGAACAGAGTGATGCGCAGCCTGAATATACGTTCCTGTCTCATTCTCCTCTGTGCAAGAGCCCGAATACGCAGCCTCCTGGCTATCACAAACAGTGCTGCCATTGTGGAAGGTTCTGTTGCATTGTGGGGTAGTTTAAGTACCTTGCACCTGTTTAACACCTGCATGCACTTGGTGTTAATTGCGATTTCTTAATTTGATTTCGCAATTAGCGAGTTTTTCTTATATTTGCTTGCGATTTCTTATTTTGCGATATCCTTTTTGCGATTTTCGCAAATTGAGAATATTGCAATTTAAGAAATCACAAACTTTATCGCAATTTTAGAGTTTCCCAGCCTAAGAAATCGCAAATTTAGCGATTTCTTATTTTGCACTAGGAATGTGTGTCATACATATGAAATTGCGAAATTTTAGTCGCAAACGCTGTTTATTGCGATTCGCAGCGTTTGCGACTAAAATTTTGTTTCATACATATGCCCCTAGGTCCCCAGAGGCCATTCCACTTAGGACCACTACAGCACCTGTGGTGGCAAGATCCCTCTTGGGTGTATTCTCAAGAGTGGGTTTTCCTAAGGAGGTTGTATCTGACAAGGGTGCAAACTTCATGTCAAGTTACTTGACTACAATGTGGAAGGAGTGTGGAGTGAATTATAAATTCACCACACCATATCACCCACAATGCAATGCTTTAGTTGAAAGATTCAACAAAACCTTAAAGGGCATGATCAAAGGTCTCCCAGAAAAGCTTAGGCGCAGATGGGACATCCTTTTGCCCTGCCTTTTGTTTGCCTAAAGGGAGGTGCCACAAAAGGGGGTTGGTTACAGCCCTTTTGTACTTTTGTTTGGCCATCCTGTTAGGGGTCCATTGTGTCTGGTGAAGGAGGTATGGGAGTTACCTCTCAAATCCCCTAAACAGGACATAATGGACTATGTACTTGGTCTCTGCTCCAGGATGGTTGAGTATATGAAAAAGGCAACTAAAAACCTTGAGGCTAGCCAGGAATGCAAAAAGGCCTGGCATGACCAAAAGGCTGTGCTAACTGTTTACCAGCCAGGGCAGAAAGTGTGGGTGTTGGAGCCTGTGGCCGCAGCAGCCCTCCAGGACAATGGATTAGCCCCCATTCAATTGTTTAACAGAAAGGGGAGGTCACCTATTTGGTAGACCTTGGAACCCCTAGGAGTCCCCATAGGGTACTTCAGGTCAACAGACTAAAACCATATGTTGACAGGGCAGATATGGGCTTGCTCATGGCTACTGATGAGGGACAGGAGGAAGAGTGACCCACTCCCTGACCTGCTCTCTCAGAACCCTGATGATGGATCAGTGGATGGTGTAGCCTTGGCAGGCAGCCTCAAAGTCCAGAAACAAACTTACTGCAGAAAAACTTCTCAGCCAGTTTAGACATATGTTTTCTCTGACTCCAAGTCAGACCACCTGGTGCACTCATGAAGTGGACACTGGGGACAGTCTGCCTGTGAAGAATAAGATCTACAGGCAACCTGATCATGTCTGGGACTGTATAAGGACAGAAGTCCAAAAGATGTTGGATTTGGGAGTCATTGAACCCGCAGATACCCCTTGGGCTAGTCCAGTAGTCCTTGTGCCTAAACCTCACACCAAAGATGGAAAGAGAGAGATGAGGTTTTGTGTGGACTACAGGGGTCTCAATGCAGTCACTAGGACTGATGCCCATCCCATCCCAAGGGCAGATAAGCTAATAGACACTTTGGCCTCAGCCAAGTTTCTAAGCACCTTTGACTTGACAGCTGGCTACTGGCAGATCAGAATAGCTGATGATGCAAAGCCAAAGACAGCATGTTCTACCCCTAGTGGGCATTACCAATTTGTGGTGATGCCCTTTGGTTTGAAGAATACACCTGCCACTTTCCAAAGGTTGGTGAATCAAGTCCTTACAGGCCTGGAAGACTATAGTGCAGCATATCTAGATGATATTGCTGTCTTTAGCTCTACCTGGGAGGATCACCTGGTCCACCTGAGGAATGCTTTGGAGGCCCTGCAAAAAGCAGGCCTAACTATCAAGGCTACTAAGTGCCAGATAGGGCAGAGTCAGGTTGTGTACCTGGGCCGCCTTGTAGGTGGAGGCCAGGTTCAACCATTGCAGAGCAAAATCCAGACCATAATGGACTGGGTTGCTCCAACTACCCAGACTCGGGTGAGAGCCTTCTTAGGCCTGACTGGGTATTACAGAGGATTTGTAAAGAGGTATGGATCAATAGTGACACCCCTGAATGACTTAACCTCTAAGAAAATGCCCAAAAAGGTTGAGTGGACAGTTAGCTGTCAAAAGGCATTTGATGACCTGAAGCAGGCCATGTGCACTGCTCTCATTCTGCAAAGTCCTGATTACTCCAAAAAGTTCATTGTGCAAACAGATGTATCTGAGTTGGGGGTAGGGGCTGTACTGTCACAGTTGAATGATGAAGGTCAGGATCAGCCAGTAGCTTTCATAAGCAGAAGGTTGACCCCCAGAGAGAAACGTTGGTCGGCCATTGAGAGGGAGGCCTTTGCCTTGGTTTGGGCTCTGAAGAAGTTGAGGCCATACTTGTTTGGTACTCACTTCATTGTTCAGACAGACCATAAGCCCCTCTTATGGCTAAAACAGATGAAGGGTGAAAACCCCAAACTTTTAAGGTGATCCATTTCCCTACAGGGGATGGACTATACAGTGGAACATAGACCTGGGAGTAACCATGCCAATGCAGATGGACTTCCCAGATATTTCCACTTAGAACATGAAGACTCAACTGGTCAAGGTTAGTTTAATGTCCCTGCGTTTGGGGGGGGGGGGGGGTTGTGTAGGAGAGTAGGATCTGCCTCTTGTGGTTACCCCCGCTTTTTGCTGCTGTAACACTGTTTTTCGACTTTAGTCTGGCTGGGGCCCTGCTATTCAGGACCCCAGCCTAGCTGCTTCCTCTCTAAATTGATTCCATGTACTTTAGGTACACCACAGATTGAATTCTGGGGTGCCCATATAAGTTCCTAGTATATGGTATACTATGTACCCAGGGCATAGGTACCCCAGAGGCCTACCAGGGGCTGAAGCATGTATTACGCCACCCCTGGAAAGCCCTCCAAAATTACACCACAGGTCTGCTACTGCAGCCTGGGTAAGGTGGTGCTTGCATTCCTTGCAGAGATATAGGTTCACTATATCTCACCTATCACTGCACATAGAAACCTATCAGTCACCCCTATGGCAGGCCATATCAACCCTGAAGGCAGGGTGCTTGGTTATATGTGAAAGGATGCCCAAGTATGAGCTGAGCCCCTCTGCAGCCTTCGGAATCCATCCTCCGGGGTTGTCAGTAGTGCAGCCAAACCATATAATCTTAAGTGCATTATAACCAGACGGTAAATGCTAACTTTGGACTGGCTGCACGGAAACATGTTGTGTTTGGTGTCAAATACCTTGGAATCATACCCCCACACCAGTAACTGGTGTGGGAGTATGATCCCACCCTTCTACAGGGAGAGACATGTCAGCACCGGTATACCCGTAACCAACTTAAAAGAGCCCTGGCATCACAAAATGGATGCTGCAGCCACAGACACAGGTCTGGCCTCCTGCTGCTGACCGAAACTCCGGCAGGGGAGGCCTGGACAATAGGTTTCCTATCACAGGGAGGTGTAACTACCTCCCAGACAGGCTGATGTGTATTGGGGCTGGGTGGGAGCACTCTGAGAGTGCTTTGAAGTCCTCCACTGGGGGCACATTTGGTGTCCCTGTGCATAGTCCAGCTCAAACCGGTTCAGGGGCTACCAGCCCCTGCTCTGGTGCAAAACTGGACAAAGGAAATGGGTGCAGCAACCCCTCTTTCCAAACTCTCCCATAGGTGGGTCCCCAGAGTTAGTCCAATCCCTTTCTTAGGTATAAGTAAGGAACCCCTGGAAACAGGACTTTAGATATCCCTGGATGAAACTCCACAACTGAATCCTGGAACTTCAACGCTCTACTCAAGATTAGAGGATGGAAGAAATTTCCCTTGTGGTCAAGGAGTGACCCCCCTGCTTGGCAGGCATCAATGAAGCAATTGCTGGCCTGCATCTCTGAAGCTCCAGATAGACTCCAAAGTATCTGCAGCCCAGGAAGAGGATTTCCAGACTTCTCAGAGGCCAACCCGAGTCCCCAGCAAAGCTGAGACCCGCAGCCCTCGTGAGTAACGTGGAACCGGAACTCCTGATCACCGTGCACATTTGCAAGTTCATTGACTTCTCGACATCTCTTGAAGTCGTGCTTTGGGTTACGTGTAGCCCAAGCCCCGAGCACCTTTTGCACTAAAGATTGTGGGCCTACACTCCACGAGTGTTCCGTGAACCCGCTTCTTGCATTTCCACTCGAGGCTCCTTTGCGATCCCTGGTCTGTCAACTGGTGGGTCCCTGTGAAGGCCACTCTGATTTTTCTTGGGCTTCCATGTTTGCTCCAGATGTGCCCTGACTGCCCACTGCATGGTGAGTCCCTTAGACCTTGCTGGTCTGCACCAAAGCATCTTTCTCCTTTCTGCGTGGGTTGCTGTTGCCAAGGCTTGTTGTGTCCAATCTGGGCACCGACACTGCAGCACTGCAGCACTTGACATCCTTTGTGGGACAGCTCAAATCCAGCTCCTGGTTGTCCTCGACACCTCCTGGTCCTCGTGGCTGAAGAGTCAAGCTCCACCTTCTTCACCTGAAATCACCCGACATCGGTGGGCATTCGTCTATGGTGCCCCTGGTCACTGGCTAGTGACCCAGACTCTGTCCCCTCTGCTTTCAGGTTCTTCTCATCTTCGATCCAGGCTTGGATCTCTTCGGACACTTCGCATCTTCCCGGCAGCAGCACTTCTTCGCCAGATTCCATAGAAAACGACAACGCGATCTGACACCATTTGACACCTATGCACCCGGCTTCCCTGGGTGAGGTAACTTGAGTGCTCCGGTGCTCCTGTGGGTGCCCTAGAACTTCCTAAGTCCAAAAGGGTTTGGTCCTAGCTCATCTCTAAGTGTCCCAAACTTTAAAAATCTAACCACGACTTTCCCCATAGAAGCTATGTGTCACTACCTTGGGTGGTTCCTTGGGGTCCCAGTGATTCTACAGGCTCTAGGCCTTGTGTCTAGTTAAGTCGTGGTTCTTATACCACTATTTTAGTATATGGTTTGGCTCACCCCTAGGCCCCTAATGTGTATTTGTGTTATTTTACTGTAATATTTGTAGTGTAACTTATGTGTTTGGACCTTTAGCCTTATAAAGAGACTAGTAGGGTGTGTTTAGAAATAAATACATATATTTTTTATATATACCTGGTGTGATTGCCTTTCATTTAGCCATTCAAGAGATTATAGACTTATAAAACAATCTGCTTTACATTCCTTCAAGACTTAGCCTGAAGGCTGCTCTCCATAGCTACCACTAGGATAGCTTTCAATAAAGGTTGTCTTTAACCTATCATCAATAAGGGGTTTTTCGGACTGGTGCAGGGTGTCTACTATAACTAGTGGACAGCATATACCAGGCCATCATCTCACATTAGTGGCAGCGGTGGGATTCCAGCTTGCTATTGTTTTACCAGATAATCTCAATTGAACTGACTAACTGAAAACCACTAAAGGTACCTGAGGTACAGGGGAAGAGAAAGTGGCAAGAAGGGTGTAGTAAGAAGAAAGAGAGGTTCAGAAAGAAACAAAAGAAGTGCAGAAAGAAGGAACTGAGGTGCAGAAAGAGGCAGGAGAAGTACAGAAGGAAGCAAGGTGCATAAAAAGGAATTAGGGGTGGAGTAAGGGGCAAGAGAAGTACAGAAAGAAGCAACAGAGATGCAATAAGGAGAAACAGGGGACGAGAAAGTGGCAAGAGGGGTGCAGAAAAAAGCAAGAGAGGTGAAGAAAGAAAAAAACAAGTGAAGAAAGAAGGAACAGGTGTAGAAAGAAGCAAAAGGGGTGCGGAAATAGGGAAGAGGGGTTCAGAAAGAGGCAAAAGGGGTGCAGTAAGAAGGAAGAGGGACGTGAAAGAGGCATGAGTGGTGCAGAAAGAAGCAAGAGAGGAGCACAAAGAAGCAACAGAGGTGCAGAAAGTGTGAAGAGAGGTGGAGAAAGAGACAAGAGAAGTACAGAAAGAAGCAACAGAGGTTCAGAAAGAAGCAAGAGAAGTGCAGAAAGAAGCAACAGAGGTGCAGAAAGAGGGATGAGGGGAGGAGAAAGTGGCAAGAGGGGTGCAGAAAGAAGTAAGAGAGGTGCGGAAAGAAAGAAAAGAAGTGCAAAAAGAAGGAACAGAGGTGCAGAAAGAGGCAAGGGTGTGCAGAAAGAGGGAAGAGGGGTGCAGAAAGAGGCAAAAGGGGTGCAGAAAGAAGCAAGAGAGGTGCAAAATGAAAAAAAGAAGTGCAAAAGAAGGAACAGAGGTGCAGAAAGGCAAGAGGGGTGCAAAAAGTGGATAGCGGGTGCAGAAAGTGGCACGTTTGGTGCAGGAAGAAGCAAGTTATGTGCAGAAAGAAACAAAAGAATTGCAGAAAGAGGGAAAGGGGTGCAAAAAGATGGGAATCAGGGTGCAGAAAGTGGCACGAGATATGCAAAAAGAAACAAAAAAGTGCAGAAAGAAGAAACAGAGGTGCACATAGAGGCAACAGGAGTGGAGAAAGAGGGAAGAGGGGTGGAGAAAGAGGCAATAGAAGTGTAGAAAGAAGCAACCGAGATGCAACAAGGGGGAACAGGGGAGGAGAAAGTGGCAAGAGGGGTGCAGAAAGAAGAGTGAGCAGTGCAGAAAGAAAGAAAGGAAGTGCTGAAAGAAAGAACAGAGGTGCAGGAGGCAGGAAGGGTGCAGAAAGAGGGACGAGGGGTGCAGAAAGAGCCACAAGGGGTGCAGAAAAATACAAGAGTGGAGCAGAAAGAAGCAACAGAAGTGCAGAAAGAAGCAACAGGGGTGCTGAAAGAGGCAAGAGGGGTACAAAAAGAGGGGAGAGGGGTGCAAAAAGAGGCATGAGAGGTGCAGAAAGAAGCAAGAGATGTGCAGAAAGAAACAAAAAAAGTACAAAAAGAAGGAATAGAGGTGCAGAAAGAGTCAACAGGGGTGCAGAAAGAGGAAAGAGGGCTGGAGAAAGAGGCAAGGGGGACAGAAAGAAGTAAGAGAGCTACAGAAAGAAACAAAAGAAGTGCAGAAAGAAAGAAAAGAAGTGCAGAAAGAGACAAGAGGGTGAAGAAAGAACCAAGAGAGGTGCAGAAAGAAACAAAAGAAATGCAGAAAGAAGGAACAGAGGTGCAGAAAGTGGCAAGAGGGGTGAAGAAAGAGGGAAGAGGGGTGCAGTAAGAGGAACGAGGGGTGCAGAAAGAAGCAAGAGAGGTGCATGAAGAAGCAACAGAGGTGCAGAAAGAAGGTTGAGGGGTGGAAAAAGAGGCAAGAGAAGTACAGAAAGAAGCAACAGAGATGCAAACAAGGGGAACAGGAGTGGAGAAAGAGGGGTGCAGAAAGAAGCAAGAGAGGTGCAGAAAGAAACAAAAGAAGTGTAGAAAGAAGGAACAGAGGTGCATAAAGAGGCAGGAGGGGTGCATAAAGAGTGAAGAGGGGTACAGAAAGAGGCACGAGGAGTGCAGAAAGATGCAACAAAGATGCAGAAAGGGGGAAGAGAGGTGTGAGAAAGAGGCAATAGGGTGTAGAAAAAAGCAAGAGAGGTGCAGAAAGAAACAAGAGAAGTGCATAAAGAAGCACCAGAGGTTCAGAAGGAGGCAATAGGGGTACAGAAAGAGGGAAGATGGGTGCAGAAAGAGGCACAAGGGGTGTAGACAGTAGCAAGAGAGGTGCAGAAAGAAGCAAGGGAACTGCAGAAACAGGCAAGGGAGGTGCAGAATGTGGCAAAAGAGGTGCAGACAGAAGCAAGAGAGGTGCAGAAAGAAGTGAGGGAACTGTAGAAAGAAATAGGTGAGGTGCAGAAAGAGGCAAGAGAAGTACAGAAATAAGCAAGAGAGGTGCAGAAAGTGGCGAGAGAGGTGCAGAAAGAGGGAAGAGGGTGCAGAAAGAGGTAAGAGAAATGCAGAAAGAAGCAACAGAGTTGCAGAAGAGGCAAGAGAGGTGCAGAGGAAAGAAGCAAGAGAGGCACAGAAAGAAGAGAGGTACAGAAAGGTATAGAGATAGCAGAAAGGCAAGAAAAGTGCAGAAAGAGGGAAGAAGGGTGTGAAAGAGGCATGAGGGGTGCAGAAAGAAGCAAGAGAGGTGCAAAAGGAAGCAAGAGAGGTGCAGAAAAGGGTAGGAGTGGTGGAGAAAGGCAAGAGAGGACAAAGAGATGCAGAAAGAAACAAAAGAAATGCAGAAAGAAGGAACAGAGGTTCAGAGAGTGACAAGTGGGGTGCAGGAACAGGGGTGCAGAAAGAGGTACAATGGATAAAGAAAGAAGCAAGAGAGGTACAGGAAGAAGAAACAGAGGTGCAGAAAGAGGGATGAGGGGTGGAGAAATAGGCAAGAGAAATTCAGAAAGAAGCACCAGAAATGCAAAAAGGGGAATAGGAGTGGAGAAAGAGAAAGAGACAAGAGGGATGCAGAAAGAAGCAAGAGAGGTACATAAAGAAACAAAAGAAGTACAGAAAGAAGGAACATAGGTGCAGAAAGAGGCAAGAGAGGGTCAGAAAGAGGGAAGATGGGTACAGAAAAGGCAAGAGATGTCCAGAAAGAAGCAACAGTTATGCAGAAAGGGGGGAGATAGGTGGAGAAAGAAGCAAGAGAGATACAGAAAAAAGCAAGAGAGGTACAGAAAGAAACAAGAGAAGTGTAGAAAGAAGCAAGAGAGGTGCGAAAAGAGGGAAGAGAAGTGCAGAAACAGGCAAGAGAGGTACAGAAAGTGGCAAGAGAGGTGCAGAAAAAGGTAAGAGGGTACAGAAAGAGGCAAGAGAAATACAGCAAGAAGCAACAGAGGTGAAGAAAGAGGCAAGAGAGGTGTAGAAGAAAAAAACTAGCATTAGCATAGCCAATAGGTCTCGCCTTTGGGACATTATAAGTGTTTAGCCATGCAACAGTTGCATAACTAAATACTTATAAGGTCCCAAAAGCGAGACCTATAGGCTATACCAAGCGGCCGTGCGGCCGAAAGTGATCGCGATCAAACATCAAAGCGGCCGTGCGGTCGCGAAAGTGAAAGTAATCGCGGTCAAGCACGGCGCGCGCGCCCGTGCACATGCACTGTAGCTCTAGGCTGGCCTGGTAGCACTTTTTGGAGCCCTCTCAATAAGTCTCGCCAGACCAGCGCATGCGCTGGGTCAGGCGAGACCTGACAAGAGAGGTGCAGAAGGAAGGGAGGTACAGAAAGCAAAAGAGATGTGCAGAAAGAGGCAAGAGAAGTGCAGAAAAAGGAAGAAAGGTGCACAAAAAGCAAGAGAAATGCAGAAAGAGGCAAGAGAGGTGCAGAAAGAAGCAAGAGTTGGTTGCGCACCATTAGTACCAATTTAAGTAAGTGGTTCCTTCTTTCTTTCGTCTCATTGAGTTTATAGTTTAGCTTTGATGGAAATGAGGAAGACTAAACCTGAGGTTACCACTCCACAACACAGACTACCATACCACATAATTACTCTCCTTAACAAATAATCTCACTCTTCATTATTCCTATACACTAAATACTGCATACTTTCTATCCACATATTTTCACTGCACAACATACCGCATAATTCCACTACACACAACGTTCATCCACTCCATGTTATGAGCACAGTCTCTAGCGCGCTACTGCCGGCAACACGGAGGACATTCTGTAGTTCGGTCTGCGGTGCTTGGAAACGGAAGCGCTGCCGCGGACTACAATTCCCATGAAGCCTAAGACGTTACACATGACGCCGTGTGGAACCGCCCATATAGGAAGTGGCGGTACCCGCGAGAGCATCGGAAATTCTTCATCCCGCAGTCCGAAGTGTCCAGTCGTTGTAGCAGTAGGGTAAGGGTGCTGTGCACCACCAAACTCTTGTGATTGGATTGGGGTCCCGTATTCTGGATATTGTCTGGGCAGTACTCGTGGGGATCCTCTCCCGGCTCATACATCGTGTGGGCTTGTCAGTGGTGTTAACTGACAGGAAACGGCTTTGCTGCAGGCAAATTCCTGCGTTCTTGCCTCATAGACGTGGCTTGCATACAGTCACATTGGGATTCTTGGATTCTTGCATGCTTGGATCCGAGACGCTCTCTGAGGTGTGTTATGTATCTTTGGGTTGATCCAGGCACTGCAGAACATGTATACTTTCGTTTGATTATCTACAACAGGAAGGTGGGTGACATAACCTGCTCTTGGCTGAATCTCAGAACCGATTGATAAACATTACTCATGTACATGACTATCAGTGTGTATGCAGCGATAATCCTTCATATTCTACTTGTCTTTTCTGGCTCTATTTAACAGGGGTACACGGAGTGGTATGGAACTACGCTCTATCCCTGTGAAGTGTAGTGGAGTCTTGTAGAGGGTAGGTTTAGGAACTACTTATATATGTTTTTGTGGCACGCCAGTATAGGTCTTTGTTTTTGTATCTGTGTCATGTGTACAGTGATTGGATTTCTCTATGTTTCCCTCACTACAGACCTAATGGAGCGATTGGTGCTAATACCACTCAACGCATACTAGATAGGAGCTTCTGAACTCAGAAGGGTCCTTTTTATTTTTGTTACAGGTATATGGTCTGTGTATGGGTTTGGGGTGCTCTATACGGGTTAAGTTAGTTAGAGAGCACCATACGGTATTTACAGGTGTCCATCCCTGCTGTACCCATCTTTTCCTTCCCTCGCTTGACCCTCCCTTTGACCTTGGCCATTACGGCCATCAAGGCTGGGGTATATCAAGAGGTGGACCCTCCTGAGCATCAACCCGATCCGGAGGACATTCTGAGCTGACACTCCACTTCAAAAAACATTAGTAAAAACCTTTTACATTTATGACGCCAACAACCCTAGCTTCCGCAAATGCGAGACATATTACAATGCAAATGCTTCTTTAACTAGCAGTCGCGTTTGAAGAGTGGCAGAGAAAGGGGGCGGGGCCTCCGACCAGCGCTCCGCAAATTCCGCTGCATAGGACTTACAGGAGGTACCAGGAAGGCTTCTTGGCCCCCAAAGTCCCTCCAAGACTTCATCCCCAAACCAGTAATGTGCCAGGAGATGCGTTTGCAGAGTAGTGGAGAAAGGGGTGTGTGCCTCCGAAGCTTTGTTAGAAATCCCACTGTATGGGACTTACTGTGGGTAACAGGAGGGGTGGTTGCCCCCCAAGGTCATCCTTGGGGGCCAACTACCCCTTCTATTCTCTCCAGTAAGTCCAACACAGCAAGTTTGCTAAATTCTCATAGCAGGCCACGCCCCCTTTGCCCACCACTCTGCAAACACGTTTTCTGGCATGCTTTTGGATAAGGATTGAATCACCCTTCACTGCCGGGGTACTTAGGGGCCAACTAGCCTACCTGTTACCTCCAGTAAGCCCCACCCAGTGGGATTGCTGAGAGGTGGACACAGGCCACACCCCCTTTCTCCACCACTCTGCAAACACGCCTCCTGGTGCACTCTTGGTTGGGAGATGAAGTCCCCTTGCCTCCTGAGGGTCCCTGGGTGCCAACCAGCCCTCCTGTTACCTCCAGTAAGCCCCACACAGCTGGATTGCTGAGAGTGGTCAGAGGTCACACCCCCTTTTCACACCACTCTGCAAATGCGCCTCCTGGCGCACTGCTGCTTAAGGGATTAAGTCCATTTTAGTCCTGAGGTCCTCAGGATACAAGAGGACCTCATTGCCTCACCAGCAGTGCACCAAGAGGCTTGTTTGCAGAGTGGTGTAAAAAGTGGCGTAGCCTCAGACCACCTCTCAGCAATCCCACTGTGTGGGGCTTACTGGGGGTACCTAAGGGCCTAGTTGGTCACTGAGGACCCTTAGGATTTTTAATTATTTTTATTGAGAGTTCAAGATAATAATGTAATACAGTACAACAGGGTAAAGTGCATAGTGCAAAGCTTTTAGAGTATAGGTACTCAAAATATCTTACAATTAACCATGTTGCTATAAACAAACATTAGAAAAAAAAACATTCAATTGCTAAAAAGATCTTTAAAGAGTGATACATTGCTTAGGTGCAAGAGGCAGACAAAATACAAATGTTAAAGTGCATAAGTGCTTAACACAGAATAGTAATGGTTTCGTAGTTTGACCTGATAAATAAATCTTTCCAGGGTTTAGCTATTCTGTTAAAAATCCCCTCCCCCCTTCAAATTTTGTACCGTCTACTAACAGTCTTTCTCCCTAGAGCCCGACAAATTTCCTATGGAGCGCCAACGTTTCTCAAACTTCCTTGATGTCCCTGATTTAATGCATATCTTCTCTCGAATTCTTTGACTTTACTAAGTTTCGCTCTCCAAGCTTGAAAGGATGGAATCTTATTGCTACGCCAATTCTGTAGGTTTAAGGATCTTGCTACTAATACCGATATGTAAGCATTCTTCTTGTGTATTGCTTAACGTCATATTAGGCGAGCAACCCAATACTGCAATGAATTTATCGATGGAGATAGAGAGATCTATGGTGGCTCTAAGATAGTTTTCAATTTCTTCCCATAGATTGCCAATTTTGGGACAATCCTAAATAATATGTGACGAAGTGCCACCTCCCTCTCTAGCGCAGCAAAAACACCTATCTTCAATTTGTGGATAAGTCTTATGCAAAAAAGATGGTGTCCTATAGATTAGCCATTTTGTATAGTATTGCATACGTTCAAAATTAGCGCCTCTTATTACTGTAGCATTTAATTTGTTGATTCTATTCCAAGTTATTTTTGGAAGGACCCTTAGGATTGAAGGGGACTTAATCCCCCAACCCAGAACGCGCCTGGAGGCCCATTTGCATAGTGGTGCAGGGAGGGGGCGTGACCTCTGGCAGATGCCAGCTTCTCTTTCTTGTCTTGTTTGTGGAAGGGGGGCTGTGTGGCCCCCCTTTCCTCAATACTTTTTGGGCTCTGGGGACCCCATCCCCCAGGGTCTGAGCCATAAAAAAAAAATGTAAAAACGGAAGGGGGCCGCGCGGCCTCACTCCTGAGGCCGATTTCGGCCCACGGTACCCCATCCCCCGGGGCATGGCACTTTAAAAAACAATAAACAAAATTTAAAGGAGGGGTGCCGGGCGGTGTTGCGGTCTGACGTATTTCCTCTTCCTTACCTTGCTGTTGTACGAGTGGGTCCAGTTTTGCTTTTTGGTGGTGGGTGTTTTTATTCTCTTATCTGCTCTTTCGCTCTTGTGGGTGGGCTTTCCCTTCTTGCTGTGTTTCGGGGGCTGCGCTGTTGTCTCTTTCCTGCGCAGCTGCGTTGGGTGAAGGAGGCAGGATGAGGCGTATATGAGTGTTGCCTCCTTGCTTGGGTTCCTTGCCCCGGCATGATTCTGGCCGTCGGCGTTCCTGCGCCTGGCTGAAGAAAAAAGACTACGATCCTTGGAGTGGATGTCCTCGTTGTTTTTTTCTTCGCATTGTCATTTGGTTTGTTCCGGCTGGGACAAACCAGAACTTGCCATTGTGTCCTGGATATTTTGGGACTTCAATGTATTCTCAGGTTTGCTGGGAGATTTTCTCCTCGTTATTTTGGATCGTATTTCTTGTCAGTGCACTGATTATCATTGTTTCTGTTGCACATGAACTCCCTATTATAATTTTTGCTCTTGGACACATTAAGCATTCAGGTGCGTTTTTTTTTTACGCTTTGCGTTTTTTCCTGCATCTCTGGCATTTTCATTAAGCATATCCTCTGCATGGGTGCCATTTTGGATTCTTTTCAATTCCCTCTTCATTTAAGTCTAAGGATTATCAGAAGTCCAGTGACCTGCGAAGGTTCCTTATTAGTTTAAGGGGTGAGCAAAGGTTCTTTTTTTAGTTCTTTGCATTCTTCTGTTTTGTTCCTCTTTGGGTGCCTTTTCATTTATGTTGTGTTTTCTTCAAAACAGTTTGTCCCTGTTGATGTATGACTGAAGTGCCTGCAGTCCTGGTGGAATCCTGAGGGAAGCTGTCCAGTGTTATCACAAACCTTCTTTGTGTTTTACCCCATCCTAATTTCCCCCTGTGTGTTGACCGCTCGTGCCTATTTGATTGGCACAGAGGGTCGAGGCACAGGGTAGTGGTGAATGGGACTCTCTTCGTTCCAGCAGTGCCTGCGATTCAGGTGAGTGGGGCTGGAACAAAAACCCAAGCCCACGAAATTCAATCTGCCTGAGTGAAGATGGACCAGAGTGATGCTGCTCCCTTACCGGGTGGGTTGGGGGTGGGTCCTTCCTTGCAGGAGTTAGCGTTAGCCCTCTCCTCTGTGCAGAATGAAGTAAGGGATTTATGGCATGAAAACCAGGCCTTACATGCAGAATTGAATGCCTATAAGGCTAGGGAAATGGGTAGGGGGGCTTCTAAGGCACATATCCCTTTGGTTCAGCCGGCCACATTCCATTTTGAGTGACCGTCTGGTGTTTCTGGGAGTACCCCTGTAGCCCTTACTGTGAATACCCCAGTACCGGTACCATTAGCTGTTCCTGAGCGGTTTTCCAGGGATAGCAATAAATATGGCATTTTTATGAACCAGTGCCATTTGCATTATATGTGTAGACCAGCAGCCTTCCCCGATGATGCCACTAAGGTGGTTTCTGTGGTGTCTTATTTGGCTGGTACAGCTGCTATGTGGTCGGTACCTTTGGTGGATAATGATGACCCCATTTTGTATAATTGTCCAGCATTTAAAGAGCAGATGCGGCACCAGGCAAGTGACTCAGATCTGCTAAAACTGAGACAAGGGAAGCGTGATTTATTGGTGTACATTGCCACCTTCAATCGCTTGGTATCAGAGACACATTGGCCCATAGAAAAAAGGACTTCACTCTTTTATCAGGGTCTCTGTGAAGAGTTATAGGATGTGAATCCTCCCGAAGATTGTACGGAGTTCATTGATCTTGTGGTTAAACTGGACCACAGAATATTTGAAAGAAAGGGTGAGAGATATCCGATGCCTGTACCACCATTATATACCGACCACAGTGACCATATGAAAGAGGTGGGGGGAAAATAATTCACCGGATCCCATGCAGATAGGAAGTGTACGTGGACCTCTGTCCAAAGAGGAGAAAAACAGGCGCCGTAGGCTCAATCTTTGTATTTATTATGGGAAGAGTGGGCATTTTGTGTGTGAGTGCCCAGTCAACCCTTCTTTGGTGCCTGTTAGGATATCTGTGGCTTGAGTTGGGCCAGGGGAGGCATTGGTGTATCAGGATAACGTAGGTGATATCAATCCTTATGATGTGGCTGGGTTGGTGTCTCGCGTACCACGTCATTTCACTACTTCAGTCACTTTGGTGATATCCAATAATAAGAGGAACACCTTTCTGGTTTTGCTTGATTCCGGCACAACCGGTAATTTTATGGATATCCAATTGGCAAAAAAATATGATATCCCTTGCATCCTTAAAGTACATCCTGAACCTGTGAGGGCGATTGATGGCTCTGAATTGTCATCGGGGTTGATTATGAGACAGACTGAACCTCTTGTACTGATCTGTGACAATGGCTATTCGGAGTCAGTGTGTTTTAATCTTATTGATGCCCCGACCTTCGGCATTATATTGGGGGTGCCTTGGTTACAGACATACAATCCCAGAATTGAGTGGGCTAGACGCACCGTAACTATGGATTCTGTATACTGTTTACAGCATTGTCACCAGGAGGAGTCAGATTGTCTCCTTTGGTTTGTGCTATGGGTTGTTCTTTGGAAAGTCCTAGTATCCCGGTACAGCACGAGAGTTTTGCTGATGTGCTTGATGTAGTTAAGTTGTGTGCTTTACCACCGCACCGTGATTTGACTGTCGTATTGATCTTGTACCTGGGGCGATTATGCCCAGTAGCCGGATATATGCTTTGTCGGAGCCCTGTATTGATTATAGGGCATTGAATAAGGTGACGATTAAAAACAAATATCCTCTTCGCTTGATCTTTTTATTGTTAGAACAGTTGTGCGATGCCACCATTTTTACTAAATTGGACCTGCGGGGGGCCTACCATCTCATTTGTGTCTGTGATGGGGAAGAATGGAAGAACGCTTTTAGAACTAAGTTCGGTCTGTACGGGTACTGCGTTATGCCCTTCCGATTGTGGAACGCCCCGCAGCATTCCAATTTTTTATAAACGAGGTGTTAAGAGACCTTCTGGATATTTGTGTCATCGTTTATATCAATTACATTTTGGTGTTTTCCAAGAATGTCTCAGACCATGATGTGCACGTGGTCCAGGTCTTGCAGAGGTTACGTGACAATCATCTCTTTGTCAAATTAGAGAAGTGTACCTTTCAGTCATCTCAAGTGGAATTTTTGGGTTTTGTTATTGTCGCGGATGGCATACAAATGGATCCTAGAAAGACTGAGGCTATTACTACCTGGCCTAGTCCGACATGTGTTCGGGATGTCCAGGTGCTGTTGGGTTTTGCCAATTTTTATTGCCGTTTTATCTCCCATTTTTCTGATATAGTAACACCATTCAATTCATTGTTGCAGAAAGGGGTTGTATTTCAGTGGACACCAGCTGCTCAGTTGGCCTTTCAATCTTTGGTTGAGAAGTTCATGTCAGCTCCCGTTTTGAAGAAACCGGATCCTACGTTTCCATTTTATGTGGAGGCGGATGCCTCTCAATATGCTGTGGGTAGGGTTTAATCCCAGCGTGATGCCGAGACTGGACATATGCATCTCCTAACCTTCTTTTTCAATAAATTGTTGCCTGCCGAATAAAATTATGCGGTGGCGGAGAGAGAATTGCGGGCTATAAAACTGGCATTCCAGGAATGGAGGCATCATTTGTGGAGGGGTAGACATCCGGTTACAATCTATACAGTTCAGCTCGGGCTTAAACACCATGATAGATGAGATGGGTATTGTTCTAAAATGAATTTGATTTTACCATCACGGATAGGCCTGCTGCTCAGCAGGTGAAATCGGAGGGCTTGTCCTGCATACATGTGTCTCCATTATGTAGAGATATTTTGATAGGTGAGGGTGAGGGGATTGGATACCGGCCGAGAAGATTGTAGGTGACTTGTTGTCCTCAGTCGATGTGACGCCTTGGTTTTCGGATACCTCCTTTCTGTTGAAAGATGGGGTGCTGTATGATGAAATGCAATTGTTTGTGCCCCCTGAATTGATGGAAAAGGAGTTGACTTGGTGTCATTTTTCTTCTCTGATGGGCCATCCTGGAATCACTAAGACACAGGAGATTTGTCTGCGTTGGTTCTGGTGGGATTCGATGTGCCATGATATTTAGGTTTTTGTGTCCTCCTGTCTGGTATGTGCTATTAATAAAGCCTCTTATAGTCTTCCAGTGGGTCTTTTACAACCATTACCTGTCCCTCCTGCCTCTTGGCATACGATAAGTATGGATTTTGTAACGGAATTGCCATTGGATGCGGGTTTTACTACCATTTTGGTTGTGGTGGATTTATTCACTAAATCCATTCATTTCGTACCCTTGCCTAAAGTACCTACCGCTCAGGAGTTGGCCGAGGTATTCATCATGCATACTTTATGCTTTCATGGGATACCTACAGCCATTGTTACTGACAGGGTGTCGCAGTTTGTGTCTCTTTTTTGCAGGGAATTGCATTTTTCGCTGAAAATGGAGCTCTGGTTGTCCTCGGCGTACCATCCTCAGAGCGATGGGCAGACAGAGCTTACTAATCAGACGATGGAACAGTATCTTCGCTGTCTTCTATCCTCACTTACCAGCAGTTGGGTGTAAGCTCTTCCCATTGCCGAGTTTGCTTACAACAATAGCCTTCATTCGGCTTTGGGTGTTTCTCCTTTATATTGTTCTATGGGGTTTCATCCAAAGGCTATACCCATTCAGCCTTCTGGTAGGGTTCCGGCTGTGGACTCTTTGAGTTGTGAATTGACAGCTATTTGAAATGCTGCCCAGGAACATCTGGTGGCCGCTAAGGTGGGAATGAAGTCTAAGGCTGATAAACATCGTCTCCCAGACCCTTCTTATGCCCCGGGGAATAATGTGTGGTTGTCATCCAAGAATTTGCGTTTGGGGGGCCCCCGGAAGTTACATCCGCGTTTTGTGGATCCTTTTTCGAGTGCTCAGGGTGATTAATTCTGTTGCCATGAAGCTTGACTTGCCTGATGATTACCATATTCACCCTGTGCTTCATACCTTCCTCCTTAAACCTAATGCTCCTACCTCTGTAGCCTTGCCCCCACCTCCCCCTTGTTGGTTGATGGGTGTGAAGAGTTTGAGGTGTATGCCATTCTTGACTCCAGGAGGTGGCGGGGTCGTCTGTTTTATCTGGTGGATTGGAAGGGTTATCCTCTTGAGGATCGTACATGGGAGCCAGCTGGGTTTGTTCATACTCTCTGTTTGGTTTGTTTGTTACATGTCCGTCATCCAGCTAAGCCCTGTCCGGTGGGGGGTCTTTTGAGGGGGGGTACTGTTGCGGTCTGACGTATTTCCTCTTCCTTACCTTGCTGTTGTATGAGTTGGGCCAGTTTTGCTTTTTGGTAGTGGGTTGTTTTTATTCTTTTATCTGCTCTTTCGCTCTTGTGGATGGGCTTTCCCTTCTTGCTGTGTTTCACGGGCTGCGCTGTTGTCTCTTTCCTGCCCTGTTGGGTGAAGGAGGCGGGATGAGGCGTATATGAGTGTTGCCTCTCTGCACTTCTTTGCTTGGGTTTACTTCTGGTTCCTTGCCCCGGAAGGATTCTGGCCATCGGCGTTCCTGCGCCTGGCTGAAGAAAGAAGACTATGATTCTTGGAGTGGATGTCCTCGTTGTTTTTTTCTTTGCATTGTCGTTTGGTTTGTTCCGGTTGGGACAAACGGGAACTCGCCATTGTTTCCTGGATATTTTGGGACTTCTACGTATTCTCAGGTTTGCGGGTAGTTTTTCTCCTCGTTATTTTGGATCGTATTTTTTGTCAGTGCACTGATTATCATTGTTTCTTTTGTACATGAACTCCCTGTTATAATTTTTGCTCTTGGATATATTAAGGATTCATGGGCGTTTTTTTTACTCTATGCGTTTTTTACCGCATCTCTGGCTTTTTCACTAGGCATATCCTCTGCATGGGTGCCATTTTGGATTCTTTTGGACTGTAATTCCCTCTTCATTTAAGACTAAGGATTACGGAAGTCCAGTGACCTGCGAAGGTTCTTTATTAGTTTAAGGGGTGAGCAAAGGTTCATTTTTTTAGTTCTTTGCATTCTTCTGTTCTGTTCCTCTTTGGGTGTCTTTTCATTTATGTTGTGCTTTCTTCAAAACAGTTTGTCCCTGTTGATGTGTTGCTGGAGTGCCTGCAGTTCTGATCCTGAGGGAAGCTGTCCAGTGTTATCACAAACTTTCTTTGTGTTTTACCCCATCCTATCTTCCCTCTGGTGTGTTGACCACTTGTGCTTATTTGATTGACATGGAGGGTCGAGGCACGGGGTAGGGGTGAATGGGACTCTTCGTTCCTGCAGTGCCCGTGATTCAGGGGTGTGGGGCTGGAACACGGGGCCCCCCTCCTGAGGCCTTTTTCATCCCCGGGGACCCCATCCCCGGGGCTTTGCCTCTTTAAAAAATAAAAATCCATTTTGAGGGAGGGTGGTCGCATGGCCCTCCTTCCCTGGGCCACTTTTGGCCCGGGCCTGGCCTCAACATTGGTCACGGAGCCAGCATTGCTTTTGGACAAGGGAAGCTACAAACATGCAGCTCCCCTTGTCCAAAAGCAATTCTGGTTCGCTTCATGGAAGCGAGGGCAGTTTCCCTGCTCTCGCTTCCATGAAGCAAAGCAGTGTTTGCTATGGCAGGGCGGGAGCAGTGCTCCGACCCTGCCATAGCAAACTGTAATGACCCAGGAGTATGCACCCCATGACATTGCTGGAGTCGGCCCTGGGGGGTGGCGGTCCCCAGGGCCATGGAGGGCTCCTGGAGGGGGGTCGCGTGGCCCCCCTCCCTTCTTCATTGTAGCCCAGGGGAGGTGGTGGTCCCCGGGGCCGGGCGTCCGCAACAGATCCCCGTATTTACATAATCAATGCCCCGGGAGGTGGTGGTCGCCCGGGCGGTGTGGGGGAGCTCCCCCCACACTTAGTGTTAATTATTGAAGCCCCAGAGAGGTGGCGGTCCCCAGGGCTTGGAGGGCCGGTGAGGACCCCCATCTCATAATAACTTAATGCGCCAGGGAGGTGGTGGTCCCCGGGCCTGCTGGGGGGCGGCGTGCCCCTGCACATTAATAACCAAGTCCTGGGGAGGTGGTGGTCCACGGGGCTGCAGGGGCCCTGCGGGCCCCCCGCCTAATAATTATGCCTTGCCCCCAGGACCTGGCCCACACGGGGCCTTAAAAGAAACGAAGGGTGGCAGACCGCGCTTCATTTTTTTTTCAGTGTGATTCATGAATACCGGGAAAAAAAAACATTTAATACTTTTTTTGGCCCTGGGGGTCCCTGTGGGACTCCCTGACCAGGCCTAGGGGGTCAGGGTGTTCCTACCCTGCCCCCTTTTCTTTTTTAAAAATCTTTTTCTTACATTTTTGCTTGTGACTCGGTTCAACTGAGTTCCAAGATGGCTGCCAACACTTCGTGGTTTGAAGTGATAGCAGCCAATCAGAAAAGAGCTCAAATTCCTGAAATATCTATATCTGTAAATATTTAAACTTCTCAAAAACTACTGAATGGATCTACACCATTTAAATCAAAGAGTGCACTCTGGACCAAGAGCTACATCTCTGCCAAATTTGGTGTAATTCCATTCAGCAGTTCGGCTGTAGCTGCGACAGAAGTTTCCTATGGAAATTAACATGGAGAAAAAGCGTTTTGGTACCCCTCTTTTTTCTCGGCCCCCGCTTGACGAATCACCCTAAAAACCTTCAAGACAGGAGCTGAACCGAGTGGACCATTAGTTTTGGAAATTTCGCGAATATTCGTCAAACAGTGCCGAAGTTATTGGCAAAAGAATAAACACTTTTCCTATGGAAACTAGGTCCGACCTATAACTATATTTACTGTTGTTCTCATAGTACATGCCCTGATGTTTCAACAAAATTAATCACAGCACTATGAGAAGAAAATAATTATCATTCACACAACTATATTTCGAGCGAGACTTCCGCCACTATCGGTCCACTTTCACAGTTTAAAGGCAAGGACGTCACTGTCTGCTCCTCAACAAGTCAAAACTACAACCCAAACAATGAGCCTGCCGTGAGGGAAACGGCCAGCGTTTGGGGCATAAATCAACTTGCAGCTTGCCTACCTCCTATAGCGCTGCCGTGAAGGGAACGGTCACCGGGCAAAACCACAACTCCCAGCAGCCTCTGCCACAGGCGCCTGCCGCAGAAGTCATCTGGCAGCGCCTGGGACGCATATAAGCGCCGCTACAGCCCCGCAGCGGGACACGCCACACAATCCTGTGACTCTTTATTTTTTAGTGAGCCTGCCGTGAGGGAAACGGCCAGCGTTTGGGGCATAAATCAACTTGCAGCTTGCCTACCTCCTATAGCGCCGCCGTGAAGGGAACGGTCACTTGGCAAAACCACAACTCCCAGCAGCCTCTGCCACAGGCGCCTGCCGCAGAAGTCATCTGGCAGCGCCTGGGACGCATATAAGCGCCGCTACAGCCCCGCAGCGCGTGACGCGCGCGGGCCGTGCCCGGGCAAAGCCCGGGCCAAGGGCGGGCCCGTCCTTGCCCGTCAAAGACCGAAGGAGACCGGACCGGGCCAACCCCCTGACATCCAGTGGGAACCGTGAGTACCATCTATAATTCGTTCCTAATTCTAACATTTGACTATTATGGCAGCCAGAAGGGGTATGAAACCGACACCAATAGGGCTTGTAGCTGGGACCCTAGATCAATTTATCACGAGAGCATCATCGGTATTGGAACGTGAAATTGTAATGACGGAACGCCGTCTGTCCCAGGACCCGGTCTTCTTAAGGAGATCTTCCCTGGGCCCTGTCGCACAAGCATGCTCACCTGGTCCTCCCCAGCTAAATACAGCTATTGAAGAGATTCCTATTAACTTATACTCCACCGGAAACAATCTACCAGACCAGGCGGATGGGCTAACCCAACTACTATGTGGGCAGACCATAAACACAATACCTACTCAAACAGAAGTGAGTATAAACACTCTGGACAAGATAAGATGCAAAGAGGGTGCTTTCCCGAAAAGGAAGAGGGCTGGTGCCTCACTTCGGGGTAGAAAACCTAAACAATCTAAACACAACACCCAACCGGAACCCTTTATCGTAGATCAACCTGAGTTTAGCGCTCCTGTGGTTTCTATAGATAGCCCTGTTAGGAATGGCACCGACTCTATATCTACATGCTCCTTCGACTTAGATTTATTGGTGGGAAAACTAAGTATGGTTTTATCTTCTGTTATTCAGCCCGTGGAGCAAATACTGAATTCTTTAGATGAAAGGCTGGGAAGAATGGAGGCACTGCTTGTGGAAAACATGGGTCTTCGAAATGATTTATCAGCTATCCAAGCCCAAGTCAAAGCTCTGGCCACTACAGCGAATGTCCCGCAGACTCAACATAAGCCAACACCTATTACTCTAAATGATCTACCCATATCGACCATCATCCAGGGGTCAAATATGAGTTCCAGCATAACTGGCCTTCAAAATGGCCCCATAGCTGCGAAAAAGGCACAGCCCCTGCAACCGGTAAACCCTGTAAATATTGAAATCCCAGGAAAAGAGTCCTCAAACCGACCCTGGGGAAAAGACGTTCCTCCAGATCTACCATGCATCAACTTACCTCCGGATTGTGCCCCGTACGTGGTTGTCCTTACTGGGGTTCCAAAGTTGACGAATGCTAGATATGAATCGTACGAGGAACTTAAGAATAAGACGATGCATTGGTTGAACACCCATAGACCCTTGCCTAGATCCATCCAAAGTAACATTTTGTTTGTTAGAAGGGTGGGGTGGTTTGTAATCCAAAAAATGTGTATGGGGACTGCGTAATTATTAATTTTGAGGATTATAGGGCAGTTGATTATGTATGTAGCAGGTACCAGACAAGCCCTGACACACTTATTAAATCATTGAGGCTAGACCATTTTTATCAAACAGATTATGCTCATCATGCCACCAACTATGGGATTCATGACCTATGGCCCCAGCAAGAGGACTCCTGGCACTACGTAGACAGAAGTAGGGGTGGTCAGGTTAGGGGTGAAGTGTTGGGCTTTCCAGTAAACAATAGATATAGTTTGCTGGATCAAGTGGATTGACTTCATATGCCCCCCAGCCCCCTATCGGTCCATCGAATGGATGTTAATAAAAGGGAGGAAGGTTTGAAGATTATCAGGAGGGATTACTTGGGGGTGGCGAACACCGTAATCAACCCTTTACCCTCTACTGAAGCAAGAATGATCCCCAAGGGAAAATCATATGTAACCTCAGGGGAGCTAGGGGATGGTCCACCCCCCCCCCCTGTGATTGATAACCTTATCCCTGTGCCGCAACATCAGATTGTCCGCACGCACTTGGATCAGCATTTAGTCGGTCCTGGGGTGCGTGGTCTTGCCAGGCTTGGCCAAGAGGGAAGTCCGGGAAACAGGCAGGTATTGACAAAGGGGACCTTAAAATTTTTATCTTGGAATATAGCGGGCCTCGCATCCAACTTAGATATCCCGGATTGGTGTACATTAGTGGATTTACACGGGATCTTCTTATTCCAGGAAACGTGGGCAGTAGGTCCTACCCATAGAATGGGTTATGTAACCTTTGCGGAACCTGCAGTAAAAGGCCCGAGAGGCAGACCGTCAGGGGGGCTGTGTATATGGGTGGGTGTCCATCTTCGATTCACGTTGAAAAAGCTAGAAACAAATAGTCCTGATCTCACGTGTATCCTCATGTCTCACAAAGAAACACCAAAATTGGCACTCATTAATATATACACACGGCCAGTGCGATCAGGGGGAACATCCAACACCTTAGATAAATTAACCACCCTATTGCATTTGCTTGGGGGTGACGTTGCCTTGTTGATCGGAGGAGACTTCAACTGTCACTTTGAACCATTACAAGGGGTCCCTCCGATCACAATGGAAGAAGACGAAATCTGGTCAGTTTCGCCCCCTAACGCCTATCCTGTAAAAAATTGGACAGCTCTTGTCCTTCAGCTGACTTCCCTCACTTATACGTTTTCTATTAGAGCCTGTAACGGTCGATTCCAGAGTGACACTCTAGCTCAGCAAACTTACAGTGGCATGGGGCATGCATCTGTAATAGATTATTTTTTGGCCAGCTTGGTTTTGTGGCCTAAAATCATAGACCTTAGTGTTCCCTTTCGCATTGAAAGTGATCATAATCCCCTGATAATTGAGATGGACTTTCAACTAACCAGTGAGGATAGTGTTATGATGATTCCCCCAAGTAGTGACTTAAGAATAGTGCAAGGTGGGAGAAGAATCCGATGGGCAGCCATGAAATTGTCCACTGAATCTATGGCAAAAATATATCGAGATGTAATCCCCCTGCTTGAAAGGGTAAATCTTACCCTTATCAATTCCTTGGATATTGATATGGGTGAACTTACGGGTATCCATAGGGAAATGGTCTCAATATTAAAGGACACCTTCTATAAGGCAGGTCTTGTTAAGCCTAAACTTCGTAATGATGGGAACCCATGGTTTAATAGGAGCTGTAGAGATGCGAAAGCGGCACTACTGTAGGCCCTAAGGCAAGGCAATAGACTTTGTGTTACAGAAGCCAGGCAGGCATACAAGAAAATGCTATGTAACGCAAAATTAGAATGGGAGGCAGATCGTTGGTCTGCTATTACATCTGCACTCGTGGCAAAGGACCCAAGGTCATTCTGGAATCTTGTCCATACTGGAAAATCAGAGGGCAGGACTACAATTGCTCCAAACATCCCTGAAGAAGCATGGTCCTCTTATTTTAAAGATCTTTATTCTCTCTCCTCTACACTTATAAGTGAGCCCCCACCGAGCCTATTGGCTCCGAACCCCATGTGGTCAATACAACCATTCACGTTGGTCGAAGTCCAGTCGGCCATCTTAAGCATCCAGCCGAACAAAGCACCGGGACTGGATAGGATCCCAGGTGATTTATATAGAGAAGAACCGACAGTTTGGGCCCCATACCTTCAAGTATTATTTAATGCGATATTGCAGGGGTTACCACTTCCAAGTACTTGGCTGGGGGCGGAGATAATTCCCATTCATAAGAAGGGTTCTCTGCTCCAACCCTCTAATTATAGGCCTATTAGCCTTATCGATGTGACCCAAAAAATGTATGCCAGGCTCCTGTTACAACATTTACAGGCTTAATCTAACGATAACAACATCTTGACCCCGCTTCAGGCGGGATTTAGGGCTAAAACATCAACAACAGACCAATTATTCCGGTTGCAGGTCCTTCACTGGAAGCATGTGGTCTTGGAAGGGGGTAGTCTATATCTTACATATGTGGACTTAAAGTCCGCATTCGACATGGTGGACCGGAACCAGTCATGGACCATTTTATTATCAATGGGGGTTCCGCCATATTTATGTCATCAGTTTAAGATCCTACATGAAGGCACTTTTGCCAGAGTTCGTTTTGGCAGGCAAGGTCAGTTAACCGGACCATTTCCGATTGAGAAAGGCGTTAGACAGGGCTGCGTGCTTGCCCCGTCCCTGTTTTCCCTCTTCCTCAACGGGCTTATTGAAGATCTCCTCCCCAAATTGGCCGCCCAAAGATTTCCCGCATTAATATTTGCGGATGACACGCTGCTGCTTTCTAACTCCCCAATGGGGATGCAGCGGGTGTTGAATCAGTTTGCCAAATTCTGTAATAAAAGGAACCTGGTGGTCAACATAAATAAGACCAAGTACATGGTTTTTAATGCTAGTACCGTTAATTGCCCCCATCCAATGATGGAAGGCAGACCCCTCGAAAGGGTTCCAACTTTTGATTACCTAGGTTTAACCTTGAACGACAAAATGGGGTGGGGTCCTCAACTGGCCAAGGCCAATTTAAGATTAACCCAGGTAGCTGGGGGTATCCTAAAAGTGCAGAAGAATTGTACCCACAAAATAATAAGTGCCCCCCTTGAAATCTTTAGAGTTCAAGCCAGGGCATCATCCCTTTATGGGGCGGAACTCTGGGGACATATATCAGCAAGTGACCTATCTATAACAGAAAATAATTTTATAAGGCAACTACTTGATTTGCCAAAAAGTACTCCCTTGGGCCCGCTCAGATTGGACTTGAACATTCGCCCAATCACAGACGCTATTGCTGCTCAGCCCCTACTTTATTGGAGGCGGCTGTGGAGCACCCCTGAGCTGGTGAATTACAAGAAGGAGCTCAAAGTAGTCATGGCTTCATTAGGATCTGGTAGGATCCCTTGGCTAACATTTGTAAGACAATCACTTACATTGACTGGGCTCGAGGATCTCTGGTTATACCCCGAGGTCTCCTGCCCAGCCATTTCTAAGAAAACCATGACATGTGTTGTAAAGGACTTTAATCTAAGGAATCTCTTCCGCTCTGTAAAAACTTCAAGCCTAACTGACATCTTTTTGGATGTTAAGTCTTTTTATAGCTTTGAGCCGGAGATTGACGTAATACAACCCACTTTGGCGAAGAAGCTCTACTTGCAATTTAGATATGGCACCTTGCCTTTCTACTCTAACACTGATAGGTGGACAGGGGGTCCGGCACGCCCTTGCCCAGGTTGCCGAACTGTGGAAGAAACCACTGTACATGTTATCCTTTTCTGTCCAGCATATGTTAACATCAGGAGGAAATTGATAATTCAGTTGTGTAAAAATCTGGGTGTAAAGCAATATTTGTTTTTTTTTAGGATTCTAAAAACTGATACCAATGCAGTGATTGTGTCTGCACTAGCCAAATATTTGCTTTCTATGTGGTCAATTCGAAGGAATTTGATAACTAACATTGCTATACATCTGCACTAAGTTTATTGGACAATGAGAGAACAGATTGTATTTTATTTAGCACAATAATCATTGTTTTATCAATTTTAGAGTCCTAGACATTATTTAAATTTTTTAAGTCTTAAAGGATATGTTTAATAACCTAGCTATACAACTGTGATTATATGCATGAATCGTATTGATTGATTAACTTACTGTATAGAATTGTTTTTTATTTTTTTATGTGCTTTTATGGTAAACCAAACCGCAATAAAGCTTGAATGATGATGATGATGATGATGATATTTCGAATAGCCAAAGTACATTATTATATAAAACAACGCCATGTGTCATATAACATGCAAAGTAGAAATTGAAGAAAACTGCTGCCTTTTTTCTCTGTGTACTGGAACTCTGCTAACCAGGCCCCAGTGCATGTGTTATAATCCCTAAAACAAGTCAAAATTGGTTATACTCTTATTAGGCCTATTTAACTTACCTATACATCCCTAGTATATGATATAAACTGTACCCATGGCCTGTAAGTTAAATATCAACAGTGGACTGCAGCACCTATTGTGCCACACTTTACAGTCACGGTGAGAACATGGCTATAGACCTACAATTGTAGCCTGCCTGGAGCAGTTTGAACACTGCAAGTTGATCTGTCAAAATAAACCCTTCTTAGGCTGAGCCTAGGCAGTGCTTCCGCTGTCTCTTCGAGACAGTTTGTGTATACTTTGTGGGCTTACAGCCCATTGATTGTTTTTCATTTGTTTATTTCAGTGTCCTTTAAAAATCCTTGCTTCCAGGTGGTTAATCTTTCCTATTTATCTCTCCTTTTCATTGGTTGTTCATTCCCAGGGAGCGGCACCCCATTACTTGTAGCCTTCTACTTGTCCCACATTAGCAACTGTAACAGGGATACTGTTTCCTTTGTCTAAGAGCACTGCGCATGAGCGCTCGATGTTTTAAATTGATCAGAGCTCCAATTTCCGTTTCTGTAAACAGGGCTGTTTTTCTTGTTATCTTAATGCACATTTGCTGTATATTCAAAGATCGATATCAAATGTCAGACGCAGTTTTAAGGGCCCTCTTTCATTTTCTTTCTCTGACTTCAAAGTAAGAGGATTTCCCCCAATCCTTCCCACTTCGCTGCTTGTTTCCTTGTTCTCATGGAGGAACATTCTAGCCCCTCCCACAACCGGTAACAATGTGTGCATGGAATCGAGCCTGAATAAAGAGCTTTTCTCATAGTCTGCATTGCGACATCTACTCCCGTCTAACTCAAGGGGTTTGTTTTGGTTCAATCATATTTATGAGAGGCGATTACTTAGACATTTCCGCCCCAACGCAGGCAGTCTAACTCCAAGCCGGTCATGCCTGACACAGACTACAAACCCCACTGCACTCCCCTGTTCCAGGTGAGCTGTTAGTTCACCCGTCTGAGGTAACACAGGACTTTTTCTTATTAGTAACATTTTTAGAAGCTAAACAAAAACAACTGATTATGGAATAAGAGTGACGGGCTGCAGGAAAGAGCCACCGGTTTGGGAGCCCTGTTGTTGTCTTTTGTACTGTACACACACTGTGTGTCACCCGCCAATTCAGGGAGCCAGCTCCTGCATGTGTTTGGCGAGGGAGGGACAGACAAAGAAACACAGGGCACAGCAGCTGGGCTTTTGTTCCTAAATACTTCTACATGGGTTTGGAATTACAAAATAAATGAAAAAAAGAAAGTGAAGGTGTGCATAATGCTCGACAGGGCAGATCACACCCTAGTTATCAGGGTCCATGTTTGTTTTTAATAGTCCATGTGTATGTTTTACAAGTTGTTTAACCCCTTTGGTGCTTGCGTCTGCCAATGGCCGATGCAAGCACTACCTCCCTGGTGCTGCGCACGGCCATTGGCCGTCACCAGGGAGGCCCTCATTTAAATCTCTGGTGCTTTGCACCGGAGTTTTGTTTTAATAAATTTTCCCCGGGGGAGACAAGGGAGACTTTCCGCGTCTCCCTCGCCCCCCCTTCTGCCCATCTGTGACATCAGCGCGCCGCAAGGTGCTCTGATGTTATTGATTTCCCCACCGGACCCGAGGACAGCCACAGGTAAGGCCGCGCTCATCTCCGATGGGGAAATCAGGCCGTAAGCTGCCTCCCCAGCATTCAGGGAGGCCTTGTTTGAAAGGGGAGAGTCTCCCCTTTCAAATGAGGCCTTCCTGAAAGGGTTTCCTATGCCGTGGATCACAGCAAAGAGAGATATCTCTTACATGATATATGTATATATATATTTATAGAGAGAGAGAGTCTCTTTTTCTCTGTAGATGATATATGTATATTGGTGTATCTATTTACATATATATGTGTATTCACTGAAAAAACCATAGTTTCAGACATGTTATAGTTAGGAATTAGCATTTAAAAAACCTTAGAAATTCACTGAAAAAACCATAGGTTTCAGGGGTGTTATAGTTAGCAGGACATTTCACTCGTATAAAACCATTGAAATTCCTCTGTTATAGTTAGTTCTACTAACTATAACTCGCGCGCCTGCAATCCACTGCTGATGATGTCACATATTACATCATTCATGACATGGTCAGTGACATCACATGACATCACTGATGACATCTCAAATGACATCACTGATGACATCACTGATGACATCATCTAGTGAATGTGGTTTGGTTCGATATTTAAATATATATTATATATTTTGCAATCTGTATTGAAGACTGACTGGATGAATAAGTGTCTGGATGGAGGATTTAGTAGCACTGTGATTGACTGTGTAAGTGACTAATTTAAAGTGTCTCACTAAATATATGGGATAGTGATTAAACTGTGTGAATATCTGTTTCACTTTATCTCTTGTTGTGTAAACTACTATATAAGTTGGTTACCAGCTATGTAAAGTCTATATTAGTATTCATTATTTAAGTGAGTAGTTGTATAGGATAGTGAATGTGTGTGTGGTTGGATAGGAGGTGTGTGACTGTCCAAAGATGTATAAATAGTTGATTTAGTAGGTATATGAGTTAAGACTGCACGTGGAAACACTTGTTTGGGTGAGTGAATCTCTTTATGGGTGTGGTGATGAGTAAATATATTTCTCAATGATACATGTCTAACAAAGTAGAAATATAAAAGCTAGTGTATGTGACAGTTGTTGTTTATAAATAAGTATACTTAACACTCAGTGATTGTATGAGTGACTGTATCGAAAACTGTATACTTGTAATAGTGATTTTATAACACACTAAGTGTGAGTTACTATCTATATGAATAAATGAAGTGGTGTTTGTATAAGTGTGTAGCTTAGTAAATGTAAGTATGATCAATTGTTTGCATAAGTGAGTAGGATGACAGCATAAGTGAATAGGATGTGTGCTGGTGTATAATGTTGATGTAGGTGTATAAGTACATTTAATAATGTTCTATTGATCTTTTTTAGCCTGTATGAGTGAATCTATAGGTAAGTGTTTAGATGTGTGTGTAGATGTAGGAATCACTGAGTGGGCTTTTAGAAACTTGTATTGGTGTGTCAATGGTTTCAAATATGCTACTCCATATTTTATAATGAGTGTTGAAAGGTTATACTAGTGTATGATGAGGTGTATCAGATTGTCACGTGGATGATGTCATCAATGATGTAATCAGTGATGTCATTTGAGATGTCATCAGTGATGTCATCATTGATGTCACTGACCATGTAATGAATGATGTAATATGTGACATCATCAGCAGTGGATTGCGGGCGCGCGAGTTATAGTTAGTAGAACTAACTATAACGGAGGAATTTCAATGGTTTTGTACGAGTGAAATGTCCTGCTAACTAGAACACCCCTGAAACCTATGGTTTTTTCAGTGAATTTCTGAGGTTTTTTAAATGGTAATTCCTAACTATAACATGTCTGAAACCTATGGTTTTTTCTAGGGGTGGGCGACAATTTCGACATTTCGACAATTCGACATTTTCGTGTTCCGCGCGGAACGCGAAAATGTCGAAATTTCCGCGATCCGCGAGGAAACGGAAATTAAATAAAGCAGGGCCCGAGTTGAAGCTCAAATTCAGTAACGCATTAATCAGCCAAAAAATTCTTGAGCGTGGAGGTGGCTTAGCAGATGTGCCTTCTCCCCATTTCCACCCTGAAATGTTGGCTGATATACTTGACGGTGGTGTTTGCATCCTTCATTTTCTCGAGCGCAATCCTCGTGTATAATTCGTGAGCGTGGTTAAGCAGATGTGCCTTCTCCCCATTTCCACCCTGACATAATAGCTGTAATCCTTGATGGTGGTCGTGCATCCTTCATTTTCTCGAGCGCAATCCTCGAGTAGGTCCTGTGCCAAGGCGGTTCCTTCTGCCTTGTCTGCATGAGAGAACCTGCTCTGACCCTTTATAAACAAGAGGCATGTGAACTGCTGGAAGCCCCGTCCGTTTGGCCCCGCCCCACACACCAGCGGTGGGCAACGTCTTCCCGCAATTTCCCCCACTATGATGGACAGCTGACTCGAGGGACCCCGGGGCCGTCGGCGCCGTGGCAACGTTACAGACACACATGGTCACTGTAAACAACTCTTCTGGCCCTTTACGCAGCTGTAGTGTAGGAAAAGTACTATACATTTACCCAACGAGGTAGCACTTACTGATTAGCCAGTAGAAAGTACTCCAGTTGAGTAGAGGTATTGCACAAAACGGTGGCATCTTCTTGGGTGAATATGCAGGGCAGGATTCATTCTGGCACGATGCTCCTGTCACAAAAATTAAACCTCAACAGGAAGCACTTACAGATATAAATAAAGCAGGTGCCCGAGTTGAAACTCAAATTCAGTAAGGCATTAATCAGCCAAAAATTTCATGAGCGTGGAGGTGGCTTAGCAGATGTGCCTTCTCCCCATTTCCACCCTGAAATGTTAGCTGATATACTTGACGGTGGTGTTTGCATCCTTCATTTTCTCGAGCGCAATCCTCGTGTAGAATTCGTGAGCGTGGTTAAGCAGATGTGCCTTCTCCCCATTTCCACCCTGAAATGTTAGCTGATATACTTGATGGTGGTGTTTGCATCCTTCTTTTTCTCAAGCGCAATCCTCGTGTATAATCCGTGAGCGTGGTTAAGCAGATGTGCCTTCTCCCCATTTCCACCCTGAAATAATAGCTGTAATCCTTGATGGTGGTCGTGCATCCTTCATTTTATCGAGCGCAGTCCTCGAGTAGTTCTTGTGCCAAGGCGGTTCCTTCTCCTTGTCTGCCTCAGAGACACTGCTCTGACCCTTTATAAGCAAGAGGCATGTGAACTGCTGGAAGCCCCATCCGTTTGGCCCCGCCCCACACACCAGCGGTGGGCAACGTCTTCCCGCCATTTCCCCCACTATGATGGACAGCTGACTCGAGGGACCCCGGGGCCGTCGGCGCCGTGGCAACGTTACAGACACACATGGTCACTGTTGACAAACCTTCTGGCCCTATACGCAGCTGTAGTGTAGGAAAAGTACTATACATTTACCCACCGAGGTAGCACTTACTGATTAGCCAGGAGAAAGTACTCCAGTTGCGTAGAGGTATTGCACAAAACGGTGGCATCTTCTCGGGTAAATATGCAGGGCAGGATTCATTCTGGCACGATGCTCCTGTCATAAACCCCAACCGGAAGCACTAATCTCCGCGATCACGTGAAATATTGCGAGATCGCGGAGATTTTGTGCCGTTTCGTGATATTTTGCAAAAGGCACTTCCGCAAATTCCGCCCACCCCTAGTTTCTTCAGTGAATTTCAAAGGTTTTTTAAATCTAATTCCTAACTATAACATGTCTGAAACCTATGTTTTTTTCAGTGAATTTCAAAGGTTTTGTAAATGACAATTTTTAAAAGTATTAATTGTTATATTTTTTTTATACTGATTTACTACATTTTTTTCAACTATTTATTTTTAGATATTTTTTATTTAAATTACATTATAATTACATTCTACATTACATTACAAAATTTACTTTCTCAGAATGAATTACATAGGCAATAGACTTTTAAGTACAGTAGTTCCACTAATAGAGAACCTAAAAGGAGCTATAGGAATATTACCAACGAAGTCCTTGCTCCTTTTATAAGGGGAACTTGGTACTCTTCTACTAGGGAAGCTGGTAAAGCGGCGCAAGAGCTCGCTGATTCTATCACTAGAGCTGTAGATGTGCTAGCCCCTGCATCCCTCCGGTATTCAGCAAGGCGCAAACCTTCAGCGCCCTGGTTCACCGAGCCGTTAAGCTGTAGGAGACAGGAGAGAAGATGGCGCAAATTCTGGAACCCCATTGAAGGAGAGGCACACAAACGCCTGTTGCGAGAATACAAGGTCAGGGTGATAAAGGAAAAGCAGGAGTTCTTTTCTAACCTTACCACATCCCTTACTTCATCCAAGGAACTTTTTAAGATTGTGGACTCCCTTTGTACCCTACAAGTGCCTGATCCTGTGGTAGGTTCGCAGGAGCTGTGTAATAATATCTCAGAGTTCTTCCACCATAAAATCGAGGATATCTATCTTGCTCTGGAAACACAGAGAAGTACCTTGGGGACCTATTCCCCCTTGGCCCTTGTTCAATTGGAGTCCTGGACCAGAGATCCCTCTAAGACCTTCACCCATTTCCCGCCGCTTTCCCTTACTCAGTTGGATCTTCTTTTGGACAGGACTAAGTCAGCTTCTCCCTTGGATCCCTGTCCCCTGAAAGTGTTGAAAACATGTCGGGATACACTGTTACCGCCTCTGTTGGAGGTGATGAATGGTGCTATGATTCAGGGTACTTTTCCAGTAGCCTGGAAAAAGGCTATAGTGAAGCCCTTGCTCAAAAAGTCTACTCTGGACCCAGCAATGCTCAAAAACTTTCGACCTATATCTTTGCTGCCGGCCCCAGCCAAAATGCTCAAATCCCACCTCAATTTCCATCTGTCTGCCTTCCTGGATTCCTCTGGGTATTTGGACAGCTCCCAGCATGGATTCAGGAAATTCCATAGTACGGAATCTGCACTTACTATGGTGGTGAATAATATTCGAACGAAGGTGGATCAAGGTCAGACGACTCTCTTGGTCCTTCTTGATCTAACGGCAGCATTTGATACTCTGTCTCCCTCGACTCTAACATCTCGTCTGAGGGAGGCAGGAGTAGCGGGCCTGGCCTTGAGCCTTCTATCCTCTTTTTTAGATCTAAGAGAGCAGAGGGTCAAGCTTGGAGAGTTCCTCTCCCCTGCTAAATCCTTGCAATGTGGGGTCCCTCAGGGGTCAGCCTTGAGTCCGACCCTGTTTAACATTTACGTGGCCCCACTTGCGAGGCTGGTGAAATCTAAGGGGATGGAGGTTGTGTCATACGCCGATGACACCCAGACATGGTGTCCCTGACTCACTCGGTTAGTACATCCGCGTTCAACTTTAGAAACTGCATGCAAGCAGTTTCTGAATGGATGATCCAAAACTCCCTAAAGTTGAACGGCGATAAAACAGAGGTCTTGATTTTTGGTAATAATCAGGATATCTGGTCCAGTGAGTGGTGGCCCCCATCTTTGGGAACCTGTCCCATTCCGTCCCACTCTGCTAGGAACCTCGGCGTTATATTTGACACCTCACTGACTATGACTCTCCAGGTTAATAGAACGGTGGCCACTTGCTGGGGGGTAATTAGGTGGATATTTCACTCGTAAAAAAACCAATGAAATTCCCCCGTTATAGTTAGTTCAGATAACTATAACTCGCGCGCCCGCAGTCCACTGCTGATGACGTCACATATTACATCACTCATGACATGGTCAGTGGCATCACTCATGACATCACTGATGACATCATCCTTGTGATAGAGTGGCGGCCGCGCGAGTTATAGTTATCTGAACTAACTATAACGGGGGAATTTCATTGGTTTTTTACGAGTGAAATATCCACCTAACTATAACATGTGTGAAACCTATGGTTTTTTAAGTGAATATATATATATATATACACATATCAGCCACAAACCCACAAAAAATAAAAATAATTTACTTTTTTTTTTAATACGTAGTTTATTGTAAAATAAATATATAAAAAAAATAATAATACATACATAACTTAGCATTTAAAAAAACGTACAAATTCACTGAAAAAAACATAGGTTTCACACACGTTATAGTTAGGAATTAGCATTTAAAAAACCTTGCAAATTCACTTAAAAAACCATAGGTTTCACACATGTTATAGTTAGTTGGACATTTCACTCATTGAAATTCCCCCGTTATAGTTAGTGCAGGCAACTATAACTCACGCGACCGCAATCCTCTGCTGATGACCTCAGATATTACATCACTGATGACATATGTGTCTTTCTGAAAAAAAAATATTTGTAATATATGTATAGCTAAAAATTAATGGAAGAAGACATGGGTAAATAAGTGTCTAAATACAGTGATGTAATATCTGACGTCATCAGCAGAGGATTGCGGTCGCGTGAGTTATAGTTGCCTGCACTAACTATAACGGGGGAATTTCAATGGTTTTTCACGAGTGAAATGTCCAGCTAACTATAACATGTGTGAAACCTATGGTTTTTTAAGTGAATATATATATATATATATCAGCCACAGTTCAAAAACGCTGCGCACTCCGGCCATTATTCTGATTGATTTATTTCAATTCTTTGCAAAACATGATCAACTGACAAACATGTTTCAGCCTCCTGGCCTTCGTCAATGTGACCCCCACAACTTGATCAACAGCATACCGTACGGGGAGTTGTTAAGACTCAAACGAAATTGTTCCCGATTAGATGATTTTCAGGAAGCTGCAAACGAATCCCTAGGGAGATTTAGCAATAGGGGCTATAAAAACAAAGTGTTGCAGGAAGCGGTAGAAAAGGCCAGTAGCAGAAGCAGACAGGATCTATTAACCAAAAAGCGAGTGGACAGCAATGAAACAGAAGGTGAGCAATCTAAGGTGAGGTTGATTATGACCTTCTCTGCAGAGGCACAGAAAATCAGAGGTCTTATCCAGAAAAATTGGAATGTCCTTCAAACAGATGGTGTCATTGGGAAATTAATTCCATCTAGTCCAGACATTACCTTCAGAAAAAGTGCCTCCCTGAAAGATATCCTGGTGCGGAGCCATTTTGAGGATAAGTCCCCGGCTAAGCCGACTATTACAGGCTTTTTCCCATGCACGACCTGTAAGGCGTGCAAGAATTGCAAAAAAGTAAAAGACTATGCAGTACCAGGGAAGAAAATGAGAAGGCCTATTGACAAATTGCTAAACTGTAACTCCAGCTTCGTGGTATACTGCTTAACCTGCCTTTGCGGGTTGCAGTATATCGGAAGCACAATACATCCATCAAAGAAGCGCATTCTAGAGCATAAAAGAGCCATAACTAATAGGGATAAAACATACCCGGTGGCGAGGTACTTTGCCGGAATGCACGAAGCTAGGAGTGACAAGTTGATGTACTACTGTATGGACCAGATCCTGCCAGTAGAAAGAGGATGAGATAGAGTGAAACTTCTCAGGCAGCTAGAGGCTAAAGTCATAGTGGATTTACGCACTAGGACTCTGGGGGGGCTAAACCAGGAAGAGGAATTGTGGTCCTTTATTGGATAAGTGAACGTAACAGCATGTAAAATGTACTGTCCCTTGAATAGCAGAAATGAAATGGGGAAAGTCAAAAACAAGACTAAAATAAAGCAGACAGAAAATATAAACATAACCCCGAAAGAGTAAAGATAGGCTCATAGAGAGCTTTATTTAAAACCCATATTGACAGGGGCAACATGACAGTGGTAGGAACAGGCCCACTCCAATTGGAGGTAAAAATCATGGCACAACATAAGATTCACATGGGCATGCTATTTAGCATAATAGGCTAAGGAGAACTTGCACATGGCATTAATTAATTGCATTTTTTGATTAACTATATGTTGATGAAATTGTATTAGATTTTCTTATTAAATGTTATGTTGAACCTTGGGGTTAAAATAAGAAAGTATAAAAATAACAGTACTGTCTATTTATATATAGTATAGTGTTAAAATGGCCGACATCTTCCCCAAACAAGTGACTGGATTCTAAAGTCCGTTTTCTATTTTTATTTTTTATGTTTGTGATTTCAGTCCCTGTCGTTAACCAATGAGAGAGTAAATGGTTAAATAGAAAGTGCATGCAGGGAATGACTGACATTGACGAAGGCCAGGAGGCTGAAACGCGTTTGTCAGTTGATCGTGTTTTGCAAAGAATTAAAATAAATCAATCAGAATAATGGCCGGAGTGCGCAGCATTTTTGAACTGTGGCTGATATATATATATATATATATTATCTACTGGCGGATCCCAGTAGATAGTTATAGTTAGGACCGAGTTCCCATAGGAAATCTGAAAATTCTATTTTGAATAACTTTGGCGCCGGTTGACTTATCTTCGCGAAATTTTCAAAACTAATGGGGCGCTCTGCTCAGCTCCTACCCTGAAAGTCTCGGGGTGATTCGTCAAGCGGGGGCTGAGAAAAAAGGGGGGTCCCAAAACACGTTTTCCCCATGCATTTTCCCATAGGACCTTTAGTCGAAGGTACAGCCCGAATGGCTAAACAGAATTACTTGAAATTTGGAAAAGTGATAGTCCTCAGGTCAGGCATGTGCCTTTTGCATATATGGTGTCAATCTGTTCAGTAGTTCCTGAGAAAATTGCAGTTAAAAGTACATAAATATCTATATCACGGTGCCGTGCGCGAACGTAATTCTGATTGGTGGTTAAATGTCAGTCAGCATTCGAATCGGTCAAAATCAGGAAGTGTCGGACGCCATTTTGTGTGTGGCAGGGAAAAAGAAAGGTGGAGAACGTGAAAAGGGGGCAGGGTAGAGAGTTCCTGACCCCCTAGCCTTTGTCAGGGGGTCCCTGAAGGACCCCGAAGGGTGAAAAAAACATTTTTTTCCCCAAAAATCGCAGGGTGCGCGCACAGTGCGCGCACCCCCCAGCCGCCATTTTGAGTTTTAGAGGCAGAAGAGAGCTAAAAACACAAGTGGAGAACGTGAAAAGGGGGCAGGGAAGAGAGTTCCTGACCCCCTAGGCCTTCTCAGGGGGACCATGAAAGACCCCTTAGGTCCCAAAAAAAAAAAAAAATTATAAATATTGCGGGGTGCACGCACGGTGCGCACACGGCGGCAATAAATTCATAAAAAAAATAGAATTAAAAATCAAGTTTAAGTGTTTAGATGTTGGTTGGCTCTAAAAAGAGCCGTTGGGTTCATTGAGTGTTTTTTTGTACCTACAAGTAAGTACCGATGCAGAGTCTAAAGTTCAAGAGGAAGACTCTGTTCCCATCATCTGTGAAATGTACACCGTCTCCTCTATAAATGCCTTGCATGTTGTAACGCAAGTTGTTGTGGTATATAGAACCCATACCATAGTCTCTGAGGAAAGCAGAAACAGACTTATTGACGTGCTTTTTTGCTTTCTCAATCTGCGGACAATATTGGTTGGACCAGTTCCACTTTTGCCTTTGGCATATATTAGAATATACAAAGGTAGTTTGTGGAAAAAGTGACATCAATTGCACAAAGGTGTCCTTAACAAGCATTTCCAGACCTACCCCAGTTAAAGTGCCTAGGTCATTTCCACCACAGTGCACAATTATAAGGTCAGGCTGTGGGAGATGTAGAAAGGATTTCACCAAAGGCATTAATTGGTGCCACTTTAACCCTCTCTGACCAATCCATTTAATGTCTACATTTGGCAAAGCAAGGTCTTTCACAATACCTCTTTTTTCTGCATACTTTTCACTCCAGTAGACATAGCTATGACCTACAATCCACACTGTGAACATCTTTCAAGGAGATCTGGATGCACTCAGAAGGCAATATGAAAAGAAAGATAGTTGTAAAATGGAGGCTTACATACCTTTTTTTTTTAATAAAATGAACTCATTGGCTGTTTCAGAACATTCAACACTAAAAACTAGGCTGTATGTTGAAATTTTTAAAAGCATGTTTTGTATTGGTTCAGAAAAATGTGTTCCCACAGAAGATTACTTTGGATATGCTGTTAGGTTTGAAAAGTCAAGCACTCTTGCTCTTTGGATTAGAAACATTGTGTGCTGAACTTCTGACCTCTCTGCTCACACCAGTGTTCCATGATCTGTTGCTATGGTAGCAGGCAGAAGTCATGTTGGGAGTACGATTCATTTGGAAAGGGTTGAAATTTGCAACCAATAGAAATGTGTGTTTCCATTTAAAAAAATGTGGGAAGCAGTGTGATTTGAAGGTAACATGTATATGTGTGAAAAAAGAGAGGGAAATGTTGCCATTTAGTGGTTCTGGTGAGAGGAGTACAGCTCAGAGATTCTGGCTCTGATAATCTGCTGAGTGAGTGGCACATTTCTTTCTCAACTAACTACTTTTAAAGGTGAGTTATGAATTTGAGAGGGGATGTATGTGGTGTATTTTGATATAAATAAGAGAAATTAGTTTCTTCTTTTAAAGTTGTGTTTTACATTTTATGTTTTGGAAGATATTTAACTGCCTTGAACTTGTAAGATATTATGGAGTATGTCTTCACCATAAGTTAAGGTGTACTGGTATCACCCAGGAATAATGTTTTGTGCCTAGAATCACACCATGAGTCTGTGTGCACACAGGACTTGTTGTCAGAGATTTAATTTGTGTTGCTCTGGTTCTGTAAGACTTGCACTCGTACGAAAGGGGCAGCTTGTTTTCTTGAACTGTGATGGTTAGCATTCAGCAGAAATCACTATCTCACAGATGCGAGGCAAATGCTAACACATTTGAAAACAACAGGGTAGATTTTCCTTCCACTCCTGCAATGGGTGAGGTAGTTCCTACATGTTCAAAACTGCAATTAACCCTTAGCACAGGTATTCTTACATACATCTATGCAGTCTTCATGCAGTTGTGCAAGCGTCCATGCAGATCTCTCTTGCACCTGACAATACACAGTCTCCAGAAACACACTCTTAGCACACAGCCAGCTGCTTCTCCTGCCCTCCCATGCTTACTATTCAGCACTGTGTGGCATTTCAGATAGCAGCGTGTAACGCTAACACATTCAACATCACCAAGGCCCATTTCCTTTGCTGTAGTCTAATCACTCACCCAGGTTCCACATGCTCATGGTCTCAAGTAGCTGTTAGGACATGTGCTCTTTTCTGCCTCTCTAAACTATAAGGAAAATGTGTCAGGCTGTTACAGTAATTATCACTTGCTCTACCACAGTAGTAAATGTGCTTTGAAATTGCCAATCAAATATCGTTTTCTGCCTAGAATCGCACCATGAGTCTGTGTGCACACAGGAATTGTTGTCAGAGATTTAATTTGTGTTGCTCTGATTCTGTAAGACTTGCACTCGTAGGAAAGGGGCAGCTTGTTTTCTTGAACTGTGATGGTTAGCATTCAGCAGAAATCACTATCTCACAGATGCGAGGCAAATGCTAACACATTTGAAAACAACAGGGTAGATTTTCCTTCCACTCCTGCAATGGGTGAGGTAGTTCCTACATGTTCAAAACTGCAATTAACCCTTAGCACAGATGATCTTACATACATCTATGCAGTCTTCATGCAGTTGTGCAAGCGTCCATGCAGATCTCTCTTGCACCTGACAATACACAATCTCCAGAAACACACTCTTAGCACACAGCCAGCTGCTTCTCCTGCACTCCCATGCTTACTATTCAGCACTGTGTGGTATTTCAGATAGCAGTGTGTAACGCTAACACATTCAACATCACCAAGGCTCATTTCCTTTGCTGTAGTCTAATCACTCACCCAGGTTCCACATGCTCATGGTCTCAAGTAGCTGTTAGGAAATGTGCTCTTTTCTGCCTCTCTAAACTATAAGGAAAATGTGTCAGGCTGTTACAGTAATTATCACTTGCTCTACTACAGTAGTAAATATGCTTTGAAATTGCCAATCAAATATCATTTTTCTGCCTAGAATCACACCATGAGTCTGTGTGCACACAGGAATTGTTGTCAGAGATTTAATTTGTGTTGCTCTGGTTCTGTAAGACTTGCACTCGTATGAAAGGGGCAGCTTGTTTTCTTGAACTGTGATGGTTAGCATTCAGCAGAAATCACTATCTCACAGATGCGAGGCAAATGCTAACAAATTTGAAAACAACAGGGTAGATTTTCCTTCCGCTCCTGCAATGGGTGAGGTAGTTCCTACATGTTCAAAACTGCAATTAACCCTTAGCACAGGTGATCTTACATACATCTATGCAGTCTTCATGCAGTTGTGCAAGCGTCCATGCAGATCTCTCTTGCACCTGACAATACACAGTCTCCAGAAACACACTCTTAGCACACAGCCAGCTGCTTCTCCTGCACTCCCATGCTTACTATTCAGCACTGTTTGGTATTTCAGATAGCGGTGTGTAACGCTAACACATTCAACATCACCAAGGCTCATTTCCTTTGCTCTAGTCTAATCACTCACCCAGGTTCCACATGCTCATGGTCTCAAGTAGCTGTTAGGACATGTGCTCTTTTCTGCCTCTCTAAACTATAAGGAAAATGTGTCAGGCTGTTACAGTAATTATCACTTGCTCTACCACAGTAGTAAATGTGCTTTGAAATTGCCAATCAAATATCGTTTTCTGCCTAGAATCACACCATGAGTCTGTGTGCACACAGGAATTGTTGTCAGAGATTTAATTTGTGTTGCTCTGGTTCTGTAAGACTTGCACTCGTAGGAAAGGGGCAGCTTGTTTTCTGGAACTGTGATGGTTAGCATTCAGTAGAAATCAATATCTCACAGATGCGAGGCAAATGCTAACACATTTGAAAACAACAGTGTAGATTTTCCTTCCACTCCTGCAATGGGTGAGGTAGTTCCTACATGTTCAAAACTGCAATTAACCCTTAGCACAGGTGATCTTACATACATCTATGCAGTCTTCATGCAGTTGTGCAAGCGTCCATGCAGATCTCTCTTGCACCTGACAATACACAGTCTCCAGAAACACACTCTTAGCACACAGCCAGCTGCTTCTCCTGCACTCCCATGCTTACTATTCAGCACTGTGTGGTATTTCAGATAGCAGTGTGTAACGCTAACACATTCAACATCACCAAGGCTTCTTTCCTTTGCTGTAGTCTAATCACTCACCCAGGTTCATCATGCTCATGGTCTCAAGTAGCTGTTAGGACATGTGCTCTTTTCTGCCTCTCTAAACTATAAGGAAAATGTGTCAGGCTGTTATAGTAATTATCACTTGCTCTACTACAGTAGTAAATGTGCTTTGAAATTGCCAATCAAATATCGTTTTCTGCCTAGAATCACACCATGAGACTGTGTGCACACAGAAATTGTTGTCAGAGATTTAATTTGTGTTGCTCTGGTTCTGTAAGACTTGCACTCGTACGAAAGGGGCAGCTTGTTTTCTTGAACTCTGATGGTTAGCATTCAGCAGAAATCACTATCTCACAGTTGCGAGGCAAATGCTAACAAATTTGAAAACAACAGGGTAGATTTTCCTTCCACTCCTGCAATGGGTGAGGTAGTTCCTACATGTTCAAAACTGCAATTAACCCTTAGCACAGGTGATCTTACATACATCTATGCAGTCTTCATGCAGTTGTGCAAGCGTCCATGCAGATCTCTCTTGCACCTGACAATACACAGTCTCCAGAAACACACACTTAGCACACAGCCAGCTGCTTCTCCTGCACTCCCATGCTTACTATTCAGCACTGTTTGGTATTTCAGATAGCGGTGTGTAACGCTAACACATTCAACATCACCAAGGCTCCTTTCCTTTGCTCTAGTCTAATCACTCACCCAGGTTCCACATGCTCATGGTCTCAAGTAGCTGTTAGGACATGTGCTCTTTTCTGCCTCTCTAAACTATAAGGAAAATGTGTCAGGCTGGTACAGTAATTATCACTTGCTCTACCACAGTAGTAAATGTGCTTTGAAATTGCCAATCAAATATCCTTTTCTGCCTAGAATCACACCATGAGTCTGTGTGCACACAGGAATTGTTGTCAGAGATTTAATTTGTGTTGCTCTGGTTCTGTAAGACTTGCACTTGTAGGAAAGGGGCAGCTTGTTTTCTGGAACTGTGATGGTTAGCATTCAGTAGAAATCAATGTCTCACAGATGCGAGGCAAATGCTAACACATTTGAAAACAACAGAGTAGATTTTCCTTCCACTCCTGCAATGGGTGAGGTAGTTCCTACATGTTCAAAACTGCAATTAACCCTTAGCACAGGTCATCTTACATACATCTATACAGTCTTCATGCAGTTGTGCAAGCGTCCATGCAGATCTCTCTTGCACCTGACAATACACAGTCTCCAGAAACACACTCTTAGCACACAGCCAGCTGCTTCTCCTGCACTCCCATGCTTACTATTCAGCACTGTGTGGTATTTCAGATAGCGGTGTGTAACGCTAACACATTCAACATCACCAAGGCTCATTTCCTTTGCTCTAGTGTAATCACTCACCCAGGTTCCACATGCTCATGGTCTCAAGTAGCTGTTAGGACATGTGCTCTTTTCTGCCTCTCTAAACTATAAGGAAAATGTGTCAGGCTGTTACAGTAATTATCACTTACTCTACCACAGTAGTAAATGTGCTTTGAAATTGCCAATCAAATATCGTTTTCTGCCTAGAATCACACCATGAGTCTGTGTGCACATAGGAATTGTTGTCAGAGATTTAATTTGTGTTGCTCTGGTTCTGTAAGACTTGCAGTCATAGGAAAGGGGCAGCTCATATGATAGGATTTGAAAAGCTCAATTACATAAAGGTATTTTTTTTTGTTTCCTTTAGGTATTGCTGAACAACACTGAAATAAATTAAACATGCCTATAAAATCAAGAAAGAGAAAAGAACAGCAAAAACATCTCTATTTGAAGACAACTGGACAACAAAAATTAGTTGAAGATCCTCATGTTGGAAAAAAGAAAAAGTCTTCTGGTAAGCAGACTAAGGAGTTTTTTTAAAATATCCTCAAACATAGAAAAAATTTAGAAAGTATATCCTCTGTAAATAGTGTTTCAAGAAGAAAACAACAAGACAATAGAAAGGAAATACTAAATGCTAATGTAGAATCAGAAGCAAGAAAGAATAACTTAAAAAGAAAAACAGAATTTCAAAACATTCGTAAAAAAATGTTTCAGAGAAGAGTGGTGTTCAATTTGCTAAAGGATGTGAAAAAAAATAGGAAGAAAGCAATATTTTATAAGAAAAAGAAACATATTGAATCAATTGTTGCAAAGGCTTTGGAATTAATAAGAAAACTATTCATTTTAATTTTGAACATGATCCGTACATTAGATAAAATAGTCAATGTAATGAAGTCAAAAAGCAAAAGGAAAAGAGTAGTGAAAAAAAATAACTTTTGTAATGTGTTCTTAGGAGAATGGAAGCATAGTTCAAGTACTGAACCATTTTTTAATGAAGAGAGTTATCTTCAAAGCAATAGTTTGCTGTATGCAGTTGACGCCAGTGGTCGAACTTATGAAGTTAAAGATGGTTGTGTAATGGGAAAGGAGAAAATGGTTCCAAGAAATGAGGAAGAAGTGTTAGCTGATAAAGTTATTGGGAAACGTCCTAAAGCCCCAGTGTACACTTGGAATTGTAGTAGTATTTGTACTGTACGACAAGAATCTATTGATAAATTACGTGACTTTCTAAGAGAATATAGTAAAAAAAAGTGTTAAACAGAAGATTCAGGTGCTTCAAAGACTAGATCCATGCAGAGTGAGAAAGAATACTGGTTTGCAAGGACATTCTCTGGCTTGTATTTCTAGGAAAGTTTGTCAAAGTGTTTTTCACCATTTTAGGATTCTGGCAGTACATCATACTGAAATGAGAAAGTTTGTGAGAAGATTGTATTTTGCTAAAAGTCCAGCACTAAAGTTAAATGAGTTGAATAGTGCTCTGTTGCGTGGATCTGTATCAGATGTAGAGAAGGTTACTGATGATATCCAGTTTTGTTACTTTGGTCCAGAACAATTAAGTGCAGGAAATGACACAGTTATTGAAGAAAATGTGGAATAGAATGTAGAGCCCACTGTTAGTAAAAATTTTGAAGATCAAATGACAAAATGTACTATCATCTCTAATGAAAGACCAAATATTACTTGTATTTGTTGCCGGAGAAGCCATTATAAAAGTCAAACAAGGAATGTTGATCTCTATAAAAAAAGTGAAAAAGAAAATAATTATGAGTGGAAGGATTTTGCTACATATTTGTTTCTGGAAAATTGATTTGATTTGGGTGAAGATCAGCGTATTTGTAAATACTGTTATAACAAGCTAGAAGAAAATAAAATGCCAGCTAGAGCTGTACATAATAATTTAGAATTGGTTGATATTCCTGCAGAACTTAGTGATTTAAATACGTATGAGTCTATACTCATTCAATGTGTCCATCCGTTTCAGACTATAGTTCGTATGGAGCCCAAAACAGGTAAATTACCTCCTTCAGATTTACAAAGAGGTTTAAAAGGAAGAGTTGTCTATTTGCCATTAGATTTGAAAAAAAATATTGAAACAATTGATGCAGATAGTTTGGAAACTGAACCATTAGTTATTCTGGTTAATGGTGAACCTACAAAGAAAAAGAAAATTTGGCAGGAGCTAGTAGATGTACGAAAAGTACAAAGAGCAAATTTATATTTGAAAAGAAATAGTAAGTACTATGAATCGATTTATATGGATGAAGATGAAGAAGATTTACTAGCAGACACAGGAATACCAACTGGGCAAATTGAAAAAGTAGATAAGTCAAAAGAAGAAGAAATTTATGAACATTTCAGCATACATCCTCTTCATTCTAAAGAAGTTATGGGAAACACTATTGATCTGTTTCAGATGAAAAAAGCTAAAGGAACTCCCGTGAGTGTATGGGAGGAGAGCTTGGAAACTCGTTGTTTTCCCGAGCTGTTTCCTACAGGAAAAGGTGGACGATATGATGAACGTCCAGTACAGATTCCTGCTTCTGAGTATCGGACTACAAGATTATATGCAGAAGATCCAAGATTTCGTCAAAGTATTCCTTATTTGTTCCATCTTTTATTTGAAAGTGACTTGTCTGCACTATCTTATGCAGTAAATCAAATTTTAAAAACTGGAGTACATCTACATAATGTGTCTGCAAAGGATTTTATGAACAAAGTGCAACAGCGAGATGATCATTTGGAATCTCAATTGATTAATCTGATGGCTTGTCAGCGTGGAACTAATGAATAGTGGTACCGACGCCATGGAGAATTGAAATGTATGTTACGGAATTTAGGAACTCCTACATGGCTCCTTACCCTAAGCTGTGCTGAGTACGCTTGGGATGATTTACTGGATTTTCTTCGAGAGGCAAATTCAAATATTGAAAAACATCCAATACAAGACAGCAGGAGAATTGTGCTCATTGGATCCGGTTAATGTTTGCAGATATTTCAATCATAGATTTGAGGCTATGATGTCCTTCATCTGCAATAAAAAAAATCCACCTCTTGGAGAAGTTGTGGATATCTTTTGGAGAAAAGAGTACCAAGCAAGAGGTGTTCCTCATATTCATATGCTGTTGTGGATCAAGGATGCCCCAAAATTTGGAACAGATTCTGATGATGCAGTTTTATCTTTCATTGAAGAATATGCAACATGTGCTATACCTAAAAGCACAGAAGAAAAAAACTTAAAAGAGCAAGTTTTACGTTTCCAAAGTCGTCGGTGTGGAAAATACTGTCGACGAAAGTACAAGAGTAAAGATAAATTCTACACAAAATGTCGATTTGGATTTCCACGACCTGTTCTTTCAAAAGGAAGAGTAAACAGTTTTATGTCAGCTGTGCGACATACCATTACAAGAAAATCTCCGAAAAATACCTATAACCTAAGAAGAAAAGAAGAGTCAAAATATATAAATGACTACAACCCAGTCATTTTATCCATGTGGAATGCTAACATGGATATTCAGTATGTAGCTGACAATTCTATTGCTGTTGCTCGGTATGTCACATCTTACATCACTATATCTGAGAAAACGGAATTGAAAGAAATGTGGGAAGAGATTTCTCACGAGAAGACTGTCAGTAAAAAGCTATACAGTTTCAGTTTAAAGATGTTATCGCATCGAGAAATTGGGTCATACGAATGCTCAGATAGGTTATCATCTGCAAGTCTGTACTCCAAATCCAGAAGAATAATTTGGGTAAGTTTAGGCCTTGCAGGAATGCGAAATCGGGTATTGAAATCTATTCGAGAAATTGAATATTTAGCAGAGAACGAACCAGAAAGTACAGACATTTTGAAAACAAATATGTTGGATACATATTACCCAAACAGAATTCATCATCTTGAGAACATGTGTCTCTATGAAGTGCTGCAGAACTACATTTTTACACGGAATGCCACAGAAGACATCAACAATGGAAAATATAAAGTCATTGGTGAGGAAGGATGTTTGGTGAAACAAACAAAAGGAAGTTTGATTAATCACAGGAAGCTGAGTTGCGACACTACTGACAAAAAGGAATTTTACTACTTAGCACTTTTACAGCTGTTTAAACCATGGCGTTCAGAGGATGAATTACTTGAAGATTTTCAGAGCTATGAATATTCCTTTAATGCATGTAAAGATAGCATAGAATGCAGTACTTTCACAAATTATGTACAAATGTTAAATGAAGAAATTGAACAAGAAGCTACAATTGCAGCTGAAGTAGCTAGAGACAGTTCTAAAGACAGTCAAAGTTCTGGTACGCTCAGTCAAGATCCCCTAGGACAACCAATCGTAGAAAATGAAGCTGCAATAGCCATGACTGAAGTGGAAACAGCTATGAATCAAGCTCAGGAAGATTTAATAGACTTACCAAATTTGGAACAACAACTGGATGATGAACAACAACAAATTTATGAAGAAGTCTCAAAACAAATTGATCATGGATTACTACATGAAAATAAAGAGTGCTCATGCACATCATTTGAACCAATCAGAATGTATGTGAGTGGACAAGTTGGAACTGGAAAAAGTTTCTTAATTAAAGTAATTAGAAGCTACCTACAGAATAAACTGATTCAACTTTGTCTTGTGTTGTTACTGCTCCAACTGGGTTAGCAGCATATAACATAAAAGGAATTACCTTACATCGTTTGCTAATGTTACCAGTAGAGCATGAGAACAAAATAGAATACCACAAGCTAACAGAAGAAGCATGTTTTGAAGTTTCAAGAGTGTTGAAGAAAATGAAAGTTCTCATTATTGATGAGGTAAGCATAGTATCAAACTTAATGCTTGCCTTTGTGCATTTAAGAATGCAGCAAATTCTAAAGACAGACTATGACGTGTTATTTGGAGGAAAACATGTTATAGTTTTTGGGGATCTACTGCAGCTCACTCCAGTTAAAGGACAACCAGTATTTAATACTCTTGCACATGAAGACACGAAAAAGTCATTAGGAAGTATAGGTAATGTGAATATTTGGTCATACTTTGAGTACAAAGAACTCATTACAAATATGCGGCAAGCAAATGATGATGATTATGCAAGTATTCTCAAACATATCAGAATTGGACTACTCACAGAACATGGCAGAAAAGCTTTACAGAGTCGATTGCTATGTAATTTGTTTCCAACAGAACAAATAGTTCCAGAGAAAATATACAAGAAAATTGCAGAAAAAAATACTGTAATCTGCTTAATGCCAACACTACATGAATGCTCTATATTCAATGAAGAACTTTTGAAATTGGAAAATGAAGAGATTATGAAAATGGAAGCCGTGGATAAAATACAGCATGAAGGAATAACTATTACATTGACAGGCAAATTGAAAACTAAATTGGATTCTCTAGAGAAAAACATATCGAAAACAGCTGGTTTAGAAAAGAATCTTTATGTATGTATGAACTGTCGAGTAATTTTAAGACGTAATTTGAATGTAGAAAAAGGTTTAGTGAATGGAGCTATGGGTAAAGTTGTGGGTTTTGTTAACTACCAGAAAAAAGATGGAAGTGAATTTTTAAAAATAAAATTTGATCAGATTGAAGAGGTTAAAGACATTAGTCGTTGTTCAGTTCGTTTTTTGCTTGTGAAAGACTTATATGTACGTAGGAAGCAGTTTCCGTTTTCACTAGCATATGCTGTAACTATTTACAAATCTCAAGGATTAACTGTAGATAGTGCTTTTGTAAACATTGGATCTAGTGTGTTTAAAGAAGGTATGGCATATGTTGCTTTGTCACGAGTAAAACATTATCTGGTTTATTCATGATAGACTTTGATGACTCAAAAGTTAGTGCTGATGCAAATTGTGTAAAGGAGTATAATAGATTAAGAAGAAGCTATGCTCCTCATTTAGGTCAGTATCCTGTGTGTGAAAAACGTGTTGTTTGTCGGAAAAGGAGAATTGAGAATATCTGTAATGAGGATGTACAGAAGAGAAAACAAAAGGAGAGTGATGTGATTGCAAGCAAAAAGAAAAGGGACAATGTTGAAGAGGTTGTTGGTTGTCATTTTGAAAATAGCTCTGGTGTCAACTGCTACGCTAATGTAGTGCTGAATGTTGTATTTTATCTTGAAAGTTTGCAAGAGCAGATAATACTAAATCATGAAAAAAGATTTTGTTCTCTGCTGAGTTTCCTTTATGAGAAGTTGAGGAATGATAAAACTAAAATAGAAAGTGTTTCTGATGTTAGAAATCTTTTAGATGTATGTTCTGGATGTACACAGTTTACTGAAAATGTCCAGCAAGATGCACAGGAATTCTTAATGTATATGCTTATGGTACTGGAAGATGAAGGGGTAGAAATAGAAAATATGTTTGGTCTCTCTTATAAATGGGAACATTGTTGTGAAAACTGTATGAACACATGCAGCACTAATGTTGATTCTGAAAGGTTCATACATTTAACATTACCATAGAGTAAATTAGTGACTTTTAGTAAATTAGTTAAAGATGCAAATCACAACATGGAATGTTCTCAATGTAAATCAGAAATGTTATCAACGTTATTTTTAAAGAAATATGGACAGTATATAATTTTAATGATGCAACGTTGTAGAGCTGATGGAACAAAATTGGACATTTTTATAAAGAAGTTTGTAGGAAATCAATTATTAATATCAGGAAAGACTTTTGTTGCAGTTGCAATAATTTTCCATGATGGACCTTCTATATCTTCTGGTCATTACACAGTTTATCTAAAATGTGAAAAAGGCTGGACACTGTGTAATGATTCTCAATTGATTTTCAAGCAACGTTTGCCTGCAGAATTACCAAATTCCTACTTAATTTTTCTAAAACCAAAATTTTAGATACAAATTGCAGCATCTGAAGAAACCATTATTTCGATTTTATAAGATTATCATTGGATATTTCACCAAAAAAGGGTTTAAAAATTACCATTTGGCCTCATGGAAAGGTAAATGTTTCTATTGTGGACTTCTTTGACAGATATTATTTTGGTGTATGTGCTTAAGCAACAAGATTTACAGACGTTATTTATTGCAAATAGTTATTGTTCTTAGAAGATATTTTTAATATATATGTTACATTTCTATCAAGGTATGTTTTACTGAGGATAGATTCAGGGCTTTTTTAAACAATCTTTCAGATTGTTTATTTTTTTGCCCGTTGTTAAGTGATGAATGCAATTGATATCACTATTTTCAGTGAAATTCAATATATTCTGAAAACAGCAAAAAAGGGCAAAAAATTACTTTGTTAAATATGAAAATATGTGTACTGTATTCTAAAATGTATTGTTAAATATTACTACTTTTTTTCTTTTTTTTCAGATCGAGAAAGAAAATTTAGGAAATTGAATCCATTTTTCTTGTAAATAAAAAAACCCATTTATTTCTAATTAAGTTATTTTGTTGGTCAGGTAAGTTTAAAATATCTGTATTTCTCACCCCTTCACTTTCATGCTCCCTTTTCTTCACTTCTCCTCACTCTTCTCATTACCCTTCCCTCTCTCTTCTTCCTTTACTGCTCTTTCGTAACTCCCTCACTCCTTCTCTACTACTCCCCTAGGTTTACTGCCTCCATCACTATTTTTTCAACCATGTTTCTCTCCCAGTCTCCATATGTCTCAGTCATTCTAACTGCCTTACTCCTTCTCAGTTCCTTGCTCTCTGTCTCTGTTTCTGTCTCTCTCCATTTGTCTGTCTTACCCTTAATTTCCTTAACATCACTGGGGCAGATTTATGTTTCCTGGCACATCCCTGCAAATCAGCAGGGATGCGCCAGGAAAGATGCGTCACGCAAGTTTACACTTGCGCCACCACAGATGCGCCGCATTTACAATGCAGCGCATCGTGGCGCAAGGATAAACAGATGCATGACGCATCTGATGGCGTAAGGATGGCGCATTGCTGGAGTCGTGTCGCAAGCACGACGCAACTCCAGCAATGTTTAGGGGCTGCCCATACCTAACATGCTGCGTCATGCCTTACGCCTGCTTCAAGCAGGCGCAAGGTTTTGACGCAGCAGCGTCGGAAAAGTGACTGAGTGAAATCTTGTAGATTTCACTACGTCACTTTTCTGAGGCTTTTTCCGCTGGAACGCCCAACCTGCATACATTAAACCTGACGCAGGTTTAATGTGACGCAGGGTTTTACACCGTGACGCATCTCCATAGATGCGTCACGATGTAAATAGGGCGCAACGTGGCGCAGGGTTTACGCCGCTGCTGCGTCGTAAAAGTGGCGTAAGTCTAACATAAATCTGCCCCTTCGTTTCTACCACTCCTCCTCTCTCCATCACTCATTTTCCATCTATGTTAATTTTTTAACCTTCTCCGTCATTCTACTTCCCTCACCTTCCCTAACTGTCACTATCCTTTACTCATAGTCACTCCTAGTCTCCTGCTTCACTTCCTCCTGTCTGTATCTCACACCCCTTCATCTTTTCGCATTCTTTCCTTCACTCTCCCTCACTCTCCTTTGCTCATTGAAATCCTGACTCCCTTTCTCTCACTCCAGTTTCCTAAATCCCTCCATCCCCTCACTCCCCATCTCTCACTTTCCCTTACCCCCTTTTCTAATCCTCATACCCCTTATCTCACCATCACTCCACTTCTCTTACTTTCAATCCCTTTACCCTGCTGTACTTCATCCGCTTCATCTGTTACTCCCTTTTCCTATCTCCGTCCCTTACTCCCCTTTTCTCACTTCCCCTCCATCACTCTCCATTACTCACTGCCATTCCCTTACTCATGCACTCTTCTTACCTGTATCCTCTACCCTTAGTCCTTTTGTTGCAGTCAGTCTTTCACTTCCCTTTCATGACTGATCATACTTTCCTTTTCTCACTCATTCAGTCATTTCAATCATTTCAATCATTCATGTATACACTACACATTCATTCAATAAAATTACAACACAGTATATTAGGAATATAGCTCTTCTTGGAGAAGTGAAGTGAGTTCTGAAAAGAACTGTTTTTTTTGTCTTTTTTGTTTTGTATTTTTTTTTAGTTTTTTAACAATTTTGTATTTTTTTAGGTTTTTAGAGCACCAAAAAAAAACTGGTGATGAAAAACTGTTCAACAGGAACAAACAAAAAAATTATGGGCTGGAGCATGTGTGCTGCTGTATTCTGTTTTCAATCAAGTTTATGCTGCTCTCACCGCAGCAAATAACAGCATTGCACACATTGCAATGTATGTGCACCTTCTTGAAAAGGGGGCGGATGTCCAGATGCCTGGTGCACGGTGAATCTGCGGCCACAGATGATGTGCTCGGCTGAGCAGGTGGAGGGTTGTCCCTTAGGGCTCTAGTTGTTTCTCGCGCATAGCGGATAGGATGCACTGTTTTGAAGTGCCTTAGCATGGAATAAATACTAAAGGAGTATTTTTTGCTCGGATCTCCTCTAGATAGGACACTTCCGCAAATAGTGCATGTCACCTTCGGCGCATTCACCTTCTTTTGGCCCTCTGGAAATGTGAAATATTCCAGATGAAAGAGTGTTTTTGTTTGCTCTTCCTTGGTGGTTCCACAAAGGTCTCCTCCTCACTCCCTGAAGTTGACTGCTGTTCTGCCATTTTCAAGTAAGATTTCACTCGAGTAGCTGTTCAGCAACCTTCTCCCAGGAAATAAGAAGAAATAGTGAGGGGAGTGGGTGTGGTGTTTGAAGATTCTGGAACAGAAACTACCATGAACCAATAAAAAGTGTTGTTTCGTAATCACATGATTTGCCATGCGCGCACCGTGCGCGCACAGTGCGCGCACGGAGCTCGCACGCATGCGCGCACGGTGCACGCACGGATCGGAAATGAATTACTTTTAACCCGATTTATAAAACATGAAAAGGAGGCAGGGAAAACACTCCCTGACCCCCTAGACCTTCTCAGGGGTCCCTAAAGGACCTCGTAAATAAAAAAAACATTTAGTTTAATAAAAAAAAATTACCGGTGCGCACACCGTGCTCGCACGCATGCGCGCACCGTCCTCGCACGCATGCGCGCACAGTGCACGCACGCATCAGAAATGAAATACTTTTAACCCGATTTCTAAAACATGAAAAGGAGGCAGGGAAGACACTCCCTGACCCCCTAGACCTTCTCAGGGGGTCCCTAAAGGACCTCATAAATCAAAAAAAAACATTTCGTTTAATAAAAAAATTGCCGGTGCGCGAACGGTGCTCGCACGCATGCGCGCACGGTGCACGCATGCATCAGAAATGAATTACTTTTAACCCGATTTCTAAAACATGAAAAGGAGGCAGGGAAGACACTCCCTGACCCCTAGACCTTCTCAGGGGGTCCCTAAAGGACCTCGTAAATTTAAAAAAAACATTTCCTTTAATAAAAAAAAATTGCCGGTGCGCGCACGGTGAAAAACCCTTAAAAAAAAAAACATTTTAAACTGTTTATAAGTTTATAGGAGATATTAACTATGCTGTTCAACTTTATCCAAATTAAAAAAAAAAGAGCTGAGCCATTCCATATTACAGGATACAGTCAATCTATAACTATATACATAGGTAGTTTATTGTAAAATAAATATATAAAAAATATAATAATACATACATAAATTAGCATTTAAAACACCTTGCAAATTCACTTAAAAAACCATAGGTTTCACACACGTTATAGTTAGGAATTAGCATTTAAAAAACCTTGCAAATTCACTGAAAAAACTATAGGTTTCACACACGTTATAGTTAGGAATTAGCATTTAGAAAAACCTTGCAAATTCACTGAAAAAACCATAGGTTTCACACACGTTATAGTTAGGAATTAGCATTTAAAAAACCTTGCAAATTCACTGAAAAAACCATAGGTTTCACACATGTTATAGTTAGCTGGACATTTCACTCGTACAAAACCATTGAAATTCCCCCGTTATAGTTAGTTCAGCTAACTATAACTCGCGCGACCGCAATCCACTGCTGATGACGTCACATATTACATCACTCATGACATGGTCAGTGACATCACTCGTGACATCATTCATGACATCTCAAATGACATCACTGATGACATCACTGATGACATCATCCTTGTGTAAGAGTGGCAGACCTCCTCTTATCCGAATATAAACTTTGATACACACATTGAAAAATACAAACTAAAGTTTTGAAAACTATAGAGATACCAATACCAGTTAGAACAACCTATTCAGTAATTCCAAAATCTACATACGCATCCACTCATTCATCAACACTTCTATATAGTCACTCATACATGTACTCAGTCATCCATCATATGTACTCATACACCTATACATCCTGTTACACACCTACACTCATACATAGAGTTACTCAGACACATACTCACACATGCAAATAAACATCCATTTACTTGCATATACAGCTATACATACACCAGTACACTTACTTCTACAGAAACGTACACATACTTACTCTCTGAAACAATCACTTATAGAAACACATACTTATTTATACAGAAACTCTTCCAATCTCTCACTCTCATATATCCTCACTTATATACATCAATACTCACAAATACTAGTTCAAAACATATGGACTTACTCATAAAGACACTATTTAGACAGTCATTCACTCTCTTACTCATCCATACACACACTCATCCACCCATACTGTCCTGCTCACATACTGTCTTCAAAATACATACAAACAGTGAGTCACTCATTCATGCATCCATACGCTAAGTAACATCCCCCACTGAACCATACAGACACTCATACTGATACTCTAAAAATGAACTAATAACCCATATACACACTCATGTAGCTACTCACCAACCCATGCAGCCACTTATACACAAAGTGAGACACTGATACAGATATTTAAATATTTAAACATTACTCACTAATACTTGTATTCACTAAGATACTGTTAATAAGTCAGTTATACAATTAATTTTACCAAAAAAAACATCCATTTAGACACTTATTTACCCATTTATTCTTCCATTAATCTTTAGATATACATATATAAAAAATATTTATTTTTCAGAAAGACACATATTCACTGGATGATGTCATCAGTGATGTCATCAGTGATGTCATTTAAGATGTCATCAGTGATGTCATGAGTGATGTCACTGACCATGTCATGAGTGATGTAATATGTGACGTCATCAGCAGTGGATTGCGGTCGCGCGAGTTATAGTTAGCTGAACTAACTATAACGGGGGAATTTCAATGGTTTTTTACTAGTGAAATGTCCAGCTAACTATAACATGTGTGAAACCTATGGTTTTTTCAGTGAATTTGCAAGGTTTTTTAAATGCTAATTCCTAACTATAACGTGTGTGAAACCTATGGTTTTTTCAGTGAATTTGCAAGGTTTTTTAAATGCTAATTCCTAACTATAACGTGTGTGAAACCTATGGTTTTTATAGTGAATATATATATATAGTCTATCTTAGTCTTGCTAAATACAGATTCTATACTTGATGAGTCCAACCAAGACAAGATAACAAGAAGCAGCCTCACCGTCCAAAGAAGTCTCCTTTTAACAAGGATATTAATCACACAAATCCCCCTGTTTTTACCTTACACATACTATTTAAGGTCTGTTTTTTTTAGGTGTCCTTTAAAATCACAAAATTATTGTCAAAGGCTTTTTTCAATAATTTGGATAATTTGCACCAATTTGCACATAACTTATGCACTGTTTTTCAATCACTTTCATTGTGTACTAGGGGTTAGATATCACGTAACAAAGTTACAACACAGTAGCATCATTTACCATCATATAATCAGCACATGCAGAGATAAAAAGACACAGACGTGATATTTAAATCAGTATTGTGAATTCAGTAATATTGGGATTTAAACTTTTCTGGAAACGAAATCCATACGTTTTTATCGACTTTTATCTCTGTTTATAATAATCTTTTAAAAACTGAAATTACCGGTTTTATAAATATTTACATGTGTGATAAATGTTATTTATACATATTTATTTATTTATGCATTTATATATTTATTCGGATTTACTTAATAAGAGATCAATATTTACCAATAGTTAGATGCTCAACAAACATGCAAACAATTTTACATGTATATATATACTGTGTTGTACCCATGATCTCCAACTTGTGGCGGTGGTATTTTACCGAAATGTACGAACAGACAAACCAACCCCCAATGAAATATGTAAATATAACACTGAGAGCACTGTCACTTTAACACAGACCGGAAGGTGAAACAATTGCAAGTGAAAAAAATGTATTTATACGATCAGGTGACTTCATGGCGTGTCATGTGATCAAGGCTCCACGGAGTCGAAACACGTCATGGCTGGCATACCTTGAGTGAATAAAACCAATTATCGTAAGCACCGAATTGTGGTCCGTGCTCCTTTCTGTCGACGTGCAGGCGCTTTCCAAGGCGTAGGTGAAGGAGTGCTTTGGATATATATATATATATTCACTGAAAAAAACATAGGTTTCAGGGGCGTTATAGTTAGCTGGACATTTCCCTCGTACAAAACCCTAGAAATTCCCCCGTTATAGTTAGTTCAGCTAACTATAACTCGCGCCCCGCAATGCACTGCTGATGACGTCACATATTACATCACTCATGACATGGTCAGTGACATCACTGATGACATCACTGATCACATCTCAAATGACATCACTGATGACGTCATCCATTTGATAAATTAGTGCATCTTCTCACACCCTTTGATATACTCAATCAAAATTTCAGACGTCCATTCTCAAAACCATAGATACTCCAATACCAATAACTACATACCCACTCATTGACTCTTAGATCTACACACACATCCACTCACTCACCTGTACAGTCACCCATACTTACAGTCACTCAGTACAGGACTATCATATGCATTTATACACCTACATAGACACTCACACACCACCAATCATCCATAGAGGTACTCTCACTCCTAGTCAGTCATGCAAATAATTAATCACACTCCCATTTACTCATCTATGCAGTTATACACACACAAATTCACTTACTCATAAAAATAGTACCACATTCTTACGCTCTTATGCAATCACTGATACAAGCACACACTCATCCATACAGCCACTCTCACAATCACACACTCTCACATATACCCACTTATATACTCTTACACACATATATACTGCCTTTCACATATGTAGTTACTCACACATGTACCACTGAGATATACATTCAATCACTAACACACCCATACATACACTCACCCAACCATACAGTCCATCACAGATGCACTCTTAAACCCATGCACCCATAGAATCACCCACTTACACATGTATGCACAGAGTCACACACACCCCACCCACACAAACACTCAGGCACCCATACAGATACTCAGACAACCAATCAATAAGCCATAGAGACATTCATATAGCTATTCACAAAATCATGCAGCAGCTTATACACCAACAGACAGACAGATACAGACATTCACACAGTTTAGTCACTAGTCTGCAGTAAGATACATTTAATGACTCACTTATAGAGTCAGTCACGCACCTACTAAATCATCCATTTACACACCTATACACTCACTCATTCTTCCATAGGTTTTTCCCTATATATATATTAAACATATTTAAAATTTACAGAAACACACACTAACTGGATGACGTCATCAGTGATGTCATCAGTGATGTCATTTTAGATGTCATTAGTGATGTCATCAGTGATGTTACTGACCATGGCATGAGTGATGTAATATGTGACGTCATCAGCAGTGCATTGCGGGGGCACGAGTTATAGTTAGCTGAACTAACTATAACGGGGGAATTTCTAGGGTTTTGTACGAGGGAAATGCCCAGCTAACTATAACGCCCCTGAAACCTATGGTTTTTTAACTGAATTTCTAAGGTTTTTTAAATGCCAATTCCTAACTATAATGCCCCTGAAACCTTTGGTTTTTTCAGTGAATTTCAAAGGTTTTTTAAATGCTAATTCCTAACTATATCAGGCCTGAAACCTATGTTTTTTCAGTGAATTTCAAAGGTTTTTTAAATGCTAATTCCTAACTATATCAGGCCTGAAACCTATGTTTTTTTCAGTGAATTTCAAAGGTTTTGTAAATGACAATTTTTAATGTATTAATTGTTATACTGATTTTTTTGATACTGATTTACTACATTTTTTAAACTATTTATTTTTAGATATTTTTTTAATTACATTATAATTACATTATACATTACAATACAAAATATACTTTCTCAGAATGAATTACTTTAGTTTAAATACTTTGCAAATAGGCAACAGACTTTTAAGTACAGTAGTTACAGTTGTTGCAATGGCCAACCCAATTTCAAACACAAAGCAACATTGAGCTCAATGTGAATTTCTAGTTAAATGCAATTAGTTACTTTATGGATTACTTTTCTAACCACAGGACTGGATCCTAGATTCAGTCCTTGGACATCTCCTGTGAACAGTTGAGTAAAAGCGTTTTGGTTACAGTAGTTATTTTTAAGGAATATTATTGTATTTTAAAAGTTGACACGTAGAAATTTTTTCACATAGAATCACCAATGTTATCCTATGGCAGAAAATTCACTTAGCCTGTAAACACCTGTAAACAGTTGAAAGAATCTGTTTAAGTCATACAGACGATTTTTTAGGAATATTTTTTGTTTGTGAAAATAGACAGAAACTTTTCTGCTGAAAACCACACAATGGATTCCTATGGAAGGAAATACAAGTTACTGGTAAGTACGCTTAGATTTACTTTTCAGGGTCAGTGCTGGGTTAAAAGATGCAGCACTGGGTTCTCTCCTCATTACAGGTGAGTAAATCGGAATTCGTAGTTCGGCTGATTTTAGACGAATATTTGTACGTTTCATAAATGGACACTTAGAAAATTTTCTGCTGAAAACCACACAATGGATTCCTATGGAAGGAAATACAAGTTACTGGTAAGTACGCTTAGAATTACTTTTCAGAGTCAGTGCTGGGCTAAAAGATGCAGCCCTGGGTTCTCTCCTAATAACAGGTGAGTAAACCGTAATTCGTAGTTCGGCTGATTTTAGAGGAATATTTTTAGTCTGTGAAAATAGACACTTAGAAACTTTTCTGCTGAAAACCACACAATGGATTCCTATGGAAGGAAATACAAGTTACTGGTAAATACGCTTAGAATTACCTTTCATGTTCAGTGCTGGGCAAAATGATGCAGCACTGGGTTCTCTCCTGAATACAGGTGAGTAAATCGGAATTTGTAGTTCGGCTGATTTTAGAGGAATATTTGTACGTTTCAAAAATGGACACTTAGAAAATATTCTGGTGAAAACCACACAATGGATTCCTATGGAAGGAAATACAAGTTACTGGTAAGTACGCTTAGACTTAATTTTCAGGGTCAGTGCTGGGCTAAAAGATGCAGCCCTGGATTCTCTCCTGATTACAGGTGAGTAAATCGGAATTCGTAGTTCGGCTGATTTTAGAGGAATAGTTGTACAATGGTGAAGGAAGGGGGCGGGGCTTGAGGTGATATGTGTGCAAACACACCCTGTGGCACGTTTTAAGTTGGGGAATTAATTCCTCTTCAATCCTGAGGTCCCCTGGGGGCCAACTAACCCACCAGGTACCTCCAGTATGCGCCAGGGGGCTGCATTGCAGAGAGGTGTTCAGAGGCCACGCCCCTTTTTACAACACTCTGCAACGCAGCTCCGTGGCGCTTACTGGAGGTATCTGGTGGGCTAGTTGGTCCCCAGGGACCCTCAGGATTGAAGAGGAATTAATTCCCCAACTTAAAACGCGCCACAGGGCATGTTTGCACACATATCATCTCAGGCCCCGCCCCCTACCTTCACCACTGTGCAAACGCGCCCCGTGGGGTGTTTTAAGTTGGGGGATTAAGTCCCCTTGAATCCTGAGGTCCCCTGGCATCCAACTAGCCCACCAAGTACCTCCAGTATGCACCAGGGAGCTGCGTTGCAGAGAGGTGTTAAGAGGCCACACCCCTTTTTACAACACTCTGCAACGCAGCTCCGTGGCGCTTAGTGGAGGTACCTGGTGGGCTAGTTGTCCCCTAGGGGACCTCTGGATTGAAGAGGAATGAATTCCCCAACTTAAAACATGCCACAGGGCGTGTTTGCACAGTATCACGTCAGGCCCTGCCCCCTACCTTCACCACTGTGCAAACGCACCCCGTGGCGTGTTTTAAGTTGGGAGATTATGTCCCCTTGAATCCTGAGGTCCCCTGGCGGCCAACTATCCCACCAGGTACCTCCAGTAAGTGCCACAGAGCTGCGTTGCAGAGAGGTGTAAAAAGGGGCGTGGCCTCATTACACCTCTCTGCAACGCAGCCCCCTGGCGTATTCTGGAGGTTCCTGGTGGGCTAGTTGGCCCCCAGAGACCCCCAGTATTGCAGGGGAATTTGTTCCCCCTCTGCAAACGCGCCAGGGGGCGCGTTTGCAGAGTGATGAAAAGAGGGGGCGTGGCCTCCTCCCGATCCCGTTTTTTTTTTTGTCTTTTTAAGAAGGGGGGCTGTGTAGCTCCCCTTCTTTTTCTTATTTTTTGGCCCTGAGGACCCCATCCCCCAGGGCCTGCCCCCTATTTTAAATTTTTTTTTGAAACTGTGGACGGGGCCTCCCGAGGCCTTAATTTGCCCCGGGGACCCCATCCCCCGGGGCATGGCCCTTTTTTGTTTTGTTTTTAATTTTTTGGAGGGGAGCTGCCTTGCCCCCCACCTGTGGCCTCTTTTGGCCCCGGGGACCCCATCCGCCGGGGCTGTTTTACATTTTTTTTAATTTTTATTGTGGGGAGGGGGGCTGTGTGGCCCCCCTCCCAGGCCACTACTGGCCCCGGGGACCCCATCCCCCAGGACCTGGCCTCCGTTGGGGACCGTGGGAGGTCCCCAATCCCCCCACAGCCCCGCCGGGCTCCCCGCCTCCTGCGGGAGCCGGCATTGCTTTTCCACATGGGGAGCAGCTAACATGCTGCTCCACATGTGGAAAAGCAATCTGCTTTGCTATTTGGAAGAGAGAGCAGGTTTCCCTGCTCTCTCTTCCCAATAGAAAAGCAGTTTGCAATGGCAGGGTGGGAGCCACGAGGCTCCCCCCCTGCCATTGCAAACAGCAGTGTCCCGGGTTTGGGCACCCCGGGACACTGCAGGAGCTGGCCCTGGGGGGTGGCGGTCCCCAGGGCCACGACAAGGCTCCAGGAGGGAGGCCGCGCGGTCCCCCTCCCACTTAAGTTAATGCCCCGGGGGGTGGTGGTCCCTGGGGCTTGGGGGTCCGTATCGGACCCCCTACTTTAAATATGTAGTGCCCCGGGGAGGTGGCGGTCCCCGGGGCATATGGAGGGGCTCGAGCCCCCCTCACACAGGTTTTTTTTCTTCTAAAAACAAGCCCCGGGGGGTGGCAGTCCCCGGGGCTGCGGGGGGGCCATGAGCCCCCCCGCATACATTAAGATAAGCCCCGGGGGTGGCGGTCCCCGGGGCTGGGGGGCCCCTCTGGGCCCCACAGAACTATGATAAATTGCCCCCCGGGGGCTAATTGTAAACAAAGTGCGGGAGCCCGCACTTCTTTTTTTTTTTTTTTCTCAGCGGGATGCGCATCCCGCGATTTAAAAAAAAAATTTTTTTTTGGGCCTTGGGGCTCCTTGTGGGACCCCCTGAGCAGGCCTAGGGGGTCAGGGTGTTTCTACCCTGCCCCCTTTTCGCATTTTGCAATGTTTTTTTGGGGGTAGAACCGAGGCACAAGATGGCTGCCAACACTTCCTGATCTGGCGTGTTGACAGCCAATTAGCATTCAGCTCGTGCACGGCAGGGTGCGTGCTGGGTGCGGGGAGGGTCCGCGGATCATAGATATCACTAACTTTTAACTCTAATTTTCTCAGCATCTACTGAACGATTTAGACCATTTAAGCAAAAGGCACGAGTCTGAACTGAGGACTACCTCTTTGCCAAATTTGGTGTAATTCCGTTCAGGTCCTATGGGAAATTGCATGGGGAAAACACGTTTTGGGACCCCCCTTTTTTCTCGGCCCACAGCGAAACTTTCAGGGTAGGAGCGGAGCAGAGCTGCCTAAAAGTTTGGAAAATTTCGCGAAGATTCGTCAGTCGGCGCCAGACTTATTGGGAATAGAATGTTGCGGATTTCCTATGGAAAATAGGTCCTAACTATAACTATCTACTGGCGACCGCCAGTAAATAATATATACACATATCAGCCACAGTTCAAAAATGCTGCACACTCTGGCCATCCTTTTAATTAATTTATTTAGATTCTTTGCAAAACACGATCAACTGACAAACGCGTTTCAACCTCCTGGCCTTCGTCAATGTCATTAAAACAATGAATGGCGGGGGGGCTCACGGCACTCCCGTGGCCCCGGTGACCGGCTTCTCCCCGGGGCACTAAATATGTAAATTGGGGGGTCCGTGACGGACCCCCCAGCCCCGGGGATCACTACCCCCCGGGGCTTTGAAACAGGTGGGAGGGGGGCCGCGTGGCCCCCCTCCTGGAGCCCTTGATGGCCCTGGGGACCGCCACCCCCCAGGGCCAGCTCCTGCAGTGTCCCGGGGTGCCCACCCCCGGGACACTGCCGTTTGCAATGACAGGGCGGGAGCCTCACGGCTCCCACCGTGTCATTGCAAACTGCTTTGTTATTTGGAAGAGAGAGCAGGAAACCTGCTCTCTCTTCCAAATAGCAAAGCAGATTGCTTTTCCACATGGGGAGCAGCATGTTAGCTGCTCCCCAGGTGAAAAAGCAATGCCGGCTCCCGCAGGTCTCCAACGGAGTGGGCCAGCCCCGGGGAATGCCCCGGCTATTAGTGGCCCGGGAGGGGGGCCACGCGGCCCCCCTCCCCAAAATGAATTTTTTTTTTTAAATAAATAATAAAAAAGGGCCGGCCCTGGGGTATGGGGTCCCCGGGGTGGACTATGGCCTCGAGAGGGCAGCCCTAGCCCGGTCGTGAAGAGAAGCCGACCACCGTCTGGCGGGTCTGTGACGGCACCACGTTGGTGCTGCATCCGGCAGAACGGAGGCAAGCTGGCGCCGTAGCAGGATGGTGTCAGCTTTAAATTACTCCTATTGACACCTATAAAGCGGGGCAGGTCCCTATCAAGAGAGTGCACACGTTATTGGGATTATTTGTGACACTCTATCAGCGCACCCACGAGGGGAATACTGTCGGCGCACTACAACTCAGAGAAAGCCATCAATTGGCCCCGCCCACTGGGGCAGGTGTTGAAATAGAAGTGTGGGCAACAAACAGCGCTGTTTGGAGTCTTTTACCCACGCCACTGAAGAAAGGATTTTCATCCTGAAACGCGTCTGGCGACTGATTTGATGAACGCTATGCTCTGTGAGGAGATCCCTGCCGGCAAAGTGTCGAGTAATAATATCTCCTGAGTGGCTTCACTTCGAATGGGTTCCTGTTATTGTTGGATATGTATATATATATATATATATATATATATATATATATATAGCGTCGCAGGACATCAAATGACTCCCAGGTGAGAGGCTCTGTTTGGAAACCGGCACTAAAGAAAGCTTACCGGCTGAAACGCGTCTGCCAAGCGTTTCCTGAACATTTGCAGCTTTTGTGCTTGTCAAACTATTTGGAATAAATCCTCTTTGCGTACCCCAGCATATGTTGGCCTCATTCTTCGTGTGGAGTGAGGATTGGACTTTATATGTTTAACCAGTAAGCAGGCACTGGCTACCGGCATGCCCTCTCAGTCTGGAGCTACGCGCACGCCAGGACCTTTTGGACAGTGTATGAAAGTACAGCGCGTCGCCCCCCTACACGGCTACACCAGCACTGTGTTCCGCATTGGGAGAGAGGATGCAGCATTGGCTGCAGGGGACACAAATTTAGGTTTCTTTTTAACATCTTTATTTTGGTTCCGGGATGCTGAGGGTAAACGTGACCTGAAAGCCAACAAGTTGGGACACCACCTGGTGTTTGGAAGTCCCTCACTTTACGGACTTCCGCATTAAACTTCGTTGACCAGCATGCACCTGGACTCAATGAAGCACGAGATGCAATATCCTTTTTAAACAGAGGCGGGGTTGTAACATCCAGCCAATGAGAGTGGCTACATGAGCGTCACAGGACATCAAATGACCCCCAGGTGAGAGGCTCTGTTTGGAAACCGGCACTGAAGAAAGCTTACCGGCTGAAACGCATCTGCCAAGCGTTTCCTGAACATTTGCAGCTTTTGTGCCTGTCAAACAATTTGGAATAAATCCTCTTTGTGTACCCCAGCATATGTCGGCCTCATTCTTCGTGTGGAGTGAGGATTGGACTTTATATGTTTAACCAGTAAGCAGGCACTGGCTACCGGCATGGCCTCTCGGTCTGGAGCTACGCGCACACCAGCACCTTTTGGACAGTGTATTAAAGTACAGCGTGTCGACACCCTACGCGGCTGCACCAGCACTGTGTTCCGCATTGGGAGAGAGGATGCAGCATTGGCTGCAGGGGACACAAATTTAGGTTTCTTTTTAACATCTTTATTTTGGTTCCGGGATGCTGAGGGTAAACGTGACCTGAAAGCTAACAAGTTGGGACACCACCTGGTGTTTGGAAATCCCTCACTTTACGGACTCCCGCATTAGACTTCGTTGACCAGCATGCACCTGGACTCAGTGAAGCACGAGATGCAATATCCTTTTTAAACAGAGGCTGGGTTGTAACATCCAACCAATGAGAGTGGCTACATGAGCGTCACAGGACATCAAATGACCCCCAGGTGAGAGGCTCTGTTTGGAAACCGGCACTGAAGAAAGCTTACCGGCTGAAACGCATCTGCCAAGCGTTTCCTGAACATTTGCAGCTTTTGTGCTTGTCAAACTATTTGGAATAAATCCTCTATGTGTACCCCAGCATATGTCGGCCTCATTCTTCGTGTGGAGTGAGGATTGGACTTTATATGTTTAACCAGTAAGCAGGCACTGGCTACCGGCATGCCCTCTCGGTCTGGAGCTACGCGCACGCCAGCACCTTTTGAACAGTGTATTAAAGTACAGCGCGTCGCCCCCCTACGCGGCTACACCAGCACTGTGTTCCGCGTTGGGAGAGAGGATGCAGCATTGGCTGCAGGGGACACAAATTTAGGTTTCTTTTTAACATCTTATTTTGGTTCCGGGATGCTGAGGGTAAACGTGACCTGAAAGCCAACAAGTTGGGACACCACCTGGTGTTTGGAAGTCCCTCACTTTACGGACTCCCGCATTAGACTACGTTGACCAGCATGCACCTGGACTCAGTGAAGCACAAGATGCAATATCCTTTTTAAACAGAGGCGGGGTTGTAACATCCAGCCAATGAGAGTGGCTACATGAGCGTCACAGGACATCAAATGACCCCCAGGTGAGAGGCTCTGTTTGGAAACCGGCACTGAAGAAAGCTTACCGGCTGAAACGCGTCTGCCAAGCGTTTCCTGAACATTTACAGCTTTTGTGCTTGTCAAACTATTTGGAATAAATCCTCTTTGTGTACCCCAGCATATGTCTGCCTCATTCTTCGTGTGGAGTGAGGATTGGACTTTATATGTTTAACCAGTAAGCAGGCACTGGCACCCGGCATGCCCTCTCGGTCAGGAGCTACGCGCACGCCAGCACCTTTTGGACAGTGTATTAAAGTACAGCGCGTCGCCCCCCTACGCGGCTACACCAGCACTGTGTTACGCATTGGGAGAGAGGATGCAGCATTGGCTGCAGGGGACACAAATTTAGGTTTCTTTTTAACATCTTTATTTTGGTTCCGGGATGCTGAGGGTAAACGTGACCTGAAAGCCAACAAGTTGGGACACCACCTGGTGTTTGGAAGTCCCTCACTTTACGGACTCCCGCATTAGACTACGTTGACCAGCATGCACCTGGACTCAGTGAAGCACGAGATGCAATATCCTTTTTAAACAGAGGCGGGGTTGTAACATCCAGCCAATGAGAGTGGCTACATGAGCATCACAGGACATCAAATGACCCCCAGGTGAGAGGCTCTGTTTGGAAACCGGCACTGAAGAAAGCTTACCGGCTGAAACGCGTCTGCCAAGAGTTTCCTGAACATTTGCACATTTGTGCTTGTCAAACTATTTGGAATAAATCCTCTTTGTGTACCCCAGCATATGTCGGCCATTCTTCGTGTGGAGTGAGGATTGGACTTTGTATATATATAGATATATTACCTACTGGCGGTCGCCAGTAGGTAGTTATAGTTAGGACCCCTTTTCCATAGGAAAACCGCAACATTCTATTTTGATTAACTTTGGCGCCGGTTGACGAATCCTCGCGAATTTCTCAAAATAGGTGGGGCGCTACGCTCCGCTCCTACCCTGAAAGTCTCGGGGGGATTCGTCAAGCGGGGGTTGAGATAAAAGGGGGGTCCCAAAACGCGTTTTCCCCATGCATTTTTCCATAGGACCTTTAGAACGAGCTACAGCCCGAACGGCTGAACAGAATTACTAGAAATTTGGCAGAGAGGTAGTCCTCAGGTCAAGGAAGTGCCTTTTGTAGGTTTGGTGTAAATCTGTTCTGTAGATTCTGAGAAAATAGCCTTTAAATCAATATATATATCTGAGCCAGCTTACGGTACGCTTACCGTACGCTTACCGTACGCGTACGGTGGCGTGCGCGAGCGCGATTCTGATTGGCTCTTAGATCTTAGTAAACATTGGAATCGGCCGAAACCAGGAAGCGGCGGCCGCCATTTTGTGTATTTCACTCTGAAAAAAAAGAGTGAAAACAAGAAAAGGGGGCAATGAGGAGAGTTACAGACCCCCTAACATTTGTAAGGGGGTCAAAGAAGGACAGAAAAGTACAAAAAAAACATTTATTGATTTTTAAAAAAATCGCGGGGTACGCGTACGGTAAGCTAACCGTACGCGTACGGTAGAAAAAAAAAATAAAAAGAAATAAAATTCAGATTTAAGTGTTTAGATATTAGGGGGCTCTAAAAAGAGCTGTTGTGTTTTTGAAGTGATTTTTTAGTGGTACCTACAAGTAAGTACCGATGCAGAGTCTAAGGTTCAAAAGGAAGACTCTGTTCCCTTCATCATTGAAGTGCACACCATCTCCTCTATAAATGTCTTGCATGTCATAACGCAAGTTGTTGTGGTAAATGGCACCCATACCATAGTCACGGAGGAAAGCAGAAACAGATTTGTTGACGTGCTTTCTTGCTTTGTCAATCTGCGGACAGAAATGATTGGACCAGTTCCATTTTTGCCTTTGGCATATGTTGGAAAACACAAAGGCAGTTTTAGGGAAAAGTGAAAACAGTTGTGCAAAGGTGTCCTTCATAAGCATTTCCAGACCTACCCCAGTCAAAGTGCCTAGGTCATTGCCACCACAGTGCACTATTATGAGGTCAGGGTGTTGGATTTGCATGAAGGATTTCACCAATGGCATCAACTGGTGCCACTTTAACCCTCTCTGACCAATCCATTTAATGTCTACATTTGGCAAAGCAAGGTCTCTCACCATATCTGTTTTCTCTGCAAACTTTTCACTCCAGAAGACATAGCTGTGCCCTACAATCCACACTGTGAACATCTTCAAAGGAGAACTGGATGCACTCAGGAGGTGTCTTTCAGTAGAATGGCAATATGAAAAGAAAGACAGTTTGGAAATGGAGGCATACATATTTTTTTCAAAACAAAAAGAACTGATTGGCTGTTTCATACCATTCTAGAATAAAAACTAGGCTGTATGTGTAAAATAATAGAAGCATGTTTTGTATTGGTACAGAAAAATGTGTTACCAAAGAACAGTACTATGGATTTGCTGTTAGGTTTGAAAAGTCAAGCACTCTTGCTCTGTGGAATTGAAACATTGTGTGGCGAACTTCTGACCTAACTCCACACAGCAGTGTTCCATGAGCTGTTGCTATGGTAGCAGGCAGAAGTCAAGTTGGGGGAAGGGTACTAGGCAGAAGTCAAGTTGGGGGCAGGGTACTTTTGGAAAAGGGTTGGTTTTCAACCAATAGAAATGTGTGATTACATTTGAAAAAAAGGGGGAAGCACTGAGATTTGAAACTTACATGTATATGTGTGGAAAAATAGAGGGAAAGTTTGCCATTATCTGGTTCTGCTGAGAGGAGAGAGGTGAACACAACAGAGATCCTGGCTCTGATAATCTGCTGTTTGAGTGCCACATTTCTTTCACAACTAACTAATTTTAAAGGTGAGGATAGAGTTTGAGAGGAGATGTATATGGTAAATTAAGAAATGAATAATAGAAATGGAAATTCTTTTTGTTGAAGTTGCGTTTATCATTTTCTGTTTTGGGAGAAATTTAAATGTGAGGAACATGTAAAATAATATGGACGATGTTTTCACAATAAATTAAGGTGTACTGGAAAAAAAAAGAATAGTTTAAGGGTTTGAGGTTGGACTCAGTAATGCAAATACATTCAGCATCACTAAGGCTGGTTGCCCTTGCTGGAATGTAGGCAGCCACCCAGGTTACACATGGTGGTGGTCTGAAAAAGCAGTTTGGACATGTGCATTTAAGAAAATCAAAAAAGTGGTTTCATAATGTGTCAGTCTGTAAAAGTGATTTTCACTTGCCCAAAAAAAAAGAGCAGTAAGTGTGCTTTCAAATTGGCAAAGAAATTTCGTTTTGGGACTAATGTGAAAACATGACTCTGTGTGCAAAGAGGAATTATAGGCAGAGATTTATTGCGTTTTTTTCTGGTGATTTCACAGTTGCATTAGTAGGAAAAAGGGGGAGCGATTTTTTGGGGGAAGAAGCAGACTCTTAGCACACACTCATGTGCTTGCCATGTATAATCATGCACAGTATTTACAAGCGAGTGGGGTTTTCAGGTTTCAGTCTGTAATGCAAATACATTCAGCATCACTAAGGCTGGTTGCCCTTGCTGGAGTGTAGGCAGCCACCCAGGTTACACATGGTGGTAGTCTGAAAAAGAAGTTTGGACATGTGCATTTAAGAAAATCAAAAAAGTGGTTTCATAATGTGTCAGTCTGTAAAAGTGATTTTCACTTGCCAAAAAAAAAGAGCAGTAAGTGTGCTATCAAATTGGCAAAGAAATTTCGTTTTGGGACTAATGTGAAAACATGACTCTGTGCAAAGAGGAATTATAGGCAGAGATTTATTGCGTTTTTATTTGGTGATTTCACAGTTGCATTAGATGGAAAGGGGGAGCGATTTTTTGGGGGAAGAAGCAGACTCTTAGCACACACCCATGTGCTTGCCATGTATAATCATGCACAGTATTTACAAGCGAGTGGGGTTTTCAGGTTTCAGTCTGTAATGCAAATACATTCAGCATCACTAAGGCTGGTTGCCCTTGCTGGAGTGTAGGCAGCCACCCAGGTTACACATGGTGGTAGTCTGAAAAAGAAATTTGGACATGTGCATTTAAGAAAATAAAAAAAGTGGTTTCATAATGTGTCAGTCTGTAAAAGTGATTTTCACTTGCCAAAAAAAAAAGAGCAGTAAGTGTGCTTTCAAATTGGCAAAGAAATTTCGTTTTGGGACTAATGTGAAAACATGACTCTGTGTGCAAAGAGGAATTATAGGCAGAGATGTATTGCGTTTTTTTCTGGTGATTTCACAGTTGCATTAGTAGGAAAAAGGGGGAGCGATTTTTTGGGGGAAGAAGCAGACTCTTAGCACACACCCATGTGCTTGCCATGTATAATCATGCACAGTATTTACAAGCGAGTGGGGTTTTCAGATTTCAGTCTGTAATGCAAATACATTCAGCATCACTAAGGCTGGTTGCCCTTGCTGGAGTGTAGGCAGCCACCCAGGTTACACATGGTGGTAGTCTGAAAAAGAAGTTTGGACATGTGCATTTAAGAAAATCAAAAAAGTGGTTTCATAATGTGTCAGTCTGTAAAAGTGATTTTCACTTGCCAAAAAAAAAGAGCAGTAAGTGTGCTATCAAATTGGCAAAGAAATTTCGTTTTGGGACTAATGTGAAAACATGACTCTGTGCAAAGAGGAATTATAGGCAGAGATTTATTGCGTTTTTATTTGGTGATTTCACAGTTGCATTAGATGGAAAGGGGGAGCGATTTTTTGGGGGAAGAAGCAGACTCTTAGCACACACCCATGTGCTTGCCATGTATAATCATGCACAGTATTTACAAGCGAGTGGGGTTTTCAGGTTTCAGTCTGTAATGCAAGTACATTCAGCATCACTAAGGCTGGTTGCCCTTGCTGGAGTGTAGGCAGCCACCCAGGTTACACATGGTGGTAGTCTGAAAAAGAAGTTTGGACATGTGCATTTAAGAAAATCAAAAAAGTGGTTTCATAATGTGTCAGTCTGTAAAAGTGATTTTCACTTGCCAAAAAAAAAGAGCAGTAAGTGTGCTATCAAATTGGCAAAGAAATTTTGTTTTGTGCCTAATGTGAAAACATGACTCTGTGCAAAGAGGAATTATAGGCAGAGATTTATTGCGTTTTGCTCTGGTGATTTCACAGTTGCATTAGATGGAAAGGGGGAGCGATTTTTTGGGGGAAGAAGCAGACTCTTAGCACACACCCATGTGCTTGCCATGTATAATCATGCACAGTATTTACAAGCGAGTGGGGTTTTCAGGTTTCAGTCTGTAATGCAAATACATTCAGCATCACTAAGGCTGGTTGCCCTTGCTGGAGTGTAGGCAGCCACCCAGGTTACACATGGTGGTGGTCTGAAAAAGCAGTTTGGGCATGTGCATTTAAGAAAATCCAAAAAGTGGTTTCATAATGTGTCAGTCTGTAAAAGTGATTTTCACTTGCCCAAAAAAAAAGAGCAGTAAGTGTGGTTTCAAATTGGCAAAGAAATTTCGTTATGGGACTAATGTGAAAACATGACTCTGTGTGCAAAGAGGAATTATAGGCAGAGATTTATTGCGTTTTGCTCTGGTGATTTCACAGTTGCATTAGATGGAAAGGGGGAGCGATTTTTTGGGGGAAGAAGTAGACTCTTAGCACACACCCATGTGCTTGCCATGTATAATCATGCACAGTATTTACAAGCAAGTGGGGTTTTCAGGTTTCAGTCTGTTAATGCAAATACATTCAGCATCACTAAGGCTGGTTGCCCTTGCTGGAGTGTAGGCAGCCACCCAGGTTACACATGGTGGTGGTCTGAAAAAGAAGTTTGGACATGTGCATTTAAGAAAATCAAAAAAGTGGTTTCATAATGTGTCAGTCTGTAAAAGTGATTTTCACTTGCCCAAAAAAAAAGAGCAGTAAGTGTGCTTTCAAATTGGCAAAGAAATTTCGTTTTGGGACTAATGTGAAAACATGACTCTGTGTGCAAAGAGGAATTATAGGCAGAGATTTATTGCGTTTTTTTCTGGTGATTTCACAGTTGCATTAGTAGGAAAAAGGGGGAGCGATTTTTGGGGGGAAGAAGCAGACTCTTAGCACACACCCATGTGCTTGCCATGTATAATCATGCACAGTATTTACAAGCGAGTGGGGTTTTCAGGTTTCAGTCTGTAATGCAAATACATTCAGCATCACTAAGGCTGGTTGCCCTTGCTGGAGTGTAGGCAGCCACCCAGGTTACACATGGTGGTGGTCTGAAAAAGAAGTTTGGGCATGTGCATTTAAGAAAATCAAAAAAGTGGTTTCATAATGTGTCAGTCTGTAAAAGTGATTTTCACTTGCCAAAAAAAAAAGAGCAGTAAGTGTGCATTCAAATTGGCAAAGAAATTTCGTTTTGGGACTAATGTGAAAACATGACTGTGTGCAAAGAGGAATTATAGGCAGAGATTTATTGCATTTTTTTCTGGTGATTTTACAGTTGCATTAGATGGAAAGGGGGAGCGATTTTTTGGGGGAAGAAGCAGACTCTTAGCACACACCCATCTGCTTGCCATGTATAATCATGCACAGTATTTACAAGCGAGTGGGGTTTTCAGGTTTCAGTCTGTAATGCAAAAACATTCAGCATCACTAAGGCTGGTTGCCCTTGCTGGAGTGTAGCAGTCTGGACATGGGCTTTTTAAAAAATCTGAAAAGTGGTTTCATAATGTGTCAGTCTGTAAAAGTGATTTTCACTTGCCAAAAAAAAAGAGCAGTAAGTGTGCATTCAAATTGGCAAAGAAATTTCGTTTTGTGAGTATTGTGAAAAGAAATGTAGTAATATATTTAAATAAAATAAAGGAATTTTTTTTTTAGTTTTTTTCAGGTATTGCTGAAGAGCAGTGAACAAAATTTAAGATGCCTACAAAATCCAGAGTTCAAAAAACGCTAAAAAAAAAACTATATTTGAACACAACTAGAGGATCAAAGTTAGTAGAAGATGCTGATGTTGGGAGGAAGAAAAAATCTTCTGGTAAGCAAAAAAAAGATTTTCTAAGGAATATATTCAAAAAAAGGAAAAATGTACAAAATGTCTGTACAGGAAAGAATGATTTCAAACAAAAAGGACAAGAAAAAATTGAGAATTTAGTTAATGCAAATATACCTTCTGCAACTAAAAAGTTAAACTTAAACAGAAAAACAGCGTTTAAAGAGATACGTAGAAAAATGTTTCAGAGAAGAGTTATGTCCAATTTGATAAAGGATGTGAAGAAATATAAGCAAAAGGCAAAATATTACAAGAGAAAAAAAGAAATTGAAGCCATTGCAGCAAAGGCATTAGAATTAAAAAGGAAACTATTCATATTAATTTTGAATAGGATGCGTACATTAGACAAAATGGTTAATGTACTGAAATCACATAGCAAAAGGAAAAGAGTAGTGAACAGAACAAACTTTTGTAAAGTGTTTTTAGGAAAGTGGATGCATAGTTCAAGTAGTGAACCTTTTTTTAATGAAGAGAGCTATTTTCAAAGTAATAGTTTGCTGCATGCAGTTGACACCAGAGGTCGTTCATACGAAGTAAAAAATGGTTGCATAATGGAGAAGGAGATAATGGTTCCAAGAGATGAGGTACAAGTGATGGCAGATGAGGCAATGGGGAGACGTCCTAAAGCCCCAGTGTACACTTGGAATTGTAGTAGTATTTGCACTGTGCGTCAGGAATCTATTGACAAATTTCGAGAGTTTCTAAGAGAATATAGTAAAAAAAGTATAAAACAGAAGATTAAGGTGCTTCAAAGTCTGGATCCATGCAGAGTGAGAGAGAATACTGGTTTGCAGGGTCATTCTCTGGCTTGTCTATCTAGAAAAGTGTGCAATAGTGTTTTCCATCATTTTAGGATGCTGGCTGTTCATCATACTGAAATGAGAAAGTTTGTGAGACGGTTGTATTTTGCCAAAAGTCCAGCAATAAAGTTAAATGAATTGAATAGGGCTCTGTTCCGAGGAACGGTATCAGATGTAGAGAAGGTTGTTGATGAAATTCAGTTTTGTTACTTTGGTCCTGAACAAAACAGTGCAGAGAAGGACACAGTAAATGAGGAAGAAGTGGAAGAGAATGTAGAACCCTCTGTAAGTAACACATTTAATGATCACATAACAAAATTTGCAATAGTCTCTAATGAAAGACCAAATTTTACTTGTATTTGTTGCCGCAGAACTCATTATAGAAAACAAACTAGGAATGTTGATCTCTACAGAAAGAGTGAAAATGAAGATAATTATAAGTGGAAGGATTTTGCCACATATATATTTCTAGAAAATTGTTTTGAATTGGGTGAAGATCAGCGTATTTGTAAATACTGTTACAACAAGTTAGAGGAAAATAGAATGCCGACCAGAGCTGTACATAATAATTTAGAATTGGATGCTATTCCTGCTGAACTTTCTGAATTAAATACATATGAGTCTATACTCATTTAATGTGTTCATCCGTTCCAGACCATAGTACGTATGGAGCCCAAAACTGGTAAATTACCTCCTTCAGATTTACTGAGAGGTTTAAAAGGTAGAGTGGTGTATTTGCCCTTGGATTTGAAAAAAAATATGGAAACTATTGATGCAGATACTTTGGAAACTGAACCATTAATTATTCTGGTTAATGGGGTACCTACAAAGAATAAGAAGATTTGGCAGGAGCTGGTAGATGTACGGAAAGTACAAAAAGCTAATTTGTATTTGAAAAGGAATAACAAATGGTATGAATCAATTTATATAGAAGAAGAAGAAGAAGAAGAAGATTTACAAGAAGACACAGAAACACCAACTGGACAAATTGAAAAAGTGGACAAGTCAAAGGAAGAAGAAATTTATGAACATTTTAGCATACATCCTCTTCATTCAAAAGAAGTTATGGGAGACAATATTGATCTCTTTCAGATGAAGAAAGCAAAAGGAACTCCCGTGAGTGTATGGGAGGAGAGCTTGGAAGCTCGATGTTTTCCCCAGCTGTTTCCTAAAGGAAAAGGAGGACGATACGATGAACGTCCAGAACAGATTCCAGCTTCTGAGTATCGGACTACAAGACTATATGCTGAAGATCCCAGATTTCGACAAAGTATTCCTTATTTGTTCCATCTTTTATTTGAAAGCGACTTGTCTGCACTGTCTTATGCAGTAAATCACATTTTAAAAAGTGGAGTACATTTACAAAATGTGTCTGCTAAGGATTTTATGGAGAAAGTGCAGCACCGAGATGATCATTTGGAAACACAACTGATCAATCTGATGGCTTGTCAGCGTGGGACAAATGAATATTGGTACCGACGCCATGGTGAACTAAAATGCATGTTACGGAATTTAGGAACACCAACATGGTTCCTTACCCTAAGCTGTGCCGAGTACGCTTGGGATGATTTACTGGATTTTCTACGAGAGGCAAATTCAAACATTAAAAACATCGAATACAAGACAGCAGGAGAACTGTGCTCATTGGATCCGATTAATGTTTGCAGATATTTCAATCATAGATTTGAGGCTATGATGTCCTTCATCTGCAATAAAAAAAATCCACCTCTTGGAGAAGTAGTGGATTTCTTTTGGAGAAAAGAGTACCAGGCAAGAGGTGCTCCTCATATTCATATGCTGTTGTGGATCAAGGATGCCCCAAAGTTTGGAACAGATACTGATGAAGCAGTGTTATCTTACATTGAAGAATATGCAACATGTGCTATACCAAAAAGCACAGAAGAGAAAAAGTTAAAGGAGCAAGTTTTACGTTTCCAAAGTCATCGGTGTGGAAAATACTGTCGACGGAAATACAAGAGCAAAGAAAAATACTACACTAAATGTCGATTTGGATTTCCTAGACCTGTTCTTTCAAATGGAAGAGTAAACAGTTTTATGTCAGCTGTGAGACATACTATCACAAGAAAATCACCAAAGAATACCTACAACCTTAAAAGAAAAGAAGAATCAAAAAATATAAATGACTACAACCCAGTCATTTTATCCATGTGGAACGCTAACATGGATATACAGTATGTTGCTGACAATTCCATTGCTGTTGCTCGATATGTAACGTCTTACATTACGAAATCAGAAAAAACAGAATTGAAGGAAATGTGGGAAGAGATTTCTCACGAGAAGACTGTCAGTAAGAAGCTGTACAGTTTCAGTTTGAAGATGTTATCGCATCGAGAAATTGGATCCTACGAATGTTCAGATAGGTTATCTTCTGCAAGTCTCTACTCGAAGTCAAGAAGAATAATTTGGGCAAGTTTAGGCCTTGCAGCAATGAGAAATCGGGTACTGAAATCTGTAGGAGAAATTGAATATTTGGCCGAGAATGACCCAGAAAGTACAGATATTTTGAAATCAAACATGTTGGACACTTATTATCCCAAGAGAAGTCATCATCTGGAGAACATGTGTCTCTATGAAGTGTTGCAGAACTACATTTATTCACGGAAAGCTGCAGAAGACATCAACAATGGAAAATATAAAGTCGTTGGTGAAGAAGGATGTTTGGTGAAGCAAACAAAAGGAAGTTTGATAAATCACCGGAAGCTGAGTTGTGACACTACTGACAAGAAGGAATTTTACTACTTGGCTCTTTTACAGTTGTTTAAACCATGGCGTACAGAGGATGAACTACTGGGAGAATTTCAAAGCTATGAAGATTCTTTTAATGCTTGCAAAGACAGCATACAATGCAGTACATTCTCAACTTATCTGCAAATGTTAAATGAAGAAATTGAACAGGAAACTACAATTGCAGCAGAAATAGCTAGAGACAGTTCTCAGGACAGCCAAAGTTCAGGAACACTCAGTCAAGATCCCCTAGGACAACCAATCGTTGAAAATGAAGCATCAATAGCCATGAATGAAGTGGAAACGGCTATGAATCAAGCTCAAGAAGAATTTATAGACTTAGAAAATTTGGAAAGACAACTGAATCAAGAGCAGCAACAAATTTATGAAGAGATCAAAAACAAAATTGATCACGGATTTCTACATGAAAAAAAAGAGTGCTCATGCACATCATTTCATCCAATCAGGATGTATGTAAGCGGACAAGCTGGAACTGGAAAAAGTTTCCTAATAAAAGTCATCAGAAGCTACCTAAAGCAAAAAACGGATTCTACTTTGTCTTGTGTGGTTACTGCTCCAACTGGGTTAGCAGCATATAACATAAAAGGAATCACTTTACATCGTTTGCTAATGTTACCAGTGGAGCATGAGAACAAAATACAATTCAACAAGCTAACTGGAGAAGCATCCTTGGAAGTTTCAAGAGTATTGAAGAAGATGCAAGTTCTCATTATTGATGAGGTGAGCATGGTATCAAACTTAATGCTTGCCTTTGTGCATTTAAGAATGCAGCAAATTTTGAAGACAGACTATGACATGTTATTTGGTGGAAAATACGTCATAGTTTTTGGAGATCTTTTGCAACTTACTCCAGTTAAAGGACAACCAGTGTTTAGTACTGTCACACATGAAGACACAAAGAAGTCATTGGGAAGCATCGGAAATACAAATATTTGGTCCTTCTTTGAGTACAAGGAACTTACTACTAATATGAGGCAAGCAAGCGATGAAGAATATGGAAGTATTCTGAAGGATATCAGAATTGGACTACTCACAGAAGTTGGCAAAAAAGCATTACAGAGTCGGCTGCTACATAATTTATTTCCAAAGGAAGAAATAGTTGCAGAGAAGATATACAAGAACATTGCAGAAAACAAAAGTGTCATCTGCTTAATGCCAACTCTACGTGAATGCTCAATATTAAATGAGGAGCTTTTGAAATTGGAAAAGGAAGAGATCAGGAAATTGGAAGCAGTGGACAAAATTGAGGATGGAAGAATTACTGTCACAGTAACAGGCAAACTGAAAAATAAATTGGACTCACTAGAGAAGAACATCTCCAAAACAGCTGGATTAGAAAAAAATCTATATGTTTGCATGAACTGTAGAGTATTTTTAAGGAGAAATTTGGATGTTGAAAAAGGTTTAGTTAATGGAGCTATGGGAAGAGTTGTGGGTTTTATTAATTATCAGAAAAAAGATGGAATTGAATGTTTAAAAATAAAATTTGATCAGATAGAAGAAGTTAAAGACATTTGTCGTTGTACAGTTCGTTTCATGCTTGTGAAAGACTTATATGTACGTAGGAAGCAGTTTCCGTTTTCTCTAGCATATGCTGTAACTATTCACAAGTCTCAAGGATTGACTGTAGATTGTGCATTTGTGAACATTGGTTCAACTGTGTTCAAAGAAGGTATGGCATATGTTGCTTTGTCACGAGTGAAAACATTATCAGGTTTATTCATGATAGACTTTGATGACTCAAAAGTTAGTGCTGATACAAACTGTGTAAAGGAGTATAATAGATTAAGAAGAAGCTATGCTCCTCATTTAGGTCAGTATCCTGTGTTAGAGAAACGTGTAGTTTCTCGTAAAAGAAAAAATGACAATATCTGTAATGAAGATGTAGAGAAGAGGAAAAAAAAGAGGAGTGATGTAATTGCAAGCAAAAAGAAAAAGGAAAATGAAGAACAGGTTGTAGGATGTCATTTTGAAAATAGCTCTGGTGTCAACTGCTACGCAAATGTAGTGCTGAATGTTGCATTTTATCTGGAAAGTTTGCAAGAGCAGATAATAGTAAATCAGGGAAAAAGATTCTGTTCAGAGCTGAGTCTCCTTTTTCTTAAGCTGAGTAAAGATAAAACTCAAATAGAAAGTGCTACTGAAATTAGAAAACTTTTAGATATATGTTCAGGACGAACACAGTTTTCTCAAAATGAACAGCAAGATGCACACGAATTTTTGATGTATTTTCTTCAGGTAGTGGAAGAAGAAGGAGTTCCCATTGACATTTTTTTTGGTCTCTCTTATAAATGGGAACATAGTTGTGATAATTGTTATAATATATGTGGTTCTAATGTTGATAATGAAAGGTTTATTTATTTGACATTGCCAGAAAGTAAAACAGTTACTATTGCAAAATTAGTTAAAGATGCTAATCATAGCATGAAATGTGGTGAGTGTAAATCTGACATGTTTTCAACATTAATTTTAAAGGAATACAGACAGTATGTAATTTTAATGATGCAACGATGTAGAGCTGATGGTTCAAAATTGGATACTTTAATAAAGAAGTTTACAGGACAGCAATTATCAATTTCAGGAAAAACTTTTGTAACTGTTGCAATAATTTTCCACGATGGACCTACTGTTACTTCTGGACATTACACAGTTTATCTTAAATGTGAAAAAGGCTGGACACTGTGTAATGATTCCCAATTGATTTTCAAACAACGTTTGCCTTTTGATTTAGCAAATTCCTATCTAATCTTCCTGAAACCTAAATTTTAGACAGATTTGGCAAGATATGGACAAAATAATTTTACCATTTTACTGCATTACCATTACAATTTTGTAGAAAAATGATTTTTTAAATTATCATTTGGCCTAATGGAAAGATAACCAATTGTAATGTGGACTTTTTTAATTTTTAATGAAACTTTGAAAAACCAATAATTTAGAGATAATCGGTAACATCTGCACAATTTAAATTTTGGAATGTTATTGGACTGCCATTGGAATTTTTTTCAAAAATGATTTAAAAAATTACTATTTGGCCATGCGGAAAAGTAACCAATTCTATTGTGGACTTAATAAATTATTCCCAAAATTTTCGTGAACCAAAATGTAACAGAGAATCAGTGAGATCTGGACAAATTAAACTTTAGAATTTTATTTGATTACTGTTGGAAATTTATTCCAAACAAAATTTTAAAATTACTATTTGCCCTAAAGGAAATGGAATCAGATGTATTGTGGAGTTATTTGAGATATAATATTGTGATTATACTTCTGAAACAAACATATCAGACGGTATTTTAAAGAAATAACTATTGGTATTAGATGATATTTTTTTAGAATATTATGCATTTCTATAATGTTAAGTTTAAGTAAAAAGAGATTCTGGGCTTTTTTATTACAATCTTTGTGATTGTTATTTTTTTTTGCCCGCTGTAAAATGATGAATGCAATTGCTTTCACAATTTATAGTGAAATGCAATATATTCTGAAAACAGCAAAAATAAGGCAAAAATATTTTTGGGAAAAAAATGTAAATATGTGTACTGTATTATAAAATGTTTTAAAAATATTAATACTTTTTTCTTTTTTTTCAGATTCATATAGAAAATTTTTGAAAACTAGAACCATTTTTAAAGCTATTTTTAAAAAAAACAAATGAATAAATATTTTTTTGAGTGAGTATGGTAAGTCAATAATAATAATTGTAGTCTCTCAAGGACCTTGTAATGTGATAATTGATTTTTAGTGTTTTTTTTTAAAAAATAAAAAAAAAGTACGCGCACCGTACGCGTACGGTAAAAAAAAAAAAAAAAAAAGTTTTTAAAAACATATATAAAAAATAGATGAAAGGTAAGGTTGGCTCTTAAAAGAGCCGTTGTGTTCATGCAGGGACAGAGGAAAGAAAGATTGGGAATATTAGACGGTACGACAAGTGTGCTGATCTATTTTACTGTTCACTAGGGAAACACTGGTCTCCCTATAAGTAATTAGATCGTGACAAGTGGCGCACCGTACTTCAACCCTCGCAAACCGAGGGTTAATTTCCAGAGGGCCAGCAAAAGGAGATGCTCCCCCCACAGATGAAGGGCTCACCTGACCTGCAGAAGAAGGAGTCAGCTCTGCAGATGATGGTCCAGGCTGAGCTGCTGTGGATGTACTTGCTTGTCTTTCTGAAGAGTTACCTCCAAAAAGATGACCATGTGTCCTTTTGTGTACATCCTTGAGGTGTCTCTTCATGGTGTGATTCCCAAAGGAATACTTCCTGTCAGGATTACCTCTAGAAAGTACACGCTGACACAGCCTGCAAGTTACTAAGGGTGCATTCACCTTTTGCTGGCCTTCAGGAAAAGTAAAATAATCCCATACATAAGAGGGCTTTTGTTTCCTTGATCTCTGCCTCAAGACAGTGCTGCTAGTGCTAGCCTCACTCTCAGAAGAGCTCTGCTGTTCTGCCATCGTATCCCAAAGACAAACCAGCTCCTTCTCCTAAGGGATCACAAGCAGAAATGAGGGGAATGGGTGTGGTGTAGGAGAGTTCTAGAACTGAAAGTAGTTTCAACCAATCAAAAGTTGTGTTTCATGATCACATGACCTACCGTACGCTTACGGTACGCTTACGGTATGCTTACGGCAAAAGTGCGCATGCGCGTAAAAAAGACACGTGCTTGCGCGCATGCGCATAACAGACACTACCCGACACTTCCGCGTAACGTGCGCGTGTAGCGCACACGCGTACGCGTCCCACGCGGAGTACGCGCGGCTACGCAAATTGCGTAACTATACGCAAGCAGCGTGGATAAATTACGGACGTAGCGTAAACCGTACGCTTACCGTAAGCTTACGGAACGCGTACTAAAAAAATAATAAAAAAAATAGAAAAAAAGTACTGCAAATAAATTTTAAATGTTTATTTTAAAAAAAATATTAAAAAAAAACATATTAAAGAATTTTAAAAATTTAACCATAGTCTTTATAAAAGGTAAGAAAAATAAAATAAAAATATGTTAAAAAAAATAGAAGAAAAAAAAAACAATTAGCATTTAAAAAACCTTGCAAATTCACTGAAAAAACCATGGGTTTCACACACGTTATAGTTAGGACTTAGCATTTAAAAAACCATAGAAATTCAGTGAAAAAACCATAGGTTTCACACACGTTATAGTTAGGAATTAGCATTTAAAAAACCTTAGAAATTCAGTGAAAAAACCATAGGTTTCACACATGTTATAGTTAGCTGGACATTTTACTCGTAAAAAACCAATGAAATTCCCCCGTTATAGTTAGTTCAGCTAACTATAACTCGCGCGCCCGCAATGCACTGCTGATGACGTCACATATTACATCACTCATGACATGGTCAGTGACATCACTCATGACATCACTGATGACATCTCAAATGACATCACTGATGACCTCACTGATGACATCATCCTTGTGATAGAGTGGCAGACCTCCTCTTCCCCTAATAAAACCTTTGATACACACAATCAAAAATAGAGACTAAAATTTACAAAACAATGGACATACCAATAACAGTTACAACAACCTCTTCAGTAATTCTAAGATCCACATACACATCCACTCATTCACCAACAGTCCAATACAGTCACTCATACATGTACTCACTTATCATATGTACTCATACACCTATACATCCTATTACACAACGCCACTCATCCATAGAGCTACTCACACACATAGTCACTCATGCCAATAAAGAATCAAACATCCATTTACTTGCATATACAGTTAAACACACACCACCACACTTACTTCTACGGAAACTTACACATACTTAGTCTTTTTAACAATCACTTATAGAAACACATACTTATTCATACAGGAACTCTTTCAATCTCTCACTCTCACATATACTCACATATATAAACCAATAGTCACATATACTAGTTTTAAACATATGTAGTTACTCATAAAGACACTATTGAGACAGTCATTCACTCACTAACACACCCATGCACACACTCATCCACCCATGCAGTCCTGCACACATGCTCTGTTCAACACATACAAACAGTGAGTCACTCATTCATGCACCTATGCACTACGTCATACCCCCCACCGAACCATGCAGACACTCATACTGATACTAAAAAAACCAACTAATAACCTATATAGACACCCATGTAGCTACTCTCCAACCCATGCAGCCACTTATACACAAAGTGAGAGACTGATACAGATATCTATATATTTAAACATTACTCACTAAGCCATGTATTCACTATGATACACTTAATCAGTCAGTTACACAATCAATTTTTCAAAAAGAAATCATCCATTTAGACAGTAATATACCCATTTATTCTTCCATCGACCTTGAGATATACATATATAAAACATATTTAATTTTCAGAAAAATACACATTCACTGGATGATGTCATCAGTGAGGTCATCAGTGATGTCATTTGAGATGTCATCAGTGATGTCATGAGTGATGTCACTGACCATGTCATGAGTGATGTAATATGTGACGTCATCAGCAGTGCATTGCGGGCGCGCGAGTTATAGTTAGCTGAACTAACTATAACGGGGGAATTTCATTGGTTTTTTACGAGTAAAATGTCCAGCTAACTATAACATGTGTGAAACCTATGGTTTTTTCACTGAATATATATATATATATATTATCTACTGGCGGTCGCCAGTAGATAGTTATAGTTAGGACCCTCTTACCATAGGAAATCCGGAACATTCTATTTTGAATAACTTTGGCGCCGGTCGACGAATCCTCGCAAAATTTTCAAAATAGGTGGGGCGTTGAGCTCCGCTCCTACCCGGAAAGTCTCGGTGGGATTCGTCAAGCGGGGGCTGAGATAAAAGGGGGGTCCCAAAACGCGTTTTTCCCATGCATTTTTCCATAGGACCTTTAGACAGAGCTACAGCCCGAACGGCTGAACAGAATTTAATGAAATTTGGCAGAGAGGCAGTCCTCAGGTCAAGGAAGTGCCTTTTGTAGGTTTGGTGTAAATCTGTTCAGTAGATTCTGAGAAAATAGCCTTTAAATCAATATATATATCTGAGCCAGCTTACGGTGCGCTTACGGTGCGCTTACCGTACGCGTACGGTGACGTGCGCGAGCGCGATTCTGATTGGCCGTTAGATCTTAGTAAACATTCGAATCGGTCGAAACCAGGAAGCGGCGGCCGCCATTTTCTCTCTCGCACTCTGACAGGGGGTTGAAAAACAAAGTGCAAAAACATGTAAAGGGGCTGTTTAGACAGCTCCCAAGCACCTAGCCATGTCGAGGGAGTCCCCAACGATCTCCCAAGTGAAAAAAGGCAATTTTAATTTTTTCGAAAATTTCGCCGATTACGCTTACCGTACGTGTACGGTAATAAATAATAAATAAAAAAATAATATCCACATTCTCCCCACCCCGTGTGCAAATGGTGCCCGAATGGCACCATTTGTGCATGGCTTATTACAGCAAAACAAAACATATATTTTACCTGTCACAACGATGCTCATCATATGTCCTCCATGTGCGCACGGTGCGCGAAGCGCATCGTGCGTTCATGGCCCAACTAGCGTAACGCGCACGGAATGAACTGCGTTAAGTGGGCGCGCACGCCACAAATGGCGTAAAGTAACTTAGCATTTAAAAAAACGTACAAATTCACTGAAAAAACCATAGGTTTCACACACGTTATAGTTAGGAATTAGCATTTAAAAAACCTTGCAAATTCACTGAAAAAACCATAGGTTTCACACATGTTATAGTTAGCTGGACATTTTACTGATAAAAAACCAATGAAATTCCCCCGTTATAGTTACTGTAGGCAACTATAACTCACGCGACCGTAATCCTCTGCTGATGACATATGTGTCTTTATGAAAAAAAAATATTTGTAATATATGTATAGCTAAAATTTAATGGAAGAAGACATGGGCAAATAAGTGTCTAAATACAGTATTAGCATCAGCAGAGGATTACGGTCGCGTGAGTTATAGTTGCCTACAGTAACTATAACGGGGGAATTTCATTGGTTTTTTATCAGTAAAATGTCCAGCTAACTATAACATGTGTGAAACCTATGGTTTTTTCAGTGAATATATATATATATATATAAATATAAGGCTCCATGGGGATTTCCAGAGAACGAGCAGCACCTGTACACAAAACAGCTTTTCCCTGACATAAAGCTTTATTGAAGGTATGGACAGTCACTCTCACCAGTCCTTTAAAAGCCTGTGACTGCACCCGACGCGTTTCGAGAAGATCTATTTTTCAAGGGTGATGCGGTCAAAGAGCGCATGTGCGCCTGCAGCTTCCTTTTCAGCGATATCGCACGCCATTAATTGGTCCCTCTATATGAGAAGTGCGTTGCTTTCTGGGAGCTGTAGTGCGTGATTTCTTTCCTTAATGGATGCGCTCCGAATTTCAAGCAAATTCTAGGCTCTCAAATGAGCCCTTGGGGAGAGCAGTTGTCCTTTATCCGAATTTTGTGTCCCGCTTCGTGAGCTTTGTAAGTCCAGTGCTCCGCGGCCCCCTGTTATTGGGGTGGTGCAAGCTCAGCGGCAGGACGGCCGCTATTAACATAAGGCTGCATGGGGATGTCCAGAAAACGAGCAGCACTCGGACACAAAACAGCTTGTCCCCGACATAAAGCTTTGTTGAAGGTATAGACAGTCACTCTCACCAGTCCTTTAAAAGCCTGTGACTGCACCCGACGCGTTTCGAGAAGATCTCTTTTTCAAGGGTGATGCGGTCAAAGAGCGCATCTGCGCCTGCAGCTTCCTATTCAGCAATATTGCACGCCATTGATTCGTCCCTCTATATGAGAAGTGCGTTGCTTTCTGGGAGCTGTAGTGCGTGATTTCTTTCCTTAATGGATGCGCTCCGAATTTCAAGCAAATTCAAGGCTCTCACATGAGCCCTTGGGGAGAGCAGTTGTCCTTAATCCTAATTTTGTGTCCCGCTTCGTGAGCTTTGTAAATCCAGTGCTCTGCGGCCCCCTGTTATTGGGGTGGTGCGAGCTCAGCGGCAGGACAGTCGCTATTAACATAAGGCCCCATGGGGATGTCCAGAAAACGAGCAGCACTCGGACACAAAACAGCTTTTCCCCGATATAAAGCTTTATTGAAGGTATTGACACTCACTCTCACCAGTCCTTTAAAAGCCTGTGACTGCACCCGATGTGTTTTGAGAAGATCTCTTTTTCAAGGGTGAAGCGGTCAAAGAGCTCATGTACACCTGCAGCTTCCTTTTCAGCGATATCGCACGCCATTGATTGGTCTCTCTATATGAGAAGTGCATTGCTTACTGGGAGCTGTAGTGCATGATTTCTTTCCTTAATGGATGCGCTCCGAATTTCAAGTGAATTCAAGGCTCTCACATGAGCCCTTGGGGGGAGCAGTTGTCCTTAATCCTAATTTTGTGTCCTGCTTTGTAAATCCAGTGCTCCGCGGCCCCCTGGGGACCGGAGAGAATCTGTGTCACTGTATTTACGGGGTCACCTGCCGCTACTCGGCTCCCCTTTGCGTGGTATTTCCAGCGCTCATATGAGCAACATTGATCCTGCTGTTTTACCAACACTATCTGGTGCATGCTGGGAGAAGTAGTAGTCTACTAGACTGCATCTGCCGGGACTACTGCAGGGTCAGCTGATCTCCCACCAATGGGAGTACCCAAGCATGTTCAAAGGAGGGAGGAGGTGACAGCCAGTAATGAACACCATCTGAGGAAGGCGTAGGTGCCGAAATGCATAATGCTGTAATTACCTGTGAATAAAAGCCTCCCGAAGTGAACCCCGCTGTGTCCCTGGATTACTTCGCAGCAAGTGGTCGTGTGGCATATATATATATAAAAAATCTTGGAGATTTTGAAAATTCTCATTTTTTTTAAATATGTAATGATATTCAAATTATATATTTATTTGATGAATGTGTTTCTAATTGGTGAATTAACAATGGTCTGTGAGGCACTGACACTTTCAATGATTAATTTGCACAAAGCACTAGCACTTTGAGATAGTATACAGGATCAAGGAACAATACAATCTTTTATTTCTGTGATAATTATAAAATGAAGGAACATCCAGAATGTAAATAGAATAGGTGCAGGTATATAAATGTGTTTTGTGGTAGATGATGATAAGCAAAAAATGATAGAGACACAATTAACTTTTATCTTATGAAAAAAGTGGCGAAATACCTCTGTGGAATATATATATGTCCAGAAAGATGAAAGTGACATTTAGCAGCAACACATGTGAATATAAAAGATTTTGTGTTCTCTCTTTAAGATAGTTGATGTAAACTGGAACTTTCCTAATAATATGTCATTTACTGGTACATGCACCATGTTCATTTAAAGATGGCTGCCACTCTCGACCAAAAGGAGTGTGTGGGCATATGTGTGGAAACCTCAATGGTCCTTCTTCATTGTTGTTACTCTTTGATAGAGTATTTTAAGTAAAGGTGATGGCGTTTCTAACATCGTGAGCAAGGCAGCTGAGACTGCCGAAACGCGTAGATGTTTTTCATCTAGATAAAGATCCGAATGATCTAATCCCCTGGAGTGCTGGATGGTTATTTCCTATTGAGGAGGAGAATCTTATTTTTGTATATATATATATATATATATATCCATCAAAAGTTGCCTGTGACAGGAGTGACCAAACAAGAAGGTAGGTGTAAGCCACTTCTTTAATGGAGCGAGTAGAGGGAATACAGCATATTGCCACGCAAATTCATTCAGTCCTCCCCAACGCGTTTCGTGCCAGAGCGCACTTAATCATGGGTTCAGGGCTTTTGCTCAGTGCAGGCACCGACAGTTCAATCAGGCACTGATTCAAATTTCTTATCTTCCGCCCGGGTGGGCGTGGCCACCCCTGTGGCCTCTGGTAGATGTAGTGCCTTTGTTTCTCCTCTAATGAGTCGCCGTGCTTCACTGACTGTATCCAAAATAAAACCAAGTGGGTTGCGTCGTACAGTTCTGCTGCAAACCCCCATTTCTCATCTCACGCCATAGGCCGATTCTTGTCTCCACGCTGCCTACGTCGATTGGCGCGGCTGCCGGACTGCACGAAGGCAGCTGGTCTTCTCCTACGGCTCAGGCGGGGCCGTTACACATCCATCAAAAGTTGCCTGTGACAGGAGTGACCAAACAAGAAGGTAGGTGTAAGCCACTTCTTTAATGGAGCGAGTAGAGGGAATACAGCATATTGCCACGCAAATTCATTCAGTCCTCCCCAACGCGTTTCGTGCCAGAGCGCACTTAATCATGGGTTCAGGGCTTTTGCTCAGTGCAGGCACCGACAGTTCAATCAGGCACTGATTCAAATTTCTTATCTTCCGCCCGGGTGGGCGTGGCCACCCCTGTGGCCTCTGGTAGATGTAGTGCCTTCGTTTCTCCTCTAATGAGTCGCCGTGCTTCACTGACTGTATCCAAAATAAAACCAAGTGGGTTGCGTCGTACAGTTCTGCTGCAAACCCCCATTTCTCATCTCACGCCATGGGCCGATTCTTGTCTCCACGCTGCCTACGTCGATTGGCGCAGCTGCCGGACTGCACGAAGGCAGCTGGTCTTCTCCTACGGCTCAGGCGGGGCCGTTACACATCCATCAAAAGTTGCCTGTGACAGGAGTGACCAAACAAGAAGGTAGGTGTAAGCCACTTCTTTAATGGAGCGAGTAGAGGGAATACAGCATATTGCCACGCAAATTCATTCAGTCCTCCCCAACGCGTTTCGTGCCAGAGCGCACTTAATCATGGGTTCAGGGCTTTTGCTCAGTGCAGGCACCGACAGTTCAATCAGGCACTGATTCAAATTTCTTATCTTCCGCCCGGGTGGGCGTGGCCACCCCTGTGGCCTCTGGTAGATGTCGTGCCTTCGTTTCTCCTCTAATGAGTCGCCGTGCTTCACTGACTGTATCCAAAATAAAACCAAGTGGGTTGCGTCGTACAGTTCTGCTGCAAACCCCCATTTCTCATCTCACGCCATAGGCCGATTCTTGTCTCCACACTGCCTACGTCGATTGGCGCGGCTGCCGGACTGCACGAAGGCAGCTGGTCTTCTCCTACGGCTCAGGCGGGGCCGTTACACATCCATCAAAAGTTGCCTGTGACAGGAGTGACCAAACAAGAAGGTAGGTGTAAGCCACTTCTTTAATGGAGCGAGTAGAGGGAATACAGCATATTGCCACGTAAATTCATTCAGTCCTCCCCAACGCGTTTCGTGCCAGAGCGCACTTAATCATGGGTTCAGGGCTTTTGCTCAGTGCAGGCACCGACAGTTCAATCAGGCACTGATTCAAATTTCTTATCTTCCGCCCGGGTGGGCGTGGCCACCCCTGTGGCCTCTGGTAGATGTAGTGCCTTTGTTTCTCCTCTAATGAGTCGCCGTGCTTCACTGACTGTATCCAAAATAAAACCAAGTGGGTTGCGTCGTACAGTTCTGCTGCAAACCCCCATTTCTCATCTCACGCCATAGGCCGATTCTTGTCTCCACGCTGCCTACGTCGATTGGCGCGGCTGCCGGACTGCACGAAGGCAGCTGGTCTTCTCCTACGGCTCAGGCGGGGCCGTTACACATCCATCAAAAGTTGCCTGTATATATATATATATATATATATATATATATATATACTCAGCTCCACAGGTGCCCAAAAGCAGAGCGCACTCCCTGTTTGCATTCTCTAGTTTGGGGAAGATACAAATGCAATCGGCGCCAGCAGAGCCTGACGCGTTTCGGGTTAATCACCCTTCCTCATAGGCTTATCTGCATGTTGATACTGCAAACATACGACAACCAGTTTCTTAGTCCCTAATTTATTGCAGTTTCACACAATCAGAGTCACCTGAGTACTTTCAAAGTTCCATCTCAGGTGAACAATTCCAAAGTGGTGTACACTGGGACTGGTAGTCCTTCAAATATAACCCATGTGGGCTGCTTGCAGTTCCTTCAATACAATAATTCCATAATCACGAATGCGCTTGCACAATACCTCTCAGTTCAAATTATCTGCAAACTAGGTCTGTCACGCCGATTACAACACCAGCAGCGAAGCCGCTCCAATGTGCAGCGGTGCGGTCCACGGCCGGGTCGCCGTAAATATTCAGTTCTACAGGTGCTCAAAAGCAGAGCGCACTCCCTGTTTGCATACTCCAGTTTGGGGAAGATACAAATGCAATCGGCGCCAGCAGAGCCTGACGCGTTTCGGGTTAATCACCCTTCCTCATAGCCTTATCTGCATATTGATACTGCAAACATACGACAACCAGTTTCTTAGTCCCTTATTTATTGCAGTTTCACACAATCAGAGTCACCTGAGTACTTTCAAAGTTCCATCTCAGGTGAACAATTCCAAAGTGATGTAGACTGGGACTGGTAGTCCTTCAAATATAACCCATGTGGGCTGCTTGCAGTTCCTTCAATACAATAATTCCATAATCACTAATGCGCTTGCACAATACCTCTCCGTTCAAATTATCTGCAAACTAGATCCGTCACACCGATTACAACACCAGCCGCGGAGCTGCTCCAATGTGCAGCGGTGCGCTCCCCAGCCGGGTCGCCAGTAGATAGTTATAGTTAGGACCTATTTTCCATAGGAAATACGCAACATTCTATTCCCAATAAGTCTGGCGCCGATTGATGAATCTTAGCGAAATTTTCCAAACTTTTGGCCAGCTCCGCTCCGCTCCTACCCTGAAAGTTTTGTGGTGATTCGTCAAGCGGGGGCCGAGAAAAAAGGGGGGTCCCAAAACACGTTTTCCCCATGCAATTTCCCATAGGATCTGTTGTCGCAGCTACAGCCCGAACCGCTGAACGGAATGACACCAAATTTGGCAAAGAGGTAGTCCTCAGTTCAGACTCGTGCCTTTTGCATAAATGGTGTGAATCTGTTCAGTAGCTCCTGAGAAAATTAGGGTAAAAAAGTTAGTGATATCTATGGCCGGGGAGGATGCGCGGACCCTACCCGCACCGTAAGCGCACCCTCCCCGAACCGAGTGTGCACCCTCCCGATCGCGAGCTGAATGCTAATTGGCTGTCGATTGTCTCTCTACATTCGAAACCAGGAACTGTTGGCGGACATTTTCTGCCTCGGTAGAAGCGAGGCTGAAGAAGCAAGGGGAATAGGTGTGTAAAACATATAAAGGGGGCAGAGTGGAAATACTCTGACCCTCTAGAGGTGCTTAGGGGGTCCCAGAAGGACCCCCTGGGGCCCCCTTTTTTTTTTGTTTTAAACGGCGAAATATGCGCACGGTGCGCGCATCCTAAAGCGTTGGGTGCACGGATTCTCCCGCGTTGGGTGCGCGGATCCACGACAATGTTTTTTGAAAAAAGACAAGAAATCATTGGTTGTATGACTACTTTCTACCCTGAAAGGTAGGGTGTATATTTCTGTTTTTTAAAGGTATGATTCTTATTGGTTAACAAAAACAGATTGTAAGGAACATTATATATGATAAGCTGATATGTTGAAAAGTCAAGCACACTTCCTGTCTTGATTAGCAACATTGTGTGCTGAACTTGTGACCTGTGAGCTCAGTGCAGTGTTCCATGACCTGTTTCTATGGTAACAGGCAGAAGGCAGATTGGGGGAAGGGTTGAAATGTATTTCAGTTGGAAAGGGTTGAAATGTTTAACCAATAGAAATGTGTGTTTGCTTTTGAGTTTATGTGTGAAGGATTGTGATTTGATGTTTACATGTATATGTGTGGAAAATGAAGGGGAAACTTTTCCATTCTTTGTTTTTGCTGAGAGGTGCACAGTGCAGAGATTCTGTAAAAGAAAATATGGTAAGTGATTGATATACTTCTTAATCTACAAAAGAACTTGAAAGATGAGTTATTTAATTGTGAGGGGATGTATGTAGACTATTTTGATTTTAATCAGACTAATGTATTCCTCCTGCTAAAGTGTAGGGAGTACTTTTTTTTCTCTACAATGTGTGTGCATGTAGAAACCATTCTGTGATAAGCATTTGTGTTTTTCATGTGTTTGTAGACAGATAACTGTGCTGTTTTTATATTTTGGTAGAATTAGAAACCTGTCATTGTTTATGAATTTGTGAAATGAGTTATGTTATGTTTCTATACTAAAATGTAGTACTACTTCTAGATGAAGAAATGTGTTTTGGTATAGTGCAAGGGATAGTGTTGTTTGTCTAGAATCACACAGTGAGTCTGTGTGCATTTGGGAACCACTGTGAGAGAAGCATTTGGTAACATCGTGTATTTGCTGACAGATAACTGTTTTAAAACATGTCATGTTCTCAAGTTTTAGTAGCATTAGAAGACAGTTATGGCTTATGCTTTCATTAAATGAGTCAGGCATTGGCAGTAAATTGCAGTCGTGAAATATGTAGATTGTGTGCAGTTCCCTTACCACTTGCACTGTAGTGAATGAGTTTTGGTAAACTCCTAGGGATAGTGGTGCTTGTCTAGAATCACACTGTGAGTTAGTGTGTATTTGGGATCAGTGTGAGAGAAGCATTTGGTGACATCATGTATTTGCTGACAGATAACTGTTTTAAAACCTGTCATGTTGTGAAGTTTTAGTAGCATTAGAATCCAGTCTTTGCTTATGCATTGATTAAATGAGTCATGCTTTGACACTGAAGTGCAGTCGTGAAATATGTAGATTGTGTGCAGTTCCCTTACCACTTCCACTTTAGTGAATGAGTTTTAGTAATCTGCTAGGGATAGTATTGTTTGTCTAGAATCACACTGTGAGTCTGTGTGCATTTGGGAACCGCTGTGAGAGAAGTGTTTGGTAACATCGTGTATTTGCTGACAGATAACTGTTTTAAAACATGTCATGTTGTCAAGTTTTATTAGCATTAGAAGACAGTTATGGCTTATGCTTTCATTATATGAGTCAGGCATTGACAGTAAATTGCAGTTGTGAAATATGTAGATTGTGTGCAGTTCCCTTGCCACTTGCACTGTAGTGAATGAGTTTAGGTAAACTCATAGGGTAGTGGTGCTTGTCTAGAATCACACTGTGAGTTAGTGTGTATTTGGGATCATTGTGAGAGAAGCATTTGGTAACATCATGTATTTGCTGACAGATAACTGTTTTAAAACCTGTCATGTTGTGAAGTTTTAGTAGCATTAGAATCCAGTCTTTGCTTATGCGTTGATTAAATGAGTCATGCTTTGACACTGATGTGGTGTACTTAAATATGTAGATTGTGTGCAGTACCATTAACTCTTCCAGACTAGAGAATGAGTTTTGGTAAACTCCTAGGATAGTGTTGCTTGTCTAAAATCACACTGTGAGTCTGTGTGCATTTGGGTAAGGATTGTGAGAGAAGCATTTGGTAACATCGTGTATTTGCTGACAGATAACTGTTTTAAAACCGGTCATGTTGTCAAGTTTTAGTAGCATTAGAAGCCAGTCTTTGCTTATGCTTTGATTATATGAGTCAGGCTTTGACATAAAAGTGCAGTCCTGAAATATGAAGATTGTGTGCAGTTCCCTTACCACTTCCACAGTAGTGAATGATTTTTGGTAAACTCCTAGGTATAGTGGTTGTTGTCTAGAATCACACTGTGAGTCTGTGTGCATTTGGGAACCACTGTGAGAGAAGCATTTGGTAACATCGTGTATTTGCTGACAGATAACTAATTTAAAACCTCTCATGTTGTCGAGTTTTAGTAGCATTAGAAGCTAGACATTGCTTATGCGTTGATTAAATGAGTCAGGCATTGACACTAAAGTGCAGTCGTGAAATATGTAGATTGTGTGCAGTTCCCTTACCACTTCCACTGTAGTGAATGAGTTTTAGTAATCTGCAAGGGATAGTGTTGTTTGTCTAGAATCACACTGTGAGTCTGTGTGCATTTGGGAACCACTGTGAGAGAAGTGTTTGGTAACATCGTGTATTTGCTGACAGATAACTGTTTTAAAACATGTCATGTTGTCAAGTTTTAGTAGCATTAGAAGACAGTTATGGCCTATGCTTTCATTATATGAGTCAGGCATTGACAGTAAATTGCAGTTGTGAAATATGTAGATTGTGTGCAGTTCCCTTACCACTTGCACTGTAGTGAATGAGTTTAGGTAAACTCATAGGGATAGTGGTGCTTGTCTAGAATCACACTGTCAGTTAGTGTGTATTTGGGATCACTGTGAGAGAAGCATTTGGTAACATCATGTATTTGCTGACAGATAACTGTTTTAAAACCTGTCATGTTGTGAAGTTTTAGTAGCATTAGAATCCAGTCTTTGCTTATGTGTTGATTAAATGAGTCATACTTTGACACCGATTTGGTGTACTTAAATATGTAGATTGTGTGCAGTACCATTAACTCTTCCAGACTAGTGAATGAGTTTTGGTAAACTCCTAGGATAGTGTTGCTTGTCTAAAATCACACTGTGAGTCTGTGTGCATTTGGGTAAGGATTGTGAGAGAAGCATTTGGTAACATCGTGTATTTGCTGACAGATAACTGTTTTAAAACCGGTCATGTTGTCAAGTTTTAGTAGCATTAGAAGCCAGTCTTTGCATATGCTTTGATTATATGAGTCAGGCTTTGACATAAAAGTGCAGTCCTGAAATATGAAGATTGTGTGCAGTTCCCTTACCACTTCCACAGTAGTGAATGATTTTTGGTAAACTCCTAGGTATAGTGGTTGTTGTCTAGAATCACACTGTGAGTCTGTGTGCATTTGGGAACCACTGTGAGAGAAGCATTTGGTAACATCGTGTATTTGCTGACAGATAACTAATTTAAAACCTCTCATGTTGTCAAGTTTTAGTAGCATTAGAAGCTAGTCTTTGCTTATGCATTGATAAAATGAGTCAGGGTTTGACACTAAGGTGCAGTACCATGTACTATTCTGTTCATTGTGGCAGAACTGAAAATTTAAAAGTTTTACCTAAGCACTGTCCTAGAAGTAGTCTGATTATTTAGTCAGTTTCTAAGTACCAAATAGATTGCTTCAAATGTCTATGCAGTATGCATGTAGTGTTCTAACATACTAAACACTTGTCTTTTACACCTTCAATTCCCTAGGCAGTATCCATACACTTCCAGGAAACATCCTTTCACTTCCTTTGCAGTCCTCTAGAGACCCATTCAACAGCATGTACTAATCCATTCACTGTGCCAAAACCCAAACACTTATAAATTCACCAAGACACTCTCTTTCCAGTACTCTAATGATTAAGTCACTGCCTAAGTATTCATGCACTGAGCCAGGTCTTAGCACATGGACTTCTTCAAACCCCTATCCACTGTGCATGCAGTCCTCTAACCACCTACACACTTGTCTTTCACACCTTCAATTCCCCAGTCAGTATCCATTCACTTCCAGCAAACACCCTGTCAGTGCCGTTGCACTCCTCTAGTGACACATTCAGCATCATGTACTAATCCATTCACTGCGCCAAACCCTAATAAATTCACCCAGGCACTCTCCTTGCAGTACTCTAATCATTCAGTCAGTACCCAAGTACTCATCCAGTGACCCAGGCCTTAGTATATGGACTGCTTCAAACCCTTATCAACTATGCATGCATTCCTCTAACCACCTACAAAATTGTCTTTCACACCTTCAATTCCCTAGTCAGTATCCATACACTTCCAGGAAATACCCTGTCACTCCCTTTGCAGTCCTCTAGTGACCCATTCAGCACCATGTACTAATCCATTCACTGTGCTAAAACCCAAATACTTATAAATTCACCAAGATACTATCTTTGCAGTACTCTAATCATTCAGTCAGTGCCTAAGTATCCATACACTGAGCCAGGCCTTAGCACATGGACTGCTTCAAACCCCTATGCACTATGCATGCAGTCTTCTAACCACCTAGACACTTGTCTTTCACACTTTCAATTTCCTAGTCAGTATCCATACAGTCCAGCACTTGTCACTGCCTTTGCACTCCTCTAGTGACCCATTCAGTACCAAGTACTAATCCATTCCCTGTGCGAAAAGCCTAGCACTTATAAATTTACCTAGGCACTCTCCTTGCTGTACTCTAATCATTCAGTCAGTACCCAAGTAGTCATGCAGTGAGCCAGGCCTTATCACATGGACTGCTTTAAATGCCTATGCAGTATGGATGCAGTCCTCTAATCACCTACACAGTTGTGTTTCACACCTTCTATTCCCTAGTTAGTATTCATACTCTTCTAGCAAACACCCTGTCACTCACCCAGTGTGTCTCATTGTAGTACTGTAATCATTTAGTCAGTTAGCATGTAGTCTTTTAGTGAGGTAGGCTTTAGGGCATGAACTGCTTCAAAGTAGTATGCACTATGCATGTAGTGTTTTAACGATCGTCACACTTGTGGTTCATGGCTATAGTTTCTTAGTCAGTTGTTATATAAAATGTGTTTGTAAAGTAATGGAATAGTATAAATTTGAAAGTTATTAATCTACATTTATTTGTGATTCTTTTGTACAGATACAGAACAGGAGTGTTTCTCATCTGTTTGCACTCTTCTCGTGCAAGATTGTTTGGATGAAGGGTCCTTAGGTGTTTCATCATACTTGCTGTGCCGCACGAGTGTTTTTTATTAGGATCCCCTCGTAACAGAACTCTTTGGCAAATCTTGCGAGTGACGAAGGTGGCATTGGTCTTTGTTTGCCCCTTAAGAAAACTAAAAAATTTCCTCACCACTGAAGAAAAACGTTGTGGGCGTGGTGCCTTCTGCAAAAGATTTTCCTCAGATTCGGTAAATATTTTAAAGCGGCAACATTTACAGTTTTTGTAAGTTAAACTTATAAAATGTTGTTAGCTGTATGCATTTTATATATCTGTGATTTGTTTCTTGTGGTATTTTGTTGAGAATACCATGTTGGTTTTTTTTTAACAATCTTTCTGATTTTCCAGGTCTGTCGTCGACATCCATGGTCCCCACAGGAGTGTTCCGCCTTGTTGTTTTGTATTATTGTTGTTACATTTTGTTTATTAGTTTATTGTTCATATATATGTTAATAAAAAAATTAAGTTTGAAAATAGTTTATCGTTTATATATTTATTGTTATAAAAAATAAAGTTTGAAAAAAAAATTAATAACGTTTTTGGTTGTTCTCTTAACTGCTGTGTGACTATTTCTTGTTCTTATTACTGTTATTTGATGGAGTCCACCATAGTGTTAAATTTTGGGGCATTTATCGCTGGAATACTGGTGATATCTGCAGTTTGCACCAACATCTGAATAGTGTGTTAGATTTATCTCAACTTTACTTCCGTTAAAGTGCTGATAATGAAATGGAGAGTAGCCGTTCCCGTGCAAAAAGACACGAGGTGCACCTTTCCGATTTATTCTAAATACTAAAATCCTGTATTGAATTGCACTGAGGTATTGGCTGCACTTACAGTGTACACACAAAATCTATTAAGAAATCTCATTGTATTTAATATTGATTGGGAATAGTGCGTCAGGCGCTGGATCTTGACGAGATACACTGCTCAGTTCGTATATTATTCTGCACACGAAAAAAATCACATCACAACTTTCACACCAATTGCAATACGAAACAAATTCAGGCGATAAGACACGTTAGCACCAGGGATTTTACACCTGCTATCTGCTGGTGTTAAGTAGGACAACTACCTGCACCATGAAAGGGAACACAGCCAAGAGCCACACCAGAACACCCACAGGTGCCATAGAGTCAATGAGCATGATACAGGGATACCCATGAGGGCCAGAAGACTCATCTCAACAACTCCAGGACCGCCAATGCCCCCCAAACCCACATCTTAGTAAGTGTGTCCCTGTGGTCATTGTCTTAGCATGATAGGCACGAGCCCTGCAACATCACAGTGTGCTGTCACCTCAGCATTGGTAGTGAGCCTGGATGTGTAGCTACGCACGCATCCTCCTGCATGCACAACTAGCGTGTGCTGGTCTGGGGTTCACAGGTCAGTGCAGGGGTGTGCCTATCCGGCAAGGGGAACGGGGTGTCTCGGACATGTCCGTGTACAGGAAGTGCGGTAAGTGTGTCTCTGTGTTCTGGTGTGGCCTGCTACAAGAGCCGCAGCAGTCGATGTTGTAAAGTGGCATGCACCACCTCCAAACGGCACTGTGATGTTGTAGTTGGAATGTAGCAGGACATGCGCAAATAGGCATTACAATGGTGTGCCGTACGAGTGCACGAGATACAACAGCGCACCGTACAAAAGTGTGGGGGCTCGTGGGAGGGAGGAGCAGCCGTTTGGCAACATAACACACAGTGAACTCGACCATGTGCCACATGCTGGGCATCTCATCCATGATGACCACGGTCGCAGACATCCCACAACACCAACGACTGGCCTTTGTACACATCCTGTATGAATGCAGCGTGGTTTTCACTTCTATGCTCGTTCAGTGGTGTGATGTTGGCAGGTTGTGTGACTTGTGCTCCTTTTTGGTGTGTTTCATTTTGGCCATTGTTAGTCTATATGTGTGTTGTACTTAATTGTGCATGTGTGCCATTCTGCCCATCTCCCCCCCTCCCCCCTCCCCCCACTCCCTGCTTCTTCCTCTTCCTAGTGCTGTTGTATCTATAATTTTGTTGCTTCACTCATAAATACATGTAAAGAATAAATTAGAATAGTTCCTTGATTCTTTTAGGTTTCAAAACTTCTCTATTGGTTTCTTTTTAATTTTCCATATGAACCGTTTTTTTAATATTCAACAACACATAGAAGTCAGAAGTGCAACGTATTCTATCAACACACTTTCTAGAACATTCTACAACACTTGCAGGTTAAAAGTTCATCAATTTTTTAAAACTTAACGATATTTTTTTGTAACATTTTCTTGAATATTTAACGACACGTGCAGGTTAAAAGTTGACGATTGTTTTAAGTTCGAACAGTGCCTTCCAAATGCAAGTAGCAGGTGTGGTTGAGCTGAGCAAATTTTATCCCATGATATGTACTCCGCGTTGAAACTGCTTTTTCTTAACCAATCACAAAGATGCTTTTCCACAAAACTAATGTGCACCCTACTTTTAAAAAAGAATGCTTTTCATGATATCTTTAGAGATAAGTTATAGATAGGAATTAGCATTTAAAAAACCTTTTAAATTCACTGAAAAAACCATAGGTTTCATGCACGTTATAGTTAGGAATTGGCATTTAAAAAACCTTTGAAATTCACTGAAAAAACCATAGGTTTCAGGCACGTTATAGTTAGGAATTAGCATTTTAAAAACCTGTGAGTTAGTGTGTATTTGGGATCACTGTGAGAGAAGCATTTGGTAACATCATGTATTTGCTGACAGATAACTGTTTTAAAACCTGTCATGTTGTGAAGTTTTAGTAGCATTAGAATCCAGTCTTTGCTTATGCGTTGATTAAATGAGTCATGCTTTGACACTGATGTGGTGTACTTAAATATGTAGATTGTGTGCAGTACCATTAACTCTTCCAGACTAGTGAATGAGTTTTGGTAAACTCCTAGGATAGTGTTGCTTGTCTAAAATCACACTGTGAGTCTGTGTGCATTTGGGTAAGGATTGTGAGAGAAGCATTTGGTAACATCGTGTATTTGCTGACAGATAACTGTTTTAAAACCAGTCATGTTGTCAAGTTTTAGTAGCATTAGAAGCCAGTCTTTGCATTTGCTTTGATTATATGAGTCAGGCTTTGACATAAAAGTGCAGTCCTGAAATATGAAGATTGTGTGCAGTTCCCTTACCACTTCCACAGTAGTGAATGATTTTTGGTAAACTCCTAGGTATAGTGGTTGTTGTCTAGAATCACACTGTGAGTCTGTGTGCATTTGGGAACCACTGTGAGAGAAGCATTTGGTAACATCGTGTATTTGCTGACAGATAACTAATTTAAAACCTCTCATGTTGTCAAGTTTTAGTAGCATTAGAAGCTAGTCTTTGCTTATGCATTGATAAAATGAGTCAGGGTTTGACACTAAGGTGCAGTACCATGTACTATTCTGTTCACTGTGGCAGAACTGAAAATTTAAAAGTTTTACCTAAGCACTGTCCTAGAAGTAGTCTGATTATTTAGTCAGTTTCTAAGTACCAAATAGATTGCTTCAAATGTCTATGCAGTATGCATGTAGTGTTCTAACATACTATACACTTGTCTTTTACACCTTCAATTCCCTAGGCAGTATCCATACACTTCCAGGAAACATCCTTTCACTTCCTTTGCAGTCCTCTAGAGACCCATTCAACAGCATGTACTAATCCATTCACTGTGCCAAAACCCAAACACTTATAAATTCACCAAGACACTCTCTTTCCAGTACTCTAATGATTAAGTCACTGCCTAGGTATTCATGCACTGAGCCAGGTCTTAGCACATGGACTTCTTCAAACCCCTATCCACTATGCATGCAGTCCTCTAACCACCTACACACTTGTCTTTCACACCTTCAATTCCCCAGTCAGTATCCGTTCACTTCCAGCAAACACCCTGTCAGTGCCGTTGCACTCCTCTAGTGACACATTCAGCATCATGTACTAATCCATTTACTGCGCCAAACCCTAATAAATTCACCCAGGCACTCTCCTTGCAGTACTCTAATCATTCAGTCAGTACCCAAGTACTCATCCAGTGACCCAGGCCTTAGTATATGGACTGCTTCAAACCCTTATCAACTATGCATGCAGTCCTCTAACCACCTACAAAATTGTCTTTCACACCTTCAATTCCCTAGTCAGTATCCATACACTTCCAGGAAATACCCTGTCACTCCCTTTGCAGTCCTCTAGTGACCCATTCAGCACCATTTACTAATCCATTCACTGTGCTAAAACCCAAATATTTATAAATTCACCAAGATACTATCTTTGCAGTACTCTAATCATTCAGTCAGTGCCTAAGTCTTCATACACTGAGCCAGGCCTTAGCACATGGACTGCTTCAAACCCCTATGCACTATGCATGCAGTCTTCTAACCACCTAGACACTTGTCTTTCACACTTTCAATTTCCTAGTCAGTATCCATACAGTCCAGCACTTGTCACTTCCTTTGCACTCCTCTAGTGACCCATTCAGTACCAAGTACTAATCCATTCCCTGTGCGAAAAGCCTAGCACTTATAAATTCACCTAGGCACTCTCCTTGCTGTACTCTAATCATTCAGTCAGTACCCAAGTAGTCATGCAGTGAGCCAGGCCTTATCACATGGACTGCTTTAAATGCCTATGCAGTATGGATGCAGTTCTCTAATCACCTACACAGTTGTGTTTCACACCTTCTATTCCCTAGTTAGTATTCATACTCTTCTAGCAAACACCCTGTCACTCACCCAGTGTGTCTCATTGTAGTACTGTAATCATTTAGTCAGTTAGCATGTAGTCTTTTAGTGAGGTAGGCTTTAGGGCATGAACTGCTTCAAAGTAGTATGCACTATGCATGTAGTGTTTTAACAATCGTCACACTTGTGGTTCATGGCTATTGTTTCTTAGTCAGTTGTTATATAAAATGTGTTTGTACAGTAATGGAATAGTATACATTTGAAAGTTATTAATCTACATTAATTTGTGATTCTTTTTTACAGATACAGAACAGGAGTGTTTCTCATCTGTTTGCACTCTTCTCGTGCAAGATTGTTTGGATGAAGGGTCCTTAGGTGTTTCATCATACTTGCTGTGCCGCACAAGTGTTTTTTGTTAGGATCCCCTCGTAACAGAACTCTTTGGCAAATCTTGTGAGTGACGAAGGTGGCATTGGTCTTTGTTTGCCCCTTAAGAAAAGTAAAAAATTTCCTCACCACTGAAGAAAAACGTTGTGGGCGTGGTGCCTTCTGCAAAAGATTTTCCTCAGATTCGGTAAATATTTTAAAGCGGCAACATTTACAGTTTTTGTAAGTTAAACTTATAAAATGTTGTTAGCTGTATGCATTTTATATATCTGTGATTTGTTTCTTGTGGTATTTTGTTGAGAATACCATGTTGTTTTTTTTTTAACAATCTTTCTGATTTTCCAGGTCTGTCATCGACATCCATGGTCCCCACAGGAGTGTTCCGCCTTGTTGTTTTGTATTATTGTTGTTACATTTTGTTTATTAGTTTATTGTTCATATATATGTTAACCCCTTCGGTGCTCATGACGGAACGGTTCCGTCATGAGCCACGGTTGAGCTGTGCTCATGACGGAACCGTTCCGTCATGACCACGCCTGCGCAAGATTCCGTCAGCACAGCGGCGGAATTTGCGCAGCATGGAAGGGGTTAATAAAAAAATTAAGTTTGAAAATAGTTTATCGTTTATATATTTATTATTATAAAAAATAAAGTTTGAAAAAAAATTAATAAAGTTTTTGGTTGTTCTCTTAACTGCTGTGTGACTCTTTCTTGTTCTTATTACTGTTATTTGATGGAGTCCACCAAGGTGTTAAATTTTGGGGCATTTATCGCTGGAATACTGGTGATATCTGCAGTTTGCACCAACATCTGAATAGTGTGTTAGATTTATCTCAACTTTACTTCCGTTAAAGTGCTGATAATGAAATGGAGAGTAGCCGTTCCCGTGCAAAAAGACACGAGGTGCACCATTCCGATTTATTCTAAATACTAAAATCCTGTATTGAATTGCACTGAGGTATTGGCTGCACTTACAGTGTACACACAAAATCTATTAAGAAATCTCATTGTATTTAATATTGATTGGGAATAGTGCGTAAGGCGCTGGATCTTGACGAGATACACTGCTCAGTTCGTATATTATTCTGCACACGAAAAAAATCACATCACAACTTTCACACCAATTGCAATACGAAACAAATTCAGGCGATAAGACACGTTAGCACCAGGGATTTTACACCTGCTTTCTGCTGGTGTTAAGTAGGACAACTACCTGCACCATGTAAGGGAACACAGCCAAGAGCCACACCAGAACACCCACAGGTGCCATAGAGTCAATGAGCATGATACAGGGATACCCATGAGGGCCAGAAGACTCATCTCAACAACTCCAGGACCGCCAATGCCCCCCAAACCCACATCTTAGTAAGTGTGTCCCTATGGTCATTGTCTTAGCATGATAGGCACGAGCCCTGCAACATCACAGTGTGCTGTCACCTCAGCATTGGTAGTGAGCCTGGATGTGTAGCTACGCACGCATCCTCCTGCATGCACAACTGGCGTGTGCTGGTCTGGGGTTCACAGGTCAGTGCAGGGGTGTGCCTATCCGGCAAGGGGAACGGGGTGTCTCGGACATGTCCGTGTACAGGAAGTGCGGTAAGTGTGTCTCTGTGTTCTGGTGTGGCCTGCTACAAGAGCATGTTGTAAAGTGGCATGCACCACCTCCAAACGGCACTGTGATGTTGTAGTTGGAATGTAGCAGGACATGCGCAAATAGGCATTACAATGGTGTGCCGTACGAGTGCACGAGATACAACAGCGCACCGTACAAAAGTGTGGGGGCTCGTGGGAGGGAGGAGCAGCCGTTTGGCAACATAACACACAGTGAACTCGACCATGTGCCACATGCTGGGCATCTCATCCATGATGACCACGGTCGCAGACATCCCACAACACCAACGAATGGCCTTTGTACACATCCTGTATGAATGCAGCGTGGTTTTCACTTCTATGCTCGTTCAGTGGTGTGATGTTGGCAGGTTGTGTGACTTGTGCTCCTTGTTGGTGTGTTTCATTTTGGCCATTGTTAGTCTATATGTGTGTTGTACTTAATTGTGCATGTGTGCCATTCTGCCCATCTCCCCCCCTCCCCCCACTCCCTGCTTCTTCCTCTTCCTAGTGCTGTTGTGTCTATAATTTTGTTGCTGCACACATAAATACATGTAAAGAATAAATTAGAATAGTTCCTTGATTCTTTTAGGTTTCAAAACTTCTCTATTGGTTTCTTTTTAATTTTCCATATGAACCGTTTTTTTAATATTCAAAAACACATAGAAGTCAGAAGTGCAACGTATTCTATCAACACACTTTCTAGAACATTCTACAACACTTGCAGGTTAAAAGTTCATCAATTTTTTTAAACTTAACGATATTTTTTTGTAACATTTTCTTGAATATTTAACGACACGTGCAGGTTAAAAGTTGACGATTGTTTTAAGTTCGAACAGTGCCTTCCAAATGCAAGTAGCAGGTGTGGTTGAGCTGAGCAAATTTTATCCCATGATATGCACTCCGCGTTGAAACTGCTTTTTCTTAACCAATCACAAAGATGCTTTTCCACAAAACTAATGTGCACCCTACTTTTAAAAAAGAATGCTTTTCATGATATATTTAGAGATAAGTTATAGATAGGAATTAGCATTTAAAAAACCTTTTAAATTCACTGAAAAAACCATAGGTTTCATGCACGTTATAGTTAGGAATTGGCATTTAAAAAACCTTTGAAATTCACTGAAAAAACCATAGGTTTCAGGCACGTTATAGTTAGGAATTAGCATTTAAAAAACCTTAGAAATTCACTGAAAAAACCATAGGTTTCAGGGGCATTATAGTTAGCTGGACATTTCCCTCATACAAAACCCTAGAAATTCCCCTGTTATAGTTAGTTCAGCTAACTATAACTCGCGACCCCGCAATGCACTGCTGATGATGTCACACATTACATCACTCATGACATGGTCAGTGACATCACTGATGACATCACTGATGACATCTCAAATGACATCACTGATGACATCACTGATGACGTCATCCATGTGATAAATTAGTACATCTTCTCACACCCTAATATAACCTTTGATACACCGACTCAAAATTTCAAACGGCCATTTTGACAACCATAGATACTCCAATACCAATAACTACACACCCACTCATTGACTTTTAGGTCTACATACATGTCCACTCACTCACCTGTACAGTCACTCATACTTACAGTCACTCTGTGCATTTATATACCTATATAGACACTCACACACCGCCAATCATCCATTGAGGTACTGACACATCTAGTCAGTCATGCAAATAATTAATCACAGTCCAATTTACTCACCTATACAGTTAAACACACTCAAGTTCACTTACTCATAAAAATACTAACAAATTCGGTGTCTTCCTGCAGCAAACTAAACAGCACATGACACAGATATCATTGCACTATGGCGCATACAGCCACTCCCAAAATCACACACTCTCACGTATAGATAGTTATATACTCTTACACACATATACACTGCGTTTCACATATGTAGTTACTGACACATGTACAACTGAGATATACATTCAATCACTAACACACCCATACGTATACTCACCCAACCATACAGTCCATCACAGATGCACTCTTAAAACCATGCACCCACTGAATCACCCACTCACACATCTAGTCACAGAGTCACACACACCCTACCCACACAAACACTCAGGCACCCATACAGATACTCAGACAACCAATCAATAACCCATATAGACACTCATATAGCTATTCACAAAACCATGCAGCCACTTATACACCAACACACAGACACATACAGACATTTACACAGTTTAGTCACTAGTCTGCAGTAAGATACATTTAATGACTCACTTATAGAGTCAGTTACGCACCTAGAAAATCATCCATTCACACACTTGTACACCCACTTATTCTTCAACAGGCCTTTCCCTATATCTATTAAACATAATAAAACTGTTCAGAAACACATACTCAATGGATGATGTCATCAGTGATGTCATCAGTGATGTCATTTGATATGTCATCAGTGATGTCATCAGTGATGTCATTTGAGATGTCATCAGTGATGTCATCAGTGATGTCACTGACCATGTCATGAGTGATGTAATATGTCACATCATCAGCAGTGCATTGCAGGGCCGCGAGTTATAGTTAGCTGAACTAACTATAACAGGGGAATTTCTAGGGTTTTGTACGAGGGAAATGTCCAGCTAACTATAACGCCCCTGAAACCTATGGTTTTTTCAGTGAATTTCTAAGGTTTTTTAAATGCTAATTCCTAACTATAACGTGCCTGAAACCTATGGTTTTTTCAGTGAATATAGATATATATATAAACCAATTAATCCTCCTTTCACATCAAAAGAAGTGCACCAGGGCTGGTTATGTCATTTTTAAAATTATTTAATTCATGGAACATCACAGAATCAATGAGGCTTACATTCCCAACGTTTCTGCTCGTCAGAGCCTTGATCACGGGAAAGCACTCTGATTTACGAATTGTCCACGTGATTGATTTAAAAACGCAGACCGTATTCTTTTGCAGAGAGCGCAATGGAATAGTTAACCAACTTCAAATGCACGGAGAAAACTGCAAATCCATTTTTAGTGTTCAGTGGTAAATAACATTTCTTCCATAGGATGTCATTCCCTTAGCTTCAAAGTCTTGTGTGCTCCAATTGCATATTCTGCTTTTCAGTTTCACTTACTATTTTAAAGGGCATATCAGCCCGCAATGTAGGAATTTCATCCTTTTGCATCCCTTACTTTCCACGCACAGGGAAATCCTTTCTTTTCCCAGCGGGCAAGCAGGTCAGGCTCACACACAATAAGTCATGGGCTCCTTGCGTGGCCACGTGGAGTTGGAGTTATTGTGTGGGAGACTGACCTGCTTGCCCCCTGGGAAAAGGTTCTAACCTTTATGTGGACAATTTCTATACAGGAGTAGAGCTGTTCATTGAGCTCTACAAAGCTGGCACCGTGGCTTGTGGTACAATTAGTTGTCGCCGCAAAGGACTCCCGCAGGAGCTTGCTTGCAAGAAGCTCCAGAAATCCCAGAGCATTGCATTGCGTTCCAACGAACTGCTCACAGTCAAGTTCTCAGATAGGCGTGATGTGTATGTGCTCACTACAATTCATGCTGAGAGCACTTCCCTTGTCACGGTTTGGGGTCAGATGGCCGAAGTCCACAAGCCCACCTGTATACTTGATTACAACACGTAAATGGGTGGAGTGGACAAGAACGACCAGGTTCTTCAGCCACATACAATGCGAGTCGTAAAACTCGCACTTGGTATAAGAAACTGTTTACGCACCTGATCCAGATGGCAACATACAATGCGTATGTTGTTTATCGTGAGACCACCACAGGAAGACTCATGTCTTTCCTTGACTTTCAGTTGTCTGTGATTGAAAGTCTCACTGCTACAGAAGCAGCAGCCTCCACTTCATGTGTTCTGGAGGACGTGGCAAGGCTGCAGGAGTGACACTTTGCTGATAAAATTCCTGCAACACCCAAAAAGGAGCGACCATGTCGTCATTGTAAACTGTGCTCGATGCAGGGAAAGAGGCAGGATACTAGTGTTTACTGTTCCCAGTGCCCAAGTAAGCCTGCCTTCTGTTTTCCTACTTGCTTTATGTTGTATCACACTAAAGCAAAATACTGGGAAATTGACTGAGGTGGAGCTGCCAATAGGTAAACCTTTCAATTGGTGTGAATGGATACCTACTGTCTGTGGGCCACTCCTTCACTATGCAAGCAGCTGCAGAATATTTCTTCCTCTACTTCAGGAAATCATGGACTTCTCAACACCTTTATCTGCTTTCAGAACATGGTAGTTGTTCTGTTCGCCAATTGACAAGTGCATTATAGTCCCCACGCTGCACATACTGGTGGACAGAACATATGCCACGTTGTCATGGAGTACCCGTGTTTCACATTCAACCGTTCTTCGTAGTTTATGATGTTCTTTTTGGGAAGCTTTTGAAAATTTCAAGCATGTTTGTCTTAGTTTCAAAAGTAGATATGCTTGCTCAGCTCGAGAAATGTCTGTGCGGCATACTCGGGCACCCCCCAACTTGCATCCACATACTGGAAGGAGTTGGATAGAGCCTTGTGAGAGCATTGTTAGCATGTGACAGAAATGTTCCCTCAAGCTTCAAGTAGCTAGATATGGAAGGCATTAGTATAGGGTCTCTTAGCAATTGGACAGGATTAGTTAGGACTCTGAGGACAGATACACAAAGGGGTTAGAACAGCTTACGGTAGGTGCGCTTTCCGAGGAATATTGCAAAGGTAGAAGGCAGATAGTAAAGTTAGTATAGATACACATCTTCACCCATGGATTCAAATCCATTGCTGCCACACTCACACTGAATTTACTGTATTACTTATGGGTCAATGCTGCTTGCCATGTTCATCCTCCGTTAGAACTTAGTAGATGGTCAGTTTGCTGTATGATAAGTGCATTACAGTCACTGCACATAACGGTGGATTGGACATATGCTACGTTGTCACGGACTACCCGTGTTTCACATTCATCCGTTCTTCATAGTTTATGATGTTTTCTTTTGAAAACTTCCCGCATGTTTGCTTTAGTTTCAAAGGTAGATATGATCGCTCAGTTTGAGATATGGCCTATAAGAATACTCGGACACCCCCCAACTTGCATCCAGAAACTGGAAGGAGTTGGATTTAGCATAGTGAGTGCGCCAAAGGCGCATGAAAGACATGTCTTCCTGAGCCTCATGTGGCTGTCTTGGAAGCCAGTAGTAAAGGCTCACTCGGCATGCGTTCGGTAACATTCAGGAAGAAGGAGGGGGAGACTTGACAGGTGGTAAAATGTAGTCAAACTCATTATGTCTTGTGGCATATGAATGTGATGGGCCCTTTTATGGCGGCGGTATGTTTGTGTGAGTGGAAGTGATTTGGTTGTTTGGGCCAATGGCTGGCGGTGTGGAAGTCTTGTGTGTGGTGTGTGAATGGCGTGTTAATGGACCATAAAGCGGCTGGTGCCGTGACGTGGCTTTCTGGCTCTCCTTCAGAAGGCTTGGCTTCAATATTTTTATACTTTGATAAGTATTTGCGCTTTGAAGTCAGCGTTTCTGGAGGTGCTAAAAACAACCAGTGTTAAGTGGTGGATTAGCTTTATCAAATTAGGGTTAGATTTATATTTGTGGCGGTTTAATGGGCTTTTGTAAGATTTTTTTTTGTCAAAATGGGTAGCAGGGGACTTTCTGCCCTAGCTCAGTCGTCACCGAGGCAAACCTTCACATTTTTGAGTAGTAGACAAAGGGAGAAGGTACAAGGGTGAATGACTTGCGTGGCTCTCACTGCTTTTTTTTACCCAACATGCCCTTCTAGCCTTACATTTAGTTGAAAAAACCTGTTTATCCACACATTTTTGTGTGGGAAAGTTGTGGGATCACTATGCTGACACAAATTTCCTACCACCTAGCGTTCCCCCAGGTCTCCTGATAAAAATGGTGCCTCACTTGTGTGGGAGACCCAAGCACCTGTGACAGACTAGGGCCCAAAACATATTGAGGCAACATCAAAATTGCCTATCACAAAACAACCTGGTTTTGCAAGGGGGTACACCTGGGTTTTTGGACCCGTGCTCGGCAGCCAGCTAGGGAAACCTACCAAACCTACATATTTCTGAAAACTAGACCCCCGGGGGGGTTCCAAGGAGGTATGGCTTGCGTGGATCACCCAACGTTTTCTTACCCAGAATCTCCTGCAAACCTCAAATTTAGCTGAAAAAATCACTTTTTCCACACATTTTTGTGTGGGAAAGTTGTGGCATCACCGGGCTAACACGAATTTCCTACCACCCAGCAGTTCCCCAGGTCTCCCGATAAAAATGGTGCCTCACTTGTGTGGGAGGCCCAAGTACCCGCGACAAGCTAGGGCACAAAATGTATTGAGGCGACATCAAAATGTGCAAATATCTACTGTTTCTAAACTCTATATTTTGTTCCCATTTCAGAAATACATAGGAGTCTTTAATAACAAATTCTCCATGTATACATTTTCCCAGAATAATTGCTATATACCCGGTACATATTAAAAAACGATTGCAAGACGCTGCTCAGTTTTTGACTCTGGTGAACCTATAAGTCCTATATATCCACACAGCCAGTAAGGTCGAGTGGATGTAACGGTATATTGCTTTCAAAGAGTTGTCATAATTAGAGGAGGTTACAGATGAAAATGTTGACACAAAAGGCTGTTTTTTTCAACTACTTTTAAATTTTTCCTATATTTAACTGTTAATTTCTATAAAGATACCTTGATGGATTTACACAAATGACCCCTTGCTGAATTTAGCATTTTGTCTACGTTTCTAAAATGTATAGCTTTACAGGATCCGTTATTGCTTTCATACCCATTTCTACCATTAACTGGAAGGAGGTCGAAAGCACAAAAAATAGCAAAAATAGGCTATGTCCTAGAAAAATGCCAACATTTTGTAAAACTTTTTGGTTTTCTGACAAAAGTCTGTCATTCCCTAAAAGCTGGGAAAATGGTGATTTCAGCCCCACAACCCCTTTTTTGATACCATTTGCAGGGAAATATTCAGACGCTTTCATTTGCAGCCCTTTTTTCCAATTTTTCCCCCAGAAAACCAAAATTTAGCTGCATTTTGGATAATTTATGGCACCCCTCCAGGGGAATCCACACACCCTGGGTACCTTTAGAATCCCCATGATGTTGGAAGAAAAGGATGCAAATTTGGCGTGGATACCTTATGTGGTCAAAAAGTTACAGAGGCCTAATCGCGAACTACCCCAAATAGCTAAAAAAGGGTTCAGCACTGGGGGGAGGAGGCCCAGCATTTAAGGCGTTAATAAAAAGGTGAAATATATTTTCAGTCTCTTCCGAAAGTATTGCTGTATTCTGAAAATATACTTTGATTGATAAATATGGTTCTCTTCACCATATTTCTGCCCAGTAATTCCTATCATTTGACAATGGCAGATAAATGGTGTATGCTAGAGGAAATGTTTTTTTTTTAAACCTGTCGTATTCCTTATACTTTATCCTTCTAAAAACTGCTATAGTGGCATCAGAAATGGCATACAAATTATAAGTATATGTATTATATAGTTTTTCCATGACATTCAGATGTATTTATGCATTTGTTTCATTTTGTACTAACACAAATAAAGCTGGGGCATGTTTAAGAGCTGCACAATTTAAATCTAAGAATGGAAATGTCAAAACGTAACTAAAATGCAAGTTAACACAGTATGTATTCAGTAAATGAGTGTGTTCAGGAAGTTAGTCATAAATGTAAGAAAGATTGTGATACAAATAAAGAAAGGCACGAGTGCAACGATGGCTGGTGCTCCAGGCAAAAACATTATTTTTCTTTCAGGATTTTTCCCACCAGCAAAGGTGGTGCTCTTCAGTCTTTTTTGTTTGTAAATATAATTGATTATTTGTTCAAATTGATTTTAATATGTAAGACTATTTCATGCAATTGACTGTATGATAATTTTTGTGTTATATATACAAATAGTATGTGTACAGTGCTGTCTATCGGATAATGTTAAATTATTAGCAATCACGGGTCAACATTGGTCTGATAACTCCACTCTACGCCACGCCACTACACTCTACGCAATACTACTCCGCTCTACGCAATGCCACTCTGCTCTATGCAGTAACAGACCACAGGAGGTAGCCCATAAACCACAGTGAGACTGGGGCAGTACGTAATATCAAACAACAATGTCTCAACGTGGAATTCAATGGAAGGACAAGTAATTAAAGGTGAGCTGTATATTACAGTATCAGAGGAGTGAATCCATACACAGAGGACAACAGGAGACCAAGTAAGTAGGAAAGAGTTGTATTTTCAATACATGATGAACATATTGCGTCATATGTACATATCATAAAGGTTAAAAAAGCACTGTGTGACACTTAGTGAAAGTGTAACCGAAAAGATACTGTGCACAAGTGCTCGTGCAGTTTGTGACGGCGCAAGTGACACATAAAGTGGTATATACAGCGGTGAAACGGCGCAGCAAGAGAACAATGGTATTTTGAATACGCCAAAATTAGGGCATTTACACAATAAATGTATGGGAATTCAAAGGACAATAAGGCAAATGCCCATGTTTGTAAATGCGCCAACAGTAACGCTGTTGAAGTCGACGGCGTTTCGGCCCGTGACAATCAGGGCCATCATCAGGACTGGTTACACATATTTTGAACAGTGCTAGGGTAAAGAAAAACAATTCTCAAACACTGGACCAAAATGAAGAAAAAGGAGACAGTTGTGCGGATGGTGGTGAACACGGCGACGTGTGGAGGCCGTGGGTAAGCGTTTAATGTATGGTCGTGGGCCAAGGAGCAGTGATCGGACGAAACGTGAGCGCGAGAACGGGTATCACATCGGCGCGCGAGTCAGGTGAGGTGTGCCCGGGTGGGCAAAGGTAGAGTGAATGGGGACTGGGGCCAAGAAATGGTGATCTATGTGGTAGAAAACTATCGGATAGTGCGGAAGAGAAATCACGCAGGTGGATGGTAACAGGGATGCAAGGGAGTGCCACAGTGAAAGAAAAGGGGTAAAGCAAGGAAAAGAAAAGAAACTTACTCGTGTGGAAGGGCCGAGCACGGAGAATCGGCAAGGAGGAGTAAGACGGGTCCGGGGGAGTCCAAACTGGACGGAGGAGAAAAAAGGGGGGGGGGGGGGGTGTGAGGAAAGGAACAGGTAGAACGTGGATGGGGGGGGGGGGGGAAACAGGGAAAGAGATGGTCGCGGTAAACCACTTACTTGGTTCGAAAAGGACGAGCCGAATGAAACGGCAGCGCTGGACCACGTAAGGTTGGGAGGGTCCCTGGAATTACAGGCTGGAAGGGGATAAGGGACAGGGGGTGAGGAAAAGGCAAGGGGGAGAGAACAGAGGGAAAGAGGGGAAAAAGGAGAGCCACTTACGTCAGGAGGGGGACGGAGATCAATCGATAAAGAAGCTGGAAAGAAAGGAGGAGGTTAAGAGACGGGGCTGATGGACGCATTCAGGGGAGAAAAGGATACGAGCAGAATGTACTTACAATTAGCAGAGGCGAGTGAATCACCGAGAAGGGGTCCGTATGGGAAGACTGTGCCGGTACGAATCAAGCAGAGATTGAGGACGGAAGAGCACTGACGTGAGTTATAAGAGGTCAGTGTTTCCGGGTCACGAGGAGCGTCCACCAATCAACGGGAAGAAGACGGAGGCAAGCGGCGCGCGGATGCGTGCGGGCGTGCGGTAGGCTGGGGGGTACTAAAGGGGAGTGAAGCGGAGGGATCGGAGAGGGAGTCATGGCAACCGAGGATGATGACCCGCAAAGGCGCGTGTGTCGCTCGAGTGAAAGAAAGCAGAGTGAGGGAATAGTAATTAAAAAATGAAAACATTTTGGTCAATTCAACGGACACAAAGCAAGCCCGCTAGGGCCAGTAACAATATATATAGTATACAAAAAATACAATACATTCGTTACAATGAAGTCATGGGCCATTGACAGGCTGGTTATGAGATAGTACATCAGGGGTAGGCGTGTGGGGGGGGGGGGGGGAAAGGGGAAGGAAAGGGAAGGGGGGGGGGAGGGGAGGAAAGTGGTTAGGAGGGAAGGAGAGGAAAAGGAGGAAGGAAGAAGGGGGAAGGAATGAACAAACAGCTAATTATCAAATAAATGGGGCGGAAGAAAGGGGGAAGGGAGGAAGGGAAGGAGACGGGGAAGGGGGGAGGAAAGGGGGGTTGGTTTGTACAGGGGAAGGGGAAAGGATAATTGCATACAAAGGACAGATTAAAGAAACAAGAATGGAGAACGTATCGGCTGTAAATAAGGCAGATCAGTAAAACACAAACATGCAAAGCATTACAATCATGCGAGTGTAGAGTTCCATTCATCAAGGGAATTCAGGCCCTGCTCAATGGAGTTAAAGCGGGAGATCCAACGGCATTCGCACCTATTCAGGAGTCTTTGTGTATCGCCACCTCTTAGTGGGACGGACGGTTTGTCAATTACCAGCCAGGTGAAATCGGCTTCGCTGTGATTCTTTTCTTTGAAGTGGGAGACCAGGGGGGCTGTTAGGACTCCGCATCTAATGCGGCTGCGATGTTGTAGAATGCGATCCTTCACCATCTGGGTGGTTTGGCCAATGTATATTTTGTCACAGGGACATTTAATCATGTAGACAACGTTCTGAGATCTACAGTTGGTGAAGGAGTGTAGGTCAAATTTCAACCCATTGTGTTCAAACGTCTTTGTGTTTGTGGTAGAGGAGCATCTATAGTGGCCGAGCACTGGTGGTAGTTTCCATGAGTTAGGGATTGATTCAGATGTGTTTGGTGTAATGGGCCAGGTGATTGCATGCACCAGATGATCCGCTATGTTTTTACCCCTTCGGTAAGAGAAAAGAGGTGGTTCATTGAAAATGGTGAGTGGAGCAAGGATGTTCCAGTTGGCTTTAATAATCTTGGCTAGTTTGTTGCTGGAGGGTGAGAAGGTGGACACAAATGGGATGCGAGTATTTGTCCTTTTCTCCTTTGGGGTAAGTAAGGTATCACGGTGGTTATACCATGCTCGTTTTCTTGCCCTATTGACCAATTTTCTGGGGTAGCCGCGGGCCAAGAGTTTTGCAGTGAGTATCGCTGCCTCCTTGAAGTAATCTTTACGCCATTTGCAGTTACGACGGATCCGCAGAAATTGTCCAAATGGAAGACCGTCACGTAGACCTCGTGGGTGGTTACTAGAGTAGAGTAGCAAGGTGTTACGTTCTGTAGGTTTTCTGTATAGTGCAGTGCCAATTTTATCATCTTCAATACGTAAAGTGAGGTCTAGGAATGGAAGATTATCCTCTTTTGCATCCGCTGTGAATTTGAGATGTTGTTGGCTATTGTGTAACCAATCGATGAAGTGGGATAAAGAAGTTTTGTCGCCTGTCCAGATAAGGAGGATGTCGTCAATGTAGCGACGCCAGAAGGTGATATTGTTTCTGAAAGGATTAAGGTCAGTGAGGATCAGCGTGCTCTCGAGGTGATGCACATACAAAATGGCAAAATTTGGTGCGAAGCATGCGCCCATGGAAACTCCCTTGATTTGTAAGTAGTAGGTATCTTTATATAGAAAGTAGTTATTCTCTAGGGCAATTTCCAATAGAGACATCACGAAATCAGTAGGTATTCTTGAGGCAGATGGTCGAGCGTTAAGGATGTTTTTTATAACTTCTAGGCCTTCTCTGTGGGGTATGTTGGTATATAGCGATTCGATGTCCATGCCAACCATTAAATTGGTACCTGGTACGAAAGGAGTATCTTCGATCAGGTTGATTAAATCCATGCTGTCGCGCACGAAAGTATCCGTTTTGGGTACAAATTCCTTCAGGATGCTGTCAATGTATTTGCCGATGGGTTCAAGGATGGATCCACACCCAGAGACTATGGGTCTACCTGGTGGGTTTTGTTGATTTTTATGTATTTTAGCCAAGATCCTTACCCTAACCAACCAAGCCAAACTGGACAATATCATCTCTGAGAAGGAGACTTTGTTCCTCAACAAAACCAGCCCACGTACTCCAGTAATCTATGTATTACCTAAAATACATAAAAATCAACAAAACCCACCAGGTAGACCCATAGTCTCTGGGTGTGGATCCATCCTTGAACCCATCGGCAAATACATTGACAGCATCCTGAAGGAATTTGTACCCAAAACGGATACTTTCGTGCGCGACAGCATGGATTTAATCAACCTGATCGAAGATACTCCTTTCGTACCAGGTACCAATTTAATGGTTGGCATGGACATCGAATCGCTATATACCAACATACCCCACAGAGAAGGCCTAGAAGTTATAAAAAACATCCTTAACGCTCGACCATCTCCCTCAAGAATACCTACTGATTTCGTGATGTCTCTATTGGAAATTGCCCTAGAGAATAACTACTTTCTATATAAAGATACCTACTACTTACAAATCAAGGGAGTTTCCATGGGCGCATGCTTCGCACCAAATTTTGCCATTTTGTATGTGCATCACCTCGAGAGCACGCTGATCCTCACTGACCTTAATCCTTTCAGAAACAATATCACCTTCTGGCGTCGCTACATTGACGACATCCTCCTTATCTGGACAGGCGACAAAACTTCTTTATCCCACTTCATCGATTGGTTACACAATAGCCAACAACATCTCAAATTCACAGCGGATGCAAAAGAGGATAATCTTCCATTCCTAGACCTCACTTTACGTATTGAAGATGATAAAATTGGCACTGCACTATACAGAAAACCTACAGAACGTAACACCTTGCTACTCTACTCTAGTAACCACCCACGAGGTCTACGTGACGGTCTTCCATTTGGACAATTTCTGCGGATCCGTCGTAACTGCAAATGGCGTAAAGATTACTTCAAGGAGGCAGCGATACTCACTGCAAAACTCTTGGCCCGCGGCTACCCCAGAAAATTGGTCAATAGGGCAAGAAAACGAGCATGGTATAACCACCGTGATACCTTACTTACCCCAAAGGAGAAAAGGACAAATACTCGCATCCCATTTGTGTCCACCTTCTCACCCTCCAGCAACAAACTAGCCAAGATTATTAAAGCCAACTGGAACAGCCTTGCTCCACTCACCATTTTCAATGAACCACCTCTTTTCTCTTACCGAAGGGGTAAAAACATAGCGGATCATCTGGTGCATGCAATCACCTGGCCCATTACACCAAACACATCTGAATCAATCCCTAACTCATGGAAACTACCACCAGTGCTCGGCCACTATAGATGCCAAAGATGCGCAGCATGCTCCTCTACCACAAACACAAAGACGTTTGAACACAATGGGTTGAAATTTGACCTACACTCCTTCACCAACTGTAGATCTCAGAACGTTGTCTACATGATTAAATGTCCCTGTGACAAAATATACATTGGCCAAACCACCCAGATGGTGAAGGATCGCATTCTACAACATCGCAGCCGCATTAGATGCGGAGTCCTAACAGCCCCCCTGGTCTCCCACTTCAAAGAAAAGAATCACAGCGAAGCCGATTTCACCTGGCTGGTAATTGACAAACCGTCCGTCCCACTAAGAGGTGGCGATACACAAAGACTCCTGAATAGGTGCGAATGCCGTTGGATCTCCCGCTTTAACTCCATTGAGCAGGGCCTGAATTCCCTTGATGAATGGAACTCTACACTCGCATGATTGTAATGCTTTGCATGTTTGTGTTTTACTGATCTGCCTTATTTACAGCCGATACGTTCTCCATTCTTGTTTCTTTAATCTGTCCTTTGTATGCAATTATCCTTTCCCCTTCCCCTGTACAAACCAACCCCCCTTTCCTCCCCCCTTCCCCGTCTCCTTCCCTTCCTCCCTTCCCCCTTTCTTCCGCCCCATTTATTTGATAATTAGCTGTTTGTTCATTCCTTCCCCCTTCTTCCTTCCTCCTTTTCCTCTCCTTCCCTCCTAACCACTTTCCTCCCCTCCCCCCCCCCCCTTCCCTTTCCTTCCCCTTTCCCCCCCCCCCCCCCCACACGCCTACCCCTGATGTACTATCTCATAACCAGCCTGTCAATGGCCCATGACTTCATTGTAACGAATGTATTGTATTTTTTGTATACTATATATATTGTTACTGGCCCTAGCGGGCTTGCTTTGTGTCCGTTGAATTGACCAAAATGTTTTCATTTTTTAATTACTATTCCCTCACTCTGCTTTCTTTCACTCGAGCGACACACGCGCCTTTGCGGGTCATCATCCTCGGTTGCCATGACTCCCTCTCCGATCCCTCCGCTTCACTCCCCTTTAGTACCCCCCAGCCTACCGCACGCCAGCACGCATCCGCGCGCCGCTTGCCTCCGTCTTCTTCCCGTTGATTGGTGGACGCTCCTCGTGACCCGGAAACACTGACCTCTTATAACTCACGTCAGTGCTCTTCCGTCCTCAATCTCTGCTTGATTCGTACCGGCACAGTCTTCCCATACGGACCCCTTCTCGGTGATTCACTCGCCTCTGCTAATTGTAAGTACATTCTGCTCGTATCCTTTTCTCCCCTGAATGCGTCCATCAGCCCCGTCTCTTAACCTCCTCCTTTCTTTCCAGCTTCTTTATCGATTGATCTCCGTCCCCCTCCTGACGTAAGTGGCTCTCCTTTTTCCCCTCTTTCCCTCTGTTCTCTCCCCCTTGCCTTTTCCTCACCCCCTGTCCCTTATCCCCTTCCAGCCTGTAATTCCAGGGACCCTCCCAACCTTACGTGGTCCAGCGCTGCCGTTTCATTCGGCTCGTCCTTTTCGAACCAAGTAAGTGGTTTACCGCGACCATCTCTTTCCCTGTTTCCCCCCCCCCCCCCATCCACGTTCTACCTGTTCCTTTCCTCACACCCCCCCCCCCTTTTTTCTCCTCCGTCCAGTTTGGACTCCCCCGGACCCGTCTTACTCCTCCTTGCCGATTCTCCGTGCTCGGCCCTTCCACACGAGTAAGTTTCTTTTCCTTGCTTTACCCCTTTTCTTTCACTGTGGCACTCCCTTGCATCCCTGTTACCATCCACCTGCGTGATTTCTCTTCCGCACTATCCGATAGTTTTCTACCACATAGATCACCATTTCTTGGCCCCAGTTCCCATTCACTCTACCTTTGCCCACCCGGGCACACCTCACCTGACTCGCGCGCCGATGTGATACCCGTTCTCGCGCTCACGTTTCGTCCGATCACTGCTCCTTGGCCCACGACCATACATTAAACGCTTACCCACGGCCTCCACACGTCGCCGTGTTCACCACCATCCGCACAACTGTCTCCTTTTTCTTCATTTTGGTCCAGTGTTTGAGAATTGTTTTTCTTTACCCTAGCACTGTTCAAAATATGTGTAACCAGTCCTGATGATGGCCCTGATTGTCACGGGCCGAAACGCCGTCGACTTCAACAGCGTTACTGTTGGCGCATTTACAAACATGGGCATTTGCCTTATTGTCCTTTGAATTCCCATACATTTATTGTGTAAATGCCCTAATTTTGGCGTATTCAAAATACCATTGTTCTCTTGCTGCGCCGTTTCACCGCTGTATATACCACTTTATGTGTCACTTGCGCCGTCACAAACTGCACGAGCACTTGTGCACAGTATCTTTTCGGTTACACTTTCACTAAGTGTCACACAGTGCTTTTTTAACCTTTATGATATGTACATATGACGCAATATGTTCATCATGTATTGAAAATACAACTCTTTCCTACTTACTTGGTCTCCTGTTGTCCTCTGTGTATGGATTCACTCCTCTGATACTGTAATATACAGCTCACCTTTAATTACTTGTCCTTCCATTGAATTCCACGTTGAGACATTGTTGTTTGATATTACGTACTGCCCCAGTCTCACTGTGGTTTATGGGCTACCTCCTGTGGTCTGTTACTGCCTACTTTGAGCAACTGCTTGTTGCGAGAGGTTGTCCCCCTTGGGACTTGTTTCGATATTATTGCTTGATTTATCCTAGCTTGCCCTGTGCTGTGGTTATTTCTCCCACAGCATGGTTTCTAGGGAGACCCCTAATTACTCCGACGAATATATCCAAAAAATTCTTTCTGGACCCTCTCTTCTTTCATCCTCCATCACTCCTACACCACCTGGTGCGACTGAATCCCGCATCTTATTGGACAGACTTGAAAGGCTTAAGAAGAAACAGATCCGTACTGATCTTCATGCACGTATGCTGACGGAATATCTCAAATCCAACGTTATTCCGCTCGGTTTACAGATTCGCAACGTCCCGTCAATCTTCACACAGGACCCCAAATTTAGATCTGGGTTCAGCCATCTGGCCACAACTTGCTCGCGGCATTGGATGGTCCTTGGGATCGACACGGCCTTGGAACATAGCCGCAAGGAACTAGCCGAAATCGCTGAACTTGAAAAACTTATCCTTGAAGACTCTACCATCACCGATGCCAAGAACCTTCTAGATAAAGTGAACGACACCATCAACACCTTCAATACCTTTGAACAAAACAAGAAAATCAACAAAATTCAAAGAGACATCCGCTACTACAACAACGACCACACTTATCCTTACTTAAAGGACGATTTTTACGATACACCATACCAACCCCCTAAACAACAAAGAAACTGGGGCCGCTACCGGAATCAACAACGAGTGTCATTTTCTAACTCCTCTAACACATCAGCTGAGGACTCCAGTCCAGGAGAAGGACCTAGCACCTCACGACCCCAAGCTAACCAACCACCGAGACCACAACCCCTACTACCAGCCGGTTTTTTAGAGTCCAACCGGGGGAGGAACAGAGGCAGACCGAGAGGCAACAACCAGTACCAATACTCCGGAGAACGCCAAACAAGGAGAAAGTTTTACCAATGGTAATTGAAAGGAACACTGTGAACTCTCCAATGACACTCCCTATCTTCAACCTCTCTCAATACAACCTGACGCCATTTGAAACTAATCTCCTCAGTAAAGGATTGTCGTTTGTACCCACAGACCGGAGTAACTTCTTCGAAATCCATGAGAACTTACTGTTATTTTTCAGACGTATCAGACTCAAACAGTTCTTCTCGGAGAGACCCTCACGGGACCTGAACATACGCTCCCCATTTCATTTACCATCCACCTTCAATCCGCCTTCAGTACTTATGCCCCCAGAAGTTCTCACTTTTGAAAGACGGATTCTACTTGAAATGAAGGACATTCAATCACAACATGAATTTGTCCCTTATAATTTACCCTTGGAAGAAAAACAGGCACTACATCAACTCAGCAAAAACAAGGAGTTAATCATCAAGCCCGCAGACAAAGGGGGCGGTATTGTCATACAAGATCAGACTGCATACGATAAGGAAATTCTCCGCCAACTTAACAACACGGAACACTACCGTACCCTTCCTTCTGACCCCCTCCCGGACATAAGAGCCAAGATCCTTACCCTAACCAACCAAGCCAAACTGGACAATATCATCTCTGAGAAGGAGACTTTGTTCCTCAACAAAACCAGCCCACGTACTCCAGTAATCTATGTATTACCTAAAATACATAAAAATCAACAAAACCCACCAGGTAGACCCATAGTCTCTGGGTGTGGATCCATCCTTGAACCCATCGGCAAATACATTGACAGCATCCTGAAGGAATTTGTACCCAAAACGGATACTTTCGTGCGCGACAGCATGGATTTAATCAACCTGATCGAAGATACTCCTTTCGTACCAGGTACCAATTTAATGGTTGGCATGGACATCGAATCGCTATATACCAACATACCCCACAGAGAAGGCCTAGAAGTTATAAAAAACATCCTTAACGCTCGACCATCTCCCTCAAGAATACCTACTGATTTCGTGATGTCTCTATTGGAAATTGCCCTAGAGAATAACTACTTTCTATATAAAGATACCTACTACTTACAAATCAAGGGAGTTTCCATGGGCGCATGCTTCGCACCAAATTTTGCCATTTTGTATGTGCATCACCTCGAGAGCACGCTGATCCTCACTGACCTTAATCCTTTCAGAAACAATATCACCTTCTGGCGTCGCTACATTGACGACATCCTCCTTATCTGGACAGGCGACAAAACTTCTTTATCCCACTTCATCGATTGGTTACACAATAGCCAACAACATCTCAAATTCACAGCGGATGCAAAAGAGGATAATCTTCCATTCCTAGACCTCACTTTACGTATTGAAGATGATAAAATTGGCACTGCACTATACAGAAAACCTACAGAACGTAACACCTTGCTACTCTACTCTAGTAACCACCCACGAGGTCTACGTGACGGTCTTCCATTTGGACAATTTCTGCGGATCCGTCGTAACTGCAAATGGTGTAAAGATTACTTCAAGGAGGCAGCGATACTCACTGCAAAACTCTTGGCCCGCGGCTACCCCAGAAAATTGGTCAATAGGGCAAGAAAACGAGCATGGTATAACCACCGTGATACCTTACTTACCCCAAAGGAGAAAAGGACAAATACTCGCATCCCATTTGTGTCCACCTTCTCACCCTCCAGCAACAAACTAGCCAAGATTATTAAAGCCAACTGGAACATCCTTGCTCCACTCACCATTTTCAATGAACCACCTCTTTTCTCTTACCGAAGGGGTAAAAACATAGCGGATCATCTGGTGCATGCAATCACCTGGCCCATTACACCAAACACATCTGAATCAATCCCTAACTCATGGAAACTACCACCAGTGCTCGGCCACTATAGATGCCAAAGATGCGCAGCATGCTCCTCTACCACAAACACAAAGACGTTTGAACACAATGGGTTGAAATTTGACCTACACTCCTTCACCAACTGTAGATCTCAGAACGTTGTCTACATGATTAAATGTCCCTGTGACAAAATATACATTGGCCAAACCACCCAGATGGTGAAGGATCGCATTCTACAACATCGCAGCCGCATTAGATGCGGAGTCCTAACAGCCCCCCTGGTCTCCCACTTCAAAGAAAAGAATCACAGCGAAGCCGATTTCACCTGGCTGGTAATTGACAAACCGTCCGTCCCACTAAGAGGTGGCGATACACAAAGACTCCTGAATAGGTGCGAATGCCGTTGGATCTCCCGCTTTAACTCCATTGAGCAGGGCCTGAATTCCCTTGATGAATGGAACTCTACACTCGCATGATTGTAATGCTTTGCATGTTTGTGTTTTACTGATCTGCCTTATTTACAGCCGATACGTTCTCCATTCTTGTTTCTTTAATCTGTCCTTTGTATGCAATTATCCTTTCCCCTTCCCCTGTACAAACCAACCCCCCTTTCCTCCCCCCTTCCCCGTCTCCTTCCCTTCCTCCCTTCCCCCTTTCTTCCGCCCCATTTATTTGATAATTAGCTGTTTGTTCATTCCTTCCCCCTTCTTCCTTCCTCCTTTTCCTCTCCTTCCCTCCTAACCACTTTCCTCCCCTCCCCCCCCCCTTCCCTTTCCTTCCCCTCCCCCCCCCCCCCCCCACACGCCTACCCCTGATGTACTATCTCATAACCAGCCTGTCAATGGCCCATGACTTCATTGTAACGAATGTATTGTATTTTTTGTATACTATATATATTGTTACTGGCCCTAGCGGGCTTGCTTTGTGTCCGTTGAATTGACCAAAATGTTTTCATTTTTTAATTACTATTCCCCACTCTGCTTTCTTTCACTCGAGCGACACACGCGCCTTTGCGGGTCATCATCCTCGGTTGCCATGACTCCCTCTCCGATCCCTCCGCTTCACTCCCCTTTAGTACCCCCCAGCCTACCGCACGCCAGCACGCATCCGCGCGCCGCTTGCCTCCGTCTTCTTCCCGTTGATTGGTGGACGCTCCTCGTGACCCGGAAACACTGACCTCTTATAACTCACGTCAGTGCTCTTCCGTCCTCAATCTCTGCTTGATTCGTACCGGCACAGTCTTCCCATACGGACCCCTTCTCGGTGATTCACTCGCCTCTGCTAATTGTAAGTACATTCTGCTCGTATCCTTTTCTCCCCTGAATGCGTCCATCAGCCCCGTCTCTTAACCTCCTCCTTTCTTTCCAGCTTCTTTATCGATTGATCTCCGTCCCCCTCCTGATGTAAGTGGCTCTCCTTTTTCCCCTCTTTCCCTCTGTTCTCTCCCCCTTGCCTTTTCCTCACCCCCTGTCCCTTATCCCCTTCCAGCCTGTAATTCCAGGGACCCTCCCAACCTTACGTGGTCCAGCGCTGCCGTTTCATTCGGCTCGTCCTTTTCGAACCAAGTAAGTGGTTTACCGCGACCATCTCTTTCCCTGTTTTTCCCCCCCCCCCATCCACGTTCTACCTGTTCCTTTCCTCACACCCCCCCCCCCCTTTTTTCTCCTCCGTCCAGTTTGGACTCCCCCGGACCCGTCTTACTCCTCCTTGCCGATTCTCCGTGCTCGGCCCTTCCACACGAGTAAGTTTCTTTTCTTTTCCTTGCTTTACCCCTTTTCTTTCACTGTGGCACTCCCTTGCATCCCTGTTACCATCCACCTGCGTGATTTCTCTTCCGCACTATCCGATAGTTTTCTACCACATAGATCACCATTTCTTGGCCCCAGTCCCCATTCACTCTACCTTTGCCCACCCGGGCACACCTCACCTGACTCGCGCGCCGATGTGATACCCGTTCTCGCGCTCACGTTTCGTCCGATCACTGCTCCTTGGCCCACGACCATACATTAAACGCTTACCCACGGCCTCCACACGTCGCCGTGTTCACCACCATCCGCACAACTGTCTCCTTTTTCTTCATTTTGGTCCAGTGTTTGAGAATTGTTTTTCTTTACCCTAGCACTGTTCAAAATATGTGTAACCAGTCCTGATGATGGCCCTGATTGTCACGGGCCGAAACGCCGTCGACTTCAACAGCGTTACTGTTGGCGCATTTACAAACATGGGCATTTGCCTTATTGTCCTTTGAATTCCCATACATTTATTGTGTAAATGCCCTAATTTTGGCGTATTCAAAATACCATTGTTCTCTTGCTGCGCCGTTTCACCGCTTTATATACCACTTTATGTGTCACTTGCGCCGTCACAAACTGCACGAGCACTTGTGCACAGTATCTTTTCGGTTACACTTTCACTAAGTGTCACACAGTGCTTTTTTAACCTTTATGATATGTACATATGACGCAATATGTTCATCATGTATTGAAAATACAACTCTTTCCTACTTACTTGGTCTCCTGTTGTCCTCTGTGTATGGATTCACTCCTCTGATACTGTAATATACAGCTCACCTTTAATTACTTGTCCTTCCATTGAATTCCACGTTGAGACATTGTTGTTTGATATTACTCTGCTCTATGCAACATCACTCTGCTTTATGCAATGCCACGCCACTCCACGCAACTGCACTTGACTCTATGTCACGCCACTACACAGTATGCCACACCATGCAAATGCAATCCATGCTATGCAATCCCACTCCACTTTACCCAACGCCACTCCATGCAACTGCACTCCACTTTACACCATACCACTACAGTCTATGCAATGCCACTCCACGTAACACCTCTTCACTCTATGCAACAAAACTCCACTCTGCAGAACGCAGCTCAACGCAACTGCACTCCACTCCACTCTACTCTACTCAACTTCATTCCACTCTACTCCACACCACTCAATAGAACGGCATATCACTCTACGCAATGTCAGTCCACGCAATGTCACTCCACTCTACGCAACACCATTCCACTCTACACAACACCATCCCACTCCAATCTATGCCACGCCATTTTACTCCATTCCACTCCATAACACTACACTCTACTCATCTTTAGAACACTTCACTCCATGCCCCTTTACACCAATAACTTTTAGCCATACTGAATAGCAGCCACACTATCGTACAGAATAGCTAAAACATATTAGCAAAGCCATAGATTAGACGTATTGGCTATGCCAATGCTTGTTTCAGGTTGTTCCCACGCAGATAGGGTGAACAGGCGTCCCGGATTTGCCAGTACTCTCCCGGTTTTTTACCAGCTGTCCCGGTAGATTTCAGGAAATTTAGCTCATGTCCCGGTTTTTAGAGAAGTTCGACTGAAATCGTCTGGAGGTTCTTTCTTATGTTTTACAAAGCAGGGATGGTTAGCAGCGGTTTCAAGTAAGCAATTTAATTAATAAGCAAGCTACTGGGCTTAAAAATTTAATTTTTATTTATATTCTCAGTGCCTGCTCTGCAATTCTCTGTGAGAAGTTGGCCTGGTATATGATGTCCACTAATTATAGTGGGCACCTTGCACCAGTCCAAACAACCCCTTATTGATGATGGGTTAAAGACAACCTTTATTGAAAGCTATCCTAGTGGTAGCTATGGAGAGCAGCCTTCTGGCTAAGTCTTAAAGGAATGTAAAGCAGCATGTTTTACCAGTCTATTAACTCTTGAATGACCAAATGAAAGGGAACCACACCAGGTATATGTATAAAATATATGTATTTATTACTAAACACACCCCTCTAGTCTCTTTATGAGACTAGAAGTAAAAGCACATAAGTTATACTTCAAATATTACAGTAAAATATCACAAATACACGTCAGGCCCTAGGGGCGAGCCAAACCATATACTAAAATAGTGGTATAAGAACCACGACTTAACTAGACACAAGGCCTAGAGCCCGTAGAATCACTGGGACCCCAAGGAACCACCCATGGTAGTGACACAGGGGACCCATGGGGGCCGAGTGCAGTGTGAGAACACAGCCGCGAGCTCCCGTTAGCTTCTATGGGGAAAGTCGCGGATAGATTTTTAAAGATTAGGGACACTTAGAGATGAGCTAGGACCAAACCCTTTTGGACTTAGGAAGTTCTAGGGTCAACACCCACGGGAACACCAGAGTACTTGAGTTACCTCACCCAGGGAAGCCAGGGGCATAGGTGTCAAATGGTGTCGGGTCGCGCCGCTGTTTTCAATGGGAGCTGGCAAAGAAGTGCTGCTGCCTGGAAGTTGCGAAGTGTCCGAAGAGATCCAAGCCTGGATCGAAGATGAGAAGAACCTGAAAGCAGAGGGGACAGAGTCTGGGTCACTAGCCAGTGACCAGGGGCACGATAGACGAATGCCCACCGATGTCAGGTGATTTCAGGTGAAGAAGGTGAAGCTTGACTCTTCAGCTACGAGGACCAGGAGGTGTCAAGGACAACCAGGAGCTGGATTCGAGCTGTACCACAAAGTATGTCGAGTGCTGCAGCATCGGTGCCCGGATTGGACACAACAAGCCTTGGCAACAGCAACCCACACAGAAAGGAGAAAGATGCTTTGGTGCAGACCAACAAGGTCTGAGGGACTCACCACATGGTGGGGAGACAGGGCACATCTGGAGCAACCAGGGAAGCCCATGGAAAATCAGTGTTGCCTTCACAGGGACCCACCAGTCGACGGACCAGGGATCGCAAAGGGACCTCGAGAGGAATCACAAAATGGTGGCCCACGGGTCACTCGGGGTGACTAGGCTGACAATCATTGGTGGATTCTCTGCTCGGGGTGTGGGCTACAAGTCACCCAATGCACAGTCTCAGGGGACGTCGAGAAGCTGATGCACTTGCAAATGTGCACAGTAACCAGGAGTTCCAGTTCCACATTACTCACGAGGGCTAAGGGTCTCAGCTTTGCTGGGGACTCGTGTCTGAGAAGTCTGGAAATCCTCTTCCTGGGCTGCAGATACTTTGGAGTCCGGCGGGAGCTTCGGAGATGCCGACCGGCAATTGCTTCGTTGGTGCCTGCCAAGCAGGGGACTCACTCCTTGACCCCAAGGGAGATTTATTCAGTCCTCTAATCTTGAGTAGAGTGTCGAAGATCCAGGATTCAGTTGCAGAGTTTCGTCCAAGGATATCTCAAGTCCTGTTGCCAGGGGTTCCTTACTTATACCTAAGAAAGGGGTTGGACTAACTCTGGGGACCTACCTATGGGAGGGTTTAGAAAGAGGGGAGGCTACACCCATTTCCTTTGTCCAGTTTCACGCCAGAGCAGGGGCTGGTAGCCCCTGCAACCTGTTTGAGCCGGACTATGCACAGGGACACCAAATGTGCCCCCAGTGCAGACTTCAAAACACTCTTGGAGTGCTTCCACCCAGCCCCAATACACTAAAGCGTGTCTGGGAGGTTGTAACACTTCCCTGTGACAGGAACCCTATTGTTCATGCCTCCCCTGCCAGAGTTTCGGTCAGCAGCAGGAGGCCAGACTCGTGTCTGTGTCTGCAGCATCCGTTTTGTGATGCCAGGGCTATTTTAAATTGGTACCGGGTATACCGGTGCTGTCATGTCTCTCCCTCTAGAAGGGTGGGATCATACCCCCACACGAGTTACTGGTGTGGGGGTATGATTCCAAGGTTTATGACACCAAACAAGACATGTTTCCGTGCAGCCAGTCCAAAGTTAGCATTTAGCATTTAGTTATAATGCACTTAAGAGTATATGGTCAGGTTGCACTACTGACAACCTCGGAGGATAGATTCCGAAGGCTGCAGAGGGGCTCAGCTCATGGCTGGGCACCCTTTCACATATAACCAAGCACCCTGCCTTCAGGGTTGATAAGGCCTGCCATAGAGGCGACTGATAGGTTTCTATGTTCAGTGATAGGTGAGATATAGTGAACTTATATCTCTGTAAGGGGTGCATGCACCACCTTACCCAGGCTGCAGTAGCAGACCTGGGGTGTCATTTTGGAGGGCTTTCCAGGAGTGGCATAATACATGCTTCAGCCCCTGATAGGCCTCTAGGGTACCTATGCCCTGGGTACATAGTATACCATATACTAGGGACTTATAAGGGCACCTCAGAATCCAATCTGTGGTGTACCTAAGGTACATGGAATCAATTTAGAGAGGAAGCAGCTAGGCTGGGGTCCTAAATAGCAGGGCCCCAGCCAGACTAAGGTCGAAAAACAGTGAAACATCAGCAAAAAGTAGAGGTAACCATAAGAGGCAGATCCTACTCTCCTACATTCTCTGCCGAGGAGCGCTGTCATTCTGTGCACTCGCTTGAAGTAACATTGTAGTCCTTCTTCTATTTTCGTTAAATGTCCCGGTTTTTGGCTTTAAAATTCTGGTCACCCTACACTCAGAGCTTTTCCGAAACAGTAAATTTGTATCAGCAGAATGCCACAGAAAGTGTTTCTGGTTTCTTGGAGCCCCGTTTGGCTACAGCTAGGGGGAATCCGATGTCCAAAACATTATTACTGCCAAATGTTGAAATCTTCGTTGGGCAAAAGCACCAAAAGTATCCGTCCACCGAAGGACCTTCTTTGGGTGTAAATGTTGAATTTCTCCTGTTTCTAGCTTTCCTTCCAAAAGTTAATGGCTTCAGGAGGACCCCATCCGATGCCTATCCAGCCTTGTGTAGCCCATCCCAACCACAGCTTTGACCCACTCAGAATTTTATACTTCTATTTCAGAGATAAAGTCTGAAGGTAAAACTTCAAACTGGGTCGAACCTGGTTTCTCTATCCAACCCGTACTCAATCACGGTCGGCCTTAAATCATGCCTAGGTATTGGTCAAGCACATTCAGATGAACGCAATTGGCGCCTAATGCTTTTTGATGTTATTTTCATGTACAACTTTAAAAATTCAGATGTCTGGTTTCTCTTTTGGACTTTTGTTATTTTTGTGACATTTTGTTTACTAAAGTATTCTGTATGTTTATAAATTGAAGTGTGATTTTTATTGTGTTGTGTTTTTGGCTTTTTAACAGTTTTAGTACCCCAAATGCTTTTCACATTTTTTATGTTATGCCTGTCTGCTCTGTGTGATAGCTGCCAGGGAGTTGAACTCATGTTTAAATTACTGATACCTTTACTGGCCACAACAAAATGGTGCCTTTAATACTTGTGGTGGAACTCAATCTACTCCAACTAATAACCCACTTTCTCACACGTTATTAGTGATGTCATCAATAGTGTCATTTAACATGCCATGAGTGATGTAATATGTGATATGTGAGGTCAAAAACAGTGCATGACGGGGCACGATGGTTATCTAACCATAATTAGGGATTTTCAGTATGTATCTATGTAATTATGTGTGTATGAATATATGTGACATTATTATATTGTGAACCTACCCAAAAAGGCAGCAAATTGGTTTTAAGGTTTTGTTTTGTAACCATAATTTCACTTCAATTGATTTTTTCAGTGAATTCCTTAGTTATTTTAACCATATATTAAGGCCTTATAACCAACCCTAACTAGAACTTCTCTTTAACTTTTGTTTTGTTTCTGTAAATATTGTTGTTTTTGTCTTATACTAAAAATAATTTGTTCATTGCATTTAACTTCCTATTTGCACCCAACTCACACAGTGTACGCCCTCTAACCATGTGCCAAAGGTGCTGACCGCCTCGGCTAGGCCTTGATCCCAACCTGCAGCATCTGTTAACACCTGCTGCTCACGGGTTTATAGACTTATGCTGTGGGTAGTGGGATTGGCCTAAGGCCAGGCCCTTTACACAATCCCCTGTTGGCAGCCACCACGCTGCATGGAGCTTTTGAATGTGCACAGCATGGGTTGGCCCCATGGCCTGTCTACATGCCAAGTTCTTCACCCAGCTGCCTATGGGTGGCCAATCCCTGCTGTTCATGATCGTTGCCTGTGTGCAGCAAGGAGTGGCTTGGCCTGGTATTTCCTTTTTATATATTTAAGAGTTGCCGGACTGTGTTTTGAGGGTTCGCAGACAAAACATTGATACTGCATACCCGAAATGAACATTGGAATCAAAACACTTACTAATCCAATTAGGGGATTTTATTTGTAATTTGTGTTCTGCGGCCAATCTGTGAACTCGAGTATGGGACTGTCCTTGGATAGTTCCCCAAAGCAGTTCAGATATTATTATATTTGAACCATTTCAATCCAATCAAAGCATTTGGCAAAGCTAATGTTTCAAATACCACTGAATACATTTACACTAAACCAAGCTGAGGAACTTCGCTTCGTAAAGTTCTAGTCCAAGTTTGGTGTAATTCTGACCTGGGATTTTTTTTCTGTAGGGTAGGTACCAAAGATTTCTATATATGTTAAAATGGGAAACTCTGCTTTTCTTCACCACTGCGCAAAGTGTTCCTCCTTCATGGATTTGCATGAAACTCAAAATATCAAATGTAAGCTAAACATGGTAAGTGCCTGCCGACTGCTATGCACATTCGTAAAACTGTGTAAAATGTAAGTAGCAAGTAACTGATTTGTGACCTCCCCCCATTTAATTTTGTCCCTTTGTCAGATCTGCATAGAGTACAAAATACCTATAGTGAGTTTAGTGTGCTAACAGTGTTGCAAATTTGATGCTAATTTATTTTAGAGCACTAAAGTTATTAGCAGGTGAAAACATTTTTGCACCCCTTTTTAATTTTGCTCCTCCATCACTTGGTGGATCTGCAAAACCCTTGCCACAGAAGACCATAAACGCTAAATGTCTGCCAAATTTCATGTGGATTCACCAAATGATGATAAAGGTATTAGCAAATGAACACTTTTCTAACCTCACTTTCACCAAAATTATTAAGAATACAAAATGGTTTTCAATGGAAACTCTGGGGCCGATTCACAGAACTAACTTAAGACAAAATCCTAAACTTACTACTTGTGGTATTCACAGAAGTTAGGATTTTGTCTTAAGTTTGTCTTAAAACAAACTTAAGACAGACTTAAGACAGACTTAAGACAAACTTAAGACAGACTTAACACAGACTTAAGACAGACTTAAGACAGACTTAAGACAAACTTAAGACAAAATCCTAACTTAAGTATGTCTTAAGTCTGTCTTAAGTTTGTCTTAAGTCCTTCTTAAGTCTGTCTTAAGTCCTTCTTAAGTCTGTCTTAAGTTTGTCTTAAGTCTGTCTTAAATTTGTCTTAAGACAAACTTAAGACAAAATCCCAACTTCTGTGAATACCAAAAGTAGTAAGTTTAGGATTTTGTCTTAAGTTAGTTCTGTGAATCGGGCCCCCTGACCTAACCATAATTGCAGATGTTTCGCGGCTGTACATGTCGCTTCTTCAGGGCTGAAATAGCAAAAAACTGAAAAAACATGTTTATATACATGAATTCACATACATGATTTCAATTAACACAAAAAAACATAATCTTCATGTTGTGTGGACATGGACTGCTTATCACCTCACATATTACATCACTCATGACACATTAAATCACATGCTGGGCTGGGCCTACATATATCCTGTGACTATACACACCTATTAAGGAAAATGTCCAATGAAAAACAGACATCTGAGCTTTGAAAAGCACTGAAATGCCACCGATTCAAAACAGCTAACCTGGCAACTAAGAATCACCTTTATTTCCTCTGTGACGTCAATGGCGTCTAATTGTGAGCAAGGAAGGCAGCAAACAAGGACCACCAGAAATCCCACAAGGCCTCCAATCTACGGAGGGCAGCTCTTCACTTCAGGAAATAATTGCAGCAAGACTTGTCAACTTCCACACGCGGGCAGTTCCTACTGCATGCCGCGGTGAACCACACTATAGGAGCCAGACACACATCTTACCTTACAATATTTGCACGAACTTGGAGCTGGTCGCCATCTCACCAAATGGTTCACAGACTCACTATGGGACCACACAACGCCGCCGCTGCTCTCTCTGCTTGCCCATTGGGATGTGGACCTTCAACGGCAGGTCACAGACTGTGAATGGAGCCACATACTTGAGAGCCCCATGCAAATTCCTCGTAACGCACAATTTAAGCTCATCCAGTACTATATCCTCCACAGGGCTTATTTTACACCTGCCAACATTAATAGAATTTTTAATCGTACAAATGCCAAGTGTGCCAGATGTAACGATTTGGGGGTAGATCTTTTACATGTGATGTGGTCCTGCACTATTATTCAGCCATACTGGGCCAAAGTTACTAGGAGACTGGCATTGTGCACAGAGCGGGCACTGGATTGGAACTGGGAGGTGTGTATCCTGGGTCTTAATTACAGGTCTAAGAAACACAAAGTGACATCCAGATACATAGACTTAGGCCTCACAATAGCTAAACGGTTACTCACACGCTGTTGGAAATCTCCTGAACCCCCAGTGGCCAAGGCCTGGTACCCCTCGCTCTTATGCTAGGCACAGGTGGAGAGTGTTGCATTTCGCCGCGAATATGCGATAGGGATACGTAAGCAACCATTGGCGCCGGCATGGGACACAGTATTGTTAGATTTTCGCTCGGCGGCGCAAGAGCAGGACGTAACACCCGACATGGGAGTACATACCAATGACGACATTGTCCCACCAATGTCACCCACCCAGATCCATTAGTACATGATGCAACATACTTAGTTATTACTGCTCATTGAAATCTTAACTCGCACAGTGATCACACAAAAGGCAATGTTTATACCTATTCTAAGGTCTGTCACTAAGCCAGCAGTTCTTTACTGGACTGGAGTTATATGCATTCCTTTTAACCTCATGTGATTTAGACCTTGTTACCTAATATATTCTTTTGATTTCTTCCCCCCCTCCCCATTTACATTTGTTTTCTCAACTTTGCAATATATTAGACTGTGTATTATCTTCACTGATGGCTGGGCTATAACCTTTTTTTTTTACATATGATTGTATATTGTTCACAACCATATTGTACACTTGTATCAGAGATTACCAAAAATGTATACGGACTGTTTATAAACTGTTTTGTTTATCAAACTTTAATGAAACTATAAAAACAATAAAAACAAATTTAAATAAATTAAATAATTAGACTTGTCAACTTCCACGAAACAAGGAAACGTCTCATCAGAGACAAGTAGGCTCTAACAATGGTAAGCAATTGCTATGCTATAGAGCTAAAAAAGCATCCATATCTCATGTTTAGAGAAACATCAATTCCTTTGAATCAGCGGAAGACAGAATATCTTCTGAAAGGTATTGCAGATTGTTAGACCCGGCAGTTTCTGGTTGGTTGAGATGTGTTGGACTTGGCCCTTTTTGCAGGGTCATCCCTGAACTTTTTGCCTTCCTCCTGGATTTTGTCTGACCTGTTTTTTTGGTTTACGACTGGGCACTTCACCACTGCTGATCAGTGCTAAAGTGCATATGCTCTCCCTATTGTAAATTGATGTATGGATTAGTGACTCCATGATGGGCTTATTTGGTTTACTTGTCAGCCCCTAGTACAGTGTACTGCATGTGCCCAGGGCTTGTGAATCAAATGCTGCTGGTAGGCTTGTAGCACTGATTGTGCCACCCACCGGAGCAGCTTGTAAAGTGTGCCTCAGGCCTGCCATTGCAGGGCCTGTGTGCAGTCTGGTACTGCCATGTTGACTGGGCAAGTGCACCCACTTGCCAGTCCATAAACCTTCCCTTTTATACATATTAGCCACCCCTAAGGTAGGCCCAAGGGCAGTGTGCATTGTAGGTAAAAGGCAGGATATGCCCTGATGTGTGTGGCATGTCCTGATAGTGAATTACAGCCATTTTCATTTTTCACTATTGCAAGGCTACCTGTACCCCATAGGCCAGAATGGGCAGTTTGATTATTACACCTTAAAATCCTAACTGACTCAGGGAACTATGTAGAAATTTGAGTTTAGTATGCCTGAACTCAGAATGATAAAATGCATCTTTTAGTGAAGTTGGTTTTAACATTCTGTGGTTGGAAAATGCCACTTTTAGAAAGTTGGTATTTTCTTGTCTGACCATACAAACCTGCCTCTGCTAGGTTGTGTATTCCTTGTCTGGAGTTTGAATGACAGGGGCTGGGGGATTCCAGGAGCCAGGGTGTGTCAGCACAGGGCTGAATAGAGACATCTGCATGTAGATGGGTGGGAGGAGTTGCATCTGGGACCTGAATAGGGCTGTGCCTTCCCTCCACAATGCTGGCTCCACCTCCTGTGGTGCGTCTGATGTCCCTGGCCTACACTGTGAAAGGAAAGAAGGAGTCATGTAAACAGAGTGCTCCAGGACTGACCAGAACTGGTTTGGACTAGGAAAAGGCCTCTCTGCCTTCAGAAAAAAAGAGAAAATGTGTATAAAAAGGGGGACCCAGACCCCAGAACTTTAGATCACTTTTGGGAAACAAGAAGAAACCTTTGCTGAGGAGAGGAACCAGAGAGACTGAGGAGGGACTATCCCTAAGCATGAGGGATTGGCCTGCAGTGGTTGCCAAAGAGAGGAGAGAGGAACTTTGTGTGTACTTTCATCAACTTGTGAAGGATCTCCAAGGGCTTGAGATAGAGCTTGCCTCCTCCTGGAGTCTCAGGGACAACAGACTTCATCCACCAGCTCCCCAAGATTTCTTTGGAAGGGCATGCAGTTGTGTTGGGCTTGCTGAGGGACTGCGTGTCGCAAGGAGCTGGAAGCACGATGCACGAAGAAGAAGCGTGTCGCCGAACTGCCGCTGTCGCTTCACAATGCGAAAGCGCCTCGCATCGCTGGAGAAGAGGATCAACGTCGCACCAGATGCTGCTGCATCATCGGAGAAGCATGTCGCAGCCACAGCCGCTGTCATCGCATCGCTGGGAAAGCGTGTTGCTGCGTCAGTTGTCACATCGTTGCCGAAGTGCCTCGCATCGCCAGAGAAGAGGATCTACGTCACATCAGACGCCGCCACATCACCGGGAAGCGTGTCGCAGGGCCTGTCGCGGCTCAGAAGAATCGTTGAGTTGACGCATGGCTGTCGGGCGTGCTCGCATCGTGTCGCAACAAGAAGAAGACACCATCTTTGTTTCATTGCACCGGATCTTCATCGCATCATGGCGTTGCGGGTCGCATCGCCATGGAAGCGCAGTAAGAAACCGACGCATCACCTCCCCTTGCAGAGAAGAACCAACACATCCCTTACGCATCAGTAGGGACCTGATGCATCACCGTTCCTGCGTGTAAGGAACCAACGCATCACCTTCCCTGCAACACTTTCGTTGTATAGCTTTACACATCCTAAGGTACATTGAACTCAAAGTGTTGCATTGTAAATCTTAAGAGAACTAAGCAATTTTTTACCATTTTTAAAGTACAGTATTGTGGATTTTTGTTGTTTGTGGTCTTGTGATAAGTCTATATAAAGAATACTTATTTTTTCTACTACAACTTGTGTGGTGTCCATCTGTAGTGTTGTCACTGGGTTCCTGTATGTGTTCACAAATGCTTTACACACTGTCTCTGAGATAAGCCTGTCTGCTTGTGCCAAGCTACCAAGGGGGTGAGCAGGGATTATTTTAGGAGTGTACCCCCTTATCCTGACTAGACACAAGGGTCCCTATTTGGTCAAAGGTACCTACCTCTGCCAACTAGCGACCCCCAGTTCTAACATTGGTGGTCAGCGGTGAGGATTCTGGACTTGCATTTGTGACTCATATAGAGTGATTGGTGAACACTACTAGTGCGTGCAGACCAAAACGCGACCACATACTTTTGGTGGATTGTTTTTCCTGAGATTTTCTATTTTTGCAAAAACTGCCAGGTTTCGGCACCATGAGTAAAGCAGCATCCATAGCATCTGTTGATTGTGATTGGGAAGAGGAGAAACTGGAATGCTACTATGTGAAACAGCTAAAGCACTTTTGCAGGAAATCTAAAGTTGCAATGACCGGTCCCTCCAAGAAGGATGAGTTCCAAAAGGCGCTGAGGGCCTGGTTCGAAGCAAGGAATACCCCTGAGAATGAGGACGGGGTTGAGAATGCAGATAAGCAGCTGGATGGGCCATTGGGTCCAGAGGGGAGGAGAGCAACATCCCCAGCAGGTAGCATTGTTTCTGCCAAAGGCCTGTCTCCAGAGGAGTTGGCGGACAGAAAGAAAACAGGATGCATGAATTGGAGCTTGCCGAGCTCAAGTTGGGTGGGCAACTGGAGTTAGAGAATAGGAGATTGGCCCTGGAGGAAAAGAAAATGCAGTTTGAGCATGAGTTGAGAAGGAGGGAGCTTGATTTGGAGCTCGAGAGGCTTGAGGCCATGAGTGTCTCAGCCCGGAAAAAAGAAATGTGTGTAGCTCAGGTAGAGAGCTTTGCTGAGTTGAAGGTGGAATCCAGCTCAAATGGTGGCAGCAAAATTGAATTTTCTAGTGCTGAGGGAGTAGTGCACATACCCAGAGATGGGGCGCCTGACTTGAAGGTGGGGGTTAACATACACCAAGAGGTTCAAGGACATGAGGTAGGTCCAGTGGTACGCAGTGGCCCTGAGGAGAATGGGGAAACTGATGCAGGGGTTCATGGTCCTAGTGGTGGGAGGGACACTCTACTGACTCTAGATGAGCGGTGCAGGGAGAGGGGTTCCCCCATGGTTGAAGTGCTGGTATGTGAGTATGAAGACCGCCCAGAAGAGTGTGAGTTGAGTGACAGAGACAGTCAGATACTGTCTTGCTGATCTCAAGAGAGTGGTGTGGAGTACGTGTGCGAGGCACTGGATGGAGAGGTGAAGGATAGTTTGGTTAACCCTTGTAGGGGGCTGTGTGATCCAATCGCGGGAGAGCATATTGTAAGTCCCTGTTTTCCAAAGCTATGCCAACACCTGTTGGAGAGTGAGTTCTCTGACCCCAGGGAGCTCACATTGGAGGCAGACCTTTTTGTGGATATCAGAGGGTCTCGAGAGGCATTGGGGAGTGACCCTCAGAGGAGTGGCTCAGGTATCTTCCAACCCACAGTGGGGGAAGAGGTTCAGTGTAGCCCAGCCAGGTCCCAGTGTAGTTGGAGGGGTATAGGGACTCACGTCCTGTCTCAGTGGAGAAGGAGTGAGTGTGGGGCTGTGTGTACCCAGGTGCCCGAAACCCAGTCTCAGAGCCTGGATGGTTCTTTAAGGGAACACCAGGTGGGGAGCCTAGGCTGTCCTGAGGGGCCGCCCGTTGAGGGGGATCTCCTAGTGTCTGGTGATTTGGGAGTGTCTGTAGGCAGGCCTCCATCAGTTCTGGTGTCTGGCAGTGCCACTCCTAAGTGGAGGGTGCAGAAGTCTAGATTGAGGGGTGAGAGGAGGAAAGAGTCCCCAGTGGAAGAACCAGTGGGTCAGGGGCCAGCCATAAGGGCTGAGTCACCACTGAATCACCATGGTGATGCCACTTCTGTCCTGGGGGATCTTCACGTGCTGTCAGATGGACAGGGGTCGGGAGATCTGCGCCAGGCAGACTGTCACACGACACATGAGTTATGTGTCACGCTTGGGGGGGCATATATGCTCCCAATGAAGTCCTGGTGCACCGGGCAAGTGGTCAACCACAGGGTGCAGACCCTGGGTTGGAGAGCCAGGTTCAGGTGTTGCCTGACCTGGAGGGTGGGACAACTGTAAACAGTGTCCTGACCGGTAGGTCTTATAGGTGTACCACTCCAGGTGGGTGGATACAGCACTCTGGAAGGGGGTGCAGAGGGAGGGAGTCCTCGCCTCTGACCCCGGTTCAACTGGAGGGTTTAAACCCTAGGTTGGTGGGCCAGGTTCAGGGTGTCCCCCTTGACCTGGAAGCCCAGTTGTTGAATAGAACCCCTGAACTGGTGGGTGAATTGTGCAGGACACCTGCTACAGGCACCCTGACAATTCTGGAAGGGGGTACCGCTCCAGGTGGGAGGCTGCAGAGCCCCAAGGAGGAGGACTGGGTGTAGGAGAGCCCACCCCAGTCTCTTGTCCAGCCGCCAGGTACAGGCCTCGGGCTGGTGGGTCAGTGTCAGGATGTCGTACCTGACCTGACAGGAGGCAGAGTGAACAAAGGGTGCCAAGCACCTGGGGCTACAGACCCTCGCTCTCTGACGCCACAGAGGTTTGAGAGCCCTGAGAGGCATAAGGCCTAGATCTCATCACTGACTACTGTCAGTGGCCACTGTGGCTTTCTGTCTGTCTGTTGGGACACACCTGTGAGCAAGCTAAGGTTAGGTGCTGCACAGATGGTGTCCACGGGTGAGGGGAAGAGTTCCCCATGGGTTAGCATGGTGGGCCCTTAGAGAATGGACAGAGGAATTGAAATGGGTTCAGATTGGCGTAGAACTGGAATATGCCCCTGCTGTTGCGGGCCAGGGACAATGTTCTATATCGCCCAAAGCAGAGAATCCCATCAGGGTAGTGATTGGTCTCCCCTGTGTTTTGGCTGAAAGGAGGTTGTGTTGGACTTGGCCCTTTTTGCAGGGTCATCCCTGAACTTTTTTGACATCCTCCTGGATTTTGTCTGACCTGTTTTTTTTGGTTTTATGACTCTGGGCACTTCACCACTGCTGATCACTGCTAAAGTGCATATGCTCTCCCTATTGTAAATTGATGTATGGATTAGTGACTCCATGATTGCCTTATTTGGTTTACTTGTCAGACCCTAGTACAGTGCACTGCATGTGCCCAGGGCTTGTGAATCAAATGCTGCTGGTGGGCTTGCAGCACTGATTGTGCCACCCACCGGAGCAGCTTGTAAAGTGTGCCTCAGGCCTGCCATTGCAGGGCCTGTGTGCAGTCTGGTACTGCCATGTTGACTGGGCAAGTGCACCCACTTGCCAATCCCCACACCTTCCCTTTTATACATATTAGTCACCCCTAAGGTAGGCCCAAGGGCAGGGTGCATTGTAGGTAAAAGGCAGGATATGACCTGATGTGTGTGGCATGTCCTGATAGTAAATTACAGCCATTTTCGTTTTTCACTATTGCAAGGCTACCTGTACCCCATAGGCCAGAATGGGCAGTTTGATTATTACACCTTAGAATCCTAACTGACTCAGGGAACTATGTAGAAATTTGAGTTTAGTATGCCTGAACTCAGAATGATAAAATGCATCTTTTAGTGAAGTTGGTTTTAACATTCTGTGGTTTAAAATACCACTTTTAGAAAGTTGGTATTTTCTTGTCTAACCATCCAAACCTGCCTCTGCTAGGTTGTGTATTCCTTGTCTGGAGTTTGAATGACAGGGGCTGGGGTATTCCAGGAGACAGGGTGAGTCAGCACAGGGCTGAATAGAGAGATCTACATGTAGATGGGTGGGAGGAGTTGCACCTGGGACCTGAATAGGGCTGTGCCTTCCCTCCACAATGCTGGCTCCCCCTCCTGTGGCGCGTCTGATGTCCCTGGCCTACACTGTGAAAGGAAAGAAGGATTCATGTAAACAGAGTGCTCCAGGACTGACCAGAACTGGTTTGGACTAGGCAAAGGCCTCTCTGCCGTCAGAGAACAAAGAGAAACTGTGTATAAAAAGGGGGACCTTTAGATCACTTTTGGGAAACAAGAAGAAACCTTTGCCGAGGAGAGGAACCAGAGAGACTGAGGAGAGACTATCCCTAAGCATGAGGGATTGACCTGAAGTGGTTGCCTGACTGCAAAAGAGAGGAGAGAGGAACTTTGTGTGTACTTTCATCAACTTGTGAAGGATCTCCAAGGGCTTGAGATAGAGATTGCCTTCTGCTGAAGTTTCAGGGACAACAGACTTCACCCACCAGCTCCCCAAGAGTTCTTTGGAAGTGCCTGCAGTTGTGTTGAGCTTTCTGAGGTACTGCGTGTCGCCGAACTGCTGCTGTCGCGTCACAACGCGAAAACGCCTCGCATCGCCGGAGAAGAGGATCGACGTCACACAGACGCCGCGGCATCATTGGAGAAGTGTGCCACAGCCGCAGCCGCTATCGTCGCATCACTGGGAAAGCGTGTCGTCGTGGCAGTTGTCGCAGCGTTGCCAAAGCGCCTCGCATCGCCAGATAAGAGCATCGACGTCGCATCAGACGCCGCCGCATCACCGGGAAGCGAGTCGCAGGGCCAGTCGCGGCTCAGAAGTATCGTTGAGTCGCCGCACGGCCGTTGGTCGTGCATTCATCATGTTGCATCAAGAAGAAGACGCCATCTTTGTTTCATTGCACCGGATCTTCATCGCATCACGGCGTTGCAGGTCGCATCGCCACGGAAGCGCAGTAAGAAACCGATGCATCACCTCCCCTCGCAGAGAAGAACCGACGCATCCCCTATGCATCAGTAGGGACCTGATGCATCACCGTTCTTGCGTGTAAGGAACCGATGCATCACCTTCCCTGTAACACTTTTGTTGTATAGCGTTACGCATCCTAAGGTACATTGAACTCAAAGCGTTGCATATTACATCTTAAGAGAACTAAGCTATTTTTGATCATTTTTAAAGTACAGTATTGTGGACTATTGTTGTTTGTGATCTTGTGATAAGTCTATATAAAGAATACTTATGTTTTTACTACAACTTGTGTGGTGTCCATCTGTAGTGTTGTCACTGGGTTACTGTATGTGTTCAAAATGCTTTACACATTGCCTCTGAGATAAGCCTGTCTGCTCGTGCCAAGCTACCAACGGGGTGAGCAGGGGTTATTTTAGGAGTGTGCCCCCTTACCCTGACTAGACTCAAGGGTCCCTATTTGGTCAAAGGTACCTACCTCTGCCAACCAGAGACCCCCAAATCTAACAGGATGCATCAAAGCCAGTCAGAATCCACCGCTCTAGATAGGGTGAGTACTATACATGTGTACGGTAACCTGTGCTCACCCTTGTGTTGCTTGGCACCGAGCAATCAGGCTTATCCTCATGGCCCAAGTGTTGGCACAACACCACCATTGCATCACACTGCATATGCCACAAAAAGACTCCACACTCTATGTAAAAAATGCCGACATTTGTATTACACACACATTGAAATCAAAATGAGGTGCACATCGTACATACACTTTACAGTTATTATGCAATTGTCAAACTTTCGTATTAGCAAAAAGGTCAAGCAGTCACAGGTTTTTGTCTACGTCTCTTGACCCAGCCCCTCGGTCCCTCAACTACACCAGCCAACGATACACGTTGCCCCTGCTGGCTCTCCATTGACTAGACGGTCGGAACCACTTAAGCGCCATTTCGAACACAGATCTTTTGGTGAATGGAGCAATAGTGAAAGTTCCCTATCCACAAAGAAAGCAATATTGTTCTTGGTTCCTGCCGGAATGTGGATTTTTGGTTGGGGTGGATGGTAGTCCACCAAAAGTACTGAGGTCTCTATTCTTGTTATGTTCTAAATAAGTACCCATAAAGAGTTCTCTTGGAAAAGAGCTAGATTCTGGATCATTTCGTTAGCTATAGAATGAACTCCCCTTAACGAGTGGATCAGGAAACTCAGTTCAGTACCCTACCGTAAGAAGTTGCCGTAGCAACTGCTAATTAAATCAAAGAGAATAAATCATCAAAGAGAATAAATCACAGCAGTAGCTATGATCGGCTGTAAGAGAAAGTCTCCCTGCCAAAAGATCAGGGTAATAGGAAATCGATTGTGGTTGTAGCACACATCAATCTGGAAAAGAATAAGGAAGAAATAATGCTTAAGCATTAAGAGTAGGTGGCATGTAAAAGGGAAGTCGAATTATTAATTCTCTAACTAGGAACACGTATATATGAAAACAACACATTTGCAACATCCAGCATGGTTCGTCTAGTGGTCTGTCTTTTCTCCTCCCATTTTTCACAGTGAACATTCACGTCGGTGAGCTGTTATCTAAAAGTTTCCAAAATGTCTTGGACTTGACACATGAAGGAAGGTTCTAATTAGAACCTTTGCAGGCCTATTCTGTGCTTTTGTTAGTATACCATTGTGTGGACAAAGCGCTAGTGTAAAGCAATTAAACATTTCTGTCAGTAAGTCTTGCTCAGACCAATGCGAGCAAATATCTTCAATAAGTTCAACATTGCTAATGCTCTACTCATTCTAAAATATAGCAGAATACATTGTTTAGTGAAATGATATGATGGGTGACAGCAAAAGAAATACATCACATGGTGTGAGGAAGCAAAGGAAATACCTTTCTCGTAGAACACCACATTTTAAGGTGATGAACGATTTCACAGTTAAAGGATTAGGTAATCAGTTTCTGAAAGGCATTTTATTTTAATGTCAAGCAGAAGTTGACAAAATATTTTTCAGGCCTAGTCATTGTAGTACATTAGATATGAGAGCCTACTACTTATTTAAGCTGCACGTTTCTTTTTTACACGTTCAAAAAGAATCTTCTAGGGTTAAGCTACGTTATTTATTTTGCACATTTTAAAGAATCATTTTCTCTGTTTTCTCTTCTACAGATACAATACATTTTTTATTATCATTCACATTTTATTTATTGTTAAACAAGGCAAATTTGATTAAACATTTTGACTTTCACAGTCCCAACCTCCTAAGTCATGACTATCAAGGGGAAATAATTGCAGCAAGACTTGTCAACTTCCCCGAAACAAGGACACGTCTCATCAGAGACAAGTAGGCTCTAACAATAGTAAGCAAGTGCTATTCTATAGAGCTAAAAAAGCTTCCATATCTCATGTTCTGAAAAACACCAATTCCTTTGAATCCGCGGAAGAGAGAATATCTTCTGAAAGGTATTGCAGTTTGTTAGACCCAGCAGTTTCTGGTTGGTTTGGATGCATCGAAGCCAGTCAGAATCCACTGCTCTAGATAGGATGAGTACTATACATGTGTCCAATAACCTGTACTCACTCTTGTGTTGCTTGGCACCGAGCAGTCAGACTTATCCTCATGGCCCAAGTGTAAAGTGTTGGCACAACACCACTGTTGCATCACACTGCATATGCCACAAAAAGACTCCACACTGTAAGTAAAAAACGCTGATATTTGTATTACACCCACATTGAAATCAAAATGAGGAACCCATCGTATATACACTTTACAGTTATATGCAATTGTCGATCTTTCCCATAAGCAAAAAGGTCAAGCAGTCACCGGTTTTTGTCTATGTCTCGTGACCCAGCCCCTCGGTCACTAAACTATACAAGCCAACTATAAACGTTGCCCCTGCTGGCTCTCCATTGACTAGACGGTCGGGACCACCTAAGCGCATATTTTTGGGTGAATGGAGCAATAGTGAAAGTTCCCTATCTACAAAGAAAACAATATTGTCTTGGTTCCTGCCGAAATGTGGCTTTTTGGTTGGGGAGGGTGGTAGCCCACCAAAACTACTGAGGTCTCTATTCTTGTTATGCCCAGTAAAGGTTTCAGCAATTTAAGCCTGAGATTAACCTTTAAACCTGACCTCAACAGGGTTAATTTAGGAACATGTGTAAAGGATTTAGAAGTACCAAACCAGTTAAGTTGAAAATACAACACAATAAAAATCCCACTTCAATTTATAAAAACAGAGAATATTTGCATGAACAAAATGAGACCGAAAACAACAAAACTCCAACTAGTGAAACTGGCGATACGAATTTTTTAAATTTAAATTACGTTTTAGCACCAAAAAAGAATTTTCATCAATTGCAGACAACTGGTCACGCTAGACCAGGTCAAAGTTAAAAATTAAGGCCAACCACGATGGAGTGCGGGTCAATACAAGGACTAGGTTTGACCCAGCCCAAAGTTTTACTTTCTTACTTGGAAGTCAAAAAATCCTCCGGGGGTAAGGCAGCAGGCTGTAGCCAAGATGGGTTGCATGAGGCTGAATAGCTGGTGGATGAAGTCCTGGTGAAACTGTTGACCTATGGTTGGAAATCTTAAGCGGGAGAAACAAATTATTTACGGCCAAGCATGCTACCTCGCCGGACGGATCAGTTTAGTACATTCACTGGGTGAAGATTTATACCTTCGGATTTACAGCCTGATTTAGAGTGCTGCAGACAGGATACTCAGTCAAAAATGTGACAAATAGCCCATCTGTCATATTACAAATGCCATATGATATAATGCACTTCTATTATGGCAGGCGGGATATCGGTCACATTTGTGATGGACATTTCTGAACGTTAAATCAGGCCCCAAGTCACTTTTTTCAAGCACAGATTACTCCAGCAGGGCAAGACTGAAAGAATTAGCGAACAGAACTCCACGAGGCGGGACACCCTCTCCACAACATCCTGCTGAAACAGATTTGTTGTGGCGGATAAGCTCAGAGAAGGAGTTATTGAAATCTTTGGAACTGCTGCAATGTATCCTCGCCAGATTAATTTATTACGGTGGATCCAGTGGTCTGTCAGTTCTCCAGGCAAACATCCTTGAAAAAGTGTCTAAGTCCCAGATTTGAGGGTTAGAGAGGAGGAGTACACTTTGACACTTATATAGGGGCCCAAGGACCTTAGGAATGTGACTTGGTGGTCAGGAATCATTCCAGGGTAGCCACCAGCAGGGTCCTGGGTAGGTCCTGTTAGAAATGGTGAGCTGAGCTCTTCAGAAAAAAGAGCTTCTTGCAGCATTGCTGTCCCTGTAACTTAACAGGAGCCCAGCCAACTGACCCTTAGACTCCACTCTCCAGCCTGAGTACAAGTGGGAGCAGGTCCAGCCCTTGGGGTCTCTATCTGCAGGTTCAACAGCAGGTGCAGTCATTCTTCTTTCTTCCACAGGCCCAGATGTACTCTGAAGGTTATGAGGATGCCACATGTATTGCCAGTGCCAACTATAGGTAGTGGAGACTACTGGCCACTATCTAACCAATGGCTTCTTCAAACTGATTTCGAAGGCTCTAGATGACTGGGTCACCAAAGGGAATACTCTTTCATCAATACAAAGAGAATTTAGAGAAAGATGATCAACAATGTATAAGATATTCACTTTCTCACATATATTTTACAGAATTTGCACAGTAATCAACACGCCCATGTATGTGGCATTTCTAGATTTCTTGTCAGCCTTTGATTTGGTCCAAAGAAATCAACTCTGGGAGAAACTGACCGTTATGGGCATTGATCCCAAGCTCCTGGCATTAATCCATCGGCTCTCTATCGGGACCCCCTACCAGGTAAGACTTATCCAAGCAGGGATTATCAGCAAAAAAACTATATACCAACAGAGGGGTCAAGCAAGGGTGTCTCTTGGCCCCACGTTTGTTTTCCCTGTAAACCAATGACGAATTTAGAAAAGCCACCGTTGACATCACGACAATAAACGGCTTCAAGGGTCCTGCTCTGCTTTAGGCTGACGATTCCATCTTGACCGCAAAAACCTCTAAAGGCTTGTTTCAAGCACGGCTAGTGGCAGTGGAAGAATACTTTAAATTAAATAATTTAAAATCAATACAGGGACGGCTAAGATAATGCTTTTTAGGACCAAATGCTCAAATAAGTATTCCTTATTTATAAATCAAGTAAAACTGGAAGAAGTGGCATCTTTAAAGTATTTAGAAATGATAATGGATAGAACTACAAGCTGGAAGGAACACTTACATACAAGCAACTATTGAGAAATCTGAAGCTGTTGCAAATGCCATTGTACACTTAGCATGCAAAAAAGTAATTTTTCTCAAGCTTTATTGACAGTCTTTCAGGCAAAAGTCGGAAGCCAAATCGCAAATGGAGCAGAGCGATGGAGAATGGACAAGTCTATGCAAGGAGTAGGTAGATTTGGAAGAAAGTTCTGGAAATCTCTGCTAAACCTGCCATCAAGCTCTCCAACAGTACCATTAAAATAATACATTGGCTATTCCCCAATTATTAGCAGGTACCAGATGGACACCAATAATTATGGACTAAAAGGTTTGAGATGGCCAGGCACAAATCTAGGCGATCATTCCTGGAAAGAACACTTCTCCATGAGCACCAAATCATCACACTTAATTCAATGGGAAAAGGAAGCCAAGAGATTTGGTTAGTCTATAGCAGTGTCATGAACTTGCTAACACGCAACAGGATAAATGACATCATAAGCAAGCAATTCCTCAGCTTAAAGCATAAACAGAAAATAGCTGCCATAAGCACTTTTAATCCGAGATCTCATATTGGCCTGTTTGCTAGAAAACCAGAGGAAAAGAAGGTTGTTTGTATGAGCAAGAGAGGGTTGCCTGCTACTGAATGGTATTAAGAACAGAAGAAACCCTGCATCCTCAGACATATGTTCTGATAAGGAAAAAGAGGATATGGCGCACTTTATATTACAGTGTCATCAGGATTATAAGGTTAGATCATGCACAATAGCCAAGATTTTACACAAAGAACAATTAGAGAATGCAGCAAAGAAATTATTTTTTGGGTTCTGTAATTTTTCAAGTATTCCAATAAAAGCAACTGGTTGATATCTAACGATAAGTTGGGACATTCGTGCGCAGTTTCCGGTAATGCAACATACCGAGCATGAATTAGAAGTAGTAGTGCAAGAGGAAGAATTTTTATATTGCACTTTTTTGTCGTATGGTTTTAAATGGGAATGATTTTAACCGTCTTTAAAAATGTACCTTTGGTAAGGATTTTATATTGTACTACTATATCATAGGGTTTTTAATGAGAGTGACTTTAATTGTTTTTGCAAATACTTTGTGATGAATTGTGTTTAGCGGCTACTGGCATTTTTTTTCTTTGTGTGAAAGGCAATTCAGCAGAAAGCACTTTACAATAAATATACCTAACCAATGTTTCTGTGTGTTTTACTGTACATCCTCCCACAGTGCCACTCGCTACCTAAAACCAACTTGGCAGAATCTTTCTTACCTGTGCTGGCTCCTTCTGCCGACCCAGAGTTGTTCTTATAATAATTGAGAAAACCGTCCCTTGTGGTCACTCAAAACCAGTTCTCTGGGCAGCTCTTCTCCCACTGGGATTGGTGCCTGGCTGACTAGCAGAACAATGAAGGGGTCAGGTCTGGATGTGAGCTGCTTGTGACAGGATAAGCACGGTTTGAAGTGTATTTACGTTGCTCGACATAGCCCACGTACCCATCCTGTCAAGGGGAAAAACATCTCCCCAACCAAAGCCTTTTGTCCACTATCTGGGAGCAATACACGTCTCACCACAGGAGACAGACAGCCATGTGACACTGAATACTGACAGAAATGCACATTTGGCTTAGGCAAGAAAATGCCAACTTTCTAAAAGTGGGATTTTCAAAATAGTTATTTAAAGTCTAATTTGACAATCACATTGGATTTTACATTACTATTCATTTGAGTCCTTGATTCGTTGTTACAGCTATATCCAAACTGAATGTATGCATTATAAGATGCTATAATGTAACCTATACTGTTAACTAGTGTTTTCCTTTTGGTGAGGCAGCCTTGTCACAGTGACAAACAACTTTGAAGATTTTTTACTGCCAGGGCTTGTAAATTTCGGTACACATGCAGTACTTTTAAATACCATGCTTCCTGCCCAATGATCATTCGGGACCAGCCTTAAGGGTGACTTATAAGTATTAATAATGTTTATTTGCCAGCTTGAATTTGACATTTTAAAACTGCACAATCAGGCTGCAGGAGCAGGCCTGAAGACATGCTTACTATTGTCCCTTTAGTGGTGGCACAATAGGGGCTGCAGTCCACTAGTGACATTGAACTTACAGGCCTTGATTACACCAGGTACCATATACTAGGGACTTATAGGTGAGTTAGATGTGCCCCTTAGGGTTTTTGACCAATTTGAAATGGTTTTAGGTATCAAAGCACATGCACTGGGGCCTGGTTAGCAGGGTCCCAGAGTACAGCATCTAAAAACCAACAGCATCAGTCCACAAAGAAGTCAGACAGCACCTATCAGCCAGTTTTAGACTTAAAGTTGGTGAACCAGTTTGTGCAGTACATTCCTTTCAGTATGACAACCCTTCAAGAAGGGATTCCTCTCATTGCGGGGGGATTATTTGATGACTCTGGATCTCCAGGACATGTATTTTCATAGTGTCCATACATTGGAAAAGCCAGCCTCTGTTGAGATTGTCCTTCATGTCTTTAGCTTTGTCCTTGCTTCCCCATTGCGCCATCAGATTAGAAAAAGAATAGTGTCCTTGAACTGCCCATAGTCTAGAACATAGCTTTGTGCATATTTATAGCAAGGTGACCTCAGTAGAAGTATCCTTTTGCAATGCGTGTGAAGTGAAGTCATTTTAGCATGAGCGTCAAAACACAGAGTTTGTTTAATGGAATGCTGTTATGACATAGGGATAACAATGCATTTTCTTGTGTGTTTACTTTTTCACTTCAGCACTTTTGTCTGAAATTGCTGCATATGTGTAGTGGATGGGACTGGAAGGAGATCTGATGTTTTATTTTTCAGTTTGCTGGCTGTGCCACATTCTCTTGCACTGCACCACAGATAAAGGTGTTAGGGCCAGATGTACGACGGCAAAAAAGGGTCCTGGCATGTACAAACTCTATTTTGTGAGACGGTGACTCGCAAAATAGCGTTTGCGACTCTCGCTATTAGGAAGAAGTGTCCCTTCCTGTTATGTTGCATATAGGTACCCCAATATTGGCCCAGGTAATGAATGCACATTTCAACTACAGTCCCCTGATATTACACTACATAACGGTTCTTAGTACTGACCTTTTACCTAGTTACGGTAATGTCCAAAGATGACATGGGGTTATCTCTGAAAAACTTAAGCTTCATTCATTATGCATGAGGATTTATGGAATCACAGCATGACAGCAGGCCTACCATCTCCTACATGATAACTATGTATAAGGGTCATTCCTTCCGTCATCCTAGCCCAACATGACACAGCAAGGTATATTCCCAGGAGGTACCACTTTGGGTATATACACACCATATCTTCCTGAGGTAGCAAGAGGAGAAAAGGACTTCCATGCCGAACACTGACGCGAGATGCTGAGGTTCCTGCATGCAGACACTCCAGCTCGCAGTGGTCTGACATCCCTTGCGGGTGTCCATCTCGAGACCAAGACAGGGTCCCACAGTCTCTCACTTCAGGTAATGGGGTTGACTTTATCCTAGAGGGATTCTTGGCTTTTATGCCTACATAAATGCTAGGTAAACTCAGGTGAATCTAGTTAGGGTCGCATCGTAGGAGTACGCGTTTTACTGTCATGTATTTTATATACTTGCCTGTATTCTTTGTTTTAGCACGATGGTGGAAATCTACCATCCGTTTACTCTGTAAATACTTATAATCATTTATATCTGTTACTGTCTAGTGGTTGTTTCAGCACACCCTTTTTACACTAGAATGACGCTGGTTCAATAAATGCTTATTGAAAAACGGCCCCACTGTTTATTCTGTGTATCTCCCTGAGACGAAGTGAGCACGAGTGACTGAGCGAAAAGTATCGCACTATTTCCACAATCCCTGATGGGACAGAGTTGTCATGCTTGATAGTTGCCAAGAACTATTCTCTCCTTGGTAAGAGGGGTTTCTAGTGGCACTGTGAGCTAGCTGGTATACAGGCTAACATACCAGGTGAGAGTGTCTAGAATCAGTCTGGACCCCAATCCTACAGTGTATGTTGTCTAAACGTGCAGATCCTATTAAGATTTATAGGAACTACACGACATTCCTAATAGTGCGAGGGTTTTATTTAAATTAGCACAGTTAATTAAAACCATTGTAATAGAATGTCATCATAGCACAGTTACCACGTTAAAAGCAAAAACAAAGAAAACCATCAAGTTTAAGTTCACATACATAAAACTAACGAGGGAGTCTTGTATTTACTATTATAATCACGTGACAGGTTTCCAAAGCCAAGGATAAAATAATTTAGTACAGGGATACTAGGACAGGGGGCAAAAAAAGTCAGTGATAAGTTTTTGGGGGGGAGGAACTGGAAGGGCAGGGGCAAGAGAGGGTAAAAGGAGATTGACCAAGAGTCTCACATATTTTCCAGACCTTGCAAGCACTTGAATGTCTAGGGGAGTAAAGCAAAGGCCGATGCCTCCCAACATGTTCTGATACCCCTTTTTAAATATAAGGGTTTTAAAAGAAGTCTTATGGGAGCGTCAAGGGCGGGACAACAGCACAGAAGATGCAACCATGATTCAGACCTGTAGTTGCATGTCTGCGGGCCCCCTCCTCACTTGTTGGAGCCCATTGGTTGAAGGCAGTGGAGCGCAAACCTAAGAGATGCATGAACATTATATTCTTCCGGGCCATTGTGTTCAGACTTTCCAGGAGGAAAGATTGAGGAACTCCAGGGAGGTATGAGTTATTCAAGGGAAGCAGGATAGTTGTTGTTTTTAGAACCTGGATGTCCATCTGGTAGGAAATTTGTCTGACCTGCTTATTGATAACCCTTTTCCAGACTGTGTATGGAATAGTGTCTGCGTTTAGTAATGAATTGTCGATGTCTAGTGTTCTTATGGCTTTTATAATTTGACGGTTCCACGGATTCCCAGAGCTGGCAAGAGTTTCTTTTAACCGGGCTTTTAGGGTGTTGTCTATGGCTTTTAATGTCCTTATTTCAGTGTATCAGCCTCACAGAAAATAGATTGTCTTTGAAGACTCAGCTCCAGTTGTAGTCTTGCGCTGTGGATGAAATTCGGGAGATGGAAGATTTTTTTATAAATGGAAACTTGGGGGTGGTCGAGACTGGCCGAACATGCGCCAGGAAAGGCCTGATGCCCATAGTTTAAGGTGGGGAGAAGAGTGGCTTTAATCACCTTCAGAATGGGTTCGGCAGAAGAACTACTCAGGGACTGGTTGAGTCGGGTCAGGGAGTATGTCATTGCTCCAGCTCTCTTTTTCAAGGCAGCCAGGTGGACTGATGATCTGGAAGACTCGCTAAACCAGACTCCCAGGTAATTGTATTTTGATGTTGTTTTGATCTTTGCGGGCCCAATGTTCCACGTTAAACTTTTCTTTTTCTTGCAACAGCCAAAAATCAAGACCTTGGTCTTATCCTGGTTGATTTTTAGAGCGTTATATTCATGGAGCATGTTCAAGGCTCTTTGGAGGCCAGATTTTGCCTGGTCCATTATAACAATATCGTCGGCATATTGCAGAATGTGCAGGTTCATTTTTGCGAGGCCCAGTTTTGGCGGAAGGAGACTGCTTTTCTCCAGGAATCTTCCCAGATTGGCGGTGTAAAGGTTGAACAAGAGGGGAGCGAGAACGCATCCTTGCTTTAGGCCGTCTGAGGTTGGAATTCTTGCAGAGACTGTTATTGGGCCAGTTCTGACTCTTACCAATGTGTTCTTATGCAAGGAGATAAGGGTTTCTAGCAGACTCTGTGGGATCCCCCACTTGTCCAATTTCCTCCATAAGGTGTTGTGAGACACTTTGTCAAAGGCACCGCTGTAGTCAAATAATCAAATAATCATCCAGATAGACAGCTCCCCGATCGACCACACAAGAATCCAAAACATCTTAAAATTTACTGTCAACTGGATGACGGCCAACTCTCTCAAATGTAATCCCGACAGGACCGAGGTTTTGGCCGTCACCACAGATTCCAATCCTTGGAGCGACTGCTTTTGGCCTCACGAGCTGGGCACCTACCCGGAACCGGCTCCAGCCATAAAAAGCCTGTGCATCAAAATTGATGCCAAACTCTCCATGATCCAGCAGGTGTCGGCTGTAGTGTGAACATGTGTGGGCATACTGAGACAGCTGCGAAAACTTTCCCCCCTCCTCACCTTTGCCACTCTAAGACTGGCGGTATCAGCTATGATACTGTTGCGGCTGGATTATGGCAACTCCCTGTACATCGGCCTCCTGGCAAAATTACTGGCCAGATTACAGGTCATTGTGAATGACGCCGCCAGACTAATCTTTAGAGTGCCTAGACGTGCCCACGCCACCTCGCTCCTATGCCAGCTGCACTGGCTTCCGATTAGGCAAAGAACAAAGTTCGAGGGCCTCTGTATCGCACATAAAGCCATCTATGGCCAGGCCCCCAGATATTTCAAAGATCGTTTAGTCAACTACACTCCTAGCCGGGCGTTGCGCTCCTCGGAGGCTAGCCTGTTGGCCTGCTCCCGCTTCAGCTTGTCCTCCAAGGGAGGGAGAGCATTCTTAACCTCCATCCCCCAAATTTGGAACAACTTGCTGGATGTTTTACGTAAGGAATATGCCCTTCTCCCGCTCAGTAAGAAGTTAAAAACAGTCCTTTTTTCAGAAGCCTGGGGCACAATTTGAATCTGCTCCTCCCCATGTGCCAGGGTAGGGCTCTCACTTACAGCGTTTAGAGACCAGAAGGTGATAATGCGCTTTATAAATACCAATTACAATTACAATTACAATAGTCTATAAAGTAGCAATAGAGGAGGAGATGATTTTTTTGCGCTTCTTCTTGACTCTGAGAAGACACCGGGCATATACCTTAGCCTCAAGATTTAATAGGGCAATGAGTCGGTAGTTAGCTGGAAGAGAGGGATCTCCTTTCTTAAAAATTGGGTATAAGATTGAGCCTTTCCATGAGTCTGGTAGCCTATAGGTAGTGAACGCGTAGTTGTATAAGGGGACTAATAGCTTAGCCCAATCTTCCAGCGCACATTTGAAAACCGCAGATGGAAGGCTGTTGGGCCTGGGAGCGCCATCGTTTTTCATGGCTTTCAAATACTTGCAGACCTCGGTCGGAGTAGTCAGCTCATGGGTTTCTATCTGCGCTGTATCGGCACGATCTCTAATTTCGCCCTCCTCAGGATCCAGGGTATCACAGCAGTATTGTTGAATCACATACTGGGACCAGACTTCTTCATGGACCGCGTTCCCCCTGCTCTTATTGGAGGAACGAAGTTTGTTTATATGGTTCCAAAAGTGGGTCAGGTTTTTTTCCTTTAAAAGGGCAAATATTTTTAGCCAGTCATTCTGTTCTTTTTGTTTCTTGGCTTCCCATGTTGATTTTTTGTAGGCTTTGAGCAGTGAGGCCATATTATTAGCAGAAAGCTCTGTGCCTTTCAATTTGTGCAGGCGCACAGCCCTCCTTAGGGATCTTCTTTGGATGGCTAACACCGGGTCAAAAATCTGCTTCGGGCGAGGCCTTGGGAGTCTGTGGTGAGCTTCAGGACCTGTTAAAAGGTCTCGTAATTTGGCAATGGCGTTGTCCCACCATTGATGGAAGTCTGTGGGAGCATTGTGCGTAAAATTAAGAGTTGTTCCCATGAGCCAAGTGCCCCCCTTATCAGCACCCAAAACGTCCTATTTAATTTGTCTGACTAGAGTGTGGAGTTCGACCTGCGTTGAATGCCCCACTTCAGTTATTTCGGCAGAGGCAGGCACTTGCAGGTCCATTGTTACAGTCAAAGGGTTATGGTCGCTCTCGGTACTAGTGGGGATTTCCATCATGATTAATGTGCTTGCCAGAGATGGAGTTAAAAAAATGTAGTCAATGATCAAAAGATTCTTAAATGTTGGAGACAGATGGGCACCAGGATCCTGTTCCAATGCGATTTGCTTCGCAGAACGTAAATTGTAGTTGGTTAAAAAAGTGGTCATGACTTCTTGCTCTTTAGTTTTGGTGACTGAATGGGCGTTGGAAACCAGGTCTCTGATGCTAAAATCGCCTAATAACAGTACTTCTGCAGAAGCGAATTCCAATAAAAGTTCTTCCAGATGTTTGACCAATAGGACTGTTGCCATTGATTTTGAAGTTTTATCTATGTTGTGGTAACAGTTAATTAAAAGCAAGGGAAAGGCCCTGCTTGAAGTTGAAAGACCGGTAATTAGTACAGTTTGCCCAGCCGTTAAGTTCCGATAGATGGGGTAGCTGCGATCTTACACCATGTTTGATGAAAATGGAGAGGCCCCCAGAAGGTCTTCTATAGGAATTGGGCTGGAAGGCTGATTGAAAAAGTTCATAATAGCCATGGAGAGCCGATGGAAATAGAGACCAGGTCTCTTGAAAACAAATGATGTCACTTTTGCTAAGATATTCCACTGCTGATTTAGATGAAAGGGTTGACTTTAACCCAGCCGCATTGCAAGAAGAAATGGTCAGTTTGGAGTCTGTCCGCTTGGCTTCCCCGTTAGGAGGAGTACTGCTGGGAGCATACGGTTGGAGTTTCTCGATGGGAGTACCCACAGCAGCTGTATCTCAATGGGAGTACCCATAGCAGCTGTTTTCTCGATGGGAGTACCCATAGCGGCTGTATTCTCGATGGTAGTGCCCATAGCGGCTTCCTAATAGTGATTCACAATGTACTGTACAATTGTTTAGCGGCCGCATTTGTGGCTGACCATAGCAGGCCACCATACCTGTGAGTGCTGGCCATTCCTAATGGGGTCGCAAATAGCACCTGCCTCATGAATATTAATGAGGCAGGCAATTTGCGACCCCGTTAGGAATCACTAACAGTGTCTGAGACACTGTTGTAAATTGCATTTTGCTAGTCACAAATTGCGAGTCGCAAATTGCGAGTCACAAAGTGACGCAATTTGCGAGTCGCAAAATGTAAGTGTCATAGATCTGGCCCACGTAGCCATCCATTCATGTGTACGCACAATTTTTTTTTAATTGAAGAGTAAACACTGGCATCTTTAGATGTGGACGAGATGGCACCTGTGCCCCTGCTTTGTTTCCCCTGTCCCTCCATTGGGCCTCACCACCAAAGATGCTAAATGTGCCAGGAGGCAAAACAGAAAGAAACAGACACTGCACCTTGCCACACACATTAATTTGTCCAATTACTTTTTATTGTAATGCATAGTTGCTTGCTGAACTTGTTTAAATGTAACTTTGAATGCATGTGGTTGTATATCTATATCTATATTACAGAGTGACATTCGGCCGAATTCCAGCTGGGAGAGTGAATCCGGCAGAGAAAATTCTTAAAACGAAGCGCGGACTCCCCCGCTTCCTTTTCTGTATGCCCTGGGTGGGCCAGGTCCCGGGACAATGAGTAAATATATAGTGGGGGCCCTTGGGGCCCCCACAGCCCCAGGGACTGCCACCTTCCCGGGGCTACGCTAATTATATGCAGGGGGCACGCAGCACCCCGCAGTCCTGGGGACCGCCACCTCCCAGGGGCTTGTAAAAAATGTGTTGGGTGGGCCCACACTGCATCGGGTACCACCACCTCCCCAGGGCATTGTTGATTATATGTGAGGGCCTGGGGGGCCCCCCAAGCCCCAAGACCGCCACCTCCCTGGAGCTTAAATAAAAAATGAAGTTTGGGGGTCCCCGGGGCTCCACCCACACTGCCCCGGGGACCACCACCTCCCCGGGACACTAATTATTTAAATGCGGGGGTCCATTGCAGAGTGCCCACCCCCAGAACATTGCCGTTTGCTATGACAGGGCACGGCTCCCACCCTGTCATAGCAAACACTGCTTTGCTTCATTGAAACGAGAGCAGGAAACAATCAGAATTGCTTTCGGGCAAGGGGAGCTGCATGTTAGCAGCTCCCCTTGCCCAAAAGCAATGCCTGCTCCCGGAGAGGCGGGGAGCCGTCAGGGACCGTGGGGGCATTGGGGCTCCCCCCACGGTCCCCATCACAGAGGCCAGGCCCTGGGGGATGGGGTCCCAGAAGTGGCTGAGGGAATGGGGGCCACGCGGCCCCCTCCCAAATAAAAAGAAAAAAAAAAGAGGCAATACCATGGGGTCCCCGGAGCAGATAAAGCCCTTAGGAGGGGAGCCACGTGGCCCCCTTCCATTAAAAATTAAAAAAATATGTATATGTGGCCATGCCCCAGGGGATGGGGTCCCGGGCTGTAATTGGCCTCGGAAGGGTAGCTACCCGGCCCCCTTCCCGATTTTTGTTGTTGTTTTTTTAAGTGGCAGGCCCTGGGGGATGGGGGTCTCCTGGGCCCAAAAAGATTGAAGGAAGGGGGGCCACAAAGCCCCCTTCTAACAATTTTTTTTTTTTTAAAGCCGGCATCTCGCCAGAGGCCCCACCCCCTCCATGCACCACTCTGGAAACGAGCCTCCTGGCGCGTTCTAAGTTGGGGGATTAAGTCCCCTTGAATACTGAGGTTCCCTGGGGGCCAACTAGCTGAGAGGTGGTCCGAGACCATGCCCCTTTTTACACCACTCTGCAAATGCACCTCGTGGCACACTGCTGGTGGGGCGATGAGGTCCTCTTGTGTCCTGAGGACCTCAGGACTAAAGTGGACTTCATCCCCCAAACAACAGTGCACCAGGAAGCGTGTTTGCAGAGTGGTGTAAAAAGGGGGCATGGCCTCGGACCACTCTCAGCAATCCAGCTGTATGGGAACGGCTTACCGCTGAAGATGTAAAGTACATTATTGCCTCCTTGGAGTAGGCTCTTCCCCATATATCCCACATTTGGTCTGCTTTAGTTTGCCCTTTTCCCAGGTTACTTGCGTATTTAGCCTTCCTGGGTGAGGAGACATGGCGGGGGTGGGTCTGGAGCCGAACCCTCCGAAGCTCATTTCTCCCAACCTAGAGATGGCGGGCCAGAACGCTTTCCGAATCATATATCCTCCGAACCTCTCAAAAAATGCTGCAAGAAATTTCAAACATAGACTACTTAAAACACATCCGGAAACCATTATTTTAGACCCCGTCTTCTCCATCAACTAGGGTATCTCAAAAAATGATCTCATCTTCTACACCAAACGACACGTTCAATGGCGGAAGGCCATTTACTCTCTTCTCAATATCTCCTTTTCCCACAAGCTCCACATGGTCTCAGAGTAACCGTTTCATCCTCCTCGGCCTTTAGAGTTGAAGCCACTATCTCGCTTTACAAGAACGGAGCCATCCTTATCCAAGCCTCTGACCGCAATCTATCACTGTTTGATAACTTTTTCCCCATCATCATGAAGACAGTCGATAACTTAAGTGTCGCTCCCCATAGAGGGGCTAGTCCCGCAACGGTTCCCCGGTCTGTGCAAATTATATCCCCCACCTCTGCATCACCAGTGGCCAACCTGACATCTGTCCCGGAAGTGCCCCCTCTAGCTACTCAGAATAACAATTCCACCGCACTGCACGTTGTGAACCTTAGGGTTCCCCATACGATGCAAATTCTATCTCCCACCTCTTCATCACCAGTGGCCAACTCAACATTTGTTCTGAAGGGCCCCTCTCTAGCTACTTCTCCTCAGAATAACAATTCTTCCGCACTGCATGTAGTAAATGTGAGGGTTCCCCATACTGCCCAATCTGTATCTCCTGCCTCTTCACCTTCACCTCCAAGCCTGCAGTACCATTTCCAAGAATCCCTTTCCCTGGGACCTACTCACTCGCCACCGGCCCCTCTTGTCCCTTCCCCCACTAGCTATCCTCAGCTGCAGGGTCCCCGGGACCTTGCCTCACATGACCATTCACACACCTCATTGGAAGACCGTCTGAATGAGATTGCACTCTGCCTTCAACAACTTAAGGCTGATATTCGTAGCCTATCTCACATCACTGAGGATCTCTCAGCTAATTCCAGATTAAGCCGCTCCCATTTGACCAATCTACATCTACGCTCGCTCCCTGACTGCGGTTGCACCTGGCGCTTCTCCCCCCCTATCCTAGGCGAACCACATCCCACTCATCCCACACAACCCTTAGTTGGGCCTCCACTCTGTACCCTAATAACCCCTCTTGCCCCCCTAGATGTAGATCCTCCTTGTCTGAGAGTGAAATTCAATCTCTCCTACTGTCTTATGATCTGCAACTTCCTTCCACCCCATCTAACTCGCATCTAATTGAATCAATCCCCACTGATCCCTTCAGGATCCAAGAACTTTAAATTTGAACAACCTCAAGACAGTCACCGCCATGCTACCCCCATCAACAGCCATCCCCGTTAATCTCAAATGTGCGCTCCTAAACTGCAGATCGGCTGTTAAACACACTGCGGATATTTCCGATCTCATCCCTGTCCAAGATCTGGACCTTTGAATGCTGACAGAAACTTGGCTAAATGACTCCGCCGCACCTAGCCTGGACCTTTTATTGTCTCCCACTTTTGATATCATTAGGTTGGATAGAACTAGTGGTCAGGGGGGAGGCATTGCATGCCTATATCGTAGTAATCTAATAGTGAAAGTCATTCATGTCGACCTCCTGCCGTCTTGTAAATATCTATGCATTGAAGTGATGGTGGGCAACAAGCACATATGCAAACTACATACGTTATACCACCCCCCTCGTGACGACCTTTCCTTCACAGAACAGATCATGGATATTATTTTATCTAACGCAGATTTCCAGGGCACTCAGATCTTCCTGGGAGACTTCAACCTCCATTGGAATGATATGAATAATAAGATGGTCAACAGCCTCAAATCCTTCCTACTTGACCTTAACCTTACCCAACTATGCGACAGCCCTACGCATAACAAAGGAGCCAAGCTAGATCTGGTCATTGCTAAGCCCAATTCTCTCCTCCTGGAGGCAATCCTTCCATGTGACTGGACGGACCACTACTGCATCACCTAACTTGTCCTTGAATCGTTAAGAGCAAGCAGATCCCAACCTAAGAACCCAAAACAGTTGAAAAGATGCTTACGGAACATTAACTCGCAAGACCTGACGGCGTTCCGTGATAGCGTCTTGCCACCCCCTTTGAACATGTCTGATGTTCATAACCTGACAGCCCACTATAACCATGCAATGCTTAAGGTTCTTGACTCAGTAGCACCACTTCAGTTTAAAAGAGTGTCCTCTAAATGCTCCAAACCATGGTTCAACGATACTCTTAATGCCGAAAAAAGAAATTTAAGACTTGCAGAAAGGAAATGGCGATTGCATCCCTCCCTTGAACATCTTTGTAACTTGAGATCATTGCGAAGCACATACAATAAACGCATCAGATACTCGAAGGCCACCTTCTTCAGAACTCAACTGGATCAAGCAAAAAAACACCCAAAAAAACTGTTCGAACTCCTCAAGTCCCAAGCTAATAATCATCCTAACCTTTCCTCGCCGGGTCATGGGACACTCCCGAACTGCAAAGAATTCGCTGTTTTCTTCACTGAGAAGTCTACCAAGATTGAGATGGAATTAAGCTTGGCCCGTGGTCTCCTCCCGAGTGGTACTCTGAACACCCGATGTCCTTCAGTGTCGACTAGCACTGACCCTTCACAGCCCTTCCTCCCCAAAAACAATGCATCTTGGAGTCTGTTCCAAACCTTGTATGAACCAACTATACGCAAAATGTTGTTGACGTTGAAATCTTCCAATCACTACAACGACCCTTTGCCATAGAACCTGTTCCCGGAAGTGAGATCCTCCTTACTAACACTGCTTCTCTTATGCAAGGTGCTATTCCGGATTGCCTTAAATCAGGTCAAGTTACCCCGATCATAAAGATAACAAAGGCTGATCCCACGGACCTCCTTAACTTTCGGCCAATCACTAACATCCCTATCTTAGCAAAACTCCTGGAGAAATGTGTGCTTGCCCAACTATGTCATCACATCGACCACTTCCAGCTCCTGGATCAATGCCAATCTGATTTCCGCCCAGGTCATAGTACAGAGTCGGCGCTAACACTCATCGTGGATGATGCGCTTAGAATGCTGGATCACAATGAAGCGTGCCTATTGATCCTTCTTGACCTCTCATCAGCATTCGATACTGTCAAACGCAATCACTTAATTGACCTACTGGAACATAGGATGCTTCAAGGTGAACCACTCCTTGTCTCATCCTGCACAGGTCACCTTGGGGGTTCCCCAAGGTTCAGCACTGTCCCCCACCCTCTTTAACCTGTTCATGGAGCCTCTGACCGAAATTCTAAAATCATCCAGCATTCATTATCACATGTATGCGGATGATACCCAACTATACCTGAAGATCGCCTCTACCGAAGACATTCAGTCCCTCAACTCAGTCCTGCTGGAAACACAAAGCTGGTTGACAAGTTATCACCTGAAGAGAAATGCTCTTAAAATGGAATTCTTATTGATCTCACCCCACAACCAATCTCCTGTCAGGGAGCAATGGCTGAACCAGCTGACTGCTCTTAACTGTAGACCGCACCTTGTGGACTCGGCATCGTCTCTGGGTATCATTCTGGACAAAAAAAGCCTGAACATGCAGAAGCACATAAGTTCCCTCACCAAAGGAGCGAACTTTCAACTCAGCCTACTCAGGAAACTCAAACCCTTTCGCCCTGCTCATGACCTGAAGGTGGCAGTAGCGCAACTCTTTGCGGCCTGCCTAGAGTTAGGTCGGCTCCGCTTAGGGCCTCCCTCAATTCCGCTGCTAGGCTCTTAACTGGCACAAAAAAATAACACCACATATCTCCGGACTTGCGAGTCCTGAATTGGCTTCCATATGAAGGTCGGATACAGTAAAAAAATGCATGCATGGCTCACAAGGCCATCCACTTCAAGACCCCGCTGTACCTCGCTCGGAAACTGGAGCTCTCCTGCGGTTCTAGAGCCTCCAGAAGTGCCAGCACCCTTTTGCTAAAACCACAAAAATTCAAGAAAAAAAGACCTACAACCGAACCTTCTCAGGGATGGCGCAGAGGATTTGGAACTCCCTTCCACCCGAAGTCAGGGTGAACCCCTCCACTGGCTTCTTCATAAAAGAAGTTAAAGGACTCCTGATGAAGAAATTTCTTCTTTAAAATGGATCCTTTATTTGTTTTTGGTCCATACCCGCTGACTATGGCCCAACCACTTGGTTCATGAGTCTTCTTGGACATTTCTAGATTTGGACCTTGTTGAGCTGATGATTTTGTTGTGTTTGTTTTTCCCTTAGGATAAGGTTTGTCAATTAGACTCTGATTGTGTTGCCTAGCTGATTTTGTATGTTTGATTATAACCATCGTGATGCATATTCTGTAAAGCGCTCTGATACCCTCGGTGGTCATGTTCGCGCTATATAAAACTTTCAAAATAAAATAAATAAATAAATGGGACTTACTGGAGGTACCTGGAAATGGAAACGGAATGGAAATGGATTTGTTAAGCGCGGTTGCTGCCCACGGGGGCGTCCAAGCGCTGAGTAGAAGCAGAGATGTGACGGAACAGGGAGATTAGGATTAGAGAGATTTGGCGAACAGTAATGTTTTCAGCTTTTTCCGGAATGCGAGCAAGTCGGGGTTGGAGCGAAGAGAGAGGGGGAGAGCATTTCAGAGCTTGGCGGTGTTCAGCGAGAACAGCCTACCCCCGGTCCTGGCTCTTTTCACTCTAGGAACAACTGCCAGGAAAGCATCCGTGGATCGAAGGTTCCTATTTGGGTGGTAGGGGATGACAAGATTGTTATTTATTGCTGATCCCGTCTTCCAAAAAGCCCGATGCGCAATACACAGCGCCTTAAATGTCACTCTTAGCCTCACTGGCAACCAGTGCAGGCTTTTCAGTCCAGGTCTAGCTGACTGGGTTCGCGGAATCTGGAGTAGGGTACGTGCGGCGCAGTTTTGTACCACTTGCAGCTTCCTAAGGGTCATCTCAGGGGCCCCTACGTATAGAGCATTGTTTGAGTCCAGGCGGGACTGGATGAGGCCTTGTACTGCCACCTTTTTGGCCTCTAGAGGCAGAAGTGGAAGGACCTTCCTCAGGACTCTAAGTAGGCCAAAACAGGTGGCGGACAGCTTGGTGGCCTGGGTGGAGAAGGAGAGCCTTTTGTCTAACCATACTCCCAGGCTCTTGACACTTTCCTTGGGGGTGGGGGGAGCACCCAGACCGCAGGGCCACAAGGAGGTGAAAGGTACTGGCGATGCTGGGCCTAGGAGCATGAGCTCTGTTTTTTCTCCGTTCAACTTGAGGGAGAAGTTGGTCATCCACTCCTTCACGTCCTCTAAACATTTCAACAGACCTACCGGGGATTGCCTGCTGCTCTCTTGCGCCAATGAAACCACTAGCTGAGTGTCGTCGGCGTACGACACGATTTTAATGCCGTACGGTTCGACTACCCCAGCCAGTGGTTTCATGTATACATTAAATAGCACAGGGCTCAGTGAAGAGCCCTGCGGTACTGTGGAAATGTGGATTTTCCTGGTCAGTTATGTCCCCTATCTTGGACCCCAACGGTTCTATATACATGTTACAAGTACATGTATGTTCCCTCCAGTTCCAGTTTCTAAGACGCAAACATATGTGTGTCTACCGTCAACATGTTCTCTGTCAGATCCGCCATCTATGGGCTGGATATTCGATTCCTAAGCATGACAGGCCACCGACTTTATATGGCTAAGTTACTCCATTTTTACAGTTCAGGCGAGTAGGCCCGATTCTGTCCTCAAAGCCTTTCCCTGCTCTCTGCCTCTGACAGCTTCAGCTTGAGCTCGCATCTGTATCCATGAACTTTGTCCTACTCCCTGTGCAGCTAACGGTGCCTGCCTCGGCCAGTTTTCGCCTGTCTGCCAAGAAGCTGTATTTCACCTTCGAATTATCTATTTTGCTCTTCAGCCGATGCATTCCTGTCTAGTGATTTAAGTAAACATTTCCTCTGCTCACAAGCAAGGGACTCAGCCTTTCCGTCCTCCTGCGAGTGATTCATAGCCCTGCTGCTATGGAAAGTTTTCTGCCCCTCGCATCTCATATAGACACTTAGACGCTTGTACACGCACACACAGTTAGTATAGAATAGATTCTGTCCGAGAGTCCTTCCTTGTGGATAACATAGTTCTCTAAACATAGGATGTTAGATATGATTTGGGATTAGGTTGACTTGACCCCTCAGACTTTTCGTCTCCATATGTAGAGTTAATGTCAAGTCCCCTTCACCCCCTAGTTGCACGTCAATTACACGTCATACTGCTGCGCGCGCATCTATGCTAAGTATTATCTTATAGATCCACCTATGTCTGATAATGCAAACCAATCATGTTTCTTTTATTCCTTATTACGCCTAGTTTCGATTACGTACCTGTTTTGTCACTTTTCTTATCAAATGTTACGCCTTCTACATTCGTTTCATTGTAATGTACTTATTATAAAAATACATGTCTATCAATAAATTATTGTACTTCACTTCCTGAACCCTCGTGGTGACGGAACCTGAAGGCCGCGACTCGAGTCGGCCATTTTGAATGGAATAAAGCCCATTTAGAAAACCTCTTATACCACGGATTCTGCCTCTTGTTATTTTGAGCTATTTTACTTTATTTTAAGATTCCGTATGAAATTCAGTCCGGTAATATTTATTTTATTTACCACATAATGGCGCCCGAACAGGGACACTTTCTCATCTCACGCGCCGGCGGTGCGTTGCAGGCCCGGTCTCCTGCCACAGCTGGACGGACCATAAACGCGTACCAGCAGGATTTCCTGTAAGCTCCCTCCGGTCAAGCGGGGGCGACTGAGGCTGCGATCAACCCAGACGAGGCGGTGAGAAGTGCGAAGTATCCCGACCAGAGCCTAGCTGAGAGAGCAAGATCCGAGGTATACAGAGGCCCACCAGGTTTTCCGAAATCCCGATGTCCAGAGGGTCCGCTGTCCGCAGTTATCGAGTCCTGTCCATTCTCTGAGGCCTTCCGTTTCAAGGAGCTACTCGGTGAGTACCATCGCCGGGGAGGCGTGTTGACGCGCACATAGGTTGTGCCGGTCAAAACGGATTTGGGTACACAAATCCGGTCTGCACTGTTTAGCAGTGTATATGTACTGTTTAGCAGTATATCAAGTATTCCGAAGTATTCAGTTATTGTCAAGAATTCAGCGTGGTGATTAGTTAGGCAGACTGTCATCATTGTCGACCATTATTAAATGTTTAATGTTTAATGTTTAAAGTATTCAGAAAATGTCTTGCATATTGTGGTATGAATGACTGTTCATTGTTCACTGTTCATTATTGTGTTTCTCGTATTAAGTAAGTTCAAGAGTAAGTATCAGATCAGTTGTCAATATGCCGCTCTTCTCGAAGTTAAGACAGATTACTACCAGAAAAGGGGTGCTTGAAGAAGCAGTTCCTATTCCTCCTAGAGACACTCCAGGACATTTCATGTACCATAAGCATGGCTTAGATGCCATATTGTTTCTTGATCTATGGGTAGATTATACCAAGGGATTACCGGAAAGTCAAAGGTGGCCCGCAGCGGGAACCTGGGATGCAGAGTGCATCATGAAAGTGGAGGAGGAGTTATGGAAAAGAAAGGTCAGACAGTCACAGAAAGACGCTGTCGAGTTATGGCGTAAAGAATCTCATAGACGAACAGAAAAAGCACGTAGACAAGAAGAGAGGAGTAAAGAAAGTTCAAATAAAGTTCAAGAAAATCTATTAATTGAGGAAGGTATCCGAGTGAAATCAGAACAAGTAAATAGACAAAGAAATGCTCTTATGAATGGTATGTATCCCCTACTAGCCGAAGGATTACCTAAGGCTGCTCCAGAGATACCAAAAGACTTGCCACCCCCATTATTTCCAATTAAGGTACATCCAAAGGGGCTTCCCAGAACCGCAGAAGATGTTTTTCTTTCCTCATATCTAGATGACGCAGCTCCCGAGTATGCTAACGCCGCACCACATAGACCATCTGGCAGAGGGGTTCAACGTCAGGATCAGGTATCTGTCCCCGTGCAACAGCAAGTTCCGACGCAAGCTTCGGCAAGCACATCTGTTTCCGCATCTGTCTCCGCAGTCGACTCTACAGAGGTATCGACACCCATAGTTGCTGTGTCACGTTCGACGAACCCTTTCACACCCGACGCCCCAGATGGGGCCACGGGAGGTGCTAGCAGTACTTTTACACCACCTAGAATAAATAAACTTGTCTTTCAAGAGTCAACACATTCACGTACACCAAAATTCGTAAATGAACGTACGCTTAAGGAACTCCTTGTAAATTGTAGATATGACCCCGTGGTCGGTAAAGAGGACGAAATGGTCCTGGCATCATTACGTATCAGGCGAGCCGCAGAGTATTTAGCAAGGTTACCAGGAATGATTACGCATCTGGATAACATATATCATTTTGTTCAAACAGGACGAGATCCAGGATGTATTAACAGAGCTATGGAATTCCAGAAAGTAGAAATACAGGGGGAACTGTTACGTTTCCTCATAAACTGTGTGATCAGAAATCAAGATCGTCCGGGGGTAGACCCGAATGCAATGCTTATTCTTACAAGATGGAGTCAGAATATATCAGAAGGGAGACACGATAAGCAAAATTGTATAATAGCCATGTGCCGAAAAATCCGTAAAGAAATAGAGCGTATTCATGAAGAAAGATTGGGAACAGACGAGTTTGAGCAAGATGAAGTGTCCGAATCAGGGAACTCTGCAAGACAGTCAGAGACCATAGCCTATGTAGGCAGAGGAAGATCCTGTGATAATGCTAGATGTTTTTCTGATCCCATACACTCAGTATGCTCAAATAACAGCAGAACGTATCCAACGCCTGTAATAAATCTGAAGTCTCCTGAACATTCGTTTCAAGCCGCAGATAAAATACTACGAGAACGAAGGGGTTATCACCTCCTCGATTCCATGGATGAGCAAGAATTAGCCAGATCAGCCGTTCACTGGATTGTTAGTCCTGAAAAATACGGTGATGAGACCGTAGCACACACGTTTCTCAACCTCAGTACAGATGAACAACGTTTAGCTGGAATCTATATGATTCAGCAACTCCTCATATTATATAAGAGCCAACATGCTGACCCTGGTCCTTTACCTGATATATTAACGGAACTACTCACGTACAGATGGAGAGGTTCTAGTAACAAGCTAATTAAAGAGATATTAGTGTCACGTAAGCAGTACGTCCTTTTTGTAAATCCAGATTCTCTCTCCCTGCCCCCCAGAGAAAGAGCACCGTACTACATGGATAGACAAAATCCTTTACGGGAAGTGCACCCAATAAAAGGCGAAGACAATGAGTTTCACCGTGTATTTGTTTACACACCCATATCAAAAATGGAATTATTAGAAATGAAGAAAGTAGTACCTAGTCATGACAAAGACCCAGCGGGTTTCCACCGAGAAATTAAAGACATGTTACTGATGGGAGAGTACACCTTTCCTGATATTATGACGATATTAAAGGTGCTTTTGCCTGCTGGCATTTATGAAAAACTGAAAGAAAAAGAGTGGGAAGTGGGAGACCAAAAGATAGACTGGACAGCATTAGCAGAGGAAGAAAGGGCCCGAACTGCAGGTTCGGGGCTCGGGGATAAAGTTAAACTATTACCAGGTTTACTAGTACAGGTACTGCCACGTTTATTAACTACAAAAAAGGAAGATTGGGGTGCAATCACAGCCTGTAAACAAAAGCAAGATGAAGACACAAGCGATTATTATGCTCGATTTGAAAAATGTTTTGGTATAAATAGTGGTATAAAAGCAAGTAGTGACTCATATCCACATCTATTTGTGACAAAATTAGTGGAAAATGCATTACCTCCAGTAAAGAATAGAATATTGAAATTCGAGAGTACCTGGCAAAGTAACACTCCGTCGCAAATGCTACAAATGTTACAGTATCATCACAATAGAATTAGGGATGAACAAGAACACGAGCATAGACGCATGAAGGATACAAAAATGAAAATGCTAGTTTCTCAGACAGTACCAGCAGATGGTCACAAAAAGGGTGTGACACATTCTGGTGATTCTGCAGTTCCTGTAAAAGGAACCTGCAATTACTGTAAACAACTAGGCCATTATGTACACGATTGTCCAGTCCTGAAACGTAATATAGCTACAGGTATTGCAAAGGAGAGACCACGATTAGTTAGGCAAGATCAGAATGAACAAGGAGCTATGCAGCATGGACAGTCTATGCCAGTTCAGCAACAGTCCATGCCAGCCTCACAGCAACCCATACAGTTTGTGCCAGCTGCACCACCGTTGCCTGCTACTGCCACACAAACCACAACACGACAAATGTATCAGACTGCACAGTATGAATACCCTGAATATCAGCGGTACGCATGAACCAGCCTAGAGAGGGAAGTTGACTTACCGCTTATCGAGATTCCTGTAGATCAAGAAGGACCTTATGTACATAGTGAATTATTAGGTCAAGATAGAAAATTCTTACTCGATACAGGGGCAAGTCGAACAACTATAAAACGAAGTGAAGTTCCAGGGGCACCCCTCTCAGGCTCTCAAAATGTTTCCCTTGGTTTTTCGGGAAAACCTATTGTTAATGAAGTATCACAGCCTCTACCACTTACGATAGGACCTTTGACACGAACTACAGATTTATTGCTTACTAAATCATGCCCAGAAAATCTGTTAGGAATTAAAACTCTGAAAGCACTAGGAGCCATAATATGTTGTTCTCCGGAAGGAGTAAGGTTGTTTTTGCGTGATTTTAAAGGTCACTATGTGTCTAGAGACATGGATCCCCGACTACAGACTTTACCAGTACATCTATGGGCACAAGGCCCTACGGATGTTGGCTGCATGAACATTACACCCTATCGAGTTACATTGAAAGCAGGAGTGGTACTACCACGAATGCGACAATACAAGTTACCGCATGATGCTGTAGTGGCTTTGCTGAAAATCATTGATGAGCTAATTGCCCAGGGAGTAGTTGTAGAAACAGACTCCAATGTATGTAATTCACCGATAATTCCGATTCTTAAACGAACTGATCCTACTGCCCCACCAGTGTACCGATTGGTTATTGATTTGCGTGAACTAAACAAGTGTATTGTACCACAATTCCCTGTGGTCCCTGATATATCATCATTGTTGACAGCAATTGATTCCGAAGCAACATTTTTTACTGTAATTGATCTCAAGAATGCCTTTTTCAGCGTCCCAATAGATCCGGAAAGCCAATACTTGTTCGGATTCAGTTTAAATGGGCGCAGCTTTAAATTCTCACGCGCTCCCCAAGGATTCACAGAAAGCCCCAGCATCTACAGCCAAGCACTGAAACGAGAACTTGACAGTATCCACATGCCAGTCAATACAGCACTGCTTCAATATGTCGATGATCTGCTGATCACCGCGAGAAGCGAGCCAGAATGTGAAAAAGCTTCTCTGACAGTTTTACATTTTCTAGCCGACAAGGGGCACAAGGTGTCTCCTTCTAAGCTGCAATTCTGTGTCCAGCGAGTTATTTATCTTGGTCACTCGCTGTCCAAGGAGGGAAGGCAGCTTACACCAGATCGCATCCAGTTAATTGCTAACATGTCAATACCCCAGACACAGAAGGAGGTGCGGGCTTTCATAGGCCTCACTTCATATTGTAGGCAGTGGATCCCTCAGTACGCATTTCTAGCAAAACCACTCATTCAGTTAACCACACAGGAGGCAGCCACATCGACTGTTCTCCCTTGGACTCAGGAACATACACAAGCTTTTGAAAGCCTAAAGAAAGCTTTATGTCAAGCACCTGTTTTAGCAACACCATGTTATAGCAAACATTTTACACTCTTTGTTACAGAACGCGAAGGTACTGCCTTGTCAGTACTCACTCAGGATCAAGCAGGATCACGCAAGCCATGTGCTTATTTTTCCAGTACATTAGATCCCGTAGCTCAGGCTTTGCCTGCATGCCTGAAATCAGTGGCAGCGACAGCTTTAGCAATCAGACAAAGCGATGCCATAGTGTTAGGACACCCATTGACAGTACAAGTACCACATGCAGTAGAGGTTCTTGTGAACCGAACACAAACACAACACTTGACCATAGCAAGACTTACCGGTTATGAACTGACATTGTTTCAACCACACATAGAGATCCGACGGTGTAATACATTGAATCCTGCTACACTATTACCTGTAATTGGAACAGACCCACTAGCTCATGATTGTGTTGAAATCATTGAAATAAAGACGAAACCTAGACATGACTTGACAGACGTTCCATTGTTAGATCCAGACCTGACGTTGTATGTAGACGGATCGTGCATGAGAACAAGTACAGGAGATTTAGTGGCCGCGTATGCAGTCACAACAGACACTGAAGTTATTGAGACAAATTGTATAGATACTTTGTCAGCCCAAGCAGCAGAACTTATTGCTCTAACAAAAGCCTGTATTCAAGCCACAAATAAGAAAGTTAATGTATACACTGACTCACGTTATGCATTCGGAGTTGTACACGACTTCGGCGTGCTGTGGCGAGAGAGAGGTTATTTAACCTCCCATGGTGCCCACATTCAGCACGGACCCCTCATTCATGCCTTGTTAGACGCAATACATCTACCCACTGCTATATCGATTATGAAATGTAAAGCACACACGAAGGTTACTGATACCATTTCTCAAGGAAATGATTTAGCTGACCGAACAGCTAAACAGACTGCTCAGAATCGCACATTAGACATGACAAAGCCAATAGTTCAGACCCCAACACAGTGTATGACAATTAAGGATCCCGCACTTGACGTAATTGACATACAGACACATGCCACAGCAGAAGAAATAAAGAAGTGGACGGAACTAGGAGGGATCCAGACAGATCAAGGATGGATGACGAAGGAGAAATCTGTATGGTTTCTCCCTGATTCCATGGTTCAAGCCATTATAGCTACAGTTCACAGTCCAGCACATTTAGGAGAGAAGGCTATGCTAGACAGCATTCAGCACATTTGGTTCAACAAACATTTACGAGCAGCAGCTAAACAAAAAAGTTCGTACCTGTATGATATGTTGTCAGTTTAATCCAGGAAAGAGTGTTCCCGTAGAGCAGGGTGGATTTCAGCCTCCTGACCATCCTTTTGAAGTCCTCCAGATGGATTATATTCAGATGGAACGTTGTCGAGGATTCAAATATGTTCTCGTAGTTGTCTGCGCTCTCTCCCGTTGGACAGAGGCGTATCCCGTATCAGATTACACTGCCCCGACTACTGCCAAGCAGCTAGTTCGAGAATTCTTCCCACGGTACGGTTTACCACGTGTTGTATATTCAGATAACGGCCAGCCTTTCTCATCCGAATTAATGAAACATGTCTCACTTTTGTTGGGATATCAGTGGAAATTCCACTGTGTCCGACACCCCGAGGCAGCAGGTCTCGTGGAACGACATAATCAACTTTTAAAAATCAGATTGTCTAAAATATGTCAGGAAAAAGGTGTGGACTGGATAGTAGCCTTACCAGTTGCGCTATTTTACATGAGGATGGTAGCACACTCTCGAACAGGGCTATCCCCGTATGAGGTGATCTTTGGTAGACCACCGAATATGTGGGGGACGCCTATACCCCGTAAAATAACTGATGTTGACTGTAATATGCTGACAGATTACCTGGCTTCCTTGATGTCTGCACTACAATCTTGTCGTTCACAGGTAATCGCAGCTTTTCCCGACAACACCGAGGTGAAACCTCATGATGTAATTCCCGGCGATTATGTCCTCGTCAGGAATTTTGATCGGAAAACCCAACTGGAGCCAAGGTGGAGGCTTCCTAAGTTGGTCCTGCTGACGACCAGAACAGCTGTGAAGATCGAAGGAAGGAAAGGCTGGGTGCATACCAGCCATATCAAAAAATTTCATGGACTTCCTCCTGACACAGACAGTACTTCCCGTGTGTCTTCCCCCATTGACTCAAAGCTACCTTTGGCTGAGGCCAGTAGCACCGAACTCTATAAACAGAAACTCAGGTCCAGATCTAAACTGTCGGACGATTTGATTGTTTAAGTCCTCTCCAAGGTGAAGCGGTTGAATCTGTCCCGACATGTATCCCTTAGGTCTGAATCATGTAGAGTCCAGAATCATAATGAAACGACATGCTTATTGTAAATTACTGCGTAACCACTGTATTGTGACTTTATTAATTTTGTTTTCCTTGAGTTTTTTAATAGTTACTGCAAGTATATTGTTGCATATGTATTATCCTGTTTCTAACCGTGCTTTCAATATAACTGATGAACATTCTTTTAGTGACTTACCCCCACATGAGTTGTCCTATAGACTTGCGCTGCGTAATAACACATTCATTAGTATGTTACATCATTCCCATCAGACTAGTAATGCCACCAATTGTTGGGTGTGTGGCCGACTCCCTCCCTATCAGAATAACAAAGGAGTTCTGCCTTTCTTTCCACATCCGTTCACACACAATGGCTCCTGTGGAGCATGGTTTAGTTTATTAAATTCCATAGACCCAGACACAGCAGTTTATCAACAACATTGGATATGGGGAAATCTGAATCTAGTTTTATTCAAAGTCTGTCACCCTAATAAGGAGGGTCACCCCAGTAGAACAGGAACTGATTTAGAAAATGAAGTGTACAAATTAGGTAATTTTACGCCTAATCTTATGATTTTGAATGTCAAATCCGAAGTTGAACTAATTCTGCCCACTATGTCAGTATTTCCAGTAAAGGGTGAATTATGTGTAAGAAAAGTTGGTTCCATACATATGGGCCATAGCCAATGTGTTACTACAGTAGAATATAGTGATCAAGGGAAATCTTCATTTAGAGCTTCTCGCCATTCTTACTTTATATGTGGTCAGACGGCATATATGCTTCTGCCTCTAGATTGGGATGGTACCTGTTACATCGCATTCCTTTTGCCACCTGTTTTCCTAGCTCCTCCTGATTATTATCGACATGTTCATTTAGTACACAAAAGAGAGCGGAGAGATCTCCCAGTTGTCGATTATACTGAGACGGCATGGGACAAGTATGTAGATTTCAATAAAGGTATCTTTCCCTATATAGGTACTATATCAAATAGTAAGCTGATACGTAGACTAACCAAGACTCTTGAAGCTGTAGTAAACGAGACTATAGCCGCCCTAGGCAATCTGACAGAGGAACAATCAGTGATGAGAATTGTTGTTCTCCAGAATCGTCTTGTCCTTGACGTCATCCTGGCCGATAGGGGCGGAGCTTGCAGGGTCATCGGATCCAGCTGCTGCATATTCATACCAGAAAATTCGCCATCTGTATATAAAGCTATAACACGCCTTCATAAGATTGTAAGCCAGATACACGAGAATCCAGGCACTTGGACGTGGTCCGGGTGGTTTTGGAGTGTGATATCAGCCTGGGGATGGAGAGTTCTATCCTTCCTAGGTATTGGCCTTCTTATGCTCTTCAGTTGTTGTTTATGCCTACAATGTGGACCCGCGATTTGTGGTCTGTGTGCCACATCATGCATTCCATATCACAGTTCTCGTTCAAAATGCCGGAAGAAGAAGGAAGAAGAAATGATGCTCCATGAGCAAATCGATGGAATGATGAAGATTGATATCTCTTGAAGGGCAAGTAGGGGACAAGGAGGGAATGTGGAAATGTGGATTTTCCTGGTCAGTTATGTCCCCTATCTTGGACCCCAACGGTTCTATATACATGTTACAAGTACATGTATGTTCCCTCCAGTTCCAGTTTCTAAGACGCAAACATATGTGTGTCTACCGTCAACATGTTCTCTGTCAGATCCGCCATCTATGGGCTGGATATTCGATTCCTAAGCATGACAGGCCACCGACTTTATATGGCTAAGTTACTCCATTTTTACAGTTCAGGCGAGTAGGCCCGATTCTGTCCTCAAAGCCTTTCCCTGCTCTCTGCCTCTGACAGCTTCAGCTTGAGCTCGCATCTGTATCCATGAACTTTGTCCTACTCCCTGTGCAGCTAACGGTGCCTGCCTCGGCCAGTTTTCGCCTGTCTGCCAAGAAGCTGTATTTCACCTTCGAATTATCTATTTTGCTCTTCAGCCGATGCATTCCTGTCTAGTGATTTAAGTAAACATTTCCTCTGCTCACAAGCAAGGGACTCAGCCTTTCCGTCCTCCTGCGAGTGATTCATAGCCCTGCTGCTATGGAAAGTTTTCTGCCCCTCGCATCTCATATAGACACTTAGACGCTTGTACACGCACACACAGTTAGTATAGAATAGATTCTGTCCGAGAGTCCTTCCTTGTGGATAACATAGTTCTCTAAACATAGGATGTTAGATATGATTTGGGATTAGGTTGACTTGACCCCTCAGACTTTTCGTCTCCATATGTAGAGTTAATGTCAAGTCCCCTTCACCCCCTAGTTGCACGTCAATTACACGTCATACTGCTGCGCGCGCATCTATGCTAAGTATTATCTTATAGATCCACCTATGTCTGATAATGCAAACCAATCATGTTTCTTTTATTCCTTATTACGCCTAGTTTCGATTACGTACCTGTTTTGTCACTTTTCTTATCAAATGTTACGCCTTCTACATTCGTTTCATTGTAATGTACTTATTATAAAAATACATGTCTATCAATAAATTATTGTACTTCACTTCCTGAACCCTCGTGGTGACGGAACCTGAAGGCCGCGACTCGAGTCGGCCATTTTGAATGGAATAAAGCCCATTTAGAAAACCTCTTATACCACGGATTCTGCCTCTTGTTATTTTGAGCTATTTTACTTTATTTTAAGATTCCGTATGAAATTCAGTCCGGTAATATTTATTTTATTTACCACAGTACTCCGCAGCTGAGAGGCTTACTGGGTGAAATTGTATCACCGTCGAAGATCTGAAAAGATCTGTCAGACAGGAAAGAGTCGAGCCACCTTAGTGCATCACCCGAGACTCCGATGTTATAGAGACGGTTCAGCAAGGTGGCATAGCTGACCGTATCGAAGGCGGCACTTAGATCAAGGAGGATCACTGCCACTGATCCTCCCTGATCCAGTATCCTTCGAGATTCTTCGGTGACTGCTAATAAGGCGGTTTCAGTCCCATGCTTTGGTCTGAAACCTGTCTGGGACGTATGTAATAGGGAGTGGTTCTCTAGAAACTGGACCAACTGGGCATTTATATATTTCTCCAACACCTTGCTAGCCCAAGGGAGGAGTGAGATGGGGCGGTAGCTGGAGTGATCATCAGGGTCCAGGTTAGGTTTTTTCAACAGCGCCTGCACCATTGCTTGCTTCCAGGCTGTGGGAACTGAGCATGCGGATATAGATGAGTTTAGCAGTTCTAGGATCACAGGCAAGGTGGCTTCACCTGCATGCATCAGGACTTCTGGGGGCGCTGGGTCACGTGGAGAGCCCGACTTAACTTGGCGTGCCACTTTATCTAGGGTGTCAAGATCCAGAAGGGGAAAATGATCAAGAACAGGCTGGTCTGGGGGGAGGGGGGTTCTCGGGAGGAGTAGGTCAGTCGCATCCGAAGTCGAGGCTATTGTTGGGAAGGTGGAGTAGATTTTCAGCACCTTGTTATGGAAAAATTCCGCCAACTCATTGCATTGATCTTGAGTCTTGATCGGATGGGGGGCAGTGGTGACGCTGGTGCATTGTTTTATTATGTGGAAGATTTCCTTGGGCTTTGATTTAGCTTCCAGGATTTTGTCAGAGTAATAAGTAGCCTGGGCTGTCCTGACCCCTTCTCTGTAGGCTTTGATCGCCTCTTTGTAGGATGCCTTTTTTTTCGGGAGAAAGTCTAATCGCCAGGCTCTCTCTCGTTGCCTACAGAGGCGTTTTTGCTCTCTTAACGAATCAGAGAACCAAGGGGCTGATTTCTGCGTTCTTTTTGAGGACGATCTGCGAAGAGGGAGGATCATATCTAATGAGTTCGTAATCCAACCTACATAGTTTCCGTTAGCCACGTTGGGGTCTGGGCATGGTGGCGGACGGGTGGAGTCCAGATCATGCGTCCAGGATTCCACGGGGAGTTTTGACCAGTTTCTCCTAGTTGTGGATTGAGGGGGTAATTGGGGGGCTTTATGGGAGACCCAGGTAAACGGGACCAAGAAGTGGTCCGACCATGGGAGGGGAATGGGTTGGTCAACAGTTAAGTCAATGCAGTTACTGAAAATAGGGTCTAGTAGATTGCCCTTTTCGTGGGTCGGGGCTGTGACCAGTTGGGCCAGTTGAAGAGCTCCAAGGTCATCTATTAGCTCCTTAGCAGTGTGGTCTGAAAGGGAGTTAAAATGGAGATTAAGGTCCCCTAAAACCGTATGATTGGCAGAGGATAAAATTCTTTTCGCTATAATCTCTGGGAGAGATGTATGGAATAATTTTGCAGGCTCGGGGGGGCGATAGATCAAAGTGCCAGAGAATGAACTATTCACGTGGAACTCTATACAGAATTCTACACTCTCGCAACCAGGGATGGTTTCTGCTGTGGTGCGGCAATGATACTGGTCCTTTAATATAATGGCCAGACCTCCTCCTCTCCCTTCCGGTCTGTCTACTCTGAAGATATGGTAGCCAGCAGATAAGGCTGAGACTAAATCAGGCTCTGATTGAGCCGAGAGCCAGGTTTCTGTTAAGAAGATCGCGTCTGGCTTGTGTTCCTCTAGCAGCATGGCGATTTGTGTACAATGCTTTGGCAGTGATCGACAGTTTAACGCGTACATGCAGTATTTCTGGGCTGTGGCCAACGGGGAGGTGTTGCGGAGGGGGTGTTTGCATTCCGGGCAGCGGGGAGGGAGCTCTGTAGGAGCATACATATGCGTGCACTGGACAGCGACAGTTCTTCCTATGCTGTGTAAGGCTGTCGAGCTATATGTCCTGCCCTGGGGGGTGGGAGAACCAGGGTTAGTGGCCCCTGGTCCCGTCTGGTCGCGGACGGGCGCAGACGGGCTTGCCTGTGGCGCGCCCTCGGCGCACCGCCGGCACGCCCGCTGCGCCCGTCCGCTGCGCCTCCGGAAACAGCACATTCTTAAATATCAATGGGAAGGGGCGTGGCCTATTTCGCGGGCGGAGCCCGGGAGGTCGCGGCGGTTGCCTGCTGCCTGCTTCAGCGCCTCCTGGTGGGCTAGTTGGCCCCTAGGGACCCTCAGGATTCAAGAGGACTTAATCCCCCAACCCAGAATGCGCCTGGAGGCGTGTTTGCAGAAGGGTGGAGAAAGGAGGCGTGGCCTGTGTCCATCTTTCAGCAATCCCATTATCTGGAATATACTGGAGGTATCAGGTAGGCTAGTTGGCCTCTAAGGACCCCCAGCAGTGAAGCAGACTTTAATCCCCATCCAAGACCTCACCAGGAAGCCCGTTTGCAGAGTGGTGGGGAAAGCGGGCGTGGCCTGCTATGAGAATTTAGCAATCCTGCTGTGTGGGACTTACTGGAGATAATAGGAGGAGTAGTTGGCCCCCAAGGATATCCATGGGGGTCAACTACCCGTCTTGTTACCTCCAGTAAGTCCCACACAGTGGGATTGCTAAGACGTCTTCGGAGAGCATGCCCCCCTTTCTCCACCACTCTGCAAACGCGCCTCCTGGCAGACTACGGGATGGGGGATGAAGTCCAATTTACTCCTGAGGGACTTTGGGGGCCAAGAAGCCCTCCTGGTACATCCAGTAAGTCCTACGCAGCAGAATTCCTGAGCGCTGGTCGGAGGCCCCCCGCCCTTTCCCCACCACCCTGCAAACCCGACTACTAGTTAAAGAAGTGTTTGCAATGTAATAGGTTTCGCATTTGCAAGAGTTAGAGCTATTGGCGTTGCAAATGTAAAAGTTTTTTACTAATATTTTTTGGAGTGGAGTGGATGTACGTTGTGTGTAGTGGAAATAGGTGGTAAGTTGTGCAGTGAAAATATGTGGATAGAAAGTATGTGGTATTTATTTTATAGGAATTATGTAAAGAGGGATTATGTAAAAACAACAGTTGATGGGCAGAATGCAGAACAATGTCATACTTTCACCCCAGTACAAAGATCAGGGCCTAAATCCATCGTTTTTTTGCTCACCGTGCTGTTCCAGTTTGACCCCAGCCATATGCAAATCAGTCTTGACCCTGTGCCTCATGGGAACAGTCCAGCCCGAACTGCCAAGCCAGGTCCTCCCTGGACTGGAAACAAGCATCCTAGGACCGGTTTCGGGGTTTCACCCCTCTTCAGCCAGGATAGCTTGATTTCAGTGGCATGGAGAGCAAGGAACCCACGTCTGGGCATACCCTTCCCACTCGGGGTAACAAATGCAAAAACAACAGTTGATGGACAGAATGCAGAACAATGTCATACATTTACCCCAGTACAGAGATCTGGGCCTAAATCCATCGTTGTTTTGCTCACCATGCCGGGATTATGTGTTATGGAGAGTAACTATGTGGTATGGTAGTCTGTGTTGTGGAGTGGTAACCTCAGGTTTAGTGTTCGTCATTTCCAAAGAAGCTAAACTATGAACTCAGTGAGAAAAAAAAGAAGGAATCACTGAGGAGCACTTGTGGACCTAGTCAGAGGTATGAGCAGGGCCACTGGAATTATGTGATTGTTTGGCTGCACCGGCTTTTGCACAATTATACATTTTCCACATTGGCCACATAATTCATCATCTGCTCTCTAACCTGGATATTTGAACAAAAAAATCCTTGGTTCTAGCTCAAACGACTCAAACGTTAACAAAAATGCAGCGACAAGTGTTACAGAGTGGAGGAAGGCCCTTTGCAAACCTAGAATGGTCACCGGTTACTTATTGCTAAATGTGGGTGTTAAATTGGTACTTATGGTATGCAAGTCACTCTTCCTTGCTTCCTTCTGCACCTCTTTTGCCTATGTCTGCATTTCTGTTGCTTCTTTCTGCACACTTTACTTTTCTACATCATTTCTCTTGCCTCTTTTTACAAATCTCTTCAACTTTTTGCACCGCTCTTGCCTCTTTCTGCACCTCTGTTGCCTCATTCTGCACCTCATTTGCCTCTTCCTGTACCCCTCTTGCCTCTTTCTGCACCCTTCTTCCCTCTTTCTGCACCTCACTTGCCTTTTTCTGTACCCCTCTTACATCTCTCTGTACCATTGTTGCCTCTTTCTGCACCTCTGTTCCTTCTTTCTGCACTTCTTTTGTTTCTTTCTGCACATGTCTTGCTTCTTTCTGCACCCCTCTTGCCTCTCTCTCCACCCCTCTTCTCTCTTTCTGCACTTCTGTTGCTTCTGTCTGCACTTATCTTGATTCTTTCTGCACATCACTTGCCGATTTCTGTAACTCTCTTGCCTCTTTGTGCACCTCTCTTGCCTCTTTCTGCACCTCACTTGCTTCTTTCTGCACCCCTTTTGCCTGTTTCTGTACCCCTCTTCACTCTTTCTGCAACTCGCTTGCCTCCTTCTACACCTCTCTTCCCTCTTTCTGCACCACTCTTGCCTCTTTCTGTACCTCTATTCCTCCTTTATTCACCTGTCCTGTCTCTTTCTGCACCCTTTGTGCCTCTTTCAGCACCTCTGTTGCTTCTTTCTGCAGTTCTCTTCCTCTTTCTGCACCCCTCCTGCCTCTTTCCGCACCTCTTCTACCCCTTTCTGCACCCCCTTCATTTTTTTCCACCTCTGTTGGTTCGTTCTGCACCTCTTTTGCTTCATTCTGCACTTCACTTGCCTCTTTCTGTACTCCTCTTGCCTCTTTCCGCAGCTTAGTTGGTTTTTTCGGCAATTATCTTGCCTCCTTCTGTACCTCACTTGCCTCTTTTTGCACCTCTGTTGGTTCTTTTGCATTGCTCTTGCTTCTTTCTGTACCTCTCTTGCAATTTTCTGCACCCCTCTTGCCTCTTTCTGCACCCTTTTTACCTGTTTCTGCACCTCTCATGCCTCTGTCTGTACTTCTGTTCCCTCGTTCTGTACCTCTTTTGCCTGTTTCTGAAACTCTCTTGCCTCTTTCTGCTGTTCTCTTGCCTCCTTCCGCACCTGTGTTGCTTCTTTCTGCACTTCTCTTTCCTCTTTCTGCACCCCTGTTGCTTCATTCTGCACTTTCCATGCTTCTTTCGGCACCTTTCTTGCTTCTTTCTCCACCCATGTTGTCTCTTTCTGCACTTGTCTTCCCTCTTTCTGTACCTTTCTTGCCTGTTTCTACATCTCACTTGCCTCTTTCTCCACTTTTCTTGCTTCTTTCTATACATCTGTTGCTTCTTTGAGCAATTTTCTTGCCTCTTTCTGCACCTCTCTTGCCTCTTTCTGCACCTCTCTTGCCTCTTTCTGCACCTCTCTTGCCTCTTTCTGCACCTCACTTGCTTCTTTCAGCAATTCTCGTGCCTCTTTCTGCACTTCTCTTGCCTGTTTCTGCACCCCTCTTGCCTCTTTCTGCACCCGTCTTCCCTCTTTGTGCAACTCTCTTTCCTCTTTGTGTACCCCTGTTGCTTCTTTCTGCACTTCTCTTGCCTCTTTCTGCACCCTTCGTGCCTATTTTAGCACCTCTGTTTCTTCTTTTAGCACTTCTCTTCCTTCTTTCTGCACTCCTCGTGCCTCCTTCTGCACCTCTGTTGCTTCTTTCTGCACTTCTCTTGCCTCTTTTCACACCTTTGTTGGTTCTTTCTGTGCTGCTCTTGCTTCTTTCTGCACCTCTCTTGCCTTTTCTGTACCTCTCTTATGTCTTTCCACTCCTCTGTTGCTTCATTCAGCAACTCTCTTGCCTTTTTCTGTACTTCTCTTCCTTCTTTCTGCACCCCTCCTGCCTCTTTCTGTACTTCTCTTGCCTCTTTGCGCAACTCTCCTACCTCTTTCTGCCCCCGCTTGCCTCTTTTTGCACCTCTGTTGGTTCTTTCTGCACTGCTCTTGCTTCTTTCTGCACCCCTCCTGCCTCTTTCTGTACTTCTCTTGCCTCTTTGTGCACCTCTCCTACCTCTTTCTGCACCCCTCTTGCCTCTTTTTGCACCTCTGTTGGTTCTTTCTGCACTGCTCTTGCTTTTTTCTGCACCTCACTTGCCTCTTTATGCACTTCTCTTGCTTCTTTCTACACCACTGTTGCTTCTTTCAGCAATTCTCTTGCCTTTCTGTACTTCTTTTCCTTCTTTCTGCACCCCTCCTGCCTATTTCTGTACTTCTCTTGCCTCTTTCTGCCCCTCTCTTGCCTCTTTCTGCATCTCTTGTGCTTGTTTCTGCTCTTCTTTTGCCTCTTTCTGTACCTCTTGTGCCTCCTTCTGCACCTCTGTTGTTTCTTAGTACACTGCTCTTGCTTCTTTCTGCACCTCTCACACATTTCTGTACCCCTCTTGCCTCTTTTGGCACCCCTCTTCTTTATTTCTGAACCCCTATTCCCTCTATCTGCACATCTTCTGCCTGTTTCTGCACCTCTGCTGCCTCTTTCTGCACTTCTCCTGCCTCTTTCTAAACCCCATTGCTTCTTTCAGCATGTCACTTGCCTCTTTCTATACCCCTCTTCGCTCTTTCTGCACCTCTCTTGCTTCTTTCTATACTTAACTTGGTTCTTTCTGCACCTCTCTTGCTTCTTTCTGCACCTCGCTTGCCTCTTTCTGCACACTTCTTTCCTCTTTCTGTACCTCTTGGCTCTTTCTGCAGCTCTCTTGCCTCTTTCTGTTCACACAGGGAAACTTTTAAACTGACCTCAGGCTCAGCAGTGCACACATGCAATTGCAGAAAAGGTCAGCTGACCTCTAAACTGCCATGCCCTATTATATGCTAGGAACTTAGAGGTAGTTGTAATCCCCCTGCCCTATTATGTACTAAGGCCTTACAGGGGAGGTCATGCCAATCACAGGGGTACCCCAACCCATAGGGTACCCTAGTGTATGTAGGTGTTTTCACTGTATTCTAAGTGTCTTTCAGCATAGCACTGGCTCTGTGCCTGGTTAGGCAGAGACCAGGGTCAGTCAGAGTCAGTTACCACCAGTACCAGTCAGCAAAAAGTTTGGGGGGTGCCCAGGGCACAGGAGGACTTTGCAAAAAAGGCCTCTTTCTGCACCTCTGTTGGTTCTTTCTGCATATCTCTTGCTTCTTTCTTCCTTTTCTGTACTTCTGTTGCTTCTTTCTGCATTTCTCTTGATTCTTTCTGCGCCTTTCTTCCTGCACATGTCCTACCTCTGTAGGCATAGTTAGAAATTACCATTAAAAAAACCTTAGAATTTACTGCGTGGCTGGTGAGGGTCTGAGACCCGCGACGATGGCCACTAAACAAGATGGAGATCGGTTGAAGGCCAAGTCGACCCGGCGCGGCGCCGCACATCAGGCCAACATCATGGACCGCTACACCCTCCCGAAGGGATCTCCCGGTGGACCGCACAAGTCCTCTGAGTGCCCCCCGAATGCCCCGGACTTGCCCACAGATCTGACTCTGCAAGACGTCATGGGCGCCATTGCTGAGATGAAGGCCTCGGTGGGCCAGCGGTTTGACACGTTAGCGTATAAAATCGACGCGGTCCTCGTTGATGTCAACCTGGTGAGAGCTGATCTCTCGAAGACCAACGACCGGGTCGATTCTTTGGCCTACACCGCGTCGGGCCTCACGACTGAGGTGGCGGCCCTTCAGACGGAGGTACACCGGCTTCGTCAGGCGAGTGCGCTCATGGATCGGTGCCTGGAGGATTCCGAAAGCCGGGCCCGGAGGAATAATATCCGCATCATCGGAGTACCTGAGGGACGGGAGGAGTCGGCGGGGGATCTTTTTGTGGAGGACCTGATCACTACCCATCTCCAGCCTCGGGGACTGAGTAAATTTTTTGCGGTGGAGAGGGCTCATAGAGTTCCCGGGGGAAGGCCGAAGGTCGGAGCCCCTCCGCGGCCTCTTATTGCCCGTATCTTTAATTTTCGGGACAGGGATGCAATTCTGCAAGCCTCCAGACTGCAAGGGCCGATTAAGTTGGAGAACATGGAGGTGAACTTTTATCCTGACTTCACCCAAGCGGTCCAGAAGCAGAGACTGAGCTTCTTGGGCGTCAAGCAGCGGCTTCGGGACATGAACTTAAAATACGCCATGCTCTTCCCGGCCAGGCTGCGGGTGGAGGTGGATGGTCGCACTCACTTTTTTGACCGTCCGGAAGCGGCCGGGGACTGGCTGGACACTTTGTCTGGGGATCGGGATGGCGGGGGGGGCTGCGGGAGGAGAAGGCCCACTGGCCCGGGACTGAGGTGCTGATACTGGGACTCACTCTGGACGAAGATGCTGCCGCTTTCGGCCAAGCTTAGGGTCTCTCGTTTTTTGTACTCGTTCTCCCTCCTTTGTAGGTGGTGCGGGGTCTCGAAGGGGTACTCTTTCCTCCTCTAGGGGGTTTACCTAGTTTCAACTATATAGGGGCGACAGGCACACTGCAAGTTGGGGGGGCTGTTTGGGCTCATGCAGGGGTGCAGGGAGGGGGGAGTTTTGTTGGGGCGGTTGGGTTGGGGTGGGGTGTTGTTCATTTGTACCACAAGGCAAAAGTATTGTTGTGCTATTCCCAAAGTGCTCTCGGGGGGACGAGTGATTTCTTTCGTTTATGATGGGGGGTAGGGGACTGAGTCTTTTGTCCTGGAACGTTAATGGACTGGGGGACAGGATAAAACGAGGTGTGGTCCTGCAGTTCCTGAAACGAATTTCACCTGACATAGTTTTTCTGCAGGAGACGCACCTCATTGGCAACTCCTTTCGTGCTATGAACCGGCGGGGCTACCGCCTTCTGGCCCATTCGGGCTTCACGTCGGGTTCAAGGGGTGTGGGCATCATGGCCAAGACCTCGCTCCCGTTGGAAGTTGATGAGGTACTCCATGATGACAGGGGACGTTACACGGTTCTGGTGGGTAGAATGGAGGGCAGAGTGATTGTTTCTGTATATGTCCCGCCAGGGTTGCAGACGACCACCTTTGCGGATCTGGGGCGCCTCCTCCTTGGCCTTCCGGAGGGGATCCTGGTGGTTGGGGGGGATTTTAACGCTGTGGTTTCCGGAATTGAAGACCGTCACCCCCCTAGGGATCTCCCCCGTGCCCAAGCGTGGTTGTCTGGCCTATTGGATGCCTTGGGGCTGGTGGATTGTTGGCGTTTGAAACATCCTACGCAGAAACAGTACACTTTTCATTCCGGGGCCCATGGCAGTCTATCAAGACTAGACTATGTCCTGGTGCCGGCGGCGCATGCGGGGAGGATCGGGGAGGTGCGCCATTTGGCGCGGGGTATTTCAGACCACTCCCCGCTCTTATTGCACTTCGATATTCTCCTGAGGGGAGAGGGTAGGGTGGCCCCGATTAATCCCTGGTACCTGCGTGACCCCACCATTCGCGCAGAGTTGGTTAAGTCCCTTAAGCGATATTTTGATGATAATGTGGGGTCGGTGTCATCGGCGGTCTCGCTATGGGAGGCATTTAAGACGGTGATTCGGGGGGTTGCCCTGTCCCTTATTTCCCATTCCCGGAGGCGCGAGCGGGAGGAGGTGATCCGTGTTGAAACTGAAATAACTGAGTTGGAGGGTGACCTCGAATGTGGGGTGACGGATGACAAATTACATATCCTCCGACTCAAGCAGGCGGCCTATAAGGCCCTCGTCACGGAGGCGGCCAGGGGCCTCAGTAGAGAGCAACAGGGGAGACTGTATGATGTGGGTGATAAGGCTGGGAAATTGATTGCATGGCTGGATAAAAAGGAGAGGGCGAGTCGAGTTGTCCCATCGATTGAGAAACTGGATGGTGTGTGTGTCACGGAACCGGAAGAAATAGTCGATTGCTTTGCAGAATATCTCCGTGGGGTCTATTTCCCGGTGTCCTCCCGCTCGGAAGAGGATTCCCATGCCCTGCTTAGGGATATAGCTCTGCCTTCCCTTTCGGAGGAGGACAGAGTGTCGTTGGACGCCGCCCCAACCTCTAAAGAAATTGCTCTCGCCATACGCTCGGTCGCTTCCGGCAAGGCCATGGGTCCTAATGGTCTTCCCATCGAATTGTACAAGCTGCGACCGGATACGCTGGCGCCGCATCTCCGTGCGATGTTCCTCGCGGCCCGTTCGGCGGGTTCCCTCCCGCTAGACCAGCGTCTGGCTACTATCGTGGTCATTCACAAGGAGGGGAGGCCGCGGGACCGGGTCACGTCCTACCGGCCTATTTCGCTGCTATATGCGGAGCCCAAAATTCTCGCCAAGGTGTTGGCCAATCGGCTGGTTGGCGTGGTGTGCGATTTGATTCACCAGGATCAGTCCGGCTTTATCCCCCATCGCAACACTGGGCTTATCCTGCGGCGCTTGCATGGGGTGCTCGCGCGTGTCCCGTTTATACGGGAACCGGCCATTTTGGCATCCCTGGACGCCACTATGGCGTTTGACACACTTGAGTGGCCATATATTTGGGCGACACTGACGAAGTTTGGGTTTGGCCCGGGATTCATCGGTTGGGTGAAATTGTTGTACTCGGGACCGCTAGCGCAGGTGGTTGTGAACGGTAGAGTGTCGGCCCCGTTTGAGCTGGGCAGGGGCACGCGGCAGGGCTGCCCATTATCACCGCTCCTCTTCGCGCTTGCCCTGGAGCCCCTGGCGGAGTGGCTGCGGTGGGAACCTTCTATTCGTGGTCTCCGATGGACCCCCGAGTATGAGGACCGCGTATCTCTTTACGCTGATGATATTCTTCTGTACCTGGCTTCCCCACGTAAATCGCTGATAGTACTGGTTGATGTATTGCACTCATTTGGCCTCAACTCCGGCCTGGTCATCAACTGGGCTAAATCGTGTGTGTATGTCCTCTCTGGGGAGGATCCTATCCTTCCGCGGGGTTGTCCTATTCAGATCGCCCCGCGGGGATTAAGGTACCTGGGTGTCTTCATTACCCTTGACGCGGAGGCCCGATATAGCCAGAACTTGCTTCCCCCCCTCCAGCGCCTAAAGGAGGACGTCACGCGTTGGAAGCGCTTGCCGCTCTCGCCGCTTGGCCAGGCGGCATTGTTTAAGATGATGTCGCTGCCACGTTTCCTGTATGCTTTGCAGAAAACAATGGACGTTGTCCCGGCGCGCTACTTTCGCGAGGTGGAGAGTTTGCAGCGCCGACTGTTCTGGGAGGGTCGGCCGCGTATCGCCCTGGCGAAGCTGACGCTCCCGTGGTACGACGGGGGGGTTGCCCTCCCAGATATCAAGCGATATTACTGGGCCTCCCAGCTGGCTGCGATCAATCACGGCCTTTACGGGCCCGCCCTAAACCCGGCCTTTGAGATGGATAAAATGTTACTGCCGGGCGGTGACTATAATCGGGCGCTTTATTCTAGCTCGCATGACGCGCGGCTGACGGGCCCCACGGGGGTCATGGTACAGGTGTGGCACACGGCTAACGTGGCGATGGGGTGGAAGGATCGTTTGACCCGGGCGACGCCACTATACGCATCTGAGCGGCTGGGCTCCCTGTGGACCTCGAAGGGCTTTGAGAAGTGGGACATGATAGGCATCAGCAGGGTGGGCGATCTCTGGACGAGGGGGGGATTCAAAACGTTCGATGTGCTGCAGACAGAATTCCAGCTGCAGGACAGGGAGTACTTTCGTTATATGCAGATCCGTCATGCGTTGTGCTCCGTATTTCCGGACGTTGCCTCCATCCCGGAGTACTCCCCTCTGGAGGATAGAGTGCTAGATGGGCATGTCCCGGACGGCACGATTTCATTAATTTACAAAAAGCTCATCAATGACCGTTCGGGACTGCTGACCGGCCTTCGTGAGGCGTGGGGGGCTGATGGATTGGAGCTGGATGACGAGGACTGGGTGTCTGCGGTGGCCTCCCCGAAAGAGGTGGCCATACCGGCTCGCCTTCGCTTCGTCCAGCTCAAGATACTCCATAGGGTCTATGTTACGGGGCCGAGTCTGATGCGTATGGGCTATGCTGTGGACGGGTTGTGTAAGCGTGGGTGTGGTTCTTTGGGGACCTTTCTCCATATTCTGTGGGAATGCCCGGAGGTGGTGCGATTCTGGCGTGGTGTGCATGAGGTTTTGCAGGTAGTTACGCATGTGCCGCTGTTGCCTGAGGCGAGGAGATGTCTTTTGAATGTATGGGAGCCAACCGACTACTCAGTGCCGCAGACGTGGTGGGCGACTCTGGTATATATGGTGGCCAAACGTGACATTGCGCAACTGTGGGGTTCCCAGAGGTCGCCGACTGTCTCGGCGTGGAAGGACAACATGGATTGGTGTATGTTTCGGGAAAAGGTGGTGTATGTTGCGAGAGGTAAGCCTGGGACGTGGGTGAAAGTATGGGGCCCCTGGAACGCTTACCGTGGGGGAATCTGTACCCAGCCGCTACTGCCTGATCCGTCACCGGCCCCGTCTCCTTAGCCTGTTTGTCTTCCCGGTTCTGGGCAATGAGTTTACTTAGTCCCCGTCCTGACCTATTCCCCCCCTCGATATTCCTATGAATCAGTGGGGTCCCCCCCCTAGGGGAGCACATGCTGTTGTTTCCGACTGTGGGTTGCCTTGTGGACTTGCTTTTTTTGTTGTTATTTATATAAAAATGAAACCGTCATGTGGGGTCCGGAAGGTGTGGCTGCCAACGCCTCTTTCAACTCCTGTGAATTCCCTTTTGCCGCAGCGTGCATTCTATTGTCTGTATTACATGCTCCTCCTGTTTGCTAGCGGCCGGCCTGAAGGTTGTAGGCCCATCTTTGTATATTTTTTGGATTCTGTAATAAACGGTTTAAAAAAAAAAAAAAAAAAAAAAAAACCTTAGAAATTCACTGAAAAAAACATAGGTTTGAAGGGACTTTATAGTTAGAAATTAGCATTTAAAAAACCTTTGAAATTCACTGAAAAAAACCCAATAGATTTCAGGGATGTTATAGTTAGAAATTAGCATTTAAAAACCCTTAGAAATTCACTGAAAAAAAACAGGTTTCAGGGACGTTATAGTTAGTTGGACATTTCACGTAAAAAACTAGAGAAATTCAGCTGTTATAGTTAGTTGAGCTAACTATAACTCGTTACCCTGCAATGCACTGCTGATGATGTCACATACTACATCATTCATGACATCTTAAATGACATCACTGATGGCATCATCCACTTAGTATCTGATGCACCTCCTCACACCCTAATATACCCTTTCATACACTCACTCTAAACTACAGACTATAATTCTCAAACCGATAGACACACCAATACCAGTTAGTACATACCAACTAACTGATACATAGGTCTACACACACATCCACTCACTAACCCATATAGTCACTTATAGAGGCAGTCACTCATCAATATAGCCACTGATTTATGTACTCATACACCAATACAGACACTCACACACCGCCACTCACCCATAGAGTTACTGACACACCTAGTCAGTCACCCAAAGAATCAATTACAGTGCTATTTACTTACCAATACAGTTATACACACACCACCTCACATATTCATACAGATACTAACACATACTTACTCTCTTATACAATCACTGACACAAGCATACACTCATCCATACAGCCACTCTCACAATCACTCACACTCACATATAGTCAGTTATATACTCCAACACTCACATATACTGTCCTTCACATATGTAGTTACTCAAACACTCTATGCCCCTCCACCCTATGCCACTCTATGACATGCCACTTCACTCCACTCAAATTCAGTTACTCCACTCTATAACATGCCACTCCCCACTACAACACACCACGCCACTCTATGACATGTCACTCCACTCTACGTCATTCCACTCTACACCCATCCACACTAAGACACTCTACAACATGCCATTGCATGACACAGCCTACCACGCCACTCTACTCTACAACACACCATTCCACTGTATGGCACTGGAATTTGCTGTATGACATACAGCTACACGACACTACACCCTACTCCACACGACAACACGTCCCTCCTCTCTATGACACACCACTCTGCTCTACGACACTCCACATCACACCACTCTATAACACGTTACTCTACACACCACTTTATTTCCCTACACTCTACCATACTGTAAGAAACACCAATAAAAGACACACCACTTCACTCTGTTCTATGGCATGTCACTCAACTCTATACCATTCCACCATACAACATTCTATGCCCCTCTACTCTACGTCACTGTGCTACACTCTTCAACACTCTATGAGATGTTACTCCACTCTATGACACCTCACTCTAATACATTCCATTCCACTCTATGAAATGCTACTCCATTGTATGACACTCCACTCTATTCCACTTTATGACACTCCACATCATGCCACTATACTCTACGACATGCCACTTCACTCTACAGCACTCTAATTTAGGCCCCTCCATTGCAAGACACTCTACAAAATGCCATGACACAGCACTCCACTCTATGACAAGTCACTACACTCTATGCCACTCCACTCTTCTCGACAACATGCCACTCCACTCTATGCCATGTCACTTTATGCTAATCCACCCTACACTTACAACTGTATGCCATGACTCTCTACGAGACACCACTCCACTCCATGGCACTCCACACCAGTCCACTCTATGACACGCCACTCTAGTCTACGACCTGTGTCACTCCACTCTAAGACATGCCACTCCACTCTACTGCACTCCATTTTATGCCCCCCCACATAAAGACACTCTACGCAATACCATTTTATGACACACCACTTCACTCTACTCTACGCCACTCCACTCCACTCTATTCTACAACATGCCACACCACTCTACGCCATGCCACTCTCGGCCAATTTACTTTACACCTATCACGGTAAGCCATGGCAATCTACACCACAAGACTCTACGTCAATACGCTCTACACCACAACATTGTACGACACTCCACTCTATGACACTCCACTCCATGACACTCAGCACCATTGTAATCGACAACACTCCACTCAACAACACTCCACTCAACGACACTCCACTCAATGACACTCCACTCAATGACACTCCACTCTACAATTTGAAACACATCCTTATAAAAATTTTAAAAAATGAAATTCAATTAAAAAAACAAAGGTTAAAGATTAGTTATAGTTAGGAATTCTTGATTTATTATTTCTATACAAAACAAACTACACAAATATTAGAAATCCTAAAGAATAACTTAAAGTAAAAATGTATGCCTCAGCCAAAACGTACTAGAACTGGCACACCTCTGTACACAGTGTGGTTAACTTGGTAGGCAGACTACATTAACCATAGCTCACCCTGATACCATGCATGGCTTAAACCCTTTCATATTGCATCACTTATACCATGGTAAATCATAGCATTCATAGAAACTCTTATGACACCTGAAATTACATCATTTATGAGAACACTGAACTTGAAGTCATAATTATAACTTTAGAATTCTAACGTTTGTGTACTTTAAGTGTGTTTTGTATTGAAATAATAAATATATAATGTACGCATGCTGTTATATCTGGAATCCTTTGGCATGGTTTTCCCTGACTTTCTGCCTTCTGACCTCCTGTTTTTGACTTCGCTTTTGCTGGCTTCGTGACTCTGAGCACTTTACCACTGCTGACTAGTGCTTCATTGCATGTGCTCTTATCTAAATGGTGATGACAATGGGTTTATCCATGATTGGAATATTTGGTTCAATTATAAGTCCCTGGCAAAGTGGTATACCATATACCCAGGGGCTGTAAACCAAACGCTACTAGTTGGCCTGCAGCGCTGATTGTACCACCCACAGTAGTAGCCTTTCAAATCTGACTCAGGGCTACCACTGAAGGACCTGCGGCCCAGTTTACTGCCACCTTGACTTGGCATTTCTAACTACTTGCCAAGCCTTAACCTCCCCTCTTATTACAAACCAGTCACCCCTAAGGTAGGCCCTAGGTAGCCCTAAGGGCAGGGTGCTGTAGAAGTAAAAGTTAGGAAATGTACCTTTTTGTTTTACATGTCCTGGTAGTGACAACCACTCAAGTTTGTTTTCACTACTAGAAGGCCTGCTCCTCTCATAGGTTAACATTCAGAATTACTTAACTACCCTTTTAAAGTGTAATTCCTGATTGCAGAGGAGTGGCTGCTTTATGTTTTATATAATTGGATTGGTATTGGCAAATCTTCTTTAGTGGTAAAGTTGGCGCTGGCGTTATCTAGAAATGCCACTTTTATAAAGGGGACATTTATCTGCTTTTAGTTCTTTTGTGTGCCTTGCAGAAGCTCTCCAATACACGTCTGGGGTGGGGTGACAGCTACACCTTGTGTATTACCTCTAGAAAACCACAAGTACAGGACACTCAGCTGCATCTGCATTCATCTGCATACTAATGAGTCTGCCTGGGCAAGAGGGATGGAAGGAGCTAACACGCACACTTGAATAGATAGGGGCCTGGCCTCACACAAAACACTGATTTGCCGCCAACAGATAGGCTGGCAGACACAGCTGGGCTGAAAGAAGACTTGTTCACCACAAAGGCTTTGCTTGGTAGTCATCTCCAATTCAAGGACACATTTGGGTTTAAGTATTGGGTCTATGACCCCCTCTCACTAGATCTATTTGGGGTCCTAAGGAGACTCTGCCAAGAAGTCTCATAAACTTGACATTGCATTTTAACTATGGTAACATTGGAAGCATTGCTTTGCACTGTCCTGGTGAGAAAGTCTGTTCCCGATCCAGGGCGCGGATTGCTGTGTTTCCCCAGTGTAACTGTAAAGGAATTACTGAAAGCGCAAGGACTCTTTCAGCATTGTACATTCTTAAAGTATTCATAACTTGAGATGCTTTCATTGGATTCTTATCATTTGTATCTTGTTTTAAATAGTAAAAGATATACTATTTTCATACCTCACTGTGGAATCTTTTTTGTGGTGTTTTCACTGAGTTACTGTATCAACTTAGGCACAACTGGTTTACACATTGCCTCTTATGTTAAGCCTAACTGTTCTGTGCCAAACTACAAGAGGGTGAGCACGGGCTAATTTAAGTGTGTGACTGACTTACCCTGACTAGAAGTGCAGCCCCTTCTTGGACAGGTTGCATACCTCTGCCAACAAGAGACCCGATTTCTAACACAAGCAAACAAAAGTCAGAATTTTATCCATGGGCGATTGTATGCCCCTCCCTTAAAATTAACTTATAGAGATGCCACTGGGGTTAAAATTTGATAGGCTATGTTACCTTTGAAACAGATATGCAGGTACAGTTTTGTAGACTTTCAACCAGATACCAAAGTGCATCTTTTACTATTACGATATCAAAAACAGTAAATAACTTGGACATAAAGCTGTCCACTAGAAGAAGAAGAATTCTTAAAAACAGTTTCTATGGGTACTTTACGATAAGCAGGGGCTTTTTAGTTTTTGGATTACTCCCTCCAGTATACCCCAGCAGGCAGACTAGTCAGCTAAGTGATGGACCTTGGCAGGACATTTTGTTTTTCTTAAAGGAACTGGCAGGCAGGACAGCCGGAAACTCAAAGAGGATGCCAGAAGCCAGCCATTTCATTGGTTCCCCACTATCACCACCGCATTCGCTGCTGCTGACTTTTTGCATTAAACCCCCAGGTGACCCTTCTGGAGTGAGAAAGCAGGAATGGAGGTGGGGTAGAAGGCTGAGACCAAGGTGAATTGAATACTGCACCTCTGTCCATTCTTTCTTATCCAGGGATAGTAGTCCTCCAGCAGTGTAGTAAGAGTGTCAATGGGCCTAATGCAAGCATGGGAAATAGGCCCCTTTATTGCCCCATATTGTAATTGTAATTGTAATTAGCATTTGTAAAGCACATTAACCCCTTCAGGTCTCTAAGCGCAATAAGAGAGGTACCAACCCTTGCACGTGTGGAGATGTAGTTGATTAAATTATGCCCCATGCTTCCGAAAAGAGAACTGTTTTTAGCTTCTTCCTAAACGGGAGAAGGGCGTGTTCCTTATGTACATTCTCTAGCAAGTTGTTCCAAATTTGGGGAATGGATGTGGAGAAGGCTCTACCTGCTTTAGAGGACATGTTAAAGCGGGGGCAGGCCAGGAGGCTGGCCTCCGAGGACCGTAGCACCCTGCTAGGAGTATATTTAACTAAGCGATCTTTGATATAGTTAGGGGCTTGGCCATAAATGGCCTTGTGTGCGATGCAGAGGCCCTTAAACTTTGTTCTCTGTCTAACTGGAAGCCAGTGCAACTGACGTAGGAGAGGGGTGGCGTGGGCTTGCCTGGGAGCTCTAAAAATTAGTCTTGCGGCATCGTCCAGGGTAACCTGTAATCTGGCCAGCAGGTTTCCCGGGAGGCCGATATTCAGGGAATTAACATAGTCCAGACATGACACTATCATCGTTGATACTGCCATTCTAAGTGTATTGAAGGTGAGAAGGGGGGCAAGTTTTCGCATCTGTCTCAGCATACCTATACATATTCCCACTACTGCTGATATCTGATGTGTCATGGAAAGCTTGGCATCAATTTTGATGCCCAGGCTTTTTACAGCCACGGCTGGCTCCGGGTATGTGCCTAACTCTTGTGGCCAAAAGAGGTCCCTCCAGGGATTGGAGTCTGAGGTGACGGCCAGCACCTCTGTCTTATCAGGATTAATTTTGAGGGAGTTGGCCGTCATCCAGTTAACAGTAAATTTCAGGATGTTTTGAAATCTTGTGTGGGTGGTCGGGGCATTTTCTATCTGGATGATAATTTGAGTGTCGTCAGCATAATTATAGATCTGACACTCCATATGATTCAATGCAGCTATCAAGGGCTGGAGGTAGGCGTTGAAAAGGAGAGGTGACAGCGCTGAACCCTGTGGTACCCCACACAAGAGTGATCCTGGGACAGACACATGGTCGGTCAGCTGTATTCTCTGGGAGCGGTCTTTATGGAAGGATGTCAGCCATGCATGGGCCGTGCCCTTGATGTCCAGTTCCGAGATCCACGACAACAGTTGGTCATGACTGACCATGTCAAATGCTGCGGATAGGTCCAGCAAAACCAGTGCACATGGCTTTTTTTTATCGGCCCTTAGTCTTAGTTCATCCAGCACAGACAGCATCACCAGTTCCGTGCTGTGGTGAGCCCTGAAAGCTGCCTGGTTGAATTGTAGGAGGTGATTATCCTCTAAATAGTGGGACAGGGATTTTAGCACATGCTGTTCCAGCACTTTTGCCTGAAAAGGGAGTTGGGAAATCGGCCTGATATTTTTGGGGTTTTTCGTGTCAGCCCCTGTTTTTTTAGAAGTGGCATGACGCGAGCTTCCTTAAGGTTAGTGGGGACATGCCCTGCTTCCAGGGATTGATTAAGAAGTGAGAGGACCTCGCTTTCTATCCCCGGTAAGGCTGCCTTGAAGATCCGAGGTGGGCAGGGGTCTGCAGATGACCCTGATTTCACCCGCCCTATTAAAAGAGACAGGGAGTCGTGAGTGAGCATGGGAAAGGCGGTGAGAGGTTTGTCAAAAGTGAGGGACGAGGGTGCTGGCGCTAATGAGCAAGGGAACTTGGGGGTAGTGTGAATTTCCGTTAATAGGTCTTTCACTTTCATTGGAAAGAAGGACTGAAATTTATTGCAATCTTCCAAACAGAATGAAGGCTTCTGTTCCTTTTCTTGTCTCAGCTCTTTCAAGATCTGGAAAGTCTCTTTTTGTGTATTGTCAGCAGCCGCAATCTTAGCTTCATAGAATTTTGCTTTTCTTGTAAGAATTACCTTTTTATAGACTGCAAACACAGCATTATATTCTGACCGGGCCCCTGGGTCGTAGGCTTTCTGCCAGGCTCTCTCACACTGGCGAAGGGTTTGTTACAGGTTTCTTAAGGCATCGTTGAACCAGGGGGTCCCTTTGCCTTTGTCCTTTATTCTTTCCCTGTGTGTTGGGCTACCATATCAATAGCGTTCTTTAGCCTTGTCATCAGGGCAGCACTTTCTACGTCAAGGTCTCCTTGTGTAGGAGTGGAGGTAGCTGATTTATGTAGAGTAGCAACCAGGTAGTCGACCCTGATTTTATTCCAGCTCCGCAACACTTTCCACTCCGGAGGTGGGCGGGCTGCTTGCTTTGAAAGTGGGAACCGGCCACTAAGTACATAGTGGTCAGACCAGGGGCAGGGACTGATAGCTATAGGGCCTTTTGAAAGGATGAGATGCCCAAACCAGGTCAAGTGTGTGGCCCTTTTCATGAGTGGGCCCATTCACTAGTTGGCGGAGTTCTAAAGAGATCAATGCCTACTCCAACTGTTTGGCCTGGCTGTCTTTGGGAGTCTGGTCCCAATGGAAGTTGAAATCCCCCATCACCACCATACATTGCTAACGTGAGCGGATGTCATTAACTAGTTCTATGAAAAGCTCAACGAACCTGGGTGGCATTCGCGGGGGACTGTAAACTACCAAAATAACAAGACAGGCTGTCTGGGAGTAAAATTTAGCCCCCAGCACATCAGCCCCCTCAATGTTTTATGTGCAGAGAGTCTCAGCCTTTAATTGGTGATTATACAGGATCGCAACCCCACCCCCTCTGGAACTACCAGGTCGATATTGGCATAGTGCCGCATAGTTCGGGGGCATGGAGGCTACTAAGTCCGGGGTTGAAGACTCCTCGAGCCAAGTTTCTGTGATTCCTAGAATGTCCAGGGGGTCATCTTGAAGGAGCGAGAACACTTCAAGATTATGTTTCTGCAGTGAGCGGGTGTTAAGGGTGGCGAGCCTGAGTCCCAATGGGCTAGCGGGCCGTGACGGGCTATGGTGGCGCGTTGTGTAATTTAGGCTGCCAGTTCCCTTTAGTGGCCTCAAAAGTCCTTCCGACTGGAGTGCGACGGCTACGTTGTTATTAAGTAGCTTCGTGTCTTGGTTTAAGAACAATAGTTCCTTCGTGGAGAATGAGAGGCGGGGGCCAGGGGCCCTGGCCCCTGGTTGGGCACGGACGGGCGTAGACGGGCTTGCCTTAGGCACACCTCTGGCATGCCTGCGGCGCGCGTGCTGCACGTTTGCTCCAGCTTCGCTATTAACCGTGAGACTCCTCCTACCCACCACTCAGCCCTGCTGTGCAGCGGCTGGCTATTCCTGAACACTAGACCGTAATTAGAGCCGGAAGTGATCAAAGCGGAAGTGAGGGAGCACTGGGAGTGAGACTGTATCAGTGCAAAACACAAGTGCAAAGGTGCAATTTTCAAGTTATTTAAAAAAGCTTTAAAAGTTCCAATAGTTTAAAAGTAACAGAGTTTTTCGGCAAGCGCAGCAGCGTTACTAGCAGACCACCACAAGCATCGGTGAGACTCTCTGACTCTGCGCGCTTGCTCCAGCTTCGCTATTAAGCGTGAGACTCCTCCCACCCACCACTCAGCCCTGCTGTGCAGCGGCTGGCTATTCCTGAACACTAGACTGTAATTAGAGCCGGAAGTGATCAAAGCGAAGTGAGGGTGCACTGGGAGTGAGACCGTATCAGTGCAAAACACAAGTGCAAAGGTACAAATTTCAAGTTATTTTAAAAAGCTTTAAAAGTTCCAACAGTTTAAAAGTAACAGAGTTTTTCGGCAAGCGCAGCAGCGTTACGAGCAGACCACCACAAGCATCGGTGAGACTCTCTGACTCTGCGCGCTTGCTCCAGCTTCGCTATTAAGCGTGAGACTCCTCCCACCCACCACTCAGCCCTGCTGTGCAGCGGCTGGCTATTCCTGAACACTAGACCGTAATTAGAGCCGGAAGTGATCAAAGCGGAAGTGAGGGAGCGCTGGGAGTGAGACCGTATCAGTGCAAAACACAAGTGCAAAGGTACAATTTTCAAGTTATTTAAAAAAGCTTTAAAAGTTCCAACAATTTAAAAGTAACAGAGTTTTTCGGCAAGCGCAGCAGCGTTACAAACAGACCACCAAATGGCTGTTCAATGTAAGTATTGGGGGGCAGCAGGGCCCTTAAAAACAAAACTTTGGTCCTGGCACCACTGCACCTGCTGCAACAATAATATTTACATCCCTCAAGAACTCTGCATTGTCACACACCAGCAAGGTTAGTAGACCCCCAACGTCCTCCTAACTGTTATGTTATTTTATGAAATACAGCTGATGCATAAGTTATGTACATTCTGACTATGTTATGTAGATATCTATATTATGTTACATTCTTACTGTATTTTATTTTATGTTGCAGTTGTTTTTATTTTATGTAGTGTTATTTCATGTTATGTTCTTGTATGTAATCAGAGGCACAACTAGAGCCAAATTTCTGGGGGGGCTAATACAAATTTGGTGGGGGGGCTGATTCTTCCAGCAATAGGCAGAGTGGAGATGCAGGGGCTCTAAGAAGGGTTAAAAACAGAACAAAGCCTTGTTAACAAGTAAATGGTCTTTTAAAGACCTGTGAAGTACTCAGGTGCGGCTGCAATAAGACGGTCGCCAGCCCGGGAAGCTGTCTCAGCCCGCGCTGACACACACGACGGGGGGGAGGGGCTTAAGCTCTTTAAGCCCAATGGGCGTTGCGCGCCTGTATGTAATTTGTAGTTGCTTTCTTTTATGCTATACAACTGCTGTTTGTAGTGATATGTATATGCTACGTATGTTGTATTACAACTCCTCTCTATATGTTATGCTATGTTCCTTTTGTAGTTGGTGTATTATGATATTATGAAGCTGATATCTGTCATGTTATGGTATGGTATGTAAAATGCAGTAGTTGCTTTCTATATTATGTAAGGTACATCGGCTGTTATATTGTGTCTCTGCTTTATTTACTACTGTGCAAATAATGTTAGGTAGCTACTGATTATGTTATAGTACAGCTGTCTCTGTTAAACTATATAAGTGCCGGGGAGGGGCAGATTCTGCAGAGGTCCGCGAGTGGATGGAAATCAGTATGTCACGCTGCTCACACTGATTCTAAGCACCAGGAGCTTGATCCGTGCTGCAAAATCAGTGTAAATTGCACCACGCAGCATGCCAGAGTGCGCTGCTTCATTGATGCTGCTCGAGAATATTTTCTACTCCAGTGGCAGCTTTCTCACCGCGAACAGTCGTGACCGTCCACATGAAGAAAATCTTGCCAGGTGCCGTTCTAGCACCCAAAAATCCCTCTAGGGGGCACATATTCTCGCACACCAACTTAACGTTGGCAAGCCAGGTGCGAGAAAAAACTCTGCCATGCAGCAGGTGGTGGAGTTTTGCCAGGGTGGGCATTCATTTGCTAACTCCACCGGCGGAGCAGAATTTATGGCCACCCCTACTATCTCGCTTATTTGTACATCTGCTTACCACAAGTTACTTTATTTCTCTGACTTAAAAACATCAGGAGTTGCATGACCAGTAGCATAGCCTGTGTATCATGGGCCCTAATGCAAGAAAGTAAATGGTCCTCTTCCGCTGTATGAATTGTAAAATACAGCAAGAATCAGTGTTCAGAGGGCACCTCATATCTCAGGGCCCCAGTGCTACGGGGGGACCCAGGGGGAGCTGGGCACGAGCCGGTCTCCCCCTGGGTGTTTCGCGCAATGGAACGGCCACGCAGGTGAGGGAGGGGGTGATCAGGGAGGCGGGAGGCGCGCGAGGCGAGGTTACAAATAGAAGGTGGGCTAGGGCGGGAAGGAGGTTGTGCCCAGGGGAGCCGGGAGGAGGGGTTGCTGTTTAATTTGTCCTGCGTCGCACTCTGTACGGCTGGATGGCGTCACATGAGGAAGTCAGGGAGGCGGTCCGGGTGCTCTGTGCTGCGGGCGGAGCAGATTTATTGCAGCCGGGTGTCCCGGGGCAGGCATGGGTGGGTCTTGAGCGTCGGCCCAGGAAATCGGCTGGGGGTGTCGCGAGAGCGGTGGCGGCCTGCATGTCCCCCAGCACCGTGGTAGAGACGGAGGAGGCAGCGGAGGTGCCCGGACGGTATGTTGGAAGGCGCGGCGGCTGGCCTGCAGGAGCACGCATTACAGCGTTCACCAGATGCCCCCAAGGTATGTGCGTCCGCTCGTCTCGCTTTAGGCGGGCGGTGCGCTGCGGTGGGCGCTAGGCGGGGAAGGTCTATTAGTGCACATGGGAGGCGGGGGAGAGGTGCTGTTAGCTAGCCGGAGGCGCACGCTATGAGTGGCTGGGCAGGGAAGTGGGCACGCAGTGCAGGGGTGGCTGTGCCCTCCGGAGCTTTAGTAGGGCATGACACTGTTGTAGCCCCGGAGCCTGTGAGTGTTGCTTGGCAAGGGGGAGCACAGTTGGTCCAGGTTCATGGTCAGACTTATTTGTTGAGCCCCACCCCGCCTGCAGCCAGTGGTTACCCTCCCATTTGCCTTTGGACCCTCGCTTGGTGGAGCAGCCAGGGCTATTGCCACTAGAAACCAGCTTACGGGGCCAGGGTACCCCGGTACCTGGGACGTCATTGACAGGCAATGCAGGCCAGCAGGTCAGAGCGCAGAGTGAGGTGGGGGGACGCCAGGTAACACGGGGCCTCCTCGCTTGCAGGGTCAGGGCCCGGTACAGTCGTGTGCTGAGGTCAGCGGCCAGCACATGCAGCGGTTACACAGCGCTGTGGTTGGGTTTTTCACCCCGGAAGTGCGTTTGGTGGGGTCTGCCCAGCTGGCGATTCAGGAGCCATGGGCGGGTCATTGGGTATGGGTGGGGGTGGGTGGCTCATCTGTCGGGACTCCGGGTGGCACGCTTGGGGTCCTTGGGAGTTCCTCAGGAGTTCAGAAAACATACAGTCGGAGCGGCTGCAGCGACCCCATGCCTGTTCTGTCCAAACGAAAGGCGGCTGGCAGGAGTATATTGCCGACAGAGCAATTTGCGGCTCCGTCTGGGGGGCCTCTGGAGGGAGGGCGATCTGGAGCGGATTTCCTTTCCCGTGCAGGCAACCCAACACTTGCGGCACCAGCGACCTGGAGCATTGTTGCTAAGGGGCGGGGTGCTTTGGGCAGACGGGGGTGCATTGAGCCACATGGCAGTAGCGGGGGAGATGCTTTGTTACTGGATGTTGATAGCGATGATCTGGAAGAAGGGGAACTGCAAGACGGGGATGATGGGGCTGTAGGAGAACAGTTTGGGGCCGCATTGAGGGGTAAGAGGGGGGTTTCGGGGCAACACAGTGTGTTTCGTATTTTGCAGACGTCAAGTGCGGACCAAGCATTGCTGCGGGCTCCTACAGCTAGGCACTCGCCCGAGGGTCGACCCGCAAGACAGCAAACACACAGCGCCTCAGTTGCAAAAAAGTACGTCGGGTGGTGGGCTGCTTGGCAACAAGGGGGTAAACTACCAAAATCCACCAGGTCCATTGGTGTTGGGGGGGAAGCTTTGATGGAGACGGTTCCTTCTGGGGATGTGCGCCCCAGTAATGTGCAAGGGGCGTTAGGGGTGGGGGGCGCATCTGCCACTGGCGCTGCGGAGGTACAGGTGAAGGGTGGGGGAGTCAAGGAGGCCAGAGTAGAAGACAGGAATATCCACAAGAAGTTGCCCTACATGGGAATTGGTATGTCTTTAGGGTCACATTTATCGGACAGGACAAAAAGCAGAATTTGGAGTCACGAATTTGTCGATGTTTTTAAATTGCTGCATCGGGATATTCAAGCCAAGGAAGGCTCCAAGAAGGAAGAGTGGGAGTTGGCACGGCGGCCTAGGGTCCCCAAAACTATTGAGAACTGGACTTCTGCTTTTTTGATTTTTGCTAGCATATATTGTGAAAATTCCAGGATAGAGCGGTAGCACTTTTTAAGTACATGGATATTATCAGGAAGGCTCAGAGTTACTTCGGGGGCTATGCCTGGTTGTCTTACGACGAGGAATTCTGAGCTCGTATGAGTGTTTCACCTGATAGACCCTGGGGTGATGTGGATTCTGAACTCTGGTTGCAATGGATGGCGTTTTCTCAGCCGCCGGCTACCACGCATACCGCCAGTGGGTTGCCGGTTTCTTATCGGCCCTTTCCATCTCGCCCCGCTCAGCCTGAGGCGGGGTTTGCTGGCAAAGGTCAGTCAGTCACTTTTGGGGCCTGTTGGAATTTCAACAGGGGTTTTTGCCGTAGACAGTTTTGCAAGTACAAGCACGAGTGCTCGCAATGTGGTGGCAGACATCCCCTCACGCAATGCTTTGCTGGTCAGAGGTTTGGTGACCAAGGAAGGGGACAGCGTGGTAGAGGACAGGCCTTCCAATTTGTGTCTAAAGGCTCCTACCCCAATTAAGTTGGATGTTTTGGGACGGTGGCTGGGGGAGTATCCGGACACTGCTGCGGCCAACAGACTATGGTGGGGCTTTAAGGAAGGTTTTAAGATTGGTTACCAGGGCCCGCGTCAGAGCAGGTGGTCAGATAACTTGAAGTCGGCCAAGGAGTTCCCTCAGGTTGTTGTACGGAAGTTGCGGTCCGAAGTGGTCGCGGGCAGGGTGGCTGGTCCATTCATGCAATGTCCCATGCCCAATTTGATCGTCTGTCCCCTGGGGGTGGTGCCCAAAAAGAAGGATGGGGAGTTTTGTTTGATACACCACTTGTCGTGGCCAGAAGGTTCCTCAATTAATGATTTTATATCGCCAGCTGACTCTTGTGTGACCTATGCGTCAGTGGATGATGCCCTGTGCCTGGTACGCTCCGCCGGGAGGGCTGCACAATTGGCTAAGAGTGACATCCAGTCTGCTTTTCAGTTACTCCCCATTCATCCTTCTGACTTTGAACTGTTGGGAATGTATTTTCAAGGAGCGTTTTACGTGGATAAAATGCTGCCCATGGGGTGTTCTATCTTGTGTGCCCTTTTCGAAGCCTTCAGCACATTTTTGCAGTGGCGTTTTACCTACCTTACTGGTCATGCTCTGATCTGTCATTATTTAGATGATTTTTTATTCATTGGGGGTCAGGGCACAGGGCAGTGTGAGGCGGCGCTGATTGCTTTTCAGAGGATGGCTCAAGAGCTAGGGGTGCCCTTAGCTCCGGATAAAACGGAGGGTCCCAGTACAACGTTGGTTTTCTTAGGAATTGAAATTGACACAGTTTTGATGGTAGCCAGGTTGCCGGCGGAGAAGGTGCAGGAGATTTCCGCTTTTTTGTCATCGGGGATTGGGGAACGCAAATTGGAGCTCAGGAAGGTGCAAAAGTTGTTGGGTTACCTCAATTTTGCCTGTAGGGTCGTCAGGGCCGGGAGAACCTTCTGTAGGAGGCTTGGGATGTCTATGTCTGGGGTGTTTCTCCCTCATCATAGAGTGCGGCTTTCTGCGGCCATTAGGGCTGATCTGGCCATTTGGTTGACTTTTTTGGAACAGTTTAACGGAGTGTCTCTGTTTTTTGCGGACGAAGACATGATTTGGCAGGTACACATTTACTCGGATGCGTCTGGAGCAAAAGGTTTTGGCATTTTCTGGGAGGGGCGTTGGTGCGCTGAACAGTGGCCTGAGCGTTGGTTATCGCAAGGGCGCAGTATCGCCTTTTTAGAATTCTTCCCTCTACTAGTGGCTTTGCATGTCTGGGGTGAGGAATTTCAGAACCGTTCAGTGCTGTTTAATGTGGACAATCTAGCGGTGGTGGCACTGATTAATCACCAGAAAGCAAGGGATTTGAGAGTGCTACGTTTATTGCGTGCCTTTATGCTCAAATGTCTACAGCTTAACATTGTGTTTAAGGCAAGACATATTTCAGGAGTCAACAACTGTATAGCAGACTCTCTATCTCGTTTTCAGTGGGAGAAATTTCGCAGACTGGCTCCTGGGGCCGAACCCCACAAGACTCAGGTCCCGCAGTGTGTCTGGGAGTGGGGGGACTAAGAATTGCTGACTTAGTAGAGCAATCAGTAGCAGCTTCTACGCGGCGAAGCTACCAGCAAGCATGGAGCAAGTTCTTATGCTATGTTAACATGTGTGCTGGGACTACGGGGAGGATGGATGATGAGCAGTTCTTGTTAAGTTTTGTGTTACACCTGATTGAAAAAGGTTTTTCCCACAGTACCATTTCTGGTAAACTGGCTGGGATTTCTTTTTATGGGCAGTTGAGGTGGGGGAGGGACCCGGTACAGGGGGTGTTAGTGAAGAGGGTACTCAGAGGTTTGAGTAGGATTCAGGCTGGCACCAAACAGTTGCGCTGGCCTGTGACGTTTGACTTGTTGCAAAGGATGCTATTGCAGCTGCCGTTTTGCTGCTATAATGAGTCTGAATGTGGTTTGTTTCGGCTCTGTTTTGTATGGCTGTTTTTTGGGGCTTTCAGGGCATCTGAGCTTTTGGGTTTGAGACACAGGGCAGGAATAAAGTCTTCCTGGAGGAGCACAGGTTGCGTCTCTGGTTGAGGGTATCCAAAACGGATCAGTTGGGCAGGGGCACATGGGTTTTCTTAAATTGGAGCGGGGTGGGTCAGTGTTGCCCGGTGCGGGAATGGGAGGTTTTTAAGGCTTCTAGGTATGTTTCTCCTGGGGCAATATTTTGTCATAGTGAGGGGACTCTGATCTCAGTAGCACAGTTGTTGGCAGTGATGAGGAAGGTGCTAGTTTTATTAGGGGAGAACCATTTGTGCTTTGGTACACACTCTTTCCGTATTGGGGCAGCAACGGAGGCGGCTAGATTGGGGTGGTCCTGGTCCAAAATTCGTCGTATTGGGAGATGGAAATCCAAATGTTGCGAGAAATATGTAAGGAAATAATTTTTCAGTTACTGTGCACATTTTAATGTTTGTTTTTCTACCTAGGTAAGCTTCCGGGGTTTGTAAGTTTGACAAAAAAGACTACGTGGATAGTAGGACACTCCTTCGTAAAGTGGGCCGCTGTGTATGCTGAACAACAGATGTGTGGGCAATCGCTTGGACTTCAAAGTGCTAGCCATGAGGTGGTATGGCAGGGAAAAGGGGGAATGCGCTGGGGGGGTTTATTCTCCGTGTTATCCAGGATGTGTTCCAACATGGGCCCACCCGATCTGCTCATCATTCATTTGGGTAAAAAGGACCTAGTGGCCTTATCTGGCCTGACTTTAATACAGTTGATGCAGCGTGATTTGACAGTCATCTTGGCTACTTTGAAAGGTACCACGGTGGTTTGGACTGAGTTCATAACGCGGTTGCATTGGAAAGGAGCACGAAACCACGCAGCTATGGAGAAAGCGTGGAGGAAACTTAATAGAGCCATGAGACTTTATTGTGAGGGCATGGGAATAACGGTGCTTTCACATTCTCACATACGGAGCACTCAAGGGCATCTTTTTCGGGAAGATGGGGTGCATTTGTCTACAATGGGGATAGCGTTCCATTTACTGGAATTACGGGATTTGATTTCTCAACTTTGGAAAGAGAGTATTTGGTGTGCATAACCAGAGTTTGGAGTGTTGCTGGGGTGGGGCAGGAAAACGCTATCGGTTTTCCTGGATGGCGGGTTTTTGATTGGGGGTGGGCAGACTGGAGCGGGATTGCCCATCCTCCAACAGGGGAGGGGGGGGGACTCGGTCACGGGGATTCGGAAATGAGAATGAGAGGGATCTAGCAACAGGAGTCATTTGTTAGGTTTCTGTTTGGGGGGATATATTGGGGGTTTAAGGCTTTCATAGATAGGGCAAGATAAATTGGGATTTTGTTTATTCACATGATGGAAATTGTGTTTCAGAGTAAAATATAATTTTTGGCACCTGTCTTAATAAAGTGGCCTTTTTTGCTAAACCAAGAAGTAGTGGATCGTGACTTATTGTGCGATGCACCTGCTGCACCAACAGAAGGTAGGACCCTGGTCATGACATTTTATTTGTTGCTCTTGCTCAACTCTGTCCTTCCCTGGAATTCTCTGGATTGTCCACCTTTACCCGATACACCGTGCTTGGATAAAGGGGCATATGGTGTACGTACAATCATGCAGACTGAGGGTTGCTAAAATGCTTCTAGTTTAAAAGCCGTAGCGCATCGTGCTATAGGAGTGTTGGTGTGTGTCCCCATGCACGCTTGTGATTCAAAGAGGTCGGTTGTAATGATGTGTGTTAAGCAGAGTGCTCAGACAGGAGTGCTGAAATATATGACAAACAAAATAGTGTACGAAGGGTCATAAGTGGGCTAAACATGTCTAATAAAGGCTATACAAATGCAATTGCAATCCAGTCTAACCGAGGCACACTGTGCTGTGGAAGTAGTTGTGTATATACAATGTTCTCATGCACTCTGTGCTCGGGGGAGGGGTGCGGCGTGTTCTCACGAGATCTCCTCCCCAGCAGTTGCTGTCAGTGCCCGGCTCCGCAGTACCATGGCGGCGCTAGCTCTACGGAGGCTGTTCTGGATGCAGCGACCGAGCGGCCCCAGCTCAAGGGGCTACGAGACCCGGCTGATGCACAGCGGCGGCGCCGGTGCCGCCTCCCTTTGGCCGGTGCGGCGGATGGCCAAAGTCGGTGCCGCTTCGGGAGCTGTGTGCTGCGCCGTCTACTACCTATACCGGACCCGTTATATTCCCACGGAGTCTTTCCGCGCCCACGCCGATAACCGAGGTACCGGACAACGTCTGCAGACCGGCACAGGCCTCCGGGGGCAGGAGCAGGCAGCCCGCCTCTCCCCGCGGCTCTCCCTCCTGCCGGTAGCAGCGGCGGTCAGTGAAACGGTAGGAGGCTCCTGCAGCATCACGAACAGCCCAGAGAGGGTCGGGGGCAGAGGAGGGTTAGCAGAGCACTTTCCCTGCCAGCTTCGGTGATGGGGCTTGGTCCAAGTAAGCTCCTGCACCCAGCTGATGTGATGACAGAAGCAGAAAGAGCCACCCCACCTCTCAGGGTAGAGGGGGGGGGGCGTTCTCCTCCTACCGCCTGCTCTCCCACAGATAATCTTCCTTCCATGTCTTCTTCCCCCTTAACCCGGTTCTCAGACCTTTCAGAAATGCACGTAGAGAAACACCCCCGTTTACCAATTTCCATTTTTGTAGCAACTGACTCCTCAAGCGCCCTTCCAACCCAGCACAAGGTAGAGCCTCTCGTTCGTAGACTGTCCTTCATCCCTTACGTACTAAATATGACCCTCTAGTATACGAGACTCCTTCGATATGCTTGCTGACATGTATTCACTTCTTTCCAAATGATTTTATATTTACAAAGATAACTTGGTTGCCTCTGTTTTCTTTTGGAAAAAAATATTTAAAAAAATATGTATTCAGCTGCGCACTGTAATTCTGGTGGGGTGAATTCGTCGGCGTTTGTTTACATCTGGGTATGTTATCAGAGTATGAGAAAGCATAGCATAAATTGTGAAACGGGTGCCTACATTTAAAGTCTGCACCGCGACCCGTGGACCTGTGAGCCCGAGCAGCAGTGGACTACTCTTCCTCCGCTCATACTTCCCTCCGCTACTAGTGAGAGTGGGCTTTGTGATGAGCTGGGAGACTCAATGACACCTGCAAGGGTAGCAGCCCTGGCAGCAGGTGCACCGCCAGGGGTGTGTGAGGAGGGAAACGCCCCTGCCATCGTCATAGGCGCACCTCCTCACCCGTACAGTAAAGGCTAATGGCTGGAGACCTTGGCTTTTCTGTATGGTGAAGTGGGGGAAAAAAAACTCTTAAGTGGTGCCTGGTGATGAGTGGAGGACTCCCGAAAGAGAGATTGGGGGAGGCTTTTGTTGTCATGAGGAAACCCTTTTGTTATGTAATTTTTAAACTGTCATCAGTAAAACCGTGAGACTGACTGTTCTCCAATAAACAAAACTGTCTGGTCAGAATCACCTTATTTCCACGTGCGTCAGTACTTTCTGAGAAATGAGGGGCATTGTTGTTAAATCTCGTTCTTGGGAGGACTTAATCAAGCGTAGGCAGGAAACGGCTTAAGAAGGTTTATTAAATTCAGGCACATACATAGATAGACGTCGCAGCGTCTCTTTCTTCTCAGCCAGCAGCAACTGCCACTCTGGCTGAGTTGCGAGGAACGCTGCTTCACAGAAGACCTTCGGTACAGCAACCAACACAAGTGGAATCCTAACATTCTTCTTTAAAAGTGAATTGTTCCAACTGAGCTGTTACTTGTAACCCCAAGGTTGAGGGGATGAGGTATACGCTGTCGAGCGGGTTGACCGCCGGTTCCTGCAGATTGTCCCCACGGGCTTCGGCAGGGAGCTAGCTAGCTGACTCAGGCTTCTGCGACCAGCCTGACAGGTTCCAGTGATCGGATTTCTGCAAGCCTTTGCACAAATGCTGACAGCGTGTGGACAAGTCACCGGGCGCAGAGCATTTTTTTTGTAAGCTGGCATGCTTCCCCAGTGAAATCTATTGAAAAATCAGACACGTGCGTTAGTCTGAGCTCTTATCGATGCTGGTATACCTACGGTGTACATAGACGTGGGCAATAATTAATGATATTGGACTTAAGAGGAAAGCAACCATAATTTACTAAAAAGGCACGCGCTACTACTTGGGCGTTAATGTCCTTTTGTCATTTAGAGTTTGCTCCTAAGGCTCTTATTCGTCTAAAGTAAGGTGGGTAGAGAAACGGTAGGAGAGAGAGAGAATACAGTATATACTTTGAGCCGGTGTCCTCGTCGTTGATAAAATATGCATACACCGCATTTATGATGCTATATAATTATTGAAACCCCTCCAAACAACTGATTCTAGGGTACATGTTTTGAAAACATATTTTATATATTTGTCCAGCAAGAAGTTCTTTAGAAAATACGAGACAGATCAAGTCTTCTGTCCTTCAAGGAAGTCTTCTGTCCTTCAAGAGAACAAATTGCACCAAAAAGATATATATATATATTGTTTGCCTTTATTAATGGAAACTACCGTATTTACTTTTGAAGCTTGGTTCTTAAAGAGCCCAGAACAGGTGTAAGACACCGCTCATTGAAACCATGTCAACCCAGTCGCAGTTTAGGTGTCTGAGGCGCGGTTCACCAGGTATTTCCTAAGTAAGAATATTGTTTAACTTTAGCTATGTATCGTTCCCTTTGATCTTCTAACTAAAAACACAGGGGTTAATATTTATTGGTAGCATTTCAACGATTCAAATCGGAGTATCGACTTCGTAACCACAAGCTTCTTAACTTAGTTGCCGCGTATGTGTACTGTATTTTAATTTTGTTATCCATTATGCAAACATATTAACCATCTACACACCTTATTTTATTCTTGACATAACTACACTTGCACTAGGCTTGGAAAAATGTTGCACACGCTATACAGTAAGAAGGGAGTATGATTAGTCTGGTATGTGGGATTACTTTGCTATTGGTTAGGAGAGAGGACTATGCCAACATCATAGCTCAATAGATTGCATCGCTTCCATTTTTATGTGTTATCTGTTATTGGAATGAGTGACAGGCTGGCGCTAATAGAGCAAGGTATTTGTTCAGAGAAGTATTTATTGTGATGGCTCCATGTTAGACTTGGCCCTTTTTGCAGGGTCATCCTGAACTTTTTGCCTTCCTCCTGTATTTTTTCTGACCTGTTGTTGGCTGTTTTATGACTCTGGGCACTTTACCACTGCTGATCAGTGCTAAAGTGCATATGCTCTCCCTATTGTAAATTGATGTATGGATTAGTGACTCCATGATTGGCTTATTTGGTCTACTTGTCAGACCCTAGTACAGTGCACTGTGGATGCCCAGGGCGTGTAAATCAAATGCTGCTGGTGGGCTTGAAGCACTGATTGTGCCACCCACCGGAGCAGCGTGTAAAGTGTGGCTCAGGCCTGCCATTGCAGAGCCTGTGTGCAGTCTGGTACTGCCATGTTAACATGGCAAGTGCACCCACTTGCCAGTCCCTAAACCTTCCCTTTTCTACATGTTAGCCACCCCTAAGGTAGGCCCAAGGGCAGAGTGCATTGTATGTAAAAGGTAGAGAATGCCCTAATGTGTGGGGCATGTCCTGATAGTGAATTACAGCCATTTTCGTTTTTCACGATTGCAAGGCTACCTGTCCCCATAGGCCAGAATGGGCAGTTCGATTATAACACCTTATAATCCTATCTGACCCCGGGAACATGGTAGAAAAACAAATTTTGTATGCCTGATCTCAGAATGATAAAATACATCTTTTAGTGAAGTTAGTTTTAACATTCTGTGTTTGAAAATACCACTTTTAGAAAGTAGGTATTTTCTTACCTAACTATCCAAGCCTGCCTCTGCTAGGTTGTGTATTCCATGTCTGAGTGACAGGGGCTGGGGGGCTTCAGGAGACAGGGTGAGTCAGCACAAGGCTGTATAGACCTATCTGCATGAGGGGTGGTGGGAGGAGTAGCACCTGGGCCTGAATAGGGCTGTGCCTGCCTTCCACAATGCTGGCTCCACCTCCTGTGGTGCGTCTGATGATCCTGGCCTACACTGTAAACAAAGTGCTCCAAGACTGCACAGAACTGGTTTGGACTATGTACAGACCCACTCTGCCTTCAGAGACATAGGATTTTTGTGTATAAAAGGGGGGGACCCAGACCCCAGAACCTTAGATCACTTCTGGGAATCAAGACAAACCTTTGCTGAGGAGAAGAACCAGGAAGCTGAAGGAGGAGGCTACCCCTGTGCTGTGTGTTTGAGGGTTGGCCTGCAGTGGTTGCTTCATTACCAAAGAAAGGAGAAGAGAACTGAGTGTGCTTTTCATCAACTTGAAAAAGAATCTCCAAAGGCTTGAAATTTGAGCTTACCTCCTACCTGAAGTCTCAGGGATACAAGACTTCACCAACCAGCTCCCACCTGAATACCCTTGCTGGGAATTGAAGTGCCTGCTGTTTTGCTGGGCCTTCTGAGAGACTGCGTGTCGCTGGAAGCGCGACTCAACGACGAGAAGCATGTCACCACCACAGCAGTTGCCATTGCATTGCCAAGGAAGCGTGCCGCCGCTGTCGCCATCGCATCACCGAAGCGCGGTGCATCCCTGGAGAAGTGTGCCGCCGCCGCAGAGGTCGGCGTCGCATCACCGGAGAAGCGCGTCGCAGGGCCTGTCGCGGTCCAAAGATCATCAAGTTGCCGTCGGGCGTCCACACATCGCATCAACGTTGTCGCGTCGTAACGAAGACGCCATTTTGTCGCTTCACACCGAAGAGAAGTATCGCATCGAGGCGCCATTGTGTCGCATCGTACCTGCGTCGGTTTCTTACTGCTCTCATCACCTCCCCACACAGTAAGGAAGCGAGCATCAACTGCCCTGTGCAGCAGTAAGGAACCGACACATCCACTCCCCTGAGTGTAAGGAACCGACACATCACCTTCCCTGCGACCTTTTTGTTTGCTTTTTGTTACGCATCCAAGGTACTTTGAGAGTAAAGTGTCTCATTTACAACTTGAGAGAACTGAGCTATTTTCTACTATTTTAGAGTCTATTTTTGAGTACAGTATTGTGGATTTTTGTCGTTTGGTCTTGTGATAAGTCTATATAAAGAATACCTATTTTTATAATACAACCTGTGTGGTGTCCATCTGTAGTGTTGTCACTGTATTACTGTGTGTTCACAAATGCTTTACACACTGCCTCTGTGATAAGCCTGCCTGCTCGTGCCAAGCTACCAAGGGGGTGAGCAGGGGTTATTTTACGAATGTAGCCCCTTACCCGATGCAAGGGTCCCTATTTGGTCAAAGGTACCTACCTATGCCAACTAGAGACCCCCAAATCTAACACTCCACCACCCATATAAATGAATGCCTGGCTTGCTGATGTGAACATCTTTGTTTTCTGAGTAGTACCAGCCTCCTGCATTTACAATTATTAAATGCTTGGGAGCAATTCTCAGAGAGTAAGATAAAAAGCATACGCTAAGTGGTCGCAAATGGGGAAAATATTTAACTCTTGTGAAAGCTGTCCAAACTAGCATTGACCAAGCCAATAGGTCAGACTTTTTTTTACCACCACTGATGACTATTATACACTTGTTAACATCAACTTTCTCTTGCCTACAAAAATGCATGAGAACTTTGCAGTGGTGGTTATGGTGGTGTAATAGCGATGCTGGTAGTAGCAATAGCGATGCTGTTAGTGGGGGTGATAGTGGTAGTAATAGTGGTGGTGAGAGTGTTCTTTGTAGTGATGATGCTTACCCTAGTAATAGCCTTGATAGTAGTGGTAGTAGTAATGATGGTCGAAGTGATGATAGAAATTGTTGTAGGGATGGGGGTGATGGGGCTGGACCTTGTAGTAGCAGTGATGTGGTGGTGGTGGCAGTAGTGGCAGCTTTGACATTGGTGTTGGTGTAATTATGGTTTGTGCTTCCAGGAATAGTATGGTTGTGATAGTTGTGGGGTTAATGGTATTGTTTGATTGCTGTGAAGCTGATAATGATTGTGCTATGTTTAGTAGTAATAATTGTGGTAACTGTGATGGAAGTGGTAAAGATGCAGTTTTGGTGAAAGTTTTTAATGATAATTGTGCAGATGGCAATGGTAGTAATAGTGGTTGTGATGGTGGTGGTGGTGGTGGTGGTAGTGTTAATAGTGATGGTGGTATTTGATGGTGGTGGCTAACGTGTTCATAATATTGATGGGAGTTGTTACGGTGGAGGCATTGGCTGCTGTCATTTTAAGACACAGCCGTGATTGGGGCATTCTGTTGGGGGATGGGATTCTCATAACATCGTTATACGCTAATGATCTCCACCTGTATCTTCGGGACATTCGGATGGACTCTGGTGCTCAGTGTCTTTGCTGACTTCTCTGGCTTAAGGGTCAACTGGGTCAAATCATGCCCATTTCCCTTTAACACAGATTACCTGACCCTGCTTACACAGTCAATGGCATTCCTGTTGCATGGCAGCCAGCTGTGTTTAGGTACCTGGAGATTATGATCTACCAATGACCCGCTGGAAGGTGACCTCTGAAGAGCTATAATGTCAGTTCATTCCCAGATGGTGTTCTGATGCTCGCTTCCCCTTTTGGTCATGGGACGAGTTGCGCTTCTTAAGATGGTGGTCCTACCCTGTCTATTGTGCTATTTCGCCAACCTGCCTAGCTACATTGCCCCCCCCCCCCCCTTTGAAAGAGTCATGAGTAAATTCATCTGGAATAAAACTTGTTGCGTAGCTCGCCCTAAGCTATACTTGCGCGTTGATCAGGGTAGAATGGCAGACCACAAAATGGAGCAATATTACCTTGCCTCTCAGCTGCAATGGGTAGCCAGATGGATGTCGGCGAAGCAGTAGGGTGGAATGGCAGTCCCCCAACATGGAGCAATATTACTTTGCCTCTCAGCTGCAATGGGTAGCCAGAGGGATGGCGGGAGGAAGCCGGCTGATACTGCCACTTCTTATCCGGCCTGGGCGCTCCCAGCACTGCTCCGACTGTTTCGCCCCTGATTTTATGAGAGGTTGCTGGATCCATTGCTCCTAGGGTGTCACACATCGTTGCTATCGGAGAAGCCTATATATAATGTACCACTACCCCGTATGCGCCAGCGCTAATGCGAATGGGCAAGCCAAGCAGCCAAGTCACCATCGCGCCTGTGGAGCTTAACGCCTGGCAAGAATACAGACGTTAGGGGATCTTTACCGTGATGGCTCTTTTTAACATATGAAACATTGTTGGACGAAGAGGGCCTACCCTAGGGTACATTCTTACTTCCGACCTCACTGATAACGGCACTGGGCAACAAATGGGGAGAGATGTCAGAGGAACGACAGATACATCTGACTATCCAATACCTATTCGTCGTGGGGTCTGGAAGGCACCTCATAACAAGGTTTGCGGCCTCTTTATGCCTCCACACAGCGCTGCTGCTCCTGCAGCTGAGGCAGCGTTGGGACATGGATCTGGCCCGCCCTTGCATGGGCAAGGAATGGGCTGCAATACTAGAGGATCCCGTCCGAATCCCACGACATGCGTGATTTCACCTTATCCAATATTATGTCACGCAGAGGGCATACCTTACTCCTGCCAAAATAAATAGATGCTTCCACCTGGAAGATGCTACCTGGCCCAGATACCACACACTGATCTCTTGCACATGTTGTGGGTCTGCCCTCTCCTTGTCTCATATTGGCAGGGCGTCATGACTCCATTATCTGACTGCGCAGGTCGTTAGTTCGTACATACATTGGAGGTATTAATTTAAGGCCTTTTCCACATAAGTAAATGACACAAGGTGACTACTCGCTTAATCGAGCTAGGAACACTGATTGCCAAATGTTTGATCACTAGGAGGTGGAAAGTATCACCACCTCCTCCCCTGATAGCTTGGAGGCAATCCGTGCTGACATGGGCCAAGGTTGAGCGCTGAGCTGCGTAGGGAAAACACGCTGGGACTCTGTAAGATCCCTATAGCCACCGACTGGGACACAGTCTTGCAAGACTTTCAAAATGGGCCACCCCTAGCACACGATGACCTGGAACGCACTTAGTCGTAAATGGGGGGTATATGTGGAGAGCAAACACACCACACAATAGCCAACGTAAGGGAGGGTAGTTAACAGCAATATGTTCACCTCGCAACTTGTATGCGTACACAATGATGGTTTGATACAATGCATGTTGTTAATATGGTGGGTGAGATAGAGAGGGGGGTGAGGGGAAGGGGATCTTGAAGCTGGACCTGTTACTCTTTTAGATCTTATTTGTCACTACCTTTTCCCCTCCACCTCCCAATGTAATTGACACTGTTCAACATGGACCCGTTGCTAGCATAACCAGTTGGAGCTCCCTCAAGCTTGAGCTCCCAAAGGACCTTCACAGAATGGAGGACATGTAGCCTGCCCATGTGCAGGGAGGGTAACAGTATACCAAATGTATGTCCAAATGTTACTACTGAAACAAGCAATGATACAAATACATTGTATGAAACCTCATTACGTATGCAAGTAACACCCATCTGTTATTGAGAAAATCAGGCACTTGAGTGCAGTGGATTAGTTACTGTAAATTACATGGACATGTCAACCTCTGTAGTATGGTAATGTTTGTAAACTACATTTGAAAAATAAAAACGGATTTAAACAAAATAAAAATTGGCGGAAGTTGTAATGGTAATGATTTTGGTGGTAATAGTGGCAGTGATGTTGAAAATGGTGCTGAAGATGACAGTGGAGCTAGTGATGGTGGCAAAGGTGATGATGTGGTAATGCTGGCAGTGGTGAAAATTGTGGTGTGGTAATGGCAGGGTGGTAACAATGATTGTGGTAATGTGGTGGTTATGGTAACATGTATAACTTGATGTGTAGTTATCTTTACATGCTTCCTGCTAAAATGGAATTTAGCCATACATTTGCAAATAAATAAGAGACTGCCACAAACTCTAACTTTATCTTTTCTTTTTTTTAGATTTCAAAGTTTTTTTATTATTTTTTTATAGACAAGTACATTAGCGTATCCGTTATGAGGAACCAGCCAAACGTGGTTGGTGTTGCAGTAGGTACAGGTACTTGGTATAAGTGTTTAGCTGAACCTCTTTACAATGACTTGCTGGGAGATTAAGGACAGTACGATAGAAAGAGAGATGATAGAAGAGAAAGGGTGGAGATAGTATACAAGAAGTGTTCTATAGTGATGAGCCTAGTCTGGGTTTGTAGCCTTGTTTAATGTGTTTATTTGCCATTTAATTGCAAGAGCCAATTGATAAATTCTTAACTGTAAAACAGTGTATTTTACATTGGGAAATGCATACTAAATGGAACAAAAATTGATCCAAGTCTTAAAAATATTATATACACCCTGCTACAAATAAAGCATTTTTTGCAATTGTATTTATTCTAATTTGAATATTTGATGCTACAATCTTTTCCATCTAAATTTGTAAGAATGGCAACCAATGTTGCTACAATAAATTCGTAATTATGGTTGTCTTTAACACAGCTGAGCAAGTGCCATTTTATTTTTAGGTTTCGCCTGCACAGCGCTTGCGCTGTACTTGCAAAATCTCTTGAAATGAAAAAAAAATCCTAAATGGGGCCTAGCACCCTCTCATTACTTCTCTTTACTTACCATTAGTTAGCCTCCATGTTTCTCTTGTTTCCTGTCTTCCTGCTGGTCAGCAGCTACTCCTGGTGCCTCCTGTGGCCAGTGTTCTTCCAATGGCTTCGGAGTCTTTGTCCATGCTATAGAGCAAGGGGACTTACAAACTTTCTCTCGGGGGCCAAATTTACAGTGTGGTCTCTCTCTGTGTCTGTCTCTCTCTCTCTCTGTCTCTCTCTCTCTCTCTCTCTGTCTCTCTCTCTGTCTGTCTGTCTCTCTCTGTCTCTGTCTCTGTCTCTCTCTCTCTCTGTCTCTGTCTCTCTCTCTCTCTGCCCCTGTCTCTCTCTCTGCCCCTGTCTCTCTCTGCCTCTGTCTCTATCTGTCCCTGCCTCTATCTGTCTTTATCGGTCTCAGTCCAAACAGGAAGCTTCCCAAAGGGCCCTTGAAAAAAAGTGAGCTGTGAAAGCGCTTACAGCTGACTTTTAAAGGACCTTTTGGGAAGCTTTCCGACGGTGCTGTTAGGTCACAGAGGCCGGCAGTAAACACAGAAGATGGCTGCGGGAGCATAGCAGTGAATACCTACTTAATACGTATTCACTATGTATGCTCCTGCGGTCATCTTCTGTATTTACTGCTGGCCTCACTAGAAACACGGCAAGGCATGGTCCACGGGCCGCCAATGAAGGCCTGGCGACCCGCGGGCCGTACTAGGAGTACCACAGCTGTAGAGCATGGAACAAGTACTGCTTCCTGTGGCCAGTGTCCTTCCAATGGCTGCAGGTACTATCTTCAAATTTCTTTGTATTTTTTTTTAGACACTCTGCAGAACCTCTCCTTCACCACCACCACCCGCTCCTCCTGCTCCTCCTGCTCTACTTCCAACCCGCACATACTGGAGCACTTTTCATGAGCACCAGTTTAATTACACAAGGACACATTCATACGTTTTTTTATTTTTAGGCACAGGGAGATTAAGTGATTTGCCTAGAATCATAGGATGTTAAGCCAGCCCCAAAACACAAACCAGGTTACCCAGCTCCAAAGTCAGCAGCTTTGGCCATTATGCCACATCCTTCCCCTTTTATTTAAGGGGGATTCGGATCACATCCTATGTGCACGGTTCTTCTATTTTAGAGTGTGCTGCTTAACCAAAAGTTTGCAACTGGTCAGTGGCCCTAGAGCAGAGACAGCTTCTAGGAGCTTTTATTTCTTATTACTGGGCAGAATCGTGATTAATTTGAGCCGGTGAGTTCCGTTGCTTAGCACCTGCACTTAATTGTCTGCTCTGGTGCCTATGGCAGTCTGCCATATGGTTATGCTGTCTGCTTAATTTAAATGAGTGCACAACAACAGCTGTGCATTAATTCAATATACATTAACAGTAGGGGCGTAATAAACGCCTCTGCGGTGCGTGCCTGAACTCCGGGGACCCCTTCTGGCACTGGCACGTCCCTGGCCAGAGCGCTTTGGTCTGGGTCCAGAGCCTGGTGGGCCCCCTGCTTGTACTTTGCAGGGGAGCACCCTCAAGTTTCATTACGCCTCTGATTAACAATGATACATACCTGCCACCCAAGCCATTCTTATAGCTTTGAGGCCCTGGAATAATATGGATTGTCCCACATGTAAGAGTGTGATGGTTAGTAGTTGTGTTCATACTGTGATTGGCAGTGCTGGGAGGGGCAATGTCCTCCTGACAAGAGCCCTGTCACTTTTTACAAATCAAACGCTGTCTGATGTGTAACCACCGACTGCATGCATTTTGTTTTTACTTTTCATTTCTGTGAGCACGGTTGGCCAGTTTGTTTTCCCTTATAAGTGGCATCTCTTTGGGGCGTTTCAGGCTGGCTTAGCTACATTTTGGCAGCCGCGTATTCCTGTCTGCTGAACTTGTGTCCTGCCCAGGCCCTGTGGTGCTTCTCAGAGAGGCTTTGTCTGGCTAAAACTACCCCACTCATTACTGCAGCCTGCACTTATTCGAGCTTTAACTGGTGGAGTTGTGCAGGATGACTCCTTCCATATTCTACCTTTCCTCTAAATGCTAGGAGCAGAGAAGATGGACGCTGCAGTGTGAGGGATTCTGACCTTTCCCCAAGACTTGAGTTTCTCTGGCCACCCCACCTACTGAACTCCGTGCTGTTTTGGCTAATGTTTTCTATTAAATGCATTTTAGTTTACCAACTTATTTTCCGCCCTTTAATTCATCTTGAAACTTCTCTTGGCTTCTAATTTCCCAGATAGGTGCTCTGTGTCCGGTGCTGGTAATAGTCCATCCAATAGCAGTCTACTTGTACCAGAATGAAATTTAAAGGCAACAGAGCTGAATGAGCTATCTTCATAACCTGCTGCCCTCTCACTTCGCCATTGTTTGTTTTTACCTACTCCGGCCCTCTCACTGTAGTTATCAAACACCACCATCCTCCTGCTTCCCCCCAGTGATGTAACAAAGCTTAGGGAGGCCCCTCTGCAAAGTACACGGAGGAGTCCACCCCATCCCCGGCCCACCACCTACCACATTTTTGCTGAGTGGTCCCCCTGGAGCTCGGCCACCCCCGCAATGCGTAGGCTGTGGGGGCTTGTGTTACGCCAGTCCTTCACCCTTTTCCCTCTCATAGCTCACCAATATGTTTCCCACCCTCATCCCTCCCTTTCTTGGAGCGCCCCCACCATCCCTGTGCTGTGTTTTTTTACATGCTGCAAAGAAGTATGGGCTGCTGTGCAACATGGCTTAAAGTAAAAACAAAAAAGCACTATGACTGGTGGCGTAGCTAGTCGATGTGCCGCCCGTGTTGGTCACTGAGTTTGCCGCCTGGCGGCCGCATGACTGAACTGGGGGGAGTTGGCAAGTCCTGTGACGGCTGCCGTGCACAGCTGCAGATAAAAGTGAGGGTGGGTTGCTGCCCCTAAAACTTGTGCGCCCGGGGTGGATTGCCCCGCCACTCCCCTTGCTACGCCACTGACTATGACCATGCACTGCTGTACAACCTGTAAAAAACCATTGACAAAGCCAATAAGTTTTGCGTAAGCAAAACCTGTTGGATTTGCCAATGTTTGTTTTCCTTTGGTGTTTGGACTGCTTTTTTCTCTTTAAAGAAAAATGTTCGTCGCCTCGCCACAATTGGATTACTCCAGTATGGAGGAATTGTTTCTGTGCTAAGGGGTTAAGGTCTGTCATTCGTAAAAAATTAGATATTTTAAGGTTTTTAGACATAGAAGGGTCAGAGTTAAATGAGTACCTGTTGATTTTAAATGCTTGTAGGTGGGCGGGTAAAAGTATATTAGTACTCAAAAATTTCTCTCAGTTGTAAAAGTTTACGTTTTTAAATGTAATTTGAGTTGTGTGTATATGAACTGTTTGTATGGCCTTTTTAGGCATGACAGCAAATTGTTAATAAACTGAAACACAATTGGATTAATGTATACGCTAATGTGGGCTATTGAGCATGGGGCCTTCTTAAACCAGAATATCGACTTTTGCCTTACTTTCCAAGCTGCAGGTAATGTAATATCACTGTTTACAGAGTCATGGATTTTCTCCACCGCAGCATGAAAATATGGGACTTTTTACAGAGCGATATTTTAGCTGTAGCAAGACAATAAGCACAAACGCTTTGACCTTTTACTTGAAGAATCCTCCACCATGTAAAACGTATGCCTGGCAATGCTTTGGTTGCTGCGAGGATGACATTATTGTTTGGGCTGTATGAACAGCACTGCTGGAATTCAAGACAAGGCTGGTATTTGTTTTTACTGAAAGTGAATTTCCATTTCTCATACAATACATAGACATTATCAGTGCCTAAATAAAAACAAACAGAAGAACCAGCAAAAGAAGAAAAACATTCCTCCCTTAATGCTTCCCCAACCCCCCAGTATACATTATTCAGTTTCCAGGGACTCTGGTGAGCTTGTTTTTTATGGTAGTCCAGTGGTCCACAACTTACTTTATCTGTGTATGATGTGGAGTTCTCCCTTGAAGCTTAGCTAAATAAGTTCAGTGCGCATTATCTTTAAGAACGTCAGCTCACCGCGTTCATCCTCCATGTATGACAGCACCAGCTGCTGATTCGTCATAAGGTTGCTCCTGTCTTTATCTATGCATTCTATCATGTTTTTAGTTGTCATCATGACCCAGACATAGCAGCACCATGTGTGCCAACCATGAGTCATGGTTTGTTTCCATTTGGCGATGATCATCATTGCTATCGACAGTAGCTGATTTATCAGGCGCCAGTTCTTCAAGACACCCCCTTGACAACTATCCAGGCATAGTCTCAGTACTGTCACTTTGTGCCCAGCCGGCACTATGACTCCTGTAATGTCTTTAATTGTGGATAAGTCTTCTTTCCAGAACTGTGCTAGTGCAGCTCCACCACAAATGAAGCGGATCTCTCCCCATTCCGTTCCCCTCCAACGAAGATTAGTCACTGGATGTGGAAACATTCTGGGAAGTTTGTCTGTTGTAAGGTATCAGCCTGTCTGTATTTTAAGAGCTGATTCCCTGTAGCGAACCGATAGGTAATACTTGTAAATATTCCTCTACAATTTTCCCATTGCTGTGTGCTAATGGTGAGTTGAAGTTCTGTTGTCCATCTGTGCTTTTAGGACCAGGACCCAGGCTTTGGTGTGGTATTTAGGTTTTTATATATGGCATAGACCCATCCCCTATTCCCTCTATACGATGTGAGGAGTTTCTCTCCCTCTGTCAATGGTCAAATTGCTACCGACTTTAATTGTGCGTGAAGGACCTATTGTTGGATTTGTTGATACTGGAAGCGTCCTGCCTCCAGGAGGTGGTATGTTTTTCTAAAGTCCAAGAAGGATCTAATTTTCCCCTTCAAATCATGTCTGATATCATTCTGCAATCCTCATCCCTAGTGCTGATGTGAAATCTAGGTTGTCTGATGTATTCAGAAGTGTACGAATGATTTGGGTACAGTATGCGTTTTGGGGTCTGTTTACAGGACGTCCAAATCATATCCCAAAGTGCTTGCCCCATTACAGCTCTGTCCATATGAAGCCAGTGATCGCAGGATTCCATTTTGGACCATTCCTTTATTATTCATAATTGAACGGCTCAATAATAGCGAAAGATGCGTGGGAAGCCCAACCCCCATTTAACCAGCTGAGACCTGAGCTTTTTTTTTTTGTGGAAACTCTGGACGTCTTGCCCTGTGATACAAAGTTGATAAAGGAGCGGGTGAAGCCTTCCAGTGTTGAACGTGGTAGTCAAGAGATATTTTGGTTGCCGCTATCCAGCCTAGCCAAGATGCATATTGGTTACTCTACCTCTACATATCGAGTTTCATGTCCTTCAGTAACTGAGGTATGTTGACAGGGATTCACTCCGATAAGGAACTGGGAAGGTTAACTCCCAGGTAGCGAATAGCCCTGGAGGTAACTTTGAATTGTGTGTGGTCTTTTTAAAATTGGATCTCCATTGGCGCGAGTCCTCTAGTGAGGAGCTCCGATTTAAATTGATTAGTTTTACACCCCAAAAGGTCCCCATATTCGGTAATGAGCAGCATCAGTCAGGGTAAAGAGTCTTAAGTTGACCCCATGGTAAGAAGCATGTCGTCCGCAAATAACGAGATCTTATGTTCCGTTCCTCCAAAAGGGATGCCCTTAACTGCTGGGGTTTTATGGCTCTTCATAGCCAAGGGTTCTATTGGGAGGGAAGATGGACAGTATCGGAGAAGGATCCGTTCACCAGAATTTCAGCTGTGGGCACATAATAGGTGGACATGACCTTACAGGTGAATATATCATAGACCTTACTCTTCAGGGTGGGCAGGGGTCGTTCTGCATTGTTGACTTGTAACATTAAAAGTTGTCCCCTATTCAGGGTAAGTCAGATACACAACCTAAATTAACCAGTGCTCACCGTCTGGTAGCTTGGTACAGAGCAGTCAGGCTTAACTTAGGAGGCAATGTATAAAGTATTTGGGCAACAGTTAAATTGCAGTATCACGTTGAAAACACTGCAAAAGACTCCACATTAGTTAAGAAAGATAGAGAATATTTATCTGAGTAAAACCAGAACAAAACGACTACAATCCAATAAGTAGAACTGAAGATATGATTTTTTAAAGAATATATTGTAATATAGTGCATAAAAGACAATAGCGATTAGGGGTTACTTGAGGTCGTGCTGGACTGCGGTAAATCCAAAGTTCAGGCAAACCCCGATGGAGGGCAGGCCAGCTACAAGACCCACACAGGGCACACTGAAAAAGTACCTTTGGATGGACCAAGCGCCAGCGTCTAAGACCCAATGCATCGGTGTAGAGTCCCACATTGTTGTCAATTCCCTTACGATGCAGGCAATGCATCTCCGTTAAACCTTGCAGTAGGGTCCTTTGTCAGCGCCAAACAGGTGCTGCGTCGTTCTTGAGCCTCGCAGTCAGGTTCCCCATTGTTGTTGAGACGCGCAGGGATGTCCTCGCAGCGGCGCTGCGTCAGCGTCACAGGACACTGAGTTGGTTCTGATGAGTGCAAAGTCGGCACTGCGTCATGTTTCGTGAAGAAACAGCTGCAGAACCCACTTTAAAGGCCCAGGACTGGATCGGCACCTCCTGGCAGGGCAGGGCTCAGTTTGCAGAGTTCAGCAGCTGAAGCAGGGTTGAAAGAAGTATTTGATGGCCCTGAGACTTCAAAACAGAAGGCAAGCCAGGAAGCCCTTGGAAAAACTTGGGTTCAAGGATGTAGAGAGCATATCCAGTTCTTCTCACTCCCAGGCAAGAAGCAGTAGGCCAACACAGCAAAGCAGGTAGCAAACTGGAAGTCTCTCCTACAGCACAGCAATCGGGAGCACAGCAAAGCAGTCGGCAAAGTGGCAGTCCCACCTGCAGAACAGGAACTCTTCTTCCTGGCAGAATGTCCTTAGATCCAGAAAATTTCTGAAATCCTGGTGTCGGTGGTCCAGTACTTGTATCCAATTTGGCCTTTGAAGTAGGGAGACTTAAAGAGATGTTTTGAAGTGCACAAGGCTCTGCTTATCCTGTCCTGATCCCAGACTAGCTACAGGGGGCTATCCAATCCTTTGTGTGTGGACAAGCACCGCCCCATTCAGGTGCTAGTGTCAGCTCCTCCCTTTCATCCTGCTTCAGGATGACCCATCAACATGCAGATGGCTGCTCAGTCACACCTACTCAATAATGAATTTTCACAGAGTCCTGACGGCATGAGGAGATTTGAAGAACTGACCCTGTCCCGGTCCTGAGGAGAACCCCAATAATTACAGTGGGTTTGAAATGTATTGACCCATCATCTGGGGGATGTATATTTGCACTTAATCAGCAATTGCAAGGAGATACGGCAGGGTGCCTACTCCTTCAGCATAATACATTTAGGGTTAGTGACCCCAGTAGCCTACACCGGCAGGACATATTGCATTACCAACCAAATGACATTTCCGCCAGGTGGTATTCTGTTTAAATGTAGGAATGGTCTATTTTGCTCTGAAATTGTAAAAAACGTTCTTGTTCTTCTTTGTCATATGTCGTCATATTGATTTTGATGTCAAAATGTGGTTTGAAATGTACAGTCGATCTGCAAAAAAAAAAGTTTGCCCTTCAAAAAGACATGTGAATGAATGTTTTGAGATTAGTAACGTGAAATAAATCACAAGGGCCATTTAAAAGGAAATGTTTGGTCCTTTATGTTCGATTGTAGATATAGAATTTGGTGCCTAGACATTGTTTTTGTTTATAAAACTTTCTAAAAGTGGCATTTTCAGAACTGCAAATTAAAAACCAACTACACCATAATTTATGTTTTTAAATTGTGAGTCCAGAGACACCAAATTTTTAGTTTCCTGTCTGGTCCCAAAAGGTAACTACACACATAAAATGTTATAAAGCAGTCCCCACGTTAACCTATCGCAGAGATAAGTCTTGCAGTAGTGAAAATCGAATTTAAGAGTATTTTACTATCAGGACAAGTAAAACTTTAAAGTTCATGTACTACTTTTTAAATACGCTGCACCCTGCCCTTAGGTCTGCCCAGGGCTTACGTTAGGGGTATCTTATATGTAATAAAAGGGAATGTTTGGGGATGATAAGTAGGTAGGTAACTTGCCAGGTCGACATGGCACCTTAAACTGCACACACACAGACTCTGCAGTGGCAGGCCTGAGCCATGTTTAAAGTGCTGCTTAAGTGAGTGGCACAATCAGCGCTGCAGACCCACTAATAGCAAATAATTTATAAGCCCCGGGCACAGGGGCCGTTCTTTACTAGGGATTCGTAGGTAAATTAAACATGCCAATTGTAGATAAGCCAATGTCACCCTGTTTAGAGTAAATAGCACATGCACTTTGGCACTGGTTAGCAGTGGTAAAGTGTCCAGGATCCTAAAGCCAGCAAAAATGAAGTCCGTGAAACACAAGATCAGAAGGCAAAAAGTCAGGGGAAACCATGCCAAAGATGCCATGTCTAACACACAGGTAAAAAAACTTCAAAAACAGTCAACAACCCATTGTGGGTTCATACCACTGACACTGTGTGTACCTGGGAAGTTCCTTCTGGAAACCAATGGTGACTACACAATGGAGGCTTTGCAGTTCTTGCCCCGGGCACCTTGTAAGATCGGGATGAGCTGGTCCTGTCCAGCACCCCCGTCTGTTTCAATGTACAGGCCTGCATAGGGTGCAGTGTGTTCAGGTGTTCCAATTGTCCTTTCCTGATTTGTCCGTTGCGTTCTGTCTACATGGTCGCAGAGAGCACCTTCTGTCTTCGCCAGTGAAGTCTTGCTCCCCATCTGAGTTTTTTGGGTCAATGGTTAGGTTCTGTACACCGTAGTAGGTTGAGCCATTCTTCCACCATTACTGCATGGCATGGTTTCCTTTTCCATCCATTTTAAAAGCCACTCAGCACAGAAATGTCCATCGGAATCTGATCTTGGTCCTATTCAGGGCATCTGTTTACGGTCACAGTTCACATTGTTTTTCCTAGGTGGTTTGTGATAGGTCTTGGAACGGGACCAGCGTTTCTCCACCAAAGTAGATTTGGGGTGTTTTGCGTGCTTCTCGATGGATGGTCTATTTTTGAGGGCAGAATGATAGTCTGGCCACTATGTCTCATGGGTGGACGCTGGCTATATTAAGTCTAGGACATACTATGTGCACCTGTTTGATGTGGACAGTTTATCTTTTTCAGTTGCCAAATCTGGGCCAACAGAACATGAATCTATCTTTCAAAATATTCCAAACTCATATATTGTCCCTTCGTGCTCTGTGTTCCAAGTCTTCGCATTTAAGTTGCAGGAAGTCGACATGAAGTTCCAAGACTTTAATTCTGTCGGTTTGCTACAACTGTTCCTATGACAGGAATCAGAGATCTCCCTCCTCCTCCAGGACTCTGTCCTAAATCTGGTCTGTGTCCTTTCGAAGTAATGCTATAGCATCATGAAGGTCCTTGTTCAAAGTCTGCTATTCTTCCTTCAAGTCAGACTTCCAATTGTTCCTCAGGTCTTGCAGTCAGGATTTCAGGTCATTGTTCGTAAGGACATTGTCGCTTTTCCTGGAAGTCATGATGCCCACCGTAGCAGCACTCACTGAAGGGTGCCTGTTGGTTGATTCTTGGCTTGCTGGGCCCAAAGTGAAAGCAAGTTGGGACATCGAGGTTTGCGTGGTGTGGGTGGCATTCAAGTCATCAGTACGTTGTCTAGCTTTCTTGAATTATAGAGTCCTTAGTGTAAGAACGGCTGAGGGGCAGGGTGTGTCTGAGCACTTTCCATCTTGAGTGTTCGTCTCTCAGTAGGGGCCCAACTCCAATAAGTAGGGAGTTCCTCACAGGGTGGGCAAGTTTGGGCCAAGGTCACAAGAGCAGCCCCATGTGATGGGGCTGCCCCAGTCTCCGGGGGAATGGTACCTCTCTACTCTCAGGGTTGTCTCCAACGCTCTACCTTGAAGGAACAGCCCCCTGGGTCAGTGCCACAACAATCTGGGTGTTTCAAATGCGCATAGGCCTAACAGCATTGGTTTTGCCATTACCAGACCTCTTGTGCTGACATCCCTGGGCCTTCCCAGACCCTTGTGTCCCCTCCCTCCCAACTTGTAGGGCTAAATTACAGAGTGACCTGTTTGGGTGACAGGTGGGCCCTTGTATCATTACTAAGGATGGGTGGAATTTGCGAAATTGACTTTCGCAAATTATCGCGAAATTTTGCTCAAAATCTCCGCGAGCATGCGAAACGTTTGCGAAGATGCGGAAATTGCTTTTCCCGCCCGTTCGCGATGTGTTTTTGCGTGCTCGCTGGGAAATATTTTGCGTGCTCGCGGTGAAATATATCTCCAACTTGCCTATGCGATCGCTAATGGGCACGGCCATCTTGCTCGCGATGCTTATTTCCTGTTCGCGATCGCTAACTCTCACGGGATAGCGCGACCGGCTACCAACAATCCAACATCATGTGGCGCGCGTGTGAACGAATAGGAAAACTCGTCAGCGAACGCAGGGACCTGGTAAGTCGCGACTGCGCGCCCGAGAATGCATTTTTAAAGCGCAAACAAGAAAAATACTTCCGTTTCGCGGCAGGTTGCGAAAGTTTTGACATTTTCGCGCTCTCCGGTGACCGCGAAAATGTCAAAAATCGCAAATTTACCGCCCAGGCCTAATCATTACCGTGCTTGCAGCCTAGGGCTGTTCCGATAGAGTGGTGGGGTGGGCCTGGGACTCCTCAGACTGCTGTTCTCCTTCACCTCCTGTCTTATGGGTCTCCCCTAAACATGGTAGGATTGGTTTACACCTGGTTGGCATATTTGATTTACTTGTAGGAGCCTTGTAAAGTGGTATACCATATACCCAGTAAATTAAATGCTACTAGTGGGCCTGCAGCACTGATTGTGCCACTCACAGAAGTAGCCTTTCAAACCTGTTTCAGGCCTGCCACTGCAGGGCCTGTGTGTGCAGTTTACTGCCGCTGCGACTTGGCATTTAAAGCTAGTTTCTAAGCCTTAAACTCCCCTTTTATTATACATAGGTCACTACTAAGGTAGGCCCTTGAGCAGGGTGCTGTGTAAGTAAAGGTAGCACATGTAGCCTACTCCTCTTATAGGCAATCATTGGGAATTCCCTTCTTTACTTTTAAGTGGTTATTCCTGATCAGAAAAGAGTGGTGTTGCCATGTTTAGTATGTTTAGAATAGTAGTGATAAATCCTACTTACTGGTGAAGTTGGATTTCACATGACTATTGTAGAAATACCACTTTTAGAAGAGGGCATTTCTCTGTGCTTCTAACTCTTTGTGCTATCCACCCTGTTTCCAATACACGTTTGGGCTGGGTGACAGCTGCACTTTGTGCATTCTCTCCAGACTGCCACAACACAGGAAGGGCTGGCTGTGACTGGAGCTACATCTGGATATATCGGCATACTTTTAGTCTTGCTAGGCAGGTAGAGGGAGAGATGGTAAACACTTACATCTGAATAGGTTGTGTGCTGCCCTCACGCAAAGGGCTGATTTGCCCTCTACTAATAGTCTGGAGCCAGGGCTGGGCTGAAAGGATCTTTATGCACTTTAGAGGGCTCTTTTGAAGTCACTCTCTTCATCAAAGACATTTTTAGGTATAAGTAATGGAGCTCTGACCCCATATATTCAGACACCTTTTGGACATGTAACCAGACATCGCTGGCTGTACATCTGTCCATTGCCAGAAGAAACTGCTGTGCTGCCAGGTGGGACTGCCACTCTGCCAACTGCTCTGCTGCTTGTGAGCTGCAGGAGGGACTGGCACTTTGTGACCTGCCTTGCTCTGCTGCCTGCTACCTCTTTGTTTTGCCTGCTATGAATTCTCTAAGGGCTTTTTGGCTTGCCCCCCTGGTTTGAAATCTCAGGGCCATCAAAGATTTTGCTTTAGCACTGCTGCCGTGGGACTCTGTCATTCATGAGTCCGGCAGCAGTGTGTTCTAACTTTTGCCAACATCAGTGCATTTTGAGCGCTTCAGATTCCCCCAAGTTGGCAAAGGCAATTGTGTGTGGGGAGCTTTGTGTTTCTGCAGCGTGTGTTGAGCGCTTTGTAATTTCCCCATTACCAGTGCGTGCTGAGCGCTTTTGTACGTGTGGAGTGCTTCTGTGTCTCACCCTGACAACGAAACTGCAGCGTCGAGGGAAGCCCTGCCTTGAGAAGCCAGAGGGTTGCCTGGCAATGCAAGAAATCTGCCGAGGGCCGGGCCCGACTGCCAGAAGAAATATCGCCCTGCACTGCTCGATCGCAACGGACAGAGGACAAGTCAGCGCGGCCCCTCGAGACACTAGCCAGGCCAGTTACTATCACTGATGGAGCAGTACTGATGAGGCCCTGCGTGCCAGTTCTAGGTCACCTTGCGTGTATTACTCAGCTGTGTATGATCGTGCCTGGCTAGGTCCCATGTGGAAACCCTGGTCTGCCCTTTATTTGCTCACCTGTGTTGGTACTCGCTGATGGGTCGGAAGACCGTACCAAAGCTCAGAATCTTGAGTGCTCTTTCAGCACTCCCCAGTAGGACATCACCATAACTCCCTTACAGGGAGCACCAGCATCATTGTTTTTGCACTGAATATTTTCCATAAAGAGCCTGATAGAAGCGAAGGTGTTGTTGAGGCTGCTGTGTAATTTTCGCTGCAATTAATGTGTTATATAAAGTCGATGATGACTTTAAAAAATACTTATCATATTCTTGTCGTATTTGGTATTGTTTTGTTCAGAATATATGTAATATTTCTAAGCCTGTGTGGAGTCATTTTGTGTGTGTGTTGCACATTGCCTCTGTGGATAAGCCTGCCTGCTCTGTACAAAGCTACCAGAGGGTGAGCACAGGTTATCTTTGGTGTGTATCTTGCTTACCCTGACTAGAGTGGTGGGTTCTACCTGGCTTGGATGCATACCTTACCCAACCAGAAACCCCATTTTCTAACATGGTGAAATTAGAATTTTGATAATTTCAGCAGAAAAATAACTTTGGAAAAATACAATTTAGACTGCCTGAGCCAGAAGTGGCTTAAACCCAGTTCTGCCACGAATCACGGCTCCAGAGCTGGAATACACATAATCTGCTGGGAGACTTAACAACTCTTGCTCGGAGGACAGTGGCATGCCTCTGAGACCAGTAAAGGCTAATGGGTGTTACCTCTAACCACGTAGAAGGGATCTACTTTCTGGCAGTGGTTAATTTTATACTAAGGCAAGTGTTGCAATAGGAGGTGGGAGTTGCAAGAAAATTGTTAGCATTGTGTAGTAGAATATCTCCAGTTACTGGCCAGGGCACACTATAAATCTGAAACTTCCACCACCTCCTCAGAACATACCTGTACCTGGGAAGACTTCATCTTAAGAAGAAAGCCCTACTTGAAGAAAAATCCCAATGTGTGACTATTGCTGGAAGAAGGATTCACTCGAGGTCTGAAGGACCCTTGAAGCCTGCTGGCACCCGGGGACTAGGCCTGCTCTTTAGGGTAAAATGGTTGGCCTCCTGTTTACCTGCTTCAGAGACACACAAAGGAAAAAGTCTCCTGACTCAGAGGGCCCAGCTGTTGAGAGTAGTTGACCCTGCTGGAGACCTGGCTGGAGAGAGATATGGTACCTAGAAGCCTGCACTGAGGAGCTAGTGTCTCTGTAACTGACTAGAAGAAGCTTTCTTAGCTGTTGGAGACTAAGTCTGAAGGTAGAGCCTTTGACTGGGACAACCTGCTTGGTGTATCCAACCTCTACTCCATCGCAGTCAGCCCGATATTTCACTTAGGCCCCGGTCCACCACAAACTATTGTATTTCCACAGTGCTTCATTTTTCTAGGCACTTTTAGCTTAACATTTAAAAAAAATCACATCTTCTGTTCCCCGTAACATATTTTGTTTATCTTGGTGTAATTTTGCTACTTCAATACTTCTCTAGCTTTCTAAGTTGATTTGGGAATTATATTGTGGTGTTTTTTTTTCCTTAAAATTATTGGCACTGCTTGAACTCTGCATGCAATTCTCTAGGGATTGCTGGCTGCTTGTGCTATGGATGCATGGGATTGTGCAGAGTTTCTCTCAGAACGGTGTTTGGTCTAAACAAGAGGGGGTTTATTGATTTGCTAGGGATACCTCAATCCCAAACTAACCCCATTGGCATGGACTTCATTTGAGGGTAGTCAGGGGTCGCAGCTGTGACCTCTAGCTTGCTCCCTGCTGCTCCTGGCACTTCCTTTGCGACTCCTGGCCTCAGAGGGGGTCAAATGTTTGCCTCCTCTGTGACCAGGGGTCGTATTGGAAGTAGGAGGGGGATGCTAGAGGTCACAGCTGCGACCCCTGACTACCCCCAAATTATGTTTATGCCCATTTGTTACAATGCCCAGATGTGCTCATGGTCAGTAGAGTGAACTTTCCTGCACTGGATTTCTGGCATATTACTGGCATAGTGGTGGTGCTGGCATGACACTGCCCTCCTTCCCATATTGTAGGTATTCTCTGCATGGTAATGGCTATCCTGAACAGCGTAATATCATGGTGTTAGTTGCCTAATGACCCCTTCTTTACACTTTTATGGACGATTTGTACATGGTTCTGGTAATCCCTGGAATAGTATTGGTGAAAATCCCTGCTGTATGGGCATCTCTGGGGCAGGACACTGGTGCAGCTTGGGCGGGATTGCGTCTTCAAATATTCAGTAGGGGATGGCAAGACATTTTAAGGCACGGATGTCTTCTTTACTTTTCAGCCCTCCTCACCACTCCAGGAGAGAAATAGTAAAAATGCTATTTTATTATTACTATAGGTCCACTACTAAATGGTTGAAGAAGCTATTTGAATAATTCAAAATTGGGTTTGCAAAAGCTCTTCCGCTCCTCTCGGCTGTTTGCATGCTATAGAAATAGTAGCATGACTACCTTGTCATGCTATAAGGCAGGCTACCTACACTATCTCTCATTCGCTGTAGAATTAGAAATGGAATACCTTCGAGTAAACGGCACATCAGCACACTTGCAGGATAAAATCACACACAGGATTAAGACAGTCAGAGTCCAGTACACTCGGCACGTCAGGCATCGTTACTGGCAGAAGCCACAGCTCCCTCACGCCAGGTGACCCTGAACTCGTTGATTTGTGATCCTGTCGGGCACCCTATTGCATCAGTTGATGCTTTTTACCCACATAAAGGTTGCTGCACCATGCACTCCATTCTGTGCCACATAATCTGTGCCACTCCTACTAGGATGTCCACGTCAACCTTTGATGTCCTTGTGCTGTATTTCACTAATGATTACAGGGGGGAAATGAGCTGTACTCCTCCAGGAAGTAAGCAGTGATTTGGTGTCCTGTTACGGAGAATGATCGCTTACTTCGTTCATGCTGCCAAGCAGACCGGAGCATGGAAACGGTGTCTGGCGCGGAAAAAGGCTCCAGCCTGCACACATGCCCTGCCCTCTATTGCAGCATTTAGGGGAGCAGCTACCAGTGCTGCAGCTCTTGCAGTGGCCCCAGGTCTCACAGGTGTGTGGGGCTCACTCCAGGACACCTACTTTGAATGAGTAACAGTGCCAGTAGTTCCTGGCACTGATTACTCTTAAGGCATGTGCGAGCAGGGTGGAGGGAATGCAGGAGAGAGATAAGAGAACATAAAGAACAGGAGAGGGTGAAAGATAGAAGGGGAAAAAGTGTCAGAAAGGGAGAAGGAGAGACGGATGAGCAAATCAGATAGGAAAAAGGAAGAGAAATAAACCATGGGATACGCGGGAAGGAACAGGAGGGAGATGATAGATGGTGAGAAAAGTTGAGACAGGATCTAGATGTGAGAGAATGGGAGCAAGGGGACATAAATGCCAGGTAGAGTAAGGGAAGGTTTGAGGAGAGAAGGGTAGGATGTAGATAGATGAGGGGGGAATTGGAGAGAGAGCCAAGGAGAAAAGAAAACGAGGTGACGTTTCATGAGAGTGAAAACAGAAAAAGAGAGGAAGATGCAAAGAACGAGTAAGAGGCCGGTGGGAAAGAGACATCAAGAGATAGGGAGGAGATGAGGGTGGGATGGATGTGGTACTTGGCGACCTGTAGTTCTCTATAGTGCAGTAAGTACAATGACTCCCTGTTGCAGGACTGTGAGGAGCACACTACACCCCAATTATGTCTGTCACTTATTAAAGAGCCAGGTTGGGGTGGGGCGTTTTCAGTTCTTGCATTAGGACCTATGGCACCCTAGTTTCGCCTTTGGCAGGATTGTGTTGTCTGTTTAACAGCATTGGACAACATGGTGCCTTGTTAATGTAAAGGTCAAGTTCATTGCATTCTGATGCTTACAGTATAATTAATTCTATTTATTCTCCCAAATTGCTGCTTGCACGAAGGGCTGCAACGCCTAGTATCCGTCTAATTATGCAACGTGTTTTTCGGCCACACAACTTGCAGCGCCATCTCTAGACTGAGATAAGTGAAAAGAGCGATTTGAGACCTACCTCGAAACCATAAGATGTCCCCATTACGTTTAAAAAGACAACTGGCTAAGTAAAAAAATGCAGTCGCCTTAAACAGTTTGCGCAAGTTAATGAAGATAAAAAGCAACCTTCGTACAAGAGCACTACCCAATTACCTAATGAAAATAAAAATCCATGGTATGAGATATATACATTCTTTGTATTTGCCCAGTTCCAAAAGAGGCTATTGATATTTATGCAGCTGCACTGGCAGTAACATGCAGTTTTAGGAAGTGCAGCAATGAAATCCTAAACTACCAACCTGTTTAGAAATTTTATAAGCGGAAGGGACCTTGAGTTATTGTTATTTAGCAATGATCTAACCCCTCTCAGGGGCGAGTCCCTCCCCACCTCCCCTTTCTCAGCGCCCGACCTGCATCCCTTTTTCCAGTAATCATTCCAGTGACAACATGATAGGGTGCATAGAAATGGCCGCAGTTTATTAAAACATGGTTGTACATCTCGCAGTTTTAGTTGGTCATTCATAAACCTCCATTTCGTTGTACATCCTGCATTGTCTTTTAACATTTTGTTTAAGTTTATTTTATGCAAAACCAAAGGGGATGATGGACGGAGTGTTGAACATTGCAAGCACTCACCCCCAGTCAACTGATCTGGGTTTAATCCATCACCGTTCCTTAGCCCACTCTGCCACCCTAGTTCAGACATGGCCATATGCAAATCAGTCTGACCTCTGCCTCATGGGAACAGTTCAGCCCGAACTGCCAAGCCATGTCTTCCCTGGACCGGAAACCAGCATCCTGGGACCGGTTTCTGGCTAATCAGCCGTCATCAGCCAGGCTAGCTTGAATCCAGTGACAGTGAGCAAGGGACCCACGTCTGGGCATACCCTGCCAACTGCCCATGAGGCACAGGGTCAGACTGATTTGCATATGGCCATGTCTGAACTGGTGTGGCGGAATGACGTAAAGAATGATGATGGGGGCGTGGCCAACTGTCGACAGGAATGGCCGCACAGTAGCTGAGCTCTGTCGTGCCACTCCCGATAAATCCGCCTAATACTGTCTGCCCCGGCCTGACTTTTGCCCCGAGTGCCTCTACGATCGCCGACACTGCTGCCCAGGGTGCGGTGTGAGTGTGAGGCCAATCGGGCGTCATTGTTGGGAGAGGCTCCAACCGCCGGCTTCGCTGGACGCGGCCGGGCCGACAGGAAGTGCGGCCTCGCTGCGGCGGAGGGCAATGTGACGCCGTGGATGCGGCCTAGTCCGCGAAGTGACGTGCTTTCCGTTTGAACTGCCCTGCACCCGGAGCTGAGTTTGAGGTACTTGGACCGTTTGCCGGGACACGGTAGCTGGCACGAGGACGTCGCGAGGGAGTGAGTCCACCCTACCTTTGCTTTCAATCGCTCCTTCCGTGCCGCTGTGCCTCCAGCGGGCCGCGAGGCCTCGTGTCTTTGCGTGCCCCCACCAGACTCTTTCTTCTGCAGACTGCGGCATCGCTGGGGGCGATTGGCTGGTGCGAAGCTTATCTGCCTCGAAGACGCCCACACAACCACCGCCGTGGGCCCGAGGTTTCTGGGCCGCCTTGACCTAAGTCATACTTTGCATTTAGTGTGGGCCTGCAGGTGGGGATCAATCGCTCTCATTTTTGTCTGGTGAGCCGTGCTGATTGACTCTGATCTGGCAGTGTCTCCCTGGTGTTGCCAGTGTCCAGTCGGGCGCTTGAGTGTGCTACTTAGATGACCTCAGTCTTTGAGCAAGGGGGAAATTGTGGCATCCCCGACAAAACTATTTGAAGACCTCTAAGGGCCCGACGACCAGATTGTTATCAGCCCGGAGGGACGCGCAAGGCACCCGAGCTCCCACCATCCGAGCACTGCTTGTGGTGACTGATCTGTGCCCCTGGGTGAGACTGAGGGGTGTCTTCCAGTGCTGAACTGTCGGGGTGAGGGAGGCACGTGCCAAAACTGACAGGCCTCGTGGGGTGTCCCACGGCAAGCGGCGGTGAGTAACTCCTGCGTCCTACCCCTTCACGACCCCCTCCTCGCGGAGCCACCATGGCGACAGGCTGGAGTGAGCGTAATGTGACGCAAGCCAAACTGGATAAGTTTGCATGGCAGAAGAACCACGAGGACAAACAGGGCAATGTTGTGGCTCACGATGGTGATTTGGAACCCACCAATAAAGACCTCCTAGCGGCAATAACCACTGTGTGGACTTCTCTGGAGTACAAAATCGACACGTTCGCGACGCAGGTGGCCCTCATATGGGAGGACATGCGAAAAATGGCCGATCGTGTCACTACCATCGAGACCACCACAATGGAGCTGGTAACTGACACCACCCTCCTCAAGAAGCAGGTGGCCGAGCTGCGTTCTTCTCAGGAGGCCTTTGCAGTTCAACTCGACGAGTATGAAGGTAGAATGCGGCGCAATAATATCCAAATTTTGGGCATTCTGGAATGGGCGTAGTGGCCAACCACCAACCTCTATGTCGAGGAGCTCATCCTGAACCGTCTGCAGCTAAGGGGTCTCTCCAAATGTTTCTCGATTGAACAAGTCCATCGTGTGCCTGAAGGCAGGCCCTGACCAGGAGCCCCTCCCCATCCGTTTCTTGCCCGAGTGTTCAACTATCGCATCCGCGACTTGATCCTACTAACAGCAAGGGTGGCACCCCCACTGACTGTTGAGAACAGTAAAGTCTCGTTTTTCCCAGACTTCACCCTGAGGGTCCAAAAACAACATCGGAGCTTCCTGGAAGTGAAACAGGCTCTCCGGGACCAGGAGATCAAATATGCCATGTTATTCCCTGCAAAGATTAGAATTGAATCGGATGGCAAACTGTGGTTTTTCACCAATCCCGAAGATGCCTGGGAGTGGCTCGAAGGCTGGCGCACGGTGGGTAAGAAATCTCACAAATCGACACCGAACGCTGGGGAACTCAACGAGTGGCGACAGCAACCTCGGTCTCCGCCTCTCTCTGAGGCGAGTTCTCAAGGCCCCACAGGGTGATCATGTAAGACTGATCTTGTCAAAAACCTATACAATGTTTTCTTGGTCTGCAGGGTTACGATGTGCTATTGTTCAATTTGTGGGTTGTGTTTTTCCCATTTCCATGGGTTGCCGGATGTACTTTTGGCTCCGGTATGACTGCCTCTGCGTTTGCTTAGACTTTGATGCATAGGCTTTCGTGAATACTTTTCTTTGAATGTCAAATAAGGCTGAAGTATGTTTTATTTTGGGGTATTGGGGCCGGGGCTGGTGCTTTGATTCATTATTTACTGTTTTAGGGAGTGGGGTTGTACGCGTCCCGAAGTTGTTGTGGGTGGGCGACAGGCGCTCTGCAAGTTTGGGGTGGCGGGTGGTTTCATGCCCGATCTGCAGGGAGGCAGGGTGGGGGGGGTTTGGGGGAAAGGAGGGATTGTTTGTTTTGTTTTTTCTGTGTTTGGTACCGGTGCACTCTATTCTTCACCTCTCCATTCTTGCATCTAGTTTTGCTGTTGTCGACATAAGTGACATCCACCTGCTTGATTATCCTCCACCACTCGATTCCCATTGAACTGACGTGATGGCACGAGGTTTGACACTTAACTTGTCCACTTGGAACATTAATGTATTGGGGGACAAAATTAAGAGGGGCATTGTGTTGCAATACGTTAAGCGTAATGAGCTTGATCTGGTATTACTACAGGAGACACACTTGGTTGGGAACTCCTGTGGTGCCCTGAACAGGAAAGGGTACAAAATGGTGATCCATTCCGGCTTCACCTCGGGTTCCAGGGAGGTGTGGGTTTTGCTTCGGAAGGGTTGTCCCTATATCATCCATAACACCTGGACTGACCCCCATGGCAGATACGCCGCAGTAACGGGCTCCTGGGAGGGATGTGTTATTAATGTCGTTTCTGTGTATGCTCCCCTGGACTATAGCGCCAGACGCTGCATGACTTGGGTACCCTGCTGTTGGACCTGCCACTTGGGGTGTTGGGATGGGATTTTAATCTCACGATGATGGGTTCTCTGGACCGTCTCCCTCCCCGGGGGGACCCGCCAAGAGGCTCATACTTGTTGGAGTTTGCGAATGCCCTAGGGGTTGTGGATATTTGGCAGTGGTTCAATCTGTCGCGCACCCGTTTCATGTTTCAATCTATGGTGCATGGTAGCCAATCGCGGATAGACTACATATTTACTCACGCCCAAGACGTTCATGTTTTTATGAGGTCCAGTTGCCTGGCCCGTGGGATCTCCGATCATTCTCCTGTCCTAGCGACTTTGGGATCTCATCGTGGGGGACGCCCCTTCTCCATTTCCATACACCCGTGGGCACTGAAAATTCCGAATATCAAAGAGGCTCTCCGCAAAGACGCCGAATATTATTTTGCTGAGAATACAGGCTCTGTCGACTCTGCAGTGACACTATGGGGGCGCCTTTGGGACAGTCATAAAGGGCAGGGCTCTATCACTCATGGTGGGACACAGGGCGGAACGATCCAGGAGAGTACTGGAGCTGGAGGCGGATATCTCGGATCTGGAGGAGTCGGTAGCTCGAGATCCAGACCATGCCACAACCTCGCGATTAAGAGACCGGATTATCGACAACTTCTCTTCGACGACGTCGCGGCGTGCTCTCTGGCTTCCCGACACTGGATCTACGAGCAGGGTGAACGGACAGGCAAACTCTTGGTGTGGCTTGAACGACGGGAACAGGCTGCTAGGAGGGTCCGCGCGATAGCGAATTTTGAGGGTACTCTCCTTACCGACCCTCAACAAATAGCTGACACATTTGCTAGCTATTATGAGATGGTCTATACTAGTTCGCCCATGTCTCAGGCCCCGCTGTCAGCTGACCTTCAGGTTACTATTGACGTTCCCACTATTTCCTCAAAAGAGAGACAGACCTTGGAGGCAGACATTACAGTGACGGAGGTTCAAAAGGCTATACAGGATGTCTGGTCCGGTAAAACTATAGGTCCTAATGGGCTTCCCATTGAGCTATTTAAACCCATGTCACCTTTGTTGGCTCCACACTTGTTAAATTTAAACACTGAATGTTTTCAGTCGGGTGTCCTCCCCGCAGAGATCCGAACCGCAGCTCTTGTGGTCATTCATAAACCAAACAAGCCTGTTGAGGATTGCAAATCGTATCGCCCCATATCCCTCTTGACGGTCGAGGCTAAGATCCTGGCCAAACTTCTGACAAATCGACTCCTCCATTATATTACTGATCTGGTCCATCCGGATCAATCCGGGTTTATGCCGGGGAGAAACACGGCCCGGAACGTGCGTCAGGTACATGGGGTCCTTGGTAGGAACCACACCATAGAGGAAGACGCGATTCTGTTATCATTGGATGCCTCTATGGCATTTGATACTATAGAGTGGGATTTTCTTTTTGCTGTTTTGACCCACCTGGGGTTTGGGCCCAAGCTGATAAGTTGGATCCGGCTATTGTATACTCACCCTACTGCCCATGTCGTTGTTAATAACCATCGCTCCGCCACTTTTACGCTTCATCGGGGCACGAGGCATGGCTGCCCCTTGTCGCCGTTTCTTTTCGCCCTTGTCTTAGAACCGCTTGCGGTGTGGTTCCGTGGTGATCCGGGGATACGGGGACTTAAATGGATGGCGTATCGCGAGGACCGCATCTCGCTTTATGCTGACGATATCCTCCTGTACTTGGCTTCCCCCGCGCGGTCGCTGCAATGGGTGCTCCATATTTTTCACATTTTCAGACCCACTCTGGATATTGGATAAATTGGTCCAAGTCCCAGATGTATGCTTTGTGGGGTGCCCCCCAGTGAGTCCTCGGGGCTATGAGATTCCGGTGGCTCCCCGGGGTTTTCGGTATTTGGGTATTTTCATCACTCCTGACGCCGATCTCTTCTTCGAACAAAACCTACTCAGGCCTCTACAGTGTTTCAAATCCGACGCCATACATTGGCACTCTCTCCCTCTAAGTCTCCTCTGGCGCATGTCCCTGTTCAAAATGGTCACACTTCCGCGATTTCTTTATGCCTTGCAGAATAACCCCAACCCGATCCCAGATTCGTATTTTTCCCAAATCAACGGTGGGAGTATTGCGGGGCTTGCTGTGGGGGGACCGTACGCCGCGAATAGCAATGAATAAGCTCACCATTGGATGGTATGACAGGGCATTGGTCTACCGGATCTAAGACTTTATTATCAAGCGTCCCAGTTGATCGCAGTCAATAGATGGGTGTTTGAACCCCACGATGAGCCTAATTTCCACATGGGTCATTGGCTCATGGGGCGGGGCGGCTATAAAAGAGCGCTTTACACCAGTCCCCGCAAACTTAACTTAACAGGCCCCACGGCACACACGGCCGAGATTTGGCACGGTGTCACCAAAAAGTTGGGTTGGCACAAGCGTCTGACAAAAGCGACTCCTTAATGGGAACCTGATGTTCTGAGTCACCTTAGCAATTGTCCAGGGTTTGACAAATGGGATTTAATCGGAATTTCCACGGTTAGAGACATCTGGGTTAAGGGGAGACTGGCCTCATTTACAAAGCTCCAGGCAAAATACCAATTGGCTCCGTCTGAGGCATTTAGATACTTGCAGATTAGTCACGCTGTGTCCTCTGCCCTGCCGAAGGATGGCTCCCTCCCTGAGTCTTCCCCTCTGGAAGACTTACTGTTGTTGGATCCCATGGACCGCAGGGCCATCTCACTCACATACAAGAAGCTGGTCAACAACCGTGCTGACCCGATGCTGAAATTGAGGGGGGGGTTGGGAGAGGGACCTGGGAGAGATGGAGGACGACATGTGGTGGGACGCACTGGCCTCACCTCGAAGTCACCATTCCCATGAGGCTCCTCCAGTTCAAGATCCTCCACCGGGTCTACTTTGATGCTAAATTTCTGTTCAAATTAGGTAGACGCCCTGATCCACTTTGTCTCCGACACTGTAATCAAGAGGGTACTTTCATTCACATTTTATGGGACTGCCCACGTATTCAGGGCTACTGGGGGAAAATTGACCGCCAACTTGAGAGGGCGGGAGGCAAATCTCTTGGGTTATCTCCCCAGCTATGCTTACTTAATATTTGGGGGGCGACTGACCTCACACATGCTGAACAGGCATGGGCCTCAATGGGCTTTATCATTGCGAAACGGAATATTGCGCAAAAAGGGGGGGTGGAGGCGGTCCTTCTCCTGGTTGACTGGGCAAAGGATATGGACACCGCAATGGTTGCTGAAAAGTCAGTATTTAAGGGACGGGGTTGCCCCAAGAAATGGGATCAGAAATGGGGTAAGTGGAATAATTATAGAGGGGACAACTGCATCTCCCCGACAGTGGAGATCCAGAAAGAAAGGCGAACACTGATGGCCCAGTTGACAGCGGAGGTGCTGGCTTCTCCCCCTTGGGTGTGGTGTTCTTGCTCTCTCCATGCCGCAGCCACCTGTTGCAACATGTTTGTGCTCTCTAGATAGCATTGTCTCTTATTGGCGATTAGAAATTGTATGAACGTATTGCTCTGTAAGGATCCCAACCCCATTAAGAGGTGAATGTCAAGATGATAATGTATGTATTGAAGGGCGGACTTTTTATGGTGAATTTGTGCTGTATGTACCGGTACCCAGTTGTTGTTAAAATAAAATAAAAAGTTTATTAAAAAAAAGAATGATGATGGATTAAACTCAGATCACCAGATCAGTTGACTGGGGTTGAGTGCTTGCAATGTTCAACACTCCGTCCGTCATCCCCTTTGGTTTTGCTTTGTTTGCCCTAAGTTGGCAGGGTATGCCCAGACGTGGGTCCCTTGCTCTCTTTGCCACTGGATTCAAGCTAGCCTGGCTGATGACTGCTGATTAGCCAGAAACCGGTCCCAGGATGCTTCTTTCTTGCCCAGGGAAGACATGGCTTGGCAGTTCGGGCTAGACTGTTCTCATGAGGCACAGGGTCAGACTGATTTGCATATGGCCATGTCTGAACTGGGGTGGCGGAGTGAGCTAAAGAATGATGATGGATTAAACCCAGATCAGTGGACTGGGGGTGAGTGCAATCCGTCCATTATCCCCTTTGGTTTTGTGAAGTTCATTTTATGCAGCACTGTCTTTGTTCAAGGTGCCCCTTTTTGCAAGGCCTCTGTGTTTGCGGTTCCAGGCTTCCATTGCTACCGATTTTGTGGGTGTCCGTTAGGAGTGGCCCGGGCTGCAAGTGCCGTTCCGCTAGCCCTAGACCCTTGCTGGCCACTCGCCTGCTCCTCAGTGCCCCTGCTTGTGGCATCCCAAGGACCCTGCGCGAGCATCTCATCTACTCTGCCTGTGACTGTGTGCTGTCATTCGCTCTCACAGTGCCCCTGCCGTGAGGCATCCCAAGGTACTTGTGTGAGCAGCTCCTCTACCTCTAGTAATTTCCAATCTGGTGCGTCCCCTTTTCGCGGGCTTGCTGAGGAAGGGGGAGGGCTCCCGCCTTCGGGTGGCGTTTAGCACGGGCCCCTATCGGGTCCGGCTTCGCCTCTCCCGCCTACGTTTCATCAATGAAGAGCAAACAAATCGATTCATAGGATATACTGTGCCATAGGTTGTATTCAAGAATATCTTTTCATATCTTCTTAAAATGAGCTTATTTCATTCTTTGAAACCCTAGGAGAAGTATAAGAATAATTGCAGAAAAGAGAAGAGCCACAGAAATATTTTGATGAAAATGATGAGAGTTGTTACAAAGGTGGAAGTAGAATGCACAAGGCTAGTTTTCAGATGAGGCATGCTGTTATACAAGTGGTTAAGATATGCAACAGCAAAGGTTATTTTGACTTGGCATACAAATCCTAGTGGGTCACTAGCAAAAAGCTGACCACTGTGGAGATGTAGATGAGTAATAGTTGTGCTGTCAGTCAGTGGTGATGGCAATGAGCTCCCTTCTCCAATATTAGTAGGTGGTATTAAGCTAGACATGCTGGTTGACTGAAGGTCACCTTGAACTCTTAAATACGAAAATAAAGCACAGATGGCCTAAAGTTGGGGACATATATCCAGCTATGTGTAGGATGAGGGTCATTAAGAGTTATGGGTATGACTGATATGCTAGTGCAGTTGTGCTTTTAAATGAACTTGCAAACAGTGCTGCTTTAAATCTGTTTAGGAAGGCCTATTTACCAATATCATTGCTTGTTGGTAGGCCCAGTGAATACCCTAGAATGACCCTTGTTAAGGTCCTTCAGGTCAGCAGAGTCCAAATATTTATGGATTACAAAGGATTTACTGGCTTTACGTTGGGGGTCAACCAGTTCCATGCTCATGTGCTCAGAACTGTATTTGCGGCTCACAAACCATCAGTCAAGGTGTTTACAAACAAAGTTAGGAGGAAAGCAGCCCGTAGGATTGTTTGTGGCGTTCACAATGTCACAGCATATTTATTCATTTGGAGGTAGAGGTGTCCAAGGAACATTTGCTAGATCATTCAAACTGTTAATACTGTTTCTGGAGAATTACTTGGGTGCAACACACAAAATCAACAGATTTTGCTTCTGAGGAGGCAGGATAGATTTGCAAATTTTAATAAGTTCTGAAGAGACAGAAGAGCTTCCTCTTCCTCCTGTTTCTTCAAGTCTCTGAGGTCAGTCTCCCACTTTATACAAAGGTGCCCCATTAAATTGAGTGTATAATTTGATATGTTTAGAAGTTAGAAAGGTAACCTCTTCACCAATTACCCAGACAGTAGCCTAGTCTCAATACTGGACAACTGGGCAATATTCCTAGTGTATGTCATCTCTCACCAGAGCATGCCTGATTTGTAAATATATGTACACCCCTCTATCATTCAAGTTGGACTGTTTGAAGTGGAAAAAACGTTTTCACGCTCTATGTCCTGGTCACTCAGTTTGGATAGTATATAACTCAGTTTGGGAGTAATTGCTGTCAATTACTCCCAGCACGCTCTCAGACCAAAATGAAATTTCCATGTCCTATCTACCCCACTCCTTCCCAAACAGTGAATGCTTTGGCTGCCTTCAACTCACCATGGCAGATTTCATGTATCAAGGAAAAGTGGGAGAACCCACTTAGTACCTCGCACTGTTCACTAGATGGGAAAATTACCCGAACGTGGCTTATCAACATTTATGTGAATAGATTCTTGATGAGAAACCTAATTAAGAAATGTGTTGAATTAAACAGATAGTAAAACGATTATTTAATCATCAAGTTAGCATTGTTGATATCACAATACAGTTGTACATTATATTTGGCAATCATAAATGAGTGTACATAAAACATAAAGTTGCATCATTACAAAAGGAAGAAATGATAAGGATGTATTTTTTCAAAAAGTTGTTATGAGAGCCCAATGCATTTCGGGATCGTGGAATCCCTTCGTCAGGGGCCAATCTAAAAAAAGTAAATATACACATGGTAAAAAACTCTTGTCTTTTGCTGATGTAATAGACTGATGCATACATGGTGGCGCTGCATGCATGCATAAGCACAAAGTCTGTTGCTAGTTTTATCTGCAGAGATGAATTTATCAGAGAAAATGATTTTAGTATGGGGGGTGATAGACAGGTGAAGACACCATAAGAACAAAACGTGAGTCCCAAAACGTGGATGGCTTTCAAAAAAATGGAAGGAAAAGAAGCAGTGGACCAGGTCGAGTACCGCAAATGATGGTGTAAATGGAGTAAAATAAGAACGTGAACTGGTGATGACAGCAAACATAAAAGTGACTAGGTGTGTGAACAAAACGCAAGCACTGGGGTGTTAAGGCACGTGTGCTCACCTTAAAGACATGATGTAAAATATGGAGTCGAAGGATGACCAAAACAATGGGTCACACGTGTAAATAAAGTTATCTGCGTATAAAAATAATAATAATGGTGATGGGAATCTTGATTGGAACATTAACGGAGGCAAAGTGAGCGTTTCGTAATAGTAAACGCTTACCTGTAGTCACGTAAGAACGACTGAGAAGACTGTGCTTCCAGGAGGTAGTATGCCGGTGGTAAATTGCCGAAGGGAAATCAACGCATGTGAAGAGGGATGCGTGGGCAAGTGAAATGAATCGTCTGAGCGTAAAAAGCAATTGGAAGTCCCTCCGATATGGTAAGATAAGGAAATTGCAAACAAAAGGAACAAGCTGCAGGGAGCGAGCTTACCTAGAATGAATTGTAAGGTCGTAATCGTGAACGATGTGACGCTGCGAGGAACCGGAACTGGTCTCCTGAGCAGCGAGTTGATAGGTTGGAAAGCTTCGACCGGAATAAATGTGGAAAAGAAATGGAAAAAAGACTCGGGTGGAACCAATGCTCCGTAAGCGAATAGAATGAGGAAAAAAAGGGAAAATAATAAATCTAGACCTGAGGTAAAGGAATAATGGAATATAAATATTCGAAATGTAAGGAATGGACAATAAAATTCTCCAGAAAAAGGAGGATGAAAAAAAACAAATAAATGGACAACCTCAGAGGACACCGACTGTATTGAACCGCGAGGAAAAAAGGTGAAGGCGTGATAAAGTGAAGGTTAATGTTAATACTTAGGGTTTGTATGTGCATAATGTGGCTACAGAGAAAATACACGTTTTCATGAAAAGATTTGCAGTAACAATTATAACATTGGTGAAATTGTGCACAAACAGTGAACAGAATAAACAATTATTACATGGGTGCATACAATCGAACCCAAGCGGTACACAAAAAATAAAGCGGTATAACATGTGGTAATATGTGTCTGGGTGTGGACCTTGTGTGGTTGATGGGATATGGGAAAAAGATAAGTGGGAATCGCATGTTGAAGTTTAGAGGAAACAACTCCTGTCAATCCGGTCATTAAGACCGTGCGGGGTCAAAGTGTTAAGGAATTTGATCCAGTAAATTTCTCTTTGGAGAAGCTTTTGTGTGGTATCTATTCCCGGTGTAGGTTTCACAGATTCAACTATCTGAAATCTGAGTTGAGAAATAGTATGGTGTTTCATTCCAATGTGTGGATAATGGAGAAGTGGTACTTTGGTTCCTGATTTTGCTTTTGTGTTCTGTAATTCTGACTTTGATTTTTCTTTCCGTTTTTCCTACGTAGCCTTTCCAGCAAGGGCATTTGATACAGTAGATAACGTTTGTTGAATTACAATCCCATGAATGTCTGAGATTTATGGGTTTACCAGAGGTAGGGTGAGTTAACGCGTTGCCTATAATGACATTATTGCAGTGAATGCAATTATTGCATTTTGTAGTACCTTTGAATTTCACTATGGATGATATAGGGGAAGGTGTTGATAGTAGTGTTTTCAGATTTTTGCCCCTTGTATATGCGAATAATGGTTTAGCAGCAAATATGTTGTTGAAGTCATCTTCAGTTGCTAGCATCTCCCATCTGGCGTTAATGATGTCTCGTATGGGTTTAGAAGCTGTGGAAAATTTAGAAAACTGTGCGATCTTGTGACTGACTTGTGGTTGAAGTAATGCAGCTCTGTCTAGTTGGTGTGCTCGTGTTAAACAATCTTTAAGCACATTTGCAGGATAGCCTCGTTCTTTGAAATGTTGGATGTATTCATGTTCTTTAGTTTGGCTAGTGTCAGGATTGGAACAAATGCGGCGAACTCTGAGTAGTCGAGAATATGGAAGATTCCTAAGTAGACTGTTGGGGTGAAAACTGGTGTAGGATAAATTACTGTTGCGGTCCGTAGGATTTTGGAAAACTGAGGTCTCAAAGTTCCGATTGTCAATGGACTTCGAGATGAGGACCTCAAGAAAATGAATTTGTTGTTGTTGGATGTTGTAGGTAAATTGAATTCTAGGGTTGATGGTGTTGAGTGTGGTAATCATAGTTTCAAGATGAGTGCTGGTGTCTATCCATAGAATAACGATATCATCAATATAGCGGCAATACATTATTATATGGTTCCACCAGTTGGGGTTAGACATGATGTTTTCAAATTCAAAAAGTGACTTGAAGGTGTTAGCGTAAGCCGGTGCTCCTGAAAAGCCCATAGAAGTGCCAGTTAGTTGCGCATAAAAATTGCCCTCCCATTCAAAATAACTGTGATGGAGGCAAAAGTGAAGAATTTTTAAAATGAATAATCTTTCTGTTTCAATATCGGTGTTTGAAGGAGTGCCCACTCCGTGGCTTCAAGACCAGCTTTGTGTGGTATTGATGTGTATAAGGACGTAACGTCGATGGTACACAGGATGACGTTAGTAAGGTCCCTGTCTTTAATCATGTTTAGTTGCTGCAAGAAATGCGTGGTGTCTTTGACATAGGAAGGCCATTTTTGGACAAATAGTTGTAAGTAGTGATCAACGAATTTTCCTAGTGGTTCAAAAATTGATCCGCAGCCTGAAACTATCGGACGAAAAGGTGGATCCAAATGGTTTTTATGAATTTTGGGAATCATGTATAATTTTGGTCTAATGGCATTCTTGGTTGTCAAATAATTTTTTGTTTGATCAAGAATCCACTCCTGATCAATTGCTTCTTGAAGAATTGCAAAAAGTATGCTTTCCAATTGTGTAGTGGGATCTTGGGCAAGTTGCATGTAGGTGTTGGAATCTTGTACATGATTATTGACTTTGGATAAGTAATAGTGGGTGTCCATAAGTACTATTGCTCCTCCTTTATCTGCGGGTTTCATAATGATGTCTGGGTTGTTGGCATGTTTTTTGATGATGGCTTTTTCTTGTTGTGAAAGATTGTTGTGGCTCATTGATTGATAATTGATTAGTGAGACATCTTTGTGTACCAAGCGTTCAAAGGAGTCAAGAATTTTGTGTGAAACAGGTAGAATACATTTGCTGCGTGGTTTAAACAGATTTGGTGGTGCCATGGTTTTTTGATCATCAGAAGGAACAACATTGGTGGAAAAGTGTTTCAATCGTAGTTGCCTCATGAATTTATACAGGTCCGCCTCAACATTGAATACGGTAGTTTTGTTGGTGGGTACAAAGGACATTCCTTTAGTTAAAATGGCTTTTTGTTGTTGGCTCAGGTCATATGAGGAAATGTTGATGACTAGATTACCGTCTTCCCGCTCCTGAGTGATTTGCCTGTTTTGTCTTTTTGACCGCCTTGTTGGTCTGGAGGTCGATTGAGATCCGTGGCTTGGGATAAAAAAGATGTTTGGGTACCGGAGGGGGGTTGTGTGAGCCGCCGCTTGTCTCTGCCCCAGAAGACCACTGTACGATCTAAAGTCACAATGCATGTACTATGACTTCACCCGCCAAGATTAGCAATATGTACAGATACGTGTTGAACTGGATGCTACTGGAATATATGTAATGCATAAATTTATACTCTGACCGTAGTTTTTTCAAGTTCAATAAACAGAATATAAAAAAAAAAAAAAAAGATGTTTGGGCTTGAGTTGATGTCGATTCTCTAGGTAAGGAGGATGTTCCAGAAGCTGATGCTTGTGTTGCTACTGGTGCTCTTCTAGTTGTTAACTCTTGGTCTGATACTATGCTTTCGTCAGAGGATGTGGTGTTTTTTTTTTATCAAACAGTCTTCTCGAATAGATATCAGCCCATGTATAGACTTCGTTTAGTTTGTAGTCTATAGTGTCTCTTTTAAATTTCCGAAGTTTACCTTCTTGCAGTTCCTTCTCATATTTGTCCAGCTTTTGGATGAGAACCTCTAGTTGTAGTTTCCATGCTTCTGCTTCTAAACGTGGTTGAAGTTCACTTTTTAGGTTAAAAATTTCTTCTTCTAGATCTTTTATGATTTCATGTATCAGACATGTTCCCTCATTTCCCACCACTGTATAAATGATTTATGTATGCCTTCCAAGTCCATGATGAGTATATGGAGCCTTATTGTTTGTTCCTTGCAGGGGCAAAGGCCCAGTCACCAATCAACACTAGCTGATCGGCCCAGCACTTTGTCCTAATGCGCGGAAGAGCTATGTTTCCTCAAAGACCTATGTAGTTAAAGCAGACCGCACGAGTGATGGTTACCCCATCCCACTACAGGCTCTGAAATGTGCTGTCCACTGCCTTGTAAAAGGTTTCAGGGATCTTCTATAGTGTATTCAGCAGACATACAGAGTGGAGCGACAACGACCTCTCCTCGTTATTCCGTGCAGCGCACAGCACCCACATTGACATGCCCAGGACAGAATGAAGACTGGGACCGCAGCATCAGGTACTCAGTCGGCGCTCTCTTGATTGTCACCGCAGGTTGTTTTTAAATGGTCGAGCTCTGCAGCTGTGCCTGGAAGGGTCGGTGTTGTAATCTCTCAGAGTATTGTTGGCTATTTTACCACTTGGTACATTCTGTCTCCCCCTCCCCTCTGCTGCTTCCCTAGAACATTCCAATAGAGTTCATGATAGAATGTTGACAACCTTTAGTGAGGAGAGTGGATGATCAGAATAAACAGTCCTGGATCTTACCTGCTTTGGAGTTTGCCTTCCTTTCTTGAACCTCAACACTGGCGACGACCTGCGAAGGGTGCAGCTGATCATCTCCCCTTTGTGTACTCTCTCCTAGTTCCTGCTGATTCACCGGTGGAGGACTCTGATTCACCTTCAAGAGTGTCTCCCAGAGTCCTGTGGCCTGTTTTTCCCTGTTGAAGCTGCCACCTATGGTCTGCTCCTTGCCAGCACCCTTGTTTTGTTGTACCGCTAGGTCAGAGCAAAATATTCTTGGTTTCTAATCCTCGGACTATTGCCTTCTGTTCCAACACCTCCGATCCTGTGAGGTAAATACTAGACATTTGGGTTCCACAACCTCGTTCTTTCCCTGGGTCATCCTTCGGAGCCGCAGCCCTCTGCTCCCCCGCCTGGGTGACGTGATCTGGACCTATTCATGTCAGCCGCTCTTATTGTGTGCTCGGCCACGGTATCAGTTCTCAGGAGGCTGACGAGTTGATTTCCCTCAGCCCTACGCCCCTCTGCTCCGTTGCTGGGGGCTGTGCGACTGAGGACATTTCTGCCAGCCGGCCTCAGGAAGTCCTGTAGACCAGCTAGCGGCCACTTCATTTTACAAGCCAGACGCCTCCCGACTCCACTGCTGGTTGCTGGGGCCGTGCTTCAGGGTCTTTCGTGTCAACTGCCTCACGAGTTCCTCAGAGAACTTCCATCGGCTGCGACGTTCCACAGTGCCTTCCTGTCAGCAGGGTAACGCAGCTCTGCCTACGGACTTCATGCTCCCCAGAGCGTCTCCGGCGCACCAACCTGCATTGGGCCGGTCCTTTGTGTTTATCCCCTTTCCTGCCGTCTTACTCAGCGCTGCAAGGGACCTTTGCTACAATCTCCGGCATTCCTGTCTTGCCTCCTACCAAGTAAGATTCTTCCGTTACTGCATACTACAGGGCTCTAAAATACATGATACGCTCATCCTGGGGTGTCATTCACTGGATCAGCTTAATACTGCGACACACTCCCATTGTGCGTGTCATTCGCGGGATTCCCATACCTTAAGTGCTCTGGTGCATATTTGAGCTCTCTGGGTTCGCGGTGACACACTCACCTCATTGTGTGTTACTCTCGGTGACACACACACCTTTCTTGTCACACCTTACCACACATTCCCTGTGTCAGCGACAAGTGACCTACGCTCTGCATACCTAAGGTTGTGTGTTGCATGCCAGTGCTTTAAGTTACATTCTCTCTCATTCCCCTTCAGGCAGAATACTGTTGAGACTCTTATCCTTTTGAGCATTCTGTCCTCCCTGAGACACTCACCCCACCCTCCTTGCGTGCCCTACCTCACTCTCCACCATGAGCACTCCTGGTATTAGCCAACCACCATCCTTCTTAAATGAATGTGGAGACCCCGAAATTCAGTGGAAGGATTGGACTAAATTGTTTGAATCTTACCTGATTGCAATGGGGGGAGAATTTAGGTGTTCATGGATGCAAAGTTTTTGAAACTCTACCTGAACCGGACTTGGATGATGATGACTATTTTGATGCTTATGATATCACACTCATGAAATTAGAGACACACTTTGGGGACAAGGTTAATGTGGTGCTTGAACGCCACAAATTATTTAGCAGAGTACAAGGGAAGAACTAATCCAATAATAATTATATTGCAGCTTTAAGAGGACTCACTCAATTATGCGAGTGCGGGGATCTCAAGGACTCCCTTATAAGAGACCAACTCGTCAGGTGCACGAACAACAGCAGAGTTCAAGAGAAGCTACTCGCTTAAAACCCCACTCTAAGAGATGCGATTTCTATAGCATAGTCAATTCAACATACTGCTAAGTGTGTAAAAGAAATGAAAATTAAAGAAGTAGTAGTGGCTTCTGTACAAGTTGAAGCCGCTAACAGCGAAGTACTCAAGGTATCCAACAGAGAGGGCACTAAAGAGGTACCTACCACTAAGTCTACTAAGGAGGGCCATGGTTTGAAATGTTTTAGGTGTGGCAGCAGCAACCATTTGGCCAACAGCCCCTTTTACACAGCGTGAGGTGTCTTGTCTAAAAAATGCAACAGAAGAGGGCACTTGGCTAGAGTGTGTAGAGACGGAGTGAGTAGTACAGTCAATGTGGTCAGCGTAAGCGAGGAACCACGGGCTAAATTCATATTCCAATTAAAAGACAGTGAATGCTCCAAACCCAATTACCCGAGGTGTGTAGTGTACTCATAGACAATAAACCTTTAGCGATGTATGCTGACTCTTGTTCCCCATTCACGTTAATAAACCTTAAGGACTTTGAGAAGTCTCTGGGTCGTAGCAAAGCAATGTCAAACCCACCGGATATTTCGCCAGAAGGATAAACCAGAGACCCTATTCCCCTTGTTGGCATGGTAAATAGCCATTTAGACTTTAAAGGAAGATCCACAGTGGGCAAGGTGTATGTGGTTGAGAGTGGAGCGAACCTTCTGGGATGGCAACACCAGGAAGAATTGGGAATCATTCTGGACCCTAATGACAAAAACCAAGTCATTTTAGTTGAAATACCCAACAGCAACAGACTCCTGAGGGATGCGTTTCCTAACCTGTACACTGATAAGCTAGGTAAATTAAGAGACTTCCAACATAAAATCAAAGTATGGCAAGGCGCTAAACCCATAGTGCACAGAACACGGCCTGTACCTCTTCGCCTTAGAGAAACCCTCAAGGCTGAATTAGATAAATTGTGTGAGATGGGTGTCATCCAACCCATTGAAGCTTCAGAATGGCTGGCGCCTTTGGTTCTGGCTTCAAAGGCTATTGGACAAGGCATCCGCCTCTGTGTGGACCTCCGCGGTCTCAACGAAAACATCTGGGTAGAGAGATTTCCCCTCCCCAATATAAACGAGATGTTAAGCACCATGGGGAAGGCATGTTTTTTTCCAGTCATTGATCTGTCGATGGCCTAACATCAAGTTGAGTTACGCCCAGAGTCAAGTCCTCTGACAGCATTCTCCTCGCCTTTTGGGGCCTACAAGTTTATCAGGATGCCGTTCGGCCTTGCCTCGGTGGCATCCATTTTCCAAAAGGTAATGCAACACATCCTTGAGGGCATCAACAATACCCTCTGTTTCCAAGATGATATACTGATGTATGGTTCGACAGAGAAAGAACATGATGTCACCCTTAACACGGTGTGCCAAAGACTCTCTAATGCAGGGTTAACGGTGAAACTGCACAAATGCAAGATCAAAGTCACTTCAGTAGACTATTTGGGGCACACTATTTCCAAAGATGGGTTTAGGCCCAAGTACAGCTTAATCCAAGCAGTCAAGGATGCTCCGTATCCATCGAACAAAGAGGAACTCAAATCATTTCTCGGACTGGTGGAATATATGTCCAAGTTTGTAAGAAATTTTGCAGATTTATGTGATGGATCATGTGACCTCCTTAAAAAAAAACAGAGTATGTATGGGAAGAGAAACATAACGATATGGTTGAGACAATAAAACAACGAATTCTGGATTCGCCAGCTTTAGGAGCGTTTGACCCTAAGAAACAAATTGTACTAACTACTGATGCATCCAATAAAGGGTTGGAAGCAATGCTCTCTCAAAAAGGAGAGGGTGAAGAAACTGTTATAGCATTTGCATCCTGGTCCCTCAGCCCCTCAGAACGAAACTACTCGAGAGGGAAGCGTTAGCATGCTTCTGGGCAGTGCACCATTTAAAACTTTTCTTGTGGGGCATAAAGTTCGTTATACGCACTGATTACAAGCCGTTAACTTTCATGTTCTCATCCAAAAATGCTCAAAACAAGTCTCCACGTATAAACAAATGGGTTTTGGGCCTAGAAAACTACTGCTTTAAGGTAGAGTACCTACCAGGACCTGAAAATATAATTGCGGACTACCTATCCAGGTCTCCACTCGCTGACAATCATAGTGAGGAACCGTTAGACGTTCCCATTTTAGCCATGCACCTCCCCTCACTAACCAAAGATGAAGGGGAAGAGAGTGTGAGGAAAGACAAATACATGGATGTTCTCAAAGACTTCCATCATCAATGGATGGCCTAAGAGTCGATCTGAAGTTCCAGATTCTGTCTAAGATTATTGGGAGGTGAGGTATGAACTATCTCTCATGTCTGGTAGGATACATCGAGGTGGGAAAGTAATTCCACCTATGGATTTGAGGAACAAAATAATCGACCTAGCCCGTGAAGGACACTTGGGCAGAAGCCTCACAAAAAACAAAGTCAGAAGTTGCTTTTGGTTTCCAAAAATGGATTCAATGGTCGAACTCAAAGTCAAAGAATGCACTAGCTGTGCTTAAAGTGACAAAAGCAAGGTATTTCATAAAGCTCCTCTATCTCCTGTCGATGTTCCATGGACCAAGCTGACCATGGACGTAATTGGTCCAATGGATGCCCTGGGTTCGCAAAAAAAAGTTCATATTTGTTCTCGTTGATTACACATCCCATTGGGTCAATTTTAAGTTTACACCCTCCACCACGACATACAACATTATCTCTTTCTTGAAAGGTGTTTTTGTCTACGAAGGCATACCAGCCACTCTCGTAACAGACAATGGGGTGCAATTCACTTCTGAGACAATAAGGGAATTCTTGAAAGATCTAAATATAAGACACGAGAAAACTTAACTCTATTGTCCGAAAGCGAATGGTCTGGTAGAGAGGGCAAATCGCATGTGTGAAAGAACACATTCAATTGGCCATCACCAATTGATTCAATGTCGAAGATTCTCTAAGAGAGTGCATTTGGGCATACCACACCCAACCTTATCACTGGAGTGTCACCCTTTGTTTCCCTGAGAGGGAGGGAACCCAGCACCAAAATGAACCCCCGGTGGTTGGAGGATGGAAAAAGATTAATGCCCGACCTAGAGCAGAATAAGGAGAAAATCTATCAACACCAACAAAAATATAAGAGTTGGTATGACCAAAAACATGGAGTCAAGGACCACGAGTACAAGGCTGATACCCCAGTGGTTGTCAAGAAACCCTGTGCAACCTGGGTCGAGCAAGTATCATGTTCCCCTACGAGTGGAAAAATATGGCAAGAACGTTGTTCACCTGAAAAATGGACAGACATGGAGTAATGATAGACTTGTGGACATTTCCTAAAAAGTGTGTTTATATATCCTGACCCTTTATTTTCCCTATATAAGGAGATGTTTTGTAATCTCTGAGTATTGTTGGCTATTTTCTCACTTGATACATTCCGCCTCCCCCTCTCCTGCTTCCCTAGAACATTCCAATAGAGTTCATGATAGAATGTTGACAACCTTTAGTGAGGAGAGTGGATGATCCGAATAAACAATCCTGGATCTTACCTGCTTTGGAGTTTGCCTTTCTTTCTTGAACCTCAACAGTCGGGCTCTGTGTCCCGTGAATGGGGTAATCATTAAAAGGAAAGGCTCCACCTTCTTCATAACGGAAGTCAGAAGTTTGTGTGTGGCGCGGGTGCGCACTGCACTGTTCACTCCGCTCCCGTTCTGGGGTTAGCGCTGTGAAGCATCACAAACCCCCACCCGCTGGCCTCATCGTGTGACCCTGTGGGGGCAATAATGTAGGCACCTTTACCATGCTTCTTTTGTTAACCGCGTCATTTTGCGTGCCTCTCCGCATCTCCATTATTTCGGGGTGAAGAGCTTCACCCCCTCTATTTTAGTGCAGCTCTTTTCCCTTGGTCACTGTTCCGTCCCCTGAAGGCACATCATCCCGTTACAGTGAACACGTCCTTCCCTCGAGGCGTGCCAGCCCAGGAAGATCGGGTGCAGAGTCCATAATCATTCCATGGTCCACTATACATTCTCCCTGGCATGTCTCACTTTTGGTCACACATTCGTCCACCTGGTGAGCTTTGTACTTCTCTAGACTGATGTCAGAAGTATCACAATAAAAGACATCTATTCATCTTTTGATGTTGAGCTACGGATAATATGTAGAATACGGAATTGTGACTGCAAAAGGGTACTGGCTGTTGCAATCTATGTAATCTAAATGGAATTATGGACCGCATGTTGAGGCATAATGCTCTGGGCACTTTAGGTGATGTGATAATGCAGTAACTAAATCAAGAGCGGTGTTTGGGCGTGTGGTTGAAAACGCAACACATTGGAGTCTCACAAATTGGATATTTGCATCAAAGAAAGGCAAACATGGTCTTACACCCTCGTCTGTGTATTAAACAGACAGCAGTTGCGGCTGCAGACTGTCAGGTTGCCCGTAACCAGTGTAATTTTGTATGTTGCTGCTCTGTCGCTAGAGAGTAGTCGCTAAATCACATTAATTGTGGCTGCATTTTCTCTGCTGGCCGCTATCCGGTGCATGCCTGTGGGTCGCTCGCCTGTACTCGGGAGGGATTCTAAAAAACATTTGTCATGACTACCTGTGTCCAGTGCACGCAATGGACTGCTCCACTGCTGCTCCGGGTGGATCTCTGGTCTCTAGAAACCCGCTCAATCAGGACGAGCATTTGCAATGCAATAGGTCTTGCATTTTTGAAAGTTTGACCTATTGGTATTGTAAACAACAATGCCTTTAATTAATGCAGGTTTTCTAAACACAAATAAAAGGCATTGTCATTTACAATGTCAATAGCTCAAAATCTCACAATTGCAAGACCTATTGCATTGCAAATACTTGTTATGAAATGTACGTAATGTGCTTTCAAGTAATACGCTAAATTACACGTAATTCATAGCCATCGTTTAGCCCTATGTTTTAGTGCAAAATCGACCCCCTATGTCAATTTTATGCAAAGACTCGTTTCATTGCCAAAAATAGCACAACAAAATACAAGTTGCGCAAGCAAAAGTTGCTTATATTCTGGCTGTTTGTGTTGTTCCCACATGCTCACTGTAAAATGTTACTGCGAAAAACAAGTAATTACACAAAATGTTGTACTTTAGGGTATTTTGAATAAGAGGTGTGATCCAAATTTGCACCAGCATAATTTAAATTTACCCCAGGCCTGCTTATAGAGCTCCCACAAGGTAACATCAGAAGCAACAAACCTCTTGCGTTAAGTAATGCACTAAGGCGTCCCTCAACATATCAATGCTTTCCTAGTCTTTCAGCTCCAAGAGGTTGAGTTTCCATATGTCATAGGTCTCCTGATTTCCTTGACTCGCCACCATCATCGCCAACGGCAAATAGTCTAAAATCTCTCTAGCAATGGATTCTTTATCTACTTGTTAATAACTTTTCATAAATTTTTGTTGTTGGCCAAGTAGAGCAAGACCTACCCAAAAGCAAAAACATTGATATGTGAAGGTTCGGGAAATGGTGGTTATGAAAAACGAACTCATCTGGGGAAAGATTCTCGCAGCGTTTTTCTTGGATGCCGAAGGAGACCTATGTCCTTAGATTTCAGAGACATCCCTTGTACTACAAGGTTAAGGTGATTAACCTAAATGAAGGTGTTTTAAACTCTGGTTAATTTCGTCTATGAAATCTAGGCAGTAGTGAGAATGTGCAAGTGTATAGTAGTGGAGTATCTCAGACGTTCCCTGATGGAGCTTTAAGTGAGTCTTTAAATATGGTGTAGCGATGAAATAATGGGGTTAGGTTGGTTTCCTCTTTTATTTTTTTCTCTTTTTTTTGTTGTTGCTTTTTAGGTCTCGCGAGCCAAGGGCTCGAAGAGACATTTTATATCTGGGCTTTTCAAAGTGCTGCCTTGGCCTAAAGCTACAGTGCACATGAACGTGCACGCGCGCAGCGCCATGTGTCTTTCCTCCGTAGCGATCGTTATCACGATCACTTTCACTTTCGCGGGCTCCTCTGTTGCTGGTTTGTCATTTTTAGCGAGCCATGCGTGCTTTCAGTTTCACAATTGCCGCAGCGGCCGCCACACAATTTCCCTGGTTTTGGGATGGCACCCGGTTGTGATTCCATATTGAATTGAACAACAGTGTTTGTTTAATTTCCTTTTACTTTCACTGTTTTGTTACTGCTCAGGTGCAATTGTTATGCCTGCTGAGCTTCGCAGTGTAGAGTGAAATGGCGGCCGAAGCATCGCATTTAGACAGCACTACGCAGCACGGATTCATAGGGCCATCTTAGTCCCGCTTGGGAAGGGGTATTTCTGGACCAGCTCATCTGCCCATAAGAGAGCCATGGAGCGTTGGGCATTACAACGCCAACACTCGCCGCTCCCTGGCATGCACCCGTGATTAGCCGCGATGTGACTGTTACTTAATTCAAGCATCCACTTCTGTGTGCAGAGTGAAATGGCACGAGACAGAACGGCCTGCCCTGCGCTGCATACAGTGGTAGCGCCCGCCTCCCCAGTAGTCATGTGAACGGTGTGTGTGCAGCCAGCTAGACCGGCGCCGTTGCTTCTGGAAAGCCTACGTGTGGCACAGCAATGCTTGCTGCCTGCCTCTGCACAGCATATCTCATTGCATGCGCGGGTACTGGATATCTGTATGCAGCGCCAGGCAATTATTCCCTGGGCAGATGATAATGTGTTTTCTGCATGCACAGCCAGCCCTAGATTGTGTTCATGCCTTAATTTCATCTATAGGCAGTATATGGAGGAGCAATGCGTGCAGAAAGGCAGGAAAACGTGGTGATGCTTCATAAAAATAAAACACGCTGCTCTAATTGAAAGTTTGAACCGGAGCAACTGCAGTCATTAAGCACCAGGCATTCTCGAGCGTTGCAGCAATTGTTGCAACAATGGATGATGGGGGTAGGCTACCCAGCCTTTGTCCCATACAACATTTATTATTGGCGACTTGGCAATTAGTGAGGGGTATATGTTAGGTCTATGGGTGACTTTTATTCTTCTTTCAATGTATAAACACATTTGCCGTCTTAGTGCAAGATCAACGTCCTGTGACCATGTCTGGTTCTCTATTCCCATTCATTCCTCAGTGATCGTTGTGACTACCATCATGTATTGGTCCCGTTAATTTGGCTTATGGTAACACCGGTTATTTGCTGTGCTTAGAGACGACAGAAAAGCATGTAAAGTACTGTAGGAAAACATTTTCTGGTTTAATCCGGCGAATGCAGTGGCTGAAATCTTGACATAAATTGCCCCTGGTCCTCTCCCAACCAAAGCTTGTTCCGGTTCCCCAAAAACAATACATTTCAAAAGGACACGTGTGCTTCTTAAAGCGCCTCTCAGATGGTACGCACTATGAGTCTCAATCAGATTTTAATCACAACCTATCTGTTCTGAATTCTCTGTTCATCCTCTCCTACCGACCAGAGAGCGCCATGAAGCATTCCAAGTTGGTAATGGTCTGCTTAGAGGAGGAGCACGTGGGAGCACATGAACTCATTTTTGTAATTCTTTACCTGAGTATAATATTAGAGAATGTGTGCGTGCTTCTGTTTTTTCAGTGTGGAATTTATCTTTGCTTGGCTACCGGAGGTTCTACTTTTTAAACTATTAAACTAAACTACTACTATATACTTCTTTTTATTTTATTAAAATGACCATCTCCTCGGTTACTCCTGTGCCCACTCTCTATTGCTCCTCTCTCTCCTAGTCTTCACTCGTCCACCTTTTCATCCATTGGTCCCTTCCTCCGTTTGCTGGCTTTTATTTAAATATTTTTAAAAAGGAGGTTGTTTTACATTTTTTCAGGTTTAACTGGTGCCTGTCGTTTTACTGCCGGCTCGCTCTGTAGTGCGCTCTTTCTTATACCTTTGGGTCAAGTTCACGCTATATAAAACTGTGAGAGAAAAAAAGTATTTGCAATGCAATATGTCTCACATTACTAAATGTTTGAGCTATTGGTGTTACATTATTATTAGCAACGCCAATAGTCAAACCTTTAGTAATGCGAGACCTATTGCATTGCAAATGCTTGTTTAATATCTCCTATGGACCTGAATACATTCTGGCATTACCTGTCCAAGCTTATTATACATAAATACTGTAAAAACCTTGTAAGCTAAAAAAAACCCCAAAAAAAACAGTTATGTCCGTTAAGACCATTTCAGAAGTCCATTGTTGTGTTCTATTATAAGGTATATACATTATTGTGAGATTAAACCGCTTCTGTCCAGGTTCGGTGAAGTTATGTCTTTTGGTTGATTAACGTGGCAGGTGTGCCTGAAAGCAGGCTAAGGGCCAGTGCAGGTTAGGCATAGTTCTTCGAGGTTGCTGACATTTCCTCAAATCTATTGTGCTGCAGATTATATATTTGTCCCTTGTGTTAGTTAGGCAAATTCATCTAAAAGTCATTCTGCCTACTGCAGACGGAACGCTTCTCCTCCAGTAGTAGATTTAGGATAATACATTATAAATACATCCACAGATTATATTATACCCCTGCTCGACTGTGTAGCTTTCAGCTTCGGGATAATGACCGGTGCGTTAGATTCCGGGCTCCTGGGGCAGATTTTCTGCATCTAGCGTGGGCGTGCGAAGCGGTACACCGCTATTGGTGCCAAGTGTTCGAAGCGCTCTCTAAAATGATCAACACAGTGGTGGAACCCTCCCCTCTCCTTGCTCTGCTGGGATATGTGGAGCCCATACGGGCGGCACACCGCAAATTCATCGCGCTAGCCTTTTTGCTTGCTAAGAGAAGAGTTGCGTGCCGATGGGGCAGAGGCAGGGCCCTGAAGTTCAAGGATTGGGTGCGGGACCTTGCCTACTGCCATGAACAGATCAGTACTTATTCTGAACTTTTGCCGACAAAGTCACGTTCCACGAATATCTGGGCTCCGTTACGATGCTACCTCTTGGCTGGGGCGGCTGCTGCGGACGATGGGACGCCCGCATAGTGTTGTTTTGCAGACGCCCTCACGTGCTCTTGCGGGTGGGTTGCCTGAGACCATTGCCCTCTGGGTATTTGTTGGGTGGACACTGCGCCTTGCGGATCTCCACGCGGATGAGCTGACCATGGTATGGGTGGGTGGGTAGCTGGCAGAAGGGCTCCTCTGGGTATGGTATAACCTCTGTTGACTCTATAGGTACCCCACTGCTTGATGTATTGCACTGTTTTGATGCTCATGTCTGCACTGACAATGCCTGCTTGGTCCAGTCTTTTCCTTCTTCCTACTCCCGATGTATTAACTATGATGGTAATGTGTACTAATTGTCGCACCTTTTGATTGACGCTGTATGTTTGCTCAAAAGTTCAAAAATAAAAGTTTAAAAGAAAAAGAAAAAAAAAAAATCATCTAAAAGTCAGATCTCGTGGTACAGAGCTCGGTGCCTACTCGAGTGGTCTTCCTCAAAGGTCTCTGGGAGGTGATTCCAGTTGCATCTGTCGGGGTTCTGTAAATCCTTGTCTCCTAAGTTGGTCCCAATATTCAGCCTTCTCCAATGTTCCTAGGTGCAGTCCAAGCCTTGCAAGAAGCACCATGGGGTGTTCTGCTTCAGTTTTTTTACCCGCCAATCTAGTGCTGCTGACCTTCCTTCCGGAGTCCATACTAGCTCTGGGTTTGGGCACCAGAGACTGCTACTGAAAGGCACCGGAGAGCATTGCCAAGAAGTCATCCTGGACTGTTCACATGAGGAGCAGGGCCAAGACTGATTTGCAAATGGCCGGGTTCAAACTGGGTTGGCATGGTGAGCAAAAGAACTATGTATTTAACCCAGATCTCTTGACTGGGGGCGAGTGGTTGAAAAGTTTCAGCACTCTGTCCATCATCTTGTTGTGTTTGCCAAGAAGTAATCCTCCCCAAGCCCTGCAACCAAACAAAACAGTGAGCACCAGGTATATTACACAAGTGGGAGTCGTAGCAGCAAAAGGGCATTAGGGTGTGTCCTGAGAAATCACAGGCCAAACTCAACCAATGGAAGCCTAACAGATAGTAAGCACATCTACACTGGCAGTCAAATTGGTTTGACCTGTCGGTGTCATTTATATCTTGAGTCAATGTGGATTGCAACCGAGAAATCTCTGCTGAATATAAAACACTGTCTCGAGGGTATAGTCCACAGGCTCTGCTCCAGAGACTGGGAAGCTCTAAAAACCATGACCATAATGGAGGGAAACTCCATTTGCTGGTACCAGTGCTGTGTCCTCAAAGAAGACATCCTCTACACAGGAAACAGTCTTTATACCTGTTCGACACACAAGGTGCTGGGGTGGTGGTGACTGAATAGGCTTAACCAAAAGGGCCAGTAGACTCCTCCCCAGGGGAGCAGTTCGAATTTTCTGCACCCCTGAATACCTGATCAGCTGCCACGAATTGCTAGTTGTTTCACATGCTGGTGAGCGCCAAAAGAAGTGTTTTTCCTTGGTTGGGAGCTTCCTACGCCCAGAAGAGCCTTGTACTCTCCCGGTCAAGCAACAAAAAACAACATGGAGCACATCCAGTGCATACTAACACGTGGAGGCCTTTGGGTAAAAACAAAGCGCTGCAGGAGTGCATAATGGACCTGCTGCCCACAAGAACAATTGCACGTACTTCTCCTGCTACAGTAGACCAGAGGCGCAACAGTTTCACTCAGCAGCCAAAATATGCCACCTTTACCTTACGAAAAGATTCAAATCCAGATGGACAACGTGTCCTGTAAACCCTTACCAACCAGCCGATAACCAGGGACAGTAAATTAAAGCCATAAACCTACTTTTACATGAAAATCTGATATGCTTGACGTAGGGAGAAGAGCTAATTAGCTGTTGTAGCCCAAAACATGTTTTATACATTAATGTACTTGAAATTCTGCACAGTTAAAAACACGTCTCCTGGTTTATATCTCACGAATACCGTTTGTCGACTTGGAACCTCGGATGTAGGTGGTGAGTCTGCTCTTTCCTGCTGTAGCATCGTGAGCTTGTAAAACCAGTATTACACGTAGAGAGCAGCTGGGTTATTGTGAATGGCATTTTGTAAACCTACAAAGGACCTTTGCCTTTGCTGTAGCTGGGAGTGCCGAGAAAAGGATAGCAACGTATTTACAGAGGCTTGCTTGAGAAATTAAAATAACAAGTAAAGATGCAGACTAGGACCACGCATGGCAAGAAAAAGCTGGCCTGGCATCGTGTCACATTCTTGGCACTACACTGCTTGGCACCGCCAACCCAGAGTAACTAAGGCAAACACAAACAGCGGCTTTTACAGAGTACAGCGCGCTTTAGTTTAACAATGATAATGGGCCCTAATGTAGTTGCTGAGTGAAAGTCAGTTCGACCACATTCATAGCTAATGTACGCACCACTGTTCCCACAGGCCCCATCACAGGCAGTGCTCCCAGTCATAACCTGTGCAAGAAACCCAAGTCACCTTCATTGACTGTCACCCCAAGTTCTGTATTCACACCCAGTTCTTACTACTGCCACTGTTCCCAATTCCATTACATCCATGGGAGGGTCGGATTGGTAAGGCGGGGCACTCGGGCAATGGCCGAGGGGTCGGTTTCAGCTGTGGGCTGCTTTTTTTGGGCAGCCTGGGGGGCCAATTTGGGCTGTGTCTGGTGTGTTCAGATGCCGCCAGTGGCCCAGTGGGGCCCTGAGTGGGCTTTCTGGAGGCAGATGGGCATCCATTACCTCTCTTTTATTTACGAGCAGAGGTGTCACTCCTTTCTCTCGCTGGGCCGGCCAATGCATGTGTGCATACTCAGTGGGGGCAGAGGGCCTGAGCAGAAACGGCCTCACTCGTTTTCAAGTGTTTTTTTTTTTTTTTTATCTAAGTAAAGAAAACCTGCCTCTGTCAGACTCTCCCTCCCCCCCCCCCCCCTTTTCTCTTAATAAAACTTCGCCAAAGCAAGGTTTTACGGAAAGTCAATATGCAAATGTGGGCCACTTTTATTTTGCGTGCCCGGGCTGATTTTTAATCCCAATCCAACCCTGATCTATGGTGGTACCGCAATCGCCATAAGAACCCCCAGTCCATATTGAAGTTAATGCACTGGTGCTTAATTAAATGCATGTAATAATTTACCCTCTGCTGGTATCCAGACATTCTCGTTATCAACTGCCCAGTAACCATCCGTGAACTACCAGCTGTGCTACTATTAACAATGCAAGTACACCTTCCCATCATAACAGAAGGAAATAAGTATTTGCAAAGCCTACAGGGCTTACCTTTGAGAGTATTGGCTCTGGCTTTTGTTCATGCTGTACAGCATGGGCAGTGCCTACTTTGGCAATGATTTTTAGCAATGCTGTATATAGCAACATTACTGCTGTGCAGCATGGCAAAAATAATAATAAAGAAATATGATGCACCAAGCTCTAAGGACTTAAAAAGAAAGTGCATTAGCCCTGGCAGTTTCATAGCACTTTTTTAAAATTAGTTTTATCCACACTGCAAATATCTGCGCTGCTGTACAGCATGGCCACAAGACTTTGCCAGAGCTGCTAACTAGCATAAGCAGGACCTATTGGCTTTATCAATGTTTGTTACTTGTAAACTTGTAAAACCAGCGGTAACAATAGGCTACACCGCCTTGGAAAATTGAAAAAACAAATTCCTCATGACCTTATGACATGCGTGATTCCTTCAGCCAATCTCGGCTCTTTAGCCGACAACAATGCGTGCGGATGGGGAGATTGTCAGACCCTGCTGACAGTTTAAAAACACAGTTTCTAGAATGCAGCATTCTTGAAAGCAATCATAAGTTCATCACTAGGGCTGAAAAGGCAGAGGTGGCACGTCGTATGCAGATGGTAGGAACTGTTGCACTGTGCACACTGCTGCACTCTGTTTTCACCAGTGTGTGAGAAAGATACTGAACCATGAAGATGACAAATTTTCATTCAATCCCTGAATGAAAACGGCACATCCAGGGCGCACCAAACCTGTTTGCAAAGGTTCAGGGCAAGTTTCGGGTGCTTTTGATATGTTTGTTAAAAGGGTTTAACAATATCATTCAAACAATAAGGGTCATGAAACGCTAGTAGTAGTCCACATTACAGAGGTTTAGTTTGATAATCTAATTCTTCTATCACCCGGATAGATTAAATCATCCAAATTCATTCACAGTGACCTGCCACTGCAGAGATGGATTGATAAGTACATTTGCCACACAATGTAAAAGTGATTGGCCCGTATCAATCCTTTTCCGGCAGCTTCACTGCACAAAAGTTTTAACAAGCACCAAAAACAAGAAAAAAAAGCGCACGCGCTATGGAGGGAGCAGAGGAAGTGGGAGTGGGGAAGAAATAACGCAATCTTGTCGGGAGCAGCAGTTGGGCACCGATTAACTTTAATTAATCTGTACTTGGTCCCTGCTCTACAAAAATGATCGAAATTGGCATTTCACCTACAGTGGTCAATTAAGGAGTCTGCAGAGAAGAGTGACGTGAAGTAATCAAATAGTATACAATGAACAGGCTCCAAGCCCCTTTTGTATACAATAGTGTACGAAAACTGTATGGGGCAAGCGGAGCCAGGTCCTTAGATGTGTGCACCTTTTGGTGAAACAGAACGTTTCTTATCTTGATTCAATAATCCTCATGCACAAATTCAATGTCCATTCATCTTTTGTTTCTTCATGAGTTAATTATTATTATTCCATAAGTTTATTCCTTCATTTATTTAATCATTAATTCATGATTGCATCATAATGGCCAAACGAAATGCTTTTTACCAAACCCAATGCATTTCGGGTCACTCAATGACCATTCCTATGTCTATGAAAATACAAGAAAACCAGATCAGGCAACTTCATTAACATACATCAAACGGGTCTTAATCATGCATGATAAGTACGGTGTCACAAAAATTCAGAAGTGCTCTACACAAACATGGTTATTCAGTGAAAACATTGCATAAAATCACCACAGTTCAAGGTTACGACATGCCGATTGTCTATCTCACTATTATTCAAACTTCAGTGTGCCCCTAATTGTCCTCTCTTCACTTACTTTCAAAAGTGTAAGTATTTAGCGTGGATCCAGCATGTCCAACTGTTACCACCGCGTTCCTTCAGGATACACTTCTTCCGCATTCACCCATTGTTATTCTAACTCGCTCTTTCATTCCTCGCAAGATTCCGGCGTTCGCCTTCATCACGTGCTGTAATTGACCTATCTTCACACGAAGCACACAGACTCCCTCTCCACGGGAACGCAAATTCACTCATCAAATAGAGAAGTCACAAATAGCATTCTTGGATGTTTTAATATCAATTAACAACAATGCAATTAAAACCAATGTGTATGTTAAAGCAACAGATTGCAACAATTGTTTGCATTTTCAAAGCTTTCACCAAGAATCCCTAAAAAAACAGCTACCAATGTCACAATTCATCAGGTTAAAATGAATCCCGTCTAATCCGAAAGAAGAAGCAACAACTATCAACCATCATACTGTGAGATATATGAAGAGAGGATATCCGAGGAAAATCATAGAGGAATCCATTGTGAAAGTTGGGAATTTGAACAGAGAAACTTTACTCACAGCGAAACCATCCATGGAAAGAACACAGACTGTCTGCGTGTTGATATACTCCACACAAGCCAATAGAATCAAAAATATAATCCAGAAACAGTGGGCACTCATTAAACATGCACCTGACTCAAACGTTGTTTGAAGGGAAAATAACATATGCTTTCCAAAGATCAAAGAATCTTAAAGAATATTTATCTCACCACAAAAAGAAGCAAAAGCAACAAGCATGCAAAGGTATGCAGAGATGCAAGAATTGCATCCATTGCAATAATGTAATGCGCGGGAATGAAAAAACACATCCAACCAAAGGTACAAAAATATCGTTGTTACATTCGAGCACATGCGACACTAGAAATGTGGTATTCGGCATTAAATGCCCATGTGGAAAATATATGTAGGGCAAACAGAAAGAAAGGTGAAGATCAGAATGACGGAACATAAGAGCAATATCAGATTGAAAAACATGAAGTCTACAGTAGCTACACATTAGCACGAAGCAGGTCACCAAATAGCACAAGTTAGATTTACGATCTTGGAAGCTATTCAACAACGCAGTGATATGGACCCTCATAAACCACTACTAAGAGCCGAATTCTTTTTGATCAGGAAATTGAATTCCATGCAGCCGCATGGAATGAATGATATCATAGAACTGACATGCTTTCTATAATCCATTAGAATAATGAGGTTTTTCTTGCATTTTGCTTATATCTGTGCTTTCATTTGTGATTTTACTTTGTTTATATTTTTTCTTTTGAATGTGCTTTATTGGAATCTGCGTGACATAGTAATGTGGATGTGGCACAAATCACTATGATTCATGGTATACATTCTCAATTACTTATGGTGTTTATTTTCATAGTCAATGCTGAATTTATGTTGAGGGCTTCGATTCATTTAATGAATGAAATTGACATGAAATGATGAGCAGGGCGATATGACCGTGAAACAAGACATAACGACACGGATAGGATATAGTTCAGGAACGAATCCCATCATATGGAGAGGGAGTGTGTGTGCTTTGTGTGATGATTGGTCAGTTACAGCACGTGATGAAGGCGAACGTTGGAATCTCGCGAGGAATGAAAGAGCGAGTTAAAATAACAATGGGTGAATGCGGAAGGAGTGTATCCTGTAGGAACGCGGCGGTAACAGTTGGACATGCTGGTTCCACGCTAAATACTTACGCTTTTGAAAGTAAGTGAACAGAGGACAATTAGGGTACACTGAAGTTTGAATAATAGTGGGATAGACAATCGGCATGTCGTAACCTTGAACGCTGGTGATTATATGCAATGTTTTCACTGAATAACCATGTTCGTGTAAAGCACTTCTGAATTTTTGTGACACACCGTACTTCTGCATAATTAAGACCCGTTTGATGTATGTTAATGAAGATGCCTGATCTGGTTTTCTTGTATTTTTTTCATAGCCCCCTGAGGAAGGGTCATTGAGTGACCCGAAATGCATTGGGTTTGGTAAAAAGCATTTCGTTTGGTCATTATGATGGAATCTTGAATTAATGATTAAATAAATGAAGGAATAAACTTCTGGAATAATAATAATTAACTCATGAAGAAACAAAAGATGAATGGACATTGAATTTGTGTTTGAGGATTATTGAATCAAGATAAACGTTCTGTTTCACCAAAAGGTGCACACATGTAAGGGACTGGCTCCTCTTGCCCCATACAGTTTTCGTACGTTGATGGGCACTGCCAGACACAGTCCAACAGATGTAGTAGCACACAATTAATGAGGAAAAATTGGAATTAGTAGTGAAATTGGAGTGCACTGGAAATTAAACTGTGAGTATACAATAGTGTCTCACAAGTGAAACGCGTGCGCTAGCTCTCACAAGTTTTGACCATAGAAGAGTGACTTGAAGCCAACAAATAGTAAGCAATGGGCGGTCTTCAAGCCCTTTATGTATACAATAGTGTTGAAAGCTTTCTAGTCAATCTCTTGCAGGCTCGACCCTAACAATTTTAGCACCCATTTCACCATCCGCATTTACAGTCCTTTCCAGTGAATGTATTTTGGAGCCACTCTGAATTCTTGTGCCACAGACTATGCCAATGAAAATATATGTACTATACAGCGGTTATAATAAATACATCTGCAGCACAGTGATATACTCTAGCTTATAAATAATAATTGCCATGCCACAAAACTTACTTCTCAGAGTGAGAGACCATAAAATGTTCTCATCCGAATAACTGGTCTCAGCAGAATTACTCACCCGCGAAAGTAAACCACAGAGGTTCACATAAAGAGGTTGTCAAATCAAGTGCATACGAAAATGAAACCCTATTTCATATTAATGCAATAAATAGTTGGCACATACTCTTAATTATATTCAACAAGGAAGTACCCATAAAACAGAGGCAATATGAATTTTCCATTGGTAAGCTATAACCTTCACTGATGCCGGAAAGGGTAGCCCACCCAAACAACTTCCACATCCATCATTCTACATTGCGCAAGTGAACGGTATAGGACACACAGTTCCCTCACATTATTTTTACATAAACAAAACTTCTCATTTATTTGTAGCCCAGCCACCTGTAATAGCTCTAGATTCTAATCAGCTTGTATTTGGTGCTACATACTGCCCAAGTATGTGTTTGTCGCTGAATGACCCCTATTTCTCTTCTGAAATTCAGTAAGCAAAAATGTCCTCTTTAAATTATGCTATCAACATTACTGTGCCACAAGTTGCAGTATGGTATACAAAGATATGTTTATAAGAATTCCTGTTGATGGATTTTACTCATCTGTTAGAAATTGGGTTTCTGGTTGTCCAAGCAGGAACCACAATCCTAGTCACGTTAAGTCAGAAACACACCCTAAATTAACAAGTGCCAACCCCCTGGTAGCTTGAGATTGGCACAAAACAGTCAGGCTTAACTTAAGAGGCAATGTGTAAAGTATTTGTGCAATACTTTAAACAGTGAAACCACCACAAAAAAAGATAGCCCACCTGGTTGGGAAAAGAGAGCTTAATTTAATTGAACAAAACAAGAGCAAAATAAGAAAAATCTAATAAGTAGATCCGGAGTTATGAATTTTTAATTAATACACTGAAATGTAGTGCTTAAAAACATAAAGCGACAACTGGGGCTATCATGTCACAGTAGACCAGGTCAAACCCAAAAGTTCAGGCTATCCACGATGGAGTATGGGTTGGATACGGAGACCAGCCTTAGTCCCCTGATGAGTACCTTGATTGCGTTGTCATCGATGACAAGATGCTAGGTGCAGAGGAAGCGATGCATCATTGTCAAAGACAAGGTGCAGGTGAGGCGATGCATCGTTGTTGATTCACCAAGGAACATGATGCGTCAGATAAGAGTCATGCAACGGGAGGATACGTTGAGAATGGAGTCAATGTGCCATGCATTTGGCGATGCTTTGGAGTTGATCCTCTGCGGAGTGGAAGAAATGCGCTATTTCCAAGATCCTTGCGTCAACAGTGATGCACAAATTCTGCTGGAGCAGTACTTTAATACCACTTCCAAGGGCCCAGGACTACATTGGCCCCACTTGGCAGGGCAGACTCACAGATGGAAGAGTCCCAGTGCTGTGGCAGGTGACTTGGAAGTATTTGATGTCCCTGACACTTCAGAACAGGAGGCAAACCAGCAAGCCCTTGATGTCACTCTGGTTCTGGTTTCAAGTGATGTGGGTCTAGTCCTTCTTACACCGGCAAGGAGGGCAACAGGGCAGCACAGCAAGGAAGCAGTTCTTTCAGAGCAACCGTCCAGCAGAGTGGCAGTCCTTCAGCAGCATAGTGGTCCTTCTTCCTGGCAGAGTATCCACAGCTCCAGAAGTGTACTGAAGTGGTAGGGTCGGGAGTCCAGATCTTATGCCCTGTGGTGCCTTTGATGTGAAGGTGGCTTCAAAGAGGTGCTTTTAAGTGCACAGATGTTCTCCGTTCCTGCAGTGGCTCCAGACTCACTACACAGGGTTAAGCAGTCCTTTGTGTGGGGACAGGAGACAGCCTATTCAGGTGTAAGAGTGATGCTGTGCCTACCTCCTCCCTCCCATCCTGCCCTGGATGGCCCATCAAGTTACACCTAAGCTACCTTTGTGTGTGGCTGTCCAGTGGGAATGCACAGGGCCCAGCTGTCACCCACCCCAAACGGACATTGGCATACAGAATATACTTTTATAGCATAAACAAAAACGTACACAGTTCACAAATTTGGATCCCACATTAATTACATTTCCACCAAATGTGTTTAAATCAGCTGTGTTTAATAAACCAACCTAGTAAAGTTTGAAATAACACTAAGTAGTCGCCAATTCAATTCAATATGCATCAACAAAACACGTCATTCATTTCTGTCTGTGTTATCCAATAATAGTTCATAACATTCAACAAGTTGCAGAATTAAACTATTAGTGTCTTGTCTATACTCTGTAATTCCAAATACTACTAGGGGTTGTAGAGAGTCTTTATACAGTAAAAACTCGATTTTCCAACAGTTAATTCCACAACAAAATTACTTTTGACAAGTCCCTATTTTAGACTGTTCCGACTTGTTACGACCCATTCTTATTTCAAGGGTCTCCTCAGGACAATGAACTGTTGTTAGCTGCAAAATAATTAAAAGAAATAAATAGTGCCTTAATACTAATGTGGTGTCCATTGAACGTTTCTTATAACTCATATCACCCCAATGACTTTTACCTTGGCTACCCAACTGCTTCGTAGTCTGTGTGATTTTTATTGTTAAGCACGGCTCCGTAAGCCGATTTTTGCGAAAGACACAGGGATAGTTTTTTAGAACTTCTGTTCTTGTGTATTCTCCTTTGATAAACTGACTTTAATGCAATTAGAAGGCCGCTTTCTGGGGCTGCCACTAGTCTGACATTCACGCTTGTACTCGCAGTTGACTTAAGTGCCTCTTACAATTGTTTGTTTACCCAAATATACCTGCGTGGTCTAAGCGGAGAGAATGTGTCAGGTTTTGCTTTATGTACATGCTAATTTCAAAGAGCTACTGCAGAACCTCCCCATAAACATACAGAGTATTCAGCAAATGTGTTACTTTACAAAGTTACAAGTCGGAGCTTCCGTATCTGTCGACTATGTTGTCGCTTCACAGCATGTAACCAATTGCATCTCTATCTGTCTCATTTATGCGAGCACCCAGCTCACTGCGTGTGCGTCATGTTTCCCTTCCTTTAGTCTGACCCCGGAAGTGCCTCCTTCACATGTTTGCAGGATTGAACTTGTAGTTTCCGACTTGATTGAAAGTTTTCACTCTAACACTAAATGATATACACCAAGAAATTTTGTAAACAATTAATAAATGTGAAGACAGTAAAATGTGAATAATTCCTTTTGATCATGCTAATAGATTTCTTAATAATATGGTAAATAATTAAGTGTTTTCAGACACGGTTTCCTCATATTTATTATTAAAAGTAGTCTATCCTTGCTGAAATGTAAGCACCCAGCTCCAGGCTTTTTTGATCTTTCTAAAAGTGGCATTTTTTTAAAAGGTAATGATAAATTCGACTTTACCATTAAAGAGTATTGATCATTACAATTCTATCAGTAGTAAACATGACAACTCTGCCTCCTTTCAATTGGTAATTGCAGTTTATTAGATGTAGCAAGGAATACACAATGTTGACCTATGTGAGGGGTAGGCCTTACAGTAGTGAAAAACAAATTGGGAGTTTTACACTACCAGGACATGAAAAACTTTAAGTACATATGCTACCTTTTAATTTCACAGTACCCTGCCCTATGGGCTACCTTAGGGATGACTTGTATGTAATAAAAGAAGAGTTTAAGGCTAGGCAAGGGGTTTTAAATGCTGAGTCGGCATGACCGTGTAATCTGGACACAGAGTTACTGGGCACATGTAGCACACTATACTAAGGAACTAAATGTAAATTAATTATGCTAATTGTGGCTAAGTCAAAAGATGTTTAGGGAGAGCGCACATACACTTTAGAACTGGTTAGTAGTTGGAAAGTGCTCAGAGTCTTAAAGCAAACAAAAACAGGTTCAGCAACATTGGAGGCAAGCAGGCAAAAACTTTGGAGGAAGACCACCCTAAGGCTGGCAAGTCTAACACCATCTGAAAAACTACCACAGAAAATGGCGAGCAGGATAACTGCTCCAACTAACATGCCCATTAGAAACATCGTATTAGAGACAATGTCCATCAGTTTTATTGTACCACTGAGCATTAAGTATTCAAGTGTGCTACAGTGTATGCTCCACAGAATCGATGTGGCACACAATATTCACATCAGAATGATTAGACATGCACTCACAGTTACCAAACCATTGACTAGGCCTATCCGTGCATGGTTTTTAGCCTTTGAGGTGTAGCCATTATGCTCTGACTCTAATGCAGTTTTGTCCTTAAGCATTTTACTTTTTATTTCAGCAGCATTTCATTAAGTGCTTTGGTACTTAGTTCTGAAAGTCTTGCTGTCTGGTTTGCTTCATTGTTGCTAGTAACAAGCCTTATTCAGCATGAGATCTTTCAGAGTCTCGCGTTCTTGAGTGTAAGTATAAAGAAGAAATACCTGTAGAACATCTCTGTTGAAGTATTGGAGCGGGCATAATTGGGTAATCTGCACCACTAAATAGCATTTGCTGTAACATTTTTTCATCCAATTAAAAGTAACTTGTTGATTAACACTACCAACCTTTCTCTGGTATAAAGTGTGTTGATTGTACCTTTTTAAAAACATTTTTGTCATATTTCCGCTATTTCTACAGTAACAAAGTTTGTAAGCTACGAAACTGCTGTGAGGTCTAAATAAATTCAAGAGTGTGAGAAATTAGGTCGTGCTAGGCCACAAAGCGATTGGGGTCACAGGAAATAGACCATGTGGTCATGCACGTACATTATGCGATCCAAGAAGTGAAGTGCCAAATATGGTCCTGCGGGGCTGAAATGGAAGTCCGTTACACTGAAGAGAATGCACCATGCGGTAATGGACTGCCACCAACAAGGTCTTGCAGGGCTGGGTTAAAGAGCAGGCACACTGATGGCAATAGAAAGTGTGGTTATGAGCAGCCACAGTGAGATTTCACTAAATCAAAGGAATGCAAAACTTTCAGGACCGCAAATGATGCCCAGTCACCGCAATGAATAAGAATGCTTGTTAAGGGCAGGCCCCTCTCACTTTGGACAAATTCGTGATGAATGTTTAGTCCTCAAGTGTCTTGGGGGCCAAGGTGGACAAGTGAGCCCAAGCACATACTGCACTCTCGATTGCCTACCCCTGAGCATCCTTACACCAGTTGAAGGCTGGGAGGGAGAAGTCCACAATATGCTCAGACCAGGGTGCCTGAACGCCATCTTCAGAAAGGGCCCAGCTGCAAAGGTGGAAGGAGCGTATCCTTAGTGCTAAGGAATTGTGAGACATGGTATGAAAAGTCCACATAGAGCAACGACATTTGATGAATGCCCAAAGAGTAGGCTTTCAATATTCCCAAAGGGCCCACCACAACTATAGGCCAGCCCTTTGCACTGTACCAGACGTAGTAGAACCAAATACGAGTCACTGTGGACTGTTCAGGTATGAGGTTGACTACTTCGGGGCTCATCGGAACAACCAATGTCTGTATAGAGGAAGACTTAATTCACCCTAAACTACGATATACACAGAAAGATGCCACAGCCAGGGACAACCTGAGGCTATCTCTCCAACCCACTTTTCCTCAGACTCATCGAATGAATGCAACTTTAAATGTTCAGCAATCTGGGGTGACTTGACAACAGGGTCTCTCTCTGTGCACTGGGCCCATTTTAAATCTCTTACAAGATTTCCCAGGTCGTTACCGGTCACTTCTGATGAGAAGTGCTATCAGTGGACTCATGAATAAAATCAACAGGAATGAACAGTTTATAGTCCATTATACTTCTAGACTTGCTTCCAGTGATTACTTTTTTTTGTTGCATTTTCCAGTACATAACAATCCAGAAACAAGTCATAAGTTCATCAGTGGGCTTTCAAAGTACAAGTAGGCAGTACATCAATACATACTAGTCAGCAATGGGTGGCAGTATATTTAGACGGCAATAGAATCATATTATACTGAATAGAATGTCAAAATACAGTAAAATACATCAATCATCATTCATGGCGAGCAAATAAGATGTCAATGGACCCCATATATCACGAGGCTTAGAGGTACTAGGGAGTTCCTCAGCATAGCAAGTAAGCTGGTCTCTGCATTACACTAAATCCTGTAGCCATTGCTTATGTGTTGGTGCCGGTCTGCCACCCTAGCGCATAGCGACTGTGCGCTTAGCCAATAGGAGTGCCACAGCTACCAGTCTCCTAACCGGAGCACGCCCAGTAAACACATTTGCGGGGTAAATGCCACTGGCGTTTCCACCATTTCGGTCAGGCTTCTAGTGACCTGCACCCAGAATTCTGCAACTTTCGGACAGGCCCAGGCTAGATACTGAAAGTCCGCATGTGGGGCATGGCATCTGACACCACCGGCAGAGTCTTTCAATCCACATTTATATAGTAAAGCAGGCGTATAATACACTTGGTGCAGATATTTAAAATAAATCAATTTAAGATTACCATTGGCAGTAAGCCGTTCTGTCAATTTACAACTTTCATGGCAATCTTCTTCAGATAATGGGTCAGGGAGAATTTCATTCCATTTAGCCAGTGATGCCGCTCCCGTAAACAACCCCTCTCTCTGTGAGGTGTGATATAATCGAGTGATAAGGTAAGATTTCGTTTGGCTAGCGTATATGAGGTGTAATGCATCTAGGGTTGGCGGTTCCTTCGGAAATTGTGGATACAACGCACGTATTGCAGCATGCAATCTAGTGTAAATAATGACACGCATTGCAGTATTGTCCCCATTCCCAATAAACTCTTCGGCAGGCATGAAGTTCCCAGCTGGAAACACATGTGTGCACACCTCTCTCATGAAGAACTTGAAGTGCACCTTTTTCACTAGATACCGAAATTGAAGAGTGATGCAAAAGCGGCATGGTCGGCTCGTAGAACAGTAGTGTCTGTGCCCTCTTCCCGAGTTCCTGCCATGCACCAACAGTTCACTGCACTGTATCTGCTTCTCCCTTCTCAAAGACTAAATGAGTGTTCACAATCATGGCCTTGAACAGTATAGGATGCACCGCGCCTTCCTCCACCGCCACATGGGGAATATAAGTCGGTGCTTGTAGCCAATAGTAGGCATAGTGGGCCTGCGCACATAGATAATATAACTGCAGATCCGGAGCTGCAAAGCTGCCCATATCATATGGAAGGGTTAGAACTACCCAATATTGTGGATTTGGCCCAGTTTATTCCCAGCCCGGGATGCCACTCAAACCTGACGTATTCCCTGATAAGGTGTGCTAGATGTGTCTCTGGGTCACGAACATAGAGCACCATGTCATTCGCATACATGGAAACTGCTAGCGGACGCTGAAGAAATCTCAGTGCAGCATGTGCATACTGCTGTCATAGGATACACGCTAGGGGCTCCAGCACCACCCCAAAAAGTAGAGGCGACAGTGGGCAACCCTGTCGTGTACCCCGCTGTATTGGCAACTTGGTGAACGTATGCCCATTCAGCCGCACTTCCGCTATAGGATCCGTGTATAGTAACCGGATCCAATTCGTAAAAATAAAAGGGACACCCATACGATGTAAAACTGTAAATCAGTATGTCACGGAGATCGAATCAAAAGCCTTGGCGGTATCTAAAAGAACCGCCACCGCAGGCAGCGATTGCTCTAGCTTATGCAATCCTGCAAACAGCGTGCGTAAATTGTGGGATGTCAAACGCGCAGGCATAAACCCAGATTGATCTGGCAGGACCATAGTAGGTAGTAACAATCGCAGACGGGTAGCCAACACCTTTGCTAGAATCTTAACATCAGTATTCATAAGCGATAAAGGCTTATAAGAATCGCAACTATCCGGCGCCTTACCAGGCTTCAGGAGCGTTCTAATTAGTGCTTCTCCCATGGTGGCTGGCATACATTTTTGCTCATAGGCTTTGAGATTGAGCTCATGTAAACATGGTGCCAAAAGGTCAATATATTCTTTATAAAACTCAGCTGGCAAACCATCTGTGCCTGTAGCCTTCCCGTTCGGTTGCCCCTCAATAGCATCTCGTATTTCATCAATCGTGAGCTGGTGCATTAAAAAATCTTGTTGACCCCGCGAAAGGCAGACCAGTGCGATATCTTCAAAGTAGTGTGCAATATCTGTTTTCACGGCTGTCTTACGAGTTGCATACATGGCCTGATAATATTGTACAAACATAACAAGTATCCCCGCCGTATCATAGTGTACAGTACCGTCATCACCAACAATCTTAGCTATATGTGTCCTTCCCCATGGCTCTGCAATTTTTGGGGCTAACGCTCTTCCTGGTTTGCCCCCTTCTCCATAATATCTTGCCGCCCATCGACGTTACAAATGCCGCACCTCTTGATCAGCTGTATCATTGTACTCGGTGACCTTACTCCTGATAGTTGCTAGAGTAGCGGGATCTGCCTTAGACTCATATTCACGTTCTAATCGGCCCAGTTCTCGTTCTAATGACCTCATAGCACCACGTAAAGACTGAAGAACCCCAGCCTGTAAACTTATGCAGACGCACCCGTATGGTCACCTTAAAGGCTTCCCAGAGAGTTCCGATACTGTCTACAGACCCTCTATTGTGTTCAAAATAATCCACAAGGGGTCTCTCAACCCCTCACAGATCCAGCAGGGAGGAAGATTGAGACCCCAAGTCTCTCATGCCATTAGCGACAGAGCACGCTGCCTTTTTAGGCGTGACCTCAGCTGAGGTCATACGGTCCTCCCCAGGCACCAGTACAACATTAAAATCTCCCCTCCAAATAAAAGCAGATGGATCCAATTTATGTAGTTTACCCCACAGTGTCTCAAAAAACCCTGGGTCATCTATATTAGGCCCATAGAGGTTTACAACTGTCACTCGCGTGCCACACAACATGCCCTGCACCAGGATGTATCCCCCGATCTCATCCTTATCAATATGCAGAACTTCAAAGGGGATGCCTTTTTTAATCAGTATCATAACACTCCTCGCATAGGAGGAGTAAGAGCATGCTATCCGCACACCTGCCCACCTAGTGGCCACTGCCTCCGCTGCATGTGTGGTAAGGTGGGTTTCTTGTAACAGTGCTATGTGTATATTATGACGGTCTATATATGCCAGGACCTGTCTTGTCTTTTGGGATTATTCAGGCCTCTAACATTCCGTGTCAACTACGATACAGTAGCGTTCTTAATCCCTTCCATTCCGCTCAGTATCTAATGCATCACCCCTCTATTGGAAATTCTTGTACATGCCATTGCCAATTTACACAATGCGCCCAACTCGTTCGTATATAGTTCCCCAATATTTCTCCCCTCCCACTTCAGCATCCCAATTATGCTAAGGATCCCATAGCAAACAGCAAACTCACAATCATGCCGCAACATGACATACAACAACAAAAAGAAAATAAAGCGCATCCAAGTTATGCCCAAAAGAACGGAAACCAATGTGGGGTACTCCCTACGAGGGTGGTCGCCAGTACCAACCAACCCCCAAGACAGAACCAGGGGGGGTCAAGGTATGTATATAAAAAACCCTCCGCCATCCAGGGACAGCCATCAGGAGCATCGCATAGAAAAAACAATACATTTTGCAACCTGAAATTATGCATTATCAGAGCATTGTTTGTGCCAGGATATCAAAATTCAGAACAGTACATATTCGGATTTTACATTGAAAAAATAAATCGAACTAAACGTGGTCAACATGTTAACTTTGACATTGCAAACAACCATGTTGGCGAATCAATCTCCATACGTGCAACAGTTTAGAATGAGCTACAACTGCATTGTGCCCTTAGTAAATAGCTCACGCGATCAGTCCTCAGTATCTGCATCCTCTTCGGCCGCTCGCGTAGTCTCCTGCTTCTCGATCTGTCGTGCATACTGCAAAGCGTCCTTGGGTGTCGCGAAGATCTTGGCCTTTCCCTTGTAGTGAATTCAAAGTCGTGCCGGGTACAACATGGCATATTGAATTTTCATCGACTGCAGCTTCTTTTTCACCGGATGGAATTCTCGTCATGCCTGCTGCACCGATGCCGTAAAATCGGGAAACAGGGCAATTTACATGCCTTGATACGAAGTGGCGCCCTTTTCTCGGGACAGTCGCAGCGCCCCCTCCCGGTCACGATAATTGGGTAACCAGGCAATAATGGGACGCGGCGGCACCCCAGGCACCGGCTTAGACACCAGGGATCTATGTGCACGTTCCACCACCATCATGGCCGAGAAGTGCTCCGCTTCAAGCATATCCTTTAATAGATTCTCGATATACAGTTCCATGGGGCCTGTATTTTTTGACTCGGATACCCCGGTAATCCGTAAATTGTTACGGCGCGATCTGGCCTAGAGATCCTCGTTCTTAGCCTGGATTACTGCTAAATGTTTTTCCATACTGGTACATGAGGCATTGACCACCTCCATCTGGTCCTCTGTAGTAGATATGCGCTGCTCTGCCTCAGAAATACGTGACCCATGCTTATCAAGCTTGGCCGACATATTGTCCACACGCAAATTGAGATTATCAATCTTGCTGTCGATCACCTGCAGACTGTGCTGCATAGTGAGCATCATCCGCTCCAGTCGACAGCTAGCACCTGCGCCCAACTCCAGTTCAGTGTCCTTCGTTGCGGGAGCCTGCGATTTCGTGAGGCGTCGAGTCTCAAAACTGAGTTTCGCCTGTGCTTGTCCGTTTTGCCCATTTGTTCTGTAGAACCAAGGTAATATCACCGTTGGACCAGTGCACGGCCACCCACAGCCCAACATGACACCTGCGACAGGCTACACCCAAGCGGTGCAATACAGCCAGGAGAGGACAAGTCTGTGCTGAAAGACAATAGTATGGCCATCCACGGTAGAGAGATCAGAGCGGTGCGCGGGTGGTTCAGCGTCAGCCAATACTGTATATTGCTAGTAAGTGTTGCCTCACTGTTCCAGAACACGGGCAGCCAGTCAGCCAAACTTCACAACGATGCAGAAGCAGTGCAGGACATTCATTCACAGTCACTATCTTAGCGCCTCACGTTGAGCACAAGTAGATGTTCTCCACGCACCCCTAGGTAGCAGGTAATCACTCACAAAGGGTATCGTACATCAGTGAGAAGATGATCAGGCAAGCCTCATGAGTGCCTGCCAGGAAGATGGACACATGCAGCAATCATGAGCAGCCAGGAGGGCAGTAGTAGCGTCGGAGCACGGGTAAATGAGGCAGAGTGAGGTCTAATGAGGGCAAAGATAACGGGTCTGCCCTACGATATAAAGCAGCTCAGTCAGACAGCTCTCTTCGTATTGCACCGACCCAGTAGACTGGAGGTGTTGCGCACACAGCAGGATATGCGGTGATATGGTTGCCAAGTTTATTGTAGTGTGGCCGTCGTATGCAGTCCACAATGCACGAACAAAGCACCACACAACGTCTAGTGGCAAAATCACCAAGGGCCCATTCGTCGCCTCGTCGCAGCACTCCTGAATTTATTTACGGCTCGGCCACGCCACTCAGTCCGTCACCCCTTTCAGACGCCCGGAGCAGCGTCGGCTCGCAGCACGCGGCGCCCCAATTACAGCAGCCCAACACAGCGGAGCGTATGCAGCCCAGAAGCAACGCTTACCGCATTGATAGCAAGGATTCAGGCGCACGGCGGAGGCGGGTTCATATGCACCATCGACAAGAAACAAGAGGTAGCAAGCCCACACAGCTCAATCCTTTCGCTGAGAACCCGCGGGCCGCCATTTTGGAAGAGAAAAGTCTTCGCCACTAACTCCGCACAGCAGCCGCCGAGCGCAGTGCTGTAGCCAGTAAAATATTCCTCTCTCAAAGTGCAGTTAAGCTGTCATCTTTGATCCACTGGATGGTGGTGTTTTCAGTAGGATTTTAGCCGGATGGTGACCTCGACCGGCAGAGCGGCACTAATGTGCAGCCATCTTGCATCTGGCTCTCTAGCGCCCCCATCCAGTGATTAATTTGAACCGATGGTTGCAAGTGGCCCCCGGCCCTCACCATGTCATACCATACCATACCATACCATACCGTATCGGACTTTAACCCAGACGAGGGAAAAAAAGGGGTACAGAAGGAGGAAGAGAGACTGAAAAACACTGACAAAGGGAGAAACCAGAGAGGTAAAAAGAACCTGAAAGAGTGAGAGAAAGATGCATGGACAGTCTGGTAGTGGAATAAAGAGGCATGAGGTGGAATCAAGACTACACAGTATTGATTTTTGGCACTCTAACTTTCGATAGCACTGGCCACAGCCTGCTGAGCACAACTTTGGGGCGTGACAGTTATTCTTTTAAAAATTAAACACTGTCTTCTACACTTCTCAACTGAGACCAGTCGGCTTGAGTATCTTCCACCCACTTCACCAGTGACCCTTCCAGCTTACACTTTAAGACTATAAAGCATATTGTATTGGAGAGCTATTCATTTCTTTATAGATTAAATTAAACACAAATAGCGCAAAGACATTCTTCATAGATTGTCTTCCGTTTCTTAGATTATAGCATACATAACTCAAATCTTTACATCCTTTATAATTTCCGTTCATTGAAATGATCTACAGTCCTATTTGTAGTCCTTTATATGATCAAATCTTATTTAATTATAAAAATGCACTATTCAGGCCACAATCGAACATTCTTTGTATGTTCCTTTTTTATTTCAAAGAGATGCTTTTCCAGTAGCCACTAAATCTCACAGGGCACAACAAACGCCATTGGCAGTTGAGAACTGCTCCTTCAGGGCTGTAGGAATGACAACGAAAAATACAGAAGACATTCTATTATAAAAGTGGTGCAAACCTCTAGGTTATCCAAAATGCACAATTTTCATTTAACATCATAGCTACAAAACCTATTCATAAGAAAATGAGGTCATTTAGACATTTCTCATGTATTTGCATCTGATATTTATGAGGTGATAATAGAGTACTGTTTTAGTTGATCTAATATTTTTTGGGAAACAGTTTATTGTGAATATTATACACATCGAGTAAAGCAGTTCACAACCATCGACCGTTACAGAGAGTAATTGACATAGTGTAATATGCAATAACTCCGTACACAATAAGTAGAAATATAAATACAGTTGTGCCCATCCCACCACCATACAGCTTTCGAAATCCCTTGCCTCACTTGGTAAATTTCCCATGGTGTGCCCGTTGTCGGGTTGTCAGTCACTCAAGTCCGGATCTGAGTCTTCGGGTTGAGGGGCACACATATTTCCCCGAAAAGTGTTCCATTTCCCCCACACTCGTGTCCATTTTCGGGGGCATCCCTTATTAATAAAGACTGCATTTTCCGCCACCATGGCGCAATCAAGGTCACAACACCACTGTTGGTGTGAGGGTATTGTTAGGGCTCCCCAGTGTTGTGCATAGTTCCTTTTGGCTAGTGTGATGCCGAGTGTTGCCCAATCCTGTGCTGCATGGTTGAGATCTGTGGGCTCCCACACATTAAGCAAACACCTCCGAGGTTCAGGGGGGACCTCGAACCCACACACCTGGGTGATTGTCCTCATAACCGCCCTCCAGTATTGTGTAATGTGGGGACAGTCTCATATCGTGTGGAAGAAAGTACCTGTGAGCCCCCAACCCCTCAGGCAAAGTGATGTCTGCCATCCCTATTTTGTGTAGTGTCGTTCTCGTGAAGTACGTTCTGTGCAGTATTTTAAGTTGCACGAGTTTTAATCTGGAAGGGGTCGCTACCTCCCGCTGGGATGCCAGCGCCTCCTGCCATTCCTGTTCATCCAACTCCCCCACCTCTGCTTGCCATCTCTCCTTTAGGGTCTGCGTGGGATCTTTCTGATTGTTGATCAACTTTCGGTATGTTAATGAGATTGCCTTTTTGGATAGTGAGTCTGTTAGCAAACGATCCTCGAGTGGAGAGGACTCTGGCAGGTCGGCTCCCGAAGGTATGGCCTTCTTCAGGGCGTGCCTAATTTGAGTATACCGGTATTGTTCCCTTCCTGCCATCTGATACGTTGCCTGAAGCTGTGCGAAAGGAACCTTTTCGCCTTTTTTCCATAGGTCGCCAACCCTGGAAATGCCTATAAGAACCCACCTTGTAAAACCCTTGCTCATGCTCAGCTTGCCGAACCTGGGTGAGTCCCACAGTGGTGTATGCTAAGTTATCACCCCCTCCCATCCTAGTGTGCGTTGCGCCGTGTACCAGACATGCACAGTGTGGGTCGTGGGTCCTATTAGCGTATTTTTCTTTTGTTTGTCATATAAGGCATCCAGGGGTCCATTCGCACCAAGAATGTATCTGTCCATGCGCAGAGCTGGTTCGTCCTGTGGGGCGTGCAGCCATTGATTAATCACTATGAGCTGGGATGCCCAATAGTATAGCTGAACGTTGGGCAGGGCGATACCGCCATAATACTAGCTCCGTATTAATTTACTCATAGCTATTCGGTGAGGCTTTCCTTCCCACAGGAGATGGCCCACCTCCGCCTCGATGGCTTTAAAATATGAGTGGGGAACTGGCATGGGTGTATTTTGTAGTGTGTACAGGAACCTAGGGAGAGCCATCATTTTAAACAATGCAGCCCTCCCCAGCAGTGTCAGTGGGAGTGATTGCCAGCTTTTAACGTCACTATTCAGCCTCCTCAGAGGTGGGAGTAAATTACGCTCCATGAATTGCGCATGGTGGGGCGTGATATTTAAAATGTATAAGGTATTTAAAACCGTTCTGTGTTACCTGTATCTCAGCCCCCCGTGGCAGGCGTGGGGGAGGACCCTTAAGTATATATAGCACCGACTTGGCCCAGTTGATTGATTAGCCAGAGACCCTACCATAGGACGCACAAATGTTGAGTAGGCAATTTAGGAACCGTCTTGGGTGTGTCAAATACAATAAGATGTCATCTGCATAAAGGGAGATACGGTCCTCCCATCCCTCTGTCCATTTCATTCCCTGAATCACTGGGTCTCTCCGTATCCACGCTGCCAGCGGCTCTAATACCAGGGCGAACAGCAGTGGGGATAGGGGACAGGCCTGCCTAGTTCCTCGCCCCAGCAGAAAGTCCTCTGATAAGTGCCCATTTACCAACACCTGCGCCAGTGGCTGTGTAGAGCAGCTGTATCCAGGCACAAAATTTCGGTCCGAAACCAAAATGTCGCAGCACCCCAAAAAGGAAGGGCCACTCCACGCGGTCAAAGGCCATACTGGCGTCTAGTGAGAGAATTACCGCTTTCTCTTGGATATATGGCCCTCGAGCCAGAACACCATGCAGCCGTCGCAGGTTCATTGCCGTGTTTCTGCCCGGCATAAAGCCGGATTGGTCTGGGTGTACGAGTGCCGCGAGATGGGGCTGCAGCCTGGCAGCTAGCGCCTTAGCTAGGATTTTTGCTTCCGCGTTAAGGAGCGAGATTGTTCGATAGGAGTTGCACTCCTGGGGGGGGTTTGCCGGGTTTAAGTATTGCTATAAGTGTCGCCACCCTCTGATCTCGAGGAAGCGATCCCGTCACCAGGCTGGCTTGGTACATTCTCAGAAGGTGCGGCAAAAGTGTGTCCGCCTCCCTTTTAACAGTTCCACTGGGACACCGTTGGGCCCCAGTGCTTTCCCCGGCTGAAGTCCCTTAATAGCTGCAGCAATTTCCTCTCCCGTGAGGTCCGCTTCTAGTAGTTGTACATCTTGCGATGTCAGTTTTGGGAGAAGTATATCTCTTAGGAAGTCTAAGTTTTCCTCAACCGTTGTCGTGGCCACCGGAGTATAAACCATTTCGTAATGGCGTGCAAATACCTTAACGAGTTGATCTAATTTTTGCATATATATATTTTATGGTGGGAGCGAATCCAGACATCTTGTAAACTATTCAACTGCCATGCTTATTCTCTTTCACGATAATGCAGATACAAATTTATAGCAAACCAAATAGATATATATTCTTAAATTCTAGTCATATTGTTTGAATGTCCATTTTAACCTATTTAATATGGTACCTCTTATGAATGGTACAAAATGTATACATTTTAATTCATGCACGTGATACTTTTTACCTAGAGTGAATGAATGAATACATTTATTGTTTCAATTAATTAGAATTGTTACAAAAGACTGGACGTGATGTGTCCATCCAAATACCTTCTTTGATCATTGATAAATCATCATTATATCATTTCATTTGACAAATCACGCAATTACACAGGGTAAAATTAAGAGAACATTAAAATTTGATATATGTTCACTAGTTTGAAACTGTGATCAGCCTTTAGTTCTTAGCTCAATCTTTACTTACGAGTTCTTTAAGTTGGCGTGCAAATTTCGCTAGTCTGGCCAGTTCCATCGGAATCTCCAAATTAAAAAGAAGTTTCATCGCGTCTGAACAGGTACGAGTGGCATATTTTAAGAACAGAAGTTTTAATAAAGTGCAGCATGTGTGGTTCAATCGGGGGCAGATGCAAACCCGGTGAGCCATAGATTCCTCATACTGACGCACAGTCTGCAGATGGTGACCACCTCTAGTGATTTCCAGCGAATATTTATATCTTTTATTGGCAGTACCATGAGTCTGAATGACATCATTTGCTTTAAAATTGATTTGTTTAGGGCTAGTCTCAATTTATCCTTATAGAAGCTAGCTGAGAGCCCGATATTGCTGCTGTCGCCTCATATCGTCTTGCTTCGATAATAGTCTTACTTGTTTCTTGAAAATGGCTTTTAAAATTCCAGGTTGGTGAATAAAATCCCGCCAGTTAGATAGGTCAAGGTGCAGTTCAGTGCAGGCAGTAAGTAGGCAGTCGGCCCAGGAATTTATACCTTTCGTGAAGATTTCCTTTAGCATTGCTTTCATTGTATTTGGACGGGATGTGCATGCCCCACGATAGTACCGAATAATCGATGCCCAATGTTCATAAGATTGTTTATTTTACCCGAATTCCAGCCATACCAAGGCATTCCGGGCATGGGCAGGTATCTGAAAAATCTGTTTAAATGCTCTGCAGTTGGCAGACTCCATAGTGTTAATTAGTGCCACAGGAAAGAATAGTTGGCCATAGGAAATTAAGGGAAGTAACTTGGGTCTTATGACCTTTCGGATTGGCTCAGTTGTCGGGCTGCTCAGTCTGGAGTTGTTTGCAAAGGGCGAACTTCACCGCCTTCGCTTTTGATTCTATGGATGTGATGTGTGCAGTGGGCTTGCCATTGCTCATAATCCAAACCCCTAGATAGTGGTATTTAGATGTTGTTGTTATTTTCAAGTGGCCCAGTCTCCATTTATATTTGAGTTTGTTAGCATATTTTCCGAAGGTTAATACCTTTGTTTTGCTTGCGTTTGCTGTTAAATCATTTTTGTTGTTATAAACAGTGCGTCCAGTGCTCTTTGCATACCCATCTTAGTGTGGTCAGTTAATACCATGTCGTCAGCGTACTGCATTAGGATCAGTCTAGTCGACCCAATTTTAGGAGCTAACCGGTTGGCTTTTGATATTGATTTACCAAGGTCTGCAGTATGTAAAGGGGCGCCAGTATGCAGCCTTGTTTCAGCCCTCTGTCCGTGTAAACTTTTTTATTGTTGCTGTGTTCCGGGTTAATTTCACCCGTACCCAGGTTCTGGTGTAAAGGGCAATGATGGCATTCAGCAGCATGGTCGGGATCCCCCATTTTTCTTATTTTTGCCAGAGCAAATTCTTGTTGACCCAATCAAACGCTGCAGAGTAGTCTATGAAGCATGCGAAGAGAGGGTGCTGTTTTTTCTGGGTAGACTGTTCTACCAGGTACACTAGGGCTAGAATGTTATCCAATGTTGATGCTCCTGACCTGAAGCCAGATTGGTAAACTGGTAAATTTACGTCCTCGTTAACCCATTTTGGTAGATCTTTTAAGAGCAGGTTTGCATATCCCTTTGCCTCGGTATCCAAAAGGGGTATCAACCTGTAGTTGGTTGGATCTCCAGTGTCACACACACACACAATCACACTAGTATTTTTATTTAGCACCATTGCTACAGAGTATCTCATAACATTTCAATTTTAAATTACAATTTTTTAAATAGTGTAAAACCATTTACTAAAATAAATTAAAATCAGTGCAAGCCGATTGGTCTTTGCAGTACATTGGTAAAATAAACATTTGTTTAGCAGCGTCCGACTTTTTTCCTTTTAGCTATATTGTCATTCTATCCAAAGTTGGTGGCTGGAGATCAGCATCTCGATATTGTGGCATTCTCTTCTCCACTTGTCTCAAAAAAAAGTTTACCAGGCAGCAGTTCAGCTGCGTGTCCTCAGGTGCAAAGCACACCAGCACAGCCTGCCTCCGCGTGCGGATACCTCTCTGATTGAAAAGTGGCTTTAAAAGCTGTTTCCGTTCCGGTTAGTTCTTTGCAGATACCGATGAAGGTGCAGCATGTCTTCATGCCCTGCACTGCACAGGCGACGGATGGAATCAGATTGTTTTTTCATCCAGTGTGGAAAGTGCTTTACGCATGGTAGCAGGCCAAGTCCATACTTTAGGCATGTCTTCATGCCCTGCACTGCACAGGCGACGGATGGAATCCGATTGTTTTTTCATCCAGTGTGGAAAGTGCTTTACGCATGGTAGCAGACCAAGTCCATACTTTAGGAATTGAATTTTAGGGGAATTGGCAAACCCCAGGGCTAGGTATTTTTGAGCAGCGAGGGAGGAATAGGAGCTCAAGATCATCCAGCCGTGCGACCTTTTGGATAGGGCTGCCTTGTCTACGATCCAAGATTGACTCTTTACTGTTTTCTTTATTTTTTGGAGACGGCAGTGCCTTATAGGTGTTTCCCAAAGCTCGATGAGACCCAGGGTGGTCAAACTTGCTAGTAAGTATTTTGCTGCTGGTGATGATTTTTTCTGTTGTAGTTCTGACCACAAATGGCAACTTGGGGTTCCTGGTCTTGAACACCAAACCCGAGTCTAATCTGTGCTGGAGAGACTCTTGTTGGTAGACCAAAGATTATTCTTTACACTTTTGGGACCACACCATCCAGGAGCTTGGAGTCCCATCCCCTCTGTGCCGTGCTACCATAAGTTATTGTAGGTTGGATTTGTGCCCATATTACTTCATCCAGTGGGGCAAGTGGGGGGCCGTTCAGTTTAGAGTTAAGATTACTCATCAAGACTGCTAGGGCTGTTCCCGTCCTTTTGATTGTGTCCCTTTGGGCTGCAAAATGCCCACCTTTGTCGATGATCACCCCCAAGTATTTATACTCTATTGCTTAGTCTATGCGGGTCTTGCCCCAAAACCAGACCGGTGTTTTCCTAGGATTCTTTTTGATTGTCATGGTTTTCGTTTTCTTCAAGTTAATATTCAGATTATTTGCCTCAAGAGTAATCACATGTAGTGTTAGGAAGGTGCTGTAAACCCATCTTCATTTGGCTAATCAAAACTAGGCCATCAGCATAAAGTAGACATGGTAATACTAGGTTCCCGAGCTTTGAAAAATGTGAATTGCTGGCATTGAGTAGCGGGATAAGGTCTGCAAGAAACACATTGAATAGGGTCGGGGCCAGCATGCAGCCTTTCATTGTTGGTATCTTTCTTGATAAAGTTTACCCGTCCCCCAACTTTACTTGAACCCAGGTCTGAGTATGCAGATTGATTAGCAGATTTAGAAAAGCTTGGGTTATGCCCCAACTGGCCAATTTTAACCAAAATCTGTTGCGATTTACGTGATCAAAAGCAGCCCGGTAATCGATAAAGCACAAGTATAACGGCATTTTTGTAGTCTCGGCCATATCGATTAGCAGAGCCATGGTTGTTATGTTTGTTACAGTTCCAACATTTTTGGAGAAGCCAGTTTGGTTTAGGGGATTATTGTCTTTGGCCCAAAGTTGCAGTTTGTCCAGCAGAGTGCCTGCAAAGAATTTTGCCTCATTGTCCCAAAGGGCAACTAAGCGATAGTTCCTTGGCAGAGTCTTATCTCCCGACTTAAAAATTAGCGAAATTATCGAAGTCCACCAAGACGGAGGAAGTAGGCCTGTCTGCCTTATTTCCATGAACAGAGGGCTGAGTGCTTTTGCCCAATAATCTGCATCTTGTTTGTAAAGCACAGGTTGTATTCCATTGAGGCCTGGCGCCCCTTCTTATCTTCCCTTCTTAATGTAGCTTTTAATTGTTTTAAGGTGATCGTTTGAGGGTATGACTCCCGGCAGTTCTCCTTCGTTCTGTTCCTGTGCTGTTGCTTTTTCCTCATTGAGTTGATGCTTAATAGTGGTAGACCACTGTGTTGTCTCTGTACCAGTTCCTGTGTGTGATAAGATTTTTCCTTGGTGAAAGTGATTTCCAAGGTGGTAGCCCAATCCTCCTCGGATATGTTAGAAAACAGACCCTTGTGTGTTGGGCAGGTAAATCTTTTTATTGTTCCCCAGAACCTTGCACTGTCATTCCGCTTGGTATCTGCATGCAGTTTCCCCCATAGAGAATCCTCATTATCTCTCCTGGCCTCCCATATTGCTTGTTTCAGCTGTGTTTTTTGCTGTTGTAATGCAGCTTGTTTTAAGTTGTTGGTTGGAGACTGCCGAACCTGACGTAACGTATAATTAATAGTAATTTTTATGGATCTTATCTTACTCTTTTGTATCCTAGTGAAGTTGGAATTGCCTCTGTAGCTCTGCTGTGTCCTTGATTTAATTGGGGCGGCAAAGAATTTTGCCAAGGCATTTGTATAGTTTATCCATTTCTCTATTTCATTGCCCCCTTCACGTGATTTGAATAAAAGTGTTGCTGCTTGCTGGAAGTTCTTTTGCGTTGATTGCACAAATTTTATTTTCCTACAATTGATTGTGGTGGTCATACCTGGCTGGCCCTTACATTTTTGTGAGTTTGAGCATATTTGTGCGACGTATGAGCTCCTGAGACCGGTGATCACCATCCGCTTTGTCGCCCATACTGAATGAAAAAATGTCATTGAAGAGGGTTCGAGACAAAAACGTATAGTCCAGCGTTCGCAGCACTGAGGTTTAGATGTTCAAGTTCCTCTGTAAGGCGCTGGCTGGTTTTTGTGGGCAATTCTGATGAATTATTACCCTGTGGCGGGATATTCCATAACTGATTGTGTATAGTTACTTCCTCCGCTGTCGATGAGCCAAGTAGATGTAGATTAAAATCCCCTGTGATTATTATATCTGGTGTATTGACCTCACTCATACACAGCTCTACAAAGTTAGCCAATTGTTTTGCATCCTTGATTTTACTGTTATGATGTATATAAGTGTTTATTATTACGATATCCTTGTGCCTGTTCCCTGATGGCCAATTTGAGGTAGAGATTTTTATGACTATGGATTCTGATGTTATCAAACTAACTGTGTGAGTTGAGGTTGTACATGTGTTATTCACATAGATTGCCAGGCTGCCCTGCAGGTGTCCGTATCTTGCCTTTTTAAGTGGTGGTGCGAAGAAACGTAAATATCCTTGTAAGTGCGGTGGATCTATCAACTATGTCTCCTGAAAAGCAATGATGTGAAATGACCTTTGATAGTTTATTAAGACCTGGTCTGACATCTTGCTGTTTAGCCCGTTGATGTTCCATAAGCATATCCGCAGTAAATTGATTTCACCTCCTGGCAAATATTGCCTGCTGTTATGTAAATTATTTCTTGTTTGATTAACAATTGTCCTCATGGGCCATCTCGGACCCTCAAGGCAAATTCCTTGTTGTGGAAAATCTGTGTGATATATCCGTATTTCCTGTGACTGCCTCCTGGCGGCCGGCGAACGCCCTCTTGCCCCTCTCAGTACTGACTTTGAGATGTTGGTCCATTCTATCTGCGTGCTGCTGGGGTAGCGGTGCCGGGTAGCCAGGTGTACTGACAGGTTTTATCTTTATGCCCCAGTTTTCGAATATTGAACTTTCCAATAATATTTTTTGTGCAATGCTTGCCATTGTCCAGGTGGTCCGCGTGACGTCGTCATCATGATTGACAAACTCTACTGAGTCCAAGTCTATAGAAGTTACCTCCGATAACGAAGGTATATGCGGCAAAAGACAGAGAATGTTCCCTCGGTTTAGTATGTTGTGTGCCACTCTTGATCTATATACTGGTATAAACTCCAGTATTTTCCCGTTCTTGTTAGGGTCATTCACTCGATTATCTAGTTGTTCCCTATTAATGGACTTGTAGTTATTGGTTCCTGGTTGGGCCGGTGTTATTACTCCTTCTGACCTGCTCTGATTGCTAATAGTTATATTTGCTGCTAGCCCAGGGCAGCCTATTGCAAGGCAGGTGCTCCATGACCTCAGCGGAGGTCACCTTGATTTTTATGCTGCCATATTTTGGATCTATACAGTTTGCTAGTCGCTCGTCCCTGCCGATATTGGAGACTGTGGTGGATGAGTAATTGATGCCCCTTTCTGGTTGGTGATCAGGCTGGATCATAGAGAAGGCAGTCTTGGGGGAGTTTGTCAACTTCGGCGGTGAGTCCTGCTGATGTTGGATTGGGTAAGTGGCGCTGCATCGTAATTACTTCCAGTTTCATGCTACATGGCGGTTTTTGATGTCCACCTTCCTCCCTGCCCAATTTGTTATACTTGGAGGAGCAGGTTCCTTCATCTTCAGCCAGTGATAGTTGGCAAGAAGAACCTATGGTGGTGGGTTGTTGGTTAGAGTCGGAGGCCAACCCTTTTTCAGCAGGTAGTACAATTGTATAAATTGTACCCATTTCCACTGGAGATGGTTGATTTTGGAGGATCAAACGTTTCGGGCAGTGTCAGAATGTAGAGGTGGGCAAAGTCCTCCATTTTTTAGATAAGTTTTTGATTTCGACCCTTTCTCCTTTGGGCTCGCCTTTGTTTGGCATTTGATGTTGCTCCTGGGACAGCCGGCTATACCACTAACTTCCGGGCAGATTCAGATACTGGTGCCTGAGTCTTGTTACGTCCATCATTTTTGGCATTGCCTCTTACTGGCGGTTTTAAAGTAGGAGGCCTATGAGCAGAGTTTTCCGCATCATATGCGCTAGTTCCAATTTGATCCTCAGTAGAGTAAGTTCCCTTTGGCTTAGGGTCAGTGGAGTTATGTCCTGAGTCTTTGATTTGTACACACAAGTTGCTCAGTATTGAGGGAAGAGAGGCCAATTTGTCAACTATCGGGCCGCACCCGCAGTTTAGCTCCCTATCTTGAAGTTTTCCATGCGAGCTCTGGAAAAGCGAATTTAAAGCTCCAAGTTTCTCATCAATAGCCACCATGAACACCACCAGTGTGTTTAATAGAGTCAGCTGAGTATCCATCTTATCTGATTGGTACTGGAGGGCTTCCACCAGAAGTTGCACTGTTATAAGTAGGCTAGCCCAGGCACTTTCTGAGTTCAATAGTTGCTGATGCCTAGTTGAGTTTCCTAAGTCAAACCTCGGTGACAGGGTCTCCTTCCCTGATTGCGTTTCAATTTTTTGTTATGCGGTGTGGAGGGATTATAATAGTCCAACGTGTGCCTTACTGGTGTTTGCTGTGTGGGATTTATCAGTAATTCCTCCCATTCCCCAGCGTCAATGTTGGAGAACTCCTCTGAATTTTCTGACTCTTGTCCTAATGCTATTTCCGTTCTAGGTGGCGTTGAAGACAGTAACAGACGAGGGTCTGGCGGAGGGGTCAGTTTGGTCTTTGCTTCAATGAAATAGCTGATGCACCTAGCTCTATGATAGACAAGTCCTTGTCTGTGGTGCAGTTGTTCCTCATTTTTCCACTACGGCCTTCCTCGTCCTGCTGTTCTATGTGTTCTCTTCCAGCTCGTCCAAGAGGCTTTGTCAGCTTCATTGTTGTTTCTAAATCACTGGGTATTTTTGCTTTTATCGTTCCCACTTCAGCAAAACTCTGGGGGCCTTGTAGCAGTGATTTGACGTCGCTCTGCGGATCTGATGTTGAAGCAAATGCATTGAGTGTTGGGTGTGGGAAAGACAATAAAATATTCGACCCATGGTCACTTTTTGTGCCGGGTTTTGCCTGTTGGTCAGTTATCTGAGTCCTGCTATTCCCACCATCCAACGATTTAAGAGGTGTAAGCGGAGTGCTAAGACCTTGTGCTGCAATTGAGCTTGATAAGAGAGCTTCCCCCGGGTTTTTTAGGAACTGAAATTGTGTATAAATCTTGGATCTCCAGTGTCACCTTTTTTGTTGATTGGCTGTGATAAGGAGCCTTTCCAGGCTTCGGGATTGTTGAGGTAGTCATGCAGAACTGGTATAAGGAGTGAATATAATTGCCCAAAATTCATAGTCTTCTTTAATATTAACAGCACACGATTGTGCACGTCAAGAGATTCAGTTGTTTCTTCCATAGTTACAGGATTGAAGTTGTGCATGCTGGTGCATGTGAGGGGTCGTTGATTGTGTGGAAGGGTGTTATAAAAAGACTTGCAGTACAGCGTGTTCACATTGTTGATCCATGTGTGGCTTGCAACTCCATTACGCCGATCGTGGCCGTGCCCAGACAACCTGTTGATGTATAGCCAAAATTCAGCCCGTCTGCTTGGGGTTAACAGACTGAAGATCTACAGCCACTGGGAGTCCTCTTGTTGAATTTTGAAGTTCTATATGTTTCTTTTGTGTAATTTCCTCTCAGCCGATTTTGGAGTGCTATGTCATCTCTCTCACGCTTGTAGTTGCGATTGGCTTGTCTCAGACCCTTTTTGCACCTTGGTTGAAATTGGCAGTACACCCTTTTTGTGGTGTCAGGCCAATGTTTTTAGGTCTCGCCTGAGCCAGCGCAGGCGCTACTCTGGCGAGACATTTAGTGAGTGGGCTTTAAAGAGCCGACCACAGTTTTTTGTGTGGCCTAGAGCGTGCGGTTACGAGCACAGTAACGCGCATCGCTCGATCAGGCGCCATCTGGCTTTCCTCTCCCTTGCCCTCCGAAGCGCGCGCTTCAACGCTCCTCCCTCTCCCCTCGTCTTGCGGCCGCACGTCTTGCTTGCTTTGATTTAAGCTCCGTGCCTGTGTCCTGCCTGACGGTTTTGACGGGATCAGCTGCATTACTGCTTCAGAATGTTAACCAAAATGTGGCCATTCTTGCTCGACGTATGTTTTTCAGACGTGGAAACGGCACACACACTCGGGTATTTCTGTGCGACGGTAAGCTTTAGGAATAATATAGAATTACAGCCTAAACAAATATAGAAACTCTATTGACCTTCTGGGCATCTGACGAAAACCGGTTTTACGCGAAGCCTCCTTGCCGCTTGCTCCGCGCGCCGTACCACCCACATTGAAATACATCAAAACACAACTCTCTCTGAAGCAGTCTCGAAAGAACGGGCAACAGGTGCCCTCCAAACGCGTGACTCATTCTAATTCCACTGCTGATATTTGTTTTTTGAGACATTAGTCACACGATGATCCAGGTTTACAAGTCAATCCAGTAGTTTGTCTCTTGTCTTGTTTGGGACCCTCCTCCGCTCTTGTTTACGTCAGTTGATTAGTCTTTGTGGCACCCAATGGCTGACATTTAACACAGTTCATCAAACGCCACACAGGGCGGCTGCATTTGAGGCAACTATGCAGGCGTTGACATTGGTCTTTATCAACTACTCTCAGTGTTATAACGTGTTTAATTTAACCTCATTAATCGGGATACCCTCTGTGCTGCAGCCCCCCTCCCATTAAACCATGTAAACAAGTGCTGGCACCTCACACGCAAACTGTTCTCACCCTCCTCTGCTGCGGAGGGCTGATCAGCGCTTAAAACAGACATATTTATAGAGCTGAGGTATGCATGACATCCAAGGGGGCAGGTAAATCCAGCTATAATTAGCGAGTGCAAATACACCCTGGCGTGAATAACATTTGTGCCTCGTATGTACTGCCGGTTTGCATCCGAGTTATATCTGTGTGAATAATCTAGGCAAACAGTGTTTGTGCCTGTTTCTTTCTTATTACCCTGTAGCGCCCTTTTTACAGACACCTGGTGGTACTTGCCCATGCAAACACAGGAGTGGGTGAAAGTTGCTTTAATCTCTTGTATAAATACACAGGGGGGGATGTATGGGGTGAAACTGCGATAATTTCCCAGTCGTGTCCTGGCCTGACAGTGACAACCAGATCACAGATCAGCCAAGAAAAAATGTGCAAAGTAAGCCATGCAACAAACATCATGCACATATAATATGATAGTCACTTCAAATTTTAAACAAGCATTGGCATAGCCAATAGGTCCCGCCTTTGGAACCTTCTAAGTATTTAGTTATGCAGCACAGTATCCTTGGTGCAACAACATCAACTGTTGCATGGCTAAACACTTATAGGGTCCCAAAGGCGCGCTTGACGAGAGGCAGACACCGATACTCCTGGTAAAGAGTAGCGCCTGGTAAAGGGCTTCATTCTCGCTTGCTATTACTCGCTCAATATTGTTTTTAAATAAAGCTGTATTTTGAACTGAACTCCTCTTTAAATTACCTTTTATCTGTTTTAACACGTTTAAAATCGCTGACCAGTTAGATTGCCCTTTCCTGCACTCTGTCCCTGGTCCTCCGCCAATTATTTGGATTGAGTGGAGGGACGTGAATAGTGCTACAGGAAGTTATCTACAACTTCCGGGTAGGCTTCCAATCAGATGCTCTGCAGCTGACTACTCCCACTGCTTAAAACTAGATGCCTCTCGCAATGCGCAGCAGACGTGCGCAGCGGGTGCGCAGCTGTCGTGCTGAAAGCGCACCTAAGGCAAGCCCGTCTGCGCCCGGACGGGGCCAGGTGCCAGAACCCTGGCCCCTGACCACATAACTTAGCCCTCTGGACTATCCCCAATCTTCATTGTCCACTTTTCTTCCCTGACACAGTTCTCTCTAACTGCTCCTGCTGTGGTTTTACCCTCCCATCGTACCCCTACCTGAGATCTACCTGCCATAAACATAATTTACAGTCGATTACGGCTAATAAGAAAAACGAACTTCATACTCATTTTACTTTTTTTAGCCTTAATTGTCGTTCGCTCCCAAAACATAAGGGAGATATTCTTGATCTTCTTACCGACTCTCAACCTGATGCCATGTTTCTGACAGAGACCTGGCTCAGTGAGAGCTCCGGACTCGACATTGCTTATGCACTTCCCCTAACTACACATATCTCGGGTGGAGCCTCGCAGACAGAAATGGTGGTGGCATAGAATAATTTATAAAACAGTCTATACATGCAAATGGGACGATCTGGATTTCAAGGATTGTGAAGCCGGGCTGTTCCAACTTTTCCTATCTCCCAACTTCACTCTTTCTGGGGCCCTAATCTATCACCCCCTGGACCTGCTGGACCCTGGGCAGCTGCACTCCCAGACCTCATTGCCCCCTTATTATTAAAGGCCACCAATTTTATGTTTTTAGGTGACCTGAATCTACATTTTAATGAAGCTTCCTGCATTACGAGCTCCACTCTCTCAGCCGACTTGGCTGCTATGAATGTTCTTCTCCACAACTCAGGCCCCACTCATAAGGCAGGACATCTATTGGATCCAATTTTCTCTAACCTTACTACCATTTCTTACAAACAAGCTATCCCTATTTCCTGGTCCGGCCACTTTCTTGTTGAATTTAAGATTATACATAAACGGTGCCTGAAGCATTTAGCTTCATTCGCCAATCCTAGAAATTGCAGAAACTGGAAATATCTAGACATTAACAGCTTGAACCTATTTTTGAACAACACTATGCCTATAACCCCGATAACTAATTTAGAAGACGATAAGGGCATCCACAATTGGCTTACCTCTGCCATTGATGCATGCCTTCCTCTGTCCAATAAAAAGAATAAACGGGGCCACCATCGCCCTCCAGCTCCATGGTTTTCAGAAAAACTTAAAACCGAAAAAACTAAATGTAAAAAATTAGAAAGACGTTGGCGGAAAAACTATGGGCCAGAAAAAAAATCATTGTACAAACTAGCTTTGAACAACTATCACTCAATGTGTAATGCTGCTCGGGCTGAACACGCCAACCATATTATTTTACAGTCACAAAATTGACCCAAGGTGCTGTTTGGAGTGGTGAAGAGACTATCGGGCGACACCTGTCAACCCGAGCCCCCAGGTCTTAACTCTAAACAATGCAATGATTTGGCGACTTTTTGGTGGATAAAATTGATAAAATCTACTCTGAATTCCACATACACACCCCTGCCACTTCAAAACCTCAACTTAATTATTCTACTTCGCTTCGTACCTCTCGGGAAGTAGCCCAAGTAAGTAGCAACAGTTTCCTCAACGAATGGTCTCCCCGGACATTCTTTCCTTCCGTAATATTCTTACGAGCATTAAGTATGGCTCCCCTCAGGACCCTATCCCCCCTACTGTACTTCAAAAACTAGACCTCCCCATACTCTCCTCTATCATGGAGCTCCTTAACACATCACTCCAGGAAGCTAGGGTTCCTGCAGCCTGGAAACATGCAATGGTCCTCCCTCTACTAAAAAAAGCCAACTCCGACCCTGAGATTCTCTCTAATTTCCGCCCTATTTCCCTGCTTCCCGTCTTCTCTAAGATCTTGGAAAAGCACATCAATCTCCAATTAACCAAGTTTTTTGAGGCTCAAAATATCTTACATCCTTCTCAATCGGGTTTTAGAGCCGGTTTTTCCACAGAATCGACCTTACTGGGTGTGACCGAAAATATTCGTCAATTAGTCTACAAAGGAGAGACGGTAGCACTTATTCTACTGGATTTAAGTGCACCATTTGATACCGTTTCCCATTCCTCACTCCAAAAGATTCTCAATACTAAGGGCATCTGCGGTAAGGCACCCATGTGGCTGTCCAGCTTTCTATCTACCAGGACCTTTCAGGTGTTCTCGTCTATGGCTCATTCCCGGACTCAGGTGTCCTCGTATGGAGTCCCCTAGGGCTCCATTCTCAGCCCATTGCTTTTTAACATATATGTCAGCCCGTTGGCTACGATAGCGGAGCAAGCAGGCCTAACTATTTACTCCTACGCTGATGTCACCCAGCTTATCTTCTCGCTCTCCCCTAAGGAAACTTTCAAGCACCCTCTCTTCAATCAGGGTTATTAAAGATAGCCGGCTGGCTGCACGCTAATAAACTTAAGCTAAATGGAGGAAAAACCGAACTCCTCCTCTTTGGTAACAAAAAATCTCTTTGGGGCCCCTAACATTGGCCCCATGAGATGGGTGATCTTCCCCTCCCATCTCAATCGGCGCGCAACTGTGGCATCGTTATTGACGATCAACTGACAATGAAGCAGCAAGTGATTAAAGTTGCTTCAACTTGCTTTACTATTCTAAAGTGGCTTTGGAAAATCCTGTGGATGCTTCCCGCTGACACTCAAAGAACTGTCATCCAGGCCTTGGTGATGTCCAGACTGGACTACGGTAATGTGCTCTATCTGGGTGCCAGCAAGGAAGTGCTCCGCAGACTTCAGGTGGTCCAGAATTCCGCTGCTAGACTGCTCTGCCAACTTCCCAGAACGGCCCCCACTTCTGCTGCACTCCGTGAACTTCACTGGCTGAGAATTGACAGTCGCACCAAATTTAAAGCCCTCTGCTATATGCATAGAATAAACATGGGCTCAGCCTCCCACTATCTTAGCGCCCTGGTCCAACTTTATCGCCCTTCACGCTCACTTCGATCCTCGAATCAATTAAAATTCCAGGTGCCCAGAATCAAACGAGCCAGAATGGGAGAACGCTCTTTTGCCTTTTTAGCTCCCTCCCTCTGGAACTCCCTTCCTATGCACCTACGTCATGAAAAGCAGTACCTCAAATTTCGCAAAGATCTGAAAACATGGCTTTTTAATCAGTAAAACCTGTGAATACTCCTGTTACCCATGCCTCTTGTCTTGCATTGCCCCCAGGCGCTGGGAAACCTCCGGGTAACTGTGCGCCATACAAATTTAATAATAAAATAAAATTAAAATTAAAAAGGAGAGACCTATTGGCTATGCCAATGCTTGTTTTTTTCCTTTGCCTAGCAGAAGGCGATACAGCTCTGGCACCAATGTTCTCCGATTCTCTGGTATGTTCCCCTCGATATAATCGTTGTTAAGTATTGGCCAATTGTTTTTCCAGGCTGCCAGGACGGATATATCGATTTTGTTCCACCTTAGTCTTCTCAGGAGCACGTGTATTTCATCCCCATTAACCCAGGGGGGAGATGTGTGGGAGGCTAACCGTTTAGTGAGAAATAGCTGTAACCAGTGGGAGATGATCACTGGTCTGCTGCACTGGTTTTAGGAATTCTAATACTTGTTCATGCAAGCAATTGCACATAAAAATATGATCAATTTTTTATTCGTTTTTTTCCTGGGAATCTTTAGTCATGACGTGATTGACGACGTGTATATCTTGTACAGACATTAGTCTGTATGTGTTTAAAAATGTATTCAGTAGATTTCCAGCACGGTCTCTGGGTGATGGAGCATCTGTTACTGTCCCAGCTTATGAGTATTAAAGTCCCCGACCACTTATATCCCACAATTTGGGTAGTTGCTGAATAGGTCTTCAAGTGTGTCAACCAGATCCCTCATCTTGCCGTGTCTTGGTGTGTCTTTGTAGTTAAAATAAATATTCAAGAGTAGAATCATTATTTGGGAACCGTTCAGTTTCAAGCCTCGCAGGTATAAGGCTTGAACCATGTCCGTGCTTATTGAAGATTTCGTTGACATTATGGTAGTGCCTAAGCTTACGTATATAGATAGGCCCCCTGATGGCCTTCCACATACGTTGAGCTTTTTTGGGCTATTGTGTTTTTTCCATGTTACTATTGTAGATTCTCTTGTTTATTACTGCTTAGGGTCTTGAATTGGACTTGAATACTTGAATTAGATCTTCTGTTGTAATGGGTGATAACTCTGGAATGTATTGGAGGATTTGTAACATGTTAGCCCTATTTAATATATCAGAACTTCCACAGGATGTATATTCAGGTGTAAGCACTGTGATGTTACCCTCCGATTCCCTTTGGGCGTGAACCCTTTGCCTTGTGGTGGTAGCTTGTGTTTCCAAGCAGTGTTCATTTGTTGTATTTGCTTTGATTTCTTTTTGAGCTGCGTTGTTCCGTATCCCAGTACTGTTTGAGGGGGAGGCGACCTTACTCTATCCATATTGGGTGGCGGTGCATCTTGCTTCTGCCTGTTTAGGTGCCGTGCTACATGATAGCTCCCTCTACTGTCAGTTTGCGGTGGGAGTTCAATCCCCTGTAGGTGCTGCTTCCTCCCTTCGTCAGCCTGGCTGTCCCCGCAGCTTGACTTTATAAGTAGCTGTGGTACTGGTGCTGTGATTGAGACCCAAGAAGTTTTAGTTGTTGGTTAGACTTTAAATTCGTTTTACGGACTGGATTGCCATCTGTTGCATGCAGGCACAACTGAGAAAATTTTGAAAAAAAAGTGGGCAAATGGTGCATTTTTAAGCCCATTTGAGAAAGCAGGAAGGTTAAAGCAATTGTGAATCTGTTCTAACAAAGACAGTGACTGGCAAAACTGGGTGTAAGGTTAGGTTTGTGCCGGAAACATGAATAAACATATCTTTATTGATACATTTAAGAAGTACATTGGGGCAATACAACAGAGGTCAGGTAAATACTTGAAAAGCCCGCTGTATGGCACTCCCCATCGAAGGCGAAGAGATGGAGACCCAGGGTGGACAAGGCAGAAGGGGCAGAACCAGCATAGGCAGCAGGGAGGAACAAGGGCCACGCAGGAGAAGCTGGCCCGTGTTGGGTGCACACTAACAGGAGAAGTCGAGAAAAGAGTAGTAAAGTAAGTAGTACCCGTCCGTCTTAAAGGCTGTCTAGTATATAATGACTCTTGATGTCACTCTTTCTAGTTTCACATAGTCCTTGAAGGGCCCTCTTGACTGGTTGACACCTGCTGTCACTGGTGTTAGCTGGAATGACTGAGAACCAACAACCATTCCACACATAGAGGGACCGTTAACTGAAGTACACTGCCATCTCGTGTGTTCATTGCCAAAGACTTCTCGTGTTCACTGCCAGTGCGAGTTCCCTTTTGTTTAGAAAACCATATTATAGTCAGGGCTACTGAAATTAAGTGACAGGGAAGGATCAACTTATATGGCAAGGCTGACTAAATTATGCAGCAAGAAAAGGCACATTTTTGTGGCAGTATTACTTCAATATTTTGTCATTTTCACCCATGTTAAGACTCCCTCTGTAGATATACATGGGTGCACCAGTTTATCACCCAAATACAGTGATAAGTGACTGAAAGATGACCAGTCAATCTTTGCGAGAGGTTTCCCAGTGTGCGGTAACGTGAGATTTTTCGTAACTTTTTATCTATTTGAGCTAGGAACATTTTTTTGTTTAAAACTGCAAATTATGCAGGAGATGGTGGATAATGGGGCAAATGTGTCGACTCCATTATTATACGGACAACTCTGCTTCTGCAGAATCGCATAATTCCATTCCTGGTTATAATTGACATCAGAGCAAAAAATTTCAACGTTTGAATGACACCTGTGTAACCATATTTGGTTGCACTACATTCCTTTATTTTCCTTTGTTGCATCCTTCGATCAGAGCAACCAATACACATCTCAAAACTGCGTGGCTGTAAAAGCTTTTTAAAAACAAGATTCTTGCAAAATATCCATGGAAAAGAACTTAAAATGCCCACACTGGTGCGACGATATACAGAACTAACAAGGAAGCCACTCAGGTGTGATTTAAATTGGAAGTAGCACAAAAATTCCAAATAGTCGTTCACCAACAGACACTATAAATGTGGAATTATCAGTATATTGTTAGGAAAGCAATAATGCCTTCCTTTTTCATTGGATGATATTTTCTATACTTCTCCACTTATGTGCTGGAGCACTGCTCAATGATTTTTAGGTCTCGCCTGACCCAGCGCATGCGCTGGTCTGGCGAGAAATTTTGTGAGGGCTCCAAAAAGTGCTACCAGGCCAGCCTAGAGGTACAGTGCATGTGCGCGGGCGCGCGCGTCGCGCTTTACCGCGCTTACATTTCTTTCACTTTCACTGCCGCGCGGCCGCTTTGATGTTTGATCGCGATCACTTTCGCGGCCGCAGGGCCGCTTTGATGTTCTCCGTGAGGCTTCAATAGATTGCAGCAGTTAAAACCAGCATTGGCATAGCCAATAGGTCTCGCTTTTGGGACCTAATAAGTGTTTAGTTATGCAACTGTTGCATGGCTAAACACTTATAAGGTCCCAAAGGCGAGACCTATTGGCTATGGCAATGCTTGTTTTCTTTTACTTTCCTTTTCTATCCTTCATTTTGTTCTCATCTTTTCCTTTTTAGGTCGAGCTTGAGCCACGGTGTTTGGAATTATTGCTTTGGCTAAAAATAACAGTGTATGAAACGACCAATATACAGGTTGGGTGCTTTGCTGCAGAACTGTCAAGGAACCGGTCATGTGACATATAAAGCGCTGACCTGCCTGCAAGTTGGGGGTGAGGGGGGGACAGAGGAGGTACAGGACAGAGAAGAGGGCCCAGTGACAGTGGGTGCAGAGTGCTGGAGGGGTGCAACAGGGAAACTCACGACAGATGAGTGTGCAAAAGGTCTGCTGTCTTGGTTTCTCAGCCAGTGGCACGTTACATTATGGGATTTCTAGTTTGTTTTTAACATTGTACGAAGGGATGGAAGTCCGAGCATAGATAGTGCTGTTAGATATCAAGCCAGGAGTGGCTGAAGGCACCATGGACACTTGACAAAACGCTATCCTGGCATGCCTTGCGTCAGTCATAAATGGGGTGCGTTGGCATGGAGCAGCTGAATCTGCGCGCATTAGGGGGAGACAGGGAAATGGGAATGCAAGGGGAATGCATCCGTGAGAACTGAAGTCCAAACTTTCGAAATCAAGCACAGTTTTCACTGTTCTGAGACTGATAAAATGAGCACAATGTATTTTGCTTTAATTACCCAGCTCAGTGGTGTTAATTTTATCATGTTCAAGAAGATGAAAGCTGGAGCCGGCCATGCTGAAACTGTTCTCTGCCACAGGGCTCCCACCCCGCACCCAACTTCAGAACCCACAGTCAGCACGGGGTGGTCAATCAGCCACCCTGCACATTAAGGGGATTCGTGTCGGGGGCCGATGAGGCTGGACCGAGGGAACTGTGGGCTACAGATGTCTTGCGGGCCGTGCCCCAGCAGCTGCTTTCAGGCACTGTGAGAGGAATGTGGAGCATTCTTGGGCGGGAGGCTGGTATTGGAGGATTTCACAGCCAGAGTGACTCATCGCCGAGGAAGATTTATTGAGGTTGGTTACAAGATGATAAATACAGCCCCACCAGGAGCAGCCTTCAGGTGCTCAGCCCTTCTCCAACTGTCCATTCCCCACTCCCAACATTCCATCAAGCATCATACTGCCAGCATTCCACTGACCATCTTAAACCATCCCATACCAGGATACTACACTTTTTAGCTGGGAAGGGGGGGGGGGCGCTGAGTGTTTGTTTTTGCGGTGGATGCAGTGTGCATCTGAAACCGCAATGCCTCCTGGGACCATCTATGATTAAAGATCCCCCAACCCCGTGTGACACTACCACCCTGAGTGTCTTGGGTGGGCTTCCGGTGGCAGGTAGCAACTCGTGCTTAGAAGGAGATCCTTGAGAGGGGAGGGGAACGACATCCCTGCCTTAAGCATCTCAGGTGGATGAGGCACTGAACAGGCACCAATGCACTCGGAAAGGGTGCTCAGTGGGTTGACACCCTTGATGCAGACGTCGGGGTAGCGAATTCCACTGATTCGACTCGGCCTTTCATCCTGCCGAGGTCAATCAAATAACGACCTTTAGTAATATGTCTGATGTTCATAGCGAGAAGACAGCAAGGACTATATCAGAACGCGTGGTTTTGTTTATTAGAAATAGGGAGCTCACCGGTAGCGGCCCGTGGACATGGAGGCAGGTAGCACGAACATTTGTACAAAGTGTCACAAAACTCTTGCACGTCACTTAAGGCACCGCAACAACAGTTTCTTAAGGTCCCAAAGGTGATACCTATTGGCCCCTGCCTGGAAGCTGAAAATAACTCGTGAATATCTGGACTGCTGAGTGGCCTGCTTGAGTATGCCGCTTTCTGTTCGCATCAAGTTGCTTGCCATTCAAACAGTGCGAGTGTTGCACATTGCGTCTGTTCCCTCAAACAGAGACAACAAGCATTGTATCCTGAATGTCAAGGCCTTACTTACGGTGTCAGAGTGAAGTGTGCAGCAGGTCGGTCAGGCCAGCTGGAGGCTTGATATCATGGTGCGGGGGCTCAGACAGACAGCGGAGCCTGGCAGCCACCGATTGTTCTCCGGGCCCGCCGTTTCCTCATCGTCCCCGTGCCAACACTCCTGCCGGGAATGGCTCTATGGACCGAACTGCGCATTTGCCGTGTGCCAAACTGTCTCCCTCTCCTTTCTCTGCGTACGTCTGGCGTACAAACTGCACAGTAACTGCATCATCCCACGACACACCCACCATTTGCAGGCGACACAGTACCGTGTCGTGACACAGAGTTTGGAAAGCTCTGGTCTAGATGGTGTGTGGTCATTAGTTGTCTTTTTTTTATTCTGTAACTATTGATTTTAGAACTTCTGGGAGAGAGCTGAGCTTCTCAACAATTGCACGGCATGAGCACCCCTCGGTGTGCTGCATCTTCAGCATTTCCAGATTTCCTTCTAAGTTGTCAATTTTGGCTTCGATGTTAGTCATAGCTATTGCTATTGCCTGCATGGTATCCCTTGAAATTTCGAGTTTTTGCGTTTGCCATGTGAGGGCGTTAATAGCGGTCACTAGTGTTGAGTTTATTGAAGATAACAAAGAGTTTTGGTTGGGGCACCCGGTTTGAGTTGTGTGCTTTGCCTCAGCTAATAAATAGTAAGGGTTCTGTTCCCCCAACGGACTATTGTCTCCCAGTCCCAACAAAGAGGAACTTTGAGACTATAAAGCTTCATTGCTGACAAACTCTGTGATGGGGACAATTCTTGTCGAGGACCGCTGCCTCCCGCCTGTGGGGTTGCCGTACTTTTCCCTAGCATGTTTTTCATGTCATCTTTTGAAGAGTCCAGTGCTAATGATATTTCTAGGACTTCAGATTTTCCTTGCCCTATCTCATCCTGCGGGGATTCCTGGGATGGAGAGTGATCTACTCCATTGTCCGAGGGGCCGAAAAAACTCTCGTTAGCCATTTCCTCATGGTGATGTGGATTTAGTTCCTGGCTCAGGCCGTCATTTGCTTGTTGCTTCACCTGGTTTGTTACATTACTGTGAGACACCCCTTTCACCAGTGTTATCAGTGCAGATGCCATTGGCCTGAAGTATTTGCAGATTGTCATAGCATTGGAGTTTGAGTGGACAATGGGGGTCGACTGAAGGTTGGATTGAGTCTCCGTGGACGATGTTCTCATGGTACCAGTTTTGCTTGTTTTACTCGTTTTAGTGCCTGGCCTCCTGTTTGTCATTTTCCTCCCCTGTAGCACGCTAGCCTGTTTGTGGTTTTTTTGTAGGATCCTTTCCCCCAACTTGTAGGGTAGTTTATAGACCAGTTTCCAGTTGTGTGCCGGACGTTTGCGATCATTATCAGTAGTTGCTCCGCTCCAGTTTACTCTATTGCTTGTATGCTAGTCATTATATAGCCCTCCCCCATCTATTTATGAGATCTTACAGTCGGCTGCTATTTTCAGAGAAAGGGGATGGGCAGCGCAAAGCCGTCACTGCTTCTTCAGCTTCTTACGGATATCAAAGGCTTTTCCAATTAAGAGGGGCACTAGACAGGGATGTCCCCTATCCCCAGTGCTATTTTCTCTGGTGCTTGAGCCCTTAGCCTGCAAAATCTGTCAAAAGCATTCTAATGCCACATTGCCGTTCAGACAGAGACCACTATTGGTCTCATATGCAGACGATGTGATGCTCTATGTGTGTGAAGCTGCCACGTATCTTCTGGCGCTGCTGAGAGAGTATGTGGTATTTGAGAGATATTCAGGTCTGGGGATCAACTGGGCAAAATCCACACTATTCCCGTTGACTGATGGTACCCAGGCGGTTGTGTTGGATCTCCCACTATCATGGTCTACTGACCCGGTGAAATATCTGGGAATATGGTTACATAGGGGAAGTGATAATATCCATGAATTACGAACGGGCCATCACCCAAACCACTGAGCAAACTGCACGATGGACTCGCTTGCCCCTCTCGCTGGCAGATAGAATTGCAGTGGTGAAACTGACCATATTGCCCAAACCTTTATACCTATTTGGCAATATCCCTAAGCGGCTCAACATGGCACTTTTTAAAACACTCCAGACTGCCTTATCTTCACTTGTGTGGGCTGGCAAGTGGCCAAGATGCAGCTGAAGTACGCTAACGCAGCCATTTGACCGGGGAGGCTTTGAAGCTCCTGACTTGCGGTTATACTATTTAGGTGCCCTAGCGCAATTTGCGCATTACTGGTACTTCCCGCAGCGGTACCTCCCGCATACTACTATTGAGGCTGATACTGTACATCCAACTCCACTTACCGTGGTGCTGTTGGGGGGGGGGGGGGGTAGCAAAGAGGACTGAACTCAACTCTGTTAAATGTACTGCTAAGCGTGCCCCAGCGCTACCGATCGCTACACACCCTGAAATCTCTGCGGCACAGGAGCAAGCATCAGTGAGGGCATTGCGGACAGCTGGGGTCAGGAAGCTTGGAGATTTGAATAGGAATAGTGTATTCAAATTACTCGAGAAATTTCAAGCAGGACAAGGCTAGTGTTTACATTTGTTATGATGCGTCAGACGATTAGGTCTATATACCCTAACTTTCCCGCTGAGCCAAAAACACTGAAGGCACTACAAGCTGTGCTTGTGGGGGAGGAAAGAAAGGGTCTGATTACAAGGTTATAAAACTCCTCTTTGAGAGAGAATGAGCTTCTTGAACCCCCTTCGCTCAAAAAATTGAATGATGTGCTTGAGACCCCAATGTCACTGGAACAGTGGGAATTCTGCTTCAAATTGACTGGTAGATTAACGGCAAACTGCAATCTCTGCATAATCAATTTCAAATATCTACACCAATTGTATGTTATGTTAAGAGTACTTGTATAGCGCATGGCTGCCCCAACAACGGGGCGTCCCAGTGCTCAAGAACGGGTAGCCGAGAAGAAGTGTTGCTAGCCTGATGGAAGGACTGCCGGGCATTATCTGTTTCTAAAGGCCTAGGGGGCAAGAACGAAGCAAGCCCAACTGTCAAGTGCTAGATGGAAGAAAACAGCCAGGTTTTGATCTGTTTTCGGAATGCCCAATGATCTTGTGAGCTGCGCGCCGTGACTGGAATAGAGTTCCATAGGGCTATTTTACTATACACCAAGTCAGTTACAGAAATTCGGGTTGTGGGATAGTGCAAGATGTGTACGTTGTGGGCAGGATGATGCAGATTTCATACATCTCGCATGGGGCTGTGCCATAATATATGCTTTCTGGTGACGCGTTGCGGCAGAGCTCACTGAGGTTGTCCTTGAGAGTGTTGCATGCACTCCTGAAGTATGTCTGCTGGGTATGGTTAAGAAGCTTAAACCCAGTAAAAGGCCTTTTGTCGCAATATCGACCCTATTTGGTAAGCGTGCAGTCGCATAATACTGGGGCGCCAGAGCTGGTCACACTATTCAGAAATGGGTTTGAGACATAATATATTGTAAAGAGCAAATGGGGATCTATGCAGAGGAACTGCCTGAGGCCTCTAGGGCTAAAAACTTCTGGGCGCTGCTCTCCATGTATCTACTTGGGAACCCAGACTTGCATCAAACACAATGAATAAATGTGTATGTGGAAAAAACAAAAAGTACGAGAGACTATCCAAAAATGTTGCCAAGACTGTACTATGAAAGTTGTAAACATGTCTGTCAAACAGTAATTGCCATGTGGGAGAAGTTGGGAGGGGGGGTAGGGCGGTGTTTGTTGCTTGTATTTTGAAAATTGCTTGCGCTGCACATTGATATTGTATGATCGCTGGGTTCGTTTTGTGGAACTCTGTATATTGTGAATTGCAAGCTGATAAATAAAATGGGGCCCATATAGGTGGGTTGTCTTTAAATAGCACCTAGGGTAGGCTGTTAGGGCTGGTAGCACTGTCTGGCTTACTTTTGCTAATGATGCACTCTATTCTTAATTCAGTGCACAAGGTGGTGGAAGTAGTGCAAAGAGGCTGGTGGGCGCGCTGAGATGAAATCCTTTGGCTGCTCTGAAGATTGAAGGTGTGAAACCAAAGCGTCTTCCGAAATCTTGGCATTATTAGCAGCTACATGTCAGTGGTATCTCCCAAGGGAGGTGTCTCTCTCTTTGTTTTTTTTCTTTCCCCTTTTTCCCCAGTAGAATGGTGTTTTTACCTTGCCCATTGTTCACAAGGCCAAATGATGTATTTGGAATGTTGGTACCAGGGAGTTCTATGTTGAGCTTCCCTGAGACACGAGCGCAGAGGCAGTTGGTGTATCAACAGCTGTAGTAGAGGTGTAGCCTGTTGTACTTGTAATAAACTCTTTGTTCAACAAGCATCTCCTGTGTATTCAAGGATCCAAATTTAACACTGGTGACAGAGGAAGGGATGCAGAAATAACACTGAGACGGCTAACATAGAGGAATACCCCAACATGCTTGTTGGAGCATCTGAAGCAAAGGGTGCATTGGACACTCACCTCTGTGGGTTGACAGCGAGTACACTGGGACCACAAAGAAAGAGTGAACTTCTCATAGACTAGCACCTCACACTGATTTAGAGAAACACAGCATCATCTTTAGATGCTTGACGGTGTAGTTCGCCTTTCGCATAAATACATTAAGCGTATTGTCAACCCAAGTAACCCCAGTTGTCATAGGGAGGAAACCGCTCGGGGTGATTGTGCATCAGGCTTTGTGAGAGGGCTTTTTGTGCTTCTGGGGTATGGATCAATTAGAGACACAGGCATTAATCGTGTGATCAAACTGGTGGTTTGCAGGCATTGTGGAAACCGGCAGAGCAAAATGTCTGTTCGCCAGTTTGAGTGTGAAGATGACTTTTGAGCACCCGAGCTTGTATTTATCTACCAGTACACTATTGAGTGGTCCCAGCAAACAATATTTAAAAAATAACTAAAAAGGACAGTAAACACGTTATAGTCACACAGATTTGACAACAATGTATGATAAACAGCAAGTGTTATTTAATCACACTGCTACATTCAAAGAGTTCCATTAATATATACATCAAAATTCAATTGCATACATATTAAGTGCCCAGAAGAACAGGGAAAGAAGAGGAAAAAGGAAGTGGGTGATTTGGGTGAGGATAAAAGAGTGTCAAGGAAATCGTGTAAGCAAATAATGCCAGGTTCAGGTGACCAAAGAAATCAATTATGGCCCAATTTTTTGCCAAAAGTACATATACTGTTCATATAGTTCGATAGCTAGACCATACAAAGGAAACAGTCACAAAATCTCCGTTGACCCAAAGGTCTAGCTCAAGGGAAAGATTGTCGACGTTTCGACCCCAAGGGACATTGTAGGTCATTTAACACCTTACACAGGGGTCTTCCTCAGGACAGTATTGGGGGGGAAAGGGCACCTAAAATTAAAATGGAACACTAATTATATAACCAGCGTGAAGCAAAAGTAACCTAGTTATTATTAACGCCAGATGAAGGTCCGTTGTATTTACCATAACAAGTCCTACAATGAGGACTGGAAGGTCAAGGAATCGAGCACATTGGCTCCAGATGCTAGAAAGCGGCATCAACACCTGAAAAATAAGGTGTGGTGTGTGAGCCCAAATCAACAGTTGAGGGCAGACAAAGTAACTAAATTAATGGAAGGGCCGTGGTATAAGAATGCAAACGCTTGCGCACAACGCGGACAAATCGGCGTGTCCCTTCCATGTCTGAAACATTAGTTAGACATTCCTGCCCGTAATCGTCAGCTAGGAATAAATTCAGCATACAGTTCTGAAAAATTTAGAAGTTAAAAACGGGGATTGCAAACCAACTGAGCGCTCAAAAGATCATTTGAATGGGAATGAACAAATGGAGAGTATTCTACCTGTTTATACGGTAATTCAAGGCGTAATGGGCATCTATTCTCTAGTGAAAATAACGGTGCTGTATCTAAAATCAAGGGAGACAGTGAGGGCCAAGATTAGTATTAAAGTACTTCGCCGGTGGGGTCACATATGGAATCAAGGAAGTTATATCTACAAAGGCAAAGAGGGGATAGCTTACCGCTACGCGCTGGTCACAGGGTGCCGGCAGAGTGAAGGGAAGCGAGCAGACTGTTCGTCTTCCATTAAATAAACCCGCTCAGCAGCGCTCGTCATGAGATGACGTGACGCGCGCAGAAGCTAGATGCTAACCGTGTTGCATCATGAATAGAGACAATAGACTCACTATATTAGCGCTCTCAATTGCGAGTAGAAGCTTTTATAAAAGATGAAATTAAATAAAATTCAACACTTAAACAGGGGGGAGGGAGGGGATGTTTGTGCCAAATTAGCCAAATTAACGGAGTCAAAAAGTGGTAATTATTTCTAAATGGAGAAAAAGAGGGAAACCTTCAAATAATAATAGACAGTATAATTTAAGGAGAACGATTCCATTGGCAAAATCAATCCATGGACATAGTCCAGTCAAAGTATGGCAGAAAATGTAGATCCCCTACTTAATCAGAGTGAACACATTAATAAAACCATAGGGGTGGTATAGAAGTCATCAGAGCTCATGGGTTAAGAAGAAACAATGTCATATGGTCAAGGTATAACATACAACATGCCCCGTTATTTTAAACAATGTAAGATAACGAGCATCACTCTTTTTTGCAAATATGATAATCTCAATGGATCACTGTCAACCAGCAAGGAATACAGACCGCAGGCAGCTTATAGATAAACGGTATATAGTTTGTATTAGAACATCAGTTAGTAGCAAGGAATTAGTAAGGGTGATAGGTCCTACCTTATTCAGATTTTAGACATGCTAACTGTGAATTGCTAGAGTCCAGTTCATTTAACCCATTTACTACAGAGTCAAGACGTGTCATCCATTTACATTCCCTTACATTAAGAATGGGTACAATATTCCCGCCTCTAGGTCCAAGGGTAGCCTTCTCAAGGACTATCCATTGGAAATCTTCAGGAGTATGGGCTGCAGTTTTGAAATGTTCGACTAAAGGGGCCCCTTGTACCTCACATCTTATTCTACTATTTATCTACAGCGCTCCAAACCTACAGAGGGAAGCCTCGCTCCAACAAGCCAAGGAGAAAGCAAGACTCCTCTCCATTGACCTCCATTGACCTCTCCTCTAAGAAGGCTCTATTGCCTTCCACCAGGGACATACCATCCCATGACCTCCCAGGAAATCACAGATCTACCAGCCTGTTCACCAAGAATAATGCGTCATGGTGCACCTTTACTCCACTTAGTGAAAAAGACATCTACAAGATCCTTCTGAATATCAACCCATCCAACCACTTCAGTGACCCGTTACTCCCGGCCATCTTCAAAGAAATGAAGAATGTACTTATCCCCACCTGGACAAGGATTGTAAACGCCTTGCTTTCACAAGGTTCGATCCCTGACAGCCTTAAAGCAGCTCAGGTATCACCTACACTAAAAAAAACTAACGCTGACAAAGCGGATCTCAATAACTTCCGGCGCCTCTCCAACATCCCCACCCTAGCAAAACTCATAGAAGAATGCATACAATCCCAGCTCTGTGCGCACATAGAGAATTACCAACTTCTTGACCAACATCACTCAGGCTTTCGGAGGGGGGCATAGCACTGAGTCGACGCTCACTCACGTCATGGATGACTTGTTAAAAATGGTTGACCAAAACGAATCCTGCCTCCTGATCCTCCTTGACCTTTCTTCCGCATTTGACATAGTTAATCATGACAACCTCCTCGCCACTCTGAAAAATAGGATGGGTTTTTCTGGTCCGGTGCTACAATGGTTCTCGTCTTTCCTCCACCACATTTCTCAAAGGGTCGAGGCAAACCACTCTCTCTCCCAGCCCTCTCCAGTTCTCATGGCGTTCCCCCAAGGATCCGCCTTATCTCCGATCCTCTTCATTCTGTTCCTGGAACTTTTAGCTAACTCTTTAAACTGTTCAAACACTCTCTTCCATATGTATGTGGACGATACGCAACTCTATTTGAAAATCTCTTCCCCCGAAAACATCATCTCTCTCAACTCGACCCCAACGTCTACTCAGAACTGGTTAACTGAGAACATCTTCTGCTCAACACCTCCAAAACGGAATTCCTGGTCATCTCCCCTCCGAACCACACCCCCAAGCTTGACCTCTGGTTGAATCACCTCACTGCCTTCAACTGCACCCCTCTCATCATAGACTCAGCCAAATCGCTCGGAGTCACCTTGGACAAGCAACTGAATATGAAAAATCACATCAGTAAGGGATGCAAGGGTGCAAACCACTTGATGAGGATACTCTGAAATATCAAACCTTTCCTTCCACAAAACGATTTCAAGCAGGTGGTGCAAGCGCTTGTCCTGCCTACGCTGGACTACGGCAGCACAAACCTTTGTGGCCTTCCCAAATACTCCCTGGCTCCACTAAGAGCATCCCTGAATACAGCAGCTAGACTGGTTACAGGCACTGGTTACAGGCACTAAGCGAAACAAGCACATTTCCCCAGTCCTAAAATCTCTCAAATGGTTGCCTTATGAAGCACGTATTCAGTTCAAGATTGTCGTTCTGGCACACAAAACCCTTCGCTTCACTACTCCCAAGTACCTGGCGCAAAAACTGGGGCTCTCTTGTGGTGTAAGAGCCTCAAGAAGCGCCAAGACTTTCCTTTTGAAACCACTCGTCTTTAGGAAAAAGAGAACTTGTCACAGAGCCTTTTCCCGACGCTGCCCCAAAGCTATGGAACTCTCTTCCACCGGAACTACACCGAATCTCTTCGACGACTGCATTCAAATTGGAAGCCAAAAAATTCTTTATGAATAAATTCTTACCCTAATTGGGCTAGGCGCACCTGCTCGAAGACAATCGCTCTTACTTCCTTTGGACAATCATTTGTTATGGTTCTTTCTTGTGCAACTGTCTCTGAATATGCGATCATTCCTGTTTTTTTACTCCTACTTGTTGTCGATTTTGCATTTATGTCCTTCCTCCCATCCTATTGTAAAGCGCTCTGATATCCCTCGGGATCTTGTTCGCACTATATGAAACTTTATAAATAAATAAATAAGGTAATGGAGTAGCTCATTCCTCCAGCCTCAAAGAACTGATTCACCTTGTCCGGTGACCAGGCCGACACTTGTGACGTACTGGGGGCCTCTGATTAAGGAGAAGAGCATTTGCGAGAGGAGCCGTCAGATGTTTAAGAGCGCCTGCGTGTGAAATGCCTCTTATTCCGCCGAGTCGCTTCTGTTTCAGTGCTGTCTGAACGGATTTCCAAATACCCTATGGGAACATTTGTGCAGAACATTCTCACTTTTTTTTAAGGTAACCAAGCGTGCATGTAACCTACCAGTAACTTTTTCTGCAGCAGGACAGTAGTTCTGTTGGAGTGCTGTTCCATGATCATCCTAGAGACCTTTGGCCCGCCCTGTTCTCCTTTTTTTTAATATTGCCCCTTTATGCCAGCATTCTCTGAAATGTATACTAAATTATAAAGAGAAAGGGGAACTGTCTTTATCTGCTAAATACTTTCTGTTGCAGGATATTCTAACACGTGTAGTTGAGGCCAGAGAACATTAATGGACCTATGCACAGTTGAATACAGATATAACGTTTGGATAACTGTTTTAGTTGCAGGTAGTTCCAATCAGGAACGTGTACTCATCAGTGGAATTATATTTGCTGTTAGTTGATCAATTAGAAGTATAAGATTACAGCTATGCAGAATGTAAAGCCCCTGTCATTTTTCATGTCAACCATTGGAGAGCAAACCCTGAAAGGGAACTAGTGGAACAAAGTGTTCCAACATTATGCAGAAGTTTGTGACCTCAATTTAGGTTAGGAAAGGAAAGTAGAATTGCTGCTGTATTACTTGGGAGCAGAAGGGCAGGAGATTTTGGAACACTTGCCCGACCTTGGCACAAATGACACAAGAGGGCTCAATGAGTATGAAATAACCATAAGAAAACTAGATAACCACTTCTTACCCAAGTCAGCACCATAATAGAGCACCATCACTTTGGGAAGAGGTACCAGACCGAAGGGGAAACAGTGGAAGAGTTTTTGTCAGATCTAAGGAAACTGGCTGCTAGCTGTAAGTTTGGGACAATGTGTGAGGAACAAATAAGGGATCAGTTTATACTCAAATGTAAAATAGAAAGAATAAGAAAGGAATTGTGGTTAAAGAACGATCCTCCCCTGTGGAAGGTGTAACTAATAACCAATTGTCGTTCCCTTCCCAAATATAAAATGGATATATTTGACCTTTTAAATAGTGAACATCCTGATGCTATCTTTCTGAAACTTGGTTACATACCAGTTCAGGCCCTGATGTTGCCTCAGCTTTACCATCTAATTATGCTATAGCCAGAAGGGACAGGGTCAGTGGAAAGGGTGGAGGAATCGCTATAATTGATAAGTCATATCAATGTAAACTGGAAGACTTATCTATTTCAAACTCTGAAGCAGCTTTATTTAAAATTACAATGACACCGCAAATTACTTTTTCAGGTATTCTTGTCTATTGTCCCCTGGACCTTCTAGCTCCTGGGCTTCTTTACTGCCAGATTTAGTTCCGCCACACCTTCTCAAAGCGTCAAAGTTTACTATATTGGGTGATTTTAACTTACATTTTGATAAATCGGAATGCACGACCAGTAGTACACTGATTGCAGATTTTGCAGCATTAAATCTTTTACTCCGCAATAGCGGTCCCACTCATGTGGCTGGGAATTTGTTGGATCCCATCTTCTCCAATTTAACTTGTCTTCGGTGCGATCCTGCTCTCCCTTTATGTTGGTCTGATCATTTTGCAACTAAATTTCAGTGTACCTTTTCACTGACTTCAATTGCTAAATTGGACTTGGAAATCTTTAATAGGACTCTCATTGATAACGCCTCTATTATTGAGCATATATCAACTAATTCATCGAGTACTATACATGAGTGGGTTTTGGATGCAGTTGAATGCTGCCTTCCATTAACTACGAAAAAGAAACATAACCACCGCCCCCCTGCCCCTTGGTTTACAGAGCAATTAAAAATTGAAAAAACCAAATGTAAAACTCAGGAAAGGTGCTGGAGGAGGAATTACTCACAGGACTCTAAATCTAACTATAAGCTAGCCTTAAAACATTATCAAGCTCTTTGTAAATTATCTAGAAAGGAATATGCCTCCTCCACTGTCTCCAATGCCCAGAACTTTTTCCGTACCTTGTTTAACATGGTGAAAAAACTTGCTGGCTCTGACACACAGTCAATGCCACCTATTTTAAATGAACAACAGTGCGACAACCTCGCTACTTATTTTGTGGATAAAGTAGAGCAGATATACTCTGCATTACAAAATACTCGGACCGTGGCATCTGTTATGTCACCTCCTATGATTGAGTCTGATTACAGGGCGAAGAACTCCATTAGACTTGAAACCTGGACACTGTTTGATATTAATTCTTTTAAAAAGATTTTAAATAGTATTAAATCTGGCTCTCCTTGTGATCTCATCCCTATATCTGTGCTGCAGCAGTTGGACTCATCTTCCCTGATTATGCAGCTGCTTAATGCCTCTATTCGAGAAGCCGTTGTCCCCTCAGATTGGAAGCATGCGATGGTTCTTCCTCTCTTAAAAGAGGCCAATGCGGATCCATCTCCGTTATCTAATTTTAGACCTATTTCTTTGCTTCCTACTTGTTCCAAAATTTTGGAAAAACACATTAATCAGCAACTCACTCGTTTTGTTGAATCAACTAGCCTTCTGCACTCCTCTCAGTCCAGCTTTAGGGCCGGCTATTCCACTGAGACAACTCTGCTTGGAGTTTCAGAGGTTCTACAACAGCGACTGGATGCTGGGGACACAGTAGCTCTTGTATTGCTTGATTTGAGCGCTGCATTTGATACGGTGTCCCATACCGTGTTAATTAAATCTTTGCAATCCTTTGGCATTATTGGCTCAGCACTTGGTTGGCTTTCGTCTTTTCTTGCCAAGTGGACATGTCAAGTCTTCTCATCCCGAGCCACTTCTAAAATATACCCTTATTCTTATGGGGTACCCCAGGGCTCTATTCTGAGTCCTCTTTTATTCAATCTCTATATCAAACCTTTGGCAACAATAGCAGAGGAGGCAGGGCTGTGCCTGTTTTCTTATGCTGACGACACCCAGATCATCTTTTCCCTTTCTACGGAAAAGATGTGTGGACCTTCAGTGCTTCAGACTGGTTTAAGAAATACTGCATTGTGGATGCAAGCTAATCTTCTTAAGCTTAACGGTGAAAAAACCGAGGACCTCATTTTGGGAAAAAATAAAAATCTTTGGGGCCCTTGGCATTGGCCGTGCGAAATGGGTGATCTCCCTCAGCCCTCTGCTTATGTCCGCAATTTGAGAGTCCTGATTGATGATACATTATCTATGAAGTAGCAGGCTGAAAAGGTGGCTGCCACCTGTTTTACCATCTTAAAATGGTTGAAAAAAAATTATTTGGATGCTTACGGTTTCCACCCAGAAAACCGTAGTCCAGGCGCTTGTGACCTCGAGAATGGACTATGTAAACCTCCTCTATCTGGGATCAAATAAGGATGTTACATGGAAACTACAGGTGGTCCAAAATTCTGCTGCCAGGCTGCTATGTCAGCTCTCTAAAAACTCTTCAACTTCCAGCGCCCTTCATTGGCTTAAGGTTGAAAACCATGTGAAGTTTAAGGCCATGAGTTATATGTACAAAATTAAAACTGGTTCCACTCAGGGTAAATTTGTGGTGCCTAGTGTTAAACTTTAAAGAATGGGTGGTCGGTCATTTGCCTGTCTTGGTCCAGTGTTTTGGAATTCCCTCCCCATTGCAATTCGTAATGAAACCTCATATTTGATTTTTCGTAATCTTTTTAAAACATGGCTATTTAATCAATAATTTAAACTGTATTTCTGACTTTATCGCTTTAGCGCTGGGAAACCCTGTATAAAATTAATCTAACATAACAAACAAGTCGAACATAGGAGGCATTATGTAAAAGAGATAAAACAAGACCGACAGGAAAAGACTAACGTGAGTGAAATCACTCAAGAATTAAATGATGTCTTGGTGGTCAAAGGGACAAGGGGGTAGTCCAAAGACAATAAAGGGGGGGGTTGACATTTAGAGGCAATTGTTACAGATGTGGGAAATCAGGGCACATGGCCAACAGCAAAGAGTGTCCTGTATTGAAAGTAATGTGCAATAAATGCAGAAACACAGGCCACCTCAGGATCTGCTGCAAAAGTAATGCATACTGCAGAAAATATCCCAAAAGTAGTGTGCCACAATTATGTGACAAAATTATTTTACAAGGTCAGGGGTTTGAGCAACCCCAAAGATGTCATAAGCATTGAGGGCTGAAATGTAGAAGCAAAGTTTGATTCATGTTCAAAGTTGACGATAATTTCTGAAAACAGGTTTGAAAAAATGTTTAAAGGGAAAAAGAAATTGTGTAAAAATGGATATCCACCTGGGAGGGTATGGTGGACAACAAATACAAATAAAGGGATGCTTTTGGGGGAAGCATAGCATGCAAACATAGATACACAGTCACAAAGATGTATGTTTCACATAAGGGGGAAAATATTCTAGAATGGCGGCACAGAAGGGTCTAGGAATATACCTCAATCCCAACAAAGACCTGCAAATATTGGTTCAGCGTGTAGATAAAACGACAACTGGAATAGAGAATCTTCACTGATCTGTTAGGGTGTCTGAAACACTACGTACACAGAATAAAACTAAAGGAAAGCTCTCAGTTTCAGCCAGAGTAAGAAGTCTGTGTCCATGCATGAGGCAGTGTTAGAAATGGGAGTCTCTAGTTGGCAATGGTTTGCACCTTTGTCCAGGTAGGGACCCTTCTTCCTAGTCAGGGTAAGGGGATACACTTCTAAAATAACCCCTGCTCATCCCCTTGGCAGCTTGGCACGATCAGCCAGGCTTATCTCAGAGGCAGTGTGTGAAGCATTTGTGCACACATACAGTAATACTCTGAAAACACTTCAAATGGACACCACATCAGTGTAGAAAAATAGGCAATCTTTTTCAAAACTAAACAAAACCAAAACACCAAAAATCCACAATAGAGTAATCAAAATATACTTCTTAGAAGGCAAAAACAGTTCTGTCCCTAGCAAACTATAGATGCAACACTTTCAACACAAAGTACCTTGGATGCTTCAAAATCATAAACAAAAACAGCTGCAGAGAAGGTGATGCGTCGGTTCCTTACGCGCAGGGAAGGTCATGCGTCGGTCCCTTACTCCAGGGTAGGTGATGCAGTTCCTTACTGCCACGCAGGAGAGGTGATGCTTCTCTTCCTTACTCTGTGGGTAGGTGATGCATCAGTTTCTTACTGAAGCCCGGTGTCCTTGTAGACTTGGCACGTCAGTGTGATGTGTAGGGTTTGGGGATGCGGCGGTTCTCGATGCAGCGGCAACAGAGCTGCATTGGTCTCTCCAGCTGCGGTACTACAATGCGTTAGTTCTTGCAGCTGCACAGCAGGCCCTGCATCGGAATCGGTGCGGTGATCTTGGCTATCGTAGATCGATGCACGTGATGTGGTGTGCAGTGATTTCTTCAGCCGCGGGCAGGCGCTGCAACACTTTTCTCAGAGACACGATGATTCAGGTGCAAATGCATCGTGCTTATGTCTCTTTTAGAACTCCCAACAGCAGGAACAACCTCCAGAGGCCCAATTTAGCAACAGGAATCTCTTGGCAGGTCAGAACTCCCAGCAAGAAAGTTCAGGGGAGCTGGTGCTGAAGTCATTGTGTCCCAGAGACTTCAGAAAAGGAGGCAAGCTCTACTTCAAGCCCTTGGAAGTCTTCCTCAAGCAGGGGACACAACACACAGCAAAGTCCTTGTCCTTTCCTTGGCAGAAACAGCCACTACAGGCCAACTCCATACAGCACACAGCAAAGGGGCAGTGCTTCTCCTTCAGTTTCTCCAGCTCTTCTCCTTGGCAAAGGTTCCTCTTGAATTCCAGAAATGATCTAAAGTTCAGGGGGTCTGGACCCAAACGTTGTTGTCCATTTCTCTTTGTTCTCTGGTGTCAGAGAGGCTCTGTGCTTAGTCCAAACCAGTTCTGTTCTCTCTGGCGCAGCTTCCGGGCAGGACAGACCAGCCTATTCAGGTGAAAAGAAATCTCCCCCCCCCCCCCCCCCCCCTACTCTAAATGCAGCACAGGTCTATTCAGCCCATCCCGGACTCATTCAGGAAAGGCAGGACACACCTCAATCCCCAAATGACTGTCTACAGTGAATGCACATCCCCAGGCCCTGTCACTCCAAAGCCAGACAGTCAACACACAAACCAGCAGAGGCACACAGATGGCTAAGCAAGAAAATACCTACTTTCTAAAAGTGGTATTTTCAAACACAGAATGTAAAAATCATCCTTACTGAAAGATGCATATTTATATTCTGAGTTCAGGCATATTAAACGTTATCCTCCTATCTTGTCCCAATGGGAAGTTATAGTTATAAGATGTTATAAATAAACTCCCATTCTATCCTATGGGACAGATCGCCTGTCAATAGTGAAAAACAAAATTCCCTGTAGTTCGCTATCAGGACATGTTACACACACCACGACATGTCCTACCTTGCACATACACTGCACCCTGCCCACAGGGGTACCTTGGGCCTACCTTAGGGATGACTCGGATATAAGAAATGGGAAGGTTAGGGTCTGGCAAGTGGGTGCACTTGTCAGGACGACATGGTAGTACCAGACTGCGCACAGATACTGCAATGGCAGGTCTGGGAACCTTTTGCAAGGCTACTTGTGTGGGTGGCACAATCTGTGCTGCAGGCCCAGTAGCAGCATTTGACTTACAGGCCCTGGGCACACACAGTGCACTGTACTAGGGGCTTAGTAGTAAGTCAAACAAGCCAGTCATGGAAACACCAATCCATAGTCACAATTTACAGAGGGAGCACTTGCACTTTGGCACTGATTAGCAGTGGTAAAGTGCCCAAAGCATCTAGAGCAGCAAAAACTGAGTCCAACACACAGCAAAAACATAGAAGGCAGAGGCAAAAATACACAGGAAAACCACACCAAGGATGCCAGTTCTAACAGGTAGTAAGAGAGGAGTTGGAGAGACTATGCAGCCTGGGAGTAATTGAACCAGTAGAAACCACAGAGTGAATTGCCCCAATAGCAGTGGCAAAGAAAAGTGATGGGGCAATACATGTATGCATAGATTTAAGAGAAGTGAATAAATAGGTAGTGGTAGACGGATACCCCCTAACAGACATCACAGAATTGATGACCAAAGTAGCGGGTGCCAGGGTTTTCTCCACCCTAGACCTGACTTCCGCATGTTACCAAATCAGATTACACCCAGAATCCCAAGAACTCACAGCGTTCATCACGTCCATGGGGGCGTACAAGTTCAAATGCATGCCGTTTGGACTTGTATCTGCAGCTGCAGTTTTTCAAAGGATAATCACCAGTATGCTCCAAGGGATTACAAGGGTGTTCTGCTACCAGGATGGTGTGTTGATCTTTGGGGAGAAAATGAAACCGAATGATCAAATACGTTTTGAGAAGATTCAAAGAGCAGGGACTCACTGTAAAGAGGAAAAAGTGTAAAATAGTCTGGCCAGAAAATGATTACCTCGGTTTTAAGATAACTGCAGAAGGTATACTACCCAAGACATAATTAAAAGACACCATACTGAACCTAACTTCCTCCTCAAGAGTTAAGAAGTCAAATCTTTTCTGAGGATGCTGTAGTTTTATGGTAGAAATAATTATGCTAGACGAACATACCATATTTTTTCATTAGTACAACATGGGATAAAATTTGACTGGAGTGAGGAGTGCCAAAAAGAATTTGAGGACACCAAAGCAGCATTAGCAATAGCTCTCAATCTTAAGGCTTTCATACCAGGAAGGCAAACCGTGATAATGACCAATGCCAGTTCCAAAGGCCTAGGGACGGAAACAAGTGACTGAGAAGGGCGTATAGACAATTGCTTTTGCATCCCATCATTGAGACAGGCTGTGAATAAATATTCAGTTTTAGAGAAGGAGGCTCTGGCAGCACATATGGGGTACAAAATTCACCTTGAGGACAGACCTAAGGCCACTCACTGAGGTGTTTACCAAAAAGGGGTTGGAATCCATCTAGAGGAGAATCCGAAGGTGGGTGGTTCATCTCCAGGAATATACATTTGGGGTGGAATATGTCCCTGGCATGAGAAACTATGCTGCAGATTGCCTCTTACTCCTTGTCGGAAACCTGGAAGTAGAGAAGGAGGGTGTCATTCTACAAGAGGAAGATGATTTACAAGTGGAATGTGAAAAAGTGTGTCATTACCCAGGGGATGGTAGGGGAGACACAGTGGAAGTGAAGTCGGATATGCAATCACAGAGGGTGCGTGAAAAGGCACAAAAAAGGGTTGACCGGTCAAGAGAAACATGATGAGCAGCTTAAACCATTCTGGATGATAAAGGAGGAATTATCCGTAGTGGATGAGTGTCTCTTCAGGGGCACACAGTTAGTCCCCCTCCCCCCCCCCCCCCCACCACCACCCCAAATCCATAAAGGGAAAAACTCATCGGTTTGACCCATGAGGGACACGGGACCACAAAGACTAAGCAGAGGATACGTCTAGACTTTTGGTGGCCAAACATGAACCTAGACATAGAGAGGAAGATAAGGGAATGCATACCATGTTCAACTTGCCAAAAAGTATTGGAATGACACACACCACCCCTGTACTACAGACCACTACCAAAGTGCCCATGGGTGGATGTAACTTTGGACACAGGAGCTCCGTTGATGGGAAAGAAGCAATCACCTTACATTCTAGTGCTAGTAGACCTTTACTCCCATTGGCCGGAACTGAAGTTTGTCTCGGAGATCAACATCAAGAAAATCATAAGCTTCCTGATGGAGCTATTCTGTAAGGAGTGGTTGCCCACCTCCATACTGAATTCCAATTCTGCTCCCAAGAAATGAAGGAGTTCCTACATTGCCATGGGATAAGACACAGATTTTGTGCTCTGTGCCATCCAAAAGCCAACAGAATTGTAGGTAGAATGACTGAATAGAACCATCAAGGAGGGTATTCTGTCAGCCAAAGTGAGTGGGTTGTGAGAGAAGAAGTAATGAAACGCTTGGAAGCGTACAGTTTGACACCACACCAAACTACCAATGAAACATCTTTTGAGCTGATGAAGGCTAGAAAACCCAATTCAAGGCTAGTGCCGGGTGGATGAAGTGGCACAACGGTTAGGTGGACATCACATCAGAAGGAAAGAAAATATAGGTTTCAGGTTGAAAGGAAGATGAGATATGACCGAATGCATGGGGCCAAATAAGTAGGTTTTAAAGTAGTTGACCTGGACAAGATAGGCTCCCACTGGATGGGCAAAGTGGTCAGAAAATTACTGAGCCAATGAGCAATGTAAAGCTATTCAGGAATGCTGTGAAAACCCAAGATGGAAGGATTTGGAACATGGGAAAGGTTGCGAGGTGCACCATTGCTGACAAAAACCATTACCTTTGCTTTCCTCTATGCTGGTGCACTCAGATGATTCAATCCCCCTACAGCGCTTGATAGAGAAAAGGCCAGGAGTCCCATTAGGTCAAATGGGAGAAGAACAAGCCGCCCAAGTTTCCTCAGTGACTATGTAGTCACTACTATTACAACAATACTGTTTTTATTGGCCTCTTTTAGGCATAGTGTTAAGTTGATTTTAAAGTGCCAGGGATTTTTGGTGTTTTCTGCATCCCATTTTTCAATTCCCCTTCCCGCCCCACCTCCCCTCAGATTGCATGAGGGTCCTAAGTTGCCGAGAAGGCGGATGTGTGGTATCTCTCAAGAGAGGTGTCCCTATCTCTGTCCTTTCCCCTTTCCCCCATACAATGGTGTTTTCACCTTGCCCATTGTCAGTGAGGCCTGATGATGTATTTGGAATGTTGGTGTTAGGATGTTCTATGTTGATCTTCCTTGAGGCATGAGCACAAAAGGGCAGTTGGTGTATCAACAGCTGTGGCTGCGTTGCATCCTGTTGTACTTGTAATAAACTCTACTTTCTTCATGAAGCATCTCCTGTGTGTTCAAGGATCTAGATTAAACAGTGTCATTTTTCAAGATTGTTTATAAGTATGAAGGAATTTTTTTGGAGTAATGGCTTTTACTGGCTGCAAGCAGTTTGGCAATAAAGATGTCTGTATGGTTATTCTTAGGCTCCCAGATCTTGCTTTTGTATTGTCTTCGTAACACCCTGACCTTTGCTATGATGTCTTCGTTTGAGTGGTTGCGGGCTAATAGTTGTAACTCATAGTTTAGCACACTTTTAAGGGATCTTAATGCTGGAGGGAGACTGCGGGACTTGCCGGTCTCCGCGTCAATTGGTGGACATTGCAGGTAACTGTTTTTTGGCAGGCGAGTATAGTTGTTACAAAGGTCTCCCTCCCATGTATTGATGGGGTTTTGGGGGTTGGGTGCTTCAAGCACTGACTTAATTGAGTTTGCGATTTCTGCTTAATAACACTGTTAAATTAAGCGGCAGTCTAATTTACACCTGTATTACAAATATATATGTTATATGGGTCCATTATAGCATTAGATGTTTAGAAAACAAAGTATGTTGCATCAAACTAACAAAGCTCCTTTTTGCAGTCTTTCCACAGATGGCTCCAGTTGTCTGTCGTAAATAGCATTGTATACCATATTCCACAGAGCCTATTCATGCTCAATATATGCTGGCTTTCGTATCCAGTTCAGTTGTCTTGTTGTTGTAGGTAGATTTCCTCCCTATTTTGTGTTCGACCCACCCACAGGAGCTGTTTGGTTTCACCATCAGTAGATTTGTCATTCACACTGTTCGTTAAACAATAGAGGACATTTCTTTCATCTCAGCTAGACTACCCCATGTCAATTTCTTAAGCTTTTCCTAAATACTGTTTTAATTTCCCATTTCATAATATTTTTAAACATTACGTATGCTCCATCAGATTATCAATTCCAGCAGAAACCGAATTACCTCTACCCAGCTCACTCACCCAAGAGACAGCAGGCTCGTAGTAGCTTTTAGCTGCTGCTAGAAACAGTGGCAGCCGGTTAGGTACGGGGGTTCGGCGCTCGGCCAGGGAATGGGGGCCTGGGCATGTTCTTCATGCAGGCTGTAATGCAGCCTGCATGGAGAAAATGTGAAGTGCGCATGAATGTTTGGCTGGCCTGAGAGGGCCCGTCAAACATTCATGCGCACTTTACCGAGTGCACAACCACCACTCCTCCTCCCTGACGTCAGGGAGACATGCCCCACTCTGCCCTGCCCTAGCCTGACCATACGAAAAATAAAATGATAGTAACATACGTTATTATAATTCTTTTTTCATTTACACTGCTCTGTGAGCAATGGGGTGACGCTCAACTGCCTTAGTGGAGCAGCTACCACTGGCTAGAAAAATCCAGAACCCAGACAAAATGACACATTGTGTACATTACTAAGCATATACAGTACTAAGTGATACTAACGCTTTGGACAGCCCATAAACATAGCCTAGCAAAACGGGGGCAGTCGGTGGTGACAATTTATAATTGAACTCCTCCCCTTCATAATATTATTGCCAAGATAGAAAGCAAATCAAGCATTGGCAATGCCAATTATTCTTGATTGGGTGTTTACATACATACAGACGATACCCTTCTGGATTTGCCAGTGCTTGTTGAGACCTGTGGCGTTTTCTAAAGTCATGTATTTCTATTGGTATGATAATCGTGTTTCACTCATTTATATTATTGAGTTCCTCACCATGGAATAGATTTCATCCTCCAAAACGATCTTGCCTTATGCTGAGACATAATGTTTTGTGTCCAGTGGATTGCCCTCTATAAATTCAAACTGAAATTAACATTACAAATTGATATAAGAATAAAAATCGAATACACGTTTATGCGACATGTTTCCTATAAATAGGTTCAGTTGTATTATGTGAAAAAATTGTAATTTTAAGGAATGTGAAGCAAGCATGTCCCCTGGCCACCCGTACGATGGACTATTTCATTTTTACCTTTTAAATATAAAAACAAATCTTTACACTGCTTTTAGAGAGCTAAGCTCTATCTGTAGTTCAAGATTGTTATCTTTCGGTGGACACTCACCGCAAACATCTTTTAAGCTTGTTCTCTTTGTTGAATGTGTCTGAATCCCGCTCTGAATACAGACTCTTCTTTGCCTGGCTTTTCGCTTGGCTTACAAAGAAGCGTGGACAGTAGTTCAAAGATCTCTTAATTGCTGCCTTTGATTGAACAGCTTTAAAACCGTTTAGATGGCAAAACAAACTTAATGACGCATTCGCGAAGAGAAGAAAAGGTTGGAGTGACAGTCGAAATGTTTGCTAAGGTCTCATCGCGTGAATATCTGAGACATCATATTTCATTTGGAAAATATACGTTTTTTTTGTCTTTCTTATTGCTCCCCTCCTCACCCACCTTAAAAACATACTTTTTAAACAAACTGCGACAGAAACGTTTGAATTGTTCTTTGTTTTTGTGACATCCCAGCTGAGCTGTCTCTTTTAGCTTGGAAGTTCAGTAGTCTTTTTCTGCTGCCGTTTCCATTTTTGCTGCAGGTTTTTCTATTTTTGAATTTATCACAGTAGCACATGTGAGAGTGTGAATTATTAGTTGGGGTGGTTGTGATGCCTCACTAAGTAATAATGTCACTATTCTGTATCAGGTCCAGTTAAGTTACCTTTAATTTAACTCACTCTTGGGTAGCTGTGGCACAGAGCAGACAGGCTTAACTTAAAGGAACTAATGTAAATCATTTATCGGTACTAAAACAGTCAATACTTTGAAAACACAACACAATAAAAATCCCACTAAAGTGCAAATCACCAACCACAGTTATCTGTTCATGCTGGGCTGCGTCAATCTTAAAAGTTAAGGTTAACCATGATGGAACGCGGTTCAGATGCAGGGACCAGATTCTTCACCAGTGAAAAGTTTACCCTCTGACTTAGTCTTTTTTCTAGTGGAATTTTCTCGTTGGCAGGGCAGGCTGCTGTTGGCTGCAGTGAGGAAAACAAGCAAGTGGAATCTGACCAGCAGCACGACAATGGCAGCTCCGTTTCAGCGGTGGTCCTATGGTAGCATCTGTGGGGATTTTTTAAATGAAAAAGTTCAGAAAAAGTTTCTACGTGCACACTTTTGCAATCTTGAGGGGGAGAGAGTACATGCTAACAGCAGACACGGGTCCAGGACCTATTGAGCACCATTTGGATAGTTAGGACTAAATCTCTCAGAAACCACCAGCAGGGACCAGAGTAAATCCAATTGGAACTGGTCAGCTGGCCTCTTTGTTTCCGGCTTCTTGCAGCTTTTGTTTTCCTATAGCTTAACAGGAGGCTAGGCAACTAGCCCTTGGAGTCCTGTCTTCTCTCTTGGGTTCAGGTGAGACAGTCCTTGGGGGTTCTCTCCATGCATAAAACAGCAGGCTCAGTCCTTCTTTTGAGTTCCAGTCTTTGGGTTCAGCAGGTGCAGTCTTCTGTCTGTTTTCCACAGGTTCAGCAGTGTTCTGCGGAAGGTAGCCAGGGGTGCCACTTTTATGTCTGGCACTAGCTTGTGGGTGAGGGGGTGACTCCCTAACCATTAAGAAAAAAGTTTCCAAAGGCAACCCTACCCTCTTTAAAATCATGTGCACAGTTCTCCTGCTACTCCAGTTGAACCAAATGCACATCAACTCTGCCCTTTACCATTTGCACACAGGTTTTAGAGGAAGAAGGGCAAGTAAGAGGTGTCCCCTCAAAGGCTGAGTTCTTATCCTTTTCTTCTGAACTAAAAAAAGATTGCTGATAAACCTTCTGAGTTGGTTTTCTAGGATGTATAGGAGTTCTGTACTCCCTAGTCTGCACCCACATGCTATCTGAAATACTTGGGAGCCTGAGGTTTTTCCCATCCTGAAGTCTTCCGGCATCCCTAGTCTTCAGAGTATGACAATAATTCTCCCTCTGTTAATCCCATCCTCCTTAACTTCTGATTTGGTAACTGTGCTCTTTCTGTTGACCTTGCTGATGGTGGTTCCTTTTAGAGTTTTCATCTTGTTCTTCTTTGGTCTTGAGTACATATCATCTTTGCTGTTATTGCCACTACTCTCAAGATTTCATTCTTGATCTACAGGATGCATAATACTTTCTATTACAGACTTTGACTTTGTGCTGGTATGAACATTTCTCCTGTGCGCATATTGAGGCTTCATAGAGTGGCTAGGAGTCTTGCTATGCTCTTTGCTTGTTGAGGAATGTATCCATCCCCGATTTTTCATTGGTTAATTTATGAGGAAGCCTTTGCAGTGCTTAAAAGTAGCACCAACTGAACAGGCACCGAATAACTGGAGATCGGCCACATACCACTGGCCAACAGAGGTCTCCAATTTAGTCCAACACTGCAGGTCCTGACTATCAACATTTTACAGCCACATCTTGGCATTTCACAACGACAATCAGAATTAAGATGATATTAACAAAGTCTATAGCAGCAGATCTCGCCACCACTTTAACCTATCCCTGCTCAGGACCATAAACTTTAAACAAAATATCTCGGAATGGACAACCCAGTACAGTAACCAGCTAAGTAGACGGTGAACATAAATACAAAAAAGGGATCTGCAAAGCTGCCCAAAGCTGCCAGCTTCCTAAAAACCATAAACTCTACACTTTATCCATCACATTCCTAAGTGCTGGGTCCCATAACACTATAATCGCACTTCCGTGGTCCATCGCATATAAGATGAAAACACTTTCCACACAGGCTCCTAAGAAAGGCAACACACATCCATTGAAACATCCTATATGGTGTTGTGTGCTACCGATGAAGGCAATTGCTTTGGCACCCCTCATAGGTGTAGTAAGTGATACATGAATGTTACAATACAATAATTTCCTGGGGGTTGGCCCAAAATACCTGCAGACTGCCCTGCTCTGCCAAACTGACACATGGCAGAATCTTTCTTTCCTTAGTTAGATCTAGGGACACACTCCTGAGGTGTGCCTAATATAATGAGCAACTTCCTCTGTAAAACCAGTTTTGGGACGGGTTTTCCCCCCACTGGGATCGTTGCCACTCGGGCTACTTAGACAATGGCAGGAGCTGTACGTTACATCTGCCTATGAAAGGTCTGACCCTTTGAAGCTTGTACAGTTGGTGGCCACATCACCCAGGCCATCCTGTCAGGATGAGGCCACACATCCTCACAGCAAGGACCCTTTTGTTCCCTTTGCTGGGAGCAACTCACACCTCCCAGCAGGCTGTCAAGTGACACTTGGGAATTTGCTCAGAAAGGACTTCTCGAAGCTTTAGGCAGGAAAATGCCAACTTTCTAAAAGTAACATTTTCAAAATGGTAATTTAAAAACTGACTTTGCCATTAGATTGGGTTTTAAATTCATATTAATTTGAGTCCTTGGATCATGAGTCTAGCTATTTCCAAACCGAATTTATACATTATAATGTGTTATAATGTAACCCAATTCTTTTCTATGGGAGAGCCAGCCTTGCCATAGTGAAAAACAACTTTGGAGATTTTTCACTGCTAGGACATGTAAAACTTAAGAACACATGTCCAACTCTTTAAATACCATGAAACCTGCCCTATGGACAATTAGGACCTACATTAAGTGTGACTCATAGGCATTAACAAGGAAGGTTTATGTCTGGCAAGGGGTTTCTTTTGCCAGGCTGTTTTAAAATTGCCATACTAGTCTTCAGTGTTAAACCTAGTTATGTTTCCACTTTGTCACTGTAGTGGTGGCACAATCTGTGCTGATGTTCACTAGTGGCATTTAACTCACCGGTCCTGAGTACACAGAGTACTAGATACTCGGAACATAAAGGTAAACTAAATATGATAATCGGATATTAGCCAATTGCAGATATACTTTAAGGGTCAGAACACATACACGGGGCCCTGGACGTTCACTCCCCAGTGTTCATAGTCTGTAAACTAGCACCAAGTCAAGAAACAAGAAAAAAATTGGGGGCAAAAAGTGGGGGTTATTCTGCAAAAATGTTTTTCCACTGCCTTTAATTTTTTATTAAGGTGAAACACCTTTGACTGCTCTACACCAAAAATGATGGGGTCATAGTTATGTGTATTTTGTCTCTCACATATACATGCAAAGATAGTGGACAAATTGTTGAGTACGTTTCTATCTGGGCAATTCAAGAATGAATTGACCTAACCCATTATCATGCTGTCCTCGCCCGTATTTGTGAGCTCAATATTTTTTCTTAGATTCCCTGAGCAGCCAGAAAATAAACATACCCCCCACTTTGAACTAAAGCTCTGATGGCACCAAGTAAGCAAAGCAAGTGAGCCCAACTCACCCTAAAAGAGCTCCAATGTATTTTACATCCAATTCTCTCTCCATTCATCCTTTCACCCTTCCACCTATCCGCTGACATCCAATATTTAATCTTTAAATTCTGTCATCAATAATTCTTTCATCCATCATTCAGTCTTTCCCCATACCATCCATCCACTGAGCCATCAATACATCCGCTGTGCCATACATCAATCAACTTTGCCATCCATCCACTCTTCTAGCCATCTGTCCATTTATCATCCAATCTGCCATTTATCCATCTTGTCTGCCCCCATCTGTCCATCCATCCACCCAGCCACCCAGCCACTCTTCTATCCATCCATCCTCTGCCATCTATCCACTTTGCCATCCATCATCTACTCTGCAGTCCATCCACTCTGCCATCTTTCTATCTATCTATCTATCTATATATCTATCTATCTATCTATCTATCTATCTATCTATCTATCTATCTATCTATCTATCTATCTATCTATCTATCTATCTATCTATCTATCTATCTATCTATCTATCTATCTATCTATCTATCTATCTATCTATCTATTCATCCACACGTCCTCTCTACCATCCTGGCATCCAGTCATCCATCCATGCACCCATCCTGCCATCCATCATCATCCATCAGTCCACTCTGTCAACCATTCACTCATCATTTCACTAACTGATCTAGTCATCCGTCCCTTTACTCTGCCATCTACTGATTCAGTCATCCATTCACCCGTTTATCAATCTACCGACTCGTTCATCTACCCACTCATACATCCATCCTTCCTTCGTTCCTTTTTCACCCTTCTTTCTCCTAAATATTCCTTCAGTCTTTCCCGGTTTTATTTACCCCTCTATCATTTATCTCTGCTCCTTTTTGCCCTTCTTTTGACACTTTATTCCTGTATTGCGTTGATTATGAATTTTTGTAAGCCGAGTTGAAGACAAAGGAGCATAAAGAGCCCCAACTCTGCTGTAGCTGCTAAAGCATTGGATTCACAACGCTTCTGGCCCAGTGACCTTTGCTCTTTCTAGCCTACATGAAGAGGGTCTTTGATATTTTTTGTTCCCTGCAAACTTTAATTTTCATTATTATTAGGGAATGACATTTCAGGATTATCTTGTTTCCATTATTTCAACTATGGCAGCAGCATCACAGGTTTAGTAATTCTCCTATTGTTGGATCTTAACCCAGTTCTTCTCTGATCTGTAAGCCCAGCAAAATACAACTTTTATATATGTCCCCACAAATTAATTTTTATTCTAGTCTCGGCTGTGTTCTTAGTAAACGTACGCTAATTGTGTGTTCTGCTCAGTCTCATTAGCACTTGAATGTGGACGTTAAGCTTTCTTAAGCCAGACCTAAGATTGAAATGTATACATCATTTGAAAAGTAGTGTAAAAATTGCACACACAGTTGACATTTTCTTGGACTGGATTTCTTGTAATAGTGCCCTACAACTTCCACATTTTAGGAATTGGACTTTAGAATGTCCAGACACCCCTCTCCCCACCACCCCACCAAGTTGACTCCAACACTATTGGCTGTACTGAGTTAGACCTGAAGTTTCTGCCAAACAAATCTCCTTATCCGAGGTACAGTGATCTGTATCCCAGAGTGACATAATTGATCAAACCTCTATCTGGTAGACATTACACTTTGCAGAAGAAGGGTTACAATATGATTGAAGTAGTGGGAGACATGGCGTCCTCAGCAGCATCTACAGGGTGTTGTCTTTTTTCAGTCAACCACAAAAAAGAGGGACTAAATGATCTCCTATTTTTTGTACTATTTTTATTCGCTCAAAAACACCAAATTTCATGTTTAGGTTTCAGTGGCAGCTGCTTTGGCATTAAAGTGGCGGGCGACGCATGGGGGGGGGCAGTGTCGGAGGGGCAGCATTGGGGGGCAGTACTGCCCCAGGGTCCCCTACGCAATTCACTCATTCCATATCTGAAGCAAAGCATCTACTGCCAAAGTCATGGGGTCCGGCCTCCAACTGTAATACCAACCTACCTAAAAAGTCAGTCAACTGGCAAACAGATGTATCTGAAACGGGCCCCACAAACTCTGTAACTTCCCGAAGTACACTGAATTCAGCTTCCAGTCACTGGAATCCCGTGAATATTTTGAATTTCAATCTGCTCTCATGTTTTGATGACCTGGAAATAACTCCGCTTTCAGAAAAATCTTCTGGCCCCAACAGAAATACTAAATCTTTTTGGCTAGATCTGCCAGTTGTTTTGATCTTGCTCCCCTAGATGATTGATATAAGAGACTGCTGTGAAATAGTTTATTAGGATTAAAACAATACTGTTCTCTAGAGTCCCTGAAGCTCATCAAAGCGTTCAGGCCTGCCAACATCTCCAGGCAATTTATATGTAAGGAGAGTTCCTCCCTGGACCACTTCTCCCCCACTTTCTATCTCTCCCAGCCCTGCACCACAACCAAAGCTGCATGCATCCAACTCTATCCTAAACTCAGGTACAGTTCAAAAAATTGCCTTACCATTCCAGCTGTCCAGATTGCCCAACCTCCATTGGAGGTCCTAGCGAGCCTCCTGGGACAGAGGAACTGTGTCCTGCATACCAAAAACCTTTCCTCAAACCCAAGGCTTTCAGTCTCTGAAGAGCCCAGTAATGCTCCGGACCTGGGGAAACCACTTGGATGGAGGAAGACAAAAGACCAACCACTCTTGCCTGGCCTCTGACTCTTTATGTCTTTTGATAGAACATAAGCTACCTCCTTCCTGATCTTTGTTAATTTCTTCTGAGGGAGACGCAGTTGTGTCTTGAAGGTATCTACCTGAACCCCAGAAATTCGAAACTCTTTGTATTAACCATAACTGACTTCTCCACATTGATAATGAACCCTAATTCTTCTAAGAGATTTATTGACCACTTCATGTGCTTCAACAATCTCCCTGATCTTGAGACATCAATACATGTCGTCTAGGTAAATCAATTAACGTACTCCTCTCCTTCGCAAGGAGGCAACTACTGGACGCGGTACTTGGTAAAGCACCAAGGGGCTGATGAGAGACCAAAGGGAAAATAAAACCATTGATACAGAGCACCTTTCCAACTGAATCGTAAATACTTTTGATAATCTGGATCCATAGGAACCGTGAAGTAGGTGTCTTTGAGATCCAACTTCCCAAGCCAGTTCATTTCCTGCAAAATGTCTCTCAAAAGATGGATAGCTTACTTCTTGAACGGCCTGTTAGACCTAGCATCCTTGGCGTGGTTTCCCCTGACTTTTTGCCTCTACCTCATGTATTTTTGACACTGTGCTGGATTTCGTTTTTGCTGGTTTAGATGCTTTGGGCACTTTACCACTGCTGATCAGTGCCAAAGTGCAAGTTCTCCCTGTGTAAATTGTTATCGTAATTGGTTATCCATGATTGGCTTATTTGTTTTACCAATAGGTCCCCAGTAAAGTGCACTGAGTGTGCCAGGGCTGGTAATTCAAATGCTACTAGTGGGCTTGCAGCACTGATTGTGCCACCCACATGAATAGTGCTGAAAAGAGGTCTCAGGCCTGCCACGCAGTGCCTGTGCGCAGTTTGTTAACTGCCATGTCGACCTGGCCAGTGCGCCCACTTGCCAGGCCTTACCCTTCCCTTTTCTTGCACATTGGACACCCCTATGGTAGGCCCAAAGTACCACCCTGGTCAGGGTGCAGAGTATGTGTAAGGTAGGACATGTACTAGTGTGGGTAACCTGTCCTGATAGTGAAATATAGCCAATTTCGTTTTTCACTATTGAAAGGCTATCTTGCCCATATGACAGAATGGGGAATGCTGTGTAACATGTTTACCTGCATATCTTCCCATAGGAGCAAGATCGAAATTTGAAATCTGGTATCCCTGAACTCAGAATTTAATAACGCATCTTTTAGGAAGGATGTTTTTTAAATTCTGTGTTTGAAAATAGCACTTTTAGAAAGTGGCTATTTTCTTGTTTAACCTTTCTGTGTGCCTCTGGAGATACCCAGAAAGGGACCATCTCACCGGGATAGCCAGGACGGGTTCCCCAGCGGTCTACAGCGCCGGGACGCCCCGTTGCTGGGGTAGCTGTGCGCTTTACAAGTCTACAACATTTACATTTACACATTTACATCTGCCTGTTTGTGGATTGACTGTCTAGTTTGAGAGTGACGGGCTGGGGTGGCTTCAGGAGGCTGAACGAGTCAGCACTAGGCTGAATAGACCTATCTGCATTTGGAGTGGTGGGAGGAGTAGCACCTGGGCCTGAATAGGGCTGTGCCTGCCTTCCACAATGCTAGCTCCACCTCCTGTGGTGTGTCTGATGGCCCTGGCCCACACTCCCAAAGGAAGATGTGCACTGGCAGAGTGCCCCCAGAACTGGTTTGGACTGGGTCCAGGACCCCTCACACATAGAGAACAAAGACTTTTGGGGTATAAATATGAGGGTTGAAACCCCTGAAAGTTGGACTACTTCGTGATGAAGAGGAATCCCTGCCAAAGAAGATCAGCTGAAGAGACTGAGGAGAAGTACTTCCCTTGCTGTGTGTCTGTGGTTGGCCTGCAGTTTGCTGTTTCTACTGAGGAGAGGGCTTTGCTGTGTGCTGTGTCCCCCTGCTTGGAGAAGGACTTTGCTGTGTGCTGTGTCCATCTGAAGATAAGTCTCCAAGGGCCTGAGAAGAGCGGCACAAAAGGACTTCACACCCAGCTTCCCTGAACTTCCTTGCTGGGAGTTCCAGTCTGCCAGGAGGGCCTGTAACAGTGTGTGAGGCCTTTTTGCTGTTGGGAGCTGGAAGCGCGACGCAACGAGAGAGAAGCGTGATGCTGCCACAGCAGCCGCTCCCACATCATCGAGGAAGTGTGTTGCCGCTGTCGCATCACCGGAGAAGCGTGCCACCACCACAAAGGGTGCTGTCGCATCACCGGAGAAGCATGTCGCAAGGTGGTCGCATCGCTGAGGAAGCGCTCTGCCGCTGATAGCCACCGCAACACCGGAGAAGCGTGTCGCCGTCACTGAGGGTGTCGTCGCATCACCGGAGAAGCGTGTCGCAGTGCCTGTTGCAGCTCAGAAAACCACCAAGCTCGCCGCACGGCCGTTGGGCGTGCACGCATTGCCTCCACATTGTCGCATCGCACTGTATTGTCGCAACGCATCGAGGCACCATCTTGTCGCATCAGAACCGGAGCGCAGGAAGAATCGACGTATCGTCTTCTCTGCACCCCTTTTGCTTTCTTTTGCGTTACGCATCCCAGGTACTTTGAGCCTAAAGTATCGCATTTATCATCTACAAGTTTATTTTTGCAACAACCTTTTTAAAGACATTCTACTGAGTTTCTGTATGTTGTATTTTTGTCGTTTTGGCCTTGTTTAGTTTAAATAAAGATATTTTATCTTTCTAAACTGGTGTGGTGTCCATTTGTGGTGTTTTCACTGTGGCACTGTGAGTGTAGGTACAAATACTTTCCACATTGCCTTTGGGATAAGCCTGTCTGCTCGTGCCAAGCTACCAAGGGGGTGAGCAGGGGTTATCTAAAGTGTGTATCCCCATTACCCAGACTAGAAGCAAGGGTCCCTATTTGGTCAAAGGTATCTACCTCTGCCAACTAGAGACCCCCATTTCTAACACATGTAAACCAGAAACCTGTTCACAGCCTTCAAATTTAGCATTGAACGACTGACTCTACTCACGAAACCCTTTCCTGTTTTGGTAACTTTGCAAAACACTGCCTTGAGCAACATTTGCCCCACCTCTGAATCTACCAGAGCTGGTTCTTCTTGATATAGGGATAACTCCCTTGGTCGACTCACCTGGTAAGTTACTTGGCAAAAATCTATTTTGAAACCTCACACGGTCTGTAGCACTCAAGAATCCTTTGTTATGGTTGACCATACCTTAGCGAAATTACATAAACATCCCTCTACCTTTAAATGGGAAGAACCAATTGGAAGGGAGACTCTAAACTTGGTCTCCAGATCCCTGCTATCTGACCCTGTTGCCTTGAGAGCGACGGGCAAGTCCTTTCTGTGGGAAAAAACTGTTACCACTGAAACGTCTCCTGTAACCTCGCTGGTCATGATGGTAGTGCTGGGACCTTTGTTATCTGTGGCTGGCAGCCAGTGCCCTCCTGTCAGCCCTTCCAAAAATTCTAGTGCTGAATATGTGCCTCATATTGCTTTGTGCCTTACTGAAGGTTGAAAAAGGTCGAAGCATACTTTCATATTTTCTTAATAAAACTCTCCCCGAAGAGTAGACCTTTTGATCACCTTGCATCCACTTTATTCTCATTAGAAGAACTCTTCTTCTCTCAGAAATTAATCCAGCATTAGCATTGCCAAGCAGGCATAAGGCACGCTGGCTCAAGCCATGGAGAAGCTCCTCATCCACAGGCACGTCCTTAAAGAAAGCCTCCTCAGCCATATCTAATAATTTTTACCAGTGGACCCAGGGTGTCTAATACTTTATCTTGACACTGCTTAAAGCAGCGTTCAAGCCTCTTTCTAGGATCTCTCACGGTCTTAAGTCAAAGTTCGGAGTCATTCCAGATTTGTTTTCCAATAATGGCCTGGGACACTCTGCCCTCATTAAGTTCCACGTCTCCTTATCTAGATGTTTGTGATGTCCTTTATCAAGCATTGGATTCACAAAGTCCACCACTCCGACCCTCTAGGGTGTGTAATGCAGGTGGGATTGAACATCTCCACACCAGAGGGGTCCTTTATAGCATTTGAAGTAGTAGGCTGGTCTAGGTCCTCATCGAGTAAATCATTGTCCAATGTCTCAAGACGATCAAACACACATTCATCTACCTCTTCTCCAATTTCCATCCCAAATAAATATACCTCTTCATCAGTTACAAAACAGGTATTTTTTGTGCCATGAAGGCCACTCATTGTTTTCGTGCCATGAAGGACACCCATGCTAATCGTCCCCAAATGGCTGCTCTTTCTAATTGTGAAGCTATGGACACCCTGGTCATCTGGCTACCCAAAGACCGTTCTTGTTCTTTAGTAGGCTCACAGAATGCATTTCTCTGGTGAGGTACTTGGTCTTTAAGCCCTTACCATCCCTCCTAATTAAAGGGGTTATCTCCTCTGATAGTGTCAAGAATTCCTCCTGAACTTGTGAATCCCTTCTCCTTTTGCTGAGCAAGGGTTCTACCGCCTCCTTCAGGGAAGATTTAAATTCCCTCTCACAGTACCTTTTAAACGTATCCTCATTGAGGGAAAGGTCAGAAGTACCCTGCATCTCATTCTCTGACATTCCGACCCAGTTGAAAAAACATAATTCAAGGGGATTTTCAATTAAGATTAACCTGACCTTGTCGGGTAAACAAAACAATCAAGGGATTTCTACAAGATATTATCTTGTCTCTTTAAATGTTGCTTGTAAGCTCCTTTTTGTTTTTTTATTTAAAACAGTAGTAATATAAGAGGAGAAAAGGCTGACAGTAAGGTTTTCCCTTGTATCAGACCGTGCCAGCTCACACTCCGTGCGTTGCCATATCAATGTTCTACGCGATGAGTGTCTCGCCAAAAAAAGGCCTACGCCCAAAGAAGCATGGCTGCTCTCCCATTTCTATTTTTAATCGTAAACTCTGGTACATGTTATGTCAGAATCGTTGCCCTGTCTTTAGAGCACATCCCTCTGTATCCGCTTTGCCTCACCATTCAACCGGCAGGTTGCAGCTATTTAAACCGGACTGCTGGGACGGGGTACTGGAGGTTCCGGCTATTTAAATCGGACTGCTGGGAGGAGTACCCGAGACTTGTTTCAAGATTATTTAAAGGCCAGAATGATGGGCCGCTACGAATCCAGAAAGGCATGAAAAAAACAATAATAAACGATAACCCAACCAGAAATTGGAAGGGGACGAAAAACAACTCTACATCACTTATACATAACTGCAGAGGAGCAACGAATAAAAAAGGAAGAGATCTAGTTGTCATGGAGTTATTTACGGTTACGAACATTCTCGGTTGGAATTTATTATTTATTAAACAAAAAAAAGAAAGGTAAAAAAAGGGGAATAAAAAAGTAATGTATTAATTAGAACATTGCAATGAAAATTGTTTAAAGGGCTGCATGTTAGGGCAGCAATAAAAGGTTACTGCATAATGGTAGCCTCCGGTCTAGTAATGAAATCAGTTGGATCTTTCCAAGCAGTGTTGAAGTTTGAAGGTTATCATTGTTAAGCTACAGGTTCTCGACATTTGCAGACTGCCCTTTTCATAATGCATTATTGTATACACTCGCCCACATCTTGTCGACCCTATTTTGATTTGTTGACATGGTTCTACACATCACTTAAGCTTCAAGGTGCTTACATCATGTACGCCGAACAGCAGTTAAAAAGGTCAATTATGGCATTTAACTCTGACAGCAGTGTGGCACGCTTGGACCTGCAAATTTAAGGTTCAAAGAGATCTGCACACAGGCTTACACACGCATTCTCCGACTCACGTCAGAAAGTGATTGAAACTATATATTTACAGTTAACAGAATTTCATTGCTTTGGATCCAAAAATGATAGCATATTTTACGGGACGTCAGATTCGTAGTTTAGGCACATACGAGACCTTTACACAGTTAATCAGAATACATTGATTTAGAAATAAAACTATATACTTAACATTAGGCTTTTATAAAAAAGTAACTAAAAAATGAGGATGCACAAAGTTTCAGAGAATGCTGCGGGAAACTGTGGATCCTCCTATTGCTTTCATCTCATTGTCCTGTTAATGTAGGTAAGCTAAGCACACTTGTATAATTAATTTGACCCTAATTGAGTATTGTGACAATGGTAAATATCACAGCACTTTTATAAATGAGCTCTGTTACAAGGTGGAAGCACCAACTTCCCATCTTCACATTATTTTGATATATTTGATTTAGTTTTTAAATAGCACCAACTCAGTCCATGACAGGGTGTTTGAGAGCTTCACAAAGAATATAGATACAGCAGAAAGGTGACTTAGGATTGCTGATGGCCTTGCAGAAGTCTCCTAAATTAGGAACCTGCTGACCACCATAGACAGACCCCAAATCTAACTTACCTACATTATATGAAATGGATTCTAAGAAATGTTTTCATTCTGTGGTTGGGTCTGAAACCTGATTGGCAAGTACCTAAAATATGGTTTTGTCTTCAATTAGTTGGGAGGACACAAATATTTCAAATAGGCTGTTCAATTATAGTAGGCTGGCAATTGGCCTGAGGTTTTCTGTTTTGGTGGGATCACGTTTACGTTCTGTATGAGAGAACTTACACAACTAATTTAGAGAGTTCGGGCCTGACTGTTCCCATGGGGTATACGGGCAAGACTGATTTGCATGTTGGATTTAGGCCCAGATCTCTGCACTGGAACGAATGTTTGACATTGATCAGCATTCGGTCTATCAATTGTTCTTTTTGCATTTGCTTAGACTTCAACCGCAACACTTCACAGCTGGTTCGAGGTTTAGAAGCAGAAATGAATGTCGCAATGCTCTGGCCCTGAGTAAGACGTCACATGTATTTAGGTAACTCTCCGATCAGAAGACTTGTTCAGATCTATCCATGCCAGTTTCTGAACCAACCTTATCAGTGCCTTTAAAACCTGCAATCTTGGGGGCAGCTGTTGGGGAAGAAATTGACCTCTGGCGAAGCAGTAATAACTTGGGGCGTTGGTGGGGCAGGCTTACACCTACTGGAAGTACTGACCTATGGAGTGATTCAGAGTTTATTGGCGTTACTAGGAGGGAACACCTGTACTAGTTGTGGAGAAACCTAGTAGACGAAGACGACTGGATCATACAAAAGCACTTGCTTGTAAAATGTCTAGAAGCTGAGAAGAGGACAAGTGGTAGACAGCTGAAGGAGTATTAGCCAACCAGTGTGAAGAATTCATCTTGTGTGTTTGCATAGGAACGTTGTACCACTGTGCTGACATCACAGGAGCCATTTCTGACAGAAATATATTACACGATTACAACAAGAAAGAACATTCTGCACACATTTGCATTGATAACCCACAGAGTTGGACTGGAAAATAAAATAGGGCCAGGCACCAAAATAAAACTTGTCGCCATTGGTGAATTAGGTAGCTAAAAAAGTGGTCCATGTTTGCAAATTGGGACAGTTTTGAAGTTGTAAAGACACGATGTAAAAGTGTTTTGCAAGATATTGAAGACTGCATGGACTTGAGCTTGTTGCAGGCAATGTTTGTTTTATTGAAATCAACAGTATAAACCGACCCTACAGACCATAAAAGAGGCCCACAAACAGTAACAAAAACAAAAAAACAGACCGCCCACACACTGACCTGACCTGACAGACCGCGCTCTTGCCTGATTGACTTATAGCCCAGTCCGACACTAATAGGCCGTTAGCAAGGATGTACTCTCTTGTGTCCTATCATCCTGTGGGTCTTGAGCTCTTACATCAATCATGCCCTTCTGCCTGTGGTTGCTGTTTAATGGCAGATATGTTTCATTTTCTTCAAACGAACGTTATTTTTATCCCCCCTTATTATTTCCAATCTGGTTTGAATGGATTTCTTGAATTTTATTACATTTGTCATTGTTCTTATTAAACATTTATCTTCAATAGGATACAGACAGTTCGATTCTAAGTATCAGTTTTACTCGCACCTCCCAAATTCTCTGAGCATGAAGGGAGATTACTAGCCGCTCAGGTGAAGGCTGTGGCTTCTGTTCCAGAGAGCCTGCGGTGGACAATTGTTTGCCCAGGAACTCTGTTTAGCCACTAACTCTGAACTTAGAGCACTTTCTGAGAAAAGTAGTTCAGCAGTCCTTATTCAGCATTGGATATTTTATCAAATTGTTTTTTGTGCATTTAATCCTATCTGCCAAGTTTTCAGATTGCCTATGTGTGACATTTCAATGGTTTTAGTTAGGTATAGGTGATATTCTGCTGCCAAATGTGTGACACGGTGAGCAAAATTTGTTTGCTACTTAACCTAATGTAGCTCATTGTACAAAAGTGGTTTACAGAAACAGCCTGGCCCCCTCTGTGTTGGTTGGCATGAATGCTACCTGATCTCTTTAGGAAAACTTTTCAGAGTGGCTGTGGAGGACAAGGCAAACTTTCCTGCATGTATAAGAAACATGCAGTCAACAATAGGCTGGCCACTTGACCAGTATTTTTACAGCCTGGCTAGTATTTTTTATGTTAATACAGGTTAAAATAAATGGGGAAATCATCATAAATCAGTATTTTTTGCTCTATGAAATATACACCTGGTCCTAGAGCAATAGATATAAGATTGAAACCCTGCAACAGTGTTTTATGTTGTCTAAACGTTTTCTAAGTTAGTTTTAAAGCACATCAACCAGTCAAAAGTGCTATTTTCAAAAAATAAATCTGGAGATCTAATTACAGCACAAAGGGTTAGATAGGACGTGAGCAGGGTAAGCCGTGAGTAAGAGTAAACAAGCTGGGCCTAGGCTCAGATAACCCCTCTTCGACCCTGACCCAGCTCACACTCTGGCCTCCTGCGGCACACACAGCAGAGACCATTCAGTGTTGGGCGGCAGTGCTGCACTGACACTAAAGCTGCAGCACCTTTAGCCAATAATGTGAGACATTGCTTTAGAGATGCAGGGATAGGCAGTGGTGGTGGCACTTGGCGAGGGTGTTTATTTCATGCTGGGGTATGGACAATCATTTGTGAATTGGAAATTTAATGACCAGTCCTGGTATCTTTACCCTGTTTTTATATACGTATCGTCACACATCCATGTATTATATTATTACCTATTGTGTTATAATTCAATGTATGAAAGCAGAAGCATGCATTGTAGGCAGTTCCCTTTTTAAACGGCCCTCTTGTTAGGCATACTTGCCTAAAAAGTGAATAATTCAATAATGGCATTAACAGCTTATAGCTGCTCTGTGTTGGCATAGAGGTCACGTTACTGTATGTCGATGGTGAAGAAGTGTGAGTGAAGGGAATTCGTATTTCTCCGTGACAAAGACTTGGGGTGATAGTCACTACCTCATGATCGTTCTGTTCCATCTTTGGGGGGAGGGGGTGAAGATCTCTTCCGTGAAATGTCCGAGCATGCGCCGTTGCAGCAGAGGGAGGCGTGCTCGGCTGCAACATGCTTAACTGCATCTTTCCCATCTCACTATACAGTAGCACTGCACAAAGGGCCACTGACCGTTTTTCTGACCCCTGACCAGAGGATTACCCCGAACAACTTTCTAGCACAGCCCAACTCAATGAAAGGACCAACTGTGATGAGTTAAAGCAAGAGTATCGATTTGCAAAGGAGATCACTGGAGATATCTGTGATTGGACGTGTTGGTTGTGCTCTGAATGGATGTTCTTAAGTGCCCTATAAATGTCACGCGTTCTTCCCTGTTTCTACTTATAAGGTGAAGGTGTACTAATTGTCCATTGACTAACCTGTCTCCCAATTATGTTTTGGGGACTTATGTACCATGGCATAGATTGAGCCCTCAGTTGTACTGAGAAAGATGTACGCTTTAAAGGAGTCAAAATCCAAATATCAGCCCCTGTTCAACATCTTGGAGCTTATCGGCTTAGTTTCTGTTACTTCCATGTCGAGTGTTAGATGTCTGTAGGTGTCTCATTGACTTTACTCCCAGCATACTTCTCTGTTCTGCTGTATGCTATATAACTTCACCGTTATTACTATACTGTCTCCTTGCTGCCCTTGTACACAAAATGCTCTTTCTTTTGTGGTATGTTTCTTCTATGTTGTGAAGCGTCTGATGTTCAGTGCAGTTTAATGTATTGGCTCGTTGAGTTGGCATGTGAGACATTTACTCTCTCAATTTTAAACTTAAACCTTTACACCATACAAGGCACTACAGAAAGCCCATTTAATTTAACAAAACATGGAAAGACTTTTGTGGCTATACTTTATCATGGCAGAGTTTTTTCATTGCTCTTTAAATACACCGTTTTCGTAAGAAACTGATATACCAGGTTGCATTTATTGCATATTATCCTTCTATCTGTCTATTTGCATATATAAAAGCTTTTTGATTGCATTTGTCTTCATAGCCTCAATTCTGAATTAAGTCTTGATAGTGTGGCATTTCAGTGACATTTTCCTTTTTTAAATATAGGTTCAAGGCAGAAGGCCAGATATGGAAGATTTAGACATTTATGCCACTTCCCGGGAGCAGCGATTTCGCATGTTTGCATCTTATGAATATGAAGGCCAGCTATACATGACACCACGCGATTTCCTTGAATCCGTCACAACTGACGAACCCAGAAGTAAGAACTTATTTATTGTAGATTGTATATTTTCAAACAAATAGCAAGACCTGCACCAAAACTACAAAATGTGGCAGTATCTCTCAAAGATTACTACAATGAAATAAACGGTTATTTCTATAAAGAACAGTGTATTTTAAAAATGCTGCTTTTTTCCTTATCTTGAGCATCAATGCTAAATCTTCAAAGGAACAGATATATTGAGGTGCTACAAAGTAGATGCGGCACCAGGGCTCAAGTGCCACTGCTGTACAAAATGGCTAGGTAAACCTTTTTCATAACCAGTCGCTAAATTTGTGCAACTTCATATTGAGGTAAAATTTCAAGTTGAAAAATATTGTGTGGACGATTTGTCCTTTTTGTGTTGCTTTTTAGGTGTGGTGATAGAAAAAACCTTTTGATTTTCTAAAATCCTATATTTACTCAGTCATGGGAGCTTTCAGCTGGCCCTCTTCATCCTTTGCTCTGTTGTTACCATTAACATTTTACTACACCCCTTCCTCATACAGCATGGGGCATTGGATCACCCAATTCAGCCATTGACCATCTTTTCTGTGAATGTCTGCATTTTGCTCTTTTACAAAGAGCACAACCACACACAATTGAGTTCCTTATGTGTCTGGGGCTACTTTGAGTGTTTGAGACCAAAAACGTTTTACTTTGAAACAGTGTTTTTTTCTTCTCTTTAATTGGCCAGAGTCCAGCAGCTTCCCAACAATAAAGTTTGCCAAACACCATGGCAATACAAGCTTTAACAAATGCAAACGTCTAGCAGCATTTGCCAGACCTTCTGGCTTTGCCAGTGCTTGTTTCTTTTTAAAGTCTTACTCGACAGCAAAGCTAGCTGCATTGACATACTGTTAATGATTTTTAAAATATACCATAGGATGTTATTCACTATTTGGTGTGCAATTTCTCTTCCTACAGAGAGTTTGCATTGCAATGTATGAGGTTACTTTGAATCATCACACATTAAACTGTTTGTCATTGATACAATGCTTACAGAAAGCATGATTTTTCACAGTGCAAGCCTATAAAAAAATATTTAGTCATGCCTAAAAATGTAAGCCAGACCTTGTAGATTTACCAATGCTTGTTTTGCTTTTTTTAAACTTTACCGTTGGTAAAGGCAAAGTCCATCAATATCCCATAACCCTAAGGTGCTCAGTACCCCTTTCTTAAGGCAGTAAAACTGATTGAAAACACCTTTTTTAATAAAACTAAACACCTGTCGTTATACCTCTTTCATGTAATTTAATAACCATCCCACCAAAATACATTTATTTGACTGCCTTCTTGTTAGCAGATTTAAGTACTAACATTTTTAGTTTTTTCCAAAAATATTCTTTATGTAGTTCTCCTTTGACATATGCCCTATGCGTTTTACCAAGGTTAAACATACGTTTGCCACTGCAGTGTCTAAACTGGAAATACATGTTTTCGTTGTTGATTACCATTTATGATTATAAACTATCTGTGCCTCTTCGCCTTGTGCACACTCTGTAAATGATCCTTCATTTGAGTAAACCTACTCGTCCTCCTACCATACCAATGTGTCGCATATGTCATTACGTTGTTAATGGCCACAGTTTAACTTGTTAATTTGTTTCATTATTCTCATTAAAAACCACACTAACACAATGGCAGAATTGTTATATAGCCTCAAAACCACACTTAGTGTGGTACGTGTTTTTTTTTTTTAACATATTCGTAATACACGTTGTTGAAAAAAGAATAAAAACGTTTTCCCAGATCTATTCCAATTTGTATTACATTTTGATACATTTGCCTATTGCGTTTTACAATTGTATATATTTCTTTTGTTTCTTGCAGTTGCTAAACAATGGAAATCACTGTCAAACCAGGTACGATTGAGCTTCCTCGGCATCTGCTTCTGTTTTATCATATAGTAATAAGTATTAAAGTGTTTGACATTTAATGATTATAATAAATCCAAAAAAGCATGCATCAAAAATATGATTTGTGTGTTATTTTACATTACAGACCATGGCAAACTGCTATTTAAGGATACCTCTACATATATCTTCCTCTCCCTGCTGCCCCCCTTCCCCACCCTGTATCATTTTAAGTCTGCAGTGACACATTAGCGTTCTTGTTGTAATGTAGTTTCTTCGCAGCCAAATCTTTGCTTACACACCGCTGACTACATTACAGAACTGGGATCAGGCTAATGCCATTGATGAAATTTAGTGGAAGCTGTCATTGTAATTGGCCCCAGTGCTGATCGACTCTCAAACCAATCATTCATCAAGCAGTATTCCTTCTGAGCGGATCCCTGTTGGATGACCTCCTCAATGGAAAGCTTAGCTGGCCCTTTTGGGTCATTAGCTAATCACTAGCTCATGCACTGTTTTCTTTTTCCCTCACAGGTGAAACTGTGAACATTTCCTAAATTTTAGCACGTGCACTCTCATGCTTCTAAATCTAATTTGATTCCAAGGTATTTGGGGGTTTAGGGTTGCCCTGCATGGATTCCGGCCCCTTTGCCACACCTAAAGATATTAGAACACTCTCAAACCCTATCCATGTATTTGGTCATACCAGTGAGCAGGTGACCTAGGAATATGAAATGACCCAAGATAATAGATGATTCACTCTGGACATGCACTGCTAAGTGCCTTCAGATGTGCACTCAGAATGACTATTCCACTCGCATTTGTCTCAGGTGTAACCATTGCCAATATCACCCTTGGTTGTGGCTTAAACCTGGGCTTCAATGAAGTGCTCCGTTGTATACGGGTCAGGAAAAGCAATCAAGTTAGTAGTAACAAGATGTGCCGTCCTTTGTTTCAGGTAAGATGGGCTCTCCCAGATCTAGAGAAATACTATAGAACCGGTTAACTGAGGAATGTGGATTGATCAATTAAAATAGTTTGTGCCGGTGATATGGCCAATTCTGTGGTAGAGGAAACTGGATAAAAGTGGAATGACTGGCCTCACAATTAAATTAGCTCACATGAACTTATTTGCGAAAATTAGATTCAGAGTGCTTGAGAACTTGTTATGAATATGGTGAATGATTTAGGAGATGTTGCAAATACTTGAACTTCACAAACTTGCACCAGTTTTAGATGACCCTGTACTATACTTGGAATTAACAGAAGAGATCGAGTCTGGGGAGAGAGGAAACCTGGTAAGCGAAGTTAAGATGAAGACTTTTGAAGCATTGCAAGTCATATTCAACTTGACATTCAAAGGTTCATATTTTAATCATTTGGATTGAGGGACTTCACCATATACACAGCGTAATAAACTAGTATGTGTTTTGGGAGACTGGGGCATGTTGTCAATAAGAATTTTAACAAGGACTACACGGTGAATAGACTTTCCTTGTACAGCTATACCAAGGTTCTACTACCTTTTCTGTAATTTGAGCTACTTATAATTAGTGAAAATTACCCATACCTGCTAATATTATGATTAGTATATTACAGTGACCACTTCAGGCAAGATTGCTTTAGTTATCACCCCTTTCAAGATTACTAGACATGATTACCTCAGAGCATCAGAAAGGATCGTCTACAGTAATCTAAAAAAGGCTTTGTCAGTTTGTAATACCTCTCCATAGGAAAAACATAATAGCTATAGCGTAAATTCCCTCTTGGCACCAAGCTAATACTAATAAGCTTTAAATATATTTTGGGAATTCAATCATTTTTCTCCAAATAACACCTTGCGAGTTCTGAAAATATATTTTAATCTTGAACACACACTTTTCAATGTTAGTATGCTTATATAAATTCATTCAATCAATCAGGGTCTTGTGCTTGGGAAGGGGGGGGCTGCTGGTAGGACTGGGTGAATGATCATTCGAAGAGCCAGGTCTTTAGGTCCTTCCTGAATTGGGTCAGCAACGCAGATTGCCTGATGTGGAGGGGCAGGGTGTTTCAGGTCTTGGTGGTGAAGAGGGCGAGCGACCTTTGTCTGGTTTTGGTCTTGTGGATCCTGGGGACAGAGGCAAGGGCGAGTTGGGAGGATCGGAGTTGTCTGGCAGGTACATAAAAATTGTGAGGCGGTGGTTCAGGTGTGCTGGCCCTTCGTCATGTAGAGCTTTTTAGGCGTGAGTGAAGAGCTTGAAAGTGATTCTCTTGTTGACTGGGAGCCAGTGGAGTTGTCGGAGGTGTTGCGTAATGTGGCTGCAGGTGGCGGATGTCGACTACCAATCTGGCTGTGGCATTTTGGAATTTCTGAAGTTCTCTGAGCTGTTTCTGGGTGACACAGGCCTAAAGTGCATTGCCATCATCTGATTTTGATGGGTGCCAAGCAAATGCTTCTGATTTAATAGACTGGGTAGACACATGAGAGCTACTTACAGGTAGCTGGTGAGCTACGAGTAACTCGCAAGCTAATTGCTGAAGAATCCCGAGCTAGACAATGGTGATGCAATTTTGAGAATATTAGATAAGTGGAGTTGTGTAGGAATAGATATGAGCAATGCAGAAATTAATCAGGTCTGCAAAATAATGCATGCCTTTTTTTGGACGCTCTAAATTTGACAATCATTGTACTTTACTTTTTTTATTTGTATCATTTTCCCAATAAAAAAATAATTTTGGTTTCTGAGCATGAATTCTAATTGTCAGAAGTGCAAGAACCACATAGGCACCTAGGAACATGTGATATGGGAATGTCTGCTCCTTAAGAGCTCTGGCACCGTTTCCAGATATGCTTGAACCGGCTGTCAGATATACTTTTACATTGACCGCTAAGAATTCTTTTGGTATCTCAGTTAATTTTGACACATCATGGTCTAAGGTGGATTTGGCAGTGGCAGTTGAGAAGAGTAATAGCAGACAACTGGATTGACAAAATTCCACCCGTGCACATAGAATGGGGTTCTGAAATCAAGATAATTGTGAGATGGGAAATGTATGTTATTATAGTAGAATGGGTCTGATCTGCAAAATTGGTACGATATGATGAATACGCCTATGTAACACAATGGAAAGGTCATAGAACTAAGGTTTGCAATAAATGATGAGGCAGAACAAAGTTATCAAGATGGCAGAAGGCACTCACGCAAGCACTTTAAAAATGGTTCTCTGTAAACTTTATGCACAACAAATTTATTTTATCCCAATCCCATGAAATACTGAAGGAATATTGAATGCAATAGAAGGCCAATTTAGCGAAAGACACTTTGAGACTGTAATTAAATGACTTTTTCAAAAGACTGACAAAGTCCTAATATGCCACATTACCACAGGATCATCTACTTTAGGTACGTCATAATCTGCATGTTGCATATCATTAGTATAATGCTTACTTAGGTGAATATTCAATCATTTGTTTGTGTGTATAAAGCAGTTTTAAAGGTATTTGGTTTGACCTGTTTATTAGTAATCTTATATTAAATTTGTAAAAAATTGGTTTGTTGGTTGACTGGAGTGTAAGCCCTGGTCAAGCAGCAACCACAATCCTTGTCAGGGTAAGGCACGATCAACACCAAATTAGACTATGCTGAAACCCCCCCCCCTCCCCTCCCCTTCCCCCCCCCCTCCCCCCCCCCCCCCTCCGGTAGCTTGGCAAAGAGCAGTTAGGCTTAACTTAGATGCAATTTGTGAAGTGTTTATGCAAAACGTCAAAAAGTAAAACTGTGAAAATACCACACAAATAGATCACACACCAGGTTAGAGAAATAGAACAAAATGTCATTAAAGAAGACCAAAACAACAAATATCCAATCAGCAGTGGAGTTATGTAATTTTAAAGAATAAAGTGTAAAAAAGTGCCTAAGGGCACATGGCACCAACCGCGGCTATCTAGTCATACTGGACCAGTCAAAGTCAATAGTTTTGGCCGACTGTGATGGAGCGCAGGTCGGATACAGTTCCAGATTAGTCCTGCTGAAGTTTTACTTTCTCAAGTTTTGTGTCAAGAGTGCCTCTTGCTTTGGAGAGGGCCGCGAGGAGTAAGGAGAGCATCGCAGGAGGCTATTGACTTGGCACGAAGAGCAGGACATGCATCATGGATGGGCGGGCTGGAGCTTTTCATTGATGGTCCCCTGTGAGTGGTTGATGCTGCAGTGTGAAGAAATGTTATGGTGGTGCTCTGCACTGATTTTCGGTGCAGGTGGCGCGTTTGTGGGGAAAACGGACCTGTTGGCCGTCGTGAAGAGCCTGAAAGCTTTAGTTTAGCTTGCTGAGCCACACCAAGGGTCCAGGCCCTGAGGGGCACCACTTCGGTGTCTGGAACTCACTGCAGCTGGTTGGGAGCCTATTTTCTCCCTGAGGCTCAGATCAGGAGGCCAGCAGAATAGCCCTTGAAGTCACTCAGGGGTCCTGGGTTCAATATGAAGTTGCATGTCCAGTTCCTCTTTCCCAGTCAAGAAGGCAACAGGTCGACACAGCAGGGCAGCCGTTCCTTTAGAGCAGCAATCCAGCAGAGTGGCAGTCCTTGCAGCAGCACAGTAGCCTGTAGAGTTGGTGTCTGAGGTCCAGTATTTTCTACCCAGTTGTGCCTCTGAAGTGGGGGAGAAGCTTCCCCTTTGAAGTTCGCAGGCATTTCAGACTAGCTACAGGGTGTTTGCAGCCCTTTGTGTGGAGGCAGGAAACATGCTATTCAAGTGTGAGTGGAGTTGTGCCCAGCTTCTTCCTCTCATCCTGCCAGGGATGGCCCATCCAGGCACACCTATTGCATGTGGCTGTCTAGGAGGAATACACAGTCAACTGTCAGCTACACCCAGTCATGTGACCCTAGTACAGGATACAGGCACTACATCGCAGCTAATGCAGGAATATGCCACCTTTCTGAAAAGTAAACACAACAAGATGATGGATGGAGTGCTGAACTTTTCAACCACTCGCCCCTAGTCAAGAGATGTGGGTTTAATCCATAGTTCTTTTTCTCACTAAGCCACCCCAGTTTGGACCCACCCATATGCAAATCGTCCTTGACCCTGCTCCTCGTGGGAACGGTTCAGCCCGAATTGCCAGGCCAGGTCCTCCCTGTACTGCAGCAGCTTTCTAAAAGTGCCATTTTCAAAATTGTAACCTAAAATCCACCATTGCCATAAGATAGAATTTTAAATTCTAATTCCAGAGACACCAAACAGACAGTGATTACCAGTTCGCATTTGGAAATTACTTTTATATGATATAATAAGGTAATTCAAATGTTATCCTATGGTAGAGGTAGGTCTAGCTGAAATGATAAACTCATTTTAGAGTTTTTCACTACCAGGACATGTAAAACTTAATAGTGCATGTCCAACTTTTTAAATACATCGCACCTTGCCCTGTGGGCTGTCCAGGGCCTACCCCAGGGGTGACTTATATGCATTAAAGAGAAAGGTTTGGGCCCAGCAAAAGGTTTTTTTGCCAGGTTGAAATGGCAGTTTAAACTGCACACACAAGTTGCAATTGCAGGCCTGAGACATGTTTAAAAAAGGGCTATTTATGTGGGTGGGACAATCTGTGCTTCAGGCCCACTAGTAGCTTTTAATGTACATAGTGTGGGCACCTGTAGTGCCACTTTACTAGGGACTTATAAGTAAACTAAATATTCCAATTGGGACTAAGCCAATAGTATCATGTTATAAGGAGGCAGTGCATACACTTTAGCAGTGATCTGTTGTGCAGAGTTCAAAGGCGAGCAAAATGAGATCAGAAAAAATGGAGGAGGAAGGCAAAAGGTTGGGGAGAAGACCACCCTAAGGCTGACAGGTCTAACAAAAGTGTGTCAGTTTGTAACTGCTGATATTGGCTCCAAATCATTTTTCACTCACTGACAATAAAAAAAAGTTGGAGACAGTCTCGAGCCTTGTGGTTCCCCAGAAGGCATCAGCAGGGAGTCTGAATTCGTGGCCACCATCTGAACAACCTAAGACCTCATTGTCCGGTTAGAAGCAGATCTTTTTCATAGATACCCATGGATTCCCATGTGCATTTGGTTTGCTTAACAGGAGTGTCTCATGATTAGGAGTGTCAAAGGTTACTGAAAGGTTCACCGCAACTCCCTGTCCACATTCATTAAACCTATGGTAACATCCAACAACTGTATGATGCCTCCCCCAATGTCATAGCGGCACAGATGCCACACTAGGAAGAACAAAAAAGATTGTGCAAAGAAAAATGTGATAGAAAGCAAGAAGAGTAGGGAATTTGAGATGCTTGCCTGTAAATGTTACGTTTCTAATTAAGTGGAAGTTAATTAAGAAGTTAAATCTTCTGAAATTAACTAATCTGCCTTTCACAAAGTAAGATCGTGGCCTTGCTTGAACATAACAGGAACTCATCCTGAGGCCAATGAGTAGTCCATCAAAGTAATCAGTGTCAGAAGGTATTATATGCTAATGTGTACTTCAAGTTATCAATTCATTTATTATAATAATAATAATACTTATTATTATTGCTCTTATATTTTATGCCATATATTTTTATAGCTCTCCTCGGCCACATAGACTATAGGCTTGTTTGATATGTAATTTATTGAATCACCTCAAAGTATGACCTAGCATAACTTGATCACTTATAGATTGCAGTACCAGAATATATTGGGAGCATGTAAGACGTAAACTGCCCAACACACACTGCAACATTGCCATTCCACCATATTTAATTTCTCCTTGAATTTCCCTCTGTGTGTTTTGTGGAACAAATTGTGAGTTCCATATTCCCATGGAGACCCTCAAACCACAGGTTGGTGCTCTTCAGTGTCCTCTTTCTGGTGGATACCGAGCGTGCAGACCTCCAATTGGTCTTGCAACTCTTTGTATTAAGGGATTTGCCCTCTAGTCTCATTCAGCATGAGCTCTCTTTAGGCACATAATATGCCCACTTCATGTTCATTTATTTGGAATAAATGTCATGATTGCAACCATTGTACACAATCTTCTGTGGCGTACCCCTTCACGAACATTAGCACAAATGAGTACAGTAAATGTTGTGCGTAGATTACCAGTGCGCCTGTCATTCTGATTACCTGTAAATTGTGCAATTAAGGACTTTAAAGTAAGCTTAATGATGCCCCTGAGAAGACAGTCCCTCCTACTACTACTTCCTTGATCTCCTTGAATGATGCTGGGAAAGGTGCTATCCCAGAAGCTACTTAGAGTAGTAAACTCCTACCTCACCCTTTAAACTTGAAATGCACTGGACTTTGATTGATAGTGAGCATGTGCCAATTTGCTCAGATTATCGACTAGAACTAGGAACTGCCCTGCAGCTCAATGATCAGCTTTAGTATTCTCTCGTGCTGGACCCAATTGCTGTCTGGTGTATCCACAGCAGAGTGTGTCCCGGCTACCTGTTACCTCCTAGTAACACTTGCCCCCCTGCAGGCCATGTTGAAGATCAGAGGCAAAGGAAGCCCTCTTCAGCCTTGATATGCAAGTAGTGTCAAAAATGTCTACTTTTTGGTTGTGATTGAGGCAATGCAGAAAGGGATCAAATAAGCTCTCACCACAACAAAAAATCTTTTTATCAAACTTTTTAGAATCATTAAATTTCTTAATTTCATATAATCTGTGATATAACATTAGAAACCCAATTAACAATTGTTATTAAATATAGACCCGTACAGCCGAGTTATCTACGTGCAGATGCTATTTGGAGTAACAGAAATCGTAAACCTAAAAAGGGCTCTCCCAATCCGCTTGCACTCACACCTATATGCACACAAGTTTAAAATATGGGCTCTAAACAAATATTGGATCGAAAACAGTGAACAGACTAATGTAGTCTTTTAAAGTTATACTGTGGTCAGAAGCCCAGTATTCCAATTAAAATGCGTTCATGTTCTGTTTTGGAGACTTTTTAAACTTCTACACCACCTTCCTCAGGCCCACGGAAATATCTGACATAATAGAACACATGTTGGGGAGTCTACATTTGAATTCACAAAAACTGCTCTTATATTTCTGAAAATATTTCTAGCTCTCTTGGGTATGAGCAAGGTAAATATATTTATCAATGAAAAATCACTGCGTGATTCCATGAAATCTCAGCCAAGAGTTCATAAAAGTGCCCCAGTTCACAATTGTTTTAATGTTCTCCACAGAAACACTGCCACCCACTAGAGAACTTCCAATAACTACAATAAATTGCAGGGTGATAAAGCCACAGCTTGAGGATACATAGAGTCCACACAATTAGGACGCATATTGCACGGACACATTCAGAGAAGGACATTGTCTTGAGTAGCCTCAGAATCAAAGAGTCAAAGCTTTTTTGGCTGGACTTGCTGCTATGTTGCGCAGTTGTGCTGCACGGCTACTCCCAGCCAGCTGTAGACCCAACAAGAAAACCTTGAGACCTGATCTGCTCCTTACCCTAATACTTGGAGGAGGTTTCTGAATAATCAACTCCAATAACAGCAGATGTTTACAAATAGGGCTGAGCCCCTCAAACTGCTAACCAGACACAGAGGCGGGCTGGGTAAGAAATCATCTAATCTTTGTTAGAAAGGCATTGGGATTCTGCCCGTTTGCACACTGCTGCCTACATTGAATTTTATAGGTTTATCCATTTTCTTGCTCTTTTTGTACCTGCCTTGGTTGTTGGACTGCTACATATTTACCTAGATAGCTATCCAGATTAAAGGCCTTTGTTGTCTATTGTGATCAGCGTGTTCATGAGTTTGTAGCCTCTGTGACTTTTATATTTAAATGTGTTTATTGAAGTTTTCAAAAACAAACCATAACCTACAGAGGCATCCAGTGAAAGGCATTGCAATACTCATAGCAGCCCATGAGCTCTTGCGTCTGGGGGAGACCAATCATAACTCTGTGACTTTTAGAAGATACTGAGGACTGTGCGTCTTCCTGATGTCCACAATTGCTTAAATGAACACTGAGATGCTTTGCCCTTCTTTTGTAAGTAATGAAAATACTGAATTTGGACTGTCGTTGTGGCTTCTTTGTTCACTACAATTAAAGATGTTCACAAACCTTGACCATCACCAAAACATACAAATAAATGCCTGGTGGGCACATTTCGATCATACATATTGATACTGTAACCATTTGTTCATGATCATTTACTGTGTGCAAACATGTTATTGGACTACAAGTCTCTAATTGCGTTGTGCTGGTTCAATTTTCCTACATTGCATGTATGTTCTCATTGCATTGGGTTGGTTCAGTGTTCCTACATTTCATCTGTGTTCTTGCATGTGTTCTGAGCTTTGCAAACTTTGATATTCACAAATGTTGTACAGAGTTTTTATGCAGAAACAATTTTCTTTGCTATATTGGTTTAACCTTTGTTTCACTTGAGTTACCTTCTCATTCTGAAGTGCTGGTTTCTTCAGGACATTAATGTTCTCCTTGATTCCTGGTTTCATTACATGAATACTGTTTACTGGCATTGTGTTTCTCATTGTTTTATGTATTTCCTCTATTGTAGTCAATGCTTATACAGTACATTTTATGAGAGATTATTTGACGTGTTGTCCACAAACTTAGCTGGCGATTCATACTTTATGGAAGCTGTGATAATTGCTTGTCCTAGGACTCTCCCCACACTCCCCCATGAGGCGAGCCTTTACTTTTTGCCCATGTTTATCTCAAGATACAAATGCGCTTAGTTAAGTCTCACTTTCTCTGTAGACTTGTTATCTTACATCTAGGTTGTTAGGACCCTGAGCTTTCTCACTTCAGGAGAGCGCAGATAACCCTGCCTAAGCGAGCACATTTAGAGACTTTGGACAGCAACACAGTAAATGGGTAGTCATTGAATCACAAGACTGATCCGTGTTTTTTGGAAAAAGGCGAAATTAACATTACTTTAAGAGGAGGTGGATTGTTAGGTGTTACCTAAATGTGCTGTAGGTGGGTTTTGTTTTGCTATCAAGGGGGAGAAAATTCCAAACAGTTCCTGCAACACCAAATAAGTGTGCTTGAGTAAGCCGGGTTCAGAATCGAGATACTTCAAGATGTTGACTGTGAGGGCTTCTGAGTTGATGTAGGCCACCTCTCATGGATACGAGTGGATTGTTCAGATGTGTGGCTTTACAGGTGAAGCAGCATCATTTCATTTGAATTCCTTCTCTTAGATGCAGCTAATGCAGATTCAGTGGTATTAGATTGAGTTGTTCAGAGTTTTTGTTTGTGATATAATTATTACTCACAACGTTGTGTTTGGGAACAAAAACAGCCTTTAAATAGTGCAGTCTCATTATGGCAGCAACCAGTTTGGACTTGTGTTCAGATGCTGCTGCTTCCATTGTGGACTCTAGGGGTGTAACAGAGCATAGACATAGGCAAAACTCTCCACCAGAGCTGTTTTCTAATCCTCACTGCAGGGACATGAATTGCTGCAGGTGAAGCTTTCTCCGGTTTTGGAGACAGCATTTTATGTTGAAACGGAGATGACCACAACACCACAATGAACATCAATTGAATGCTATCTGCGCTGCATGTCTGTTTGGGTATCTTGTCAACACTCTGCTCACTAATTCTGGATCCTGGTTTTAAACAAGAAAGAGGCAGCCATCTTTCAGCAAACACCGTGCAATAACTACACTCCACGCTGACTTGAAGCGTAAAAGGCCATTTTATTAGGACAAGGTTGATGGACTTGGCCCTTTTTGCAGGGTCATACTGAACTTTTTGCCTTCCTCCTACCCTTTTTTCTAACATGGTGTTGGTGGTTTTGGGACTCTGGGCACTTTAGCAATGGTTAGCAGTGCAAAGTGCGTGTGCTCTCTGCCCTCCATAGATTAACATTGGGACCCCCCCCTTGCCCCCCCACCTCCCCCCTCATGGGATAACTCCTAAATGGAACAAAATAAGTATGTCATGCTTGGTATGTTTGGAATGGAAATAATAAATGCTGTGCAATGGTGTGCACAGATCTTTTTTCACTATTTTAGGAATGCCACTTTTAGAAGTTGGTATTTATGTGTGCTATGTGCCTGCCTGTTGTGTATTGCATGTCTGCTTCTAGAAGTGACCGGGGCTGGTGAGGTGTGGGTGGCTCCAGGGAGGGCAGGGTGAGTCAGCACTAGGCTGAATGGAAGATCTGCAATTGGAGTAGTGGGAGGAGAAGTCCCCTGTCCCTAAATAGATCTGTGCCTGCCCTGTACAATGCTGGCTCCACCCCCCTGTGGTGTGTCTGATGACCCTGCCTCAGATCACAAAGGAGGAGGGAAGCCTGGTAAACAAAGTGATTGACACCCCTCCCAGAGGCAGTTGGGACTGGAACCTCCAAGACCCTTACAGAGGCTTCTAGAAGGGGGCGGACAAAGAAGGGATGTAATATAAATAGATGGGCTGTGACCCCATGAGGTGTGTTGTGTTTTGTGCTTACTTGGAGGGGACACCCAGCCCACCCAGCGTTCTGTGCATATTTTATTAGTGGGAGCCTACCCCGCGTTTTGTGCCTTCAAGAGGGTGCTCACCCCGTGTTCCTGCTGTTTATTTTGGCCAGCGGTTGCTTTTGCATTTTGCAGCTTTCGTAGTTGCCCACCCCGCATTTACACTTATTTTTGGTCAGAAGGTGCCCACCCCGCATTTGGCAGCAAAATCACCGCCGCGGCCAGAGCCGCCGAGAGGAATGCCGGAAAGAGGAAGCCAGGCAGCTGTGGCCTGGTTGTGGGCGTGGCTGCCGGCCGAAAAGCAGGAAGTGAAGACACAGCGGTGGAAAGAGAGCCTGGGAATACCCTAGCAAAGAGGGGAAGCCACTACTCGCCCTGCAGGACGTGGCGCCAAGGAAGGAGAGCGAACGGGACACCCTCTGGGCCCAGGATCTACCACCGATTAGTAGAAGGGAAGCCCTCGCGCCTCCCTCAGGGTGCAGTTGGGGAGGCACAGACGTCAGGGGACAGACCGGGACCAGTTGAGGTCTCCCACCTCCCCCACAGGGGTCTACCTTGTGTGCCAGCTCCCTGTGAGGTCCCGTGGTGAGGGACTACAGAGAAAAAGCCCGGCTCTGCAGCATCCAAGGCCGGAAAGCACGGAGGGCCTTTATGGTGGTTAGCTCCTCCTTTTGCAGGCCTGCATAGCGCTTCTCACATTGGGGAAAAAAAGGCCCTGTTTGGCGATCAGAGGATCACGCATTTTTACTGTAGTAGGCGGACAGGTGGCCCAGGAACCTACATAGGGAAGGATGGGTGCCTTAGCAGTAGTGTTGGTGAGATGCCCTGACGTTCTGATGTACGTGTGCCATCTAGGGGTAGTTACCCCATTGTCCTATGATCCCCATGATGTGTGTACCGCAGCAACTATTTACTGTTGAAATGCTGGCTTTGTTGGGTGATCTCCCTAATGTCTCTACATGAACTACTGTTGGTATCTAGGCTATGCTATATTGAGCTATTGCCTAGGGTGCAGTTTTACTCCTATAGGGCATGACATGTTTGTAATGCATAATGTGTTTATGCTGATGATTTATGCACCATGTGTTGAGGTCTAATATAATTCACCGTGATTTATGCATAATGTGTTTATGCTAGTAAGGCCTATTGCATAATGTGATTTATGCTCCTGATTTATGCCTGATCTAAGGTGGTTTATGCCTAATGAGATGCTCATGTGCCTAATGTCATACTATGATGCTTAGGTTATGCCTGATCTAAATGCGATTTATGCCTGTCGCGGTATAAGGCTGGGTTCACTATTTCACCAGCAGCTACTGGCTGTTATACATTTATTACTGGTGATTTTACATTTACTGTTTATGCCTTGTGATGGTTCTGGCAGTGGCCCGATTGGCGCTGCCTTGTACATAGTCCCCTGTAATTTGTGACCTGGTGCCGGTTGGAACAGTGTATATATATATCTGTAATTGTACTCTAATGTGTTTTACATAATACAAAGGCTATTTTTATATAACCTTGTGTGGAGTCTCTTTTGTAGTGTGCCTAGTGTTGCCGCTGTGTGTGTGTTGTGCAAACGCTTTACACAGTGCCTCTGGGATAAGCCTAACTGCTCGAGCCAAGCTACCAATGGGTCGAGCAGGGGTTGTCTAAAGTATGTAACTCCCTTGCCCTGACTAGAAATGGGGGTTTCTGCCTGGCTGTGGCGCTTGCCCTAGCCTACCAGGAATCCCCGTTTCTAACAAAGGTTATCATAGCTCCAAACATTTTACTAAACATCGCCTGCAACTGTACATAACTTTATTCAACAATAACTCATACCCCTCATCCATTCTCCAACCGTCTCACCTGTTTCACTCCTCCCCATTCTTGCTGTAAATTTGTCCATACATCCCTTCTCACCTTCACAGCCCTCTTAAACATCCTCTCTTGACTTTCTTCAGCTGTACCTTGCATCCTGCGCTCCGCCCTCTTTCACCTGTGTAATTCCCCCCTCCTCCCGAGGGGTATCTCTGCCCATCCGTGACTCGCCACCCCTCCAAAGTTCTGCAAATCTGGAGCCTTATAACCCACCCTAAAGTGGCACGCTTAACTCTCACCCTTTCTTAACTGTAGGGTGGGTGGGTGGACTAACTTTAAATAAGAACCCTCCCTAACCCGGTGGAGCAAGGTGCTGGGGAAAAGGCCAGAACCTCCTATCCCAACATCTTTATAGGCACCACTGGCCCGCCCCTAGACCCTCTCCTAGACCCTCCCTTATGACACCCCAACCCCCTGATACCTTGTCCTTCCAGCCAGCACGGGGAAAGACTGGCCGACCTTGAATCCAGGGAAAACAGTTTTTGCGAGTCGGAGGTATCTCTTCAGGCTGACTGCCACATAAACTTCTTTTAAAAACGCCTATATTTGTACTATTAATAAAAATATTTTTTGACCTTTCCTTTCTAAATCCTAGTTTTTGTACTTTTTGATTATATTTGTCACCTTCTTCTAGGATCTAACTCAAATGCTCCTGGATACACCGCCAGTTTGGAAAGGATCATCTAAACTTTTCCGTAATCTCAGGGACAAAGGTATGTGAAATACTGTGCTGTACTCTGACTACTGTTAAATAGTTAAAAATGTGTTTTTTATCTACAACTTGTGAGAACCGTCCAATAACTTCAGAATCCAAAGCCTTTATTATTTTAAATCTAAATGGGTATATGCAAAAACAAAAAGGTAGGCATAAAATCAAATTCCCGTCACACACAGTTCTCCCAGTGTCCCTTACGCCTCTGGTCTAAAGTACTTAGGTGTTCAATTCACAGCTCAATTTGTGCATGCAAGTCCAACTTAAATGCAAAAAAAACCAAAGTGCCCTTTTGGTTTTATAAACCCATTTACGCTTGGACTAGAATACCCACGATGTTGTAATATTGCAAATGAGTAAATCTCGCTCCAGTGTTGAGGTCGGTCCAGGGTTGGTAAATTGGGAACGTTAAGGTGTACATAGAAACTTGAAAATTTGTGGGTGTACAGAAATTATCTCTGTCCCATTACCACCATGGAATTTATGGAAAATTAATTCTGTTAAGATTCAGACTAAATCGTTTTCGAGTAAAGACTTTTCGCAATACGTTGAAATCTAATAGAAGGGTTTTCTCAATGAAGTAAAAATATATTCTAAAAGGGGAAAAATATATATATATTTTTTAAAAGTGCCAGTGGACCAATGTGATGAGTTGAACAATTGTACATGCAAATTATCCTCAGCATAGTCACAAACGTTTTTCTGGTGTCCCTACCTTTGTGAATTACCTGAAGTGCTACATCCTCAACCCGGCGAGGTTGAAGTACTGCAAGTGCAGATGTAAAACTTTCATTTGTGAATAGAGCCCACTACTTGTTCCTCCATTGTACTCTGCTTGGCGTCGGTAGAGTGGAGCCAGCAGCAGTAGCTGGCACATAGAAAAAGACGTGGGGCGGGTGGAGGGGGTGCCGGGGGAGTGCGTGCGCGCGGGGTTGGAGAAGAGTTAAAAAATTATTTTAAAAACTAACAAGTTAAACTTACCTGCTGCCAGCCTCCTCCTGTGTCGCACCTCGCTGTTGGTTCTTCCTGGTCCCAGCAGACACTGGAACCATGTCACAGACTCCCTGTCCAATCCCCGTGCCGCTCCCATGCTGAGAGCAGCACGGGGATTGGCCTGATCGGGCTGTAAAAGCGCTCTGCTCAGGGAGTCTTCTCAATCCCAGCTGTTTGATACAGTCAAGTAAGCGAAACCTCCTTAGCGAGTACTCTGAGCACTCCTCCCATGCCCCGGGCCTGCTCCTACCTGCACATGCTGGCTAAGCAAGCTGTTTGAAAAAAAAACCAATAATGAAATACCGTTTTTAAAATTTTTTTTTAGCTGTTAGCTCTTAGCCAGTGAGGTTATGCTCCTCTGCCATTGAGGTGGAACTGCCCCTGGGAGCCCATGCCCTCAGCGCTATTTTTCCTGCCCACGCAGAATGAAACAGCAGGCACTGCACGTCACATTAATTTGTCCAACTATCTCTCATTTCAAAGCAGCATTGTTTGCTTACACTTTTTTACATCTGTCTTTGTATGTATGTGTGCATTATCTATATCTAAATACACATAGAAATGTACTGTTCAACAAATCACACAGTAATTCAATAACTCTTGGAAACATTCCAGTTAGCAGTTAATCCACACAAATGACTACTGGATGGAACCCCAAACAGGAAGAAGGTGCAGCCTTGTTCCCCACCCCCCCGGCGAACTGGGCAAGACGTAGATGGGAGAGGCCTAAAGACTGAGGCCCAGGGATTACCGCCTGCTCTGGACCTTACGGAATACTCTGCACCAGGCCCGAATTTGCATGCATGTGAGAGGGGCTGCGCATGAACAGATACTGGTGATTTGGGCGACCTCCCCAGACCCACTCCCTGAAAAAACTACGATGCTCTGAAGGAACGAGGGGTGAGAGAAAAGTGCAACCACGAAAGTGGGTAGGAAAACAAGGTTGAAATCGAGATCGCCAGAGCAGACCTCAGGAGGAGTCAGACTCCAGAGCCCCTCCCGGATCAGTCGACTAGAGCTGCAAAGGAGGCATAGACGCGCCGCGGGGGACCGCATCTAGGGTCTGCCTTGTAAAATCGTAGAGACGGTCACGAAGCAAGTGCAAGCCTGGAAAATACCCGTGGGGAGCCTCAGGACAAGACCAAAGCCCCACACACAACGGGAAAGTGAGACGGCCCTCCGGGACACGCGGAGCCCTGGCTGAGATAAGTCACAAGGGACCCCTGGGGACCAATATTGGCTAGTAGCACCAGGGGCGAATCACTAACTCCACAAAATGACTCACCAAGCTCTGGAAGTCGACACTTTAGAACACGCCCGAATCAAGAAAGAGACCCACATGTCGAGAGTCCATCAAAGGGAACAGTAGAGGCAATGGTAAAGCAGTGTGCGGTCGGGACAGGTGATCACCGCACAAATAGGTGGGCACTAAAACCACAAGAGAAGTTTTGCTTGGGGCGGGGATCACTCACCATCTGCAAGGCCCACGACCCGCCCCGGACACCAGGGATTGACTGCCTGCCCTCTTCCCATGCCAGCCACAAATCCCCCTGCCAAGACCACCGAAGCAGAGGAGGTATAGAAACCAACCCACAAGGGAATCTTCGATCATAAACCCAGATAAGTGCACTATCCATCCAGGCACCATCTGCCGATAAGGTGTGATCAGGTACCAAGGTTGGGTGGCAGTGAGAAGGGGGTGGGGGAGTCGGAGATTACTGGGTTGTCCCACCTCAACGGATAGATGATGGCAAGAGACAAAGGCCCCAAAACTAGGGAAAGATAGACAAACACACAAAAGTGCTCCCACCGCCACAAGTGACAGAAGGAGAACCCCAAGGGCCTCCGGACAATGCAGCCCTCCTCCAGGCGATCCATGCCTCCAGAAAGGCCATTGAGGGGAACATTGCAGTAATAAGGTCAGAGGTGACCCTCCAACGCCAAGATATGCGTAACATCACCGAAAGGGTAATCCAAGCAGAAAATCGTCGCACAACTTAAAAACGGATGTCTCCGACCTAAAGTCCGCCATGATGGAGGTGGCATGGAAAGTGTGTGATGCGGAAAATAGTGCACGTAGAAACAACCTGCATTTAGTCGGATTTCCGGAGGGGACGGAGGGCTCACACCCTGGAGCCTTCCTGATGACTTCGAGGCTCCCTCCCAGCTGCAAGGTACTCACCCTGCTTCATAATCGACCGCGCTCACAGGATGCCCAATACGAGGCCACCAACCGCCGCCCTTCCGCGGCCGCTGATAGCTTGATTCCTAAACTTTCAGGACCGAGATTTAATCCTTAGAGATTCGTGGCAAGTTGGTGAAATCAAGCATGCCAATGTGAAAAATAAGGATCTTCTCCGCCTACTCACAAGAAGCACGGATGATGAGACGCACATTCGACTCCGTGAAAGTGAAACTGAGAGCCCTACAAATCCAATACATGTTACTTTTCCCAGCCAAATTAAAAAAGTCCTCTTTCAGGGCAACTCTCACTTCTTCCAGACACCAGAAGAAGCATGGGCCTGGATCGAGGAGCACCTACCCTCCCTCCCCCCTCCCCCTTCCCCCCCCATCCCCCCAAAGGCGGGTGACAAGGACCTTAGGGTCAATATACAGAGACACTCCAAAAAGGCGGACCCCAAGCCACAGAAAGGAAAAAAGACGCCTACCCACAGGAGAGCACAGAGCTTGGACGGGGACACCCCTGAAGTGGACCCCACACATGCTAGAGAAGACACTACGCTAGGACTCTGATGAGGACTCAAAACAAGCCAAAGCTAGTAAAAGACTCTCCAGCCAATGGGACAGTACCCACATACAACCTCCGTATAATGAGTACCTTGCCGACACAGACAGCGGTCACCCACTCCTCAAAAATATCAACCACTTGGAAAAGTTAGGCACCGAGACTGGAGATCCAGACTACACACCAGCAGCTGGGCAAAGAGTTGTGATGAAGGCTGAGTTCCGGGCCATGCTGATTGCATATGAACAGTAAATCGGCGAAGAAGCCCCCAAAAATTACCACGCTCAGTTCAGAGTGAGAAGACTTGTTTGAAGTTTATATCCTTTTGCTCGTTTGCTATTATATTAGAGTACTAGGGAAAGGGGTGGGAATACAGACCTCTCAGGCTACACCTATGCCAGGTTGTCATGTAGACAGTTCAGGGGAATGGGCGTAGGAAGTGGGAGAGTGTGGGGAGGGGAGACCGGTTGAGGTAGAAGAGATTCATCGACATGCCGGAGGGTAAGTTGTTTCTTAATCAGCCAGCCGTAGGAGTTCCGGAGTCGCATATAGGGGCAAGAGAGGGGAGACCCGTAAGGAAGCCTTCCTGAACACATAGTGAGGCTATACATTCAATGGGTGAGGAATGCTACACGGCGTTGACATGGAATGTCAACGGGCTAGGAAACTGTTATATCCTGCTAATGTTAATACAATGCCATTCTACCACAAGTGGAATGTTAAGGTGATGATGCTGTCAGAATGTTGGGGATCTGTCAGAGAAGTCACAGTTGACTGGGCTGAGCTGCCTGCTGGCTGCTCCTGGTGGGGTCTTGTACTGGTCTCCCTCTGGACCTGAACTGATCCTCATCTGGTCCAGTTCGTATCTACCTGTGATCTTGTACCATCTTCTAATAAACCTACTTAAATCATCACAACAGAGTGGACCTGATTACTACAATTTTTTGGCGACTAATTGAATTGAAAGGACCTACTTTTGTCACCTCAAGCAACTTCAATCTCAAGCAACTTCAATTTCAAGCAACTTCAATTTCAAGCAACTTAAAAAAGACATCATCCTCCAGCAACTCAATTCAAGTTATCTCAACTGGCATCCTGACCCCACCAGTGACCTCCCATCGGTCGCCCACTAGCAGTCTGCCAGTTGTTCCTGTGAGGAAAAGCGCCTGGGGAGATCTACTTCTGCAGCTGCCCATTCAGTCTTGGGCGTCTACTCTCCAGAGTTATTGCTTCACGTCTTTTGCTGTGCCTTCATGCGAGGGTAAGCCTACTAATGTCTGTGGAAATGCTGTGCCTTCAGTGAGGGTAAGCCTAACACTTCTTTAGCTTGCCAAAGTCTGTATCTACTGTCCTGCTTTACTGACAGTTCCTGTTCTTCTGAGAGGGTAAGCCTGCCAATGTATGCGTCTTGCCTGCTGTTCCTACAGTTCGTGAAAAGTACTATTTTTCTTACGCATGCAGCACCTCAAAAATCCCAAAAATTAGTTTGTGTGTCTCCACAGCGTGTCAACATAAAGGAACTAGGATGCTGTTGTTGTCTCTACTGCATCTGTTTCTTATCCAGCACAAACCATCTTTTTCTATGTTCACAACGGTAATTATATACTGTGTTATTTTTAAGGCATGAAGTGAGGTGTTGCTATTTTGCCTCTACGATCTTTTGTGTCACCAGCAGTTTTTAAAATGGCACCTTTTGGGACTGTTTTCATCTTCACGGTATCTGTGCCATAGATACTTAAAAATAACGGCCATTTCTCTACAAGCGCGAGACATACCTTTTGCATGAGGCCTCACCAGCGTTTTCTCCTCGTCGTTTCCTCCTGTGACGTGACGTGATGCTTGCTTCGAATCTACACTGCTGCCAGTATAATTCACTGCACGGTTATGCCAGGAGCCATCCGGCGCGGCGTCACTGTGCGTGCCGCCATTTTGTGGTTGGTGGCTAACATGGTTTACAGTGCAATATGCCTATGGATCCAACGCGAGTTTTGCCAACCACGTTTTTTTTTTATATATATGAACTTTATTGTACATTTCACTAGAGATAAACGCTGGCTCACAGACAACCATCTCGTACTTCGTGTCAACATTGAAAGATGTCGAGTACATCCTCCGTTTTATCAGTCCTCCTTTTCAAGTCACCGGACATTTGACACCGGCTTATGTTTTGTAGTCCGGAGTCATCCCATCGAGGTCAGAGAACACTCGCATCAAGTTTGGGGACACTTTTATTTTTTTTTTCTGCTAAGACTAATACCTTACGTTGGAAAAGCTTTTAATTTTCATTGTGTCTCAAGTGCAGTTTTGGTTTGTCCAACTTCAGTTTAATTCTAATATTACAATGCTATCTAGTGGCCATCTATCTCATGTGCAGCAGCATTTTCTAATTTTCAGTTTGAACACTCGTTGGTCTGTTTTGTTTTCAGCAGCGCAAATGGAGTCTATGACTGTGTGAACATGTCTTCATGAAGTGTCACGATCTGTCCCACGATTGGCTGTTATTTCGGTGACAGGCACACCAGTGACTTTAACATTATACTTCTGTTATGGTGCAGTTTGTTGGGATTCAAATGTTTACTTGTACATGTTTTTTGGTAACATTTCTCTCACACAGTAACATCTACGTTGGACGCAAGGTTATCTCTGTATTCACCTGATTTTCTAAAGCTAGGTATATTTTCATAAGGTAACAATGTTTGTTTATTTCTAATTTTATGCATACTGCTATGTCGCTGTTCATGCATTATTTTAGTACTCTTAGCCTGTTTACCTGCCTACAAGGTGCGTTTATGTAAAGGTTACAGTCCTTTCGCATTAATCAATTTGCGGGTTCCTACCCGTACGGTTTCTAATGTACCTGTCTACAAGGTGTGTGTTTATGCGAAGATTAGCCTTTTCGCATTTGTCTAGTTGCGGGTTCCTACCCGTAAGTTTTCAAGTGTACCTGTCTTCAGGGTCACCCATGCAAAGGTTTCAGTCCTATTGCATAAGTGCGGGTTCCCACCCAAACTCTGTCATTTCTACCCTTTTATAGGGATCACATGCGAAGGTTACAGTCCTTTTGCATTACCAGGGGTTCTTACCCAAACATTCCTTTCATTGATTGGAATATGTCATGAGTACCTACTCATACGTGCTACATTACTTCAGTGCACTGTGTGGCTTTTCCACACAAAGTTTGTTTTTACACTTATATGTGTATGGGAAGCATTCCCAGTTTGGTGCACAAGTCCTCTCTTTCCCAAGAGATCAGTCGTGGGTTCTCACGCATGCACTTTAGTTCACATACTTAGCTTAGGTTTATACCTTATTTCAATGCTTTTCATATTTTCATTGCTAAGTATGTTCTGTTGATATTATATTTTATTGCTGTTTTTGCACTGTTATTTTTGCATTACAATTTTGTCATTGCTTTAAGATAGTGGTGTTTAGATGAGGAATTATCCTTATATTTTTTCCTCATTTTTCTTGTTTCTTTTTTCTTTTCTGTTTCCTTCTGAGTTCTTCTTCTCGTGTCTCTTGTGGATTCTGGACTTTCTTTTGTTTTTCTGTCGTGTTATCTTCCACTGCGTTTGTCGCTATCTGTTGCCTTGTGTTCTTTTCGTTTTCCATTTTCAGCCTCCATTTCATTCCTGTTCTGGCCAGTGGGTATGTTTTGGGGCAGTCTGTTGCGTTTTCTTTTATCCTTTTCTCTTACGTTGTTGTTTTTTTTTTCTTCTTCGCTGTTGTGTAAGAAGGGAGGATGGTTTCTATGTTTGATTCTTCTGTTTGATTCTTCTCTGTTTCTTAATTTCTCTCTGTTTGCTTTTCTCTATGGTTGTTCTCACACTGCTTTTCTCATGATCGTTGTTCTCCTTGTTTTTGTATAATCACTTTGCTTTCACTTTCTCAGGTTTTTCTGTTCAGTTTCTAGTTTTTTTGTTTTCCGTAGGAGAAAGGGGGATATGTTATATCCTGCTAATGTTAATACAATGCCATTCTACCACAAGTGGAATGTTAAGGTGATGATGCTGTCAGAATGTTGGGGATCTGTCAGAGAAGTCACAGTTGACTGGGCTGAGCTGCCTGCTGGCTGCTCCTGGTGGGGTCTTGTACTGGTCTCCCTCTGGACCTGAACTGATCCTCATCTGGTCCAGTTCGTATCTACCTGTGATCTTGTACCATCTTCTAATAAACCTACTTAAATCATCACAACAGAGTGGACCTGATTACTACAGAAACCAGGTCAAGTGAGGACTAGTAGCTAGAGATTTCAAGAGGCTCAAGCCCGACATTGTATTTCTGCAGGAAATCGACTTGGTGGGTACACATTGCGCTTTCCTGGGAAGGGGGACATACACTACACTTGCACATGTGGGATTTTCCTCTGGTGCTAGGGAAAGTTTCCATACTGATTAAGAAAAATCCCCTCTTCCATATTACTAAGACCTGGAACGGCCCCAGCAGGACTTTCGTTACTGTCCAGGGAACCTGGGGGCGGTGGGAGCTTACATTGATCAGTGTCTTTGCTCCACCACAACTGCAAACTCAAAAGTTAGACGCAGTAGCTAAGGTACTATTGGAATCCGGCCCCTTCACACACATTATCAGTGTTGATTTTGATGGTGTAATCGACCAGAGTCTCGATTGCGCACACACTAGCACAGGAACCCGTAGTCCCACCTCCTTGACCGAATTCGCAAACTTCTTAGGGCTGAACGACCTCTGGTGGCGACACCACCCAATAGACCGCACCTACTCATACTTCTCCCAGGCCCACAGAGTCTTCTCCAGACTTTATCTCTTCGCCCCGGTGGGGGAGATACGGACGGTGGAGAACGTGGAGTACTTCGCAAGAGGAATCTTTGACCACTCACCTCTTTGGTTAACGGTGGGAAGAAGGGGGAGTACACCACGTTCTGAATGGAGATTAAATGCTTGAGAGTTCCAGGACAAAGCAGTAACTGGAGTGATCAGGACAGAGACTGAGCTGTAGTTCCAAGAAAACAAGGGCTCAGTGTCCTCAGCCACTACCTTATGGGAGGCCTATAAGACAGTGAGACAAGGTAGAGTGCAGGATGTAATAGCATGGAAAAGAAGGGTGCTGGAATGATAGCCCCTGGAACTTCAGAAAGGCATAAGCCCAGACGCAGATGTTACTCTGCTTTGCCAGATATGAGTTGCACACAGTGAACTCCAAGCCCTGACAGAACGGGAGGTACAGACCCAAATACAGGCCTTCCATTGGTGCAGATCGGAGCTTCCGAATCCCCTCTACTTCCACGGACAGAGTGATCTCACAGTCACACACGCACACACACATCACATGCTGGTGGGGCCCATTACACCAACATTCATCCTACCACTCTTATCCGTGCCATGTATAAGGGGAAACACTTTCTGATACCTAACCAATCTGCATGTACCCTGAGGTCAATGGCATCAACTAGTTGCTTATAAATCTGGCGAAAAACATTTCTTTACAATATGCAAATAAATTCAATAAACATGACAAGAAAATAACCACCCGACACAGAGATTCAAACAGAATATTTGTTTATCTAAAATTGTAAGAAAAAACAATTAAATGCAAATTCATTTCTCTCATATTTACCTATTCTGTCTAAATGTCAGATCCTAAGTCAGAACCGGTCCTCAGTAATTCAATCAGAGTTTCTAGCCGTCATGTAGAGTCATCGTCCTCTCCGTCAGCATCGGGACCTCGGATCATCAGTTCGGGAGGAAGTGGCGCTAGACCTCTCTAGTCTACTAATATTTATACTAAAATTTACATTCTGAAATGTTACAATTCATTGTTCAGAGCGGATGAATGGCGGAAATAATGTCATCTTGGTACATTTAAGATACTGTGCGAGATTTTCTCACACTTAGATCGTTCCAAATAATGAATAGAAAAATAAGGGGTCCATAACTAATTTGTTACTTCTACGGATGTCTCTTTTGGATAATTTGTCGTGGGATCATCAGTTCATAAGTTCAGTATTTGGTTTTGTAACAAATATCATGTTCAGGGGCTCTTGGCATCCGTCCTGGGTTTGTCGTCATGATCATGGCTTTTCAGTTTGTTGAGAGGGCAAGGTCACAGGCAGTGCGAAGCCTCCTTGCAAAATTTTCCATCAACTCGAATGCAGGCTGCGGGTGGTAGCCATCTTTTGGTAGGCCACATTGGTCAACCTAAGTGAAATAAAACATAAAACAGAATTACTGCACGGAAATGATTATACAGTGTTACTCCCCTGCTAATACCCTTATGTGTATGTATTTATCTAGCCATTTGCGACATCAAAAGCCATTAATGCATATTAATTATAAGCGCAAAACACAATAACATCACATAAGCAACATCTATTTCTGTCAGTTTGCTCACCAACTTAGTTCATTTATTATTTTAGCCATGCAATAGCATTCCCACGTGTAATTCTCTTGTTAATAAGGTTAGTTAGACAAGACTCGACAAACTTTTAATAGTTATTAATTAATCAGTAGTCCTTTTAATTATAACATGCGAAAATGAAACAGGTATTCGGTTTTTAAAGAAAAAACCCTGCTCCATCAATCCCCCCTTTGGTGATATCTTATCACCACAAAATCAAACCCCAAAAATCAATTTAATTTCCCCTTTTGGAAGAAATTCAAAATATCTTCTTGTTCATTCTTTTCAAACCCTTGTTTCCATCTCATCTTCCTTCTTAGTTTCTATATACTTTTCTCTTAGCTCTTCTAATTCTATTTCTTGTGGATCTCTTTCTGGTTTCTTTTGTCTCCTTTTAACATTTTCTTTCATAATTTTCTTTTTATTTCTTCTATATCTACAACACATACACCCTAATCTAAGGATCAATAATGCAACAATTACACAGGTTAATGGAAATAATATCTTACCAAAAATGGTACTACCTATTTTAGCTACAAAATTTTTAATAGCAATCATCTTATTAGCCATTTTAGTCCAGATACTTTCAGCTTTCAGTGGTACTAATTCTTCATGCAAATCAGTAATATTTTTGATATAAACTTTTAGATCTTTGCTATCGTCAGGAATGTAAGTGCAACAATGTTGAACTTTCAGCATTCCACAGACTTCACCCTCTTTTGCCAAAAGAATATCAAGGGCAAGTCGATTTTGCATCGCCATAGCACGCAAAGCAACCATTTCTGTATTAACCAAAAGAAAGCCTCCAGCGGTGCTTGTTGACAAGCGATCCAGCACTGTTGACAGCTTCCGAATGCCAAATGCATTCAAAGAAATTCTCACTGCTGGAATTAAAGCTCCAAAAATATCTCCTACAATTTCTGTCCATGTTTCTCTTCTATAGCGTGTTAATAGATTCGTTTGTTCAGCATTCTCTACTCTATCCATGTGAAAAATCTTTGGAAAGACCAGGCCAACATAACATGTGCCAAACCAATGGTCAGGCAAACGGTAATAAGCCTTGTTCCCACAAATATAATACACTCCCGGAAAAACTGGATCTTCTCCTCCTCTAAATCCCCATCCGGTTGCAATAAAGTATGTATCATGGCACTCACTAGTCCCTATGAAATAATAATCATACTGGGATCTCTTCCTGGTAATGCACAGTTTGTCTTTCTGTGGGGCATCTATAGCCATAGTTGGACTGGCTCCATTTTTCAACTCCTTTTCTTTCTCAATATCCCACATTGTGTCACTCATTTTATGCCCTTCTGCTTTCTTGTGCATGTTCAACCTTCTTCTCTCAACCATGTCTAGAAAATTCTTCTCTTCTCCCTTCAAACTGCAAGTTAAATTGTTTCTAAAAACATATTCTAAGGTTAATTCTTTGGTTTCTAAAAAAATCTCACCTAAAGTGTTAGCTTCTTTTGCAGGATTCAGTGCTTTATTCATAGGCAATTGCCCAAGAATATTATCTACATTAGACATATTATAATCTAATTTCCCTAACTGGTATAATATACTAATCAACACACTACATGAAATTCCATACGTAGCCGGAAGATGATAAGTCACTCCTTCCGAAACAGAGGCAGGTAATTGCATGCAAACATAGCAATCCCTTACTTCCATTGTCTTTACGTATTCGTACAACAATTTAGAAAAAACATTGCTAGAAAAATCATTAATTGACCTATCCTTATGTATATGTACATTGCTAGTTCTAGTTGGTACTATCTTCTGCGAACTCTTCCCTATATTAGTTCTGTTCTCAGTATGACCTTCTAAAGTGTCTATAGTAACTCTAAATGAAATCAGTAGAGCAAGCACGCTCCAAAGCAGCATTAATAAACCTGTACAGCAGCAGCATATCTTGCACCATCTTTTCAGAAAGGTACATCTACTTTTATTATTCTTAGTGTTAGCCATTTTGTTAATTTGACCGTGTCTTTTGACTTAGCCTCTTCTACTCCTCTATTGAACTTTAGGGCAGCAAGTACCCAACAGATTTTTACAATCGACTAGTTTTTAATATTACTTCTTTTCTTCTCCAAGTGATTTTCCTTGGATTTACTCAATTTGGGTTTTCATCACTTTTCACTGTTTCTTCATCATCATCAAACTGTATCCGGTCCTGAACATCCGTCTCTTCTCCAATGTCGGACAAGACAAGATAACTCTCAGGATTCCCACAGCCTCTTCTTCAGCAACCTCTTTCAGTAAAGCCTCCTCTGGACTTCCTTGACTGTCTGCCTCTTCTCCTTGTTCAGGCAGTGCCACATACGTCCATTCCGGTGACTTGTACCTCTGGTTTGGTTTCCTTATTCTTTTAGTTCTCTCAGGTATCTTTGTTTCTTCTTCTTTAGTGGGATTTTGACTTGACACTTCGTTCACTTGTTCAGCTTTCGAAGAGTTAACTCGTGTCAGTCTATACCTCAGTCTCTTTATCTTATTCGGCCAAAGATCTCCTTTAGCATTTCTCTCTTGTCTTCCTTCTTTATTGTTTCTTTCTCCAAGCCAAGTTCTCTTTCTCAGAACTCGTCCTCCATGTATCTCATTGTCACTTTCATCAGACTCTGTTTCAGTTGCCTCTTGTTCATCAACAGCTTTCTTTTCTCCAACAACTTCCTTTTCTCCAACAGTCTCTTTTTCCACCAATTGAGATTTCCCTACTTCTGTCCCTCCTCGGGTCTCCGACACGCAATCTTCTTGCTGTCTGCTTGGCCCTTCACCTAGCTTGTTGTTGATGTTCCCTACACCTCCTCGGGGTTTTTCCGCAATCTGTCCCTCTGTCTTTGTCTGTCCCTTCTTCAATATTTATCTCAGGTGGAACTTGTCCAATTTCCTCATTTGATTCAGGTGTCACTTCTGTTGGAATGTTCTTTTCTTTCTTTCTTTTTGTGTTGGTTATTGTTAGTTGGAACCTCAGGAACTTCTTCAGAATCTGAACTCGCCTCTGCAGTTTGCACTGTTCTATTCAGAACCTCTTCTGGTGGGATGAAAATTTCTCTCGACTCACTTTCCCCACTTTCAGGATTCTTTTTCCTTCTTACTGTCTCGCTGTCTGCATCATCACTGGAATCTGATTCTTCAAAGTATTCTTTTCCAGTTCCGTCTCTTGGATTTGGAACTCTCAGTGTGTGACTTGCATGTATCCAATTTTTCACTCCAGCACACTTCACAGCAGTCGTTGTGGTCAAAATGACTTGTCTTGGCCTTCCCCACCTTGGAACCAGGCAATTCCTTCTTCTGTGGACTTTTATCCTTACCCAGTCCCCTGGGCTCAGATCATGGGCTGGTTTCTTTTCAAGTGTGGTGGCGTCTTCTCCAACCTGGTGAAACACAGAATGAACTGCGTCAGCCAGGCCCTTACAGTAATCCAAAATCATGTCATCAGTTATAGTCCTCAGCTTGTTGACTGGTACAAATGCATGTCTCATTGCACGTCCCATGATAATTTCATGTGAACTCAAACCTGTTGTTCTGTCTGGAGTAGACCTAATGGTCATCAGGACTAGAGGCAAGACATCGGGCCATTTCATTCCTGTGGCTAAGCACATTTTACCAATTCTGTTTTTGATGGTGCCATTCATTTGTTCAACCACACCAGAAGCTTCTGGTCGGTAAGCACAATGTAGCTTCTGCTGTACACTCAATGCTTCACAGATCAGACTCATGATTTCATTATAAAAATGTCCTCCTCTGTCTGATTCAATGGTTACTGGGAACCCGTACCTTGGGATGAACTCTCTTAACAGTAGCTTAGCCACTGTTATCCCATCGTTTCTTCTTGTTGGATATGCCTCCACCCACCTGGAGAACAAACAGACCACCACCAGGACATACCTCAATCTGTTGACTTGGGGCATTTCAATGAAGTCTATCTGCATTCTTGTGAAGGGTCCTCCCTCTCTGCCTATTGTTCCTAGGCTCACCACTGTTTTCTTTCCAGGATTGAATTGCTGACATATCAGACATCTCTGACAGAGACTTTCTGCTATCAGCCTGAACTTTGGACTATACCAGGTTTGCTTAAAGGCCCTTATCATAGCATCCCTCCCCAGATGTCCTTGGCCATGATACATCCTTGCCATTGTTGACAGCATGCTATTTGGCATGACTGGTCTTCCATCCCTATAGATCCATACATGATCTTTTTCCCTTGGTACACAACCTGCTTTCACCCAATCTTTCATTTCCTCGTCTCCTGCCTCATCCTGCAATTGTTTCACTTCCTCCCATGTTCCCACCTCATTAGTAAACATCAAGGAACAAGAAGATATTTCTCTTTCTTTACTCTGGTTAATGGAATGATTGTTTCTTGCACAGTATTGTGCTATGTCATTTGCGAATTTATTCCCAACGGTGACAAAATCATCACCTTGACCATGAGCAGCACATTTTACCACTGCTAGTTCTTTAGGCAGCTGTATCGCCTCTAGCAGTTTTCCAACCACTTCAGCATTCTTTATCGGAGTTCCACTTGAGGTCAGGAAACCTCTTTGTAGCCATAGCTGGCCAAAATCATGGACAACTCCGAAGCCATACTGGCTGTCAGTCATCACAGTCACTCTTACACTTCTTCCAATTTTACAGGCTTTCGTTAGTGCCACCAATTCTGCCACCTGAGCGGATTTAACTCCTTTTAAAGGTGATGCTTCCACAACTCCTGAAACTGTACATACAGCATATTCAGCACTCAGTGTTCCTTCATCCGTTCTTAAACAAGATCCATCCACAAACAACACATGATCACTCTCAGGCAGTGGCAGATCTCTTATGTCTGGTCTTGGTTTTGTACAGTAATCAAGCACATCCAGGCAGTCATGATCAACTTCATTTCTCACTCCCACACATTCAGCATCAGGCAACAGTGTCTCTGGATTCACATTCACACATCTCTCCAGGCTCACATTGGTTGCACCAAGAATGACTTTCTCATATTTAGTCAGCCGACTATGAGACATAAACTGTGTCCGGCTCCTTGTTAAAAGGATTGCCACATCATTAGGTACGAATACCCGTACAGGATATCCCATTATGATTCCCTCACTTTGTTCCAGACTTTTACAGGTAGCAGCTACTGCTTTTAGGCAACCTGGCAAACCCACAGCTACTGGGTCAAGTGTTGATGAGAAGTAGGCAATTGGCCTTCTCAGGCGTCCATGTTTCTGGATTAACACTGAAAGTGCACATCCATTTCTCTCACTACAATACAGCTCAAATTCTTTTTCGTAATCTGGCATTCCTAGGGCAGGAGCTTCACATAGTCTGTCCTTTAACTCTCTAAATGCAGCCATTTCTTCTGGGTTTATTTCTAATGGGTCTTTCACCTCACTTTTGGTCAATTTAATCAATGGTTTGGCAATCAGGGAAAAGTTACTTATCCACTGACGACAGTAACCCACCATTCCCAGGAACATTCTCACTTCTCTTTGTGTCATTGGGGCTCTCATTCCTCTAATGATTTTAATCCTGTCAATGGTCACTTTTCTCAGGCCTTTCTCAATGTTATGTCCCAGATACTGGACTTCTTTCTTGCAGAATTGCAATTTGGCTGGAGATACTTTTAATCCTCCATCTGCCAAGTGATTCAGTAAAGCAATGGTGTCTACTTCACAAGCTTCACGTGTTTTTGATGCCACAAGTAGGTCATCAATATACTGGACCAAGACTGAATTTTCAGGCATTGACTTTCCAGAGATTTCTTTAGCAATTGATTAAATATTGAAGGGCTCTCTGTATACCCCTGTGGAATTCGGCACCATGCCAAAATCTGCTCTCCAAATCTAAAAGAAAATATTGGCTGGCTGTCATGATGCAATGGAATTGAAAAGAAAGCATGACACAAATCAATTACAGTATACCATTCTGCATCATGGGGAATCTGATACAAAATCACTGATGGATTTGGCACAATGGGACAACATGACACAACAATCTTGTTAGTTTTTCTCAAATCCTGTACTATTCTGAACTTTCCATTAGGTTTCTTCAGTCCCATTATTGGTGAGTTACATGGGCTGCTCAATATTTCTCTTAACACCCCCTGCTGAATCATCTTCTCAATTATGGTTGTTATTCCTTCGATTATTTCAGGTGTCAGTCTGTATTGCGGTATGTTTGGGTAAACCACTCCCTCTTTTACAGAAATCTTTACTGGATCTACATTTCTCATCAGACCTACATCTTCTCCGGTAAAATCCCAAACTGCTGCTTTCACTGTCTGTTTCAATTCTGGGGGTAATGCATCTGGATTAAATATAGCATATGTCCCCAAA